>NW_026606059.1:60900000-70900000 GCF_029834395.1 Sorex fumeus
TGCCAGACTACATTCATTGGGGGGACACTTCGAAAGGGTGTGGGTGAGCCTACCACCTACCTCAACAGAGTCCTGGCAGCCAAAACCCTCCAGAACCCAATCATTGCCATGCTCGTGGCTGATCTCCACAGGCTCAGGATGCCTCCCTCCTCCCCCAGTTATGAGAACGAATCTTCTGAAGAGTAAAGCAACAGAAACTTCCATTTTCAAGCTCAGTATACTGGTTACATGGGAGAAACGGGAAACATCTAACGAAGCTTGGGGACACCCAGAAGGCACAGTCAGAGGTTAGGAAAACTATTCCTTCCAGTTACGCCATCATCATTGTTGGTTTCATTTTTATCCCATTCAGAAAGGGAAAAGAAACGTCACCAAGCTGGGAGCTAAGCCCAGATCAGGCTGGAGAGTCAGACACTGCTCTGCAGGAAGTACCTTCATTCCAGCTGCTGCGGCAGGGCCACTGGGGTCCACGGCCTGGATATGGCACGGCTTACTTCCTCGCACGACGAAGCCCCAGCCAACAGCATCGCCAACAATCTAGAGAGGAAAACCACAATTAGCAACCGGAGACAGTCGCTGACAATTTTCCCATCCCAAAGAGAGACAGAGAGAGTCACACAGAGACAGAGGGGGAGAGAGAGAGAGAGAGAGAGAGAGAGAGAGAGAGAGAGAGAGAGAGAGAGAGAGAGAGCAAGACAGAGACAGAGACAGAGGAACAGAGAGAAACAGAGATAGAGGGACAAAGAGAGAGACAGAGAGAGCGACAAAGAGACAAAGAGAGAGACAGAGATAGAGGGGCAAAGAGAGAGAGACAGAAATAGAGGGACAGAGGGACAAAGACAGGGAGTGGAAGGGAGAGAGAGAGAGAGAGGGAGAGAGAGAGAGAGAGAGAGAGAGAGAGAGAGAGAGAGAGAGAGAGAGAGAGAGAAGCAGCTCAGGATTAAGCATGCACCATGCCCAATCTCCATTTTATGGCCATCCCATCAAGGGGAATACAAAACTTTTCTTCTATCTATGTGCAAAATGTGCTCAAGGAACACCTGTTTGGCAATAGCAGTTTCTGCTGTGAAGTCACTCCTCAATCAATAACTGGCAGATTGCCTTTCTCTTAGGCTGTTCTGCAATTTAATATCAGTCTCAAGTGGAAGGTTGAGCAAATTTTAAAAACAGGGTTGACTTTCCCCCACCTAGATCCAATTCCTATTCCAACTGTGAGCTTTTCCCCTTGAATCCAAATGACACTTTGCTGACGATCTTACCACGTCACTGAAGTCTAAAATAACAATTTAAATCACAGCTGATGAGAAATCTGAAGATACTGGCTTAGCTTTCTGGAAACACAATTTTCTCTACCAAGAAATGAAAATGAAAAAGTACATCAAGCTCACAATTTACAAGGAGCTGCGGGCCTACAAATTATTTGGAAATGGGGGTGCCTTTTTCCCTGAAGAATCGTTTGAAATGGCAGCTCCGTGGCCAGGGCAGCTGCCACACATGTCCCTGCTTCACCTGAAATTCTACAAAGTTCATGTTCCCAACCAACGACCAGTAATGCTGGCATTTCCATTTGAAACCAAAAGAACTCTAAAAATCTAATTTGAGGACTGCAGAAAGATAACAAGGGGATTAAGGTACTTGCTTTGCATGGGTTTGACTTTGGTTTGATCCCTGGTAGCACATATGGTCTCTGGAGCACCACCAGGAATGATCCCCCCGTATACACATAATCAATGGTCTCTTGTACTGGAGATCAAGGAAAAGCAGAAAAGCAAATGCAAAGTTGGATGGACATCCCCACTCCCTCTCAAGCCTTTGACGCAGGTCTTTGCCTTGAAGATTATGCATTTATTACACCTGATTTCACGCCTACACACAGCTGACCTTTTCCCTGATACGAATGTCTCATTGCCAAGTGCCTTTCACAGACGGATCAGTTATGAGTCAACCCTTTCTAGTTTCACTCCTCACAAAGTAGCGTTTGATAAATGCTGCCAGGTGAAAGGCTGTGGAAAGCAATTTCCTCCACTGAGGTCATTAAAAAAGGTCAGCAGACAAGAAAGAGAAGTGTTTCAAGAGGGCCTGCGGGTCCCAGGGGATGCCTCAGTGACTCAGAGCACCTGCTTCCAAGAATGAGGTCATGAGTTAGACATCAGGTGCCGCCCCATGCCCCCAACACAGTCCCCATGGCTCTGTTCTGTGCGGGCTCCACCAATACGGCTAGCGTTGCCACTGAAAGCTGGCAAACACTGCAACTCAGCCACAATGAAAGCTCCATGGACCAAAAGCCACCCCCAGGCAAGCATGCATGCAAGCACCAAGGCAAAGAATGTGTGATTCCTTGCTGCATCATGACTAAGTGCACGCACAACCCTTGGCAAGCATCACACAACCAAATGTGGGAGCACCACCAAGTTTGTGCAGCCCCTGGTTACCATAACAACAAAGGGGAGTGGGGGAAAGGGCACAGAGAGAGGTTGTTGGGGCAGATGTAAGGAGGCTGAAAGAAGAGACAGGGGGTTAGAAGCTGTGACTGAAAGCACTTGCTTCTGTTGAAAGAAAGTCACTGGGCCCAACGGGAGTGAAATGGCAGAAGGCTCCCAACAAGGGCCAGGTAGGTGCACCTGCTCACAGGGGTTCATGCTACCACATTAGGTGCTTGTCCTGGTGTCTGGCACCATACATGGTACCCTGAGCACTTCTAAAAGTGACCCTTGTGCACAGGGCCAGGAGTAAGGTCTGCGCACAGCCAGTTGTAACGCAAAAAGACAAAGACGAAAGAAGAAGAAAGTAAAAAGAAGAAGGAAGAGGATGAGGATGATAATGATGATGATGATGATGAGGAGGAGGAGGAGGAGGAGGAGGAGGAGGAGGAGGAGGAGGAGTGAGAGGAAGCGGGGGAAATAGTAAAGTGGGTTGTAAGGGAGAGTTATCGACGGAGTGAGCCCTGGAAATATGGCTCAGAGAGCAGAGTCAGGTTTTCCCTGGCCTTTGAGCTGTCTAGTGCAAGTTAGGACTTAGAGAAGAAAACAGGGGAATAAAGAAAACGCTAACATGGTCAACAGTACTTTTCCCTACGGTGGAACAATCGAGCCCATAATTTTCTTTCTCAACCTTAAGATTCCTCTGCTGCCTTCAATGTTTTTCAGTTCCATGTAAAGACTCATTGGCTTTATTTGCCTTAAAAATCTCTGATCTTATTAGCGTAAAGGCATATTGGATGCTTTTTTTTAGGGGCACATCAAGTGGAATTTAAAGATATAGCACTAGCATTCACTCTGTAACCAGCAGCACTTCCCCACCCCGCCCCCCACCCCCATCCCAGAACATGCAATTCCTTTCCTTTACTCCATGGTGTGCCCTCTTTCTCATAGCTCTGAAGGAACTTTACTTCCTGCAAAATAATGTGGTATCAGTAGTAAGAGACTGTGTCCTGTTTTAATGCCTTTTAGTGACTGAGCAACAAGCCTCACTGGCACTGAAACCAAAACCAAGAGACACCGGGAGTTTTCAGGTCCTACAAATGGGACATGGTGACATGTTGTCATTGCACAAAGAGAAGCACCAGGTGAACCCCAGAACCGAGCCCACCGTGAATGTCTTCCTCGCGTAGGGTGCCCCAGGAGTCAGTAGTTCCTCTGAAGTGACGGGTCTCTTCAACACTGCAAGACAGACACACAAGTCAAAACCCAGTCTCTCACAACCCTGTTCATTTATTCAAGCCCCGGCCCACCACGGACCTCATCCGTGACCAGCCGTGAACATCAGGGAGAAGGTCCCTGACTCATAATTTATATTTGGGAGATAGAAAATGATAGAAAACATAAAGAACCAAATCTGACTGATGAAAATAGAAATACGTCTGCAGGGGAAGTCTGAGCATCAGGGGTAGAGAGTAAGAAGTGAGCTGAAATGTTTCTATTTATTCATTTTTGACTTTGGGGGTGGGGAGTCATACCCGGCAATGCTCAGTGGTTATTCCTGGCTCTGCACTCTGGAGGTACTCCTGGCATTGCTCAGGGATGCCCGGATTCAAACCTGGGTCTGTTGCATGCAAGGAAAATGTCGACCTGCTGTACTATTGCTCCACCCTCCGCCACCCCCTTTTGGAAAATGTTTCAATTTTTTTTTAAAAGACCACATTTTCTTTACTAATTACCCCTCCTGCACCTCATTCTTTTTTAAAAATTTTTATTTAACCTCATTCTTTTTGCCTATTCTTGTTTTGGTTTTTAATGTCACACCTGGCTGAGTTCAGGACTTGCTCCTGGCTCTGTGCTCAGGGATCACCCTTGGAAGTGGATAGGGTACCACATGTGGTGCCAGGGATCGAACCCAGGGACAGCCACATGCAAAGGCAAGCACCTCCCTCACTGAACTATCTTGCCAGCCCTACCATTCCCTTTTTCACACCAAGAACTGTATGTGCATAGCGTGGTCAGCCCTGAGGAATCATACTGGCATACTCTCTACCTGCTTCCACTTGGGCCGGGCGCATTCAATCTGTTCCCTCATTTCATCTCCACCAGAACTAGTGAGCTAGCTTCATCACTGTTGTTATCTTATGAGGAAGAACAGCAGCATAGGACAGGTGGCCAAGTATGTACCTGCGGTCTCTGTGCTAATGGGGAGCAGAATTAAGATAGAAACCCAGCCACTGCCTGACAGATTTCCTTCCAGGCCCCGGAGGCAGAAAAAGGGGCTTTGAGATTCCAGCAGACACTCCCAGGCTGTCGTTCTAGGAGACTGGTCTTGCAAGTAACCTGTCTCCAACCGCCCTGCTGGCAAAGACAGCAGCCAAATACTGACCTGCTGGTTGCCCAAAAATCTACTTGGAAGAGACTTCCCCCTCCACCCCATGTCCGATAAGAACTGGGGTAGCCCAGCTGTCTTGAGGACTCAGTGGGCTCAGACAGGGACATATTGATGAGCTCTGCAGAACCCATGAATGTGTGTGCCACAAAGAAACCGGGGGTGAAGAGGGACTAACCAGGAGGAATGGAAGCCTTCTGCACACTTGGCTGGTGGCACTCAGAGGCCAGATGAGCATCCCAGAGCAGGTGTGTGGCAGAGGAAGGAAAGGCAGTGTGGGGAAAGGCCAGGATGATCCACCAGACAGATCTGGGCTCCCCCAAATATGCAGCGTCTCCAAGAAAGGCAATGGAATGCTTGTTGAGCTGACAGGGGGGTAGGATTATTGCTTTTGCCTTCAGAATACTCATAAAAAAGAAAATGAATTTATGTCCCCAAACAAGGTAGAGTCATTAAAGGTGGAAGACATTATGTTCCCCAGATGAATGCAATCTTTCTATGTCTATCCCTTTCTTTCTGAGTCATTTCGCTTAACATGATACTTTCCATGTAGTACCACTTGTATGTAAATTTCATGACTAACACCCAAGAATGGCGAAGATTAGTACCAGGAATTTTACTCAATGACCCGGAGGACAACCACACATGTTAGGGGGAAAGGGAGCTCAGAAAGAGAAGGGAGCACCAAATAAAGGGTGTTGGGAGGATCCGCCCAGGATGGGAGAAGCATGCTGAAAGTAGACTATCGACCAAACATGATTGCCACTCAATGCCTCTTTTGCAGACCACAGCACTCAAAAGGAGAGAGAGGGAAATGCCCTGCCACAGAGGCAGGGTGGGATGGGGGCTGGGGGGTGGGAGGGATACTGGGATCCGTGGTGGTGGGAAATGTGCACTGGTGGAGGGATGGGTGTTTGATCATTGTATAATTGAAACCCAAGCACAAAAATGTGTAAGTCTGCAACTGTACCTCATGATGTCTCACTATTTAAAAAAAAATTAATTAATTAATAAAAGAAAAGAAAATTTTTTCCAAAGGTTTCAAAAACATCAGCTTATGCATTAACTTTTCATTTTCTTATCGACAATTAAATTGTTTTCATATTTTCAAAAAAAATAAAGTGTAAGTTAGGTCATAGTTCTGAAAAAAAAAAAGGTGGAAGATATAAGCTTTTAATGGAAGAACAGGAGGTACAAAACAGGGAGTTTGGCTGAAGCCTGAGACATCTTTATTCACTGTTCGACAACTCTCCCTGCCCCCCACCATGGTCTTATGGATTTGGACATAAGAATCACCCTGAATTTTGTGACTTAAAGAAACATTACCCATTTAATTAATTAATTAATTTTGCTTTTTTGGTCACACCCAGCAGTGCTCAGGGGTTACTTCTGGTTCTGCACTCAGGAATCACTCTTGGCGGTGCTTGGGGGACCTTATGGGATGCTGGGAATCGAACCCAGGTTGGCCACGTGCAAGGCAAATGCCCTACCCACTGTGATATCGCTCCAGTCCCTATCCATTTATTTTAATATACTTTTCTTTAAGATAAAACTAATGTGTTACTTTGAGATATACAACATAATCCCACATGTGTATTTGTTGTAAAGCAATCACCATAATAACTCTAGTTTGCATATATCACACACAATTACAATTATTCTCCTCGAGATGAGAACTTTTAAGATCTCTCATCTGAACAAACTGTCAAATACATATAATACAATGTTAATGACTATAAATTTCAAAAATAATGTTCTTTCTCATTTTATCACACCAGCGGAGCTTCACTAATGGAAAAACCCAGTAGTAATGGAGGTTCAATGATTTTTCTGGACAGAGGCAGTGTGGGGGCAGGTTGCTTCATTTACTTGCCAATTACAACTTTATTCTTAGTGTCAGCCACCCGGAAAAAGAGGAGTGGGGGAGGGAGGAAAAGTACTCGTGTGCCTTAACTAAGCAGCATAAAAGAGTTTTCTCCAGTATTCATTCTCGGTAACACACATGTCTTCCCTTTCTGTCTGAAGAGGTGCCGTATTCACACTCAAGGGGCCATAAGCTCTTGTTTCTACATTCCTGTTCTCTGGAGATGAGAAAACAATTTAAACTACAGGGAAAATGTCTCTTTTTTGAGGGAGACACATTAGACTGAGGGCCCTAAAGAAATGAGTGAAAGGTGTTTTTGTTGTTTGGTGGGGAAGGGAGGGGAGGGGGTCACACCCAGCTGTGCTCAAGGTTTACTTCTGGCTCTATGCTCAGGGACCACTCCTGGGGACTGAACCTGGGTCAGCCACATGCAAGACAAGTGCCTTACCCACTGTAATATCTCCTTGGCCCTGAGTTAAGGGTGTTTGTGAGGCAATCATCACTGTGATGGGCCACGTGTTGCAGAACCAGGAAGGAGTGGGGAAGGGACAAAGAGAAAGCATGAGTGTCAGTGGGTCACAGGCTCTGTAGGGGTAAAGAACTGAGTGGTCAGGGAAGAACTGTTTCCAAGTTCAACAACATCTTTTTTTTTTTTTTTTTTTTTTTTTTTTGCTTTTTGGGTCACACCCAGTGATGCTCAGGAGTTCCTCCTGACTCTGCACTCAGGAATTACTCCTGGCGGTGCTCGAGGGACCATATGGGATGCCAGGGATCGAACCCGGGTTGGCCCCATGCAAGGCAAACACCCTACCTGCTGTACTATCGCTCTGGCCCCCAACAACAGTCTTTAAGCCTAAACACTTCCCTGAAATGCCAAGACCATGGAGGTTGACCAGTGAGTGGTGCTGGAAACCACAAGTTTCTAAGAGGCAATTCCAGAATGGGTGAATCTGCAACGAACCGTATCACTGCCCTAGGGATACTAGACCCTTACAGATTTTTACAGCTGCTCATAACCTCCTCCAGGGCGATGGGGCTGTGAGGTGCTGGAGACACAAATGACAGAAGACTCTCAGCTATCCCAAAGGACCATCTTCCAGAAAGGAGCTACCCATGGTCAAGGCCACATCCCAGGGCCAATCAACAAGGAACGAAGACAAAAGCCACATGGGCAACCTCCATTAGAATAGCGCTGATATAGGACAGATGCTGCCTTCCCCGAAAATGGGCTTTTGCTCCTTCTTCCTCTACCCTATGCTCCGCCCTTTCCTCCTCGTCAGTGGGCATAGAGCCCACAGCACGGTCTCCTCAGATTCCCAAGCACGCGTCTTCCCTCTATGTGTGCCCGAGGATCTACTTCCAGGTCACCAGCCCCCACGCGAGTCAGGGTTAGGATCATCACTGGCCACTCACCAGACTTGGGGTTGCAGAGCACAGGGGGGCTGCTGCTGAGGGTGGGGCTGCTGCTGAAGTAGCCGCTGCTGCCACAGCTGCTCATGCTGCTCCTCCTCACGGCCGACACGATCTTGATCTCCTTGCTGGGGCTGACTGCGGGGACCAGAACAGACAGTCACTGAGGAGGCTGCTCTCCGCTCTCCAGAACACACAGTGCCACGTGGAGGGGACAGCAAGAGAACCACATGTGCCAGCTGAAAAAACATGGATATGTGTGCAGCTCTGCCATCCACACAGCCCAACCCAGGGCTGTTTGTACAGTTCTCTGGGCTTCAGTTTCACATATATGTATATGTGAAATATATATATATATTATATATATATATATCTGTCACTGTCCTTCCATTGTTCATTGATTAGCTCGAGCGGACCGAGTAACATTGTGAGACTTGTTACTGTGTTTGGCATATCAAATATGTCACGGGTAGCTTGCCAGGCTTTGCCATGCTGGCGAGATACTCTCGGTAGCTTGCCGGGTTCCCCGAGAGGGACAGAAGAATCGAACTCGGGTCAGCCATGTTGGCTGCATGCAAGGCAAATGCCCTACCCGCTCTGCTATCACTCCAGCTATATTTTGGATGGAGCGATAGCACAGCAGGCAGGGTATTTGCCTTGCATGTGGCTGACTTGGGTTCGATTTCTCTATCCCTCTCAGAGAGCCCGGTAAGCTACTGAGAGCATCCCATCCGCATGGTAGAGCCGGGGAAGCTCCCCGTGGCATATTCAATATGCCAAAAACCATAACAAGTCTCACGATGGAGATGTTACTGGTGCCTGCTCGAGCAAATCAATGAACAATGGGAGGACAGTGCTATAGGACAGTGTTACAGTGCTATGATCCATATCTGGTGAGGGCTTACTCCTGGCTCTGTGCTCAGGAATCACTCCTGGTGGGCCCTCAAGGGACCACCTTGGGTACCAGGGATCAAACCCAGGTTGGCTGTGTGCAAGACAAGTGCTTTACCACTGTGCTCTCACTCTGGCCCCAATGTCCCCAACTTTAAAGTGGAATCATGCACTCTCATAGGATCAGGACAAGGAGAGGATTAATATAATGTATGGAATGTATGTGAAAGCCCTCAGTTATAAATAATGTCATTTCACGTACTACCAAGTCTGCAATGAGTAGTTCCTGAGAGGATGTAACTTAAGTGCTGGCTAGACCATGAACTAACATTGGTGCCTGCTGACTCCATGGCAAACCACTGGTGCTGAGTGTAAAGGAAGAAGGCAATTAAAATGCAGAGCACATGGGGCTGGAGTGATAGCACAGTGGGTAGGGTGTTTGCCTTGCACACGGCCGACCCGAATTCAATTCTGAGCATCCCATATGGTCCCTCGAGCACTGGCAGAAGTAAGTCCTGAGTGCAGAACCAGGAGTAACTCCTGT
Organism: Sorex fumeus; assembly: GCF_029834395.1. NCBI lineage: Eukaryota > Metazoa > Chordata > Mammalia > Eulipotyphla > Soricidae > Sorex > Sorex fumeus. The sequence goes on from NW_026606059.1 coordinate 60,909,519, forward strand.
GCATTGCCGGGTGTGACCCAAAAAAGAAAGCAAACAAACAAACAAAAACAATAACAAAATAAAACATAAAATACAGAGCAGAGTGGGCTTTGGAAGTGCATGCGAGGCAACAACTGAAAATGCTCTCTCTGCCTCCAGAGCTCACGTCTCCACAGGGAGAAGAATAGGCCAATGATGAAATGAAAGAAGCCATGAAGGGGATTCCTCAGTGCTGGCACACAGGAAACATCAAATAAAAGCTGTCTGTGGGGGGACCGTGATTATGTATCTTCCTTCACATCACAGAGATCTAATGTGCCGACCTCAGTACTAGTGAGACTATGGAGCGTTTGAGTGTAAACTCAGCCTTTGCAGAAGACCACGACGACTAAGGTGGGTATGACAGGGTGTGTATGTGAGCACAGGCTTTGGCTCCTGTCCAGTGCTTACTGTCACAGAGCACTGAGGGTCACTGCTCTTCCATCTCACATGTGTCTGAGGAAGCTGTGGTAGGGAGTGGACAGTTTAATAAAGCACTGGCGTTAAGACAGAGATTGGGGCTCAAGTTCAGCTCTACCCACCACTTTATAGCTATGTAATGGAGTCAATCACTCAATTCCTCTATGCCTTACTTTCTTCTTCCTCTTATAGCAAGGATTTTCAAGAAAAGTCCTCCCACTTAGGCAATTGTGAGAATTAAATGAGAAAATAAGTATGTAGCTTAGTGCCAGAAGCATAGAAAGACCTCAGTACACAGAGCAGTGGCTGTTCTCGGGGTTACCTCCTATTCATTCTAAAATAGCCATAGCACATATTTTCATTTTTCCCTGGGTCACAAGTTAAGCCCTGAACTTCCAGACCGTAAGACAAGCAGTTGCTCAAGTCGAGGCCAAGTTTTCAGCATGGAGGATGCCCTGTTAAGACCCTCACCCCTCCTACACAGAAAGGCTGCCCCAGAGTTCACCTTCTCTGGGTGAATGGGGTTCTCCATGAACAACAACCACCAGTGTTTCTAAGCGAGCAGTGAAATAAACGGCTGGCTCTGCACCTTGTGGGACATGCCACAGAGGGTTGTGCTTTATGAGCCTGTGGGTCTGCTTTTCATGCTTTGTCTTTATTCTGGGCCAATCTGAAATGATGAGTTGATGATGAGAATGCCCTCAGGAGTCTATATGTGTTCATATTGCTAATGGGGACAGAGTGATAGTACAGTTGGTAGGTCATTTGTCTTGCACATGGCTGACCTGGGTTTGATCCCCAGCACTTCATATGGTTCCCCAAACCCACCAGAGCACAAAGCCAGGATCAAGCCCTGAGCACTGTTCAGTGTGTCTCCAAAACAAAACAAAAAATATACTGCTGAGGCCAGAAAGATAGTAGAGGGGATAACAAGTTTGCCTTGCAATGTGGTCAATCTTTAGTCAATCCCAAATTCTCATTATAGTATGTGGCCCCTTGTGATCCCTAAAACACCACCAGGATGTTTTCGTCTCTCTCTCTCTCTCTCTCTCTCTCTCTCTCTCTCTCTCTCTCTCTCTCTCTTTCTCTCTTCACATTACAGTTCGACAGGTGTTTACCATCCCATTCAAATCATGGGATCTCACGGATAGAACCCAGGTGAGGGAGAGGAGATAGAGAGAGAGCGCGTGAGAGAGAGAGAGAGAGTGAGTTAGGGAGAGAGAAATTTTCAATGTTATGATTTAAAAACCTGGAAAATTAGTATTATGTAAGAACTGTTTATTAATTAAAAGTGAGTTGTGAATGTGAACTTGAGTGGTCTTCTATAGATGTTAAATAACTAATTTGGGGAGCAGATTTTATGACATCTAAGTTGCATGCATGCTAGTAAGGGGCTTTTTAGGGGGGAGGGGAAGGCATACATTTTGTTTATAAATAAAATTTTCACTGAGTGAAATTTCACAGTGTGGAATTTCTTGAGAACCACGCAAGTTCTCAAGAGACACCCACCCGGGGTATGACACACAGTAGACCCCACGTACCTGACATGAAGCTGGTGGATTTCCGGTTGTCGTGACTCTGCTTCCTCAGGCAGAAGGGACTGTCATGTGTCTCCTGGGAGGAGGGCGACTTTTCATGGAGCAGCTCCATCAGCCTTCGCCTCCGACGGAAGTTCAGTCGAAACTGGTAGAGAAGATTGCTATCCACAAACGGGTGCTTGTTGGACACTGGGAAGAAGAAAGGACAGATGACGAGCGTCCAGCGCCCTGGCCACTGCACACTGCAGCCAAGGAGGGCAAAAGTCTGAAGGAAACACTTAGTTCCACAGGGCTACCGGAGCTTGGAGGCTGAGCAGGATTCCAGATCTTTCCCATGGGCTGTACACTTTAAATGTGCTCACCAGGTCCTTTGGGGGAACTTGGCCAACCTCACTCACAATCTAAACGTGTCCCTAGTGCCTGGCGCCAGGCTTGTCCCACAGCAACATGTCCATTCAGAGTTTAATGCTTTACTCTGAAATTATGATAGAGTCACAGGGAATTACAAGAATAACATATAGACTACATAGTCTACAGCTGCCCTCATATGAAATATCCAGAACAAGGAAACCTACAGAGAATGCTGTATCATGGAGGCCAGGGGCAGAGGGGAAGGAGACATGGTTGTCTGGGGTTGGGAGGCATTGTTTAAAACCTGGGATCCCTTCCTGGGGTGATGAAATGGTCTCAGATATATCAAGGGGATGACGACATCACATGTATGAATATGCTAAATGCAGAAGAATTCACTAAATTTCAATAAATACATTTAAAAAAATCAGTTGCTGGGCTTGAGAGACAGCACATAGGATGAGCGCATGCTTTGCAAATGAGAGGCCTGGAGTCTGAGTTTGGTCCCCAATACTGCATCCCAGCACAGACCAGAATGAACTCTGAGCAACTCTTCAGCACTGAGTTGTGCTGTGGCCCCCAAATAATCTAACTAAAAATCAAAAGCAACAACAAATGGTACAGAGATCTCCTGTGTACCCCTTGACCTAGATTCCTGATTGGTGCCATTTTATTGTATTTGCTATTTTATTTTGGCTTTTGTGCCTCACATAGAGTAACCAAGGGATTACTCTTGACTCTGTGACCGGGAGTCACTCCTGATGGCACTCAGGGGACCTTGGGATGCCGGGGATAGAACCCATGTCCCCTTTGTACATAGGAATACCCTACATCCTGTTGAACTCTGCAGTTCAATGGTGCCACTGTACCTATAGTGATGGCACTATATGACAATGGTACCATAGCCATAAGTAGCTATTGTGCAGTATCATACCAAGATACTGAAATTAGTGCAGGTGATAGACCTCATTCAGATTTCTCCAGACTTCACATGATTTCATTTGTGTGAATGTGTATCACTTCATGAAATTTTATCACGTAGATATTTGTAACCATCACACTCAAGACATAGAACTTTTTCATGACAAAGGATATGACTGCTTTACACTCTCTAATGCCCAGCAACCACAAATATATTAGCCATACCCATAATGTTCTTATTTTGAGAACATTATTTACATAGAACCACACAGCACATAGCCAGTAAAGATTAATGTCTAGTGAATGGATGATTATCCAACAATAAATACTGTTTAACTCCTTAGAAAAAAATCTATACTTTAGAGCATAAAAATATGCCAACTGGTCAAGTCAAAATAAAGAATAACAATCGTTAGCCTTCAAAGATCATTTTAATTTTCTTAATTATGAAATGTCCTAAGATAAAAAGATATTATTCTTACCCTCCCCACTGTTTTTGGATGTAAAAACTGAAGCATACACAATGGTAAGAGTAGGGACAAAACTGCAGTGCCTGCCACCAAACCAGAGTTTAGGTTCCAAACCACAGTTTTCAACTGTCTTATGTGAGATATAACTCCTGTACAACTCTCTTCCCAAATCCATCACTACTTGAGCATTCAGCCACTGCTTTAATCACCCTGACAACTTCAAAGCCTGGTTTACAATGTATTTGGTTCATAGGAGGAGTTCAAGAACTGGAATGAAGTGAATCATCCACCGTGGGTAGTCAGGGGTATAAAGCACAGCATAGTCTGAATGATCAATGGAAAGTCTACATAGCAGCTCCCCAAGGTCATCTAGAAGTCATCTATCAGCTGTGATAGGTCATAGTAAGTTTGCTGAGCCATAGGGAAATTGGACCATTTGTGGACAAGGCATTGGTTTCTCCTACAGCTAAGCACCTTCCATTTACATATTTCTTTATTCTAAATTCGTATCACTTTTTTTTGTTCTTCATTCATCCATCCATTTATTCAACTAGCATTTATTGAATTAGGTTGACTATATGCCAGGTACTTTTCTTGCCCAGTACTTTTATGAAATAACTATTAAAGTTAAAATGTTCTTAAGGACTCATTCTTGGCAATTTTGTGGAGGCAGTAAAATTTAAAAATTGGAAAACCACTAGAAAAATGATCTAATAAAACCATTAAATGTAATATTAACTCCATTATCAATAAAACTAACTGGATCTAAGGCCCCTTTAGGTTTTTTACAAATGGCAGCAAAGTCCTCTAGGTGAACACCAGTAAATGCAATGCTGGGCTGTTAGTGGTCGCTCATATTTGTTGAAGGCTGATTCCTTTGGTTACATGAACATTAGAGTATCAGAAAGCTAGGTTCCTACTAAGAGATAATAACAACAACTGCTCATATGGGTCTTTCACAATATTTTTGTTGTTGTTAAAGGATTGAAATTAGCTACCAAGACAAACATTTAATTCAATGGCTATTATATATATTCTTGGTAATTAACACATTTCTGGATTCAGGAGATGCTGGGTACATCCTGGATCAAGAGATAAACTAATTCCTCTTTGGTATCTCTCTTATAGATAATCAAAATTTTTGTTTTTTTGTTGGGCTACACCTGGCAATGTACAGGGGCTATACCTGGCTCTGTGTTAAAAAGTGAGCCCTGACTGTGTTCAAATTCAGTGCCAGGGATCGAACCGGTGTCAGTAGCATGCAAGGCAAGCATCTTACTAGAACTGCTCATCTCCAGTTCTCATATTGTCAAAGTCTTACATAAATTTACCATATCATTATAGTCAATAATGCTATAACAAAATGGTTATTTATGTCTGGTAACTTTTTCTGAGTGTATTGTCATTTATGAAATCCTTAGGGTGTATCTGGTGGTCAAATCTTAAGCTTTTTTTTTTCTTGCTTTTTGGGTCACACCCAGCGATGCTCAGAGGTTACTCCTGGCTCTGCACTCAGGAATTATTTCTGGAGGTGCTCGGGGGATCATATGGGATGCTGGGAATCGAACCCACGTCAGCTGCGTGCAAGGCAAATGCCCTACCCACTGTACTATTGCTCCAGCTCCCAAATCTTAAGCTTTAACTTGAAAACAATGATGTATCCCAGTGGTAGAACACATGCCTCACATAATGAGGTTCTGGGTTTAATCCTTGGCACCACAGAGTATCCACACACGGGCCTCCTTATATTTATGAACACCCCCTGCTTCCTCTTTGCACCCCGTGTTATATAAAACATTTGTTCTGGTATAAATAAAACCAGACAAGCAGTCTGAATGCAAACAAATTTTATAACAAACAGAATTACTTTAAAAATATTTTCAATTGCAGTGGGAATTGACTGCTAATTCAATCAAGTCTCACCAGGCTTTAACTACCAACTCAGAGTCTAATTCACGTTCAACTAATCTACAACTAATTGACCCTCATTCCTCATTCTTGACCTCCCAGCTCTCTACATTTGTAGCTAAAATGGGAAATAAATTCTCTAAGCTAAAAGGTGTTAGATTTAATTAGTGTTTACTCATCACATTCCTAGTGTCTATGACCTTAAATGTGACCAAGCCAGGAAAAATGAAAAATAAATGAAATATTCCTTATGTTAAACATAATGTCAAGTATATGGTAAGAACTCAATACATTGTACCTTTATTATTTTAAAGCTACTGTTGTTTTTATGGTTATCATCATTTACTGAAAATACACTGTTGGATTATGGGAATTCAATTTCACGAGGCTTTCTATTTAAGGTTCTGCTTCCCGTTTCAAGGACTTATCTGAATTTTTGTACCTCAGGAGAAGCCATACTGTGAACACCTCCATTTGTTTATCTCAACAAATGTGGGACCAGCACAGGTGGAATCAAAATCTCCTTTCAGAATTTCCAGAACTACTCACATTGGTTTTTTTTTTTTTTAATGATTGGCTTTTTAGTGTATTCTTTTCCCTCCTCTGATTAAATCTTTAATTTCACAAACAGTGAGTTCCATATTTGCTTTGTTTGCATATAGCCAAGGGATTACAGTTCACAAAAGCTGAAAGAGTGCAGGCAGACCACTCATTATTATAAACTGCACCAATCTATCACACATGACATTCATTCATTTTCTTGACAAACTGAGCACTAAGCAATGTGTCCTGGTCCAATTCTCTATCTTTATTGTGATTGGAATATACTGCATTTATTTTCCTTTATATTGCTCCACCTTGTAAGCCTTGCAATACCAAAATTTGCTAAAAGAAATTCTTTCCCTATATGAACTTTAATCAATTAAATTAGAACTTTATTGATGTGCCAAATGACTTCATACTGGTCAACAAAAAGTAAAGGTTTATTTTTTTAATTGAATCACTGTGAGCTACAATTAGAAAACTTTCATATTTTAGTCTCAGTCATACAATGATTGAACACCTATCCCTTCACCACTGTATATTTTCCACCACCAATGCCCCCAGTACCTTTCCCCACCCCCATCCCGTCCCTCCCCTGCCTCTGTGGCAGATAATTTCCCTCTTACTCTCTCCCTCTCTCTACTTACGGGCATTATGGTTTTCAATAAAGATACTGAAAGGCCATCATGTTTGATTCTTTATCTACTTTCAGTGTACATCTCCCATCCTGAGTGATGTGTCCAACCATCATTGATTTAGTGATCCCTTCACTATCCAAGCTGACTTCTTCCCCAGATCATAAGAAAATCAAAGGTTTTATGGTAGATAGCACTCCCTTTGTGTTTTGTTTTGTTGGGTTTGGGGCCACATCCAACCGTGCTTAGGTCTGAGTCCTGGCTCTCCGTAGGGATCCATCCAGGATCAAATATTCCATCCTCTATACTGTTTCTCCAGCACCAGATGGCCTTGATTTTGATCCCAGCTCTACCACCTTCATTGGGTGAATAAATTGGCAAACTAAAATATTTTAAGCCTCACTCTATTTTGCACAGGTTTGCTGTGAAGGAGAAAATAGGATAATCTATGTAAGGTACTTGGAATAGCAACCATTGGTTGGTAAGTCAGGTGAGGACTCCTAGAGGCTAACTTCAGTCTTAGGTCATTTATTATCCTACCACATTTCTCCCATCTTTTCTATGCTTCTTTCAAAGAAAAAGATTCTTCAACTACCATCAATAGTTCTGCTACCTTTCTACTTACAGAAACAAACACACGTGGAATATAAAGTAACAGAATAGGAGACTAAAACCCAAGCGTAGTAGATATAAGGACCAGGAGGTCCGCTCCACGGCGTGAAAACCTGCCTCACATTCTGGGGGAAAAGGCAGCTCAGATAGAGAAGGGAACACCAAGTAAAGGATGTTGGGAGGACCCATTTAGGTTGAAAGATGCATGCCGAAAGTAGACTATAGACTGAACACGATGGCAGCTCAGTACCTCTGTTGCAAACCACAACACCCTAAAGGAGAGAGAAAAAAAGGGAATTCCCTGCCGCTGAGGCGGGGTGGGGTGGTGGGAGATGGGGCGGGGGTGGTGGGAGGGATGCTGGGAAAATTGGTGGGGGAGAATGGGCTCTGGTGGAGGGATGGGTAAATGATCATTCTATGACTGTAATGCAAACATGAAAGTTCGTAAGTTTGTAACTGTACCCCACAATTATTCACTAATAACACTGTCACTGTAGCACTGTCCTCCTGTTGTTCATCGATTTGCTGGAGCAGGCCCAGTAACATCTCCATTGTGAGACTTGTTGCTACTGTGTCTGGCATATCAAATATGTCACGGGTAGCTTGCCAGGCTTTGCCATGCAGGCGAGATACTCTCGGGAGCTTGCCGGGCTCTCTGAGAGGGGTGGAGTAATCGAACCTGGGCCGACTGGGTCAGCTGCATGCAAGGTAAACACCCTACCCGCTGTGCTATTGCTCTAGTCCCAGCTGTACCCCATGGTGATTCACTAAAAAAAAAAAAAAAGCAAATCTTAACCAGATCAAGTTTAGTAAAGTCTCCGGTTGAGAGTTATTTATCCTCATAAGTCAAAGAAAAGTAAAACAGAAAAGACTGAACTAAGACACCAAAAGGTTTTGAAAGTAAATAGACTGAGAAAGTAAAAGTTTTATTTTTTGATAGTCATAAACTACATATCAAGTCTCAGGAAATAATTAATAGATATAGTACATAGAGTTGGTAGCCCAGAGAGAAAAGAATATTTTTTTCTATATTAAAAAGATTCTCCATACTAAATACATACTTGATCTTTTTACTTTTATTTGATTTTGGTTTATTAGCCTCCTGATACAGTGCTCAGAGGGCCCTGGGATCACTCCAGGTGATTCTCAGTCTGGCTGTGTGGGCTGGATAGTTCAATGCTTGAACTGACCATGCAGGGCTCCTTGTGCCCCGCAGTGCTGGGACCACCAGGGCTATATCCAGCAGAGCTCAGAGAGCCATGCAGTGCTGGGAAACTGGGAATCAAACTTGAGGCCTCATGCATGCCAGGAAACTGCTCCAGCCCTTTGAGCTCACTCTCTGGTCCCAAATTACTCTTATTTCAAAAGTGGAAAAACAAGTTAAGATTAAGGGAGAAATGAATGAAAAGGAAACAAAAGGCGAGAAGGAGAACACTGATGTCTCTAATCTTGAGGCTGTTTCAATTCTTCAGTTTTAGCTGTCAAAGCTATACACGGCCTATACATTCTAGTAAATATTATGACATACACAATTTAACATTTTTCATTCTTTGTGCTTTGATAATATCAATGTCTAAAGAGAAAGAAATAAGAAAAGACAGTGTTCAAAAACTACAGTTTCTAAGATTCCAATTGTGCTCCCCAAAATAGTTTGTAATGAAAACTAACCATTTTTTTATGCATCCAACATATCATTCCAGGGACTTTCCAAGTCTAACCTTTTGCATCGGTGGTTCTCTAAAGACGTGGCTTGGCACAGTGTTAAGTGGGACATAAAACAGGAAGAAAAACAGACATGCCAGAAACTTGAAGCAATGTAAATTCAGAGGATCTTGTTGCTTGGAAAAACGGGGCTTGAGAAGCTGTAAACTCCTACTACCATTGGTATTTGATCAACAGAAACAGATCCTTAAGGCTCTGTTTTCCTTATGCCTTTACTTTTCAAAAGACATGAAACAAAAATCAGGTAGCCTACCAAAAATAAAACGACAAGGTCTACATATGGTTTTCTTTTTGTTGGTAATACGGTTGGGGTTACTTTTTTTCACTTTTTATTTTTTAATCTTATTTGTATTTATTTTTTTTTATTGAATCACCATGAGCTACACTTACAAAGCTTTCATGTTTGAGTTTCAGTCATACAATGATTGAACACCCATCCGTCCACCACTGCACATTTTCCATCACCAACATCCCAGTATTCCTACACCCATCTGTCCCACTCCTCCCTCTGCCTCTATGGCAAACAGTTTCCCTCTTTCTCTCTCTATGAGCATTATGGTTTGCAATATAAATAATGAGAGGCCATCATGTTTGGTCCTTTATCTACAGCACACATCTCCCATCCTGAGCTATCCCTCCAACCATCATTGACTTAATGATCCCTTCTCTATCCTAGCTGCCTTTTCTCCCAGCTCATGAGGCAGGCTTCCATGGAGCAATCTTCCTGGCCCTGTCTCTACTGTCCTTGGGTGTTGGTCTTTAGTCTCATATTATGATATTTTATATTCCACAAATGAGTGCAGTCATTCTATGTCTGTCCCCTTCTTTCTGACTTATTTAACTTAGCGTGATACTCTCCATGACCATCCACTTATAAGCAAATTTCATGACTTGATCCTTCCTAACAGCTGCATAGCATTGCATTGTGTAGATGTACCAAGTTTCTTTAACCAGTCATCTGTTCTCGGGCACTCAGGTTGTTTCCAGATTCTGGCTGTTGTGAACAGTGCTGCAATGAACATACAGGTATAGATGTCATTTCTACTGTGCTTTTTTTGCAGGCTAGGGCTATTTTTTACTAAACTATTAAGATGATTTCAGCAAACAAATAAATATAAAAGGCCAGTTATGTAAAAGGGGGGAGGCTGGTTTCTGCTCCACTCACACAAATAGCCTACTCAGAACTATAAAAACTTAATTGTCTTTCGAGCCCTACACCTTGAGTTGAACATAAAAGATATCTTAAATCACTAATCTAATTGGAGGGAGAAAGGTCACTGACCTCCAGCCATCCTTGGTATGCTTGCTGGCAAATGACACAACTCAATGGGAATGAGGAGGGAAGTGGACAGACTTCTGAGAAGTGAAGTGTGTTGAGTGTTGGCGTAGATAACAGTGGGGAGCGAGTGTGCAGGATAGTGCATATAGCACAAAAATACTGCCGTGGGAGAGGGGCTTCAATCTGAGATTTGACAGCAGTTTAGTAGAGCAAAAACAGAATTAAATTAAGAATAAGATAACCAAGGGGGAAACCAGGATAATGAGGAAGAAAAAGAAAGACTAGAAATAGAAGGTTCAGGGGGACCAGACTACCTACAGCTGTCAATCGGGGTCAAAGCTAAAGAAGGATCATTCTGTAACATTCAGCATGGCACTATGCACAGGTCTTACCACTCATTCATTTCCTCTAACTTTCTTTCTCACCTCCTACTGATCTGGTATCCCTTCCTAAAAGGGCCACTGAGCACCTGTCAACAACCCTGACAGCTCTGACAAAGGCCAGGGATGAACAGGTGGCAGATCACACTTAGGGTTTCTAAAAAGTGAGTAAATTCTGCCTCTAAAGACGCTGCAATTTTTTTGCTAGCAAGAAAATTTTGCCTTCCTGCTTCCCTTTCCAGATCAGATTTCCACTGAATCCAGGCATCCAATGCCATTTATTCATTTATTGTCTTTTTTTTTTGAATCACTGTGAAATACACAGTTACAAGTTCATGATTAGGTTTCAGTCATCATGAACAGAATTCATCAAGTCCCAAAACATATTATTGTGCTCATTATGCCTGTGCTTGATGGAAAACTTAGAAACTCAAACTGAATCTGGAGATTAAAACTCTTAAAAAAAATCTCAGATATCCTTAAGGCTGTATCTACCATCTCAAGTAAGAGATGGAGTTAATTAAGAGCCTTGTTTTCTAAGGCAGCCAAGCTCCTTGACTCAAGAACATCAAGCAATTGTATTTAAATTCTCTGCCATATCAGGACAATGTTAGGTACTTGGGATACAAACCTCTTCAAAAGGCAATAACAAGGGTGAGTCATAGAACTAAAATAATTATTTCCTGAGTACTGACAGCATTAAAAAGAGGATATGAAAGCAGGAAACTGATTTTTGAAAATAAAGTCCTATTAACAGATACTACTAGAACAAACCACTTCACGTTCACAAAGTTAGAACCCAATTATGTTTATTTAACTGAAAAGAGGAGAGTATAGAAAAGAAAAGAGATTCAATGTCATTTCAATAAAGACAGCAGGAAAGAAGACCAAAGTCTAACATTGCAATTAGAGAGGTTTTTTGCTTCTGCTTCTTCCTCATCTTTCTGCCAGAAATGTAAAGGTAATAATAAGTTGGAAGGTCAAGTTATTTTTTCTTCTCTATGTATCATTAAAATATGGCTAGGAACATTCCAAAAACAAAAGCCTTTTTTTTTTGCTGCTGATAACATTCAGCATACAGGGTATGTTTTTCAGAGATGAAATGGTTTCTCAGACTAAACTGTAACGTAAGCACAAGAAGGTCTAAAAACAAACTTATTTTGTCTAGTCAATGGAACACCTCAGATATGCAATTCAATGAAAGGAATCTATAAGTCTCTTTTTAGACCTTTTGGAATTGTGAGAATAAATTCAAAGACCTAATTAAAGCACTTCAGCATTGATTTCATTAACAAGTATATATTTAGCACAATCTGTATGAGTTACCATTTAAGATGTGCAATGGATGAATGAGGTCATCAAAGTTATATTAAGCTCTATGCAGCCAGGCATCTGATGAGGAGGATGCTGATGATAACACTAATGATGATAATAATCAGAGAACATTTATTGAGTCACATTTTATAGTAGGCACAATGCATGATGGTACCGTTCCATTCTCATAATAGCACTGAGAATTATTATTTCCATTTCACAAAGGCAGAAACGGGATTATACGAAATTATATCAAAAGTCCAAGACAAAGATAGTACAACAGATAAGGCACCTGCCTTGTAAGCAGCTGACCACAATTCAATCCCCTCCATCCCATCTGGTCCCTTGAGCACTGCTAGAAATGACCCCTGAGCGCAGCGCCAGGAGTAAGCCCTAAACTCTGCAGGGTATGCCGCCCAAACAAAGCAAACAAAGAAAAATATCCAAGAAAGAAACTGTGAGAACTTTATCCTCTTAATTCACTAAACTATCTCCCACTCAGAGAAGCCAAACAAGGAGGCAGTTAAGCTATCCATCGGCACGAAAACTAGAAGTTTGCTGCCCCTCACTTATTTCTGTCTCCAGGTTACAGAAGGCAACTTATCCGGGTATGCTACCCACAAAATTTTCCACAAGGGAAAAATGTTTATTACTTTGGAATTGCTCAACAAAAGACACAGGGACAGCACAGAAAACATCTCTCAGACGTCAGATGGCCCTGAGCTGAACAGTAGCTCCGTCACTTACCAAATTACTGGACTGCCTTGAACTTCAATTCTGTTCATCTATCAAGTGAGATGAAGGAAGAATGAAATTCTGTAAACACCTGTGCAAATGGCCTGTTAAGAGTTCCTAAGAAGGCCATTTCACCACCCATCAGGGGAGTCAATTAATAATATTAGTCATATGTGGGCTTTCAATGGAGGATCAAGCACTTGAAACATGCCAACATCAAAGCGACGCAAGCTGCTCCACGTCAGATGTGCACTGGAGTTTGAATAGAGTAGGGATAAAAATAGAAAGGATGGGAGACAGTTGTTGATGTTTCTATACTAATCATACTTTTTTTATTTTTAGTACCAGAGATCAAACCTAGAGCTTCACACTTGCAAGACAAGTGTTCTCCCACTGAGCAACATCCCCAGCACCTGATTACATTTTGAGAAACATAAAAGACCTCCAAAAGGCAGCTGGAATAGAGAAGGGACCACTAAGTAAATGATGGTCAGAGGGCTTGCTTGGGAGAGTAGACGCGCGCTGAAAGTAGACTATGGACCAAACATGATGGCTGCTTAGTACTTGTATTGCAAACCATAGCACCGAGGAGAGAGAGAGAGAGAGTAAGAGGGAATGTGCCTGCCACAGAGGCAGGGAAGGGGTGGGGGAAGGGAGGGTGGTGGGAAGGATACTGGAAACATTTGTGATGGAGAATGGGCACGGGTGGAGGGATAGGTACTCGAACTTTGTATGACCAAATCATAATCATGGAAGTTCACAAGTCTGTAACTGCATCTCATGGTGATTCATTAAAATAATTTTTTAATTATAAAAATAAAAGACCTCCAAGCAGTTCTCAGGAGGTCTAGGGGCATGACTGGCCTTTCTCAGCCAAGTGGGCAGGGCAACAGAATACAAGGGCCCTAGGATGTCATGTTTCTTGGGCCCAGGGATACCAGGACATCAAGGGCCTCCTAGGTTGCCCTGTGTGACACTCAGGGAACTACATGATGCCAGGCATTGAACCCAGTTCTGTGCATGACAGGCATGTACCCTAACTGCTTCACTATCTCCTGGCTCCTAAAATATATTATTAAGGGGTTAAAGAGATAGTTCAAAGGGTTGCGTGTGTGGCTTACAAGTGGTAGGTCTGGACTCGATCTCTGACATCATATGGTTCCCTGTAGCCCTGATGACCCCCAGTCACAGAGCCTGGAGTAGTTCCTGAGTAGTGATGTGACCCCCAAACCAAATATCAATATATGAAAACATATCATTAAGATTCATTTCACTTTTTTCTACTTTCTTGCCATTGCTGTTAGAAAGTTCAAAATCAAATTCATGGGTTACCTTTATGGCTTATATATTTAAATTGGAAACAGGATTATTGTTCTATGAGGCTCTATCTCACTGACACAGCCTGGTTAGCCAACACATCAGAACCAGTAGCTGGAACTGTCCATTCCATTGAGGACACCCTGAGAGGTGCAAGTAAGCCAGAGACTCTGACCTCGGCATTTCTCTCAAATGATGGAGACAAGAGACAGCAGGGGCAAGCTTACAGGCTTCAGAACCCAGCATGGTCTGTGTCCACAGGATCTGTTTCTGTACACCTGACTAAAATGACATTAATGTCAAGTAAGAAAAGTAATCTTTATTTTTCTAATTTTGAAAAATTTTAATTATTTATTTACTTTTTGGATCACACCCAAGCGATGCACAGGGGTTAATCCTGGCTCCGCACTCAGAAATTACTACTAGCGGTGCTCAGGGGACCATATGGGATGCTGGGAATCGAACCCGGGTCAGCCGCATGCAAGGCAAACACCCTACCCGCTGTGCTACCACTCCAGTCCCAGGAAAGTAATCTTTATAGCTATGATATTTTTCTCAAAAGGAAACCTTCTCTTCTTTGTATACAGCATTGTTGTTTGAGGAGATTACATAAGGCATTTTTCATACCTTTCATCTTATCTAATAGTTAAAGTTGTTTTGCTTTAACCCCAATCAGCACTATATTGTGTGCCAATGTGCTAGTCCTTGACTTAACCAAGCAACCTTGTTCCCGAATGTTTACATTGCAACAGAATTCTGGCTGTTCTGTTGTGTCCCTTTTCCCTCCTGCTATTTTTTAATAATAAAAAAGGAAAATAGAGCCAAAGCATATCAGAGGTCACACAGGGAGAAAATTCCCAGAAATTCTAAGTTCAGAAAAAATTGAGACTATGAGACTATGGCTATGGGGAACAATTACCTTTGGAATCTTAAATATGGACCATGGAATGAGAAAATATTCTCTCTAATCTTTACATTTTTCTACTTGGAGTTTTAAATATATAGTAGCTAAGGAGTTCTATACCAGTTGCAAAGGTCTCAACAGACTCATTTAAAACAATAGGAATAACTTACCACTTACATAGATTATTTAGGATGATTAAATAAGCCAAGGAGAGTAAAGAACAGTCTATTTGTCATTTTCTTCAGCATTCATTTCCCTGTAACTTAAAAAAAATCATGTCTGTCTGTGTGTATGAGAGAGAGAGAGAGAGAGAGAGAGAGAGAGAGAGAGAGAGAGAGAGAGAGAGAGAGAGAGAGAATCTTTCCCTATGTGGTGAGTCTGTCGAACAAAGCCTCCTGTCTATCCAGCGTCGGGAGGTGGTATGTGACCCAGGCTCAGTGCACTTAACTAGCTCTCTCCAGTTCAGGTTGTAAAGAGAGTAACTGTGTACACTAGAAAATGTCTAGAAGATTGCTGACTTGTCTCCTGTTGTGTCATAGAAGGGGATTCCCCAAGCCCAAGGCACTAGTTTTTGTAACCGAGATGCCCACCACTGCTCTAACTCTTCAGTTGGTCTGTCCTAGAGTACCTTTGAGCTGTCAGTCAGCTCCTCTGTGTACTTGAAGCAACACATGCTTCAGTTAAAGAACGTAGTGAGTAATAGTAGTAGTTTGAGGTTTCTTCTTCTTCTTCTTTATTTCCTGAAAGGGTGTGGTAGGCCAAACAAGCCTGGGAACTTCTAGTATGAAGAAAGGCTAAGGTACCTATCAGCAACTATAATGAAAAAATCTCCACTCTTTTTGGTGCCAAGAAATGTTGCCAAATGCAAAACAATTGAGAATGTGGTTAGGAGAGTGTTGATAGAGAGACAGGAAAGGTAGGATAGCGCAGGGGTGCTGCCATTCACAAGACTTCTTACTTGTCTTGACTTTAGCCCAGCTCTCCTGAGCTCACTTTCCAATGAGACGTTGACCTTGGTCCCCATTCTGTTTTTGATCTGCCCAACTTGGTGTGACAAAGGATCCTGTCAAGTCAGTTTACTAAGACTGATAACTTTTGATAATTGATCAAATTCCTCAACCCCATTATTGTGCTTAGTCTGCCTTTATTGTCCTTGGTTGGTCTCCCTCCCTCCCATCCTTCCTTCTCTCCTTTCTCCCTTCCTCCCTCCCTCCCTCCCTTCCTCCCTCCTTCCCTCCTCCCTCCCTTCCTTCTCCCTTCTCTCCTCTCCTCTCCTCTCCTCTCCTCTCCTCTCCTCTCCTCTCCTCTCCTCTCCTCTCCTCTCCTCTCCTCTCCTCTCCTCTCCTCTCCTCTCTTCTCCTCTCCTTCCCTTTCCCCTCCCTCCCTCCCTCCCTCCCTTCCTTCCTTCCTTCCTACCTTCCTTCCTTCCTTCCTTCCTTCCTTCTTTCCTTCCTTCTTCCCCCTCCCTTCCTTCCCCCTCCCTGCCCTGTCTTCTTGTTTCCTTTAGGCTATTCCAGGCTTAGAACTAACAGTGGTCTTAATTACAGAAAAGATGGGAATGGTTCCTCTCTGGATCTGGCATCAAGCCTTCTTTGAGGACGTTCTGGGTTCTTTCTTCATGACCATCAGGAGGCATAGCTCAGCTACTGTCTCTGTGTGTTCCACTGGAGAATGAGATAATCACAGCCTCACTCTCAGCGGCTGAGAGAACTAGAAAAATAATATACATACAACTGCTTTGTGGATAGCAGAGTGTTATATAAATATGTTTTTGAAACAAAAAGAAAAGAAATAGGACTTGATGAAGTGTTGAAACTATTGATGTGCACTGACTAAATCTTTAAAAGAGGAAATTATATGCCTGGACATAGGAGCAGCATCCTGATTATCCAGGGTCAGCTGCTGCAGCTGTGAGCAATTTACCCACGTGATTATCTGGTTTCTATCTTCCTCCATTTAAGGAGAAGAAAACTGGGAGAGCAGCAAAGGGCTGTTGAGGGAGCTATTTTATGAGAATCAAGAAAAGTGCTCCCTCTGCTTGCAAAGGATACACGAAAACCTCAAGATACTAGTCATTGCTTCGTGAAAGGCAACCTCAAATATTTTATAGGCTGCCAATTTGTGTAGTTCTAATATCTACCATCTGTGTTATCTCAAAACAGAAACTGATAATTTTTTTTAACCAAGGAAGGCACTCAATCTTCTATAGTCTTCTAAAGGTCCTCTGGCTGCCAGAGGACCTTTACCTGAGTTTTGAATCTACCTTTGCTAATTCTTGCCTTCAACAAGAAACTTACTCTTGTCTTACAAATAAGAAAGATCATAATACTTGAGTTACTGAGAGGAGTAAATGAGTAAATGCATGGCGTGTTTAGAGCAGTGGTTAGCACATAGTCAAGGCTTTATAAATTTTAAATATTATCTAGAGTTGATCAGCTCATGTACATTAGCTAGCATTTGATGGCCATAGGAAGTAGGTAGACACTGGGCTAAAAGCTTCTGCCAACCACCATCACCTAATTCTCTTAACAGCTCTGTGCAGGAAAGAGTTACCATAACAGCCCTCACATGGTCTGCCTGTGGGACTGGCCAGGACTAGCACAAGGGAACTTGCCTTTGGAAAGGTTCCCCACATTACTAACTGATAAGGCAACTCTGCCACGTGGAGCATTGAAGTCTGCTAGTCTATATAAAGGCTTTGATTTATGGAGAACAAGAGTTTACTTCTGAGAGTCTGGAATGTTAGCCCTTGGGATTTAGCAGAGAGAATGTGCTTCATCAAGACTCCCTGCCTTTCCATAAAACCCTTTTCTGAGTCTCAAGAATGCTTCCAAGCACCACAGATATTGCACAGATATTACTGCATGTCCTCGCGGGAGGAAGGAGCCAGCGCTCTGTGCTCTTGGCAGAGCCAACAGTGGGAGTCTGCACCTAACCCCCTGATAAAAAACTGGTGTTTTTCTTCTCTTACTGGTCCTTCTTTATGTTCTTTTGTGGTAACAAATCTTACTGGTGAGTTCAACTGTATGATGAGGCCTTCTTGTACATATGGGTAGCCATAGGATTAAAAAAAACTCAAAGGTACATAATGGGATTCTAATTTTATTTCACTTTTTTTTGCTTTTTTTCAGGTCACACCTGGTTATACACAGAGGTTACTCCTGGCTCATGCACTCAGGAATTACTCCTGGCAGTGCTTGGGGGACCATATGGGATGCTTGGACTCAAACCTGGGTTGGCGCGTGCAAGACAAATACCCTACCTGCTGTGCTATCGCTCCAGCCCCTCATTTTATAAATTAAAACACCCAAGGAAGAGGAGGTAAAGGCCCTCCCGTTGATTGTCGATTTGCTCGAGCGGGCCCAGTAACGTCTCCATTGGATACTTTGTTGTTACTGTGTTTGGCATATCGAATACTCTCAGTAGCTTGCCAGGCTCTCCGAGAGGGGCGGAGGAATCGAACTCGGGTCGGCCATGTTGGCCGCTTGTAAGGCGAATGCCCTACCACTGTGCTATGTTGAGATGTCAACATAATCACCCAGAAGCTGAGAATGACAAGAAGCTCAGGTTTAAAGCCTGTCTCCATCCAGAGAGGGACCCTCCTTCACTGCTGGTGGGAATGTCGACTGGTTTAACCCTTTTAGAAAACAGTATGGATGATTCTCAAAAAACTAGAAATTGAGCTCCCATTTGACCCAGAAATACCACTCCTGGGAATATGCCCCGGAGAGGCAAAAAAGTATAGTCGAAGCGACATCTCCACTTGTTTGTTCATTGCAGCACTGTTTACAATAGCTAGAATATGGAAAAAAACTTCAGTGCCTGAGAACAGATGACTGATTAAAGAAACTTTGGTACATCTACACAATGGAGTACTATGTAGCTGTTAGAAAAAATGAAGTCATGAAATTTACATACAAGTGGTACTACATGGAAAATATCATGCTAAGTGAAATGAGCCAGAAAGAGAGGGACAGACATAGAAAGATTGCATTCATCTGGGGAACATAAAGTAACAAAATAGGAGACTAACACCCAAGAATAAGGTAAAGGTAAAGGCCCTCCCGTTGATCGTCGATTTGCTCGAGCGGGCCCAGTAACGTCTCCATTGGAGACTTTGTTGTTACTGTGTCTGGCATATTGAATACTCTCGGTAGCTTGCCGGGCTCTCCGAGAGGGGCGGAGGAATCGAACTCGGGTCGGCCATGTTGGCCGCTTGTAAGGCGAATACCCTACCGCTGTGCTATCGCTCCAGCCCAAGAATAGCTGTGATAAATACCAGGAGGTTCACTCCATGGCTTGGAGGCCAGCCGCACACTCTAGGGGTAAAGGCAGCTCAGATAGAGAAGGGAGCACCAAATAAAGGTTGTTGGGAAGATCCGCCCAGGATGGGAGATGCATGCTGAAAGTAGACTATCGATCGAACATGATGCAACCCAATGCCTCTTTTGCAAACCACAGCACCCAAAAGGAGAGAGAGAATAAAAGGGTGTGCCCTGCCATAGAAGCAGGGTGGGATGGGGGAATGGGGGGGTGGGAGGGATACTGGGATTGATGGGGGTGGAGAATGGGCACTGGTGGAGGTATGGGTACTTGATTATTGTATAATTGAAACCCAAGCACAAAAATTTGTAAATCTACAACTATACCTCATGGTGTTTCACTAAAAATAAATAAATAAATAAATAAATAAATAAATAAATAAATAAAGCCTCCATTCAAAGACCAGACTCATTCCACAGTGCCAGGTATCCACGCCCAGTGACATACATTCTGAGTCAAGGAAAATGTCTTTCTAAGGTATTACATCTATGCAACCTTGGGAAAGTACCTTCAAGGCTTTGAACATCAGAATTCTTCACTATGAAGTAGTAATAATACCAATACATAGAATTGCTAAAAAGACTTGATATGATTTATAAATAATATATGGGAAATCTATGCCTATTAAAAATCTATGAAGCACTTTGCTCAGTGCATAATATACAGTAAACCTCAATAAAAATATTTAGATATATATACACATTTAGTCACCATTAGCATTTGTACACATTTGTATTATGAGTTAAATATTCATGTCTTGATTCTAGAGCACCAATCACCATAAACAGATGAAGTTAATTAGAATTTCCTAAGTAGGTTTGATTTTCACAATTCCTGATCTGCATCTAGTGAGCCACCTTGATCCAAAAAGTACATAGATAGGTTTTTTTTTTATTTGTAAGTCTATGTCCTTAGTTATTAACTGCACATTTCAGAGCTTTGTTTGTGGCCATATTTTATAGTCAAAATTGGAAAATGAATTCCCATGCTGGGAAGGAAACTGGAACTCTGTTGGACTGTTCACTTCTCTACAGGCAATCTCTTAAAGTTATGGAAAACAAACTTCAGTAGTTCTGATTTGCTACCAATAATGCCTGTTTTATCCTTTACAAAGAGACTTTACGGCATTTATGTTGATAGCATTACCAAATTATAGCACAATTGAAATATAATGACTCACTCTTTGGAAATCATTTGGAAACAATCCCTGGCATCCTCTACCTTCTAAGTTGGGATGTACAGAATGAGTCACAGTATAAATGGTGATTTTCCTCCTGAAACCTGATATTACCTTTTTGCTTTCTGAAGCAAAGATGACAGAACCTACTTTCACCCAATCCACAGTGATCACTGTGGAAAGTCCCTGTCCATCACCCCAATGTTGAATCCACAGTCTGAGCAACAATACTCTGGACATTGCGGAGTCACTTCAGACAAAAGACTTAGTACACACTGGGTGATAGGAGAGATTTAAGTATTATAAAATATTTTTTCCCTTTATTTTATTTTATTTTTTTTAAAGTTGTAGATTTACAATTTTTTGTGCTTTGGTTTCAATTATACAATGATCAGATACCCATCCCTCCACCAGTGCCCATTTTTCACCACCATGGATAATATCCCTCCCACCCCCATCCCCCCATCCCCCCTGTCTCTGTGGCAGGGCAATCCCCTGTGTTCTCTCTCTCCTTTTGGGTGTTGTGGTCTGCAAAAGAGGCATTGAGTGGCAAACATGTTCAGTCCATAGTCTACTTTCGACATGCATCTCCCCTCCTGGGAGGATCCTCCAAACATCCTTTATTTGGTGCTCCCTTCTCTATCTGAACTGCCCTTTCCTCTAGGATACCCGGCTGGCCTCTAAGTTATGGAGTAATCCTCCTGGTGCTGATCTCAGCTATTCTTGGGTATTAATCTCATACTTTGTTACTTTATATCCCCAGATGAATGCAATCTTTCTATGTCTATCCCTCTCTTTCTGACTCATTTCTCTTAGCATGATACTTTCCATATTGTACCACTTGTATGTAAATTTCATGACTTCATCTTTTCTAACAGCTACATAGTACTCCATTGTGTAGATGTACCAAAGTTTCTTTAACCAGTCATCTGTTCTTGGGCATTCAGGTTTCTTCCAGTTTCTGGCTATTGTAAAGAGTGCTGCAATGAACAAACAAGTGCAGATGTCACTTCGACTATACATTTTTGCCTCTCTGGATATATTCCCAGGAGTGGTATTGCTGGGTCAAATGGGAGCTCAATTTCTAATTTTTTGAGAATCGTCCATACTGTTGTCCAGAAGGGCTGAACCAGTGGACATTCCCACCAACAGTGAAGGAGTGTCCCTTTCTCGCCACATCCACGCCAGCATCGGTTGCTTTTGTTCTTTTGAATGTGGGCCAGTCTCTGAGGTGTGAGATGGTATCTCATTGTGGTTTTGATCTGCATCTCCCTGATGATTAATGATGTAGAGCATTTTCTCATGTGCTTTTTTGCCATTCGGATTTCTTCTTTGAGAAAGTTTCTGTTCATTTCATTACCCCATTTTTGGATGGGGTTGGATGTTTTCTTCTTGCGGAGTTTAACCAGTATTTTGTATATCCTGGATATCAACCCCTTGTCAGATGTGTATACGGTGAATATCCTTTCCCATTCTGTAGACTGTCTTTGTATTTTGGTCACTGTTTCTTTGGAGGTGCAGAAGCTTCTTAGTTTAAGATAGTCCCATTTATCTATCTCTGTTTTCACTTGCTCGGCCAGTGGCGTGGCATCTTTGAAGATACCATTAGCTTCAATGTCATGGAGGGTTTTGCCAACTTTATCTTCAATGTACCTTATGGTTTCTGGTCTGATGTTGAGGTCTTTAATCCATTTTGATCTTACTTTTGTACATGGTGTTAGGCAGAGTTCTGAGCCTATTTTTTTGCATGTAGCCGTCCAGTGATGCCAACACAATTTATTAAAGAGGCTTTCCTTACTCCACTTCACATTACTTGCACCTTTATCAAAGATTAGATGAGCATATGATTGAGGGGAGATGTCAGTGTATTCAACCCTGTTCCATTGGTCTGCAGTTCTGCCTTTGTTCCAGTACCATGCTGTTTTAATTATTACTGCTTTGCAGTACAGTTTGAAGTTCGGGAGGTTGATTCCTCCCATTTTCTTTTTCCCAAGAATTGCTTTAGCTATTCGTGGGGGCTTATTGTTCCATATAAATTTCAGGAGTGTTTGCTCCATTTCTAAGTATTATAAAATATTTTTATTTAAAGAAATTTCATACAACAACCGTCACACACTTCCTTCTTAATGTGGTGGGAAGATGCTCACTGGTGGGGTGGGAGTTTGAATATCAGCTGTAATGAACTACTGTGAACTACTTTATGAAAATAAAATGTATAAAAATCGCAAAAAAAGAGTTTTCAATATATTATTCATATATAAGACTTTTCCCCCTTATCTATAAAATGGAGAGATGATAAGAATCTCTGGCCTCTAATTAAGAATATTATTCATCTTCAAAATGAGTGTGGTAGACTGGGCTATAGTACATGCTTTGCATGCAAGAGACCCAGGTTTGGTTCTCCAATAGATATTATTGAGGGCAATATCCAAGCAATGTGCTGAGAGAAGTTCCTGAATATCACAGGGTATGTACCGCTAACAAAAAAGTGTTAAAGGGGAGGGGCGGGAGTGATAGCACAGTGGGTAGGGTGTTGCCTTGCACGCGGCAGACCTGGGTTCGATTCCCAGCATCCCATATGGTCCCCTAAGCACTGCTAGGAGTAATTCCTGAGTGCGTGAGCCAGGAGTAACCCCTGAGTATTGCCGGGTGTGACACACACACAGAAAAAAAGAAGAGGAGGAGGAGGAGGAGGAGGAGGAGGAGGAGGAGGAGGAGGAGGAGGAGGAGGAGGAGGAGGAGGAGAAGTAGAAGAAGAAGAAGAAGAAGAAGAAGAAGAAGAAGAAGAAGAAGAAGAAGAAGAAGAAGAAGAAGAAGAGAAAAATGTGTTAAAGGGAGAGAGAGAGAGAGAGAGAGAGAGAGAGAGAGAGTACAGCAGGTAGGGCATTCACTTGTCTTGCACACAGTCGATGCAGGTTTGATCCCTGGCATAACATATGGTCCCCAAGCCCTACCAGGAGTGATCTCTGAGTACAGAGGCCAGAGTTAAGCCCTGAACACCCAAAACAATAAAAATAAAATATGTTGAGATGGTTGTCCTTCTGTTTCATGTCCTCACTTCAATGAAATAAAATTTAACAGCAAAATATCTGCCTCAAAGAACTTGGAAAATTTAAATAAAGTGGTGTGTTTAAATGATTGGCATAGTGTTTGGCATATGTAAAATAAATAAAATGTTAAGTTCCCTTTCTACTGCTCCCTAATTGTTTCTCTGTCTACTTAAGGGACCAGAGTCTCCTTAAATGTCCCAACAAGACTATAAGCTATTAAGGTGACTACACCGTTCACTTTTATTTGGGAGAGGGTAATTGGGGGGCCACACCCATCAGGGGCTATTCCTGTCTCTGTGGTCAGGGAACACTCCTGCAGCGCTAAGAGGATCACATGAGGTACCTGGGATCAAACTGCTGTTGGCTTTGTATGCAAGGCAAGTGCCTTAACACCCTCATTATCTGCTCAGCTCCTGGTACAGTATAGTTTTATGCATATTCCTAGCTTCAATGAATTCATCCTGCAGTAGAAACATTTAGGCACCAATGAACACTGCAAGTTTCAATAAAGCAAGATCACACAGGAGGAACAGCCTGGAATACAATGACTGACTTTAACACTTTATAGCTTCTAGGGAGAAGAGATAGACCAGGGGGTTAGGTTAAGGCAATTATAAAGCCTCAGAGCACTGCAGCTATGCCAACTGCCCCACTGTCCAAAATAAAAGAAAATGAAACTGAACACAGCCTTTTTATCAGTGGCTTTCAAAATACTTGACCTTAATACACGTAACAATTTCCACGTTGCAAAATTGATTCACATGAGTTTGATCATGTGTACATAGTGTGTATCTGAACAGAACAAAGTTTTTCAGAGCAATACTTGACATTTCTACATATATGCTGCTCTGATATTTTCTCTTCTAGTTTAATACAATTCAGAGCAGGACCCACCACCCCTCCAAAGTTTTGTGTGCACTCAAATCACTTGTGGGTCATGTTAAAGCGTGGATCAGATTTAGTAGAACATGGGCAGGTTCTGCAATTCTGCATTTCTACCAGCCCCCCAGTGAAAGTGTGAATCATGGGCCACACTTTGCGTAGTAGGAGTCTAGTACAGTCTGTTTGATTTTTTTTTAAATACTGGCAATGGCTCTCTCAATTTATTTCACAATCTACTAAGAAAGATATCGCAATCTGCAGTGTGTAACTATGGTTCCAAGTGATTTCGAAAGGTTCTTTCATCTCTATCAAGTTCCATTATTATCTTCCTAACCTGAGACAAAAAGCCTAGGCCTACTTAGAAATGTAGCAGAATCCACATCAAGAATGGTGCAAGGGCAGGGGAGATGGTTCAAAGGGCTGGGTCCCATGCCTGGCATCTGAAAGCCCCAAGTTAGATGCCCAAGTAACAAATGGTTCCAAGAACACCATGGGTAAAGCCCTAGATGCCCCCAGCACCACATTCATTGGGCCTAAGCATCGGACTGCCAGTCCACATATCTGGGCCACTAGGCACTGCTTAGGAGATTCACCCCACTCTTTTGCAATGATGTATTATCTTTCATATTGACTCAGGATAAAAATCTGGTCCCCAGCCAGCCCTTCTCTCATTGTACAAAACTTACATCTTTTGGCTATATTAATAAATTTTCACTGGGGCCACACCCAGCAGTTCTCAGGGGCCACTCTTGTAGTGAGTGGGGCTCAAGAGGTCATGTAGTGACAGATTTGAACCTGGGTAGGACAATGCAAGGTGGATATCTTATCCCCTTATTTCTCTGGCTCTCAGCTATATTAACAAACTAGCACTTGTTTGGGGTGGGAAGAAGAATGCTGTTTACAAACTCAGGACCAATGAGAAGTTTGTATTTGAGACATTGAGACATCACCCTTGTCTTATCTGGTATTTGCTTTATAGCTGCCCATTTCCTCCAACGGGGTCTTAATGAGACAATCTCCCACTGTATAGATAAGACCAGGTCAGTGACTAATAACTGGGGAGGTGGAAGTCAAGAATCTATTTGGTAACAGCCAGCTTCCAAGAGTTTCAGTGGCCCTTGCCTCCTGGCATTCATACCCTTATGTGATCCTCTTTCATACTAACTATGGCTGACCTGGTATTTCAACAGAACACTGACACAATGGCAGCCTCCACCACATGTGACCTCCAAGACCCAGCTAGAAGACACTGAGGCATCTGTCTTGCATTCTTTTAGACCACTCCCTCTAGAAGAAGCCAGATGGCTGGTCACGAGAATTTCCAAGTGGCCTTATGAAGAGGTCCACACAACAACGGACTTCAGCTTCTTGCCAAGAGCCAGCAACAACTTGTTAGGCACACAAGTGAGCCACTGTGAAAGAAAATCTCCCTGCCTGCAAAACTTTGCAGTAACTGTTGCTCTAGGTGACATCTTGAGTAGATCCTCAGGAAGGATCAGAGCCACCCAGCTAAGCCTCTTCTAAATTCCTCACCCACAAAAATGGAATGAAACAATAGACATCAATGTTTGCTATTGCGTTTGAGCCAATTTCTTATGGAGCAATAGGTGACATAGTTCTTAAGTGACAGGTCACACTGCACCACTAGGAGGCAGGCCTAAAAGGAAAGTGAAATCCCTATGATGGCATTTGGCTTGAACATGGTTCAACAAAGTTCTATTCTCCCCTGGCAATCAGCCCCATAAGAGGCATCTACTTGCCATCTGAGCTTGACCAGATGGCTTTCGGCAGCAGCTGTATATGGGAACTGTGGTGCTAACTCACATCCAAGCAGTAAAAATAACATATTCAGAGAGTGGATGCTCCTCTAGTCTAGGTCCTAGAAGGCAAAGGTATGGGCACATATCTGAACCCGACTCCCAGTCTGGAGACAAACCAGGTGGTGTCCATGCAGAGTTAGAGTGGATTCTAGACTCAGGAGTGAGAAATAAATGTCTGCTGAGAGTCTCATTATTGGATGTATGAGGAGGCAAGGATGGTTCAATATGTGCAAATCAATTAATGTGCTTCACCATATAAACAAAAAGATAGATAAAAATCATATGTTCAGGTCAACTGATTCAGAGACAAGATCCAACATCCATTAACGAATTTTTATAAACCCTCCCCCAAAATAAGGATAGGGTCCAGAGAGACAGTACAGCAGGCATTTGGTACATTTAGTCCCTGACATTCAATATGATCCCCCAAGCCCATCAAGAGTGTACCCTAATCACAGAGCCTGGAGTAATACCTGAGAAGACTCAGGTGTGGTCAAAAAACCAACAACTAACCAACCAAATTTTTGTTTAAAAAAAGGAATATAAGGAACATACCTCAAGATAGCAAGACCAACTACAACAAAGCTACAATCAGTGATATACTCAACAGTGAAAAAACTGAAAGCCTTTTTTCCTGAGATCAGGCACAGACATGAGTGTCCACTGTCACCACTGTTACACAGCATAGTTTTGGGAGTTCTCATCACAGCAATCAGACAACAAAAAGAGATATTAAAGCAATCCAAACTAAAAATGAAGAAGTCAGACCATCACTATTTGCAGATGGTATGATACTATACACTGAAAACATAAAGACTCTACAAAGAAATTCTTAGAGATAAATCAATACAGTAGGGTAGCAGTTTACAAAATTAATACAGGAAATTGGTGATATTTCTGTATACAAAAATCCTTGAAGAATAAGAAACTGAAAAGACTATACCCTTCAAAATAGTACCCCAAAACATCAAATACCTAGGAATAAATAAGGGAGATGAGAGACTTATACAGTGAAAATTATAAGTCACTCTAAGAGGAATAGAAGAGGACACCAGGGAATGGAAAGATTTTTCATGTTCATGGATTGGAGAATCAACATTGAAAATATAATGTTTCTACCCAAAATATTATATAGATGCAATACAAGACCCATTAAAATTCCAATGATGTTTTACAAAGGCATGGAATAAAGTCTAATAAAATTAGTATAAAACCATAAGACTCCCTGAATAAACAGAGACTCCCTGAATAAACAGGTGGAAAAAAAGATGGGAGGCACTGCATTTCCTAACTCTGAAATACACTACAAAGCTGTAATAATCAAAACTGCATGATATCGGCCTAGTGACAGCCCTGTGGACCAATGAAAGAGATAGAGTCCTGAGCTAAACCCTCATATTTATGGAAGATTACTCTATGACAAAGGGCTAAATACATAAAGTGATGCAAAGAAAATCTCTTCAACAAATGGTACTGGAAAAACTGGATATACACATGATTAAAAATGAAACCAGAACCATTATTTCAGATCATTTACAAAATTAAATTTGCAATGTATTAAGAGCTCAAGATTAGATGATAATTCAGAAAATACATAGAATAAAACATAAGCAGAACTCTCCAGGAAATTGACTGTAAAGATGTCTTCAATGAATCACAGAGGTGAAAAGAGCAAAAACAAAAAATAAACAAATGGGACTATACTGAATCAGAAAGCTCCTGTACAGCAAAAGAGGCCCGAACTATAATAAAATGATACCCTACTGATGGGAGAAAATATTCGCATACAATATATCAGATAAGAAATTGATGTCCAAAATCTATAAAACAGTCATAAAGCTCAACAATAAAAATTTCAACATACCATCCAAATAGGAGAGGAGATAAAATGTTTACCAAGACTTACAGTTGTCCAATAGGCAGATGAAAAAAATGCTCATTGTCACTCATAATTAAGGAAACGCAATTCAAAACAACACTGAGATATCTTGTTATATTGGGCCAGTGAGAATGGCACATATCAAAAAGTCTGTAAATAACTAATGTTGGAGGGATTGCGGGAAAAAGGAACCCTCACCTACTGCTGTTGGGAATGTCATCTGGCTCAGCCTCGAGGGAAAACAATATGGAGATCTTGCCAAAAAATAGGAATAGAATACCCATACAACCCTGAAATATCACTTCTTGGCATCTATCCCCCAAACACAGTAACATTCATTCAAAAGGGGGAATGCCCTGCCACAGAGGCAGGGTGGGATGGGGGGAATGGGGGGGGAGGGATGCTGGGACCCGTGGTGGTGGAGGATGGGCACTGGTGGAGGGATGGGTACTTGATCATTGTATAACTGAAACCCAAGCACAGAAATTTATAAGTCTATAACTGTACCTCATGGTGTTTCACTAATAAAAATAAAAAAAGAATATATGCACACCTATGTTCATCACAGCACTTAGTATAATAAATCAAGATATGAAAACATTTCCAACTACAGATTAATGGATCAAGAAGTTGTGGCATATATGGAAAACTATACGGTTCTAAGAAAGATCAAAATCACGCCATTTGCCACAATATGGCTGGACTAGAGGATATCATGCTGAGTGAAGTCAGTCAGAAGAAAAGGAATAGAGACAGAATGATCTCTCCCATATGTGGGATTTAAAGATACACAGCCAGCTAGCAACAAAGGGCTAAAGGCAACACAACGGAAAAACTGATCCACAAAACGAAGGCTGGGGTAGAATGGGAGTATTGAAAGATATAGGCCCTTGAGTCCTTTGAGAAGAGAGGTGGGTATACTGGAATGGAAGCATAAGGTGTTGGAATTATGTACATGGAGAACTATCATTAAAAATACTGTACATCACAGTATCTAGGTTGATATTTTTAAAAAAGGTAAAAATAATTGTAATTTTTTAATTATAAAACAATAATTTCAAAAATACTGAAAAAAGGGCTAGAGCAATAGTACAGTGGGGAGGGTGTTTGCCTTGTAGGCAGTCGACCTGGGTTCAATCCCCAGCATGTCCCCTGAACACCACTAGGAGTAATTTCTGAGTACAGAGCCAGGAGTAACCTGTGAGCATTGTGGGGTGTGACTTCCCCTCACACACATATAAAAAAGAGCCCCAAAAATCCTGAAAAAAAGAGGGGGAGGCGGTTGGTTCCACAGCAAAAGCAACCCACCCACTCACCATGCTGGATGATGCTGTGGTCCATGAGCCGGTGGCAAAGCTGCTCCCCTTCTTGCCTGGTGGTGGCTTCACCTTCCTGGACTAACCAATCCAGAAATTCAGATGCCATGAAGGTCCGCTCGTACTTGACTCCTTCCTCTTCTCGGGGCTGAAGAAGTGTGTTTTCAGGACTCATCAGCCTGGAAGGTGAAAGAGAAGAAATAAAGCCTACGCAAACAGGAAAACAGCTCATATTAAACCCAGTGTCATGCTTCTTTGGAGCGTCACAGCTAAGTTATCAGATAGATGTGGTTGTCACATGATGCTGAAGAGAAGGAAGTTCACTGTTTCAGATGTAAACAAAATGCATTTTGTCCTGGTAATGAGAAAAACTGGAAATGTAACCTGAAAGCTAAATCAGTTTAGCCATCTTGAAAAGGAGTTAACAATTTACTAAGCCCCACTTTGCCTTTTAGAAAGGTTACCATTTCAGGGTTGGGGGTAACAGCCCCAAGGGCTGAAGTGCATGTTTTGCATGCAGGAGCCCCAGGTTCTATCCCTGGTACCACATGGTCCCTTGATGACTGCTGGGAGTGCCCCCACCCCCCAGAGCTGTCAGATATGGCCACCAAACAAAAACAACTTAAAAGGCTACTATTTCTTTCTTCTTCTTCCTCTTCCTCCTCCTCCTCTTCTTCTCTTTTTGTTATGAGGTCACACCCAGTGGTTCTCAGAGCTCACTCCTAGCTGTATACTCAGGGATCATTCCTGCAGGGGCTATGGGGATCATGTGTGGCGCTTAGAATGAAAGGCAAGCTCCAGGTTCCTACCATTTCTTTCTTAAATATATTACTCCATTTATTAAATCACTGTGCTATTTAGAAAACTACTTCTATGGATGAACCTATCTTTCCAAACTCATGTGTTGAAATAGTAAAGCCCAGTATGATGTCCCGTCTCCAGATAGTGAGAACAAAGTGTTCAGTTGAAGACATCCAGTCTATGGCATTTCTGGTAAATCAGCTTCACTAAGACAACTCCATGAATCTCTTCTTGACACTCTTTTTCCTCAAAGCGCTTGTTTTTCACCACTACCTTCCGAGGCATTCTTCAACTTTTTTTCACTGTAATCTCACAACTCCTCACCACCTCCAAAATAGCTCCCACATGGAAGATGGGTGCTGAAAGTAAATGAAGGACTCACGATGGTCTCTCAGTATTGCCAACTATAAGGGCCAAAAGTAGAGAGAGAGTAAGAAGGAAATTATCTGCCATAGAGGCACAGGGTGGGGTGGGGTGGGGTGGGGTAGGGTGGGGGTGGCAGGAGGGACATTGGTGGTGGAAAATATACACTGGTGGAGGGATGGGTGTTTGATCATTGTAAGACTGAAACTCAATCTTGAAAGCTTTGTAACTGTATCTCATGGTGATTCAATAAAAAAAAAAATAGCTCCCACCAGGGTTCAGCAAGGACCAAGATAGGTATTTGGAATAACCTCATTCTGACTGACCTGAATGGCTTTAGACCCTATCGAGCACTTGTCTCTGATGTCATCCTCCCCGTGCTCTTGTTTAGCCAATCAGCATGAACCCTGAATGTTAGCATCCTCTGGCTCCCACGTGTCTAGTTCTTCCCGTCTCTACCACAGACCAGCATACCCACACCTCTAACTTATGCAGTTATACAGTTTTCTTTTCTCTTCATTTTTATTAATTTATTTTAATTGAATCACTGTGAGATAAACAGTTACAAGTTCATGATTGGGTTTCAGTCATTATAATGTTACAATATCTGTCCCTTCATACATTTCCCCCCACCAATGTCCCCAGTTTCCCTCCCCCATCACCATCCCTGTCTCTATGGCAGGCACTTCTCTTCTCTTCTCTTCTCTTCTCTTCTCTTCTCTTCTCTTCTCTTCTCTTCTCTTCTCTTCTCTTCTCTTCTCTCTCTATCTCTCTGTCTCCTTCTCTCTATCTCTCACTCTCTCTTCTTTTGGGCATTACGGTTTATAACACAGATACGAAAAGGTTATCAGGTATATCCCTATACCTACTTCAACCTTCAGTTCTTGTCCAGAGTGATCATTTCCAGCTATTATTGTCATACTGGTCCCTTCTCTATCCTAAGTGCCCTTCACCCCACAAACACCTGTGGCAAGCTTCCAACCACTGACCAGTTCTCCTGGCCCCTTGGATATTAGTCTCATATTAATTTTTATATCCCACAAATGAATGCAGTCATTCTATATCTGCCCCTCACTTCTGACTCACTTCATTCAGCAAGATACTCTCCACGTCCATCCATTTACAATAAAATTTCATACCTTTTTCACTAGACATTAAGACAATTTTCTTAATTAGACTACACCCACCACTTAACTCTTGTTCCCAAACTAATCACTAAATCTAAATTCAGACAAAGCAATTAAAAATCTTTTAAAATACTTACACCTAAAAGTATACCACCACTGTTCAAGGCGAACTTTAATGTCTTCTTATTGTTTATAGGCTGAATATAAAATTCTCTCTATGGCCTATAATAAATGCATGCACGACCATGCCTTCTGCCCCTTTTCAACCATTCACTCATCTGACCTTTATGTGCTCCAGAGATGCTGAACTTTAGCAGTAGCTCAAACATCTCATAACCCATCTACCACGGGGTCAGTGGAATTCTCCCTCACTTCTCCTTGCTTCTCTTTCTTTCATCTACCATCCTCTGTATCTTAGTCACTGTCAGTCACTATTAGACCATCCCATTGCTTCCTGTACAATGAGTTTTGATGTTTACAAAACCATAGACTACCTCCCCTCCTTAATCATAAGCACCAATACCATAGACTCCCTGTTCGTTCATAAAACAGATACTCACAAAATTCAACAATAACTAGGCTATCTTCCTCTCTAAAACTATTCCTTGGTAAGTTCCTGTTCTTTTTAAAATTTTTTAAATGTAGAAGTACTGCTTTTTATTCAGCCATTGATTAAGCTGATTGAATTGAGCATGAACTCTGCATTACTTTTTATTCAAAATGTTAATTTAATTTAATTTTTTAATTGTTATTATTTCTTAATCATCATGAGATATAGTTACAAAGCTTTCCTGTTTGAGTTTCAGTCATACAATGATCAATCACCCAACCCTCCACCAGTGCACATCTTCCACCACCAAGGTCCCGAGTATCTCCTGCCCACCCCACCCCTCCCCTGCCTCTATGGCAGACAATCTCCCCCATACTCTCTTTTGTATTATTTATTATGAATAGCATAAGATGTCGTGCAGCTGTCAGAGTGGCTGGGTGCTCTTGGAATTCTAAAATTTTAAATAGTTAGGGTTTGGAGAAATTTCTGCAGTGAGCTTCTCTATTCAGAGATTATTTTGTGTATCTCTTGATCATGGCCATTAAGGATCATAAGTTGAAGCCCAAGGCAGTTTGTGGGCATGACCTCCAGGGTCCCATGAGGTGGGGGGGATGAGAGGGACCAGCCCATCCCCTATCCCTGGAAGTTCCTGTTCTTTAAACTAAAGTTTGTTTCTCCCTTTTAAAATTCATTTCAGGGGCCGAAGCAATAGTAAAGCAGGTAGTGTGCTTGCCTTGCTCACTACTAAGCCAGGTTTGATCCTGGGCACTCCATAGGTCCCCCAACCCCGCCAGCAGTGATCACTAAGCACAGAGCCAGTAGTAAACCATGAACACCACCGGGTGTGGCCCTGGGACGAGGTTGTGTTGGGGGGACATCTCAGTTCAGGCTCTGGCACAGGGCTCAGTGGTTTAGAGCTCCACCTGCCTTGCAAGTCTTAAGGCTGAGAGTTTGAGAGTTCAATTTCCAGTATCACCACACACACAAAGCATGATGCTAGTAGATCCCGCACCACGAGTGATTCCTGGACACACCCCAGCCACTATGTGAAAGCACCACAATTGAAGGTGTGAAACCTCCAATAATCACCACAGTTAAAATTGTGTGAGCACCACAGTCAGGAAGTGTGAGTCATGGCAAGCCAGAATATGTGTGAGCACCACAACTAAAGGATGCCCTGGGGCTGGAGAGATGGTCCCATAGGACCATAAGATGGTCCCTGGAGCCAGCCTTGCATGCAGTCAACCCTGGACGAAGCCCCAGCACTACATAGGATCCCTCAAGCCCTGGGCACAGCTGAGTGCAGCTCCTAAACAGAAGAAAAATAAAATAAAATAAAAGAGTAGCCTGGCTAGGGCCGAGATCAAGAGTGTCTGAACCGTGAAAGAGAGGGACAGACATAAAAAGAGACTGCACTCATTTGTGGAATATAACAGAATGGGAGACCGACATTCAAGAATAGCAGAGATTAATACCACAAGGACTGCTCCATGGCTTGGAAGCCAGCCTCACATGCTAGGGAGAAAGGCAGCTTAGATAGAGAAGGGACAACCAGTATGGGATGCTTGGAGGGCCCGCTAGGGATGAGACGTGCGTGCTGGAAGTAGACTATGGACTAAACATGATGGCCACTCAATATCTCTATTGCAAACCACAACATTTATAAGGAGAGAGAGAGAGAGAGAGAGAGAGAGAGAGAGAGA
The DNA here is from genome assembly GCF_029834395.1 of Sorex fumeus. Lineage (NCBI taxonomy): Eukaryota > Metazoa > Chordata > Mammalia > Eulipotyphla > Soricidae > Sorex > Sorex fumeus. Next base: position 60,943,577 of record NW_026606059.1, read on the forward strand.
GAGAGAGCGCAAAAGGGTATGCCCTGCCACAGAGGCGGGGTGGGGAGGAGAGGATGGGGTGGGGGTGGTGGGAGAGATACTGGGATCATTGGTGGTGAAGAATGGGCACTGGTGAAGGGATAGGTACTCGATCACTGTATGACTGAAACATAAGCATAAAAGTTTGTAAGTCTGTAGCTGTATCTCATGGTAATTCGTTAAAAAAGTAAAAACTGAACCAGAAAAAAAAATAAGATAAAAAATAAAAACATCTGACTAGCAAAAAAAAAAAAGGTGTCTTCACCTAAACCTGATGGTGTGACTCCCAAATGAGCATCACTGCCGAGAGGAGTGTGACCTGGTCATCACAACCAACAATGAAGGGAATAAATCAATACCTCTTTTCTTCTCAAATGAACAATAATTGGGATGAAAAAATTGATGATTTCCCTCCAGAGCAGGACAAAACCTTAGGGAACATTGTAATTCAACTTCCGCCACCACCTGAGAAAAATGTAACCCTTGTTGGAATGAGAAAAATTGAATCACAGAACTCAGTTGTGGGGCAGAAACCAAGTTGGGTCACATGAGATGTTAAACTGTTATTTGGGGAGGTTGGGGCCACAGCTGGAGATGCTCAGGGCTTACTTCTGGCTCTGCACTCAGGAATTACTCTGGATGGTGCTCAGGGGACCATATAGGATGCTGGGGACCGAACCTGGGTTGACTTTTTGCTAGGAAAATGCCCTACCCACCGTACTATCACTTCAGCATTTCTAAATAATTTCTTTTGGAGGAAACTGAATCTGCATACTTGAGTGCTTATTCATAGGTGGTCATTTTTTAAGTTGATTTGGAAGAGGTCATTTAAAATCTGCCAGATGTAAAGCAAGATCATTTTCTCTTTTTCTTAGCCTCTATTTCTTCCAGTAAAGTATCTTCACCCAGATGTCAAATATATATACATATAAATATATACAATGTATATACATACGTTATAAAATATATAAATATACAATGTATATACATACATTATACCAGCCTCATCTGTACGCATCATCAGGGTAGCATGAATTTGTTCCCAATTGCTGGGAACTGATGAAAATTAAGAGTCCTGAGTTTTTTCCACTCTTCCCAGTAGGACTTGCCCAGTGCATGCAGATTTATTCCATGGAGCCATCTTCTAGAGCTCCCAAACCTAGATGATGCTTATTGTATGTACTTACCTGGGGTATTACTATAAAAAATTTTGGGGAATCCCACCATCACCACTACCACCACCATCAACATTATTCTAAGTATCTTAAATCTATGTTTTTATTGTAAGAGTATTTACAAATCTACTTGTATTTTAAGAAACTCATTATAAACCTATTTTCATATCACAGTGGTACTCACTTTAAGTTTTTATTTCTGGATGAAGGTATGCACCTCATAGCACTTAGAGGTTGCTTCTGTGCACAGGTCAGGGTTACCCCAGTGAGCCTCAGAGAACCATGCCAGGCATGTCAGAGACAGAACCAGGGACTCCAGCATGCAAAGCATGTGCTCCAGTCCTTTGAGCTCTCTTCTTAGATCAAAAGAAAGAAAAAGAAAGAGAGAAAGAGAGAAGCGGGAGAAGAGAGGAGAAAAGAGGAGAGGGGAGCAGAGGAGAGCAGAGGAGAGGAGAGGAGAGGAGAGGAGAGGAGGGGAGAGGAGGGGAGGGGAGGGGAGGGGAGGGGAGGGGAGGGGAGGGGAGGGGAGGAGGGAAGAGGGAGAGGGAGAAGGGGAGGAGGGGAGGAGAGGAGGGAAGGGGACAGGGGAGGAGGAGGAGGGGAGAAGAGGAGAAGGAAGTAGAAGCTAGGGGAGGGGATCGGAAGGGAGGGGAGGGGAGGGGTGAATAGGAGAGGGGAGGGGTGGAGAGGAGAGGGGAGGGGAGGAGAGAGGAGGGGAGGAGAGGGGAGAAGTGAGGGGAGGAGAGGGGTGGGAACAGAAGCGGAGGGGAGGGGAGGAGAGGGAGAAAGCAAGCAAGCTCAATTTGGAGGCAAGAGGACTAATACAAGAACTCAAGCACCTGCCTTGCAAGCATATGGTCCTGAGCCCGAATCCCTGGTATTCCACACAGACTATGCACGATACTGGAAGCTCTGCTGTCAGTGAGCCCCAGGACTGCAAGAGATTTGCAGCTGTTCCACAGCCAGAAGTGTGTGATCACCACCAAAAGGGTTGTGACGCCCTCTCACCCCCCACAAACAGGACAGTTAGAGTGATGCTCGAGTGACATAACCAGGCAGCCAGCCTCTAGCAAGCACATGTGTGAGCACCCAACCATGATCTGTTTTCGGCCAAGAGTGCAGCCCCAGAGAACACATGTGCAAACACAGCTAAGTAGGATGGAGTCCTGGCTCATCATCAGGGCTGGGTGTGCGAGCATCACAGCCATGGACGCGCAAAGCCCAGTGACCGCAGCAACAGCATCAGTAACAATGAAGAGAAGGGGATGGCAGGCAGGAAGAGTCCTTTAAAAAAAAAAAACTTCTAAAAGGAAAAAAAAGTGAGGGGGCTGGAGCGATAGCACAGCGGGTAGGGCGTATGCCTTACACGCAGCCGACCCGGGTTCGATTCCCAGCATCCCATATGGTCCCCCGAGCACTGCCAGGAGTAATTCCTGAGTGCAGAGCCAGGAGTAACCCCTGTGCATCACCGGGTGTGACACCCCAAAAAAAGAAAAAAAAAAGAAAAAGAATAAGAAATGCTTACATGTGTGTGAAATGATTAGATGGTTCAGAGAAGGTTTTAAAAATCTTATTTAGACTTTTCCCCAAATAAATCCTCTTCTGTAATTTAATCTATCCTTCGAAATAGCTACTAGGCTGCTTTCCCAGGATTAGTAACGACTGAACTGGTCTGAGCAATAAAAGCTATTTTTAAGGCTGTAAAGCCCAGGCCCTTTGCAGGAGGTGGAGAAAACAGCTGCCACATATTCATCATCACGGTGACAGCACAGTCCGCGGGGAATCTGGCAGATGACCACAGCGGTTCCTCTCACGGGTCTCTCCAATGTCACTTCGCTGCTTTTGCCATCAGTAAGTTGAGCCCATGAACAACTAAAGGCAGTGGATGCGACTTTCTATGACACGCAAGGTGAAGTTCTTCAAAGATCTTCTGCCTTCATCCCTTGAAATGTCATAGTGCACTCTCCTTGTAACAAAGGCAATCTGCCCTACAGGAGCGCAAGAGGCTATCAGGAGAAGCAGGTCACTCTAGCAGCGGACAGCACCGCCCTCTCCGCGAGTGTGGGCAAGGCCATTCTGAATGCTTCTGCCCAGCTGGCCCTCCATCAAATGTGGGACTGAGACAAGGTGAAGCCATAGAGAGACCACTACATACCCATTGGATGGGAAGAAATGATACACTGTGTGCAGTGACTGAGCTTTGGAGGGGGGGGGGATCTGTTTTGCAGGACTTGGTAACTAGACTATGTCCACCTCCATGGACAGTGGCGAGATATGGATAATCACATCAAGAACAGCGATGCACAGTTTAGAAAGTACTGAAGGCGTGATGAAATTTGATGGTATTCTGGAAATGATCAGCATGAAATAAAGCCACGCAGAGTGTGCACTGTTTAGGGTTTCTTTCAGAGGGCACAACTCCCTAAATAACACTCTGGAGGGCTCAGGAGGCTCCGGGGGCTATTCAGCCAAGCAAGCCCACAGTACAGGACTCAGGGCTACCAGTGCTGGGTCCCATGAGGACCATGAACAGCAGGGTTGGAGGGGGGTGTTCCATCGAATGCTGGGGATTGAACCTTTGTTCCACAGGTGCAAGGATAAGCTGCTGGTCCCTGTGCTATCACCCTCACCTCAGGACTGCATTGTTGATGGAATTTTATTAAAAAGTGTCAAAGGTCCCCACACTTGTCCAAAGAAACCATGTCATAGTTTGTTTTAATAACATTGAAACCATAAAGTAGACGCATTCTTACAAACCACTGCTACCTCAATAAAAAGTAATAACAAAAGAATGCCACCATTTCCCCCCATTCATTTTGTTCTTCAGTTAAGGTATTTTGGAGCGAAAGAGAGGAATTCCAGGCTTCTCAGGTTTTAACATTGTTCCTCTAAGAAGTCATCTCTGATCCCACAAAGCCAGGCCAAGAGTCACTCGAAGAATTCTCCCAGTTTCCAACAAGGTGTTCATAGGACCCCAAGGGTTTTAAGAAGGAGTCACCTGCTCATAAAACTATCAGCACTTAGCATTCAAATGCTCTACTCCTCACTACTATAAATTAGTTGATGATAAACTCTTGGGAGCCTGGATCCCTGTTTATATATTTTATAGTTGTTTCCTGGTACAACAGGTCCTTGAAGAATAAGAATGAATAAATGAAACTTGGTTCTGAACTAAATTCCTTGCTACAAACACATTATTGTCCAAGCGTACGTCAAAAATTACCCTCTTGGAGATGCATGCCGAATGTCGACTATAGATCCAACACAATGGCCACTCAATGCCTCTATTGCAAACTACAACACCCAAAAGGAAAGAGAGAACAAAAGGGAATGCCCTGCCACAGAGGCAGGGTGGGGAGGGAAGGGATGGGGTGAGGATGGTGGGAGGGATACTGGGATCATTGATGGTGGAGAATGGGCACTGGTGGAGGGATGCGTACTCGATCACTGTGTGACTCAAACACAAGTACGAAAGTTTTAAAGTATATAACTGTACCTCACGGTGATTCACTAATAAAAAAAAATTACCCTCTTGGAGCCAGAGAGGTAGTCCAGTGGATAGGGTGTTTGCCTTGCACATGTCAGACTGGGATTTGGTTTCCAGTACCCCACATGGTTTCCTAAGCACATCAGGAGTGGTTCCAAGCACAGAACTAGAAGTAAATCCTGCTTCTGCTGGTGAAGCCCATAAACTAAATCAAAACAAACAAACTGCTGGGTGAAGCCCATAAACTAAATCAAAACAAACAAACAAACAAACAAAAGGACCCTGTTCAGAATGATGACGGTGGACTAGCGATAAGAAAATAGGGCCAAGGGTCTAGAAATTTTTGATGATGTAGAGGTGAGGAAACTGCACATCAAAAGTCAACATTAGTGTAAGCATGTGACTCAAATTCCAATAAGATATTTTTTTTTAAATAAGTAAGAAATGAGTTAGCTCCACAGAGCCAACACATTGTAAGCATGGGAACCAAGCTGTATCATTGTATCACTGTCATCCCGTTGTTCATCAATTTGCTCAAGCAGGTGCCAGTTACATCTCCATTCGTACCTGCCTCATGCTAGTGTAGCCCGATGGCCTATTGGGGGCTCTTTCAGGGTATCAGGGGAATAAAGACCGTCATTGTTACTGTTTTTTGGCATATCAAGTACACCACGGGTAGCTTGCCAGGTTCTGCTATGTGGGTGGAATACTCTCAGTAGCTTGCCGGGCTCTCTGAGAGGGACAGAGGCTTTTGGGGTGGCCTCTAATCGCTTTTACAGGTGTTCCCAGTCTACCGAATGCAAGCTTTTAGTCGACTGGCATGTTGTAATGATCTGTACACTGACAAACACACACCTGCCTGTTTGAAAATATGTATATAGGCATAAGTAAGTAAGTAAGTACATAAGTAAAGGCCCTCCCGTTGATCATCAATTTGCTCGAGCGGGCCCAGTAACGTCTCCATTGGAGACTTTGTTGTTACTGTGTCTGGAATATCGAATACTCTCGGTAGCTTGCCGGGCTCTCCGAGAGGGGCAGAGGAATCGAACTCAGGTCGGCCATGTTGGCCGCTTGTAAGGCGAACGCCCTACCCGCTGTGCTATGTGTATATATATATATATATATATATATACTTTGTTGCCTATTGTCTGAACCCCATCAAATATGGTGTGGTAATTATGGAAAATGAGTAGAGAGTGTCTTATGATGTGTCCAGGAATATGTTCATTCATGCTTGAGGCTTGGCCCAAGCATGTGGAAAGCGGCCTGGAGCATGGCAGTGGTTGGGTAGTGGAGGTCGGCTGCCAGGACTGGGTCCCTTGGGGCAGGGAGGGCTCTCACCCACCCGCTCTGGGGTACCCTGAGTGAAAACAGCCTGGCACGGAGTCCAGTGGCAGGGTTATGGAGGCCTCATTTTATGCTCCCTTCTGGGAGAAGCAGCTGTATATTCTGGAGGAGATTATCTGGCGCCAGCAGGAGGTGGCTTATGTGTGTGATCCCTGGGCCACCGGAGACTGGGGGAAGTAGGCAGAGGATCTCTGCTCCCGGGTTCTGTTGAGCCCAGAGTCCAAGGTCACAAAGTTCTGCATTACCTGGGGGGAACCAAACTACAATAACAAAACTTAAAAATGTCCACAGTAAGGAGACTGGCTGGTGGGTGGGACAGAAGCTGGAGCACTGGTGGAAGGAAGTTGATGCTGATGGTTGTACTGGTATTAGAACATTGTATGCCTGAAACTTTATTATCAGTAACTTTGTAAATCACAGGCCTTTGAAAAAAAAGTAACTTTTTTTTTTACAAGTAGGATTGTTTTCTGTTTTTTTTTTTTTTTGATTTGTGGGCCATACCAACTGGTATTCAAGGGACTAATCTTGACTCTGTATCCAGGACAGTTCCTGGACATGCAGTCCTAGGGTTCAAATCTGGACCTCATATGTGCAATCTCAACCTGAGGTCATTTTAGCTCTCTGCAATCCTGGAGTGTTTCCATTTATTATTTGAGTATTCTTTCTATAGTCTGTTTGCAATTCCTTCATCAGATAAACGACTTGCAAATATTATTCTCCCATTCCATGAAACCTTTTTTCTCACTTCTAGATGGTATTGCCTGTAGCCCCACAAGTTTTATTTTTAACAGTACAAGTTACTCATTTTTCTCTTTTGTCACTGCACTTTTGGTGTTCCATCTCAGAAATGATTACCTAACCCAAGCCCATAATGATTTGCTTCTGTTTTTGTCTAAGAGTTTTAGCATTTTAGTCCATACATTTATATCTATTTTGAATTCATTTTTCCATAAGGCATGAGGAAAGAATATAACCTTATTCTTTTGCAGGTGGCCAACCAAAACTTATTAATAGGGCTGGAGAGATAGTGTGGGAGGTAAGGAACTGTCTTGCATGCCACCAGTCACAGGTCAATCCCCAGCACCACATATGGTTCCCCGAGTACCACCCACATATGGTTCCCCGAGCACCACCAGGAGCACAGCACGAGTCTCCTCCCCAAACACGCATCATTCCACAAGGCAGGGATGTGATCCAGCAGAAGAGGACAAGCTTCACATGGGAGCAGTCTTAGATCCCCTGGGGAGCACTTTACACCAACACACACAATTCAATCAACCAGGCTGAGGATGGCAACTTCACTAAGTGTCTATAGCCCAGCTCTTTGTGGAAAGAGCAACATGCTCATGTGGGCTGTCACTGTCACTGTCCTCCCATTGTTCAATGATTTGCTCGAGCGGGTCCAGTAACGTCTCCATTTTGAGACTTATTGTTACCGTGTTTAGCATATCAAATATGTCACAGGTAGCTTTCCAGGCTTTGCCATGCGGGCAAGAAACTCTCGGTAGCTTGCGGGGCTCTCCGAGAGGGGCAGAGAAATTGAACCCAGGTCAGTAGACTGGCCACGTGCAAGGTAAACGCCCTACAGCTGTGCTATTACTCCAGCCCTGCTCATGTTGGAAAAGGTGAAAATGTTTGGACCATCTTTAGAGACCAGCCACCATACAACTTCATTTTCACTGGTCATCAGAAAGGCTTTTTGTATTTTTTGCTTTTTTGCTTTTGGAGTTGTAGGGGAGAGTGTAGTGTACCCAGCAGTGCTCAGGGCTTACTCCTGGCTCTGCACTCAGGGATCACTCCTGGTGGGACTCAGAAATTCATGTGGATTCCCGGGGACCAAACCTGGCTGAGTTGTTTGCAAGCAAGTGCCCTACTCACTGCTATTCCTCTGATCCCCAGAAAGGCAATTTTATTTAATTTCTATCTCATTCACAGTTTGTTGGTTTCATTATTTATTCAACTTTTTTTTATTGTTGTTGTGCTTGAAAGCTATTTCTTATAGCATGAGACTCAAAACCAAACAGAGCTTCCAATCCTAGCTCTGGACTTGTGTTGGCTACACGACTACTTCTCCAAGAGTAAACTGGCAATGTTAGTAGTGTTGACTTAGGAAGCTGCTGGGCTACTGGGATAATGTATAGAATGCTTTGACCTTCCTGCTAAGTACCCCAAATACACTGAATGTTTTAGCAATGATGAAGATGATGATGATGATAGCAATGACAAGAACGATCATGATGGAAAGTTAAATCAAATCCTGTTTTTCAGGGTAAAATTTATGAAGCACCTGCATGTATTTCTGCAGACATAAATAACCACTCCCTGAACTGTTCTGTAAGGGACTATCTCCCAGTGATTCAATTAAAAAAATTTTTTAAAACTCCATTTTATTTATTTATTTTTCTCCCCCTTTTTATTGAACCACCATGAGATAGAGTTACAAAGCTTTCATGTTTGAGCTTCAGTCATCAAGATCACGATCATCCTGCTGTTTGTCTATTGCCTCGAGCAGGCACCAGTAACATCTCCTTCGTCCTACCCTGAGAGTCTAAAAAGTGCCACATTCAAGGCTCTTTCAGGGTTAGGAGAATGAGACCCATCATTGTTACTGGTACACCACAGGGAGTTTGCCAGACTCTACCGTGTGAGCAGGTTACATTCGGTAGCCTGCCAGGTTGTCCAAAGCAACAATGAGATAATAAGATGTCCGGGAGCTGGGTTTTATAGTCTCTGGGTCTTGGCCGTTGATAGGATTACACAGCACTTGGGGGCAGTTGGTGGGTGTGACGCCCATCTACTGGAAGATGGAGGATCTGGGTGGAGGATGCTCAGCCCCGATCCGAACAGGCTTGGAGATCTCAGCCCCGGGACCTGCATGCCTTTGTTCCTCTGCCGGTATACCTTCATGTGTGTGGAGAGTGGTCTCAGCATGGTGGTGGCTGGTTCTGGAGCTTCAATCATACAATCATCAAACACCCATTCCTTCACCAGTGCACATTTTTTACTACCCAAATCCTCAGTATACCCCCATTCCACCCCTTCCTTTGCCTGTGTGGCAGACAATTTGCATAATGCTCTTTCTCTACTTTGGTTACATTCAATATTTCTACACCAGTCCCACCACTACTCAAACCTGCCGAAAAGGCAATGCTAGACAATTAGTTTTGTATTGCTTGTTATGAATAAAATATAATTTTTCACAGCCATGCACTCTAGGAATTCTAAAATTTTAATAATTAGAGTCTGGAGAGATCTCTGCAGGGAGCTGCTCGGTTCGGAGAATCGTGTGTGTGTCTCTGGATCATGGTCGTGTGGGAGTTTAAGGAGCCAGTGGCCGTAAAATCTCCATTTTAATTTGGTATGAAAAATGTGTTCAATGCTATGAAGTCCTTGCATTGTATGAAACAAGTTCATTTGCCGTCAAAATTGCCTCATGCTGGCACCTGTCACAATCTCCAGTTGCCCGTCCTAGAAGGTGATGAGCATCACAACTCTGGCCCCTGCAAGACCTTACTAGATTTTGATTGTGTGGGCGAGCTAGGCTCAATTTTTCCTGGCTATACATCTGAGTCAGATTTCCCAGACTCACTTTAATCCAGGGGAAGGGAGCTTCACAATAGAAGGAACTGCTACATTTAGGGGCTGGTACAGGAATAGAAATAAGCTGATAGTGATCTCCTTGCACATTGAAGGAAAATTCAAAAGAGCTGAGAAGGTTCTATAGAACGTGGGAACATGTGTGAATAGTACATCAGGCACAAGCTAGGGAGAGGGAGTCAAATGGCCCGTTTGGCTACTAGGCCAAAATGATGTTTTAAAATTGAGAGGAGAGCTTGAAAAATATTTTCTTTAAGAGCAAAATTTAATATATAATTTAGTATATATAATAAATATATAGGGTTAGAGCAATAGCACAGCGGTAGGGCGTTTGCCTTGCACGCAGCCAACATGGCCGACCCGAGTTCGATTCCTCCGCCCCTCTCGGAGAGCCCGGTAAGCTACCGAGAGTATCTCGCCCGCACGGCAGAGCCTGGCAAGCTCCCCGTGACGTATTCGATATGCCAAACACAGTAACAAAGAAGTCTCCAATGGAGACGTTACTGGGCCCGCTCGAGCAAATAGATGATCAACGGGAGGGCCTTTACTTTTTTTTACTTAATAACTATATATAGCACTGTAGCACTATAGCACTGTCCTCCCATTGTTCATCAATTTGCTTGAGCAGGCACCAGTAACATTGTGAGACTTGTTGTTACTGTTTTTGGCATATCGAATATGCCATGGGGAGCTTCCCAGGCTCTGCTGTGCAAGTGGGATACTCTCGGTAGCTTGCCAGGCTCTCAGAGAGGAACAGAGGAATTGAACCCAGGTCAGGTGCGTGCAAAGCAAATGCCCTACCCGCTGTGCTATCGCTCTAGCCCAAATACATATAATATAATAATAATTATATATAACATAATTTATAAAGAGAAAAACTTAAAACTCTTTATACACTGTAACTATGAAAAATGAAAAATTCATTTATCCAAATAGGGATACTTACCTCTGAGGGTAACTTATGAATTACTTTTATTCCTAAGATATCCTCTTTGGAGGGCTAGTCCAGCAAGCAGTGCACTTACTTTGCACATGGCCAACACAGGTTTGATCCCTGGCAGCCCATATGGTTCCCTGAGCTAACCAGGAGTGATTCCTGTCAGCAGAGCCAGGAGTAAGCCCTGAGCACCACCAGCTCCCCACCCCCCAAACACAAATTCTCTTTTGATCAAATTACTCCCCTAAAGGGATGTACTACATTTGCTACTTCAGAAAAATGATATCAGTAAAAAACTTGTAGAGGAAAGTGGTATGATTGGGTAGGTTTATATTTAATCTCATGACTTTTTCTGAAAAAAAAAAAAATCACAATAATACCCTATATGATAAATACAGCTATCAATGCATAAGCTTAAGCTTAAGGCCCTCCCGTTGATCATCTATTTGCTCGAGCGGGCCCAGTAACGTCTCCATTGGAGACTTTGTTGTTACTGTGTTTGGCATATCGAGTATGTCACGGGGAGCTTGCCAGGCTCTGCCGTGCGGGCGAGATACTCTCGGTAGCTTGCCGGGCTCTCCGAGAGGGGCGGAGGAATCGAACTCGGGTCGGCCATGTTGGCTGTGTGCAAGGCAAACACTCTACCGCTGTGCTATAATGCATAAAATGATATATTTATATCTATGCACCCAATAAATAGTTTAAATATATAAAACTGAATTGCATAATTAATAAGGAAAAATGTTCACATGAACATTTAGGGTAGGGATGAGAGACTGGGCTATACCCAGAGATCTTAGGGGCTACTCCCTGCTCTTTACCCAAAGGGTCACTCCCTGTGATGCTCAGGGAGCTATTTAGTGTTAAGAACTGAAGCCAAATCTCCAGCCCGCGAAGCATGCACAGAAGTCCTTTGAGATATTTACCTGACCCTCTCCTTTTTAGGATTTAAAATCACTAACATCATTGTATATGTATACTCTCTTTCTCTCTCTCTTTTTATAATTTTACAGCCATGCCTGGCTATCCTCGCCAGGGCCCCTTGGAGGGGAGCGGGTTGAGATTTCCTCCGGCAGCCGAAGACCTCCAGGACCAGCCACCACCATGCTGAGACCACTCTCCGCACACCCGAAGGTACCGGCAGAGGAACAAAGCCACGCGGGTTCCGGGGCCAAGATCTCCAAACCTACTAGGATCGGGGCTGAGCATCCTCCACCCAGATCCTCCAAATTCCAGTAGGTGGGGGGGGGGGGGGGCGGGAGGGGTGTCACACCCACCAACTGGCCCCCTGGCGCCGTGTAATCCCATCACCGGCCAAGATTCAGAGACTATAAAACCCAGCTCCGGGAAGCTTATCTTATCATCTCATTCCTACTTTATAGACAAACCGGCAGGCTACCGAATGTAACCTGCCCACACAGCAGAGTCTGGCAAACTCCCCGTGGCGTACCCAATATGCCAAATACCAGTAACAATGAAAGGTCTCATTCTCCTAACTCTGAAAGAGCCTTGAATATGGTACTTTTAAAAAAAATCTCAGGGCTAGGACGAAGGAGACATTATTGGGGCCTGCTTGAGGCAATTGACGAATAACAGGATGGTTGTGATTGTGATTTATAATTTTGGTTTTGAAACACCCCCAGTGATGCCTGCTCAGAGCTTACTCCTGTCTCTACCCTCAGGGATCACTCATGTCAGTACTTGGGGCATCATGTGATATGCACGGATTGAGCCTAGGTTGGCTACATGCAAGGCCAGTGTTCATCTCTTAATTTTCAATAAAGCATTTTAATTTGGAGGTTTTTTGGGCTGGGAAGTATTTTTGTTTGTTTGATTTTTGGTGTGGGGGCCACCCCCTAGTGATGCTCAGAGGTTATGCTTGGCTCTAGGCATAGGCTCCTTCTGGTGGTGCTCGAGGGACCATGCAGCTCAGGGCATCCAACACAGCACGCGAGCCTACAAGACATGTGCTCTAGGGCCTTGAGCCATCTCTCCAGCCCAGAAATAATCTTTGCTCCTTCAGTTAAAATGGAAGCTACTGATGGACAAACGTCATGTCTTAGAAGTTTTTGTTTCTTAGATAACTGAAATGCTACTCAATAAATATCTGCTGATCAACGGTCTGAAAATGAAGAAAACCTCGCACATTAATGGGAGTGTTACTTATCTTTAAAGGATAGAATAGGTTCCTCTTTGCTTGATACTTTAGAATCCACTGCAAGAAAAAAAATGAGTCTTTGTGCTTTGAAGAAACTGATAGTCTGAAGTCTAAGTTGTAAATTTCACATTCTTCAGAGTTCTTAATGTTGTTGTACTAAACAGTTAAGGAATTTGAATCAACACTAGAAGTCGAGTTCCAAGTTTCGTTTCCAAGACCACGGCCATTCTAAAGGGTAAAGCCATTTTACTATGGATTCATAATCTTAAAAATAGCAAAGAGAGAAAGCAAGCAATTTTTAAACCGAATTTAAAAAATAAACCACAGTGAACTTTTTCAATAACTATCAAGTCAGCTAGGCAAGGGATGGAACTGCAGATTGTATGCTTTTCTTGCATGCTTTTCTTGCATGCGCTGATCTGAGTTTGATCCCTGATATCCCACACAGTCCCTTGAGCACCACCAGAAATAATTTCTAAGCACAGAGCCAGGAATCAACCCTGAGCATCACCAGGTGAGGCGCCTAAACAAAAACAAAACAAACAAACAAAAGGAAGCCAGACTCTAAAACATACTGTGAGACCTCTTTTCAGGGTATGGTGATTTTGGATGCTTCCGTAACAACTAAAAAGGTAACAAGACTTGCTGCCAAAATCAAAGATAGTTGAGGGTGAAATAAAGAAATTTAAGACGGGTGAGATGCAATAATGATGAAAACTTGAAGATACTATCTAATAGAGAAAAATAAATGAATCTAATTCAAAGAGGTATGAGATAAAAGAGCTGAATACAATGACACGGACCATTTTGTTACAGTCTAATGGGCTGCTGACACACAGTGAGACTGATCTCCTGCCTAGTTATTGAAGTCACATGCAGAGGGAAGGAAAACATTTTTCAATCTGCGTCTTACACTGTACATAAACCTTCCACTCTTAAATGGATTTTAAAATCACTGCTTAGATACTCATGTGGTCAAAAGATTTCTGACACAGGTGCCAAAGCATCCAACTGGGAAAGGATTAGTCTTTCGACAAATGGAGCTGGGATAATTAGCCACAAGCAAAAGAATAAAAATAGTCCCTTACCTCACGCTTTATACAAAATATATTCAAAACTTACATGTAAGAGCTAAACTATAAAACTTTTACAAGAAAACACAATATCAATCTCTGTCGAATTTTACAAAAGATTCTTAGATTTGACTAAAAGTACAAATGACAAAAATAGGACTGTCTCAAAATTTAAGACTATTATGCTTTAAAAATACCAACAACAACAACAAAAAGAAAAGCTGACTTCTGAAACAGAAGGAAATATTTACACTATATCACTGTCATCCCGCTGTTCATCGATTTCCTTGAACAGGCACCACTAACATCTCTATTCGTCCTAGTCCTGAGATTTTAGCAAGTGCCACATTGGAGGCTCTTTCAGGGTCAGGGGAATGAGACCCATCATTATTTCTGGGTTTTGGCATATCGAATACACCACGGGGAGCTTGCCAGACTCTGCCGTGCGGGCAGGATACTCTTGGTAGCCTGCCAGGTTCTCCGAGAGCGAGAACTAGACAATAAGAGGTCGCGTGGCTGTGAATGCACTGTATATTTCTGATAATGAATAGCCTGACATCCAAGATACATGAAAACGGTTGAATAATAAAGAGACAAATAACACAATTAAAAACTGGACCAATAATCTCAGTATACCAGATAAGATACATGTGCATTTAATCATAAACATATCAAAAGCTGCTAACCATCACTGGTTATTGTGGAACAGTAAATCAAAACCACAATGACATATACTTTATATTTACTGGCTAGCTAGAATTCATAAGTTAGATAACCGAGCCTCAGCAGTTGTTTTTCTGCTGCCAAGGTTTCTGCCACAGATGCAAAAATAAATAAATAAATAAAAGTGCCCTTGAACTTTCAGTCCATCTGATTGTGGCAGCCCAGATAGAATAGGGGAATATAGGGGGAAAAACAGACAATGAATGCAACTCAGAAAACTTGTGAGCAGTAAGAGGTTGTTTTTTCCAAAAGAAGAACCTCAAGCTTCACTTTACCAAGGATATTGAGAAATTACTTTCCTGATCTTGCCTGATTGTACTTTAGAAAGCTAAGGAATTAAGACTAATACAAAGAAATTGAAGCAGAGAATAAGAACATATGGGAGGTAACAGAGGCAAAGGTGAAGAAATCTGGATTCATTGGTGGGCAGATACGTATATACCTAAACCACAGAACTAACAACAGGAAATCTACACCACAACCAAATTTTAAATGTTCCAGTCCAGAGTGATAGTACAGCAGGGAGGACATCTGCTTTGCATGAAGCCATCCCAGATTTGATCCCTGGCATCCCATATGGTCCCCTGAGCCCAAGGAGTGATACCTGAGTACAGAGCCAGGATTAAGCCCTGAGCACCACCAGGTGTGGGTCCCCGCCTCTCAATGCCTGTCAAAGAAGCAGGTATCAGAAAGGGGATGGCCTAGGGACAAAGGTGGAGAGATATTGACACTGGTGGTGGGACTGATGTTGAAACACTGAATGTCTCAAACTCAACTGTGTAAATCACTATGCCTTAATAAACTTTGTAGATCATTGTGCCTAAATAAAAAATAAATCTAAAAAAGTCAAGAATTCTTCCAAAAATAAAAGCCAAATAATAACAGACTGGCAAGGCATGAAGAAATGCAGGCTATACTATAAAAATGTAAAATGGAGCCATTACTTCCATTTTGCAAAACATTAAATGTAAGTTGCCATAGATTCAGTCATTCCATTCCTAGATATATGCCCAGGAGAAATGACAACAAATATTCAGAGGAAAACTTATAAGGAGATATTTATGGCAGCACTTTTCAAGATAGTCAAAGAGAATAAATAACCCAAATATCCATCAATGAAATTTAAAAAAAAAACCCTCATATATCCATATAACAGAAAATAACTAGACTATGAAAAGGAATGAAGGACTGAAACATGCTACGTGGATTGACCTTGAAAACTTTATACTAAATGAAAGAAGAGTCACGAAAGATTGCATAGTATACAAATCCATTCTCGGGCAATGTTCAGAATAGAGTGATGGCAGGGGTGCGGGAGCTGCAAAGTACAAAGAACAGAAGCATGGGCTGACAGCAGACAATAGGTGGGAAAGGCTTCAGGTCAGATAGGTGAGAATTGGAGAAATGCTGAGGTCAGCTATACAATGGAGATAATAAAGACACCAGTATAATAATCCCTGTGATGTGAAATGGCCTTTTTGATTTTTCAGTTATGTTTTCAACTCAATAAATGCACCAGCACTTACTGAATACCCAGCCCAGCTCTGGCGACTGGAAGAATAAGTGAGGCTCCTACTTTGGAGGACCAGGAGTAAACAAGGAACTAAGCTTCTTCAGAGCAGCTTACTCTTCTTTGATTTTGTTCCTCCCTGGAAGTCCTTGTCACTAGTATTAAAGGATCAATCTGGGGGAAACACAGTCTCAGTCAACTCAATATGGACAAGGGAAAGGAATTGGTCTGCAAAGGGAATATGTGCAAGAAAGGATAGACCACAAACTTTCTGAATTTGTCTCAGTGCAGAAAAAAATATATAGAATGAGTACAAAACAATCCCCCTGGAATTAGGGATGATCTAGTGGATTATCTTATTGGTTACTCTCTTCTCTCTTCTTGCCTTTTAACACGAAGGCTTCTGGAGCGGTAGTGCTGTGGGACGAAATATTGGGTTTTATTCTCTGATGTGTGGTTTTCAAGCAGCATCTGGGTTCCATGATGCCGAGTTTCACTCATAGGTAATGTAAATCATGGTGCTTATCACACACACACATACACATACACACATACATTTGTGTGTGTACAAATTCTAAAAATGAGACCCAATCTGTAGAAAGCATCTAACATATTACCGGGAACCATAAGGTAGTGACCAAATGATACATCAGGGCACACATATACCCTTAAGCGTTGGATAATTGGTTGGAAAACTGGTGGAGACAGGTGGCAGTCAGATTAAACAGAAAAGTCAAAAAAGAAGCTTAATTACTTTTTTTTCTTTTTGGGTCACATCCAGTGATGCACAGGGGTTACTCCTGGATTTGTACTCAGGAATCACTCCCGGCAGTGCTCAGGGGACCATATGGGATGCTGAGAATCCAACCGGGGTTGGCTATGTGCAAGGCAAACACCCTACCCGCTGTACTATCGCTCCAGCCCCAAAGCTTAATTACTTAAAAGGAACTTGGTATTCTAAAGGATGTGAACACTGGAGTGAAAGTTAATGTAATTAAGTAGATGGAACCAACATAGAATACAGAGGAGAACTTTTCCTGGAAATATTACTTGGAAGATGGTTCTATACATATGTTCAATTGGTGACAATGCATTGAGCGGCACTGTGAGCTCTCTCTCAATACACTAAATTCCACTCGACAGCTAAAATTTTCACTTTTGTACAGTTCCAAATGTTATCTGGCTTTTCTTTCTTTCTGATCTGAAAGACTCTTTTGTTAGAGACTCTGAAAATTAATAAATGCTTTCTGTCAATTTGGTATTCTTTCTCTTTGGTAGAACAATGAATTTGCTTTCACTCCCAAGCTCTATGTGAAGAGGTCCTAATTAAAAAGAAATGTTTGCATTTAGCAAAAACAAGCAAGAAAAATATCACAGCAACAACAACTACACCTCTTGGCATAGCCTCTGCATTTTAAGACAAAGCCACCTCCCCAGAGAGCGTCTATAAAAAGCCTCCAGTAATAAAAAACTAAGGTCCTTTGGGATGTTCCCAGAATTCCCAGTCATTCTGTCCACTGATATCCATCCCAAAGACCCACTTTTATTCTGCTCTAATACTCTTCACACCCAAAATCCTGCACCCTCTTCTTTGTTGCAGAAATGTTTGCCATAGTCTGTGGGCCCCACCTGCTTGAACCATTTACTCTATAATCTCATCACTTCAAAACAAACAAGATTTTTTTTTCCTCTAGAAAAGTCTTTGAGTTCTTAATCTCTTCCAGATGGAATAAACTGACAGCTGTGTGAGCTAATCGTTGGATTCAAAGCATGCTGGAGGTGATACTCAGTCTCCGAAGATACACTCACGAATTGAAGTTTTTAATTTTTAAATTGTAATGTCACATATTTAACTGAATCCTTTATTTACTTCTGCACAGGCAGAGCCTGGCAAGCTACCCATGGCATATTCGATATGCCAAACACAGTAATGACAATAGGTCTCATTCCCCTGACCCTGAAAGAGCCTCCAGTCGCTGGGAAAAGATGAGTAAGAAAAGGCTGCTATGGGGCTGGAGCAATAGCACAGCGGGTAGGGCGTCTGCCTTGCACGCAGCCAACATGGCCGACCCGGGTTCGATTCCCAGCATCCCATATGGTCCCCCGAGCACCGCCGGGAGTAATTCCTGAGTGCATGAGCCAGGAGTAACCCCTGAGCATCGCCGGGTGTGACCCAAAAAGCAATAAATAAATAAATAAATTTAAAAAAAAAAGAAAGAAAAGGCTGCTAAAATCTCAGGGCTGAGAGGAATGGAGACATTACTGGCGCCCATTCGAGTAATTTGATGATCAACGGGATGACAGTGATACAGTGGAGAGATTCTCACCGTCCATTTACAGGTAAAAAGTAAATTTTATATGACCTAAGTGAATGCTCTACATCTATATGTGCCAAAGTGTGATCTTATCTAAAAATTGCTTATAAGGCAGACTTTTACCTTCCCCACAACTGACTCACAATCAGAACCTACCTGAAAATATGAATAGTGATCACAGAATAGTAAATATCTATTCCTGGTTTTACTCAAGTTTGAAACCTTAGCAGGTTAGTGGACACTAAAGTAATTTCCAATGACTTTGCTTTTAAATAAGAATAACCATCCATTCATTTCTTTATCCATGTGTCTATCTATGGAGCACCCACTATCTGCTGGATGTTAATGGTTCCAAAGTTGCAACCAGCCTCCAAACTCCTGATCTCAAAGAGCCACTGGTCAAGCTGGAGAAATGGAATCATCAAATACAATCACCTTGAATAGATGGGTGTTATGCTAAAACACCAGGTGATAAGGGAGCAGAGAGGAAGGGGTCAAAATAATTCATTATAACCTAACCATACTCCCTATTCTTACAACAGTGGCATCCGTGAGTGTCTCGTGCCAGTTTCAACCATCACATCTTACAACATGTGTGCTTAGAAAAAAGCAGAACGAGCAGGTGAATTTTCCCCTGATAGAGTAGTGGCAGTTCTGCATGTCTATTCACACAGGGAACAGGAGACCAGTCCCTTCAGTTCCCAGGGTCTGTCAGCCACCAACCCAGCAGGAAACCACAAAGAGAGTTTATCAGGCAGCTATGAATCAGGAAAGTACCAATGTTCTGGGCAGGATTAAGGAATATTAGAAGGGAGGGGGGAAATACCAGACTAGCCAACTACCCTGATCCTTAACCTCTCAGGCCTGAAGATTGTTTCAGAGGTTTCCAAATGTATTTGATACACTTCTCCACTTCTTAGGAGAAAAAAAATGTACAGTGCCTCCCTAGAAATGTGCTTTCTTTAAGAGACCAAACTGAAAGCACAATCACCCCCCACACCTCAGTTGCGCCTGAGGCTACTACTGTACCCATTAGAGTTTTTGAAGTCAAAAGAGAGTAAATGGGCAAAAGGAGAGGGCAGTCCTATGGAACTGTCACCTTCAGCTGGAGGCAGCTGAGAAGTACTCTGACCTCACACTCCTCCCTCCCACCTACTTCCTATTAATGTCTTCCTTTTTATGAGCCAAGGTAGGGCAATGGAGCCTGTCGATATGGTGCATGTTAGTCAGCCTTCTGCACCCCACAGCAGGTTGAGAATAGATCTGAAGGGCAAACAGAAAAGTCCTCTATGCAGGTTTCGCATCTCATCACACTGAATATAATTCTACTATATAAAGTACGTCCTTTTTATGCATCTTGAATAATGCAAGGATACTTCGGCCTATATGCATTTCCCCTAAATGGCTGAAACCTACCACGTCCTGCCTCAGATGAAACTCCACGAAACTTCAACTCATCTGGTCCTCAAAACAAGAGGGACAGTCTGTGTTTTCTTACCTTTTTACAGAATTTTTTAAAAATAGACTCTAAAAAATTGAATGTCACAATAAGAAGCAAGAGAATTCCTCTGATGCATGCCTCTTCAACTCAAAATTTTTAATGTTTTTCCACTCTACCAAGTTGGAAAGTAACTGCCATGTCTGGCAAAATCGGCAAGACAGATGCTTGGTTTATAGCCCTGCAATTACTACAGGATTAGGAAACCTTGGCAGAAGTGACTATCAGAGTTAACTTCACCATCAGTGACTTCAGTCCACTGCTGAAGCAATGTATTTACCTGTAAAGCAAGTCATTACCAAATAATCAACAAGCTCAAAATCTATAAATGACAATTTAGGCTGATAACTTTTGACAAGCACAGCTGGCCTGCTTTCTCTTCTGCATATCAGCAAAGCTCTACTCAAGCACTGCCACATATTATAAATGATGAAGAGGTGGGCAGAGCCAAGAAAGAGTAGAGGGAATGTGATCTTCAGAAACCAGATGCAGCACTTAGTATGAGTCAAGAGAGGAATACTTTCTTCAGTTCCATTTAAAAATTCCAGGGCCAGAGAGATAGTATAGGGGTTCAGGTGCTGTTTTGCACAGAACTGACCCAGCTTACTCCCTGACAGCACCATTAAGAGCAGTCCCTGAGCATAGAGCCAGAAATATCCCCTAAGCACTATTGGTTATGGCACTTAAAACCCCAAGGGGAAAAACATATAGATTAAAGCCAGGAACATTTTTCCAAGAGCTGGAATGTATGTTCTGCATGTGACAATGAGAACCCCTAGTTCAATTCCCAACATACTATAGTCCTCTGAGTACCAAGAGGAGTGGTCTAGGGGCAATGCCAGCTATGCCCTCCACACATGAAAAAAAAGTCTATTAAAGTACATGGTGTTTACCATTATATAGTGATGCTCATTGATGCACCAATTTGGAGTAAAGTTGCAGAAGCTTTGGGAAGTACAAGTGGCATACTGAAAAATAGTGAAGATCGTGGGTTAGGGGGAAGATAGATAGTATAGGAGGTAAGGCACTTGACGAGCACACAGTATACATCAGTTTGATCTTTGGCATCCTATATGGTCCCCTCTTCTTGCCAGGAGTGGTCTCTGAGCACTGAGTCTGGAGTAAGCCCTGAGCATTGCCAGCTGTGGCTGGGTAGGACACCTGCCTTCCATCCAGATGACCTTGATTTGATTCCTGGCAAACCCCATTAGAAGTGAACCTTGAGCACAAAGCCATGAGTAATCACTGGGCATAGCTGTACATATCCCTAAAATCCAAAAAAAAAAAAACAACAACCAAAAACCCCTTTTAAAAATAAATGAATCAAAAGAGGACCAGAGTGGTAGTAAGGCAGACAGGAAATTTGCCAGCACATGTCTGACCCAGGTTCAATCCCCAGGATCATCTATGTTTCCCTAAGACCTGTTAAGAGTAATTCCTAAGTGCATAGTCAGGAGCAAGCCCTAATCACTGAAGAGGTGTGGCCTCTAAACCAAAAAATAAATTAAAAGAAAATAGTGAAAAGGGCCAGAGAGATTGCTCGAGAGTGTGGAGTACATGCTTTGCACAGGGGAGATCTAGGTTTAATTCCTGATATCACATTGTCCCTCAAGAACCACTGGTAGAGAGCCCCAAATTCAGAGCTGAAAGTAACCTTAAGTACTGGTGTGTGTATCCCAACACTCCCTAGAAAGAAAAAAAGTAAATAAGGAAGGAGATGATGAGGATTATTGAACAAGGATATAGTTCTATGCCCCAAATTTCCTCAGCATTCCTCATAGATAGAGCCTTAAATACAATCAAACTTTAACTTTTAACGTTTTGCTCTAAAATTATTAAGTGTGTGTATTTGGGGGGGGGTGAAACATACTTTGACAATACGGAGGGATATTCTCAGTTCGAGGGCTTCTGCCCAGCTTTGGGGTTACTTCCGATGGCACTCAGGAAATCATGCAGTATCAGGGATAAAACCTGGACCTCCCACATATTCGATCCTTTGAGATATTTCTCTGATCCTAAAGTTTCCAATTTTGCTGTAGAATTGTTAAATAACCAAGTGAGAAGAAAGGATGAGCCCTTAAAAATAACAGATTTATGCATGTGTACCACTTTAGTTTGACCCCTGCCTTTGCATATGGTTCCTCTGAGCACTAGGAGTAACTTCTGAGCACAGAGCTAGGAATAGCCCCTGAGTACCACTGGGACTGACCCAACTCCCACCCCAAATCTGCCGTTTTAGGAGCTGAAAAGATAGTACTGGAGTTAAGGAATTTGCCCGCATTCAGAGCACTCCAGTTCAATCCCTGGCATCATATGGCCAGTTCAATCCCTGAGCACCACCAGGAGTCAGCCCTGAGCAGAGAGGTGGGAGTAGCCCCTATTTATTACAACAAATGGGAGTAGCCCATTCATTACTCTCACTTATAGTCAGGGTATGGTCACTTTCTGGAATCAATTCCCCAAACATTAGTTTCTACAGAATAACACAAAGAAGGCCTGGATTGGCTACAGAAGAGTAACTCCAGGCTTGAGTAACCCCAAACTTCTATCACAATCTTCAAGCAAACCAACCTTTTTGACTTAGAGGGTGACACTGTCTTTCTTTCATTTATTATTTAATTTTGGAGGGCCTTCCAGGTAGTTCTCAAGGGGCCTCGGGCTTACTCCTCACTGATACTTGGCTGAGCAGGTCAGCACTTCCAATAGAGCGTCCAAGGATGTGTCTGCTCAGGCCCTGTAGCGCCAGGGATAGCGAGGCTACTGGGGTGGTGCTTGAGGCACTCCCGAGGGAGTCTCAAGGGTTCTTATGGTGCCAGGGATCTAACTCCTGTACTATCACTCTGGCCCTGATATTGTCTTTCTTATGCTTGACAGTAAGCAGTCTATCCTTTGCTCCAGTTCAAGCCTCTCTTCATCGTCCAACTCTGCTCATTACACACACATTTGGGAAGAGACTGTCATTGCTTCTGCTTGGAAGAGATGCAGAACTTCGAGAGATGCTAGAGAACTAACTGCCAGCAACAAAACACACAAAAAAAATTCATTGGTCACTGGGCGACCAACCGCTCTCCTCACCAACCCTCTTCCTTCTACATTTTGTATTATTCAAAATTACCTTATGGCTTTCATTTATGGGTTACTTTTATGAGCTAAAGTTGAGTTGTAAACATGATTATAAAAATGGAAATTTCCACAAGAAATTTGAGACTTGAGAAAAGAGGTTAGTTTCCAAAGTTTGAAAACGATGCTTTTTTTGGGGGGAGGGGAGTGTGGGGGGTTGTTGGAGACACCTGTTGGCAATCAATCAGCTTAATCAATGGCTGAACAAATAGCAGTACTCCTACATTATTTAAATAATAAAATACAAATAAAAAGTAAATTTTAAAAAATTTTAAAATTTGAAATAAATTTAAAAATTTTAAAAAAAAAAACCTGTTGGCAAGCTGAGTGAAAATCTCAAAAAATCTCAACTCTTTGTAGATAACTATGAACTATAACTATGAAATATAAGTATGTATGTTCACAATGCCAAAATCATTCCTTGTCCCCCACAAGAGACTGCAAATGTAACTTTCCCCCCACTTACAATGTAATCTCCAGTCACTCTTCAAATAAACCAGGGCAGAAAACATTGCTTGCAAGACTCTATGAAGTTAGTAATTAATTGAGCAACACAAGTAAACTATGAAGATTTGTACAGAATATAGTAGAAAGATCTTTTTTCAGCTTTTTAAAGTAACCACATATTTTGAACATATGGATCAATTTGTAGAACTCAAAATCTCCATTCAAAAAGTACTACTACTACAAATGAAATAAGATGAGCTCAAAGCTGAAGCCTTTTTAAACTCTGGTTCTGTGTTTTGGTTTAAGCCACTAAACCTCCTGCTGGCTTATTTTTCCTAACTCTACGTCAGGATTCATTGTGTCCAGTAGGCATCAGTCACAGAGCTGTTCGGAGGATCAAACAGGTTCATGCTTTGTAAACTCTAAAGAGGAATGATGAGGTAAACCTCTCCCTACTGCTGCTTGTCATTAAAAGCAAGTTCTCTGTGGGGTTTTTTTTCTTCGTGGAATGAGCTCAGCAGTTCATACCTATGGCAGTTTGCAGAATCCTTTGTTCATTCAACAAATATTTATTGTGCCAGGCTACCAGGGGGACAAATGGTAGAGAAGCCTCTGATAAGATAAATCTCATAAAAGGGCTTTGTCCCTTTGGATATAGTTTCTATATCTCCTTTGGCTATAGTTTCTCCTGTATATTTCTCTTCGGTCCTTCCAGAAGATAAAAGAGGCAGAAGGAACACAACAGAGATCTCGTGGCACACAGGCACTTTCAATCAATGCTTCTAAGCAGAATAAATAAGCTATGAGTAGTGGGAAAGAAAAATTCCTGCTGCTGAGAAAACCAACACTCGTTGACTGTTAAACTAAACTAATGATCCTTCATCTTTTTAAAAAAGTTTTACTCTTATTTTGGTTTGGGGGCCATGCCCAGGGGTGCTCAGGGCCTACTCCTGGCTCAGTGCTCAGGGTTCACTCCTGCAGTGCTCTGGGTACCATATGAGGGAGGAAAGATAAAACAAGGCAGGCTGTAAGTGCCTGATTCCTTGTAGTATGTGTCTGGCCCCTAGACTACTGTTTCTATGAAACAGATATAAAAGGGATAGAACTTCATACAAAAGTTGAGATGAAATTTGAATTGCGAAGTCTTTTATGCCTGAAGATAAAAATCATAGGGCTGGAGAGATATCACAGCAGGTAAGGGCACTTGCCTTGCACCAGGCCCATCCAGGTTCGATCCCCGGTGTCCCATATGGTCCCCTGAGTCCTCCAGGAATGATTCCTGAGCATAGAGCCAGGGGTGACTCCGAAGCGCTGGCAGGTGTGGCACAACCCCTCCCACCCACCTCCCCCCAAAAAATCAAGGTTAGTGCAAATATGTTTTCAGGGTTGGACAGCTAATTCAATAGGTTGAGCACTTGCTTTGCATGCAGGAGGTCCTGGTTTAATCCCCAGGAAAACAAGATTTCCTGGACACTGGCAGGAATATCCTAGCTGGGAGCAGCCACTGAGCAATGTCAGGTGTGACCGACAAAACAAAGGATAAATAAGTAAATAAAAATATGTGTTCCGATCGGACCCGGGCTACCATTTCCCCCGCACCTGTGCCCCAGGCGCTCCCTTGGACCCTGAGCCGCCAAACCTCCCTGAGCACCATCCTGTCCAACCCCAACACTGTGGTGAGTTTGTTCCCTCTCCCAGCACTATTTACAACAGCCAGAATCTGGAAAAAAAACCCGAGTGCCTGAGGACAAATAACTGGTTAAAGAAACATCTGTAGCACTGTAGCACTGTCCTGTTGTTCATCAATTTGCTTGAGCATCTCCATTGTGAGATTTGTTGTTACTGTTTTTGGCATATCGAATACATCACAGGCAGCTTGGTACATCTACACAATGGAATACTATGCAGCTGTTAGAAAAGATGAAGTCATGACATTTTCATATAGGTGGATCAACATAGAGAGTATGATGTTAAGTGAAATGAGTCAGAAAGAGAGGGACAGACATAGAAGGACTGCACTCACTTGTGGAATATAAAGTAACAGAATGGGAGACGAACACCCAAGAATAGTAGAGATAAGTACCAGGAGGATTACTCCACAGCTTAGAAGTCGGCCTCACATGCTGGGAGAAAAGGCAGCTCAGATAGAGAAGGGATCACCAAGTAAAGGGTGCTAGGAGGGCCAGCTCGGGATGGGAGATGCGGGCTGAAAGTAAGCTATAGACTGAACAAGATGGCTACTTAATAACTCTATTGCAAACCACAACACCCAAAAGGAGAGAGAGAGCAAAAGGGAATGCCCTGCCACGGTGGCGGGATGGGGTGAAGGGATGGGGTGGGTGTGATGGGAGGGAACCTGGGGACACTGGTGCTGGGAAATGTACTCTGGTGGAGGGATGGGTATTAGAATCCTGTATAACTGAAATCCAATCAGCTTTGTAAGGGTCTAAAATAAATAAATAAAAAAAAATGTGTTCCAGTGTCATATTAAACAGCTCCACAGTCCCCTGGACTGTATATGGTCCCCCAAGCACTACGGAGAGCAGTCCTTGAATCCAGAGACCAGAGCAGCCTCCGAGCACCTATGAGTATGTCCCCCAAGCCAAAATAAATAATTAGAATGAGTTTTTAAATGCATTTCAACTACTGGCTTCAGTTTAAGAAGTCCAATGTGCCCTTCATGCTTGTATTCTAATTTTTTTCATTATTTAATTTGAGGGGGTTTAGGGTTCAAACCAGGAAATTCTCAGGGACTCCTCTCTGATCATTTTTGTTTGTCTGGTTTGGTTTGGGCACAACATCCAGCTGTATTTAGAGCTGACTCCTGGCCCAGTGCTCAGGGATCACTCCTGGCTGTATCAGGAGTGTATCGGGGACATTGGTGGGGGGAAGTGTACACTGGTGAAGGGATGAGTGTTGGAACATTGTATGACTGAAACCCGATCATGATTTCAACTATGTGGTATTAGGGATTGAACTGAGGTTGGCCAGGTTCAAGGCAAGTACCTTAACCCTTATACTATATCTCCAGCTCCAAGTTCAACTTTTTTTCTTAAAGAGAACTGTAGTTTGTAGTTTGAAATATGCAACCAAAATACCGTCTACGATCTGAAGAGAGTGAATACTAATTGAGCGTTGCACTTTTTTTTAACCTTTTTATTGAATCACTGTGAGATAGACCCTTATAAACCTGTTCATGATTTGATATCAGTCATACAATATTCCAACACCCATCTTTCCACCAGTGCACATTTCCCAGCATCAGTGTCCCCAGGTTCCCTCCCATCACCCCCCAGTCCCCCACACCTGCCTGCTTTATAAAGAAAGAAAAGACCCAGGAGAGGTAAGAGAGTGGTAATAGGGCAGCTCCCGGCAGTGATGAGGGTCAAGCAGTGCTGAGGATGAAAGCCAGGGCCTCTGCCAGGCAAGGCATGTGCTCTACCAATTGAGTTATCCTCCTAGCACCTCAATCTTTGTGGGTGGGACATGGGTAATAATGGATACCACACCCAACAGAGATCCAGGCTCTGTGCTCCAGGGGATAGTGCTTTGGGGACCATATGCTACATCTGAGATCAAACTCGGGTCTAGCTATGTGCAAAGCAAGCACCTTATCCTCGGTACTATGTCACTGGCCCACCACTTCAATCTTGTTCTTTTAAGTTATGGATATTTATTCTGTTTACGAAGGTTTTGCTTGAAAACTGAAAATGACTTTGTTTGGCAGAAAGTGTGATGTTCATGTGTTGCTGTGTGGGCTGTTTGTGCTAGCACAAAATTAAGGGGAATGCTGAAGTCCCTCCTGGAAAGATGTGGTGCCCAATTCTCTGCATCTTCAATTTCCCTGCTGGTAACAGTGAAGGTGGATGCACTTCCTGTCGAGTGTGTGTAAATGAATTCCTCAGAGTAACAGTCAGCCTCTAGGTCTAAGAGCATGCGCACTCTTCCCACTCCCTCCAAGCTGAGGGCAGGAAAAAACTGTAACATGCATCCTCTGTATGTTTCTATATTACTCACCACCTGATCCCATCAGAGTGCATATTCCTCGCCCATTTCATCCCTACAACAGCTCTGTGCAGCTAATACAATCAATACTGTAAGGGCGAAACTGACGCCATGACAGGCAGCAGAAGTCAGCTAGGCCTCAGGTTTCTTTACATAACTAAAATAATTTCAGTTTCCCAGCAATGAAACAATGTGTAACTAGCCAACCTGAACCCACCTGGAAAGTTCCTGGGCCCAACAAGTGGGCTCAATCAATCATTATGCCTCAGTAAAAATGCCCCAGAATTTGTCTTTTGTTAACCCTAAAAGAAAAACTAGCATATGTAACCATAAACTGCTAGTGGAAACTATGCCTGACCACTGTTGCCCTAGACACTTGCCAAAGCACCTTTGTTTGGTAACTAAGTAGGATTCTTTTTGAAACAATAAGGCATGTGCTGCTTATGTAATCAAACCCTATATAAACTGCTTGCTGCCTGAAGTTGAGGTCGCTATCAAGAGATCACTCTGTGAGTGAGATAGTTGACCCCACTCTACTGGAATAAAACTCCTACTGCTTTTGCATTATCGAGTTTGTGTTTCTGCCAGTCTCGCCGCTTGGGAAACCAGAATCCTGGGCTTAACAGTACCTCTCAATATCGATCAGATTCATGACTAGAGGAGCAAATGGAGATCCAGATTGGTGAAGGCCCTTTCCCAGGATTCACATGTAGGTAGCCTGAATCTTAGCCACCTGGCAAGGCTATATAACAAAATAACAGGCTAACAAGAAGAATAGGAATGACTTCTGTTATGATTTACCCCTCTCATACTTGCAGGTAATATTTCTAGGGTTCTCATACTGTGCCAAGATCCGTACTTAACATCGAGCAGGTTGTATCTCATTTCATTCTCCCAATAGCCTCATCCTAGTGGGTCCCAGCCTTCTCACCATCTCCAGAGATGTGAAATGGTCTGTTCAAGATCACAGAACAAGCAAGTTGGGACTCTGGAATTGAAGATCAGAACTGTGCAGGGTCACTCACGAAGCAGGGAGACCCATGTCCCGGGCTCCCCTGTAACTTCTTACACTGAAGCAGTCCAGAAAACACTCTCATCCCCCATTAGTAGCTCTAAGCCAGGAGCCTGGAGTACTGCTGATACAAAGAAGAGCAGAGGTGGATGGAGTAACAGTATAGTAGGTAGGGCATTTTTCTGGCATGTGGCCAACCCAGGTTCAATCCCTGGAATCCCCTATGATTTCCCACGTCCACCAGGAGTGATCCCTGAGCCCAAGGTCAGGAGTAAGCCCTACGCATCACTGGTTGTGGCTGAAAAACAAAACAAAAAGCAAAGTCATTGAATTTTGGTTTTGAGACCTAGTTTTGTCCTGCAGAAAAGAAAACTATAAAACCACCGTCAGTTACAGAGCTTGGCTGCACCCACATCAGCGGCTGCAGCTAAACCCCAGTCAGAAACCACAGTTTCGCAAAGTCCTATTAATACCACAGAGCAAATAAGCAAGAGAAGAGACAGAAAGAAACATGGACAGTCTAGCCAGCCCCTCAGGGCTGACGGGGGGATGTGGGGAGCAGGGCCTCCACACCTGTCCCCCCCCCCCCAGTCTCCATCTGCACTCTGCCCCACCACCCACAGGCATGACTTAGCTGCTCCACATCCCAGGTGCCACTTCTGGGAAAATGAGGCAATGATATCACGCCCCATCTGTTTTACACTCTATTTTTTGTTGCATCTACTACACTTTCACTTGGTTGCTCTCCGAGCCACTGGCTGCTCAGGGGCTCCTCCTAGGAGTGCTGGGGAGGATGGTGAGCCTTGTGCTGCCAGGGATCACGTGACCTCCCACATGCAAAGCATACACCCTCACACTAATCCTCTGAGTTCTCTCCTCAGCCCCACTACTAGCATTATTCTTATGATCACCGCTATTCTTCACTCTTCTATTATTCTAACACGAGGTTCAGACAAATTTCGAAGGGACTACGAAATTTGCTTTGAAGACTTTAGTACATCAATCAAAGGCATGGCGGTCTCTTTTTGTATTTTTAATCACATTCAAAGAACATCATATATATTTTCCAAGAAAGAAAATCATTTTATTCTCTTTTTCCCATGTCTATTTTTAAATGTTGGAATACTAATTTGCCAATATGGGGGGCATAGTACTCTTGGCACAGTGCTCAGGGACTAATCCCAGCAGTGCTGGGAGAATTATGTAGTACTGAAAATTGAGCCCAGGAGCCCTTTTATCTATCTCCCTGGCTCTCTGGAGCATCTTTGGTGCAATTTTATAGAAGACACTATACCTAAATATTTACAAACAAGTGATGGCAGGGATCAAACCTAGGTGGATAGCATATAAGTTAAGTTCCCCACCCACTCTATTATTCTCTAGCCCCTATTACTGATTTTTATTTTCTTCAAAAGGAATATAATAGAATAAACAGTTTTTGTTGAGACCTTTCACAAAAGCTAGAAACACTTGAAGCACATGTTCTGACTAAAAGAATATAGGAAGGAAAACTTCAATACTAAAATCCTTGAAAAGATGATTTAGGAACAAAATAAACTATTCACTTCCTAATGTTCATTTTCTGAAAGCATCCCAAATTTACCAAAATAATAGTATATGCTTGAATCCATAGAAAAGATGGGCAGAAAATGGAGAAGAGTAAAGGGTTAGGGTATATCCCCATCCCTCGTTTGGTCCCCAGGATCACAGGTCTCCACCTCTACCCAAAGCAGTGCTGTGGGTGGTTCTGCAGGCCCTTGCATACTACCAAGGTAATGTGGGCAATCCCCTACTCAGTATGCCCTGAGTTGCACCATATGCCAGAGTTCTCACATTGAACCACCCATCTGGCCCAAGAATTGCTTGGGAACATCCCTGCTATCCCCTTTCCTTCAAATGATGGCCAGACAAAAAAGAAAATACTCAACAAATCATTAAGCATTTTTACGAAGCAAAACTGATCTCATCAGTAAAATGAAGTACCATGCCTGCTACAGTAATCAAAAGTGAAGACAAAATTTGAAGGTACTAGGTGGGCCATGCCAGGATAAAGATTGAAATTATTTTTCCTAGTACTAATTTCCCCAGCAGTCTGAAGACATAAATTGATTCAGAATGTATGGCACTGAAGACTCCTGACAGAAAATTAACAGGTCCATAGAAAAAATATTCAAGACTTATCAACTTGTCTGGGGATCAAAACTGCATTCACTGTTTCCAGTAAATATTTACCAGAGGCCAGACTCATGTGAAACCAAAAGAAATTCAAAAGTAAAGCATTCTCTGTACTTAACTTCCTCCAACTAGTCCAGTAAACACACAAAGATAAAACGTTGGTATGGCTCTTAGATAGAGTCAACAGGAAGTTGTAGCATCTAATTCAGTTCTAAACTGAAGCAAAGGGTTCCCAGATAAACTCATCTGAATCTTGATGCCAGGAAGAGTCAAAGGGAGCTAGGAATGGGCTACATCAGGCACAAACATGTCCCAGGTAGAGTATAAGCAAAAACTGCATTGGCTCACCACTTCCCAACTCTCTCCTTTCCACTGACTTTTCCTTAAATATAACACTCTCAAGTTCATTCATTGCCAAACTGGTCTTAAAGAACCTAGCCCTCACCCATTCCCTACTTCATTCCCCTTTACCTCCTATTCCCTGGACACCAAGGCCTCTATTGTCCTAAAATATGCCCAGCATATTCCCCATTCTAGGCCTTTCACTGCTGCCAGAGTTGTTCTTCCAGCAGATGTCTACAAGCCTCACTTGTTCAAATGACAAGCCTTCAAGGACATCTTCCTTGACTCTCAAAATGCTCCTTGACCTCCACGTAGTTTAATGTCCTCTCTAGTACTGAAGTCACCTATACTACTCCTTTCCTCTGCTTCAATGCCTGCCTCTTCTTCAAGCTGCATCAAAAGCAGAAGCTTTGCCTGTCTTTTGTGTCTATTTCCAAAGCCTAGTATTGTGCCTGGCATGTAGTACTGGCTCAATAAATATTTGTTGACTAATGAACTAATAAATGACATGAATGCAGAGAGGAGACTCAGATGGTCCCAAATGGAACAGTTCACAGTAAAGTAGACCATAAATTGAAGAGGAGAAGCAATAGATAGGGGAAATCTGAAGTCTGATTCTACAAGGTATGAGCAACTAAACTTTTCTTGTGTGTCTTACTGCCACACCCTTCCCATTAACAAAAAAAAAAAAAGAGAAATAAATGTGTAATCCCATCAATGGCCAAGACCCAGAGACTATAAAACCCA
Organism: Sorex fumeus; assembly: GCF_029834395.1. NCBI lineage: Eukaryota > Metazoa > Chordata > Mammalia > Eulipotyphla > Soricidae > Sorex > Sorex fumeus. Next base: position 60,975,263 of record NW_026606059.1, read on the forward strand.
GCTCCCGAAAGAGAACAGCACAGAGTCTCCTGCCCCCGTGCCTGGCTGATCTCGCCAGGGCCCCTTGGAGGGGGCCGGGTTGAGTTTCCCTCCCTGCCCCGAACAGAGTTCCAGCAGCCGAAGACCTCCAGAACCAGCCACCACCATGCTGAGACCATTCTCCACACACATGAAGGTACCGGCAGAGGAACAAAGGCATGAGAATCCCGGGGCTGAGCTCTTCAAGCCTGCTCGGATCAGGGCTGAGCATCCTCCACCCAGATCTTCTATCTTTCAGTAGGCCGGGGTCACATCCACCATCTGACCCCCAGCGCTGTGTAATCCCATCAATGGCCAAGACCCAGAGACTAAAAAACCCAGCTCCTGGAAGAGAACAGCGCAGAGTCTCCTGCCCCCGTGCCTAGCTGTCCTTGCCGGGGCCCTTTGGAGGGGGCCAGGTTGAGTTTCCCTCCCTGCCCTGAACAGAGCTCCGGCAGCCGAAGACCTCTAGAACCAGCCACCACCATGCTGAGTTCTCAACAGACATTTAAAAATTATCATGATCACCCAGATACCAAGGGAGAACCTATTGGTAGAGAACGAATCCCCTGACTACTTTCCATGGCCAGTGACATGTTGACAACATAGAGTCTTCTGCTTTGATCATAATGAGGCAATCTCAGTAAATAACATGATGAAATTTCAATCATCTGCTCCCCAAAAGAGCTTAAAAAGTCAAGCCACAGACTATAACTGTTCACACAAATGAAGATGGTTATGGATCCTCCCTTTTCAAATTCAGATGAGTCAAGGAGATGAGATATTTTCTATATTTCAACACAGAAAACAAGTGATAAGAGAATCAGCACACTAGTTCTCATTAGTAAATATGCACATATCAGGCACTGTAGCGGTTGGATTGTGCTGATTCTAGAAACAAAATTGGAACAAGCAGAAAGAGAACCCAGGAGAGGCAAGTTCAGTGATGGACAGCAAAAGGTCCACAGCTGGGGCCTGACAACTTACCAGTGATGGAGCTAAGAAGCGAACACAGCTTAAGGGCTTAAACTTCTTTTCATCTCTCCTAGCAGCACTAGACATCAGGGAGGCAGGTATAACGACTGTTCTCATATCACAGAAGACACTGAAGGTTACAAAGCAAGGTGATGAATATGTTTTTCACCTTCCTAAAACCTGAGACAGCAGTTAGAGTTAAGGAGGAGGCTTCTGCATGCCATCCTCTGGGCTTCAACATGTCATTCTCTAATGGTTGGACTGGGAATAAAACAACGAAGGAAGGATGGGAAAGGGATTGTAGAAACAGAAACAGATTGGCTCAGTGACAGAACACTGGGGAGATTCAACACCCACCCACCATGGGTGGAAACTTTTAATGATGAACATAACCAGAGATAGAGAGATGTTTACATATAAGTCGACATACCTTGAACCTCTGTTCTTAATCAGTGTTAGTTCGTTTCTTAAAAATAAATTAATAAATGAAAGGGGAGGAAGATTCGTTAAACAATTCCCAGCTATCCGATGTTCATCTTGTCCCCAAGTTCTGAGAGATTATTTCTCTTAGACATCCTGATAGCTGAAAGTCTCTCACTACTCACCCCTTGACCTGAACTTGAACTTCCCCCTAGACTTGACACTACTTCTCTCACCATTTACAAAACTGAACCTCCAAGTTATACAACAGCGTTTTATAAGGAGAAAGAGCAACCACAGTGCTTGGTGGCAAACATCATGCTCAATTCTTTTGTTTTAACATCTGGAATTTGGTAAAAGTGACTAAAATCTAGGGAACATAATTTAAAATATTTTTTGTTAAGAATCTAGTTAAATCAACTGGATTTCTGGAAAGGAGCAACACAAATGAGTGATAAGAGTTTGTTCATATTAAAAGGAACAGTTATGTAACCATCCCACACAGAAGAGCCAGGCTAAAGTCAAAAGGATAAAAGACTTAAATAGCCCCACTTCTCTCTACAAGTCAGGATGACAAGGAAGATTTCAGATGAACAACATACTTCTCATACAGCCTCTGTCCTCTCATAAAGGCCTTGACTTCATTGTCCAAAGGGAAGGTGCCATCATCCTTTCTGAAGCGGTAGAACAGCTTGACATCCTTGAATTCTTTGTGTTCGTCACACACTGAAACACAAAATACACAGCGAGGCAAGTGAGAAAAAAAAAAAACAAGTAATCTGTTCATGAGTCAAATGTAGTAAGATGCTAAGAATTATTGCACTGTTTAATTTTGCAAGCACACAGATATCTACTCTATTGGTTAAAACATGTAGTTTTTAAACATAGTAACTAGAACAGACTAAATGTGCAGATTTAACAGCTATTGCTAGAGTCATCAGCATCTAGTAGAGGGCCCACAACACATGACTCAGAATTCATTCCACAAACACTTCTTGAATGGGTATTAGTTTCAAAGATAGTAAAGTCTAGTGAGATAAAAAAAAATAAATATTAACACTCGATTGAAATGAAGTGTGATAAGGCTATGAAAAAGGTGAAGGAATTGTGTATAGGAAGATAAAGAAACATCCAAGAACCTAGTGTTAGGGAACAAAAAATTCTTTAAAGCCTCCAAGTGGGGCTCTGAAAAATGGGCAGAAGTTGTTCTAGAAATGAAGTAAAAGGCCATGGTGGACCAAGAGAACAACAACATGTGAAAGGGCTCAGCCAAAGTTCAAGATTTCAAAGAAACAGGAATTGGAATGTTCACTGAGCCACTGAGAACAGCAACAAAAACTTGGAAATGGATTAATGTCCATCAGGAGAAGAATGGATCAGTGTATGATGCCCTAATTATACACAGTATAAGACAGAGCAGTGAAGATGATAAACACAAGAGCTATGCTTCCAACATGGGTGAATCTCACACTGTTGTGAGTTTCAAAAGAATAAACATGCCGGGGCTGGAAAAATAAGAAGGTAAAACACTTTCCTTGCACACAGCCACTTCAGCTGCTACCCTGGTTCAAAACCCCAGCATCACATGGAATTCTCCCGAGCACTGCCAAAGGGCACTCCTGTGCACAGAACCAGAAGTAACCCCTGCGCACTGCCAGCTGTGGTCCAAACCTCCCTGCTACTACGTGAATATTTAAATGACAAACATGCATCTCTAGAGTGATTTAAGACAATACAATATATTCCTAAGAAACACATAACAGAAAGAAAAGTTACAAACAAGTTCCTTGAAATAAACCTGCCTTCCTCAGAGGGAGGAAGGAAGTATAATTGGGGAGAACTATGCAGGAAACAATACAGGGTGAAATGTGTCATTTCGGATTTCTGCTGGTGTTGGGGAGGCAAACACACACACTCGGTACTGTTCAGGGCTTACTCTTGGCTCTGCACTAAGGGATCATTCTTGGCAGGGCTCAGGGGACCATACAGGGTACTGGGAATTGAACCCTGATCAGCTGTGTGCAAGCAAGTGGCCTAGCCGCTGTACTGGGCAGAAAAATTTCTGGTACAGAATCTCTAGTCCTTTGATGCCTCCCAGGGACCTTGACTATGGCCACCTACTCACCATGGTGAATAATGCCCCGGTCTGCTAATTTCTGCATAAGCTTAATTGCCGTCTCTCGGTCCGAAGCCTCCTTGTGTTCAATCAACCAGTCAATCAGTTCTTTGGCCACGAAACAGTTTGGGTAGGTCTTGAGATGATGCCGCCTATCCTTAATGACTTTCTCTTCATGCAGCCTGAGCCTGTAAAGAAAAATTGGCAGTCACTTTTGGAATTCTGATGGTAATGCAAAGTAGTAAACCACAAATCAGTAACAAAATGGAAGCTCTAAATACGTCTGAGCACCCTTCAAATATGTCCCTGGGGATGGATGATTTTCTTACTGTTGGAACCCAGAGACTTGGGACAGAGACTACCCTAAGCAGGAGAAATGAGAGAGGAAAATGGGTGGGAAGAGCAGATCTCCTGACACTCGGGAGAAAGGAAAGCTCCCCTACCCCCTGCTGTGCCCCACACCCCTCACTTCCTCCCTCCAGTACTGGTCTTATGGCTTCAACCAACCAACCAAAGTCTAGCCCCTTGCTGGATCAAGTTCTTCATTACCAACTGCTCTTGGTCCACTACACTCATTTTCATTCACTTATACAACAAAGAAGACAAACTTGATTCCATGTGCTGATTTGGACATATGACATAGATTAACTAAATGCTCATGGCTGGGGCTGGAGCAATAGCACAGCGGGTAGGACATTTGCCTTGCATGCGGCCGACCTGAGTTTGATTCCCAGCATCCCATATGGTTCCCCAAGCAACAGCCAGGAGTAATTCCTGAGTGCAGAGCCAGGAGTAAACCCCGAGCATCGCCAAGTGTGACCCGAAAAGAAAAAAAAAATTGCTCATGGCATTCTCATTGGATAATGCCATTGTTTTGTTTGTTTTATAGCAGAGAGAAAACAGGGACTTCAAAGAATTCTGAGTGACTAGCAGAAGATCACCAGGTGTCAAAAATGAGATTTGAAGCCTAATAATCTGAACTCAGAGGGCCGCTTTCCAATTGACATATTGTTCTGCCTCTAGTGAGGGAAGAATATACAAAGAGATAGATTACAACTCTAGGATAACCATAATTTATTCAGGAGGTGAGGGATTAGCATGGAGAAAAATAATTAACAAATATTTCCTTATTCCTTTCAGAACTGAGACTTTCCCCACAAATATCACAGATATGCCTTAATAAAAGAGGAAGGAGAGTTTCTTTCATTTGCTTTTGTTTTTGTGTTTTGTTTTGTTTTGTTTTGATCAGACCTCCATTTCCTTTTCACTTTGCAGTGAATGTTTTGAATCGATGGACCCTGAGGTCAGCTTTCTTCCTACTTCATCCACACAATGGCTGCAATTCTTTCTTCTGTCAAATTCTTCCTTATGGAGGAGTGAAGAGAGTGCCTTGGAGAACACCACCCATTACACCTCACCCGGCTAACCCTGAATGCCTTTAATTCTCTGTAAAACAAAGACATTTCTTTGGCCATATTGAGATTTGGGAAAATAAAAAGTATTAGTCCAGGAAGCCAGAGTGATAGTACATGTGGTCCCCCAAGCTCCACAGGAGTGATTCCTAAGTGCAGAGCCAGGAGTAACTCCCAAGCATCACTGGATTTGCTCCCCTCTCCCAAACAAAGTATTAAGCTCTAACATAGTGCCTGCCACCTAACAGGTCTACCTCCTTTCTTCTACCCACCAAGGAAGAAACAGCATCCTCTTGCCACCAAAACAGAGTCTAGCTGGGAAAGAGTTTGAATGTTCTTCCTTGATGGATCACTGTTTGGGCTGTATTTGTTGGTGGGGGGATTTCCAAGCAGTCCTTGGGAGGCCTGGGGACACTCCCAACAGCATTTAGCTCATGGGCCCCCTGGAATCAACACTAAATCTGAGAAATTGCCACTGCACAGGCTCCACAGTGCCAGGGGCCACAAGACCTGCCAGCGGCAATCAGAGCATCTACAGCCATACACTGCAGTGCTCCAGGGGTCGGGTGGTGTCTGGGTTCAAACCTAGCTCCTGGATCATAAAGCTATCTCTTCAGATGCTACACTAAAATTCCTTGAGGAACAGGGGAGGAACAGGCACATGCAGAAGAACTTGGAGAGAAGACTGTTCTCTTCTCTGTGCTCAGGGGCACTGCTGGTGGTGTTTAGGGGACCATGTGGTGCTGAGGATCAAACCTGGGTCTCTAGCTCCCTTTTCCTTCACTATCCTTCAGTCTCCTTCTGGTCCCTTCCACTTGCCTAGCCTCTCTTCCCTTCATTTCCCCCCTTCCTTTCCTCTTTGCCCTCCCTATGACATCTGGGGGTGTACACTTGGTTGCAATGCTTTCTGGGAGTACACAGACCACACATGATGAAGTGGGTGGCTCCAGGAACAGAACTGTGGCCTCATGCACACAAGGCCGTCACTCTACCACTGACCACATCCCCAGGCTCCAAAGACCATTCTCTTTTTATTTATTTGGTTTGGGGCCTACGAAGGCCATTCCTCTGTGGTGCTCAGAGTACATTCCTGGTGTGTTTCTCTGGGGTTGTTCCCTTAAGGTGCCTGGAGGACCACGAGAAGCCAAGGATCAAGCCCAGGTCTCACAAATGGAAAGCATGTCCTCAGTCCTTTGCACAGGGACCTCTCCCTGCAGTGCTCGGACAACCAGCGGTGCCAGGGGATCCAACTGGCCCAGTCATCTGCCTTGCACAGAAGGGCCATTTTAATTGAGTCCAATTATTCCCAGCTTTGTCCTGAGCATTTTCACACATTCTGACTTAACTAATAGCTATGATCAAAATGCTGCCAGCCTTCAAAATTCATACCCCCAAATACTGGACCTCCAAATTTCAGTTATGAGAACACGAAAACAGGATATGGAATATGAAGGCTTGATTTTTCATTTGGATGCCGCCCATTATTCCAGACCAACTTTGGAGCATCGGAAAGATGGGGAGATGGTGTCCACCAGATTTCCCGGTCAAGCTGTCACAAATCTCATTAAGAACAACACATGTGGCACTTGAGCCTCTTCGATGTGCTGGGCCCAGTTTGAGTCCTTTCTCAGCATTATTCCTCATGACATCTTCTGTGGCAGGTAATATTAAAACCGCAAATGGTGCTCATGGAGAGATATAATTATTAATATGAAATAAATGAGCCCTCATTAAAAACACATTCGCCTAGGCGTGCTTAAGTCTTCACATGAAACCTTCTAATTAATTCAGTGACAATGACACTGAGTAATTTGTTTAACATGCTCAAAGTGGCAGCACGCGAAACATTAATTCTTAGACGTGATGTCTGTCAGGAATCCAGGAATAAAGAAGACCAATTTATTTAGAAATCAAAATGTGGAACAAACTACTCTATAATTTGGTGGAGGAGGAATATATTATGAGCCAACCGGGGTGTTTCAGTTCCTGTAATCATTCCAACTTAAAAAAAATTATTAGGCAATGTTTATCTTTAAAACCTCTCAGTAACTATCCTTTTGTGAACTCTGGGCTTGGGGCTAATTCTTGAGCACACTGATTCCCGCCCTGCCTGGGGAGAAGCACTTGGACTCTGCTACTGTGGTCCACCAGACCCAGTATCTTTCCATGCTTACAACACTGCATAGCGGATAAGGCGTTTGCCTTGCACGTGGCTGACCTGGGTTCAATTCCCAGCATCCCATATGGTCCCCTGAGCACTGCCAGGGATAATTCCTGAGTGCAGAGCCGGGAGTAACCCCTGTGCTCAAAAAGGAAAAAAAAAACACTGGACAAGATGATCATGGCAGAGAAAGAACTGAGGTTTCAAGAAATGACCTAAAATTTGATCTTTTTAGACTTGTTCCCAGTGGTTGAAAATATTCAGTATGTCAATAACTATTATGTGTTCACCTTCTTTTTTTTTTCCTTTTTTAGCCAGGATTCTAAAACTGAGCACTATAATTAGAATACCAGAAGAACTATCCCAATAAAGAGACAAGAATGTTCATATTGCAAACACATTATCAAGGTTTTTTCCTGACCCTTGGGTACTTAATAAATATTTGATGATCAAACAAATGTACAAGGGCACTGATAAAAATGACACTGTTTACAGAGAAGCAAGGCCCCTGCCCTCTGCCTGTCGTCATGAAATGTATTTAACCTTTTTCAAATATAAAATGATTCCATTTCAATTTTAATCCATTTCCAAGGTTATAATCCCTATTGTATATGCATGGGTAAGTATAAGTAAAGTAAGTAAAGGCCCTCCCGTTGATCGTTGATTTGCTCGAGCGGGCCCAGTAACGTCTCCATTGGAGACTTTGTTGTTACTGTGGCTGGAGCGATAGCACAGCGGGTAGGGCGTTCGCCTTACAAGCGGCCAACATGGCCGACCCGAGTTCGATTCCTCCGCCCCTCTCTGAGAGCCCGGCAAGCTACCGAGAGTATTCGATATGGGTAAGTATATTTTTATTTAATTTGTATTGGGGTTGTTGGTTTATACAAATCAATATAGGTATATAGATGTTCAGGGGTCCAATTTGCATCTCTAAAATCTCTTAACCCCATGATGGAAGTAACAATTTCCACCACAGCCGACTGGACCCCTCTACACTTTGATCTCCTCCTTCCTACCTCCCCTCTGATAACCTCAGTTCTGTAGTCAGAGCCCAAGGATGGGTTTTTATCTGGCTTTGTCTGCTCCTTGTTCTGCTCTCTCACATATGGGGGAGATCATCTGATCTGTGTCTTTTCCATTTGAACTCTTCACTTAGCACAAGACTCTCCGATTCTGTCTACATTGTGGTAAAAGGCAAGATTTCATGTTTTCTTGCAGCTCTGCAGTAGGCCATCATGCACATAGGCCTCATCTTCTTTAAGCATCCATCTGTCACTGAGCCCTTGTGTTGTTTTCAGATCTCGGCTGTCATCAATAGTACCACAATGAACACAGTCACTGTCTGTGTGTTTATTTCTCAAAAAGCATTTCATTTTACTTGATTGTGCCTTGCCAGATTCACAGGTTCACTAGCCTGCGTGGAAAACTCCTAAAAGGGAATAAAGTTCAAGGTCTCGTGATTAAAGGAACAACCCATGGAGTTAGACCTCTTCTTAAAACATCTTCTAGAAAGTCGCATTCAAATTCTGGGAGAGGAGTTAAAGGCCACACGTATTAGTCAAGTTTGGGTTTGTTCTATTGTATTTGAGGAACACCTTAATAATTGATCAGAGCTCATTCTTGACAGTGTTTAGGGGACCACATGTAGTCTGTAGATCAAACCAGGATTGATCATGTGCAAGACAAGCACCTTAACCCATAAATTCTCTCTCCAGGCCAGGCCCACAGTTAACATGCTATATTGCCTGGACACATCTGTCACATTGTGATATACAATATCCTATTGGATTTCAAACTGCCTTCAGCACCCCACCCAGGCCCAGCAAGGTTCAAGACCCTGCTTGTTTACTCTGCCAGGGTGTTACCTACCTCAGAGAGCACTAACCTAAGGTGACCCCTGCACGCACCCACAGGGAGCAATGGGAGACCCACCCAAGACTGAAAACTCTGCTCCCTTCAAGTGATAGAGCAAACAAAAATGAGCAGGAGGGCTCCCTACAACCCTTCAACCTGAGTGCACACCATGGAACACTCTTCTCAAGTGGAAACGTACCCGGGTGCCATGGGAAGTAGAGTCTGTGGGTGTGCCGGGGCTCAGAGAGGGGAGCACCTCCAGATCCAAATATAGGCTGGTTTTTCCAGTTGGTTGCCCCTGTCCCCCCCGTCTTATATCCACATACTAACATGGAATCTCTTGCCCCTGTGTCAGGCTGTTTTCACCCGGGTCCCTCGGAGGGGGGGGGGGGGTTGAGTTTCCCTCCCCGCCCCAAGCAGAACCCTGGAAGCTGAAAACCTTCAGAACCCAGCCACAGCCATGTTCAAGGCCACTCTTCACATGCTCAGACAAGCCTCACGCAGGAAAGAACCAGCAGAGGAGCCCAGGTATGCGGAACCAGGGGCTGAGATCTTCAAGCCTGCTCGGATCAAGACTGGGCCTCCTCCACCCAGATCACCCATTTTCCAGTAGCTTGGCAGTCACACCCACAAACTGCCCCCGGCACCATGTAATCTCATCACGCAGCCACATTTGCGGCCTTAAGACCTCTTAGAGTCTAGCCCACTAATGTACCTAAAGCAGCACACGTGTTTGGTTTTAACATATTTGCTCGTTTTCTCTTATATACAATCTACGTCTCTCTTAGAAAGCCTGACAAGCTACCGAGTATCCCACCCGCAGAGCAGAGCCTGGCAAGCTCCCTGTGGTGTATTCAATACGCCAAAAACAGTAACAATAATGGGTCTCATTCCCCTGACCCTGAAAGAGCCTCCAATATGGAACAATTGGTAAGGACAAGTAAGGAGAGACTGCTAAAATCTCAGCGTTGGGATGAATGGAGATGATACTGGAGCCCACTCAAGCAAACTGATGAACAATGGGATGACAGTGACAGTGACAGTGAACATGGAACTCTTAGGACAATGGTTAGCAATCCCCAGACCAGTCAACTGAGAGTGAAAGGGGGAAGGACAGCAGGCCCAGAGAAGCAAGAGGAAGAAAACAAAGAACATACAATGTGTCCAAAGAGATGTCAAGATCCCTGGCACCCTGGAGCACCTTGGTTCTGCAGCTTGGTATTTCGCCAGCGCCATTTGGCTATGCCAAGGGTCCAACCACTGTACTTAGAGTTCATGGTTCAAGACGAGGGGTCAACTCGTAGAATGGAAATGTGGGAAACAAGCAAAGAAACAAGGTCACAAGGAGGCTATAACGGGAAAAGGTTGATAAATTCTGCTTTAGAATCTTCCAGTTCTTCCAGTTATCAACACCCTAATAACATCCAGATCAGTGACCAGTTCCTTCTGTTGTGCGGCTATGTAAGACACAATTCCTTGGCTCCAAGCTGCCTCATCTTCTCAGGCTGCATGGAGCCTTTCCTGGAAGAGCATTCTCTCCAAAGATCCTCCATCTCAACTAGGCCCCCTTCCAGGACCCCCATCTCTCCCCAACCTCCACACAAGCCGTCCTGCCTTGTTCTCAAACACACTGGCTCTGTTCACCCCCTGAGCCCGCCACCACTCTCCAAGCATCTCATCCAGGGCCCCCTCTGCTTCCAAGGTTCTCTCTGTCTTCAACTCTCTAAAAATTCAACTTTCTCTGTAGCCTGAAAGGCACCCCCTGGGGCAACAGTTTATCACTTTCCTGAGCCAGAGAAGAACGCTTTCTACTCTGTTCTACCATAAGTGGTTTAGTGCTGCTTGCAAAGTGTTCATCCCACTGTGATATTAAGGTAGATATTTGGTTTCTGTGATGCTTGGGCAGAGCATGGAGAAGGAGACTGGCCTGCCGATGGGATCTTCAGATTCAAGTTGTTCAAGTCAGTCCATGGACAGGAAGAAGCTGCTAGATTTTTCCTGCATTTTCATTCCCACTAGCTACAGAATTTGAATACAAAAACACCACCTTCCCATCGTTCAACTCAGACAGCTGATTCACAGGCTTTAGATTCAAGGTAATTCGGTAATGTTCTATTCCTGTCCTGCTAACCAGCAACTTGAAATTGCATCAGACAATTTCCTCTTCCAGCCCTAGGAGAACAAACACCACTGAGTGCACGGTTGTTAATAATCGCTACAAAATCACCGTCCATCTGATAAGAACGACACGTTGAAAATGTTTTCCAAAAAGAAATAAATAAATAACCTTGCAGAGAACTACAGCAGGTTGTGGAACTGAGAGAACAAAAGAGAGAGAAAAAACTACATATTCTCATTTAAAAACAGCGTTATAAATCCCAGCCAAAGTAAACAGTTTAATTTAAAAAAAAAAAAAAACAGGGCAAGGCAAACAGCAGGGCTGAATGAGTATGCCTTGTGATCTGGGCGATGGTGCTGACACCTGCGTGCTCTAAACCCTAGCTATGGCCTTTCCAGATGTTTAGCAAGAGCCTGCCCTGGGGGGCAGAGAACGCAGAGAAAATTGCTCTTAATTACCCACCTTCGAAAAGAACATGAAAAAGAATGAACAAATGAAATCAAATCAATTGTGTTTCCTTCCAGTGTTCATATTCATTTTATTTTCAAAAGATTCAATAATACTTGTGGTAGATAAAAATTTAAATATGTATACTACTACACTGGACATCTTTAAACTGGACTTGGGAGTACCTAGTCACTCTTATGATTCCTGCTTGTTTAGGAGGTTCAGCCAGTAGTCCTCACAGGCTACTCTGGTTGTGTTCTCAGGGGTCACTCTAGGGAGCCGCGGGGACCCTACCTGCCAGGATCACATCCAGGCCTCAAACTCACAAAGCATGTGCTCAGTCCATTGAACAGAAACTGATCATTCTGTTTATCTTTTTTTTTTCCTGTTTTGGTTTTTGTGGCCACACCCAGCAATTCTCGGGAGGTTATTCCTGACTCTAAATTCAAGAATTACTCCTGGAAGTGCTTGAGGGACCATATGGGAGGCTGGGGATCAAACCCGGGTCAGCCCCATGCAAGGCTATACTACTGCTCTGGCCCTAGAACTGATCATTCTTAAGCCTAGGACACAGATGTACATGGGGGTGAGGTGTGGGGAACAGTTCTGGTTTCATTAGTGCTTATGATGTTAGAAAGTTTTCTAAATCCCCACTTTCCAAAGGAGCCCAAAAAGAGTTGAGAGGGAGAGATAGTACAGGGAATCAGGCACTTGCCTTGCTATGCGGCTGATCTGGGTTCAAGCCCTGGCACTCCACATGGTGGCCTTGGGGACCACCAGATGTGATCCTCAAGCACAGAGTCAGGAGACAGCCCGGAGAAGTGCCATGAGTGACCAAGACAAAAGGAAGGAAGAGAGAGAGAAAGAAAGGAAGAAAGGGAGGGAGGGAGGGAGGGAGGGAGGGAGGGAAGGGAGAGAAAGGAGGGGAGGGAGAGGAAGGAGGGGAGGGAGGGAAGGAGGGGAGGGAGGGAAGGAGAGCAGATGGAGGGAAGGAGGGGAGGGAGGGAGAAAAGAAGAGAGGGAGGGAAGGCGAAGGGAGGGAGAGCGGGAGGAAGGAAGGAAGGAAGGAAGGAAGGAAGGAAGGAAGGAAGGAAGGGAGGGAGGGAGGGAGGGAGGGAGGAAGGGAGGAGGAAAAAGACGAAAAGAAAAAGAGGAATGGAGAAAGAAAGAGAAAAAGAAAGAGGAAGGAAGGAAAGAAAGAAAGAAAGAAAGAAAGAAAGAAAGAGAGAAAGAAAGAAAGAAAGAAAGAACAGAATTGGGGTCAGGGATGATGCTCAGGGAAAGAACACATGCTTTGCATGTGGTAAGTCTTGGATTCAGTCCCTGATACCAAAAGAAAATAAGTTAGAGAATATAATTAGTGAATGTAAATAAAGCATATGGAGCAGGTGACTTGTGACTCTGGAGCTGGGATACCCCAACCCCTCCCTCTCCCCCAGGCTCCCCTCCACACACACAATGCAGAAAACTGCAATAAATGTCAAATGTTCCACTTAGCAAGACCACCACCACTTAGCAAGACTCCTTCTCAGGGAGACTGCAAACAATGGTTCTGTTGAAAAGCAACAATGTATGAACCCTAAGTTCTATTCAAAAGCCTTCCAGGACTCAGGTCAAGTGAGTACAAAGCAAAGCCCATGTTCACTCTAAGTCATGTCACTGCAACAAACTGAGATGATAAACCTGCCCAGGAAGGAAGCACATTTGATTCCATGCTCCTCAATCATGCCCAGTCTCTGCAATCACGTGGAACATGGAATAGCTGCAATAATAACCATAACACCTCACAGCTGAACAGAGCCATAAGCAATCAGAGCTGAGCCTAACAATATCCCTGTGAAGCAGGAAAGCATTGTCAGGCTTATTTAACAATAAGAAAGTGACCTCAGAAAAATTAAAGTGACTTTTCAACTTAAGTGGTTTGGTGTGTGTGTGTGTGTGTGTGTGTGTGTGTGTGTGTGTGTGTGTGTGTGTATGGGGTCCAACCCAGGTCCTCACACCTGCAAGACAAATACTCTACCCTGGATCTAAATCCTCGACTCATGTACTTTAAGGAGCAGAGTCAGATCATGGACCCAGATTTCGTAGCACACTTTGGGTGAAATCCAACTGGAAAGGGCAAAAGAAATCACCTGCCTTCTATGCTATGCACTTAAGGCTAAAAAGAAAGAGAACATTCTAATTTGTGGAAGTGTCGTGGATAAAAATGAGAATTTCTTAGTTCACCCTTCACAAAGATACTGGTCCCAACATAACACAGGTGAGGGTGTCAAAGAAGCGCAAGCAGAGAAAGCCACCTAGTACCTCCATGTTTGCACTGGGTCTATGTTGTATGATTTATGAAGTGCCCGGGGCCAGGAAGTGGAGTCTGAGACTGACCTATCCCAGCATTAGTCCAGGAGGGCTGTAATAGGCACAGGTTAATGATGTGTGCACAGATCCTTTTGAGCCTCCCTCCTCTGCTTGTGAGATAAAAGGTAAATACAGGGCCAAGCCAGGAAGGTCCCCACGTATTCCTTCCCTCTCTCCGTAGACCTGGACCCGCATGCGTGACTCCTGCTGTGTGCTGCTAACATCTCTCTCATCTCTCTGAAGGACAACGAGCCACTCTCACCCCCACTCCAGCTTGGATCTCTGCAACGGTGAGTCAGATGAAAGGCACTCTGCCCCCTCACCAAGCCCTTTTTCAAGAAGTGCGGAGATTTTTTTTTTCAGCCAGGTCACTGTTTGTTTACACACCGTCCACACCCCAGCGTCCTGAGTCTCTAATTGCCATCTTCCAGGTGAAGAAACAAGTCCAAAATGGTCTGTGCAACTTGCTGAGGTCACAGTGACGCACGGGGCCCAGGGCTGGTTACCGTGGCAACCGGTCCTTGCAGCCCTTGTAGGAAGGGGCTGAGCGGTGCTCTGAGGGTTTGGTGGCGGCTTCCCTTCCGGGCCCCTGACCGACTGCACCCCTCCTCATGGGAGGATGCTGCCTCCTGTGTCCTTCCTTCAAAAACACTGACCACCCCCACCCCCACCCCCTCAGGGCCGAGCTCTGAGCCTCAGCCTGCACCATCAGACTTGACACATAGCTGGGAATGCTTCCTGGGCCCACTAAGAACGATTTGGGAGCCACGTACCCCCCACCAAAATGCCCCACAAGGGTTTACTTAAAAGAGCAGGTCTGCCAGAGAGGCGGTTCTTGCAGACAGGAAGCTTAGCCTCAACCCCCAACACCTTGGGGCACATGAGCAGGGAGTTATTCCTGAGCACCATTAGGTATGCCCTCACCTACCATGCCACCCTGACAAGAAGAAGCGTCTGTCTCAAGCTAGACATGCAGACATGCACCGGGCCCTCCCTTTACACCAGGATCCCCGCTAAGGCGCAGGCTCAGAAAGATCGGATGCTACACAGGTGGTAGCCAGGAGGAAGAGAGAGAGGATAACTTCCCGGAGGAGGCCCAACTCGGCTGGCTGAGTCGGGACATTCACTTCCCATCCTCTTCACTTGTGAGTCATCCCTTGCTCATGGCAGAACTGCAGAGCCAGACTGGGCGGGGTTTAAGGCCAACCTCCAAGTTCCAGCCATGATCTATGTACACTGTTGGGCCAGGCATCCAGTTGCTTGGCACCTAAATTTTCTCATCTGTAAAATGGAGATAATAAAGAATGTTTTATCTTGTTTTATCTTGGGGCTGGTCACGTAATGAGATTTAAAGACGACCGTTGGACTAGAGCTGTTACTGATTGGATTCCACGGGATGTCAAGAGACCGCGTGGCCGCCCACCTACCAGATGGTCAGACTTCTTCGTCAAGATCATGAACGATCGGTTTGAGGCCCTTCATGTTCCCGGAGCGAACAGATGCCATTGGGCTACACTAGCACACGACAGGGACAAATGGAGACGTTACTGGCACCCGCTCGAGCAATTCGACGACTAACGGGAAGTTAAGTGATTAAGTGATTAAGTTTTATCTTGTGCAAGATGAGAGAAATAAAGAAACTAAGTTCTATATGTGAAGTACACAGTACCTCAGATGTCCTCAATAAATGTCAAATCTTGCTGCTATTATTGATTGATTATTGTCTTTTATTGGCCTGCAGCGTAACGAAATTTCAGGGCTTAACTTTTGCATGTCTGCATGTGTAACATTCTCACCTACCACCAAAGCACCAGTCCCATCCCACCACCAAAATGAGCTGTCCAACCATTCTTTCTTCCCTCAACATTTCCCTCTATTATCACCAATAGCTTTCACTGAGCCTAGGAGTTAGTTAGACTGTTGGGTTTTGGCCAGTTTGTCTGTTTGATAATTCATATTCCACATGAGTGAAACTTTCACTCTTTTACTTCCTCAATTCTCATGGCATCATCTCAAGTTTTGTCAACTTTGTCCTTCAAGGTACGAGTTCATCTTTTCCACAGCAGCATTACTAATGGATTTAGCATATATATCACAGCTACTGTATCCGGTCACCTGTGAGTGGCCATTCAGGTTAACTCCATGACTTAGTTCTTGTGAAAAATGCTCCTAGGAAGTCAATGATGCAAATATTTCAAATTAGCGTGCTTCCCATCCTTTATTTTCTTTAGTAAAATTTTTATTTAGTTTTTAATTGAGTCTGTGGCTTACAATACAGTTAACAATTGTCACATCAGATAAATGCCTAGGAGAGATGTTGCTGGATCAAATATACTTTTTATTTATTTTGAGGTTATTGGTGGGAGCACATCGGGCTGTGATAAGGGGCTGCTCCTGGCCCAGTGTTTGAGGGTTGCACCAAGAGGGGTTCAGGACCCCTGCATAAAATCATGTGCTCCAGTTCTGTAAGCTATTTCCCAGGTCTGCCCCTCCCTCCCTCCCTCCCTCCCCCTTCCCTCCCTCTCTCTTCCTTCCTTCCTTCCTTCCTTCCTTCCTTCCTTCCTTCCTTCCCTTCATCTTTCTCTCTTTCTAAATTCAGTAGAGATTTTATTTGAAGAAAGGTAAAGGTAAGAAAGGTGGGAAACAGGGTATCCTTAAGTAGGAATCCCAGAAAATGTGCTATCTTCTTTTTACTGTGAGAATGGGTGCGATCTCTGCATAAGGCTTAAGACATGCAAAAAAAATTTTTTTTGTACGTACCATTGTTTATTTTTTAAATTTTATTTTATTTTTATAAAGTAGTTCACAATATTTGATTACATTTATTATTCAAACACCAATCCCACCACCATTGCACCTTCCTATCACCATATTTTGGATGTTTCCATCCTGAACCCCAACCCCTGCCCCAAAGCAAAACCAAAATAATTTATTTTGAATTGACAGTGTTATGAATAAATTGCTGAAAATGCTCCAAAATACTTTCCTTAGAGGAGAGTGTGTGAAGATATTTATGTTTCACCAGGGGCCATTAAGTCCTTCTTGTGTGCTTATCACTTGATCACTTGACATCTCATTACTCATCTATTTGCTCGAGCAGGCACCAGTAATGTCTCCATTTGTCCCTGTTGCGTGCCAGTGTAGCCCAGTGGCGTCTGCTCGTCCTAGAAACATGAAGAGCCTCAAACTGATCATTCAGGGTCTTGACGAAGAAGTCTGACCATCTTGTAGGTGGGCAGCCATGCAGTCTTTTGATGTCCCGTGGAATCCAGTTGGTAACGGCTCTAGTCCAGTGGTCATCTCCAAATCTCATTACGTGTCCAGCTCATTTGATTTTTGATGCCTTGGCAAACGAGACAGCGTCCCTGATTCTTGACCACCGACAGAGGTCAGAACTCCAGATTCTTTCTCTCATTTGAGTGAAGCGTGGTAAATACAATGGGTCTCATTCCCCAGTGTGCTTATATATAAAAAATATATTTCCCTCTAAGGTTGGTTGCCTCCTACCTTAAACCCCATCAAATGTGGTGCAGTACTCTTGGAGTACAAGTGGTGTGAGGTATGAGATGTTGTGCAATCCAAGGATAGGTTTACTTGTGGGGGTGGCTCGGCACCAGGGCGCCAGATAATCTCATCAAGGGCCAGGATCCAGAGACTCATTATCCTTCTGTCTCAGAAGAGAGCATAAAATGACACTGTCATAGCCATGCCACCGGACCCTGCGCCAGGCTGTTTCATTCTGGGTGCCCCGGAGTGGAGCGGGTAAGGCCCCTCCCTGCCCCAAAGGACCCAGCCCTAGTAGTCTAAAACTCCAGAACTCATCCACCGCCATGCTCACAACATACAAACATTTCTTAAAGAAATTCTATGCCATTTTTACCTAGAAACTATACCAATTTACACCCCCCACCAACAATGTACCAGAGTTCCTTGTTCTCTGCATCTTCACCAACACTGCATATCCTTTGATACAAACCATTCTCACTAGTGTGAAGTAATTTCACTGTGATTTTGATTTGCAGTTAGCTGAAATTAAATGGCAGTGAGCATTTCTTCAAGTATATGTGGACCATCTATCCTCCTTGGAGAAATGTCTATTTAAGACAAAGCTATTTGCCTATTTGTTATTGAGTTGCTTACTTTTCTGTTGTTGATTTGTGTGCATTTTTTTAATGTAGTTTAGACCCTTTTAAGATGTATGATAAGCAAATATCTTCTCCCAATTACTAAATTGCCTTGGAGGGGGGGCAAGGGGAGGGTTGTCTGGTTGTTTGTTTGTGGACCACACCCAGGAATGCTCAGGTTTTACTCAGGGTTTACTCAGGCTCTGCATTCAGTGGGGCCCAGGGGACATTTTGGTTTGCCAGGGATTAAGCCCAGGATGGCCACATGCAAGACAAGGGCCCTAACCTTTGTACTATAGTTCAGGTCCCACCATTTTGTTTGATGAGAGTTCCTTTTGTTATGTAAAATTTTTTTCTTGAATTTGACATGATACTATTTGTTTATCATTCATCTGGTTCCTGTGCCACAGTAGTTAAATCTAAATACATCTTTGATGCTGAAATTCTAGATAAATCATAATGTTTTCTTCTATGGATATTATGATTTTTGAATCAAATCCCCAAGTATCTAGTCCATCTTGAGTTCATTTTGATGTGTCCTGCTGAATAACAATTGGGTGTCATCTCTTTGCATGTGGCAGTTCGGTTTTCCCAGCACCATTTGGTAAAAATTTTTCTTTGCCCGCTGTGTGGTCTTGGTTTATCACAAAATACATTTCCACATCTGTCTGATTTATGTCTGGGTTCCCTATTCTTTCCCTTGGTCTGTATGTCTGTTTTGGATCCAATACCATGCCATTTTAATTACTATTACTTTATAACATGCGGCTTTCATTATACATCATGTATTTCGTAGTCATGTTTGGCCAGAAGCACTATCCAAAAGCCCATGAAATAGGCACCTTAGTCCCTTCATAAAAGACATGAAGAACTTGGTTACTGGCTACTGTTTTTTACCATAGATGCGGTATTTTGCTCTATATATCTTTCATGTGTCTAATGCTGAATCAAAAACTTTTGGGGTGGTCTGGCAATGACCAGAGAGACATGCCTGTTCTTTGCAAAAGGATGACAACGCCAGTACTGCAGCAAGAGCTGGAGAACTGAAGGCGAGAGAAAGCTCCAGTCCCTGAAGTCAGGCCTTGCTTCCTGTGAGGTTAGCTGTCTGAGAAACAGAAAGAGGCAGGGCAGAGAGATTGTACATTGGGGAGGGTACTTGCTGTGCTTGCAGCTGACCTGGTTTAACCCCCAGCACTGTGTATGGTCCCTAGAGTACCCCAAGCACTGAGCCAAAAGTAATGCCAGAATACTCCTGGGTGTGGCAAAAATAAATAAATAAATAAATAAATAAGAATGAGGGGCTGGAGAAGGAGCAGAGGAGGGAAGGCACATGGCTTCCAGGACTCCATCCCTGCTCTCACTGCCCAGTGCTGCACTGCCAGGAGTGATCCCTGAGCACCATCCCCTGAACACTGCCAGGAATGGCCCCTGAAGCAAAAGAGAAGGAAAATAAAGATAAAGCCCAAGATGGAGTCATTCATGATGGGCTCACACCCAGATTTAGTAGCTAATCTAAGGGAAGGCTCAACTTCTCCCCCAAAGTAGTGTGTGTGTGTGTGTGTGTGTGTGTGTTTGTGTGTGTGTGTGTGTGTGTGTAGTTTGGAGGCATCCAGTGGTTCTAGGGGGCTACTCCCTCCTCTGTGCTTAAGGATTGTTCCCAGACAGTGGTGCTGGAGAGCATCATGCAATGCTCTCGTGGCCTCCCACAGGCAAAGATGCACTCAGATCATTAAGCTATCTCTCTAGCTCCTCAAGAGTATAATCTTAAAACAACTAGAGTTCCCTCATGGATACCAGCAAAACTATCTGCATAAAATCACCCTGCCACCAAGAAGTTGGCTTTACCAGAAATAGTATTTTGGGCCAGAGAGATAGTACAATCAATCGGTCAGGCACTTGCCTTGCACACAGCAAACCCACCTTCAATCGCTGGCACCCCATCTGGAGACAGCCCTGTGCCCAGAGTCAAGAGGAGTAAGTCCTGAGCACCATTAGGTGTGGCCCCAAACCAAAAATACAAAAATTAAAAAGCAATCTTTTCCTTTTGTTAATCACCTTGTCCTATCCTTTCTCACATTCCATAAACCTTCCATTTGGCCTCACTCCTGTCCCCTCCTTTCTTCTTTCTAGACAGGATAACATCCTCCCATGAATCTTCTAATAAAGCCAATTCTATCCCTGCACTTGTGGCTTTTGGTTCTAACCATTAGAAACAATCTTATCCCCCTGCCACAAACACGATGCAGAAATTGCAGACTGTTTTTAACTGGAAAGAACCATCTATCTCTTTGACAATCTGGGTCAAGCCCTCCCTGACATCTGTTTTACAGAAAGGGCCCCTGAGGCTTAGAGACGTGACAGGTCCTGCCCACCTACTCTTGGTGCAACTCAGCCAGGCCTCCTGGCAGACCAGCCTGCAGGACAGTCTGGGATCTGACACCGCTGCCACACCAGGGCTTTCCCCAGGAGCCCCCTGGACTCTACCACCAGGAGTGTTCCCGGCCACGTCTGGAAACACTCAGATCTACTCCGCCTCCACGGCAGCAGTCTTCCAACCCATCATTAGTGCTGGAAACTACAAACTTTGTCTCTGAAAGGAACAGTTCTGGACCCATTTAAGATAAAATAAATAAATAAATAGATAAATAAATAAAAACAGCAAGAAAGATTAAGCACAAAAATAAAATAAATAATAACTAAAACAAGTACCCCAGTGAAATGTGAAAAATCCATGTTTAGGGGGACCCACAGACATAGGGATATGCTCAAGAAGGTGAGACACTGGTGCTGAGGGCCTGCATTAAGGTCAACTGGAGTGGGCTAGGGAAATGTTTCCAGGGCTGAGGACCACACTTGCTTGCATGCAGCAAACCCTAGTTCAAACTCCAGTACTGCATATGATTATTATCTCCAGAAGTCGCTCCACAGCTCTGAGCCAGGAATAGTACTTGAAAACTGCTGGGTGTGAGCCCCAAACTCTCCCCAAATAAAAAGATCATCTGAAAGGGGCAAGGATGCTAACTCAAGGTGCTTGAGCTCAGGTTTTTCATGCAGGAATCCGGCTTGATGCCCAGACATGGTCCTCTGAGCACTAGTCAGGAGTAACCTCAGGCACCAATGCATGTAGCTCCCAAACAAAACAAAGCAAGAGAACAAAAACAAGCCAGAGAAGTAGCTCGACTGGTTAAGCACAGGCTTTGCATGCAGGAGGCCTGAGTTCAATCCATAGTACTATATAAGGTCCCCCAATACTACCAGGAATGACCCTCAAGCACAGAGCTAATGTAGGCCCTGTGCACTGCAGGGTGTGGACCCCCCCAAAAAATCAGAACAAGAAAAAAAAAAACAAGATAACTTAAACAAAGCAAAACCAAAAAAGGCTCATCTGGAGGGTGGTTAAACCACAGATGGCAGGTTCCTTCCCCCAAAGTCTTAAACTCTGCAGCTCTGGGGCTTCCCAGGAATTTACATCTATACCGCATAATGGGATGAAATACAGCTCATCAGGGCACACACTTTGGGAGTCACTGGTTTGAAGTGAAACACAACCAACGTACGAATTAGGTTGAGAATAAAATGAAAAATATGGTGAAGGAAGAGACAGGCAGGAGAGGGGCCATAGCCCAGTGCTGGTCTAGCTGGCCAGAGGCTGGCTGGGGCGGAATCGCCAGGGCACTGTGGCACCCTCCGGGGAAGTCCATATCTTGCAAAAATCCTAAAAGAGTGACCTAAATCTAGAATCAGCTTTTTCTTAAAAGCAAACAAAACAAAACCAAAAAAAAAAAAAAAAAACCATATCCATTTGCACCAGAGAGAGTAGATAGGGGTTCAGGCACTTGTCTTGAACGACACACTGGGTTTGATCCCTGAACCCACATACAGTCACCTGAGCACTAGCAACAGTAATCTCTGAGCACAGAGTCATGAGTAAGCCCTGAGCACAGCTGGGTGTGGCCCAAAAAGCAAGCAAACAAACAAAAAAAGAACTGGGTCATAACTGACCCAGCATGCAAGACCAACAGACAACAGGTACCATAGTGTCTCTAAGAGGTGACAGAGCACCCAGCCGGAGAAATTTCTGTCTGGAACAGGAGGACCCAGGGGAGCTCTTTTACCAAATTAGAACCTCAGTTTCCTCACCTAGAAAGGAGGAAGTGGAAAAGATTTATTTCTTTAACTTCTGTTTTTATAGTTTCTCTTATGATCCAGCAGGGTAAATCCTCACTTGAGACCAAAATAGAAAAAAAAAAATAGAGCAGGCGGGTTTGGGGCACACTTTGTACTGAAAAGAACTACCACAAACCACAAAGCTAAGACACCCCAAACGGCAAATTTCATTTTCTTTGGGCTTCCAAGCAAGGATGAACATCTCGAAGCAATCCTGTGCTAAGCATGCTGTGCAATCCCCATCGAAGGTTACAATCCTCTATTTTCAGCAAATCCTCTAAAATCGAATCCGACCCCGGTTCAATCCTCAGCATCCCATATGGTGCCCCGAGTTCCACCAGGAGTAATTACGGAGTGCAGAGCCGGGAAATGGAGGATTGCAGAGCAGGACAGAGGCTGAAACTGCCTGAGCATCCCGGCCACTGGGGGGTCCAGGTCTCTAACAGCAGATTAAACCAGGTTCCTTTGGGTATCTTTTTTGATGCCAGAGAAGGAACCCAGGTCTCCTACAAGCAAAGCATATGCTCTACCACGGCACTAATCCCTGGCCAAAGTTTATTTGGCTTTAAAAATATCCCAAGTGGGACCAGAGCGATAGTACAGCAGGTAGGGCATTTGCCTTGCATGCGACGGACCTGGGTTCAATCCCCGGCATCTTTTATAGTCCCCCAAGCACCACCAGAGATAATTCCTGAGTGCAGATCCAGGAATCAGCCCTGAGCATTGCCCAGTGTGACTTAAATATATATATATATATATATATATATATATATATATCCAAGCATCCTCAAATGTGGTGTTAGGGGCTTGCTTTTTAAGCCTGTGCTCTCCCTTGAACATGCATCTTGCTTGCTTGTCTCTGTGTGTCTTTGCTTGCTTTTCCAATCTGGAGAAGCCCATGTTCTTTCCTGAACATGTATTTCTTCTCTTTCTCTCCCCTCACATCTTTTGAACTAAGTTTCATTAACTAAAAAACTATCTTGCTTTTTCATTTTTTCATTTCATTTCATCATCCTGTTAATCGTCGATTGCCTCGAGCAGGCCCCAGTAACGTCTCTTTCATCCTAGCCCTGAGATTATATTCACGGCTCTTTAGGAGAATGAGACCCATCATTGTTACTGGTATTTGGCATATTTGGTAGGCCACGGGGAGTTTGCCAGACTCTGCCCTGTGGGCAGGCTACATTCGATAGCCTGCAAGTTTGTCCAAAGTAGGAATGAGATAATAAGATGTCATAAAGAAAAGTTTTGATAAGATGTCGCGCGGCCGCGAATGCGGCCGCGCGGTTCCGGGATCTGGATTTTATAGTCTCTGAGTCTTGGCCGCTGATGGGATTACACGGCGCCAGGGGGCCAGGTGGTGGGTGTGACCCCGCCTACTGGAATTTGGAGGATCTGGGTGGAAGATGCTCGACTCCAATTCGAGTAGGCTTGGAGGTCTCGGCCCCGGAACCCACGTGGCTTTGTCCCTCTGCCAGTACCTTCAGGTGTGCGGAGAGTGGTCTCAGCATGGTGGTGGCTGGTCCTGGAGGTCTCCGGCTGCCGTAGCCCTGGTCGGGGCGGGGAGGAAAGCTCAACCCGCTCCCCTCCAAGGGACTCCGGGAAGGAACACCGAAGCGCGGGGGCAGAGACTGCACTGCTCTCGTCCGGGATCTGGATTTTATAGTCTCTGAGTCTTGGCCGCTGATGGGATTACACGGCGCCAGGGGGCCAGGTGGTGGGTGTGACCCCGCCTACTGGAATTTGGAGGATCTGGGTGGAAGATGCTCGACTCCAATTCGAGTAGGCTTGGAGGTCTCGGCCCCGGAACCCACGTGGCTTTGTCCCTCTGCCAGTACCTTCAGGTGTGCGGAGAGTGGTCTCAGCATGGTGGTGGCTGGTCCTGGAGGTCTCCGGCTGCCGTAGCCCTGGTCGGGGCGGGGAGGAAAGCTCAACCCGCTCCCCTCCAAGGGACTCCGGGAAGGAACACCGAAGCGCGGGGGCAGAGACTGCACTGCTCTCGTCCGGGATCTGGATTTTATAGTCTCTGAGTCTTGGCCGCTGATGGGATTACACGGCGCCAGGGGGCCAGGTGGTGGGTGTGACCCCGCCTACTGGAATTTGGAGGATCTGGGTGGAAGATCCTCGACTCCAATTCGAGTAGGCTTGGAGGTCTCGGCCCCGGAACCCGCGTGGCTTTGTCCCTCTGCCAGTACCTTCAGGTGTGCGGAGAGTGGTCTCAGCATGGTGGTGGCTGGTCCTGGAGGTCTCCGGCTGCCGTAGCCCTGGTCGGGGCGGGGAGGAAAGCTCAACCCGCTCCCCTCCAAGGGACTCCGGGAAGGAACACCGAAGCGCGGGGGCAGAGACTGCACTGCTCTCGTCCGGGATCTGGATTTTATAGTCTCTGAGTCTTGGCCGCTGATGGGATTACACGGCGCCAGGGGGCCAGGTGGTGGGTGTGACCCCGCCTACTGGAATTTGGAGGATCTGGGTGGAAGATGCTCGACTCCAATTCGAGTAGGCTTGGAGGTCTCGGCCCCGGAACCCGCGTGGCTTTGTCCCTCTGCCAGTACCTTCAGGTGTGCGGAGAGTGGTCTCAGCATGGTGGTGGCTGGTCCTGGAGGTCTCCGGCTGCCGTAGCCCTGGTCGGGGCGGGGAGGAAAGCTCAACCCGCTCCCCTCCAAGGGACTCCGGGAAGGAACACCGAAGCGCGGGGGCAGAGACTATCTTGCTTACTTAAAACTATCTTGCTTACTTAAAAACTATCTTGCTTACTTAAAAAAAATAAGACAAAATAAAATTAAAAACTAAAACAAAAAGTGATAAAAGGACAGCGATAGCTAGCATTGTGGCTCCTTTCCACTACAGGGCTTGTAAAAGATTTCTCAACCTACAGACAATTATGGAGCACCAACTGAATGCCAAGTATGACAAATTACTACTGGGGTGGGGGGGAAATCCTAGGACAATTCTAGGACAGTGTCACTGAAAGGAGCATTGTTTCTTCAAATGATAATATTATAGTCCATGTATATAGGATACAGACGTACACCAATACACATGTGCATGTACCTCTCAGGCAAGGTATACACAATGCGTTAAAATGAAATCCATCTAGGTGCATAGAAGCAGATCAGCAGTTAAGGTGCTTGTCTTGCATGTGGCTGACCCTGGTTCAACCCCTGTACAGTATATGTCCCTTGAGCAATGACCCAGGATGAGGAGTAAGTTCTGAGCAATTCCAAGTATGGCCCAAACAACAAGAAAACTGAGTCCACCCAACATTTCCCTCTTCTTTTATTTGTTTGTTTGTTTGTTTGTTTTGGGGCCACACCAAGCTGTGCTCAGGACTGTGAGTAAGGTGGTGCCCTACCAGCTGCTCCAGCCCTCTTCTTCTATCATCTTTGTTTTAGCTAGATGTATCACCTTTCTTTTTGCCATTTTCCCTCAATATGCGCTATTCTTTTCACAGAATATGCTTCTCCCTCTTTTTCCCTATCCATCTGCTAAAGTATAACTCCACTCAGTCTTCAGAATGTCTTTTCTTTTCCAACTAGGTAAGATCTAGCTTCTCTGACTCCCTCCATGTGTTTTTATTATTTGACCTCTTATGTGTAGCATTTTCTAAAGTTCATGCTTACCCATACTTTTTGGTCCTGCTTTACTCTGGTGGGTACTGATCTTTCTCTTCAATAATAATGCAAATTCCACAAGTAAAGAACTTTCCCTCGGGGCTGGACCGATAGCACAGCGGGTCGGGCGTTTGCCTTGCACGTGGCCGACCCAGGTTTGATTCCCAGCATCCCATATGGTCCCCTGAGCACCGCCAGGAATAATTCCTGAGTGCAGAGCCAGGAGTTAACCCCTGTGCATCGCTGGGTATGACCCAAAAAAGCAAAAAGAAAAAAGAACTGTCCCACTTTCACCCACACCTCACCACCCCTGCCATGGATGCTCATCCATTGGCCCCACTTTAGAGACTCACAAATAAATCTCAGAAGAGATCAACTAACTGCAAAAAATCATGGGTACACCAAGTTTCCTGGCTGAAAACTCTGGGGCACCTAGGAAAGGGTGGCCTTGTAGAAGCGCTGTCAGCTGCACTCACCCCCCACAGCTGCTGCAATGTCAATGGCCTGACTCCATTACCCCACAACTAAGCTCTGCAGAGATGCCAAACTGCTGAAAATTCAAGTTACACTTGGATTCAGGCTGAGAATTCTGGTTTTTTTTTCAAAGTAGGGGTGAGGAGCCTCTGCCCTGAACTCTCGTGCTTTGGAAGTCCCAAGCTGGCACACTCGCGTCCCACAACTGCCGCCATGTAAACTGACCCAGTAAAATATGCTAGAGTTTCTGGATCATGTGATCACATTTGTGACAACACGACACCTCCCAATTCTACAATACTGACACCCCAGTAGGAACACACCAAGTCGGATGGGAAAGTAACATAGAAGCCAACTAATCTCAACAAACAAAAACATTAGCACAGAAGGTTCAACTAGCAACAACAGCTTAGTAAATCCTCAGATAGGGATGTAATGACCCCATGGTGAGATATAACAATTTTCACAAATTTTCTTTTACTGAAGTAACTTTTAATCATTCCATTAGCCATTTAACTATAACAAGCAATAGAAAACAAATTACTTCATGCCTGCTAGTGAGCAGGCTTTGGGGTGGGAGTGGGGGGTTGGGATAATGGGAACAATATTGGTGGGATTGGTGTTGGGAAATGGAATGCCCATAGTAAATGGGCATTCCATTTAATAGTAAATCATGAATAATTTTGTAAACCACTGTGTTTAAATAAAGGGGAAAAATAGAGAAGAAAAAAAGAGACTTTAATTTTTTTTTTTAAAGTTGTTCTTTCTTATTTCCCAGTGTCTGTGGCAGACATAAAGATAAGTGTTATTTAATATAACTGTTTTGGATTTCAGCTGGACAGAAATTTTAGCACAGAACAGAAAGCGAAACTTGAGTCTAATATTGGACCGTTCAATGGCTTGCTACCCGTACAGGTTTAACACAACCAGTAGTCTTCATTTTTTTTGCCAATGCCTTCCTATTAATAGGAAGGAATACTTGAACCACTTGTGTGTGTTGGGTTCCCCTGGAAAAAAAATATTAAATACATATAGTTGATTCTTGAGCAACACATATTTGGGTGACTTGGGCATATTTATCCCAGATTTTTTTTCTATGCACAAGTTTCCCATTCTTCAACCAACCACAGATGTTGACAGACTCCTCTGATGTGAAACCTGTGTAGACCAAGAACTGATTACAATTATCCTGAATTTTGACAGTGTTGGTCTCAGTACTCCTCACCCTCCACGCAAGGCAAGAGTCAACTGTATTTCTGTCTTCAGGAAGAACTCACTATATTCTTCACAGAATGTAACATGAGGGTAGGAGTTAACTCAAAGGACTGGGGCACAGGCTTTGCACACAGGAGTTGGGTTTGATCTCCTGCTCTGCCTTGGTTCCCTAAAGCATTTTTGGGAGTGATCTCCTGAGCATCACCAGCTGTGCCTCCTACCAAATGTACAGACAGCAGGGCTCTGAATTTCAGCTCCAAATCTGTCCACTGTCACAGCCAGCAGTTTGGAGCAAACGTAAGCAGCAAAAATTTGCCCTGTCACATTTGCTTTTGGCAAAAGACTAATTTCATAGGAGGAACCCTGAAGACAGAATCCAGGATTTTTCTAAGAAAAAACACCTTGGAACAGATGACTGGATAAATAAACTATGGTACAGCTACACAATGGAATACAACGTAACCATCAGGAATAATGAAGTCATGAAATTTGCTTATAAATGAATGGACATGGAGAGCATCATGCTGAGTGAAATGATAAGAAGTAGAGGGACAGGTATAGAATAAAGGGCTGGAGCGATAGCACAGTGGGTAGGGCGTCTGCCTTGCACGCAGCCAACATGGCCGACCCGAGTTCGATTCCTCCGCCCCTCTCGGAGAGCCCGGCAAGCTAACCGAGAGTATTAGATATGCCAGACACAGTAACAACAAAGTCTCCAATGGAGACGTTACTGGGCCCGCTCGAGCAAATCGATGGTCAACGGGAGGGCATTTATATATGTAAATATATATGTATATGTAAATATATATGTAAATATATATATATATATATATATATATAGAGAGAGAGAGAGAGAGAGAGAGAGAGAGAGACTAATATCCAAGACCAGAGAAAACAGGGGCCAGGAGGACTGGTCAATGGTTGGAAGCTTGCCACAAGAGTGTCTGGGGGACGAAGGGCATTTAGGATAGACAAGGAACCAGTATGACAACAATAGTTGGAATTGATCATTTTGAACAGGAACCGAGTGTTAAAAGTCAGTAAGGGATATGCCTGATAACCTTTCAGTATCTGTTTTGTAGATCATGATGCCCAAAAGGAGAGACAGAGAGGGAGGGAGGGAGGGAGGGAGGGAGGGAGGAAGAGAAAGAGAGGGAGGGAGAGAGGGAGAGAGAGGGGGGAGGGGGAGAGAGACTGAGAGTGAGAGCAAGCCAGAGAGAAAGAGCAGCTGAAAGGGCAGGGGCACATGAGTTCATCCCCCGAACTGCCAGGAAAGACATGAGAACTGGGAGGAGCTCCTGAGCAGCCAGGTGTGGCCCCCAAATAAACAAACAGGATATCACATGTAATGTCTCAGAAGCACCCTCTTTATCTTTTCCTTGGAGAAGCAGTTCTGAAATCTCCAGGCCTCAGTTTCTAGTCCCGGTTCCCTGATAACCTCTTTCCT
This sequence comes from Sorex fumeus, assembly GCF_029834395.1. NCBI lineage: Eukaryota > Metazoa > Chordata > Mammalia > Eulipotyphla > Soricidae > Sorex > Sorex fumeus. The sequence continues at coordinate 61,004,175 of NW_026606059.1, forward strand.
GACCCTCCCCTTTGTGCCAATGCCTTTCTGGTCTTGGTGAAGGTATTTGAAATCATGTGATGACACTGTGCAGCTTTGCCTGGCCTCTCCCTTGTGTCTGGGAGTTTAATAAACTCTTTTTTCGCTTTTTTCTCATCAATCTGGTTGATGCATCTTTGATTATTTATCTCGTCTGGGGAAATCCCGAGAGTTAAGGGATGAGAGCATTTACTAGTGCCCTGGCAGTGTGTACTCAGGCTGGTGGATATCTTCCACGGGTCCACTGGGAGCTCAGGGCAGAGCAGAGATCAGGGGAGGGACCCTGGGAAGGGGCCCCCATGTCTGGTCAATTCCAAGGACCAGGAAACAAAGCCAACAGTGCTAGCCTGTGGGGCACCAGGCTAATAAACTACTCTTTCTCTTATCTGACACACCCTTGGGAAAGTCCTTATGAACCCAACTGTTAAGAGATCCGGAGTGAGAAGAAACTCACATAATTTAAATTTCACTTACATTTTCTTTTTCGTAGTCTGACCTTTATAGCTGTTCTGTGCACTTAGAGCTAAAATGTTGTGGGTCCCTGAATACACTTAGTGGACTGATTATATTTGATGCGACTTTGATACAGATGACTTTCCTAACTCTAGACACACCTTACCTGGACCCACCCAGGTCACTTAAGCTATTGGAGACTCAGGTGAAGTCTCTTCGATTAGTCAAAGATTAGGTGAAGTCTCTTCACTATTAGAGGTGAAGATAGCACAGAGGACATACGCCTGGCACACTTCTGACCCAGGTGTGGTTCCTGGTGCACAGCTTCACCGGATCCAATCTTGGAGGCCCTCAAGCACCTGTCCATGTGGCCTAGGTATGCTGAGCACTCCAAAACCCAAGGAGCACTGCTTCCTTTAGGCCTTGCATTCAGCCACAGGTTGGGTTGGCTGAAAATTGCCACTGGGGTCCCAGGGCCATTAGCAAAAAACAAAAAACAAAACAAACAAACAAAAAGACCCTAGGTGGTAGGAACCTTAGAGTGTCAAGTTTTCTCTATGTCTGAGTCTCTATGTTAGGTTCTACCTAACACCAAGGCCATACACTTGCTGCTTAGTGCGCTCTGGCTTATCATTCCATCCTTGAAGGGCAAGCCGCCAGATGCCCTGGCAGTGGCTTTCTTGGGAAGCAAGAGGAATTTGCCTTGTCACCCCTCCTGAAGTAGCCCAAAAGCATGAAGGAAGGCCGCAGCCCCTCCAGGGGAGAAAATGAACCACCTCTCACTGGGAGAAGAGAGTAGAGCCCCTCAGAGAAGGAGAAGCTCTAGGGCTTTCCACAGGCTGTGATAAAAATGTGATGACCAACACAAATTCAAAGTTCTTTTCACATGACAACAATGCCCAGGATTAACCTTTATATATTCAGAACTGGAGTCCAAGGCAATTTGGAAAATATCCATATAAACCCCTCCCCCATGGGGCTGGAGCAATAGCACAGCAGGTAGGGCATTTGCCATGCCCAGCATCCCATATGGTCCCCTGAGCACCACCATGAGTAATTCCTGAGTGCAGAGCCAGGACTAACCCCTGTGCATTGCCAGGTGTGACCCAAAAAGCAAAAACAAAACCAAAAACAAAAAACACCCTCCCCTAAAGCCTCTCTTGAGCTCCTCTCGATCTGATTCTTGAATCTCTAACTCTCCCCTGCCCCCATGTTCCATAAATCAAACTATTTTACTGCCTACTATGTCCTCCTTGAATTCTTCACAAAGCCCCTGGAACCCTGGAGGCGGACTGCTTTTCCTTTCTCCTGGAGTCCACTCTCAGTGCCTCTGGTAGTTTGGTTAATATTGTGACTTTGAAACTGTCTCCAAGTGCCACTAAAATACATGACAGCTGTCAGGAGAATGTGGCCAAGGATTGCTTTTCCTTTCTCCTGCAATCCCTTCATCCAGCCTTGGGCCACGGCTTGTGAGATCTCGGGTGTCAGGGAGCAGCTTCCGAGCTATGTCAGTTCCCCTGCCATGATGATAGAGTGGACTCCAGGTCCAGCTTTATGGCTGCCCCATGGACCTGGTACAATGCTGCATACACTCCACACAGGTGGTCTGGGCATTTTTTCTTTGTATTTTGTTTTTTTCTGGGTCATAGCCAGTAATGCACATGAGGTTACTCCTGGCTCTGCACTCAGGAATTACTCCTGGTGATGCTTGGGGACCATAGGAGATTTCAAGGATCGAACCCAGTCAGCCACATGCGAGGCAAATGCCCTACCCTCTGTAATATTCCTCTGACCCTCCAGGCATCATTTTACCAGTCCTAGTTCCCAGGCACTTCCCCCAGGAGACTGAGATAGGTCAAACAGAAGGGGTAGCATCTCTGTCTCTGTCTCTCTCCCTCCCTCCCTCCCTCTCTCTCTCTCTCTCTCCCTCCCTCCCTCTCTCTCTCTCCCCTCTCTCCCTCTCTTTCACCCTCTCTCTCCCCTCCCTCCCTTCCTCTCTTTTTTCTTTCTCCCTCTCTCCCTCCTTCTCACTTTCCATGCCTCCCCGTCCACCCACTCCCTCTCCACTGCTACCTTGCTACCTTTCTCATTCCCCACTTTGCCCACTGACATCAATTGGGGAACCCCAGGAGACCTACATTTGAGGGGGTAACCATCAAAACGCTAGACTGATTCAATTTCACTAGCAAGAATGGGGGCTGTAGGTGGTGCTACTACTGCTTGCATCTTTGTAATACTATTTATATAATTATGTTTTCCGTAATTCTTTCCCTTTGTTTTTCATGCCATATCTGGCGGTTCAGGGCTTACTCCTGACTATGTGCTCAGGGACCACTCCCTAGCAGTGCCCAGGGGACCAGATGGGGTGTCAGGGATCAAACCCAGGTCTGCCGCATGCAAGGCAAGTGCCTTCCCTGCTGAACTATTACTCCAGCCCCATCCTCCATTATTTTTTGTTTCCTCCATTATTTTATGAATACCCTAAAGATTTTGTTGTTTCCCCATTTTGCTCTGGTGGATGGACAGGTATTTGAACCCCACTAATTTACAGCCCCTTGAGTCTAGCATGGTCCCAAACACCTGTGAATACCTTTGAAACATAGCACTTACTAAACCAAAGCCAACCTCCTCTAAAGATAGCAAGATAACTAAACCTCTTGTCAGCTCTCAGCCACATTCTCCTGACAGCTGTCATGTGTATTTTAGTGGCACTTGGAGGCAGTTTCAAAGTCACAGTATTAACCAAACTACTAGAGGCACTGAGAGTGGACTCCAGAAATCAGTAAGATTCTAGGGACCTTTGAGAGACTTTCCTCAATTTAATGTCACCATCCTTCCATGCCGGACTCTGGGGTCTTTCCACTTGAGCATTTGTTTTACTGTGTGGAAGATGTTAGGAAGCAAAACCAACATAACAAACTCTCACTCAGAGGTGCCAAGAAATAAATGATACTTGTGTTCTGTGATTGTGTGGGCTGTCCATCACAGATTTTAAATGAGTCCCAAGCATCTGTTTAAGTCAAGCTGAGCAGTCGGTGGCTGGTAACTGATTTACATCACAATTACAGCTGCCCGGGGGAGCCTATCTGTCTGGTTGTTTTCTAGAGAAAACTTCATGCTCTGGGAATCAATCCCACCCCCCTACCCCAACCTCCACCTCATTTTCAAACTTGTAATTTCCCACTGATTATACAAGGGACAAATATTTGATTTGATTTGACTACCATTTGATTCAATAGCAAGTCAAGTTTTCACTTTCTTTGTTTTAAGGAAGGAGTTACAGACAGAAGGTGAAACCAGTCCCCGATTAAAAAAAAATGTCGCTCTCTGGAAAGAAAGATGGCGGCCGCACGGGAGCCTTGTGGAAAGCGGGTTTGAGCCGGGCTCGGGGAAGCGGCGGGGACCTCATGGGAAGGGGGGCTTTGTGGGCCGTCCCCCACGCCCCACCGAGGTCGCCAGCTGCCCCCCACGAGCGGCTCTCCGGCACGGCCACGGCCCCAGAGGCACAAGGACTTAGCACAGAGAACCAGCCGCTTGGAGCAGAAAAGCAAATGGACTTGTGTTGATCCGCGCCACCAAGCCTGCCCAGAGGGGGAAGGGCGTTGACCGGCCCGCCCGCTCCTCTCTGGAAAGAAAGATGGCGGCCGCACGGGAGCCTTGTGGAAAGCGGGTTTGAGCCGGGCTCGGGGAAGCGGCGGGGACCTCATGGGAAGGGGGGCTTTGTGGGCCGTCCCCCACGCCCCACCGAGGTCGCCAGCTGCCCCCCACGAGCGGCTCTCCGGCACGGCCACGGCCCCAGAGGCACAAGGACTTAGCACAGAGAACCAGCCGCTTGGAGCAGAAAAGCAAATGGACTTGTGTTGATCCGCGCCACCAAGCCTGCCCAGAGGGGGAAGGGCGTTGACCGGCCCGCCCGCTCCTCTCTGGAAAGAAAGATGGCGGCCGCACGGGAGCCTTGTGGAAAGCGGGTTTGAGCCGGGCTCGGGGAAGCGGCGGGGACCTCATGGGAAGGGGGGCTTTGTGGGCCGTCCCCCACGCCCCACCGAGGTCGCCAGCTGCCCCCCACGAGCGGCTCTCCGGCACGGCCACGGCCCCAGAGGCACAAGGACTTAGCACAGAGAACCAGCCGCTTGGAGCAGAAAAGCAAATGGACTTGTGTTGATCCGCGCCACCAAGCCTGCCCAGAGGGGGAAGGGCGTTGACCGGCCCGCCCGCTCCTCTCTGGAAAGAAAGATGGCGGCCGCACGGGAGCCTTGTGGAAAGCGGGTTTGAGCCGGGCTCGGGGAAGCGGCGGGGACCTCATGGGAAGGGGGGCTTTGTGGGCCGTCCCCCACGCCCCACCGAGGTCGCCAGCTGCCCCCCACGAGCGGCTCTCCGGCACGGCCACGACTCCAGGGCACAGAAATCAATCTCTTAACTAGCTAACTTTTAATAGAAATTCTTCCAGGGTCAATAAGTAAAATAGCAGAAATTCAAAACCGCGCGGCCGCTATCGCGGCCGCGCGACATCATTTTATTCTTAAACCAAGTTGTAGAAAGCAAATCATTTCACGACGCTGTTTCAGCATGTCTGATTGGGGGGCGGGGTGGGTCGTAAACTCTAAACAATAATTGTGCATCTTCTATCGAAATAATCTATCTAGTCAAAGTAGATAGAGTATTAACTAGAACTCATCTGCCTCATAAGAATTGGGAGGGGTGGGAGGTGGGGGTCTATTGGGGTTCGGGGTTAAAAATGAGTATTGGTAAAGGGAAATGTGTTCGGTATCTACATGACTGAGACCTAAACCCGAAAGCTCTGTAACTTTTCCCACAGTGATTCAATAAATAAATAAATTATTAAAAAAAAAAAATGTCAAAGTATGCATATTCATAAGGGAACATCAAATAAACCCCCAAAGCAGAGGTTTGGTTAGTGTGATAATAGAAAAAGAAAATGGTGCAAATGCAATCAAGACAGTAAGCTGATGCCATAGCTATTGAGCAAATAAAATCAAATGACACGTCTATGTTCAGAAAATTACAATACTTTAGAGTCCTTTCCTGGATTGTCATGGCTATTTTTTAAACTTTTGCATGTGGAAAAAAGTCTTTCTTTCTCCATAGAGTCTTTCTCCCATTTTCTTCATTTCTTTTCTGGGGGCATTGGGAGTTGGATGACACTGGTGGTATTCAGGGATCACTCGAGGAAGTGTTCAGGGGACCCCGTGGAGAGGAGGGAATCAAACAGTGCTTTGCTGGTGAAAGGCAAGTGCAGAGCTGGGAGTAAGTTCTGGGTACCGTGGGATGTGGCATTCAAAACAAACAAACAAACAAAAAGAAATGCAGAGTAAACATAATATTCATTTAAGTAGAATTCAACAGACCCATGACAACATAAAGCTTAAATATAAGTGAAACATAAAAAAATGGAATTTATTTATTTATTTGTGAAACACCATGAGGTACAGCTATAGACTTACAAATTTTTGTGCTTGGGTTTCAGTTATACAGTGATCAAGTACCCATCCCTCCACCAGCGCCCATCCTCCACCACCACGGGTCCCAGCATCCCTCCCACCCCCTGTCCCCCCATCCCATCCTTAACCTCTATAGGATCTTTAGGGCTCCTCTCCCAATTTTTCTTTTTAATTTTATTTTTTATTTGCTTCAATGACCACATCAATCTAGTTCACTGAAACTTCTCTAACCATTTAATATGGAGGATGGGGAAGCTTTTACCTGATCAAATGCATCCACTGGGATGTTCTCCAGCGTATCATGTACCAATATGTAAAGTCAAGGGACCATCCCGGATGTGTTTATGATGGAACTAACATGACTTAAAAATAAATTCCATTTTTAGTAACCGAGATTAGTACCAGGAATTTTGCTCCATGACTTGAAGGCCAGCCACACGTGCTAGGGGAAAAGGAAGCTCAGATAGAGAAGAGAGTACGAAATAAAGGGTGTTGGGAGGATCCTCCCAGGGTGGGAGAAGCATGTTGAAAGCAGACTATAGACCAAACATGATTGCCACTCAATGCCTCTCTTGCAAAACACAGGACCCAAAAGGAGAGAGAGAGAACAAAAGGGAATGCCCTGCCACAGAGGCAGGGTGGGATGGGGGGCAGGGGGTGGGAAGGATGCTGGGACCCGTGGTGGTGGAGGATGGGCACAGGTGGAGGGATGGGTACTTGATCATTGTATAACTGAAACCCAAGCACAAAAATTTGTAAGTCTATAACTGTACCTCATGGCGTTTCACAAATAAATAAAATTCCATTTTTTTAATGTTTCACTGATATTTAAGCTTTATGTTGTCATGGATCTGTTGAATTTTACTTAAATGAATATTATGTTTACTCTGCATTTCTTTTGGTTTGTTTGTTTGTTTTGAATGCCACATCCCACGGTACCCAGAACTTACTCCCAGCTCTGCATTCAGGGGTCACTCCTAGTAGGCTCAGAGTGCCGAAGGTTGAACCTGGGTATGCCACATGCAAGACAAACACCCTACCCACTGTCTTATGACCTATTCTGCTTTTCTTAAACACAAGAGCTGAATGTCATTAAAAGAATGCCGTGTGGCTTTGTTGTAGAGTGTAAACCTTGCACATATAAAGTTTTGATATCTGCCCCTCTCGGAGAGCCCGGCAAGCTATCGAGAGTATCCCCCCCCACACGGCAGAGCCTGGCAAGCTACCCGTGGCATATTCGATATGCCAAAAACAGTAACAACAAGTCTCACGATGGAGACGTTACTGGTGCTGGTCAAGCAAATCAATGAGCAACAGGATGACAGTGATACAGTGATATAGTGATGCCTGCCAAGGGGGCAAGCTATGGGGTGGCAGGGGATATTGGTGGTGGGTTTGGCATAAGAACAGTGGATGCCTGAAACAAGTCTATCAGCAACAACTTTGTAAACCATGGTGTCTTAATCTTTAAAAATAGGGGCTGGAGTGATAGCACAGCAGGTAGGGTGTTTCCCTTGCATGCGGCCCGACCCGGGTTCAATTCCCAGCATCCCATATGGTCCCCCAAGCACAGCCAGGAGTAATTCCTGAGCACATGAACCAGGAGTAACCCCTGTGCATCGCAGGGTGTGACCCAAAAAGCAATATATATATATGTGTGTATATATATATATATATATATATATATATATATATATATAGTAACTGGCTGAGCGAAAGCACAGCAAGTAGGGCATTTGCCTTCCACGTGGCCGACCCGGGTTCGATTCCTCCATCCCTCTCAGAGAGCCCAGCAAGTTGCTGAGAATATCCCGCCCACACAGCAGAGCCTGGCAAGCTACCCGTTGCAAGTTACCCGTGGTGTATTCAATATGCCCAAAACAGTAACTAACAAGTCTCACAATGGAGATGTTACTGGTGCCCGCTCAAGCAAATCCATGAACAAGGGGAGGACAGTGCTATAGTAACTGACATGTTTTACAATAAAACAAAAAGATTTTTTTTAAAAAAAAGGTCAAAGTCTTGCATTGAGAAATCAGTAGTGAAACATTCAAATCCAGAGAGTTCAACATGAATTGCCCTTGAGGCTAATATTCTTCTAAACTTCCTAACAGCATCACCTGGTTGAGTCCACTGCAATCACAGGTGTTTCTGATCCATTTTCTCACCCCATCCCGGGAAAATTATCTGTCTAGCCCTGGTATTCTGAAAGCCAAGCCCTGCTCCCCAACTCAACCAACTATGATAGACACAAGCCAATATTATGTTAGAGCTCCCGCCTTCCTCTGTACCCTTCTTTCTTCTACACTTCCCCCCATAAGCACAGACGCCTTCTTTATCATTATCTATCAATTCCCCACATTCTAACCACGCAGGCAAGAAGTCTTGCACTGAAAGCTCCTGAAAGACAAAACTGAGAACTTGGTCCCTCTCTCCATATCACGGGCACTCCAGATAGTGTTGATTGAAGTGCAGTAACCCATTTCCCATGCTCGATTTCCTTTCATCCCCTGTAAGTTTAACTTGTCATCAAGTTCTGTTGTGGACACTAGAACTATCCCTGCCTGTTCCCTGATGCTCCACGGTCCAGAGTATCCTCATTTAGTCTCTGAACTCTTACATACTTGTGCCCTGAGTCAGCTCTTCTATGTGGGGACACAGTCTCCCTTTTCAGTTTGCTCTACCATGGGCCCTGAGCCCTTTGGGCAGCAACAGAAGCTCTCAGAAAGTTTTCCTGGTCTCCCTGTTGTCCACCGTGTGGACCCCATTGTCTCAGCTCTTATGTCAATGGAGTGGGGGCACATTCCATGTTATTTCTGTGTCTCTGTCCCTAGAAATCCCACTGTTGGAATTCACCCTCTCCCACTGCTGAAAATTGGCTCATTTTCTCTCATGTCCCACTTTACCAAAAAATCTTTTTCAGGGTCGTGAGGATTTCTTTTCCCGAAACTGCTGCTTCAATGCTGGAGGGTTCTTCACAATATTTTCTTTTCCATTTCCCTCCTTTTATTTACACATTCTTCTATTATTTTTCTGCATAAAATGTCATCTTTCCAGGGGTCAGAGAGATAGCTCAGTAAGCTGGGCCTATGCCTAGCATGCAGAAAGCTTAAGTCAAATCCTGGCACTGAATATGGTCCCCAAGACACTGCCAAGAATGATCCCCAGCACAGCCAGAAGTAGACCTGTAAACAACATGAGTTGTGCTCCGAAACACACAAAAAACTAAAACAGTCATCTTTCTGAGGGAGCTGTCTTGCAATCTATCTTGTCCAATCCACATAAAAATCAGCTCTCTAGACTCCGGATAAATACCTATGGGCAGCTTCACTAAAGATAAAATACTATCAGCATGCACATGGGAAAATTCTCTGGGAGGAAAGAAGCACAAGAATCTGTCCAGGTTTCTCTAGAAATCTGTATGGTATGTAAAAGTATATCATTTAAACTAATCTATTAGAAAATATTCATGGTACTTTAAAGCTCACACGCAGAGTCCTATCATGTGTGTACCCATCTATCAATTGCAGTGTGCTAGACAGAACTTATTTTGGGTGCTGCTCTGTGAAAAAAAGATGGTTCTTAGCTACAACATCCTCGATCTGTGGACTCAAATGCTGAACAGAAAAATGTGCTTTTGGTCTTGTTATCATTACCACTGAGAGCCACGTAGGAGGAAGAATGGGGCTCATTCTCTTGGCCTGCCCAGACAAGGGCTATTTACCATGCTGATAGGCCTTTCGTCAGAGCCAAGTACTTCACAATATCACTTCTATTCATCACTGGCCATCAAGCCCATGTGATGCACAAGAATATTATCGTCCCTTCAGAGCAGCATGTTTGCCCTCAGGAGATAGAGAAATTCTGTGACGAATTTGTCTGTCTTGTGGTGTACAGAGAGAGTCAGAGGCTGAGCTCAAAGAGATGGTGTCCTGCCTCGTCAAAGGCCTGAGAAAAAGTCTCCCCCTGCCAATGAATCTGTTTTGTTTGTTTGGGGTTCATACCCAGCGATGCTCAGGAATTACTCTTGGTGGTGTGCTTGGGGGACCATATAGAATGTGGAGCTTGAACCCGGGTCAGCTGCATACAAGGCAAACGCCCTACCGACGGTACTCTTCCTCCAGCCCCCTGCCAATGAATCCGAGAAACGCTTGTTGCCAGTTCATTATTGAAGGCAGACTCTACTAAAAAATCAACTCAAGGGTGAAGAGGCAGTTCAACAGGCTAAGTGCATGCTTTGTATATAGAAAGGCTTCTGTTCTATCTCCGGGACCACAAAAGCACCACCGAGAGTGACCCCAGCTCCCACAAGCCACAGAGCTTGGAATAGCCCCTGAGAACCACAGGGTGTGACCCCCAATTAAAAGTAAACAAAAATTGAAGACAAACTAAAGATAGATGTCTTAAAAGGTAAAATGATAAATAAATAAACTCAAGGCAACAAACATGTCTTGAGTGCCTACTAATTCTAGTACTGTACCAGACGTGGGAGATACAGCCAAGATTCAGACAGACCTAGCTTCTCAGAAACACCAAGTCTTGAGGTCAGAGAGATATTACAGTGGATAATTCACTTGGTTTGCACATGCTGACTTGGGTTCAATTCCTGGCACCATATATGTCCCACCCAGACAGCATCAGGTGTGACCCCTGCACAATGAGACAGGTGTGGACCCTGAGCATAGCCAAGTATGACCCATCAGAAAGTAAATCCAAACAAAGACTCAGTCTTGAGAGTGACGTGAAAGACCATCCCTTGGGGTAGAGCTAGGACATGTCAGAACACTATCTCTCTAGCTCTTATCTTACCTTTAAAAGGACTTAAATCTCCTATTTCCTGTGTTTATTGTGTATGTGTATGTATATGTATAGTATTATATATACATAATACACTCTGGAAGTTAATATCTCACATCAGGAATCTCTCTGTGCTCCAGATATTTTTGCAGATAGAGATGAGTGAGCAGAAACACTTGAAACCAATGGACTGCGTGGTGGTGGGGATGGGGGGGCATAGTGGGGGTGCTACGGACTTTCTTGAGGGGCCATGACGTTCCAGCTCTCCGAGCCTTTCTACTTGCTCTTTTCTCGAGCTCACCCTGTGCTCACTGTATCCAGAATAGACTCCTTCAAAGCCCAGCTCAGCTGTCACCTGCTCCTGGAAAGCTCCTGGATATCTTCAGCATCCCCTCCCCACTGTCCACCCCAGCTGTCAATCCCTTCCGTCCTGTGCTCCCTAGCACTCATGACAGCCTGCTAGCGAAGAACTCCCAGCGCTCCATGAGAATCCACTGCAGTCCCAGCTCTAACACCAGCCGCCCAGAACCCCCAAAGTAACAGCAGACCAGAGGTCCCAGCTGGGTCTCCTACATGCAGGCATGCCTTACCACGGGCTCACACCCCGCCTGGACCTAGGAAATGTTTATTCCACTGTGCACATGTCTTTGTGCTGAGCAGTGGAAGCCAAGGGAAGAGGGCTGGGAAGGGAACTCTGACAGTACAGCACATACCTCAGACAGGAAAGACCCTGAGTTCCTTCACTGGCACCATATGGACCCCCAGTTACTGCCATCACTGGGAGTGAACAAGCAAGTGTGATAGAACTTCATGTATAGTATTTTTGATTAGAAATCAAGCAAGAAGGAACTAGGAGAGGTGAAGAACTACTGGCACTCTAGAGGTGGGTGTGGTGCAGTAACATTGCATGCACAAAACAGTCACCAATACATTGTGATTAATTAATACTCTTGAAATCTCCACTCATAATCTTCTGAATTTACAGGCTAATGATGGCACATGAAGCATACATAATTTCTAAAAGGTAATATGCTGTTTAAGTGTTAGTTGTTTATTACTTAAATCACAAACATGTTTCATAAAGCCAAGATAAAGGAAAAAAAATTTACGACAGAGTGAAATTTCTTTATATTTTCAACTCACCCCGCAAGTGTTCGCTGTGATCCATGATCTCGCAGATACTGTATGACCTATTTCCATGTTTTTCTGAAGACAGTTCAGCCTCTGATAGTTGCTGTGAATCTGCGAGGCTGACATTATGTTATCTCTTCAACAGCATCAGTGAAAGCTAAAAATACGAATGTTTATGTATCTTCTTACCTGTGACTACATAACGAGCTGACTTTAAAGTAGGATTTTATATTTGTACCAAAATATTTAGCAATTGCAATGGCGTATTTAAGTGAAAGACTAAAATATAAAAAGACCAAAAATGTTACAGGCTCATGATATAATTGCCTGAGTGTCCTTATTCATGGAAGAAAATGAAAATCTTAAACTGCAACCGAATTGAAGTCAATTAAATACAGTACTCTCTGCTTCTCACTCCCGACATAAACTTCAAAGCATAGAGAAATTTAGTTACTAAAAATTTCAGATTGTGTGTGTGTGTGCGTGTGTGCATGCGTGCATGTGCACACAGTGGTGGTTGGGGGATGGGTGTGCAGTGGGAGTGAAATGCCAGGCAGGACTGCCTTTGTTTTTTGTTTTGGAACGACACCTGGTGGTGCTCCTGGCTTATTCCTGTCTCTGTGCTCAGCAGGTTAAAGGAACCAAACAGGGTTGACTGGGAATTGAACCTGGGTCAGTCACATGCAAGGGAAATGCCTTACCCACTGTACTAGCTCTCTGGCCCCAAGAATGCCTATTTTTTGTTTATTTTTGGACTGCATCCAACAATGCTCAGGGCTTACTCCTGGCTCTATGCTTAGGAATCTCTCTGGTGGGCTCAGGGGACCATATGAAGTACCAGGGATCGAATCCAGGTGGGCTGTGTGCAAGGCAAATGCCCTACCCACTGTGCTATTGCTCCAGCCCCAAGTCTGCCTAGTTTTAGAGGAAAGAGGAAAATAAAATTGTTACTGAGACTAAAATCAATTTTATTTTCCACAGGGATCAATAAATAAATATTCATTTCTATCGACCTTAGTCTTAGACATAGACAATGCCATGAGAATTCCAAAATAGAATAACACATGGCCATCTATTGAACAAACTTGGTTAGAACACAAAATTTTCACGTATTAAGGCTCATACAACTATCAGTGATCCTAAGAATGACTATTCTTTTTTTTGCTTTTTGGGTCATACCCGGCATTGCACACGGGTTACTCCTGGCTTTGCACTCAGGAATTACTCCTGGAAGTTCTCGGGGATCATATGGGATGCTGGGAATCGAACCCAGGTTGGCCGCGTGCAAGGCAAATGCCCTATGTGCTGGTGCTATCGTTCCAGCCCCAAGAATGACTATTCTGAGTATAAAATTTATCATAGAGGCTGAATAAATATGTGATGACTGGGCACTGGCCTTGCACACAGCTGCAATAACTGAACCCTGATTGATTCTCCACACCACATATGGGCCCTCGAACACCACCAGGGGTCACTCCTGTGCGCAGAGCCAGGAAAGCCTCTGAGCACCATTAATGTGGCCTTAAAACCAAAAACTAAAACAAATTTACTTTACACCAAGTCTTTGTTTACATTTTTTAAACAGGTAATAATTTTCCCCTCATACTGCAGATTTTTCATCTATATTTAAGTACTGTGATTTATAATATTTTAATGATGGTTTCATGCACACTTGTTCCAACACCACAGCCATCAGAGATACATAATAATTTTATATAAATATCTCTATGTTCTTTTAGCAAAAAAAAAAAAAGAATATGAGGCATGATTTTCACCACATAGGATTTATATGGGTCTGGACTAATAGTATAGCAGTAGGGCATTTGCCTTGCACGTGGTTGGCCCTGCGGACCCGGGTTCAATTCCTCTGTCTCTCTCAGAGAGCCCGGCAAGCTACCGAGAGTTTCCCGCCTGCATGGCAAAGCCTGGCAAGCTACCCGTGACATATTCTATATGCCAAAAACAGTAACAACAAGTGTCACAATGGAGACGTTCCTGGACCTGTTTAAGCAAATCAATGAACAACAGGAAGACAGTGACAGGATTTATAAACCTCATTGGTCGTGCTACTTTCTGTGTCAACAATGGTTATAAGAAACAGAAATTATTTCAAGTTAACTTAAACAAAAAGGGATTTTACGGAAAAGGTAAAGATATTACACATTCAAGAGAAAGCTAAAGAAGGAAGAAGGAAAACACAAGAACTGTGAACTTCTGTGAATGTTCTCGAGAGTATCATTAAGAAACCAGGCGGCACTGCTAAAAAGGATTACAATTAGGTAGGCAAGAAATTTTTAGAGACTTCTAAGATGAAAGCTGCAAGATCCCGAAAGAGGCTAGCAAACGTTTCTGGGCTACATAGTGATTCAAATTATGGTTGCTTCATAATAGATGCGTGATTTAATACTTTTGTTCAAGTTTTACAAAATGTGAGTCATTTCTAGTGCCAATGACAGGAAACTCATTTCTAAAGGCCAGTTCTTTACGAACTGAAATTCTTATTTGTTTGGCTTTACTGGTCCTGTTTCTTCTGCGGGGAGGAGCAGGGGTCTGGGAGGGAAGAGAAATTGCACTCAGCAGTGCTCAGGGCTTCCTCCTGGCACTGTGCTCAGGTGTCAGGTGTCACTTCTGGCAGTGCTCTGGGGAACATATGCGATGCATTGGATCAAACCTGGGTTTGCTGCATTCAAGGCAAGCATTTAACTTCCGTTCTCTGGGGCCAGAGCAATAGTACAGCTTTTCACCCCATATGGATCCCAAGCACCTCCAGGAGTGACTCCAGAGTGCTGAGTACATGCCTGAGAACCACTGGGTATGGCCCCAAACCAAAAACAAACAAAACATTAACCCCTGTTCTCTCTCTCCATTCCACCAACAAATTTGTGATGAACAATCAAAATATATGCAAATTATTGAAGATTTTAAACATTAACTCTTGTTGGCCTGGATTTGGCATCTAAACAAATGCATGCCTTCTGAGTCCAACTGATGGACATTTTTCCCCATGACAAAGACACTGAAGAGAATAAAGGTACTTAATTCCTTCTCATGTCCTGGCACTAACAGCAAGAACTAACAGGGATAGGAAAAGTCTCCTCTACAAGTAGTGAATGAAATAACCAGTCAACAGGTAATATATTTATATATAACGTGATTTTTGGTCTTCTGATGTGAAGTAGTTTGAAATCATAAAAACAAATAAAATAGAGAGGGCCAAGGACCTTGGGTACATCAGAAATGTGAGGAAATGATCTAGCTGTTTATCCAAACCAGTCAACAACACTGGTTTAAGATTCTATACCACTAAACATTTAAGTAAGCATCCTTGATCAAAATGATCAGATCCTTTCCAAGCTCCTTTTTTATATTTTACTATAAAATGTCATTTAAAATGGAAACAATCAACCGGAAGTCCCAGATGGGGTAGGTACCGCATCCCGCCTCCCCCAGATGGAAACCCGGTGACCAGAAGCTTCTACAAGCACAGCTCGAGTATGCGGGAACTAGGACTTTTCCTCAAATCTGCCGGGACTACAACTCCCAGGTAACCTCAGATTCCGGAAGTCACGCCCACAGCCCGCCCCCCAGCGCCATCTTTAAAGCATTCAGCTGAAGAGAAGGACTACATGGAGGGTGGGATCCACAGTTCCCGAAGGAAAAAAAAAAACAGGTTCCAAAAAGAGCTGAGATCATCGGGAAGTCCCAGATGGGGTAGGTACCGCATCCCGCCTCCCCCAGATGGAACCCCGGTGACCAGAAGCCTCTACAAGCACAGCTTGAGTATGCGGGAACTAGGACTTTTCCTCAAGCGCGACATCTCTCTATATACAAAGTGATCAATGGGAAGTAAACCACCCAACGTTTCTCCCTGAAAATCAGAATTAAGTTTGGAGCACGGCCACAGCCCCAGAAACACAAGGACTTAATGCAGAACCCAGCAGCTTGGAGCAGAAAAGTGAACGGACTATGTGTTAATCCAGGCCATCATGTCTGCCCAGAGGGAAAAGGGTGTTGCCCCATTCGCCCTCTCTTCTCTGGAAAGAAGGATGGCGGCCGCATGGGGGACTTGTGGACAGCAGGTATGAGCCAGGGGTGTGGGGGCGATTAAAACCTCATGGGAAGGGGGGCGTTCTGGTCCGTCCTTCACGCCCTACCGAGGTCACCAGTTGCCCCCACGAGCAGCTCTCCAGCACGGCCACAGCCCCAGAAGCACAAGGACTTAATGTAGAACCCAGCAGCTTGGAGCAGAAAAGTGAACGGACTATGCGTTAATCCAGGCCATCAAGTCTGCTGGAGGGGAAAGGGTGTTGCCCCATTCGCCCTCTCCTCTCTGGAAAGAAAGATGGCGGCCGCATGGGAGCCTTGTGGACAGCAGGCATGAGCCGGGGGTGTTGGGGCGACTAAAACCTCATGGGAAGGGGGGCGTTCCGGTCCATCCTTCACGCCCTACCGAGGTCACCAGTTGCCCCCCACGAGCGGCTCTCCAGCACGGCCACAGCCCCAGAAGCACAAGAACTTAATGCAGAACCCAGCAGCTTGGAGCAGAAAAGTGAAAGGACTATGCGTTAATCCAGGCCATCAAGTCTGCCAGAGGGGAAAGGGTGTTGCCCCATTCGCCCTCTCTTCTCTGGAAAGAAGGATGGCGGCCGCATGGGAGCCTTGTGGACAGCAGGCATGAGCCGGGGGTGTTGGGGCGACTAAAACCTCATGGGATGGGGGGCGTTCCGGTCCGTCCTTCACGCCCTACAGAGGTCACCAGTTGCCCCCCACGAGCGGCTCTCCAGCACGGCCACAGCCCCAGAAGCACAAGCACTTAATGCAGAACCCAGCAGCTTGGAGCAGAAAAGTGAACGGACTATGCGTTAATCCAGGCCATCAAGTCTGCCAGAGGGGAAAGGGTGTTGCCCCATTCGCCCTCTCTTCTCTGGAAAGAAGGATGGCGGCCGCATGGGAGCCTTGTGGACAGCAGGCATGAGCCGGGGGTGTTGGGGCGACTAAAACCTCATGGGATGGGGGGCGTTCCGGTCCGTCCTTCACGCCCTACAGAGGTCACCAGTTGCCCCCCACGAGCGGCTCTCCAGCACGGCCACAGCCCCAGAAGCACAAGCACTTAATGCAGAACCCAGCAGCTTGGAGCAGAAAAGTGAACGGACTATGCGTTAATCCAGGCCATCAAATCTGCTGGAGGGGAAAGGGTGTTGCCCCATTCGCCCTCTCTTCTCTGAAAAGAAGGATGGCGGCCGCATGGGAGCCTTGTGGACAGCTGGTATGAGCCGGGAGTGTGGGGGCGACTAAAACCTCATGGGAAGGGGGGCGTTCCAGTCCGTCCTTCACGCCCTACTGAGGTCACCAGTTGCCCCCCACGAGCGGCTCTCCAGCACGGCCACGGCCCCAGAAGCACAAGCACTTAATGCAGAACCCAGCAGCTTGGAGCAGAAAAGTGAACGGACTATGCGTTAATCCAGGCTATCATGTCTGTCCGGAGGGGAAAGGGTGTTGCCCCAGTCGCCTTCTCCTCTCTGGAAAGAAAGATGGCGGCCGCATGGGACCCTTGTGGACAGCAGGTATGAGCCGGGGGAGTGGGGACGACTAAAACCTCATGGGAAGGGGGGCATTTCGGTCTGCCCTTCACGCCCTACCGAGGCCACCAGTTGCCCCCCACTAGCGGCTCTCCAGCACGGCCACGACTCCAGAGCACAGAAACCAATCTCTTAACTATCTGACTTTCAGTAGAAATACTTCCAGGGTCAATAAGTAAAATAGCAGAAATCCAAAACCAACATTTAATTCTTGAACCCAGCTGTAGAAAGCGAATCACTTCACAATGCTTTTTCAGCATGTCTGATTTGGGGGGGGGGGGGTAAACTCTAAATAATAGTGGTGAATCTTTTATTGAAACAATGAATCTAATCAAAGCAGATAGAGTGTTAACTAGAATTCATCTGCCCCACAGGGACTGGGAGGGGTGGGGGGTGGGGTTTTATTGGGGTTCTTCATGGTAAAAAATAAGTATTGGTAAAGGGGAATGTGTTTGATATTTGCATGACTGAGACCTAAACCTGAAAGCTTTGTAACCTTTCCCACGGTGATTCAATAAATAAATAAATAAAAAAGAAAAAAAAAATGGAAACAATCAGGCAGGAGAGAGCTTGAAGGGCTAGCGTGAAGCCTTGCATTTGGGAGCTCCAGCTTTGGTCCCTGGCACTGCCTGGTCCCCCAAGCACTCAAGAGCAGCTGGGCATAGCCCCCAAACAATCCAGTATATTATATTTTAAAAAAATAAAATGAAATGGAGGGGCTGGAGTGATAATACAGAGGGTAGGGCGTTTGCCTTGCACGCAACAGACCCAGGTTCAATCCCCAGCACCCCATATGGTCCCCCGAGCACCACCAGGAGTAAATCCTGAGTGCAGAGCCACCCTGACCATCGCTGGGTGTGACCCAAAAAGCAAAAAATAAAATAAAATAGAATAGAATACTCAACACCAACACTTTCTCGTTTCCTCTTTCTCTATATATAAAGGTATGTGATTTAATATACATATTAAAGCTATACATATATAGACAAAGATATACACCAAAGTTTAAAAGCTTTCCAGATCTTCCAGTCTCATTGAAACAAGCAGAGTGCCTGGTTTTGGTGAGCAGCACAGCGACTAGGTGGCCTGAGTCTCCCATCTATTGGTCTCGTGTGTCTCTGAGAAAATTTCCTAAGACTTTTTTCTTACTGTTTTGGTTTTGTTTTGTTTCTCCGGTTTTTGCCAGGATAGAGCCCAGATTTCATGCATGCAGGGCATGTACTTTATCCCCGAGCTTCCTTTTATACCAGATAATTTTTTAAATTTTATTTTATTTTTAATTTTTATTAGTGAAACACCATGAGGTACAGTTGTAGACTTACAAATTTTTGTGCTTGGATTTCAATTATACAATGATCAAATTTCTTAATCTAAATCTTTGTGTTCCCATCTTTTTTTCTTTTTTCTCCCCACCCCCCCACCCCGCTTGTGGCATCAGAGATCAAATCCAGGGCCTCACCCAAGCAGGGCAAGTCCTCTACTACCAAGCCACAACCGTCACCACATAGCCTCATCTCTGGAATGAGATCAAAAAGACACCTACTGCAGAACTAACTGATAAGCTATACATAAAATAATCATCATCCTACCTGGCACATGGTAAGTACTCAAAAACTACTAGCTATTATTAGACCCTTATTATTGTTATTGTGGATTGAGAAGACCACAAGAAAATGAATGACTGTTAGTTATCCTAAATAACCATAATAAAGCTTGTAATAAAGCGACTTCCAAGGCTGACTGAACCAGTTATCTTGGCTGAAGGGGAACAGTTCGCAGTTTAGTGTAAAGAAATTACTAACAAAGCGGGAGGTTAAATGATGTGAACCTAGTTTAGCCTTTAAACTGAACCCCCTCCTTTCCAAAAGCAGACAAAGTTTAAAGTCCTCATTTCAAAACTTCAGATCAAATCCCAGTGCCTTTGGAGCATTGAAATAATGGTGTACAGAGGCCACAGTGATAGTACAGCAGATAGTGTACTTGTCTTGCATGTTGTTGACATGGGTCCGATCCTTGGCATCCTATATGGCCCCCCAAAGAATCAACAGGAATAATTCCTGTGTACAGAGCCAGGAGCAATCCCTAAGTACCACCAGGTCTTAGAAAGGAGGAAATAAGGAAGGAAAAGAAGAAGAAGGAAGGAAGGAAGGAAGGAAGGAAGGAAGGAAGGAAGGAAGGAAGGAAGGAAGAGAAAAGGAGGGTGGGAGGGAAGCAGGGAGGGAGGGAGGGAAGGGAGAGGGGAGGGAGGGAGGGAGGAAGGAAGGGAGGGGTGAGGGAGTTATAAAATGTATCCTCCAGGCCTGGGGAAGGGCAGCTCTGGACAGAAGAATGAAGCCAGCAGCATGCCACCCCTTCCAGAGAGCACAGCCTAGCCAGCTGGGGTGTCACCCATATGTGCATGGGATCTCACAGGCCCATGTGACACTAGGCTTGGCTTGACCTGGCAGGAAGCACAGCACACAAATCCCCTTTCTCCGGGAATGCTGGTCTTATTCTCCCAGCAGTTTGTGGCTTCAACCCAGGCCCCAGGGACCCTGGAGTTTCCCGACACACTCTCCCGGCTCTCCCACCCCCCCTCCCCCGCCTCCAACTTCCATGCCAGAGAGCATAGCCCCTGGTCTCTCATGATAAAGTCAGGCAGGCAGGGTGCCAGAGACCCTCCTGGGCATGAGAAACCCACCGACTGCCATGCGCCTTGGGGCTCACCAGGCCCAGCTCTTGGCAGACTTATGCAAGCTGTGGATATCATATATGTTTCTTTTGGTTGACCCTTTGCAATGATGGGTCCCCAGAAAGGTGTCCTTTAATACCCTAAAGCATTCCATTCACCATCACCCCTCTAACCACACTGAGGTGGCTGGTCTCTGAGCATAACAAGTTTAACAGCTAGCTGGGCTTCCCTTCAGACACAAGACTGCTGACGCCTCCCATTCCTGAAAGCCTGAAGGGGAAAAAGGGCACAAGCCTGAACCCCTTTGAACTCCCGCCAGGAGAATCAGCAAGTTGCACAGCGGCTCTTGGAGAAGAAAATATCTGCGCTACGGGACACACACTTCCCTGGAACAGCCCTCCTGCCACGGGAGGTATTTCGGGTCATGGATATCAGAGACAGTTTAAACATAAGAATAGAGGCTGGAGAGACAGTACAATGGGTAGAGCATTTGCCTTGCATGAGACCGACCTGGGTTTAATCCCCGGCATCAGCATCCCATATGGTTCCCCGAGCACCACCAGGAGTGATTCCTGATTGCAGAGCCAGGAAGAACCCCTGAGACTCGCCGGGTGTGACCCAAAAATCAAAAAAAGAAATAAGTAAAAATAAGAATAGTTTTTCTCGGCCCCCTCTCTCTCCTTCATTGTGGTTGATGTCACTGCAATGACTGGGGGTGACACATATGCATGCATACACACATACTTATGTGTAGAGGCACAAAACATACACACATGGACTTACCATGCTCATGTATGAGTGCTTGACTGTGGTGCGTGAAGATTTTATATTTTAGCGGTGCTGCTTGCCAGGATGACCCAAGAGGCCACAGTGCTTGCATGTGGGGCCTTGGTGTTCCCTGTGGTTTTCTGCGCCCCTACAGTCACAGTGCTTAGGGGCTGCGGACCCTGGTGAGGCACACATTCCGCCACTGTACACACACACACACACACACACACACACACGAGCTTGCCAGAGGTGCACATCCTTGGCCACAGCGCACACACATCTTTTTAGTGGTCACACCTTTCAGCAGTGTCCACAGAGACGGCTGCAGTTTGGCCAGAAATTGCAGTGAATCAGAGAGCAGAGATTCCTTGGAGGGGCCTGCAGACCACCAGGAATTTGAACTCATGACCATCCGTCTGTGAGACAGGCACTCTCAGTCACTGTGCTCACATTCCCTCAGACCTGAATAAGGCACGGTTCTCGTGACTGCATGCCGTAAAAGGTCTGCAGTCAAAAATATCCAGCTTTAAAGGACCAAAAAAATGTCTCAGCCTTTAACCTTTGAATAATGCACCTCTGAGTAGATGAGCAACCTATAATTTTAAACAAATGTTTTCTTTGTTCTATGGAATAATCTTCCATCTCCCGCTTGCTCTTTCCAGCCTGTGTTCTCCCTTGAACACGTACCTTCTCTGTCTCTTTGCTTTGCTTTCTCCCAGCTCGTGTTCTCTCTTGGACATGAATTCCTTTTCCTTCTCCTCCACTCACATCTAAGTAAACTTTGTTCAATAAATACTATCTTGCGGGGCCCAAAAGATAACACTAGGAATGGTGGGTAGGGTGCTGGCCTTGCCATGTGGATGGCCCCGAATCAATCTCCAGCACTGAATATTGTCCTCTTGTCCTGTGAGTCCACCAGGAGTGATCCCTGAACACAGAACCAAGAGTAAGCCCTGAACTTCACTGGGTGTGTCCCCCCAAAAACAAAAGAAAACAAAAACAGCAAAAAAATTATCTTGCTTCACTAAAAATCATCATCATCATCATCGTCGTCTTCTTCTTCTTCTTCACCTGTCCCCAGGCATCTAGATTACCAAATTAATTAAATATATGCTATTCAGCTCTACAAAAATGACATTGGGAGGTTAGGGTGATAGTCCAGCAGGAGAGCACTTGCCTCACTTCTGTGAGGCCCTGGGTCTGATCCCCAGCACTGAGGGAGAAGGTTATGTTTTGTGGGGTGCTCAGGAGGGAGCATTTGGTCAGGATTCATCCTAGGCCTCCTCCATGCAAAGCATGTGTCCCTGTCTAACACTCTCTCTCTCTCTCTCTCTCTCTCTCTCTCTCTCTCTCTGGCCCAGGATTGATTTCTTCTTTTTTTCTATTTTTTTTTTAACTACAAAGCAAAACCAACTCACATTTTATTTCAGAGTGATGTTCTTTCAAAGTCTACTGGGTAGAATTTCAGAACAGGGTTTCCTTTAACATAAGCCACTATTAAAGGCTGTGACAACTGTCCAAATATATTGAATTTGAATTGGTGAGCAGGCCTGTTGTGCTGACCGTGGCCTTACTCTCTCCACCCACGTTTAAAACTCACCAGAGATTGCACCCTGGTCACTGTTCAGTGTTTTTCTGGCAGAAGATGGAGGACAGCAGAGGGCTGGTAAGGCAGGAGAATGACAAGTCCAAGATGATGCTTCTCTATCTCATGACTGAAGGGAAGATTCTCTCAAGTACCTTCAGGAGGTCTGACTCCAGCCAGAAAAATCTCAGAAGACACATGAAAAAGGTGTAACAGGAATGAACTGGAAAGAGCCAGATGACCCCAAAACTGTCACAAATTTTCAAATTCTTCCCTGAATAAACATTCTCCTAGAAATGCTGACAAATAACCAAATCCACTTCCTCCCCCTTCTTACAGGGAGACTGTGTTCCCCTTTTGGAAATGAAATGATCTAGCAGCAAAACAACCACCCAACCACTCAACGTGGAACTAACAGGAAGACAATTGAAGAAATTCCCTCTGGCTAATTAAGCATGTAATTAATCAAACTGAATTGTCCCCTACAAACAAATGACTCAACAAACCCCAGTGCATTGAAGTCATGTTTTCTGAGGAATTCCTGGCTCAAATCACTGCACCTTCACTTGCAAGATGTAATTGTAAATTAAAATAGAGTCCTGAGTAATCAGACTTTGCTCTTCTTGGCTTAAAGCCCTCGGCAGTGCGAAGTCAGCAAGTGGCAAGCGTGTAGACAAGTGTGTTGGCTCCCATCCCAGCTTCTTAGATTTCATGGCTGCTTCTCAATGGGTTTAACTGGAGCTTCTCACTTTTGTAGTCAACACATGTACAAGAAAAATCATGCTTTTTCTATCACAGTTCCTTGGCAGTACTTGAGTACAAAAAGATTTGCAGCATCTATACAAGTGCCACCCATTTCGAAGAACAAAAGGCTAACTTCGTGCACTGATATCCGTGCACTAACTGCTTTTATATTTGTTCTGATTGCCATCAGTTATCTTTTATGCTAAGATGTGGTACGAAACCAATGCCAAAGTAATGCCAGTGTAATGGCAAACTGAGAGAGAGGATTGTCTTCCCATAGAAGAAAAAAAACCTGTCACCTTGATAATCAAAGGTAGCTCCCCTTTTTCGTGTATGGAGAAGGGAGAGAAGAAATGGACAAAATGTACTGAAACATGTGACCTTCAAGACCTTTCTTCGTTGAGTTATGTAAGGAAAGAGCTTCCTACAACTTTCCCAGAAAGTCTGCAGCTTAATCATTTCAAAAACAGGTTTGTTTAAACAAAGAGAGCACTTTTAGATAGCTCTGCAGCTGGGATTCTATTTTGGGGTGGAGGTGTTTCTTAGAAACACATCAAAACCCAAGTGATACAAAACTTATTCTTTGCGATCTCTTACCATGTTAGCATACACTGAATGCTCTGTATTACTCCAATAACTAAGCAAATCCTGAACACCGGAGGCACATCTTCCGAATTGGCAATGGACAATGTAGGGGTAGAGGGAAGGGGTACAGGGGTGATAAAGAAGTAATTGCCATGGTGGGGAGGTTTATGCTGAAGATGAACGATGAAAGCAGTGTGGTACAAGATGAATGCCAATACACTCAAACCATTCCATGCTCTCTCTTTCTTGGGACTTTTCTCTGGATACTTTCTTCACTGTAACTTCCCAGCTTTAAAAGTATTTACTTTGAAATGTTGCCATCATTGAACTGGGGATGATTCATTAGGTCTGATACTCCAGGAAATATCCTGATTCCATGGATGCATTATTATTTCAGAAGGAACAAACTATATATCCAGACAGTGTCTCTTGGTTATTCTATCCAGGGGAGGCATTTCTCTCTCTCCTAGATGGAGATGTTGTTCTCTCTGTCCAATGAAACCTACTATTTTAAAATATATTCCATGGTCACTTTAAGAAAACAGTTGTTAAAAAATGCATGAACATTTTTCTTCGGTTCCCTTTTTTCTTACCGCTAAGTATAATGCCGGGCTTATTTCCCACGTTAGGGTTTTTCGTTGTTTGTTTTGCACTGCCAAGGGATCAAACCCAGGCATAGACTTTATTACTATGCTACATCCCTGGCCTTTATTATGCCTGCCATTAGTGTAATATGATTTCAGACTATTCAGTCTAGGTATATACTCTTCTTACAATAAGACAGGATATCTGAGGGGCTGGAGCAATAGCACAGCGGGTAGGGCATTTGCCTTGCACGCGGCCAACCCGGGCTCTATTCCCAGTATCCCATATGGTCCCCTGAGCACTGCCAGGGGTAATTCCTGAGTGCAGAGCCAGGAGTAACCACTGTGCATTACCAGGTGTGACCCAAAAAGGAAAAAAAAAAGAAGACAGGATATCTGAGAGAACTAAGAGCTTCTCCCAGAGCTGGGGAGAGTCCATGCTTTGCACGCAGTAGACCAGACTTTGATCCTCTGTAACACCGAGTTTCTCCCAAACCAAAACCAAATAAAAGAATCCCAAGATTTTCTTTTATTTTTTTTTTCTGTTTGCTTGTTTGTTTGGGGGCCACTCCTGGTAACACTCAGAGCTTACTACTGGCTATGCACTCAGGAATCACTCCTAGCAGTGCTCAGGGAACCATATGGGATGCCGGGGTTGTCAGTCATGCCAGTCAGCCATGGACAAGGCAAGTTCCTTCCCCACTGTACTATCGCTCAGGCCCCATGCATTTATTTATTTATTTATTTATTTCCTATTTCTTTATTTATATCTTTCATAGTAGTTGGCATTCAGTAAATGTAAGATGCAAAGAAAGAATAGCACCTACTACAATAGGGTAATTTAAAGACATTCTGGCAAAATAAAGTGTAGAGCAGTGAGTGCGCTGGCTGGAGACCTGAGTTCAATCCACAGTGCTGCCAAAGCAAACACGAAGAGAGCTAGAAGAGTTATCTGCAATCACTGAGTGCTCAAGTCTCCTAGCTTGGACTTTCTGAATCAAAGTTTAATGTTTGAAATAAATAAAACATGTGTAATCTACCTATACTATTTTATTTTTCCAAACAAACTGCATTACTGAATATTTTCCCTTCAGCAATGTAAAAGAAAATTCTACAAGCAGGTCAAGAACTTCTGGAAGTGGTTAGAGATGACTTTGTGTGAATTATGTTTTAACCAGAGTGTATGCATGTGTGTGTGTGTGTGTATGTTGGGGGGAGATCTCTGGAGAGTCTGTGTCATCCACTCCTCTGCGTGCGTGTGTGTGTGTTTGGGGGAGATCTCTGGATAGTCTGTGTCATCCACTCTTCTAATCTTGTCTCACGGGTTGGTGAGCAGGCATGTGACTTCAGCAGTCAAATTAGGGTGAACTTCAGGAATTGTGTTAGAATCCTAAGAAGAAACATTTCCTCTCTTCTCTACCTACTACCCATCCCCTCACACATCCACACAGTTATGGGCATGTGAGAACTGAAGTTCCTACCTACAACTGGCTGGACGATAAAATCAAGCAGAGAAACGGCTCTCTCAGAAGGAAGCAACTGCTCCATAATTCATTAATCAATGCTTATGGCAAAACATTTCCTGGACTTCTAGTTATTTTGGGGGGGAGGGGCAAAGGGAAATAAGGAGGAAATCCATAAATTTGGCACCTGAGGGTGGAGGGTGAACATACCCAGCAGTGCAAAGGGGCTATTCCTGGCTCTGTGATAGGAGTGTCCCCTGGTGGCACTCAAGGGACCATGCAGTGCTGGGTACTTAAATCGGGGTCAGAGGGATGCAAGGCAAGCAACTGGACTTCTACTATACTAGCTTTCTGACCCAATAAAAGAGTTAAGCTGATTTCCTTTTTGTTATTCTTTGTTATTGTTGCAGTGCCGGGAATTGAACCCAGGGACTCATACATATAAGGCATGTGCTCGCTACTGAGCCACATTACTGGTCCTGATTTTCTTTCCTTATAGCCCAAGCATTCAAAACTATCAACTCGCAGGAGGTTGGAGAGGGGGTCTGGGAGTTTGCTTCCAGAGATGTCTTTACCAATATCCATCAAGTGTGGAATTAAGTCTCTCTTTAAAAAATAGAGAACACTTGGTAGTCAGCTGCATGTTGAAGGCTTTAGGGGAAGTCTATTAATTTCTTCAGCTTACTACAAAATGTCTGAAAAATAATTAATTGATGGCTAGATAGGAAAAATAGAATGACATTATATGATGTAAGGTATTTACTATAAACTAAACTTTCTATATATTTGAAAATGTTCATAATAAAAAGTTGGAGAAAATTAAGTTCCAGTTCAGTGCCCAGAGAGCTAGTTCGGGATTTGAAGGTACTTGCCTTGTATGCAGTCAACTGTAGTTTGATCCCTGGTACCACATATGGTCCACTGAGCGCCTCCAGGAGTGATCCCTGAGCACAAAGCCAGTAGTAAGCCTGTATTGCTAAGTGTGGCCCAAAATATCATAAAAGAAACATCTCTAGTTCATTCTTGTACTTTATATTTGGATGCCCTTAAGACCTTGGTGGTAATTTCAGGCTCTTGCAAGTTCCGGCAGCAGGACACTTAATTGATCTTTATCATGACAGTTAAGATCTATTTATCTTCTGATCGTCTACGCCCACTGCTGTGTTTGACTATCAGATTCTACAAACCAGTCATTAATAAAACAAATTCTAACAAATATGAGGGGCAATGAACCATGGCTATGCATTAGATCACTAGCATAACACCTTATCTTCAAAGTATTTTTGTTGTTGTTGTCCTTCCTTAAGAGGAAAATAGTAGATAAGTTGGAGCTTTAGTAAGGTGTGGGTCTAACAATCTTGTGATATCTTAAATAAAGATGCGTAAGGGGTTCATTACACCTCGGTGTAAAATACAGTCATACAAAACCACAAAGAATAAACCCTTGCTTTCTGCAGTGAATCCATACTATGGAAGTCACTTCATCTATAGAAACATTAAGGCAATACATTAAAGAAAATTTTGAACTTTTATTTATTTGTTTAAATAACTTTTTAAAACAAAATCAACAAAAGACGGGAAAGACAGCTCAATGGGCTGGAGCACACCCTTAGTGTATGAGAAGCCCAGGTTTGATCACTGCCTGGTCCCTGAAGTACTGCTAGTAGCAACTCAAGGATGGAGCTAGGCATATTGGAGCCCCTAAGCACCACTGGGTGTGGTCCCCAAACACTCACAGCATATTGGAGCCCCTAAGCACCACTGGGTGTGGTCCCCAAACACTCACAACAAAAATTAATGAAAACAGGGCTCAAGTTTATGCCAGGAAACAAAATAATATCTCCACACTCCAAGTCACTCATGCTTTTCCAAGATAAAGCAACTTATCTGAATATAGAAAATTGCATTTTAAGTAGCAATCTAATCCAGGATCCCCAGTGGAAATATGTTAAATCCTTCTTTAGTGTAGAAAAGTGATCCTTTCTTAATATCTTTGCTTTGTGCATTTGAACTTTTATATATTAATTATGCTGAGACCAGTACAAAATTAAATACCTCTGCATTACTAGTTTCTTCCTTGCTTTTCCTGTCAAAAAAAAAAGTGGGGGTAGTACTAAATTTCACAAGTCACTGAAAAATCATCCCACTTCACGCAGAATACAAATGCCAAAGGAACCTAACCTTAAGGTAAACATGACTTAAAACAAAAACACTTATAATTGAGAAATTTGTTATGAAGAAAAATTAGTAGCTTCTTTAAAGACTGTTTTTAAAATACCGGGCCAGAATGATAGTATAGTGGGTAGGGTGTTTGACTTGCATGCAGCCGACCCGGGTTCAATCCTTGGCATCCCATATGGTTCCACCAAGCCCGGCCAGGAGTAACTCTTGAGTGCAGAGCCAGGAGTAAACCCTGAGCATTGCTGGGTGTGACCCCTCACCAAAAACAAAAAGACCAAAAAAAAAAAAACTTTTTAAAATACCAAGGAGGGACATGACCTCATTCAATCCCCTGAACAGCCTATCTTCCAAGCACCATCAGCCCCTTTTTACCCACCACCCAAATAAAATAAAATACCAAGAGGACAATCCACAATCCACAACAGGACAGTTACAGCCAAGGATACTTAAATTGCTAAATACAACCTAAATTAAAAAACCATAATTCAAATTGTCAAGGATAATCTTTGTGTTGCGTTAGAAGCTGCTCTCAGTTAACCTGTCAATAAACGACCTCAGCCTGAAAAGTGATGTTCGCTCCTAGGGAGAGGATATTCTCCAGAGGGTCGCTTGTTTCTAGTACCTTAAGTCAAAATCAGAGTAACTTTTTAGCATCCTGTGCTAGGATTGATTCTTCTGAATTCTGCCCAATCTGCCAGGAAGCCTGAGCATGGTGCAGTTTCCCGGGGCTGTATTGGATTCAACAGCCACAGGGAAGCCTTGGCAGAACCGAGACCTGACCCAGGTGGGGATGCTTGTCTCAATGAAAGAACTTTTACTTCTGGCTAAACACCAGTATCGGAAGCCTGCAGAGTAGAAGGATTGTAGGCTCAGACACTGCAGGGAGACAGTGTCATCAGGAGTAACACAAATAAGCAAAACCCACTAACATCAACAATAACACAATCACAAGCGAGCAACAGAGGGTCAGGAGTGGAACGCGTGAGTCTCTAAGGACACTGTCTGCTAAGTTCTTCCTCTTCTGCAGCTGTCATGGGCTTTCCCAGGCTAGCAGCCTGGGCAATTGTCCCTTTTTTTTTGCCTAGCAACAGCTGTTACCTGAAAATCGGATACAAAGGCCTAAGTGATCCTATGCTCATGGTTATGCCTTCTCTTGCCATCTCTCCTCTTGCCATCTCTTCTCTTGTCATATCTCCATGCAATCTTAAAGATACTTTAAAAGCTATAAAAAAAGTGAGAGTGTAGCCCTGAGTAAGTCAGTGCATTCTATCTGCACTCTTCCAAGATCCAACCATCCAAGCCATGAAATTGGAGTCCCCAGCTCCTGTTTGTTGCACTGCTGAGGAACAGCTGCTTGCAAGCCTGCAGTTGCCTCCAGAGCTCTCTGCCCACCACCCTCCTCCCCCTCACCACTGTTGTCCTGCAAGAATCGAATAATTCATATCAACAGTCATTAAGTAGGTTCCCAAGGTGGGTTGAGAACATTAAATACAGGAACAGGATCTCAGGTCTGGAACTGACCTCTTTCCTCGGTGGCTAATGGGAGGAACACAAAATGTGATGACTTGCTATGTAGGAAGACTGATCCTTTGTCTTTTTCTAATCGCTAAAACCCATCGGTTTCGAAGTTAGCACCAATGAAGAGGAAAGGAGTTTCCATCTAAATAAACATCAGAAATAACAGGAGAATCAGCTTTTCCCCTAATCAGAATCTGTTAATTTGAAAGGTCAGATCTTTCTAGGACACTGAAATGTAAGTTAATATTGCCTTTCTCCTCTCCTTATGTCTTTTGAATTTAATGCAATGTCCTTTTTGTATAGATACAGGAAGACAGTTAATATTATGCTTTGTAACTTAGGATTTAATTGGCTTTGAATATTATTCACTCCAGCGCATCTGCTTTCTCGACTTAATCCTCAGTTGCCCTTAGTTCCTAACACCCCAAAAGCAGGGTCCTGACGAGTGACTGAATGGATCCAGGGCAAGCTGTGAGTTATCCTGGCATCGAAATGGGCCAGGCCAAAGTGCCAAGATTATTAACTATAAGTTAAGAGTTTGATCATAGACAAATGCTGTCATGATCCAAAAGTAATGATGAGACTAGGACCCTGCTAGGGATAGGAAAGACTATCTGGCCTGAGCACTGTAGCCTGAGATAGAGATTGCCCTAG
The DNA here is from genome assembly GCF_029834395.1 of Sorex fumeus. Lineage (NCBI taxonomy): Eukaryota > Metazoa > Chordata > Mammalia > Eulipotyphla > Soricidae > Sorex > Sorex fumeus. The sequence goes on from NW_026606059.1 coordinate 61,034,365, forward strand.
GAGTACAATTCTATAAGCTTAAGATATTTCTTACTGTATCCATACAAAAAGATTTATATTATGTATGCTCATATGTTTGTTGGACAAGGAGAGGAGAAACACATCCAGGGGATTCCGCTCTAGGGTGGGTCAGCCTGCTAATGAGAATCTGTCCTAGAAGCGCCCCCCCACCCACCTCCCAGGGAAAGAACTCTGTTCCTATTGATTGTGACCACACCTATGTGTAATTGTTACCCCAACCCCTCATCCTGGGGGATATAATAAGACTGTAAGAGTGGGCTGAGGGCACTCTTTACAATAGCCAGAATCTGGAAAAAACCTGAGTGCCCGAGAACAGATGACTGGTTAAAGAAACTTTGGTACATCTACACAATGGAGTACTATGTAGCTGTTAGAAAAGATGAAGTCATGAAATTTACATACGAGTGGTACTACATGGAAAGTATCATGCTAAGCAAAATAAGTCAGAAAGAGAGGGATAGACATAGAAAGATTGCATTCATCTGGGGAACATAAAGTAACAAAATAGGAGACTAATGCCCACGAGTGGCCAAGATTAGTACCAGGAATTTTACTCCATGGCTTGGAGGCCAGCCACACATACAAGGGGAAAAGGGAGCTCAGATAGAGAAGGGAGCATCAAATGAAGGGTGTTAGGAGGATCCGCTCAAGATGGGAGAAGCATGCTGACAGTAGACTATAGACCAAACATGATTGCCACTCATTTCCTCTTTTGCAAACCACAACACCCAAAAGGAGAGAGAGAACAAAAGGGAATGCCCTGCCACAGAGGCAGGATGAGATGAAGGGATGGCGGGGTGGGAGGGATACTGGGATCCGTGGTGGTGGGAAATGGGCACTGGTGGAGGGATGGGTATTTGATCATTGTATAATTGAAACCCAAGCACAAAAATTTGTAAGTCTACAACTGTACCTCATGGTGTTTCACTAATAAAAATTTTTTTAAAAAAAGAGTGGGCTGAGGGAGGCAGAGATGAGAGACAGGAATGAATGGAAAGAGGATTGGAATAAACTGCAACTAAGACCAACAGAACAAAAAGAAGGGGAATGAAGGGAGATCGAGGAGGAGCATGAAGTAGCATGGGGGAGTAAGAAGCAGGAGGAGAATCAGAGGAGAATGGAGGGAAAGTGGAATGAACTGCAACTGACAACAACCAGCCTGGCCCTCGTTTCCTTCCTTCGCCTTCCGCCTTCCCATCACCATCAACCTCCCCGCGGTGGGGAGACCAGCGTGAGACTACGAACGCCAGCTGTGGGAGAGATAGACCGCTGCTGTCTTTTTTGTTTACACAATTTTAACTAGGTAATCTTGAATTGCTTTTACATAAATAAATCAATTTTATAACCTTAAAAAAAAAAAGACTGGAGTTGGGTTCCCGGCACTGCCAACAGCCAAGACCTCAGTTAGAGCCCTAGCTGAAAGGGTTTAGCACATTTAAGAAGTCCAGGTGTGCTTCCTCAGTACCACACAGTCCCCTGAGCACTGCCAGGAGTGACCTCAAATACAGAACCAGGAGTAGCCCCTCAGCACCACTAGGTGTGACCAAAAACCAAAATAAAAACAAAAGAACAACAACAAAATACTATTATTCAAAGGCAATTCAAGGACTGGGAAGAGGACATAAGGCTGGAGTGGGTTACCCTGATTTGAGCCCTGGTCTCCAGCACTGCATGGTCCCCCTCGGCACAACCACATGGCATCACTAGGGATGAGGGATCACCACTACCCCCAGCACCGAGCAGGGAGTAGTCTCTGAGCCCATTGGATATACCCTCACTCCTCCCCCAAAAAGCAATTCAACATTATACTCTCCATTTTCTAAAAGCCCCCTTCGCTCCTGACTTTATCGTTTCCTGACTCCAGGTTTGGTCTCTCCTGTTTAGAAGCAGAAAGTGTATTCCTCTGTGTGGATCTACCCTCATAACTTTGGAAGAGTAAGAAGCTTTCCTGCTGTTCTCCTGTATTATAAAGTCTAGAAGAGTTAATCCATTTTAAAGGTAATAGGGGTGACCCACTATGACATCCTCCAGGCTAATCTTAAAGTTCCTAAGGTTCAAATTTTAATGAAAGTAGTTCTCCTTTTGCTATTCTGTACGTTTGAGGTTTTCTCTCTCATATTTACTTTCTTGTAGCTAGGTCATCAGTTGAATGGGCTGATTTTCACATGATTTGGTTTTGTTTTTGTGTGGGGGACACACTCAGCAGTGCTCAGGGCCTATTTCTGGCTCTAGACTCAGGAATTACTCCTGTTGGGACACAGGGAACCATATAGGATGCTGGGAATTGAGCCCCAGTCAGCTAGCTGCAAGTAAAGCAAATGTCCTACCCACTGTATTATCACTCTAGCCCATTATTTTCACATATTATCTACATACTTCATTAATATCTGTGCAGCAAGTTCAAGAAAGCAACTCAATATTTATTAAGCATGCTGTTATGGAGAAGACCATAAGACCCTGAAAAGGCTGTTTGAGAAAAAGGCAGATACATCAAACAGTTTGAAAGAACTGCAGTCTCCTACAAATTAGCTCAAACTCACTACCGTTAGGAAGCCAACTCAAGTGACTGAATAGTATTGGTGTTATTAGCATATTTAGTTGAGGTGGTTGAACGTAACTGAAATGCTGGAAATGTGTTCCCTCTTAATTAAGCATTCCTCATTACATTTTTAATTCTCCTCCCCACCTGGCTCCCAACCTCACATATGGCAAAAGAGTGAACTGTAATTTATCCTCACATTAAAATGACTGCAGATTCACAGTAAGTACAGTTCAAATGACATTTTTAAAACCAAATGGCAAGGAAGACCCTGTTGAATGGTGAGGAAAGGTACCATCCTATCTTGTCAAAATACAAAGACTTCCAGGAATGAACTAGATTTTCATCACAGAATGAAAAAAAAATTACCTACCTCTTGGATTGCCAAGTTGCCTTCTTTGATTGTGATATATCTATATACATGATTCTATTCTACATTTTCCTCATTTTATTTATTTTGTGGTACCAGGGATGGAACTCAGAGCCTCACACATACAAAACCTGTGTTTTACCCATTGAGCTGCATTCCTATCTGCTACCCTGTGTTATTTTATCCTTTAACCCTTTAACTTTCTAGTTAACGTAGAATCCTGCTTAAAAGCAAGGGATCTCAGTTCTACCACTTTTTTGCTAACAAATGAATAATAAGTTTGAATGCTCTATTCCTCAGTTTTTCATTTGTACAATGAGGACAATATACATATACTCCACAAAACTTTCTTTAAAGGGACTGGGAATGCTCAAAAGATTATCCAAATAAATGAAAGATAATAGCATTTCCTGCATCATCCCCCATTGACCCTCTATCCCCCACCCCCCCCCCACATATAAATTATCAAATTGGGAACATTTTACTATTATAGAGTGAGGGAAACCTGTAATAATCTATGGTCAATTATCTTGACATTTAAAGCCATTCCTCTAGATGACTGGTTAAAGAAACTTTGGTACATCTACACAATGGAGTACTATGTAGCTGTTAGAAAAGATGAAGTCATGAAATTTACATACAAGTGGTACTACATGGAAAGTATCATGTTAAGCGAAATGACTCAGAAAGAAAGGGATAGACATAGAAAGATTGCATTCATCTGGGGAACATAAAGTAACAAAATAGGAGACCAACACCCAAGAATGGACGAGATTAGTACCAGGAATTCTACTCCATGGCTTGGAGGCCAGCCACACATGCTAGGGGAAAAGGGAGCTCAGATAAAGAAGGGAACACCAAATAAAGGTGTTGGGAGGATCCTCCCAGGGTGGGAGAAGCATGCTGAAAGTAGACTATAGACCAAACATGATTGTCACCCACTGCCTCTTTTGCCAACCACAACACCCAAAAGGAGAGAGAGAACAAAAGGGAATGCCCTGCCACAGAGGCAGGGTGAGATGGGGGGGTGGGGGGTGGGAGGGATACTGGGATCCGTGGTGGTGGGAAGTGGCCACTGGCGGAGGGATGGGTATTTGATCATTGTATTGTATAATTGAAACCCAAGCACAAAAATTTGTAAGTCTACAACTGTACCTCATGTCTCATTAATAAAAATTAAAAATAAATAAATAAATAAAGCCATTACTCAAACTTTCTTGATTATTTTTGTGCTTCTCTCTGATTTTTATTGTTTGCATGTTTGTTTATTTTTCTTGGTTTTCTTTGAGGGCCACACCAGCCATGCTCAGGGTTTACTCTGGCTCTTCCCTTAGCAATCACTCCTTCCAGTGTTCAGTGAACCATATGGGGTGCCTGGAATTGAACCCAGTCAGCCACGTGCAAGTCAAGCAACCCTTCCTACTGTCCTATCACTCGCACCCCTATGCTCTTTTTGTACCAAAAAAATTATTATAAAATATCTATGTAGATCCAGGTCCACATCTCAGACCCGCTGCAGATTAACTTCCTGGCTGACATCCTCGGGATCATTTTGGAACCTTGGGACCATTTTGGAACCTTGGGACCTTTTTGGAACCACGGGACCTTTTTGGAACCTAAGGCAGATTCCTTTCAGTTCCAGCTGGGTCCTCACAGCCTCCCCGCCTGACCTCTGCAGGCCCACCTCCATATCCCAGACTCTCTTCTCACTTTCCCCAAGCATAACATCTCTTACACTTCCAACAGAGAAGGAAAAGGACAACACCCAGTTGAATCCCTCAGAGACTCCCACAAACAACAAAGACTCACTCAGAACACAGCAGAGCACAGCAAACAGGGCAAGCGGGTAGAAGCCCATCAAGCTAAATGAGTGAAATAATATGATTGAAGTTTCTACCAATACCAAGCAGCTCTGTAAACTCTTCTTAGAGCACACCTTTAGTGACACGGGGGTTGAGGATGTTAAATGAGCCCTAAGAAACAACAAGCACACCTTGTCACTAGCAAACAGAATTGAGAAAATTATCATAAGAAATTAAGAGTATGATAGGTGATTTAGAAATCTCAACAGAAAGTCTAAGCAACAGAATAACAACAGCTGATCCGTGAGGAAAGATCAGTGAGCTCCAAGATGGATTGTACAGAACCTCTAAAAAATAACAGAAGATTGGGGCTGGAGAGATAGCACAGCAGGAAGGGCATTTGGCTTGCACGCGGCTGACCCGGGTTTGATTCCCAGCATCCCATATGGTCCCATGAGCACCGCCAGGAGTAACTCCTGAGTGCAGAGCCAGGAATAACCCCTGTACATCACTGGGTGTGACCCAAAAAGCAAAAAATAAATAAATAAAAAATAACAGAAGATAGGAAAAAGTCTGAAAAGAAAAGAACTGCACACACAAGAACAATGGGATGAGTCCAAGAGGAACAATAGAAAGATCATAAGAGGCCCTGAAGAACAGGGAGGTGAGTTTGATGAAGATTCACTAGTAAAAGAAACCATAGAGAAGAACAAATACCCAAAGGCAACAGAGACTGAGCGCTGATCTTTAACAGGAAACATATCACTGTAGGGACAATGAGGGAAAGTGGTGGGTTGGGGACACTGGGATGAGACATGGTGGAGGGAAGTAGACATTCCGGTAGAGGTGTTGAGAAGTTATTTTTGTTATGCTTTTTTTTTTGCATGAAACGCTGCCATTATCAGTATTGTAAATCATGTTGCCTAAAATAATTTTTTTTAAAAAAAGGGGGGGGGGCTGGGGTTATAGTACAGAGGGTAGGGCACTTGCCTTGCATGTGGCTAACCCGATACCCTACATCCTCCAAGCATACCAGGAGTGATCCCTGAGTACAGAGACAAGCGTAAGCCCTGAGCACTGCCAGGCCTGTGCACCTCCCCACCGCCCCCGACTCAACCCCCGCCCCCCGGCAATAAATGCCCTAAACAAAGGCAATTTATTCATTGGGGTGGGCAGAAATAAATCATAGATAAGAATTTTTCTAAAGTTGGAGACCACAGAGATAATAAACTTGCCTTATGCTGCTTTGAGTGGTCCCTAATTGCAGAGCCAGGGTAAGCCCTGAGCATTGCCTAGTGTAGCCCAAAAACCAAAAGGAAAAAAACTCTCCCAGAGTTGAGAAATGAAGGCACCAAGAGCTCCAAAGTGTCCCAACAAAAATAATCCCAAACAGAAAAATTCCAAGATACTACTAAAATCAGAATGATAAAAGACAAAGACAGAGATAGAATATTGAAAGCAGCAAGATCAGAACAGAAATTACTGGGGAAAGTACATGAGATTTATAACAGATCTATCAATTGAGACTCTATGAGCCAGACGAGAATGGTGAGATAGTGTAAAAACACTCAATGAACACCTCATCAAGAATACACTATCCAGCTAGATTGTAATTCAGATCTGAATGAACAATGCAGAGCTTCATGGACAGGCAACAGCTTAGGAAATGCAAAACCTTGAAACCTGTTTTGCAAGAAGCTTTAAATGAGATTCTTTGAAAGACAAGACAAATTTCTCAGCACTCTGACACTGACTACACCATTCACTTACGGCACTTCTGATTGTCCATACTAGGTTAGGAAAGGTCTGTTGAGGGGCCAGAGTGATAGCACAGCAGATAGGACGTTTGCTTTGCACAAGGCCGACCCGGGTTCGATTCCTAGCATCCCATATGTTCCCCTGAGTGCATGAGCCAGGAGTAACCCCTGTGCACTGCCAGGTGTGACCCAAAAAGCAAAAAAAAAAAAAAGAGCACCAAATAAAGGGTGTTGGGAGGATCCTTCCAGGATGGGAGAAGCATGCTGAAAGTAGAATACAGACCAAACATGATTGCTACTCAATGCCTCTTTTGCAAACCATAACACCCAAAAGGAGAGAGAGAACAAAAGGGAATGCCCTGCCACAGAGGCAGGGTGGGATGGGGGGATGGGGGAGGTGGGAGGAATACTGGGACCCGTGGTGGTGGAAAATGGGCACTGGTGGAGGGATGGGCACTTGATCATTGTATAACTGAAACCCAAGCACAAAAATTTGTAAGTCTACAACTGTACCTCATGGTGTTTCATTAATAAAAATTAAAAAATAAAAAAAAATTTTTTAAAGTCTGTTGAATCCTAGCTTACTAAGGTTTTTTGAATGCTTTTTCAACAATGAATTAATGTTTAATTTACATTGAGTGTTCTGTCTATTCAGATACTACTGCATCTATAGGTTTTTACTTATTAGCGTAGATACTTAAGCATAATCTATATCACAATATTTTCCAACATAAAGTCAATATTCCATTTTTTGGATAATAATACACACCTTTATACTTTTATAGTTTGATTCAGATCTTCCTCTAAAAATTTTTAAATTCTCCTCTTTACTAAATTCTATAGTTATTTAAATTTTTAAATGCTTTAAATTTTTAAATTTTCCTCTTTACTAAATTGCATAGTTGTGGGATTCATCTATTTAATGTAAATGTTTAAATGCATTCACATTCACACAGTAAATTTTTAAATTCATTTAAAATTTTACGTGAAATAGAATGCATTTACAATGTATTTTAAATGCACTTAAAATATATAAATTTCTTTAAATTTATACATCTGCATATACATTTTACATGCATCTAAAATGTATAATTTTTGTTTAATTTATACATTGGTAAGAAAAAGAAAGATACACAGTGTGTGGGAAAAAAGATTATAAGCTTATCATTTATTTAAAATGTTGTGGAACTTGTGGAGTTCATGCCCAATTCAATCAGCTAATCAGTGGCTGAATAAATAGTAGCACTACTACATAAAAATAAAATAAAATAAAAATAAAATGTTGTGGAACTTAAGGAGTTTAGCTTTATGCACCTATATGTGTGTAGGTGTCACGTACACACAAGTCTTTCTCATATGAGGGATATAAAGAAACATGGTATACTTCTGGGAATATACCCTGGGGGCCCAAAAACACACAACAGAAACACCATCTGCATGCCTATGTTCACTGCAGCACTATTCACAATAGCCAGAATCTGGAAGCAACCCGAGTGTCCAAGAACATACAAATGGGTAAAGAATCTATGACACATCCACACGACGGAATACTACACAGCTGTTAGAAAAAATGAAGCCATGAAATTTGCCTATAAATGGATGGACACGGAGAATAATATCATGCTGACTAAAATGAGTCAGAAGGAGAGGAATAGATATAGAATTACTGCATTCATTTGTGGTATGTATTAAAATCACACACATATATATATACATACATACATATATATATAGATATATATATATATTTGAAGACTGATATCCATGGCCAGGGAAAAACAGTGACTAGGAGGACTGGTCAATGGTTGGAATTAACCACAAGTATGTGTGGGGCGGAGGATAGGTAAGATAGAGAAGGGACTAGTATGACAACAATAGCTGGAAATGATCACTCTGGACAAGAATGGAGTGTTAAAAGTAGGTAAAGGGACATACCTGATAACCTTTCAGGAGGAGGAGGAGGCGGAGGAGGAGGAGGAGGCGGAGGAGGAGGAGGAGGAAGAGGAGGAGGAGGAGGAGGAGGAGGAGGAAGAGGAGGAGGAGGAAGAGAAGGAGGAGGAGGAGGAGGAGGAGGAGGAGAAGAAGAAGAAGAAGAAGAAGAAGAAGAAGAAGAAGAAGAAGAAGAAGAAGAAGAAGAAGAAGAAGAAGAAGAAGAAGAAGAAGAAGAAGAAGAAGAAGAAGAAGAAGAAGAAGAAGAAGAAGAAGAAGAAGAAGAAGAAGAGAGAAGAAAATCACCTCCCATAGATTAGATGCAGGCTAAGTGTGGGGTGGGGGGTGATGGGAGGGAACCTGGGGACACTGGTGCTGGGAAATGTACACTGGTGGACGGATGGGTGTTGGAACACTGTATGACTGAAACCTAATCATGAAAAGCTTTGTAAAGTCTATCTCACAGTGATACAATAAAAAAATCTTTTTTAAAAAAGAAAGAAAGATGGTATGGAAACAACAGTGGTCAAAGACATCAGAGCTGGAGATTTATTCTACAGAACTGAGTTTATCTGGGGAAAGGGGTGACTGGGTGGTCCACTGGAACTCTGATAGAGAAAAGCATGCACTCTTGTGATGTGTGTGGTGTTGGAATGAAGTATACATAAAATACATATAACAGCATTGAAAATACTGCTACCTCAACAAAAATGATAAAGGAAAAAATCAATGTAAAATACCAGTCCCAGCTGGGGCGGTAATAATGTATTACTGAATTAGTGATAAAGACCTTTGAATTCTTTGGCCAATCAAAAAGGAAAGTAAACTCTTTATTAAAATATTTTTAATATGTTGTTTTTATCATTCTAATATTTCATCAAATTCATGTTTATGATTCTTTTGAGATTTAATTCACACTTCACATAATTCATTCGTATAACATGTACAATTCCATGTTTCAAAACTCTATCCACAGGTCTAGTGAGATGATTTAAGGACAGGAACACATGCTCTGCAGTTCAGAAGGTTCTGGTCCATCCCTGCACCATATGATCCCCCAAACTCTATCAGGAGCAACCTTGAGCACTGAGCCAGGAGTAGCCCCTAAGCACTGCCAGGTATGGTACCAAAACCAAAACAATGAGTAAAAAAATATATTCACAAAGTTATGAGACCATCAGCACAGTCAGGCTACAACAGTATATTATCCTAAACAGAAACTCTGTACCTCTTAGCAAACATTCTATATTCCCTCCCCACTATCACTGGCACCTCCTTTCTGCAGCTAGATTTGCCTATTCTGTGTAGCCACAGTATTCCAACATGTGGTCCTTTATGACTGGCTTCTTGTATTTGCTTTATAGGTACAATACTTGATTCCTTTTTAAATGACCATATAATATTCCTCTGTATAGATTTACCATACTTGGGGAGGAGGATTGGGCCAGACCCAGCAGTGCTCAGGGCTTACTCCTGAGTCAGTGTTCTGGAATCATTCCTGGTAGTGCTCAAGGGACTAAATGTGGTTCCAGGGATCAAACCAGGGTAGGCTGCTTGAGACCATCTCTCTGGCCCTAGATATACCACATTTTTATCCACTTTTCCACTGATGGATATTTGTCCTAATTCTCTTTTGAACTATTATAAACATTTGTGCAATTTTTTTTGCAGTACCATAATTGAACCCAGGACTTCACCCACGAAAGGCAAATGCTCAGGATCAGAGTTATAGTACAGCAGGTAGGGTGTTTGCCTTGCACGTGGCCAACCTGAGTTTGATCCTCGGTATCCCACAGTGTCCCCCAAGCACCTCCAGGAGTAATTCCTGAGTGCAGAGTCAGGAGTAATCCCTGAGTATCACTGGGTGTGTCCCAAAAAAGAAAAAAAAGACAAACGTTCTACCCCTGAGTCATATTCCTGGCTCTGTATGAAATTCTTTATGTGGACATAAGTTTTGGGGATTAGAGGGTGTGGTTTGGGCTTTCCCAGTGGTGCTCTTAGTACCATGCAGTGCTGGAAATTAAACCCATTCCTTCCAAAAGCAAAGCACATGGTAAGTCTATTGGGCTATCTCTCAGGCCCTGAGCATATGTTTTTCTTTCTCTTAAGTGTATACATCATGGTATCACGATCCTCCCATTGTTCATCGATTTGCTTGAGCGGGCTCAGTAAGGTCTCCATTGGAGACTTTGTTGTTACTGTGTTTGGCATATCGAATACATCACGGGGAGCTTACCAGGCTCTGCCGTGTGGGTGAGATACTCTCGGTAGCTTGCCGGGCTCTCAGAGAGGGGTGGAGGAATCGAACTCGGGTCGGTCATGTTGGCTGCGTGCAAGGCAAACGCCCTACCGCTGTGCTATCGCTCCAGTTCCAGCGTATACATATAAAATTAAAATTAATTAAAATTGCAAATAATTAAACTGCTGCATTTTCAATGAAATGTACACTAAGTCTTAGATGAAATACCAAAATATTGTACAAAATGACAGCCCTTTTCACCTTATCACCAAGCAGTACATGAGGGGTTCCATTTGGCCCACATTCCCACCAACAAATGTTATCATCCTTGTTTGATTATAGTCATCTCAGGGGTATAAATTAGTGTCCACATACACTCTTATATATAGAAACTGGTCTACATTTGGTGGATTGGAGATGAAGTAACTGCATCCACACTGTCAGAATCAGGTCATGGGTGGAGAGATGCTGACAATGGGGCTAGGTTTGGAGTTGGAACATTGAAAGCCCAAAACTCTGTTACTAAAAGCTTTGAAAATCATGGTGCCTCGATTACAAAATAAATAAAGACGCAAAATATGGAAATGCTTTGGTTAAGGAAATGAAATCTTTCCTAACAACAGAAAAGCATGAAGAGATAAGGGAAAAGATCCTTTGGTCAGGCTGAGGAAGAAAGATGTTCTTCACGTGGTGTTCGATGTAGATCCTAATACAATTAACTGCTCTGAGCAAAGGGTCAGAATAGAATTCTATTTGGGGGGGGGGGTATCTGGGGGCACACTTAGTTGTGCTCAAGGCTTATACCTGGTTCTATGCTTGGTCTACTGAGGTCTACTTCCAGTGGGCTCACTGTATGTGGTGCTGAAGATGGAACCCAGGTCAGCTATATCCAAAGCAAGAGGCTTACCTATTTCCCTATCTCTCTGACGCCAACAGCCTTAAATTCTGTTCTCTGAATTTTATACTACTTTGTACTTACGGTAGCATATTTAATTACATACACGACTCATTCAAATGCATGAGTAACCACTATATACGAGACACAGTGCTAAAACAGTAGAGATTAAAAAAGCAATGATTTCCATTTCCCAAAGTAAAATGGGATAGCTTACACTGCCACGTTGCATCTCATTTAATTGTCACAAAACGGCTGCTAGAGAAATGGAAACCGAGGCACAGAGAAGTGAAGTGAATTGGCCCGAGTCATAGAAATAAAAAACGGACGGGAAGAGTAAGACCTGAACAGCCTGGTTTCACACCCTGTACTCTAAACCTCCACCCAATCCTTCCTGCCACGCACACTCCTGGAAGTCACATGTGGTGCCACCTGGGGATCAACAACACTAACCCATTCCAGGAACCATTTGTTGAATGCTCATGAATACAAGAGCCGAGGGGCAAATTCTCATGAGCCGCCAAGAACTTTACAGGTACTTTACTGGTACATTACAGGTGAGGACGCAGCTCAGAAAGGAAATGAAATTGTTCAAGGTCATGGAGCTACAGGAGCTAACGCCAATGGTGCGCACTATTGTACACCAGGAGCTTTCACCGGGGAGTGTGAACGCCGGGGAGTTTTCTGGCTTCCAGTCAAAACAAATTAATGCCGACTCTTGGCTGCAACGTGGCCAAGCAAAACTCCCAAGTTCGCCTAACTCTTGAGAAAGAGCTCTGGATTTTCTGACCCACATGCTGCGCACTTCGCTCAAACTGGCTGCAGTGCACAGGGCTGCCAAAGAAAGCGCGTGTGCAAAGCATCTCGAAGCAGCGCTGCTGCACCGAGAAAGAGAAAGGCACCAGGAAACTTCGCATTTTCAAACGAAACGAAAGTGCCCCGTGGAGGACGTTGAAAAAGTCAATGCAGCAAGGAGCAACAAAAAAATTGTTACATGTTTCGAACAGTTAGAAAACCTTTCCTTTTTTTTCCCATAAGAAAACACCTTGATGAAGGAAAACAAGCTTCGCCCCCCTTTTCCTTCTGACCCCCACATTAAAATAGCAACAAGGAATAGAACAGTGCAATTAGCCTTTTGCAGCCTTAAACTCTATTCTAACTGCCAATATTTACTTCCTCCTCACGCTGGTGAGCAAACTTGCAGAGATCCTTGTAAGATTCTCTCTCCCTTCGGGTCCTAAAACGCGGCGTTTAGAACCCAAGCTGAGCCTGGAATCGGCCGAGAACGTGAAGGCGAGAGAGACGCGTTTCTGTCCAGCCGGGCTAGGGGTCGGCGAGGAACCTGTTCTCTAGGGCCACAGAGCCTGGGGGGCTTTCCTTGGCAAATAGATGGGTGCCCACACGCAAGGCAGCTGCGGAACCGGTCAGACCGTACATGCAATTCTCCAACAAGAATCCAAGGAGAACCGGGAAGAAACAGGAACGGTTAAGAGGGGACCTGGGAGGAAAGGGGGCGGGAGGGGGCAGTGACAGTCCCAAATGCAGTCCCCGCGACCTGTCAAAATCCTGGTTCTGGCCAGCTCCCGGGGCCGCGGGACTCGGCCGCCGAAAACGTGCGCGCGGAGGAGCCGATTGGCATCGCGGCCAGGCAGCCACAGAGGGTGCCTCCACGCCCCCTTGCGGACCCAAATTCTGATGGATGAGGATGTGCCATCTAAGTGATAGGGACAGTATTTCGGAACTGATCTCTCATTAAGCCTCCAGGAGAACCCTGGCAGGGCGAGACGCAGGGGATTTGCTCCATTCTACAGATGCAAGCGGCGAGGCTCGGGGGAGTCAAGCCAGACCCGCGAGCAGAAGGGAAACCCTCCGGTGAAGGCCACCGGCAGGGCTGGCGCCTTTGCCCTGGGACCTGCCCTGGCCCGGATGCTCCGGGCACTGACCTCGCGGGGGGTGTGGGTCGCGCGGCGCTCTGCGGGGCGCTGGGCAGTGCAGCCGCGCCCGGGGAGAGCGCGCACCAGGCGCGCCCGCGTGCGTCTCGGAGCGCGGAGTCCACGCGGGCGCCCCGGCCGGGCTGCAGCGCGCACCCACCGCCCAGCCGCCAGCCACCAGCCACGGGGCGCCGCCGCATCCGCGCGGGACTGCTGCGGACACGGGCGGGCAGTGCCCGCACTGCCCCTCGCCTCACCGTAGTTGCTCCCCGGTGACCAGGACCTCAGCCATGCGCTCCAGCTCCCTTTGCTGCACGCCGCCACTCCCGCTCGTGTTGCCGTCGCTGCCACCGCTGCCCGCGCCGCCGCCCTCTTCCATGGTCGGGCCGTGCCGCTACCACACTGTCCCTGCGGTCCGCCGCGGGTTCGGGTGTTGAATCAGCCTGCCCTCACCGACGCCTCTCGCGCCATCTTTCTTAGGGGCAGGCCTATGGCTGCGACGTGATTGGCTGGAGAGGGAATCCCTGTGGGTGGGCTCAGGCGCTGGGCGAGTCCTCCCCAGGAACTCCGCCTTAGGGGGCGTGGCCGAGGGCCCCGCGTGGTTGGTGGGCGGGGCCAAGAGAGGAAAATATAAACATCGGGGCGGGGCTCTGGCTTTGCTCGGGCTGCGCTGGTGGAGGTCGAGCTTCCTGAGTTACCTTTTCCCTTACCCACAAATCTCATACCTGGCGATGCTGGACACACACTGGCAAGGCCCTAGACCATTGTGGGGACGTCTTTTATTAGATTATTCCTCCAAATAGCCAGAGCAAAACTATTGCGATATTATAAATAGTGCAGAATGAAAAGTATTCTCATCGCTGCAGGACTCTTCTTAGCATTCTTCTCCCCATAATCCTGTCAATCAAAGACAGCTTACCTCCTTTATGCTGTACTCAATAAAGGACGCTGACCTGGGAATTAGATCTGAGACCCAGCCCCACACCTATAATTTCCTATCTAAATTTGTCTAATCCTCGGTGTCTTCCTTTACGAAATAAAAGTAATTGTGTCTACCACTTGTTGACATCTGCTGCACTAAACATGCCTCACGTAGTTGCTTCCTTTTCTAATTATGGGAGCAAATCATAAAAATGGGTATTTCCTGGTTTGCATCAGCAAGCAGGAGAGATGGGAACACTGTCCAAGAGAGCAGGAAATATATTCATGAAGCATATATTTATGGTTTCACCTTTGTGCCTTTTTAAAAAATTTGAATCGCCCTGAGACACACAGTTACAAAGTTATTCACCATTGGGTTTCAGTCATACAATGTTCCAACATCCTTCTCTTCATCAGTGTACATTTCCCGCCATCAATGTCCCCAGTTTTCTTCCTTTTAAAAGACCTGTCTTTTCACATAAGAAGCAACCAGTCCAGGTCAGGGGATTAAGGCACAAAGGTGATGTTAATGATGTCTTTACTGGAGGGACTCTTGAATTTCTAGTACATGAAAGGCCAGTCTAGCTATGATTTGGATGTGGAAATCTACATCCCCCTCAACACACACATAATGTTTGCTAATGCTTAAAGCTTAAAACAGTAAATAATTAAGAGTGATTGGAAATAAATCAAGGGATTCTGAACATAATCTTTTCTAGATCTAGAATTAGTAATTCTAGATGTCATATGATCTTGTTTCTATTTAAATGATGGTTGTTTTGTAATAAATAAATAAATAAAAGTGATGCTAAGGAATGATAGAGCTAAATATCCAAACTCTAGAGTCAACAACAATGAAATCAAGAGACCCAAACATTTACAACAAAACTTGGAAAGGTCTGTGAAAAGGGCAGACTGGTGGGAGCACGATGAATATAGGAGCAGTGGGGGGCGGGGGCGTGGGGAAATTGATGGAAGGAAGAGATGGTGCTGCAATATTGTATGTCTAAATCTCAACAGTGAATAACTTTGTAAATTATAGTGCTTTAATGAAATTTTGTAAATTTTCAAAAAAATATGTCTTTTTACATTGGCTAAGAAGACAGAGCAAAAATACGCAAATGAGGGGCTGGACCAACAGTACAGCGGGTAGGGTCTTTGCCTTGCCAACATCAATCCAGGTTCAATCTTCGGCATCCCATATGGTCCCTTGAGCACTGCCAGGAGTAATTCCTGAATGCAGAGCCAGGAGAAACCCCTGAGCATTGTTGGGTGTGACCCAAAAGGACGAAAGGAATACACAAATGGGACTACGGCAAACTAAAGTGTTTCTAAACTGTGAAAGAAATAAAAGGCAAAGCCCAAGAGATAACTCAGATAGTGGAACCCATACTATGCCTCCTCGAAGCCTCCTTCCATCTGCAGCACCACTGTCAGTGTGACTCCAAAACATGAATAAATCCAAAATGAAAATACACCCTAATGACTGGAAAAAATAGTGACTCACCACAGATATGACAAGGGACATAATCAAGATACTAAAGCACACACAAAACTCAACAAGCTCTATGGCATGGATGTGGGGAGAAAGGGACTCTCCTTCACTGCTGGTGGGAATGCTGACTGGTTCAGCCCATTTGGAAAACAATATGAACGATTCTTAAAAAATTAGAAGTTAAGCTACCATTTGACCCAGCAATACCTCTTCTGGGAATATATCCTGGAGATGAAAAAAAGTATAGTATAAATGACATCTGCACTTGTACGTTCATTGCAGCGCTGTTTACAATAGCCAGAATCTGGGGGAAAAAAAAAAACAAGTGCCCAGAAACAGATGACTGGCTAAAGAAACTTTGGTATATCTACACAATGGAATACTATGCAGCTGTTAGAAAAGATGAAATCATTAAATTTGCATGTAGGTGGATGGAAAGTATTATGTTAAGTGAAATGAGTCAGAAAGAGAGGGACAGACATAGAAAGATTGCACTTATTTGTAGAATATAAAGTAACAGAATGGGAGACTAGCACCCAAGAATATTAGAGATAAGCACCAGGAGAATTACTCCACAGCTTAGAAGCCAACCTCACATGCTGGGGGAAAAGGCAGCTCAGATAGAGAAGGGATCACCTAGTAAAGGGTGCTAGGAGGATCTGCTCGGGATGGGAGACACACGCTGAAAGTAGACTATATACTGAACATGATGGCCACTTAATACCTCTATTGCAAACCACAACACCCAAAAGAAGAGAGAGAGCAAAAGGGAATGCTCTGCCACAGAGGCGGGGTGGGGTGGGGGGGACAGATGGGGGTAGTAGGAGAGATGCTGGGACCATTGGTGGTGGAAAATGAGCACTGGTGGAGGGATGGATACTCCATCATTGTATGTATGACTGAAAAGCAAGCACGGAAGTCTCTAAATCTGTAACTGTACCTCATGGTGATTCACTAAAACAAAACAAAACAAAACTCAACAAACTCTAAAAAAAAGCAAACTCTTAAAAAATGGGGAGAAGAGATCAGTAGACATCCCCCCCAGCCACAGAAGACATACAGATGGCCATAACCATATGGAAAAGTGTTCAGCATCGCCAATTGTTAGGGGACTCCAGGTGAAAATGACAATGAGAGCTGGAGAGATAGAAGAGCTTGTAGGGCATTTGAATTGCTGTCAACCGCCTGATTTTCATCCCTAATACGCTAGAATTTCCCCAGAGCTCTGCCAGGAGTAACCCCTAAGCACAGGACCAGAAATAAGCCCTGAGTACCAACAGGTGTGACCTCAAACAAACAAAACTATGTTTAACTAACAAAAAATTTAAAAAAAAAGTAAATGATGGAGAATGGGCACTAGTGGAGGGATGGGTACTGGATCATCATATTTCTGAAACCCAAGCACAAAAATTTGTTAAGTCTACAACTGTACCTCATGGTGTTTCACTAATAAAAAAAACACAGAAGTAAAAAAAAATTTATATGACAATGAAGGTCTGGAGTCATAGTCAGCAGGTATGGCATTTGCCTGGTATGTTCCAGACCACAGTTCAAACCCATATGGTTCCCCAAGCACTTACGAGAGTAATTACTGAGTACAGAACCAGGAAAAATCCTTAAGCATTGCTAGATGTGACCTAAGGACTTTATAAAAGAGATGACAATACGGCATCACCTCATACCAGTGAGGATGGCCTATTTTAAAAAGTCCACCAGCAGTGGGTAGGGCTTTTGCCCATCACCAGACAGACCTGGGTTGGATCCCTGGCTCACCAGATGGTCCCCTGAGGATGCCAGCAGTGATCCTTTAGAGCACAGTCAGGAATAACCACTGACCACACCTGGGTGTGGTCCCAAAACAGGCAAACAAAAAAGTTCACCAGCAAAGAGACCTGGCAAGGATACAGTGAAAAAGGAACTCAAACTTGATGGTTCAGCCTATATGGAAAATGTTCTGCATATTTTTCAGAAAATTAAGGATAGAGTCCTTGGGCACTGCTGCCTGTGACCCAGCAGCCCTGCCACCACTCCCCCCAAAAGAGGATTTCCTTAGATCAGAATCAACAGTGACACATGAACACAGAGCCAAAAGTAGTCCCTGAGCATTGCTACTGGGTGTGCCAATCCCCGCCAAAAAAATAAGATCAGCATTTCTCTCTCTCTTTCTCTCTCTCTCTCTCTCTCTCTCTCTATATATATATATATATATACATACATACATATATATAGTGTATAGCACTGTAGCACTGCACTGTCATCCCATTGTTCATCAATTTGATCGAACAGGCACCAGTAATATTTTCATTGTGAGACTTGTTACTGTTTTTGGCATATTGAAGCACCACGTGGAGCTTGCCAGGCTCTGCCATGTGGGCGGGATACTCTCAGTAGCTTCCCTGCTCTCTGAAAGGGGTGGAGGAATCCAACCCGGGTCGGCCGCGTGCAAGGCAAATGCCCTGTGCTATTGCTCCAGCACATATATGTAATATATATACATATATATACATATATATTATAATCTAAAGATTCCCCTCTGTTTTTTTTCAAAGATTCTACTTTGGGGCATCTACCTCAAGAATACAAAAAAACTAAAACATTAGTTACATTAATTCAAAAATGTATTTCACTCCTATGTTCATTACAATTCTACCCCCAATAGCCAAGATCTGGAACCAATTCAAGTGCCTAACACATAGATGAGTGGATAAACTATGGTTCAGATATACTAGTCAGCTATAAGATGAAATCTTGATGCAATCTAGATAGAGCTGGAGGCTGCCAAGCGGGAGAAGGGCGGACTTAACTAAGGGCCTCACTCATTTGTGAAAGCATCATAAAGGAATCAACAGTAGCCATGGCTAACATACTCTAAGAGATGTGATAGAACTCAGTCTGTGACAGGAGAGAAGGTGGGGAATGTACATATTTATTACCCAATATCAAGAAACTGCATGGACTTCTGCTAATAGGACCTTTCCATTTTGATTCTGCCATTTATTAACTTTGCAATCTTACTCTCAGTGGTGCTCAATTTCTTATTAATAAATGAGTAATAATTTCTACCTTGTAGTAGATATGTTATGAATCTTAAACAGGGAAAAAGCATGCAGTGATTCCATTTATATGACATTTCTTCAATTGCTTTTTTTCTTTGATCTTATAATGTGAAGAAGGAATCTCCCCATTATGAGTTATTGATGCTAAACAAAGCAATATTTTGGGATATCTTTAATTTATTTTTAAAAATCTCACTAACCCAGGGCCAGTGTGATATGACAGCAGGTAGGGCATTTGCCTTACACCTGGCCCACCTGGGTTCGATTCCCGGCATCCCACATAGTCCCCCAAGCACCACCAGCAGTGATTCCTAAGTGCAGAACCAGTAGTAACCCCTGAGCATCGCTGGATGTGACTCAAAAAGAAAAAAAAATCACTAGCCCTTCAAAGATAAGAAGAGAAGTACACACCTTGCCCCCTGCATATTCCTTTGCTTAATGGTTTTAAGCGTTTGGAAAGCAGAGAATGAAAATAATTTGTTACACATTTCTAATTATCCTTTGCTCCATCCAAAGCTGTTGAAAAATCACATCAGTGTTGTAACTGTTTTTTTCCTTTCTCCCTTTAAAATCCGTCATGTTTAATTTAAATTCAAGTATCATTATATATATAAAAAAATCAATGCTTACATGTAAAACTTTGTTTCAATAGTCTCTGATAAAAACAAGTGAAATATTTTTTATCATAAAACTTTGTGTGATTTTAAAAATCCACTTTACTTTGTGGGGAAAATTAATTTCAGGCAATAGTACCAGGCAATATCTGAATTTAACTTCAGATATTGCCTGGTACTATTATTGCGATGGTGGTGGGTGAGCAGAATTGCTTTTTCTTGTTTGACAGGAAGAGTTCTTGTGTATGTGCAGATGTGAACAGGAACCGGGAACGGGTTTTCTACCCTTGTTGGCTTTGCTATTGTTTTCAACTTTGCTTTGACGTAGGAGACATGACATGCTTGACTGAGTTAGAACAGATTCTCTTCCTTACTTAGGGAAAGCTCCGCAAGCCAGAGCTAGCGCCTGTGTGAGCACCAACGCCGGAACCGTGAACTCCAGCAACTAATCCCAGAATACTCTGGAATCAACCGGGAGTTGGTAGAGAGGGGACATTGGCCATTAGTTAACCCAGTATGAAAATCTGAGAAACGCAGGAAAATCAGGCCCCCTTTGGACTCCTGACTCCATTGGGGTGAATTTACTATCTTTTATGAATATTCTGTTTTCCGTTGTGAAGTCACACTCTCAAACCCATGTAGTTACTAGGAGGCTGAAATAAAATTTAAGAAGCACACCTGAGTGGCTGGGGCAATAGCAGAAAGGGTAGGGCACTTGCCTTGCACGTTCTGACCTGGGTTCAATCCCTGGCATCACACATGCCTTCCCCCCACCCCCACCCCCACATGGCCAGGAGTAATTTCTGAGAACATCATGATTACAACCATCCTGTTGTTCGTCGATTGCCTGGAGCAGGCCCAAATAACGTCTCTTTCATCCTAGCCCTGAGATTTTTTTTTTTTAAAGTGCCATATTCAAGGCTCCGTCAGGGTTAGGAGAATGAGACCTATCATTGTTACTGGTATTTGGCATACTGGGTACACCAGAGGGAGTTTGCCAGACTCTGCCGAGTGGGCAGGTTACGTTCAGTAAGAATGAGATAATAAGATGTCAGAAGCAGAGTCTCTTGCCCCCGCACCTGTCTGTCCTCACCAGGGCCCCTTGGAGGGGAGTGGGTTGAGTTTCCCTCCCTGTCCTGACCAGGGCTCCGGCAGCCGAAGACCTCCAGAACCAGCCACCACCATGTTGAGACCACTCTCCACACGCATGAAGGTACCGGCAGAGGAACACAGGCATGCGGGTCCCGGGGCTGAGATCTCCAAGCCTGCTCGGATCGGGGCTGAGCATCCTCCACCCAGATCCTCCATATCTGAGAACAGAGTCAGTAATAATCCCTGAGCATCACCAGGTATGGTCTCCCTCCCAAAAGACCAAACAAACCAAAGACAAGCACATCTGTTCTGGGAGAAAGTGTTCATATGAGCCTCCACCTCCAGCTGGCTCCTTTCACCTGCTCTGGGTCCTGAAACCTTTTGTGGGAAAGGACAGTGTGTGCACACGTATGCATGTGTCTCTGTGTGTATTCAATCCACCATAGACTAATACTTTGGTAAATATAATAAAAAACTAAATTTGGAAATCCCATTTTTTTAATTATTGTGGTCAACAAGCAAAAAATTGTCAAATGTCTGCAATGTTTCTAAATGCTTCCCCTCCATGTCTGCGTGACACAATGCTTCTCATTGTACCTGAGGTTGACCAGATGGCAGATGAAGCTTTGCATAGAAAAGGGTGAGCTGCAATGTGAGATGAGCACCAATGAAAGATGTGGGAGAAAATTATTAATCCTGATGCTCAGTAACATCTTAACAATATGGTCTCGGCAACTCTCTCTGCACACGGGTAATTTGCATGTCAAGTCTTTTAATTATTTATTTTTTTATGGTGGGGTGCACAGCGGGCAATGCTCAGAGCTTACTCCTGTCTCTCGGCTTACTCAAATACCACTCCTGGGCGGACTCAGGGAACCGTTGGGATGCGGGGATTGAACCGGGGTTGGCCGGCCAAGTGCCAAGCAAGCTGCTTCCTCAATGGATTATCACTCCAGCCCCATCCTGCCTACCTTTAAAGACTGACTCAAATCCCACATTTTCCATGATAATTTACTTGCACTTCCCTAAGTAATTTTCTGGTCTTGCTGATGAATTTTTATGGTATCAGGAAATTTTCATTATCCTTCACCTGTAATGGAAATCTTGCTTGCCCAGTTACCACCATTTTTAATTCTCTCTGCGTGAAAGAAGGTGAATGACTTGCCAGGACGCTCGCCAGACATTTCTGTATAAGAAATTTATCCAGAAATGTGCACACTCTGGATAAATTTATAAATGTATGCTCACCACTCATACCTTTTAAAATATTTTTTATGCATTTAATTAACTATTTGGTAAAGGTAAAGGTAAAGGCCCTCCCGTTGATCGTCGATTTGCTCGAGCGGGCCCAGTAACTATTTGGTAGTGATAGAAATAAAGAAATAGAAATATAGACTAAGCCTCTTATCCTGCTCACCTCCCAGAATTCTGACTCTTTTCTTTTGGGGGATGTTGGTTCATATCAGGATTGAACCAGGTCTAATTCGGGATAAGCACATTAACCCTCATGCTATCTCTTCAACACAGAAGTAGTTTTCGTCTTAAACCTGAGCTTTGCCATTTTTGTTGCTGAAAGCCAAAGTCAGGCAATTTGTTACATTGGTATATGCTGCCATCTACTGGTTTCTTTGTAGTCACTTTTATTTGTGGTAAGAGGGAAAGATCAAAGGGACTAATTAGTTAACTGGGTCTCCAGACAAAGTTATTACGTTATTGGAGCTGCTTCTGACTTTTAGTTGGAAAGGACTAGGAGTGCACATTTTTTGAGAACTGTGTCTTCCACTTAAAGTTTTAACTATTTTATTTTTAAGAAACATAATAAATACAATGAAATTATACTATATAGTAAAGTACCACATACTATTTGTTTCAAAATAACCAATACAGAAATAGGATACAGATGAAACAAATTTGGTCATAATTTGATAATCATTAAAACTGGTAAGTACATATTAAGTTCATTACATTGTTATTTATTCCATGTGAAGTTCAAAGTTTTCCATAAGCTAGAGAGAAAGTACAGGAGGTAAGGTTAAGTACAGGCTTGCAGGTGGCTGCACCCAATTCCAATCCCTGGCACCACATACGGTCCCCCAGGCACTGCCAGGATCACTCCTGAGCAAAGAGCCAGAACTAGGCTCTGAGTACTGCCAGGTATGGCCTCAAATCCCTCCTGCCCCCAATTCTGGGGGGGTTTTTTTGTGTGGGGGGTTGGGGACCCACACCCGGCTTAGTGCTCAGGACTTACTCCTGGCTCTATGTCCAGGGATCACTCCTGGCAGGGTTGTTCGATTCCCAGCATCCCATATGGTCCCCCAAGCACTGTCAGGAGTAATTTCTGAGTGCAGAGCCAGGAGTAACCCCTGTGCATTGCTGGGTGTGACCCAAAAGGCCAAAAAAAAAAAAAATAAATAAAAAAAGAAAGAAAGAAAACCATACTGATGTCAGCGATGGAACCAGGGTTGGAGGTGTGCACTGACCCATTGTACATCAATTATATATAATTTTTCCTGCCTTAGTTTGCAAGAGTATACATATTTATGTGGTGGTTGTTGTTGTTATTGGGCCACAGCCAGCAGTGCTCAGTACTCACTCCAAATTCTGCACTCAGGGATCACTCTTAGCAGAGCTCAGGGAATCATCTGGAGTTCCAGGGTTGAATTCAAGTCCACAAGACAAGTGTCCTGCTGCTGTACTCTGTGCTCTATACTCGGTACTCTGGCCCCCAATACCTATGTGTTTTAGAGGTACAGTGTTACCCTGCCACACCCCCCGCCCCACCAAGACGTCCCTGTCCTTCCACCACAGCACGCAGACCCTTGCAGTCCACTTGCACCCACCTGGTCCACCTCAATTCTGTCATCAGGGCCCAGAAGTTTGTTTTCAGTGGACATTGTCTATACCTTTAGTTGGCTTCTTCATGTTTCAATATGAGTGAGATCATCCATATTTGTTTCTCTTTCTGGCTTTGCTTAGCTTGACCTTCTCAAATTCCATCCACGTTTCATCAAAAGGAAATATTTCATCTCTTCCTAAGGGCCATCTATTTGATGGGTCACTGCCAGTGGATCACAGGTGACATACAGAGCTGGGGCTCGAACCCGGGCCTCCTGCAAGCTGGCGCAGCCTGTGGAGCCCTCTCCAGCCCTTGTCTGGTGGCTGAGTTGTTTTCATGGTGTTCATCTGTCACAGCATTGGTCTACTTGGGTTGCTTCGGGATCTTGGCTATTAAAATAGCACTGCACTGAACATCTCCTCCGATATATGTGCAGATACCCTTATGAATGAGTGTTTTTGTGTTCTTTGATGCCTCCAAAAAGGATTGTTGGATCATGTGAAAATACCGTGTTTGATGTTGTTGTTTTTTTTTTTTTTTTGAGATAACCCTCCCCTGCCAGACTGTTTTCCACAGAGACTGAAGTCATTTCCATTCCCACTAGCCTATATGGATTTCAAGGCCACTTTTTTCCTCATGTCTCCATAGAAACCGGTCGTCAGACCCAGCGCTCCTCTCCTCGGTCGGTCACGGTGTTTGGATGGTGTTTACGTGCATGACTGGATTTTTCACTGAAGCCTCATAACATCCTCAGAAGTAGGTAGTATTTCTTCCAGACTTCCTAGCAGCTGGGAATCCCTTCTCTCTTCTCTCTTTTCCTCCACAGGAAACAAAGTGACAATGCCCCTCCCCCTCCTTTTTTTTTGTCCTATAGGAGTGATTTTTATTCCTCAAAGGCATGAGTTGAGAACATTTATCAGGTTCCATTTTTTTTTAATTAAAAAAAAGTCTTTTTGTTTACAATACTATTCATAATGCTTTCTCCGGACTATTATCGTTCTGAATTCCAGTCCTCTGCAGGCATGGTCAGCATTTACTAGTTACAAGCAAAAAAAAAAAAATGCAGGGAACTGTGATGGCTCCTTCCCCCCAGCCCTTTCACATTGCTATACTCCTAGTTATATTATATTATACTATACTATTATATTATACTCTATTATAGCCTCATCACTCTTGACCCAGCTGGAGTACGAGGGTACCTGGTTTGTTTATTACGTGTGAGAATAAGTGTGTAAGTATGGAAGAGCTTTTCAAATTTGGCAGGATCCAGCTAAAGTAGGTTTATAGGTAAATAAATAGTTTTATGAATCTATATTTGAAAGAAGAAAGGCCTAAAACCAATAATAAGAAGCCAATGAAGGAAGAGGAAATAAAACCCAATGTAGAAGTTAATATTGGAAAATATTGCTTCTCTTTGTTTTTCCTTTTTCTTCTTTTTGGTTTTGGGTCACACCTGCAATACTCACGGGTTACTCCTGACTCTGCATTCAGGATTCTCCTGGTGGTGCTCAGGGGACCATTTGGGACATAAGGGATTGAACCCAGGTTGGCCACAGGAAACACCTTACCCACTGTACCATCACTCTGGCCCTCTTTCTTTTTCTAAGGGGACATAAGAAGATATTTGGAGGTAATGAGAAGAGCATTCTACATTTCACTGTGGTCATAGTTTTACCTGTATATCAGATTATGCACTTACCAGAACAAGTGCAGTTTGGTTAATTTAGCTTACACCTGAATAGGTTTATTTTATCTCTCTCTCTCTTTTTTTTTTTTGCGTGGGGCAAGGGGTGCTAGGTGCTCAGGAGCTACTCCTGACTCTATGCTCAGGGGTCACTCCCAGCAGTACTTGGGGGATCATGCAGGTGGCTCACACCAAGGTCTCTTGCCCATAAGCTCATTCTCAGCCCTTCCAGTTCTTCCTCGGGCCCAGTAAAGTTTAAAACAAAGAATCCCCAAAGTAGAAGTGTGTGCTATGAATAAAGTTTCAAGGTTTGGAGGCAGTAATAGAGACTTTTGGTATGAAACCTCAGAGGCTCTGATTAGGACTTTGGTTTTCATGCTGATGGACAGGAGAATTCATTGGAGGATTTTGAATGTGTTCTGACTCACACATTGCAGGAATTGTCAGGGATTATTTATATGGGTACTCCATTCACTGCTTGGCTCAAGAAGTATTAGTAGATCTACCTTTCAAAGGGTAGTGAAGACTTAGGGATCCCAAAACACACAGCCGAAAAGCCATCTGCACTTCTATGTTCATTGCAGCACTATTCACAATAGCCAGAATCTGGACAAAACCCGAGAACATATGACTGGATAAAGAAACTATGGTACATCTACAAAGTGGAATATTATGCAGTCACCAGGAAAAATTAAGACATGAAATTTGAAGTCATAAATGGATGGACATGAAGAGTATCATGCTGAGTGAAATGAGTTAGAAAGAAAGAAACAGAAATAATATGATTGCACCCATTTGGAGGACATTATGTATAAATATATATGTGTGTGCGTGTATATATATATACATACACACACATAGTATGAGACTAATATCCAAGGACAGTAAAAAGGAGGGCCAAGAGAAAGAGGATTAATCCAAACTCAGAGGGTTTCCACGAGTGGGGGTGGGGGGAGGGCAGTTAGGACAGAGAAGGGACCACTATGACAATGATGGTTGGAAATGATCACTCTGGACAAGAATTGTGTGCTGGAAAGAGGTAAAGTGATACATATGATAATCTTTCAGTACTGTGTAATCACCAGGCGACTAGGAAAACTCCTGCGGCTCTCTCTCACCACCTGCATTTGGTGGTCTCAAACCATTTCCCTACCCGGGGTGACCGATGCCATGGGTGGATGAAGGAGGAAACGAGGGCCAATCTGGTTGGTGATCAGTTGCCATTTATTCCATTCTCCCTACGCACCGATTCCAATCTCACTAAGCTCCCCATTCTGGTCTCACACTGGCCCTCATTCCTGTCTCCTCCTGTCTCTCCCGCTCATCTCTCTGTGCTCATCTCTCCTTGTGCAGACTAGCTGCCTTGCTCTCTCTCTAGTCTCTCTCCAACTCCCACCTTGGCTGTTGCACAATCAACATATGAAAGTCCTTCCTCTGCTCAAGGGCATAATACCACTTAGTGTTATTTTCTCCTTAGTCCAATATAACATCTTAATCTACATCTTAATTCTACTTCTTAATATTAGTTGTTCTGTATGGAAACAATGAGAAGACACATTAAGCTTGTAGGGTGGCTCTCCTGGGGACATCTCACTATAGATCTCAGACTACAGTGCGCAGGCCAGATTAATCTTTCCTACTCCTGGCAGGGTCCTAATCTAGTTGTGACTTTTTGGATCATGACAGAATTTGTCCATGACCATGCTCTTAACTTACAGTTAAGTATTATGGCGCTTTGGCCTGGCCCATTTCGATGCCAGGTAGCTCACAGCTTGCCATGGATCCACACAGGCCCTTGTCAGGACCCTGCTTTTGGGGTGCTAGGAAGTAAGGGCAACTAGGTCTTAAGTAGAGAGAACAGATCCCTCCCCCCCCCCGAGTGAATATTATTCGGAGTCAACTCCTAAATTATAAAAGCATAGCATTAACTGTCTTCATGTGTCTATACAAAAAGAACATTGCTCTGAATTAACTATGCGAAGGACTTAAGAAGAGAAAAGCAATATTGATGAGTTAACAGAATCTGATTGGGAGATAAAGGTGATTGACCGGTTGGGGAAGCAGAACACAAAGAAAGAGGTTACAGGTGAACACAGAGGAGTGGGAGCACTGTGATGGGAGTAACCCAATAAACCTAAGCTCCCTGTGGCAAAGCAGAAAGGACAAACCAGTTTTATCCTACACAGTACCACCAATATTGCAATCCAAATGTCAAAAAAGGAGAGAGAGAGAGACAGAGACAGAGACAGAGACAGAGACAGAGAGAGAGAGCTTGCTGCAGAGGTTACAAAGTGGGGGTGTGGTGGAGGCAGGAGGAAACTGGGGACACTGGTGGTGGGAAAAGTACAGGGCCCGCGCTCGTGTGGGTGAAAATTGCATGACTGAAACTCAATCATGAACAGTTTTGTAACTGTGTATCTCATGGTAAAAAGTAAAATAAAATAAAGGGCAGTGGAGAATAGAACAAAGCCAGCTGTGGAGAAACATGAAGCAATACTGCCATCTAGTGGGGAGATATCTAACTCTCATAAGCACAACCTTGAAAGTTTAACAAAAGGTGTGTGAACATTGAAACATGCTTTATTCCCCCTGTAAGATGAAACACGTCTTGCTGAAAAAAATCAAAGTTCCCTTTTCTGACTTTTTAGTGAACACAAGGGAATTAAGATTCAAGACGTGGACACTTGCATGTAGTCAACCCAGTACCACTTATAGTCCCGTAAGCACCACCAGGAGTGAGCCCTGAGCACAGAGCCTGGAGTAAGCCCTGAGCAGAGCTGGTGTGACCCCAAAACAAAACAAAGGACTTTTTATTTTTTCCCTGTAACTAGAATGGTTGGGGAAGCCTCAAATGTTTAAGAAAAATGTGTAGAGTTGTCTAAGGTCAATTATATTGGCACTTCTGACCTCCATTCAGTGTTGGTTGGTCAAGAATGGGACAAACAAACACTTCAGGGACAAAAACAGAAGGGATCTCCAAGCTTTAAACCAGTGAGCTCATAGGCTGGCCATTTAATCAATTCAATATCGCTCCCTACCTGTAAGCTGCTAGAGACACTAAAGACAGTTAACTTCGACATCAACAGCAGGTACTTAAGAGCAGACGCTATTTCACACAGCCAATCAGAGGCAAAGGGTTAAAATGAAGAGCAGAGTCCTAACAATTTCCTATTCTATTCTTGCCAGTATTGCCCTCTGCATCTAAAAGACCCTAAACTGTTTCTGTTCTCTCCTGGGTGCATTATTGCTTGTCTTGATTATATTTTAAAAGACCTAACTTGTTTTGCCCATGGGGACTATCTGACTTTGAGGTTATTGTTGGTGTTAGTGTGAAGTGGGTGATTCCTCTGGGATACTTAAAAGCCAATGAGCTTTTCCTTTAAAAGTTGGATTTCTCTTTGGTTCAATTCAGATAACACCTTAGAGAAAGCTGAATGAACATGTATATAGGCAGTAGTGAGTTTGCCTACCCCCCAGAAGGTGGTTTCTGAACCCCAGAAAGTTTGAGTCTCAACCCACCATGTGGTAGGAATGGATGGATCTAAGTCCAAGCCATTGTCCCGCAGTATGATTGTCCACACCCTAAAGAAGTGCCAAGTCCTGGGCTGGAGAGAGTACATAGCCCAGCAGGTAGGGACGCTTCCCTTGGTGGCTGAGCTGGGTTCATCCCGGCACCCAGTGCTGCTAGGAGTGATTCCTCAGTGCAGGGCCAGGTGTACCCCCCCCCCCAAAGTGCCACGTCCTGTCCACTAGGACCAAGCTCGGGTCCAGTTATGTGCAACACTATCTGGGTGTTAGAATACTGGGAAGCTGCCAGTTCCAGGCTGTGCGTCCAAAGGTTGCACCGTTATTTGCAAATAATTAAAATAAACAAGGGTGTACCGTGCGGGGAGGTGAAGGATTTTGTTGGATTATAGGTTTACCAAAAGAACCTGCGGGGGTGGGGGTGGGGGAGAGAGAGAGAGAGAGAGAGAGAGAGAGAGAGAGAGAGAGAGAGAGAGAGAGAGAGAGAGAGAGAATAGAGATGCCTACCATAGAGGCAGGCTGGGTCTTGGGAGGGAAACTGGGGACACTGGTGCTGGGAAATTACTCTGGTGGAGGGATGGGTGTTGGAACACTGTATGACCGAGTCCCAATCATGAACAATTTTTTAATGCTCTGTCTCAAGGTGATTCAATAGAAACATTTTTTAAATAATAGAAAGAAAGAAAGAAAGAAAGAAAGAGAGAAAGAAAGAAAGAAAGAGAGAAAGAGAGAAAGAGAGAAAGAGAGAAAGAAAGAAAAGAACCCGCCACAGGCAGAAGGCGGGGCTGTTTTCATCGAGGCCTCGGGGTAGAGGCTGGAAGCAGGCGGTGGGGGAGGGGTGGAGGGAGGGAAAGTAGGTGGCAGCGCTGTGTGGCACCCGCGGGTCGCAGCTGGTCTCCACCGAGCTTGGGACGAAGGGTGCCGTCGGGAGAGCGGGATAGGGCACGCAGCGTGTGCATTTTCCCGGGCTCTGCCCCGGGCGCGCCCCGCCCCGGAAACACGCCTCCGAGCCGCCGGGCGCGCTTTGCAAAAGTCTCCCCGCCTCCGTGTGTGTGTTTCCCGGGGCTCCCGGAGGCCGGCAGGGCTCGGTCCTGGAGTTCTCGAGCCGGATTGCTTCCCCGAAGGCCCGGCGGAGCGATGATGCCGAGCAGCAGGACCCGGGAGGAGGTGGACGCCACGCTGCAGATCGCCAAGCTGAACGCGGCCGAGCTGCTGCGGCCCGTGCACTGCCTGCGCTTCGGGGCCAGCGCGCGCGGCGCGGACGCCGGAGACTTCTGCCTGCTGGAGCTGGACCCCGCGCTCTGCCCGCAGCTGGAGGCCGGCCACAGGTGAGCCGCCGCTGCCCAGCGAATGGACCGGGAAACGTGGGCATCGGGAAGCCGGGCCGGCCGGAACGGTGCATGCATTAAACCAGAGGGATGGGGGGCGGGGGGGTTGCTGACCTGACCCCCAGCACCCTGCAACTCTCCCGGGGTTAGGCGAGGTGGGGGTGGGTGGGGGTGGGGGAAACTGGTCCCGCTGACCTCAGTGAAGGTGGGGGACTCTGGTCGTGATGCAGTTCCCGGAGACGCACTTGACCTTCAGACGCAGTGTTGATAGCTGAGCTGGGGAGAGTTTCTGGCCTTTTATTCAGACTACAGGCCGGACTGGAGGGGATCCGTTTAAGGCCGTCATACTACTCTGGTGAGTTGGAAACGGTTCAGGAAACAGACTTGATTGCCACCACTCCCGGGCGGCATCTGCGGCTGTTTCTAATGGAAAGTCCTGCTCTCTTGCTCTGAGACTAGCTAGACCATCAGTCTCGATTGGCGGCCGCATCTCCTGGACATGAAGCCTTAGAGGCCTGATTCTCTTCGGCCCTGGTCCTTCAAGCCAACACTTATTATTTATTAGGTCTTTGGTTTCTTCTAAGTTCCTTTAAACTGAACCTCTTGATTTGTCTTTTTTTTTCTTTTTCGCTTTTTGGGTCACATCCAGTGATGCTCAGGGGTTACTCCTGGCTCATTTATTCAGGAATTACTCCTAGTGGTGCTCGGGGACCATATGAGTTGCTGGGAATTGAACCGGGGTGGGCCGTGTGCAAGGAAAACGCCCTACCTGCTGTGCTATCGCTTCAGCCCCTTGATTTGTCTTTTAGCTTTCATGCTTTACCCATCAGAGTGTTACGGTCCACTGGGCAAACTAGTCACAGAATATCTCTAAAGGAACAGGAGGAAAAATTTTTACTTTTTTTTTTTTTTACTGGGAGAGGGCCATAGCTGGCAGTGCTCAGGGATCATCCCTGGGCCTGTACTTTGGGGGTCACTCCTGGTGGTGCTCTGGTGTCATGTGCAGTGCTAGGGGTCAAACTGAGCTTCCTGCATGCACAGCCTGTGTTTAACCTGCCAAGCGCCCTCTCTGGCCTCTAAGTCATGACATCTTTTTTGTTTGTTTTGTTTGGGCCATATCTGGGGATGCCCAGGGTTTACTCCTATTGTTGTGCCCAGGGGTCACTTCTGGTGAGGCTGGGGGGCTGTATGGCGATCACAGAGGATCTAACATGGATTGGCTGAGTGCAAGACAAACACTTTCTCCACTGTATTGATTTCTCTGTCCACAACATGACTTGTTTTCTATTTGGGGGCGGGGGGCTGCTCTGTGGTGCTCAGGATTTACTCCCCATTCTGTGCTCAGGAATCACTCCTGTCGGTGCTCAAGGGACCCTATGGGTTGCCACGGATCGAACTTGGGTTGACTGGGCGCTATGCAAGTGTTTTACTCACTGTACTCTCGCTTGGGCCCCCCAAATCATGACATCTTAATGGAAACATCTGGATTCTTTGCCTTGTGCTCTTCCCTGCAGGCGGCATGGACGCCAGGTGTTGGCATTTGGCCTCTTGGCCTCTTTGGGTCTTGCTCACCCATGTCTAATTGTTTTTTCATCTGACGCCCTGGGTTGCAGTGCCTGAGGCTGGCACTCTGCCCATCGAGCCCTCGGTGCAGGGCCTGAGAGCTGGCGGCAGGCAGTTTCAGGCCTTTCAACTTCATCCAGGTCAGGATTTTGTAGCTGCTGAGAGAGGCCCATCACAGTCATAATAAGACTGCCAGTAAGCCTGGTTAATAATGGTGTTATTGGTGATTAATAATTAAAATAATAAATGATAATAAACATCAACCAGTAAAGCATTAATTGATAATAAATACTATAATGAAGAATTACAATGAATCACAATCACAATCACAATCATCCTGTTGTTCGTCGATTTCCTCGAGCTGGCACCAGTAACGTCTCCTTTGTCCTAGCCCTTGAGATTTTAGAAAGTGCCATATTCAAGGCGCTCTCAGGGTCAGGAGAATGAGACCCATCATTGTTACTGGTTTTTGGCATATCGAGTACACTACGGGGAGTTTGCCAAACTCTGTCGTGTGGGCAGGATGCTTTCGGTAGCCTGCCGGGTTCTCCAGAATAAGAACTAGATAATAAGATGTCTTCCGGGAGCTGGGTTTTATAGTCTCTGGGTCTTGGCCACTGATGGGATTACATGGCCCTGGGGACAGTTGGTGGGTGTGACGCCTACCTACTGGAAGATGGGGGATCTGGGTGGAGGAGGCCCAGTCCCAATCTGAGCAGGCTTGGAGATCTCAGCCCTGGGACCCACATGCCTGGGTTCCTTCATGCATATGGAGAGTGGTCTCAGCATGGCTGTGGCTGGTTCTGGAGGTCTTTGGCTGCAGGGACTCTGCTTGGGACGGGGAGGAAAACTCAACCCGCCCCCCTCCAAGGGGCCCCGGTGAGGACAGCCAGGCGTGAGGGCAGTTGGTGGGTGTGACGTCTGCCTACTGAAAGATGGGGGATCTGGGTGGAGGAGGTCCAGTCCCAATCAGAGCAGACTTGGAGATCTACGCCCCGCGTCCCGCACGCCTGGGTTCCTCTGCTGGTTCCTTCATGCGTGAGGCTCGTCCGAACGTGTGGAGAGTGGTCTTAAGCATGGCTTTCGCTGGAACTGGAGGTCTTCAGTTGCCGGGGCTCTACTTGAGGCGTATTAAAATAAATAATGGTTAATAAAATTATTAAACATCTTATTAATAATTAAGTCTTAATAATGTTTGTGGGTTTTTTTTTTTTCTTCTCGCCTTCCTGCAGTCTGGTGATTCGTGGGGATAAGGACGAGCAGGCTGTCTTGTGCAGTAAAGACAAAACCTATGACTTGAAAATAGCAGACACTTCCAACATGTTGCTTTTCATTCCTGGTTGTAAAACACCTGAACAGCTGAAGATGGAAAGCACCCCCAGAGACATTGTTCACGCTGAGGTACGATCCTGAGTCCTGCGCTGCTTCACTGTGAGAAGAACAATACGTGTGCTAATCTTGTCTTTAGCTCTGAACTTCAGGTTTGGGGCCAGAGAAGTAGTATGGGGGTAGGGTGCTTGCCTTGCGTGTGGCTGAGCCAGGATTGATTCCTGATCCCACATCTGGCCCCCCCCCAAGCATTGCCCGAGTCAGCCCTGAACACTGCCCTATGTGTCCCCCATACCAAAACAAACAGTTCCCTAGAGTATATATCATGGACAATTGAAAAACTTCTCTAATGGGACTTGAGAAACCTTTATGTTTCATTCATGTGGATTCTTGTGACGTTGACTTCATATTCCTAATTTAATTTTTTTTCTGATTTACCCACTTTATCTCATTTCATTAATTTTTTTAAAAAATATATATGTATTTTAAACTGCATTACAGTGAGATACACAGTTTCAAGGTTGTTCACGATTGGGTATCAGTCATATAATGTTATAACGCCCGTCCCCAGTGTACATTTGCCACCACCAGTGTCCCCCAGTTAGCCTCTGCTCCCCCTACCCCCACCTCTATGGCAGGCATTTCTCTCTCCCTCGCTCTCCTCTCCCCTCTTCACCCCTCCTTCCTTTTGGACATTATGGTTTGCAATACAGATACTGAAAGGTTACCATGTATATCCCTTTATCTACTTTCAACACTCAGTTCCTGTCCAAAGTGATCATTTCCAACTATTATTGTGATAATAATAGCTCTCTCTCTCTCTCTCTCTCTCTCTCTCTCTCTCTCTCTCTCTCTCTTTGGCCTCTAATTTGATTTTTAAGCCATAATCAAACATTTTCTCTCTTTCTTTTCGAGTAAAACAGGAGGTTTTTATTTAGGAGATGTGAAAGGGAAGAGGGAGGCTTGGAGTGAAAGAAATTAACACACGCACCCTCAAATTGGGAGGAGGCAGTTCTTCACTTGTTTGTTTTGTTTTTGGCACATACCTGGCTGTGCTCAGGGCTTACTCCTGGCTCTGTGCTCAGCGATCACTCTTGGTGGGGCTCAGGGGACCATCTGAGGTGCCAGAGATCAAGCCTGGGTTAGCCGTGTGTAAGATAAGTAAGCAGCCTTACCTGCTATATTATCTTTCTGACTCCATGGCTTCGCTTAATTATTTGCTGTTACGTGACTAACTTGAAAGATTTATTTTTAAGGCATTTTGCTATGAATATGTTTTAAAAGGAGATACCTCCAAATTGTAATTGGCACATTTGGTGGTCTTTCTGTGGTAGAGAGATGAACAGATTTGAGTGTTTGAGGGAGATGTGAACAGATTTGAGTGTTTGAGGGAGATGTGTTTCTCAGGTTTACAGTCAGATTGGTTTATTGCCAGTGAAAACTAGAACAAATTCTAAAGGATTTTAGAGAGTGCTGATGGCAGGTAACCAAATAGAAGTCTCTGTTTCAGGTAGTTACATATATAATACTCACTTTGTTGCCCTTAATGCTTTTTATGATATACAGAAGTGGAATTGAAAGAAGGAAAAAAGAGAGTAAAAGAGACATGACCGATGGAGTGATTGTACAGTGGGTAACGTGCTTGCCTTGCACTCAGCCAACCCAGGTTCTATCCCCAGCAGCCCCTATAGTCCTCCAAACACTTAAAGGAGTGATCCCTGAGCACAGAAGTAGAAGCAGGAATGAGATGAGCATAGTGCAAGGAGTAAGTCCTAAGCACCACCAGCAGTGACCAAAAGCCAGCACCCTGCATCCCCTCAAGAAAGCATGTGGCCCAAAAGATAACTCAGTGTGGGGAGGACATGCTTTGCATGCAGGAGGTACAGACTGTCCCTGCTGTCATCTGGGTCCCTAGGAACCACCAGGAGCAACCCCTGCTAATTATCCCTTAGCAATGTCACACTTTCCCCAAAGGCCAAAAACAAGAAAAATACTCCAGAAATATTAGTGAATCATATGGTACTGTAGCAGAAAAAAAAAATGGTAAAAAAATTTTCAATAAATATTTTAATTTTTATAGGACTCTTTAGTCTCTGGTTTAATTAACCAGAAATATTTTCAGCAGAAGATGTTATCTTTGTAAAGATACTATTTTCTCATCACGTGCCAATTAATTTTTATTTATTTATTTTTTTTGCTTTTTGGGTCACACCCGGCGATGCTCAGGGGTTACTCCTGGCTCATGCACTCAGGAACTACTCCTGGCGGTGCTCGGGGGACCATATGGGACGCTGGGAATTGAACCCAGGTGGGCCATGTTGGCTGCGTGCAAGGCAAACACCCTACCCGCTGTGCTATCGCTCCAGCCCCCACGTACCCATTAATTTAACAGTACCTATGTATCCTTTGAGTTCTTGCTATGGAAATTCTGAGTTAAGCCTAAGGGAGCCTACTGATCCGCTTCATCTGTGATTGCACTGTGCATGCATCGCATTGCTGGTAAGGGATGCACATATGCCAAGCAGATGACATGGATTAGGGTAGTGGGCGTGTCACGGGAGTAATAAGAAATGGTAGAGCCTCTGGCCCATTGCAGAGCCATGTGCGCCAAGCAAGTGGCTGAGCACCACCTGCTCTGTGCAGCCTAAATCCAGCATTGCCGCGACTTCTGATTTCTTTTTTCCCCCAACTAAAATTCAAACTTTAGATTTTGGAGCCACATCTGATATTGTTTTCCCCAACACTATCTGGCAATTTACTTAAACGCTATCCTAAATCTCTCTTTTCTCAAGCACTGATGAACACACCTACATTGGTATGTTGGAAGCGGCCAGTTGGTGAGCTCTGGACAGTGTCAGCAACCTGGATTGGTCTTTTTTTTTTTTTAAATTAAATCACTGAGACACAGTTACAAGCTTTCGTGTTTGAATTCCAGTCATACAATGATCAAACACCCATCCCTCCACCAGTGCACATTTTCCACCACCAGTGTCTCCGGTATCCCCACCCCCCTTTCTAACCCTCCCCCTGCCTCCATGGCAGACAACTTCTCCCATACTCTCTCTCAACGTTGGGGCATCATGGTCTGCAATACAGATACTAAGAGGTTATCACATTTGGTCCTTTATCTACTTTCAGCACGCCTCTTGATTGGTCTTTAAAGCACAGTTCTGTGGGCTTTAGATTCACTGCTGTTCCTTCAGGGCTCTGGCCATCCTTTGACTTCCATCTTAGAGTTTGAAGGCAGGCAACGATGATCCTCAGGGCCCTTTTACTTTCTCCACTGAACACTTACCAGACACCAGCTCTGTGCTAGTGCTGGTCACCTTGCTAGTCCCGGAACCATTAGGCTATTTTTCCCTACCTATACTGGATAGCTATTTTTCTATCAAATGGCCTCTGCCGACTGGATTTCTTTGGATGAGGTCTCTCACTCTTTCACATGTTCCATTAAGGAACTAGGTGTGATTCTTAAGAATGGGAAGTTGTTGCATTGAATAGAATGCTCTCTCTCTGATGCTTGCTTTTGTTTGTGTTTTGGAATCGCACCCAGCAGTGTTCAGGGACTGTTCATTGCTTTGTGCTTGGGCTTCAGTCCTGGCAGTGCCCCAGGGATCGAGTTATGTTTGGAATTGAACCCTGTACCAGCTAGTACTCAGTATTTTGAATTATCTTTCTGGTCCCTAATGATGAATATTTTTTTGGGGGGGGGAGGGAAGGAAGGTGTTGTTTTGTACTCAGGAATCACTCCTGGCAGTTCTTGGGGGACCATCTGAGATGCTGAGGATGGGACCCAGGTCAGCTGTGTGCAAGGCAAACACCCCACCTGCTGTACTATCACTCTGTCTCCCCAATGATTAATTTTGACTAAACCACACAGAATGAGGGTACGGTCTCTTCCCTTCCCTATACTTTTATTATTGATTTATTTTGGTGTTTTGGGGGGACCTTGGCAGTACTCAGGGGCTCCTCTTAGCCCTGTACTCAGGAGTGGCCCCTGGTGGCATACGGTGGAGTCGCAGTCTCAGCCCATGCAAGGCCTTACCTCCTCCTGGACTATCTCTCACCCTTTCCCATGATTATTTAGAGACTGAGACTGTCTCGATTTTTTTTTTTAGCCTGAATATATTTTTAAAATTATTCCTGCCTAGTTTACACAGTCATCCTCAACTTCCTTCTGGAGATATTCTAGTATCCAGAGTATACTTGAGACCAGGGACCTCAGCTATTGGTTCTCACTGAGTAGACAGGCTCTTTTTCACTGGGGTTTGAACATTGTTTCCTGCAGACACTCAGCTGTCTGCTTGAGATGCTGGCTGGCTGCCTTCCTGACAAATCACAATAGAATCACTCTATGAAATACTTTTGTCCGGGGTTGGACCAAAAGCACAGCGGGTAGGGCGTTTGCCTTACATGTGACTGACCCGAGTTCGATTCCCAGTATCCCATATGGTCCCCTGAGCACTGCCCGGAGTAATTCTTGAGTGCAAAGCCAGGAGTAACCCCTGTGCATCGACGGGTGTGACCCCCCCCCCCCAAAAAAAAAACAACTTGTGTCCCTTTTCTTGTGGATGGGTCAGTTGAAATTTTATATAGATTTTCTTACAATGATATTAGGAAGATTCTCTCTCTGTGATTTCCAGATCTTTGGTTTTTCCAATAATTATTGGGAGTTGAGAAGATGTAGACCTAGGTTAAAGAAACTAAAGAAACTGTTGATGGAAAATGCCTATGAAGGCCCGGACAGTCAAAAAGAAAAGGAGTCAAATCGCTCTAAGGTAAATCTTTGTTTCACTTTTAAATACGGAATAAAAAATAGAATTAATATTAGAAGCACCTAATGTTCATTCTTGGTTAGGTTGTGAAAACTCTAAAGCTTCTCTGAAGGAAATGACAGTACTCCAAAGAAGAGGGTGCTTTGTAATGACTCCTGTGTATCATTGTGCAGTTGAACATTTATTAGTCTCATTCCTGCTATTCTTCTCATTCTTTCTTCCCTCCAGCCCTACGGCCTCTTAACCTGAAGTATTTTAAAACAAATCCTGGGGACCAAAAAGAATAGTTCAATCCTTTGGAGAACAGGCTTTGCATGCAGAAGGCCCAGGTTTGATCTCTGGCCCCACATGCTTCTTCAAGCACTGAGCTGGGAATAACCCCTGAGCATCACTCAGTGTGACCTCAAAACCAAAAACAAACAAATCCTAGATTTCATAATTCTGTTTATATAACTGGATGCTTCTCATGTTTCTATCTATGAAATAATAGTTTTTTTAAGAAGTTAAATGTTCTTAAAAATTATAATTAGGTACCCCAAGAGAAGGCATTATGAAAATGAAAAATAGGGGCCTGAGTGATAATACAACAGGTGGGGGGTTTGCCTTGCATGTGGCCAACTTGGTTTGATCCTTGGCATCCCATATGATCCCCGAGCACTGCCCGGAGTAATTCCTGAGTGCAGAGCCAGGAATACCTCTGAGCATTGCTGGGTGACCCATAAAGTGAAAAAAAAAAAAGAGAAAAGAAATGAAAAATAGACTAATACCTGAATTGATTGACTCCTGAAGTATGGAAATATTTACAGGCCGATTAAAAAAAAAGTTTGTAATGTAATTCAAAAAGATAGAACACTACTGATTTTCTAAAAGTTACATTTGTATTGGAAGTTCTTTTTGTAAAACTGATTCCTCTTTTTTAAAAAAATGTTTTTGTGGGTGCCATAGATGGTGGCTCTTGTGGGGTAGAGGGAGGGAACCATGTGGTACCACAGATCAAACCCAGGGCTCAAACCTAGGCTTATGTCTGCAAATATGTGGCTCCCTGGTGCAAAACGTATCAGCTTAATCATTTTCCATGTACAGTTATTTGGCATTAAGTATATTCACTTTGTTCCTCCATCATGACCACTTACTTGTAAAATCCTAATCTAATCTCCTCTGCCTTTGGTAAACACTTTTAATTTCTCTCTCTGAATTCAACTACTTTAAATACCTTATGAAAGGAGAATCATATATTATTTGCCCTTTTGTGTTGATTATGTTTTCAAGGACAAAAGTTCTTATTTTAATTAATATCCAATTTATATATTTTTCCTTTGTTATTTATGGTTTGGTGTTCATGCCTAAGATATCATTGCCAACTTCAGCATCACAAACATTTCCCCTACGTTTTTTCTTTTAGGATATCTATTGATTTCATGTAAAATTATTACCTACTAACAGAAGAAACTGAGCCAGTATACAAATTCTGCTTTTATCTGTCCTGTGTATTATATTTCTCAACATTTAGAAAGAATATTAAAAAAATATTTTTCTGCAAGTAGCCTTAAACCATTTCGTTATTGTTGTTGTTTCAGTATACAACAGAAGATTTGCTTGATCTAATTCAGGCAAGCGAAGAAGAAATCATGACCCAATTACAAGTTCTAAATGCCTGTGAGATTGAAGGTAAGCATTCCTTACTCTTTTTATTAATAATAATGGAATTGGTTGTATGAAAGAGAAAGAAACAAGCTTTTGGACATCTTTGCCTTTTGCATATTTGGGGTACATGAGGTTTGCATATTTGGGGTACATGAGATTTATGTGTGACTAGTGCCTACTCATAATGTCTCCCCTCCCCCCGCCCCGTGGTAATAGAAGAATTATGTCAGGTAGAGAAAGGTCTTTGGTTATCAATATGTTCTTCATTGTTTATAATTAGTAAAAGAACTAAACCGACTTATTCTAGGCTATATGTTGAGTTATTTAAGCCCTCCTTAAAGAAGAAAACTCCAAGTATGGATTTTAACACATCCCTCTGTATTATTCACTTACTGCTTAGGAATGGGTAAAAATCTTGGTGAGGGATGCATGGATTTCTAGCTTTCTTTGTAATTTTCACATGACACATTCCATTTTTTTAAAAAGTTGCCTTTATTTTACTAGAATACAGCAACAGCATTTTCCCTTTGGAATGTGTGTTTGATTGTTTCTCAAAGGATAGTGGTTCTATCTTCGAATAGAAAATGGTATTTCATGGTTGGGGGAGAAGGTAGGGATGGAGCTTGGGACTCCTGCATGCCAAGCCCTTGTGCACTCAAGCCCTTTCAGACATCTCCTTCACCCTAGCATTTCATAATTTTTTATGTAACAAGGAACAATATTTTGTGGAATTTTTTTGTCCTTTTTTTTTGGGTCACACCCAGCGATGCACAGGGATTACTCCTGGTTCATGCACTCAGGAATTACTCCTGGCAGTGCTGGGGGGATCGTATGGGATGCTGGGAATCAAACCCGAGTCGGCCTCATGCAAGGCAAACGCCCTACCCACTGTACTATCGCTTCAGCCCCAGGAACAATATTTTGGTGCTCAATCTTTTGCCACTGATCCACTTTGTACCCCTGAATCAACTGTTTCTTAAAGAGGGGTTTAAGAATTTGGAAATCTCTCTGCAAGAGTTATGATAACAGATAACCAGGGCTATACACAGAGATAAACAGTGAGGGAAATCGAACCTATGACCTCATCTGTCTGATTTCCAGTGAAATGATATTACCAGCTTCAGGCTCCCACGTTTCCGCCTAAAATGAGAAGATTCCTGTGAGATAATTAAGTATTAGAGCATTTGCAAATATATAAAATTACTCATCTGCAAAACACATTTGAATTAAAGAAAAGCATTAAAGGAAGGCTATTGAAAAAATAAGGTTTTTTTCTTTTTTCTTTTTTTAATTTGGGCAGTGAGAAGCAGTATACTGCTACTTGATCAGTTTATAAATTTGCTTAAAATGTTTTTTGGTAAGCATAACTTTTGGGATTTGTAGGTTACTGGAGGATTCTTGAATTTGATTATGAAATGAAGCTTCTGAATCATGTGACTCAACTTGTGGATTCTGAATCTTGGTCTTTTAGTAAAGTTCCTTTGAATGTGTGCCTTCAGGAACTTGGGCCTTTGGAGCCAGAGTAAGCATTTTAATTACTTGTCCCTCCAGATTTCCTTAAGGGGTAGAGCACTCTGACTATTGGGTTGATTTAGGAGGAAGTGGGATTTGGGTCATACCTGCTGGTGCTCAGGGTCTAACCCCACCTCTGTGCTCAGAAGTGACCCCTGGTGGTGCTGAGGGGATTGTATGCATATTTACTTTGGGGAGTGTCTTAAACCCTGTGCTCTCTCTCTCTCTCTCTCTCTCTCTCTCTCTCTCTCTCTCTCTCTCTCTCTCTCTCCAGCTACTAGAAGCACAGACTATTTAAATGCTGATATCTTATATCACTAAAGGTATAATCAATGAAAAAGAACTTGGGAATTTTGTTCACTGTGTTGAATAAATATATAGCATCTTTTTCCTACAATGAAAATACTATAAAAAAGTAATTTTTAAAAATAAATAAATGTATATCCAAAACATTCCCATGAAAACTTAAGCACATAGTAATTCCCCAGTATCTTTTAATTTCCAGTTTAAATAACTATCAAACATATCACTTAGAAGTTAAAAACTCAACTTGATATCTAATTTCTGATTAGCAGTCAGGTTTAAATAGCATGCATAAAATGTTGGTAACTTTTCAAATGCATGGCTTGTATTTTTCAGGGAGATGATTGAACACTGCCTTAAATGTTATGGAAAGAAATATATAGAAGAAGGTAAGATTTGGAAAGTATTCTGATAGATATTTTAGCTCCTGTATATTGAAAACTGTATGCCCTTTTCTGAAGTGTGTTTGTATTTAAAAGAATTGCATGATGTTGGGACCAGAGAGATAGTACAAGGGTGAGAGAATTACCTTGACCAGGCCTGCCCCAGTTTGATCCCTGGTATCACATATGGTTTCCTGAGCACTGCCAGGAATGATCTCTGAGCACAGAGCCAGGGGTATCCCTTGAGCACCACAGAACCAGGGGTATCCCTTGAGCACCATGGGTGGTATGACCCCAAAACAAAACAGAACAAGTACTCCATGGCTTTGTGGGATGTAAGTTGTGTGAAATTCTGTGCAATTGTTTTAAGGAAAATGGAATGTAAATAGTATATTTAATTGTAAGACAATAATGTGAAACTACCTGCTACCTTTTTCTTAGGTGAAGTTTATTTTGAACTGAGTGCTGACAAAATATGCAGAGCAACAGCCCAAATGCTACTGCAGAATGCAGTGAAATTTAACCTCAGTGAGTTTCAAGAGGTGTGGCAACAGAGTGTTCCTGAAGGAATGGTAACCAACCTTGATCAGCTTAAGGTAATGACAACAGTTTATCATTAAGTACCAGGGAACTCAAACTTCGAGTGGAACTGAGTTTGGAACTGATTAATTTTCCAGGCAACTCGTTAGGAACGCACTGTTCATTCAATCCATCACAAAATCCTTCGAAAACCTCAACATTTATTGCAGTATAATTTTATATATTATAAAATCCCCCGTTTTGAAAGGAATTCTTGTTAATTCTTTATGTACCACCTCACTGAGAGCCCTTGAGCCCATTGATCCTTCATGATGACTCTGGCTTTTGCTCAGGGCTCACTCCTAGTAGGGCACAGAGGACC
This sequence comes from Sorex fumeus, assembly GCF_029834395.1. NCBI lineage: Eukaryota > Metazoa > Chordata > Mammalia > Eulipotyphla > Soricidae > Sorex > Sorex fumeus. The sequence continues at coordinate 61,076,809 of NW_026606059.1, forward strand.
AGATGCAGTGTTGAAGATTGAGCCTGGGTATCTGCTACCAGCTGAAGCATCTCTCTAGCCCTGTTGAGACTGATGTTAATATTCCAAGATAGTGACAGTGGAGCAAATGGGCCAGGAAACTACAGCATCAATTCCAGAAGAGATTCATTTCTTCTTGACCTCAAGACCGCCACATCAGAAATAGAAACTCAAAGAGGAAGATGTGATCAGCATTAGCAAAGGAAACAGAGCTAGAGAGATGAGTTCAAAAACCATCTTGATAAATGGGTCATGGTAAAAACGAATGTCATCGCTTAAAGGAGCTCTTGCTATGGAAAAGCACATTCTAAGTCTCTGCAATTAAAAGTTTGTGTGAGCTTTAAAATATTGCTGACATTTTAAATGCCCTGGCTAAGTGCATGACACGTAACGGTAAAAGAATGAGTCGTCTTTAGACATGAGATCATGAAACCAATATTTTAACTGTCCTTTTCCTTCTCTTGTAGGGGTTAGCCTTGGTGGATAGACACTCCAGGCCAGAAATCATATTTTTGCTTAAAGTAGATGACTTACCTGAGGGTAATCAGGAGCGTTTTAATAGTCTCTTCTCTGTACGGGAGAAGTGGACGGAGGAAGATATTGCTCCATATATCCAGTAAGTAATCTATGAAAATGTATTGGGGGACTGGAAGAGATGGTCCTTTTCATAAAGAGTGATAGAGGACTCTCGATTTATTATTCGAACATAATTTTTAAAAGTAGGCAGGTATATTCCCTAAAGTCACAGCTTCAGTTACACTTCAACATTGTCAAGTGGTATCTCTCTTCTCTAGCATTCTCCACATCTGTTTCTGGAAGTGGGCTGTGTGTCATCTTTTTGTTTTGTTTTGCTTTGGGGCCACACCTGGCCCTGTGCTCAGGAATCAGTCCTATGGTGCTCAGGAACCATCCATCTAGGATACCAGGGATCTAACCTGGTCAGCGTCTTACCTGATATGCTATCTTTCCAGCCCTGTTTGTCCCTTTTCTTTATGAGACCACATCTGTCTGTACTCAGAGTTTTCTTCCGACTCTTTGCTCAGGGATCATGTTTAGCAGGGCAAGTAAAAGTACAACCGCCTGCTGGTTCCATGCCCTCTGCTCTCTGTCACAGAGGCCATCCTTTCTGCTTTTCTCAAAATGACATCTTTCTCTTTTTTAGTAGTATTAGTATTTGTTTAGGTTTGGGGTCCATACATGCGGTACTCTGGAGTTGCTCCAGGCGGTGCTCAGATGACCATGCATCAGGTGTGAAGGGGATTGAACCCACACCTTAATGCAACACATGTTCTCAACCAGTTCAGCTCACATTCTGGTTGTCTTTCCACCTTCCACGGTCAGTTGTCTGTCTTTGATTGATTGGTCTCTTACTATCACTAGTGTGTGTGTGTGTTTGTGTGTGTGTGCATCCACATGTGTGCACATGTGCAGGAGTGAGGTGGTTTGGCATATACATGGTGGTGCTTGGTGTCTACTCCTAGCTCTTGTGTTCAGGGGACCATGAGGTGCCCGGGATCAAACTAGGGTTGGCCGCTGCAAGGCAGCATTTTAATCTTTTTTGGGGGAGGGGGGTCACACCTGATGATGCTCAGGGGTTACTTCTGGTTTATGCACTCAGGAATTACTTCTGGCGGTGCTCAGGGGACCACATGGGATGCTGGGAATTGAACCCTGGTCGACCTCATGCAGGACAAACGCCCTACCCGCTATGCTATTGCTCTAGCCCTGGCAGCATCTCTGACCTTCACTGCCACTGTTTGACACAGCAGACTCTAGATGCTTGCATTAGGCCTAGATTTAAGTTCTGTGACTACCTATTTTTTGTTTTATTTTTGTCTCTACACTCAAGAATCACTCCTGGTGGTGCTTGAGGTACCATATGGGTTGAGGTACCATATAGGTTGATGGGGATCTAACCCAGGCTGGCCATGTGCAAGGCAAATGCCCTACCCATTGTACTATTGCTCTGGTGCTAGCACCTTAATACTTTAATCTTCAGACTTGACCTTTTGTAAAACAAATATCTTACGCAGTCGGGGGAGGGATGCAAAGATGATGATGTGTTGTTGGCGGGCTCTCTGAGCAGCTCTCTCTCGCTGCCCGCATTTGGTGCTCTCGAGCCTCTGTGTATGGACCGGACTGGGATGGCTCCTCCTTTGTGCTTTGCTTCTGTGCGTGCTGCTGTGCTCTCTTCTGTCTATTTCTGACTCTGTCTCTGTAGTCTCTTCTCTGGTCTCTTCGATCTCTCTCTATGGAGCCCTTCACTCTGGATTCTGACTCTGCCCCGCTCCGCTCCTATAGTCTTAGTTTATATAGCAATCACATAGAGTGGTGAAACAAAGGAGGGTTGAACATTAACAAATCAGCAAAGAAGTGTAAGACCACTCCTCCAGGAGATTAACTCAAGGATAAAATCTCATCTAAAGAGATTACTCTGGATTACTAGGAGATCTGTTTAAGGGCAGGATCCCATTCAGGGTGTGTCACTTTCTTCTTTCCTCAGCTAGTAATCCACTTAAATAGTTGTAGTAAATCTACTTCTAATATTTCTAGCAGTGTCATTCTTTATGAGCACAGTAAGAGATATATCAACTTAAAAGTTTGGTTCTTCATGAGGACGTCTTACTATATATTCCAGACCACGGTCCTTAGGTCAGATTAGTCTTCCTAACCCCAGCAGGGTCCTAGTCTCATCGTTACTTTTGGATCATGACAGCATTTGTCTATGATCATGTTCTCAACTTATAGTTGAGTCTTGTGGCGCTTTGGCCTGGCCCATTTCGATGTCAGGGTAGCTCACAGCTTGCCCGGGTCCATTTAGTCTCTCGTTGTGACCCTGCTTTTGGGGTGCTAGGAGCTAAGGACAACTGAGTCGAGAGAGCAGATGCCCAGGAGCAAATATTATTGGAATCAATCAACTCCTAAGTTACAAAGCATAATATTATTGTCTTCCTGTGTCCATACAGAAAGGACATTGCTTTGGGTAAACTAAGTTCCCTGCGACAAGGCTGAAAGGACAAACCCACTGTTATCCTACAACCTTTCCCATTGGCTTTCCCCATGAGATGCTCATACCAAAACCACTGGTTCTCTGTCTGCTTCATCTTTCTCACCTCAGTAAAGAGAGCTGCCATTAATCTTGTTACTAAAGCAAAAGGTCTAGAATTACACTTGTATTCCTCCCCTCATTCAAATGTAAACAGATCCCCTATAGTTTTTTCTCCTATTTCTGCCTTATTTTCTTTTACCCCCCTTTGATTTATTTTTCAATTAAAATTTTTTGTTTTGTTTGAACTACACCCAGCTGTGCTCAGGGCTTACTCCTGGTTCTGTGTACAGGGGTCATTCCTGGTGAGACTTTGGGGACTAGATGGGGTGCTGGGGACTAAGCTTGGATCTGCTGCAAGGCAAGTGCCTTACTGCTGTACTGTCTCTCTGGGCCCATTGTTTCCCTCTTTTAAATATTATTTCAGAGAAAATTTAAATACTCAAAAGTAACAATGTATCACGAGTAAAGTCTCCATTGGAGACTTTGTTGTTACTGTGTTTGGTATATTGAATACATCACGGGTAGCTTGCCAGGCTCTGCCCTGCAGGAGAGATACACTCCGTAGCTTGCCGGGCTCTCCGAGAGGGGCGGAGGAATCGAACTCGGGTCACGCCATGTTGGCTGCGTGCAAGGCAAATGCCCTACCGCTGTGCTATCGCTCCAGCCCAAAAGTAACAATATAATAATAAACTCTCCTGGTCACCCAGCTTTCATAACTGTCAACCCAATTCCCCCGTTGTCAGAGCTTTGATCATCTTATGCCTTTCTGCTCATCAAAAGCCACTGCTAATGGCTTCCCATTTAATCAGAATTAAATCAGAGTCCATTGCTCCTCCCTCAGCCTCTTGTATATAATCTGACTTTCTCTTTTTGGGGATACAAAATATGCTGAAATTCAGGGAACCTCACAAGCTCACAAGTAATCTAGAAAACAGTTTCTCTGAGACTTCTCCCTACTCTGATGACATTCCTTGTATTTGCAATTTAGAAACTGAGTGATGGCATGGAAGAATCACCAAGGTTGAAGCATATAGGCCTGGCTATCACTGTATCACTGTCATCCTGTTGTTCATCGATTGCCTCGAGCAGGCCCCAGTAACATCTCCTTCGTCTTAGCCCTGAGATTTTAAAAAGTGCCACATTTGGGGCTCTTTCAGGGTCAGGAGAATGAGACCCATGATTGTTACTGGTTCTTGGCATATTGAATACGCCACAGAGAGTTTGCCAGACTCTGATGTGTGGGCAGGATACTTTTGGTAGCCTGCCAGGTTCTCCAGAGTAAGAACTAGATAATAAGATGCCAGGCTATATGACTGTACTAATTGTCTGAGCTCAGTTTCCTCAGATCAAATATGCTATTAAATAAGACAATAGCACTAAACTTATTGGGAAGATTAGGTGAGATAAAATTATAGATGTAATGCATTTAGTTCAGTTAAAATGTAATTAAGAACTGGGAATAGAGCAATGGGGGAGGATGCCTGCCTTGCATGCGGCTAACCAGGACTCAATACCTGGCACCACATAGGGTCTTCTGAATACTTCCAGACCAGGAGTGATCCCTGAGTGCAGAGCCAGGAGTAAGCCCAGAGCACTGCTGGATGTGGCAGTACCCCCGCCCCCCCCCCAAAAAAAAAATAAGAAAAAAGTATTTGAGGCTGAAAAGAGAGCAGTGGACTGACTGATTGCTTTGCATTAGGTGGACTGGGTTTAATCTCTAGCACTGCATGATCCCCTTAGTATATCTGGGAACAACCTCTGAGTACAGGGCCCTGGAGTACCCCTTGAGCACTCCCAAATGTGCCCCTCCCTACTCCCCCTCAAAAGGATTAAGTTCAAGTAAGCTCTGTCCTATACTTTTGTTGGAAAGATGGATTAATGGGAGAAATAGCATACTGTGAATATTGTTAGGTTCCTTAAAATATTCATGCCACTCATTGTTTAATTCTTTTTATTCCTACAGAGATTTGTGTGGGGAGAAGCAAACCATAGGCACATTACTTACTAAATATTCTCGATCTTCGATGCAAAATGGTATCAAAGTTTATAATTCAAGAAGACCCATATCTTAAAAGAACACGTTTTTTGGGACTATTATTGCTTTATAAAATTGCTCGTTATGAGAAAATTATTTTTTTTACGTGTATCACAAGCTTTAAAAGTCCGGTATTTTGAAGCATTTTTCTCGTAAGCATTTTGAAATGCCACCCTTCTTTTTTCTTAACCATAGCAGGATATTTTTATGCTTTTCAGGTTGTTTATATTATGTGCACAGTATAAGCAAGGACAAATGACAGTGTTATTTCCTATGTTTAGTATATCTTTGTTTCTACATATTTATAGAAAACCTTTACCTGTTTGTTGTACAAATTTTAATTATATGTCTTTAATCAGGATTTGATATTCTATTCATTAGAAAATTCAAGGGTATTAAGAGAACTAGTTTGTTTTTTAAAAAAAAAGTTATTTATTCATCTATAATTTTTCAATTGGCTTCCCCTCTACCTGCAATACTTCACCAAAACACTTGGTATCATCTAGTGATAATTATCTAAATTAGTTGTCCCCATGACATCAGCTCAGTACTCCCATATCCCCTGATTAGCGCAGATACCCACTTTGGGATGAAATGGATTTGGTGAGCAATCCTTTGTGAAGAATATTAATAGTGCAGTTTATTACCTTATAAAGGAGAACACTCACACAGGTAACACATACTAGAAAACAAGTAGTTCTAATTAGTGTTGGAATGCTTCATAAAGTTCCTTTATAGCGTTGCTTTTTCTAATTTATTATCCAGGGCAGAGTTCAGATTAAATTTAATTTAGTAATGAACTTGTTACCAAAAGTTTTAACTTTACTACTTAGGTAGATCTAAGTTAAAACTGGTCCAAGACTTAACAAACTGTTAATGGATGATTCACCATTAAAATTTAACTGCTGTACCTCATGGTGTTTCACTAATAAAAATTTAAAAAATAAATAAATACAAATAACAATAGCAACAGCAACAAAAGAATAAAATTTAACTGCTACTGAAATCGACTGCAGTGCCTATTCTCAAGCACATGAAATGTTAATCCGGTGGCTTGTAAATATTTTCCCAGCTTGCAATAAAATTTTCGGGCGTCTGTGGACTTTTTATTGGGAGAGGGGGCAGGGATTTGGACCACACCCTTCCGTGCAGGGATGTAGGTGCTAGGAACCCTACCCTGTGGGCTGCTTGCAAAACTAACACTAATCTACTATCTGGGCACCTAGATTATTTATTTACCTTATTCCTGGTGGCACTGGAGTTGAACCCAAATCCACTGCATACCAGAAAAGTGATTTAACCCAGGACTCTTTCCAGCTTTGGAATTTTTTTTTTCTTAATTTATTCCTGCCTCCTATTTTAATTGAGGTACTGTGATTTTCAGTACCATTAATGATACTTTCATGCATGCACAGATCCACCCCACCCGCTCTCCACTGAAGTTCTCACTTTCCTCCACCAAAGTCCAGCACCCCTGAAGCCCTGCCCCCTCTCCAAGTAAATTGTTTTTGGCCATCTGTATCTACCTTAATTTTCAGAGATTAGAAACATTCATTCTGGAAATTCTTTTTTGTTTTTTTCAAGTGTTTATTTCCATATTTCTGTTTGTGATTTATTTATTTTTTTATTGAATCACTGTGGGAAAAGTTACAAAGCTTTCACGTTTAAGTCTCGGTCATGCAATCAAACACATTTCCCTTCACCAGTACTTAGTTTTCACCACCAAGAACCCCAATATAACCCCCCTCCCAACCCTCCCAATGCCTGTGAGGCAGATGAATTCTAGTTAACACTCTATTTACTTTGATTAGATTCATTGTTTCGACAAAAGATGCATCATTTATTAGAGTTTACACCCCGAAATCAGACCATGATTGTGGTCTGATTGTGATTTCTTTTGTGTGTGTGTGTGTGTGATTTACTTCTATTTTCAATGCATCATGATTCTGAAACAGCCGGCTGGGCGTAGATCCTGAACACATCCTTATATTGTCCCCAAGCTAAAAGTGATAGAATTAAAAAAATATTAAGGCCAGCAGTGGCTCCGCCAGCAGAGGATAAGTCCATCTGGAGTCTGACCTCCCAGCAAAGGGCTCCCAATTGCAGGCGTCCCAATTATCAGCCCCAGCCCCTGGCTCTCCCCAAACCGGGTTTTCACACTCACGTGTGCTTGCAGAGCACCTAGCCCTAAAATTGAATAAATCTTCCTGCTGCTTCCCCCTCTCCTGCCACTAAAGAGCTGTAGCCACGCTCTTAAATGCTTAACAACTGTCCCCCGACCCACAGTACTCGGCGTAGCTGCAAAACCAAAAAAAAAAAAAAATCGCCGGGTGCACGCCCGCAGCACGTCGCTTCCGGCACCGCCCCGCTTCCGGTGACGTCGGAGGTCAGAGGTGACGGCAAGATGTCGTCCGACAGTTTCTTTTGATCAGTTGCGGAGCGGAGCATCCCCGCAGTAGGAGCCGGGCGGAGGCGGCTCAGGGGCGCCAAACCCCCCACGCACGAGTTCGGGGCGAAGGCGGCGGCCGATCGGGCGGGTCGCCGAGAGCCCGGGGCCCGGGGGGCAGCGCGGAGAGAGGTGCCGGGACCGGGCATGGTCCTGGGAACCCCGGAGCCCAACCCCGCCGCAGCGCTTCATGCCGCCGACGGGGATTGAGTCCGCCAGAATGAACAGGAAGAAGGGAGACAAGGGCTTCGAAAGCCCCCGGCCGTATAAATTATAAGTATTTTTCCTCTCCCGGGAGGCCTGTGCTGGTTTGAGTTTTCTGCCGTGCTCTTCTGTGATCGCTGGAGCCCCACGCGGCTGCTGCCACCAGAGGCACCTGCGTGGGCGATAGATCCCGAATCGGGAGCCTGAGAGGATGGAGGGAAGAGTTATAGAGCCACAGTACTTTTCACTAGATCGAATTGCCCCCCCCCCCCCCCCCCCCCCCCAGGCAGATTGTTGGGCATTTTCTTGAAGTTCCGAGGCTGTTGCGTTGTTCAGAGAAACCTTTCCGGGGTGTCTGCAAAGTTGTCGACAGTCCAGTTCTCCCCCCCCCCGCCCCCCACACCACCCCACTTAAGTAAAAGGGTTTGCATTTTGGCCTCCACTATAAGCACCTTACCAGAAGGTCTCGGAATTGTGGATGCCACTATTCGCACAAGGAGAGTGTGCTATCGCCAATTAAAAAAAAAAGAAGTTCTAGGGAAGTCCATTTAAAAAAAAAAAAAGAAAGAGGGTTTGCAGCGGAACTTGACATAGATTTGGGCACGCAGCCTTCGTCGGTGCCTTGGATTGTGTTTCGGTTGAGTAATCGATGTTCTCCTCTCCGTCTCTTTCCATGTACAACCCACCAGGTCGTTTGCATCAACAACATCAACTTCCAGAGGAAGTCTGTGGTGGTGAGTAGAGCCGCAGCCAGTAAAGGGACAGTCAGTAACTGCACCCGGGGTGAGATTTGGGATCTTTGTTGTCACCTGACTAGGTTTTCAAGAGTAGGGAAGAATAAATGTTCAGGAGCGATGGTACAGCATGTAAGGTACTTGGCCTTACAAGCTGCTGGCCTGAGTTTGATCCGGGCGTCACCTGAGATCCCCCGATCCCCCAACCACACCAAGAGTGATCCCTGAGGTCAGAGCCAGAAATTAGTGGAGAGCACTCTTGGATGCACCACTCTCCCAACTCCATCCGAAAAAAGAAAATGGGGGGAGTGCTTATCCCTCATTAACTGCAGGCTTATGGGCTTGCAACCAGACTGCAGGTTTCTTCAGTTCTCTTTCCCCTTCCTCTTATTTTCTTTCTTATTTTTCTGATTAAAATTGTATTCCTCCGAATTTGTCATAGAACAGGAAAATCGGTCCTAACCTAGTGTGCATTGGGGTTATGGTTTGAAATGACCATTAGCCCATCAGAGAAGTTTGTTGCATGCAGAAGCTAAGGCTTGTGGGCTTGCTGAGTTCAGTTGGTATCTCATTCAGTAGCGTATCTCATTAGGTCCGTGTGCCTCTGGGTACATGGCCGTGCTGGAGAGCCACTCGTGGGGGGCCCATTCCTACCTTTGTTGGTAGGACTGTCCACCATACAGAGCCCATGGTCCCAAACAAGAGAAACTTTTTAAGTGGCTTTTCCGGGACAATAGTGGAACTGTAGAACTGTGTTCACTGCTTAATTCCGGGGTCTCTTAGCTCTGGAGAGATGCCCCTCTTTGTTAGTTAAACGAACTTTCTATTGAAAGTCTCTTTGTTGGTGCTTTAATAGACTGCAGCAAGTGATCATGCAGCCTTCTTGTGTTTGAGAAGCACAGAGCACAAGTAAAATGATTAAATTTGCGGTGCAAGAGCCCATTGCCGCATTTCCTGTATTCTTGTTTGGAGACAGTTATGGACTGTTGTGATTGTGACTTTCTTTATAGTGCAATTAGGGAAGGAAAATCAAGGAAAGTAATGTAATACAGAGAATTGATAATTGGCAGAACAGAAGTTAAAGTTAAGGATCCTGGGTGAAAGAAGGAGTAGCTTTACAAGCCCGAGGAAGGTGTGTTGTGAGCAACTAGAGGTATAGAGCAGAATGTTGTGTGGTTGAACGGGAGAGAAGGAAAAGTGCAGCTTTGTGGGCTTTGTAGACATTCAAGTAGTGGAAGTGGAGATTGTAGGAACTGGCCAAGGAGATGGCCCAGAGGCTGGAATTTGAGCCCTGCCATTGCATAGTTCTCTAGGCACTCCCAGGAACAATCCTAGCACACTGAACTGGGTGATGTACACGGGGAAATTTAAAGTGGTGCTAATAGATGAGTCCAACATGTCTGTCTGCATTTGTGTCATTTAAAAGTGATGGTGGCCAGGGATGAGAAAGGGAGAGTGAGAGCCTTCCCTTGAGAGCCTTGAATGTTGGGGAGATGTTAATAAGGCATAATGAAGACTGGTGTCCTTTTTAACTTTGAACACTAGAGAAAAGAAGTGGAAAATCCTCAGAGTTTATTCATGTCAGTTGATGATTTTAAGGGCGTTCTTTGTGTTACAGTGCTTAGCTATCATAACAACATCAAAAGTTAGGAAGTGTCCTTATTTTTAATAAAGGCGCAGAGAACTAAGACAAACTCAAGATCATACACTTGGTGAAGCTGGAGTTTGAGTGCCGGCAGCATGGGCTGTGAGGTGACTGAAAGGGCAGGAGCGCTGGCTTTGCATTTGTGCCCCAGGTTAATCCTGAGAATGTCTTGTCCCCCAGTGCCCCCACACCTCCCCTATAACCACTGCCGGCATTTGCAAGCATTAAACAACAAAATTATCTTTCCCTGGTTCTTCAGTATAAAGCAGTGGTTTTCAGTGGTTGGTTTGAGTGTTGAAGGCAGGCATAGGTTAGGACTCTAGGTGGTGTCAGAGATGATGCAGAAGACTGGGGCGTTCCCTGTCATGAAATACACTTTACCCATTATTAGTGGGCACTTTAGCTCGCTAAGCCAGGCCCTGTTCTTATGTCCTGCTAGTATCTCTAACTTGGCAGTATTTGCCTTGGTAATTTATCTTTTAGTTCGCTTCTTTGGCTTGTGTTTTGTACCGGGAGTTACTTAGTGCCTCCCACATGCAAAGTCTGCACACTAGCCCTTTGAGCTATCTCCCTGGCTCCCTGCGCTCACTCATTCTGTTGTTCTGGTTCTGCTTGCTCTCTTTGATTTCATTCAAGTTTAGTTATGTAGCTTCCTCACTGTGTTGCTGATAATTTAATTTAGAGAATTTTTGTCTTCCTCCCTAAGGAAATTCAACACACACTTTTGGCTCTGTTCTTTCTGTCCCCCTCTGCTTACTCAGGAGTCTGTGCAGATTGTCTACTTTCGAAAGTCTGACTCTCTGTTTTGGGAATTGGAGGAAAGGGCACTGCAAAGTCTATATACTTTTGGGCAGTTAGATGAAACCTTTAAAACTTCTTGCATATTATTTAAAAGCCTTCTGTGAATGGCATTGTGGTATAATGGGAATCTCAGAAACATCTCGATGTGGGTTCTGATCTTAATGTTCTGCTTACAGTTATGCAATCTTCATGTTTTTTTTTACTTACCTGTAAAAATTATAAAGTAATACCCACACTTAGGGTTGTTATGGGTATTAGTGAGAACATATGAAAGTATCTGGTGTATGGTCTTGTGCATTGTACTGCTCATTCATTATTATGATCTAACTCTCTGGTTGCTACTTGTATTTCACTTTCGATATTCCTCTTAACATTTTATAGTCCCTGAAGTGTTAGTTTCATGCCTTCCCATATTTGTTGATTAAATATATCAACTTTCAATCCAGGATGTTAAAGTGGCAGCACATAGAGTAATGTTTCATTATTCTGGTTTTCCGTTTGACTAACACCGAGAGGTGTGGCAGTCCGTGTAATGAGCTGTCCCTTTGATTGTTCACATAGCGAACATGGTAGAACTATATACATATATGACTTGTGAAACTACTCAGAAGGAAATCAGCCAAGCTCATGGAGGCAAATAATGACTTTTTTCTTGCCTGATATCCCCTGTAAGTTCTTGCTGTATCATGCCTCCTGATTTACCTCCCATGACCAGATGATCAGACATATTTGTAGCTTTAATGGTGTGGCGTTTTTTTTTTTCCCCCGTTTGGGGCCAGATTCTTTCAGTTGGTAGCCTGATTGTGTTTCATTGTTTTTTCCTTCATCCTAGTTTAGGTTTTAGTTTATCTAGAAATTATATTAGGAATAGTGAGTTTTTGGAAAAAAAAAGTTTGTATGCAGATTGTCTAATTTTCACTGATAGTGAGTGTGGTCCACTAAGATGATGATACATAATTTACATTATTTGGTTTCTTTTACGAGTGCATTTGAAATGAAGGTGCTGTGATGTAGGCAGGATAAGGAAGGTCCCTTCCCAAGGTAATGGCAAAGATTTCCTGGGAAGAAACAGCCCTGAAGTTAAGACCCGCAGAAGAAAACAGGAAAAAACAGGAACCAAGGCCAATAAAACCCTCACCCACTTACAGCAACTGACCCAGAGAAGCTCCTGAAGAAACAAAAGGCCAGGAAAGAATTTCAAAGACCATCACCACTCCCAATCCCCCTGGTAACCACCTTAGCAACAGACTTTGACTTAGGTAGACGCCCCGCATGGGGACAGATTGAAGAGACACTATAAAAGCCACCTTGAACAAAGGAAGTGCGCACATATGCTGGCCGAGCCCATATACTGCTTGCGCCCATCTGTCCGAGCACATGTGGTGCCTGAGCACATGCGTCACCCTCATCTTTCTTGAGATGTGTACTCTCATGCTTTCGTCTCTAATGCTGGGATGTGTGTAGTGGCACTCTCCGCCCTTGGAGAAGCCCAGGTTCTCTCTGTAGCAGGTTACTCTCTACTCTTTCCTACTTTTTCTCCCTCCTTCCCTTCAAAACCTTCAAATAAAAAGTGTAATCTCACTACTCGCCTACTCCTGAAATTCCTTTCTGCAAGGCGAGACAAGAACCCAGTAACAAGTGTCAGAGGTGGATCGGGAGAAAATCACTGTTTTTCTCCTCCCCACTTCACATGAGTCACCCGTGGGGCCCACTGACGTCACTTGGAGAACACATCCATATATAGCAATTTGGGATTCTGTCTCGAGTGGCATGTAAGTAGAATTTTAAAGATCTTAACATATTCATCTTAATAATGTGGCATTTTTATTCTTCGTAGGGATTTGTGGAACTGACAATATTTCCTACGGTTGCAAACCTGAATAGAATCAAATTGAACAGCAAACAGTGTAGAATCTACCGAGTAAGGATCAATGATTTAGAAGCTGCTTTTATTTACAATGATCCGACCTTGGAGGTTTGTCACAATGAATCAAAACAGTAAGTTAAAGACTTTAAAGCTTTATTTCTAATCATCTTTATATGATTAGTTTCATTTTGGTTTGGTTTTGGTGTTTGGGCCACACCTGGCTATGCCAGGGGCTCTTTCTCTCTCTGTCTCTCTCTGTGTCGTCCCCCCCCCCCACCTCTCTTAAATTGAATCACCATGAGATACAGTTACAAAGCTTTCATGATTGAGTTTCAGTCATACAATGATCAGGAGCTATTTCTGGGTCTGCACTCAGGAATTGCTCCTGGCAGTGCTTGGGGAAGCTTAGGTGGTGCCAGGATGAAACCAAGGTCAGCTTCCTGCAAAGCAAACTTCCTACTCATTATACTATCACTTCCACCAGCCCCTGATTAGCTTCTAAATACTCTCAGGAAGCATTTCTTAGATTAGCATTGGGCTCTGGATCCAATTTTTTTTTCCCTAATTATAGTTTCTGTTGCTTTACCATTTTGCTTCGTAAAATTTACTAACCCTCAGCCACCCTAGGGGGGAAAGGTGTTGTCCCTCCTCCTGCTCCCCCTAGGTGGCTCAGTGGCCACCATCCTCCAGAGGCCATTGGGCAGTCAGGTTTGGGCCCTCAGTGACAAGAAATGTGGGGCCTCATGGGATAGGGCTGGAGCTGGCTCCTTCCTCTCCATCCCAATGAGACTCCAAGTTGCCACCCATGAACGGCCTTTTTGGATCCTGATCAAGCTGCTTAACGGCCATGATCACAGAGACTCAGGAACAAATCTTGGAACCCACAGGTTTTGGCAGAAATTCCTCCGGATTTAAGTGTTAAAATTTTGGAATTTCCAATGAGATATCATTTCACACCACAGAGACTGTCCCACATCCAAAAGAACAAAAGCAACTGGTTCTGGCGTGGATGTGGTGAGAAAGGGACCCTCCTTCACTGCTGGTGGGAATGCCCACCAGCCCTTTTGGAAAACATTATGGACGATTCTCAGAAAATTAGAAATTGAGCTCCCATTTGACCCAGCAATACCACTCCTGGGAATATATCCTAGAGAGGCAAAAAAGTATAGTTGAAGTGACATCTGCACTTGTTTGGTCATTGCAGCACTGTTTACAATAGCTAGAATCTAGAAAAAACCTGAGTGCCTGAGAACAGATGACTGGTAAAAGAAACTTTGGTACATCTACACAATGGAGTACTATGCAGCTGTTAGAAAGGATGAAGTCATGAAATTTACATACAAGTGGTACTATATGGAAAGTATCATGCTAAGCGAAATGAGTCAGAAAGAGAGGGACAGACATAGAAAGATTGCATTTTTCTGGGGAACATAAAGTAACAAAGTAGGAGACTAACACCCAAGAATAGCAGAGATAAGTACCAGGAGGTTTACTCCATGGCTTGGAGGCCAGCCGCACACGCTGCGGGTAAAGGCAGCTCAGATAGAGAAGGGAGCACCAAATAAAGGGTGTTGGGAAGATCCGCCCAGGATGGGAGATGCATGCTGAAAGTAGACTATAGACTAAACAGGATTGCCACTAAATTCCTCTTTTGCCAACCACAGCAAACAAAAGAAGAGAGAGAACAAAAGCGAATGCCCTGCCACAGAGGCAGGGTGGGATGGGGGGCTGGGGGTGGGAGGGATACTAGGATTCGTGCTGGTGGAGAATGGGCACTGGTGTAGGAATGGGTCCTCGATCATTGTATAACTGAAACCCAAGCACAAAAATTTGTAACTCTACAACTGTACCTCATGGTGTTTCACTAATAAAAATTTTTTAAAAATAAATAAAAAATATAAAAGAGATTTCTGCTTAAAAAAAATTCGGAATTTCAAAATCGCGAGGCCACTACTGCAGCCACGCGACATCATATGTTATTCATAACCAGCAATAGAAAACAAATATATTTCTGAGTGTTTTTAAATTTTTTTTTAAAAAAAAATAAGCTGGAGTTCATGCCCAATTCAGTCAGCTAATCAGTGACTGAATAAATTGCTATACTCCTACATAACAAAAATAAAGATTACTGAGAAAATCTGCTTATGAAAAAAATTTACTAACCTCAAAATAAAAAAAGAAAAGGTTTAATTTATTTCTTTTCTTTAGAGCACAGTTCAAAAGTAGTGTCTAAGAACCTTAGGTCAATTTTCTTAGCCACTTTTTACTTTTCTTATTTTCTTTTAAAGTTTGTTATAGGCACCATGGTTTATGATACTGTTATTGGTAGGGTTGGGTGCATAAAACATTCCAGCATCGCAGCTTCCACCAAAGGTCTGCTTCCCTCCCCGTTGTCCCAGAGTTGCCCCTCCCGCGCCCACCTGCTAGTAACTTCTCACTAAAGACCACTTCTGTGTTCATGACTTTGGGTGTTTGCTGTTTCCTTCTTTATATCGTATATGTGAGGGAGGTCAGTCACTGTTTATGTTTCCTGACTAACTTCACTCAGCATGAGACTCTTTGGATCCATCCACATAGCAGCAAATTGCATTGATTTCATAAAATCTGGAAACAACCCAGGTTCCAGGAACGACTGACTAGATAAAGAAACTACGGTTCCTGTACACAGTAGAGTACTACTCAGCCAAACTTAGTGTTTTCAAAAAATAATTAACTTCAGGGTTGGAGAGATAGTACAATGAGATGGGAACTTACCTTGCACGTGGCCAGCCGGGGTTCTATCCTCAGCATCCCATATGGTCCCCCAGAGAACCACCAGGAGTAAGCCCTGAGCATTGCCGGGTGTAGCTCCAAAACAAAAACAAATTACTTCAGCGTATATTAAATGTGAATTTTAGTGGGTTGGCTCTTTCTTCACTGCAATGTGCAGACCAGAGGCAGTTTTTTTCTCCCATTTGTTTTTTAGGCCACACCGGTGGTACTCTTGAGCCATTTGCTACTCAGTGCTTACGGGACCGTGCAGTTTCGGAGACTGAGCTTGGCCGCCTGCATGTGAATCATCCATCTACTCTATCGAGCTTTTTTTTTGTCTATAAAATAGTCTATAATTTTTTTTAACTACTTCTAGAATCTGGTATATCAAATACTCTCGATGTGCCAGACACAGTAACAACAAAGTCTCCAATGAAGACGTTACTGGGCCCGCTCGAGCAAATTGATGATCAGCGGGAGGGCCTTTACTTTACTTTACTTTTACTTCTAGAATATTGTACAAGAATATTTTTTTCTAATATAGCGTATTTCTTCACCTAAAATATTTCCTATTTTGAGATCACTTTTGATCCATTAACATTGTGATGAGTCTTATTTTTACTCTTAGAATTTCTGTTCGTAAAAAAGTGAAAAGCTTTCACTTTTCCACATACAATTACAGGTTTCACTTTCCCCCCTTTGGTAGTGAAGTCACTGTAACTTTATTCACCAAAGCCATGAACATCAACACTATTATAATCATGTGATAAAAACTAAAATAAAATATTCCACTGTCAGATTTTAAAGTTTGTTGATGCACTCAAATTTTTGTCAAATTGGTAAAGAATAATTGCTGCTTTAATTTTACATATGTTCTTTATTCTTGTATTAGAAAAACATAGTGGCTTTGACAATCCAAAATGAATGGAGAATGGAGTGATCATTGTAATTAATAATTATACTGCATATGTGGTGAGGGGACCATGACATTTATAATTTTTGTCATGGGCAATAAAGCAGCAGTTGACTTATTTGAAAGAATTAGGTAAGAAAATATGATTATAAGTAAATGGTGTCAGATATTTGAGAAAATAATTGGTGAAGCATTTGACTTGTTGCTAAGGTTTGCTTTTTCTTTCCTTTAGGAGAAATCTTAATTATTTTTCCAATGCTTATGCAGCTGCAGTTAGTGCTGTGGATCCTGATGCAGGAAATGGAGAACTTTGTATTAAGGTTCCTTCGGAGTTATGGAAACATGTCGATGGTAAAGCACCAAGAATATACTCGCTGTCCAGTTAAATCACGTTAGTTCAGAGACTAGAAGCATTTATGTGAAAATTGATGTCGATTTATAATTAAATATTTTAAATCATTTGGGCATTGGAAGCCTTCTTGAAGCTCACTGACTAATATCAGAGTGAAAGACTGATGAAAAATGAGACTCATTTCACTGTTGCTTTTTAGGTGAAAGTTACCAAAAAAGATTGGGTGCATGGAACAATTTAAGATTTGAGAAGCTCACACAATATCAAGTTAGTTTACGGTTACAGCATTGTGTAGCATGAATGATAAGAAACATCCTGGTTAAATCCCTTCCTTATGTAGAAGACTGATGTAAAATCCAAAGGAAGTAGTGACCTGCTCAATAGACGAAAGTTAGAACATAGTTTTGAACCTACTCTTTTTACTTTTGAGAGTACTCATAATTTTCTTTCTCTTGTATAAACTTACTGCTCTTCTAAATATTCTAACTTTATTTTATATACATAACTACCATTATATAAACTAGCTTTTAAAAAAAACTGATCAACAAGAAAAAAATTACTTTTTAAAAAAAAGTAGGGTTTTTTTTTTCCCTTTTGTGGGTGGTGGTTGGTAAAGGTAAAGATAAAGGCCCTCCCGTTGTTCGTCGATTTGCTCGAGCGGGCCCAGTAACGTCTCCATTGGGGACTTTGTTGTTACTGTGTCTGGCATATCGAATACGTCACGGGGAGCTTGCCAGGCTCTGCCGTGCGGGCGAGATACTCTCGGTAGCTTGCCGGGCTCTCCGAGAAGGGTGGTGGTTGAAAAGGGTACAAATTAGGAGACAAGCAGGGAAGGATCATTACATGATCTGCTACTAGAGATCTAGTAATTTTAGTATAGAAAATTTAAAGTCAGCTTTTAATCTAACTATGAAAGCAACATTTGTTACAGAGAAAGATAACAGATCATCTATAGCACTGTAGCACTGTCCTCCCTTTCATCGATTTGCTCAAGCGGGCACCAGTAACGTCTCCATTGTGAGACTTGTTGTTACTGTTTTTGACATATCGAATGCACCACGGGAGCTTGCCAGGCTCTGCCATGCGGGCAGGATACTCTAGCTTGCCAGGCTCCCCTGAGGGGCAGAGGAATTGAACCCGGGTCGGTCGCGTGCAGGGCAAACATCCTATCCACTGTGCTATCGCTCCAGCCCAACAAATCATCATAATGAATAATATAAATTCTTGAACATCTATTCTCCCTCTCCTCTCTTACTCCCCCATTACAGTTAACAATCTGCAGGGGCATATAACTAAAGGACAAACTTGAAAAGTAAGTTTTAGATTGGATCTGGAAAGCCTGAATGTGTCTTATGTGAGAATTTTAAACCTTTTCCTTAGGCAGTCAGTGTAGCACTGTTAGAAATGTTGTCAGGAACACCTGGCATGACCAGAGTTATATTTTGAAAGAACAGAGCTAGCAGTGACTAGAATTGGGGGGTGATCAGGGCATCAGTCGCTGCTGCTTGGGTATATAGGTGGAGAGATGGTGAGAGCCTGAACTGGCCTGTGTGGTTTCTCATGTGAAGCTAGGTGACCTGCTGACCACCTCATTTTCGATTCAGTAGGTCTTTGTTTTTATTATATAGGTCACTGTTAGCTAAATTATGTATTTTTGTATCCAATGAATTTGCTTCTTTTGCAGAATTGAAGGTCTTAAAGATACACATCAATTTTTCTTTGGATCAGCCCAAAGGAGGCCTACATTTTGTGGTACCCAGTGTAGAGGGAAGTATGGCGGAGAGAGGTGCTCATGTTTTCTCTTGTGGGTATCAAAATTCTACAAGGTAGATTTTGAATTTTTTCTTATTTAAATATTATTTCCAGCTGCAGTTTTCCTACATATGTGCAATACATATTTCACTATAAAATAGGGTTTTATGCGCTTGATTCTCTCAAACAAGTTACATTTTGGGAGTTGTGGGGGTTTCCACAACTGAAGCGCTTAGGGTATACTCCTGCTTTGTGCTCAGGGATCACTCCTAGTAATGCCCACAGTTCCGCTTGCAGTGCTGAGTAGTCTTTATATTAGATTTATCTCTGTTGTTAGCATGTGTAATTATAGCTCATTCTCATAAGTATAGTTCACTACATGTTATGGAATTGGTATTTTGTAGTATGGTACTCTGCGGTGATTAACTCCTTCCACAAGCCAGAGATGTCTTGTTTTCTGTAGATCCTAGAATGTAATACTTCCCCTAAACTGATGGAAAGTTTTTATCTGAGTTGACCCATTTGATGCATTGCATAGTCCAGGAAACAAAATTTCCTGTCTTAGGGAATAGAATTTGAATTATGTTTTTTAAAAATTACTATATATATTTTTTTCATACTGAATCAAGTAAAGCATTAAACAGTAATGTGAACACACAACTGAAAATTACATTTAATTGAAAAGTGGAAACTAAGAATTGCTTACCTCTTTAGAGTTTGGATTGAGATGACCACATGATATACTTTCTTTGTATTGCCAAATTATAATTTTAGAAAGGTTTCGATTTATGTGACATATGGGGAAAACAAATGTCCAGATTACACTTCCAGCATTTTAATACTGTCAACTCTCTTTCCTAGATTTTGGTTCCCATGTGTTGATTCATACTCTGAATTATGCACTTGGAAATTAGAATTTACAGTAGATGCTGCAATGGTGGCTGTTTCCAATGGAGATTTGGTG
This sequence comes from Sorex fumeus, assembly GCF_029834395.1. Taxonomy (NCBI): domain Eukaryota; kingdom Metazoa; phylum Chordata; class Mammalia; order Eulipotyphla; family Soricidae; genus Sorex; species Sorex fumeus. The sequence continues at coordinate 61,096,340 of NW_026606059.1, forward strand.
GAGACAGTATATACCCATGATATGAGAAAGAAGACCTTCCATTACATGCTCACCATTCCAACTGCAGCGTCTAATATCTCCTTGGCCATTGGACCTTTTGAAATACTTGTAGATCCATACATGCACGAAGTAAGTCACATCTGCTTGTTCTTTTCTTTCCTCCCATCCTGTCATTCCTGATTAAAAAGAAGGGCATTATTGAATACCAAGTTTTTCCTGATTAAGAGTATCAGTAGGGAGAAAAGATTTCCTTATGTGATATATTAGTGGGTGAATTCTGAAATGAATTCCTTTCAAAATGTTGCCATCTTGAATTACAGTTTTTTTTTCACCTGAGAGCTTGACATTTAAAATAAGCGTAAGAAGTTTAAATTGATTAGAATATAAATAGAACTCTAACATTTCTTCATTATTATTGTTATCTTTCTGATTTATGAATATTGCTGTTCCATCTTTGTAATCTGAAACATTGCAATTTCAAAATTAAAAGTAAGGTTACTTCTCACTTCAGTATATGCAGAATAAAAGAGAAACTGGCCAGCAGACATCTGAGAGAGTTGGGTTTCTTCTTTTCTATATTCTGTGCCACGGATAATATAATCTTAAAAATAGGGCATCTCTAAGCAATAAGATTTCTAGGTGAAAGTCATTTATTGTTTATTAATCTTTTTGGTTTCTACATAAATTTTTAAAAAATTATAGATGAATCTCTTGTAATTCTAGTGTTTTTATTTATTTTTTTAATATAAGGCTTATAGTGTGACCATCTCAACAGCATTTTTTTTTAGTTATATGAGCAAAAATTGAAGGCACCAGATTTAGACTGATGTGAGCTCTGAGCTCCTCGATCTACAGCTTATGATTGCTTTCCTGAAATCCACAGGATTTATAAAATCACTCAGCAAATATTCGATATATATTGTGAATAATTTTGTTTTTACTGTCTGGACAATGACTCCTAAACTGTATTCACTGCTAAAACTGGCAGTGAGTTTAATTGTCTTTGGTAAATGATCAACTTTAAAATCAGTATAGATTTGTATACATTATGTGTTTTGGAAGGATGTTTCCTTTTGAGCCACTGGATGGGAGAAAAGTAAATGAAAGTCACCAGTGTTTCTTTTGAATATTTAAAGCCTATGACTTAGTCTTTTTCTGCGTCAGATAGCTTTACCATGTTATGAATCAATGAACTATCATAAAACTTTGTTTATAGTGAATCTTTTCTGATGAATGTAAATATTGGCTTCTTTTTGTATGCCAAAGACATATTCTAATCATTATGTAAGTTTGCCTTGATTATTAGTACTATATAGATGGTTGTCTTTTTGCTATTATTCTTATTGCTCTTTTTATATCTATTTTCTGATTTGAAGCTTCACAGTTTACAGGACTGCTACAGTAGCCTTCGTGCTATTCTAGTTACTGATCTTTCATGATCCTTTTTTAAAATTTAAAAAAATTTTTTAATTGAATCGCCATGATGAGATGATGATGAATTGAATGATGATGATTGAATCTACATGATGAGATAGCCCATTACAAAGCTATTCATGATTGGGTTTCAGTCATGTAGTGTTCCAGCACCCATCCCTCCACGAGTGTACATTTCCCAGCACCAATGTCCTCAGTTGTCCTCCCCCCACCCCCAACTGCCTCCTGACCCTCAGCCTGCCTCTATGGCAAGCCCTTTTCGTGATCCTTTTCAAAGAGTATTTTCATCGTGTAGTTTTCCTTTACCATCTGGCTCTAATCTGAACTCTTTTACCTCACTTTGGCAGTCTTTTTAGAACTTGCCTTGAAGTTTGCTTTCCAGTTTTTCCCCAAATTACTTTTCCTCTTTGTGGTTATGCTCTATATAGTTTGCTTAGATTTTCCTGATGGACCATATTATTTTTTTCTATCTTGGCCTGTCCTTTTTTTCATCTTTGTACCAGTCAGACTTTTAAAAGGTTAGCTCGGCTGGGAGGAGAGTTCAGGTGATAGACCACTCATAGTCTAGATGGATCCTTGCCCCCCGTGCTGCTGGTGGCCCTTTTAAAGAAATAAACCACTAAGAATTCAGTTAACTCACATTCTTTAGTCTAAATGAAACCTTAGTATGTAATTTTTTTTTTTTTTTGGCTTTTTGGGTCACACCTGGCGATACACAGGGGTTACTCCTGGCTCTGCATTTAGGAATCTCTCCTGGTGGTGCTCGGGGGACCGACCACATGGGATGCTGGGAATCGAACCTGGGTTAGCCGCGTGCAAGGCAGACTCCCTACCCACTGTGCTATCGCTCCAGCCCCAGTATGTCATTCTTGTAAGAGTGGTTTCTGTCATTGATCCATTAACATGCCATGGGATCAGAACACGGGGCAAGATTGTGATAATTTTGTGTCTGTGTTCAAGGTCCAAGAATATAATCTAGTAAGAAATTCAGAATGGTTCCTTTTTCTTTCCCTTTCTCCCCTTTCACTCTTCTCCTCACCTGCCTCTTTTCTCCCTCTTTTCCTTTCTCCCTTTTTCCCACATATGTATATTTCTGGCTCCCTATGAACTTAATTTTTAAGTGCAATAATTATTTTGTAAACATAGAACAAGTAATCACTTTTATAAATCATGCCAGAATTTCCTTCTAGTGCATTGAATGTATATTTTTTATTAATAATGTGGTTTTGTTCATAATTGAGCTATTTCTAGAATTTAACAAAATTAATGCTTAATAGATCTTCTCTACTTTTTTTCTAGGTTACTCATTTTTGTTTACCACAACTTCTTCCATTGCTTAAACACACTACATCATACCTTCATGAAGTTTTTGAATTCTATGAAGAAATTCTTACGTGTCGGTATCCATATTCTTGTTTCAAAACCGTGTTCATTGATGAAGCTTATGTTGAAGTGGCCGCTTATGCTTCTATGAGTATTTTTAGGTCAGTATCTCTTCAGAAGATAGTAGGGCAGAGAGATAGTTCAATGGGTAAGGCACTTGCCTTGCATGCTGCCGGCCCAGATTTCATCCCCAGCACCCCATATGGTCCCCCAGGCCCCACCACAGGTAATCTCTTAAGTTCAGAGCCAGAAGTTAAGCCCTGAGCACTGCCTAGTGTTGCCCAAATTAAAAATTATTTTTGAAATGTCCATATTAGGGTGATATGACGCAAAAACCTTTACCCTAATATTGTATATGATTTGTGTTTTATATTGATTTTATAGTTTTATAGCATAGGTTTTTTTTTTAAATTTTTATAGTATATTTAACCATTTTTACTTTGGAATGGTGGGCTTTGTTGAGATTTTTAGTGATTATACAATGTTAAAATGTAGAAAAATTATTTTAATATAACCTCAAAGATTCATTATCATTCTTTAGAATTGATACCTGTATTTTTCATATATTTTATAGTTTCTTTTCTGCTTAGGCTTTTTTTTTTATCCAAATTCTTCTATGGATCATGGGGGAGTTAGTTTTGGTGGTTTCAGTACTATTTAAGAATATATTGATCCTGTTGGAAATTTGTTTGAAAACTCTACCCTCTCATCCACTCACATTTTCTTTCTTATTATTTAATAGTTCCTACTTTATAAGTTTTATATCTCAGGGTCACTCAGTTTACCTTTTTTTGTTTTTTAGTGTTTGGTTTTATTTTGAGGCCACATCTGGTGATGCTCAAAGGTTCTTCCTGCCTCTGCACTTAGGAATCACTCCTGGCGGTGCTCAGGATATCCTATAGGATGCTAGAGATCAAACCTAGGTTAGCCGCATGCACGGCAAGACCCCTACCACTGTACTATCACTCTGGCTCCTCAGTTTACCTGTTTGGGGCCTAAATTTATAAAATGGTGTCAGTACTGCTCTTGCACACTCCAGAGTGATTTTAGAAGGGCTGGGTAGTTGATTTATTTGGAAGTAATAGTGAGGCATAAATACAATATTACTAGGAAAAGACTTAGAAAACCCTTCATACAAAGTTTGGTATCTGATTGTCATCTGTTTGTGGTTCCTTTTATTCCCCCAAATACCTGTTTATATTTTTCATGGAAAATAATGCATTCCTTGCTTTAAGTGAAAGTCATTGGAGGTATTGATTTCAGCTTAATTTGAAAATATGCGAAAGTTCTTGTGAAAGCTCTTAGAATATTCTGATTTTTCTCTTTCATGTCCAGGAGATCTCTTTATTTTAAAAGTGCAATTATTTTGACTGAAGAATTGTTTATTTCTTGATTTTAATTAGTTGTCTCTTCTGAATTCTAGCACGAATCTCTTACACAGTGCCATGATTATAGATGAGACTCCTTTGACTAGAAGGTGTTTAGCGCAGTCCTTAGCCCAGCAGTTTTTTGGATGTTTCATATCAAGAATGTCTTGGTGAGTGATTTCAAAGTTTGCAGTTGATGAGAAAAAGAATCAGGAGAATTTAATTTTATTTTCCTGTAAATGTAAATGGAAAAGAAAAGTGTAGATAATTAAGAGACACAATTCTGTAAATAGTTGAAAATAATGAGTATATAAATTTCATGTTTGCAATGAAATCAGTATAGGTACTCTCACCTTACAGTCAAAATGAGGTAAGGAAATTTTGATGAAAATAATGTTTTTGGTTTGCTTTGGGCCTGTTGGTGACCAAGACTTATTCCTAGCTCTGTGGTCAGGATCACTGCTGGTGGTACTGGATATAGAACCAAGGTCAGCTTCATGCACGGCAAGAACTTTTATCTCTTGTACCATCTCTCTAGCCCTAATAGCTTTTATTCCTTAAAAAAAATGAATAAATAATGTAGATAAGAGGGCTTAAATATGCAGAAAGTATAATTAGAATTCTAATATCAGTGTTTGAAATAATTGGTAACATTCAGGGTAGTAGTTGATGAACCTTCATAGCCCTTTAAAATAATTGTCCTCTACGGCAGTGGTGATGTGGGGATTTTTCTGCTGGTAATTCACTGTGTCTTAATGTATTTGAAAGATATGAATGGCTAGAACAGTTACTATGAGATGAATTTGAAAAAAAAAATGTCCAAAGCTCCTTGAAGATTCTATTAATAGGGACCAGAAAGACAAGGGAACAGAGGTTAAGGCACTTGTTGTGCATGCAGCCAACTACAGTTTGATCCCAGCACCATGTATGGTCCCCCAGCACTGCTGGGAATGATGCCCCAGTACAGAGCCAGCAGTAAGCCCTGAGTGCCGCCAGGTGGGGCCAAAATATTATAATTTCTAATTCTGACCACTCCGTGCTTTATGTAGTATGTGAATCTTGTTTTTCTTTTCTTGTTGAAAGGGAAATGTTCGAGGGGAAAAATACTGATTTTTAAGTTTCCTGACATAATGGTTCCAACAAGAATAATTCTTGAAGCATGACAGGCAAAATGGATAAATTCATGAGTATATAAATGAATAAATGAGCAAGTTTTCTTGTTCATTGTATTCTCTCTTAATGAGTAACTTTAGACCTCAGAGTTCCACTGGTAATTATGCACTGAATTGAAACTGAGATGGCAAACTTGAGTTGAGCAGCGCACTCCTGGGTACAGGCAAGTAATTACTTCAAGGCAAGGACTGTGAGCAAAGATGGGAAGGAGGAAAACAACTCCTCCTCGGGAGCAGAATGTGAAGGAGTTTCACACTTAAATTAGGTAGTGCCAGGCATGAGGGGAGTTTCAATGAAAGGACAAGTTGGACTAAGTGGGAAACCAATCATTTGTTAATGATTTTAAGAAGCAGAATATTATACATTCCATTCTTCTTTTGTCCTCTTTGGTCTTCTCTAAAGATTTTATGTGCATTAAAGGAGTTTATATTTCAACTTTGGTTTAGGTCTGATGAATGGGTTCTAAAGGGAATTTCTGGCTATATTTATGGACTCTGGATGAAAAAAACTTTTGGTGTTAATGAATATCGCCATTGGATTAAAGAGGTAAAGACTGCTGCTTCATTATCCACTAAGAAAGTCAAGAGGACAGGTTGGGGTTCTGATTTCAAAGTTGCACGTTCTTTAATAATTGTTATATATTTACTGTCATGTGAAGGTCTCTAATTGTTCTTTTAAACATAAAATTTGCCTCACTTACAAGATGACTGATGACTGTTTTGGGGTGAGTGTTGTAGCCAGGGGGGTTGTCCCCAGGGCCTCACGCATTGGAAGTATCTTCTCTACAGCTAGGTTCTACCTCTATCTAGAATGATCTGTTCTACTTAGGTTTTTGTAGTGTTGGCTCCAAAGACTTTTTCTCGAAGAAAGAGATCATTTATGCTCTGTATTCATCGAGTTAGTCTTTAGATGAAGCCTAGGTCCTTTTAGTCATTTATAATACAACTTTGTACTTCCTAAATTTGTTTAGATTTTACAACCCATATATCACTATGAGATCACTGATATTTGCTTTACATGTTTATAAGCTTTATGATTTTGGTTACTCTTTCCAAGTGTCAAGTGTATAATGAATAGCATGTGCTGCATAGTCTATATCAGTGGTTTTCAACCTTTTTACACCTCCTGTTGAAAACTGTTGTGAGTTAGGCAACAATAACTTTCAGAGGTGATTTTTACAGAGAATTTCTGTGGACAGACACTGGTGCATGGACTGAACTGGTGGTTGAATAGGACAAGTTATGAGATGTCATACATGTAGTGTGCTTTGTGTATATTGGTAGTGTTTATATATCTTCAGTGTTATTACCCCTTTTTCCTGTTTATTTAAAAATCTGTCCAAAAAGGATCTGGGCTTATGTATTGCTTAGCTTGTGTTTTGCTTAGTCCATTGTGGCCATGTCTGTCTTCATTTGGGGGAGGAGGATGGGTGTTGGGCCCCGCTGGCAGTGTTTGTGGTGCTCCTGGCTGTGCTCAGAGAATTCTGTGGTTCTCAGGATCAAACTTAGACCTCCCACATGCAAAAAGCATTTGCTAAACTCATTGGACTCTGGCCTGTATCTACATCTTAGTTTTTATTATTGGGGCAATCCTTGTAAATAGTGCGCAAGAGCCCAGGGGTGCCTCTTGAGGATTCTCAGCTAAGTCGACTCTGGCAGTTCAGTGTGCGGGTCCAAGGATGCAGGCTCAAAGGCTTACAGGACCATACCCAGGGCTGTTTGGGTCTCCCCGTGGCACTCACTGGAGCTTAGGGAACACTGTGGTATTAGGGATTGAACTCGGATCGAACGAATGAAGGTATTTTTACCTTCACCTTAACCCCTAAGGTATTTTTATGATGGGGGAAATAGCTGAGCGTAGATCCCATGCTTGGCATAGGAACCTTGAGCTCTATCTTTGGCATAGTCCCAAATTCTGTTGGGAATGACCCCCAAGAACTGAGCTACAAGTAGCTCCCAGCACTGCTGGGTATGACCCTAAAACAAAGGGGAAAAATATATACATATATTTTACATATATATATGTAACATATATTACATATATAAAGGTAAAGGTAAAGACCCTCCCGTTGATCGTCGATTTGCTCGAGCGGGCCCAGTAACGTCTCCATTGGAGACTTTGTTGTTACTGTGTCTGGCATATCGAGTACCTCACGGGTAGCTTGCTGGGCTCTCCGAGAGGGGCGGAGGAATCGAACTCGGGTCGGCCATGTTGGCCGCGTGTAAGGCGAACGCCCTACCCGCTGTGCTATCGCTCCAGCCCATTACATATATAATGTATATATACATATATATACATTATAGTGCTGGGGCTTGAACCTACAGCCTCATGCCTACAAGACATCCACTCTTCCTCTGAGCTACAGTTGTCTGGAAAACATAATACAAGAGGGGATCAGTAGCTTTGTACTTGCAATGTATCAGGCACTGCTAGAAACTTTGTAATCCTCCCCACCACTCTATTACTGTTCCCATTTAATAGATGAAGAATCTGGTTGTTCTTTGTTCAGTTCATAGCTAGTAAGTAGCAAAGCCGAAATTCAACCTTGACTAACCTCTTCACTATGTTGTTTATTATGTCTTTCTGCCACTTTATATAAATTAGGCTTGAGTTTCCAGCACAATCCTTTGCCTTTCTTCCACCTTTTTTTTTTTAGTTTAATCTCTTTCGTATACAAAGTGACTATAGAAGTTTCAAAGTGATGGATTTTCTGTCATAATTTTATCCCTTTTTTTACTTGCACAAATCCCTAACACAAAGATAAAATACAGAATCTGAAGAAATAGATTTGGAACATTTGTTACAGAGATTAGGTTGATTCAAACGCTTCCAGACTACTGGCCTCACACAGTCAGTGTTGAGGCTTGTTGGCTGCACGGTTTCAGCCACTGGTGGGCTGTTTTGTATAGGAGAACATTTGTCTTCAACTCCTTTTTATTTATTTCAAGAAATTTATGTTCTGATTCCTGGAAACAAATTTCCTTAGTTCAGTTATTAAATTTGATATGTAAAAATATTTTCACTGAAGCCCTATTTTTTTATGTCTTTTTTTTTTTTTAGGAATTGGACAAAATAGTGGCATATGAACTAAAAACTGGTGGAGTTTTACTACATCCTATATTTGGAGGAGGAAAAGAGAAGGATAAGTATGTTTATCGTCCAGAGATGACATTATAAACCATGTTTTATGGGATCACTCTTTTAGGATCATTTAAATGTATGCTGAGGCCCACCTAAGAAGTCCTAATAGTAGTGCATAATATTGAGCTGACCAGCGCTGGCAATACTTTCATTACTCTTTTCATTGCTTTACTATTTTTATTAAGTGTGCTGGTTATAAATGGATAGAGAACTTTTTAAAAAGTCTTAAAAAACATGGCTTTTCTTTATCTTTCCCATGTTAATTTTCTAATGCTACCAAAGCTGTTTCCATTTGCTTGTAAGTTTAAAAATAATTAAAACAGATACTATCTTAATAACTACTGATGTAATTTCTATAAATCTCAAGTGGACTACCATACTTTCACTACCAGATGATTTCAGTGTCAAAACTTCCTAATGATACCTGAATAATCCACTACTTAGACATTGGATAACATTGGTTTATTCCCACTCTCACCCCTCCTGTGCTGCAGGCAGCTTATGTTTATTGAGTTACAGCCATCATAGTGCTCCGGAGGCACTCCCATTCCTCCATGTTTATCTTTAATTTCTCTGTGCTCTGCTTTTTTTTTTCTGTCTTTATGATGTATCTGGCATTTTTTAAATGTAATTTAACGAAATATTACTTTCTTTTTTATGATGTTGCTATATCTACCTGTGGTAAACATTTCATTTAACTATATATGAGTTAATTGTGCTATTTAAGAGCTATACAGTACTGTTCCATAAGTCTTGCAATTTGTTTAGTCTTTTCCATATTTCTGTTCATTGCTAAAAACCATAAACTCTAAAGCTTAGAAGTACATCTGTTCTTACCACCAGAGTGTAGTACAGGGTTAGGGCTTGCGTTGCATGCTGCCAGCCCCAGTAGCTTCTCACAGTTTCCCCTCTACACACACTGCTGGGAGTGACTTCTAAATATAGAGCCAGGAGTAGCCCCCAGGCATCACCACTTACAGACTCCCCTCCCCCCTCCCCAAAAAAGGGGAATGAAGGTACTACTTTTTTCCAACATTTGATTGACAGACTTTTTTTTTTTTCTTTTTTGGTTTTGGGGCCACATCTGGCAGTGCTCAGGGGTTACTTCTGTCTCTGCACTCAGGAATCACTCCTGGCAGTGCTTGGGGGACATTATGGGATACCGAGGATCAAACCCAGATCAGCTATGTGCAAGACAGGCACCCTACTATCACTCCAGCCCCCAGATAATTATGTCTTGTGTTTTTATATGAGCGATAGCACAGCTGTAGGGCATTTGCATTGTTGTCAGCCAGCCCGTCCGAGCCGGGTTCGATTCCTCCACCCCTCTCAATAGCCCAGCAGGCTACCGAGAGTATCTCGCCCGCACAGCAAAGCCTGGCAAGCTACCTGTGACATGTTCGATATGCCAAACACAGTAACAAGTCTCACAATGGAGACGTTACTGGGCCTGCTCGAGCAAATCGATGAACAACGGGAGGAGGGTGTTTTTATTTGGTTAGGATTTTGGGGATTTTTTGTTTTGTTTTGTTTGGGAGAGGCTTTGCATACCTAGTGCTGTAGTGTTTTAAGGACCAGACTTTGATCCCATGGCTTCGGCATGCAAAGCTTGAGTTTCAGCCCTCATAGCATCTTTGTTATCCAGTATCATTGTTTTCAAAGAGGTTTAATGAGCGCGCTTACACATTGATTGTGAGAATTTGATAGTCTTTCTGAAGGTAATTTGGTACTAAGAATTCTTCCATGTTTTTTATCATAGAAATTTATTTCTCAGCTTTTACCATACTGAAATTCTTTCACATGTGTAAATGTTATTTTATAAAATGCTACAGCATTATCTGAAAAAGTCAAAAATTACAAATGTTTTAATTTTTCACATACATTGTAAATATTTTCTTTATTAGATTATACTTATAATTTACTAATGTTCTCTCTTATATCCTATCTCTTCTATTTTTAAAATTTTTTATGTAGCCTGGGTTTTATGTCTTTTTTATAAAACATTGCAATTTTCTTGTGGCTGAATGTCTTAGCTTTACTACACTTAAGCTAAAAAAAAATTGCTAAGGTTTTTTTCCATGAGGTTTTGCTTGTCTTGATATGACTATGGGATTTATTATTTATTTAATGTTAAAGTTTGTGTTAAGCCAGTTCGTTTCTTTTTTAGTCCAGCATCCCATTTACACTTCTCAATAAAGCATCCACATACACTGTCCTGGGAATACTACACGATGTTTCAGTGTAAAGCTCACCTTGTGATGAGGTTGATTGAAAATAGAATCAGTATGGAATTTATGCTACAGGTAAGTGTTATGACTAAGAACTTAACAATTCTAAATCCTAGCGGCCGAGCAGGTCGGGCATTTGCTTCGTACTCCTCTGAGCTGGGTTCAATCCCCAGCATCCCACATGGTCCCCTGACTACTGCCAGGAGTAATTCCTGACTTGGCTCACTACAGTGTTATTGTAAAAGTAAAACTTGAACCTAGCAATGAAAGTTCAAACTTTGTGCATGTGATTTTGTGTTTGTCATTATTTAGAATATTTAAGTTGAAGCAAGCACCATTTAGAAATATTTTCAGTAGAAAAAAAAACTGTCCGTAAGCCATATTTGTGCTTGTACTAATAAATCGTACATAATTCTAAGCAGATTTTGGTATAAATATTTGAAATGTAATAGAAATCACTGCATTAAGATCTGATCAGGTATTTATTTTCTATTCATAGTATCCTCTGAGATCCATGAAGAACAATTTTTAGTAATCTTTTTAAAAGATATTTCAAGTTAGTCTTGAAGCAGATTTTTTCTCTTTGTTTCCAGAACTTGATTCAGGGGCCAGAGAGATGGTACAGGGGTCAAGGCATCTGCCTTGCCTGCTGTTGACCTGGGTTTGATCCCAGCACCAGATATGGCCCGTGAGCCAGGCTAGGAGTGATCCCTGTGCACAGGGCCAGGAGGAAGTCCTGAGACCTGGTGTGGCCCCCAAACCAAACAAAGCATGGGATTACTTCACATTGCTTCACAAATTTCAAACTACCACTGGGCTAAATCTCTGGCCCCCCAGTTTTTTAAAAATCTTTCTGTTCTTTATTTTTATTTTGTTTGAGGACCACTTTAGCAGTGGTTGGGGGCTCTTCTGGCGCAAAGAGGTTGCTCTTTGTGGTGCTCATGGTACCGTGAGGGTCCAGGGGTCAAATCCGGGGCTCTTGATATCCAACATGCACTCTAGCCCTTTGAGCTGTCTCCGGCCCCTCATCCTCTTCCCCCTTGTCTTTCCTAACAAGAGCAGAAATATCAAGTCAGGGATCGTTCATAGTCTGAGAGTGGTATAAATCATAATGAATATCCTCAAATTGAAAAATGGCTAGGTTTTATGTAAAGCTTGTGACGTAATAATCATAGGTATTGTAAAGAATTCTTTCAGGAGGAAGGGGACTCCAGGCTGCAGTTTGGGGGACCCCAGGGCAGTTTTCCTGCTACTTGGGATTGTTGGGACATTCACATTTAGTGCTCGGGCCATGTTGGATGACAGTGCTGGGGGCCCCCAGGCCGCCCGGCAGGCCTAGGATCCGTCCTACTCTGGTCCTGCCATCAGTGCTGGGGTTTAGTTCTGAGGCTTGTGAGCCCTTCGGGCTATCTCCCAAATTCTCTGTAGTGTTCCTAGTGTAATTAATAATAGATACATTATTCTTCTTTGGCCAGTGCATTATGAAAATGCAGTTATGTTTATAGGGAATACAGATTTATCATCTAAATCTTATTGGCCAGTAGTCTACTGAGAGTACTGTACGCAGTAGGATGTAAAATTACTCTCTTGTGTAATTGACAGTAAATGTAGAGTACAGAATTACAAAGCAATATGTACTATGTTATACAGACTTAACTAACTTCTTCTTGTAGGTTTTCAATAAACTGCTAAGTTTGGCCAGTACTGCGTCATCTCAGAAGTTCCAGTCGCATATGTGGAGTCAGATGTTGGTTTCCACATCTGGATTTTTGAAATCTATCTCAAATGTCTCTGGCAAAGACATCCAGCCTTTAATAAAGCAATGGGTGTATCCTTTTTAATAGTACATCAACCAAGGGGAAAAGAATATGGGAGTGTGTAAAGGGAAGGAAAAAGGAAATTTGGGATTCAAAGGAGGTAAGAATTATTTCAAGTTTCAAAAGAATGGTAGAAATAACTGGGAAGTCATTTCCACTAACTTAAGTTTTATCTTGGAAATTTTAAATTTTTTCTATTTTAGATCATTGTATTAAGCAGCCCAATTGAGTTTTTTACTTAAATGAAATCACAAATTTTTAATATTTTAGAAATTTTGTTTGAATTTTTGTAAACGTTTTTTAGACTTAAATTTTTTTTTAATTTGTATTGTATTGAGGTAACATGGTTACATTAGTGCTTTAACAGTTTTGATATATGAAGTTAATGACACCTTCACCACCACAAAGTGCCCGCCCTACCCCCTTGAGAACATTTTGTATATGAATTTGGAATACCTGCCACTAGTTTACAGTAAAGAATATTCCCAAACTTTAAACTAGGGGATGCATTTTAGAATTATTGCGGCCTTAATGAATTCATTTCCCTGTGTTTCAGTATGTTCAGTACATGCTCATTTCAGTATGCAAAAGTCCTTTACAGTTCTTCAGAGACCAGAGTGGAGTGGTCAAGTTCTATGGAAGTTTTGCATTTAATAGAAAACGAAATGTCTTGGAATTAGAAATAAAACAGGATTATACATCTCCTGGAACTCAAAAATACGTGGTAAGTTATTTTCCAAAATGCTCTTTCACACTGCTTTCTCATGGTTCAGTGCAGAAGGAGTTTATATAAAGTACAAAACTGGTTAGATGCTTGGTAATAAGATTGTGTTTGCAAAGGATGAAATTGATTTTGTGTGTTTGTTTTTTGTTTTTTTTTTTGTTTGGGGGCCACATCCAACAGTGCTCAGAGCTTATTCCTGCATTCGGGGATCACTCCTGGCAAAGCTCAGAGAACATATGTAGTGCCAGGGATCAATCTGGGTTGGCCCTGGGCAAGACAAACGCCCTATTCATCGTCATATCTCTGTAGCCCCACAAAGAAATACCAAGTGTCATTATGAAGGAATGTGAGAGAGATATATACACACACACATACACACACATTCATGTGTATAGGTTTATATTTACATATAAATGTTCCTGTGTACGCATATAAACATAAATGTATGTTTATATGTATGTTAAATGTGTGTTTGTGTATGTTTTCAATAAACTGCAAACTGGCTACTACTAACTTATTCGTGTGTATGTGTGTCCGTCCTGATGGCTCCCTGCACTGCTGAAACTCATCACTGCTCCATTAGTTGAGCCCAGTGTATATACATGTATGTGCATATATACATGTGTGTAAGTGTTTGTAGATGGATGGATGTTACAGAGAACCTACATTTTCCCAGTTCTCCCCTCGCATTGGTATCAACCTCTTTCCTGGGCTTTCAGAAACACATTGATCTCTTGATATTTATACTTCTCTATTAGAATAAATACTGGGCTAACCCAAACATGAAAGCTTGTAACTATCTCATGGTGATTCAATAAAATTAAAAAAAAAAAAGAATAAATACTGGCCTTGCCTTGCAATATCTTTGAACACATGCTTCATTTTTAAAGGGACCACTTAAAGTGACTGTGCAGGAGTTAGATGGATCCTTCAATCATACATTGCAAATTGAAGAAAACAGCCTTAAACATGATATACCCTGCCATTCCAAAAGCAGAAGGTAGGTATAAGTATTAACTACCAAAAAAAGAAACCCTTTATAAACTAGACTATATAAATCCTCACAGGGTAGATGCTAAAATAAAATCCAATTGAATGCCTGATTTGGGGGAAATGGTACCTTTTTTCCCATATTCCTTCTGTTAATATTATTGAACAATTTGTTTTCTGAACTTGATGATATTTGCAGGGAGGGATACATACCCACAGAAGCTGGGGGCTATTATTCCTGATTCTGAACTCCAGAGCAACCAGTGGCAATACTATTTAGGGTTTTTTTTTTGTTGTTGTTATGTAGGAGTACTTCTATTTATTCAGCCACTGATTAGCTGATTGAATTGGGCATGAACTCCACCTTACTTTTTTTATTTAGGTATTCTTTACTGTGCAGAATACAGAATGACTTTTCTCTGCCCCTTTTTTTATTCATTCTCACCCAAGTTTCTGATGTTTTATCCAGTAAATTATGATTCGGGGGTAATTGATATAGAAGCTTTGCCTTTTTTTTTCTCACTTTTTGGGTCACACCTGAAAATGCTCAGGGGTTACTCCTGGCTTTTCACTCAGGAATTAGTCCCGACAGTGCTCGGGGGACCATAGAGATGCTGGGAATAGAATCTGAGTCGGCTGCGCGAAGGCAAACTCCCTACCCACTGTAACTATCGCTCTAGCCCCTTTGCTTTTTTTTAATCTGCATTTTTTTACATATTAAATACTTGTTATTAATACTGTTGTGTGTTATTTCATACAGGATTACTCTTTGTCTCTGTAGTGCATACATAGATTTTTTTATAGGATCAGGTTAGATATGGAAATTTCAATGAACACACATAATTTTATATTTAATATAAATGAATAGCTGTGCTTAGTTAAGGACATTCCAATTTTATTTGAACCATTTTCTTATTTTTGAAAAAGTATTTTTGTGGGACATGGATTCTGGTAATAGTATCTTCCAGTTTTCCTTCACTGAATGTATTATTTGTATAATTAAAAAATTATTTAAAAAATTATAAAAGTTTTATAAATATTTGTGCCTCCTTCCATTCTTATTTTTTTCTTTCTTTGTAAAGTATTTTTAAATTGATGTATCTTATCATTTCTGTATAAAACTGCAGCTCTTAATCTCTGTATTCCTAGGAATGACAGTGTGTAGACGTCTGCTTCTGTTAAATTTTGAACAGGCAAACATTTCATGATAGTTTACTCCACTCCGTTTACCTTCTACCCAGACAAATTTGGGCTGGGGGTGGAGGATGGTTTGGGGCCACACACAGACCTAACTCCTGACTCTGCACATAGGAATCAGTTCTGGTATTTTCTTTTTAAAGGAATTGCCTTTGAAAACTCTGAATGTCACAGTTTTCTTTTTTTCTTTTTTTCTTAACTGTAGGAATAAAAAGAAAAAAATTCCACTGATGAACGGAGAAGAAGTTGACATGGATCTTTCTGCAATGGAGTAAGTTATTAGTTACTTAATTTTAAGGATATGTTTTCTACAGTCTTATGTATCTTTTATTTCTATCTGAAAGTAAGTAACTGTCCAAGAATTAATGCTTTTAAAACTTTTTTTTTCTCTTTGGATCATACCCAGCGATGCACAGGGGTTACTCCTGGCTCATGCACTCAGGAGCTACTCCTGGCAGTGCTCAAGGGACCATATGGGATGCTGGGAATCAAACCTGGGTCGACCACATGCAAGGCAAATACCCTACCCGCTGTGCTATCGCTCTAGCCGCTAAAACTTTTTTTTTTCTTTTTGGGTAACACCCAGCGATGCTCAGGGGTCACTCCTGGCTCTGCACTCAGGAATTACTCCTGGCAGTGCTTGGGGGACCATAAGGGATGCCCAGGATCAAACCCGGGTCGGCCGTGTGCAAGGCAAATGCCCTACCCGCTGTGCTATCGCTCCGGCCCCCGAGCCCCTAAAACTTTTGTTTTAAAACTGTTTCTTTGTCAGGCAGGGGTTGCTCCTGGTGCTGCAGTGGGGAATTCCTCCTGGTACTCAGGGGACAGTATGGCTTGCCGGGAATCAAACCTGGCTTAGCCGCATTCCAGGCAAGTTCTCTACATGTTCTACTATCTCTCTTGCCCCAGTACTTTTAACACATTAGAGTGACTAAAATCTTAAGTTTTAAGTAGATCTGATGTGAAAATTACAACCAAGAGAGAATAGTTCAAGGAACCCATTTGAAATAAAGAGGAAATGCAAGCTAATCATCAGGAAAATGGAAATCAAAGCAACAATAAAGTAGCATCTCACACCACGGAGACTGGGACATCAAAAAGAACAACCACGTTGGCATGAATGCAGTGAAAAGAAGACCCTCATTTACTGCTGGTGGAAATGGTTGACTCGCCCAGCCTTTCTGGAAAACAATATGAGCATTCCTCAGAAAACTAGAATTGCACTTCTGTTTGACCCAGCAATTCCACTTGTTGACATTACCTAATGGGCCCAAAAGCACAATGGAGAAAAGACATTTGCAACCACTATATTCTGTGCACTATTCCCAATAGCCAAAATCTGCAAACTGCCCAATTGTTTAAGAACAGATGGCTGGATAAAAAAACTACGGTACATATGCACACTGGAATATGACACAGCTGTAGCACTGTCACTGTAGCACTGTCCTCCCATTGTTCATCGATTTGCTTGAGCGGGCACCAGCAGCGTCTCCATTGTGAGACTTGTTACTGTTTTTGGCATACTGAATACATCACGGGTAGCTTGCCAGGCTCTGCCATGTGGGCGGGAAACTCTCGGTGGCTTGCCAGGCTCTCTCAGAGGGGTGGAGGAATTGAGCCCGGGTCAGCTGCATGCAAACTACCTGTTGTGCTATCACTCCAATTTATTTACAGCTGCACCTGTTTACAGATGCAGCTGTAAACAAAGATAAAATTGTGCAATTTGCTACTGCGTGGATAGATCTGGAAAATATTGTGCTAAGTGAAGTTAGAGGGAGAGAGAACCACAGAATTATCTTTCTCATTTGCTGGATATAGTGAAACACAGCGGAGTAACATACCCAAAGGCAACAGAAATGAGGAGTATGAGAATGCTTCAGTGGGATGCATGCCACTTTGAGGGTGGGGTGGGAAAGTGAATAGGGAAGAGAGCACTTCAGTGGAGGAGGGAAGTGGTCAACTAGGAGGAAGAGAGGATGCTGACAGTTCATGCATGAAACCTGACTAGTAACAGTACTCTAAACCACAGAGTGAAAGTTATGTAGAAAATATAGTGCTCCTGGTGCTGCAGTGGGAGGAGAGAGGACAAAGGAAGTGGGGTTGGGAGAGGGGCATTGGTGGAGGGCAGTGGACACTAGTGAAGGGACTTTGTACTCCTGAAACCCAGTCATGAATAACTTTGTAATTCACGGTGAATTGATTTTTTTTAAGTGTTAAGAAATTGGGGCTGGAGCGATAGCACAGCAGTAGGGTGTTTGCCTTACAAGCGGCCAACATGGCCGACCCGAGTTCAATTCCTCTGCCCCTCTTGGAGAGCCCGGCAAGCTACCGAGAGTATCTTGCCCGCACAGCAAAGCCTCGCAAGATACCCATGATGTATTTGATATGCCAAATACAGTAACAACAAGTCTCATGATGGAGACGTTACTGGGCCCGCTCGAGCAAATCGATGAACAACGGGAGGACTATGAGGACCGTTAAGAAATTGAGGAAGTTCACGCTGGTTGTGGAGGTGGGCGCAGATTGCTGGCCCAGCTTTGTTGTTCGTATGTGCTGTGGATAGGGACCTTCTTTGCCTGTAACATGCCTTCATGAGCTATCTGGGGCACCGACCTGGTACTCCCCTCTGGTCCTGATGATATGTGTTACTCACAGTCTCCTGGGTAGTTTCAGATTCCCTTTTCTGGGAGGTGGGAGAGCACTTAGATGGGGGGTCCACAGCTGGAGTCTAGGGGGCTAGTTGGTGGGGGTTCATTGGTAGGATGGGGGGGGTGGAAGCACTATGGGAAGGAAACAAGTGGGAAGGAGGCCAGGTTTGGAAAAAGACACTGCTCTCGGGCACTTTCTGACTTCCGTGCTTCCCAGAACAACTTAGCTATCCTGTTTATCTACAATTTGTTGATTTGTTGATTGTGCTACAGATTAAACTCAGGACCTCCAGACAGATGGATGCACTCTACCCACTAGCCCGCATTTCCAGCCCAGGAAACACAATCAGAATACCATGCTTAATTTCACGGGTGCCGTTGTGTTTCTCTCATTCTCTTCGTTGTTGCCTTGTATATTCTGAAGCTCTGTACTACATGCATCCATGGCTTAGTTACTTGTTTTTGGTTTGGGGGCCACACCCTGTGGTGGTTAGGGGTTCCTCCTGGTGGTTTTGGTGGGTGGAGTGGGGGCAGCTGTATGTGATGCCTGTGATCCTGCTGTACGGCCTCGCAGCCCCTCATCCACAGTTTTGTTTTTTTTTTTAATGATGAGTCACTATTTATTTATTTATTTATTTATTTATGCTTTTTGGGTCACACCTGACGATGCACAGGGGTTACTCCTGGCTCTGCACTCAGGAGTCACTTCTGGCGCTGCTCAGGGGACCATATGGGATGCTGGGAATCGAACCCGGGCTGGCCGCGTGCAAGGCAAACACCCTACCCGCTGTGCTATCTCTCCAGCCCCTCATCCACAGTTTTATAGTAATGTCTTCCATATTAATTGAGCCTTTTATTAATAAGAAATGCCCTTCTATTTCTCTGAATGTACTCTTTATCTTGAAATGTATTTTAACTCACATTAGTGTACCCTTCCACTTATCTTTATTGTTGCAAAGCTTTATTTTGCCTTAATCTGAAAAGGATATATTCACTGATAGTTGTCTTATTGCACATTTTTGTGGTGAAATTTATTGGTTTATAGTGTTTCGTATGTAGCACTGTAGCACTGTCCTCCCGTTCATCCATTAAAGGACCAGAGAAATAATATGGGTGAAAAGGTGCTTGCTTGCATGTAGATTTGAATTCCTAGCACCAAATATGCTCCCCTGAGCACTGAGCTGGGATTCATGCCTGAGCACAGATTGATGTTGCCCAAAAACAATATTAAAAGTCAGTTGAATCATATTGATTAGTGATTCTATTTTTTGGTCACAGGTTTCTAGTAAAGAGTGGCACTTACAACCATAGTCTAATATTAGACCCCCTAGCAAGTGAAGTGAAGAAATTCGACCTATTATCCTCTTTCATATCATGTGTCACAATCTCAAAGCCTCCAAATGAATAATTTGCGATGAGATATCTAATGATTGTCATCATATCCTTGGGGATCTCTTCAGTGAGATTGATATGAGGCCAGAGAGATGATACAATGGCTAAGGCTCTTGCATGCTGCCAAATCCGTGTTTGGTTTCGGCATCCCATATGGTCCCCCAAGCTCCAGCAGGAGTTATCCTGAGTGCATAGCCAGGAGTAAACCCTGAGCACTGCTGTGGGTGGCTCCAAACCCAAAAATAATAATATTAAGATAGATGTAGATTAGACATTCTGAAAAAGCTGAAAAAACTAAAGTGCATTAAACAAAAATAAGGAGGTCCTCGGTGTCATTTTAAAACTAATGAATACAATAAAACTCCAGGCACTCTTAACACTCCATACTGGAGAAAATCTGATGAATAGCTGCCTTGGTTTTTAAACATACAGAGCTGAAGTAAATGAGGAAATTGTATTTCCTTCCAGTGCTGATTCTCCTTTGCTGTGGATAAGGATCGACCCTGATATGTCGGTCCTGAGGAAGGTGGAGTTCGAGCAAGCCGACTTCATGTGGCAGTATCAGCTCCGCTACGAGAGGGACGTTGTCGCGCAGCAGGAGTCCATTCTGGCCTTGGAGAAGTTTCCCACTCCCGCATCCCGCCTCGCCCTCACTGACATCCTGGAGCAAGAGCAGTGTTTCTACCGAGTGCGGATGGCAGCTTGCTTCTGCCTCGCCAAGGTGAGCGCATGCAGGGTCGAAGGCAGGCGGGTGCTACAGCAGACTCAGAACACCAGCTCGTGCGCTGTGGGGGGCGCTCCCTCCACCGGTGGTCCGCACGCACGGAGTTGGGATTAGCACCCGAGGATTCTGTGTGTGACCCAAAATCCAAGAGTTATATGAATTTAAAATTAGGTGGAGCTCTGAAGAGTATTTAGACTTAATCCATCTTTAACTTTGCTTGGTGTTTCGTGCTTGCAAAGCCTGTTGGGGCCACTCCTGGCTGTGCTCAGGAGCACTCCTAACTCTGCACTCAGGAGTGACCCTGGGAGTGCTGGCCTGGGCCGGGGGTGCCATGTGTGGTGCCTGGGATTGGATCCCCGGTCATATACCCAAAATGCGTGGCAAGGCGAGTTCTTCCCCTGCCGTGTTCCTGCAGAGACCTCTGGCCCCTTTGACAAATGCTTTTAGCAAGACTGATAGAATAGAAACACTTTTTTTTTTTTGCCTGAAGATAGATATACTCTAAAATTTAATAGTTAATCAAACCTGAAAACTCAGATTTTCAAATCAAACAGTTTGTCACCTTTCTATTGATTTGCCAACCAATTGATTTTAGGGCTAAGAGTATATTGATAATAAATCACTTTGCTTTGAGTGGTGTCTCACATTATAGTACATAATATAAGTTCATCTTTATTTTTCCACTGTGCTGACTGTGTTGGTTTGAGATTAATAATCAATATTAGTGATACATAATTAGAAAATGATAGGACCTATAACTTGACATGCTAGAAAAAATAATTTATAAAGAAAATAAAAACTTTTAAGATGCAAAAAACAAAAACAAAAAAATCCAAAAAACTGAAGGGAGTACAAATGAATACCAGAAAAGCACAGGCAAAAATTTTGCCAGAAAAATGGTTTTCAGATACTTCAAAAATATCTTGATAATAGGTTCATTCTATATACTGACTCTCTTGTCTTCCTTATTGCTAAACCCTTTGTCCAACATTTCAGTGGGTTATAATGGTTTAGATTTGTTTTATCTTTAGTGATAGTTGAATTCCTGTGTCCTACTGAGACCTACAAGGAAAGCATACATTTCCTTGTGAATCATCTGCTAATGATATAATTTAATTCTAAACATTTTGTGTTTTAGATCTGCCTAAAGTTAATTATAATTTTAATGTTTTAGACATGCTTTTTTATTCTATAAAAATATCAACTGCAAGTAATTCTTTTTAGTAAAACATTCTGTTGTTGCTTTGTTTTTGGGTCACACTTTGCTCTGAATTCAGTAATCACTCCTGGTGGTGCTTGGGGACTGTATAAACGCTGGTGATTGAACCCAGGCCCATCACAAGCACGGCAAGTGCCCCACCCACTCTGATATTGCTCTTACCCCAATAGAGCATTATTTACAGATCTGATTAGAAGTTTTTTTACTTTTGTTTCAGTTAGGTCAGATTGAAAAAATTATACTTAAAATGCACGGTGATCTTTCTGCCTCTAAAATTTAAATACAAATTTTTTTTTCCTAAAGGGGAAGGACATACTCAGAAGAGAAGCCTTTCGAAGGCATATTTTCTTTAAAAAATTAAATAGTGCTTCAATTTAGACAACAAATTGTAGACATAATTACAGGTGCACCCGAGAAGTTGGGAAGGAAAGTTTGCATATTTTCCTGGAAATAATAAAAGACAGATATATTAATATATTACATTTCTGAAAGTTGTATTTAGAAATATGTTTGCAATAATGATGAAAAGGACTTTGTCTTCAAATTTGCAGATTGCAAATTCAATGGTGAGCACATGGACTGGACCACCAGCTATGAAGTCACTCTTCACTAGAATGTTCTGTTGTAAAACTTGTCCAAACATTGTGAAAACAAACAACTTTATGAGCTTTCAAAGCTATTTCCTACAGAAGGTACAGTTTATACTCTGATTTTCTTCTCATTATTTTATGCCATTATCTTCTCAGTTTATTTGGGGACCATTTTAATAACATACTTATATTATAAGGGGTGGAGCAATTGCACAGCGGGTAGGGCGTTTGCCTTGCATGCAGCTGACCCTGGTTCAATTCCTCTGCCTCTCGGAGAACCCGGCAAGCTACTGAGAGTATCTCGCCTGCACGGCAAAGCCTGGCAAGCTACCTGTGATGTATTCAGTATGCCAAAAACAGTAACAAGTCTCACAATTTGTTGTGAGATGTTACTGGTGCCCGGTTGAGCAGATCGATAAACAATGGGAGGACAGTGCCACAGTGCCACTTATATTATAAAACATTTACCCTTTATTTCCTTTTGTCTTCTGAACTTTTTTTTTGGAGTAGGAGCATACCTAATTATGCTCAGGGATTACTCCTGGCTCTGTGTTCAGGGATCACTCCTGTTGGGCCTCGGGGGACCATATGCAGTGCCAGACATCTAATCCAAGTTGGTTATTGTAGGATGTGTATCATATAGTAAGTCTTTTATAAATGGCAATTTAGTAGTAATGTGATGGAGTGGCTTTAGGAAGGAAGGTGATAGTGCTCACAATTTGGGCAACGAAAGTCATTTGCTCAATTCATTAATGTTGAAACAGAGATTGGGATAACTAGACTAAAGTAGAGAGAGGAGAATAATGCCAGAATCTTGAAGCTAAACAGCACAACAGGTATAAGACATATTTCTATGGAAAAGAACATTTCTTTTGTCCTTTATGTTGCTTATTGTTGTTACTGTTGCTTTGGGGCCTTCAGGCACCACCCTTCTTCATGTCTGTCCGATATTTTGAGTTAATAGGAGATAGTTAATTGGGTTAATTTTTTTGTTTTCTGGGACCGTATCTATTCTGCTGTAGTCTATTCTCTTTGAGTCTAACTTGCCTGATTTTACTGGTGGAGGTTCTTTTCCATAGGATTATTTGTCCTACATCTGTTTTTTACAAATAAAGACAAAGTACATGGCTCCACAGTGCATCCGTCTGTGCAGTTTTCACCCCTGGGTTTTCTTCCTCCTA
Organism: Sorex fumeus; assembly: GCF_029834395.1. NCBI lineage: Eukaryota > Metazoa > Chordata > Mammalia > Eulipotyphla > Soricidae > Sorex > Sorex fumeus. The sequence goes on from NW_026606059.1 coordinate 61,119,548, forward strand.
GTTCGTCTCTTATGTTTGAGGCATGTTCTTGATAGTTGGGGTGGTTGGTGTGGGGTGGATTGAGCTCCATCCATTGTCAACCCCTGAGTAACTCGGCTACATATACTTCAGTGAAATGTAATAATGACAGTGTTAAAATTTATGCTTGATTTTGTTCATAGACTATGCCCGTTGCAATGGCCTTATTGAGAGATGTTCACAACCTTTGTCCCAAAGAAGTCTTAACATTCATTCTAGACTTAATCAAGTACAATGACAACAGAAAAAATAAGGTAAGGTACCTTTCTTACTTAGTACCCAGTCATCTTTCTAAGGAAATATTTCATCTATGAAACCGTTGTTAAATTCATGGTAATTGAAATGGCTAGAGATAGAAACATACAAACATGATATTTTTAGAATGTAATACCTGTTGGAACATAGTGATAGTAGTGCATCAGATTTGGTAAAGCAGTTGAGTCTCATTTTTGTGGAATCTGACAGCCATTTTTATTTTGAGTAATACCCAGGAAGCACTTTCTCTCAAGGTAACTTTATTGATGTTTGACTTTTTTTTTCTTAACATGTGTTCATTTATTTAGCAAATAAATATTGAATGCCTTGCTTCAAAAATTATTTCAGAATACTTTCATCTCTTACCAGCCTGCAGATACATATTGTGGCAGAATAGCCTAGTAAATAGAAGAGATAACAAATGTCTCCAGAGATTTTATTGTAAACATGTTGGTAATTGATGTGTATCACAGTCTGATTCTGAGTCCTGAGGGTTCAATCTGATGGAGAAGTCATAGCCTACCTAATTGCTCCAATGGAGATACACATTGACAGTTTCTTGGGTAGTGGTTTTCAGCCAGTGGTCCACTCACCAGTGCTGTTCACAGATACTGAATGGTTGAAAATCCACTGGTCTTCCACCATGGACCTGTGGCATGCATGTGTAGGTCCTCAGGTGACAAAAAAAGGTTGACGAATGTTGATCTAAGGGAACTCAGTAGGAAAAGAGCCTCCTCCCAAGGAATAGAAGCAAAGCCTCTGGAAAGCGTTATAAACTTGGTGTCTCTCTCTCTCTCTCTCTCTCTCTCTCTCTCTCTCTCTCTCTCTCTTTTGGTTTTTTGGGTCACACCCAGCGATGCACAGGGGTTACTCCTGGCTTTGCACTCAGGAATTACTCCTGACAGTGCTTGGGGGACCATATGAGATACTGGGAATCAAACCCTGGTTAGCCACGTGCAAAGCAAATGCCCTACCCGCTGTGCTATTGCTCCAGCCCCAAACTTGGTCTTTTGACCCTGAAACTGAGTGATAGAAATAACTAGAATTTTCTGATTTCTTTATAGGGACACTCTAGGAAGCTTGTTCTACACAGAAGGCACAACACATACAAAGACACACGGAACTGATGTAACCTGTAATAAATAGTTGAAACATTATAGAATTAAAAGAAAAAGTCTTATATACACTTATATATACTTGATTTATAATTCAAAACTTTTTTTTTAAATCAAATGATGTAAGCTGGGTAGAATCTTTTGAAAAGCAGGACTGAAAAGACTAAAGATGATATATGTGTTTTAAATACTGATTTCATCTCTGGTACTTTATAAGCGAACAAATTTACCTAAGCAGACTTTTGTAAAAAGCATATGCTTTATTTTTTTTAAATAGGGGTTCCAGCCAGTAGTACTCAAGGGGACAACAGAGCCACACCCAGTGACAGTGACATGAGGATGTGTGTGCTGAGCATTGAGCTCTGGCCTCTTCTTGTACTCTGCTGACTTCTTATTTTTAATCTCTTCAAGTGGTTCAAATTTTCCATCTTTTTTTTTTTTTTAAAAATCTCAGCACTTACTAAGTAGTTCTTATGGTAATTTTATTAAGGATTGTGTAATTGATTGCATTTCCAAATTCTTTTTTCCTTCAGACTTACAGCTCAGGACCACTGTGTTGGTCTACTCCTACGAAAACCCTCAGATACATCAGGAAGTGAAAACTTTTGGTATTTTTTTTCCATGTTGAAGTTGGGGGATTTGGCTTCAAAAATTACATTTCTACTTTTTGTTTATTTAAAAGATATTTTAGTTTTGTTGAAGTAACATGGCTGCAATAGTATTTACATTCATGTTTGTGGTGTACAGAATTATTGTCAGTACCCCAAACTGTCCTGATGTCCCCTAATAGTCTGGTTCTTCTGCTCCCCACCCCTTGGTCACCTTAGTTTCATTTCCAAAGTCGAAGAAATTGTCCTCATTAGATGCTTTGCTGTTTGATTTTTGATTAGAGGGCCAGGCCTGGCTGTGTTCCTGGCTCTGTGCTCAAGGGATCACTAGATTTTGATGAATTTTTTTTTTAATGATATTTACCTTTCGGGTATTTAGTCTTGAGTGAGGAGACACCAGAGGAACAGCATTTTAATAAGATCCGAGCATGCTTGGAGATCTCAGCCCCGGGACCCACATGCCTTTGTTCCTCTGCTGGTACCTTCATGCTTGTGGAGAGTGGTCTCAGCATGGTGGTGGCTGGTTCTGGAGGTCTTCGGCTGCCGGAGCCCTGATCAGGACTGAGCATCCTCCACCCAGATCCTCCAAATTCCAGTAGGTAGGGGTCACACCCACCAACTGGCCTCCTTGGCGCTGTGTAATCCCATCAACAGCCAAGACTCAGACTATAAAACCCAGCTCCCGGAAGAGAACAGTGCAGAGTCTCCTGCCCCTGCACCTGGATATTCTCGCCGGGGCCCCTTGGAGGGGAGCGGGTTGAGTTTCCCTCCCCGTCCCGACTAGGGCTCCGGCAGCCGAAGACCTCCAGAACCAGCCATCACCATGCTGAGACCACTCTCCACACCGCATGAGATCTCCAAGCCTGCTCGGATCGGGGCTGAGCATCCTCCACCCAGATCCTCCATATTCCAGTAGGCAAGGGTCACTCCCACCAACTGGTCCCCTGGCACTGTGTAATCCCATCAACGGCCAAGACCCAGAGACTATAAAACCCAGTTCCCGGAAGCATGCAGCTACATTTGCGGCCGCGCGACATTTTATTATCTCATTCTTACTTTGGACAAAATGGCAGGCTACCGAATGTATCTGCCCACACTGCAGAGTCTGGCAAACTCCCTGTGGTGTACCCAATATGCCAAATACCAGTAACAATGATGGGTCTCATTCTCCTAACCCTGAAAGAGCCTTTATTATGATGCTTTTTAAAAAATCTCAGGGCTAGGATGAAGGAGACGTTACTGGGGCCTGCTCGAGGCAGTTTTAATAAGATGGGCTAAATATTCTAAAAAGAGATACTTTTGACTATTGAGGAAGCACTTGGAGATTGAGAGTAACCCGTGTTGCAGATGGAGAGGCCAGAGAAGACTCCGGAGCCAAGAGGGCAATTTAGTAAACTCCTGAGCTGGAGTGACAGGAGGGACCTGGTACATGGTAGGCTCTTGGAGAGGCCACAGGGCAGCTCTCCCAATTGGCAAGGTTCAAGAAGGTCATCATTTTCAGAAGAATAATTTTTATATCTTTTGGTATATTTTCTTCAAAAGATCTTTTATGTTTTCACTTACATGGGATATAAATACCCTGATTTCTAATATGACTCTGATTACTGTGATTGTATAAACAGATCAGTATAAAAGGGTGCTGATATGTTAAGTTTTCTGAGGGGGGAATATGTTAAGCAATAAAACTGGAGAGAATGGGTTTGAAAAATAATTTTAACTAAGAAGAAATGAGGAATTCATTTAGAATGTAGGAATTTATGGAAAGTTTGGCAATTTTTATCTTGGAATTTAATCAGCAAACTAAAACCTTAAGCCTTCTTTATATAAGTAGTGTATTTGTTAAGGAGTAGCTTAACAAAACACTGGAAAAGAAGGATATAATCTACTTATTAGGTAATCACTGTTTGATTTTGCAGCCTCTTTTTTCTTTTCCTTAAAAAGAGAACTTTTGGAAGAATGCGACAATGATTGTTTAATTGCTTTTTGAGAAAGTTTAAGCCGCTTTTTTCAATTATAATGCTGTGGGTAATGGTGTTCATTTATTCAACACTTGGTATTTCTTAGTACTGAAGTGCTCTTCCAACATTTTTTTAATTTAAATCATTTTTTATTGTTATTTCATAATACTTGGAAATTTTAATTTTTTTCCTTAGGTACTTTTTATGTCTTAAAACTGAATCATATGATTAAAAGATTTTCCAGTATACTTATGTTTTTGTCACTTTTTAGGTTTTTTCTTTTGCTTCAGTTTTTTTTTTTAATTATATTTCAATTCAGTTCTGCATAATTATTTTCAGGACATTTTGTTCTGGACCTGGAGTGATAGATACAGCCTGTAGGGCACTTGCCTTGTATGTGGCCAACTTGGGTTTTATTTCCAGCATCCTGTATGAGCACCACCAGGAAGATCCTTGAGCACAGAGCCAGGGAATAACACCTGAGCACCACTGGGTGTGGCCCCAAAACCCCCAAAAATTAATAAATAAAAGAATATATTGTTCTTGTAGAAGCATCACTTGATCACTTGATATCCCGTTACTCATCGATTTGCTCGAGCGGGCACCATTTGTCCCTGTTGCATGCTAGTATAGCCAAATGGCGTCTGTTCATTCTAGGAACACGAAGAGCCTCAAACAGATCGTTCAGGGTCTTGACGACGAAGTCTGACCATCTCATAGGGGGGTGGCCACACGATCTTTTGACGTCCAGTGGAATTCAGTCAGTAACGGCCCTAGTCCAGCAGTCATCTCCAAATCTCATTACGTGTCCAGCCTATCTAATTTTCAGTGCCTTGGCAAACGAGACAGTGTCCCTGATTCTTGACCGTTGACGGAGGTTGGAACTCCAGATTCTTTCTCTCATTTGAGTGAAGTGTGATACTCCAAGCATAGCTCTTTCGATTCCTCTTTAGGAGACCCGAATAGCGTTCTCATCCTGTTTTCATAGGGCCCAGGTCTCTGAGGCATATGTTAATGCAGGAAGAACAGTGGAATCGAAGAGATGTGCCCGGAGTCAGAAGTTCTTCGTCCTCTTAGCTATTTCTTCAACGTTCTTAAAGGCGTTCCAAGCCCCTCTCTTCCTCCTTTGCAACTCAGGTGCCATGTCATTAGTCATGTTGACTTCTCGACCTAGGTACACATAACTGTTGCATTCGAAGATGTTCTTTTCATTGAGAGCAAATGGAACGTCAGGAACGAGACTGTTTCTCATAAGTATTTTCTTCGTGAGATTCAGCTGTAGTCCAACCTTTCCACACTCACGGTCGAAGTCGGCCAGCATTTGTGCCAGTTGGCTAGTGTTTGGTGTTATTAGAATGATATCATCAGCAAAGTGGAGGTGGTGTAGTCGCATGACGTTCTCAAGGGTGGTACTGAAGAGTTTTGGTGAAATGGTATCACCCTGCCAAACCCCTCTCTTGACATGGATGATCACTTCTTTGTAGAATGGTGAGATCCTGGTAGTGAATCCGTAGTAGAGTTCATGGAGGATCCTGATGTATGGAGTCCTCTGTTTGGCTAGGGCTTCGATGACCACTTCTATCTCAACAGAATCAAAGGCTTTCTTTAAATCAGTGAACGTTAGACAGAGCAGCATCTTGAACTCCCGAGAAACCTCAGTGAGCTTGGTTATCGTGTGGATATGGCCAATGGTGCTGAATCCTTCGTGGAACCCGACTTGCTTGCATGGTTGTCCATCTAGTGTTCTGCCAATCCTATTCAGGATGACTCGAGTGAACAGCTTGTAGATGACAGACAATAGGCAGATCGGGCGATCGTTCCCAATATCGTGGATGTCTCCCTTCTTGTACAGTAGTACAGTCCTGCTGATTTTCTATTGGGATGGAACCTTGCATTCAGACAGGTACCATGTGAAGAGCCGAGCCAGTGTATTGATGAGTACCAACGGCAGATTCTTCGGTGTTCAGGTCTGACCTTGTCTGGGCCAGGTGCTGTTCACTTCTTTACCAACGAAATGGTGTGTCGGATTTTGGAAGGGAGAATGTTGGAAATGACATATCCATCCTGCCGAATTTGGTATGTGGGCAGGTGGACGTGGCTATTGAAGAAATCCGAGTAGAAGTCTTGGATAATCTTCTCCGTTGTCCTTCTGGAAAATGTGATAGACCCATCAGGACATCAGAGAGCAGTCGTCTTGGTCTTTTAGTTGGCGAAGGACAGGAGGGTGTTGTGAAAGCTTTTCCCGGCTTCTGCCACATCTGCCAGCACTGCTGCTCTTCTCTCTTTGAGGTTTTCCTCTGCACTGCTTTGCCAGCTCGGACGTTGCTCCAAGCCACATTGGCAAATAACCTCAAGAGTTTTCGAAGATAGGCGTTTTTTTGTGGCTATCTCGCTTGGTGTTCCTCGCACAATCATGAAGGTGCCAAACCAGTCGATCATTTTCCTCATCAATGTTGTCAACGACGGCATCTTTCCATGTTGCTACAATAGTGCCAAAGAGCTCCCAGTTGGTGGTCTTTCTGGGAGTTCTCTTCTTAAATTTGCAGCCCTTTTTCCCGACTCTGTGAAGTAGAATTTTGCACAAAGGAGATGGTGGTTTGATCCCGTTTGGAATTTTGGGACAAGAGCGACATTGGTCAGGCAAATCCGCCGATTGAATATGATGTGGTCAATTTCGTTGTGGAACTGTCCACCGGGAGACTCCTATGTCCTTTGTTTAGATTCGGCCTTCTGGAACTGTGAGTTACCATGAATGGTCTTGGTCGACATGATGAACTCAGATAGTCTCTCACCCTGTTTGTTCCATTCTAGGCCATGGGTCCTCATGTGTAGTTCTTCAGCTGATCTTTTCAGTCCTATCTTGGCATTAAAATCACCAACAATGGTCTTGTAGAAGGTGTGTTCTTTATATAACTTCTCCAGCTCCATGTAGAATTTCTCAATTTCTCCATCATAATTGGATGTTGGTGCGTAGACAACGAAGATAGAAACTGCTGGCAGTGAGCCACATCAATTCGAGTGTAATCATCTGATTTCAGTGGTTAGGCATTCGAATGAATCAGTGCTCATGGCCAAGTTCGTGTTGACAAGGACATCGACACCTCTGATGCCACTTTTGTCACATGTTCCAAGGAGCAGTTCTTCTCCAGTGTCAAAAATGGCACGATGTGATTGATGCCTTCCCGTCTTGGTCAGACCAATGATGTCGTACTTGATCTTTTGTGCTTGTTCCATCAGGACCTTGATGGATGCATCTGATGCCAGCATATGTTCATTGAAAGTACAGACAGTCATTTTTGTCTTTCTTCGTTTTGGCAGCCTAGGTCAGCCTTGAGATTTTATCAGCCTCTCCTTCTTCATCCTTCTTAATGCTGCCGTAATGGTAGCTCTTTCATGGTCAGGGGAATGAGACCCATTGTATATAGTGGTTTTGGCATATTGAGTACTCTACGGATAGCTTGCCATGTGCAGGCGCGATACTCTCAGTAGTTTGCCAGGCTCTCCGAGAGGGATAGGGACTTTTAGGGTGAGTTGTAATCACCCTTGCAGGTGTTCCCATGGTTCAAACCATATTTGAAGCATAGCCTTCATCATTTCTTAAATAATAAAGATTTTTAAATTTAGCCCCTGCTGATTTTCTTTTCTTTTCGTTTCTTCTTTTTCTTTTGGTTTTTGGGCCACACCGGTCAGCACTCAAGAATCAATTCTGGCTGGGATTAGGGGGGATCATATATGGTGCCAGGGATCGAACCTGGGTCAACTGTGTAATAGCAAGTGCCGTACCTGCTGTATTAATCTCTTCCCCCCTTTTTTCCTTTGTGTATTTTTATGCCTCGAGGTTCCTTCCCCTCTTCTCCCCTCCTTTGTTCTGATCTCTCTTTTTTTTTTCCTTTATTTTGGGAAAAGAACATCCAGTCATGCTTAGGGATTACTCTCTGTTATCCTTGGGGACCACGTATTGCTGGGGTGAACCAAGGCTCTCAAATGCTTTGCATGGGCAGTAGCCTTTGAACTGTCTCTCTAACCCCCTAGTGTGTGTCTCTCTCACTCTTTCGCTCCCTCGCTCTTGCTCTCTCCAAATAATAATGCTGATCATTGTGTCTACATATTCATAAATGTGAGGATGATGCTAAATAGCTAATAAGCTCTGTCCTACCGGGATGATTTGAAGACTGATTTTCCTTTCTCTAGAATCTGGATGGTTTCTTAGGTGACTATGAAAAGGTGCCTTTCATGAAGTAAATAATTCATCAACTAATGTATCGCTAATTAGAGACTCTCTTTCACCTTGAAGTCTAATCTGTGTTTTTACACAAAAGATAGAGTTGAATATCAGAAAACTTGCTTCTGTCTTCAGATAAGTCACAAAGTTGTCACACATACTTTATTCCATTTTCATCTGAAGTATGAATTTTATAATCTTACTGTAATTATTTTGTGGCTTAGTTTTCAGATAACTATTACCGTGCAGAAATGATTGATGCCCTTGCCAATTCTGTTACGCCTGCAGTCAGTGTGAATAATGAAGTTCGAACATTGGATAACCTCAATCCGGATGTGCGGCTTATACTTGAAGAAATCACCAGATTTTTGAATATGGAAAAACTTCTTCCAAGTTATAGACACACCATCACTGTCAGGTATAATGATTCTTTACATTTCCTTTAAAATTATTTTTGTTAATTAAATATTAATATGAATAAAAGAACTTTTCTTTTTGTGATTGTGTATTGGGAAATAAGACAAATGAAGAAAACTAAGATCTTAGGTTCTTTTGTTTTTATTTTTTTGGTTTTGGGGTCACAAACTGGTTTGGCCAGTACTCAGGGGTAGCTCTCCTGAAGCACTGCTTAGATCATACCTGGGCGTCCTGCATGCAAAACATGAGCACTAGCGGGGCTGGCCAGAAGTATAGCAGGTAGGATGCAAGCCAGGATTAAGTCCAGAGTACCACCAAGTGTATCCCCCAACCAAAACATCTTTTTTTTTTTCCTTTGCTTTTTGGGTCATACCTGGAAATACGCAGGGGTTACTCCTGGCTCAGGCAACTTAGGTATCACTCCTGGCAGTGCTCAAGGGACCTTATGGGATGCCGGGGATCAAACCCAGGTTGGCAACAAGCAAGGCAAATACCCTAACCGCTTGTGCTATCGCTCCAGCCACACCAAAACATCTTTTTAAAAAACCCAGAAACATATGCCATAGCTCTTTGAGCTATCTATCATCCCATCCTGTAACATAATGGTTATTATATTCTATTTAAACGAAAAGCATTTGATGTGCCAAAACTTCTTCATAAATACTTTTCTTTTCTTTATAACTATTTTTGATCCTGGGCTGGAGTGATAGCACAGCAGGTAGAGCATTTGCCTTGCATGTGGCCGATCCGGGTTTGATTCCTCTATCCCTCTTGGAGAGCCCCGCAAGCTACCGAGAGTATCCCGCCTGCACGGCAGAGCTTGACAAGCTCCCTGTGGCGTATTTGATATGCCAAAAACAGTAAAACGTCTCACAGTGGAGACGTTACTGGTTTGTTCCCGCTCGAACAAATCGATGAACATTGGGAGGATAGTGCTACAGTGCTATTTTTGATCCTGATCTTCTTTTATCTGATTTGAACTACTGTAGATATCCTGCTGCTAGGCTTTTCTGATGCCTTTTAATTCTGTCAACATTTTTTTGTATGATTACTGAAAAGTTCTGCCAGTTTGGGAGTTAGCTAAAGAAGACATTTTATTGATTCACTGATTGCATAAGTGTGTTCAGTAAATGTCAAATGTGCCTTTCTTAAGTGTGTTTGTGTTAGGATACCTAAAATTCAATTTTTAAAAAAATTTTGAAGTTTGATTTCTTGAATAGGGTTTAGGTATTCTAAGTTATTCCAGTCATTGCTAACATTTGCTATCTCAGACTTTAAGAAGTTGATTTAGTTTGGTCTTTCAAATCTCTGTTCTCCCCTGAACATGTGTCCCTCTTCCTCTCTCCCCTCACATCTAAGTAAAGTTCATTCAATAAAAACTTGTTTTCACTTAAAAAACAATTCTCGTTCACATTATCAACCTTTCGGTTTCTTATCACAATTAAATCGATTTAGAGCATCCTTAACAAGTATTTCAATGTTTTTCACAGTTGTTTGAGAGCTATCCGAGTGCTGCAGAAGAATGGGCATGTGCCAAGTGACCCGGCTCTGTTCAAATCCTATGCGGAGTACGGCCACTTCGTGGATATAAGAATTGCAGCTTTGGAGGCTGTTGTGGACTACACTAAAGGTAATTCACAGAGATGTGCTTGGCATTTTAGGAAGGAATTCTTACTATTTTCTGGCCAGTATAGATGTTTTATATTTTTGGGTTCTCTGGTTTAGAAGTGATTTGGGGGGGGCGGGGATGTAAGTAGAGAACTGCATCAGGGCCCGAGGCCTGTCGCTTGCTCCCCGTCAAGAAGAGGAAGAAGCATATTGTGTATTATGCGCGCGCATGTGTGTGTGTGTGTGTGTATGTGGCCTAGTTTCAGATTGTTGTTTATTCTTGACATTGAGAGCCAAATTTTCCTTTCAGAGACGATGCTGAAAATTTTGTATTATTGGCTTTTTAAAATGAATTTCTTGGCAAGAAATCGAATCCTATGTCTCTCCAGTTTTGTTCCGATACTTTACTATTCTTGAAGTCTCATGTCTTCCAATAAGCCAGTATCCCGAATTTTCTTTCCCAGAGTTCATGAGTTTTCATTGACACACAGTGGTAGGGCGCTTGCCTTACAAGCCGCCAACATGGCCGACCTGAGTTCGATTCCTCCGCCCCTCCCGGAGAGCCCGGCAAGCTACCGAGGGTATCTCGCTTGCACGGCAGAGCCTGGCAAGCTACCCGTGACGTATTCGATACGCCAAACACAGTAACAAGTCTCACGATGGAGATGTTACTGGGCCCGCTCAAGCAAATCGATGAACAATGGGAGGACCATGACCGTGACCTAAATGTATCCTAAATGAACACCATTCAAAATAAAACAAAGCACCAATACTACAATTTACAGAAGAATGCTGGTCAAGTGTTATCATTTAAAATGGTAACGGTTTAAATGGGATTGTTAAATCCAGATCATTACAAAAATGGAGAAAATGAAAATAATAGAATAAAATCTGCAATAAGATTTTCAGATCACAAAAGCAAAACTTGAAAGTATAAGGGAGGAGATGGGGTGATAGTACAGCAGGCAGGGCTCTTGTCTTGCATGCAGACAACCCAGGTTCAGTCTGTACAGTCCCCCGAGCTCTGCCAGGGCAGCTTCCTGAGTGCTCAGCCAGGAGTAGACCCTGAGCAGAGGGATGTGACGCCCAAAAATGAAAGAAAGAGTAAGTAAAAATAGCTAATGATAGCTAATGTAGTTCATTTTGTTGATCAGTAACATTTATAGTAACACTGTAAACCCTTTTTATATTGTGTTGTCAAGTGAAGGCTGCTCTTTAATCTTAAAGCAATCTCATATGAAAGCATTTTAACGTATTTATTTAATTTTGGTTTGGGGCCACATCCAGCAGTGCTTAGAACTTACTCTTGGCTCTTTGCTTGGAGATTGCTCCTGGCCAACATGGGAAGTGGGAGGAACCCATACACAGTACCAGGGATGGACCCCGGGTTGGCTACAAGCAAGGCAAGTGCTTTACCTGCTGTACTATTTCTTTGGCCCTGGAAAGAGGTTTATCATCCTGTGTGAGTAAGCGGTCAGAACTCTCTGAAAATAGATTTCAGTCTTAGAAATAAAATTTTATCCAAACTCATCTTGTCCATTTAGAATTAATCATCTCTAACTTAGGATTCCTAATAAATCAAACTTTTCTTGTTTTGTTGTTTTTACCATTCATTTGAGCTTTAGTGGGGAAAAAAAATGCACTTGTTCATGCTTCATGTTACATATTACATATACATACATCAATTACATATCACATATACATACAGCAGGATACTATATGATAGATTGGATAGTAAAATTTATACTAACCTTTTACATAAAAAAGTTTTCCACAGCCGGGGCTGGAGCGATAGTACAGCGGGTAGGGCGTTTGCCTTGCATGCAGCCGACCCGGTTTGATCCCCATGTACCACCAGGAGTAATTCCTGAGTGCAAAGTCAGGAGTGACCCCTGAACATTGCTGGGTGTGACCCAAAAAGAAAAAAAAAAGTTTTCAACCAGCATTCAGTGTATACTTCCTCTTTACATTTGGTATAATTAACAATAATTGTATTTTCTTTTTCAAATTTTTAGTGGACCGGAGTTATGAAGAACTACAGTGGTTGCTTACTATGATTCAGAATGACCCTGTACCCTATGTAAGGTTAGTTTTGTGCTTTTTTTTTATGTTGTTAAGTCTGAAAATGGGGCTGGAGCGATAGCACAGCCGTAGGGCGTTTGCCTTACACGCAGCCAACATGGCTGACCCGAGTTCGATTCCTCCTCCCCTCTTGGAGAGCCCAGCAAGCTACCGAGAGTATCTCGCCCGCACGGCAGAGCCTGGCAAGCTACCCGTGATGTATTCAATATGCCAAACACAGTAACAACAAGTCTCATGATGGAGACGTTACTGGGCCCGCTCGAGCAAATTGATGAACAACGGGAGGACCGTGACAGTAAGTCTGAAAATAAATTGAATAATTTTAGAATATCCTCTTAAATTGTTCCCGAAAACTAGGAATGATTCTTTATTATTTTAAAAAATAATTGCCAGAAATAGTTCTTAAAATTTGGATTGTTGCTTTTAGACATTTATGTGCCTGTCTATATGTTTTGCATTGATTAGAAGGACCACTCATTAGACTGGATAGGATTGTTTTCAAAATAGCATTTAGGGGCTGGAGAAAGTGTACAGTGGGTAAGGCACTTGCCTTGCATGCATTCACCCAACTTCAATGCCTGGCACCCTGAGCCCCACTTGGAGTGATCCCTGAGCACTGCCAGGTATGCCCAAAATCAAACAAGAATTTAAAATAAATAAAAGTGACACTGATTCCTTCCGGTCTTGTAATTAAACATGCTTGTGATCCCAATACATTCATCAGTTCCTCAAGTGGTAAACTTGTACAATCCTTTTTTCCAGAGAGAGTTTGAACAGTGTTTTGGTTCTGACCAGACTCCATTTCATATCTATGTTAGTGGACCATAGGGTTCGGATAACTTGAAACTTGATGTTTAATCTAGAAAAAAAAAATGATTCCAATTCTTATGGTTTTCCCTTAAACTTAAGCCCATTGAGTATTCTTTTGAATGTTTAGTCTTGTAAAAAAAAAAAAAGTCTTTCTGCTGTGTAAACTGTAAAACAAAACTTTAAAAGAAATATTTAATATCCCAAAAGAAACGAGTACTCATTTTTACTTTTTTTGTAACCATTTCAAAGCTATTTCCAGAGCACCCTTTGCCAAGAGTTTGTGATCATCTGAGTAAATAAATACCATAAAGTTTTATTAGTTAGGTCTTGTGACTTTGGTATTTAGGGTAATTGGGAAATCAGCCAGATAGAGTTTCGCTCTTCTGGGGCTGGAGTACAGGGGTGTGGCGCTTGCCTTGCTTGCTGCTGACCAGCCCCTGTTGCTGCCTGTGTCCCCCAATACTTGTAGGAATGACCCCTGAGCAGCCCTGGAGTACAGCCCATTCACCAAAACAAACACAGTTACCGTTTATCCAGACTAAAATTGTAGCATTATAACATTAATACGCTCTAAAGTGGTGATTTCTAACTGCCTGTCAGTGAGCTGATGCCGTTCCCTAGGCGTAAAAAGGTTGAATGAACACCCAAATTTATCTGTAATGCTCATCTACTCTTACAAAGGTTGGAAGCTCTTTCAGAGCCATAATAGTGTGTATCCATACAGATATGGACATAAGGATGAGATTTATAAAGATAAGTATTGTATATTACCTCCCTGTAATTTTCTTTCATTTTACTTTTGTTCTTCTAGTTTTTTTTTTGTTTGTTTTTTTGGTTTGGTTTGGTTTTGGCAATACCAGGAATTGAACCCAGGGCCTTACATGTGCAAGGTAAGTGCCCTGTGACAGAGCCACATCCCTGACCAAATGTTCTCACAGCCTTTCAGTAGTCTTTGATAGTCTTGGAGTTTCAAAGCGGAAGCTGATGTTAACAGTGAGAGAGAGCCTATTGTCTTCAGTTTACAGGACTCAGATGGAAGTGAAACAGGACAGAATGACTGAAACCACAGCCGCCCGGTTTCTTTTCCCTTTTTTTCAGCAGTTCAAATCTGATTTAATCTTAGTAGTAACTGAACGTGAAGCTTTGCCAAACACACCTTTAAGGTTTTGCTAAAATGCCAATTGCAATTACAACCTAATTTTCTTCCTTATTACCAGCGGTCTGTTACTGAGTCTTGAATTTCTTAAATTCAGCCAGACCTGGCTTTTGTCCTTTCACTAAATGGCTGGACATGGCTTTTATGGCTTGCTTTCTTCTCTTTATCTTCTTTTCTGGATGGGAGAGAGAGTTGGTGACCTGCCCCAGCAAGCTCTGTCTCCCTAGGGCCACTAGGCCTGAGCCCCTACAGTATGGCACTAGAGACCACCAGAGCCGCACCTAACAACTCAGGGGGACCACGTGGTGCCAGCCTGATTGAACTCAGGCGCTGGTACATGGCAGACTTAGCTCCAGCCCTTTCAGTCATCTGCCTGGCCCGTTCTCTTTGTAAAAGGGGGAGTGCGGTGTTGGGTGACAGCAACCGTGCTCGGGAGTCACTCCTGGCTGTGTGCTCGGGGATCACTGCTGACGGTGCTCTGGAAACCATTTTGTGCTATGCCAGGGAAGTCAAACCAGGACTTGCTGTGTGCATGACAAGTACCTTGACCCCTGTGCTGCCTCTTTTTAAAAAAGCAAAGTAACCTACCAATAGTACGATCGTCTCCCCTTTTCTCCCTCTCTTTTTCTTTTTTCTTTTTTTAGGGGGGGTGGGGGTTGGGAGGAGAGAAAAGAGGGGCTCACATGCCTAGAGCTTAGAGTCTACTCCCTTCTCAGTGCTCCTTCCTGTGGGGAGCATGAGGTGCTGAGGATAAGCCTGGTGCTCCAGCATGCAAAGTGTTTGCACTAGCCCTTTTAACTATCTCCCTGATCCTGTCCTTAAATTAGGGGTGGCCGTTTATTTCCCTTGGATATTTTTGCCAGTTCTTTCTTTGGCTTATTTTGTGTGAGCTTCTTTGTAGTCTTGGTATATGATTTGTATGTTTCTATGCTCTCATCAATACTATGCTAATGAAGTCTATTCATGTTATTTCAATATGTTGGACTTCCTCTTGGCTGTTACATATGTGACTTTTATGCCCTTTTTATGGATTTACATATTTACTGACCAGTTTTTGTTGTAAATTTTCACTAACGAGGAAGATGTTCATTTTTGGAAGTTGATGGAAAAAAGCATTTGGAATGATAGCCAGGTTTTATTAGCTGTCTTGGTACAATTTGAAAAAAGCATAGACCCATTAGAATGTTTGGTAAAAAGACAATAGAAAATAAACATAAACATCTCTTTTCTATACTGAAGGGAACATAGTCACAATGCTATGAAAGTTTATGTTCCTGATCTACAAAGTTTGCCTCACCCCCCCACCACCAATGTGCTTGACCCCCCCGCCAGAGCCCTTGTCATCTGTAGTCTGATCTCTCCTGCCCTTCATCTTTGAAATGGAACTAGATCTAAGAAAGATGATAAACTAGGAAACATATGATAATTTTCAAATGCTTTTATTTAAAAGCAAAACACTACTTTTTTTACTTTTCCAGGCATAAAATTCTGACCATGTTGACTAAGAACCCACCGTTTATTAAGAATATGGAGTCTCCCTTATGCAATGAAGCCCTCGTTGATCAGCTTTGGAAACTGATGAATTCTGGTGAGATAGCAATGGTGAAATTTTGACCGTTGTTTAGAGTATTTTTTATTTTCTCTGGATCTGTATTTTTTTATCACATCTGGCAATGTTCAGGGCTTACACCTACCTCTGCGGTCAGAAAGTTTCTGGAGAAAGTTTGGTTCTCTATCTGATGAGAACTAATTTTTTTTTTTTTATGTAGGAGTACTGCTATTTATTCAGCCACTGATTTGGCTGATTGAATTGGGCATGAACTCCACGAGAACCAATGTTTTAAAGCTGTGATACTGGCTTTAACTTCTAAACTCAGTCAAAATGTTAGGTTGAAATGCTTATTTTATTATTTGTTGGTGCAAAACACAAAGCTTAATTTTTATGTTAGCTATAAAAACTGTTTGCTATAGCAACTTTTCCCCTTTTAGTTTCTTCTTTGTAAATATTGTGATACTGATACAAAATATTTTGAGACCCTCCTTCTTTGTCTTAATAAGCATTTACAGGTTTTATTTTGTTCTATCCAGAAGAATTTGTAGACCTTTTTTCACTTGTCTGAGGTTTTCAATCTCAACTCTGCGAACTGCCCTTGTGTTCGCAGGTATTAAAAGGGTAAAAGATGTTCTTCTTGCTGGCTTTATTCTTGATATTGGGGTTTTCCAGCAGTGCTGGGTGGCCCTGTGCCAGGGACAGCTCCCATGATACTTACCCTAGCCGTGAAGACGTGACAGTTCAATTGCTGGCACCCTGCTCTATGGTGCCCAGAGTGCCACTGCGGCCCCACTTGGCAGTACTTGAGGGTTATTCAGTGGTATTCACCACAGTATTCAGTGCTGCCAGCCTCTAGGGCTAAGAATCAGGCTCAGGGCAAATGAGCCAGATCCCTTGTAGTCATCGTAACTACGGAGACCCTGGATAGAGGAGACAGTCTAGGACAGACTGCCCAGAGCCTCGTGCATGCAGTGTGACCGAGACAGTTGCCCACACAGGCCATAGGCTCCAAGCATATTACCAAGTTTATTAGAAATCCTCATGGTTAAATAGAAACTGAGGGAATGTACCTACGTGCACTGGCAAGCTGGTGTTGAAGGGAGGCTTATTATTGTTAGGATTAGGAGGAAGCTGCCGGAGCACTGGCCTTGACGCTCTAAGGCAGCGGCAAGGCTGAAGTATTGCTGATACACAGAGATGCCTGTTTCTCACGTCCTAAACCACCAGCCGCCGCCAGTAGATCAAGGCCACTTAATCTATGTGACTACGAGAATGGCAGGCTTCCCTGTCAACAGCCTGGTTCCCAAGAGGTAGGGACCCAGGGTTCTGGGACCCTATGGGCTCAGCGACCTCTAGTGGTCAAAGGGTTGTGCCAGGGAGAACTCCCAACAATCCCTGTTCTGTAAAATTTTTTTTTTCTTTTTGGGTCACAACCGGCAATGCTCAGGGGTTACTCCTGGCTCATTCACTCAGGAATTACTCCTGGTGGTGCTCAGGGGACCATGTGGGATGCTGGGAATCGAACCCAGCTAGCTGCATAAAAGGCAAATGCCCTACCTCCTTTGCTATCGCTCCAGCCCCTTCCGTAAATTGTTTTAATTTTTGCTAGAAACCATGGAGATAAGCCCCAGATGACAGATTGATCTTATCAATCATTTTTGTTTGATGATGATAATCCATGTGGGAATCTTCTACAGGGTACAGTGTGCGGGAAAGTGCATGTGGGGCTGGAGAGATAGTACGGGGGTTTTACCTTACATGGCTGGCTGAGCTTCAGTCCCCAACACCACCTGTGGTCCCCCAAGCACCTCTAGGAGTGATCCCTGAGCACAGGACCAGACATAAGCCCTGAGCACCACTGTGGCACCCAGTCCCCAAAATAACAAAAGTGAAAAGACTTACACGAATGTGCTCTAGTTTGTCTTTGGTACAGGGTAAGGTATAATTTTGGAAGTGAAAAATGAGACTCATCAGAGAAATTAAGAAATCTTGACTTTAGTGTTGTTCAGCTATTTTAGACTGAATTTCTGTACAGACACTTCTGGTCAATTTTGTTTTACTGCTTTTTGCCATCTCTGGAATTTGCTTATTGTTGTTATTTGTTTGTTTGTTTGTTTGTTTGTTTAAACAAGTACTATAAGAACAGTGCAAAATAGAAATGTGTCTGGCAGAATATTTCTTCTTCTATATCTGGAGCATTAGTATAATAGCATGTTTGCCTTGCACATGGCCGACCCAGGTTTGGTCTCCAGCATCCCAAATGGTCCCCCGAGCACCACCAGGAGTAACAATAGAGCATTGCTGGGTGTGACCCAAAGAAATATTAAAAAAAAAAAAAACCCTACTGTACTAGGACTGATTTTAGAATTTTGGCATTTTTTAAACCCATATATAAAAGCAGGACACTTTCTGGAGATGACTGTATTCTGTCATGCTTCCTCTTGAAATTGTGATTTAGCAGGATTTTAGAGATGCAGGTTTTTGCTGCACTTACTAGAATGGATATTTTTAAGTTTAGATTAAGAAAAACTTTTTTAATCAATAACATGAAATTCACCCACAGAGCTTACACATTTTTTAGTTTAAATTTCTGATTTAGTGAATTGAGATCTGGAAAGTTGGCAGTATTTCACTTGTCAGTAGGATAAATAAAAGTGTTAAATTTTATAAGTATGCAATAATTGGGCTGGAGTGATAGCACAGCGGGTAGGGCGTTTGCCTTGCACATGGCCGACCCAGGTTTGATTCCTCCATCCCTCTCAGAGAGCAAGCTACCAAGAGTATCCTGCCCGCACAGCAGAGCCTGGCAAGCTCCCCATGGTGTACTCAATATGCCAAAAACAATAACAACAAGTCTCACAATGGAGACATTACTGGTGCCCACTCAAGCAAATCAATGAACGGGAGGACAGTGCTATTTTTAAAACCTGAAAGTAGTAATAATTTCAAGGGTTAGAATTAATTTCAAGAGGTAAGACACTGAAATACTGTGTTCACCAACAGAATATTGAAGATCAGATATGTAAAGAAAACAAATGAAAGTGGCATGATTACCAAGGCAGAGAAATTAAGTGAAGATTTAAAACCAAACGAACAAACCTGCTTTTGGAATATTAGATTTTTAATAGCTATTTTGTACCTATTTTGTAAGGGACTGAGTAATAGTACAAGGTAGGGCACTTGCCATGCATGGAGCAGACCAGATTTGATCCCTGACATATGGGAATGGTTCCCCGAGCACCAATAGGAGTAATTTGCTGAGTGCACAGCCAGGAGTTACCCCTTAGCACTGTAGGGTGTGGACCCCACCCCAAAAACAAAATACAAATAAATATATATATATTCTTTCAAATATATATGTGTATGTATATTTATATAAATACATATATACAAAAATATGTACATATATTTGTAAAAATGGAATGAAGTAAAAATTTTTTAGTTAAAAACTCCATTAGTTGATTCATTCATTCACCATTCACATCTGTTCATCATTAGAACAAAGGGTTTCCAGTGGGGCCTTGATTTCTCAAGGTATTTTTTTTTTGGCTTCCTTTTATCTTGGGAATTTATGCATAAATGTGCTCATTGACTTTGATTTCTCCGTATCTCAGGCACCTCGCATGACTGGAGATTGCGTTGCGGCGCTGTGGACCTCTACTTCACACTTTTCGGGCTCAGCCGACCATCCTGCTTACCCTTGCCAGAGCTTGGGCTGGTTCTTAACCTAAAAGAGAAAAAAGCCGTCTTGAACCCGACCATAATTCCAGAGGCCATTGCAGGCACCCAAGAAGCTGTGATTAACCCCAGCACTCATGCACAGCTAGTTGGATTTCAGAACCCTGTAAGAGTTGCATGCATGGACTACAAAAAGCTTCGGTCTGGTAGAGCCGTCTAAAGAAACTTGTGGCTTTCAAAGCTGCTATTTCTTTTACTGCTTTAATGATTGCACACTAACTATTACTCCACACTTAATAATTTATGAAGTGCTCCTGACAGCTACTTAGCTGCACGTAACTAATGATGTGCTGCTAGTTGATTCACTCCTTCAGTAATGACCTGGTTTTTTGTACTCGAGAGTACAGTTTCTCCTTTGACTAGTAGAAATTGAAATGAAAAATTTACTTATCACTTACTCACGGCTCTCCATATATGTTCATTAGCTGTTGGAATCCAGGAACTTAATATTCTGCTGCTTTATGCCTAATACAATCCTAAACATTCTTAAGTGCCTGGCAAATGCTTGTTGACTTAAATGAATACGTAAATATGACCCTGGTCAGATAAATAAATAATCTTCCTGATTTGGGAGAACATTATACATTAAATTTTTTTTAAAAAATCTTATGTAAGGTGATTTTAGAAAAATTTGTTTCTTTCATGTATGCATTATAAAATTACCAGATTTATGTAGACAGGCCTTTAAGATACATATTAATCATCATACAGTGTTTTCTTATCAATGACAAAATCTTCCCTGCTTCATGCTCCATTTTTCACTAGTATTTAGACCAGATACTTGCCTGGCAGTTCCCTGCTGGTGTTTTGAAACTTTAAAATTCACATTTTCTCTAACCTTGGCAGTCGTATTAAATTGCTTACTCACCTAGATTTACTGAAATGCAGTCATCTTTATGTGTTGCAAATTTAAATATATATTAGAGTTTGGATTATAAAGAAATAAGATTCATAGACTAGAGTCTCATTAAAGAACTCTCTGATCTGATAATTTATAAACCTGTGGAAATTCTATATTTGTAATTTTCAGTTTATGTTCATTTATCCACATTCAGAATTAAAATCTTCAGAATATACATGGCACCAAGAGATAGTCTTTTGAAAAAGCACTAGAAGAGATTGCTGAAATGCTTCCCTTCTCCCCTAAAGACCAGCAGACAGAATAAAAAACAGGAGGCCCATTTTAAGCCCATGACTGATAACTTTGAGGCACTGGGCATGCTTTACCCTGCACGGTTACTGTAGCTATTAGTTTCAGCTATGATATAAGTTACTTATCCTCAATAATCTAGTTTTGATCTTGAATATTGCCACAGGAACATGATCTCCTTGCCCAGGAAGCATCATGTAATAGATCAGCTTCCAGCAGAGAGTGAAGAGGAATGCTGACACACCACTGGGATCCCCACTAGAACCCATCAAAAACAGTGACCATAGTGTAAAGTTAAACTCAAAATCAGAGTAAGAAATACAGATTTAAAACTGTATTAAGTAGTGTAGGATATTCACCTTCTTTAAAATCTTTTTGAATCCTTGAAATTATCCTTCCTCAGCAGAAACACCTGGGTCAGAGCGAATCATAAAAGAACTCCAGTACCCAGCTAGGACACCCCCACCAACAGTTTAACCTCTGTTACACGTACTCCACCGTGTACACAATCTTATCACAGGAATTTCTCTTCGTGATTTAGGAGTAGATGTTAGTAGTGTCGTACGCTTTCAGTAATTGCCAGTCAGCTCCTGTTGGAGGCTGGGGTATTTTCCATTTCTTAATGCTTTTTGAGAAAAGATGATTACTCTAAAGATCACTTTGAAGATTTTTGGGAACTGCATCCTATGGTGTCTCCGCTACCATTTTTCCCACAAGCTAAGATCCAAATACAGAGTGACATGATGGCTCTTTTTTCCTTTTTTTATCTTGAGTAGTTTTCAAATTCTCAAGATGAAGAGGAGATTGACATGGATACTGTGCATGATAGTCAGGCATTCATCTCCCATCATTTGAATATGCTTGAAAGACCATCAACTCCAGGTAAGATTCATGTACAAGGTACAGCGGTCACTGGGGTAACGGGCAGAAGCCTCATAATACCGTCCTAAGGTGTTGCTTTATTTTCAGAGTTTTAGTCGTAAATATAATAGATTATATCAGATTAGAACATATCAGCAAAGGACTCAGTCACTGTCACTGTCCTCCCGTTGTTCATCGATTTGCTCGAGCGGGCCCAGTAACGTCTCCATTGGAGACTTTGTTGTTACTGTGTTTGGCATATCGAATACATCATGGTAGTTTGCCAGGCTCTGCCTTGTGGGCGAGATACTCTCGGTAGCTTGCCGGTCTCTCCGAGAGGGGAGGAGGAATCGAACTCGGGTCGGCCATGTTGGAACAATAGCAGAGTGGTAGGGCATTTGCCTTGTGCACAGCCAACATGGCCAACCCGTTCGATTCCTCCGCCCCTCTCGGAGAGCCCGGCAAGCTACCGAGAGTATCTCACCCAGCAAAGGACTACATTTAAAAGTATTTGTAGGGGGGCGCTGGAGAGATAGTGCGGTGGGTAGGGCAAGGAAAGTGCCCTACCCACCTGGTAGGGCCATCACAGGTTCAATGCCCATAGGGTCCCCTAATTCCCATCAGGAGGAATCTAGCACCTGGAATAAGCCCTGAGTACCACCAAGTGTGGCCCAGAGACAAACAGGCAGACAAAATAACCCTACAAAAATAGTGATTTTCTTTAAAAGTACTTAGCATACTTCAAAGATCGCTCATTGGACTGAGTTCATGCTCCACAAGCTCAGCGTGCGGCAAGAGGCCTGCTCACTGTACACTATTTCTCCAGCGCCTTGCATGTTAGTTTTGAATTTCATTGAAATGATTTATACACAATGACTTGCTTTATTTTTTTCTCACTAACTAAAATTCATGTTAAGATGCAATTCATTATGACTTACCATTTTTCTATGTCATACTGGTCATTTGTACAGCGAATAGAAATTAAAAAATAAAAATTCCAGTTTATGCCACATTTTTCTTATGGCTGTGACTTTTTCTCCTATAGTACTATGAATATCATCTTTTAAATACTTTGCTGTATATCACCCCTTTGTCGTTCAAGGGCTCTCTAAGTATCGGCCAGCTAGCTCCAGGCCTTCTCTACTACCCCAGCACTTGTCGGGTGGTGACAGCACACCAACCACCAAACCTCCGTGGAATATGGAGCTTGCACGGAAAGGAACAGGTAAAAGTTGACTATTACTACTCCTCCAGGAAAAGCATCACTCCTACTACTGCTACTCTTGCTGCAGCTTTTGCTCAAGGCCAGTCTGTACACTTCATAAAGTTTAGGCAACCTAAGAATGCATTTAAAAATCTGGATGAAAAGAAAACTCTCCCTGACCCCACCACCCTTACGTTTTCTTTTGTTTTCAGTTGTTGGGCCACACTCAGTGGTGCTCCAGGCCCTGTGCTCAGGGATCATTTCTTGCCGTGTTCTTGGGACATTATGGGGTGCCAGGGGTTGAACCTCGTTGATCACGTGCAAGGCAAGTGCACTATCCACAGTGCTATCTCTTTGGCTCTGGTACACCTCCTTTTGCATTGCGTTTATGTTATCTGATACACAGATTTCTATAAAATAGACTAAGTTCAAAAGTAATATTCTCCTGTTGTTAAAAACTTGGAAATAACAGAAAAGTAGAAAGATAGGAAAAATCATCCCTCATTCTACCATTTAAAGATACCCAGTATATTAGCACTTTACTTTTGTGGTTTTCTTTCTAGAATACTATATAATATGAAAAATATAAGCAGGACTAGAAACATTACACCTGTGCCTTTATACAGAAAAAATAGGTCTTTTTTTCTCATCCCCAAAACTTTTATAATTAATTGATAATTCATGAAAACTTGATACTATATCTAGAAAGCACGTTCTCTTTCTTAAGTGAGTCTTCCTCAGCCCTTATATACCTGCAGACAAGCACTTATGTTCGTACTGGCGCACAGCCTGGTGGTTATGTCTACTCCAGTACTTGGTCATTCAGTTTCAGCTTTTCTACACCTGTGGATGGTCTACAGACCAACACTTCAGAACCACTGTCTTAAATTATTTCATACTGACTTGTAAGTTTGTGACAAGTAGCTCAGTTCAGATGTGTTTATTACTAGTCTGCTTTTTTACATTTTATCTGCACAGTCTTTTCTCTGAAGAGACAATAAAATCCACCTAAGAAGTAAATATTTGGATATTTGGTGCTGATACTCTACCATGAAACAGAGACCCAGTCAAGTTTAATGAAACAAGAAATTAAAAAACCATGTATCAGCAAAATCATTTTTAAAAAAATAGTTGTTCTAAAGTTAATCAGACTTTAGAGCTCCATCTGATGGATTTTGCTTATATGAGCCATGTTTTTCTCCCATAAACAGAAGAGAGAATATATTGTTTTGAGGAACCGAGGGATCAACAGTGATTAAGAGGAGACTTCAGTGGAAAAACAAGACCTCAAAATATTATGTTGTTGAGACCCCAGACTGTCCATTGCCTGTTTATTGCTCTTGTATGATCTCTATCATTACTGTCATAGATTCAGACAAAATATATTTCAGAAAGGAACTAGTACTTAATTTGAAAAGTGTTTACTTTTCTTGGTCCTTGTTCTGTATTTGCTTGGAGTTTTTTGGTGGGTTGGTGGGGTTTGTTTTTGTTTGGGGGCCACACCGACCAGTGCCAAGAAGCTCCAACTGGCTCTGCTCCAGGGGAAGACAGGCAGGGCCAGTGATCAAACGCCTGAACCCCTGTACTCTCTCTCTGAGCCCAGCTTGGTTTGGTTGGGATGTAATTTCATTTTATTATCATTACACTTACCAGATTTTATTAAATATAAATTTTTTTTCTGTGTTTAAAAATCATAAAAATTTTAGTTTTAAATTCTTCTTTTAAGTATCGTAAAATATTATTCAGTTTTGTTTCTGGGCCACTCCCAGCTGCACTCAGGCTCTGAGCTCAGGGATCATTCCTGACTTGGGGGCATAGGAGGTGTCGAGTATTCAACCCTGGTAAGCAGTGTGCAAGAGGAGTCCTCCCTGCAGTACTACCTCTCCAGCCCCTATTTTGAATTTTCAATCCAGTTTCTCCTTAGACATGTCATTATATTTCCCAAACTAGCCAGCAGTTGCCTGCCGTGCATTGCGATCAGGTATAATACTATTGCTGAGAAAGGGATCACTTGGAGTTCCTTTTTTTCCTTTTCCTTTAGCATTTCTTTTTTCTCATTTTGAAGTGTTAGAAACATGGCTTTGGCCCAAATAAAGCTAGCGGTAGAAACTAGAAATGTCCTCTCTTACTGCCCCTCATCAGAAGCTGGGGGACTCCCAGCTACTTTGGCTTGGAATTGAGAGTTGGGGATCAGAGAATGAGACATAGAACAATGGTGTGAGAAACTGGGATCTTTCAAGTTTCTAATGTTTCTGCATTAGAGTTTGTAAACCGGCCTTTCTGATCTTATTAAAAGTTCTTCAACTGGGCTGGAGCCATAGCATAGTAGGTAGGGCATTTGCTTTGCATGCAGCCGACCTGGGTTGATTCGCAGCATCTTATATGGTCCCCTGAGTACCGCCAGGAGTAATTCCTAAGTGTATGAGCCAGAAGTAACCCCTGTGCATCGCCGGGTGTGACCCAAAAACAAAAACAAAACAAAAAGTTCTTCAGCTGAGGCAGCTCTACTTTTGCCCCTCAGTGTCTTGGAAGAACTTTGAAGTATGGGGCCGGAGCAGTAGTACAGTGGGTAGGGTGCTTTCCCTGCTTGCGGGCCTTCTGTGATGGTTCGATCCCTGGCATTCCATATGGTCTCCTGAGCCTGGGCCGGGAATAAACCCCTAAGCATTGCTGGGTGTGGCCCCCAAACTTTTTCTTAATCTTATTTTTAAATAGTTGACTTAAAAAATGAGATTATTTTCAAAATCTAAATGTTACTTTCCTCAAAAAAGTATTAACTAGGAGACCCAAATCTTAGACGGCCGTGTTAGAAACAGCAAGCCAGGTGATAATTGAGAACAGGAGTGTGCTCTGGATAACATCTGTAAAGGGCTTTAGATAAGATAGTCTTTGTTAGAAAATAGGTCATGATCTACTTTGTAACCTGATTTTTCTCCCCAGATTTTCTCTTGACTGGCATTTGAGAGTGAGAAGAATTGTTTTTGGTGGAGATGAGTATGCATGAGATTAGTGGAGGGATGAATGAATGGTAGAATGAACCCTTCTGGATAAGAAAAGGGAAAGAACCATAGCACTGGCCCTCATCACTATTTCCCTTCCCCCAGTATGGAGAAAGGGCTCTCTGGTCCCCATGGTGACAGGGTTGTGTTGCCTGTAGAGGCCTGGCACCATCACTTCATCTCCCAAGTTGCTGCAGGGGTCATGGTGATAAAGCAGAGAGGAGTGACAGGAACAGGGCGTGAGGGAAATCCCTCGTGGTTTCTGTGGGGAAAAGAGAGGGAGAGTTTCTGAAGTGGCCTCCATGGGATTACTGTATTATGTAACATCTTGCGTAAGTCAGAAAAGCACAAATTTGGTGTGTAAAATCCTTTAAAAAGGGGGGAAAGCTTGAGAGCCTCAGACTTCTTTTGAAAGTCATATGAAAAACAGATGTTTTTTTTTTTCCTTAAATGACAATATTATTCTATATTTTTTATGGTAGTAATAGAGAAAAAATAGTAAAAAACCGCCAACTTTTCCTTGAAGAAAAATGCAGGTTTTGTGTAAAATTTAAGCATATACTTAATTTAAATAAATTTAATGGAATTAGATTATTTACAGTTTTCAACACTTTTATCAGATGGGCTTAAAGTCATCCACATTGGATTTACATAAAGTACCTCTTCTGTTTTCTTGGATTTTTGGTTTTTGTTTGTTTGTTGGTTTGTTTGGAGGTGGTAAGGGTTGGGCTGTTTTGGGGGTTTGCTAAGGTTTGGGTTTTGTTTTTATGCATTTGTTGACTGCAAGTAAACACCATCTATAGTGTACTTCATTAGGTCTCTAGGAAAGATTTTATATGGAAGAGAAAAACAGAATTGAATCTCTATTTGGTTCTTTCCACCTAAGATGAAATTAGGCATGTTACAATACTGAATTTTATCTCCTTTTGGCTTTGGGTCTCCTCCCACTGACATCATCAATAAGAAACGTAGGGCCATAGAAATAGTATAGTGGGTTTGGTTTTAACCCACTTGTGCTGACCCAGGTTCAGTTTCCCAGCACCACATACAATCCCCGAACCCCTTCTAGGAGTACACAGAGCCGGGAATGGTCCTGAGCACCTAAAGGTAAGGACCAAACCACATTGTTTCTTCCTACCCACCCCCTTCCTACCCTACCTCCCCCACCCCCCAAAAAAAAATTTACTAGGTTTTTTTTAATAATACAAAACTTTAACAAATTTATTTATAATTTAACATGTTTATATTGCTACAAAATTCAGCTGCTAAAACATTTTACTAAAACACTTTGACCTATATTAATGCTTTCACTTTTGACTTACATTAATGCTTTATATCTCCTCGATTCTATTAAAAATTCACAAATATATATAAATGGAAAAACTTCCACTGCTTGGTTCTATCCCCTATTTTTCCACTTGCATTCACATACTTAAGTACCTTTGGCACCATGTGGGGGTTGGGGGAGGGTAGATTCTAACTTTCAGAACTATCAATAGCAAGGAGAAGGAAAATGTGTGTGTTTTTAGAATGAAATGTTTCTCATCATAGTAGATTCCTAAGCACGATCTCCATGTACACAGCGTGCTTGCTGGATCCCTTTTGGCATAAAGGTTACACGTTTGGCACAGGTAGCACACAGGTTGGTGCCTTTCAGAGACAACTAGATGGGCCTCATTTTCCTCCTGCACTCTCAGAGCAAGTCTGTTTCTTGACGTCAGGAGCAATTTCTTAAACCTGCTGGAAGGGGGTTTGTGAATCAGGTGGCCAGCGGACTTATGATAATGACTGATTCCTCTGAGTGCCTGAGCACCAGCCTTGGGACAGTGAGGCCTATTCAGCCCTCTTGGGGACACACTCTTGTGAGCAGCTGTTGTAGTCAGTGGTTTCTTTTTGTGTGAGCCATGGTTGGGAGGCCGTCCTTACTGTACCGTCCTTTGGCTGGAGCCGGGTAAGGCAGAGGCAGTCCTGGCATTGAAGAATGTCAGAGGCACAACCTCAATTTTTGTCTCTGTTGAAATTAATCAGTCATATCTCCATTTTCTGACACATCTGCTCTCTCTGGTAAAGACATGTATTTTAGGTCACTGAAAGGATTTTCGTTAAACTTGGGGGCACTGGAGAGATGGTACGAGTGATAGTGTTTACCTTGCATGCAGTCGACCCCTGTTCAATCTCTGGCACCACATATGGTCCCCTGAATGCCATCAGAGGTCACTCCTGAGTATTAAGCCAGAAATAGCCCCAAGCATCATGGCATTTTATGAACCCCAAAAAATCCAAGCAAACTTAAACAGTGGTATCTGACTAACTCTAGCTGTGCTTGTTCAAGGTCCAGCCATCTCATAAACCCTGAAATTCTATATATAATGAAATTATGTATTTGACTGTTAGATTCTCAGTGAAGGCTCTATAGCTTATCTCATGTTGTTAGTGTGAATGTCAACTCAAGCATCCCAGAATTTGACTGTTAATACAGTTCCACATGAGAAAGAATTATGCTTTATCATTTCAGATTAGATTTACAAACGATTTTTCAGACAATAAAATAAAAATCTACATTTTTATTATAAATAGAAGCTTAAAAGCTAAAGACTGTTGCTGGAGATAAGAGTAGCATTAGGTTTTATCAGTCTATTGCAGAAAACATTATTCTTTTTATATCCCACAGATGAGTACAAACATTGCACATCTGTCCCTCTACATCTGATTCATTTTACTCAGCATGATACTCTCCATGTTAAAAACATTATTTTAACATATTTTTATGTGTTTTGCACATTAATAAGTTAAACGTTTTTTATAAGTTATAGTTCTAGAAACTAGCTTTCTAAATAAAAAATAAAGGCATTTGGGGCTGGAGCGATAGCACAGCGGGTACAGCATTTGCCTTGCACACGGCCAACCCGGGTTCAATTCCCAGCATCCCATATGGTCACCTGAGCACCCCCAGGAGTAATTCCTGAGTGCATGAGCCAGGAGTAACCCCTGTGCATCGCCCGGTGTGACCCAAAAAGAAAAAAAAATTAAAAAATAAAATAAAGAGGCATTTAACATTTGCAGGAAGAGTGCAAATTTCCTAAACTCCTTTTTAAAGGTGGAAGATAATAATCAGACTAATACCATGAATCCTCAGAAGATAATAATCAGACTAATACCATGAATCCTTAGCTTCAGAAATGGTTAGTGTTCTTGTTTGACTAATTTCTACCTTTCTGAGTTCTTTGAAAACAAACCTCATATTATCACTTTATTCATAAATAATTTGGTATGGATCTCTAAAAGATAAACTTAAAAATGTATAGATATTTAATTTATTATACTTTTAAAAATTAACAATTTTTATGAATAAAATATTTAGTGTAGATTTGTTGACTCATGCTATTTTTAAAAGCAGTGGTTTGAATCAGTGTCCACATAAGGTCCACACTGAGGTTGGCTGATATTGCCGTTGCTTTTGTTGTTGTTGTTGTTGTTTAGCTTCTAGTCCATCTTTTTATTCCCTCTGCCCCCTATCTGTAATGTATTTGTTGAAGAAATCAGGCTTTGATCTATAGTTTTAAAGTATATATTTGCTAGTCGTATTGCCAGTAATATAATTGACAAGTCAGAAACTTTTGTGTTTTCATTGAGTTCGTAGCTATTATAACAAAGCTTAATTGCATTCAGACTCATAGGCTGTGGCTTGTTCTTCCTTCTGGAGCCAGATAGTGTTTGGCTGGGTCTTGTTTTCTGAGATTAGCCTCGAGGAGTTGCAAGATAGCTGATGTTCATCTTCCAGTTTTATGTATAAGGTGAGTTGTTTCCATAAAGCTGAATTCTCTTTAGTATCCAGTGCTATGGAGTGTATAGGAAAAGAAAACTCAATTCTGTTTAATAACGTTTAAATAGAATATTATTTAATATTATTATCACTGGAGCGATAGCAAGCGGGTCGGACATTTGCCTTGCAGGCCGAGATGGGTTCGATTCCTCCGCCCCTCTCGGAGAGCCCTGCAAGCTACCGAGAGTATTTCGCCCACACGGCAAAGTCTGGCAAGCTACCCGTGACATGCTCAATATGCCAAACACAGTAACAAGAAGTCTCACAATGGAGACGCTACTGATGCCCGCTCGAGCAAATCGATGAACAACGGGAGGACAGTGCTAACGGTTAAAATAGTGGCTCAGTAGTAGAGCACTTGTTTTGCTTGTGGAAGGTTCTGGGCTCTACTCCTGGCACCACAAAGCAAAAAAAATGAAGGTCAGCTTATCAGTGTTTAAATGCAGACTTGGTGCAGGTGATCAGGCACTTTTTTTGCATGCAACCAACCTCTGTTTGGTTCTCAGCACTGCGTGGTCTCTGACTGTTTGCATGGTCCCCGACTGTTACCAGCAGTGATGTCACCCCTCACCCCCAAGCACAGAGCTGGGAGTAGTAATGCCTAAGCATTGGCCACTTGTGGCTCACTGTCCCCCGGGATAAATAAAATGCACTTGGTCGGCCGGGAATGCAGCTCAGCCAGAAGAACACTTGCTTTGTATGTATGAAGACCTGGATTTGATCCTCGGCATTGCAAAAAAATAAATAGATAAACAGTGCTAACTGGTATCCTCCAGCGTGATTAGTTCTAGTCTGTTGTTGTTGTCCTTATCGATATTCAAGTCATCCATCTTTGAATAGTAGGAACCTTTTAAGGTTACTAAGACTGTTCTGGAAGACTTGAGTTTCCTTGTTACTATACCAGACTTGCGCTTCCTTATTACTATACTTTTCAGTATGTTTCAGGCTTGCTTTCTTAATATTCTGCCCAGATATTTTGTTCAGCTTTTTTCCTAGGAGTTTTGGTTCCTTGCACTATGGTTATCAGAACTAGCTTGCCCATTATAATTTTTAGTAGATTTCATGCAAATCAAGCAAAATGCAAATAAATATATATTTGTAATTTATGCACAGTATAAGGCTGGTATGTAGCACAGTACAAATAAGAGATTGTGTTCACATTTGAAGTGGTTGTAAGAATTCCTAGGAAAGGAATATTCCCATTTATACCCAGCTGTCCGTTTGGCAGTTACATCTGCTGGGATGTGCGCTTTTCCAATGTAATTATTGGCTTTTCTGTAATCCAAGTAGCTTGGCAGGTATTTAGGAATAGCTGACGAAATTTCTTTTAATGCAGAAAAGAACCTCCGACTTCCCCAAAGTGCAATTTGAAAGTGGCAGGCAGCTGCTACATGCTAAGGAGATAAGGAGTGAGGAATTTGTTCGTGAGATTTTTAAAGGTCTCGTTGCTCTTTCTGACCACTGGGGTTTGTATTCTTAGGTATTGACCTGTTTTTCCATATCCATAAAATTGATGTAATAATTCGCTTCAAATCCAAACTGGAGGGCCCTGGTGGTCCTTGGCTGCTCAGGCTCCAAGCAGCGCCACATCCTCTGTCTTGAGCATGGAGCTGGCCAGCATGGTTGGCCTTTTCTCACCAGGATTGACTCCTGGGTGCCCGGGGGACTGCTTGGAAGCCCCACCCCCTCCCCAATACAGCAAATCTTATTTCTGTATGATGATACTTCAAGTTAGATAACCTCAAGCAGTTTTTTTTTTCCTCAGTATCTGGCTACCAACTTGTTTGGGGGGTCACCCCTGACCAAACTCAGGCATTACTCCTGACAGTGCTGGGGGACATGCGGGGATATGGAGTGGCGGGGGTCAAACCCAGATTTGCCTTGTACAAGGCAAAACACCCTGCCCAGTATACTATTGCTTCCATCCCTGTTTACCAATCACTGCTTGCCAAAATGGTACACTCGCTTCTGTATAAAAATAAACCTTTGTTTAGCTTTTGTAATATTAGCATTAGCTCTGCTAAAATCATGAATGTGAAAAGTATGATTTCATGATAATCAAATGTAAGTGTCTGTTACAACAGAAGCTTTGTCTGATCTGTTTACTTGTTTCAAAATATTGGAGCAGGGCTTGACACAAAGAGGCACAGTAGTCAGTACCAGTTGAAATAAATGATAGATTTCTGTGTTTCATCCCCCAGAGAAGTGGCTTTCAGATTGCATTTAGTTAGACACTAAAGTTAATTTTATGCATGATTACTGATTACATGATCCTGTTGTGTCTGTTCCTTTGTTCAGCAGGTGTGGGCAGAGGTGGGGTTGTGGAAGTACAGACACTGGGATCCGAGAGGAAAGGAATCCCCAACCTCAGAGGTTGGGTCTACTGGAATATCCAGAGAGGCTTTTTGAAGATGTGCTGCAGCACTCACCGTGTTGTGTGTGATGCTCGAAGTGATTGCTAGTGTGGTCTCGAATTAGGCTCCATTGGTGGCAGTTCAGATCCGCCAGTACCACTTTGAATAAGTCACTTAATTTCCTGATTTGTATTTTTAAAAAATGATAAAGTCAATTCTGTTGGGGCATTTGGGAGGAAATCTTCCCAAAGAAGTGACACTTGAACTGAGTTTCTGATTCTTTTATTTTGGGCTTGGGGCAGTGCTCATGGGGTGGTTGAAGCTGGGCTCCACCTACAGGCTTCTGCTATGTGGTGCACTTCTCAGCCTGGTGGCACCTTTCTCAGGCTCTCCTGAGCGTGACGTTTATTAAAGAGATGGAAACTTCTTTTTCCCTTCCATTCCATTAGGATACAATTTTCTTCATATTTTCTTGGTTTTGTTTTTGTGCCATATCCACAGTCCTCAGGGTCTACTCCCGCATGGTACTTGGGGATCGCTCGTGTGTGTTGGGAACTAAACCCAAGCCACTGTGGGGAACATGTGCAGTGGCCCTCAGCCATCGCCCTGGCCTTTTAGGATACAGCTTCTTTATGGGAGCCACAGCTGGTGTCTGGAAGCCAGGCGTGCCAGGCTGGAAATAGGAAGACATTTGCCCTGCCCCTTGGGCCAAATCCATGGCCCATATATATTTTTATTTATTTATTTATTTATTTTTACACAGGTGTTTGGAGGTGTACCTAGTCATTTTCTCACGTTTTTGGGTTTGGACCAGAATTCATGCTAAGGGCTGAGGGATGACTCAGAAGGCTGAAGTGCATGCTTCGCGTGCGGGAGCCTCAGGTTTGATCCAGACACCTGTTATCCCCTAAATTCTGCTAGGAAAACATCCCCTCAGCAGTACACAGTTGGTTCTCCTCCTCCATCCCTGTTCCCCAACATTAGGACTGAGAATGTAGTATTCGTTTGTTTTTAATTTGGTGCCATACAAGCCTATGTATGTCCGGGGCTTACTGCTGGCTCTGGGTTCAGGGATCCCTCCTAGCGGAGCACTGCCTTACGTACTGCCGGGAACCTCATCCGTTGCACTATCTCCGAGCCCTGAGAACTGACTTTGTGAATAAAGAAAAACAGCTACTTTGAGATTTGTTTTAATGAAAAGCCTGTTTTGTTTGCTTTTATTTGGTGGGGACAGGCAGCTAGTTTGAATTTAAAAAAAAAAAAATTTTTTTTCCAGAAGCTTCTGCATTGGAATGCAAAGAGTTTGGATTTTATTTATTGTTAGTAGATCCGTTTTTAAAAGCACATTTTTTCGGGGCCAGAGTGATAGCACAGTGGGTAGGGTGTTTGCCTTGCAAACCCAAAACCTGGGTTCGATCCCCGGCATCCTACATGGTCCCCCGAGCACCTCCAGGAGTAATTCTGAGTGCAGAAGTGCAGAGTGTATAGCCAGGAATAACCCCTGAGCATAGCCAGGTGTGACCCAAAAATAACCAAAAAACCCACATTTTTTCACTTTGTAGGATTTTTTTGTTTGTTTGTCTATTTTTTAATTTGGTCTTTGGCCACACCCTGCGATGCCCACTGTGCACTCAGAATGTACCATATGGGGTACCAGGGATTGAAACTGGGACAGCAGTGTGCTAGGCAAGTGCCCTACACAATGTGCTACACACTCCAGCCCCTCACTTTATTTTCAGAAGATGACTGTGCAAAAGATTGTCTTGTTCTCTATAAAAATTGTTTTGTTTTGGGTTTGGGGGCCACACTGGCTCAGGGTTTACTCCTCATTCGGTGCTCAGGAATCCTTCCTGGTATTGCTCAGGTGACTGCATGCAGTTTCAGGGATTGAAGTGGGGTCAGCTATGAACAAAGCAAATGCTTTGCCCCACTGTACTCTGTCTTTAGCCGATTCTATGGTTTTTAACAGCATCCCTAATAGCTGTTACCTACAGGTTATCCAAAGTATTTCTTCACTACTGCCTAACTCCACCCGTAACAACAGAAATGTCTCCAGGCATGGCCAAATAGTTCCATGGAGCAGAATTACCCCTCATTAAGAACCAGTGCTGTAGGCAAAGTAACCGGGTCCTAGGGGATTTGTACTGTTATCCATATGAGGTGAAGAATGAATACATTTGCAGGCAGGATACTGGACTAATCTAAGAGATGTGTGTGAGATTTAGTAAGATCTGATAAATGCAGAAGGAAGGGTAATTTGAATGCTTTTTAGGCATTTTTCTTCTGTGACTACATGTGAAGCAATATCATTAGTGTATAGTGATATAGAAAGAATTCTTTCTCAGGATGTAGTCCAAGGTCTGGAGGAAGCAAGAAATGTTTGTACAGTATACAAGTCTGAGAACTACAATTATAGGTTCCTAGACAGGTAGGAGGATATAGGGCAAAACCTTCAAAGACATTTACTTGATTGATTGGGGTGAAATAAAAGAGAGCTAAGATATCTGTTGAAAGGAGACTGGAGAGATAGTCCAGGGTCTAAAGTATTGGCCTTGCATGTAGCAACCCCAGTTTCATTCCCCACATCGGGGGCCCTCAGCAGTGCCAAGAGTGATCCCTGAGCATTGCCAGTGAGACCCACAAACCAGAAGTTTTAAAAAATCTGCTGAAGCTTAGTAGCAGAACTTTTGCTGGAACCTGGGTCTCCTAACCCTGAGTGCCCCTCCCCCACCTTTTTAAAATTCTGATTTTCTTACAGGTATTCTCTTATATACTTGCCACCTTTTCAGGGTTTCCTAACTCTGTATATTAAATATACAGTTTGCTGCTTTATGACCAGAAACTGTCTTAAGAAACTTTTGGTTTTTTTTTTTTGCTTAGATCTTGCTGATAACTTATATGACATTTTTCTATGTGGGTAAGAGCCTTCAGATGGCACAAATAAAATATCATTTTCCTTAGAGCAAAGCTGGTTAAAGGAGCTGTGTTTTCCTTTGTCATTGTCTCAATCTGTAGCACACATAATCATTTCATCATGTCATGGATCTCTAAGCTAGTAAATGTTAATTTTTAGGAGATGTTTTAGTAACACCTTCACACTTAATAGTTCCTGTAACATAGAAGGAGCTCAAATACCCAAAGGTCTTTGACCACATTGCTGAAAACTTATCCATGTAGCCCGTTGAGAATCTTACATAGATACTTCTTCCAGCCTAGTTACTCCGTGGAAGGAAGGGATAAAACCCTCGGCATTCCTTTTGTCTCCGATGTCTTCTGCTCTCTCTCCTTTTGCTCTTCCTCTTGCCTATAGGAATTCATTTGGGTGTTTTTCATCTTGAAGGTAAAGAACAGTCCCCATTGGAGATGAGCCTCCATCCCACAGCGGCAGCGCCGCTCTCCATGTTCACGAAGGAAACAGCATCCTCCAAACACAGTGACCACCACCACCACCATCACCACGAACACAAGAAGAAGAAGAAAAAACACAAGCATAAGCACAAGCACAAGCACAAGCACGACAGTAAAGAGAAAGACAAGGAGCCTTTCACCTTCTCCAGCCCCGCCAGCGGCAGGTCCATTCGCTCTCCTTCTCTGTCGGACTGAGGCGTCTCCCGGGACCTTTCCCTCTGATCCAGGGCAGCTGGTCCTCGGCCAGAAAGGATGGACGGGCACGTACAGAGTTGCCACGTAAATTTTGTTCGCCACTTAGGTTCTGAACACCGATTTATTTGTACACAGTTGAGCGCTAATTTTAAAATGTGTTTTATGGTTCTGAATAAGCCGTTTCATCCTGTTTTCCTCTTTTAAAAATCCACAGATTTCTTTTCCTTTACGCTCGCCCCACTGGCAGTCCCCATTCACCCATGGCCCCCATGTGTTCTGCCAAAGTCAAGATGGTCTCAAGCCTCTGTTATGGGGCAAAGGTATGTTTTCCAATTGCAGCCACTGCCGAATCTGTTGTGAAACCACTCTTGCCAGTGAAATACGGTATGAGGCTCTTTGGAACTACTGAAGAGCGAAAGTTCAGTTTCCTCTTGCACTGTTCTTTTTTGTTAACTATAAACTTAACATCAGGTTTTATGAATGAGAACACATGGCCCCTTCTTTCACTCTAAAGTACTGAAATTTTCAGGAGCAGCTCTTTTAAAAAAGAATTAACTGGTTTTTGATAGCACAGTGATTATGATGTTAGAATGAACAGAAATGTCAAATCCGCAATTGTTCTCAAATCAAGCTGTTTAATGAGTTTTTCCATTAAATGTGAGGATGTTCATATGTAGAATATGTTTTGCACACATGATGTGGACAGTATACACCTGACGCATTTATACAACAGTATAATACCTTAAAAAGGTGACTTTAATACTGTTTAACTTGGACATACGCAATTCAGGCCGTGTGTGAGTATACTAAAGAAGCATTGAAAACCATGAAACATTTTTGTTTCATGCTTTAATCTGTATGTATGTTTTAATTTTTATCTGTGGATTTACTGTGTGCTCTGTTTAAAATGTTTTTCATATCTGTTTTTATTATTTTCCTTGTCATTAAAAAGTTTGACAAGCTACGTTTCCCCAAAACAGGTGCTTCAAAGGGGTCTAATAATGCTGGACTTTTCTTGTCTCTTTCTTTTCACTCTGCCCCCACTTCACAGTGACATCATCCTCCTTCCCCTTGTAGTATCCTGCTCAGATAAAATCTACATAAGATTATACAGGGGCATTTGGTGCTGTTCAGAGCAAGAGCTGATTTTAGGAGTTCCCTTTAAAAAGAAACCTATAAGACCTTCCAGTGGGGACACCATGAGTGCTTGTGTAGTACTTAGGAATGATATGAAGAGTGTTCCCAGGTTAGGAAGTTGCATGGGAAATCCTTGCATCCGTGGCTGTGCTCTGGAACCCTGAGGAGAGGCACTGTTAAGTAAGGCTGGATTACTCAGAGTTACATTCTTGGAAGAAAAAGAAAACTTTTTGTTGCATCTGACTTGTTTAATAAATAACTTTACATTGGTTATCCTGCCTGTGTATCTTTTTACATTCTTTTTTATTTTGCGTTTCACTCTCTTTGTCTATTTAAAATATCAACAAAGTTTGCTTTGTAGATGAGATTTAAGATGGCCGTGTGTGTGTGTGTGTGTGTGTGTGTGTGTGTGTGTGTGTGTCTGTGTCTGTGTGTGTATGTACATAGTTTTGGGGCCTGGCAGTGTTTAGAGCAATATTATTCTGATTTCCTCTGGCAGGGCTTGAGAGACTAGGTGGGTGCTAGGGATCGAATCCAAGTCCACCACATGCAGGCCCAGCATCTTGCCAATGGTCCTATCTCTCGCCGCGAGTTAATATAATTCTAGTAGGCGGAAGTGGGTCAAATTCTCTTAAAAAGAAAATTATTTTCAAAATACAAAAGAAAGCAAGGATATGTTTAAGGAATTATAAAGCAATATAGCTGGCCTGGAATCTGAGTACAAAGGGAATGTGAACCAACATGGAGAGTTATTTCAATCATTTGCCAACATTGTTTGCAAATGAAATATGTTATATCAGTATGTGTGTTAATGCCACACAGAGAGTATTTCCAGCTTTGAAAATAGAAGGGAACATTTTTAAGTTATTTAATGTTTTCGAAGATGCTAATATCCACCTACAAAATTTAAGAACCTTTTGGCCAGAAGAAGAGTAAAGGAGCCGAGAGCACCTGCCTCAAAACTCAGAGTCCGAGGTGCAAATCCCTGGTGACCCGATGTTCTAAGCATGCTTCTGGCCCCACACTTTTCTGTTTTGTTAATATTTTGGCCGCAACTGATGGTGCTTGAGGATTACCCCAGGTTCTGGGCCCGGCAACTGCATGCAAACAAGGTGCTACTGAGTCAATATTTACACATAAACAGTTGTAGTGTTATTTTCCAGGTCCCCTTCCCTCAATATAGACACTGTTGCCAGGATTACGTTTCTCTTTCTAGTCTATACATGTATTTATACAGTGTTCACATTTTTAACAAATGATAGTTTACAGACATGTTTTGTGTGTATAATTTGCCTTCGGAGGGAAGGTACCACAGTTTTATCTTTTAGGTTTAAATGTCTTATCCACTTAGAATTTGTCAGAAATGTTTGCTGGGTTACTTTGTTGTTTATTTGGGGGTTACATGGGGTGGGAGTTCTCCCAGCTGGGTTTTGTACTCATCCTGCCAGTGCTTAGGGGACTGCATCATCTCAGGGATTAAAACAGTGCCAGTGTGCAAAGCATATACTCCAGTCCTTTGAGCTACTCCCCGGTCCCTGGGATTTATTTCTATGAATAGAAGAAGGTAGGAATTCCAACCTTTTGTCTTTCTACATTGCTACCAAGTTCTGTGTACTTTAAAAATCTACCTGTGGGCTGGGGAGATGCATCAGTGGACTGGAACACGTGCTGTGCTTGCAGGAGCTCCAGGTTAAGTCCCCAGCATCACAGGATCCCCAGGCATTGCTGTGTATGGCACGAACACAAAACAAAAATCCATCTTGTCAGGTCAGGGATGTGACCCCATGACAGAGTGTGTACGTGGGAGGTTCTGGGTTCAGTTGCCAGCTCCATAACTAAAACAGACTCATCTTTCTTGATTTCACCTGTTGCATATTAATGTATATACTTGGGTCTATTTCTGAACTTTGGTTGTTGTTTTTTTTAATATTTTAGTTGCTTATTTATTTTTGTTTCTTTGGATTTTGAATCACACCCCGCATTACTCAGAAATCCCTCCTGACGGATCTTGGGGAACTACATGGGGTTTGAACCCAGGTTAGTCATGTGCAAGGCAAGTGCTCTACCCCCTGTGCTGTATCTCTCCAGCTCCCCATTCCTATACTTTGTACTTAGCTTCTTACATCTTTTCCATTCGTCTTCCAATACTGCACCATTCAGGTTATTGTCCTATAATCCATTTTGATATGCTAGAACTAAGTTTACTTTTATTGTAGCCTTTTTCCTTTAGGAGGGGCCTGGGGATAAGAGGCTGTTCTGAACTCTTTTCTGATGTTTATTTTTAGTTGGGGGACCACACCCAGCAGTGTTCGGTGCCTCTTCCTACTCTCAGGAGAGATCCCTGGTGGAATCTTATATAGTGCCAGGGATTCAAACCTGGTAAAGCCACATGCAAGGCAAGCATCCTACCCTTTGTACTGTCTCTACCCTACCCATTGTGCTGTCTTTCTGGTCATCCTATCTTATTTTATACACAGTAAAGCTCATTCTTTTGGTATATATTTCTATCGGGTTTTTGTTTGTGGGGGGGGGGGGCATACCCAGCAGTGCTCAGCACTTACTCCTGACTGTGCACTTGGGGATCACTCCTGGCAAGGTTCAGAGGACCTTATGGGATGCCTAGAATCAAACCCAGGTTGACCATGTGCAAGGTAAGTGCAGTACCCACTGTACTGTTGCTCCAGCCCTACTTCTCTAGTTTTGCTAAGTGTTTAGAGTCTCTCGTGACACTTTCATCACCCTCCCATGTCCTTTGCTGCCCCTTTAGAGTTTGTTCTCCCTGTCCAACCCTGAGCTTCCATCAATTGGTTTTCCAACTCTACAATATAATTTTACTTTGCATGGACTTATTTTCTGTCTAGTATTATAGTTGGTCATTCTAACCTGTCCCTAAAATTGTTTCTGTAACTAGTTTTTGTATTTTTGTCAACTTAGACTTGGTACTGCTTGTTCCTATTAATGATGACTATTGCCACATCAAGGCAATCACCCTACCCACTGTACTGTCACTCTAGCCCTATAGTTTTATTATTTTGATCACAAGTGTGAACATTTTTTTGATTGTATTCTTATGTCGGGTTGGAGCAATAGCAGAGTGGTAGGGTGTTTGCCTTGCACGTGGCCAACCCGGGTTCGATTCCTTCGCCCCTCTCGGAGAGCCCAGCAAGCTACCGAGAGTATTTCACCCGCACAGCAAAGCCTGGCAAGCAACTCGTGACGTATTCAATGTGCCAAACACAGTAGCAAGTCTCACAAAGGAGACGTTACTGGGCCCACTCGAGCAAATCGATGAGCAACGGGAGGACAGTGCAGTGCAGTGCTATTGCTATCAACTTAGTTTTAGTTTTTTATTTGGAGGTGTTGTTGTTTTGGGGGGTGGGACACTGGCAGTACTCAGTGCTCTGAGGTTAGTCCTGGCTCTGTACTCAGGAATTACTCCTGGTGGGTAATTGCTGCCTTTTTCCTTTAGGAGGGGCCTGGGGATAAGAGGCTGTTCTGAATGTATTTTTACATTTATAAGAAAGACCTTGATGGTAAAGCAACTTCTCTGTTTTCTCTTTAAGTTTCATCCAAAAGAAATAAAGAAGAAACAAATTGTAAACTTCTTTGTTTTGAGGCCACACCTAGCAGTGCTCAGAGATCACTTCTGGCAGTGCAAGGATTGAAACCAGGTTAGCAGTGTGCAAGATAAGCACCCGATCCGCTGTACTATTGTTCTGGTCTCTACTATTTCTTTTTTACCTTCATTGGTGTGATGATCTATAAATGGTAACTTCATTATGAGGCATTTTATTAATTTATACTAATTTTGTGCTTTATCAATAAAATTCATCAGACAAACAGAACTTAAAGATTGATGCATTTCCCTGTTTCAGTGACCAGCTTTCTCCTTTTGGTTCTATGCAGACTCTCAACAGATTAGGGACCTGCTCTGTTCCTAAATGCAGCAATTCAAATATAATCTCTTCTTGAAACATCACCACAGACACACCTAGAAATAATGCTAAACCAGCAATGAGGATATGCCTTGCCTCAATCAAATCGACAGGGAGTATGATCACAACTACATTTAACTACATTTGATTTTTTGCGACTTCTTTTTTTACTAAGGTGATTTTGGTTTATAGTGGTTTTAGGTTTGCAGCTACACAGCAGAACAAATTTATGCTCTGTGCTAATTTTATTTGTCTGCTTTCTCATTGGCCCTAGAGCTACAGTCAATATCTTCCTGCACCTCGTTCTATTGTCTGCATTTTGGCAGCTTGCTCTCATGTGTTTTGGGTTTTTGTTTCAGGTAAGTATTTTTTTCTTAGAAGTTGAAGTTTGGGTCTGGAGACGTAGTACAGCAGATATGGAGCTTTCCTTACACTCGGCCAGCCTGGGTTCAGTCGGTGGCACCCCATATGGTCCCAGCACTGCCAGAAGTGATCCCTGAGCACTGCTAGGTGTGGCCTCAAAACAAAGACGTTTACAGTTTGTTTCTTCTTTATTTCTTTTGGATGAAACTTAAGGAGAAAACAGAGAAGCTGCTTTACTCTCAATGTCTTTCTTATAAATGTAAAAATACATGTCTGTATTCATCTGGGTAACATAAAGTAACAAAATAAGAGACTAACACCCAAGAACAGCTGTGATAAATACCAGGTTGTTCACTCCATGGCTTCGAGGCCAGCCGCACACTCTAGGGGTAAAGGCAGCTCAAATAGAGAAGGGAGCACCAAATAAAGGGTTCTAGGAAGACCCGCCCAGGATGGGAGATGCATGCTGAAAGTAGACTATAGACCGAACATGATTGCCACCCAATGCCTCTTCTGCAAACCACAGCACCCAAAAGGAGAGAGAGAACAAAAGGGAGTGCCCTGCCACAGAGGCAGGGTGGGATGGGGAATGGAGGGGGGTGGGAAGGATACTGGGATTGGTGGGGGTGGAGAATGGGCACTGGTGGTGGGATGGGTACTCGATCATTGTATAACTGAAACCCAAGCACAATAACTTGTAAGTCTACAACTGTACTTCATGGTGTTTCACTAATAACAAATAAATTAAAAGAAATTAAACAAAGACATTAACAAAACAGTATATACATACAGTTTTGGTAGAGAAAAGGACCAATGCAGTCCGTGAAATGCAATAAAAAAAAATAGAAGAATGTTTTTATTAAAGTACCTTGTTCCGTCAAAATTCTTGATGGAAAATAGCTGGGAAGGCCACTTATTTTTCCCATCCTCACCTTCCATTCCATGTCCCCTATTTCTAAAAAATAAGAATCCAGCAACACCAAAAATCCAACATATTCTGGAGTTTTAATTATAATGTGCCCATGTCGGTTTTTTAATATTGTCAAATGTACTGTGGTAATCACTCTATGGCTGTCATCCCGTTGTTCATCAATTTACTCAAGTGGGCACCAGTAACATCTCCATTTGTCCCAGCCCTGAGATTTTAGCAATCTCTCCTTACTTGTCTTTCCCAACACTGCTATATTAGAGTCTCTTTCAGGGTGAAGGGAATGAGACCCGTTATTGTTACTGTTTTTGGCATATCGAATACACCATGGGGAGCTTGCCAGGCTCTGCCATGCAGATGGGATACTCTCGGTAGCTTGTCGGGCTCTCCAAGAGGCATATGTGTATGTATGTATGTATATATGTGTGTGTATATATATGTATATATATATTTCCCTCTATGATTTGTTGTCTACTGTCTGAACCCCATCAGATATGGTGTGGTAATTATGGAAAATGGGTAGGGAGTGTTTTATAATGTGTCATGCAGCCGCAAAAGCGACTGTGCGGTCCAAGAATGTTCAACTGGGAGAAGCAGGCAGAGCATCTCTGCTCCCAGATCCTGTGGAGCCCAGAGTACAAGCTCGCAAAGTTCCGCATTACCTGGGTGCCGTGGGACTTCACTCATGCATAGGGCTCCGCCCAAGTGTGGAAAGTGGCCTGGAGAGTGGCAGCGGTTGGGTAATGGAGATCGGCTGCCAGGGCTGGGTCCCTTGGGACAGGGAGGACTTTCACCCGCCCCCCTCGGGTGCCCCGAGTGAAAACAGCTCGGCACAGTCGTATAAATCCTGTGGCACTGTGGCATTCCCGTTATTCATTGATTTGCTCAAGCAGGCACCAGTAACGTCTCAACAAATTGTGAGACTTGTTACTGTTTTTGGCATATCGAATACGCCACGGGGAGCTTGCCAGGCTTTGCTGTGCGGGTGAGATACTCTGGGTAGCTTACCAGGCTCTCTGAGAGGGGTGGAGGAATTGAACCTGGGTCGCCCACGTGCAAGGCAAATGCCCTACCCGCTGTGCTATCACTCCAGTCCATATAAACCCTACCTTCTATTTTTTTTTTTTAAGTCTCTAGCTAGATGCTGTAAGAATGAGGTTGGGTAAGTCGGGAAACTGTATTTCCCTGTGGGGTTTCATTGTCCCTCTCAGGATCCTTTCATAAGTTCCGAGAAATCCTTCAGCACAGAAGCCTATTCAGCACAATTTTTCCAGTCACTCTACTCTGGAACCTTTTCCTATCGTATCTGTGGTCATATAAGATGTTAATAAGAAAAACTAGGTAAAGGATAAGGATAATACTTCCCAGGAGGGACACAGGATTGTGATATCATCCTGTTGTTATTTTATAGCCTATAATTTTTACTTCTTGAAGAGGTAGACGGGGCCAGAGAGATAGTACAGAAGGCAGGGTCCTTGCCTTGCATCAACCGACCTGGGTTCTTGCCCCAACATCCCATATGGTCCCTGAGTACTGCCAGGAGTGATCCCTGAGCACTGCAGGATGTGACCCCCTCCCCCTCACACACACACCACCACCATCCCTGCCAAAAATAAAAATAAAAACATAGAAAATATCATTGCTGTTTCCTCATTATTTTAAAAGGAAATTTATGTACATACTGGAGGGCTGTTTAGAGAGAGAGAAAACAGTGACAGAAGCAATTTTGTCAGAGAAAGCATGACAAAAGGTCAAAGCTATAAAGCATGAAGAGCAGTAGAAAAGAGCTTCCTCTTAATAGAATAGACTGAGAGGTAAATCCTACCTTTTTTTTTTTTTTAAGTCTCTAGCTAGAAGCTGTAAGAATGAGGTTGGCTAAGTCGGGAAACTATATTTCCCTGTGGGGTTTCATTGTCCCTCTCAGGAGCCTTTCATAAGTTCCGAGAAATCCTTCAGCACAGAAGTCTATTCAGCACAATTTTTCCAGTCACTCTACTCTGGAACCT
The DNA here is from genome assembly GCF_029834395.1 of Sorex fumeus. Lineage (NCBI taxonomy): Eukaryota > Metazoa > Chordata > Mammalia > Eulipotyphla > Soricidae > Sorex > Sorex fumeus. The sequence continues at coordinate 61,163,450 of NW_026606059.1, forward strand.
TTTCCTATCATATCTGTTAAAATCTTAAGGACCTGGGCCAGAGCGTACAATGGGTAAGGCGTTTGCCTGGCATGTAACCAACCTGGATCCAATTCCTGGCACCGCATATGGCTCCCCCAAGCACCACCACCACTTCGTATTTGTTTTAAGGGCACACCCAACTGTGCTCAGGATTTACTCCTGGCTCTCTGCTCAGGGATCACTCCTCCAACGATGGTCACCATATGTGGTGCTGAGAATTGAACCCAGGTTGACTGCGTACAAGGAAAGTATTGTTTCTGTATTTCTCTGATTTGAAAAAAAAAAATATTTTTTAACTGAGTGTCTCACAGCAGCATTTCAAGTGCTCAGTAGTCATCCATGATTAGTGCCTGCCATGTTGGACAGCGCCCATCTCTAAAACACTTCCAAAGTATCTGGACAGTGCTGACTCTGACAAGGGGTCACTGTATTTTTAGCTTACACTTTGGGTTGAGACAAGCTCATGGGACAAAATGTATAAACACGGGATTTGACTTAGTTCTCTCTGTTAGTTTTAAGATTGCACTCACATGATCAATATCTTCAAGCTGGTGCTTTTGGTGTGATTCTATGAAATGGTTTTCTGCTTGGTGAGTTTTGATTTTTTGATTCTATGAAATGGTTTTCTGCTTGATGAGTTTTGATTTTTTGAGACACATAACTCCCTATGTAAACTACATTGTGTCAAAGTATAATGAGGGCACCACTGTCCCTTGTGAGATTGATACCATCCAGCACAGGTTCTAAGTGAGAATATCGGCGTCAGTTTGTTCATGTATAAAATATAAGGAGGTAAGTCTTTAGCAAAGCTCTAATGCACATTCTTTGTATTTGTTGCATCTCCTTAGAGAATGCAGCCTCCCTACTTGGGAGGTCCCTGCTCCAGATCTGTGATTTTACTTTGCTGACCTGTTTATCCTTTGTGGTGCCTGGCTCTTTAAAAAAAAAAAATCATTGTTCCTCTGTCTTCCTCTTTGCAAAAGAATAAGCAAATCTCTGGGCTAGAGACCAGCAGGACTGTATCCCAGCAGGGGAACTGAAATCTTAACAGGACACAGATGTTTACTGTATGGGAGACAAGGCCAGAAGGAGACAATAAATGAAAGGATAAAAATATGAGTTCTTCAAAGTTGCTTTCTTTGATTCTCAAGAAAAATCTTGGTTGCTTCTTTGGCAAGATTAAAATCCTTCTGAATGTTTCTTGCAAATATATTTTCTGCTTGTAGTGTCACGTTCTTCTGTTTGATTTACTATTTCACTAGAACTTTGTTTCCTCCATAAAAATGAAGGGAAAAAAATCTGGGGCCAGGGATGGTTATAGCTTAGTGGTAGCGCACATGGCTTGCCTGTGTGAGCACCTAGGTTTGATTCCCAGTACCGTACACACAGAAATACACACACAGGATCCAAGAGACACCTCAGCAGGCTGAACAGAGGCTTTGCATGCAGGAGGCCTGGATTTGTTCCCTGGCACCTCATGGTCCCTGAGCACTGCCAGAATCAACAACGAGCACAGAACCAGGTGTATCCCTAAGAACATTGGCATGGCCCAGAGTCTAACAAGCTAAAAAACAGAAAACAAAACCCTAAAACTGAACATTTTCATTAAATTTATTTTATAATGTGATGGGGCCCAGTGTGTGTTTTATATGTGCATTAAAAATTTCAATTTTTTTGCAAATACTTTGCCAATAATTGCATATAAATAATGTTTTAAAATAAGTTGGAAATAATCATGCTAGACAAGAACTGACTGTTAAAAGTAGGTAAAGGAGTATACATGACAACCTTAATACATGACAGCCCTGGCTGTCCTCGCCAGGGCCCCTTGGAGGGGAGCGGGTTGAGTTTCCCTCCCCGCCCTGACCAGGGCTCCGGCAGCCGAAGACCTCCAGAACCAGCCACCACCATGCTGAGACCACTCTCCACACGCATGAAGGTACCGGCAGAGGAACAAAGGCATGCGGGTCCCGGGACTGAGATCCCCAAGCCTGCTCGGATCGGGGCTGAGCATCCTCCACCCAGATCCTCCATTCGCGGCTGCGCGACATCTTATTATCTCATTCCTACTTTGGACAAACTGGCAGGCTACCGAATGTAACCTGCCCACATGGCAGAGTCTGGCAAACTCCCCTGGCGTACCCAATATGCCAAATACCAGTAACAATGATGGGTCTCATTCTCCTAACCCTGAAAGAGCCTTGAATATGGCACTTTAAAAAAAAAACCTCAGGGCTAGGACGAAGGAGACGTTACTGGGGCCTGCTCGAGGCAATCGACGAACAACAGGATGGTCGTGATCGTGATCGTGACGACAACCTTTCAGTATCTGTATTGTAAACCACAATGCCCAAATAAGGGGGGGGGGGGAGAGAGAGAGAGAGAGAGAGAGAGAGAGAGAGAGAGAGAGAGAGAGAGAGAGAGAAGTGCCTGCCATAGAGACAGACTTGGGGTGGGGTGGGAGGGGATGTGAGGTAAACTGGGGACACTGGTGCTGGGAAATATCCACTGGTGGAGGGATGGGTGCTGGAATACTGTATGGCTGAAACCTAATTGTGAACCGTTTTTAAAGGGTCTATCTCACAGTGATTCAATATATACTAACATGAAAGTTATAAAAAAAAATCTCAAAGTCATTCATGTAAAATGCCTTTGTAAGCTCTACTAGCATAAATTGTTACTAAAACATGAAAAATATAGGACCCAAAATTCTTTTTCCTCTCTACTGTAACTATTCAATACCTACACTTAAGTATGAATAAACAGAATTTTTTAAAAAATTAAAAATTAAAAAAAGAAAATTTGAAACAATGTGGTTACCAGAGAAAAATAAGATTACTAATTGTGTTAGGTGGATTTCACTTTTTATTAGGGACTACATATGTATTTCATTATACTTTTGGTATATAATACTTATTTTATAACTTTTCAGAGTAAATATTTAGATCCAAGAATAAAAGTTAAATAGAAAAATTAAAATGAAAGGTTGGAAGGACTTGTACACGCCATAGACATCGTATCACTTAAGAGTGCTGTGGTTCGGGCTGGAGCAATAGCACAGCCAGTAGGGCATTTTCCTTGCATGTGGTTGACCCAGGTTCGATTCCCAGATTCCCAGCCATCCTATATGGTCTCCCCTGAGCACCGCCAGGAGTAATTCCTGAGTGCAGAGCCAGGAGTAACCCCTGTGCATCACTGGGTGTGACCCAAAAAGCAAAAAAAAAAAAAAGTGCTGTGGACAGGGTTACGTGCCCATCAAACCCTCAATTGCTCAATCTCTAGGGGGAACCTCCTGCACATGTCTTGGGAGGCTCCTTCATTTCAAATCCATCTTTATCTCCCCAGGTACCTTCCTCCATTCGGAAATAAAGTGCTGTCCTTTTCAGTGGGTGCTGTCCTTTTCAGAGGGTATTTTGTGACTGTCCTAATTGTTACCAGCTCTTTAACCTTCTGGTCAAGATGCACTAAACAGGCCTGGTCATTGGAACCTTCATAAATTCCTTTCCTGGTCTTCAAATGTCCATTTCCGGTGGACAAGGCTCAGGCTGAGAACTGTCAGGTTAATCGTTGTCCACTCAGATTCTCATTACTATCTCAGCTTGCAAGAAAGATTACTAAAGGCTCTACTTGAAAGTGGGATTTTAAAAATACTATTCCAAATACAAAACAAAACCTATGGTTTCTAATGGCTCCTCCTGATTCAGCATCTAAGCAAAGTACCTGACGCTTTGCTACAAAATTATGTGAATAACAATTATGTGTATTATGGGTCCAGGAAATAGCTCAAAGGATTGGAGCACATGGGAACCCCAGGTTTGATGCCTGGTACCATGTGACACCAGGCATTGCCCAGTGTGACACCCCGCCCCCCCAAAAAAAAACTTCCATAAACCATATGTGTTTTTTCTCATTCCCTACTTACTCATGATATTGAAATGAGTAACTATATTTTACAGACGAGGAAACCATTAAGTACCTACTGTATGACTATAACGTATCCTCCAATATCTGTTAAGTGTGTCCTATGCACTCGCCCCCAAGATAAAATTCACAAACCAGAGAAACACAGGTTTAGCCATCACAGAGCTTTGATTTAGTTTAGAAATCTAAGTAAGGTGAAGCATCAAGACTTTAACCAAATTTATCATTTCTAGAACTACCTCCTATTTCAACCACCACCTCTAAAGCAGATTGTTTCGAAGAAAAATGTAGCCAGCCAAATGAATCATGCAGAATGAACTGTAAATATCAAGCACTGAGCAAGGTAGTTTCCCTTCTGATGTTCCTCCTCTGAGCTGCTGAAATCTGTACCAACGATCCCCTGGAGTGCAGACTAGCCTGCATGGCCATCAGGGAGCAGTGCCCAGTCTCTGCCTAGGGTCCTTTCCCCTTACCTACAGAATCCATTCCTGTCTAAGGTAGGAAGGGTCTGGAGTCTAGACTCCATGAAAATATTCTTTGACTTGTGGGCTTTTAAAGTTCCCATCCACCAACCTTCCTCCCTCCCTCCCTCCTTTCTTCCACTCATGTATTCAGTTAATTTGGAATGCTCATATACGTGGAGTAGGGTGATAGAGTCAATTAAAAAGATGGTCCTCATGGGACTGGAGCGATAGCACAGCGGGTAGGGCGTTCGCCTTACAAGCGGCCAACATGGCTGACCCGAGTTCGATTCCTCTGCCCCTCTCGGAGAGCCCGGCAAGCTACTGAGAGTATTCGATATGCCAGACACAGTAACAACAAAGTCTCCAATGGAGACGTTACTGGGCCCGCTCGAGCAAATCGACGATCAACGGGAGGGCCTTTACCTTTTACCTTTACCATATACGTGGAGTAGGGTGATAGAGTCAATTAAAAAGATGGTCCTCATGGGACTGGAGTTATAGCACAGCGGGTAGGGCATCTGCCTTGCTCACAGTCAAGCCGGGTTTGATTCCCAGCATCCCATATGGTCCCCTGAGCACCACCAGGAGTAATTCCTGACTGCAGAGCCAGGAGTAAGCCCTGTGCATCTCCAGGTGTGACCAAAAAAGAAAAACAGAAAGAAAGAAAGAAAGAAAGAAAGAAAGAAAGAAAGAAAGAAAGAAAGAGAGAGAGAGAGAGAGAGAAAGAAAGAAAGAAAGAAAGAAAGAAAGAAAGAAAGAAAGAAAGAAAGATGGTCCTCATCAGTCATCACTCAGATTGAATCCTTGGATCCTTTTATGCCTTTTATGCCTCTCTCATTCAGACCTCTGGCATCGTGCTCATGGTGTGTCAGGTACTTGCATGCCCTTCAGCGAATTTTCAGGTGATAGCACAGCAGGTAAGGTGTTTGCCTTGCATGCGGCCGACCCGGTCAGCCCAGCCAGGTTCGATTCCTCCCCCTCTCTTGGAGAGCCCGCCAAGCTACCAAGAGAATCTCACCCGCACGGCAAAGCCTGGCAAGCTACCTGTGATGCATATTCAATATGCCAAACATAGTAACAAGTCTCACAATGTTACTGGGCCCGCTCGAGCAAATCGATGAAAAATGAGAGGACAGTGCTGCAGTGCAGTGCATTTGTTGAAAACATACGGAGCAATAGTGCTTCAAGTTCACTTGTGACTTTGGGAAAGGGAGGCATACCCATTCAGGGCTTACTTTTGGCTCTTCATTCAGGTATCACTCCTGATGGGGCTCCCGGGGTCATACTGTTTGGGGGCCATACATAGCAGTGCTCAGGCTACCATATGTGGTGCTGGGGATCAACCCTGGGTTGACTATGTGCAAGACAAATGTCCTACCCACTGCACTATTGCTCCCGCCCCTCAGGAGATCATATTGAATGCCAGGGATCAGTCCTAGTCCAGCTACTTGCAAGGCAACCAACCTACTGGTTGTACTGTCTTTCCAGCTCTTAAGTAACATTTTTATTTAGTCAAGTATGATCGTTTACATACTGGTCCATGACCATGTGGGCCATTGTGCAGGATTTTGTAGAAAGCATCATAGCATCAAATGTATTGTTTCCCACCCTCATACAACTGAACTGTGGGGTCTATTGGGCTTTTTTTTTTCCCGCTCTTACTGGTGCTAACTAGTTGCATGTGCTAGCGATTCTGTGTGCCCTTCATATGTTAGATATTATGAAGATATTTAGATATGTTAGATATTAGTAGAGAAATAGGAAAGGACTCAGCAAGTTTGGGTGGGTCAGAAAGGTTCAGAAATATTTCCTAAGATAAACTTTTACCCCAAAAACATGTTCTTTGGATGTGTGAAGTCCTTCCCATTTGATTCTGAGTCACTGAGGGTGGAGGATCAGATCATTATCCTGTTTTTGGAGCTTGTTCTTCTTTAACCATCTAGTGCCCCTGCAAGATACGGATGGTAGTTTCTGTGATCTAAGCTTTGACTGAGCTGAATATGAGTACAAAAGGTGATTTTTATTAATCCGAGAACAAACATTATTGTGGTGAGCTCATGGTTGTGGAGAACAGGAAACCTGGGTTCTAGGTCTCAGCTTCTCTAGTGCCTGGTGGAATGACCTCAAATCACCCACTTTGTGGGACAAGGTCTTGGAAGCCAGAGAGGACTCGAATCAGTCCTAAAGTTTGTTGCAAGCTGCCAAACCCTTACTGTCTTCCCACTACCGCTATGCAGTGGCTAAGTAATGATGGTTAGACAGGAGGTAGGAAACTCATTACCTCCATTTTTATTTTTATTTTTATTTATTTACTTTTTGCTTTTTGGGTCACACATGGCGATGCTCAGGGATTACTCCTGACTTTGCAACTCAGGAATCACTCCTGGCAATGCTCAGGGGACCATATGGGATGCTGGGAATGGAACCCGGGTTGGCCTCGTGCAAAGCAAACGCCTTACCCGCTGTGCTATCACTCCAGCCACCCCCTTTTGTTTTTCACCTACCCTCTCAAAAAGAAATTTCGGGAAAGAGATGAATAGCGAAGGTAGGTAAATTTCTTTGGGGAATATGAGGGGAGAGAGAGATACTTGCTAAAGAGCCAGACAAGCTTCTCCAGAGTAGAGCCAGCCACATGTGCATCCCAAGCAGAGGTGGAGAGTGCGCATCATAAAGTCAGGGAGGCAGAGATCAGGCAACTTCAAGACTAGGAAAATGCATACCTTTGCCTCTGTCACAGGCAGAACACCCCCAGTGGTACTCGGGGCTCACTCATGACCCTGTGCTTAGGAGTCACTCCAGGAGATACTTGGAGGATTCTATGTGATATCAGGGATTGGACTGGGCTTGGCTGTGTGCAAAGCAAGTGTTTTAACTCCTGTATTATATATTGAACCCCAAAATTAGAAAAAAAGGTTTTTTTCTTTTTGGATTACACCTAACGATGCACAGGGGTTACTCCTGGCTGTGCACTCAAGAATTACTCCTGGCGGGGCTCAGGGGACCATATGGGATGATGCTGGGAATCGAACCCGGGTTGGCTGCGTACAAGGTAAATGCCCTACCTGCTGTGCTATCACTCCAGTTTCCAGAAGTTAGTTTTTATACAGTTATCCAGACTGTCCCCAAAGTCTGTTACTAGGGTGTGGGTGTATAGTCAAGGAGAAGAGCTTGGAGCTGTGAATGTTCTTCTCTGATTTTTCTTAGCATCGCATTTGATCCACATCGAAGCCTTCTTGGTCCAGCTAATGCTCTGGGCTTGGAATTCTGAATCTCAAAGACTTTCCTCACTTTGAAGATGGATCCTTGTATTCAGAGGCCTCCGTGCCCCATTTGCGTTCCAGACAGTGGCTTTCCCAATACACAGCCCCCCCCCCCCCACCACCACCCCTAGATCTCTACCTGCAACAATTACATTGGTTGTCAGTTTAATCCTCTTACTTGGCAAGGTTGACAGTGATAATCTTTGCATTCCATAGTCTAACCACCAGTACCGTCAGTGCTTTGGAGTGAGAGCTCGTGTCTACATGGAACTTCTTTTCTGTTCTTTCACCCTCTGGAAGGGAATAAAGTCAGTAATACACAGCTCATTTTATGGTTGAGCAAACAGACTTGGAACCATGTGGTCTTCATTTTCTATTAATGCAATGCAGACTTGTCCTGGCATTGACTGAGAATCTGCTCAGCAGACACCTCTGGACACAGGAATCATTTGCATTGAATTATATACATGAGGTCACCAGCCTTCACATGTTCCTTACACCTTACAAATACGGACCCAGGTCCTTTCGTGTGGTCGCGGGAGGCCTCATTTTCTAAATACTGTGGCTTTAATTAGCTACGGTAATTTTTTTTAAAGTGAAAAATAGAGATGTCTGTTTTCCTGGCAAATGCTTCTAACAACTTTGGAATATCTTGCTTTGAGGGGACACTACACATCGGGTTTTGATTTGCCTACAGTTATTTTCCATTCTGAGAGAAGCCAACTATTATCCTAAAAGGTCAGTGTTGGTTTCCACGCTTCATCAAACAATCAAGCTCCATGGCTATTTTCCTGTTAAATACAGAACTTTTGTTGAATGCAGATGTCCTGCTGTCTCTAAGGTGGTGGCCCAGTGACGCAGAAGACTCAGTGCAAGAGACAGTTGCTTCTTTCTTCCCCTTGTTCTGTGAATTTCTTCACTTCAGCAACTTCAGCAGAGGCGTACCTTAGCGTATCCATGAAGGAAAACAAAATTGTGGGAATCTTTAGGAAGTAGAAGTAATTCAGAAGCTAGAGAACCTTTTCCAAATCTCCACCCAGATATCATAAGGACTGGTTTTTCCATTGTGAATACTTGGATCTTAGCTTCCATGGGGCTGTCTTTGAATCTGGTTTCTGTTGTATGGGAAATGTGTGATTCTGGTAAGTTGTTTAACCTCTTCACTAGTAAAATAAAACAGCTCCCTTTCCTTGACCTTGATGAGGAGGCCAGGCTGTGTTAAGTACTTAATCATGAATTCTCTCAATCCTCCCAACAACAGGAAGTAGCACAAGTGACATAAGTGAAAATGACCATTCATATTCACTGGTATTCATGCTTCTGGAAACTCAAATGTGAATGGGTGAACATGTGTCTCCTGCATATATGCATCTATATCTTGAGTCACCACAGATGACAGTGCTCTGGCTCTGGAGACAGCAAAGGATGCCATTTGCTCTCTCCTTGTCCTTCTGTTCCCCTTTGAACACAGGAGGATTGGCTGGCTGTAGCAGCAGCGGTGTCCTCAAAGAAAGGCTGAAAGAACCTCTTCTACCAAGCCTGACACTGTTGAAACGCTAAAGCAACATCCGCAATCTTCTTTCAATTACATTAGAAGAATAACACCCCCCTTTTTTTAGTTGAAGCCACTGCAGTCAGATAGTCCTTATAGAAAAGCATGTTTCTGCCATGATTACTCCTGATAATTTCTGTGATAAGAGTGAGTGAGAGAGAGGATAGAGATATAGATAGATAGATAGATAGATAGATAGATAGATAGATAGATAGATAGATAGATAGAGAAAGTGCCAGCCACAGAGGAAGCCTGGGGAGGAGGTGGGAGGTGATGGGAGGGAACCTGGGGACACTAGTGCTGGGAAATATATACTGGTGGAGGGATACTGTTGAAGCACTGTATGACTGAAATCTAATAATGAACAGCTTTGTACGGGTCTATCTCACAGTGATTCAATTTTTAAAATATATTAAAATTAATGGGCTGGAGGGATAGCACAGTGGTAGGGTGTTTGCCTTGCACGTAGCCAGCCCGGCCGAGCCGGGTTCGATTCCTCCGTCCCTCTCGGAGAGCCTGAGAGTATCTACTACTGAGAGTATCTCACCCGCATGGCAAAGCCTGGCAAGCTACCCATGATGTATTCAATATGCCAAACACAGTAACAACAAGTCTCAAAATGGAGACGTTACTGGGCCCGCTCGAGCAAATCGATGAACAACGGGAGGACAGTGCTACAGTGCTGCTGAATTAAAATTAATAATAAAAAAGAATAATTTCTGTGATATTATCTGTGATAATTTCCAGAGAGATAACTGAGGCCCAGAGATGTATAATTGGCCTAACTTATATAGCTCATCATTGGTAGAATTGGAATTCAGCTCCTGCTGACTCAAAACCTGAACTTTCAGTCTTAGAGTGTTTTGGTGGGAAGGGAGAGGGTGTGAAATAAAATCACTTATGCCAATCGTTTTATTTTACTTAATTTTTTTTATTTAGACGCATGATTTATATAGTTGTTTACAGCGGGTTTTCAGGCATGCAGTATCCGCCCCCTGCCCAACACACACACATCCCCTCCATGGTTTACACCAACTCTTACCCACCAACTTGACTCCATTGGGCCCCACGCTTTTGATAGTGTATATATATATATATCAAAAGTGTATATATATATATATATAAACAATCACAATCATCCTGTTGTTTGTCGATCGTCTCGAGCAGGCACCAGTAACTTCTCCTTCTACCTAGCCCTGAGATTTTAAAAGAGCCATTTCAAAGCTCTTTCAGGATTAGGAGGATGAGACCCATCATTGTTACTGGTGTTTGGCATATTGAGTACGACACGGGAAATAATATATATATATATATATTTATACATACACACATATTTTTTACCTCTCACCATAAAGGGACCAAGGCTTGAGCCTTCCAGAAAATGATCCCTGACCACAGAGTCAGGTATGCCCCCCCAAATCACAAACCAAATAAAAGACACTCAGACAAGCCAGAGAGCATTATACAAAAGTGGATCAGGGAGGGGACAGGCGCCAGCTAGTCTAGTTAATCCAGCTGTATTATATTTTATTTAGAGTCCAAGAGGATCATATGGGGTGCTGGGGATCAAAACTGGGTCATCTGAATGCAAAGCAAATGCCCTCCCTGCTGTATCCTGCCCCCTTCCCCATCTGAACATCTTAATGAGCATCTTGATAAATATATGCCAGCACTATGCTAAAGTAAAATGTCTTAGATGCCAAAGAAAGAGCAATGGAGGAGGCATTTAAATAACCCCCAGAACCCCCAAACCACCTCCCTGCCCACATGGAAGAAAACAGTTATCAGTGAAGATGGGGAAGGGGACTCTAAATAAAATATAAAACTAGTCTTCCCAACTCCAGCCTCCTTTGGATCTCTCGCCAGTGCACAGAAGGACACAGTGACCTTCACACATGCCTGACTGGAGAGCCATGTAGAAGCCAAAAGGGGGAAAAGAGCAGTGGTTAAAGGACATGGAGAGACAGAGAGTGAGGGGGTTGGAGAGATACAGCAGGTAGGACACTTGCTTACACGCTGCAGACTTTGGTTCAGTCCCTGCCACCCTACTTGGGTCCCCCCAAGTCCCATCAGGAGTGATTCCTGAGCACAAAGTCAGGAGTAATCTCTGAGTACCACTCAGTATGCATCATCCCCCCACCCCCGAAACAAGAGAAGCCAACAGTGGGTCCATGGCAACCAAAACATTGGCCCTTTGTGCAGAGGAAGGAGGGGGGCTGTCTGACTGCAACTCACACAAGGAAAATATCTGCCTACACTGTTAAGGAACTGTGATACCAAAGACCTTTGGAGTCCTGTGTGCAGATTTTACACAGTTTCTCAGGGACCCAGCAAGCTAGCCAAACTTGCTATGACAATGGTATAGGGTTTAGTGCACATGCCTTGCATGTGCCGACCCTGGTTTTATCCCCTGCATCACATGGTCTGCAAAGCATCTGAGTACAGACTGGGTACTTCCAGGACAGCCCAGGTAATACACAGCATGGCAGGGCCCAGACAGCACCACATCCTAGGGCTTTCACGTTGATGGACTGACCTGGCTGACCAAGTAAACACAGTGTCTCTTAGGCACTGCATGGGAAGTTAACCCAGAAATTTAGTAAATGAGAGGCTGGAGCGATAGCACAGCGGGTAGGGCATTTGCCTTGCATGCAGCCGACCTGGGTTGCATCCCTAACATCCCATATGGTCCCCCTAGCACCACCAGGAGTAATTCCTGAGTGCATGAGCCAGGAGTAGCCCCTGTGCATTGCCAGGTGTGACCCAAAAAAGCAAAACAGCAACAAAAAAAAACAAAAAAATTAATAAATGAAATGTTAAGACTTTCTCGACAGTCACAGATCCTTGTCAATACTCAATAATGCAACTCTCAGATTGTGATTCTCATCTAGTGCTTTTCTACTTTGTGAGGAATCTTTTTTTCTCTTTTTCTTTATTTAAACACGTGGTTCACAAAGTTGATCGTAATACAGTCATTTTGGCCATTCAGTGTTCCAACATAAATTCCACCACCATGTGACTGTCCCTCCACCACTGTCCCCAGTCTCTCACCAGGGGTGCTGTGGGGACCATGCGGTGGCCCTCGATCACACTTGTGGTTCCTCCATGCCAAGCCCAGCTCCAGCTCTTTGCATCTCTCCCCAGACCCCAATATCTGTAACTCTGAGTTGTGATTGTATAAAGCCACACATACAAACAGCTGGAAGATTCCTCCTTAACCTGAGCTAGTCATGATCTACCACCAGGTTTGGGGCCACTATGTGGGCATGCGCGTGTCCAGATGATGCATCCCCGGCAGAAGGAAGAGGAGGATTGGCAGAAGGGAGGAGCTGGACCAGGATGACCTAAATGAAAGTCTGCTGGATGGCTGGACTCGGGCTTCCCTGGCTCACGGGATGCTGTTTCTCAGCAGCATCTGTTTTGCCTTAAGCCTGGGAGTCCCTGTAGGGAATGTTTTTAAAGGAAGCCGATCTCTTCCTCAATTTATCCACCCCCCCCCCCCCCCCCCACAACACACACACACTCGGTCCTCTGGTTCCACAGCAGCCAGTGATGTTCAGAATCTGTGCTCAGGCAGCTGTGCCTTCTGGGGGCTCCAACTTATACAGAGCGAGCACGGACCACTGCAGGCCGTCAGGAGGGAGCCATTTCCCCCATCAGGCCAAATAGACAGCAAATTTGAATGAACGCCCTGGAATTAAAAGCCAACCTCTCTCCAGGGGAAAAGAGAGTAAAGCTTGCAAATGCAATTTTGAGCTGTTGCTTGGATGGGTTTTATGTTGCAACGGACCCTTCTCTAGAGTGCTAAATGTTTTATGAAGATCTGCTGGCTGAATAGGTACCATCTGGTTTGGATTATGTTTTAGTGCAATTCTGGCAAACGTAGTCCCCATTCTAGTCTCCCGAAGCATGGATTGCCTACACCTAGAAGGACCAGCTTTCACATTTCCTCAGTTCAGTACTTTGGTACTTGCAAATTAATCACTTGGAATTAAATAGCTTTTAATGAACTTAAGGGAAAGGAGTATGCTAGGTAAGCATCTGGGTGATGAAGTCAGAAGGACAAATTCCAGCTCTCCTTTACCAGAATGACACTCCCAGAAGCCCTTTCCCTTTGCGGGAGCTCCCTGGCTTCTCTGCTCAATGAGTGTAATAACAAGTTCTCATCTGGACTCAGCTGTCAGGAGCTTAGAGGATCTAGTGGGGTAGCTCAATATCTGGGAGCGAGGGTTGTCCTGGACCCTGCCTGCCATCCCCTCTTCTCTCAGAAGCCCCATGAACCCCATGAGGAGCCAAAAAGAATGAACGGTGCGGGGCTGGAGAGATGGTACAGTGGGTAGGACGTTTGCCTTGTACACAGCCGGGTTTGATCCCCGGCATCCCATATGGTCCCCCAAGCATCACCAGGAGTAATTCCTGACTGCAGAACAAGGAGTAACCCCTGAGCATCGCTGTGTGGCCCAAAAAGGAAAAAAAAAACTGAATGAATGGTGCTCTACAGCATGAACCAGCAGTGTCCGGTGTCTGGTGTCCAGTGTCCAGCATCCTCAGTTCAGAAGGAACACTGGAATGACAGCAGTTTTCCTGACACAGGAAGAGCGATGGGCAACCTGGTCCATGGGAAACGAAGGCCATCGCCATTGTTTCTCATGTGCCAGGGCTTCCCCAGGTCTGTGGTCAGCATTGGACAGTGCCAGATCAGACCCAACTGCAAAGGCCAAGGGAAACCAGACACCAGGAGGAAATGCCATCAGGCAGTGGCTCCCGAGTGGCCCCAGGAACTCAAACTCTCCAGGCACTTGCAGCCTGGTTGCAAGTCCTGTCTTGACTGTGAGTCCTGTCCTGACTGCAAGTCCTGAGAGCCCGTCTGGATTTTCTGCCTTTATTTCTAGCCTCCACCTGCCCACCGCCACTCAGGGGACCATGCCGAATAGGTACCATCTCTTTTGTTTTGTTTTGGTTTTTGCTTTTTGGGTCACACCCAGAGAGCTCGAGGGTTACTCCTGACTCCTCACATAGGAATTACTCTTGGCGGTGCTCTGGGGACCATATGGGATGCTGGGAATCGAACCCAGGTCAGTTGCGTGAAAGACAAAAGCCCTACCTGCTGTGCTACCGTTCAGGCCCAGTACCATCTGGTTTTGATTATGTTTTAGTGCAATTCTGGCAAATGTGGTCCCCCTGGCAGTGCTCAAGGAGGGCTTCCTCCTGCCTCTGTGCTCAGGAATCACTCCTGGTGTGGCTCGAGAGACCTGTGAGGTGCTGGGGCTCAAACCCAGGACAGCTTCATGCAGGGCAAGCACTCTGCCTGCTGTCCTGTCTCTGGCCTCATGACTTCATTTCTTCTGCTGCTTACAGGGGTCTGAGCATAGCCCCAGATGACTGCCTGCCTTCTTTTCTTTATCTGCTGTGACAACCTTGGGTGTCCTCTGTTTCTCTGGGTGTTTCACTCAGCCTCCTCTGTCTCTCCCTTGCATTATAAGGTCCCCTTCTGGGAGAGGACAGTTGGTGCCTTCTGTGTTGTCACATTGTACCTGCCAGGAAGATGAGGTAGAGGATGGGGGCCTGGTTTGGAAAGAGATGTGGTACCCGGCACGTGATCACAGTAAGTCTTTTAGTCACTGGGGCCGGAGCAGTCACACCACACGCCCACCTGGTTTTCTTATTAGAAATTCAGATTTCTGGGGCCAGAGTGACAGTACACAAGGTAGGGAACGGTCTTGCAAGCAAGCAGCTGACCCTGTTCTTTCCCCCAATATCTCATGTGCACCCCAAGTACAGAGCCAGTAGTAAGCCCTGAGTGCAGCCCCTCAAATAATAATAATTAATAAAGGTAAAGGTAAAGGCCCTCCCGTTGATCATCGATTTGCTCGAGCGGGCCCAGTAACGTCTCCATTGGAGACTTTGTTGTTACTGTGTCTGGCATATCGAATACTCTCGGTAGCTTGCCGGGCTCTCTGAGAGGGGTGGAGGAATCGAACTCGGGTCGGCCATGTTGGCCGCGTGCAAGGCAAACGCCCTACCCGCTGTGCTATAATGGGCTGGAGCAATAGCACAGCGGGTAAGGTGTTTGCCTTGCAAGCGGCCAACAAGGGCGACCCGAGTTCGATTTCTCCCTCCACCTCGGAGAGCCTGGCAAGCTACCGAGAGTATCTTGCCTGCATGGCAAAGCCTGGCAAGCTACCCGTGACGTATTCGATTTGCCAAACACAGTAACAATTGTCACAATGGAGACGTTACTGGGCCCGCTAGTGCAAATCAATGATCAACAGGAGGACAGTGACAGTGACAATAATAATAATAAAAATTCATATTTCATTATTCCCAAATCTAGGACTCTAGCATAAACTCTCAGAGTTTTTGATCCCAGTCTTATTTAACAAAATAAAATAAATTTTGTTTTTGGGTTATACCTGGTAGTACCTGGGGCTTACTCTGGGCTCTTGTTCAGGAACTACTCCTGGTAGTGCATGGGAATCCTAGATGGTGCATGAGATTGAACAGGGGTCAGAGCACGCAAGGCGAGTGCCTTAACCCATGTACTCCCTCTCCAGCTCCTGAAGACAGCAGTGTCTGAGGCCTCTGCTCTGATAGGAAGGGCACCCAGAACGGAACTGCCCACACCTCAAAGAAGCCTTGTGTGTAAGAGATTTGCGGACACGGTTGTCCCTAAAGACTAAATACCTCTAGGTGCCCTTTTTTGCTCAAGCACAACCTGGTGTCACTTTTCTCTGTCATGACCGGGAGACCTTGCCCCTGCTGACTGAGATGGGACAGCGGTTGCTGAAGGGCCGATGCTTTTCCTAACCTCCTCCACCCCTCTTCATATCTGACCCCAACCAAAGCATTCATCCCAGAACAGAAATATTCTTGTCCTTGGATCCCAATTGTGTTCAGAAAAAGCACCGCTGCAAGCACGTCGGAATGGTTTTGTTTGGAGATTCGAGTCATTTTGTTTGATGAGGAGAGATCCTCAGTACACAGAGAAGAGACCTGCATCGAGGGAGCATGACCACAATCTGCATGAACTCAGAAGCGCACTAAATCCCTTTCCGGTTGTGTAAGACTAGTTTGTGTACTCTGGTAACTTCGGGGGGGGGGCGCCCTTTTTGTTTTATTTTGGCAGAACTGAAGGAAAACTGTAGCAAGGGTTATTTTCCATACTTCTACTATCAATTTTAATTTATCCACCAAAAAATAAAGCTGAAAATTGACTGTTCTGTTCTTTGAAAAGACAAATGCAGAGTGATGGGTGACAGAAAATCCTTAGAAACTAGCAGTTCTGCTCGCCTGGCTGAATTCAGTTGGTGTCTGAAGGAAATGAACCATGACCTGTTTTAGTGTGAGAAAGGACAAGAGATCAGGAATAGCTGCTTTTGCTGGACACCCATCCTTCACTGCAAATTGAAATAAATGGCATGAATTGTTTTAGTTATGTGAGGAGTCATCTCCAGTGGTCTTCATTTTTTTTTTCATTTATGATTAAAAAGTTCTTGTTTCCGAGAGAGCTGGCATCAAGGGCCTCCAAGCATTCCATCTGCTCTTCTCTCCATTTACGGTTATTTTCAGGCTCTGATTGCAGTTGACCCACTTGTGAAATAGTTGTGTAACTGTCTGTTGGACCATTACTCTCCTGGTTGTATTCGCCATTCATCACTCCATCAACAACATCGGGACCCCAGCGGCTTGCCTGCAGCTGCGGCCTAGGGCACCGCCATCCAGGATGGCGAAGACCTCATCTTTCTCTATTCCTGCGATCTCGCTTTCCTGCTGCACCAGGAAGGCTGTGGCCTGGTCTTCTACCCCCCACGAGGGCCACCCCGTTCCCCAGCAAGGGGCTACTGGAGGCACCGGCTGGGGTACCAAATGGATCCAACCCAGCCATGACGAGCAGTTCAACTGCACCAACACCACACCTCGGCAGTGGCCGCTACTCCCAGATGGGAGCATGAAATGAGGCCCCCGGAACCATGCCACCAGAAGGCTGTTTTCACTAGAGATGCCCCAGGTGGGGGCGGGCAGGAGCCCTCCCCGACCCAAGGGACCCAGCCCTCGCAGCCGACCTCCACTACTCAACTGCTGCCATGCTCCAGGTCACTTTCCGGATATAACATAAGACACTTCCTACCCGTTTTCCATAATTACCACACCATGTTTGATGAAGTTCAGACAGTAGGCAACAAATCACAGAGAGAAAAATATGTCTCTTGGAGAGACCGGCAGGCTGCTGAGAATATCCTGCCCACACGGGCAGAGCCTGGCAAGTTCCCCGTGGTGTATTCAATATGCCAAAACCAGTAACTATAACAGACCTTATTGCCCTGACCCTGAAAGAGCCTCCAATCATTGGGAAAGATGAGTAAGGAGATGCTGCTAAAATCTCAGGACTGGGAAGAATAGTTGCCAATGTCATGGATGTCTCCCTTCTTGAACAGTAGTACGATCCTGCTGGTTTTCCATTGGGACGACTAACGGGAAGTTAAGTGATTAAGTGATTTAAGTGGGAAGAATAGAGCCGTTACTGGAACCCACTTGAGTAAATCGACAAACAACGAGATGACGGTGATACAGTGATGGTTAAAAAGAGAAGATTTTCTTTCTTTCTTTTCTGTTTTGGGACTATACCCCAATGCTCAAAGACTACTCCTGGCATTATTTAAGCGATCATATGCAGCATCAGAAATCCAGCTAAAGTCGGCCACATGCAGGTTAGTACCTTACCTCCTATTCTCTCTGACCCCGGGATTTTGTAGCACTGAAAAAATATTGGGAACAGAGAGAAAGAGAGAGTATAGTGGGTAAGGCACATACCTGGCATACAGCTGACCCATACAGCACTGCATGGGCTCTTAAGTACTGCCTGGAGTAATCTCTACGCACAGACCTGGGAGCGACCTCGATCATAGAGCCAGGAGTATTCCCAGGTGTGACCAAAAACTCTCTCTGACCCATCCCCCAGTTTTAAAGTGACAATATATAAATTTTAAGGGTCAAATTGTGTATATGAAGAGTGCTTATGGTAGTTTTTATGGATTTTTTTTTTTACTGTGAAGTTTCTTACAACTTTTGGGGAGGGAATGGCCCAAACCTGGTGGTGCTCATGGCTTACTACTGGCACTGCTCAGGGATCACTTTCGGCAGTGCTAGGGATAGAATCAGGGTCAGACAGATGCAAGGTAAAAACTCTGTACTTGCTCTTCAGCCCCCTCTCATACCTTATATTTTGATTTTTTTTTCAAAGCAAGATTATATCAAAAGGTGTGTGTAGGCACTGGAGCGCTAATACAGCAGGTAGGGTATTTGTCTTGCACGTGGCTGACTCAGGTTCAATCCCTGGCATCTCATATGGTCCCCTGAGCACCACCAGGAGTAATTCCTGAGTACAGAGACAAGAGTAACCCCTGATCATCACTATGTTCTGTGACCCAAGAGCCAAAAAAAAAAAAAGATGTGTGTTGAATTTCATTTAAGTGTGTTTCACATTTACTTTATTAATTTTTTTTATGTAGGAGTACTTCTATTTATTCAGCCACTGATTAGCTAATTGAATTGGACATAAACTCCACCTTACTTTTTTAAATTTTTTATAATTTTATTTATTGAATCACCGTGAGAGCAGTTACAAAGCTTTAGGGTTTAAGCCCCAATCATACAATGAAACTCCCATACCTTCACCAGTGCCCATTCTCCACCACCAAAAATCCCAGTATAACCCCATCCCACACCCTCCCTTACCTGTGGGGCAGATGATCTCTACATTTCTCTCTCTCTACTTTGATTACATTCAACATTTCGACACCAGACCCACCATTATTATTTGGGGTTTTTACCCCAACACTCAGATCTGCTGAAAAGGCAACAGTAGATGATTTGTTTTCTATTGCTGGTTATGAATAACATATGAAGTTGCAGGGCTGCAGTAGTGGATTTTGAAATTCCGAAATTTTAACACTTAAATCTGGAGGGATTTCTGCCAAAACCTGCTGGGTTTTGAGATTTGTTCCTGAGTCTCTGGGATCATGGCTGTTAAGCAGCTTGTCAGGAACCAGAAAGGCCAATCATGGGCGTCAACTCTGGGTCTCGTTGTTACGGGGAGGAAAGGACCGGCTCCATACCTATCCTATGAGGCCATGCGTTCTCGTCACTGAGGGCCCAAACCTGACTGCCCAATCATGGGCGTCAACTCAGGATGAGCCTGTGAAGTTCGGTTGTGAGAGTGGCAACTATTGGATTCTGGGGTTTTGCTGCTGCTGGGGTTCATTTGGGGCTGGTGGAGAGACACACACCTGCTCTCCTCCAAGGTGCCTTGGTGAAATCAATCTGGCACTGGGGGCGGGGGAATGAGGGAGGGGGAGACATCTATGTGGTATGCTGTTCTCCTCGAAGATTCATTTGTGAGTCTCTGAATCATGACCATAAACACACTTAAATGGACTGCTTTTGATCGCTTTTGAGATTTATTTATGGGTCTCTGAAGCAAGGCCTATAAATGAGCTTGAATAGCTGAACTAGAGGTGGTTTGTGGGCACGACTTCCACATGCCTAACTTTTGGCCATTTAGTTTCTCGGGAAACTTGGACCCAACTTGTTGGGGTCCGGCCAGAAGCATAGTGGCAATTTTGGGTATCAGGAAGCCTGAAGGCACCACCAGACTGCTGATGCACTCGCCCAACAGGTATAGGTTGACCTTCTTGGCAGCACTGTACCCCTTTCACATGTACTTTATGCCAAGAATTATTCTAATGCTTTGAAAGGTTCCCCCCACCCTTCTTAAAATAGGTTTTAAGAAGCAGTGTGGGAAGATTGCACAAATGGTGGGAGCAAATGTTTTGTATGTGGTTGGCCCCGATTCCTTCCTTGGCACCACATGGTCCCTGGGGACAACCCTGTGTCAGGAGTAACCCATGAGCACTGCTATGTGGCCTAAGAAACAAAAGCGAAGAAACTGTAACCAAAAAAGAGACCAAAAAGGTAGATACTCTGTTTTCTTTTACATAGGTAAAGAAATCAAAACTTAGAGATGCTCAAAGTTTAAAAAAGAAAATAGGATAAGATTAGAACCTAGATTTGAATTACTCCAAAATTTGTAGCATTAATACCTTCCGAATTTTACAATTATTTTGAGTACTATGTTCTGTGTACATGTACATGCATATGCACCCATGTATGTGCACACACACATACAGGAATTCTTTTTTTAAAAATTTATTTATTTATTGAATCACTGTGGGAAAAATTACAAAGCATTCAGGTTTAGGTCTCGGTCATGCAAATATCAAACACATTTCCCTTTACCAATACTTATTTTTCACCACGAAGAACCCCAATAAACCCCCACTCACCCCCAACCCCTCCCAAGGCCTGTGAGGCAGATGAATTCTAGTTAACACTCTATCTACTTTGACTAGATTCACTGTTTCGACAAAAGATGCACCATTATTATTTAGAGTTTACACCCTCAAATCAGACATGCTGAGAAGGCATTGTGAAATAATTTGTTTCCTACACCTGGTCACAAAAATCAAATGCTATCATGGCTGCACGATTTGGGATTTCTGGTATTTTACTTATTAACCCTGGAAGTATTTCTGCTGAGAGTCAGATAATTAAGAGATTGGTTTCTGTGCTCTGGAGCCATGGCCGTGCTGGAGAGCCGCTTGTGGGGGGCAACTGGTGACCTCGGTAGGGTGTGAAGGATGAGCCAGGAACGCCCCCCTTCCCGTGAGGTTTTAGTCGCCCCATCACGACCAGCTCATACCTGGCTTTCCACAAAGCTCCCAAGCGGCTTCCATCTTTCTTTCCCCTGGAATTCTTTTTATTTGTTTCTCTTATTTTGGGGCCACATCTGAAAGTGCACAGGTCTTACTCCTGACTCTGTGCTCAGGGATCACTCCTGGTGTGCTCAGGAACCAGGTGGAGTGCTAGGGACTGAATCCAGGTCGGCTGCCTGCAAAACAAGTGCCCTACCTGCTGGCCCCAGCTCTGGCCCCAGAAGATTATTTCTTAGGGAAAATATCTTCCTTTATTTCATCTTACAGGGACCCGTTCAAGAGAGAGAGACTCTGTTCGACTTTGGAACTCACACAGACTTCTTCATCCTCTTCTGGGAATGGTGTCTAGAGACATTTAGTTATGGGTCTGTATTTCACTTCTCGTCCTCGGCTTTCCTCTAACAGAACTAGGCTGTTTTCAACCCCTGGGCATAGGACTGTTTACGTTTGCACGAAAAGGGCCCCGAATCTGCATGGGGTACGTGCCAGTTGGACTTCAAAGACCTGGCGCCGTGAGACCTGAAGTTCTTAAGTAGCTGTTGAAAATGAAGGAGGCGTGTTGGCAGGGCCCCGAACAGGAGCATGTGTGTTGGCTCGTCCGCAGCAGGATGGAGCGTGCCCTCCTGAAAGCTGCCGTGAAAGTGTGGCAGGCACAAGCACAGTCAGCAAGCAACACACGGAGCCTTTTTTGCGTAATCAAAGGACAAGAGAGAGAAAGAGGCCATTTAGCGGAAGAAACAAAATCGCATAAGGAAACACAGGTTAGGCTGTCCTTGATGGATACCTCACTGGACTTTCCATTTCAGTGCTGGTTTCCCAAAGTCCTTATGTTCCCAGGAGCAAGCAAGAGCAGTGTTCTTGATTTTGGATTTTTTTTTTCACTTGACAAGGTGGAGTGGGATCAAATAAGTGTGAAATTCTCACCATTTTTTTTTCTTTTTGGGTCACACTCAGCGATGCACAGGGGTTACTCCTGGCTCTGCACTCAGGAGTTAACTCCTGGCGGTGCTCAGGGGACCATATGGGATGCTGGGAATCGGAAGCCAGGTCAGCGGCGTGCAAGGCAAATGCCCTACCCGCTGTACTATAGCTCCACCCCCTCTTACCATTTCTAACATTTGGTTGTTGTTATCCATGGTTTCAGCCTTTAAGGAGTGGGTGCAAAAATACATGCAATGCATGGTGGAATAGAAGTTCTAGGGGACAATTGGAGATCATCTAGGTGGTATTGCTGTCATTGATAAAGTGAATGGACAAGAACCTGAGAGATAGCACACTGAGAAAGGAAAGTGCTCGCTCTATAATCTGCCAACCTGAGTTCGATCCCCGGCATTCTATATGGTCCCCTGAGCACTGCCAGGAATGATTCCTGAGTGCAGAGCCAGGAGCAACCTCTGAGGATCCTCATGTGTGCCCTACCCCCAAAACACAAAACAAAAACAAAGACACATTAAGGGCAATAGAGTGATATGATAATTTTTTTTTTTTTTTTTGCTTTTTGGGTCACACCTGGCAATGCACAGGGATTACTCCTGGCTCTGCACTCAGGAGTTACTCCTGGCGGTGCTCAGGGGACCATATGAGATGCTGGGAATTGAACCCGGGTTGACCACATGCAAGGCAAACGCCCTACCCCCTGTGCTATCTCTCCAGCCCAAGAGTGAGTGATATCATAATTTTGATGTCATCAGAAAATATTTCTGCAAGGGACTTTAAGTCAATGAGACTTAAGTTGCTTTTTGTTTGTTTTTACTGTTCAAACAGCTGGACTTGCAATAATTGTACATGATCATTTGGCACATGATTGTTGTGATGGGTCAGACCCCATTGTGGTGAATGAAATTAAAGGATGGCTGGGTTAGGGACAGGAAAAACTTGGTTGGTTTTCCCCTATGATAGTTTGAGTTTTCCCTATCTCGTTCCCATTAATATTCCACACGTTGTTAACATCACATCACACTGTACCCTTGCCACTAATGACACCTTCACTTAACACTTTGACACTTTCCTTGAAGTTCTTTGGTGACACTTGCATGTCACCTTCTCTGGTGCAGGGTCTTCTTTGATCATGCATTTATAATAAACATGAATGAATGTTTCAACATGGATGAATGTTGAAACATTTTAGAAATTCATCTAAACAACCACACCACAATCATGATCACGATCATCCTGTTGTTCGTCAATTGTCTTGAGCAGGCACCAGTAATATCTCCTTCACCCCAGCCCTCAGATTTTAAAAAGTGCCATATTCAAGGCTCTTCCAGGGTCAGAAGAATGAGACCCATCATTGTTACTGGTATTTGGCATATTGGGTAAACCACCGGGAGCTTGCCAGACTCTGCCCTGTGGGTAGGTTACACTCGGTAGCCTGCCAGGTTGCCCAAAGAATTAATGAGATAATAAGATGTCACACAGCCGCAAATGCGGCCATGCAATTCCGGGAGCGGGGTTTTATAATCTCTGGGTCTTGGCCGTTGATGTGATTACCTGGCGCTGGGTGGCAGTTGGTGGGTGTGACCCCTGCCTACTGGAAGATGGAGGACCTGGGTGGAGGATGCTCAGCCTCAATCCGAGCAGGCTTGGAGATCTCAGCCCCGGGACCCGCATGCCTGTGTTCCTCTGCTGGTACCTTCATGCATGTGGAGAGTGATCTCAGCATGGTTGTGGCTGGTTATGGAGGTCTTCCATTGGACTTTATGGGCTAAGAGCTGCATGCAAATATGGGAATGGCATCATCAGTCCTGTCCCCCTGCAGCTCCATAGTCCTGCAGGAGTAAGTTCACAAACAGTTGAAATGCAAAGTAGGAAAAGGAATGTCTTAAGATAAATCTTGCAACTGAGACTGCCAATCAAGATGTGCTGGGAGGAAGTGTGCAGAAAGATTTTCAGTCAGTACAAAAGTGAAGACACCAATAGGTTAATACACCTCCAAATAACTAGAAAATTTTTGTTGCTCTATCGGTTTCTCAATTTTCTAAGTGGGTCATTTCTTCAGATCTGGTACCAAATGCCCAAAACTAAATAATTAAACTTTTTTTTAAATTACAGTGATTAGATAAAATCAATCAATAATTTTTTAAAAGTCTTATGGGCCAGAGCAATATTACAGTGATTAGGGCTCTTCCCTTGAATGTGCCTGACCTGAGTTTGATCCCCCACACACGATATGGTCCCCCAAACCTATCAGAAATAATCCTTGCAGGCAGAGTGAAGAGTAAGCCCTGAGTACTACAGGGTTTGCCCCTCCACTTCCAAAATAATCCTGATCAATCACTGTATCATTGTATCACTGTCATCCCATTGTTTGTTCGATTTACTCGAGCAGACGCCAGTAATGTCTCTATTTGTCCCAGCCTTGAGATTTTAGCAGCCTCTCCTTCCTCATCTTTCCAACTGTTTGGAGGCTATTTCAGGGCCAGGGGAATGAGACCTGTTATAGTTACTGGTCTTGGCATATCGAATACACCACCGGGAGCTTGCTAGGCTCTGCTCGTGCAGGCAAGATATTCTCGGTGTCTTGCTGGGCTCTCAGAGACGCATTATAAATATTTCTCTCCATGATTGCTGCCCACTGTCTGAACCCCACCAAACATGGCATGGCAATTATGGAAAATGGGCAGGAAGTGTCCCATGATATGTCCCGGCCACGCAGTCCAGAAAGCGGCCTGGAGTGTCACTGCAGCCGGCAGCTGGGCAGTGAAGATCGACTGCAGGGACTGTGTTCCCCGGGCCCGGAAGGCTCTCGCTTGCCCCCCTCTGGGGCGCCCCGAGTGAAAACAGCCTGGAGTGGAGTCCCATCCTGACCAATATCTCTCAAAATTATCAAGATCATCAAAAAAAAAAAAAAGAAAGAATTGGAGAATTATCACAGTCAAGCGTAATCTCAAGAGACATGATGACTGTATGCAATGTGGTTTTCTACATGGGATTCTTTGAACATAAAAATGAAACTAGGGGAAAATGACAGAAATCTAGAGACAGTATCAACTTCAGCTAATAACAACATACTAATATTTGCTCATTAATTTTAGTAAGTATACCAAATTAATATAAGATGATAGTAACAGGGAAACTGGATGTGGAAAATATATGGAAAACTTTGTATTATTTTTATAGATTGTCTATAAATCTAAATCTGTTTGAAAAGTAAGTTTATTTCACTATGATATCTTGATTTTTATCTTGATTTTTATTAGATTTTTATTTAATCAAAATCCCCCAATTTTTCTTTACTATTTCATAATTGGAGACTTTGCTCGAGCGGGCCCAGTAACGTCTCCATTTGGAGACTTTGTTGTTACTGTGTCTGGCATATCCAATACTCTCGGTAGCTTGCCGGGCTCTTGTATAGCTATATGAAAGCCACAAAGATCACTTTCTGATTTGGGGGGAAAGTAAATCTAAGTCTTAGAAGAAGCTGGGAACACAGATAAAAGGATTGCAACATCAGGATTGGTTTCCATCACAGACTCAACAAGAACTCAAATGAAAATGCTGGTCTGATATTAAGATGGAAAAGAGAGAGAAAGAGAAAAGAACAATGGCTGGTCTTTCATTTTCATCAGTCACATCCTAACGAACTAAGTATAGGAGTCTAGGTGAGTGGAGTTTTCATTCATTCATTCACTCATTCATTCATTTGTTCATTCATCTGAGGGACCAAAGGAATGCCTACAACGTACAAAGGGATGTTCTAACTCTGAGAGGCCCCATAGCTTCACCGTTTATGTAAATCTGAGACAGAATATGCAAATTGTAGCAGTTGTGAGGCCCCCACCACACAATGTTACAGAATGGGTGCATAAACAACAAAAAGTTGTTTATCTCATGGTTTAGGGAGGCTATATGTCTAATATTTATCATAGTTGTTATAGTAAGTTGCTTCTGGTCTCAATTCTCTTAGTTTTGCAACTGCTGTCTTGTGTCTTCACATTCTCTTTCCTCTGTTGCCCTAGTCCTAATTCTCTTCTTCTTACAACCCTTGTCATGTTGGATAAGGAATCACTCCTATGGAGTCGTCCAATAAACTTTTCAAAGTTCTGTCTCCAAACAGTTACATTCTAAGTAAGGTACCAGGGATCAGAACTTCAACCTATGATTTTTGGATAAATGGTGCCAGGAACCAACAGCTAAGAAACATTCCTTACCCCCAAGGAGGTAGGAATTTTGAGGGGTCACAGTTTGTACCATAACATAAAAACGTTGAAAGACCCAACGTTAATTCAGGAAGGGGAAATGCTTGACATTTGTAGTTAGGTGTAGCTTTAGGGCTTGAGAGATGGGTAGTGGGTAGAGTATTTGTCTTGCATGCTCCCGACCTGAGTTTGATCCTCGGTGCCCCATATGGTCCCTCGAATTCCATCAGGAGAGATCCCTGAGCACAGAGCCAGGAGTCATCCCTGAGTACTGCTGGGTCTAGCCCCCAAACAAAACACGCAAATGTTTAAATTTAATAGGTAAATACGGGTTCCTCTAAAAATTAAAAACAACAGCTTGAAAAACACAAAACATTAAAAATTTTCCATTTGCTTAGGATTTTGTTGTTTGAGGAGGATAGTCATTTTTCAGTTTTTTTGGCACTAAGAGTATTAACTAGCCCTGTTTTGTTTACTAAGTCCTTAGTTACAGCTAAAGTTGACATAGAATATCTTGCTCTGGAAATGTGTACACATTGTACAAGCTCTGAAAGAAGAGAAAAAAACATGATACTTTGCTGGCCTTAGGCTAAGATGTACTATAAAGGAGGATTTCAAGGTTGTTAAAAGGATATAGATGAAGCTGAACAGTTTGATGCCAGTGGACATAGATGAATTGTTTGGCCTTGGATAAGAAGCAGCACTTTGACTTGGGATCAAAGGGAATAACTTGACATTAAGATTGTTGGTTATGCTTATCAGCAGGAACATCTATGCTTATTAAAGGCACTTCTGTTTTTATGGAGGATATTTTCATCTCTGACCTTAAAAATGACCTATAAGATCTGTATGAAATGACAAGCGATAATGCAAAATTCTACCTCTGGGCCAATTTTATCATGGCTGTTAAACAACAAAAACTTTACAAAAAAGTCCTAGTTTGTATGCAAAGTACTAGATTGGGATTTAAAGAATAACATACCTATAGATTTTGTTACGTGCCATAATTTTTCAATTCAGAAATAATAATTTTCAGGGGGAGTGAGCCAGAGAGATGAGTTTATGCACTTGCCTTGCATGCTGTTGACACCCAGCTTAAGTTCCTGGCACCGTACATGATCTCGTGAGTCCCTTTAGGAGTGATTCCCTGAGCCCAACTGGGTGTGGCCTGGATAATATATTATAACTTCGCGTACTCACAAAATAGTCAAACTCTATAAAATAGTATAATACTGAACCTTAGTCAACTCCCTTATTTTAGAGGTGCTGAAACTGGGGCTAGTATATTCTGTACCCATCTCTCCCTCACGGTCATCCTCTGGTTTAGGAAAGAACCAGAATCTTGCCAACAGATTCTCCCTATTTGTGACTCAACCCATACGGTCACTGAACATTTAAACAAGACCTGGGAAGGAGATCGATTCCAATCCTGTTGTTAGAATTAAAAGTTAGTTTTCATCAATTAAATAATTAAGGGCTTCACGGCACATAAATGTGTGCCTTAATAAATAATTAAGACCTTGGGGTACAGCAGGTCTGTCTGCTTTTGCCTTGCACGTGGCCAACCTGAGTTCTAATCCCCGGCATCCCATATGGTCCTCCAAGCACCGCCAGAGTAATTCCTGAGTGCAGAGCCAGAAGTAACCCCTGAGCGTCGCTGGGGTTAAAAAAAAAAAATTAAGGCCTTCATGGCACTTAAACCTTGCTGAGGTTATAGGAAATTGAGAGCAGAGCTAAGAGCTAGATTCTTCATTTTTATTCTCTAAATCCAAATATCGCTCCTCCAGGATTTCTCCCAAGGAAATCCATGCAAAGAGTTAAGCAAAGGGGCCCAACCCAGTGTCTTATAGGGGGAGAGAGTATGGGGTCTGGGGTTTCTCTTTATCTTATTTTGGCACATCGTATTCTGATAGGCACAACTCCAGCCCCTTGTACAAGGTATTCTCCAGCTTCCAACTCTTACCCTCCTTTTTCTTATTCTGTTTCACTTGGCAAGCAAATCTATTCACGACTCCAGCCATTTCAACTTTCAAAGCCTGGTAGCCTTCTAAACCTGCACCTACTGGCCAGGCTCTTTCCTGAATCTCAGCTCTGTGCTCTCAGCATCCTGCTTCATATGCTCCCTCAGAATGTCCCAGGAAATTTTACACATTAAAAATAAAGCCGACTTTTCCTTCTCTCAGCTGATGCAAGATCAGCACCAAGCTGCCTTTTTCTTTTCTACTTACCCTCCTTTCTAATCAGTTATAAAGTCCTGACTCTTTGTCCTACAGAGCTTCTCTGAGTTTCTTCCCCTTGCTCTGGTCCAGATTTGCTTCACCTCTCCTCTCATTTGTTTCCCCATGCCATACCATTTTACTCCATCTGTCAAAATCATAATTTGTTTTCTATCAATATATTCTGTCCTACTTAATTTTCTTCCGTGGAAAAACGGTGGGTAAAACAAGGGACTAAAGCTGTTTCAGCAGTACCGCTACTTTCTAAAACCAACTAAATATTGGAGCTTGGGAACAGTGTTGCATCTTAGGGAACTTCCCTGCAAGCATAAGACAGCAAGCTTGGTCCCTGGGATTCTGACATGAACTGAGCTTAATCCTGGCATCTCTGCAACTATGTTACCCATAGTTGTGATTTCTGGACACGCCACAGCCAGCTATAGACAAGACACCACAACTGAAGGGTGAGATCCTGGTGAGCACAACTAGAAAGAGACATTTAAGCATCACAGCCAGGAAGAGCAAGCCGTGGTAAGCACAGGTCTGAGTGCCACAACAACCCCTAGTGAGAATTACCACTGGAATGACTAAGAACACCAGAGTTAAAGAGTGCGACCCCTGGTGGGCATGTGTGCAAGCACGACTAAAGGAGTATGAATGACCCTCCAATTAGGATCACAACCGAAATATGCAAGCACTATATCCATGTATGCCTGTGGTCATCTCAGAAGCAACAATTTAAGGAAAGGAAGGATTAAAAAACACCTACAAAAAAAGATAGTAGTTCCAGCCTGGAGACAGAGTACAAGAGGTAAGACACTTGTTTGGCATATGGTACTTTGGCTATAATACTAGTTCAATTCCTGGCATCACTCCTGGTTCCCTGTGAAGCACCAAGGGTCACACAGGCAACACAGATCCAGGAACATCCCCTGAGCACTATCAGTTTTGCCCTTTCAATAAAAAGAGTAGTTTGGGGGCCGGAGAGATAGTACAGTGGGGAGGGTACTTGCCTTGCACACTGCTGACCTTGTTTTGATTCCTGGCATCCCATATGGTCCCTCGAGCACCACTAGGAGTAATTACTGAGTGCAGAACCAGGAGTAACACCTGAGCATCACCAGGTGTGGCCCAAAACTCAATAAATAAATTAAAAGAGTAATTTTGTCTTTAAAAAATCTTTAAAATTACCTATAACTACAAACTCTGAAGAACAACTGCCATCAAACTAATAAAACTAGGACCCATTGAAGAAAATACTTACAATAAAACCACATTTCCATGGTGGTCTCCAAAAAGGTGCAGCACAGTGTGGAAGAGTCCACTGTGTCTGAAGCAGAAGTGCATGGGGTTGTGTGGAGAATAGGATTATACAAATTCCTGTTCCATGCTGCAAAGTGGCAGGACAAGCAGAATTGATAAAGTATTCTGTAGATGGGTGAATTTTTGTTGTTGTATTTTGTGTTTTTTTGTTTGTTTTTGTTTTCTCTTTGGGCACACCCAACAGTGATCAGGTTTATTTCTGACTCTTCACTCAAGGATTATTCCTGGCAGGCTTGAGGGTCCAAATGGGGTGTTAGGGATTAAACCTGGGTCAGCCACATGCAAGGCAAACTCCCTATCTGCTGTTTTATCTCTTCAGACCCAGCAGATGGATGATCTTTACACACTCTCTGAAAGGAAATGGTCAAGATAGTGGGTGGCCATCCTGTTTGAGACAGCTGATATACCAAGGCACATAAAACACTTGTTATTGAGGAGGCCTCATTGTGGACCACACAGAACTCCTTGTTCTCTCATCTAATATTCTCCACAAAACAACAAAGAACAGATATATTAAAGAAGAGAAAAACAGACCACATAGCAAACATAAGAAAACAGGACTAAAAATAAAAAAAAAATAATGACGGGAATAGAACTAAAAATACATCTATCCTGTACATAAACTTAAATTGGGGTAAAATCTTCTGTTAAAAGATATAAACACTGAAGAAAAACATATCTAATACTTTTGAACAAAATAAATGCTCGAATTTCCCAAAAATACAAGCTTAAATTAGCAAGTGATAAAAGTATAAAAGAAACCGTGGGTGGATTTAAAAATATTGGAATTGAGGAGAACTTTCTAAGAACTGGATAGAACCCAGATGTCATAAACAAAGTCATGGTCAACTTGCCCATTTTCTTAATATATAAAGAGCTCTTATAAATTAGCAAAGAAAACACTGTAAATTAACAGAAAAATTGGCTGGGAAATCTTAAAAAGTTGTTCTCAGAGAAGGAAGTATAAATGGTTTCAAAAACACAACAGTTGCTCATCATTACTGTTTAAGAAATATAAGTCAAAGCAAAGAAATTGAAAAGAGTAACTAATTTAATTTGCCAAAATGTTAAAATTTTATAGTAGTAATGTCTGAGAAAATGTGGAAACAGATGTAGTCATTCTCTAATGGTCGGCATATAAATAGGTGTTGAGGCAGGGGGTGTCTGTACCAGGCGGTACACAAGGGCTACTCCTGGTTCTGTGCTCAGGGGTCTCTCCTGGCCATGCTCAGGGGACTATATGTAGTGACAAGGATGAAAAGGGATCAGCTGCATGTAAGGAAAGCACCAATTCCTGCACCAGCTCCCTAACTCAACAGGTACTTCTTTTAATGGACATGTTAAAAAAATACCTCTGATTTGATTTATTCATTTATTTATTTAAATATGGGGGATGAGACAAAAACCCACAGTGCTCAGGAGCTCTCTCTATGCCAGAATAGTCTCTGGCAATGGTTGGAGTGGAAATGTGGCCCCCTAGAGAGCTCCGTGCTCAGATCTCCAGCTGCTGTGTCAACACACCCCATTTCTTTGGGACTTTTGTGAGAGGGTCGTGGATTGCACGATAGCTGGTGCTTTGTGTTTGCTGGAGCAAGTCGTCACACAGAAGAACGCAAGCACCAAGGATCCAAACACCTTTGATAATCACACCCATGGATGTGTTTTACAAACACTGCTAATCTTCAAAGTACGGTTCATTCTCTGTGTTTGGAAAATGAAGAAATATGAAGTCCAAAAAGACTAAGTCAATTATCCAAAGGAAGTGATGGATTTTGGTTTCAAATGAAAGATGCTCTGGCTCCAAAACCTGAGCATGTTCCGTTCTGGAATCTGTGCTCTGGAATGGGAGGGAGGTTCAGGATGAAGCAACAGAGCTTACTTTGGAGGATGTTTGCCCAAACTTCCTCTTCTCTTTGGCTGTGGAGGTGAGCATGGACTGGGATGAAGGCCAGGTAATGGGGGCAATACAAGTGGGTTTGGGGAAGACTGGAAGAATATTGGAGGTGACAAACTCCTCTTCGCTTTGCATTAATTTGCGGCTTCTCTGTCTCAGAGGGTCCTGGGCATGTGGATGTTCTCCTGACCCAGGTCCAATCCTTCCCAAAGACCAGCTGGGCTGATTCTGTTTTCTGGAAAAACAGATGATGATTAAAATTTGGCAAACTTGGGGGTAGGAAATGTGAAACACGTGCCAGCTTGGATTTCTTTCACATGTTTATAATCAACCAACCAGATTTCACTTGAATCTTTTATGGCTTCTCTGAAATTTGTAGTGAAATTGGAAGCCACGTGTTGCCCTGGACTGAATTGTGGTTGCTTTAATAACTATTCCCTTCCCTGACTCCTTCCACCAGTTAGTGAAAACTACTATTGCAGCAACATTTCTTAGTCATAGTTTCCAAGAGACTGAAATCTCTTGGACTATATTGGGAATAAATAAATATTATATCGTGTGATATTAGAATAGTATGGTCGAATGCACCTTCGCATGGAATTTGACATGTACTTAATACATCTTAAGGTGAACTCACTATTTTCCTGGTCCCAAGCTCAGGAGATGGCTTCACCAGGGATTTTATTATTCACTAAGGTTAGAAATTCTAGAAACACCCTCCATTCGCTCCCCTTTACATTCATGTTTAATTGGGTACAGAAATTTTCCCTCTTCAATGTCTCTTGCCTTTGTATATTTATCTTCACTAATGTGATTCCTTGAATCACAACTTTATTACTTACCTGGATTACTCCAGTGTCTTTCTTTTTTTCTAAAATGTAGAATAACACTTTATTCATAAAATGCTTTGATACAAATTACATATATAGGCTATTGGTAAAAATGCCACAAATACATTTTATGTAAAGAATTTTTCAATTAATTTATTTCTTCTTTTTAAAATTTTGCATTATTTTTTAAATTGAATTACAGTGAGATACACAATCACAAAGTTGTTCATGGTTGGGTTCAGTCATATAATGTTCCAACACCCGTTCCTTCACCACTGTATATTTCTCACCATCAATGTCCCCTGTTTTCCTCCCCCTACCCACCTCTATGGCAGGCACTTTTTCTTTCTCTCTTTCTGCTCCCTCTCTCTGTGTCTCTGTCTGTCTCTCTGTCTCTGTCTCTCTCTTTCCAGGCATTTGGGTTTGCAATACAGATTCCAGTGTCTTCCTTCCATACTTTCTGCCTTCATCTTCTTTACTCTGGTCACAGCAGTTACTCAAAATTCAAAATGAGCATTAAGTGTATTTTTAAAAGTTTAAGTACAATTTTGCAGCTGTCTTATCATTCATTTCCATGATCAACACATATCTAGAAAATGAGGGCAGGAAGTATCATGATACTATTTGTACTCTCAAAGGAAGACATTAGAATAGATAGTTGTAGGACTGCAGAATGGGACCTTGGTCATTGAGCATACATATGTATATTATATGTAATACACACAGAGTGCTTTGAGAACATACTAGAAACACCTGTCCAGTCCAAGAAGCTTAGGGAAGTGGTATATAACTTGAGAGCAGAAGACTGTGACTGATTCAAATGAAGAGAAATACAAGCAAAAGTGAGCAAGGGAGAAGGAGCAAAAATCAAGACTAAGGGGAATTTATAGATGCTTATATGATGGGTTGGTAGTGTTATGGTTAGGATGAAAGCAGGTATATTGGGGATGACTAGATAGCACAAGAAGCACTAGGTACTCCAGTGGGTTCTTGTTATTAGGTTTTAGGCTGAAGTGGACTGGTGCCTGGACTCAAGAGCTGGTTTGTAGAACATGGATCAGGTTCACACAAACCCTCAATTAAAGACTTTTGTTTATAGGCAACAACTTTGATCAAATTATTGTTAAACTACAATAAGGAGTCGATGCTCCATCTCAGGACCATGGGAAACCTAGTATGGTACCAAAGCAGAGAAATTTAGTGGTCAGGTTAGAATTTTCAAACAAGTCCTCTGATTGTAGCATAAAAAATATGTTGTTAGAAGCCTTCCATCTGAAGTCAAGGTGAATAGTCAGGAAAATTTGGGGGTCCAGATAAGAGATGATGGTGGATGTACCTAGAGTAGTGGCGTTTACTGTAGTTGTGCTATGATGACTAGTTTGAGAAACTTGTTATCACTACTTTCATGGATAATAAGGGAAAACTAATTATCAGCCTTTAAGGAACTAGGCAGGAATTATACTATTGTTCTTTTTCACCCAAAACCCGGTTTGCTGAGGGACATCAAACAATGGTTTTGCTGTACTACGATTTCATCTCACTGAGGAAGTATATGTTCTTTTCTCCCCCAAATATCCATTGTGAGGCAACTGATAATAAAAAAAAGATCACATTACATAATATATGTAATCTGATGTGCTTTTAACATATAATTAATGTAATATAATCATTAATATATTAATCAGAGCAATAGAAACTCAACAAAGTATTAGGAAGAGAAATCAAACAATTTATGTCTTTCCTTTAAAGTGGTCCAGATGACTGTCCCTTACGATTTCTTTAGTTAAATGTACCCTCACCTGAACCTGATGAGAACATTTATTCTTGTGACAACTTGTTCTGTTTCTATCACCCCCACTATTGGAAATATTTTCATCAGGCAATTGGAAGATCTCATTCATCACCCTAAAAAAGCAACTTGAGCTTTCATGGTTGTGCAACTGAGTTAAATTTTTACAGGCTCTCAGATGGCCTGGTGTGGGTCGGCCAGCAGGGCAGAGATGTGGGAAGTAGAGAGTCAGACAATAATGAGGCGGACCACAGGGCCGATTTGGGTTGGTCTGGGTAAACATCCTTAGTCACCAACCAGGGGTGCTCTTAAGAGCTAGTACTTCCATAGGAACCAAATTAATGAGCAAAATTAAAATCGATAATTATTGATAAGGAAAAGCATCAATGAATCAAAATATCTTCATACTTTCCCCAGTTTTCTAACCACATAAAAATGTTATTGATATTTTTTAAAAAGTCACACAATCTTGGCGCATATGCTGCCTGAGCACATGTGTCACCCGCATCTCCCCTCTTGAGAAGTGTACGTTAATGTTTTCATGTCTAATGCTGGGATGTGTGTAGGGGCTCTCTTCACCCTTGGAGAAGCCCAGACTCCCTTTTGAGTAGGTTACTCTCTACTCTCTCTCACTTTCTCTCCCTCCTTCCCTTCAAAACCTCCAAAATAAAAACTGTAATTTCACTGCTTAAAAAAAAAGTCACACAATTGAAACAAGATAGAGGTCTGGAGCAATAGTGTAGTGGCTTGGAGTGTCCCTTTTGCAAGAGAATGGTCACTAATTCAAGTTCTCAGTGTCCCACAGGTGCTGAACAAATTTCTAGAAGCCTGGCTACATTAGCTCCGTTTGTCTGCAATCTCCAGCATCACACACAGGTTTGAGTCACACCACAGGTAGGTATGTGTAAGCACCACAAAGAGTTGTGTTCCTGGCAAGCACTACAACTGCAAAAGTATGTGAGTGTCACGGCCAGAAGGTTTGACCCCTGACAAGCACATGTATAAGTTCAGCAGCAAGCACCACAGCCACAATTTGAATAACTCAACTGAAGAGTATGATCCAGGCAAGGACACATGCAAACAGCACAGCAAACTTCAGTGACCACTGAGATCCAGTGTGCAAGCACCGTAACTTGACATGTTACTTCTGGTGACCACCACAACTGAATGCAGGAGCAACATAGCCAGGCACGGGCATGACCCCCTGTCATCCCAACATCAGCAGCAACAGGTAAGAGCAAGGAGATAGGGAGAAAGAATAATTAAAGTAAAAGCAACAAACACTGTCCTCCTGTTGTTCATGATTTGCTCGAGCGGGCCCAGTAAGTCTTCATTTTGAGACTTGTTGTTACTGTGTTTGGCATACTGAATATGTCACTGGTAGCTTGCCAGGCTTTGCTGTGTGGGTGAGATACTCTCAGTAGCTTTCTGGGCTCTCCAAGAGGGGCGGAGGAATTGAACCCAGCTTGGCTGGGCTGGCTGCGCGCAAGGCAAACGCCCTACCACTGTGCTATCGCTCCCATCAAAAGGGTTGAATATTTACCCCAGTATTTTTCCTACTCCAGCCCTGGGACATTTGATAAGATTCAGCCTCATTCCCTTGTCCCTCGTTTCAGAGTGAACTATCCATGCCACACTAGCCCTCCATAGTTATCTATAATCTTTTAGATGGAGCTTTGCATCTGAAGTCCAAGATTAGCTACCCGGAGGACACAGGGATGAATGGGAAAGACCTTTGTGTTTTACTTACTTGCTTTCAGCTGACACACAGCGCATTGGCTGGAGAGAAACTCAAGAGTGCTGGAGCTCATGTTCTGTATGAGAAACAAAAATCTAGCAGAAACCTCTGGCTAGATCTCTTGCACTGCATGATCCCCTCACCACTGCTGGGAGTGCCCTCCCCACCACCACCACCCCGCCCCATCCCCAACCCCGACAGAAAGGACAACAGACCTCTGTGTAGTCACTTTTTGCAGATACAGCTTCTCATGGGGTCCCAGAGGTGAGGAAGTCTGAAAGATGGCTGAGTGAGCTGCCTCTAAACAGAAGATTGCCACATGTGTAGGAAAGACCATAACAGACCAGTAGAAGTCAGGTGGCTGGTGAGATAGTCGTCTAATTATTCTCTTTAACACAAAATAATTAAAGCTTAAATGCAAGAATAAGGGCTGGGCTGGAGAGGTAGTAGAGCAGGCAGGTCACTTGCCTGGAATGAGGTTGACCCAGGTTCAATCCCTGGCACCCCTTATGTTCATCAAGCCCTGTCTGGAGTGATCCCTGAGCACTGAGCCAGGAGTAAGCCATAAGCACTGCTGGGTGTGACGCCTAAGAGCGAAATAATAATAAATTTAAAGGGTAGGTTTTTTTTTATTGAGAATCTTTAATGTGTTGGGAAATTTTGCTTTATTCACTCTTGTAGTTGTTTTAAAAGCTGATAAATGAACTCATAAAATAGAGAAGAAAGGGAAAGAAGGGAGTTGGTTGATGAATGACTATTCTAGAGGAAACAGGAAGAGAGGAATTACGTGTATCACCCATCAGCAGGAAGGGCACCTTTGATGTTCAAGGGAAAGAATTGAGATGTAGATAAGGTTTCCAGCACGAGACCATGTTCATCTCCAGAACTACAATGTTCTGTTGGATAAGAGGAGATAGCTGAGAGAAGGAAAGTCAGTGGGAGTGCATACTGGGATCTGCAGAGGTAGAGAGAGTTACTCCCTGTAACCTATTCATGGATTGGCTGGGGCATTGTAGGGAATTCAGTGGTGCTGAATTCCCAGGCAAGGCTGCAGACCCCATGGAGGTGGCAAGGCCTAGTGAGTGAGATGCCAGCAGACTGTGAGGTTGGCTCAAACAAAATGGTGACCAGGACAAATGGCGACTGGTTGATGAGAAAGCAACATTTCAGGAATCAGAGATTACCCTGTCCCCAGGGAGGAAGACAGGACTTATGGCCCACCTGGTGACAGGAAGCCACCAGGCTGCATTCCATGCTTCCTCACCACCCTACAGATAACGGGAGCCAGTCCCAGCATACCGGTTCCACTAGTCTTGGTTCCCTTTTTCCGACCAAGAAAACTCAAAAACCCCTTGAGTGTCTCCCAGGACACGGCTCTACTCCAGCCTCACCTGAGGTTCGTAGAATCCACCTGGGAGCGCGTCCTCGTAAATTTCTCCTATTTCCTTCACTTTATTTGCTCTGTCTCTGTCTGTGTCAGCTGAGGTCACGGACCTATCACAGATAATCATATCTTGGGTGAAATTTTGCAGATAAACATGGCAGAGGACAAGAAAGATGTAAACTGATATTCACGATTGAGAACTTAAAGATCACAAGGGGAAGGAACAAAGGACAAGCCCCAGTGAGTCCAAAGCCAGGAGTATGGTGGGACTCACTGGAGGAAAGAGAAGGTGCTTCTTGCTCCTGCTAGGTGAAACAGTAAAGAGCATCAGAGTATTATGATAGCCAGAGAAATAGCACAGCAGGTAAGGAATTCGCTTTTCATCCAGCCAACCTGTGTTCAGTCCTTGATACTATATATGGTCCCCTGAACCCTGCAAGGAGTGATCCCTGAGCACAGAACCAAGAATAAGACTTGAGCACAGCTAATTTTTAATCATTTTAATGAAATAGTATTATTTTAAATCAATTTATTATTTAATTGCCCTTCACCCACCAGCCTCACAAAAAATACCCCCCCCCCAACAGCAACCACTTTTGTTGAGGAGTACAGAATGTCAGAAGATACACAAAAGAATTTGACCAACACAACTTTTATTTTTCTTCATAGCTTGTACTACAATCCCCAGAAAAAAACAAAGCTTCAGTACATTGCTCTTCCTTTTGGACCTGGGAACTGTTTCTGTCGGATGAAGCAAGTGTACATAACCACCAAGTGCAGTTGATGTTGACTTTTTTCCTTGTTGTGGACTCCTGCATCCCAACTTGTGGGCTGGTAACCAAAGGCCAGTTACACTAGCCCATCTCACCCTGCAGGATGAAGTCCAAACTCCCTCCCACAGGTGGGTTAAAGTCCAAATCCACACCCTCCTCTGGGGCCGCCCCTCCCACACTCCCTATTCCTGTTTCCAGTTCACAAAGGACACTTATTTGTACAGGGTGTCCTTGGGGTCAGCGCTATCCTCCTTTTCCCGGTGGGTTCACTTGAGAGTGATTACTGCCCCCTTCGCCCCCCTTCTCTAAGTTGGAGAAACAAGGGGAGCTTCCAACGTGCCAGTCATCTGGATAACAACCTGCAGCCCTTCCTCAAAAGCTCTCATCACCCCACTTTCCAGGATGATGAGCCTGTCCAGGGCTCTCTCCCTAATTCCATAACCCCAGGTTCTTCTGTTGAATATGTCCCCTTTGGAAGAATCCTGCAAAGGGCCCTGACTTTTTAGCAAGTGATGGACTTCTCTAGCTGACCGAAGCAGGCTTGTTCCCACCCCTCAGAGCCTTCAGGGCTGGTTCCCAGAGGAAATCTGGAGCAAATGATAGCAAGAGACCCCTTCAACACAAAGAAATAAAAGTAGCTGACAAACTCCAGAGAGCGACAGCTAATGCAAACCAAGACAACAGGTGCATGAAAAATAATTTCTAACACTCAACTTCTATTATTCAAAAAGGAAAAGAGTGGGAAGCATGGCTGATTGGGACCAGGGCTAGAGATTCAGTTTCCACCAGGGCCTTAAGGGGGAATAATTAAGTCAGCGCCAGGGAGACCCTGCAGGGACCTGGATTGGTTTGGAAGAAGGCTGCTCCTCAGATTCAGGTTTCTCTTTCTGCTTTTTGCGGGGAGAGGTCACACCCGGCGATTCACAGGGGTAACTCCTGGCTCTGGACTCAGGAATTACCCCTGGCGATGGTCAGGGGACCATACGGGATGCTGGAAATCGAACCCGGGTCGACCGCGTGCAAGGTAACTGCCCTACCTGCTGTGCTATTGCTCCAGCTCCAGGTTTCTCTTTCTGGGGTCAGCGACTGGACAAAGACCCCGTTTCTCTGGCATGTCTGTGTCTCTCGGTGTTAGAGAGAGCTCTCAGGCATGGTGTAAGAGGCCAAAATAACACCATGAATAGTGAAAAGCTCTGTAAAGTTTTTCACAAAAACTGGGCATATGGGATGGGATGGCAGTGCCTTTCCCGCCTGGTGTCTTCCTTCCCGCATATTAGCCTGGCAATTTTGCGGGGGTGCTCATCTTTGGCAACCTAGCAGAAAACTTGTGCGGCAGAATTCTTGCGGACACGGGGAAAGACGGAAGGACGAGAAAAAAGGCCCTGGAACCTCCCAGAGACGCTCCTTGAAAGACTACGGGATCAAAAATTAACTTGGCCGGGCTGCGGGGGTGGGATGTGAACGCGCGCCCGGGCGGCCGCGTCTTCCGCTGTCCGGGCCACTTTTCCTTCCCAAAGCCACTTTGTCAAAGGTCATGTGTGAGTCTTGTCAAAGGCCAGGCTCCAGTGGAATCATTGTCCCCCGGGACAGCGGCCCCCTGCCTACATCGGCCCGGGAGAAATCGCCAGAGTCAACGGCGCCGCGGTGCAAAGCAGAGCAACCCGGGGCATCAGCCGGGGCCAGCAGCGCGGGCAGCGTGGGCAGCGTGGGCAGCGCGGGGCCCAGCGGGTCCCTCCGGTCGCAGCATGACCCGGCGCGCCGAACGGGTACGGTAGGCGCCTCTCCCCGTCCCGCCCTCGCGCCCCGGCCTCCTGCGGGGACTCGCCGAGCCCAGAAACCTTGCAAAGCGCTGGGCGATGTGCAGGAAAAGGTCGTTCCCGTGCGACTCGGTGACCCGAGCCGTGTTCCAGGCGTGCAAGATGCAGAACTCGCTGGCAGCACTCGTTGCCTGCGAAGAGTCGAATTAGTCCCCAAGGATCTCGTTGGCTGGCAGAGAGGGAGCTCGAACCCGTGCCCGGCGAGACCTTGGCAGTGGGGGGTCGGGGGCGCGGTTGGCGGCCAGGGATGGCTTTGGGCTCGGCTCTCCCGGGACCTCGAGCCGACCCGTATGTCTCTTACCTACAGGATGAGGGCTGCGCGGGGGATTTTTTTTTTTTTAAATTTATTTCCAGGAAAGAGGCATCTGTTAGTTTCCGTGAACGTTCGGTGGGGTCCTGCCGGGGTTTCCCGCCCCCGCCGCGGAGACAGAGGACGCGCTTTCTTGGGGTCCCCGCGCGGGCGCCCCCAAAGCGAACGCTCCTCAGCGTGCAGGGAGGGCAGGCCGGCCCGAGCCCTGACCTCCGTGGCTCGCTGTTTGAGCAAGCCTTGCCTGGCGTCTATCAGAAGGAGCCAGGGGTCTTCCCGCGAGTTGCAGTGGATTTTGATCCGGATCTGGGAGATGGGGCCGGGCACGCGGAGCCGCCAGGCACCGAGCTGCGGGCGGTGGGTCCAAGGGTCTGGGCGTGGGTGCACGGCCACCCCCGGGTTGCATTTTAACCGCGTAAACCTCAGGCCCGCTTCCTCCATGACAAAGGCCATGAAAACCAGCGCCTTTCTAGTGCTCGGCGGGGACGTCGGGTGGGGGTGGGGGTAGCGATGCGATGCTGGCGTCCGTTTCCGCCTTTATCGCTCGAGCTGTCCTCCCGCTGGGCTCCCGGGGTGAGTGAGTTTCTTCTGCCTCCTTGCTAGCTGCCATCTTGCTGGCTTGCCTCCCTGGCCTTCACGCCACAGTTCTTGAAAAAGTGGGTGATGTCCACTGTCTTCACGTGCCGACCGCCCAGGGCCGCCTGCACGCCCAGTCACCCGCCGTCGCTTCTGAAGACAAGCTCGGTGGGAGCCTCCCAAGACTGGCCACCTCTTCCCGGTCCTCCCCATGAAACCAGGAATTCTTGGCTGTCCCCTCTCTCTTTCAGGATTCCATGCCCTGGTTTACGGCTGGGCTTTGATTTGCTTTCCGCCCCCTCTAAGTGCCTTGTGCCTGGGTGCTGGTGCGTCCACTGAGATTTCCCTTCCTATTCCATCCTACTGTCTCCCTGCATAATCTCATCTGCTCCCACACAGCCACTACATACAGATTTTTAGCCTGATCTTTCCCCTGAACACCAGTCATTCATAGAGGTCATTTCCAGCGTTGTTCCTTCAAGGGGACTTGGTCAGGATCAAAGGTTTCTTTGACTATCGCCCAACCTGGGCGATAGTCAAAGGTCTGGACTGTAGATCTTGCATGCAGGAAGCCCCAACATTGAATCCCTGAACTACCCCAATGCCAGCACTGTTGGGTGTGACCCTGGTGGTCCTCAAGCACTACTGGACCCGATCAGAACATGCATTGAATTGTCTGGCCTAGTTGAATGTTGCAGGAATGATGCCTGGATGCCTTCGGCATGGTTTGGGAGGAACTGTCCCACCCTCCCACCCTCTTACCTTGCCATCTTATTGTATCTGAGCGTCTTTGCATGATGTGAGGTGTGGAAGGGCATGAATTCGGAGTAGAAGCTAGGAGTAAGCCCCGAGCAATGCCATATGTCACCTTCAAAACACAATAACAAATACATTTTTAAAACTCAGCAGAGAGCCACTTTTCCTTGGAAATGACTTCGACTATTTACTCCTGATCCAGAAGTGCTTACCTCATATCCAGAGTTTCCTTTATTCCCTCTGCCAGTACACGGAGAGTAGCCTGCATTTCAACTTCTCCAGTCCGTAATCTCATCTATTCCCACAGCATCCCTCCCCCTACTCACCCACCCATGTCCCCCTCACTCCCACCCAGTGGAGGGTAGATGAAATTTGGGCCGCATACAAAGGTGCTCAAAGCTACTCTCAGAGATCAAATGGGATGGACCACGTGGAAGGCAAATTCCTTAGTCCCTGCACTATCCTATCTACTCAGCAGGGATTTGCCATTCTTTATTTCAACTCTACATATACTTGTCTGTTCCCCAGTGGTGTGCAGACTCCTTGAGGGCAGGAATCTTTTGGTTTTAGTATCCTCAGAAGCATCCTTAGGGCCATGGAGGGGATCAGCAGGTGGATCTCTAAGAACTCTGAGAGAGTAATAGGAGCTTAAGGAGGCTTCAGATAAGAAAATGCAGTTTTGGTTTTCAGGAGAGAGAATGTGCACTCCCAAAACATAAGAAGTGAATTTTAAGTTCTGTCATTATTTAAACTTCATTCTGGTCTTGTTTGACGCCAGCATCCTTTGAAGACTCAGATGTATATTATTCTTTTTAGAAAAACTGTAGTCGAAAAAGTGTGGCTCTTTTTGGGGGCTCATCCACACCAACCCTGCAATTCTCTTGAGCTGTCACGAATCTCAGGCTAAGAATCTCTAATAAAACAATTAACCTATTCAGGAGTATTATAGACCAGGACAGTAGGTGGTGACTAGTAGGAATCAGCTTAAATCCAATTCTTCATATTCTCCTGTGTTAGAAAAATGTGCATGGATTCAGAACTGGTTGAATGCACTTGCTAAAGAAAAGCTGATTAACAGATAGATGTCTTTGATGATATACTACTTGACTCTGTCTTCCTTTGTTTTTCTCAATATCATTGACATTCATGAAGACAAGAATAACATTTGTGCAGAGAATAGACATAAACAAAGATTTCAGACCCCCAAAGTTAACAATAAATTGTAGTATATTTTGATTTTTGGAGGAATATGCAGGGATAGATATAAGATGTATTGCTCATGGGGGCAAATTATTGCAGATCGATGTTGAAGAAAAGGGAAGCAGTGAGAGGTGTAGAGGGATGGAAAGGGAAAGGGAGAAAGACTGGACAAGAAAGGAAGGGAGGATGGGGTTGGAGTGATAGCACAACAAGTAGGGCACTTGCCTTGCACTTGGCCGACCCAGGTTTAATTCCCAGCATCTCACATGGTTCCCTGAGCACAGCCAGGAGTAATTACTGAGTGCAAAGCCAGGAGTAACCCCTGAGCATTGCTGGGTATG
This sequence comes from Sorex fumeus, assembly GCF_029834395.1. Classification (NCBI taxonomy): domain Eukaryota; kingdom Metazoa; phylum Chordata; class Mammalia; order Eulipotyphla; family Soricidae; genus Sorex; species Sorex fumeus. Next base: position 61,206,521 of record NW_026606059.1, read on the forward strand.
ACCCAAAAAAGAAAAAAAAAGAAAGGAAGGAAGGAAGGGAGGAAAGAAGGAATGAAAGGAGTCAGCTAGTAATGAATTTATGTGGTAGTAAAGGCATATGGGTTTAATTTTTTTTAACTATTTAAGCTTATTTTAAAATATTATACAGTTTTACATTTTCCTTCCTGTTCCATTTGCTGATGTGATGACAGGGGGTTGCACATAAGCCTGGCTGTCATGTGTTCACATTTTTTTTTAAGCTCTGGTGCTCCGAGCTGGGGGTCACTCATCAGATTGCAGTCTTTGCCCGTGGGACCGCAGCACTCACCTAGGTTTGCACTTCTTTACTTGGGAAACTGGCACACATGTTCATGGGAGGCTCTTACTCTTACCCAAGGCACACGATTTATGGTTTTGGTGCTCGCCAGAGTTTACTGTAGTGCTCACATGCTAGCTTGCCAGGTGTCCTACTTCTTGGCTGGGTTGCTATTAGGTGTCAAAATGCTTTTTGTGATGTTGACATACACCTGATTGCAGTGCAGCCAGAAATCACTTATGATGGGCATAGTAGATGGCAGAGCTGCCAGGCTTAACGAGCAGAGACTGTGCTCGGCACACATGGAATACCAGGGATTTGAACTCTTGACTTTGCTTGCGAGGTGGGTGCTCTGAGCCACTGCACTGTTCCTCTGGGCCCAAGCTCAGGGGATTAAGCTGAGGATAAAATTCAGCAGCAGATATTCCTTTAAAAAGAAAGGGACTAGAGTGATAGTACGGTGGATAGGAAGCTTGCCTTGCATGCGGCCAACCTGGGTTCAATCTCTGGCACTGTATGTGGTTCCCTGACCCCACTGGAGTGATCCCTGAGCAAAGAGCAAGGAGTCAACCCTGAACACCAGCAAGTGTGGCCCCCAAACAAAAAAAACATTAACTTTTACTAAAAGTATAGAAGGAAGGTGATAGTCATTCTACCGTATTGTGCAGACCATGTTCAGAGCGATTGTTTATAGTTCAGGACACACACAGGAATTGATTAGCATTTTTAGCATGCTATGTATTGATTACTGTGTGGAATGCTCATGATAACAGCACTGAAAGCACCAGAATTGCTCTCACAGAGTTCATGATACAGAAAAAGTTTGAGATAAATCAGCAGGGGGGAGGTTAATTTAATGTTACCCTTGCTTTAGTAGAGAAAGTTTAGGGCCCCTTGGAACCATTTGTGGAGGTGTATTTTAATCCAATCCTAATGGGACCAAGACCTGCTTTCTAGATGTTGCATTTAAATGGAGACCCAAAGGTTGAGTAGGGAGTGAGTGGTAAAGGAAAAAGGGTTAAAGCATAGGCAACCGTGCCTTCAAGAAGTAAGGGAGAAGAGGCCTAATTAAGGAACTAAAAGAAGGACACACCAAAAGGTGAGGGAATGAGAACCATGAGACCAGAGGCATGAAAAGGGCTGGAACTTATGTTATGGAACCAGATTGATTCTCAAGCAGAAAAGGGAGCCCTGAGAGTTGTAAGCAGGGCTATAGGACCATCAGTTTTGTGTCCTGGGAAGATTATTTTGGTGGCAATAGAAATAATTGCTAAAATAAGAGGGAGAGAATGCCACTTCGCAGTCTTACAGTAGCATAAGCAATGAAAATGGTAGCAGAAAGATGACAAGCGTGGAAGAAGATTGTCAAGCCAAATTAGGAGTTATAAGACAAGCATTGACAAACTACAGGAATGATGTAGGGAAAATGACTCTAAGATATTGACCACAGAAAAATGACTACAAGACAGCAAAGAAGATCTAAAGAAGCATTTCTGAACTGGAGCAATAGCACGGCGGGTAGGGCGTTTGCCTTGAATGCAGCTAACCTGGGTTTGATTCCCAGCATCCCATATGGTCCCCTGAGCACTGCCAGGAGTAATTCCTGAGTGCAGAGCCAGGAGTAACCCCTGTGCAACGTCGAGTATGATCCCCAAAACAAAAATAAATAAATTAAATAAAATAAAGAAGTATTTTTTTCTTTCTTTACACCCGTCACTTGAATGTTGAAGAGGGATTAGCATTGTACTGGTTTTCTGAAAAGGTAGCAGCAGTCAAAATGGATGAGAGATAAATTTTAGCTCAACATTGGAAGAATTTTTTAAGGAAGTTGTCCATGGTAATGAGCTCTTTTTCATTTAAACATTTAAACAAAACATTTAAACAAAAATCTTGATTACTATCTTGGAAAAGTAGAGAGAGGGACACATGGTTATGGTGGAGGACATTGGCATCTGAGAAAGATTTTATTATGGCATTCAAATATCTTCATCTGGTATTGAAGCCCTATGATGATTCATCCCTTGTAAGTTTTCTTTTTTAAATGTGTGCTGGTTTCCCTCTTCAGTCTTTGATGCATATTGTCTTACAGTAACTGAAGAACATTACAAGCTCCTACTTTCATTCTCTAAAGAGTCTTTGTTTGGATATTTGTGATCACGCATCCCTCTGACTTGCTATTCCTGCCTTGTCCCCTGACATCCTGTTAGAAGAAACTCTAGGAACTGCTTGTGCTGATCAGTATTTTCGAAGTGGACCTGACATTTTGCTGAATGTTGTTTACTGCTTCCTGCTTTTCTGTGTCAGGATTTCCCATCTTCTGCATATCCTATATATTTCACTGGGATACACTTTTTAAAAAAAATTAAGGCCCAATCTACATAAAACCCTGAGTCCATCATTAAGCTTTTTTATGATACCATGTTAAAATATTAAATACAAAATTATTTTTACATAATTCACCTACTATTATCTCCTTAATGTCTAGTATATGAATATATCCTGAAAGATACATGAAAATGGAACTCAGTGGTATATGAATGGCACAAACATGATGAAAATAATAGTTGGAAATGATCATTTTGGACAGGAACTAGGTGTTGAAAGTAGGTAAAGGGATATACTTGATATTTTTTCATTATCTGTATTACAAACCATAATATCCAAAAGGATGGGGGTGCAGAGAGAGAGAGAGAGAAAAGAAAAGAAAAGTACTTGCCATGATGGCAGGTGGGAATGGGGGGCAGAGGACAGGCAGGAAACTGGGATTTTTGGTGGTGGGAAATATATACTGGTGAAGAGATGGATCTTAGAACATTATATGACTGAAGCCTAATCATGAACAACTTTGTAAATGTCTTTATCACTGTGATTCGATAAAAAAAATTAAAAAATAAATAAATGGTGCTGTCTAAGAGAACTTTTTAGGAGGAAATTTCCAACATTGAAGAAAAGTCATACTCTCATATTATAAGTGATAATACATTTTGTGGGAAAATGGAATGTCAAGAGAAATATAAAATTGTCTATAATGCCTATCTCGGAGAGCCCGGCAAGCTACCGAGAGTATTCAATATGCCAGACACAGTAACAACAAAGTCTCCAATGGAGACGTTACTGGGCCCGCTCGAGCAAATCGACGACCAACGGGAGGGCCTTTACCTTTACCTTTACCTATAATGCCTATACCTAGCAATCAGCATAGTAACATTTTGAATAATTTTATATTGATGTATGCACATATAATCTTAAGATTTGATATCATTGCATTTTTTATAATTTGATCTTCCATAACAATATTGCAAAATATGTCGCCCTCATGCTATATTATATTTTTAATCTATGATCATCTATGGATGCAATAAGATCCATATTATAGATGTTTATTGAACAGACTCTTCTTAGTGGACATTGGGTTGTCTACTCTTTTACACTATGAATAATGCTTGAGGATCCATTAGGCATATGTCCCTGTACCCAAATGCCCATGTGTAGGGGTATATATGCTTCCTAAAATAGCAAGACCATTTATACTGAAAAAGGATATTGGATTGCTCAGGATATATGAATGACAAAAAATATATAACTTTACCTTAAAATTTTTATTCTAAAATTTTATTCTAAATAGCTCAACTTAGTTATTTAAATCTATTTCATGAGATTTAAAAAAATTTGTACGTGTGCATATATACTTATTAGACCTGTAATGTCATGATAGTATTTGTTGGAAACGTGATAATGGTTGGTAGATGGATGAAGAAGTGGTGTATTTCTTGAGAAAGAATGGAGTATGAAATGTAAAAGTTTCAGTGTCTGTATCAGGGTGACAAATTTTTATTTCCATCTAAGTATAAGGAAAGTTTGGGCTGGGGATATAGCTTAAACAAAAAGTAGAGCACATTCCTTGCATTTATGAGGCTCGGGGTTTGATCCCCAGCACTTCAAAATAAATAAATAAATGAATCCATGAAATGAAAAGTGCTGACATGTTTGTTCCAGGCTAAGAACGATTTCTGAAAAGGGAGGTTGCCATGTGCTTTGGTGTCTGGGAAAAAGTGCATGATTGTGCCCTTAGATCCTTGTTCTAAAGTAAATAGTTCGTCTTAGACAGTCAACAAGAGGTAGGTTTCCATGGTAGAGTAAAATATTTTCTTCTAAAAAGCAGATCTTTGTTGGGTAACACTGAAAATCAGCTTGGTGACTTTTTAACATAACAGACAAGAGGTATTGTTATGGATTGGTTTGTATCCCCACACTACTTTAAAATCCTAACCTCCAGTACCTCAGAATATGACCTCATTTGGTGATAATATCTATGTTAGTGAGGGGTTTCCAGAGATTTCTCTCTCTCTCTCTCTCTCTCTCTCTCTCTCTCTCTCTCTCTCTCTCTATTTCTACCCAACCCCTGTATCTCTGTCTCTGTCTCTTTCAGCACACACACACACACACACACACACTCACTCACACACCATATCTGTCCATTCCTCTGTATGAGTGAGGTGGGTGGGGAGAGAAAAATTCCTGCATCAGTCATCTGTGAGCAGGAGAACCAGGAAAACTGGAGGTATACTTAGTCTAATCCCAAAGACTTGGGGATAAGGTTTTAATAGTGTCAATACCAGTACACATCCAGTGGCCTGAAAAATGAGAAGATGGAGGTTCGAGGGCACTCCTGAACATGCACATTGCCCCTCTGGTACCTTTTTGTTACACTTAGGTTCTCAGTGAATCAGCCAATACTCACAAAGGGGAAGACCATTTTTACTCAACTGATTCAAGTGCTAATCTCTTTCAGAAATACAGACACACCCAGAGATATTTTGCCCTGCTCTCTGGGTATCCCTTAGTTCAATAAAATTGACACAAAGATAATCATCACGAGATCTTTACAGGGGTAGCCAAACAAAATGAGGTTATCAGGGTGGGTACTGGTCCAATAGACCCCTATCCATAACAAACGGGGGAATATGGACACTGAGACATGCATGGAAGGAAGATGATGGAAAGAGACTTGGGAGAAGACAGCCATTTACACAACTAACGAGCCTGGAACAGCTTTCTCCTAACAGCCTAAAGAGTTGATACCTTCAGGTTTCTAAACCATTAGGAACTGAGACAGTTTTGGGGGAAGATGTGAGGGGACTGGGTGAGGAGACTGGGTTGGGCCAACAGGTACTATTCCTGGCCCCAGGTGCAGTGGTGACCGTTAGGAGTGCTCAAGGGATCATATGTCATGCCAGGGCTGAACCAGGGTTGACAGACTCAGCCCTATGCAAGGACAAATGCCTTAATTTGGCTCTATTTCCAGTTTTTGACTCTTTGTTACAGCAACCATAGCAAATAAAACATTTTGTACAGCCTAATTCCCTTACTATAGTTTTAGTGGGGCTGGAGTGATAGCGCCGTGGGTAGGGCTGTGGTATTGGCCTCATGCGAGACCAACCCAGATTTGATTCCTCCGTCCCTCTCAGAGAGCCCAGCAAGCTACCGAGAGTATCCTGACTGCACGACAGAGCCTGGTAAGCTCCCCGTGGCGTATTCAATATGCCAAAAACAGTAACAAGTCTCACAGTGGAGATGTTACTGGTGCCCACTGGAGCAAATCGATGAACAACGGGAGGACAGTGCTACAGTGCTATAGTTTTAGCTTATAGTACTCAAAATGATGATATTTACTCAATATGATATTTTAATCTCTGATCTCCAGAAATTTAGCTCTGATTCACAGGAATAAAGAGAATGCTGCTATTTCACAGGTAGAAAGAATCCTCATATTCATTCTTTTTCTATGATACTGACCAGTACATAAAAGATGGGCATTCTGAAACTGGGGATGTAGTGATAGAGTAGATGCCTCCCATGGACATACATGTGGGGGGACCTGGGGTTTGATCTTGGTATCAACTCCCAAGTACTACCACGTATGGCTTTGGGTGCTTCTTAAATTCAGAGAAGACTCATGAATCAGTGAAGGTTGCATTACTTACAAGTGAGAGAGCCAAAATTTAGAACAGTTCTTTTCACAGCCTACACTCTGAATTACACATGGTGCCTTCCACCTTTGTAGACAGGGCAGATAACACCCTTAAAGTTTGAAAAGATAGGGATTGTAGCATTTAGAGTCGAACTTTCCCCTCCCCTGTAAGTACTGTTGGGATGATTTTTGAACCCTGTTTTGTTGGAAGACACCTTAAAGCCCAACCTACTTTAGTCAGGTCTTCATCATCAAATATTTATCAGGAATCCTTGATGTTGGCATCTGTGTTTATGTAAATAAAATACTTCTCTTCTCGATGTTTTGTTTACTGACAAAATGGGCCTTCAAAGTACACAGTTTGATTGCTGAAAAAATCTCATTACAAATCTTTGGAGGTGTTGGATACAACTGAGTTTTTTCCATTATTAATACTGCTCAGAGATTAATTCAACATAGTGACGTGAGGGACGCCTAACATTTTCCAGGAAGCTGCTTGACTTTAATCAGCAGAAACAAAAGCACAATTATTGCTCTTTTTCCTTGGGTGACCCAAGTATGTTCTTGGCACCTGTGAGTGGGGAGCACTGGCTGTCTCAGAGTTTTAGTGGCTTCTACCCAGGGGATTTATTAGTTCTGAACTTTGGGGAGAATTCCATTAGAATGCAATTCTCTTCTCTCCTGAAAGAACAAAATGTTGCTTGCACCAGATAACTCTTGTGTGATAGGACCTGTGGTTCCCAAATTGTGGGACCATAGAGAGATCTATAAGTAGGATTAGCAGATTTAGAAACAAACAAAAACAGAGAGCAGTAAAAAGCTCTAGGAAACTTCACTTTTTATTTCAAATGAATAATGCATATATTCTTTTTTTTGGTAACAAATGTATTCTAAAACTGAAAATACTAAACTTTTTTTTTGTCTCTGGCAAGCCTAGCTCTAAAGGTAATATTAGAGCTGAGTATTAATAAGTTTTCAACATTTCAAGACTCTATAAAAATTATTCATTTGCCCAAATAAGGTCAGAATTTCCTAACAATGTTAATAGGATTGACCCAACTTGAAATGGTGTGTGTGTGTGTGTGTGTGTCTGTTTCTGTGTGTGTGTGTAAATAGGGTGAGGGGTGGGCTTTGAACCACACCTGACTGTGCATAGGGTCCTCTCCTGGGAGTACTTGGAGAATCATATGCAGTGCCAGGATTCAAACCATTATTCTGGCCACATCTTCAACAAGAGGGAATGCCTTAACCTTTGTAATACATTTTTTGCCCAAAGTATTCTAAAAAGTGGGAGTAACACCCATCAATGAGCAGGGCTTACTCCTGGCTCTGCTCTCAGGGATCACTCCTAGCAGAGTCCAGGGGACCATCTGAAATGCTGAGGTTGAACCAGGGTTGACTGCGTGCAAGGCAAAACCCTGTACTATCTCTCTGGCCCTACAATTTGAAGCTTAATTGGTTTGAACATGCAATCTGGTGGACACAACTTGAAAGAACTTGTCCTCTCATGCTGAAACCATAATTACACAACCAGTTTTGAGGACTTGTATTCTAGAGATCATGCAAAGAACACTCATAATCTCCTATAACCCTCAAAACCCGGATTGGCAACCTATGTCTTTTGAACCAGAACGATTCACTGTGCATTTTCCTAGATTAAAATTTGGATGAACACAGCCAGTTCTTTCTGTTTCCCGCTAGTTTGTGGTTACTTTCACATTATGATAGCAATCTGAATAATTGTGACAGGGATCTTTGTACAGTCCACAAGACTTAAAAGATTCATTATTTGATCATTACAGAAAAAGTTTAGCTATCATGGAAGCAGAGAGAGCAGATAAAGCTCTGCATTGCATGAAACTCACCCAGGGTCCAGCCCCGGAACCTTCTGTGATTTCCTGAGTCTTGCCAGGAGTGATCCCTGAATACAGAGCCCTGAGCATTACTGGGTGTGGTTCTAAAACAAAACAGCTTAGCTATTCATCTTCAAACCCCTTTTAGAGTTGCTATTATGCAAAATTATTTTGTTTTTGTTTTTTATGGCCACCCCAGAGGTGCTCAGAAGGCTTGGGGTTCCCTTCTCGAAATTCTTAACCAACTGAACCTGTGGTTACAAGCGAGGGCTTGAGGATGTGGTGCTGGGGACCTCCATGAATGCTGGGTGGCATCTTGGCTGTGATCAAACTGGGGTCAGCCACATGCTAGTTATGTGTTTTGACCCTGTATAATCTCTCTGGCCCCTATTTTCATTTTAGATTTTTTTTTAAAAAAAAGACCCGAAAAGATTAAATAACTGAGCAAAATGTCTCAGATCTTCAAATTCAAACCAAGTTCCGCTGAATTCCGAAACTTCTGCTCTTTTTAGAGCTGATCCAAAGGTTACTTGCTCCAGACCTTTGTCCTATGTGGGTTTAGCAATCAGGAAACTGAGTTGTGGTTTCTTGATCCTGTCCTTCTCAAAGACAAGACAGCCCAGAAGGTTCCCTAGGGGTCGAACAATATAGCAGGTAGGGCACTTGTTTTGTGCGTGGTCTACCTATCTTTGATCCTCTGTCCCCCAAGCACAGTCAGAAGTAATTCCTGAGTTCAGAGCCAGGAGTAACCACTGAGCATAGCTGGATGTGACCCCCAAACAAAACAAAACAAAACAAAACAAGAAGCTTCCCTAGACATAAATTTAAGTCCCTGCTCCACCTAGTAATTTCTCTTTTTCCCCTCCAGTATTTCACAGATCATCATAGTACCAGTGAGCATTGGTCATCCTTGGGGCAATGAGTGATGTCTAAAAAGAAATTAAATGAGGGGCCAGAGCACTTGCCTTGCACGCAGCCTACCCAGGTTCGATTCTGAGCATTCCACATGAATGTGGTCATTATAGTCTCCTGAGCACCACCAGGAGTTATTTCTGAGTGCAGAGCCATGAGTAACCTCTGAGCACTGCTGGGTATGGGTTAAAAGCAAAACATAAACAGACAAAAAATAAATTAGAGGAATATCAGACAAATGGCTACAATCATTCACAACTGTTTTTCAAATATCTTCTTCCCAGGGAATGGTGAAATGAAGGGCTGGAAAGATGGTGGAGTCATCACCCACTTGGCAAAAAGGAGCCTGTAACCAGGCAGCTCCCAGAGCCCATGCCCCTTGCGCATCAGATACCCCTAGGAAAGAGACTTTTTTAACTTCTTCATGGGAGTTGCCTTTGGTAGTTTCCTTTTATTCCTGGCAACCATGTGTGAAAATGGTACAGGATGATCATCAATGGGCACTGGTGGCTAAAGCCCTTACTATTATTGCACGGAAATTTATAGTCTCAATAGCCCCTCTGACAGTAGACATAAGGGCCAGGAATATTATCCCATAGTTGGAAGCCTGTCTCATGAGCTGGGGGAGAAGGCAGCTGGAATAAAGAAGGAATCACTAAGTCAATGATGGTTGGAGGAATCATTCGGGATGGGAGATGTGTGCTGAAAGTAGATAAAGGACCAAACGTGATAACCTCTCAGTATCTGTAGTGCAGACCATAATGCCTAAAAGTAGAGAGAGAGTATGGTGGAGATTTTCTGTCATGGAGGCAGGGAGAGGGTTGGAAAAGGGGGAGGGAATACTGGGGACATTGGTGGTGGGAGAATGTGCACTGGTGGAGGGATGGGTGTTTGATCATTGTGTGACTGAAACTCAAACATGGAAGCTTGTAACTGTACCTCACAGTGATCCAATAACATTTTTAAAAAAAAACCCTTCTGAGGGTTCATACTGGCCAGAAACACAGTCAGGTTGCCAGAGAGTGACTTTCCTAAATAACAGAGGCAGGCCAGTGCAACAATACGGTGAGCAGGGCACTTGCCTCACACGTGGCCAACCTAGATTCATCCTATATGGTCCCCCAAGCCCAGCAGGATCCTGATACCTCAGTGCAATGCCAGGAATTAACCCTGAACACTGCCAGGTGTGGACCCAGAACCAAAAAAAATAAAATAACAAAGGCAGTTTTCCTCACAAACACTTAATCTATCATTTGATCCTTAGGCAAGAACATGACCAAAACAAATAAAAATAGCTTTACTCTCCAAACCATATTGGTGTAGAATAACTGTGAGTAAAATATATGCAGAAAATGCTAAACATGCTAGAATAGCCTAGATCTTTGGGAATGATTGGGAGGGAAAATTGTTCCCTGAGATGAATGGGCAAGTAGAACCACATGAAGGTGTGTGGATGTCATCAGGAGGCTTCTGCTCTTTTCCCAGCCTGCCTCGGGTGCAAACAACACACAAATTGGCATTATTTCCTTGAGTGTGGGACCGGACATACTTCTCCTGGAGAGCGAAAATTCTTGAGAATGCTGGGTCTTGTGGAGCACAGGCTCAAGAGGAGAGTAGGAAGAAAGATCCAATGAGCTTGCTGCGATTTTACCGAGAGCAGACCTGCAGGGCCATTAGCCTTTTCCTCCCATCTCAACCTTCCACTCTCAGATTTCACTATTTCCTTCTTCTTATGCACCACCCTCTTACTTCCTACTTTGTTTCCAACCAGCATTACTGGGATAGTTCTGTGTGTCAGGTGCTGTGCTAGGCTCTGTAGACAAATGGCAAAGGGGTATGGAACTGGAGAGATGACTCTAGTGGTTGATCACATGGTATGAGCCAGGCCCCACATTCCAGTCTCAGTGGCATTGGCTGTAGCCCTGGGGGTTCCCTGAACACCAGGCTGAGCACTGCCTTATGTGGCCTGAGCATTAAACTATTGGGTTTGTACATTGGGACTGAATATAGCTAGGAATAGTCCCACAAACTCCCAGCACTTCTGCGTGTGGCTCTTCTTTTATTTCTCTTTTTAAAATTGAATCACTGTGAGATAGTTACAAGCTTTCATGTTTGAGTTAACAATCACACAATGATCAAACACCCATCCCTCCACCAGTGCACATTCCCCACCACCAATATCCCCGGTATATCCCCCACCCTTTCCCACCCTCCCACTGCCTCCATGGCATGTAATTTCCCCCATACTCTCTCTCTCTACTTTTGGGCCTTATGGTTTGCAATACAGACACTGAGAGGTCATCATGTTTGGTCCATTACCTACTTTCAGCACTTATCTCCCATCCCAAATGATTCCTCCAGCCATCATTTTCCTTTTTTTAATTTTTATTAGCGACAAACCAAGAGGTATGGTTGTAGACTTACAAATTTTTGTGCTTGGGTTTCAATTATACAATGATTAAGTACCCATCCCTCCATCGGTGCCCATTTTCCACCACCACGGATCCCAGTATTGCTCCCACCCCCTATTCCCCCATCCCACCCTGCCTCTGTGGCAGGGCATTCCTTTTTGTTCTCTCTCTCCTTTTGGGTGCTGTGGTTTGCAAAAGAGGCATTGAGTGGCAATCATGTTGGGTCTACAGTCTACTTTCAGTATGCTTCTCCCATCCTGGGAGGGTTCTCCCAATACCCTTTATTTGATGCTCCCTTCTCTATCTGAGGGGCCTTTTCCCCTAGCATGTGTGACTGGCCTCCAAATCATGGAGTAAACCTCCTGGTACTTATCTCATCTATTCTTGGGTGTTAGTCTCCTATTTTGTTACTTTATGTTCTCCAGATGAATGCAATCTTTCTATATCCATCCCTCTCTTTCTGACTCATTTCGCTTAGCATGCAACCATCATTTTTCTTAGTGACCCCTTTTCTATTCCAGCTGGTATGGCACTTCTAAAAAAAGTTTACAATCTAGTAGTAGAGGTTAGGGATTAAGGTTAGAATTGCAAGCATAAAAGTGGAAGGAGAGGGGCTGGAGCGATAGCACAGCTGGTAGGGTGTTTGCCTTGCATGCAGCCAACAGGGCTGACCCAGGTTCGATTCCCAGCATCCCATACGGTCCCCCGAGCACTGCCAGGAGTAATTCCTGAGTACATGAGCCAGGAGTAACCCCTGAGCATCGCCAGGTGTGACCCAAAAAGAAAAAAAAAGTGGAAGGAGAAAGAAAATAATAACCCCTGGCTCTATGCTCAGGGGTCACTTCTGGCAAGAAGGTGCTCAGGAGAGTATATGGAGTTTTAGGGATCAAACTAGGATCAGCCCCATGAAATTTGAGTATATGGGTCACGGAGGGGCCGGGAGAAGGGGTGGTAAGGGCACAGGGAGGAGGTTTTTCTTATCTGGGAACTGAAAGCTCAGAGAGCAAAGAAGTTCAACTAGTTGTAGCTTCCAAACTCAACCTACTAGGAGTGGCAGCTCTGATGTTTCCAGGTTTGCAAGAAGAACTGAGAACCAGAAGAAGCTGGAACTGTTTACCGTTCTTTAAATCCTAATCCCAAAAGAGGAATCCTTGCTCTTAGAATGTTGATGTTTCACTGTGTGGTTCACCCACAAAGCAACCACGAGCGACGTGGAGACTTTGTTTCCCCGCCTCTTCTGTCGGTTAACTCTGGATTGGCCACGAGCACTGTGCAGCTGCGGGAGGCAGAGCCGAGGGAGGTTGAGGATCGCTTTGTTCGTGCTCTGTGAATTCATCACAATGCTCCTTTTAAACTCCATAGGATTCTGGCCCTCTTTAACATGCAGGGCATGTGCAGCGCTCTTGTTTATGCCTTTCATTCTTAAACAAACACAAGTCTCATAAAGAGGCAAACTAGTCTGTCCAGGTCGTGAGTTAGCCTGGGAAAAGCAGGTATTTCAGGAGGTTTGCCGGATGCGAGTGGGTTCCCGTTGTATCATGAACTCTGCGCCACTGAGCAGTCAGGGGCTCACGGGGAATGTGGTCTGCTGTGTTGATGAGACACTGCAGAAAGCTACTGCCGAAGGAGGTAGAGACAGTTTGAGCATCAGAACCAGAAGCCGTCTTTCTTGGTGTTTAGATTTCTCTCTGGAGAATGTGGGTGGTCCGGATAGAGAACATCCGTAACACTATACCAGATTATGTGGATAGGAACCCTGTTCTCAAAGGACTTTCAGTTTATTAAGGAGAATTTCCAACAACACAAAACAGATAATTCAGGTGGTGAGTATTTGAGCCATACTGATTTGGTTTAAGTCCTTTTTCTCTGCCACTCACCTGATAGGCTTGAACAAAAGGTTTATATCTTTCTGAGTCCTGAATTATTAATTCAAAAAATGAAATGCTATAACTACTTTGACCAATTACATAAAAATGAACAATCCAAATTACCTCATTTGTTTGGTTCAAAAATTAGATCACGGTTCAAAATTTAACGGCAAAAAAAAAAAATAACTCCAGATAATCCTAATTCCCCCTAATCCATTTTACTCTCTATTCTGTCTTATACTTCCTTCATAGTTCTTTTTGACGGGTTGGGGGTCATACCTGGTAATACTCAGGAGCTGATCCTGGCTCTGTGCTTTGGGATCACTTTTGGGAAGATGTTCAAGGAAATATGTAATTTCAGGGATTAAACCAGGATCAGTCCTATGCAAGGCAAGGGACTTATTCCTGTACTGTCTCTCTAGCCCTTATTAATAATTCTTATCACTAATGAATAAAGATAGTCATATAGCTTATGTCTTTTTTCCAAAATGTAAGCTACAAAAGCAAGTGTTTGGGTTCTCTTCTTAGTTGCCAGTATCTTCTTGCCTAAAATTATGTTTCAACATATTAAGTTCTCAGTAAAACGTCTGTTCCATAGGAGGATGGATGAGAAAGTGAATGGATGAATGAGTTTCTACCGGAAATGTGTAACAACAAGGTAGGCTGTCAGCATAGGGATTATTAATGCAGTCCAGGTCCTTATTGTCATTAGACCATGATGCCCAAGTACAGAGAGATTGCTCCTGGCTCTGTCAAATGGCCCTCTTTGTTCCTAGCCCTGTCTTCTTGACTGTGTTGTAGTTGGGTGAAATAGCAGGTCATTGTCAACAGTAAGGTCACTATAGCACCGTAGCACCATCCTCCCGTTGTTCATCAATTCACGCGAGCAGGCACCAGTAACGATAGTAAGGTCACATGAGATTAAATGGAAAAAAAAAAGCATTTCAGAATTTTTATCAATTCTCAGGAAATGGGGGAAACAGCTGCAGAAAGGGAAGGAAGACTAGAAAAATGAGAAAAGGGCATCTTTTGCAAAATAGTTTGTCACATGAGCTATCAGCTCTAAGTCTGCGACCAAGCTTTATCCAGCTCCAAATGCCAAAGACAGGCAAACCCCACTGCACCTAGCACATGCCATGCAATGGGTACTATGGGAGATTATCTCTAATGGGAGCTGGAGCCGTGGTGAAAGCCATCTTTCAGACTCTTATTGTTTGAACAGTAAGAGTACTGGAGAAAAACTGATCAGCCGTGCTTCAGTTTTGTGAGAGAGGAGGAATTTCTTTTAAAAATGCATATCTTAATTAAAAATATCTTATTAATTTTTTAATTGATTGAGGTTCTGGGGTTTATAAATTTGTTAATAATGGTTTCTCATGTGAATAGTTCTGACACCACACCCATTGTCAGTGTTCCCACTTCCCAAGGAAGGATTCCTTTTCTTTTTTTTTTCTTTCTTTCCCGTGATCCCCCCCCTTTCCGGCTTTTTGGGTCACACCCAGAGAATACTCAGGCATTACTCCTGGCTCTGCACTCAAGAATTACTCCTGAGTGCACTCTGCACTTCTGAATTGAGTGCTCTGCACTCAAGAATTACTCAAGAATTACTCAGGGGACCATATGGGCTGCTGGAGATTAAACCTGAATCTGGGTCAGCCGTGTGCAAGGCAAATGCCTTACCCATTGTACTATTGCTCTGGCCTAGGATTTCTTTGCAAGCAATGACATGAAATGTTTCCTTCTCCCAGAAAGGAGCAGAACTCTGGATAGGCAGTCTGAATGAACTCAGATGAATTATGAAATTAGGAAAATTACTTCTGTACCCTCTGTCAAAAAGGCACAAACCTACGATACTCTGCAAACTCATTGAGAGAATTCAGTGATCCTGAATTCTAAGACTGGCTTGCCCATCCTGAAGTGCTCACCGGATGACTGCCATTGTATTGAAAACACTACAGAGACAACCTGTGAAAAATTTATTGAGACTACCCCGATTTTACTTCTGAGAATTTTCAGATCCTCAGAGGGCATTTGTGTGTGTATGTGTATGTGTGTGTGTGTGTGTGTGTGTGTGTGTGTGTGTAAAGTTTTCACATCTAGTGAGCATATGAGCCATGATGAACCAAGCCCGAGACCCCAGGTTTTAATAATTAATAAGTTGTACAACATCTCCCACTAAGAGCAGCAGAGGCTTAGCGGGAGAACGTGAGTCCAGTACTTCTGCATTCTCTTGTGTGTGTGTGTAAAGTTTTCACATCTAGTGAGCATATGAGCCATGATGAACCAAGCCCGAGACCCCAGGTTTTAATAATTAATAAGTTGTACAACATCTCCCACTAAGAGCAGCAGAGGCTTAGCGGGAGAACGTGAGTCCAGTACTTCTGCATTCTCTTGCATAACACTTGTAGGGCAAGCTGAGGTTATTCAATTTCAACTTTGCAGAAATTCTGTTTGCAGGGGATTCTGGGAGAACTCTAAGATAGGGAGAGGCACTGTTTGGCCAGTTTGTCTTATGGCTGCTTCTATAGCAACCTAGAAGCTTCATTTTGTTACAGTTTTTTGTTTTGTTTTAGGACCCCCAAAACCTCCAACCCTCCAACCCCCCAATCCAAGGGGGATTTACTCCCTTGGAGTGCTGGGATATGGATGGAAGGATGTGGTACTGGGGATTGAATCTGGGGCTCTTTCATACAAAGTATGCACACCAGCCCTGTGAGCCAACTCCCTAACCCTTCAGCAAATCATTTTGTGAAATATATATTTTTTCATTTCTCAGGCTAGCCCTAATAAGTGTTCCCTTTAATTGATATGCATTAATTGTAAATACCAACAAAATACCGTTTCTATCTATCTATCTATCTATCTATCTATCTATCTATCTCCTTCGGGAGATGAAATAATGGGAATAAAGTTGTATAAAGCTCTGCAGCATTTCTTTTGAAATACCCAGAAAAATTAAAACAAAAATTTGATTGTTTGGGACTGGAGCAATAATACAGTGGATAGGGCTTTTGCTTTGCATGCAGCTGATCCAGGTTTGATCCTTGGAATCCAATATGATTCCCTGAGCACCACCAGGAGTTAATTCTTGAGCCCAGAGCCAGGAATAACCCCCGAGCATTGCCAGGTGTGACCCCCCAAAAGCAAAAAATAATATATATTTTTATTGTTTAATTTGACTTCATCTTTGCTGACTAAGGTAGAGAGAAAACTCAGCTCCTTTGAGCTTTAAGAAAGGAAAATAATAGATGAGTAGCGTAAGAAAGGACTTTAAATATTATATAACCAATCTTTCTCTGACCTTAGATACTTAAAAGTTCTGATGACATGGCACAACATTTTCTTATATAGTGAATGTGTCTTCTTTTTAGTTTTAAATAGAAATCTGTTGGCACTGATTGCTAGAAACCTGTCAATATTTAAGGAAGACAACTACATTTATATTCTTCCGCCATCCATGCAAAGCCTACAGCTACAGGTTTCAAAACCATTGGCCATAAGGGTTGCTCATTAAATGTCCATTCTCTAAACACCATTCAGTGTGTCTTTGGTGACATAAATCAGATCATGTCATAGCCTGACTCAAATTCCTCCAGTAGTTTCTCACCCGTCATACCCACCACAAAAAAACAAAGGCTCTACTCTGACCTGTGAAATCCTGCTTGACCCAGCAGCTGATCAGCTGGGCAGTTAGCTGTTGCTGCATCTTATCATGGAGCCAGTTAGCCATTGCTGAAATATTGAGTTTAAGAATATATCGCATATCTGGGGTTCAGGAGTAATCAGGAAACTGCCTTCTCTGTTACCCCCCACAGATGTCTCTTGGTGATTAGGAAGCTGGAGAATGGAAACTAGGTATTGCAGAAAACTTCTCAATTTCCCAGACTTGTTAGCACAGGGAAACAACAAAAAGGGACAGGAAGACAAGTCGTATCTTGATTTTGCTATCCAAATTTCAGAGGCATATAATTATAGGAGTCCAAGAATATCTACAAGAATATCTACAGAGAGAGGACTTAAGGAGCCAGTGTGCAAGCTTTCCATGAGGTAGCACTCAGTTTGCCCCATTGCTGCATGGTCTTCGAAAGGGACTTTTGAGTGAAGCATTGGGAGCAAACTCTGCTGAGAATAGTTGGGTATGGCCTGTAAAAGAAACAAAAAATATTATCAAGACTGGAAGATGGTAATGCTGTACTTTTGTAACTTGGGAGTTCTTTGACTCTGAATAATATTTACTTCTGGGCATTTGTCTTATTCATACAACTTAAGCCTCAGTTGCTCTTAGTTCCTAATATCCCCTTCTAGTGGGTGCAAAAACAATACCTCATTAAGATTTTTATTTTAACTTCCCTAGTCATTAAGGATGTTGAACATGGTTTCCATAAATGTATTTATTTTTTATAAACTGTTCTCAGTATGAGGTAAGGATTGGGTTCTTTTCTTAGGCCGTGGGGAGAGGTAAAAACTAAAATGAAACAGGAAAGCCTGATAGATGCAGAAGGCAGCGGGCCTGAAGTGGTCTCCAGTTCCAGAATATTCTTCTATTTTCAGCCATGTAGAGGATTTCATCACTGTTGGGTTATTTGGACTTGTTGTTCCACAAAGAAGTGATCGTTGATGTCAAGAGAGGGGTTCGGCAGGGTGATACCATTTCACCAAAACTCTTCAGTGCCACCCTCGAGAACATCATGCGACGACTGGAATGGGAAGGAATGGGAGTGAAGATAGATGGTCGGCAACTACACCACCTCCGCTTTGCTGATGACATTGTTTTAATAACACCAAACATCAGCCAAACGGCACAAATGCTGGCCGACTTCGACAGTGAGTGTGGAAAGGTCGGACTACAGCTGAATCTTACGAAGACAATGTTTATGAGAAACAGCCTCGTTCCTGATGCCCCATTCACTCTCAACAGAACGACCATCTCCGAATGCAACAGCTATGTGTACCTAGGTCGAGAAGTCAACATGACAAATGACCTGGCACCCGAGCTGCGCAGGAGGAAGAGAGCAGCTTGGAAGGCCTTCTAGAATGTCAAAGAAATAGCTAAGAGGACGAAGAACCTCCAGCTCCGGGCACATCTCTTTTTTTTTTTTTTTTTTTTTTTTTTTTCGATGAAGAGATTATAGAACATTTTATTTCTTTTTTTTTTTTTTTTTTTTTTTTTTTTTATAATTTATTTATTTATTGAATCACTGTGGGAAAAGTTACAGAGCTTTCGGGTTTAGGTCTCAGTCATGTAGATACCGAATACATTTCCCTTTACCGATACTCATTTTTAACCCCGAACCCCAATAGACCCCCACCTCCCACCCCTCCCAATTCTTGTGAGGTAGATGAGTTCTAGTTAATACTCTATCTACTTCGACTAGATAGATTATTTCGATAAAAGATGCACAATTATTGTTAAGAGTTTACGACCCACCCCCCCCCCCCAATCAGACATGCTGAAACAGCGTTGTGAAATGATTTGCTTTCTACAACTTGGTTTAAGAATAAAATGATGTCGCGCGGCCGCGATAGCGGCCGCGCGGTTTTGAATTTCTGCTATTTTACTTATTGACCCTGGAAGAATTTCTATTAAAAGTTAGCTAGTTAAGAGATTGGTTTCTGTGTCCTGGAGTCGTGGCCGTGCCGGAGAGCCGCTCGTGGGGGGCAGCTGGCGACCCCGGTGGGGCGTGGGGGACGGCCCACAAAGCCCCCCTTCCCATGAGGTCCCCGCTGCTCCCCCCCCCGAGCCCGGCTCAAACCCGCTTTCCACAAGGCTCCCGTGCGGCCGCCATCTTTCTTTCCAGAGAGGAACGGGCGGGCTGGTCAACGCCCTTCCCCCTCCGGGCAGGCTTGGTGGCGCGGATCAACACAAGTCCATTTGCTTTTCTGCTCCAAGCGGCTGGTTCTCTGTGCTAAGTCCTTGTGCCTCCGGGGCCGTGGCCGTGCCGGAGAGCCGCTCGTGGGGGGCAGCTGGCGACCCCGGTGGGGCGTGGGGGACGGCCCACAAAGCCCCCCTTCCCATGAGGTCCCCGCTGCTCCCCCCCCCCGAGCCCGGCTCAAACCCGCTTTCCACAAGGCTCCCGTGCGGCCGCCATCTTTCTTTCCAGAGAGGAACGGGCGGGCTGGTCAACGCCCTTCCCCCTCCGGGCAGGCTTGGTGGCGCGGATCAACACAAGTCCATTTGCTTTTCTGCTCCAAGCGGCTGGTTCTCTGTGCTAAGTCCTTGTGCCTCCGGGGTCGTGGCCGTGCCGGAGAGCCGCTCGTGGGGGGCAGCTGGCGACCCCGGTGGGGCGTGGGGGACGGCCCACAAAGCCCCCCTTCCCATGAGGTCCCCGCTGCTCCCCCCCCCCGAGCCCGGCTCAAACCCGCTTTCCACAAGGCTCCCGTGCGGCCGCCATCTTTCTTTCCAGAGAGGAACGGGCGGGCTGGTCAACGCCCTTCCCCCTCCGGGCAGGCTTGGTGGCGCGGATCAACACAAGTCCATTTGCTTTTCTGCTCCAAGCGGCTGGTTCTCTGTGCTAAGTCCTTGTGCCTCCGGGGCCGTGGCCGTGCCGGAGAGCCGCTCGTGGGGGGCAGCTGGCGACCCCGGTGGGGCGTGGGGGACGGCCCACAAAGCCCCCCTTCCCATGAGGTCCCCGCTGCTCCCCCCCCCGAGCCCGGCTCAAACCCGCTTTCCACAAGGCTCCCGTGCGGCCGCCATCTTTCTTTCCAGAGAGGAACGGGCGGGCTGGTCAACGCCCTTCCCCCTCCGGGCAGGCTTGGTGGCGCGGATCAACACAAGTCCATTTGCTTTTCTGCTCCAAGCGGCTGGTTCTCTGTGCTAAGTCCTTGTGCCTCCGGGGCCGTGGCCGTGCCGGAGAGCCGCTCGTGGGGGGCAGCTGGCGACCCCGGTGGGGCGTGGGGGACGGCCCACAAAGCCCCCCTTCCCATGAGGTCCCCGCTGCTCCCCCCCCCGAGCCCGGCTCAAACCCGCTTTCCACAAGGCTCCCGTGCGGCCGCCATCTTTCTTTCCAGAGAGGAACGGGCGGGCTGGTCAACGCCCTTCCCCCTCCGGGCAGGCTTGGTGGCGCGGATCAACACAAGTCCATTTGCTTTTCTGCTCCAAGCGGCTGGTTCTCTGTGCTAAGTCCTTGTGCCTCCGGGGCCGTGGCCGTGCCGGAGAGCCGCTCGTGGGGGGCAGCTGGCGACCCCGGTGGGGCGTGGGGGACGGCCCACAAAGCCCCCCTTCCCATGAGGTCCCCGCTGCTCCCCCCCCCGAGCCCGGCTCAAACCCGCTTTCCACAAGGCTCCCGTGCGGCCGCCATCTTTCTTTCCAGAGAGGAACGGGCGGGCTGGTCAACGCCCTTCCCCCTCCGGGCAGGCTTGGTGGCGCGGATCAACACAAGTCCATTTGCTTTTCTGCTCCAAGCGGCTGGTTCTCTGTGCTAAGTCCTTGTGCCTCCGGGGCCGTGGCCGTGCCGGAGAGCCGCTCGTGGGGGGCAGCTGGCGACCCCGGTGGGGCGTGGGGGACGGCCCACAAAGCCCCCCTTCCCATGAGGTCCCCGCTGCTCCCCCCCCCGAGCCCGGCTCAAACCCGCTTTCCACAAGGCTCCCGTGCGGCCGCCATCTTTCTTTCCAGAGAGGAACGGGCGGGCTGGTCAACGCCCTTCCCCCTCCGGGCAGGCTTGGTGGCGCGGATCAACACAAGTCCATTTGCTTTTCTGCTCCAAGCGGCTGGTTCTCTGTGCTAAGTCCTTGTGCCTCCGGGGCCGTGGCCGTGCCGGAGAGCCGCTCGTGGGGGGCAGCTGGCGACCCCGGTGGGGCGTGGGGGACGGCCCACAAAGCCCCCCTTCCCATGAGGTCCCCGCT
This sequence comes from Sorex fumeus, assembly GCF_029834395.1. Taxonomy (NCBI): domain Eukaryota; kingdom Metazoa; phylum Chordata; class Mammalia; order Eulipotyphla; family Soricidae; genus Sorex; species Sorex fumeus. Next base: position 61,227,673 of record NW_026606059.1, read on the forward strand.
GCTCCCCCCCCCGAGCCCGGCTCAAACCCGCTTTCCACAAGGCTCCCGTGCGGCCGCCATCTTTCTTTCCAGAGAGGAACGGGCGGGCTGGTCAACGCCCTTCCCCCTCCGGGCAGGCTTGGTGGCGCGGATCAACACAAGTCCATTTGCTTTTCTGCTCCAAGCGGCTGGTTCTCTGTGCTAAGTCCTTGTGCCTCCGGGGCCGTGGCCGTGCCGGAGAGCCGCTCGTGGGGGGCAGCTGGCGACCCCGGTGGGGCGTGGGGGACGGCCCACAAAGCCCCCCTTCCCATGAGGTCCCCGCTGCTCCCCCCCCCCGAGCCCGGCTCAAACCCGCTTTCCACAAGGCTCCCGTGCGGCCGCCATCTTTCTTTCCAGAGAGGAACGGGCGGGCTGGTCAACGCCCTTCCCCCTCCGGGCAGGCTTGGTGGCGCGGATCAACACAAGTCCATTTGCTTTTCTGCTCCAAGCGGCTGGTTCTCTGTGCTAAGTCCTTGTGCCTCCGGGGCCGTGGCCGTGCCGGAGAGCCGCTCGTGGGGGGCAGCTGGCGACCCCGGTGGGGCGTGGGGGACGGCCCACAAAGCCCCCCTTCCCATGAGGTCCCCGCTGCTCCCCCCCCCGAGCCCGGCTCAAACCCGCTTTCCACAAGGCTCCCGTGCGGCCGCCATCTTTCTTTCCAGAGAGGAACGGGCGGGCTGGTCAACGCCCTTCCCCCTCCGGGCAGGCTTGGTGGCGCGGATCAACACAAGTCCATTTGCTTTTCTGCTCCAAGCGGCTGGTTCTCTGTGCTAAGTCCTTGTGCCTCCGGGGCCGTGGCCGTGCCGGAGAGCCGCTCGTGGGGGGCAGCTGGCGACCCCGGTGGGGCGTGGGGGACGGCCCACAAAGCCCCCCTTCCCATGAGGTCCCCGCTGCTCCCCCCCCCCGAGCCCGGCTCAAACCCGCTTTCCACAAGGCTCCCGTGCGGCCGCCATCTTTCTTTCCAGAGAGGAACGGGCGGGCTGGTCAACGCCCTTCCCCCTCCGGGCAGGCTTGGTGGCGCGGATCAACACAAGTCCATTTGCTTTTCTGCTCCAAGCGGCTGGTTCTCTGTGCTAAGTCCTTGTGCCTCCGGGGCCGTGGCCGCGGGCACATCTCTTTGATTCCACTGTTCTTCCTGCATTAACATATGCCTCAGAGACCTGGGCCCTATGCAAACAGGATGAGAATGCTATTCAGGTCTCCCAAAGAAGAATAGAAAGAGCTATGCTTGGAATATCACGTTTCACTCAAATGAGAGAAAAAATCCGGAGTTCCGACATCCCGTGGACGATCAAGAATCAGGGACGCTGTCTCATTTGCCAAGGTGTCAAAAATCAGATGGGCTGGTCACGTAATGAGATTTAAAGACGACCGCTGGACTAGAGCTGTTACTGACTGGATTCCACGGGATGTCAAAAGACCGCGTGGCCTCCCACCTACCAGATGGTCAGACTTCTTCATCAAGATCATGAACGATGGTTTGAGGCTCTTCATGTTCCCAGAGAGAACAGATGCCATTGGGCTACACTAGCACGTGACAGGGACAAATGGAGACGTTACTGGCGCCCGCTCGAGCAAATCGACGACTAACGGGAAGATAAGTGATTAAGTGATTCGGCCATGTAGAGGATTTCATCACTGTTGGGTTATTTGGACTTGTTGTTCCAGACCCACTGTGAGTTGTTAGAGTCAGAAAGTAACTGAGATGGGACCAGAGAGCGATAGACCAGTGGGTAGGGCATTTGTCTTGCAATTTGCTGGCCCAGGCTTGAACCTTGCACACCATATGATCCCCAGAACCTGCCAGCAGTGATTCCTGAGCATAGAGCCAAGAGTAAACCCTAAGCACCACCAGGTGTGGGCTCTCCAACCAAAAATAAATAAGTGAATAAATCAAAAGTTTGTACATGGTTTTATGTTTCAAGCTGTTCTCTAAAGTGATTGGACCATTTTATAATCCTACCAAAGATACATGGCAATGGGAGGGAGTGCTCATGTTGCCACATCCTTTCCAATTCTTTGTGGTCGGTCATTTCAATTTTAGCCATTCATTCTAGTGGGTAAAGTAAAGTAAAGTAAAGTAAAGGCCCTCCCGTTGATCATCGATTTGCTCGAGCGGGCCCAGTAACGTCTCCATTGGAGACTTTGTTGTTACTGTGTCTGGCATATCGAATACTCCCGGTAGCTTGCCGGGCTCTCCGAGAGGGGTAGAGGAATCGAACTCGGGTCGGCCATGTTGGCTGCGTGCAAGGCAGACGCCCTACCCGCTGTGCTATCGCTCCAGCCCTAGTGGGTATAAAGCAATATCTCATTAGAATTATGATTTTAATTTCTCTAGTCATTATGGATGCTGAACATGGCCTTATGTTCTTATTTTCCTTAATATCTTTTCAAAAAATGTCCATTCCAGTCCCATGACTACTAAAACATGGATTGTTTGTTGTTCTATTTCTGAGTTTTAAGAGTTTATATACATTGTAGAAACTAAACATGTATCAGGTGTATGATATTCAAATAATTTCTCCCGTTCTGATAGTCATATCTTAAAATATGTTTTTTGCTAATTAAAAAATGTCTTTAACCCACAAGCATTACTCTCTTCTCATTTAGTTAGGTCCTCTATGTTTCAACAATGTTTTCTAGTTTTCAAATCTAAGTCTAACATTGTCTTCGATAAATTGATTCCTAAGTAATTTAGAGGGTTTTTTTTGTTTTTGTTTTGGTTTGGTTTTGCAATGTTTTGATTTGGGGTCATATGCAACTATGCTTAGGGATTACACATGGCTCTGTGCTCAGGTTACCATGTAGGCTAGGATTCAAACCAGTGTTAGCTGCAGGCCAGGAAAGCACGTTTTTTATTCTATTGCAAATACATTGGTTTTCAATCTAATTTTATTTTAGATTGTCCATTGCTGGTATATAGACAATTAACAGATTTTAATATTTATATTGTATCATGAAACCTCCTTGAACTCATTAATTAATTCTGTAACACTGTAGAGCTGTCCTTCCGTTGTTCATCAATTTGCTTGAGTGGGCCCAGTAATGTCTCCATTGTGAGACTTGTTGTTACTGTTTTTGGCATGTTGAATATGCATCGCTGGTAGCTCGCCAGGCTTTGTCATGCAGGTGAGATACTCTCCGTAGCTTGCCAGGCTCTCTGAGAGGGGTGGAGGAATCGAACCCATGTCAGCCAAGTCGGCCGCGTGCAAGGCAAATGCCCTACCGCTTTTTTATTCATTATGTCATTATGATTTTCTTTTTCTTTCTTTATGAGTCACACCTGGAGATGCACAGGGGTTACTTCTGGCTCTGCACTCAGGAATTACTCCTGGCGGTGCTCAGGGGACCATATGGGACGCTGGGAATTGAATCCGGGTTGGCCGCTTGTAAGGGAAATGCCCTACCTGCTGTACTATCACTCCCACCCCTCATTATGATTTTCTATATACCAAATGATGCCATCTCTGGACATGGTTTTATTTGTTCCTTCCCAATTTGGATGCTTTTCTTGCTCAATCATCCTGGCAGAATTTCAGCATTGCATGGAGATATCTTGTCTGTTTCTGATCGTAGCAGGGAAAATATTCTCCATGATGTCTGATGTTGGCTGTGTCTGTTTTCCTAGAAGTCTTTTTTCAGACAGAAGAGGTTCATTTTCTCCTAGTTTGTTGAATGTCTCTAACCATAGTTTGCAATAAGAAATCACAGAAAAGGTGTTGGATACCTTTGGTTTGTCCTTCCTCCCTCGCTGAAGGGAGCTTAGGTTTATTGAGTTACAGCCATCACAGTGTTCCCGAGACATCCTCCCTTTTTTTTTTTTTTTTGCTTTTTGGGTCACACCCGGCGATGCTCAGGGGCTACTCCTGGCTCATGCACTCAGGAATTGCTCCTAGTGGTGCTCGGGGGACCATATGGGATGCTTGGAATCGAACCTGTGTTCGCTATGTTGGCTGCGTGCAAGGCAAACGCCCTACCCGCTGTGATATCGCTCCAGCTCCCAAGGTATCCCCTTCTTTATGTGTTATATTAACTTCTCCTTTGTGCTCTGCTTCCTCTATCTAATTAATCACTATATCCTTAAATCAGATCCTGTGACTTCTAAAGTCAGATTCTTCTGAGGATTCCGGATTTTGTACATGCAAGTGAAATATTGCTTTTTCTCTTTCCTTTATGCCTTTTGCATAGTTTACTTTGAGCAATATACTTTTTGTATAGACACAGGAAGGCAGTTAATGTTATGTTTTTGTTAAATAGGGAGTTCATTGACTCTGAAAAAATGTTTACTTCCGGGTATTTGTCATATTTACTCAATTTAAGCCTCAGTTGTCCTTCATTCCTAACACCCCAAAAGGAAGGTCCCAAATGAGGCACTTGGATCGACCCAGGGCAAATCATAAGCTACCCAGCCATTGAAAAGGGACAAGCTGTAAGCTACCCGGCATTGAAAAGGGATAGACCAAGCACCATAAAACAAAATAAGTTAAAAGCATGGCCAGGGACAAACTCTGTCATGACTCAAACAGAAGTTATTGGATAAGTGCTCTGCTGGGGTTAGGGATGTCTCACCTGATATATAGTGAGATGTCCCCCGGACAGCCACCCTTTAAGCTTAATATATCTCTTACTGTGCCCATACTAAATGACTAGAAATATTATTAAAAAGTAAATGCAAGATGATTGTTTAAATGGATAATGGCTAAGGAAAGGGGAAAGTAATACACCTTAGCTGGAATTCCACCCTTGGGCACATCTCCTAGCAGGATGAGATTCATCCTAGAAGAGCTTTCCCTGAAGGAAGGGTTGGACATCTGTGCGTTGTGCAACTCCTGCTATTTGCTGCACCCAATTCTTCATAATTGCTCTATAATTAATGCTGTGAGTCTGGAATGGGGAGAGACTGGAATAAGTGGTGATTGATTACCAACAAGCCCAGTGGCCTCATTCCCTCTCTCCATGGGCTGACTGGGGTGGGGAATGCCTGCGTCATGTGCTCATATTTTGAACTCATAAAGAGGCAGTTTTACTTCCTCCCTCAGGGGGTACCAGTGTGCTGCTAAGCATGTGATGGTGATATTCCTGCAGCAAATATAAACTTCCTTATAGATTTAAGTTCAAACCAATTTGTTGAACTGAAGCTTAAATTTTGGGGGCTTTCCAATGTCCATAGCTGGTCTTTGTCATTGTGAGTGAACCCTGTGCTGTCAAAGCTTTCTCAGGTCATCTCAAATAGCGATGTCATATATTGCCAAAGAAGTGCTGTTCATTTTCTCCTGAGGCTAGATTTTTATATGTCCAACTTTTTTTGGGGAGTTTGTTTGAGTTTTGGGTGACATCCAGCAATGCTCAGGTGTTACTCCTGGCTCTACACTCAGGATTACTCCTGATGGTGCTTGGGGGACCATATGGGATGCTGGAGATAGAGTTCTGGTCAGTTGCGTGCAAGACAAACACCCTGCCCATGTACTGTCATTCTAGCCTTCTGTGTCCAGGTTTTTTTTTAGGTATTGGGGTGGGGGGTGGTTGATAGTGGTGGTGGTTCAGGACACACCAAGTATTCAGGGGTTATTTTTAACTCTACATTTGCCTTGCACATGAGCCTACCAAGAGTGACCCTGAGTGCAGAGCCTTGAGTAAGCCCTCAGCAACACTGATGAGACCCAAAAAAGAAATAAACAAAAATAAAGGAAAATTTTTTATAAGCCAGGGTCACTAATAGAACCCATCATGTGCCTAGATTTTGTTAAATGATTTGCAGTGGTGATTCTCTGTCCACCTGTCAAATTATGGCTAATGATCCTGTATTTTTATATTTTCTATGATTCAAGCACTGAGTTACTTGCTTAAAACGCATGGTATCATTTGCTTTTTATTTTTCATTAACCTTATGTGAAAAAATTATCATGTTTGTTAAAAGTAATTCAAGTTTTAGGAAAGTGAAACAAGATCTCAAGCTTGAAAGTGGAAAATTCAGGTTAGCTAAGCCTTAACTCTCGGGCTTGGCACTACTTTGCTATTGACTCCTGTTCTCTGGAAAATGATGTTCTTGTTGCTGGGACAATAAAGATTCAAATAGGCAAATCCAAGGAGATTTATGCCATTTCTTGTGCAGCTGTTTTTACAGGCTGTTCCTCCTCTACACTCAAGAAGGAGGCCTGGCGGTGCTCAAAATAACATATGTGGTGCCAGAGATGCAATAAGGCCTGGGTGTATGCAAGCAAGTGCTGCATCCTCTATACTGTCACTCTGGCCCCCTTGTGTTGTATGGTTGTGTGGGAGACTCAAAAAGTGGTGGATCTGGGGAGGGCTACAGACAGACAAAAATGTTGTGGGGCATTTGGAAAGGAAAGGACTTCAAGGGCCGAGAAAATGGGGATGGAGAATTGGGCTTGGACAACTGTCAGAGAGAGGACCACCCGACTGGAGTTTTCACAGAGATTAGAAGGAGGAAGGTTGGGGCCAGAGCGATAGTACAGCAGGTAAGTTGTGCGCCTTGCATGCAGCTGACACAAGTTTGATCCCTGGCATCCCATATGTCCCAAGAGCACTGCCAGGAGAAATTCCTGAGTCCAGAGCCAGGAGTAACCCTTGAGCATTGCCGGATGTGACCCAAAAAGGAAATTATAAAAGAAAAGAGTTTTGTAAATAAACTAAACCAAACAAAACCCCAAACATTTATTAAGGAATGTAGGTATGAGAGAGCACAACTTAATCAAGTAATAGCAAATATTTCTCTAATTAAGAAAACTTACCTCTCTAATTAAGAAAACTTACCATTTCTGAAGCATCATTCTGTGCCAGGCATTGTGCTAGGCAACTTATTTGGATTATTTCATGTAATACTCTTACAAATCCTGTGACCTGGGTACAGAGGAGAACACCAAGACTTGGGATAAAAAGGTGTTCACCTAGGGGTCAAATAAGACTTTGTGGTTAAGCCATGGTGGAGGTAGGCTCTGAATCCAGGGAGCTTAAATTTGAATTTAGAGTTACATGCCTTATTAAGCAATTTGGATTTTATCCTCTTGGTGAGTGAGTTTCACACTTGCTTCAGAATCACTTGGTTGAACTTGTTAAAATAGAATTGGAGCTCCCTCTTTACCCCAATTTTTGATTCTACCCAAGGTTTGCGGTAGAACCAAAGGATTTTCAACTCTCAATTTTTTTTATATAGGAGTACTGCTATTTATTCAGTCACTGATTAGACTGATTGAATCATGCATGAACTCCACCTTACTTTTTTTTCCATTTTTCATAATTTTATTTATTGAATCACCATGAGAACAGTTACAAATCTTTCGGGTTTAAGTCTCGGTCATACAATGAAATACCCGTACCTACACCAGTGCTCATTATCCACCACCAAAATCCCCAGTATACCCCCATCCCACACCCTCTCCCTACCTGTGGGGCAGATGATTTCCAAATTACTCTCTCTATACTTTGATTACATTCAACATTTCGACACTACACCCACCATTATTATTTGGGATTTTACCTCAACACTCAGATCTGCTGAAAAGGCAACAGTAGACAATTTGTTTTCTATTGCTGGTTATGAATAACATATGATGTTGTGCGGCTGCAGTAATGACCACGCGATTTTGAAATTTTGAAATTTTAACATTAAATCTGGAGGGATTTCTTGCCCAAACCTGCTGGGCAAGACTCACAGCATTAGTTATAGAGCAACCATTCAATGTTGGAGGTAGCAAATACTCATAGCCATGGTTGCACAATACACAGATGTCACATCCTTCCTTCAGGAGATGCTCTTCTTGGATACAACCTCATCCTGCTAGAAGATATGCCCAAGGATGGAATTACAGCTAAGGTGTATTACTTCCTCCTTTTCTTAGCCAGTATTCATTTAAAGAGTCATCTTAAATTTACTTCTTAATAATATTTCTAGACACTTTTTATGGACACAGTAAGAAATATATTAAGATTAAAGGGTAGTTCTCCTGGGGACATCTCACTGTATATCTCAGACTACTGTCCTCGGGTGAGGTTAGTCTTTCCTAACCCCACCAGGGTCCTTATCCAGTTACTTTTCTTTGAATCATCATGTCAAAGTTTCTCCATGACTGTAGTCTTACCTTATATGTTATATGGCACTTGGCCTGTCCCTTTTCAATGCCAGGGTAGCTTACAGCTTATCCCTTTTCAATGGCTGGGTAGCTTATGGCTTGCCCTGGGTCCATCCAAGTCCCTGGTTTGGAATCTACCTTTTGGGGTGTTAGAAATAAAGGGCAAATGAGGCTTAAGTTGAGTAAACATGACAGATGCCCAGAAGTAAAAATTGTTCAGAGTCAATGAGCTCCCTAGTTACAAAAGCATAGCATTAACTGTCTTCCTGTATCTATATAAAAAGGACATTTTTCTAAAGTAAAGTATACCAAAGTCATAAAGGAAAGAGAAAAGCAACATATCACTTACAAACACTCTTCTAGAGTCCTCAGAAGAATCTGACTTTACAAGTCACGGGTCTGATTTGGGGATATAGTGATTAATAGATAGGGGAAACAGAGCATAAAGGAGAAGTTAAAGATAAAGACAGAGGATTGGGAGTGCCCCGGGAACACTGTGATGGTTGTAACTCAATAAACTTAAGCTCCTTGCGGTGGGGAGAAGGGGGCAGGGAGAAAGGACAAACCAATGTTAACCCTAAAATGTTTAGAACTATAATCAAACAGTTCCTTAGCACCAGTGGGAGTAGCTCTAGTGAACCCTGGGCATCACCAGCCTGAATACTACCAGGAGTTGTCTGTGTAATAAGACCCCCTCGACTATGAAAAATTTGCTTTCAAGTTTTCAAGTTCATTTTGTTTTATTTTATTCCTTTATTTTCTTCACGTATTTTACAAATGAGTAAAGTCATACATTATCGTTTTCTGACTTTACTTCTTGGTCTTTTGACTAAGGGCAAATATATTATCTGGATTTTTTTGTTCATTTGTTCATGTTTGGGCTTTTGGATTTTAGGCCACACCCAAAAGTGCTCAGGTATTACTCCTGGCTCTGTGTTCTGGGATCACTCCTGAGAGGGTTCAGGTACTAGGGATAGAACCCAGGGCTGGCTGCATGCAAGATAAGCACCCTACCCACTGTCTATCTCTCTGGTCCTCCTAGTATCGGTTATTAGTGTTTTACTGTTTTTTTTTTCTTACTATAAATGTGTTTTGTTTCAGATGATTTTAAAGCCACTTACCAGCATTTTAAAGCTACTGGTAATAATATTTAGTTTAATTTTAGAGTAGCAAATGGAATATTTATTTTTATGTCTTTATTCAAATATAACATTTAAGAAGTGATTTTCTTTTTCTTTTTTGGGTCACACCCGGCGATGTACAGGGGTTACTCCTGGTTCATGCACTCAGGAATTACTACTGGAGGTGCTCGGGGGACCATATGTGATGCTGGGAATCGGACCTGGGTTGGTCGCGTGCAGGGCAAATGTCCTACCCGCTGTGTTACCACTCCAGCTCCTTAAGAAGTGATTTTTACTGAGAATGGATTTCGGCATCATTGTTCGGCAGTCATGAATGCTGGGATCCCATTCACCACCTTCCTGCATCTCAAGCCTCACTCTCAATTCAGTGTCAAATTCTTTTTCTAATTCCAGTTTTTTTTCTCTTTACCCACCACGGAGGTTTCCCGTCTTTGATCTGGATTACAGCCATCATTCCCAAAGCAATCTTTTTGATTCATTCCTGATTCCCTCCATTTCATGCTTTGGACCAGAGATTTATGCTTCAAAATCTGATTAAACTCTTACCTGCTTAAACCCTTTTATGGTTTTCCACTGCTGTCAAGATAAAAACAACACCACCTACCATAACTGATGATGTCCCTCAGGAACTGGTCCCGCAGATGTCTCCAGTCTCATTCACTCCATCCTTGCTCTTGTTCTTCCTGCACTAGTTAAACTGCCTGCCTTTTCCCGTGGGCGGACAGTATCTCTTCTCTATAAGCAATTTTTGCATATCCTGTTCCCTCTGCTCAGAATCATTTATTTATTCACTCCCACCTATACCTCAAACACAGCGTCATTGACACTCTACAAAGTCTTTCTTGACTCTCGGTTAAGTCAAACTAGAACTATGTGTTCTCAGTACACCAATGACCTTTACACCTCCATACTTCCCATAGTTGCAATTTTACTTTTATCCCGTGTCTGTTGGACTCCTACAGAAGGCAGGGACTGTTGGGTTTGACTCCTTATATACTACGAGTGCCTAAAATAGAGCTTTTTATACTGAAAGTCCCAATGAATATTGTGCAATGAAAAGAATATTCATAGAGAAAGGAGACTGTTCCAGTGCAGAGGGGGCCATATTCATATTCCACTGGAAATACAAGTAATGCCTCCAAGATTATAACATAGTTTGAAACCATTGCAAGATGTACAATGTTGATTTTGGATTTCAATTGTGTATGGCTATGATCATGAGCTCTGTTTGCATTTGAATAGGCATATGTTTTTTTCCTCCACAGATGAAACCCTTGGAATCATAAATTACCCAGAAATTTTGCTTCTGTGGTTTAGAATCTTTAGTGGGGTCTATTTTCTACCCATCTGTGGGAGCAACCGAGCCAGCTTATTTCTTTATTAGCCATCAGAATATTTTGACTCAACTTCTTTTTTTTCTTTTTCTTAATTAATAGATCACCATGAGATACGCAGTTACAAAGTTGCTGATGATTGAGTTTCAGTCATACAATGTTCCAATACCCATCTCTTCACCAGTGTACATTACCACTACTAATGTCCCCAGTTTCCCTCTTGCCACCATCCCACCCCCAACCCTACTAGTTTGCCTCCCTGGTAGCACTTTTCTTCTTTCTTTTGCTCTTTTCTTCTGAGCATTATGGTTTGCAATACAGGTACTAATAGGTTATCATGAGAGTAGGTAAAGGAACATCCCTTTACTTATTCTCAGCACTCAGATCTTGTCCAGAGTGGTCATTTCCAACCATCATTGTCGTAGTGGTCCCTACTCTATTCTAACTGCCCTCCCCTCACCCTTCTCCTGGCCTTCATTCTACTCTCTATGGGCCTCATACTTTCTAATATCCCACAGATGAATGCAGTCATTCTATGTCTGTCTTTCTCCTTTTGACTCATTTCACTCAGCATGATATTCTTTAAGTTCATCCACTTATAAGAAAATTCCATGACTTTGTTTTATCCTAGTGACTGCGTAATATTTCAATGTGTAGATATACCGTAGTTTCTTTATCCAGTCATCTGTACTCGGGCACTCAGATTGTTCCCAGATTCTGGCTATTGTGAATAGTGCAATGACCATAAAAGTGCAGATGGTGTTTCTTCTGTGCATTTTGAACCCCAGGGTATATTCCCAGAAGTGGTATTGCTGAGTCATATGAGGCCTCATTTTGGCTCAATTTATCTATCTATCAAGAATGTAGAGGTTTTATTCTAAACATTTCTAAACATTCTTTTCGCTCCCAACTGCAGCAGATTTCCAAAAACCATTTCAGTTCATAGAGTTTAAAGCAGAATAGGAAGAATACACTTGGTGCTGTTTTTTCACTTTCTTAGTATATGATATATAGCTACTGCTAAAAGATTCAGGAAAGTCAGGTGGTTGAATATCACAATCTCATGAGTATTCTGGGTATAGGGGTAAGGCAAGGCAAGGCACAATTATGTGGGTCATTCTACATAATGAGAAGCTAGCTATAGATAAAATTTGAAGAAGTTCATGAAAATTTCCTAATTACCACAAGAGGCAAGAAAGAGAACCCTCAATTATAAATCTTTAAAATCCCCCTGTTAACCTCAAGCCCTCTTACCTTAATCAGGGCTTGGGAACAAAGATTCACAGAATCATTTCATGAAAAGATAGACTGTGCATTTGTATAAATGCAACTACTGTATGGCAATTAAGCCACACACACTGCTGCTTTGTATCATGAGCAGAGTTACTAAGGAGACTCTGCTATTGATGGTTTGGAGATGGTCTCACCGAGGGCGCTGAGATGGTTTATCATGAGTAGATCTAAATTTTAATATCCAATTGATAGTGAATATGCTTTATCATTTATTAAAATTACATTATGAATTAGATCAAGAGAGTCTCTATTTAAGGGCTTATATGGAGAATGCAGTTAAATCATTAATTGATTTTAATGTTGTTTCTCTAAATGTGATCCTTATAGTACTGATATCAGAGTAGTAGTGCATCAGAATAGCCCATTGTACCAGTTCTTCTTTGACCCCTCTGATCCCCTGGCTTCTCCCTGCCCCCTAGGACTAATGAATCAGTCTTAGGGTATATCTCATAAGCACCAGCATTTTAAACAAGTCTTCAGAGTGATTCTTTTGACCTGCCCCCCAACCCCCAACTCTTGGGAACTTTGAATGATGGTTAAGATTTGAGATGTTCGAAGATTTGCTTACAGTTCTGGGTTTTCTTCTGCCAGGGGGCAGTGTTCTCTGAAATATGGTTGCATTAATAAACCTTGCTGCAAGTTCCTTTCAGCCTTTCTCATATCTTTTTCTTATTTACTGATCCAGCCAGTTCTGACTTCATGCCCAAATCTTAAACATCATAGCAGAGGAAATTTCTTCATTTTCTTTTCTTATAGAAGGTTCAGACATATTCTAGGCATTTCCAGTTAGTTGTGTTTTCTGTTTTCTTTTTCTTTTTTCCTTTTTTTTCGGCTTTTGTGCCACACCTGGCAATGCTCAGAGCTTACTCTTGATTCTATATTCCTGATTCTATATTCAGGAGTCACTCCTGGCAGTGTTCCTGATTCTACATTCAGGAGTCACTCTTGGCAGTGCTTAGGAGACCATATGGGATGCCAGGGATTGAACCTGGGTGGGTCGCATTCAAGGCAAACACTCTACCCGCTTATACTATCGCTCCAGCCACTAAGCTGTGTTTCTAGACCTGTATTATGCAATATCAGACTTATTTTTCTCTTGGTAATGATAAATGATTGGATTTGGAATTTGATTCGACTCCAAAGTAGGAATGATCATCACCCTCTCGACAATTACATTCATAATGAAGTTTTGTAGCAAAATTCTGTATAATAGTGGTTGGATGGTGGGCGTGTCTGTGTGTGCACATGTGCACTTGTGTGCATTAATGAGTTCCATATGCACAATAACTCAGCAGATGCTAGAGTTCTTTGGCAGGGCGGCTTACAGAAATAGTGCCTGAGCTGCATCTTCTTAGGCAATTGGTACAAGTGCTGTGTAGAAGCCAATTACAGATCCATTTGACTATTACAGGTAAAATTTCCCCTCCTGAATCGCCACTCTGCATGTCAAAAAAAAAAAAAAGGGAGGGGGGAGAGATGGGGGTGGAAATGGTGATGCTCACTTCTGAGTTTTATTTATTTATTTTTCATTGCTTTTAGCTGGGTTTTTGTAAACAAAATGCCAAACAGAATCTAAGTCGCTGGATCCTGACTGGGCTGGGAAGACTGGAGAGATATAGGCTGTTTTGTTTTGTTTCTGAGTATTTGGGACATGTGGCAGATAGGAGGAAACCATAGAGTTGCCTGTCTGGTTCCCCTTTTTGGGTTATAGTTTATCGCTTTGAAAGACAAACTTATATGTTGAAAATTAACGTAAACAGTAGTGAAATCTTTCATGGAGCTTGCATCTTTCATAAGCTTTGTTAAATGCCCAAGTCCAAATCATTTCAGTATGGTCCATTGAAGCAAGAGACATACGTAGAAAAACTCATAAAGCTGCCTTCCTTGCAAGAGTATAAAGTGGAAAGGATTTTAGAAAGACAACTTAAAGTTTGGCATTGCATATTGTTCTCAAGTAACTGTTCCTAAATTCTCCACTGTGTAATGAAACCCAGGTCTACTGTGCAATCGGCTAGAAACCAGTTCTTGCGTTTGTGCTATCATGGTTTATTTGAGCAGAGCCACTGTCCCGTTAGTAATTTGTCGCGTGGTCAGTTCGGTATTTGTGTAATCACACATGCGCTTTGCAAAAATTGTTGCCAAGGGTTTGGAGAGAGAGAGAGAGAAAAACAAAAGTCAATCCTTTTTCCCCCATTTGAATCCTAATCGAGTAGAATATTTAAATGCTATTCAGATTGAGAAGACTTGGTTCCCATCTGGCAAATAGTTTAGAGAAAAAAAAAAGCATTATCATGAAGCATCAAGCCTTAAAGGACACGCTGCTTGGTGGCCAGATGAAAATTTAGGTGGCAAACAACTAGGGAAAGAGTTCTTTGATTCTATGTTCAGGCTCCCAATGGAGATTTCCTTCTTAAATTCCGTCACCTACAGTTTCCCATTCTAGCTCTCACCTCTCCACCCACCGCCAGCCCCAGGAAAATCCCACACCCGCGCGGACTGCTTTACGGGAAGCAGAGACAGAAACTGAAGCTATTTTGTCCCTCCTCACGGGGCAGAGGGACCTTCTGCTTAGCTGGCATTCCCAGTGTTTTGATACAAGTTACTTCTCTAAACTCCAACAGCACCACAGGGGGTGGGGGGTGGGGAAATAATGCTCGCTCTTGTGTTCGTTACAATCTCGGACGATTTCTTCAAGAGAAATATTGGAGGAGTCAGGAGTAGCTGAGACTGAGACAATAGGGACAGGATTGTTTAAACTACCCAGAAAATAAAGATGGGAAAGATAGGGAAAGTTATTAGGTCTTTAGATAATAAAGCGTCCCACCTTGAAGAAAAAAAAAAAAGAAAAAGAAGAAAAAGAAAAAAAAATCAAATTCTGAGTTTGGCTATCTTGGATGACTACATTGTAAACCTTTGAATTCGCAGAGCTGGTAGGAATCCTTTTTCAGTGCTGATTCATTTGCATCCGATAAAACACGTTTGCTTTTTTTTTTTAAAGGCTGTGTGTGTGTGAGATGTGTGTGTGTGTGTGTGTGTGTGTGTGTGTGTACGTAGGAAGATGAACATACTCTGTTACTGGCTACGGCAACACGAGAAAGCCTCATATTCGCGGGTGAACCACATGAAAGCGTGTGCGTGCGTGTGTGTGTGTGTGTGTGTGTGGGGGGGTGGTTAGGGGAAGGAGCGATCAGGGGGTGGAGAAAAGGAGGGTGATGTTTCCAGCCTGTTCGGCTCAGAGCTGTGATTTGTGAACCAACTGTGATGAAATCAAGCTTTGGGCGAATCAGAGGAGCCTGTCAATCTCCCAGGTGGGATTACTTGTAGTTAATAGACTGAACTCAGAGCCCCCAATAGCAGTGCATTCAGTGTGGGCAAAAGAGCAAACACTGCAAAAGGTTTTCCAAGAACCCTCCGCGATGGCGCGGAGACGCTCATTCCGGCTGGGGCAGGTAGGAGGAGGATGGATCTTCTGAAGTCAGTGTCTGCTCTTGAATTGTTTCCCTCACCTTGTTGTTGTAAAAAAGGAAGGCAGTATTTGGGGGGTTCACGTTGGACTGGGCGATGGTGTGGAAGTCATTTGAATTGCTTTCATAGAATTTGCTCTCGTCTAGTTCAGCTGCATTTGACAACTCAAGCTCTTCACTCCTTAGGTCATATCCCTGTTCACTTTTGCTGTTGGAATCAATATCTGCTTAGGATTTGCAGCAAATCGAGTTAAGAGGTCAGAAGGATTGCACGAAGGCCCTCCTACAGGTAAGTGTGGCAAAACTCTTGCCCTTTTCAGTCCTTTCAAAACATTGTACACAAGTTAAGAGAAGTTCATGAAAAAAAAATCACCTTTAAAATGATCTTGCAATGTAACTAATTTACTCCTCAATGTCTCTGGACTACAATAAACTATAATTCAGGTGAGAGAATATGATTTCAATTAGAAAATATGTAGGCTTCGGATTGACTAACTGTTTAAATCTCTATACTCTGAAATTTACATATGTAAAAGTAAAATCATTGTCCATAGACCAGACTATAAAATAGCAAGAACAGGTACTGACTTGACATTGGAAACATACGAATTTTGTTTGTTCTTATATGATATTGGATATATATTTAGTCTCCAGGACGTTTCTGATGTAGGCAAAAAAGAGAAATGGATGTGAAAAGGTAGTGTACTTACTGTCTTTATAAAACTTCACAAGTTTAGGACTGTACGATTTTAAGATGTATCTACAATAGGAGAGTGTACAAGAGAGGAAACATTTAAAAACTTACCAGATAGATTTAAGCACATTGCTCTCTCTCTCTCTGGTGTATGGACCGGTGCAAGGAAAGGTAAGTTTTAATGATGTCCCTTGACTTAACTGATAGAACTGAAGTGAAAGAGTTTCCTTTTACAATACAGTGCACCATAAAGGAGCTCCTTGTGTAAGAGGAGGGGGCTTAACTGACCAGGTCTTAAGTAATGAGTTGGTTAATTTCCTGGAAATTGGAGCTGCTTGTGGTTTTATAAACAAACAAAAAAAATTACATATTAAGTAATGGCTACTCTAGAGGGCAATATTTTCTTGATTTTCCATGACAGCTCAGCATGTTTGTCTGCCTTCCTCTGAATTTGTACTTTTCTGCCTTTCTTGATCTGACTACTACTGAAATGTATCACCTTAGCCAGCCTTAGCCAGCCTGAGCTGTATTTACTTAGGACGGCAACATGGATGGCTTAAGTCTTCCTGACCTCAAGTAAGTTACATTTTGTGGAATCACGCCTGAAAGTTGAAAGGCTTAAGTTAGTTTAGTGAGTTGAAATGGGGCGGGCTTGGGGTGAAAAAAAAAAAGAGAGAAAATTGATGATAAAACTGCGTTTCAAATGAGCTGAGAGGACAGAAACAACTGTCCTGTCGTGGGGAGGGATAGAAGCAGAGATCGCTGGCTGGAGAATCCTGTTTTTATTGGTAACAAATGCTCTCTTCAAAGACCTCTTTTTCCAGTCCCGGAGGAGTCGAACGCCCATCACCAGCGCACCCTGGAGGGGCGGGGTGGGGGTGGGGAGCGCAGCCTCTGCACGGTCACGTGGGCACGCCAACAGTTTCAGAGCCTCAGGCGGGCTTTCTGATGAACCTAAAGGGAATTTGCCCCCGGTTTGGTTCTAACTTACTACAATTGCTGAAACGGATGTTGAAAAGTAGTTTCTTTAACGGTTGTGTTAAATAAAGTCATTCACTTTTCATACTATAAATTCAAAATATTATGAATCTAATAATATACCCAAAATACTTGCTTCCTGAATTAGGTAAATCAATGATGACTTTATGGTCTTTATGGTATCTTACAAAACCTGTTAGTGCTGGGCCTGGAGCAATAGTACAAGGGTAGAGAGGTTGCCTTGCACACAGTGAACGCGAAATTGATTCTCAGCATACCATCTAGTCCTCCCAGCCTGCCGGGAGTGATCCCTGAGAACACAGTCAGGAATGATCCCTGGACACCACCAGGTTGCCCTCTCCCCGCCCCCCAAATTTATTATATGAAGCTTAGTTTGAGGACAATGACTTTCATGATCGAGATTCACGGAAATGGAGAGGTGGTACAGTGAACCGGGCAGTTTACCTTGTACACGGCTGATCCTGGGTTGGATTCCTGATGCCCCATATGGTCCCCCAAGCATTGCCTGGAGTGCTCCCTGAGCACTGTAGGTTGTGGCCCCTCTCAAAAAATCCAATTTTAGCAATTTGGTTTTCCTGAGCATATTTAGCTCTAATTTTCCTTCTATAGCTGTTGCTTATTCGCTGTTACCGTATTGATTATTCCCGAATAAAGATCAGAGATGCGTTTTGGAAACTGAAGAAAAGCACAGTGCAGAGAGTTTAAGCATTTTGATCTTTTCAAACCTGCCTGTGCCTAATAAAAAGGCTCCCATTGAAAACGTGTATAATTGGTTATTCTGGCTCTCCAAAACGCCTTCAATCAGAAAACACTAGATGAATCTTCTGTATGTGTACTAGATAGTAGTAGAGGCAGCGAGCATGTGCTCTAGAAGTTTTTTCTCTTGGAGGTTCAGTGCCTCAAGATGATTCTATCTACTAGAAGTAACAGATATTACTATATGACTGCTTCAGGCTGACCAAAGCCAGATTTCCATGCCTAGGGCATGCAGTTTCTTCTTTAATAAATTATATTTCTTCAGTGTTCTCAGTGATTATGGAGAATGTGGCACAAATGCAGACCTCATGCTGGAGAGCTAGTGTCAAGGTTGTGGCAGTACAAACATACTGTTCTAATTAACTAGCACACTTTTTACCTGCGTTTATTGTAGGGACTGCGTAATCTGTTGTAATGGTGGAAAGGAGCTTTTTCTACCAGATAGTTCACAGACGATTTATTAGAAGAAACTAGCAGAGCTCATTAGAATTCTGTTGAGTATACTCAGATAAATGAGATGAATGGAATTTATTTTCAGAAACAAAATCTAAATACCAAGTGCTTTTTAATTTCGTGTCTTTGTCCCTTACATTTGATATAGTCCCCATGTTTGACTTGTATGACTGCAAGAAAATGTATTTATACACTAGAGTATGAATGTGTATCTGAGCGTGTGCACTCATGTAACTTAGAGTTGTTGTTTTTTTTTCTTTTTGGGTCATACCCAGCATTGCCCAGGGGTTACTTCTGGCTCTGCACTCAGGCATTACTCCTGGTAGTGCTTGGGGGACCCAAATGGGATGCCAAGGATCAAATCTGGGTCAGCCATGTAAAAGGCAAATGTCCTGCCTGCTGTACTAGCATTCTGACCCCACTCATGTACCTTTGAATGCATGTGTTTGGGGTGTTATGGTGGAGTCTGTTTTATTGAAGTTTGTGAATTAGATACTGCACTCATGTAAGAGATGGTGGGCGACAGCACACATCATGTTACTCAGTGGTCACTCTGGGTAGTGCTGGACGAGTCATTCTGGGTTGTGCTGGAATCCCAGGGCTCCCAAAGGCACTGAGCCATCATCTCCCCACCTAGACGCTCATTTCTGCCTGTGGAATGATGTCCTCAGATGGAAACAATCCAAGCTTTCAAGACAAGGAAATTTGCAAATCTGTAAATTACTGGCTAATAGGTATTTGACTGGTCAGTCTAATCCTCATGGTTTTCCTGGTTAAAGGAAGGCCAAAAGTGTAGCATCATCTCAATCTTAAACTTTCTGTTTTGCAGCGGGACTAAGAGAGACATATAAATTAGAAGTCTAGGTTGAAGAAATGCTTAGGTTACAAGTCTGAATTGTAACCTAAGTTACAATTCAATATTTCCATAGTATTATATTAAATCAGCAATACCTTTATATCACGGGATAAATAGTTCCAAATTTTTTTATTTTATATATTCTAGAAATAAGGTTTCATTTACATTATATATGTATATATGTATACACACACCTTGTTTTTATTTGAATTATGAATTAGGATGAAATTAGTAAAACTTGGTTACTTTTTAAACAATAAAATTAAGGTTCTGTTAAAAGAAAGGATGTAGAAATGTAAGCATAGGTGTGTTTAACGTTTTTTTTTAAGTCCCTATTTAAAAAAATTTGTCTGTATAGACCCATAGCATTTATTTTTCAAGATTCTGAAACTAGCATGTTTTCGTTTTATGCTTTTTTTAGCCCCTACCCCCATTTTTTTTTAAATTTTGGACTTTTGGCCACAGGGTTCACTCTTGGCTCTGCTCAGGAAACACTCATAGCAGTGCTCAGGGAATCATGTACAGTGCCAGAATCAAACGTAGGCTGACTCCCTGCAAGGCAAGTGCTTTACCCACTGTCCCATCTCTCTGGCCGAGGATCTTGTTTTTGGTCCATACTTGGTGGTGCTCAGGGCTTCTGGATCTGTGTTCAGGGATCACTCCTGGTGGTGCTGAAGGGACTATATGGGATGCTGGGGATTGAACCTGGGTCAGCCACATGCAAAGCAAGAACCTTACCTGCTGCATTATTTCTCAAGCCCAGAACTTGAATCTTTGAAAAAAAAAAAACGTTACAGGCACTGTAGTGATAGTAAGGTACGGTGTTTGTCTTGCAAAAACCTGTGTCTTGCACAGGTTTGATCTTCAGCATCCCATATGGTCCCCCCTAGTACCACCAGAAGTAATTTCTTAGTGCAGAGCCAGGAATAACACCTGTGCATTGCCAGGTGTGACCCAAAGAGTAAAAAAAAAATTAAAAAGAAAGCATTACAAAGACAGCAATAGAAATAGAATCTTACAAATATATTGCCTCTTGTGAAGTTCCCAGCCTCTGTCATATATAGTACATATTTCTGACTTAATTCTGTTGAAGTTTTGCTTCTTTTAGTTTCATCTTCATTGTTTGTTCTTAACTTTTTTCATAGTGTTCACGATCTAAAATGAAAGTGGTGGGCTATTGCAGTCTTACTGATCCTTTAGTTTTCATCAGAGCTTTCCAGAAATTTTAAACCAGAAGTGTTCACATGAGCCTTCTTTTGATTTAGATTTAACTTTGAAGACTGTAGAAGTAAACTTATAATAGGTTAGGGAACCGTTTCATTTTATTTATTTATTTTTATTTATTTATTTTTTGCTTTTTGGGTCACACCCCGCGATGCACAGGGGTTACTCTTGGCTCATGCACTCTTGAATTACTCTCTGGCGGTGCTTGGGGAACCATATGGGGTGCTGGAAATCGAACCTAGGTGGGCCACGTGCAAGGCTAATGCCCTACTCCGTGTGCTGTTGCTCCAGCCCTGACCATTTTGTTTTAAACCTTCAAATCAGGTGCAGTGAAGAGAGAACAAAAAATCTGTCTTGAGCTTAGTGAGAACTTTGAGCCCTGGGCTTGGAATAAAGGAACCAGAATCTGAGGGATGAATTGTTGAACTCAGACAAAAAGAATGGGGACTGGAGCTTGTAATGAAAGGAGACGGCAGGGTCTGGATAGCTCCCAGAGAGACAAAGTGATGATTGTTCTGCCTTATCTCTTTATTTATAAGAGTGCAGAAGGAGATTGCTCAGGGTTGGCAAGTCCCGAGCTCTGTCCCCTGCACCAAATGTTCTCTCCCTCCCTTTCTCTGCATAGGACTGGGGTGGGTGCGGCCTGACCAGGGTCCTGAGCAGTCCCACTTAGCCAACTTGAACACCAAAACACACAGCAGGACCAAGCATCACTGGAAGTAGCCTTTGGAGCCCCAAGAACTGCTCTGAAGGGGCTTCTCTTATTTCCCCTTGTTCCATCACATTTTAAAGAAATGATGTGGCAGTTTGAATATCTTGAAATAACTGGGTTTTAAGATGTAGTATGCAACTCAGTTCATCTCTCCAGTCCTCTTTTTGTCACTGATAGTTAAATCTCACTCAGGTAAGAATGGGTTTGTGTATATATATATATATATACACACACATATATATATATATTATGTATGGGCAACCCACACTTTAATCCACGTAGACCTTGGATCTGTCTCTTAATTCAAAGCTGTTACTAATTGATCTGGAGTGTACCTTTTACAAAAATATCTTTGTATTCTTTGTGTAAGTGCTGTTCTGAATCAAGCTGTCTTAAGGTTGACAAGAAAGATTAAAGATTATAATTGAGGGAGGTTTTTTTTTTTCTAAAACACAGTGGACACTTACAGAATGATTAGTATTATAAGAAAATAGCTAGAATCATGTTGAAAGTATTGAGGATGAAAGGGTAAATGATTAAAAAATTCTGCAAGTATTTCCAAAGTAGAAAAGAAATATGGAGGAGATTGTGATTAGGGAATAACAAAGGATATGGATGGAGGAAAGTCTGAAATTTGTGCTGAGACAGTGCAAAGAGAATCCCACAGAAGTGACTCCACAATGTTTCTGTAGTTCTCTTTTCGTTACTCAGTGCTAAGCATAACTTAGCATGTACGCAATGCAGACTGGAGAGAGAATGCAATGCAGTCCCCAATGCAGACTGCTCAGTATTCATTAAAGGGCTGTTGGATTCTCTGTGAGCAGGATTCCTAAGTAAGGGTCCATTCATTTGTAAACATTTCTCCTTACCTCGCCTTTTATCATAGAATTTCTCTATTTTCCCTTTTTGCACTCTTAGTGTCTCTTCCTCCAGTTTCCATATGGTTCAGCATGTGCTATTGAGAGGTTGGCCAAAGTCAATAGAGAAATGTGGTTTATGAACCGGAGGTAAGGCACTGCTTTGGAAACCTGACATTATTTCCTAAACTGAATTAGTGCGGTTTCTATGTATTTCAACACCCCAGACTCAACCACGCAAAAGTGTTCCACATCCACATCTCATGGTCTAGTGAATCTGTTTGTTTTAGTTGAACTGATCTGATGCCATAAAGGCAAGGATTGGGTGCCTCTGAATTTACAGAGGACAAAGCATAAGGGATGAACAGGATGTTCAGATAAATGGCCTCAGTGAACTTAGAAATGTCATCGAACATCTGTTATTCCCCTGGTGCTTGCATTTTTTGATTTTAAAAGCAAAGCTTGCTAATGATTAAAAATGAAAATTTCATAAGTAAATTTAATAAGGGAATAAAATAGATAGTTTGTTTGAAAATTTTATAGCATTTCTTTAACAATTTTTTTTTTAGTTTTTGGCTCACACCTAGGGGTTACTCCTGGCTTCACACTCAGGAATTACTCTTACTCTTGGCAGTGTTCAGGGTACCATGTGGGGTCCTGGGGATCAAACCTGGGTCGGGTGCATGCAAGGCAGATATCTTATACTGTATTCTCTCTCCAGTCCCCAAGTATTAGAGACTTTAAATTTTAGAAGGGTAGATTTTTTTCTGTTTCTCAGTCATTCACCCCCTATTTATATATTCCTATAAAGTTTCTTACAATGAAAAAACAAGTTTATTCATACCTGTGCCTTTAAAAAGTTGCATACGCTTCCACCTTTTCTCAATTTTTCTTCCCCACCTCCTCCCTGTTTCTCATCTCTAGACCTGGCCTATTTACTTATTTATTATTTATTTATTTATTCTTACTGTCCTTCTTTGTTATTTATTTATTTTAACTTTTTATTGAATAATTGTGAGATAGACCCTTTCAAAGCTGCTCATCTCAGTCATTCGGTGTTCCACATCCATCCCTCCACCAGTATACATTTCCCACCATCAATGTCCCCAGCTTCTCTCCCATAACCCCCAAACCTCCACCCCCTGCCTGCCTCTATGGCAGGTGCTTTTGCTGCTGCTGCTGCTGCTGCTGCTGCTGCTGCTGCTTCTTCTTCTTCTTCTTCTTCTTCTTCTTCTTCTTCTTCTTCTTCTTCTTCTTCTTCTTCTTCTTCTTCTTCTTCTTCTCCTCCTCCTCCTCCTCCTCCTTCTCCTTCTCCTTCTCCTTCTCCTCCTTCTCCTTCTCCTTCTTCTTCTTCTCTCTCTTTCTCTCTCTCTGCCTCTCTCTCTTTCTCTCCTTTTGGGCATTGTGCAGACCTGGCTTATTTTAAACTTTATATTGGTCTCATCCTTATTATTCTTTTTATTTCTATTTTTTGCACAGTGTATAGCATGCAATGCTTAATACTATACTACGACTCTATACTTTGCACTCCTAAAAATTTGTTTCTGTATTTCATAGTACTTTACATATCAACCTAGACAGATCTGACTCATTCTTTTCGGGGATGTGGGGGGCCAGACCCAGCGGGAGGTCTTACTTCTTCTAGCGGTGGGGGACCATATGGGATGTTGGGAATCGAACCCAGGTCGGCCACGTGCAAGGCAAATGCCTTACCTGCTGTGCTATCGCTCCAACCCCACACATATATCTTAAAATGTTGATCTTCAAACTTGTGTTTTTTTTAAATAAAATGTTTATTTCTTGGAAATGATTTTTGTTTTTGGTGAGAGTTTTTGTAAGCTTAATTAACTTGTTATTTGACTAACTATTCTATATGAAATACTAATTTATTCTACTTTCACTTGCTGGTTACTTCTTCATTGTTTTCTGATTAAATACTTTACCATGTTATAAATTCTAATTTTACATTCATTTTGTTCCCCACCCAGTACAGATGTGTGTATGTTCTAGCATCAAACTGTTTTAATATTAAACTTCAGAATATATGTTTCTGTCACTAATATGCTATATCTTTTGAGCCCTTAAAATTATTTTGCTCTTTAATTATTTTTAATTAAGAGGCTGACAAACAGATGTTATTGGGCTACACTAGCACGCGACAGGGACAAATGGAGATGTTACTGGTGCCCGCTCGAGCAAATTGACGATTAACGGGAAGTCAAGTGATCAAGTGATCAAGCGGTTGACTTATAAAGCCTTTCATAGTAGAATTGTTTCAGGCATACAGTGTTAAAACACAAGTTCTACTCCCAGTATTTTGAGGTTCCTACCATCCCCCAGTCTGCCCCCTTGGCAGGAAAATAACAAATTTGAGCTTTTTATATTTTCATATATATATATATATATTTTTTTTTTTTTACCACACCTGTGTTACTGGAGAAATGTACTCCTAGAAGTGCTTGGAGAACCATTAATTCTTGATTCTTTCTCTAATTAAACAGGTTTGTTACAATGTAAAAATAAATTTTTATTTGACCGTAATTTTGTTTCCTACCCTGGCAGTTGAACCTAGAGCTTCAATACATGCAAAGCAGTGCTGTATTATTGAACTACATTCCTCAGGCCCATTTTGATAAATTTTTAATGGTTTCATAACTTCCAAAACGTTGTCTAATTTTGTTAAGATTGCATTGAACCTCCAGGTTTATTTTAATAGCGTTGACATTTTTACTTCCTTGGTCCTGTGTCCTTCCATGTCTTTGAAAAGAATTTTTTGTGGTAGCATTTCAAAAAGTTCTTCATGTAGGATTCACACATGTCCTACTAACATTATGCCAAAGTTTATTGAGTAAAAAAAGCTTCAAAAGGATTTCCAGAAAACTTGTTCACAGAGACCTAGGATTCTTATACATATAAGTAAATCTATATCTCCATATTCCTTTTTATATTTGAACATGTTCTAGCATACCTGCCAAAGTCTAGAAAGCATGATTAGGAGGAACAACACTTTTCTCTACCAACTTAGGTTCGAATGAAGTGGGCAGTATCTAAGAATTCACAGGCAGATTCATTGGAAAAAAGATTGATAATGAGTGTATGTGGAAGCATGCTTTGAGTAGTTGCTCATGAAAAGCCATGAGAAGCTTTATATACCAGCCTAATGGAGCGCAGAGACAGATGGAAGGCTTCAGTGGGAAAGTCTGAAAGGTTCTGGTCCTACCTACAGACATAATTTCTTGGGAGGTCCTGCTGCTGAGTCAGGCTTCTCCCTCAGAGAAGATGTTCTTGGGGCTCAGTTGATGGCAGATGAATTCTCAGCCCGTCTTTTTTTCCACAGCCAAAGGAAGTAGAGAGAAGCTTCTCACTGTCCAGCAGCTGTTGCTTTGCCCGTATATTCTCAGTTTAAAGTAGTACATATGTGGGGCTGGAGCAATAATACAGCGGGTAGGGCACTTCCCTTGCACACAGCCGACCCGTGTTCTATTCCTAGCACCAAATAGAGTTCCCTGAGCCCACCAGTGGTGATCCCTGAGCACAGAGTCAGGAGTGAGCCCTGAGCACACCACCTGGGGTGGCCCCAAACCAAAATGAATACATGTAGTAGTACCTATGCACTTCTGTTGGGATTAGTCTTGTTGAAATGTCCCTGTTGAAACATGACATGAAATTGCACAGACAATTCATCTTGCCCATTATTTTGAAGAGAATGCACGGGTTAAAAGTTGGAGGTAAGAGATCAGTGCAAGGAAATGACACGACAGATGAGAACATGGATGCATTAGCAGAAAAAGAACAAATCTAAGCCTGACCTTCTCTGTCACTGAAGCTGTCTCTCACGCCTGAGACCAGGTCCAGCTAAACGGTGCTGATTTATGGGAGTAGAATGTTGATTTGCAGACAATTGAGTTTTTTTTTTTCCTTTTTCTGGGTGTGGGAAGGATGGGGGGCTCACACCCAGCGATGCTCAGTGGTTACTCTTGGCTCTGCACTCAGAAATCACTCCTGGAAGTGCTTGGGGTACCATATGGGATGCCAGGAATTGAACCCGGGTCGGCGCATGCAAGGCAAACGCCCTAACCGCTGTACTATCTCTCTGGTCTGACAGTTGAGATTTTACACTGTTAAGATGGTAACGTTACCAAGTGTCTGCAGCAGTGTTCCCAGTATTGGTACTCTTTTCACTCTAGGGGGCAGTCAGCATGCCAAGGCAATGGCGATTTGGAAGGACAGAGGTTCAACTACTGTTTCCTGCTCGCTATACTCCTTAGCACTGCACAGGGGTAGTCAGTTCTCATGCTCAGACCTTTGACATGTTTTGAACTGCTTTTCTTTTCTTGCCCGAACTTGAATTAAAAAGTACTTAGTGAGTTGACCTTGCAATTCATTTGTGAATCATCTCCGACACCTTGTTGTGTGTGTCTGCACATGGTTCTCCTTTCTGAGTGAGGGAGGTCAGATATGTGATTTGGATAACATTCAGAGAAGGATACTGCTATACTTGGTCAGGAAAGGTGCCAGGTAACCAAGTCTACATCACTTTTCCCATTAAACCGGAAACCCCTTTTAAACCTTATTTTCATGCAAAAGTTTAAGTGACTAGAATTATTTATGTACAAGGTCAGTGCAGTCTATGTCCCATCAGATTGGAACCCGCTGCTCATTTCTATTAATTGTAATTAACTGTGGACTGTTGCAAATCTCCGTTTCCCGTGTACTTCTGTAAGGCTAGAGTCACAAAAGAGGTTGCAAAAGTACCTCTTGATTTTGATATTTGTGATTACATTACCAGGTTATTCCTAAGTGTGGCCTACTTGTTTATTTTCCTGGCCATCAGGAAATGCACAAGGGACATAGCCAAACTACTTTAAATCACACTTGTGTGACTTGCAAACGAGGAGTGTTGTCTCACGACTAGGAAAACATTTATATCATAATCAGTTTTGAACTCATAAAGGTAAAGGTAAAGGCCCTCCCGTTGATCGTCGATTTGCTCGAGCGGGCCCAGTAACGTCTCCATTGGAGACTTTGTTGTTACTGTGTCTGGCATATCGAATACTCTCGGTAGCTTGCCGGGCTCTCCGAGGTAGCTTGCCGGGCTCTCCGAGGTAGCTTGCCGGGCTCTCCGAGGGCTGGAGTGATAGCACAGTGGTAGGGCGTTCGCCTTACAAGCGGCCAACATGGCTGACCCGAGTTCGATTCCTCCGCCCCTCTCGGAGAGCCCAGCAAGCTACCGAGAGTATTCGATATGCCAAACACAGTAACAACAAAGTCTCCAATGGAGACGTTACTGGGCCCGCTCGAGCAAATCGATGATCAACGGGAGGGCCTTTACTTTGAACTCATATAGAACATTAATTTGAGGGTCTGCCGGTGCAAACTATGGAAGCAAATCAGAGTGTCTGAGTGTAATACAATTTCATTGTTTACATAGGAAGAATCCAGTGCTTAGATTAAAATTTGCCTTCAGTAGATTTGGCTGGATAAAGGATAGACCCCAAATTTTCATGAAGGTTTTCCAGTGCTAAATCACAATACCATAGGAGAAAGAAGTCCCTTTAATATCTCTGTTGTTCAGAATGGATTTAACAGGCACTTGTTGTGGCAAGAACAAAAGCTAGGTCAGATCCTTCTGAATGTTGACATAGGAGACAACCGGAATAGTTAGGTAGGGTGACCAGGTCTCGGAAAACTGGTGAATGTGTATTTGGGTTGTGTAGGCATTGTGAAAAAAGCAGTAAGCACTAAGGCAAGACACAATTTAGATTTTTTAATTTTAAAAGAGTTTTTTTTAAGTGGAGTAACATTGATTTATAAGACTATGTCTGTTTTAGGGATCCAATTTCATATCTTCACATACTATGATTACTTCCATTAACTTTTGAACTTATATTGTTTCTATACCATAAAGTAGTAAAAGTTTCATCTTAATAATTAAAAAAAATTAACTTGATTCAGATAACTCTAGACATTCAGTTATATCATGAGATTAAAAAGAGTTTTTTTTGAGAAGCTGCGATTGTGGATTTGTGTTTAGGTAACTAGAGATTTTTGCATTGGAAGAGATTTTGAAATATTCTGATCTCATATCTTCTGATTGAATATTTCTCAGAATGATTTAAATTCAGAAAGCTATGGATTTTATTGAGAGAAATAGACTCTTGTTTCTAAGTGTGTAAATGAAATTTCTGTGTTGGCACTTATAGAGATACTCTCACATCTCTGCAATAATAATCATTGTAAATGACAGTTAAAGGTATAACACTTGTCTCCATAGCTGTGTGTCTGACACCCTAAGGGTTTTGTGTGGATGACTTCATTTAATTCTCGATCACTCCCAAGTTACTTTTATTAATTTTCCTACTGTAGATTGGAGAACTGACACAGTGAAATTGAGTAACCTTCCCAGGTCACATTGCTAGCAGCTGATGGAGCCGGGAACCCTTCATCACCATACTGTGCTGCTTCCCACTGCCACCTCTCCACTGGTGACATCACCCACTTCCCAGGCCCACTGTCTTTGCCCCTTGTGTCTTGCAGTGTTATCAGACTCTCCCTGGATCAACACTTCCGAGTCTTGCAAGGGAAGATGCTTTGAGCTTCAAGAATATGGCCCCCCAGATTGTCGCTGTGACAACCTGTGTAAGAGCTACAGCAGTTGTTGCCATGACTTTGACGAGCTCTGTTTAAAGACGGGTAAGTTCTTTCAGAGTCCTCTCTAGTGGCAAGTAAATGGATGAAAGACCCCCTTGCCCCATCTCACCCCTCTGCGTGCATGCATGCATGCATGCGCACACACCACACACACACACACACACACACACACACACATGCACGCACTATTGTAGTCTGGTGTTAGGTCTTGCTTTAATCACATCTAATTGTTTATTTTTATTGTGCTTCTTGACAAATTTTGATCATTTGATGAGTATACTCACTAGTTTGTCAAGTATTATTGCTCTTCTCTGTCCCCCCTTCCCCCATCTTTGTCATTTCCCACACTTACTGCTAAGGCACAAGGGCTGAAATTGTGCACGTTCTAAAAGTATTAGTGGGCTGTGATTTTTGTTTTGTTTTGATTATTTTTTAGGCCATAACCAAGGGTATTGAGGGTTTACTCCTGGCTCTCTCTTCAGGGATCACTCTTGATGGCAATTGGGAGACCATATGGGGTGTGCTGGGAATCAAGGCTGAGTTGTCTGTATGCAGGGTATGTGCCTCGCCCACTGTACTATCTTTCCATTCCTATGTTTTGTTTTCACTGACAATTTTCCAGGCCAAAGCAAAGTACAAAAGGCAGGGTTCTTGTCTTATACTTAGCCACCCCGGGTTCAATTCCTGGCACCTCATATTGTCCCCCATACCTCACCAGGAGTGGTCCCTGAGCACAGAGCTAGGAGTAAAGCTTGGGCTGAAATGGGTATGGTTTAAAAACAAAATAAAGAACTACAACAAAACCATTTTCTTTTGCTTGTTTGCATTTGCTTTATTTCATTGTATCAAGCCATGACTATTAGTCTACACTGATGTCCTTTCTTATTACCTGTGAGTGAAATTTATTTTGGAACCCTATTTGAGGTCTCACTATCTTTTATCTGTTATCTTCTCTTATAGTCTTCATTACCTTTTCACTATATATTTTTTTGTTTGGTTGGTTTTTTGTTTTGGGGCTATACCCAGGTGTACTCATGGATCACTCCTGACTGTGCTGGGGGATCCTTATGCAATGCCAGAGAATTGAACCTGGGTCAGCTGAGTGCAAGTCTTACCCACTGTGTTTTCTCTGGTCCACATTACTTTTATACTGGAACAATATAGAATGAATATCCATGAGTTGATAGGAAGCAATTCAAGCATGTTTGCTCTTCCACCTGTTCTGTTCTCAAAGCCCAACACAATTTTTTTTAAATGGGGGCACACTTTGGAGATTCCTTTTAGGTTACTGACCAGGCCTCTGGGCAATATCGTACTCAAACTCTGAAAAAGATAATGATCGATTCCACGAATCCACCGCGTCTTCTTTCTTTGTTTTTGGACCACCTCTGACAGTGGTTAGGGTTTATTCCTGCTCTGTACTCAGGGTCGCTCTTGGTGGATTGAGGAGGACCATATGGGATGCTGGAAATCAAACCTGTGTCCACCTCATGCAAGGCAAGCACTCAACCTGCTTTGCTCTCACTCTGGCTCTAAACCTGTTCTTAAAAGCACTAGATGCAGAAACTATAGTTCTTGTGACTAAAATTATTACTTGTCTGGGAACTTTGGAAAACTTAACTCATATTATCATTCTTACTACTCTGATTATTCTAATTATATCACTAGATACTAAAGAAATATCCTGTTATTTGTTTAAAAACCAACATCTACTCCCTAGGTAGTTCATTTTGTTTGTTCCCCATGAAACTTCATCCCTTTTAAGAAGAATTTTATTAGACTGTCTTGGCATATTATTTTTTCCCAAACCATTTTGGTCATTTTCCTTTGTAACTTCTGCCAGATATAGTTGTTGGTCTGCAGACTTAAGTGCAGAAAACCTTGTGGACAGAATATATGAATAGAACAGATGTTCCAGCAGAGTTCTTTGCTTCTAAAATATTATTTCAAACCAGCAGTCTGCAAAACTTACTAGCATTTTGTGTCTATCTTGGATGTCTTGTCCCTGACAAATCAACTCAGTCCTTTGGCTTCCTGGTCTTAAAGTTCTTGCAAAGTTTAATGGATCTTCTGATTCAAGCTGAGCTCTGAGTATAGCTTATGTCTATCTCCCCAGGTTTAACAAACATAGGCTATAATATGCTTTTAAAGTAATTGAGGGGCTAGAGCAATAGCATAGTGAGTAGGGTGTTTGCCTTGCACGCGGCCGACCCTGGTTTGATTACTAGCATTCCATATGGTCCTCTGAACACTGCCAGGAGTAATTCCTGAGTACATGAGCCAGGAGTAACCCCTGTGCATCGCCGGGTGTGACCCCAAAAGCCACCCTCGCCCCACAAAAAAGTACTTGATTTTCTTGTATACAAGAGTACCATAAGCCAGATGAGGAACAATTGAAATTCAAATGTAAATAAAAGATTGAAAAAGAAATCAAACTCTTTGAAATTCGACTATGCTGACCCAAATACTCAGATAAGGAAAGGAGATAAGGAAAATTACTGTTTCAGGATAAACTCAGACTATTTGCTCTCTATGTGGTTATTAGTAAGTATGTATATGCATGTTTTTGAGTGTGTATATGTCCATATACATCATATAGGCTTATGTGAAGGTATATCTCTATATATATCTCTTGCACATAATCTTTTTAAATACATACTATTCCACTGGGCAGATACAACCTACTCCACTGAATAATTGAGTAACATTTATATTTTCCTCAGTAGTGAATACTCTTCATGCATATTCATTTTTTGTTTTAACATTGAAAATTTTATTCAGTTTTCCTTACAAAAATTCTTTGGAGTGATATTTGAGGCTCGGAGCATATATTTGTATTCTAAAATTATAGATACATATCACAACATTTTGTTTTTTTAAAATTTTTTTTTATTTTTAAATTTTTTTTTATTAGTGAAACACCATGAGGTACAGTTATAGACTTGTAATTTTTGTGCTTGGGTTTCAGTTACACACAACATTATGTTTTCAGAACTATACATTTTCCTCAAGAGTCATAGGTGTCTATCACACTTTTTTTTTTTAATGCTTTTTGGGTCACACCTGTCAATGCTCAGGGCTTACTTCTGGCTCTGTATTCAGGAATTACTCCTGGTGCTACTCTGGGGACTATATAGGATGTCAGGGATTGAACTCAGTCAGTCATGTGCAAGGCAAATGCTCTACCCACTCTATTATTGCTTTGGCTGCTGACTTTGGTTTTAGCATTAGATTCTCTGTTTTCCTTTGTTTTCGTCTACCCACAGTGGTACTCAGGATCTATTCCCAGCACAGTGCTCAGGAGACTACAGGGTGGCATAGAAATGGAACCTATGGCATATGTACTAGCCTTGGGCTGTCTCCCCAAACCCTAGTCTGCCTCTCTCTCTTTGAGGCACAACCAGAAGTGCTTAGGGGCTACTCCTGGTTTGTTGCTCAGGGATTGCTTTTAGTGGTGCTGCCTGCTGGCAAGTTCTCTCTGCTCTGTGCATAGGGGTCACTCTTTTGATGTTTATTTTTAATTTTAAAATATTTTTATTTTTTGCTTTTTGGGTCACACCTGGCATTGCTCAGGGGTTACTCCAGATTCTGCACTCAGAAATTACTCTTGGAGTGCTCAGGGGACCATATGGGATGCTGGGAATTGAACCTGGGTCGGCTGTGTACAAGGCGAAACCCCTTGCCACTGGACTATAGCTCTGACCCACTTGGTGTTTAAATGAGCCATGTGGTATCAGAGATTGAAACTGGGCTTCCTGCTTGCGAAGCACTTGCTTCGGTCCATTGGGCTCTCTCTCTTGTCTGATAGTTTTATTTTTGTTTTCTTTTTGTTCGGGGGGGTCACACAGGCTATGTTCAGAGCTTACCCTTGGTTCATGCTCAGGAATCTCACCTGGCAGTGCTATGGGGACCCTATGTGTGGTGCTGGAAGTGGGCATGTGCAAAAACAAATATTCTAAGCATTCTCTCTCTCTCTCTCTCTCCTTTTTTAATTAAAAATTTTGCTTTTGGGGCCATGCCCAGCAGTGCCAAAGCTAACTCCTCCTGCTTTGCACTCAGGGATTAATCCTAGCGGTGCTTGGGGACCATATGGGGTGACGAGGATCAAACCCAGGTTGACTGAGTGCAAGGCAAGAGCCCTACCTGCTGTACTATCTCTCCAGTCGCCCAGCATTCTCATCTCAAAGAGTATTTTCTGGGTACCAGAGATTGTGGCCCAATGGTACTGTACCAACTTTGAATACACGAAACCTAGTTTTGATCCATGGTACTGCACACACAGGTGCATACATGCATATACACGCGCGCGCGTGCGCACACACACACACACACACACACGAGTCCCTTTTCCCTATTTTTTTGTTTTATTGGACAAAACTTAGCAGTGCTCAGGGCTTACTCTTATACTTCGGAATTACTTCTGGTGAGGATTGGGGTCCAAATGGCAGCCTTGTGCAAGTCAAGCACCCTGCCCACTATACTATTTGCTTGGTCTAGTCCTTTTTTTTTTCTTCCTGATATGATAAGTCACCATCATATTATTCAGTAATTTAAATTATTTTTTGTTTCTTTTTCATATGCTTGCTTTGAAAATTATATAGTGGACTAACCCTGACTTGGTTTGGAGGTCACTCTGAACCTTGATTGTATGTTTGTTGTTTGCCTTTGGTTGTTGGAATACACATGGCCGATGCTGCACCTGGCACAGAGCCCAGGGAACCAGACTGTGCAAGGGATTGATCCTTGGCTCCTGAAGGCATGCGTTCTAGCCCCTGGAGCCATATCCCTGGATCCTGACCATTTTTGTTGTTTGTTTATTGATTTCTCATGTGATCCTTAAGAAGCTAGCAGTTCTTTAAAAATGGTAGTTTGCCGCTAGTAATTTTTTCAGTGAAGGGGGATGGTGTTAGGGGTCACATCCAGTAGTGATACTCTACACAAAGGGTTTTACTTAATGGAATTAGGGGAGGAACAAAAGTATATTGATGAGCATAATTGTTTGTGAATTAAAGGAAAAGAACCATCATCCTTGATTGGTATCAGTCCCAACAATCTTGGAGAATCAATAACCATTAGATATAGCCAGTCTTAGATAAAAATTCTTAGCACTTAATAGGAAGAGAAGGCTTTGACCATTAAAAACTCAGAGCATGGGATTATTATGCAAAGATAATTCTAAAAATGAAAATAAAACTGTTTTGGGGTGCTTTTCAAGCATGGCAACAGTATCTCATTACCCATTAGTTCACCTCAGTATCTTCTGGTGGAGCTGGTTTGAGGATAAGCTTTCCAGAGCTTCCATTTAGGACACAATTTAGGAGACAAAGATCTGAAGTGTCCTTTAGCTCCCAAATGGATAGTGGGGGCACACCTGGAAGTACCCAGGGCTTACTCCTGCTCAGGGATCAGTCCTGGTAGGGCTTGGGGGGACCTGATGTGGTGTTGGGGATAGAATCTATGTTGGCTACATGCAAGACAAATGCCCTACATGCTGTACTGTTACACTGGCCCAAAAGACCAGTTTAAATCATCCCACTGTAAGTTGTATTTCCTGCCTATTCTGTTGATATATCCCAGCTTCTGTTTCCTTCACAGCACTTAGCACAAGCTGTCACAGTTTTATGTACTGATTTTCTGTCTATGGCTTGTTTTTTTCCCAATCAAAATGTGAGCTCCTTGTCATTCTTTTTTTCATGATCATCCCACATCTAGAGCATGAGAAAACTTTGTAGAGTAAATAAATGAACAATAAAGTTCATCAGCACAGCAGTCCTGGATTAATTTTATTGCCACAACAGCTAGTTAATTTGATAATCCTTTTTAAAGTTATCAGTTTATCACAGATTTACAATATTATGTAATTTCAGAGATTCTGTTTTGTGAAGACTGTTTAGGCAATACCACACCAGTCGCCATAGTTCTCATGCTTTCCTATCACCTAAAAGACTCTACTTTCATTCCTCCAACCTCTCTCCTTTTGCCCTATGGTTACATCCATAGTTTAACACTGAGTTTAGTTTTGTGATTTCCTGCCACTTCATCCACTCTTGTAATTCCTAGTCCATACATTAATGTAACCATCTATCTGATAATTATTCTTTCCTTCTTTTTTTATTCCACTTACCATAGTCACCTCAAAATTTGTTAATCTTGGCACAAAAAAATCATGAGCAGCTCTTAATTTAGAGATTAATATTTTATTATGGTATTTTCAATTATCACTATCACTATCCTCCCGTTGTTCATTCATTTGCTCCAGTGGGCCCAGTAACATTGTGAAACTTGTTACTGTGTTTGGCATATCGAATACGTCGTGGGTAGCTTTCCAGGCTTTGCCCTGTGGGTGAGATACTCTTGGTAGATTGCAGGGCTCTCCAAGAGGGGTAGAGGGATCGAACTCGGGTCGGCCATGTTGGCTGCATGCAAGGCAAACATCCTACCCGCTTTGCTATCACTCCAGCCCATATTTAATTAATGACTGTAAAGTATCAAGCATGTTCCAGGAACAATGGCAGGTATAGTGATGAAAAGAGAAATGTGATTTTGTGTCACAGAGCTTTAGAGTGTGATAGATGAAAAAGCTTTATGAAATGCAGAACTCTGTTGAAAGTGAAATATTATTCAAGTACATCATTTTATGGTTGAGCTATGAGCTTTTAATTAAATATGCTCATGAAGAGATCTGCAACCCAGGTACTAGCCTCCTTGAAAATAACTCTGACTTCTCATTGTAAGTAGAAGCGCATTTTGATCAATGTTTAAAAGCAATGAGTATTTTTAATATTCCTTTATACTCTTTATCTCTGTTCACAACTTTAACATCTAGGTATAATATAGATCCACTATGTTCAATTGCATTATTATTTTGTAAGTAAATCAAACTGATTAAAGTGAAATAAAGCCACTTAAGAAAACAAAGATCTTGGCCTAGTAACAATACCTCCAAAGATTGTTATGCCACCACAAATTGTAGGTATCATTGATCTTACTTCTCTTTTAGAACAGTTCACCAGTGATAAGGGTTCCATTTTCCAAAGGAGCACAGTTATATTTGGCTTTAAATCTTGATTTGAAAACTTAGGAATCTCTCTT
Source organism: Sorex fumeus (assembly GCF_029834395.1). Lineage (NCBI taxonomy): Eukaryota > Metazoa > Chordata > Mammalia > Eulipotyphla > Soricidae > Sorex > Sorex fumeus. The sequence continues at coordinate 61,263,305 of NW_026606059.1, forward strand.
TGTAAATCATCCAGATGTCACCTAGTCTTCAAGTCAAGTCTAATTTCACAAGTGGATGGGATAATGTCAGATACTAGCTATTTGGGAAGTGGGAACACAACCATTCCAAGTGATTGTGCGAATCAATGGAAGTATTTTTTTGTGATGTTTTCAGCTGGTGGCTGGGAATGTACAAAGGACAGATGTGGAGAAGTAAGAAATGAAGACCACGCCTGTCACTGCTCGGAGGACTGCTTGGCTAAGGGAGACTGCTGTACTAATTACCAAGTGGTTTGCAAAGGTATGTGCTTCCTTGGATGGATCTTTGCTCCAAGAGATTAAAAATAGGAACTGTTCCAAGAGATGTTAGACAATGGGGCTCAAACGCCTTGGATATAGGTTTAGGAAAAGGGATGGTGTTCTGGTTTCTAATGTCATGCTTCTTTCTTAGTTTTGCTACCTTACATATCTGTGATCTGAAATAGTCAGGAAATAGCCTCCAAATCCTATCACTAATTAGAACCATTTTAATGAGGAAGTATCAAACTAAGCTGCCTTGGTCTTTAGACCAAGGCCCTTTACTGCGGGAGTAATCTGTAAGGAAACAGGAGAATCAAGGGGAGCAGAATAGGAAAGCTGGGAAGGAAGGAAGGCAAATGGGGCATGATCTCAAGATCTCAACTGTAGACTCACCTTGTCCTGCTCCACTGTGGATTCTGGAAAGGAAATGCCAGAATTCTTACCCTTTTGACAAGGGGCATGCCTCTTATATCCAGGCAATTTTAGTGGTAAACTGAGTCACTAGTGAGCATCTGGGCCGATGGTGGCTAAAGATTACTCACTGGGAAAGAGGGTCAAGTGTCAACAGCTCTTGTTTTAGCCTAGAGCCATACATGGATATGTATGTGGGCTCTGTACAATAATTGTAGAATATGATTCTATGATTCCATGATGAATAATTGTTGCTAGACTGTTAAAGATAGGAAAGATGTAGTTTCTTACTCCTTAAACTCTTTGAGGAGTTTAAGTTTTCCATGACACACACTTATAGATAGCAGTTAATGGAATGATCGAAAAATCATTAGGTTAGGTTCAAAAGTCATTTTTAGTGTCTCAGTAAGTCCTTTTTGTCTCTAACATGAAATCTTTAAGAACTTCTGCTCTTAAAGAATTTCTTTCTTAAAGAATTTCTGTTCTTAAGAATTTCTGTTAAGATTTGATAGAAAAAAGTAAATTCTGAAATGTGTCTTCAGTTGTGGCAAGAGAATGTTAGATTTATCCTGAGATTGGAAAATTTCTACCCATACAATTATTATCTTTGTTGATAAAGCATATAATTGAGAAATAAACAGAATTTATTTCTTTTTCCCTTTTATGTCCATATATATTCTAGATAGTAATAAGCCACAAAAGTTATAAGAAGAAAAAATTGTAAGACCTAGATATCACTGATCATGGAGTCATAAAACATGGGCTTTGGGGATTTAAAATGGCTCTGGTACTTTTGTGAGACCCAGGTATGTGTCCTGAGTGTGGCACGTAAGGTAAATCTTCCTATTTAAAAGATCTTATCCAGTTATCAGTAGTTAGGTTTCTTATTTTGTTTTTTTGGTCACACCTGGCAGTGCTTGGGGGCTGTTTTGAGCTCATTTATTTTTGGCAGGGATGGAGGGGTTGGGAAGGTGGGTGAGGCTATTCCGACAGTACTTTGGCACCATGCTGTGCCAAGACATCATTCAGGCCTCCTGCTTGCAACATTAGTGGCCTTATGTGTGTATATATACATACACATATACATATATAAATATATATATTGGGAGATGGGATGTACTCAGAGTTGCTCATGGCTTACTCCTGGTTCTCCACACATGAATCACCCCTCACAAGGCTCAAGGGACAGTACGTGATGCCTGGGATTGAACTTGAGTTGGCTGTGTGCAAGGAAAGGGCCTTACCTGTTATTCTATTGCTCTGACCTATAAACAGGTTATTTTTAATGCTCTTTCCTTAGGATAATTTCTCTAGGGTATTGATCACAAATTTCATTTATGTTTAAGACATGTGATTTTTGTTTGTCTTAGAACAATTTATGGCAAATGTGTTTTTTAATGATTTTTATTCTTTCCAGAGGAAGTCTCATTTTATATGGGTCCTTTTCTGTTCTCTGTTTTCAGTGGTACTAACTCAGAAAAGATGTAGGCTTATGCGCACAGATCTTGATGGCAAAAAAAGTGAAAGCTATTATTTGCCTTTATTCCTAAATTCAAGAGCTGTACAGAGACCTCATGGTGAATAATTTCTCTATTGCAGTCTTCCAAGTATCACCTCTCAGTATTCTAATTCTTTTTCCCTAACTGAGGTGAAGTTGTGCTAAGCTCACTATGGCTTTTTGCTGTTCGGTGGTGGAGAAAAGAATGTTCCGTCTAATGACCAAAAAGTTTATTTCTGGATGGAAATAAACATGAAATTTTGTTCACTGACGCCACTAGTGTTTTTTATCTCAAACCATTTAGACTCAGAAAGCTCCCATAAACACAACTTGGGGTTATTAAACTTTAGCTTTCCTCTATGGGTGTATTTTTGTAAGCCAGACCAGACACTGTCCTCATTAAAAAAACTTTTTTTAGAAAATGTCTGATAAACAATTAGTATTCAATAAGACATGGATCTTGGAATTGTGCTCTCCAAGGTTCTTGATGGCATTGATAATTTGTATTAACAATGTGTCCACATATTTTTCTTTATAGGAGAGTCACATTGGGTAGATGATGAATGTGAGGAAATCAAGACCCCGGAATGCCCTGCTGGGTAAGTGTATTGTATGACTATAATAAAGCTTTATATATGAATAGATGAAATATCACTGGATATAGGTAGGCAAATAATGGTTAAAGACCATGAAATCTAAAATTATCATGTATGGTCAAACCTATGAGCACATACAAGTCATTTACTATTCAAAAGCTAGAATGTGTGAGGATGGAGTGATAGTATAGCTGGTAGTGTTTGCCTTGCACACAGCCCATCTGGTTTCAATCCCTGCCACCCCATATGGTCCTCTAAGCACACCAGGAGTGATTCCTGAGAGCAGAGCCGGGAGTGAGCCCTGAGCACTGCTGGGTGTATCCTCAAAACAGCAAACAAACAAAAACCCAAATAAATAAATAAAAAAAAAGCTAGAATATACATCTTGAAGTAGTAAAATGCTACCCCCCAACTCCTGCCATCAACTCTGCATATATCAGAGACAACATATTCCCTGCATTCCAAAATAGCTAAAGATTTTACAGTCTATGACAGAGAAGGAAAGAAACATTTCTGGCAATAACTTTTTCAGTATTTTTCCCCCTGGAGAGCTGTTTTGTTCTTTTGGAGGGGAGGGATGGGGGTCCTTCAGAACTTCTCAAAAAGACATCCAAGATGGTAACTTCTACCAGATGCTGTAGAAACTTGACAAACCGCTGACGCATTGTGTTGCTGGGGTAAAGCCAAACTTGAGTGATACCGCACAGCTTAAGTGTGACCAGCATAAGGCACTGATTACGCCTTCCAGGAAACAGTTGGAAATTCATAGACCTTTAAAATGCCTTGCTGAAAAGAAATTCTCAACTAATGTGTTTTCATGAATAAATTGGTTCAAGTGTATTCTTGTGCAATGCAGTCCAGAACATAAAACCGAAGTGTTGGGATATTGTCATTTTTACCTCCTTTTCGACTTTGATGGACCTCTGGAAGTTCTTTGAAACCTTAGAATGGAACAGCAGTAGTCTTTGGCTCTTTAAAATGTATTCAGTGTTTTTGAGGAAAAATAAGTCCATGTGGTAGAACGCCTATTTAAAAATAGTAATGAAGGGACCAGAGAGATAGTCCAGCTGATGGTACTGTCTTGCATGCAGCTGACCCAAGTTTGGTCCCTGGCACCTCATAGGGTCTCCTGAGCCCCACCAGGAGTGATCCTTGAGCACAGAATCAAGACTAAGTCATGAGCACAGATGGATGGTTCCCCCTCCCAAATAAATCTAAACAATAATGACGACAATGGACTTTGATATAGATAGTATTGTTCTAAGTGTTTTACGTATTTGACTCATTTAAAGTAGACCTTGTTTAATTTTTAGTCTTGAACAAACTCAAGGCTATACTTGCTGAGATATCTTCAAATATTTAGAAGTAACTTGGTACACATTTTAATATTTTCAAATGATTGACCAAGTCTTTGGAATGGAATAAAGGAGAACTTTCACTTAGCGTGATGCTCTCCAGGTCTATCCACTTATAAGCAAATTTCATGCATGCTAAGTGAAAGGAGTCAAAAAGATAGGGACAGACATAGAATGACTGCTCTCATTTATGGAATATAAAATATCATAATATGAGACTAAAACCCAAGGACAGTAGAGACAAGGGCCAAGAAGATTGCTCCATGGTTGGAAGCCTGCCTTATGAGCTGGGGGGAAAGACAGCTGGGGATAGAGAAAGGATCACTAAGTCAATGATGGTTGGAGGGATCACTCGGGATGGGAGATGTGTGCTGAAAGTAGATAAAGGACCAAACATGATGGCCTCTTAGGATTTGTATTGCAAACTATAATATCCAAAAGTAGAGAGAGATAGTAAGAGCGAAATTGTCTGCCATAGAGGCAGGGGGAGGGGTAGGATGGGTGGGAGGGATAATGGGGTCATTGGCGGTGGAAAATATACACTGGTGAAGGGATGGGTGTTCTATCATTGTATGACTGAAACTCAAACATGAAAACTTTGTAACTGTATCTCACAGAGATTCAATTTAAAATAAATTTAAAAATTCCTCTATGAAATATAAGCATATATCTCATAAACTTTTATAAAAACAACAAAAATATAGATAGCAAATCAACTTTTACGTTATTATTTATTATGAATGGATCAATTTCCTGGGGCATTCTGTAGAATCATGGTTAAATAAATAGCCCTATTGATGAAAAAAAAAAAGAGCCACTTTCATCAGAATCAGACCTGGTTTGACACTCTAATTCTTTATTGATAGATTGTTTGGGAGATATCTTCAATAACTTAAATTATTTTTGAAGTTATTTTATCAACCTATTGTTTATCAAATCAATAATTGATTCTGTTGTTCATCAATTTCTTCAAGTGGGTACCAGTAATATCTTCATTGTGAGACTTCTTGTTACTATTTTTGGCATATCGAATATACCAAGGAGATCTTGCCAGCCTCTGCCATGCAGGCGGGATACTCTCGGTAGCTTGCTGGGCTCTCCAAGAGGGATGGAGGAATTGAACCCAGGTCAGCCTCGTGCAAGACAAACGACCTACCCGTTATTTTATAATTAAACAAAAATTTTAATGTGTTTAATACCAGTGACAGAAATCCTACCATTGTTAATTTCATAGCCATTCTTTTATTCATTTATATATTGAATAAATATTTTCGCAAGCCTTACAATTACCCGCAAATTTGAAAGATAAATAAAACACAGACTGTTCTCTTTCTTTGTTTTTTTTTTTTTTTTGGTCCATATCTGGTGATTCTCAGGGGTTACTTCTGGCTCTGTGCTCAGGAATCACTCGTAGCAGGGCTTGGGGGACCATATGGATGCCAGCGATCAAACCTGGGTGGGTCACGTGCAAGGCAAACACCCGACCTGCTGTACTATCACTATGGTCCCTTGTTCTTTGAAATTTATTTATTTATTTTTGCTTTTTTGGGTCACACCCAGCAATGCACAGGAGTTACTCCTGGTTCATGCACTCAGGAATCTCTCCTGGCAGTGCTGGGGAGACCATATGGGATGCTGGGAATTGAACCTGTGTCTGCCACATGCAAGGCAGACGTCCTACCCACTGTGCTATTGCTCCTGCCCCTGTTCTTTGAAAATTTTTTTAAAAAAAATAAACCTAGAGGAAGAGAAACTTCACTGCAATGTTGATCTTGATAGAATACGATAAAGTATAGTCGAAGTGACATCTACACTTGTTTATTCATTGTAGCACTCTTTACAATAGCCAGAATCTGGAAAAAAAACCTGAGTGTCCGAGAACAGATGACTGGTTAAAGAAACTTTGGTACATTTACACAATGGAATACTGTGTAGCTGTTAGAAAAGATGAAGTCATGAAATTTACATACAAGTGGTACTACATGGAAAGTATGTTAAGCGAAATGAGTCAGAAAGAATGGGATAGACACAGAAAGATTGCATTCATCTGGGGAACATAAAGTAACAAAATGGGAGACTAACACTCAGGAGTGGGCGAGATTAGTTCCAGGAATTTTGCTCCATGACTTGGAGGCCAGCCACATGTGCTACGGAAAAAGGAAGCTCAATAGAGAAGGGAGCACCAAATAAAGGGTGTTGGGAGGATCCTCCCAGGATGGGAGAAGCATGCTGAAAGTAGACTATAGACCAAACATGATTGCCACTCAATGCCTCTCTTGCAAGCCACAGGACCCAAAAGGAGAGAGAGAGAACAAAAGGGAATGCCCTGCCACAGAGGCAGGGTGGGATGGGGTGGTGGTGGGGGGGTGGGAGGGATGCTGGGACCCGTGGTAGTGGAGGATGAGTGCTGGTGGAGGGATGGGTACTTGATCATTGTATAACTGAAACCCAAGCACAAAAATTTGTAAGTCTATAACTGTACCTCATGGTGTTTCACTAATAAAAAAAAAATGTGTATATGAGTAATAAGAGAGGCATGAATTAATATCATAAAAGAATTCAGAAGCATTAGAAGCTAACATTATAGAAAAGTTTCATTCTGGGTTTAATTTACTTGCATGTTATTTGTCTACTGCTTTTCTGAAGCCCTATAGCCAGTTCTCAGGGAGGATGGATGTGTAGTGGGGCCTGCACTCCACCACGTAAGTTGCATCCTAAACTCTTGATTTGGGTATTATAGAATGAATTGGTGTTTCCCCACATGAACAAATTTCAGATGTGAGAATGAGTCTAAGCAACAGAATGACTTTGTGGAAATTCAGGCAATATGGTGACCACTAGTTGTTTGCTTTCGTGTTGTGAAAAGTCTTGTTGACAAATTGCGGGGCATCTGTGGAGGAGGACCTTGAGGAGATCTGGATGGAGTTCAGTGTTTGACCTTGATCATGACTTGTCTTACCCCAAATGTAATGTGGCTGCAAATCCAGGCTTGTACACTCACTGAAATTTCGTCTTGGAAATTTTGGGTTATTGGGAATGACAAGCTTTATAGGAAATTGTGGCCATATTTCTTTTAATGCAGATGTTTTCTTTTGCAGGTTTGCTCGCCCTCCATTAATCATCTTCTCTGTGGATGGTTTCCGTGCATCGTACATGAAGAAAGGGAGCAAGGTCATGCCCAATATTGAGAAGCTGAGTAAGACATTTTCCTCCACTATGTTCTCAGCTGTCATCCATGGTCCCTGCAGTAACTGCATAGTTACGTGTTTTGAGATCCCTGTACATATTGCTTGAGATATATTTTATTATTTCCAGTACATGAGTGACATGGATTTCCACACAGGAAATTATTCCATTGCTAGTCTTGTTCTCACATCTGAAATTCTGTTTCAGGGTCCTGTGGCACACACTCTCCCTACATGAGGCCTGTGTACCCGACAAAAACCTTCCCTAACTTGTACACTCTGGCCACCGTAAGTATTTTCTTGTTCCAAATTATACAGAACCAAAAAGCTGGTTTTATCCAAAAAATAATGTAAAAGGGAGATTTTCTTTCTTACTGTTCAGAGAAAATCTTTCCTCTTTTTCAGTAGTCATTATTCACAGAACATGCCTCCTGTAACTTTGAATGTCACTGACCTTCATTGCAGTGTCCAAACTGAAGCTTTTGGAGTTGGGGGTGTGATCCAAAGGGTCAACCCCAGTCCATTCAGTCTCTGAATTTTACTCCTGATATTTCATGGCACTATACCATATACCTTCAGAAAGGATCATGAGTTAAAAAAGAAAACTAAAATTTATTTTTTTCTTGGTTTGGGGTCATAGTTGGCATACTCAGGAATTACTCCTGACTCTTTACTCAGGGATCACTCCTGTTGGGCTTGAGGAGACCATATGTGTACCATGACTTGAGCCTGAGTTGACTGTTGACTGTACAAGACAAGTGTCCTCCTTGTGATACTATCTCTCTGATTCCATACCTGAAACTTCTCATGTGTAGTTCTGACTGGACATATAATTGAGAGTTCTCTCAAACACCCAATGGTCTGTCATCATTTTCTAAATTTTTAAACAAAAATTTGACTTTATAACTTCTATTTTTAATGTTCCAACCCTCCAAATTTTACCGTTATTTTTTCAAAACATAATTTTGGGGATCCAGAGTGATAGTACAGGGGCTGGGTTGCATGCGTCTTGCATGTGGCCAACCTGGGTTTGATCCCCAGAACCTCATATAGTCCTCTGAACCCTTCCAGAAGTGACCTCTGACCATAGAGTCAGAAGTAATCCCTGAGTGCTCCTGGGTTTGGCACAGACAACAATAACAACCAAAAGAAACCCCAAATAAAATAACATAATTTGAAGCCAGAGAGATAGTACAGTGAATAGGGAATTTGTGTTGCAGATGTTCAACCCAGGTTCAATCCCCTGACATTTGGTCCCTCAAGCCCCTCCAAGGATAGCTCTGAGTTGCAGTGCCAAGAGCAAGCCCTGAGCACCACCAGCTGTGGCCCCCAAACAAAAACAAAAACAAACATACAACGCCCCCTCCCAAATATGTTTGCCTTATTTGTTTTGTGGTAGAAACAGAACTTAGGAAAAAAGAAAAGTATATTTATTAATAGAAATGTTTTGGGAAGCACATAAATAAATATTAATAAAGGCCCTCCCGTTGATCGTCGATTTGCTCGAGCGGGCCCAGTAACGTCTCCATTGGAGACTTTGTTGTTAGTGTGTCTGGCATATCGAAAACTCTCGGTAGCTTGCCGGGCTCTCCGAGAGGGGCGGAGGAATCGAACTCGGGTCGGCCATGTTGGCCGCTTGTAAGGCGAATGCCCTACCACTGTGCTATCTCTCCAGCCCAACAAATAAATATTAAAACTGAATATAAATTTATTTTATAAGCTTTATTATCATATTTTATTAATTTAAGAGTTTATAAAGCCCAAATAGTAAATTTCTTTTTGAAAACATTTTATTTTAAGCATTGTGATTTACAATATTTATAATGGCAGGTTTTTATGCATAAAACATTCCGACATCATACCCTCCACCAAGGTCCACATAGTAAATTTCTTAACTAACCATGCTAAGTTTCTTAGGGTTTATCATTAGTCCACATGTAACATTTACATTTGTTCATAGAGATACATGCAGCGATTATATACCTTCTGTAAATTTAGAAATTACATATTGCCATAAAACCTCCCATGGGGAGAAATTTAGCAGACAACTGATATGTGTGGGTCATCCTATTCTTGTTCTAACAATAAGTTCATTTTTATATAAGGGGCTGTATCCAGAATCACATGGAATTGTTGGCAATTCAATGTATGATCCTGTATTTGATGCCACTTTTCATCTACGAGGGCGAGAGAAATTTAATCACAGATGGTGGGGAGGCCAGCCGGTAAGTTTTGCATTAAATGTATACTTGCTGAAACTTTTCACCCTTAAACTTGTAACCTGTGAAAAAGATACAAAATGCTTCTGTTTTGATATTATATGCGTGATGCACATACTTGACATGTGTATTGAAGAAGTAATATGTATATGAATCTATATACATGGGAGTATTTATGATAGATACGAACTTACATATATTAGCATATGCATAAAATGTCTATATGTTTGTGTCTGCTCTAGGATTATAACTGTGCCAGGTAAGTGTCTTACCTGAGGTGATAGTGGTGGAAATGCTAAAGAGTGAATTTCAGAAGTGTTTTGAAGAAGGAATAATCAGATATTACTGGGTACTTGATTTGGGGGTACAATGAAAAAGAGAAGCAAAGGATTGTAACTATACCAATTTTTGGCACAAGTCCCATATGAACTCTAAAAGGATATTTGCTGGGGAGACTAGTAGGAGTTCAATAAAAGTTCATGGATTTTTTTAAGAATTTTTTTGGGGAGAAGTGATACCACCTTACAGTGCTCAGGGACTATACCTGGCTCTGTGCTCAGGGACCACTCCTCATGGTGCTCAGGGGACCAAGTAGTGCTGGATTCAAACAAAGGTTGTGGCCATAGGCACATGCTAGGCAAGTACCTTAACCCTTGTACAATGTCTCTGGTTTAAGTTTTTAAAAAACTTTTAAGTTTTTTTTTAAAAGATGGTCTAATCCATCTTCTAAAAAAATCTTAACATATGTATATATATATAGCTATATATATATGTTAATATTTTTTCTCGCCCTCGTAGATGAAAAGTGGCATCAAATACAGGATCATACATTGAATTGCCAACAATTCCATGTGATTCTGGATACAGCCCCTTATATAAAAAAGAATAGGATGACCCACACATATCAGTTGTCTGCACTGTAGCACTGTCCTCCTGTTGTTCATCAATTTGCTCGAGTGGGCACCAGTAACATCTCCATTGTGAGACTTGTTACTGTGTGTTTGGCATACTGAATACGCACTGGGAGCTTGCCAGGCTCTGCCATGCGGGTGGGATACTCTCGGTAGCTTGCCGGGCTCTCCGAGAGGGATGGAGGAATTGAACCCAGGTCAGCCATGAACAAGGCAAACCTATCCACTGTAAAATAAAATCTTACGTTAATTCTGGAACAGCAAATTAATACTTTGAAAGAAATCATCCTGTTTACTTCAGATCAAAAGGCCAGGCAGAAAACAGAAAGGGGCGTGGGTGGCTTTGCACACAATGTTTTGCTTGTGACTGTGTGTGGTTAGGCAGCTTGCTTGGCCAGACATGAAGGAGGCAGCATCAGGCAGTCATGGTTGCCCATGTGCACAGCTGAAGTCAAGTGTCCACGACTCTTGGTGGATGGAACAGAACCTGCACAGGAATAGGGCCAGAGCGATCATACAGCAATTACCTTTCATACAGCTGACCTGGGTCCGATCCCCAGGACCCCATATGGTCCTCAAGGCCACCATGAATGACCCTTGAGAACAGAGCCAGAAGTGAGCCCTGAGCACCATTGGGTGTGGCCCCCAAATTAAAACCAAGCAACCAAAGGATTTCCACAGGAATAGATCCCAGGACATGCAGTGAATTAGAAATCTGTCGAAGGAAGGTGAATGTGCCATCCCACATCAGCTCTGTTTGGAGCTGTGGCTCCTTGGAGCACTGGCTAGGAAGAAGACTGGGTGGCCTTTGTGTAATTTGGCACAGCTAGAAGAGTGGACAGTGTGTGTGATAACATCCCTAAATGATCTCGACAGGGGGCAGAGAGAATAGGCAGGCAGGATTCAATCCCCAGCACCCCATCTGGCCCTGTGAGTCTGCTAATAGTGATCCCTGAGTGCAGAGCCAGGAGTAAGCCCTTAGAATGAGTAGGTGTGACTCCAAAGTCAACTCCCAGCTGCCCCCTTGCAAAAAAAAAAAAGTCTCAGACCTAGAAGTTGTTGGCTAAATAAAGACTATAGAGTTATCAAAAAAAATACCTATTGAGGTTTTACTCTAGTTGTCTGAATATTCATATTCCCTAAAAGTCATATCAACGGTGGGAGGATATTGGCACTTTGGTGATATGTGTGGCACAATATCAAATTGTTGTGTCCAAAACATCTATACTACTGTAAACTATGCTGCCTTGATAAGAAAAGTTTAAAAAGAATTTAATCAGTGCACAAGTTTAAATATAGTTTTTTCATGAAAAGAAAAGTGAGGCAGACTTCTCGACTCTCTGCAGAAGCGTTTCTTTATAGTAGAAACTCTGATTCTGCTGTCTTAGTGCAAATGTGACTCCCAGAGGTCTCTGATGACCGAGGTTGGGAGCAGAGTGAATTTGTTTACTGGTGAATTTCATGAACCAAGTTTATGAGAGAGGAACATTTCGTGTATAAATAAAATGATTGAAATGAGAGCTCTGTTGTGCTGTTGCTAGTTGGTCTTTTACATTAATTTTGTCATGAAAGCAAACTTGCCTGAAGAACCAGAAAAGATAGAGAGATAAATAGTAATTTAATCCAATTGGGTCACCTTACACCAAATGTTGACATTCAGCTTCCTCTGGGTTAGCAGAACTCAGAAGATGAGTCCACATATTCATTAACTTTTTCAGAAGCAGAGCAGAGGGAATGCTGCTAACCTGCCCCATGAAGTGAAGTCTCTGTTTCAACTATTTGCCTGTTTCCTTATAAACTCTCCAAGGCAACTCATTTGACCAAGTTTTCCCACCTTTCTAAAGCTACCCATGATTTGCAGTGAAACTGATTCGTGTTTCTATCTTCTTGACCAAGATGCCACTGTAAGAATTCCAAGGACATACTTGCTTTAATTTGAAAACAAATTTAATCGAAAACTGGCATTTAGGAAGAACATACTACCCATGGTAAAAAGAGTATAAGAAGGTGCAAATACTATGAGAAGAGCTAAATCTTAATAAATATTCTTCAAGATTTTAGACCATTCTCCCAGAGTCTTGTGTATTTAAACAAAATCACCAGAAAAAAATAAGTGGAGTAGAGAAAAATATTTATAAAGATCTTAGGTAATTAAGTTAGACTCAATTTGTTTTTACTAAGTGATTAAGCCATGAAAGAAATTTGGCTACATAACATAGAGGTAGACTAAATGGTGAATAAGAACCACTGTTATTTTAGTAGATGGGATAAAAAATTTATACAAAGTCCATCTGAAAATTAGAATCTCATTATTAAGCTTCCAAAATGAATTTCTATCCATTTATAAGCAAAGTTCCATGGAGAGTATCATGCTAAGTGAAATGAGTCAGAAAGAAAGGGACAGACATAGAAGACTGTCTGTGTCTATTATGTTGTTTTATACTCCACAAATGAGTGCAGACAGTCTGCATAACTTGAGGTGAAACAACAACATAACTTGAGGCTGAAACCTAAGGATAGTAGATATACAGGACAGGAAGATTGCTCCATTGCTGGAAGCCTGTCTCATGAGCAAAGGGGAGAAGGCAGCTGGAATAGAGAAGGGATCACTAAGAAAATGATGGCTGGAGGAATTGGTCAGGATGGGAGGTGTGTGCTGAAAGTAGGTAAAGGACCAAACATTATAACCTCTCAGTGTCTATATTGGAAGCCATAATGCCCAAAAGTAGAGAGTATGGGGAATATTGTCTTCCATGGAGGCAGGGGAAGGGTGGGAAAGGGGGGGGGGGAGATACCGGGGATATTGGTGGTGGGGAATGTGCACTGGTGGAGGGATGCACTGGTTTGATTATTGTGTGATTGTAACCCAAACATGAAAGCTTGTAACTGTCTCATGGTGATACAATAAAATGTAAAGAAAAAGAGAAAAAAAAGAATTTCTATAATTTAGTTTCAGTTTATCCCCCCATGTAACCATTGCACCTAAATTGAGTGTGCTTTTAACTTGTTAATCTTAGGAAATTTGCTATGAGATGCTGTCACTCAGTATATGATCTGAAATTTTTCATTCATGTTTCAATGGGATTCCTTTTGTTGTTTTAAAAAGTGTTTATTTGGGACCAGAGTGATAGCACGGCAGGTAGGGCATTTGCATTGCACGCGGCTGACCTCGGTTTGATTTCCAGCATCCCATATGGTTCCCTGAGCACCACCAGGGGTAACTCCTGAGTGCAGAGCCAGGAGTAACCCCTGTGCATTGCTGGTGTGATTCAAAAAGTAAAAAAATAAATAAGTAAGTAAGTAAAAGTAAAGGCCCTCCCATTGATCGTCGATTTGCTCGAGCGGGTAACGTCTCCATTGGAGACTTTGTTGTTACTGTGTCTGGCATATCGAATACTCTCGGTAGCTTGCCGGGCTCTCCGAGAGGGGCGGAGGAATCGAACTCGGGTCGGCCATGTTGGCTGCCTGTAAGGCGAACGCCCTACCCGCTGTGCTATCGCTCCAGCCCATTATTTATTTATATTTGGCTTTTGGGCCACACCTGGTATTGCTCAGTGCTTACTCTTCCCTCTGAACTCAGGTTTCACTCTTAGTGGGTTTGGGGAACCATATGGGGTGCAAGGGTTTGAACCTGGCCAACTGCATGCAAGGCAAGTGCTGCCCCCATTGTGGCTCCTAAAATTGTTTACTGTTTTTCTTATTACAGAAGCATGTTCTGTGGAATTCCTTAAATGCTTGTTTTTTTTAACATTATTTTTGCCATAATCCTACAATTCCTAATCCCAAATTATCAAATGGGGAAATTCTTGGGTCTGTTTTAATCTGAAATCAAAATGGCAAAGAATAAATGGGATTCTCAGGTGTCCACTAGACACAGATATTTTGGAAACAAATCTAGTAGACTCCCTGATGCAAGTCTTTTATTTTTATTTATTTATTGGTTTTTAGACCACACCTGCTGGTGCTCCAGGCTTACTCCTGGCTCTGTGCTAGGGATCACTCCTGGAGGGCTTGGGGTACTGGGAAACAAACCTAGATGCAAGGCAAACACCCTACTAACTGAACTATTGATCTGGCACATGACAGAAGCCTTTAGAGCCATAGTTTTTGTAACAAGGGGCTTCTAAACAGAGCAGACACATTATTACTTCTTAAATTGTTTAGACTAGATATTTTCTGCCTGTCTTGGTGATGCTGTAAGTTGGTGCCAAGGCCATCCTAGTGAATGACAGTAGTGTAGAAATGCATGTTCCAGGACCTGAGCTATAAAACAGCAGGTATTATACTTTTACCTTACATGTGGCCAGCCCGGATTTGATCCCTGATACTGCATATGGTCTTCTGAACCTGCAGGAATGATCCCTGAATACAGAGCCAAGAGTAAGCCCTGAGCACAGCTAGATGTGGCCAATCTCCCCCATCTCCCCCAGAATTTGTTCCAGGACAGCAAAATGCAGAATGACACTGGATTTGGAGTGAACCACTAGGTCATAGGGACACATTTAATAGAGAATGGAAATCACTGCATTCCTCTCTTTTTCTCTTTTTTTCATTTTTCTTTGATTTGGGGCCATTCCTGGCAGTGCTCAGGGCTTATTCCTGGCTGTTACCTTAAGGATCATCCCTGGTAGACCTTGCAGGACCATATGTATGCTGGGAATTGAACTGGGTACTATCCTTTCAACCCCTCATCCCTTTTATTATCTTGCTGAGACTTTACTTTTTTTTTCAGAAAAAAATTACTTTTCCTTTATTCTGTTGTTTCTTTTCCTTAGATGCTCTAAACTAGTATTTTCTTCCTTTGTTTACTCTCTCTTAATGTGCTGAGAAAGGTTTTAGCTCATCTAATCCATTTGCTACTAGACTATGATTTATTCTTCACATTTTACTTGAACTATACCTGTAGACAGATGTCATAAAGGTCCCTTGACTTTGGCTATGTTCAGAGTCTTTAGTACTGAGTTTTCATATTATTTACTATCATGAATTTGATCAAACTTTCTTAAAATTAGTGATTTATATATATGTTCTATACTTTGTTTTGTTTTGATTTGGGGCCACACCATCAGTGCTCAGGGATTATTCCTGGCTCTTCACTGAGGAATTACTCCTGGCAGTGCTTAGGAGACCATATGGGGTGTCAGGAATCGAACACAAAAGTGGGTCGTGTGCAAGGCAAATGCCCTACCCGCTGTGCTATCTCTCCAGACCCTCACTGTATGTTTTAGATTGTGACCCCTATGCGGTAGGACTTAATTTCTCTCTCCATTCTCAAGATCTACTCCCATTCTCTGATATATTTAGTCATCACTGCTACCTCTGTACCCACAGAGGAGGTGAGTTTACCTTCTTCCTACTTATCTGTCTTTCCGAGAAGTTCTCACTCCACAGTCTAATCCGCTACAGCCCTGATCTACTCATCTTTAATTTGTTCTGTCCCTTGAATCTCGCTGATGATCTATTCCTGCTCACAGGGGGACCCCACCCTCCCCTCTGGTCTCCCAGAATTCTTCTTGCTAGCCCCATGCCTTTGAATGCAAAAGAGTCATTTCTCTGCAAAGAACTGTTAGAAATTCTTCTACAATGGCAACTCATGATTTTGTAGAAAAGACTTCCAAAAAATTCTTTCTCAAAATTTCTATTCCTCTCACACAGTTATATACTTAATTAAGAAAAGGTTGAATTTTACACTTCTTTCCTTTTGGTTTCAGTGGGGATGCTTTCATTTTTCTGTTTCAGAGAATTCCTGAGAACATATTAAGAAGCTACAATATTACTTCCTTTTTCCCCCTTTTCAAAATGTGGCCTCTTTTCACTGATGTCAAAAGTAGAACAAAGAAAGGAACAAAGGGGTTAAAGGTAGGAAATTCCCAGCTGGAAAGATGGCACAAAGAGCTGCAGGAACCCCATGGTCCTCTGAGCACCACCAGGAGCTCCCCCCTGAACTCTAAACATGATTAACACCACCCCCACCCTTCCCTTCCAGCAACGCTTCCTTGTGTAGCCCCTCAAAGAAAGGCAGAGGTAGCTCAGTGGGCGGGACTGTATGTTTCACACACAGGAGAGCCAGGTTTCCTGAGCACTGCCCAAGGTGAACCTAGGACAGAGAGATTGGAGTAGCCCCTTTGTACCTGAGCACAGCCAGGTGTGACAACCCCTACCCAGAGAAAATGAAAGAAAAAAGTCAGGAAAACCCAATCCAGGGCTTAATCTCACAATTTAAAAAAACTATGTTTTGGGATAGAGATGTTACACAGAGGTTAAGGCGTTTACCTTGCATGCTGCCTACCCGGGTTTGATCTCTGGCACTGCTTTTGGTCCCCTATGCCCACGAGGAGCAATCTCTGAACACAGAGCCAAAAGGAAACCCTTGCACTCAGCTGACTGTGGACCCCCCAAATTACATTGTTTTACCAATTTCTCAGGAAATGTAGATTGCACTCAAAAATCAGAGAAATTCTAGTTCTCTCATTTTTCTGAATTAGTAAAGAACTTGAAACTTCTGCCTTCCCCTTCTTTAAAAATAGGCCCAGAGGTCTGCTTTTACTTTTCTTCACTTGGACCAATATTTTTGTGCCTTTCCCCCTCTGTAATTATACCAAACCCACAACCTGCAAAAGAACTGTTCTAGTTTTTTTTTTTGTAATCCAAGTTCTGAACTGTATGCTTCAGTCTCATACCATTTGCAACAAAGTTTTGACTTTGTTACTGCTAGAATTCTGCTTGATATCTTAATATAAAGATCTTTAAATTTTTTTCAAGTATTCATTCTTCTATGCTCCTTTTTTTTTTACAGCTTTCTGAACATGTTTCTGGTTTTTCTTTAGAAATCCAGTTTAGCACAAATGATACCAGGAAGTGAGGAGAAGTAGTTTGTCCTTCCTTTTGAGAAGAAATACATTTTTAAAAAATTTTTGGGTCACATCCGGCAATGCTCCTGGCTCTGCACTCAGGAATTACTCTTGGTTGTGCTCAGGGGACTATATGGGATGCTGGGAATCGAACCTGAGTTCGCCGTCTGCAAGGCAAACGCCCTACCTGCTGTGCTATCGCTCCAGTCCCAAGAAGTACACCTTTTTACCCTCCTATTGTCTTCATCCTTCACAATGCCTTTAAAATGGCTTGATATCTTTTAGTTGCTATTATTGTGGGGAGCAAATGCCCTACCCGCTGTAGGGCTACTCCAGCTGGGGCTGGAGCGATAGCACAGCGGTAGTGCGTTTGCCTTGCACACAGCCAACATGGCCGACCCAAGTTCGATTCCTCCGCCCCTCTCGGAGAGCCCGGCAAGCTACCGAGAGCATCTCTCCCGCAGGACAGAGCCTGGCAAGCCACCCGTGATGTATTCGATATGCCAAACATAGTAACAACAAAAATCTCCAGTGGGGAGGGCCTTTACCTTTACCTTATTGTGGGGAGCCACAGTCGCCCTTGAGGGGTGGCCATACAGCACCTGGCACAGACTGTCACAAGTGCAAGACATGTGCTCTACCAGGGAGCCACAAGCCAGGCATTTGTACTTATGCACTTAATTGCCACTGTTCTGGGAAGCAGAGCAAGTATAAAGAACAGATGACTCTCTTTTGGCTGTGCGGTTAATTGTCTTTGCTACTTTCTGCCTTTTCTGCCGTTGTTCTTTCTTTATTCCCCTTCTGATGAGCTTTCCCTGGAGCATGAAATGAGTTAGAAGTCACTCCTTGGGTTTCTGGATGCCCAGATGAGGGCCACAATGTCATGGATTCCACAACAGCACGTTTAAAAGTTCAGAGTCATCATTTCATAAAACTATTGAAAAAAAAAGATTTTCTTGTTTTGTTTTTCTGGGTGGCCACACCCGGTGTTGTTCAGGGCTTACTCCTGACTCTGTTCAAGGATCACTCTTTGGTGGGGTTTGGGAAACCGTATGTGATGCTGGTGACCAAACCCGGGTTGACCGCATGCAAAGCAAGCCTCTTGCCTGCTGTACTATCTCTCTGGACCCTAAAAAGAGTTTCTTTAGAAAACTCTATGTAGTGTAGTAGCATTGCTGAAAAGACAATCATGAAGAGGATTGTAAAACACATGACCTCAATAATAATAACATTCAATTAAAAAAGGGGGGGTTTGGCCAGAGGTATATAGGAGTGCTAGCACCAAACCCCAATCACTATTGGGAGTAACCCTTGTGCCCCAATTTCCCCCAAACAAACAAACAAATAAACAAAAAGAACAAACAAAACACCCCAGAAAGAAACCGTCAGATTGATTTTATATTAGTGCTGGTCAAATGTCACCTCCCTTAACTTCCTTGAAAATAGCAAGGCACTGGATGTTTGTTTGGATATGAGTATACTCTGCTTGTGTCTTGGAAATTAAAATTAAGGATGAAGCTAGATCATGTAATAGACATAGTTTTGAGACATGTGTGTGATGTCCACCACACAGATGGAGTGCATCATCTTGTAGTGGAGGCTCTGGAAGAAGAATGAATGAGGGGCTGGAGAGATAGCACAGCGGGTAGGGCTTTTGCCTTGTACGTGGCAGACCCAGGTTTGATTCCCAGCATCCCATATGGTCCCTGAGCACCTTGAACGCCTGAGCCAGGAGTATTACTAATCCACAGTAACCTCTGTGCATTGCTGGGCGTGACTCTCCTCCTCCCCCCCCCCAAAAAAAAAAACGAATGAAAATTTCAGGGAACATTTTGAATCCAGGTTGAACTAAGCATACTTGGGTCAGCTCGGTGGACAGGAAGTGGCATGGTACTCTGGTGTGACCTCCCAAAGGGCGTTCTGAAGGGTGTGCTGAGCCTGAGACTTTCAGCCTCTGCTCCCGCCCAGTGGGACTAGAACTGCCTTCCCTCCAGGCTGATGTCATTCATTAGCAGCTCCTCATCTCAGAGACACTGGGGTGGGACTCCCTCATCTGCCAGCAGCCCAGCTGTGAGGAGGGGGCGGAGTGTTTTCCTTCCCCTCAGGAAGCTAGCAATTCTTGCTGAACTCCCAGATCTCCACTCCTCCGAATTACCCCTTTTCTTTCCCATTAAGGGTTTTCCCTGGAGTCAAAGAAGATGCAAGTCTGCTGACAGTAAAATCACCAGAGGGACTGATATGAAGAGGAATTTTCTCATATAGGAGCAGACTTTTCTGTTCAGTGAGAGACCAGAACTTTCCCAAGGTGTCTTGAATGTGCCCGGAAGCTTGCGTTTGTTTCCATGATTGCCTGACAAAAGTCACTGAGTGTTTTACCAAATCCAGTTTTGCTGATTGAAAATGTACTGACTTACTGAAGCTTAGAATCATGGGCTAGGTAATACTATCTAGATTTTCAAGCAAAGCAAAGCACCCACAGCTGTTAATTTGCCAGAGTACCTGGTGTCTGAGAAAGCCTCAGCTCAAGGCTTAAAAATCAGAGATTCTTTGCTCAGCTGCTGTTTTCCTCCTCTCATTGGGGAAGAGTGAGATGGAAAGAATACTTTTTCCATTTTTAATTTTTATTTAATTTACCTATTTGATTAATTTGTTTTAGTTTTGCTCTGGGGTTACTCCTGGCTCTGAACTCAGGAATTATTCTTGGAGGTGCTCTGGGGTCCCTATAGGATGCCAGGAATCAAACCTGGGTGGGACACATGCAAGGAAAGTGCCCCCCCCCCACCTGCTGTACTATCACACTAGCCCAAGAATACTTTTTAAAATTTTTTAATTTATTTTCAGTTTTTTAGTTTCTAATGAATTAGTGTGAAGTACAGTTACAGACTTACAAACTTTTGTGCTTACGTTTCAGTCATACAATGATCGCGTTCCCATCCCTCCACCAGTACCCATTCTCTACCACCAAGGATCCCAGTATTCACCCTTCCACCATGCCCCACCCTCCAACCTCTGTGACAGGCACATTTTCTTTTACTATCTCCTTTTAGTGTTATGGTTTGTGATACAGATATTAAGTGACCATCATGCCAAGAACACTTTTTAAAACCCCAATGAAGTGCTCCATTCACTTAACACATTGCCACAATTCCATTTGCCCAAAGGATAAGTAATAGATACAAAGGAATAAAACAATGAGATCCCCCTACCCCTCTTCTGTCCTTTTCTTTCACACGGTTTAAAAAAATAAGACAAAGCTAGGTTCCAGGATCCTGGCATCTGTGTGCCAAATTGGGTACTCATCTGTAGACTTTCAGTAGTAAAGGAAACATATGGTCCATGGCCCGGTCTTTGATGAGCTTGAAGTCTGGCAGCTAAGTGCAGTGTTCAAAACCAAGATCAGAAAAGACAGGTACCAGAAGAAGCAGATTTCTTTTTTTTTTTTTTGATGAAAAAAGATTTCTTCTAAATGCCACTTGAATCGAAGCAGTGTCTTTGAGAGCTTTTGCAGAAAACATATTGAATAACATTCATGGAAATAATGATGGTGATTTCCAGATGTGAAAAAAAGATGGTTGCAAATAATCTGAAATTTATGGTGGGGTGTGAATAAAATATAAGATATTTGATCTTACATATGTTTGGAACATTTTTACTCTTTGACCAAAGCTCAGAATATATTATAAGCCTCTTATATTTTCCTCAT
Source organism: Sorex fumeus (assembly GCF_029834395.1). NCBI lineage: Eukaryota > Metazoa > Chordata > Mammalia > Eulipotyphla > Soricidae > Sorex > Sorex fumeus. The sequence goes on from NW_026606059.1 coordinate 61,284,313, forward strand.
TAGCTATGGATTACAGCCAGCAAGCAAGGAGTGAAAGCTGGGACATTCTTCTGGTCTGTGTAAGTTATCACTATTTTTTCCAATTTGTAAAATTGCAATTATGATTCAGTTTATGAAACAGTCATTGGATTTTATTCCTTTTCAGTGAAATGTGAAAGCATTAGCACATTTTGAATATTTGCTAATGAAAATAATCATCTAGATTTTTTTTCAGAAGTTCTCTCTGTACTTCCTTCCCCTGCCTTTTTCTACTCCCTTCACTTATAATAAAATGTAAGGGATGTTTTCTCTCTTTGAAATCACCCTCTAGATTTCTCTATCTCTTTTTTTTAGGGGGGGAGTTTGATTGCTTGTCATCTAGGTACACTATTTTTCTCTTGTAATAGGTATGAAGTGACTTGCTGATTGTTTCCTAGAACTATGTTACCAAATATATTATTTTGATTCACAACTTAAAAATTCTGATGTGGGCTTGGGTAGCTGCTGTAGTGGTCTAAGAGACTGGAAATTTGCGACCGGAGACAAAGGCAGCCCTTGCCTTCCCTCTCATTTCCCGACTAAATTCCAGAATTTTCCTAATTGGAAAAAGGGCTTCTCCTCCCCACAGAGGAGATGAGGGGTTGAGAGTTAATGTTAATAAAATAGTCTTAAGATGAACTTTACCTAATGAAAGTGTCAACATGTTGATTATTTTTAAGACTCCTTCATAAGAAAAAGGAATCTGTTTCAACTTTCATGGGGATTTTATTCTCAGTGAGATGTTATTTCCATCTTTTTTTTTTTAACCACCTAAAGCTGTTTCCATATTTACCTCATATGTTTTAACAAAAATCTGACTATTCTATAATAGCAGTGTGCTGAGAGCAATCACAGGTTCAAATTAATTCAGAATGGTGCTGTCTATATTCTACAGATTCAGGAATAAAAGTAGCCTTTTCAGAGCTGAAGGGCTAAATTGAACTTGGATTTGGTGATTTCAAGCTAAGACAGAGCGTCCCTTTAAAAATGACACCACCCCCCACACGCACTTTTTAAAAAAAGAGGTTTTCCCGAGTTGAGAAATAAGTGTGAGAGATGACCTCCCTTCATGTAAATGTCTTGACTTACCACCTTCATCTTACACACTTACATTTATGTTTTAACCCTCAACTGCCACAGAGGCTTGTCGAAGAAATTTCTTCTGCTCCACCACAAATTTGTCAGGCAGGATGGAGAGAAGCCAAAAACATAATTAATACTTAGTCCTACACTTACCCCCTGAAACTGCTGCAGAGCTTCATTGAAAAGGCCCAGTGTTCTGGTTTTGAACGGCAATTTTCTCCACCTATTTTGAACGGCTTCTAAGAAGGTGGTTTCTGTGTGCTCCAAAGATGCCTGTAGGTTTGCTTCGCTTCTCAGACTATTCTTTGGCTATCTCTGCATTCTGGAAGCGATGGATTAATCTTTTTCCTTTGCTTTTAATCAATTAATTATTTTGGAGGGCCATGCCTGGCAGTACTCAGGAGCTATTCCCAGCTCAGTACTCAGGGATCACTACCAGAAATCACTCAGGGTACCATGTAATGCCAGAGGTTGAACCTGGGTCTTCTGCATGCAAAGCATGTCCTCAGTCCATTGAATTGTCTCTCTGGCTTTTCTTTTTAAAAACTGTTTTTATAAATTAAAAAAAATGCCTAAGAAAAGTTTTATTTACTTAGGAGGAGAAGGGTAGAGATGACATCTGGCAGTACTCATGGCTCTGATACTCAGGGGTCACTCCTGATAGTGCTTGGGGGACCGTATACAATGCAAGGGGCAAGACATGTAAAATGCAAGGGCTTCAACCCCAGTACTTTCTCTCTGGCTCTTTTTAAAGATAAGGGTTATACTTCAAGTTAATTGATGGAAATGAACACATAGTAAAAGTTTCATCATCTGAGATACTTAAATTTGAGATCAGATTCAAATCATCCATAGTCTTAGATTTTGAAGGCCATTTTTTAAAACGTGAACTTATTCTGCAACCGAGAATTATTCATGAGTTTTCAATGAAACATTTTGTTCCCAAGTCTTACCCAGTTGCTGCTCCATTATATTGTTATTGATCAATCCATGCCCAAAGGCTAATTCCCTTAGTGGATGAATGTGTAGCTTACTCTAGTCCCAGCTATGCTATTTAGTATGTTGGTAATCTTGGACAAGTGAGTGAATCTTCCAATAAATAGTCTTTATTTTTTTTTTTGAGGGGGAGGGCTGATAGTACCTTTCTCATAGGGTGTGATAAAGATAGAATGAGGTGACTCCTATAAAGGGCACTGTGGGAGCCTTAGTACACTGAGAATAACTGATAGAAAAAAAATTTATTTTTTTCCCTCATCTATAGCCTAGATAATTTTGTCCCCTGTTATTAAAAAACAGCTTATCTAGATTTAACTTTTTTGGTTTTTTGCTTTTTGGGTCATACCTGGTGATGCACAGGGGTTACTCCTTGCTCTTCACTCAGGAATTACTCCTGGTGGTGCTTGGGGGACCATATGGGATGCTAGGAATTGAACCCGGGTCGGCCACATGCAAGGCAAACACCCTACTGGCTGTGTTATCGTTCTAGCCCCTAGATTTAACTTTTTATGCTTTTTGCTGACCATGTAGCCAGTCTCATGACAAACCATATATTAATCAGTGATGTTAAGATAACATCCAGAGGGACCAAAGAGATGGCCCAAAGACTAGCGCATATACTTTGCATGCCAGAGGCCCCGGTTTAATCCCTTATACCACATGCTTCCCTGAGCACTGCTCGGAACAGTCCCTGAACACAGAGCTGGGATCAGGCCCTACGCACTACTGAGAGTGGCTCCAAAACAAAATTAAAAATGGACTTCATCATGAATCCAGTTTTCCTTTCTGTTAGTCAGATTTATTTGTGCTTCCACTCTGCATCATACTGTAAACACAAATGGCTAAGGAACACCTCTTCTTGGCTATGAAGACAAAAGACAACCAGGAACCCTTAGAGCCAGGCGGATAATACAATAGTGGTAGAACAGATAATAACAGTGGTAGAACAGATGTTTACCATGTGTGACCTCCTGTGTTGGATTATGCTGGTCCTGGTGGGTCCCTGTGCCCTGAACTGAGCAGCCAGGCCCACAGTGAGGGGTGCTTCCTGTCTTCAACGAGAACCTTTGCAGGAGGCCCATGCATATCTGTATATAAGAAAAGATGTAATCAGGAAATATAGAAATCACTTTTCCAACTCCTTATTTTGTGATCAGAGCACAGTGACTTAGAGAAGTCAAAGGTGGAGCCCACAGTCACAGTTAGGATGGATCCTCAGCTTCCCCAACTTTTCAGCATCTGTATGCATTTACCACATAAACACAGAATCAGTGTCCAGAACCCATGAATCATTTATTTGTATTTTCAAGCAATGACTTGTGACTGCTCCTTATTAGTCTTTTCAGTTAGTACTTCTTTTTATTTTGCTTTTGTGTTTTGTTTTTGGGCCACGATGCTCAGGGTCTCCTCCTGTCCCGGTGCTCAGGGATCACTCTTGGCAGGGCTCAGGGGACTATATCGGGTACCGGGGATTGAACCTGGGTGGACTGCATGCAAGGCCCAAGCCCTGCCTGCTGTACTAATGCTCTGACCCATCTGTTGTTACTTCTTATATCTATATATTCACAAAAAATGTTTTGCTTGTAAAATGCTTTGAACAGGTCTTTCGTAAGTGTGTGTGGCATGTCTGTAGGCCAGTGTGTGGGAGTAAAAGCTAATATTTGTTAAACCTCTACTTGAAGTGTTTTTCATGTATTGTCTCATGTCATCCTTACAATGACATATGAGAAGGCATGCTTCATCCTCTCTAGAAGCAATAAAAAGTTAGGGGCCTTGTCACAGTCTCCTCCACATGTGTCAGAGTCAGGGTTCAAAATCAGTCCTTCTGGCCCGAGAACTCAGGCTTCTCATCCCATCCCCTTCTGGTCAGACTTCCCATCCTGCAAAGATATTGAAGGATGGTGTGATGAGCCCAGCTCTAATTCTGTCAACCTGGAATTTTCCGTGAGCATTAAGCGAGTCCTTCAAAGTCCATTTTTGAAACTTAACACCAGTGACATAAATGAATGGATTTGTAGGTAGGTAGTTTACGTAAGATAAAAAAAAAAGTAAAAAGGCTATAAGGCTTTTGTTTTTGAAAGTTAGGAAAGAATTCAAACCATGTAATTATTTTGTTTGGATACAGGGGATTTTGAAAGTGATTAAGTGATTAACCTGGCTTTGCTTTGCCTATTTCGAACTCAATTATAGGCTATAATGAACAGGGTCACATTTATTTAATAGGAGTGGGATTTGTTTAAACTGGGGCTCTTTTCTATGGTAAATATGATTTTCCGGGATGGTAGGCTAGTTTGAGACAGAGAAGGGTCAGAACAATGACAAATTCCTGATTTATCAGAAAGACTGGAGTTGGTGGGAGCGGTTATGGGGATCAGAATGGGCAGGGATAGGGGGGCGGGGATGACCAAGTCTCATATTGTATTGTGACTCTGAAGAATATTTCTTTCCCCCTCATTTTGGGGGATTTTGGGGACACACAGGACAGGTGCTACTGCTGGTTCTGTGCTCAGGGGTCACTCCTGGAGGTGCTCATGAGCCCAGGCAGTAAGAGGAGTCAAACCAGGATTGGCTACACGGGAAGCAAGCACCTTAACCCCTGTACTATGTCTCAGGTCCCTGAAGATTTCTCTTTCTCCTAATTCTTTCCATCAAGTGTAAAAGCTTAGGGGGCTGGAGTGGTAGCACAGAGGGCAGGGCATTTACCATTTACCTTTCACACAACCAACCCGGGTTCAATTCCCAGCATCCCATATGGTCCGCTGAACACTGCCAGGAGTAATTCCTGAGTGCATGAGCCAGGATTGTACCCCCTCTCCAAAGAAAAGCAAAAAAAAAAAAAAAAAAAAAAGCAAACACTTAAATGGTTCACTCGCATCCTTTGACAAACTTTTAACCGTTTGTTTTTAGAACTGCTTTTGATTCTCAGCAATATTGAGCAGTAGGTGTTTCCCATATTTCTCCCATGCCTGCCAATGCATCATCTCCTCTATTCTTATCCTCGGCTGGCTAACAGGTCCACTGGTTACAGTTGATAGATCTATATAAACATGTATTTACCATGCAGAGGCCACTGTTTACATTACAATGCATGCTTAGGTACAGTAATTTTTAGCAACCACAACTAAATTTGGGCTTTTGTTTAGAATCATTATAAACATGTTCTAGTGTCTGATCTTGGGGGAGCAGAAAAGCGATTTGTCTTTCTGAAGTGTGTGTCCCCCGACTAGGAGAGAGGAAAATAAATTTTCCTCAGATAAAGGCCTCATTCAGTTTCTGAGCATCTTAATGTAATTCAAGATCGGGTATAGTCCCTTCATGTGATCTATGAGCTCTTAAAATGTGTGCCAGAATCTGGTAATTATATTTCAACAAAAGAATGAGTCTTAAACACAAAAGTCATTGTGAATGAAGATTATACCCTTGTTGTCAGTCTCATAATTATATGTGTCATTCTTAATAGAGTTTTTTAGAACTAGAAGAGGATTTCAGGGATACCTTTCCTTATCTTTTATTTTTATAGAAGAGGAACTTAAAGTTACGGACTAAATAATTTTTTCTTTCTGAAAGAGATAGCTACTGAGAGCTAGAAAAAATAACCAGTTAAGATCATTAATCAAAATATGCCTTAGCATGGTTCCTACCCTTTACCTGTCCTATCTCATTTCTTCCTTAAAATCAAGTTGTACAGCATGCTTTGCTAGTATTATTGATGAGTCAACTGAGGCCGAGAGAGTAAAAAAGGCCGAGTGGTCAAGAGGTCGCATCATTGGCCGGAGATAGAGTTGGAATATAAGACCTGGTCCCACTTTGGCCACAGCTAATGACTTTACTCAGTAGAAAGCAGTAATTTTGAACCCAGGGACCTTTCTGCCTGGAGCAGAGTCTCTGATCAGCAAGACAAGTTCCTCACTCGCCTGTGAATCAGAGTTTCCAATCTCCTCTCCTGTGGCAGAAGTTGAGCAACGTAATATTTTGCAAATGGAAATGGGAGTTTAAACACTAACTCCAAAGAGGACCTTTTACTACAATGAAGTGAAAACAGATGGTGGTAAATACAGAGCCCTTGGCCTGGGTGCAGAAGCAAAGCTTTCCCCAGGCTGATGTTTGTGGAACTGCAATCTCACATCTTGCTGTGCCTCTTATTACCCTACAGGGTCATCCCTCACGAGCGGAGAGTATTAACCATACTACAGTGGCTCACGCTGCCAGACAGCGAAAGGTATTTGTTTCCCTCACCCTGACTTTCTCTCCTCAGACATCTCCATCTTAGGGCAGAATTGGGTGAAATGCTAGGAGGACAGCCATGTTTGGGTATTATGAAAGCTTCGTGATTCTCCGTCCTTAGTGTTGTTATTTTCCTAAGGATACAATGAATGTAACTTGTTTGGGTCCATTTAATCACATGGATTACTGCGCTATTAATCCTGGCCACTGCAGCAGTTTCAGACTTTGATAAGGCATTTATTAGCAGCAGCCTGAGGGGCTGGAAAGCTGTAAGACTTTCACTTTAATGACAGGTTTTACAAATATTTTGTTTTTAAAATCAAGCTGTAGATTGCTGGGCTCTTATGAATTACCACTGGACTCTATTATCTGGAGGATTCATGACCTGGGTCTTTATTCAAATTTTCTTTGAAAGCTTTTGATTCCTTTTGTTTTTCTGGGGTCTCAGTGGCCAGTCCTGGCTCTGTGCTCAGGGGTCGTTCCTTGCGGTGCTCTGGAGACCATGTGGCGCTGGGGATTGAACAAGGGTCGGCCACATGCCAGGCAAGCGCCTTACCTCCTGCACTATCTCTTTGTTCCTGATTTTTGGTTTCTGACAGTGAGATTAGGAAGTTATCATAGTGAGGATAGAATATTGAGTGGTGGACATGGAAGCAATAGAAAAACCAAATTATGAAAGCACAGTTTTCCAAGGTAAGAGCAATAGTCGCTGGGAGATTAACGGTAGATCATTTTAGAAAATGTGTTTAGAGATATTTGATGTTTTTTGTTAAGTGTGGTTTAGGGGAAGTTCTTAACCTTTCAATTTTCCTGCAGGCCTTCAGTCTATGCCTTCTATTCTGAACAGCCTGATTTCTCTGGACACAAATATGGCCCTTTTGGCCCTGAGGTTAGTAGCTTCTCATTGGCCTAAGGTGTTCTGGTGTCCTTAGGATACGTGATCTACTGACCTTATTTCTGGATTTGTACAAAGTTTCTTGGTGTGTTTGATCTGTAAGGTCTATAAGGAGTTAGTAAGTTATAAGATTAAAAACATTTAAAAAGATAAATTTACATGCTTCTTTTATAGAAACTTTATTTCAGATTCATTTGATTCTTAGATGTATCATAAACATGGAACTAACAGGAGATTATATTTCAACCCTGTGAACTGATGAATAGCAAGACAAAGGACTGGGAAAAACTGGCATTTATCATCACTGGGATGGGAAAAGAAAGGGATCTGGAGATGAAACCTGCAATGCAAGTAATTGCAGCTGAAATTCAGCTCCTTTTAAGTGGCTGTGCAGTTCAGAAGGCTGGGCCAGGAAAGTATCTCTAATAGCTTTAGCAAGTGCAATCAAATCCATCATGGATTATGGTGTTGGGCACATCTCTCTGGTAAATTCTGATACAGGCATACATATTTATGAAACCATGCCTGGGACCAGCACTATGAATGTGTGTGTGTGTATATATATATATATATATATGTATATATATATGTATATATATATATATATTTGTCTCCAACAGCAAACTCTCTGTGACTAAGAGAAATACACTGTTGAATAATAAATCTCTGTAGTAGAGCAGGAGTCAGTACTTGGAATCACTCAGAAAGCTTAGTAAGAGAAATCTGTCAATAAGGTAATGTCCGGCATCACTTCAAATTCAGGCAGTGGGCTAATTGTATTTCATGATTCTCTCCATTTGTTTAGAGGTGGAAATCTTTTCACAGTCCAGAATAGGTCACTTAAAATAAGATGGAAATTGCCTATTTATACCTTTTTCTATCTTGAGTGTTTTTTCACCTCTCCTTACTGGAGCAGTGAGATCTACATCAACAAAGTAAGACTAGGTTTTGGATAGCTGATTATTTCAAAAATGTTGCTGGAAAACACCTCCCATTTCCTAGTGATCTGTGACAACACTATTAGTTATACTTAAGTTCATTGTGTTTAGCATAAGAATGAATAGGGAATACAGATAAATGTGTCTTGATCTAAGTATTTTTGATCAAAATACAAGGTGTCTAAACCAAGACAATTAATACTAAGGTATCATAAGTATTTCTAAATGCTTACGTTAATTCAGAGCTTATTTTTGTAAGTACTGGTCACTAATGGCGATGTGAAACCATTTCCAGCTTGCCTTAAATCATTGAAGTTATATATGTCTAGTGCTCTTTTTCCAAACCCTTTGATATTTAACCAGTGTTATAGGATTATAACACAAATGATAAAATGAGATAAATATCTGCATACATGAAACACAAATCTAGTCTTGCCAAAGCAAGCAAATCTGTTTTATCTTTAGGATGACTTTCTTTGAGATTAAAATGAACAAAAGGAACTACATTTTATTTTTAAAAAATCCTTAAGCAGTTCCATGTGGTCTGTTTTAAAGGTTCAACTTACTTGAATAATAATACTGCCTAAAATCCCTGTGGCATATGCAAAACAGGGACTTGTAGAGCCCTTCTTTTAAAAGCAAGAGACTAGTACTTAGAGCTTGAGTGGTAAGTGAACTTAGAGGGAGAAGCACAGAATTTCTGACATTCAGATCAGGCTTCTTCCCATGAAACCGTTGAACTCTTCTTCTGTCCAGGAGTAAGCAAAGTGGTCAGTTAATAACTATGTTCACATCATACAGAACATTTTCTTTATGTCAAGAGTCAGAATTTTACAATGCAGATGAGGGATAACTCATAATTTTCGTTTCTTTGAAAGTTACATGGCTTAGCAATAAAATGTTCTTTATCCATAACCGTCTTTAGATTTCTGAGATGTAGTTCAGTTGTGATTACTACTTGAAAACGTATGTGAGTGTTTTAATCAAGAAATAAACTAAAATGTTTTAAGTAATCAGCGATGATGATTGAAGCATAAGAAGATACTTTAATTTGCTGGGATGATGGTTCTTTGCTTAGAGTAGTTCATAAACTTACAAATATTTTCCCCCTATAGGATTTTGACTTAAAAGATTAATTTATTCATGGTGCATTGTTTTAATATTGTTAACATTTGTAACTAGGATGTTATATCTACTGGGTAAATCGTTCTTGATTAGTGTATCTTCAATTATGGAAACTAATAACTTGGTAATTCTCTTCTGAGATGGCAAGGAATATTCTCAGATTTCAACTATTTCCCATTTGATTCTAGGAATTTTATTTTTACTAAAAGCAAATAAAACAGTTGGTACTTTTAAAACATAAATCAAAGCAAGTGAAAATCTCTCGTGTGTATATGTACACCATATGTGTATATATACATATATATACACACATATATATCTCTTTGGTCATACTTATGCACATATGTTTGTATATATATTCTTACACATGAAGACAATAGATATATATCAATTTTCTGTATTTATTGCATATGTAAAGATTATACTAGCAAAATATTTTTAATCAATAATATGATGTCTTTTGCATATACTGAGAACATAACTTGCATTTGAAGTTTGATTGAACTGATTTAATATAGCCAAATGTGTACTACAACACAAAGGAAGTTTGTTCTTTGTTCGCTTAATATTTGAGTATGCTTTTTTCAGGATGATTCTCAAAGGCTATTAAGTGAGATGACCAGAGAGTGGGCTAATAGCTTGAAGAAATGGTGTGTTGCTCCTAGTTTCATAGTGTAATTGTGAATATTCAGAAATATGCTTGCTTCTGATTATTGGCGCAATCTTTTTCTCTATGACCATCTCTGCTTTATCTGTGACCTCTCGTTCGGCTGCTCTTCTAGGCCTAGAGGCAGAGCTTTGGCTGGCTAGTTACTGCCTTCAGATGGCAAAGTATCCTTCTGAAAAGCAGGGAAATTTGCCCTTCTCCCTCCCATCCTCTTAATAACCTCAGGCTAAATCTTCTAAAGTCAGGCTAAAGAATGGCTGGTCAGTGAAAATTTAGCTTTCATCTACCTCTAACATTCGAAGAAGGAAATACATGCGATATAATCCCTGGATGAAAACTCATTGTGACTAAATCCTGTTTCTTCCGCTGCTCTTCTAACCCGCTGCTATCGGAAGGGCTCGCCTTTGGAGTTTTCGGAATGTTGAGGTCTCTTGCAAATGGCCTGGTGTCTGAATGGCAGACTTGAGTGCTAGCTGAATGTATTCAGTGACCATGAAATGGAAAACCCGTCTTTTTCCCTTTGCTTCTCTTCTGATGGAATATTGCCTAATACTAGAAGCATTAAAAAAAAAACAAATTAAAAAACTAAAGCAGAGTCTGGGGCTGTGCCTTTTAATCTCTATGCCGGAGAAAGAGGAGGAGATGGAAGTGGAAGTACCTTTGCGTTAGCTTGCTCTGGAAACAGTGAAACTGCATGGCAGATGGCCTCCTTTTGGAATACACTAACATTGTTCCTCCTCCTGCCCCTTCCTGCATCTGAATGAATCTCAGAAGACAGAGCCCCCTGGAGAGAAATCAGCTAGGGCTAGGGAGAAGACTGCAGGTCTTCTTGCTTTAATTTGACTTTGCACCATCAGCACCATCAGGAACCTTTTTTCTCCAACATTTAGAAGTCTTTGGATTCTATTCACTCATTTTATGGAGCTATGCTGCTCTCTAGATTATCAACACATGATACACATTTCTGATACTCAAAAGGGAGAAAGAGTAGAAAGAGTCTATGTAGAAAGAGTAGAAATAGTCTATGTGGGCTCCTTCTTGACCCATAAGACAAGTGAAGAGATCTGGGTGATTTTTTTATTTCACCTAATTTTCAAGAGAAATATTTAAGATATATAGTTATCTCTTGGTTTAGAGTTTCTCACTACCATAAATCTAGTTTTCCCACTAAAAATTCTTATTTGTATAGTCTGTTCATGACTAAGGGGAAAAAAATTTTTTTGCTAGTACTGCCTCCAACTTTATTAATTATTATTTATTTATTTTAATTAGTGAAGCACCATAAGGTACAGCTGTAGACTTACAAACTTTCGTGCTTGGGCTTCAGTTATACAATGATCAAGTACCCACCCCTCCACCAGTGCCCATTCTTCACCACCAATGATCCTCCCACCCCCACACCCTGTCCCCCCACCCCATCTCTGTGGCAGGGCATTCCCTTTTGCTCACTAACCAAGGAAAAATTTTTAAAGATTATTATTTGTTTCAATTTATCCTTGGTTTATAATTAATGTTTTGGTTTTTTTGTTGTTGTTGATCCTTGCTAAGGAAAGGTGACAGTTGCTTTCGTATGTTTTGTTGTGGGATCAGAAACCCATAAAATTCTGAATTGGAATCACCTACCTGAATATCATTGTCACCCTAAAATAACCGAGTATCTTGTATTCTTGGTTTTCTTTCTTTTTTTTTGGTTACTTTTGTCTTCTGTTTTTTGGGGGAGGGCCAGACCCAGCCATACTCAGGGGTTACTCCTGGCTCTGTGCTCAGCAATTACTCCTGGCAGTGCTTGGGAGACAATAGAGAATGCCTGGAATTGAATTTGGGTTGGCCTTGTGAAAAGCAAGCACTCTACTCACTGTATTATCACTCTGGCCCCATATTCTTGGTTTTCTGCTAGTCCTTTACCAATAAAAGGTTTTTCATAATCCAGGCCCCATCTCTTCCAAAGCTGGGGGTATGAAGTGTAGAACTCAGAGTCACCTGTAGGTGCATTCACAGATAAGTCCTTTGGACAAAAACAAACAAACAAACAAATAAACAAAAAAAACCCACTTGATTTGATAGCCCTAAATTAGACACTTTCTTCTTAGTGAAGAAGTTATGGACCAAGATCAATTTAGGAGTACATTAAGATCAATTTAGGAGTGTTCTTTTTCTGCAGTGCCCTGAATTGTCCCTCATCCCAATTTTTTCTCACTGAAGGAGCCTCAGTTTCCCTAACTAAGGCTCTGCTGACCCCAGATGGCAAAGTCTGAGCTTTATTATCTGACCCAGAGGGACAGACGACTTCTGAGTCCAGACATCTCTATCCGCCAGTACAGGAGAGTAGTTATGGCTCACCTCTTACTCCGGCTAAGAGACCTAAGAGGAAGGTTGCCCCTAAGAGGAGACAGGAAAGACCAGTTGCTCCTCCAAAGAAAAGAAGAAGAAAATTACATAGGATGGATCACTATACCGCGGAAAGTCGCCAGGACAAAGTAAGTTTATTCGTTGTTCCAAAGCATTGTGGCGGGCAGGTCTGAATTGAAGGTTGCCTTCAGTGCCTTGGTTTGAAAATCAGCTGAATATGTTTCCGAAAAACTCTCACGCACCCTGGTTGACTTTGGCTAGAAAAATGTGGCGCCTCAGGGGCCAACACTGATGTGAAGACCGCCTGGATCTTCTGTAAGGCAGAAAAGAAGAATCTTCCTTTCTTCAGCGTCAGTTGCCCTAACGCTTACCAAAACAAGCATGAGTGAATGTTGAGTATTGGTTTTGCTTGCACTGACTCACAGAATGAATCATAGGTTTGTAGGCTTGGATCTTGAGAATAACCAAACAGAAAAGCTGTGAAATGCTCAAGACAATATAGATTAGAACTCTATCGAAAGCAGATTAAGACTACTGATCTATACCTTTGCAATTCAAGAAGGATCTGAGGCTAGAATAGTTGAGAACAGAGGAAAGCATGAGAAAACAATGGGTAGATCAGAGTTCTATATGTTTTTTGAGGTATGAGTAATGTCTACTTTTCTCAGTACCTTCAGTATGGCTGATGGGTTATTTTCTTGCGAGTTTCAGATACTTTCCAGGCACTATCTTATTTATGATTGTCTAAACTACTCCCTAAGAAGCAGGTTCTGGATTTTACCTGACTTGTTCACTAAAGGAAAGTAAATCATTGCCAAGGGTTGATGTATGTTGTGCATTTGGTATTTCTTTGTTAAGATAAAGATTTTAAAGGAGACTTTGGTTTTCTCAGAAGCAAATGTGACCATATTGCCTCTGTTAGTTCCTCCAGACTTTGATGTACATATATCATTCAGAAGGTTTTCTGTGTCACTTACGTGTTGGGATAGAATATGCATTCCTGACTCTTATTATGAAGAAAAGCATATTTGCACCTGAATTTTTTCTTTTCTTTCTTTCTTTCTTATTTTAATTTTGATGACATGATGTGAGAAAAGGTCCTGACTCAAATGCCAATTGAAGAAGATATTGTGTGTCTGAGTGGAGAATGCTAGGCATATCCTGTATGTTCTTATCTCTGTGATCCTGGCTGTGTGTGGTTGAGGCTAAATTGCAAAGTTTATCTCAGATGTTTCTTGAACAACTTTCCCTGGCCCAGTTAGAGATGAGAGTAAATGGGGAAGTCTCCAGTATGTCCGAGCATTTGTGTTGTTAGAATAATCCATTTGAAACAAGAAAATGAGAGCTGGGTTATGTCTCTTAGGCTTGGGAATGTTTTTCAGAGAAATCAGGTTTTGTTTTCATTGGCCTAAATAAATCTTCTAGAACTAACTCAGTGGTTTACTTTTGCTTATGTTAGGACTCATTCTTATTTTACTGAAAATCTTCTTGAAAGGAACTCAATGGAGTAGCAGCAGCTAATTTCTTAGAAAAGCTTCTTTTATTAAGAAATGATCAGCCTCAGAAATGCAGGAGTTAGTTGTTTAGAACATTAGATGGATGTCATTGCATTAATTATGTTCTAATTTAGCATTTGGTGGAAGGTTGCCACTTAACTCTGGAATTCTTTTGTTTCACTTGGTCTTTATCTCCTCCTTTCCATGGTTCAAAATCTGATGTGCTTTCACCGAGGGAACAAGAGTCTTACACTATCCATGGAACTGTTTGTGCACTCTCAAATTCTTAAACTTAAAGGCTATTTTCTTTTAAAAAAATAGAAGAAGAAGAAGTATTTCCCCTAATACTTCAAATTTTATTTTAGTCAAAGAATCTTAAAAAAGAATGGGATGAGGAGAGGTTTTATATGCCTGAAAAAGATACAAATCAAAATTCTTAGACCGTATTTCCACTAAGAATGATAGGCAAATCTCTCTAGACAAAACTCTGCCTCTTGGTCTGAAGTTTTCTTTCCAGAATGTTCTAGGGGTAGAAGATCTTTGAGAAACTGAGAGGAAAAAAATCCTGCAGGGACTAATTTGTTTCTTTTTCCAGATGACAAATCCTCTGAGGGAAATTGACAAAACAGTGGGGCAGTTAATGGATGGACTGAAACAGCTAAATCTGCACCGCTGTGTAAATGTCATCTTCGTTGGAGACCATGGTAAAGCTTTGTGTTTCTTCTTTCACTAATAGAACAGTTTCATGGGCAGTGGTTCTATTTGTGCTGAGGGAAGGAGCCCTTGTTCTCAGAATCCTAGATTGTATTCATTACCTTTGTCCTTTTTCCTTCAGAATGGGCTGGAGCGATAGCACAGAGGGTAGGGTGTTTGCCTTGTACGTGACTGACCCAGCCGACCCAGGTTTGATTCCTCTGCCCCTCTCGGAGAACCCAGCAAGCTACTGAGAGTATCTTGCCCGCACAGCAAGTCCTGGCAAGCTACCTGTGACATATTAAATATGCCAAACACAGTAACAAGTGGCACAGTGGAGACGTTACTGGGTCCACTCGAGCAAACCGATGAACAGTGACAGTGACAGTGACTTCAGAATGGGGAAAGAAATCAGATCCTGACTCAAAAGATGGCCTGAGATGCCCCTGGCTTCATTCATTTTGATCAAGGCCATGTCTTCAATAAAAACTTAGTTCTTTTTTTTCATTTATAAGTTTTTGTACTTGGGTTTTGGTCATACAAAAAAACACCCCTTAGTTCTTATTAAAGTGTTGCAGACCATTTAATTTGCTTTTAATAGTTCTCTTTTGGTTTTTGAACCACACCTGGCAATGCTCAGGGCTTACTCCTGACTCTACACTCAGGAATTACTCCTGCTGCTCTGGGAAACCAGGATTGGCCACATGCAAAGCAAGTCCCTATCCCCTATACTATGGCTCTGACTCTTGGTATTATTAGCTTTCTATGCAAATATTGGGTGTGATAAACCCCTTCCTTGCTAACCACACCCCCCAAAAGAGGTCTGGCTGGAGCCATAGCATAGCAAGTATGGCGCTTGCTTGCCTGTGACTTACCTTGTTTTGATCCCCAGCACTCCATAAAGTCCCCCAAGTACTGCCAGGAGTGATCCTTTGTCATAGGGCCAGGAGTAAGTCCTGAGCACCAGTAGGTGTGGCCAAAAAAAAAAACCAACATTAAAAAAGAAGCTACAGAGTTTATGTGGATAAAATGTGAATCTAGGGTTAGAGGTCAGATATGTAGCTCAGCAATAAATGGGTTGCATTGTGTTTATGAGGCATTGGATTCAATCACTGGCACTACTTACTACTACTAGTACTACTACTACTACTACTACTAACTACTACACACACACACACTTACACTCAACTATGATAAAGAAGGATATTTTGTTAAAGAAGTGGAAGCAATTTTTCCAAAATCATTGTATAATCTAAATCATTGTAAATAACTCATTATATTTTGGGAGAGAGAAACAAGACGGAAAATTTGGTGGTTGTAAAGCTGAAAGGAAAGCCCCAGAAAGCTTTCTTAGTTCCCCCGTTCACAGACTTGAGTTCTAGAGAGTGTCTGCAGCATCACAGAGCTAGCTCCCAGGTGAAAACTCTTTTGTGGACCTACCATGTTCTTTCCAGAATGTTTGAAAAGGTCTATGAGAATGGACATAACAAACAACATGAAGCATAGCAACCTAGGGTCCTCTTGATCCTTTGCAGAGGCTGAATGCGATCTTATGCAAAATCATGCTCTGTGAGTTTGACTTGGTGGAGAATGGCTGATAGGACAGAGCATGTGACATCGCGATTTCAGTTTAAATTTCCCAAGTGTCAGGCGCATTTGGCTACACACTGGAGCCAGATGTTGAAGAAGCAGATGAGTTCTAATGAGTCATAGACTGGAGCATGTCAGGTTCTTGGATAGGTTCAAACTTTGTCTTGCCAGAGTCCAGACTTCTGAAATGAGCAGAACTGTTTTGGCTTGGGGGCACCATGACATCTGTAGTTATTAAAAGGTAGTGTGGAGACACTGGCCTTGAACTATTGAGGGAAAATATGTTTCAGTGAAGTTCAGATTGCACTGTGCCACTTAACACTTCTGAAATACCACTTGTTGTACACTCTTGAGTCTCAGTCTCCTCATCGGCAGATGAGAATACTCACACCACCTATCTGGAATTAGTCTGGAGCAGGAGGATGATGATGCTTGAGAAGAATTAAAATATGGTATTTAAAAGCAAGAGAGATAGTTTCCTGTTGACTCTCTGTATGTGTGTGGTGGGTGGAAACAGGGAAGGGATATCTTAGAAAGCTAACAAGTGGTAAATCCTTGTCATCTTCCATCCTGGGTTAATATTGTTCTGGAACATAGTAGCTATTAATTTTCATTTTCATTCTTGATAATTTATATATTTAAAGGCAAGATGTATTATCTTGAAATATGGGTTTCCCCTTTTTGTTCCCATTTGCATTAAAAATATGTACAGGTCTGACATCCCAGAAAATGACCATATTAATTTTACTTGATATGGACCTCTCTCGGTTGTGGTGGTGGTGGTGGTGGTGGTGGTGGTGGTGGTGGTGGTGGTGGTTATCATTGTGGGAACTACACCTGGGACTACTGGAATTACCCCTGTTGGATACAGGGTGTCACTAGAATCATACCCAGTGGTGCCTGCGGCATATGCAGCACCAGGGATTAAAGCCAGGGTCTCTTGAGTGCCATCCCAGCCCCCTGGTTTATATTTCTGTATTCCAAAACTGTAGGCCATCATTCAGAGAATCACTTATTTCCTCCTCATAGAGAATGCTCATATGTTAGGGCATATAATATATGAAACTATCACCATTTTGTTATTTCATAAATCCTGAGATAAGTTTTCTCACTCCCCATCATCTATGAATCTAAGATTTAAGTTTGCTATATATGTGTCTTTTTTTTTCCCTTACAATAGGTTGATCAAGAACTCTGCCTTGATAGGAGACAGGAGATGTGTTGGTGAAAATCGTTCCCTGCCTAGACTATCTTTGTATTCTGGTCACTAGCTTTTAGTTTTGACTGATTACATGGTTTACAATTTATTTTCAGTGGTATTTTGTTTTTCAGTTTGGGTGGTCATTTTGCCTCACATTTTCCTTTTTCATCTCTTATTGTCAGTATTGTTTTATTGTAACATCCAAGGCCACCAGCAGAGACAGTGTGGGCTGTGATTATGGACTCAACTCAGGACATCTAGTAGAGAGAGAAAAAGAGTTAGAAAAGCACATTTTGTAAAAGAGACACAAGTCAAAGACAAAGTTTGGGGAAATATTTTATAAAGTAGTATCCCAAAAAAAAATGAAAGCTAAGAAATCTAGAATAAGAGGTATCCTTGCATTAAGTTGTTCAAACTAATTGAGGACATGGCTGATTGTTCTCTCTACTACAAAGATTTTAAATTTAATTGCTGGAGAACTGTGTTACTTTTCTCTTCAGGAATGGAAGACGTGACCTGTGACAGAACAGAGTTCTTGAGTAATTACCTCACCAATGTGGATGACATTACTTTAGTGCCTGGAACCCTAGGAAGAATTCGACCCAAATTTCCCAACAATCCGAAATGTAAGTGGTTTTTAAAATACTAAATGGTTAGAGTGAAAATGTAGTAGAGTAAGTTATGTCTTTTTCTCTGAAGCTGCAGTACTTGGGTAAAAAAAAATCCTAGCTCTATAATTTCCTACCTGAGTGACCGTGAGCAAATCAATTCAGCAGTAAACCTCCATCTTTGTTTTAACTGAAGAACACATATGATAATAAAAGTAGCTTCCCTGAATAGCCATTATGAAAATGTATTTCACTTAAGAGGGGATTCCTGACTCAGGGAACATATTTACTCTTGCTATTTTCATGTGAGAAATGTGTTGAATTTGTGATATGTGTATAACCATAAACTTTTGTTCACAGGAGAGGGAACATTTTTATAAGAGGATTGGACAGAACCAAAATGGGATCCTAACAGTTTCTGGAACAGGGTATAAGGGGATCTTTGCCTTTGTAAAGCAATGGGTAGAATCCAGGAGGAAAAAAAATCTACTAAATCTTTGAGAAGTGGTAGCTGTCTTGAAAGACCAGAAATAAAACAAACAAGAATAACTTCAGCACTTACATTTTACACCTCAGGTTATGATGTGCCACTGATAAGAGCTTTGATTTACCAACTAAGATGCTTGAAGTGCTTCCCACCTAGCTTTTGAGAAGTTTATTGTTTTTCATTTAGTTTTTGAAGATATGCTGCAATTGGGAGTGGGGGCAGGGAATCCTTCTGAGTGTGAGAATGAGAAATCATTGGCACCAAGTGTGGAGCTTTGGAAAATTAAGTTTTTCCCAAACTACTTTCCTGAGTCAACACCAGTGGGAACTGTTCCAAGGTCAGCTCCAGGCAACGTTGGGAAATAAACAAAATTTGTCAGTGTTTCTGTCTTTTCTGTGGCCTTTCTGTCCTCTGTCCTCCCTTCTCCTCTGCTCACATGGAGTAAGCAGAGATGGGATCCAGGCCACTATTTGGATGTAGTATTTGCATTTGGGGCGCTTATGCAAGTCAGATTTTTATCTATTTTGAAAGCTATTTCAGATGTAAATGTCATGGAATGGGGTGTTTTTTGAGAGAGGAACTTTCTGGGGGGACAATGGAATAATAGCTTTAAACCACAGAGGATTTTTGGGGGGGTTGGATTGAGTCACATCTGGTGATGCTCAGGGGTTGCCCTGGCTATGCGCTCAGAGATCACCCCTGGCAGTGCTCTGGGGATGATATGTGATGCCAAAGATAGAACTCTGGCTGGCACATGCAAGGCCAATACCTTGCTTCTGTACTATCACTCTGGCCCCAGCCATACTATTTTGTACTTTTGAGAAATACTCATATATATGCTATTTGTTTTTTTAAAGATGGTAGAACAGACAGGGTGGTCAAAAGTGCCAACAGTGTCAGTGGGATGTCTGATTTCCTCTCAGTGACCCGAGAACTCTTCTAGGATCTGCCTCCCAGAGTTGTTATGACTGACCAGAGAGAAAGTACCTGCAAAGCTCTCCTAGAGAGATGGACTGAGCAGGGTCATCATTGGGGTGAATCATTGCCACCATCATCACTGCTGCTTTCCCTCCCCACTTGGTCAGGCTCTCCAGACACAGGGCTGTAGCATGAAAATTCTCACCCCTTTCCCTTTTTATGAAAAGATACAGCTAATGGCAGCCCAGGGAGAAATAGTACAGGAGATAAGGTGCTTGACTTGCATGCGGCCTGACCTTGATTACATACCTGACACTGAATATGAGCCCCTGAGTACCAGCCAATAACACCCCACTCTTGAGCACAGAGCCAGGAATAGCCCCCGAGCATTGCTGTTATAACCCAACTCCCTTGTCCTCCAAAGTGATGCAACTAAAATTTACTTGAGTGGAATCCACATTTGGATTTCATAGCTTTAGAGTGAAGATTTTGAAACTGCCTCCCAAGGGCATGCCCTTATGCTGCAAGGCAAATTTACTCTGAGTTTTCAGCAAATATGAACCAACTAACTTCTCTATCGATCAGTGCATGTTGGTTGAGTGTGTACTGAGGTACGGACCCTGGGAGACAGCAGACAAGGACGTGGCTTGACCTGCCCCCCTGTTGATTACATACCAGGGAGGTTTGCAGCGGGCTTGATGGTGTCTCTTCTGAAAGCTGCTTTCCTTTCCTGCTGATGCCATAATGACACACTAAACCAAAAGTTTTAAAAACAAAACAAAATCCAGCCAACCTACAATCTCCTCTTTCCTCCACCCTCCTTTCCCTGCCCCCCCCTTCTCCCCCCCCCTCCCCACAGGGGACCTTGAGATAATATAATCCTGTCCACAGTTTAAACACAGCCATCTTTGACTGAGTTTTGCTTTTTGCTAGTTCAGGGAGAAATGCCCTTTGTTTGCTGGAAGGAAGAAGAAGGAGGCGCATAGATGTGTGAATCCATGACTAGAGAGGCAGCAGCTACCTCTGTAGTTAAACTTACCATGATATGTACGACTGAGGAACCAAAACTCTTTTCTTGGGGGGGGGGGAAACAAAACCAACCTCTGTAGACTAGAAGATTCATCTTACTGTGGACAATGTCTGTTTCAACTTTGTCAGATGAATGGCAAGTTACATTAAAAGGTTTAAATTGGACCAGAGAATAGCTCAAAGGCCTTGGGCACATGCTTCACATATGGAAGATCTGGGTTTGATCCCAGTACCAGGTGGGCCCCTAAGCACTTCCAGGAGTGACCCCTGAGCACAGAGCCAGGAGTATCCCTGAGTGTCACAAGTGAGGCCCAAACATCCTCTGCCACTTAAAAATATATATATATATATATTTAAATATCCAGTTTAGTTTCTGATGTTAAATGGCGAACATACTAAATCCAAACTATCCAGATTAGTTTCTGATGTTAAATGGCGAACATACTAAATCCAAACTCTAGGAATGTCTTTTTGTGGGGGAACAGACACACTCAGTTTACTTTTCATAAATATCCTGGTGCTTCATGAGGAGGGATGAATCCCCTTCCTTCAGGCAAAGCAAACCTGGTTCTTGCAGGGAAATGTGCCAGAGGAATAGCTCCACCCATCCAATCATTTTTGTTTTCTAAAATATTAAGCGACCACCCAGTTTTGCACGTATTTCACACCAAGCACTGAAGAGATAGATAACCTGTCTCTGCAGGGTGGGAGGGGGAGAAAGAGTTGAAGCTTTTCAAATTGATTTCTCAGTGACTAGCTTCTTTTTTTTAAAATACTTCTCCCTCTCTCTTCCAACAGATGACCCTAAAGTCATTATTGCTAACCTCACGGTAAGTCACCAGCTCTCTGCTCTCGTGGCTGCTGCCACCACATCCCACAGGCCCATCTCCTGTTTCCCTTCCCCATGTGTTGGGAGGAAAGGTTAATCTCACTGCTTGGTTCTGCTGTGTATTTGTTTCCCTAAGAGCTCTCCAAACTGCTGGCCTGTGGAGAGCTGCAGGCTTCCTCACAGTCTTGGCATCAACACACACTGAGACTATTTGATCTTTCCAGTAAAACTGAAGAGGATTCATTCATGATGAAACAAATCCTATTCGTTCTCAACCTGATCTTCCCACCCCCCCGCCTCCCATCCCAGCTCCCTCCCTACCCCATGCAAGGCAGATGCCTGAAGAGCACTAGGGAATATAACCCAAGGGGTCTGACTCGGCCCTTCTTTTTCTCCAACTCCATGTGGGTGACTGGATACAGCTGAGGACGGCTTTGTAGTTGGAGTTGCTCTTTGTTGATGGTCTCACACACCAGGAATGTATCTTATAAATCCCTGACTCCCCTCTGATAACCTTCCGTATCATTGCCAAAGTTATCTAATCTTCTTTAGGCCCATTTGTTTTCAACTTTTTTTTTTTCAATCGTGTAATGAACTCTATTTACTAATTAAATCAGCCTTTGCTTTGCTTAAAATCTTCACTTTTCTAGAGGGATAATGGTTGGAACATTTTTTTTCTTTTGAGGAGAACCTCCATGTAAAATCCAATTCCCATTTTTCATTTTCAGTGTAAAAAACCAGATCAGCACTTTAAGCCTTACATGAAACAACATCTCCCCAAACGTTTGCACTATGCCAACAACAGAAGAATTGAGGACATCCACTTGCTGGTGGACCGTAGATGGCATGTGGCGAGGTAACGCGGAGATTAGTTTTCTCTGTTTCTTGTCTTCATAAACACCTCTTTGGCATCTGGAGTGCTCTAGGGTCCTTAGCGATAACAACAACAACAACAACAGGAATCTCAGTTGGAAAGCTCATCATTTCCAAAGACTTTGTATGCTAGAAAAACAATGCTAATAGAATACATCTCTGATGGGTCTTAGCCTCTTCGTGTCTCTGTGTGGTCCCCAGTGAATATCTGTGTATGTCTCTTTACCTTTTGTTTTTATTGTTTTGGGGCCATCCTCAGCTGTGCTCATGGCTTACTCCTGGCTCTGTGCTCAGGGATCACTCCTGGCGGGGTTCAAAGGGACCATAAAATGGATGCTAAGGATTAAACCCAGGTGGGCCTTGAATTAAACCAGGTGGACTGCACGCAAGGCAAGTGTGCCCTACTATTGTTCTGTCCCATGTTAATTGTGAAAAAATTTTATGTATCGGGCCTGAGACAATATTGGGGTTAGGGTGCTTGTCTTACTACAGAAACTCAGCAACACATATTGTCCTCTGAGCACTGTCAGGAGAGATCCTTGATCAAAGAGCCAGAAGAAAACCTTGAGCAGTCCCCCACCTACTTGCACCCCCAAGATATACCAGCTCTTATTTCTGTGCGTTGAAGAAGTCGAGAATGACTGACTTATCACACAAGAAACTCGGCCTATCACTCAAGAGTGGGGACTATATGAGGTTCACTCTGTAGCAACATTTAGAATAGAGAAGTTCAGAGAATGTTCTTAACCTTAAGCCTCTGTTCCTGTGGCCATGTTTTAGAAGGTTTAAATAGTTCAGATGTTTGCCTTTTTTGAACTATGAAAGACTCTGGATATGGAGACTATTCCTTGCTCTTGAATCTGGCAGAGAATATGTCTGGAAACTCAGTAGATCCAATCAGTTAATTGAAAGTTTATTCACTTTTAAACATACCTGGGAGTGGCCATTCCCACTCATTCTTGCTCGACCTTCTCCTTAAGATAAGTTTTGGGTCTGAATGATAATACAGCGGGTACAGCGTTAGCTTTGTATGCAGTCAACCCAGGTTCAGTCCCTGCCATCCCATATGGTCCCTTGAGCACTGCCAGGAATAATCTCTGAGTGCAGAGCCAGGAGTAACCCCTTAGAATTGGTAGGTGTGACCCCCCTCCATCTCTCAAACAAAAAAGTAACCTGAAAGTTTTATGAATTGGTCTGCAGTAATGCAACAGCTAGTATATGTATTTGAGCTAGGTACTTTAGTGAGTTTATGAGACAGAGAAGATAATGAGTAAATATTATGACTCTGTTAACTTATGGGCTGGAGCGATAGCACAGGGGTAGGGTGTTTGCCTTGCACGCGGCCGACCTGACAGGTCCGGGTTCAATTCCTCCACCCCTCTCAGAGAGTCTAGCAAGCTACTGAGAGTATCTCGCCCTCACAGCAAAGCCTGGCGAGCTACCCGTGATGTATTCAATATGCCAAACACAGTAACAACTAGTCTCACAATGGCGACGTTACTGGGCCTGCTCGAGCAAATTGATGAACAACAAGAGGACAGTGACAGTGACAGTGTTAACTTATATTAGTATGGATCTCCTGGAGAGAACCATAAAACAAGTATATAAATATCCCATATCATTTTCAGTGGATGTTTAGAGTTTAATGAGTAGGATCTTAAACATAGATATGGGAGGACCAGAAACCATGGAAACAATTGAAAATAGATATGTTAAGTCATCATGGAAAAGTTACAGAGATGTGATCCAAATGACTGCAGAATATATTCTCTGGAGGACCTTCTTTGTATTGGAGTAGCTTGGAGAAGACAGAAAACTTGGTGCAGTTGATAAATTTATATGAAATCATCAGGGAATTGAGTAGAAGCTAACTGAAAGATGAAGACAATTGAGCAAATTAGTATGGAAGAAAGCTAAGCATTTTAATTAGCAGTAGATCTTTCTAATCTAACTCTTACATCTTTTTTTATTATAGTCACATATGTTATTATCAATGATGGTTGGAAGTATCAGTTGTGACGGGTGATGTTTGCTGAAAATAGATAAAGGACCAAACATGATGGCCTCTCATTATCTGTAATCTGTATTGCAAACCATAATACCCATAAGTAGAGAGAGAGTAAGAGGGCAATTGTTTGCCATAGAGCAGGGGGAGAGGGGCACTGGTTGGGGGCAGATACTGGGGACATTGGTGGTGGAGAATGTTCACTGGTGGAGGGATGGGTGTTCGATCATTACATGACTGAAACATTAAAGTTTTGTACCTCACAGTGATTTAATAAAAAAAAAAGAAAAAAAAAGAAAAGGAAAGAAAAATAGAACTATTACAGATTCTTTGGAACTCAGAAGGTAGTATAGGGATTAACCTTCTCTTTCAGGTAGCCGATCTGGTTCAAGTCCTAACACTGCTAGGTCTGCTAAACACTGCCAAAAGTAGCCACAGAGCACTGACAGGTGAGATTGTCTTTTAAGAGAAATCCCGACAGATCTACAATTGTTTTTCTGCAGGAAACCCTTGGATGTTTATAAGAAGCCATCAGGAAAATGCTTTTTCCAGGGAGACCATGGCTTTGATAACAAAGTCAACAGCATGCAGGTATGATCAAAGAACTGCAAATTGAACATGTGTTTCTGTAAGCCTCAGAATGCACGTAAAGTGCTGGTGTGAATGAAGTTGCATGATATTTATAAATAAGGGAAAGGATTCTATGGGATGTTAATGATGACTAATTGTTTTGGTTTTCTTTTCTTTTGGAAGACTGTTTTTGTAGGCTATGGCCCAACATTCAAATACAAGACTAAAGTGCCTCCTTTCGAAAACATTGAACTTTACAATGTTATGTGCGGTAAGTCACTTCTTTATTTCAAACCTATGAAATGATCTGGGGTAAATGTAGAAAAGTTCTTCATGTTAGAGAAAGGAATGACATGTTTTGTGTGTTATTTTCTCCTGGGACCACCTTATCTCCCCCTCCCCCCCCAATGTTTTAATTTGCTCAATGGTTCAAAGCACAGACCATCATCACTGTGTAAAGCTTCTTTGTCTTCCTTTAACAGTTGCCTAATGGGGAGTGTTCATAGTGTTGCTGTTGGCAGTCTCTGGCTGATCAACATTATGTTACAGTTTGACACCACTCACTGGTCAGTGACCTGGTGAAGCAAGAGTTGCTCACAGAGCTTTCTCCCGCCTCCATCTCTCTCGTGTTGCAGCCTAAAATTTTTTGCCAGCTTGCATCCTGGCCAGCTATTTATATGTTCTTAATTATTTTTCTTCCCAAGCTTCTAGTCACTGAATGAGGACAACTTTTCCTATTTAGTAAGGGAGTGCCAGTCTGGTGGTTAGAAGGGGAGTCTGAAAGTCGGGTCTCCTGGGTTCTTTTCCCATCTTGGCCATGAGCTCTCCTGGGGCCTGCCTCTCAGCTTAGGCAGGTCACTGTGTGCCCACTTGGCAGCTCCTCCCTGGCTATGAACTCAGCCTGTTCATTTCACAGCGGCCTTTCAAGGCCCAGGGCCAAAACCTCCTCTTGCCCCCATCCTTCAGTGGAGCGCATTAGAGGGCAGACTTGAGGATTTATTGATTATGTCTTGTTTCAAAAGTTAGGATAAAAAGTTCCCTACTGGAAAGGCAAGGGCACTGGCCTGGATAGTCCTTGGGTTGTAGCTATCACAGACATTATGATCATGATGTTAGGCCCTATTCCTTCATTCTTTGAAATGTCTTTCTCTATGATCAAGCAATATCCATGGCTGTTTTAGAACGTTATGGCAAGATGTGTCCTTATTAGCATCGTTCCAGAAGTAGGAAGGGAATGCCTACCATTTCCACTTGATTTTATCCAATTCCTACATGTTCAAGACTTTTGGACCTTTAGAAGAAATAGTTTCAGTGCTTATCATAGCACTGTCTGTAGCACTGTCCTCCCTTTGTTCATTGATTTTCTCGAGTGGGCACCAGTAACATCTCCATTGTGAGACTTGTTTTTACTGTTTTTGGCATATCGAATATGCCACAAGAAGCTTGCCAGGTGGGATACTCTCAGTAGCTTGCCGGGCTCTCCAAGAGGGATGGAGGAATCGAACCCAGGTCGGCTGCATACAAGGCAGATGCCCTACACACTGTGCTATCACTACAGCCCAATGCTTATCATATCACATCAAAAATATTTACAAACCACAGGACATGACTTCTTTTTTATTCCTCTCTTCAGATCTCCTGGGTTTGAAACCAGCTCCTAATAATGGTACACATGGAAGTTTGAATCATCTCCTGCGTACTAACACCTTCAGGCCAACCATGCCAGAGGAAGTGACCAGACCCAGTTATCCAGGGATTATGTACCTTCAGTCTGATTTTGACCTGGGATGCACCTGTGATGATAAGGTAGAACCAAAGGTAGAAATAATCTTCATATTTAACATGAAGGAGCTTCGGAGGTGTAGTATAGTGCTATCCAATAGAACTTTCTTTGATGATGTGAATGTCTGTGAAATGGTCCCTGTCTGTGAACTCTAAAATGGTAATTTTTAGATATGCTTTTTAGCACTTGAAACTAAATTAATAATTTTTTTTATTTAAGTACTAAATGGAGGTTACCTAGTAGTGGTAGAAGGAGTAAGGAAATGGAAAGAGGTAGACTAGAAGTTCTGTAATGACAGTGGTGGAGGGTCCTGGGCACTTTGCGGATGGTGAAGTTGTACTAACTTTGACTTCAAAACCACAAATAACAGTATTGTTGTAGCCTTGTTACCTCAACCACAATAATAGTTTTTTTTAAATTTTTTAATTTTTTGGGTCAAACCTAGTGATGCACAGGGGTTACTCCTGGCTCATGCACTCAGGAAGTACTCCTGGCAGTATATGGGGGACAATATGGGATGCTGGGAATTAAACCCGAGTTGGCCGCATGCAAGGCAAATGCCCTACCCACTGTGCTATCGCTACAGCCCCAATAACATTTGAAAAAGAAAACAGTAGTTATTTAACATGAAAGAACCACCTTTACTTCATGGGGCTGACATATTGGACAGGATAGGCATAGAGAATGGAGGAGAAGGATGCTACTTGCTGGAGTCATACTTTTGTACCAATTACTTTTTCCATTCCCCCCCATCCCCACCCCGAGCATCTATCTTGAAGTCATGAACCCAATGAGAAATAGCAGAGAGTTTAACGGAATTATTGCAGTGATGTTTACTAAGAGGAATGATGAGTTCCTAGTAAGTGAGTTATGGTGAAGCACTCTGGAGCAAATCGGGACTAAATTCTAGGCCTGTTCAGACAAGGCAGGAAGCAGTTACCAGGATGCAGAAAGAGTGCTCCACATGATGGAAATGTGGAATCGGATGGAGGGCTGCAGCCTGATGGAAAAACTGGGGAAGGAATATTTCTGGGCTCTGTCTCTCCTCCCATCCCCAGCTGTAGTCTCTAACTGGAAGACCCCCCCTCCCCAAGGAAATTCACTTTTTGATAGTGTTCCTAGAGGTCAATCTCCCAAGTACCTAGCAGGGTTTGGAGGAGTGTAGCACAGATGGGCATGAGGCAAGATAGAGTGATACCAAGAGACACTATCCAGTATATTGTGTTTGGACAGTTTTTGAATATCAAACAAACAGTACATGTTAAGCAATAATTGGGTTGCTGGATTTTATGTAGAACAAAGGTTTTCATGGTTGCTAATTAGTGGTTCTGGAAGCAGGAAATAACCAGTGTTTTTACACTGAGTTCACGCATTTCCAACACAAAGCAAAGTAAGTGTGTGTCTGTGTGTTCATGCATGGCTTAATTATAGGTAAATAAGCATTTTTTTTCTACTAGACCTTAGAAATGAAAAATAGTCTCTCCTCCACTTGCTCCCTGCTTTCTACTTTTATTTGACAAGGATCTGTGAAGCTTATTACTCCAAGGCAGGCAGGCCGGTAAATCTTAGACTTCAGCTTTGAGTTATCAATAACAAGAGGAAGTAATATTGAAAGGGACCTCAGATATATTTAGAGTACTTTATTAGTTGTTTCTTGATTTCTGAATTATATTTATTCTGGAGAACAACAAATATTTTGTATATGTTCTCATAAACCAGTTTAACAAAATTACGGATTATCTTATGTTTATGGGTTTCTCTAAAAGATGACCTCCCTTTCTTTAACAGAAAACAAGTCCATACTGTATAGAAGCAAAATAAATGCTCCAATTTTAGGTCATGAAAAAGGAAACATTACATATTGAGTGGAAGTTCTTGTGTATTCCTCTACACCCATCATGCTTTCTTCCTCTCCCGGCTGTAACTAGTATCCTAAATATATCCAAATATTTCCCATGTAGATCTCAAAACTTTTATTCCATACATATATTTTTCTTAGATAGTATACTTAGTCTATTTCTCATAGATTTCCCTGTGTATAATTTTCTGTGTATAATTTTTAATATAATTTCATGTACATGCTAATGTCCAATATCTATCCTACAATTCTGGATTCATCATTATGTTATGTTTGAGTATTAGGCATGTTCTTTTAGTATTATGCATTATTCTTTTAGGTACCTGAGAAATGTGGTTTAGTGGCAGAGCACATGACGTGCATGTTGAAGATCTGGGTTTGATCTCTGGTACTACTTATACTAATTGAAAATATATTAAGTGCATTTTATATGTGGTTATATTAATTCATATTAAACCATGAAGTCTTAGCTTATTAATTTTCACTGCTAACAGTTATTATTTAATTGTATAAAGTACTATAATGATTATTTTCCTACTTGAGAACATCTGGTAAGTTTCCATTATTAACTCTTACAAACACGGGTATAATAGAACTTTTTGATAATGTCTTCCTGTATGCATATGCTAGAGTATTTTTAGAATATATAGACAATAACATTACTAAGCAATTATTACTTTTCAGAATTTCTGACTTATTACTTTTCAGCTTTGGAGAAATCAATTCCATAAATTGGTGTGGGAATCACTTTAGTGTATTTAGGGATCAGTCTGACATACTGAGTCAGCGCTCTAATTTATGAATATGTGCCCAAGTAATCATCATTATCGTCATAGGATTTGGTACATGATTACTCAGTTTTAAGAAAAGGAAACATGGAGTGATGAAAAAGGTGGCAGTGACCAGAGATCTATAAGGACGTGGAGTCTGAAATTTGAGTTAAAATAATAATTCCTCTCTAGAGTTTATGATATTAGTGGAGTTTTAGGATCCTATTTTTATCATCATCATCATCATTATTGGGCTTTGTACCATGCATGCTGATGCTCAGGGCTTACTTCTAGATCTTCACTCAGGAATTATTTCTGGCAGTGCTCGGAGGACAACATGGGATGCTGGAGATTGAAACCTGGGTTGGCCATGTGCAAAGCAAGTAACCCTATCTGTTCTACTATCACTTTGGCCCTGGAAAGGGCACAGGAAAGAATAAACATTTCTGATTTGCTTTGCTTTCTCTTTTCTCTTTTTGTGGTGTTTCCACACATGAAGAACAAACTGGATGAACTCAACAAACGCCTTCATATAAAAGGGTCAACAGAAGGTGAGGAGTTGATGTGGGGGTGGGGAGGAGAGAGGGTGGAGGAAGGAACACAGTTAAATTTTGATTTTCAATTGTCAAGATTTAAAGAGACATACTACTTTCTAATATAATCACACTATTTTTAAAAGTTCCAAAATTTCAGTTATTTTAATATCCATCTGGTTTATTCTATGTGTACATGATGCTAGCTGTGTGACAGTCTAACATACTCCATTCACTTTCCTTGAACCTCAGTATCTTTTTAAGTGCTCTCAAAAACAGGTTTACCATTAAGTGTCTGCTGGGTCATTAATTCAGGGTTAAGGGCTCTCCTATAGGGAGAATGGATATTGCAGTTATAAATATTACAGGAAGTTCACATCCCTAGAGAGACAGTCTTTGTGTTGTGGCGGGAAAGGGGATTTCCAGAAAGAATCTAATCAGAACTCTATTTAAATATCATTTTGAGCCTTAGTTTCTTCTCCTTATTTTACATACAATCAAAGCATTCACATATTAGCCCACATTTTCAAGCTTGTAACATCAATGAGAGAAATATAATCTCAGTGACTTGTATCCAGAAGGTTGCATTCTCACTTCCATTATAGAATACTGACCATATGCTAAGTGCGGCTTTGCCCATGGTGATTCTCTCTGTGCCGGAATCTAGACTGAAGAAGCAGTTTCTCTCTGAGATATCCCTGTCTCATGGCAGGTGGGGGTGGAGGGCTGGAAGAAGAAAGGCAGAACTGTGCCATGAATGAGTCTCAGTGTTTCTGCTTTGATGAGGCCTATGTTACTTCTGTTCATGCTTGAATGACAAAAGCGGTGTACATGAAACCACTGGGGTAGAAAAGTGTGTTCTTTTCATTGGAAGATAGTTCAGCAAGTGACATGACAATGGATGGTTGTACATAATCTTTTTAAAAGGACAGTAAGGAGCTGGAGCAATAGCATAGCGGGTAGGGCGTTTGCCTTGCACGCGGCCAACCCGGGTTCGATTCCCAGCATCCCATATGGTTCCCCGAGCACCACCAGGAGTAATTCCTGAGTGCATGAGCCAGGAGTAACCCCTGAGCATCGCTGGGTGTGACCCAAAAAGCAAAAAAAAAAGGGCAGAAAATAATTAGGAACAACAACACAAATCGACAAAAATTATCCTTCTCTGGAAATTCCAGAATATTAGAATAAAATAGGGGAGCAAATGGCTCCTTTACAGGATACTACCATAGTTGGGAGAACACCTTGCAGCAGCAAGGGATGGCTAAAAGCATATGAAATAGCATAGAGAAGTCAGCAGGCAGTCCCCCCCTCCCCAAGACAAGCAGCAAAAAGGCATCCAGTTCAGATCTCCTGAGAGCGTTTCTTGAGTTACTAGCTTACATGTGGTTCTGTTTAGCCTGTTGCTGTTTCCAATCAAAGTAAAGGTTGAGGAAACCAGTTGAAGATTTTATTTGACTCATTTCCCCTGTTAATAAAGATCTTCATCTTTCTTTCTCCCTCTTCCCGTTTCTGTGTCACCACCCGCTCACTTTTATCTTTGATCATAGAACAGACTCTTTGGCACATAATTGGATGAACGCAGCATTAAAGACAGGCCTATTTGGTGGAAAGCACCCACGTTATACAGACACTTGATAGGTGATTTGAAATGTTGGCTTTCTGGCTTCCAATGTCTTATTGTATTATTATAATTAAAAGCTTGGGATCTTTTGAGAGTCAGGAGGGGTGTCATGAGACAACTTTTTAATTTATTCTGTCACTCAGGCAGAGAAGTAGTACTGATATGTTTCTTTTCTAAAAGACCCTGATGAAAAATAGTAACTTAAGATCACTCCTTGCGGATTTTGTCTTTGCTTACTTAAGTTCTGAATCACCATGATACTGAAATGTTTCTATCTAGATTTACTTTGCTGGTGATTTATTTGACAATTCCATCCTTCAGTTTAGCATTGATGGTAGCTTCAAAATTGTGAACTTCTACCTAGAGATGTCTTCTAGGTGAATCACTCTTTCAGGGCTGGGAGGAGCTATAGTCAGTGTCCTTTGTTGGCTACTGCTCCCTTTGGAGATGGCTGGAAGTGTCTTATTTCATGGTGATGTGTTATGGCTGATTCTTAAAGTTTAGGTTCTTAAATATAAATATCTTAACCCTCTTGAGCATTTGGTCCCTGCCCAGGGATGATTTCCCTGGGCCATCTAGTTCTACCAGCTGTATTATTGGTAGTTTTCAACCTCTAACTTCACAATGATAGTATTAAATACAAGTCAAGATTTTTTTGGTCTGATCCTGGCTTGGAAGGAAAAACATTACAAGACGGATTTTTAAAACTATTCCATGAAACAAACAAAAATCAATATCATTTCCTTATTACATGCAGAGTACCTTCTTAGAATCTGGAGTATGCCCAAGTCTCAGAATTCTCTCTCCTATCTCTCTCTTTGTCTCCATTTCGGGTCCTATCTTGGCCATTTCTTCAGCAGCAAAGAACTTCTTGGTCATAGTTCTTTTGGTGTTTTCTGTCAAAATTTCAGTTTCCTGCTGAAAACTGTCATTGTTGATTTCGCTACAGGAGACCCTGGTGAACCCCAGTAACGGGGCATGTGAGTTCAGGTGCATATTATGCTCAGAGTAGTTGCTTCCCCTTTCTAGGTATCCTTGAACACATATTGACATCTTTAATGCATTTTGTAGATCTAAATTTCTACACAAATATCAAGTTATATTATTTTTACTCAGCATTTAAAAACACCTATAGATAACTGATTCCCCCCCACCCTCACCCCCATAATAAGCTAGGTACTATTCATGGTGCTTTTGCAACATTTTTACAAGGCTTTTTAAGTGTCATATGTCTCAGAAACACTTATTTGTCTACAAATCACATGTGAAAATCACGATATTCTAGTAATGAAAGAACCCAAGGAGTACTTGAAGTAACTCAAAAGAGATTTATAAATTATTTTTAGTGAGTATTTTGATATAAATGTTTTAAATGTTACAAAAGCAAATTCTTTGCTAAAGAGGAAAAAATATGATCTTTAAAAAGGGTTACCTGAACTTCTTGAAAAACCTTAATTTTTCTAGATATGGGTGGATTATAGAGTTTACTGCATTCCTGGTATTTCTGAATCACATAGATTCAATATCTTGACACACTTCTTTGGCAGTGAAAATGATTTTCCTTGAGACATTGAATCAATGAATGAATAAAAAATGGAAACATTTTCATTTCCTGCAGTAAGCAATTCTGACACTATAATTTTTTAGTTTGAGTTTGTTGTACTAACTTTATTAATTTGATCTACATTTAAAATTTATTCTATCTGCTTTCTTCTTGGTCCTTTATCTGTTTATACTGCTATAAAAGTTTTTTATATTTTCCTAGTCAGGTTGGTGTTCATTGCCATCTAAAACAAAAGAAATTAAAAGTAATTTTCATTCCTATATATGATGTTTTATTATTGCACACAATGAGAAATTTGTTGTTAGAAAAATGATTTATATACACACAAGTCTTGTTAATTTTAAAGTAGAGTCAAAAATAGACTAGAGTCCTAAATAACTAGAGGAAGGATCTCTTGTGTAGCTCTTTTCAGTTATGAACTGTTTCACATTATTGTTATTTCTAAAGATGTTAGGTATGCTAAAGAAAAAAGGAGATATGCTAAGTTTCTGTCTGTGCATCGTCTTGCATATGGATTTTTGGAAGAAATAAATAGTATAATTGTTTACAACTAGAGTAGGATTCAAGATGATTTGGATGAAATAGATGATGAATTTTAATAATCTTTAGCTAGAATTACTCATTGAATTACATCAATGTAATTCAATGTAATTCAACACCCACAAATACATCAATGTTAACTATGAGTTATCTGAGCCAAGCCTGAGTGAGGTACTTTATACATTGCCTGTAAATAGTGAAACATCCCAGGGAGACATGAGGTTTTGGGAGATTAAGTTACTGAATAACAGAGCTATAAAGCACCGAGTTGAGATTGGACTCTAATTCCATATAATATTGAAACCTTTGTGTTTTCTTTTGGAAATGCTTCTTATGCAAGGATTAGAAGAAAGAAAAAATGTTAGGGAAGACCCTCAGTGCAACTCAACAGTTGAAAGTTGTTCATTAATTACTTTGATACAAAATGCTTTCATCATTAGTTTCTTAGCAGGCATGATTCAGGCAGCACTCAGAATTGGAAACAACTGGCTCGTAATTCTAATGTGTGCTCCACTAGAATAACCTCACAGATGATCCAACAAGAAACTTCCCAGAAAGCTAAAGAGAAGAAAAAATGAACCAAGATGACGGGGGCCTAGAATCTGGGTCCTACTTTGGAGCTGAATTAACCCGTGGAAATCATATCTTTGTCAGCAAAATGGAGATGATATCGATTTGCAAAGTCTGTATCTCAGGATTATATCAGATTTCTATGTAGAAAGTTCTTGAGAGTTGCAAAGAATAATTCATTTTTTTAAAAAAAACCAAATTATTTATCTAGCAAAGTTTTACAAGTAGATATTATTTTGGGCATAGAGATAGAATGATGAGCAAAATAGATAAAACCCCAGTCCTCATTATATTATCTTACTTGAGGGTAAGGCAGAGAACTCGAAGGACTGAAGTACACTCCTGGCATGCACTGACCCCTGGTTCAGCTCATGGTTGAGTTGCACTCATGATCCCGGTGCACTTCATGATCTCCTGAGCCATGCAGTATCACTGGAGGCACTTGTAAAGCCTCTACCACCCAAAATTAACTATATTATTGTGAGATGTGGACAATTGGTAAAAGACATATAGCGCTTTAAGGATTGAAATAAAGGAAGAGCAGGGCACCGATGTAGTCATAACATCTAAGCCCAGAAGAGACGGACATGGCCGTGAATGATAGCAGGCACTTGCAAAGCAAGGGAGGAGAAAGGAAGCTGGGCAAGGAAAGACCTTGGATTGAGATTTTGTGGTAAGAACATATTTTGTGGGAGTGAATATTCTTAAGAAAACAAGAGGAGAGATTTTCATGTGGCTCTCCACTCAGCCAACTACTCTGTGGGAGTATGAATCAGAAGCTGAGGAGGGAAGAGAAACACAAACTCAATTTGGGATGATCAAATTTTGGAGTGCAAAAAGAATGAGCTCTGGGGGAGTCCACACCACTTTAAAAGATTTGCCTCATAGTATTTAGCCAAATGTGGTATCTGGAGGAGAACCTTGGCACATACCAAAAATGCCGGAGACTATTGTAAACAGGGCAGGGGTGTCGAATGAGTGCTGTGCCTGGCATTCCATGAAGAGAGGACCCAAACTGGAAAGACAGGGGGCAAAGTAGAGGTGTGTGAAGAAAATTAAGAGGAATAGATGTCAAGATGGGAGGTTTGGAGGCTCACAGTCAGGATGGCTGGTCTTGACATAAACACTGTATGTATATAAAGACTCAGGGATGCTCTCATGGCCAAGGAGGGACTGTTCGCCAAATAGAAATGAAATGGATGGCTTGCCCATGATTTGATTTTCTATTTATTTATTTATTTATTTATTTATTTGCTTTCTGGGTCATACCTGGTGATGTTCAGGAGCCACTCTTTGCTTTGTACTCAGGAATCACTCCTGGCATTCTCAGGGGACCATATGGGATGCTGGGAATCAAACCCCAGTCGGCCGTGTGCAAGGCAAACACCCTACCTGCTGTGCTATTGCTCCAGCCCCTGTTGTTCCATTTTGGGTCACACCCAGTGATGCTCAGGGGTTAATCCTGGCTCTGCACTCAGATATTATTCCTGGCAGTGCTGGGGATGCCAGGTATCGAACCCAGTTAGCCATGTTCAAGCAAATGCCCTCCACACTTTACTATTGCACTGGCCCTGCCCGTGATGTTTTAATGTTTAAAGCAGAGTTCAAAACCCAGGAGCCTGAAATTCTTTGATATCCTGATGAACTGAAACAGGGAAATTGATATTTTGTCCTGATCCTTAGCGTTTTTGTTTCTTTGGCCAGAGAGATACAATGATGGGTGGAGCAGATGCAGGCAGGAGGCTTGATCCCTGGCACATTGAGGGGCAGCTCCCACCTCCCTAGCATCCAGTCAAGAGTAGCATTGAGTGCTACAGTGTCAATCTCTAAAACAAAACCAGAAAAGTCTGCATTTCTTTATACAAATATAGTTTCACTTTTTTAAATTAATTAATTAATTTCAAATATCCATCCCTCCACCAGTGCCCATTTCCCACCACCACGGACCCCAGTATCCCTCCCACCCCCTATCCCCCCATCCCACCCTGCCTCTGTGGCAGGGCATTCCCCTCTGTTCTTTCTCTCCTTTTGGGTGTTGTGGTTTGCAAAATAGTTAAGCCTGATTTTCAGGGAGAAACGTTGGATAATTTACTTTCCATTGATCACTTTGTATATAAGGGGATGTCACATGACCGCATAAGTGGCAGCGCTGTTTGGAAAAAATGTGTTGGTTCCCGCATGCCATAGCTATGCTTGTAGAGGCTCATGGTCACCTGAGTTCCATCTGGAGAAGGCGGATGCAGCACCTAGCCCATCTGGGACCTCCTGGTGATATTGGCTCTGTTTGGGACCTGGAGCATTCTCCCGGAGCTGTGGGGCCCTCCAGCAGTTTTCTTCTTTGTTGCTGTGTGCTGTAAGATGGCGCTGGGGGGCGGGGTTGTGGGCGTGACTTCTGGAATCAGAAGTTGCCTGGGAGCTGGGGTGGCCCCAATGCAGTTCGGAAAAAATGTCCTGGTTCCCGCATGCCATAGCTATGCTTTGTAGAGGCTCATGGTCACCAGGGTTCAAGGAGAGACTTGAACCCTGAAACACAAAAGATGAGGCTTTTATGTTTCAGGAAGACCCTAATAGATTCTTTGGATGAGTTGAGGAACATGGTTGAAGTTTACAAAATTGTCCAAGTCATAGATGCTCAGTTAACAATTGAGAAAAAAGATAATTGAGTAGTATATGTGTGCTCCAGCTAAGTAGCAGAAGCTTTATTTGTGCAAACCTGGGGTGTATGAAATGTCCATTTTTTGAAGAAAACTGAGTTTCTTTTCACAATAGAATAGCAAAAAAGAGATGGGGAAGCTTAGCTGGGAAAATTTTCTGGGAAAAAGTGCATCTTAGAATCTTTTTTTTCTTCATATCCCCCTCCCCCTGTTTTTAGTGATATCTTTTTTTATGTGGGCTTAAGTCTATAACATATTTATTATTCACCATATACTTTTAAATATGAAGGGGCTCTGTTAGCAGGAAAACAGGCATAAACCAGGTTGCTGGTTAGTTTAGCTTACTTTCATCTGCTCTGTAGGGGCTGTACTGATCCCACATCACCCCTTTCATAGCATCAGGTTATATTCTTGTCCCATTGTAGAAGTCTTTGATATAATGTGTGTCCGAGTACACATTAGTTACTTGTGCCATGTTTATCTCTCCTGTTGAACTGTGAACTTTTCTTTAAGATAAAAGCTCTACGTTAATTATCTTTGCTGCATATATCTCTATTCTGTAACCTAAAGTCTAGCACAGAGATTGTAGTCAGTAAATATTTGATGAGGGGCAATGAAGTATGAGAAACATGAGAGAGAAATAACTCATGGAGAATTTAAGGAAATCATGGGTATGATAGCCAAGAGCTAGTAACAATTAGACCTCAAGCAGATATTGTAATCCAATTAGTCTTTTCAGATGGTGGGCTGTCTTTTTTGCAGGGTGGAGAGGCACCCCCAGCTGTGATCATGCTCACTCCGGCTTTGCACTCAAGGATCACTCTTGTGGGGTATGGGGGGGGTGAGGTTAGCTCAGGAGATCATATGGGTTGCCAGGGATTGAACCCATGGGCCATGTGCAAGGTAGGTACCCTACACGCTGTACTATCTCTCTAGCCCTGGTGTGCTGTCTTAAGGTGGCCAAGACTCCAGGTGGTCTGGAGGAGAAGCTGGTGTTGGACTCTATGAATATTCCACTGAGCCTATGACTATTGTTTGGTGACTGCTTTAAGGAGGGATATTACGTGGAGAAAATGTGACTGCTACTTTCATGGTCCCTAAATGGAGTCAACTGGATATTTCTAGCTTCACTTTTCTGTTTGGAGGAATGTGTTTGGGTGATGATCAAACTTGAATAATCATTTTAAACAAGAATAGCTTCTCAAAGAATTTTGATACTTCTGCTTCCAGCTGAAACCAGGAAATTCAGAGGCAGCAAAAATGAAAACAAGGAAAACGTTAATGGAAATTTTGAACCTAGAAAAGGTTTGGTTTGAGTTCTGAAGGAAAAGTCTGACTTGGTTAACCGCCCCCAAGTACTACTGTGATGATTTGCTGGCTTTTTGTTTGTTCATTATGTTTATATAATATTAGCATATTATGTTCTAATTCTTAGGGGTGGGTCCCCCAATTTGGCAGCTTGCTCAAGGCTTCTACATTTACTGCATTTCTGAAGAAGCCAAACTCCCCAGAACAGGCTTGTGCTGCCACAGTGAGGGCCATATTGCCTCAAATCAGCAGTTCTACTTGGGAGGGGCTTGCAAAGTTTCCTACGAAGAGTTTTCTTTGTTATTTGCACAGAATGGTAATACTTTAATTAAAGCAACATGTATACATAATTTAATAAGTGATTGCCAGAACTGATTTTTCTCTAATAAAAATACTAGTACAATAAATTTTTAGAAAATGATCACTCAGGGAATTGGGAACTGCCTAAGCCAGCATTGCCAAATATTTTTCTTGGTGAGAGCCCCCAAATCTATAGAAGTTCTGACTCTAGCTGATCCTAAATGGCAGATTAAGTTCTAGGCACTTGCTGTGGGTTTGAAATGAAGGTTTCCATACTCAGCTGCTACCTCTTCTTCCTAAAAGTTTCAAACCTTTTTGCTGTTTGCTTGTTTATCCTAAGAGGAAAGCCATTTCATGGGGGTTGAACTCAATCTGGGGTCTTACCTCTCTTTGGTAACCAGTCACCTCCCCTCTTCAATATCTGATGGACCTTCTTGGATACCCACTTATTTTATCTATACATGTTCCTTTAAGTTCTTACCTACAGAGTTTTCTCCATGCAACAAAGCTGCTTACTTTAAATGCTCATGACTGCTCCCTTTTTTTATGCTGAGATAATGCATATTTGAGTTGCAGTTTGCAAATAATGATCAGAGTGCCTTCCTCTTAATTAAATCACTGGTTAATTTGATGAGCCTTTTCAGGGGTCAAATGGATAACGTCTACAAAAATCCTTTCAACTCAGCTGAATCATTTCAAAATAAACCATGTAAGGTTTTCTTCTCTTATGGATTAGCATGATTTGGCCCCCCAAAGCATTAAAGAGACGATTTGCATCATAGTTTTGTAAACTATAAGCCTTGACCCATGCTTAGGTGATCAGATAAACCACAAAAGTGTTAGGAAAACTAACTTGATTAAATTAAGGAGAAGGAGCTACATTAATGAGTAAGCAAATGTGGACAACTTGATTTCCTTCCAATATTTATTTAATCCTTGATGTAAAGTTTCATATGTGTTTAACATAGTTTATTTTTCCTTTTCTAGAGAGACACCTTCTTTATGGACGGCCTGCAGTGCTTTATCGGACTAGATATGACATTTTATATCATACTGACTTTGAAAGTGGTTATAGTGAAGTATTCCTGATGCCACTCTGGACATCTTACACTGTTTCCAAACAGGTTGTTGAGAAAATTTGGTTTATTATCTCCGTGTTATTACATTTATTACATAAATCTTATAGTTGCTTATTTCATGGTATTTTTCTTAGGAAATACTTATTTCTTTCTTCTGATAAAACTTACATTGGATGTATTACAATGTATGTTAAGCAAAACTTTGTTCAGTGTTCTGATAACCTCATGGTGATACATGAGTGATTGAATGGATTATGCTAGTTCTTTTTTTTTTAAATATGCTTGGTATATTTTTCCTTTTTGGGGTCACATCTGGGAATGCCAGGGATTACTCCTGACTCTGAACTCAGAAATTACTCCTAGCCATGCTTGGAGGATCATATGGGATGCTGGGAATTGAACCCAGGTTGGCTGCATGCAAGGCAAATGCCCTACCTGCTTTACTATTGCTCTGGCCCCGATGCTAGTTCTCTTAGTGTCTTTAATTCTGCTTGCCTTTGTCTCATAGTTTCAGAAGCTACCAACCCTCTGGAAAATACTGAAACAAATAAGCCCTCCAAGGTTTGTTTCAGTATTTTCTAGAACACTTTCAGTTTTATAACAAAATGGAGTGGGAAATACTGAGTTTCCATATGTCATCCCCTTACCCCACTATCAACACCATAATTTCCTTTTGTTTTTTGTACCCCCCAAGCAGTGCTCAAGGACCTGGGGACCCCCTCCTGGTAGTTCTCAGTCAGCCAAGCCCACAGTTCAATGAGAAGGTCTGAGTGTGGTGCTGAGGCTTACCCAGGCTAGCCTGGAAGTGTTCCTGGCTCTCCAGGGATGCATCCCTTGATGGTCAGAGAAATTTTTGGCTCTAGGGACTAAGTATACCACAGTTAACTCCTTTACTATCTCTCTGGATTCCATATCTTATTTAATTTCTTTTTCTTTTTGGTTTTGGACCATACCCAGCTGTGCCCAGGACTTACTTCTGACTTTGTACTTAGGGACCACTTCTGGCAGGCTCAGAGGACCCTCTGTGACAAAGGCATGCATCTTATCTGCTATGCTCACTGTCTAACTACATATTTCATTTTGTAAAAATTTTCATTGTTTTTTGGGGTGTGTTTGGGGGGGACACATTTGGGTGTATTCAAGGCTTATTCTTGGTTGTGCCCTCTGGGGTTCCAAGGTTAAAGTTTCCTACCTGCTGTACCATCTCTCCAGCCTCCACATTTCTTTTCTTGACAAAGATTTTACGTTGGGATTTAGCTTTGATGAAGATGAGATTGGTCAATTGAAATTTCTAATTTTAGGAATTAGAAAGATTTATTTTGCAATTGAATTACACTTTAAAATTCTAAATAGAAACCAATGCTTCCACATCTCCAAACATAGCTTCTTCTTATTCTGTCTTTGTGTGTATGCATTCTCGCACATACAACACATGTTTACTTTTTGTTTTTGTAGGTGTATGTCTGTATTATTTCTCAGAATGCTTTCTTTTCTGTTTTTGAGGGCACACCCTGAAACACTCAGGGGTTCCTCCCAGCATGCTGCTTAAGGGTTACCCCTGGTGGTGCCAGGGATTGAATGAGGGCCTCCAGCATGCAAACCATGTCCTCCGGCCCTCTGAACTATCTCCCTGGCCCGACAATGTTATTTTTCAAGCTGTGTTCCCTGGAATTCTATTCATTATTTCAACAGCAGGGTTTCTGCTTTGTATGTTGTTGTTTCATTTGGGACTTCGATAAGAGTCTTCTGCAGAACAAAATAAGAGTTTGAAAATTATAGACTTACTGTATTTGAAACAACCTTTTACTTTTTTAAAAAGAATCAAAATATCAGAATATGAGCTATAATAAAAACCAGAGGGATTTTGATCCTGGCTGTTTTGTAACACAGCAGACCGGCTTCCAGATTTTCCTGGTGGTCTTCGCAATAGGTTTACTGAGTTATCTCTGACTCACTATGCAGGCCGAGGTCTCTGGCATCACTGAGCACCTGACCAATTGCATCCGACCTGATGTTCGTGTTTCTCCAAGTTTCAGTCAGAGCTGTTTGCCCTACAAAAATGATAAACAGATGTCCTATGGATTCCTCTTCCCGCCTTGTAAGTTATGGACTATCAGGATCTGATCATTTTAGAGAGATTGCTACTTGTGTAGTCTAGAATGTAGTACTTTGTATTTAAGATTTTAGTGGTTTTGGGGTTTTCTTCAAATATATAATGCAATGTTAAATCTTTTACGAAGAAAGATGCTCCAAGGAGTAAGTGGATGAACATTTATGGGATCCTTCAAAATTAGGCTAGAACATAGGCCAACTCTTACACATTGTATTCACCAGGAAAATTCTAAAGTACACAGGTTAGCTGAAGCATCATTAAATAATAATGGAAAGTGAAAGAGTAAATCAGTAAGCCATTAATCATTTAAGCTCTTCTACAAAGGTGATACCCTAAGAAAATACAGCACTTTAATGTTTTCTTTTGACCTTGATGGTACACTAAAATCCAAGTTAGTGAAATAAAGGAATTCTTTCATGTAACACTAAGCATATTTAAGACCAAATGAGAAGGAAAAACACTATAAAAATTGTTTTGAGAAAGATCTATTGAGTGAGGGAAAGAAATTGAGTGGGAAGAGAAGGCAGAAATGGTGAATAAATATTGGATGGTAGCTCTATTCACTTCATGCTGTTTGGGCCAGTTAAGTCAATTCTTTTTAGTTGATATTTAGTTGATATTACTATGCTAAGTAATAGATACTATTTTTTTCTTTAATGTATAGATTTGAGTTCTTCACCAGAAGCTAAATATGATGCATTCCTTGTGACCAATATGGTTCCGATGTATCCTGCTTTCAAACGTAAGCTTGATATATATATATATATACATATATACATATACACACATATATGTTTATATATATGTAATTGAATCACCATGAATTACCAGTACAAAGTTATTTATGATTGAAGTTTTTTTTTCTTTTTGGGTCACACCCAGCAATGCTCAGGGGTTACTCCTGGATCTTGCACTCAGGAATTACTCCTGGTGGTTCTTGGGGGACCATATGGGATGCTGGGAATCGAACCCTGGTCGGCCGTGTGTGAGGCAAACGTCCTACCTGCTGTGCTATCACTCCAGCCTATGATTGAGTTTAAAGTGTAAAATATTCCAACACCAATACCTTCATCAGTGTCCCCTTTTATCCACCAATGGCAGTTTTCCCTCCTGCCCCCCCCCCCAACTGGCTCCCCAACAGTCTAGTTCTATGGCAGGCAATTTTTCTTTTATCTTTTCTCCTTTTAAGCACTGTGGTCTGAACTGCTGTTACCAAAAAGTGTACATGCATATCACTTTCCCTCCTCTCATCACCCGGTTCTCATCCAAATTAACTAATTCCCCCCATCCTCACAGTGGCCCTTCCCTATCCTAGCCGCCCTGCCCACACGGTGCAGACTTTCTACAGAGGGCCAGTTCTCCTGCACCTTATTTCTATTGTCTTTGGGTTGGGTAAGCTTCATGTTTTGCTTGGAAATTATTATAAAATTAAATGCTGCTACATTTACCTGTTTATCTTTTCTGTCTTTATCATAATTTTAATAAAAATAACTTCTATGTGTTTAATCCTTATATATTTGAAGGCCTTTAAACTCCCTACTGCTTATCTAAAAGCTAAATTCATGAGTCAAGTAAGCAGGTTTTTTTTTTTAATCCCTTGTTTAAAGTTAAGAAATAGAAGTTCAAAAGAAATTATCCAGGCCATGAATGGAAGAAAAGAAACCAAACCAATTTGTGTTTTCCATCCTAATCTTATGGGCTGGAGCAATAGCACAGTGGGTAGGGTGTTTGCCTTACACTCAGCCAACATGGCTGACCCGAGTTCGATTCCTCTGCCCCTCTCAGAGAGCCCGGCAAGCTACCAAGAGTATCTCGCCCGCACGGCAAAGCCTGGCAAGCTACCCGTGACGTATTCAATATGCCAAACACAGTAACAAGTCTCACAGTGTTACTGGGCCCGCTCAAGCAAATTGACGAACAACGGGAGGACCGTGACCGTGATCCTAATCTTATATTCTTTCTATTTTAATGTTTGCTAGACTAGTGAGAATAAAAGCATAAAAGTAGGCTCCCAGAACCATGCCACTGGACTCTGCGCCAGGCTGTGGAGTGGGTGAGAGCCCTCTCCACATCGGCCTCGCAACACATTATAAGACACTTTCTACCCATTTATACCTCTTGGAGAACCTGGCAA
Organism: Sorex fumeus; assembly: GCF_029834395.1. Classification (NCBI taxonomy): domain Eukaryota; kingdom Metazoa; phylum Chordata; class Mammalia; order Eulipotyphla; family Soricidae; genus Sorex; species Sorex fumeus. Next base: position 61,327,734 of record NW_026606059.1, read on the forward strand.
GCTATCGAAAGTATCCTGCCCACACGGGCAGAGCCTGGCAAGCTCCCCATTGTGTATTCGATATGCCAAATACAGTAACGGCAGTAGGTCTCATTCTCTTGACCTTGAAAGAGCCTCCAATTATTGGGAAAAGACGAGTAAGAAGAGGCTGCTAAAATCTCAGGGCTGGGAGGAATAGAGACGTTACTGGTGCCTGCTCGAGTAATTCCACGATCAACTGAATGACAGTGATACAATGGTACAGTGATACTAGACTGGTGACTAAAAAGAGTTTCCTATGTATTTTGGGAGCCCCTTGACATATAGTAGCATTGATATTTATTTATTGAATAAACCATAATAGTTACTTGATCCTGTCTTCCTTTGGAATGGTGCTGATGATATATTCTGAATGTTGACCCTGAGATCCAGAAGCAGCCTGATTGTTTTCTGATCATCAGAATATTTCATTCAAATGGATTTAATCTCTTTGAGTACTCATAATTTCTTTGCACATAACAAATATTTTTGGGTGTTAGGAATGCTGTTAATGTTATAGTCATACTCATCCTGACCCTAAAATTGAGTTCTGGTCCCTGGAGTATGATTACAAGCTGTATGATATTTGAAATGTTATTTATCCTTTTATTTGAAAAATCACAAGAATTGATTACGTGTCCTTTATTGCTTGTATACATAGATTTATTATTAATTTGTATTTAATTGTCCAATTGTCCAATGGCCAAAACAATCTATTTTCTTACTTCTTATCAGAATACATCCATCTGTCCACCTTTCATACACCCACCCCCACACCCACTCACCCATTATTCATGCTTTAAAAGCTAGAGAAAGCACTATATCTTTTGTTTCCCTTTAGTTCATTTACTAAAGGGAATTGAACATTGGAAAACTATAGTGAGCAAACCTATTTACTTTAGGATAGGTATGGAAAGAAACACTGTTGCTCACTTCCTCTTAGAAGCATTGGACTACATTTCAAGATTTTCAGGGCTTAAATAAGACCTCAAAATCCGGAACTGTTGATTGTGGAGTGTCATCTACAGGGGCAGACATTTTCAAATTCACCTTGGTGAAAAGATCAACATAATTTAGAGGGAAAAACGTTATTTGATGCGCTAGTTAGTAAATTGATGTTTATTCAAAGGTAATACCTGTTGGAATGAGTGACAAATATTTCTGATTTGTTCTCAGGTCAACAGAAATGTTTCAAAACCTCGTACATATATACTTGTTATAATATTACACAAAACTCCACTTCATTTCATTTCTGCAAGTTGAGGATTCCAGGATTTCGTTGTTCTTTGTTGATGTCTTTCTAGCAAGTATCAATAAAGGAGATGTAGGATGCCACCAGGATGTTGGCATGCAAAAGTCCTTTCTCAGAAGTTTTGCTGTTCTTCACTGAGGGAATGTTGGTTGTTTTTTTTTTTTACATGCTCCATTTTTGTGAGGGCTGGAGCCATAGCACACCGGTAGGGCGTTCGCCTTACAAGCGGCCAACATGGCCAACCCGAGTTCGATTCCTCCGCCCCTCTCGGAGAGCCCGGCAAGCTACCGAGAGTATTCGAAATGCCAGACACAGTAACAACAAAGTCTCCAATGGAGACGTTACTGGGCCCGCTCGAGCAAATTGACGATCAACGGGAGGGCCTTTACCTTTTACCATTTTTGTGGATTTAGCCTTTTGACTGTTATTTCTTTCCTTCCCTTCCTCCCAATTTGTGTTCTGAAGTTAACACTTGAACTTATCTTTCATTGTCCATATTTTTTTCTAAGTAAATATCCTTGGTTCCTGATTCTGGTAAGCTGCCCTGTTCTCATTTAAAGTAGAATATAAGGAGTCAACAGAACAATTGAAAAGCTATGAGGAAAATGGCCAGAGATTTTTCAGGAAGAGGAGATAAGAGATGAAAATAGCATACTCTTGGCAGTTCCTATGATGAATAGAGGCTGGTTAAGTTGAATCAGACATTTCAGAATGAACTCATTGTTTTGTCTTTCCTGTCTTCTTCTTGTTCTTTTATTCTACCTTTCTCCTCTTCTGTTCTGCTTCTTTGATGCCCTTCTTTTTTTTTTTCCCCTTTATTTTATTTTATTTTTTTTTAAAGTTGTAGATTTACAATTTTTTGTGCTTTGGTTTCAATCATACAATGATCAGATACCCATCCCTCCACCAGTGCCCATCTTCCACCACCATGGATAATATCCCTCCCACCCCCATCCCCCCATCCCCCCTGTCTCTGTGGCAGGGCAATCCCCTGTGTTCTCTCTCTCCTTTTGGGTGTTGTGGTCTGCAAAAGAGGCATTGAGTGGCAAACATGTTCAGTCCATAGTCTACTTTCGACATGCATCTCCCCTCCTGGGAGGATCCTCCAAACACCCTTTATTTGGTGCTCCCTTCTCTATCTGAACTGCCTCTAGGATACCTGGCTGGCCTCTAAGTTATGGAGTAATCCTCCTGGTGCTGATCTCAGCTATTCTTGGGTATTAATCTCATACTTTGTTACTTTATATCCCCCATATGAATGCAATCTTTCTATGTCTATCCCTCTCTTTCTGACTCATTTCGCTTAGCATGATACTTTCCATATTGTACCACTTGTATGTAAATTTCATGACTTCATCTTTTCTAAGAGCTACATAGTACTCCATTGTGTAGATGTACCAAAGTTTCTTTAACCAGTCATCTGTTCTTGGGCATTCAGGTTTCTTCCAGTTTCTGGCTATTGTAAAGAGTGCTGCAATGAACAAACAAGTGCAGATGTCACTTCGACTATACATTTTTGCCTCTCTGGATATATTCCCAGGAGTGGTATTGCTGGGTCAAATGGGAGCTCAATTTCTAATTTTTTGAGAATCGTCCATACTGTTTTCCAGAAGGGCTGAACCAGTGGACATTCCCACCAACAGTGAAGGAGTGTCCCTTTCTCGCCACATCCACGCCAGCATCAGTTGCTTTTGTTCTTTTGAATGTGGGCCAGTCTCTGAGGTGTGAGATGGTATCTCATTGTGGTTTTGATCTGCATCTCCCTGATGATTAATGATGTAGAGCATTTTCTCATGTGCTTTTTTGCCATTCGGATTTCTTCTTTGAGAAAGTTTCTGTTCATTTCATTGCCCCATTTTTGGATGGGGTTGGATGTTTTCTTCTTGTGGAGTTTAACCAGTATTTTGTATATCCTGGATATCAACCCCTTGTCAGATGTGTATTCGGTGAATATCCTTTCCCATTCTGTAGACTGTCTTTGTATTTTGGTCACTGTTTCTTTGGAGGTGCAGAAGCTTCTTAGTTTAAGATAGTCCCATTTATCTATCTCTGTTTTCACTTGCTCGGCCAGTGGCGTGGCATCTTAGAAGATACCATTAGCTTCAATGTCATGGAGGGTTTTGCCAACTTTATCTTCAATGTACCTTATGGTTTCTGGTCTGATGTTGAGGTCTTTAATCCATTTTGATCTTACTTTTGTACATGGTGTTAGGCAGAGTTCTGAGCCTATTTTTTTGCATGTAGCCGTCCAGTGATGCCAACACAATTTATTAAAGAGGCTCTTTGATGCCCTTCTGATTGGCCATAGTATAAGTTGGAGGTAAGGTGGACAAAAAGCTCTTCACCGGACCTGAGAGTACAGCAGGCAAGGCTGCTATATACAGATTGAGCTACAATGAAATCAAAGTTTCTAATAAAGAAGACATGAATCTTTTATGATAGCTCACTGCAGATTGGAATAACTTAGACCAGAGAGGCTGGAGTAGTAGTACTGCAGGAAAGGTGCCTCCTTGAGTCTGACTCACCAAGTCTGATCCCTGACACCACATTAATTCCTGGAGGACGTCCAAGAAGTAATTCCTGAGTGCAGAGACAGGAGTAAGCCCTGAGCACTGCTGGCTGTGCCCCCCAAACAAACAAATAACTTAGACTGGGTTGGACATAGTGAAAATGGTGAGAAGGATAGGTTTTGAATGACTGAGATGCCTAGCTTTTATTTTATTAAACTTTTTATTGTTGTTTAAGTAATGTGGTTACAGTCATATATTTTCTAGTCTGATATATTTTAGAGGTGGTATTGATAGGACTTGATCACATGAAGTAAGGAAAAAAGGTCAGATTGACTCAGAATTTTGAATGAATATCTGGGTGAGTATGGTGCCCTTTAAATAGAATGAAGAAGGTCAGCATTAGAGAAGGAAAAATTTGGGAGGAAAATCAAGAATTCTGTCTGAATAAAAAAAATTTTTTTTTGGCTAGACATAGTTATTAGGTATCCAAACAGACTATGTGCTAGGTGGTTTGAAGCTTGGGTTAGGGCTGGAAAAATTAACTGGTGAGTTGACTGTCTAAGAGATTGTGAAGGAAGCAGACTCAGGCTAAGGTCTTTAAAGTTTCTCACAAATATTATACTTTCTCTTTTGTACATACTCTTTCCCTTCCCTGAATTCTGTTTCCAACTCTTTGCCAAGAAAAGTCCCCTTCATATCTCATGCAATCTCAGTAACCACCTTATCTGCAAATCCTTTTCTGATTGATTGGAGTAGTTTATACACCTAACCAATGTATATTTTATTAATTAATTATTTGGATATTTTTTGCTGGTTCATAAGTGACATATAACAGCTCATGCTTTCAAATGGATCCCTGTCATCCACCATAGTAGATCTATTTTCATTTGACTTGTGACATTTGGGTTACAGAATGCATTCTAGAGAGAACATTGCCAGAGCAAAGAGTTTTATTCATGAAAAATTCACTTTCTTTTCTTTACACAGGGGTCTGGAATTATTTCCAAAGGGTATTGGTGAAGAAATATGCTTCAGAAAGAAATGGAGTTAATGTAATAAGTGGACCCATTTTTGACTATGATTATGATGGATTGCATGACACACAGGAGAAAATCAGACAGTAAGGTTTTCATTTTAACTTTGTAATTTTAAATTCTAGATATCATTCATGACTATTTTTAAAATGTTCATCTGTTAGAAAATAATTATTACCCCTTAAATATTTTGTTCTCTAAGTTTCTTTATGAGTTTTTCAGTTCTTTTGGACCTGTGACTTAAACATGGCATTCATGTTTGAAATGGAATTATGTTTGTGATAAATAAATACATTTTCATTAATGAAATAATATTAAAATTTATTGTTAAAATTTAATATTTCTAAGTAATTTTAATGTTAAAATTTTGGGGTCATTCATTCTTTAAAAACTCCAGTAAGAAGATGATAGTTTTCACATACCTGCATTATTTGATAGATCTTTTAAAATTCCCTGGATATTCAGAGTCAGTACATCTTAGTAGAAAAATGTGTAGAGATGCTAGTTAAATTTTATTTCTATCCCTATCCATGGTCCGATAAAGGATGTAAAAGTCATGCTGCTCATAAGGAATTTAGAGGCTATGGGGAAGGCAATAAGATATAAATAAAACAAATTGGTAATAAGACATAATTTTACATATGAATGAAACAATTGGCAATTAATATATGATGATTTGTGATTCACTAATAAAGAATAAATTGTTGACTATGTAGAAAATTAATATAGCAGAAGCTATCTTACTCTTTTTCTAGTCATGCACACAAGAAATTTTATCTTATATTTTACTGCTGATCATTGTTATAATTTTCAGTTTTCATTATATTGTCAGTTAATTGCAATTTTGAAAACCTTGAAATTAAAACACTAGTAAGGGAAAGGAATTGTGAATTTCTGTATTCTGTTCTACAAATATATATCCATATATCTATATCTGTATCTATATCTATCTATCTATATATACATATCTATATATGTATGTTCATCCCTTGTACTTAGTCCTTTGTATTCCCTTTAGTAAAATGTTCTCTGGGAAACATTGTACCTTGAATGGGTTGTTATTCTCCTACATCCATTATCTCTGGTCTATTTCATATAACTCTGAAAATTATCTTTCTAAAACGTGCATCTCAGTACATCAGTCCTTAGTATAGCACCATTCAATGGAACATTACAGCCCAGACAGTAATGTGAAAACTCCATAATCTTCTATAATTCAGCTTTTAATGATTCTAGCCTTCCATTTCTATTCCTATGATTTATTTATCATGTTCAGCCTCCTAACTCTATACAACATTGTATAACTCTATACCAAGTTGTTTTCTTTGTATTGAATGTCTTTTCCTCTCTATTGCATTGGAAATATTAAATAAATCAGACAGAAAAAGACAATCATCTTATGATTTCACTCATATGTGGTACACAGAGAAGCCAAACAAATGAACTAAATAAACCAAAAATAAACTTGCAGACTTTAAAACCAAATGACTTGTTGCTGGAAGGGAAGCAGGGAGTGAGTGATCCAATTTGGTAAGAGAGTCAATTGTGTAAAGAAGCACAGAATTGGGACTTTAATGGTGAACTTAATCTAGTACTTATGTAGCCATTAATTTATAAAGATGCACACAGAAAATGTATAATTAATAAAGTTTTACTTTATTTTTAATTTTAATTGCATCACAATGAGATACACAGCTACAAAGTTGTATATGATTAGGTTTCAGTCATATAATATTCTAACACTCATCCCTTCACCAATGTACATTTTCCACCATGCCACAAGACTCCCTCCTGCCCCCCACCCCCACCACTCTACCACCCTATGTCAAGGACTTTTCTTTTCTCTCTCTCTCTCTCTCTCTCTCTCTCTCTCTCTTCCTTTCTCTCTCTTTCTCTCTCTCTCTCTCTCACACACACACACACACACTTTCCTCTTTCGGTCATTATGGTTTGCAGTACAGATTAAGGTTTTACTTTAATACAAATTATTTTAAAAGGTATTAATACAAATTATAAAAAATAAAATATAGAAAAAGTTTATGTTTACAGCAGGCTAGAGCTAAGAAGTGAAAAGGGACTGACTTGAATGGGAATTTATTTCAGTTACATAGGCAATTCGCTTTGGTTGCCATTTAAAAAAGAAAGCTAACTGTGAGCTTGTTTTACCTCCCTGTTTCAGGTACGTGGAAGGCAGCTCCATCCCGGTTCCTACCCACTACTATAGTATCATCACCAGCTGCCTGGATTTCACTCAGCCTGCTGATAAGTGTGATGGTCCTCTCTCAGTCTCCTCATTCATCCTTCCTCATCGAGCTGACAATGAGGAGAGCTGCAATGTAAGTTCAGAGTCATATTCCTTTTGAATTTGCTTATAAATACATCTCTTTTGTTTGTATTTTTGGTTTTTGTTTGTTTGGGGGCTACACTGGGCCGTGCTCAGAACTTACTCCTGTCTATGAAGTCAGAGATCCCTCCTGGAGAGGTTCAAGGGACCATATGGGGTGCTGGAGATCAAACCTGGCTTGTTTGTGTGCAAGGAAAATGCCCTACCCTCTGTACTATTGCTCCAACCCCCAAATACATCTACTAATTTGTGACCCCACCATTGAGTTTGGACACACTTATTATAAAATATTTTGGATTAGACAAAGTGAAAAAAGGGCTCAAACCTCAACTCAGCACTCAAGAACTTTGTATTCTACTGGCTTTCTGTTTCAGTGTAAGGGTGGGTATGGATTTGTGCATGTGCATTTTAGCATAGTTCTACGACTGTGTTTGATAAACGATAAAAGTGCCTAAATGTTTTCAGTTTTGCAAAAGATATAATTGTACCAGAAAGAGAAAAGTAGCAAAATGGTTAAAATAAGGTATGGGAAATTATGTTATTTTCTCCATTTTTATGGATTTTTGAAATTTTCCATAGCACCTTTTTTCAAAAGACACACATATAGAGAAAATGTGTACCATACATGTCAGATATTTATTTGCTGCAAGTGATGAGGTATTTATGTAGGTCACCCTGTTCTCAAATGACATAGGTCATTCCAAGTCACTTATTTGTATGGGACAGTGAAGCATTGTGAAAAAGCCACAAGTAGACAGGACTATGCTATGTGCTCTTGGCCTTGTACTGACTCTGCACTCGACAAATCACATCATTACTCTAGGTCTCTTTTGTGATATTGACAGTCCCTTCTACAAGACTGACTTTTGTTTTTTTGAGAAGAATATCTATTGGTTCTCAGCATCAGACTTAGTTTTGGCTCTGCACTCAAAGATCAACTCTTGATGGGGCTTGGGGACAATATGTACTATTGGGGATCAAAACTAGGTTGGTTAAGGGCAAGGCAAATGCCCTACCAACTGTGCTGTCTGTCACTCTGGTCCCTGCAAACCAACTTCTTAAGGAAATCAATGGCAAAAGGAAGAGTTTTTCCTGAGTTCTTATAATCCGATGGTCATTTAGAAAAACTGGGGCTGGAGTGATAGTACAGTAGGTGAGGTGTTTGCCTTGTATGTCAGAAGTAAGTCCTGAGCACCACCAAGTATGTCACAAAAGCAAAACAAAACAAAAAAAAACCCCAAAAATTAAAAATTAAAAAACTGGTGAAGAGATGGGTGTTTGAACATTGTGTGATAGAAACTCAATGAAACATTGTCTGACTGAAACTCAATCATGAACAACTTTGTAACTGTATCTCATAGTGATTCAATTTAAAAATAAACTAAAAATTTTTTTTAATTTTAAAAACAACTCTTTTACTCCTCTAGACATTCAAATAAGTGCACTTATGATAAAAAAAATCAGACTTACTATTGGGAAAATCATGTAAATGAGTTGAATATGAAAAAACTTTTTCTCAAAGTAACTTCATTCTCACTCTGTGGGGGATCCTGACCTATTTGGAGACCTCCTGTGTCGTTAATTATATGGTCAAACTGAGGGTCAGCATCTTTGTGGGGAAAGTTATATTTAGGGTGGTCCTTTCCTGTGAATTGCAAAGATCTTGGTTAGCTGGGGTAGGTGGGCGGGGCCCAGAGGGCTAGAATCCTTCCTCTCCCAGTTTGTAAAGCAAATTCTTCCTGGTTTTTCATCTTGTCCGGGAGAGTCAGGCACCAGTTTCCTGAACCAGCACTCTCAGGCTATATATTTAGCACTGGCACAAGTTCTTACAGGCTCTCTGTCCAGGTCTATGTGGGTTGGAGCTTTCTGAGAAAACCCATTGCAGGTTCCTGGACGTCAGTGGACAGTTCATTGAGAATACACACAATAAAAATTTTGGCAAGGCTGTTTATTTCTGAACGTTCTTGGATCTGGGGTCCCTTCGACTTGTAGAACAATTTGCCAGAGAGCACCATCGCAATCCCAGGGCATTTAGGAATGAACTTGTTTGCACAGGTCTTTCTATCTCATGTCTACTAATGAAAATAGATATTCTCCCCACCATAATTCAGGCTCTCATATCTCATTCCTTCCTCCAAAATGACGGAAAGTTTTCTTTGATTTGTTTGTTTTGGGGCACGCTGTGTTCAGGACTTGCAGCTGGTTCTGCACTTAGGGCTCACTTCTGGCAGGGCTCAGGGGGTCATATACGGTGCCAGGGATCAAATCCAGTTCAGCTGTGTGTGTGTGTGTGTGTTTGTGCGTGTGTGTATATGTGTAAAAGATTTCTTTGTCCCAATAATCTTATGTTTTCAACTTGGACATGAACTAAATTATTTAAAGTGAGCACTTGAGTATCTTTCATTTGGAATGTGTTGTGCCAGTGGAGCACTTCCTGGCAAGTACCAAGGTGGAGATATTTCCTTCCCTCTTTCCAAGATTCGGTTTCCATATTTTCTCTACCCCATTCCCTTTATTACTTCTGTTTTCTACCCTCTTGTGGTGCTGCTGCAGTAAACATTATTATCCATATGAAACAACGAAGAAACTGAGACCAAGAGATGTCAAGTAACTTGACCAAGAGCTTGTAGCTGTAATTCTAACCCAGACTTCTTGGGCTTCAACGTTCCCAGGTGTTACCCCAGGAGCTATTACAAATTGAGTCCTTCATTCAATATCAGCCCTACTGGTACATGATAGTAGGTACCAGTAAGCTTTTCCATGAGACTAGAAATGCCGGCACGTAACTGCAGTGCACACAGACTCTCCATTGAATTTGGGAAGCATCCCAGTTACTGAACATTCCAGAACAATCCAGTTACTCCTACTGTGTGTTCCAACTTGACAGCAGGGGGAAAAAGAAACTAGTTAACTGAATTCTGCAGAAACTTGGTTTTCCTAATTTTGATTTATGTTCTAATGACCTACTGAGACCAGTAAATCCTGAGAACATAAAAAGAATGTTCAAACCTTTGTATTTCTTTGGTACAGCAAATCATTGTTGAATGTTTATAGGCAAGGATGGGTATTTGCAGTGTTTACCAGATTGTGTTGAGGAGTGGCAAGGCCAGAGAGGAATCACACCCTTTGGCTCTTGGGGGGAAAAGTATGTCAGGGTCATTGGTGAACTTGGAAAAAAGCGATACTTTGAAGAACCACTTGTGATTTTTCTTGGTTTCCGTTGCAGAGCTCAGAGGATGAGTCGAGATGGGTAGAAGAACTCATCAAAATGCACACAGCTCGAGTGAGGGACATCGAGCATCTCACTGGTCTGGATTTCTTCCGAAAGACCAGCCGTAGTTATCCAGAAATTCTGTCACTGAAGACGTATCTGCATACGTATGAGAGCGAGATTTAACATTCTGATCACCTGCAGTGCAGTCTTAAAACTGGTGTATATTTTTATATTGTTTTATATTTATTAATTTGAAACCAGGACATTAAAAAAAAGTTAGTATTTTAATCCCAGACCAAATCTGACATATTACGCCTGAAGGACTCCACTGTTTTTCTGTAATGCTTGATTAGATAGTCTTGTGTTCCGAGTAGTGCTTATAATAAATATGCTGCTTGTATCATTAGTGGAAGCTTCTAAAGGGTTCTAAATGTTGCACATTCCATAGCTCACTGAGGAAATGTTGGTTTTCCAGTGCTCAGTTGCCACACTTGGTCCTGTACTGTCACGAAATACTGATTTTGTAAAGTTGCATTCACTTACTGTTAATTATTACAGACATATTTAAGTCTTATAAACAAATCTTAACTATAATAAATCACACATTCAGGTTTCTTTTGGGGGTTTTATTTGTCCTTGATTTCACATATAAATTAAGAGCGTCTGCTTCTGGTGTATTTGCATGAAAGGTGTACATTTCTTATACCAGGTTCTTTTTCTAGTTGGATATTGTTTGCAGAGGCAAAGGGCATCTATAATCCTCATGATAATGGATTAGAGGAGACAGTTTTGGTCCAGATTCTTGGAAAATGAGATGAGCACAAGAAGACAGAAACCTAAAGAGCTCCTGAATACCATCTCTTAGCAGGGCTAAAGAGATATAGAGTGGACAGGACACTTGGCTTGCACATGGCAACCTAGATTTACCCTCTGGAACCCTATGGGCCCCCTTAAACTTGACCTGAAGTGATCTCTGACTGTAGAGCCAGGAGTAAGCCCCAAGTACTTCTGGATGTGACCCCAACACACACACACTCACACACACATTTGAACATACCTGAAAGGGGTTATTCCTGGTTCTGTGTTCAGTGAGCCATATACAGATCTGAGGATCAAATCAAAGGTAAGCATCTTGACCTATGCACAATGTCTGCATCCTCTAGGCAAGACTTTATTTAGTTATTTTTATTTTGAAGCCACACTAGGCAGGTACCCAGGGCTTAATCCTGTCTCTGCACTCAGGAATGGATCCTGGCAGGCTTAGGGGACCATATGTGATGCCAAGGACTAAACTCAGGTCAGCGGCATGTAAGCCAAGTGCTGTACCTGCTGTACTATTTCACTGGCCTTCTAGCCTGTACTTAAAAGAAGAAAAAGAATCTTTCAAACACCCTAACAGTTTTATTGCAATATGTATTGTAAAAGAATTAATATGATGCAGTGCAAATAACTAGGAGGTGGAAAGAGGAGAGTCTTACAGATAAGATTACAGCCAGGACTTGGAGGATGCAAAGAACAAACCTGCAGGAGGATAGGGACAAGAAGGAAGAGGGTGGGAGACAGCATGGATGTGTTCAGGAGGGCTCGGAAAAAAACAGCTGTGCCTGAATGTAGCGCAGGGGTAGAGAGAACAAAGACCAGGCCAGCTGAGATAGATACTTGCCCGTCGAGGTTTTGGATAAGATTCTAAATTCAATGGAAAGCAGAATGATTACAGAGTTTTAAGATTTAAGATTTCAGTTTACTGACATAGACTTGTAATAACAATTCTGCAGGATACTCTTAATAGTATTCATAGAAATACATTTTCCAAGAGTAGGTCTGACTATTAGGTAACTCAGCCTCCTGACAGTAGCATTATATATGGCAAAGGGTCATGATTTTTTTCCTTTTTTTTTAAAATTTTTATTAGTGAGACATCATGAGGTACAGTTGTAGACTTACAAATTTTTGTGCTTGGGTTTCAGTTATACAATGATCGAGTACCCATCCCTCCACCAGTGCCCATTTCCCACCACCACGGATCCCAGTATCCCTCCCACCCCCCATCTCCCCCATCCCACCCTGCCTCTGTGGCAGGGCATTCCTTTTTGTTCTCTCTCTCTCTCTTATTGGGTGTTGTGGTTTGCAAAAGAGGCAATGGGTGACAATGATGTTACGCGAAATGACTCAGAAAGAAAGGGATAGACATAGAAAGATTTTCCTTTTTTTTTCTTTTTTTATTAGTGAAACACCATGAGGTACAGTTCCTTTTTTTTTTTTTAAGGGGGTGGCAAACCTCTTTCTTAGCTATATTTCTGTATCACCTCAAATTGAACTCTTCTCAAAATAACTTACACCTGAGGCTTTGCGGAGAGCAGTTGTAAATTTAATTGAGTATGAATGCTCTATATTTAGCTTTAAGTCAAGACTTTCTTCTCATAAGTAAACTTGGAACCCAAAGGAACATCAACCACCATGTATTTCAGGTAAGTGGTTTTGCTGATAAACACATGTCATTAATTGTGGGATTTTTTTTTTTATGGAAGCCTGTTGAATGGACTGGGCTCAATTAAAATGAGGTCTAGAAGACTATTTAATTTTTTTTAATAAATTAAGACTTTGGTCCATCCATGCTTTCAACAAGCAGGTTGCTAAGAGTCCACTGTATGTTGAGCCTATTCAAGTAAACAGATTCTGAAACTGTCTCTAAAATGAATTCTTTGTAACTCTGGTAAACCAGGAAACCTGCAGCATAATTTCCTCAAGTCAGAAACATTCTGAATGTTTATGTTTGTTTGTTTGGGGACCACACCCAGTGGTCCTTAGGACTAACTCCCGACTGCACTCAGGGATCACTTCTGCCAGGCTTGGGCACCATATGGAGTGCTGGGGATGGAACATGGGTCAGCTACATGCTGCCCTACCTGCTGTACTCTGTACTATCCCTCTGGCCCCGACATTCTGAATTTTTTCAGAAAAGATAAAAAAAAATCTTTGAACAGAGGCTGTGTTTGGTGTCAGTTGGGCTTGCCTGCAGCTTCCAAATTCAGTGTCCGTTATTCCTTGTGGCTGGGAAGAAAGTAACTGTGGATGAGGTCTAGCTGATTCCTCTGGTTTGTATTCTCACTTGAACTTTCTCTGTTGAGTCATTTTGGGACTTTATTTTACCCAGCACAATGATTTGAGACTCATTCAAATTGTTGCATTCTCAGTGTCTCACTGGTAGGGGATGTGAAGCTGGAAGGAATGGGAATTCTCCCACAGCTTTAAAGAGAAGGACTGGATGGACTGCAAGGAACAGGATTCAGATGATTCAGATGCTAGTCTGCAGACTGTGTGAAACAGCAATAAGGAGGGCCCGCCATGAGTGGCAATAGTTCCTGTTTGTATTGGATATCAAGGAAACGCCTGTTCCTGAGGGGCTGGGAGGTTTGGCTTGAATAGAGCTAATGAGGGGACAAAGACCACTAGCAGGAAACTTTCAAAGATGATCGCAACTGAATAAAAAGTTTTGTTGAGGTAAAATTGACTCAATTAAATTTCATATATTTAAAGAAAACATTTGGTAAATTTTGACATACACAGAGACATACTCATGAAACCATCAGCTTAATCAAGATAATGAAAATACCAGTAAGCTAAGTTGTCAGTTATGGACTAAACCAAAGTCTTTAAAAGGAAGATTCCATGTGTGGGAAGGCAGACTGAGTCTAAACCTAGTTGTCCTGTGGACAACGGGTTTGATGTGGTTAAAAGCTGGGGATTTGCATTTACATGAAAAACATAAGACTCAAGTCAAAATTTTCTCCTCTACAAAGTAGTACTACAAATACCTACATCTCAGGGTGACATAAGAATGAAGGTAGGCAGCCTTGACTGAAACAAACCGGTAGGTTTTTCTCCCCATTTTAATCACCACTTTCCACCAAAGAAAACATAATTTTTTAAAAATCATTTTTATGTCTTTGAGGCTTTTTGCGAGATGGGAGTGGGGAGCAGAAGACATCTGAAATTAACCACATGTTGGGAAAAAGCTAAATCTTTTACAGAGGTGAAAAGAAATTGCCTTTAGAAAGTCAAGAAAGAAGCAAGACTGAGTCCGTGATCAGAGGGGAGTCTGAGCTCTGGGCATGCTCTGTACTCCCTTCAACAAGCCAGAAGCCTGGACCTGGGTTACAGGAGCTAAGCAAACCTTAAGGGACCTGACAACAGGCTCTGGGAAGATATTCATGGCAGCTGATTTCCCCTGGTCCCTTTCCATTCTCTGGATTCCCGTGTGGCCCTGGGAGAAACTTAGAAAACACAACAGGGGCTAGAGCAATAGCACAGCGGGTAGGGTGTTTTCCTTGCACGTGGCTGACCTGGGTTCAATTTTCAGCATCCCATATGGTCCCCCAAGCACAGCCAGGAGTAGTTTCTGAGTGCATGAGTATATGAGCCAGGAGTAACCCCAATGCATTGCCGGGTGTGACCCCCACCCCCCCAAACAAAAGAAGAAGAAAAAAAGAAAACACAACAAAAGCTGGATTAAAAACAGCGTCTTCTGGCAGTGCAGGTTATAAATGAAACATGGAATAAGAAAACCTACCAGCTACCTTTGGAAAATGCCTTGCCTCATGTTTGGTACCAATAAATACTGCACAATGATAGTGAACTAGGCCCAAAAGAAAAGACATAATTGTAGAAGGAGCAGCCTGAGAAGTAGGGAGAGAACCAGAAAGTAGCAAGTAGTATTGGAACCAAGGATGAGTTACTTTAAACACAAGGGAAGGAGTCAGTGATGTTAAATGCCACAGAGAAGTTAAGTTGAATGGGAATTTGAAAAGTTTCCACTGAATTTTGCAATGAAGCTGTCATCTGTGACCTTTCTGGAAGCACAGTTAGTGGAGTGGTGTGAAAAATGGCCAAACTGCTCTAGGATGAGGAGAGAATGGAGACCACACTGGTGGCATTGAGTGTAGATTGCCCTTTGAAGAAACAATGACTGAAAGAAAGGGAAGGTATTTAATTCTGTTTAAAAGAAGAGAAAGCTTTTATAGATTGTTGAGAAGATTTGGTGATCCTGGAATGTCTAATGGATAGAGTAACTGAATCTAAAGCTAAAGTTGAAAGGATTTGATACAGGAAGAGTCAGCTGTAACAATGTTCCTTTCAAATGAAGGAATTACTTATTGGGGTACTTGTTATTATAAAACATATGGTGTACATAACACTTGGAAAATGGTGGTCTGCAAGCTAGATACAGAATTCAGATTGCTTTGTTGTGCTACATATTATTTTCAGTAAATCAGATGCCATTTTTTTAAAAAAAAATTAACAAATGTCCTATACAAATCCAGGCTTGTAAGGAAAATTAGTTTACAACTTGAGGTGACAGGACTTATAATAGTATGAATTTCTTTTTAAAAAAATTTTTAAGCTACCTGTGAGATATACAATATACCAAACACAGTAACAACAAGTCTCAAAATGAAGACGTTACTGGGCCCGCTTGAGCAAATCGATAAACGACGGGAGGACGGTGTGACGGTGTGTTTATTTCATAAGGTAGTTCACAATATTTGATTAAATTTAATATTCAAACACCAATCCCACCACCATTTTACCTTTATCACTATCAAATTTGGGATGTTTCCATCTCAAGCCCTGATCCCTGCCCCAAAGCACAACCAAAATAATATATTTTGTATTGTCTGTTGTGAAGAACTGCTGAAAATGCTTAGAAAAAAGTATTCGTATAGGAAACAGTATGAAGATTGTTCTATTTTGGCAGGAGACATTCTTAGGGATATCATAAACATATTGTTAAAAGGTTAAGTGGTGTGAGCTTTGGTATGATCACGATCATCCAGTTGGTTGTCGATTGCTGTGAGCGGGCACCAGTAATGTCTCCTTCGTCCCAGCCCTGAGATTTTAAAAAGTGCCATATTCAAAGCTCTTTCAGGGTTAGGAGAATGAGACCCATCATTATTACTGGTATTTGGCATATTGAGTACGCCACGGGTAGTTTGCCAGACTCTGCCGTGTCGGCAGGTCACATTCAGTAGCCTGCCAGGTTGTCCAAAGTAAGAATGAAATAATAAGATGTCCGGGAGCTGGGTTTTATAGTCTCTCGGTTTTGGCCGTTGGTGGGATTACACAGCACCAGGGGGCCAGTTGGTGGGTGTGACCCCTGCCTACTGGAGGATGAAAGATCTGGGTGGAGGATACTCAGCCCCGATCCGAGCAGGCTTGGAGATCTCAGCCCTGGGACCCGCATGCCTTTGTTCCTCTGCCGGTACCTTCATGCGTGTGGAGAGTGGTCTCAGCATGGTGGTTCTGCTGGGAAACTCGGGGCTGGTTGAGCTTTGATACATATACAAAAATATGTATTATGCATATATATATATATGTTTCTCTCTATGATTTGTTGCCTACTATCTGAACCCCAACAAATGAGGTGTGGCACACAATCACATTTATGGAGAATGGGTAGGGAGTGTCTTATGATGTGTTTTATGATGTGTCAAGGCTGCACGGTCCAAGAATATGTTCACTCATGTGTGAGGCTCGGCCTGAGTGTGTGGGGAGCAGCCTTGAGCATGGCAGCGGTTGGGTTCTGGAGGTTTTTGGCTGCCGGGGCTGGGTCCCTTGGGGCGGGGAGTCTGGTGGCATGGCTATGGCAGGTTTCATGTTATGATCCCTTCTGGGAGAAAGAGCCGTGTGATCTGGATGTTGGCTAATGACGAGATTATCTGGCCAATAGTATGAATATCTTGATGCGACTTCTAGTCTGCCTTATTCCTTTCATACTCTTCCACCTCCCCCACCACCGAGACTTGGTAACTGTAATCCTGTCAGAGTCCAGTCCAGTAGATACTGTGCATTCCCTTTGCTTTGTTTCCACTACATACCACATAAAATTGAGATCATCAGCATATATCTTTGCCCCTCTAACTTCACAATATGACACTGTTTAGTTCTGTATGAGTCATAGCAAAAAAGTAAATAATTTTCTTTTCTTAGGGCCACTGTGTATATGTACCAAATTTCTTTACATGGCCATCTGTCATTGGGCATGGGTTGAATATAAATTTTTGATATTGTAAATAGTGTTAGAATGAACCTAGGTGTGCATATAACTTTTGATTAAGTGTTTCTGAGTTCTTGGGTAGATGCCCGGGAGTGGAATCACTGGATCATATGAGTATTCTACTTGCAATTTTTTTTTGAGAAAGAGAAAAAAATCAGAATATTTTTCAGTCTCTATACTGTTTTCAATAAACTCTTAATTAGATGATAGTCTCCCTAACAATGATTAAGGGCTCATTTTTCACCACATCCTTGTCAGCAATTGTTGTTTCTTGTTTTTTATGATTTCTAAACGTAAACTATAGATTTTAGTCTAATATTATGTCCATTTTGAATGAATTTTGTGTGTGGTATGTGATAGAGTCCAACATTTTTTGGTTTTTGCATTTTACAATTTAATTTTTTTCCAGCCCCATTTAAGGAGGCTCTCTTTCCCTTGCCTAATTCACCTAGCTCCATTGTTACACATTTTTTTTTTACTTCTTCAAGCATGATGTCTTTCAAACATTAAAAGAATATATAATTTTTACTGCATCATTGTTTGTAAGCTATTATCCCTGTCAACAATCAGTGGGAATCTATTTGACCACCCTAGTATAAGTGTTCCCTAGATTATGGGCATGGCAAATGTTTTCTGTAAAATTTTGCTATGTAGTCTCTAATTATTTAATTCTGCTGTTGCAGTATGAAAGCAACTGTATTAACAATACATAAAGAATAGCGATTGCTTTGTCCCAATAAACTTTTTTTTATTTGCTTTTGTGTTGCAGCCAATAGTGCTCAGGGGGGCTTATTCCTAGCTCTCTGCTCCGGTATGGCTTGTGTGACCATGTGGCGTGCTAGAGATTGAACTCAGGTCCCTTTGTACATCCCTATGCATTGTACGATCTCTGTCCCAGTAAAATTTATATGTGGGCACTGGAATTTGATTTTCATATAATTTTCATCACAAAGAAATATTGTTTTTTAGATTTTTTCCTAACCATTAACCAACTTAATTGTTTTTTTTTTTGTTTTACCTAGTTGGCCGGGCAGAAGGATCAGGACTGGCTGATTTGATGCTTGGGTTGTATGTGATAGTTTAGGTCACCATTAACTCTTGTTCTTTCTATTTTTATTTTTTTTTTGTAGCTTTGTGTTTCTCATATCTATCCTACTGAATCAGTTCACTTTGACTGCCTATATATATTTGATGTATATATTTCAGGTATATGGTCTCTCTGTAGGGTAACCAGATGTCTCCAATTGCTTTGACCATAAAAGCTTTCTGTGCTAAATCAGAAAGTTTTGGATAAACCAAAATGAGATGATCATGTCATCCCCACTGTTTATATTTTTCACATTTTTGTTAAAAGCTTTTCTATTTAAAAAGCATCTTTATTTATTTATTTTTTAATGTAGGAGTATTGCTATTTATTCAGTCATTGATTAGGCATGAACTCCACCTTCCTTTTTTGTTTCTTTTTATAAATTTATTTATTGAATCATCATGAGAGCGGTTACAAAGCTTTTGAGTTTAAGTCTTGGTCATACAATGATGAAACATCCGCTCCTTCACCGGTGTTCATTTTACAACACCAAAAACCCCAGTATACCGCCCCCCTCCGCCGCAAGTCCTCCCCCTACTTGTGGGGCAGATGATTTTCACATTACTTTCTCTCTACTTTGATTACATTCAATATTTCAACACCAGACCCACCATTATTATTTGAGATTTTACCCCAACATTCAGATCTGCCGAAAAGGCAACCATAGACAATTTGTTTTCTATTGCTGATTATGAATAACATATGATGTCATATGGTCACAGTAGTGGCCACACGATTTTCACGAATCATGAATCACGACCACCCTGTTATTCGTCGATTGCCTCGAGCAGGCCCCAGTAACGTCTCCTTCATCCTACCCCTGAGATTATATTCAAGGCTCTTTAGGAGAATGAGACCCATCATTGTTACTGGTATTTGGCATATTGGGTACGCCACGGGGAGTTTGCCAGACTCTGCCGTGGGGGCAGGCTACATTCGTTAGCCTGCCAGTTTGTCCAAAGTAGGAATGAGATAATAAGATGTTATAATAAGATGTCGCGCGGCCGCATTCGGTTTTTATAGTCTGGTTTTTTTTATAGTCTCTGGGTCTCGGCCGTTGATGGGATTACACGGCGCCAGGGGGCCAGTTGGTGGGTGTGACCCCTCCCTACTGGAATTTGGAGGATCTGGGTGGAGGATGCCCGGCCCCAATCTGAGTAGGCTTGGAGATCTCGGCCCCGGAACCCGCACACATGAAGGCAGGGGTCACACCCACCAACTGGTCCCCTGGCGCCGTGTAATCCCATCAACGGCCAAGACCCAGAGACTATAAAAACCAGCTCCCGGCTGCCCTCGCTGGGGCCCCTTGGAGGGGAGTGGGTTGAGCTTTCCTCCCCGCCCCGACCAGGGCTCCGGCAGCCAAAGACCTCCAGGACCAGCCACCACCATGCTGAGACCACTCTCCGCACACATGAAGGTACTGGCAGAGAGACAAAGCCACGTGATTTTGGAATTCCACAATTTTAACAATTAAATCTGGAGGAATTTCTGCTAAAGCCTACTTGGTTCTGAAATTTGTTCCTGACTCTCTGGGATCATGGTCATTAATTGATCAGGAGCCAGAGAGGCCGTTTGTGGGTGGTGACTCGGGGTCTTGATGGGGAGGGGAGGGAAGGGCCAGCTCCATCCCCATCCTGTGAGGCCCTGCATGTCTTGTCACTGTGAGCCCAATCCTGACTGTCCAGTGGCCTTTGGAGGATGATGGCCACTGAACTGCCTGGGGGAACAGGCCAAGGCACAAAACCTATTCCCACCTGGGGCAGCCTGGTGCCAGTAACCTACTGCGGGGAATGGACGCATTTCTGCCAAAAGCTGCTGATTTCTGAGATTTGTTTCTGAGTCTCTGGGATCATGGCCGTTAAGCAGTTTGATCAGGAACCACAGAGGCTTTGCCTCCAATTATATAGCTAAGCCGGGAGTGGTTTGTGGGTGTGTTGTCTCCCACATACCTAACTTTTGGCTGTTTACGTTTTTGGTAAACTTGGCCCCAAGTTGTTGGGTCTGGTCCAAAGGCACAGCAGCAATTTTGGGGTATCTAGAAATCTGAAGGCACCATCAGGCTGCTGATGCACTCACCTCACAGGTACAGATTGACCTATGCGGCACCATACCCTGAAGCGTCTTTATTTTAATGAACTAATTTAATAATCTCCCAGTTATTTCTTTCCCCTTGACTTTAATATCATTTCAGTAATAGTTCCAAACCGTGTTGTGCTTGACTATTTTTTTCCATCTCTTAAGTGAGGATTGGGGGGGAAGGGGCGTTGTCATTGTCATTGTTTTCAGAGAACTTTATGTAATGACTGGCATAAGTTTGGTTTTCATTGGATGTCAGATTCATGACTAAACCCTACTCTTTCTTTAACTTCTGAGATAATTAAGTTCTTAATGCTTAGTATTTCCTAATATAAGTTCAAGAGCAGCTCGGATGCCGTGAATTAGGCGAGGCAGGAAGGGGGGACCGCAGGCCCCTGGAAGAACAAAGGTCGCCCACCGGGCCGCTGTGTTCTTTTGTGACCAGAAGCGCCCCCTACATGCTTTCTCTTGTTGCCCGCATGCAGCACAGAAGGTGAATACAGGAGACCCTCATTACCTCGGGTGCCCCCTCGCCCGGCCACAGGCACGCAGAGGCTGTCGGCCTTTGAAGTCTGTGGGGCCTTCGGGGATGGTTGCTTTCTCAACTTTGAACCGGCTCCCCGGGGAGGCCTGGAAGTGCCAGGCTGTGGGCGCCCAGGAAAGCGGCAAGGGGCGAGCAGAGAGCCAGAACCCAAGAAGCTCCTGGCACTTTCATGCGCCCGTTGGAAATCTCAGCCCTCTGATGCACAGCGGCCGAGGAGCTCGGACTTGCTTCCCCTTCTTTGTCCCTGCTTAGGATTTTATGACAGACAAATGGGAATAAATTGCATTTCTGGTAATAGTGGAAACGTCTGTTCTGTTCTTCCTTCTCGCTGGCCCCGCAGTTGGGGGCCCCTGCAGATGGAGCCCCTGGCTGCCTGCCTTGTCGCTGGGCTGGGACAGCCACAACAGAAGCCCGGTGTGCGGGTGGCGAATTCGAGAATAATCTATGTAGAACCAAACTTAAATTTGATTTTTTTTTTTGCTTTTTGGGGTCATGCCCAGCAGTGCACAGGGGTTACTCCTGGCTCATGCACTCAGGAATCACTCCTGACAGTGCTCGGGGGACCCTAATGGGAGGCTGGGAATCGAATCCAGGTCAGCTGCATGCAAGGCAAACAATGCCCTACCCGTTGTGCTATCACTCCAGCCCCCAAACTTAAATTTGAGAGGGAGAAATGATTGAGATTTCATGATGTGTTTGCTTGAAATTGACCTGTTTCTCACGGAGTTGTTCTACTATTACTGACAAAAGTCAAGCTTTTGCAAAGAAGTGCATGGTTTTCTCCAGTCATCTACTGTGAGTCATTGGGGAAAAAAAATGCTGCTGCAAAGTCTGTTAAAATAGCTAAAAACCTTTTAGTTTTTGTCAAGATAAAATACCTGGTGATTGGTGGTTTGGACTCATCTTGTTCAGTTTTATTCTTTCCAAGAAACTGGACAGTCAATAAAAGGTCTCTGATAGGGGCTTGGGGTTGCCAAAGAGACCGAGAGGGAACTCAACAAGACGGGGGTATGATTCCCTTTTTTCAAGATGGGTTTTCTTTTTCCAGTTAAAGGTTTTACTAGAGGAAGAGCAACATTTGAACTTTGTATAATGTTTTCTTTCTACCAGAGAGCGAATGGCATTCCTTTTGTAGTCACCGCAACTGGAGAGAGGTTATGATGAGAATCAAAAGCACACATAGCTTTGTAGGAAGAAATAATACTCGTATAGGAGTAAGAGTAATATTTTTAGTGTTGTTATTTCCCCCTGACATACCATGCAAATACAAATGTACTCAGTCAGGGGCTGGAGCAATTGTACAGTGAATAAGGCACTTGTCTTGCATGTAGCTGACCTGGGTTCAACCCCCAGCATCACCTAAGTTCCCCCAAGCACCTCCAGGAACAATTCCTGAGTGCAGAGCCAGGAGTAGCCTCTGAGTACCACCAGGTGTGCCCCCGCCCCACCATGTACTCATTCAAACCCATCCCCTCATCTTTTATTAGTGGGTGGGCCTTGGAGATATATCTTTTCAAGCAAAGCCCGGCTGTGATACCCTTGAAGTGAAGAGAGTAGCAGCCGAGAGAACTGTCTGCCTGGTTGTTCCTCTTCAGGAACCCCATCTTTGGGTTTTTTGCTTTGGGGGCCCCAAGGCTTGCGCAAAGTCCTTTTATAGGCAGGGAGCACAGTGCTTTGTGCTGCATAGGAAGTGGCCGTTTCTCTCGACTGTGCAAGATGTTCTGAAGCGCCGGCCCGGGCGTCACAAGGGGAGAGGGACTCGCGGTTCTGCTCTCTTTTGCTCTTGCTTGTGGCTGTCCATTGGCTTGTTTTTCCACTTTCGTTCCTTGGGGGGCATCTGTCTCCGGGAGAAATTACTGCGCAGTCAGAGATTGCTGAACGGTGGCATTTTTTGGTTGCTCTCCTGCTGAATTCTCGGAGCCTTGGACCATGGTGCT
The DNA here is from genome assembly GCF_029834395.1 of Sorex fumeus. Classification (NCBI taxonomy): domain Eukaryota; kingdom Metazoa; phylum Chordata; class Mammalia; order Eulipotyphla; family Soricidae; genus Sorex; species Sorex fumeus. Next base: position 61,350,804 of record NW_026606059.1, read on the forward strand.
CTGGGAAGGGAGAGGTGCGGTCTGGCCCCTCTCCTGCCCGCCACTCTCCAGGGCGCAGTTCTGCCACTGCTTTTGCCAGCGACTGCCTGCTTTGCCCAGCTCCACGGGCACTGCCCGGAAATGAGGGATCCGTGCCCCTTCCTAGACTCGGAATCATGCTGTCCACAGTAGACTTGAGCACATGTTTTTTCCAGGATGCTGTGCTGGAACTCTCCACACACATGAAGGTACTGGCAGAGGAACAAAGGCATGCGGATCCCAGGGCTGAGATCTCCCAGCCTGCTCGGATCGGGGCTGAGCAACCTCCACCCAGATCCTCCAAATTCCAGTAGGCGGGGTTCACACCCACCAACTGCCCCCTGGCGCCGTATAATCCCATCAATGGCCAAGACCCAGAGACTATAAAACCCAGCTTCCGGAAGTGCACGGCAGCATTTGCGGCCGTATGACATCTTATTATCTCATTCTTACTTTGGACAAACTGGCAGGCTACCTAATGTAACCTGCCTACACAGCAGAGTCTGGCAAACTTCTCGTGGCGTACCCAATATGCCAAATACCAGTAACAATGATGGGTCTCATTCTCCTAACCCTGAAAGAGCCTTGAATATGGCACTTTTTTAAAATCTCAGGGCTAGGGCGAAGGAGACGTTACTGGTGCCTGCTTGAGGCAATTGACGAACAACAGGATGATCGTGATTGTGATTTCCTAATAAAAATGTACATTTTCATTAATATGTGCTATACTGATTCAGCCGAAGAGAAGAACAACATGGAGGGCGGGATCCACAGATCCCGAAGGAAAAAAAAAAACAGTTTCCAAAAAGAGCCGAGATCATCGGGAAGTCCGAGATGGGGTAGGTACCGCATTCCGCCTCCCCCAGATGGAACCCCGGTGACCAGAAACCTCTACAAGCACAGCTCGAGTATGCGGGACCTAGGACTTTTCCTCAAAACCGCGCGGCCGCGAAAGCGGCCACGCGACATCTCTCTATATACAAAGTGATCCATGGGAAGTAAACCACCTAACGTTTCTCTCTGAAAATCATAGTTAAGCTTTGAGCATGGCCACAGCCCCAGAAACACAAGGACTTAATGCATAACCCAGCAGCTTGGAGCAGAAAAGTGAACGGGCTATGTGTTAACCCAGGCCATCAAGTCTGCCAGAGGGGAAAGGGTGTTGGTCCCTTCTGCCCTCCTCCCTCTGGAAAGAAAGGTGGCGGCCACATGGGAGCCTTGTGGACAGCAGGTATGAGCCGGGGGTGTGGGGGCGACTAAAACCTCATGGGAAGGGGGGCGTTCCGGTCCGTCCTTCACGCCCTACCGAGGCCACCAGTTGCCCCCCATGAGCGGCTCTCCAGCACGGCCACAGCCCCAGAAACACAAGGATTTAATGCAGAACCCAACAACTTGGAGCAGAAAAGTGAACGGACTATGCGTTAATCCAGGCCATCAAATCTGCTGGAGGGGAAAGGGTGTTGCCCCATTCGCCCTCTCCTCTCTGGAAAGAAAGATGGCGGCCACATGGGAGCCTTGTGGACAGCAGGCATGAGCCGGGGGAGCGGGGGCGACTAAAACCTCATGGGAAGGGGGGGCGTTCCGGTCCGTCCTTCACGCCCTACCGAGGTCACCAATTTCCCCCCACGAGCGGCTCTCCAGCACGGCCACAGCCCCAGAAGCACAAGGACTTAATGCAGAACCCAGCAGCTTGGAGCAGAAAAGTGAAAGGACTATGCGTTAATCCAGGCCATCAAGTCTGCCAGAGGGGAAAGGGTGTTGCCCCATTCGCCCTCTCTTCTCTGGAAAGAAGGATGGCGGCCGCATGGGAGCCTTGTGGACAGCAGGTATGAGCCGAGGGTGTGGGGGCGACTAAAACCTCATGGGAAGGGGGGCGTTCCAGTCCGTCCTTCACGCCCTACCAAGGTCACCAGTTGCCCCCCACGAGCAGCTCTCCAGCACGGCCACAGCCCCAGAAGCACAAGGACTTAATGCAGAACCCAGCAGCTTGGAGCAGAAAAGTGAAAGGACTATGCGTTAATCCAGGCCATCATGTCTGCCAGAGGGGAAAGGGTGTTGGTCCCTTCCGCCCTCCTCCCTCTGGAAAGAAAGGTGGTGGCCACATGGGAGCCTTGTGGACAGCAGGTATGAGCCGGGGGTGTGGGGGCGACTAAAACCTCATGGGAAGGGGGACGTTCCGGTCCGTCCTTCACGCCCTACTGAGGTCACCAGTTGCCCCCCACGAGCGGCTCTCCAGCACGGCCACAGCCCCAGAAGCACAGGGACTTAATGCAGAACCCGGCAGCTTGGAGCAGAAAAGTGGAAGGACTATGCGTTAATCCAGGCCATCATGTCTGTCCGGAGGGGAAAGGGTGTTGCCCCAGTCGCCTTCTCCTCTCTGGAAAGAAAAATGGTGGCCGCATGGGAGCCTTGTGGACAGCAGGTATGAGCCGGGGGAGTGGGGGCGACTAAAACCTCATGGGAAGGGGGGCGTTTCGGTCCGCCCTTCACGCCCTACCGAGGCCACCAGTTGCCCCCCACTAGCGGCTCTCCAGCACGGCCACGACTCCAGAGCACAGAAACCAATTTCTTAACTATCTGACTTTCAGTATAAATACTTCCAGGGTCAATAAGTAAAATAGCAGAAATCCAAAACCAACATTTAATTCTTGAACCCAGCTGTAGAAAGCAAATCACGTCACAATGCTTTTTCAGCATGTCTGATTTGGAGGGGGGGTAAACTCTAAATAATAGTGGTGAATCTTTTACTGAAACAATGAATCTAATCAAAGCAGATAGAGTGTTAACTAGAATTCATCTGCCCCACAGGGACTGGGAGGGGTGGGGGGTGGGGTTTTATTGGGGTTCTTCATGGTAAAAAAAAAGTAATGGTAAAGGGAAATGTGTTTGATATTTGCATGACTGAGACCTAAACCTGAAAGCTTTGTAACCTTTCCCACGGTGATTCAATAAATAAATTAAAAAAAAATATGTGCTATACTGTTGGAAGAACTTAAAAAACTTGCTGCTGAGTGAGGACCAGGAAAAAGTTGATATCTTAGGTATTTCTGTCTGTTCACAAGAAAAGCTCTCTGGGGATGGGAATCCAGGGGTGTGGCCAGGTGGGAGATTGCAGCATAAGCTTTGTTATTGAACAGACCATTAAAAAGTATCTTCTTCCATTATGTGTTTGTTCTGTGTTCATACAACTTCTTCTTTTGTGTTCTCAAAAGTCATTTTAATAATATGTTACTTGTAAAATATTAAAAGCCATGTTTGAGAATGTGTGAATGGGAAAATATTTGTTCTATTCCAATGGCACCTTCCTTCTGCAAGCAAGTTTGGTCTAGTTTCAGTATAAACCTTAATAATCCTTATTCTCTTACCTAAGGTGGTGTCCAGCTTTGTGACTAAAAGTTGACCAGTGAAATCTTGATAATCATGAAAATATAAAAACTCAGACTTGTTTTTCTTATAAAACCTTAGTTCCACATGTTAAAAGAAATCACTAGCATCTACAAGGGAAAGTTTCTATATAAGAAACATGAGTCAGTGTTTTCGAGGAAATCAAAGGTTATCTCTAGGATTACATTTTGTTGTTGTTTTTGTTTTTAGTAATCATCTTTTTTTATATTTTATTGAATCACCATGAGATATAGTTACAAGCTTTCATGTTTGAGTTATAATCACACAGTGATCAAACACCCATCCCTCCACTAGTGCACATTCCCCACCATCAATATCCCCCGTATACACCCCCCTTTCCCACCCTCCCACTGCCTCCCTGGCGAAAAATATTCCCCATACTCTCTACATTATGGTTTAAAATACAAATACTGAGAGGTTATCATGTTTGGTCCTTTATCTATTTTCAGCACACATCTCCCATCCTGACCAATTCCTCCAACCATCATTTTCTCAGTATCTTAGTGCTCCATAGTTGGAAGCCTGTCTCATGAGCCGGGGGGGGCTAGGGGAGGGAAGGTGGGGAGAAGGCAGCTCAAATAGAGAAGGGATCACTTTGTAGTGTTCTTAAAGTCTTCTTTTGGAATCCCTCCTGAAAGGAAGTGGGAATCACTCATTTTTGTTATTAATCTGGCATGGCTGAAACCAGAAAGCACACTCAAAGGGAACAATAAAGAGAATTAAGTGAAGAAAACATTTGCAAATAGTGTTTGCAAATAATTATATATTAAATAATTAAGGCAAATTAATTAAATAATTAAGGCAAATAAGCTAGAGGCAGTGAAGTTCTGGTGGTAAACAGAGGAGAATTACTACTCTTCAGTCTGAAGAACCCCTGCAAAGGGGTTCTTCAAAAAGGAGAGACTGATGTGGTTGTGGTTGTAGTCATGCCTTTCCAGTAGTAGCTGTGATCTTGTAAAGAAGGACACAGCCATGTCAATCTTTGGCCTAGAAGGAAGAAAATCAAGAGTTACATACAGTAAACTTTTACCTTTCCTACTGATTTCCCTCCCAACATGCCCCTGATAGTCACACTCAGTCAGATGTCTGAGAAAGGGAAGCCTATTGATGACCCCACAGGTGATGAGTCTGTTCAACAAAAGAGAGTGAAAAATGAGAGTTGAGATGCAGAGGCAACCAGGGGATGTAAAGAATTATTTCCAGCAGTCAAGAATCTTTGATTTCATCATGGATTTATTATTTGTGTTCCTTCATTTCTTGGCTAATGTTCAAGGGAGGACCCCCTCGAGAAAGCCTCTGCTGGCTGCTTCTTCCTTGTCACCCTCGTTCCACCTCTGGCCTCAGTATTTACTGATCCTCTGTGTAACTTACCTGAGGAAAATGGGTTTTATCTTATTGAACACTTTCTCACCTTTGGTCTCAATGCCATGCTGGATCAGTAGAAACTCAGTGAAAGCTAACAAACACATTCTTGATTAAAGCAGCCAGGGGATCCCAGCTTAATCTTGAAAAAAAGGGGGATCTGGGTTTTGTCCTGCTACTAATTTTTAAAATAATCCTTTTCATTTTGTGTCTCAGTGTTCCCAAGAGTAAGTTGGATGCTATCTTTAATGAAATGATTAGAACCTTGTCATTTTGAATTTCAGAACTGTCCTTTACAATGCCTAATATTTGAATTTGGATCTGGGAAAATTGTAGAATTCTGGGGATGGGACATGGCTAAGTGGCTGTGAGCTTGAGGCCCACAATTTGCACAAGCCAAGAGTGACCCTGGAAAATCTGCTGTTTGTGCCTGGCAGTCCTTCGATCTCTGATTCCTGGTACCTCAAGTGGTTTCTGGCCTCATCTCAGTCAGGTGTGTGTAAACACCCTGACTAACACGTGTGACCCTGATTGAGTATGATAACCAGAATACACATGAGCACTGCAATTCAGTGAATGCAACCCTCAGCAAGTACATGTACGTGACCCCTGGAAAGCACCACAACTAAAAAAAAATGTGCAAGCACCAAAACCAAGAGTATGTGAGAGCTCTAGTCAATTCAGCAGCAACATTATCAGAGGGAGCAGGAAGGGGGGGAGGGGGGAGTGTGATAAACAAAAAAATAAATGCAGAAATTTTCATACAACTTTTCCCAACACATTCCAAAGTCAAAATTCTTTACTCCCATTCTTGAGTGCCCATTGCAGTCTAAGTGAGAGAACATTTATCTCTTTATTCATTTGTTAGCTGTTTGCCACTGATTCCTCTCTGGCTAGATTAAAAGCTATTTGACCCATGATCTCTGTTATGCTTTGGTGTACTCCTAGTATCTACAAAGAACATGATAAATGTTCAAGGACATGATAAATACACAACAACAACGGCATTTAGATGGTTTTCAAGGGGAGGAAGGAACACCAAGTCACCTTCTATAACATTACTCAATCTTACCTAACATGAGTTAATATCATAAGTTAGTTTTGATTTCTGCTGCTACGGGACACTGGCCAGACATTTCAGTCTCATCTTGGCTCATTCTGCCCCCTGCACTTGACTCCTTCATGCCCTCTGCAGCTGACTCCTCCACGCTCTCCACATCTGACTCCTTCATGCTACTTCTTCCCTACTTAGCAGCTTGAATGAGGGAAGATGATTGTAGTAATAATCCCACAAGATAGGCATAATTCTAGACCTCAGAGATGTTTACCTTTACAACCCAGTCTTTTAATTTTTTTTCTTTAACATGGAATGAAAATAAATTTAGGATATTCGTTAGCAGTTATCTGAGCACCAAAGATAATATGTAACTTTAAATTACATAAACTTTTATAAGCATCTTTTGGTATGACTATGGGAAAGATTTTTCCCCCCAAAGACTTTGTCTAAATCATCTAAAAAATGAAAAACTATGGGCTAGATTTTATGATTTTTTAAAATTTTTCAAGAAGGGTCCCCTGCTCAAATTTGTGATGTTAAGATAATGTTGCACACAGCCAGAAAGATAGTACAGAAGTTAAGGCACTTGCCTAATATGACGCTGTGAGTGTAGGAACTGGTTTGAATCCCAGCACTACATATGGCCCTCCAAGCACCGCCAGACTGAGCACTGTCATGTGGTCCCAAGGCAAAACAAAGGATGGTAATTTGTCCACTTGATAGCAATGAAACCTTGCTATAGTCATTTAACTTTATTGAAACTTATTTCCTTATCTGTACAATGGGGTTCACATAGTACCTACCTCATAAAATTATTGTGAGAAGCTTATGAGATAATTTAGATAAACCAGCATCAAGATTAGCATTATTCAGTGCAAAACAAATTCATGTTCTGGAAAGACTATTTTATGAACTCACTTTTGTGGATTGTTTTTGAAGTAATCAGAATCTAGATGTTATCATAAGGAGCCTACATTTGCAATGATTTTGCTTGCCTCGGATCCATTACCACCATTTTTGCTAGTAGCATTCTAACTTCCTTCTAAGAAACAATCATTATTTGCCATTCACCAAATTCATGCAATTGTGTGCTGTTTACCTACCCAAGTTTTAGGTTATGTCATTCATATATGACCAGTAATATAGTTTATTTCCCCAGACATGAGTGGTTCTAATAGTACATGATATAATCAGGATCAATAAAATATTGTGGGCCTTTGGAGCCTTAAGAAAGCAGATATCACTTTCCACTATACTTGGATCTCAGGAAGATTTAAAGCTGGACTCTGGGGTTCTTTATAACACTCTAGTTTGGTGTACTATAAGGAATAAAGAATCAAGTAAAGAGACCTAAGTCCCCTGCCTGAGTTAAGGATTAGCCATGTAACTCTAAGAGTTTGGACACAGTTAATACCTTTCTGCAGATCTTCAAGCTGTAACTCAGAAAGTAATCTTTATTGTACATGCCTATTGTTAAACTCTGCTTTGCTTTGGAACTCTTGCTTTAACATTAACTTACATTACAGAATCCACTAGCTCGTCTTCATACACTACTATTTACCTGGTCTCTGTGCTTGCTGATGCCTGACTCTTGTTCATGTTCATCAATCCTCAGACCACCAGGAACCTCAAGTGCTTCAGTGAATAATGATACGACCAATAATAACTTAGTAAATGAACTGTTTGCAGCATATTTCTTCCACACTCTCTCAGACTTTTGCATATCCTGATTCTGTATAAGACAGAGCAGAGGGGCTGGAGCGATAGCACAGTGGGTAGAGCATTTGCCTTGCACACAGCTGATCTGGGTTCGATTCCCAGCATCCCATATGGTCTCCCGAGCACGGCCCAGGAATAATTCCTGAGTGCATGAGCCAGGAGTAAGCCCTGTGCATTGTCGGGTGTGACCCAAAAAGCAATGTGCAATGTCCAATATCCTCCCGTTCATTGATTTGCTCAAGCAGGCACCATTAACGTCTCACAACAAATTGTGAGACTTGTTGTTACTGTTTTTTGGAACATCAAATACGTCACGGGTAGATTTCCAGGCTTTGCCCTTCGGGCAAGATACTCTCTGTAGCTTGCTGGGCTCTCCAAGAGGGGCAGAGGAATCAAACCTGGGTGGGCCCCATGCAAGGCAAATGCCCTATCTTCTGTGCTATCGCTTAGGGATGGACCCAAAAAGAAAAAAATACACACACACACACACACACACACACACACACACACACAAAGAGGGCAGAGACCTGGTTTATTTCTTTTTTTTTTTCAAGAACCCACAAACTAGTTCATTCAACTGAATTGGGTGAGAAATGAGCATAGCTCCAGAGGCTTTCACTGTTGTTTGTAGAGGGTGTGGAAGAGGGGAAAGGCCAAGAAGAGAAAGTGGATTTGTTACAGTATATTTTTTCTCCCTTGGGGAGCATTTCCTACCAATGTCCGGGAATCAATGACTCATCAACTGGTGAAGTGTTGGTTTTGGAAAAGGGAGAGGAAGTCATTGCCTTGGAGCTCTGTGATGGATTTGCACTAAGGTAAAATCTCATCTCACCAGTGGGTCTGAGAGGTTGGCAGTAATCCCTTGCTCTTCTCTGAACCTAGGAGAGATGCCATGTCCCCAGATCCAAGGAGTAGGCTGATGTACTTGCAGTCAGAAAACACTTAGCCTGAATCTTCCAGTCGCAGTACTTTGTAGGTCTCCAAGGATCAAGGGTCTGTGAAATGACGTATGACTCCTATGGGACAAAAAGGAGCCAAGCCTCACCTTCTATAGTACAACCCTGGCAATGTAAGGTGGATGAGCATCTGTTGGTTGGTTAGCCTGAGCAAATATGAACTACAGAAAGGGAAAACAAATCTGTGTTTAAACAGAATCTTGCCCAAATTTTCCATCCTAGACCCTTACTGTATTTGTAAAAACCTAGACACTTGTTGAGTTTGGAAAGTGAGAAAGCACAATGCTTGATTCCGAAGCATAAGAGAGGGATGAAAGGCCAGGAGTGGGAGAAAGAACAATGATCAGTGCCATTCAGTGAAGTTCAAAGTTGCTACAAACATCATAGGGACTCCTGTAAACTGGGTAACTGATGCGTTTCCCTGGAAAGAGTAGATTATGTATTAGACACGTTCTGTGATTTCATTCTCTCTTTAAAAATAAAAAATTATTGTAACACCATAATTTACCAATTTATCCATAATACAGTTATTTCAGGCATGAAGTATTCCATACCAATCCTTTCACCAAACCACCAGTGTGACCTTTTCTCCACCTATGTCCCTAGTACCTCCACCCCCACCCCAGCCTATCTCCTTGCAGGCACAAACAGATTTACTTGGTACTGTTTGTTACACAACAAAGGCAAATGGAATTTTCAAAACTTAGATCAGTGAGAGTCAATTTGTGATAATTGTTTTATAACAAGTCTCACAATGTTACTGGGCCCAATCGAGCAAATTGAACAACGGGAGGACAGTGATACAGTGATTTACGATGATGATGTTACTTGAGTCATTGTCTAAGGACCTACTGTTCTGGATTGTGATAGCTGAGTCTTCTGTGTTCTTGTTTAGGTTCATTCTATTCTTGTTTAGATGTTTTGTTCTTCTTGGTAATGTTCCCTTCCAATTTGCTGTGATCCTACTGGGCTGACAGTACAATGAAATTTGGAGACATCACACAGCAGCCTATTGAAGTTCAATTTGGAGCTGGGCCAGAGGGTAGTTGGTATTACTGGGGGTTACCGTACCTTCAGGGAGAAAGGGAACTCTGCCTGTTCCCATTTCGAGTAAACTTGAGAGTTCTCAGCCCAGACTGGTCTACCGGGGGAGATACAGCAGTATCATGTTCTTTTGGAAATGTAGTGCTGTAGTGTATTATTCCCTTTTCCTTTCCCTTCACAGACATCTCCAGCAAATATCTCAATGTATTTATTTATTTTTTTAGGGCGATTCTTTCTCTTTTTTGGGGGGGTCACACCTGGAAACGCACAGGGGTTAATTCTGGCTCATGCACTCAGGAATTCCCCCTGGCAGTGCTTGGGGACCATATGGGATGCTGGGAATCGAACCTGGGTCGGCCACATGCAAGGCAAACACCCTACTCACTGTGCCATTGCTACAACCCCAATGTTTTTATTTGTTCATTTGTTTTAGGCTATGATCAGTAATGCTAGGAGCTTACTCCTCCCTCTGCACTCAAGAAGCACTCCTGGTGGTGTTTGGGGGACCATATGGGGTATGAGACATGGAACCTGAGTCAGCCACAAGCAAGCAAGCATCCTACCCACTGCACTATCTCTTCAGTCCCAAAAAATATCTCAACTTTCTGACCCCTTCTACATTATCCAGAAAGTAGGCAATGGTCCAGTTCAGTCCTCTTCCTTTTATTATCATTTAAAAAGTATATGTAGACAATTGTGTATATTTGAGGGTTGTGCTAAGGGCTCTGAAATGAAGTTCTGCCAACATACAGTCTTTTCACCTCTTCCTTCTAGTAAAGTCCTGCGTGTGGAAGTAGGGTGGGGGAGCAGGATGAGGGAAACTCGGGCTCCAGTTACTGGCAGCCTGTGTTGGAGGCTCTCTTTAGAATGTGGTTTGCAAGTGGGAACTGGGTGCATAGCATTTGGCCTTAGTTGCATTGTCAGGATGCCAGGGAAAGGGCCACGCAACAGTCGAACCACCTACACATAAAGAGAGAGCTTTAGTGGCATTCTTAAGACCTGCTCTTCTCTCTTCTTTTCCTCCTTGCCCCCCTGTCTTTTTCTCACATTGAAATGGCAAAATGCAGAACTATGTCCAGCTTTTCCAGATCTATGGTGCACCCCAGTGATACCAGAGAAAGCTTCATCCCTGCGGTTCATTAACTTTCACCCTATCCCCTCAGTGGCCATCGTCACTCTGTACTGGTTTCTAATTATGTTTCTAACACTTGGTACTGGATTCAGACAAAGCTTCTAGAGAAACTGAGAGACATCGGACTAGAACCGTTCAAACAGAGTCACACACCTGTACAGAAAATCCCACCTTTACCTGTCATCCCAATAATGGGGTGTCCCCCTTCTAAAGCTGTCCCTCTTGTAAATAAATTTTAGGTTCTACATTATTCCATCTTCCCAGGTAACAGATTATTTAGTCCCTCAACTCAATCTTTTCTATAAATAGTTCTGTATCTCCGTATCACTGTCATTGCATTGTTCATCCATTTACTCAAGCAGGTGCCAGTAACATCTCCATTCATCCCAGCCCTGAGATTTTAGCAGCTCTCCTTACTCATCTTTCCCAATGCTGCTGTATTGGAGGCTCTTTCAGGATCAGGGGAATGAGACCTGTTATTGTTACTATTTTTGGCATACTAAATATGCCACGGGTAGCTTGCTGGCTCTGCCACGTGGACGGGATACTCTCAGTAGCTTGCCAGGCTCTCTGAGAGGCATATAGATATATCAGGAATATATTCACTCATATGTGAAGCTCCGTCTGAGCATGTGGATAGTGGCCTGGAGCATGACAGAGGTTGGGTAGTAGAGATTGGCTGCCGGGGCTGGGTCCCTTGGCACAGGAAGGGCTCTCATCGGCCACCCTACAGAACTCACACTGCTCCTCCCGGAAGGGAGCATAAAGTGAAGCCCCCATAACCATGTCACTGGACTCCGCGTCAGGCTATAAATAGTTAGACATACTTAATATCTTCTATCTGTTAAAGCCAAATGCCCCTTTATAATACATCTTTCTACTTTCACAGCTTCAAACTATTCTTCCAGCATTCTCCAGATCCTGTCCCTTTACTTAAGAAGTCTTGGAAAAGAAAGCTGTTTGCACAAGGGAAGGTCATTTCCACTTTGGCTGCATTCTAGATGTTCCTTATCTCTGGTGTGAGGCCGTGTTCTGAGATTGCTAATGGGCTTCATGGCACTCAGTCCACTGGCCGGCTTTCAGGACATGTTTGTATTTGACACCTCGGATGTCAGCCCCGTCCCCAGCACTCTGAGAAGGCACACCTTCTTGGACAGCTTTCTCTCTGTTTGGTGGATGTGTTTCCCCCTTTACAGTATATTTCATTTTCTAACCTGGTATTAAATCTTTGAGTTTCTCGGGGCTTGGTTTGGGGTTACCTTGTAGGATACCCTGACAGTGGACTTATTTTGCAACGTGAGTGCCTGTCTTAAGCCTTGATACCAAGGGATCCTCAACCAAGAGGGCTAGCGCAGCTAAACACCAGTCTGCCACACAAGCAAACGAGCCAGGCCACATTCTTTTTCTTCCTTTTTAAAAATTGTAATAATTTAACATAATGATTTATTTTTGGCTTACAATATTATTATTAATGATATTTTTTTCATGGACTATTTTTTCTTTCTCTCAGTGGTATTTTATTTTCTTTTAAAATTTTCTTTAAATTGAGTCACTGTGAGATACATAGTTACAAAGCTGTTCATGTTCAGGTTTTAGTCATACAATAATCTAACATCCATCCCTCCACCAGTGCCTACTTCCCATCATCACTGACCCCAGTTTCCCTCCCCCACTTCCCTCCCCAGTCTGCCTCTATGTGTTTATGGCAGGCACTTTCCTTCCCTCCCTCCCTCCCTCCCTCCCTCCCCCTCCCCCTCTTTCTGGGCACTTTGGTCTTCAACACAGATTCGGTGGTACTTTAAATTCATCCATAAAGCCCAAAGCCTCCACATTTTTAAGAGCCCTCCTCTGACCCCAATCAAAGCAGCACCCCAGGCTTCTGCACTGTCTACCCGCAACCTCAGTGTGTGGCCCCAGACCTGCTGTGTAATTTCTAGATTGAGTGAGTAATAAACCTTTATTTTTTACCCAACATCTTCTCATGGTTATGACTGAAAGGCATCTTGCAATCACAGTAAGAACCACAAGGACTGTTCCAGCCACAAAACAGGCTATTGGGAAACTAGAAAGGGCACAAAACACCCCATTCTCTTTCTTTCCCCTTGATCTCGTTGATGCACATGGCTGCCTTTACCACCTTCTCTGAGATTACATCCAATTTCATGTCTAGTCCCCATCTCGTTTGAGCATTTTATGCCCAAATTTCTGCATCCCATCACAATCTGCATGTTTTCAAGCCACCTCAATGCTTGTTACACGTAAACCAAAGCATGAACTTCTGCTACAGCCATTTCCCTCCAGTGCTCTCTATTTTAGGGAAAGGCGCAACGTTCAGCCAGCATAATGGGTGTCATTGTGGCCATTCCCTCCTGTCCACCTCACTATCGCTTACTCTATCTCTTATTCTATCATTTTTGCCTGTTTTTACTTCTTGTACTTTGTCCTCATTCTAGTGAAGCACCAGGGCCAGTTTTAAAAGGGTCTCAAGGAAATGCGTATGTTAATAATGAAACAATATGCAACAAATAACAGTATTCCCTCCTTATTTGAGGGGGAGGTTAGACTGGTTACTGGTTAACTGAGGTTACCTAGACTGATGCTATACTACAATGAGTAGGATGCTTGCACGAGGCAATCCTGGACTTGATCCCCAGTATCCCCAATGGTCCCCCCGAGCAACACCAGGAGTGATTTCTGAGCACAAGGACCAAAGTGACCCTTAAGCATCACTGGGTGTGACCAAAAAACAAACGAAGAGTTGTAGTTAAGGTAACATATTTAAAATATTGTTAAGGGAGACTGGCTGGGTCAGTGGTGGAGGGCACCGAGCCTGCGCCTCCCACTGCAGCTCAGGTTCCAGTGCTCAGGCTGCAGGCTGGCAGTGGAGATGCTTGGCTCCTGCTGCAGCCCTGGGTGGGTGGGTCGGGTGGCACAGCTTGCTGATATCTCTTGCTCATCGCAATGATCTTGATCTGAAGAGGAGAAATGCTTAAAGAAAGAGTACATGAAAAAAGAGGGTATGCAAGGACAGTAGATACAAGGGCCAGGAGGATTGCTCCATAGCTGGAAGCCTGTCTCATGAGCAGAGGGGAGAAGGCAGATGGAATGGAGAAGGGATCACAAAGAAAATGATGGCTGGGGGAATCAGTCGGGATGGGAGATGTGTTCCAAAAGTAGATAATAGACCAAACATGATAACCTCTAAGTGTCTGTATTGCAAACCATGGCGCCCAAAAGTAGAGAGAGAGTATGGGGAATATTGTCTGCCACAGAGGCAGGGGGAGGGTGGGGAAGGAGGATATACTGGGGAGATTTGTGGTGGGGAATGTGCACTGGTGGGGGGATGGGTGTTTGATCATTGTGTGACTGTAACCCAAACATGAAAGCTTGTAACTTTCTCACAGTGATTCAATAAAATTTTTTAAAAAAGGAAAGAAAGAACAGAAAAGAGTTTTTTGGAAAAAAGAAAGAAAAAAGTGTATGATAATGTGATGTCAAAGAGACTATTTGTCCTTCAGAGGAATTGAAAGTAAATTGAATTTTCACTCAGTGCCTTGACTGAGAGATGACCAATAGAGTCTTGGTTGACCAAATGAAAGAATCCTATCCATTTGGTCTCCAGAATCCTATAAATGAAAAGTGAAGCATAGGAACAAGCCACAGAAAGTTCTGGAAAAGCCTGACTTCTGAAAATGTTGGCAGGGCTTTTAGCTCTCTCCTGTACCAGCATACTTGACTATCACTTTGTCTCTTTACCTCTACCAGTTTACAATAAAGAAACTCTTTCTTTCAAGAAAATGACTGATTTCAATCATAAAAATTAGACAGTATTGTTTGTATCTTGATGTACAATTACTGTACCTCCACACCACCGAAGTGCCCAAGACCCTCCACCAATGTCCTTAGGTTACTTATAGTCCTCATCTTTCCCCCTCCTACCACCTCTGCTTGGCTATCACAGTGTCTAAACCGGTGCCAAGGGTTTGTCATGTTTATCCTGCCTCTTCCTTCGTTCTGTTTCTCTACTGTGGTGAGGGAAATCATCCAGCACTTATCTTTCTCCATCTTAATTCACTTAGTATGTTGTTCTCCAGTTCTATCCAAGCCGTAGCAAAGGGCAAGTTTTCATCTTTTCTTGCAGCTTCCTAGTATTTCATTGTGTATGTATATGCCACAGCTTATTTGTCCATTTATCTGTCATTGGTTATTTGGGTTGCTTCCATATTCTGACTATTAAGCACTCCAAAGAATATTGGTGTGCCTATGATTTTTTAATTAATGTTTTCCACAGAGACTGAACAGATGACATTTGAGGGGGCCTATATTTTTTGGAATCTCTGTGAATGCCTGAAACGGTGAGTAGTACTGAACTCTTTTTTTTTTTATGTATCCATACCTATGATAAATGTAAAGCATGAAACAGTCACAAAATATTAACAATAATTAAGTATAAGATATAACAATTATAATAGTACGATGAAAGTTGGGCTGGAGCGATAGCACAGTGGTAGGGTGTTTGCCTTGCATGCAGCCGACCCCGCCGACCCGGGTTAGATTCCACTGCCCCTCTCAGAGAGCCTGGCAAGCTACTGAGAGTATCTTGCCTGCATGGCAAAGCCTGGCAAGCTACCCGTAATGTATTCGATGTGCCAAACACAGTAACAACAAGTCTCACAATGGTGACGTTACTGGGTTCGCTCAAGCAAATCGATGAACGGGAGGACAGGACAGGGACTATAAAAGTTATATGACCGTGGCTTTTCTCAAAATATCTTATTCTAATATTTAGAGGTACAAACTGAAAGAACAAAAACTAAATCAGATAAACTTGGAGGACTGTAATTAGGATTGAATTATTCTTAGGAATTATTTAATTCTAAAGAAGTAATTATCATTCTTCCTGGGTGAATAAGGGTAAACATCATAGAGAAATATTCATCAGGGGGAGTGTTTATTTTCTCTCCTTTCATATAGAACTGAGAGAAAACATTTAGAGACAGAAAGAATGGACAAAGTTGGCCACTGGGATGAAGTGGAGTACTCAACATCAAGACTTGTCCTATTCACCTTTATATTCCCAGAGTCCATAATGGTGTCCAGTAAAGAAAAGGACCACAAAATGTTAGGATTTAGCAGGACGTGGCTACCAAAGATGGTAGATGTTGAAGCAATGAAGGAGAGGAAGTAAATGATGAGATTCAGGGATTGGATTTAGACTTTTCCGGTATCTTCCACAACCTAAATGGTATCAGGCTACCTTGAAAAAGCCAGTTGGATTTTGATGTTTGTTGGTCTACAATGAGGAGAGTTGAGCCACCCAAAGAATCTGACTTAATAAACAGAATCACAAATTTGGTCTTAAGGACAAGACACAGATTTAAAGGAGTCAGAGTCTTGATACATTTTGGAATATTTTTGCTCATCTTTAACTGAAAAGATATTTACTTTGAAACTCAGTTTTCAGGTCAATCCAATTATGCTTCTCTGTGACACATGCTATCATTTCACCTTGGCAGATTGGTTTTATTAGAAATAATCCAGGGTGAGGGTAATATTCACATAATATTGTTCCTAAATGAGGCACAGTTTAATGAGAGATTTGGCTGTAGTTGGTGGGTTGCTGTTCCAATTTCAGACGTTTAGCTGGCATTCCCTGAGAGGCTGCCAAGAGTGGGGATGACAGCTAAATGGGCTTTTCATACTCTGAATGTAGTAGTGGAAGTTTAGCCTCGCGACTCTCTTTAAAAGCCTTGGGGAACCCGATGATCGCAAGGCCCTTAACTCTGAATGTTATTTTAAATGTGTGCTTTGCCAATTCCAAGTTCACCAGTTAAAATTTGTAGATGAATTAGGTCATCTTTCACATTTGTACATTGTTTAATTCAAATTGCAAAGCAATGTCACATACATTACTCAATCTGATCTGTTCGTAGTTGAGTGACCTTGTTTTTTTTGTTTTATGGATTTAAAATGGAGACTGGATTTAAGGAAAGTAACTTGTTTATATTTGCGCAGATAATTAAAAGTTTATGATATTTGGGAATCAACCTGGTCTACTTATTCCCAGTCTAGTGCTTTTTATAGTTACCCAGGAGATCTTACTTGGTAAAACTTTTAAATGTATCCAATGAATGGATGATATTTTTCATCTTTGCAGACAATAGTGCACATACCACAGGTATAGGCAGGCACAATAAATACAGAAAAAGTACTAAACCTAAAAACTTGATTTCAGTTTAAGAGATTTGAGCTTTGATATACGCCCTGATCAGCACAATGGTGGCCTTACTGATTTATTAATTGAAATCATGTGTTACTTCATCATACGTATGTGAAAATTTTCTTCCCATGACGCACATAGAGGACTCTAAAATATAAAGAGTAACTTGTAATGAAAAAAAAAATTTTTTTTTTGTTTTTGGGCCTTCCCTGGTGGAGTTTAGTCTACCTGTCATACTATTGCTTACGCGCTAATGAAAAAAAATGTATTATGATTTTTTGGGGGGGTTATTCCTGACTCTTCACTCAGGAATTACTCCTGGTGGTGATTGGGTCCCATATGAGATGCTGGGGATCAAACACAGGTCAGTTGTGTGCAAGGCAAATGACCTACCAACTCAACTATTGCTCTGGCCTCTAAAATTTTTTTGTGTGTAAGTTCTATTTGATTAAGAAAATCTGCCTCATCAGCATAATGGCACAAATGAATCTCCTTAAAAATTCCTTTTGGTATTCAAATTAATTTGAATTTGACTGACTCCTCACTAGGCTGTTTTCACTCAGGGCACCCCAGAAGGGGGCGGGTGAGAGCCCTCCCCACCCCAAGGGACCCAGTCCTGGCGGCCAACCTCCACTACCCAACCGCTATCACCCTTCAGGCTGCTTTCCACATGCTCCGGACAAGTCTCACATATGAGTGAGCATATCTATGGACTGCGCAGCTGCTTTCGCAGTTATATAAGACACATGATAAGACACTTCTTACCCATTTTACATAATTACCACACTATATATATATATACATATATATATATATATATAGAGAGAGAGAGAGAGAGAGAGAGAGACCGGCAAGCTACCAAGCACATCCCACCCACATGGCAGAGCCTGGCAAGCTAGCTGTGGCGTATTCGATATGCCAAAAACAGTAATAATAACGCATCTCATTCCCCTGACCCTGAAAGAGCCTCCAATACGTTGGGAAAGATGAGTAAGGAGAGTCTGCTAAAATCTCAGGGCTGGGACAAATGAAGACATTACAGGTGCCCTCTTGAGTAAATTGAAGAACAACAGGATGACAGTGATACAGTGATACAGTGATTCAAATTAATTGCATTTCAAATTACTCCCACAGATGATACTACTATTCTATAATTCTACACCTGCCACAAGAGTTCTTCAATGGAGAATTATCTGACTCCCCATTGTTATCTGCTGCTAAAGAATTTGCCATTGTTGTAGGTAGCTCTTGGAGTTATTCTCATGCAAAGTCATTTTTAAAGCATTCATTGTGCCTGTTAGATCAGGAGAAACTTAACCATTGTATGCATACAGAGTTAGGATCAGAAAAAGAGAGAACTATTAGAGAAAGGGAGCTGAATAACTGTTTTATGTTAGAACATTTAATGAGGAGAGAAATAGATAAAAATGAGTCCACAGGAAAAGCAGTAGAGCTCTGAGACCAAGGAGGATCTGAAACCTGAATTGTATGTTGACACAAATTCCAGAATTATTCTGTGGATGATGCGAACATGTTGGTGCTGATGGATGAGAGAAGAAACTTCAGTAAGATAGAGATAACTGCAGTAGAGTTGTGTAGCCCATGTCAGAAAGGGTCTATTTTGGTGGTATAGGAGACAACAATGATGAAAATATCAATTTTATCAATTACATCATGCAATACATTATAGTAGCTGTGGCAGTGTTCTCCTTTTATTCTTTTTGAAGCATAATTTTCTAGCTTTCTGCTAATTCTGTGAGTTACCAATTGTCACTCCATTAATTACTTTTCTACTTAAGTTTTTCTGTGTAACTTTCTGTCACTACTTCTGACTGTGCTCCCTTAGGAGGTATTATGGAGTGCTGAGAAGAGAATCAGGCAAATGCTGTGCTCAAGAAGATGTCTTAACCCCAGTACCATCTCTCTCTCCTCATTGTTGTTGAGTTTTGAGAGTGCTTTCTATAGCTTAGATATTAGTCCTTTGATGTATGATGTGCAAATATTTTCTTCCAGTCAGTCTGGTGTTTTTATTTTAGGCCCTGTTTTTCTCACAGTAAAGTCTTTTAGTTTGATGTAATTCCATTTGTTTATGTCTACTTTTGTTCTCTTGCCAGTGGGATCCATATAATTGAAGACTCCTTTGAGGTCTAGATCCGAGGAAGACTTTCTATGTTTTCTTCAATCTATTTTTTATATATAAATTAGGTTTGTACTATTTCTTTAATCCATTTTGAATTAACTTTTGTGTGTGGTGTGAGATAAGTGTCTACTTTTATTTTTTTGCCTGTGGCTATCAGTTTTCCTAGCACCTTTGTTGAAGAAGCTCTTCTTGGTCTACTTCAATGCATCTAGCCACTTTATCATAAATTAATTTATTGATATTTTATTAAGTAATTGATAAAATTAATTGTTGATTGGTTACCTTTAAATTTTCATCTCTGGGCTCTCAAAAGAGATACTTTATTATCTCAAGAATCTATCTTTATTTTAGTATTATGAAATTTTCATTTCTATAACTGTAGAAAAGATCAAAAACCTCTAAAGAAACTTTGGTACATCTACACATGGAGTACTATGTAGCAGTTAGAAAGAATGAAGTCATGAAATTTACATACAAGTGGTACTACATGGAAAGTATCATGCTAAGCGAAATGAGTCAGAAAGAGAGGGACAGACATAGAAAGATTGCATTCATCTGGGGAGCATAAAGTAACAAAGTAGGAGAC
The DNA here is from genome assembly GCF_029834395.1 of Sorex fumeus. Lineage (NCBI taxonomy): Eukaryota > Metazoa > Chordata > Mammalia > Eulipotyphla > Soricidae > Sorex > Sorex fumeus. Next base: position 61,370,443 of record NW_026606059.1, read on the forward strand.
TAACACCCAAGAATAGCCGAGATAAATACCAGGAGGTTTACTCCATGGCTTGGAGGCCAGCCGCACACTCTACGGGTAAAGGCAGCTCAGATAGAGAAGGGAGCACCCAAATAAAGGGTGTTGGGAAGATCCGCCCAGGATGGGAGATGCATGCTAAAAGCAGACTATAGATTGAACATGATTGCCACTCAATTCCTCTTTTGCAAACCACAGCACCCAAAAGGAGAGAGAGAACAAAAGGGAGTGCCCTGCCACAGAGGCAGTGTGGGATGGGGGGTGTGTGGGGGGGGCGGGATACTGGGATTAGTGGTGGTGGAGAATAGGCACTGGTGGAGGGATGGGTACTTGATCATTGTATAACTGAAACCCAAGCACAAAAATTTGTAAGTCTGAACCTCATAGTGTTTCACTAATAAATTTTTTTTTTAAAAAGATCAAAACCTCAATTAAGCACTGAAGGAACTTATCAATTTATCTCAATACTGTTAAAGCCATAAACAACAACCAAGAATTAGCATCATCCTTTTTTTTTTTGTTTTGCCTTTTGGGTCACACTTGGGGGATGCACAGGAGTTACTCCTGGCTCTGCACTCAGGAATCACTCCTGGCGGTGCGCAGGGGACCATATGGGATGCTGGGAATCGAACCCGGGTTGGCCGCGTGCAAGGCAAACACCCTACCCACTGTGCTATTGCTCCAGCCCTCAGAATTAGTATCATCCTTAGTGGGGAAAAACGGAAAGCCTTTCCTCCAAAATTAGGTACAAGAGAAGCATGTGCACTATTATTTAATGTATATTGTAAGTTTTTGCCACTGCAGTTAGACACTAAAGAGGAATTAAAGGAATTCAATTAGTAAAGAAGCCAAGCTATCACTGTTACAGAGGACACAATGTGGTACATAGAAAACCCTAAAGATACCACTAAAAATTTCTAGAAACAATAAACTTGCATAGTGAAGCAACGGGCTACAAAGTAAAGACATATGAATCAGTTGCATTCTTAAGTGTCTACAATGATACAGAAGACAAAGAAGTTTTTAAAAGAAATCCCATGTATAACTGCATCAGAAAAATCTATCTAGGAATCAAGTTAACAAAAATTAAGGACCCATTTCATGAAATTTACAAATAATTTCTGAAAAAGAACAAGACACATGGAAATGAAAGCATACCCGGTTCATGAATTGAAAAAAACTATATCATTAAAATGGTAATCATCATGGGTCCAGAGAGATTGTACAGCAAAGTGCTTGCCTTGCATGCGAACAACCCGGATTCAATCCCTTACACTACATATGGTCCCCTAATCCTGCCAGGAGTGATCCTTGAGTGAAGAGCCATGAGTAAGTCCTGAGCACCACCAAATGTGGACCCTTCAAAAATGATGATCATTTTATCCTAAGTGATTTACAGAAGCAATTCAAATCTCATTAAAATGTGCATGGAGCACAAAAGTCAGATCAAAATGGATTAAAGACCTTAATATGAGACCTAATTCCATAAGGTACATGGAGGAAAATATAGACAGATTTCTTCATGACAATGAAGCTAAAGCCATCTTCAAGAGGAACCACCACTGATCAAGCAAGTTGAAGTAAAGAGAAACAAATGGAACTGCATTAAATTAAGAAGCCCCTGCACCTCAAAAGAAATGGTGACCAAGATAAAAAGCCCGTGGAATGAGAAAATTTACCCAATACCCATCTGATAAGGGGTTAATACCAAAGATATATAAGGCACTGGTAGGACTTTACAAGAAAAAAACTACCAACCTCTTCAAAAAATAAGAGAAGAAATGAGCAGAAAATTCTTCAAAGAAGAAATATGAATGGTCAAAAAGCACATGATAAAATACTCTACATCGCTAATTATCAGGGAAATGCAAGTAAAAACAACAATGAAATATCATCTCACACCACAGAGACTGGCACACATTCAAAGGAACTAGAACAGCCAGTGCTGGTGAAGATGCAGGGAGAAAGGAACTCTCATTCATTGTTGGTGGGAATGCTGACTAGTCCAACCTTTTTGGAAAACAATATGAATATCTCTCAGAAAAGTAGAAATTGAGCTTCCATATCACCTACACATTATCACTTCTGGGAATATAACCTGGGAGCCCAAAAACACACTGTAGAAAATCATCTGCACTAATATGTTCATTGCAGCTCTATTAACACAATAGCCAGAAGCTGGAAACAACCCGTGTTCCCTAGAACAAATGACTGGAAAAAAAATCATAAACAATGGAATACTATGCAGCTGTTAGTCCTGGGAAAATGAAGTAATGAAATTTGCTTATAAATGGATGGAGATGGAGAATATAATGCTCAGTGAAATGAGTCAGAAGACAGAAGGACAGACATAGAATAGTTGCACTCATTTGTGGCATATGAAAAAACATAGTATGAGACCAATACTGTTCTCTTCCGGGAGCTGGTTTTTATAGTCTGTGAGTCTTGGCCGTTGATGGGATTACACGGTGCCAGGGCGTCAGTTGGTGGGTGTGACCCCCCACCTACTGGAATTTGGAGGATCTGGGTGGAGGATGCTCGGCCCAAATCCGAGTAGGCTTGGAGATTTCGGCCCCGGAACCCACGTGACTTTGTCCCTCTGCCAGTACCTTCATGTGTGCGGAGAGTGGTCTCAGCATGGTGGTGGCTGGTCCTGGAGGTCTTTGGCTGAAGAGAACAGTGCAGTCTCCTGCCCCCACGCCTGACTGTCCTCGCCGCCCAGGCCCCTTGGAGGGGAGCGGGTTGAGCTTTCCTCCTCGCCCCAACCAGGGCTCCGGCAGCCAAAGACCTCCAGGACCAGCCACCACCATGCTGAGACCACTCTCCACACACATGAAGGTACTGGCAGAGGGACAAAGTCACGTGGGTTCCGGGGCCAAGATCTCCAAGCCTACTCGGATTTGGGCCGAGCATCCTCCACCCAGATCCTCCAAATTCCAGTAGGCGGGGGGTCACACCCACCAACTGGCCCCCTGGCGCCGTGTAATCCCATCAACGGCCAAGACCCAGAGACTATAAAAACCAGCTTCCGGAACCGCACGGCCGTGTGACATCCTATTATGACATCTTGTTATCTCATTCCTACTTTGGACAAACTGGCAGGCTACCAAATGTAGCCTGCCCACACGGCAGAGTCTGGCAAACTCCCCGTGGAGTACCCAATATGCCAAATACCAGTAACAATGATGGGTCTCATTCTCCTAAAGAGCCTTGAATATAATCTCAGGGCTAGGATGAAGGAGATGTTACTGGGGCCTGCTCGAGGCAATCGACGATTAACAGGGTGATTTGTGATTTGTTTGTGATTTGTGAGACCAATACACAAGGAGAGTAGAAACAAGGGCCAGGAGAACTGGCCCACAGTTGTAAGTTTGCCTGAAGTGGTGGGGGAAGAAGGCAGTTAAGATGGAAAAGGAACCACTGTACCACTATGACAATGATAGTTGGAAATGATCACTCTGGATAAGAACCGTGTGCTGAAAGTAGATAAAGGAACAAACATGATAACCTTTCAGCACCTGTGTTGCAGACCATAATGCCCCACTACCAAGAGAGAGCAAGATAGAGTTTGTGTATTTGTGAGGGAGGGAGGGAGGGAGAGAGAGAGAGAGAGAAAGAGAGAGAGAGAGAGAGAGAGAGAGAGAGAGAGAGAGAGAGAGAGAGAGAGAGAAGAAAAGTGTTTGCCATAGAAGCAGACTGGGGGGGTGGGTGGGTGGTGGGAGAGACTCAGAATATTGATGGTGGGATATGTACACTGTTGAAGGGATGGGTGGGTTTTGTAACACTGAATGACTGAAACCCAACCAAGAAAAACTTTCTAGCTGTGTATCACATGGTGATTCAATAAAAAGTAAAGAAAAAAAAATTTAAAAAGTCCACGGCAGCCTTCAAAGATATAGAACAAATACTACTAAAATTTATATGGAAACATAAAACTCTAAAATAGCCAATGAAGTCCTGAGAAAAGGAAGTATATAGGTTTTCTCAAAAGAATTCAGCTACTGCTAACTCACGGTCCAGCAGGTTTGGACAAGAAAATAAATTTCCCCCTATCTTTCTCCTTATCTTTCTCCATCTAATTTCACTCTCCCTATCTCCCAACCCCCACTACAATCTTGTGCATCCCATTGTCTGGACCAAACCTGATGTTGTACAATTAAGGTAGTTTGGTTGATACTGTACAATGAGATCAGTCTTCTAGGCAAATAACAAGGTGGAGAAGAAAAGAGTACATACCAGAAGGGGCAAATGGACACTATCTACCACAGACCTTCTATGGCACCAGACAACTTCAAAGTGATCGGCCAACTCAAATTCCTGCATTCTTGGCTCAAGAAATATCCTGAAAGAGAAGTGTTTTTTTGTGGCAAGAGCAAAAGAATATCTTATCTCTTGGAGGCTTACAGGACCAAGATAGCCAAAAATCAAACAAATAGTTTCGTTCTATGATTTAGACAAATTGCAATATCAGTTCAATTTAAAGTTCCATTAGACCTCTCCTAAAGTTGGCACAGTAAAATAGGACAAGACCCAGTAGATTAGAACCAGAATATGTGGGACAGTTGTATTTAAATTCAAAGTGACAATAAGCCTCCTTGCCCACGTTTCCTCCCTTGCAAGCCTGTTGGAAAACTATATCTAACTCCCTAACTCTTGCAGAGGAAGCCACACTTCACTGGTCCTCACTCTACCAACCTCAGATATATTTAGTCTATAAACTTTGCTCCTAGAATACCTGCAATGGATAATTTTTAAAATTTAAAATATTTTACTATAAGAATATTTTAAAACTCTAAAAGAACAAGAATTTATATATGCATGCAGGAATAAATTTAAAATGTTTAATTAGGATAAAAGACACAGATTTTTATTTTAGTTTGAACTTGGTGATACAATTCCTTCTCCAGGTCTTTTTTTGAGTGTACATTTTTTGCCAGGAATTGAATTCAGGGTCTCCCATAAGGGAACCATGTACTACTATATCACTAAGCCACATCCCCAGTCCATTTCTGGTGACTTTGATTTCAATTTATACAACTCCATTCTTGCTGCAGTTATAATTGTTCACTTGATTGATGGAAATCTGGATTTAAGGGAAAAGATGGAATCCAAAGACTTTTTCAGAAATAGGATGGTTGGACTGAATTAATTACCTGTGCCTCACCCATCCATTCTAGAAGGGTCAGCTTGACTTTTCTCTTAGTAAATCCTGTTTCCTTTCCCACCTTTCCATAAGTATTTATCCCAGGATGGCTCTCAAATAAATAGCTTGGAAATAAAATGTCATCAAAGAATGTAATGCACGAGACCATCCTGAGCAAAGCCTTAACTCATATTTCTGTTCTCAGTACTCAGTGTGTCTGTACTTTCCTTAGTTTTCTGTTTTCACGACAACCCGTTAAAATTTTTTAAATTATTTTTTAGAGCATTACAAAAACATTCATGATTGAATTTCAGTCATATAGTATTCCAACACCTATCCCTCCACCAGTGCACATTTCCCAATACCAGTATCCCCAGGTTCCCTCCCATCACCCCCCGCCACCCACAGGGACACCTTTCAGCATCAATATTCCAACCCATTTTTGTATGTATGCTGATAGCATGTATTGTTTGATTTCCTGAAAGAGCAGAATATTAGAAAGGTATGTGGACATCATGCCAGTGGGAGAGGTAAAACTTCCATCCCTGAAACAAAATGAGGATTCCACTGGCACATTTCCTTTTGTATAGGAGGGGGCAACCTCATTCTAAAATATTACCTTGTAAGCACACAGATTCCGGGCTAGTCTGGTGATGCTGTGATGTCATGGATTAATCTTATTCCTCAAGAATAAAATTTTTGGGTACTTTCATGTGGCATAGGAAAAAACTGTGACTGAGGACTAGCAAATGAGGGTAAGGACAATGGAGAGGGAAAACTGTTGTAGTATGACCATCCTAAGATCCTGATCCTGGACCCAGAAATAAATCTTGAGCTAGATAGGGTTTTGTTTGTCCTCAGGAGGTAATGAAGGCATGCTTGTCCTGGAGAGAGTCTCAATTTACTAACTGGGGTGATTATAGAAAGATCTCGGGCTAGAGCGATAGCACAGCGGTAGGGCGTTTGCCTTGCACGCAGCCAACATGGCTGACCTGGGTTAGATTCCTCCACCCCTCTCGGAGAGCCTGGCAAGCTACCAAGAGTATCTCGCCTGCACGGCAGAGCCTGGCAAGCTACCCATGATATATTTGATATGCCAAACACAGTAACAACAAAGTCTCCAATGGAGACTTTACTGGGCCGCTCGAGCAAATCAATGAACAACGGGAGGACAGTGACAGTGATAGAAAGATCTTAATTGAAGTGAAAGACCGTGATGGATGTTAGTCATTTTGACTGCCAGCATCGAAAATGTCTAATGTATCCTTGGGAAAATTCCATGTTGGTGGGAGGTTATTCCCTTTACAGAGCCTAAAATAGCAGACCTTTCTCCTCTTAACTCTACCTTCCAGTTGTGGGTGCATGGTCCTGAGTCAGAAACAGTTTACCAGATTTTCCAAAATCTAGTTGTAATATGGAGCGAACACCTCCCCCCCTTTCCCTTCCCTCTGTGGCAGTTGCTGGTGTTATGATGACTGCAGGTCATATACAAGTTAGTTTGTTGTGCTCACATATTTCTCTTGGTGCTCAACAGAGCTCACATATCATGCTCAGAAGGCACAAGTGTTGCTCTGCTGTGGTATGGTCTTACACACGTACTTGCATATATTTTTGTTTATTTTATTTGTTTTGGGACCAGACCCAGCAGTACTTAGGACTTGCTCCTGGCTATGCACTCAGGATCACTCCTGGCAGTCTTGGGGATCCATACATATAGGGTGCCAGGCAAGTGTCCTACCCTTTATATTATCATGCCAGCCTCTGGATGCGCATGCTTTTGATGGTTCTCTGGATCACAACTCTTCCATTGTGTTGTTGGCTTTGGCATATCTGACTGATGCACAGCTGGAAATCATCTGTGAGGCTCGGGACTGCAGGCAGTGAACTGCCATGCACAGACAGTCTAGCATTAGGACTGTGCTCAGCACACAGTGCTTGAACTCACCTTTTAATGTTCACAAGGCAGGTACTTTATTCACTGAGTCATTTCTCAGCTCCCTCCAAAATTAAGTTTTCAATGTTGAGGAGAGGATGCAAGAGGCACGGTCAAGTCACATGGGAAACTGGCAGATTTATAAGTCCAGTGTTTTGACAATTTGGTGGGAGAGGAATAGTCTACCTAGAATAAAGACATTCTAGGCAGGAAATCTCTAGACAGAGCTTGACTAGGTTTTCTTTCTCTCTCAGTGCCTCTGTCAGGCACTCACCCCCAGGCAGCTGATTTTCATGCTGTCTATTCCTGTTAAGTGAGTCTCAGTCTATCTCTATAACTTGCCTCCCAACCCCTGACTAGTACATGCATACCCCCGGACATAGTAAATATTAGGAAGAAAAAACCTACTGAGGTAATGAGTAAGAAAAACTGATGCAAGAGGGGGACCTCCAGTTCTGAGACCCTTGGGTAAAATAACTTTCCGGCTCTTATGCTAACCAGCCTATGTCTTTGTTTTGAGGAAAATGACTCCGATGACCCAGGAAATATGAGAAATTGCTATTTCTCTATTGCCCCACATCTATGCCTCATAGACTTTTCACTTTATTCTCCACATTATCTTATCGTAACTGGGGCATGTTGGGAGAAATACATTACAGATATCCTACTGTCTAAAAAGGGACAAAATCCCAAAGTTATAAATGGTGGTCGGTGAAATTAGGTTGCCAGTGAAATGTATCTGGATTTGAACTGATAGAAGGCCCAGTCATCTTGAGGTCCTCCTTCCAAAGGAACTTTCCTCTTGGTCTGTAGTAACTTGAAAACTGGCCAAAACAAGGAAGCATGTTAGAATCTTCAGTCAGGAAGTTTAGAGTTGGTGCTCCCTCCCCATCAGCTCAGACACCTAATTCATTCACTTGAAGTTGTGCTCTCGAAGCTTCATTTTGGATTTGTGACTATCATAGCAATGCTAAAGTAAAAGTTTGCTTGGCAAACCAAGACAGGCTGCCAGGACACATGGGCAGATATACCATTCTTGCCTCCTAGGATAGTCTCATTCAAATAAATGAATAATAAATGTACTCTCATTTCATTGGCAACTACTAGAGACTGGTATGTTTGATTAGGGAAAAGGGAACTTTTAGCTCACAGCATATAGAAAATGCTGAAGAGGTTAGTCCTTCTAGGGACCAGAAGAACTGGGAGAGGAAGTCTGAGCTCTAGAGACTGCTGAAAGTGCAGAGAATTAATGGAGTGGAGTTCCCCTTGCACTCTGAAGTTGGGCACAGTTAGCAAAATGCCACACTCCCTGCTACCCTGGGAAAAATTTTCATGCTGTTTCCCCCAACTGAATACTTTGAAGCCATAATCTTTCGAGAGGGAGGAGAGAAAGAATGAGAGAGTGAGAGAGACAGAGAGACAGAGACAGAGATACTACACAGAGACAGACAGACACACACACACAGAGAGAGAGAGAGAGAGAGAGAGAGAGAGAGAGAGAGAGAGATAATATGCTCTTTCCTCTATGTAAGAATATAGACAGACAAAAGACTATTTTCAAATCAGAAATGGAGGGCCAAAAAGATAATACGGTAGGTAGGTACTTGCTTTTCACATGGCTAACCCTGGTTTGATCCCTGGCATCCCATATGCTCCCTCAGAGCACCACCAGGAGTAATCCTTGTGTGCAAAATCAGGAGTAACCCTAAGCCTGGCCAGGTGTGACCCCCAAACCAAACCAAACTAAATCAGAAAGAGGCTCCTCATCTGGAATAAATTAGTGGGCACCTTGGTCTCAGGTCTCCTAGCCTCTAAAACTGTCATCATAGTTATGAGAATGGTAAGAAAGTGTTTGTGGATGAAGTCACCTACTCTAGGGGATTCTGATTGATCCATCCCAGGAAACTCACTCATGGCCTCCAGCTGAGCAGCAGGCATCTTCTGGAGAGGGAGAAAACAAAGAAATGCAATTTCTGCTGTGTCCTGGAGCGCCTATACAACTAAACCATAGTACTAGGGTCTAAGGAAAGGCGTAGCATCTCAAGGAAGAACTTAGAAAACCCGCCCTCGGCTGACTTGTTCAAGTTTCCAGACCATCTGCTGTCTGCAGAGTACCGAGCCACGTGTTTTTCCATTCTCGGAACCCCCACTCAGTAGGTCCCCTCGTGTCCATCCTACAGATGAAGTTCCCAGAAGATGAAGTCACTTCCCAAAGTCTCTTTTCTGCACGACAGGACCCAACTCTGTGGAAATCTGAAGCCAGGGTTAATGTTAACAGTTTCTATTAAGATGGAACAAAACATCCCTGAAACCTCGAGCGCATGCCATGGGCAGCCTTGTCTGTCTGCTCTGGGTTTGCTCCTGTCCTTCTTCTGAGCTTGAGAACAACCAGTGTGGTGGGCGTTTTTTGGCTCCACGTCCCTGGGCACCACTGTCAGATTCAGAGTCCCCAAGCCGACCTGAAACCCGATCCTATCCAGTGTGGGCTCTTGCATATCCTTCTGTTCTCTGGCCTCCCGGTTTACACAAAGCACCACATCCATCCAGTTTACCCTGGACCGAGTTCTAAAAGAAAGCACATTGCTTTACAGGCCGCAGGCGGAGCAGATAAGGCAGTTGGGATGGAAACAAAGCTGTGAGCGTGCTTTGTTTTGTTACAAGCGCCTTGCCATGTGGCACTTGAACCCCTTCCCCCGTCCATTCCAGTCACCAAACCACCAAAGGGATGAGCGGTTTTAAAAGACATACGGTTTGAATCACCCAGTTCCATAGAGGAACAGAAATAGGAGCTGAAAATGACCTGCTTGGCCACTTCGCCCTGCCCGAGTCAGTCCAGATGCCTCCCTAGCCCAAGCAACTCGCTGAGTCCCAACGGCTTGCTTAACTGAGTGTTGGGACATTCCTCATTTCCCTGTTCCTGGGGTCCCTTGCCTTGACAGTTCTTACTGCTGGAATATTCTCCTGACCACAAGCCAAAGGCGTAGTTTTCGTTTTCCTTTTTCTTCTCTTTTTAATGCTTGCTTGTGTGTGTGTGTGTGTGTGTGTGTGTGTGTGTGTGTGTGTGTGCGCGCGCGCGCGCGCGCGCGCGCGGGGCTGGGGGTGAGGGGTGGTGAGCGGGCCACACTTGGCAGTGCTCAGGGATTACTCTTGGCTCTGCACTCAGGGATCATCCCAGGCAGTGCTGGGGATTGGGAGTTGGGCTACCCAGGGCAAAGCTCAGAGGCTATTCCTGGCTCTGTGTTTGAAGATCTCTCCCGGGGATGCTCTGGGGTCCACGAGATAGTGAAGATTGAACCTGGGCCTCCTGCCTCCTGCATACACTCAGCTTATTGAGCTATCCACCGGAAATAATTTTAAACACAATTAAAATATTTAATGTTCTTCTCTCTCAACTTACAGCCCCAGTGCTACAAAATCCTCGAGTAAAGTTGTCATAGGAGATTGCGCTTTAAGCTAAATTTGTGATCCAAATTACCCTGCAGACTTATTATAATGAGATGAGAATCTAAACTCCAGTTAGAGAGGTCTGAGAAACACAAAGTGCCATATAAGAGAGAGGGTGAGGAATGAAGAAACTAGAGCAAAGTGAAAGGGGAGGGGGCAAGTAATAGGAAATGGGGAAGCTTTATTGTTAGGTCTGCTAGAGTTTGAATTTTAAATCTGTGACATTTGGAATAAGTTATTTAACATCTATGATATTTTGACTGTGTAGGGAGAAAAGTACTTCTTTATGAGACTTTAAGGAGAATATTTACCCAAAACAGCACAGATTTAGTTGAAATGAAATTAAATAAACATTTGGTTGACTTCTTCCGTTAGGTGGGAGTAGTTCTTGAAGAGAAGGAGATAAGAGGAAGAAAGCAATTCAAATATTTATTTATTGACATCCCCCTTCCCGCCAATGTCAATAAGTTTGGATCCTCCCTCTCTATTCTGCTTATTTGCCGGAAATTTTCAGCGTTAAGACTCTTAACCCCTAATTTAGTTACTGAGTTAGTTTTGTTCAAACCAAGTGATAAGGATCACTAACTTATAGCTGGAAAGATTTTGGAATTATCTTATGGCCAATATCATACTGGGGATGTGTGTGTGTGTGTGTGTGTGTGTGTGTGTGTGTGTGTGTGTGTGTGTGTGTAGGGGGTTATCCTCCCACCCACTGAGCTTCATTTTTGCTTAATCTCTGGCTGGGTCTTGGCCTTGGTTCCCTGAGAGCATTTCCTCTATTTGTTGCTTTGCAGAGATCTTCTGTCAACACCACATCTATCCAGCTGAGTGAAGGATCTGCATAATTTCTCATTAACTCCTTCTTATCTGTGTTGAGCTAAAGTTTTGACCTGATCTGTAGTGCCGACTAGCTTTTGTCTGTGTCTCTTCATACATTTGTGAGGCCTTAACACTTACTCTTTTCTTGAGTGTCAAACCTAGCGGATGGTTGACTCCTTATTGTTCTATACTGTTATTTTCTTATTTCTGATTAGTAGAGTATCTGAACACCTTTTGAGGCTTAAAGATACTCCATATCATGAATTGAGGTGGTTGAGCTTACCTCCCACTAATAAAGTCTGAAAGCCTATATGTTTCTATAGACTCAGCCCTGGCAGAAGAAATGTGGGCATCTGCCTACACTTGGTCATTAGGAACTTCTTCTTGGGCTTCGGAGTTTGGAGTCAGACATGGAGAGTGGCAGAAAGCAGGTGAGAATTTTTTTCCCAGAGGCAAAGATCGTAGGCACCCACTCTACACTGGTTTTCAGAGACCTACTTTTCTGCAGGTTGGACCCTGGTTGAAATCCTGAATATCCACTCTTTCCTGGTTATCTCTGCCCTTCTTTCCTTGTTCATTGGGTCTTCAAACCTACTTTGTAAGCTAGCATGCCTCTTTCCATCAGTCCTTTTATGTTGAAGGTAACTAGACCTTGATTTGGTTGTTTGCACCTAAATCAACCCCTACCTCTGTCCCCATTCCCCATTCTCTCAAGGCCTCGAATCCATTAACATGAATTGTAATACTGCCACCTGCTGGACTAGAAACCATACTCTGAGATGGATATTAGCTCACAGAAATTTGTAAACTGGTTTCCTGAGACTGTCAATTGGATGAAACCATCTCTTCCTGTTTCAAGTCTGTCAATTGGATGAAACCATCTCTTCCTGTTTCAAGTCTGCCAATTGGATGAAACCATCTCCTACAGTGGATAGACTCACTTTTCCTCTGGGTGAACACATAATGATTCCCCAGGTCTCTCTCCATGTCAGTGCTGGTTTTCTAAATACTAACAGCATTGTTGATAGGTGATCTTTGGCTCTGAGTCCCTACTGTAATTGTCTCCTAAGCAGAGAGCTGTCGTGCCCAAGATCATGTCTGAGCCCATCCACCTGCTGGTGAACAAGACCATCTCAGCTCTCTTGGAGACAACTCTTTGGAGGCATTCTAGCTCATTCATTTCCTGTGAGGTTTGATGAAGCTGTTCCTGCTTGTGCATTGCTTCTTCTGTTCTATTCAGTTTTCATCCTGTTTCTTTATCAGGTGTTGGTCTCAGAAAACCAGTTTACAAACTTCTGTGAGCTAATATCCATCTCAGAGTACGGTTTCTAGGAAATACAGTCGTAACCATCTTTTGCTATTAGTATTGTTAAGACATGGGTTCATTTCATTCAAAGAATAAGTACAAATAAATGCCGCATTATTGAGTGATTCTTTTCATAGGCAGAGAGACCTCTCTTCTCTTCCCTAAGACCTCTGTTCACCGTTGCTTTGGATCCCATCTCTTTGTACTAACTCTTGCATCTCTGTAGATCTCTTCCTCAAGGTCATATATTCCCCGACCCTAAGATATGGCTATATCTCTTTGCTTTGTGTTGTTGGTGGTGTTAATCATCCCAAGGACTGTAGGCCCCAAAGGACAGTTAGCATGCACTCAATAAATGCTTGCTTCATTTAATAAAAGCCCATCTCCTTTACATCTCTCTACTGGTGAAAAGAACATTAGCCTAACAGCAAATAACCACATGGGAAGGTTTGAAGAGGGGAAAATTATGTTAAATCTCTTAGGTTAAAGGTTTTGTATTTTGTTTGTTTGTCTTTAGATATTCAAGACTTTGCTCCTTAGCACCCCCCCTTTTTTTTTTGCTTTTTTGGGTCACACTCGGCGATGCTCAGGGATTACTCCTAGCTTTGCACTCAGGAATCAATCCTGGCGGTACTCAGGGGACCATATGGGATGCTGGGAATCGAACCTGGGTCTGCCACATGCAAGGCAAATGCCCTACCCGCTGTGCTATTGTTCCAGCCCCTCTTAGCACCCTTCTTTAGTCATGTCTACACCCTTTACTTTTTTTTTTATTAATCATCTCCTTTTAATTTTAATTTAATTTAATTTTATTTTTTAATTGAATCACTGTGAGATACAGTTACAAAGCTTTCATGTTTGAGTTTCAGTCATAGAATGATCAAACACCTGTTCCTTCACCAGTGCACATTTTCCACCACCAATGTCCCCAGTATACCCCTCTCCATTCCATCCCTCCCCCTGCCTTCATGGCAGATAATTTCCCCCATACTCTCTCTCTACTTTTGAACACCCTTTACTTTTATTCTTTATTTACATTAAAGCACAAATTATGGGTGAAGTTAAAGTGCTGTACTCAAAGGAAAAATAAATTTGTTCTAACCAGACAGAAGTCATGCACATGAGAGTATATTTATGACTACAAGCATTTTTGTTTCTTTTGGGATCATAAAAGCAATTCTTGTCCATTATTTTATATTCAGAAAATAGCAACATATCAAAGATACATATTTCTCATCATTCCACTATCCTGTCATAGCTACCATTAGCTGTTTCATCTACTTCCTTACACTGTTACTGTCACTGTCACTGTTCTCCCATTGTTCATCGATTTGCTCGATTGAGCCCAGTAACGTCTCCATTTTGAGACTTTGTTGTTACTGTGTTTGGCATATTGAATACGTCCTGGGTAGCTTGCCAGGCTTTGCCGTGAGGGCGAGATACTCTCGGTACCTTGCCGAACTCTCTGAGAGGGGTGGAGGAATCGAACCCAGCTCTGCCGGACTGGCTGTACACAAGGCAAACGCCCTACCACTGTGCTATTTGAAAAAATTTTAGTGTGAACCATGTTTTTTTTGTTTGACTTTGAAATGGAGGACTACTTATCTTATCTCACTCTTCAATAAGCATTTCTGTTTGGGAGCCATATTGAGCAGTGCTCAGGGAGATCATAGGGTGCTGGGGACTGAACTTGGGCCTCCCATATGCAAAGCACGTGTTTAAGTTTTTTGAGCTCTCTCCATGGCCCTTGTTTCATATATTTAGTGTCGAGAAGCCAGTCTCTTTATTTTCATTTTACAGTTGATAAAATTGAAATTCACGTAGCGTGACTTTCCACTTTCCCATCCCAAATGGTACAGCTAAGTCAGTGGGAGATCAGGAGTCAAATTCAAGCGTATTTAATTCTAAGTTGAATGCCATATTGTTGAAATTGAAAACTAGGATATCAGTCTCTTTTTGGATTGCCAGGTAGTGGGTAATTGGTCAGGAGTAACATGCCATTTTCTCAGTAAGAACTGCCCTGTTGATCAAATGTGAAGCCTCATTCTTTCTGTCATGGCTCTTGGCAGACAAAGTGGAATTGTCAGTCTTCCAAAAGAGTTCCTGGATGAAATAGAAATCTATTTTCTTTTTTGGGGGGGAGGGTGAGCTTGGGTAGGAGGGGCTTGAACCACATCCAGCAGTGCTCAGAGCTTACTCCTGGCTATGTGCTCAGGGATCACTCTTGGTGGGCCTTGGGGACTATATAGAGTGACAAGAGATTGAAGCAGTTGACAGCATACAAGGCAAGAATTCTTCCTGCTTAACTGTCACTCTGGATCCAGAAACCTATTTTCATTTGGAGGGTTTATCCAATTGGTTCATAGGATTTGGAGACAATATACGTTATGGAAATCAAATGTCAACTAAGATTTAAAAAAAGCCAAATAAGGAAACAAGAACCCTCTCTACTGAACTGGAACCAAAGTCCTTGGAAGGTAAAATGTGATCGAGAATCAATTTCCTTAAAAAAATTAAAGTTAGGTAATATAGTTCCAACTGAGTTAACATTGATAGTGCCAATATATAATGGCACTGCACCCCTTTCCATCAACATACTCAGTAACCCTCATTACTATACTATGTCACCCCTAATTCAATCTTCATTAACCCCAACCTTCCACCTACTGTATTTTTATTTGCTTGCTTTCTTTGAGGGGGGGGGGGGTGGGTCACGACAACCATATGTGGTTGAATTCTGGTTGACTGCATGCAAGTCGAGTACCATACCTGTTACATACCTGTGATACTGTCTTTCTACACCCACCCACTGATTGTTAATGAACTTTATAACCCAAGGGCAGGTGTTGGTCATTGTTAGACCCTGTCTTTAAAATGAAGGAAAATTAGTCCCTTTGGGGAGAAGAATCACACAGATCTTGCAAGTGATTTTGTCCCAGGCTCAAAACCAATTTCTTTCCTGCCAGAGCATGGCAATGCCCACAGAACCCTTCTGGAGGGAACAAAGCTGTGATTCTGCTATATTTTTCACTTGGAAACAAGACTTCCATTCCAGTTTTCCAAATCTTTTTGTTTGACCATATTCTTGGCACACTATTTGATCATTGCTCAATGATTTTGACCTGGCTGAAAAATATTGTGGATGGAATTTCCAGGAATGCTAACCTAGACTGAAAAACAGTGATTTGCAGTAAAATTTTTTTCCCACTGTCAAGCACAAGGGACTGACTGCTGGATGTGTGTGTGTGTGTGTGTGTGTGTGTGTGTGTGTGTGTATGTGTGTGTGTGTGTGTTGTTTGGGAACTGGTAAAGCAGTTTCAACTCATGAATGGAGAAGAAATGTGGCTGACGTGTCTTACCTTAGTCAGGTTATTCACAGATGTCATAGACAAGCTCATTAGTGATCATGAAGCAAAATATTAGGTGAGAAAACAAATGGTCAGCATAGACTCCTTAGTGGTGGTCCGGGATAAGTACCCCCTAAACAGTTATGCTTTCCAATTCTATATTTATTGTCTAGGATTTTAACCCTTTTCTAGGATTTTAACCATTTTGTTGAAGCTGGTGGGGTGAGTACTATTGTTTCTGTCTTCCTTCCCCCAGCAGTATAACTGCTATATCTAACAGCTGTATTAAGTGATTATGAAGATCGTTTTGCAAAAGTCTTAAATCCACTAGAGATGGGTGTTAAACCCCATATCAGTTCTCAGATGAAGAAGCTGATGCATATATGAGCTAAGAAACTTGTCCAGGGCCTGGTGAGTAGCTCAGTGGCAATGTACTTTTTTTTTTTTTATATATTTAATCACTTTTTTTATTAGTGAAACACCATGAGGTACATTTATAGACTTATAAATTTTTGTGCTTGGGTTTCAGTTATACAATGATCAAGTACCCATCCCTCCACCAGTGGTCATCCTCCCCCACCACGGGTCCTAGCATCCCCCCCATCCTCCCCCACCCATCCCACCCTGCCGCTGTGGCAGGGCATTCCCCCTTGTTCTCTCTCTCTTCTTTTGGGTACTGTGTTTTGCCAGAGAGGCATTTATAAACACGAGACTCTGAGTTTGATCTCAGATATAACCCACCTGCACTTCTTGCCATCCTGGTAGCTCTGCTGTTTAGCATTCCAGAAACCACAATGAATTTTATGTCCTTCCAGACAATGCAACCAGGTGAGCAAACACTGCAACTAAAGATGCCTGAGGACCTGGGTTAGGACTGCAACCTGTGAGCATGTGTGTGAGGACTAACAGTGACCCCCGGCCAGCACTAAAACTAGGATGTATAAAGCACCACAACTAAAGGATGTGTGAGTCTCACCACCAGCCTCTGTGTGACTCACTCTCATGGAAACAACAACAGCAGCAAAGAGAAACGAAGGGAAAACAGTGAAAGAAACTTTTCTATGTCCCAGTATGAGTAACCCGCAAAGGCTATGTTCAAACCAGGAGGATCTGAATCTAGGGACTATATTTTTCACTGTTGAAACAAACTGTCTTCACCTAAAAAAGATGCTTGACTGCCAAGGAGACTTTTCTGAACTCTTGCTAGCTTCCAGCCTCCCACTGGTGACCTCCAGGCCTTCTGGGAGAATTTTGCAGGTCTCTGTGTGCCTTTCAGACAAAACGTGGGGCAAAATGGTGAACAGAGGAGCCAAAGAGAAGACGAATGGAATGAACGCAGACTCGCCCTTTTCCAGAATGGTACCGCTGGCTAAAATCTGTTCTGTTTATTATCCGTGAACACAATGCCCTGCTCTGTTGGAGAGTTTTATGGCATAAAAAGAGCCACATCCGGGCTTTTCTAAGTCCTTGCCTGGTGATAGGGTTTACATGAATAAAATATAAAGTCTAATGCAGAGCACTTTCAGCTCTTCTAATGCCCTGTCTGGGTGTCCTCACAAGAAATAGACCACCTGGCCCTTCTGAAGGCCCAGACTGGGGTTCTTCTTTGCTTTCTCCTTCAGTTCAGGTTGTGTTTATCTCCTGCATCCTCCAGAGGATGGAGGATAGTTTAGAAACAAGTAGTTTCTAAAGCACTTTTCACTAAGGTGCTTTAGAGACTACCCGTGCCTTCTCAGTGACATCTGTTCTAAACCTTTAGTATTGGAGGGCTACCGAAAATTTTTTTATAGTTTAGATAATTAGTTTAAAATGGTGTTGACGTTTATGTATATATATATGTGTGTGTGTGTGTATATATATATATATATATTCAATTACCTCACCTCACTAAGCACCAAAATGCTAATATCAGCCATCCGCCCCTGCCATGACCCTGCGTCTCCTCCCGATGTGCTGTATCATCTCCCCAACTCCTATACCCATTATTCTTTTGTGAGTGGGGAGGGTTTGGGGCCACCTCCAACAGTGCTCAGAAGCTACTCCATAGCAGTGCCAGTGCCAAACACTTTAGAAGGTGCTTTTTTAAGGTGTGTAAGTTGCACATAGAATATAAATAAACTAGGTCTAGTGGCTCAAGGATAGAAATCAAAATATCTGTTTCTGGATTTAGTTTTGTTATTGTTGCTTTCCTTTTCCCTCCTATATTGAAACTAAAAGTCTAAGTCGTAATTTACCCCAAAGGATTTGTGATATAGCCATACTTCTTTTTTTCTGTGTTTTGGGCCATTTCCAGCAGTGCTCAAGTCTTTGTGCTCAGAGATCACTCCTGGCTGGGCTTGGGGGACCATATAGGGTGCTGGAGATTGAACCCAGGCCGGTTATGAGCAAGGCAAGTGTCTGCTGTACATTTCTCTGGCTCCTATACCCATTCTTCTTTTGGGGGTGGGGAATATTTGGGGCCACTCCCAACAGTGCTCAGGAGTTACTCTATAGCAGTGCCGGGGATCATATCAGAGTCAGCCACATACAAGATAAGCATCTTAACCCCTGTATTATCTTCCCTCTGGAGAAAAATTAGGTTGCTTTACTTTTTAAAAAATTGAATAATTGGGAGTTACAAAGTTGTTCATGGTTCAGTTTCAGTCATACAATATTCCATTACCCATTCCTCCACCAGTGCACATTTCCTACCACAAATTTCCCTCCTCTTTCTCTCCCTCCCTCCCTCCCTCCCTCCTTCTCTCTCTCTCTCTCTCTCTCTCTCTCTCTCTCTCTCTCTCTCTCTCTCTCTCTCCTCTTTTGGGCTTTGCTCCTTTACCTATTTTTAAGACACATTTCTTGCTGAGTGAAATGAGTCCAAAAAAAGGACAGACATGGAATAATTACACTCATCTGTGAAATATAAAAAAAACAACAACATAATATTAGACTAATACTGGAGCAATAGCACAGCCGGTAGGGCGTTTGCCTTGCACGCAGATGACCCGGCCAACCCGGGTTCGATTCCTCCGCCCCTCTCAGAGAGGCCAGCAAGCTACTCGCCTGCAGGGCAAAGCCTGGCAAGCTACCCAATAACAACACAATAACAACAAGTCTCACAATGGAGACTTTACTGGGCCCTCTCGAGCAAATCGATGAACAACGGGAGTTCAGTGCTACAATGCTACCCAAGAACAGTAGAAATAAGGGTCCGAAGGATTGGCCCAGGATTGGAAGCCTGCCTCAAGTGCCGGGGAAGAAGGCAGGTGGGGAAGAGTAGGAACCACTACGACAAAGATAGTTGGAAATGATGGCTTTACTTTTTTTCTTTGATGAGTAACTATTCTGGCTCAGTGATCAGGAATAGTCAGAAGTGGCCCCTAGTGGTGTTTGTAGAATCACTTATGATGGGGAGTCCAACTTAGGTTGGCAGGGAGCAAGGCAAGCACCTTTCCCTGTATTATCTCTCCAGCTAAGTTGCTTTTCTTTTTTGTAGGTACTGGTATATTTTGCAGACATAATACATAGAAGGTAGTTTCAAGCTGTTGACATGTTGATTTATTTGAACGGAGTCCTTTGTGGACAAGCTTGGGAAAGAAGCCTTTGAAAATCAAGAAGCCATGTGATCTACAGATTTTATATTTTAAAACACAGGTGTATTTTAAAGGATATACTGATCACAATTTTCTCATTATACTGACAATGCTTATGATAAAAGGGTTCTCGACTCCAGAAAATAGAAGACCAATTTTGGTTGTGGATATCAATTACAAGCATAGAATAAACGTGAAAATTTTCAGTATGTGTGATTTCAATAATGAATATTAGTCTGTGTATAGAGTTTGCATTAATCATTACCTAATCTCAGTAGAGGTAGAGAAAATTTATTAAATAATACAAAACCAAAACCAGTTGAACAAAGTTGACAGTAGAAAGCAGGAATATAGTATGAAAAGAACTGAGGGATTTCAGAATTTGGTTAAATGAAATCACCTGACCTCTGGAGGCTTGTTATCCCCACATTCTTTCTTTAATGCCATCTTGCCTCTATCCTTTAGTTTGTTAAAACATGGAGTCTAGACTGTGTGAGATTTCTTGATGTAGAATAACCCATTTTTGAAATTGATAGGCCTCTAGAAGCATATGTATTTCAGACTAAAATTGGTTTTTCATAAATTATGTCCTGGTGTTCTTGAGTCTAGTATTTGAAGGGGAATAAAGAATTCTTGTGAGAAAATGGGGTTTGGGAGAGAAAGAGAGAGAAAGAGAGAGAAAGAGAGAGAAAGAGAGAGAGAGAGAGAGAGAGAGAGAGAGAGAGAGAGAGAGAGAGAGAGAAGAAAAGTGCCTGACATAGAGGTAGGCAGGAGGAAGGGGTGGGGGTGATGGGAGGGAACCTGGGGACACTGGTGCTGGGAAATGTATTCTGGTAGAGGGCTGGGTGTTGGAATACTGTATGACAGAAATCCAATCATGAATAGCTTTGTAAGGGTCTATCTCACAGTGATTCAATTAAAAAGTTTTAAAAAAAGAAAACAGCATTTTGAAAACTTCCATGTGGTTCAAAATATGGTTTAAGCATTCAGTAGGAAAAAGTGTGGACTTAATCATAATAGTGTAATTTGGAAAAGTTTTCTATGAGTGGAAAACCCCAGGGAGGAGATGGGAATTCTGAGGCATAACCTTAAATGTTTATGTGCAAAGATAGTTCTCTGAGAACTTCAAAAGAGAAAACAGATTGACGTAAGAGGCTGATTATGGGAGGAAACAGATTATAGTGTAAAAGGTTTGTAATAGTTACTGTGAACATTTAATAAGAATTTGGCTGTAGATGAGAATAAGGTTTATCAACACACACACACACACACACACACACACACACACACACACACATATATATATATTTAAGAATCTTCCATAAGCAAGATAAGCAAAGACAAGTAAGATTCCTTAGGGAAGTTTCCAAAATCAAATATTATTTTTTTTTTTGGGCCACACTCAGTATTGCTCAGGGGTTATGCCTGGCTCTGCACTCAGGAATTATTCCTGGCGGTGCTTGGGAGACCATATGGGATGCCAGGGATTGACTCTGGTTGTCCGCATGCAAGGCAAATGCCCTACCCACTGTAGTATCTCTCTAGCCCCTCAAATATCTGTTTACAGTCAAGAAACTAGATAGTTCCACTCATCTAATGCCATTAAGGGTCATTCATGTTGTTGCATTATAGCAGGACTTCCTCAGTTGTTGTGGTTAGATAATATTCCTCTGTAGATACACACACATTTTCTTTATTCACTCATCTACTCATAGATATTCTTGTAGTTTCCATTTATATGAAATACTTAGAATAGTTAAACTTAGAGAAGCAGAGAGAAGATAGAGTTTTCTAGGAGATACGGGGAAGAGAAAAAGGAAAGTTTTTACTCATTGGGAATGTGTGGTATGATATTAGTTTAGAAATGGGCTATAAGGTACTGTGTTTGTGGATGACAACATTGTGCTACACACTTAACATTTGTGTGGCAGGTAATGGAACTCAGGAACATGGAAGCCTTGGATTGAATAACAGAAATGTTTTATAAATCTTGGATATTGGCCCTTTGACAGATGAGTGGTTGGCCAATATTTTCTCCCAATCTCTGCAGTGTCCTATTATTCTGGTCCTTGTTTCTTTTGTAGTGCAAAAGCTTCTTAGTTTGATGTAGTCCTATGTTTAAAAATATCGCTGCTTTAAAAAGCATTCTGTCAAACAAAACAAACACTGTTCTCCCATTTTTCATGAATTTGCTCAAGCGAGCCCAGTAATGTCTCCATCTTGAGACTTGTTGTTACTGTGTTTGGCATATCGAATATGCCACGGGTAGCTTGCCAGGCTTTGCTGTGCCGGCAAGATACTCTTGGTAGCTTGCCAGGCTCTCTGAGAGGGGCGGAGGAATTGAACCCGGGCTGGCTGGGCTGGATGCGCGCAAGGCAAACAACCTACCGCTGTGCTATCGCTCCAGCAAAAGCATTCAATCTCATAAAAAAAAAATAACTGAGCGAAAGAAATGAAAAAAAAATTCTCAAAGAAGACACACAGATGACTAATAGGTATATGGAACATTGTTCGGTATCCCCTATAATCAGGGAAATGAAAATTAAAAGAACAATGAGATGCCACCTCACAGTAGTGAGACTGGCACACATCAAAAAGAACAAAAGCAACCAGTGGTAGATGGCTTTGACTATATTGATGAAAGTTCCTTCAATGCCTATTTTTCTGAGAGTTTTCATCATAAACGGGTGCTGTATCTTGTCAAATGCTTTCTCTGTGTCTATTGATATGATCATATGGTTTTTATCTTTTTTTGGTTGATATGATGGATTATGCTGATCTATTTCCGAATGTTAAATCATCCTTGTACCTGTATGTTCATTGCAGCACTGTTCACAATAGCCAAAATCTGGAAACAGCCCAAGTGCCCTAGAACAGATGACTGGTTAAAGAAACTTTGTTACATCTACACAATGGAATACTATGCAGCTGTCAGGAGAGGTAAAGTCATGAACTTTGCTTATAAATGGATAGACATGGAGAGTATCATGCTAAGTGAAATGAGTCAGAAAGAGAGGGACAGACAGAAGGATTGCATTCATTTGTGGAGTATAAAACAACATAACATGAGGCTGACACCTAAGCATAATAGATACACGGGACATGTAGATTGCTCCATGGCTGGAAGCCTGCCTCATGAGCAAAGGGGAGAAGGCAGCTGGAATAGAGAAGGGATCACTAAGAAAAAAATGGCTGGAGGAATTGGTCGGGATGGGAGATGTGTGCAGAAAGTAGATAAAGATCAAACATGATAACCTCTCAGTGTCTGTATTGCAAACCATAATGCCCCAAAGTAGAGAGAGATTATGGGGAATAATGTCTGCCATGGAGGCAGAGGGAGGGTGGGAAAGGGGGGTATACTGGGGATATTGGGGGTGGGGAATGTGCACTGGTGGAGGAATGGGTGTTTGATCATTGTGTGATTGTAACTCAAACATGAAAGCTTGTAGGTATTTCACAGTGATTCAATAAAATTTAAAAAAATCTAAGTCACTCAATTTGAGATAATTTATCTGAATCTTAACCATTTGTGATGATGTGGCATTACTTTTTGACAATTAGAACTCCTCCCTCTCTCTCTCTCTCTCTCATCTTTGGGCTACACTTGTGACTCTGGGTTCAGGGATCACCCCTGGTGGGTCTCTGAAAACAAGCCCCAGTTGGCTGTGTGCAAGGCAAATGCCTCATCACTATGTTATCGCCCAACTCCCTGGACTTCTCTTTAAAGAGAAAGTTATCACAGTAGTACCAGAGACTGGATAAGTCTTTGTTAAGTTATTTTCCCAGTAAGTAAATCTAAGCAAGTTACCTCACTATAGAAAATCTGTTTTTTATGTATAAATAACACTGGTGACAATGTCTTCTTATTAAAGTCATTATGAGGTATTAGTTATTTTCTTTAGATACTGTATATGGAAAGGATCTTGTCTGTGAATTCCTCTTTGCTGATAATGAAAAAAATGTTGTGTTTATGTAATATAGTAAGTATGCCTAGTATTTCATAATTCTAATATTATGCTATTAAATATTATATCAAGTTGAAGTGTTTATGATGTAAAGTTAAATAATTAGATCTAGGGCAACAATCCTTTTATTGTTTTTTTAATTTTTATTAGTGAAATACTATGAGGTACAGTATTCCAGTTCTTCTAAAACTCAAATTTTATATCATTAGGATATTACTATTAATGTGAATTGATATTAAAATGATTTAGAAATGCAAATAATAAATTTTAAAATAATGAAAACAATAAACTTGCAGTCATTATTTAAACTGTTCTCTGAATTCCAATAATCATGCTACTAGAGGAAAGACCTAAAACTCTCGAAGCTCTCAGCTAACAAAAGAAGGAAGATATTGTATCTGTGAGTTTGTGTGCAGGCTTGATGTGTTGGGCTTGGGAAGTATAAAAATAAATTGTGCTTACAACTTAGGCCAGCTAACCAAGAAACAATCCTCATTTTTGAATCAATACTTTAGTCGAGTTGTGACCGGATTTTGGGAATCCTCCCCTTAGGTAAATAAGAGGAATACAGGTTTGTTAATGCCAGGCGGGTTCACAGAACCATGTGCTTACCTGAGTTGAATAGTGGGTGCTGTGGAATACTTCTGAAATGACATTTGTTCTCCTTTCACTGTTATTCTTAAGAGTTTTTCCTCTGCCCCAAAGCCACAGACTTGAGTATTACTCTTCAATAATACAGACTCACTTGGCAGTAGAATAAAGCAGACTGCTGTTACAAATTCAGAGTGAAAAAGTTATAAAAAGAAAATGCTCTCTTTGAGGAAATTATTGATCTTCAAACTTGGTTTGTTCTCCAAAGAGAAAGAAAAAAAAAGCCATCTCCTTGGATCAGTGGAAGCTAGATCTATTTTCCTTCTCCAGATTGTGTTTAGAAACTGTGGGCAACTTTTCAATCACCAAATATCCAAAGGTGCCCAGTGCCACAGTCACAGGAACACATTTACTTACCACCTTTCTTTTCAGGTCTCAAAACATCCCAGTACCATCCTCTTTCCCACTTGGATGGGCTTCTTGGAAGCTCGGAGGTCCAAGCTTCTTGGTTTTTATGGAGCTACTGGAAGGACCAATAGCATTTGTTTAGTTAGAACCCATTGAAAGCACAGCTTTGTCCGCCATTGGGGGGTGGGGTGGGGTGAGGAGGAATAAAATTGTTTAGCCTCCTAAAGGATAGAAGCACTGTAGCACTATCATCTAGTTGTTCATCGATTTGCTTGAGCGGGCATCAGTAACGTCTCCATTGTGAGACTTGTTACTGTTTTTGGCATATAGAATATGCCACGGGGAGCTCACCAGGCTCTGCTGTGTGGGCAGAATACTCTTGGTAGCTTGCTGGGCTCTCCGAGAGGGACGAAGGAATCAAACCCTGGTTGGCCCTGTGCAAGGCAAACGCCCTATCCGCCATGCTTCTGGTCCACTTTCAGCATGCTTCTTCCATCCTGGGAGGATCCTCCCAACACCCTTTATTTGGTGCTTCCTTTTCTGTCTGAGCTCCCTTTTCCCCTAGCATGTGTGGTTGGCCTCCAAGCCATGGAGCAAACCTCCTGGTACTAATCCAGGCCATTCTTGGGTGTTAGCCTCCTATTTTGTTACTTTATGTCAGTGGTCACTCTTTGACTTACTTGAAGGACCAAATGTGTCGGGGATCTAACCATGGTTGACCATGTGCAAAGTTGCCCAACCGGCTTTATTCAAGGCTGTATAAACTCCCCTACTCTCTCGGACCCCTAAAATGATTTTTCAAAGTTAAAAAAATTTATTTCCCCTTCCTTCCCTTTGTTTTTGTGATGACTGGAGGTCACCCACAATGGTCTGCAACGTGCCAGGGATGGCTCACTTTGTGGGAACACCTGCGATCCCAAACAGCGGGGGGTCTGGTTTGCACTCAAGCATGTAGGACTGAGACCAAGAATTGAACCGTGGCCACATCAGTCTCAGGTTGGCAAGACAGGTGCTTTTGCCACTGAGTTATTGACAGCCCCAAGAGGATGTGTTTGAATAAGTTTGAGAATACTGAGTTGAGACTTAGAGACTAATCTGATAGAAAAAATGGTGAAAGCAGGGCAACTTCTCAATGTATTTTAGATTTTTTCAGTGACCCTCATGAGTGATGGATTATGAGAGTGTATTATACCAGAGGCAGCAGAAATGCAGGAGAGAGAATCAAGCGATCATCAGTCCCATTGCTTCATTTGCGATTTTTTTTTGGCACAGCTGTATGTAAAGGTAGCAGGAAGGCCAGGAGAAATGAAGTCAAAGGAGGAGCAAGTAGTATTCAGAGGCTTCAGGAGAAATATTTGCCTATTGGATTCAGCTGTGGCATGGTCAACGTTACTCATCTCTTTAATACCAACAATGACCCATTACATGTTAGAGCAAATAACATTCTTATATAAAGTATCTACATTTTTCCAAAGCACACTATTTAATTAAATGATTGTTCCAATAGAATTCATCTTGCTTCTCATTCAATGGCACTGATTAGGAATAGGGAGGGGTGGATCTGGAGAGATAGTATAGTAGGTAGGGCATTTGGCTTGCATGTAGCTGATCCGAGTTTGATCTCCAGTGGTCCCCCATGCTCCACTGTGAGTGATCTATGAGTGCAGAGCCAGGAGTAAGCCCCAACAACCACTGAGTGTGATTCTAAAACAACCAAAAAAGAGAATGATGAGGGTAAGGCATGAGTTCAGAAAGACTTGTAGTTTGCTGTATTGGTAGACTGGGCTGATAATACTCAGAAAGGAAAGAAGGGGTACAAGAAGAATGGGTTTTATGTGTGAAACTAAGTGGTTTTGTTACAGACATATTGAGTTTGAAATGAAGATGCAGAGCAATGCACTGGCGGCTCTTTCCAGAGAACTCAAGCTTTGGAGTGAGATCTCCAAGAAGGAGATGCAGACTTGGATTTGGAGGCTGCATTTGTTAAAAGCAGTAGAGTGAGCCCATATGGTCTAGAGGGATAGAGAACTGAACCCTTCAAGTGAGGGTGGAAGATTAAAGTGGAGGGTGACTGCAAAGTGATGTATATAGAGGTAGCAGGAAGGCTAGGAGAAATGAGGAGCAAGTATTACTCAGAGACTGCAAGGGAAACATTTGCCTATTGGATCCAGCTTTGGCATAGTCAACATTGGTCTTGGTGATGGTGACTTTAAGGATGTGGGAAGGAAGCTGGTTGGAAGCTAAGAAAAGAGTTGAGAGAGAAAACAGTGAGAATGAATACACTTTTGTGTTTTTTTAATTTTATTTTGGCCACGTCCAGCATTGCTCAGGGGTAACAACTGGCTCTGCATTCACGGATCACTCCTGGCAGTCTCGGGGATCCTACGGAGTACTGGTGATCTAACCCAGGTCAGTCACGGGCAGGGCATCACCCAACCCACTGTACTGTTGCTTAGATCCTTGAATACACTTTGTAAGGCCGTTTGGCTGTGAAGAGGTTGAGAAATGAAGAGTGAAAATGAAAGAACTGTTCAGAATATTGGGAGGGACTTTTAGGAACTTTTATCTTTATGCTAGAAAAGGATTAGAAATGTTCAGATGGAGACATAAACAAGCTAATCTGAATGGCATCTCATCTGTTGAAGAGATGATGGTGGTCCATAACTGGCTCAGGATGGGTGGGCAGATAATCCAGTAACGTGTTTCATACCCTATCCTCTCCCTAGTGCGGTGATCATCTTGCTTGTGCTTTTCTCTCTAGTCTTGTCTTTTCTACCTTTTGGTTCTTGTGAATTGCTTGCTGGTGTCTTTAGACATTTACTCTGGTGGCTGTGATGTCTAGGAGTGGAGACAAAGACCAGAGGGAACAGACACCACTTGATATTTCCATACACAGGACTGCTAGTTATGGAAAAACAGGATCTATGTAGAGCTTAATTTTTAAAATACATTAATAAACTCAGAATTGTATGTTCTTCCTGGAGACAGAAGGTCATGGAGTGGAAGACTTGGCCCTTGGCTACTGATAACTTGGCAAGAGGAGCAGTGAATGTGTCCCTTGGCTGCCATTACTAGACTGAATTGAAAATTAACATGTAAATTTTGTGCCCTATATTCTAGATGACCAAAGAATAAGAAAGCAGAGAAGTTCATGACATGATCAGGAGTTGAAAATTGGTTCACCAGCCTCCATCCTGGGTTCTAATCTAGCTAGTGTTCATATAGCTCAGTTGCTCTGCTTGGGGGGGGGGGGTAACTTTATATGGAAAAGTTTGAACTGATCAAATACTATAACCATCTTAGCCATGCTCCCCTCCACAGGGGAGCTCCCCTCCCCTCCCCTGAGTTAGCCTGACTAACTCAGGCTGGAGATTTAGACTTTAAGCTTTGATTAGTTTGCTCTCAAAACCCAAGCTGGCACCTGTGCAGAGAGATAGAGTGCTGTCCACACATGGAGGAGAGGAAGGAGAACATCCCAACAGGGGAGACCTCAGGGACTCACAAGGAGAGAGGTATCTACTTGGTGAGGACATCTGTAATGGGAAGTCTGAATCTGAAAGATGAGGAGGATGGTCTGTGTGAGGATGCCTGATTTGGTAAAAGGCCATGTTTATGTAGGAGAGGAGACTGAGAAGCTGGGAGAGTGAATGTGCCCACTGCAAATGATACTATAAATCAACATATGATGGCAAGATTTCCCAGTCAACATAGAAAGCAAGATTTCTCTCTTGCAGAGATGGGTGTTACAAATACAAGAAAAGAAACAATATCCCAATTAACCTGATCTGCCAAGTTGGAAGTATAATTTAGAAATGATGGTCCTCCCGTTGTTCATTGATTTGCTCAAATGGGCCCAGTAATGTCTCCTTCATGAGACTTGTTACTGTGTTTGGTTGGCATATTGAATACGTCACGCGTAGCTTGCTAGGCTCTGCCATGCGGGCGAGATACTCGGTAGCTTGCTGGGCTCTCCGAGAGGGGCAGAGTAATCGAACTCAGGTCGGCCATGTTGGCTGTGTGCAAGGCAAATGCCCTACCCGCTATGCTATCGCTCCAGCCCTTATAAATGACATTCTTCAATATATAGAAGAAACAGGAACAAGTAAAGTGAAACAAAATAGTTCCCACCAACAAGAGATGAGAGTTACTGCTGTTTCGTGTTCTTACCAGTATTTGGTTGTGTCAGTGTTCTGGATTTTGGCTATTCATTGGCTGGGCAGCGATGATCTCACTGTTATAAACAAGACAGTAAAATCTCTCCCCCACCACGTTGGTGTCTTCTCTGTATATTATTCAGGAAGTCTGTGGAAATGTTCAAGAATTTTCTTTTCTCATAGGATTCTACAGGAATTTGATACCAGAAAGGGTCAGATACCTTGGGAAGTGATGGGATCAATAAAACAAACAGAAAAGGAAGTTGATCAGTAATGATAGATGCACAGATGCAATCTATTTAAAGCCAATTATTGGGTTAGGAAACATGGAAAACTTAGCCTTCTGCTTAGTCATCCTATTCTACACACCTCCAGGGCTAACTGCTGACAACACTGAGGATTCACCTTGTCATTTTCTTTTTCAGAGAAAGATAGTAAAACTCAGATGTAAATGTTTAAGCTTAAATTAAATTTTTAATAATGCATTTTCTAAATTTCTGTTTTAAAATATTTATTTTAAAATCTGTCTATTGTCTGTCATCTACAAGCTGTTCACTCAAGTCATCCTGAATAGGATTAGCAGAACACTAGATGAAGCACAACCATGCGAGCAAGCCAGGTTCCGCAAAGGATTCAGCACCATCGACCATGTCCACACAATAACCAAGCTCACTGAGGTTTCTCTGGAGTTCAAGATGCCGCTCTAACGTTCATTGATTTAAAGAAGGCCTTTGATTCTGTTGAGACAGAAGCGGTCATTGAAGCCCTAGCCAATCAGGGCATTCAAACTCAATACATCAGGATCCTCCGTGAGCTGTATTACGGATTCACTACCAGGATCTCACCATTCTACAAAGAAGTAATCAACGATGTCAAGAGAGGAGTTCGGCAGGGTGACACCATTTCACCGAAACTCTTCAGTGCCACCCTCAAGAACATCATGCAATGACTGGAATGGGAAGGAATGGGAGTGAAGATAGATGGTCGGCAATTACACCACCTCCGCTTTGCTGATGACATTGTTCTAATAACACCAAACATCAGCCAAGTGGCACAAATGCTAGCTGACTTTGACCGTGTGTGTGGAAAGGTCAGACTACAGTGAATCTCACGAAGACAATGTTTATGAGAAACAGCCTCGTCCCTGATGCTCTATTTGCTCTCAATGGGATGACCATCTCTGAATGCAACAGTTATGTGTACCTAGGTTGAGAAGTCAACATGACGAATGACCTGGCACCTGAGTTGCGCAGGAGGAAGAGAGCGGCTTGGAACGCCTTCAAGAGCATTGAAGAAATAGCTATTAGGACAAAGAACCTCCGGCTCTGGGCACATCTCTTTGATTCTACTATTCTTCCTGCATTAACATAAGCCTCAGAGACCAATCACATCATGCTATTTTCGACACTGAAGAAGAACTGTTCCTCGGAACATGGGACAAAAGAGGCGTCAGTGGTGTCAATGTCCTGGTCAACACGAATTTGGTCATAAACATTGATTCATTCGAATGCCTAACAACCTGAGTTGGACGATTACACTTGGGTAGATGTGGCTCTCTGCCGTCAGTTTCTATCTTCGTTGTCTACGCACCAACATCCAATTATGATGGAGAAATTGAGAAGTTTTACATGGAGCTGGAGAAGTTCTATAAAGAAGACCACACCTTCTACAAGATCATTGTCATGATTTTAATGCCAAGATAGGACCGAGAATGTTGATGAGTAATGGTATGTCAAGTGATCAAGTCATCTCTTCATTTTTTTTTCTCAGCTAGAATTTTTCTGTCAATGTCTTACTGGACTTGGCAGCTCCCTCCCTGCCCAACCCTGCCTCCCATTCTCCTGCCCCCCTTACCCCCACCCCACTTCCTTGATTTGGACTGTATGTGTGGGTAATGGTGACACTGGGTGTGCTCTCATGAACTCTTTGATGTTCTGCCCAGTCTCTCTTCAGGTCAGCTCAGCTGGCTTTTTGGATAACACAGAGTCTTTGGTGTGGGTGCTTCCTGGCTGCAAGGCTGTGGTATGGATTTCAAAGTGAGCTCCTACATGGTGTAGGGGCCATGAGCATTAGAGGTTTATTAGCTCTTCAATAGTCGCCAATTAATCACAAATACCCGTGGAGGCCAGAACTAACCCAGAGTTGTGGGAGCAGCCACTTTTGCCCTTGGTTCCTGGAAATATAGAACATTTCCCAGCTTCAGGTCAGAAGTTTTGGTCCAATTTGAGGATGATGTTTATTTTCAAAGTCTTAAACAGACCTGAAAGTTTTAAACTGTTCATGGATCTTTTCCTTAATCAAGTTCATGTTTAGTTATGCTGGTGCAT
The DNA here is from genome assembly GCF_029834395.1 of Sorex fumeus. Lineage (NCBI taxonomy): Eukaryota > Metazoa > Chordata > Mammalia > Eulipotyphla > Soricidae > Sorex > Sorex fumeus. Next base: position 61,401,467 of record NW_026606059.1, read on the forward strand.
TTTACAAATAATTCTTTTATTTTTCACCCTGTTAAGAGTTTCCTTTTTATTAGTTTGTTTTGATTTGTTTTGGAGTCACATCTGGCCTCATGGTTCTGTGCTCAGGGGTTGCTCTTGGTAGAAGTCAGGGGAGCGTATGGTGTCATGAGTCAAAGCCTGGCTTCCTGCATACAAAGCGTGCACTCGTCCATTGAACTATCTCTCTGATTCAAGAGTTTTCTTTTTGTTTTCATTATTTATTTATTTATCTATTAATTAATTTTTTATTAAAGAACTGTGATTTACAAAGTTATTGACAGTTGAATTTTAGGCATGTTTGTAGTAATCCCACAACCAGTGTCAACTTCCTTCCGCCACAGTGTTTTCATATTCCTTCTGCACCCCAACCCTTACCCCATGCCTGCCTGTCAACTTGACAGATACATTATAAAGTTTCAGTGGCTGCAGCTTAAACCTCATGTTCTTGGTTTTGTTGATTCTGTGTTTGTATATACCCAAAACATACACTCAAATAACTGGTATAACTTGAGTTCTGGTGCCTGTTCACCCTTTAGTTCTCATCCTCTTCTCCCCCTATTGATTTCTTTTCTTCTACTCCTTCTCCTCTCTAAAAACTAGTGTCTAGGGTGATCTAGACATACCCCTTATTCTACAATACGTTCTATCATCCAATTTTCTACCACAGATAAGTAAGATCATCCAGTGTTTGTCTTTCATCTGACTTACTTCACTCACTATGATATCTTCTATATTTCAACCATATTCCAGCAAGTTTCATGATTTTATCATTTCTTGCAGGTGCATAGCATCCCATTATTTATATGCACTACATCTTCATAATCCAGTCATCTGTCATTGGACACCTAGGTTGATTCATATCTTAGCTATTGTACTGAATGTAGTAGTGAATAATAGTGTGCATATGTTCTTTCAAGAGCTTTCTTTCTTTCTTTCTTTCTTTCTTTCTTTCTTTCTTTCTTTCCTTCCTTCCTTCTTTCCTTCTTTCTTTCTTTCTTTCTTTCTTTCTTTTTTCTTTCTCTCTCTCTTTCTTTCTTTTTTTTTTTTTTTGCTTTTTAGGTCGCACCCAGCAATGCACAGGGGTTACTCCTGGCTCTGCACGCAGGAGTCACTCCTGGCGGTGCTTGGGGGACCCTATGGGATGCTGGGAATTAAACCAGGGTTGGCCGCGTGCAAGGCAAACACCCTACCTGCTGTGCTATCACTCCAGCCCCGAATTTTCTTTTTTAATAGCAACCTAGTTGGGGTATAATTTTGCTTACACTAAGTAAACCTTTTTTAATGGAATCTGATAAAATTTTATAAATATAAACACTCATCTGATTACCATCACAGTTAAAGACAAACTATTGCATTAGTTGGGAGAGCATTCTTCTACCCTTTGATACTCTGGCCCTCCCTCTCCATGGTACTCGCTGAGGGGGGGCGGGGGGGTTCTGCTGTCATTACTTTTGCATGCTCTCAAAATTCATAGAATTAGAATCATAACGTATCTACCCTTAATTTTCGCTTCTTTTGCCTAGCTTAGTGTTTTTGGAATTTATCTGTTTTTGTATGTGTCAGCAGTTTATTATAGCTTTTCTATTTTTTATAAAATTTAGCATATTAAAAATAGGAAAGGTATGGAGTATGGTGCCACCAGCAGGTCAATCTGTATCTGTGAGGTGAGTGCATCAACAGCCTGATGGCACCGTCAGACTTTCAGATACCCCAAAATTGCTGCTGTGCCTTTGGCCAGACCCCAAAAACTTGCGACAAAGTTTACCAAGAAATGGTCAAAAGTTAGGTATGTGGGAGACACACCCACAAACTACCTCCGGCTCAGCTACATAATTGGAGGTAAGGCTTCTCTGGTTCCTGATCGAACTGCTTAACTGCCATGATCCCAGAGACTCAGAAACGAATCTCAGAATCCAAAGGCTTTTGGCAGAAATGCGTCCTGTTCCTGCAGTAGGTTACTGGCGCTGGGCCACTCCAAGTGGGAATAGGTTTCGTGCTTAGCCTCTTTCCCCTGTTGGCTCGGTGACTGCCATCCTCCAGAGGCCACAGGACAGTCAGGTTTGGGCCTGCAGTGACGAGACACATGGGGCCTCACCAGATGGGGATGGAACCGGCCCTTTGCTCCCCATCCCAACGAGACCCTGAGTTGCCGCCTGCAAACGGCTTCTTTGGCTCCTGATCAAGCAGATTAACAGCCATGATCTGAGAGACTCAGAACCAAATCTCAAAACCCAGCGGCTTTTGGCAGAAATGCATCTGGACCGCATACAAGGTGACCGCCGCCTCAGAGCTTATTGCAAAGCCAGGTATGAGCCAGCTGTGACGGGGCAACTGCAGTCTCATGGGAGAGGGGACAGTACCGGTTCGTCCTTCACACCCTACCGAGGTCACGAGTTGCCCCCCACAAGCGGCTCTCCAGCACGGCCATGGCTCCAGAGGCAAAAGGACTTAGTCCAGAGCCTGACAGCTTGTGGCAGAAAAGTGAATGGACCATGTGTTAAACTACAGTGCCATGCTTCCCTGGGAGGGAAAGGGTGTTGCTCCCTTCCGCCTTTCTCCCCCGCCCCCCCCCACCCCTGGCAGCAAGGTGGCCACCACCTCAGAACTTATTGGAAAGCCAAGTATGAGCCGGCAGTGATGAGGCAACTGCAGTCTCATGGGAAGGAGGCGGGGGCGGTACCGGCTTGTCTTTCACACCCTACCGAGGTCACGAGTTGCCCCCCACAAGTGGCTCTCCGGCACAGCCATAACACCAGATGCACAGAAACCAATCTCATAATGATCTGGCTCTTTGCAGAAATCCAAAATCATTATATGACATTATGATTCTCATATCAGCTATAGAAAACAAAGTATTTCACAATGCCTTTTCAGCAATTCTGATTGTTGGGGGGGGGGGGAATTCTAAACAATAATTGTGCATCTTTTGTCGAAATAATCAATGTAATCAATGTAGAGAAGAGCTAAGTAGAAAGCATCTGCCTCACAGGCATTGGGAGGGGTGGGAGGGGGCTATATTGGGGTTCTTGGTGGTGAAATGTGAGTACTGGTGAAGGGAAAGGTGTTTGATCATTGTATGACCGAGACTTAAACCTGAAAGCTTTGTAACTTTTCCACAGTGATTCAATAAATAAATATAAGAAGAAAAATAAATAAAATTATGAAAAAAATAGGAAAGGTATCATGACATATAAACATGATTTCATTATTATATATCATATCTGACTTATAAAGCGTTTATAAAATAAAAATTAATTATAAGTTTAACATTGATTCTATTAATTTTATCTTGGAATTATTTAGACTTAGAGAAAAGTGGCAATCAATGATAAAATTTGGACTCCATAGATGACTCCTAGGGAGTCCCATGTATAATACTCAGCACCACACAGTTTCTCTGAGCACTGACTGGTGTGCCAACCCCACAAAAAAATTTGCAGAGTTCTGATAAACTCTACAATCAACTTTGCTTTGTGTCAACATCTCACATAACTGTAGTATAATGATTAAAAACTACTACACATTGACAGAAACACCAAATGCCCTTTCAATCCCTGGCACTACATAAACCTTGTGTACTGTCCAGGAATGACCTCTGAGCACAGACCTGGGAGTGGCTCTGAGCAATGTCAGTTCTGGTTCCTCTAAAAAACTTTTAAACATAAAATCCCCAATATGAGAATATCTACCTAAATTACATATACTGATACTGGGGTATCCTTATTTATTTATTTTTTGCCACACCCAGTGATGCTCAGGGCTTACTCCTGGCTTTGTGTTCAAGTATTGTTCGTGGTGGTGCTTGGAGACCATATGCAGTGCCGGGAATTGAACTTGGGCCAACTGCATGCCTTACTTGTGGTACTATCATTCCTATGCTTATCTCTATTTTTCGACACAATCAAGTGACAGTATTAGCAGCACAGAGATTGACACACATCAAAAAGAACAAGAACAACAAGTGCTGGTGTGGATGTGGAGAATTGGGGACTCCCTTTCATTGTTGGTGGGAGTGCTGACTGGCCCAGATTTCCTGGAAAACAATATGGGCATTCCTCAAAAAACTAGAAATTGAACTTCCATATGACCCACCAATATCACTTCTGGGAATATATCCCGGGAGCGCAAAAAAGCACAGTAGAAATGACATCTGTACCTGTATGTTCATTGCAGCACTCACTGTTCACAATGGCCAAAATATGGAAACAACCCAAGTGCCCAAGAACAGACAGCTGGTTAAAGAAACTATGGTACATCTACACAATGGAATACCATGCAGCTGGTAGGAGAGATGAAGTCATGAAATCTGCTTATAAGTGGATGGTCATGGGGAGTATCAAGCTAAGTGAAATGAGTCAGAAAGAGAGGGACAGATATAGAATGACTGCACTCATTTGTAGAATATAAAACAACATAATATTAGACTGACACCCAAGGACAGTAGACACAAGCACCAGGAAGATTGCTTCATGGTTGGAAGCCTGCATCATGATGTAGGGGACAAGGCAGCTGGGATAGAAAAGGGATCACTAAGTCAATGATGATTGGAGGAATCACTCGTGATGGGAGATGTCTGCTGAAAGTAAATAAAGGACCAAACATGGTGACCTCTCAGAATCTGTATTACAAACCATAATGCCCCAAAGTATAGAGTAAGAAGGAAGTTGTATGCCACAGAGGCAGGGAGTGGGTTGAGGTGGGGGTGCCATGAGGGATACTGGAGACATTGGTGGTGGAAAATGTACACTGGTGGATGGATAGGTGTTCATTCATTGTATGACAGAAACTCAATCATGAAAGCTAAAACTGTATCTCATGGTGATTCAATTTTAAAAAGTGACAGTATTAGAGATATAGCCCAAACATAAAAATAATATATTAATATTGATTTCTCTCTTATCTTTCTATCCATCAAACTATAGATCCAAATAGATGAACATATTCTAATACACACAGATACACAGACACACACATCTTAGAATAAACATGTGACTATACCCATGTTTCTCACTGCAATTAGCAACATATTCATGCTCAAAAATCTTTTTTCATGATAGCTTCTTTCTATCAAGGGAGAAAGCTGAATTTTATAATCTATATTTCATTTACTGAATTGTTTAGTTCCAGTATATACAATATTTTGAGGATGAAAATAACAATCAGGTTTAGATTTTACCCCTAATTTTCCTTGTGATTTCTTCTTTGATGAATGAATGTTTTAGAAACATTTTGCTAAATTTCCATCCGCATTAGAATTTTTAAGAGATTTGTTGTTATTCAACTGAGTTCAGTTGAATAGTCATATTTTCAGAAAACATACTTGTAAGATGATAATTTTTTCATGGAATCTTGTTCCAAATCTTCCACAGAGGATTAATCTTCCATGTCCATTTGAAAGAGTTGTATTAAGCAGCTACTTGACATCATCTTCTATGTATAAATTCAATTAGGTTGGTAAATGGAGTTGTATAAAGCTATCTCTGCATTGATTTTTTATCTACTCATATCAAATATATAATAAGTTATACTAATACCTCCATCTATAATTGTGAACTTGCTTATTATTTCAGTTTCGCCAATTTTTGCTTCATGTGTTCTTAAGGCTCTAATATTTAGAATGCAGATTTTTAAAAAATTTTTTTTATTGAATCACTATGATAAACCATTACAAAGTTATTCATGATTAGATTTGAATCATACAGTATTCCAACACCCATCCCTCCTCCAGTGTACATTTCCCAGCACCAGTGTCCCCAGGTTCCCTCCCATCACCCCATCCCTCCACCCCCTGCCTGCCTCTATGGTAGTCTCTCTCTCTCTCTCTCTCTCTCTCTCTCTCTCTCTCTCTCTCTCTCTCTGCATTGTGGTTTGCAATACTGATACTGAAAGGTTATCAAGAAAATTCCTTACCTACGTTTAACCCTCAGATCTTGCCCAGCGTGATCATTCCCAGCTATTATTGTCATAGTGGTCTCTTTTCTATCTTGCCTGCCCTCAGCCCCCCCACACACACACTTGTGGTTAGTTCTAACCACTGACCAGTCCTCCCAACCCCTGTTTTCCCTCGCCATGGATATTATTCTACTACTCTATATTTTTATATACCACAAATGAATGCAGTCAGTCTATATCTGTCCCTCTTCTGACTCATTTCACTCAGCATAATACTCTCCATTTCCATCCATTAATAGGCAAATTTCATGACTTCATTTTTCCTGACAGCTGCGTAGTATTCCATTGTATAGATGGAGTACAGACATTTTGAAGACATAAAGTTTTCTTGATGAAGTAACCATGTTATTATCATGGAAAATGATCTTTTCGATAACAGTTTTTTGCTAAAAAACATTTTAAAAAATATTGATACCTACATTGGGCCTGGAGAGATAGTTCTTGCAAGTAGAGCATTTGTCTTGCACAAGGAGGGTCAAGATTCAATCCTTGGCACCTATGTTTTCCCCTGAGCATGACTCCCTGAGTACAGAGCTAGAAGTAAGCCCTGAATGGGTATGGCCCCCAAATCAAACCAAACCAAACCAAACCAAAGGACTGATTCAAAAATATCTGTACCAACATTTTCATACTCAAGTGGTATTCTATGTTTTGTTTTATTTTTTATCCTTTTTCCTTTACTCTGTTCAAGCTTGCCTAACAATCTTGAACTACCTACTTCTAGACTATTTGTGACAAAGAGGAAAATAAAGTGTTATATTCTTGAAGTCACTGTAAATTATACTTTTTTTGTTAGATTAACTTATCCACTATTCTTTATAATATAAGATAGGCTTTACCACATACATTCTGATTGATACATTATGTTTTCTGTTCTTTAGAGATCTTTGTGGGCTGGAGTGATAGCACAGCGGGTAGGGCATTTGCCTTTCAAGCGGCCAACATGGCTGACACGAGTTCGATTCCTTTGCCCCTCTTGGATAGCCCGGCAAGCTACCAAGAGTATCTTGCCCGCACGGCAGAGCCTAGCAAGCTACCCGTGGTGTATTCGATATGCCAAACACAGTAACAATTGTCAAAATGGAGACATTACTGGACCTGCTCGAGCAAAATCGATGAACAACGGGAGGACAGTGACAGTGACAGAGATCTGTGACTTTGATTAAAATCTGGTTAGCCCGGGAAAGTTTTCAGTCAGTATCTATCTGCATATGGACTTTTCTTCACTCTTTTGTCTTTTTAAGGCTCTTATTAGACACATATTTAGGTTTCGTATTCTATATTTCTTAACATATTTACATATTATATTTTATGCCAAACACAGTAACATGTTTCATGATGGAGACACTACTGGGCTTGCTCGAGCAAATCGATGAACAATGGGAGAACCGTGATACTGTGATACCGTGATTCATAGTTTCATATATTCATATATGGGGAAGGGTGGAGTAAAAATGCAGCAGTTCTCAGGTCTTACTCCTGACTGCTCAGTGATCACTCCTTTTGGTGCTCATATGCAGTGCTGGACATATAGTTTCTTACATTGAATTTAGTATGCAGCTTCTTTCAGATCTAATTTTTTAAGTTTAATTTAACTATGTCTATTATTCCCTTTAATGCATACACCAAGTACTGTGTTTAAACAGTGTGTGTGTGTGTGTGTGTGTGTGTGTGTGTGTGTATTTGGGGGGGTGCACTCTACAGTGTTCAGGGATCCCTCTCCTGTGTTGTTCAGGGGTCTTTCTCAGAGGTGCCAAGGATTGAGACAGGACCTTCTGCATGCAAGGTGCACACAATAGACCTTTGAACGCTCTCCCCAGCCCCTTTGCTAAATGTTATTCCATTTTAAGTTATTTCAAGCATATGTCTTACTGCTTTACTTTCTGTGCCCGACACTTCTAACATTTGAAGTCTCAGAGGATCTTAGTTGTTTATTTCTTCTGGTGACTCTTACTTGTAACTCATGGTTATTTTCTGTTTGGTGACTTTTGATTATAAGCCCATATGAGGCTATTTTGATTTGTGGGAATTGCTAGTATCTTGCCACTGAGAATATTAGCATTGCTCTTGTTTAAAGGCAGGGCTTGCTTCCAACTTGGAACTACTTTATTTCTCATCCCTGGTCCCTGATAAAAGTCTGCCTAAAGTTAACCTTTTCTACCTCCTTCTATTCCACTGCTAGTGGTGTGATTTACTTTGAAGAGAATCTCTCTATGGAACTTTCACTTTGTCTCTGTTTCTCTGCCCTTCAATCCTTTTGAGGTTGGCCCCTTTAAAATCTCATCGAGGAAATGGGCACTGGTGGAGGGATGGGTATTTGATCATTGTATAATTGAAACCCAAGCACAAAAAATGTGTAAGTCTGCAACTGTACCTCATGATGTCTCACTATTAAAAAATTTTTTTTAAAAAAGACAAAAAAATAAAATCTCATAGAATTATTTTAAAAGAGAGCATCAAGATATCTTTATAACTTGATATAGGGGGTAAGTTTGGAGTTGGGACCTTGACACTCAGTGATTAACAGTATTATAAATCATGGTACCTAAATAAAAAAATGTTTAAAAATTTTATTAGTGAAACACCATGAGTTACAATTGTAGACTTACAAATTTTTGTGCTTGGGTTTCAGTTATACAATGATCGAGAATCCATTCCTCCACCAGTGCCCATTCTCCACAACCAATGATCCCAGTATCCCTCCCACCCCTCATCCCCGCCTCCGTGGCAGGGCATTCCCTTTTGTTCTCTCCTTTTGGGTGCTGTGGTTTGCAAAAGAGGCATGGAGTGGCAATCATGTTCAGTCTATAGTCTACTTTCAGCATGCTTCTCCCATCCTGGGAGGATCCTCCCAACACCCTTTACTTGGTGCTCCTTTCTCTATCTGTGCTGTGTTTTCCCCTAGCATGTGCGGCTGGCCTCCAAGCCCTGGAGTGAACCTCCTGGTACTTATCTCGGCTATTCTTGGATGTTAGTCTCCTATTTTGTTACTTTATGTTCCCCAGATGAATGCAATATTTCTATGTCTTCTCTTTCTGACTTATTTCACTTAGCATGATACTTTCCATGTAGTACCACTTGTATTTAAATTTCATGATTTCATCTTTTCTAACAGCTACATAGTACTCCATTGTGTAGATGTACCAACGTTTCTTTAACCAGCCATCTGTTCTTGGGCACTTGGGTTTTTTCCAAATTTTGGCATTGTGAAAGTGCAGCAATGAACATACAAGTACAGATATCATTTTGACTGTACTTTTTTGCCTCTCTGGGATATATTCCTGGGACTGGTATTGCTGCATCAAATGGGAGTTCAATTTCTAATTTTTTGAGAATCGTCCATACTGTTTCCCAAAAGGCTGAACCAGTAGGCATTCCCACCAGTAGTGAAGGAGGGTCCCTTTCTCGCCACATCCACGTGAGAAAGGTGAAATGCAGAAAGGAAAGCCTCTTTAACAAATTGTGCTGGCAAAACTGGACAGCTACATGCAAAACAATTGACTCAGATCTCTGCCTAACACCATGTACAATGTGTACATTGTAAGATCAAAATGGATTAAAGACCTCAACATCAGACCAGAATCCATAAAGTACATTGAAGACAAGGTTGTCAAAACCTTCCAGGACATTGAAGCTAACAGTATCTTCAAAGATGACATACCACTGGCCAAGCAAGTGTAAACACTGCACTTTCCTTCCATTGTTCATCGATTTGCTCGAGCAGGCCCAGTAACATCTCCATTGTGAGACTTGTTGTTACTGTGTTTGGCCTATCGAATACGTCATGGGTAGCTTGCCAGGCTCTGCCGTGTGGGCGAGATACTCTCGGTAGCTTTCAGGGCTCTCCGAGAGGGGCAGAGGAATCAAACCTGGCTTGTCCACAGAGATAGACAAATGGGACTATCTTAAACTAAGAAGCTTCTGCACCTCAAAAGAAACAGTGACCAAAATACAAAGACAGTCTACAGAATGGGAAAGGATATTCGCCCAATACCCATCCGACAAGGCGTTGATATCAAGGATATACAAAGTACTGGGTTGAACTCCACAAGAAGAAAACATCCAACTCCATCAAAAAATGGGGCAACAAAATGAACAGAAACTTTCTCAAAGAAGAGATCCGAATGGCTAAAAGGCACATGAGAAAATGCTCCACATCATTAATCATCAGGGAGATGCAGATCAAAACAACAATGAGATATCATCTCACACCACAGAGACTGGCCCACATCCAAAAGAACAAAAAAATATTTTTAAAAAGATGTTTTCCTTTTCCATTTTGAAAGGACACTTTTATACGGGATTGATTCTTTTTCTTTTAAACAAAGAAAATAGGCCATTAGTAGTGGGAGTTTATGAGCTGTCCTTTTCAGTTTACTTATATATGCTCTTCCTGAATTAACTGTCAAAGCTTAACTACCTTTATTGGATTCAGTCTATCTGTTCTAAAATTATTATTTGATGTCTTATTTGCATATATCCTTTTATTGTATTTGCATATATCCTTTTATTATATTATTCCCTTCTTTAAAATGTAAGGAGTTGAATATCTTTTTGGAAAATATAGCTTATGAACAGATTAGAGTTAGATGTGAACCACCCTTTTACTTTTTCTGTACCTCTACATTTTGTTAGTTTATGGTTCTTAAAAATTATGTATGTGCTAACAGTTACATCAATTAATGTTCTAGTTGTATTTGAAAAAATCATACATGGCTAAACAAATAAAAGCTATAACAAAATTATAACAAAGAGTTCAAAAAGAACTTTTGCCCAAAATCACTGGAAAGTGTACCAAGAATATGTGAGTCTGATGCCCTCTTGTGGTTACTTCCTAGCAAAGTAAAACTCATGTAGATTATAGAAATGTTGGATATCTGAAATTAAGAGATAAATATTTTAAGTCAGTTTTCCAATAAGAAGCCATAGCAATGTTCTGTATTTTGTGTGTGTGTTTGGGCCACATCGTTCAGTAGTTATTACTGGCTTTGCAGTCAAAAATAACTCCGAATGGTGCTCAGGGGACCATATGGGATGCCAGAGATCAAAACCAGATCAGCTACATACAAGGCAAACGCCTCACATCTCTGCTCCCCAAGAAAATTTCTCTTTCCACAGAAAACTTTGCAATTACTCACAAGAGAGTTGGCTCGAAAGAAACAGAACTCCCCTTTAAAAAACATTTATGCATCCTAAAATATATTTCTCACACCGACGTATTATTTACTGCCTGACAGACAGTTGAATGACTCATGTCACCTGCTCCAAAAGATCTCAAAACATTACGGGAAAACACACACAAAATACATTACTCACCGTGATAAATTCAATAATATTGATTTGAACAAAATCCAAAGGGAGAGGCAAGTAGGTTGAGGACAAACTATTTCTTTATTTTTATTTTTTTTTGGGGGGGGTTATCACACCTGCTTGTACTCAGGGCTTACCTCTGTCTCTGGCTTCAGGGATCACATATGGATGAGTTCTGAGGAACATATGTGATACCCAGGATTGAACCCGGTTGGCAGCATGCAAGGCACATAGTACTATCTCTCCAGAACAATTTCTTTAGGCCACATCTCAGTTATTTTTCAAAACACTCATTGCCGGGGCGACCTTTCCTTCTTGCCTGTTTTAGTCTGCTTTTCCTCACACCAAAAATTTTGAGGGGCTGGAGCAATAGCACAAGTAGGGCACTTAGAGCATTTGCCTTGCACGCGGTTGACCAGGGTTCGATTCCCAGCATCCCATATGGTCCTTGAAGCACCTCCAGGAGTAATTCCTGAGTGTATGATCCAGATATAACCCCTGTGCATCGCCGGTGTGACCCCAAAAAGCAAATAAATAAATAAATAAATAAATAAAAATTTTAGCTTAAGAGATATTGCTCTACTTCTCTGCTTTCACAGTCTGTATTTTCTCTTTCAGGCAGAAATGTTGGGAATCACCAAAGACAAAAGGTAACAGTTCAGAATGACTTTAATGTAATTGCTGTGATGTAGGTGGGCATTCTTTCCTATGCTCCAAGCCTGCTGACCTTTACACGGGGAAGAGGATCCTGGCACAATGATCATCTGACGTCAGGGTCCAGCAGGGCTAGGGTTGTCCAGGTTAACAGGCACTACTTAAGACCCCTGGAGATCTTCCACACCAGAGTCTTTTTCTCTAGGGCCTTACCCCTAAGCTTGCCTTGCTGTTTCCCCTTTTGTCCCTATCTGTAGGAGTAGCAAAACACACTTCTGACCACAACTATGGGAAAAATCAGCCTCAGGGCAGGTGGTTTTATAACAGTGTCATTGTTTGACTACCCTTTGGATAGATAGTACCTGAGCCATAGAATGGGGATGGGGTTGGGTGTGGGGAGTCACAGCAGGAGGCTGTTTTGTACAAGGGTTGCTCCAGAGGGCAGAGACAAGAGGCAACAACTCAGGTGAAGATGTCAATCACCCTCCAGAGTGCAGAACACCTTGCTTGCCTTTACAGACTTGGCTTTAAAGGTTTTCTTCCAAAACTGGCCTCATACGGGACTTTCTAAGAGTCTGCTGTAACGGCCTTGTCAAGGGGAAGAGCTTGAAACCTTTGGTGGTCCACTTTCACGTTCTTATCACAACCCTTTGCTCCGCTGGACTTTCTCTCCAGCCTTTTCTGGATCTGTGCTGGTGCCATTTAGAGTTTTTCGTTTTGTTTTTGGGTCACACCTTGTGGTGCTCAGGGATCACTCCTGACAGGTGGGATGCCAGGGATTGAACCCAGGTGGGCCGAGTGCAAGGCAAATGCCCTACCAGCTGTACTATCATTTTGGCCCCGCCACTTAGAGCCTTACTAGACCTCAGTTCTTGTGTCCAAAGGTCGGTCTGGCCATAATACTTCTGGCTACTCTAGGGCTCATGGTGGGGTAACTTCTTCAATTCCCATTTTGCTTGTATTACTTCCCAAGAACACATTGCCGGACTCCATCCCCTCAGCCCCCCGCCCCATCTACCTGCCTCACGAGGCTGGTGTGAATTTATTCTCTTCCCAGGAAAAGGAGAAGGCAGCCCTACTCTGCATTCAGCCTTTGTTAGGCTTGTTGTCTATCCTTGAAGAAAGGAATTTCAGGAGAAGATGATAAATGAAGTGAAATAGTTTTATTTAGAAACTATGGGAGGAGAGAGTGCTCTGTAAAACGTAAAATTAATGCCTTTCATGTTCAGATGTGCAGGTGACTACAGAATGGGGTGCTTGGGGAGTTGCTATCAGAATGACTCATTTTGTAGGTTCTTTCCAGATTGCCTGGGCCTGGGGCAAACTGTGCAGATAAAAATCCATTGCTAGGGCGTTGTCAACAATTTCAAACTCTGGTGGTCTTTATTCAGCGCCTTTATTCTAACAAATTGTCTTGCAAGGGCTTCCTCCCTCTTGCTAAAATGGGTCATTTAAATTCTGGGTTGGGTCATATTAAATCTTGAGCCTAGGGCTGGGAAGAGCAAGATAACTTTTCTTTCAGATCACTTCTTGGCTTTATGGTTTCCTGAAATTTATTGCCAAAGGTCCCCTCCCTCTCTGACAGCCTACCTCACAGTGATTCACTTTTAGTGAAGAGAAAAAAATGATAGTTTGTGAATTCAGAGGTCAGCTTATAAAAGACTCTACTGATTTTGTTTTTTTTTTTCTTAGATCACTTGCTCTTGGGAAAGCTGGTTGCCACTGCGGATACTCATCTATAAAGAGATCCACTTGGTAAGAAAGTAAATCATCTGGCCAGAATATAAGGAAAGGAAGATTTTTGCTGACAGACATATTAGTGAGCTTGGAAGGAGGTAGTTCAGTTGCCATCAAACTTTTAGATGATGATAATCCTATTCAACACATTGACAACAAATTCATGAAAAACGTTGAAGCAGAAACCCCATCTAAGTCATTCTAGATATCTCAATCCACAGCAATGGATAGTATACATGTTACTATGAGATACTGTTTTGAGGATGATTTGTTCTGCTGCAATATACAACTAACACAGAAGATCATTTGTCAGAACAAAGAGGACTGTATCATAGTTGCTTCTCTCTTGCAATTGTACCTCATTGAAGAGGAGAGTAGATCTCAGCAAATAATTATTTTCTCTAACCTGTATTATGAATTTTCATTTTGTTAAAAAAATAAAATGGGGGCCCGGAGTGATAGCATAGCAGGTAGGGCATTTGCCTTGCACGCGGCCGGCCCGAGTTTGATTCCCAGCATCTCATATGGTCCCCTGAACACCACCCACTTGGAGTAATTCCTGAGTGCATGAGCCAGGAGTAAGTCCTGTGCAAAGTCAGGTGTGGCCCAAAAAGAAAAAAAAAAGTGGTCAGCTGCTGAATGGGCTATTCACAAATTTTGTCATAAGAAAAAACAGAGCAGGTATAGAAAAAAGTTTGAAAAAATATTGAGAAACCTTTTAGAATAGTTAGACAAAAATTGCTTGTGCCATGAACCTGGTCTGGTTGAAGACCTAGAAACAAGCTATTTATTGGAAGTAGCAGTGTTATAGGAAAAGTCCAGTTCGAGTTATAACTGTTAGCCCTGTGATGAGAGACCATATATTTTTAACATCACTGCAGGAAAGAATTAAGAACAAATCAGAGAATTAAAATATAGTAAGAAGTTAAGCATTAGAATTCAAGAACAACCTATAGAGTAATCCTATAGAGTAATGCTGTTTCTAAGTGGGGCAAGCTGCTTTTACAAAACAAGAGTGTTCACTCAAGGTTCAGGAAGCAGGTCTAAGGCAACATTTCTCAACCTGTTTAACCATTTACCGGTATTCTTAACAAGGCAAATACCCTACCCGCTATGCTATTGCTCTGGCCCCCTGTCTCAGTAGAGATTAAAAAAAAAAAGAAAAAGAATGGATAAACATTTTCACCACTTTCATAAAATATATAGACTAAGAGAAGAAGTCAAACAAGACAAAGATCTTCTGAAACCAGTGTGTAAATGGCTTAAAGTGAGTATTAATCATAAGGATGGGGCTAGGAATGTGGCTTAAGGAGTACTATAATTACCTTGTATATGTCAAGTTCCAGATTCAATCCTGAGTAGCACCAAAGCACTGCTCAATGTCATCCTGAAACAAAACATTGACCGAGGTTAATTTCCAAATCTAGTGCGATTATTTTTGGTGTAGTTTTTATATATAAATTTATTTATTGAATAACTGTGAGAGCAGTTACAAAGCTTTCAGGTTTAAGTCTTGGTCATACAATGACAAAACACTCGATCCTTCACCAGTGCCCATTTTCCATTTTGGTGTAGTTTTTGGGTGGACATACTGAATGTGTTTAAAGCAATGATATGCAGCATATGTAATGCAAAATGCATGCCAGAGAGACAAATAGAGTACTCCTTAAGCCACAAATACAGTCTGGAATCAGGGTGATGATGAAAGGGCTGTCTCTTAATATAGAAAATATATTTACATATATTACTTTGTGCAGTCTTGGGGGATCATATTTGGTGGTGTCCAAGGCTTACTCCTGGTTGTGTGCTCAGGGATTACTCCTGGTAGAGTTCAGGGGACCATCTGGGGGTGCTGGGTATCAAACCCAGGTCATCTGCATGCACGTTAAGCACCCTACCTGCTGTACTATTTCCATTTTTCTGGTTATTTTTGTATAATTCTTACAGAAAACCTATGAGAGAATTCTATGATGTTTCTTATCATATGGAAAATAAATTGAGGACCAGAGAGTATGAGAATTGACTAAGATTTCCAAATCTGTAAGTGGATTTGAACTCTTGTGTGCTTATACCTTATTTGTCACCACTAAGCTCCACTCCTAAATGTAGAGTGCTCAATTGATGTTGAATGAATGAATGAAAGAATCACAACCTGGACCACTTCCTCTGTATCTTCTTAGAAAAGAGAACCACCCCCCACTTGCCACTTGCTATTAGGCCAGCTCAGGAAGCTTCAAGAGACAGCTTCCTTGAATCTTACGTTGGTTGGCATCCTTAGGATGTGTTGCTGACAACAACCCTGGAAATCCTATATCAATAAATTTTATGGAGAAGTATTGACTCAGTAAAAGCAGAGGAAGATAAACTATAGACTATTTTAAAATGGTGTCAGTAGCTAACAGACTGAGATGATGCATGGACATTTATTTTGGAGGACTGTCAAAATGCTTGAGGGAATTGGAATGTGTTATGTAAGGGATGCTGCAAATGTAGTTAGGGGTCAAGGAGAGAAACTTTGAAAATTGATGTAAAGGTCATATCATTTATATCTGTCAAGAAGATTTGGTGACTTTGAGTTACAAGCAATGCTGGATTCAGGGAGTAATTTGTACAGAACTGATAAGCGATTGATCTGAATAAACTGGAATAGAATAGAGTAGAGAAACTCAGAATTGGAAGGACTTTAGAGGTTATACACTTTAGTTCTCTGACTTAAAGGGGAATAGTTCTTTTGGTAGAAATGGCATGCATTTCCTTTATACTAGACCAGGATAATAAAATAGTTGAATTCTACATTTGTTTTATAAATTACTTCTCTTGGGCCTAGGGTGTAGCTCAGAAACAAAAGACTTAGATCGTATTTGTGAGACCCTGGGTTAGAGTTCCCATTATTACAAACACACACACACACACACACACACACACACACACTTACAGATGCAGATAATTTATCAACATCAATACAGATTTCTTTTGACATTGACTAGAATATATCAAAGGCCCTGACTATTGATAGCAAGTTAATATTTTTGGAGCACAATAATGATGATAATTCACTTGACTTCCTGTTAATCGTCGATTTGCTCCACTACCTCCACTACCCAGCCGCCACACTCCAGGACGCTTTCCAGACCGCGTGGCCGAGACTCACGCACGACTGAAACCCCACAGAACAAGGTAAGCGGGACTCTGAGACCTTGGACTCCAGGCTCAATGGACCCAGGGACAGAGATTCTCGGCTTGCTCCCACCAACCACTGGTGACGAAGGATTAAAATCAGGAGCCCCACCTTTCATTGGAAGGGGGGGCATTCCCAGCTCGTCTTTCACGCCCTACCGAGGTCACGAGTTGCCCCCCACGAGCGGCTCTCTGGCACAGCCATGGTTCTAGAGCCACAGAAACCAGTCTCATAATTATCTGACTCTCGGCAGAAATACTTCCAGGCTTTATAAGTAAAATACCAGAAATCCAAAACCATGTGGCCGCTATAGCGGCTGCACGTCATCATTTGATTCTTGTAACCAGCTATAGAAACAAATTATTTCAGAATGTCTTTTCAACAGGTCTGATTTGGGGATGTAAACTCTACATAATAATGGTGCATCTTTTGTCGAAACAATGAATCTAATCAAAGTAGATAGAGTGTTAACTAGAATTCATCTGCCTCACAGGCATTGGGAGGGTTGGCAGGGGGGTCTATTGGGGTTCTTCTTGGTGAAAAATAAGTACTGGTAAAGGGAAATGTGTTTGATAATTGCATGACCGAGACTTAAACCTGAGAGCTTTGTAACTTTTCCCACAGTGATTCAATGAATTAATAAATTAAAAAATAAAATAAAATAAAAAAATAAAATCAGGAGCCCCACCCTACCCTGCCCTGTCTGCTTCCACCAATTGCCAGAAACCCAGTGATTGGATTGCGCACAGAAGACCCACCCTACCCCTACCGGTATAAGATAAATACCTCACCGGCAGACCTCCTCTACCTCCACTACCTTCACTACCCAGCCACCTCCACCCTTCAGGACGCTTTCCGGACCGTGCAGCTGCTTCGTGCCTGCATGACACATTATAAGACACTTAATATCCATCTTCCAGAATTGCCATACCTTATTTGATAGGGTTCAAATATGGTTTGAACTATGGGAACACCTACAAGGGCGATTAGAGGCCACCCCAAAAGCCTCTATCCCTCTCGGAGAGCCTGGCAAGCTACCAAGAATATTCCACCCGCACAGCAGGGCCTCGCAAGTTATCTGTTGTGTATTCGATATGTCAAAACCAGTAATTACAAAGGGTCTCATTCCCCTGACCCTGAAGGCGTAACCAATATGGCAGCATTGAGAAGAATGAGAAATGATGATAATATCATAACTTAATTTGGAAGGAATCATAGTTTGATATTATTTTAATATCAAATACTGTTTTCAATAATATCTTTGAATTTGAAAGAGTGCCCAGTATATATTTAATATTACAAGGCAAAGGAATTATATGATATTTTAAATTCAAAAGACCTTATTGAAAATAGTATATGATATTTATATACATATATTATCTCATTCAATCATCACAGAAACGAGGTGTGGTAAGCATTGAGATATGCTTTGTGTATGAGGATATTCCAATGAGATTAGAACTTGTGCCATATTACATAGATAATAAATGAAAGAGTCAATGCCAGAACCAATAACCTGTAGAATTTGTCTTGGTGTGTGTGTTTGGGGGGAGATCACATGGGCTGGTGTCCAGTACTTGCATTTAGAGGTCAAGCATAGGTGCTCTGGAGACCATATGTGATTCCGGGAATTGAACCCTGATCAGCTGAATATAAGACAAGTTCCGTACTCTCTCCAGACTTGTCTTGAAAACTCTCATTCACCTTTGTCTAATATTGCTTCTTTTCCTTTCAGGAAGTTGTTTTCCCAACATAGTCCCCTTGGTTTAGGTTGGTCATATCTTCAATAACCATAGATTGTGCCCTATTCAATGCACCAGTCTTAGCTCACAGACTATTGTCTTACCCTGGTCCACTTACTGTGCAGTTTTCTTTCCTCCTCACTTTCATCAAAGTGGGAAATATTTAAATAAAGTAAAACATTCTACAAGTTCCTACCATAACACCAATTCCTCCACCTTAAACTCATTTTTATTATTTCCTTTCTTGCCTTTATTTCTTCCTTTATTTCTTCCATTTAAAATATCTGTGTGAATATAAACTATGCTGTTTGTGCTTTAAATAATGTACTCCAGCAATTAGCTTTACTTCAATTTATGATTCAGGCATTTATCATTTGCACTAGCACACAAAAAAATTCTATGATGTCTCCATATGAAAAATTACAAAACCAAACCAAGTCTCTCTTTGTCTTATAGTAGTCCCTTGTTGCAGATTGAACTGGAGTTGACTGCATGCAACTGTAAGTGCTTACCTTAATAGTACACTATCTCTCCAGCCCTTCCCCTTACTTCCTTCCATTGAAAAGTATTTAAATTGTTCTCTGGGATTGCTATCTCTAATTTATACCCACCTGTTGGAATTCTCCCTGGAACAGCCCATTGACCACTAGAGGTCATTGGACCCCATGGAACACCCCAGGTCCCAACTCCTTTGCTGCAGGTACCTGATATTTTCAGAGAATAGCAGATTAATTTGGCTTGTTATTGCAGGTGGCTGATGGCTTGTGACCTGGTCTCACAGACAGATGTCTGTGGGAAGCAGACATCTTCGGGTGTCAGCAGTACTTCAATGTTGCTTTTGCTTTGGAGCCTCAAGAATAATGTGCCTCATCACTGCATTTGTGGCCGTGTGACATCTCAAACTCTATACCATCGATGAACCAGGAGTAGCACACTACATTAGATGGGATGTAAAATAGAATGCAACCAATCTTGGTTAAAAATAAACACTCAAGGGGATATGGTGCCGCCAGCAGGTCAATCTGTACCTGTGAGGCGAGTGCATCAGCAGCCTCATGGTGCCTTCAGACTTCCAGATACCCCAAAATTGCTGCTGTGCTTTTGGCCAGACCCCAAAAACTTGGGGCAAGGTTTACCAAGAGGGTAAACGGCCAAAAGTTAGGTATGTGGGAAACACCCACAAACCACCTCCGGCTCAGCTATATAATTGGAGGCAAGGCCTCTTTAGTTCCTGACTGAACTGCTTAATGGCCATGATCCCAGAGACTCAGAAACGAATCTCAGAACCCAGTGGCTTTAGGTAGAAATGCTTCTGGTCTCTGCAGTAGGCTACCGGTGCTGGGCCAACCCAGGTGGGAATAGGTTTCGTGCCTTGGCCTGTTCCCCCTGGCGGCCCAGTGGCCGCTATCCTTCTGAGGCCACTGGATAGTCATATTTGGGCCCCCAGTGACGGGACACACAGGGCCTCATGGGACGGGGGTGGAGCCAGGCTTGTCCTCCCCATCCCAACGAGACCCCAAGTCATCGCCCACGAATGACCTCTCTGGCTCCTGATCAAGCTGCTTAACGACCATGATCCCAGAGACTCAGAAACAAATCTCAAAACCCAGTGGCTTTTGGCAGAAATGCATCAGGACTCCACAGTACGTTACTGTCACCAGGCCACCCCAGGGAGGAAAGGGTGTTGTCCCTCCGCCTGCTCCCTCTTGGCGACTTGGTGGCTGTCATCCTCTAGAGGCCATTGGACAGTCAGGCTTGGGCCCGCAGTGACGAAACTTGTTGGGCCTCACGGGATGGGGGGAGGGTGGAGCCGTGCCTGTCCTCCCCACCCCAGCGAGACCCCAAGTCATCGCCCACGAATGGCCTCTCTGGCTCCTCATCAAGCTGCTCAACGGCCATGATCCCAGAGACTCAGGAGCAGATCTCTAAACCCAGTGGCTTATGGCAGAAATCCCTCCAGATTTAAGTGTTAAAATTTCGGAATTTCAAAACCACATGCCCTACTGCAGCCACACGACATCATATGTTATTCATAACCTGCAATAGAACACAAATTGTCTATTGTTGCCTTTTCAGCGGATCTGAGTGTTGGGGTAAAATCTCAAATAACGGTGGGTATCCTCATAAACAGCCTTCCAACTTCCATTTGTGCTTCCATATTCCATTCTCAATACAGAGTCAAAGTGACTCCACTACCCCACTGCATGTGCGCATGTACACACACACACACACACACACACACACACATACACACACAGAGTCACATTATATGTAATTTTTTTGGTTCCAAGTCCTTTAATAGTACATACTGTAGGATAACACTGATTTGCCCTTTCTCCCTTGCCACAAGGAGCTTAGGTTTATCGGGTTACACCCATCACAGTGCTCCTGAGTTACTCCCATTCCTTTATCTGTAACCTCTTCTCTATACTCTCTTCCCCAAGCAGTTAATCAGCTTTTTCCCTTAATCAGACTCTGTTAAATTTGTAAGGTCAGATCCTTCTAGCATGCAGAGCTTGTATTGTAAATTAATATTGCTTTTCTCCTCTCCTTAAGTCTTTTGAATAGTTTACTTTAAAGCAATGTCCTTTTTGTATAGACACAGGAAGATAGTTAATATTATGCTTTGTAATTTGGGATTTAATTGGCTTTGAATATTATTCACTCCTGGCATCTGCTTTCTCGACTTACACCTCAGTTGCCCTTAGTTCCTAGCACCCAAAAAGCAGGGTCCCGACAAGGGACTGAATGGACCCAAGGCAAGCTGTGAGCTACCCTGGCATCAAAATGGGCCAGGCCAAAGTGCCATGATACTCAACTATAAGTTGAGAGCATGGTCATGAACAGATGCTGTCATGATCCAAAAGTAATGATGAGATTAGGACCCTGCTAGGGTTAGGAAAGACTAATCTGTCCTGAGCACTGCAGTCTGAGATCAAGATGACCTCAAGAGAGCAATTCTATAAGCTTAATGTATCTCTTACTGTGTCCATACAAAATGATTAATATTATGAATGTATGTTTGTTGGACAAGGAGAGGAGAAACACATCCATGGGATTCCTCTCTTAGGTGGTTCCTCCAGCTGAAAGAGAATCTGTCCTAGAAGCAGCATCCTCTGAGGGAAAGAATTTTACCCCTATTGATTGTGACCACACCTTTGTGTAAGCCCCAACCACTCATGCTTCGGGATTTAACAAGGCTCTAAGAGGGGGTTGAGGGAGCCAGAGCCAGAAGGAGAATGAAGGGGGATGGAGAAGGAGAATGAAGTAGCATGGGGGAAGGAAGAAGCATATCAGAGGAGAATGGAGAGGAGACTGGAATAAACTGCAACTGACACCAACCAGCCTGCCTCTCATTTCCTTCCTTCACCTGCCTACCGTCATTGACCACTCGGAGTGGGGGAAGCTGCCTGAGACTACCAAACGAGAGTGGCGGGAGAGGTAGAGCACCGGAACACATCTGACCTTGGTTCAATGTCTGGCACAGCACATGGTCCGCTAAGCACACTAGGGGTCACTCCTAGCACCCAAAAAGCAGGGTCACAGGGGCAGAAATAGTCTCCAAATACTGCTACATGTGGCCCCCAAACCACAAGTTAAAAAAATAAATTAGAAAAACAAAATCCAATCAATAGCTCTAGGAACTGCTATCATCCTAATCTATATATTTTTTTATTTTTAATTTCCCCCCATTTCCCTTCTCTTTGTCACTGGTGTTGTGATGATTGTGGGTAATAAATTCTTTTTCATGATGCTTGCTTGGGGAAAGTTGCTGTGGTGCTTGCATATGTGTTTGCCAAGGGTTGTACTTCTGTGGAGCTCGTACATCTTTACAGGGTCACACAGGTTAGTGGCAGTGCTCACATGTCCCTGCTGTGGGATAGAGATTGCACACTCTTTGCTTTTGGAGGTTCTAGACAGTAAGGCCACCAGGATTGCACTTGGTGCAGATGAGCTGTGTGCAGGGATCAAATGCATGCTCTCATGCTTTCAAGGCAGGTACTTTAGCCACTGAGCTGCCTCCTGGTCCCACCCTGCTCCTCTTTCCTCTCTGTTGTTATTATATCCTTTTCTTTTTGTGGCTTCTCTCCTGCCACAGCATCTTAACACTTGCTGTTTCCTTGGCTTGAACTGCTTTCAGAATTGTCTCTGGGAGGACTCCTTTGCTTGTCACTAAAAACTTGACCCTATCATCCTTTTCTCTAATAATAATTCCCTTCTTTTTTTGTGCTGAGCTAGTTTTTAGGACTGTAGCAACAAACCACTATAAACTTACAACAGACATGCTCCTTCACAGATCTGGAGGCTAGAATGCTGAAATCAGGTTCTTTTCAGAAGCAGGCTCCCTTGGAGAACCTGGGCTGACTCCTTTCTTGCCTCTTTCCAGTTCTGGTGCTGACCAGCCATCTCTGACATTGTTTAACTTGCCACTACATCATTTCAATCTTCTTCTCTGTCATCACTTGGATCGCTCATGGTATAGCTCTTTGTTTAGATGGCATTCCTTGTCTTTTAAAGACACTAGTCATCTTGGATTTGTGCTCATCCTTATGACCTCATCTTTAATTTTATTAGATCTGTAAAGACTATTTCCAAAGAGATTTGATTCCCAGGCATTAGGGATTAGGATTTCAATATATCTTTCTGGGTATGCAACCTACCTGCAAGGCTCTCCCATCTCAGTACTTCCTATGATTTCTCTTAGAAATTTCCACATAGAACTCACCATCATTTGACTTATAACACATAATCATTTATATCTCAAATAACAGATTGTAAGTATAGGTTCAACAAAGACAGAATTTTTTTAACTGTTTTGTACTTGACATTTAGAATAGTGACTGAAATAAGTATTGAAATAATAGTTATTGTTTCAAGGTAATTGACTCAATGCTGATGCCGTTTCTTTTCTCAGTGGTTCTTCCAAATGACACTGAGGCCATGAAGGGGAGGTCTTGTGAATAGACCCCTGATTTGTATATACTGAGAGAGCGTGTAGATTTCATCTTCTTTTGCAATGGTTAGAAAACTATTTGCTATGAGCGAAAGCTGAACCGCTGCCTGGTTTTGTAAATAAAATCTTATCATAATGCAGAATCATCCATTTGTTTACATATTGTCTCATGCTACTTTCATGCTTTAATGGCAGAATTGAGTAGTTGTAACACGGACCATATGGCCCACAAAACCTAAAATATTTACTGTTTGGTCCTTTATAGAAAAATTTATCCATTCCATACTCATGTCATTTGTTTTCATCACTTTAACCTTAGGGTTTGTTCATTATTAAAGAGAATTTGATTTGAAAATTAATAAACACTTCTCAAATGAAAAGAAAATGAAGCCGGATGTGTTTTTCAGCCATTCGGTTAATTTAGACCACTGGGTGTCTCTCTTTGCTAAACTTTACAAGTACATGTTGAACTCAACCAACAGCCAACTAGGGCTGTGACATACCAGACAAATATTGACAGTTGCTAAGGCAACTGGGATAAAATATTGGCCAAAGGATAATATAGGCGCCAATTGTGCGTGCCATGTTTCTCACATAGGGGAGAGACAGAAAATGAATGAAAAATATATTTTGAGATTTCTCTTCAACTGTGGCTTAAGAACAATTCACAACCAAGTTCTAACTTAGCTCCTTTTTCAGTTTTTAATTTATTTTTTCTGGAAATTAACACAATTTGGACTCGGGGGTCTTTTAGTGAATAAAACATGTCACAAAGGGGAATTTTTTTTCAGTATCAATTAATTTTTTCCAGTTGTCCTTGGAGTATACTGTTCCAGAGTGAGTTTTAATAGCCAACTATAAGGTTGCATGCAGTTTTTGGCTTGTCTGATCTTGTCATGAAAGAAGTTTATGGAGCACCTCCTTTTAGGGGTTTCTTGTTAGTCAACACAAGAATAATTAGGCTGCCTTTTTGTGTGCCTCCTGCAATATGGTATGAGGGAGTTTTTACTCTATGTGTAAACTTGACTTTTTGCCATTATGCTAACGTAAGGCTTGTTAACACTGGTGTTACTGACGTTTTAAAAAGCGAGATAACTCCTTGTTAGGGTGGGTATTCTATAATTTGTAGGATTTTAGAAACAGCCCTTGCCTCTATCCACTAGACACCAACACTGGCCTGTCCAGATAAAGAATGTTTTCATATATTACTGACTATCTCCTAGGAAACAAAATTATCCCCAACTGAATAGACCAGTGCAAGTAAATCCTAATGCACATCTTTCTTAGATTATCACTCACAGGTAGACAGTGCTAGATCATCAAAACACCAGTGGGAAAAGCAGTGGGGGACTTGGTGTGTCTAGGTGACAATGGAAAACTTTAGTGTTTCATAGTTAAAAAAATCTAGAAATGTAAACTTTGATGATAAGCCCAGACAGATCCATGAACAAGGAAACTTTTTTTATTCAGTTGATCAAGATTATACCTCCCAGAAGAAATGTCGAGGTATCCTTTTGTGTAGAATTATTGTTGTAATTTCTTTGATGGCAAAGAAGTCATTTAGGATGGCCTGTGAATAGACCCCTGATTTGCTGTCCCTCAAACCTTTCCAATGACTGAAAAGTTTGGCTCTGAGTTTGGAGCAGCTGGTATTGATTATGGCATGGCATCTAGGAAACTTCTACAGATGATATTTCTCTTCGAGAAAACCATCTGCCTGTTCACAACTGCCTGTGAACTGCCTTGTATTTGAGTGCCTCCTTGAAGGCTGAGTAATCACACTTTCCCCACTGGACAGGAGGGGCTGGCTGAGGTCATTATGACGAGCCATAAGCAGCATGTTGGGCTGTAACCCCAAAGGAGCTTGAAATATTGATTTTATGCATGTCATGCTAAAGATCGAGTAGTTGTAATCCTGTTTTGTATATTAGTTCTTGGAGATTTAAACAAGATGGCTTTGCCATCAGCATAGCTGAATCTTCTAATTAATCTTTATGAACAGAGTTTGACATGTTTAAATGAGCTCATCCAAATAGCATCAGTTATTCTCTGATATCAAGGATAAATTGGAATGAAGCGTGACTTAGAGAGAATAAAAATCTCACCCCCATTTCTTCCTTTTACTTGAGTAGGTTTGTCATCTGAAAAATGAGGTCTGATTTATAAAGTATATAAGAGCATATTTCACAACACATTTTTCTATGCCTTTCAGTGTGGAAAAATAGATATGTCCTCATTGTGTGATAATGGGGTGATGTCCAATTAATGAAGATTATTTTCTCCAATTTCCCTAATGAATACTGCTTAAAAACTTTCCAGAACAGGCTGAAAACAAACAAATAAAGAAACTCAGCAGGATGCTTTACAATTTCTTTGGAAAATTTAAGTAATTAGAGGCTTATGTAATTTGTAGGAAAGATGACTGGCAGTTCAAAGGAACTTATTAGAATTTATTTCTTTTGAACTTACAGTTTGCATATTTTTCTTTCAAATACTAGACTCTTTATCTAAAATGTGAGAGTGCTTGTACTCTAAGGAATCTCTGCGAGGAAAATGGCAGAAAAATCAATCCTTCTGATTTTTGAGTATGAAGAAAGCTGTGAATACTGAATGTAATATTGGGTGTAAAGATATTTGGAATGGAAACCAACCTACCAATGGAGGTACCTCAACAGGAAGACAGAGAATCAATTAGAACCCAATAAAAGTCATAAGCTCTTCCAAGGACTCAAAGGGTGTTGTCTCCACCTAGGATGAGGTCAAAGTCATGAAGAAAAGAGACGTATCATTTTTCATGATACAAGAATTGCCCATAGTTTTCAGTTTGAGAATATTTTGTTTTGACTTTTTTCCTCTCTTTTCACTTCTTTGGATTTGTCTTTTGAAGTAATTGTAGATTTTTTTCCCTTCCATTTTTCTGTCTCCTGCATCTCAAAGATGTGTGACTTCAGGGACTTAGCTCAGCTACTCAAGCTGCATTTGCTTTCTCAACTACTGAAATATTATTTCTCGAATGGCCTCAGAGCTAAAGAGAAACCCTGAACTGTGAATTCATGATCTTGCATTTGCTGCACAAGTGCTTTAAGCCACAAAGCCAGCTTCCAGGTTGCTGTTGCTTAAGAGTCACAAACAGTGAAACTGTCAACATCATCTCAACTCCTGTGTTGGTGCCGGGATTGAAACTCATGCCTTTGTGCTTTCTAGACAAGCACCTTAAGTTCCGGGCCATTGTCCAGGTCTGGTATTTATTTTATCTTGCAGGTGGGATCACAAGTAGAATTCAGAGGTCACTCCTGGTGATGATTGGTCAACCTGGCCAGACCTGAGGATTTGGTCAGGGACACCCTGGCAGTGCTCAGGAACCTCCAGGGCTACATTCAGTGAAGCTTGAGACACTTGCAGGGTGATTTTCAGTGATTATCAGGAGGCATGTGGTACCAGGAAGTAAAACAAGGGTCATAATCCCTAATCCTAACCCTTGTATATCTCCACAGCTTTTTATTTTGCTTTTGTTTGGGGGGTCATATCCAGTGGCCTGGTCTCCACCAACAGTGTTAGGGGACCATGTGATGCTGAGGATAGAACCCAGGCCTCTGCATACTTAACATACATCCAACCCACTGAGTTATCTTCCAGCCCTCTGTTTATTTTGTTTCTGAGGAAAAATCCATTTTTGTCCAGAGGGAATCTTTCCTTCTTAGCTAAGGGAGGCTATCCACTGAGTCTCAATGAGGAAAATTAAAACCCAGAAGAACATTTACCTTTTTGCTCCACTTCCAGAACCCTTTTGAGTGGTTTGGGTCACACTTGGCACTGCTCGGGGGCTATTCCTGTGTCTGGGCTCAGGGGTGGCCACTGAAGATGCTCTGCGGAGCCCCTTCCCATACTGGGGATTGAACTAGATCACTGCCCTTTTTGTTCAAATCTCAGCTCTTTAGTCAAACAATACTGAGGAGACTAGAACCTCCATTAGTATCAGGCACTCAAGTTGAAAAGTTCAAGAGAATTGTTGCAGCTTTGTTGGGAAGGATACTTATCTGAGAAAACAAAACATGTGTATTGGAGTGAAAGAGTTGGAAGAAAGCTGTATTTTATTTTTAAGTAGTCTTTTAAGGGAATATAAGAATTAGTTTGAAGCATTATACAAACAAAGCATTATATCTTTTTGACTGAGATCTCCAAGCCTACTCAGATCAGGGCTGAGCATCCTCCACCCAGATCCTCCAAATACCAGTAGGTGAGGGTCACACCCACCAACTGGCCCCCTGGCGCGGTGTAATCCCAACAACGGCCAAGACTCAGAGACTATGAAACCCAGCTCCCGGAAGAGAACAGCGCAGAGTCTCCTGCCCCCATGCCTGGCTGTCCTCACCGGGGCCCCTTGGAAGGGAGAGGGTTGAGTATCCCTCTCTGCCCCGACCAGGGCCCCAGCAGCCGAAGACCTCCAGAACCAGCCACCACCATGCTGAGACCACTCTCCGCACACATGAAGGTACTGGCAGAGGAACAAAGGCATGCGGGTCCCGGGACTGAGATCTCCAAGCCTACTCGGATCAGGATTGAGCATCCTCCACCCAGATCCTCCAAATTCCAGTAGGCGGGGGTCACACCCACCAACTGGCCCCCTGGTGCCATGTAATCCCATCAACGGCCAAGACTCAGAGACTATAAAACGCAGCTCCTGGAAGAGAACAGCGCACGACCGCATCTTATCATCTCATTCCTACTTTGGACAAACTGGCAGGCTACCGAATGTAACCTGCCCACACGGCAGAGTCTGGCAAACTCCCCGTGGTGTACCCAATATGCCAAATACCAGTAACAATGATGGGTCTCATTCTCCTGACTCTGAAAGAGCCTTGAATATGGCACTTTTTTAAAAATCTCAGGGCTAGGACGAAGGAGACGTTACTGGGGCCTGCTCAAGGCAATCGACGAATAACAGGATGGTCATGATCGTGACCGTGATACCTTCACTACAAGGCACAATGGGATAAAGGGAACAAGGCTAACCTCTCCTCCTATTATTCTGTGTCACTGGTATATTTTTGGTGCCTGCTCTACCCCTCATTATAGTTCAATGGGTATCTGAGATGAGAAGGAGGACATGGTGATTCTCAGGGATAAAAAGTATTTGTGTCCCAGACATCTCTTAATCATCTTGTGGTGCAATAATTAAGAGAACAAACTTCCCCTGACCTAACTGTAAGTTACCAAATGAGGTCTTTGTAAATATCAAGATGACTCAGGAAGTCAGAGACTCAGAATTTAGCAGTAGCAACATGGGAGTTCTTTTGTGAATAGAGAGAAAATATAAAGAAATTATTTGGTTACCGTCCATAGATTAGCAAGGAATAGCGTCAGTAGTGGAAAAAGGCTCTTGTATTTGCGCTCCAAATTTGCTCAATAAATGTTAAACGCTTTTATTCGTACAAGTGACTTAATGTTTTCATGAAAATAATTTCTCAAATTCCACGTGTCAACTTATAAAAAAGTCCTACCTTCAATTTTGAGAACAATATTGCACACACACTGGTTGGGATAGCAAATGTTGTTTTCTTAAATTGAATCAGGAAAGCACAAAAACATATTCCAAACCAAGAAAACTGTCCTGTGTGATTGTAACAATGTATTAGGTTAGCTCAGTGATATAGACCATTTTTGCATTTGATCATTTTTAAAAAACTTGACTGTAGCATTTCATTCTTTGTAGCACAATTCAGGTGGTTAAGCTTTATAGAGAAAATGTCCACAAGATCACAAACAATGACTCTTCCTGTCTCTTTCTCCATTAATGATGCAGAGGATTGAGACTACCATGCCTAATGTTTATATTAGTTCATGTATCAAGCATCTGGATGATGAAATTTATATTTATTTCTCTTGAATTACTTAGACATCTAAAGGCTCTGAGTGTATTCAAAATAGGGATTTAGAATTTCAAACTAATTTCACATGTTTTCCCCCTAAAGTTAAGAGGGTACTACTGTTTTTAAGTTCCTATATACTTAAGCCTTGAAAGAATTGAAAGTTGTGTGGCAAAAAGTACATTTAATTTGAAACAGTTTGTATCCTTTGAAATTTGGTCCAGGGCAAAAGGAATCATAACAGGTTAGGAGACAGTGAGTCAATCTGTTTGGCCAGGGTCATTAAGATGGAGAGAAAATTTAGTAGAAGCACGGATAAAAGCATCCAGAAAGTGGACCAGCTTAATACTAGGAGAAAAAAAAATTAGAAGTTTTGTAAACTGAGGCTTAGACTTAATGAGAGAGTTGCTGAGAACAAGGAGGGATTATGGAGCAGTTGGGGTGAGGTGTGAGATCTGGCAAAATTCTCGAGAAGATCTTTAATGAAACTTTCTAGCTGGCTAACATAAGTTTTGCAAAAGCAAACCTATTTAATTAAAAAAATCAGGGAATGATAGCATAAAGTTCCAGTTCTCAATTTTTTCATTTATTTATCATTAATACTATTATCCACCCATTTATTTTACCCATCAAATGATCCTCTAATCTATTAATCCTTTAATTCATTAATAATTTGCTGTTACAGAGTCTGGAAGATCATGCACTTGTTAAGGTGCCTGGGTTGCACACTTGGTTTTGTGCATGGGGATCTTACTTTCAGTGCAGGAGATGCCACGCGTGGTCATGCCAGAGATTGCACTTGACATTGTGGAACTGTGCCAGGCATCTAACTTGCAGTCTGACACAGGCAAGGCAGGTACTATACAACTGAGAGCATCCCAGGCCCTCTTCTTTTATTTTTTTTATTCAACATTTATTGAGTTCTAATCTTATGCAGATTATTGTTTAAAGGATTTATAGTGCATATAAGAGTCAAATATATAAGCTCTTATTTATGAGTTACAACAATATTTATGATTATTAAATTGTGCCTGAGGCCAGCCAGTGAACTCTATTGTCAATGAATAAAGATTATTTTTAATGTTAGTTTTTATGTTGTGCTTATCAAGAGTTGGATGTTTTGGAAGATGGTTTCCTAAACTTGATGAATGCAATTAGATAGTTTAATCTTGAAAAGAATCATCAGTAGTTACACAGAGCATATAGGGCATTTTAAGATTATCCCAGTGGACCAATGAATTGGGGAGTACCTGGCTTTTACAAAAACCTTTTGAAATACAAAAGCGTAAAGCTTTTTAGATGGAAAGAGGTAGGAAAACATGAAACCTTGAAAAAAAAGAAACACCCTTTTAATATTTCTCTAGGTGGTTCCTTATGAATTATGATGTCTCAACCACTCTCTAAAACCCCCAATCATAAAACTAGTAGGGAAATCAGAAATAGCCAAGAGCACATAAATAGGATTTTGTTCTGCAGAAGACCCAAATCCCAAAAATTTGGCCTAGTGCCTATGAAAGCTCTAGATGACCAATAAAAGCACATTTGTCTCTGGGCTTACTGCCCATGTACAAAATGCTTCATACAGCTCACTAGGCAGAGTGGAGATAAGGGTTTGTAGCAAGAGTCAGAAGGATGTGACTAATGTTGTTTATAGTGATATTGGAGAGTTTAGGGATCACCCAAGTTAAATAATGCTTCTCCCCAATACAGTAAAGTACATTCTCTGAACAATTTTGAAGCTATTTATCAAGGAAGAGAAAGACAAATCTAAAATAGAGGTAGAATATCAGTAAAATAAAAAGGGCTAATATACAACTTCCGACATTTGAGTTTCCTACAAATCCATAGCTAACTTATATAAGATTGAGGACTTGTGTAAATCAATATGAAGCTTTGGGAGAAAAAGATGTTCACTAAAAGGCAGGGATTTATGTCATTAAGGAGGTACTGAAAATAGCTCCTATTTCCTATTAAAGAATCACTGTAGGGATCATAGAGTTTGGATAGGAGGCAAGGCACTTATCTTGCCTGCAGCCTACCCTGCTTCCATTCCTGGCACCACATTTAAGAACCATCAGGGGTTACTCCTGAAGTACAGAACAATATACAACCTTTGAGCACTGTTGGGTGTGAGCTTATCCAACCAAGAAAACAGAACCCTGAAGAAGGTTTGTCACAAATCGTTCTCCCAGTGAGAATGATCTGTGATGGTCAATCTAATAATCACATTAGTTGTGTGATCAATTCATCCCAAAGTGTGATTATTGCTTGCCTATTGATTTAGTGTACATCATAGAGGTTGAATTAAAATTTGTTTTGGGGGGATCATCGGCAGGGAAGTTGCTAGTTAATCCAGGGTCCATTCCTAGTGATGTCTTTCCTGGCAGCGCAGGGCGGGTAAGTGGGGTGCTCCGTGAGAGCTGAGGGTCCCAGGGATACACCTGGCAGTTCTGAGAGAAGAGTACTGGGTGCTGAAGACCAAAATCAGGCTTCAAGTTGACAATATGCTCCTCTCCTACTCTCACTAAAGGTTTTATGTTTTTGAATTTATTAACTTATTTTGATGGGGGCAGGCATACTTGACAGTTTTCAGTGACTGCTCTTGCCTCTGTGCTCTGTGAGTACTCTTAATGGTGCTTGAAGGAATAGGTGATGTTGGGGATGGAACCCATGACTCTGATTGCATGGGTTGTGCTCCAGTCTGCCTGCCCGAACATAGAAGATGCTCATCTTCAAAATATTAGCAAGGATCTTTCAAGTTAACATATTGTTTTTAATACATTGATTTTGCTTGCAAAACAATCCATTTCCAAAAATTTATCTGATAAATTCAAAGAATCTGTCCACCCGACTTTCATTTTTAGTTGCACCTAAATAAAATCTTTTTTTTTTTATTTAAGTGCTCGGGTTAGACAGTGGCTCCATTCAAAAGATTAGACTTTAGTGGGATATAGCTCTTCATTATTTTTTTCTTCTCTTTTCTGTGGTACTGAAATATGAAGGATGCTTCCCTATTCCTTCCAGTACACTTTTATAATTTATTTATTTATTTTTGAGCCATATTTTGGGGGCGACTCAAAGCTCTGTGCTCCCAGTGTTGTTCAGGAGACCATGCGGAGCTAGAGATCAAACCTGGGTCAGCCACATGCAAGGCAAGCCCCTTCACCTTTGTACTGTTTGGGCTTGAGATACAGTTTCAATAGCTAGTATACTATTTAATTTTTTTATACATATCTCTACGAGCTTTGGGGATACAGACTTAGCAAGTATTATTTATTGCCAATTTGTTGCTCAGAGAGACTGGAATAAATTTGAAGACTATGTCGATTATTTTCTTACCCAAAAGAGCAGAAGCACTTCTATTGCAATGAGATCAGCCTTTTAATGTTCATTTTAATAAAAAAGAAAAGTAGGAGAAAGGGCACTAGAGAGACTAACTTGTGCTAACTCACTCTGCAAGGAGCTCGCCTCCATTGCCAGATATTTGGGCGAAACTCACTGCCTCATCTGTAAAATAGTGCAATAGTACTCAGCTTGGAGGGCAGTAGAAAGAAAAATAAAAGGTTTTTAAAACTTTTTCTTTAAAAAAATTTTTCAAGACTGTCCGACATAGGCATAATTAAGCTTATTATTTTTGGTTTTAAATTTTATTTTCTAACTGACACATCATTGCTCTTTAATTAAACTATCTATACTATAAGCTTATTTTTGTAGGATAATATTGGTATGCGCATTCTCCATTGCCACAGGGAGCTTAGATTTTTAGGGTGATACCCATCACAGTGCTCCTGAAGCACCTTCATTCCTCTGTGTTTACTAGAATGTAGCTCTGAACATTTTAGGATGGTATTGGTATGTCCTGTTTCCCTTGACATAAGGAACTCAGGTTTATCACGGTGCTTCTGAAGCACTTCCATTCCATTGTGTTTATCTGTAAACTCTTCCCTATGCTCTCCTCCCCAACCAGTTAATCAGCTTTTCTCCCTAATCAGACTCTGTTAACTTGTAAGGTCAGATTCCTCAGAAACCTATGATTTTATATGTATGAGTGAAATATTGTCTTTCCCCTCTCCTTATGTCTTTGAATAGTTTACTTGAAATCAATGCCCTTTTTGTATAGACACAGAAAGACAGTTAGTGTTATGCTTTGTAACTTGGGATTTAATTGGTTTGAATATTATTCACTCCGGGCATCTGTTTTCTTGACTTACACCTCAGTTGCCCTTAGTTCCTAACACCCAAAAAGCAGGGTACCGACAAGGGACTGAATGGACCCAGGGCAAGTTGTGAGCTACCCTGGCATCAAAATGGGCCAGGCCAAAGTGCCATGATATTTAATTATAAATTTAAGAGCTTGATCATGGACAAATGCTGTCATGATCCAAAATTAACGACGAGATTAGGACACTGCTAAGGATAGGAAAGACTAATCTGGCCTGAGCACTGTAGTCTGAGTTCGAGATGACCCCAGGAGAGCAATTCTATAAGCTTAATGTATCTCTTACTGTTTCTATACAAAATGATTAATATTATGAATGTTTATATATTTGTTGGACTAAGGAGGGGAGAAACACATATTTGTCTTTAGGCCAGTCATCTTGCTGGATAAGAATCTGGCCTGGAAGTAGCTTCTCCTGATTGTATGATGATACCTAGTTACCCCAACCCCTCATGCTGAGGATTTAACTTGACTGTACGAGTGGGCTAGGGGATCTAGATTCCAGAGCCAGAAGGAGAATGAAGGGAGTCTAGGAGGAGAATGAAGTAGCATGGGGGAGGAAGAAGCAGGAGGAGAATCAGAGGAGAATGGAGAAGAGAGTTGAATAAACTGCAACTGACACCAACCAACTTGGCCCTTGTTCCTTCCTTCACCTGCCCATCGCCATCGACCTTCCTGGGGTGGGGAAAGCGGTCCGAGACTACTGAACAAGGGCAGCGAGAGAGATAGACTGCTGCAGTTGTCTTTCTGTGTTTACACAATTTTTGGTTTTTAGATTTAACTTTTTATTTATTTATTTATTTATTTTTAAAAAAATTTTTATTAGTGAAACACCATGAGGTACAGTTGTAGATTTACAATTTTTTGTGCTTGGGTTTCGATTATACAATGATCAGATACCCATCCCTCTACCAGTGCCCATTTTCCACCACCATGGATCCCAGTATCTCTCCCACACCCAACCCCTCATCCCACCCTGCCTCTGTGGCAGGGCATTCCCTTTTGTTCTCTCTCTCCTTTTGGGTGTTGTGGTTTGCAAAAGAGGCATTGAGTGGCAAACATCTTCAGTCCATAGTCTACTCTCAACATGCATCTCCTCTTCTGGGAGGATCCTCCAAACACCCTTTATTTGGTGCTCCCTTCTCTATCTGAGCTGCCTAGATTTTACTTTTTAATTGATGCATCATTGCTTTATAATTAGATTATATATATTTTATTGAGTAACTGTGAATCACAAAGTTATTCAGGGTTGTTTCAGGTGTACAATGCTTCACCAGTGTCCCAGCTTGCCTCTATACAAGCACTATTTTATTTTTTTCATTTAACCACTGTGTTTTACAGTCCTGTTACTGAGAGGGTTTCATGCAAAGCACTTGTCCACCTTTTAGCTCACCCCCTCCAGAATAACCAGTTCCTTCCACTTTTGTTCTATTGCTCTCTCTGAAGTCCTGTTCCCATCCCATCTCCTGCTCTCTGGTGGTGAGTTTCGACTGAAGACCAAATTCTCCTGCTCATCATGTCTATTGCCTCTGGGCCTTTGTTATTCTCTGACCTTGTTTTTTTTTTTTAATTCTGCAAATGTGGTGAGAGAGCCTTCCGTGCCAGTCCCTGTCTCTCTGACTAACTTCACTTAGAAAAATATGCAAGACTTTATGAATTTGCATGCCATTCATGCTAATCCTCTTCGTACCATTCCAATTTTAGTATTTGTGCTGCTGAAGTGAGGCATATTAAGTTTATGTCTAAGTCTATGACACCTAGAAGGTGCAAAGTAGTGCCGGTATGCACAGGCTCACAGAAGCTGTTAAATTCAGTATCCTTTTGCAGACATAGAAATTCAGAAGTCAACTACTAGAACATGACTAGGTCTTTTGACTGTGAGCTCAGTGTTTTCCAATATGTTGTGCTACTAAATTTTATTTTCCTCCATCGGTTAAAGAGATTTGGTGGGGTCTGGGAAATGTTAGTGAATAGTATTTTGTAGTGAATCTTGAACGATGGAAAATATTTCAAAAGGTGGGGGCAGAGAGTTAATACAGCAGAGCCCTTGTCTTGCACACAGCCAACTCAAGTTTTCCCTGGCACATCATACAGTCGCCTGAGCTTGCCAGGTGTGATCCCTGAGCACAGAGCTAGGAGTAAGCCCTGCGCACCATCAGATGTGCGCCTCCCCCGCCCCTGCCCCCCCCAAAAAAACTCACAAAAAGTACTCAATTCAGAAAACAAACCACAAAAAGTATTTCAAAAAGTAAGTGAAATTATGACATTATAGATTTTTCAGCAACTGAGCTAAGGGCTCCTAACATAGTGGACTCCTCTTCTTTGCAACGGTCAGCTCAGGGGGACTTTTCACCATCTACCAAGAGTCAGGTGCAGCCCTCCAGCTGCATGTTTTCATTTGTGACCATAAACCCATTTAATCTTTCACCAGCTTATTTTGCCTCTGTAACATGCTTTGCAGACCACAGTCCCCTACCCATTGTATCCATTGTCTAGCTAAGAGGTCATTTTTGCCTTTAAAAACTAGTTCCTGACTGTCCCCTCAGGTCACAGGATTCCATAATAAAGACTCCCATGTTGGCCTCTTTGAGTGTGGCACTCCACTGTTTCTCTCAAACACCCCTAACCACAAAATAAGCAAGCTATGTCTATAGGGAGTCTATAGGTAACCCCACCTCCAATCCCAATCCCTCTGAATAAACTACTGGGAATAGACTGGGGTGCTTTATTGTTCTCTTAATGAATGAGGGCTAATTGGGAAACTACCGAGACAAGACTGTGATGTCCTGAAATATCCCAGGCATATGTTTAGTCCGTACAAGAAACTCCTCTTCATCGTGGTGGCTGCAGAGGCACCTCTGTAAGGTAGTGACCTTGGAATAAGAAACTGACCTTAGAGATGACTTCATATGCAGAGCAAGTTTATATAAGAAGAGGGGATTGAACTGCCTCAGACCCAGTACTAAGAAATTAATCTTTGAATCTTTGGAGATTTGTGGGAGAATGACTCGGTAGTCTGGCTGAACTCTCAGGAGCCCACTCTCCTGGAGATAATTAAAATGGTGAGCCAAAACGGAGAAGCTAAAATGGGTAGACACTTCAGTCTGCAGGATCAAAGTCTCTGAAAGCATCCGGACAACCCAGTAGGCTATACAATTAAGGTAGAAAAAGAAAGGAAGGATTGAGTTTTCCTTGTTCATAGTTTAATTTCCAGCATTGTTTTGAATATGCTAAGTGACTAATGCATATATATATGTGTGTGTGTATATATACATATATATATATAAATTTTTTTTGCTTGGGGACATCCCTGGCAGTTCTGAGGACTTACTCCTGGCTCTGCACTCAGGGATCCCTTCTGGAAGTCTCTTGGGTGCCAGGGATTGAAGATGGGCACATAGCATGCAAGACAAATCCCCTGACCCCAGTACTTTCTCCCAGGCCCAACTGAAACATTATTGAGTCAATGAATTTATTAACAACAGAAGGAACACTTGCCTTCCTCGAAGTTATGGTGAAAAGCTCAGTCGCATGTTCCTGACAGATCTTAGTCTGAGAGTTGTTACCCAGAGTCTTTGTTTCTGATTGTCAAGAGCAGCACTTGCCTTCCATGCTTCGTAGGAGTAGAACACTGTGTAAGGCACAAAGCCTATAGCAGCTCGTTGATCCACTCGACTTTCTTAAACATCTGTCACGGTCACTGTCCTCCCATTGTTCATCAATTTGCTTGAGCAGGCATCAGTAACGTCTCCTTTGGGAGACTTGTTATTACTGTGTTTGGCATATCTAATACGTCACTGGTAGCTTGCCAGGCTTTGCCATGTGGGCGAGATACTCTCAGTAGCTTGCTGGGCTCTCCAAGAGGAGTGTAGGAATAGAACTTGGGTCGGCCATGTTGGCTGTATGCAAGGCAAACGCTCTACCTGCTGTGCTATTGCTCCAGCCCTCTTGAACATCTATTACATGTTTTTTTCCTAATGGGAGCGCATGCACCCCAGAATATGGACAATAAGGCAGGGAGATTATATTTACAATCCACCCTGTGAGGATCCAGATCTAGGCTTCAATAATAATGAATTTATCATCCGGTGAACACTAACTTCCCAGGCTTGCTTTACTGCAATTTTGAGATATAATTATACAAACTCATAAGATTTTTTATATGGTTGTCTTAAGTGAATGAGGTTATTTATGTAAAATAAATAATTTGCGTATTGCCTCGTACCTAATAAGCAAGATGAATATTACTCCTCCTTTCCAACTGCTGTTTTTTTTTGCTTTACTATTTTTTTTGTAAGCCCTGCTGTGCTTAGGGTTTTTTCCTGGTTTTGTGCTCATAGAAAGGCTGGGGGATCATATGTGGTGCTGGGGATGAAACTTGAATCCAGCACCTGCAAGGCAAGGGTTGTAATCCCTATACTACCACTCAGACCCTCCAACCACTGCCTTTCAGAAATTGCTCTTGAACTTTCACATATTCTAAACATTTAAAAAATATTTTTACATTTCTGAAGTGGACACAAGTCTACAGTTGTTGATGTGTTCTGGGTCAACTGGAAGAATAATTTCCTTTTCTTTTTTGACATGCATCAATTACTTCTAAAAACTAATATAATATATAAAATTATTGATGTATTATTGTTAAGTTGACCATGTGGCTTATTCAAAGAAATATAAGACAATTCAATATAAATATGTATCAATCTGAAGCATCAATTTTACTTGAAGATCTGGGTGGGAAAATCAAGTAAACTAGTCAACTAGAAATTTTAATTGCTATATTTAAATAATCTCGGGTGGGCCATGTTGGCTGCGTTTAAGGCAAACGCCCTATAGCACAGCGGTAGGGCATTTGCCTTGCACGCAGCCAACATGGCTGACCCGAGTTCGATTCCTCCGCCTCTCTCGGAGAGACTGGCAAGCTACCGAGAGTATCTTGCCCGCACGGCAGAGCCTGGTAAGCTACCCATGACGTATTTGATATGCCAACCACAGTAACAACAAAGTCTCCAATGAAGATGTTACTGGGCCTGCTTGAGCAAATCGATGAACAACGGGAGGACAGTGACAGTGACAATTTAAATAAACACAAATATATTAAAGAGATTAAATGTATTATCTGAAATTTTTTTGAGGGGTGGGGGAGAGCATGCTTAATGGTGCTTAGAAGGCTATGTGGTGCCAGGTAGTCTTGATTTAGTCAATCCAGATGTGACATGTAATATATATCACATCCTCATGTTCTAAATGTACCTGATTTACTTTTCCGCCCTCTTAGGGCCAGAGGGGAGTTTGTAGAATTTTTAGCAGTGACCATATCCTCTAACTAGTAGGAGCCAATAGTATGTCTTTCACAACTGGGACCACCAAAATCGTCCCTAGATAAGGCTCAATATCTTTTGGGGGGTAATATCACCACCTGTTGAGAACAGTGATCTAAGCTAAGACTGAAAAGAGAATAGGAATTAGAGAAGCTGGGTTAGAGAGAATGGAGTTCGGAGAAATGCCCAGCAGAACCAAGGGCACATGCAACATCTAGAAGCAAAGAGGTTATAGACTCTAGAACTGGGATGTGTGAAAGATAAAGAGCAAGAGATTAACTTGGAGTGGAAAGAGGCCTACTCTGCTCTAGAGTATGGCTTCATCTTTGTACCATTGATGAGCTCAGCTTTTCAGAATATTTGGATGGTGGTCAGACTGTGAGCAGGAAGAAGTCTACCAGACATCCTGGATTTAACTTAATCAAAAACATAGTTAAGGTGTCTGCTGATGGAAGAAGGCACACAGCATGGAATTGGCAGAGAAGTTAACAAGCCCAGTTTGGACTGTTAGGTTTGAGACCATATGACCATCAAAGTAATTATCTGAAGTTTTGAGAGGAAATGTGGATACCTCAGAAAATTTGGTGTGAAAAGCTTCTGATGATAGTGTTACATATGCCCTGCTAGGTGGGATATTGTGATGGGAAAGGATGTGAAACAATAGTGAGTGAAGGAGAAAAGGGCCTAGCACTCATGGAGCTAAAAGGGGAAATTGACAGGAAAACTGTTAGATCAAGGACGTGTGGGTTGCTATGCTATGACAGACACAGTTTTAAGACAAAACAGAGGAGGGGAGTGGTCAGTTCTGATGGGGAGCAATAAGGTGTCAGTCAAAAGTGAAGGTGAACTTAAAGAACATTCTTGAATTAGGTCAGAGATTGGGGAAGATGCTATGTAATAGGATCTGAATAATTTTAAACCTTTTTTACTTGATGCTGTGGTTCTCTGCAGTGCAGTGGAAAAGCCTCCCTGCTGAAGTTTCAGAGACTTGAGATCTAAACTCACTGGGATGTCCTTGGCCAAGGTCCTCCTAAGGTCTTGCATGTAACTTTACTTTAGCAGGACAATCTGGGTCAGGCTGGAGCATACTGACCCTTGTTAAGCCCAACCTAAGAACTTTGTGACTTCTTCTAAGCTTCTCAATCTATGCTACAAGCACGACCTGCATTCCAGATGTTGATAAAACAATTTTAAAACGCAAGTAACATCTCCTTCTTGGATTATAAAACATTTATTTCCAAACCCTTTCAGGAGAATTGATGGAATGTTCGGTCAGTTGAAATTCTACTTTTATTATTTTTAAAATTAATTTATTTATTTTGAATACCCATCCCTCCACCAGTGACCATTTCCCACCATCACGGATCCCAGTATCCCTCCCCCCACCCCCCACCCCACCCTAACCCCATCCCACCCTGTCTCTGTGGCAGGGCATTCCCTTTTGTTCTCTCTCTCCTATTCGGTGTTGTGGTTTGTATAAGAGTTAAGCCTAATTTTCAGGAAACTTTGGATGATTTACTTTCCATTGATCACTTTGTATATAGGGAGATGTTGCATAGCCGCATAAGCAGCCGCATGCTTTGGAGTAAAAGTCCAAGTCCTGGTTCCCGCATACTCGAGCTATGCTTGTAGAGGCTCATGGTCACCGGGGTTCCATCTGGGGGAGGCGGGATGCGGCACCTACCCCATCTGGGACTTCCCGGTGATCTCGGCCCTTTTTGGGACCTGGTGCATTCTCCGGGAGCTATGGAGCCCCCCGCAACCTTTCTCCTCTGCAGTTGTGTGCTGTAAAGATGGCGCTGGGGGGGGCGGGTTGTGGGCATGACTTCCAGAATCAGAGGTTACCTGGGAGCCGGAGCGGCCGCTGGGGGGCTCCACAGCTCCCGGAGAATGCACCAGGTCCCAAAAACAGCCAAGATCACTGGGAAGTCCCAGATGGGGTAGGTGCTGCATCCCACCTCCTCCAGATGGAACCCCGGTGACCATGAGCCTCTACAAGCATAGCTTGAGTATGCGGGAACCAGGACTTGGACTTTTACTCCAAACTGAAATTCTACTTTTAGAACAAAACTATATATTCATTTGTAGAACTCCCTGGGCTGAAATTCAGGCTTTTATTTTCTTGTCCTAGGGAGAATGATACATACCCTTCAGAAAGAAAGGTACAACATTACCATCCTGACCCTCCACCCTACCTGATTATCCCCAGAACAGCTGTATTAATATAACAGTAATTCACAGTCCTCAGCTGGGCAGCAGTAGAGAATTCTTCATTACTTAGAGTTCTGGCAGTGTGATTGAAGTGCTGGCAGTGTGATTGAAGTGGTAATTGAATTTGGTGAGCCCTTTGTGGTTCGGGATTACAAAGTAGTGCTGCAAGAACCATGCCATGTGATTAAGATGAATAGATTTCCCAGCAATAATGAATCTTTGAACTAAGCTCAATAGTACATAGCCAAAAGACCATACTCTTGATGATCTGACTTATCACATCATGAATTTTGGAATGAGTCCCTCTTGGAAGTATGATAATAGAAGGCCCCAGGAAAGGACACTAATCCTGCCCAGAAATCTCCATCAAAAAACTTATTGATAATCTCATCAAACACAGGTGTGTATATGGCAGATTATTTTCTTTGTAGTAAAAGATGTCCTTGCTACATGGTTGAACTGAGTCCTGATGTGATCAAAGAAAAGAAAAATTCTCAAGTGATAAGGAAGTATACCTTATCACTAAACAGCAATGAAATGCTTTTAAATTTCATATTAACAAAATTATCTCAATAATCTCATTACTTTGTAATGTTGTTTCTAAAAGAAACCATGCATAGTTAAAGAAAATAGCACAAAAATTAAAACTGCTGGAATTGTTTTGGTTGCTGAAAATATACTTGGCTGTAGTGGTTACAGCTCTGTAGAAAGAAAAAAGCTTTGGCTCTTAGCAAAAGCAAACCTTCAGTTTGAATACATTTATTTACTGTGTCCTTAATAGGCCACTAGTTTCTTTGATTATCTTTGTCTTTTGATATAGAAATGAGATATTGAAAATAAAGTCTACCTCTGAACGTGACATGCACGCGACAATGGGCAATACTCAGCTCTACTTCATGCTTCTTAGATATTAACAGCTAATTTTGCAGACCTACTTGGCATAACCAAATACTTAGCAACGCACATAATCTTATAATATGTGCCTGCCAAAGTTATCAACTTATCCCTATTTGCCTGGGCCTATCCTGGTTGTACAGCTGAGAAATCATCTTTCCTAATGACAGACTAGGAATGTTGGTGACTCCCTAAATATTATGGTCTCATCTTACAGGTGTAGAACCCAAGACTCAGAGGGTGCATGTGAATTGCTTAATATCCCACAGCTGGGGAAGAGTAGGTCTGATAATCAAACTCAAGCTTAAATATCTTTCAAGTCTGCAACCCTTAGCTCTGCTCAATTTAAATGTTGCTTTCCTTGCTGTATTATTAGAATCCTCAGGATTTAGCAAGTATTTATAGATCAGATTGCATTATTTCAACTGTCTTTCATTATAATTTTAGAAATGCATTCATGCATGTGCGGTGTGAAAGAAAGAGAAAGTGGGAAGTGACAAAAAGAGAGTTAAAGAAAAGTCTATCTCAAAGAACATTCCATCTTATAGTTAATTCACTCGTTCATCCATTCATGTATTCAGCAGGTAGATAGTGAGGTACATTGTGTGCTTACTAGGGTATTAGGACAGACACAAAGATTATAATGCTGGGTTCTAGACTGTCACATCATGAAATTCGAAAAATCCATTGTCAAATACTTTGACAATTATTATTTGAAGGAAAGTCCTGCAGTCTTGTTTGTTTGTTTGTTTTGGGGCCACACTGTGCAACACTCAGATGTTACTCTTGGTTTTGCACTCAGATCACTCCTGGTGGTGTTTGGAGGACCAAATGGGATGCCAGGGATTGAACCTGGGTTGAATGCATGCAAGGAAAGCACCTTACCAACCGGAATATCTGCAACTGAAATAATGCTATATGAAAATGTCAACTGCATAAAATTAATTTTAAAAAAGCAGTTTAAGAAAGAAAATTATGAGGGCTCAAGATACTGATATTTTGAATCTTCAGTGTGATGCCCACTTGGGGTCTTGGCAGTCAAGAGCACCCAACTCATTATACGCTGTCTTCTGTTCTCCTTCTGATAAGAATTTCTGTATTCATTTAAAAATACCCATTTGACTTGCAGTAGATGTTGTTTGTTGTTGGGTGTTTCACTTACTCCCTAAATTTTCACATTACATATATTTTAATAACTGAGAAGCAGAAAAACAGTACCAATAGCAGAGCATGACAAAGATAACATTTATTAGTGATGCGTAACAAGTATGGAAATTTTATATAATTTATATAAATACTT
The DNA here is from genome assembly GCF_029834395.1 of Sorex fumeus. Taxonomy (NCBI): domain Eukaryota; kingdom Metazoa; phylum Chordata; class Mammalia; order Eulipotyphla; family Soricidae; genus Sorex; species Sorex fumeus. The sequence continues at coordinate 61,444,824 of NW_026606059.1, forward strand.
TGTAGGAGAGAGGTGGAAAACAAATGATGACATTAGAAAAATGTGCACTTTTAAGTTTGTCAATGATCTTATAGCTTGACACATCAGATACATGCTTGTACAGACATATATCTTGTAGATCAGTTTGCATAATATGACCCAGGGATAAGTTCTGGAACTATCTACAATAATTCTAAACCCATAAAGTTTTTGGTATCCTGCTATCACAGTCATGTCAATTTTGATTTTTTTGTTATATGTTATGTACATACACATGTGTGTCATGTCAGTTTTGCTTTTTGTGTGTGTATGTGTGCAAGCGTGCGTGCATGCTTGCACAGTGGCAGAGATTTACCTCAAGGTCTTATACAGATGAAGCATATATTCTGCCACTGATCTATATCCCCAGCCATAATTATGTATTTCAAAATTCTATTTCAAGTACATTTGAAAATAATCAAAGGCTGTAGTCAGGGTTCTGGGCCTCATTTTGCTTCTCAGTGAAATGAGAATTCAGTGCCACTATGCTCTGCTTTTTCTGAGTTTAAAAAAAGAATGAGTCCTAATAGCCTCAAGTATATCTATGAGGGCTGGTCTGGCCCAGTCATCTCTGTATCTACATGAGTTTTCTGCTAGCTTCTTTCTATTGGAAAGGAGTTGGTGTATCTCACATGGAGCTTGGCAGGTCCACTTAACTAACAAATATTTCATTACTGTAGATAAAGCAAGTTTCTTATTATAGACGCAACTAAACAGAAAACAAAGAGTCTTTGAGCGTCAAGTGGAAGATGGTTTTTCAAACCTTAGAGTTGACATTTTAGAGTTGAACTACTCAAAAAGAGAACTCATCAGAGAACTCTCAATTTAAATCTCAGTATATTGTGAAGTATTTGTATGAAAGACAGGTTTGATTCTGGACTGCAAACGGTGTCATTTCTTATAATATATTTTCACAAAATTGCACTAATACGTAAAATAATGAGTGTAATGTGACAAAGTCTATAATGTCAAACTATTATCTGATTTCTTAAGTCTACAGAAATCTTCATGTGTATCAAACACCACAAAAAAGCAAGTCAACCTGAAGCCTTATCCTGAGCTTACTTTGATTCAAAGTTTACAGTTAAAGAAAAAGACAGATATAACTGACCTCACATGACCACAGAAAATGCATAGGACTCAGGGGTAAATACTAATTGTTCGTTATCTGGGTATATTCATTTGTAGGTGGTCATGCTTTGCTGGTGTTTGCTTCTGGAGGAAACCATCACATCCTCCTTAGTGGGTGCTTCGCTTCAAGTCCTGGAGGAAGGGATCAATCTGAGGACAGTTGGTGTGGCAACTGCAGGACCGGATCTGCATCACTGGTTTCTGGACGACATCTCCTGAGAAGCACTCAAAGTTTACAGACATGGTTCTGGTGCTGTGAGGGGTACAGCAGCGGCCATCAATACATGTGCCACAGAATCTGGGCTTGTAGGTTTCCACGCTCGTGCAGTTGTCAAAATGCAGGTGGATGGATTTGTGTGACTTAACGGTGCGGTGACATTTTTTTCCCTTCTAAGAAAGAAGAAAAAAAGCATGTATGAGATGACTTCTGCTCCTTCAACTAATTATTACTTAGAGGTACGGGATAAGTTGCTGGTCACTACTTATATACCCGCTACCTTTTTCTTTTTCTTTTATTTATTTATTTATTTATTTATTTTGCCTGCAGGACATTAATTTTGCTTGGGCAATGTGCTCAAAGAGTAGAATTTGTTTCCCTGGAATCCCTGGGTGTTTGGGATGGCCTTGTAACAAATTTCTGTTCAGTGATTCATAAGGCAAAGAATTCTTGAAAATTCTTGATCCTTTAGACACAGGCAGTTCTTTACTGCCTCAGTATTCATCTTTCTTCCTGCCTCAAATGAGGAAACTGGGCCAAACTGGGCCTAATATTTTGATTTGAGAAATAAGCCCAAAGTTAAAGCATATGTACAACAATTTTTTTACCCAAGTCATTGTAATGGGTTTTGTTTGTTGTTTTTAGCCAAAGGAGTTTCTAGGTTCTATAAAGAGAAAGGGCAAAATATGGCATCTTTGCAAAATGAGTAATATTTTCATTATTTTTCAGATGTTAAATCAAACTTAATATTATTGACTTACATAAAGAGCAATTATTTACATAAGGAAAACCTCCCAAGTTTTATAGATGAAACAATGGAATCACAAAGGTGTAAAGATCAGAAAACAACCAGTCAACTGAATTTGTTTGATCCAGAGATCCTTTGTTTTGACTTCAGGAAATTTTAACGCAATGATATTTAAGGTTATTTTCCATTAAGTAAAAAAATAAGTAGAGTTTTTATTCAATTTTTTTTGGGATTTAATATTAGTAGTAGTTGCTGAGAGACCTATGGATGATTTAATAAGGAACTGACTATATTTATTATCCACTTAGGTTTTTTCATCTTTCTATGTACAATCTGCAGCATATAGATGAACAAGACTTTGAGCTGTCTTATGCCCATGGCTCTTAAAGTTTGACAGACCTGGTAGATGCGTATCCAAATCATTTGTCTTCTTAGCTCATTTCTATATAATAATATTGTTTTGTGGACTACATTCTGAAAAGTACCATTTCGTTCTTAGTGATAAGGATGTAATAATTATCACATTAATATTTCTCTAGGTGTTAAGCAAATTTCTAGAGTCTCTATGAAACGTGTATCTGCATTAAATAAGTGAGTATTGAAAAATATACCTTACTATTAAGTTAGGTACAGGCTACTAGAGTAAATAAGGAAAAAATGGTAAAAAAAAAAGAAGGAAAAAGTGAAATTTTAGGGGCATGCCATGAAAAGTCTTGTTAAAAAAGGACATTACAATGTCCTTAACGATACTTAAAACTTTTTGTTTCTTCATTTTTTTATATTTAATGTTTAACCAAATATTGTTTACCAATCTATACAAATGATTCAAGTGTAGGTGGAGTGCATGTATGCATGCACGTGTGCAGTATATGTGTATGTTCACATACGTTTGTGAGTGAGAAACAGACTAAGATAGAGAAAGAGAGGGAAATAGAGAAACAGAGACAGAGAAGTGGGAAGATGAAGGTAGGAAAGAAGAGAATTTTGTAGGTAAACCTGTGTGATTGCATTATATGTAGGCTGAATTTTTCTTTAAGTGTGGCAGATTTGACTTCTAGCGTATGAGTATGAGAATAGTGTATTTATAAGTGTTCCTTCTTTGCTGGCGGGGAAAACAGACAATTAGTATGGACCTCAAAAAGTCATGAAGCTAAGAAGATACCAAAATGCTCTTATTTTGCCAAAGAATATGAATTTTAAGTAACACTGCATAATAGTTACAGAGCAAGCGATGCTCAGCACTGTAGCACTGTCATCTAGTTCTTCATCAATTTGCTCGAGCTGGCACCAGTAACGTCTTCATTGTGAGACTTGTTGTTACTATTTCTGGCATATCAAATACGTCACAGGAAGCTTGCCAGGCTCTGCCCTGTGTGCAGGCGGGATACTCTTGGTAGCTTGCCAGGCTCTCCAAGAGGAGCGGAGTAATCAAACCTGAGTTGGCTGCGTCGCAAGGCAAACACCCTACTGGTTGTGCTGTCACTCCAGCCCAGCTATACCCAGAAGATTAAAAATTTCTTGTTTTATCCTCTTGATAGTTTTGGGGTAGAGAGAATCAATGGCACCTTGATATGAGGGTAGGGATTGAGACTTAGAGATTTCTTCTTTATTGTTTTTAGAGGACGTTGCCTGAAATCACATGGTTAGTTCTGATGGGAAGCAAGCATTGAAAGCTGTCCGCTTCCAGACTTGCAACCTTAAGCATTAGATGATAGGGCCTATGATATAAGTAGGTTTTCATTGATAGGGACTGTTTTAATTTGGCCTTGTGTTTGTGCAAGGCCCATAGAAGAGTTCAATTTAGATAGTATTGCATTAGTCTGATCTAGGGCTCTAGTAATAAGGCATGTAAGGTCATCAGGAATCAATCAGTGCTTTTGATCTGTAAGCCTTGCACTCAGCACTAACATGGAATTGATATAATTCCAGGAAAAAAGAAAAAGGAAAGATGTGCTATTTTATTTGGCAGTTATTGTCTTATTCTGGGAAATGTATTATTCCCACTAGGCTTTTAAAAGTTTGCAAATAATTCCCATATACCCATTTATTGATTCCTCAGCAATTATTTGTGAAGTGTACTATGTCATGCGAGACAGTGGGATCCACCTAGTAGAATAGAGATTCGCTAAATTGTTCTCTATAGAGAACTCTAATTAATAGAGTTATCTGGCCCTTCCCTCTTTACCTGTGGACCCTGCTCTTGGATGTTTCAAATATTCTGAAGAATGAGAGAGAGAGAGAGAGAGAGAGAGAGAGAGAGAGAGAGAGAGAGAGAGACAGAGAGAGACAGAGAGAAGAGAGAGAGAGAAGAAAAAGAAGGTAAAGGCATGATCTTTAGGAATTTCTCAGCCTTTTCTCTGGGGTCCTAGCTAGAATTGACCTCTGGATTTACTAGTGTAACAATGATTTTGTAAAGTCAGTTTCCAATGAAACAAAAAATGCCCCCTCTGTGATGGGTTTCTTCCTCCAGGCTCTCACCTTAAGTTTGGGTTGTTTGAAGTTTTGTCCACAGGGTCGCACCATACAGAGCCGAGTCTCTTTCAGCATCTCACACTGTGCATTCTTGTTGGTGATCCGGGTGGAGATGCCCATGCCACAGCTCCTGGAACATGCACTCCACTCTGTCGTCTGCTCAATACAATTGAAACTGGTCTCCGAGACAGTAACTTTGACAGCGTCTTCTGACCTGTAGGCTAGATAAATGGATAAAAAAATGAGGAAAATAGTAGAGTGGACTAGATGGTCCTTTCAATCCTCATCAGGAAGGTTTCATTCAATTCTTCACCTGTTAAACTTAGGTGCTTTCAAGAAAAGAAACAGAATCTCCAAGAATCCCAGAAGGAAGCATTGTGCCTGGCACATTGTGAGTTTTCAAGAATTCCTTGTGCAATGGCTTTCAAACTTTTCTGAAGACACTTAGAAGAACAGCAGGGTATCCACAACATATGATTTGTGTATGTGTGTGTGTGTGTGTGTGTGTGTGTGTGTGTGTATGGGGGGTGTTGGTGGTGACGGTGGGAGGCAGGCACCATACTTGGCTGTGCTCAGGACTTATTTCTGAATCTGTGCTTAGGGATCACTCCTGAGAGGGCTCAGTAGGCTACATTTTGTGCCAGAATCAAACCTGGGTTGGCCAAATACAAAGCAAGTGCTTATTGTGATACTATCTCTCTGACTCTCAAGGTGTGATCTTGTACAGAAAGTGGATCACAGCAAAATTTTAATTGAATGTGTAAATAGATTTTAATTTTAATTGTAAGTGTAGTAGGACTGGAGCGATAGCACAGTGGTAGGGCATTTGCCTTGCACACACCCAGCCCAGCCAAGTCGGGTTTGATTCCTCCACCCCTCTCAGAGAGCCGGGCAAGCTACTGAGAGTATCTCGCCTGCACAGCAAAGCCTGGCAAGCGACCCATGAAGTATTCAATATGCCAAACACAGTAACAACAAGTCTCACAATGGAGACATTACTGGTGCCCACTCAAGCAAATCGATGAACAATGTGAGGACCGTGACCGTGTAAGTAGAACCTACTAAGACAATATACTGATGAAGCTATCCCATGCCTGAGAGGTGAAATGGGTTGGCTAATGGGATAGTGACCTCTAGACTTTAATTATAAAAAGCTGTTCTTCAATACTTAATTAATATTCATCATTTCTGGCTCACCTCTTCCATATGATCATCTTCCGTATGTAGTGAATGGCTTATAATTATAACTTCAAACAGTAACAAATATTATAAGACTGAAGAGAGAGCTCAAAGGGCTGGAGCAAATGCTCTGCATGTGGGAGCCCCAGGTTTGATCCCTGGCATCATATGTTCCCTTGAGCATTGCTGGGGGTGACCCCCCCAAAAAATGAAAAACCAATCGAACAGCCAAAAAAGAGAAAAAGAAGTCCAACATAGTAAAACAAAAATCTAACCCGACAAATCTCTGTATAAAATATAATATAATTTAGGTAATAAATGATTTTAACATATGTTCTACTGACTCTCAATTTTTTAATATTTGAAAAGCGTTTCAACCACTTTGGTTTTCTTTGCAGTGGGGAGAGGGTAACACACCTAGCAGTGGGAGACCACATGCAGCACAGGGACAGAACCAGGGTTGGCCATAGGCAAGGCAAGTGCCTTAACTCCTACTCTATCTCTCCATCCCTGAATTTTTGTTCCTTAAAAATGATTTACTTTGGGGATGCAGCAATAATGCAACAGGCAGGTTACTTGCCTTGCATGTGGCTGACCTGGGTTCAATCCCAGCCCATATGGTTTCCCAAGCACCACCAGGAATGATCTCTGAGTGCAAGACCATGAATAAGCCCTGAGCAGAGCTGGGTATGGCCCCCAAACAAAAACAAACAAACAAACAAACAAATTATTTTTCTTTATAAAATAAAGAGAATAGCAAAACAATGGTACTAAAGCAGCACCTCATCTATAGCACCTGAAATGTGACATTTCTCTGTGACACTGTATCCATGGATGAGATGGATGAGCAGTATTCTGTAGGAAGGCTGGGCATGAAAGTGTATAGTCTCTCAACAGTGCATAGGATCCAGAAAACAGTTATTGTTAAAACTCAGAGCTCCTTAATGCTAATAACGCTCCAGGAGAATGGACCAAAATATTAACCCAGAATTCAGTGAACACTGTTCTGTTGTTCAAAAGAACCCCTGAATTTACTAAATTCTCTTTGTGAGAATTTGTGTCTAGATTTTAAGGATTTGGTTAGGATTAAACCATGTGATGTGTTTGATCTCAGAGCGTAATCTGGAATCCACAGGTGAATTCCAGTGAAGGCCAGTTTCCTGTGGCAGAACCCAAACCTATGCTCCCTGTTTGCCCTTAGCTTTGTTGTGGTTAATCCCTGGTAGCCTGGATTCTCACCTGGAAGAGTGAGGAAATCTGGGAAGGTATCATTTGAGTCACAGACCCACTTTTCACAGCACTCCCCGGGCACTTTAACTTTTCTTGGAACTGGGCACTCAGGGCCAGGCATTAGCACGTCCTCATCACAGCGGGGTACACAGGCCACCTGCCCATCTTGGCAGGTGCACTGGAACTGGCAATTTGGCTGGAAGGTCACTCCACTTTGATAGATGATCCCAGCAAACACACAGTTATCTCCTTCTACCACTAGAAGATGGGGGAAACAGAGCAGAGAGAGAAGGGAAAAGGAAAAATCAAAACAAAAAAAACAAGAACATAATACTTGGAAAAGCTACATAGGATTTTCTCCAAACCGTTCATTTCCTTGTTGAGACCACCTGGTTCTTTATACATCCCCGGGAGATAAAGATCCTCAGGGAGGTGTCACCCAGCAAAGAGGAACCTTCAAGAAACTCAGTACTGCCACCCACTTTATGCATGTGGAAAGGAGTGCACAGCTGGAAGGTGACAGCCCCAACTGTTGTTCCCAGCGATGAAATCATCCAGCAGGAGTCTCCTTAGGTTCTCTTACACCAGCAGCTCCGAACAAATAAGAATGAAAAGTGCATTTCCTATTCTCGCAATAGGTTTGGGGAGGGGGCTAGGATTCATGGGTATTCCAGGCCCTTGGGTTGTCACTGCTCAGAGAAGAGAGCAAATGCCTCTTCCCTGATTCCCTACTCAGCTAAGAAGAATCGCTTCCAGCTAAGTGGAAATTGATCCCGGATTGGTTAAGCTTCAGCATCTTGGCTTCGACGGAAGCCTGCAGTTTGTTTTAATTCTCAGCCCTGACACGGGTGACAGAGTCCTGAATGGACCGGGGACTGCTTTGGTCTTAATGGGACAATGACAGGCTTGAGAACAAGCCTGCTGGGCTATGCCTGGGAACTGAGTGAGTACACATTAAGTTTCATTGGCCCCAAGCACTGTGTCAGGATTCAACTATCTAAACTGCTCTGTTCAGGTCTCTCCAGAGTCTTATCTACAGGCAACTGGTATAGATAAGTTGTGTCCACCTTTACTGGGGACGGGCTTCCTCTCACTTCTGGTGCTCCCCAACGCTCATGTGTCCTCAAACCAGGTGCATCACAATACCAAGCATTTCCTAAAACATCCCTCTTGCTGCATCATCATCATCATCACCATCACCATCATCATCATCATCATCATCATCATCATCATCATCATCATCATCATCATCATCATCCCCTTCTGGGAAAGAGAGGCAGAAGAGCGCCAAGGCAAGAGAGGGGGGCAGCTCCAGCCGCCCGTGAAAGAAGGGAAGGGGAGGTCAAGGACCCGAAGGGGCAGCCTTACCCATGCAGATGCCAGTTCGGTTGCTGGGGTCGGCGCTGCGGTCGCAGAAGAGGCCGCTGCCTTCCTGACACGGGTACAGGTCCGAGCAGCCCTCGCCGCGCTGGCGGGCGCACACCAAACAGCACGAGCAATGGTCCCGGAGCACCGGCACCCCGGGAGCGCAGACGGGCTTCTCGGGACACGAGGTCGGGCACGGAGTGGCACAGTGCTCAGTCCCAGCCACCTGGGGGCGGGCGACACAAGGGGGTGGGAAAAAAACCAAGAAAGGGACCTCCGAAGGGACCATCCTACGAGCAGCACTTCCTCCCCCTCATGCCCGCTCCCATCACTCCGGGGCAAAGTAACCCAGGACCCGGCCGGAGCGCGCCTACCTGTCCCAGGAGGTGGAGGAGCAGGACGGCCAGGCAGAGACGCATGCTCTTGGCACTCTGCATGCTCAGGCTTTCCCCGCCCTCGGCTCTGTGCAGAAGGAGCCGTTCCAACTCTGCCGAGCGGCCACGCTGCTTTCTCGGCAACTCACTCCAGCCCGGCGCCACCAGGCGCAGGTTTTATAGCGCGCTCCAGGGACGCGCACAAGCCGGTTGGCTGCGGCGCCGGGAGGAGCGGGGGATCGACTGGGTGGGGAATGGAATGAACCCCCGGGGTTGCCATAGCAATTGGCCCGGGGCGCGTCTCTCCTTAGGGCGCGGCGCAGGGGCCTGCGTGTGCCTGTGTGTGGCGACTGGCGTTCCCCAGGGCGCCGGGTGGGGTTGGGTGGAGTCCCGGGGCCAAGACTCGGGGCGCTCTGCAGCGCGTGGGAAGGAAACGCCCGTTTCCTCCTGGAAGCTGCTTCGCCTCTATCCCCCCCTCTCCTCCCCTCCCCGCTTCAAGGTCTGCCCAGGGGGCCGGGCACCGCCACTCCCCACCTCTCGGTTTTCTCCGCCCTGACCCTGCAGAGCTGGGCTGCAAACCCGGGGCTCCCCGACCTGGATGTCTGAAGTTTGGGGGCCATCTGTTGGCGATTGGCTAGCGGCCCGCGGGGTTAGTCAGAAAGAAAGCACGTGCAAGTTTGTCACCGTTTGCGGCACTCTTTGAATGTGTCGAGAAAGGAGGGGTGGGGGTTAGAGAAAGGAAGGGAGTGGTGAAGGGGCCCAGAAAGAATCGCGCCGTTACCAATGGACCACATTTTGGGACTCGAATTACTCTAAGCTCCCACGGAGTCAGACACCGCTCAACTCTGTAAGATGAGTAAAAATACAAGCGCAACAGAATAAAATGAAAAGTACGGAGCCGGAGGTGGGGGTGGGGTAAAAAAACAAACTCCCGCCCCCCCGCCCCGGCCAGGTAGAGATAAACTTTGGAAAACCCGCGGAATCCTGCAGAACGTCTTTCTGCACAGCTTCGAATTCAAGCGCCTCTGGCGCCTCTGCAAATTTTCAGAGTTCAGTTCAGCTCAGCCAGCCGGAGAGACCCGAGGAGTGAGGGAATGAGCGGGAGATGCGAGTAGGTACATCACTTGACTGACCCTCAAGGGTCAGTCAAACCGTTCTCCCACAAGGCACTCGTTTTTTTTTTTTTAAAGGGTCGTCTCTCATGGGCACTTGATCAGAGTTTTATTGCTCCAAAAGGTGACATTGCTGGATGGATTGAGAAACACATTCTCCCTTGTACTCTCGCTTTGCTGCTGCCTCTGGGATCACTCTGCCCAGCGCCTTTGAGAATAGCCCTGTTGGAAAGACACTTTATAAGAGAAATTATATGGCTTGTGATGTAAGGCGAGACCCTCAAAAGAAACAAATTGCTTTTACATCATCCATCTGCAGCCGGGGAGAAATCAAAGGTGGCTTGTGTAAGGGATTGAGTCTCCCCCTCCCCCCTCCTTCACACACTGAAGTCATTGCAGTCCCCCTTTAGGGCTTTTCATGAAGCTGCTTGAAACTGCCATGACATCACTTACTTCCAAGCCTACAATAATTCTATTCCTTTCCAGTGCACAGAGTGAGCAGTATCAATCAAAGTTGTGTGTGTGTGGGGGGGGGGGTGGCGGCGGGGGGAACTTGAACAGTGAGTTTGTGCAGTGTCTAACATGTTCCTCTGTTCTCCGCTGCTACACTTCATGGATTGGTGGTCTCTGATACCTCCACCTAGTTTCCCAAAGAGTATTTAAGAAACACAGATTCCCAGGAGCCACTGTCCAAGCACTCACATATACTCTTTGGTGAGGGGTCATTGGTAGAAAGCATTCTGGGGTACCTGAATGGGAATGGGCTTAGTGAATTTTTGGGGGGGGGTATATTGGGGTCACACCTAGTGGTATGCAGGACTTACTCCTGGCTGTAGAATTACTCAGGGGTCACAACTGGCAGGGCTTCAGGGAACACTGGGGTGATGGGAATTGAACTTAGGTCATCTGTGTGAAAGGCAAGAATTCTACCTGCTGTACTATTGCTCTGGCCCCAAGGGCTTAGGGAAATCATAATAGGGAACATCTAGAAGCATAAATGTTGGGGAGGCAAGAATACTGGCTAAGTTTTCAAAATGTAAGTGGACAAGAACTGGAAAAATAGGCAGCACTGAGTTGGGTGTGTGTGAGAGAGATGAAAGATGAAATTGCCACAAAAGGATGAAAACATCCAGAAGACACTGGATGTGAGTTGCAACTCAGGCAAGTGTTAGAAACCGAGCTGGAACTGGTTTTGACAAGAGCGCTGTGTTGGATGATGATGATGTGCTATTTCACACAGTAACGGAGGGGAATGGTGCCAGCTGGCCTCAGAAGCAATGAGGATCCTGGTCGTCATCTTCCATTTCTTTCTTTCCTCAGGGCTTCTCAGTATGTCCACTTTATTGTGGTCCACCAAAGACCAGCTTCTTCCACGTATCAGGATGTGTCACACTTAAATTCTTTCTCACCTCTGTATTACCCAATCACTTATTTTATAGAATTAACAACCCTTTCCCTTAACTCCAACTTAGAAAGATCCAGAAAAGGAGTTGGATGAGCTCCTTCTGGACCAATTGAAAGGAGACAAGAGAGTGGGAGTTAGGTATGTGCTGCTATTGCACAGTTGCAGAGAGGAGGAAGAATCTTCTGGAAATGGTCCTGGTAAAGGATCTCCATTTGAACCTGGGAACTAGCTCAGAGGGCCAGAGCGCTTGGCTTGCAAGCTGGATCCCTGGTTTGGTCCCCAAGCAGTAAGCTAAGAGTAGCTCCTGGGTACTGCTGAGTCTCGCCTTCCAAATCAGGAGAGAACAAAATCTACAGAAATCACAAAAGGATCTTCATAGGTGAAGTGAAACCAGGAGAGAGTGATTGTTTGAAGTCAGCATTTCTCAACTGGAAAATGGTATCCTCAGCTTGGTCCCAAGCTTGTCCAAAGAGGGCCACAGGTAAAAGCTGCTTAAGTGTGTGTGTGTGTGTGTGTGTGTGTGTGTGTGTGTGTGTGTGTGTAAGTGCTACGTGAGAAAATTTGGAGGTCAACTAGTAGGACAGGGACACCATGGGAAGGAAACAAGGCCAGAAGGGCCATGGTTAGAAAAAGGTTGAGAATTGTTGATTTTGCTAATGTTTCCTCCAGAGTCTCTTTCCTTCCATTTTCCACCCGGGGCAGATTTTATTCCTTGTGTATGCATCACTGATGGCAGTAGAAGCTAAGGTGGTTCTATCAACCCTCACCCATTTGATGCTCACATGCAACTTCTCCTGGTCTTTTGGGAAAGACCTCAGGATAATGATATTCTAGTGGAATTCTTCTGATCTCTAGTGATATCCTTTGGAATAAGCCATGTGTCTTTGAGGTCTCTAGGGGAGGCAGAGCATATTGTACTAAGAGACTTTTTATGAATATTTGGTCTTGGATACCAGTAAAGATGAAAATGTCACTGGGTTATGAGGTCCAAGTTTTGGGAGGCAGTTCATGTTTCTCTCTCTCTCTTTTTTTTCTTTCTTTATTTCCTCTCTTTGCCTCATGATAGAGATCCCCCACCACCACCAAAAAAAAAAAAAAAAAAATTCTCAACCAAACCAAGCAATTTATTTCTCCCTTTCAGTTTCAAGTAAACTGATTTGCACTCATTACTTTTCAGTCAGTATTTCTCCTCAGAATATCTTACATTTTAGAAAGATAGGATTTTATAAAGGACTTTTTTTGTTTTATCTTTTTATCTTTTTTATCATTATAAGGCCAGAGCAATAAGTAGGGCTTTTGCCTTGCATACGGCCGACCCAGGTTCAATTCCTCTGCCCCTCTCAGAGAGCCCAGCCAGCTACTGAGAGTATCCCACCAGCACGGCAAAGCCTGGCAAGCTCCCCGTGACGTATTTGATATGCCAAAAACAGTGACAAGTCTCACAATGAAGACATTGCTGGTGCCCACTCGAGGAAATTGATGAACAACAGGAGGACAGTGCTACAATGCTACAGTGCTATTATTATAAAAGATTAAAACAATGAGCACTGGCTTCTGTAGAAGGCGAGAGAAATATGAAACACGGAGTACAAGGGCTGGAGAGGCGGCTCAGTCAGTTCTATTCACAGAACCTGAGCAGCTCTGTACCCTCAGGCCCCTGGTCTTACCCGCCTACTTGCTTGACTGGGCACAGTTGAGAGTGGCCCTTGGGCCTTCTTTGAGGGCAGACCATCTCACAAATAAAGAAAACCATTATTAAAAACAAATGGAATTAGTGACAGGGTTGTTATCCCTTTCAGGATCACTCGATGTCTCTTCTTTTCTCAGGGATTACACTCTCCCTAAATTCAGAGTCATGCGGAGTGTCTTCATTGCCATTGTTTGACCATACCCATGTAGATTTACCTCTCATACTGTGCCTCATAAATCAGCTTCACAGCTCCTTAATAATTTTGTTGCTCTTTTTTTGAATTTCTTTTAGAGGCCCCTTTTCTGAGGCTCTGGGGAGTTGGTAGAACACAAGGTAATTCCCATTATATGTTAGGTTGGTTAGGTTGATGTACGTGGTATCCACTTATATGGCTAATATCAATCACACCTTCTTACTTTTCTGACAGATCCCTTACTTCTTGCCTTTCCAGAAAAAAAACTAGGAACAAATAAGGTTGCAGCAGGAGATGAAGAATTTAAGTGTACTGTGCTTAGTATTATCTCTTTTTGAAACAATCCATCTTGCCCATACTTTTCATATTTACTTGTATGATGTATTACTTAAAGAAAACAAAAACATAAAGATTAGATAATAATAAGTTCAAGTTAGATATTAGCTGGATATGTGAGGAATGAGTAAGTTTCTCCCAAGCTAAATGACCTATGTAGAAGAAAATGAGTACTTTGGGAATTGATTAATTTTTTCTGAATGGGGTCAAGTCCATATGTATGCCACATTACCAGTCTTGGGAATGAGAACAATACCCATGTCCAGCTAAGGACAGTAGCCAGAAGCAGATCTTGCTCCATGTCAATGACTTAGAACTGCTTCAAAGAGGGAAACTAATCTTGCTTCACAGACCAAAATTTCTTTTTCTTTCACTAAAAAAAATTTTTTGCCACATCTCGAGGTGCTCAGAGAACCATATGGGGTGCCAGGGATCAAACCTGGGCTGGCCATGTGAAGGCAAGTGGCTCACCTGCTGTACTATCTCTCCAGCCCCTGAGCAGAATTTAGATTTGGCATTAGTGTCCAGAAATAAAAGCACATGAATGCAGACTAGACAACAGTAGGCTGATAACTGCTCAGGAGGGCTTTGGATGGGAGGATGGTGGACCCAATCCAGTAATATTGTGAACACAGAGCTAGAACAGGGGTTAAAACTCTTGTCTTGTACATGATCAAGTCTGGTTAGATCCCTGGAACCATATACAGTCCCTTGAGAACCTCCAGGAACGATTCCTGAGCAAGGTCAGGAGTAAGCCCTGAGAACAGCTGGTGTTGTGCACTCCTCATCCCCAAAAGCAAATACACCCTAAAAGAAAAACTCAAAATGCAGGGATGGAGTGATAATACAGCAGGTAGGTTATTTTCCTTGCATGAAGTCCATTCAGGTTCATCCCCAGCTGTTTATTTATTTATTTATTTATTTTCAGGTTTGTATTTCTTTAATTTCTTTATTTATTATTTTATTTTTTTAATTTTTTTGAATTTTAAAAAAACTTTTTTATGAGTTACAGTTATAGACTTACAAATTTTTGTGCAATGATCGAGTACCTGTTCCTCCACCAGTGCCCATTCTCCACCACCACTAATCCCAGTATCCCTCCCATCCCTCCCACCCCCCCCAATCCCACCCTGCCTCTGTGGCAGGGCATTCTCTTTTGTTCTCTCTCTCCTTTTGGGTGCTGTGATTTGCAAAAGAGGCAATCATGTTCAGTCTATAGTTTCAGCATGCATCTCCAATCCTGGGAGGATCCTCCCAACACCCTTTATTTGCTTCTCCCTTCTCTATCTGAGCTCCCTTTTCCCCTAGCATGTGTGGCTGGCCTCCAAGCCATGGAGCAAAATTCCTGGTACTAATCTCGGCCATTCTTGGGTGTTAGTCTCCTATTTTGTTGCTTTATGTTCCCCAGATGAATGCAATCTTTCTATGTTCCCCAGCTGTTTAATCTCCGGGCGGCAGGGAAAGCCTCGAGGGCTCTCCCTCTAGCCACTGGGGTTGGATGGTCTCAGGGTGCTCACCCAACCAGGATGGCCCGTGCCAGGGGCCAGATGGAGGAAGAAACGAGGCCCAAGCTAGTTGATTGGCAATTGCAGTTTATTTCATTCACCCCACGCACCTGTTCCAGTCTCTCTGAGCCCTCCATTCTAGTCTCACACTGTCCCTCATTCCTGTCTCCTCCTATCTCTCCTGCTCATCTCTCTGTGCTCCATCTTGCAGTCCGGGCTCTCTCTCTACATGCCTGCTCCCGTATTCTACATTCTTCTTCCTCTGTCCCCTCTGCTAGTCCCTCTGCACTCCATCTTACTGCTCTGCTCTCTCTCTCATCTCTTCCCAACTCTCTCATCTCTCCAATTCCCTCGTCTCTCAACTCTCTGGAATTGGGGATAGATGCTACACCCAGTCAGGTAGCAAAATTAACATAAGAAAGCCCTTCCTGACTGCCCATCATGCTCAAGGGCAGAAACATCTTTTATGGGTGTTCCTCTTTTCCTTAGTCCAATAACTTAATTAACATCTTAATTTTACTTCTTAATATTAGTTGTTTTTGTATGGACACAGTAAGAGGTACATTGAGGCTTGTAGGGTGGCTCTCTCGGGACCATCTTGCCACAGACTCAGACTACAGTGCTCAGGCCAGATTAATCTTTCCTAATTCTAGCAGGGTCTGAATATAGTTATTACTTTTTGGATCATGACAGAATTTGTCCATGACCATGCTCTTAACTTATAGTTAAGCATTACAGCGCTTTAACCAGGCCCATTTCGATGCCAGGGTAGCAAATAGCTCACCACTTGCACTGGGTCCATCAAGTCTCTTGTCGGGACCCTGCTTTGGGGTAGTAGGAAATAAGGGCAACCGAGGCTTAGGTTGAGAGAACAGATGTCCAGGAGGTAAATATCATTCAGAATCAATTGACTCCCAAGTTACTAAAGCATAGCATTAACTGTCATCTTGTGTCCATATAAAAAGGACATTGCTCTGAACTAACTATACAAAGGGCTTAAGAAGAGAAAAGCAATATTTACAAGTTAATAGAGCACAAAGAAAGAAGTTACAAATAAACACAGAGGAATGGGAGCACTGTGATGGAAGTAACTCGATAAACCTAAGGTCCCTGTAGCAAGGGAGAAGGGACAACCCAATGTTACCCTACACCTGGCTAAGTAAAGTCCTCATGCTTTCTCCATGAAATGATATTTAAAAAATATCATATGGGTCCAATATTCATATAGGAACTGAATCTGCCAGGACTGACTCCTCAATGCAGAGCCTGGAGAAAGCCCTAAGCACTGCTAGGTATGTCCCCAAAATAAAAACCAAAAAATAAAATAAATGAAGAAATACTGTGACCAAGAGAGGGAGGTATTGTTACTTGAAAATAAACATAGGCTTAAAAAAATCTTTAAATGATTGATCCTGAAGAAAAACTTTACTAGTTTTTAGAGTTATTGTTCCTGTATGGTATTCCAGAGACTTAAAGATCAAATACAGTGTCATGAACCTAATCTCTAAATTCTCATTAACAAATAATAGAGAATTTTAGGAGAAATATGACCAAAAAATTATACCACATTTGACAATGGAAATATTTCTTATATTCATGATGTCCAATCATTCATTGATAGATATTTTATATTTTATGGCATGAATCAAGTAGGAACCAGATAGATATTTGTGTCTGCAAGGATTTTAGAACCTAAGAGAAAAAAGAAGAAGGAAATAACATGCATAAATCAGAGAGAGTGTGACAATTCCTATAAATAATAATAAGCAAAGTAATATAGGAACAAAAAGAAGCATAAAATTAATTTATTTGCTGTGAGAACACAGATAAGTTTAATGAAGGCTAGGGCTGGAGTTTGGGAGAACCATAGTTCAAGGTTTATTGTCTTTTTATTAAACCACATTTCCTTAAAGTCTAAATGACTTTGAGTTGAATAATGTGTGCATATGATTTGGAAACCGGGAGATAATAGCTCAACAGAGAGAAAGAAGAACAAAGCTTACGATGGGAAATTTGAGGACTTTGAGAACTTGGTCAGGAAATGAAGAGTAATTTAATTGATCTGGAACAGAAGAAGGTAAGAGGAAATAAGTTTGGGAAAGTAAACCACAGCTGCCAACTCTTGGAAGATTGTAAATGTCAAACAAGACTATTTTTGTGTAAAAGAAACTTAAAAATTACTCTCCTTCCCCTCCCTCCTCCACCAACCTTACTATCTGTCAGAAAAGAATTGCATTATAGCCCTGCTAGTGCAATTTATCAGGAACATATCTCTTTTTGTATGCATCATTACAGGAGAAATGACCAGGTCTCAGCCTTGTAGTTAAGATGATTTTTTAAAAATGTCAATTCAGGGAGAAAGAATGAGGACTTTACTTAGCAGAGTGGCAAGAGGAAGAGAGAGAAGGTTGGAGGTGAATGATTATTTGATTTCTATGGAGTATTGGCTTGCAGTAGTAGTTCCAAGTAGCCAAGATATAAGTTGATAACAGACTTTGATCTGAGATAATTAAGTAGAAAGTGTGATTGTATTTTGATGAAAGCCAAACATGTTTGCCAGAGAATTTTGTGAGTTCAAAACTTAGATTATAGATGACTTATCAGGTCAGTCTATATCTTAATTTCTTTCACTAGCAGTAAGATTGGAATAACTGTTCTTATTTTTCCTTTCTAGGAATGTTCTTAGGCTAAACATCTTGATACATGGAAAGCTTTGTAGTCCTTCAAATGGGATACTGAATGAGAATTAAACCTTTATGATCTGAGACATCTATTAGGGTGGATTAATTTCTTTGTTATGTATATTTAAATGGAACTAGCATGTAACACACACCATGTCAAGGCAATCTCAAAAGAAGTTAGAATTCAGCATAATATTTAGGCTTGGGTAGCACAAGTCAAGGAAAATGGGTTCTGTTTTGGATTAGGTGCTAACAAGTTTTTCAATGGTTCGTTATGGTTTTTTAAAAATTTTTTTTTTCAGGAATGAAGAAAACACATAGAGAATTATTTTTGGAGAAAAAAATGATGGTTTCTAATATTAGCTGTCTTGAGGTAAACTTGGTAATGTTTGTGGTGGTACGGAGTGTATATTTTTTCTTTGTCAGTAATGACTTCAAATAGATTTGTAAGGGAGAGAGTCTTTGATGGATGCTAATATTCTTTGAAATTCCCAAAAAGAGGAAACAAGCTGATAGTATTAGACACCAGCCCTCAGTACTGCTATTTTTCCCCCCTTACTGTTTATTTAACTTATTTTCATTTTGGGGCCATGTCCAGCTGTGCGCAGGGCTTATCCTGAATTTGTGTTCAGGATCAAACTGAGGTCAGTTGTGTAAACACAAAAGGGGGGCAAACAGCATTCTATCTCTCCCACCACCCATATTTGGTAGTCTCATTCTGCATCCCCCACCATGGGGAGTCCAATGGCGAGGGGCAGGCGAAGGAATGAAATGAGGGCCAGGCTGGTTGGTGTCAGTTGCAGTTTATTCCATTCCCATTTCCATTCTCCTCTGATTCTCCTCCTCCTTCCATCTCCCCCATGCTACTTCATTCTCCTTCTGGCTCTGGATCCCATAGCCCACTCTTACTGCCTAGTTAAATCCCCAAAGCATGAAGGGTTGGAGCTTACACATAGGTGTGGTCACAATCAATAGGGGTAAAATTCTTTCCCTCGGGAAAGCTGCTTATAGAACAGATTTAGCAGGACGACCCACCCAAGAACGGAATCCCATGGGTGTGTTTCTCCTCTCCTTGTCCAACAAACATATAAGCATTCATAATATTAATCATTTTGTATTGATATAATAAGAGATACATTAAGCTTATAGAAGTTTTCTCCTGGGGCCATCTTGATCTCAGACTATAGTGCTCAGGCCAGATCAGTCTTTCCTATCTCTAGCAGGGTCCTAGTCTCAACATTACTTTGGGATCATGACAGCATTTGTCCATAATCAAGCTCTTAACTTGTAGTTAAGAATCGTGGAGCTTTGACCTGGCCCATTTCGATGCCAGAGTAGCTCACAGTTTGCCCTAGGTCCATTCAGTCCCTCATTGGGACCCTGCTTTTGGGGTGCTAGGAACTAAGGGCAACTGAGGCGTAAGTTGAGAAAGCAGATGCCTGGGGGTGAATAACATTTGAAGCCAATTAAATCCTAAATTACAAAAGCATAATATTAACTGTCTTCCTGTGTCCATACAAAAGGACATTGTTTTAAAGTAAACTATTCAAAAGATATAAGGAGAGGAGAAAGGCAATATTTGCTTACAATATAAGTTCAGTGTCCTAGAAGGATCTGACCTTACAAATTAACAGAGTCTGATTAGGGGAAAAGCTGATTAACTGGTTGGGGAAGAGAACATAGAGAAGTGGTTACAGATAAACAAAGGAAAGGGAGTGACTCGAGAGCACTGTGATGGGTATAACCTGATAAACCTAAGCTCCCTGTAGCAAGGGAGAAAGGACAAAACAATGTCATCCTACAGTCAGTCTTCTGCAAGACCAGTACCTTAACCCCTGCAGTATCCCTCTGGCCCATCTTATTGGTTCTTGTGAATAATTTTGTTTCTTTGAGATTAAGGAAGTGGAATTATCAAAATAAAGGTTTATCTTTCAATTTTAGTTGGAGTTTATTCTGAAGACTTTTTAGCCTCATGTAGTACACTTGGTTATTTTTCTCATCTTGCCAGTTGAATAAGATCACTGAAAACACCTTTGATCCTGGAGTTATCTGCCTTCAATGTATTTTATGACTTCTGGTCTAATCCTGGGGCTTTTGACCCACTTTGAATTAACTTTTGTATATTCAATGAGATACTGATCCAATTTCATTTTGTCTTTCAAGTATTTATCCAATTATCCCAACATCATCTATTAAAAAGATTTTCCTTGCTCTACTTCATGAGACCAGCTCCTTTCTCATAGTTGAACTCTCCAAGTATTTGAGTATTTATCACTGTACTCTCAATTCTAATCCAGTTATCTGACAGTCTACCTTAATCAACTACATGCTATTTTGGTTATTGTAGACATAGAATAAAATTTAAATTCAGGAAATTCAATACTTTTAAACTTATTTTTTCCCCTCAGAAAAGCTTTGGCTATTTGCACAATTTTATGTTTTTATAAAATTTTTAGTATTGTTTGTTCAAAATCCTTGAAGAATATCCTGGGGAACTGATGAGAATTGAATTGAGTTTGTATAATGCCGTTTTGACAGCTTCAGTTCTTTCATTCAGTGAACATATTTTCACATAATATTTTAGGTAAATGACTAATGTACAAGATGTACAAAGTACTTATAATACTTAAAAAACAAAGAAACCAATAACCCCAACCAAATATGAGAAGAGGGGCGAAAGAGGTAGCACAGCAGATAGGGCACTTGCCTTGCATGTGAGCACCCTTGGTTTGATCCTTGATATCCTTTATGGTCCTCCAATCACTGCTAGGAGTGATTTCTGAGTACAGAGCATGAGTAACTCCCAGCATCATGGGGGGTAGTCCCAAAACAAACAAAAAAATGGCAAGAGACGATTAGACAATTCTACAAAGAGAATGTGTGATGGATGGCCATAATCATAAGAAAAAGTATTCAGCATCACTTAGGGAAGTGCAAATAAAAATGAAATGAGATAAATTACATGTATGAGAATAAAGCTGAAAACTATCAGTGTAGACAAGGATGTGTTAAAATAGGAACTCTGATTCACTGAAAATATTGTTTAGTCCAGCCTCTATGGAAAGAAATATAGATATTTTTTCAAAAAATAGCCTAGAACCCTGGAGAGATAGTACATCAGGTAAGGTGCCTTCTTTGCATATGGCCTACCTGAGCTTGATCCCTGGCACCACACATGATCCCTCATAAGCCCTGAGCACCACAGAGTGTGGTCCTCAAACCAAACCAAACCAAACCAAACCAAACCGAGCCAAACCAAAAAACCTCCACCAAAATGAAAAGTGGTCCAAGGGCAGAGGGGTGGAAGGGAAACTGGATATTGGTGGAGGGAACTGGCCACTGGTTTTGGAACATTATATGCCTGAAACTAAAAAATCAGTCATGAATAAAAACAAAATTGAGCCCAAGGGACGAGGATCATATTTCTTTGAGATGCAAATATTAAGCTCTTTGAGATGAAGAAAATGAGCCACCACCCATATGCAGAAAATCAAAAGGTTGTGATGAGTATGAAATAACCATCTGGAGTTCAAGGCTTTTCTCTATTGCACCTAGGTTTTTGCACGCAGAAATCCTCATCCTCAGACCAAGACCAAGGCAGACTAGAAGAAACCTTAAGATGAAACCAAATTCTAAAAGTCATGTATGTATATCCCTTTACCTACTTTAACACTCACTTCTTGTCCAGTGTGATCATGTCCCACTGTTATTGTCATTCTGATCCCTTCTCTATCTTACCTACCCTCCACCCTCCACCACTGTGGTAGATTATAACCATTAACCAGTCCTCCCAGCCCTTGTTTTCCCGGGCCTTATACAGCACTGCACTGTAGCACTGTCCTCCTGTTATTCATCGATTTCCTCGAGTGGGCCCAGTAACATTGTGAGACTTGTTACTGTGTTTGGCATATCCAATACGTCATGGGTAGCTTGCCATGGTCACGGGTAGCTTGCCAGGCTTTGCCATACTGGTGAGATACTCTCGGTAGCTTGCCGGGCTCTCCAAGAGGCTCCGAGGAATCGAACTCGGGTCAGCTGGATGTAAGGCAAACACCCTACTGCTGTGCTATCGCTCTAGCCCATACAAAGAGGGAAAATTTCCTTTAGGCAAACTAAGCCATTAAAAGAGCAATGTAAATCAACTCGATTTATCTTGAAATTTTTAGAAAACAAATTATTTTCCAAACTATTCCAAAATGCTACTCCCCGGGTATCCTTATCCAATAAACCCTGCCCCTGGAAACATATTAAAGACCTGAAAAGTTATAAATCCTGGGCCAGCAGGTAAAATGTAAGATTTGCACGTGGCCAACCTGGATTTGATATTCTGCACGGCATATGGTCCCTGTATCCCCTCCAGGAGTGATCCCAGAGTATAGAGGCAGGATTAAGCTTTGAAACACAGGCAGGGGTGACACCAAACCCAAAACATAAAACTAAAAGCTGAGAACTATAGAAGAACATATACTCTATGAATAAAAACAATTGGCATAGAAAAATACATGTATTGAATAGCTATACACAGAAGAACCTCCTGACATAAAGGTATTGGAGTAACGAAGAAGAAGAAGAAGAAGAAGAAGAAGAAGAAGAAGAAGAAGAAGAAGAAGAAGAAGAAGAAGAAGAAGAAGAAGAAGAAGAAGAAGAAGAAGAAGAAGGAGAAGAAGAAGGAGAAGAAGAAAAAGAAGAAGAACGAGAAAGTCTATGTAAAGGGGTGTGTGTGGTGTGTATATATATACACACATATATGTATATATGAATGAGACCAGTTGTAGTTACTGGTTTTGGCATATCGAATACACAGCGGATAGCTTGCCAGGCTCTTCCGTGCGGGCGGAATACACCACCTCCTCTTTGCTGATGACATTGTTTTAATAACACCAAACATCAGCCAAGCGGCACAAATGCTGGCCGACTTTGACCGTGAGTGTGGAAAGGTAGGACTACAGCTGAATCTTACGAAGACAATGTTTATGAGAAACAGCCTTGTTCCTGATGCCCCATTCGCTCTCAATGGAACGACCATCTCTGAATGCAACAGCTATGTGTACCTAGGTCGAGAGGTCAACATGACAAATGACCTGACACCCGAGCTGCGCAGGAGGAAGAGAGCGGCTTGGAACGCCTTCAAGAACGTCGAAGAAATAGCTAAGAGGACGAAGAACCTCCGGCTCCGGGCACATCTCTTTGATTCCACTGTTCTTCCTGCATTAACATATGCCTCAGAGACCTGGGCCCTATGCAAACAAGATGAGAACGCTATTCAGGTCTCCCAAAGAAGAATAGAAAGAGCTATGCTTGGAATATCACGTTTCACTCAAATGAGAGAACGAATCCGGAGTTCTGACATCCGACGACGATCAAGGATCAGGGACGCTGTCTCATTTGCCAAGGTGTCGAAAATCAGATGGGCTGGTCACGTAATGAGATTTAAAGACGACCGTTGGACTAGAGCTGTTACTGATTGGATTCCACGGGATGTCAAGAGACCGCGTGGCCACCCACCTACCAGATGGTCAGACTTCTTCGTCAAGATCATGAACGATCGGTTTGAGGCCCTTCATGTTCCCGGAGCAAACAGATGTCATTGGGCTACACTAGCACGCGACAGGGACAAATGGAGACGTTACTGGTGCCCGCTCGAGCAAATCGAAGACTAACAGGAAGTTAAGTGATTAAGTGATATGTATATATATTATGTATCACAAATGAATGCAGTCACAATGCTCAAGAGAGAGAAAGAGAGAGTGAGTGAGAGAGAGCGAGCGAGTGAGAGAGAGAAGTGCCATAGGGAGGTGGGGGATGATGGAAGGAAAAACACTGGTGCTGGAAAATATACACTGGTGGAGGAATGAATATTGTTCGACTGAAACCTAATCATGAAAAGCTTTGTAAGGGTCTATTTTACAGTGATTCAATAGAAAAATCTTGGGGGAAAAAAGGCATGTATGGATGATTCTCCACTCTAGAGATTGACCCCCTTCCAATTTGAGATGTGCAGTCTTGGTTTTTTACCTTTTGAAGAAGCGTATGTTCTCTCTTGAACAAGTATTTCTCTTTTTATCTCCCCTCACATTTCTATAAGTAAATTTATCTAAATAAAACTATTTTACCTTATTAATAAGATGTCAGAATAGGATTTTCATATGACCCAGTATTCAGCTTCTTGGGATATACCCCTCAAACAC
This sequence comes from Sorex fumeus, assembly GCF_029834395.1. Lineage (NCBI taxonomy): Eukaryota > Metazoa > Chordata > Mammalia > Eulipotyphla > Soricidae > Sorex > Sorex fumeus. The sequence goes on from NW_026606059.1 coordinate 61,468,668, forward strand.
AAAATCATTAATTAAAAATGATATATACACATCTGTATTCATTGTAGCACTTAGTATAATAACCAAGATGTGGAAACAATAGAAATGTACATCAGATGAATAAATAAAGAAGCTGACGTATATATACACAGTGAGATACTGTGCTAGAAGAAATGAATTCATGCAAAGAGTTCGATTCCTCTGCCCCTCTCGGAGAGCCCGGCAAGCTCCCGAGAGTATCTCGCCTGCACGGCAGGGCCTGGCAAGCTCCCCGTGACGTATTTGATATGCCAGACACAGTAACAACAAAGTCTCCAATGGAGACGTTACTGGGCCCGCTTGAGCAAATCAACGATCAATGGGAGGGCCTTTACCTTTACCTTTACCTTTACCATGTGAATTTGGTTGGAACTACTCAGTTGACTGAAATAAGCCAAAGCAGAAGGACCAGATAATCTCACTCACTTGGGATACAGAGAGAGACAAATCAAAGGTACAGACTATATTAATGGATAATAAACCTCAGGCACTGAATTCAGAACACCAGATTATCTGGGGAGGAGCTGGGGGAATGATGAGGTGGACTGGGAATAACACAAGGGCATTGGTGGATGGAATTGGGTACTTAGGTGCAATATGAGGTGACTATATACTCCAAAACCATAAATGTCAATACTAGTGTAAACATATAACCTAAACTATGATAATTACATGACAATTTATTTTTAATTGTCGAGGGGGGTGGGCTTTTTGGTGGTGATGTAATTATGTTATACCTCAGAGCTAAGACCACTGCTATTGTGGTAACCAATTTCTCTAAACTACATCAAAACAAGGCAAATACTGGATGACCTCACTCACCTGTGGAATTGAGCTACAGATAGGACATCTTACCTCAAATATACTGGACATCTGACTCTAAGAAATGGGTGGTAAAGGTAGGAAAATTGAACCCCATGTGCAAGGTTAGACTTGAAAAGGTTTGGTTTTAGAGATGTCTTTCCTTGTACAACACAGATGTCAAGTTATTCTCAGGTGGTTTGTAGCCCCCTCAAATCCTGGATCTTCACAATTTCACTTTCACCTATAAGCGCCAAGTAGGGCTGGAGCGATAGCACAGCGGGTAGGGCGTTCGCCTTACACGCGGCCAACATGGCCGACCCGAGTTCGATTCCTCCGCCCCTCTCGGAGAGCCCGGCAAGCTACCGAGAGTATTCGATATGCCAGACACAGTAACAACAAAGTCTCCAATGGAGACGTTACTGGGCCCGCTCGAGCAAATCGACGATCAACAGGGGGGCCTTTACCTTGCCTTTACCTTACTTACTTGGGAATGCTACCAAGGCCTAATATTGATTCCACAGACATTTCTCCACTGTGAAAAAAAAGATTTTAATTTGATTATATAAGTTGAGAGCTGAAAGAGGTGAGGTTCTTTTAGTTCTATTAGTCCCACTAGTTCCCTTGACCCACTTTGCCATATTCCCTCCACATGTTAGATAGCAAATTTCTTAATTTTTTAAAATGGAATCACTGTGAATTACAATGTTTTTCATGATTGAGTGTGAGAGGTACAATATTCCAACATTAATCCTTTCACTGTATCTACTTACCTTCACTAATGTCTCCAGTTTCTCTCTGGTCCCCCAGTGTGCCTCTATGGCAGGGACTTTGTTCTTTTAGTTCTTTTCTCCCCTCCATCCCATTTTAGTCTATTTTGTTTACACTTTATCTACTTTGAGCACCTAGTCCTGGTCCCGAGTGACCTCTTCCTTCTATCCCTGTTGTGGCAGTGCCTTCCCTGACCTTCCCCCATCCCCCAGAGGCTCGTTCTTTGCTAATTACTAAATCTGCTCTTAATTTCTATCTCCTTTGGACATTAGTTATTCGCCTACTTTGTTTCATTATACCTCACATATGAGAAGCATCATTCTATGTCTGTCCCTCTCCCTTTGACGTATTTCACTCAGAATACTATTCAGATCTGTCCATATACCAGTCAATTGCATGACCTCATCTTTTCTTATGGACGAGTAGTATTCTATTGTGCTTCTTTATCCAATCATGTGTTCTTGGACACGAGTTATTTCCAGATTTTGGCTACTATGAGTCAACTTTCAATACTAAAAATAGACAAATACTGCTATTTATAGAAAATTGTTTTATACTATAAGTAATTTTCAGTTTGTCACTTACTTAAAAATTTAATTTTCATTGTCATTTACCTTTCAATTTATCTTAAAATTAAATTTAATTCTTGATCTTTGAAGTTAAAAAGAAAATACCAAGAAATTAGTAGATGTTCCCATAATCGATATTTTTCCATCTAGGTAGTTACTTTAAATTATCTTAAAATTGGGGTCAGAGTGATAGCACAGCTGGTAGGGCGTTTGCCTTGCACGTGGCCAACCTGGGTTCGATTCCCAGCATCCCATATGGTCCGCCAAGCACCGCCAGGAGTAATTCCTGAGTGCAGATCCAGGAGTGACCTGAGCATCGCCAGGTGTGACCCAAAAAGCAAAAAAAAAAAAAAAAATCTCAAAATTTACGTATTTCCACTATAGATTTCATGAATATTTTATGCTAATGTTTATGAAATAAAATTGTATTTATTTTTAAAATGTTAGGTGCTGCTGTATAATTGTAAGAAAAAAGTCTGCTGCTATACTCCTCTCCAAAATTTTCATACTTTGTATCAAGTCCTTTAAATATTTGAATTTTGTTTATTTTTCTGTTGTTGCTCAGTTATCTTTTAACACCTCGTTCTCATTTATTGCTTAACTTCTACTTATTGCTCTCTACAATGTGAGTTTTATTCATTGGCTTTGGGAGATGAGGGTTTTGCTTTCTTTTCTTTTCTTTTTTTTTTTTTTCCATCTTTTGGGTCACACCTGGTAATACTTAGGGATTATTCCCGGCTCTGCACTCAAGAATTACTTCTGGTGGTGCTGGGGGATGTTGAGAATCAAACCTGGGCCCGTCACGTACAAGGGAAACACCCTTCCTATCCCTCCATCCCCCAGGGGCTTTGCTTTCTTACAACATAACCACAGATTCCTCTACCTCCCTCTCACTTGTGAGAGTTACCATTTGTTTTCAATTTCCATCACTATGTCTAATAATTACTGTTTATGTTTTTCTCTACTGTATTGCTTTTACTAGGACACTTTTCAGAATCTTCAGATAGCTTCTTGTTTTTTCCTGTATAAATAAAATTCTGACATTTTGAAATTTCTGTATAAAAAGTTTTAATGTGACTAGTGGGAGAGAAGACTAATAAACTGTCCTCAAGTGGACTGTGTTTCTCTATTAATTGAAATGCTCATGAAATTTTTCTCCTTTAATCTGTTGAAATGTCAATGTCTCCTAATTAGAATTAAAACATTGAGTCAGCTTTGCTTTTGGTGATAAACTCCACAGGAATAGTATCTGTGATAATTATACTTTCATAAATTCAACTCCCCAGTTTGTTCAGGATCTTCATGACTAAACTCATTAAAATATTGGTCTATTAAGTTACGCTTAAAAAATTTGTAGTTTTTTCAAATTTTATTTTTTATAAAGTTGTTCACAATAATTGATTGCATTCAATATTTCAACACCAATCTCACCACCATTACACCTTCCTACCACCATTATTTCAAATTTTTCCACCACCGCTCAAGCCTGCCTCACAGGCAGATGTTAGATAATTTATTCTGTACTGCTTATGAATAGCATGAGATGTCATGTGGCCTCTTTCATGGCCACCCATTCCTGGAATTCTAAAATTTTAAATAATTGGGGTCCGGAGACATGTCTGCAGTGAGTTGCTTGGTTCTGAGATTCATTTGTGAGTCTCTGGATCATGGCCATTAATGCACTTAAATGGCACCCGGAGGCAGTTCGTGGGCATGGCAGCCAGGATTCCAAAGGTACAGGGAGATGGGAAGGAGTGATCCATGCTCCAAATTTGTAGCTTTATAATTCTTATTTATATTTATTATTTGAAGTTGATATTGCATCAAAAATGAATTGAGAAATGCCATCTCTCCTTTTTATTTTCTGGAAGAGTTTGTATAGAATTATTATCGTTCCATTAAAAGAATCCAGTAGAATTCACAAGTGAAACCATTTGAATTTTGTGTGAGTGTTTGCATTTGGCGATGGCAAGGGGGATTGTAGATGTTCCAAGCAGTATTCAGGGAACACAGAGGGCATGGTTGGTTTGGTGACACAGTCTGGAACTGCACAGGATCAGCAGTGCCTGGGACCACTAGAGTCAATCTAGCAGTGTTTAGGGTATTCTATAATGCTAAGAATAAAACCTGGGACCTCTGTATGCCAGCCCAACTTTGAGTAATGTCTCTGGTTCTTGTGGGAAGATTTTAAACTACAAATTCAGTCTTTAAAAAATTAGATATGATGGTCCTAGAGTGATTTTTTTTCTCATGTGAATTTTGTTAATTTCTATCTTTCAATAAAATCTATTTCTTCAAAGTTATTTAATTTATAAACACAAAGTTGTTTATAGTAGTCACTTGCTATCTATTTAATGTTTCTAGGATCTGTAATGATGCTTTCATTTCTGTTTCTTTATTGATGAGTCTGTTGAGAAGTTTATCAAATTTATTTGTATTTTCACAGAGCTAGTTTTGGATTCATAATTTTATCTCTTTATTTTTCTTGTTTTCTTTCTATTTTATTGTTTACTATTGTCTTAGTCTGCTTGCTGTGTGCTTAATTTTCTGTTTAAGTTTTAATCCTTAAAGAAGCTTAACTGTTTCACTTGAAATTTTCATGTCTTTTAAGCATTTAATGCTATGTGTTTTCCTCTAAGAACTGGTTTAGCTGAATCCCACACATTTTGCTAAGTGGTTCATTCAATTCTCTGAGGACTCCTGCTTTTACCCATGAATTGCTTTGAAGCATGCTGTTTCATTTTGAAATGTTCAGGGATTTTCCAGATAAATTGTTATTCTGGCTTTTATTTATAGTTTAATTTTGTTGGGTCACTGAACATAATTTGTATAATCTCAGTTCTTTCAGAATTTGTGAGATCTTTTTATGACTTAGAACAGACTATCTTGGTAAATGTTTTGTGTGTACTTGAAAAAAGTGTTTATTCATTTTCAAAATGGAAGTAATTATTGGATTGCCTCAAGGGATTTCTATGAAGATTAAATGAGGTAATACTAATAAGTATTTAGGAGGCTCTGGCATATGGGAAACACTAAAATATGTTAACCATTTTTATTATTGTAGTTGTTTTCTTCCCCACCCATGAACATAATAATATTATTTAATTTATTTTAAGCCTCTTTTTAAGGTTAACATTTTTCTCTTATAAATATAACTTTTTGCTTGTTAAATTTGTTCTAAAGTATTTTGTTGTGGAGACCGTTTCAACAATACTGTCTAAAACATTGTTTGTTATATATTTGATGCTATTATTTTCTGAAATTTATCATCAGTTTAAATTTCTTTTATACATTTGGTTATCCTGCAGTTTTAGAAATTTACATTAGCTATTAATTACAAGGAATTTGTTTATCATATATTTTAAATATTATTTATCATTTATAGCTTGTTGAGGATACTCAAATTATGTTAATTATTAGAATATTTGTTGATGTTTTTCTCTTTCTGACATTCAAATTTCTTTTATTGTTGTTAGCTACTGGTTTATTCTAGTATTGTTTTAGTTTTTTAACTATGGATTTAAAGAAAACTTTTGAAATCAATAAATAATGCTTATTGAGTTTTAATAAACATTTAGTATTCTGTTTTGTAATTAAGTAGCGGTTGTACATATTTTCATTAAATCATTTATATCATGTCTTACATGAATAGATTCCTTTAGAATATTAAATCATCTTGCAGAAAAGATTGAGTGATTAGAGTGTATATTGTTAAGATGATTCATTATTTTTTATTTAGAACATATATGTCCATATTCAAAAGTAAACGGCGCTATAGCTTTTTTCTTCTTAATGTTTGTTAGGATTTGATGTTAGCTTCTTAAAATGAGTTATGCATTCCTCTCTTCACTTGCATTGAAAGAGTTTGTTTCTCTTGGGAGCTATTTATTTTTTTAAATTTCAAATGTAATTTTGTAAATTTTTAGTTTGAAAAACAGTTCCTATAGCTATGATTTTATCTATAATGTTAATATTACTTACATTTTAAGAGTCTCCTCAATAATTTTTACATTCTTTATAGGATCATATTTTTCATAATGTTTGTTTGTATTTGTGTACTTATTACTTTTGAAAAATTTAATATATAAATTTTAAGAATTATTTTGATAATGAATTACAAAGACATCTATATTAAATATTTGCTGCTGTTTCTTTATTATTGGTTTATAGCTTATTTGATATAGCTATTTTCATGCTTCTTATTTTTTAATTTTGATTTATCAACTTGAAGATTCTTTGATTTTTAAATTGGCTTAATTAATTATTTTTTGGCTACACCCAGCAGTACTCAGGTCTACTCCTGACTCTGCTCATTCACTCCTTGTGGGGTTTTGGGGACCATAAGAGGTGGGGGGAAAAAGTTTTTCTCATGCAAGGCAAGTGCCCTAACCAATGCACCATTGCTCTGGTTTTTTATTCTTTTACTTTTTTGTTTGCATATTTTTATATTTTAAACAACACACCAATGCTATTATTGTTTAATTATTTTATCAACACATTTGTTCAATTTTTAAATTGGTGATATTCACACAAATATAGTTATTGTCAAAACTGACAAGTTATTTATTTTTTGCTTCCTGTCTTGATTCATTTTTCAGTTTTGAAGGAGATATAAGCTAATCAAATATTTGTTGAGGAGCCTTTGTACATGAAGTTCTCTGTCACTTAAGAACAAGTTGACTGGACATGAATTATGGGGTGACAAGATTTTATTTTGATAGCACATTTCGTAGAGTTGTTGGCAAACAAGAAACATAAATTGACTCATTCTTTTGTGTCATAATTCTTACTATAACACTCATTTTGAAGACGGTATAATTTGAGCACAGAAAACTTAAGTAACTGCCAAAGGTGAAAAAAAAAAACAACAATTGGTAAGCGGAATCAGGATTTAAGAGTGATTTGGTTCATAATCTATTCTTTTTTTGGGGGGGAGGGGCCACACCAAGCGGTGGTCAGGACTTACTCCTGGCTCTGCTCTCAGGGATCACTCCTGGTAGTGCTCAGGAGACTGTAGGCGATGGCACAGATTGAACCCAGTTTGACCATGAGCAAGGAAAGCTCCCCACCCACTCGCTATATTGCTTCAGCTCTCAGTCTATTCATATAACCACTAAAATGCATGGCCCTTTAGTTGTTTGTTCATATGGGCTCTTGGATACTCTTAGAAGTTAACTCATTGTCTTCTATACATGCTACTGAATCAAGTCATAGTTTTCTTCATTGGAAAATAGCTCTTTCAGCTACATTCTCCATGGATGTAATACTCAGGTACTGCACCTTGCACCTTGTATTTAGTAATATTCTGTCTCTTCAGACTTGTATCATCTTTGGAAAATTTTCTACCTGCATTTTATATTCATTTATTTCTGTGTACTGCCTTCATTTGAGCTTCCTATGGGTCAAGTATAGATCATAGATCTATACTTTATGATTTTTAACAAATAGATATTTTCTACCATGTTCCAAATATTTTGAATACATCGATGATGAACATGGCCATGAATCTATTAATCTTGTGGTATAATTAGAAGTAGGAAGATTTTATTTATTTTTTATTTTTTTTCTCAGTCAGCAGTTTATTCCAATCTCATTCCCATTCACTCCTGTCTCTCTCTCTCTTCTTCTCTCCCGGGCCCTGATCTGGAACCCCTCTATCCTGGCTCTGGCTTTGGATCTCACACTTGATCTTCACCCCCCCACCCCCAACCCACTCTTACAGTCTAGTTAAATCCTCAAACCATGAGGGGCTAGGCTTACACATAGGTGTGGTCACAATCAATAGGAGTAAAGTTCTTTCCCTTGGGGGTATGCTGTCCCTTGGAAAGATTCTCTTTCAGCAGAATGACCCATCCAAGGGCAGAATCTCATGGGTGTGTTTCTCCTCTCCTTGTCCAACAAACATATAAGCATTCATAATATTAATCATTTTGTTGGGACACACTAAAAGATGCATTAAGCCTATAGAATTGCTCTCCTGGGGTCATCTTGATCTCAGACTACAGTGCTCAGGCCAGATTACTCTTAGTAGGAAGATTTTAAAGACTCACAAGCACTATTATAATTATAGGTGTAATTTATTTATTTCTTTTTGGGTCAAGCCCGGCAATGCTCAGGGGTTACTCTTGACTCTGCACTCAGGAATTACTCCTGGTAGTGCTCAGGGGATCATATGAGATGCTGGGGATAGAACCCAGTTTGGTTGCGTGCAAGACAAATACCCTACCCGCTGTACTATTGCTCTGGCTCCTATATGGGTAATTTAATGCAAAATCTGAACGATGATTTAGCTTGTTCCAAGAGTGGGAGGGTATGCCTGGCTGGCAGAGCAGGATGAAGAAAAGCTACAGTGAAACCTTAGATTTACTGAATTCTAGGATCTGCTGGGCTGGAGCAATAGCACAGCGGGAAGGGCGTTTGCCTTGCACGCAGCCAACCCGAGTTCGATTCCTCCGGCCCTCTCGGAGAGCCCGGCAAGCTACCAAGAGTATCTCGCCCACACAGCAAAGCCTGGCAAGCTACCCGTGACGTATTCGATATGCCAAACACAGTAACAACAAAGTCTCCAATGGAGATGTTACTGGGCCCGCTCGAGAAAATTGATGGACAACGGGAGGACCGTGACCGTGAGGATCTGCTAAAGAGTAATGAACAATGTGGATTACTATTGTAAAGTTATTATTATATTTAGGAGTTAGTAATTTGCGGTATTTGCAATCTGTATTAAACTCCCCTTCCCCCCTCCCCTGTTTGAGTACAGATGGTTTATATGAAAGCACAAAACAATGATCAAGGAAGAAGATGAGACTAGGGAGGGAAAGAGGAAACCAATAACTTCTTAAGCTTCTGATAGGTAGTGTAGAGAATGCCTGGGGAATTTTTTGTTTGGGGAGTGAGAGGATTTATTCACCAATTGACCATTGCCATTTTTTAAAAGCTGCTTCCAGAAGTTATTATTTTTTCCAGTTTGTTTTTTGAGAAAGGTAATTGACAAGTGTCTCTGCAGTCAGAAAACATTATGTTAGCTTTACAGCAGATGATTGTAGGAAACAATTTTGCAGAGTGGAGGTGAGAGACAGAGACATTGGTATGGTACTGGCTATGGTGCTACATGCAGTTATGCAGGTGTAAAGCAAGTTATTGAAGAGATGATGAGACTGTACTTCATGAGGTTTTCTATCACTCACTATTATTTTATTTTTTTTGAGTGGGGCTTTATTTTGGGGCCAAACTCAACAGTACTCAGGGCTTACTACTGGCTCTGCTCTAGGAATCACTCCTGGCAGGGTAAAAGGACCATATGGGGTGCTGGGCATGAAACTCGTATCTGTCTCATACAAGGCAAGTGCCCTACCTGCTGAACTATTCTCTGGCCCCATATTTTCTTTCTTTCCTTCTTTCTTTCTTTCTTTCTCTCTCTCTCTCTCTCTCTCTCTTTCTTTCTTTCTTTCTTTCTTCCAAGAGAATGCATTTAAAAAGCTTTTAAAATATTGGAATTAGATTATCTATAAATAATATAAAGATTGAAGCAAGAAAGCACCTAGCAAGATTATTTAGAAAGTTTGAAGGTCATTGCACTTGTCTAATCAAAAGATGATGATGACTTCAACAAGAATCTGGCCATAGAGAGAAGAGAAAACGACTCAAAACAATTGCAAAGTGAATCGTTTGCATTTATAATTTGTGGGTAACTGATGGAAACTAAACAAACATGCAGAACATCTCTAATTATAGGCCACAAGGATGCCGCCAAAAATATGAAAGCTTATAGCTGAGATTTAGAAAGTGGTCAGCATCAAGAAATGAAGTCTTAGGAAACTCATGTAATCACTGGCGTTTATTTATTTCTATATTTTTGCTTTGGGGTTGCATCTGGTTGTGCTTGGGAGATACTGCCAGTTCTGTGTTTGGGGTAACTCATGGCAATCCTTGGGGAACTGACCATACTCTGCGGGGAGCAAAATTCAAGCCTCTTGCATCTTTAGGTCCTCTGAGCTATTTCTCTAACCCCATACTGTGCTTTTAATCTCTCATTACTGTGGTTTCCATCTATGCACATTGCCTTAATTTATTCATAAACTTAGGATACATAATAGACATGACACTTCTTCTACATATCTACAGTCCTTCATCCAATAGGCAGCAGGCAAAAATGAATTTTCAGTTCTTTATTTTCAGTTCTAAGTTGAAATTCTGAAGAGCATGAACTGAGTTGGTTCAATATGAGGCCTGTCAAGGCGATTGAGGAAGAAGCTTTATGGCTAAAACAAAATTCGAAGGACCCACCATAATGGGTAGGTAAGAATTTTGTCTAATTTTATTTTATGTCTTTTTCTGTAGCCACCCAGACCTTTGTTATTATTTGCTCATGTTTATTTTCCTTGGGTTGGAGCAATAGCACAGCGGGTAGGGTGTTTGCCTTGCACGCGGCCGACCCAGGTGCGATTCCTCCGTCCCTCTCAGAGAGCCCGGCAAGCTACCGAGAGTATTCCACCCGCGTGGCAAAGCCTGGCAATCTCCCCGTGGCGTATTTGATGTGCCAACAACAGTAATGACAAGTCTCACAATTTGTTGTGAGACGTTACTGGTGCCCACTTGAGCAAATCGATGAACAACAGGAGGACAGTGCTACAGTGTTACCAACACTAGCGTATGGTAGTGCTAATAGGAAGGTTGGCAGAGGCACAAAGAGTTGAAGTTTTAGGTAATGATAATAATGGGCCATGCATGTTAAGGATAAAGTATTATATGATTACAAAGTGTTCACCATGCATGCAAAGAATGAAAATATTTGTAAAAAGAAAAGATTTATATGTATAAAGGTTTGTGGGTATCACTGAGGTCACTGATCACAAAATTTGTGTACTGGAGCCACAAGTTGACTTTTCTTCAACTCAGTGCTCATTACAGACCTTTTAATGTCCAATTCAATATTTACATCTAGTAAGTGCTCAATAAAAATGCCTGTTAAATGAATCTTGCCTCATCTGTGTTCCAACTAGCAATTTTCCTTTAATTTTTCTGTCCTGTAGATGGCACTCTTCCATAGTTTACAGAGGTAATACAGGCCTTCATCTCCCTTTTTTTATAGTGCAAAATTGCTGAAATAATGGGTCAATTACCTCATCTAAAATATAATAACTAGACTTATCTCATAAATGGTTGTGAGGGTTCAAATAAAACATGAAAAGCACTCAGTTTTGACTTAGTAAACCTATACCTATGACATAATGTGATCATTAATTTTTTATTACTAAATTATAGCTTTATTGAATTAATATTTATGTGTTCATGTCACTGTCTTGGCCAATCTTTAATGGTACTGTATTTTGTTATAGCGAGAACATCCAAATCTTGATTGCACCCTGCATTCTTCTTTGAGAAATTAGCTTTTCACAATTATGAGGCTAAGTGTTTTGGAAGGGCTATCTACTCTGATTTATGGGTTAGTGATCCTGAAGGCTTATGTCAATACCTGTATTCCATTCCCCTATTCATGGGTAATTGGATCACAATTCCAACCAGAACAAAAGCAATGAATAAATATATGTGTTAACATGCTTCACTTTATTGTTTAGACTTAATTTGGGTTTTATTACTTGCAAAATACAATCTGAAAATAAATAATTTTCATTAAAAATGCATCTTTTCAATGTCATGTCTAATATTTGTAGACAGAAATATAATTATTCTATCAATAATAGTACCTAGAAACTATTAGTGGAAAATGAGTGTTTTTTGATGACATTAAGCAGTGCATATTTTTTTCCAATATAAATCAAACTCTGGGACAATATGGTATTTCAGAACATTAGTTATTTTTTTAATACTTATGTTGTGATTCTCATGGCTATAACAATATATTAAATGACATTAAATATTAAATATAGTAATGTAAAATAATATTTTACATAAAATTAATTTATATTCTATAAGAAACATAAATTGTTATATTTGATATATAATTTAAATACAGAATATTATATTTAATATACAAATAATGTTAAGGTAAAGGTAAAGGCCCTCCCGTTGATCGATTTGCTCGAGCGGGCCCAGTAACATCTCCATTGGAGACTTTGTTGTTACTGTGTCTGGCATATCGAATACTCTCGGTAGCTTGCCGGGCTCTCCGAGAGGGGCGGAGGAATCGAACTCGGGTCGGCCATGTTGGCCACTTGTAAGGCGAATGCCCTACCTGCTGTGCTATCGCTCCAGCCCAAATAATGTTAAATATAAAATAATATTAATGTTAAATAATATTTTAAATAAAAATAATTTATATTCTATAAGAAAAATAGTAAGGGAAAACAGACCATGACAACCAGCTATAGAACTAGGTTTGTCAAAGGGTTGGTTTGGTGGTGTGGGAAGAGATCTTGAAACAGTGAGAGAGGGGCTTTGGCACTGGTGAAAAGGGTGGTGTTGGACCATTATATGCTTGAAACTTTGTTATTACTGGTATTATAAACTATGGTGCTCAAGAAAAAATTAAAAGACAACAAATTTGAACGTACTTTATGAGTTGCTTTACTCTTTAGTCTAAATAGGATTATTTTCTATATTATTCACTTATAAAGTGGAGCTTAAATTTTATTATTGATATGAATTATTTTATTTCTATATTTCTATGATATAAAATTTTTGAAAATCATATTCTTTGTTACTTATAGAGGAAGCAATGGAAGTGGTATAAATTTTGGAATCAGATATCCTGGCTTCCAATCTCAATTTTACTACTTGCTATTCATTGCACTTGGTCTACTTATTGATCTTGCAGTAAAGAATAATGGAATTACACATATGAAACTCTTGATGAGAAAGCAAAAGTTTCATGATAAGCATTATTACCATTTTCACCTCTAAATAGGACATTAAGAGTTGTCTTTTAAAAAGCTTAATGTGAAGGCATGCAAAGCATGTATGTTAGTCTCTGATTACAAATACTAAGATTTTTTATTTACTAATTTCTAAATGATTAATGTGAGAATTAGTGTAAGAAGGAGTTATTGTGTATTTAGGCTTGATCTTGTCCAATACTAATTTGATATCAATCATGCTTATGAACTACTGTAAGTAGTATGTTGATGGATGATTATGTGACATTTTAGTGCACTATCCATTTAGAATTATGGGCAGTTTGGATAATCATCGAATCTTTCTCCTAACTATAATGCCCATCAATTTCTCTGCACATTTTTCCGGTGCCAGTGAAAATTTTTCTTTGATTTTTTAAGAATTTCTTCATGAAGTTTCTTCTATTTTTGTACTATATTATTTTGTGTTACTGTGTAGCTCATAATAAGAAAATTGAAAAAGTATGTGTGGAATCATGCTGCAAACAGTGACCCAACCACTGAATATGAGCTGAGAGAGAAGTAGCTCCCCCTTTACAAATTCTTATTATTGAAGCATTCCGACATTCAGATTCTATGTTTGAAGAAAGAATTTTATTCTTTACAGTGGGTTTTTTTGGGACATGAGTATCTTAAACTGTTTTGTGTGAAATAAATTTTTATTTTCTCTTGGATCTCAGTTCTAACGCTGACAATCAGAAACCATTTAAAAATCTCCCAATAATGTCCTCTGCCCAACGGCCTGATGGCCATGACCTCCTCATGCCAGTTGGATGTTTCCCAGTTCTCAGCTGGAGAGTGAGCTAGAGTATCTAAGGAACCTTCTTAAACAGATGAATAAACATATCCAAATTTGAATTTGCCTGAATACTGGTACAGTTACGCTAATGATTTAGCTGTCCCTTATTATTCAAGTTGAATGCAGAAGAAATAGCTCCTGAAAGTTAATGAAGAGAGAAGTAGAACAAGACAGAATTTTTATCTTTATCTTAATAGGTAATAATTGTTATACTTTATGACCAAAAGGCAGGATGGTATGATGGTTAGAGAAATTGGCTTTGAGCTTCTAGGGTTTGAATTTATTTTGCTACTTGGTATGTGTGCAATGTTGGGAAAGGATCTTCTCTGTGTCCTGGTATGAAGTAGCAATTAAAAACAGGACCTGGGCCAGAGGGGGGTTGAGAGAGCAAGAGAGAGTGAGAGAGAGTGAGAGAGAGAGAGAGAGAGAGAGAGAAAGAGAGAGGGGGAGAGGGCAAGAGAGAGATAGAGTGAGCAAGAGAGAGGATGAGAGAGCGAGAGAGAGGAAGCGAGAGAGAGAAAGAGAGAGAGATAGAGTGAGAGCAGTGGATCCACAGCACCACGTGGGCTCCTTCCTCCTCTATCCCAAATGATGTAAATCAGAAGAAGGTCAAATACAAAATGATCTCACCTATTTGTGGTATTAAGAATAGTGCGACAAAGGGCTGGAGTGGTAGTATAATGGGTAGGGTGCTTGCTTTGCACACCTCCAACCTAAGGTTCAGTTTCAATTCCTGGCACTCCATATGGTCCCCATGCCCTGCCAGGAGTGATCTCTAAGCATAGAATCCAGAGTAAGCCCTGAGTTCAACCAGGTTTACCCTCAAATCAATAACATCGCAAGAGAATGCAAGGTACCAGAGTGGGTCAAACCCTTTGTCCTTGATTACAGTAATGAAAAGGATAAGGAAGGAGAGAGAAGGGGGAGGGGGGAGAATGAAGAAGAGGATGTGAGGTAACAGGGGTAAGGGTTAGGCGCCTTGGGCACATTTATGGTGTAGAGGTGAGATATACGTATATATCTAAATGACAGAGCCATCGATAGTTAAGCATGAGTTATGAACTACAATACATAATAGGAAAAATGTGCCTGTTGTAGGAAGCAGTCTGGGTGGAGGGAAGGGAATCTGAGGACACTAGTGGAGAGAATTTGACACTGATGATGAGATTGGTGTTGGAACATTGTGTGACTGAAAATCTAACATGGGCATAATTGTAAATCACGGTGCCTGAATTAAAAATTATTTAAAAATATTATATACATGTGATATACGTATATATTTAAGTCACACACAAAATACCATCCCAGGGTGTAGCCTTCTCACAATCAGGGTGGCCCTGACGATCTCTGGTACCCCAGGATCCAAGCAGCACTGCATTCAACCATCTGGCCCAGTTGCTAAGAATCTCTGGGAATGGTCCCCAAGACCCCTGAGGACCGACTTGAAGGTCCAGGCTCCCTTAAAAGAATAAAAACAGACCCTACCTTTTAACTTCTTCTGAGGATAGGAGTTGATTAACAAAAATAGATCCACTTAGCACAGTGCTTAGTATATATTGGAAAACTAAAGTTGATATTTTATTATATTTCTAGAAAGAAACTACTGTAAATAAAATAAAATAAAAAATATTGACTAAATATGAATAAAAATACTTTTAGGAATCTGGCAAATAGTCTGAAAAATTTCCTTGCTTCTCCATTACAAAGTGTTTCTTTTGATTCCCTCTACCTATGTCTTAGTTCAAAATTTACATGTTCGCTTTCTTGAGAGGAATATTTAAATTTTTATTCATATTATATCTTTGCTATTCTTCTGGAATTTACTATTTTAAAAATTCTTGTTGATTTGTTCTCATTGTATGTTATACATTTGATGTTTTATTAATATGTTTCTACTTACCCCAGATTGTAAGCACCCTAGAAGGCATAGATTTTGATTCAGATGTCAGAGCTTTTTATGCAGCGGGTGAGTAGTTAGGCCTAATAACAATTTATTTAAATGCATAATTAAATTTTTAAGATACATTATATTTTTAATCATGCACATATTTAATTTATTTTTTGGCCTCCCAAGCAGGTGCAGGAGACTTGGGGCCCAACTAATGATTTTTGAGGCGGGCATGGGGGATGGAGTTGTGGGGTTGGACACCACCTGGTGATGTTCAGGATTTTCTCCTAGCTTTGCCCTCAGGGATTACTCCTGTTGGTTTGGGGGACCGCATGGGGTGCTATGTAAGGCATAGGCCTTACTTGCTGTGCTATCTTTCTAGACCCAGACAAGTGGAAATTCTCGATTGATGGGAGGTAGTTTAGTGCCAGGGCCAAGGATGTCATGGTGCTCCAGTCTGTGATGTTGGATCTCCAGAGCTATACTTGGTGATGCTCAGTGGATTAAACTTGGGCCATTTGCATGGTCGACCTGCATCCTAACCACTGTACCATCTTCTAGCTCCTCAATCAAATATATATTTTAATGTTTCACAAATTAGACATCAGTATGTTTTGGTGGTTGTCCCCCAAGTAATACTTAGGGAATCTGTAAGCTACTTCTCATAATACTTGGTCAACTGGGCCAGACAGTTCAGTGCTTGAGCCAAGTAGTTTTATTCAGTTCCCTGTGGTGCCAGAGGAGTCAGAGCTATACTTAGTAGGTGCTCTCGGAGCAAAGCAATGCCAAGGAATAAACTCAGGGTCTTATACATGTAAGCAGATGCTTTAATTACTTTGAGCTATCTGACTGGCTGCTCAAAGACAGAATACAAGCTTTTATCCAGAATTAGATATTGTAAAGCAAAGTAAAGTAAAGGCCCTCCCGTTGATCATCAATTTGCTTGAGTGAGCCCAGTAACGTCTTCATTGGAGACTTTGTTGTTACTATGTCTGGCATATAGAATACGTCACGGGGAGCTTGCCAGGCTCTGCCGTGTGGGCGAGATATTCTCGGTAGCTTGCCGGGCTCTCCGAGAGGGGCGGAGGAATCGAACTTGGGTCGGCCATGTTGGCTGCGTGCAAGGCAAACGCCCTACTGCTGTGCTATCGCTCCAGTCTTAAAACAATTGGCCACATCCAGCAGTGTTGTTGGCTACTCCTGTCTCTGTGCTCAGTGGTAGCTGCTGACATTGCTTAGGAGATCGTGCAGTGCCAGGGACTGAACCCAGAACTCATCCACTTTGTTCAACCACGTACTTTGGTCATTCTATAGTGGCTGAACCCAGTTTTTAATCCATACTTTAAACTTTCCCTCAAGTTATCAGCATGAATAGTTTATTACAAGGACGTTGGAGTTCTGCTCTAATTTTCAATTGATGGTTTCCTTTGTCAGGATGATTTTACTCCTCTATTCATATGTATCCATAACGATTGTACCTAGCACCCAAGAGAGCAAATCCCCTGGGAGATTTTCCTGATCATGTGGATTTTTTTTCTTTTTTCAATTTTTTTTTATGATTTTCACTACTTTATACTATGACTATTTGTATACTTGGTTCATGTTGCTACTTCAAATTTAATTATCTTAAGTTCAAGAAATATCAGTTATTTTTTACCTCTAGAAGCATTCAGTATTTGCAGCATAAAACTGAAACGTGTTATAAGGCTACATTTTATCGCGTGCTTTACTATCTCTCCTGTGCTCTGGATAAGATTCGTAGGGACTGAACAATCAGGTATATAAACATTGATGATTTAGTCTGTGTTTCATTATGAGGAATGTTTTTTGTCTTCTGTTGAGCACTGGAAATTTTTATTTCTGAGCTATTAGACTATTGATTACTAATACAACAATAATATTTAAAACATTTGTAAAGTACCCATTTGTAGAGTTCTTAGCTCTGATATATCACATCACTATGCTGAGAGGCATTGCAGAGAGCTGTTTAGGTGTGAATCATAGTCTGCCATTTCTAGCCTGTATGATCTATGTAACAGTATCAACATCGTAGAGTTGGCATGACAGTTTAAAGAGTATATATATGGGATGGGAGATGCGTGCTGAAAGAAGACTACGGACCAAATATGATCACCATTTACTACCTGTATTGTAAACCATAACACCCCAAAGGAGAGAGAGTAAGAGGGAATGTGTCTGCCACAGAGGTGTGTGGGGGTGGGGGTGGGGTGGGGGTTGTGAGAGATATACAGGGAACATTGGTGGTGGAGAATGAGCACTGGTGGAGGGATGGGTACTCAATCATTGTATGACTGAAATGTAATCACGAAAGTTTCTAAGTCTATAGCTGTATCTCACAGTGATTCATTAAAAAAATTTAAAAAAGAGTATATAAATGAAGTGCTTAGGGATGAGAATTTAAAAAGAACTTAGATAAAGTTCTTAGAACTATATCTAGCATATGGCTAGCTAATACTCAATCACTATACTATTACAATAAAATGAATATATTTCGCATTCAGTTATACATTCTTGCTCCTTCCTGTAAAGTGGGATTTTTAAAGGTTATTACTGTGTTTTCTTGGTCTTTATGTTTCAAGACAAGGGTATTTTGCCTGGTACTGAGTAAACACTGAACATGGGGGGAAAATTCCTCTTGCCCTAGGGGTGAACCTGAACTTGCTTGCTCCCTATCATGAATATCCATCCAAAGAACGTTCTTGTCTTGCTCTCATCAACCTCATATTTAACCCTGCTGGTTTTCATTTATTTTATAATTCAATCATGATGAATTTTAAAATCCATTCTAACTTCCAAAGATCTCCAGAGACTAGCTTCATCAGTCTGACATAATATTCATTTACATTTCTTATTTTTTTCATTTCCTTGTATGAGGTCTAAGAATTATTCCAATAAAACACTTTCAAGATTGCATTACACAAACTATGTGCTATTTATTTCTGGCTACATGTTCAAATTAACAAGCAAGAAATTGCTTATGCCTTGATCAACTATTACAAATTGTAATGCTATTCTGTTATAATTTAGAAAACAAAGAACCTGAAGTATTCTTTTGTAAGCTTCTATGCTAATAGCTTAAGTGGAAAATATCTACACACACATAAAAATCCAGTCAATTCAAGTTCAGGGAGCTTGAATTGACTAGAGATGATCCAGCTTCCTCTCCCAGGATGGTGCGTTTTTGGTTGCCTTCATGATAATCTATTGGTTTTTGGTTAGACTTTTCTAGAAAAGTAAAACACATTATTTCTAAGGTCATGTTCCTTGCTGGATAGATTTAGTTATTGGGAAATGATTTCATATATCATATGTAACTCAGTGTTTTAAAAATATGCATAGATTAGGGAAGATCATGTTTTCCCATGATGCCTTCAATATGAAAAAATTAGCATTTTGTTTCCTGAACGTTAAAAATCAATGGATTGTACTGATAGAAATGAAGAATTTTTGGCCAGGAAATCATGTCAATACAATTGAACCCTAGGTCTATTCACAGTAACCAAGGTGCAGAAACGATTCAGGTGCCTAATGACATGTAAATGTGGTATATATGCACAATGTAATACTACTCAACTATAAGGAAAAAAATGAAATCTTGCCTTTTGTGATAACAGACATGGGATGGGAAAGAGTCAAACTAAGTAAAACAATTAAAAGATGCAAACAGGGGACTGGGAAAACTCAATAGATTCAGAATTTTGTTCTCAGACCACAGAGCTGTGGTTACTACAGAGGGTTTATGGGGAGAGTGTCCTTTTGGGATGATGGTGTGGATATGGGAAAAAAGTAACCCTATCCACTGCTGATGAGAATGTTAACTGGCTCAATCATTTTTGAAAACAATATGGATACTTCACAAAAAGCTAATAACTGAGTTTTCATACAACACAGTAATTCCATTTCTAGACAATTACCCCAAACACTCTAATTAGAAAAGACATTTTCACTCTTACATTCATTGCAGTACTTTTCACAACGACCAAAAATGAACATAACCCAAATGTCCAAGACAGATGACTGGAAAAAGAAACTATGGTATATATACACGATGGAATATGACTTGGCTATTAGAAAAGAAGAAATGAGGTAGCTTTCCATTACATGGATGGAACTTAAGGTTATTATGCTGAGTTAAGTCAGCCAGATGGGGAAAGATATATGCAACTCTTTCATACATGGAATATAAAAGGAACAAAATAAAACAAACAGTAGTAAGAAAACAACAAATGACCAAAAATAATAAGAATAAGAATCTAAGACAGAATAGAACTTACCAGGGTGATGATTTGTGGGGAGAGGAGTAGAGATAGTGATACTGGTGGGGCACAGATGAGAAGATCCTGAGACAGTGATGGAGGAAACGAGCATGATGGTGGAGTGTTTGGTATTGGAATGATGTGTGCATAAGCATTATTATAAAATTGTAAACCGGGGGGGGGGGCTGAAATAAAATAAATAAGTGGGAGGTGAATTCTAATGGACTGCAGTGGAACGATATTGATACTTGGGTGGTAGTTATTGTGTGCTAGTATATATTTTGAAGAGATATAAAATTGTATCCTTCCAATATGTCTAGGCATATAATGACTTTAATTATAAAATCCAGAATTTAATCATATTATTTCACAGATATATTAAAAAGAAGACCATTTGTATAAACATTTCAATATTATATTCATTTATTGTATACTCAGCTACTAGCTTGATAAATTTACAATTTGTAATTTATTGAAATATATACAATTTTATAATTTAATTTACCACAGCAAATGAACTATGAACAAATTTAAAATTATTATGTAAGTAAAAGTGAAGGTCTTGCTGTACCATAGCCAATTCATTTTCTTCTCTCCATCCCCAGGGGCTACCACTAAGCTATATTTGTTATTTAACATTCAGACATGTAGCATTAGCATTCCACCAGACAAACAAA
Organism: Sorex fumeus; assembly: GCF_029834395.1. Classification (NCBI taxonomy): domain Eukaryota; kingdom Metazoa; phylum Chordata; class Mammalia; order Eulipotyphla; family Soricidae; genus Sorex; species Sorex fumeus. The sequence continues at coordinate 61,489,321 of NW_026606059.1, forward strand.
ACAATATTGAGTGATTTGAAATAAGGGACTGACAAATGAGCTTAAATTTTACACAGAAGTAGGAATTGTTTGAGAAATAAGAGCCTACTTCTTTTGCACCTAGGTTGAAGTCATTCTAGGTAATCAGGAAGTCCCAAAGTCATTGACAGTTGAGAAGACCAGCTAGACATAAAGTGAAACAGAATGAGAATAAACCAGAGCATTTATCATGCCTTTCTGATGATGCCAGTGAAATAGAGGGATCTGGGGTTCTTTGCCATGCAGCTTCACATGACTGGCATGATTCAGGGGAGCTGAAGGAGGAACTGTGTGCATAGATGCAGATCTGACTGGTGCTCCATGACAACAGGTTTCACAAATGGCCAGATACAAGTTTCAAGAGCTATAATGACTCCAGGTACTCACAACCATCTTTGGAGAAAAATGGTGGCTTATTTTATTATTATTTTTCTTTATATATATGTATATATATATATATATATATATCCATCTCCGGGTGTGAATTTAGGTCACACCCAGAGATGCAAAAGGGGAACTCCTGACTCTGGAATTACGTGTGGCGTTGCTCAGGGGACCATATGGGATGATGAAAATCAAACCTGGGTTGGCCAAGTGCAAGGCAAATACTCTACCCACTGTGCTAATGCTCCAGCCCCTCTTTTCAAATAAATTAAAAATTTTCTTTAAATTTTTTAAATTTAATTTAAATGTAATCTCTGTTACCAAGAATTTTTTTTTTTTGCATCACACCCGGCAATGCACAGAGGTTGCTCCTGGCTCTGCACTCAAGAATTACTCCTAGCAGCGCTCAGCGGACCATATGGGATGCTAGGAATCAAACCCGAGTCGACCACATGCAAGCAAGGAGGGCATTTACCTTGCACGCAACAACCCGAGTTTGATTCCTCCGTCCCTCTTGGAGAGCCCGGCAAGCTACCGAGAGTATCCAGCCCGCACGGTAAAGCCTGGAAAGCTCCCCGTGGTGTATTCGATATGCCAAAAGCAGTAACAACAAGTCTCACAATGGAGAAGTTATTGGTGCCTGCTCGAGCAATTGATGAACAACGGCAGAACAGTGCTATAGTGCTACCAAGAATTATTTTTTTTTTTTACAATTCAGAGTCATCATGAATTATAAAGTTATTCATAATTAAGTTTCAGGTATTCAAGTTCACCAGTGTTCACATCCCTCCACCAATATTCCAGTTTCCTTCTTGCTCTCTAGCATCCCTCCATGGCAGGTACCTTTTCCTTCACCCCCTTACCCCCATTTAGGCATGTGATTTACAGTATTGTGACTGATAGGATATCAAGAATATCATTTTTATCTCCTTTTAGCACCCCCTCTTTCACCAAGAAGTTTGAAGTCAAACAGAAGAGAATGTTGGGAAGCCTAATATCAGCTCAGCATGTTTGATGCAACACAGCACAGCTTATTGTGTTAATGAAATGAAGATTACACACATTAAAATATATTCACTGAATTTATATGTACTCAAAACCAATCTTTGATGTTATTTTCTCTGTTTCCAAGATTTACATTGTGTTAGAAGCAGGGAAATAGTTCAGGCAGTAGAGCATGTTACTATCATGTGTGAGAACCTGAGTAGTACCCCTGACATTATATCCTGTCCCCCATCTCCACCCCAAGAAACACTTGGTATTATTCTGGTGGTCCCTGAGCAGCTTCAGACTGAGAAGCACCGCACTAACGCTGAACACTAAACCTTAGCCAGTATTGATCATCTGTGGATAGGGTGACCCCACTTCTACTCCTGATTCTGTTGTGAGTGGCCACTAATAAAAAACAAAATGCTGTTTTAATCATCAACATCAAGGATATATACTGGGTCCCAAGAAACATGCAGGGATTAAGAACCTAGCCTTGCATGTGATCAGCTCCAGTTTAATCTTTCAGCATCACTTATGGTTCCCAGAACACTACCAGGAGTGATCCCTGTGAATCACTCAATCTTTCACCATCAGACTCAATCTTTTATAAAAACACCTATTTCTCCTATATCTCCCCCACCATTTAAAATATTTTTCAAAAAATTCTTTATTATATTAAGGGCTGGAGCAATAGTACAGCACCTTGTATGCAGCCAACCCGGGTTTGATTCCTAGCATCCCATATGACCCCCTGAGCACCACGAGGGGTAATTCCTGAGTGCAGAGCCAGGAGTAATCCCTGTGCATTGCCAGGTGTAACACAAAAAGTCAAAGAAGTTCTTTATTATAATACCATGATTTACCAAGTTGTTCATAGGACAATTGTTATAGGCATTAAATGTTTCAACACCAATCATTTCACCAGTGTGATCTTTTCTCCACCAAATGTTCCCAGTTTCCCACCCACCACCCAAGCCTGCCTCTTTACAGGCACAAACAAATTTACATCATATTGCTTGTTGCAACACAAAGGCAAATAGAATTATCAAAACTTAGATCAAAAGAGTCAACTTGTGGGGCTAGAGCAATAGCACAGCAGGTAGGATGTTTGACTTGCATATGGCTGACCAGGTTTGATCCTAGACATCCTATATGGTCCTCTTACCGCTGTCAAGAAAAATTCATGAGTGTAGAGCCAGGAGTAACCCCTGAGCATTGCCAGGTCTGACCCAAAAAGCCAAAAAAAAAGTCAATTTGTGATAATTATTGTATTTTACAGCAATGTTACTAAAGTCATTGTCTGAGGAACTACTGTGCTGATTAGGGGTAGTTGAGCCTTGTGTGTTATTGTTTAGGTTCACTGGTGGTCTTTATGAAACTTTCCCATCAGATTGCTATGATCCCTACTGGGCTGACAGTTGTACTATGAAATTTGGAGGTGTCACGTAGCCACATAAGTGTTCCAGGATCTATGGAGCTGGAACAATTTGGTAGCTTGGCACTTTGGTGAGGTTCTGTTGTGGAACTGTGATGTTTCTATGTGAGAGGGTGTTGGATGTTACTTTGGTAGACTGGTCCCACCTGGGAAGAGTCAGCTGCTCATCTTTAGGAGATTAGTTGTGGAGCTGGGCTATTTCTTTGCAGCCAAGATGGCAGACATGGGAAGGAGTTCTGCAATTTCTTCCTTTTTTGTATTAGTTTGTGAGATATAACTATATTGATCATTACTCTTTTTTTATTAAAATTTTTTTAATAGTGAGACATCATGAGATACACTTGCAGACTTACACATTTTTGTGCTTGGGTTTCAATTATACAATGATCAAATACCCATCCCTCCACCAGTGCCCATTTCCCACCACCACGGATCCCAGTATTCCTCCCACCCCCCCCATCCCCCCCATCCCACCCTGCCTTTGTGGCAGGGCATTCCCTTTTGTTCTCTCTCTTATTAGGTGTTGTGGTTAGCAAAAGAGGCAATGGGTGACAATCATGTTTGGTCTATAGTCTACTTTCAGCATGCTTCTCCCAACCTGAGAGGATCCTCCCAACACCTTTATTTGGTGTTCCCTTCTTTATCTGAGCTCCCTCTTCCCCTAGTATGTGTGGTTGGCCTCCAAGCCATGGAGTAAAATTCCTGGTACTAATCTCGGCCATTCTTGGGTGTTGGTCTCCTATTTTTTCCTTTATGTTCCCCAGATGAATGCAATCTTTCTATGTCTATCCCTTTCTTTCTGAGTCATTTTGCTTAACATGATACTGTCCATGTAGTACCACTTGTATGTAAAATTTCGTGACTTCGTCTTTTCTAACAGCTACATAGTACTTCATTGTGTAAATGTACCAAAGTTTCTTTAACCAGTCATCTGTTCTTGGGCACTCAGGTTTTTTCCAGATTCTGGCTATTGTAAAGAGTGCTGCAATGAACAAACAATTGCAGATGTCACTTTGACTATACTTTTTTGCCTCTCTGGGATATATTCCCAGGAATGGCTAAAAGGCACATGAGAAAATGCTCCACATCATTAATCATCAGGAAGATGCAGATCAATACCACAATGAGATATCACTTCACACCACAGAGACTGGCCCATATCCACAAGAACAAAAGCAACCGGTGCTGGCGCGGATGTGGTGAGAAAGGGACACTCCTTCACTGTTGGTGGGAATGCCGACTGGTTCAGCCCTTTTGGAAAACAGTATGGACGATTCTCAAAAAATTTGAATTTGATCTCCCATTTGATCATTACTCTTTTAATGGGTATTTTTGGTACAGCATTGCATTGAAGACTATGGTCCAATATTATCAGTCATTTTCTTTTTCTTATAAAAATTCTTGTTTCTTGCTTTTCATATTTCATTTTTAACCCATTTGAAATTTACATTATCTTCATCTGGATAAATGTCTTGGCATAAATTTTTGATTACATTCTTTCTTCTTGAAATTTTCACTTACATTTATCAGTCCTATTTGTCATGATTTCAAAAAATACTTCTTGTGGGCAGAAGATGACTAAGTGACTTAAAGCTGAGTCATCTTCTGTTTGAGGATTGTCTGTTCAATCACCAGTTCACCTCTCCTGCACCAGCCACCCCAGAGGCTGGGATTCCTGGGGAGGGAAATAATTCTATAATGCATCTGTTTTTATCTTTTGTCTTTGTTTATTCTTTTATTTTGACTTTTCTGTGATTTGCCCTTGGCCCCTTTTTTATTTCCCTACTGGTTCATTTTGGCTAATACTATTGCTGTTTCTATCTTCCCTTCAGCTCTGTCTTTTGAAAATCACTCATATATATCTCTAAACATTTCTACTTTTCAGTCACAGGCAGTTTGCAAGAAGCAGTTGCAAAACTAAAATCATTGCTTTTCCACTGCTTCTTTTTTGTTTTCCTATTTTGGGAGCCCTAATTAGAACATCTGTGCCACATCGATGGTCCAATCATTCTATTCTCTGGTTGATCCCTATGGAACCACAGATGTTTCCAGTCTAAATTCATAGGACACTTCTTTTTTTATCACAACTTCCTGTCAGGGAATTGAAACTCAGTCTTTGAATTGTTTGCATTTTTTTTTCTAAACCAAAGGTTGATCATTGGGTTTTACATTTTGGTAAAAAGCATCAAAGTAAATAGTTCCATTCATTTGTCATGTGAGAAAAACAACAGACTTCTTATCTCTCACAAAAGGAACCTATTTCCAAATGGTACCACATGAGTTGAATTGAAGGCAAAGTTCTACTATCAACTGTTAGAGCCATGGCCGTTAATTCTCTGAATGCTGTGTAGTTGTCTAGGGCAAGTATTAAATGTTGGTGTGTGATCTATTTGTGTTCGTCAGTGGAAATAACCCAGATCTCTTCTCTAGACCTATTTATTCTGGTCAACTTCTCTATGGTTTAGCCTAGCTTAGAGTATCATTTTTCAAGGGAGTTCAACATTTGAAGACTGAGTTAAAATAAGTTTATAAGACTCCTTCCTGAGAGAATTTTTTAGTAGGAAGGGAGAGGATCTTTGAGGAAACTGGCACTTAAAATGAAGGGACATTAGCACTGAGAAAAATTACCCAATGTCAATTATACAGCTTGCATGCACTCTGCAACGTTACATCTTGGCTTAGTCTATAAATGGTGTTGACATCTGGGTAACAATTTAGAAAAATGTAGAGCTATGTTCTTACCTAATATTATGTAATAAAATGAATTTTAGATGGATATCAAAGGCAAAACCATCCAATTTTGGAGAAAAATAGGTAGAGGTAAATATGTGAACTTGGAGTAATGTTTTCTAAGCATTTTGAGAAAGAAAGATTTTATGAAAAATTTATTCTTATAAAATAAAAGAAGTTAAAGATTTTAAATGAACAAATGAGGTAAAGAATAAATTTAATATTTGTAAAGTATATTGTTAGGTGCCAATGTTAACTTTAAATGAAACCAATGAACTTGCATAAAATTATAAATGAATATACAAAAACATGGACAAAAAGCATGGAAGCTACTTCAAAAGATAGGAAAGCAGTTAAAGAAATTTTTAAAATTTTTAACAGTTAAAACTTTTCAATTAAAAATATAAACACTCTTTAGGGTTAGAAATCATCAAAAATTATCAATTGTGTTGATAAAGTTTGTGAAAAGTGATACGTCTATACACTGCACATGGAATCATATCTGAGTGTCCTGTTTTTGTAAAGGAAAAAGATTTATATGACCTGAAGAGAAACCAGAATATAAGGACCCTGTTTTTGTAAAGCATTTACAATATGTACAAAAAATCTTAAGTAGAAATTTGGACTTGTCCTAGGAATTGAAATTCAAGAAATGTATAATATTCTAACCCAAACTCTGAGATTGTTTATAAAATATTTGTAAGGGAAATTACAGTTCTCTTTCCCAATTGAGTATGGTGCCTTGCTGATATTTGCATTTTAGTCCTCTTGGGTGTTACACAGTTCACTGTGAATTATTATGTTTGATGTTATACAACAGAATCAAGAGCTTGGGTTTCTTGACTTCTTTCAGAGCATATGACAGCAAGCATCTTTCTTAACCTATACTTTTGAGAATTTGGATGCTGGAATTTAGTTAATTTTCCAGGGTAATATAAATAGTCAGATGACAGATTCTGGAAATAAACCAGACTCCTCTGATGACAAATTCCTCTGTCTCTCCATTTGTTTTCTTACTGGAACATCTATAACATATGGTAGGTTTCTATTGCTCTCATATTACCACATGATTTAGTAGCTCTAAAGAGTACCCAATTTATTAGCTCTATAGATTAGAAATTCAGGGAATCTCAATTAGTTTAGCTGAGTAGCATCTTCCACAGAAGAGATCAAAGTGGGCTTTCTCCTTGTCCACAGAGTATGGGAAAAGATCCGTTCCCTAGATGTTTATGTTGCTTGCAGAATTCACTCCTGGCAGGTGTCAGATGGTAGTGATTGTTCTTTGCTGGTTTGCAACCAGGTAATTTACAGTTTCACAGGCTACTCTCTACTCATTGAATGTATGCATTTGCATCACAACGACCAGTTTTATAGTACATCAGAGTTTTTTCCTGCTTTAAAATCTTGTAAGGCAGGGTGGGATGGGGGATTGGGCGTGGGAGGGATACTGGGACCCGGGGTGGTGGAGGATGGTCACTGGTAGAGGGATGAGTACTCGATCATTGCATAACTGAAACCCAAGCACAAAAATGTGTAAGCCTACAACTGTACCTCATGGTGTTTCACTAATAAAAATTAAAAGAAAAATCTTGTAAGTCTGTAACTGTATCTCACGGTGATTCATTAAAAGAAAATTTTTAAAAACCCTTCTTGTTTCTTTTCTGTTGTAAGTTAGAATAATACCTCTCATTAAAAAAAGGTCACAACTGGAATAATTATGGCCACAATCATCAGAGCTCTAGGACACTGAGGCCACATCTAGTGTTTCTAGGTGGGTAGCACTCAGTGCCAAAGACACTAAAGTATGTGCTCTACTGCTGAGCCACATTCCCAGGCTAAAGACTCCAGTGACTAGATTAGAAACTCTGGGGTAATTTTCTTTTTGACTCACTCAGAGACATGATTGACAACCTCTAATTACTTCTGCTATGTCTATTGCCGCATAATCATAGACATGTTATATCAGCGTATTCATGGAAATTATTTTAAAAGGCTTGAAGGTCATTTTGGAAATCTGTCTACAACACCAATATTTTCAACAGAGACCAGGCTGATTCCTAAGGGTCACAGATGAAAATTGAATATATAAGAGGGGTTATGGCGTAGGACTAAGTGGCCAGCCAGTTGGACAGTGAAAAGGGGAGAGGAGCGCAAGAAAGAAGTGAGGTTGGAAGGAGACCTCTGTCAGAAAAAGATTGACGAACACTGTACTCGATCATTCTATCTCTGTATGAGTTGAAGCGGTTACAATCACTGAATACTAATACAAAGGGATGATAGAATGGGAGAACATAGGAACTGAGCATATTCCTTACGCTTTGTAATCATTCGGTCAGAAAAGTTAGTAAATAATGGAAGGTTGGACAGGTGGGGGCTGTGGAAAACTGGCAAAATGCAGGCTCTCTGAGAATCAACAGTGACCTTCTTGCCTTAAAGCGACAGGGCTGTGCTGCCAGATGTTTAACTTTTCTAAAAGAGGCTATTTGGTTTTTGTTATTTTTCTTATCAGGGTCACTTCTGGCAATGCTCAGGGGTCAACAGACTTTACATGGCAGTGCTTGAGGGCATACACAGAGCCAAGGATAAAATTCAAGGTCTCACACTATTAGGCATGTGATCTGACCTCCCAGGCCTCTTTTCTTCTAAAAATTTTTATGATTTAAACACTTCCCCAGAAAACACAGATTCATGTGTTAGACCACCAGTTGATTTTATTGTTCTATAAACTTTTTTTTGTTTGCTTTTTGGGTCACACCCGGCGATGCACAGGGGTTACTCCTGGTTCATGCACTCAGGAATTACTCCTGGCAGTGCTTGGGGGTCCATATGAGATGCTGGGAATTGAATCCAGTGCAGTCGCATGCAAGGCAAAACGCCCTACCCACTGTGCTCCAGGCCCTGTTCTGTAAACTTTTATTGACTTTTTTCTTCTGTCTTTCTTTTTATGGGGACAATGGTAATTTAGACTAACCCTATTAGATAATCTGAAAATTTTCTTCCACCTCCAAACACTTATACAACATCTCCACATTTGCTTTTACCATATAAAGCAATATGTTCTGAGTAGTAGAATGTCAACACCTTTGGGAGGGGAATATTGCTGAGTTACCCATCATGTTCCTCTGCTCCAGATAGAATCACAACCACCCTAGACACTAAAAAAGCTTCCTGGATAGTAACTTGCTGTGTCAGCTTGCACTGGGGCATCCCCACAACATTCCAGTCTTTCCCCTTTATTTTCTGTAACTTAAACAGAAGCCAGTCTTTTAAAATGTCGGTCCTGAACTTTTAAAAACATCAAGAAAGTAGCAATAAATATTCTGTTTTTGCCTGCTCCCCTCTCATCCTTTAGTTTTATGGTGTGTTGAATATTCATTTATACCCAAAACCATTTTCTTTATTCATTTTTTGGGGGGTAAGTATTAAATTTGAGGGATGAGACAAAGGAAAACACCTCATCAAGGAATAATGAGTTTACCTTGCAGTCTGGGGGAAAACATTCTTTTTGATCCAAACTTGCAGTCCTCTCCAATCTTTTTAATCGATTTTACATTTCAACTGCACTCTCAGACACAAACATCTGTGATCACAAAACAGAATGAAGTCTCACAATAGCTTGGCTTTGATTGGTGAGTGAATCAACATAAAGTTTTTCCGTGGTTGTTGCAGTCATTTGTTTTCTTGAGTCACACCTGGCCTTGCCCAGAGCTTAGAAAAAGTGAAAATGAATGGGCAGATGGAAGAACAGAAACACAATAATTTTAGATCTCTTGCAAATCATTTTGCATAGATTCCACTGTTTTGATACAGTAACTAAAAAAAAACACTGGTAGATGTTTAACACTATTTACATTTATTTCTATTCAAATAAACAAAAGTATATTTCCTATGATTTATTTCAATCTGTTTCAATTGAATCAATATTATTAGGGCTTAGAGGGATAATACAATGGGTAGGGCACTAGGCTTTGCACACATCTGACCCAACTTTGATCCCTGACACCCCACCTTGTCCTCTTGGACCTACCAAGAGTGATTCCTGAGCACAGAGCCAGGAGTAAGCCCTCAGCACTGCTTGTGGCCCAAAAACAACTAAAAAAATTTAGTTAAAAAACAACTAAAAAAAATACACATATAATTTTGGGTGGATTAAAAATCTCATTCTTAAAATTCCATATGGATGATTATGATGGTTCACTAATATTGATGAAGTTGATTCTGTTTCCAGTAGCTGACTAAATTTATATTTTCTGGATAAAAACAAGAATGAGATATAGCTGTGTTGAGGTCCAGAATTTCCAGCTAGATTTGAAATAATCAGATTTAAGTAGAGTATGAGAAGAACATGGGTCATTGCTGTGGGAGCAAGTGCAATTGATCATGAGACCTCAGGAGTCTTATTATTTTATTATAGGATCCTTCATTTCTATGATTGGTAGCTCAGGGGTAAGATGATAGTCAATATTCATTACTTTTCTGATAAAGGCTGCAAACAAGACAGAAAAATTCTTTCTTCTTTAGTTAGAAAAAATTTGCATTCATGTCTCTGATATTTCCATCTATCTGTTGAAATTTATCAATATGCAAATTAAGCAATTCTCACATATTGATACAGAGGAAGTGATATGCCCTGAAAAGGAACCTATCAGTATTGATTCACATAGCTATCCACTGTAATCTGGGATTTCCAACTTGTAAGAATGGTGGGATCACCTACCAAGAGCTAAAATGATGCATTCACAGAGGAACTATTTCAAAATCATCTTCAGGTCATTGGAACAGAGGAAAAAATGAGGTTTGGAATGGAATAACTGCATGAGAAATTTGCTCCATTTACTTATTCTTATTAAACTTCTCTCTTTTGGGGGGGTTACTCCTAACTCTGTGCTCAGGGTTCACTCCGGGCAAACTCAGGGGACTATATGGAGTCCTGGGGATCAAACCCTGGTTGACCACATGCAAGGCAAGTGCCCTGCTTGATGAATTATAATTCCAGCCCTTCATTAAACTTCTTTACTCTAAGGGAAAATTAATTTGTACACAATGATATGGACTTCAAAGATTTGGGATAGGAAAACTCAGAGAATACAATTGCGATGACAGTGCATAGCTTAGAGGGCGATTGTGCATTAGGAGGCTAAAGTTTGATCCCTGGAACTGCATGGCCTCCCCACCACTTTCAGGAGCAGCTCCTGTATCACTGGGTATGTACCCCAACCTAAAACAAAATATGACAGTATATTTAAATCTCTCATGTCATAATAAGGCTTTCTCTGGTCTTTTCTTCACTTTAAAAAAATGTCAAATTCATATTGATTTTTACATAACCATAGTATTCCAAATTCCATAGAATTCACAGTAATTGATATCTTAGGATATTTACCTTTTTTGAGGCAATCCAGGCTAGCAGATAAACCTGAAACCATGATCAGATGGACCTACAGTTAGGATCTTAGCATAAACACAAGCTGTATAGCAGAGGGCAAACTATTTAACCTCTTTTTATAGTTCAGTCTTCCTTGTCTTCTTTTTCTTTCTTTTTTTCTTCTTTTTTATCATACCTGGCAATACTCAGGGCTTACTCTTGGCTCTTTACTCAGGGATCACTCCTCGTGGGTTCAGGAGACCATATGGAGTGCTGAAGGTTGAACATCCTTTTCCAAATTATGTACAGAGATGATAATCTTACTCAAACTCTCAGGGGTCTCAGGGGATGTTGTGTTATCTGGCTGGAAAGTAGATCTCATGTAGTACTTTGTTTCTATGGCTTTAAGGGGATCTGAATCACCGTGCTAAAGAACTACCCAGAATTTGTAGGACATTCTTACCATCGAAAAGTAAAATCTCTTCCAGCAGAAATTCAAAAGGTGGAATGAGAGGAGTAGGTGCTATGTCTTCAAAAAAATTCTGCTGTTTACCTCTTACAAAACCTAAATAAAATCTACGAAATTAGTCTGAGACTTTAAAGTAAAAGGTAAAGGTAAAAGGTAAAGGCCCTCCCGTTGATCGTCGATTTGCTCGAGCGGGCCCAGAAACGTCTCCATTGGAGACTTTGTTGTTACTGTGTCTGGCATATCGGATACTCTCGGTAGCTTGCTGGGCTCTCTGAGAGGGACGGAGGAATCGAACTCGGGTTTGCCATGTTTGGCCGCTTGTAAGGAGAACACCCTACCGCTGTGCTATCACTCCAGCCCAGACTTTAAAGTAAGACTGAAATATTGGATTCTATTCAAACATGACCAGTTTCTTCAATGAATTCCCAGTATCAAACAGTGGAAAGCAGTACTTTCCTATAATTCCATAATAAACCTTCACATAATTTTCAAATTATATGACTGGATTAAGTCTTTGGTCATTTTCTGAATGCTGAAAATACTGTGATAATGTCCAAATTCATCATCTCCAGTATGTCAATTAAAATAGTTATAAAATAGAAAAGTAAACTGTAGAAATTACCTTGAGCTCAGTGGCACGGTGACTAGTCTGGCATTTACAGAATACTAATAGCTATGAAAACTAACAATAAGAGATATAGCAACTAATCAATGAGGACATTAGTTAGCACTTTATCTACTTATAACTCCCCAGCACATAGCATATTGCCTGGTAAGCAGTAATTACTGGACAACCTACTGGACAAAGTAGTTAAATATATAAATAAGTGAAGGAATGAATACCCTACTTTTGTGGTAATTGCTCTATAGAGCACCCTTTGGCATAGACTGAGATGATTTCTTTGGAATTTTAGTATTTTCAGGCAATGAATATTTTAGGAAAAAAGTAATATTTCTGTTTGGATGTTTGAATATATATCTGACTGTCATCAGCACTAGGAGAACAGACTTCAGGGAGCCAGAAAGGATTCTTAGGCATTTTCAGAAATATTCAGAAATTGCAATTCCTGGGGAGAAAAGGTTGGTTCCCATGGTGCCTGGAATATGTGCTGAGGATGCTTATTGGATAATAAATTCCCAAGACTGCACTGATTTTTTTTTTTTTTGCTGAAGGCTTGAGGAAGCAGGAGTAAAACAGTGAGAAGGAATTGAATAATCTTATGAGGATTTTGACAAGATGTTTTTAAAGATTAGAACGAAGATTTCAAAGATTCTTAGGAATTCTTAGATTCATTGCAGAGGTCACATTACAGACGAAGAAATGAAAGAAATGTGATTGAAAGAGATTCAGAGAAAATGAATCAATATTATGGTGTAAAACTTTATCTGTATAAATTTGAACCATAAAACTCTTGAGCTAGCTGGAAAGTTGGGAGAGTTTACCCTGAATTCTTCATTCTACAGTTCATAGGCCAATGGTCAGGGTATTTAAGCAGCTTGTCCAGAGTAACACAAGAAAACAGCGACAAATCCAGGATTGTAAAGCGGGATGCCTAATTTCTAACTCTTTCTTGAGCTGGTTGCCTAACCCTGGGAAAAAGGAGAAACCACTCCTTTGGAAGAGTATTTGTCATTTGGCTGCTACACTCAAGGGAGAGCCAGATTATTTGATGGTGGAAAAAGAAGATGAAAATGAAAACTGGAGATGGATCTGCATATTTTATATGGAAAGCATGAACCAACTATAGTATGAGATATTGAAAAAGGTTATAATCAATTTAAATTCTTCTGGACATAAACTTCAGAGCTAATAACAAATTGTCTGGAAAAATTAATAGACCTATTCTTTTTGTTGCATTAGGAAAATGAAATGTCCTCATTTTCAGAAACCTATTCAAAGGTCAAATACATTAACCTCAATAAAGAAAAAGAAATGAAATAGAGAGAAAAGATTGCATCCACGATCTCTTGAACTTACCCTCTGTGATTCAAAGCCGACAGCCCTGGATTGGAAATGAGGGGATTGGAATATATTCCTGTTTAAACTGAGGCTTTAGTCAATTCAACAATACTATGGGATTCAATTTTCTTATTCATTAAATAAGATGATTGGATTTAGAGGATTGGATTTTGGATACTAACAGTCTGTCAAATTTATGATTTCTTATGATTTAAGATTTACCTTTATAATATCTTATTAAAGTAATACAATTTCTGATATGCACCTAATGAATCAACTTGGATTGATGAAATACACTTCATTAAGTCCACCATTAAATGTTTCAGTCTATTTTTTACCATATAATAGAACCCATTTAAAACCCCTTAACCCCTTCAATTCTAGTCATCAATAACTTGATTTTATAACCTTAAAGTTTACTTTTATTTAATTTATCCATTTGTTTTGTATCTCTCTATGTCACACGTCAGTGAAGTCATTGATATTCATCTTTCCCTATAAGAAATATTTTATTAGGCACAAAATCATGTATGTCAATTTCTTTGTAAATGGAAAAGCTATCTTTTTAAAAAACTGAATTATACTCATAGATACTCATTGTATATGAATGCTGTGTCTTCTTTCTTTAAGTATTTGTTTGTGAAGCTTTTTTTTGCTTTTATTGGGGGGTCACACCTTGTGGTGCAGAGGGGTTACTCCTGGCTCATGCGTTCAGGAACTACTCCTGGTGGTGCTCGGGGGACCATATTGGATGCTGGGAATCAAACAAGGGTTGGCTGTGTGCAAGGCAAACGCCCTACCCACTGTGCTATCTCTCCTTTCATGAGCCTTTAAGTTGCTCAGTCTAGTTTCATATTAAATGTTTGATTAGGGGTTACTAGTCAAAATATAAAAAGGACCTATAAAACTGAGCAACAGAAAACTAACATCCAGTTAATCATTGATAGAGAATCTGAACAGTCACTTGCCTTTTATGAAAAATGGTCAACAGGCACAAGGAAAAATGAGCATCATTTACTTTTAGGGATACAAAAATGAAAGCAAAATTGAGATGTCACCTCATACCTGTGAAAATGACTATTATTCAGATCAAGATTGTTATTCAAATTACAAGATAGAACAAGCATAAGAGATGATATGGAGAAAAGATCTACCTTTGGTGGGAAAGTAAATTGATGCAGCCTATTAAATTTAATTCAAGTAGAAATTTCATATGATCTAGTATCTACCCCAGTTTTGAGTATTTACCTGAGCAATTCAACATTTCTAACTGAAATTACCATGAGGGTGCATAGAATTATATAAGGTGCACAATGCAGTATTATATAAAGTGAACTTTAAACTTAGCATGCATGATCATCTTTGACTGCTTACTGGGAACCAGGTATCATGTAGGATATTGTGCACACAACAGTGAATAGTACAGATGTTGTTCCTGATTTCAGAGAATTAAATAATCAAGAAATAAGAAACAGCAAGCAATAAATTCTTAAGCTTTATTTATAAGATATAGAAGACATAACTAGTAATAGGAGCTAAATTGAGTTAGAGAGAAAATGTCAGAGTAAAAGTTTCCTTTGGGCTGTGTCCATGGAAGAAAGCCTCAAGCCTTAATAGGAACTTTAAAATCACCATAGGAAGAATGTCCCTAGCAAACAGGGCAATGACTCTGAGTTCAGAAAGGGCTTACTGGAATTTAGGACCTAGTGTAAGTGATTGTGACTAGTATAAAGTGGTGAATGGGAAAGGAAATATCAAGTGAGGACAGAGAAAAGGTCTTGGAGGATCTTTCAGACTATGAGAGGGAGATGGATTTCATTGCAAAGAATATGAGTTCAAAAGAAGCCTTAAGGCAAATAAATGTCCTGGTATGGCCCATGTATATAAAACCAGACTGTTTTCAATTTTGTGGTGAGAATCTAGAAAGGCTAACTGTGAAGAGGTAGGAATAAGGTGATGCAGTCATTTAGTTAAGTAGTATAGTAACTTGGATTATAGTTACACATGGAAAGAAAAAGATAGCAGTAGAATCAAGATTGTAGCATGTGGCAGATAAGCAAGGAAAAGAAATCCAAATCATAGGTTGTTGGGATAGGGGAAGCTTGCAGGAAGAGAGGATTTAGATGCGGACAGAAGTTATTACTTCTGTGTTTTTGTTTTTGTTTTTTTTTTTCAACTTTGAGATTCCTCTTACACACATATGCTAGGAAATGCCAAGTAGACAATTGGTAACATGAGTCTGGAGAAGCAGAAATACATACTTTTGGAACTGTCAAAATATTCATGACAGCTATGGCTATAAGGCCACTTAGAGAATGAAAATGGGGCAGAATACCCAGGAATTGTGGCATATGTTAAAGAGCCTGTTGCTACAGTTGAGAAAGTATGACCAGTTGGTGGAGGGTCTCAAAACCACATAAGAAGAGAATCTTTTTAAGAGAGTGTAATAAACATGTAGAAACTTTCCAAAGTTAAATAAAATAGGGACTGAAAGTGTCATTAGATTTGAAATTTAGAGATAATTGGTGATATTTTTGAACGATGATTTTTAAAAATGATTTACCAGCAGAGGAACAAAGGCATGCAGGTCCTGGGGCTGAGATCTCCAAGTCTTCTCAGATCGGGGCTGAGTATCCTCCACCCAGATCCTCCATCTTCCAGTAGACAGGGGTCACACCCATCAACTGTCCCCTGGCTCCATGTAATCCAATCAACAGCCAAGACCCAGAGACTATAAAACCCAGATCCCGGAAGCGTGTGGTGACATTTTATTATCTCATTCTTACGTTGGACCACCTGGCAGGCTACCAAATGTAACCTGCCCACACGGCAGAGTCTGGCAAACTCCCCGTGGTGTACCCAACATTCCAAATACCAGTAACAATGATGGGTCTCATTCTCCTAACCCTGAAAGAGCCTTGAATATGGTTCTTTTTGAAATCTCAGAGCTAGGGCGAAGGAGACGTTACTGGTGCCTGCTCGAGGCAATGAACGAACAACAGGATGATCGTGATCAATAGTGATTTAAAAAAAAAAATTTAAAAAATTTTTATTAGTGAAACACCATGAGGTACAGCTGTAGACTTACAAACTTTCATGTTTGGGTTTTAGTTATACAATGATCAAGTACCCATCCCTCCACCAGTGACTGACCTTTCTCTACGATCAATGATCCCAATAGCCCTCCCACCTTCCCACCCCATTCCCCTCCATCCCACGCCGCCTCTGTGGTAGGGAATTCCCTTTTGCTCTCTCTTTCCTTTATGGTGTTGTGGTTTGAAATAGAGGCATTGAGTGGCCATCATGTTTGATCTATAGTCTACTTTCAGCACGCATCTCGTATCCTGAGCTAATCCTCCAACACCCTTTACTTGGTGTTCCCTTCTCTATCTGAGCTTCCTTTTCCCCCAGCATGTGCTGCTGGCTTCCAAGCCGTGGAGCGGACCTCCTGGTACTTATCTCAACTATTCTTGGGTGATGAACAGTGATTTTAAGTAGTGGTGGGATGAAAATACATTAGAGCAATTTGAAAAATAATTGAGAGATTAATAGGTGGGAGAAGTGTATAAAAAAGTTTTAAGATGCTTTTGTGAAGATGTGAAGACAAGTGATACTGTAACCAGAAAGACTTGAAGACTCCAAAGAAAATAAATTTGTTTAAAGATAGAAAACACTAGAACTTATAAAATAAATGGTTGTCAGTTGTCGGCTAAGTCATGAAAGATAAATGCTGTTGACCAGAGATTGGAAAACATGAGTCATGGGTCAAATACAGCCTGTGGCCTCTTTTGCACACGATGGCCATGGACTGAGCATAGTTTATACATTTGTGAATAGTTTACAAACAAAAAAGGAAGGCTATCTAGTGACATATAAAAATTGTGTACAATTCCAATTTGCATGTCCACAAATTGGACACAGTTAATTACATTAGTTTAATTATCATCTCAAGCTACTTTGGGACAATGATGGCCAATATTGAAGTCAAGGCAGAGTCTCCTGCTCCTGCGCCTGGCTTTCCTCACCAGGGCCCCTTGGAGGGGGGCGGGTTGAGTTTCCCTCCCCACCCCGAGCAGAGCCCCGGCAGCCAAAGACCTCCAGAACCAGCTACAACCATGCTGAGACCACTCTCCACATGTCTGGACAAGCCTCATGCATGAAGGAACTGGCAAAGGAACCAAGGCATGCGGGTCCTGGGGCTGAGATCTCCAAGCCTGCTCGGATCGGGACTGGGCCTTCTCCACCCAGATCCCCCATCTTCCAGTAGGTAGGCATTACACCCACCAGCTGCGGCCGGTGCCAGGTGGTCCCATCAACGGCCAAGACCCAGAGACTATAAAACCCAGCTCCCAGAAGTGCGCGGCCACAAATGTGACATCTTATTATCTTGTTTTTACTTTGGAGAACCCTTCAGGCTACCGACAGTATCTTGCCCGCATGGCAGAGTCTGGCAAACTTCCCGTGTCATACTCAATATGCCAAATACCAGTAAAAATGAGAGGTCTCATTCTCCTAGCCCTGAACGAGCATTGAATATGGCTCTTTTAAAATTTCAGGACTAGGAAGAAGGAGACATTACTGGTGCCTGCTTTAGGCAATCGATGAACAACAAGATGATTGTGATTGTGATTGAAGTCAAGACAGACTGAAAGACTGAAATAAGCCTTGAGAATCACTGAGTGTGAACTTTCTCAAAACCGAAAAATATATTTAGGATCAATAGTGTTGAATTCAGAAGAGGAAGAATGGTTTTCTTTATATTCAACCACCTCTCTCTCCCTTGCATTTCCAGTGCTTAAAACCCTACCTAAAATCACTGTATCACTGTCACTGTCATCACATTATTCATCGATTTTCTTGAGTAGGCAACAGTAACATTTGCATTCGTCCTAGCCCTGAGATTTTAGCAGCCTCTCCTTACTTGTCCTCAATGGTGCTGTATTGGAAGCTCTTTTAGGGTCAGAGGAATGAGACCCATCCTTATTACTATTTTTGGCATATCAAATATGCCACGGGAGCTTGCCTGGCTCTGCCATGGGGGCAGGATACTCTAGGTAGCTTGCTGGCTTCTCCGAGAAGGAGAACTAGATTATAAGAGGTCGGGAGCTTTGTTTTATAGTCTCTGGATCTTGGTCGTTGATGAGATTACATGACTCCCGGGGCAGTTTGTGGGTGTCACTGCCTAGCTACTGGAAAATGGGGGGTCTGGGTGGAAGAGGCCCAGTCCTGATCCGAGCAGGCTTGGAGATCTCAGCCCCAGGACCAATGCACCTGAGTTCCTCTGCGTGAGGCTCCTGTGAGCACGTGGAGAGTGGCCTTGAGCATGGCTGTGGCTGGGTTCTGGAGGTCTTTGGCTGCCAGGGCTCTGCTCGGGGCGGGGATTGAAACTCAACCCACCCCCCTCAAAAGGGCTCCAGTGAAGACAGCCTGCCATGTGGACAGGAGACTGCATCACTCTCTTCCGGGAGCTTCGTTTTATAGTCTCTGGATCTTGGCCGTTGATGTAAAATTAAGACACTCATTTATCATTTTGTGGTTGAGTGAGTTAATATGAAATGTTCCTGTCAAAGTTACATTAGATAACTGAGTCGTCCCTGATATATAGACGTATTTCTTCTCCACAGAGCAGGTGATGTGTTCTCTCAGTACTGCCCTTATCTGGAATGTGATTACTTCAATAGTCTCTACACAATATATTATACTGACCCTCGGGATTGATTTCTTCTCCAACATGTGACACCTAGAAGCAATATTTCTAGTAAGTTCTTGTCAAAATAGGGTGATGGGGATCTTGGCAATTGTGAGGGATATTGCCAAGAAGAGGCAATTTTACCCACTATTTGCCATATTAGCTTTTCAGAATGTCTCAAGATGCATTAGCATTCTTTTCTACCCCTAACATTTTACCTCCTCCTTTCCCCTGTCACCGCATTTGCATATTTTTCCAGATTCTCACAAAATCAATGGGTCTCTCAATCCCATAATTCTTTAATCTGATCTCTGCTTTGTGTGCTTGAAAATGCAAGAATACATAAGAAAGTGGGTACTGCCACTTCAAACACAGATTTTAGTTATTAGATCATTACTAACATTTTTTGAGTCTTTGAGAAAAATATTCTGCACTATTGTTATGCATCTCCAAAGATGATTTTTTTACAATTCAATTATTTGAGGGCCCACTCCTTCCCTACCATTAAACTCAAATATAGCTTTTAACTTGAGCAATGTGTCTAAGAATATGGTTTAAAAGATAAAAGCCAAAAGGAAAAAATGCTTCCAACTAAGTTTCATACTACTAAACCTTGGTAGCCTCACTATCTGTGGGTAAACTCTGCAATGATGTCTTTAATTAATTTTGAATTCTTCTAAGACATAAATTTACTTGTACCTATTTTTAAAGACAAGAATATTGATTTTGGACTAGTCATAAATTCCTGTAATATCTATCCTCAGTAAAAAAGCCAAGACAATGCTAGTCCATTTCTTTTTGTCTTGAAAATGTTATGCCAAAATCATCATTTTGTTGGCTGCATACATTGTGATTTATATTCAACAAGAGTTGTAAAAGGTTTTTATAGAGGTGACAGAGAATGACATTTTCCTATAAATCATGACCACTTTTACTGCCACAAAGTTCTAGGACTGAACTTCAAATGTAACTGTGCTGTAAATGCTGTGGATGGAACCACATTCTTGCTGAATGAGAAACATGTTTCCCCTCCACCGTGAGTGACTGCACATTCCAATCAGACTCTGGCAGATGAGAGAATCACGGAGTCCCAGGGACCCATGCTCTGCTTTGATGTCACAGCCATGAAATTCTGGTCACCCAGGACACCTCTGAATACAGCTATGCTTTCATGAATCATTTGGCTTTGTAAAATTACTGGGTGTAGCACTGAAATAAACTAGGCATTAAAGACAATTTGAGTTAGATAAGAGGGAGAGGAGTAAAATTTGGCAATTGTGAATCAAAAACATACTCCTATAAAAAGGAATCTAATTACATTCAATATGAGTCCTCAGAATTTATTCTAGCTATGGAAATATCATCTTTGTGCATAACTCTTCAAAGTGCCCCAGTGCCACACCTTAAAATCAGAAGTAGCTCACTTTTTAAAGAAACCATTATAGAGCAGAAGAAAGAGAGAGTCATCAGGAAATAAAGACTGGTTATTTTTCCCGTTAGTCTTTGTAAAAAGAAGTTGTGTGCAGAAGGCAGAAAGGTGAATTATATGATGTTCAAGAAGATATTAAATCTCCTTATATCTAGATTCCCAGTCCATAGGTCATCTTATGGTCCATTAAAAAATGGTGGAAGAAATGCCACTGTACTTCCCCCTGAAGTCAAATTAAATCCAACTTGAGTGTATACTCACCAGTATTAGGAAAAAGCTTTGGTATAAGTTTTGGAATTTTTCTACCACAGTATTAGTAGTAAACAGAACCCAGATGTATGTATCCCAGGAGGGATGTGATAGAAATCTCTGATTTCCAGTGCAACTATGACTACTGCTTCCTCAATACTGTCACCTATTCTGACACCTGCAGCTTTGATGGTCTGTGCTCAGAGATCACTCCTGATGGATTCAAGGGAACATATGGGGTGCAAGGAATAAAACCTGGGTCCACTGAATGGAAAGCAAGCACTCTGTTCTCTGTACTATCTCCCAGCTCGTAAATAAAACTCTTAAAATAATCTTTAGATGGTTTTGCTATTCCTTTAATTGATCCACATTCTCTCTTTGTTTTGTTTGTGGGGACATGTAATCTTTACAGTGATTACAATCAGACACAATTCTATGTTTTACTTTTTACTTTTTGAGGATGAATTTAATTTAATTTTTTAATTTAATCACAGTGAGATACACAGTTACAAAGTTGTTCATGATTGGGCTTTAGTCATATAATTTTCCAACACTCATCCCTTCACCAGTGTATATTATCACCACAACTAATGTCCCCAGTTTCCCTCTTATACCTTCCCATCTTGAGCATTATGGCTTACAAGATACTGTTGAGTGAAATCAGTCAGATATATGACTGAACTAATTTGTGAGATATAAAAAATAGTATGAGACTAATATCCAGGGCCAGAAAAAACAGGGGACAAGAGGACTAGCCAACAGTTGAAAGCTTGTCCTAAGTGTGTGTGTGTGTGTGTGTGTGTGTGTGTGTGTGTATGTGTGTGTGTGTGTATGTGTGTGTGTGTGTGTATGTCGGGGGCATTGCTGGGGGGATGGGCAGTTAGGATAAAGTAGGAACGGGTATGACAATAATAATTAGAAATGGTCACTCTAGACAAGAACTGAGTGTTGAAAGTAGGTAAAAGAATCCATGTGTTAACCTTTAACTATCTGTATGTTTTATTTTTGTAACTGAACAGTCAACCCGGCCTATAAATCGATGCATTTTCTACTATAGGATCATTTAAGCAGAATCTTGATGATCACTTGGAAGAGATACTATGGAAGTTATTCTAACATTTATGACAGAGGCGTGGCTGGTTTTGAGATAACATAAGAAGCATAGTGTTATGAGAAGAGGTCTAGTGAGTCAGAGGACTGGTATTAGTGTTTATAAAGAGACTTAATATTAAGGCAGTACTAGAAAAAATTCAGAGAAGTTCATGTTTCTCTTCTTCCCCCTCTATCCTCATTTATATTTCAATGTTCTCAGATAATAGTGTTTTTTATTTTTCTTAGTTATTTTGTTAAAGCACTGTACTTTTCTCCTGATATTTTCCTGATAAAATTCAACTCTGCTCAATCCATAAAAACTCTTGTTCAGGAAAAATCCCATTAATAAGATCTTTCTGGTATACTGTCATGCATATTAGAATAAGACTCCCCAAGAAAGAGACAAAGTCCGTGGATAAGATAGTGCTAGGTTCTTCCTTGAGTGATTGATAGACTCAGCTTTATAATCCAGGACCAAGAGTGTGTTGTCATTTGATACTCTCTATTCTCTTGTTTCACTAAATACCACATATTCTCACTCATCTGTGGAATGTAGAAGAGCTAAGTACTCTAACATGACTTAAGTAGTGATGTGAAAATTTTTGTGTAATAATTAAAGAATATACCGGTGGTATAAAGAATGCTATCTGCCTAAATTACTCCAGGATCAGAAGTACAATTTAGACTCAATAATAAAATATTTTCCAGTGAATTGTGATGTCTAAAGACAGAAGGATTTTTCTTTTGAAATGTCCTTATCATCAGACGCATTCAAGAGAATGATTAACCAGTCCCACTGGGGGGATCATGGTAAAAGTATTCTTGCTCTTGTTTGAAGTTAAAACTATTTAAATTACCTTAACATTTATTATGATTGCTATCAAAGTGGTTGCAAAAGTAAAAATGATGGCCAGAAATATATAAGGGTGCAATAGGAGGAGAATTACTATGCAGAAAGTATGCCCTAAAGTTATCAGTGTGGCAAGCAATTTGAAAGCCCTTTGCAAAGAGAGTGTAAATTAGACTACCATTTTTGGTAGAGAGCACAAAACTTTACTGACCTTCAAATTTCCTAGATTACATGTCCCTACACTCCCACATTTTAATTTAAATAAATTATTTTAATTTTCTTTTGCAGAGGAGGTACAACTAGTGGTAGTTAGGGCTTACTCCTGGCTCTGCTCTCAGGGATCACTCCTGGAGGGACTTGGGAGACCATATTGGGATACTGGGGATCAAACTCATGTCTACTGCATGCAAGGTAAGTGCATAAGTGCCCAACCCTCTGTACTATCATTCTGGCCCTAATAGTCTTTTATTTTCTTTCTTTCTTTCTTTCTTTCTTTCTTTCTTTCTTTCTTTCTTTCTTTCTTTCTTTCTTTCTTCCCTCCCTCCCTCCCTCCCTCCCTCCCTCCCTCCCTCCCTCCCTCCCTCCCTCCCTCCCTTCTTTCTTTCTTTCTTTCTTTCTTTCTTTCTTTCTTTCTTTCTTTTCTGGAGAAAAATGAATCAGGAGGGCAAATGGTGACATCAGTAGAAATAGTAGTTGTGGGAAAGGAATTTTGCTACAATTCACCAGTCGCAATCATATGTTAGAAGCTACTGAAAGAGTTGAATTAACTTTCCAGGCATTTTCTTTACTAACATGTTCTGGGCAAATAGAAGAGACTGACATCAGCTATACAGTGGATCAAATTAAAGTCAGGTGTATGATTTTCTTGTCATTTTTATAAATAACCTTGCCCTCTCTTCCAATATCCATGCCCTACACAGCAGCCGCCCTAAAATCACACGGAATTTCTACCTCTTATTTCCTGTGTTTTCTAAGTTCTCTCTGTCTTCCTTGTCTCACACCACCTTATTCTGATACAGCTGTGGAATAGCATTCATCTTTTTTTTCATTCTTTAAAATATATTTAATTAAGGCACCATTATTTGCAAAGCTGTTCATAACAATGTTCCAGACATAAAATGTTCCACCACCAGTTCCACCACCAGAGTGACTTTCCCTCCACCAATATTCCTAAATTCCCTCCCACCCTCCAGCTTACCTCCTTGGAAGGAAAATTTTATAGCTTAGTTATTGTATGTTTTTTCTTTTGGGGAGGGTGTACATATGGCAGTGCTCAGGGATTACTCCTGCCTCTGTGCTCATGGTTCACTATTGGTGGTGTTCAGGGGACCATATGTTATGTGGGGTCAGACCCAGGACTAGATACATGAAAGGTAAGCATCCTATGCCCTACTATCACTCTGACCCCCCAGTTATTGTAGTTTGGATGTTCTAATTGCAGTGTTGTTAACTCTGTGTTTTAGATATAAGTATATACACAACATTACCAATTTGATAGGGACCATGAACCTGTTACCTCATGTCCTCCTCTTCTTACTTTCCCCTTGATTTCTTTCCTTTTCTGTCCTTCTTATTTCTTTACTCTGGGGTCCAAGATAATCTAGGTATTCCTCCCACCACCCACTGATATCTTGCTTTCTCTTGTTCTGTTATTCTATATAACATAGGTAACTGAGACCACCTGGTATTTATCCTGGTATTTTTCTGACTTATTTCACTTAACATGGTATTCTACAGTTCCAACCAAGTTGCAGCAAATTGCATGATTTCATAATCTCTTATAGCTGCATAGAATTCCATTGTGTATATATACCACAACTTCATTATCCATTCATCTTCTTTGGACATTGAAACTGTTTCCATATCCTAGCTATTGTGATAAGTGCTGCAATGAATAATAGCATGCATGATTCTGTTGTGTGAATGTTTTTTGTGCCATTGGGCTAGAAATCAAGAAGTGGAACTGTTGAGTCATGTGGAAGCTGTATTCATTCTCTTATGATAAATCTCCATATTATCTTCCAGTTGTGTTCAACAAGATGACATTCTCACCATGAATGAATGACAGTTCCTTTTTCTTCACATCTGCACCAACACAGGTTGTTTCCAGGTGTTTTCTTTTTTTTTATATATATATGCCATTATTACTGGTGTGAAATGACATTATCATCTTGATAATGATTTTTCTGATTTTAAGTAATTGATGAGCACTTTTTCTTGTGTCTATTGGTGTCAAAAATCAGTCCCAGATGAACAAGCATGAAGCAGGGACACAATGAGGATTAAGAAAACTGACAGAAATAACTGAGCTAACGCATGAGATCAGTGGACTCTCACCTTTATAGACTAAGAGTCTTGACTGGCCCCATGTATAATTTTTATTATTTAGAACCATTAATCATCAGGAGGAGAAGAACAACATTTTTTGATTAAATGCCTAACTATCTAAATCTATCTGAGATAGACTTTTACACATTTGAGGGCCTTTGTATCTCAGGATAAACATCTTTGTTTATCAAGGGATTTATCAAGGGAAGAATCTTCCTGGAGAGGGAGCAGAGACAGAGCAGTCTGAAGCATTTTGCCTCCAGGTGCCTGCATTCTGGGTGTAGAGTTCTCAATAACTACAGGTCCTGTTTGAATCCTTTATTTATCTTAGGTCCCAATATGTTGGCTATATTTCTGTCTTTTTCAGAGAAATGTCTGTTCATGACTTCTTCCATTTTTCAAATTGGATTTTTGGATTTGTTCTTGTTAGTATTTGTGAGTACTTTATATACCCATGGATATTAACCTTTCTATTTTTAAGGATGAAGGCACACCCAGTGGTGCTCAGGAATCAGTCCTAGTGGAGCTCAGGAAAACACCTGTGGTACTAGAAATCGAAACCAGCGTGGCCATGTGCAAGACAAGTGTCCTACCTGCTGTTCTGTTGCTCATGCCCAAATAGCAAACCTTTATTTAGCAGGTATTTATTTATTTATTTATTTATTTTTTATTAGTGAAACACCACGATCACTTCTTTGTAGAATGGTGAGATCCTAAGAAAAAGTGATCGTTGATGTCAAGAGAGGGGTGCGGCAGGATGATACCATTTCACCGAAACTCTTCAGTGCCACCCTCGAGAACATCATGCGACGACTGGAATGGGAAGGAATGGGAGTGAAGATAGATGGTCGGCAACTACACCACCTCCGCCTTGCTGATGACATTGTTTTAATAACACCAAACATCAGCCAAGCGGCACAAATGCTGGCCGACTTTGACCGTGAGTGTGGAAAGGTAGGACTACAGCTGAATCTTACGAAGACAATGTTTATGAGAAACAGCCTCGTTCCTGATGCCCCATTCGCTCTCAATGGAACGACCATCTCCGAATGCAACAGCTATGTGTACCTAGGTCGAGAGGTCAACATGACAAATGACCTGGCACCCGAGCTGCGCAGGAGGAAGAGAGCGGCTTGGAACGCCTTCAAGAACGTCGAAGAAATAGCTAAGAGGACGAAGAACCTCCGGCTCCGGGCACATCTCTTTGATTCCACTGTTCTTCCTGCATTAACATATGCCTCAGAGACCTGGGCCCTACGCAAACAAGATGAGAACGCTATTCAGGTCTCCCAAAGAAGAATAGAAAGAGCTATGCTTGGAATATCACGTTTCACTCAAATGAGAGAACGAATCCGGAGTTCTGACATCCGTCGACGATCAAGGATCAGGGACGCTGTCTCATTTGCCAAGGTGTCGAAAATCAGATGGTCTGGTCACGTAATGAGATTTAAAGATGACCGTTGGACTAGAGCTGTTACTGATTGGATTCCACGGGATGTCAAAAGACCGCGTGGCCGCCCACCTACCAGATGGTCAGACTTCTTCGTCAAGATCATGAATGATCGGTTTGAGGCCCTTCATGTTCCCGGAGCGAACAGATGCCATTGGGCTACACTAGCACACGACAGGGACAAATGGAGACGTTACTGGCGCCCGCTCGAGCAAATCGACGACTAACGGGAAGTTAAGTGATTTTTAAGTGATTTAAGTGAAACACCACGAGAAACAGTTATAGACTTACAAATTTTTGTGCTTGGGTTTCAGTTATACAATGATTATTTAGCATGTTGAGTGTGAATATTCTCTCCCATTCTGTTGATTGTCTTTTAGTTTTAGCCATGTTACTTTTGCCATGCAGCATCCTTCTTCCTTTTCTGTTCCTTCTCATCCAAGTTGTGGGGAGTAGAGTAAGTTTAACTGAAAGTTCATAATGATAAAGGATGATTTTGTGGAGCAAGAAACACAGTGATACTGGCACTGCGATTTATTCTTGCCATCTGGCGGCTTCATTAATAGTGTTCTACTTTGTTTCACAGTGCTGAACTAAAGTGTAAAATACAGATTTGGCACCAATAACCATTTATATTGGTTCAGTCTGTCTAATGTGACATCCAAGTGTAAGCCACTAGTGTATGTGCCAGCGTCAATGTATTAAACAATGAATTGAGGCATTCCCTTCCGTGAAAAATCTTAACAACTGGGCCTCAGGGTAGAGTGATACATTTAATGGGGAACTTGCCTTGCATGAGGTCAAACTGGGTTCAATCCCCAGCACACACCAACCACTGCCAGGAGTGATCCCTGAGCACAGAGCCAGGGGTAAGTCCTGAGCACATAGCCTGGTGCAACTCTTCCCCCCACACCCCCAAATAAACAAACAAAACCCCCAACAAATCTAAACAAAATACCCTGGTCCCTGAAGATCTTAATGGATAGTATTTCTTTACACATAACAAATTCTTCCAGTTTCCTATATCTTCTTTGTCCCTCTCTTTCCCTATTTAATTGCTTATTCCAAATCTCAATTCCTCTTTTTTTTTTCTTAAACAGATAAGTCTCTTGACCCCCACCCCCACCCCGTGCCTGGCTGTCCTAGCTGGGGCCCCTTGCAGGGACGGGTTGAGTTTCCCTCCCCGCCCCAAACAGAGCTCCTGCAGCCGAAGATCTCCAGAACCAGCCACAACCACGCTGAGACCACTCTCCACATGCATGAAGGTACCGGCAGAGGAACAAAGGCATGCGGGTCCTGGGGCTGAGATCTCCAAGCCTGCTCGGATTGGGGCTGATCATCCTCCACCCAGATCCTTCATCCTTCAGTAGGCAGGGGTCACACCCACCAACTGGCCCCCTGGTGCTGTGTAATCTCATCAACAGTCAAGACCCAGAGACCATAAAATCCAGCTCCTGGAATGACATCTTATTATCTCATTCTTCCTTTGGACAACCTGGCAGGCTACTGAATGTAACCTGCCCACACGGCAGAGTCTGGCAAACTCCCTGTGGCGTACCCAATACGCCAAATACCAGTAACAATGATGGGTCTCATTCTCCTAACCCTGAAAGAGCCTTGAATATGGCACTTTTTAAAATCTCAGGGCTAGGACAAAGGAGACGTTACTGGGGCCTGCTCAAAGCAATCAACGAACAACAGGATGATCGTGATCATGAAACAGATAAGTTAGACTTTTCCTTTTTCTCAGTCAAATGATCTTTCTCTCACCTTTCTAGCAAAAGAGGTCAGTGATAGCTCCTTCCTAACAATGGTCTTTCATAAATGGACTCAAGCTACAAACTGTAGATTTTTGTTTGTTCGTTTGAGCCACACCTGAAATGTTGAGGGATTATTCCTAGCTCTGAGCTCAGGGATCACTCCCGCTGGGGCTCAAAGTACCATAAGGTATGTCAAAAATTGAAGCTGCATCAGCTGATTGCAACACAAGCATCATACCCACTGTACTATTGCTCGAATTAAAAATAAAAAATCAGTTTCTCTGTGTGGTTGTCTCTGATAGTTATGTCATTGAATGTGACTGTATCATTGAATGTTACTAATCATCACTTTGGACAACCTGGCAGGCTACCAAATGTTGGATGGAAGGAATATGTGATTCAAAGTTTAAAATATGTGAAAATTTTAAATATCTAAAGAGATTAAAAAGTTTTGAATATCTATTTTGTCAGTTTAAGGCTATTTGACCTTAGACAGTTGATACTGCTTTTCTTATCTCCATATAATGGAGATGGCAACTACCTAGGGAGTAAGTATGACTATTTGAGTATATATAGATGCATCATTCACTTTAGTAATTGGCATGTGAACGTTTATTTTTATCATCTCAGTTTTTTATCTTCTAAGCTTTTCCTGCTTTTTCTTCATATCCTGAACAGTGTCTTGATATAAAATTTCAAAGATTAAGCAATATTTGTGATAGTGAACATATGGACATCGATTTAAAAATATGGTTTGTAAGCAAATGATAGCCTTTTCTTCATATATTCCAAAATCAAATCTCTACATTATTGCACACACTGACCATAGGAACTGGAATCTAGCAAAGCTGAAAGCTGAAGAACCACTGATAGGTAATAAGATACAGTCTCAGGAACTTCTATGCCCATTTATTTTTTTATTTGGGGTGAAGGCAGGAAACACCACATGGTCTTCAGGACTTACTCCTAGCTCTGTGCTCAGGGATCAACACTGCTGGTACTCGGGGGACCATAAGCAGAGCTGGGGGGGCTGAACTTTGGTTTTGCATGCAAGACAAGTGCCTTAACTCCGGTGCTATCTCTTTGGCCCGTACTTAATTCTCAATTAGGAATCTGTATTTCACTCTTGTCTTCTCTTTACCCCCAGGGGGTATGGATCAGAGGAGCCTAGAGTGACTTTTGGAGATTTTGAAGGAGAAAAGAAGAATTTCTCTGACTTCAAAGATAGTAAATCCATTATTGTGGTCAATCACAGTAACCTTGAAGTAGTCACAGCACATTGCTCACAAATTGATCCTATGTTTGAAAAGTTTTAAAAAGGTATCACTGTATCACTGTCACTGTCATCCCATTGTTCGTTGATTTACTCGAATGGGCTCCAGGAATGTCTCTATTCTTCCCAGCCCTGAGATTTTAGCAGCATCTTCTTACTCATCTTTCCCAATGACTGGAGGCTCTTTCAGGGTCAGAGGAATGAGACCTGTTAAAGTTACTGGTTTGGGCATATCGAATACATCATGGGGAGCTTGCCAGGCTCTGCCTGTGCAGGTGGGATATTCTCGGTAGCTTGCTGGGCTCTCCGAGAGACATATATTTATATATTTTTCTCTATGATTTGTTGCCTGATGTCTGAACTCCATCAAACATGGTGTGGTAATATGGAAAATGGGTAGAAAGTGTCTTATGATGTGTCCAGGAATAGTTCACTCCTGCGTGAGGCTCGACCTGAAAATCTGGAGAGCAGCCTGGAGCTTGGGTAGTGGAGGTTGGCTGCCAGGCTGGGTCCCTTGGGACGGGGAGGGTTCTCACTTGCTCCCCTCTGGGGCACCCTGAGTGAAAACAGCCTAGCGTGGTAGAAATGATAAACTAACTTATTCTAAACTGACTTATTCTAAACAATTATTTTAGAAGGACCAATTTTTGTATGCCTGGGTCTATAGTTTGACCATGGTTTGCTGATTTAGAGAAACACTACGGAAAAGAGGGCAAGACATTCAAATGCAGAATGTACTTGTTATCAGCTTTCTGGGTCTAAGGTATAGTGAATTACTACTAGCATTTATTGCACACTCTTAGGAGAGATATACCATTTTTCAAAATAGAACTTAGACCTAATGCAAGCTGCCCATTTCTCTCTTTGCAGACCACGTGATACTAAACTCCAATATAGAATTGAGTGCAGTGTTAAGTATACATAGAAGTATGGAACTGAATACAAAATTATTCCAAAAGGTTTTCAATAAAGATTTTATGAATATGACAAATATTTATTGAGTATGTCTGACTTGGCACACATGGTCACTGTCACTGTCCTCCCATTGTTCATCGATTTGCTCGAGTGGGCCCAGTAACATTGTGAGACTTGTTACTGTGTTTGGCATATTGAATACATCATGGGTAGCTTGCCAGGCTTTGCCGTGCGGGTGAGATATTCTCGGTAGTTTGCCGGGCTCTCTGAGAGGGGTGGAGGAATCGAACTCGGGTCAACTGGGTCGGCCATGTGAAAGGCAAATGCCCTACCCGCTGTGCTATTGCTCCAGCCCCCTCGGCACACAGTAGAAAAATTTGTATACACACACATCACTGTATCACTTTATCACTATAATACCATTGTTCATTGATTTGCTCGAGCAGGTGCCAGTATCATCTCCATTTGTCCCAGTCCTGAGATTTTAGCAGTCTCTCCTTACTCGTCCTTCTCAATGGTGCCATATTGGAGGCTCTTTCAGGGTCAGGGGAATGAGACCTGTTATTGTTACTGTTTTTGGCATATCAAATACTCCACAGGGAGCTTGCCAGGCTCTGCCGTGCGGGCAGGATACTCAATAGCTTGTTGGGTTCTCTGAGAGGAAAGGAAGCTCCAGGAAAAACTATAGCACATAAATATATATATAAATAAATAAATATATATGTGCATATATATACATAAGTATATATGTATATATACATAATTACATACATATATAACAGTTTTTAGGAGGTGTTGTTTTTGAACCATGGGGATCACTCCTAGAGGGTTTGGGGACCCCTCATGTTACTGGGGATGGAATCAGGGTTGGAGGCATGCAAGGAAGACACCCTACCTGTGATACTATCATTCCTGTCCCTATATAGCAATTTTGAAAGAATTTTATTTTTGTTTTGGGGCCACACCTGTCAGTGCTCAGGGGTTACTCCTACCTCTGCACATAGGATCACTCCTGGCAGTGCTCAGGGATCATGTAGGGCCCGGGGATCAAACCTGTATTGGCTTCATGCAAGGCAAATGTCCTACCCACTGTTCTATCTGTACCCCACCTACCCCACATAACACATTTTAAAGGACACAGACCAACTAATAAAATAGGGTTAATTTTTTGAATCTTCACTCCAAAGCTAAGGAACACAGGAACAAGTAGGTGAGAATCTTCTGGGATAAGCAATTATGTTGATAATTGTTTAGATGATTATTAATCTATCGAGCAACTGTTTTTTGTTTCAATAATAATTCTTTGAAATTCATGTACTGAGGTTTCTCTGGTTAATCCCAAGACACTGAGATGGAAATAGATATGTTGTTCCAGAATGAATAAAACATGGTTGAAGCAAAATTCAAGTATTTCTTTGGAGGTTTTAATAGGTCAGCAGTACATAGAACAAAGATCAACAGTACTTTTATTCTGTAGTTACTTGGGGTAATGAGGAAGTGGATATATGCACAAAAAAAGTGGGTTGCTTCACTCTGAGGTCCTCTTTATAAGAATCAAGTTTTTAGCACAAATTTTTATTTTATTTTATTTTTTGGAAGGGGCAGATTTTATTTATTTATTTATTTTTCTGCAGGCTAGGGGGCACACCTGGCTATTTCTGGCTCTGCACTCTGGAATTACTCCTCGTGGTGCTCAGGTGAATATATTGGATGCTTGGAATCGAACCCAGGTGGGCATACAAGATGAATGCCTTACCTTCCGTCCCCTTTGTGAAATTTTGGTTGGTGGGAAGCTGGTAAATAACTTGATGAATGCAGCCTCAATATTGTGTGGTCAGTGGCAGCATGATTTGTTTCAGTCTCTTCTGGGAAGTGGAAGTGTCTGAGTATGATTGGGCATGCCTGGAAATGCCTTGATACAGCTGGACTTGCCAGTGTTTTTATCTTCAAACCTTCCACTAGCCTACCAAGCTTAGTTACCCAATTCTATTGGTTGTACTTTCAATGTTTCTTATTAGGCCTATCAAGATTTTCTATCAAGATGTATTTCATTCAACATCTTCTGAAGCCGGGTCTTACTGCTTAATCACCTTATCTTCATTAGTCTGTGGTCTGCGCATGTGTGTGCACGAACATGAACATACACTGCACAGTCATCTTGAACCACGTTAGAAGGACTCAAAAGAGAAATTAGTCCAGAAACTTTTGAATTGGAATAAATACCCTTGATAGATATTTTTGTTGTTGATTGGTTGTTGTAAGTTAAACTTCCAGCAATATTTGGCTCTCACATACTTGGATTGTGGGAGCAGAGGTTGTGTGATCAAGGATACGTATTTGTGGATCCACCCTGAGATGTGTCTCAGGAATACAGGCCAGCTTCTTCAACATTGAGCCACAGACACTCACCCCTTCATTCTCTTTAACCCTTCATGACTTCTAATTCTGTGGGAAAGGTGTGCAGGGACAGAAAAACCTAATTATATCCTGTGATTGCCAATTTCTTTGTTATCTATTCTGGTAAAGCTTTTGGTATTATTATTTTTTATCATATTGTGCAGGATTTCAACTTCACACAATACTTCCCCTGGGTCCTAATCAAACTTTATTAGATTATGACCTATTGTTAAAATCCCTTTTTGTGTTTTGTTTTGGTGTCTAGCTATACACCACCCTTTGGATTCTCAGGACAGAACATTTATTCAGAGACTGCATGCTTTGAACTTATTTATCTATCATGCAGTTCTCTCCTTAACTAAACTGGAAACATCAATAGGCCTCCAGGGTAGAATACAGAGCCCTAAACAATTAACAGATGCAGAGGGTTATAAGAACACAGAGAATTGTTATGATTGGTGTTTGGGGAGTCATAGCCAGGGCTTGAAGCCCAGAGATAGATGAGACAGATGATTTTGATTTCCCACCTCTCTTTGATGTCCTTGTTGACAGATGATGTGAAACTAGCTCCCCTGAGCCTAGTTTGTCTGAATTTACTGGATTTGCAGGTGTTTGGCTTCATCTCCTTAATGGAAAAATGATACAAATATTCTCTCAAGGCTTACTCAGTACAGAAGGATCTCTCATAGAAAATAAGAAATTTTAGAGTAAGAAATAAGTTTAAAGATAATCTAGTTTTTTCCCTGATCTCATCTTTTTTTAATTAAAATTTTTTCTTTCTCCTAGGCTTCATGTATGAAGTTGTGAATAAATCATATTTTCACATGGTTCACACTTCTCATTAGTTGCAGAGTCTGGCTTTTATTTATTTATTTTTTATTATCCTTTTCTTTATCTCTCATCATTTTCCTCTTCCCATATGGGTACCCACTCTTATGCTTTGGAGGATATCTCTTTTTTTGAAAGCTTATTTTGTCAATCTATGTGTTTTTAAATTTGCATAAATATAAAATTCTTCGTATCCATTTTGCAGCAACAGTTGTTTTAAATGTTTTCATTCTGTGTAAGCTTCTCTCTGTTGCCTAATAAACCACCGAAAATACCACTTTCTACTTAAATATCCATCAAAATATCTATCTCGAGTGCAATTCTAGATTCTCCTCAATTATCTTCATCCACACACAACTCTGTGATACATTTTATAGATATGTTATAGACAACGAAATAGACCACATCATATTCAATCGACTGTTTTGCCTGACTGATGTCGCTGTTGTCCCAAAATTTCGAATGGGATCGGACCACCATCTCCTTCGTGCAAAATTCTACTTCACAGAGCGGGGAGAAAGGGCTGCAAAGTTCAAAAAGAGAACTCCCAGAATGACCACCAACTGGGAACTCTTTGGTACTATTGCGGCAACATGGGAAGATGCCATTGTTGACAACATTGACGAGGAATAGGATCGACTGGTTCAGCACCTCCATGAATGTGCGAGGAACGCCAAGAGAGAGATAGCCACAAAAAATCGCCTATCTTCGAAAACTCTTGAGCTAATTCGCCAGCGTGGTTTGGTGCATGCCTCAGGCAACCGCAAGCTAACGTCCGAGCTCGCAAAGCAGTGCAGAGATGCGATCAAGGAAGACCTCAAAGAGAGAAGAGCAGAAGTACTGGTAGATGCGGCAGAAGCCGGGAAAAGTATTCGTAACGCCCGCCTGCCCTTCGCCAACTATAAGACCAAGATGACTGCCCTCCGACGTCCTGATGGATCCATCACATCCTCCAGAACGGCAATGGAGAAGATTATCCATGACTTCTACTCAAATCTCTTCGATAACCATGTCCACTTGCCAACATACCAAATTCCACAGGATGGATATGTCGTTCCCAACGTTCTCCCTTCCGAAATCCAACACGCCATTTCGTCGGTAAAGAAACAAACAGCACCCGGCCCAGACAAGGTCAGACCTGAACACCTGAAGAACCTGCCATCAGTACTCATCAATACACTGGCTCAGCTCTTCACTTGCTACCTGTCTGAATGCAAGGTTCCATCCCAATGGAAAACCAGCAGGACCGTACTACTGTTCAAGAAGGGAGACATCCATGACATTGGCAACTATCGCCCGATCTGCCTATTGTCTGTCATCTACAAGTTGTTCACTCGAGTCATCCTAAATAGGATTGGCAGAACACTAGATGAAGGACAACCATGCGAGCAAGCAGGGTTCTGCAGAGGATTCAGCACCATCGACCATATCCACACGATAACCAAGCTCATTGAGGTTTCTCGGGAGTTCAAGATGCCACTCTGTTTAACATTCATTGATTTAAAGAAGGCCTTTGATTCTGTTGAGATGGAAGCGGTCATTGAAGCCCTAGCCAATCAGGGCATTCAAGCCCAATACATCAGGATCCTCCGTGAGCTGTATTGCGGATTCACTACCAGGATCTCACCATTCTACAAAGAAGTGATCGTTGATGTCAAGAGAGGGTTGCGGCAGGGTGATACCATTTCACCGAAACTCTTCAGTGCCACCCTCGAGAACATCATGCGACGACTGGAATGGGAAGGAATGGGAGTGAAGATAGATGGTCGGCAACTACACCACCTCCGCTTTGCTGATGACATTGTTTTAATAACACCAAACATCAGCCAAGCGGCACAAATGCTGGCCGACTTTGACCGTGAGTGTGGAAAGGTAGGACTACAGCTGAATCTTACGAAGACAATGTTTATGAGAAACAGCCTTGTTCCTGACGCCCCATTCGCTCTCAATGGAACGACCATCTCCGAATGCAACAGCTATGTGTACCTAGGTCGAGAGGTCAATATGACAAATGACCTGGCACCCGAGCTGCGCAGGAGGAAGAGAGCGGCTTGGAACGCCTTCAGGAACGTCGAAGAAATAGCTAAGAGGACAAAGAACCTCCGGCTCCGGGCACATCTCTTTGATTCCACTGTTCTTCCTGCATTAACATATGCCTCAGAGACCTGAGCCCTACGCAAACAAGATGAGAACGCTATTCAGGTCTCCCAAAGAAGAATAGAAAGAGCTATGCTTGGAATATCACGTTTCACTCAAATGAGAGAATGAATCCGGAGTTCTGACATCCGTCGATGATCAAGGATCAGGGACGCTGTCTCATTTGCCAAGGTGTCGAAAATCAGATGGGCTGATCACGTAATGAGATTTAAAGATGACCGTTGGACTAGAGCTGTTACTGATTGGATTCCACGGGATGTCAAAAGACCGCGTGGCCGCCCACCTACCAGATGGTCAGACTTCTTCATCAAGATCATGAATGATCGGTTTGAGGCCCTTCATGTTCCCGGAGCGAACAGATGCCATTGGGCTACACTAGCACGTGACAGGGACAAATGGAGACGTTACTGGCGCCCGCTCGAGCTAATCGACGACTAACGGGAAGTTAAGTGATTAAGTGATTAAGTTATAGATATGCAGACAATTATCTCTGGTATAAATGTGAAGAAGGGGTTTACCAGAACTTGTTATCACTTACTTTATCTAGAGCTAATTACTCTCCAGTATATGAGCTCAGATTTTTCACCTGAAGGTGAGTTGCTGTCACCTTCACATTCCTGTTCAATGGAACATTAACCTTGTGTAGTCCTAGTCTCATTCTCAATAGTGGTGGTATCAGCAGGAATGTCTGGACACATTATTTTTTAAAAATTTTTATTAGTGAAACACCATGAGGTACAGTTGTAGACTTAGAAATTTTTGTGCTTGGGTTTCGATTATACAATGACCAAATATCCATCCCTCCACCAGTGCCCATTTTCCACCACCATGGATTCCAGTATCCCTCCCACCCCCATCCCCCCATCTCACCCTGCCTCTGTGGCAGGGCATTTCCTTTTGTTTTCTCTCTCCTTTTGGGTGTTGTGGTCTGCAAAAGAGGCATTGAATGGCAATCATGCTCGGTCCATAGTCTACTTTCAACATGCATCTCCCATCCTGGGAGGATCCTCCAAACACCCTTTATTTGGTGCTCCCTTCTCTTTCTGAGCTGCCCTTTCCCCTAGAATGCCTGGTTGGCCTCTAAGCCATGAAACAATCCTCCTGGTGCTGATCTCGGCTATTCTTGGGTGTTAATCTCCTATTTTGTTACTTTATGCCCCCCAGATAAACGCAATCTTTTTATGTATATCCCTCTCTTTTTTACTCATTTCACTTAGCATGATACTTTCCATATAGTACCACTTGTATGTAAATTTCATGACTACATCTTTTTCTAACAGCTACATAGTACTCCATTATGTAGATGTACCAAAGTTTCTTTGACCAGTCTTGGGCACTTCAGGTTTTTTTCAGATTCTGGCTATTGTAAAGAGTGCTGCAATGAACAAGCAAGTGCAGATGTCACTTCGACTATACATTTTTGCCTCTCTGGGATATATTCCCAGGAGTGGTATTGCTGGGTCAAATGGGAGCTCAATTTCTAATTTTTTGAGAATCGTCCATACTGTTTTCCAAAAGGGCTGAAACAGTCGGCATTCCCACCAGCAGTGAAGGAGGGTTCCTTTCTCGCCACATCCGTGCCAGCACCGGTTGCTTTTGTTCTTTTGGATGTGGGCCAGTCTCTGAGGTGTGGATAGTATCTCATTATGGTTTTGATCTGCATCTCCCTGATGATTAATGATGTAGAGCATTTTCTCATGTGCCTTTTTGCCGTTTGGATTTCTTCTTTGAGAAAGTTTCTGTTCATTTCGTTGCCCCATTTTTTAATGGGGTTGGATGTTTTCTTCTTGTGGAGTTCAACCAGTACTTTATATATCCTTGATATCAACCCCTTGTCAGATGTGTATTCGGCGAATATCCTTTACCATTTTGTAGACTATCTTTGTATTTTGGTCACTGTTTCTTTTGAGGTGCAGAAGCTTCTTAGTTTAAGATAGTCCCATTTGTCTATCTCTGTTTGCACTTGTTTGGCCAGTGGCGTGACATCTTTGAAGATACCATTAGCTTCAATGTCATGGAGGGTTTTGCCAACTTTGTCTTCAATGTACCTTATGGATTTCGGTCTGATGTTGAGGTCTTTAATCCATTTTGATCGTACTTTTGTACATGTTGTTAGGCAGAGATCTGAGCCCATTTTTTTGCATGTAGCCGGTCTGGACACATTCTTAACTTGGATTTTTACTATTTGTGGTCACTGCAGGTAGTTTCTTTGGCTGAATCTATATTCTTTGACACATATACCTCAACAACAAAGTTATCAGGGAACACGAAAAAATCCAGGCCTTTTTCCCCTTACAAATTCTGGAGGACACACAAACAACCACCCTGGGCCACACAGCAGGTTTTTGGGTCTTAGAGAAAAGAGGTATAGTGACTGAGGCCTTCCCATCACTAGGTAAAAGGTAGATGCCTCGAGTTTTATAAGTACACTCTTTCTAGCGCATTCATTTTTATTGAGGTAAGTAGTTAATAACTGAAGTTTCAGGTGGACAACATTATAAGTCAACGGCTGTATACTGATCATCAAGATCATCACAGAAGTCCAGTTTGCATTCATCTTTATAGAGTTCACCCCTTTTTTTGGTTAATTAAAGCCATAAGGGTAGGAACAAAATCTCAGGAAAGGAAATATCACTCATGTGGTCTGTTTTGTAGATCAGCCAAGGCTTGTTAGGAGGAGACTTCATGGGTGGTGGGCCTGGCTCTTTATCTATTTGTGTAGCTGTCATATGTTTATTTGATATGGCTTTCTCTAAAGTTTAAAAATTTTTAAATGAATAATGCATGCCTTGAAGTGGATACCCTGGCAATTAAAACCTCAGTGTTACACTATGACTTATAAAAAGCAAATTGTCTGCAAGTAACAATTGCAACCCTATTTTTAATTTTTGCCAAATTGATGTGAAATAAATAACTGACTTTTATTGAGTTATTCTTCTCTGATTATTTTCATTTTAAGCATATTATTACATACTTTTCAGCTTTTCAATTTTAATTATCTGTAAATGGAATATAGTTTCTTGGTTTTCAATTTAGCTTATCATTTTAATAGACATTTGTAAGATATTTTTAATATCCTAGATATTAATTCCGTTTCTCACATTACAGATATTTATTCTAATAAGACTACATAAATTGCTATTGTCAACATTATATTTTTATGTAATAAACATCCTTGATTCTCACATAGTTTTCTCATCTTATGGCTTGTGACAGAGAAACATGTAAAATATTCTTCCGCATTCTAAGGAAATAAAGATGTTCCCATGAATTTTTTGTTTTCATTATAATATCTTTCTTTCAACATAGATTAAATATATGTTCTTTTACGTAGGCATTTGACAGAAATATAATAGTGTTTTCACATACTTAGTGATTTTTCCAATCTTATTTATTTAACTACTCAAACTTCCCTGCTGCTGATGAGAGCCACATCAATGATAAATCAGTATTCTGCATTTACGAAGATTTTTTTTGTGTGCGGCTATTATGTCTTACTGAGAAAAATGAAGCCCTGAGTGGTTTACTATTTTGAAACTTTCCAGAAACAGGGTGCTTTAGTATTTCCAGGACCAGCTATATTTCTATGAGCTGAAAGTCGCAACTTCCTTAAATTATGCAACGTTGCTATTTCACTTGTCTCACACTAGTCCCGGCTTCGTTTTGCACTTGAGTTTATGTCTATCTGGCCATATCTAACCTCAAATGTCAGCATGGCTTACTCCTTCACTTTATACCTTTCAAGTCTGTTTAGATAATCCCCTCTCAGGACATTTGAAATGAATTCCACAAACTCATGCAAGTAGTTTCTCTCCAGATGGTTGACTTAACGTTTTCTCTGTAGCACTTAGTTAACTAATTAGTTAACAGTCTGCGGCATATATCAATTTTTTGTTTTGTTCTTACTCATCTTTCTTCCATGGAAATATAATGTCTATAAATATGCACATTTTGTGTCTATTTTGCCTATTACTGTTAATCCTCAATATACTGAAATCAAGTTTGGCATATAAAAACAGTCTCTAACTATTTGTTAAAAATTAAATAAATACATCACTTAATAAATATTGATTTTCTTGTCTTGTTTTAGATAAAAAGATAATGAATCCAACAAATAAGTTTTTGAAGTTCTCAGTGTTTTTTTGACGTTTAGCTTTAGTTAAATTAAAGAAGATAGATTTGTTCTATCCATTTTTTTGTTTTTGGGCCATACCCATTGATGCCCAGGGGTTACTCCTGCTCCTGCATCCAGGAATTACTCCTGGTGGTGTTCAGGGAACCATATGGGATGCCAGAGATTGAACCTGAGTTGGCTGCATGTAAGGCAAGTGCCCTACTTATTGTAATATTGCTTCAGCCCACATGCAGTATTATTTTAAAAGGTAAATTAAAGAAAAGTATTAATAAACTCACCTTTATAGATTAGAAAAGTAATGTTAATATGTAGGTAAGTATCAAGAGGAGTAAAAACTTTAGAATCTCTGGATTTGGGTAATATAATTTTGTCACGTTAATAATTTTCATACATTAAAATAATGAGTATTAAAAATTTAAAAATAACTTCAGGAAATATCCTCATTGCTAGGAAATTAAACTCCACATCTTTCCAAGAATATTAAGTTTCATTTTATTCTATTTATTTCCATTTTCAAATTCTTTATTGAGTAAAATAATGTGCCAGACACTAGGAAAGATACACAAATGAATAAAACACAAGTTGTGTCCTTAAAAGAGTTTAAATTCTAATATGCAATGAAGCAAAATGCTGAGCAGACACCAACAGCAGGGCTCCTGGAGCAATGCTGGCATTCCATTGGAGTCTTTGAAATTTCCATCATAGGAGTATGCTTGACATTTTTCTTCCCTGGACCAAACCAGAGTTACAGTATAGAGGACTTATGAAATGATCCCAGAAACCAGACGAGACAGGAAATTGTTTTAGTAGCAGAAGAAAGAGAAGGGGATGGGTTGATTAGTGGTGATTTGGCAGATGGGCTGACTGATATATAGGTTAGAATT
This sequence comes from Sorex fumeus, assembly GCF_029834395.1. Taxonomy (NCBI): domain Eukaryota; kingdom Metazoa; phylum Chordata; class Mammalia; order Eulipotyphla; family Soricidae; genus Sorex; species Sorex fumeus. The sequence goes on from NW_026606059.1 coordinate 61,530,108, forward strand.
ACGGCAAGGGAGGAAACCATGGGGCAGTGATGGTGTCTATTACACTTCTGAAAGATTTTGGTTTATGATTTTTCATCTTAGCTTAGATTGTTGCTGGGTGGGCTTATGGATTTTATGACTCGATGATTCCAACATAACTCGGTTCTTGAGGAGAAATTGTTGGCTTGGTACCCACTGTCCTGTGGTCAAGTATTCCAGCTCTACCAGGGCCTAGTAACTCTTCAGAAGATTTCTTCAAAAGGCAAATTTCTCTTCCAAGAAAATAGCCTGGAGTTACTGTTGAGCTTTTGGAGCCTGTTTGCATTTTCTGGCTCTAGCTGTAAACTCCACACTACATCTTTTAAAAATTGTTATTATTGACACTGCAATAAAATGGGATCTATGAGAATGTATAGCCCATGTGGTAGGGCTGCATGAAATACATAGTATTGTAGCCTGTGCTCACTGCCAACCATTTCATTCTCTGGGTCCCAGTCAAAGCTGGCTGCATTTCATGCCAACAAGGATGTAGGTGAGAGAGTTATATACTTAGGCATAGAATATGTGTGTCCCCTCCCACCCGGAAAATCAAAAGAAGTCTTCTCTTTCTTTTTTTCTGTTGGTTTTTCTTTTTCTTTTTGGGGGGATTTGGGTCCACAACCAGCGATGCTCAGGCAATCTGCCCTGGCTTTGCACTCAGGAATTGCTCCTGGTGGTACTCAGGGGACCACATGGGATGACACGGATCAAATCCGGGTTGCCGAGTACAAGGCAAATGCCCTACCTGCTGTATTATCACTCTGGTCCCCTGTCTTTCTTGTAGAAACACACAGACACTCACTTAGTAGATCATATCCTGGCAAAATTCTGACCACTGATGTGTCCTTGTTGTCAGCTCAGTTGAAAAGGATTCTTCCCGTAAGTCTTGGTCTGAAACAATGCTAAGTATCACTATCAGCTCTCATTATTCTAATTCTTCAGAAAGCACACAGCACACACAACAATGAAGATAGGAGTGCAAGATGTTTCTTATAAGAAATGTTTGAAAGATAAAGAGGGAATAAAGAGTCAAAAATAGGAACAAGAAATCTTCAGATCATGATCTAGATCTGACATTTATGAAATGAAAGGAGATGGAAGTAGCATTGCAATGAAGTATCATTAACTGAGTAGCAAAGATTGGTTATTCAAGGGGTCCCCCTTTAAGGGGAGGTGGAAGTAGCTTCTGTACAGCCTATCACTAACTGAGGGCTACTTAGGAAACTAGAATCTTACTTTGAAAATTAAAGTAGAACGCATGCTCTCAAATTGTTCCTGCAGCTCAGAGTCATTTTTTTAAAAAAAAGAAACATCTCCTCCTTTTGATCTCTTTGACATCTCTTATTCTGTTTACGCCATGAGCGTAATATAATGAACCATTCAATATTCCTTTGAGTCCTGGTGTGAAAACGTGGCTAAATGGAAGTCCAGTTAGCTGTGTCAGGATTTTACATAGTATTTGTTAAAGTTGGACCCTGACTTGATTAATATCAAACAGTAAAGTTATATATTTTCTTCAGTTACCTTGAAAGTGTTAAGAACAATTAATGAACTAATCTTTATAGCATAGAAGAGTAACTTAGGTTTATTTCATGCATTCTGAGTGCCAGATTGTGCCATAAATAACTTAAATGTATTATTGCATTTTAATGATCACTGCAACCCTTTGAAATAGGTCATTCCTTTGCCAATTTCAAAAGTAAGGAAATTTGGATTCAGAGAGGATAAAACAATTTGCCAATGTCTTTCACTAGCTCACACACTTATTTATTGCCTTCCCTGAAATTTTCTAGCGGCTGTGGTAAGAGGTCACAGAGCAAGATGGTTATGAGTGCAGAATGTAGGAGTCAGATCAAATCCAATACTGAATTTAAGTTCTCTATTCACTTTAGGCCATTCACTGTGGCCCTGTTCAGTTACTTAATCTCATTCTCAATTTCCTTGTTTAAAACAAGACTAAAAAGTAGAGTTCGTAGATTTTTGTCAAGAGATATAAGATAATGCACAAAAATTTCTTTTTCTTTCTTTTTATTTAACAATTCTTTCTTCCTTGCCTTTTCTTTCTTTTTTTCTTTTTTTTTTAAATTTAACTTTTACTCTATTTTAGGCACTGAGGTTTACAAATCTTAATTGCATAAAACCTTTGATCATTGGCTATTCAAAGGAAAGACTTTACATAATACGGTCACATGGTCATGGTCCTCCAGTTGTTCATTGATTTGCTCAAGCAGACCCAGTAACGTCTTCATCATGAGACTTGTTACTGTGTTTGGCATATTAAATACATCACGGGGAGCTTGCCAGGCTTTGCTGTGCGGGCGAGATACTCTCGGTAGCTTGATGGGCTCTTGGAGGGGAGGAGGAATGAAACCCGGCTCGGCCAGGCCAGCTGCGTGCAAGGCAAATGCCCTACCACTGTGCTATCACTCCAGCTCTTATATAATATAAAGGAATGAGTAGTAAGTTTGATAAACTGTTGGGAAGATAATTTTATTCTTAGGATTAAATTGTTCAGTTGACTCCAGTGTACAGATTAGCTCCAGGTTAATTAACACTATGGGTAATGTGCCTGTGGGTAACTTTCAAATGAACCTATTTCTACCACGATGACAGATCATTAAACTGACTTCTTACACTTTTTTGGTTCTTCTTTTGAGTGTAGTAATCTGAGTCCAGGTTCATTTCTACTTCAGAAGATGAGAAAGAGTAACACCGCTGATGGGTGAGGTTGTCACATAGTTTAAAGTTTTGGACAAGCAATTTACTCCCTGTGGCTGTCCTGTCAGTGCTAAGCAGGACATGGTGGGGCAGCTTCAAATGATAAGTCAGTGATAAATGCTCCTCCCAGCCAGGCGCACCAAGTTGACTCAGACCTCAAAGGAAATGTTAGTGAGGAACCAAGGGAAACAGCTCAAACCTGACTTTTAATAGAATCTCTTATCTGATAAATAAAAAGATGTTTATTATAGAAATCTGGGGATATGATTTTCTGTGTAGATGAGAAAAGAAATAGTTCTACTCACAATCGAGTGCTCTTATAAATCACTTAATCACTTAACTTCCCGTTAGTCGTCGATTTGCTCGAGCGGGCGCCAGTAACGTCTCCATTTGTCCCTGTCACGTGCTAGTGTAGCCCAATGGCATCTGTTCGCTCCGGGAACATGAAGGGCCTCAAACCGATCGTTCATGATCTTCAGGAAGAAGTCTGACCATCTGGTAGGTGGGCGGCCACGCGGTCTCTTGACATCCCGTGGAATCCAATCAGTAACAGCTCTAGTCCAACGGTCGTCTTTAAATCTCATTACGTGACCAGCCCATCTGATTTTCGACACCTTGGCAAATGAGACAGCGTCCCTGATCCTTGATCGTCGATGGATGTCAGAACTCCGGATTCTTTCTCTCATTTGAGTGAAACGTGATATTCCAAGCATAGCTCTTTCTATTCTTCTTTGGGAGACCTGAATGGCGTTCTCATCTTGTTTGCGTAGGGCCCAGGTCTCTGAGGCATATGTTAATGCAGGAAGAACAGTGGAATCAAAGAGATGTGCCCGGAGCCGGAGGTTCTTCGTCCTCTTAGCTATTTCTTCGACGTTCTTGAAGGCGTTCCAAGCCGCTCTCTTCCTCCTGTGCAGCTCGGGTGCCAGGTCATTTGTCATGTTGACCTCTCGACCTAGGTACACATAGCTGTTGCATTCGGAGATGGTCGTTCCATTGAGAGCAAATGGGGCGTCAGGAACAAGGCTGTTTCTCATAAACATTGTCTTCGTAAGATTCAGCTGTAGTCCTACCTTTCCACACTCACGGTCAAAGTCGGCCAGCATTTGTGCCGCTTGGCTGATGTTTGGTGTTATTAAAACAATATCATCAGCAAAGCGGAGGTGGTGTAATTGCCGACCATCTATCTTCACTCCCATTCCTTCCCATTCCAGTCGTCGCATGATGTTCTCGAGGGTGGCACTGAAGAGTTTTGGTGAAATGGTATCACCCTGCCGCACCCCTCTCTTGACATCAACGATCACTTCTTTGTAGAATGGTGAGATCCTGGTAGTGAATCCGCAATAGAGCTCACAGAGGATCCTGATGTATTGGGCTTGAATGCCCTGATTGGCTAGGGCTTCAATGACCGCTTCCGTCTCAACAGAATCAAAGGCCTTCTTTAAATCAATGAACGTTAAGCAGAGCGGCATCTTGAACTCCCAAGAAACCTCAATGAGCTTGGTTATTGTGTGGATATGGTCGATGGTGCTGAATCCTTTGCGGAACCCTGCTTGCTCGCATGGTTGTCCTGCATCTAGTGTTCTGCCAATCCTATTCAGGATGACTCGAGTGAACAACTTGTAGATGACAGACAATAGGCAGATCGGGCGATAGTTGCCAATGTCATGGATGTCTCCCTTCTTGAACAGTAGTACGGTCCTGCTGGTTTTCCATTGGGACGGAACCTTGCATTCAGACACATAGCGAGTGAAGAGCCGAGCCAGTGTATTGATGAGTACTGACGGCAGGTTCTTCAGGTGTTCAGGTCTGACCTTGTCTGGTCCGGGTGCTGTTTGTTTCTTTACCGACGAAATGGCGTGTCGGATTTCGGAGGGGAGAACATTGGGAACAACATACCCATCCTGTGGAATTTGGTATGTTGGCAAGTGGACATGGCTATCGAAGAGATTTGAGTAGAAGTCATGGATAATCCTCTCCATTGCCGTTCTGGAGGATGTGATGGATCCATCAGGACGTCGGAGGGCAGTCATCTTGGTCTTACAGTTGGCGAAGGACAGGCGGGCCTTACGAATACTTTTCCTGGCTTCTGCCGCATCTACCAGTACTTCTGCTCTTCTCTCTTTGAGGTCTTCCTTGATCGCATCTCTGCACTGCTTTGCAAGCTCGGATGTTAGCTTGCGGTTGCCTGAGGCATGCGCCAAACCACGCTGGCGAATTAGCTCAAGAGTTTTCGAAGATAGGCGATTTTTTGTGGCTATCTCTCTCTTGGCGTTCCTCGCACATTCATGGAGGTGCTGAACCAGTCGATCGTATTCCTCATCAATGTTGTCAACAATGGCATCTTCCCATGTTGCCGCAATAGTACCAAAGAGTTCCCAGTTGGTGGTCATTCTGGGAGTTCTCTTTTTGAACTTTGCAGCCCTTTCTCCCCGCTCTGTGAAGTAGAATTTTGCACGAAGGAGACGGTGGTCCGATCCCGTTCGAAATTTTGGGACAACAGCGACATCAGTCAGGCAAAACCGTCGATTGAATATGATGTGGTCTATTTCGTTGTGGAATCGTCCGCTGGGAGACTCCCATGTCCATCGTTTAGATTCTGCCTTCTGGAACTGTGAGTTACCATGGATGGTCTTGGTCGACATGATGAACTCTGACAGTCTCTCACCCTGTTCGTTCCATTCTAGGCCATGGGTCCCGATGTGAAGTTCTTCAGCTGATCTTCTCGGTCCTATCTTGGCATTAAAATCACCCACAATGATCTTGTAGAAGGTGTGGTCTTCTTTATAGAACTTCTCTAGCTCCATGTAGAACTTCTCGATTTCTCTTTCATCATAATGAGATGTTGGTGCGTAGACAACGAAGATAGAAACTGCAGGCAGTGAGCCACATCTATTCAAATGTAAACATCCGATTCGGGTTGTTAGGCATTCGAATGAATCAATGCTCTTGGCCAAGTTTGTGTTGACAAGGACACCGATGCCTCCAACACCTCTTTTATCGCATGTTCCGAGGAACAATTCTTCTCCAGTGTCGAAAACGGCGTGGTGAGATTCGTGCCTTCTTGTCTCGGTCAGACCAATGATGTCGTACTTGATCATTCGCGCTTGTACCATCAGGTCCTCGATGGATGCATCTGATGCTAGCATCAGATGCATCAACCACCCAGGGATCGAATTGTGCACAGGAGACCCACCCTACCCAGATAAATACCCCACTGGCAGACTTCCACTCTCGACACGACTTCCACTACCCAGCCGTCGCCACACTCCAGGACGCTTTCCGGACGCGCACTGCAGCTCCGGCCGAGACCCACGCACAACTGAAGACCCACAGAACAAGATAAGCGGAACTCTCTGAGACCTTGGACTCCAGGCTTGGCGGACCCAGGGACAGAGCTTCTCTGCTTGCTCCCACCACCACAGGTGACAAAGGGATTCTAATCAGGAGCCCCACCCTACCCTGCCCTGTCTGCTTCCATCAATCACCCAGGGATCGAATTGTGCACAGGAGACCCACCCTACCCAGATAAATACCCCACTGGCAGACTTCCACTCTCGACACGACTTCCACTACCCAGCCGTCGCCACACTCCAGGACGCTTTCCGGACCCGTGCAGCTGCAAGCAGCCGCGCGACACATCATAAGACACTAAATACCCATCTTCTGGAATTGTCGTACCATATTTGATAGGGTTCAAATATGGTAACACCTACAAGGGTGATTAGAGGTCACCCCAAAAGCCTCTATCCCTCTCGGAAAGACTGGCAAGCTACCGAGAGTATTCCGCCCGCACGGAAGAGCCTGGCAAGCTATCCGCTGTGTATTCGATATGCCAAAACCAGTAACTACAACTGGTCTCATTCACCTGACCCTGAAGGCTTCACCGACATGGCAGCACTGAGAAGGATGAGAAAGGAGAGGCCGACAAAATCTCAAGGCCGACCTAGGCTGCCACAACGAAGGAAGACAAAAATGATTGTCTGTACTTTCAATGCTCTTATAAATGTTCCCGGAAATAAGTACTTTGATGAAATAATCAAAAGGATTGTCTGTGGGAATTATATATTTTCAGGATCTTTTGAAAAGGCAGTTTAAGACAATATGATGAATTTTTTTTAAAACTGGAAAAGCAGGTCTGTTTCTTGCTTATTTAAACCTCATATAATAAACTTGAGAGCTTGTTTGGAGGTTCTAGGAGGGAAGTGCATATAAAGGGACTTAAAAATAGCTGTCTTGGCGTCTGCCCTCCCCTCTTCACTCCTCACGCTGCGCTGCTCTCGTCCCAAACCCAGGTCAGTTCATCCGCCGGTCCTTGAACCCGGGACTTAGATCTCTCCTTTCAAGACCCCAGGCGTCCCCCTAAACGCCTGGAGAAAAGCAGTTCTGAGCCTCTGCCCTCCCCTCTTCACTCCTCACGCTGTGCTGATCTCCTCTCAAACCCAGGTTTTGTAGCGGTGTGGTCTCTTCACAAGTGGGCGTGGGTAAATTTTCAGGGGGCCAATGGTCACGTGACCACAGGTACTTTAGCCATACTAAGGAACCTAGTCCCCAAGGAATCTAGTCCCCAACCTACACAGCAATATGAAGAAACAACGCAAACCTCTACCACAAGGGGAGGACAATGAAAACAATCTAGAAGACTCTGTCGATACTGCTCACCTAAGGGACCACTCTGACATAGAATTCAGATACAAAGTCATGGAAGATGTTCAATCAACTCAATGAAACAGTCAGATAGACAGCCAGTAACACGGCAGAAAAAATCGACAAATTATGTGAAGAAATGAGAGCAGAAATGTCATGATTAAAAGATTCCATAGATGAAATGAAAAACTCAGTCTCTTCTCTTAACGATAGAATGACCACAGCTGAAGAAAGAATCAGTGAGCTGGAAGATCAGCTGCACCAAGCCAACAGGCAACAACAAACAGTGGCAAGGGACCTCAAAATAGCTCTCCAGAGAATCAGAGTCCTAGCAGACGATTCCAAGAGGAACAGCACTAGAATCACTGGACTGCCAGAAGCTCAAGGAAACAAACCCAACGAAAAAAACACGGTGAAACAAATCATTGCTGAAAAATTCCCAGAGCTCCACAATGCAGCCATTCAGGTTCAAGGAGCCCGAAGGGTGCCAGCTAAAAGAGACCCTAACAAAAACACTCCAAGACATATCATAGTTAGAATGATTGATACTGCCGATAGAGATACAAAACTGCAAGCAGCAAGGGCAATGAAGGAAATCACATACAAAGGAGCACCCCTTAGATTCACAGCAGATCTATCAGAGGAAACCCTCCAAGCCCGAAGGCAGTGGTGAGACATAGTGAAAAAACTCACTGAAATGAATGCTTCACCAAGAATACTCTATCCGGCTAAACTTTCACTCAAAATCGAAGGAACAGTACATTACTTTCTAGACAAACAGCAGCTCAGAAACTTCATAGACTCAAAACTAAACCGAAAACAAGGGCTAAAGGGGCTACTATAAGACAAGACAAACCCTACAACTACAACACACCCTCACAGAAAGATGACACAAAACCTCATAACAATAATCTCTCTCAATGTCAACGGTCTAAATTCACCAATTAAGAGACACAGAGTGGCAAAATGGATACAGAGACAGAACCCAACATTCTGCTGCCTACAAGAAACTCATCTCAACAGTCAGAGCAAACAGATTCAAAGTCAAAGGATGGAAAACAATCGTACAAGCAAACAGCTCCGTCAAAAAAGCTGGGGTGCCCATACTAGTATCCAATAGCATTAATTTCGCGTTGAAAAAGATTAGAAGGGACAGCGAAGGCTATTTTCTCTTCATCAAGGGATACGTACAACAGGAAGAAATCACACTCTTAAATGTATACGCACCTAATGAGGGAATAGCTAAATATTTAAAACAACTGCTAACAGATTTTAAGAAGGACATTGCTAGCAACACAATAGTAGCTGGAGATTTCAACATTGCCTTATCACCCCTGGATGGATCAACAAGAACAAAATTCAGCAAGGAAATATTGGCTTTGAAAGAAGAAATAGAAGAGAAAGGGCTTATAGACCTCTACAGGGCTTTACACCCCCAAAAGAAAGAATACACATTCTTCTCGAGTGCGCACAGAACATTTTCCAAAATAGACCAAGTCCTAGGCCACAAAACATACCTAAATAGAATCAGGAAGATAGAAATAGTATCAACAATATTTTCAGACCATGATGTACTGAGAATAGAAGTGAATCACACACAGACACGGAGAACCAAATCAAACACCTGGAAATTAAACAACTCACTGCTGAACAATGAGTGGATCAGGAAGGAATTCAAGGACAAAATCAAAAGATACTTGGAAACAAATGAGAATGAAGACACGAGCTACCAGAACTTATGGGATGCAGCAAAAGCCATTTTAAGGGGAAAATTTATAGCTCTGCAAGCATATCTCAGGACAGAAGAAAGGATGCACATAAACAACTTGACTTCACAGCTCAAGATCTTAGAAAAGGAACAATAGAAAGAGCCCAAATTGGGCAGAAGGAAAGAGATCATAAAACTTAGAACAGATATCAACGACATGGAAAACAAAAAAACAATCCGAAATATCAATGAAACCAAGAGCTGGTTCTTCGAGAAAATAAGTAAGATAGATAAACCACTAGCAACACTCTCAAAAAAACAGAGAGAGAGAGAGAACCCTAATAAATAGAATCAGAAATAAGAATGGGGATATCACAACAGAAACCAAAGAAATTCAAAAGATCATCAGAGACTACTTTGAAAGTCTGTATGCCACAAAACAAAAGAACCTAGAAGAAATGGATAAATTCCTGCATTCCTATCATCTTCAAAGCTGAATCAAGAAGATAAAGAGTACCTGAACAGACCTATTCACATCAAGGAAATTGAAACTGTAATCAAAAGTCTTCCTCCCCAAAAAAGCCCAGGTTCAGATGGATTTACTAGCAAATTTTTCCAAACATTTAAAAAGGACCTATTGCAAGTTCTCCTCAAGCTTTTCCAGGACATTGAAAAAACGGAAACTCTCCCAAACAGTTTGTATGAAGACCATATCTCTCTAATACCAAAAGGAAACAAAGACACCACAAGAAAAGAAAACTACAGGCCGATATCCCTGATGAACACGGTTGCGAAGATTATGAACAAAATACTGGCAAATAGAATTCAACAACTCATCAAAAAGATCATACACCATGACCAAGTGGAATTCATCTCATAGGTGCAAGGATGGTTTAACATTCGGAAATCAATCAACATAATCCATCATATCAACAAAAGAAAAGATAAAAATCATATGATCATATCAATAGATGCAGAGAAAGAATTTGACAAGATCCAGTACCCATTTATGATTAAAACCCACACCAAAATAGGTATAGAGGGGGCTCAATATAGTTAGAGCCATCTACCACAAGCCTACAGCAAGCCTCATCCTCAATGGGGAGAAAGTGAGACCCTTCCCTCTAAGATCAGGGATGAGACAAGGATGCCCACTCTCTCCCCTGCTGTTCAATATAGTATTAGAAGTACTTGCAATAGCAGTTAGGCAAGAAAAAGATATTAAGGGCATTAAGGTAGGAAAGGAAGAAGTCAAGCTCTCACTATTCGCAGATGATATGATACTATACTTAGAGAACCCTAAAACTTCTACCAAGAAACTTCTAGAAACAATAGGCTTGTGTAGTAAAGTAGCAGGCTATAAAATCAATACCCAAAAGTCCATGACTTTCTTATATGCAAAAAGTGAGAGAGAAGAAAGTGACATGAAAAAAACAATCCCGTTCACATTTTTGCCCCAGAAAATTAAGTACCTAGGAATCAGCTTAACTAAGGAAGTAAAGGACCTGTACAAAGAAAACTACAAAATGCTACTTTAGGAAATAAAAGAGGACACGAGAAAATCGAAATATATCCCCTGCTCATGGATCAGGAGATTTAACATTTTCAAAATGGCAATACTCCCCAAAGCATTGTATAAATTCAATGCAATCCTTATAACGATACCCATGACATTCTTCAAAGAAATGGAGCAAATACTCCTGAAATTCATATGGAACAATAAGCCACCACGAATAGCTAAAGCAATTCTTGGTAAAAATAAAATGGGAGGAATCAACCTGCCTAACTTCAAGCTCTACTACAAAGCAGTAATAATTAAAACAGCATGGTACTGGAACAAAGGTAGAACTGCAGACCAATGGAACAGAGTTGAATATACTGACATCTCCTCCCAAGCACATGATCATCTAATCTTTGATAAGGGGGCGGGAAAAGTGAAATGGAGCAGGAAAAGCCTCTTTAATGAATCGTGCTGGCAAAACTGGACGGCTACATGCAAAAAAGTGGGCTCAGATCTCTGCCTAATGCCATGCACAAAAGTAAGATCAAAATGTATTTATGACCTCAACATCAGACCGGAATCCATAAAGTTCATTGAAGACAAAGTTGGTAAAACCCTCCATGATACTGAAGCTAATGGTATCTTCAAAGATGTCACGCCATTGGACAAGCAAGTGAAAACAGAGATAGACAAATGGAACTATCTAAAACTAAGAAGCTTCTGCACTTCAGAAGAAACAGTGACCAAAATACAAAGACAGTCTATAGAATGGGAAAGGATATTCTCCAAATACACATCTGACAAGGGGTTGATATCGAGGATATACAAGGTACTTGTTGAACTTCACAAGAAGAGAGCACCCAACCCCATCAAAAAATGGGGCAAGGAAAGGAACAGAAACTTTCACAAAGAAGAAATCCGAATGGTAAAAAGGCACATGAGAAAATTCTCTACATCACTAATCATCAGAGAGATGCAGATCAAAACAACAAAGATATATCATTTCACACCACAGAGACTGGACCACATCCACAAGACCAAAAGCAACCGGTGCTGGCGTGGATGTGGCGAGAAAGGGACCCTCCTTCACTGCTGGTGGGAATGCCAACTTGTCCAACCCTTTTGGAAAACAGTATGGACGATTCTCAAAAAATTAGATTTTGATCTCCTTTTTGACCCAGCAATACCACTCCTGGGAATATATCCCAGAGAAGGAAAAATGTATAGTCGAAGTGACGTCTACAACTGTTCATTGCAGCACTCTTTACAATAGCCAGAATCTGGAAAAACCTGAGTGCCCAAGAACAGATGACTGGTTAAAGAAACTTTGGTACATTTACACAATGGAGTATTATGTAGCTGTTAGAAAAGATGAAGTCATGAAATTCACATACAAGTGGTACTACATGTAAAGTATCATGTTAAGTGAAATGAGTCAGAAAGAGAAGGATAGACACAGAAAGATTGCATTCATCTGGGGAACATAAAGCAACAAAATGGGAGACTAACACCTAGGAGTGGCTGAGATTAGTACCAAGAACTTTGCTCCATGACTTGGAGCCCAGCTGTGTGTGCTAGGGGAAAAGGAAGCTCAGATAGAGAAGAGAGCAACAAATAATGGGTGTTGTGAGGATCCTCCCAGGGTGGGAGAAGCATGCTGAAAGTAGATTATAGACCAAACATGATTGCCACTCAACGCCTCTCTTGCAAACCACAGGACCGAAAAGGAGAGAGAGAGAACAAAAGGGAATGCCCTACCACAGAGGCAGAGTGGGTTGGGGGTGGGGAGGTGGGAGGGATGCTGGGACCCGTGGTGGTGGAGGATGGGCGCTGGTGGAAGGATGGGTACTTGATCATTGTATAACTGAAACCCAAGCACAAAAATTTTTTTCCCTTTATTTTATTTTATTTTTATTTTTTACAGTTGTAGATTTACAATTTTTTGTGCGTTGGTTTCAATTATACAATGATCAGATACCCATCCCTCCACCAGTGCCCATTTTCCACCACCATGGGTAATATCCCTCCCACCCCCATCCCCCCATCCCCCCTGTCACTGTGGCAGGGCAATCCCCTGTGTTCTCTCTCTCCTTTTGGGTGTTGTGTTCTGCAAAAGAGGCATTGAGTGGCAAACATGTTCAGTCCATAGTCTACTTTCGACATGCATCTCCCCTCCTGGGAGGATCCTCCAAACATCCTTTATTTGGTGCTCCCTTCTCTATCTGAACTGCCCTTTCCTCTAGGATACCCGGCTGGCCTCTAAGTTATGGAATAATCCTCCTGGTGCTGATCTCAGCTATTCTTGGGTATTAATCTCATACTTTGTTACTTTATATCCCCCAGATGAATGCAATCTTTCTATGTCTATCCCTCTCTTTCTGACTCATTTCGCTCAAGCACAAAAATTTTTAAGTCTATAGCTGTACCTCATGGTGTTTCACTAATAAAAAAACAAAGAAAAAATATATTTAAAAATAAATAATTAAAATATCAAAATAAAAAAATCATTGTCTTTCTTTTCTCTCTTTCTCTCTTTCTCTCTCTTTCCCTCTTTCTTTCTTTCCAGTTTAATTTCTTTATTTTTGGTATAAAATAATTTTCAAGTTTTATTACTTTGCATGTGATGTCCATATTTCCCAACATTTATTGAAGACTGTCTTTGTTTTTTCTTATATATAAGAATTTATCATCTACCAATAAAAACGATATTGCTTATTTTTAAACAAAGTTTATTTTATGTTATTTTTTATTTTTATGCGTTTTATTTTTAAATAACCCATATTATTACCCTGTAGGATTCTTAACTTTTTAAAAAAAATTTTATTCGTGAAACACCATGAAATTTTTCTTTCCTTCTTTCTTTCTTTCTTTCTTTCTTTCTTTCTTTCTTTCTCTCTTTCTCTCTTTCTCTCTTTCTCTCTTTCTCTCTTTCTCTCTTTCTCTCTTTCTCTCTTTCTTTCTTTCTTTCTTTCTTTCTTTCTTTCTTTCTTTCTTTCTTTCTTTCTTCCCCACAAGTTTAAATCCATTTCTCAAGAGTAAATGTCAAACAACCCTGAAAGTACAATTCTATAGCACAGAGAACAGGAAGTTTTCCAATAATAAAATGTCTCATTTTATCAGAGTTCATATATGATGCCAGTTATTTTATTAATTAATTTATTTTTGTTTCTGGGGTCGCACCCAGCAATGTCCAGGGGTAACTCTTGTCTCTGGACTCAGGAATTATTCCTGGCGGTGATGAGGGGCCGTACATGATGTCAGGATCAAACCAGGGTCAGCCATATGCAAGGTAAACACCTTACCCTCTGTGCTATGGCTCTTGCCCTGATGCCAATTATTTTAAAGACATGATTGAAATAAACCACAGAAAACTAGCTTTTTTTCTTTCATCTAAAGTTCTGACATGAAGCAACATTAAATGAAACTGTAACTAATATATATTTAACCACCAAATATAGATTTTACTGAATTGTGACTTTGAGATTTATATGTAGTCAATAAGAATGTGGCTCAGCGATAGAGAGCAGAACACATATATAAAACTCTGAATAAGATGCCTAGCAACACCATACACAGCTACTACGCATGCACGCATGCACACACACACACACACACACACACACACACACTTTATAAAGAGTATTTGTTTATAAATACCTTTCTATACTTACAAGGAAATACTGTCTTGGAAAAAATAACAAATATTGATATGAAGCATGTTAGAAATAGCATGCTTTTAACATAGCAGCTTTTACAATTTCTACTTCCATAGATTATGATCATCGTAAACATACCTTATAGGAGCTCAGGAAATACCTGAGAGGGCATGAGTGCTGCTCTGCATTGAGGCCCTAGGTCCAATCCCTGGAATAGTTTGACTCCCTTCCATGGACAGCTGTTGGGTATAAATAACTTTAGTGGCCATTGGGCATGCAAAGAAATGTCCCTGGAAAGTGGTTGTCTTGCATCTGAGGTTGCATTTCAGGAGGTGATAATTCACACACTAATCACAAAATAGGAGCCAGATTGAGTTCCACCCCCAACCCAGCACAACCCTTTAGAGGAATATATATATATATATATGGGCTGGAGCGATAGCACAGCGGGTAGGGCATTCGCCTTACACGCGGCCAACATGGCCGACCCGAGTTCGATTCCTCCGCCCCTCTCGGAGAGCCCGGCAAGCTACCGAGAGTATTCGATATGCCAGACACAGTAACAACAAAGTCTCCAATGGAGACGTTACTGGGCCTGCTCGAGCAAATCGACGATCAACGGGAGGGCCTTTACCTTTACATATATATATATATATATATATATATATATATATATATATATATTCTTGCAGTAAGATGCAGTAAGATGGAAATTTTCTAGGTGTGGAGTTCAGGAAACTAAAAGTATTTGTTTTTGATAAGGTTCAAGGGAAATTTTAAAGTATGCTTTAAAAGCATATTTTCTGTGATTCTTCTTTTGTAGTTGTTGCTCTGGAAAATTTAGGAAAGCTAGAAATCATAATCGTTATCTTTTCAGATGAAAGGCTTGTTTCTCATCGGGTAATTGCCTACTTGGCCCCTTTCTGAAACTGTTTCCTTTCTCATCAAAGATGTGTTTAGAGTCAACTGTCAGGCGGCTGGAATGACTGTGTGTTTGTGCAAAACCACTGTTATCTATTTCACCCTACCAACAGAAACCCAATGGAAAGAGGCATCCCTGTACCAATTGCATAGGAGGTGCTGGACAGATTGTTCAGCACCAGAACAGGAGTTCAAACCCGGGTACCACGTGGTTCCTGAACTTTGAAGAACTCTGTTATTGCAGGTGCCTGATCATCTCTGCCTCGCAGACCAAACTCAATTGGTCAAGTATTGCCAGGAGTGGCCCTGGAGCCCCCTGAACACTTCTTTTGAGAACTCCCCAAAAATTACATAGGAAAGTGGTAAACTTTTCTTGGATATTTTTGGAAAACAGAAAGAAATAATAAATTATTTAATGAGAAATCTCATGCACTGTAGAGGCTCAGTAAATCTCTGGTAACAATCTCAGATGATAAGTTGGATCCAATGCATGGAGTCTCATGGGAAGATTTAGAAGTGGAGAAATTTGGCTACTGTGGAGATTAGTTTTGAGGACTCTGGATTTCATTCTCAGTCTATGTCTTATAATGTATGTTTGTGTGGAGAGAATTATCGCATGGAAAAAAGCAAACATTTCTATCTTTATATTTCCATAAATAAATTGACTAACTATATAAGATAAAAAACTACTCCTTTTTAGATCAATCAGACTAGTGGAAGAAAAGAGAAAAAACTCAACCACTTTGAAGATATCTTAAAGCTAGTAAGGCTCCATTTCTTTGAAGAATGTCATGGGTATCCTTATAGGGATTGCATTGAATTTATACAATGCTTTCGGTAGTATTGCCATTTTGACAATGTTAAGTCTCCCGACCCATGAGCAGGGGATATCTTTCCATTTCCTCATGTCCTCTTTTATTTCCTGAAGTAGCGTTTTGTAGTTTTCTTTGTACAGGTCCTTTACTTCCTTAGTTAAGCTGATTCCTAGGTACTTGATTTTCTGGGGCACAATTGTGAACGGGATTGTTTTTTTCATGTTGCTTTCTTCTCTCTCACTGAATGGGAAAGGATATTCACCGAATACACATCTGACAAGGGGTTGATATCCAGGATATACAGAATACTGGTTAAACTCCACAAGAAGAAAACATCCAACCCCATCCAAAAATGGGGCAATGAAATGAACAGAAACTTTCTCAAAGAAGAAATCCGAATGGCAAAAAAGCACATGAGAAAATGCTCTACATCATTAATCATCAGGGAGATGCAGATCAAAACCACAATGAGATACCATCTCACACCTCAGAGACTGGCCCACATTCAAAAGAACAAAAGCAACCGATGCTGGCGTGGATGTGGCGAGAAAGGGACACTCCTTCACTGTTGGTGGGAATGTCCACTGGTTCAGCCCTTCTGGAAAACAGTATGGACGATTCTCAAAAAATTAGAAATTGAGCTCCCATTTGACCCAGCAATACCACTCCTGGGAATATATCCCAGAGAGGCAAAAATGTATAGTCGAAGTGACATCTGCACTTGTTTGTTCATTGCAGCACTCTTTACAATAGCCAGAAACTGGAAGAAACCTGAATGCCCAAGAACAGATGACTGGTTAAAGAAACTTTGGTACATCTACACAATGGAGTACTATGTAGCTCTTAGAAAAGATGAAGTCATGAACTTTACATACAAGTGGTACAATATGGAAAGTATCATGCTAAGCGAAATGAGTCAGAAAGAGAGGGATAGACATAGAAAGATTGCATTCATCTGGGGGATATAAAGTAACAAAGTATGAGATTAATACCCAAGAATAGCTGAGATCAGCACCAGGAGGATTACTCCATAACTTAGAGGCCAGCCAGGTATCCTAGAGGAAAGGGCAGTTCAGATAGAGAAGGGAGCACCAAATAAAGGATGTTTGGAGGATCCTCCCAGGAGGGGAGATGCATGTCGAAAGTAGACTATGGACTGAACATGTTTGCCACTCAATGCCTCTTTTGCAGACCACAACACCCAAAAGGAGAGAGAGAACACAGGGGATTGCCCTGCCACAGAGACAGGGGGGATGGGGGGATGGGGGTGGGAGGGATATTATCCATGGTGGTGGAAATTGGGCACTGGTGGAGGGATGGGTATCTGATCATTGTATAATTGAAACCAAAGCACAAAAAATTGTAAATCTACAACTTTAAAAAAATAAAATAAAATAAAGGGAAAAAAAATAAAGCTAGTAAGGCAGCCAGGATTTGTGGACCTAAATTCCAAGAGAGAGATGAAGGGCAGGAAGTACATAGGAAACAGCCTTCATTTTCTCCTTAGGCATTTGCTGATTTGAAAGCAGAAGAAAGGTGAAGGAGTTAGGCAGAGACTTTGGCTACATGTAGGACTGGAAGGTCATTAATTGGAATTTGGAGACTTTCAAGACTCTACCTTAGATGGATGATAGTAAATGGGAAACAGACCGGTGATAAAAGATAGAAAACTCCAATCTTAAATAATTCAATCTCACACAGAATAGATAAAAATCAACGATTCATCTTCACCTTTTATTTGTAACCAGTGTAGACCTGATGCCTCTTTCACATGATCACTCCCGACTTCAGGGGTCTCAGTTAACCAATCCACCTACCCTTATTAATTCCTTTCCTGCACCTAGAGTCACAACACATTGCTTTTGAATAACCCAATGTTCTTTATTTCTTTGCATGTAGTGTGCCCTAAATTCAGAAAGAAATGTTCCTTGATAGACTTCACCAAAAATGCTTCTCTCAGTCAGATGGCTTGGAACTTCAGTTAGATTTGAGACTTTCTTCTGGGTTTATTTACTGAATTTTCTAGGAGGCTTCCTTCAACATAATTCAGGACATCACAGAGTAATGAGCACTTATTTATTCACTGAAATTTATTATTATTAGAACACTGTGATTTACAAAGTTATTAAAAATAGACTTGATTCCGGCACCCAGTGTTCCAACACCAATCCTACCACCAGTGTCCCCTTCCCTCCATCAATGTTCCCAGGATCCCTCCCACCTTCCAGCCTGCACCCTTGGCAGGCATATAACAAAATTTGTCGGGGAGCCACACCCGGTGTTGCTCAGAGCTTACTTCTGGCTCTGTGCTCAGGGTTCACTCATGGAAGCTGTGAGGACCATATGAGGTACCCAGAATCTGTCAGCTGATCTCAAGATAAACACCCTACTGACTGTACTATCACTCCAGTACCAGGCATATAACAAATTTATTTTCTCTTTCTTGCACCAACAAAACTTAAAGGAATGGCAAATGGAATTATCAGGAAGTAAAGTAAATTTTGGATGATTGGTTACTCTATGAGTTTAATCTATGTAAATAAATAAATTCAAATAATTTTATACAATATTATGCCCATTTTCATTTACATAAATGAGTTTTTTTTAACTCTGGCATCTAAAATATATTGCATTAATTTTTTTTTTACTTGGATCTTTGGGCTGGAGCGATAGCACAGCGGGTAGGGCATTTGCCTTGCACACAGCCGACATGGCCGACCCGAGTTCGATTCCTCCTCCCCTCTCAGAGAGCCTGGCAAGCTACCGAGAGTATCTCACCCGCATGGCAGAGACTGGAAAGCTACCCATGAAGTACTCGATATGCCAAACATAGTAACAACAAGTCTCACTATGAAGACGTTACTGGGCCCTTCGAGAAAACTGATGAACAACGGGAGGACCGTGACCTCATTGACTTGGATCTTATTGTAATCACCATGTCTTCCTTGTCATAAACAAAACATTAAAAAAATTCTGTGCTAATATATTTTAGCGTTTAGAGCTAGAGCAAAAGCACAGCGGGTAGGGCGTTTGCCTTGCACATGGATGACCTGGTTGACCCAGGTTCTATTCCTCTACCCCTCTTGGAGAGCCTTGCAAGCTATTGAGAGTTGTATCTTGCATGCATGGCGAAGCCTGGCAAGCTACCTGTGACGTATTCAATATGCCAAACACAGTAACAACAAGTCTCACAATGTTACTGGGCCCGCTTGAGCAAATCGATGAGCAATGGGAGGACAGTGAAAGTGACATGAAATAGGTAAACCCTACAATGTGAAATTATTAAGAGTTAAGAGAATGATGAAAATTTCACTAGGAAAATCTGACTAAAATATATAAAAATAGAATTTTATCTTGAAAAAGAGAATATGGTTTTATATTAGAAAATATTATAGACACCGAGCATCTACATTAATAAGTAAAATATTGTAATAAAATCTCTATGATGTAACAAAACTTATCCGATATAGAATAAAAAATATAAATGAGATGTGAGATGTCAATTTTATTGAAAATGTGCAAAATCCTTTAACAAGCTAGTAGTAAACATAACATTAACATTTTTTTAAATTGAATCACCGTGAGATACACAGTTAGAAACTTGTTCATGGTTGGGCTTCAGTCATACAATGTTCCAACACCTGTCCCTTCACCAATGCACATTCCCCACCAACAATATTTCCAGTTTCCCTCCCACAACCCCTGCACAAACTGGCCTCTATGGCACACACTTTTCTTCTCTCTGTCTCTCTCTCTTTCCCTCTCTTTTTGCTTTTGGGTATTATGTTTTGCAATACAGGTACTGAAAGGGTATATTGTTTTATCTGTATATCCCTCTACCTCCTCTCAGTACTTAGTTATTGTCCAGAGTGATCATTTCTATCATTGTCATGTGGTCTCTTCTCTGTCCTAACTGCCATCCCTGCCCCTCACTTGTGGCAAGTTTCCAACCACTGCTTCTGGGCCTTGTTTCTAGTGTCCTTGGGTATTAGTTTCCTACTATAGACACGTCTTTCTTAATCTCCCACAATTGGTACCTTAATCTACTTAATCCAGAGGGCAACCATAAACACCATTAGTGAGTGCTATTCTCATCATGTTTGAGAGAAGTTTGTCCTCCCTTCTCAAGAATCTTCTTTAACGCTTCTTTCAAAGCTGTTTTCAAGGCTATAAATTCTCTAAGCTGTTTCCTGTCCTTGGATATTTGTATCATTTCTTCAAATGTGAATGATAATCTATCTGGAAAGAGAATTCTGGGTAAGGTGTTTATGTCATTGTATTTCTATATCCCTCCATTCTCTTCTGGTACATTAGAGTCTCATTTGACAGATCTGCTGTGAATCTTAAAGACTTTCCTTTGTACGTAAATTCCTCTTTTGATATTTCTGCTTTCAATATTCTGTCTCCATATTTGGAGTTTTTTTATTTTAAAAACACTCTTGCCCTTCCCTGATTATTTATATAGAACAAGTCATGCTGCATTATAGATTCTCTCGGAGATCATTGAGACACTGAGGGGTCACCAACAATGTATCTATTCCCCCTCCCCAGTGTGTGACCAAAAGTTAAAATTAGTCTTCAACCGAAACTTAAACTGGAGATCCATCTTATGGAATGAATTTTGGGAATACAAGAAAAAAGCCACAAAATTTTCCAAATTTGAATCTTGCAGTTAAGAAGGCCAGTAGCCAAATACAAAAGTTTAACATTACAAAGAGAATCATTTCTTAACTTTCATATGAGCTCTGAACTCTTTATTTTGGCTTTTTTTTTTGCTCAGGGGTTACTCCTGGCTTTGCACTCAGGAATTACTTTTGGCAGTGCTCAGGGTACCATATGGGATGTTGGGAATCAAACCCGGGTCGGCTGCGTGCAAGGCAAACGCCTTACCCGCCGTACTATCACTCCAGCCCCTGAACTCTTTACCTTTGAAAGGTAAAGATTCCAAGTAGAATCATATGTTAAATTCTGGTCAAAGGAGGAGGGAAAGTTTTTTGTTGTTGTTCTTGAAGAGTTCTGACAATATAAGTGTTTTCACTGTAAAACACTCCCAAGCATTGAACTTTCCTTCTCAACTGAATTTAGCACCTAAAGCCATAACCCACATCTATATATTAAACCCCACCTCCTATTTCTAACCAACTTGGCAGGCACTATATATTATTTGATTAAACATTGACTCAAGATATGCTTTTCTCTTGGTTTCTTTTACCTTAGAAACTGGACAGCTAAATATTCAATTTCCTAATATTCTGGGAACTTTGGAGTGATCACAACGTAGTATTGGTCAATGATTAAAGGATAAAACCTATGGTAACAGTCGGAGAGAGAGTACAGGGGTTATGAGCAGTCTCTGTATGCAGCTAATAGTTTAATTCCTGGTCCTGCAGGGCCAGAGTGACCTGCATCCTTGGACTCTCATATTAAATGGCCACTGGGTCAAGAATCACTGGGATGAATCCCTGGGCATTCTGATCATTGTTTGGAAGTCTTGCTCGACACCTGCCTCCTGAAAAAAAAAGCAAACAACAATAACAAGACCCTATGGATAAAACATCCCTGAATTTAAAGTTATAGACCAAAGATTTGCTAGAAGAAAACACTTTTCCCTCTCATTTCCTTCACAACAAAAGAGAACCACAATGCCCAACAAATTGTGGCTGTCATTAAAGCAGTTTTGAAATAGATCTCCAGATCTAAACTCCTACATGAACTTAAGGAAGAATGAGTAAAGAAAACAAGCAAATATCACCACTACCATGAACTCTTCAAAATTCATATGGTACTATGGTGGTATTTTATCTGCTCTTTCCCTTCCTTCCTTCCTTCCTTCCTCCCTTCCTTCCTTCCTTCCTTCCTTCCTTCCTTCCTTCCTTCCTTCCTTCCTTCTTCCTTCCTACTTCATTTAAACACCATGGTTTACAAAGTTGTTCATTATACGTTGTTACAGGTTTCAATGTTCCAGCACCAATTCCACCATCTGAGTGACCCTCCCTCCACCTTTGTTCCCATTTTCCCACTCTAATTTGTTTTATATTGCTTATTACAACCAAATGGCTGAAGGAATTACCAAAAATACTTCTGTCAAAGAAAATTTATGAAAAGTATTATGTCTCACCATGGAATTGTAATGTCTTTGTCTAGGGATTTACTAAGCTGTTTGTTGCTAGTTGAACCTTCCCTATTATTGCTTTTGTTTGTTGAGTTTAGTTGGCTTTTGTTACTTTCCCATCTAATTCAGTGTTTCCTGGAATTTCAGTTCTGTGGAATATGGCATTGTGGTCCAGGTACAATTGGAACTTCCACAAAGACCACTGGGCTTCCATGTCGAAAGAAAATTCTGGCTCACAATCTTAAAGGAAAATGCCTTCTGCTTTCACTATATTGATTCCAGCATCACCCAGAACTCCTTATGAAAGCCTACCATTTCACAAACTGCTATGAAGAATTGCTTATAGGACTGAGTTGTGCATTCCAAGCCAAGGCAGAGAAGAACTTGGACAGAGAGACAAATTGATCACTGGCACAAGAGGGCATATGCACACACTTTAGTAAATAGTCCCAGCTGACACATAACAAACCATTCACTATGTAAATGATCCATCTTGTTTGTTCATTATAGTCAACTCTTATGATGATTGTGATGCCAACTGACATCACATTGCATCTGCATATGTGCCTGTAGCCAAGTCCAGGCAATCTAGTACCACAGAGGATATGCTCTGTGGTTATTTTAAGTTAGTAAGTTTTGGATGGTTGTAGCACAGTGATAGATAACTGGAACTGAGGGAGTTACTACCTTATAGAAGGCTGCTTAAAAATCATCCTATTATTTTCAAAATTATATTGAAGTAACATTTTCAGAACATTATATAGATTTAAATTGTATGGATTATGCTTTGACATTGGGCTGGAGCGATAGCACAGCGGGTAGGGCATTTGCCTTGCATGCGACCGACCCAGTTTCGATTCCTCTGTCCCTCTCTGAGAGCCTGGCAAGCTACCGAGAGTATCCTGCCTGCACAGCAGAGCCAAGCAAGCTACCCGTGTCATATTCGGTATGCCAAAAACAGTATCAACAAATTATCATTGATAGAATGTTAACTGCAAATAAGTAAAATCAGCTTAGTTCTTATTCCAATTTTTCTCATTTTCCTGTTGTGTCAATTTGTTTTTAGTTACACCATTAGTGTGTAACTCCTGGCGGTATTCAGGACACCTGGGAGCATTCAAACCAGGGACTGAATCTGTTTCATCCACATGTAGAGCAAGCTCCTTAATTCTTTGGTCTTTATTATGCCCTTTTTCTTCTATAGCATCCAATTGAGAGTCCTACATTGAATTTTATTATTTATATCCTTAGTTTCCAATGATGTATGACAGTCTTTTTTTCATTACCTTGTCTCTGTAAAAGACTGCTCTTTTGGACAACCCGCACCCAGTGACATCTTACAGCACACAGCAGCAAAGAAAACTGGCTGGTGGGCTCCACAACTCCCGGAGAATTCTCTGGGTCCCCTACTGAGCCGATGTAACCAGGAGATTCCAGATGGGGTAGGTTCTTGTCTCCCTGCCTCTCCCAATGGAATCCCGGTGACCATGAGCTTCTACAATCATGGCTCTGGTACCTGGGCACCAGGACTATTTTGCGAACCGTGTGGCCACTTATGAGGCCTCGCAATATTTCCTGATATGCAAAGTGATCAATGCAAAGTAAATGATCTAGCATTTGTCCCTAAAAAAACAGGCTTAAATGGTGGTGGGAAAAATCTTAGCAAAATATAATGCCCAACCAAAATGCATCTGAACTGTGCATTTAACTATGGTGGTATGCCGCCCTGGGAGGGGGAAGGTGTCTGTCCCTCTGCCTGTTCCCCCTTGCGGCAGCAGCATGGTGGCCTGCATCTTTTAGAGCCTAATGAACAGCCTGGTATGAGACTGCATTGACGAGGCACGGGGCCTTGTGGAATGGGCGGTGGAATCGGCCCTGCTCCCCGCCATGACAATGCTCCGGGATGCCACCCTCAAACGCCTCCTCCGGCTTCTGAACGACCATGATTCCAGAGGCACACGAACCAATCTTGGAACCCAGGGACTTTTGGCAGTAATCCCTCTAGGTTTATTACTAAAATATTAGAAATCCAAATTTGCGTGGCCACACGACATCATATGCTCTTAATAATTAGCAATAGAAAACAAATTATCTAATGATGTCTGTTTTGGAAGGTCTGAATGTTGGGGAAAATTCCAAATAATAATGTTGGATCTTTTGTCGTAATATTGAATGTGATCCATGTAGAGAGAGGGAGAGAATAAAGTGGAATCTGTCACACAGGTGGGGGGTGGGTAGGAGGAGGGTATAGTGAGGTTCTTGGTGGTGGAAAATGTGCACTGGTGAAGGGACGGGTGTTTGATCATTGTATGACCGACCGAGACTTGAACTAAAAGGCTTTGTGACTGTTCTCACGGTGATTCAATTAAAAAAAAAAGACTACTATTTTGTAGAATAGCCTCAATTTGTGTTTGAGTAATAGCAATTATTTTGTAGAATAGCCTCAATTTGCATTTGCCCGATATTTTCTATTAGGCATGATAGATTTAGGGTATTCATTTTGGTTTTTGGTTGTTTGTTTTTTAATTATTTTTTTTGCATTTTAAAATATTGAATCACTGTGAGATGTAGTTATAAAGCTTTCATGATTGAGTTTGTCATAAAATGATCATACACTCTTTCCTTCACTACTGTACATTTCCCACCACCAATGTTTCCTGTGGAACTGAAGCGATAGCATAGCGGGTAGGGCATTTGCTTTGCATGCAGCTGACCTGAGTTTGATTCCTCCGTCCTCGGAGAGCCCGGCAAGCTACAGGGAGTATCTGCCCCGCATGGCAGAGCCTGGCCAGCTCCCCGTGGTGTATTTGATATGCCAAAAACAGTAACAAGAAGTCTCCCAATGGAGAGTTACTGGTGCCCACTCAAGCAAATTGATGAACAACAGGGGGACCGTGCTACAGTGTTATGCTTTGACATGTGTTTATACCATATTACAATCATCACCAAATGTCTAGTTTTATCTACCACCGTATCGTTGACCTTTTTAACTGATTCACCCATTTCTCAAGTCCCTTCTCCCATGGTAACCTCAAATTAAACATTTCAAGGAGATGATCCAAAGGTATGTTGTCCTCTGTGCTTTAATCTACACTCTCATGATAGGCCACCCAACCTCTGTCATAGTTTGAAATAGCTTCTGCATGTTGGTAACCTTAAAAATTCCTGTTTTCAGCAGTGTCTGTTTTTCAGAGTTGCCTACATATATCCCTCTTAATTTTATTTAAATAAAAAACACCACCTTAATTAAATCAAAATGAAATCAACAATATATATTTATTATATAAATAATAATTTTAATGAAATTAAAAACAACCCCTTAATTAAATTTAAAATACCCCTTAATTTTATTCGAATTAAAATATTTAAACTGAAGCATTGTTATTTACAATACTGTTATTGATAGGGTTTCATACATACAATGTTCCAACACTACGCTCTCCAACAGAGGGTTCTCCCCTCCTCTGCCTCCCCTCATTCCAACTCTCCCTTTAACGTAAGTGCTTATTTCTTTCCAAATTGTCGATATTCAAAACTAAAGTCATGTACTTCCTTCACAAATTCCTCCCTTGGCACTCTCTCATGATGAATGCTCCATTGTGTACTCAGTTGCTCAAGCCAGAATCCTGGGAATGATCTTATACACATCCGTCTCTCTTGTCTTTCACATCCAATTACTGAGTCCAAATTATGTTGACTTTTTAGCATCTCCCAAATGTCTCCTTTTCTCCATTTAAAAAAAATCGGTATTCAAATCTTAAATTACCAAGTGGAAGAAGCCCACCTAAAACACTTTCATCTTTTGCCTGTCCTGACCCAGTAATATCCTAAATGGTCTTTTTATATACTCTACTGTCCAAATTGTAACTCAATCTGTACGTAGCCTGCCAGTGTAGTCTTCAGAAATTACAAATATGAGTATGTTGGGTCTCTGTTAAAAGCCCTAGTGACTTTCCATTGCTTTTCTGGTCAATAATAACAACGCTAATGTGTCCCAAGTTACATGAAAAAAAAATTCCTTTTTTGATTTCTCAACTTAATGATTCTTTAATTCCTTACTTGCTATTTTCCTTAAATAGCAGAGTATAAATTCTATCGTATCTGGGGCACCCTTGTAGATGAATCTAGTTTATCAATCTAGACTATGATGTATATTTTTACCCATCAAGTGTTCTATTTGGCTCCACTGATGAGTTCGCTGTAGCACTCTACTCCCGTTGTTCACCGATTTGCTTGAGCGGGCCCAGGAATGTCTCCATTGTGAGACTTTTTGTTACTGTGTTTGGCATATGGAATACATCATAGCTAGCTTGCTAGGCTTTGCCACGAGGGCAAGATACTCTGGGTAGCTTGCCGGCCTCTCTGAGAGGGGTGGAGGAATCAGACCAAGGTCACCGGGGTCGGCCGCGTGCAAGGCAAATGCCCTACCCGCTGTGCTATCGCTCCAGCCCTTATTACAGTATAATACAATAAAATATGATAGTAAATATAATGGGAAATAATTAATTGAGGGTTGAATAAAATTATTCAACTAATTAAAAAATAATAGTTATCAATAATTAGAAAATGGTACTAGTAGTGTACAAAATTATTGTTAAATATTAGTTATGTTTAATAATGTCAAAAAAGGTGAATAAAAATTGAGTATACAGGATCTCAGCTATCGAAAATAGTGAAATGAAAGAACATTCAAATGTGAAAAGGAGTTATCTCTGGGATCAAATTTATTTATATCAAAGGTATCACTTGATCACTTGATCATTTGACATCCCCTTACTCATTGATTTGCTAGAGCAGGTGTCAGTAATGTCTTCATTCGTCCCTATCGTGTGCTAGTGTAGCCCAATGGCATCTGCTTGTTCTACAACACAAAGAGCCTCAAATCGATTGTTCAGGGTCTTGATGAAGAAGTCTGACCATCTCGTAGGTGGGCTGTCACGCAGTGCCTTTTAATTAATTATATTATTATTTGCCTTTTCTGCCATACCCAAACTCCATGACTGTTGAGAGTATATCCTTTATTAGAGAATGGCTGTATTTTTACTATATTTTAATGGAGCACTGAATATAGAATTCAAGATTGGTGAGTGTTAAGTAAGGTCTGGGAGCAGAGTGATAGTACAGGGGTTAAGATGTTCGTATTTCATTCTGCTGACTCTGGTTCGAATCCCCAGAACCAAACATTGTCTCCTGAGCTTCGACTAAGGTCACTCGTGAGCAAAGACCCTAGAATTGTCCCTGGGCACTGTCGTGTGGGAAAATCCCCAGAGCCGAAGGAACAAGAACAAGAACAAAAAAAAAGAACTTAAATTATGATGTTTCAGTTTTATAATCAACTTTATATCTCAGATGGTCAGATGGTATGTGGCATGTGTCCACTTAAGTGAAAATGTCACTAATTTCCTTAATTTCATTTTTCATTTCATCATCCTGTTATTCGTCGATTGCCTCGAGCAGGCCCCAGTAACGTCTCTTTCATCCTAGCCCTGAGATTATATTCGGGGCTATTTAGGAGAATGAGACCCATCATTGTTACTGGTATTTGGCATAATTGGTACGCCACGGGGAGTTTGCCAGACTCTGCCCTGTGGGCAGGCTACATTCGATAGCCTGCAAGTTTGTCCAAATTTTGATAAGATGTCGCGCGGCCGCAAATGCGGCCGCGCGGTTCCGGGATCTGAATTTTATAGTCTCTGAGTCTTGGCCGCTGATGGGATTACGCGGCGCCAGGGGGCCAGGTGGTGGGTGTGACCCCCGCCTACTGGAATTTGGAGGATCTGGGTGGAAGATGCTCGACTCCAATTCGAGTAGGCTTGGAGGTCTCGGCCCCGGAACCCGCGTGGCTTTGTCCCTCTGCCAGTACCTTCATGTGTGCGGAGAGTGGTCTCAGCATGGTGGTGGCTGGTCCTGGAGGTCTTCGGCTGCCGGAGCCCTGGTCGGGGCGGGGAGGAAAGCTCAACCCGCTCCCCTCCAAGGGGCTCCGGGAAGGAACACCCAGGCGCGGGGGCAGAGACTGCACTGTTCTCGTCCGGGATCTGGATTTTATAGTCTCTGAGTCTTGGCCGCTGATGGGATTACGCGGCACCAGGGGGCCAGGTGGTGGGTGTGACCCCCGCCTACTGGAATTTCCTTAATGTGCAGATGAAATCTAATTAGGTTACTTTTTTTCCCTTTTTTTCCCTTTTTTTATTAGTGAAACACCATGAGGTACAGCTGTAGACTTACAAATTTTTGTGCTTGGGTTTCGATTATACAATGATCAAATACCCATCCCTCCACCAGTGCCCATTTTCCACCACCATGGATCCCAGTATCCCTTCTACACCCATCCCCCCCATCCTACCCTGCCTCTGTGGCAGGACATTGCCTTTTGTTCTCTCTCTCCTTTTGGGTGTTGTGGTCTGAAAAAGAGGCATTGAGTGGCAATCATGTTCAGTCCATAGTCTAATTTCAGCATGCATCTCCCCTCCTGGGAGGATCCTCCAAACACCCTTTATTTGGTGCTCCCTTCTCTATCTGAGCTGCCCTTTCCCCTAGAATGTCCGGCTGGCCTCTAAGCTATGGAGTAATCCTCCTGGTACTGATCTTGGCTATTCTTGGGTATTAATCTCCCTTTTTGTTACTTTATATGCCCCAGATGAATGCAATCTTTCTATGTCTATCCCTCTCTTTCTGACTCATTTTGCTTAGCATGATACTTTCCATGTAGTACCACTTCTATGTAAATTTCATGACTTCATCTTTTCTAACAGCTACATGGTACTCCATTGTGTAGATGTACCAAAGTTTCTTTAACCAGTCATCTGTTCTTGGGCACTCAGGTTTTTTTCCAGAATCTGGCTATTTACAATAGCCAGAGTGCTGCAATGAACAAACGAGTACAGATATCACTTCGACTATACATTTTTGCCTCTTTGGGATATATTCCCAGGAGTGGTATTGCTGGGTCAAATGGGAGCTCAATTTCTACTTTTTTTAGAATTGTCCAGACTGCTTTCCAAAAGGGCTGAACTAGTCGGCATTCCCACCAACAGTGAAGGAGTGTCCTTTCTCGCCACATCCATGCCAGCATTGGTTGCTTTTGTTCTTTTGGATGTGGGCCTGTCTCTGAGGTGTGAGATGGTATCTCATCGTGGTTTTGATCTGCATCTCCCTGATAATTAATGATGTAGAGCATTTTCTCATGTGCTTTTTTGCTATTCAGATTTCTTCTTTGAGAAAGTTTCTGTTCATGTCATTGCCCCTTTTTTTGATGGGGTTCAGTGTGTTCTTCTTGTGGAGTTCAACCAGTAATTTGTATATCGTTGATATCAAGCCCTTGTCAGATGTGTATTAGGTGAATATCCTTTCCCATTCTGTAGACTGTCTTTGTATTTTGGTCATTGTTTCTTTTGAGGTGCAGAAGCTTCTTAGTTTAAGAAAGTCACATTTATCTATCTCTGTTTTAACTTGCTCGGCCAGTGGCTTGACATCTTTGAAGATACCATTAGCTTCAATGTCATGGAGGGTTTTGCCAACTTTGTCTTCAATGTACCTTATGGTTTCTGGTCTGATGTTGAGGTCTTTAATCCATTTTGATTGTACTTTTGTACATGGTGTTAGGCAGAGTTCTAAGCCCATTTTCTAGCATGTAGCCATCCAGTTTTGCCAGCACCATTTGCTAAAGAGGCTTTCCTTACTCCATTTCACATTTCTTGCACCATTATCAAAGATTAGATGATCATATGATTGAGGGGAGATGTCAGTGTATTCAACCCTGTTCCATTGGTCTGCAGCTTTGCCTTTGTTCCAGTACCATGCTGTTTTAATTATTACTGCTTTGTAGTAGAGCTTGAACTTAGGGAGGTTGATTCCTCCCATTTTCTTTTTCCCAAGAATTGCTTTAGCTATTCGTGGGGGCTTATTGTTCCATATAAATTTCAGGAGTGTTTTCTCCATTTCTTTGAAGAATGTCATGGGTATCCTTATAGGGATTGCACTGAATTTGTACAATGCTTTGGGAAGTATTGCCATTTTGACAATGTTAAGTCTCCCGACCCATGAGCAGGGGATATCTTTCCATTTCCTCATGTCCTCTTTTATTTCCTGAGGTAGCGTTTTGTAGTTTTCTTTGTACAGGTCCTTTACTTCCTTAGTTAAGCTGATTCCTAGGTACTTGATTTTCTGGGGACAATTGTGAAAGGGATTTTTTTTATGTTACTCTCTTCTCTCTCACTTTTTGCGTATAGGAAAGTCATGGACTTTTGGATATTGATTTTATAGCCTGCAACTTTACTATACAAGTCTATTGTTTCTAGGAGTTTATTGGTGGAGGTTATAGGGTTCTCTAAGTATAGTATCATATCATCTGCGAATAGTGAGAGCTTTATTTCTTCCTTTCCTACCTGAATACCCTTAATATCTTTTTCTTGCCTAATCGCTATTGCAAGTACTTCCAGTACTATATTGAACAGCAGTGGAGAGAGTGGGCATCCTTGTCTCGTCCCTGATCTTAGAGGGAAGGCTCTCAATTTTTCCCCATTGAGGATGATGCTTGCTGTAGGCTTGTGGTAGGTGGCTTTAACTATGTTGAGGAAAGTCCCCTCTATACCCATTTTGGCTAGGGTTTTCATCATAAAGGGGTGCTGGATCTTGTCAAATGCTTTCTCTGCATCTATTGATATGATCATATGCTTTTTATCTTTTCTTTTGTTGATATGATGGATTATGTTGATTGATTTCCGATCGTTAGACCACCCTTGCATCGCTGGGATGAATCCTACTTGGTCATGGTGTATGATCTTTTTGATGAATAGTTGGATTCTATTTGCTAGTAGTTTGTTGAGGATCTTTGCATCTGTGTTCATCAGGGATACCGGCCTGTAATTCTCTTTCTTTGTGGTATCTCTGTCTGCTTTTGGTATCAGGGTGATATTTGCTTCATAGAAACTGTTCGGAAGTGTTTTTGATATTTCAATTTCGTGGAAGAGCTTAAAGAGGATTGGGAGTAAGTCCTCTTTAAAGATTTGGAAGAATTCACTAGTGAATCCATCTG
This sequence comes from Sorex fumeus, assembly GCF_029834395.1. NCBI lineage: Eukaryota > Metazoa > Chordata > Mammalia > Eulipotyphla > Soricidae > Sorex > Sorex fumeus. The sequence goes on from NW_026606059.1 coordinate 61,561,235, forward strand.
GGCCAGGACTTTTGTGCTTGGGGAGACTTTTTATTACCATTTCAATTTCCTTGATGTTGATAGGTCTGTTCAGGTATTCCAGGTCTTCTTGGTTCAGCCTTGGGAGTCTGTAAGAGTCTAGGAATTTATCCATTTCCTTGAGGTTTTCATGTTCCGTGGCATAAAGCTTCTCAAAGTACTCCCTGAGGATCCTTTGAATTTCTGTAGTTTCTGTTGTAATGACCCACTTTTCATTTCCGATTCGGTTTATTAGGGTTTTCTCTCTCCCTTTCTTTGTGAGTTTTGCTAGAGGCTTATCGATCTTGTTAATTTTCTTGAAGAACCAGCTCTTGGTTTCATTGGTCTTTCGGATTGTTTTTTGGGTTTCCATCTTGTTAATCTCTGCTCTGAGTTTTATTGTTTCCTTCCTCCTGTTTGGGTTGTTCTCCTTTTGTTGGTCCTTCTCTAAGCTCTTAAACTGTGAGGTTAGGTTATTTATGTGGGCTCGCTCCTCCTTCCTGAGAAATGCTTGTAGAGCTATAAACTTTCCTCTTAACACAGCTTTTGCTGTGTCCCATAAGTTTTGGTAACTTGTGTCCTCATTTTCATTCGTTTCTAGGAATCTTTTGATTTCCTCTTTGATTTCCTTTCTAAGCCACTCGTTGTTCAATAGCGCACTGTTTAATTTCCAGGTGTTTGATTTAGTTTTCTGTTTTAGCGTCTGATTTACTTCTAATTTCAGCACATTATGGTCTGAGAAGATTGTTGACACAATCTCTGTCTTCTTAATTTTATGGAGGTATATTTTGTGGCTCAGCATGTAGTCTATCTTGGAGAATGCTCCATGTGCGCTTTAGAAGAATGTGTATTCAGCTTTTTGAGGATGAAATGTCTTATATATATCTACTAAGTCCCTTTCTTCCTTTGTTTCCCTCAGATAAAGTATGTCCTTGCTAAGCTTGAGTCTGGTTGATCTATCAAGAGGTGATAAAGCGATGTTGAAGTCTCCCACTAGTATTGTGTTGCTATTGATGTCTTTCTCCAAATCTATGAGTAGTTGTTTTAAGTACTTTGCTGGTCCCTCTTAGGTGCATATACATTTATTATTGTAAGTTCTTCCTGTTGTACAGATCCCTTGATCAATAAGAAATGGCCTTTACTGTCTCTTGTGACCTTCTTTACTCTGAAATCAATGTGGTATGATATTAGGATGGCTACCACAGCTTTTTTATGGGAGCAGTTTGCCTGTAGGATTGTTTTCCAGCCTTTGACTCTGAGCCTGTGCTTTCTTTGACTATTGAGATGTGTTTCTTACAGGCAGCAGAATGTTGGGTTCAATTTTCTAATCCATCCTGCCACTCTGTGTCTTTTAATTGGTGCATTTAGCCTGTTGACATTGAGAGAGATTATTGTTATGGGGTTTGGTCCCTTTTTTCTGTTGAAATTTGTTATATTTGAGGGGCCTGTCTTGCCTTAAAGTAGCCTATTTAGTTGTTCTTGTATTAACTAGGTTACTTTTAAGTTCTCCAGCTTAACAGCATGAAATTGTTTAAAGTAACCTCTAATGATACCTTATAATTTTTCAGCTTTTGCATATGATTCAATTTAATTGAGCATTTTCTATTTTTTCCTTGTGAGTTTAACCAAGTGTATATCTATCTCATTTGTTCTTTTGAAGAACAAGCTCCTAATTTCATTGAATCACAGTATTGCTTTTGTTTTTTTTTAAAACAGTTTTCTTTTATTTATTTATTTTATTAGTGAAACACCATGAGGTACAGCTGTAGACTTACAAACTTTCGTGCTTGGGTTTCAGTTATAAAATGTTCGAGTACCCATCCCCCCACCAGTACCCATTCTCCACCACCAATGATCCTAGTAGCCCTCCCACCCTCACATCCCATCCCCCCAACCCCACCCCGCCTCTGTGGCAGGGCATTCCCTTTTGCCCACTCTTTCCTTTAGGGTGTTGTTGTTTGCAATAGAAGTTTTGAGTGGCCATTGAGTTTGGTTTATAGTGTACTTTCTGCATGCATCTTGCATCCTGAGCGAGTCCTCTAAACTTCCTTTACTTGGTGTTCCCTTCTCTATCTGAGCTGCCTTTTCCACCAGCATGTGAAGTTGCTTCCAAGCCCTGGAGGAGACCTCCTGGTACTTATCTCAATTATTCTTTGGTGTTCGACTCCCATTCTGTTACTTTTTTTTTTTGCAGGAGTACAAACAGGGTTTATTTAGACCAGCATGCTGGGGCTCCACAGCATACCCCAGAGTGGGCAGTGGCTGAGAGCCCCGAGCTTCTTCAAAGGGGGTCTTATATTGGCCTTCACTGGCCGTTATAGCAAAGCCCGCGCATTTCATAGCCAATAGATTTGTAACAAAAAATATGGAACGCTTCACGAATTTGCGTGTCATCCTTGCGCAGGGGCTATGCTAATCTTCTCTGTATCATTCCAATTTTAGTATATGTGCTGCCGAAGCGAGCACCCATTCTGTTACTTTATATTCCCCAGATGAGTGTAGTCTTTCTAAGTCTGTCCCTCTCTTTATGGCTCATTTCATTTTGCATGATACTTTCCATGAAGAACCACTTGTATGTAAATTTCATGACTTCATCTTTTCTAACAGCTGTGCAGTATTCCATTGTGTAGATGTACCAACGTTTCTTTAACCAGTGATCTGTTCTCAGGCACTCAAGTTTTTTCCAAATTTTGGCTATTGTGAACAGTGCAGCAATGAACATAGAAGTGCAGATGTCATTTTGACTATACTTTTTTGCCTCTCCGGGATATATACCCAGGAGTGGTATTGCAGGGTCAAATGGGAGTACAATTTCTAATTTTTTGAAAATTGTCCATACTGTTTTCCAAAAGAGCTGAACCAGTTGGCATTCCATCATCAGTTAAGAAGGGTCCCTTTCTTGCCACATCTGCACCAACACCGGTTGCTTTTGTTCTTTTGGATGTGGGTCAGTCTCTGTGGTGTGAGATGATATCTCATCATTGTTTTCATCTGCATCTCCCTGTGATTAGTGATGTAGAGCACATTTCTCATGTGCCTTTTTGCCATTCGGATTTCTTCTTTGAGAAAGTTTCTGTTCATTTCATTGCCCCATTTTTTGATGGGGTTGGGTGTTTTCTTCTTGTGGAGTTCAACCAGTACTTTGTATATCCTTGATATCAACTGCTTGTCAGATGGGTATTGGGCGAATATCCTTTCCAATTCTGTCGTCTATCATTGTATTTTGGTCACTGTTTCTTTTGAGGTGCAGAAGCTTCTTCTTTTAAGATAGTCCCTTTTGTCTATCTCTGTTTTCACTTGCTTGGCCAATGTTGTGTCATCTTTGAAGATACTATCAGCTTCAATGTCGTGGAGGGTTTTGCCAAACTTGTCTTCAATGTACCTATGGATCCCGGTCTGATGTTGAGGTCTTTAATCCATTTTGATCTTACTTTTGCACATGGTATTAGGTAGAGATCTGAGACCATTTTTTTTGCATGTAGCTGTCCAGTTTTGCCAGCCATTTTGTTAAAGAGGCTTTCCTTGCTCCACTTCACATTTCTTGCTTCCTTATCAAAGATTAGATGATCATATGTTTGGGGGCAGATGTCAGAATATTCAAAACCCTGTTCCATTGGTGTGCTGCTCTGCCTTTGTTCCAGTACCATGCAGTTTTAATTATTACAGTATTGCTTTCTTGATTGCCTTATCATTGTTTTTTGCTCTAGTTTTTATTATTTCCCTCTGGTATTCATTTGTTTCCTGACCCAGGTATTTACAGATGTGTGTTTAAGTTGTTGATCTGAGCTTTTCCTTCTTTCCCAATATAGATCACATTGCTAAGATTTTTTTCCTTAAGGACTGCTTTTCCTGTATCCCAGAGGTTCTGGTAGTTTGTGTCTCCATTCTCATTATTTTCAAGAAATCTTTTCATTTATTTATTTATTTATTCTGCTTTTTCTTTGGCTTAGTTTTAATCCAGTGTTATTTAGAAGCATGTTGTTCAACTTCCAGGTGTTGAGGTTTTTCCCCATTTTTATGCTAATTTCTGCTTTTATGACACTGTGATCTGAGCCAGTGCTTGTATCATTTTTATATTTGAAAAATATCATCTTGGTGAAAGGAATATGTAAGAATGTGAAGGGTCATCTATCAGGTCTAAAAGAAACTTCTTGATTAGTTCTTAGTCTTAGAATGAAATCCATTAGGTATCACTGAAATAATATTCTCTTCATTGGAGTTCAATATTACTTAATGAGTGTAGAATTAATAAGAATAGAATAATTACTTTCAGGCTAAAAATTCAGATGAAATCTTTGATAAATGATTAAGTTTATGGGCATAAGTATATAATAATGATATTTGTATGAAATGTCCCATATCAAATTATTTGGAAAATATAAATGAAAAACAATGAGATATCACTACATCCCTTTAAAGAATTATAAAGCCTCAAATCTTTCCAGTCCCCAAATAGAAAGTTCTGGAGCCACAGAAATAGCACAGTGGGTAGGGTTCTTGCCTTTTGCGTGATCAACTTGGGTTCAATTGCTGGCACCAGGTACGGTCCCTATAACCCGCCATAATGATCCCTGGGTGTAGAGCCAGGAGAAAGCCCTGAGGTTATGGCCTCCCCCCCCAAAAGAATAGCCTTAAATCTGAAACACCGATAACATCATCTATTAGTGTGGCTAGGGAGCAGCAGAGACTCATGTTCATTGCTGGAAGGAATGTAAAACGATACAGCCAATTTGGAAGACACCCCAGAGATTGTTACTAAATCAAGCATATTCTTACCATATGATCTAGCAACCAAAATCCTTAGTATTTATCCAAAAAAGCTAAAAATTTATGTCCACATAAAAACCTACATCCAATTATTCATAGCAGCTTTAATACTAATCATACAAACTTGGAAGCAATTAATATGTCCTTCAGAAGGCAAATGAATAAATAAAGCATAGTTTTATAGAATAGTGATAGAATAGTATTCAAAGAATAAAAATATAAATGAGCAATAAACCTATGAAAACACTAGGTGGAGACTTAAATACTTGCTACTTAGTGAAAGAAGCCCAGAAGAAAACGTACCCACTGTATATTTTAAATATGTGACAGTCTAGAAAATGCAAAACTGTGGATATGGTAAAAATACCAGTGATTTCCAGAGGTTATAAAGGTATGAAAAATGAAAGGCAGTGATCTTTTAGGGAATTGAAAGCACTGTAGTCATAGATACTTGCCATTTTTTTTCTCAAAAAATGTATAATACCAAGAATGACTGCTAAGACAAAACTATGGGCTTAAGATAATTATAATATATTAACATAAGTCTTGATTGTAATAGTTGCACTACTGTGACAGAGAATGTTAAATGGGGAAGGCTGTACTTGTATACAGGCAGGGACATCTGCAACTTCTTTTGGCAATGAAACCATAACAGTTCTAAAAACAGGATTTAGAAAGGTGCTTGTGTTATTTTATAGCTTTGACCTAATTTATTCATCAGTGACAATTTCAGAAAGATTAACTGTAAAGAACTCCAACTGCCACCATGTTAACTACGTGATTCAAGTGTTCCACACCAGAAGTCATATCTATCCATCAAGGTAATTTATTTCTAATCTAAAGTATTGATAAAAGTAGAACATTGGTCCTTTGATATCCTTCTCCAAAATGAAGATCCTTGCAAACCATAATGCCCCAAAGTAGAGAGAGAGTAAGAAGAAAAGTGTCTGCCATAGAGGCAGGAGGTGGGGTGTGGTGGGGTAGGGTTGGCAGGTGGGATACAGGGGGACATTATCACTGTCCTGTCCTGTCCTCCTATAGTTCATCTATTTGCTTGAGCGGGCACCAGTAACGTCTCCATTGTAAGACTTGTTGCTACTGTTTTTGGCATATTGAATATGCCATGGGGAGCTTGCCAGGCACTGCCGTGCAGGCGGGATACTCAGTAGCTTGCCGGGCTCTCCGAGAGAGATGTAGGAATCGAACCCAGGTTGGCCGTATGCAAGGCAAGTGCCCTTACCTGCTGTGCTATTGCTCCAGCCCCACAGGGGACATTGGAGGTGGAAAAGGTACACTAGTGAAGGGATGAGTGTATGATCACTTTATGACTGAAACTCAATCATGAAAGCTTTATAACTACATCTCACAGTGATTCAATATTTTTAAATGCAAAAAAATTAAATTAAAAAACAAACAAAAACCAAACTGAATACCCTAAATCTATCATATCTAATAGAAAATACCAGGCAAACACAAATTGAGGCTATTCTACAAAATAATTACTATTACTCAAACACGAATTGAGGCTATTCTACAAAATAGTAGTCTTTAAAAGTGACAAGTTAATGAAAAAAAGACTCAAAAACTGTCACACATCATTGGAAACTAAGGATACAAATAATGAAATTCAATGTAGGACTCTCAATTGGATTCTGTAGAAGAAAAAGGGCATAATAAAGGCCAGAGATTTAAGGAGCTTGCTCTGCATTTGGATAAACCAGATTCAATCTCTGGTTTGAATGCTCCCAGGTGTCCTGAATACTGCCAGGAGTTACACACAAATGGTGTGTAAAAACAAAATGACACAACAGGAAAATAAGAAAAATTGGAATAAGAACTAAGCTGATTTTACTTATTTGCAGTTAATATTCTATCAATGTTAATTTCCTGGTTTGGACAATTGTACAAGTAGAAGAAAAAGATTAAAATTAAGGGAAATTGGATGAAATGCATGTGATTTTTGGTTCTACTATGTTTACAACTTAATAATTCTAAAATTTCAGTCAAAAAGGTTCTAAAACATGCATCAATAAATCTTTGTAATGAACTGAGGGATAAGTTGTTTTGAGTAGCAACTTTAAATACCAATATTCTCTTTTAGAGTTTCCTCATCAGCTATTTACTTTCCTCATATAGATTTCCCGCTTAAATAATCATTCTTTTTCTAACGTTCACATGTGTTCCTTTCTGCTCTGATGTAACAACTAATGATTTTTCAATTGTCCTCTAATTTATTAGGTGAGGCTCCTCTGATTTACTTCTCACCCATTTCCTGCTACCTGGAAATAGAAAGCATGCTACTATCCTCCTACATGATACACCTGAGTGCATGAAGGCCAAATAAAGAGATGATTATTTATTGGTCTTTAATTCTATGTGAGAGATTTTGAAAACAATGAAATCAAACTTTTAATCTCAGAAATTCAATCTCAGAAACAAAGCAAACTCTGGCTGATATCCTGCACTTTTATATGACACTTTTCAGCAAGAAATGCAAAGTATTTTATGGCACTGAATCTTGAGTATTAGGCCTGCCTGTTGGGAAAGTATGGTAAGGCTTATTTTTATGATGGGATAAAATTCTGAGCCCAGAACCTGAGTGCTTCATCCAATAATTACAACAAACTGGCAGCCATAGAGGTGCTGAAATTTCCCTTTTGACCTTGATTTTCCTTGGTTCATTAGGAGTTCCACCAGGTTTCCTTTTATGATATTTCTTATCTAAGTTGATAGACCAAAGGTTAATGGTTTTGAGAAGTGAGCAGAAATGTTTTTGTTTGCCTCATCTCCCAGTTGAAGGAGAATGAGGTGTCCTCTCCTCAGGTAGCTTACAGATGTACTGGTCAGTTACTTGGTCTGAGTAATCCAGTGCTTCTACTCAGAAAGTTGACTTTAAAGTCATGTTCCCAAATCATTTGTTCCCTTTCTCAAGGAGATGAACTGTTTTTCTTTTCTTTGGTAAAGTGCTTTATATTATAGGCACAACTTCAAAGGGAATAGTTGGATCAGGCTACACTAAAAAATTTCCTAGTTAGTGGCCATAAATTTAAAACTTTTCAGTACAGTCAATATTTTTCAAATGCTAAAGATGGGAAATGTTGCAATTTTAAGAATTCAGCAAAAGTTCCCCCAAGGAGCACTCTTGCCTTCTTTCCACTCCTTGCCACTTGTTTATTCTAAGGAATCTTTCTACTCTTAAAAAATGTTGATCTTAGATCAAGCTGATTGAAGATAGCTCCAGATAGAAAAGATGGATATCCAGGGTGGGAACATTAGATTTTATATCTAATAAAACCTATTACTTTTCATTTAATATTAATTTGGGCTGGGGCAATAGCACAGAAGGTAGGGTGTTTGCCTTGCATGTGACTGATTCGGGTTCAGTTCCTCCGTCCCTCTCAGAGAGCCCTGCAAGCTACAGAGAGTATTTGACCCACATGGCAGAGCCTGGCAAGCTCCCAGTGGTGTATTCGATATGTCAAAAACAATAACAAGTCTCACAATGGAGATGTTACTGGTGCGCGCTCAAGCAAATCCATGAACAACAGGAGGACGGTGCTGTACAGTGCTATCAATTTGTTTGGGGCGCCTCAGAGGGAGGCGGGTGAGAGCCCTCCCAACCCCAAGGGACCCAACACTGGCAGCAGAAAACCTTCAGAACCCAACCACCGCCATGCTCAAGGCCGTTCCCCACACATTTAGGCCGAGCCTCACTCATGAGTGAAAGTATTCACAACACATCATAAGCTACTCCCTACCCTTTCTCCATAAGTACCACACCACACTTGATGGGGTTCAAATAATAGGCAACAAATCATAGAGGAAAATGTGTATATATATTTATGCTCATACATACATAGTTTCAGATATATATATAGATATATATATGAAAGCTCACATCACTCAACCTTTAAGAACATGTTAGTGATATTCTAAAGAATGTCTTAATGGTCCTTGCCATTCACACTGTCTCCTCTATGGTTACTTTTTATACCATTTTCAGCGGTTTTCCATAACAGAAAATACAAAATACATTATTTTGGTTGTGCTTTGCGACAGGGTTTGTGGTTTGGGATAGAAACATCTCAAATTTGGTGGTGGGAAGGTGTAATGGTGGTGAGTTCGGTGTTTGAATAGTAATCAAATATTGTAAATGACCTTATAAAATAAAAAAATGAAAAAAGAAAAAAGTTTCAATTAGTTATGCCGAATTCTCATAGAAAAACTATACTGTATACCAAGGATTCTGAGACTACTATATAATAAGATATAATCATCTGCTAAGTTTCAAATAGAAAATTAGTATTCCATCAAAACTAAGTGTATAGGAGTGTAGAAAATTTATAAGATGGCCATTGTAAAGATATAGTAGTTTAAAAGAAAAATCAGCTATGCTAGGGTTGCCTAGCTGATCTTTCACCAGAAGTCTTGCTAAAAATATAGATTTTTAGGCCAATATCTGATATTCCAACACAACAATTCAGATGCAAAATTATGGTATAAAACTTGTAGTTTACTTTTAAGAATAAAAGTAGTGAATCATTTTATAATTCATTTATAAGTTTCAAACATGCCTTATATTTACATATTCTTTAATTAATCCATATGCTTATCTGTCCCCTAAATGTATATTTATTAAATCTCACATAAGTGCCTGTTATATATTCATAATATAACTAATCCAGGATGAGAGTTATGTAAAATAGAGTTTATTTATACATTATATATTGTACAATTATTATACAATAGAGTTATTATTCATTATTATGGAGCATTGTATAATCAGGCCCTAAAGGGGCATTCAAATGCCAAGATGTGATACACAAGAAAGTGGACAATTAGAGTACAGTATATTAAATATACTAGGTGAAAGATCAAGTGAACCTAACAAAGTAGTAGCTTTGAGAAGTAAGGGAAAGTTAACATTGGGAGTGAACTGTGATCTGGGTTCTGAAGGACAATAGAAATTTGCTGCATCAAAAAATGGTGAAGAAGGGGGTATGGTGCCACCAGCAGGTCAATCTGTATCTGTGAGGCAAGTGCACCAGCAGCCTGATGGTGCATCAGACTTCCAGAAACCCCCAAATTGCTGCTGTGCCTTTGGCCACACCCCAAAAATTTGGGGCAAAGTTTACCAAGAAAGTAAATGGCCATAAGTTAGGTATGTGGGAGAAACACCCACAAATTACCTCGGGCTCATCTATATAATTGGAAGCATGGCCTCTCTGGTTCTTGATTGAACTGCTTAACAGCCAAGATCCCAGGGACTCAGAAGCAAATCTCAAAACCCAATGGCTTTTGGCAGAAATTCGTCTGGTCCCTGTAGTAGGTTACCGGTGCTGGGCCAACCCGGGTGGGAATAGGTTTTGTGCCTTGGCCTGTTCCCTCTGGCGGCCTGGTGGCCTCCATCCTCCAGAGGCCACTGGACAGTCAAGTTTGGACCTGCAGTGACAAGACACGCAGGGCCTCACGGGATGGGGGTGGAGCTGGCCCTTTCCTCCCCATCCCAACGAGACCCCAAGTCATCGCCCACAAACAGCCTCTCTGACTCCTGATCAAGCTGCTTAATGGACATGAACCCAGAGACTCAGGAACAAATCTCGGAACCCAGCAGGTTTTGGCAGAAATCCCTCCAGATTTAAGTGTTAAAACTTTAGAATTTCATCTCATGGGAAGAGGGGTGGTACCGGCTCATCCTTCACACTCTAATGAGGTCACAAGTTGTCCCCCACAAGGGGCTCTCTGGCAGGGCCATGGCTCCAGAGGCAAAAGTACTTAATCGAGAGCCTGGCAGCTTGAGGCAGAAAAGTGAATGGACCATGCGTTAACCTACGGTACCATGCCTTCCCAGGAGGGAAAGAGTGTTGCTCCCTTGCACATCTCCCTGCCCTCCTCCCCCCGGCAGCAGGGTGGCCACCACCTCAGAGCTTATAGGAAAGCCAAGTATGAGCCGGCAGTGACAGGACTACTGCAGTCTCATGGGAAGAGGGGTGGTACCGGCTCGTCCTTTACGCCTTACCGAGGTCACGAGTTGGCCCCCACGAGCGGCTCTCCGGCACAGCCATAGCACCAGACGCACAGAAACCAATCTCGTAATTATTCTGGCTCTTTGCAGAAATCTCTCCAGACTTACTAGTAAAATATCAGAAATCCAAAATCACGTGGCCGCAAAGTGGCTGTGTGACATCATATGGTTCTCATAACCAGCTATAGAAATCAAATTATTTCACAATGCCTTTTCAGCAATTCTGATTGTTGGGGGGAAATTCTATACAATAATGGTGCATCTTTTGTTGAAATAATGAATTTAATCAAAGTAGAAAGGGAGTTAAGTATAAATCATCTGCTTCACAGGCATTGGGAGGGGTGGGAGGGGGATATATTGGGGTTCTTGGTGGTGAAAAATAAGTACTGGTGAAGGGAAAGGTGTTTGACTATTGTATGACTGAGACTTAAACCTGAAAACTTAGTAACTTTTCCCACAGTGATCCAATAAATAAATATAAGGGGAAAAATGGTGAAGAAAAATGAGAATAGAAAAATGTGTGTATCAAGATTTTAGAAGTGAGCATACATACATACATACATACAAGTATGCATATATGAACATCTATTTATCTATCTATCTATCTATCCATCTACATCTATCTACCTATCTGGAATTTCTAATATCTCAGTACATCCAGAGTACAAGAAGGCCATGGGGAAGTCAATGAAGAATGAGACAGAAAGGGTCAGGACAAGTCATGAAAGACTCTGTAACTGAGTAATCACATGATCCAATTTACCTGATGCATTCCTGATTTAGGTCTGTATTGTTTCAGGTCAACTTTAATAGCCTATCATTTCTCTCTGAAAAAGTGATATATTTTTACAATTGGATATTACTTTGGGTGCTGACTCACCTAAATCCAGTGCTAGGGAACCTTTCTTTGACAGGGTGAAGACATATTTTATGTGAAAAGGATTGGTAAGAAAGAGAATTGATTAGTTTGACAATATTACACTGAGTTCAGGATAGAAAACTAATTGTAGGAGATTGGGATTAAATTAAATAATGTTGTTTGAGGGGCTAAAAATACTGGTATGAGCAGATAGTGCAATGCTTAGTATCCGTCCTACGTGGCACTCAATGTTTTTCGGACAACCAAATTCCTTATCTACACAATCTTAGTCTTTTCTTATCTTCCCTTGTTACTGTTGTAGTCAGAAGGCAACATTCTTTAAAATTAGGTGACATTTGTCCTATTCTCAACTTCCTAATCCTTCTACCTCTTTCTTAGTGCCCAAATGCAAGATAGATATTCCCAAGAATAATCCACTTCATTGAAAAACAATTGTTTAATGTGATTTAGAGTTGGTTGAGAGATGCAGAGGCTAGAGTAATAGCATTTGCCATGTATAACAAGTATATTAGGGACTATAGTAATAGCATTTGCCATGTATAACAAGTATATTAACAGGTAGTGCATTTGCCATGCGTGCAGCAGACCTGGGCTAGATTCCTGGCGTTCCTTATGATCCCTCGAGCACCACCAGGAGTAATTCCTGGGCAAGATCCAGGAGTAACCCCTTGAGTATTGCTGGGAGTGGTTCAAAACCAGAGAGAGAGAGAGACAGACAGACAGACAGACAGACAGACAGACAAAAACAGACAGACAGACAGAGATAGATAGATAGAGACAGAGATGACAGAGAGACATAGGAGAGAGAGATACGTAAGTTTACACTAAAATAAAAACACTTGCTAATAAAAGCTACATCTTTAATTTAAAAAAAAATAGTTCTCAATTACTGCATCCATGTGGCCATGGAAAAGTCAGGATTTTCTCACTGTTCAGTCTCTGACCTTTTGTTTGTGTTTGGCTTAGAAAATGTGGTCTTTAATGAAGTTGGCTGTTGTAATGAATCAGCTTCATCTTTAGCTATGAGCAACTCTTTATTTCCTACATTATCTCTTCTCCATCTTTGTTCCTTCATTTTTTGAAAGGAAATGTCTTCTTTTCCTCCTGTACACCTTCCTCTGCTCTGTATACACTTATCTCTAAGGACAACTTCAGAGACCCAAAACTTTTTTTTTCAAATTTTATTGATTCACCATGGGATATAATTACAAGCTTTCATGTTTGAGTTACAATCACACAATGATCAAACACCCATCCCTCCATCAGTGCACATTCCCCACCACCAATATCCCCGATATAACCCCACCTTTCCCACACTCCCCCTCCCTCCAGGACAGACAATATTCCCCATACTCTCTCTACTTTTGGGCATTATGGTTTGCAATACAGACACTGAGAGGTTATCATGTTTGGTTTTTTATCTACTTTCATCTCGACCGATTGCTGCAACCATCATTTTCTTAGTGATCCCTTCTCTACTCCAGCTCTCCTCTCCACACCCACTTCTGAGGCAGGCTTCCAACTATGGAGCAATCTTCCTGATCCTTATATCTACTGTCCTTGAATGTAGAGACTCTGGAATTTTATTACAAGGTTGATTGTACCACAATTTGTCTTCATCAACAAAGACCCATTGTCTGATCATTTTTCCCAAAATGGCACCTTTCCCGGTTATTCCTATGTGTTTCTTTAAGCTGATGCAATTACCTGTCAGAATTTTACTCTCACGTTGACTCTGTTGAGCTGAATTTCTACTTCTCAAAGAAATAATTTCCTTACTAGCAATATCCTGGGATTAGTGATATCTTTTCCTATAATCCTACAATTCCTTTAGAATCAAGGATCCTTTTCTCTTTCTGTAGTATGCAGTTATATGTTAAATTGCTGCACTTCAATATAGGGGGGCATTCTGGGTCTTAAAACTAGATTAACAGCTACTGGTGAGTAAAAAAATTTTTATACATACACAAAACATGGCATATACTTTAGAACAATAAATTATTGATCTCTATGACTTTAACTATATAAGAAATATAAAGAAAATTCCCTTATTACTTTAACTTGAGCTTCTCTTTTTTTACTTATTATCTAAGGTACCATTAGTCTTCTGGTGATTAAATGTTTCCTTGTGATCTTGTGATCAAAATTCCTGATCTAGGAACTTGTGCGAAGTTAGATTCTCAAATAGAAAATATTGATTTAAAACATCTATCATCCTCTGAATTGTCATAAAGTTATTAAACAATGCATTATTTCTTATGTTGAACTTATTTTGTGAGTGCACATAGAGGAAAAGTCAGTTAATTTATTTTTAATAAATTGATCTTACCATGGAAAATATCCAGACTTACACATTTCCTGTTTTTTACTACCAGTGAGTCACTTCTCTGGAAATCAGTGTTTATCCTTTAATTCAGGGTTAACATGAAGTAGTAAGTTCATCTCTACTGAAAGCTTAAGGGTGCGGTGTTCGAGAATTCTTGATCTGTAGAAATAAACACACAGTCATGTCATCGGTAGAGTAATTTACTATGATGCCTTTATATTTTTAGTTTAGGTTATAGGTCATAATGTAATGGTATATGTTGTTTTTAATCAATGGAACTTAATGGATGTTAAATCTAAAGAGAAACCTTTTCCAAAAACTTTCTGCTCTGCTATACAAACAATTTCTTGTGTGAGAGGGAAATCTTAGTGAAATATATGGAAAAGGAGCTTCATTCTTCATTTCTTCACTGCATCATTTATTCCATAAATATCGATTATACATCTTGCAGGAGCTATCTAAGATTCTAAAGTAACAGAAGTTTAAAAAAAGGAAGAAAATTATATCTATACTTAAGTTGTTTACATATTTTTTTTTTTGGTGGAAGAGGCCTCACAAGCAGTGGTTAGGAAGTCTGGAGGCACTTTTAGTAATTTTTACTAACCAGTAATTCTCGGTGTGGGGGGGAGGGACCATGGGATGCAGGGTGAGTCACATTCAAGGCAGGTGCTTTAACCCTGGTGCTATCTCTCTGTGCCCCTAGTTTGCATATTTTACAAAAGGAGAAAAGATGAAAGAGGAAACTAGATGCATATGATAATTATAACAACCCTAGGAAGTTAACAGGCTGATAGAAAAGATATAGATGGTGTGTGAATGCCATCAGTTACTGTTGTTGTCTTCCAGTAACCCATGTCCTTTTTTCCTAAACCTGAAACTGTCTTGCAACTTTTGGCTTGTCTCATCTGAACAGGGGAGGCTGTATGTCTTCTCTCAGACCTTCCATTGATTTACTCAGGAAAACCCTGTTTGGGAGACCAGGAAAGTTCATATGCAAATAGGTTAATTGCTCAATAGAAAGGACTTGATTTAGTGTAAAATATTAGAGCGGTCTCCTATGGATTTGTTGAAAAAATATTTTTAAAACCCCCTTGGTTTATAAATTCATGTATACTTTATGGAAAATTTGATCTGGAAGTTCTGATACATTTACAGTTAGCTCATTACCATGGCATTCTTTTACAGTGCTTTGAAGTTTAAGAAGCCTCTTGAGACTTATTTATTTTTTCAAAAACAAATATCAATCTTTAGGACCCTTTAAACTTTACTGTTTGTTAGGAATGGGAAATGGTGATTTTATAAATACAAATAAACAGAAAAATCCGATGTGAGAGTTCATTTTGCAACATAAAAGTTAAAATGCCATGTAACTTTCAAATTAGGTAAACAGATTCACACTGGAAGATCAGGCCTTGTTAAATTATACACTCGTGTTTTTTATGTAGAGTAGAAAGCTCTAGCACATCATTAAGATAGGAGAGTTTCACACTGCCTGTCTGCTTACTTCACTTCTATCCAGGAAGTTATTGTATTTCCAGTAATACCAGATCTTCAGGAAGAAAAAATCAAATTATAAACTGACAGTATTTGAAGAGAATTTCTCAAAGGTCATTTTATTGGTTAGAGTGTGTTTGTTTGCAATGACAGTCCATCCACCTAGAGTGGACTTAAAGAAAGAAATTGGTTTATATGACTGAAAAAGTGAGGCATTTCAGAAGGTTTTTCATACAAGGCAGAATTTATAGACTGCAAACAGTGTCATTATAAGAACATTGTATCCTTCCTCCTTGAGTTTTGGCTTTCTCTCTTGGCTTCACTGATAGCAAGAATAACTCCAGGTTTCAATAACTTCAACCACTCTAGGTCATGTACTCTTGCGTCCCCCTAAAGTCCATTTCAAGAGAAAAAAGACCTAAGAGTGCTATCTTCTAGCTTATTCTTCCCAGACACTCCCCACATCTCCAATTGGGCCAGGAGTTCATTTCTGAGTTAATTTCAATGCTTGAAGGGTATGATTCTCTGATGAGTCTGACTCCAGTTATGTGCTACCCTGAAACAGGAACTTGAGTAAAAATTTTGCTTGAATTTTAGGGACAGAGATGGGGAAGGGATATTTCAGTGGAAAATTGAGGTACTGAATTTGAAGCGTGAAACCAACCATCCAACAAAGCTCAGCAAACTCTTTCCTCACATAACTTCTTCTACCCATTCATCTGCTATTTGAATCCCTTGAATGGGGAGCAGTAAGTAGCATCCTTGATATAAATTCTACTTCTGTCATAAAACACCCAAGAGTGGCCGAGATTAGTACCAGTAATTTTGCTCCATGGCTTGGAGGCCAGCCACACATGCTAGGGGAAAAGGAAGCTCAGATAGAGAAGGGAGCACCAAATAAAGGATGTTGGGAGGATTCTTCCAGGATGGGAGAAGCATGCTGTAAGTAGACTATGGACCAAACACGAATGCCACTCAATGACTCTTTTGCAAACCACAACACCCCAAAGGAGAGAGAGAACAAAAGGGAATGCCCTGCCACAGAGGCAGGGTGGGATGGGGGGATGGGAGGTGGGAGGGAGACTGCGATCCATGGTGGTGGGAAATGGGCACTGGTGGAGGGATGGGTATTAGATCATTGTATAATTGAAGCCCAAGCACAAAATTTGTAAGTCTACAACTGTACCTCATTGTGTCTCACTAATAAAATCAAGTTTCTTCACCTTAGTAGTTTCCTTTCTAAAAGGAGAGCATTAAAGTCAACTCATTCTCTCTCTCCCCCCCCCCCACCCCTCTCTCTCTCCCTCTTCCAGCTTTCTAATTGTAATGATCCCAAACTTGCCAAATGAGAATGGGAAGATTCTCCTGGCCTAAGATTTCATGGAAAAGTAAATGGAAAGAGGCCCAGGTGCAGGGTAGAAAAGGGAGCCAGCGAACCCTGGGCCACAAAGGAAAGGAAGCAAAGAGAATGCTCAGGGGAGCAAGGTCAATCTCAGGACAGGACATCTCTGCAAGCTGGGGAGCACCCTCCAGTCCCTGCTGAGTGCTCTGACAGAGTGCACTGGAGCAGTGGTGATAGTTACCATGGTGAGGGATAAATAGACTCTTGTTTGGTGCAATAACTTCGTTTCTGCCAGAAACTTTCACACTCAAAATAAATATTATATATGGCTCCCATCAGCAGTGCCTAATCTGGAAATAAATTTTTTTGAGGTGTTTTCAATGCTATAATTCTAGAGGTCCATAATCTTACATCTAAAATTCTTGAAGTCACATGTGTTTGGGAATTTAATTAGTCTTGATTTTTTTTTAAAAAAAGCAAATAGAGCACATGTATTATATATTGTATTGCTGAAAGTGGGGGTACAGTGCAACACCCTGTAATCATCTCTGTCAATATTTCTGCAGTCAATTTATAAATGTTCATACTGAGA
Source organism: Sorex fumeus (assembly GCF_029834395.1). Taxonomy (NCBI): domain Eukaryota; kingdom Metazoa; phylum Chordata; class Mammalia; order Eulipotyphla; family Soricidae; genus Sorex; species Sorex fumeus. Next base: position 61,578,658 of record NW_026606059.1, read on the forward strand.
GGAAAAAAAATAAAGACAACAAATAGTCTTCTATTCATTCAGGTCAGATTCAGAACAAACAAACAACTAGCCTTCAGTTGCTGGAACTGTTTGGATTTGGGAATGAGTTGTTAGTAAAGAATTAGGGCCCTGAAGGGACCAGACTGGATTGAATAAGATAAGGAAAAGAGGTGAGGCCAGGAGGGAGCTCAATGGATTGGGGAGCATGCTTTGCTTGCAGGAAGGCTGGGTCTGGGCTCTGGCACTATGTGGTGTCCTGAACCCAGAACCCAGAGTAGACCCTCAGGGCCAGTGGGTGTACTCTCCCCCTGCCCTCTCCAAAGAAAAGAGGTAAACATCTTCAAAATTCATGAATAAAGTTGAATCTTTTTCTTTATTAACTTCAAGGGACACAGTCTCTACCTTTTTAAAAAACCTTTCCCTGTGTGTCCAAACCCTAGTACTAATGAAATAAATACTGTTAATTTGTTTTGTTTTGTTTTTGGGTTGTATCTAGTGATGCACAGAGGTTACTCCTAGCTCATGCACTCAGGAATTAATCTTGGTGGTGCTCGGGGGACCATATGGGATGCTGGTAATCGAACCTGGGTCGGCTGCGTGCAAGGCAAATGTCCTACTCACTGTGCTATCGCTCCCAAATACTGTTACTTTTTGACTTGTTCAGTATGTTCTCACTATCTTCCAGACCTAAGTACTGAAAGTTCCACATCACTCCACCATTCTTATGGGTGTCTCATACCGATGTGCCAAGCCATGTTGTAGCTGAACCTCTGAATGGTTCTCCTCAGATTTTCTTGAATTACTTTTCTGCAACATGTGTTGATGTTGCTCTCCCCCTTTTCTATGCACATTTCTTAGTGGTGGGATTATCTACCCCATCTATCAGCCACTAGTTACTACTTGTATGCTCATATCTCAGAAGCTAAATCTCTAGTTCGTAGACCATTATGGCAGGCATTAACTACTACATGTGTGCCTATATCTCTAAAGATAATAAGATAATAGTTTATATGGTTCTTCTGAGATCAGGGTCTGTAATTGATAGTGTTTTTAAATTCAACTATGCTAATAAATTTCAAAAATAATTTATTAATCCCCCAATATTCACACATGCATCTTGTTTTAATGAAAGGTACTGCCATCTATTCAAATTCTGGAGAAAATGCTGAAGGTAACTTTTATCATTTACACCTAGTTTACATCCTCCCTCCCTATGCATTTTGTTTCTCCATCATTTATTTTGCCACTTGAATTTCATCCTCTGTTGTCTGAATTACTCAGTTGCTTCCCCACTAAATGCTCTGTTTCAGCAATCGTTCCTTAGAATCCATTCCTTGTATCACTATCAGAGAAATCTTTCTCAAGTAAATCTCTAGTCAAGCCACAGCACTACTTTGTCTTACGGCTTTTCTTGTCCTCAAGATCAAGTCTGAATCTTTACACAGATACTAGACACCAGGTTACTAATCCTCTCATTTCTATGACCATGTCGACCTCCCAGGCTTTATGCTCCTTTCATAAAACTATTTAAAGTTTTTGAACATTCGTAGGTATCATTCAGTCCTATCCCTCTGCACATAGAATCTTCACTTTCTAAAATGGCCCATATGCCCAATTAACTTGAATCTCTGATTTAGATACAGTTAGACACCTGCTCCTCTGGGAACTTTTTCTGATCATGCTCAGCTGGAATCTTACACCCATAGCATTCAATTTATAATTGTAGTGCAATATGCATTGTAATAGCTATTTTCTTTTATAGGATTGTTAGATCTTTGTGAGAAAAGGCCAATAAATCCTCATTGACTAGAGAAATGCCTGAACTATAAGGCATAATCTTCCTCAATAAGTTTTTGTTGAATACACACACACATTCACTTTCAATATTTTCTAGGTTTTAGAAACCATTCAGTATTATCATTTACTGAAATAAAATGTTGAATATTGGTCTGGTAACTCTTAGAGATACTTTTTTGGGAGATTTTATAATTCAAATGATGAGTGCCATTCAGCGTAGGCATGGATAGTTAGCAATAACAATCTTGAGTCTCAGCGATCACACGGCCTCAACTCATCATATGCACCATAAGCAATCTAACGTGTGCCCAAATCATGGACCATCTGGAATCTTCAAAAACCAGCAAAATTTTACATACAAATATTTTAGTTTTTTGTTTTCTACATTTGGAACTGTACCTCTATGAATAAAATATAGCTTAAAAGCTCCACAGGTTAATATAAGTTTAATTGAAAAAGCAATTTCCAGATCAATATGTTTATTTTAGATGTATTCTACATTAGCACTGTAGCACTGTAGCACTGTCCTTCTGTTGTTCATCGATTTGCTCGAGTGGGCACCAGTAATGTCTCCATCGTGAGACTTATTATTACTGTTTTTGGCAAATCTAATAAGCCGCAGGGAGCTTGTCAGGCTCTGCTGTGCAGGTGGGGTACTCTCGGTAGTTTGTCGGGCTCTCCGAGAGGGATGGAGGAATCGAACCCGGGTCGGACACGTGCAAGGCAAACGCCCTACCCATTGTGCTATCGTTCCACCTAATGTATTCTACCAGCTAATGCTTTCTACATTAGCATCTGAAAATCTTGATTCTTTAATATCTAGGTTTTGAGTAATCTTCCTGACCTTCGCATATCTCTTCACCAAGGGAACCCCCCTTCTCTCTTGTTCATACCGCTGGCACTATAATCATGCTCTTTTTATGTCTAGATTTGGGCACTAGCTTGCTGGTTATCACAGTTATTGTACCTCCAACCTGTTTCCATGCATTGTAACTCAAACAATCCTATTAAAATACTTTTTTGCGTTTCTATGTTACCCAGAATTTAGAGTAAAATATTAAACCTAAAGCTTATCATCTATAACTTGTTGTAATTTGCTCCCCACTTCCACCATTTTTTTCTCATTATCTCTCTGAAAAAGCTATTGGCTTATGCCAAGGGGCCCTCGTTGGGCCTTCTCTTTCTATATTTGTACTGGTGTAACAATGACAGTACCTAGCTTACAGGATTGTCATAAAGATTGAATGAAACAATATATAAGAAGCCCCTAGCAGACTTCCCTTCTATTTTGATAGTATTGTGGCCCATGGCTAAAATTACAAATTACACTTGACCTTGCATTAGCAATTCCTTGTTACCGAAAGTGCCAGCAGAGTGACAATGCCATCCACTGTTCTTTAGGATTCGTGGAGAAAAAAGAGGATATCAACCAATGTCAGGTTCAGTCATTTATACTGAAAGCTGCATAGTTTTAACTCAGTTCTTTGTGATAAATAATCCTAGCCACTGTCACTAAATGATGGTATAAATACATATTCATACATATATATGGTATATATATGTGTACATATACGTATGCATAATATATACACACATATATATAGTCCTGAGTCTTGCTTAGTCTCATTGTGATTTCCAGTGACTAATCAGCAAAAGGACCCTATTTTCTTGAAGATCACATTATGTTTTTAGCTGCCATGGACAGTGTATTATATTATATTCCATTGTGTTTTGTGATATTACAAAAGGCTCAACTGAGCAACCACCCATAAATGCACTTGCTGAGAACAAGTGCTTGATTCCTTATAAATGTTTATAAATGTCTCCTTATTTAAGTGGTTTGAAATTAGGATACAAAGAAAATGCCAATGCTATCCTGAAGAATGCATACCAGACTAGTATCTGAAAAATCTGTCTTCTGAGATCTATTTGTAGCTAACGGGGTGATTATTAGCATCAGTTTATTTTCTGTTAGGATACAAATATCTATCTTCTTTGGAAAACTGTCATAAGTAAATTATTTTATGAAAGTGTTTTGTTTGAATTGTTTATTTTTACATGCAAATTACACATGAAAATTTAGCCTGAAATGCAAAGCATAAATGAAGGACATTCTAATTGTGGCATTTTCTACAAATATTGATTCTATGGAGTCAAATTAGAATCTTTTCAAAGAGATAACTATTACACGCATTTTAGAGTCAACTAGATGCACTAAGAATGTTTTCTTTTGCCATGATTTCTCTTAATATTGGTTGAACCGAAAAGAAAAAAGACATATACAAGAGATTTTTTAAATATAAAAGGAGAAATTTGATAAATATCTTTGGAAGTGACAAATAAAAACTCAATTTTAATACTTCTCCCTTACTGTTGGAAATGGGATTGAATTTATTTGGATCATTGATAAACCAAAGCAAAGCCTCTGGTAGCATTTAGATGGGAGTTTATGGCTAAAAGTCAACTGGTTTGGTCAAAAGAATAGTGGTGGGACAGCAGCAGTCACGGCTTCTACATTAAGCCCTACTGCTCAGTGACATTGTTTATATTCCAGCGAAAAAGAAAAACATTGACCCAGAAATCAAGAACCTGGCTCGTAACTAAGTCAAATATAAAACAAGTTCAACCTGGTTTTAGAATCTTTGATCTTTTGAAGGAACCACCTGATCAAACTGGTTCTAAAAGTGTGATTTTAAGCAAGAAGGCAAAAACATCATTAAAATGCCACTACCCACCTTTAATTGTTGCATGAAGTTCCTGATGGTTGAATCACTCAATCATCACTATAACTTTAAGTCTGAAAGAACAGTACTCACTCTCATTGAAAAACAACAACAACAAAAACCCCTGTGACATTCTGCAAATGAATTCAGTGAATACATCCTAGAATTCTATCTAAAGGTGTTGAAAGATGACTTTTTGAATATAACAACTCAAGGACTTGACAGGCAATGATAATTTTAGCTCCAAATCCCCTCCTGACCCTTCCCTCTCTAGTAGAAAGAGATATACTATTACAATTACTGCTAACTCTGTGCTTTTAAATATCTGATTTTGACTTGTGCTTTAAAAGATATCCTAGCTCTTAATTTTTACTTAACACAACAAACTACATATGACCTTCAACTTGACATTTATACCGTGCCAGAAAAAAGGGATTCAAGAGTATACCATTTACAAAGCCTCGCATCCTTGAGAAGCTACCTCTCAGGTTTCTTCAATGTGCTCACACTGCCCTCTCCTGGTTGCACAAAAAATTGAAACATTAGGAATATTGGGTTTAGCATTGCTAGAACACCGCACTTGAATTTAGTAAAAATTAATCTGAATTTGCAGTGCAGATGTAAACCCAGACTAAAAGAATTCCAGAAAAGTGGTGAACATGATCCTTGTGGAAAAGTTTCTTGGTCAGTAGGATTGATTGTCCATGGCTGTTTATTGTGAAAACCCAGCCTTCATCTCATCTTGGACAGGCTTATCTCAGGCCCCATAAACTGTCGGGCCAGATCCAAAGGAGCATGACTCCAAACGGAAGCACAACGCACTTCTTCTCATTTATACACACGCCATAGCCTGGTGCCCTTTTGTAGTCCTCAAAAGTCTGATGAAACGACTGTTATCAGGCTGACACATGAAAACAAAGGTAACTAGGGACCTGTAAAATGTTCTGTTTTGTTGTAAAACATGGAGTCTCTCTTATTAACCAAATTTATGGCGACAGTAAAACTTCAAAAGCATATATTGATTCAATTCCTTGGCTCAGAATTATAACCTTTGAAAATACTTTGGATGCCTGTATTTCCTGACCTCTTGGGCCATGTTGCTTAGCATTGAAATGTCTCTGAGCTCCTGATGGCATGCACTTACTATGCAGCTCCACACCTTTCATGTCAGTTACACTGGAAAATGGTGATCATAAGAGGATGTCTTGGGGCACTAGAAGATTAAATTTTGGGGGTCAGTGACTAACACATAGTTAGCGCTCAGTAAATGTTAATTACTAATGTTTTTCTACAGACAAAAAAGAGAAGTTTTTTTAAAAGCTCCGTTCACAGAAGTATTAGATAAACATTCCTTGACATAAACATGATTAATATTCAAAGGACAGTATAGCTTAAAACACTTTCTATAGATTTCTGGTTTTCTCCCAGATCTGCCTCATAGACTTTCCCCCACCTCCACTAAGACCCATGCAGCACACAAATAGACCTTTTTGCTGCAACTGTTCTGAAGCAAATCATATTTTTCATGAAAAAAAAATAGCTCCAGGTTAAGCATTGAACAGAGCGCAAACTGTCAAAGGTGCTTTGAATTTATTGTAGGCCAATAGGAAGCATTGGAGACTTTGTTGTTACTGTGTTTGGCATATCGAATACATCATGGGTAGCTCCAATGGAGACGTTACTGGGCCCACTCGAGCAAATCGATGAACAACGGGAGGACAGTGACAGTGACAGTGACAATAGGAAGCATTACATATCTGCATGGTTTTGCCCACGATGTGCAGGAAGGAAAAAAAAAACCTTCATGATTGAACAGAAATAAAAAAAAATTCAAAATGGTCAGGCAGTGCTGTCCACCCCACAAAAACCTTGCTCACAGTCAAGAGACCTGTCAGTTCTACGATTTCCTTCTCTTTTTAAAATTTTTATTCATTTATTTTCAATTTGGCCACGTGTTAATTTTTGACTATTTTTTTCTTCATTCCCACTTTAATTTTTCAAATTTATTTTCATGTAGACAAAAGCCATAACTGTTGATATAATTCTAGCATTAAAATCAATAAGATAACAAAGCTCCAACATAAAAATTAATAAGTATTAAAACTCATTTTTTATGTGAAATTGTTATATCTCATCACGGTATTGTCAAGCCCTTATCTAAGAGTTTACTAACCAATTTGTTGCTAGTTGAACATTCTGTGTTATTGATTTTGTTTATTGAGCCTACTTGACTTCTATGTTACTTTCCCATCTATTTTGGTGTGGTCCTACTGGAATTTCAGTACGGAGGAATTTGCATAGGCAGTCTTGTGGTCCAGAGACTTCAGAATCTATGGTCTAGGCCAGTGAAGTCAAATAGCAGTGACCGTAGATGCGGGCATCTGTAAGTACTGAGGTATTTGGGACCCTACCCACCCGTTACTCAGAGAAACACCAGAGATCACAGCTTGGACAAGGGAGTATCACTATATCACTGTCATCCCATTGTTCATCAATTTACTCCAGCAGGCACCAGTAATGTCTCCATTTGTCCCAGCCCTGAGAGTTTAGCAGCCTCTCCTTACTCATCTTTCCTACCGCTGCCGTACTGGAGGCTCTTTCAGGGTCAGGGGAATGAGACCCGTTATTGTAACTGTTTTTGGTATATTGAATATGCTTGCCAGGCTCTGCCGTGTGGGCAGAATACTCTCGGTAACTTGCCGGGATCTCTGAGAGGCATATATATATATATATATATATATATACATACATACATATACATATATATGTACATATTTTCCTCTATGATTTGTTGCCTATTGTCTGAATCCCATCAAGTATGGTGTGGCAACCATGAAAAATGTTTAGGGAGTTTCTTATGATGTGTCAAAAGTGAAAGTGGCTGTGCGATCCAGGAATAAGTTCACTTATACGTGAGTACTCATATGTGGGCATAGGAGTACTAGAAATTATTGGCAGTTTGGCATCTCTGCAGAGAATATTAGTGAAGTGGTAAAGTTGAGCCCTTGGTGTGGCTGCAGTGGTGGGGTGTGGGTGGGGCTGTTGGGGCTTTGGTAGGGTGGGTACTCAGCTTGCTGGCCTCCTGAAGGCCCCCCAGTTTTTGCCACAGGGACCAGTGTTTCCACAAAATTTATGGAATTGGCATGCATCTCCTGGGAGATTTAGTTGTGAATCAGCAAAGCAGGACTGGTGGGTGAGTCAACATGGAGGTGGCTGGGGGAGGTGGACATGGTGGGTGTGGGCTTCCGGAAGTATGGGGGAGGAACATTTGCTTCTCTTTCATCTATCATTATCCCAGCAGTGCTAACTAAAGAAGACATGACACTCAATTAGGCCACACATCAGAACTGTTCATTTATTGCTGATTTTATAGCAAAACACTGAAAAGGGAGGAGGTATTTCAACAGGCAACCAGCAACCGGTTACTTCAGAAATCAAAAGGAATGACTGTAGGCGACGTAGGGCTGCCATGCAAACATATCAGGTTATCACAGGCCCCCTGGAAGCTGCCAGTTAAAAGCGTGAGTTGATAGAAAGAGAAACAAAGGGTGACTTTAAAGTAGGATCTGCCAGCCTTCGTTGCTTGAGGAAGAACCACTGCATGACCCTGAAAGGAACCCTACATGCCTCAGACTCAAGTGAGAGCAAAGTCATTTGAATAACCTCTTTCAGGGCAATTGGAAAAAATCCAGCTTTCTCTTGATGCAGAAAAACATTTCTATGTATAAATAAAGATAAATTATAAAACAGCTGGATAAGAGTGACCTTGAACCTCTTAGACAAAACCCAAACTTCTTTGCTTGACCCAAGTGCCTTTGGTTTATTTCCGGACTACACCTGAAGTTCTCTGGGGTGAAGTTCTCTTGTTTCAGGCAGTGCTCAGAAGGCCTGTGTGGTGCTTGGAGGTGTCCACGAGCAAATCATATACTCACCAACCTCCGGCTCTCCATTTTTTATTTACACACACAGGATTTTTTTTTTTGAGGGGGGTGGGTGGGTGGGCAGCATACTTGGTTGTTCTCAGGGCTTACTCCTGGCTCTGTGCTCTGGGATCACTCCTGGCAGGTTCAGGGGATCATATGGGGTGCTGGGGATGTAACCCCAGTTGACTGCATGCAGGACAAGTGCCCACTTGCTCTGCCCCATTTACAACTGTTAGCTGCAATGTTGTTCATGATTCAGTTTTAGACATACAATGTTCCAACACCCATTCCTTCACTAGTGCATTTTTCATACTATCAGTGGCCTCAGTCTCCCTCCTGTCCCTTCTCCATCATCCCCCCCACATCTACCCTCCATCCACCTCCACAGCCTACCTCTACGGAAGATACTTTTCTCTCATTTTTCTTTTATGCACTGTGGATTGCAATACTGCTACTGAAAGGACATCATGCATATCACTGCTTCCTTTCAGCACTCAGTTTTTGTCCAGAATGATGATTCCCAACTCTATTGTCATAGTGGCTCATGCCCCATTTATTAAAAATTGAAGTTTGTATTTGGGGGGATCAGGCCTATAAGTGCTCAGGGGTCATTACTGGCTGTTCTCAAGGATGTTGGGCATAGAATCAAACAGCACACTGGGCTGTTTCTCTACCCCTCAGAGTGATCCTGCTGGACCCATAAGTTCTCAATCTATATTCTTCAATATTTAAAAAAAATTCCCCCTTTGCCCTGGGAGTAATGCTGAACTTCCACTTGAGCAGTTTATTTGTTGTTTGAATTTCCCTGTGTTGATGAGGTCACCCTTTAGGCATTGCTGTAAGGAATGTCAAGACTTCAAAAACCATGGAGACTATTGCCACGTTAGAATTGTTTCTTAATAAACTCCATCAATGTATAATTTACCTTTGTCTATAGCTGTCCTGAAGCAAGCAAATGCTTAAGTTTAAAGACAAATCAATGACATACTAAAACCTGCCATACTCTGAAAATACTTGTGTCAGGCATTTAATAGCATAATGCAGATCTTTCTGAAACAAGGGGCTTCTTTACATTAAATACCTGGTTACTAATACACCACAGGGGGCTCTCAAATTTATTTCCATTTGGACTCTCACAACGGTCCCTTATAGGAAGGGATTGAATCTTATGAAAATATATATAGCTGTTTACTAGAACATGGGTTCTTTAGGGGAGAAATAAGATGAAAAATTAATCAGGGTGCTGCTTACCCTTTTATAACAATCAAAAGAAGAATGGATAAGCAGAAATCTGTTGGACATGGTCCCATTTTCTTGTTCAGTTTATGTACCTGACCCAGTTTTCAAGCCTGGAACCTAAGTGGTTATAGAGGTGACCAGTTTGCCATGAATGAAAAATATTGCCAGAGCAAGGACTTACTCCAAAGATATCGTTGTCCTTGCTTCAGAAGAACCCTGACCATTTCAACAAGGAAAATGACAAGATACAATTTTTTTTTGCTGGGGAGCTTGGGCCACATCTGGTGAAGCTCAAGGCTTACTATTAGCTCTGTGTTCAGGTATCACTATTGGTGCTTCTTGTGGAACCAAAAAAAATGGTGCCAGGGATTGAATCCATATGCAAGGCAAGTATTCTACAGGCTTTTCTATTGCTCTGGGTCCCAAAAGGTATGTATTTTAGGGCTTTTTGAAACATTGACAAAATACAGGAAAGGAGAATAGGCATGTTGGGTCAGGAAAGTTTAAACATCATTCTCAGGGAGGGAGGCCTCTCTGCAAAGCAATGGCCAAAGCGAGTGACGCAGAAAGTTGTATTAAATCCTTGAGAAAAGATGCCCCTGAAAGGAATTAGTACTAACCTGGGACAGAATATCATGAAAGTATAAATTATAGGCTCTATAAAAAGCTGAACATAACAAAACATTAAAAATATGTATATAAATGTAATATAAACATACTCATGTATAAACATATAGATAATATTGCTTCTCTTTAAAATTTGTATCCTTCACCCATTACATGTATAAAAAAACATTAAATTGCTACCTTGCCATTCTGAGCAAAGGTGAGTGTGGCCCAAACCAAGGCCTCCCCCACCTCAACACACACACACACACACACACACACACACACACACACACACACACACACACACACAGATCAGATTCTGGAATACGCAGAGTTGGGAATTCATATTTTTTGGAAGGTATTCATGTTGATATGTAAAGGTAGGATGGTATATCTCAGATTAGATAATATTTCTTCTGTCTGTTCTAGGGGTCATCAAGAAGTCAGATTAATTCAGGAAAGGAACTGACAGAGTATAGCAATGAGGCAGACTAGAACCATAGGGTTCTTACCAGAATGAATGAACCAGAGATGAACTCAGGCTGTTGAACAACCCAGGGGCCACTGCAGACTAAAACTGTCTTCCTCTGCCCCATTCATGCTGACTTAATTTAAATGATTACATCTAATCTCATGACTCCTCCTTGGTTATAACAAAAAAGTTCTGAAACATGACATGTGCCATTAAAAGCATGCTCTTAATAGATTTTAAATAAACTTTGTGGGGGAGGAGAAGAAAGGGTCCTTCCTATTTGTGGGTATGTTTAATATGCAGGATCTGGGTGAAGAGAGATACATAGCAATTAGGAACCTAGACGTTGGAGTCAAATCAATGGGATTTAAATCTCAGCTTTCCCACTGGCTGGGTACGTGGTCCTGGGTGCCCCTTGTCTTTAAAATGGAATAATAAGGTTTATCACATATGGGAGTTATGATTTTTGTGAGAAGAATTAAATAATATTTGAAAAATGCTTAGGATACTACTTAACATATACTAAGTATTGCATACTTTTTTTATTGTTTTATTTTGGGACTATCCCTAGCTGTGCTCAGGGATCACTTCTGGCTCTGTGCTCAGGTGATCATATGCAATGCTGGGAATCGAACCTGGATCAGCCACATGCCAGGCAAGCGCCTTGCCCACTATACTATCTTTCTGGCTCTGTAAGTGTTTTTTTTTAATAAAATATAATTCTCATTTTAAACTTCATTCACATCACTTTCAAGACTTACCTCTTAGACCTCTGTCAAAGAAGATATACAGACATTTCCTGAGAAACTATCTTATACACAGAAATGTTTAAAAATGAACTAAATGAGTTTAAAAGTTTCAAATCTGCCAAGTTTATATTCAACCTTTAAATTTCAAAGTGAATTTTATTATAAAACACCAGAAGATTATCAAATGAATACTTTATTAGAGTTATAACACTTATAAAATAAAATTCTTTTCATCATGGAGTTACCAGATTCTAAAACCACCCAAGACGTTGTCATCTTTACAGCTGAGATATATAAATTCTTATATGCCAGTATTTTTGTTCAAGTGCTTTGTCACTCAGCTTACAAATCTAAAATGCAATTAATTTACAAATCTAAGCATATTCACAGTTAGATGAGTTTTAGACTTGGTTCTTAATTATCTAGAAGCAATTCATTTACAAAAGTGCCACCAAAGCATTTCCATGAAATCATTTAACGTAACGGCAGCAGGTACAGACCTGTTATACCTTGGAAACAAAAATAGAATCTCACAATTAAATCTAGCAGACTATGTAATTCCAGGTAGAGCAGATTAACTATATATCCTTATGGCACATTTATGACTTTGTAATATACAATTTTTAATACAAGTTCAAATGTGTGGTCTTGAGCTAGGAAAACCCAGGAAGTGGAATGTTTATAGAAAAGACATGATATGTGCATAAAGTCATAAAACTTATTTCCTTCAGCCACATATTGAAACGTGTTTTCTCTTTAGATTCTCAAAACTAAACTCTAACAAAGTTCTTTCTAGGAGATTATTATACCAACAGCAGTTGATTACTGAACACAGACCATACTACTCATTCATGATTGTTCTATGTTCCAGAAAATCTAGCAGTCCTATGTATACACGGTAGGCTTTAGGCAATGTTTCCGCTAAAAAGAAAAGGGTTGAAAGAACAGAGCATTCAAAAGCCGTCTTTTCCCAAAGGCAGCAATCTGGAGCAAGAGATAGCCAGTGGAGTGGGAGCTGGGAATTCCTTACTTCACTGTGGTGAGAAGTAGTGAGGGGGAGTTCTAACTTATTCCCTTCTTTCAAGCCATACTGGCACTTGTCCACAACTAAGATCTTACAGGTGGCTTAAAATACTTTCTCCTTTTAAACTGTGCTAGTCATCCAGAGGCTGCGTCTTTTGTTTTTGACGGCTGTTGTTTTAAAAGTGACTTTGTGCTGTCACCAATGCAAAAAGAATACGTGTGGATGGGTTACTATAAAAAAAAAAAACACAACTTTAAGATAGAATTACTACTATATTCAAATTTAACAAAAAATAATAAAAAACAATTAAAATTTAAAACTTATTTTAGAGCTCTAGATTTGGAAAAGCTTTACATAACCACACACAATATTCATATATTCATGCACAGGGCAAACAGCTATATTTTAAAGCATGACTAAATTCAAAGTATGATGTAAGTGGAGAGATACCAGCGCTGGGTAATGGTCTCTGGGGAATCTCCATGTGAAGGATGTGAAGTGGGAGTTTTGCTCACTCCTTAGGAGACCTGAATTTGGTCAGGCTATAAGGGATCACATCATAAATTACACTTTCTTATAACCACATTTCATGATTGAAATAGCTTGAGAAACTATATGCCCCTTATTACTTGAGGAATGATAAGCCTGTTCAAGGTATTTGATAATTAACAAAAAGGCATTGTGATTATTGCATTATGATACAACTCTGAGCCTCATCTAATAAACTTTAGCTCAGAAAAAAAAGTTTAATAAAATGCAGAACATAAAACTAAATACCACAGGCCAGCAAACTATAATTTGAAGCATACAGGCCAAATCCAACCTTCTGTCTGTTTTTTTTTATAAAGTTTTATTGGAATAAAGCCACACACTCATTTATGCATTGTCTACAGCCACTTTCATGTAGAAACATCAGTGGGAAAAAGCTGCAACATAGGCTGTACAGGCCTGTGAAAGCTAAAATATTTATAAAATATTATATCTCCAGACCTCTAAAGAAAATGACTATTAATCCCTGTTTCATATTCAAAACTAAAGTTTAGTGGTAAACCTATTTGGAATATTGTTTTGAGATACTTAGTTAAACTTCAAGGTTCACTAAATTTCCAGGTTTAAGCTTCTGGGCACCTAGACAAAAGAGAGACCCCTTTTCCATGAATATTATCTGTTCATTGTACGGATATAAAGGGAAATTTTCTTTGAAAAAGGGAACATGTAAAAATAATGGCTATATATATATAATATAATTAATATTATAATAAAATTAAAACTCCACCCAGGAAATAAGACTAGGCTTGTACTTAAGATTCTCTTTCAAACTGAGTAACTTATTTTTGAAATATTCTTATATCTGGACAAAATGGCATTTAAATAATCAGACTACAATATAAGTAGACAAATGAAACCAACACCTGGACAATGCCTTTTTTTCTTTCTTTTTGGTTTTTGGGCCACACCTGGCAAAGCTCTGGGGTTACCCTGGCTCTGCACTCAGGAACTATACCTGGCAGTGCTCAGGGGATCATACGGGAGGCCAGGGATCAACCCAGGTCTGCCACATGAAAGGCAAATGCCCTACCCACTGTACGATTTCTCCAGCCTAGACAGTGAGCTACTAAGGAGTGTTACGGTCGCCATCTTCGTAAGGCCAGACCCAAACTGCAACCATAACAGGCTGTCGTCACGAAGGCAAAAATCTAAGGAAAAGGAAACAAAAATTCACATCAGATTTATAAAAGTGAGCTTAATGAAACACACATCCTAAGTTATATTTATTTGAAGGTAGACGGATCTGCCTTAAAGAAACTTCAACACGCAGGAAAATGCTTCTGTGAATCTTTATAAATATGGCTTTTACCACTATTTTTTCTTTTCACATCAGTTCTCTTTCTTGAAACATTCTAGCCCTTAAAAATATGCTCACTTGGGGAGAACATCATGTTGGACATCTGCTCACAAACTAGGCAGGCCCATGTGTTAAATATTTAGAAAACCTCAAGTCCCATGTAAGGCTATCAGCGTATTTTTCAAGAAGAAAATTTCTACTGGCTAGAATGGAGTATGACATGAAGTATGCAGAGAGTTGAGCTAAAAAACCCCAACCAAGAATATTCATTCAGATTTAAAGGGGGAACACAGTGCTTTTAAGACAAGCAACAGTTAAAGGAATTAATGATCATGAGTTCATCTGAAAAGATTTCTGTGAAAGAAAAAGAATCTCACCTTGAAGTAGCAAAATATCCAAGAAATGTGGGTGAGGAGGGAAGCAATAATAATCTTTTTCTTTGTTAAAAAATAAAATCCTTTTCTTTGTTAGAAAAGGATTATTAGGTGGTGGGGTGACAGTATTCGATCAGTCAGGTATTTCTTAGTTTGTTCATGTTGGGAAGACTCATTGAGCTATTTACTTAACAATCTGCGAACTTTCCCATATGTTATACTTCAATTAAAATGAACTTCAAAGACAAAACCAAAAACAAGAACTCTTCATGAAGTGTCTATTCATACAGAGGCATCACAGTGGAAAATGCAACTCTCCTCAGAACTAGAGATTGTATCAAACAATTTCTGTGACAACAGAAAACGATTTTTAAAACAGCACAAGGAGAACCCACAGATACAAATCATTAGTTTTGTGTGGTAAATGGTCCTCAGGCCTTCATTCACCTCAGAATTCTTATCTCTAGTTTTCAAATGAGGATTTCTTGAGGACCCCCTATGTGCACATTTGAATATTTGATCCATG
This sequence comes from Sorex fumeus, assembly GCF_029834395.1. Lineage (NCBI taxonomy): Eukaryota > Metazoa > Chordata > Mammalia > Eulipotyphla > Soricidae > Sorex > Sorex fumeus. Next base: position 61,593,940 of record NW_026606059.1, read on the forward strand.
TAAATACATAGCTAATACTGTCCTCACTCTTTGGGGATTTGCGGTCCATAAAGAGGCAAAGCAATAAAATACAATAAAACATCATTTAGTGAATGAATCCTTTACTAGCAATCTCCAGTCTAAGAAGGACTACCAGGCTCACCTGTGACATTTGCACAGTTCAGTTAACATCCTGCTGTTTCTCCTGACCCATTTCCTCTGGATACACTGCTAATTTAGATATTCTTTGCTGAGTTGCAAATGATTGCGTCTGATAGTATTGACAAGACATGTTCCTCTCTCTCAGATATATGGGAATAAAATGACTCACTATAATGTGACAAATCAATAACTTATATTTATTTTAAAAACTCAGGAGCAAAAGATTTACTTCTACTGCAGCAGATAGATAAAATGCAACTTGATGTAGAACTTTATCAGGCAGTGCTATTGAAGCCAGCTTCACTGAGTTCATGAGCTAAAGAGGCCAACCACAATAGAGAAATGAAACAGAATCAAGGAAGCATTAATGTGAAATCACAAAAATGTTCTTTGTTTTGTTTTCTGGTGATGGGGGTGAAATCCAGGGCATGACACACACAAGGCAAGTGATCTATCACTAAGTTATATCCTTGGCCCAATCAGTGACATCTACTGCCTCTCATCAAGGATTTGAGCACCCGCTATTCTTGTGAAAGTGGGATCTTAGGGTAGCTATAAATATATCATTTTGGGATTACTTAATGGCCCCATGAAAGGTTATAAGAATCTAGCCTCTGCCCTTGAAAAGAAGGGAACAGAAGTAGCAATGGAAAATCCAGGGGGAGCATTGACTAATGAAAAAGACACTTGATAGAAAAACGTTAATTCTGGTCCTTGAACTTTTCTTTGGAAAGTTGTTAAAATCCATGGTTTTCAACTAATCTCTGGTTCACAAGTCTTCTGTGAAATACTTCTGAGAAAATGAGTAGAGGAGCGACCTTATGTGAAGGGAGAGCTTCCTTCGCACCCCAGCAATGGACTCTGCTTGTACCTTCTACAGGCTTTGAACTGTAAGAGTTCATCAAGAAAAAGCAATTTCATTTCTTATTTAAGACCATATAAAATGAACTGACTTATATGACTGATGACTTTCCAAATCAGAGCCAGGTGAACTTCATGCTGCAATCCCACCTTCAGCCTAATTCACCATAGACAATGGTGTCAACAAATCATAACAGACACTTGGGACATTCAGAAGGGCAGGTTTGGGGTCATTTCTCTGCTACCCTTCAAAACCCACACTCTACACCTGTTCTGTCCCTGTCCAAGGGGTCAGCATGTCACATGTAGCAATTAAAATTTGAGCTTAAAATTAATACTTCAGTTCTTTACTTGTTCCTTTAATAAGCTGCAGTTCAATGGCTTAATAATTAAATGAGGCTAATCCCCCCTCATTGGAGAACAATATAATTTTTAAGGTTCTTTTGGGGTAACACAGTTCCAGAAAGGCTTGAATGGCTATATGGTGAGTACACTGAACTGTTCATATGTTATTTGTATTTAATAGTAATATGTAAGATTACTACTTGCCATGTAAACATAAAATATAAAGAATTCAAACTTGATACCTTGAAAAGTACCTAAATAAATCCAAAATATTATTTCGTCAAACTACAAATGTCAATACAAGACTACAAACTCACTCAAGTGAACTAACACATTTGATAAATATTTTTCAGCACCTTTCCCCGTAGAATGCATTTCACCTGGATATCATCCAGTATAATGGCTGGGACATTCTCCTTCCGAACGCATGCCCTTTCCCCAATGGCAGGTACCAAACCTCATTCAGTCTCTCCCCAATAATCAATGAGCTACTTGCCACATGAAAAAGGAGAAACAGAAAAAGCTTGATGATAACCAATTGTCCCTTCCCATGTCTGAAGTCATAAAAAGCCACACAATTCTTTTTCACAGAGCGGACTTAGTTCTACGAGGTGAACCATTACTACTGCCTGACTAGAATCTGTCATGAACTTCAAACTCCTGGTGCTTTATTTCCATCATCGAGAGCACCACGGGTAATAACAGCACTTCACTCACAAGAGTGATACTGTAAGTTAAAGCTAGTGGCTGTTATTAAAGAAAACTAATGCTGCCTGTGGAGTTTCCCTGAGGCTTTGGAAGGGCAATGGAGGGCACTGGTCATCTGTGCTCATCAGACACTTACTGTGGCGGCTACATTTATGTTATACTGGTTGTCATCCAGGAGTGGCGTCTCAGCCAAGGTTGCATTGCAACCCCGAATATTGCGCAGGGATGTGGCTGCTGCTTCCAGTAAGAAAGCTCCGAAGTAAAAGACAAACACTATAAAGTGGTAAACAAAATCCTGAAAGCAGAAGGAAAGGAAAGACATCGTCAATGAAAATGAAGCTTGACCTTCGTTTAAAAATGACACTGAAGTTTGGGAAGCTGAGGACATTTAATGAAAAAATCTTCAACTACATTCACCATTTGTTTGAGCTGCTTTAGTAAAGCCAAGCTCTTTGATTCCAAATAAAGTCAAGTCAAGGCATTCACTGCAGCGGGCATAGCAGCAAACCCTCTGATAGAGTGAATTTTAAAATGATCTATTTCCCCTCCTCTTCTGCTCACTCTTTTCTTCTAGTGGATGGTGGCTTGTACAGTTGGTTGCAGGGCACAGGTCGCAAACAATAGTGCTGCTTAGAGCCTATGTGGCAGCTGGGGCAGTGCCAGAGATAAAACTCTCAACCTCAGGCCTACCACTACACTATAACCGAGCCATATCCCGAGGGCCCTGGTGATTTCCTACTTGCTGTCTTCAGTGCAAAGACATGATTCAAGCTTAAAGTGCCACCAAGCGCCATATTAACACAAATAAAATACAGGCTGTTCTCAACTTTCAACTAAAAAGACACTAGAATAATTATATCTTGTTTGGGGGAATGTTTTTATTTTTAAATTTTGTTTCTGTTTTTGGCACATGATAATGCGGACCAGAAGCACTCACGATGGAAAACCAAATAGAGAAAATAACAGGCAAGTCAACCTTTGTGACCCACTATCCCCTAACTGGATTATGTGCACATGAGCAGAGCAGGGTGGTGGTGGGAGAAGGATGCCTTGCAAATGCCTGGGAGCAGCAGCTCCCCACTGCTACCGCTCACCAAGCCCCTGCTTTTGCTGAAGCAGGTATCTCTTGCTTAAAGTCAAATAAGATGGCATTATTTTCTTCTCCTCATCCACCACCAAAAAATAAAATATTCAAAAAAACAATTTTCAAAGTCAAAACTTAATAGCACAGCGGTAGGGCGTTTACCTTGCACGCAGCCAATATGGCTGACCCGAGTTCGATTCCTCTGTGCCTCTCGGAAAGCCTGGCAAGTTACCGAGGGTATCGAGCCCGCACGGCAGAGCCTGGCAAGCTCCCCGTGATGTATTCGATATGCCAAACACAGTAACATCAATTCTTACAATGGAGACGTTACTGGGCCTGCTCGAGCAAATCGATGAACAACAGGAGAACTATGACTATGACTATGTCTTTATTCCTGAATTAGGAAGGAGCACATTTTTAGCACTTATTCTGTTATTACACTTTATATTTTTATTTCATTATACTAATGCTGGAAGGTTTAGGATAACACTAAAGATTTCATGAATGTTAATTCACTTTCATAATCCAATAAAGGTGAGACTAGTCAATTTTGACAATCAGTATCTTTAGAAAATAAATTATTTTTCAAGTGCAGTCTTGTTTCCTTTATGCCTGGAATACAGAAGACATTAATCTATTATCACAGGGAGAAACAATTATTTTTCAGCAATTAATGTCTAACAATTCAGGGTGCAGTAATTAAGAGTTGCTACCATCTGGTGATAACTGCATGATATGCATGGCTCAAAAATTTTCTGGCTAAGAGTACACAAGACATATTACAAAACCTCTCTAAAGCAGTGGCATTATTAATGACTGAGTGTGCAGGAAGTTCGAGAGAAACAGGAGATTCCATTACAAAAGCCAACATTCCAGTAAACTCCTTGAAGGCAAGCATAGGTTCTTTGAAAGTAAGACTATACAGAAGCCATCAGCTTCCTTTCTGCTGTGTGTTGCTTTTTCATTTTTTCCTCAAGTGAAAGTGGCTATTTTGACTAAAAAAACAAACCCTCAGGATAATCTTTGCAGGTGATTTATGGGAGAGACTGTTAGACTTTTCATTTTACTTGCCCCATTTTTAGCATGATTTAATTGAAATAAATGTTTTCTATTGTCTGAATATCAGATAGAATACTATGATTTAAGAAGAAATGGCAAATGGGGCACTTACTACATCAATAAGGAAATTAATGATTGGACTTCATAACAAAGATAACAATATAAGCCAAGAAGAAAAAAAATGGTATGGACATACATCTAGTAAAGCCATGAATGGTATTTAAAAAGTGCTTAACCATTAGGCACGAATGTCAACCAATTATAAAAAAACTGAATGCTGCAGGATTTTGGAGACTCAACTTTTCCAGGTATTAACCCTTTAGTTAGTGGGCTATTGGGGGTTCAGAAAAGCCCTAAATTCAGGGCCAATGTGATAGGTATTACCACACTTGGGCAAAGATAGAAGGATAGGGCAATGGCTTTCCTATCAACTAGTTCCAAGAAAACAGTAGTAGACCTCAAGTGACAACAACTAGCAAAATGTCATCCTTGAGTCTGATATTTAAAGAGCTCAGTCACTTTAACTACTCTATTCACATATTATTTGAATTTTGGGGGAAAGTCAGACATTTAGAAAAAATAGATCATGCATATACTTGACTCTAATCATCATAGTCTTTATTTTCACAGTACACAATAGCTTTTCATACAAGAGCATTGTCTAAGAAATGAACATGCCTTAATTACGTATATTGTACTGCTAAAAAATATAATGCTGACCATCATCTGGGCTGTTAGAAAAATATTGCCATTATTCCAGGCACTGTTGCCACAAATCTTCAAGTTGTAAAACTCGTATCTTGTACACTTTCAGCCAGAAATATTTTTGAGTCACATATATCATGGAGATATCACCAGATGGTAGCAATTTTTAACTGCTGTGTTTTAGAACTGTTTATCTTCAGACACAGTAAAAAGAGGCTTGCAGGTACTTGAAAGGATATGCAATACATAAAGCCCAACTAAAGGTCTGACTTAAATTTCTAACCATCAAAATGTGATCATAAAGTATGGCAGCTTATTCATGGATTCCATTAGAGCATTATTCACCATGGATTAGAATTCATATCCCACTGGTCCATCCAGGGAATGAATAACAATTGCAGAAAAGAGGCTCTCAATAATGCCTGGGAAAAGTCCTGATGTCATCATCTTAAAAAAAACTGAGTTGATTGTAAATTCATTTTCTTAAAATTTAGAAATTCTTAAATATCTCTTTTCCTAAGCCTTTGGAGAACATGCTACATAGCACCACATTTTCTGCAAAGCATACATCTGTATTTAAATATATAAAACAGAAGTCAAGAAGATTTTCATGATACATGTCACAGCATTTATCCTCCAAAGGCACTTCTATTCCAAAGGTCAGTGACAAAGCTCACTTGTCCCATGAAAAAGGTCTTTAGCGAAAGGTCCTCTGGCTCCGAAAGGAATTAGAAAGATCAAAGGTTAACCCCATTCTATGAACATGGAAATTGTACAGACTAAATCCCTGCTGTCCACCAAGGCAGTTGTAGACAACCTATGGGCTGACCTCTTCTTTCCCACTGGAAGCAAGAGAGACACAGAATCAGACCTTGCAGGAACAGATAAGGTTCCTCAAGCTGATTTTCAGGTCCCTTACCAGGAAGTTCCAGTTGGCATCAATCTGAGTCACCATGCCGGAGAGGAATACGCCCAGGAAGAGAAGGGAGAAGACGAATGCTGTCACGGACACGAACATCACCCATCCTTGCAGCAGAGGTAGAGGGACGTTGGAGGAGGCCACCAGGATCCAGACAAGGCCCCCAAACAGCTGAAAGGAAGAAAGTCACAGGGTCACGGGCTTGTGCATTAGAAGCAGGTGTGCTAGCCTGCTCCTTCTCGGCACTTTCCTTGCCCTGCCGGCCCCTGCACACCTTCCTGTTAGCTACCTGCTGCCACGCTTGGCTGCTTCTCTATTACCCAGATGCCAGTCCTGCAGGTGGAAGGCTTGGGCTTCTCCCTGCAGACTCACCTCACTGGGCCTTGTTTCGGCGACTGGCTTTGGGTCCTGCTTCTCTCTCAGTCCCCAAATGTGCCCAGAATTCTCCTATCATATAAAAAACCCCTCCTTTAAGTCCTGCTGCCTAAGCACTGCCTCTCTCTGGGGGGCATTTTCCCTTTGCAAACCCATCTGTGCTTGCTCTCCACTACTCTCCTCACTGACACTCTTCAAACCATCTGAGCCTAGCTTCTATGCTCACTCTTGCCAGAGTTGGTTAGAGCTGCAACCTTCTAACTTCCACATTTAATGGGAACATTGCAGTTCTACTGACTTATTTATAGGTGTGGTTTTTTTCAGTGGGAGGTGAGAGTTTGGTCTACATCTGGGAATATTTGGGGGGTACTCCTGGCTCTGTGAATGAAAGGTTGCTCTTAGTGGTACTGACAGAACCATATGATGTTGGGAATTGAAACAGTGTTGGCTGCATGTAAGGCAAGCGTCTTAGTCCTTATGCTATTTATCTAGCCCATAAATGTGAGATTGCTGTCTATTTGGTTTATTCAGTCACCCATCACTTAATGATGGTAAACAAATATGAGATATTGGCCTCAACAGTCTAGACCACATAGCCTAGGCAATAATAGGTGTACTATCAAGCTCTGTGTAAGTTCATTCCATGATGCTTATACAACAGAACTGTCTCAAAATGCATTTCTCAGAATGCACGACTGTATATTCAATACATAACTATGTATGTGATCATTTTTTCTCTTCTCCATTTTTAGGAAAGAAAATGACAACCTTTGAAATTGTATACAGATTAATGTTTTGCAGCTCTCTGCTTACAATATTAACAAGGTCTACCAAGTCATGGGCATAGGTACTTAAGATGCTCATGGCTCTAATATGCCATAAACACTGGGTGCATAATAAGTGCTGTGCTGGGGTGGGGGGGGGGATGGGGAACAAGCTACACTGGGTATCCACCATCACAGAATTCAGTCTTTTATAAGAAAAAGACAATTCAGCATGCACCTACAAAGCCACTTTGTACATGTGACAATTAGGTAAAAATACGGGTGCTGCACAGAGAGCTCAGATTCCTGATATGAAAGGACAGGAAATGTCCCTGGAAGTAGGAAGGGGTGTTGTCAGGAGGATGACAGGCTGTTCCGCATTCCACAGCAGAGGGTGGGTGCTGAGATGTTTGCTGGGAGCCCAGTGGAAGCCTGGCAGAGCAGCGGGGGTTTGCAAGGACCCTGCCAGCAGGGGCAGAGGGAGGCAGAGCAGAAGGTCCTGAGGTCAGGGTGAGGAGTGCAGGGGCCTGCTGGACTAGGGGCCAGAGGGGTGTGATCTATGTTGAGAAGCCGCTCTCTGGCAAGACTGTGAGCAATCTGGAGAGGAGAAGATGGAGGACGGGGGGTGAGAGACTGTTACAGGAACACTCTGTTCCAAGATTCTGAGGAGAGACAATTCAGAAGTAGCTGGGATGGTGACTGAGCAAATAAAGATGGGGCAGAAAAAAGAAGAGATACAGAAAGTGGTCAGGTGTCTGGCTTGGGGAGCTAGTAGTGAAGGAGTGAATACAAGAGGAATGGTGAGAGGCTGAAAGGGCTTTTTGTTGGAGGGGGTGGGTGGGGTAGGTGGGAAGGTGAGGTCACACCCGCGATGCTCAGAGTTGACTACTGATTCTGCGCTAAGGGATCATTCCTGGTAGAACTAAGGGGGACCATATGTGATGCTGGGGATGAAACCTGGGTGAGCTGCCTGCAAGGCAAGTGTCCTACCTGCAGTCCTATGGTGCCAGCCCAAGCAGATATGGCTCCAACCCCCGACTAATCTTCGCAGAGTCCTCCATGTCATCACCAAGGCATTCAAGGGCCCTGGTCTTGGGCTAGGCATTCCAGCCTTGGCCGTCTTAATTCTTCATGCATGTCTCTTGCCACTAAGCCCTTTCTTTTTTTTAAATAGGAGACAAACACACAGTCCAGAGACAAAGTCTTTCACCCTGAATGGTCCAGCAGGTGGACCAATTGCCATCCCCATTGACCCTACCCTGTCCCTACCATGCCACTCCAGTGAAAGTGAGAAATTTCCACTCCTGATTGCTCTTGAAGTTCAGCATCCAGATGAGTGCTGTCCCATGCTCCAGGACCCTTTCTTTCCCAGCGGCTGGCTCCCAACTGGGGATGTTAGCTCTGTGCCATACCTTAGTGCATCCAAATTCCTCAATCTGAGCTCTGAGGCATTCACACAGCATTTTTTTAAATGTCTCTCCAGCCACAGCAATTTGATTATTCTACGAACCAAACATTTCCTCACCACCCAGCCCCCGAAGACACCTGTGGGGACAAGCTCCACCAAACGCATGCAGAGACTTGAAACATTTACTGCAGGTCACCAAATCATGTTACTTCAGTTTGTTTAGTAATATCGTTGATGAAAAGACAATGTTCAGTCCTCTTTGGGCCTCTCTGTGTGGGAGTTTAACACTCTTCTTATGTCTGGCTAGGGTTTCTCGAGGGACTCCAGTTCCCAAAGATGTGCAGGTTAGCTTCCTGGGTGTATGTGGGCGCCACAGGGTGATCTGTGAGTGCATTGTGGCCTGGAAGGGTGCCCTGTTCAGGGCCAGGCACAAACTGATCAGGTACCCTGATCTCACAGGCGAGCCTAGGGCTCATCACTGCCTGGAACCAGTGCAAGCAGGTTGGGAGGTCCACACATATAAATCATGTGTCACATTAGAAGCATTTGGGGCTCCCGCTGCAGTCAGAAGTCTGATGATGGTTTTGCAACTAGAAATTTGCTGCAGGGACTTAGTTCCTGTTTATATAGATTTGTTTAGGGAGAAACTGGCATTGAGATACATCATTCACTCAAGACTGCAGTTGCCATGAACTGACTTGGAGGATTTTCTGTTGGCATATGGAAAGTGCTCACCAATTTACTTAAGTCAAGAAACTCCTAGTGGCCCCATGAGAACACATGGTGCTCCAAATAGTAAAGCCCGATCATCTGTCTCTTGCTTCATAATTATCTAGAGGACAACCAAATTGCACAAGTTACTGAAACTTAAAAACATAGGTTTTTAATTCAAGTTGCTAAAGGGGCCTAGGCATACAAGTCATTGATACTTTGAAAACCATTTTTGAAAGTCTGCTTAATTATCATTTGTTCAATGATAACTAAAGTATCAGTCTAATAAAAGTATAGTCGTCATAGCTGTAGGTCAAATCCCACCTTCAAAAATTCATAATCAACCTAGAAAGTCTTATGAAATAAATATAAGTAATGAATATTAAATGCATATTAAAATGTTAATCACTAACTTTATTAGTGGACATGTTAAAAATAACCTTCCCAGCAAAAATCTCTACTCTTTTATACTATTTACTGTTATTGACTGTATTAAGGTTTTCAAATCTTTTCTTTTTTTCCCTGTTTTTTTTGTAGATTTTCTCACTCTCATACTCCATATAATCTCATTACTCTACTACTAAAAAGTAAATACCATTGGAGGCAGAAATGATGTTACGATAAAAAGTTTACTTGCACATGACCGATCTGGGTTCAGTCCCCAGCAACCCAGTGTCCCAACCCCTGCCAGGAGTGATCCTTAAGCATGGAGACAAGAATAAATCCTGAGAACTGTGAGGTGTGACCCCCAAAAGAAAAAGGAATATAGGTCATTGCATATCTGTAAATTCAGCAGTCATTTATCTAGGTGTAAGATACCTAGGTGTAGTATAAAGGGCAATAAAGAACAATTGGTGACTATTTTTGAGGGCAAAGGCAGACTTGATTAAATAAGTATAATTATATGCCATAGTGATTATGATAAATTGATATCTATAAGAGATAATCCCCTGAAATTAACGTAACACTTAATAAACTGAGTGGACCTCAAACAGGTGGGCGTCAAATCAACTGCCAGGTACTGTAGGAGAATTTCAAAAGAAGTATGGGGGAGGGCAACTTCCTGTCTCCCAAAGCTCCAAATAAGGGAGAGACAGACTCCATTATAACAAATTCAAGAGCAGATTGTGGCGTGTTCTATAAAAAGAGCTCAGTACAGCGAGCTGAGAGACTGGGAACGGGGAGGAGAATGAGAAGGATCTAGAGAGGTAGGCAGAGCTAAAGCAGGTTTTCAAGGCCAAGCAAGCAGAGCTTTGGCAGGATATGAACATGAGATAGTATAGATTAACCATTCCTGTTATATTCAAAATTATAGCCCTTCTAACACCTCCCAGGTTTAGAAAGGGAACTGAGTGCTTCTGTGAGAGAACAGAGCTCCCTCCCCATTGCAGGAATATGTAGTATGCGAAGAGGGAGAGGGAGAAAGGAAGGTAGATGTATGGCCCTAACACTCCATAGTCGTGCCCACGCCCATGTGCGCACACGCGTGCGCACACACACACACACACACACACACACACACACAGACCACCACCACCACCACCACTACCACCACCACTACCACCACCAACACCACCACCACCACCACCACCACCACCACCGCCACCACCATCCTTGTCTGTTTAACCCAGAACTAAGTAGGTTAACTAACTATTGTGTTTTGCTCACAATAACAGCAAAACACGGAAACACGGGATGGGCCAGAAAGCATTATCAACTCACTACAGACTGCACCCTCCCTCTTCATTCTGGTTGTTGGAGGTACTAGGGCCTCAACACTTTCACTGCATCCTTATTTCATAATTTCCTTCAGCCAGAAGCTATCTTTGCCTTCAAACATGGATCCCCAACAATTGAGCTTTGAATAATTTGACTGTGAATGCTCCGAAGATTCTGGGTGATCCTGACTGAGCTCAGGGTATTTATGTACCAGTTGCACTAGGGTTTAGATTCCCACCATGTCTGGCAGAGACAAAGGTCTCCTGCAAAAAGCCTTCATTTTACACAAGAAAAGCAGGGTGCAAACATGGTTAAAACCTGAGGGAGAACAGTTGACACAGTATCATAGCAACTGTGGAGCCGACACACTGTAGATAAGGGTACTCGCCCGCATTCTCATCTTGGATGTGGAATGTACATTCTCACTCACCTGTCCTCATTGGCCTCACTACTTGCTGACATCCCCCAAACACTTGGAAATAACATAAAATACTCCACGCACCACTCTAAACTTTTTTCTTTCAGGAACAAAGGTAGAGCACATAGCTATGAATTTCACACTTTAACAGAAAGATGGCAGGTCACACTTGGAGAGAAAGCAAAGGCAAAAACTCCTCTCAAGAGTTCTTGAAGGCTTCGCAGTGACTCCATAATTCCTAGATTTCTGAATTTAAAGTCGAGGGACTCAGAACACACCTACATTCTGAGTTGCTATTATTAAATTGCTCTATGTTTTTAAATCCATGTAACTCCTTGGCGGCTCAGCATATATTATTTGCTTTAGTTTGACACCTGCAAGCTAGAGGGCAGGTATCTGACTGAGACCTATGCATAGTAATACTGTGGGAGTCAAAGAGATCTTACAGGAGGCAGGGCACTTGGCTTGTATGCAACAAACCCTGGTTTACATATGGTCCCCTGAGTACCAACTGGTTCTGAGCCCAGAACTTGGAATAGCTCCTGAGCACTAATGGTTGTGACCCCCAAAAGAGAAAAGAAAAGAAACATTTGAAAGTATTGGGGGTCACAACCAATAGTGCTCAGGAGCTATTCCTAGTTTATGTCACAGTAAACTGAACCCTCTGAGTTGGGATGATAACATGTTTTTGCTAGAAACTGTGGATGACAAAACATAAAACCCATGGGGAAAAACTTGGTATTGAGCAAAGAGCCAGTCTTGCAATTCTGCCTGCCTGGATCACATCTCAACTTGTCTCCTATTTGGATAGTGATCTTATTGTCCCCAAATAACTTACTTCAAAAATATTGTTGTGTTCCCCAAAAACCCCTTTAACTGTTACTTATTCCCCAATAGTCTGGTTTAAACATACCCTCTGGCATCTTAGCTAATGATTTTCAGACCAATTTGATACCATGATCTTAGAGAGTGTACTCCTGTTATTGTAAACAGGCAACTCCTACCTTGACCTATTTTTACTCAAAGTTTGGAATGAGAACAGGGAAATGAAAGTAAGGAAAGTGAAACTGAAGGTATAAAGACTGGCTCTATGGCCCCTAAGGAGAAACATTTCATTACTTAAGGTATTCAGTATATAACTTATACTTCTCTTTCTAATTTTGCTATTTATATATGGGGCATTTTATCATTTTGAGGCATGAGAATGGAGAAAACCAGCAAAGTTAGAGAAAAACAACTGTTCCCAACTCTGGCTTTATAGAGTTAGTTTTACTAAGACACTGAAGCTAAAGAGAAAAACAAATATTAAGTAGCATTGATCAAACTCCTACATTGCAAGTACTGTTCTAAGGGGTTTTATATTTACCAATTAAATTCTTACAAATACTGAGAAACAATTATTTGTATTCTTCCCAGTTTAGCAATTAGTCCACAGAGGTATAGAAACCTCAGTCACTTGCCCTAAGTTACAGTTAACAGATCTCTGACTGGGAGTTTGAATTTTATGATTGCCAGAGCTTGGTGGCCCACATGGTACTGTTCACTTCAGAGAAAGGTTTCTAGCCATGTGCAAGTCATCTTCTTAGGAGTGAGTGAATTTGGGAGATTTTTTAAAATGGTATCAAATGGACAGATAAGTATCTGTGCATTTTTCACTTAAATTTTTAAAAATTAAAAACATAGAAAAATTATTGAACCACATGAGATACAGTTACAAAGCTTTCATGATAAAAGTTTCAGTCATAGTTTTCCAACACCCAACCCTCCACCAGTGTACATTTCCCACTACTAATGTCGTGATATCCCTCCCGCCACCCCACCCTCACAGTAGGCCTCTAAGTCAGGCACTTCTCTCTCTCTCTCACTCTCTCTCTCACTCTTTTTCCCTCCCCCTCTCTCTTCCTCCTCCTACCTCCCTCCCTCCCTCCCTCCCTCCCTCCCTTTCTCCCTCCCTCTCTCCCTCTCCTTTTGGACATTATGATTTGCATTACAGAAGTATCTGTTCATTTTTCTGAGGGCGTACTTAATCACTTTCATCTGAACTACAAAGAGATTTGTGACCCCACAAAAATTTAGAATACCTCATCTACCTGACAATGACTCCTGTTTTCATGGATTTGGCTTATTGGGACCCAGAAATAAATACATGATTGAAGGAGGGTTTATTATGTTCAGACTACTTGTAGCAAACAGATTACCAAAATAAACCACATGACTTGCACTGTAGTACTGTCCTCCTGTAGTTCATTGATTTGCTCAAGCGGCCACCAGTAACACCTCCATTGTGAGACTTGTTGTACTGTTTTTGGCATATCAAATACACCACAGGGAGCTTGCCAGGCTCTCCAAGAGGGACAGAGGAATCGGACCCGGGGAGACCACTTGCAAGGCAAACACCCTACCTGCTGTACTATTGCTCCAGCCACATGAATTGCATTTCAAAAAAATATTTTGTTGGTTTTTGGGTCACACCTGAAGAAGTTCAGGGGTTACTCCTGGCTCTCCACTCAGGAATTATTTCTGGTGCTCAGCGGACCCAATGATGCCAGGGATCGAACCCAGGTTGGCTGCATGTAAGGCAAGAGCCTTATCTGATGTACTATTGCTCTGGCTTCTTAAAAAATATTTTTTAACTGAGAACATAAAGTCAAGAGATACAAAAGCTATTAGAGGTGCTTACCAGGCAGCCCATAAAAGTGCACATTGACTCACAATTTAAAAGTAGTACTATCAAACAATGAGGAGAAGAGATAAACAGAAACTGTCTCAAAAAACAAATACATATGGCCAAAGGCACATGAAAAAAATGCTCTATGTTACTAATCATTAGGGACATGCACATCAAAACAACAATGAGCTATCACCTCACACTACAGACTAGCACACATCAAAAAGAACAAGAATAACCAGTGGATGAAGAAAGAAAGGGACTCTCATCATTGCTGGTGGGAATGCCGACTGGGCCAATCTTTTTGGAAAACAATATGGATATTCCTCAAAAAAACTAGAAATTAAGCTCCCATACAACCTAACAATATCACTCTTGGAAATATAACCTAGGGGTCCCAAAACACTATGCAGAAAAGCCATCTGCACTCTAATGTTCATTACAGCACTATTGGCAATTGCCACAATCTAGAAATAACCTATGTGCCTGAGAGCAGATGACTAGATAAAGAAACTATGGTACATCTACACGATGGAATACTACTCAGCTGTGAGGAGAAATGAAGGCATGAAATTTGCTTATACATGAATGGGCATGGAGAGTATCAGGCTGAGTGAAATGAGTCAGAGGGAGACAGAGAATGATCAAACTCATTTGCGGACTGTAAGAAAAAAAATCATGAGCCTAATACTGAAGGACAGGACAAATGAAAGCCAGAAGGACCGGTCCATGGTTGAAAATTTGCCATAACTTTTGGGGAGGGCAGTTAGGACAGAGAAGGGACCATTTTGACAATGATAACTGGCAATAATCACTCTAGATTAGGACTGAGTGCTGAAAGGAGGTAAAGTGATATACATGACAACCGTTCTAACCATATTGCAAAGCACAGTATCTAAAGTTGAAGAGAAAAGAGAAAGAGGTGGTGACTCTCATAGAAGCAGGCTGTGAGGTGGTGTTGCTGGAAGGAACCTGGGGACATTGGTGCCAGGAAACCTACACTGGTAAAGGGATGGGAGTTGAAACACTGTACCCAATCATGAACAACTTTGTAACTATGTATCTGCAGCTCTCCAGGCCTACACTTCTGTCTCATAAACCATTAACTAGTGCCCTGTTGGATAATTATCTCCCAATTCGAAGTCTTCCAGGAAGAACTCCCTAGGTGTATCCCATGCCAAAGTATGCCTACAAGTCACTGACTGGTATGATCATGCTTTCCTTTGATCATGCTTTCCAACAATAAAAACTATGTATTCAAATCCCTATTTTACTTGTGAGGTCAGCATTGATGACACTGACTTAAAATATCACCATAATCTGAGTCCAGGATGTTGATTTCTCAAAAGATGCTCAACTGCCTTTTTCTTGAAAACAATGGAAAAACAACCAGTGTGCAAAGATGAATCTCACCTCAGAAGTACAGCCTGAGATGCTAGGAACACAATGATGCTTGGAGTTTAGCTCGTGCCTGGTACATGGTGGGTGTTCAAAAATAGGCAAGAGGCTAGAGAGGCAGGAACATGTACTTCTCAATTTCCAAGTTATTATTGGCAACGCCTACCACCTGGTTCTCAGAAGTAAGGGAGAAAGTTATGGAGAAGCTGGTACATTTTGCCAGATTAGTTGATGATACCCATTTCTTTGGACCCTCCAGATTTGTTTTGTTTACCTCTTGTGTTTTTGTTTCTCAGTACCTTTTTTGTTTAGTTTTTAATAAAGATTTTAAAGGTAAGATTTTTTAAAGTCTTAATGGCATCATTTAGTAGATATTCTCCATTTATACTTTCTTTTAAATGTACATTTTCTCAAAGATATGCTATTTTATCATGTTTAAATGAAAACTTTTATCATTCTTATCCTGAGTTGTTTTATGTACCCTGAGGAAGTTTGACTAACTTATATTTTTTTACCTTAGATTTCTCTAATTCATTTGAAAGTCTATACATTATATATTAAAAAAAACCTTCTGATTCTGTGAAAATTTTAGGATATTTCAGTTGGGACTTGGTTTTACTTATTTGCTCTTAAAGTGTTTGATGTAAAATTAACCCTGACTGCTAATTCATCAGTGCAATATTATGTCTGTTCTTGTTTTTTTTATGAAATATTTTGTTGTCTTTTACTATAGAACTAAATTTTTTCATTCTGTAAGATAACAGATATATGTACCATTTTAAGGGTTTATGATTATAGTGTAGTAAAATAAGGTTTGGATGAGCTTCTATCCTGTTTCATTTATTAATTTTACTTGGGGAATTTTTTTCCCTTCTTTGCTATTGGGCTCACCCTACAGTGGTCTGGGGCGAATCCCAGGTCTCTCCCAGTGATGCTAGTTAGGCAGTCCTTGGTGTGCCCTGGCTTTTTCATGCAGAGCTTTAGCACTGAGCTATACCAAGCTATACCAAGAGAATGGATTCTAAGCTATACAATCTGTTGCTTCTATTTTTTGTTTGTTTTGGGATCACACCCAGAGTTGCTCAGGGACTCAGTGGCTTTCTTCTGGTTCTGCCCTCAGGAAACACTCCTGGATGGGGCACAGGGAACCATATGGAGTATCTGGAATTGAACCTGTTAAATACCCTGCTCACTGTACTATCATACCAGGCCCAATATTGTCCCTTCTTTGAACTCTTTTACTTATACAGATATTTTCTATATATTTTATATATAAAGTATAAGATCGTAAAATCATAAAACAATGTGCAAATATATAATAATTGACATTAATATGGTGTAATATCTAATTATAATATATGTTAATAAGATTTAACCATATTTATGGGCTGGAGTGATAGCATAGCAGTAGGGCATTTACCTTGTGTTCGGCCGGCCTGGCTGAGCCGAGCCAGGTTTGATTCTTCTGCCCCTCTCAGAGAGCCTGGCAAGCTACCGAGAGTATCTCGCCCACATGGAAAAGCCTGGCAAGCTACCTGTGACGTATTAGATATGCCAGACACAGTAATAATAAGTTTCACAATGGAGATGTTACTGGGCCTGCTAGAGCAAATCGATGAACAACTGGAGGACAGTGCTTACAGTGCTACAGTGCTACCTCTTTTGTTACAATGATCTCTGGAACTTTTAACAAAGGCAACACTATCCCTATTCTCTCTTGCTCTTCTCCACCAATTCTCATGAAGCCTTCACCATGCAGCCTTACACTCAAACTTGAACTGAATTAACCCTAGAATAGAGCCAAATCATAGTTGTAAGTTAGCAGGCAAGGCGTGTGTGTGTGTGTGTGTGTGTGTGTGTGTGTGTGTGTGTGTGTGTGTGTGAATGCACAGAAAAGGAAAACAAGGCAAGTTCTGGGTAGCAATGACAAATAACATGTATAGAAGCAGCTTACGTATAAAATATACCAATGCTAAAACCCTTTTAGTTTTTCTGATTCACATTTGAAAACTTAGAAATATATTTAAGGAAGCTATGAAAAATTATACTTTTGTCCTCATCCAATTCAAACTTTCATCTTAGTTTCTTAAATAGCTGATGCCAATCCTAATGGAAAGCCCTCATTAACAAGTCATAGGAAAGGCATATATCCTGCCCTCCCCTCCTTTAATTCTTACTTATAGTTCTATCTGATTTTTATTATTTGCTTATTTTATGGCAGGGAGGTGTTGGCGAACACACCTGTCACTGCTCAGGGCTTCCTCCAGGGCTTCCTCCTGCTCTGTGCTCAGAGATGATTTGTTGGGTGTTTGGGGGACCACAAGTAGTGCTGGGAATCAAATACAATTTCCATGGATTCTTAAAACCCTATTTTCACATTTTCAGGTCACTAGATATCGTCTAGGTTAAGAGTATTTACACATGCCAATGGAAGGGAGCATATCACTTTTCTTTTTTTTTTTTCCCCTAATCTCTCTCCTTCTGAAAACTATTATCAGAGAATATCCTATAAGGTGACTATGAACAGACATGGACTCTTTCATATAAAATAGGACACAGGAAATTCACGCCAAACTGTAAATTCCTGGAGAAGTAAACACTTTCAAGAGCTCAGCAAGACTTGAGAGCCTCACTCTAAGCTGCCTTTCTCCCTCCTACTGACCAGCCGGTTCCTGCGGACTTTTCACACACTGTTCAATTTGTCCTGCACAACAACCCAAGTTGTGTCTGTTAGACCTGCCTGTGTGAGCAGCGGGCTGGTTCTGGTTGTCCTTTGTCATTAAAGTCCTTTTTAGACAAACATATCCATGCAGATAGGCCATGGCTCCTGCTGCCAGGCATGCCATTTAAACTGGGTTCCATAAAACAAATCTCTCTCTCTCTGACCTTCTGCATTGTAGCTCAAGGTCAAGGTTTTCCAAAACCTGGTCTGAAGTTTTTCCGTATTTCAGATCTTCATATTTCTTATAAGCTGCTAGTAAGGGCATAAGACTGCTGAAAATAATTGTTGGCAGGGACATTGGTTTATTTTCTCTTATAAAGTTTCAAAGATTCTTTTCACAGGGGTGGAGATTTTTTAATCCCAAGGCAAAGGGGAAAAAAAATCTTACTTATGGAATTAAAACCTCTTTAGAAAAAGAAAATATCCCTGGGTAACCTCCCTTCACCATCGAAAACATACAATGTCCTTCTGAAACTCAAACCATTGTTCGGGATGAAAAATTTCTTTCTGGGATGGTGAGGTTTGGGCCACACCTGGTGGTAGTACTCAAAGGCCCCTCCTGCTGGCTCTTGTCCCCGGGCTAGCTGCAAGCAAGACAAGTGTCATAATCCCTATTGTTCTGGCCACCTGAACACTCATGGTTTTGTCTATCTAAAATTGAAATTTGGGCTGAGTACCCTGAAATCCCACCCATGGTTTTAATGGCGTGACTGACTACCCATGCCTCCACCAAGGCCCTTCCCTCCCCACCAGCCTTCCACTAGCTTGTGTTTTTCTGGCCCAATGCCTCTGAGTTGCTTTCATGGTTAAGTTTGGTATATTATCATTTCAAGGTCATGTTCAACTTTACATATTCAGTGGTCCTCCTAAGCCTCAGTCCTATTCTTTGCCTCTTTCCTTTCCTGGATTTCAGCTCTCTGTCATCCCCTCCAAGCTCCTCCTTTATCCCCGTCTCTTCTATCTCTGTTTCATAACTGAACTTCACTACTCAAAGATTCCTAAAGCACAAGTCTGATCAAGTTTATTCCTGTCCTCCAGCGGCTCCCTAGCACAGATAATTCCTATGCCTTGGCTTTTCACCTCAGAAAAATTTAAAAAAAAAACCCCATAAACCTGTTTTTATTTCTTCCTCTATCATTCAACAAGTCATATGTATATTTTTTTTTCCCAAAAGAAAGTAGTAAAGAAAACTAAACTAACAATTTCCAGACCTTCATACCCAGTTAGTTCTTTCTTTTCTCTGGGATCTGTATAGATCCTTTTTCCCACCTGAATTCTCTTTCTCATTTTTTCTGTCTACTGGATGTCCATGCATCAAGCAGGGCCAAACCCAAATATCACCAATCTATTACAGCTGTGTGTGCTGGCTACTGGTAAGTTTAGCTGAGTCTGAAAAGTAAGAGACTACCCACTTAGCTATTTAAGAGTGGAACACACCTATCTTCAGCCAGATGTACTCTACTGTTTTCCCAAGGCACTTTTTATAGGCCAATTTTATCACCCCAAACACAGCGAGCTAATACTTTGACTTCATACTTCACTGTACAAGAATTTCTTTTAAGGGCAGTAAGTATGTTAATTATTCGACTCCCTGAGCAAAAAAAAAAAAAAAAAAAAAAAAAAGAATACCTTATGCATGGCCAGTTTTCAATTATTTCTTAAAGAAGTAAAAATTTTTGTGGTACCCTAAACACTGCAATTATAACCATGTACTTAAGAACTCTAGAATAACATCCCAAAAGAGAAATGAAAATATCTCAGGGAATATACTCGTCCAAATGCTGAAATTGTGAAACACACTGAATTCAATAACGACCTTTATTCTTGTTCATGTTTTATGCCCATTTTTTTCTCCCTGAATATTTTACATGGTAAGTTCACTAAGGACAGAGATTTGAAATTTCTGTCAGCTCCAATAATTCATTCCAGTAGCATAGGTATTCCTGTGATATTTGTCCCTTACCTATCATTCACTTTCTGAACTTATATTTTTCTTCTATGAATGGGCATCATTTGATGGCATATTCTTTCAACTAGTTTATATCTTTTTCTAATGAGGAGAAGCTGAAACTTCTTTGTTCCATTACAGAGCCTTGACTAAAATAAGTAATCAATAAATACTTGATGAAAGATTTTGGAGACATTAATCAGGACACAAGGAGAGATTTTGAAAATGATTCTGAAAGAGATGTTTAATACTATAAACTGAAAACCTTCTTGCAAAGATATACCTCCTTGCAACCCTTCATGACAGGTATGCACTGATAATTCTAGAAGAGTCTGCAAACTGAGGACAGACAACTAAGGTGAGTGAGTAGTTGAACACACCTGTCTCACCATACATGTGAGGTTGCAAAATTCTCCACCTGTGAACCACTTTACCTGAAACTATCAGTTTGGCAATGTCTGGTTGTTTTTTATTGTTGTTGTTTGTTGTTTTTGTTGTTGTTTTGTTTTGGGTCTCACCTAGCACTGCTCAGGGTTATTCCTATCTCTGCACTCAGGAATCACTTGGAGGATCATATGGGATGCCAGGAACAAATCTGGTCAGCCACATGCAAGGCAAGCACCTCCCCGCACCCTGCCACTGTACTATTTATCTGGCCCCACTGTTTGTATTTTTAATTATCCTGCCAATAAGTGGCTTATATTTGAGAGATTATGAGTAGGTAATAGGAATGAAATGATCTGGGCAAAGTTATTGGATGATGTTTCAACCAATAGCTTCATTTGCTTAGTCCACTACAGATTGCTGAATTTCTGTCAGATGCAATTCTCATGTGCTAAGTTTTGGAAGGCAGGATCTTGAAGATAAATCAGTAAGACAAAGTGATTCGAGTAGGAGGTCAAAATGAAGGAGTCTGAGATATAATAATGAGTCGCCAGAGAGGAGAGTGCCTAGAGCTTAGAATTGTTCCTGGCAAATTTTCACATTTCATTCACAGGGTGAGGAATTTCTGATAAGGGCCAAGGGAGACTGAACACTTTAAAGGAATCAAAAACATTTGACAAAAGGTGCTTCAGAAGTTTGCACTCAGCTACCATCTATGTATCCATGCACCAGCTGAACTCTAGAGGAACGGATATCAAGGCAGTAGCCTTTGGTATAATATACCAAGGTATAATATAGCAAGGTATAATATCCAATCTAAGTTGAACTGAAGTATGCAGTCCAAATGGCCCTGACTATGACAAGGATGCAGTCATGAGGCTGACTAACATGCTCTCTTGCCTTTCTCAGGTCACTAAGTCCCTGGAATATCTTGGAAATTTTATTTGGAGGAAAGGGCCTTTAGGATAGTGGGAAGGAAAGCTGATATTCAAGTAAAGGAAAATAAGGTCAAATGTAGGAAGTCTAAGGTCTAAATGTAGGAAGACGCGTGGCCTTAAACTGTGACAAGAAAACTGCACATGCTTTCAGAACTGCTGCTCAACAAGAGTTATCGTTGTGTTTGGGGGATAAGGAATCCAAAGAAACGAGATACAAGCAACCGAATGGCCACTTCTGTGAGTCTGAGATCTCATTGAGAAGGGGGAGTGGCAGACATTCTAGCAAATTCCAAAAGAATTCAAGTTTGCACGAGAGGGCTGTCCTGTCGACAAGGCTGGCGGCACCTTCCTCTGGCACTGTGTACATTAGAACCTCCAGGGAGCTGTTTGAAAAAATCCAAAATGTCTTCGGGCACTCCCCCAGAGATTCAGATTTAATTAGCCTATGCTGGCAACCGTATTTTTCAAAGCTGCCCAAGTAATTAAGAACGAGCAAGAGTTGAGAACTACCAGGAGAGCTAAGAGATATGAAGGTGGGGGAGAGGTGAGACAATAAATCACCTTTCAGGTTTAAAACAGATTCTGTTCTTAAATACAGAATTCGTGTTTAAGAAAGTGTGCCCTGACCACAGTTGGTTCCTGTGATGGTATGTGATGGCACAGGGGATAACACACACATACATGCACCACACTGCTCAACCCACTGAGATATATAAGCATAAGAACATACTTAAATATTAGAAAACAAAACAGAATCTGAAGATCTGGTTTAAAAATGAACCTCCAGTGTGGCTTGGGAGAAGGCAACGGCAGGTACTGGAGGCTGGAAAATGAACTTTTTGACATGGTCATCGGGAAAATTGTAACGAGGACACAGAAGAAACTTCTGAAAGAACTAAGCTAGTAACCCGGTAAAAGGAGTTTGGGGTACATGGCGGGAACGTGGCCCAAGTCCCTATAACATCTTTCTTCTCGGCTCCTTTCCTGTCTCCCTCCCAGGGCTCCACCAGTGCCATCCTATCCCGGTCACGGGGTTACCTGCACCTCCTGGGAGCCTTCAGATGCTCCTGCGCTGGGCGCAGGCTCCACTCGGCTGGCCTCTTCTCCTCCCGATCTGATTACTGATGGCTCAGCCTGCCACTCGCCTGTCTCCTTTTCCAGATTCCAATCTGAGCTAAACTTAATTTAGGGTGCCTGAGCCTTCGAACCTGATAGGGCAGAAAATCAATGCTCCCGAGGTGTTCCAGTCCCACCGGCCACAAAAGTGAAACCGAAGCACCCCAAATCCAGGTTATGCAAACTCCAAAGGAGGGGGTGAGGGGGGAGAGACATGAAAACCCCAAAGCGAGCAAACAAATCCAGCCTGCAGGAAAGGCCCTGCTTTCGCGAACATTTTGCCCTGTATTTGCCATTCTCGGGGCATGATGCAAGCGCTGGTTGCCCAATTTGTATTTGCACACTCCCGCCCCCCACCTCTCTGATCCACAACGAGCCCTTAAAGTTTCTAAGCTCCCCAAATTCCCTTTGCAAAAAAGTTCCTTCTCGAGTCAGAGGAGGGTTCCAGGAGAAGCCAGGTGACCTCACCTTCACCTGGGCCCAACAAAGTGTGGCGTGAAGGGGAAGGTGTGCCACGGCCTAGGCGGGATAGGAAAGGGAAATGGACAAAGGCGGGCAGAGGAACTTGCCAGCCGCGTTTGTACCTTTCCCTCACCGGTCTCGTTCTCACGCCCACTGGCCCTGACTATGCCAAGGGCAGGGTGCACACTCCACCTTTCCCCCTTCCCTCTCTCCTGAGCCCATTTAGTTTCCGCCATCCAAAGAGCACCCGCAAAAAAATGCCAAGGACGGGGAGGAGGGGCGGGATGCTATTCCTCCTGGTACCCCACCGCCCCGCACCCCGCATCCCTTAGACCCATCGCGGCGGCGTCCCGGGCACTCTCGGCGACACCTCTGCAACAACCGACAAAATGGCAGGTCAGCAACAGGAGAGGCCGAGAGCGCCTGCTCGGGTTCTCCCCAAAGGTGCTCCCAGTCTCCCGGCCGCGCCGTCGGGGGTCTCGAACGCCGCCCCCGAGTCTCCAGAGCCTGGGCTCCAAATCTCCCATCCCGGGCCACGGCGGGGCCGCCTGCGCGCGCCTGTGGCCGGCGGCCTGGAGCAGGTGTCCGCGTAACAGGTGCCAGCGAGAGGGCCCGGGCGGCCGGGAGGGGCGCGGGGACTGGAGCGGCCTGGGGGTCCCCGCAATCGAGCGGCCGGGGGGTGGGGGGCGGGCGGGGGAGGGGGCGATGGTGGGGCCGTTGCACTCACAATCTCCAGGCACACGAAGGCCCCCGAGTAGGTCCGCAGGATGTCGGAGCCGGCGGGCAGGGTGACCCGGGGCGCGGGAAAGGACACGGCGGGGTTCGGGGGCGGCGGGACTCCGCCGGCCGACATGCTGCCGCTCCTGCGTCTCGGCGCGCCGCCGCCGCCCTCCGCCGCCGCCTCCTCCTCCTCCTCCTCTTCCTCCTCCTCCTCCCGGGCTCCAGCAGCCGCCGCCGCCGCCGCCGCTCGGGTCCGCGGGGTCCGGGGCGCGGCGCGCGGGCGGGGGCGTGGCCGGCGGCTCGGGCCCCGCCCCGTCACGTGGGCGCAGGTGAGCGCGCCCCGCCCAGGTGCGGCGGCGGCGGTGGCGGCCTGGGCGTGGCGGTCCTGCCCCGCAGCCCAGCAGCGGCCAGCTCGGGTGCTGCTGCGCACGGTCCTACCTCCAAGTCCCCGCGCCCGGTCCAACCCCATGGCCTCACCTGGAGAGGAAGACAGGTGTTGGGAGCCTGGGCTTAAAATCCAGAGGCTCACAGTCACACCCCAAGGTGGTGCGGATCTCCCGAAACTAGGACTCCAGGGTGCTATATGTCTTTTGTTGGGGGCCGCACCAGCTGGTGCTCAAGGGTTTACTCTCGGCTCTGCACTCAGGGATTACTCCTGGGGACCTTGATGTGATACTGATGCTCAGGCCCAGGTCGGCTCTCTGCAAGGCCGACCATCTCTTGGATGTACCATCTCTTGGATCCCTCTCCTCTAGTGCGATGTTTAAACTCCCAGCGTAGAATTGCACAGATGGTTCAGCTCCCAACACCTGTTGAGCTGAGGTGGCTGCCAAGCAGGTGGGTAACCTGCTTTTATGGGGGGTTGGGGTTGGGCTTTAACCAGCAGAACTCAGGGTTTACTCCTGGATCTACGCTCAGAGATGAGTCTTGATGGTGCTCAGGGAATCATATGTGGTGCCAGAGATTGAGCCCGGGTCAGAAATATGCAAGGCTAGCTCTCTACTCGCTGTATCATCACTCCGGCCTATAACATGCTGCTTTTTCACTCCCTAGGTGCGCTCAGCTATAAAACGAGGATAAGGCTTGTCTTCCATACTCCGAATGCCCTAATTTTAAGACTCAACTCTAGAATCTAGAGCATAGCAGTGGGACTCCCCAGTGGGACTGAACAGCAAGACTGAACTTTTTCTCATTTTTACATACTCAAACTCTTGGGTACCCAAGTTACTTTTATTGCGTGCATGAAACACTTTTTTTTTTAATTTCATCTTCCCGAAACGTGAATTGCTCTTGCCTTTTAGCCACTTAGGAGGATTTTTTAAAAAACTTGTTTTGTATGCTTTGAATTTCCTAACTCATTTTGTCCCTATTTTATCTTAAGTTGTAATGTGTTCATATTTTGTTACTGAAATAAGGGTTTTATATGTAGGTGTACACACACACATATATATATATAACTTTAAGTTTAGCAAAAGATAAAACTACATAGATGTATACATATATAAGCTACATTAAATGTATGTACTCTGGATAGAAAAGATATTGGCTAAGGTCGTATCTGTAATTCTAATAGAGTAGATTTTAAAGTTCTCATAACAAGAAAAAAATTTAACTTTTTATGATGAAAGCTTTAACCAGACTTGTATGTCACATATACAACATGAAATCATAATAGTATACAAATATGAAATAAAAGTATACAAAAAAGATATTGGCTAATATCTTTTGAGACATTCTTCAAATTGAGCACTGATCTTGTTTTTCTGGTTTAGCCTTTAAGGGACTGTATTTAGCTCTATGCGCTGGTCAGCAGATTTTAGTCATTTCACCTCGAGTATTTAATAAGCAAAACTTATAGGTGTGGTGGCAGCATAGGGGTAAAAACCACAAAGTAGGGTGTGGGTGAAACTCTTTGTACAAACCTCCCATCTTCTCTACCTCTTAGTCATCACATTCTGAAATAATATGTATCATACTTATTTAATAGCGAGCTTATTTTTTCCTTCCCTCACGATGTTTGATCAATGAACCCTCTCTGTGCTCAGACATGGAATAATCTCTCCATTTTATTTTATGCCAAAACTCTGTTTACTATTTTGCTCTTGAGTCACATCTGGCCATGCTCAGGGATCACTCTTGGTGTTGCTCATGGGACCATACGTATTCAGTACTGGGGATTGAGTGAGGGTCAGATGCATACATGGAAAATGCTTTAATCCTTGTACTGTTTCTCTAGTCCATAATTCTTTATCATTATTTTAAAATTTTTTATTGATTGAACTACTGTGAGTTCCAATACCATTAATCATGGTTTTATGTGTACATTATTTCAACAGTGTACCCATCACCAGAGTAGCTGCTTCCTTCCCCAAGGGTCCAAAGACCCTTCCCTTTCAACCACTCTCTGCCCTCTGCAAATTAAGTTCTGTGGATCAACTCTCACATTCTGTTGCTTTTGACCTTTTGTTGTTATCTTGTTGTGTATCTTTAAGTTCCACATGTGAGAAAGATCATTCTGTACCTATTCTTATTTCTGACTGACTTCACTTACCATGATATTCTCCAGTCCATACAGTCTATACATATCATGGCAAATTGCATAATTTTGTTCTTTCTTAGAACTGTATAGTATTCTGTTGTGCATATATACCACAACATCTTGATCCACTCATCTACAGTTGGGCATTTGGTTTGTTTCCATGTCTTGGCTATTGTATTAGGTGCAGTAATGAACATAGGGGTACACATATCATTTAAAATTAACATTCTGTATTTTGGGAATTGATACCAAAATGGTTTCACTGGGTAATATTGAAGATCTATTCCTATTTTTTTGAGGACCTACATATTGCTTTCCATAGAGGTTGAACCAGATGACATGCCTATCAACAATGGATGGGGGTTCCTTTTTTCACCACAACCCTGCCAACACTGGTGGGTTCCAGATTTTTGATGTGTGCCATTTTCATTGGCTCATGCCAGTGATATCTCATTTGCATTTCCCTAAAAAGTGACAGTGGGCACCTTTTCATATGTCATTGACTATCTGCATGTCTTCTTTGGGAAAGTGTCTGTCCATCTGTCTACCTCCCCTCCCCATTTTTGGAGTGGGTTGCTTGATTTTGTGTCTGTCTGTGTGTGTGTGTGTGTAGCTCACAATTCTTTAAAAACACTTAAAGAATGATCATAGAGAAAAAATATTCCAAGAATTCATCATGGAAATTCTCAGCAACTATGATGGGTTTCATATTTTAGTGAATAAACTTAAAAAAGATTTTGAACTTTCCAGAAGAACAAATGGTTCAGAAAAACCTCAGTTGTGTTTGCTTGAAAAAATTGCTACCTTGGTAAAACCTTTTCCCTATGGCCTTTCCAACATCCTCCTGCTTTACCAGTATCTTCTGCTGTATCTGAACATCCCGCATCCCCACACTTCTACTGGCTGAACAGTAGAATAAAATATGTGCTGAAAGTGGGCAGATGGCCACACATCATAGACTTTCAGTATCTGTTATTGCAAATGCCCAAAGTGGGGAGGAAGAGAGAGAAAGAGAGAGACAGAGACAGAGAGACACAGAGAGAGACGGAGAGACAGAGAGGTGGGGGCGGGGTACTGCCTGCCATAGAGATAGTTGGGGGATGGTGGCAGAAGGGATAAAGGGGATATTGGTGGTGGGAAATGTACAGGAGGCGTGGAGGTTGGTGGAGGGGTGGGTATTGGAACATTGTGTGACTGAAACTCAGTCATGAAAGACTTGTAACTGTATCTCACGCAACACAGTGATTAAATTTTAAAAAAAATTTAAAAAGTCATCAAACTTTTTCTGTTACTGTAATATATTGTTTTAAGATGAAATCCTCCCTAGAATGATTTCTCCCTCATGACAATACCTGCAACTATATCAAAACATTTTCCTCTGAGTGAAGGAAACTCCTGGAATAAAACTAAGAAAAGTACTCTCCTCTCCTGCCCCTGCCACACCACTCCATCTCTTGCTCTACACAACTGGCCTTGAGTGCTTAGCAGGTTAAATCTTTGTCCATCCTGTCACCATGCCTTGCTGACATCTAGTATTACTTTAAATTTTTTTCAGAGACTTCCTTTGAACCCCATAATTTGAAATGTCAATATTCATACAAATATTCAATATTTGCAGCAACATTGACTGCCTCAGAACCACTTCTTAGCTTCAGTTCAGGTCAAATCACCTCCTCAAAATTAGCTGCTGTTATTCCCTTGGATGCTAATGTTTTTTGACCACCTCCTTTTAGTCTTTCATCCCCATGCATCGCCCTGCATTCTGTCTTTCTTATCTTCATATTCTCAAAAATATCTCCATCCACTTTCATGGGGCCCAGTCTAATTTGTCACTGTATACTCATGAGTAGGCCTTTAAGAGATGATTGTATTAGTCTCAGCAATTGCCTCACCTCTTATACAGGATTATATACTTACCCACACATTCTTCTGTCCAATTTCAGCCCACCCCCTACATCTGCCTTCTCTTCTTTAGCTCTCAATTTGTCTAGAGCTGCTGTAAGAATGTCACAATAAGCACTTTTGTTTTCATTAGTAATTTATGCTACCTAACTTTGGTTGGGTTTTTAGGAATTCCCAGTTTTTGTTTTTTTCTATCATTCCTCTTTTCATTTCTCTCACTAATCCCATCGTTTATCTCTCTTTCCCAGTCGTTTTGTCTCACAAATAGACAACAGGTCCAATGAGTAAACGCCAATTTAATTGTTCCAACCTGACTTTCCTTCCCTTCCCTTGCAAAAACTTTTAAAACTAGTAATACTTGTTTCATTTAAAATGCTAGCATCAACCCCATTATCCAAGACAAATATCTGCATGTTTGCCTTGGAGGCACCTCTCATGACACATATGTAATCAGTTAAAAGATTTAAAAGTTCTATTGTCCTGCTCTCTAGGTTATATTTACTACTCCCGTTGCCCATTGCTCTTATATTTTCTCAGGATATTACCCATTCCCTCTTATATTCTATATATTAAGAATAGGGTGGTTTCTAAATACAAAATTGATCCCATTTATTTGTCTCCCTAAAACTACACCAGAATTCAAATCGGGGTGATAATGAAGATATGGTAAAACTTGCTTTGCAAGTCTCTGACCCAGGATTCGCTTCAGACCTGGGTTTGGTTCCCAGAACTTCATATGGACCCCTGAGCCACTGCTGGACTGATCCCTGAGCTCAAAGCAGGAGTAAGCTCTGAGCTCTAATGGGTGTGGCTATCAAACCAAAAAGAAACAAAACTCAAATGTTCTCTGGATTACCTGCTCTTCTGAGTATCAATTAAAAATACCCCAGAATACATTTTAAGGTATTTCTGAGGTTCTGATGAACCCCCCAAATTTGTCTGTTCAATAAATCTAGCTAATCAATTAAAAATACCCCAGAATACATTTTAAGGTATTTTTTAGGTTCTGATGAACCCCCCAAATTTGTCTGTTCAGTAAGTCTAGCTAAAGTTCTAATGACTCTCTTTCCTCAAGACAATTATGTATTTTCCTTTTTCTAATGGAACATCCTTTATTCTTTATAATCTCTAATATAAATTTCCTGAATAATTTTTGGGGTAATAGGAAAACTATCACAGCTTTTCTCTGAGCATTGATAATTATGATTTTTCAACCCAGTGTTTTAACATGTTGAATTTTTGTCCACACAGATTATTTAATCTACTAAATTTATAATTTTATTTTCACTGTTAATATGCCTTAGATATGTAACCCTTCACTTCGATCAAGGATATAAAGATGTGTAGAGCAGATGATTTGGAGTATTCTATTCTGGAAGTCACTCTTTACTGTCTCATTCCCTTCTCCTTATTTCAAGAAATCATTGAGATCTATTTCTTCATATTTCTTCATAGGAGTTCAAGTAGCATCAGCTGACCAAATGAACTCTATCCACATTTCTTTGCTTCATCACCATTGTTTCCCTTTCACTTATTTCACAAGAGGTGTTTTTCTCGTCCAAAATTGATCCACATTTTCCATCATTTCTCTTTTATACTCCGTTTTTGGAAACCAATGCATTAATTTTATCTTCTCATACTTAAATTTTCATTGTACTTGAAATCTTTCTATCTCTATGGAATCATCCACATTTTTCTTATCATTGAAAAGACACTTGATTTGTCGCCCAATT
This sequence comes from Sorex fumeus, assembly GCF_029834395.1. Classification (NCBI taxonomy): domain Eukaryota; kingdom Metazoa; phylum Chordata; class Mammalia; order Eulipotyphla; family Soricidae; genus Sorex; species Sorex fumeus. The sequence goes on from NW_026606059.1 coordinate 61,623,687, forward strand.
TGAATAACCAATGCTGGATTTACCTCCCTGATTGAAGCATTTAGACTCCATATAGAATATGTAAAACATTCTTTTTCAGACAAGCACTTCAGTCAGTGCAGAATATTTGATCTCTCAAAGATGAGAAAGAAATGAAACACACTATTTATTATCTTGGAAATCATTTCTAAAACACAGGGAAGAGAGACCCTTATGGAGAATCATGCTGTCCATGAGCTGAAGTAGTGTAACTGGGGATATGAGGGAACCAGCAAGAGCTAGAGTGTTCTAGGCACCAGACAGCAAAGAAATGCAAGTTTGGAAGATCTGCATGCAATAAGCTTCAGTGGGCAGTTGTTCATTGCTTAAAGGCAACTGTTCAAAATCAAGAGTTGGTGTGAGTAAAATAAATTTTATCAAGAATCATCCACCTGAGGGGCTGGAACAATAGCACAGCAGGTGGGCATTTGCCTTGCATGTGACTGACCCAGGTTTTATTCCCAGCATCCCATATGTTCCCTCGAGCACCGCCAGGAGTATTTCCTGAGTGTATGAACCAGGAATAACCCCTGTGCATTGCTGAGTGTGACTCAAAAAAGAAAAAAAGAATCATCCACCCGAGAATGTGATTGATTAGTCGTTGAGATACCATCTCACTCTCAAGCTTTAGCTTGGGTCCATAGCTTTTGGTGGCAGAAGCAGCAAAAGCAAAAAAGGGCAGTGGGATGGTGGGGGACAAGGGATTCAGCCACGTGATGTGTAGCTGCCATTAGTGAGTTGGTGAAGTTGCTGGCTCATGCTAACCTTTTCTTTTTAAAATGTAAGATATCATCCTTGTGCAGTGTGGGCCATTGGTTGTCTATAGAACATCATCAGAGATAAGGCTTTGCTTTTTTATTCTTCCTCATTTTGTTGACTCCTAGTTGAACAATAAACATATAGATCACAGAATCATTTCTTCAGAGATTAAGGGGAAATTAGGTGAAAGAAAGATCTAGAAGTTTCGTGGAGGTGGAGTTTTTAATGCCTGCTCCTTACAAGAAAAGATCCTCTTTTAAATATTCAGATGAGTACTAATTGGCACATAAATTAACATTCATAAATACCTTTTCAAATTTCTGGGAAGAAATTTTGCAAGAAGAGAAAGGAACAATTCTAGAAGTTCATACTGGACCAGGAATAGCTTATGTTTTCACCATTCAGAGTGGAAAATCAATTTAATAGACCACTCTGATAACATATAGTCTCAGTGCAGACAAGAAACTCTCTGATCCTACATTTTACAAAACGTTTTTATAAGTTACAAAATGTTCACACTGTTTTAAGTTAACTCAACTGAATCACAGAAAAATACTCAGGAATAACAAGCACTACAAGAATTTCCAACACCCACAAAGATGAAGTTCATAATGACAGGCATCCTGCTTGAAATTTATCAAGCTTAAATGGAAGCAGAAAATACATAATATAATGCAGATAATAATCAACTGTTAAGATAGACATAAAAATGATACTGATGATTGTATTAGTAATAACTTATGATAGTGATTATATTTATATTCTACATTTGTAAGCAGCATATTAAGCATGAAATGTAAAATCACACAGATCATCAAGGACCAGATCCAAGCTCCTAAATATGGAAGCTACAATATTTGTTATGAAAATAGTAGTTTAGATGCCACAGAAGAAAATTAACCTGAAGACAGTAAGTAAAATGAAAGGGGAGAAGCTAAAAAAAAAGAATAAGAGTGAAAAATGAAATGAACTCAAATTTTTAAAAATGCATACTTTTCACTTGAATCCCAGAAGAAAAAATAATTTTTAATGCCTACTCCACATGGAATCGTAGTGACCAAGAGCTTCCACAGCAAGGGTCAGGTATGTGGGCTCTAGGACTAGATCTCCATGCCGCATGGCAGCAGAGGTGCTAGGCTGTCTCTCCCTGGTTCCATTCCCGCCTGTCAGCCTGGCTGTTACACCCACACTGTGCCTCCGGGTGCCATTTTAGTGCACAAACAACCCTAGTCCAGAGACACTCAATTGAATCCCAAAATGGATTAGTGCCCAAAAGAAATGTCTCTGGAATCCAACCATTTACAATCTAGGATTCCAGAAGCATGAGGCCACAGCATCCATGATATTCAAAATGAGCAAGGGACAATAAATGATCTAGTGTCTGCCCCTGGTAGGCAGGCTTGAATGGTGGTGGGAAAATTCGAGCAAAACATAATGTCCAAAAGTAGAGAGAATCTTGGAGAAATTGTCTGCTATGGAGGCATGGTGAGGACTGGGATTGCGGGGGAGGATATACTGGGGACACTGGTTGTGGAAAGTATGCACTGGTGGAGAGAAGGGTGTTCGATCATTGCACAGCTGAATCTCGAGCATGAAAGCTTTGTAACTGTATCTCACAGTGATTCAATAAAAAAAAAAGTAATGTGGAGTTCATGCCCAATTCAATCAGCTTAATCAATGACTGAATAAATAGCAGTACTTCTACATTAAAAAAAATAATTTTTGTCATTCCAACCAGGTACAGCCCGCCCCCAGGGCCTGGGACTCTCTCTGGGCATGCGCAGCTAGCTCGATCTCATAGAACAGCCGTTTTTTCCCCCTGATCTGCACGGGACGGGAACTGAGCCCCACCTCTTGGCAACAAAGATGAACGTCTCTGGGTTCCCTCTCCTAATTCCAACCAGATACAGCCCGCCCCCAGGGCCTGGGACTCTCTCTGGGCATGTGCAGCTAGCTCAATCTCATAGAACAGCCGTTTTTTCCCCCTGATCTGCATGGGACCAGCGCAGGGACCCTTTCCAGAGCCGCGGCCGCTAACACGGCCACAATATATTCTCCCATTACATATGCCCTAGGAACCATAAGCTACCTTCTTAGATGGAATCTTCTCTATTTTAGCTCAGCCACTAGAAACACAGTAGCCAATAACTCATAAGCCTATCTCAACTCACACTACATATCAAGCAGAATAGTAACAGTGAACGTGAAGGACTAAACCACACTTGTCACAATGGTAAAGCAACGCAAAAGCCCACCAAACTTTCTTATTGAAGAGTCTAGCCCAGAAGACATCAATAGTACTGTAGTGTTAGACAACCTCTCTGACAAGGAATTCAGAAGGGAGCTACGTAGGATGCTTAGGGAACTAAAAGAAACAATGGAAAGCAATGCCAATAGAAAACAAGAGGATTTGAAGGCAGAAATGAGGAAAATGCAATCGGAAATGTCAGACCTGAAAAACCTGGTAGGCGAATTGAAAAACTCAGTGGAAGGCCTCAGCAGCAGAGTAACAGCTACAGAAAACAGAGTCAGTGAGCAAGAAGATGAAGTTCAGAGACTCTCCAGGAAAGAGCAGAAAATGGAAAAGAGACTCACAATTCGGGAACAGATGGCAAGAGAAGATCGTGACGAAGCCAAGAGGGGTAACATAAGAATTATTGGAGTCCCAGAGGGACAGGAAGAAAACCTTGATGAGGAAGAAACTGTCAAAGACATCATTGCTACAACGTTTCCAGAGCTGAAGAAAACTTGTGACCACATTCAGGAGGCCCGAAGGGTACCAGCTAGAAGAAATCCGAATAAAAATACCCCAAGACACATTCTGATCAAAATGACCAAAACCTTAGACAGAGACAAAATTCTGAAAGCAGAAAGATCGAAGAAAGAAATCTCTTATAAAGGAGCATCCTTAAAATTCAAAGCTGATTATTCTGATGAAACCCTCATGGCCTGAAAACAGTGGTGGGACATAGCGAAAAAACTCAATGAAATAAATGCCTCTCCAAAAATACTTTACCCAGCGAGACTCTCATTCATAACAGAAGGAAGAACGCACAGTTTTACAGACAAACAACAGCTCAGGAACTTCATAGACTCAAAACCATGGTGACAAGAACAACTAAATGGGCTACTTTAAGGCAAGAAAGGCCCCTCAAATACACCAAATTTTAACAGAACAGTGGGACAAAATCCCATAACAATAATCTCTCTCAATGTTAATGTGCTAAACGCACCAATTAAAACATATAGAGTGGCAGGATGGATTAGAAAATTGAACCCAACATTCTGCTGCCTGCAAGAAACATATCTCAATAGTCAAAGCAAACACAGACTCAGAGTCAAAGACTGGAAAACAATCCTACAGGCAAACAGCTCCCATAAAAAAGCTGGGGTAGCCATCCTAATATCAGACCACATCGATTTCAGAGTAAAGAAGGTCATAAGAGACAGTGAAGGCCATTTCTTATTGATCAAAGTATCTGTACAACAGGAAGAACTTACAATAATAAATGTATATGCACCTAATGAGAGACCAGCAAAGTACTTAAAACAACTACTCATAGATTTGGAAAAAGACATCAATAGAGGGCTGGAGCGATAGCACAGCAATAGGACGTTTGCCTTGCACGCAGCCAACATGGCCAATCCGAGTTCGATTACTCCGCCCCTCTCAGAGAGCCTGGCAAGCAAATGAGAGTATCTCACCCGCACGGCAGAGCCTGGAAAGCTCCCCGTGACGTATTTGATATGCCAAACACAGTAAAAACAAAGTCTCCAATGGAGACGTTACTGGGCCCGCTCGAGCAAATTGAGAAACACAATACTAGTGGGAGACTTCAACAACACTTTGTCACCTCTTGATAGATCAACCAGACTCAAGCTTAGCAAGGACATACTTTATCTGAGGGAACCAATGGAAGAAAGGGACTTAGTAGCTATATACAGGACACTTCATCCTCAAAAAGCTGAATACACATTCTTCTCAAGCATACATGGGACATTCTCCAAAATAGACCACATGCTGAGCCACAAAACATATCTCCATAAAATTAAGAAGATAGAGATTGTATCAACCATCTTCTCAGACCATAATGCACTGAAATTAGAAGTAAATCACACACAAAAACAGAAAACTAAATCAAACACCTGGAAATTAAACAGTGCGCTATTGAACAACGAGTGGCTTAGAAAGGAAATCAAAGAGGAAATCAAAAGATTCCTAGAAACGAATGAAAATGAGAACACGAGTTACCAAAACTTATGGGACACAGCAAAAGCTGTGTTAAGAGGAAAGTTTATAGCTCTACAAGCATTCCTCAGGAAGGAGGAGCTAGCACACATAAGTAACCTAACCTGACAGCTTAAGAGCTTAGAGAAGGACCAAAAAAGGGGCAAAACCCGAACAGGAGAAAGGAAATAATAAAACACAGAGCAGAGATTAACGAGATGGAAACCCAAAAAACAATCCGAAAGATCAATGAAACCAAGAGCTGGTTCTTCGAGAAAATTAACAAGATCAATAAGTCTCTAGCAAAATTCACAAAGAAAGGGAGAGAGAAAACCCTAATAAACCGAATCAGAAATGAAAAAAGGGTCATTACAACAGAAACTACAGAAATTCAAAGGATCCTCAGGGAGTACTTTGAGAAGCTTTATGCCACGGAACATGAAAACCTCGAGGAAATGGATAAATTCCTAGACTCCTACAGAATCCCAAGGCTGAACGAAGAATACCTGTAATACCTGAGCAGACCTATCACCATCAAGGAAATTGAAATGGTAATAAAAAGTCTCCCCAAGCACAAAAGTCCTGGCCCGGATGGATTCACTAGTGAATTCTTCCAAATCTTTAAAGAGGACTTACTCCCAATCCTCTTTAAGCTTTTCCATGAAATTGAAATATCAAAAACACTTCCGAACAGTTTCTACGAAGCAAATATCACACTGATACCAAAAGCAGACAGAGATACCACAAAGAAAGAGAATTACAGACCGATATCCCTGATGAACACAGACGCAAAGATCCTCAACAAACTACTAGCAAATAGAATCCAACTACTAATCAAAAAGATCATACACCATGACCATGTAGGATTCATCCCAGGAATGCAAGGATGGTTTAACATTCGGAAATCAATCAACATAATCCATCATACCAACAAAAGAAAAGATTAAAAACATATGATCGTATCAATAGATGCAGAGAAAGCATTTGACAAGATCCAGCACCCCTTTATGATGAAAACCCTAGCCAAAATGGGTATAGAGGGGACTTTCCTCAACATAATTAAAGCCATCTACCACAAGCATACAGCAAGCATCATCCCCAATGGGGAAAAACTGAGAGCCTTCCCTCTAAGATCAGGGATGAGACAAGGATGCCCACTCTCCACTGCTGTTCAGTATAGTACTGGAAGTACTTGCAATAGCGATTAGGCAAGAAAAAGATATTAAGGGCATTCAGGTAGGAAAGGAAGAAATCAAGCTCTCACTATTCGCATATGATATGATACTATACTTAAAGAACCCAATAACCCCCACCAAGAAACTCCTAGAAACAAGAGACTTGTATAGTAAAGTTGCAGGCTATAAAATCAATACCCAAAAGTTCATGGCTTTCCTATACTCAAACAGTGAGAGAGAAGAAAGCTCCATGAATAAAAAAATCCTATTCACAATTGTGTCCCAGAAAATCAAGTACCTAGGAATCAGCTTAACTAAGGAAGTAAAGGACGTGTACAAAGAAAACTACAAAATGCTACTTCAGGAAATAAAGAGGACATGAGGAAATGGAAAGTTATCCCCTGCTCATGGGTCAGGAGACTTAACATTGTCAAAATGGCAACACTACAGAAAGCATTGTATAAATTCAATGCAATCCCTATAAGGATACCCATGACATTCTTCAAAGAAATGGAGCAAACACTCCTGAAATTTATATGGAACAATAAGCCCCCACGAATAGCTAAAGCAATTCTTGGGAAAAAGAAAATGGGAGGAATCAACCTCCCTAACTTCAAACTATACTGCAAAGCAGTAATAATTAAAACAGCATGGTACTGGAACAAAGGCAGAACTGCAGACCAATGGAACAGGGTTGAATACACTGACATCTCCCCTCAATCATATGATCATCTAATCTTTGACAAAGGTGCAAGAAATGTGAAGTGGAGTAAGGAAAGCCTCTTTAACAAATTGTGCTGGCATCACTGGATGGCTACATGCAAAAAAATGGGCTCAGAACTCTGCCTAACACCATGTACAAAAGTAAGATCAAAATGGATTAAAGACCTCAACATCAGACCAGAAACCCTAAGGTACATTGAAGACAAAGTTGGCAAAACCCTCCATGACATTGAAGCTAATGGTATCTTCAAAGATGCCACGCCACTGGCTGAGCAAGTGAAAACAGAGATAAATAAGTGGGACTATCTTAAACTAAGAAGCTTCTGCACCTCAAAAGAAACAGTGACCAAAATACAAAGACAGTTCACAGAATGGGAAAGGATATTTGCCGAATACACATCCTACAAGGGGTTGATATCAAGGATATACAAAGTACTGTTTGAACTCCACAAGAAGAAAACATCCAACCCCATCCAAAAATGGGGCAATGAAATGAACAGAAACTTTCTCAAAGAAGAAATCCGAATGGCAAAAAAGCACATGAGAAAATGCTCTACATTATTAATCATCAGGGAGATGCAGATCAAAATCACAATGAGATACCATCTCACACCTCAGAGACTGGCCCACATCCAAAAGAACAAAAGCAACTGATGCTGGCGCGAATGTGGCGAGAAAGGGACACTCCTTTACTGTTGGTGGGAATGTCGACTGGTTTAGCCCCTCTGCAAAACAGTATGGACGTTCCTCAAAAAATTAGAAATTGAGCTCCTATTTGACCCAGCAATACCACTCCTGGGAATATATCCCAGAGAGGCAAAAATGTATAGTCGAAGTGACATCTGCACTTGTTTGTTCATTGCAGCACTCTTTACAATATCCAGAAACTGGAAGAAACCTGAATGCGCAAGAACAAATGACTGGTTAAAGAAACTTTGGGACATCTACACAATGGAGTACTATGTAGCTGTTAGAAAAGATGAAGTCATGAAATTTATATACAAGTGGTACAACATGGAAAGTATCATGCTAAGCGAAATGAGTCAGAAAGAGAGGGATTGACCTAGAAAGATTGCATTCATCTGGGGGATATAAAGTAACAAAATATGAGATTAATACCCAAGACTAGCTGAGATCAGCACCAGGAGGATTACTCCATAGCTTAGAGGCCAGCCAGGCATTCTAGGGGAAAGGGCAGCTCAGATAGAGAAGGGAGCACCAAATAAAGGGTGTTTGGAGGATCCTCCCAAGAGGTGAGATGCATGTTGAAAGTAGACTATGGACTGAACATGTTTGTTACTCAAAGCCTCTTTTGCAGACCACAACACCCAAAAGGAGAGAGCGAACACAAGGGATTGCCCTGCCACAGAGGTAGGGTGGGATGGGAGGGCTGGGGGTGGGAGAGATATTATCCATGGTGATGGAAAATGGGCACTGGTGGAGGGATGGGTATTTGATCGAAACCCAAGCACAAAAAATTGTAAATCTACAACTGTACCTCATGGTGTTTCACTAATAATAATAAAAAATAAATAAAATAATAAACGAAACAAAAAATAATAAATTTTAAGATATAGCAGCAAAAATATTTCCAAATTTTACCTAATATTGTAAGTATGGATTCAATAAATTCAATAAACCCCTGAGGTTGGAAACATGAAGAAATTCTTGCTTACATATATCATAATAATCACATTCCTTTACATCAATGAAAATCCAGGAGAAAATATATTGCACAGAGAACAAATGGCCACAAATTTCCTACTGGAAATAGTATAAGCAGGAAGAGCGTAGAAGAATGTGTTTAAAACAACATGCAACTACGACTCCGACCCACTAAAACTCAAGCCCACTACCCACATAAGATTCTGTGTGATAAAATGCCCCTCAAAAAAAAGGTGATGTATTCATATTAAACATTTTAAGTTATTTATATCAAAGTAGCATTACATTATGTTATGTAAGATTTAGATAGTGTATAATATAAAACGGGGCTGGAGCGATAGCACAGCGGGTAGGGCGTTCTCCTTACAAGCGGCCAACATGGCCGACGCGAGTTCGATTCCTCCGCCCCTCTCGGAGAGCCTGGCAAGCTACCGAGAGTATTCGATATGCCAAACACAGTAACAACAAAGTCTCCAAGGGAGACGTTACTGGGCCCGCTCGAGCAAATCGACGATCAACGGGAGGGCCTTTACCTTTACCTATAATATAAAATGAACATGAGTATTTTAATATTTTATGTGATTTTTGTTTTTTAGGTGATACCCCGTGGTGCCTAGAGCTTACTCCTGGCTCCATGCTCAGGGTTAACAGCTGGTGGTTTTCTAGGGATCGTATGAGGTACTGGAAATTGAACCCGGGCTGTTCATGTATAAGGCAAGTATGCTGTACTATTCACCCAGTCACCAGTCATGAGTATTTGAAACTTCATTGTTTAAAGCAGTTTTAGATTTGCAGCAAAATTGAGAGAGAGAGGTACACACTCCTCATATGCCCTTTCTCCCACACATATTCGTTCCCCTTTTTCAGCATCTTTTACCACAATGGTATATTTTATAAAAGGACTAAACCTGTACTGGACAATCAGAGGCCCCCAAATTCTCTAATTTACACTATCAGGACATTGCTTTACCCAGTCTTTGTTAACTTTAATTCAAATATAAAACAAAAAATTCTTAAAAGTAGAATGATGTAAATATGCATCCCTCAATGAACGTTAAACAGAGCGGCATCTTGAACACCCAAGAAACCTCAATGAGCTTGGTTATCGTGTGGATATGGTCGATGGTGCTGAATCCTTTGCGGAACCCAGCTTGCTCGCATGGTTGTCCTTCATCGAGTGTTCTGCCAATCCTATTTAGGATTGGCAGAACAACTTGTTTAGTTTAATGAACAATTTGTAGATGACAGACAATAGGCAGATCGGGCGATAGTTGTCAATGTCATGGATGTCTCCCTTCTTGAACAGTAGTATGGTCCTGCTGGTTTTCCATTGGGACGGAACCTTGCATTCAGACAGGTAGTGTGTTAAGGGCCGAGCCAGTGTATTGATGAGTACTGACGGCAGGTTCTTCAGGTGTTCAGGTCTGACCTTGTCTGGGCTGGGTGCTGTTTGCTTCTTTACTGATGAAATGGCGTGTCGGATTTCGGAAGGGAGAACATTGGGAACGACATATCCATCCTGTGGAATTTGTTATGTTGGCAAGTGGACATGGCTATCAAAGAGATTTGAGTAGAATTCATGGATAATCTTCTCCATTGCCATTCTGGAGGATGTGATGGATCCATCAGAACGTCGGAGGGCAGTCATTTTGGTCTTGTAGTTGGCGAAGGACAGGCGGACGTTACGTTCATTGATTTAAAGAAGGCCTTGGATCCTGTTGAGACAGAAGCGGTTATTGAAGCCCTAGCCAGTCAGGGCATTCAAGCCCAATACATCAAGATCCTCCATGAGCTGTATTGCAGATTCACTACCAGGATCTCACCATTCTACAAAGAAGTAATCATTGATGTCAAGAGAGGGGTTCGGCAGGGTGATACCATTTCACTGAAACTCTTCAGTGCCACCCTCGAGAACATCATGCGATGACTGGAATGGGAAGGAATGGGAGTGAAGATAGATGGTTGTCAACTACACCACCTCCGCTTTGCTGATGACATTGTTTTAATAACACCAAACATCAGCCAAGCGGCACAAATGCTGGCTGACTTTGACTGTGAGTGTGGAAAGGTAGGACTACAGCTGAATCTTACGAAGACAATGTTTATGAGAAACAGCCTTGTTCCTGACGCCCCATTCGCTCTCAATGGAACGACCATCTCCGAATGCAACAGCTATGTGTACCTAGGTCAAGAAGTCAACATGACAAATGACCTGGCACCCGAGCTGCGCAGGAGGAAGAGAGCGGCTTGGAACGCCTTCAAGAGCATCGAAGAAATAGCTAAGAGGACGAAGAACCTCCGGCTCCGGGCACATCTCTTTGATTCCACTGTTCTTCCTGCATTAACATATGCCTCAGAGACCTGGGCCCTACGCAAACAGGATGAGAACACTATTCGGGTCTCCCAAAGAGGAATTGAAAGAGCTATGCTTGGCGCACGGGAGCCTTGTGGACAGCAAGTTTGAGCCGGGGGGGGGAGGGCGGCAGGGACTTCATGGGAAGGGGGGCGTTCCGGTCCACCCTTCACACCCTACCGAGGTCACCAGTTGCCCCCCATGAGCGGCTCTCTGGCATGGCCACGGTCCCAAAAGCACAAGAACTTAACGCAGAAAACCAGCCGTTTGGAGCAGAAAAGTGAATGGACTATGTGTTAAACCGCGCCATCATGCCTGCCCGGAGGGGAAAGGGTGTTGCCCCATTCGCCCTCTCCTCTCTGGAAAGAAAGATGGCGGCCGCACGGGAGCCTTGTGGACAGCAAGTTTGAGTCGGGGGTGGGGGCGTCAGAGACCTCATGTGAAGGGGGGCGTTCCAGTCCGTCCTTCACGCCCTACCGAGGTCACCTGTTGACCCCCACGAGCGGCTCTCCGGCACGGCCATAACTCCAGAGCACAGAAACCAATCTCTTAACTATTTAACTTTTAATAGAAATACTTCCAGGGTTAATAAGTAAAATAGCAGAAATCCAAAACTGTGCGGCTGCGATAGCGGCCGCGCGACATCATTTAATTCTTAAAACCCAGCTGTAGAAAGCAAATCATTTCACAATGCTTTTTCAGCATGTCTGATTGGGGGGGGTCGTAAACTCTAAATAATGATGGTGCATCTTTTATCGAAACAATGAATCTAGTCAAAGTAGATAGAGGGTTAACTAGAACTCATCTGCCTCACAGGAATTGGGAGGGGTGGGAGGTGGGGTTCTATTGGGGTTCGCGGTTAAAAATAAGTATTGGTAAAGGGAAATGCGTTTGATATTTAATGACTGAGACCTAAACCTGAAAGCTCTGTAACTTTTCCCACAGTGATTCAGTGGCGCAATGGATAACGCGTCTGACTATGGATCAGAAATAAATAAATAAATTATAAAAAATAAAAATAAAAAAAAAGAAAGCTATGCTTGGAATATCACGTTTCACTCAAATGAGAGAAAGAATCCAGAGTTCCAACATCTGTCGACGATCAAGAATCAGGGACGCTGTCGCGTTTGCCAAGGTGTCGAAAATCAGATGGGCTGGTCACGTAATGAGATTTAAAGATGACCGCTGGACTAGAGCTGTTACTGACTGGATTCCACGGGATGTCCAAAGACTGCGTGGCCGCCCACCTTCCAGATGGTCAGACTTCTTCATCAAGATCATGAACGATCTGTTTGAAGCTCTTCATGTTCCCAGAGCGAACAGATGCCATTGGGCTACACTAGCACGCGACAGGGACAAATGGAGAAGTTACTGGCGCCCGCTCGAGCAAATCGACGACTAATGGGAAATTAAGTGATTAAGTGATGCATACCTCGATAAGGAGAAGTAAAAATAAATTAAAGCCTTAAGGGCTATATTATTATCAGACTATATATTTTTTAGTAGGGACAAAGGTACTAGACATAAAGATGTTTATTGCTATCTACCTAGTAAATGGGTAAAAGAGTGTATCTATTTAAATCCATGTGCCTCTACTTTTTTCAGCTTATGAATGGGAATAATAATAAATCACACAAGTACTACCTGGCACATTGACTGGCACTGAGGATACCCACTATGTTTTGGTTTTCTCTCTTTTCTTTTCTTCCCACCTCAGCTCTGGTCAATATGGCATCATCCTTTCCCAAAGGCCCCTTCCTTACCTGGTTTCCCCATATCACTGCTGTCAACTTGGTTCTTCCATCAGGCTTTCCTCACCCCCTCCCTTCACTTCAATGTAGAAGATTTAATTATATTTGCTTTTCTCTGCCCTGTTTCTCCAGTAATAACTTATATGTTCTTAAGCAAGTAGGTATGTTACCTGACTTCTTTGGACTTCCTCATTCTAATTCATTCACTCATTGGGCCAAATCTATTCAACCATTGCCCATTGAACAAATCCAACACATGTTTATTGTCTACTATGAACCAAGTCCTGAGAGTAGGGAAGATATTGCTCACCCTCATGAAATGGGCGCAGAAATGGTACTCTACAACAGTGTTCTTTAATCACTGGTCAGTGGACTGGAGCCAATTTGTGGGCATAAAAAGGTTGAAAACCTCTGGTTTCCTGTGTTGATTATAACTGTTGGTCTGTGAACTGGCATGAAGAACAGGTGCCAGTATGGTATGAAAACGTTGAAGAGCACTTCTCTACAGGAAGTAAAATAAGATATGATAGTAGATAGGGTTCTGATGGGGTTTCACCGACAAAGCCATATTTCACTTAGGGGATAAGCAAAATCATAGCTATTAAGCTGATGATGTGTTCAGATCTTCGTTTTTTCGTGCTTGATTCCCTCCACCCATTTATTCCATCCCACCCCTCATTTCTGGAAACCACCAATATGTTCTCTGTATCTATGATCTTTGATTTAAAAAGTTTTTACATTCGACTTATAAGAAACCCCTTTTATAAGGAGGTTATTTAAAATGATAAAAGGTCAATTTATCAAGAAGACTTGAAACTCCTAAATATGTATGCAACTTAAAATTAAGTTTAAAAAAATTACGCTCATGAAGAGCTGGAGCGATAGTACAGTGGGTACAGCATTTTCCTTGCTCATGGCCGACCTGGGTTCGATTCCTCCGCCCCTTTCAGAGAGCCCGGCAAGCTACCAAGAGTATCCCGCCTGCACGGGCAAGCCAGGTAAGCTCCCCACGGCGTATTCGATATGCCAAAAACAGTAATAACAAGTCTCACAATGGAGATGTTACTGGTGCCTGCTCAAGCAAATCACTGAACAATGGGAGGACAGTGATACAGTGCTACAAGCTCATGAAAAAACAGTGGAATGAAAGGAGAAATAGAGAAATCAACCATGAGAATCAGGGGTTTTCATCAATAAAAGAACAAGGAAAAATCAGAGACTTTCATGACACTAACTCAAGCACAAAAATTTCTATATCTACAACTGTACCTCATTGTGTTTCACTAACAAAAATTTTAAAAATATGTAAATGATGGAGAATGGGCACTGGTGGAGGGATGGGTACTGAATCATTGTATAACTGAAACCCAAGCACAAAAATTTGTAAGTCTACAACTACACCTCATGGTGTTTCACTAATAAATATTAAAAAAATAAAAAAATAAAACCACTCTCTGTCTTCAGTCCGGCCCTTCAGAGAGAACCTGTGAGATAGAATTTGGGTGCATGTTATTCGGAATAGACAAGCTCTGTGGGAGACTGGAAAACTGGAAAAGGAGAATAAAGTCAAGCCAGAAAGGAGAGGAAGCTGGGAAGAGTATGATCATAGGAAAAAGTCAGCTTCATCCTGGCAGAACAACTGAAATATAAATTATGTCCTAATGTTGCACAATTTTCATAAAAGGTTTCATACCCTGTCACCCCACTGCCACTGAAAAGGATTGCAGAAGGGGGAAAGGAGAGTGCATAAACTCTCAACTCTTGCAGTCATTTGCATGTGCAGGCAATGCATTCCCCATTATCTTCCAGAAAAGGCTGATGCTGATGGATGAACCCACAGCTCAGATACTGAAGAGACCATGGAAATGGATGAAGGGATTTGAGGGGACCTAGGTTAGCCCTGAAAACACTTAGCTCACTACCTAATCTAGAATGCTATTCTGTTTCTCTCTTGATCTCTGAACCTCTGCTTCCAAATGGCTATTGGACTGTCCTATACTTTGAACTCAAAATGTTACATAAGAAAACATTTACTTGTATGTAAATTTCGTGACTTTGTCAGGGATACTGGGATCCGTGGTGGTGGGAAATGGGCACTGGTGGAGGGATGGGTATATGATCATTGTATAATTGAAACCCAAGCACAAAAATGTGTAAGTCTGCAACTGTACCTCATGATGTCTCACTATTAAAATTTTTTTTAATAAAAACAGAAAACACACACACACACAAAACATTTACTTTCTCTGAAAAACAATTGATTTCCACTTTTGTTTCGTTGGGTTTAATATTTCTGACAATTTCCACTTTAATTTTACATTTGAATATTTTTCTTCTGTTGTGACTCCAATGCAGTCATTTCCAAATGACTGCAATCCCACCCTTTAATAATTTATAACCTTCATTTCATTCATTTTTTGCCACTGTTTAGAACAACTCCCTGTTACTTCTTTAAATTATACCAATAGTTTCTAATGTCTGATATTTGTATTCTAGTTTTTCTATCCTGTACTAAACTTCAACTAATTCTGTTAAACTTTTCTCATGTCAGTTCAAGAATCCTATTTTCCTTCCTAATAACTTTTGATGACTGCTTATTGCATTCTAAGTAAATGCCAAATTGCTCCTAATGGTATATTCTGGTCTAGAAGCCTTTGTCTAAGCTCCAATTGTCCAGACTTCCTCCTTCAACCTTTAAATATTAAATTTTATTTATGCTTCCAAACTTTTCTCAGAAGTCACCTCTTTCAAGTGTCTTCAGTTCTCTTTTGACTTCTGTGTATTTCCAACAGTTTTCATGCTCTGTCTCACATGACCATTCATTGATATATGTATATATACATGTGTACATGCATATTTGTTTGTGCACATTAATTAATATACTGTCAGAATATGAATTAATACTTAGTTTGTGATTTTTCCTTTATAATCCTTATAGTGTTTTTAGATTTCCTATAATTTAAACACAGTGATCTGTGTACATAAATCAATCTTTTAATTTTGGAGACTTACTATGTATTTCCTATATGACAAATATTGCTAGTCACTAGAAGTTTTGGGCTGGATTGATAGCACAGTGGGTAGGGTGTTTGCCTTGCACACGGCCGATATGGCTGACCCGAGTTCAATTCCTCTGCCCCCCTAGGAGAACCCGGCAAGCTACCGAGAATATCTCACCTGCACAGCAAAGCCTGGCAAGACATGACATATTAGATATGGCAAACACAGTACCAAGTCTCATAATGTTACTGGGTCCACTTGAGCAAATTGATGAACAATGGGGAGGATAGTGACAATGACAGTGACAGAAGTAAATTGACTTAAATAATAGAGAAAGTACAAGTTTTCCTAAAGCTCATAATTCAGTAGGGAAGTTGACTTTGCTGAAAGAATTTACTTAAAATTTCAGTGTTATAAAGGGAAAGTTTTCTTTTCTTCAGGATTTCAAGTTGCAAGAAACAGAAAATCAACCTGGCTGTTGAAAAAAAAAATGTTACTTAATGAAGAGACTAGTAGTCGTCTTATTCCACAAGAATGTCAGGAAACCAAGCTCAGTGAATGGAAATGAGAATAAAAACATAATATAATATTATATGACTGAAAATTAATTGTGAACAACTTTTTTTTTTGCTTTTTGGGTCACATCTGGCAATGCACAGGGGTTATTCCTGGCTCTGCACTCAGGAATTACGCCTGGCAGTGCTCAGGGGACCATATGGGATGCTGAGAATTGAACCCATGTTGGCCACTTGCAAGGCAAACGCCCTACCCGATGTTAAATCGTTCTAGCCCCAATTGTAAACAACTTTGCAGCTGTGCATCTCATGGTGATTCAACATATATATATATGTATATTGAATATATATAAAAATATATCCTCTCACACCAGTAAGATAACACACATAGAAGAGTAGAAACAACAAAGACTGGCATGATGGGGAGTGGCAGTAATGGACCTTCATCCACTGTTGGTGGGAATATTAACTGGTTCAGCCTCAGAGGAAAACAGTGTGGAGACTTCTCAGAAAATTAATTGAGGTTTCGTATGACCCAGTACTTCTACTTCTTTTGACTATCCCATGAGAGCCAAAACAATATTTCAAAAAGATATTTGTACTCGTATGTTCATTGCAGTGATATTTATATCACAGGAGCCAAGAAACTGGACACAACTCAAATGCCAAAGAACAGATTAGTATATATGAAACTAGTATATAATATATATATATATGCACTACAATCAGCTCTCAGAAAAGATGAAATCATGGATAGAAGTAAAGGTTATCATGCTGAGGCAAATAACTCAGAGAGAGATGTATAAAATACAGAATGATTTCTCTACATGTGGAAACAGCAAAGTGATGAAAAATGACCAATGATAACAGCCCCTGAGAACTGACCTACAGAATTTAGTGTGCCAAGGGAATGGGAGAGCTCCTGGCATTGGAGAAGGAACCTAGAAACTCCAGTGGTGAGTGAGATGTTGGAATATTATATACATGAAATACTACTAGTAGCAGTATTATAAGTAACAGCACCCAGATCAAAATTGGAAGGAAAAAAACATAGTCTAGAAAATTGGGAAATGGGAAGTAGACTTTTTTTTTACTTTAACAAGTGAAAAAACAAAAACCACTGAGATTTCTAATAAAGACTAATTCAACTGTGTGGATAAACTCATTTATTCCACTCTTAGACTCTTGAGAAATCCAGGTTATTTTTCAATGAGAGAAGAAAAATCATGTTCCCAATGACCTGCAGAATGGTCTCCCAGAAAAGGAACTGGCATTCTATAAACTTTGTGATTCCTATCTTACAGTCCAGATAGTCCAGTTTTTCACACACAGACACACACATACAGACACACACACACACACACACACACACACACACTTGCACATACTTAAATGCAGAAATTGGGCTCCAACTCTTGATTAAAAGTGGTGCTTCCCCAGCCAAGAATCTAGGCATTGCCAATGCTACTACTAGTTTGATGCACCAGATAACTAAAATTGTGGATCACAGTCTCAGTGATTATGGTCAAGACTGTTTTCTGACATGCATAGATATTAAATTGATATTAAATTGACATAGATATTAAAGTGATGCTATATAAATGGCCAAAATCCTGTCCTAACACAACAGGGACTCATGTGAGGAAGGAAATGGTTCCTTGATTCTGTGTCTTTGAACATCACAGGTCAAGGTTTAGGATTATAATAGAATTTATTTATTTATTTATTTATTTATTTATTTATTTATTGCCACATGAAGCAGTGCTCAGGGCTTAGCCCTGGCTCTGCACTCAGATTACTTACAGTGGGCTTGGGGATCTTTATTGAGTGCCGGGGATGGAACTTGGGTTGGCTGCATGCATGGCAAACATTCTACTGGCAATATTATGGCTTCAGTGCTGGTCATCACATGACTCTTATGCTTGGTTCTGCTACAATAAATGGCAATTAGTAATACTATTACTAATTCTATTTTCATTAGTTTTTCCCATTATAGGGACTGGAGCGATAGCACAGCAGGTAGGGTGTTTGCCTTGCACGTGGCCAATCCGGGTTTGATTCCTCCACCCCTCTCAGAGAGCCCGGCAAGCTACCAAGAGTATCCTGCCCTCATGGCAGAATCTGGCAAGCTCCCCATGGTGTAATTGATATGCAAAAAACAGTAACAACAAATCTCACAATGGAGACGTTACTGGTGACTGCTTGAGCAAATCAATGTACAATGGGAGGATAGTGCTACAGTGCTTTCCATTAAAAATGACTCTAAGGGCCGGAGTGATAACACAGAGGGTAGGGTGTTTGCTTTGCACACAGCCAATCTGGGTTCAATCTCTGGCATCCCATATGGTCTCTCAAGCACTGCCAGGAGTGATTCCTGAGTGCAGAACCAGTAGCAGCCCCTGAGCATCACTCGGTGTGGCCAAAAGAAAGCCAGAAAAAAGCCAAAAAATTGATTCTAGCCAGCCTTTATTGTGTATGAGTGTGTGTGTGTGTGCACATATAAACATTTGACCAAGCATTAAAATGTCAGTCATGAGAACTCTGGGCTCAATGAGACCAGGAATGGAGGTTTTCTACCTGTATCCCTCGTCTTCGGCATTTCAGCAGTCATGCCTATAAGCCACACCTGGTTGGCACCAGATAATCTCGTCATCGGCCACCATCCAGATTGTATGCCCTTCTCTCCCAGAAGGGAGCATAACCATGCTGCTGGATCCTGCACCAGGCTGTTTCATTCGGGGCAGGAGTGGGGGTGGATGAGACCCTTCCCTGCCCCAAGGGACCCAGCCCCTGTAGCAGAAAAACTCCAAAACTCAACTGCAACCCTGCTTACAGCTGCTCTCCACATGCTTGGGCCGAGCCACATCCATGAGCCGCACAACACTTCATAGGACACACCCTATCCATACTCCAAGAACACTGCACGACATTTGATGGGATTCAAAGTAGGAGACAACCAATCTTAGAGGGAAATATATTATTTTGGTTCGTTTTGGGCCAGGGATTGGGTTTCCGAATGGAATCACCTGAAACGTGGTGGTGGGAAGGTGCAATGGTGGTGGGATTGGTGTCTGAATATTAAATGTAATAAAATATTGTGAATTATTTTATAAAAGGCTGGAGCGATAGCACAGTGGTAGGGCATTTGCCTTGCACACAGCCAACATGGCCGACCCGAGTTCGATTCCTCCGCCCCTCTCAGAGAGCCCGGCAAGCTACCGAGAGTATCTCGCCTGCTTGGCAGAGCCTGGCAAGCTACCCTTGGCGTACTCGATATGCCAAAACACAGTAACAACAAGTCTCATGATGGAGACGTTACTGGGCCCACTCGAGCAAATCGATGAACAACGAAAGGGAGGACTGTGACTGTGACTGATTTTATAAAAAAAAATTAAAATATTAAAAAATTATAAAATGTCAGTAATATATTGTGTTAATGTAGTCGCTTTTCTTTCTTTTTATTTATTTTATTATAGTTGAATTAACATGATTACAATTGTTTTGTGTTTATGCTTGTGGTGTACATGGTTATTACTGTCCCTCTACCAGCACTAAAATGCCCCAAACTCTCCAGCACTGTCCTAGTATCAGCTGAATTTGCCAATTCTGCCACATGAAGATCAATGTCATCCTTGTCTTTAAATGCATTTGCATGCCTGGACCCCACCCTATGAAACCTGAGAATCTCTTTTGTTCAAGAATTTTCCATCACCCATTTATATCTTTAGCCTTCCCTGCTTTTTAATTGTAGCACTGTAGCACTGTCCTCCTATTGTTCATTGATTTGCTGGAGCGGGCACCAGTAACATCTCCATTGTGAGACTTGTTGTTACTGTTTTTGTCATATCGAATACACCATGGGGAACTTGCCAGGCTCTGCTGTGCATGCAGGCTACTCTAGTAGCTTGCCGGGCTCTCTGAGAGAGGTGGAGGAATTGAACTCAGGTCAGCAGCATGCAAGGCAAACACCCTACCTGCTGTACTATCACTCTAGCCCATAGGTAATATAAAATAATGAAAAAAAATTAGGGACTGTTGAGTATTTGCTGCCTTAATTTCTAATATAATTGATCTACTTTTAAGTTTGTAAAATTTAAATTTTAAGAATTTGGTAATAAACAAGATGCATGGTTCTTAAATAAGTTCTCACAAGATGGTACATCATTCCACAGCTGGTATTCAACTATTCACCTGGGAAAAGGGAAAAACTGTGGGTGGTTCAAAGATAGAAATTAATTTTTATGAATTTTTCCCAGACTGAAATTTTCTTGAAGATGCATCTGATAATGCTTGATATGCACACATAGACAGTCACACACAGGAGTCAATTGCAGAAACAGTCTGTTTGTGCAGTCTTACATCAAAACTCTCAATTCATCTCTCAACAATTTCTCGTCCTTCTGGCCACCCATAATTGTGGGACTGAAGCAGAATGGGAAAACATTCTTGATTTGATCATCATTCCTAAGCCTTGCCATAAACTGGAGCTGTCATGCTCTCTATTGCTATTTTAAATTTATGAATGGATGTTAATATTAATGTCTTGAATGATGCTTGTTACAGTTTCAAATTTTTCTTCAAATTTGTATATGAAAACGTATTTCCTCCAAATTCACATTTCAAAAAATAATTCTATAATTATCTGATTTTCTTTTTTCCCCCAGCAACTTTCTTCTGGTTCAAACGAGTGTTGCCTTATTAAATGAGAACTATTGTATTTAAAAAGGTCTAGGATTCCTAGAGTACTAAATTTAAACCATAACATAAGTCATAATAATAAGTAATATATTTACCCTTCTTGTGCAACTTTACCCTGCAGCCTAAATGTGTATTGTCTTTAGCTATCATTGGGGTTTCCAAAATGGCTTACAGTTAGTATAATCATTACAAAGCAAATTTCTTTTTAATTAAATCTATTTCATTATAATTAGTCCTCTGTGTATTTTTTGTTATTTTCTTCTGAACATGAATTTGTTCCACAGCCTTAAACTGTCCTGGGGATCTTACCACACTGAGCACTTTTTAACCTTTTCGGTTCAGATATATCCTTATTTGATCAAGAAGGATCTTAGCCTTTTCTTTCTTTCAATTACCATTTTTTTCCTAAAAAGACAGTCTTATCCATTACTTTTGCTTTATAAGACAACTTAACTCCTGAATTCTTACAAATTTTCAATTGTAGTTATCAATGAATATAAAAACACCAAATGTATATAATTTAAAATATATGTGTATGTATGCATGTGTATTTTCAATAACTTGTAGGTAGCAATTAGCTATCTTCCAGTAAAATTTAAATGATTATGTCTATATCTAACCACTAACTTAATATATACATTTTATATTATATGAAACACATCATATTGTACATACATATTTATAACATTCGCATATACTGCATGTGCTAAGTGTCCATAATATATCTCTATGTGTATATTGTTATGACAATTATATAATATTTCTCTATGTGATCTGTCAGGACAAAATATCATAATTAAACAAGCAATTAAATCCAACAGTCTAGTTTACATCTCAGTTTCACTATGCATTAGATTTATAATTTTGTGCAAGTATCTTTTTTCTGTGAAGTAGAAATGATAATATCATCTTTCTCCCAAAATCAGAATGAGGGGTTGAATTTTGCTTTATTTTATTTTTGGTTTTAGGGTCATGTCGGGTGCTCAGGACTTACTCCTGGCTCTGTGCTCAGGGATCACTCCTGGTGGGGCACAGGGGACCATATAGGATGCCAGGAGTTGAACCCAGGTCAACAGCATGTAAGTAAGTGCCCTACCCGCTGTACTATCACCCGGGTTCCAAATGGTAGTGTTTTAATCAGGATTTAAAGCCCTATAAGTGTTAAAAAGAATGTATTGTAGGAATGGAACATCAAACAATAACAGGAAGAACCTGGAGGAAATACTGCTCTGCATAGATAAGAAAAATGTTTAAGACCACAGCCCTGGCATTGGCAAATGAGAGCTCAGATATCCAGTTGGTAGGAATGTATAGAATGTTCCTTGCTCTTTAAGGTGACTGCGTCTCTGAGTGCTCAGTAAGATAGTCCTGTGGTATGTTACTATGTAACCTGCAAGAATGCCCAATTAAACTTAATTTTTAGAGACTGAAAAAATTCATCTTTTTTGGAGAAATATATGCCAAATATTGTAGGATGTACTTGCAGTGATGGGCTGGAGCAATAGCACAGTGGGTACACTTTCACGCAGCCGGCCTGGGTTTGATTCTTCCATCCCTCTCAGAGAGCCCAGCAATCTACTGAGAGAATCTTGTCTGCACGGCAGACCCTGGCAAGCTATTTGTGAGGTATTTAACATGCCAAAAACAGTAACAAGTCTCAGAATTTGTTGTGAGACTGGTGCCCACTTGAGGAAATTGATGAACAATGGGAGGACAGTGCTAGAGTGCAACTTGCAATGATAAGACAGTACTGCTTAACTGAGGTTCATATTTACTTAATTGTCTCTGATTTTTGCTAAGTCTGTCCTTCCTAACTCAAGACCGCTATGAGATTTGGGTCAACAAGAGTTGGGATGGAAAGCTGGATAGGAAGCAAGTGAAATCTAGAATAGGTAGGGCAGAATCTGATTATCAGTAGTCTGGGGTCTGTTCCACTAGACTGCAAAACAGTACGTACCCCTTAATGTTCACCTCATTGTTATCAACCAATTTTTCCTCCTCCTCCTCCTCCTTCTTCTCCTCCTCCTTCTCCTCCTCCTTCTTCTCCTCCTTCTTCCTCCTCCTCCTCTTCTTATTCTTCTTCCTCCTCCTCCTCTTCTTCCTCCTCCTCCTCCTTCCCCTTCCACACCCTTCCCCTGTCCCCTTTCCTTCCCCCGCCCTGCCCTCCATTTTCCCTTCCCCTTCTCCCTCCTCTTCTCCTTTTCCCCTTTTCCTCTTACTCCTCCCAGTTCTCCTTCTTCTTCTGTTGTGTGGGGATCACATCTGGTGGTGCTCAAGGCTCATTCCTGGTTCTGCACTCATGGATCATTCCTGTCATATTCGGGGGATCATATGAGGTGATAGAGGTTTAACTCAAGTTGGCCATGTGCAAGACAAGCATCCTACCTGCTGTACTATCACTCTGGCCCCCAAGTCCTTCTTATGACTAAACTTGATGTGAAACTGAACATAAGTAAATCTGGAAAATGAAGTTCTGCTTAAATGAAATTGATCAATGCAAAATTCTACATTTAATAGCGAGATAATACACATAAAGTAGAAATATTCATGCACATTTCTAAAATGATCAGCTGCAGCTGTTGTTTTGTTGTTGTGTTAGCAAGTATATCAAATGGAACATGGGGTCGAGGCATTATAAGATTTAATGAAGGTTGTGAGTAAAAAGGTAGGAGGTGAGGAAATGGATTGATTGGATTGCATTAAGAGTCTCTTCACTGGAAAAAAAGACAGTGTTGTGAGTGTAAAAGAGTGCTCTCTGGCGGCAGTTTTCCCCACAAGCACTAAGGTCAGAAAGTCATCCCACTAAATAGTATGATAACAGTGGTTTTAGCACAGAGGATTCTTGTGAGCAATAATATCTTTGGTCTTGATACCTTAGGTCTTGTCATATCGATTGCATTGTAATGACCACTGTATAGTCTCACTTACGTTTGCACTTTCTAAGTCTTTCAATCCAGAAAAAAAGAGTATGAAAACTGTGTGTGACTAAGTTTTTTTATGAGATCTATTTTAGATACATTGATTTAGGATTAGAGCTTTAGAAAGAGAGCTCCAGGCTGTCAAAGATACTTGAGCTTTGCAGAATGGAGCGTTCTAGTATTAGCTGATTACCAACCAGGGCTCTTAATCTCATTTTAAGGGGAACTGGTTTCCCTACCATTGATGTAATCGTTCTTGTTATTTGTTAAGGAGTGACCATTAAGTTACATAGAGACCCCAGCAAAAATGTCAACAAAGAAATCAGGAATTGACTCATAGCATCTCTGAAGTAATGACTAAACTAGACTTTCTGCCTAGCTTCTTGCTATCATTGTGGATCAGCAACCACAGCATGATGTGTTAGAGATGTTTAATCTCTATTTCCATCTTGAACACAATAAATCATAATTTAACAAATATTTCAGAAAATTCCTTTGTATATCACAACGTATTCATCATCAGTGTTTGCCATGTACATATATCTTATATTTATGCATTCTCAAGTGTCTACAAACATTGCTGCACTAAAGTAGATTTTTATATGTGTATGGGTGGTAACTTAGTTTCTGTGTACAGATAATGGGATGTTCCCTGTTTTCTAGTCTTATTTTTAACCATTACTCCTCTCATTTATCTCCCATCTATAATTTTCAGGTCCACTGAACCATTGTAGATCATATCTTGTTCCTCTAAACTTCACTAAAATCTCCTATTCTTTATTCTTTAAGGTTTTTTATTTATTTACTTTTAATTAACAAAATATTATGAAACTGAACTACTTGGTATTAAAAACTGGAATTTTACTGGGATGTGGATAAACCTTTTTTTAAATTACATTATAGAACGATCAGAATTTGAAACTTAATTTATTATATCAAAGCATATTATTCTTGAGTCATGCCCAAGAAACAACTCTAGCATCATGTAAGCTCATCTATGGGTCTTGCTTCAGAGACTCATAAATTAATCTTGAAAAAGATCAAGTTGCCACAAAAAATTTTCTCGGACACCAGCTCAGACTGAGATACAGGGGGCATACTGGAGGAGGGCAGTTCAGCCTAGTGAGTACCAGCACTCTTGCTCCCAAACTGAAAAATTGCTGCCATGCCTGTGGCTGGAGTCCATTGTCTGAGGCCCAAACCTCACTCAGAAATCCACCTGCTGAAATTTCCTAACCCTGAGAGAGACAGGAGATTTTAATCACAAAAACCCACAACCCCAAAATGTTCAGCATCACTTATCATCAGAGAAATCCAAATCAAGTTGATAATGAGTTACTGTATTGTACCAGTAAGAATGGCAAATATAAAAGTAGTAGAAACAGTCTGTATTGGTCAAGATGTGGTGAAAAACCATCTCTCATCCATGGCAGGTAGAAACGCTCTACGGTACAACCCTTATAGAAAACAGTATAGAGAGTTCTCAGTAATTGCAAAATTGAACTGCCATATGACCTAGCAATTCCACTTTGGGGCATGTATCTCCAGGACATAAAAACACTCTCTCAAAAGGACATATGCACACTACCATTCATTGCTGTATTCAGTACAATATCTAAGGTATGGAATCAGCCTACGTTTTCAATGACATATGAATGGATTATGAGATGTGGTATATATACAAAATGAAACAATACACAGCTGTAAGGAATAATGAAATCATGCAATTTGTTGCAACATGGCTGGACCCGGAAAATATCATGTCTTCTAGTAAGCTAGAAGAGGAAAGACAAACACAGAAGGAGCTCACTTATCTGTGGACTATAGACTACTAGGTGAGGAAATGTGTTGCAGTGAAAGGGAAATGCCTAGATCACCCTTGACCCCTGTGTTTAGAGAGGATATGGGCAGAGAAGTAAAGAAAATTAATAAAAAGAGGAGGAAAAAAACAATATGAAGTAATGGTGAATAGGCATCAGGACTTCAGTTATACCAGTTATATGAATGAGAGGTAAAGCCATATATCCAAAACATATTCAACAAACTGAAAACATGAGCTCTTCGCTGTACTGTAAACACTAAAACTTTATCTCTGTCTGTCAAGTTGACAGGCAGGGATGGAGTGGTGGTCGGGTTGGGGAGGGAATCTGAGGACACTGGTGGAGGGAAGTTGATACTGGTGGAGGGATTGGTGTTGAATTATTGTATGTCTAAAACTCAACTATCAGTTACATTTGTAAATAATGGCTCTTTAATAAAAAATAAAATGCATTTACTTGATAATTTTGGAGACTGTACATTTTTGACCAGCCTCTAGGTGCTGGCGCAATTGATCCACTGACTTCAGTTTCAATATCAAAAGACATAGAAACCTAAGTTTCATCCAAGAAGTCTAATTTCAATGGTATCAATGGTATTTCAATACCTATTTCTTAAGTCACTGCATTATTATAGTAGCTCTGGAATTTGTCTATCATGGCTCCTATTTATTGGTTATACTTTTCAATATAAAATACATATTTGGAAAGCATGATGTAAGAATTGCTTTAGACTTTAAAGTCAAAGCATGAAAATTATAATAAGAAAATTGATGCTTATTTTAATAAGCAATAGGAATATAAATTCAGGTCTGTCAAATTCAAATCCCAGTTCCACAATTTTGTTATATATATTTTTATTGGAATCATCACACTTATTTTTCTTTCTTTCATTTTTTTTATTAGTGAGCATCATGAGGTACAGTTGTAGACTTACAAATTTTGTGCTTGGGTTTCAATTATACAATGATCATATATCCATCCCTCCACCAGTGCCCATTTCCCACCACCATGGATCCCAGTATCCCTCCCACCCCCCATTCCCCCGTTCCCACCCTGCCTCTGTGGCAGAGCATTCCCTTTTGTCCTCTCTCTCTTATTGGGTGTTGTGGTTTGCAAAAGAGGCAATGGGTGACAATCATGTTTGGTCTATAGTCTACTTTCAGCATGCTTCTCCCATCTTGGGAGGATCCTCCCAACACCTTTATTTGGTGTTCCCTTCTCTATCTGAGCTCCCTTTTCCCCTAGCATGTGTAGTTGGCCTCCAAACCATGGAGCAAAATTCCTGGTACTAATCTCAGCCATTCTTGAGTGTTAGTCTCATATTTTGTTACTTTATGTCCCCCAGATGAATGCAATCTTTCTATGTCTATCCCTTTCTTTCTGAGTCATTTAGCTTAACATGATACTTTCCATGTAGTACCACTTGTATGTAAATTTCATGACTTCGTCTTTTCTAACAGCTACATAGTACTCCATTGTGTAAATGTACCAAAGTTTCTTTAACCAGTCATCTGTTCTTGGGCACTCAGGTTTTTTCCAGATTCTGGCTATTGTAAAGAGTGCTGCAATGAACAAACAATTGCAGATGTCACTTCGACTATACATTTTTGCTTCTCTGAAATATATTCCCAGGAGTCATATTGCTGGGTCAAATGGGAGTTCAATTTCTAATTTTTTGAGAATCGTCCATCCAGTAACACAATTTTTGAATTGATTGTGCATTAATATTTTAGCATTGAAGACAGACTTAAGGAGAAATAAATATACTTACTGTGTATTGGATTGCCATGATTCATATAACAGGTCTGAGTTAAACAAAGATCACAGGTCAGTGACACCTGGCAAAGTGCTTGTACTGCCCTGAATTCCTTACAATCGAATCTAAACAAGAGCCTCTGTACCAGATACTATTGTTTCCAAAAAAGAAAAGAAATCATGAACTAACACAGGCATTGTGTTATTTTTTTATATATTAACTAGCAAAACAATACATTTCGTTTATTTGAGAGAGAAAGTTTATCTCATCAGGTAAAAGGAAAATTTTGAAAGGCTTGACAGAAATCAGAGCTTTACTTATATATATAGTGACTGAGACACTGTTAGCTCAGTTTCAAAGCTCAGACCACTTGGGTTGCGGGACTCAAAGAGAAGAGAGGTATGCAGGGTACATCTCTCTGTTGTTTCCTCGACTTTCCTTCTTTACCTGTCCAACTCTCTCACTCCCTCCCTTGACCACACTCACCTTCTTTCTGCTGAAATACAGGCCATGAAGGAACTCTGTTCTCTGCTGTGATTACTAAGTAGCCTGAAGCATAGATTTCATATATCTTATCTTATATCAGATCAGTAAACACATTATTATTGGTTAAAAATTTCTTTATAATTTTTAAAAAAGAATTGCAAACTAACTCTATGCCCCTGGAGTTTTGATCATGATGAACTGATTTTTTAAATATTGGGTAACCACAACTGGAGAAAGAGTTCTTTTCTTTATTTAAATAACTATTCAAATTCTGTTTTCTCTGCTGCTGACTCTAAATTCTGGTGATTTCGACTACTAATGAAACAGATGAAAGAAAACCTAAATAGTTTGGTAAAGGTAAAGGTAAAGGCCCTCCCGTTGATTGTTGATTTGCTCAAGCGGGCCCAGTAACGTCTCCATTGGAGACTTTGTTGTTACTGTGTCTGGCATATCGAATACTCTCGGTAGCTTGCCGGGCTCTCCAAGAGGGGCGGAGGAATCGAACTCGGGTCGGCCATGTTGGCCGCTTGTAAGGCGAACGCGGTAATGTGCCATGGGGAGCTTGCCAGGCTCTAACAAGAAAAAGACTAATTGGCCCCATAAAAAATGGGAAGAAAAAGTGAACAGAAATTTCCTCAAAGAAGACATACAAATGGCCACAAAGTAAATGAAAAAAAATTTTCTTATCATTAGGATAGTGCAAATCAAACAACTAGATATCTCTTCACATCAGTGAGATTGGCACACATCAAAAGGAAAAAAAAGTGACCAGAGTTAGTGTGGATGTAGGGAAAAAGGAATGCTTATCCACTGCTGGTGGGAATGTCAACTAATCCAACCTTGGTGGAATATAATACTTCAAAACACTAGGAATTGAGCTTCTGAATGACTAGCAATTCTACTTCTGGGCACCTACCCCCCAGGCCCCAAAACTCTTTTAATAAATTACATTTGTGCTCATGTGTTCATTGCAGCTCTATTCACAATAACCAAAATTTGGGAAATATCCAAGCATCTAAGAACAGATGACTAGACAAAGAACCTTTCTTATTGTCAAGCAGTATACAAAAAGGTATACTGCTTGACAATAAGAAAAGATAAAATCATGTAATTTGCCATTGCATGAATTAAACTGGTGGGTATCATGCTGAGTGAAGTCATCCAGAAGAAGAGAAACAATTACAGAATGATATCTCTCAAATATAGCCTATAAAAATATAGAAGACAAATAGCAAAGGGGCAAAAGCAAAATAATATAAGAACTGGTCTACAGTATTAAGTTTACCATAGCAATTACCTGAATGGCAGGGGAAGAAGGTCTTTGAGAGCAGGGGAGTTAGGAAAACCCTTGTATAATGATGGAGGGAAATGGACACTTTGGTGAGGAATGTGATGTTGGAATGGTGTATTCATGAAAATTTATCATCGACAGTATTGTAAAATTGCAAATTGCGGTGACCAACATTTTTAAATTTTAAAAAAGTTACCAAATCTCGAATTATAAAGTGATACAGTGCCTAGAGATTGGCATGCTACTGGATGGTGCCAGGCAGATAGGGATGTCCAAAGGAAGATGGCATCAAGAAACAGGAGCCTAAGTAGCTCATAGCTTGTAACAAATTGAAGAGGAAAAAGGGTATCCCAAGGTGAGAAGTCAGGAAACAAAAGGCAACTGACATACAAGGGCAAAGAAATATGAGACGTCCAAGTCTGAGTAGGCAGGTAGTCACACACTGAGAATGTCACGGGAAGGGAAAACGAAGGAACCAGAAACTTGGCAAGCTCTGTGAACATTGGCACCAGTAATGAAAGATCCTGATAACAAGAACCAAGCCCTGATTATGATGTAGTTGGAAAGGCATGTGCTCAACAATTCTGACCTCAAGTCCCTCCTCAGTCATATCCTACAACCCTGACCTTCTAGCCCAGTGCGCCAGTGCCAGGAACATGAAAGATGAAAGAAGAAAGGAGAAAAGAGTTATCATAGGTCCAATTTTTAAACTGTGGAACATGGATTTTACCTGCTCCACAGGATTGCTGTGAGGATCAAAATGAACACAATAAAGGTCCCAAGATATACCTAACATGCCTTAAACAGGTGTTTTTAAACACTAGTTTTTTGTTCTGTTCTGTAAAGGAACTGCCATGTTTACTTTCATTTGAGGTACTATAGCACTGTAGGTAGCACTGTCGTCCCATTGTTCATAGATTTGCTCGAGCGGGTGCACCAGTAATGTCTCCATCGTGAGACTTGTTATTACTGCTTTTGGCATAGGGAATACGCCACAGGGAGCTTGCCAAGCTCTTTCATGTGGGCGGGATACTCTTGGTAGTTTGCTGGACTCTCCAAGAGGGACAGGGGAATCAAACCCGAGTCGGCCACATGCAAGGCAAACGCCCTACCCACTGTGCTATCGCAAGGACAGGTAATAATAGAACAGTGGTTTATGTAGCTTTTGTCATTTTAATGACAAAAACATTGTATGCATGATACTGACATGGAACTGGGGAGCCACAGCAAAGAAGGGCTTATATAAATTGTAGCTATCTTAAGCAGTTTCTGTCTGGAAATGACTGTGAAAACAGGATTGTGGGATGAACTGAAGTAAACAATTGACTGCTTTAAAAATGCTGATTACCAGCCATCTGTTCTCGGGCACTCTGAAATACTATGCAGCTGGGAGGAGATATGAAGTCATGAAATTTGCTTATAAGTGGGTAGATATGGAGAGTATCATGCTAAGTGAAATGAATCAGAAAGAGAGGTACAGATATAGAAGGACTGCACTCATTTGTGGTGTATAAAAATAACATAACATGAGACTGATACCCAAGCACAGTAAACACAAGGGCCAGGAAGATTGCTCCATAGTTGGAAGCCTCCCTCATGAGTGGGGGAGAAGGCAGTTGGGATAGAGAAAGGATCACTAAGAAAATGTTGGTTGGAGGAATCGGTTGGGGCGGGAGATGTACACTGAAAGTAGATAAAGGATCAAACATGATAACCTCTCAATATCTTTATTGCAAACCATAAAAATGCCCCAAATAAAGAGAGAATATGGGGGAAATTTCCTGCCATGGAGGCAGTGGGAAAGGAGGGGTATACCAGGGATATTGATGGTGGGGAATGTGCACTGGTGGAAGGGATGGGTGTTTGATCATTTTGTGATTGTAACTCAAACATGAAAGCTTGTAACTATATCTCACAGTGATTCAATTTTAAAAAAAGAATAAAACAAAGAAAACGTAAAAAAAGTGCTGATTACTTTCTGAAGGTGATCTCTTGATTTTATATCCTGCCAATGACATTTTGTTTTATGGTAGGGGCAAGGTCAGTACAGAGGAAAATTTGCCTTCATGTGCATAGCAGATATGGAGCCATCTAGAAACTGGGGGGGAAATAAAGTATATTTTCTTTACTTAATATGTGATACACAGCGGGTAGGGCGTTTGCCTTGCATGCAGCTGAGCTGGGCTCCATTCCTCTGTCTCTATCTGAGGGCCCGGCAAGCTACCGAGAGTATCTCGCCCACACAGCAGATCCTGACAAGCTCCCCGTGGCATATGGCGTTATTCCATATGCCAAAAAAAAAACAGTAACAGCAAGTCTCACAATGGAGATGTTACTAGTGCCTACTCTAGCAAATCGATGAACAATGATCAACAATCGAGGACAGTTGCTACAGTGCAAGATGTGATACAGAGTAAGGTTTTGACTGGGTGTTGGTGAAGATAACTTTCTACTACAAACAATTTTATTTCAAATTAAATTTTGACGTGTCATTACTTTGATAATAATCCTTAGTGGTCTGTCTCCTCTCCTTATAGGGTCCCAAGGCTAAAATTCAAACTCTAATAGAGCAATAGCACAGCAGGTAGGGCTTTTGCCTTGCACATGACCAACCCGGGTTCAATTCCTCTGCCCCTCTCAGAGATCCAGCAAGCTACCGAGAGTATCTCGCCTGCATGGCAAAGCCTGGCAAGCTACCTGTAACATATTTGATATGCCAAAAACAGTAACAACCTGTCTCATAATTTGTTGTGAAACATTACTGGTGCCTGCTTGAGCAAATCAATGAACAATGGGAGGACAGTGCTGCAGTGCTACAATGGAACAGTTCAACTTTCATGATTACTCCTTAGCCTAATCAATCACTTCATCCCTCGGACACTGGCCCAAAGTCAAATGAAATTATTTCAAGTTTCAATAGTGTTTTAAATTTCATGTAGTATTATAAAAGACAGTCACTCCAATGTTTTTCTCCTTCCACCATATTTGTCTCAAACTTCGAGTTTTGACCTGGGATGTCACTTCCCAAGATAGAAGAAGTCTTCCCTTATCTAAGGCTGGACCAACGGTCCATGTTCTTTCTTTTTTTTTCTTTTTGGGTCAATCCTTTCTTTCTTTCTTTCTTTCTTTCTTTCTTTCTTTCTTTCTTTCTTTCTTTCTTTTGGTTGATGCTCAGGCGTTATTACTGGCTCTGCACTCAGGAATTACTCCTGGCGCTGCTTTGATGACCATATGGGATATCGGGGATCGAACCCAGGTCAGCTGTGTGCAAGGCAAATGCCTTATCTGCTGTACTATTGCTATAGCCCCTCTTTTCTTTTTCTGTTGCTTTGTTTTCTGTTTTGTTTGGGGGTGGAAGTATATAAGGCTGCATGTATGCAGTGTTTGGGGACCATATACTGGCCTGACTTGAACCTGTGTTGACTGTATGCAAGGCAAGTGCTTTAGCCACTCCACTATCTCTCTGGCACATGGGCTAATGACCTTCTAAGTCAGATTTCTCTAGTACCTAGTTCTTACTTTTACTGTGACAAAACACAATAATCTTTTGCAGAAACTGTGGATATTTAAATGAGAAGAATTATGAAGTCAAACTCATATCCTGAGCACCAGAAAGATAAATGATACTCAATATATATTTGTCAAATAAATAAAAGAATTAACTGACCTGGACTAGAACAATAACTACAACCCAAAGAAATTTGAATGGCAAAAATACACAAAGAAAACACAAGGAACTCCTAGATATAACTAATTTAAAGCTACATAGAAGTCAAAAGAAACCTCCATCAGGCTGTGGAATTATTGGTCAAACAGTACTGTCACTATCCTCCCACTGTTCATTGATTTGCTCGAGTGGGCCCAGTAATATTGTGAGACTTGTTACTGTGTTTGGCATATCAAATACATCATGAGTAGCTTGCCACATCATGAGTAGCTTGCCAGGCTTTGCTGTGCAGGCAAGATACTCACAGTAGCGTGCCAGGCTCTCCGAGAGGAACGGAGGAATTGAACTCGGGTTGGCCATGTTGGCCTCATGCAAGGCAAACACCTTACCCACTCTGCTATCGCTCCAGCCCTACATATATATGTGTGTGTGTGTGTGTGTGTGTGTGTGTACTTCCATAAAGTCTAATGGAGTTATGAAAAGAAAGTATGTTAGAATTTTTCAGCATGACAGAAATTGTCATTAAAAATAAATGAGAGAATAGAGTGAAACTGCCGTTGTTACTAATACATCATAATCATAGTATCTAAGCATGTTGTTTTAACGCCAGTGAAGAGTTCAGTTTCTTGGATTCAGTGCTGATCATCCATTTTACTTATAGACTGGCGTTATGGTAAGAAGTAACAATGAAAGGAAACATCAGAATTCTAACCAAGTTTCGTCTCCATTCATTCGTGAACCATTTTAAAGCCAGCAGTGTGATTTTTCTATTGAAATCTCTTTCTATTGTTACTTTTAGAATCTGCCCCCTTAACATGATTCTCTGAGGATGTGAAATAACAGATTCACTACATGGATCATTGAAGAAAATGAATTGTGTTTGAAGACTCCACAACTGTCTTAAGCTCTTCCTCTCACTGTGCCCCATCCTTTCCCCAAACCTTTGTTGCGACTACATCGCTTCCCTTCTTGGAAGCCTTTCTTTTGAAAGTTATTGCAAGATCTGTATTCTGTCTTAAATCAATTCCTCATACAAATGTCTCCCAACGTGTTAAATTTTAACAACTATTATTTTGTACAATTAAGCTTTTAGTTTTCTCAAGGATCTCCTATCTTCAAAGACAAAAATAAAATAAAATCAGTCTGACATGATGTCTCACTTGACCTTTTATCCTATTTTTTTCCTTTCCATTCCTGAAAATATTGGCAGAGGAAGCTTGTATTTCCAAACATTTCTTAGCTTTTATTCTCTTGTTCACCCATTTCAGTCTTCCTTCCTTCTTCTTTCCTTCCTTCCTTCCTTCCTTCCTTCCTTCCTTCCTTCCTTCCTTCTTTCCTTCCTTCCTTCTTTCCTTCCTTCCTTCTTTCTGTTTATTTGACCACTCTAACATTTAATTAGTTTATATGCCTTCTTTCTCTCATATCACTCTGAATATTCTTTTTGGTCTCTCAAAATCAAAATGTCAAACAAATTCATATTTTTCTCAAAATTTCATTCCTTTTCCTTAGTCTCATAGTTTACTGAATATGCCAACATTGGTTAAGCATATAAAATCTAATAACTTGCACTTTGATGTATTACTTATTTATAAAGATTTAATAATTTTCGTGGCCGCGTGACATTTATTTCTTTTTTACTTTGGACAACCTGGCAGACTACCAAATGTAACCTGCCCACACAGCAAAGTCTGGCAAACTCCCCGTGGCATACCCAATATGCCAAATACCAGTAACAATGATGGGTCTAATTCTCCTAACCCTGAAAGGGCTTTGAATATGGCACTTTAAAATCTCAGGGCTAGGACGAAGGAGACGTTACTGATGCCTGCTCGAGGCAATCAATGAACAACAGGATGATCATGATGTTGAATAATTTTCAGTTGTAAAAAGACAAAATTAGAAAGATATAGTTACTAATATAAGCTATGGACTCTGAGTGGTAATGATGCATCAGTGTAAGGTTATTTTTTGATAACAAATATATCACCCTGATCAGAGATATTGATAATAGATAAGACTATGAATGTGTGAAAGAAGGAAGTACATGTGGAGTTTTTGTCCCATTTGCTTAATTTGTTATTACCCAAAAACTTCTCTAACTATGAAGAAATAGGCATCAAACTCAATCTCTAGTAGAAAAGACAAGTTTATCAGTACCATTTATGTTGGACTATTACTAATTAATTCTTTTCCTATTCCTCAATGTCACACGCTCTACAAAACCAATCACTAATCTTATGGTAGGTAAGATCTCTACAACTTTCACCCTGTGGAAATAGCTTAATAACTGGTTTCCCCTTCTATAAATACCATGTAGTTTAGTGGGGAAGCTTATCTATTCTTTTGGGCCTCAATTTTCACTTAAAATTTCAATGTTCTTGCTTAAAGCATGGCTCCATTTCAGAGAAATGAAACAGAGTGACTTTCCAGGGCAAAGGGCAGTATACAGCTAATGATTTCCACACAGCTTTATAACAATGCTAGAAGTCATATAATATCTCTGTGATTAATTTTTAAATGATTCTGAATGGGGATGAGAAATGTAACATATTAGTTAACATTAATCCATTCAAAGTGTATTTTCTTAGCAACTATGAGAATGTAACTTATATAACATGCAATTGATTGCACAATCCTTCACGACAATTCTTATGTTTTTATTTCGGTACTAAAAAGTAGAAGGAAGAAAAGCTGGCATGTTCTAAGGAAGAAGCAGCTTCTTTTGAAGAAACTTTAAGTTTAAAGAATGAGAAGCAACAGATAGATGTCTTGCTAAGTTAAAAGGAGAATGAAGGGAAAGAGGGCTTGTGTTTTGGCATAAGGGTGTTTGAATAGTGTATCATTATGGCTAGTTGCCTCAACAATAAAAGAGAATCTAGTAAAGCGTTCTTATGACTTTTTGGATAAAATGTAAAACTTTTGAGTATGGAAAATACTTCACATCTTCTGTCTCCTTGGATCTTTTACTCTGTTCACTTAGAATTCCATGCAGCTCTCTGAATGCATCTTGCTTTCTTGGGTCTCCTTACTTTAATGTATGTGATCCCTTCTGTCTAGTCCCCAGTTATTTACTTCAGTGAATTTTCACTATATCCAATATTTTCAATATATACAGTTTATTTTTAACTTTTTTGTGGTCTCCAGTCATTTAGCTCCTATACATTTTCAACTGCATTTCCTTTAGGAAGTCTACTATATAGACAAGGATAGACTCTATGGAGTAGCTCTTATTAATTAGCAATTGCAAAAATTATTTAATTGTAATTATTCACATATAAACATGGCATTGAATAGAGTAAAGAATTTATCTTATTTCCTAGAGCTTAAATGACCATAGTACTTAGCGGAGTACAATAGACTTATGAGGACTAGATTCATGAGAAAGTAAAATAAAATAGAGAAACAAAAAACACCATAATGGGCTAAAAATACAGTTATTATTTCAGTCTTAGGAGCAATCTGTTTTTTTTAGTGTGTCAATTATTTTAGTGATTCAATTTTTTTAATTAAATAACTGTGAGATACACAGTTACAAAGTTGTTCATGATTGAA
The DNA here is from genome assembly GCF_029834395.1 of Sorex fumeus. Lineage (NCBI taxonomy): Eukaryota > Metazoa > Chordata > Mammalia > Eulipotyphla > Soricidae > Sorex > Sorex fumeus. Next base: position 61,660,062 of record NW_026606059.1, read on the forward strand.
TTTCAGTCATGCAATGTTCCAGTACTCATTAGGATCAGTCTTGATATTCATCTCTGCATCTCTGCTTTATTCTGGCTCCCAAAATGCTCAGATTGACTGTCAGATTTATGCCTAAGCAGAGCTATGATTTATATCATCTTTTGAGTCATAGCCTTCTGCTTGAATTTATTTTCATTTCCCTCTGACTACCTACAATGGCTAATGCTGAGGATTTAATGCCAATAGATATATTGTAGATACTAATATTGCATTGTCAGCCCTTGTTAGGATCTTTTCACATAGTTATCTGTAAATGGTGAGTAATTAACTACATAGCATCTGAAAGTATAGCCTCAAAGAATTCAAAATTGAAAATAGCTTGACACTAAAAACTATTAATTTCCTTGAATCTTGGTGGCTTTAAACTCTCCTCTCTATGGTGTCCTCACCTTAGCCATTTCACCCATAAAGGATTAAAATCTGTTATAATCCTTTGGGCTTTGTTTTGAGCTTCTGACATCCAGCATGGTCATTGTTCACTCTATAATGCATTATGTATTTGTCCCAGTTTGGACATTTTTCCTCAATTTAATCAATTAAGTATCAAATATCCAGTGGTTTTTAAATGTAGTTTTAATGTTAATGTTTACTGCTGTTGACTCTATCTATTAGATACCATGTCATTATTTATTGAAATTTTATTAAATATTTAGGAGCAGGTTTTTAGGGGAGAAATAATCCTATGAGATTGAATCCTGAAACATTGCATTGTGAAAGAATTTCAGAGTTCCTATTCCTGCTAGCACTTTTAAAAGAGCAATTAATTATTAATTTTAGGGCCTTGGGACCACACCTGGCAGTGCTCAGGGACTTCTTCTGGCTCTATTCTTGGCGGTCACATCTAGCAGTGCTCTTGGGACATGTGATACCAAAGATCGAACCAAGGCCTTCTGAATGCAAAGTAATGTCTCTGGCCCGTTGCAGACACTGAATTATTGCAGGGAGATTTCTTACCATATCAAATCCTTTTGACATTCACATTACAATAGTTTGGCCTACTACTTACCAACCACAGATCTTAGAAGAAATTCTTTCTCAGCTCTGTCTCCCTTACTTGGCCAGGCATAATTTGGCATTCTCTCCCACAGCTTTCTCCTTGGGAGGGTAGTTGCACAAGTTTAGCTCAGAAACTTGAGGGAGTGAACACTCTTGGAGACAACCCTCAACCAATGAAGTCTTGAATATTCCAGTTCAGTATTCTCTCTCTAGGATAGCTGATTTTTACACATTTCAGTAGAATCCATCTAGCATTTAGAATCCATTTCTAGCAGCAAGCTTGAAAACATGCTGATGATAATTTTTTTTCTTTCTCATCTCCTTTTCTTCAGTCCTTTCTGGGCTTCCTATGATCACTATCAAATATACACTACTTCTAAATATTTAAACCTGTTCCCAATCTAATTTTTTTTGTAGAAAATTCAATTAAAGACATTTCTCTTTTTTAAAATTTTTATTAGTGAAACACCATGAGGTACAGTTGTAGACTTACAAATTTTTGTGCTTGGGTTTCAGTTATACAATGATCGAGTACCCATACCTCCACCATTGCCCATTCTCCATTAAAGACATTTCTGATCATGTAATGGGTCTATATGATGAATGGCTACGTATATAGGTGTTCTATCTATGTTCATTACCTCTTCTTCAGATGAGGGGCATTGAGAATTTTGGATCTATAATCATCATGATTGATAATAAATTTTATATCTAAAAGATATGGGCTGGAGCGATAGCACAGCAGGTAGGGCGTTTGCCTTGCACACGGCTGACTGGGCCAACCTGGGTTTGATTCCTTCGCGCCTCTGGGAGAGCCAGGCAAGCTACCGAGAGTCTCTTGCCCACACAGCAAAACCTGGCAAGTTACCCGTGATGAATTCGATATGCCAAACACAGTAACAACAAATCTCAGAACAGCGATGTTACTGGGCCCATTCCAGCAACAACGGGAGGACAGTGCTACAGTGCTATACAAATCTAAAAGATAGGGGTATTATTAATTTTAAATCATAAGTCATTTCAATGTCTTATTCAATTTTAGTCATTTATCCAAGGTTCTTTTGAGCTTCTTGTTTAGTATTTTCAGATACATGAAAATTCACTTTTGCAGATTAGAGCTAATTTAGGCTTTTAAGTGGATGATATCGCATTAATGCTCAGTGGATAACATGCAGTGAAATGTGTTAATCCATAATGTAAATGGAGATCACTCTACTGACACTATACTTAGTTTGAAATACTTTCAAAGGTGTTTTGTACAACTGCAGTGAGTATTTTAAAGTATTAGGGACCAGAGTGCACAGAATCCAGTCAGTCACCGTTCCCACCACATTTCTCACAGAAATAATGGCAATTTCCTCGAGCTAGACTTCCTACATCTACTTTTTCCTCTACATGACAAAGAGAAAAAGCCTCCAAGAACATAAAACTGATTAAGTTATTACCCTGTTTCTGGCTTTCTGATAGTTGGCTTCCAATTCCCTAGGATAAATTTACTTAGATTCCAGTTAGCATTCCTAAGAATCTACTTACGGACTCTAAAGGACATTTGGGGTTCATACAGAAGACAGAAGAACAAGGAGAAATTTAACGAAAGATGGTAAAAGATACCATTTAAAATGTGAGTGACACCAGTGATAATGGCATATATCAAATATAGTAGGGACAATCTGTGTTGGCAGGCATGTGGTAAAAAAGGAACGCTCTTTCAGTGCTGGTGGGAATGTTGGCTGGTACTAGCCCTTTAGAAAAATGTATGGAGAATTAACAATAAACCTAGAACTGAATTTCCATATGAATTCCCATTTTCCAGCTATTTCACTTTTGGGATCTACCCCCAGGATATAAAAACACTCTCTCAGGGGCTGGAGCGATAGCACAGCAGTAGGGCGTTTGCCTTGCACGCAGCCAACATGGCCGACCCGAGTTCGATTCCTCCACCCCTCTCAGCGAGCCCAGCCAGCTACCGAGAGTATCTCGCCCACACGGCAGAGCCTGGCAAGTTCCCCGTGACGTATACGATATGCCAGACACAGTAACAACAAAGTCTCCAATGGAGACGTTACTGGGCCCGCTCGAGAAAATCGATGAACAACGGGAGGGCCTTTACCTTTACCTTTTACCATTCATCATGACAATTCATACAATGGCTAAGATGTGAAATAAACCTCCATGTCCTATGACAGATGAGTGGATTATGAAGATGTGGCATATATATACACAGTGGAGTAATATGCAGCTGCAAAGGATAACGAAATCATGCAATTTGCTGCAAAACATGGTTGGAACTGGAAGATATCATATTGAATGAAGTAAGCCAGAAGAATAACGACAAAAACAGGGTGATCTTATGATCTGTGGAATATAGTATACTGCATGACCAAATATACATGTTAGAAGGGGAATCCTAGACCACCCTTTGCCTCAGTGTTTAGAGAGGAGAAGGCAGAGAAGAAATCAAGAGGCAAAGAAGAGAAGTGGAAGTAATGGGTGAACAGGCATCAGGGCTTCAGTTATACTGCTGATATGGGTGAAGCATGGCCATGTATCCAAAATACATAGCCATGTGTCCAAAATACAGTGAAAACACAATATCTAAGCTGCAACCACTGAAACTTTGTAATGTCCTTGTTAAATTGACAAGAGGGAACGAGGTAAGGGTTTGTGTGGGGAAGAAATATGGGAACACTGATGGGGGAAAGTTGACACTGATGGTGGAATTAGCATCGAAACATCATATGCCTAAAATGCAACTACCAATAATTTTGCAAATCACAGTTATTTAAAAAAATGGAAACAAAAATAAAGATATGAGTGAAGTGGAGGAATCCACAAAGATACTTCAGTAACTCAAGGCTAATAATAGGAGGTCAAACAATGGTGGGAGTGGTGGGAGTAGATTCTGGAATTTGGAATTGGTGAAGAAGTCCTTACCTGAGAGGAGTGCTTGCTTGAGGGGCTTAGTTTATAGCAAATAGGTAAACAACTATAGATAATATCTTGACCTCACTGTATACACCTCTTGCATCTCCAGTGGTTCCCCATAAGCACATGAAAATATGGAAAGAAAATTCATTGCAAATGTTCAGACCTTTCTTGTGGGAATAGAGCAAGGAGAAGAAGAAAGAATCTGCTGGAGCAAATGAAACCATCTAGCATTACAAATACAATTGTCTGGGATCTACTGTCTTGTACCTGCCCTTCTCTTGACTTCATTTTGTCCCTAAACCTTGAGATTGTATGGCCTTTTATCCAGGGATTGAGATTTTTCCCTCTTCTTTTTCTTGTTTTTATTTTCTGGTTTGGGATGACACCCACTGTGCTCAGAGCTTACTCCTGGCTCTGTGCTCAGGGATCATTCCTAGTGGGGCTCATATGGGATGCTGGGATCAAACCCAGATCAGTCACATGCAAGGCAAGCACCCTACTCACTGTACTATCATTTTGGCCAAGGGATGGACATTTTATACTGAATCTCTTGTACTGACATATTACTGTTACATGGCAATAATTCTTTAAATGTACACTGAATGCCTGCTGAATTACTTCTTGGGAACTTGGATTTAGAAAAGGTCACGAAGGCTGGAGAGATAGTACAGTGGATAAGGCACTTGCCTTGCATGCAGTCAACCCAAATTCAATCTCCAGCATCACATATGGTCCTCAAAAATGTCTAAGAGTGATCCTTGATCCTTGAGTCAGGAATAAACCATAAACACAGTCAGGTTTACCTAACTCCCAACCTCCCAAAGTATAAAAAGGCATAAATTGGTTGCATAATAATATTTACTAAATTCAGTTGGTTAAGTGAATTTCTGCTCATGGACTCTGGCTCACAAAAGTATACCTCTAACTAAATTTCACACACAATTCAAAAGTTTAGGTAAAAAATGTTCACAGGAGGTCTTTATACTTTTGATGTGTTCCAGAAGAGATTGAAAAATAATAAACAAACATCAGTTTATTTATTTGTAGTGATTCCCAAGGTGTCTTGTAAGTGGCTGATGTTTAATAAATAATACATTTGACAAAGCTGAACCAAAAGTTATATTTAACTTGTGTACTATAACGCATACAGCAAATGTGGATTCTGTATCCCTACATATGCTCATCTCTGGCGTGATTAGAAAGGAAATTGCAAGTGGGCATTGCAATGAAAGGCTGAATATCAGTGTCTTCTTCAATAATGAAAAGGATATTACTCCATAGTAAAGTGTGAGATAAGACATAAGCAGATTTCCTCCTCTTTGGCATTTTTTTTTGCTGTATAAACTTGCTCTCTTGATATTTAGAAGCTCAGCTAAATACAACAGAATAAAGCATCACAGATGTTTATATCTTGAAATGCTTACAATGAAAAATATATCAACACTATTCTCTTGGTCTCAGAAGAATGCAACAACAGTATCCTTTATAATGAACACCCTCTTTTCTCAATTAGTGCCTTCAGAAAAAGCAGTGATATGCCAGACATTATTATTAGTCAAGACCCAGGGATCATATTTTCATTAAACCTGGATAGATTTTTTGCAAGAGAATAATTCTCAGGATATTGACTGAAACATAAAAAATAGAAAAATTTTATAATAAGTCAGTTAGAAAAAGTACTATATGGTATCTTTTGTAGAATCTGAGAAGTTGATGTCATAGAAACAGTGGAATGGTTTTGCTAGGGAATTAAAATTAGGAAAATAGAATAGGGTAGAAATAATCAGCTATAAAATGAATAAAATCTGGGTATATACAATTAGTAATGTTATATAACCTACTTAAAAATGCTATACAAATCTCAAGTTTTCTTAAAACACACATATATAAAAGTGTGATTGTGAGATGAGGTATGCATTAATTAATTTGACTGTGGCAACATTTCTACATAATATACACATGTTAAATCATCATGCTCTACACCTTAAATGTGTTCTAAATATATTTATTTTTGCTATTTGTACTTTCATAAACATGAGGAATAAATGAATGTACATATCAAGATAATCACAATAAAATACTAATTTATAATGGAACATAATATTTTATTGTTCTTGCTTTACCTTAATGATATAATAGTGTTCCAGAGAAGTTTTTTATATAATTCTTTTTTTTACAGACCCATTCTCTTGCCTCTTATTTCACATGACCTTGGTGAGCTGCTTAAACTTATAAGTCTAATAAAATGTTATTTTTCTGGCAACAAATATTAGCCCCTACACATTCAGAGAACGTAACTTTTTGCAGGAGAGAGAATAATCAGCAGAATATGTAACTCTCCTCCCAAACTAGAGTTGATGTGGGCAGGTAATCTAGGAAATCCTTTTATAAATTTCCAAACATTAGCTGTCCCTTAGCATGCCTGGAGGCATCCACCCTGTCAAGGACAGGTTGACACACAGAAGTTTCTCAAATACTACACGTACAACCAATGCCTCTGTCATGATTGGTGCTTCTCAAAGGTGAAGGTGAATGAGGCTTAGGATCACAATGAGCTTGAATCTGGTATTTCACTTGCAAGAAATATAACCCTGAGCAAGCTACTTAAACTCTGTGTCTCAATTTCCCTTTCTGTAAAGTGAGAAAAAAAAATCTCCTTTTAGAACTGCTACCAGGATTAATGTGCTAAGTCCTGCAAAACATTTTATATGATGAGATCCAGAGTTCTGCACTTTGTCATAAAATGTTGGATTTGCTCACAGTCAGTAATCAAATGTGATTATTGTATGTATAGTAAGAGGAAGAAATTCCAAGTGAATTCTAGTAACAGGACTCTTTCACACAGGTGATCTTCCTGGCTTCCTTGGTCATTGACCTGCAGGAGGTCGGAACAAGTTTCAGGATCTGTGTCTAAACTCTTCGAAAGTGCATGTCTTCAACACACCTCTGTTGAGTACCTAGCGTAAGAAATTACCAATAGTCTAGCATCTAAAATTTTAAAAGATGGAATATAATACTGTGTCCCTGGGAAAAATATTAAGAATGTTAAGATTAGCAAGACAACTTTTAGTTTCTTCCTCACAAGGTTGATAATCTAGACAGTGAGATAAAGATCTGAGATAGGGAAAACGAAAGTGAAAGTTGCTATGGCAGAGAATATCTATCCATGAACTAAATGTAAAGGGATAATGGTAAAGCTAGAGGACAGGACTATCCTGGGGGGGGGGAAATTTACATAAAAAACAAACAAGTGGGTAAATGCAGAGGGTGTGTTCTGCATAAATAGTGTTGTAACATATCACAAATGTGGCCCATTGAAACAGCACACTTCTTTATTGCCTTATAGTTCTGTAGGTCAAAAGTCCAAAATTAGCTTCACTGTGCAAAAGCAAGTGTAGACAGACAGTTCCTCTGAGGATTCTAGGAAGAATCCTCTTCCCTTCCTTTTCCAGTGTTAATTAATACCTGCAGCCTTTGCACTTCAGGCCTGCTTGGTGCTCTTTCTTCATCTTCAAAGCCAGCTCCAACTTCAGAGTCACTTTACTTCTCTATCCATTCCAATCTTCCTCTTACAATGATGCCAATGATTTTATCTAGGACCCAACTGTATAAAAAAGGAAAAAATACCCTACCTAAAGAAAGACGATGAATTCATAACATCTGTAGAGTCGCTTTTGTCATGTAAAACCATAATCCCACAGGTTCAGGTGGGGTTGGAAGGGAAACTGGGTACATTGGTGGTGGGAAGTATACACTGTTGAAAGGACGGATGTTGGAACATTGTATGACCGAAACCAATCATTAGCAACTTTGTAATTGTGTATCTCACGTCATTCATGTAAAAAATATGTCTTTATTTTTATTTTCAAAAACATATTAATACTTTAAATATTAAAAATTTAAAAACTATAAAAATATTAATATTATTATTTTATTAATTTTTTATTGAAAATGCTGTCTGACTTAAGCATAGGGGACATGTAAAGGGGAGCAAGAAGGAGGGAGGTTTGAAAGGGGGAAAGTGGTAGGTGGTAGATGAGACTGTAGGAGTAGAGGGACAGCTATAAAAAGCATGGTATTCAGTATTTTGCTGAATGACAAAGAAATCTTTATTGGTTAGAGACTCAAAAATCTAGAGATTAATTTTAAGTCCAATTATGTTTAATATATTTGCTAACACAGCTGAAACCATGTGTGAAGGTCTTAGAACCTTCCAAATGTGTAGGATTAGAGAAGACTATTCTAAGTGGTGTCGTTTTCTCTAAATAAAAGAATAAGTTTTGGAAGGGAATGAAGTCTGTAAATATGTTGCATGCTTGCAAGGTGATTGGAATTTGATATTTATGTCAGCCAAAGAGAAAAAAAAGATCTACAACAGATGAGCCTTTTCATAGCCCTTTGAAGGGTTAGGTGCAATGAGATGCAATATATGTAGGATATATTCTTTCTTTCAATCCCTCTTTAGAGATTTTTGTTAAGTATGTTTAGGAACTATTGCCTTGCCTATCTTCCCTAGTATAAGTAGAGACATATCTGGGAAAGATTTTTTAATCCTCCTTTTTTCCTAATGTTTTCCTTCAGGAGAGAGTTTTATCTTATTAGAATATAAAACAGAATCAAACAGGAATTAAACTGTTGCCAGAAATTTGGGTTAAGTCACTAAATCCAGATGGATATTTATACAAAGTCATAAACTATTAAAGTAAAACCATCAGGCTTTGGATTACTTTAGGTATGAATGACTCTTTTTAATTTATTGGCTATACCAAGGATCAAACCTAGGACCTCACACATTCAAAGCAAGTTGTCACCTCCGAGTTACATTCCCAACCCCTTATTAAATATTTTTGTTCTATCCTTAATGTAAATCATACCTTAATTACAATTAATGTTTACTAATTAAAAATAATAAATATTGGTTGAATAAGAAAATTAATGATGAAAGGAATGTAATTATAATAGCTTGTCTTTGAATTATTGAAATTCCTATTTTTAAGTAAATAGAGATGAGTTTATTCATGTAAATTTATATTTCCACTTATAGTAAATGCGTGAGGCTCATCCTCACACTTGGATGAGCCTCACGCATAAAAGAACTGACAGAGGAACCCAGGTGTGTGGGACCCGGGGCTGAGATCTCCAAGCCTGCACAGTTTGGGACTGGACCTGCCAGTAACTAGACAGTTACACCCACCAACTGCCGTGTAACTCCAACAAGGGCCAGGATCCAGAGATTATCACACTCAGCTCCTGGGAGAGAACATGGCAGAGTCTCCTACCCTATGCCTGACTGTCTCCACCAGGGCCCAACAGCTGAAGACCACCGAGGCCCAGCCAAGGCCATGCTGGGAGCACTCTCCACACACTTGGATGAGCCTCACGCATAAAAGAACTGACAGAGGAACCCAGGTGTGTGGGACCCGGGGCTGAGATCTCCAAGCCTGCACAGTTTGGGACTGGGCCTGCCAGTAACTAGACAGTTACACCCACCAACTGCCGTGTAACTCCAACAACGGCCAGGATCCAGAGATTATCACACTCAGCTCCCGGAAGCGCGCGGCCGCATTCGCGGCCACGCGACATCTTATCATCTCATTCCTAATTTGGTCAAACTGGCAGGCTACCAAATGTAACATGCCCACACGGCAGAGTCTGGCAAACTCCCCGTGGTATACCCAATATGCCAAATACCAGTAACAATGATGGGTCTCATTCTCCTAACCCTGAAAAAGCCTTATATATGGCACTTTAAAAAAAAAAATCTCAGGGCTAGGACGAAGAAGACGTTACTGGCACCTGCTCGAGGCAATCGACGAACAACAGGGTGGTCGTGATCGTGATCGTGATAGTAAATACTTTGGGGTAATTACTCGGGTAGTTGCTTAGGCAGCAGACACAAAAAAACCTACTGCCCAGTAAAGCTACTGATGTTCAAGGAACTTTTCACATATCCATTTTTTTTCAGAGTCAGTCACATCTTTTCTCAGAAGAAAATTTTAATAAATTGGGAAAGGGATCAATTTTTTTGGAAACTGTTAAAAGTTTAAAACATATGACTCATCATTTGCATATAAGATTAATGATTAAATTAGCTGTCCAAGCTACATACATATCTACCCTACATGTTTACATGTATACAGATACATAAACTGTATATATCTATACATGTAAGTATACACAGTAAGCTGTGATGTGCTTGTCACTTTTTTCTATTTCCTTCTAATGATATTAAAAATACTTGGAATTAACTGGGTCAAAGCTTATAATTTCAAAGATAGTTTTAACAATGCTAAACTTTATATGTAAACTTGGCTTACAAAGGTGACTATGCTGCAGGATAAGAAACTTTTAAGTATTTAATTTATGACTTGTTTGTTCAACAAGTGGTTCAATACTGTCAGGTACATGGTAAAAATTTATTGCAGCTTCTCCTCCCTCCCTCACTCCTTCCTTCCTTCCTTCCTTCCTTCCTTCCTTCCTTCCTTCCTTCCTTCCTTCCTTCCCTTTTTCTTGACTTCTGCACAGTTCAGAACGTGGTTTCATTATTGGTCCACAAAAGAATCAATTAAAAAATTAATATTTTAATATTTATCCTTTATTTTTAACCTATACTACTGTTCTCATCCCCTTTTGATGCCTTTCCAAGTGCATCTGCATTGTTTGGGAAATTTATGTGTGCATGAAAAAGCATAGCATTTCCCCCTGATTTTATTTTACATTAATAAAGTAGTTCACAGTAATTTACCACAATCAGTATTCCAACACCAATCCCACCACCATAACACTTCTCCACCCCCTTTCTTAACCCCCACCACTCAAGCCTGTCATGCGAAGTGTAGTATAAAAACCCATGTAGCCACGAAGTGACCACGTGCTCCAGGGATTCTGAAATTTTAGAAAGGATGATACAACTTGTGTATTTCTTGCGAGATTTATTTGTAAGTCTCTGAGTCATGGACATTATAAATGAGTTTAAATAGTGTTGGAGGTGGTTCATGGCCGTGGCCTGTGGGCTCTGAGAAGACAGGGATATGTGTGGAAGTCGCCCATACCCAACTCTACACAATCCTGGAAGTTCCTGTCACAAAAAGCACATACCTGGGATTTTCAGCAGATTTATTTTCATGCATGGGAGGATTGACTGCAGCATGTGGAAACTGGCCTTGAGCATGGTGGAGATTGGGTTCTGGAGTTTTTCAGCCTCCAGGGTTCTCTTGAGCCAGGCGAAGGGAATCACCTGTCCTCCTCCCTTTGTCCCAGATGAAATTCATCCTGGTGCAGCATCTGGGGTCATCTCTCAAGCATTGTATTTTTGGTGAGAAATTAATTCTTTTCTTCTCAGCATTATGCTGTTACCCTATCTCCATGTTACTGGATAGTCCTCCTGGACATTGATTTCATGGAGATGCCACTGCATCTGGAGAAGGATACCAGGCTGCATTCTTCTCCTCCCATCAATGAATAAATTTGCCACATTCCCTTTGGAGTTGGATGTATTTTGTTTCTGTGAATATATGACCCAGCAATTTCATTCATGTGAGTATACTCCAAGGATCAAAAAGTATAAACCACAAAAGATGTCCAAACTCCTATGTTTATTGCAGCACTATATACAAAAGTCAAAATATGAAACCACCCAAATGCCCATGAACAGATTTGTGGATAAAGAAACTATGGTACATATACTCAATGGAATACTATACAGCCATATGAAAAGATAAAATCATGCAATTTGTTGCAACATGAATGGATCTGGAGTGAGTCATGTTGTGTGAAATCAGTGAGAGGGAGAGGTATTCTCCATGATACAAAGCTAGAGGCATCTTCAAGGATGAAGTTCTACTGACCAAACAGGTAGAAGCAGAGATAAACACATGGGACTACGTTAAGAAGGTTTTGCACGTTAAAAGGAACAATGACCAGAACTCTTCAGTTATATTGAATGTTCATGATTTTTAGATTAGGGACACATGTCTTGTATGTAGAGGACCCCAACGCAATCCCTGGCATCACATAGCTATTATTGAATCATTAAGCCTATCAAGCCAAGTGTCATGGGGATAGGAGCTCTGGTCTCCTGAGCAGTGTTTAGGAGCTTCCCCTAAAGCGAGTGAAAGTTGAGCACTGTGTAGACCCCAATCATGATCACGATCACAACCATCCTGTTATTCGTCGATTGCCTCGAGCAGGCCCCAGTTACGTCTCCTTTTCCCTAGCCCTGAGATTTTTTAAAAGGTGCCATATTCAGGGTTAGGAGAATGAGACCTATTATTGTTACTGGTATTTGGCATATTGTGTACGCCACGGGGAGTTTGCCAGACTCTGCCGTGTGGGCAGGTTACGTTCGGTAGCCTGCCAGTTTGTCCAAAGTAGGAATGATATAATAAGATGTCCGGGAGCTGGGTTTTATAGTCTCTGAGCCTTGGCCGTTGATGGGATTACACGGCACCAGGGGGTCAGTTGGTGGGTGTGACCCCTGCCTACTGGAATTTGGAGGATCTGGGTGGGAAGATGCTCAGTCCCAATCTGAGCAGGCTTGGGGATCTCAGCCCCGGGACCCATATGCCTTTGTTCCTCTGCCGGTACCTTCATGCATGTGGAGAGTGGTCTCAGCATGGTGGTGGCTGGTTCTGGAGATCTTTGGCTGCTGGACCCCAATATCTGAAGCAAATTAACAATAGTCACAGTGCTATTTAAGCTAAGAATATGCTGTTCACATATCCCATTTTTTCTTAATATCATATATTAAACAACAAAGTCTCCAATGGAGACGTTACTGGGCCCGCTCGAGCAAATATATTAAAAACATTTAATTTTATTTAAGAATAAGATTATTTGGTGGGGGAAACTGGTAATACATATGGAAATACCAGGAAAGCATATTGTTTTTATCTGGGGTATTTACTGAGAATAAAATATTAGTCTACATAAAAAGACATCAAGATTATCTTTAGACAAATAATTATGAGAATGCTTCCAAATAAAGCATCACAACATCAACATATGCCAATTTTATACTTATTTTTGTGTGTTTAAGCAGTTAACAGAGTACTCTCAGGACAGTAAACTTAACTCAATATAATATGTCACTGTCACTGTCCTCCCGTTGTTCATCAATTTGCTCTAGTGGGCCCAGTAACGTCTTCATTTTGAGACCTGTTGTTACCGTGTTTGGCATATTGAATACATCACAGATAGCTTGCCAGGCTTTGCCGTGTGGGCGAGATACTCTTGATAGGTTGCTGGGCTCTCCAAGAGGGGCAGAAGAATCAAACCCGGCTCGGCCAGGCTTGCTGCTCGCGAGGCAAATGCCCTACCACTGTGCTATTGCTCCAGCCCAATATAATATGAATAATCAAAAAAACTTTTAGTTAACAGAAGTAATGAGGACCCAACTAGTGAGTTTCTTAGACTAAAATCTAGCCACTTTTCACCTGACTTGCAATTCCATCTTAGGGTATTACTTTTCATAACTTTCTTACCTAGGCCAAATGGCACTGAAGACTTCATGGTTTCAAAACACTCCTGTGAATTCTTACTTCCATGATCTTGATCCTGTAATATACTAATATATTTCTTGGGAACACCATCTTCCAATAGTGATTATTTCTTAATTTTATGGTTATACCCTCCTGGTGGAGGAATGGGTATTTGATCATTGTATAATTGAAACCCAAGCACAAAAATTTGTAAGTCTACAACTGTACCTCATGATGTCTGATTAATAAAAATTAAAAAAAAGAAACCTCTCAAATTATATTGACTATTTAGTCAGTTTATTTTCCCAGTTTTTTTTTTTATCTCTATGATTTAGGCAAAAAACAATTAGAGCGGACATCCCATTTATTTATTTACTTATTTTGTTTGGGGGCCACATTGATGGTGTTCAGTGTTGTTGTTTTGTTTTGGGGACACACTGGCAATTCTCAGGGATTACTCCTGGCTCTGCACCCAGGAATTACTCCTGGCAGTGCTCGGGGAACCATAAGTAATCTTCAGTACTATTGGTCTGGTCCTTAATCCTAGCTCTGCACTCAGGGTTTACTTCCGGATGGTGTTCAGGGTCTCATATGGGATGCAGGGGATTGAAGCCAGGCTAGCTTCATGCAAGGCAAACACCCATATCCACTGCGCTATTATTGCTCCAGCCCCTGGTTTCCCTTTTAATTTAAAATCCTCCCACTCTTGAAAACTCAAAAGACTCATTCTGCTATATTATCTCATATATTATTAGAAAAAATTTGCCTTTTGGGAGGACATGCACTTAAAATAAATTTCTCTAAAGTTTTTAGAAATACTAATTTAAAAATATATTTGCACCCCTATGAAAATTCCAGGAAACTATATTGTTTTTATTTGGGGTATAAGATCCATTATTCACAGTAGCAAACACATATAGTCGACCTAAACGTCCATTAATTGATGACTGAATAGAGATGCTAATATATATATATATATATATATATATATATATATAGATACATACATGCATATAAATATCATTATATGTAAAAGATAAAAACTTTTTTTCCATTTGGGACAAGAGAAATATCTCTTGAGGTGATTAAATATAAAATAAGCAAGGAAATAATAGACAATTGCCAAATGATTTGACTCATATACAGACTACAAAGAACTAAAGACAATAAACTTGCAAAAATAGAAAATTATCTCTTAAACTTGGTTAATTTATCATAAAATATGTTTGTATATTTTCTAAAGATTTTACATTAGATCATAAATATTGTCACTGTCAATGTCCTCCCGTTGTTCATCGATTTGCTCTAGTGGGCCCAGTAACGTCTCCATTGGAGACTTTGTTGTTATTGTGTTTGGCATATCGAATACGTCACGGGGAGCTTGCCAGGCTCTGCCCTATGGGCGAGATACTCTCGGTAGCTTGCCGGGCTCTCCGAGGGGGCGGAGGAATCGAACTCGGGTCGGCCATGTTGGCTGCGTGCATATTATTATCATTTAATACCATGAAGAAATATTTAGCATGGGCTACTCTCCTTGGCCCCATTTCTCTAGATCTACATCCCAATCTCAACTTTCTATCTTAACATCGTGATGGAAAGTAAAGTAGATTCCATGGAAAAGAAAAGGATGTGCTTATTTGTAATTTGTATATTAATAGCTTTGAAATAGGTTCTGAGGTTTTGGATGTGCTTCTTCCAATGAAACAAATTTCTTTTGTGAGACAGATGAGCCCTAAATACAAAACACCATTTACAATTGTCATTATGAGTTGTATTTGTGCCAACTCAAATGTATTTTCTCTTTTCTGATTGAACAAGTAATTCAGTTCCAGCTTGACCCAAATGGCCTTATTATTCTTTTATAGTTCTTTATGCTCTCAGAGTTTTTATTTGTTTGTATGGGAATGAAGATTTCTCACGTCACGGTTTTTTGAGAAAGAAAATAAAAATTTTAAGAATACATTTCTGAAACAGCAGAAACTCAAAGTCTTTTGCTGTTCCTATCCATTTATTCATCTTAATTTTAAGAACATTTATGAAAACAAAAGAACGATGTTAATTGGAAAATTAGAAAACACACATGATTAAATATAAAATAAAATAAGTAAATTATATGATAATGGATAAAATCTGGCAACAAACATAACAGTTATTACAGATATAGATTTAAAATAAATTAATTATGGGACCAGAGCGATAGCACAACGGGTAGGACGTTTGCCTTTCATTGGACCGATTTGGGTTCAATCCCCGGCACCCCATATGGTCTCCCCAGCACCACCAGAAGTAATTCCTGAGTGCAGAGCCAGGAGAAACCCCTGAGAATTGCTGGGTGTGACCCTAAAAGCAAAAATAAATAAATAAATAAATAAATAAAATTAATTTAAATAAATATAAACTGCGTAATCTAAGGAAACCTACAAATGTTATAAATGATGAATCCTATATACGCCTATATAAGAGTCTCCTGCCCCTGCGCCTGGCTGTCCTCACTGGGACCCCTTGGAGGGGGTTGAGTTTCTCTCCCCGCCCCGAGCAGAGCCCCAGCAGCCAAAGACCTCCAGTACCAGCCACAGTCATCCTGAGACCACTCTCCACATTTCTGGACAAGCCTCATGCATGACGGAACTCGCAGAGGAACCCAGGCATGCGGGTCCCGGGACTGAGATCTCCAAGCCTGCTCAGATCAGGACTGGGCCTTCTGCACCCAGATCCCCCATCTTCCAGTAGGTAGGCATCACACCCACCAAGCTGCCACCGGCGCCAGGTTGGTCCCATCAACAGCCACAACCCAGAGACTGTAAAACCCAGTTCCCAGAAGTGCGCGGCTGTATTTGTGGCTGTGTGACACCTTATTTTCTTGTTCTTACTTTGGAGAACCCTGCAGGCTACTGAAGGTATCCTGCCTGCATGGCAGAGTCTGGCAAACTTCCCGTGCTGTACTCAATATACCAAATACCAGTAACAATGATGGGTCTCATTATCCTCGCCCTGAAAGAGCATTGAATATGACTCTTTTAAAATCTCAGAGCTAGGAAGAAGATGTTACTGGTGCCTGCTTGAAGCAATCGACGAACAACAGGATGATCGTGATCATGTGATATAAGTTTTTAAATTCACATTAGCTCAATGAAATATTCAAAATTTATAAAAGAAGTAAAAATTATTTTAACTGAAGATACACCCCAATGAGTAGATATATTGTTCCCTCTTCTGCAAATTGTTTTTAAATTTTTACTACTTCCTTCCGGGCTGGAGCGATAGCACAGTGGGTAGGGCATTTGCCTTGCACCCGGCCAACTTGGCCGACCCGAGTTCTATTCCTCTGCCCCTCTTGGAGAGCCCGGCAAGCTATCAAGAGTATCTCATCTGCACGGCAAATCCTGGCAAGCAACTCATGACGTATTTGATATGCCAAACACAGTAACAACAAGTCTAATAATGGAGACTTTACTGGGCCCACTCAAGCAAATTGATGAACAATGGGAGGACAGTGCAGTGCTACTACCTCCTTCCAGAGATAATCTTTCTCCCAAGTTAGCCATCTAGTTTAAATGAGAGCTGCTGTTTCTTATAAGATCTGACCATATTTAATGACTTGAGTTTGAGTAGTTAAATTCAAAGTGATTATCACTCATACCTGACCTTAGCTGATTAGTCTTGGATTAAACCATCATGCAAATTGGACTAAGATACAATCTATGCCTTTATAACTTGAAAAAGAGCAAAACTATGTCATTTTTTGGTGATGGTTTTGGAACATTGAAGGAGCTAATGACACATTTTTTTTTTTAAATTTTTAAATACTTTTTTTTTTTGCTTTTTGGGTCATGCCTGGGGATACACAGGGGTTCCTCCTGGCTCTGCATTCAGAAATTACTCCTGGCAGTGCTCAGGGGACCATATGGGCTGCTGGGAATCAAACCAGGGTCTGTCACGTACAAGGCAAATGCCCTACCTGCTGTGCTATCACTCCAGCCCCTAATGCGATATTTCATGATTCGATTTGATAGAAAACCTTTCCTAAAATAACAGTCAAACTGTACTTACATAATTTGTAGTATGTTCTGAAACATTGTGTTGCTATTCCTGATTGGCCACTGGGCCACATTTTTTTTTTGTGATTATAACTTTTCTTATAAATCCTAATTTATTCTCTTAGCTAGATTTTTTTGTTGCTTTTTTTTTGTGGGCTAGCTGACTCTTACTGAGGAATAAAACAGGAAATAATTTAAAAAATGAATCCTTCATAAGCCCTCAGTTCAGGTGAGTAGGTATTAGATTACAGTTCTAAGCATTTTAAGAAATAATATTGGTTTGTCCTTTCTCCTCCTTGTGGGAGCTTAGGTTTAATGAGATACTCCCACCACAGTGCTCCCAAGGCACACCCAATTCCATCAGGCACTCCCAATCCTCTGTGTTTATCTTTAACCTCTTCTTTGTGCTCTTCTTTCTCTGCAACTTATAAGGTCAAATTCTTCTGAGGGTTTGGTATTTTGTGTATTTAAGTGAAATATTGCTTTTCTCTTTCCTTTATGTCCTTTGCATAGTTGATTTTAGAGCAATGTAAATTTTTTTGTATAGATGCAGAAAGATAGTTAATGCTATGCTATTTTATCATGAAGTTAATTGACTCCAAATAATATTTACTTCTGGGCATCCATCATATTTACTTAAGCCGCTGTTGCCCTTAGTTCCTAACACCCTGAAAGAGAAGTTCCCAGCGAGGAACAAGGATGGACCTAGGGCAACCTGTAAGCTACCCTGATATTGAAAAGGAACAGGCTAAGTACCCTAAGTACCATAAGCAGTATAATAGAGCATGGTCATGGAACAAACACTGTCATGACCCAAAAAGAAGTAATTGGATAAGGACCCTGCTGGAGTTAGGAAAGACAAACTTGGACTGAGAACTGTAGTCTGGGATATATATGTAGCAATATCCTCGGGAAGAATCACCCTTTAAGCTTAATATATCTCTTACTGTGTTCATACAAAATGGCTAGAAATATTATTGCACTGTTGCACTGTACCACTCTCCTTCCATTGTTCATCGATTTGTTCAAGCGGGCACCAGTTATTTCTCCATTGTGAGATTTGTTGCTACTGTTTTTGGTATATTGAATACGTCACGAGGAACTTGCCAGGCTCTGCTGTGCAGGCGGGATACTCATGGTAGCTTGCGGGGCTCTCCGAGAGAGAGAGACGGAGGAAACCAACCCTGGTCAGTCATGTGCAAGGCAAACGCCCTACCTGTTATGCTATCTCTCCAGCCCAGAAATATTATTAAGAAGTAAATTTAAGATGGCTGTTTAAATGGATACTGACTAAGGAAAGGAGAAAGCAATACATCCCTAGAGGGAATTCACCCTGATGGATCTATAACATCTGCCAGAAGGGAAATGGAGAAGATTATCCATGACTTCTACTCAGTCACTTTCATAATCACAGTTAAATAGTGCACTGCATTTAGACTTTTAAAGTTAAAACTGCTATCAATGTTGTGCAAGTTCAAAGACTAGACTGAAATCCACCTCATTCCAGAAAAAACAATTATTTTATTATTTTAAGAGATTTTAGATACTCTCTAGATGTACATTTACTCATACCCATAATTAGAAGAAAAGGTAGCAGAGTCTTGAGATCACTTGATCACTTGACTTCCTGTTAATCATCGATTTGCTCGAGCGGGCACCAGTAACGTCTCCATTTCTCCCTGTTGCATGCCAGTGTAGCCCAATGGCGTCTGTTCGCTCTAGGAACATGCACAGCCTCAAACCGATCATTCATGATCTTGATGAAGAAGTCTGACCATCTGGTAGGTGGGTGGCCACGCGGTCTTTTGACGTCCTGTGGAATTCAGTCACTAACAGCTCTAGTCCAGTGGTCATCTCTAAATCTCATTATATGACCAGCCCATCTGATTTTTGACATCTTGGCAAATGAGACAGCGTCCCTGATTCTTGATCGTTGATGGAGGTCGGAACTCCGGATTCTTTTTCTCATTTGAGTGAAATGTGATATTCCAAGCATAGCTCTTTCAATTCTTCTTTGGGAGACCCGAATAGCGTTCTCATCCTGTTTGCATAGGGCCTACGTCTCTGAGGCGTATGTTAATGCAGGAAGAATTGGAATCAAAGAGATGTGCCCAGAGCCAGAGGTTCTTCATGCTCTTAGCTATTTCTTCGACACTCTTGATGAGTTCGAAGCCGTGCAGATTGGGTGCCAGGTCATTTGTCATGTTGACTTCTCGACCTAGGTACACATAATTGTTGCATTCAGAGATGGTTATTCCGTTGAGAGCAAATGGAATGACAGGAACAAGGCTGTTTCTCATAAACATTGACTTCGTAAGATTCAGTTGTAGTCCGACCTTTCCACACTCACCGTTGAAGTCGGCCAGCATTTGTGCTGCTTGGCTAATGTTTGGTGTTATTAAAACAATGTCATCAGCAAAGCGGAGGTGGCGTAGTTGCCAAACATCTGTCTTCACTCCCATTCCTTCCCATTCCAGTCATTGCATGATGTTGTCGAGGGTGGCACTGAAGAGTTTTGGTCAAATAGTATCATTCTGCTGAACCCCTCTCTTGACATCAATAATTACTTCTTTGTAGAATGGTGAGATTCTGGTAGTGAATTCGTAATACAGCTCACAGAGGATCCTGATGTATTGAGTTTGAATGCCCTGATTGGCTAGGGCTTCAATGAATGCTTCTGTCTCAACAGAATCAAAGGCCTTTTTTAAATCAATGAACATTAGACAGAGTGGCATCTTGAACTCCCGAGAAACCTCAATGAACTTGGTTATCGTGTGGATATGGTCAATGGTGCTGAATCCTTTGCGGAACCCAGCTTGCTCGCACGATTGTCCTTCATCTAGTGTTCTGCTAATCCTATTCAGGATGACTCAAGTGAACAACTTGTAGATGACAGACAAAAGGCAGATCGGGTGATAGTTGCCAATGTCGTGGATGTCTCTTTTCTTGTACAGTCCTGCTGGTTTTCCATTGGGATGGAACCTTGCATTCAGACAGTTAGCGTGTAAAGAGCCGAGCCAGCATATTGATGAGTACTGATGGCAGGTTCTTCAGGTGTTCAGGTCTGAACTTGTCTGAGCCGGGTGCTGTTCGTTTCTTTACAGACGAAATGGCATGTCGAATTTCGGAAGGGAGAACATTGAGAAGGACATATCCATCCTGTGGAATTTGGTATGTCGGCAGGTGGACATGTCTATCGAAGAGATTTGAGTAGAAGTCATGGATAATCTTCTCCATTTCCCTTCTGGAAGATGTGATAGATCCATCAGGATGTCGGAGGGCAGTCATCTTGGTCTTGTAGTTGGCGAGGACAAGCGGGCATTACAAATACTTTTCCCATCTTCTGCTGCATCTACTGCTCTTCTCTCTTTGAGGTCTTCCTTGATCGCATCTCTGCACTGCTTTGAGAGCTCGGACTTTTGCTTGCGGTTGCCTGAGGCATGCACCAAACCACATTGGCAAATAAGCTCAAGAGTTTTTGAAGACAGGCTTTTTTTGTGGCTATCTCTCTCTTGGCATTCCTCGCACAATCATGGAGGTGCTGAACCAGTCGATCGTATTCCTCGTCAATGTTGTCAACAATGGCATCTTCCCATGTTGCCGCAATAGTGCCAAAGAGCTGCCAGTTGGTGGTCGTTCTGGGAGTTCTCTTCTTAAACTTTGCAGCCCTTTCTTTCTGCTCTGTGAAGTAGAATTTTGCACAAAGGAGACGGTGGTACGATCCCATTTGGAATTTTGGGACAACAGCGACATCGGTCAGGCAAAACCATCGATTGAATATGATGTGGTCTATTTCATTGTGGAATCGTCCACCGGGAGACTCCCATGTCCAAGTTTAGATTCAGCCTTCTGGAATCATGACTTACCATGGATGGTCTTGGTTGACATGACCAAAACCCCACAGAATAAGAAAAGCGGAACTCTGAGACCTTGGACTCCAGGCTCAACGGACCTAGGGACAGAGATTCTCTGCTTGCTCCCATCAACCACAGGTGAAGAAGAGATTAATATCAGGAGCCCCATCCTATCCTACCCTGTCTGCTTCCACCAACCACCAGAGCCCTAGGGATTGGATTGCGCACAGAAGACCAAACCTACCCCTACCTGTACCAGATAAATACCTCACTGGCAGACCTCCACTACCTCCATGACCTCCATTACCCAGCTGCTGCCCCTCTCCAGGACACTTTCCAGACCCGCGCGGCCACTTCCTGAATTGCCCTACCATATTTGATAGGGTTCAAATATGGTATGAAGCATGGTAACACCTACAAGGGCGATTAGAGGCCGCCCCAGAAGCCTCTATGCCTCTTGGAGAGCCTGGCAAGCTACCGAGAGTATTCCGCCCACATGGCAGAGCCTCACAAGCTATCCGTTGTGTAATCGATATGCCAAAACCAGTAATTACAATGGGTCTCATTCCCTTGACCCTGAAGGTGTCACCAATATGGCAGCATTGAAAAGGATGAGAATGGAGAGGCCGATAAAATCTCAAGGCCGAACTAGGCTGCCACAATGAAGGAAGACAAAAATGATCATCTGTACTTTCAATGCACGTATGCTAGCATCAGATGCATCCATCGAGAACCTGATGGAACAAGCGGGAAAGATCAAGTACGACATCATTGGTCTGATGAGAACAAGAAGGCACCAATCTCATCACACCGTTTTTGACACTGGAGAAGAATTGTTCCTCGGAACATGCGATAAAAGAGTTGACGGAGGTGTCGGTGTCGTTGTCAACATGAACTTGGCCATGAGCATTGATTCATTCGAATGCCTAACAACCCGAATCGGACGTTTACATTTGAATAGATGTGGCTCACTGCCGGCAGTTTCTATCTTCGTTGTCGACGCACTAACATCCAATTATGATGAAGGAGAAATTGAGAACTTCTACATGGAGCTGGAGAAGTTCTATAAAGAAGACCACACCTTCTACAAGATCATTTTGGGTGATTTTAATGCCAAGATAGGACCAAGAAGATCAGCCGAAGAACTTCGCATCAGGACCCATGGCCTAGAATGGAACGAACAGGGTGAGAGACTGTCTGAGTTCATCATGTCAACCAAGAGTCTTGAGATGGGGTTTTAGGATTCAGCACCCAAGGGCATGAATTCACTAATCCCACTGGCAAAAACTATTATATACAGAATAATATCCATTATCTCTTAGATAAATAGTCTTTAAGTGCAGACACTACTCATTTTTTGCTTTCTTTTCTTTTTAAATTGAGCCACAGAGTTACAAAATTATCCATTATTAACTTTCAGGCATACAATGTTCCTACACCAGTCCCTTCACCAATGTCTACACCCCCCTACCAACGGCCCCAGTTTCCCTCCTCCTGACCCCTCCCAACCTACCCCAGTCAGCCTCTCCACCATTGATCTAGTGTTCCCTTCCCTAACTTATCCCCTGGCCTTGTGGCATGATTCCTTCTGAAGACCAATTCTGTGTTTCATTTCTATTGTCTTGGGGTCCTTGCTACTTACTCACTTGCAACCTTATATGAATCTTTTTTTGCAATACTTTGAAGTAGATGTTTTAAAGGGTAATAAAATTGAGACTAGAACATTCAGTAAACTGCCTGAGATTATAAATGAAAGCGGTACATGTGAGAGACAGGCTCTATCATGGCTCCTTGAGACTGTTTTACTTTCCAGTAAACTACCACTGCTTCACACCAAAATACCTGATCTATCCTTGAAAGGGCTGTCTGAAGTATCTTACAAATAAACTAATAATTTCTTATTAAAGGCAGTTTCCTGTTTTCTAAGTATTTCATTTCATTTCATTTCATCATCCTGTTATTCGTCGATTGCCTCGAGCAGGCCCCAGTAACGTCTCCTTCATCCTAGCCCTGAGATTATATTCAAGGCTCTTTAGGAGAATGAGACCCATCATTGTTACTGGTATTTGGCATATTTGGTATGCCACGGGGAGTTTGCCAGACTCTGCCCTGTGGGCAGGCTAAATTCGATAGCCTGCAAGTTTGTCCTAACTTGGACAAACAAACAAACAAACTTTTCTAAGTATGATACTGCAAAATTGGCCCAGGCATGGTTTCCTGGAAATGTGTTTAGAGATAAAGACCAAAAATGGATTCTGGCATTTTCTCAATTACCTATTTCTTCATTTTTCTTGGATCTGATTATGCTGTCAGATTACTGATAGACTTGCCCTGATTTCTACCTGGTAAGTTACTACTATTATTTTCCTGAATTAAACTCAGCTAGAAAAAGGATTTTTATTCTGCAACAACAATAAAACATATCTCTACCACTCTCACCCCGTTGTTCATTGGTTTGCTCAAGTGGACCAGGAATGTCTCCATTTGTCCCTGTCACGTGCTAGTGTAGCCTGATGACATATTGGATCCTCTTTCAGGGTCAGGGGAATGAGAACCATCATTGCTACTGTTTTTGGCATATTAAGTATTCCACAGATAGCTTACCAGGCTCTCTCCAAGAGGGACAGAGGCTTGTGGGGCAGCCTCTGAAACATATGTATGTGTATATATAATATATATATTAAAAGTATAGTAGCACTTACAGTTGTTAATTTAACAAAAATAAGTTGGAGAATTTAAAAAAAACACTGAATCTTTTCATTATATATATTTGTTAAGTGAGCAAATACCAGATAAAAACTTTTATTTGAATAGTGAAAGATGATATTAAAATTGCTTTGATTTAATCAATGGATAGATTTAGGAAAGAAAATATTGCAACCTTATTACCAATAAATGTGCTTGTGATTTCAAGCAAGAAAAAAATAATTGTGATGTAGAAAAATAGTTTATTGGGTCACTTAATTAATGATAGAAAAAAGATGCAACTTCTGTTATTTTGCCATGTCCCTTCTCTGCCCCAAATGGGAAGATTTAATTGCATATTAAAACACTATCCCAGAGAATAAATATTAGACTCAACGCTTTCTTATTAAAGTTTAATGTATACATTTACAAGCTAAACTATATAAATTGAAGCATTTAGTCACCTAACATCAAAGATTTTTGAGGGAAAAGACCATTTACTTGTCATTATTCATCTTTAAAATCTATGACAACTCCATCATACTAATGTCAGTGACATTTGGAGAGACCTTTATAGGATATATTAAATCTTAAACTAATTTGAATCTGTGAAAATATAATGGTTCTCTCAATAATCTTGTTGCAATAGTTGCTCCCATTTTAAAATCATTATCTGGTAAGGTTATCTGCTGACACTATTTCTTCAGTCAAAATATGTATGCTCAGGACCTTTATTTATTGCTTCATTTAGATTTGTTATTTGTGGTGCAAATCTTACAGCAAGGATTTCATGCTTGGAAATATCCTCTTGAAATAATTGCTTGTTTTACTTAATTTACAGTGTTGCAATATGCAGTTTTTGTAAATAAAAGCCATGGTAATGAGATAATTATTTACATATGACTTCATCTTACAGTAGGGAAGTTTAGATTTTTCACATATTGTATCAGATGCTCGATGTCACATAACTAAGTTAATAGATCATAATATCTAAGCAAGCTTAAATCAAGTATAAGTAGTTCTAAAAATCCCTTCACAGACACTTGGCTCATGTTCCTGGCCTTAGGGAAAGAGTCTCTCAAGGGAAAACCAACCAGCTTTGGCATTTGGTCTGTCTTGGAATGAGATATTTGTGGGTTGCATTCCAAATGTTATTGAAGTTGCCTAGCTACCTCATCTCAATAGAAGGATTAATGAGAATTTTGACAGCAATTGGCAATGTAGCAAATTGCCAGGTCTTTCTTGACAGCTGGCTTGTGGGGAGTTGTCCATTTCCACCCACGAGAGCTCCTTTGAGTGAGCCGAACTGTGGACAAATGCCAGGGTGACTAGTCCTCCTTTGCTCCCGATTCTCATGTTATAGCAGGTCTCAGGTCTGCCTGGATTGGAAAGCAAGAGAAAAGTCAGTGATGGCTAAAGTGCCTTTCTTTAGAGATGCAAAGCCACAGATTCATAATCGTTCATGCCACCTTCATGTACAGAGTGTAATCCTGCAGTCTGCTCCCTGTTCCTAGCAAATCCGCCACTCTGTGCTCGTTGCTGCCTCAGGTGATTTCAAGCTTTACTGTGAGGTGTTTATGAGCACTATAACTACAAAGATTTTTGAGCACCCAGTGAGCACTGTGTGAGCATCACAAATAAAGTATGTGGTTGCTTGTCAGGGGAATGTACCATCACTAAATGTGGACAATTACGTGTGCAAACCCAGGTTACCACCACATCAGCATAAAGTATTAAATTTATTATTCATTTGATAAGCCAATGACTTTTAAAAGTCTGTGAGCATATATACACATATACGCATATACATAGTCATACAAATATGTACATATATTAGTTTTGAGGTCACTCCAGGCAGTGATCAGAGGCTACTTGTATTTTATGCTTGAAAGTTTCTCTGACAGTGCTCAGTGGACCACATGAAGTTCTAGAGATGGAACCCACGCTTTCTGCATGCCAAACACGTTTTTTGATTCTTAATATATCTCTCTATCCCCCATTAATAGCTATTATTGAGTCCTAAGAGCAACAGAGGTATATAAGGCTTATTTGAGGGATTGATGGTAAGGAAAAGGTTTTTCTGAGATAATTATTTTGGTCTGGAATAAGGGCATGGTGTAATAAAGAGCAGGGGAAGCTGGCTGTCTCATAATTCAAGAAAGAGAACTTTGTGTTCAAGAGTCTTAAGAAACAGTTGTGGAGTAAGTTATGCCGCTTAGGGTTACTCTTGGCAGTTATTAGGGGACCATATGCCTTGTCAGGTTATTGAAATTGGGTTAACTGCAATGTAAGGCAAGTGCTTTAACCTTTATATTATTTTTCTACCGATTATTATTCCTCTCGTTCAACTGGAGTAGTCTCTGATCTCCAATTTTCATGGGATCTCCCTAAACCAAGGCTTGACCCTGATATGTTTATCCAGATCTTTATTGGAAGTTGTGTATTTCTTTTTCCTTCCTTCCCTTCCTTCCTTCCTTCCTTCCTTCCTTCCTTCCTTCCTTCCTTCCTTCCTTCTTTCCTTCCTTCCTTCCTTCCTTCCTTCCTGATAATTATATGAATAAAATTAGAAGTAGATCTTCACTAGATCTGGGCTGGAGCAATAGCACAGCGGGTAGGGCGTCCGCCTTACAAGCGGCCAACATGGCCGACCCGAGTTCGATTCCTCCGCCCCTCTCGGAGAGCCCGGCAAGCTACCGAGAGTATTCGATATGCCAGACACAGTAACAACAAAGTCTCCAATGGAGACGTTACTGGGCCCACTTGAGCAAATCGACGATCAACAGGAGGGCCTTTATTTATTTTTATTTATTTATCTTCACTAGATAATAAATGAATTTGCCACTTTGATATTGAACTTATACATTTCTAGAAGCATGAGAAATTTATTTCCATTGTTTTGCCACCATTTAGATAATATAGTTTCTAATATAGCAGCTAAATGCACTAAGACAGATTCTGTAGAGAGAATTTCAGCATTTGGTTAAAAGAGAATCAGAAATTAGTTTGAAGTGATAGGCAAAGATGGTGATATAAAATTGGGTTTTATTCCACTTGCAGGAAACCACTGAAAGACTTTAAAACTAGTGGATTAAGTAACACAGGTGTAGGTATTACATACAATTTCTTGTTAGGTGTTGAGAATGGGTAGGAGTGCAGAATATATGGTTAAGGGGTTGCTGGAATGATGGAGGAAAGAAACAGTGTGGAGTTGTCTAAGGTGGCTGGAGTAGCAGCAGGGAGATAGACGTTTATGGATATCTCTCAGATGCATTTATGGCTCAGTAAAGAAGTCTTAATATTGTTTGATCTGATGTTCCCCAGGAAGAAAAGAAAAAATGGAAATCATCATCACATTCATTTTTGATTAATTCATTGGTTGGAAAAAACGAGGAACAGGAGATTTGTTTGGGGAATAATCCAGCAGTTATTTTAAGATAAGTTTTTGAGACATCTAAGAAATAAATATGTTATGGAGGTTCTGAGTATAGGAATAAACAAGTGTGCTTTTCACTTCTAATAATGACCTTAATAATTTTAATGGTGGGGTTATGGTGCTGCCAGCAGGTCAATCTATACCTGTGAGGTGAGTGCATCAGCAGCCTGATGGCATCGTCAGACTTTCAGATACCCCCAAATTGCTACTGTGCCTTTGGCCAGACCCAAAAAACTTGCAGCCAAGAGTTAGGTATGTGGGAGATACACCTACAAACCACCTCTGGCTCAACTATATAATTGGAGGTATGGCCTCTCTGGTTCCTAATCAAACTGCTTAACAGCCATGATCCCAGAGACTCAGAAATGAATCTCGGAACCCAAAGGTTTTTGGCAGAAATGTGTCCTGTTCCTGCAGTAGGTTACTGGGTCTGGGAAACCCAGGTGGGAATAGGTTTTGGGCCTTGGCCTGTTCCCTTTGGCGGCCCGGTGATTGTCATCCTCCAGAGGCCACTAGACAGTCAGGTTTGGGCCTGCAGTTACGAGACGCGTGGGGCCTCATCAGAAGGTGTGGAACCGGCCCTTTCCTCCCCATCCCAGTAAGATCTTGAGTTGCCACCTACAAATGGCCTCTCTGGCTCCTGATCAAGCTGATTAATGGCCATGATCACAGAGACTCAGAAACAAATCTCGAAACCGAGCGGCTTTTGGCAGAAATGCATCTGGACTGCACACATGGCCATGCACTCCAGAGGCAAAAGGACTTGATCCAGAGCTCGGCAGCTTGAGGCAGAAAAATGAATGGACCATACATTAAACTACCGCGCCATGCCTCCCTGAGAGGGAAAGGGTGTTGCTTCCTTCCACCTTTCCCCCTCCCCCCAGCAGCAAGGTGGCTGCCACCTCAGAGCTTATAGGAAAGCCAGGTATGAGCCGGCGGTGACGGGGCAACTGCAGTCTCATGGCAAGGGGGGCGGTTCTGGCTCGTCCTTCATGCCCTACTGAGGTCCCGAGTTGCCCCCCAGAAGTGGCTCTCCAGGACAGCCATAACACCAGGCACACAGAAACCAACCTCATAATTATATGGCTCTTTGCAGAAATCCAAAATCATTATATGATTCTCATAACCAGCTATAGAAAACAAAGTATTTCACAATCCCTTTTCAGCAATTCTGATTGTTGGGGGGAATTCTAAACAATAATGGTGCATCTTTTGTCGAAATAATGAATGTAATTAATCGATATGTCAAACACAGTAACAACAAGTCTCATGATGGAGATGTTACTGGGCCCGCTCGAGCAAATCGATGAACAACGGGAGGACCGTGATGATGGACCGTGA
Source organism: Sorex fumeus (assembly GCF_029834395.1). NCBI lineage: Eukaryota > Metazoa > Chordata > Mammalia > Eulipotyphla > Soricidae > Sorex > Sorex fumeus. The sequence continues at coordinate 61,688,854 of NW_026606059.1, forward strand.
TGATAAAGAAGAGTTAAGTGGAAATGATCTGCCTCACAAGCATAGGGAGGGGTGGGAGGCCAGGTATATTGAGGTTCTTGGTGGGGACAAATGAGTACTGGTGAAAGGAGAGATGTTTGATCATTATATGACTGAGACTTAAACCTGAAATCTTAGTGACTTCTCCCACAGTGATTCAATACAGAAATATAAGGCAAAAAATTAATAAATAAATAAATAAAACTATGAAAAAAAAAGTAAGGTGAATTTCATGCCCAATTCAACCAGCTAATCAGTGGCTGAATAAATAGCAGTGCTCCTACATAAAAAATAATAATTTTAATGGATGGAATTACTTTTCCTTTGCTGAGCACCTAAGATAATCATAAATGACTATTCAACGATTTGGGGATTAGTTTTGCTAAATATCAATTTATCATGATTATGTTCAGTGTGCCAAACTATGTCACAATCTGTTAAAAATTGTAAGCTGTCATTTAAAAAAGTCTACACAAACAGAAGAAGCTGTGACTATAAATCCTGAGTGGCCAAATTGAAATGAAGACCTTAGTCCATCCAGTCAATAAATTATGAAATCTTGAAAGCCAAATAAATAATAGCTAAATTGATTTCATTTAAGTTATATAAAAAGAACATAGACCATATGTTTATTTTACCATTTTAATTGAAGCACTGAGATTTTTCAATACTGTTAATCATATTTTTCATACCTATACCATTCCAATACCACATCCATCATCAGAGTACTCATCTCCTTCCAGCAGTGTTCCAAGGGGCCCTCTCAGTCATCCCCCTACCTCCTTCCACATAAGCTCAGCTCTATAGACAAAAATCTCCAGTTCTGGTGAGTTTGGCTATTTGTTTTTCCTTCCTATGTTTCTTTAGGGCTGGAGTGATAGCACAGGGGGTAGGGCATTTGCCTTGCATGATGCCTACCGGGATTCGATTTCTCCATCCCTTTCGGAGAACCCGGCAATCTACCGAGAATATCTGTTCACACAGCAGAGCCTGGCAAGCTCCCTGTGGCATATTTGATATGCCAAAAACAGTAACAACAAGTCTCACAATGGAGACAATACTGGTGCCCGCTCAACCAAATTGATGAACAACGGGAGGACAATGCTACAGTGCCACATGTTTCTTTATATCCTATAACATATACCATTCTTGAATTGAGCCGTGGGTTTGTTTTAGATTCAAATTTCTCTAACACAGCAGTTTTGAAAAAGTAAATTAAAATACCTTTCCCTTGTGTCATAAAACATTTCATCTAAATCAGTATAAGGAGATATTCATTCACATGGTTGCCTTAAAAATATAGACATAAGGCCCACAGGTGAGCTAATTCAAAGTTACTGCTCCCCCAGCAATTATAAATTGCTCATGTTCAACCAACATCGCTGCTGTGATTTGCCCCGAATGTGCAACTCTAAAAGTAAAACGGCTGTCAGAGGGACTGTAACTGAAAAATGGATGATTAGAAAGTGATTTTCATTTGTTGGTTATATGAATAGCAAAAGGAATTGGATTTTCTTGTTGCTTTCAAATGGAGAGGTAAATAAAACAACCACCTGCTATATGACCGTGTCTGTTAACCTTACTCAAAATCAAAGATCAGACTCTGAGCCTGAGTTTATACATAAGCCTACACCTCCCAGAGATGTACCAGGCATATGAGAGAAAAACAGTGGGTACTTTAGACATGAAGATAACTTGAATTATGTTTAAGAAGAGTGGCCTTCTGTCCCTGTTTTCTCGGGAGAGAGGGATTTGGAAGCAGTCAGGAGTCTGCTTTAGAACCAACAGGTTCTGGACTGGGTCATGAGGACCTGAATTGGAACACTGATACCACTGTACCTACTCAGTGCCATCCTGGAAGGGCTGCCACGGGGCATCCCAGATCCCACAACAAAGTGTGGGTGTGAGTTCCCAAGTGCCCTGCAAACAAGTGTATGTGAGCAGTACAGTTTAAGAGTGTGACCCTTTGTACCACCAGGGAACTGTGTGGTCACCAACCATGAACAAAAGGGGGAAACGAAATAAATAACCCCAGAAATGCTCTTTGTCAAACTTTGATGATTAGATGCATGTTTTACCACAGAGTGATTTTGTTCAATTCCCACTTGAGTTGTAAGTGTTTCCTTTACATGTGGATTTGGTGAAGGGAACGGAGAGGGATTCAGGTGAAACCTGACTTTGGCCTGGCTCTGCACTCAGAGATCATTCCTGATGGGGCTGAGAAGACCATATGTGGGGCCAGTGATTGACTCCAGGTGAGCAACATGTAAGGTAACTGCGCTATGTACTACACTACCACTCTGGCCCTATATATGTACATTTAAAAAATGTTCAAGTCCTACTCAAAAATCATTAAAAATTGGGTCTATGCATTGGTTTTGAGATTTAAAAAATAGATTTTTAAACAAAAATTAGGACATCGTATTAGATCTTTGTAATGCATGTTTCATAGATCTGACCATGTCTGATCCTCTCTATATGCTTGGCATCTCAGAATATTAACTGCAATAGGCATTATGAGCATACTGGTTTAACAGTATGGTTTGTCAAGAAAATAAAATTGGAGAGTAATAACCACAGCATAAAGCTACCTTTCCTCCCTTCAGTCCCCAGACTTTCAGATTTGCATGGAAATGGAAAGTTACTATAATCTTTACTCTATAAAATTTATCCTGGGAAGAAAAAAGTGTGACAAATTTTTAGTTCCAAGACTGATGAAGCAAGTTTTATGAACCAGAATGCAATAGCTTGGAAATAAAAGTTTTTTTTTCTCTAATCAGAACTCCAATTTGTGGTGCTGATATAACAAAGCCAAGTTTTAAACCACATTTTACCTCTTTCCACCTCTTTAATGAAACAGCTATTCTTCAATGTATTTTTCTAGAACATTAGATATGTAAGTTTTAATGAAACTGAAATGAAAGAAAATGTTTGCTTTTCATTCCTCTTTATTAAATTTAAAAAATACACAAAACTAATCAAACCAGCTAGTCTGCATTCTTGGTGAGGCATTACTGGTTTCTTGCCACGAGGAAGTAAAAATACAAGACATACATAAAGAGGTGTTGGATGAAAGCCATTTGCTTTACTTCCTTTTGGCTTATGGGCCACACCCAGGAGTGCTCAGGGCTCACTACTGGTTCTGTGCTCAGGAATTACTCCTGGCAAGGCACAGGGAACCATATGTGGTGTCAGAGATCGTTACCTGGTTACCTTGCTTCTTTAATTTTTTTTAAAATTTTTAAACTCAGTTACAAAGTTATTCATGATTGGGCTTCAGTCTAACAATGGTCCAACACCCTCCTCTTCACCAGTGTACATTTCTTACCACTAATGTTCCCAATTTTCCTTCTGAAACTCCCAACCTCACCACCAGTCTCTCTCTCTCTCTCTCTCTCTCTCTCTCTCTCTCTCTCTCTCTCTCTCTCTCTTTCTCTCTCTCTCTCCTCCCCCACTTTTGGTTTGCAGTACAGATACTGAAAGGCCATCATATATCTCCATTTACATACTTCCAACGTTCTGTTCTTGTTCAGTGATCATTTCCAACCATTATTGTATTTCTTGTACCTTCTCTAGGTTACCTTACTTCTTATGTTATTATTTGCCACCAAATTTAATAAAGCTCCCTTTATCTTGCATATTCTTACGCATTCATGCTATTGATCCATGAAGAGGATACCAAGTACCCTTAGGAACATCAGTTACATTTTAGCTATGTATGGTAATAGAGAAACATCAGTGAATTCTGTCTAGGAGTGAAAATAAAGGAAAGTTGTTGCATAAGAGAATTAGAAATGAGATGCCAAAGGAACAGATTTGGTGCAGGTGGAAGAGGACTGGTTACACTGGACTGAAGAGTAATGGAACAGCAGAACAATTCATCTCCACGTGAGCAATTATATTTTATTAATTCACCATATATTATTTTATTTATTCACCATGTATCTTGTTATATTCATTATATTCATTATATTCATATATATTCATTATCTTGTTATATTCATTATATTCATTCACCATGTAAAATATTTACAAAATCTAATAAGTTTCACAATGGAAGATATTCTCAGATTGGTGAAATTCATTTAAAAGAAAACTGCACATTCTGGGGCGATGAAATGAACAGAAATTTTCTCAAAGAAGATATTCGAATGGCCAAAAGTCACATAAAAAATGCTCTTTATCACTAATCATCAGGGAGATGCAGATCAAAACAACACTGAGATATCACCTCACACCACAGAGACTGGCCCACATCCAAAAGAACAAAAGCAACCAGTGTTGGCGTGGATGTGGGGAGAAAAGGACTCTCCTTCACTGCTGGTGGAATGCCGACTGGCTAAGCCCTTTTGGAAAACAGTATGAATGATTCTTAAAAAATTAGAAATTGAGCTCCTATTTCAACCAGCTGCACCACTTTTGGAAATATATCCTGAAGAGGCAAAAGAGTATAGTAGAAATGACATATGCACTTGTATGTTCATTGCTGCACTGTTTATAATAGCTAAAATCTGGAAAACAAACCCAAGTTCCCAAGAACAGATGGCTGGTTGGAGAAACCTTAGTACATCTACACAATGGAATACTATGTAGCTGTTAGAAAAGATTAAAAAGTCATGAAATTTTCGTATAAATGGATCAACATGGAAAGTATCAAGTTAAGTGAAATGAGTCAGAAAGAGAGAGACAGACATAGAAAGATTGCACTCATCTGTGCAAAATAAAGTAATAAAATGGGAAACTAACACCCAAGAATAGTAGAGATAAGTACCAGGAGGTTTAATCCAGGGCTTAAAGTAAATGGCCTGGCCTCAAATGATTGGGGAAAAGTCAGCTCAGATAGAGAAGGGAACACAAAGTAAAGGGTATTTGGAGGACCAGCTTGGGTTGGAAGATGCAAGCCGAATGTAGACTATAGATTGAACACAATGGCCACTAAATGCCTCTAGTGCAAAGTACAACACCCAAAAGAAAAGAGAGAATAAAAGGGAATGCCCTGTCACAGAGGCAGGGTAGGGTGGGGGGAGGTTGGGATGGGGTTGGTGGGAGAGATTTTGGGATCATTGGTGTTAGAGAATGGGCACTGGTGGAGGGATGAGTATTTGATCGTTGTATGACTGAAATTCAAGCACGAAAGTTTGTAAGTCTGTAACTGTACCCCACGGTGACTCACTGTATCACTGTATCACTGTCATCCTGTTGGTTATCGATTGCCTCGAGCAGGCCCCAGTAACATCTCCTTTGTCCTAGCCCTGAGATTTTAAAAGTGCTATATTCGAGGCTCTTTCAGAGTCAGGAGAATGAGACTCATCATTGTTACTGGTTTTTGGCATATTAAATATGCCACGAGGAGTTTGCCAGACTCTGCCGTGTGGGCAGGATACTTTTGGTAGCCTGCCAGGTTCTCCAGAGTAAGACCTAGATAATAAGATAATAATCCTGCTTCCGGGAGCAGGATTTTATAGTCTCTGGGTCTTGGCCGTTGATGGGATTGTACGGTGCCGGGGGGCAGGGGCAGTTGGTGGGTGTAACGCCTATATACTGGAAGATGGGGGATCTGGGTGGTGGAGGTCCCAGTCCCAGTCTGAGCAGGCTTGAAGATCTATACCCCGGGTCCCACACACCTGGATTCCTCGGCCGGTTTCTTCATGTGTGAGGCTTGTCCGAACGTGTGGAGAGTGGTCTTAAGTATGGCTGTGACTGGAACCAGAGGTCTTCAGCTGCTGGGGCTCTGCTCGGGGTGGGGAGGGAAACTCAACCCACCCTCCTCCAAGGATAGCCAGGCACAGAGGCAGGAGACTCTGCATTGTTCACGGTGATTCACTAATAAAAAATTTTAAAAATATACCAAAAAGAAAAAAAGAAAAAAAGAAAAAAAAGAAAAGAAAATTGCACATTCTGGTAGTCTTTCATGCTGACCTTTAAACATTTCTTTGATTGCTTTACTTAAATTTTATTTCACAAGAAATCGCTAACTTAAAGTATTTTGTATTAGGGAATTAGAATTATAATTAAATTCATATGGATGTCTGTGTTTATTTGAAATGACTTTAGAGCTTTCAGTGCCTCATTGACTGTTAGAATAACCTAATCCTGAAAATAAAAAAGGAAAATATATTCATCTTCTATAACCACTTTGACAATATGAGCTCAGTACAAAGTACATTTATTACCTTACAGTCCTTAGGGCAGATGTAGTGAAACCACATGCCTATGGGAATTGCAAAAATGTGATCAGAGAAGGTGTTTTTTTTTTAATTTATTTTTTATTAGTGAAACACCATGAGGTACAGTTGTAGATTTACAAATTTTTGTGCTTGGATTTCGGTCATACCATGATCAAATACCTATCGCTCCACCAGTGCCCATTTTCCACCACCAAGGATAATATCCCTCCCCCCCATTCCCCCCATCCCCCCCTGCCACTGTGGCAGGGCATTCCCTTTTGTTTTCTCTCTCCTTTTGGGTGTTGTGATCAGCAAAAGAGGCATTGAGTGGCAAACATGTTCAGTCCAGTCTACTTTCAACCTGCATCTCCCCTCCTGGGAGGATCCTCCAAACACCCTCCATTTGGTGCTCCCTTCTCTATCTGAACTGCCCTTTCCCCTAGAATACCCAGCTGGCCTCTAAGCTATGGAGTAATCCTCCTGGTGTTGATCTCAGCTATTCTTGGGTATTAATCTCATATTTTGTTATTTTATATCCCCCAGATGAATGCAATCTTTCTATGTCTATCCCTCTCTTTCTGACTCATTTCGCTTAGCATGATACTTTCCATATTGTACCACTTGTATGTAAATTTCATGACTTCATCTTTTCTAAGAGCTACATAGTACTCCATTGTGTAGATGTACCAAAGTTTCTTTAACCAGTCATCTGTTCTTGGGCACTCAGGTCTCTTCCAGTTTCTGGCTACTGTAAAGAGTGCTGCAATGAACAAACAAGTGCAGATGTCACTTCGACTACACATTTTTGCCTCTCTGGGATATATTCCTAGGAGTGGTATTGCTGGGTCAAATGGGAGCTCAATTTCTAATTTTTTGAGGAACGTCCATACTGTTTTCCAAAAGGGCTGAACCAGTCGGCATTCCCACCAACAGTGAAGGAGTGTCCCTTTCTCACCACATGCGCGCCAGCAACGGTTGCTTTTGTTCTTTTGAATGTGGGCCAGTCTCTGAGGTGTGAGATGGTATCTCATTGTGATTTTGATCTGCATCTCCCTGATGATTAATGATGTAGAGCATTTTCTCATGTGCTTTTTTGCCATTCGGATTTCTTCTTTGAGAAAGTTTCTGTTCATTTCCTTGCCCCATTTTTGGATGGGGTTGGATGTTTTCTTCTTGTGGAGTTCAACCAGTATTTTGTATATCCTGGATATCAACCCCTTGTCAGATGTGTATTCGGCGAATATTCTTTCCCATTCTGTAGATTGTCTTTGTATTTTGGTCTCTGTTTCTTTGGAGGTGCAGAAGCTTCTTCGTTTAAGATAGTCCCATTTATCTATCTCTGTTTTCACTTGCTCGGCCAGTGGCGTGGCATCTTTGAAAATACCATTAGCCTCAATGTCATGGAGGGTTTTGCCAACTTTGTCTTCAATGTACCTTATGGTTTCTGGTCTGATGTTGAGGTCTTTAATCCATTTTGATCTTACCTTTGTACATGGTGTTAAGCAGAGTTCTGAGTCCATTTTTTTTGCATGTAGCCGTCCAGTGATGCCAGCACAATTTGTTAAAGAGGCTTTCCTTACTCCACTTCACATTTCTTGCACCTTTATCAAAGATTAGATGATCATATGATTGAGGGGAGATGTCAGTGTATTCAACTCTGTTCCATTGGTCTGCAGTTCTGCCTTTGTTCCAGTACCATGCTGTTTTGATTTTTACTGCTTTGTAGTAAAGTTTGAAGTTAGGGAGGTTGATTCCTCCCATTTTCTTTTTCCCAAGAATTGCTTTAGCTATTCGTGGGGACTTATTGTTCCATATAAATTTCAGGAGTGTTTGCTCCATTTCTTTGAAGAATGTCATGGGTATCCTTATAGGGATTGCATTGAATTTATACAATGCTTTCGGTAGTATTGCCACTTTGACAATGTTAAGTCTCCCGACCCATGAGCAGGGGATATCTTTCCATTTCCTCATGTCCTCTTTATTTCCTGAAGTAGCGTTTTGTAGTTTTCTTTATACAGGTCCTTTACTTCCTTAGTTAAGCTGATTCCTAGGTACTTGATTTTCTGGGGCACAATTGTGAACAGGATTGTTTTTTCATGTAGCTTTCCTCTCTCTCACTGTTTGCGTATAGGAAAGCCATGGACTTTTGGGTATTGATTTTATAGCCTGCAACTTTACTATACAAGTCTATTGTTTCTAGGAGTTTTTTGGTGGAGGTTATTGGGTTCTCTAAGTATAGTATCATATCATCTGTGAATAGTGAGAGCTTGATTTCTTCCTTTCCTATATGAATGCCCTTAATATCTTTTTCATGCCTAATTTCTATTGTAAGTACTTCCAGTACAATATTGAACAGCAGTGGAGAGAGTGGGCATCCTTGTCTCGTCCCTGATCTTAGAGGGAAGGCTCTCAGTTTTTCCCCATTGAGGATGATGTTTGCTGTAGGCTTGTGGTAGATGGCTTTAATTATGTTGAGGAAGGTCCCCTCTATACCCATTTTGGCTAGGGTTTTCATCATAAAGGGGTGCTGGATCTTGTCAAATGCTTTCTCTGCATCTATTGATATGATCATATGCTTTTTATCTTTTCTTTTGTTGATATGATGGATTATGTTGATTGATTTCCGAATGTTAAACCATCCTTGCATCCCTGGGATGAATCCTACTTGGTCATGGTGTATGATCTTTTTGATGAGTTGTTGGATTCTATTTGCTAGTAGTTTGTTGAGGATTTTTGCATCTGTGTTCATCAGGGATATCGGCCTGTAGTTCTCTTTCTTTGTGTTATCTCTGCTTTTGGTATCAGTGTGATATTTGCTTCATAGAAACTGTTCGGAAGTGTATTTGATATTTCAATTTCGTGGAAAAGCTTAAAGAGGATTGGGAGTAAGTCTTCTTTAAAGATATGGAAGAATTCACTAGTGAATCCATTCGGGATTATCTTTTAATTGGTGCGTTTAGCCCATTGACATTGAGAGAGATTATTGTTATGGGATTTTATCCCATTGTTCTGTTGAAATTTGGTGTATTTGAGGGGCCTTTCTTGCCTTAAAGTAGCCCATTTAGTTTTACTTGTAACCATGGTTTTGAGTCTATGAAGTTCCTGAGCTGTTGTTTATCTGTGAAACTGTGTGTTGTTTCTTCTATTATGAATGAGAGTCTTGCTGGGTAAAGTATTTTTGGAGAGGCATTTATTTCATTGAGTTTTTTCACTATGTCCCACCACTGTTTTCGGGCCCTGAAGGTTTCATCAGAAAAATCAGCTGTGAATTTTAAGGATGCTCCTTTGTAAGAGATTTCTTTCTTCGATCTTGCTGCTTTCAAAATTTTGTCTCTGTCTAAGGTTTTGGTCATTTTGATCGGAATGTGTCTTGGGGTATTTTTATTCGGATTTCTTCTAGATGGTACCCTTCGGGCCTCCTGAATATGGTCACAAGTTTTCTTCAGCTCTGGAAACGTTGTAGCAATGATTTATTTGACAGTTTCTTCTTCATCAAGGTTTTCTTCCTGTCCCTCTGGGACTCCAATAGTTCTTATGTTACCCCTCTTGGCTTCGTCACGACCTTCTCTTGCCATCTGTTCCCGAATTGTGAGTCTCTTTTCCATTTTCTGCTCTTTCCTGGAGAGTCTCTGAACTTGATCTTCGAGCTCACTGATTCTGTTCTCAGCCGCTGTTACTCTGCTGCTGAGGCCTTCCACTGAGGTTTTCAATTCGGCTACCAGGTTTTTCAGGTCCGACATTTCCGATTGCATTGTCCTCATTTCTGCCTTCAAATCCTCTTGTCTTTTATTGGCATTGCTTTCCATTGTTTCTTTTAGTTCCCTAAGCATCCTAAGTAGCTCCCTTCTGAATTCCTTGTCAGAGAGGTTGTCTAACACTACAGTACTGTTGGTGTCTTCTGGGCTAGCCTCTTCAATAAGAAAGCTTGGTGGGCTTTTCCGTTGCTTTACCATTGTGACCAGTGTGGTTTGGTCCTTCACGTTCACTGTTACTATTCTGGTTGAGTAAGGAGAGACTGCCAGGAGCCGTTCAGGTTTGTTGCTGCTAGATGGGCCTCTTCTACCTTTCTGATTCTGACCTTCTTCTCAATCATGCGTTATTCTTTGTTTTATAACTGACATTGAGTTAAACTTTTGGAGGAGGTGCTATTTAATACTGAGCTTGTACGGCTATTTTCAAACAGGACTTTTGTTGGAAATGGAGTAGGCGAGTGGGATGTTTTTGAGTTGTAGTAGAAGAGGTGAGAAATTTTTGTTTGGTATTAGGTGATAAGTTGATGAAAAGGATGAAAGGATGAAAGTCCAAATTGCTTGGAGTTAGTGATATACCTGCAGCCACGTAAGCAGCCGCCGGCCGGGAAGAAGGCTACGCCCACTTTGGGAGGCCACGCCCCCTTCTTAGAGGCCATGCCCCTAGCCAGTCCCAGGCCACTCCCTCCCAGGATCCTGGATGGGGGCTGTCTGCCCCGCTGTCCTTCCGTGGGGATAGGTGGGCGGCACGCGGCTGCGGTCAGGGACGGGGATCAGCTGGGTTCCTCCAACCCACCTGGATGTGGGGGGGGGGGGGGCGATGGACTGCTGGGCCGGTCCAGAGCTGGACGCGCTGTCACAAGGTGTATTTTTTTATTCATACTATTTCCACAATGAAAACACCTCAAATATTTCACCATAGATAAATGAACAATGAATGATACTGCTTTAGCAACATAATCTGTAGACAGACACAGCTACAGGGGTTAATTATGATGAGCAAAGGAAGTAGGACCCAGCAGAGTACACTGTAAGTACTTCCATTCAAATAAATTTCTAGAATATGCAAAACTATGGCCACAGAAAACAAAGAAGAATCTTCCATGGATTGGAGGTACTGATTAGGTACTAAAATAAAGAAATTTCTGGTTAGTAGAACTGATCTACATCTTGATAAAGGAGTTGTGTATATGGGTAAATTCATCTGACAAAACACATTGAACTGCATTTATAGGATGTGGGGAATTTAATACACACTAATTTTACACTAATAAGACATTTTAAAAAACCAACTAAGCATAAATAATTTGAATTTCATTTTATTTTGGTTTGGGAGCTACTTGGGAGATTTTATGGGACTGCTTCTGGAATAGTGCTTGAGGAGTTCCTTCTGGTGGAGTCTGGGGCACCTTGCAGTGTTAGGGATAAAACCAAAGACTGCTGCATGCGAAGAATGTGTTTGAGCCTCTTGAGTCATCTTCTAGCATCTAAATTTTATTTTAAATACAGTACGTTTGGTGACAAGAGAGACAGCATAATGGGGAGGGCACTTGTCTTGCAGGGACTGACCTGGATTTAATCCCTGGCACCACATATGATCCCCCAAGCAGTGCCAGGAGTTGTCCCTGAGTACAGTCAGGGTAAGCCCCGAACAGTGCTGTGAATGACCCGAAACCAAAACAAACAACCAAAATCAACAATGTCTTATTGTTGTAAACTATGTACAACCTCTGTTTGCTAAAAGACTATATTTTCTCGCTGAAACCTCTTAGTTAATGTAGCTTAGAAGTGGCATAAGAAAAAAGATATATTGACTATTTCTTCAAATAAATTTTTATACTTATGTTGAAACGATTTTGCCATTATTTTGTCATACCCAGTAGTGCTCAGAAGCCAGATCCAGCTCAGTGCTCATGGGTTATTCCTAACAGTGTTTGTGAGACCCTGACATGCCAGAGATTGAACCCAGGTCTCCAGCAAGCGAGGATTACTCCCCAGCGCTTTGAGCTGCCTGGGACCTAGGATAAAATTCTGTTTCGGTTGTAATTTCAAAATTTGAATTTTAGCAACAGTCTTAAAGTTCTGCATTGAGCTATTTATTGCTTTGTTTCTTACTCACTTTGATAAATCTTCAAGCATATATAATAAATATTCTCTATTTTTAAATCATCAGCAATATTTTCCTTTTTTTACACTGTATTCTTTATTCTTATATAGGGTATGTATATACCTTCGCCCCAAACAAAACTAGTACAACTTTATCATCAAAACTGCTTACAGTGGCTTCTATATTCAGGCACAGTCAGGTAGAGTGAGATATTAGAAAAGTGAGCAAAAGCTGAGAGAGGAACACACACAATGAAAGAGAAAGAGAAAGGCAAAAGAAAAGAGTTGCTGAGAATCTAAAATGATAACATAGTGTAGTAAGGAAACTCAATGAGTTGCAATAGAGGTGGATTTAAGCTTTTACTCATTAGCTTGAGTTGACACCAACTTCCTCTTCCTAATAGTAAAAAAGGTCACTAAAATGTCGTAACTTGTCACTGAGATCCTAAAGGCTCAAACAATAATAGAAAAGTAGAAATTCAATAAGAAGAATGCAAAAACTTGTATCATTATAAATATTTATTATAACATTAAATTATAATAAATACTTATTATAGAGTCTTAAGTTAAAATATCGAAAGTTTTTTTTATTACTAAAGTAAAAGAGTCAGGTATAATTTTAGAGTGTAGTCCATGCCTTGACATACCTGTCAATTGATACTGAGCATTTTTCATGCTCTTCCTTGTCACCTGTACCTACTTTGGTAAAGTGTCTGTCAGTTCTTCTCTCCATTTTCTATTGGAGATTTTTGTTTCCTTTTCTTTGAGCTTTGTTTCTTACATAGAGCTTTGTTTCTTGGATATTAGTTATTTGCCAGATGTATGACATATGAGTATTTTCCCTCATTCAGTAAAATTTTTTTTAAGTTTTGGATGATAGCTGCTGTCACTGTGTAGAAGCTTTTTAGTTTAACGTAGCCCTTGCCTTGGGGTTGAATCCTTAAAGACCTCACTAAAGTCAATCCCATGGAATGTTTTGCTTATGTTTTTCTCAATAATACTATAGGTTTGGGGTCCAGCATACTAGTCCCTGATCTATTTCAAATAAACTTTAGTCCCTGGTGCGGAACTGTGACTCAATTTTACTCTTTTTTTCATGTGACTATTTTAAGGTTTTTCAGAACCATTTATTAAGGAGGCTTCCCTTTCTCAATTTTTTCTTTTTGGATCCTCTGTTATAAATTTACTGCCAATGCATGTGATGAATGAATTCTGAACACTTAGTTCTAGTCTCTTCACCTAGGAGACAAATTTTGTGAGCACAGACCTATAATTTAGCAAAAATCTCCAAGTGTCTTAAGTCCTAAGGTATTTTGCAATAATTATTTTAAAATACAGTATCACAATTTATATTTATAATAACCATTTTAACTATTAAAATGTATTTACATCTTGTATGCTTTTTGAAAAAGAAATGCAATTATGATAGTTGAGTGTATAATTTTCCCCCTTGAAATAGCTAACATTGTTCAGAGGCTAGAGTGATAGTACAGTGAGTAGGACACTTGTCTGGTATGCAGCCCACCCAGGTTCGATCCCTGGTATCCCATATGGTCCCCCAAGCACGGCCAAGAGTGACCCCTGAGATACAGAGATCCAGGTGTAACCCTTAAGCTCCACTGTGTGGCAAAAAAAGTAACCCTCCCCCCTTAAAAACAGTTAAAATTGTTCAAAAGCTTGATCACTAAGTAGGAAAATTTTCATCAGTGGAGACAGCCTACAGTGTAATATATTTCTTAATAATTCAGTAAATCAGTCAATCAGCCACTTTTGATTATGTTTAACCTTTCATTCTAGATATTCCTCATCGAATTTCTGCTTCCTAGGTTTAAGATTATCTAGATGAAATGCAGTGTTTTTTGTATCGAAACAGAATTATTTGTCTCAACTGTGTAATTGGTTGGTGTATTAGTTTATTACTTGTTGTCATCTTACTGTAAAACTTGTAAACATTCTTACCATAAATATTGCACTTCTTTTTTTTGGGGGGGGGTCCATGGGTATTGGGTCACAGGGAGCAATGTGTAGGGCTCACTCCTGGCAGTGCTCATATGTGGAACCATATGTGGTGCCAGAAAATGAACCAGAGTCAACTGCACAGAAAGCAAGTGTCTTAAGCCTGATATTATCTCTTTGAACTCCATACTGTAATTTTCACTGTCACTGTCACTGTCCTCCCGTTGTTTATTGATTTGCTCTAGCGGGCCTAGTAACGTTTCCATTGTGATAATTGTTACTGTGTTTGGCATATTGAATATGTCACTGGGAGCTTGCCAGGCTTTGCCGTGCAGGTGAGATACTCTCGGTAGCTTGCTGGACTCTCCGAGAGGGGCAGAGGAATCGAACGCCAATCAGTCATGTTGACCGCTTGCAAGGCAAACGCCCTACCCACTGTGCTATTGTAATTTTGTAATTTTATATTTATTTATTTGGGCTGGAGCAATAGCACGGCGGTAGGGCGTTTGCCTTGCACGCAGCCAACATGGCTGACCGGTGTTCGATTCCTCCGCCCCTCTCAGAGAGCCCAGCAAGCTACGAGAGTATCTCGCCCACACAGCAGAGCCTGGCAAGCTACCCATGATGTATTCGATATGCCAAACACAGTAACAACAAAGTCTCCAATGGAGACGTTACTGGGCCCGCTTGAGCAAATCGATGAACAACGGGAGGACAGTGACAGTGATATTTATTTATTTATTTTTGCTTTTGGGGTGGGCTTGAGCAATAGCACAGAGGGTAGGGCATTTGCCTTACACGTGCGTGGCTGACCCGGGTTTGATTCTTCCACCCCTCTTGGAGAGCTGGGCAAGCTATTGAGAGTAGCCTGCCCACAGAGCAGAGCCTGGCAAGCTACTAGTGGTGTATTCGACATACCAAAAAAAAAAAACCCAAACCAATAACAAGTCTAACAATGGAGTCGTTACTGGTGGCTGCTCAAGTAAATCCATGAATAGCGGGAGAACAGTGCTACAGTGCTTTTTGGGTCACACCTGGCGATGCATAGGGGTTACTCCTGGCTTTGCACTCAGGAATTACTCCTGGTGGTGCTCAGGGGACCATATGGGATGCTGGGAATTGAACCCGGGTCAGTCATGTGAAAGGCAAATGCCCTACCTGCTGTACTATCACTCCAGCCCCCATACTGTAATTTTAAAGTGACTCTAGAATCAACAGTATGAGTCGACGTTATAGTATGTTATTTGCAATATACAATTTCATTCACTTACTCACTTGAGGCTTTTTTGTTCATACATATAATTTAGGTTGAGATCGTTTCAGCCCCAAGACCTCTAATAATTTGCTTTACTGGATAAAACTACATGGGTGGTCATGTGAGAGCACCAGCTATCCTGAGGGAAAGCTGGAGCAATAGCACAGCAGGTAGGGCATTTGCCTTGCACACAGCGGACCCGGGTCAACTCGGGTTTGAATCCTCCACCTCTCTTGGAGAGCACGGCAAGCTACCAAGAGTATTCTGCCCACAAGTCAAAGCCTGGCAAGCTACCCATGATGTATTCGACATGCCAAAAACAGTAACAACAAGTCTCACAGCGGACACATTACTGGTACCCACTCGAGCAAATTGATGAACAATGGGAGGACAGTGGTATAGTGCTACATATAATTTACCTTAATCACTTACAACTTTTATTGACTATTAATGCCGTTAGTCCTTTCAGATTTCTGGATAGTAGAGCTGGAAGATTTAATTTTTAAAATGCTATCACAATATGTTTCATATATTTTAATTCCTTTTGTAAAAATATTTTTCAAAATTAAGGCGCCATGCTTTACAATGTTAGCCATAGTATAGTTTCAGGCATATGATGTTCCAGCACAAATCCCACCCAATCAATTTCTTTCCACTAACATTCCCAGGTTCCCTCCCAACTACCTCCTTGACAGGCATATTTATTCATTTATTTATTTTCAGTTTTATTTTTATTTAAATTAATTTATTTATTGAATCACCGTGAGAAAAGTTACAAAGCTTTCAGGTTTAAGTTTCGGCCATGCGATGATCAAACACCCATCCCTTCACCAGTGCATATTTTCCACCACCAAGAACCCCAATAAACTCCACATCCCACCTCTCCCGATGCATGTGAGGCAGATGATTTCCACTTAGCTCTCTCTCTACTTTGATGACATTCATTTTTTCGACAAAAGATGCTCCAATTATTTGGAATTTCCCCCCAGCAATCAGAACTGCTGAAAAGGCATTGTGAAATAATTTGTTTTCTATTGCTGGTTATGAAGACCATATGATATCGCACGGCCTCAGTAGCAGCCACGAGATTTTGGATTTCTGATATTTTACTAATTAAGTCTGGAAGGATTTCTGCTAAAAGCCGCACAGTTACGAGATTGATTTGTGTGCCTTTGGGGCCATGTCCATGTCGGAGAGCCACTCGTGGGGGGGAAAGTCTCAGCCTCGGCAGGATGGGAAGGATGTGCCGGTTCCACCCCCCATCCCATGAGGTCGCCGTTGCCCTGTCACCTCCGGCTCATACCTGACTGTCCAATAAGCTCTGAGGCAGTCATATTTATTTTTAAGTTTGGTTGTTGTAATTTGGATATCATACTTTCAATATCGTTGGTTCTGTGGTTCAGATATATAAATATTATAATTCATTAAATGACAACTAGTTTTTTTATTATAATTTGGTTTTCAATCCAAATTTTGCTTAAAGATTGTGCCTTTTCATTTTGTATTTCTTCTTCCTTTATATTTTCTCCTCTCTCTTTCTGTCTCTCATTCTTTCTCTCTTCTAGCAATTCACATTCCTCCATCCTTTTATAAAACCAAAATTGTCTTCCCCACTTTATGGTGTTTTGGCCGCATGTTCAACAGACTATCCTCTTCTTTAATCAGTAAATGAAGTTTTACACTTTGTAGTATAAGTTAGAACAGACTGCATTGAGGAAAGTAGGGTGACTCAAAATTTTATACAGTACCTTAGGTAAAGAATTGATGGTAAGGTATATTTTTCTTTGTGTTAAAATTAGGCTGTTATGTTTATGAGTTAGTTACATTTTATCCATACAAATGACTGCCTTCAGGAGAAAAAATGTATGTGAGTGTTCTAATTTACATCAACAAAATTATTTGCAATCCAAGAACAAGAGACATATAACCTCTAACATCATCCAAAATTTAAGCCTAGAATAAGTCATTTGTCTTGAGCTTTAGTCCCACACCAATTCTTGAACCAACACAAGATCAAAGATCAAAGATCTTTGGTAGGTCAAAGATCAAGAAAGTTTTCAAGTTTGCCTGTACCACCATAACCACATGGAAGAGATGCTAAAAAATTAAAAATACCCCTTATACTGTAAGATGCTATTTTGTACATATATATATATACATATATATATGGTAAGAGTGGACAGCTTGCTTTTCTCTTCTTAACACCTTTATCATATTTAATCCTCTATGTCAACATCATTTTGCAGAGATCTGGTAAAATGGGATATCTTACGCAAGGATGGTAAAGGGCCCTCTGTTACTCTATTAACAGAGTAAGCAAGTACCACTTAAATAACTGGAAACCTCCAAGGGAGAGCTCTGAACTCCAACGTATCAGCTGCAGGTGTCCTCTGTCATATTGACTGAAGCTTCAGTTGCTCTAAGATGGCCTTAGACCTAACACGCCAAAGCATGGGTTCCAACGAGGGCCTCAGAAGGAGCCTGGGCAGGCGTGCCATCCTGCCTCAAAAAGCACACTGGAAGGAGGCAGCATCTAAAGAGGCCGTCTCTAGTGACAGAAGTGGAACCTCTATCACCGACACCAAGAACAAGGACCCTTGGGGCTAGGCAAACTGAAACAGACGAGCCTGAGGCCCCAAATCCTTCCTGGGAAAAGCCACCTTGCTCTAATCAAACTTGAACCTAATGTTCAAATTACTACTCCAGGTCTCCCTGCGCTTTCGCAAAACAGCCACTTTTATTAAAGACAAACAGTCTCCTATGTTAAATGTAAAGGTGGAGAAAAAACCATGGTTCATTTCACGGACATGGTTTTGGTGTGAAAACCCATATTCTTGGTCCACAGAGGGAAATAAAACTTCCGGTTAGAATCCAGAGTAAAATCAGCCACACCTTTTTTTTTTTTTTAGATAGTTTACCCATTTGCTATGGGCCCCAGTCAAAAGAGGCATTGTGATCTGTAGAGATAGAATAAACAGTTTAACAATATCATGTTTAATTAATTTAGTGCTTGTTTAAAACCTTGATTTACTATCCAATTGTTTAAGAACACTGTAACAGGAGTCCAGATCATCAGACCTCTTCCATGGACTTGCCAAAAAGACATTAGAACAATTGTACAGAAACAATTTAAAGATATAAGGAGATCTTTAAATAACAATCCCTTTTAATCATAGATTCTTTCCTTAAAACACAATCTCGGACTGGAGTGATAGAACAATTTTAAAAGCAAAATAAAATAAATAATGGTGTTATTTAAAAAAAAAAAAAACACAACCTCAGACCTTCTACATATTCCTTTACTTTCTCAAACCTGTAACTTTCCTTTATTCCATTTCAAAACCAGCATCCCTTTAACAGGATTTCTTTCTTTTTCCCACTGATATCTTTGCCCATTATTTTGTATACTCAAAATACACATCTTTTTTTATGACATCTTATTATCTCATTCCTACTTTGGACAAACTTGCAGGCTATCGAATGTAGCCTGCCCACAGGGCAAAGTCTGGCAAACTCCCCGTGGCGTACCAAATATGCCAAATACCAGTAACAATGATGGGTCTCATTCTCCTAAAGAGCCTTGAATATAATCTCAGGGCTAGGTTGAAAGAGATGTTACTGGGGCCTGCTCGAGGCAATCGACGAATAACAGGATGATTAAATATATATATATATATAATATATATATATATATCTTTAGCTACAATATTAGAGACATGAATATTACACTAAAAAATGTTATCTTGAGTCAAATGTCCCTTGTTTGCACCTGTTAGTCTGTAGTAAATGTCTTTCTTTCATAAATGGAACATGGTAAATTGTCACCCAGAATGTAAATTGACTTTTAAAAAAAAATGTATGTCGTAGATAGACTAACAATGACAAGTTACAACACATAAACAAGGAACATGAAAATCAAGATCACATAAGAGCAAAATCATGTTAACAGTAGCAAAATCTATTTTAAATCCATTAGAAATGCTTCGATAGGTACCAGTAATGAGTTTTAAAGCATCTAGGTCAGAAAGACCAAACAAGCTGCTAGTTCACCACACAGGATTCATTAATCATTTATGCTGCCTGTAAAACTGGTCTGTTGAAATGAACCAAGCAGACACGGTGGAGAAGATGCTGAACCATGAAAATCTCAGACATAAGAACCACACAGATTTTAAGCACCAATGACAGCTTCAATAAGAAACTGATGATTGTTTATACTATAAGGAAGAAAAGATTAGGAAAAATGACACGGAGCATTCTAGACAGATACATGTTTTTTTTTCCTGTTTTCATTTCCAATATTTTTTATCAAGAAAAGTGAACAGATGATCAGTTTAGAGCTTAGTTTTTTCTGCCCTTCCTCTCTGATTTTCCAGTTTAATTGACATGCTTCATCACTTCTTAAGTTGCAATCACCCATTCTACTGACCACAAAATTCTTGCAGAGAGTAGGCATATGCATTAGTGTTTCCATACTTCAGTTATAACCATTGATAATTGGGCTTACTGAAAATAAACTCTTTGTTCCAAAACCTATTTCTGCTTATTCACTTAGTATTACCACTAAATGATTAAATGTTATTAAATGGACATAATTTCTTTAGTTAAAAAGAGGGTCGTTTTCTGTGTAATGACAAATCTGCTGCAAAATCTTGACAAATAACATTTTCTAAAGGGTGTTCTATTTGGTTATCTGTTTTTGAACACGGGTTATTTCCAGATTTTGACAATTGTGACTAGCGCTGCAATGAACACAGCAGTGCAAATGTCCTTCCTGAACAGATATCTGGATAATGAAGCTATGGTCCATAGTCACTATATACGCAGCTATAAGAAAAGATGAAATCATGAAATTTGCTCCTTCATGGATGGCTCTGGAGTGTATCATAGTGTCAAGTTAGGCAGAAAAGATACCGAGTTATCTCTCTCCTGTGCATGATACAAATAAACATATTAAGGAAGTAGCAAAGTTCAAAGGCAACAGAAATGGAGACCTGATCTTCAGTATAAAGCTTACCACAGCAAGAAGATAGGTAGGAGGAGAGAGTAGTGCATGGGAGGAGACTGGGACTATGGTGGAAGGAAGCAGACACTTTGGTGGAGGGTGTGGGACTGGAATGTTTTATGCATGAAGCTCCATTGACAGTATTTGTAAATTATGGTTCTTAAAATAAAGTAATTTTTTTTAAAAAGTAAAGTAAAAGTAAAGGCCCTCCCGTTGA
Organism: Sorex fumeus; assembly: GCF_029834395.1. Lineage (NCBI taxonomy): Eukaryota > Metazoa > Chordata > Mammalia > Eulipotyphla > Soricidae > Sorex > Sorex fumeus. Next base: position 61,709,327 of record NW_026606059.1, read on the forward strand.
TCATCGATTTGCTCTAGTGGGCCCAGTAACGTCTCCATTGGAGACTTTGTTGTTACTGTGTTTGGCATATCGAATACGTCACGGGGAGCTTGCCAGGCTCTGCCGTGTGGGCGAGATATTCTCGGTAGCTTGCCAGGCTTTCCAAGAGGGGCAGAGGAATCAAACTCGGGTCAGCCATGTTGGCTGCGTGCAAGGCAAATGCTCTACCGCTATGCTATCGCTCCAACCAGTTAACTCACCAGTATTCGAACCTGGGATTTGGCTTTCTCTATGCAAGCACCCCAGGCAACGTGGCCGACCCAATTTTTTTTTTAAAAAATAACAAAAATTAGAGAAAAGAAGCCCTATACTGCATATCATTCATCTAACTGGCAGTGTTTGGATATCTTTTTTGTTTTCTCTTTGGGGGCCACATACAGCTGTGATTAGGGTTTACTCCTGGCTCTGCACTCTGGGATCACTGCTGACTGGCTAAGGAAAATATATGTGATGCTGGAGATAGAATTCATGTCATCCACATGCGAGGCAAGCACTCTACTTTCTATACTCTCTCTTTGACCCCATGTCTGATTCCCCATTCATACTCTCTCTTTTACACCTTCTAATCTTCAGGAGGCTGAATTAATTATAGTTCTAAGGTCTTACATACTCATTGGATTCGTTGCTCTCAGTTTCCATTTTGTTTGGACTTATTAGAAGCAGTGGAAGGAGATTAAAAGAAGAGAAATACTCAATAGTTATTGATCCAGATTCATCCCTGTTGGGTTGCATTAGGCTATTTACAACTCTGGACCACATTTTCACTTTCTGACTGGGAGCCAGCGTTCTCCTTATGACTTCTGGTAACATATCATAGTCTTTTTGCCTCTCAGGACCATAGGAATTAAAGGTTCTCAGTTGTTAATCATCTATAATCCTGTCACTTGGGCTACAGCATCCATTGTGTTCCTCATAATTTGTCCATAGTTTTGTTCACAGTCTGTTTTTAGAAATCATCCTGACTTCCCCACTTTGCGTGTACCATCTGCATCCTGAATAACGTGCTGGAGGAGTACAAGGAATGTGGGTGCAAGTTGAAAGAGCTGAATGTAGATCTTAACTCATTTCCTATGCTAAGTGGAGCATCTAGGGAACATTTTCAAATTCATTTTTTTATGTATAAAAGTGCAATTACTAATAAATTCCACTCAATAGGCATGCATTGTCCTTTTACTCTCTAGAGAAAGTCAACTTTTTATAAAAACTATTTTATTTAGCTCAGGGTCTGTCCCATAATAACAGCTTTTAAATTGCATTAAGTGAAAACAAATATTTTATGAATGAAAGGCATTTTCTTTTCCCATGTAGACAAAGTTTGTATGAGTATATGGCGAACAAAAAGACTAAACTGACTTCCTGGTGAATATGACAGTCATTGATTAGATAACTCCACTACAGTTTTTAGGGATAACATTCTTAAATGAGAACTTGATTGGTTCCATCTGATAAACTTTCACCAGTGTCTCATCCCAATGACACACAATCTAAAACAAGTCATGGAAAAGTTGAAATGAGAAAAATTAAAAAGGTTCAAAATGGACACACAACATTTTGCCAGGCAAATAAACTTACTATAAAATATGTTTTCAAGTTACCCTTGTTTTATCTGTACTAATATTTAATCTATTTTCTATGTCACACTTGAATAACACCTTCTGTGTGCCAGACTTGTTCTAGTTATATTTAAAGTACTTTGCATGCACATGTGCGAGAACACACACACACACACCTATGAACTTCTGGTTATGGTCTTTTTATTATTCCCATCTTATAGAGAAGAAAAATGAAATACATGAGGTTAAAAACTTTTGTAATTGTAATGTCCCTTGGTCAAAGCATGCAATATCAGATTCAGTATTCTTAACAACTCAATTATGGTTCCCCATAACACAGAAAATCTTATGAGTGTACTCTCCCGATTCCTCTTTACACAAAAAAGCTACCTTTCTTAGATTTTCTTGACACCAAGTAAGGCTCATAACTACCTCCTTACCAGAGGTAAGTAGGAAAGGATGATGAGATTTCCCATTCTAGGCTTGGCTTTTAAAATTATTCTGAACTGTTCAACCATTCAACTCTCTATTTTCTCTATTGGTTCTATGGGGGGAGGCAATTAAAAGATAGGAATGGAATCTGTTTCAACTATGATATGAATGACAAATATTTATTACATGAAATATCTGTTCTATGAGGGTAAATTTGTTTCTCATAAACATTGTCTTCGTAAGATTCAGCTGTAGTCCGACCTTTCCACATTCACGGTCAAAGTCGTTCAGCATTTGTGCCGCTTGGTTGATGTTTGGTGTTATTAGAAAGATATCATCAGCAAAGCGGAGGTGGTGTAGTTGCCGACCATCTATCTTCACTCCCATGTTTTCCCATTCCAGTCGTCGCATGATGTTCTCGAGGGTGGCACTGAAGAGTTTTGGTGAAATGGTATCACCCTGTCGAACCCCTCTCTTGGTATGGATGATTACTTCTTTGTAGAATGGTGAGATCTTGGTAGTGAATCCGCAATAGAGCTCACGAAGGACCCTGATGTATTGAGTTTGTACGCCCTGATTGGCTAGGGCTTCTGTGACCGCTTCCGTCTCAACAGAATCAAAGGCCTTCTTTAAATCAATGAACGTTAGACAGAGTGGCATCTTGAACTCCCGAGATACCTCAATGAGCTTGGTTATTGTGTGGATATGGTCGATGGTACTGAATCCTTTTCGGAATCCAGCTTGTTCACATGGTTGTCCTTCATCTAGTGTTCTGCTAATCCTATTCAGGATGACTCGAGTGAATAGTTTGTAGATGACAGACAATAGACAGATTGGGCGATAGTTGCCAATGTCGTGGATGTCTCCTTTCTTGTATAGTAGTACAGTCTTGCTGGTTTTCCATTGGGATGGAACCTTGCATTCAGACAGGTAGCGTGTGAAGAGTCGAGCCAATGTATTGATGAGTACTGATGGTAAGTTCTTCAGGTGTTCAGGTCTGATCTTGTCTGGGCCAGGTGCTCTTTGTTTCTTTACAGACGAGATGGCATGTTGGATTTCGGAAGGGAGAACATTGGGAACGACATATCCATCATGTGGTATGTGGTATGTGGGCAAGTGGATGTGGCTATTAAAGAGATCTGAGTAGAAGTCATGAATAATCTTCTCCATTGCCCTTCTGGAAGATGTGATAGATCCATCATGATGTCGGAGGGCAGTCATCTTGGTTTTGTAGTTGGTGAAGGACAGGCGGGCATTACGAATGTTTTTCCCAGCTTCTGCTGCATCTACCAGTACTGCTGCTCTCCTGTTTTTGAGGTCATCCTTGATGGCTTCTCTGCACTGTTTTGCCAGTTCGGACGTTTGCTTGTGGTTGCCTGAGGCACGTGCCAAGCCACGTTGGCGAATAAGTTCAAGAGTGTTCGAAGAAAGACGGTTTTTTGTGGTTATCTCTCTCTTGGCATTCCTTGCACAATCATGGAGGTGCTGAATCATTCGATCGTATTCCTCATCAATGTTGTCAATGACGGCATCTTCCCATGTTGCCGCAACAGAGCCAAAGAGTTCCCAGTTGGTGGTTGTTCTGGGAGTCCTCTTCTTAAACCTTGCATTCTTTTGTCCTCGTTCTGTGAGGTAGAATTTTGCACGAAGAAGACGGTGGTCTGATCCCGTTTGGAATTTTGGGACAACAGCAACATCGGTTAGGCAAAACCACCGATTGAATATGATGTGGTCTATTTCATTGTGGAACCGTCCATCGGGAGACTCCCATGTCCAACGTTTAGATTCAGCCTTTTGGAATTGTGAGTTACCATGGAAGGTTTTGGTTGACATGATGAACTCAGACAGTCTGTCACCCTGCTCGTTCCATTCCAGGCCATGGGTTCCGATGTGGAGTTCATCGACTGATCTTCTTGGTCCTACCTTGTTCCTGACGCTCCATTCGCTCTCAACGGAACCACCATCTCTGAATGCAACAGTTATATATACCTAGGTCGAGAAATCAACATGATGATTGACCTGGCACCTGAGTTGCACAGGAGTAAGAGAGCGGCTTGGAATGCCTTCAAGAGCATTGAAGAAATAACTAAAAGGACAAAGAACCTCCAGCTACGAGCACATCTCTTTGATTCCACTATTCTTACTGCATTAATATATGCCTCAGAGACCTGGACCCTACGAAAACAGGATGAGAACACTATTTGGGTCTCTCAAAGAGGAATCGAAAGAACTATGCTTGGAATATCACGATTCACTCAAATGAGAGATAGAATCCGGAGTTCTGATCTTCGTCAACGCTCAAGAATGAGGGACGCTGTCTCATTTGCCAAGACATCAAAAATCAGATGGGCTGGACACGTAATGAGGTTTACAGACAACCGCTGGACTAGAGCCATTACTGATTGGATTCCACGAGACATCAAAAGATCACGTGGACGCCCACCTATAAGATGGTCAGACTTCTTCGTCAAGACCCTAAATGATCGGTTTGAGGCTCTACATGTTCCTAAAACGAACAGATACCATTGGGCTACACTAGCACGCAACCGGGATGAATGGAGACGTTACTGGCACCCGCTCGAATAAATCTATGAATAACGGGGATTAAGTGATTAAGTGATTAAGTGATGAGGGTAAATTTATTTAAAAACAGACTGGTATGTTTTGACTTAATATTGGTATATTAAATCAGATGTCTTTAAAGAAAAACATGTGATGGGATTCATTGTTAGGCAACAGAAAGGGAAATATCTGAGTTCAGGATATATAAGAATCTAGATATCAATTTTATAATGGAAGAGCAGTGGGAAAAACTTACCTCTAGTAATGGAGCAATGAGCGGATGTCTTTACCGTGAGTCTTAGGAGACATGGATGAATAGTTTAAGAGCATTGGTATTTATTGACATTGTTGGCTGCCTTTGGTAAGATTATTGCAAAAGAATTCAGAAAAGAACTGGCTAGTATATAAATAATATTGAAAGAAAATGAATTCCAGAAGGTGGGGTCTTTCTGTATAAGAAGCAGGAAAATGATTAATGATATATTCCAGGAAATAGGTATTATCAAATAACTCAAGTGAATAACGTGATATAGGGCAAAAATGAGAGGAAAACTGAAGACTTCTTACCAATAGCTTTAGAGAAGCACAAACTTGAAAGAGGGGATAGGGCAGACATAGAAAGGAAATAGAGAAGTTCAGAATTCTTATCAAAGAACTTTGTGGGTGGTTGCTGGCACATGAAATGAAAAGAAATATCACCAGCCTACTAATTCTTGAGGGATTTCAATTCCAAAGAAACCATAACTCTGCTTTCAAAAATACACTGGTTGTTTGAGGCATAAAAAAAATCTTTAGGATGCAAAGATTTGAGGGAAAGAATCAGGCATCAAAAGCTAGTTGACTCCGAAAGTTGGCATGTTCTCTCTATCACTACATCAGATGTGAAAGGAGAATAATAAATAAGGAGGGGCTTCCCTGCAGACAAAACCAGCAGCAGTAGAGAACAATGAGGTATAATCAAATGCATTCTCTTTAGGAGCAGATGGAGAACAGTGGGTCAGCAGAATAAAGAAGCATACATGTGCTCTTATATTGCAGCCTTAAAAAGACCATGTTCTCAAATTGACTAATGACCCTGTCAGATTGCAAAGTATAATGTCAGTTTAATAGCAATATGTTCCTTTATTCACAAATAAGTCTAGTTCACCTAAAAATGTCAGCTTGGTGGAAAAAAAAAGGTAGGACATTAAAACAATTTGAAATACTTTATGGTAGTTTTTTTTTCTTTTGAAAACTGTAAGTGCTAGTTCCTTATTTAGAAACTTTCAGGTAGCTGACAAAACACTCAGGAGAATTAAAATTTCAGTGTTGGGTCTGGAGCAATAGCACAGAGGGTAGGGCATTTGCCTTGCACGTGGTCAACCTGGGTTCAATTCCCAGCATTCCATATAGTCCCCTGAGCACCGCCAGGGTAATTCTCGAGTGCAGAGCCAGGAGTAACCCCTGTGCATTGCCAGGTGTGACCCAAAAAGCCAAAAAAAAATTTCAGTGTTTATGAAAGCTATCTGGTACAATAAGATTGATTTCTAGTTGGCAGTCTGTTTCTTCGACCTTATTCATGCTTAGTTTTGAAGTGAGGCAGCCTTGTTTACTGGATTGAGGAATTCAGAATAGTGTCCCAAGGAGGTCCAGTGCAAAAACAAAATACAGTCTGCATCTCTCTTCTCCCAGGTTTACTTTCATGCTTGGTAAGCACATTGTTTTATAACAAATAAACAATCACTGTAGATAAGATAGCAATATCTCGCTAAATTCTTTTAGATAAAAACACAGAATTACAAGCACATTTAAATCACATACTTCATCTTCCCAGGGCTGAATCACTTGGCAGGGACACATTTGCAGGCAGAAACTGAGAAACAGGGAGCTGAGAGAGAACAGAAGGAAAGATGTGGTGTAGGAGGCCCCTGCAATTTAACAAGATGAGTATTGGCATCTCTCTCTCTCCATATATATATATATATGTATATATATATACACATATATATGTATGTGTGTGTGTTTGTGTGTGTGTGGTGTGCATATATATATATGCAAACATATATAAAACCACTGATCTTTGGTCAATGTTAGAATAACAACTCCACATTTATGACTTCTATTCATGAATATTGCAGCTAATTCTTATGTACAATTATGATATATAATTGCAACTGATTATGATGTATATTCCCCAAGGCAGAATAAAGGTGGAGTAACAGTATATCTGTGCCTTTTTATCTCTTCTCATTCTCCCCTTCCCATTCAGTCCTTCAGTACAATTTAAATCTAAATCAACAGAGTTCAAACAGATACTCCATACAAAGATATATTTAATTCTGCATAGTGAGTTGAATATATATGTATAATGAAAGATGACAGATACACAGATATCCCATAAGTTATTGGAATCACTACTCATCCTTCTATGTCAACTGTTGTCATATGCATGAGACCAAGATACTTAGAGAAAAGAGCAAAATATTTTGTCTCAGAATATGGGTTGGCAGATGACCATTTTTCTGCCGTAGAATGAGAATCTATATAAAATAATAAAGGAAGACAAAGAAACTGGAGAATGCAGAGATCTTTTAGAATCCAGACCCAGATAAGCCACCATACAATTGCATCCCTTTCCCAATTTCTTTCTCCCCTTCGGTTAATCTAAGTTGATACTATGGGTTATTTGTTTTTCTTTTTCAGCCATGTTCAGTGGGTTAAGATAGCACTATAGGAGAGTTATAAGTACAGAACTGGTGGCACAGAAGGGGAACATATTTCTAAAGTAACCATGGCTAATGCAAATGACCTTTTTTTAATTGACCTGATTGTGATTGAAATTAAAATTTTGAGTCATTCCTTATGTTTTGACATTTTATTTGAATTTGATGAGACTCAGAATAACAAATATATGGAAATTATTTTGAAGAACATAAATTACATTTTATGATCATATTATAATATATATGACATATTATGGTTTATTATATGCAATTATATATTGCAAGCATATTGTCTGTGATGTTAAAAAAAACTTCAGGGTTACCTGAAGATGTTTTAAGAGTGGTTATGGTTATCAAAAGAAAAAATTGAGGCATTGTTCTGCCTGACATCAAATTAAACTGCAAAACAATATTAATCAGAATGGTATGGCATTGGAACAAAATCAGATACACTAAATAACAGACTAAAGAGTTCAAAAATAAACATGTACACTTAAAAATATTCATTTAGGAGCTGGAGAAATGGTACAGCAGGTAGGGTGCTTGCCCTGCACGCAGCCAACTCGGATTCAATTTTCAGCATCTCATATGGTCCCCTGAGCACTTCCAGGAGTAATTCCTGAGTGCAGAGCCAGGAGTAACCCCAAAGCATCTCTAGGTGTGGCCCTCAAATAAAAAAATAATTTTTCAACTAAGGATTCAAGACCATAGAATGGAGAAATGAAACTCTTTTTAACAAATGGTTTCTGGAAAATTAGGCCAAGAAACAGCTAATATCACACACAAAAATTAACCAAGGACATGAACACAATATCTGAAAAAGAGGAGTTATACTCCTGGATTGAAACTCAAAGATGTATTTAGAGAATGATCAGGGAAACAAAAGAAAGTATAAAGAAACTGATCTACATTAACATAAATTGTTTCACATAACGGAAGAAACAGCTACAAAAGCAATTTAGGAAAGTCCTGAAAGTAGAAGTTATATTTTAGTCTCCTTTGTTTCTCCTAAAATCAGATATGCAGATATGGAACCTCCTTTTTCACCTACGGATAAGTCTGTAGATATATTTGTTAAAATTCCCTTAACCAGCTCTTTTATCAAAGTATATTCTCTGACACCAGTTTCTAATTTTCTATTAAAACTCTCCTGTTCAGTTGTGAGGTTATGTCCCAGTGTTTATCTTCTGGTATCCACCATTCTGCCTGATTATTTGATGCATTATTAGGTTTGTGCTCACTAACCTTAAACTATCCCTGCCTGCTGACTTCCCAAATTTGAAACTCTTCCAGCTTCTGTATACTACCCATTTCCCAGAATTTTCAGTAGAGCAGCCTAAGTTTCTGCTTACTGAAGAGAATTGGAACATGTCACGTATTTCATAAGCTCCTTACTTATTTCTGCACTCAGGTCCTCTCAGAAGACTCAATTTAGAGCTCAAAAGAACTGGATCCAAATTTATGCTGTGGTTTGCTCTTGGGATTGGCCAAAGGAAAGCACTTATCAAAGCACAGAATTATAAGAAACATGAGTAAGACAATACTATCTTGCCCTTCCACTCTGTCTGAAAATAAACTCTTTCTTCTTTCCAAGTCCATAAGCCCTCTCTGGTCATTTACAAGCAAATCTCTCCAGGTTCTATCCTCACATTGACCCTATAGGCTCTGTATTTGCTTTTTACTATTTTACATGTTTCATTACTCCTTGATTATTGTCCTTAAATCTGTCTATATCCTTGTAAAATGTTTTCTCTTTTGACTCTTCTTGGGCTGGAGCGATAGCACAGCTGGTAAGGCATTTGCCTTGCAAGCGGCCAACATGCCCGACCCAAGTTCGATTCCTCTGCCCCTCTTGGAGAGCCCAGCAAGCTCCCCAGAGTATCTCACCCACACGACAAAGCCTGGCAAGCTACCCGTGACATATTTGATATGCCAAACACAGTAACAATGGTCACAATGGAGACATTACTGGGCCTATTCGAGCAAATCGATGAACAATGGGAGGACAGTGACAGTGACTCTTAGTTAAATTATTTATATGTGCCACATAGATTTTGCAAGAATCCTCTTAATTTCTACAATTTTTCCTGAACCATGGTAGGAAAGGATTATGAGGCACTAGAGAACTTGAACTCTGTTCCTGAATTTGCCCTTTCTAAGATAGTTATTGAGGAGCTGAGAGAGTAGAGTAGTTAAGGTAACCCCCTGCATGTTCCTCACCCTTGTTTGATTTCCAGCACCATGTGGATCCCTGAGCTTCACAGATGGAAGACCTGGGGGCTGCCAGCACTGCAGGGGTGGTACCACAAGACCTGAGCATCATTGAACTTGTGAGTCCTTGCCAACCCCCAACCTTCTCCCAGCCATGCCTCCACCACCAGCAAAGATAGTTTATTGAGTAAATATATACCTTACTGTAGCCACTTTGCCATTACCTTCATGCTATAAAGATGAATATGTCATAATTGCTGTCCTCAATGGAAAATCCCACAACAGGACAAATTACAACTGTACTGAGACAGTAGTCTGCGAAAAATTCGAGCTCCCTTGGGAAGTTGAGATCTGTGAACTTTATTTTAGCAGGAAAGTGACTGTTTGCTTAAGCAGACAATAGGGAACAAACAAGACACAGGTAGCACACAAAAATCAGAGATGAGCTTATTGTGGTAGGTGCTAGTGTATATGCAAATTTGAAATTACATATCTGGAATGCTCTGTCTAACGTTCATTGATTTAAAGAAGGCCTTTAATTCTGTTGAGACAGAAGCAGTCACTGAAGCCCTAGCCAATCAGGGCATTCAAACTCAATACATCAGGATCCTCCGTGAGCTGTATTACAGATTCACCACCAGGATCTCACCATTCTACAGGGAAGTGATCATTGAAGTTAAGAGAGGGATTTGGCAGGGTGATACTATTTCACCAAAACTCTTCAGTGCCACCCTCAAGAACATCATGTGACGCCTGGAATGGGAAGGAATGGGAGTGAAGATAGATAGATGGTCGGCAACTACACCACCTCTGCTTTGCTGATGACGTCGTTCTAATAACTCCAAATATTAACCAAGCGGCACAAATGCTGGCTGACTTCGACCATGAGTGTGGAAAGGTCAGACTTCGGCTGAATCTCAAAAAGACAGTGTTTATGATAAACGGTGTCATTTCTGATGTTCCATTCACTCTCAATGGGACAAACATCTCCGAATGCAACAGTTATGTGTACCTAGGTCAATAAGTCAACATGACGAATGACCTGGCACCTGAGTTGCACAGGAGGAAGAGAGCAGCTTGGAACGCCTTCAAGAGCATCAAAGAAATAGCTAAGAGGACGAAGAACCTCTGGCTCTGGGCACATCTCTTCGATTCCACTGTTCTTCCTGCATAACATATGCCTCAGAGACCTGAACCCTACGCAAACAGAATGAGAATGCTATTTGGGTCTCCCAAAGAGCAATCGAAAGAGCTGTGCTTGGAGTATTACGTTTCACTCAAATTAGAGAAAGAATCCAGACTTCCGACCTCCATTGATGGTACAGAATCAGGGACGCTGTCTCGTTTTCCAAGGCGTCAAAAATCAGATGGGCTGGACATGTAATGAGATTTAGAGACAACCGCTGGACCAGAGCCGTTACTGAATGGATTCCATGTGATGTCAAAAGACCACGTGGCCGCCCACCTACCAGATGGTCAAACTTCTTCATCGAGACCCTAAACAATATGTTTGAGGCTCTCAGTGTTCCTAGAATGAACAGACGTCACTGGGCTACACTAGCACACAGCAGGGACAAATGGAGACATTACTGGTGCCCTCTCAAGCAAATTGATGATTAACGGGAAGTCAAGTGATCAAGTGATATCTGGAAGATGGTAACAAAGGGAGAATGAAAATGTAGTCAGAGATCATGTTACAGCATGTGTATTCATTCATCATATGGATAGGTTTCATAATATGTGGTTTCATGAATTTATGATATTGTTCTATAAGATTTTATGAGAGTAGGAGATAGTATTGGAAGCAAGACTTAGTAATCATATAATTTAAAAAGGGATAAAATCATCACTCTCATGATGTATCTAATAAGTGATTTATTATATCATTCTTAGTTAAAAATACCACATCTCAGGCTGGGAGAGATAGTACTGTAGGTAGGGCACTTGCCTTACATGCAGCCCACCAGGCTTGGATCCCAGCATATATAATGATTCCTCAGCATGATTAGGAGTTACGCCTTAGCAGAAAATCAGGAGTAAGCCTGGAGCATAGCCATGGAGACTCCAAACAAACAAAAACATAGCACATCTCATTACATATATCATAGTAATAAGAGTGGGAGATAGGAGTATTTTAAAACTTCTAGGGGACCATTTTTCTTATCTATAATACTTTGTCTAGAGCAAAGGAACTCTAATACTTTCCTAGTTCCAAAACCTTGACGTTCTCATCACATAGGCTCCACAAGAAGGTGGAGAGGAACATATGGTGCCCTCTATGGAAGGAGCCCTATATTATCCAGCTTTCCAACACATTCCAGTCCAGAATTAGATCACTCCAGTCTAGGGAACCCCATTTTTTTATGAAACTCTTTCTCTCTAGTCAGAAGAGTTGCTTCTCACATTTCTTTTAAAGATCTCCATTATGTATTACTTTAAATGTTTTTCAATCAAAACTCCTGGCATGGTGGAATAGAGATCTATTCTGATCATTTCTTTCATGTGAGGTCCTATACTTTTTTTTCCTTAAATTTTTATTAGTGAAACACCATGAGGTACAGTTGTAGACTTACAAATTTTTGTGCTTGGGTTTCAGTTATACAATGATCGAATACCCATCCCTCCACCAGTGCCCATACTCCACCACCACCAGTCCCAGTATCTCTCCCACTCCCCTTCTCCCCATCCCACCCTATCACTGTGGCAGGTCTTTTTTTTAATCTCTCTTTTTCTTATCTCTTTTTATCTCTTTTTATCTCTCTCCTTTTGAGTGTTGTGGTTTGCAAAAGAGACATTGAGTGACAATCTTATTTGGACTATAGTCTACTCTCATCATACATTTCCCATCCTGTGAGGAACCTCCCAACACCCTTTATTTGGTGCTCCCTTCTCTATCTGAGCTGCCTTTTCCCCTAGCATGTGCGGCTGTCCTCAAAGCCATGGAGTAATCCTCCTGGTACTTATCTCGGCTATTCTTGGGCGTTAGTCTCCTATTTTGTTACCTAATGTTCCCCAGATGGATGCAATCTTTCTATGTCTATCCCTCTCTTTCTGACTCATTTTGCTTAGCATGATACTTTCCATGTACTACCACTTGTTTGTAAATTTCATGACTTCATCCTTTCTGACAGCTACATAGTATTCCATTGTGTAGATATACCAAAGCTTCTTTAACCAGTCATCTGTTCTTGGGAACTCAGGTTTTTTCCATATTCTAGCTATTGTAAACAGTGCTGCAATAAACAGACAACTGCAGATGTCGCTTCGACTATACATTTTTGCCTCTCCGGGGTATATTCCCAGGAGTGGAATTCCTCGGTCAAATGGGAGCTCAATTTCTAGTTTTTTTGAGAATCGTCCATATTGTTTTCCAGAAGGGCTGAACCAGTCGGCATTCCCACCAGCAGTGAAGGAGGGTCCCTTTCTTGCCACATTCGCCCCAGCACCCATTGCTTTTATTCTTTTGGATGTGGGCCAGTCTCTGTGGTGTGACATGATATCTCATTGTTGTTTTGATCTGCATCTCCCCGATGATTAATGATGTAGAGTATTTTCTCATGTGTCTTTTAGCCATTCGGATTTCATATTTGATGAAGTTTCTGTTCATTTTGTCACCCCATTTTCTGATAGGGTTGAATGTTTTCTTCTTGTGGAGTTCAAACAGTACTTTGTATATCCTTGATATCAACCCCTTATAGGATGTGTATTTGGCGAATATCCTTTCCCATTCTGTGAACTGTCTTTGTATTTTGGTCACTGTTTCTTTGGGTGGTGCAGAGCTTCTTAGTTTAAGATAGTCCCATTTGTCTATCTCTGTTTTCACTTGCTTAGCCAGTGGTGTGGCATCTTTGAAGACACCATTAGCTTCAATGTCATGGAGGGTTTTGCCTACTTTGTCTTCAATGTACCTTATCGATTCTGCTCTGATGTTGAGGTCTTTAATCCGTTTTTATCTTACTTTTGTACATGGTGTTAGGCAGAGTTCTGAGCCTATTTTTTTGCATGTAGCCGTCCAGTGATGCCAGCACCATTTGTTAAAAAGTCTTTCCTTACTCCACTTCACATTTCTTGCTCCTTTATCAAAGATTAGGTGATCATATGTTTGGGGGGAGATGTCAGAATATTCAACTCTGTTCCATTGGTCTGCTGTTCTGCTTTTGTTCCAGTACCATGCTGTTTTAATTATTACTGCTTTGTAGTAGAGTTTGAAGTTAGGGAGGTTGATTCCTCCCATTTTCTTTTTCCCAAGAATTGCTTTAGCTATACGTTGGGCCTTATTGTTCCATAAAATTTCAGGAGTGTTTGCTCTAGTTTTTTTTAAGAATGTCATGGGTATCCTAATAGGGATCGCGTTGAATTTGTACAGTGCTTTGGGTAGTATTGTCATTTTGACAATGTTAATCCTCCCGATCCATGAACAGGGGATATTTTTCCATTTCCTTGTGTCCTCTTTTATTTCCTGAAGAGCGTTTTGTAGTTTTCTTTGTCCTTTACTTCTTTAGTTAAGCTAATTCCTAGGTAGTTGAATTTCTGGGGCACAGTTGTGAATGGGATTGTTTTCTTCATGTCATTTTCTTCTCTCTCACTATTTGCATATAGAAGATCCATGGACTTTCGGGTATTAATTTTATAGCCTGTAACTTTACTATACAGATCTATTGTTTCTAGGAGTTTCTTGGTAGAGGTTTTAGGCTTCTCTAAGTATAGTATCATATCATCTGTGAATAGTGAGAGCTTGATTTCTTCCTTTCCTACTTGGATGCCCTTAATATCTTTTTCTTCTCTAATCGCTATTGCAAGTACTTCCAGTACTATATTGAACAGTAGTGGAGAGAGTGGGCATCCTTGTCTCATCCCTGATCTTAAGGGGAAGGCTCTTAGTTTTTCCCCATTGAGGATGATTCTTGCTGTAGGCTTGTGGTAGATGGCTTTAACTATATTGAGGAAAGTCCCCTCTATCCCCAGTTTGGCGAGGGTTTTCATCATAAACCGCTGCTGGATCTTATCAAATGCTTTTTCTGCATCTATTGATATGATTATATGATTTTTTCTTTTCTTTTGTTGATATGATGGATTATGTTCATTGATTTCCTTGCATCCCCAGGATGAACCCCACTTGGTCATGGTGTATGATCTTTTTGATGAGTTGTTGAATTCTATTTGCTAGCATTTTGTTGAGAATTTTTGCATCTGTGTTCATCAGGGATATCGGCCTGTAATTTTCTTTTTTTGTGGTGTCTTTGTTTCCTTTTGGTATTAGGGAGACATGGGCTTCATAGAAACTGTTTGGGAGAATTTCTGTTTTTTCAATTTCCTGGAAAAGCTTGAGAAGAATTGGTAATAGGTCTTCTTTAAATGTTTGGAAAAATTCGCTAGTGAATCCATCTGGACCTGGGCTTTTGTTTTTGGGAAGACTTTTGATTACATTTTTATTTCCTTGATGATAATAGGTCTATTCATGTACTCTATATCTTCTTGATTCAGCTTCGGGAGATTATAGGAGTCCAGGAATTTATCCATTTCTTCTAGGTTCTCTTGTTTCGTGGCATATAGACTTTCAAAGTAGCCTCTGATGATCTTTTGAATTTCTTTAGTTTCTGTTGTGATATCCCCATTCTCATTTCTTATTTGGTTTATTAGGGTTTTCTCTCTCTGTTTCTTTATGAGTGTTGCTAGTGGTTTATCTATCTTATTTATTTTCTCAAAGAACCAACTCTTAGTTTCATTGATCTTTCGAATTGTTTCTTGGTTTCCATGTCGTTGATTTATTCTCTAAGTTTTATGATCTATTTCCTTCTGCCTACTTTGGGTGACTTCTGTTGATCCTTTTCTAGGATCTTGAGCTGTGAAGTCAAGTTGTTTATGTGCATCCTTTCTTCCATCTTGAGGTATGCTTGCAGAGCTATAAATTTTCCCTCCTTAATACGGCTTTCACTGCATCCCATAAGTTCTAGTAGCTCGTGTCTTTGTTCTCATTTGTTTCCAGGAATCTTTTGATTTCTTCCTTGACTTACTTCCTGATTCATTCGTTGCTCAGCATTGAGTTGTTTAGTTTCCAGGTGTTTGATTTGGTTCTCCGTGTCTGTGTGTGATTCATTTCTATTCTCAGTGCATCGTGGTCTGAAAGGACTGTTGGTAGTTCCTGATTCTACTAAGGTATGTTTTGTGGCCTAGCACATGGTCTATTTTTGAAAATGTTCCATGCACACTGGAGAAGAATGTGTATTCTTTCTTTTTGGGGTGTAAAGCCCTATACAGATCTATAAGTCCTTTCTCTTCTATTTCTTCTTTCAAAGCCAATGTTTCCTTGCTGAGTTTTGTTCTTGTTGATCTATCCAGAGGTGATAGGGAGATGTTGAGGTCTCCAGCGACTATTGTGTTGCTAGCAATGTCCTCCTTAAAATCTGTTAGCAGTTGTTTCAAGTATTTAGCTGTTCCCTCATTAGGTGCGCATACATTTAAGAGTGTGATTTCTTCCTGTTGTACGTATCCCTTGATGAAGAGAAAGTGCCCTTTGCTGTCCCTTCTAATCTTTTTCAACGTGAAATTAATGTTGTCTGATACTAGTATGGCCACCCCAGCTTTTTTGAGGGAGTTGTTTGCTTGCAGGATTGTTTTCCATTCTTTTACTTTGAGTCTGTTTTTGCTCTGATTGTTCAGATGAGTTTCTTGTAGACAGCAGAATGTTGGTTTCTGTTTCTGGATCCATTTTGCCACTCTGTGTCTCTTGATTGGTGCATTTAGGCCGTTGACATTAAGGGAGATTATTTTCATGGAATTTTGTGCCATGTTTCTGTAGGGGCTGTTGTGTTTCTAATTGTTTTCCTTCTTATCCTACAGGAGCCCCTGTAACCCTTCTTTTAGTTTTGGTTTTGAGTCTATAAAGTTCCTGAGCTGTTGTTTATCTACAAAATGATGTATCGTTCCATTGAGTTTGAGTGAGAGTTTAGCTGGATAAAGTATTCTTGATGAGGCATTCATTTCATTGAGTTTTTTCACCATATCCCACCATTGCCTTCGGGCTTGGAGGGTTTCCTCTGATAGGTCTGCTGTAAATCTAAGGGGTGCTTCTTTGAACGTGATTTCCTTCCTTGACCTTGCTGCTTATAGTATTGTGTCTCTGTCCACAGCATCCATCATTATGACTTATGATATGCCTTGGAGTGTTTTTATTAGGGTCTCTTTTTGCTGGCACCCTTCTGGCTCCTTGGATCTGTATGTCTGCATTCTTTAACTCTGGGAACTTTTCGGCAATGATTTCTTTGACTGTGACCTTTTCAATGGGATTGACTCACTGCCCTTCTGGTACTCCAATGATTCTAATGTTTTTCCTCTTGGTGTCATCCTCTAGGTCTCTGATTCACTTAAGAGCCATTTTGAGATCTTTTTTCATTGCTTGTTTTTCCCTATGGGATTTCTGTTGCTCATCTTCAAGTTCACTGATCCTCTCTTCAGCTGCACTTATCCCATTGCTAAAGGCACTTACTGAGTTTTTAATTCCATCTACCGAGTCCTTTATCTGTGACACTTCTTTCAGTAGCTTTTTTGTTTCTGCTCTCATTTCTTCCTGTATTTTCTCTACTAACCTTTCTATTGTTTCTTTCACTTCTTCTTTTAGTTTTCTGGCTATCTCTTCCATTGATTCTTTGAGTGGGTCCTTGAACATCCTCTGCATTTCAATCTTTATCGAAGAGAGCATATTTTATGCGACTCCGGTTGAGGGTTCGGGAATCTTTTCTTCATCTTCACCTTGTAGTGAAGATTTGCGTTGTTTCTTCATGTTGTTTTGTTTGTCTAGTGGTAAAACCCTGGAATTCACCAGCACTGTTCACTCTTATTGTGGGAAAGGATTCTGGATAAGGCTGGTTGCTGGTGGACACCCTTCTCTCTTTCTATGGTCTGAGCATGTTTTCTGGCATTTCTTTCTCTGACTTATGACGGGCATCTAGTGAAGGTTTATAGGAGGTGTTCTATACAGCTTCTATTATGTATTGGTCTTTTGTTAGACTTGGAGTAGGCCAGTGGATTATTATCATATTATAGTGTAGGTGGCTGGAATTTTTTCCCACAGAATTAGATGTCAAGAGCTGGGGTAATTGTCCAGAGTGCTGGGGGTGGGAAATATAACTGCGGAGCATAAGCGGCAGCACTCTGGAGAAGGCCATGCCCACTTTTGAGGACGACACGCCCATTTGCAATGGAGACCACGCCCCTACAGTAATGACCATGCCCCTAGCCAGTCCAGATGCTAGTCCACAGACCTGTAGTGGGGGCGGGGGCGGCGATTACATAGACCTGCACTCCCTGCAGAAGTGGCTCGAGCTGCTGGGGACCCCCTGCCAGGGCCACCACTGGCGACTTCTGGGTCCTGTGTTGAGTTGGGGTGGGGGGTGCGTGCCAGCAGTACCTGTTGTGGGGCGTGGCGATTACATGGACCTATGCTGCCTGCTGTGAGGTCCTATACTTAGCCTTCTTCAGGACAGAAAAAATCAGAATCCTTTAGAATGCTGTAGTTATCTATTAGTTCTTTTTGATTAGTGGATTCAAGACTATTTGTGATTGACTATGGTGGTACTGTTAATATTTATTGTATCTTTAATATCACAAAGTACCTCTTGGGGAGCCCAGCAAGCTACTGAGAGCATCCCTCCCTCAAGGGCGGAGCCTGGCAAGCTCCCCGTGGGGTATTCAATATGCCAAATACAGTAATGACAATAGGTATCATTCCTCTGACCCTGAAAGAGCCTCCAATTGTTGGAAAAAAGATGAGTAAGAAGAGGTTGCTAAAATCTCAGTGTTGGGAGGAATAGAGATGTTACTAGTGCCTGCTCAAGTAATTCAACAATCAACGGGATGACAGTGATACAGTGATATGGTTTAATGTTATTGTGACTTTACTCCTCAAACCCCTATGAGTTGATGTAGGCAACACACTCAGAAAAAGTTAATTAGTTGAATGTGAGAAGTTGTAGGGGAGTAGCACAGCCATAGCTGTAATTCTGGACATTCCAAATATGCCTATTGTCAGATGAAGAGATAGAATAGTAGAACATGAACAACACAAACAATGAACAGCCAACAGTGAAATCTCAGCCAACTAACCTCAGTCCCTGTACTCATTATTTACCTATCATACCAACTCTGTATTCTGACTCTAGCATACTGCTAAGATTTCTTTGACTACGTTTTTCTATAGTTTCATGTTACTAAATCCAATAAATATCTGTTATCATTGTTTTATACTAGAATTCCAAAATGTTCAGTAAGATTAACCGTCCCTTTGTCCTGAAATATACCAGATTCTGTTGTTACTGTGAAAACCATTTTTCACTGATTTTATTTAAGAACTCTTCTTTCTTTCTTCTTCCCAATTCAATAATATTTGAATAACTCAAATTTTAGTTCTGCAATATTTGTGCTTATCACTCATCAAACTTGCTTTTAGCAAGCTCATTCATTTCTGCACTTCCCCAAATTATCTCTATGCCCATGATTACTGTGGTATCCAAAGGTAAGAACTATCCATGGAAAGTACCTAAAGTAATCTAAATGAGAAATATCTATCTTTTATAGCAGGTTGAGATAAAATTACAAGGTTGGCAGTACAGACGAATTTTCAAGTGCCTGATCTTTGGATATATATGAGATGACTTGCTGGCTGAAGAATTATTGCCTTACACAGTAACATAAATTATTTCTAAAAACATCTTTAAAAGGAAGAAATTTGGCTGCTCAGGATTTGTTAGGCATAGCATTTTTTCTCATCTACTGGAATTGCTGAGTTTTACCTCTGTTCTGAATGAATCCTAGGGAGAAATAGAAAGGAAAATTGCTCAATTGTATAATTTGGTATACATTTATTCAATTTGAAAATTGTATAATTTGGTGAGCATGCCAAACACAGTAACAACAAGTCTCACGACAGAGACGTTACTGGGCCCGCTTGAGCAAATCGATGAACAATGGGAGGACCGTGACCGTGACCACTCTTGGTAATTAATAAGATCATGATTAATTTTATTTTTTCACTCCTCAAATTTATCTCTGGATATTTGGAACAAGGCCTACGGTATTTAGCTAGGTGTTTTTACTAAATAGTTTACTAGTTTTAGGGGAGGAACAAAATAAACAAGAAAAATACAGCACTCTCCCATGTTGGAGTGGGCTAGTGCTAAACATTGTGATAAAAGATTTAAATACATAGTGGGCACACTCCAGTTTAGGAGTGGTGGGGGATTTAATTTGATATATCCTAAATAAGATAGAGACTAACTCCTAGCTACTGTCCTGGACAAATTGAAGAGAACAAGTTTAGTAGAGAGGAAGAACTCTGAGGAAATGAATGCTGAGACAGAAAACAGACATCTACATATCCTCAGAATGCAGCATAAATCAAGGGAACAGTACCTAGAATAACTGATTATACAAGTGACAGAGCCAAGGGCAAAAATCTTAAGACTCATCAGACATATTTAAGGAAGATGCTATTGGTTAAACATGAGACTTCTGAGGAAATCTCTAGAAGATCTGTGAAACAGTACATGATCAAATCTGGCGAAAGTCCATAAGGTTTAATCCTCATGGACTTTAGAAGTCCATTGGAATCCTGGATTTATTACGCTATCTGATACTGAACATTTTCTATATAATCCTGACCATAGCCAGAAATGTCAATTGAGTAAGGATATGATAACAAATGTAGTTAGTGTACCTGTAAACATGACTTTCTCTGGAGAAAACTGTTTCTAGGAGACAGGATACCAATTTAGGGCTTCACTTTAGTTTTGTTAAGTCGAGATGACCTTTACTGAGTTTTGTAAGAAGAGTCACTAGAACAAAAGCTTATCAGATCATTTGTAGGCATTAAGTGCATAAAACTGAAGATAGATAGTACTTTAGCACTGTCCTCCCCTTGTTCATCGATTTGCTTGAGCGGGCCCAGAAATGTCTCCATTGTGAGACCTGTTACTGTGCTTGGCATATCGAATACATCGTGGGTAGCTTGCCAGGCTTTGCCGTGTGGGCAAGATACTCTCAGTAGCTTGCCAGGCTCTCTGAGACGGGCAGAGGAATCGAACCAGGTTGCCGGGTTGGCTGCATGCAAGGCAAATGCCCTACCGCTGTGCTATAGCTCCAGCCCAATTATATTCATACAACATAGAATGAAATTGTCTTTTTACTCTCCACCTATGGATGACAGTGGAAAAATTTGTATTACTTATGTGTATGTGGGTTTGTTTTGTTTGGGGACACACAGAGCAGTGCTCAGGGATTACTCCTGACTCTGTGCTCACAGGTCAAACCTGACAGGCCTTGGAAAAATATACATAGTGCTGGAGATCAAACTGAGGTTGCTCTATGCAAAGCAAGTACCTTATCCTCTGCACTATTGGTCTCCAGGCCTAGAAGTTGTATTAACTTTGAATAACTACAGATCTATAATTCTTATAGTGATGTAGCAATTATAACTTCTACTAAGGATAAAAATATTCTCTAGCAATTTTGGCTTAGAATTGTGTGGATCAATTATCCAGATTGATCTAAATATAAGGATTGATCTAAATGTAAGGATGCTCCAGAATCCCAAGCAGGGAACAGGTGTAGGCAAATTATATTAGTGACTGTAGACAATTTTCTAATGGATGTTTGCAATATAAGAACTTAGACATACAAAATTCTAGATCAATGTAATTTCTGTTTATATGAAACTGAGAGTTTGATTGTAGAGATCAAAGTAACATATTGTTGGTTTCATGTCTTTTCAGCCTGGAATTATTCAGTTAATAATACATAGAGATTTGAAGTTAGTGAGACCGAAACATAAATGAATATTGAATTTCTGAATTAAGAAAATCATAAGAATAAAGGAAAGATACATAACAACTTTTAAAAAGAAAAGCAGCAATATAATGCACTGTCTTCTTAATATAGGTTTTCTTGATGAGGGAAAAAAGCTTAGGTATAAAATCTTTACACTTTTTAAGATGCATACGTAAGTATATATGCCATATTACTTTTTTAATAAAATTACTTTGAAGGGTGTTTATGCTTAAGAAATTCATTTACTTCCAAGCTTGCTAAAATCCTGATCTTTAGAACTTCATTTCAATGTTTCAAGCTATACTTGGACATACCCGCTTATGCCCTTTATTTCACTCTGAATATAGAGACCAAAATTGGAAATAGCTTTTTGTGTTTCTTCACTCAATACTTTAAGTCCTAAAGTCCTTTATGACAAGAACAATGTGGCTATTCTGAGAATTGTGGTGCTTTCAGTGCTAGCAAAAGTCCTTCACCCATCCTGAAGGTTGAGTTCCTGAAAAGTCCCAAGGTCAGCAAAGTCAAAGTTCATAAGAAACAGGGGATTTATGGGAACATTTTAAAATATAGACATTTCAAGAAAGCATTCAATATGAAAATACATTTGCCTCTCCTTGGGAGAATTTTCTAGATTCAACTCAGAACTGATTTTCTGTGTGATCCACTAGTCTGGAGATGTCACAATTCTGTGTCAAGCATACTTAATGAAATTACTCCTGGGACTCTCTTAGGATTAAATTGAAATATATCTCACAATTATACATCTCTTTACTTCATTTTCTCAGGATTGAAAAACTGAGAACTTTGTGTATACCTGAGCTTTTTACACACAAATATATTTAATGAATCAATGAATCAGTGAACTTTTCTTTCTCTACATTATAACAGAGGTCATGCATACTCTTTCCTAGAAATAATGTTTTAGCTGTACCATGAGGAGTGGGTAGTGGATGGTGGACAGTCCTCATTTCCTTTTCAAAGATCTACTTAACAACTTTGTACAGAAAAGAAGGCTTCACTCCTGGCAAAGTCGTCTTTAATGGTTCTAAAGTAAAAAAATCTATATGTATGCCAAATGGTGAGATCATTTTAAAATTCTATAGAAGCACATCCATCTGCATTCTTTCCGACTGCAGGCTTCAGCATGGTGATGAATTTAGGTAGCAGTACTCACATTTTCATAAATTACAAAATGTCTGACTCATTTTGCTACCCACTCTTTATTTTATGATGAAAGTGAGAGTCTCTGGAATCTGCTTTTCCTGAAGTTTAGGTGTAAGTGATTAATAAAATATAAAGCAAAGGGACACATGCTGGGTGAATGTTCATTTCTGCAGAGCTACGTATCCCATTTATAATTTTTAAAATTATAGAATAGGTTATAATTATAATTAGGTTTATACTAGTGTTAACATTCATGGTTTGGGTGTATACAGTTATTTCACCTCACCTCCACCAGAGGACTTATGGCCTCTGACCCATGTCCCTGAGTCACCTCCAATTCACCTACTACCCCCATCCCCGAATCTAGTGGTGTTGAGTGACATAACTTGTTATAGTTATACATTAAAATATGGTTATATTCTACCTTATATAAAATCACTGTATCATACTGTATCACTGTCATCCCATTGTTCATTGATTTACTCAGATGAGCACCTGTAACATCTCTATCCCAACCCTAAGATTTTAGCAGCCTCTTCTTACTCGTCTTTCCCAAAGCTGCCGTCTTGGAGGCTCTTTCAGGGAGGAATGAGACCCGTTGTTACTGTTTTTGGCATACTGAATATGTCATGGGTAGCTTGTCAGCCTCTGCCGTGTGGGCGGATACTCTTGGTGGCTTGCCAGGCTCTCCGAGAGGTTCCCTCTATTATTTGTTGCCTGGGCTGGAGCGATAGCACAGTGGGTAGGGCGTTTGCCTTGAATGCAACTGACTGGGCCAACCCAAATTCAATTCCTCTACCTTCAATTCTTCTGCCCCTCTCGGAGAGCCTGGCAAGCTACTGAGAGT
Organism: Sorex fumeus; assembly: GCF_029834395.1. NCBI lineage: Eukaryota > Metazoa > Chordata > Mammalia > Eulipotyphla > Soricidae > Sorex > Sorex fumeus. The sequence continues at coordinate 61,732,657 of NW_026606059.1, forward strand.
ATCTCGTCCGCACTGGAAAACCTGGCAAGCTACTTGTGACATATTCGATATGCCAAATACAGTAACAACAAGTCTCACAGTGTTACTGGGCCCGTTCGAGCAAATCGATGAACAACGGGAGGACAGTGACAGTGACAGTGATTTGTTGCCTGCTGCTGAATCCCATCAAATATAGTGTGGTAATTATGGAAAATGGGTAGGGAGAGTCTTTCTCAGATGCACGGTCCAGGAATATGTTCACTCATATGTGAGGCTCGGCCCAAGCATGTGGAAAGTGGCCTGGAGCATGGCGGTGGTTGGGTAGTGGAGATTGGCTGCCGGGTCCCTTGGGGAAGGGAGGGCTTTCTGTTTCCTTATATAAATAAAATAGATATTATTATTTGTCTGTGGATATAGTCTGTGATTTCAGGAAATGATGTGGGTGAAAAATGCAAAATGATATGAGAACTTTTTTTCACATCAAATGAGTCAGACAGAATGAAAGTGTAAATGCATTTAGGGATATGTCACTTTTATGCTTCAAGAAAGGATAATGTACTTCAAAAAATTTTCTTGTCCAATTTATTTCAGTATTTCTTTGGGAAGGTGCTAAGTTGGAGGGGAAGTCATCTCAAAAAATAGAACAGGTTTATAAATTCAATACCTGACAATGAATTAAATTTTGGACTTGAATGTGGTAGATTTATTCAAAGAGCCTGACAGACAATCTTCTCCTGATGGTACAAACCTGTTCTGTTTTCTTTCACATTGTTTCTACAGCCATTTTCACCTTCTCATGGTGCCTCTTCGCACACAAATACATTTGATGAATTATGAGCCAGGGAACTTTTCTATCCTTCTAAGTCACAGCCTTCTCAATGTTTTGCCCTGTATTCTTTATGTGCAAGGCTCTGATTGTTAATTCCTTCCTTTGCTCATGCTTGATACTTGTCCTGAAACTTTCAAGGAAGTTGTACCAAATATTATACCTCTTAAAATTGTCTTCCTTTTCATCTTGCTGACAACAAACCCACTTTGAACACATTATTTATGACTGAATATCAATCCTACTCTACAACTGTGGTCCTCATACCTCACCCATAACGTCTAAATTTATTAACTAGTGGGTATGACATCTAGTTGCAAGGAAATGTACACTACTGCATAAATATTCTAACAACTCAATTGGTTCAATAGTAAAGACAATTCTCCCTGCCCTATTCCACACTTTCCTTAAGCCCAAGTTGTACTCAAGGCCAGAACTCTCAATGTTATATTCAGCGGGAAAGGTAAAGGTAAAGGTAAAGGCCCTCCCGTTGATCGTCGATTTGCTCAAGCGGGCCCAGTAACGTCTCCATTGGAGACTTTGTTGTTACTGTGTCTGGCATATCGAATACTCTCGGTAGCTTGCCGGGCTCTCCGAGAGGGGCGGAGGAATCAAACTCGGGTCGGCCATGTTGGCCGCTTGTAAGGCGAACGCCCTACCGCTGTGCTTTACTCTAAAGGAAAAAACCTTGGAACAGGGCTACTGAATGACAAAACACATGAAAATGTGAACTGCATACCAGTTCTTAGGGGTGCAGCAAAAGAAAGTTCTAAATCTTATCTATCTATCTATCTATCTATCTATCTATCTATCATCTATCTCTCTATCTCTGTCCTCCCATTGTTCATTGATTTGCTCAAGCAGGCACGAGTAATGTCTCCATCGTGAGACTTGTTGTTGCTGTTTTTGGCATATAGAATACACCATGGGGAGGTTGCCAGGCTCTACCGTGCAGGTGGGATACTCTTGGTAGCTTGCCGTATATGTATACCTGTGACAAATTATTTCTTTTCTTCATCCCCACTTAAATTTTAAGCTTAAAATAGTTTTATGTGATAAACAGGTTCAGATAAACTTCATTATCAAAAGAGTCTTTAGGGCTGGAGCGATAGTACAGAGGGTAGGGCGTTTGCCTTGCATGCAGCCGACCCAGGTTCGATTCCCAGCATCCCACATGGTCCCCCGAGCACTACCAGGAGTAATTCCTGAGGTCATGAGCCAGGAGAAATCCCTGTGCATTGCTGGGTGTGACACAAAAAACAAAAAAAAAGTCTTTCAATTAAAATATTATTATTAATTTGCCGCTGTTATTCAGTACAATAAAATTCTAAAAGGAGTACAGCTTCCCACCTTTATATGTGTATGAGCTTTGATGCATCAACCGCTAAAGTTCCAGTACCATTCCACTTAAAAATACCCATCCAACTCATTCTTATGCACTTTTCTCCTTTTCAAGAAGGTTCACATATCCACCACACTTTTAATAAAGTGTGAAATTTAGTTGACTGATTTTTACCAATTTGATTGCTTTGATTATTCCACATAGGAGTGAAACCATCTGGAAATTCAGTCCTAGATTTTAAATATTAAAGCAATAACGTTAGACCTGTGTGCAGATGTTACTGTTTAGTTAACCTTTCTTAGTCTATCAGTATCTTTTTGCTTCAAAGTATATAATCCGTTGTATTGAGTTGAAGTTCTTTGAGTTGAAAATCAGTCGTTTAATAACAAAAGAGTCTATATTTGTGTAATTCAAATCAGAGCCGAATTAAATAGATATTTTAATACCTATCATTCATATGGGTGAGTTGTCCAAAGTGTAAACAGTTTCTTTTTGTCTCAAGACAGAGCATACACATTTTTGCAGGATTTAAACAATAGTCTGGCATGTTTCTTCTTATCTAGTTATAAAATGTTTTGTTTTGAGAAGACAGTGTTGTAATAGTTTTTTTTTAATTTTTTTTCATGCAAACTTTTTTAGGATTTGGAATTGCCAAGAAGTTCCTGTGAAAAGATATGCCTCTAAAAAAATCAAACCCTTTGAGAACAAAAATTATATTAAATGCTATTTACCTGAGAGATTAAAAAAATTGTATTAAAGGGTAAATAATTTCGTAATAATTTTTATTTTGGGGAAGTCTTGATATCTGATTTTCTTTCCCCTAAATCTGAGTGACCTATGATATCATCGTAAGCAGCATTAAGTCACATCTTCAACACTAATTCCGTGTACATACATCTGTGAATCAAAAGATAAAGTAGTAAATGCTAAATTTGTAAGCAGCTTTATGAATCCAAGAATCTCTACTAATTAATTTTTAACTTTGAAAAGTAACAAGGCATTTTATTTGAGTCCCTCTATCATGAGGGAATTGTGATAAACTCCCAGCAGTAAACAGAGGCAAGAGAGAACAGTGAACTGGCAGTTTCTATCAGCAGCTTGGGATCCCTCTTTTCTCAGAGTACATTGATTTGGTAAATTGCTTAGCTTCTTTGGGCTTCAGTATTCTCACTGGGAAAATGACAGTAAAAATGTGTGCCCTTCATACATTAGAGTTTACTGGGATCAAATGAGAAATGATCTGTCAAGGCATTTATTTTGCAAAGCACAAGATGCTCACAAAATCTAAGTTTCATAGTAAATCTAATTAAGTACGTGATGCCTTGAAAATTTCTTCCAGACAAGTCTGCAGAATTAAACCCTATTTTTTAAAGGCTGTCCTCTCTTAGAAGCATTGGCAGTGAAGATAAGTCACTGAAATACTGTTATGATTCTAATAGCCATAATAGGAATGAACACTAGTGGCACTTAGCACACAATAACTCAAACTTTGGGGGCTTAGAACAAGTTGTGATATAGTTCTCAGTACAAATGCCCCTAAGTAGTCTTTGCTGTCCATTCCGTTTCTCTTTTCTGATCTCTTTTTCTTCCCCTCCAAATGTCTATAGGCTTTTGTTCCTCATCTTGATTGACTTCTAACTCAAAATTATTGGTTTTGGTATTGTGTCCTGTTTTCCAGGGGTTTTTTGTGGGGTATTTTGGGGCCACGCTGAATCCTGCCCAGGGTTTGCTCTATACTCTTCACTCAGGGATCATACCAGGTGGTGCTTAGGGGTCCATATGCAGTGCCAATGATCAAACTCCAGTGGGACATGTGCAATGCAAATGCCTTCCACGGTATTATCTCTCTGGGCCCCTGTTCTTTAATTTTGAAATAAAGTACTACATATTCAAAGCTTTGTAAACTACTTATCAAAGGTCTGAATAACTACGGTACTAACTTGAATGACAAACACTGAATAAATTTGTATTATTATGTTGAATTAAAAATAGTATTAATGAGAGATATTGGCTTTGTGGACACTGCATTCCAGTGGCATTTGATATAGTTATAAACTTCAAAATTTTTTTTTAGAGGTGAGAAAGTTTGGTACCAAAGAAACTTTGGTACATCTACACAATGGAGTACTATGTAGCCATCAGAAAGGATGAAGTCATGAAATTTACATACATGGAAAGTATCATGCTAAGCGAAATGAGTCAGAAAGAGAGGGTCAGACATAGAAAGATTGCATTCATATAAGGAACATAAAGTAACAAAATAGGACACTAACACCCAGGAATAGCTGAGATAAATACCAAAGGTTTACTCCATGGCTTGAAGGCCAGCCACATACTCTAAAGGTAAAGGCAGCTCATATAGAAAAGGGAGCACCAAGTAAAGGGTGTTGGGAGGCTCCTCACATGATGGCAGAAGCATGCTGAAGTATACTCCAGACCGAACATGATTGCCACTCAATGACTCCTTTGCAAGCCACAGCACCCAAAAGGAAAGAGAGAACAAAAGGGAGTGCCCTGCCACAGAGGCAGGGTGGGATGGGGGGATGGGATAGGTGGGAGGGATACTGGGATTAGTGGTGGTGGAGAATGGGAACTGGTGGAGGGATGGGTACTCAATCATTGTCCAACTGAAACCCAAACACAAAATTTGTAAGTCTATAACTGTACCTCATGGTGTTTTACTAATAAAAATAAAATAAAATAAAATAAAAGCAGAACATGCCGTGACACTGGATCGGCATGGCAATAATAACAATGACTCAAGAGCAGCTGTTTCCTTAAAATGGGGCAAACTGTGTTAGTGCTACAATTCCCACCTGTTCCAGTCCATTTATTTATGTCATCTGTATGGTCCCAGAAGGTCCTGAGTTTGTGGCCCTCAGAAATAACCTAATTAAATCCTGTCTCACAACCAGTTAGTCATGGGTAAAATCATGGACAGATGGTTTAAGGTGAACATATGTTGCTGATCTGTTTCTCTTTTATTTCATTAACCATTTTGCCAGAATTTTAAACAGCCTAATCATATGTCACACACTATAACTGGAGCAGCAGTTTATAAGGGAATAATCTAGAGTTTGTTAAACTGTTTATTTTTAAAGTCCATATGGGAGCCGCTTAGAAGGTTTAATCTGTAGTTCAGAGTAGAATTTTACCAGCTCAATAAAGGTGGATTTCAGACAAGTTCTAAACTTCAAGCCTAGTATATTCTTGTGTTGTAAGAATACTAGTGAGAGTATCTCTGAGGTGGAAATATTCCAACATACAGGAGTAAAGTGTCTGAGTGACCATGAGTGACATGTCCAAAGCAAGAAGGTGAGATCATAGAATACTATGCTGATATCCCTGAGGCTTCTGTAACTCTCTTAAAGTTTCATAATGCTTTTCCCTCCTTTCCTTTGCCTTTGGAGAGGAAATCTGGTATGTTGAATGACAACTAAATACAGTGAAAATGGAGCCCATTATTAATAGGAGGTAATTTAGAAGATCATTTATTTTGATTAGAAATAAACTTCTTGTGCTTGGAGGGCTCGCTCAAGATGGGAGATGCGTGCTGAAAGTAGACTATAGACCAAATGATGGCCACTCAATATTTCTATTGCAAACCACAACACCCATAAGGAATGAGAGAGCAAAACGGAATGCCCTGCCACAGACCCAGTGTGGGGTGGAGTGGGGGGGTGGGAGGGATACTGTGATCATTGGTGGTGGAGAATGGGTACTGGTGTAGGGATGGGTACTCGATCATTGTATCAGTGAAAGGGAAGCAAGGAAGTTTGTAAGTCTGTACCTGTACCTCACGGTGATTTATTAAAAAAATTAAAAATTATATTTTGCTTCACATTATCTAATTTGATTTTTTTAAGATCCACTTTATTCTACGTAACTTCTTGTTTAATGTTTTCTTCCTTCATTTGTGAATGATGTGTCATCATGATCTTCAGTATCTTTATGATGCTTATTTTAAACCATTTTCTAGTTCATAAAATTTACATACTCAGAAAAAAAAACTTTTTTTCCCTATAAGTTTTTTTCTTTCAAATTTCTCCTTACTCAAGTTGGGGCTGGAGTGATAGCACAGTGGGTAGGGCGTTTGCCTTTCACGCAGCCAACATGGCCAACCCGAGTTTGATTCCTCCACCCCTCTCAGAGAGTCCAGCAAACTACCAAGAGCATCTCACCTGCACGGCAAAGCCTGGCAAGCTCTCCGTGACGTAGTTGATATGCCAAACACAGTAACAACAAGTCTCACAATGGAGACGTTACTGGGCCCGCTCGAGAAAATCGATTAACAACGGGAGGACCGTGACCATGACTCAAGTTAGAGTATTAGTATATGGGAACTGGGGGTTAAGTTATAGAACTAGCGACAACTTGGTCTAATTGGTATCCTTCAGTGAAGACCATACGTAGATCAGAAGAACAGAAGGAGTCTGTGTGATTCTGTGTAATCTGAAACACCTCATTGGGCTGATTTTTATTGCTCATATACAGGTTTGGGGGGAAAGGATTTCTATGTCCATGTAAACAAGAGGTGTTTGCAACTATGACTACAGCAGGGCAGGTGACAAGATCAAGAATTGGGCTTCTTCACATCCTGCCTCCTCCAGATGGAACCCGGGTGACCATGAGCCTCTACAAGCATAGCTCGGTTATGCAAGAACCAGGACTTTTACTCCAAACCGCGTGGCTGCTTACGCGGCCGTTGCAACATCTCCTTATATATAAAGTGATCAATGCAAAGGAAATTATCCAACGTTTCTCCCTGAAAATCAGGCTTAACTCTTTTACAAACCACAACACAGAATAGGAAAGAGAGGACAAAAGGGGATGCCCTGCCACAGAGGCAGGGTGGGATGGGTGGGATGGGGGGTGGGAGGGTTACTAGGATCCGTGGTGGTGGGAAATAGTTACTGGTCGAGGGATGGGTATTCAAAATAAATAAATAAATTTAATAAAAAATAGTATGTTTTATTTTTAATAAAAAATCGAATGTCTTGCAGGCTATCGAATGTAGCCTGCCCACAGGGCAGAGTCTGGCAAACTCCCCGTGGAATACCAAATATGCCAAATACCAGTAACAATGATGGGTCTCATTCTCCTAAAGAGCCTTGAATATAATCTCAGGGCTAGGATGAAAGAGACGTTACTGGGGCCTGCTCGAGACAATCGACGAATAACAGGATGATGAATGAATGAATGAATGAATGAATGAATGAATAAAAAATAAAAGAATTGGGCTTTTTAGCCAATTAAAAAGCTACTCCAGCCTTACCATCCTGGTAAAAATACCAAATGCCCTGAACAAACACTGTGACATCTTAGCACTTGTACTGCAGACCATAATGCACAAAAGGAAAAGGAGAGAAAGAGAGGGGTGGGGAGAGTGAGAGAGAGGGAGAGAGAGAGAGAGAGAGTGCAAGAAGGAAGGTGCCTCTCATAGATCATAGAGGGAGGCTGAGGATGGGGGCATGGATTTTGGGGGATAGTGGTAGGAAAACAGAAGATATTTGTGGTGGGAAATGTATACTGGTGGAGGGATGGATGATAGATCGTTGTATGACTGAAACTCAATTATGAACAGCTTTTTTTTTCCCCTTTATTTTATTTTATTTTTTTTTAAAGTTGTAGATTTACAATTTTTTGTGCTTTGGTTTCAATTATACAATGATCAGATACCCATCCCTCCACCAGTGCCCATTTTCCACCACCATGGATAATATCCCTCCCACCCCCATCCCCCCATCCCCCCTGTCTCTGTGGCAGGGCAATCCCCTGTGTTCTCTCTCTCCTTTTGGGTGTTGTGGTCTGCAAAAGAGGCATTGAGTGGCAAACATGTTCAGTCCATAGTCTACTTTCGACATACATCTCCCCTCCTGGGAGGATCCTCCAAACATCCTTTATTTGGTGCTCCCTTCTCTATCTGAACTGCCCTTTCCTCTAGGATACCCGGCTGGCCTCTAAGTTATGGAGTAATCCTCCTGGTGCTGATCTCAGCTATTCTTGGGTATTAATCTCATACTTTATTACTTTATATCCCCCAGATGAATGCAATCTTTCTATGTCTATCCCTCTCTTTCTGACTCATTTCGCTTAGCATGATACTTTCCATATTGTACCACTTGTATGTAAATTTCATGACTTCATCTTTTCTAACAGCTACATAGTACTCCATTGTGTAGATGTACCAAAGTTTCTTTAACCAGTCATCTGTTCTTGGGCATTCAGGTTTCTTCCAGTTTCTGGCTATTGTAAAGAGTGCTGCAATGAACAAACAAGTGCAGATGTCATTTCGACTATATATTTTTGCCTCTCTGGGATATATTCCCAGGAGTGGTATTGCTGGGTCAAATGGGAGCTCAATTTCTAATTTTTTGAGAATTGTCCATACTGTTTTCCAGAAGGGCTGAACCAGTGAACAGCTTTGTAATGGTTTATCTCACAGATATTCAATTAAAAAATTTAAAAATGTAATGTGGATTTTATACCCAATTCATTCAGCTTAATCAATGACTGAATAAATAGCAGTGCTCCTACATTAAATTAAAAAAAAAAGAATTGGGCTTCTTGTGTTCAAGGACAGTAGCTGATAATTCCTTTTTCTTTTTTTTTTTTTTTTTTTTTTTTTTTCTTTTTTATTAGTGAAACGACATGAGGTACAGTTGTAGATTTACAAATTTTTGTGCTTGGATCTCGGTCATACCCCGATCAAATACCCATCCCTCCACCAGTGCCCATTTTCCACCACCAGGATAATATCCCTCCCCCCCCATCCTCCCATCCCCCCATCCCCCCCTGCCACTGTGGCAGGGCATTCCCCCCTGTTCTCTCTCTCCTCCTGGGCGCTGTGATCAGCCAAAGAGGCATTGAGTGGCGAACATGTTCAGCCCAGTCTACTTTCAACCTGCATCTCCCCTCCTGGGAGGATCCTCCAAACACCCTCCACTTGGTGTTCCCCTTTCTATCTGAATTGTCCTTTCCCCTAGAATACCCAGCTGGCCTCCAAGTTATGGAGTAATTCTCCTGGTGTTGCTCTCAGCTATTCTTGGGTATTAATCTCATATTTTATTATTTTATATCCCCCAGATGAATGCTATCTTTCTATGTCTATCCCTCTCTTTCTGACTCATTTCGCTTAGCATGATACTTTCCATATTGTACCACTTGTATGTAAAGTTCATGACTTCATTTTTTCTAAGAGCCACATAGTACTCCATTGTGTAGATGTACCAAAGTTTCTTTAACCAGTCATCTGTTCTTGGGCACTCAGGTCTCTTCCAGTTTCTGGCTACTGTAAAGAGTGCTGCAATGAACAAACAAGTGCAGATGTCACTTCGGCTACACGTTTTTGCCTCTCTGGGATATATTCCCAGGAGTGGTATCGCTGGGTCAAATGGGAGCTCAATTTCTAATTTTTTGAGGAACGTCCATACTGTTTTCCAGAAGGGCTGAACCAGTGGACATTCCCACCAACAGTGAAGGAGTGTCCCTTTCTCGCCACATCCGCGCCAGCAACGGTTGCTTTTGCTCTTTTGAATGTGGGCCAGTCTCTGAGGTGTGAGATGGTATCTCATTGTGGTTTTGATCTGCATCTCCCTGATGATTAATGATGTAGAGCATTTTCTCATGTGCTTTTTTGCCATTCGGATTTCTTCTTTGAGAAAGTTTCTGTTCATTTCATTGCCCCATTTTTTGATGGGGTTGGATGTTTTCTTCTTGTGGAGTTCAACCAGTATTTTGTATATCCTTGATATCAATCCCTTGTCATATGTGTATTCGGCGAATATTCTTTCCCATTCTGTAGGCCGTCTTTGTATTTTGGTCACTGTTTCTTTGGAGGTACAGAAGCTTCTTAGTTTAAGATAGTCCCATTTATCTATCTCTGTTTTCACTTGCTCAGCCAGTGGCGTGTCATCTTTGAACATACCATTAGCCTCAATGTCATGGAGGGTTTTGCCGACTTTGTCTTCAATGTATCTTATGGTTTCTGGTCTGATGTTGAGGTCTTTAATCCATTTTGATCTTACCTTTGTACATGGTGTTAGGCAGAGTTCTGAGCCCATTTTTTTGCATGTAGCCGTCCAGTGATGCCAGCACAGTTTGTTAAAGAGGCTTTCCTTACTCCACTTCACATTTCTTGCACCTTTATCAAAGATTAGATGATCATATGGTTGGGGGGTGATGTCAGTGTATTCAACTCTGTTCCATTGGTCTGTAGTTCTGCCTTTGTTCCAGTACCATGCTGTTTTGATTATTACCGCTTTGTAGTAAAGTTTGAAGTTCGGGAGGTTGATTCCACCCATTTTCTTTTTCCCCAGAATTGCTTTAGCTATTCGTGGGGGTTTATTGTTCCATATAAATTTCAGGAGTGTTTTCTCCATTTCTTTGAAGAACGTCATGGGTATCCTTATAGGGATTGCATTGAATTTGTACAGTGCTTTCGGTAGTATTGCCATTTTGACAATGTTCAGTCTTCCGACCCATGAGCAGGGGATGTCTTTCCATTTCCTCATGTCCTCTTTTATTTCCTGAAGTAGCGTTTTGTAGTTTTCTTTGTACAGGTCCTTTACTTCCTTAGTTAGGCTGATTCCTAGGTACTTGATTTTCTGGGGCACAATTGTGAACGGGATTGATTTTTTCATGTAGCTTTCCTCTCTCTCACTGTTTGCATATAGGAAAGCCATGGACTTTTGGGTATTGATTTTATAACCTGCAACTTTACTATACAAGTCTATTGTTTCTAGGAGTTTTTTGGTGGAGGTTATTGGGTTCTCTAAGTATAGTATCATATCATCTGCGAATAGTGAGAGCTTTATTTCTTCCTTTCCTACCTGAATGCCCTTAATGTCTTTTTCTTGCCTAATTGCTATTGCAAGTACTTCCAGTACTATATTGAACAGCAGTGGAGAGAGTGGGCATCCTTGTCTCGTCCCTGATCTTAGAGGGAAGGCTCTCAGTTTTTCACCATTGAGGATGATGCTTGCTGTAGGCTTGTGGTAGATGGCTTTAACTATGTTGAGGAAAGTCCCCTCTATGCCCATTTTGGCTAGGGTTTTCATCATAAAGGGGTGCTGGATCTTGTCAAATGCTTTCTCTGCATCTATTGATATGATCATATGCTTTTTATCTTTTCTTTTGTTGATATGATGGATTATGTTGATTGATTTCCGAATGTTGAACCATCCTTGCATCCCTGGGATGAATCCTACTTGGTCATGGTGTATGATCTTTTTGATGAGTAGTTGGATTCTATTTGCTAGTAGTTTGTTGAGGATCTTTGCATCTGTGTTCATCAGGGATATCGGCCTGTAGTTCTCTTTCTTTGTGTTATCTCTGTCTGCTTTTGGTATCAGTGTGATATTTGCTTCATAGAAGCTGTTCGGAAGTGTGTTTGATATTTCAATTTCATGGAAAAGCTTAAAGAGGATTGGGAGTAAGTCTTCTTTAAAGATTTGGAAGAATTCACTGGTGAATCCATCCGGGCCAGGGCTTTTGTGCTTGGGGAGACTTTTTATTACCATTTCAATTTCCTTGATGGTGATAGGTCTGTTCAGGTATTCCAGGTCTTCTTGGTTCAGCCTTGGGAGTCTGTAGGAGTCTAGGAATTTATCCATTTCCTCGAGGTTTTGATGTTCTGTGGCATAAAGCTTTTCAAAGTACTCCCTGAGGATCCTTTGAATTTCTGTGGTTTCTGTTGTAATGACCCCCTTTTCATTTCTGATTCGGTTTATTAGGGTTTTCTCTCTCCCTTTCTTTGTGAGTTTTGCTAGGGGCTTATCGATTTTGTTAATTTTCTCAAAGAACCAGCTCTTGGTTTCATTGATCTTTCGGATTGTTTTCTGGGTTTCCATCTCGTTAATCTCTGCTCTGAGTTTTATTATTTCCTTCCTCCTGTTAGGGTTGTGCTCCTTTTGTTGGTCCTTCTCCAAGTTCTTAAGCTGTGAGGTTAGTTTATTTATGTGGGCTCGCTCCTCCTTCCTGAGGAATGCTTGTAGAGCTATAAATTTTCCTCTTAAGACTGCTTTTGCTGTGTCCCATAGGTTTTGGTAACTCGTGTCCTCATTTTCATTCGTTTCTAGGAATCTTTTGATTTCCTCTTTAATTTCCTGTCTAAGCCACTCGTTGTTTAATAGCGCACTGTTTAATTTCCATGTGTTTAATTTAGTTTTCTGTTTTTGTGTGTGATTTACTTCTAATTTCAGCGCATTATGGTCTGAGAAGATTGTTGATATAATCTCTATCTTCTTAATTTTATGGAGGCATGTTTTGTGGCTCAGCATGTGGTCTATCTTGGAGAACGTTCCATGTACGCTTGAAAAGAATGTGTATTGAGCTTTTTGTGGATGAAGTGTCCTGTATATATCTACTAAGCCCCTTTCTTCCATTGTTTCCCTCAGATGAAGTATGTCCTTGCTAAGCTTGAGTCTGATTGATCTATCAAGAGGTGACAAAGCGGTGTTGAGGTCTCCCACTAGTATTGTGTTGCTATCGATGTCTTTTTCCAAATCTATGAGTAATTGTTTTAAGTACTTTGCTGGTCTCTCATTAGGTGCATATACATTTATTATTGTAAGTTCTTCCTGTTGTACAGATCCTTTGGTCAATAGGAAATGGCCTTCACTGTCTCTTATGACCTTCTTCACTCTGAAATCGATGTGGTCTGATATTAGGATAGCTACCCCAGCTTTTTTCTGGGAGCTGTTTGCCTGTAGGATTGTTTTCCAGCCTTTGACTCTGAGTCTGTGTTTGCTTTGACTATTGAGATGCGTTTCTTGCAGGCAGCAGAATGTTGGGTTCAATTTTCTAATCCATCCTGCCACTCTATGTCTTTTAATTGGTGCGTTTAGCCCATTGACATTGAGAGAGATTATTGTTATGGGATTTTGTCCCATTGTTCTGTTGAAATTTGGTGTATTTGAGAGGTCTGTCTTGCCTTAAAGTAGCCCATTTAGTTGTATTTGTAACCATGGTTTTGAGTCTATGAAGTTCCTGAGCTGTTGTTTGTCCGTGAAACTGTGTGTTGTTCCTTCTATTATGAATGAGAGTCTCGCTGGGTAAAGTATTTTTGGAGAAGCATTTATTTCATTGAGTTTTTTCACTATGTCCCACCACTGTTTTCGGGCCCTGAGGGTTTCATCAGAAAAATCAGCAGTGAATTTTAAGGATGCTCCTTTGTAAGAGATTTCTTTCTTCGATCTTGCTGCTTTCAGAATTTTGTCTCTGTCTAAAGTTTTGGTCATTTTGATCAGGATGTGTCTTGGGGTATTTTTATTTGGATTTCTTCTAGCCGGTACCCTTCGGGCCTCCTGGATGTGGTCACAAGTTTTCTTCAGCTCTGGAAACGCTGTAGCAATGATTTCTTTGACAGTTTCTTCTTCATCAAGGTTTTCTTCCCGTCCCTCTGGGACTCCAATAATTCTTATGTTACCCCTCTTGGCTTCATCACGATCTTCTCTTGCCATCTGTTCTCGAACTGTGAGTCTCTTTTCCATTTTCTGCTCTTTTCTGACAAGACTCTGAACTTGATCTTCGAGCTCACTGATTCTGTTCTCAGCCGCTGTTACTCTGCTGCTGAGGCCTTCCACTGAGGTTTTCAATTCAGCTACCAGGTTTTTCAGGTCCGACATTTCCGATTGCATTTTCCTCATTTCTGCCTTCAACTCCTCTTGTCTTTTATTGGCATTGGTTTCCATTGTTTCTTTTAGTTCCCTAAGCATCCTGAGTAGCTCCATTCTGAATTCCTTGTCAGAGAGGTTGTCTATCGCTATAGTACTGTTGGTGTCGTCTGGGCTAGCCTCGTGAATAAGAAAGTTTGGTGGACTTTTGCGTTGCTTTACCATTGTGACCAGTGTGGTTTGGTCCGTCACACTTGCTGCTACTGTTCTAGTTGAGTGAGGAGAGGCTGCCAGGAGCCGTCCAGCTTTGTTGCTGCTAGATGCGCCTCTTTACCTTTCTGAGTCTGACCTTCTTCTCAATCAGGCGTTATTCTTTGTTTTATAACTGACATTGAGTGAAACTTTTAGAGGCGTTACTATTTATTACTGAACTTGTATAGCTGTTTTCGAACTGAACTTTTGTTGGAAATGGAGTAGGCGAGTGGGATTTTGTTGAATTGTAGTGGAAGAGGTGAGAAATTTTGTTTGGTATTAGGTAACAAGTTGATGTAAAGGATGAAAGGATGCAGGTCCAAGTTGATTGAAGTGAGTAATATACCTGCGGCCGCGTAAGCGGCCGCCCGCCCGGAAATAGGCCACGCCCACTTTTAGGCCACGCCCCCTTCTTAGAGGCCACGCCCCTAGATAATCCCAGGCCACTCCCTCCCAGGATCCTGGGATCCGCGCTGTTCTCTGGCAGGGCTCGCTCCGCGGGCCGCGCGTCCGGGTTCAGGGGCGGGGCTCCGCTCGGGTCCTCCGACCCACCTGGATGGGAGGGGCCGGTGTGCTGCCGCGCGGGGCTCCGGCTCTGGACGCGCGCTGGGGCTTGGGCTCGCTGGGGGTCCTCGCTCTCCTCCCTCCCTTCTCCTGCTGGGCTCGCTCGCGGGCCGCGCGTCCGGGTTCAGGGGCGGGGCTCCGCTCGGGTCCTCCGACCCACCTGGATGGGAGGGGCCGGTGTGCTGCCGCGCGGGGCTCCGGCTCTGGACGCGCGCTGGGGCTTGGGCTCGCTGGGGGTCCTCGCTCTCCTCCCTCCCTTCTCCTGCTGGGCTCGCTCGCGGGCCGCGCGTCCGGGTTCAGGGGCGGGGCTCCGCTCGGGTCCTCCGACCCACCTGGATGGGAGGGGCCGGTGTGCTGCCGCGCGGGGCTCCGGCTCTGGACGCGCGCTGGGGCTTGGGCTCGCTGGGGGTCCTCGCTCTCCTCCCTCCCTTCTCCTGCTGGGCTCGCTCGCGGGCCGCGCGTCCTAATTCCTTTTTCTTATTCAATCACTGTGAGATACAGTTACAAAGCTTTCATGTTTGAGCTTCCATCATACAATGATTGAACAACCATCCCTCCACCAGTGCACATTTTTCACAACCATTGTCCCCAGTATTTCACCCCTCAACCCATTCCTCCCCTTGCCTCTATGGCAGACAATTTTTCACATACTCTCTCTTTTCTTTTGGGCATATGGTTTGCAATACAGATACTGAGAGGCTATCATGTTTGATCCTTTATCTACTTTCAGTAGCTGATAATTCTTAACCAAAACCTTTCCCCTGTGACTTGCTTTGGGCAAGGACAAGTGGGACTAATAATCACCAAAACTTCCCAATTATCTTCAGGACTAGATTTAGAATATTTTAGAAATCTAGGGGGATATGATAACACAAATGCAGTGACAGCATTTCATTTTAGAGACAGTTAATAGACAACCAAGAATGCTGGCTGTTTTTTTTTTCAGACCCATGTAACCTGGTGAGCTATTGGCTCATTAAAATACCATGCATGATAAGATGTAGAATTATCACAGTGAAGCACTGTGATGGAAATCCTAAACCTCAGTCTCACATTATCTATGTGTCTTGAATCAGAACCAATGTAGCAGGACTAAGAAGGCAAGGATGTATAAGAATAACTGCAATGATCTCCAAGAGATATAACCACTGTGTAACATAAGGGAATTACTTTTTCTTCTTGACAAACTCACAGACAAAGTACATGGTAAGATGGCACTCGGTGTCGTTCCAACTGCCTGAACTCAGCATCTCTACACAGTCCTCATTACCATAGGGATCACTGGGCTCTCCGTCCTTCCAGTTGCTGTAGTTCTGCAGTGGAGTGTTGTCTGTGAACACATACTGCCCCTCCCTCTCAAGATCATTCACCCCAATGAACACCCGGAAGAAACCACTCTTGGCCACATAGTCTGCAATAAGTGTGTTGGAAGCTTCATCCTTTGGCATGGCTAGCATTCCACCACGGATCCGGCAGTGGGTTAGGGACTCCCGGTAGTTCTTCTCTTCCTGCACAATGTAGTAGAACTTCTCTTCTGTTTCCCTAATCCCTGCTATGACTTTGCAGGGAGGAGAAGAAGGGTGTGATTATACATCTCAAATCTCAATAAATAAATAAATAAATAAAAAAGCAAGTACATAACATTTCTGGCTTTAAACAGATTTTTTCCACTCTCAACAATTATTTTGCAAGCTCCAATTATCAGATAGAAACTGGCTTAGTGGTTTTTGCCACCATTTTCATCACCAACTTGGAGAACTGACGGCTAATATTTGTTCTCCCCTGCCCTTTCTTATAAGTTCCCAGTTACTGGGAAGCAGTGGTTAACTGAGGGTCCACCCTGCTAATCTCAAACAATATTTCCCATCCATGCTTATGCTTTACAAATGCAGATTCCCAGGAGCATGCTCTTCTCTCAGCGACTCCTTGTCCCTTTCATATCTAGGAAGATTCACTAATTCTCTCTTCGGAAGGCTTTCACTCCTCTAAATATCAGATGAAGTGTTTTCTCTTATAAGCGTCTTTCAGGGCTACACACAAGGAGGAGCCTGCATAATGTCTCACATGTTCCCTTTTCTCCACCTACTTCTTGCTACGGAGCACTCAACATAGTCTAGCCTGTTGGTAGATTACTTTCACTAAACTGTGAAGGTCTGGAGCACAAGGAGTGCATTTCTGCTGGTCTGAAACATTGCAGGTAGCAGCATAGCATGGAATGGAAATTATTAAAGATTGTAGAACTGATATGGAAATAATTAAAAATTTGGTCCACTATTGGTCAAATTTCAAGGCTAAAGATCAATGGTGGGATTCCACTTCACTGCAGCTGTATGCACTAAACCGAGTGCATTTCCAAATAGAACTGGGGACTAAAAATCATTCTGACTTCATAAAATGAGAGAGAATACAGTTGAGATCTGTAAATAAAAATTTACTTAAAAAATGTTCACTCAAGTGTTTATCACTATTGATGTATATTGAACCTCTGGTATTTGGTTTACTCATGAGACTCCAAGTCAGAGACAGCCTCTATTGTGGGAACTATAACCTGAGATGTAATAAGGGTTGTTAGTTCATATCAGGTATTTTCAATGCTTTAGATATTGCAAATTGAGGATGAACACAAGATGGCATCTGTGTGCTTCTAATAATGTACAACAAATATAGCTGGGTTGCAATAACTAAGAGTGCAACAAATAAAATAAATTATAACAGCAACTACAAGTTTTCACTTTCAAACTGTCTCTGAAGAGAAATAGACAAATCCAACTTTAAAGCTTCACTGCTAACTCGAATGGCTAAAAGTATAACTAATAACAAAAATGACTAATTTGCAAAAGGGTACAAACGTTTAGAGAGGTTTTTTTACTAATTTGCCCCGAGGACATGTAATCAGTGCAATCTACATTCAAGTCTCTGTTCATTAACTCTGTCTTTGGGCAAGGTCGTTTCTTCAGGCTTAAATTTGATCTGAGTACCTACATCATTATCACTATCCCTGTTTGGCTCTTCCATCCCTTTTCATTCAGAAGTCATGTCCCGTCACACTGTCCTTTTCTTCACTCTCCTTCCTTGGGAAAGTTAGTTCTCTAATCAGTGGCAATGCATAGATATATGAATTTATGTTATAGACCTGAAGGATGCTAGCATCCGAGTGAATAAGTACATTTTGAGAGGCCTTTAAACAGGTGACACTCAGCAGTTCTGTGTCCAGCCCAACATTCTTTTGGGTAGAAATATTGGAATGCAATGTTAAAAGAGTCTAAGTCCACAGACAAATAGCACCAAGATAAAGAGAATATACTCACCATTCTTAACAAACTTCATAGATGTTTTGAGACGAGCAACACTGATATCCAGTTGTCCAACGACTTTCCGGTATCTGCCACAGTCACAGACGGTGCCTTTCAAAGGATAAGAACTGCAAATTTATACTGAAGTACTTGCGTTTTCCACGGAAAAAAATAAATTTCTTTCTTCCCAATGTCTTCTAGCTTTTGCTGGTTTGGTTATATGTCTTTCTATGAAATACTACATTTTAGACCTATTAGTTATTTATTTATTCATCTGTTTGCTTTGGGTCACATTCAACAGTTGTCTGAGGTTAGATTCTCAATGGTCACTCCTGGAGGTGTTCGGGGGACCATATGGTGCCAGGGATCAAATCCTGGACTCCAGCATGCAAAGTATGAACTCCAGGTCTTTTGAGCTCGTTCCCCTGCTTTTAATCTTAGAAGCAAGGTTTCTAATTAAGCTTAGCTTTAGAAATTCAGAAACAACTAAACTATTTTAAATGAGCTAAAACAATTTAAAATTAGAATTTTAAGAAAGAAGTGGAGGGTAGGGAATTCAACTGAAGAGACAGAGCCCAGGCCTGGCGCTTGAGAGGTCCTGATTTTGTCCCTGACACTATGTGATCCATTGCCCAGTTCATAAGGGGGTCTAAGTACCTCCAGAGATTACCCCCAAATAAAAAATAAGACCACATACAAAAATAAGAAAAGAAAAATAAAATCAACAGTAAACACAACAAGTTAATTCACACATATTGTGGACCAGTTGGCATTTTTGCTGAACACAGAATGTGCCTCTCTGATTTCAGAATAAAATCTTTACAGCTTTCTTAAAACATATTTCGAGCCAGTCTTCTCTTCTGTTTTTGCATTATTCACTGACTCATCCAAATTTCCCAAGATAGAAGAGATTATTCATGATAAATTAAAATGTTAATTCTGATTACACATTTAGAATATAATTTGAATGCTTCAAGTACTAAATTTAATCTGTGAATAGGTCCAAATTATATTTTGAAGAGAACATTGTTCCATCTATGGTTCAACTATGATTTTAATCTCAGTCATTCATTCCTCTATTCCTTCCAGCTACCTACTAATATTTTGACAGGAAAAAAAAAGATAAAAAATTAAAAATGATTGAACTTCTTTTTATTTAATGACTGCTTCATGAACATCTTTTCATTTGTTTTTTTCCTTTGGTAGCTGAGAAACAAAATTAATTTCATTCACCAATGTGAAAAAACTGTGGCTCTACTTATCCACATTCACAGTTTAATATAAGAAATGTAAAATATCAGTTAGAATTTCTCTTCACTACACTCCTGTGGATAGAAATGATTAAAGAGCCCTATGAGCAATGTACTTTCTTTTCCTGCTGTGGCACTAGAAATAAAAATTTCTTTATCACTGATGGAGATTCCTCCAGGCTATTTTTTTTAAATTGTTATTAGTGAAACACCATGAGGTACAGTTGTAGACTTACACATTTTTGCGCTTGGGTTTCAATTAAACGAAGATCAAGTACCCATCCCTCTACCTGTGCCCATTCTTCACCACCACTGATCCCAGTACCCCTCCCACACCCCATCCCCCCAGTCCCACCCTGCCTCTGTGGCAGGGAATTCCCTTTAGCTCTCTCTCTCTCCTTTTGGGTGCTGTGGTTTGCATAAAAGGCATTGACTGACAATCATGTTCAGTCTGTAGTCTACTTTCAGCATGGATATCCCATCCTGGAAGGATTCTCCCAACACCCTTTATTGGTGCTCCCTTCTCTATCTAAGCTGCCTTTTCCCCTAGCATGTGTGGCTGGCCTCCAAACCATGAAGTGAACCTCCTGGTACTTATCTTGGATATTCTTGGGTGGTAGTCTCCTATTTTGTTATTTTATGTTCCCTAGGGGCTGGAGTGATAGCACAACGGGTAGGGCATTTGCCTTGCACGCAGCCAACATGGCCGACCCGAGTTTGATTCCTCCGCCCCTCTCGGAGAGCCCAGCAAGCTACCAAGAGTATCTCGCCCGCATGGCAGAGCCTGGCAAGCTACCCGTGACGTATTCGGTATGCCAAAACACAGTAACAATGAGTCTCACAATGGAGACGTTACTGGGCGGGCCCACTTGAGAAAATCGATGAACAAAGGGAGGACAGTGAGAGTGACAGTGATGTTCCCCAGATGAATGCAATCTTTCTATGTCTGTCTCTCTCTTTTTGACACATTTCACTTAGAATGTTACTTTCCATGTAGTACCACTTGTATGTAAATTTCATGACTTCATCTTTTCTAACAGCTACGTAGTACACCATTGTGTAGATGTACCAAAATTTCTTTAACCCGTCACCTGTTCTTAGGCACTCAGGCTTTTTCCAGATTATGGCTATTGTAAACAGTGCTATGAAAACAAGTGAAGATATCACTTCGACTATACATTTTTGCCTCTCTGGGATATCTTCGCAGGAGTGGTATTGCTGGGCCAAATGGGAGCTCAATTTCTAATTTTTTGAGAATAGTCCATACTGTTTTCCAAAAGGGTTGAGCCAGTCAGCATTCCCACCAGCAGTGAAGGAGGATCCCTTTCTCGCCACATCTGCACCAACACTGGTTGCTTTTATTCTTTTGGATGTGGGCCAGTCTTTGTGGTGTGAGATGATATTTCATTGTTGTTTTGATCTGCATCTCCCTGATGATTAATGATCTAGAGCATTTTCTTTTGTGCCTTTTTGCTATTTGGATTTCTTCTTTGAAAAAGTTTCTGTTCATTTCATTGCCCCATTTTTTTGATGGGGTTGGATGTTTTCTTTTTGTGGGGTTCAACCAGTACTTTGTATATTCTTGATATCAACCCCTTATTGGATGTGTATTTGGAGAATATCCTTTTCCATTCTGTAGACTGTCTTTGTTTTTGGTCACAGTTTCTTTTGAGATGCAGATGTTTCTTAGTTTAAGATAGTCCCATTTGTCTATCTTTGTTTTCACTTGCTTGGCCAGTGTTGTGACATCTTTAAAGATACTGTTCAGATCAATGTCGTGGAGGGTTTTGCCAATCTTGTCTTCAATGTACCTTATGGATTCCGGTCTGATGTTGAGGTCTTTAATCCATTTTGATCTTACTTTTGTACATGGTATTAGGCAGAGATCTGAGCCCATTTTTTTTGCATGTAGCTGTCCAGTTTTGCTAGCACTATTTGTTAAAGAGGCTTTCCTTGCTCCACTTCACATTTCTTGCTTCTTTATCAAAGAGGAGATGGTCATATGTTTGGGCGGAGATCTCAGTATATTCTACCTTGTTCCATAGGTCTGCAGCTCTGCCTTTCTTCCAGTACCATGCTGTTTTAAATATTACTGCTTTGTAGAAGAGTTTGAAGTTAGGGAGGTTGATTCCTCTCATTTTCCTTTTCCCAAGAATTTCTTTGGCTATTTGTGGGGGCTTATTGTTCCATATAAATTTCAGGAGTGTTTGCTCCATTTCTTTGAAAAATGTCATGGGTATCCTAATAGGGATCACGTTGAATTTGTACAATGCTTTGGGAAGTATTGCCATTTTGACAATGTTCATTCTCCCGATCCACAAGCAGGGGATATCTTTCCATTTTCACGATTCCTCTTTTATTTCCTGAAGTAGCGTTTTGTAGTTTTCTTTGTACAGCTCCTTTACTTCCTTAGGTAAGCTGATTCCTAGGTACCTGATTTTATGGGGCATAATTGTCAACGGGATTGTTTTTTTCATGTCACTTTCTTCTCTCTCACTATTTGCATATAGGAAATCCATAGACTTTTGGGTATTGATTTTATAGCCTGTAACTTTACTATACAAGTCTATTGTTCCAAGGGGTTCTTGATAGAGGTTTTAGGGTTCTCTAAGTATAGTATCATATCATCTGCAAATAGTGAGAGCTTGATTTCTTCCTTTCCTACTTGAATGCCCTTAATATCTTTTTCTTGCCTAACCGCTATTGTAAGTACTTCCAGTACTATATTGAACAGCAGTGGAGAGATTCCCTCTAAAATCTCGTCGCCGATTTTAGAGGGAAGGCTCTGAGTTTTTCGTCTTTGAAGATGATGCATGCTGTAGGTCTGTGGCAGATGGCTTTAGCTATATTGAAGAAAGTCCCCTCTATCCCCTTTTTGGCAAGGGTTTTCATCATAAACAGGTGCTGGATCTTGTCAAATGCTTTCTCTGCATCTATTTATATTATAATATGGTTTTATATTTTCTTTTTTTGATCCATCTAGACCTGGGCTTTTGTTTTGGGGAAGACATCTGGACCTGGGCTTTTGTTTTGGGGAATACTTTTTTAAAAAATTTTTATTAGTGAGACACCATGAGGTACAGTTGTAGACTTACAAATTTTTGTGCTTGGATTTCAATTATACAATGACCAAATACCCATCCCTCCACCAGTGCCCATTTCCCACCACAACGAATCTCAGTATCCCTCCCACCCCCCAGACCCCCACAACCCATCTTGCCTCTCTGTCAGGGCATACCCTTTTGTTCTCTCTCTCCTTTTGAGTGTTGTGGTTTGCAAACGAGGCATTGAGTGTTTGGGGGAAGACTTTTGATTACAGTTTCAATTCCATTGATGTTAATAGGTCTATTCAGGTAATCTAGATCTTCTTGATTAGGCTTTGGGAGATTATAGGATTTCAGGAATTTATCCAACCATTTCTTCTAGGTTCTCTTGTTTTGTGGCATAAAGACGTTCAAAGTAGTCTCTGATGATCTTTTGAATTTCTTTGGTTTCTGCTGTGATATCTCTCCTTCTCATTTCTGATTTGGTTTATTGGGGTTCTCTCTCTTTCTTTGTGAGTGTTGTTAGTGGTTTTAGTGGTTTATCTATCTTATTTATTTTCTCAAAAAAACAGCTTTAGGTTTCATTAATCTTTCGGATTTCTTTTTTGGTTTCCGTGCCATTGATTTCTGCTTTAAGTTTTATGATCTCTTTCCTTCTGACTGATTTAGGTTTCTTTTGTTGATCCTTTTCTAAGCTCTTGATCTGTGACGTCAAGTTGTTTACGTGTGCCCTTTCTTCCTTTCTGAGATATGCTTTCAGAGCTATAAATTTTCCCCTTAACACAGCTTTAACTGCATCCCATAGGTTCTGGTAGCTCGTGTCTTCATTCTCATTTGTTTCCGGTATCTTTTGATTTTGTCCTTGACTTCCTTCCTGACCCACAAGTTGTTCAACATTGAGTTGTTTAATTTCCAGGTTTTTTATTTGGTTCTCCATGTCTGTGTGTGATTCATTTCTATTCTCAGTGCATCGTGGTCTGAAAAGTTTGTTGATACTACTTATATCTTCCTGATACTATTGAGGTATGTTTTGTGTCCTAGCACATTGATATTTTGGAAAATGTTCCGTGTGTACTGGAAAAGAATGAGTATTCTTTCTTTTGGGGGTTTAAAGCCCTGTATATGTCTATAAGTCCTCTCTTTTTCTTTTCTTCCTTTAAAGCCAATGTTTCCTTGCTGAGTTTTGTTCTTGTTGATCTATCCAGAGATGATAAGGCGATGTTGAAGTCTCTGGCTACTGTTGTTTTGCTAGCAATGTCCTCCTTAAAATATGTTAGCAGTTGTTTTAAATATTTAGCTGTTCCTCATTAGGTGCGTATACATTTAATAGTGTGATTTCCTCCTGTTGTATGTATCACTTGATGAATAGAAAATGGCCTTCGCTATCCCTTCTAATCTTTTTCAACCTGAAATTTATGTTGTCCCAGCTTTTTTGAGGGAGCTGTTTGCTTGCAAGATTGTTTTCATTCCTTAACTTTGAGTCTATGTTTGCTCTGACTATTGATATGAGTTTCTTGTAGGCAGCAGAATGTTGGGTTCTGTCTCTGAATCCATTTTAAAACTCTGTGTCTCTTAGTTGGTGAATTTAGATCGCTGATGTTGAGATAGATTATTGTTATGGGGTTTTGTGACATCTTTCTATAAGGGTCTGTTGTGCTTGTAGGGTTTGTCTTGTCTTATAGTAGCCCCTTTAGCCCTTCTTTTAGGTTTGGTTTTGAGTCTATGAAGTTCCTGAGCTGCTGTTTATCTAGAAAATAGTGTACCATTCCTTTGAGTTTGAGTGAGAGTTTAGCCGGATAGAATATTCTTGGTGAAGCATTCATTTCAGTGAGTTTTTTCACTATATCCCACCATTGCCTTGGGGCTTGGAGGGTTTCCTCTGATGGTCTGCTGTGAATCTAAGGGGTGCTACTTTGTATGTGATTTCCTTCTTTGCCCTTGCTGCTTGCAGTATTGTGTCTCTCTCGGTGGCATCCATCATTCTAACTCTGACATGTCTTGGAGTGTTTTTGTTAGGGTCTCTTTTAGCTGGCACCCTTTTGGCTCCTTGAATCTGAATGCTTGCATTGTCCAGCTCTGGGAATTTTTCATCAATGATTTGTTTGACCATGGCTTTATCATTGGGATTGTTTCCCTGACCTTCTGGTACTCCAATAATTCTAATGTTGTTCCTCTTGGATTCACCTAGGACCCTGATTCGCTCTAGAGCTATCATGAGGTTTCTTGCAGTTGTTTGTTGTTGCCTGTTGGCTTGGTGCAGCTGATCTTCCAGCTCACTGATTCTGTCCTCAGCTGTGGCCATTCTACTGTTGAGGGCACAAACTGAGTTTTTTATTTCATCTACAGAATCTTTTATTAGTGACATTTCTGTGCGTAGCTTTCCAATTTCTGCTCTTATTACTTCTCGTAATTTATCTATTCTTTCTCTCATGTTACTGGATATCTGTTACTGTTTCATTGAGTCCATTGAACATCTTCATTACTTCATATCTGAATTCTTTCTCGGAGGGGCCTTTTAGGTTAGTAGCACCTACTGAGGCTACTGGACTCTTTTCATAGTCCTCCCCACATGGTGGGGATTTGTGTTGTTTCTTTATGTTGGTGTGGAGGTATGGAGACTGAGATGTTACACTAGATTTCTTGGTATGACTAAACTGCCTGCGGCCATGTGAGCATTGGTGGCCCCAAATTATCCACCCACTTCTACAGAAGCTACGCCCACTTCTGAAGAGGCCATGCCCCCATGGGTACCTGGCGTGTGTGGGGGTACCATCTGAGAGGGGAAGAAGATGGGCACATTATTGGGGATGAACAGGAAGAGGCTCACTGATGGTGGGTCCTAGAGGATGCCTGGGGTGCTTGCATAGAAAAAGCCAAATCCCAGGTTCGAATACTGGTGAGTTAACTGGCTGGAGCGATAGCACAGCGGTAGGGCATTTGCCTTGCACGCAGTCAACATGGCCGACCCAAGTTTGATTCCTCCACCCCTCTCGGAGAGCCCGGCAAGCTACCAAGAGTATCTCGCCCACACGGCAGAGCCTGGCAAGCTACCCGTGATGTATTCAATATGCCAAACACAGTAACAACAAAGTCTCCAATGGAGACGTTACTGGGCCCGCTCGAGCAAATCAGATGAACAACGGGAGGACAGTGCCTCAACTGACCTGTGATGGGTAGAAGACCAGTACAGCATTGGGTACAAACAGGAAGAGGCTCAGGGATGCTGGGCAACCTAGTGGACACCTGGGGCGCTTGCGCAGAGAAAACCAAGTCCCAGGTTTGACTACTGGAGGGGTAACTGACCTGGGAGGGGAAGATGACCAGCACAGCATTGGAGACGAACAGGAAGAGGCTCAGGAATCTCCTCCAGGCTATTGAAGGCATGGTATGACCACTTTTTTTTTTTTTTTTGCTGTATATCTGGTTCATTTGTTGCTGGCAAACTGATGACCAGTGTTTAGTTAAAATGTCAGTAAAAGACACAGCCTTGTTGCTGAGCTCCTGTTTAGAGGATGAAAGTCTTATTGATGTGCTGGGTTTGATTCTCAACACTGAGGATGATAGAGGGAGAATGTGTTATCATCCCCTTACTCAGTATCTAGAAAGTCACCAGTGGATAGAGAGGAAAATCCCTGTATTCTACATCTTTGGCCCAAATAACACAAGATTAGGCACACTAAAAAAATTCTCACTTTTCCCTAAAATATCTTTAACAGCGGGTAGGGCGTTCGCCTTACAAGCGGCCAACATGGCCGACCCGAGTTCGATTCCTCCGCCCCTCTCGGAGAGCCCGGCAAGCTACCGAGAGTATTCGATATGCCAGACACAG
Source organism: Sorex fumeus (assembly GCF_029834395.1). Lineage (NCBI taxonomy): Eukaryota > Metazoa > Chordata > Mammalia > Eulipotyphla > Soricidae > Sorex > Sorex fumeus. Next base: position 61,758,651 of record NW_026606059.1, read on the forward strand.
TAACAACAAAGTCTCCAATGGAGACGTTACTGGGCCCGCTCGAGCTAATCGACGATCAACGGGAAGGCCTTTACCTTTACCTTTACCTTATTGACATTTAGAATGACACAAGAACATAGAGATAAAAGTGAACATAACATACCTGCTTTCCCTTTCCCTCCAGGAACTCCCGGCAAACCCTTTTCTCCTTTATCTCCTAAAAATACATATACATAGCCACAAAAAGAAAAAAATCATTACAATTGTATATTATTTTAGCCAGATTATATCTTATATGCCAAAGATCAAAGAATACAATTTTAAAAGTGCATTTGCAATGTCACAACTGATATCCTTCATTTTAATATCATTTGATTTTGAGTTGACTGCACTGATACAACTAATCAAAGAAGTCATGACTTACTTAGATTAAGTGTGGAATTCTAGAAGAATGTGTAAGAAGAATTTTTTTTTGTGTCACCTACCCTAAAGATACATTTTTGTAATGTGGTCTTCTGAGCAAGACTAATTTAATTGTCCACATATTTTGGATTTCAATATTATCTTATATAGCATATTTAAATCAATTAACTATCATATTGCAGTGTTTATATATTTTTAAGAAATAAACTTGGATAAACCAAGCTTATCTATGTAACTTAACCCTTGGATTTTTAAACAATTTTACTGTACCTTTTAAATTTTTAATTCAACCTATATTTAGTATTTACTTTTCTCTATTCTAAACAAAAGAGTTTGTAATTTATGAGAATAAAAAGCATGACAAGATTAAACTTTGACTTAAAGCAATTTGCACTTTTTAGAAGAAATGTGATGTGTGCAAATATCTATTATATAAAGTTTTGTCAAACATGTTTAACTGAACATGCAAATGGTAAGATAAGTTGATAAGTCTTGATAAATTCCCCATCTGCTTTCCCTGCTTTGTGTGTGACCATATTCTTAGTCACTCAGAGACATCCACAAAAATAATACTCAGAGAATTGAGATTATTAAAGCAAAGAGAAAAGGTGGTGATATTCTTCAACTTCAAAAAAAGCTCTTGAAGCTCACATCAGACACAATAATTGAAAGCAAAGGCTTTTGATTTATAAGAGAAAATGCTTGGCTGAAGTTCCTGATAATCAAAAGAAAAGACCCTGATAGAAGTAAAATAGAATTTATGCTTCAATGGCAATCCAGAAAAAGAAAATAAAGAACCAAGAAAGATGAATACAGAATGGAGGTCAGCCAGGCTAGAAAACAGAGCGAAGAGGACCCTCACTGGAACTTGGTGTGACTAAATCGATAGTATGACCAATGGGGCAAAGCAGAAAGGGAACGGATTCACAGTAGTTTGTCTGCCTACCCTATCTTTACCTGAGAAAAACCTGGAGCCACTCTCAAAGCCTCAGTGCCTGCATCCTCTCTTCATATCTTCATCACTGCTGAAGGCTTTCCATTAAAAGACTACTACATACTGCCTGTTGATCACCCAAAAATCCACAGCTACTAGGGTCTCTAGGACTGTGGAGCCTTTCAAGCTGATTTCACCGAAGGGCCTTTCTTTATAGTGATATCAAACATTCACAAACTCCTCAAAATCTTAGATGGAGAGGCCCTGAAACCAAGACTACCATTTAAAATGCATAGAGGAAAACTTTAGGACTTGAACACAAAGGGAAGGTGATCACAATAGAATGTGATAAATACATCACAGAGATGTTAGAGAGAACATATTTTGGAAGCAATAGTGCTTCAGATGGAAGGTTAAAAAAAGTGCGGAGGGAGCATTGAATCTTGGTTATCAAAAATTTTAGCAGCTAAGGAGAGGAGTGAGATAGGAGACAATGTATAACAAAGATCCAGTTGGGTAAAACTCATGAACTTATGTCAAGCACCCTGATATTGAAAACTGTTTTGTTTCCTCATTTCCCTTACACATAAAGTTCAAAAGATAAGACCATATTTCTAGGTTATATTAATGTAAGAAAGGGAATACACATTTGCTAAGTACTATTCCAGATTATTTCAGCAATAATTTTGTATGATTTATAGGCATTAACATATTAAATCCAATGTGCTAGCTACAATGACTATATCCTACAACTGAAGACATTGATGTTTAGAGAAGTAAATTAACTTTTAAAGGACATAAGCCACTTAGTGGCAGTGCTGGTATTGAAGCCCAAGCATTCTGAGTTCTCAGGTCCTGGTGCTTCCCCATTGAGTTAGCCAATGATTTAATACAGGAAAACCATAGTTTTAAAAAATATAAGTAAATGTATAAGAAATAACAGGGTGTTTTAGGGGGTTGAAAGAGATAATGCAGTGGGTAGGGCACTTGCTTTGCATATGACCAACCTAGGTTCGAAGTCTGGTATCCTATTTGGTTCCTTGAACATTGTCAGGAGTAATTCCTGAGTGCAGAGTCAGGAGTAACCCCGGAGAACTGCTGGGTGTGACCCAGAAACCAAAAACAACTAAAAACAGCCACTTTTTGTTATCACCAAAAAATAATTACATAAAGTAATATATGAATATAGTTTAGTCTATTTAAAATAATATTTATATGCAAATTCAGTTCAATTTCATCTAGACTGGAAGATGATTCTAGTTCTGCTATAATTCTGGTTCTGAGCTAACCCTAATGATGAACTCAATATTTGTTTTGACAAAATTGTAGACTTTTAAAAAGAAAATAAAGTATGCACTGGCAACCAAGGAGATGGTACACCTGTCATGTACAAATAGAGTGAAATAAAGGAAATGCCTGGTAGGCCTTCAGAGGCAGCAGATACCATTGTGAATACAGAAGAGAGGGCTTCTCCAAAGTGGTAGCCTTTAGTTGCATCTTAGTAATGTGGAAAACAGATGTAAGCACTGCCTCAATTTTTTGATTTTCTGGCATTTTCACATGAATTGCCTTTCCTTTTGTCAACAGATGAGAAGACAAAGTAGGTGTGGGGTGGAGGTGTGAAGTGAAAGACAACACAAATAAAAAGAAAAAAAAACATAGCTTGATTCTTGGCGCTGCCACTTACTAGCTAAGTGTGGGTAGGCTTCTTAATTACTTTGAAAAGAAATTCATAAATTCAAAGAACTTATTTTATTTATACAAGACTAAAATTTCAACATTGAAATTTAGTTTGGACACTTGAAATCAACAATTTCAAATAATAAATAAAAACCCAAATACCAAAAGACTGAGAAAAAATAGATGATCCTATCAAGATGTGCAGAAAAATAATTTTACAAACCAATATACATTTTTTATTTTGAAAAAGGAAAGAACACACAGAAAAGAACTGAAACCCTCAGCTTGATAAAGAACCACTACCTATAACATACTTCTAGCAGCATATTTTATATTGATAAATTTTAGGCTTTCCAAGTAAAATCAGATAAAAACCCTCACAAATTCTATTTTAACACATGACCACATTATCTCTCTCTATATATATCCATAATTTTAACACTATCATTACAAAAGCTATATATGTGTATACACACATATAATAGTTTAGGTAAGATAGTTTAGTTAAAATAGTTTTAATATTTATGTTTTGATGTACGTGGTTATTGATTTTTTTAAGCTTCCATTTCTTCATTCTTTTTCTTTTTTAGGGGGATGGGGATGGGGACACCCAGCAGTGCTTAGGGCTTACTTCTATATCTTCACTCAAGGATCACTCCTGGCACACTTGAGGGACTATACAGGATGCCAGGGATTGAATCTGGGTGAACTGCATACAAATCAAGCACCCTATTGCATTATACTATTCCTTAGCTTCATTTGTTCATTCTTAAAGTAAAAATAGGGGCTGAAGTGAGAACATTGTATGATTTTTACACAATAATGAACAACTTTGTAATACTCCATCTCACAGTGATTCAATAAACAAGTGAAAATGATGTTACATGAATAAATAATGGTATGTAACTAATAAAAAAAATCAGAGAAAGGATGATGCAATGCTATCTTGTCTCTTAAGATGCTCTCTTTGCTTAATTACTACTTCAACATAAGTTAGCCTCTGTGTTCTAAATCAGAGTGATGGTAAAGAAAAGCAAGTTAGTACTTAGTACATGAAGGATGTGTACTTCTAATGATTATTTCACCCAAATGAATTTTGGCTGAATACTATAAACAAAACTTATTTGGGCCCCAAAGTGGGAACATATCTGCAATAACTGTCTTTAAGGTGAAGAATTACTGGTTGCATTTAAACAAACAATCACAATGTTTTCACTGTAAAAGCATTAGATTGACTGTAAGTAAAAAACATTTAGTTTGCTAGGAGATTGTATTAACCTACACTAAATCTTTCTTTCTTATTCCTTAGAGTAAATGTTAGAATTCAGAAAGCTAACTTTTCATTGCAAGTGACAGCATTAAGCCAGTCCAGAAAGTTAAGTTCAGTCAGTGAAACATTTTGAAGGGTCATTGACAAAATGAGGACAAGACATTTCAAAATACAGATTAAAAAGGAAATTAATCCAGATGAACCAAAACATTTAGTCTCCTTAAAAAAATAATTCTCGTAGATGCTTATATATTCTGATGGCAAATCTCTGGAACAGAAAAAAAGGAAATTAGTGCTAAGAGAAAGTCATCACAGGAGATCTGCAGAACCTTGCCTATTGTCTTTATATTTACAAAAATCAAAAGTAGAAAAGAAGGCCACACCACAGAAATTTTATGTATTTTTTTTATTTCTCCATCCATTTTCGTTCTTAAAAATGTACCTTTAAAAAGTTGTACTGTATATTAAATATTTGTATAATATACATTACAATGGGGTCCCATGGAACTGGAGAGATAGGATAGGGATTGAGGGGATTATCTAGTGCACAGCCAAACCTGATTTGATCCCTGACACTATCTAGGAACCCCCAAGCACTGCCAGGAGTGATCCTTGAGCACAGAACCAGGAGGAAACCTAAGCACAGTCGATGGTAGCCCCCAAACCTAAATAAATGCATAAATAAATAAAGTACGGTTTCCACAGAGTTGCTATTGATTTAAGCAGATGGAACAAGTATGCATTTCTTTCTTTTATTGCCTCCTAAGTTCATAGTGTTTCAGAAGAAAACAGGCAAGTTAACAAGCCATGGCAGTGAATACAGTGATGACAGGTAGTCTGCAGAAGGAGACCATGAATCTAAGTGTGAATGAGAAAAGGACCTGAACATGATGAAACTAGTTAGCCCTCTGATTTTCAGATTACTATATTTTAACCACTTTGCAATTCAGCATTTTCTTTTTGCTGTTACCTTTCACGTCTCACCCCCAGTCACTTAGAACTGTCTTTCAAAACTTAGGTCATTTCTTTGTTCCCACCTTGCCTTATTCTCCCGCATGGTTTCCACAGTAGTGAGAGAGCAATGCTTTCTGAGCAAGTCCTATCTTCTTAAATAGTCAATGGGTTCATTGCAATGTATTTACATCTTTCTTTGATTATTCAAACCAAGTAGAGCAGTGTGTGTATAATTAACTGAATAGTCAATTTAGGAACTGCTACTATTGAGGAGATTTATGAGAGGCTGCTAGGGGTGGATTGCTTAGACATAGAGGAAGCTCCCTTCTGTTTTTATATAGAAGCTAAAATTATGTACTGTAGGATAACACTCTTTTGTCCTTCCTCAGGTAGCTTAGGTTTGTCAGGTCACACCCATCTAAGAACACTGAACTTGCATTGTAAGCAATGTCCTTTCTGTGTGGACACAGGAAGACAGTTAATATTATGCTTTGTAACTTGGGAGTTGATTGACTCCGAAAAATATTTACTCCTGGGCATCTGATTTCTTGACTCAGTTGCCCTTAGTTCCTAGCACCCCAAAAGCAGGGTCCCGACGAGGGACTGAATGGACCCAGGGCAAACAGTGAGCTACCCTGGCATTGAAATGGGCCAGGCCAAAGAGCCACGATACTCAACTATAAATTGAGGGCATGATCATGGACAAATGCTGTCATGATCCAAAAGTAAGTAACGACGAGACTAGGACCCTGTTGGAGCTAGGAAGATTAACCTGGCCTGAGGACTGCGAAATGTATAGTGAAATGTTCTCAGGAAGAACCAAACTAAATTTATATCTCTTACTGTGCTCATACAGAATGACATTGCTAGAAATATTAAAAGTAGATTTATTACAACTATTTAAGTAGATTACTAACTGAGGGAAGAACACACCCTTGTTGGGATTCCACCCTTGGGTGGATCTCCTAGTAATCTGAAGTAATCTCTGTAGATGAGATTTTATCCTTGAGTTAATCTCCTAGAGGAGTGGTCTTACCTCTCTTTGTTGATTCGTCAGTATTCAACCCACCTTTATGTCACTGCCTTATATGACTGCTATATAAACTAAGACGTAAGCTCGAAAAGGGAGTCAGAAGTGAGAGAGCTCGGGCTCCAGAGATCCAGAGTCAGAGCCAGAAGGAGAGAGGTTCCAAGATTGGGGCCCAGGAGAGAAGGAGGCAGAGAAAGACAGGAGTGAAGAGGATTGGAATAAACTACTATTGATATAGACCGGCCTGGCCCTCGTTTCTTCTTCCTTCTGCCCTTGGCCAACAGCCGTTCCGATCCAGGCCACACACAGCAGCTCAAGAGCACCGAACACAGGTGGTAAGACAGTGCCATCCAGTGAGCCCGTGAACATACAACCTTTGGCGTGATAAGATTTTACAATGTACAACTTCAGTCAGTATCCAAAACAAAATGGTGCAGATAAATAGACGTAGAGAGGACTATTATATTCTATTCAAGTAATTAAGTATTCAATTCTCTGATGTTTTAAGAATTGTAAAATAACTCTTACCCTTCTTGCCAATAGGCCCAGTCTTGCCAATATTACCCTGATCTCCTATATCGCCCAGTTCTCCCTTAATTCCTGAAAGACAAAGCATATTATCTTTATGCATGAGATTTTTATATTCACTCTAAAGATATGGCTAACATAGTCACCTGAATGTAAGACAGAGAAGGTTATTCTTCTATGAAATTTATATGTCTGTCCTGTACCTATATTATCTACGTTGATATCCTTTTAATATCACTTGTATCACTTGTCCTCCTGTTATTCATCTATTTGATTGAGCAGGCACCAGTAACATCTCCATTCATCCCCGTCACGTGCTAGCTTAGCCCAGTGGTATATTGGGGGCTCTCTCAGGATCAAGGGAATGAGATCCGTTATTGTTACTGTTTTTGGCATATCGAATACATCACGGGTAGTTTGCCAGGCTCTGCCATGTGGGCAGGATACTCTTGGTAGCTTGCCGAGCTCTCTGAGAAGGAGAAACTGCCTGGTTTCTTTTCAGATCATTATAATATAGGCACTAAAATTAAAATGCTGTGTCAGAACAGATATTAAAACACTTGCCAGTGTCTGGAGTGATAGCACAGCAGGTAGGGCGTTTGCCTTGCATGCAGTGAACCAGGTTTGATTCCTAGCATTCCAGTGCATGAGCCAAGAGTAACCCATGAGCATTGCTGGGTGTGACCCAAAGAGAAAAAAAAAAAACCAAGAAGACAAACAGACAAAAAAAAAAATGGCTTGCCAATGGTAGTGCTTCTAAAAGGTAATGTTAATCCCAAGGTCAGAGGAAGGATTTTGAAAAATCTTCCTATTCAAATTCTATTCCTTTCTAGAGCATCATAGAGATTCTACTTCTTCTCTATAGAAGAATAGGATTTCAAAGGCCTGGAAGATGGGTCCGTAATTTAAAGGCCTACCTTACTAGAAATAGACTGTGAGTTCAGACAGCGGTACAGAGCGTAGTAGCCCCATGATATGCTATTTCTTTCTTTTTTTTTTTTTTTGCTTTTTGGATCACAACCAGCAATGCACAGGGGTTACTCCTGGCTCATGCACTCAGAAATTATTCCTGGCGGTGCTCAGGGGACCATATGGGATGCTGGGAATCGAACCCAGGTCGGCCGCGTGCAAGGCAAACTCCCTACCAGCTTTGCTATCTCTCCAGCCCCTGATTTGCTATTTCTGATGAGGGGAAATAAAATACAAAATGAGTTTTGACTCTTTTCCATCTTAATAAAGCAGTAGAGAGGAACTAACTGCTTATTGATAGGGCATCTGTCTGACACACGTGAAATTTTACGTTTGATCCTTGATACCACTAAACAAAACAACTAAACTACCCATTTCTCAATCTCCTAGCTCCTGATAACCCTTTACCACACCTCCAAATTAAGGACAAATAAGGAATATGCAATAATAAAATAAAGTAAAATAAAAATATAAAGAGATCGTCCCTACTGGACTTTTATTAAATAAGTAAATACCTTAGGATTGATGAAAGGCCCTTCAAAACTTTTATAAATTTTGTCATGTTTTTTCCATGATGGTCTAAATGTAACAACAAAGTCTCCAATGGAGACGTTACTGGGCCCGCTCGAGCAAATCGACGATCAATGGGAGGGCCTTTACCTTTACCAAATATAATTACCAACTATAAAGTTATACCTTTGTGAGAATAATTTTGCAATTGATTATACATGATTTGGGGTTGTATACAATTGATTGAAATTGGCTGTATATAAAAAATACAATTTGCAATTGTTATTGTTATAATAAACTAAACAGAGTCTAATTCAGAACTTCTCTACTGAGGTTTCAAAGGACTGTGAGGCTTTTTAAATTGCTAAAGATTTAAAGATCATATTGTAGACCACCACCTTACTGCAGCTGACTTCAACAAACCCTAGGGAATACTTCTAGGACTTAAAAGACCCACATTCACAAAATGCCAGGGGTTTTGTTTGGGTGGGGCTTACTCTTCTTCACTTTGTGGGTAGAGACATCTCTAATTGCTCTCATCTAGATTCTCTTAATTCTTTCCTATATCACCAGAGACTGTGATGTCTTGGAGAAAGGAAAATAGACTTTTGGGTCAGAGAACTCTTTGGCTTCTTCTTTTACTCTTTGAATTTAGGCCAGACAAAAAGAGCTGCTTGGGATTGGCTGGCGATGAAAGCCACAACGCTGAACACACATATGTTTCTAAAATAGAATGATTTTTACATGGCCTAGAGGCTACTGTTTTCCAGGATTTCCCCAGAAGTCCCTCTCCCATCAGCCAGGGATTCGATTTGAAAACTACACCATAAAATGTTGGCATCTCATGAATCTGAAGTGGAGGATTTCATGCAAGCAACTCACTTCCTGAATAAGGATGGTCAGGAGAGGATGAAGCATAGTTTGAACGTTGTGCTATTTGACCTACCTTTTGGGCCCGCGCGTCCCACTTTGCCATGTTTTCCCTCTTCGCCGGGGTCTCCTTTCTCACCATCATCTCCTTTAGAAGTGGAAAATAAAATAATGGAAGAGTTCAAATGGAAACATAAGTACATCCCCACCACCACCACCCCGAAGAGGAAGAACATGTTTGAAATCCATCTGTCAGTAAAGGTTTGCCTTACAAGTCTCAGTTGCGTGTAAACTTATATGGGACCTGGAACACTTGGGACAAGAAAACAAACTCCTATATTTTATTCTTTCACTTTTCTACATTTTATGTCTGAAGGAATATACTTGTGGGTGAATCCCTTCAAATTCTTTAATAGTTTGCCTGGCAAACTTTATTCTTTCTAGAGAAACTGGCAAATTCTGGAAGTATGCACACATATGTACATAGATACACATGAATATCGGAACTATATAAAATATAAATTAATTTTTAATTAGTTAATTATTTTTTAAATGAATCACCTTGAGATGCAGTTACAGACTTACAAACTTTCGTGATTACATTTCAGTCATACAATGATTGAATACTCATCCCTCCACCAGTGCCCATTCTCCACCACCAATGATCCCAGTATCCCTCCCCCTACTCCCCCTGCCACCTCTGTGGCAGGCACATTTCCTTTTACTCTCTCTCTCCTTTTGGGTGTTATGGTTTACAATACAGGTAGTAGGTGGTCATCATGTTTGGTCCATAGTCTACTTTCAGCATGTAGATGCATGCTAAAATATAAATTTGTAAATTATAAATTTACAAATTATAAATTTACAAATTTACCAAATATGCTCCCCGTGGCGCACCAAATATGCCAAATACCAGTAACAATGATGGGTCTCATTCTCCTAAAAAGCCTTGAATATAATCTCAGGGCTAGGATGAAAGAGACGTTACTGGGGCCTGCTCGAGGCAATCGACGATTAACAGGATGATGAATGAATGAATGAATGATAAATTGTATAAACATAAGCATTAAAATATAACATAATTTTGTGTATATACATATTTATGGGGCTGGAGCGATAGCACAGCAGGTAGGGTGTTCGCCTTACAAGCGGCCAACATGGCCAACCCAAGTTCGATTCCTCCGCCCCTCTCGGAGAGCCTGGCAAGCTACCGAGAGTATTCGATATGCCAGACACAGTAACAACAAAGTCTCCAATGGAGACGTTACTGGGCCCGCTCGAGCAAATCGATGATCAACGGGAGGGCCTTTACCTTTATACATATTTATGGCTCTAGAGTGGTACCCCTTATCGATCAGGGATTTATTATACTAAGACCCGCCTCAGTGATATCGGATAGTACAGAACTTTCTATCTTGTGATTTTTCTGTACATATGTATCTACAGTACAGTTAAAAATTTAAGTTAAGGGGGGTATGGTGCAGCCAGCAGGTCAATCTGTACCTGTGAGGCGAGTGCATCAGCAGCCTGATGGCGCCTTCAGACTTCCAGATACCCCAAAATTATTGCTGTACCTTTGGCCAGACCCCAAACACTTGGGGCAAAGTTTACAAAGAAATTAAACGGCCAAAAGTTAGGTATGTGGGAAACACACCCACAAACCACCTCCGGCTCAGCTATATAATTGGAGGCATGGCCTCTCTGGTTCCTGATTGAACTGCTTAATGGCCATGATCCCAGAAACTTAGAAACAAATCTCGAAACCCAGTGGCTTTTGGCAGAAATGCATCCGGTCCCTGCAATAGGTTACCAGTGCTGAGCAACCAAGGTGGGAATAGGTTTCATGCCTTGGCCTGTTTCCCCTGGCGGCCCAGCGGCCACCATCCTTCAGAGGCCACTGGACAGTCAGGTTTGGGCCCCCAGTGATGAGACACGCAGGGCCTCATGGGATGGGGGTGGAGCCAGTCCTGTCCTCCCCACCCCAACGAGACCCCAAGTCATCACCCACCAACGGCCTCTCTGGCTCCTGATCAAGCTTCTTAATGGCCATGATCCCAGAGACTCCGAAACAAATCTCAAAACCCAGTGACTTTTGGCAGAATTGCATCTGGACCCCACAGTGCATTACTGTAGCCAGGCCACCTCAGGGAGGAAAGGGTGTTGTCCCTCCACCTGCTCCCCCTTGGCGGCTCGGTGGCCATCATCCTCCAGAGGCCATTGGACAGTCAGGTCTGGGCCCGCAGTGACGAGACATTTGAGGCCTCACGGGAAGGGGGTCTCTGCCCCCGCGCCGCGGTGTTCCTTCCCGGAGTCCCTTGGAGGGGAGCGGGTTGAGCTTTCCTCCCCGCCCCGGCCAGGGCTACGGCAGCCGGAGACCTCCAGGACCAGCCACCACCATGCTGAGACCACTCTCCGCACACCTGAAGGTACTGGCAGAGGGACAAAGCCACGCGGGTTCCGGGGCCGAGACCTCCAAGCCTACTCGAATTGGAGTCGAGCATCTTCCACCCAGATCCTCCAAATTCCAGTAGGCGGGGGTCACACCCACCACCTGGCCCCCTGGCGCCGTGTAATCCCATCAGCGGCCAAGACTCAGAGACTATAAAATCCAGATCCCGGACGAGAGCAGTGCAGTCTCTGCCCCCGCGCCGCGGTGTTCCTTCCCGGAGTCCCTTGGAGGGGAGCGGGTTGAGCTTTCCTCCCCGCCCCGGCCAGGGCTACGGCAGCCGGAGACCTCCAGGACCAGCCACCACCATGCTGAGACCACTCTCCGCACACCTGAAGGTACTGGCAGAGGGACAAAGCCACGCGGGTTCCGGGGCCGAGACCTCCAAGCCTACTCGAATTGGAGTCGAGCATCTTCCACCCAGATCCTCCAAATTCCAGTAGGCGGGGGTCACACCCACCACCTGGCCCCCTGGCGCCGTGTAATCCCATCAGCGGCCAAGACTCAGAGACTATAAAATCCAGATCCCGGAACCGCGCGGCCGCATTCGCGGCCGCGCGACATCTTATTATCTCATTCCTACTTTGGACAAACTTGCAGGCTGTCAAATGTAGCCTGCCCACAGGGCAGAGTCTGGCAAACTCCCCGTGGCCTACCAAATATGCCAAATACCAGTAACAATGATGGGTCTCATTCTCCTAAAGAGTCCTGAATATAATCTCAGGGCTAGGATGAAAGAGACGTTACTGGGGCCTGCTCGAGGCAATCGACGATTAACAGGATGATGAAATGAAAAATGAAATGGGAAGGGGGTGGAGCCGGTCCTGTCCTCCCCACCCCAAGGAGACCCCAAGTCATCACCTATGAACAGCTTCTCTGGCTCCTGATCAAGCTGCTTAACAGCCATGATCTCAGAAACAGAAACAAATCTCGAAACCCCGCGGCTTTTGGCAGAAATGCGTCTGGACCCTGCAGTAGGTTACTGTTGCGGGGCCACCCCAGGGGAGAAGGGGTGTTGTCCCTCCGCCTGCTCCCTCTTGGCGGCTCGGTGGCCATCATCCTCCAGAGGCCATTGGACAGTCAGGTCTGGGCCTGCAGTGACGAAACTCATTGGGCCTTACAGGATGGGGGTGGAGCTGGTCCTAGTCTCCACGTTCCAACGAGACCCCAAGTCATCACCCACGAACGGACTCTCTGGCTCCTGACCAAGCTGCTCAATGGCCATGATCCCAGAGACTCATGAGCTAATCTCAAAACCCAGTGGCTTTTGGCAGAAAGCCCTCCAGATTTAAGTGTTAAAATTTCGGAATTTCAAAACCACATGGCCCTACTGCAGCTGTGCAACATCATATATCATTCATAACCAGCAATAGAACACAAATTGTCTACTGTTGCCTTTTCAGCAAATCTGAGTGATGGGATAAAATCTCAAACAATAATGGTGGGTCTAGTGTAAAAATATTGAATGTGATCAAAGTAGAGAGAGACTAATGTGGAAATCATCTGCCCCACAGGTAGGGGAGGGTGTGGGATGGGGGTATACTGCTCTTTTTGGTGGTGTAGAATGGGCACTGGTGAAGGTACGGGTGTTTCATTGTATGACCAAGACTTAGACCCAAAAGCTTTGTAACTGCTCTCACGGTGATTCAATAAATAAAATTATAAAAAATGAAAAATAAATTAAAAAATTAAAAAAATGTAAGTTAACATAGTAAGAGATGAGTAACAATAACTGATAATAATTCACCTTCACAAGAAGGTTTGTGAATGTGTTCTCCAAATATCTCACATGGAATTTGATTGCATGTACTATTGTTGGACTTTGGTTGACTATGTATAAGGGGTAGCTATTGTGTATAAATCCACTGCTGTTTGCATGCTTGGGAACCTCCAGAGTGTAGGCATAAACCAGGAAGCTAGGAACAGAAAATGAACGCGGAATGGGGAAGTGCTGAAATGCAGTTATGGTGAGCAGTGACTCAAAATCAGAGGTCTCACTCTTGCGTTGGACCCAGTCAAGGAAAGCTGGCTCAATGATGGATGGCCTTCATAAAAAATGTCCTGGATAGTACATCAGGAGCTGTGAATTTCAATATCAGAATGATCACTGAGAAGTTAAGGAAACTTAGAGTCAGTGATTGGGTTTATTGGTTGTGGATATGGGCTTGAGTCTCAGTTTATTTTCTGAGAAAGTTGGAGACATAACTTCCCTTTCTGAGTCTTATCTTCTCCTACAACATTAACTTAAAAATATCTACTTGAGAGGACTCCCATGAAGTTTTTTAATTTTTATTAGATTCATTATTATTATTGGGCAGAGCGATAGCACAGCAGGTAGGGCGTTTGCCTTGCATGCTGCACACCCGGGTTCGATTCCTCTGTCCCTCTCAAAGAGCCCAGCAAGATATTGAAAGAATCCCAACTGAATGGCAGAGCCTGGCAAGCTCTCCATGGCGTATTCGATATGCCAAAACAGTAACAACAAGTCTCACAATGGAGACGTTACTGGTGCCCACTCGAGCAAATTGATGAACAATGTGAGGACAGTGCTACAGTGCTATTATTATTATTATTATTATTATTATTATTATTGTCGTCACTGTCACTGTCCTCCCATTGTTCATCGATTTGCTCGAGTAGTCCCAGAAACGTCTCCATTGTGACAATTGTTACTATGTTTGGCCTATCGAATACATCATGCGTAGCTTGCCAGGCTTTGCCGTGCGGGTGAGATACTCTCAGTAGCTTGCCGTTATTATTATTATTATTACTATTATTATCATCATCATAATTATTATTCTTTGTGTAATACCTAGTTATGCACATGTTACTCCTGGTGCTGTACTCAGGAATTGTCCCTAGCAGAGCTTGCACGACCATATGGGATGCCAGGGATTGAACCCAGGTAAGCCCAGGTCATCCACGTACAAGACAAAGACCCTACCTGCAGTACTGTCATAGAGTCCCACTTCCAGAAATTTCACACACAAAATAAGAAGATCTGGCATCAATGCTTAATACTATTTCTTTCTCTAGACTTCAGTTTTCTCATCTTTAACCTGAGGATAATCCTGCCCTTTAATAACTCTACGAGTTATTTTTGAATCAACAACATAAATATCGGGATGTACTTTGAAAATAAAGCGAATAACACAATATTATGACCTGAGTTATCATCACAGTAATATCAAGACAGTGAGGAATCCTGTCAATTATGAAACGAGAGTAGAAAGGAGACAGAAAAAACATTCCTAGAATTAAATGGCTTAATAGAGAAAAGGGAGATGTCTTCACTTATTTCTCCAGAAAAAACATGACCAAGAATTCTCTAATAATTTTTTTCTGGAATCAGAATGTTGATCTTTTATTTATTTTTTTTTCCCCTTTATTTTATTTTATTTTTTTTAAAGTTGTAGATTTACAATTTTTTGTGCTTTGGTTTCAATTATACAATGATCAGATACCCATCCCTCCACCAGTGCCCATTTTCCACCACCATGGATAATATCCCTCCCACCCCCATCCCCCCATCCCCCCGTCTCTGTGGCAGGGCAATCCCCTGTGTTCTCTCTCTCCTTTTGGGTGTTGTGGTCTGCAAAAGAGGCATTGAGTGGCAAACATGTTCAGTCCATAGTCTACTTTCGACATGCATCTCCCCTCCTGGGAGGATCCTCCAAACATCCTTTATTTGGTGCTCCCTTCTCTATCTGAATAGCCCTTTCCTCTAGGATACCCGGCTGGCCTCTAAGTTATGGAGTAATCCTCCTGGTGCTGATCTCAGCTATTCTTGGGTATTAATCTCATACTTTGTTACTTTATATCCCCCAGATGAATGCAATCTTTCTATGTCTATCCCTCTCTTTCTGACTCATTTCGCTTAGCATGATACTTTCCATATTGTACCACTTGTATGTAAATTTCATGACTTCATCTTTTCTAAGAGCTACATAGTACTCCATTGTGTAGATGTACCAAAGTTTCTTTAACCAGTCATCTGTTCTTGGGCATTCAGGTTTCTTCCAGTTTCTGGCTATTGTAAAGAGGGCTGCAATGAACAAACAAGTGCAGATGTCACTTCGACTATACATTTTTGCCTCTCTGGGATATATTCCCAGGAGTGGTATTGCTGGGTCAAATGGGAGCTCAATTTCTAATTTTTTGAGAATCGTCCATACTGTTTTCCAGAAGGGCTGAACCAGTGGACATTCCCACCAACAGTGAAGGAGTGTCCCTTTCTCGCCACATCCACGCCAGCATCGGTTGCTTTTGTTCTTTTGAATGTGGGCCAGTCTCTGAGGTGTGAGATGGTATCTCATTGTGGTTTTGATCTGCATCTCCCTGATGATTAATGATGTAGAGCATTTTCTCATGTGCTTTTTTGCCATTCGGATTTCTTCTTTGAGAAAGTTTCTGTTCATTTCATTGCCCCATTTTTGGATGGGGTTGGATGTTTTCTTCTTATGGAGTTTAACCAGTATTTTGTATATCCTGGATATCAACCCCTTGTCAGATGTGTATTCGGTGAATATCCTTTCCCATTCTGTAGACTGTCTTTGTATTTTGGTCACTGTTTCTTTGGAGGTGCAGAAGCTTCTTAGTTTAAGATAGTCCCATTTATCTATCTCTGTTTTCACTTGCTCGGCCAGTGGCGTGGCATTTTTGAAGATACCATTAGCTTCAATGTCATGGAGGGTTTTGCCAACTTTATCTTCAATGTACCTTATGGTTTCTGGTCTGATGTTGAGGTCTTTAATCCATTTTGATCTTACTTTTGTACATGGTGTTAGGCAGAGTTCTGAGCCTATTTTTTTGCATGTAGCCGTCCAGTGATGCCAAATGTTGATCTTTTAAATGAAATCACAAGCAAAGAATGAAGTATTAGATTTCTGGGTTGTGCGATTGCTCAAGTACTGCAACATGTCATGCAGTGAAATTCTAGAATACCTGTGCAAACTTTTGAAAAAGAGTAGATGATTTGTGTGATTAGATCGAGGATTGATGTGGATGGACAAGATGGCATTTTTCTACTTAACTTGAATAGTCTATGTTTACCCAGAAGTTACAATGTGTGCTGGACACTAGCGTCAATGTCACAGCAGTTGTAGGATGTAGAACTAGGAGTGTCATGGAGGTTAAGTGCTTCCTAGAGCTATAAAGCTTGATGGTGGTAGAAACAGGATTCAATATGTCTCTATCCCTCCAAATCATCACTGGAAAATATTTTTTTCTTTCAGCCAAGGCTCTGTGACCCTGAAGGATGGTAGATTTTAGAAAACATACCCTAATCCATTTTCACAGGGAGAAAGGGGAAGAGAAGGTAGCTTTTGTGTCTTTTTAATCAAGAAAGTGGAAAAGAATACAAAAAATTAAAACCCAGTTTATTTTCTTAATGACTTAATTCACAGAGAATGCATTAAAATAATTTGGTAAAACTGAGACCTGGCATTGCCACACACCCGCTAAGGAGTGCTGGGAAATCCTTGACCTTTCCTGAGACTTGTTTTGCTAACTGGGAGAATGAACAAAATGATACCTTATAATTCTCAAAGGCTTTAATAAAGATTAAGTTAGAAAAGTATTTTCCTTTAGGATTCTCTCATGAAAAGTCTCAGGGTGGGTTCTATTCTCTAATTACTTTATTGTTTAAAATAACACTTTTTACTCATTGAGTCACCTCTCATAATCTCTGCAATCTCTCACAATCAGCTGTGTCCTGTAGGATGCCTGAGATTATGAATAATTTATTCTAGCATCCTTTGAATTTAGCACAGTGCTTTGCTTTGATGCTTAGTAAATAGAGTGGAGTTAAATATAAGTTGTGAGCCATAAAATTTTTCCAAATTCAGGAATAGTGTTAATAGTGGGCTGGAGCGATAGCACAGCGGGTAGGGCATTTGCCTTGCACGGGGCCGACGAACCTGGCAAGCTACAGTGGTGTATTCAATATGCCAAAAACAGTAACAACAAGTCTTACAATGGAGACATTACTGGTGCCTGCTTCAGCAAATCAATGAACAAAGGGAAGACAGTGCTACAGTGTTAATAATATACTGTATAGTATACTCTGTGTCAAAGGGATCCTAGTCCTTGGCATGCATCCTGGAATTTCATCTTCCATCAGCCTTCGATATGAATATTGTTCTTAGCTCCATTTTACAGATGAGAAAGTGAGTCAAAGAGAGGTTAGGCAACTTCTCAGCATTAAATAAATTGTAAGTAAGATAGCCAGGATCCCAAGCAGGACATTTTCTTACAAAGTCCATGTTCTGAATGAGCTAGATGATTGGAAACAAATCACTGTATTCACATTTCTGGGACCTTTAGGGTTATTTTATAAAATGGGGGAAAATTGCAAATCATGCTTATCGAGAGATTAAAGATAAATATGTATGAGAAGCACTTCCTGACTCCAAAAACCACATGTGTGTGAATTCTTATTTCTCATCCTTCACTTCCTGTGAGCTTTCTCATTCACTTTCAAGCAAGTACCTAACTGAAGGCCATCAGATGAATGACTTAGTCATTTGCTGCTCCCTGGTGGTTCGAGGGAGGGTGAAAATAGGATTATTATTCTCGTGACCTATGTGCCTGCATCCCAGCCTAGTGGTGAGCAGGATACTGGCAGAGATGGAGTAAACAACTTGTGCCCTTGCCTTCAGCTTCCGTCTGCAATTCATTTGATCTCGGGGACTTGCTTTAATGAGAATAGAAGAGAGGTATAAAAGCAAGCTTTGAAAAGGATCCCCCGCTTGGTTCACAGTAGTCTGCTTCTATTCTCTTGGCAATATTTCATTGGATTAGCAGAGCAATTTAGACTTCCTTTCCTTCCTTTTAAAATAGCCACTTACATTTTAAAATTAAATGAAAAGCTATCAAATGAAATGGACTAATTCCAATTTCATAGAAATGATTTGTTTCACTCCCCCTGCCCCCCCAACACACACACACACACACACACACACACACACACACACACACACACACACCCTAGCCCCAGGACCACACGCTTGCTGTGATAACCTCTCCAGAAGAATTCCAGCAGAGTACACCGTTGACTAATTTTTTTTTTTTAGGTAGCACTGCACTGTAGCACTCCCCCCCACCCCGTTGTTCATCGATTTGCTCTCGAGCGGGCCCAGTAACGTCTCCCTTGTGAGACTTGTTACTGTGTTTGATGTATTAAATACGTCATGGGTAGCTTGCCATGCTTTGCCATGCAGGCGAGATACTCTCTGTAGCTTGCTGGGCTCTCCAAGAGGGGCAGAGGAATATAACCTGGCTCAGCCAGGCCAGCCGTGTGCAAGGCAAACACCCTACCACTGTGCTCCTGCCCATTATTTTTCTCAATAAGCAGAAAGTGTTTTGCAATTAAATCTTAGTTTGAAATCAAATAGCAAACCCAGGTCAGTACCTCCTGCTCAAAGAAAGCAATTATTAAAAATTAGCAGACTGGTTTTGAAAATGCTAAAGAAAATTCACTGGAAGTTGGACTTTTTTGACAGCTCAATAATCTTATTTGGGGGGGGGGGAGGAGGAGTTGTTAAGAATCCTTCTTCTCATCAGCTTTTGAATTGAGTGGAATAGGAAATATGGTATGTTTTATTGATGAGGCCAAGATCCCTGCCTAAAATAAATCGTCTCTACCTTTCTTTACAATTTCTTTCTGTGCATGCAAATTGCATCCTTACCTTCAGAAATTTTGATAGTTTTATCAATTATACTGCATAACTTGCATAATCTACCAGTGCCACTGATCTATGGATCTCCTTCCAGTACTTTTCCTTCTCCAATTACAACTTCATTTCATTGAAATATTTGAGCCTCCGTGGGACCTGCTATAATTTGCCTTCTCCCCTTTCTCTCAGTTCATTAGATTTATTGTACCTTCACCTACATCTCTGTACTGAAGTTTTTTTCAACAGTCACTTCCACGCAGTACTCCCTAAAGCAAAAGTAGGGGGCAACCTGGCTTAAAGAAGGTGGTTCTTTCATTTCTCTGAGTCTATTCCATGTATAAAATGGGAGAAAAGATTCTAGTTTTATAGGACTGTGTGACTAGAGGGAGGCAACATATAAACTAGGTTTAGCATCATGTCTGACACTTAGAAAAATCCTCTGCTTTTGTTGTAAGGAGAACACAAAGGAGGAATAAAAATGATAGTCATTGTCATAAACACCATCAGAGAAATAACTTCCCTTTTGCAACTTTTCTTTCTTTTTTACTATATCAATACCTATCTTATAGGCATTAGCACAGCGATAGCACAGTGGTAGGGCGTTTGCCTTGCACGCAGCCAACATGGCCGACCTGAGTTCGATTCCTCCGCCCCTCTCGGAGAGCCTGGCAAGCTCCCCGTGACGTATTCGATATGCCAAACACAGTAACAACAAAGTCTCCAATGGAGACATTACTGGGCCCGCTTGAGCAAATCGATGATCAACGGGAGGGCCTTTACTTTACTTTACAGGCATTACTTGTTTTTTCCTTGAGTGTGTGCTCTGCACACTAAGAAAAATTTCAATCAAAGATAGATTGAAATAAATTTATGTCCTCTACTGTGAATTACCAAAGTATTGTCATTGTTTCATCTATTTATTATTTGCTGATATACTTAAAATTACAGATATTATGACAAATTTGTGCTTTGATCAACTTCATTTTTTATTTTTAAATTAGTTTGGATTGGGGTGCACACCTGCCTGTATTTGGGATCACTGTACTCAAGGAGCTACTCCTGGGAGGCTTGGAGGACCCTAAAGGGTACCAAAGACTGTATCTTGGTCAGCTATGTGCAAGGCAAGTTCCCTGTCTGTTGTGCTACCTCACTAGCACCAAATTGATTATTACTTTTAACTTTTTATTGTGGTGGGCTGGAGTGATAGCATAGCGGGTAGGGCGTTTGCCTTGTACGTGGCTGGCCTAGGTTCGATTCCTCTGCCCCTCTCGGAGACCCTGGCAAGCTACCAAGAGTATTCCATGGCAAAGCCTGGAAGGCCTTCCCATGGCGTATTAGATATGCCAAAAACAGTAACAACAAGTCTCACAATTTGTTATGAAATATTACTGGTGCCCGCATGAGCAAATCGATGAACAATGGGAGGAGAATGCTACAGTGCTACTTTGGTTGTGGTAATGTTGATTTACAAGACGACGTGTTTTAGGGGTACAATTTCACACCTCTTCAGAATATCATCATGGTACACTGCACACCTCAGAAAAGTATGGCTATGGCTATCTTTTCATAACAGTCCATTGGACATTGGCACCCCCCTTTCAGTTCTCTGTTCCACTCTGGCAACCTCAGTTTAGTGGTCTGATTCCAAACTTGATATTTTCAACTGGTTTTGTCTGCTTCCTCAAAAAGCGTCTCTAAATCACACACATATTATTATATGTGTGTCTACATATATGTAGACAATAGTCTACATATGTTTGCTAAAGTCACTTTCTAAGAGTCTATGATTTTGTTCCTCTTGGACCCATACTGTTGTGCTCTACATAGTCTAATGCAGAATAGGTGAGCCCTTTGAAGAGGCAGCAGAAATTTAGTTTAGTAAAACTAGGTTAGTTTTATCCCTCTCAGAGAGCCTGGCAAGCTACCGAGAGTATCCAGCTCACATGGCAGAGCCTGGCAAGCTCCCCGTGGTGTATCCAATATGCCCAAAACAGTAAAAACAAGTCTCACCATTTGTTGTGAGATGTTATTGCTGCGTGGTCAAGCAAATCGATAAACAATGAGAAGACAGTACAGTGCTAACAGTGCAGGTTAGTTTATAATAGATTATGACAAATAATTTATTTCCCTATTCTGAAACGACTAATAGGCCTAGAAACTGCCATGAAGAGAGTGCCTGAAAAGAAAAATTTCCACTGGCCATTCACAGCAGATAGATAATGGGTGCCTAGAGAACTGGGATGGCCCATTGATAAAACCTATGGATTCTACACTTATGCATCCCCAATTAAAGTCTTAATATTATTGCACTTGAACTTTATTAACCTTGGTATGATATTTAATGTCACTGAATCTTTCTATCTGCAGTTGGAAATAGCTGTAGTTGTTACTTATTCTAGAGCTTCCCAAACTAAGGTCTGTTTCTTTTCTCTGAGACATCTGATACTGTGATGCATTTTAATAGCTTGTGATGGAAACTGCAGGTAGAGAAAGAAATCAATAAAGAGACTTTTCACTTCTTTTACTCCTTGTCAGATGTGTTGCCAGGTGATTTCTGGTGTTACATGCTCCTGCCCATTGCCTGCACATAGGATTCTTCAGTAGTGTAACAGAGCCTATACTCTACTATGACACACATCTCTTAGTTAAGGGAGCTAGTGGAAACAGTAACATTGAGTTGAAACCAGACAGCTGAGAATAGGGTTCGTAGGTCCCCATTGATAGCAGTGGTTATAGACCAATGAGATGGTAGAGCTCTGGTGGGATTTTATCACAGCTCTTTTTCCTTATTTGAAACACAAAGGAGCAGTTTTCTTCATATTTCTTTTAAGAGAAGTAAAAGCAGCGAACATTTGTTCCAGATGAAGAATGATTTGTGGGGGTTGGGGAGACAGTGCAACAGGCTGGAGCATATGCTTTGCATGCATGAAGCTCAGTGTTTGATCCTAGACACAAAAGGGTCTCCACCACTAGGGAAAACCCTGCCAGCCTCTAGCGGTGCTGGGCCTGAGTTTGGAAATGTCCATCCCAGTCCACACACTGGTTCCCCAGGCCCCCTGAGGAACTGCTCAGGAAGTCCCTCTGGAAATTACCAGTAGACATTGTGCCTGCCATCTTCGTAGCCATGAACCAGCTTAACTGTGCACAGGAGAGAACTAGAGCCGAGCCAATCCTAAAAACAGTAAATAGCAAGATACTTCTCAAAAATAGAAAAACTATATGTATAGTAGGACAGATGCCCTCAGGAAAATTTTCTGACATTTTCCCCCTTGTATTACTACCTCCAGGCTGGAGCAATAGCACAGCGGGTAGGGCATTTGCCTTGCATGTGGCCGACCCAGGTTCTATTACTCCGTCCCTCTCAGAGAGCCTGGAAAGCTACTGAGAGTATCCTGCCCGCACAGCAGAGCCTGGCAAGCTCCTCGTGGCGTATTCGATATTCCAAAAGCAGTAACAACAAGTCTCACAATGGAGACATTACTGCTTCCCAATCGAGCAAATCGATGAACAACGGGAGGACAGTACTACAGTGCTATTACTTTCTCCAGCTAAAATGAATGTGCATGGAATAATGTTGTTCTTTTAAAACAATGAACAATCTTTGGAAGCATTGGGAACATGGTCAGTATTTTGTTTATCTGGATCGGAGTGCAGATATAGTCAAGAACCATGCTTATCTCATTTCAAAGAAAATCACATGCCTTTAAGCTGTCCCGGGGAAATGTCTATACGAAAAATAGCAGCTCTGAAGCAAGAAAGATGCAATTTGTAAGAGAACTCGGCCTTTGGGAGGGAAGGAGCCTTGAGATAATGGTGGAGGTGTTACAGTGAGAGTAGAAGGGTGGAGTGCTAAGTGAACTAATTAATTTAGTTGATCACTCTCAATCTCACCCATGGAGAAGGTATCCAGTCAACATAGATAATGGGATGGCCGTGGGTGGGAAATGGCAGCAGATAAAAGGAAGCCCTCAGCCCATCCCTCTTTCTGTATACTTTGCTATGCCCAAGATGAACTGCAGAATGAGGCAAGGCTTTTACACTGAGACAGATGGCAGAACACAGGCCAGGCTTGTAAGTGGGACAGGTTGCAGGATCAAGGAGGGCTCAGAATCCTAGACACTGACAAGGTACTGAGCATAAGAGCCTCACCCATGCACACGTGGCCATGGCCGGAGATTAAGGAAAGCCAGAAAGACAGAAAATTGCTGGGGCACAGTCCAAAAAAGACCCAGTGACAAGATTCCAGACCAGGCCATAATATACTGGAGGCAACCAGGATCTGAGCAGAGAGATGAGTTGAGTGACGTCATACACAATAAAAAGGAGAGATCTGGACTTTGGGGAGGGACCTGGCCAATCTATCTGATCTGCAATAAATGCTAACTCCTTATGCATTTGAGCTTTGTATGCAAATCCTACAATCAATAAAAAAATCCAGACAACCCCCCCCCCCCCACACACACACACACACAAAGTCCGTGTTTATTATAAGGGAAAATACTCACTTATTTGGTCTTGTTCTGGGATCACACCTGGGTGGGCTCAGGGGTCCCTCCTGGCTCTAATACTCACGGTATTATGCATGGGATCAAACACACCTCCAGCATGCAAAGCATGAGCTCAATTTGTTAAGCCATTTCTTGGGCCCGGGACATGCTTGCTGCAGTGAGCAGCACAGACATTCTAGAATCATATTAGCATACTTCTCTCTCCCTTTCCTTAAGTTTTTTTTTGTGTGTGAATCACCATGAGGCACAGTTATAGATTTATAAACTTTCATGCTTATGTTTCAGTCATACAATGATGAAATTCCACCAGTGCCCATTCTCTACCACCAATGTTCCCAGTATCCCTCCCCATATCCCCCAGTCCACCCCCCTGCCCTTCACCATGCCTCTGTGGCAGGCACACTCCTTTTTACTCTTTACTCTTTCTACTTTAGGTGTTATGGTCTGCAATGCAAGTATTGAATGACTATCATGGTCTGTGTATAGACTACTTTTGGCATGCATCTCCCATCTTGAGTGGGCCCTTCAAACACTCTTTACTTTGTGTTCCCTTCTCTATCTGAGCTGCCTTTTCCCTTAGCATGTGAGACTGGCTACCAAGCCATGGAACAAACCTCCTACTATTTATCTCTACTATTTTGGGGTGTTAGTCTCCCATTCTGTTACTTTATATTCCACAGATGAGTGTAATCTTTCTATGTCTTCCCCTCTCTTTCTGACTCATTTCACTTAACATGATACTTTCCATGTTGATTCACTTATAAGCAAATTTCATGACTTCATCTCTCCTAACTTCTGCATAGTATTCTATTGCATAGTACATCTTTTGTGTAGATGTACCAAGGTTTCTTTAACCAGTCATCTGTTCTCTGGCACTCGGGATTTTTCCAGATTCTGGCTATTGTAAACAGTGCAGCAATGGACATACAAGTGCAGATGTCATTTCCTTTCCTTAACTTTAATTGAAACTCTACCTCCCAGCACTTCAATTGATGTTTTGGGGGGAGATACAAAAGATGGTATGTTAAAATTTCACTCTGAGGATGAGCCTTAATGTATTGGAAATGGTTTCCTTATGGGAGAAAAAAAACTCAGTCCCAACATCAGGGAGATGCTCACACTGAGAAAAGGTTATGTGAGGACACAATGGGAATTCACCTCACTGCAAGGGCAACAGAGCAGTCACAGCTAAGAGAGACCAAATCTGCAGTCACCTTATTCTTAGAAAACAGGCCCCCATGAAGGTGTGAAAATGGATGTCCATTGTTGAAATCAAAATGACTGCTCTATTCTTACTGCATCCTTAGCAAATGGATTAATAGTCCCACAGGCCCAGATTTCAATCCTAAATATCCACTTAACAACTCTATAGTTTTAAATTATCTCCCTTTTTAATTACTTATTCTGGAAATTAGGTAAAGGCCCTCCCGTTGATCGTCGATTTGCTCGAGCGGGCCCAGTAACGTCTCCATTGGAGACTTTGTTGTTACTGTGTTTGGCATATCAAATACTCTCGGTAGCTTGCCGGGCTCTGGAAATTGGGATAAATGGGTTTCTCATGGAGTCCCTTGAGGACTTCTGTGTATTTTTATCTCTTTCCAAACCGATACACCTCAAGGTACAGCGCATGCCTGTGTCACCTCCTCTATCCCAGAGTTTCTCAGTAGAGACTTAATTGTCCCTCCAATTTCCCGTTTCAGTAGTTAGCATAACCTCTTATTGAAAGGAAACTCCCCTCACTCTTCTTCTTTGCATCCTTAGCACTGGGCATAGTCTAGGTTGTAATTGATTCTTGCTCACCAGTTGTTCTCAACATGAAAGGAATAAAATCCTTAAAAACAAGATGGATAGATGTAAGCTTAATGACAATACAGTCAAATAAATTAGTCATTGATTGAAATGTCATACTCAATAATGGCTGACTAATGAAATAACTTGAATCTGCTGGGAGGTTTGCAGTGATGACTTATAGTCAACAAAAGCAGTCCAGAGAAATACATACGTCACTGTTTCTCTATTTCTCTAAATGTCATATTTTGGTGTCCTTATAACAAGTTGACCTATGTCTTCCAATATCACTTTCATGTCCTATTCTTCCAGGCTCAATACTCAATCAGCTCTCATGATTTCTATTTCATAATTCTCTTCTTGACTCCTACTTTTTCTCACGTCCCTTCATTTTTTTAACTCTCAGGCTTGTGTAATCATTTCATTTCCTCCTCTTCTCATGCTCCAACTCTGTTTTTTATGGCTGATCTTAAATGGTCTTCTTAGTGTTTTATTCACTGTCATAACTTAAGTGCTTTGTTCAAAATTGCTTTGGAAACCAATCTTCATAAAACTATGTTTCCATAACAAAAAATCTGCCCCATTTGAAATACTTCAAGTGATTATAGACCATGTCAAATGAAGGAATCTCACATTAGGACCTTTTCACAGACTGGCAATAGTGGAACTTTTAAACATTATTTCCTGACACTGATTCGCAAGACTTCCAATTTTCTAATCAAAATGTCTTTAAGTTGCTGCTTACAAACAGAAGCAGCGATTGTTTTCTGTCCATTTGGAATTTATCATCTCAAAAAGATTAAAAAAAAAGAAAACTAAAAGAAAAGATAGACTTAATGATCATCTGAGAAATTAAGAGTTTTATAGTAAAATTTATAAACTGATATATGATAGCAAAATTTAGAAATAAAAATAAAAACAAAATGATTAATATTGTTAACATTCAAAGTCATTTTGTAAATTGCTTCAGAAAAAATGCACAGTGAAAATAAAACCATTTAAAACTTAAAGATGTAGACCAGGGAGAAAATGTATAACTCACCATTGATCAGAAAAAATATGTCCATATATAAGAAAGAGTTCATATCATAATTTCTCATTAAATATAGTAATAACTAAAAAAATAGTGATGACATCCTAATAGTTGCAGACAGAAATGTCATTTTTTGGTAATATAAATTACTACAATATGTCTTGAAGATAATTGTTCAATAACAATTAAAATTAAATTATTCACACTCTTACCTTGGACCTACTTTACGATTAAAACTTCAAGAACAAATGAATATGTGAAAATTTATATATGAAAATTTTACATGCAGTCATATGTGGAAATGTCTATAGTGTAGTGACAAAAGTCCCCTAAACAACTTGGCATTTTATCATCAAGGAACTGATGAAAATTTTAAGAATATTAAGTAATTGTTGAAAATATAAAAAAAATTTCTGTAAAAAGTGAACTTTGTTATATAAAACATATCTCTTAGATAGTCATATGCATATGATCCTATTTTGAAAAAAAAAGAAAAATATATAGAAAATTGTTTTTCCTCTCCATGCCTTGAAGCATTCTTTAAAAATACTTTATTCCTGGGTAGGAGAGATAGTATATTAGGTAATGCTCTTACCTTGAACATGTTTTGTTCCTGGGCACCACATATATTCCCCTGAACACTACCAGGAATGATTCCTGGGCACAAAGCCGGGACTAAACCCTGGCAACTACAATGTATAATGCCCCCACAAAAAAACCACAAAAATATATTTATATTTAATTTTTGCAGTAAGCACAACTATTTAATTAAGGTGCTAGTATCTTTTTGATAAAGACAGACATGCTATACTTTATTCTCGAGTTTTTTAAAACTTCACAGATTTGCTTTACAATTCAGTGTTTGAACAGGTATTGCATTTCTACAAGATAGCGATTTCTATATTGGATGCTGAGAATATAACACTACCTCAGACTAGACTTGCCTGAATCTCAAAGTTGGCTAAGAAGAAAGCTCTGCGTAGGGTCTGGTAAATGTCACCAAGGGAAATTGCCAGATAGTTTGTTGGTTTCTAACAAGGAAAATCTTTAGATATACCAGTTATGTAAGAGGTAAGAAGAAATGGCATTTCTTATTTATATTGCTCTCTTCTCAGAAAAAAAAATCAATAAGAAAATCAAATAAAAGTACTTTTTAACAGTATTAATGTAATAATGAATGCAAGACATGTAATGAAATAGAGCACAATTAATTGGCAGTAACACCATCAGTGTCAAGAATTATAGCTGCTAATATTTGTAAGATGCATAATATTTCCCCACAGCAGGTTGTTAATGTCAATGGCCATGAGGTTACTTCAGCAGGTTCCTGTATAACGAGCATAGAACAGTGAGGATTTCAAGAATGCAAACAATCTTTCCTGCTTATATTACAATGCACCAAGCCTTTGTTTTAGGCTTACTTGGTTCAAAAGGAATTTTTGGATTTAGCACATCTTTTGCAATTTTTGCATGTCTCAGGAGTTGCACTTATTGGTAAATACATCATCAAGGTTTTTTAGGAAAGTTTTCTTTTGCTTTCATATAACATTTGTTATAAAAATTTATTCTTGGGCCTGGAATATAGTACAAAGGTTAAGGGCTTGCCTTGCTTGAGGCCCACCTGGTTCACTGTAGGGTAACATTGGTTTGTCCTTTCTGTTTTGCCACATCACATGGAGCTTAGATTTATTGGATTACTCCCATCACAGTGCTCCTGAGGCACTCCCATTCCTCTGTGCTTATTTGTAACCAACTGGTCAATCACCTTTATCTCCTAATGAAATTCTGTTAACTTGTAAATATTGTTTTTCTCTTCTCCTTACGTCCTTTGCATAGTTAATTCAAAGCAATGTTCTTTTTGTATATACACAGTTCGTGCTATGCTTTTATAACTTGGGGGATTAATTGACTTAGGATAATATTTACTCAGGGGCATCTGTTCTCTCGACTTAAGCCTCAGTTGCCCTTACTTCCTAGCACCGCAAAAGCAAGGTCCCATCAAGGGACTGGATGAACAAGTGATGAGTTACCCCTGCATAGAAATGGGCCAGCCAAAGAGCCATCATACTTAACTACAAGTTAAGAGCATGGTCATGGACAAATTCTGTCATGATCCAAAAAGTAACAACTGGATTAGGACCCTGCTAGGGTTCGGAAAGATTAATCTGGCCTGAGCACTGTAGTCTGAGATCTATAGTGAGATGTCCCTACGAGAGCCACCCTACAAGCTTAGTGTATCTTTTTCTGTGTCCATACAAAATAACTAATATTAAAAGTAGAATTATGATGTTAATTAAGGTGTTAATTAAGTTATTGGATTAATGAAAGGAGAAAACCCCTAGGTGGCGTTTGAATGGAGGGCTTTCATACATTGATCGTGCTACTGGACCTGGGTGTAGTTGCAAAAAAGTAGAAAGATACTAGGGAGAGACCAAGGCAGCAAGTCAGAGGGCGGAGAAACAAGCAAGAGAGACAGGAGGAGAGGGGAATGAGGGGATTAGTGAGATTGGAACAGGTGCATGGGGAGAATGGAATAAAAGGCAACTGATCATCAACCAGCCTGGCCCTAGCTTCCTTCTTTGTCCTCTTAATGGCTTCAGTCATCCTTGGTGGGGAAGTGGTGCGAGGCCACTGAATGCAGCCAGCGAGAGAGAGCCAATTATTCCTGGTGGCATAGTGATTACACAGTTCGCCACATATAGTCTCCAGATCAACACTAGGTATGACTCCTGAACATAGAGCCAGAAATTATCCCTGAGCACAGAAAAGTATGGCCCCCAAATAAACACAAAATTCTTTAGAATACATTCTTACCTAGCTCAGCAGAAACAGATGCAAGGAGGGCTTGTAACAGGAACCAGGTGACACACCTTGTTTAGAATATATGATATGGTATCAGAAGACTTGACTGAAATGAATTCTATCACTGGCCCATCATTCTTCGGTTGTGAGAGTGAAGTAACTCACTTAAAAAAAGAATTCTTTTTATTTTTTGCTTTTTATGGGTTACACCCAGCAATGCTCAGGTTGTTACTCTTGACTCTCCTCTCAGGAGCTACTCCTGACT
Source organism: Sorex fumeus (assembly GCF_029834395.1). Lineage (NCBI taxonomy): Eukaryota > Metazoa > Chordata > Mammalia > Eulipotyphla > Soricidae > Sorex > Sorex fumeus. The sequence goes on from NW_026606059.1 coordinate 61,788,316, forward strand.
GTGCTTGGGGGGACCATATGGAATGCTGTGAATCCAGGTCAGCCGCATGCAAGGCCAATGCCTACCTGCTGTACTATCACTCTGGCCCTTCACTTAAGAATTTAAAAAATAATTTTAGCTCCTTAAAAGTTACAGATTTGTTGTCTTTCAATTTTCTTAGGTCAGAAATTCAGGGGATTCAGCTGGATCTCTGGAGTCTTAAAATGCCCAATCCAAGTGCCAGGACAGCTGTGTTCCTTCTGAGCAATCACTCTCATCAAATCCCTGACCCTCAACTCAATTCTGTGTATAAACTATCCAGTTTTGTTTCCTTTTCCCTTTTGTTGTTCACTAACTATATATGTTTATATTTCACATATGAGAAAGGTCATTCTGTACCTATCTCCTTCTTACTGACTTTGTTCAGCATACCCTCTAGTTCTATCTATGTAGCAGCAAACTGCATGGTTTCATTCTTTCTTACTGATTCATAGTCTTTATTATGTAAATGAACCACAACTTCTTGATTCAGTCATCCATAGTTGGACAATTGGTATGTTTCTATATTTTGACTATTGTAATAAGTAATACAGTGAACTTAGGTATTAAAATTTTTTCTTTTGAAACAATGTTTTTGCATATTGTTGGCTAATGCTTAGAAATATTCACTTAAATTCTGGAAGCCTCTATTCCCTTGTTACTATTTCAGAATAATGAACCAACTCTTTCACAGTGTTGTCAAGAGAAGGAAATGTGAGAATGATATAAAGAGCTGAATGATATTAAAATTCAGCGAACACTTGAGGACTATTGCATTATAACAGTATCATCCAATAAGACACCTTGAATTTGGTATCACTAGAAGTTGTAAAGGAAAAAAGAGGCCAAAGGGAAGTGATATCTTTTTTATGGGGGATGGGTGAGATTATTAATTAGACTACAAGCTAACTATACTCATGGGTTACTACTGATTGTTCAAGAATCAGTCCTGGGGTCTTGCAGGATCAGATGCAGTGAACTAGATCAAAACACAGATGGACCAGATGCAAGGCTAGTGCCTTAACCCTTATACTAATTTTCTGCCTCTGTAATGCCCCTTTATCCCAAATCATGACTGCAGATTCGCAACTTCCTAGCCTGAATACTGTTGCTTTCTGAGATTTGTTTTTCTGACATTAAAACATAAAAATTACTCTATGAATACAACACACAAAATTTTATCTAAAACCCCCTTAAGTATTCAATAAAGCAGAAAAAATTAAAAATATTAAGTATAAGTAATAATTGTGTTATTACTATACCAATATTCAATCCATGCACATCCCAATTCTCTATGAAGATGTCTTTATTTACTTTGGTGCTGGAAAATTTTTTTATGAAACCCTACATTAACGGTATTATAAATCATGATACCTATTTTTTAAGTTTTTTGCAAAATTTATTACATTCAGTATTTCACAATTATACCCTTCCACCACCATTATTTTGAATTTTCCCAATCACCACCCAAGCCTGCCCCAATAGCAGGCCCTAAATAATTTATTTGTATTGCTTGTTATGAATAATTTATTAAAATTATCAAAAAAAATTTACTTAGAAGAAAGTGTGTGAAAAATGCTGTATCTCACCCAGGAGCTATTAAGCCCTTACATAAGAGATTACTAAGTTGTTGTTACAGATTGAGTCTTGTGTGCTAATATTTTTTTAATTGAGATTGGTTGCCTTCTACTTTACATCCAATCCAAAGTGCTGTGTTACTCTTGCAACATCAGTGATGCAGAGTATGAGCTGTTGTTTGGCAGCAAAATGCCGCCATGGCTTCAGAAATTCTAAAATTTTAAATAGGTGATAATAGCTGGAGTCAAATTTTTAAATGGATAGTGACTTTAAGGACTGGAGGCATCTCTGGAGCTTCTGATCTCTTCCAAGATTTATTTGTGAGACTCTGAATCATGGCTGGTTAATGAGCTTATATGGTGCCAGAGGCAGTTTGTGGGCATGACTTCCATGGTCCCAGAAGAACAGGTGATAGGGGGAGGTTGTCTATCCCTGATTCCATGAGAGTCTGGAGATTTTGGACACAAAATTCACATACAATGAGTTTTTCAACAGATTCATTTCTGGATGAGGCTTGTCCAAGACTGTGGAAATTGGCCGTGAGCATGGTGGCAATTAGGTTATGGAGATTTTCAGCTGTTGGGGCTCCATTTAGGTGGGTTATGAGCTTTTAAATCATTAAAAGCAGAGGTCAAGAATATAGGTCATGTAATCAGCTTTTGTAGATTGAAAAAAAAGTCCTAAGAAATACTTATAATAACTATTTCTAACTGCCTACTGGACTTTTCTATTTGAGTGTCCACAGGCAGCATAAACACAGATTTAGAACTCATTATAATATGTCAATTTTGCTTCAAAAACATCTCTCTAAAATACTCAATTTTTCCTTATCCCAGCAGTCCTAATTCAGCTCTTGTTTTTAATTCATCTCCCACCAGGAATTTCTCACAACCTTCAATCTATCTTCAGCCCTGCCAAGAGATTTATCTGCCTGAAAAACAAATCTAATTATATCCTTCTACTTATAAACTTCCATAAACTCTTCTAGTATCATTTAGATGGACAGTTCCAATACAATACCACAACTTCTTTAAAATGGCTATGAAAATTGAAAAACAAAGAAAAAAGTGAAAAATAAAACTCAAGCTACAGTGAATAGGATTAGCAGAGAATGATGAATTCTACATATGTCAAAACCATGGGAAATATACTAAAAAATACTTTTGTACTCTGGATTATTATAAGACCAACCTTATCCACCTAAAAGAAGGTAAGATAACACTTAGTTCTTCTTCCAATGGGCTGTTCCAAGTATCAATCTAAGTGATCAAAAAACATGAATTGATAACTTTCTTGGATTATTAATGTTTTCTGACATGGTAAAATGTTGTTTCCTTAACCTCCAGTTCCCATTTAATTCCTAAACTTTTGTACTTCTTTAACCTCCAGAATACAACTTTCCAATCACTGTTTTTGATTACCTGAAATGCTGAAATGACTCGTACATATGTACACTCATTCCTGAATGCTACCAAATACCATACTTTATAAGAGTCCCAAGGTTTCTTTCTTTTACTTAGGGATAATAATTTCTATGTGTCAATGCAATTAAAGCAAGAGAATAGGAACACCTTGATAATTCTAAAGACTTGCTTACATAATTTGCATAACAAATACAGGTTTCTCAAGGGAACACAAAAGAACTAAAATGATATTTCTGATTTTTTTCAAATCAAGAACAATCAGATAAATAATTTGAAAATAATGAAATTATTCAGATGGTACTTCACGTGAGTCTCAGATTTTTGCCATCCATGTGCAATCCTTTTACAAAATATTAAATAAAGCGGGGCTGGAGTGATAGCACAGCGGGTAGGGCATTTGCCTTTCACGTGGTCGGCCTGGGTTTGATTCCCAGCATCCCATATGGTCCCCTGTGCATCGTCGGATGTGACCCAAAAAGCAAAAAAAAATTTAAATTAAGCTATTAAAGACAATTTGAAGAATTTTTCAAAATCATAGAAATTTTAGATAAAATATGTGGCATCAAACCAGATTATTTATGTATTGAAATATTCAGAAAAGAAACTAGAAAGACCAAATAAATCATTTAACAAAACTAGCAAGTTTTCAATAGCAGAATTTTATCAGTTTAAGCAAGGAGAGCAAGAGAGAGCTAAACAGTAACTGGATAATAAATATTATTAATGACTCAAGGCCAACAAAACTACCTGGGGCACAGACAGTTGCAAAAGAAAATTAGAGAAAGAAAATAACAATTAATAATTAATAAGGAAAAACATTTTCATTTCTGGAGTAGCGCAGTAGAAAGGCATTTGCCTTGCACCCAGCCGGCCCAGCCAACCTGGGTTTCATTCCTCCGCCCCTCTCAGAGAGCCGGAAAAGCTACTGAGAGTATCTCGCCCACATGGCAAAGCCTGGCAAGCCACACTTGACGTATTCAATATGTCAAACACAGTAACAACAAGTCTCATAATGGAGACGTTACTGGGCCCACTCGAACAAATCGATGAACAACGGGAGGACAGTGCTACAGTGCTACAGAGTTTTGCTTTATACTAGATCACTAATAATTGCAGAATTCTCAACAGTGTATCAATGAACAAAGTTTTATGTGGCTACACTCCATTCTTCTTGCCATGACTTATGAAAACTTTACATAAAAGTAATCATTTTTATATTATGTCAGTGAGCTGGAGCAATAGCACAGCGGTAGGGCGTTTGTCTTGCACGCAGCCAACATGGCCGACCCGAGTTCGATTCCTCCGCCCCTCTCAGAGAGCCCGGCAAGCTACCGAGAGTATCTCGCCCGCACGGCAAAGTCTGGCAAGCTACCCGTGACGTATTCAATATGCCAAACACAGTAACAACAAAGTCTCACTATGGAGACATTACTGGGCCCACTCGAGCAAATCGATGAACAACAGGAGGACAGTGGACAGTGATACTATGTCAGTGCAGTTATCTTTACATATACCACTATTATCATCCCATGTTTCTGTTGAGAAAACCTAGGCCAGATTTGTGTGTGTATCAGCATTTATTTATTTTTCTTTTTTTATTACATAACTGTGATTTACAAAGTTACTGATAATTTTTTTAGGCATATAATATTTCAACACAAATTCCACCACCAGTGACAACTTTCCTCCATCAGTGTGCTCCCCTATTTCCTCTCCACAGCAACCCTCACCCCATCCCTGCCCAAAACCTTGATAGGCACATTACAAAGTTTCAGTGCTTATGGCTTACATCTCATGTTTTCAGTGTTGTTGAGTGTGTGTTTGGATATATGGTTATACCTTTCACTGTATTACCAGTATAACCAAAGCCCTGTTGCCTTGTCACCCATTACTTCCCATTCTCTTCTTCCCATTGATTTCTTTCCTTCTCTGTCCTCCTCTATGAACACCGGGCTCAAGGTTGATCTAGCCATCCCCTTTTAAGTGCAGCACATTTCCTTACCCAGCATTTGATACACCACAAATGAATGAGATCATCTTGTGTTAGTCTTTCTTCTTCTGAATTACTTCACTCCAGTCCCAAACATGTTGCAGCAAATTGCATGATTTTAACATCCCTAGCATAGTATACCATTGTGTACATATACATATCACATCTTCATAATTCATTTGTCACTGGGCACCTAGGTTTATTCAATATCTTAGCTATTGTATTAAGTGTAGCAATGAATAATAGTGTGCATAGATTCCTTTGAGAGAGTGCTTTTATGACCTGGGGTAGATGGTCCAAAGTTGAATTGCTGGGTCATATGGCAGTTTAATTCTAAGTTTACTGAGAACTCTCCATACTGTTTCCACAGGGGTTGTACCAGTGTGTGAATTCATTTAATCTTTGTTTTATCTGTGGATATCTTTATACAGTTATTATTTCCATTTTAATGATACTAAATACGAGGTTCAGCTTGGAAGCTACACAAAGGTGGGCATACAAGTGAAGAGAGGAGGTGGTTTTAGAACCCAAATGTGTGTTATTGATAAATAAAAGTTGGCTTCCATTGGGAGAAAAAAATCAATAAGAAACTACCAATAAGAAGTAGAAGGTATCAGCATTTCCTGGCATATTTCTGTTTATAAAGAAAGCTTTATAATCTATGAGCCCTTCTTTGGGAAGATGAGAAGAGAGGAAGCTAATGGAGAATAGTAATTGCAATAGAAACTAATGAAAGAAATGATAACTGCAACCACAGGGAAATGAAAGCAGACATAAAAAAAAATGAGAACAAAAGAAAATAGCAGAATGAGAAAAGACAGCCTACTGAATATCTTTTCACACACTGTACATCTGATAAGGGCTTAATATCCAGGGTGTATAAAGAACTTATGAAACACAACAACAACAAACATACAACTTAATAAAAAAGACAGAGGACTTCACTTATAAGATTATCAGAGTGAAGAAGGTGTTCAATGAGAGAAAAAGTGAAGATGGTTTTATGAAAGGTTTTGGGCATTATATTTTACTTTATTTTAATGAAAAATGATGACAGCTAAGCAAATGCTCAAATGCATCTGGTTTTAAAAATAAACTTTTGAGATGGGCAGCAGCAGCTGCAGCATCATGCAAGTTGTGTGGTTGCTGAGAGTTAAGGTCACATAGTAAGTAAACTTAAAATCAGACTCTTTTTCCAGAGCCCCAAATCTGAACCAATATGCAAATGACTATGAATATGGTCCCTAAATGCAAGTAATATAGAAAGTCAAATTATGTGAGAGAGTTGGGGGGGGGGGTGGAAAATGCTGTGGGCATGAAAAGACCCTTATTCAAATGCAAACTTAAAAAAATCATTGCCATTTACTACTTCTTGACTCATTTTTGCCTCACTTTAATTGGAATTTTGCTCTTCCTTTCCTGACCTAATCTGGAAATGTTTTCTAGGCATCTACTCGAAAGGAAAAAAAAGAGGAAAATGTTTTAGAATACTCACACACTGTAATATAAAAGTTAAAATGTCAAGCCACTTAAGATTTTTATCTGTCCTTATGCATGAAATACATATTAAAATTCATATGGAAAAAATCCAGTGAATTAATGCAATTAATATAAAAGTTTTGGGAAAATGCCTGCTTGCTTAACCCCTCTGATAGAGTCACCAGAAAGAAATCAGCCACTTAATTTATATCAAGGTGACCGAGTTAAAGCAATTTCGTGCCATGTTTATACATTGACCTCACAGAACTCCTTTTCTAATGTTAATTTCTGAAACTGAAGGAAATATCATTTCACACCTAATGAGAATGATAAAACGTGAGGACAATGATATAACATGGACAAATGGAATAATGATGGATCCAGGAATCTGGAATGGAGTTTTGTTCTAGTCCTGCCGCCAATTAGAAGCTGTGTTTCTAGAATGAGTTCTTTTACTCCTTAGGCCTCACACTGTCCACTGTCCTCCCATCGTTCATCGATTTGCTCAAGTGGGCCCAGTAACATCTTCATTGTGAGATTTCTTGTTACTGTGTTTGGCATATTGAATACTCTCAGTAGCTTGCCAGGCTCTCCAAGAGGGCTGGAGGAATCGAACCTGGCTCAGCCAGGCTGGCTGTGCACAAGGCAAATGCCCTACCGCTGTGCTTTAGGCCTTACTTTATATAAATTTAACAATCACGTGTCACTTCTCATCCCATTGTTCATCGATTTGCTCAAGTGGGTGCAGTAACGTCTCCATTCGTCCCTGTCACATGATAGTTAGCCCAGTGGCGTATTGGCAGCTCTTTCAGAATCAGGGGAATAAGACCCATTATTGTTACTGTTTTCGGCATATCGAATACATCATGGGTAGCTTGCCAGGCTCTGCTGTGCAGGTGGAATACTCCTGGTAACTTGCCGGGCTCTCCGAGAGGGATGGAGGCTTTTGTGGCGTCCTGGAAATACTGTGTTGCTCTCTTCCGGAAGCTTTGTTTTTATAGTCTCTGGATATTGGCCATTGATGAGATTACATGTCGCGAGGAGCAGTTTGTGGGTGTGACTGCCAAGCTACTGGAAAACTGGGGGTCTGGGTGGAGAAGGCCTCAGCCCCGATCTGAGCAGGCTTGGAAATCTCATATTGGGGTTAAAAACCTAATGGTTTCTCAGAGTTAGCTTCTAGGTTATGAGATTTGTCATTTGGATGTGAAACAAATCCACATCTACCTGGGCCAATCTGACCATCTGTTTTGCAAGGTTACAAGAAAAGCTGTTATTCTGGAAGCCAAGAAGATTCCACGCTGCTCATTGCTGGAATCCAAAGCCATAGTGACTAAAACTGTGAGTGACTGGAGAGAAGTCCATTTCCTGGAGGCTAATGGGGTTTGCTGAAGGAATAGTCATGTGCATGCACACGCATGCGCGCACACACACACACGCATATGCACACACACACATACATACACACACATACACACACAAACCCAGCAGGGAGCTCTACTAGGCTTCCCTCATGGCAAAACCATGCTGATTTCATATTATCTGTCATTCAGATATACACCTTGGTTGATCCTACATGAATTCTTAAGGATCATTGGGAAGTATAAGCAAAGAAAAAAAAATGTTCTTTCACTTAGTCCCATTAAAGAGGGTAGAACAGGCTGGAGCAATAGCACAGCGGGTAGGGTGTTTGCCTTGCATGCTACCGACCTGGGTTTGATTCCCAGCATTCCATATGGTCCCCTGAGCACCTCCAGGGGTAATTCCTGAGCGCAGAGCCAGGAGTAACCCCTGTGCATAGCCGGGTGTGACCCAAAAAGCAAAAATAAATGATTAAATAAATAAATAGGGTAGAACAGTCAGCATCGCATAGGGAACTGAGCAGGCTGATTTTTACCTAGTGTCCAAATGATCTGAATTGAGCAATAGTCTTGTACCTTTCAGCTGTCTGGCCTGAGATTGGTGACTGTATAGTTTGAACCTCAGTTTCTTCAAAAGCCAAATGAGAACTATAATGCCTTCTTTCTCAAAGTCGACTGAGATAATTTAAGTCTAAAGAGACTCTAAAGGCACACGTACAGGCATTTGGCAGGAGTTCAACCTCTGTTAGAATGCCTGCTCCAGCTACCATGATCAGGGACCTGCAGAAGGAAGAGCTGTACTTCACCCTAATAGTTCACCATGGTTCACTAGGTGCAGGAGTCATGATGGTTAATTGCAGGAGTTTTGATGCTTTTAGAAGCAGAGGAACACCTTCCACACTGAGGGAATCAGCATCGATGTTGTGGGCAGGCGATGCTACGACCAGGCGACAGTGTCCGTGGCCATCAGTAGAAATTGTTTGATCACTGGCGAAGTGGTGCCCTGGGAGTCCTTCCTCAGACTCATATTTGGGGAGTCTGAGACATACTTGGGGAGTATTATCAGGGCACTGCATTTTTTATCAGTCAAAGCCACAAACTGGGACACCTTAGATATTTGAGGGTATTTCTTGAGTTCTTTTTTTTTTTTTTTTTTTGATCTTGAACACTTGTATGTGTCTAGAGCTCTTGAAAGCAGTTGAAAATCATCCTCAGCAAATGAACAGAGTTCCTGCTTTCTGGAAGCCTGTCTTCTCGGTCAGAAGACAATAAATGCAATATTGTAACAAATATATAGAAAAGAGCTTTTCAGATTCAGTATACTTCTGTGTAAATAATGTAATGTCTTAAAAACCATGACAGAGAGTGGAGGTGAAGATTCTGTGCAGGTAGCATTCAAGCTGAAACCTAAACAAATAGAAAGGAAACTCAAGCAATTCTTGGGAAAAAGAAAATGGGAGGAATCAACCTCCCGAACTTCAAACTGTACTACAAAGCAGTAATAATTAAAACAGCATGGTACTGGAACAAAGGCAGAACTGCAGACCAATGGAACAGGGTTGAATACACTGACATCTCTCCTCAATCATATGCTCATCTAATCTTTGATAAAGGTGCAAGTAATGTGAAGTGGAGTAAGGAAAGCCTCTTTAATAAATTGTGTTGGCATCACTGGACGGCTACATGCAAAAAAATAGGCTCAGAACTCTGCCTAACACCATGTACAAAAGTAAGATCAAAATGGATTAAAGACCTCAACATCAGACCAGAAACCATAAGGTACATTGAAGATAAAGTTGGCAAAACCCTCCATGACATTGAAGCTAATGGTATCTTCAAAGATGCCACGCCACTGGCCGAGCAAGTGAAAACAGAGATAGATAAATGGGACTATCTTAAACTAAGAAGCTTCTGCACCTCCAAAGAAACAGTGACCAAAATACAAAGACAGTCTACAGAATGGGAAAGGATATTCACCGAATACACATCTGACAAGGGGTTGATATCCAGGATATACAAAATACTGGTTAAACTCCACAAGAAGAAAACATCCAACCCCATCCAAAAATGGGGCAATGAAATGAACAGAAACTTTCTCAAAGAAGAAATCCGAATGGCAAAAAAGCACATGAGAAAATGCTCTACATCATTAATCATCAGGGAGATGCAGATCAAAACCACAATGAGATACCATCTCACACCTCAGAGACTAGCCCAAATTCAAAAGAACAAAAGCAACCGATGCTGGCGTGGATGTGGCGAGAAAGGGACACTCCTTCACTGTTGGTGGGAATGTCCACTGGTTCAGCCCTTCTGGAAAACCGTATGGACGATTCTCAAAAAATTAGAAATTGAGCTCCCATTTGACCCAGCAATACCACTCCTGGGAATATATCCCAGAGAGGCAAAAATGTATAGTCGAAGTGACAGCTGCACTTGTTTGTTCATTGCAGCCCTCTTTACAATAGCCAGAAACTGGAAGAAACCTGAATGCCCAAGAACAGATGACTGGTTAAAGAAACTTTGGTACATCTACACAATGGAGTACTATGTAGCTCTTAGAAAGGATGAAGTCATGAAATTTACATACAAGTGGTACAATATGGAAAGTATCATGCTAAGCGAAATGAGTCAGAAAGAGAGGGATAGACATAGAAAGATTGCATTCATCTGGGGGATATAAAGTAACAAAGTATGAGATTAATACCCAAGAATAGCTGAGATCAGCACCAGGAGGATTACTCCATAACTTAGAGGCCAGCCGGGTATCCTAGAGGAAAGGGCTATTCAGATAGAGAAGGGAGCACCAAATAAAGGATGTTTGGAGGATCCTCCCAGGAGGGGAGATGCATGTCGAAAGTAGAGTATGGACTGAACATGTTTGCCACTCAATGCCTCTTTTGCAGACCACAACACCCAAAAGGAGAGAGAGAACACAGGGGATTGCCCTGCCACAGAGACGGGGGGATGGGGGGATGGGGGTGGGAGGGATATTATCCATGGTGGTGGAAAATGGGCACTGGTGGAGGGATGGGTATCTGATCATTGTATAATTGAAACCAAAGCACAAAAAATTGTAAATCTACAACTTTAAAAAAAATAAAATAAAATAAAGGGAAAAAAAAAAAAAAAAAGAAAGGAAACTCTTCTGGGGGAAGAATTTGAGTGAGGTTATGTTTTTCCTCCTACAAACAAAATGGAGGAAAGATCAAGTGCAAAGATCCTGTACCAGGAATGGGGTGAAAAGCTAGGATGCCTGCAGCAAATGCATAGAAAAGCAGTTTGGAATGACCTGGGAAAAACAATGAGAAGCCAGGTGTACTGAAAAGGACCTTTTAAGTAATGCACAAAAAGATCACTGAAAATAAAATCTCTAAATTAAAAGCCTTAGTAGAAAGCTAAAATAATAGGATGAGATATTATTAATTTTTAAACAAACTGATGTGCCAGGGTCAATTATCAAAGAGGAGCATGCTACTGCTTTCAGTATATTTTGGTATCCAATATTATGTTAGCTTTGAGCATATAGGAATTTTATGTTCTTAGACATGGTTTTATGTATTTCTAAAAAAGAAAGAATATTCCACCACTATTTTCATAGCAGAACTATTCACAATAACCAAAATATGGGGTCAACCTAAATGCTCATCACTAGATGACTGAAGAAAGAAACTGTAAAATATTCAATGGCATATTATTCTGTCATTAAAAGTTAAGATAGAATTATGTTAGGATCATTTTATTGAACTGAGATGGAATCTGAGATGATTATTCTATTAATGAAATAAGGAAGTGAAAGACAGTCAGCTGATGGTTTTACTCTTATACAGAATGTGAGAAACTGAGGCAAATGAACTGACTGGCGAGAAACAATAAAACTAACTCCTGGTTTGATTAACAGTTTAGTAGTGACCAGGACTGATCCTAGGAGAACTGAGGAGAGGGATTTTTCCTGGTGATGGGATAGCAGTGGAAATTTGATGAGTTGGTGCTACCGAGAGTATCTCACCCACAAGGCAAAGCCTGGCAAGCTACCTATGACGTATTCAATATGCCAAACACAGTAACAACAAGTATCACAATGTTACTGGGCCCGCTCGAGCAAATTGATGACAATGGTGAGAATAATATACATATAAGGTATAAAACTAAGTCCTAACTAATCACTTAATCACTTAACTTCCCGTTAGTCGTTGATTTGCTCGAGCGGGTGCCAGTAACGTCTCCATTTGTCCCTGTCGCGTGCTAGTGTAGCCCAATGGCATCTGTTCGCTCCAGGAACATGAAGGGCCTCAAACCAATCGTTCATGATCTTGACGAAGAAGACTGACCATCTGGTAGGTGGGCGGCCACGCGGTCTCTTGACATCCTGTGGAATCCAATCAGTAACAGCTCTAGTCCAACGGTCGTCTTTAAATCTCATTACGTGACCAGCCCATCTGATTTTCGACACCTTGGCAAATGAGACAGCGTCCCTGATCCTTGATCGTCGACGGATGTCAGAACTCCGGATTCGTTCTCTCATTTGAGTGAAACGTGATATTCCAAGCATAGCTCTTTCTATTCTTCTTTGGGAGACCTGAATGGCATTCTCATCTTGTTTGCGTAGGGCCCAGGTCTCTGAGGCATATGTTAATGCAGGAAGAACAGTGGAATCAAAGAGATGTGCCCAGAGCCGGAGGTTCTTCGTCCTCTTAGCTATTTCTTCAACGTTCTTGAAGGCGTTCCAAGCCACTCTCTTCCTCCTGCGCAGCTCGGGTGCCAGGTCATTTGTCATGTTGACCTCTCGACCTAGGTAGACATAGCTGTTGCATTCGGAGATGGTCGTTCCGTTGAGAGCGAATGGGGCGTCAGGAATGAGGCTGTTTCTCATAAACATTGTCTTCGTAAGATTCAGCTGTAGTCCTACCTTTCCACACTCACGGTCAAAGTCGGCCAGCATTTGTGCCGCTTGGCTGATGTTTGGTGTTATTAAAACAATGTCATCAGCAAAGCGGAGGTGGTGTAGTTGCCGACCATCTATCTTCACTCCCATTCCTTCCCATTCCAGTCGTCGCATGATGTTCTCGAGGGTGGCACTGAAGAGTTTCGGTGAAATGGTATCACCCTGCCGCACCCCTCTCTTGACATCAACGATCACTTCTTTGTAGAATGGTGAGATCCTGGTAGTGAATCCGCAATACAGCTCACAGAGGATCCTGATGTATTGGGCTTGAATGCCTTGATTGGCTAGGGCTTCAATGACCGCTTCCGTCTCAAAAGAATCAAAGGCCTTCTTTAAATCAATGAACGTTAAGCAGAGCGGCATCTTGAACTCCCAAGAAACCTCAATGAGCTTGGTTATCGTGTGGATATGGTCGATGGTGCTGAATCCTTTGCGGAACCCTGCTTGCTCGCATGGTTGTCCTTCATCTAGTGTTCTGCCAATCCTATTCAGGATGACTCGAGTGAACAACTTGTAGATGACAGACAATAGGCAGATCGGGCAATAGTTGCCAATGTCATGGATGTCTCCCTTCTTGAACAGTAGTACGGTCCTGCTGGTTTTCCACTGGGACGGAACCTTGCATTCAGACAGGTAGCGAGTGAAGAGCCGAGCCAGCGTATTGATGAGTACTGACGACAGGTTCTTCAGGTGTTCAGGTTTGACCTTGTCTGGGCCGGGTGCTGTTTGTTTCTTTACCGACGAAATGGCGTGTCGGATTTCGGAAGGGAGAACGTTGGGAACAACATACCCATCCTGTGGAATTTGGTATGTCGGCAAGTGGACATGGCTATCGAAGAGATTTGAGTAGAAGTCATGGATAATCTTCTCCATTGCCGTTCTGGAGGATGTGATGGATCCATCAGGACGTCGGAGGGCAGTCATTTTGGTCTTATAGTTGGCGAAGGACAGGCGGGCCTTACGAATACTTTTCCCGGCTTCTGCCGCATCTACCAGTACTTCTGCTCTTCTCTCTTTGAGGTTTTCCTTGATCGCATCTCTGCACTGCTTTGCAAGCTCGGACGTTAGCTTGCGGTTGCCTGAGGCATGCGCCAAACCACGCTGGCGAATTAGCTCAAGAGTTTTCGAAGATAGGCGACTTTTCGTGGCTATCTCTCTCTTGGCGTTCCTCGCACATTCATGGAGGTGCTGAACCAGTCGATCGTATTCCTCGTCAATGTTGTCAACAATGGCATCTTCCCATGTTGCCGCAATAGTACCAAAGAGTTCCCAGGTGGTGGTCATTCTGGGAGTTCTCTTTTTGAACTTTGCAGCCCTTTCTCCCCGCTCTGTGAAGTAGAATTTTGCACGAAGGAGACGGTGGTCCGATCCCGTTCGAAATTTTGGGACAACAGCAACATCAGTCAGGCAAAACCGTCGATTGAATATGATGTGGTCTATTTCATTGTGGAATCGTCCACTGGGAGACTCCCATGTCCATCGTTTAGATTCTGCCTTCTGGAACTGTGAGTTACCATGAATGGTCTTGGTCGACATGATGAACTCAGACAGTCTCTCACCCTGTTCGTTCCATTCTAGGCCATGGGTCCCGATGTGAAGTTCTTCAGCTGATCTTCTCGGTCCTATCTTGGCATTAAAATCACCCACAATGATCTTGTAGAAGGTGTGGTCTTCTTTATAGAACTTCTCTAGCTCCATGTAGAACTTCTCGATTTCTCTTTCATCATAATGAGATGTTGGTGCGTAGACAACGAAGATAGAAACTGCAGGCAGTGAGTCACATCTATTCAAATGTAAACGTCCGATTCGGGTTGTTAGGCATTCGAATGAATCAATGCTCTTGGCCAAGTTTGTGTTGACAAGGACACTGACGCCTCCAACACCTCTTTTATCGCATGTTCCGAGGAACAATTCTTCTCCAGTGTCGAAAACGGCATGGTGAGATTCGTGACTTCTTGTCTCGGTCAGACCAATAATGTTGTACTTGATCATTCGTCCTTGTACCATCAGGTCCTCGATGGATGCATCTGATGCTAGCGTACGTGCATTGAAAGTACAGACGATCATTTTTGTCTTCCTTCGTTGTGGCAGCCTAGGTCGGCCTTGAGATTTTGTCGGCCTCTCCTTTCTCATCCTTCTCAGTGCTGCCATGTCGGTGAAGCCTTCAGGGTCAGATGAATGAGACCAGTTGTAGTTACTGGTTTTGGCATATCGAATACACAGCGGATAGCTTGCCAGGCTCTTCCGTGCGGGCGGAATACTCTCGGTAGCTTGCCAGTCTTTCCGAGAGGGATAGAGGCTTTTGGGGTGATCTCTAATCACCCTTGTAGGTGTTACCATACCTTGTAGGTGTTACTTTAGCACATCAGCTAAAGTCCTAACTAATGAAATTATAATTTTGTGAATCAATGATAAGCTAATAAAAAACGATAGTAATTTAAAACCATTAAAAAAATCTAAAAGAAATCAATGGTCTCTGTTTTCAAGCCTTTAACAGAGATCACACCATGCAATGAAAAAGCCAGAACCATAGTGCTAAAGTAAATTTCAAGTTGTATGCCTGCACCTATTTGAAAGCATTTGAGTACTTGGCCTCATTGTAATTGTTTTCTTATCTATAAGCTTAAAGTAATTGAAGTCACACAGGCAAATGTGAACACCAACAAGATTATGCATTTGAAAGCTCCTTGGAAATTTTAACACACCACCCAAATATTTCTTATTGCTTTCAGAATTCTTTCTAACATTGCTTTTAAAAAATGTTTTATTATTCTTGTTTTCAAGTTAACCACTAGAGGTCAGAATTATACATCAATTGTATAAAGAAAGCACCAATGTAGGAAAAAGTCAGAGAACATTTTCCTACCAGACATACAATAATATATTTAAGGGGTAGAAAGAAAAACAAAGATGGCTTTGAACAAAAAAAGTGTTGACAACTGAAACAATGTTTATTATCAAAGCTGTTAATCAAGAGATAGGAAGAGAAAGGAAAGTAAAAGAGAATGCATCAAGTATCTAAGATACAACTGAAAGTTTATATTGATTATCTTGTATTATTCTTAAAACAGATCTAAAATGGTTTATTTTGTAAATAAAGAAATTGGAGCATAAATAGATTAAATAATATATAGAAGATCAGACATATGAATCCAATGTTTTTCTTTCAACTAAACTATGCTGGGAAAATAATACAGTAAAAAATGGTGTCTATATTGAACAATGTATCATATGAATGTTGGCATTACAGTTTTTCTTTTAAACCTAAAACTTGAAGTAATTTACTATGTCCAAGAATCTCAAATGAATTTAGAGAAATTTTAATTTTTTAAGTATCTAGAAATTTCCAAGTGCAGTGCTGGTAAGTATAGTATTGGTATGGTTAGCTATGAAAAACAAATTCTTGACCTTAGGCAAAATTTTCTTAGGAAAAATAACTCAGTCCTTTAAAATATTTACTGAGACCTCATATTTTTTTGTTTCATTCTATAAAGCTCAATTGGTAAATCTACGTTTTCTGGGGTTAGAGAAATAAAAATCATCATGGTCATGGACAAATATAGTATGGTAGATGTATCTTGAAATAAGAGAAAAGACTGTCCCTTTTTCTGTGGTTTTGTTTTCTTTGTTTTCATTTTGGGGCCACACTTGGTGGTGCTCAGGAGTTATTCCTGGTTCTGAACTCAGGAGTTACTCCTAGTGCTGCTCAGGGGACAATATGGGATGCAGGGAATTGAACCCAACTTGTTCCATAAAATGTCTGGGCAATTTGCAAATAAAGAGAAAGCAACATGAAATAGCTGGGACCTGACCCTAAGAGTCTGCAACCTAAGTAGGTAACCAGCTTAAAAATATAGATACAAATATTAAAACAAGTTCTTCCTTAGAAGAAGTCTCAAATATTTAATCTCAAATATTAATACCCGGAACCTACTAGATATATAGTATGTTCCATAGTAGCAGAAACTCCCTCATAAGAAGGGAAGATAGAATTTTTTATGCAAAAAATATAGCCTCTGGGAAGAGGAAAAAGAAACAACAAGTCCATCACTTATTTAGAGGGTCTTCACAAATCTCAGTCCCCACTTCCCCATCCTGCCATACTTCTAGCCTATATCATCATATAAGAGCTAAGCTATTTGATGTGGCTGGAGAGATAATGCAGGAGGTAAGGTACTTGCTTCCATTCAGCTGTTTCTGCTTCAAACCTAGTTCAGTTCTCAGCATCTCATATGAATCTCTAAACACCTGGGCCCTCAAACACCACCAGAAATGACCCCCGAGCACAGAACCTGGAGTAAGCCCTGAGCCCTGCTGAGTATGTAAACTTCCTCCAACATACACATCAAAATAAAGTAATTGAATCGTCTAAAATCTCCACAAGATTACCAAAGGGAAGGTATAAAATATGTATTAGGTAAAGAAATTAGAAATATTAATGATAGATACCCTTCTTGTATCTCACAATTATTAATTACCCTTCATTCTCCATTCTGAATTATTTCTCTCTTTTATTTTGCCACACACACACACATACACAATTTAACTAATCTCTTGTGCCTAAAATAGGCTCAATCCTTAAATCCTTAGTAGGTAAACAATAATAAATGCTGGCAGATAAAATGAATGATGCTTTGGATATTATTTTAGCAAAACTTTATCCATTCCTCCAGTTTTGTGGTTGCAATTCCTCTTCAAGGAAATTTATTTAACAGTTTTCATACTATTTCTCCCATTTTCAGGGACAGGAAATCCTAAATTTTCCACATTCTCAGGAATACTACAGAAAAAATACAAAGTTTCCTATACTCTTTGGCAACTCCAGTAATGGTTTTAAGTAAATATTTCTAATCAAGGCTTTCTTTTCTGAACATTTGCCCTCGCATTATTCATTTATTCACCCAAGAAATTATTTGGAAGCCCTAAGGTCTCATTCTTCCTCCCTGCATTTATTTTATGGTATCAAAGGTTAAAACTTGGATTGCAATCTTAGGAGAAATTAATTCACTGATTAAGAAACATGCACTTTAAGCAATACACATTTAAATAGCTGACAAGCATAGGGCATTGTATTTCTGGTTTTCCTTTTGAAAGACCCTTTTTTCTACTTAAAATTTTAAACAGCTGCAATTCTTCTACCCTATGCCCTGGAGAAACATAGCATGAATTACTAATGAGAGAGCACCGATTTGTACTGCAGTGACCACTTTTAGAACAAAAGGGTCAGAACTGAAACCAGGAAAACAGCAACATTTTTTATCAACCAGTTGCTTGAAGCATATTTGTACTTTAGCTCCACTTGAAATATTCTGCAAAATTCTATCATCTTTCAGCTAAAGGCACTTGGCCCCAAAGACTCCATCCACTAAATAGAGAAATGTTCATTTCTACATTAACTCCAAAACTCTGGCAAGAATTTTCCTCTTCTTTGGAACTTGGGAGCCCACCAAGTTGTGAAATAAACGAAAGACTTAATTTTGACTTTACAGAGCTTTTGCCTAGAAGCTGTACCAGAATCAGCATGAGAAAGGCATTCGGAAAAACTGTTGTTCAAGTGTAGAGATGTGCTTAAGAAAATGATTTCTTAAGATTGTCATTTTGCCTGTTTATTCACCACTGGTAGCAGGAAGGGTATTTTTTCCCCCTTCCCTGGAGAGTGTCAACACATCTCTGCCCTTGGTTTCTACCCTTTCCCAATCTTCTTTTACCTGTTATTAAGGGAGATTTAAAATAAGTAACATGGTGTGATTTGCCACAAGAGAAGGGAAGGGACTAGAGAGTACAGGAGTCAAAGAGAGCATGGATTCGAGAGATGACCCAAGAGAGCTTCTTTGCATTTTACGAAACCTATTTTCTTTTCTCACCTTTGGGTCCTGGTGAAATTGTGTGTGTAGCACAGACTTCAGTGGCAGGACGACTATCCATGTCCAGACCCAGAATCTCAATTTGCAAGAGAAAGAGCATCAGGAGGACCAATTGGTTTCTTCGAAGTGGGGCTCTCAATCTAAAGCCACCCATTGCTGTGCTTCTTCGAAAAATACAAAAGCCACCTAGATGTGCCAAACAAATAGCCTTACATGAAATAAAACCTGTGTTGAAGAAGAAGATGAAGTATCCAGAGAACACATTCCAAAAAGGACTGCAAAAGAGACAAGAAGGAAATAGATCTTGGGTTGTTTATTTTCTCAGGCTTCTCAATGGCCCATACATTGTCCAGACTGTTTATTTTCAAGTGACAAGAGTTTATTGAAAATTATCTCTGAGCTAAACACTTAAATGTGCAGGCTAGGAGAAACATCCCAAAGAACACACTTCTACTTAGTCCATGAGCTGACAATTTAATACCCTAAATTACATTTAGATGTTTGGTTCCAGAAAAATTTGGGCCGAGGATTTCTTGAATTACCAACATGTTATATAAGTGTAGTGAAAACCTTTTGAGTTTTTTTTATAGAATAATATTCATTACCTGTCATGGAGTTTGGACATTGAATTTCCCACTGCTCCCTACTTTTTTTACTAGAAACTTTTTTACCAGAAACTTTTTTTCTTCTTCTTTTACAAAGAAATGTCTTGGGATTTAACCCAAAGAGAAAGAACACCAGCTTTTCTGAAAAGCAATTTGGCAGCAAGTATCAAAAATATTAAAAATGTTTATAGCCTTTGGCTTAGTGATTGCCTTTCTGACATAGTATGCTAAGAAAATACTCTGAAATGTGTATCAGATTTTATTTGTAAGGATGTAGCAAATTAAAGAGGGATCAGTTGCCTAATAAGATGTTAATGGTTGGCAAATCATCATAGATACAAATTGAGAATATGACATAACCTCATTAAAATTGGTTCATAAGAGTTTTTGATATTATAGTTCAGGATAGAGGTATACCTCACCTTTTTTTTACAGTTCTCCACCCATCCATCCATCCATCCATCCATCCATCCATCCATCCATCCATCCATCCAGGCATCCAGTCATCCATTCATCTATTTATCTTAGTCTACTTATGCCATCAATCTTTGACCTGTATGAGTATTTTAGGCTCAGTAAGATATTGAAAAGCTAAAACTAAAATCACAAGTAGCAGAAACTTTCACAAGTAGTGTAACTTTCTCCACCCTTAAAGAGGCATGTTAAATAAGAGTTGGACTCGGGTGAGTTGTGGACCTATTTTTCCTTGAAATTGGAAAAGAAGGAACCCAGAGATTCCCATTTAGAACTCATATAGGAGGATTTCTGAAAGTCTTTCCATGTATTTCTGATATTATCAACCTAATGATCAATCTTGGAAATATAGATATATTTACTTGCTAGGAAAGTACTGTAACAGTGGATTAAATAATAAAAATATTTGGTGTCATGATTCTGGAGGCTAGAAGTTTGGAATCAAGGCACTGACAGGATCATGCTTCTTCTGAAAGAGCTAGAGGGTACTTATTCTAGGTCCCTCTTATAGCTTCTTGCATATAGTAGCACAACTCCAGCATCGACATGGATCCCTAAATGTATTTCTGTCTTGAAAATTTTCCCTTTTGATAAACATACTACACTAATTTTAACTTATTTACCTCGATAACTTGATTACCTCTAGAGTGCCTATCTTCAAATGCAGTTTCTTTATGAGGTTTTACTCAGGATACCTCATTGGTTAATATTTTAACATAAAGATATTTTTTTAAGCTGGAAGAAATGACTAATCTCCAAATAATGGCTTATAGTAAGACTGTTTTTATTTACCAAATAGGAGAGAAAGAGAAAATGACGTTGATTTAATGGCTATTATGTGCAAAGATAGGTTTGTGCTAAATTTATCTTACTTAAGTTTAAAATAGACCTGTGCAATGTATAGTAAATGTCCAATTTTGCCAAAACTGTACCAGAAATTGAGTAAAGATAGGCAGTTTGCTTAAAATGACTGTGATGTCTAATTTTAGGTATCCATATAATTGACTAGATATTATCACAATGCATCTGTGAGGCTTTATGGATTATATTAGGCTTTGAATCAATATATTGAGTAAAGCAGATTTTTCTCTCCAACATTGCTATGTTCATTAAATCTGTTAAGAGCCTGTACAAAACAAAAAGCACACAAAAAAAGAATTTGTCTCTCTCTACTAACACTGAAACTCAGTTTTTCTTTTCCATTTGAACTTTTCAGAGAGTTTACAGCATCATCTGCTTTGGAACTGTTGAATTTCCACTCGACTGATTCTTAAGTCTTTCACCTTGGATTGATTAAGTTTATACCAGTGATGTTCACTTTCAGACCTTTGAGCTTGGATTAAATATGCCCCCATTTTTTGTGGTCTCCAGCTGACAGATTACAGATTATGGAATTTTCCAATTTCTATTATGGTGTGTCAAGTCCTTATAACAAGTATTTTGCTGGCTAGATGGAGATATAGACATCAGTATATAGATATTTGCAGAAAGGGACAATTACTTATGTAGTTGTAATTATAGATAAAATTATATCTACAATTATAGATATGGCTATATTTTATTGGTTCTGTTGTCCTAATAGCCACCCACTGAGAAATAATTTGAGTACAAATCCTTTCCCTAAATATCTATTTTAAAATGCTGTTTGGTTTTCATAAATATGAATATTCAAGTTTTGTGGTTACATTAATTTTCAAACATGCTAAAAATGTCCAATGTAGATGCATTTGTCAGATTAATAGTGACAAAAATCGTGGGAATAAATAGAATGGCGTTAAAAGCCTCAAATTTCAAATCTGTCATAACTAGATATGACACTAAAGCAAATCACTCAACTTTAATTGTCACAAAACTTATAAAGCAAGTTTATTTCATACGAACGACATTCCAAGTTCTGCTATTCTTTGAAAATTGTTGTTCTTTGTTATTTTTACCATATAAATCTATTTCACTTCTTTCTTTTCTTTCTCAGGCATTCCCTAGCACAAAGTAAAACAATAGATTCTTTACATTTATATATGTATATAAATCACTAGGGCTGGAGTGATAGCACAGTGGTAGGGTGTTTGCCTTGCAAGCGGCCAACATGGCAGATCTGAGTTCCTCCGCCCGTCTCAGAGAGCCCGGCAAGCTACCAAGATTATCTCTCCCTCACGGCAAAGCCTGGCAAGCTCCCCGTGACGTATTTGATATGCCAAACACAGTAACAAGTTTCACAATGGAAATGTTACTGGGCCTGCTCGAGCAAATTGATAAATCACTAGGTAAAAGTTTGAGGCAAATAGTAGTCCTCAGTATTTGGGTAGGAAAAGAATATCCTGTGCCTGTTCTTTCCAGACCCATTCACTCTCTCTCTCTTTCTCTCTTTCTGTCTCTTTCTCACTCTCTGCCAAATCAGCAATGCATATAAATATCTTTCAATAGTATTGATAGATGAGTACACTAATATTTAAAATTCTTTAGTTGATTCATCACATATTTTACATCTAAAATATTAATGGCCTATTGCTGGGAATTTAAAATTTCTAATATTGTCAATAAAGTAGGGCTGTAATTACTGACTTTAGAGTTCAGTTTCTCTTTCTTTCACTCTTTAAGAAAGACAAATGCTTGGATTTTGGTCACTTTCTGATTATTAATGAGCAAAATTATTCATTTGTACTTACTGTTACCAGTTACTGTATATTGTTTTCCTATTGAGTTCTCTTTTCTCTAGGAGATTATGGATTACAATACTGATTTTCTTCCCATCTGGATTAGGTATTTGTGTCACTTATAAACATAATATTTAAAGAAGAATAATTCGACAGGGGATATAGGGCTTTTCTACTTTTATCTAAAATTTACCAAGTGGGGCTGGAGCGATAGAACAGTGGGTAGGGCATTTGCTTTGCATGCAGTCTACACGGGTTCGATTCCCAACATCCCATATGATCCCCTGAGCACCGCCAGAAGAAATTCCTGAGTGCAAAGCCAGGAGGAACTCAGGCATCACCAAGTGTGACCCAAAAAGAAAAAATAAAATAAAATAGAATAAAATTAACCAAGAAATGTGACTAAAAATCACTCTTTGTCTTCAATATGGATAACTGAGAAAATACAACTGCCACTAAAAAAACCCTGGCCATGGAAAGATAGTTTCTGGGGTGAGGGGTGAGGGAAACGGAGATAATGAGGAAGGGTAAATATAAGGATCAGGGATATAATAGGATGGAGATTATAGACAGACAATTTGGAAAACTGATCTTGATTTTAGGGGAAAATCTAAAACTTAAGATTTCCATTTGAGAGTCTTAGATGTATGAGTATTAAAATGTTGTGGGAGAAAGAAGATACCAAAATATAAATTTTGACAGTTTTATTTGGGACCAGAAGGAGAGAGAAGTGCTAGAAAGCAAACCACAAAGAGTAGCAAAATAACTTGGAAGCAAAGGAACAAAAAAGTTTAAACGAATTGTGCCAACTAGTATAGAAAGCATGCCATGAGGTTTGAGAACATTTATGAGATTTATGAGTCAGTAATTTACAAATATAACCTTATAAATGAAAGAGACCATTCAGTAACAAAATTGCTTAATAATAAGAAGGAAGTGAGAAAGGAGTACCAAGAACACAAAAAGTTCTTTTTGAATAGGAATAATGATAAAGATAAACAATTTCATTGCTTTTACTGGTTTCCTATTAGTCTCTTTTAACACCCCCCAAATGTGTGATATTTCTTCTAAAGCATTTAAACAAAAATGCAATTAAAATTGATTGGCATGACAAGTGAGGCAAAGGAATCTAGACTAAATATCCAAGAAATTTGTTAATGAATAAAATAAAAATGATGCTTACGAACTATTAGTAGGACTATGAATCACTGAAGAAGACAGGAAATGAAAGTTGAGAACTTGATGCCAAAGTCAACTTAAAAGTTTGTAAAGGTTTATCAATCCAATGAATGTGGATTGAATAAGTATATAAAAAATTAAAAGAGATATGATTGAATAAATGAAGAAAGTCATCAAATTATGTTAAATGCATTCTTTTTGGTATGTGAAAACTATTTAATATCAGCTAGAAAAAAATTTAACACTTGTAAAACTTTATTGTTATCTATGAAGTTGTTGAGAACGTCAAATCAATTTTGCATTTTTCTTTAAGACAGTTCTATTATTAACCAAACATAAATTAAGCTACTCTCATATTGGAAGAGATTCAATGGAAAATCTAAATAAAAAAATAAATGAGTTTCTTATAAAATTTTTGTTGCAATTTTATATTTTCCTAAATGTTTTCACCTTCTATTGTCAATGTGATGAAATTCTAGACTTAGCTTGATGGTTCTTCAAATATTGTGTGTTTCTTCACAAAAAATGAATGAGAAGTGATATTTCCCTTCAATTAAAACTCATTTTTCATGGATCAAATGGTGGTCCTATAAATATATATCTATGTCTGATTCCCCCAATTCTGTAAATGTGATTTCATTTGGAAAATTGGGTCTTTATTGATATAATTAAGCCAAGAATCTCAAGATAAAATAAGTACAGAGGGAAAGGGCATGGAAGCTTGGGGAAATGGATTATCTGAACCACCTACATTCAATGATCAGTGTCTTTATAAGAGATACACAAAAAAAGGATACATGGATGAAAGGTAGCTTTGTGAAATCAGAGACATGTTGAAATTACAGAGCTACAAACTAAGGGAAACACAATTACCTGAAACTAAAAGTTTTGAGCCAAGAAGAATCCTACAGAAAAAGCTTGGCCACTCCTATACTTCAATTTTTTACAACTGGCCCTAAAAACTATAAAATAATATATTTATATTGTTTTAAGTCATTAAGCTTCTGACAAGCTCTGTCTCCGCACATTTAGGAACAAATACACCATTCTTCTGGAGACTGATCCACAGTTACTGAAAGAAATAATACATGGAAACATTTACTCAGAGCCTGACAGAGAGGGGAGCAACATCTGTTCTCATGCATTTTAATTACATGCATCCAGCTTAAATGATACCTGGAGGGAAATAAAATACAGGATATGAAACAAGCGTATCCTAAGGCAGAGTGTTTTACTAGCTAAAACAGAATATTCACAGAATGACAACCTCAGATCCTAAAGGAATATACTGACAAATTGATAATAACTCTCTGATAGACTCGGGTTTTTTTTTCCATTCACATGAGTTTTTTGTTGGATTAAGGTTTTCTCTTGCGAATCAGTAATTTAAAACCTTTTATAAAATAATGAAAATTAGAATGCTTTTAATGGCATACATTTAAAGCAATGTGTACCCCTAAGATAACTTTTTTTACATTTCACGTTTAAAAACATATTTAGAAAATATTTTTAAAAATCAAGAGGTTATAACAGGTTTAGGAGGAACAAATGCCTTCTGCCATTTCTTCTCCATCACTGATTCTTATTCCCATAAGGAAACTATTAGCAATTTTAATGTTTCTTCTTTACTTGCATTCTGTTTAGAAAACAAAATTTACTGATAGTCCAGAGTTTGTTTTTCAATTTCATTCTTATTCCAGAAAACACAGATTTCTTTTTCTTCCTCTACATTTCTCTGTATACATTTCCTTATTTTTATTTTGTTTTACAATATTATCACTTTGATTCAGTGTTTGTATTATAATGACTGTTAACAATTATTCATGGCTGAGCTACATAGTGCAATACAATTACATTTTGTTTCTTGTACTAATTTTGTTTTCACAAGAATGAATGATTATGTTGTTTTCTTTTCATAGCTTTTAATGTAAAACTCCATATTAACCTTAAGGCTTGTCAGTTCTGTGGGAATTAAAAATCGTTTAATTAGTTTATATTGCTTTTCTTAGAAATACTTTTTCTAGAAAATTCAAATTCTCACTTCATCTAATATTCTTTAGACTTAATGCAAGGTCTTATCTTGGGATGCGTCTTCAGCATTTTTAAAAATCTATAATGTACATTTTTCCTGTATCCACTTTTTTTTAATTTTATTTCTCATTTTGCTTTAGCATTTCTTCTAACAGTTTAGAGTGTTAGAAGACTCTATATTCTCTATTCTAACAGAATAGAGTGGTATATATATATTTTTGAGATATTATCACGATCAGGATGACGATCACGACCATCCTGTTGTTCGTCGATTGCCTTGAGCAGGCCCCAGTAACATCTCCTTCATCTTAGCCCTGACATTCAAGGCTCTTTCAGGGTTAGGAGAATGAGACCTATCATTGTTACTGGTATTTGGCATATTGGGTACACCACAGGGAGTTTGCCAGACTCTGCCATGTGGGCAGGTTACATTCGGTAGCCTGCCAGTTTGTCCAAAGTAAGGATGAGATAATAAGATGTCGCGTGGCCGCAAATGCGGCCATGTGCTTCCGGGAGCTGAGTTTTTTGTCTCTGGGTCTTGGCCGTTGATGGGATTACACCACGCCAGGGGGCCAGTTGGTGGGTGTGACCCCTGCCTACTGGAATATGGAGGATTTGGGTGGAGGATGCTCAGCCCCGATCCGAGCAGGCTTGGAGATTTCAGCCCCGGAACCTGCATGCCTTTGTTCCTCTGCCAGTACCTTCATGTGTGTGGAGAGTGGTCTCTCCATGGTGGTGGCTGGTTCTGGAGGTCTTCGGCTGCTGGAGCCCTGGTCGGGGCAGGGAGGGAAACTCAACCTGCTCCCCTCCAAGGGGCCCCGGCAAGGACAGCCAGGTGCGGGGGCAGGAGACTGCGCTGTTCTCTTCCTGGTTCTGGGTTTTATAGTCTCTGGGTCTTGGCCGTTGATGGGATTACACCGCGCCAGGGGGCCAGTTGGTGGGTGTGACCCCTGTCTACTGGAATATGGAGGATCTGGGTGGAGGATGTGACATTGAGATATTAAGTTTGTGAAAATACAAAAAATTCTACCTTCATATTTTGTGATGAGTAGATATATATAACATGTCTAGGTTAAAAGGAAAATGTTAACCTGAAATGTAAAAAGGATTAATTTTCTTTTACATTTAGTTTTAATGTAGAAAAACTGATGGCATTAGAATCTTTACACATTGCATTATTTAGATGCATTGCGTTCTCTGTAGATTCAGACTTTCAAATTTAAAACATGTTTTTAATATGGGACTCTTCCACAGTTACTGTACTGTCATATGTACTTACTTTGTTGTTGTTGTTGTTGTTGCTATTATTGTGGTTTCTGGTGCCCGCTCGAGCAAATCGATGAACAACGGGATAGTGCTGCAGTGATATTACTGTGGTTTATTGTATTTCTATTCCATTACTGTTGTTTATTATATTTGTATTCCATTACTGTTATCGGGCTGGAGCGATAGCACAGAGGATAGGGCTTGCACACGGCCAAACGGGCTGACCCGGGTTTGATTCCTCTACCCCTCTCAGAGAGCCCTGCAAGCTAACCAGAGTATCTCGCCTGCACAGCAAAGCCTGGCAAGCTCCTCGTGATATATTTGATATGCCAAACACAGTAACAAGAAGTTTCACAATGGAGATGTTACTGGGCCTGTTCGAGCAAATCGATGAACAACGGGGTGTCAGTGACATTATATTTCTATTCCATTACTGTTGTTCTGCGGACTTTCTCAATGGAGCAAAGCATAAACAGAAAGATTCAATATGTTAGGGCTGAAAACAGAATACAAGTGATAGGTGCTTGTTCTGAATGTGGTTGATGAGTTTAATCCCCAGTACTGGGATTGCATTACAGTTCCTCTAGCACTACCAAGAGTGATCCCTGAGCAGAGTCAGGAGTAAGCCTCGAAGCTGTCAGGTTTGGCACCAAAACAAAAAATAATTAAATTTGTCCTATGCATTCAAATATTCTAAAGATTATCTCATAATTTAGATAACTCCTATGATAATGTGTCAAGATGAGGCTCATTAAGAATATTTCTTCTATAAATTATCCGTGGGATGTGTTCTCAACAATATATAAATAGATAAAGCATTTCTTCCGCATAGCATGTATAAATTAGACAAAATATTGACAAATACGATGACAGCGATTAAATTATTAATTATGATAGAAAACAAATTTAGAAACATTTATTACTGACAAAATGCTATAGCTTTGTACAAGAACATTAAATGTATGAATGAAGTCAGCTACATCTCTCCCTGTCTAAGGTGGCTGGAAGAGTAGTTTTATTTGCATGTAGTTGGCCAAATTGTTGGCAGATTCAATATGCAGTGGGTGTGAAAACACACAAATCAATAAAGGCAAATAACTAGTGAGTATGAAAAGCATCCTTCACATTAAACGTTGATTGATCAGCAACAAAGGTATTTAGGCAATTCAGCAGAAAAACTATCGTTTCAAAAAATGTCATGTGGCAAATTGGATCATCACATAAGAAAACAAATTTAGAATCATAATTCATGCTGTTCACAAAAATTAACTAGAAGGGGATCAGACACTAAATAAAAGAGATAGTATGAAATTTAGAGAAAAAATATAATAAACTATTACTATTTTGTTACCTTTCATTGGGCGAAAATAATTTTAGATAATACACCAAACTGTACACATAAAAATTAATAACTTATACTCTTCAAATTTTAAACAATTGTGCTTAAAAATATTCTTAGCATAAAGAAAACAAAAACTAATAACACACTAGGAGAAAATATTTGCAAATCACAAATCCAATAAAAGTCTTTTATCCAACCTTATAAAAAGAATATAAATCATTAAATAATAAAGTTATATCTCTGAATAGATATACTGAAAAGAAGTTTAATGCTAATCACAATTGGGTGGTACTGGAGAAAAGATTCACTTTAAGACTATTGTGACAGAAATTAGGAGTCAGAAATAAACCCATGAATTTATGGACAGTTAATCTATGACAAAGGAGCTTGATGTGTAAAGTGGAGAAAGGAAAGCTTCTTCAGTAAATGGTGCCAGGAAAACTAAAGCTGGGTAGTTATATGGAAATTATAATAAAACTAGAAATGTATTTCACATGATTCACAAAAAAATAATTCAAAGTGATTAAAGATCTCTAGATTTAACATTAATTCATAAAATAGGTCCTTGAGAAATACATAGATAAAATTCTACAGGATATAGTTCTCAAATGTGTCTTCAGTGATCTGATTCTATTCTCCAAGATAACCAACACACAAAAAAAGTGAATGAAATACATCAAATTAAAAAGGATTTGCATGGCAAAAGAAAACTTGGGAAAAATAAACAGCATCTAATTAATAGAGACAAAAACTGGTAGATTATTAACCAAGATATTAATCACATACAAAACAGAAAGCTCAACAACAGAAGCCAATAATCTCATCACAACTGGGAAGAGGGAAAATTTATTTTCTCTCTGAAAGAGATGGATAGACAGCCAATAGGTATATATAGTAGAGACATGAAAAAGTTTTCATTGTCACTAATTATCAGAGAAAGACAAATCAAAATAGCATTTATATATCATCTCATACTAGTAAGAATGGCATATATTGTAAAAAAAAAAAAAACACCTGAAAACAACCAATGTTTTGTAGGGTTGCAATGCAAAGAAACTGCGATTTCTTTGTGGGAATGTCACGTGGCTCAACTTCTATGGAAAATTGCATGCATATTCTTCAAAAATTTAAGAACAGAGCTCTCATATGGCCCAGTGATTCCACTCCTTGGCATATACCCCACCAAACAGAGAAATAATTTAAAAAGATATATGCACATGTATGTTTATTGTAGCACTTAGGACAAGAACCAAGATATGCAAATGAACCAAATCCAATAACAGATGAATGAATAAAGACATTGTAGTGACTATATACAATGGGATATTATGCAGCTCTAGGCAATGTGGATGGAATTGGAGGATACCACATTAAGTGAAATAAGTCAGAGGGAGAAGAACTCTGGACTACAGAGAGCCAAACAATGGAATTGGCAGTACCAAATAATGAAAAGTTCTTGTCTTTTGATTACAAAAAATGATTAGCAGTGGAAGAAATGAAAAATAGATCAGAGGTGAGAAAACAGTGGTCGAGAATCATAGACACTTTGGTGAGTGATGGCTGTTTTATAAAACTGGATCATAGTAATGGTTGCACAATTACACTGGTATATTAAAAAATTCTACTTTGCACCTTTAATTGGCTGATAGTATATCATTTATTTCTCCATAAAACCTTAAAAATTCTATTAGTAAATTGCATTTCAATAGTTTAGTACTCAAATTTTGCTTATAAGCCTGTTAAATTTGATTTTGCCTATGCTTTGAAAAGAATTTCCTGTAGATTCAATAGATGATCAATCTTAAGATTGTTTCCATTTGGATATGTGCTTATTCAGCACACCTGAACGATGTCCATATGCTAGACTTTCCAATCCTAGGAATCACTAGAAAACAACTAGTGAGAAGACAAATAATACATGTTGCTAAATTTTACTATATAAATACCTCTAAGTATATAACATTATAAAATTAATTATGGTAAAGAGCTCAAGTATTCTCAACCATTTCTCCTTCTTAAAGAATCACTACATTCTTTTGGAACTCATAGAGGTAGAGTCAAGTTCTTGAGTTTCATTGTTTTCATTTTATGACTAATTATACATAGTCATCTCTTGAATAGATTTGGATGAAGTAGAAATATACAGGCATACAATGACGGAAGCTGATTTTAATGATAGATAGTTATAATGAAAGTACATTCATCAACTCATCTAATGAGATTTTGCTGATTAGATGTAACATCTGGAGTTACAATAGATAATAAGACAGTCTTTATCTTATTATTCTTGACAAAGGTGAGCATGCGCCTTTACCCCTGTGCTACCTTTCTGAAGCCCTATTTAATTTATAGACCACATCCAGTGATGCTTGGGCCACTCCTAACAGTACCTGGGAGGTCCTTAGAGTTTTGTATATCAAACTTGTGCTCCTGCATAATTGAAGCAAGATGGCACTGATGACGGTTGAACCCCTCGCACTCTCCCGAACCCGGCTCACCATCTCGCTCTGGGTGATGCACAGCTCAGCGCACTGGGCGTGGAGTTCTGCGTGTGATCCCTGCTGGAGCTCTGTGCATGGTTCCTGCTGGACATTGCTGACTGCTTTGCGGGATAGGGACAGAATCGCTTCAGTGGGGCAAGGACAGACCATGGCTGCGACCGCAGCATCACTGCCTATCCCGGCTGAGCCGGGTCACAGCACTATCAAGCGTGGAGCAGTGACAGTGGCCCGTGCTGGTGTGCAAGATCACGCAGGACTTCAAGATGAACCTGCACTCCCAGAGCTCTGCTGTCATGGTGCTGCAGGAGGTGTGTGAGGCCTACCTGGTGGGACTCTTCGAGGACACCAACCACTGCCCATTCCTGCCAAGCGCATCACCATTATGCCCAAGGATGTCCATCTGGCCTGACGTATCTGTGGAGAGAGAGCATAAAGTTTACAATGCTAAAATCTCAGGGCAGGGACAAATGGAGATGCTACTGGAGTCCCCTTGAGTAATCAGTGATTAACAGGATGACAGTGACAGTGACAGTGATTATTCTTTTACTGGACAAGGCATGAAAGTTTAAAACCTTCCATTACTGGGACTGGAGAGATAATATAACAGATAAGGGGTTTGCCTTGCCAAAGCAACACTTGTTTGATCCCCAGCACCACAAATGTTCCTCCGAACACCACCAGAGAGAATTGAACACAGAATCATGAGTAACCCTCACTTTCAGGTGTGGCCTGGACAACCCCCTCCACCACCACCACCAAAATTTTCCATTACTTTACGCCTATTTCAGCCAATAAAACAATCGATATATAGATGTTAAGATGATCCAGAATAAAGGGCCTGATCTAGGTTTAGTGGGTTAAGAAAGTTGTGTATGTATATGACACGTGTGTGTGTGAGTTTGAGTATATGACTGTTTAAGTGTTATTTACTAAATAAAGTTGAGAAGGAATAAAAGGAAGATATCCACACAGACTAGAAAATGCAAGATCTTAAATGGTTGCATGGGGCCTGAAAGCAGTTTCTTTAGGTTAGAGTTTGGGAAGTTATATAGATAAGACTCAAATTGAAGACAAGGATTAGAAACTTATGGGCATTCTATGTTGCTTAGAAGTTTGAAAAAAATATTTTTAAGAATGTTTAGAATGGAAGTATTTTAAATGTAAAGCGTCCATAGTTCAGTTTCAGATACATTAACTACTGTAGAGGTGGGGCAATCCTGATTGTGTTTAGGGATCGTATGGTACTGGGGACCAAACAGGGGCTCTCACATGGAAAGAATGTGCTCCAGCTCTGTCAATCATTCCCTTGGTCTATTGGAAAATGCCATAAGGGTGGTAGAATCATGAAAGATTATAAGAAAGGGGATACCATTTTTATAGCTGAAGATCAGAATATGAGAGCTGTGTCAGAAATAGAAATTCATGATTCCACAATAGAAACTTTGGCTTCAGGAAATAAGATTTTTTTTCTTTATTCAGACAAAAAAATCCAAAACCAGTGAACTTTAACACAGCAGTATTGTGCTATAACCAGGAAGCAAGACTTCTTTCTGGCTGCACTGCAGTTTACATGCAGTTTACATTTCTTACCTTTGTCAAGAAAGAGCATTTGCAATTTCAAACACTGCATTCATATTCTAGGAGTGAATGTAGACTAAGTAAACCAGTTAGCTAAGTTACTCACCTTCTTCAAGAAACTTCCTGGAAAACTGGGAGTGAAATCCACTTATATCTCATTTACCTGGATTATGTCCTATGCTATCAGCCAAGGGAGATTCATAGATAAAATATCTTAATGAGGAACATCAGGGCTTTGAAAACAAGAATGAGTCTTAAGTACCATTCAACACTTTAAATGTTCTGTCCTTGGCATAAGTAATGGGAGTATAAAGAATCAAAGGAATTTTTTTTAAAGGGAAGTGACAAGACTTGCTGATTGTTTGGTTATGGAGAAGAAGTCAGGGTAATTTATAGGTTCCTGGCTTATACAATTAGATGTGGTGCCATTTACTTAGATGAGGAGTGCTAATTTGAAGGAAAAAATGATGAATTAAATTGGTGATATGCTAAGTTCAACATTCTTTGGGAATTTTCCTGGGGCTATATTTGATGGTCCAAATGAAATCTCAGTCCCAGGTACAGTTTAGGATGTCATCTACATGCAGTTTGTAATTAAAGTCATCAGAATAAATGAGATCTTAAAACAAAGACAGTTGGAGCATATTTAAGGAAGAAATAAATAGACTTTGATAGCTTGTCATGTATGTGTAGGGGAAGTAAGTTTGGATTTTATAATTGGAAGAGTCTTTTGAAACTTTGGGCAACACAAAAGGAAAATTAGTACTTTGTAGCCTTCTCTCCAATTTTTAAAACCATTTTGATTAAGTTTCTGGGAATTACAATGTTGTTTGTTACTCATACTTTTCATGGATACATCATTCCAATACCACATCCGCCACTATTGAGAGCCTACTTCCCTCTACCAGTGTCCCAATGACCCATCCCCACCACACACATGTAAGCTCAGTTCTGTAGGCAGCATCTTCCGTTCTGAGGATTTTAACCATTTGTTGTTCCCTTCCTATGTTTCTTTTTAAAAAATATATTTGGTAAAGATCTTTTTTTTTCAATTGTGGTGGTGGTGACCCCTACTCATACAGTTTAATAGAGCTGAACTACTGGAATTTCACAAAATAGTAAATCAATGATCAAGTGATCCATTAAGAAAAAAATTTTCAAAACTATATATTTGTTTTACAGGAAGATAAATTAAAAATCAATATTATGCACAATTTTGTGCTACTACATTTTAAGATTTATATAAAATAGATAAATGGTACAAATGTGAAATTAGAAAGAGTGAAAATAGTTAAGAAAAATTAAAGGGGAGAATTTAGGTCGTAGAAGTACTGGATGATGAAATGCCTAGAACATCCTTGGCCCAGAGTATCGGGAGGAGAAGGGCAGAGAAGAAAATAAATTGAGGGGTTAAAGAGGTAGATGGGAAGTAACAGGGAGCAGGAGTCAAGAGTATCTGAACACACTGGTGGTCTAAAGGTGTAGTACAGGTAAATATCCAAACAACAGAGTCAACAATATTGAAAATAAGAAATCCAAACTTCAATAATCAAAACTTAAAATGTGACAGTCGAGGTGGCACCCTGGGCATGGGCAAGAGGCAGGGAAGGGAACCTGGGAACCCTGGTTGAGGGAGAAGACACTGGTGGTGAAGATGGGGCTGGAACATAGTATGTATTAAACCTAAATAAGAGTAACTTTGTAAGTCATGTGATTTGATAAAATAATTTTTAAATGTATAAAGTGTGTTTTATCCTAAGAAAGGGAATATTTGCTTTATGTTTATATAGATACTGCTTAAGTGTCTGCATTAATAGAATTATAATAAAAAATCTCTAGGGTTAAAACTAAAATCAATGAATCATATATATAACATTTGGTATAAAAATGTCAATTTGTTTTTGTGAATATAAAATCCTTTAGCAGGAGAGGAGTAAACAAACTTTTCTTACTCTGATAGAGGTTAACCATAAGTGCCATGCGTGAGTGCCATACTCAATGCCTAGTACTGACAAGCTTGTCTTGCTTTTTTTTAAAAAACAAAATCCTTGAGAAAGAGAGAGAGAGAGAGAGAGAGAGAGAGAGAGAGAGAGAGAGAGAGAGAGAGAGACAAAGTGCCAGAAGTAGGCAAGGGGTGGGCAGTGGGGGTGAGGGGAGGGAATCTGGGGACACTGGTGCTGGGAAAGGTACACTGCTGGAGACATGGGTGTTGGAATACTGTATGATTGAAATCCAATGATGAACAGCTTTGTAATGCTCTATAAATAGCACTGTAGCACTGTCTTCCCATTGTTCATCGATTTGCACGGGTGGGTGCCAGTGTTGCCTCCTTTGTGAGACTTATTGTTACTGTTTTTGGCAGATTGATTATGCCACAGGTAGCTTGCCAGGCTTTGTTGAGCGGGCAGAATACTCTCGATAGCTTGCAGGGCAATGCGAGAGGGGCTGAGGAATTGAACCTGGGTCGGCCACATGCAAAGCAAATGTTCTACCCGCAATGCTCTGTAAACAAACAAACAAACAAACAAATAAAAAGAAAATCCTTTAATATTTCTTATATGCCTTGTTTAAAAACAATGGATTCCCCAAAGTGTTACCTGTCCCTGAATATCATTTCTTCAAATCTGAATGATCTAGCTGGATAGAATACTTCTGGTGACAATTTCAGTTCTTTGAGTTTTCTTGTACTACATCCATCTATTCTCATTCTCATAGAGTATCATTTAATAAGTTTAGTGTGAATCAATGGGCATTTCTTTGTATGTAAGCTTCATTTTTGCTCTACCTGCTTTCAGTCTGTGGATTTTGTCATGTTAAGTACAATGTGTCTTGCAGTTTTCCTATTTGAGTGTATTTTTGCTGGGACCCTTTGCATCTCTTGGTCCGGTATTCCTCAACCCTGGTAAATTGTTTTCTATGGTTTCTATAATTATTACTCCTTCATTGAATTTGCCTTTCTGATCTCTGATTATTTTTATATTGTTCCTCTTGAACTCATTCCACAGTTCTCTGGTGTGCTTTTCATTTCTGTTCAGATTACACCGTAGTTGTTTTCTAGTGGTTTCCTCACTCTCATCTAGGAAATTTTAAATATTTTCTTCATCCGCTGTTAATCTGGTGTTCAGAGATTCTGTGGAGTTTTTTATATTACCTACAATTTCAGCATTCCTACATTTTGTGCTCTGTTGACTACCTGTGGCATCTTTTCTGTGAGCTCAATAAACATCCTCACAATGGTGTTGCCAAAGCCGTTGTCTGGAGGTTTACTGAGTTGGTTGGTGATATTCGAGACTTATGGCTCATTATTTTCACTCATTGAACTTTGGGATTCTATTTGTCTTCCCCGTTGACTTTGCCATGCTCTTAGAGGGCTAAGGGGGAATCTCTGTAGTTAGAGATCCTGGGACTCCCTGAGAAATTAGGTTGGGAATTGCCTTCTTGCTATACTGACAGTCTTCAGGAGCAGTGGAACTGGGCCTATTGAAATGCTGGAATCGAGCCTGGAGACTTCTGTGCCTTGCCAGAAGGGAGAAGAATCCACCCACCTACATTCCAGAAGGCCTTGGA
Organism: Sorex fumeus; assembly: GCF_029834395.1. NCBI lineage: Eukaryota > Metazoa > Chordata > Mammalia > Eulipotyphla > Soricidae > Sorex > Sorex fumeus. The sequence goes on from NW_026606059.1 coordinate 61,824,169, forward strand.
GTTGTTAGCTGAAAGATAGATCTGCGAGGTCGGGTGTGGCAGTGAGCTGTGGAACTGGACCTGTTGAAATAGCTGAGATCGGGCATGGAGGCTTACATTTCCCTCTTTTTGACAAGGCATTTTTATTCTTTGCAGTTAGTTCAAATGCACAGTCTTAAAAATTGCTTTACATTGTCTAGGACAAATACATGATTGAATTTAATATGTCTAATGGATATTATATTAAGGCAAGATGTGGACTTGACATTTAAGAGGCCTGAGTCTAACTTTTCAATTCTATCATAGATTTTGCCTATGGGAAGATGATTTATTTATTCCTTACATTAGCCCTTCATTTCATAAATGGATATCCATTCAATCATATCCAGGGTCTGTGTATGGAGATGAATCAGTCACATTAAAGACTCCTATTCCTGGATCTTCAGGGTTTAGGTACCAGATTCATATTAAGTTACTCAAGGCCATCATTGCCTCTCTTTGCTGTTCACAAGGTCAGGAGTGAGTGTGTTTCTGGGTAACTGTAACCACCTTCTCATCTTTACTTCTTCGTTCTGGGAAGCAAGAAGCAGAATTCAGCAGGGTTTGCACACAGACTCAGAAGCGTTTAGTTAACCGGGTGGACTTGTGTGACGCTCAACACAGAGGCATCAAGAGAGACTAGCAGATATTTGTTAAACTGCTAAAACACATGATATAATTCATCTCCAGGAAAATATTTCCTGCATTATGGGGATAAATATTTATTTCAGCCTGCTGGAAAATTTATGTCTAATAAATGGCATGCTCCTTCTTAAATAGTCTGTTTATGTTTTAGAGACTCCTCATCACAGATTGTGGTGACTTAAATCTTATATGATTATCAAAATCATACTTTTATGAAATGGTTTTGAGATGATCCAAACAGATAACTTTCATTTTCTAAGTTCCCATAAATGACTAAAATTTCTACTTTATGATATGCATACATACTGAAGTCTTTGATTTATGAAATTACTTTTCTTTCAAAGAATCTGAAAGCCTTCAAGAGTATGCCACATTGTACACAATGGTATTATTTTGTTTAAAATGAACATTTTGTTGTTAAAGTATATATTTATATATAAACACTTTAAATTTAGATACAAAAATCCATTATAAAAGATGGAACCAAGAATGCTTTTGACTTGTTAGAAAAAATGCTTCCTGTGTATCTGGTACCATAAATATAGGCTAACATCATTTTAGGCTTATCAGTGAACTCAATTTAAATTTTGTTTTCTGCTCTCTTCTTCACTATTAGCACCAGAGTATCTGTGAACAGTACTCTGTTTCTTTCATGTCCTTCCTATATGAATATATTCAGCCCGTTTCTTTTGTACTATAAACATTCCTATATGACCTGCTTGTAATGTATTGATAATAAAAAATTCCTTCGACAACAATCAAATTGATAAGTAATATCGCCACGTTGTTTTGTATCATTTGATTAAGTTATAGAAAAGGAAAGACTGGAAAATATTCAAAAGAATTAAAACTAAGCACAATCGTGGTGGGAAATGTACACTAGTGAAGGGACAGGCCTCGGAAAAGTGTATGATTGAAACCTAATCAAGAACCACTTTGTAACTGTATCCCTCATGGTGTTTAAAAAAAGTGAACAAAAACCAACTAGTGTTGTGGGGGACAAGGAACTGCTGGTGGAAATATTGGCTGGTTGAACCTTTTATAATATGGCACATCTCCAAAAACTAATTGAGTTTCCATATGACTCAGCAAATCTTGTTATCTACTCCAAGAACCTAAAAATTCTATTTACAAAAGATGTTTGTACTTCTATGTTCATTGCAGCACTATTTACAATAGCCGAAATCTGGAAACAACCATGTCCAAGAACAGATTATCAAATAAAGTATATTCACAATATGGTGTACACACATACACACACACACACAATGGACTATTGCTCAGCTATATGAAAGGACAAAATTATGTAACTTGCTACTATGTAGGTGGATTTGGAGGTTATCATGCTGAGTGAAGTTATCATGCTGAGTAAAGTCAGCCAGAAGGAGGACAGATACAGAATGAGCTCTCTCATATCTCATATCTGGGATAGAAAGACCTCTGGCAAAGCCAAAGGCAACACAACCTCAGAATAAAGTGCCAAAGGCAGCAGAGTCTGAAATCTGGTCTACAGAACTGAGTTTATCAGGGCGTGGAAATGGGGCAAGTTGGTGGGAGGAGTCGAAGGGGGATGAACCCTGAAAAAATGATGGAGAGAAATGTTCACTAGTGGAGGATGTGGTGTTATAATATAATATTCATGAACCCATATCATCAGTAGTATTGTGCATCACAGTAACTAAAATAATTTTTTTATAAAACAGGGAAAGAGAGACTAGATTCCATTTGCAAGTTTAAGTGTGTGCCAGTCATCCTAGGAAGAATTCTTTAAATATTATTTTGTTTGCTGTAGGATAACATTGTTTTGTCCTTCTTCCACAAGAAGCTTAGGTTTATCTGGTTACACCCATCACAGTGCTCCTGAGGCACTTCCATTTGATTGTTTTTATCTGTAAACAGTCTTCCCTATGCTCTCTTCCCCACCCAGTTAATCAGCTTTCCCCCTAAACAGACTCTGCTAATTTGTAAGGTCAGATTCCCAGAAATCTATGATTTTATATGTATGAATGAAATATTGCCTTTCTCCTCTCCTTATGCCTTATGAGCAGTTTACTTTAAAGCAATATCCTTTTTGTATAGATACAGGAAGACCATTAACATTATGCTTTGTAACTTAGGATTTGATTGGCTTTGAATATTATTCACTCCCGGGCATCTGCTTTCTCGACTTAAGCCTCAGTTGCCCTTAGTTCCTAACACCCCAAAAGCAGTGTCCCGACAAGGGACTGAATGGACCCAGGGCAAGCGGTGAGCTACCCTGGCATCGAAATGGGCCAGGCCAAAGTGCCATGATTCTTAACAATAAGTTAAGAGTTTGATCATAGACAAATGCTGTCATGATCCAAAAGTAACAACGAGACTAGGATCCTGCTAGGGGTGGGAAAGACTATCTGGCCTGAGCACTGTAGTCTGAGATTAAGATGGCCCTAGGAGAACAATTCTATAAGTTTAAGATATTTCTTACTGTATCCATACAAAATGATTTATATTATATATTCTTATATGCTTGTCGGACAAGGAGAGGAGAGACACGCCCATATAATCCTGCTCTAGGGTGGGTAGTCCTGCTGAGAAAGGATCTGTCCTAGGAGAGGCTTTCCCTGAGGCTAAGATTTCTACCCCTATTGATTGTGACCACACCTATGTGTAATTGTTCCCCCAATTCCTCATGGAGAGAGTATTTAACTGTACTGTAGGAGTGGGCTGGGGGATCAGAAGGAAGAAGCAGGGGATCAGAAGGAAGAGAAGAAGGATGAAGGGGAATGGAGAAGGAGAATGAAGTAGCATGGGGGAGGAAGAAGGAGAGGAGACAGCAGAGGCAGAGAAGGGAGACTGGTGTGGATGGAGAGAGGATTGGAATAAACAGTCTGGCCCTCTTTCCTTCCTTTGCCTGCCCATTGCCATCGACCTCCCCAGAGTGGGAGAAGGGTGAGACTACCAAATGCGGATGGCAGGAGAGATAGAGCCACCGCTGCTGTGTGTCGTGCCCCCTTTTTTTGTGAGTTTACACAGTTTGCAATCTTGAGAGGTGGATAATATCTGCACACTATAAATGGAATACCGACCTAGGTTAGTTTGGTGACCCATCTAATGTTTCAGGGATAAGAAGGGCGTTAAGTGAGTGGTCCATTATATAGGATAGGTCAAGAGAAGCAGAGCCCCATGTAGCACTGAGAGAGTTTAAGTTCTCTTTCTTTTTTTTTTTTTTTTTAAGATCAATGTGTTCTTCCCAGCAGGTAGGGCGTTTGCCTTGCACGCAGCTGATCTGACCGACTGCGTTTGATTCCTCCGTCCCTCTCAGAGAGCCTGGCAAGCTACCAAGAGTATCTCGCCTGCACGGCAAAGCCTGGCAAGCTACCCATGACGTATTTGATATGCCAAACAGTAACAACAAGTCTCACGATGTTACTGGGCCTGCTCCAGGAAGACAATGAACAACGGGAGCCCAATGCTACAGTGCTAATGTGTTCTTCAAATAAAAGTTTTCTTGAGCCTCCATCTTACAAACTTCCTTAGTTCTTGCCCCCCTCACTGAAATGGTTAATCTGAGATAACGTTCAGTCTCTGCTCTGTAGCCTGCTGCTGCTATTTTGTTAAGCCTCCCTCTCTGCTCTATCTCAGAGGATTTCTGTCCTATTCCATTCACACATAGAACATCGAGCTCTTTACTTTCCCTGAAGCTTTACTTAGTATAAAAAAATGTGATGTAGCTTCTTCCCACTGAATAATTGAGGATAATCGAGGTTGATGGCTTCCAGAACACATCAAACAATTAAAAATTAAGCATTAGGTGCTCCTCGTGTTCATAGTTCTCTAGCCAATAATCACTGTATCACTGTATCGCTGTCATCTCATTGTTCGTCAATTTACTTGAGCTTGTGCCAGTAACATCTCTATTTGTTCCAGCCCTGAAATTTTGGCAGCCTCTCCTTACTTGTCTTTCCCAGCGCTGCGGTATTGGAGGCTCTTTCAGGGTCAGGGGAATGAGACCTGTTATAGTTACTGGTTTTGGCATATCGAATATACCACTCTGGCTGTATGGGTGGGATACTCTTGGTAGCTTGCCTGGCACTCTGAGAGGCATATATAGCCAATAATATGATAGGAATTTCCTCTTTGATATCACTCATACCTTTCATTCTCAACATTTTTCTCCAGAATTCTACCCCTGTTCCTCTTTCTTGGCTTTCAGGTAACATCACCCTTTCTTTTTCTTGTATTTCTAAAGAAATTCAAAAAATTGATTTTTGCTTTGATTTTATTAGAATATTTTTCCTTTCTCACTTCCGTGATTCCTACTAAATTTTCCCATAACTTCTAAAGTAAAACACTCTTCTTAAAAGACAAATATCAACACCAGTAACATTTTTTCAATGAAATTTAATGTAAAAAAATGTATCTATCTTCACAACGATCTAGGTTAATAGAAACTAGACACTTTCACTCTGGGAAAACAAGTATTTAGAAGATACATAGCTTCCCCAAGTTTCTGTAGGTACTAAAGGATGTAGTAAGCTTTGAAATCTCAACTCAAGCTTTGATAGTTGCATTGTCTCTCCTAGCAAAACCTATTTCAACCATACCAGTGGTGTATTCACCCAAAATGGGAGAGTTTGAATTTTGGAGGAAACTGAAATTTTATATAAATTAATTTCTGATTATTGATATATATTGGCAATCCTACTGGAAGTTATGGCACGTTATTTCTCTTCCCATGTGAAAGAAATGTTGACTTTTTTCTTTAGAACCAATAAAATGCTCTTTAGTAATAATTGTGTTAAAAGAATATCATTTTGATTATCAGAAATTGATAAGTAAACACCTTATTGTTTAGTGTGCAGAATTACTGAATTTGTTGACTTGAGACTACCTCTTTGTGAAAATACCAGTTGAAAAAATAAACAAAAATTTAAACATACTGTGTTGCCATTGGCATTTATTAAAGAAAAATAAATTTATTTTCACTAAGTGAAAAATTATTTTTCTGTTAAATGTGTATTGAAGATTTGGGTTTATTATAGGAATGCTGACTCATTCTATGCAGACTAAATTTATTTTAATTCTAGAATTTCCTTGGGACCCATACTTTAATAAGTATGAGATAAACTTATTTTCCTATATTTTATCTTTGTTTTATTGAATCACCATGAGATAGAGTTAAAAAGTTTTTATGCTTGGGTTTCAATTATACAATGTTCCAACACTCACTCCTACACCAGTGTCTATTTCCCACTATAACCTTACTGTCATTTCCCCTTCTCCCCAGCCTGCCTCTATGGCAGGCACTTTTCTTCTCTTTCTCTCTCTCTCCCTCTCCCAACTTTTGAGCATTGTAGTTTTCAGTACAGATACTAAGAGGCCATCTTGTCCTTTACCCACTTTCAGTGCACATTTCCCATCCAGAGTGATCTATTCCAACCATTACTGTCATAATGGTCCCCTCTCTATCCCAAATGCCCTCTCCCCCAGCCCTTGAGGCAGGTTCCCAAGCGCAGAACATTCATTCTGTCCCCTGTTTCTATGTCCTTAGGTGTTAGTCTGATACTATGTTTTTTAATATCCCACAATTGAATGAAATCATTCTATGTCTGTTTCTCTCCTACTAGTTTATTTCACTCAGCGTGATACTTTCTGTGTCCATTTATTTATAGAAGAATTTCATGACAGTTTTTTTTATTATTTTTTCTAATAATTATTTACCCAATACCCATCAGATAAGAGGTTAACATCCAAGATATGTAAAGCACAACTTTATAAGAAAAAATCCTCCAACCCCATCAAAAAATGGGGAGAAGAAATAAACAGAAAGTTCCTCAAAGAAGAAATACAAAAGGCACATAAAAAATGCTCTATGTAGCTAATCACTAGGGAGACAAAAATCAAAACAATAAGATTTCACTGTATACCACAGAAACTGGTACATATCAAAAAAGAATAAGAAAAACTAGTGCTGGTGCAGATGCAGGGAGAAAGGAAGTCTCACTCATTGTTGGTGGGAATGCTGACTGATCCAAATTGTTTTTTTGGAAAACAATAGGGGCATTCCTCAAAAAACTAGAAATTGGGCTTCCATAAGATTCAGCAATACCACTTCCAGGAATACACTCCCAGGGTGAAAAAATATACAGAAGAAATGACATCTTGCACTTGTATGTTCATTGCAGCACTGTTCACAGTATTGAGAATCTGAAGCAAACTGTGTACCTGAGATCACTGATTAAAGAAACTATGGTACATCTACACAATGGAATACTATACAGCTGTTATTTGATCTTTTTAAAAAATAAAATAAGGCAAGTCAGTCGTTGATCTTATTTAAATTAGTACTGAGAGTTATGTTTTTATTAGTTGAGCACTTAAAAATATAATTTGCATGAAATTCTTGATATTGAACACTATTCAAATACACTATTTTTCTCTTGTTAATACTTACACTTTCTTTACTAGGCAGTCTTGCTACTAGAAAGATATAGAAAAATGGAGAACTTTAGTATTCAAGTTAATCAATATCTTTGAGATTTGTGCTTGAGAGTAAATATATCCTATTTTTGCTTATAAACATTTTTTAAATAGGAAACTTCACCATTTCAGACAGGCATAAAGAAATGTTAAAAAATTTGCATTTATCTCCCAGGAAGGGAGAAGCATGCTGAAAGTAGACTATAGACCAAACATGATTGTCACCCATTGCCTCTTTTGCAAACCACAACACCCAATAAGAGAGAGAGAGAACAAAAGGGACTGCCCTGCCACAGAGGCAGGGTGGGACGGGGGGGATGGGGTGTGGGAGGGATACTGGGATCCGTGGTGGTGGGAAATGGGCACTGGTGGAGGGATGAGTATTTGATCATTTTATAATTGAAACCCAAGCACAAAAATTTGTAGTCTACAACTGTACCTCATCATGTCTCACTAATAAAAATTTTTAAAAAATCACTAGAGAGAGGAATTTAATAATTAGCAAGGTGAATAAATAGATGTTAGAAATGAATAGGTACTATCACTGGGTGAAAATAGGAAAATAATTCAGATATTCTCTTGCATTATAATAATACAATATAATAAATAAGTATCAGAAACAATAAAGGGGTGTGTGTGTGTGTGTGTGTGTGTGCGTGTGTGTTGGACTTGGGAGGAGGAGAATGTAAAACATCTTAAGCCTCACGTTAGAGACAGTTTCTTGAACCATCAACTATTGCTTTCATCTACTCAGACAAAAATAAAAACCAAAAAACCTACTAATGATAAATCACTGTTTGGAACTGGTTTCTTGCTTGGTGGGCAAGCTCATTTAATAAATTGCCACAGGAAAGAGCAAAAAAATTTGCATTTATATTATAATAAAAATCAGTTCAATAAGAATATCAAGGTGGATAGGTTATTATTAAAATCCTGAAAGTAAAACAAATCTTGAAACCCAGCAGCTTTTGGCAGAAATGCATCCGGACCCCGCAGTAGGTTACTGTCGCTGGGTCACCCCAGCAGGGAAAGGGTGCTGTCCCTCCGCCTGCTCCCCCTTGGGGATCTGTGGCCACCACCCGCCAGAGGCCATTGGACAATCAGAGTTGGGCCCACAGTGACAAGACATGTGGAGCCTCACGGGATGGGGGTGGAGCCGGCCCTTTCCTCCCCATCCCAACAAGACCCTGAGTCACTGCCCATGAACGGCCTCTCTGGCTCCCGATCAAGCTGCTTAATGGCCATGATCCCAGAGACTCAGAAACAAATCTCGGATCCCAGTGGCTTTTGGCAGAAATGCTTCCAGACCCTACAGTAGGTTACTGTCACCGGGGCATTCCAGGGGCGAAAGGGTGCTGTCCCTCCGCCTGCTTCCCCTTGGAAGCTTGGTAGCCATCATCTGCCAGAGGCCATTGGACAGTCAGGTTTGGGCCCTCAGTGATGAGACATGTGGGGTGGGGCCTCATAGGATGGGGGTGGAGCCGACCCTTTCCACCCCAACCCAATGAGACCTTAATTTGCCACCCATGAACAGCCTTTTTGGCTCCTGATTAAGCTGCTTAATGGCCGTGATCCCAGAGACTCAGGAACGAATCTCGGAACCCAACAGGTTTGGCAAGAAATTCTTCCAGATTTAATTGTTAAAATTTTGGAATTTCATAATCGCATCCACCACTGCAGCCACACAACATCATATGTTATTCATAATCAGTAATAGAAAACAAATTGTCTACTGTTGTCATTTCGGCAGATTTGAGTGTAGGGGTAAAATCCCAAATAATAATGATGGGTCTGGTGTCAAAATATTGAATGTAATCAAAGTAGAGAGAGAGTAATGTGGAAATCATCTGCCCAACAGGTAGCGGGAGGGTGTGAGATGGAGGTATACTGGGGTTTTTGGTGGTGGAGAATGGGCACTGGTGAAGGTATAGGTGTTTCATTGTATGACTGAGACTTAAATCCAAAAACTTTGTAACAGCTCTCACGGTGATTCAATAAATAAAATTATAAAATATGAAAAAAAAATAAAACGTAAGGTGGAGTTCATGCCCAATTCAATCAGCTAATCAGTAGCTGAATAAATAGCAGTGCTCCTACATAAAAAAAAAAATCCTGAAAGTAAAAAGTCCATGTTGCATTTTGTATTTCGGTCTCTTTACGTTTCTACATAAGCTCTCTACTATCAGCCTATACTTTAATCAAAGTACCTTGCTATCTTCCAAATATAAGAAAGACTCTCCTAGCTAGGTTTTTCTAGAGGTAAAATGGCTGAATTTGACACCACATATGTTAAAACATACTATTGGTTACTGAGTACACACAGAGGCATGAGACAGCTGGCCATGGCCACACTTTTGGCTTGGATTAGTGCCCTGAGTTTCCACAGTTGAAGTGAGTCCATGATTTTCTGGTTGCCTGATCTATTACCCATGTGGCAAGAGAGCCAAAGTGGTAAACCAGTTCACCAAGACTCAGATCATCAAAGTGTTTACCTTGTATACTGATCCATTTACTCTAATTGGAAGTGACTGTTATTTTGTGATGTTAATGCATTATCCCAGTGACATTTATTAATAACTTTTGGCATATATTTCAAATTATATATTTCATAATAGAATATAATTGGGGAATTTATGATTATTTTGGAGAACTAAGTCAGTGTTTCAAGGCTTCCCAAAGGAATGATATTCCTAAAGACTACCACATTATTATATGAGCTGTGGACATATAAATTCATATTAGATTCTTAAGGGTTGTAGAAAATTCTATGGCCCTATGCTGGGCCCTTAACTAGAAGACAATCAATGACTCAAAATTCAACTGATGAATTTAATTCTTCAATAGCAACAACATGCTAGAATTAAACTTTTGTTTGCTTGCAAGCAGGTAAACCAAGAAAACTTTACATAAAAACTATAAAAGGATGTGACAATTATAATTGCTTGGAAATCAAATAATCTTTTTTCTTTTTTGGAAAATTTCTAGAATTTCCAGTTTCACATTAGTGATTAACTGTTTGGGATGAATCACTAGAACTTGTTTTCTTCTTTATTTTTTTTTAAGAGACCCCACGAAAATGATGCATTGGCGACTACAAAGCAACTTCTGAAGAAAGAATTCGTCAATATTCGTTGGGATTATAAATTCATGTCAATATGTGATGGGGGTTCTGTCTTGAATATTTTATTCTGATCCATTGGTCGGAGAGTCTGTCCTTCAGCTAATATTTGAAAAAAGAGCTGAGAGCATAAAATGGAGTAAAAAAAATCCTCTTCAACAAATGATGCTGGCAAAACTGGATAACCACATGCAAAAATTAAAACTGGTACTGTATCTAACACCTTACACAAAAATCAATTCAAAATGGATTCTGACCTTGAGATCAGACATGAGTCTATAAAATACACTAAGGAAAATATAGGCATAATGCTCCAAGATCTGGTCCTCAAAGATGTCTTCAATGAAATAATGCCAATGGCAAAGGCAACAGAATCAAAAATGAACAAATGGAACTACATCAACTTAAAGTGTTCCTGCATGGCAAAAGAAACATGGGCAAACATAAAAGACAAATAACTAAATGGGAGAAAATATTTTCAGTCAACACATCAGAAAAAGGGTTGATATCCAGGATATATAAAGTACTCACAATAATCAACAACAACAAAAAACCCAAAAACCTTATTGAAAAATGGGGAGAGGAAATAAACAGGGATTTTATGAGTAATCCCAACAATGGCCAATAGTCACATGAAAAAGCTTATTATCACTACTTATTCAGAAAATTCAAATCAAGGCAAACATAAAATTTGAAAAAAATTCATGTTAAGAATTCCAGTTTACTGCACTGTATAGACTTAGGATAATTTTAAGATAATTAATTAATTAATTAATTATGCTCTTCCTGAGAGAGCCCATATGGTGTATACTATCTTACACCAATGAGAATGGCACATACCAAAAATAATGGGAACAATCTGTGTTAGTGGAGATGTAACGGAAAAGGAACTCTTATCCACTACTGGTGGGAATATTGTTCAGCTCAATACCTGTGGAAAACAGTATGAAGTGTTCTTGGTAAGCTTAAAATTGAGCTGCCATGTGACCTACCAATTCCACTTTTGGTCATTTAACTCCCAGGACAGAAAATCATTCATTTAAAAGTAAATATGCCCACCATTATTTATTGAGGCACTCAGTTCAATAGCTAAGATTTGGTTCCAACCTAGATATCCAACAACAGATCAGGATCATGAAGATGTGATATATACTCAATGGAATAGTATGCAGCAATAAGGAATGATGAAATCATGAAATTTGCTGTTACATGAATTAAACTGGAAAATATCATGTTAAAAGAAGCTAGAATAAGGATAAATACAAGAAGATGTCATGAATATGTGGTATTTATAACAATTAGATGAGGAAATGCAATGGATTAAAGTGTGGATGCCTAGATCACCCTTTGTCCCAAAGTATAGACAGGAGAAGGAAAGGCAATGGTGTATAAATGGAGGGTTGGTGGAGTAAAGACTGATGAGAAGCAATAGGGAACAAGGTCAACGTACATCTTGGTGTTAAGGAATGGTAGAGCTAAATATACAAACCACAGAGTCAACAACACTGAAATCATGAAACTCAAAATTAAATTAACTTAAAAGGGTGCCTGTCAAGATGGTAGGCTGGGGTGGGAAAGTTGGTAGGAGAGGGAACTTGGGAATATTGGTAGAAGGAAAATGAAAATGGTGGTTGGATCAGTAATGGAACATTGTATGGCTAAAGGCCATCTATGAATAACTTTGTAAATCATGGTTCTTTCATAAAATTTGGGAAAAAACAAATTCATGCCAAGAGTTGCAATTCACTGTACTCTATAGACTTGGGATATGCACCATTAATTATGCTCTTACTGAGAGAGCCCATTGTGATCTGTACATAGCCATGCAAATGCAGGATTAAAAATAGAGGTTGCTAGGATGAAGGTTGTAGATTCTAAACAAAGATGGGTGACACATGTTGGGTAAGATAAATCTACAAATAGCATGGCTCCAGACATCAGACATTGGAAGCGACAAACTTCACATTAACTAACAGAGAAAAAAAGTTTCCAGTTGGAGACAGACAGTGGTACTAAAAGTTATACAATTACATGATTCATTTCCAGAAGAAATCAATGTTGAGTTGACTTCTTTCCTCCTGCAGAACCAATAATGATCTTCCTATAATTAAGTAAACATTCTCTGTGCTATCAAAACAAACTGTTAAGCCACAGCGAGGCCACTGACATGTCTATCCCTCAACTGTAGTCACAGTATTTTAATCTAAGTAAAATGCAAAGATGTATGAGTCAATCGAGCATAAATTTTCAGCAAATAGTATGTGTCATTGGAAATAACTTCTGCTTTTCCGAAGACTGTAGATTTATTTGGTAGGGGTTTTAGAAATATGCAACAATAATTTTAGCTAAAGCAATTCCCTGCACTCACTAAACCAGAACTGTCTGAAACTAGTTATTTCTAGAATTACACAGAACCAAAATAGCAAACATGTAAACAGAGAGCTATGGGTTAGAATTCATCAAATGAAAAAGTTTTGAATGTTAAGGTATAAAATATCACATATTTTAACTATTTATAGCTGCCCATTTTTAATCTACTATTCAAGCACTAATTAAAAGCATTTTCCATAAATAGAAAACCAATTTGCTATGAGTGTGGAGTGAATAATACAATCAGCTTTCCCCAGCTATCAGTTTTCTCTTCATACATAGTCGGTCAAAAAGTAATTGACCTTTAGACTTCTCATTAAAACTTAGTAATGGAGGCTAAAAAAAAGAACTTTGGTCTATTCATGCAATCTAATAAGGTTATAGCATATATATGCATATATATAAAATCCTCTCATTTCAATTTAATTGTCAACATGATTTGCTTATCTGTGATCTGAAACAACTGGGCAATAAGACAGAGCTGAGTCACTAGTCAGCTGTACCTTGTTTTATCCACTTTGTACATACTGAGAGAGTTCTGGTTTGCTATTAAGCTAATAATGGTTGAGAGAGAGAGAGAGAGAGAGAGAGAGAGAGAGAGAGAGAGAGAGAGAGAGAGATTTGAGCAACAACTCTCCCACTCATTTGACTCTCATTGTTCCAGTTTGTCATATGAGGGGAATTAATGTCTGAGGCAAATTCCAAGAGACATCTGAATGGTGTTCATCTTGCACAGCGGGGAGGACGTTTGTCTTGCCCGCGGCTGACCTGAGTTTGATTCTTCCGTTCCTCTCGGAGAGCCGAGCAGACTACCTAGAGTATCTTGCCCCCACAGCAAAGCCTGGTAAGCTCCCCGTAATGTATTCAATATGCCAAAAACAGTAACAACAAGTCTCACAATGGAGACGTTACTGGTGCCAGCTCGAGCAAATCAATGAACAACGGGACGATAGTGCTACCTTTCTATATTATTAGAAACTTGCAGCAAATTGGGTTATGAATAATGTATAATATCTTTTCTTGAGAAACAATAAAATTATTTAAATTGATAATCTAAAGGAGAGTAAAATTAGAGCTGGAAGCTGGGAGTCTCATTTAATCCTGTCATTGTATGGATGCTAGAAATGAAAAACTTAGTGATCTAGAGCAATTAGCCAAAAAAAACTTATATCTACAAATATGTTTGGGTGTTTCTGCAATAGTTCTACTATGGCAATTGTATAAAATTGCTAGTTTTTAAATACAAAGTATAAACCCCTTCCTTTTTTTAAATCCTAAACCCTTGTAATAGTTTTCATGTATTTTTTTTTATGGGGAGCTAAGTTTTAGAAACATCAGATTTCTTGCAAGTGAAATGTGGCTTTCTACATTCAACTTGTGCCTTAATTAAGAAGACCACATACAGTGTCTTCTCAACCATATATTTTTGAGAGAGAATAGGGTGCTATTAATTGCTAGACCCAAGTAAAAAGTGAAAACCTAAACCACTTTTGGCAGACTAGGACATGCGACCTTCTGCTTCAGTAATTTCAAAGTCCAGAATAGGAAAAAGATGGCCATATATTCAAATATTCATTATACTGATTGATTAAAATGTAAGTTGTTTTTGATAAGTTTTTTCTGTTTAGATGTAATTTTATGTAGATGAATGGTGGAAAAAGTAATGAGAAAAAGATTTGATGTCTTGTCTTCTAACTGAGACTTTCAGCAAATCAGTATCATATCATAGATTCAGTATATAAGATTAAGCTTATACAAATAAACATTATCTTCCTTTCTAGCTTCAATGTTCTTGAAATTTAATGCTCTCCAGTTTTTCATTTAATATGCATGAGCTCACATGAATATCTTTTTTACATAAACATATTTTATATTTATACAAAACATGAAAGCTAATAATAAAATTAACGTAAATTTTACAAATATCTCAAACATTCTATGTTACCTGTGGAAAGAAAGCAAAATTTTTAATCTAAATTAAAAGTCATACCCTGAGACATAAAGTTAGAGCAATTTGGTAGCTGAATGACAGACAGGAAATAATTTTTTTGTATGTGTTTTTGGCAACATTCTAAAGTTTAGAACACTGGTGGTTTGTTTGGGGTTTTTTGTAGTTAGAGTCTTTGATGTGGCAAAGTCACATTAAAAGCTGTCTGGTTGCTCTTGGTTACAGAGACTTCCTACTTGACTCACCTTCAATTTTTAGGCAAATTCCCTTGACTCCTGATATTGTTCTGTCTGCAAGTCCTTGGAATCATTTATGTGTCTTCTGAAATGAGAGACTTGGTTATAAAAGAACATTATATGATCCGTATAGCATTAGAAGTGAGAATTATTTAAAACATCAAAATGGCTTGATAAGAGGCAGAAAAACTTCATCATAAATTCTAGATCCTTATCTACTTCCTTCCCTTAAATGATATTTTCTGCCTATGTTGAGGCACAATTTGGGATAATGTTTTGTCCTTCAATATTCTTTCTCCAAACTCTAACATTTCAAATCTTCTTCCACAGAGAGGAAAATACATTCATATAATTTCACTCCTGTTCAGATTTTTCATAGCAAAATTTATGTGTCGGATTGCTTCTTCATTTTATTACTGTGCTTATTTCTAACCATGCTCTAGTAGAAGGACTAGTTAATAAGAAGAGGTTGTTGAACAATGGATTCAATAACTTGCTTAACATGTATGCAGTTTCAACAAACTCTCAAAATAATAGAGGCAATCTATCATCCAGAAAACAGAGGAAAGAATGTAAGGTTCAGAAAGGTTAATTATCAGGCAAGTTTACACAGCTAGCAAGTGGCAGGACTAGAATTCCAGTCCAAATATGTCTGAAATCTAAAACCTGACTTCTAAACAATTGTAGTTTGTTGTTACTGGACATGCTGTATGTGTGGAGGAGGGGCAGGGTAACAGGTATCTTTGCATTTGTGAAAAACCTGAAATTAATTTTTTTGTTTTGGGACCACACCCTGAGGTGGTCAGCACTTGCTCCTGGCTCTGTACTCAGGCATCAGCCCAGGGCAGAGCTCACAGGGTTCTTTGTATTACCTGAGAAGACCCAGGTCAGCCGGTGCAAGGCAAGAGCAATACCACAATACTCTTTGGGTCCAAAGCTTGACATTCTAAAATCACTGACACATCCATTTGGCATATTTAGTTCTCAAAGTGTTCTACAATGGCAGCAAAAAGGGTGTGTTTTGTGTTCATTTTATAGATGAGGAATCAATAATCAGACAGGATGAACTAGTGTTCCAGAGCTGGCAAATAGAAGACTATCATTTGAAGCCATGTCTTTCGTCTGCAATTCTAGAGCAAATGCCCAAACATCCAATATATATATATAACCACCAACAAAAAAAATCCCCCCAAAATATAAAAATTAAATAAAATATTAAAGATACAAAAACAATATAACCAAAAGTCACCATAGTACTTACAAATGCTGTGTGGACCATTTAGCTAATCTCTGCCTCCCTCTCCCACACACACCTACTTCATTGTCTAATCAAAGTCTGTTAAGTATGAGTTCTGATAACACAAAAAATATCTTTGAGGGTAATATAATCCAGACTTCTATGATTTCGTGTTTACATGTACTGACATATTGACAGTCTATTTTACCTCTTACAATCTGAAGTCAATACAAAAACTATGTCTTGTATGCATTTCCATGAGGGACTGTTCACTGACGTTTTGTTTGATAAAATATTTTCTCTAAGACATATAATAATAATATTTGTTGAGTTTTTAATACTTAATGTTACAGGCACTCTTGTGAATATTAAAATCCTAACAACAATATTAGGGTATAAGTATGTTTTCCTGGTTTCATGTCCAGAAAATGAAGTTCAAAAAACTCAGGTGATTTTCCACAGTCATAATAAAATGAGAAACATGCAAAAAATTGAACTCAGTTAATAGTTTAGAAAAACTAACATTCCAAATACTTTAGCATTAAATACTATTATATAGTATTTTACTTATATATTCTGAAAAAAAATAAAATATTGATGTACTAGATAAAATACAATTATGGAAAAAGAATTTCAGATTTTCTTATCAGAACCAACTAGTTCTTAACCATTTGGGAATCACAACAGATTCTTTGCTGAGAATCTACCATAAAGAGATAACTTAGGAGGTCAGAGAGATAATATAGGAGGTCCGTCAAGCACAATCAGGGGTCACTTTTGAGCACAGGGCCAGGAGTAGGTGCTGGATATTGCTAGGAGTACTCAACACCTCCACCCTGAACCCCACTGTTGACTATAAACCTCAAGTGTTTCAGGCTTCATCATTGTCTTCCCCTTTTTCCTCCCCCCAGAGAAGCTTACAGTGCTCTTACAAGCACCCCCAATCCCTGAGTTTATCTTTAACCTTTCCTTTGTGCTTTACCTGTCATTCTGTTAGCTATTAAATCCCCCAAGTCAGGCTTGGTTACTTATAAAGTCAAACCTTCTGGTAGCTCTGAATTTTGTAGTTCTAGTGAATTACTTGTTTTTTCCTTCCCCTATAACCTTTTCATATTTTACTATAGAGCAATGTTCTTTGCTTAAGCACAGAAAGAATGTTAATGCTATGCTCCTAATGTTTGGAAGTCAATTGATTCTGAAATATATTTACTCCTAGGTATCCGTCATAGTTATTTGGTTCAGGCTTCAGTCACTGTAATTCTTAACACCCTGAAAAGCTGAATCCCACTAAGGGATTTCTGGATGGATCTGCTGCAAGCAGCAAAACTATCTTGACTTCAAAATGGAACAGTTTTGAAGTCATAAAGCATTATCTTGATACAAACCTTAGTAACCTAAAATACAGGACCCCATGGAGTAGGGAAAAAAACTAAACCTGCCTGAGGACTTAGTCTGGGATGTGTAGTAAAAGCCCAGCCAGCATTTAACCTTAGCCTCTGGAGCTCAGAAAACTAAGTTTTGGGTTCTATATTTTTGTGTTTATCCAAATAACTGCAAATATTAATAAGAAATAAATGTATTTAATATGTACTATTAGGAAGGGAAAGAGAAGAGCAATATAGATGGAATGTCGCCCCTGGGTGGAAGCCTCTAGACAGAACATCTCTTTGAAACCATGCCCTCAGCCCCCAAAACTGCATTTGTTGAAATGCTTTACCTTTGTAAATGATCAATCACATTTACATGCAGTCCTATTCTTCAACTCTTCTCAGATGTTCTGTAAGTATGCTATTCATATCTGAATTAAACATCCATTTAATTCATTAAATATCCACCCCCTGTCAGTGAACACCGTCTCTTTGTTCCTTTGGGGAGGCAAGCTCTAGGTCACCAAATGCATCATACCAAGGGACCACATTTTACTGAGACACACACTTCACTCACACCCCCCGCACCAAAAGAGTCGGCATTAGAAGGTAGAGAGCAACACAAGCTTTGGAGTAGAGCAAAGATAGGATTGATGCCCAAACATGTTGGACCAAATTCCTAGAAATGCACCCTCTGCCAGAGATTTGTGTATTCCATTGGCATGGACTTAAAGTTTCACTCAGATTACGGCCAGACACACAAAGTACAATCTACTACACATGTATGCTTGAGATACATCCCCCATGAAGCACTCTCCATTTGTCCCTACTTCTTTTCCCTGGTGAACAATTCATTCAGATTGCTTTCTAGCTTGAATTGTCCTAAAGGGGAACAGTACAAATAGAAGATCTGAAGTGGGGTAGAAGTCAAGCTGTTTCCTTTCTATCCATCTCACAGGGCCACAGTTGGGCTGTAAATTTTCTCTGTCAGTGATTGCAACATTTTGTGCATTGTTAAAACTCCAGTAAGCCAAGTCCCTGCTCCTTGGTTTCTTGGATGTCTAATAGTTCTTAGTGCTTTTCTGTTTGTTGCTGGTTCATTTAATCTTGCTCATATCTCTCTTGAAATACGACCCTGATTTAAATTTCTTAACTTAAGATCTAAGTACCTGATACATCATATATCATATTCGCATGGACATTGATATGTATTTTAGAAGATGATATGGATTTTTAGAAGAGCAGAGAGCACAGCATTCTATGGACTTTCTTTTCCTGTTTCCCTTATCTCCCCACATGCCTCTGAGCCAAAGAACCATGGACAATCCCCATGTCCATCATTGTATTAAATGCATACCTTGCATAAGACCTTGAGTGTCAACTTTTATTTTTTTGTTTGATCAGTTACAGTTTATTCCATTCTCCCCATGCCCCTGTTTCATTCTCTCTGAGCCCCCCATTCTAGTCTCACACTGATCCTCATTCCCATCTCCTCCTGTCTCTTCTGCTCATCTCTCCATGCTCCATTTTACAGCCCTGCTCTTTCTCTCCATGTGCCTGCTCCTGTATTCTTCTTTGTTCTTCTCCCTCTGTCCCCCTTGCTAGTCTCTCCATGCCCCATCTCGCTACCCTGTTCTCTCTCTCATCTCCGAGAGTTAACTTTTTATGGCTTGGGGAAAAAAGCACAGTTACCAACATTCTATCTTTATGTGCCAAAGATATATGAGATACTCGAGAAAGTTTTTTTTTCCTAATAGAATGGGAGCGATAGCACAATGGTAGGGCATTTGCCTTGAGCACAGCCAGCCCAGCCAAGCCAAGTTCGATTCCTCTGCCCCTCTCGGAGAGCCCTGCAAGCTATTAAGAGTATCTCCCCGCACAACAAAACCTGGAGAGCTACCCGTGACGTATTCAATATGCCAAACACAGTAACAACAAGTCTCAAAATGGAGACGTTACTGAGCCCGCTTGAGCAAATCGATGAACAGTGGGAGGACATCTCTTCTCTTCATATTAAAATATATTGCTATAATAGGTCCTCAAAAAGAAAATAAATCTAGCCAAGAATAATTCTAAGTAGTGGTGTAGTTAGTAACTGTTTTTTCCTCTTTTTTTCTTTTTTGGGTCATACCCAGCGATGCTCAGGGGTTACTTCTGGCTTACCCCTGACAGTGCTCAGGGGACCATATGGGATGCTGGGAATCGAACCCAGGTTTGCTGCGTGTAAAACAAACACCCTACCTGCTGTGCTATTGCTTCAATTTTAATCTGTAATGTTTTCTTGGTGGGTATCTTTTATAGGTAATGCACCATGTCAGACACTGGAGATACAATGGAGATACAAAAAATAAGACAGATCCAGATCTTCTCATCTTAGATTTGGTGCAGAGTCAGAGAGTTGTATAAGTATAAACATCAACACAGGGGACACATTAAACAGAGGAAGGGCTGAGTAGCAGAGGGTTCAGTAAAGGCTTTCATAGAAGCAGCTGTTTCAATCTGGGGGAAAAAAACTATAGGATGAGCAAAAAGGAACTGATTTTGGGAATGAGTGGGATTAGAGGTTGAGTCATTAGAAATCTAAGTTGAAGAAAAAGAATATTCCTTGGGATACTCCAAAGAAGGAAGTTTAATATGGCTAGAACAAAGGCTTAAAAGAAAGACAAAAGCATGGTGAGAAATGAGACTGTTGAAGTGAACAGAAGCAAAGGGACTATGGCATAACCAGAGACTATAATTTCTATATCTTTAGGAACAAAATTTGTTCATTACATAATAGAACAGATTATGTATCTTGGTACTTACTATTTTATTTGTATATGATGTTTGTTCATTTATACCATAGTTTTATCTATCATAGCACTCCCGTAATTATGTAAAACTGAAATGAGCACAAAAAATGCTGAATCCATTCGACTAAATGGGACTGAGAGATGTGGGTACTAGAGGGCCTGGTGAGGTAGTTGAGTGAGAAAAGTTGTACAAGGTAAGAGAGGAGTGAAACTCACTTTACCACGCGTGTGTGTTTTATAAGTTTTGTGGATACCTTAGCTCAAGAATAAAACCATGATTGGTCTAAAAGATAAAGTTTTCCAATTGAATGAGCATAGGAGACACATTCCTTTTAGATACTAACATCCAAATATCTGATTCAAATATGTGTCTCAAACTAATTTTGAAAGAAGCCTATTTGGAAAGACGGGGAATGAATGTACATAAATTCTTACAGTATTTATTCAGTTGTCTATTCAATGAAAGAAGTGTTAAAGTTGTTTCCAAGTTTAAAGAATGCTGATCCCCATAGAGGGCTACCTCTTTCTCAAAATTCGAAGAAGTCTCTTAAATCCCTCATTTGAATCTGCTGGACTATTTTTTTACTTTGACTCAAGCATGGTTTAGGTTAATCATATGGGGCAGATGATAGAGGAAGATAAGCTAATACTTTTTTCAAGTGTCAGTGAATTTATTCCATATGTAATCCGATTACTTTTGGCCAGTAACCTCAGAGAAGCTGAATGGACCTCAAGGTTATAAAGCTGAAAGTGGCAAAACTAATGTGATTCCAGGTCAGCTTTATATCAAAGCCCAAGTTTATTCTCTCTTACCATGCTGATTTTCAGCAAGAATGAGTGCCAATTTTCCAGTTGCATCTCCAAAAATGTATCAATCAGAAAGAGCCCATAAAGGGAAGAACAAGGTTGAACTGAATCCATTCAGTTTCACTTAAATGGGCTTCTTTGTGTTATACTCCATGTTTATGCATTGTGTGATGAAAAGAAAGGGTCAAATCTCTCAAGTAGCTAGACAACAGATTTTTATATTAAAAACATTTAATTCTTTAAGAACAAATACAAGTCAATGTGAACATTCCTAATATTAAATAGGTATCAATCAGTTCAGAGAAAATTTTCAAGAATAATAATCTAGATTTATACAGGGAAAGAAGCTACATCTCTACCCAGGAAGTTGGTACTACGTTGATAATAGTGTTAGTAAGATGATTGGTTTCATCTTCAGAATATTTTGGGGAAAAAGAATCTGATATTCAGCAGAGCAGGATGACTCAGAGATGACAGGTGTGTTAATTAATTTGATTGTGATAACCATGTGTCAAATAATCACACTACATACTTTAAATATACACGATATTATGTTTCAATTTTAACTCAATTAAGCTGGGTGTGGGTTGGGGTAGAACACTTGGGAGAAAATAGGAATGGACAATTACCAAAAGTGACTTAAATAATTTTATTTTGAAATCATTACCATCAATTATGATCCTTGAGCAAGTAAAATCTCATAAATCTAGGACAGCCTATGTAAATAAATCCACTAGAGAAACAGAAGTAAGTATGACCTCAGCTTTCAGACTGGTGTCATCACAACCCTCTCCAGGAGGAAATTTAATACTATTAGCACTGAAAACTCCATTAGTAATAAAGAAATTGCCTTACATAATATATACAATGTCAAGTTAATTCTTTTTCTTGGGGTCATAAATATAGTATCGGAGGTAAATCACTTGCCTTCTATGCTGCTGACCCTGGCATGATCCTATATAACCATATATCCATATAGAATCATATATTATCCTGTGAGCCTGATCAGGAGTTACTCCCATGCACAGTCTCAGGAATAGTCCCTGAACACCACCAGGTATGCTCAAAAATCCCTTCCAGCCTCAGCTCTTTCTTCCATTTATTTATTTAACAGACTATTAAGGACATTATCTGTGCTGAATCCTTTCTGGATTCTGTTGAAATTTTATTTTATTTGTTCTTGGGGTCACACCCAGTGACACTCAGAGCTTGCTCCTGGCTCTGTGCTCAGGAATCACTCCTGGAAGGGTTTGAGGGACCGTATGGGGTGCTGGGGATTTAACTCTACTCAAAAGTGTGCTACATAAGCACCCTACTAACTGTACTGCTACTCTAAACCATCTGCTAAAATTTTAAAAATAAGTTAGTGTATGGGTTATTATCTAATTTGGTATTGATCATTGTTGAAATCAGTAATAATCAAAGTAAACTTTGTAATGGGGTTATTTGAACTTTCTATCCCTTCAAATCTACTTTTCACCTTTATTAATCCTCCGTTCTGTCCAGAGAGATGACCAGTAAGGATCCCATGAAGGGATATGTGTTTCAGCTTCTACTTGGCTAATCCATATTGCAATAAGAGAAACCTCAGAATAGTTTGGCCATTAACATAAAACCCAGGCAACTGTTCTCTAACACTCTCCTTCTGTTTCCTCTTCTCTCCATTAGATATGAGGCTGATAATAACCCAGTTACCAGTTACTAGCTAGAGGTTATTTCATATTATCTCATGAATTTTGTCTATTGCCACCTGTATCTTTGTAAATAGTTTCTTTCTAGAAATTGAAGATTGTTACCTTGCATTCATTTACTTTTCTGTCTGTTTTGTATTTATTAATTGTTTTAGTTTCGAAGCCTCACCCAGTGTTGCCAGGGACAATAGGCAGTGCTAGGGGTCAATCCAGTGTTGGTCACATGCATGACAAATGTCCTTAATTCTTACACTATATCCTATTTTCATTTTTAAAAGACACATGTTTTTGACTGGAGGGACAGTATAATGGATAAGGTGCTTGCTTTTCACACAGCCAACCTGTGTTCCATTCTCAGCACCTTATATGGGACCCTAAGCCCCACCAGAAATGATCTCTGGGCAGAGCCAGGAGTAAGCCCTGAACACCATCAATTATGGATCAAAATTAGAACAAAGTGAAACAAAACAGAGAAACGTGCTTGAATTAATTTTATTGACAATATAAAAATAGAAATAGAGATGTAATCTCAACTGCTATTTTGCTTTGGTTAATCCTGGTGTTCAGAATAACAAATAGTAGTCATTTAGAGAAATTAAAATAACTCCCTAAAATAAATTTACAAGAAACAGCCTCACATCTGAAACCTGATTTGGGAGCATTTTGCTCTACTTAATTCACATGAAAATTTATTGAAACTGACTTCAAAGACTCAACCACAAATCCTTGACGGCCACCAGGGGCCTGTTAACAGAGCTTCCACTTGTTTCCTCTCTTATTATTTTTGCAATACAAATTTTAACTGGTCCTCAGACCTTGTAATTGTCAATTAACTTTTGGAAACTACAAATTGTTGACTAAAAATTTAAAGGGAAGGTCCTTCCTACTCTCTCTGAACTTTGTGCTGGTCTTTGTATGAAAAATAACTAGTTCAAGGCATCTTCAAAGACCCAAAAAAGAAAATAACTATTTTAAAGAGGCTATCTCTGTGAGCAATAAAAATCTCCGAGAAAGAATATGTACAAGACAATTCCCCTTCCCCAGAGTTTATTGGCATCCATCCAAAACTCTTAATTGAAAATCCTTGTCTTTGTGTATACACAAACACACACACACACACACACACACGTGATGTTTAAGTTTAGCCAGGTAGGTCCAATTTTTAAAAGTATATTGATATTCTGTCCATATCTCAGATACTTATTAATCCAGAACTGCTTCATATTTTTACCCATGTCTGTTTATCATAATCACAAATAACAAGAGACAGATATTACTGAAAGTATGCAAAATAATAGCTAATACACATAGAAAGCACACTATGAGCTAAAATTTCCCTCTAGAAGAATTAAGATCATAATCATGGTAATTTATGATAGAAAAATCTATGCACACAAGCACATTGTTATAATTATTTTACATTCCATTTGCTCATTGACTCAGCATCTGTTGCTATTGTTACTCATGTATGCTGTAGAGGCTAAATAGGCAAGGAGAAAGAAAATGTTTTATAGATGGTCTTCCCCAATGAACAGAAATGCTATGCCATTAGTATTACTTCCGTTAACTTAGAATAATACACTTCGTTATTTCAGAACAATATAATTAATTCCCACTTAATGAATTTCAGGTAAGAACTGTACTTAGGGGGTATGGTGCCTCCAACAGGTCAACCTGTACCTGCGGGGCAAGTGCATCAGCAGCCTGATATTGCCTTCAGGCTTCCTGATACCCCCAAATTGCCGCTGTGCCTTTGTCCAGACCCCAAAAACTTGGGAACAAGTTTAACAAGAAATTAAATGGCCGAAAATTAGGTATGTGGTAGTCACACCCACAAACCACCTCCAGCTATACAAGCTCACTCAGAGTTGGGGTGGGCTATCTCCCCGACTTCCCAATACATGAGAAGCACTGACAGTCAGCCCCACGAAACAACTTCAGTGCCACCCTGGAAGCTCTACTATTGGCCGTGCTTCAGAGACCCCTAAATAAATGTCAAAAGAGATCAAAAGCCGCAGTTATGTTTGGACCCATACATGGCTGAACAGAACAGAGAAAATTGGAGGGGACAGGTTGGCCAGTGCATGCCCAAGCAGAGTCCCCAGCGGCCACTTGCTTCTACAATCTAAAATTGCTGCCATATCCCAAGCCTGACTCCACCGTCTCAGGATGGACCTCACCAAGATACAATCTGCTGAAAATTTTGTGATGTGGATCTTAGCACACCAGCAGCCCTGGCTCAGAGACACAGAGGCAAGTCCCAGTCATGCCCACAATTTGCCTCCAGGCGCCATCTTGGCACACCAACAGCCCTGGTTCAGAAACACAGCAGCAAGTCCCAGAAGACACCACAGGACCAGAGATCTCTCCAGGCCCCGTACTGAGCCAATATCACCGAGTCACCCCAGATGGAGCACGTGCAGTTTCCCCACCTACTCCAGATACAATCCTGGTGACCAAGAGCCTAGGTATGTGGTTTCAGGACTAAATCTCCAGGCTGAATGGTGGCAGAGGATGCAGGCTGTCCCTCCCCGGGTCCCCACCCACCCAGAAGACTGGCTGTTATGCCCACAATTAGCCTCCAGGCACCATCGTAGCACACCAACAGCCCAGGCCCAGAAACAAAGAAGCAAGTCCCGGAAGACACAACAGCATTGAAGATCTTTCTGGGCCCCAAATGGAGCCAATATCACCGGGGCACCAAGGTGGAACAGGTAAAGTCTCCCCGCCTACTCCAGATGGCATCCCGGTGACCAAGATCTTTCACAAGCAAGGCTCAGTTATGCGGGTTCAGGACTAAATCTTCAGGCTTCATGGTGGAAGAGGACCCAGGCTGTCGCTCCCCAGGTCACCACCTACCCAGAAGACTGGCTCTCAAGCCCACAATTTGCCTCCGGACGTCATCCTAGCACACCAACAGCCCTGGTCCAGAGACTCCCAGTTGAATCCAAAAATTGATTAGTGCCATACAGAGACGTCTCTGGAACCCAACCATTTACAACCTAGAAATTTACATTTATAATTGGGGCCACATGAGCTCTTGTGATATTTGAAATCTGCTATAGAAAATATATTATTTAGAGTCTGCCACTGGCAGGTAGATTTGAATGGTGGTGGAAAAATTTGAGCAAAATTAATGCCCAAAATTAGATAGAGAGAGGGAACTTTTCTGCCATAGAGGCAGAGTGAGGCCTGCGATGTGTGTGTGTGTGTGTGTGTGTGTGTGTGTGTGTGTGTGTGTGTGTGTCGGCGGGGGGGGGGGTGTCTGGGGAGGGAGGGGGTGATACTTGGGACATTGGTGTTGGAAAATGTGCACTGATGGAGGGATGGGTGTTCCATCATTGTATGGCTGAATCTCAAACATGAAAGCTTTGTTACTCTATCTCACAGTGATACAATAAAACACAAAAGTAATGTGGAGTTCATGCCCAATTCAAACAACTCAATCAATGGCTGAACAAATAGCAGTACTCCTACATTATTAAAAAAAAAAACCTGTACTAAGCATTTTGACTCAAAATAACAAAATTTTCTTAGGCTGAGTACGAAATCATAACCTGGAGAAATTTAAAGGACTTTTATAACTGTAAGAATGAAAACAATAGCCTCTTTGTACAATACTCAGTCCTCCCTTTGGATATATACATGTTCTCTCCATACAATTCATGAGTCAGTCACCATATTCTTTTGAACTTAAAATGTTATGACCAGAATAAATCCACCATTATAGATAGTCAAAATCATGGAATATCAGAGCTTAAAGGAACCATAGAGTTCTTTGATGTCAATTTTTCCAGTTACTGCCTTCAACATATATTTTATGGAAGGTAACAAAACTCTTGCCATACCGGTAAATAAGTTAAGATTGAATCATATTTTTGAATTTCCAAACTTTGTTCTTCCCACGTGGAAGGATTTTATACTGAATTCAGGTTAACAATTTTATAGTGACTGATCAAGTACGCAAGGGCCAGAGCAATAGCACAGAAAGTAGGGCGCTTGCCCTACACGCAGCCAACATGTTCGCCCCTCTCAGAGAGCCCGGCAAACTACTGAGAGTATTGCCCGCATGGCAAAGCCTGCCAAGCTCCCGTGATGTATTTGATATGCCAAACACAGTAACAAGTCTCAGAATGTGACTTGTCCCGCTCAGGCAAATCGATGAACAACGGGAGGACAGTGACATTAACAGTGATCAAGTACTTAGCCTCAAATTTTACCATTTGTAAAGTGAGAGACATAATGTACTCTTAGGTTTCTTGTGAAGCATAATCAAAGCAAGTTGAGATAATATTTAATACATTTAACTATAGATATTATTAGTTATTCTTTTATTAATAATATACTGATTTCTAAATCAAGGTCACATTGTCTAACACCTGACATAGAAACTTAATATCTTAGATTTATCCTATATAATACTTTATTTTTATTTTAGGCAAAATTATAGTCAAATATCACAAAAATATAAATCTCTTCTATTTTCATTTCTTTTTTGTTTTTGGGCCACACCTGGAAATGGGCAGGGGTTACTCCTGGCAATGCTTGGGAGATTATACAGGATGCTGAAGATCAGATGTTAAGCATGCGAGGCAAGTGCCCTCACTCTGCACTATCTCTCCAGCCCTGTATTTAACCTTTTCTTGAATTATCTTCAAATAGAATGAAGAGACAGAATTTTAAATAACCAAAATATCACGATCACGACCATCCTGTTGTCGATTGCCTCGAGCAGCCCCCAGTAACGTCTCATTCGTCCTAGCCCTGAGATTTTTAAAAAGTGCCATATTCAAGGCTCTTTCAGGTTTAGGAGAATGAGACCCATCATTGTTACTGGTATTTGGCATATTGGGTACACCACGGGGAGTTTGCCAGACTCTGCCATGTGGGCAGGTTACATTTGGTAACCTGCCAGGTTTGTCCAAAGTAAGAATGAGATAAGATGTCGTGAGGCCGCAAATGCGGCCATGTGCTTTCAGCAGCTGGGTTTTATAGTCTCTGGGTCTTGGCCGTTGATGGGATTACACGGCGCCAGGGGGCCAGTTGGTGGGTGTGACCCCTGCCTACTGGAAGGTGGAGGATCAGGGTGGAGGATGCTCAGCCCCGATCTGAGCAGGCTTGGAGATCTCAGCCCCGGGACCCACGTGCCTTTGTTCCTCTGCCGGTACCTTCATGTGTGTGGAGAGTGGTCTCAGCATGGTGGTGGCTGGTTCTGGAGGTCTTCGGCTGCCAGAGCCCTGGTCAGGGTGGGAAGGGAAACTCAAAGTTTATAAAACTTTGGTTTTATAAAACCAAAATATGTTTCCAGTAAAACAAATAAAAGTAATAAGTAATTGAAAATTTTCTTGCCCTTTCCCCAATTTACCATCTACCTTCATCCTCCTGTCCCATGCCAAAGAGCGTTATACCTGAATTACATAATCCAATGGTGATTTTCATTTTCTTTGACTCTTACTTTTCTCCTTTTCAAAACATTCAAATCTTTAAGCTAATCCATGACTTAATCCTGAAACTTTTACCAGTGATATTGCATCTAACCTAGCACTCTCATTTTCATTATTATGACATAAATTTTGATGGCCACCACGTCAGTTTAATTATATAAGAATCTTCTGTTGCTTTAGCCACCTCACTTCTATTTTGTACACTATAGCTATCAGGTCTTACTAAAACAGCAGCAAAAAAGAAAAGGTTGCACTGTTACTTATTACAAACTAGAGTTCCTCAGCTGCCTACAGAACAAAGTCAAAACCATAGAAAGACATACAAGAAAATCTGTTCCAGTCCCAATTCCCAACAATTTTCAGATTAAATTATGTGTATCAGACAGGAAATATTTTGTTTCCTGAATAAATCCAGACTTTTTGCCTTATTTTTTTTCTATTAATGGTCCTTTTTTTCAAGATATCTTGTTTGATGATAGAGTTTTGTCTATTTTTCAAGATTTATTTGTTTTTTTCTTTAATATATTTATTGAATCACTATTTTTCAAGATTTAACTCAGTTTCTTCCTCCAGGGTAACTGCTCTGAAGTGAACAGTGCCCCTTTCCTGTTCTCACTTCCTTGCATTTGTATAGTTGATTATCATCACTATTTAAAAATTATTATAGTTTAAGTTGTATGTTAACAATATTGCTGACATTTATGTTTTCGTAGTATACCGTTACATCATTTAACACTACTAATATGCTTAAGACCCTTCACCATCTATGCGTTATTTCCAATAAAGCTCATCAGTTCCTTCCTAATATTCTCAGTTCTGCATTGGACAATTTCATTGGTCTCTTTCCTCTATAATCAGAAATTTATTAGTTTGTGAAATGGTGTTTTTTTCATATTGAAACCCTCATGTCTAAACTAATATCTATATGAGTGTGTATGTTTCATAGAGTCATTTTAATGAATGAGAACCTTTCAGAATGCATAACTGAGTATTATTTGTTGCCACGTGATATTTGACATGGTTTATATATTTTAGAGATAGAAATTTGGAGGAAGTCCCATGTGCCCTTGGTTGTGTGGTAGATTCACATAGTCATATGACAGGGTGTGTACAACCACAATTCCAGAGACCTTTAATCTGGTCTGGAGATGATGAAATACTTGCACCACCCCACATCTCTCCTTCCAAAGAATACGTAGGAACTTTAGATATGGTTTCCTTGGAATGACTGGAGTTCAGTATGATATCATGCTTTCTCACAACTACCATTTCAAAGTCATCAATGGGAATTTTGTATTGCTCCTATGAAATAGAGGATTGATGATTATGAATATCTTCCCACATAATTCATGTGATATTGATTGTCTTCAAAACAAAATATGGCTATCTCCATAGACAGGACTTCATATATTCATAATTTTATGAGGATGTATTATGGAATGGAAATTTTCTCAAAAAGTTTCAGAAGAACACTATGCTATTAAGTACTTCAGTGATGTGACTGCTGTTATGACTATTGCCACTCTCAGGTGTTGGAAATTGAAGAACAGAACAGTGAGCAATCTGTGCATATTATCATTGATTTTCAGTAGTAAGACCAAGACTCAAACTTCAGAGCAAAATACCACAAAGTATTACAAAAAGTTTAAAAATGAGGACTGCATTATTTGTTAACATTTATGCATGTTTTAACTACCACATAAGTATCAAATTATTAGTGATAAATATTGGAAGGGTTGGAGTGATAGCACAGCGGTACGGCGTTTGCCTTGCATGCAGCCAGCTTGGCTGAGCCAGGTTCGATTCCTCCGCCCCTCTTGGAGAGCCTGGCAAGCTACCGAGAGTATTCAATATGCCAAACACAGTAACAAGAAGTCTCACAATGGAGATGTTACTGGGCCCGCTCGAGCAAATCGAGCAAAATATTGGAAACTATACTTTAAAATTACTGTTTCATTTCAGTAAACTCTTATGTCCAAAAACTGGATATTTGCAATTCTAAAAGGTCTTATTACAAATTAAGACCAATGTTCTCCAAGCACATGTCTTGACTTTTGTATGCTTTTCATATTCAATTATCTGCACTAGTGACAGCGATGTAACAAGCAATCAGTTCTCTGAATGAGATGTTTGCATCCACACTGTGAGAAGTACAGAAATATAAATTGGAACACATTTTTAACTGTTCCCTATACGTAGTAAAAGCTATACATACAGTTGAGAAGGAAACCAGAATATCATCAAGTTGAAAAACATTAGGCCTTCCTGATCAACATCTACTTATGCTTATTGAAGTTTATTTAAAATTGAACAACCTTAAATTCTCCCATTAGTCATCAAGGTCATGGGGAATCCATAGACAGAGAAATAGAAATATAATTATCTTTATCCATCCCTTATCTTTTACTTCACATTACTTTGTAGAACTATTTGTTTTCTTTAACTAGTTTTATGTTTTCTTGGAAATATGGAACAGATCCTCTATTTCTTTGTCTTCTGTCTTTCAAATGTGGTAAATGTCAAAGAACATGGATTCTATATAATGAATGGCACATAAAGTTTATGTATCTTAATGAGCCACAATTTCTTTATTTAAAAATAAAAATGGCATCTAAGGTAGCTTAGGGATATTCCACACAGTCTAGCTTTTCTTGGTATAGTCATAACACTCTAATTGTAATCATATCTGTGGAATATATTCCTTATTATTCTAGTATCATAACATTCATACAATGAAAGATAAATATAATAGTGAAATCTAAATTCAGAGAGAAGACCTGATTATTTAGATAGCTGATGGTCTCCTAGATAAACTTTCTGAGGTCCAGTTTTGGCTTGTTAAATCTAACTTTCATTTTAACCTTTATAGGAAATGGAAAACTAAATATGTTGTACTTCTGTTTACACCTGCACATTGCTTTTGCATGAAGTCTTAAGGCTAACAAAACCTTTCAAAGACTCTGTGTTCTTATCTGCTATGTAGGCATCTTAATTTCCCTGCTCTAGATTCCATCCAGACTACTTAGATGGCCCTGTTACAGGATAGTAAATCATCCTGCACATTCTGAGTGGGAAGGTTTGCCCCATAATTATTGCTTACTGTTGTAACAGTTCCACCCACTAATCAGGGTGGGGCTCTCAGGGAAGGAATCATATTAGTATTTGTTTTTATTTTCATTGCTTACACGTTGTATGATTAACCTTTAGTAGATGTTCAACAAATAATTGTTGAATGACTGAATGAACAATACTCTGTCATTAACTAGCCTTTACTAATTTTTATTTCTCATCCACAGGAGGAAATAATACTCATCAACCTGAGATGACACAAACACAAATGAGTCAGCCTTCTTGAAACAGCTGTACTTTCTCAAAAGGAACATTATGAAGCGTTCTCACTTTAGAGCTAACAACTCCTTACGTTTCCATGTCAAACACTTGACATTTCACTTTTTCCAAAAGTCTGTCCTTTATGCTACTTTGCAATTCCAATGTGATATATGATATGTTGCAAACCTTTCCTTAGCTGTGGATGCAGCAATTATTCATTTACTATGTCAGACATTCTTCAAGATGTCAAGTGAACTAAGATATATAAGACAAGGCTCCTTCTCAGGAGGAGCTCATACTAAACCTGAGGGACAGACAGATAAATACAATAATACTCATAAGCCCTATATATATTTTGTGATTTAATCCTGACACAACTTTTTATAATAATCTCAGATTTTCAAGGTAAATTGAAAAAATTCAAGTTCAATATGCTCAGGACTATTCCACTAGTGAGAGTTAAATTATGACTCTCTCCTTGGACTATCCATTTCCAGGGCTCATCATATAATACTAAGTTATAATAGGTTAGCCGCTTTAATCATACCTGAGCATAGGAGGCAGAGAGAGATAGACCAGAGAGAGAGAGAGAGATAAAAAGAGATCACAGAGAGTGTTTTTTTTTCTATAAGCAAAGAGGGAAGACCTGAATGCATCTGTATGCTAACATATAAATTAGAGACTTCTTCATAGAAGCAATGATATCTTAGCTGTGCAGAGATTTAAGCCTATCTAATAATTGGTGCAAGTCTCAGAGCAGTGCAAAAGCCTAATAAGATTAGCTAAAAGTATTGAGTTGTTTCTGAAAGACTATACATAAAAGTGTGACAAGAAATGAAATTATAGTCTGATAAATTGAATTTTATCTTATTGGCGATGGGATTTTAAGTGGGAAAATAGTAATTATATCTGAATTTGTCATAAAATACCATTATCAATTTATAAAGAATCATTTGGGGACAAACATATAGTTCAAATAGCATCAAATGAAGATTTGACAAAGGCAAATGTTCTTATGGTTAATTTGCTAATAAGAAAAATATTAAAAGAATCAACCTCATATACAAAAATCAATTAAAAATGTATTAAGTAAGTGTGTGTAGACAAAAAACATAAAAAACATTCTATGACATGTATGCTATAAATGTCTTTAGGGACTTGATCCCAACCACAAGGGAAATGAAATCAAAGATAAGCAAATGGACCTTCATTCAACTGAATGGCAATTTCTCAGTAATAGAAAACATAAGCTTAATTTATTGAGTTTAAAAAGCTATTTACTCCAACTTAATATAGTATAAAAATATTTTAAAATTAGGGTCAGAGAAATAGCAAGTAAGTTAGATGCTTGCATTGCACGCGGTCAGTCTAAATTCAGTGCTGGCAGTCCATATGGTCCTCCAAGCTTGCCAGGAGTGATGCTTGAGCAAAGAGCCAGGAGTATACCCTGCACACCTCTGGCAGTGACCCCCCATACCAATAAAAAAAAAAGATGAGATCATGCAATTTGCTGCTCCATGGATAGAACTAGAGCGTATCATGCTGAGTGAAACTAGTCAAAAGGAGAGAGACAGAATTCTCTCATATGGGGGATATATGATAGAATTATATGAGTCATACATGCTCTCATATGGGGGATATGAAGAAATATAGTGAGGAAACAACAAATGGCCGGAGGCAACATAACTTGAGAACCTGAGCCCACAAAAGGAGCATGGGGGGCATAAGAAGGGCATGAAAAAGGGGAAAGGTAAGTCAGGATGGGGCCCCAACCCTGGAATAATAGTGGAAGCAAGTGGAGACACTGGTGGAGGCTGTGGTGTTGATATGATGTTTGAAGGAAACCCTGTAGTGAACAATATTGAAAATCATGGCTTCTCTCTTTCTCTTTCTCTTTCTCTCTCTCTCTCTCTCTCTCTCTCTCTCTCTCTCTCATACACACACACACACACACACACACACACACATACACACACACACACACACACCAAAAGGGTGAGAAGATTTTTGATAGATTCTTCTCTGAAGAGAACATACAGAGCATATAGTTGGTCAGCAGACATATGAGAGGATGAGTTCATCATCACTGATTATCAGGGAAATGAGCATATAAAGATAAGAATTCAAGGAACTTGAGTTTCCAGGGAGACAAGATGGAGACTTCAAGTTTTCTAATATCTTCATCTCTCACGATTGGGTTTGTTGGGCCCCTGCCTGCCTCATACACACAGAAAACCTAGACTGATACGACTTGCAGTAAATAGTCGGCCAAACATCTGAACTTCTGTGAACACACATTCACATCACCAGAGTCTCCTTTCTCAAAGACTAGGGTTCCCGAAAGTGAATTCTCAAATCCCACACTGTGATGTGGTCAAACCACTGCGTGCTTAGTCATGTTGTGCCCAGTGTCCGCACTGTTGATATTTTGAAGTCCAGCTTTCCCCCTAACATCTATCTTGCCCTGCATTTCAATGTGAAGAGCACCAGAAACTGTTTCAGGTAATGAAGTTCCTGACCTCAGGCCACAGGGGTGGATGGCCCAGGGGAATTAACCGCAGGAAGTATTTCCCATGAACCCACAGAGCACAGAATTCATGTTTGATGTGCTGGTGTTTCTCTGTGCTTGTTTATTCTCAGCAGAGTGCAGTACCAAATATTACGTAAGAGAGGCGATAGCAGCTAAAATTAAAGAAAAAAATCTCTGTGGTAAATTGGAAAGCAAATGCTCAAGACTGGAACATTTCGGATTTTCCACTCAGTGGATTAAATTGCCAGATACTTCAGTATCACTTTCTTTCCATTTAGTTTTTGAAAGCAAAGATCAAATGCATGACCTTGCTGTCAATTTTCACAATTCTAGAAGTAATACACTCTAAATAACTGGAGATCGGGCTCTGAAAAATGGTCCTTACTATCCAGACACAAATATGTGTAACTAAAATTGTATGAATGCCTTTTAGAAAGTGGGATGTTTTTATTACCTATGATAATTCACTATAACTAAGTTTAGAAGCTACTTTTCTCTGGCTTAAATTTCTTCTGGTTTTTTAAAGAATAGTCTGAGAACTCTTAATTGATGAAGTATAAATTTCCCTCAGGTTCCCTTTTGATCCATTGAGACAAGTGTACCTTTTATTTCACAAAACTTGGAATCAAAGACTGTCATATAACTCTTTTTAGCAAATCAGATGACCTATTCTGTGAGCCTTAATGTTTTCAGTAAAAGTGAGAAAATGGAACCAGGCTCTATTATGACACCTTCTTCTCTGTGCCAGGCAAGAACTGTGGAAGTTTCATGTCTTGTAAAATATTCTCTTTGTTCCTTTTACATTTTTTTCTCATGGACTTATTATTAGTTCACATTATTAAAGAATTTAAGGGGGTTATATTTACACATTTTTATAAATGTAAATGTCACTGATCCCATTGACCTCTGGACTACAAAAAGTATCCACTTCTTATTCTTGTATCTATACCCTATTGTTTATATTGTTTTTATATTTTGGATAGTGAGAACAATGCTGCTATAAAGATAAGAGTACAAATAAATTTTTTAAATTGGTGTTTTCATATGCCTTTGATATTTTCATAAGGATTATACAACTGGAAAATATGGAATTTTATTTTTATTTATTGGGGAAGGTTGAACAACACTTGATGGCGCACCCAGTTCATTCCTGACAGTGCTCAGGGAAACATCTGTAGTGTTGGGAATTGAACCTGGTTCAGCAGTATGCAAGGCAAATTCCCTAACCCTTGAACTATCTCTGGCCCTGAATAATTTTTTCAAAAGTAGTTTGCATACTGTTTTTCAAAGAAAAATTACCAATTTATATTTCCATTAACAGCATATCAGAATTTTTTCTACTGCTCCTCTTTCTTCTTGTCCTCCTCCTCCTTCCATCATCCTCCTCTTGCTGTCCTTCTCCACCTGCCCTCCTCCTCCTCCTCCTCCTACTTCTCAAATATTTTTCATATCTTTTTAATTGAATCACTGTAAGATACACAGTTACAAAGTTGTTCATGATTGATTTTCACTCTTGCAATATTCTAACACCCATTCCTTTCTGGTGTACATTTTCCACCACCAATATCTGTAGTTTCCCTCACATCCCTCCTCACACAAGGCTGCCTCTAAGGTAGATACTTTTCTTCTCTTTTTCCCCCACCCCTATTTTTCCTTGTAGGCACTGTGGTTTGCAATAGTGCTACTGAATGGACATCATGTATATCACTTTACCTCCTTTCAGCACTCAGTTCTTGTTTGGAGTGACCGTTTCCAACTATCATTGTCAGAGTGGTCTCTTTTCTTCTTATCCTTGCCAACATTTGTTTCCAATCTTTGGGCCTAGACTTTTCTCTCCAATGTGTGATGGAAACTTAATCCACTTCCCTGAAAATAAATAATTCTTATCTGCTCATTTCTCTTAAGGGAAGATGGTGTATATCATTATTAACACATGAGTGCTTTTGTGTGCATGTGCACATTTGTGTATGTGTGCCTGTGTGCTTGTGTAATTGGACTGGGGTGGGTGGAGAGTATGATTCCACTCTGAGAACTAGGCCAAGACAAAAGTTCTCAGCATCCAAAGATGTTCCATAGAGTATTTCCACCAAAGTTCATACACATAATCTAGTTCCCACCGTTAGAGAAAACAAAGATGGGAAATCCTAACTTTTTTTCTAATTTGTTCTATTTCTAACTTTCCTAATCTTTGAAAAAATTCTTCATTAAAATGTGAGACCAAAAAAGTTCCAAAGAATGTTTCAGGGATGCTTGAGAAATAGGTATCTTTAAACTCTGTTTCCTTTATTTTATTTATTTGGGCTAGAGCAATAGCACAGCAGTAGGGCGTTTGCCTTGCACGCAGCCAACATGGCCAACCCGAGTTCGATTCCTCCGCCCCTCTTGGAGAGCCCGGTAAGCTACCGAGAGTATCTCGCCCCCACGGCAGAGCCTGGCAAGCTACCTGTGATGTATTCGATATGCCAAACACAGTAACAGCAAAGTCTCCAATGGAGACGTTACTTGGCCCGCTCGAGCAAATCAATGAACAACGGGAGGACAGTGACAGTTATGTATTTACTTTTTGGTCAGAAGCTGATACTGATTTTCCCTAGTGAACCAGATGCACAGAAACATAGAATGATCTTTCTCATATTTAAAGATACACAGTATCTTTAAATTTAAAGATACACAGTAAGGAAGCAATAAAAAGTCAAAGGCAACAAAACAGGAGAATGGGTCCACAGAACTCAGTGGAGGTGGTGGAGTGTTCATGGGAGGGATCTTTTTAGTCTTGATGCAGCACTCTGGTGGGGGGGGTGGTGTTGGACTGATGTATGCATAAAATCATCATTAATGACACTGTAAACCACAGTATCTTAATAAAGAAAAAACTTTTTAATACTCCCCTAGAAAAAAGAACTGAAAAGTGTGAAAATAAAACAAAAAGGATCTTGTAAATTGTGTCATGTGCTCTTCATCTCTTCATCCAGCTCTTACTGTACTGATATGTGAACGTGTTTCTGGCAAACAAAACTTGCAGAAGGAACAGTCTTCTGGAGTGTCTGACTCTGGACAGAAGCAGCTGGAGTGCAAAATTGCTGTGCAGTCTTCTAAAACAAATGCAGCCCCCAAATCCTGCTTCTACCCATTACAAATCTATTCTTCTGATTTCAAATGACAGTACACAATAAGAGCTTTCACAGAAAATACTGGCATCAGATAAGTTGATGGAAAGAAAAATGCATATTGGAATGTTGCCTTTGAATGAAAGATGTGATGAGTGAGGTACAAATTCTAAGAGGAATCCTTCAGTGCTCGGTTTCACTCAATATTAGCCACACTTTCATATTAACTAAAATTTAAATTTTTTCTGATTTATGTAGAAAGGGCCAAGAGAGAACTAATCTGAGTAGTTAGCATGTTTACAATCCAAGAGTTTAAAACAATTCTTTGGAACAAATATCATTTCAGTTTTGGTTCTGTTCATTAAGTTCTAATGCACATCTCTCCACTTCTCATTATATAATTCACTCTCCTTTTTCCCCATTGCAGTGCTCTATGCCTGAGTCTGTGCTTCTCTCTAAATATTTCCCTGAAAAAAAATATCAGTCTCAGCCATATTTCAGCAGGGACATCATCCTTTTATTTATTCTACAAATGGCATGCATAAATGAAACAAAGACATAAATCTTTGCATTCTTATTATTTGTACTGTGGAAATGGATAGAAGATAGGCCATAAATAATAAACATAATAAGTAAATTATATGGTGCACTACATGGTAATAAGTGCTTCAGGATAAATTCAGCGGAGTCAGCAGTGTTAGGAAGCAGTGCTTGATGGGTAGTTGTAGTTGAAGTATAATATTCAGGGTGGGTTTTATTAAGATATTAAAATTTAGGCCAAAGTTTCAGGCAGGTGGAATTGCAACCCACCTCATATTCTGGGGACAAACCCTAGTTACTGCAGTTGCTTCTAGGTCTGAAAATGGCCACAAGTAAAGGTCATCAAGCAAAAAAGAAGGTACCTAGGGGACAGAGCAATAGTACAGCAGGAAAAATGCTTGTCTTACATGTGGCCAATCCCGGGTTCAATCCCAGGCACCCCATATGGTTCCCCAAGCCTACCAAGAGAGATTCCCTAAATGCAGAGGCAGGAGAAAGCCCTGAGCATTGCCAGGTGTGCTCCTCTCCACTCTCCAAAGAAGAAAGAAGAAAGAAGATTTTATTCAGGAAGAGGATTACCCAGACACCCATAGAAGTAAAGGAGACCTATAGGGGTTGACATCAGTGAGAGAAAAATGGGGAAAACGGGGAAATAAGAGGAGGGTCTCCTGGGCATTTTTATGCAAATCAGAAGGAATCCACTGGACTATTTTTCACAGAGGAATAGTATGACACTGCTTTCACTGAAAAGGTTTGTTCTAGCTGTTGGGTGAAAAGAAGGGCAGGACCAGTGACAGGGAAAAGGTTTAGCTAAGGGGCTACTGCAAAAAATGTCAGTTTATTGCACCTTGGTTGCAACTGGAAGATATCATATTACATAAAGTGCGTGGAGGAGAAGGAAAAATACTGGCTGACTCCACTTATCTGTGATACATAGAATAATGGAACAAGGGAATTTGAGGTATTCAAAGGGGGATATCTAGCTTATTGTTGTTCCTAGATTATAGAAATGAGAGAACAGGGAAGGGAAGAAATCACAAAGGAGAATAAGAAGAGATGGGTGGGAGATAACAAGGTAAGGATAAAGGACCTCGGACACATTGATGGTATAGAGGTGTTGTATACATATTTACCTATAAAAGGTAAAGGTAAAGGCCCTCCTGTTGATCGTCGATTTGCTCGAGCGGGCCCAGTAACGTCTCCATTGGAGACTTTGTTGTTACTGTGTCTGGCATATCGAATATGTCACGGGGAGCTTGCCAGGCTCTACCATGCGGGCGAGATACTCTCGGTAGCTTGCCGGGCTCTCCGAGAGGGGCGGAGGAATCGAACTCGGGTCAGCCATGTTGGCCACTTGTAAGGCGAACGCCCTACCCACTGTGCTATCGAGCGATAGCTCAGTGGGTAGGGCGTTCGCCTTACATGCGGCCAACCTGGGTTCGATTCCCAGCCTCCCATATTTACCTATATCACAGAGCAAACAATACTGTAATCAATAGATCCTTTTGTAGTTAAATATGTGCCAGTCAAGGAGGCAGGCTGAGGGGTGGGAGGTAACCTTGACACATTGTTGGAAGGAAGGTCACACTGGTGATGGGAGTGGTGCCTAAAACTCAACTATGAATAACTTAGTAGCAATACCTTTTGTAAAGAAGTAAATACAAAATGTATAGAAGTAAATACAAAGAAAATGACAGAGATAAATAATTTGTTTTCAAGCAGCATGTTAACTTCAACTGCTTTGTCTTTCCTTTAGGGTTTCATCATTAGGGTTGCTTAAATTAAAAAAGTTCTATGTGGGAGCTCAGGACCCTTAATACAAAGGTAGAAGAAGAGGTGATACAGAAGAACTCATGTGGCCACTTTCTGCATCTATTTTTGCAAGCCATATGACTTACCTTCTTAATTTTATTCTATTTTGTGAACAATGAGTTCTTACTTGCTGTCTTACACACTTTGAACACCTTCTTCTGCTTATTTTGAGCATTGAAAATGTTTTTTACAATGCTGAGAGCTCTTCTCTATTTTCTTTAATGTTTAATCCATTACGACCCTAGCAAAGAAAAAGCAAGAGTTGAGTATACAGTTAATACTACAGTTACTTTGTTATGGGGGTGGCCTGTTTCTCCAAGAGATGGCACTCATAAAACCTTTGTTTTACATTTTCTCTTAGAAAACTTGCTTGGTGTTTAGGTTGTCAGAGAACAAATAGAATATACACTTGTTTCACAATTTATGAAAATGATTTATGTTAGACAATTCTATCACAATATGACAGTTACAGTTTTTCACTCCCCCCTGAAACATTAATAAATCATACTTAGAGTTGCTAGGAGAAAGGCAAGGGAAATGCTGGAATTTGAGCAATATGATTACTGGAGAGAGGAACACCAACTACAAGAGGCTCTTGCCAGTTTGTGTCCCAGAACCAGATTTATGGGTAATGACAACATCACCTGACTGCTACTTACTTGACTAAGCTGCTTTATATATTAACCTTATGATCTCCAGAGCAAACATGTGAACTATGTGGTTTTGACTGCATTGTGGGAAGCTCTTTACATGTTGCTTCAAGAAGGTGATTGATTTCTCCAGGTCATGTCATAATAAATGACAAAACCAGGCATAAAACTGGTGTTAGAAATTAATTCCAGTCATTTTTTTTTGCAATGGGATCTAGGCAGAGCCTCTCTCATTTCAATCTGTGGATCTGGAAGGAGAAGGTGGACCCAACTGATTGTGCTGTTTTTTTTTAGTTTTGTTTTGTTTTGTTTTTTAGTAGAGTTTATTAAGAAAGAAAGAAAGAATTAGAACTACAAAGGAAAATGCAAGGAAACTAGATTCCCATAGAAAGAATAAAATCCTATTTTTACACAACAAAGTATAAAATAAGTATAAAGTATAAAATAAAAAAGTCTTAATTGGAAAATATGCTCTGCTCCCAATTTTAACATACAAAGGCATCTTAGGTTTTGATTGATCACGTGATGTAAACTTTCATTTTTCATTTCATTTCAACATCCTGTTATTCGTCGATTGCCTCAAGCAGGCCCCAGTAATGTCTCTTTCATCCTAGCCCTGAGATTATATTCAAGGCTCTTTAGGAGAATGAGACCCATCTTTACATCTTACATCTTTACAGAATGAGACCCATCTTTACATCTTACATCTTACATGTAAGATGTAAACTTACAAAGAAAAAATTAGAAAATTCAATATTGCAAATGTTGTTTATTATTACATCATTAACAATAGAACAGGCATATAATGCAAGGTATTTGATAATAAGCAAAATGTTTTGTAACTTTTTTTTTTGATACCTTTTAGCCCCCAGCACCATGTAATTCCACCAGGGGCCAAGATCCAGAGACTATAAAACAAAGCTCCTGGAAGCTACCTCTTATAGTCTAGTTCTCCCTCTTGGAGAATTCTTGGCAAGCTTGAAAGTATCCTACCCACACAGCAGAGCCTGGCAAGCTCCTCGTGGCATATTTGATATGCCAAAAACAGTAACAATAATGGGTCTCAGTCCCTTGACCCTGAAAGAGCCTCCAATGCAGCACCATTGGGAAGGACGAGTAAAGAGAGACTGCTAAAATCTCAGGGCTAGGACAAATGTAAATGTTACTGGCACCCACTCCAGCAAATCAGTGAACAATGGCATGACAGTGATACAGTGATACAGTGATTTTTTTAATGTC
This sequence comes from Sorex fumeus, assembly GCF_029834395.1. Lineage (NCBI taxonomy): Eukaryota > Metazoa > Chordata > Mammalia > Eulipotyphla > Soricidae > Sorex > Sorex fumeus. The sequence goes on from NW_026606059.1 coordinate 61,865,509, forward strand.
TTAAATCACTGTGAGATACACAGCTGCAAAATTGTTCATGATCGAATTTCAGTCGTACAATGCTCCAACACCCATGCCTTGACTAGTGTACATTTCTGGCCACTAATGTTTCCAGTTTCCCTGTTAATTATTGTTCCATTTAACAATCTTGCTCAGAATTTGTATTTCTGGAAACAAAAAGGGTTGTTGTGATCTCTAAGGCCTTAACTTGAACTACTGACTCAGCCAAGGTGAAACACTGCCTAGTCTATTTCCCTCCAGAAGAAAGCTTTCAGCTTCTATCAGCATCTTGAGGAGCAATCCTTCCTTATCCCCATACTTTGATTAAAGAAGATATTCATTTCCAGTTCTTAAGTTTCAATAGATGCTCTTGCCATAGATATATTCATTGTCACAGTTTACCCACAAGGAGTAAAGTTTTAGGACCTATTTATGGAGTCTACAGTGCTCCTATGCCCTTTAAAAATGTTAGGTCCTGCTTTATAAATCTGGAAATAAGTCTATACGTGTCTCCTTTATAGGCTAAGAACAAAAAGTTACCATCTGCCATTCTAGAAAATAATAGTAGTGGGGCTAATGCCTCAAGTTAAGTTGGAATAGCTTCTAAAATTAGCAAAATAAAAGGCACAAAATTTATTCTGTAAGTACATTGATTTTACAATAAACAGTAAAAGCTTGTTTCTTAAAATTTTTGCTAACTGGCTCAAAAGAGACAGTGGAAAAAACTTGACATGATTACTATATCCATATATCATATACAATGTCAAGATGACTGATAATGATCAAGTTTTAGTTGTTTAACACTCTTCAACTAAAGTGGCTTCATTAGAAAAAATAAGGATTGCACAGCACGAAATTTTTATGCATTTTTAATGGAACTAGCTCAAAGCAAGCATACACAATCTATTTCTAGGTGAATTTAATTTAAATATAATAAAGAGAAGATTACTTTCTTAAGAAGGACTAGTCATTTTTTTAAACTTCGAATTTAATTAAGTACAATTTTAGGAACTAATCTAGATTGCAAACCTTTCAGACTTCAGGACATTTTAAGATGCTTATAATGAGCATGTGGACAGAACTTCTAACGTTGCAGGTTATTTGTGCTCTAGTTAAAATAATTATTTGCTAACTTAACTATTACTTTATTTCCCCTTGTAAAATTTATATCTCAGGTATGAGATTCATCTATAACTGAAGAGGTATTATTAAATTTGATTTTGAATCACTTAGAATTCTGTTCCTACTTTTCAGCAACTTATAGTATGTATCTGTGTGCATCTCTTAGGTAAACAGAGTTGCAAAATAAATCTGGAAAACATGAAACTAGTTCTTGTAAAAGTTCAAAACCTGCAAAGTGTTTGTTTGAATAAGGAACACTTTATGCTGTATTCCAAGTACCTAAATCAGTTTCTGGTAATAGCTGGACTCTCAGTAAATATTTATTAACGTTGGTTAGCATTAAATGTTTTATAAATGTTAAATACAATATTAGGTGCTCTATGCATCTCACCAATATTTCAATTATTTCAACAAATGTGAGTACTTACCCTTTACTAAGCAATGCACTAAGCTCCAGGGACAAAAGAAAGAAAGAAAGAAAGAAAGAAAGAAAGAAAGAAAGAAAGAAAGAAAGAAAGAAAGGAGTATTAGGAGAACCAGAGAGCCAGTTTATAACTATAAGTAGCTAAAGACCAATAGAGGCAGATGAAAGTGATAAAGAAAGTGGTGGTTAAGCAAAAAAGAACAAATGACAGAGAATAACGGTCAAGGTCACGGTCCTCCCATTGTTCATTGATTTGCTAGAGCGGGCCCAGTAACGTCTCCATCATGAGACTTGTTACTGTGTTTGGCATATCGAGTACGTCACGGGTAGCTTGCCAGGCTCTCTGGAGCCGGCGAGATACTCTCGGTAGTTTGCTGGGCTCTCCGAGAGGGGCGGAGGAGTCGAACTCGAGTTGGCCATGTTGGCTGTGTGCAAGGCAAACGCCCTACCGCTGTGCTAGAATTTTCAATGGTTCTCTCAATGTGGTATGAACCTATGTGGATTTTCAATGATCCGCGCCTAAATTTTATTTAATAATGTTATCATGCAATGTGACACATCAATCCAACAAATAAACTAAAAAGAAATTGATACAGTGAGGCTGTGAATGGGAACAGTGCAATCCTGCAAGAGGATTGCGGTTGCCTACCTAGGGAGATTAGACAGGACTTTTTTTTCCGGCCTTGTTATTCATATTTTTATTCTTTTCCCCATTTTTTATAATTTTATTTATTGAATCACCATAAGAGCAGTTACAAAACTTTTAGGTTTAAGTCTCGGCCATGCAATGAAACACCCTCACCTTCACCAGTGCCCATTCTCCATAACCAAAAACCCCAGTATACCCCCATCCCAAACCCTCCCCCTACCTGTGGGGCAGATGATTTTCACATTACTCTCTCTCTACTTTGATTACACTCAATATTTTGACACCAGACCCACCATTATTACTTGGGATTTTACCCCAACACTCAGATCTGCTGAAAAGGCAACAGTAAACAATTTGTTTTCTAGTGCTGGTTATAAATAACATATGATGTTACGCAGCTGCAGTAGAGGTCACACAACTTTGAAATTCCAAAATTTTAACAATTAAATCTGGAGGGATTTCTTGCCAAACCTGCTGGGTTCCTAGATTTGTTCCTGAGTCTCTGGGATCATGGCCGTTAAGCAGCTTGATCAGGAGCCAGAGAGACTGTTCATAGGCAGGGACTCGGGGTCTTGTTGAGATGGGGAGGAAAGAGTCAGCTCCACCCCCATTCCCTTGATGCCCCACGTGTCTTGTCACTGCAGGCCTAAACCTGACTGTCCAAGCCTCTGGTGGGTGGCAGCCACCAAGCTGCCAAGGGGAAGTATGTGGAGGGACAGCACCTTATGTCCCCTCGGATGGCCCGGTGCCGGTAACCTATTGCAAGGACCGGATGCATTTCTGCCAAAAGCCGTTGAGTTTCGAGATTTGTTTCTGAGTCTCTGGGATCATGGCCATTAAGCAGCTCGATCAGGAACCAGAGAGGCCATGCCTCCAATTATATAGCTAAGCCGAAGGTGGTTTGTGTGTGTGTCTCCCACACACCTAACTTTTGGCTGTTTACTTTTTTGGTAAACTTTGCCTCCTCCCCAAGTTTTGGGGGTCTGGCCAAAGGCACAACAGCAATTTGAGGGTATCTGGAAGTCTGAAGGCACAACCAGGCTATTGATGCACTCGCCTCACAGGTACAGATTGACCTGCTGATGGCACCATACCCCCTAGACAGGACTTTATCAGGTTAGGAAACTTGGTCCAGATTCGGGAGCAAAATAGTGAGGAATGAATGATACTTCACAGAATCCACGAAGAATGGGTCAACTTCATTTTTTCTTCCGAAGTTAACCATTTTCACTCTTTATGAAGCCAGAGACCATCATTAGGGATATTTCACTGCACTGTTTTTTTACATGTTTGTTTGTTGGGGAAGGCCTTCCAGAGAACAGGCGGTGTTGTTCAGTGCCAAGAATCGGAGCTCTCTGATGAATGTATGAGCAACATGTCCCTGCCCTAAGGATTTCCATTCAGACGCTTCAGGGAGCAGACGCTGATGACATGGCCTGTGGGCTGGGAAGACCTCCTCTCCTTCCCACAGGAAAGCAATTAGAAACTCAGTAAAGCAGAGACAAACAGAGGGAAATAGGAGGGGAGTGAAAAGGACATTCCAGGAAGAGGAAAGAACCTGTGTGCAACCACCCACTCCCGGAGGCTCCAACGAGCAGGTTCCTGGGAGCCTTCAAAATCATTGGCTTTCAGGGTAAATGGAAAACAGGTTTCCTCTCTTCTCTGCCCCGCTTCATCTTCTCCAGACCCGTCCCCTACGGCCAGGACTAACAGGCAGCAGGGAACGGCGGGCTTTCAGTTTTCCGGGATTCTCCTCCCACGGAGTCTGAAGCTGGAAGCCACAGGTTTCTTGGAACTGCGAATATTGTTTGAACTCCAGCTAAAACGGGCCATGTGTTTTGAGTCACATTATGCAAGCATATTTATACCATCTGTTTATGACACTTACAGGTGGACACTATGATTCATTACACATACAGCCAGCTAAATATAGAACCTTGGAAAACCCTGAGCCCTGGGGAGTCATTGGGGATGGGTCAGCGTGCAAGAGAAGGTTGTAGGAATCTTTTCATAGACTCCTTATTGCTCGTCACATAAAAGTTTTATCTGGAATAAATGTTTTGGAGAATATGACGTAGAAGGATTTAATAGATGAGGCCAAGAATAAGGATAGAGGAAGGAGGGTGACAAAATATACTTCTGATAAACAGGTATGAATAATTCCTTTTCTGTCATGTGTGTAAGTACGTGCACGTGTACATGTTTAAAAAACAGAAAATATTTTGTAAATGTGTGATCAGAAATAAGCCGGCTCTATGTCAAAGGAAGAATTCGATTCTGAGACATATTTCTCCCAGATAAGTTTCTATATGACTTAGACTTCATAGTCTGTGTTCCTTATCATCATAATCAAATAATTCTTGAATTAAAAAAAATTCTACCAGTTTTTTTAGATGACAATACACACGCCATGAAAATGAATTCATAAGATATATCTTCCCTTTTGTTTTTAGAGATAATTCTCCTTTTGATAAATTAGAAACATTTCACCCTAAACCAAGTGTGGTAACCCTTTGTTCTCTAAGTTTAGGCAAATATACAAACATTTAATGGCCTTGTACAGAGCAACTTTTAAAGCACTTTCAAAAAGAAGCAGACATCTCAAACTGTCTGACACAGCCCTTTCCCCTTGGGGTAGAAGAAACTTCCAGAAGTGTCAAGGAAGAAAGAACTCGCAGTAGTATTCAATTAGTGGAGAAACCATCAAAGTAAATAAGGCAATACCTTTAAGAACACACAAAAAAGAGAGCAACGAAGTAGAACAGATTAAAGGAAAAAGAAGTCTGTTTAGCTACTAAGTGACCCCAGGGGTGAAGAGTAATTTTTTCTTTAGGCCATTTTTAGTAAAGGTCTCCTAGCAAGATGGCTCACTGGATACAATTTCTCTTCATGTCTGTGGGGAACTGATGAAGTTTGCAGGAAACACAGGCAGTTTAATTCCAAACAAAGTACAGTAGGTCAGTGAGAGGGAGCGATTTTAGAAATCTTTAGACCCTTCCTAGAATACTAATGGTTTTGAAGAGTCCCTGTGGTCATGAGGTAAGCCATTTACATCTTGGGAGTAAAAGATAGTTTAGAAGAAAAGCTCATGAACTCTGTCTATATAAGATAACTTTCACTAAATGTTTACACTCTTAGCTTGTTAAGGGGTTTTATGCATTTTTGATAACAAATTAACCTCTCATTTATATTGAATTTTCCATGTCTGATTAGGGTTTTTTTTAACAATCCTAGAAATTTGTATTACAACCGCTTACTTATTAACGTAGACACTTAAGCGGTATCTGTAATATATTTTTTAATATGAATTTTCAGACTTAACAGACTTTTCTGTTATTACCAGGCAGGCAATAACGTTTGTCTGAAAAATTGGTTTTTACATAAATTATTCAATAGTTATCTATTGAATCCTAGTATGTGCCAGAATTTTTGTCAAGCTGAAAAATATTGAAACACATGAGATCTCTACCTCACGGATGAGTGAGAAACATGTTACTAATTAGCCATTAGTTAAAAAAATAAATATATAATTATGAACAGAGATCTGGAGGATTCCCAGAAAAATAACTCTATCTAAAAGTTGCAAAATTCAACAGTATCTTTCAAAGCATAAACCTTATAAGAGGATCAGTGTATATGTTGGAGATGTTTCCTTAGTCACTGCTTATGTACCTCTGACATACTGTAGCACTATCCTCCTGTTGTTCATAGATTTGCTTGAGCAGGCTCCAGTAACGTCTCCATTGTGAGACTTGCTGTTACTGTGTCTAGCATATTGAATATGTTATGGGTAGCTTGCCAGGTTTTGCTGTGTGGGAAGAATACTCTCGGTAGCTTGCCGGGCTCTCCAAGAGGGGCGGAGGAATAGAACCCAGTCGGCCACGTGCAAGGCAAATGCCCTACCTGCTGTACTATCACTCCAGCCTGAGAAGCATACATGATCAATTATTTCCACAGAACAGAGTCTCCATTTTAGGATCCTTCTCAACATGGTTGATCACTTACCAGATCACTTACCATACATAAGAGATGGTAAAAAACCTACTTGCTTATCTCTTTCTCTTTACTTAGGCAGGGAATTGCTGTTAGTAAAATTTCTATTAGTACATTTGGGGGGATAATTACTCACCTAAGTCACCCATGATCAAAGAATATCAACCAACGCAGGTTTGAGAATGAAACTATTCAAATCCATGCTCTAGCTTGGTGACTGCGACTTTAACATCAACATTTCTTTCCTTATCAGTAGTGGGAAAATAATGGCTACTTAGAAAGATCGACAAAGAGTTAAATGCAAAAAAATTAATATAATGCATAGGAGCACCTTAAAAATTGCAGAGCTAGACAAAAGTGAGTAGAGTTATCACAATGTTATTCTTCAGCTCAATCTTGGATTCACAAGCTAGTATTTAATCTTTTCACAGTATTCTGGGAAACTTCCAACTGCATGACTCCCACCCTACCTTGAGTTTGCAAAATCAAACACACATGTAAAAACGAAATTCAAAGCTATCCTTCCAAAGGAAACAAAGTCTTAAAATGTTCACAAGAGCAGAGATGGGTCATTTCCTATGTAATAGTCTAGTGTTTTAGATCGAGGGCTCAGAGGTTCAGATTATCTGGGGATGAATCTTGCACCTGACACTGTGTAACGTTGGGTAAATTAAGTAATAAATCTATTTTTAAAATAAGTAAATAATATAATCTATTTTATAATAATTCTGTGAGGTTCAAAGTAGAAAGCATGTTTAAACATTATAGACTAAACACTATAACATAGGATACACTAAACATGAGTTATGTTTTCTGTGAATTAAAGAGGAATTTATTGAATATTTGTTAGGTACCATCAACAGAAGAATGCAACTACTTCTCACAACTCTCATCAAACCCAAGGTTTGTTGAGTTTTGGAACAACACCCCAACATGCTGAATCCCAGAGCTAGCTATTTATTTTATAAGAAAGGTATTTTTTTTCCAGTCTGGGAGAAAAGATCAAGACTATACCCAAAATTGGTGGTTTGAAAGATGGTGCCTGCTTTATAAAAAGATGCCAGTTTGGTGAGCATAATGATTAACGACTATATCACATTTCAAAGTGACTCTGACATTCTCTTGAAATGTGTCTTGATATATTAGACATTTTATATTTCCGTTTCTTCACCTTTAAATATAGTGCGCCCCTATTATGAGGAGGTTGTGAGTATTAGAAAATTCCCTGACATATGCTATGTATTCTAGGCTTAGTTATTATTAGCTATGAAAAGGCAATGTTAATAAACTTCTTTTTTTGTTGTTTTTGAGTAAATTGTTAAACTGATTTACAACCTTCAGGAATCAAATAATAATTACTTCTTCCTGAAATGAATTTAATTCTTAATCCACAAATAAGCAGATCAAAGTTGATTTGCTCAACTTCTCAAAGAAAAAGAGTAGCGATTATAAACAAGCCCCCGCTTTGTGCTGTGTCCAGTGAGTCTCATCTTTATTGCTTTATTCCAACTTCCCACAAACTCCCTCCTCATGAGGATATGATTTTCATGGGAGACTCTGAGCCTGTGGTCCCATCTCCATTACTTACCTGTGTGGGGTTTTATTTACTTAGATTTCAAAATGAATTATAAGGATGAACATTGGCAGAAGCATGTGTCAGAATATGAAAGGCACTGCCTGCCTAAAGGAAACAACTGGAACTATACATATGTTCATGTTCAAGAACCCTAATTTTGTTTTTTATAAATTTTCCAATTGGATACAATAAAAAATTCCATATATTTTAATTATTGCTTCATGAAAGAAAGAAAGAAAGAAAGAAAGAAAAAAGAAAGAAAGAAAGAAAGAAAGAAAGAAAGAAAGAAAGAAAGAGAAAGAAAAAGAACAAAGAGAAAAAACAGCAAAGAGAAAGAAAGATTGGCAGAGAGAGAGCACAGGAATTAAGTCAATTGTCTTGTATCCCACTGACCCTGATTCAAATCCTTGGCATCGCATATGTCCCCTAAACACTACCATGGGTCACTCATGAGCACAGAGTTAGCCAGAAATAGCTCGTGAGCACCCCCTGGGTGTGACCCCAAAAGAAGGGAAGGAGGGGTTATTGACTACTAGATATATGCAGTGTAAAGGACATGTACACATATTCCCATTTAACCATCACACAGTTAGATGGGGATAGGTACTGTAATCCCATCAACAGCCAAGACCCAGAGACTATAAAACACAGCTCCTGGAAGAGAACAGTGCAGAGTCTCCTGCCCCTGCACCTAGCTGTCCTTGCCGGGGCCCCTTGAGCGGGGCGGGTTGAATTTCCTTCCCCATCCCGAGCAGAACCCCGGCAGCCAAAGACCTCCAGAACCAGCCACAACCATTGGGAGACCCCTCTCCACACGCATGAAGGTAAAGACAGAGGAACAAAGGCATGCAGGTCCCGAGGCTGAGATCTCCAAGCCTGCTCGGATGGGGCTGAGCATCCTCCACCCAGATCCTCCATCTTCCAGTAGGCGGGGATCACACCCACCAACTGCCTCCCCGCCCCCCCCCCCCCCCCCCCCCCCCCCGCGCTGTGTAATCCCATCAACAGCCAAGACCCAGACACTATAAAACCCAGCTCCTGGACATATTATTATCTCATTCTTACTTTGAACAACCGCAGGCTACCGAATGTAACCTGCCCACACAGCAGAGTCTGGCAAACTCCCCGTGGTGTACCCAATATGCCAAATACCAGTAACAATGATGGGTTTCATTCTCCTAACCCTGAAAGAGCCTTAAATGTGGCCTTTTTAAAATCTCAGGGCTAGGAGGAAGGAGATGTTACTGGTGCCTGCTCGAGGCAATCGACAAACAACAGGATGATTGTGATTGTGATCATGAGGTACTATAATATCCATTTTACACACAAGAAAACTGATCTCAGGATTTGCATCACTTTCTCAACATTAAAATATATTGAGACAGAACCCAAATCTATTGTCTAGGTGTGCCCGATCCTAGGACACCATAAACATCTGTCTCACTACCTCAGCATGGTGACACCAAAATCATGAGCAGCACTAGGTTTCTGAACAAATGCAAATTCCTCCACGCATTTCTCATGAGTTCTACACTTAAGCACAAGTTGAATGCCAACCAAGGGCAGAACTATTAGCATTTTAATAGTAAGTACATCAAGGTACCCTTTCCTGGCATTATAGCATTATATGTACAAAGTTTGTCCTTTTGTTTTATTTGGGGAGTCAGTGATTGAGTGCTACTCCCCTTTGAGTACTTCTTCTCAGAAATCACTCCTGGTAGTGCTCAGGGATTCATTCAGTGGAGGGGATTAAACACAGGACTCCTGCATGTAAATCATGTACTCCAGCCTTTGAACTATCTTCTTGGAAATATTAAATCATTTTAGTTTAAACCATGAATAAAGATCAATTAAAGGTAATATGCAAATTAGGAATCCAAGGAGGCAATGGTTTTCTGGGACTTTCCAACCTTTGCAATGAGTTCCCAGAGCAGTTCTTTACTATCTTTCTAACTCACTACTTCCGATTAATAGGAGTCACAGTTATGCAAACGTCTTTCCACAGAATTTCCAGATTGAGGAAATCATCATTTTCTATGTTCACCTAGATTCAGGGTCTCAAACTAGATATTTTTATATTTGCGTTTTCAATTTGACTCTCAAAACCTTGATCTGTAATGCAACTGAAATTTACTTAATATTATACCAGAAAATTATAGACTTGAATAATAAATCATTATTATAATTAATACAATTGTAATAAACCTAATAATGGTAATAGAAACCTTTAATCAGGTTCAGTTTTCAATAAAATCTTATGAAAGTTTATAAAAGTATCTATCCCGTATTTCAAAATGAGAAAACCTTCCTGATCCTGATTAAGAAATCAAGTTAAAGACATATTATTTGCAAATCAGTGGGATTTCAACTCAGATATGATACATATTTAATGTGCTGGTTGCTCAGCCTTTCTTTGAATTTGGTGTAATAAAGTAGCCGCATTAGAGACAAAAGATTCAGCTTCATTTCCAGTGTGCTATTAAAAGGTTTGGGGCAAGTGCTTGACTTTCCTGAATTTATTTCACTATTCAACTAGTGATTTTGAATTCCAAGCAACATACACACACACACATACACACACACACATACACACAGAGAGACACAAAGACACAGACACAGACACACACACACACACACACACACACACACACACACACACACCACTCTAATGATAAATTAATCATCTTCTCAAAAAGCAGACTTTCAGCCACTTGTCCCATGACTAAAATGTTTTGGAGTTTCTTTTTTCCAAGTAAATTAATATGCATTTCCCAATAATTTCCAAACATTCCTATAGAATAAACATATGCCACTCATCCCCTCAGTCAGCAAGTATGTAATGCAGGACCAGCTCTGGGTGAAAATGAAATGAGATGATTAGAATTAAATATTTGTTTAATACAATTAGATCTGGAGTTTAGTAGGATTATAGGAAAATCCTGTATATCTGGGATTTATTAGCTGTGGGATGCTAGATTACACAGAAATAAAATTTAAAATATGACATTTTAATAACTTATTGCAAAACAAGTTTGTTTTTCCACTTATGTGGCTTGGTAATATTCCTAGACAACTTTCGTCCTAGAGATGAGGCATAAACCAGGCTGGCTCTACCTTATCCTAGTGCCATTTCTGAGCAGTCTACTTTCAACTGCATAAATAGAAATTAAAGAACAATGTAAAATCTTTCATGGTTTATTTCACCTCTGAACTCATTTTCCTGGGTAGAACTTAACAAACTGCCCTAGTACATTCAGAACTTTGTTTGTACGTACAAGGAAATATGCTCACGAGCATTTGCTGGGAATTCTGGGGAATTAACCAGAGTTATCTGGGTAAACAAATTGTATTATGTTTTTTACAGAAACTTGATGGATTTACATAGCAGCGTTGTGAGATAATTTTTTTAATAAGCAACAATTTTAGAAATCATAATTTAATAAAAACTTTTGACACAAAAATGTAAGAAACTTTAGCAAAGAATTAGACAAACCAAAGATCCAATGAGAGCACAGCATGTCCAATTGTAAAACAATAGTTTCAAGTACTTTAAATTATGATACCTCAATAAAAATTTAATAAAAAATAAACATTTTAGAAAATGGGTATCTTGGCAAAAGTTCCTTCCAAAATACTTCCAAAGACAAATTCCAGAGTAAAGATAGTTTTTGGAGAAAGTAATCACAGAAAACAGAAATGATGAACAGAGTAAACTAAAATAGAAAAAAAGGAGTTGAGTTTGTTCAAGGTTGTACAGAGCTAACTATTGCTTAAATCCAAGGATCATTATTGATGACTTATGAAATGTGTCCTGTAAGTACTTTAGGAGGATTTGAAGTTCCGCACAAGAGATATTCAATACCATCAATTTCCACTGATATTGATCCTTTCAAGGAGGCTGAATAGTTTAGAATAATTGGGAAATTCAAGCAATATGTATGAGGCTCAACTTTTTCAGCCTCATACATTGAAGGAAATATGAAAAAAATCTTAGGGTCAGATAGATGGTATAGCAAAAAGAGCATCTGTCTTGTATCTGGGTTTGATCCCCAGTACCCACATGGTCCCCTGAGCCTGCCAGGTCCCTAAACACAGAGTCAGGTGTAACCCCAAGCATCAGTGAATGTGGTCCAAACCCCAAATATCTATCTATCTATCTATCTATCTATCTATCTATCTATCTATCTATCTATCTATGTATCTATCTATCTATCTAGATACACACACACATAAATGTATGTGTGTATAATTCTAGATCAGTAATGATTCTGCACTGATTTCTAAGTGTCCTTCTATAAGTGGACTTCCAGGTAATTTATTCTGTGCTCAGGGATATTTTATTTATGTGTAAATAATTTTGTGATAATAATATCAAAAGTATTCACTTTTTAAAACTATGTCAAAGAAATCCTTCTTCCTCCTTACCCAAAACAATTATATCATTTGCAGCCCACCAAATATTTCAGAGGAGTCTTAAAACCAGTGAACTAGACCCTGAAAGCACAATTCACAAGGTTTCCATTTATGTGATTCCTGATTTTGAATCTTCAAATCACATTGAAGCAACTTTCTTTTCAAGACCACTCTTAAATTCATCTAATTTAGAATATTTGCAAAAATTAATTGAAATACATATTCTAGTAAGACTTAGTCATCTCTCTATGATATGATTTGTTGTTACAGTTTCTCCTAAATATTTCCCTATACATTTCAGTTTCCAAAATGATTCATGATGTTTAGCAAAGATATTTTTCTTTGCAAAGTTCAAATTCAATTAGAACAAAATCAATGAAGAAAGAACATTCAATCAAATATGACTACATAGAGAACTTTCCCTACCTTAACTTGTTCATGGCTAACTGTACTTAGTTGCAGAATAAAGAATCTGCCAGATTTAAGGACTTCAAAGAAAAACATAGTTGGACAACTGCCTTCAATATCCATTCACCTGGATTTCTACTCTCATTAAAATCAACTCCTTAGAACTGATCCACCTTTCTTATTTTCATTTCCTATCCTAATTGTGACTTCCTAACTTCTTAATCTTCCTAATCCTGATTACAATGGGGTATTTTTCTGACCATCATAAAATTTGTCAGCTTCTCCCTAATCTAAAACCACATTCTGTTTCTGGTTTAGTTTTCCTATAGTCCTAACGGAAAATTGATACTTCTTTATCTTAACGTTTTTTTGAAAAACACACGTGATCCAAAGGTGTTTTTTTTTTGTAGTTAAGACACCATAATTTTTAATATTGTCTATGATAGGGTTTCAAGCATAGAATTATCCAGCACTGTACCCTTCACAAGAATGCCCTCTTCCCTCCTTCTACTAAGTGTCCCACACTCCACTTCCCTGCCTAACTTGGTAAACTGAGATCGTACTTCTTGACTATTTCAACAAAGCTTTCTTGACTACCATCCCACTTCCAAGCTCACCTACCCTTTCCTTTGGATCTCTTTGTGAAACAACATACCTGTTCAGATAAGAACCTATAGAGATTTAATGGCATTTGTACTTCAAAATAAAATATCCGTGCGTTATAAAAAAATGTTATTATCCCAAAAGATGGTCTACATGATCACATTTATTTGGGTCCATATTTGCTACTGGTGAAATATGTTTAGACACAGACCTTATCTATGGTTGCTGAATTCATTTTGATAGCAAATATTTTGTAATATCTTTTTCTTTTTGATTTTGGGAACATACCCAGCACTGCTCAGGATTTAATACTAGCTCTAAACTCAGGAATTACTCCTGGTGGTTCAGGGATTGAACACAGGTTGGCTGCATGCAAACAAATACCTTATCTGTTGTATTATCTCTCTGTCACCTTTAACATCTTGATAAAAAATGTAATTTATTCACAGAATTAAATTTTATTGATATAAAATATGTCTATAATCTTAAATTTTATGTATTTTAGTATTGACTCTGTGATCAGGGGACTATGGTTTGTCCATGAGCAAGGCAAATGCCCCAATTGCTGTACTATCTATCTGGATCTAGAAAATTGTTAAGTACTGTTGTTGTAGCAATCACTTCAAGACATAGCATGCTAATAATATCTTGTCAATATTATTTTAAAAGACTTTTCTATTAATGGAATTTACTAAAAAATACATATTTGATACATGTGCTAAGATTATATGAATATGCACCCTAAAAATAAATATATGCACACTCATGCAATCACATCAAATATATAATTAAGTATTAATATTTATGAAATAGAATTAAACTAAATGGGCTGATTTTCCCCCCAAGCTACTCATAAATGTAAGTCTAATTTTGTGGTGTACTAAACATTATATAGTTTCTAAGATGCAGAAATAGAGCTGAGTCTATGTTTCAATAAACTAAGCTCATATTTTTGAAAAAAAAAAAAGAAGTAGATAGAAAGAAACTCATTGACAAAATCTGACTTTAGTAAAAGTGGATTCAACCTTAAGAAAACTGACCCCCAGGGGCTGGAGAGATAGAACAGCTGGTAGGATGTTTGCCTTGCACGCGGCCGACCTGGGTTTGATTCCCAGCATCCCATATGGTCCCCTGAGCACCGTCAGTAGTAACTCCTGAGTGCAGAGCCAGGAGTAACCCCTGTGCATTGCTAGGTGTGACCCGAAAAGCAAAAAAAAAAAAGAAAACTGACCCCCATCATTTGCTGGATAGAGATCTGTTTCCTTATTACAAACTGTTCACAACATAACTTCTCCTGGAAGATAGGAAATATTCAATAACTGGTAACAAAACAGTGAATGTTACTTGTAGTAGGTATGGGCTATTTGGATTAACACAATGAAGCCAAGCAAATCCTCATTCCTAATCCTTGGAATGCTGGTTTTGCATGCTAATCTTTTGAACATTTGAATGTTGTTCTTTTACACTACTGCCTTGGTCAAAATTATTATGAATTTCTCTCATTAAATGAAGCAATGCGTGTTGCAGGCAGAAGCCTCTTCCATCCTTGTCAAGGGGAGTAATAACCTTCTCTCCTTTCCTCCCCGCCCCTACCAGGGCTCCGGCAGCCGAAGACCTCCAGGACCAGTCCCCACCATGCTGAGACCACTCTCCACACACATGAAGGTACTGGCAGAGGGACGAATCTACGCGGGTTCTGGGGCCGAGACCTCCAAGCCTACTCAGATTGGAGTCGAGCATCCTCCACCCAGATCCTCCAAATTCCAGTAGGCGGGGGTCACACCCACCACCTGGCCCCCTGGCGCCGTGTAATCCCATCAACAGCCAAGACTCAGAGACTATAAAATCCAGTGCCCGGACGAGAACAGTGCAGTCTTCTGCCCCCGCGCCTGGCTGTTCCTCACTGGGGCCCCTTGGAGGGGAGCGCGTTGAGCTTTCCTCCCCGCCCCGACCAGGGCTCCAGCAGCCGAAGATCTCCAGGACCAGCCCCCACCATTCTGAGACCACTCTCCGCACACATGAAGGTACTGGCAGAGGGACAAATCCACGCGGGTTCCAGGGCCGAGACCTCCAAGCCTACTCGGATTGGAGTCGAGCATCCTCCACCCAGATCCTCCAAATTCCAGTAGGCGGGGGTCATACCCACCACCTGGCCCCCTGGCGCCGTGTAATCCCATCAACGGCCAAGACTCAGAGACTATAAAATCCAGTTCCCGGAACTGCGCGGCCGCATATGCGGCCGCGCGGCATCATATCAGGACATCTTTTTTTGACATCTTATTATCTCATTCCTACTTTGGACAAACTTGCAGGCTATTGAATGTAGCCTGCCCACAGGGCAGAGTCTGGCAAACTCCCCGTGGCGTGCCAAATATGCCAAATACCAGTAACAATGATGGATCTCATTCTCCTAAAGAGCCTTGAATATAATCTCAGGGCTAGGATGAAAGAGACGTTACTGGGGCCTGCTCGAGGCAATCGACGAATAACAGGATGATGAAATGAAACGAATGAAAATGAAATGAAGCAATATTTTTTAACTTAATAATGCCAATGCATCTGTTTTCTTGTCATTAAAACCTCTAATACACCTACAGTGAGGAAGTATACCTATCTGTGCTGTGTATGCTGTGCATATATAACTTTACATGCCTCCACACATGGTCTGATAACACTTGAAAGTTTTCATTAGGCAGAAGATACCAGAACACTCACCAGTTACAAAGTTTGACTGATGAAGCAGAAAAGTCTATGGCAAAAACCAGACTAGAAAACAGGCTCAAAATCACACTGGGAACCGGGTCATCACCACCCTGCTATGTCATTCACAGAGCAAATACATTAATTCTGTTTTTCTGATCTAAAATAAGGACACAAAAGTTAATATACAGAATTAGCATGAATATGGGCTGGAGTGTTAGCACAGCAGTAGGGCATTTGCCTTGCACGCGGCCAACCCTGCCGACCTGAGTTCGGTTCCTCCTTCCCTCTCAGAGGGCCCGGCAAGCTACCGAGAGTATCCTGCCTGCACGGTAGAGCCTGGCAAGCTCCCCGTGGCATATTCGATATGCCGAACACAGTAACAACAAATCTCACAGTGGTGATTTTACTGGGCCCACTCAAGCAAATTGATGAACAACGGAGGACAATGACAGTGACAGCATGAATATGAAAGTGCCACCCTCTCCATTGCAATTACCCACTGATACCCCTTAAATCACTTTTAGTTAGTTTTAGTTAAATGTATCACCATGCAGTAAGAAGGAAGACCAATTCCAACTGAGCATTTCACAGTCAAGTACAGTGGAGGCCTGTTCAAATTAAATGTGGTCTTTTATTCTAGTCCTTAATTGTTTTGAATGTTTTTATCTTGTTTTTAAAATTGCAAATTCCAATACAGGGAAAACAACATGGAAGGTATTATAGATTTGCATTTTTCAGCCTACTTAATAGAGCATCATGTATTAAACACAGATCGAAATCCACCTGTCATTCTTTCAAAGAATGTTATCTTTTACTCAACCACATCATGTTTTTGACTTCCACAAATAATCCCCAAATATTAAAAAAGACAGAAGAAAAGAGCCTATAAACTTAACTGAAAAATCATCTTAGGTATATATCTACAATTATGGCTTTTACAGTTATCATGGGAGTAAAAGAGATTATTTCTATTTCTCGTGTATGTTATCGAACAGGAGTAGATAATGGATAAAGTAACTGATTATCTTTTTGAGGATAAAATGGCTAAAAATTCTTAACAACCTGTATCAGCAAGACAAAGTTTCCATCTTTATATCACACATATACTATTCACTTTTTAGTCATTTTATAATTATATTTAACGAGACTGGGCTGGAGTGATAGCACAGCAGAAAGGCATTTGCCTTGCATGCAGCCAACATGGCCAACATGGCTGACTGGAGTTCAATTCCTCCGACCCTCTCGGAGAGCCCGGCAAGCTACCGAGAGTATCTCGCCCGCACAGCAGAGCCTGGCAAACTCCCCGTGACATATTCGATATGCCAGACACAGTAACAACAAAGTCGCCAATGGAGACGTTACTGGGCCCGCTCGAGCAAATCGATGAACAACGGGAGGACCGTGACCGTGACCGTGATTTAACGAGACTAAGGGAGAGGGAAAGGGGAAGAAGGTATGGGATAGTGGTGGAGGCTGACTGAAACAATGACAGAGGGATTGATGTAGTGCTCTGCAACCATACAACAATGACTGTAGAGAAAGCACAGAGGGTCAAACGCTTGCCTTGCATGCAGTCAATCTGGCCAATTCCCGCACCCCATATAATCCATACCTCAGAGCACTGTCAGGAGTGATCCCTGAGCCAGGGGTAAATCCCTGAGCATAATTTGATGTGGCTCCAAAACAAAATAAGCACAACTTTGATACTGTTGTAGTAGAAAAGTATTGTAGTATAAAAATAAAATAACAAAAAGGAATGCTATAAGCCTGATCGGAGAGGAAATCATGAAGCACAGATTTTTTTTTTCTTTTCAGTTTTTGGACCATACCCAGCAATGTTCAGGGTTTACTCCTGGCTTGGCACTCAGGAATTACTCTTGGTGGTTCTCAAGGGGGTATATGTGATGCTGGAGACTGAACCGGGTTAGCTGTGTATCAGGCAAAAGCCCATCCTATTCTCTGTACTATTACCCTGCCCCCCAGCACAGAAATCTTGATAATAAAATCAATGGATTCAAAATATAAATAATAACTTTATATCTCAAATGGTGAAAGCTTAATTTTTTAAAAATAGCTTAGCTAAAACATTTACATTTTAAAGTCTTTTACAAAGACTTTTAGGCTTATAATTCAATGTAGTAAACAATCCAGCAACAGAGATAATTATCTTTAAGCTCATTTCCCAGAATCTTAGAAGATTTTTGGAACATGTCTGAGTTACTCTTCAACTAAATAGAGTACATATCCAGAAATTGAGTTTCTCCTGCCGCTTGAGCTCACGTACTTGATATTTTTCACTGTTTCCTTCACTTTACACTTCTCAGATGAACATTAGTCAGTACCAGGTAGGTTCTGGGGAATGCCAAGAAACTTCTTACCTCAGATACATTCTCTTAAAATGGGGGCGATGTCATTGTACTTTCTTCAAGGTTTCATAAAGATCCAAAGATATAAGAAATATAAAGATACTGTACCAGCTTTTTATTTCTTAGCTCCTGAAGTCAGCTGTTTGACAGCGATGTGGTACAGGTTGAAGGTCAACAAAATGCAAAGAACAGAAGGTGAGTTTCAGCTTGAGGTCCAAATCTTCATTTATTACTTCTCAGTTTCCCCCTGTCCTCCTGTGTTGTATTTTATTCTTTATCCATGAAATGGGCGTGCATGATCAATGTTGTTCCATGATCTACTGCTAGTTTACTCAAAACTAAGACATTTGTTTTACAAATTTTCATTTTATTCCAGCGTTACTTCTGAAAGAGTCATTTTTCTAGCTACTCATTAAAAACATATTCTCCTTCTTCAATGTGACCAAGTTTTACCTTTTAACTACAGTTTCCATTTTCACATTACAAATAGGTCTATCAATTGAACTGACACTGAAACAATTTACATCCCTGTCAGTTAAAAGCAAAACACAATAAAAACCCATTCTGCAATCCTCACAGATGATAGAAATACCCCCCAAAAGGAGGTCTTTAAGAAAACAAAAGCTTGGTCCAGCTGGAAAAAAGTCATATTCCATTTTTTTAGCAATAGGTCTGACTGCTGACAGGGAGGAAGAAGGCTCACACCAACCCTTGCTCAGAGCCATTGACTCAGGCCACCTAAGAAGGTCAATCCCCAGGATGACTCAGGTGCTAAAAGAGGTCTCTGAGCAACTTCCCCAGGTCCCATTCAGAAAGTCACCCCCAGCCAAACCGAGCATGAAAATATATGTTTGCTTTTCTGCAGATTGTGTGTTTAATCTGCAAACATTCCTTCTTGTTAAAGCAGTGCCTGACAATCTGAAGAGTCTGCAAATACAGTGGCAGCTGGCATTCACACCTTTCCACTCTTCTCCTGAACTACTTTTGAGGGAACCTGTCATATCCCACCCAAGAAGCCTCCTGCTGAGACGCTGGCAACTGACAGATGGCTTCATGCATCAGGAACTCAAGAGTTATTAAAGAGCTGCCACTTACTAGCAATGTGGTGGGGCTGGGGATGGGGGAAGGTTAAGATTTCAATTGGCTGGCCTTCTGTTTCCTTATCTGCAAATGTCTGAGACTGGACTGACTATTAAATATCTGCCAGACTCTTCCTGTATCCATGTCCTCTGCTACAACGGATGAACTGATAACATGGATCCCCAAACCAAAACAAATTCATGTTGCCTTCAGTACGGAATGCACTGACGTGACGGCTCTAGATTTAGCATATCTGTGTAGAGGGGGGGAAATACACACAGCTTCCTGGCAGCCGGGGTGAGTCAAGAGTCCAAGATATTTTTGGTAAAGACTACTAAACTGACTCAGGATTGTGTGTACGCATTTTTTAGCAATAGGTCAAAGGCATCCTATTAAAATTCCAGGTAAAGACCTCACCTTTGCTTCAATTCAAATGAAGCGCACTTAGGTAACTGGGGATGTCACACGCTGCCCAGTGGATGACATTATTACTTAACCTTTATAGCATGCTAGTTGAGAGGGCTGTCCAATGACCTAAGCATCACTGATAATAACAGTAGAGAGAAGAGAATACTTTTCTGGCTTCTTCCTTTCCCTCACAATTGAATTCAATTAGTAAGTCAAGTCATCACCTTGCAAAGACTCTTGTGGCCAGGGTAACTGACATAGAATCTGAGGTGGTTTTTTAGTTTTTGCTTTTATGGTTTTGTTTCTTTACTTTGGAAGATGACTTTGCAAACTAAAGTCGGACACATGCTTCCTAACTCATGTAGCTAATTAAAACAAACACTAGAACTAAGCATTTATCCCTAATACTACTATCATATGAGAACTTCTGACTTTAGCTCTGAGAAAGAGAAATAAAGCTGGGGTGTAACGGATAACAGGATGACTATTATCAGTGGTGTTGTTGGTATATTTGAAAGTTCTTACGAGAGTAGATTCTGAAAGCTCTCCTAACAAGACTTTTCTTTCTTGTTTTTTATTGAATCTCCATGAATTACAAAGTTACAAAGTTATTCATGATTAAGTTTCAGACATACAATGCTCCAACTCTGTGCCATCCCTTCACCCTCTATGGCAGGCATTTAATACCTCCTTTTAGCATCTGTTCTCCAGAGTGACTACTTCTTTCATCAATATCATATTGTACCATTCCGTGACTTATTCCCCACCGCAGGAACATGCTTTTTACTGGAAGCCAGTTCTTCTGCTCTTTGTTTCTATTGTCTTTGAGAATTTGATATTCCCATACTATATTTCTGTATGTCCTCCATATGAGAGAGCCAATTCTGTGTTTGTCCCTCTCCCTCCAATTAACTGCATTAAAATTTATTTTTTGATATCTTTATGAGAACCCAGCAGGCTACCAAAAGCATCCTGCCTACATGGCAGAGTCTGGCAAACTCCCCGTGGCATATTCAATATGCAAAAAACCAGTAACAATGATGGGTCTCATTCTCCTGACCCTGAAAGAGCCTTGAATATGGCACTTTCTAAAATCTCAAGGGCTAGGACGAAGGAGACATTACTGGTGCCTGCTCGAGGAAATCAATGAACAACAAGATGATCATGATCGTGATCGTGATATCTTTATGAGTTAATGCATGATAATTAAACTTGTGGTAATTATTCTGTATTATATATGCTGAGTTGTTATGCAGCACCCATTATGTTTATACAATATTGTATATCAATTATGTCTTAATAAAATTTCACTTGATCGCTTGATCACTTGACTTCCCATTAATCGTCAACTTGCTTAAGCGGGTGCCAGTAACATCTCCATTTGTCCCTATCGCGTGCTAGTGTAGCCCAATGGCATCTGTTCGTTCTAGGAATATGAAGAGACTCAAACCAATCATTCAGGATCTTGATGAAAAAGTCTGACCATCTGGTAGGTGGGAGGCCATGCAGTCTTTTGATGTCCCATGGAATACTGTCAGTAACGACTCTAGTATAGCAGTCGTCTCCAAATCTCATTACGTGTCCAGCCCATCTGATTTTTGACGCCTTGGCAAACAAGACAGTGTCCCTGATTCTTGATCATGTACGGAGGTCAGAACTCTGGATTCTTTCTCTCATTTGAGTGAAACGTGATACTCCAAGCATAGCTTTTTTGTTTCCTCTTTGGGAGACCCATAGCGTTCTCATCCAGTTTGCGTAGGGCCCAGGTCTCTGAGGCATATGTTAATGCAGGAAGAACAGTGGAATCAAAGAGAGGTGCCCGGAGCTGGAGATTCTTCATCCTCTTAGCAATTTATTCAATGCTCTTGAAGGCATTCCAAGCCGCTCTCTTCCTCCTGTGCAACTCAGGTTCCAGGTCATTCATCATGTTGACTTCTCGACCTAGGTACACATAACTGTTGCATTCGGAGATGGTCGTTCCATTGAGAGCAAATGGAGCATCAGGAACGAGGCTGTTTCTCATAAACATTGTCTTCATAAGATTCAGCTATAGTCTGACCTTTCCACACTCACGGTCGAAGTCGGTCAGCATTTGTGCTGCTTGGCTAACGTTTGGTGTTATTAGAACAATGTCATCAGCAAAGCGGAGGTGGTGTAGTTGCCGACCATTTATCTTCACTTCCATTCCTTTCCACTCCAGTCGTAGCATGATGTTCTCGAGGGTGGCACTGAAGAGTTTCAGTGAAATGGTATCACCCTGCAGAACTCCTCTCTTGACATCAATGATTACTTCTTTATAGAATGGTGAGATCCTGGTAGTGAATCTGTAATACAGCTCATGAGGGATCCTGATGTATTGAGTTTGGATGCCCTGATTGGCTAGGGCTTCAAAGACCAGTTCTGTCTCAATAGAATCAAAGGCCTTCTTTAAATCAATGAATGTTAGACAGAGCAGCATCTTGAACTCTCAGAAACCTCAATGAGCTTGGTTATCCTGTGAATATGGTCGATGGTGCTGAATCCTTTTCAGATCCCAACTTGCTCTCATGGTTGTTCTTCATCTAGTGTTCTGCCAATCCTATTCAGGATGACTCGAGTGAACAGCTTGTAGATGACAGACAATAGGCAGATGGGGCAATAGTTGCCAATGTCGTGGATATCTCCCCTCTTGTACAGTAATACAGTCCTGCTGGTTTTCCATTGGATCGGAACCTTGCATTCAGAAAGGTAGCGAGTGAAGAGCCAAGCCAGCGTATTGATGAGTGCTGACGGCAGGTTCTTCAGGTGTTCAGGTCGACCTTGTCCGAGCTGGGTGCTGTTCGTTTCTTAACCAACGAAATGGCGTGTCGGATTTCGGAAGGGAGAACATTGGGAACGACATATCCATCCTGTGGAATTTGGTATGTGGGCAGGTGGACATGGCTATCAAAGAGATCTGAGTAGAAGTCATGGATAATCTTAATAAAACTTAAAGAAAATAAATGATAAATCATAAGAGAGCTAATTCTGATAGCTGTAAGGTTAACAAGATGATTAAGAGTGGCATTTAGCGGTAAGCCTTTATAGCGCTACTACCCTGCCTAAGCTGTGATAACCTCTGGAGACTTCCTTCCCGGTCTATATCCTACTTTCTTAAACTGTGGGTAATGATCCCGATAGGGGATCACATAACTAAAAGTTAAGGTCATGATAAATCTTAAACATTCATTTAAAATTAAAGTCATTATGATTTCTTTTGTTATTTATAAATTTGTATTATTTATATATCTATTTTATGTGTCTATATACTCAGGATCATATAAAAATTTCTTAGGTAAAAAGGGATTATAAGCAAAAAAGTTTAAGAGTCCCTATTATATATGATAAAGATAATAGTTGCACTTACTATAGTAAACATTATGTGTATGTGTGAAACACTCAACATAGTGTTACCTGCTTAGCAAGTGCTAAATCAACACTGAGTATTATTTACTCCTAAAGAAAACTTTTATTTCTATTTTGCATAATTGTATAACCCTTATCTTTTGTTTTAGCTTTTTTAACAATCTAAATTACCCCAAGGTACAAATATTCACCTATTTTTATTTCTTCTCAACTTTTGATACTCAAGGCCATTTTTGCCACTTAATATTCATTTTGTTTCTTTACAGTTTGAAAGTTCACTGTATTTACCCGGAACTTTACTGAACCTGAACCTCAAAAACAGAAGGGCCAGCTCAAGTCATCTTCTGGCCACAGGGAACTAAGAAATGGAACAATATAAAAAATAGATGGAAGAAAGGTCAAAAGGAGAAGCCAGAAGATAGCATTAATTTAAGTAGCCTTAACATCTTCCTTTTAAAATATTCAGTTGTGTAGGCAGACAATTTCTCTATTTTGATTGACTATGTTTGAGTCAGGTCTTTTTGCCACTTGAGAAAGAATTAATTCTCACTATAAAGTGTTTGTTTAAAATGCAATTCTCTTGAGTTGAATATTTTGTCATTGAAAGTGAGGGATTCTGATTCTTCAAAAGGGGGTCTTCTTCAAAACTCAATTAAGGATTCATTTGCTACTGCCAAATTCTTAAACTAAAGTCTAACCTCTAGTACCACAAAATGTGACTATATTTTGAGAGGGCACTTTAAAGAAATAGTCAAGGTTAAATGAGATCATTAGACTGGGGCCTGATTCAATATGACTGGTGTGTTTACAAAAGAAGAAAATTAAGGTACAGACACATATAGAGGAAAGACTGTCATGTAAGGACTCTCAGCTTGTGATAACTTGCTTGTTATGGTAGTCTTACAAAACAACCACTATGACTTTGGGAAACACCCATTCTGGACTTCCCAGCTTTTGACAGCATCAATCTTCCAATCTTCCAGTATAGCCATCTTGCTATTCATTTCTTTGTATCATTCTACATAGGGAATCCACAAAATTCTAGAGCAACCCCTTCATCTCAGAAATGCTATTTGTCTTAATGGGAAAAATCTTCCTTATTTTGTGCTGAAATTTGTGCCATCCATAATGCATAAATTCCAGTAGGCGGGGGTCACACCCACCACCTGGCCCCCTGGCGCCGCGTAATCCCATCAGCGGCCAAGACTCAGAGACTATAAAATTCAGATCCCGGAACCGCGTGGCCGCATTCGCGGCCGCGCGACATCTTATCAAAATTTGGACAAACTTGCAGGCTATCGAATGTAGCCTGCCCACAGGGCAGAGTCTGGCAAACTCCCCGTGGCGTACCAATTATGCCAAATACCAGTAACAATGATGGGTCTCATTCTCCTAAATAGCCCTGAATATAATCTCAGGGCTAGGATGAAAGAGACGTTACTGGGGCCTGTTCGAGGCAATCGACGAATAACAGGATGATGAAATGAAATGAAATGAAATAATGCATAAGTTTCATAATGATAATACTTGGGTACTCAAAGAATCTATCTAGAGTGGGGGACACACCAAATGGTGCTTGGGGGACATGAAGTGACAGGGATTGTACCTAGGAGTGCTTTATACAAAGCGTACACTACAAACTTTTGAGTAATTTTCTCAGGCTTAGGACACCCTAAGAATCTAAAGTGGCTTTAGAACAATACAAAATTAACTCACTGAAAGTTTAATGTTATGTAGAATATTTATAAATGTGTAATGCAAACGTATCTTTTCATTTAGGCATTTATAAATATTATTCCATTATGACAAATAAGGAGAGTCTCCTGCTCCCACGCCTGGCGGTCCTCACCAGGGCCCCTTGGAGGGGGGCGGGTTCAGTTTCCTTCCCTGCCCCAAGCAGAGCCCCGACAGCTGAAGACCTCTGGAACCAGTCACAGCCATGCTTAAGACCACTCTCCACATGCTCGAACGAGCCTCACACACAAAGGAAGCGGAAGAGGAACACAAGTGTGCGGGACCCGGGGCTGAGATCTCCAAGCCTGCTCACATCAGGACTGGGCCTCCTCCACCCAGATCCCCCATCTTTCAGTAGCTAGGCAGTTACACCCACCAACTGCCCTGGCACCATGTAATCCCATCATTTGCCAAGATCCAGAGACTAGAAAATCAAGCCCCTGGAAGCAAGCAGCTGCACTGAAGTCCGCATGACCTCTTATTGTCTAGTTCTCACTCTCAGAGAACTTGGCAGGCTATCGAGAGTATCCTGCCCACACAGAGTCTGGCAAGCTCCCTATGGCGTATTCGATATGCCAAAACCCAGTAACAATGATGGGTCTCATTCTCCTGACCCTGAAAGAGCCTCCAATGTGGCACTTGCTAAAATCTCAGGGCTAGGACAAATGGAGACGTTACTGGTGCCTGCTCAAGGAAATCAATGAACAATGGGATGACAGTGATACAGTGATATTGCAAATAGTCTACTCTAAATTTGCTAGTCATTGTGGGGAAAAGACAGTTTATTCTAATTTTTAAAAGTAGAGTGAGAGCCAAAAGACACATGAAAAAAATGCTCTTCATCACTAATCATCAGGCAAATGCAGATCAAAACAACAAGATATTATCTCACACCATAGAGACTGGCATACATCCAAAAGAACAAAAGCAACCAATGCTGGTGTAGATGTGGGGAGAAAAGAACTCTCCTTCATTGTTGGTGGAAATGCTGACAGGTCAGCCTTTATGGAAAACAGTATGGTCATGCCTTAAAAAACTAGAAATAGATCTCCCATTTAACTCAGCAACACTACTTCTGGGAATATACCCCGGGGCCCCAAAGACACACAGCAGAAACACCATCTGCACTCCTATGTTCACTGCAGCACTATTCACAGTAGCCAGATTCTGGAAACAACCTCAGTGTCCGAGAACAGAACGAATAAAGAAACTATTGCACATGTACACAATGGAATACTATGAAGCTGTTAGGAAAAACTAAGTCATGAAGTTTACCTATAAATGAATGGACATGGAGAGTATCATGTTGAGTGAAATGAGTCAGAATGAGAGAAACAGATAGAGAATGACTGTATTCATTGTGATATATATATATATCATCTAATATATATACATATATATCAGAAGACTAATATCCATGGCCAGGGAACACAGGACCTTGGAGGACTGTTCAATGGTTGGAATCAACCACAAGTGTGTGTGGGGCTGAGGGTAGGTAAGACAAAGAGACCTGTATGACAATAATAGCTGGGAATGATTATGCTGGACAAGAAGTCTGTGTTAAAAGTAGATAAAGGGATATTCTTGATAACCTTTCAGTATCAAAATTGCAAACCACAATGCCCAGAAGGAGAGAGAAAAAGAGAGAACAAAGCATAGAAACAGAGGTAGAGAGAGAGAAAGAGAGAAGAAAAGTGCCTGTCATAGAGGGATATTGGGGAGGGGAGTGAGAGGAGTGATGGGAGGGAACCTGGGGACACCAGTGTTGGGAAATGTACACTGGTGGAGGGATGGGTGTTAGAACACTGTGTGACTGAAACCTAATCATGAACAGCTTTGTAAGGATCTATTTCAAAATGATTCAATAAAATAATAATAATAGTAATAATAATAAGACCCATCATTGTTACTGGTATTTGGCATATTTGGTACGCCACGGGGAGTTTGCCAGACTCTGCCCTGTGGGCAGGCTACATTCGATAGCCTGCAAGTTTGTCCAAAGTAGTAATAAGACAATAAGATGTCATAAAAAAAAAGTTCTGTTAAGATGTCGCGGGGCCGCGAATGCGGCCGCGCGGTTCCGGGATCTGAATTTTATCGTCTCTGAGTCTTGGCCGCTGATGGGATTACACGGCGCCAGGGGGCCAGGTGGTGGGTGTGACCCCCGCCTACTGGAATTTGGAGGATCTGGGTGGAAGATGCTCGACTCCAATTCGAGTAGGCTTGGAGGTCTCGGCCCCGGAACCCGCGTGGCTTTATCCCTCTGCCAGTACCTTCATGTGTGCGGAGAGTGGTCTCAGCATGGTGGTGGCTGGTCTTGGAGGTCTTCGGCTGCCGTAGCCCTGGTCGGGGCGGGGAGGAGAGCTCAACCCGCTCCCCTCCAAGGGACTCCGGGAAGGAACACCCAGGCGCGGGGGCAGAGACTGCACTGTTCTCGTCCGGGATCTGGATTTTATAGTCTCTGAGTCTTGGCCGCTGATGGGATTACACGGCGCCAGGGGGCCAGGTGGTGGGTGTGACCCCCGCCTACTGGAATTTGGAGGATCTGGGTGGAAGATGCTCGACTCCAATTCGAGTAGGCTTGGAGGTCTCGGCCCCGGAACCCGCGTGGCTTTATCCCTCTGCCAGTACCTTCATGTGTGCGGAGAGTGGTCTCAGCATGGTGGTGGCTGGTCCTGGAGGTCTTCGGCTGCCGTAGCCCTGGTCGGGGCGGGGAGGAGAGCTCAACCCGCTCCCCTCCAAGGGACTCCGGGAAGGAACACCCAGGCGCGGGGGCAGAGACTGCACTGTTCTCGTCCGGGATCTGGATTTTATAGTCTCTGAGTCTTGGCCGCTGATGGGATTACACGGCGCCAGGGGGCCAGGTGGTGGGTGTGACCCCTGCCTACTGGAATTTGGAGGATCTGGGTGGAAGATGCTCGACTCCAATTCGAGTAGGCTTGGAGGTCTCGGCCCCGGAACCCGCGTGGCTTTATCCCTCTGCCAGTACCTTCATGTGTGCGGAGAGTGGTCTCAGCATGATGGGTCTCATTCTCCTAAATAGCCTTGAATATAATCTCAGGGCTAGGATGAAAGAGACGTTACTGGGGCCTGCTCGAGGCAATCGACGATTAACAGGGTGATGAAATGAAATGAAATGAAATAATAATAAATGAATGAAAAGCAGAGTGAGATAAAATGATGTTGCTAAAGTTTTCCAGCACATAGGACTTTTGAAATTCAGAGGTACAATCACTAAATGATGACAAAAACTCAATAGTTTTTACATCATTTCTTTAGAATTGATCTTTGATTCGAGGTCACATCCTTTAGCTTAAGATGGAAAGCTTGTTGCTCCTCTCTTCCCAGTTGTCTAGTCTTATGAGTTGCAGGCAGTGATTCCCCCAGGCAGGTACTTCCTCCAGTGGTTCCAGGAGGTTCTCTTTCATTCTACCAGGAAAGAGAAAGTTCTCTACCATTTTCTGCTGTTCTATTGAAACGGTGATCATTTTGGACAAGTACTGCCCAGTGGAGTTGTTTAAACTGATTCAATTACCTTAAAATTGACCTCCAAAGCCTTTCTATTTTAGAGAGGATGTTTCGGATGTTAAAGAGGACACGGGCAGTTAGGCTGAACTTTATCAAAGGTCCTTTCCTTTCAATTGATGATATTCAAATTCAAATTGGTATTGCTGCTCCCTCACATTTATTCATTTCTGACTGTGATTCTGGTGAAAGGACTTCAAACATATTGTCCCACTTAATGCAATTAATTGTCCACTGATATCTGCTATATTTATTCATTAATTTTCACAGATGATAAACAGAGAATTTGAACAGCTGAAAATCAGACGCTCCGGTAAGCAGCAGAATCAAGTTTCTTATCAAATCTGGTTTGACTTTGTACTTTGATGAGGTAGAACTGAAGAATCTCATGTTGAGTGAAGTTAGTGAGAAGAGACACAGATACAGAGCAATCTCTCCTGCGAGATACAAAGAAACATACTATGGGAATAACAAATTATTAACGACTAGAGATCATGAGAACTGACCTTAAAAAAACTTGGCTTAGGGAAAAGGTGACGTTTTGGGAAGGGCCTCTGAGAAAATGATAGAGAGAAGCAGATGCTCTGGCAGACACAGTGGTCCTGGAACTGTGTATGCATGAAATGCCATCATGAAAGGGATTGCAAACCACAGTGCATCAAATAAAATAAGATAAAATTCCAGAACTTTTAATTACTGTGACATACCATGGGGAAAATGCAGCCTAAGGAAGAAAAATTTGTTCTTTAGGCAACATCTAAAAACTCATGGTAATAGTGTCTGGCACTTGAGATTATTATACATATTAAATGTAAATAAAATTTGCTCTGTAAGTGATCATAGTTTGGGACAGATATTTCTTACTTGCTTTGAAAATGTTGATCCCCTCTTTCCACTGTATTTGCCATATAGGTTGAGGGCTTTGAATTGGATTGAACTGGGTGGACAGGGTGCTTTGTTCTGGATTTCCTAAAGTTTAAATCAAGGTATAAAGGTGAATTAATGTGATTCACCTTTTAATTTTAAACGTTTATAAAATAGGGTCATAGAGATAGTACAACAGGTAAGGCATTTACCTTGCATGAGGCCAGGTTTGATTTCCAGCACCGTATGGGAATGAAAAATCCCAGAGTGCAAAACCACGAGTAAGCCCTGAGCACTCCTTGGTGTGGCCCCAAAACAAAGAAACAAGCACTGTAGCATTGTTGTCCTGTTGTTCATTGATTTGCTCGAGCGGGCACCAGTAATGTCTCCATTGTGGGACTTGCTGTTACCATTTTCGGCATTTCGAATATGCCAAGGGGCGCTTGCCAGGCTCTGCCATCTGCATCTTGGAGATGCTGGGCTCTCCAAGAGGGGTGAAAGAATCGAACCCAGGTTGGCCGCATGCAAGGCAAACCCCCTACCCACTGTGCTATGGCTCCAACCCAAAGAAACAAGAAGCTTATAGAATCATCTATTACAATGAGTGATTAGAAGAGGAGCTATGAAGCCACACTTCTCTGGACTTGCATTGTATCTCATCATTTCCATCCCTTATCTGTAAAATCTTGGGCAAGTTACTTTCTTACTGGTCTCTGAGTTTTTATTTGTAGAATAAGAAGCTACTTGATGGGGCTGTTATGAGGACTTCTATAGCTATTTTTTGTTGGTATTAATTTAAAACCATGGAAGGTTATAAAAACTTTTGCTCATTGTATTTCATTTAGACATGATAAAATGTATACAAGTTCATTTTCAAGTTTCAGTAACCAGAACATAGAGAAGTAAATATTTGAGAGTTGTCCCTTTGGTCAGTAAATGGGGTGGCTCAGATGGCATCCCAGACATGGTAGACTTACTGGTCAAGTTCTTAATGCCTGACAACACAAAACCATCTTCTAGATTATAGTGGTATATGCAAAGTTCTAGAAAAATTCTGAATGCTCAAAACTAAAATGCTTATAATATTATTAACATGTAAAAGTAAACACACACAGATAAATGTTTCTTCCTTAGGTTGGATGCCTGTCCAATTTGTGAGGATAAAATATCTTTTTTATTATTCTCAACAACTGAAGCTTTTTTTCCCCTTAAACTAAAGAAAGCACTAAGCATGTGAAATTGATGACATTTCCAGACTTAAAAAAAATTCCTGCTGCTTCATGTCATTTCAAAAGATGACTTCTAACTTGATGACTTTTCCCATTAGCTATGGGTGACTCAGCTAGCTTTTTCTAACAAAAGTCCACAGATAAATGACGTGTGGGGCTGATGTGATTTCCTTGAAGTTCTCAGTGGTTCAATCTGCCTTGATGTGGTTCCTTTCATGGTTTCATATGGTACTCATGGTACATAAGTAGGCATGAGGACATGGGGGTCAAATTGCGCCCATTTGTTTTCTCTTCAAAAAAAATATGGTGTTTAAATAAAATGTTGTGTTCCAGGAATAAGCTACATTTCTTTGAAACTCTATCTCCTAATATGACATCTGAAGACTTTGTGGAGAGAAATAATTTGTATTTTTACATATTCTTCCATGTTAATTTTACTGTTCTGTTTACAGTGAACAATTAGAAAATTAGATCAGATCTATCATTTAGTATTGAGACAGGATTATTCAAGAAAGGCTTATATATTATAGTATTATATATAATTCCAAAACATGGCCATCACTCCTTCAAAAACTTAATACTCATTAAACAGTTATTACTACTTAGACTAAGTAGCTACTTACATAATAAATATTTATGCATTATATATATGTATATATATATCACATTACCCATTAGGATTGTGGTTATTTATAAGACCCTCATTTTGAAAGAGTTGATATCCAAATGGTAACTTAAAATAGATTGTGATCAGTGAGAAAATATAGTACTTTAATCAACAGACTTATGACCTTTTTCATTTAAACTAGTATAGCAAAATACCATAAACTTGGTGGTTGATAAATTACAGGTATTTATTTCTCCCACAGAGTTTTGTATATTTAAAAGTTTAAGAAAATTTAGAAAACAACACATTGGTAGATCTGTTGTCAGGTGGAGACTCATTACTTCATAAATTTAGTCTCTTTGCTTTATCCTCAAATAATGTGAAAAGGGCAGAGAGCTACTAAAGGCCTCTTTTAAAATGACCACTGATCCCTTAAATAAAAGCCCTGACCATGAGAAATCCCCCCAAACCTATAATGGTATCTAGGGGAGTTACAATCTCAGCGTATAAATTGTGGGAGGCGGTGGGGGTGGGGGGTTTAAGCATAAGAAATCTATAGCACGTTAGTCTCTTGAACATCATTAAAAAACTTTAAATGTGGGACCAAAGAGAGAGTACATGGGTTAAGGCCAATGTTTGGCATGTGGCTGACCTTGGTTTAATGACACTACATGGTCTCTTGAGTATCCTTGGGTACAGCCCTGAAGACCTCTCAATTACTTGCCTGGGTGGTGCAAGTAATTGCTTGGAAAGATTTCTGGGCTTCTTAAGCACTGCTTGGAAGATACCACCCATAAAGTATTGAAAATATGAGCACAGACCTGGAAAAATACTGACAATACATCTAGTTCACATGGGATGAACATCTGGAATATATAAAGAATATCTACAACTCAACTGAATTTTTTAAATGGAGAAAATATTTAGTTAGAAATATTAAGAGAAATATTTGAGTAGTTAGGACACATGAAATGTTAAACATAGTGAGTTATCAGATAAATGAAAATCAAACTTCCTAAGTGAAAGGTCCATACTAATCATTAGAATGGTAAAGATTAAAAAAAGATGAAGTTATGAAATTTACATACAAGTGGTACTACATGGAAAGTATCATGTTAAGCGAAATGAGTCAGAAAGAGCGGGATAGACACAGAAAGATTGCATTCATCTGGGGAACATAAAGCAACAAAACGGGAGACTAACACCCAGGAAGGGCTCAGATTAGTACCAGGAATTTTGCTCCATGACTTGAAGGCCAGCCACATGTGCTAGGTGAGAAGGAAGCTCAGATAGAGAAGAGAGCACCAAACAAAGGGTGTTGTGAAGACCCTCCCAGGGTGGGAGAGACATGCTAAAAGTGGTCTATAGACCAAACATGACTGCCACTCAATGCCTCTCTGGCAAAACACAGTACCCAAAAGAAGAGAGAGAGAACAGGGAGGAATGCCCTGCCACAGCGGCAGGGTGGGACGGGGGGTGGGGGGGAGGATGGAGGGTGGGAGGGATGCTAGGACCCGTGGTGGGGGAGGATGGGCACTGGTGGAGGGATGGGTACTTGATCATTGTATAACTGAAACCCAAGCACAAAAATTTATAAGTCTATAAGTGTACTTCATGGTGTTTCACTAATAAAAAAAATGATTAAAAAAAATAAAATAAAAAAATAAAAATAAAAAAAATAAAAAAAATAAAAAATAAATAAAAATATTGATGATGCCAAGTGATAGAATTTGAAGCAGCTACAGCTCTCAAATATTTCTGGCACAAATGAAAACTACTTATAGCTATGTCTTGTAAAACAATTTAACAGAACTCTATGAAGTTAGACATAAACTTATATGACCCAGAAATTGCATTTTAGGTATATGCCTAAGATAAAGACTTCTTACAACATAATTACCTTTACAATAATTTTCACACCAGTATTTAAAAAAGAGAGAGAAAGATCCAAATAACCAATAACTGGTGAGATGATAACTATTACGGTATGATACGTGCATACTATGAAATACTGTCCAGAAATAAGCACAAGCAAATTTCTGAGACATAAAACAGAATACTGAAATTCAAAACTATTATTGTGAAGCCAGGCATTAAAAACTTTATAATTTGTTTTTTGCTTTGTTGTTGTCGCCACACCAGCATTACTCAGGGCTTACTCCTGGCTCAGAGCTCAGGGATCATTCCTGGAGGGGTGGGAAATAATATGCAGTACTAGGAATTGAACTAAGTTGGCCAAATGCAAGACAAGTGCCCCACCTATTGTACTATTGCTCTGGTCCCGAGTTTGTAGTTTGTTATGTATGAAGGTCTATGTAAAACAAACCTTTCTTCACTATTTGGAAATAGATAAATTGATGAGGAAGATTGAGATCAAGCACAATGAAACTTCCTTGGGTGGGTTCTGTATCTGATTTTGATGGTGATTACTTGGGTGTAGATTATTTATCAAAGTGCCTCCAGTCACACACTAAAATGTATGTATTTTTTAATATAATATATTTTAATGTGTCTAGTCAAATAAAAACAACAACTTGAGAACAAATTAAAATGCAAATGATTATCTTGCAAGTAATGGAAGGTTTTAGGGAAATTTTTTATATAATTTTTTTAATAGAATCCACTGTAGCACCATACTCCCATTGTTCATCTATTTGCTCAAGCAGGCACCAGTAACATCTCCATTGTGAGACTTGTTGTTACTGTTTTTGGCATATTGAATACACCACGGGGAGTTTGCCAGGCTCTGCCATGCGGGCGAGATACTCTTGGTACCTTGCTGGGCTCTCCGAGAGGGGCTGAGGAATCCAACCAAGGTTGGCAGTGTGCAAGGCTAACGCCCTACCCATTGTGCTATAGCTCCATATTAAGATTTTAATAGGCTGGGGAAAAAACCACCAACAGTAATAAAAATCTATATTACAATTGTCTTGTTGGACACAAAAGTAGAAAACAATCTGGTAATCTGGATGGCATTGGACTGACCCTAGACAGTACCACGTGGGTTGACTGGAAAGCATGGTTGGCCAATTTAGGAACCAGAGCTGAGATTTAACAGGTTTGGCAGTCTCCAAAAAAAGATTGAGCACAAAGTACTTGCAGTAAGAACTGAAAGAGTACAACACAACACTGCAAAGAGTTTGTCAGTAGAATGTCACATTTTCACATATTAAAAACAAATAAACCATGTTGGAGAAATATTCAATTTGCTATGTGATCCCACAAATGGGAAATAAAAATATTTTTGGAGATATTAGTCAAAAATGTTCCAGTTTCCAGAACACTTTTGGATATTTGAGAACTATCCAAATCATATTATTTAACAAAATGCAATTTTCTAACATTTGGAGAGTTTTCATCTATTTCATTTGGTATAAGTAACTATTAAAACTTCCTCTAATTAAAATTGATGTTCTATGATTTCCCTGTAAGTGTCTGAACTATAAAACCAGAAATTAAAGTTAATTTAAATAGACACTAGAATGGTTCTGTGCTACATAGAAATATGAGTGTGAAATGAGTAACTTCCATGTTTTGTTGTAAAATTAAATTTGTAAAATTAAAAGTATGTGTCACAATTTTTAGGTGCCTCAAGTTCTTAAATCCTTTTGTTAGTTGACCAAACTGAAGACTAGATTTTCTGTTTGATTTTAGGAGATTTTATGGAACCATAAGAGGGCAGCATTCCATTCACACAAATTCTTACATAAGTTCCTCTAAGTGCCTAGTTCATCAAAATTACAAGGCTTTGAGGTTGCTATAACATTTGGCTAGTTTCAAACCTCTTAGGATTACTTTGAAAATGACTTTGTATATTTTAAGTATTATTACTTAAGTTTATCACACATATAATTAAAGGAGTGTCACTTTACTAAAATATTGGCTCTCAGGTTTGTTTTATTTGAAGAATGAAAACTACTCTCCGTAGTACTCATCAGTATTGTGATATAAAACACACTTATCAATTCAACTGATGGGCTGGAATATATATTTACAATATCTGGATTACACGTAAACTACAATGAATACAATTGCAACTAAAAGTTGCATCTACATGAGAACAGTATTTTCATAAGAGGTGTCACGGAGAAATAAAAGGAAAAAAAATTATCCTTGAACTAGAATTACTTGTTTATTATTTGGTACTCAATGTATTGATAAAGAAGTGAAAGGTTTAGAAACTACTTTTATGATATTTACAAACATTTAAGGGAACTGAATATGTTCATTTTTGGAGACAGGGGAGGGCGGCACATCTGGTGATGCTCAGGGTTAACTCCTGACTCTGCACTCAGAGATCACTTCTGGCTGACGTGGAGGACCGTATGAATTGCCAAGATCAGACCCAGGCAGACCATGTGCAAGGCAAATGCCCTTACCCACTGTACCATCTCTTCAGTCCCCTGGACATATACTTTTTAAGCTATAAATAATAATTGCTCAAAAACAGATTCTCCTATAATGAGAGGTGTTACAATTATTTTGCAATCAACATCCAAGTTATTAGTTACATTATATGCTTTATAGTACCCATCAAATGATAAACACAGAGGCTGTAAAAGCTTACTTAACAAGGTTATAATGAAAAACTCAGTTTATAGACCCAAACACTTTTCTTAAATTGGTTCACAATACGGTCATTCATCTCAGCTGAGGTGTGGAAATGTTCCCTTTTCTCTTCCCTTGGCATTCAGTTCATCTACCCTCTATACAATGCTGAAATATCTGTCTGATCTTTATCTTAGGGAATCACCTCAATTTTTTATTGTTAGTGAAAAAGAATACTTAATCTTTTGGAGAAAAAAAAAACACCCAAGTATTGGAAAACCTGCATCACATTAGGTTAGTAGTTCTGTCCATTTCCAAAGGACAGCCTGTCACTGTGTTGGCTTATTACGTATGTCTTAAAAAATTCATTTGATGCCACAGAGTGCAGGCTTTATTTTAGATTATATTCATTGTGTCTCACAATAATGTAGCGAATATGAGTAAATATAATGGATCACATGACTTTTCTTTGAAAAGAAAATCTACACTAGAAAAAGAGAAAATTGCTCAGGAAAAAATTATCCATGAACAGTAGAAGTTACAAATTAAGGGAAATTAGAAATGTTTCTAAGTTGCGATAAAACTAGAGGAAA
This sequence comes from Sorex fumeus, assembly GCF_029834395.1. Taxonomy (NCBI): domain Eukaryota; kingdom Metazoa; phylum Chordata; class Mammalia; order Eulipotyphla; family Soricidae; genus Sorex; species Sorex fumeus. Next base: position 61,901,738 of record NW_026606059.1, read on the forward strand.
GTTGTATCTGAAAACAGCAAAATATCATTTGACTACAGATGCTTTTAAAATTATATTCTTCTCTATTTTAATATTTAAAGCTTATTGTGATATAGTGTTAGGATGTTAATAAAATGTAAATTGCTTTTATTCTGACCTTCTGTTTTATTGTTTCCCCTCAGCTTTCATTACAGAATTGTTATTGCTATGGAAATGTTAGTTTCCTGTTTTGTATTTCTGGAACCCTGAAGGGCATGGAAGTTGGCCATTTTAGTTTTATTAGGTAGCTACTGAGAGAAAAATATCTGCAGCATTTATGCTTTGTTTTTCTGCAGTTCACTAAATGAAAACCTATTCCAGGTAAAATTATGGTTAATGTCATAGAAATCTCTCCCTTTTTTCCACCCACAAATTAATCTTAAGCATGTTAAGGTTATTTTGAAGATCCACAATTCTTTCATATAATAAAATGTAAACTTGAATTTAACTATCCTCAAATGCAGATCCTCTCTGGAACAGCAGATGATAACAATAAACAGGTTTGATAAATTTTCAGTTATGTTTCATCCTGGCTACCATGCATTGGGAGAAAATGACAATGAATAGGTCTTAATTTACCACATTCATAACCTTAATTTTTGTTCACTTATATTTTAGCTCTGAGGTCCATTATGCACAGAAAATCTACTTTCCCATTTACCAGGGGAAATACTGAGAACAGTGAGAATGAACAATTCTAGTGATCAAAATCTCATGCCCAGTAGCCCTTCTTTCCAATTCTTTCTTAGGTATAAGACAATTAGAAAACTGAGAAATGACAAGAGAATTGCTTGATGAGACAGAAATAAAGGGAACTAAATGTTCTTGAAGGAATTTTCAGATTAATTAAAGAAGATATTCCTTTCTCCAGTGATTAGAAGAATATAGTACTTCCGTCAGTCTTTTGGATGATAATTATAAGAAATATGTACCTGCTCTTTTTTATTTCTGTACTGCATGCATTTAACAAACTTCTCATTAAGTTTACCAGATAGCTCATTAAATACAATATCTATATGTGTGTATACAGAAATACATGACTCTATATTTAGTAAATGAACATAACGCACAGGGTCTTTGCTCCACAGAACTTTCCACTTAATGTTGAGAAATATTTGAAATAAAGTGATAGATAATATTTTATGTGGTTAAAATTAACACCAAAATAAAAATAAGTAATGGTAAAAAAATCAGAGAATGAGGAAATATGATGATTTTTATAGCGTTATATAGTTTTATATAGCATAACCCAGAAAGGCTTTTAAAACTGGTACTTCCTTTACAAAAGCCTGCATTAAGGGAATGGCAAATCAGAGCTGATGTATGGTAATAGCATTTTAAAAAATCTCTGTGCCAAATGCATAAAAAATAAATTGTAGGTAAATATCTTGAGATTGGTTTCTCAGTTGCTGCCCAAGGTATCCTGATTTCTGCTATTCATGTGTATGTGCAGTACCTCCCCCTAAGTGTGGATAGGATTTCTGACTTGCATTTAATGCATAGCTGTGGCAAAGGTGATAGGACAGATTCCCTGAGATTAGATATGCAAGGCAGTAACTTTCATTTGACTTGGAATGGCCCTCTGATGGGGGCAACTAGAAACTTCATTAGCAAAACTGAATAACAATGTTGGTAAAATTAGCATCTCCCGCGCCCCCCCCCCCCCCCCTTCTGCAGCCCTTGGGGCCTTGAATAGGATTATGCTAGTTTGGAGGCCTTTCTTGTTTCACTCTTTCTTTCAGTTGAGACCTTAGCCCTGGATCAACAGTTACAGTTTTTTAGGTGTCTTTGAATTGAGAATCACAAATAAGAAAAACCCAGACTAAAGACGTACAGGAAATGAGGGTAGAAGCAGGGAGAGAAACTAGAAAAGTAGTGTTGCAACTAGAGAGAGAATGGCCTGGGATGGGATTATTCTGGGAAATAATGGATTCTCAAATAGTTTGTTGATGTATCACAAGGAGAATATAAAACACAAAGTCAAGGAGAGTGGCACCATTTCCAGCCAGAACAACTCAGGTTACTGTTTTTTGAGGTAGGGAAGTCTAGGAGGGTCGAGTTACTATTTATTGACTTAGGGAAACCCAGCAGGGAAGGATTTTATTTTGTTTTATTTTTCTTATTTCTACCATTTTTGAGAAATGAAGAGGTAGGTGGTAAGGGGAAGAAGTTTGATTTTTGAATATGACAAGTTGAAACTCCAATTTACCACTTCCAAGTACATTATGTCTAGGGTTTAGGGAAAAGATGCAAGTTGGATGCACCAATTTGGAAGTGACTTGATTAACCCTGCCTTTCTCCTTGTATGAGATAGTAACAGCAAATGCTCTCAGCCTCTGAAGGATAAAGAACAAAGCAAAGCGTGGACAGACTACTTTGCTAGACTCCCTCAGAGTGAATAAAACCAGAAGATGCTACAGAGAAGCCCATGAGTTCCATTACGGACCTATATATAGGGAAGTAACACAAGGTCCAAAGCAAGTGTTTTGCAGAACTAAGGTTACCACAGCAGAGATCTGTGAGGTGGGTTTTGAGGAGAGAGTCAGAGGAGTATGGAAGACCCTGAAACAATGCTGTTGGGAAAGGGACACTCTGGTAGAATGTGGTGTTTAAATGTTGTATACATGAAACCGCATCGTTGACAGAACTGCAAAATTGTATCTTTTGATGACTAAAAATCAAAAATAAAATATAAAGCAACAACAAAAAATACCGTAAAATGAAGATAAACAAATGAATAGCAGCGTCAAAATTTGGTTTCAAATCACCTACTAGATGCCAGAAATGGGTTTGAGGAGAACATACAAATTGTATTAGCAAGATAGAAATACATTTCACTAGGGACAGGCCAGTTAATATGGACAAACTAGCAGTGGGGATAAAAAAACTAGTTAATAGGGATAAACTAGTAATGGGCATGAGAAATGCTTAAGTATTAATATGAAGAAAATAGAACTCAAAAATCACTTTACTTGTGGAGGAGTGAGACAGAGATGTCTGAAATCCCTGTTACAATTCCATAAAGAGTTTTTATTGTAATGAAGGTGACATGCTGGGGTTTATTTACTAAATAAGGCACCCAGAGATTCCCTAGTGAGTGTTATATTTTTCAGGCAGAAGCTACTAGAAAATGGGATAGGAACAAAGATATATCAAGTCACTTGAGAACAATTTGTATAATGTTTTGTGAAGCAATACTGCATAATCTTTAACATATTGACAAAGTGTCTACAATTTCCATATCATTTTAAGTGAGTGCTGCGTGTTCATTTTAGTAACAGAGAATCCTGATGTTTTATTAGATTCCCATGGATTCCTGAGATAATTCACATAAAACATCATCTTTAGGAATGTCTTCTCGATATATTAAATTATTTAATGTTTATGATAACACCACTAGGAAAACATCTATTTTTAATAAATGAAATTTAAGTGCAATGGGGTTAAGGGAACTAGTTGGAACCAGAAGTAGAATTGAGATGTTCAATTCAGTTGATATGAATCTACTGTTCTCATAATATTACTGTAATTAACTAAATGTCTTCATGCTTTCCAAAATTCATAATTTGAAGTTCAAATCTCCAATATGATGGCCTTAGGGGGTGAATGCTTTGGGATGATTCACGAATGTGGGGCTCCTGTTACAGAATTAGTGCTCCTATCAGATGAGGGAGAAATGCCAGAGTTTGTGTGAATAAAACAAGGAAGGGACAATCTGCAACCCCAGATTATAATCCTGATGGTAACTTGACCTTGGATTTTTAGTCTTTATAACCGAGGGGCAAAAATTCCATTATTTCTTTACTAAAGACAGTAGGCTCAGAGAAATATGGGAAGAAGCATATATCTTGAGAGTCCATTCTGCCTTTAGACATTGCAACATGTTTAATGCATATGGTCTTATTATTTGAAAGCTATACGTAGCATACATCTCAATATTATGATTTTACATATAAGTAAATGGAGTTTCAGAGAGATCAAATCATTTGTATTAGATTCTACATCTTATACTTGGGTAGGCAAGGTTTCTACTTGAAGCAGTGTGACTCCCAAACTAATGATTTGCTATCATCTTAATCTTGCCTAAAATTATATCAAAATTAGAAACATACTGTGCATTATTTCAGAGTTTTCCTGATCATAAAGAAGCAGATTATCCCTCACTATCTCATAATCCTTATCTCTCTCTCTTCTGAAGATGCCAAGAAGAAAACCTGAAAACCGCATCACATTCTTCTAGGTAATATCCAGAACTGGGGAATCTCTGACTATCACACATTGCTGTGCTTCAGATTCTATACAAAGGGTTATTTTGCCTTGATTTTCAAAGTCTGGAGCCAACACTATTCTTCATGTGAGAGCTGGTAGAACTCTGTGATCTCTGGTTTCCCAAATCAGTTGTACAAGGCCCTAATCCTCAGCCTAAATCCTCTTCCAGGAATCTAGTGAGAATTATCCCCATATTACTTATGCTACTTGTTTCCATAATGGGAGCTAAGTAAATAACATTTAAGTTGTTGCTTCTTGATTTTTTAAGAAAAACATCCCAGTGTTTTAGCTTGAAGGAGTCTAACACACACAGAATAGATGGATGACATAGTATCTGGTTTTAATTGGTACAACAGTGGCTAGATAGAATGCCTGTTCATATGGGTGAATTACACATGGATTCTTAAAAACCAGGACAATTTTGTTAGGTAAAATAGAAACATAATAAATCAAGTAACTGAATCATCAATAAAGGTGTCACAAGAAGGTATAAATCACTGTTTTGGACATGCCCAGAACACACTTTGATCAGGATACATCCATTGTATCCAGCAAATCTTTGATTCTTTTTTAGGACTATCTATTTTTGCCCTTTTGCTGTGATATGAAGAGTTTGGGAAAGCTGATTTTCTTAGCTTTTATGATCCTGCAGGAATGGGAAACTTTTCTGATTGATTTTCTTATTTTGAAATGGCAGTAAGCTTAGCACTAGATGCCAACCCCATGTTGCTAAGGATTCTATCTGCTTTCTCACCATCACATTAGCTATGTGGCAAAGAAAGGGTGAGCAGACAATTTTTGTTTGATGAGTAAATGAATCATCCCCGAAACCTCAACCCTCATCCAGTTTTACAGGTTATTACTTTAAGTACTTTGCAGGTGATTCCCAGAAGGCTGGCTAATGTGGCAGATATAAAGAGTTGCCAAAGTAGATCAGTGGTATAAAACAACAAAGGCTTTCTTCAGGACCATTGTGGTCTAAGGGTGATACTGCACTGGATTGCTTTTTACTGGGAGGAGATATGGGCCACACCCAGTGGTTCTCAGGAATTACTGCTGGATCTTCACATAGGGATCACTACTTGGTGGGGCTGCAGAAGGGGGACCATATTGGGTGCCAGGGATCAAACCCAGGTCAGTTGCATGAAAGGCAAGCACCCTTATCAACTGTACTATTGCTTCAGTTCCCATATTAGGTTTATCTGAGAACTTCTTAGGATGGGGAAGGTATCATCTGAAACACTGATGTTACTGAAGTAAGTCAATACTGGTCCTCAAAGACTTCCAAAAGTGATAAATATCAGTTCTGGTTACATTTCATCAACCAAAGTCAGTCATATAAAAATCTCACCACATATTAGTACATACAAGCCTTTAAGTACAGTTATAATATAGGTACTATGTTATTGGTTCCATTTTCAGTCAAATATTTTGAACCTGAAAGTGATTGTGAAGAAAACAGAATAATGGAGGCTGGGTACACAGTTAGTCAAACTGTCAGATATTGCTGTTATTAGAGTATGACAAGTCTGGAAGAAGAGATATATGGAAGTGTCAGGTGATCCGGGTGAGATTTGTCAAAGTTCTGTACCTAATCACTGAGTCAAACATCTAGCCCTATGCCCTATCAGTATCCTTGCTCTATTATTTATCTTTTGTCTTGGAAAATCTTGTTATTCCTTGAGAAGAATGATGGCTATTTATTTAGAGCATTATACATCTGCCATCATCCATTCTGTGACTACACTTTAAAGTATTTGGCAAAGGTAATTTTCTTATTTTCTAATGGTGATGATATTCATAGGAATTATTGGGAAATTTATATTGGTGGCAAAATCATTCTTTTTATAACAAATTTTAACAATTCGGTCCATCAGAAGATTGCCAATTCAGACTGTGGCTCATGTTTTCCTTGTAGACAGAGCAAAAACATTTTCCAAAAGCTGAAATTATGATGTGAACTTAGCTTATTGGGGATGAAACATCAGTTGGTTAATGGTCTGCAGACTGTTTCTGTATACTAATATGAGCTTCCAAAAAACAAATCTTTGGTCTAAAATATCATTACAAAATTTTGAGGTTATCAGAGAACGCTATCAACTTACTGTTTAGATCATTTACTGAAGGGGGTATAACAGCCGCAGAAATACACTGTAACCAAGTTCCATAACTGAAAAGATTTATCATAAGGTCCTGTACAGTTAAAAAAAATTAAAGAACATTATCAAGCCTCTAGATTAAACAAAAGGCTCATCTGTGGGGATCAAGTATACCATCATTAGAATTTGTTGGCTCCAAATGAGTCTCCTTGGGAGGGGGGGGGGAGGAGGAGTACGGGAGTCTTTCCAGATTCTGTCCCAAGGTCCTGAGAGAAAGGTTCACAAAGTCATAGTATGGATCATATGCTTACTTCTAACAGTATCTTGCAGATGTTATCAGCTCAGTAAGTTGGTGTCTGAGTGAATAAATTAATTTGATTCTGTATCATACAATCAAAAAAAATAAAGATCAAATTTGATGTTCTATGAATTCTATGTCAGTAACTGCTTTAACCTATTACTTAAAGTAGTCACATGTTAGTAGTTTATTTTAGTCGATTGTTTTGGGGCCGCACTCAATGACACTTTGGGTTACTCCTGTCTCTGCACTCAGAAATCACTCCTGGCAGTACACAGAGCACCAAAAGGGACTGAATCCAGGACGATCTCATGCAAAGTAAAGGTCCCACTATCTGTATTAACTTGTCAGCACCAAACATCAGTAGTTTTTTTTTTTTTAATGAAGTAAAATATTTTTATTCTGTGAATATATAAATATTATGAGAGAACATGGGCCTCTAGAGGGGAGAAAGCCAAGAGTATTCATCCCAAATTGAGATGTGAGAAAATACAAGAATGGAAAATGTACCCCTAAATACTTTAAAAATTACCAATGAAAAAATGGTGAAACACATGTATTGTGTGTGTGATTCCCTGAGTTTAATCTCAGACTACATGTGACCACCTGAATACTACCAGGTATAGAATTGTTGGTCTCAACATAGGTTTGGAATCCCCACAACATGATAAAAATTGTTGAAGACCCAAGGACTTTTATTTATGTCAGTTATAGCTATTGATATTTATTTTATTTAAATTCAAAACATTTTTTTCAGACTTTCCATCTGTATTCTTTTTTTTAAATTAATTTGTTGTTATTTTCTTAAATGAATCAACGTGGGGTACAGTTACAGACTTACAAACTTGCCTGCTTATGTTACAGTCATACAATGATCAAGTACCCATCCCTTCATCAGTGCCCATTCTCCATCATCAATGTTCTCAGTATCCTTCCCACTACTCCCACCCCACCCCGCCTCTGTGGCAGGGCATTCCCTTTTGCTAAATCTCTTTCCTTATGGGTGTTGTGGTTTGCAATAGAGGCATTGAATGGCCATATTTGGTCTGTAGTCTACTTTCAGTACGCATCTCCCATCCCGTGCCAACCCTCCAAACACCCCATACTTGGTGGTCCCTTCTGTATCTGAGCTGCCTTTTCCCCCAGCATGTGAAGCTGGCTTCCAAGCCATGGAGCAATCCTCCTGGTATTCATCTCTACTATTCTTGGGTGTAAGTCTTCCATTCTGTTACTTCGTAGTTCACAAATGAGTGCAATCTTTCTATGTCTGCCCCTCTCTTTCTGACTCATTTCACTTAGTATGATACTTCCCATGTAGTACCACTTGGATGTAAATTTCATGACTTCACCTCTCCTGACAGCTACATAGGATTCCTTTGTGTAGATGTATCAAAGTTTCTTTAACCAGTCATCTGTTCTGGGCACTTGAGTGTTTTCCAGATTCTGGTCATTGTAAAGAGTGCTACAATGAACATACAAGTGCAGATGTTAGTTTTTTTTTAATCCAAAATCTAATCTTCATATAATTCTATAGGTCACATGTTCAAAATGAAATTTTCCCTTCCTTCCTTCCTTCCTTCCTTCCTTCCTTCCTTCCTTCCTTCCTTCCTTCCTTCCTTTCCCTTCCTTCCTTCCTCCCTTTCCTTTCATTTTTTAATGAATAACCATGAGATACACAGTTACAAGGTTGTTCATGAGTGGGTTTCAGTCATACATGTTCCAAGACCCATCTCCTCACCAGTGTACACTTCCCACCACCAATATTCCCACTTTCCCTCCTGCACCCTGCCCAATTGCACCCCCCCCCCCCACACACACCATCTCAGCCTGCCCCAGGCAGGCACTTTTCTTCTTTCTCTCACTTTCTCTCTTTCCTTCTGGGCATTATGGTTGCATTATAGGTACTGAGAAGTTATCATGTATATCCCTTTACCTACTCTCAGCACAAAGTTTTTGCCAAAATGAGTTTTTATGATTTTTTAGAAATCAATGTCTGGGCTGGTACTTTGGGCTACTACATTTGCTTCTAACCAGCTCGTGACCCCATCACTGCACCTCTGTTTCTATTGGATAATTAATTCCTCCTACTTTTTTTGACATTTTTGCCTTACTTTCTCTTCAAAGAATCTTTGTGATTTTATTGAAACTTCCAGATTGTACAAGATAATAACTCTTTTTTTTTTTTGCTTTTTGGGTCACCCCCAGCGATGCTCAGGGGTTATTCTTGGCTCTGCACTCAGGAATTACTCCTGGCGGTACTTGGGGGACCATATGGGATGCTGGAGATCGAACCCAGGTAGGCTGCATGCAAGGCAAACACCCTACCCACTATGCTATTGCTCTGCCCCCAAGATAATAACTCTTTCCATATAATTAATTTAATTAAGTCTTCCAAGACCCTTTTACCATGTAAGATTAACATTTCACAGGCTCTGGTGAATGGGTATAGGGGAAAATTATTGGTTTACTATAAGATCCCTGTCAATTCTAAAATTTTGGAATGATCTCAGTGCTCTTGTTGATGCTAGGTACTCAGTACCTGGTGTCATTTTTCTGTAAAATTTACCACGTTTGTATATCTATCTTAAATTAGAGTGGCTGAAAAATAATTTGTGCCAGAGATCCCTGTCTGTTGGATGAAATAAATGCTTAAATGTTTAGGACATATATTTGAGGATAACAAGCATAATGTCTGTTATAGCTTCTATTTACTCTTAAAATGGCATTTCAATAGGATCCTGAGTGAGTGACATGACATTCAGACATCTCAGAAGCCAGTCTAACTTAGGACAGGGCTTAAAACCTGACGAATCTTCCAGCTACTTACAAGAATATTGTACCTTGCTTCCATTAAAAAAAATAAAGCAAAAAAACAAAAACAACATCTAAAACACAAAATAAATATAAAATCTGTAAAAGATATTTAATTTTATCTATGGTGACTACTTAAACTATTCTTTCAAACTAATTATCCATCTCTATGTCAAATAACTTCATTTTAGTAACTGGAATTTTCTTAGGAGATCTTCTTGTGAATACATGTATTACATTCTTAATTTTATGGAGTAATAAGGCCCAAATATTCCTGACCTGCAGGAAAGAACACCACCTTTAATTGTCCAAGCCAGAAATTTCTAGAGGCGATATCAAGTTATGTTAAGGGTTTTACTAATTCTATTAAAAAAGACTCTGGTATTTTCAATTCTAATATAATTATTTGAATTAAAATACAGAGTCAACATCTATAACACTAAGAACCTGAAATAAATCCCACTATGGATCTAAGGCTTTCAAATATTCTATTAAATAAAATGTCTTATTTATAATTATGCATGTTCTTTAAATTAAATATACTATTTAACTTCCAATATGATCCTCTGAGCAGCCTGAGAATAATAGTAATTTACATTGTTTACATGATTTATGCCAGTGTAGTAGTGTACATTTAGTAAATTTTTAATTTTATGTGTAATATATAATTTAATTCCAAAATTACTGCAGGAATTATTGTTATACTCATTATAAAAATGACTATCTTGGGACATAGTAGATACAGGTCGCAGAGCAGAGCAGAAATTTTAATCTAGAGATTTGGTCTCTTAACCATTATAATATGCCAGTTCCAGTATTACCAAACAGTTGGGAATCATGGGTGCCAAATACAAATGCTGCCTATACAGATTTTGATTTTCTTTCCAATTTTCCTTTCCCTCTCTTTGATTTTTGTCTTTGAGGGTAAATTTAATGATCTCTAATATACTAATTGTTTGAAATAGTACACTAGACTAGCACAAAAAGGTGATCCCAGGTATGTTTATAGGCCATTTTCTACCCTGGGGATTTATTCAGTATGCCAGGGCAAGTAAGTTCCCTTAAGATAGGTAAAAACATATACCTTATAGGGCTGGAGTGACATTATAGTGAGTAAGGTGTTTGTTTTGCATGCTGCCGACCATGGTCCGTCCCGCGTATCCCATATAGTCCCCCAAGCACCTTCAGGAATAATTCCTGCCTGCAGGGCCAGGTATAACCCTTAAGCATCACCAGATGTGATCCAAAAAGACCAAAAAAAAAAAAAAACTTATGTAATTCTAGTAAGAATTACCATTGTACCAGGTTCATTTAGATAATTTAAGAAAAGGTAAAGGTAAAGGCCCTCCCGTTGATCGTCGATTTGCTCGAGCGGGCTCAGTAACGTCTCCATTGGAGACTTTGTTGTTACTGTGTCTGGCATATCGAATACTCTCGGTAGCTTGCCGGGCTCTCCGAGAGGGGCGGAGGAATGGAACTCGGGTCGGCCATGTTGGCCGCGTGTAAGGCGAACGCCCTACCCGCTGAGAAATAAGAAATATAACCATTACCCTCAAGAAGTTGGAGGAGCCTAGGAATTCCAAATGGCGTTAGCTGACTGGTTAAAAAAAAGTACAACCCCAAAATGATTTTAAATCTAGTCCAGAAAAAAACACCATCAGAGAAATGCTGAGCTTGATACATTATAACAAACCTTACAAAACTGGGAACACATTTAAGGAGGAGTCAACCTGCCTAAATCCTTCGTGGTACTTTTTTTTTTCCATAAAATGGCATGATTTTTTGCAAAGAAATTTAGAAGACAACAAAAGAATAAAACTCCAGAATTTAAAAAAAATTGAAAACATATTGTGGCTGGAATTTAAATAACCCCAATCACATAAAAATGGAGCGATGCTATTCAATGATGAGCAGTAAGAAATAACCCCATGCCTTTTAATTCATCTCTAATGTTTTCCATTGCGGGCAAGTGCCCGCAAATCTGCAAAAGGACTTAACTGGCTTAAAAAAGACATGGAACAAACTAATTTCAAAGGATCAGTGTACTGTGATGTGCTCATACTGATTTCAAAATCTCTCTGCATTTCTTCATATGAATTATTTAAAATAATTCTCAAGCCTCCAACACGATGATTTAGATCTCCTAGTTACTTAGTAATCACCTTCTGTTGATGCTATTATAGCCAGAAAATAACTTTTTTGACTTTCTGGTATTTTTTTTTGTACTTGTAACAAGGACAAAAGAAATTTTTAAAAAGTTAACATCTGGGGGTCTGGAACAATAATACAGTGAGTAGGGCATTTGCCTTGCACACAGCCAACCCAAGTTTGAACCCCAACATCCCATATGGCCTCCCAGCACTATCAGGAGTGATTCCTGAGTGCAGAGACAGGAGTCATCCCTGAGTGTCACTGGGTATGACCCCGAAATAAAAAAAAAAGTTAACATCTGTTTTTATATGTAGTTAATGTTTTAAAATGGAATATTTTGGTAATCTTCTTGTGTCCCTGTTGTGAGCTGCCATGTGTAATCTAGAGACACTGAATGCTTTATTCGGACCTATTCAACTTTCCCCCCACAACCCTGAGGTCACCTTAACACTGGTGTTTTCATTAGAACCCATGGAATTTTCAGTAAACTTTCATTTCTAGGAGCTTGTCTTTTTCCATTTAACCCAAACTTTCCTCTTGATTTTTGCTTTTAGATTATAGAACTGTTGCCAAATTAGACATGTTTTTTTTTATAAAAAAAAAATCAACACTCCCTTTTCTGATGTTGAGTTGGTGTTTTAGTTTAGCCATTAGTAGAAATATCTACAGTCACTTATTCAAGTGACAAAATTAAAAATTATTTTCTATCCTGCCATGAGCTAAAACAAATGACTAACTTTGCCACTCACTTGCCTGTCCTGACATTGATTTTTCATTTCTGGGACAATGGTCTCATGGTCAGTAAATATTGCTTGAATACCCAACAATTAAGAAAGAAAGAGACACGAGGGGAGAGCACTAAACCATGAGTAATTTCTCACAGTTCACTGTGTTTTCTGTTTTGAAGACACTGCTGGAGGTTGACCTAGCAACAAATTGTCCAATTCCTGGTGCACCACAACCAAGTGTTTACAAACACTATATCTACAAGAAAGTGGTCATGTGAGCTCCAGAGCCAAGATGCCTAACAACTGATGAGCCCAGACACTGAAGTATGGGAGAACACCAAAACTGAAATGCATGACCAGCCAGCATGGCAACCAAATGTGTAATCACTATCTTATTTGACATCACAACAATGGAAAGGGGAAATTTGAAAATAATAACCCCGATCTAATAGTAAAATTTAAATTAAAAATCTATTTTGAAATGTAAGTGAAGGCAGGAGAGATAGCACAGGGAATTCAGTGCTTGCCTTGCACATGACCCATCCTGGTTAGATCACTAGCACACATGTGGACTCCTGAGCACTGCCAGGAGTGACCCCCGAACAGAGTCAGGAGTAAGTCTTGAGGACAGTTGAGTGTGACCCCAAAACAAAACAAAAAATGGAAACAAACTGTAACAACAACAAAATGCAACTGATTTAATGCCTTAAAAACTTGCCTTGATGCCATTGCCTATCTGCACTGTTACTCACATCTCCTCTCTGGTGGAACAAATCCATCTTTACTTCAATGCCCTTGTAATGTAGGCCTAACAGAGACTGAGTTTCCTACAACCAACAAAGGATTTCAAGACTCATCTCTCTACCTCTTAAACCCAGTGGTAGCTGTCAGTGTGGCCACTTGCCCCATCTGTTGGTGGCAGACTGTATTGGATCTGGACTAAGGTGAAGACTGCTGAGAGCAAGAAAGACCAAGATAAATGGCAGATACAGTGAAACTTCAGACACAGGGAAAGAAAATTTATGATGCATTATATTATATTAAAATCATGAATGAATCACTGTCCTCTTCAAAAGCACTTGCTCCTCAAATGAACATATTCTTTTTCTTTTCTTTGGTGTAAACCCCTACTACTATAGACAAAATTCTCTCAACTTCTCAATACATGCTGATTAAAATAGAATGAGAGATTGAATGTGCTGTTAAAGCTTAATGACACATTAATGATGTTTTAGTATAAACTGTTAATTTTACAGGTAAAGATATCAAACTCTGGACAATTTACATAACTACTCCAACTTGTAAAAAAGGGCCCAAACTAGGTTTCTCACCCAGGCCAATTATCTTTTAATCTGATGCTCTTTTTCTTTCTGCAAGGTGGTTGAATACAGATGTAATTTAGTGGACATGAACTCTCAGAATATATACTAAAGTTCATATAAGTAAAATAATTGCCATGCATATTGCAAGAAGGGAAAATGCTTAGATGTCAAAGACTATTAGAACAAAGATGAGTAAACACCCAACTATGAAAGAATGGATCAAGAAGTTGTAGAATATGTGTACAGTGTAATACTATGCAGCTCTCAGAGAGAACAAAATCATACAATTTCCTATAGAGGTTATCAGGCTGAGTGAAGTGAGTCAGAAGGAAAGGAATGGATACAGCAAGGGTTCGATAAAGGGCTAAAGGTAGAAGAATAGGAGAGCTGATCTACAGAACCAAGTTCGTGGGTAAGAGGGGGTGTTAAAAGAGAAGGCGCTTTGGGACCCTGTGGAGAGAGGTGGGTACACTGGTGACTGACGAAGTGTTAGAATTACATACACATGAAACTACCATCAACAACCTTGTAGCTCACAGCACTTCAATGAATCAAGAGGAAAAATAATAAAAATGGATTTGCCATTACAAATTCCAGATAACAAGATTTTCAGGATTCCTGGATATGTTGCTTTTGCCCTCTTAAGATCAGTTTTGGGAGAGATCCTCCCTGATAAATTAGGAAGCCTTCCCATTTTTTCACTTGACAGTATCTTTAACATTTTCACTTTGCCCAATACCTCACATTACGATACATATTAGTTTATGGGCTTGATTATTTATTAGATTGTTTAATTTGCCTTTCTTTTAGGAAAGTAAAGGTAATATTTACTTTTATTTCTCACTTTATATTCAGAAGATCACATCCTACTGACATAAAAATATACCCAACAGTTTGTCAATCATTCATTTATTTAATAAAGTTCTAGTTGATGGGCTTACAAAGATGAAAAGACAGGCAAAATTCATGCAGTCTGTAATATGATAATCATCCAGGGGATACATAAAATAAACAAAATAAGTAAAATGCTCCATACTGAATAAATTTTAGATGCCATCAATTTGAAGATAAATGCCTACATTTATATAAAAATGAAAAGTTCCATTTTTATGCTATTAATTTTTAATATATTATATTTCAGAGATATATACCAATATGAATAGGATATATCTTAGAAATTATGAAACAGTATAATATGTACATATTTCAATATATTATACAGTATAATATGTACAATGTATAAATTATAAATAGTATAATATGTACAAGATAATGACAAGTAATACAATAAAAATAAAGGTATAAGGGATATAAAGGCATATGGGTATAAAGAGACAGTTCCTTGAATAGATGAATGAAATAGTTTAAAATTACCCATGAAGGAAGAAGACTATTAAGTCTGTGGCTATAAAGAACAGCTATATTAACAAGAACCAACATTTTATTTTGTGATATTTAGTAAGTTTGGTGGCAAATAGAACACTACCCCAGCCCTGAATGTTGTTTGTCGAGTGGGTTAGAGCAAGTCTGAAGTCTCAGTTTCCTAAATTGGAAGACAGATTCTATAAAATGTGATATTAGAAATCATCATTCATTCATTCATTCATCCATCATCCTGTTATTCGTCGATTGCCTCGAGCAGGCCCCAGTAACGTCTCTTTCATCCTAGCCCTGAGATTATATTCAAGGCTCTTTAGGAGAATGAGACCCATCATTGTTACTGGTATTTGGCATATTTGGTACGCCATGGGGAGTTTGCCAGACTCTGCCCTGTGGGCAGGCTACATTGGATAGCCTGCAAGTTTGTCCAAAGTAGGAATGAGATAATAAGATGTCATAAAAAGATGCCCTGATAATATGTCGCATTTGCGGCCGCATTTGCGGCCGCGCGGTTCCGGGAGCTCCCCTCCAAGGGACCCCGGCGAGGAACAGTCAGGCGCAGGGGCAGGAGACTGCACTGGTCTCGTCCGGGAGCTGGATTTTGTAGTCTCTGAGTCTTGGCCGCTGATGGGATTACACGGCGCCAAGGGGCCAGGTGGTGGGTGTGACCCCCGCCTACTGGAATTTGGAGGATCTGGGTGGAGGATGCTCAACTCCAATCCAAGTAGGCTTGGAGATCTCGGCCCCGGAACCCGCGTGGCTTTGTCCCTCTGCCAGTACCTTCATATGTGCGGAGAGTGGTCTCGGCAGGCATGGTGGTGGCTGGTCCTGGAGGTCTTCCGCTGCCACAGTCCTGGTCGGGGCAGGGAGGATAAAATAAAAATCCAGCTATAAATCTACAAAATCCAGCTCCCGGACGAGACCAGTGCAGTCTTCTGCCCCTGAGCCTGGCTGTTCCTCGCCGGGGTCCCTTGGAGGGGAGCGGGTTGAGCTTTCCTCCCCGCCCCGACCAGGGCTCCGGCAGCGGAAGACCTCCAGGACCAGCCACCACCATGCCGAGACCACTCTCCGCACACATGAAGGTACTGGCAGAGGGACAAAGCCACGCGGGTTCTGGGGCCGAGATCTCCAAGCCTACTCGGATTGGAGTTGAGCATCCTCCACCCAGATCCTCCAAATTCCAGTAGGCGGGGGTCAACCCACCACCTGGCCCCCTGGCGCCGTGTAATCCCATCAGCGGCCAAGACTCAGAAATCATTGTTAATGAATAAATAGTGAAGATGATACTAAATATATGATAGTTTGCATTACCTTTATCATTTCATTTTGTAACTTAAACTTTGAATGCCTGCTAATTTTCAAGGTTTTTTTAAATGGATTTTTGGGTCATACCCTGTGATGCTCAGGGGTTACTCTTGGCTCTGCACTCAGAAATTGCTCCTGGTGGTGTTCAGGGGAAACTTAAGGTGTGTGGGGATCAAACACAGATTGGCCACGTCCAAGGCCTTACCCGGTGTAATATTGCTCTGGTCCCCTCCTCTGTTGCTTTTAAGGACTAAACCCTGACCATTACTTGAGAGTTTCGGATTTTCCTACCCCTCTAAGAGATCTCATGGAACTCAGTATTTATCTTTTGAACCTTTTGTTTCAACTTGTCACTTATCTGTCTCTCCTAGTAGATTACAAGCTGTTTAAGCACAAAAATTTTGACTTTTTCATTCTCATAGTAAGGATTTGCTACTCAGAAAGCCCATATAATATTGTGTGGCAAAATATAAGACTAAATGGTTAGGGAAAAGGAAAGTTTTTGTTAACACCCTGCTAACACATGCACTAAGTGTGTGTTAGTTCATTCACTGAACAAATCTTTTAAGTGCTAGTTGGCAAAATTTCAGAGAAAAAGATTGTTGTTTCTTGAAAGATGGGGAAATAACTCATATATGCAGGTCACGTGCTTGGACTTGGACTTAGATTTTCACATCACAGTTCTTCTCTACTACAGATAGATATTCTCTTTTATTTTTTTTTATTTTAATGAATCATCGTGAGATACATTTACAAACTTAGAGACTTTCAAGATTGCGTTTCAGTCAAACAGTGTTCAAGTACCTATCCCTCCACCAGTGCATTCTCCACCACCAGCGTTCCCAGTATCCTCCTCCCACCCCTACCCCTTCCCACCTCCCACCGCTGTGGTAGGCAGGTAGATATTCTTAGAGAATGCCTCTCCAGCATTCCCTACAGTAGTAAGCTGCTAATGTTGCCAGGTTCTAAAGAGACTGCAAATATTTCTCAACATTTTGTATGGGAGCCAGAATTTATATCCATCAATGACCCATGGAACAGTGATCTTTTAGGTGATACAAATCAATAGGGGTGAGGGGTGATTGGTTTCTCAGCTTAATTTAGACAAGTGTACTGTAAAGTGCTTGAGCTCAGCTATAAGCACAAAAGCTACCATACCAGCCTGCAAAGTAACTTCTCTGAAAATGATTTAGTTTTTTTCATTTCTCAAGAGCTAAGTAGGGCATTGCCCTCAACCAAAAATAACCTTCCATTGGCTTCACAGGTCAAGAAACCATTAGAAAGAAATCATCTCAGCTGCTCAAGGATGGTCTCCTGTTTATCCACACGGGCACCAAACCCAACACCACTTTGATGCAGATGGGCAGCCAGCCAGAAACAATAGAACTTCAGTGTTAGACTTCCCTTGATTCTCCTGCCTGGGATTGAGGGACGAGGAGGATGGGAAGAAAGGAGGCAGGCCAAAAATCAACAAAGCGCAATGTAGTCAAGCTGTTAATAAGTTTCTACAATATGAAGTGAGAGCCAGAGCCTGTATTACATGAAACATTTGTAGTCTTTCATCCTGGCACTCAACTACAGGTCTTAAATATAAGTCCAGATAGAGTCCTAATAGCAGTCAAAAATAAATGATGGATAATGGCTTGAATTAAGAAAAAACATCTGATAATATAAAATGAATTATGAAAACTTTTAATAGAATGAAGAATTAGAGTTTTTGTTTAATTTTTATTTCATTCCTTGTTAACTGTGCCACTTTAGGCTGGTCAATTATACAATTGAGAGCTACATTTTCACCATAGAAAAATATTGAGGGGGTACAGTGCCACCAGCAGGTCAACCTGTATCTGCAGGGAGAGTTCATCAACAGCCTGATACCCTAATATTGCCACTATTCCTTTGGCCAAACCCAAACAACTTGGGACCAAATTTCCTGAGAAATATAATGGCCAAAAGTTAGATATGTGGGAGTCATGTTCACAATCCACATCCGGCTCAGCTTTTGGTCTTGCTTCAGAGACCCATAAATAAATCTCAAAAGAGATCAAAAGTCACAGTTAATTTTGGATCCTTAATCTTAAGCAAACCAGGATAAAGCAGAGGAGGGCAGGTCATCCTGGTCCCTGGCCAAGAAGAGCCCCTGGCAGCCACTTGCTCCCACAATCCAAAATCACCACCATGCCTTGGGTTAGACTCCACTGTCTCAGAACAGACCTCACCAAGATATAATCTGCTAAAAATTCAGGTATATGGGTTTTGTGATTAAATCTTCAGGATTTTGGGGCTGGAGAGATAGTACAGTGGGTAGGGCATTTGTCTTGCCGACGACCAACACGGGTTCCTTTCCCAGCATCCCATATAGTCCCCTGAGCACCGCCAGGAATAATTACTGAGTGCAGAGCCAGGAGTAACCCCTGTGCAACTCCAGGTGTGACCCAAAAAGCAAAAAAAAAAAAAATCTCCAGGCTTTCTTCAGGTCAAGATGGGCTACCTCCCCCCACCTCCCTGTACTTCCAGAAGCCTCAGCAATCACATCCATACCCCAAAGCTGTCAGCCAGTTACAGCCAGTTAAAAAGTTACTCTAGCCTTATTGTCCCGATAAAAATACTGAAAGCCCTGATCAAACATGATGACCCCCTAGTACCCATATTGCAAAACATAATGCAAAAAAATAGAGGAAAGTTGGGGCTTGGGGTAGAAAGTTGGGGGATGGTGGGAGGGAAATGGGGCACATTGGTGGTGGGAAATGTACACTGATGAAGGGATGGGTGCTAAATCATTGTATGACTGAAACCCAATCAATAAACAGCTCTTTAATGGCTTATCTCATGGCTATTCAATCAAAAAATTTTAACAAAAGAAAAATGTTTACAATATTTTAAACCATGTACATTTGCATTATTGGAAACGTTAAATAATCAAATAGTACTTTGTAGATTTTAAAGAATTAGACAAATACTTGATTTTTATCTTGCTCTTCAATTATAAATCTTTGTGGTATATTTTAAAATCATAATATAGATATGCTTTATGTAGAAGGACATCATTCTTGCTCTAAAAATTTAATACAATTTGAAACAAAAGTGGATTCTGCTTCCAAACAATTTTTTATTACAGTGTCCTCTTCCTTTAATTCCTTCTTTGGTGTGAGAAGGGCAATTTATTGATTTTATTGCTTAATCTCCAACATTATGACAGAGCTAGGCAAATATCAGGCAATAACAGTCCCATTAAAATGTTGCACTGCTTTACACTTGCACAAAGTAAAATAAGGCATTAAAAAGCACCTTTGAAAGAATAATGTGGTTTATAGACAGTACTTTAAGCATAGTTTTGTCATGTTTGAAATCCTTTTAAGCTTTCACAGCTCATCTAATAACACTAGGAATCAAAAACCATCCACATTCTTCCTTCAACCCTGTTCTACTTTGTATCTTTAGCACAATGACCCAGTTCTCTCTCAACTGTGTACTTCACCTTCTATCTTCTGGTAACACACACCACAAGGTACCTGTTTTTATAGCAGCTACACCATACACACACATTTCATCCTTTCCCACCTCTAGGCCTTTTGGTCACCTTATTTTTTTCACCTAGATTCCAGTTCTTTCTCCTATCTGCCTTTCAAGTCCTGCCAAATTTTCAAAGCTCCTCTGTTTTAGGAAGCCTTTCCAAATACTTTGTCAATTCCATTTAAAATGCATTTTTCCTATATCCTAAGGACTTCTAGGGACTCCTAAGGACTTCTAAGGACTTCATAGCATCCTTCTATCAAGTCCTTCTGATTTCACATATCCTTTTACTTATAGCTTTACAAAACAAAAATGAAAACATGTAACTCTATCAGTGGGGCTATGGTTATAAGACTAGATAACATTTTCCTGGATCAAAAGGAAGATTCACCACTGGCAGTTGCTTAGAATGTTAGCAAAGTTTCAAAAACATTGCAGATATTAGGATACATATTCTGATAGATTTGGTGCTGGGGAATTTACAGTTTTGAGTAACTAGTTTATACTTTTAAGTAGGTAGTAACTGTAGCATGAACATTCTTTCAAATTATAAAATGACTAGCCATCTCCAGATACATAGAACAAGGTGTAATCTTTTTGAAGTTCTAGATTAGCATTATTTGATACTATCGCTTTCCAAATGTGTGTAGCACAAATTATCCATTTAGAATCCAGAACAATCCTAAGAAGTGACTAATCTTGTTAATGTCTCCACTGTACATACCTAGAAGCTGAAGCAGAGGAACGAAAAACAATGAAGGTAAATGGAGCTAGGCAGCAAGGATTCACATGCAAGCCCCCATCCTTCATAACTAGAATTAACACTTTGCTTTTCTGGTTTTAGTAGGGGGTCCCCAGGGGCCCAAAAGCAGACTGCAGAAATGCCATTTGCACCGAGGTAGTCAAATTGCAGCACTATTCACAATACTGAATACAATTAATAAACAACCTATGTATGTGCTTGAGAACAGACAACTGGTTAAAGAAACTATGGTACATCTACAGAATGGAACACTATGCAGCAGTTAGGAAAAATGAAATCATGAAGGTCACTATAAATGGATGGACATGATGAGTATCATGCTGTTTAAAATTAGTCAGAAGGAGAAGGATAGACATAGAATGATTACATTTATTTGTGGAATTTAAGAAACATAATTGAGAATAATACCCAAGGACAGTAGAAACCAGGGCAAGCAGGATTATTCCTTATTTGGAAGCCTGCCTCAAGTGCTAGGGGAGAAGGCAATTGGTATAGAGAAGGGAACATTATGACAACAATAGTTGGAAATAATCACTCTAGATAGGAACTGTGCACTGAAAGAAGGTAAAGGAACAAACAGTATCAGTATCTGTGCTGCAGACCATAGTGCCCAGAAGGAAAAAGAGAGAGAGGAGGGGGAGGGAAATGCTTGCCATAGAGGCAGGCTGAGAGAAGTGCGGGGTGGGTTGGAGGGAAACTGGTATCATTGGTGTGGGAAACGGACACTGATGGAGGGAGGGGTGTTGGATCATTGTATGACTGTAACCTCATCATGAACAGCTTTGTAACTGTATCTCATGGTGACTCAATCAAAAAAATTAAAAGTAAAAAAAAAATGAAAAGGGCCTCAAAGGATTGACCACATTTCTATGAACTGCCAGTTCTCCATCCTTATCTTTATGTGGGTTTAAGCAAAAGAGTTACAAAAACCCCCTCTTCCACCCTTCCTATCATGCCCACCTCCATCTAAACTTCTGCTTTTGTATTCCTTTCATCTTCCCTTTCTAACAACCACTAAGGAAGCAGTGGGGCTTCCTTTAAATTTAAACTGTGGTAAGTACCAGGTTGTTTGGAACCCCAGGAACTACTGAATCAGTCACTGTTTGCTACATACTCTAACAAATATCTCTTTGAGATTCTAGAATGACTCAATCAGACATCCCACACCTGCCAAAGAGAATCAGTTGCTCTGAGATTTGAGCTGTTCCCAGAGTACACAATTTCAAAGGATCAGCCCTTTTATAGGCTTGGTTGGTGTAATGATGGGCTCCTTAAAGAAAAACAAGCCTTATTTATTTAACAGAGAAAATTCAGGATCTCAGTCCTCAACAGGAACCCAGGAAATATCAATACTGAAATTTAGTAAATGATGAGACAATGAGACAATGATATTATTTAACAGGCACATGTCCTTAAAATGAATCAGTCCAAAGTTTCTCCTATGCCAAATCATTTTTTTATTGTAAATAATGGGCCATAAACCTTCTGAAAAATAAATGCAGAATGTATGAGATCCTACCTATGTTTTTCTGGAAAGAAGACACTCAATTTTCATGAATTTGAAAATTCAAGCTATAAGGTTTTCTATCACCGAGAAAGTGTTGTGAGTGGAGTTGGGTAGAGAGATAAAATGGGACAAGATAAGGCCCATAGTTATCCCTGGTCTGATGCCTGCAACACACAGTCCCTAGAACCAGCACTGCATCCTTAGACCTTCTGTTGAACTGCTGAACTGTGGGCCAGGTTGACTGAAAATTGCCAGGAGATGACTCAGGCCTCCAAGCACTGCTTAGAAGGCTTCCTCTCCCTGAAAGAGAGGGGAGAGAGAGAGACAGAAGAGAGCTAGAGAACGAAAGAGAGAGAGAAAGAGAGAGAGACAGAATATTGTTGAACATTGACTGGATTAATAATTATTTCTAGATTCATCTTTTGGTTCCACTATGCAAAACCCTCCCAACATAGACATACAAGTATATGCCTTGCTTCTGCTAAAATTCCTTCCAGAAAAGGCAATGAGTCTTTTGAGAGCGGAAATTATAGCACAGATATTGTTCTTCCTGCCTGAAACCAATAGGTGACCTTGACTGTTCTCGGGTTTCCTCACTCTCTCTGCCTAACTTTCATTGACTGCCATGTGGTGCCCACAGAAATATATCCCTTCAAAGAACATTTCATGTATCTGAAGAGGAACTATGGTGACAGTTGTGCTGTTTCTCATTTCCACATTGTTTGTATTTCTCCACAACTAAATCCTGTCCCTTCTCTTCTGCTGTAGCTTGTCTTAACATTGATGAATAGTGATATAGTGCTTTAGAACTTAGGAACTCCTTCATAAATGTTTCTTGATTCTACTATATCAAGTTCGGTTACTTGCTGGAATATTCTATATACTGAATATCCATTTTATAAACTCTGCAAGTTGAAAACTAGAAGTCACATGACTTGACTAAAGGCACTTGGTTATAAGCGATGGAGCTAAGACTCTTCTGTTCCTTAGGATATAAGGGTTTGAAAACAATTGTCCTGGATAATTACCCAGCGTCTACTTTCTACCTACTTCTGCTCTTCCCACAAGGCTAACATGACCCTAGTTAGCCACACACCATTACAATCATATGTGTGACTTTCAAAACTGAAGTTGTACTATCACCATTGAAAAAATTTCTTTCTAGGGTTACTTCATTACTTTCTCTCCTCAATCTGACTGCAAACTTTTGAGTGTGGTGCCTACTTGTGCTTAAATCAGGGATACTAGAGCTAGTATCTGGCACCTGCCAGGCACTAAATAAATATTTGTTTATTAATAGTTAAATAAATAGTAAATAAATGTTAAATAAATAAGTAAATGGATGACAGATTATTTAAGGGGAGCTGAGGCAAATTCTTTTCTGGTTTCATTAATGATGTTATTTTATTTAAATATTCCCTCTTTCTTTACCTAATATTTTCCAAAAATGCTGCTTAAGGCTAAATTTTTCACAGGCAATTCATTGTGTCAGGAGGCAACTGTCTCTTGCAGGACAGTTTCTCTGAAAACTAGTTCATCAAAACCTTTGATCCTAAAGGTTTGTTTTAATTAAAGAGGGGAATTTCCCAGTTAGAAGTACCTAATTTACTATTAGAATAGTTCTTATCTATCATATCTTCATTACACAGGTGCAGATCAATTGTAAGCAAGTTGAGAAAAGGACAGAACTTTTGAGATGGTAAATTTCATCAAGGATTTTCAAGAGCATCTCTGAGTGGGCATGCGCTGTTCTTCATTTCTCTTCTAATATCGATATTTGTTTGTCTGGAAGGTTCCGGGTAAGGAGTTGTTTCAGAGTGCATCCGGTTTAATTAGGGAACAAATTTCTTGGGACTGAGTAAGCTCTAGATGCATATCTGAGTTTCAGAAAACCCCAGCTGAGTTGATTGGAGCAATTGGAATACAAGGTCAAAATTTTATAAAGATGGATTATATCTTTTTCTCTGGCTTCTGAGAACAACAGAAACTCTGTTATGGTCTGCTGTGATTTTTTTTCTCTTTTTCTACTTCCTCACTCAGAGAGATAATGCATTTAGTATGATCCTTTACAGAAACTTCATGAGAAAATTGTGATATGTATTCCAAGTACAGGAACTTGAGTCTGGCGCCTTAGACCACTCAGCCATCCTGGAGCGATAGCACAGCGGTAGGGCGTTTGCCTTGCACTCAGCCAACGTGGCCGACCCGAGTTCGATTCCTCCGCCCCTCTCGGAGAGCCCGGCAAGCTACCGAGAGTATCTTGCCCACACGGCAGAGCCTGGCAAGCTCCCCGTGACGTATTCGATATGCCAAACACAGTAACAACAAAGTCTCCAATGGAGACGTTACTGGGCCCGCTCAAGCAAATCGATGAACAACGGGAGGACAGTGATCCTGTGATTCCAAGTACAGAACAGTTGACTTTGTTTTCTTTGCTGAAGAAGAGAATACTATGCCATTTAATGCAACTAAGTTTTTCTATTAAATTATTAACTTAGAAATATATAATATTTCCTCCTGCTAGTAACTTTCCAACCAGACAGTCATAGAAGCCATAATCCCATAAATAGGTGGTGTATATTAGAAGACATTATAGATATACATTGAAAGTGTCTGAACTATATAATCTACTTAAATCGAAGAAAGTGAGATTAATGATCTTTTCTTTGTTTTTTTTTGGGGGGGGGCACAGTTGGTAATGCTCAGCACTTACTCCTGGCTCTGAACTCAGAAATCACTTCTGGTGGTGATCTGAGGACCATATGGGATGACAAGGATCAAACTTGGGTTGTCTATGTCAAATTCCCTACACACTGTACTATCTCCCCAGCTCTTAGAAAAACAAGTTTTAGCGAAAAGAATAGTTTAACAGTTTAATTTACATGATATTTACTGACCACTGTGTATGTCAAAAGTCAAAATTCCCTGGAAAATTACTTCTGATCATGAATTCTGAAAGAGAAGAGCAAAACACTGTTATGGATTGAATAACTTAAATGGTATCCCCCAAACCCATAACTAACATCCCTTATTATCAACCAGCTGTATGAGAAAATAAGGATTTTAGAGAATAATAAAAGTTAAATGCTTGTATTAAAATAGAAACCTAATTCGATAGGATCATAACCTTGTAATAAGAGACAGTTCTAGCCCTCCATCCAGACATGTACCAAGAGTTCATATGAGCATGTTATGTCTACATTCAAGTCAGAAGAGAGACTGAACTAGAAGCTGGCACCCTCATCATGAACTCAGCTTCTGGAGATGTGAGAAAGTGAATGTCTGTTGTTTAAGAACATTTACTCTGTGGTGTTTAACATGGTGTTTGACGTATTTCTTAAGCTCGTTAATAAATATTTCTATCTTCCCCTTCTCTGGAAAGGTTGAAAGAACATAATAAGCCCTGAATTGCAAATAGTTAGACCTCATTATAGATCTCACCTTGACAAAATTGAACTCTCATGTGAAGGATGAAGTTCTACAAGTGCTGTGTGACATGGGTTACAGATATTAAGTAGTAAGCTTAATGATTCCCCCCAATGATAAGATAATTATTTAACAGTGTACCACACTAGAGTGATATTTGCCAATACCTATTAAGATGTTTCAATAGTTGCATTTCAAATAATTGATCCTATGTGATTCTACTCAAGCATGCTCAGACAGATGCATATAGGTGATCACTGCCATGTGGTTAATAGAAGAACATAGTAGGAAAAATTGCCAAAGTCATCAAATTGTTAATCAGTAGAGTACTAGTTAAATAATGATATATTCATACATCAGGATACTGTGCTACAGAGAAAAAGAATGAGACATTTCTCATTCTTTCTGCCTTAGTATTGTTGTTCCACGAACTATCTCTTGCAAGGCCTATTGTTCTCTATATCAAAGGAGCACCTGCTTATTTTAAATGTATGCCCACTTCTCATCTTGGAACATGCTGGCTCCTGTCTGTGTTTAGCCAACTTACAGAAAGCTGTTGTAGGAGTACTTTATCCTCAGAGCTCAGATGTCACTGGACAGAACTGCTGTGGTCCATCTTCCTCCAGGTGATTCAAGCCTCCCACTCTTCCTTTTAGTCCTCCAGGTTAAAGGGTTAAATCAGATAATATCTTTGTGGATCTTGCTCATCTCTAAGCTAGTTCACCATATTCTGTCTGGTTTCTTAGTGATTTTACAATCCATAATCTATTCTATTATTGAGTTCTCACTTTTAAAGTCCTCAGACTTTATGCTAGTAAAGAAACAATGGCAAAAATAACCTTTGGGATACTATAGAATATTCTCCTGATTGCATGGAATAACAGGATACCTATCCATAAACATATTTGTATACGACAAACTTGGAAAGAACATATGAGAATCAATAACTTATATGAAGGTCAGTGGGAATTTATAATTCATTGTATATGTGTTTAAACCCTGTGCATTTTTAAGATATGCAGGACATTAAATAAAAATAATTTAGGGCCAGAAAGATAGTAAAAGGCTCAGACCTAGGTCCACATGATCCCTTGAGCATCACCAGATACAGCCCTGGAGACCCAAGTACCACCAGGGTGGCCCAAGTAATGAGTTGCATCACAGGTTCTGATTAGAACTGTACCCTTGGGCCCACGCATTGAATAATCAGCTTGCTTGGTTGAGAATAACTAGGAGGGTACCCCTGTCCTCCTGAGCACTGGCTGGGAGAACCAACCCCAGAAAGTTTAACTTGTAAAAATCTTTCTGCCATTTCAGAGAAATTTCTCCCCAGGTCTGTTTCCTTGCCTGAACTAATACTCTAGCAGGTTGATTTCAGAAATATCAGCTCCACAGATGCCACATTGATCATGACACCTTCATGTTCACCATCCTCCAGTGCTTGTCCTGATTCTGGGGATGAAGACTAGGACACATTGTTTGTTTCAGGCTGACCATTGTTTACTAACAGCCTTTTCCAGTTCATGCAATAACAAGCTACCCATGTACCAGATTCTTCCAGTTCCTTCAAATGGCACACCTGGCTTCCTCCCACCTTGGTCTCTCCACTAATTAAATACTCATTAAACAGAAACATAGTTAATAGGGATGGAGTCAGGGAATCCTACAACATGGTTAATTTCTTCCCAAGCAATGCTCTGTCCTGTTTATATAGTCCTTGGTTGCTTCTTTAATGTTGGTTTTCAATGAAAGGATTATTTTAATGAAGGTTATTGGATTCAGAGTTACTTTGAGTTAGCTGGAAACAACAGCAAAACTTTTGTCTCCTCAACTGACACTTCCAGGGAATGTCAGCTGATGACTTCATCAGAAAGGGCTTCAGATACACACCTCGCCTATTTGTACATTGTTTTTTGTTAAATCAAGTTCATGTACATTTCTGTAACTGGTTTATAACAACATACATGTCAAAGAGCTTTTGTCTAGTACAGTAATTCAACTAAAAAAACGCTGACAAATATGAATCACGTTCATGATCATCCTGTTATTGGTCGATTGCCTTGAGTAGGCACCAGTAATGTCTCCTTCATCCTAGCCCTGAGATTATAAAAAGTGACACATTCAAGGCTCTTTCAGGGTTAGGAGAATGAGACCCATCATTGTTACTGGTATTTGGCATATTGGGTACTCCACGAGGAGTTTGCCAGACTCTGCCGTGTGGGTAGGCTACACTTGGTAGCCTGCCAGGTTTTCCAAAGCAAGAATGAGATAATAAGATGTCGCACGGCCACGAATGCGGCTGTGCGCTTCCGGGAGCTGAGTTTTATAGTCTCTGGGTCTTGGCCGTTGATGGGATTACACAGAGCTGGCGGGGCAGTTGGTGGGTGTGACCCCCGCCTACTGGTAGATGGAGAATCTGGGTGGAGGATGCTCAGCTCTGATCCGAGTAGGCTTGGAGATCTCAGCCCCAGGACCCGTATGCCTTTGTTCCTCTGCCGGTACCTTCATGCATGTGGGGAGTGGTCTCAGCATGGTTGTGGCTGGTTCTGGAGGTCTTCGGGGCTCTGCTGGGGTTCTGCTCAGGGGGGAAGGGAAACTGAACCCGCCCCCCCAAGGGGCCCCAGCGAGGACATATTTTTCTCACAAATATGAATAAAATACAATAAAATCCAATAGACTGTTTCTATGATCTCTTTCCTTCTTTTCTGTTCCATTTTTTAAAATAAAATCCGAGAAAAAGAATGCTTCCAATAACAATGAAATTATAAGAGATTTGTTTCTATTCTTGAAATTAATAAACATTGTTATATGTAGCCTTATAAATAGTATTTCTAATTTTCAAGTGAGGTAATTTAGGTGTAAGCTGTTCTGGATACTTGATCAATCTCTTCTAAGCCTGAGTATGTATTGGGCTTCAGAATGACCTAAATCCACTGCTTTACTGTTTCAGGAATTTCCATGATCATGATGATTCTTAATGGCTCTCTGGATCAGGAACCTTACTTCAGTGCTAGAGATGAGTGGTCTTCATCACGGAAGTTCTCAATGTGCAGATACTTCCTTATATCTTAGGAGTAGCTGAAATGGGGACAATGACAGAATCATGACAACAAAAATGTGTTTGATGCTTTCCAAAGAAAGAGTCAGATGATTAGGATGATCTGATAGGAGCTACCTAGACATGCATATCACACTTCTTTTGTGCCCAGAGACAAAGGTACATTTACAAGGCACTCTATTTAATGTCATTGATGACCTCTGTCAATATGGGATCTGTCACAGGAAGATAATGTAGTCAGTCAGGCTCATGTTAAACGGTCCCCTTTGGCTCCGTCCTGAGTTTCTGGGTCCACTCCATTTGTGCTTAAGATGAATGAACTTTAACATTACTGTGCTTAGGTTATGCTGCTGACAATAGCAGGTGACAGGGAGAGTGCGGGGACAGCCAAATTGCTCAGGAATATGATAAATGAAATAACAGGTAGCTCATAGCATTTGTCTGTGTCATTAGTGATTAATAAATGGGTGGTTACTAAAAGGACCAGGCAGGCTATAGGAAACAGCCAATACACAGTCTCTTTCATGATTGTCCATAAATTCTCAAGATTACAGCCAATTAACCACACAAATATTGCACACAAGTCACTAACACCAATCACTATTACTTTTATTAACTATCTGGTTTCAGGGATCCAGAAAACTCAGCTGCAAGTTCTAAGAAATATGGAAAAATATATGCATCACGCCCTTGCAAGAGTTTATCTAGACTCATCTCAGAAGAGTAGTAATAGCTAGCAGTTAATGAGCACTTATAATTGTTAGACATTTTTCTGTTCTGTACTTTTCATCCAACTGGAATCCTCATGATAACCTTCATAATCCTCCAAGGTAGGTATAATTTTTATCTCTACTAGAGAGATGAAAAATGGAAAGAGAAACACAACTAGCTTAGGTAACTTGCCCTAGGTCACAGCGCTGGGGTGATTTAGAGTTCAAGTCCAGGTGTCTGGCTCTGAAGATCAATATATTAGTACTCCCCTAGGAAAACTATAATTACAAATTAGTAAATTGTTCCTTGGGGTAGGCACTGTGCTAAGCGATCTTACATGTAAATCATTTATGCAACCTTTAAAATGCATTTATTATCTCCCACATTTCTATACCAATATTATTATTATTATTATTATTATTGCTTTTTGGGTTACACCCGGAGATGCACAGGGGTTACTCCTGGCTTTTCACTAAGGAATTACTTCTAGTGGTGCTCGGGGGACCATATGGGATGCTAGGACTCAAATCTGGGTCAGCCGCATACAAGGCAAATGCCCTACCTGCTGTACTCCAGCCCAACTATACCATTAATTTTATCTCACCTAGGAGGAGACTGCATCTTAGAGAAGCATGAAACCCTCTCAGAGCTCAGAGTATAGGACTCAGTCCTTAATCAGCTTTCTCTGAAACTTGACGCCAGAATATTGGCATTCTCTAATTTATTTTTTAAAAAATTATTGAGGCAACATTGGTTTAAAAGATATAAATCTTTAGGAGACAAAGAGACACATGGTTTAAGGTGTTTGCCTTGCATCCCACCAACCCTGGCTCAAACCTGCAGAACAACCTATGGTCATCTGAGCACTACCAGTAGTGATCCGTGCCTGAGCACAGAGCCAGGAATCAACACTGGTCCTTTCCAGGTGAGACAAAGAAGTAGAAAGGTTATAAGCTTTAGGAGCACAATACTATGCCACCATGCCCACTACCAAAGAACCAATATCCTTTAATCATTAGTCCAGAGGATTCTACTCTTCCATCTTCCCCTCTCATCAGACCGAGAGAAAGTATAGGGTAAGTAAAAATAAAGTATAGGGCCCATAGGGTGATTGCTTGGCATATGGTTGACCTGACTTCGATCCCTGCCACCCCAGATGCCCCCATCATCCCTGAGTACACAGCTGGAGTAAGCTATGACACAACTCAGTGTGGCCTGAAAGCCAAAGCAAACCAAAACCAAACTAAAGATATATATATATGTGTGTGTGTGTGTGTGTGTGTGTGTGTGTGTAGACATATATATATATACATATATATATATATGTTCTCCCCCCTCCTTTACACAATCTCAGTTCTACTGTCAGTCTAAAGGTTTGTTCTCACTGGGCATTGTCTATACCACTCCTTTATTTCTTTATATATCAACTATCAATAAGAGCATTCTGTCTTGGTTTTTCTCCTTCTGACTTCTCTTACCCTTTCCAATTTCATTCATGCTGCAGCAAAAACACAGGACTTCATCTTTTTTAGAGCTGAATAATACTCCATTGTACTGAAATGCCACTACTTCCTTTATTTGGGGGAAGGGAACAGAGCCAGGAATTCTTAGTGCAGAGATCCCTGGTTCTGCACTCAGAGATCACTCCTGGAGGGGCTTGAGAGACAGTATGTGGGGCTGAGTATTGAGCCCTAGGCTGCATGCGAGATAAGCACCCTACCTGCTGGACTCCGGCCCCACTGCTTCTTTATTAACTCTTTTGTCACTGGGCACTTTGGGGTGTACAAAAAGTCTTTATCTTATAAACAAATGTGGCCTTAATACAAAAAATATGGTGCTATGTATATAGTATTTTGCTACTGGCAGGTGATTTTACCCAACTCCCAAAGTAAGTCCAAGTGTTAATCGCCCACTTTATAGATGTCAAAACTGAAGTTCAGAAACTGAAGGATTGATCTGGCGTCCTGTCAAAAGCACAGCAGGTAGGGCGTTCGCCTTACAAGTGGCCAACATGGCCGACCTGAGTTCGATTCCTCCGCCCCTCTCGGAGAGTCCGGCAACCGAGAGTATTCGATATGCCAGACACAGTAACAACAAAGTCTCCAATGGAGATGTTACTGGGCCCGCTCGAGCAAATCGATGATCAACGGGAGGGCCTTTACCTTTACCTTTACCCCTTGCCTTCATTTATTTATAAGCGCCTTGTAAGAAACTGCTGTGCTGTTATGTTCCAGTTTTAGAGGACAACGTTGAATGAGACCCTCTGTCTGAAGTTCAGTCAGAAAAAAAAAAGAACTGATTTTATTTCCCTCTAAATACTTTCTACTCTCTTTACGCTCCTGGTGCAACGACTTCTAGAAGGGGCAGATACTGACCCGAGCAAATGCCTTAGTCATTCTGGTTTCCCCGGGGACCCCTTTCTGATTCTTCTCTTTCTTCTCTTCGGACCATAGTGAGAACAGAAGGTCTGCTTACAGAAGATACAGAACTCAACACTTGACTGCGTGAGCCCAGCCACCTCTATGAAGATGCTTCCAGTTTCTGTAAGCAGGAGAGATGCTCAGGGAACTTGCCTGCTCTTCTTGGAACCCCACTGTGAGATGAGCAACTCCAGGAGTGAATGGGGAAGAATTAAGGATGGTTTTTGCCAAGCACCAAACTTCCTTCAACAGCTAGAGGGCAGCGGAAAGAGCTTGAAGAGAACAGCAGCATTTAGAACACCAAGTTGGGTATCCCTAACCCTGTGATGATGGTGGTGGGGATGCCAAAAGATGTGCCAGCACCGTCAAGATTTTCCTGGCCAGGACAGGAGGGTGCAAGTACACGATCTGATCTCTGGCTCAACTTCCATCAGATTTACAAGAAATCAATGGGGTAGGGGGGGGAGCTTTTGAACCCAACCGAGTAAAAGTTCCTTCTAGGTTACCTTGGAGATGAAAGTGACAAATATTCCCAAAGGGAGACAGTGCAGTAGACACTTTGCTGTTCCAGGTCTCCGGAAGCCCCGGACTACCTACCGGGTCACAACAGAAGAAACAGATCGGGTGTCTGAGACTCACTCCTGGCTGAGCTCGGATCTCGGCCAATTCCGAGGGTCACCAGCTCGGGTGCCAGCCCTCCCTCTGCAGCCCCTCCACCGCAGGTCGCCGCTGCCAAGAGGCAGGCTGATGGCGGGAAGGGGCCGGGTGACCTCAAAGCAAAGCGGCGACAGAGCCGCTTTGTTTCCCCAGTTGGTGTGACTCCCCTCCCGCCCTTGCTCCCCGCCCCGCTGCCTACCCCCAGGCCCCTTGCAGCCGCTTCCGCCCTGGCTCGGAAAGCGTTAACCCCAGACAGAGCTTGACGCACCCCCCTCTGCTCCCACCCAAGGTTCCTAAAAAAAGAAAGGTGCAAAGTTTTGTGTAAGAGTGATCAAAGCTGCTCCTACCGAGACTTCCTGTTGCTCAGTTATATAAAGCAATGCACCGGCTGCGGAGACGCAGCAGCGTCGCCCTCGCCCCTCCGCGGCCTCCGAACGCCTGAGGTTTCCCGGGAACCACAATGAACAAGTTGCTGTGCTGCGCGCTCGTGGTAAGTCCCAGATCCCCGGGCGCGCGCCTCCCGCCCGCCCCGCCGGCCCTGGCCGGCCAAGCTCAGCACCCCGGAGAGGTTCCGAGCCCCGCTGGGAGAGCGGACCTCTCCTCCAAGCTGCGCCCCATCGAGGGGCTCCCTCTCACACCCGGACGTTCTGGCAGAGAAGGAAGGAGCGCCTGGTCTTTTCTGTTTAAATGCTTAAAAAAGGAAAAAATCCATTTTATTCACTGCCCTTCTTCATCACAGGTTATTAAGCCGCCCCCTCCCCGCCCCGTTCTCCCCATCTGTGCTAGGTTAACTTGTCAGTCTCATTATGATGAATATCGCCAAGAGTGTGTTCTTGATCAGAATCAGGATACGTTGGAGGAGAGAGCAATTTTTTTCCCCTTTATTTTATTTTATTTTTTTTAAAGTTGTAGATTTATAATTTTTTGTGCTTTGGTTTCAATTATACAATGATCAGATACCCATCCCTCCACCAGTGCCCATTTTCCACCACCATGGATAATATCCCTCCCACCCCCATCCCCCCATCCCCCCATCCCCCCTGTCTCTGTGGCAGGGCAATCCCCTGTGTTCGAGAGAGCAATTTTTAAACTATTCGACTTACATTTGGATGTCATGACTATAAGATGCTTTAGGTTTGGTTCCACTTACGTGACTCTTCTGGGTCCTTTTGATAGCGTCAGAAAAAAAAGATCCCACACAGGCACACACACTCTTCCTGGGTAATTTAACGTTTTTGAATATGTACTATTACTAGTGTGTTGGTGTTATTTATGTACAAACATGAATAAATAATTAAAATTCAGAGTTAAGTAGGACTATTTTTAACATTGTTTTGTAATGTGGCCGGTATAAAGGAGAAAAGTTTGGAGATATTTGGAAAACTGTGAATTTTATTTTGATTTAAATGTGTACCAATCAAGTTGGTAGAATTTGTGTGTGAACTATTGATGAGCAGTGACTAACTTCCTTTATGTTGCTAGAGTGTGAAAAATGAAATGACATAAATGAGACATTCCCAAGTGGGTAAGAAATGAAATTTTAAGTCACATATTTGTTTTGGATATTTTGGAGTAAATATTTACATTTCAACATCTCGCCCACAGATAGAGAAGAAATGGAGGCTAAGAAGTCTTCTAATTAGTTCCTGAGATATACATATGTAAATGAGTAAATCAATAGCAAAGAAATGCTAGGTTGAGTCCTAGAAGTCTGCATGAAGTATGGTAACCATGTATATTCTCCATTGTGAATACTTTGGAAAACTTAAGCTTTATAAAGACATGTAAAAATTGTACAGATTATAATTGAATGATAATGTTTCTCAAAGTGAACTTAGTTCCCAGGTCAAGAAATATTACAGTCCGGGTACCCCAGAAATCTCTTCGATCCTTCCCTGTCACCGTTGTGTCCTTGTCAGATTAATCAATATTTATGACTTCTAACACTAGAGATGAGTTTTGCTTATATTTGAATTTAATAGTAATAGAGTTTATGCAGTTCTCAGCAACTGAGTCTTTTATACAAGTCTATTAAGAGAACATCTCCACTGCAGGTCATGCACTCATTTTCATCACTGTATAGTATTCCGTTACGTGGATACACATGATTGTTTTCACTCTTAGCTATTGGCTAGTGTAAATTGCTTTGCTAAATGGGACTACTTAGTCTTCCAAACTCTTTTTTTTGTCGAATATTTAAATTTTAGGATTTCTATTAAATTATATACAGACCTTATACTAAATATTTCTAAATAATAAACACTTATTTTTTTAAATGTGGAGATGTGTGTAGATAATACTAATCTTGAACAATGCAGTATCATCCAAAGAGAAGACTTTATAGTGTGACCTGAAATAAATAAGTAGGAGAGATTTCCATTTTAAGAGTTTGTGAAATTGACTTGGTGTCACATAAGATTGGAAATAGACACTTTGTAGTTATACAGTTAGAGTCAAAATGGCCTTTTATAAGTACTGAGGTATAGTTCTAGCAGCTGGAATATCTAGTTCTTTTTTACATAGGATGTCCAAAACACCAGAGTGAGAGTGGATAAGTGTAAAACATTTCTGTCACTGTGAAACTCACATTCTGATACTGAAGGTAGATATATTGAACAGGCCATTAAATGTTGTGGGCTGGAGCGATAGCACAGCGAGTAGGGTGTTTGCCTTGCACGCAGCCAACATAGTCGACCCGAGTTCGATTTCTCCGCCCCTCTCAGAGAGCTCGACAAGCTACCGAGAGTATCTCACCCACAGGGCAAAGCCTGGCAAGCTACCAGTGACATATTTGATATGCCAAACACAGTAACAAGTCTCACAATCTTACTGGGCCCACTCGAGCAAATCAATGAACAATGGGATGGACAATGATACAGTGACAGTGATTAAATGTTGTAAGGTTGTATGATGAGAAATACATAAGGCAAATTCTGAGTGGTTCTTAAAAGGGATGTTATAAAGCTGTGGTTATCAATTTGGTTATTTTGGACTTAAATACAAACGCTAGCAGCCCCATTTATTTAATAAAGGAATGTGGGCTATTAAATCTCTCTTGTACTTTAGCTTTCTGTAAAATAGAGATCTTGATAGACCCACATATGATCTACAACTTCCCGCATTAGACCATGAATCTTCTAGAACATGTGAATATTGTGAATGAAGGGATGCTAATGCTCTAAGGAGGGAGAGAGGGTCATTCTTTAATTGAAGAGCAGAATGTTTCACTGAGGGAGGGAAAACCAAGGTACCCAAATCTAAGCAGGAACAAGGCAAAATTGTTTGGCAAAGTAGAATTCTAGGTCCATTTGGTCAGCACAGAAGATGTCCTGGTAGGTAAGCTGCAAGGGATATGACCATGAAGACAAATTCCGTACTCAAGGGCTTGTCTAGGATGCTCATTAATGTTGTCAAGTGGAAGTCTTAACTTTGCAAGGTGAGACACCATTAGCACATGTCACACCTGTCTAAAAACCCCGGTGTCAAGGTTATTTTATATAACATAGTTACAGAAGCTGGGCTGGAGTGATAGCACAGCAGGTAGGGTGTTTGCCTTGTATGTGGCCGATCTGGGTTTGATTCCTTCATCCTTCTCAGAGAGCCCAGCAAGCTACCGAGAGTATCCCGCCCGAGTGGCAGAGCCTGGCAAGCTACCTGTGGCATATTCGATATGCCAGAAAAAGTAACAACAAGTCTCACAATGGAGACGTTACTGGTGCCTGCTCGAGCAAATTGATGAACAGTGGGAGGACAGTGCTACAGTTATAGAAGCATCTATTTAACTTCTCAAAGCTATCTTCTGAGTTCCTGTTACAGCAGTAGAACTTGGGGTAAAGGATGGAAAGAAACAGAAAAGGAAGGAGAATTTTTTCTCAATGCAGAATAAAATAATAATAATAAATAATATCCTTTAGATAATGTCTTTTCTAACTGCCTTTTGTTTCATTATTGGGGGTAGAGGGGGGTCCTTCCTCTTCTCCAGTGGTTATGGGTGCATATTTCTATTACCTATTTATTTATTTTAAGACAATTTTCTCACTGAAGCTTCTAAAAAAAACATGAGAGTCAAGTTCAAAACAATCCTGCTCTGTGTCTAGGAATCCCCTGGCCCCCATCATTTAGCAGTCTTCAGCACAGTCCTTAATTCCAGTCTAGTCTTTCATTTTACTTCTTAGGCTAATACCACCCATTGTAAAATTCCACTATTTGGGGAAGAAAGCATTCTATGCAAGATATTTGTTCCACTTAACTAATAGAACAAGAACTGTAGCAGAGTCTATCAAGGGGGCACTAAACACTCAAAATTCTTGCTTTCCTGATTGCCCAGGTGCCTATTGATTGTGCCCTAAGACCCTCAGCACCCTCTGCACGTTCGCTTTTCACAAATACTTTCCCAACTTAAACCAGACTTTCTTTTGCAGTGGAGTGGGATGGGGGTGCGAGAGCAGTGAAATACTACTGAAAAGAATGATCTTACAAATATTTAGTTTGCATTTTCAAACATAAATACTGATACCCCTTGGGTGTCTCTTACATTGTTATCATCGAGCCAGAAAATCATCAATGTATTTATGTTTTACCTATATTTGTACACTTTAGTTCTCATAGCAGACTTCTTCTATGCTAGTTCATATAAAATTCTTTAGAACAACCTTGTCTTCTGAAATGAGCGGCAAGTACATATATTTTAAACTAAACACGCAGTTTTATTAAATCAACATACTGGCATAAGTACACAATAAAGGGAAAGAAAACAAATCACACAAGAAGACATAAAGAAGTCATGGTATGTCAGCACCTTTATGTATAATTGACTTGAATAGCCCACCAGGAGCCAATACTGATGATATGCTTTAGTGTTCAAATCAGTACTTGATGTTCGCTTTGGTTCTTTTCTGAAATAGTGAACAAATCTGGCTAGTATTCAAAATAAAGTACTATTGTCTATCAATTTTATGTTTTAAAGCTTCTGGAAAATTCCGTATGTATAAAACTTCTGCAAAAACCTCCTTGTGTTGGATATGAAATTAGGTTACAACAATCACTCAGATCATGGTAGACATTTTAATTAATATCATATCAATAGCATAGCAGTTGTCTGTCTGACATTTGAAAATTGTAAGGGTTATAAGATTATTCTTGATTGTTCAGAATGTCTAGCAGCCTGCAGTCATTGTATCAACAAAATCCCCCACAAATTTCCAGAACTTCTAGGAGGCAGCACCACCCCTGTGGTAAACCAAGTATGAGCTCTCTGCAAACATAGATTTTCATCCTATTCATATTTGTAGCTGCTAGTTTCCACAGTGCCTAACACTCAGTGTTTGCTGAGTCAAAGAAGTTATGGTAAGGTTTGCTAGGACCTTATAATCTACCAGCAGTTTCCATGGATATTCCAGCTGAAAAGAGTTTACTGCCAGGCATGTTAGTTTTGCTCTGTTTGAAAATATAAACAGCCTACCTGCCTGACCAATATTTTATATTTTGTTTTTGTTTTGTTTTTTTTGCTTTTTGGGTCACACCCGGCGATGCACAGGGGTTACTCCTGGCTCATGTACTCAGGGATTATCCCTGGCAGTGCTCAGGGGACTATATGGGATACTGGCAATTGAACCCGGATTGGCCGCATGCAAGGCAAATGCTCTACCCACTGTGCTATTGCTCTAGTCCCATGACTAATCTTTTAAATATCCTATTATACATTTCTACTATAAAGATTCCTAGGAATATTTTCTTGTAGGCCCATTCTTAAGCAGCAAGTGAAAAATAGGTTCAAACCCCGTGTGGTGCACTCTGAGTTCAGCCGAACCACTTTCTGATCTCTTTTAAGTCATCCCAGGCTCAATTTGGGGACTTGATACATTTGAAGTGTTTGTAAAATATTACATGGAAGATACCAGAAACACATTTCGACTAAAAAATAAAATGTCCAGAGAAGAGAAAATGGATAAAAAAAATCTAGATTATTTACCTAGAGCAGATTATTAAAGCCTCAGGGAAGATTTCACATGGCAGAAGACAGAGAGAAGCAAGCCTTAGAAAACATTTTTGATTCTGATAGTCTGGTAAACAAAATGCAAATATGAACAGTAATAGCAGCCGTGTTTAGAAAGAAAAACAACAAAATCAAAATAAAACTTAGCAACCCACAATAGCAGGAACTAGTGAATCGGAAATCCTAGCAACATCTGTAAACTATCTATGCAAGAAGAAGGAGTGAGGTATGGGTAACTTGAAATAGATACAAGCACAGTATTTTTATGTGACATATAATTAGTTTTTGGAGCTTACTACCACAGAATATTTTGGTGTGACTATCTTTGAAACTCTAAAAAAAGAATTCTTTTTAGACAGTTGTAAGGGATAAGAACAGGCTTACAAGACATTAGGTGAGGAGCTCTGTAGTAACCTGCTCCTTCTAATACTGTCTACTTGAAATCTCTTCATTAACTTCCCAAAGGCCAGAACAGTCTCTAGGCACGCGAACATGGCTAAAATGGTTTCTCTCAACTGCCTGGTGGCAGAACATTATCCAAGCACTTGAGTAGATTTTTGTTTTCATCTCAATTTCTCTGAAGCATCTGATTCAGCCAGGTCATAAATGGAGGGAAGGAAGTGTCATTCCCAAAGTCCTTAAAAAAAGATGCTCTTAATGGCCTTGATTTATTATTATTTTATTGTGATTTTTAAGAAAGTTTATCTCTCAGAAAAATTTGATGGTCTTAATGCTTTGAAAACATTGCTTAATTATCTTCAAGTTTCTTTAATAATAATGCTGAAAATAGTCTAAGAATTTTCACTTAGATTTAGTCTGGATTTTCTGTAAGAGCCTCTTAGATAATCAACTATAACATAGAAAAATGGGTGTGAAGATGAATTTAGATTTTAAATGAGTGAGTGGTTCATCTGTGCTTTTTGACTGCCTTTGATAAATTCAATTTTCTCTCAGGTCTTTGACCCAAGCCTCAATTTTTCTGCCATGTGATATTACTTTCTTGTTCAAAAATATGTCTTTTATTCTAATATGAATATCAGATTTGATTATTGAAATAATTCCTCCATCATCATTACATAGCAACATCACCAACCAAAAATAAATGTAATTTTTAGCCTTCAGTTGTGGGGTATAGTGACAATAACAACCACTGAAATGATAGAGAAGACAGGCTCTAACATTTTAGTTCTGCCCTAGATGCTGAAATCCAACTTACAGGTGACTTTACTTCTCTGGGTATTATGTACCCATCTCTGAAAAACGGTTTAGAGCTGATGGAATGTCAAAGCTTTCCTTTAGTCGGAAGCTTTTGTCATTAAATGATAGATTTAAAAACAAGTATTACATTCTCTTAATATTTCAAACATACACAAGTCTTTTATTGCGAAATAAATTATTCAAAAAATGTCACTTTCTTTTACTCAGTTGACTTTATATGTAAGTAATTTAGTTGACTTTATATGTAAGTAATTTTATTTTAAGTCAGTGGAATAACAAGAAGGACATAAAAATATTACTTACTCTTATGTAGTAAGGTTTATTAAGAGTGTAGGTTTTTCTCTTAAAGCAAAAAATAATTCAATATTGTTAACAAATCCTTCTTGCTAGCAGGCATGGAAGTCATCAATGTACTTTTTTTTTTAATAATCCTTTTAGTTAGAAGCCAGGCTCAAGACATTCCCCTAAGACATATACTAACGAGTTACAATTATGGTCAATAGCAGTTTCTTTAGACTCACTAAGTAGAATTTCCTTTGAATTTCTATTTCTCAAGAAAAACACAGCAATAGCAGGTACTTGGGAAGGAACCTGGCAACATCACATCTTTGTTTGTTATAAATGTTAGATCTTCAGGTCCAGTAAGCCTGAGAATGGGTAGCACTGTAGCACTGTCCTCCTGTTCATCGATTTGCTCAAGTGGGCTCCAGTAATGTCTCATTGTGAGACTTGTTGTTACTGTTTTTGGCATATCAAATACGCCACAGGAAGCTTGTCAGGCTCTGCCATGCGGGTGGGATACTCTCACTAGCTTGCTGGGCTCTCTGAGAGGAATCAAACCCAGGTCGACCATGTCAAGGCAAATGCCCTACCTGCTGTGCTATCTCTCCAGCCAAGGTTGACAGAACCATTAAATTACCCTGGGTAGCTAATAAACAGAAAACTCTGTTCCCACATTCTGTTTTCTGTTTCCTCTTTCAATTTTTGGAGGCGGAGAGCACACCCAGCTTAGTTCAGGCATACTTAGTCCTGCCTCTGGGCTCAGAGATCACTGTTGGTGGTGCTGAGATAACCGTATGCCATGTGAGAGACTGAACCAGGGTAATCTAGCCACTTGCAAGGCAAGAGCTTAACCCTGTTCCATCTTTTATTTTATTTTAATGAAATTATTTTTTTTTCTGGTTTGGGGCTACTCCTGTCAATGCTCAGAGGTTACTCTGGGCTTTGCACTCAGGAATCACTCTTGGTGATGCTCAGGGGACCATACAGGATGCCATGGATTGAATCAGGGCACAAACACCTTACTCACTATACTATCTCTCTGACCCCACCCCCATCCCTTCTTTTAATAATGGAAGAATCTTGGCACGCTGATGAATATGGTATAGGCAGCAGTGCAAGTATAAAACAATAAATATTCCACTCATGCAAAATTGGTAAATTTTTATTTTTTAAATTTGTATTATTATTTTTGCTTTTGGGTTGTACCCAGTGTTGCACAGGGGTCTCTCCTGGCTCTGCATTCAAGAATTACCCCTGGCAATGTTCAGGGGACCATATGGGATGCTGGGAATTGAACCTGGGTCAGCTGCATGCAAGGCAAACGCCCTACCCTGCTGTGCTACCACTCCAGCCCCAAAATTGGTAAATTTTTAAATGAATAAAAAATTGGAGCAGCAATCTTAAGGGGAAAAACGAATTCTGTAAGGCTAAAATAAAGGTTAACTAGAAAGCATGAAGAAGGTTGAGTGAAGAGTAGTTTATTGTAAAATGTTCCCAATCTTCTCCCTTTTCTGGAACGTGGTTAAGATTACATTTCACAGCCCCTTTTGGTGGGAGTGGGGAATGTGAATAGTCCTGCCCAGTGATGAACCACTTCTAACTTAGTGCCACTGTATGTTTCCCTAGCATAGTTTTTTTCACTTGGCCTCCTGCCCAGCAAACCAGTCTTGCATCAAAGATTAGTTGCTATATCATCCTAGATCCTGGGCAAAGACCTATGTTAACAGCCTGCAGTTGATCCACTAAGAATGTAGCATGAGTGAGAAATAAACCTTTGCGGTTTTTAAACCACAGAGATTTTTAAATTGTTTATCAGTGTGACCTAAAACCCAGCCAGACCTGACTCATAAGAATGGCCAGTATTTCTCTGATCATGAGGGAAAGTAACTGTAAGAGAACACTGAAAAAGCAGAAATAAATAAAATCTGTGATTTGGGATAATCAGTTTAAATTCCCTCATCAAAGCTATTGTTGAAGATTTCTTAAGGAAGAACCCCATTTTTGCTTCTGAGCTAAAAATTCAAAATGTAGGGAACTGAGATGACATCTAAGTTTAACTGTCATACAAAATAGGACAAACAAGAAATCTGTAAGAGCAACCAATAAATCAAATACTTCATTATGTGAGAGTAAGAAAACATTGTTGGTTCTTGTTCTGGCTTCCAACTGACCCTGCCTTCATAGAGGTTTTGTATAAATATTCTGGTTCCCTTGTTAAAAATGAGTTTCTAAATCTAGATTTTTTAGAAAAAAAAGAGGATGGGGCAAGTACTTATCCTTTGGTACTTTACTAGAGATAATAGTTTTGGAAACACAAGTGTGGCAGAAAAGGAAAGAGAGCAAAATCCAGGGGGTTCTTAATGAGTTAGTACTTAGAAAAAAGTGCAACAATTTTCTCAGTCTTTAAGGATTTCCTTCCTGGAAGACTGTATGAGCTACTCCATTTCAGGAAAGTATAGGGAGAGGAGAAAATTATTCTTCAGGATAGATAGATGGCAGATGGGTAAGGAGCACTGTAGCACTGTCCTGTTGTTCATCAATTTTCTCAAGCAGGCACCAGTATCGTCTCACAACAAATTGTGAGACTTCATGTTACTATTTTCGGCACACTGAATATGTC
This sequence comes from Sorex fumeus, assembly GCF_029834395.1. Lineage (NCBI taxonomy): Eukaryota > Metazoa > Chordata > Mammalia > Eulipotyphla > Soricidae > Sorex > Sorex fumeus. Next base: position 61,944,289 of record NW_026606059.1, read on the forward strand.
ACGGGTAGCTTGCCAGGCTTTGCCGTGCGGGCGAGATACTCTTGGTAGCTTGCTAGTCTCTCCGAGAGGGGCCAAGGAATTGAATCTGGTTCGGTCACATGCAAGGCAAATGCCCTACCAGCTGTGCTATCGCTCCAGCTCCGGGTAAAGAGATAAGCAAAAGATAATGAAAAAGTAATTTTACCTTACAGGTAAGAGACAATAGATCAAACTGAATTTTATATTGTGTTATAGTTGATATTTACATGCTTATGTCCTTCATAAGATTTCAAGTTCCCCAATAGAATAGTCAGTTGTTAAAGTCATAAATTCAGGCAGGGTTAAACTAGAATCCCAGCTTGACTATGTACCAACTCTGTGACCTTTGACAGATTACTCAGTTTTTCTGTGTCAGCTTATTTATTTACAGAGTGAAAATAATTCTCACTTTAGTGCTGGCTGGACGGGATGGCTGATATGAGCAGGAGAAGAGGATTAATATCAGCCTTCTTTATAATAATATGATATTGATAGTAAGAGTCCTTTAAGTATGGCATTCTGTTCTTCTAGTATGGTGTTTCACATATGGTAAGGGTAGACTGAATGTTTCCATGTTTAACTCACAACATTTATATTAAATGTCTGGTTTCTATTCTATTCCGTAGCCCTCATGGCATTTTTCTTTTTCTTGCCATTTTATATAACTATAAATTGATTGGGCTTTAATCCAGGTCATTAGCAACCCAGAAAAGGTGGTGAGAGCAATGTACTATCTCTGAAATAAAGCACCATGGAAACAAATGAAATGGAATGAAAGAACTGAAGTTCAAAAAAACGTTCAAGATGCTCAAATGTACTGCCCTTCCTGAGCCCCAAATGCCAGACATTGTAGCTGGAAACTTTGAAGTAATTATACCACCCTTGTGCTCACCACACAAATACTCATCACAAAGTATTAGGACAATTGTACTAGGGCTCCTACTGAGTTGTGTCTTTTGAATTCAATTCTGGTGATTAATAGAAACCCAGAGGAGGGATGTCAAATACAGGAACCATAATACTCAAGATTTCTCCATAAGCTTGGAAAGTTTCAAGTATTTACCTGCACTTATATTTCTTTTCCTCTGAGATATGTTCTCTTTCAAATGTTAGTCTATCAAATCTACAGAAAAAAAAGTCTATTAATCATCTACAAAAGAACCCACGGTACCCAAAGCATTTTAATCCAATCTATCCTGAGAATTCTGGTTGATTCCAAACACAAACAAGATAGTGCTATCTAATTTAAAAGTCTTTTCTATTAAACTTGACAGCTAAAGGAAACTTCTGATGGGAACCAAAAAAATCACATTACAATTACATTTTACCTGGAGACAGTTTTTCCACCCCATGAGAAGCAAAAGACTGTAAAATCTGGCCCGGAGATTCATCTAATAAATCATAATTGCTTGCATTCCCTTTTCCCTGTTTGCCTAGAAAAAGCTGTTGACAATAAATCAGTCTGTACAAAGAAACAGATTTAATTCATTTGCTTTTACTTCCTCACCTAGAGACAGAATCTTCGGCTAAACTGGCTATTGTGAAAATGATTAAGTCATGGTAGGTACTCAGGTGGGCAACTGGAGCAATAGATAAACCTCTCAAATGAACATGCTTTTTGTGCCCCTGCCCTTTTAGAGTGGGAGCAAAATTGCTTGCAAGATGAAAGGTACCTAAAAACATTCTTTCTTCAGGCAAACCCTGCCATCCCTCTCCTTCCAGAAGGCAAGATAACTGAATTTTTATGGCAATCTGCAAATTTCGCTTTTACATGGTTGATAGTTAAAATCACTAGTAACTCTTATTATCTACAGGCTTTCTATATATTTATTTACAAGTATTAAACTGGATCTGCTGAATACTCACAATGTATAAGAAACCATGCTAAGTATTTAATGTCAGCAATGTGGAGACAGATGCTTTCCTATCAGGACTTTCAATGCATGTACCGGAATTTTTATTTAAAAAAATTTGATCTAGATTAGGAAAGTAATGCTATTTGGAAACAGTGAGAAACTGGTTTTAAAATCAAATTAACAGGGGCTTTTACTGGAGACAACTCACTGATACATTTTGTGTATGACTTACTTGTTTACAAGAAACTTCAAAATGTCTTCAGAAATGAGTCTGATTCAAATTTATTCTTATCTTCTGTGCAATTAGCATGTTTAATAATACTTCACAATTGTCTGGGATCCTATTCTTCATCAGGTTTGCAAAAGAGTGAACTCATTTCATTTTTTGTTTTTAAATAGTTTTTAGGTAGCACACCCTGTGGCTTACTCCTGGCTCTATGCTCAGGGATCACTCCTGGAATTGCTTGAGGTACCATATTTGGTGCCAGGAATGGAACTTGGGTTAGTTGCATGCAAGGCAATACCTGCTGTACTATCACTCTATTCCCAAAAATAAACTTTCTTGAAATATAACAGCTGTATAGAGGTAGTTAAAATTGTTCATATTTTACAGACAAGGTCCAGAATAACTAGCTTAGTGAACCTAGCAATCAAGCTGATTTTATTTATTTATTTATTTATTTATTTATTTATTTATTGCGTCACACCCGGTGATACAGGGGTTACTCCTGGCCCATGCACTCAGGAATTACTCCTGGCGGTGTTCAGGGGACCCTATGAGATGCTGGGAATCTAACCTGGGTCCGCCATTTGCAAGGCAAACGCCCTACCCACTGTGCTATTGCTCCAGCCCCTCAACCTGATTTTAATTCCTGCTCTGCATACTTTAAATGCAGATTCCCGGTTGAAAGTGCTCTTGGGAATTCATATTAATTGCACTGCCAAATAAGACACTTTTTAGAACTTATCATTATTCATTTAACAGTCTTCTTGAAATTCTTTGTTAGATGTGTTTTACTTAATCATTTTTCCAAATGTTTATTAGTACCCAAGTTAATAGTTTAATCATTCACTTTACATACATAGCCTTATATAATACCATTCAAACTCTCATATTCTAGGGCAGCTTATATGTTCACAATACTGAAAGCTGCAACCTTGCCCTGAATTTATATTACATATATCTAGTTATCTACTGAACATTACTTGAATCACATGGATGGATATTATTCCAGATGAATTCATTGTCTTTCTATATTACTCTCTCCTCCTTCTGCTGCCAGTAGTTAACAGTGATCCCAATGCTTAGAATTTATGGGCATGTTCTTCAATTCTTTTGAGTAACTCTTCCTCATGCAATCAGCCAAAATCACATATATCCCTGACCCTTCTTCCTTACTTGCTCCTAACCACAGCCTCTCACAATTTCTCACTATTTCTCTTCTGAATCTATTTTTCACTCTCTTGGCTTACAGCTGTTTTGCAGTGATTTGTGAGTATTTCCCACCAGGCTGGTCTTTTAGACAATTGTGCCTACAACTCCATCACTTGGCAGTGTTTACAGAGTGTAATTATTTTAGTAAGTGTCTTCTGGATGAATGAATGAGTTACCTAAGAAATGGAGGGGGAAATGTAAGGAACTATAAAGCTACAGAAAATTAAGAATATAATTGCTCTTTAGGAAAATGTTTACAGTAAAAGCCATATTAAGCATAAGAAAACTTTAGAAAAGTTGCCATGATATATATCCACAATGTTTCCTTTCTTAGCTAAAATGAACTGGAAAATGGCATGGTTTCCAAACTGACCAGAAGTTTAGCTAACTCTGGACCATCTTCAAATAGTTTTCTTTGGCAAACATCATGACGAGGGATGACAAAAGGAACTCCCAAACCAAGTAGTTATTTCAGGCTTTGTGTGGGCTCCTTTTAATGAATTTTCCATAAATGGAAACCCACTGGGTCACTCATGGTTCTACAAATCAGAGAGCAAGCCTAGTAGAAAGGAATTGGATGCATTGCGTAATGCAAAATAAACTCATCGGAGGAAGCGTATTCTGCTTCAGTCTCGTATGAAGAATCATGCAGCAGTAGAACACTAGTAAAGTCACTTGTTAATTTAAGAAATGTCTGCCCTAGTTGTCTTGGTTGAAAACTGGTTTTAGTACAAAGATAAAATAGTCAAATTCAGTTGATCAGGATTTCTGGATGGCTTTGGTTGATTTTCTAATTTTCCTAATTAATTTGGAATCTCAGTATAAAATTGGTGTTTGGGGGCATACTTTTGGATTATGCTTAAATGTGTATGTTAAACAATTTGACCCCAAAATAACACTCTATGGCAAGTGCCTCTAATTTGAATTCTGCCTCCACTAATTTCTGAAACCTAGGGTGGCTAATTAATTATTCTGAGACTCATTTTTACAACTGATGAGAAATTAACAATAAGAATGTTAAAAAATCTTAAAACAAATACAAAAGTATTATAAAAAAACTTTTAATCCCTCTCTCATATCTACAGAGTATAGATGCAATGCATGTTTATCAGAGTGAAATAGAAGACAGAATTCTATTTTTTTATTGCCTACCAAAAATTACCACATTTTTCTACTTGAAATTCTCATTTTGCAATAATAATGCAAAAAAGATAACAAAGAATAAGGATTAAGTAAAACATCATTTATAGCATATATTAAGGAAATTAAATATATTAATTATTGCATTTTCACTTAAAACAAACATTCACAGCGGTAGGGCGTTTGCCTTGCACGCAGCCACATGGCCGACCTGAGTTCGATTCCTCCGCTCCTCTCGGAGAACCCGGCAAGCTACCGAGAGTATCTCGCCCGCACAGCAGAGCCTGGCAAGCTCCCCATGATGTATTCGATATGCCAAACACAGTAACAACAAAGTCTCCAATGGAGACGTTACTGGGCCTGCTCGAGCAAATCGATGATCAATGGGAGGGCCTTTTATTTTAAGACCAGAAGGCCTTTCTTTGGAATATCTTTTTGTTAACTGAAGTTCCATGCTGTCTTTCTTATGCAACCCTAATGTATTATATATTGCCTCTCCATTTCTCTTTTAGAACTTAAAGGCATTTGTGAATCAAATTAATTATATCAACTTCTTGCTTTTAAAAGACTTTTGAGAAAACAAGTATTCTTTTGTCATTTTGGTTTTACAACTATTTTAGCTACTCCACATAGCATAGTAGTTTGTTGTGTTGCTTTGTTTCAGTTTGGTATTTATCAACTTGTTCCCAAAATATCTGATTTACTTTTCATAGAAAAACAGGAATTTTCATAGCCATGTTTATGAATATTCAGTTGAATCATCTAATTAGTTAAATATTATAATTACACTTATGATTTCATCTATAAGCAACTAACAGTGATTCAACAGCAAATATACAACGGCTTTTGTTAAGCATGGACTCCATGGTAAAAAACAGACAGGAGGTGAGATGCTAGAGAAGACCTAAGAACTCAGGGAACTGATGTTACAGAGGGAGGAGAAGGCATGTTTGGATCTGAAAAATGAAGGTTAGTAAATAGAGTTCTGCTGTGAACAAGGGTTTCTTCACACAAAGTAGAGGAAGAGGCAGTTTGTGTGTGTGTGTGTGTGTGAGTGTGTGTGTGTGTGTGTCTGTGCGTGCACGGGTGCATGCTTGTGCTATGGTTTACAGTACTGTTGCTGATAGTGTTTCTTACATAACAATTTTCATCTTGTCCTGAAATAAATTTAAACCCTTACTAGTTTTTAAGCATCATCAGCTGGCAAAAGAGTCAGTGTCAATATTAAAATGGCCTGCCCTCTGGAATCTTTTACATTGGTGTTCCAGGCAGGCAAGGCAAGAGACAAGACTGAGATGAAGGGTCTATTAATCTTAGCCATCCTCTGTTTAGTTACTAGTTCCAGAAACTCTGTGTGGGAACTGGGGCTAACCAGAGATTGAGTTCCAAACATCCAGTTTTGGCCACACATAATTCTGACTTTTCACCAAAGTGGAAAATTTTCAAGTTAAACACAGGCTTAATGGAACTTGTTGAAAAGAAATTGGTAATTTCTCAAAGCTTTCTGATTTTTCAAAAATACATGGTGTAATTCCATGTGGTTGTCTTGGAGATACTAGCATAATTGCTCTCTAATCCTTTTGTTAACCTTATTCATTCAATTGATTTTATTTTCTTTGTAATTCCTTTCACCCCCCAACTTCCTTGTAGTTGAAGCAATGGAGACTCATTTCCAAAGCATGGTTTTAGGAAGCCAATAGTATCAAGTCCATTTGCCTAGGGAAAAAAATGACATCAGCATACTAGCATACTTGGTCATATCTTGTTTTTGTCCAGATCATTCTAGTGAGAAACACAAGGGTCATTTTTGGGGTTTTCCCCATCCCATTCTCATCACATGGCAAAGGACCAATGAGTCAGTGCTGATGAATAAATGGATATGACTGAAATATGTTGAAATAGAAAAGGTGAACTAGAACTTGTCAGACTGAGAAAAGTCTTGGTGAGTCTATCGGGTGTCACAAACTCAGTATCCGCAAAGGAGTCTATCCATTCCTCTGGACCAGCATCCTTAGAACAACAGAACTCTCAAAGGAGCCTTTTGAGAAAACTAAAAGAAGCAGCAAGAGGATTTTTTTTCTTAGTGCTCTTATTCTTTTTTTTTGGGGGGGGGGTCACACCCGGTGATGCACAGAGGTTACTCCTGGCTCTGCACTCAGGAATCACTCCTGGTGGTGCTCAGGGGACCATATGGGATGCTGGGAATTGAATCTGGGTTGGCTGTGTGTAAGGCAAACACCCTACCTGCTGTGCTATAGCTCCAGACCCAAGTGCTGTTATTCTTTAGCATTGAGTATTTTTAACAGTATTTGAACCAAATCCATCCAACAGGACTTGAAATATATATATATATATATATATATATATATATATATGTATATATATATACATATATAATCCTTGAAGGTATAGACCTTCCATAAGTTACAAAATCTCTGACTTCATCCAGTTTTATTTGCTTTCAATAGATGATAGCTGTTTTTGACACATTTCTTCATTCTTTGCTATCTGCTTTCTTGCAATACTATGAGTTCCTTGAAGGCAGGGGTGATTTTGTACACCACCATAGTATAGTTCTGTCTATAGTGGATGGTACAGCGTGGGTACTCAATAAATGACTTGTAGAAATAGATTCTACTTCCAGTCATTATACGCAAAATTAAAACTTTAACTCACTACTGATCCTGTTCTCCACCTCGGAAGTCAGTTCATCTAAGGTCCATCAAAGGGGAAAAAAAGAAGTCTCAGGGAAATATACTCCCTCCAGAAAACTTCATCATGGGAGTATCCTAAAAAATAACACAAGTAGCCCCAATTTTACACTTTATTCTATTTTTTACTTGTTCCAAGTACTTCATATCACTATGAAAATTGCTTACAGTTAAAAAGACTCATGGGGGGCCCAAGCTATAGTACAGCAGGTACGGTGTTTGTCTTGCATGCGGCTGACCCGGGTTCGATCTCCCAAGCACCACCAGAACTAATTCCTGAGTGCAGAGCCAGGAATAACCCCTGAGCATTGCTGGGTGTAACCCAAAAAGCAATCACTGTATCATTGTCATCCTGTTGTTCATCAATTGCCTCGAGCAGGCCCCAGTAATGTCTCCTTCGTCCTAGCCCTGAGATTTTAAAAAGTGCCATAGTTGAGGCTCTTTCAGGGTCAGAAGTATGAGACCCATCATTGTTACTGTTTTGTGGCATATTGAATACGCCACAGGGAGTTTGCCAGATTCTGCCGTGTGGGCAGGATACTTTTGGTAGCCTGCCAGGTTTTCCAGAGCAAGAACTAGACAATAAGATGTCGCATAGCCTCTCGCTTGCTTCTGGGAGCAGGGTTTTATAGTCTCTGGGCCTTGGCCGTTGATGGGATTAACGGTGCTGGGGGGCAGTTGGTGGGTGTAACGCCTACATAGTGAAAGATGGGGGATCTGGGTGAAGGAGGCCCCAGTCCCAATCCGAGCAGGCTTGGAGATCTACGCCCCGGGTCCCGCACATCTGGATTCCTCTTCCGGTTCCTTCATGTGTGAGGCTCATCAGAATGTGTGGAGAGCGGTCTTAAGCATGACTGTGGATAGAACCAGAGGTCTTCAGCTACCGGTGCTCTGCTCGGGATGGGGAAGGAAACTCAACCCACCCTCCTCCAAGGGGCCCCGGTGAGGAAAGCCAGAGGCGGAGGCAGGAGACTCTGCGCTGTTCTCATCCAGGAGCAGGGTTTTATAGTCTCTGGGTCTTGGCTGTTGATGGGATTACACGGTGCCGGGGGCAGTTGGTGGGTGTCAATAAATAAATAAATAAATAAATAAATACAAATAAAAGACTCATGGTCCAAAGTAAGATGATTTGTCCTTTTCTTTGCTTTTTTGGTTCATATTAGGTCCAATCATTCCTAACTCTTGTCTTTTTCCAATATAAAGTGAATAAAGTTCTTATACAATGTCCAAATGCCCATGAAGAAGGCCTTTTGTTGGACAGGAGAGAGAGTTTAGGAGAGATAGTTCAGTGGGAGCCTGGCATCCAGCTGCTTCCAGCTCAAATTCACTCTTCCACATATGGTCTTTCGAGCACTGTGAGGAGTCACTCCTGAACACAGAGCCAGAAATAGTCCTTGAGCACTATCAGAGCCTATGCAGTTACTCAAGTCTCACATATTGTTCCCAAGAGTTTCTTGGGGTGGGCATGTTCCTGTGAGGTTTTTCAAGTTCTTCAAGGAAGAGAGATTGGCAAAAAGGACTGTGTTTGACCTCTCACAGTTACATGTGAATCCCCAAACTCAAAACCAACAATAAAAGTCAAACAGACCTCCCCAATACACAAATATCACTGTTCCCCCAGTCTCTATCAATGATGAGAAAAGTTACTTCAAGGTCACCCTGAAGACCCTCTGAGATCTAAAATACAAGATAGAATACTTAGATGATGCTATCCTCCCAAGCAGCACCCCAGCCTGTGACATCCTTTCTGCCCCGCTGCACAAACTGTGCTGCATTTCTGTATGAAAACTTCCAAAACCCAGGCTGCCCTGAGAAACGATTCCCCATTAACTTGAAGAGAGATGATTGCTTAACCCTCTAGATATCATTCATGAGTGGGAGACAAGTTTAGACCATAGGATTTTCTAGAGAAAGTATGAGTCTTAGCATTCTAGGAATCTTTCCAGAGGACAGCAGTCTCCATGGGAATAAGGATCATGTTTTACTCACATATTTCTGGGATCTTCCTAGTCAGTATTCAATGGATGTCTGCTGCATGACTAAATGCTTTATCAGGATGACTGTTCATGTAACCATATCTCCAAGTATTGCCAACGTTTTATGTGTTTGGAATCAGCATCTCTCGGAATGAGCAAGCTCAGGGTGCTGTCATTTGATCTTAAATATGACTGTGTAATCACTGCATCTGAAGATTATCATCACGCCACCTTCTCAATATTTCTCCTCTCTGTTTTCACCGCACTCATCTTCTAACAGAGAACATCTGTGAATTACCATTTTCTTATTTTCCCTTCTGGGCCACAAGAACTGAATTTCTTAGGCATGCTTTATTGCTATACCCCAAGTGCCCCAGAAGAGAGCCCAACAAATATTATGGGCTTAGTCATTATTAATCAAGTAAATAAATACATGAATAATTTTTAGTATGAACTTCATGCATAGGAATCTATGCAGGACTTTGCCAAATCCCAGTTCTTACTTCAAACCTAAGAGATAAGAAGGGTTAGGGTTATGAGTCTTGGGAATGTACATTTTTATCAACAACTCTTATATATAGCTATTCAGAAAACCACAAGTCCAACCAACTCAGTAAATCAAACATAATCCTTGAACTCAGGGAGATAAAGCATCTTTCATGCATGTGGATTATTTGGCAGTGCATCAAAGTGGAATTACTCCTGTCCTGAGCTTTCCACACCAGATACCCAAGAGTCTGGATTTCCCTTTATCAATCATCCTAAAAATTAACTTCTCATTAGTTATTATAAACCCTAATACGTCACTGTTTCCTAATATGTTGTGTCTCTATTTGAATTAGCTTCCTTGCTGTCCCATAAGTGCACATCACTGACATCAAATCCATGGCTTATTTTGTGTTTAACAAAGAAATATTGAATCTAATGATGCTTTTGTTCAGAAAAACGACTCTGTGTCCATGCCTAAAAGTCATTGTTTCCTTTCCTCCTTCTAGCTCCTGGACATTTCCGTTAAGTGGACCACCCAGGAAACCATTCCTCCAAAGTATCTTCATTATGACCCAGAAACCTCCAAGCAGCTGATGTGTGACCAGTGTCCTCCCGGCACTTTCCTCAAACAGCACTGCACAGCGAGCCAGAAGACTGTGTGTGTCTCCTGCCAGGCCCACCACTACACCGACCGCTGGCACATCAGTGAGGAGTGTCTCTACTGCAGCCCAGTGTGCAAGGAACTGCAGCACGTGAAGCAGGAGTGCAACGCCACCCACAACCGTGTGTGTGAATGCGAGGAAGGCCGCTACCTGGAGCTGGAGTTCTGCCTGAAGCACAGGAGCTGCCCCCCTGGGTCTGGAGTCCTCCACCCTGGTATGCATCTGTTTTGCCATGGAGGGAAACATGCATTAGTAGACGACAAAGTAGGAGAGCTGGGAAAGTTTAAGGGAACACTCACCCAGGGGACATTAGAGGAAAGCAAATTGCTAAGGTAATGGAACCTGCTAGGTACGTACTCTGCATCTGGATGGCTGCCAAAGGACCATTTCTCAGAGGATTACCTTGGCACTACAGGGCAATTTAGTGACAAATCTCAAATGCAGCAAATTGCTCTCTAATGAGATGTGTGATGGATTGCTCTTTTTTTAAAGGCATACATTGTGAGTTGCATGCTTCCGGTCGCCATGTACCTCTGTGTTTCTCTTCGGCCTGGACGGCTTCAAACGGCAATGGTTTTTTCCTTTCTTTTTTTGACAAACATCAGAAATGTTAATTGATACCTAGAGAGTAATTATGCTGATATTAATGAGACTCTAGAGTGCAACAATGAGCAGTTATCATTAATTATGTAAGAAATGAGAATGATTAGGGAAATGTGTTCCATTATTAAAAATGAAGCTAGTTCTCCCTTCGGCCTGGGAGTTGAGTGGGAGGACAAAGGTTGTAGATATATCCCTCCAATGTGTATATTCTTTACCTTAGACAAAAGAGATAGTCAAGCCAAGAGTATGAACTTGTCTACCAAGTACTTTCACCATCTGCTTTTCAGCAGCACACAGGTTAAAGCCAGAATACATAGAATATTCTGTAGTTGCAATGCATATTTTGGTTTTTCCCTGACACATTCATGAAGTTTCAAGCTAGTGTGTATCCTTTCATGACTGAAGAAAACTAAGAGTATTTATTTACTTCTGTGGAAGTAATAAAAATCTGTGTATAATCTGGCTAATTGGAAGCATTGTTCCTTGATTTCATCTCTATTAATATTTTGGGCATGGTAATGCTCTTTGTGGGCATCTGTCTTATGCATTGCAGTTATAGAGACATCACTGGTTTTGGGACACTAATTTCCAATAGCAATGTTTCCCTGCTGTGACAACTAAAATGCTTCCTGGAATTGTCATTTGCCCCTGAGATGATATAATCTCTAAAACCTTTGATTTAGAGGATGCTAATTAATTGTTATTGGTTTAACTTTTAGACATGGTGAGATGCAGTTTAAATTCTTTGATGACAAATACTTTCAGTTGACAGATCAAGCCAATTATTCAAAAGTTGAAGTACATTAACTTTCCAAAGTTTTGACAATAATGAAATTAATCACAGAATGTGAAAATTGCATGAGTCCTTAAAAATAACACTCTTGAGTATTTAAGGGAGAAATTGGTGACACATCCTGATTTGTATCCGATGATAATTTGAGACTCAAAACTAAGCCAAGCTGTGGAATAAGAAAATCCATCCAATAAAAATAGCAATTTAATTCAATGCAGTAGTTGTACACTTAGATAAATTAAGTAAGGTGAAACTATTTGGCTTGTAAATGAGGATATTTTAAAAAATAATAGAAATGGCAAGATTTTTTTCACAAAACTATAAAAATGTTATAAAATAAAAAGGGAAAGCCAAGAAACAGGGCAAAGGTACACATGTTGGGGGTGGCGGGGGCACTATAGTGGGGATGGTACTTTCCTCCCTTAAAAGCTTGTAGTGTAGTTTGATTACCCATGGGAAATCAAAGGTTTCTAGAACCCAACAAATGAAAGTCCCTGAAGTCCCTGTAGTGTTACTCTGAATATTACCCAAGAAATTTTCTTTTCTTTTTTGGGAGGATGACCACATCTGGCTCTGCTCAGGGCTTACCCTTACTCCACATCAGCAGAGTCTCAGGAGACCATATGGAGTGCCAAGGATTGAACCCTGGTTGGCTGCATGCAAAAAAATGCCTCAAAACCTGTACTATCTTTCCAGTTCCTCAATATTTTTTTTGTTGTTGCACTGAAGTCGGACCGTCACCTCTCCATTTTTCTTTCTTATTATATTTGTTAATCCCACAGTTCTATTGTAATTACCTACATTTAGCTAACATAGTGACATTCTCAATTCCAAAGCAAAAGTTCTTTCCTCTTTGTGGTATTTCTATTTTGCCTGCAAGATCATACTTCTTATATATGTATTGCTATTAATAAGACAAGCTCATTTACTTAAAGGGAGAATAGATCTCTTTTTGTAGAAAAGTTCTATCAATTATAGTAGAAGGGAAGCTGAGAGCATTGGTTATATGAAACTTCTAAGTAGATGAATAGTTTTTGACTTCTATCACTCTAAGTTTCCTTTTGTCAAAGAAATTTAAAGGCTAAATTAGATGAAAGAGTGCCTTATACCTATGACTTCCTCAGTAGGATGTCTGAGTAGACTCAAGTCATTACATCCTGCCTGAACAATGATAGCTGGCTTTTTAGAATATGTGTCAGTTGGTAACGGAAGGGCAAGATCCAGATATCCAGGATGTCCAAATCTACCAGAAAATTATTAAAGATAGAGTGCGCTGGAATCCCTGTCTAAACATGTCTGCTTATAACATATTGGAATCTGGTGTCAAGCAGAAACACAATTGAGGAGAAAGATATGCTAATAAAGTACTATTTTAAATGGACTTTTGAAAAAAATCAGTGATTGATTCCTGAGGTGCTGTCATAGCAGCCCTGGAAATTTATTTACTATGTGAGGATTTCTAGCCTATGGCTTTCCCTTCTCTTTTTTTCCTGCCTGTCACTGGTCATTACTGAAACAGCATCATGCCTTTAAAAAGGATAGAAGGAGATTAAAAAAAAACACCCTTTTAATTTTTCTAGTTTTGATTAAAGATTTGATGAGGTCGGAGATAAAATATGTTTCAGAAATGAAGTTTATTTGCTTTTGCTTGCTTTCATTTGCCTCTTTTGGATTTGTTATCTTGCATAAGCCAGAATTGGCCTTTGAAAGCTATATTTGAATATTGAAGACCAAATTTGTTCAACTAGCTTACACTAGGTGGGGGTATTTTCATATGCAAATATAATATAAGTTCTCTTTGTGCATGTTTAAGTGAAGGGTATGAAGGTATTTATTTTTAATTTCATCCTTCGTTGTTGACAGATTCAAGTTTTCCTACCAGTGATTTCTTCAAATTTATCAAGTATCTTTCACCACAAAATAAAATGCCCTTGTAGTCACCCTTGGCTGAAATTTTAATGACTCTGCGTCTTTAAAACTCAATGGTTTAAGCCACAGTGTATATCATCTTCCACTTACTGGGTAGTTTAACTGCTGGCTCATCATACTTTTCCGATAGCACCCGACTTTATGTGCACTTTCCAGAGTGTATTATAATATTGTAAATTTTTACCCCTCAAGGTTAGCATACTTATTTGAGTTGCTTCCCAATTAGGATTCAGGAAAGAGAGGACATCAGTAGAAAACAGTTGGAATTTAACTATGTAGTATTCACTGGACCCTGAGCTCAAACTGCAGTTACATAATAGTTATATTCCAGCATGGTTTCTTAGGAATCATGGAGTGGAGCGTAGAGTAGCCCACATGATCTTATGGACACATCATCAAAGGCGGGACTAATGGACACTCTATCTTTATTTCCGTTCTCATTTTCTGAGTACTGTGAGAGCAACAAAAAAACAAAGTTGAACGAGGAAGAGAGACCGCCTAAAGGATTCAATTGCAGAAGTTTCCTTCTCCCTGTCTAATGAAGTGAAAAATGAAAATGCCTGAAGTTTTGTGCACCATATTAGTAGCAGTAAAAACCAAGTGAAACCACTTTCAGAAACTGTGTTAAGAGGGTATCTGCTGTGAGAGTATTTGAGAAGGTACTAAATTTCTTGGTATTTTCTGTAGGAACCCCGGAGCGAAACACAGTTTGCAAAAGATGTCCATATGGGTTCTTCTCGAATGAGACATCAGCCAAAGCACCCTGTAGAAGACACACAAATTGCAGTGCATTTGGTCTGCGGCTGACTCAGAAAGGAAATGCGACCCATGACAATATATGTTCTGAAAGCAGTGAATCGACTAAGAGATGTGGAATAGGTAATTCTATTATAATTATATTACCTATAATCTATTGGTGATATTAGCTATAATCTACTGGCTGGACTGATAGCAGGGCTGGAGCAATAGCTAAGAGGGTAGGGCATTTGCCTTGCATGCGACTGACCCAGGTTCCATTCCTCCTTCCCTCTCGGAGAGTCCAGCAAACTACCGAGAGTATCCTGCACACATGGCAGAGCCTGGAAAGATCCCTGTGGTGTATTCAATATGCCAAAAACAGTAACAAAAAGTCTCACAATGGAGACGTTACTGGGGCCCGCTCAAGCAAATCGATGAACCACAGGAGGACAGTGCTACAGTATAATCTGTTATCCACCTATGAGTTGAACACTGGCTATCCTACATGAAATTCATATTTTAACTTTCCTGAATTTTATCCAGCTCTGACTATTCTCAGTGCATCACTTCCAACCTGTTAAGCAAAAGCTGCCCAAAGGTTCTTAACTTCTCAGATAAAATTTCAGCCTCTTATTTTCTTCTTCTCACACTGGATTCAAATCAAGGAAATGGGGTGACTCTTAAGATTATGGGAAGCTATAAAATCTGGAAACAACACAAATGCCCTAGAACAGATGACTTGTTAAAGAAACTTTGGTACATCCATACAATGAATACTTTGCAGCTGTCAGGAGAGATGAAGTAGTGAACTTTGCTTATAAATGGATAGACATGGAGAGTATTGTGCTAAGTGAAATGAGTCAGAAAGAGACGGACAGACATAGAAGGACTGCACTCATCTGTGGAGTATAAAACAACGTAACATCAGGCTGACACCTAAGGATAGTACATACATGGGACAGGAAGATTGCTCCATAGCCGGAAGCCTGTCTCATAAGCAAAGGGGAGAAGGTAGCTGTAATAAAGAAGGGATCACTAACAAAACGGGCTGGAGCGATAGCACAGTGGTAGGGCATTGGCCTTGCACACAGCCAACATGGCGACCTGAGTTCGATTCCTCTGCCCCTCTCGGAGAGCCCGGTAAGCTATCAAGTGTATCTTGCCCGCATGGCAGAGCCTGGCAAGCTACCCATGATGTATTTGATATGCCAAACACAGTAACAACAAAGTCTCCAGTGAAGGCGTTACTGGGCCCGCTCGAGCAAATCGATGAACAATGGGAGGACCGTGACCGACCACTAACAAAATGATGGCTTGAGGAACCGGTTGGGATGGGAGATGTGTGCAGAAAGTAGATAAAAGACCAACATAATAACCTCTCAGTGTCTGTATTGCAAACCATAATTCCCAAAAGTAGAAAGAGAGTATAGGGAATATTGTGTGCCATGAAGGCGGGGGTGGGTGGGAAAAGGGGGTCATACCGGGGATATTGGTGGTGGGGAATGTGCACTGGTAGAGGGATGGGTGTTTGATCATTGTGTGATTGTAACCCAAACATAAAAGCTTGTAACTAATCTCACGGTGATTTGATAAAATTAAAAAAAATTATGGGAAGCTTCATGATCAGAGTCAAATTGCAGAAGTATCTTTCCAGCTAAGAAGCAAAGTGAGGTCTTTGATGATAAATTAGAAACATGGCCACGTTTGCTAAATTCAATAATACCACATCTATTAAATGGGAAGCTCCAAGTTCCTCACACTTTCATTCAGGAAAAGTCATTGATTCCAAGCCTGAGTGACCTATATTCAAATGCACCCCAGGTCCTTAGGGCACCAATCAACCTGGTTTCCTCACCTTATCCCTCCCAGCCCTAAACTAATAACAGCCCTTCTGAAATAACAACAAGGAAGATGTGCCTTTGAGTATTTCCAGAAGTTCCCAAACTTAAATGGCCTACCACCTTTTCTGGGGGAAAAAAAGTGCTTCATTGTCCCCCACCCCCATGCCCTCAGAGAACTATTTTTTGAAACGTAATAAATAGAAAGCTCATGCCCGTGCCCCTCAACCTAGCTGCACCTGAGGTACTACTGCTTACATCTCGCAAGTTACCCTAGAAGTTGGTATCAGCCACTTGGCAATTTGTTTAGCTACTATTTAACTACTGATTTAACTAGTATGACATTTTTCAACTTGACCCACCTTGCACATTTTTGTATGGCACAGAAGCTTGTGCCAAATAGAATGTGGGCTGGGAGAGTTAAGATTTTGATTTTACAGCCCAGTCCCAGCATCTCTGTACTGTGTAACTGAAATCTTAGGCAAATCTTTTATTTATTTATTTATTTAGGCTTTTGGGGTCACACCTAGTGATGCACAGGGGTTGCTCCTGGCTTTTCACTCAGGAATTACTCCTGGCAGTGCTCAAGGGGATGATATGGGATGCTGGGAATTAAATCCAGGTCAGCCATGCGCAAAGCAAATGTCCTACCCACTATAATATCACTCCAGTCCCTAAGCAAGTCTTTTAGTATTAAGGCTACCTTATTTGAAATATAGAATGAGGAGAGGTGGAGCTAAGAGTGAATTTTTTAATTTAATATTATCTTTATTAAGTTCATTAAAAAATTCAACATTCATCAGACACTAGATCAGGTTCAATATAGGTAGTGAAGAACAAAGCCAGGATTCGAACCCAGATTTGATGAATCTGATAAATTCTTTGGCTTGGGGAGATAGTTCAAAGATTCAGTTTACATTGTTTGTATGTCAGAGGTGCCAGCCCTGTATGTTTCCCAGAGAATCACTGGATTAAAACCCAGAGCACTGATCTGGGAGTAGCCCGTGATCACTGCACTGCTGGGGGTAGCCAAAACCAAAAAATAAATAAACAAAACCCAAAATTGAAAATATTTCTATCTATAAATTCATGCCATAGTAATTACCCTTTTCATTTCTGTTTTGCTTTGGAACTCAACAGTGTTCAGGGTTCTGTGCTCAGGGATCACTCCTGGCAGGGCTCAGGGGTCAATATAGTGTGTCAAAACCAAACCTAGGTTATCTGCATGCGAAGCAAGTGCCCTGCCCACAGTACTTTCTCCCCAGCATAGTGGTATGTTTTTAATGTTCATTTTTCCCTACTTAATGCATGCTGATATGCCTATTGTCATCCTTTTCACAAAGGTAAAATCCATGCTGACATATGTGCAAGAAATAGTACACTATGCCACATTCCTTTTCAAGTTCTTTTAAAGGCACTGATTATATTTGTTTTGAAATTGATCTTGAAGTACCCTGTAGGAGCTAGAAAAATCTTAGATAGAATGTTAATATCTACATTGATTCTTACCATTTTTTTCAGCATTTATAACACTATTGTATTCTTATTAGATATTTATTAAATCCTTCCTCCAATGCACTAAAAGAACATTGTAATGGATATAAGCCCAGTGAGGTTGGGAATATGCCAAAAATCCATTAATAGAAGGTTTATTTTATTCCCATTTCTCATTTTAGAATATTATTTCTTGGAAAATTCAAGGTGGATTTGTTTATTTTTAAAATTTTATTTAATAGGCTTTGAATAATCCAGTTGTTGACTAAACTTTGTTGGATTTTCCACTTTCCTTTAGATGTTACTCTTTGTGAGGAGGCATTCTTCAGGTTTGCTGTTCCTCCCAAAATTACCCCTAACTGGCTCAGTGTCCTGGTAGAGAATCTGCCTGGCAACAAAATAAATGCGGAGAGTATAGAAAGAATAAAACGCCGACACAGCTCACAAGAACAAACTTTCCAGCTGCTAAAGTTATGGAAACATGAAAACAAAGACCAGGATATGGTCAAGAAGATCATCCAAGGTATGGCAATCGAAAATAATCAAGTTGACCAGAAAGCAAAGATATCCATTTATCATAGCACTGCACTGTCCTCCTGTTGTTCATCGATTTGCTCAAGCAGGCCCAGTAACATCTCCATTATGAGACTTGTTATTACTGTGTTTGGCATATCGAATACATCATGGGTAGCTTGCCAGGCTTTGCCATGCAGGTGAGATACTCTCGGTAGCTTGCCAGGCTCTCCGAAAGGGGCGGAGGAATCAAACCTAGGTCGGACAGGTTGGTCACATGCAAGGCAAATGCCCTACCCACTGTGCTATTGCTTCAACCCTGTTTTATCATAAATTCTGTTTTTATCATAAAACAGAAATGAAGCTATGTTCCAGTAGTGTCATTGATCCACGATGGTTTCCCTTTTTCAGTGACTATTTCCAAGTGATAATATAGATGCTATTCTGAGAGATATTAGGCATGGTTTTACTGTCATCTCCACCATCCACTTCCCCCAAGTGAATAAAACCAAATGCAGAACTTGACCCCAGGAAATCTGCCTTTCATTCCTCAGTAGTTTTATTAGCATACCCTCTGGTGTACCTGCAAGCTCTTTAACCACTTTGGAACTGACCTTGACGTTATATTATGAAGTTATATTGCATCTATTTTGTAATTCTCTCCAGAGAGCTTCTAAGTGTCTTACAGATATCCATCCTTTCATTAATCCTCACAACATGGCCTGTTTTAAAATTACCATTTTAATAGCATATGTTGTAAGGATTAATGAGATAAGGTTTTCATAGTATTTAAGTTTTGTGAGAGAAAGGGCTAGTTAAAACCATGTACTCTTATTTTAAAGTTTATAAAGAGTATGAGAGAGTGAAAAGAAGATGGATGATGTGGGTGACAGTGGTAGTGGTGATAGCAAAGAATCCAAAGAGTAAATGTCAAGTTTTACCCAGTATGAACTTTAAGCTTTAAGAAGAATTCTGCCTTCTACAAACAATAGAAGGACATGCCAGAAAAATGAGGGAGGCTTATCATAAATCAGACAGTGATGTGGAGTCATCTATACTTCTCTTGATCAGTGACTAGAGAATCCTGCACATCAGTAAAAATATCTGAAATAGAAGCAGTCAGTTTTAGGAAACTGAGATCTTGGGCAGCCGAACATTTCCACTTGGGCAAAGATTAAACTTTTCCTCTGTTGTTGGCCAACACGTATTCTTTGAAAGAATAATTAGCCCTGAAGCAAAATAAAAAGAATCAGAGACTTTTAGAATCAGAAGGGAAAAATCCCTGTTTAAAATTTAGGACATTTCAACCCAGAAAGCTGAACAGACTTGCCTTCCGGCTCAGGGACACAAAATGACTCATGTCACTAATAAGAACACTGGTTACTCCCTCTCATTTTGTGCCCTGCCTCATTAATGAAGTGTTCTCGAGGCCAGGGGTACTCCTTGTACTCATCCTATTTTCTGGTGATAATTCCCTGCTGGTGCTGTTTATTAAATACCCATTGAAGTCACTTTCTTTTTTTCTTCTTTTTGGGTCACACCCAGCGATGCACAGGGGTTACTCCTGTCTCTGCACTAAGGAATTACCCCTGGATGTGCTCAGGGTAGCATATGGGATGCTGGGAATCAACCCAGGTTGGCATGTGCAAGGCAAACGCCCTACCCACTGTACTATCACTCTAGCCCCTGAAGCCACTTTCAAAGTATGTTCCTGTTAACTATCAACTGGAGAAATCTTACCAAGTAGCTAATTTAAATGCCTTATGTTTATCCAAAATGTTATGGCTTCATTTCCTAAAACTTTCCTTAAAAAATAGAATGTGCCTCTAGCTTTCTACAGTTTGGTTCTTTTTTTTTTTCACAACAAGAGCTTTTCGAGAAAATCTGGTGAATGCCTAGAACTCACATCAGTCTATTACAAAACAAAATAATATTGATCTCAGTTCTCAGGAAAAACTAACATCACTTAACCCATGCCACATACCACAATATCACCCCACCCTAACAAAAAAACAGAGGAAAACTTTGTACTGAAAGTTTGAAACTCTGAGAGAAATGTGTGCTCAGGTCCTTTGGGGGTGGCTTAGAAGGACAGATGTCATGTGACTGATCCTGGGTGTTTTCTTGATGCAGACATTGACTTCTGTGAAAGCAGCGTTCAGTGCCACATGGGGCAGGCAAACCTCACCCCCGAGCTGCTTCAGAGGCTGATGGACAGCTTGCCAGGGAAGAAAGTGCCCCCAGAAGACATTGAGCAAACCACAAAGATGTGCTCCTCCAGTGAGCAGGTCCTGAAGCTGCTCAGCCTGTGGAGAATAAAAAATGGTGACCAAGACAGTCTGAAGGGGCTGTCGGAGGCCCTCAAACACTTGAAAGCATACCACTTTCCCAAAACGGTCACTCAGAGTCTGAAGAAGACCATTCGGTTCCTGCGCAGCTTCACCATGTCCAGACTGTATCAGAAGCTATTTATGGAAATGATTGGGAAGCAGGTTCAGTCGGTAAAAACAAGCTGCTTATAATGGGGAATGGTCATTGAGCTGTTTCTGGGCCACATTGGATGGATACGTGAACTGTTTCTCAGGCACTTGATGGGAACAATGACATCTTTCTCAACACCAAGTTAGGCTGGACCATAAAACACACAAGAAGCTATGGTGTGGCGGAAGAACTAAGAGCTCCTCCCCACCCCCAAGTTCAGTCATTTCCAAATAGTTTATCCAATTGAAAGATCTCATCCAATGTCTACCCACCATTGTTTTCCCTTATTACTATGTGCAGTAATTCAACTGGAAATAAGAAACTAGCCTCTATTGTGCCTTACTTAATATGGGAATGTCTAACTTAAATAGCTTTGAGTTTTCACCTATTCTAGATGCTTTTATTAGAAAGCCATATTTTTTTCAGTAAAAGTTACTAATATATCTGTAACACTATTACAGTATTTGCTATTTATATTCACTCAGATATAATGTTTGTACATATTATCATTCTAAGGGGAAATTGT
Source organism: Sorex fumeus (assembly GCF_029834395.1). Lineage (NCBI taxonomy): Eukaryota > Metazoa > Chordata > Mammalia > Eulipotyphla > Soricidae > Sorex > Sorex fumeus. The sequence goes on from NW_026606059.1 coordinate 61,965,491, forward strand.
GTATGACAATTTTTAGAAAGAAAAAATATATTCTGTTTATTATTATGATAAATGAAAGAGATAAAATATATATTTTTAATGAAGTTCGTAGCATTTTTAATAGGTACTGCCATTCTTCCTGTGTCGAGTGGCTTTGTAATATAATTCTTCTTGTATAAGCTGTAATATCATTTTATAGAAAATTCATTATTATTAAGTCAATTGTTTAATGTTGGAAAGTTGATGAAATATAAGTTATCTGAATATTAGATGCTCTGAGAAATTGAATGTACTTTATTTAAAAGATTTTATGTTTTTACTATATAAACATCATTAAATTCATCAAATTATTTTTTATTGCTTTTCCTCTTGCTTTTATTTGAATCAGACATTAATAGATCAGAGTTGCCACAATTTTTCCTATTATTTTATCATCAGGGCTATCTTAGAATTGTTAAATAAGTTTGCTGTACCGGAATATTGAGAAACCCTGTAGAGGAAGGTTGAAATGTGCATTTTAAACAAATTCCAACATATCTTATATCATGTTCCCTAGAATCTGTAACTGTTAACCTAATTAGAAAAAGTGTTTCATAAATGAAGTTAAGGGTCTTGAGGGAAAGAAAGTATCTTGAATTATTCACAAATAGAAGAAAGGCAAATGAGGAGGTGATGATATGAAGACAGAGATGGTGTATTATAACCATTGCCATACAAAGTAGCACTGTAGCACTGTCCTCCCATTGTTCACAATTTACTCTAGCGGGCACCAGTAATGTCTCCATTGTGAGAATTGTTGTTACTGTGTTTGGCATATCAATCAAGTCACAGGCAGCTTGCCAGGCTTTGCCATGTAGGGGAGATACTCTCAGTAGCTTGCCAGGCTCTCCGAGAGAGGCAGAGGAATCGAAGTTGGGTCAGCCTGGTTGGCCGCGTGCAAGGCAAATGCCCTACCCACTGTGCTATTGCTCCAGCCCAAGAAAAGTAGGAGAAGTGAAAAAATTTTCCCCCTAAAGAGTATCTGTGTGGAGTACAGCTTACTGACATCTTAATTTTGGACTTCTGGCTCCTAACTCTATGAAAACACTCAATTCTGTTTTCTGTTTGCTCGTTAATTTGGGGGCTGATCTTGTCAGTGCTCAAGAACTATCCCTGGCTCTGTGCTATGGGGCCCACTCGGCAGTGCTTGGGATAGAATCTGTAGATGCACTCAGCCCTTTGAACTCTCTGGCACATATTGCTTTTGTGCTGGTAGTAACTGCTTCATCAGCCACCAAAAATGCAACATGGATCATATCCAAACCACAGAGATGGCAGAATTAAGATGGCTCTGAAAGTAATAGTGTTTTCTCCTGTGGTCTTTTTTTTTTTTTTTGGCTTTTTGGGTCACACCTGGCAATGCTCAGGGGCCACTACTGGCTCTGCACTCAGAAATTACTCCTGGCAGTGCTCAAGGGACTAGATGGGATGCTGGGAATCAAATCTGAGTTGGCCGCATGCAAAGCAAATGCCCTCCCTGCTATATTATCACCCAGGTCCCCATGGTTTCTAGTTATCCATGTTTTCATTTAAAATTTCCAATCCAATTTACATACAAGTGGTACTACATGGAAAGTATCATGTTAAGCGAAATGATTCAGAAAGAGCGGGATAGACACAGAAAGATTGCATTCATCTGGGGAACATAAAGCAACAAAACGGGAGACTAACACCCAGGAATGGCTCAGATTAGTACCAGGAATATTGCTCCATGACTTGAAGGCCAGCCACATGTGCTAGGTGAAAAGGAAGCTCAGATAGAGAAGAGAACACCAAATAAAGGGTGTTGTGAAGACCCTCCCAGGGTGGGAGAGACATGCTAAAAGTAGTCTATAGACCAAACATGATTGCCACTCAATGCCTCTCTGGCAAAACACAGTACCCAAAAGAAGAGAGAGAGAACAAGGGGGAATGCCCTGCCACAGCAGCAGGGTGGGACGGGGGGGGGGGGGGGGGGATGGGGGGGGGAGGGATGCTAGGACCCGTGGTGGGGGAGGATGGGCACTGGTGGAGGGATGGGCACTTGATCATTGTATAACTGAAACCCAAGCACAAAAATTTATAAGTCTATAAATGTACTTCATGGTGTTTCACTAATAAAAAAATGATTAAATAAAAAAAAATAAATAAAATTTCCAATCCCTAGAAGAAAGACTCTGGTTGTCCTAAATTGTGACTGTTTAAAGACAAGGCCAAGGAGGGTCTTTTTTATTGTTGTTCTTGTTATTTTACTTTTTGTTTTGTTTTAAACAGTTGCAACTCCCAAGAGTGACTTATGTGATGAACTAGTTGTACCATTTCCCATCCTTTCCCAATCTATTTCTCTTTGTTGTTTTATTTTTTTTCCCATACTGAGTTAGAATATAATGTTGGTACAAAGTCCTGTCTTTGCAAAAGCGTATCAGTTGTGGCTACTTCAATAAAGGGCAAATCCAGGCAAATATTACACAAACTTAACATGCAGGGAAATAGAAAGCAGAGATGAAGATAAGAAACTCAAACCTGCAGTTCCCAGTGTTTCAGTCCTTGAAACAGGGAAAAGTAGGACAGAACTGAAGTTCTGAAGCTATGAACAGGCAAATAGGAGTTAGCTAATGACCATTAACTTTCCCTTCAAAAGCTCCAGTTCTTCCACTCAAATTCCCATTTGCAGAAAATGAAATGGCCCACATAGCATCTGAGTTTAAGAAAACATTTGAAGTTTAGAGCATCAAATGTAATTTGTGAAAACGCTACTGTGATGGCTTCCCCGGAATCCTGAGTTCAGTCTGCCGCAAGCTTCCCTCTAAGGGAGATAAAATAGGTAAGTCATAATAAAAGTTCCTTTTCTATACCCTCCACCAAGTTATAAATTTTGTAAAACATGCATTGATGTGTTCTCATGAATAGACCAATGTCTATGGATTTGTGGGAAGAAAATCATGTAGGCAGTGGCCCTTTACATTACATTATTTTGGGAGCACATGATACCAGCCCAAAGAATTACTGTTAATGTTAACCTTGGTAACTGAGTTCATGTCCCCTGCATTCCTTTCGCTTTATTGTTGTGATGACCAGGGACCCACTAACACTGGGTTGTGGAACTCTCACATATTGACGTAGTGTTCAAAGGGGCCAGACACTTTAGTTATTATGGTATTCACACACCTCTTCGGAGGCACCAGGGCATTCTAGAGAGCAGAGCTACGAGGACTGTCCTAAGTCTACGTGGGTGGTCCCAAGGCTCAAATATTGGTGTCATGCTTGAAGGCAGGCACTTTTGCCACCACACTATTAATTTTCTATCTAAGATTTGCCGTAGCAGAGCCAGAGGGATAGTGCAGTGGTTAAGTGTTTGCCTTAAGTGTGGCATACCCAGATTTGAATCCCTAGCACTTTACATGCCACCAGGAGTGATCCCTGACCACAGAGTCAGGAGTAAGCCCTGAGTACGCTCCATGTGGCCCTCAACCCCCCCAAACATAAAATTATGTAATATATATCCTGAAGATATATCCTGAAGATATATCCTGAAGATATATCCTTTTAAAATCATCTTTCTCTTTCCCACCCCCTTCTCGCTTTAGGTCTATGGTCATCCAGTAGTCCCAGTATAATTTATTTTTAAAAGTAGCATTTTTTTCAACTAATTATCCATTTATCTTTATAAAAAATAAGTTGTTGCTACTTCTGTGGGTATCTTTATGGACTCTCTCTTTTATTCCACCCATTTTTAAATCTATTCTTTCATAATATTGCACTCTTCATCGCTCTCCTTCTGTATTCTAAAATTATTTTTGCTTATTACTCTGTCCGTTGGGAAAAGTAAGTAAGGAGATGCTGCTAAAATCTCAGGGCTGGGATGAATGGAGACAATACTGGCGCCCACTCGAGTAAATCGATGAACAACGGGATAACAGTGATACAGTGATACAGTGGTTACTCTGTTGTTTTCTTGCCTTTTTGGTATGGTTGTTTTCTTTGTTTTTTCCTTTCTTTTTAGCTTCATATCCAAGTACAATATGCAAAGCAGTAGAAATTGAGGTAAATCTCTTACTTTCGGTGAGAATTTTAAAAAAAGGTTTTTGCATTAATCTAGTTAGTAACTGGATTGCGTTTGAGGTTTTTGGTCATCTGCTTAGTTTTTCCTATGGTTGTATTAAGTACATATAGATTCCAAGTTCCACTGGTCATTTTTTTATAGGGTGGTAGAAGTGAAGCTAAGCCACATCTGTTTGGTCTGAGTTTAATTCTCTTTAAGCTATGCCTTAAGGACCTTTTCTTTGTAGACAATTGCCCCCTTCCCATCTTTTATGAACCATTTGAAATATTTCAGTCTTGGGAGGTACAGATGTAGCTTTACTGTACTGCTTAAGGCTGTTTCTCAGGCATATCCGTGTCACAGTGTGAGCCTTTCTCTACTCTCCTGGCCTCTCCTCTTACTATTGTAGACTCAGTATCTAGTCCTGTCTATTTGCTAAGGAACAAGCTTTTGTAACTTTCTATTTCCTTCCACTGTAATGAGTATTTTTTGTTTGTCTTGGGGCCACACCTTACTGTGAGGCCACACCTCACTCCTAGAGGGGCTTAGGAGACAATCTATGATGCTGGGAATTGAACCCTGGTCAGTAGCATGCAAAGTAGGTATCTGCTATACTATCACACAGGCCCTTGCAATGAGTATCTATCAGTCACACAGTTTTGCTTTTCCCCCATAGATTAATGCTTGTTTTCCTCAGGTTCACTCTTCTTGCCCTCTGCACAGAGCTATTATTTCTTCCTCCAAGATTATCTTTTTTTTTTTTTTTCTGATTTACTCTCTGGTTGCACAAGGAGGCATGTTGAGAAAGCATCTACAGGATACAGATTCTTCATAGTTTCACAACGCCAGGAATTTCACACTGTTTTACCAGTCACACACAGCCTTCATCAACATTTAAGCCTCCCCTCCTGAGTTCTTTCTACTAGTGTCCAGTTACATCAATTCCAAACAAACACTTCGTTTTATGTCCTCCTTACTGGTAATCATTACCTCTTAGATTTTTAAGTCACTTATTTGATGATATCTCATGGTGCTTGTTTGCTCGAGCGGGCCCAGTAACGTCTCCACTGGAGACTTTGTTGTTACTGTGTCTGGCATATCGAATACTCTCGGTAGCTTGCCGGGCTCTCCGAGAGGGGTGGAGGAATCAAACTCGGATCGGCCATGTTGGCTGCGTGCAAGGCAAACGCCCTACCCGCTGTGCTATCACTCCATGGTGCTTGCTTAATTAAGATTATTTTTAAAGTGTAGTATAATTTTTGTAGCAAAAGTGAAGCTAAGATATAGGGATTTTCCATATATTCTCTGTCCCTGCTCTTGCACAGCCCTTATCATATCAATGTTTTCCACCAATGGAGTACGCAACTGATGCAATTAACAACTAATGAACCATATTGCACATCATAATCACCCAGCCCATGATCTATATTATAATTCAATCTTGGTGATAGTCATTTAATTGTCATACTTTTTTTACTTAAATTTTTATTAGTGAAACACCATGAGGTACAGTTGTAGACTTACACATTTTTGTGCTTGGGTTTCAGTTATACAATGATCGAATACCCATCCCTCCACCAGTGCCCATTCTCCACCACCACCAGTCCCAGTATCCCTCCCACCTCCCTTCCCCCCATCCCTCCCTACCACTGCCATAATTGTTAAATTTTGTCAGAAATTTAAAATTAATTTGATTTATTTTGCCATAGGTTTTAGAGTATCACAACTCCAGCTCTTGGGATCCTCCAGTTCTTTATGTTACTCCAAGGCAAAAGCCATAATGTATTGGTTTTGTTTTTAAAAGTTTTCAGATGTAAGACTGGAGAAGACTTAAAACTCCCTGAGTTCAAATCCAATGTTTCTCTTTATCTATCCAGAAGCCTACACAAGTTGAAACCTTTTTGTGCTATTCTTATGAACTAAATGATGCAAATCTCCCCCTGCAAATAAAAACCCATTTGAAATCCTTATTCTAGGCCTGGGCTGGCGCAATAGCACAGCGGGTAGGTTGTTTTCCTTGCACACAGCCAACATAACCGACCCAAGTTCAATTCCTCTGCCCCTCTCGGAGAGCCTGGTAAGCTACCAAGAGTATCTCGCCTGCATGGCAGAGTCTGGCAAGCTATCCGATGACATATTCGATATGCCAAACACAGTAACAACAAGTCTCACGATGGAGACGTTACTGGGCCTGCTCGAGCAAATAGATGAACAATGGGAGGACAGTGACAGTGACATTCTAGATCTATCACAAACAGTTTTAATGTTTTTTAAATTTCTATAATCACATTTTCTATTCTACGTATTTTATAAAGCATCTCATTCAATAAACTATTTTTAATGTTTTACTCATATGTGGGCTGGAGAATTGCACAGTGGTAGGGCATTTGCCTTGCACGCAGCCAACATGGCCTACCCGAGTTCGATTCCTCCGCCCCTCTCAGAGAGCCCAGCAAGCTACCGAGAGTATCTTGCCAGCGTGGCAAAGCCTGGCAAGCTACCATGACATACTAGATATGCCAAACACAGTCACGAGTGTCACAATGGAGTCATTACTGGGTCTGCTCGAGCAAATCAATGAACAAAGGGAGGACAGTGACAGTGACAGTACTCATATGTGGAAAATATTAATTCATTAAAAATAAATTATTTTTAAAATGTTCCCTTTGGCACTAGAGAGATTTTACAGCAAAGGAGGCACTTACTTTGCACGTGTCTGACCCAGATTTGATTCCTAGCACCCATATGATCCCCTGAGCCTCTCCAGGTATGACCTCTGAGTGCAAAGCCAGGAGCACTGCAGAGGGTGGTTCCAAATTCCAAAAATATGTAAATAAGATATGTAAGTAAAATTTTCTCTTAGATTTATTCATAGCATATTTTAAATTAACAGATATTCTAAAGAGTGAATAAAATATGCACATTTCTAGAGTAAAGAGATCTAATCAAGTATTATAAAATCTTGTAGGGTAGAGAGACGGTACAGGCAGCAAGTCACTTGCCCTGCACATGCCGACCTGGGTTCAATTCTCTGTACTGCATTGCCCTGCACATGCCAACCGGGGTTGCATTCCCTGTACTGCAAATGGTTCCCAAGTACCACCAAGGGTAATTCCCAAGCATTGATAGGAGTGCAGAGTCAAAAGTAAGTCCTGCCAGTGTGTTTCAAGTCCCTCCAAAATAATAAATGTTTTTCAGTGCCAGTTAAAGACCTTCAGTGTCATTGGTTCAAAGCTACTCTCGTAACATTTGATACGACAAAGTCAATTTCTCTTCATTGCGTTTTTTTTTTTTTTGATTTGTTTTCTGTTTGGGGTGCTACACCCAGAGGTGTTTAGGGATTACTGCTGGCTATGCACTCAGCGATCATACCTGGAGAGGCTCTGCACTCAAACATTACTCCAAAGGGTGGTCATGGGACCACAAGGGAAGCTGGGGATTTAACCCAGGTCAGCCATGTGCAAGGAAAGCACCCAAGCCACTGTGCTATCTCTCTGGCCCCCAGATCAGTCTCAGATCTGTGTGGCGTTCTCCATGTACTCCAGTTTCCTCCAACTTCCCATTGATGTGCATATTCAGTTCACTGGCATGACTTGATTGGAACAATCTGAGTGAATCTAGGAGAGTATGAGTGTGCCTTTATGATTTTTGAAATGATTAAATTGAAGTTTAATCTTTAAATTTAATATTTAAATAATTTAAGAGTTTCTTGTCCATGGTGGCGTCCTGTCTTGTGTGTTACTAGACCCTGACTACCTATGACACTGAGTTGGAAAATATGAATAAGAAAAATAAATGAACAAATACAAATAAAATTTTAGAACTATTTGAGGCCTTCATTTAGAAAATATACGAGTTTTGTGACTAGTTTTATAACCAGAAATGTGCCACATAGGAAAAAAAATCAGTCTATGCTGAAAGTTGTTTCAATATGCCATGCTTTTCTTTAACTAACAGAGAGCAACAACTTGCTGTGCTTAAATAGTGCACTTTGTGTCAGGCAAAAAACAGAGTTTTCACCATCATTACCTTGAAAAGTACAGTTTTTGGTTGTTTTACTTTTCTATCTGTGAAACTACTTTTATCAAACAAAAAGATATTTTTAGTGGGCTTAGACATGACTATAAGTGTGCGGAAAGAGGTCTAAAGCCAAAGTATTCACTTAACTTAAATACAGACATCTATAACATGAGAATTAGCTCCTTTCCAAAATTCTTAGTACCTTTGATGAGGTGTCCTACACTGGTAGCCAAATTCAACCAGGATAAACTTCTTATTCTCTTCCTTAATTAAACTTCATAATAATGGCTATTATAGTTCAACTCCTACTAAGTATGTTTATCTTGACTAAAACTGTGTTCTGATTCTTTGACTTTCTGCTGTTGGATTCCAAATTCTTGCCTTACTAAATCTATGAAATGAGTAAACAGAGATTTAACCATAATAATAAGTCTTGGGAATGATTTCCGTAACTGTAAACATTTCTAAGATTATAATCTAGTTGAGGAGACAGAATAAACACATAACAGAATAATTGTTATTACCATAAATTACGTGCTCAGTGCCAAATGAATTTTATAAAACATTCAACAGTCATCAACTACCTCTTACCTCTGAATCTCAAGGTAGGCCAAAAAGCAGTCATATTTTAGCCTGGCTTGTAGATACACCTATGTAAAGAAAAATGAAAATGAAAATAAAAAATATTTTATAATTGGGAATTTTACTGGAAAACAATCTAGGGTAAAATGAGTATAACATGCCAAAAATACATTGACTAGAGTCATGTAATTCATACAAAATTCAAATAATAGTATAAAATAAACTTTATAGATATTTAATAATGCAGATATATTTTGTAATAAATAAAAATAATTGTTTTACCAAGCTCCATGTTAGTCTATTTGGTACTTCATTCTTGTATGAAATAGCTTTCTCCCACCCAACATTTCAACAGAGACATGCAGTCTTAAATATCATTGGCAATAATTAACATCTTTCTGACCTCCCTCATTCTTAATCCAAGTTTGAATTAAGGACCTTCCTATGCATTTGCGGTTATCAAGATTTTTTTCCCTATCCACTGAAAATCTCTAAACGTATGAGCCTAAAGCAGTGAGAGGTCACAGAGAGGGAGTTAGCAGAGAGAAGTAGAAAGAACAGACAGGCATAAAAATTTGACGAGCAGTTTCCATTTTTAGCAACATGTTTTCTTCCTCTTAGTTTTGTGAACTTTTCCTTCTCATTCAAAGCTAGTGACTGTCATTCAGAAACAAAAGTCCTGAGTAATACGCTAGATATGTAAGAGGTCTGTGAATGCTAACGCTGCATTGGAGAAGCTAATTAAGAAGACTCTGAGGGTATTATCCACCTGAGAATATTTCATTTTATAACACTAACTTATAACCGTTATACTAAAAACCACTGAGGTTTTAAGAAAAGCCTTAATGTTTTCAAAGTAGAATTTCCAGATTATTCTGGCAGGAGCAGAAAGAATGGGTTGGAGCATAAATAGGCTAGAGACAAACCAGAATAGTTTGTTAACAGAACAACCGAGCCATGAGGTAAATAGACAACTCAGACTAGACGTAGCAGCCCAGAGTGGAAAGGAAAGGTCACATTAAAGAACCATTAATCTTTCCAGAAGTTTCATCAGAATAGTGCACCATCACTGGGTATTTAGTTCTGACTAACAGACCAAAAGCCTGTCTTTTGCCAAGTATTTAATACGAAGTAAATCTCCCACTTCCTTCATTTTTCTTGAGTCTCATCCCCGGGAAATACAATTTATCTTTTGAGACACAAAAGTGTAAGTCCCATTCCCTCAAAAATTCTTGTAATGAAAACAAAGCAGCTTCCAAATTGACGTTTCTATAGCAATTTTGGTTTTTCGTGACTCACTGACTTCAGACAAGACTAGGTAAACAGAGCAGATCATGCATAACATTCGTGTCATTCTCTTGAAATCATAGTTTTTGAGAGACGACATGAAATCACCTGTTCATCCCTCCTGTCTGAAGACAACCATCACTAAAGCTGCCTGGAGAGTAACTTGAAATTTAACTGCTTAAAATACATTATTGATATAGACAATTCCTCTACTACACACACACATATAGTCAGTGAAATAGAGTTTCAGATATAAAAAAAACTCTCCCTCTTAAATTGAAGATGGAAAAGAAGGCTAAATGAATAGAAAATTCTACTTTGGGGGAATTTTTTTTAGATGGTGGGCCATTATTAATGATTTCAGCACAGTGGTTCTCAAACACACTTAATCATCTGCACTATTTAGGATAATCAGAATATACATGCCTAGCATCATTTCAAAATTATTTTGATCCCATGCATCAGAAATGGAGACTAGGGGCTGGAGCAATAGCACAGCAGGTAGGGCATTTGCCTTGCATGCAGCCAACCCGGGTTCCATTCTCAGCATCCAATATGGTTCCCTGAGCACCGTCAGGGGAATTCCTGAGTGCATGATCCAGGAGTAACCCCTGTTCATCGTGCATCACTGGGTGTAATCCAAAAAAAAAGAAAGAAAGAAAGAAAGAAAGAAAGAAAGAAAGAAAGAAAGAAAGAAAGAAAGAAAGAGAGGCTAAAATTCTTGTTGTGCAATTTTGGGAAATATTGTTGTCTGTAAACATTGAGGATTCAATTGAAACTCTGATTCATTCACTAGCACAGCTGGTATCAGAACTCAGAGTTCCTTACTCCTACTAAGGAATTGTTAAGAAATATAAACAAATGTTTACTTTTGTGCTTCTCTTTAATGATGATGGGAAACAACCATCTTCCATCTTTCTCTTTGCACATTTAACCACATGGTACATATATTTATCATTATTTTTATCTACTAATGGCTTAACAGTCCCTCATTACAGATGCTAATGGTAATAACAACAATGGCAATAATAATAACTATCATCTGGTATACACTTTCCTGTTATCTCTAAACCTGGATCCACTTATGTTCTTAGAAAATAATGTTCCATAAAGTCAAAAGCTAGAAATCATTAATTGAACTTCAGATTTGGCTTCTACGAATACCTTATATTTATAGTAAATTTCCTTTGCTCAGAGAACTACCCAACATTTAGACAACACTGCTTTATTGAATACAATCCAACTAGCTGTATTCCTGACCCAAGTATTTTATCACCATTTTATTAAATATTGACTCCCCTGACATCTACCATTTTTGGGTTTGAATTCCTATTGTCTGCTGGTTGAGTGGGCCACAATGTTTGCTGCACTACTCTATGATCTGTGTTGATTATACATTTGAATTGAAGATTGAGAAGCAAATATTGCTCTGCAACAGGATGACAGAGAGAGCCAAGAAAGAAAACTATGCTTATTGGTTGATTCGGAGCATTGGTCACAGATTCGATGAGGCAAAAATCAGGAGGAGGTTGCTGAGGATAGAATGAAGTAGCTACAAGGTGGGCTTTCCTTTAAGGGGTCCAGACTTAATGTGCCTCCTTGGACAACACAATTGAAACTTATGCTGTGCCAACAGCACCATGGAACCATGAGAATTTAGATGCAGTATGATTGTAACAGGAGGTTTCTGACAAATGTAGCACTCAGAAGGTGCAGGTATGATAGAGGGCAACTGCAGGCATTGGAAAGACTGTTGCGATTTTCTAGAGGTTGATATTGTAGGCATTGCAGAGGGAGCAGCTGCTGGCATTGGAGAGAGAACATCAACAGTCATTAGAAAGAGGGAATCTGTGAGGTATTAATAGTGACAGACATTACAGACTACAAGGAGTCATTGCAGAAATGATCTTTCTTCACATCATGCATAGCAGAGTGATGAATTTTTCAATTTTGGTAAAACCCTCTTAAGACAACCCCTGACATTTGAGAGACTGAGTCAGCAGATCCCCAGCAGGGATCCCCCAGGCCCAGAAAGAAAAACCCAAAGTCAGACAATTCCTGGAAGTTTCAGTGAAGACACATCAATCATTCTGGCTTCCTTTTGATGACTCTGGATAAAAGAAAATCTTTTTAAAAGAACCATTCCAATTGGAAACAATCTTAAAGGACAGCAGAAAAGAAAATTCATTGAGCATTTGTCATGGGCTGAAATCTTGCCCTTTTATGTTCATTCTCTTAACAGAATTACAAATTTGTCTTAAACATTCCTGTTTTAAAAGATAAAGGACTGTGACTCAGAAAGAATAAGTTACAAGCTCACCATTTTATAACAAGTAACAGTTTGAACCCAATTTTTTCTTTAGAACCACTGACATTTATTTTATGCCTGACCCAAAGGAATTGTGGAAGTTTGAGGGAGCTTAATCTTGAAATACTGATGGAGGGATTGGTATACTGTTCTGCAACTATAAAATGACGACTTTATTACTATTGTTTAAAAAAATGTTCCTTGGAGGACAAAAAAATATAATCAAAAGGAGGGCCTTTAAAAACTGCACTTGATGGTTTCTACCCTTTTCCCCTTGTCCTAATGTCAAGGAGAAATGGATTTTATATAGTTCTGAGATTTTCCCACCGTTGGATAGCTAAGTCATCCACACTTTTGACAAAAAGGGGTACCTGTTATCCCCACAAGATAGATAACTTGCTAGAATAAGTCAGGAAAGTGATCTATTTATGGTGACAGTTTTATTATAAAGGATATTCCTAGGAGCAAGATATGGAAAGTCCCCTATAGAGTTTCCATGCCCCTTCCTTATCATTTCAGATGCATTTTCTTCATCAATAATTTATCAAACCAGAAAACTCTGTGTTCAGATTTTTAAATGGGATTTTGTGGGGTATATGACCATGGTTATGCTACATGAGAGTCAGGCTGATGTTCAATCAGGCCTTACATTGAATCAGGCATCATTCAGCAAAACTTACATAACTGCTGCTGTTACTAACTTCCTGTTACATAACCAGGGGAAAAATTCGCTGGTAGTAGGAGGAAAGGTGAGTGGGTCCCCAAACTGGGCTAGTTCTGTTCACTCATCTATTTGATATCAGCTGGACCCAAACACCACAACCCATATTCAGGCAGAGGCTAGATTAAAGTCTTCCTCTGTAGACTGGAAGAATTGAAAAGCTTGGTGCCTGGCACAGAACAGAAAACCAACATTTTTTTTCCATAAGTGGGAGTGGTTATAATCAATTTCTAGATCTTCTGCGACCCAACAAGTCAAGCTATCAAAAAGTGCCAAGGTTAACAAAGTGATTGCTCAGTCTCATGACCACCCCATGCTAAAAACATGAGTCTGTTAATAGTCACCTAATTTGCATCAAAAGATACCATTAATCACTTGGGATATTCCCAACATGCATTGTCATTGAAGGTAGTCAGATCGACTATCTTATGCTACCACCCTCTCCTAAAACCTATTATCAGGCATCCTCAATTCTCATTTTTTAAAAATTTGCAAATAGAATTACTTCTTTTTAAGTTTTTATTAGTGAAACACCATGAGGAACAGTTGTGGACATTACAAGTTTTTGTGCCTGGATTTCAGTTATACAATAATCAAATACCCATCCCTCCACCAGTGCTCATTCTCCATACTCAATGATACCGGTATCCCTCCCCTCGCAACCCCCCATCCCATCCCACCTCCATGGCAGGGAATTCCCTTTTATTCTCTCTCTCCTTTCGGTTGCTGAGGTTTGCAAAAGAGGCATTGAGCGGCAATCATGTTTGGTGTATAATCTACTTTCAGCATGCATCTTCCATCCTGGGAGGATCACACAACACCCTTTACTTGGTTTTCCCTTCTCTATCTGAGCTGCCCTTTCCCCTAGTATGTGTGGCCCTGACCTTCAAACCATGGAGTGAACCTCCTGGCACTAATCTCAACTATTCTTGGATGTTAGTCTCCTATTTTGTTACTTTATATTCCTCAGATGAATGCAATCTTTCTATGTCTGTCCTTCTTTTTCTGACTCATTTCACTTAACATGATACTTTCCATGTATGTAAATTTCATGACTTCATCTTTTCTAACAGCTACATAGTATTCCATTGTGTAGATGTACCAACGTTTCTTTAGCCAGTCATCTATTCTTGGGCACTTGGTATTTTTCCCAGATTCTAGTCGTTGTGAACAGTGCAGCAATGAACATAGAAGTGCAGATGTCATTTTGACTATATTTTTTTGCCTCTCCAGGATATATTCGCAGGAGTGGTATTGCTGGGTCAAATAGGAGTTCAATTTCTAATTTTTTGTGAATCATCCATATTGTTTTCCAGAAGGGCTGAACCAGTCAGCATTCCCACAAGCAGTTAAGGAGAGTCCCTTTACCACCACATCCGTGCCAACACAGGCTGTCTTTGTTCTTTTGGATGTGAGCCATTCTCTGTGGTGTGAGATGATATCTCATTGTTGTTTTGATCTGCATCTCCCTGATGATTAGTGATGTAGAGCATTTCCTCAGGTGCCTTTTAGTCATTCAGATTTCTTCTTTGAGAAAGTTTCTGTTCATTTTCATCACCCATTTTTTGGTAGGGTTGGATGTTTTCTTCTTGTGGAGTTCAACCAGTGCTTTGTATATCCTTGATATCAACCCCTTATCAGATGGGTATTGGGTGAATATCCTTTCCCATTCTGTATATTGTTTTAGTATTATTATATTTTTTGAGGTGCAAAAGCTTCTTAATTTAAGATAGTCCCATTTGTTTATCTCGGTTTCCACTTGCTTGGCCAGTGGACTGTCGTCTTTGAAAATACCGTTAGCTTCAATGTCATAGAGAGTTTTGCCAACTTTGTCTTCAATGTAACTTATGGACTCCCGTCTAATTCATTTTGATCTTACTTTTGTACATGGTGTTAGGCAGAGATCTGAGCCCAGATTTTTGCATGTAGCTGTCCAGTTTTGTCAGCACAATTTGTTAAAGAGGCTTTCCTTGCTAGAGTTCACATTTCTTGCTCCCTCATCAAAGAGTAGATGATCATATGTTTGGGGGGAGATGTCAGTATATTCAGCCCTGTTAGGGATGTTGATTCCTCTCATTTTCTTTTCCACAAGAATTGCTTTAGCTATTCGTGGGGGCTTATTGTTCCATATAAATTTCAGAAGTGTTTGCTCCATTTCTTTGAAGAATGTCACGGGTATCGTAATAGGGATCACATTAAATTTGTACAGTGTTTTGGGAAGTATTGCCATTTTGACAATGTTAACTCTCCTGATCCATGAGCAGGGGATATCTTTCCATTTCCTTGTGTCCTCTTTCATTTCCTAAAGCCACGTTTTTTTTTTTTTATATAATTTATTTATTTATTGAATCACTGTGGGAAAAGTTACAGAGCTTTCGGGTTTAGGTCTCAGTCATGTAGATACCAAACACATTTCCCTTTACCAATACTCATTTTTAACCCCGAACCCCAATAGACCCCCACCTCCCACCCCTCCCAATTCTTTGTGAGGCAGATGAGTTCTAGTTAATACTCTATCTACTTTGACTAGATAGATTATTTCGATAGAAGATGCACAATTATTGTTTAGAGTTTACGACCCCCCCCCCCCAATCAGACATGCTGAAACAGCGTTGTGGAATGATTCGCTTTCTACAACTTGGTTTAAGAATAAAATGATGTCGCGCGGCCGCAATAGCAGCCGCGCGGTTTTGAATTTCTGCTATTTTACTTATTGACCCTGGAAGAATTTCTATTAAAAGTTAGCTAGTTAAGAGATTGGTTTCTGTGCCCTGGAGTCGTGGCCGTGCCGGAGAGCCGCTCGTGGGGGGCAGCTGGCGACCTCGGTGGGGCGTGGGGGACGGCCCACAAAGCCCCCCTTCTAAAGCCACGTTTTGTAGTTTTTTTGTACAGGTCCTTTACTTCCTTAGTTAAACTGATTCCTAGGTACTTGATTTTCTGGGGCACAATTGTGAACAGGATTATTTTTTTATGTCACTTTCTTCTCTCTCACTATTTGCGTATAGGAAAGCCATGGAGATTTGGGTATTGATTTTATAGCCTGCAACGTTACTGTACAAGTCTATTGTTTCTAGGAGTTTCTTGGTAGAGGTTTTAGGGTTCTTTAAGTATAGTATCATATCATCTGCAAATAGTGAAAGCTTGATTTCTTCCTTTCCTACCTGGATGACTTTAATATCTTTTTCTTGCCTAATCGCTATTGCAAGTACTTCCAGTACTATATTGAACAGCAGTGGAGAGAGCAGGCATCCTTGTCTCATCCCTGATCTTAGGGGGAAAGATCTCAGTTTTTCCCCAAGAGGATTATCTTTGCTGTAGCTTGTGGTACATAGCTCTAACTATATTGAGGAATGTCCCTTCTATCCCATTTTGGCAAGGGTTTTCGTCATAAACGGTTACCTGGATCTTGTTAAATGCTTTCTCTGCATCTATTTATATGATCATATGGTTATTATCTTTTCTTTTGTTGACATGATGGGTTATGTTGATTGATTTCTTAATGTTAAACCATCCTTGAATCCCTGGGATGAATCCTACTTGGTCATGGTGTATGATCTTTTGATGAGTTGTTAAATTCTCTTTGCTAGTATTTTGTTGAGAATCTTTGCATCTGTGCTCATCAGGGATATTGGCCTGTAGTTTTCTTTTCTTGTGCTGTCTTTGTTTCCTTTTGATATGAGAGAGATATGGGCTTCATAGAAACTGTTTGGGAGAGTTTCTGCTTCTTCAATTTCCTGAAAAGCTTGAGAAGAACTGGCAATAGGTCCTCTCTAAATGTTTGGAAAAATTCACTAGTGAATCCATCTGGACCTGGGCTTTTGTTTTTGCGATGAATTTTGATTAAAGTTTCAATTTCCTAGATGTTAATTGGTCTTTTCAGGTCCTCTAGATCTTCTTGATTCAGCCTTGGAGATTATACGAATCCAGGAATTTATCCATTTCTTCTAGGTTCTCTTGTTTCATGACATATAGACTTTCAAAGTAGTCTCTGATGATCTTTTGAATTTCTTTGGTTTCTGTTGTGATAGAAACCCCTTTTCATTTTTGATTCAGTTTATTAGGGTTCTCTCTTTGTGAGTGTTGCTAGTGGTTTTCCTATCTTATTTATTTTCTCAAAGAACCAGCTCTTAGTTTCATTGATCTTTCGGAATGTTTCTTTGGTTTCCATGTCATTGATTTCTGCTCTAAGTTTTATGATCTCTTTCCTTCTGTCTGATTTTGGCTCCTTTTGTTGATCCTTTTCTAAGATCTTGAGCTGTGAATTCAAGTTGTTTATGTGTGCCCTTTCTTCCTTCCTGAGAAATGCTTGCAGAGCTATAAATTTTCCTCTTAACACGGCTTTTGCTGCATCCCATAGGTTCTGGTAGCTCGTGTTTTCATTCTCATTTGTTTCCAAGTAACTTTTGATTTCATCCTTGACTTCCTTCCTGACCCACTCTTTGTTCAACATTGAGTTGTTTAATCTCCAGGCGTTTGATTTGGTTCTCTGTGTCTGTGTGTGATTCACTTCTATTCTCAGTGCATTGTGGTCTGAAAAGATTGATACTATTTCTATCTTCCTGATTCTATTGAGGTATGTTTTGTGGCCTAGCACATGGTCTATTTTGGAAAATGTTCCATGTGCCTTGGAGAAGAATGTGTATTCTTTCTTTTTGGGGTATAAAGTCCTGTATAGGTCTATAAGCCCTTTCTCATCTATTTCTTCTTTCAAAGCCAATGTTTCCTTGCTGAGTTTTGTTCTTGTTGATCTATCTAGAGTTGATAAGGCAATGTTGAATTCTCCAACTACTATTGTGTTGCTAGCAATGCCCTCTTTAAAATTCCTTAGCAGTTGTTTTAAATATTTAGCAGTTCCCTCATTAGGTGCATATACATTTAAGAGTGTGATTTTTTTCCTGTTGTATGTATCCCTTGATGAATAGAAAATAGCCTTTGCTGTCTCTTCTAATTTTCTTCAACCTGAAATTGATGTTGTCAGTTACTAGTATGGCCACCCCAGCTTTCTTGACGGAGCTGTTTGCTTGCAGGATTGTTTTCTATCCTTTGACTTTGAGTCTGTGTTTGCTCTGACTGTTGAGATGAGTTTTTTGTAGGCAGCCGAATGTTCGGTTCTGTCTCTGAATCCATTTTGCCATTCTGTCTCTTAATTGGTGAATTTAGACCATTGACATTAAGAGATATTATTGTTATGGGGTTTTGTGTCATCTTTCTGTAAGGGTGAGTTGTGCTTGTAGGGTTTGTCTTTTCTTATAGTAGCCCCTTTAGCCCTTCTTTTAGATTTGGTTTTGAGTCTATGAAGTTCCTGAGCTGCTGTTTATCTATAAAATAGTGTACCATTCCTTCGAGTTTGAGTAAGAGTTTAACTGGATAGAGTATTTTGGTGAAGTATTTATTTCAGTGAGTTTTTTCACTTTATCCCAGCATTGCCTTCGGGCTTGGAGGGTTTCCTCTGATGGGTCCGCTGTGAATCTAAGGGGTGATCCTTTGTATGTGATTTCCTTCTCTGACTTTGCTGCTTTCTGTATTGTGTCGCTATCAGCAGCATAGGCATCGATCATTCTAACTATGATATGTCTTGGAGTGTTTTTGTTAGGGTCTCTTTCAGCTGGTACCCTTCGGGCTCCTTGAATCTGAATGGTTGCATTGTCCAACTCTGGGAATCTTTCAGCAATGATTTGTTTAACTGTGGCTTTTTCATTTGGGATTGTTTCACTGAGCTTCTGGTATTCCAATGATTTTAATGTTCCTCTTGGAATCATCTCCTAGGATTCTCATTTTCTCTAGAGCTATTTTGAGGTCTCTTGCTGTTATTTGTTGTTGTCTGTTGGCTTGGTGCACTGATCTTTCAGTTCACTGATTCTGTCCTCAGCTGTGGTCATTGTAGTGTTGAGGGCACAGACTGAGTTTTTTATTTCATCTACAGAGTCTTTTATTCATGACATTTCTGCTCTCATTTCTTCCCTAATTTGTCGATTTTTTTCTGTCATGTTGCTGGATATCTGTCTGACTGTTTCATTGAGTTCATTGAACATCTTCATGACTTCATATCTGAATTCAATCTCAGAGAGGTCCTTTAGGTAAGTAGCATCTACTGGGGCTTCTGGACTCTTTTCATCTTTGTCCCACGTGATGGTGATTTGCGTTGTTTCTTCATGTTGGTGTGTAGGTATGGGAACTGAGATGTTACACTAGATTTCTTGGTGTAAGTAAGCTAACTGTGGCCGTGTGATGTGACTGGCCACCTGCATGAAATTAGTCCACGCCCACTTCTGCATGATCCACTCCCATTTATAAAGAGGCCATGCCCCTATGGAACCTGGTGTTTGGAGGGGTACTAGCTGGGAGGGGAAGAAGATCGGCAGAGTGTTGGGGACAAAGGGGAAGAGGCTCAGGGCTGCTTTTGTCCCAGCGACCTAGAGGACGCCTGGGGCACTTGAACAGCGAAAGCCAAGTCCCGGGTTCGAATGCAGGTGGGTTAACTGACCTGGGAGGGGAAGAAGACCGGCAGGGCATTGGGGATGAAGAGGAAGAGGAGATCAATCTTCTTAAAACATTCAAGTGGTTTGCAATTTTTTTTTTCTACCCAACTTCTATGAGTATCTTTTTTCCCCCTCAGTCTTAACTTTCTCTTTGGCCTTGTGTTTAAGAAAATATCAGTAAAACTACCAGAATTGTAACCTGTCTTTTCAAGGAGGAAAAAGCACTCATTAGAATGAGCATTAGCTCTGGAGTACAGGAGATCAGAGTTTAAATCTCAGGTCATTTCCAAGCAATAATGGTGGGCCTTAAAAAGGCATTGCATAAGCTATGGATGGAAGGTGGTTTGTCATACAGGAAAGAATCTAATCTAATCTGTAGTTCCATAGCATTTCTCACTCAAACACACATTACTCCAAATCCTTCATCTTGAAGTCACAGTAATAACTTCCTGTTGATGTCGAACTAAATGAATTTTGTTATAGTTCTGGAAGTTAAATGTACAACCTGAATCCTACTGAAACTAAAATTAAGTGCTTGGCAAGGAGACAGGCCTAGGGGAAGGAATCTAAGATTGTTTTCTGGAGCTAAGCAAACTCTCATGGCCCCTCTCAGAACTCTCTCTGGTATTGTGAATACTCCTAATGAAGTTAATGATTTAGGCTTATGAAGTTCATGGCTGGTCTACTGAATTTTAGACAGTTTAGTTCAGGAAGAGTGAGGAAGAAGGGACCTTTTTGAAAGGAGAAACCGAAAACAGAATGTAAGGGGAAAAGTAAGGTATAGGTAACAGGTATCTTTTTTAAAAAATCTAATCACTGTAAGATACACAATTATAGAATTGTTCATAGTGAGTTTCCGTCATACATGAAACACTACTGGCCAGGCAAGAAGAAACAAAGATAAACAACTGGGACTACATTAAGTTGAGGTATTTGCACCTCAAAAAATGAATCACCAGTAAGGAAGAGAGTCCACAGAATGGGAAAAAAATGTCTACCCAACATTCATCTTGTAAAAGGGTTAATGTTTTGTATATATATATGTGTGTGTGTGTGTGTGTGTGTACACATATATATCATAAACATGTATCACGATAGAACATTAGAAGAAATTTTTATTCATCAATTGCCTCGAGAAGGCCCCAGTAACGTCTCCTTCATTCTAGCCCTGAGATTTTTAAGAAAGTGCCATATTCAAGGCTCTTTAGGAGAATGAGACCCATCATTGTTACTGGTATTTGGCATATTGGGTACGCCACAGGGAGTTTGCCAGACTCTGCCATGTGGGCAAGTTACATTCGGTAGCCTGCCAGTTTGTTCAAAGTAGGAATGAGATAATAAGATGTCATAATAAGATGTCCGGGAGTTGGGTTTTATAGAAGAAAAAAAAAAGTCCAAAAATAGGGAGAAGAGATGAACAGAAACTTTCTCAACGAAGAAACAAGCACCTTTTGGTCACTTATTAACCTTCATGCTCTGTTAATTACTGCACTATTTCAAGCCAACCATCTTCAAAGAGGGATGTACATTCTTCACAGTATCTCAGTAGTGGAGAGGAGATTCTGTGTCTTTCCCAGAGTATGGACTCAGAATACGTTTTCAATAAACTTGAATTTCACAGTAGCATAGATTTATTCTGTGACTGCTCAGATAGATAGGGCTGAAAGTAGGAAAAACAAAAACAAAAGATGGCTGAATGTTTGGGACTATTCCTTACACAATTACAAAGAAGAAATTACTTTCTCACCCTATGCTCAGAGGTCACAAAGGGCACTGAAAGAAAAATGAATCACAGGAGACTATTACCAAGAAAACTGCCCAATCTCCTCTCACCCAGTGGAATCAAGAGGCACTAAGTAACCTCAAAGCATCTCCCGGGCATGGAACACTGGCCAGACAACAGCATTAGTTAGGTAGCCACTGCACAAGAAAACCTTGTTTACATAAAAATGATCCACAACAAAAACCATGTCAGAACCTGTGTTTGCTTATTTTTATAACTTATAAAAATTCTTTCCCCCATGACCTTTCTTGATTCCTCCCCAATGCACCCCTGATCCAGGGGAAGATCAAGGGGAAAAGATTCCTTTGTAAATTTCATAAGACAAATTGTTATACTTGAGCTAAAGAGTCTAATCCCCTTTAGCGAAAGACTGAATGATACAGATAAAATCTTCTATCTTCTTTCTGGGAGCATCCCTTTCTTAAGAAAAGTAACCTGGGGGTTTATCCTGTTAGGCTAAATAAGTCAGAGGGAGAAGGAAAAATGCCAGATAATCTTACTTCTGTGGAATATAGAGAGACAGAACAATGGGAGAAATATTACCAAACAAAAACAAATACTTGGCCTTAGTTTGCAAAACTCAGATTTCCAAGCAATAATAGGAAAGAAGGTGAAAAATGAAGACAGGACTAGAGGTGACTTAAGGGAGAGTGATGGAGGTTTATGGTCACCTTGGTGCTGGGGGGACGCTGTAACTTTCTGTATCAATACTATTAACTATGTAGCTATGTCATTTATGACAATTAAAAAATATAAAAGTCTCCTTAATCATAGCATAGATGATTACAAAGTAACTTGTTGCCATTTAAAAAAAATCAACAACATGGAGATAGTACCATGGGTAAAGTTCTTGTTTTTTCTGTGGCCAACCCTAATTTGATCCCCAGCACCAAATATCACCCCCTGAGCACTGCCAGAAATAAGCTCCGAGCAGTAAGGAGGAAACCTCACACAGTGTAAGGTGGGGTCCAAAAAGCAAACAAACAAAAATAAATTTAAAAAGCAAGTCATAGTGGAAAATGTACACTGGTGGAGGGATGGGTGTTGGAACATTGTATGACTAATACCTGATCACAACTGTGTATCTGTGATATTGTAACTGTGTATCTCTCAGTGATACAATTAAAGAACAAAAACTTAAAAAAAATTTTAAAAAAACAAGTTAACAAATTGCCAAAATGCTAAAAATTCAGCATAAAGATTCATTTTAAAAACATTCCTTAGCGCCCGCTCCTCTCTGGAAAGAAAGATGGCAGCCGCACAGGAGCCTTGTGGACAGCAGGTTTGAGCCGGGGGCGGGGGGGGCGGCAGGGGCCTCATGGGAAGGGGGGTGTTCTGGGCCGTCCTTCACGCCCGACCGAGGTCACCAGCTGCCCCCCACGGGCGGCTCTCCGGCACGGCCACGACTCCAGAGCACAGAAACCAATCTCTTTTTTTTTTAAATTTTTTTAATTTTTTTTTTATTTTTTTAATTTTTTTTTTTTTTTATTTCTTTATTGAATCACCGTGGGAAAGGTTACAAAGCTTTCAGGTTTAGGTCTCAGTCATGCAAATATCAAACACATTTCCCTTTACCAATATTTTTTACCATGAAGAACCCCAATAAAACCCCACCCCCCACCCCTCCCAGTCCCTGTGGGGCAGATGAATTCTAGTTAACACTCTATCTGCTTTGATTAGATTCATTGTTTCAATAAAAGATTCACCTCTATTATTTAGAGTTTACTCCCCCCCCACAAATCAGACATGCTGAAAAAGCATTGTGAAGTGATTTGCTTTCTACAGCTGGGTTCAAGAATTAAATGTTGGTTTTGGATTTCTGCTATTTTACTTATTGACCCTGGAAGTATTTCTACTGAAAGTCAGTCAGATAGTTAAGAAATTGGTTTCTGTGCTCTGGAGCCGTGGCCATGCTGGAGAGCCGCTAGTGGGGGGCAACTGGTGGCCTCAGTAGGGCGTGAAGGGCGGACCGAAACGCCCCCATTCCCATGAGGTTTTAGTCGACCCCACTCCCCCGGCTCATACCTGCTGTCCACAAGGCTCCCATGCGGCCGCCATCTTTCTTTCCAGAGAGGAGAGGGTGACTGGGGCAACACCCTTTCCCCTCCGGACAGACCTGATGGCCTGGATTAACGCATAGTCCGTTCACTTTTCTGCTCCAAGCTGCCGGGTTCTGCATTAAGTCCTTGTGCTTCTGGGGCTGTGGCCATGCTGGAGAGCCGCTCGCGGGGGGCAACTGGTGACCTCAGTAGGGCGTGAAGGACGGACCGGAACGCCCCCCTTCCCATGAGGTTTTAGTTGCCCCCACACCCCCGGCTCATACCTGCCGTCCACAAGGCTCCCATGTGGCCGCCATCTTTCTTTCCAGAGGGAGGAGGGCGAATGGGGCAACACCCTTTCCCCTCCAGCAGACTTGATGGCCTGAATTAACGCATAGTCCTTTCACTTTTCTGCTCCAAGCTTCTGGGTTCTGCATTAAATCCTTGTGTTTCTGGGGCTGTGGCCATGCTGGAGAGCTGCTCATGGGGGGCAACTGGTGGCCTCGGTAGGGCGTGAAGGACGGACCAGAACGCCCCCCTTCCCATGAGGTTTTAGTCGCCCCCACACCCCCGGCTCATACCTGCTGTCCACAAGGCCCCCATGCGGCCGCCATCCTTCTTTCCAGAGAAGAGAGGGCGAATGGGGCAACACCCTTTCTCCTCCGGGTAGACATGAAGGCCTGGATTAACGCATAGCCCATTCACTTTTCTGCTCCAAGCTGCTGGGTTATGCATTAAGTCCTTGTGTTTCTGGGGCTGTGGCCATGCTCCAAACTTAACTCTGATTTTCAGGGAGAAAGGTTGGGTGGTTTACTTCCCATGGATCACTTTGTATATAGAGAGAAGTCACGCGGCCACTTACGCGGCCGCGCGGTTTTGAGGAAAAGTCCTAGTTCCCGCATACTCGAGCTGTGCTTGTAGAGGCTTCTGGTCACCGGGGTTCCATCTGGGGGAGGCGGGATGCGGTACCTACACCATCTGGGACTTCCCGATGATCTTGGCTCTTTTTGGAACCTGTTTTTTTTTTTTCCTTCGGGATCTGTGGATCCCGCCCTCCATGTTGTCCTTCTCTTCGGCTGAGTGCTGCAAAGATGGCCAGAAACCAATCTCTTAACTATCTAACTTTTAATGGAAATACTTCCAGGGTTAATAAGTAAAACAGCAGAAATCCAAAACCACAACATCATTTTATTCTTAAACCAAGTTGTAGAAAGCAAATCATTTCACAATGCTGTTTCAGCATGTATGATTGGGGGGGCGGGTCGTAAACTTTAAACAATAATTGTGCATCTTCTATCGAAACAATGTATCTAGTCAAAGTAGATAGAGTATTAACTAGAACTCATCTGCTCACAGGAATTGGGAGGGGTGGGAGGTGGGGTTCTATTGGGGTTCGCTGTCAAAAATAAGTATTGGTAAAGGGAAATGTGTTTGATACTTACATGACTGAGACCTAAACCGAAAGCTCTGTAACTTTTCCCACAGTGATTCAATAAAGAAATAAATTATTTAAAAAAAATAGAGAAAGAAAAAAATAAAAAAATAAAAACATTCCTTAGGAAAGGTAAGCATGTGGGGGAATTTTGAATCTCAATATTGGCAATTTCTGTCAGGAAATGAAAATTTAATATTAAAAAAACAAATTACAAGCAAAAAATTGGTCAAATATTTATAACAGCACTGCACACCTTCTTTTGAATCAGTAAAAGCTCATTTGTCAAGTTATTGTCATTTAACTATAACTACGGAATATTAATTATCAGAATAGCAGAACAATATCAATATTTTTTGGAATGTATTAATCATATAATGCTAACAAGTGCTCTAAAAGGGATAATAATTACAAAACAATTTTCAGTTATGAACAGGAGACTGGTGCCAACCATTTAGTGTCCTGCAGCTAGAAGATGGTGTATCCATGATTCAGACCCTGGTCTTGACCCCAGAGCTCATGTTTTTTCCGCTGGGCTCTGCCATGTCCTTAAAGCCCATAATTAAGCAAAATCATATGATCTTCACAAATGAAAAAAATCTTATGCACAAAAGCGACTAGACATCTTTTGGTTGATCAGCTTCCAAATATGTGGCAAACCCTTTTTCCGGAAACCTCAGTTGGCGTAAGGGACCTTAAGTTCAGACAGTTCCGATGACATAACTCAAGGTCTCCGTGGATGTTGGCTTGAGTCTGAATTTGCTCGGTACCCTTCCATCCTGGCATTTTCTTCCAGGACCCCTAGGCTCAGATCAGACTACCCACAAGACCTACAAGTGGGTGAGGTGACAAAGCTTATGGAATTTGAAACAAGGTACATTGCGATCTCCTTCTCCATGCCAGCATTTCCATAGCTCTCACTCTCTGATGCTTATTCTTGACTCTGTAGGACTTCATGTTTGTTTGTTTTGCTTTTGGCTTTAAAAAAAGGATTCTTAGTAACAGCTCAGGAATTTTATACAAGTTTACCAAAAATCCATCATTACTTAGCATGACCGGAGAGCTTCTGGAAAGAACCAACGCTCTGCAAGGCGGGATTTGAAAACAAATTTTAAGTGCAATCTGGTTTTATGTTTTCCTATCCCGAGTCCCATTCACCTTGTTCTAGTTAAAGAGCATCTTCGCGAGTCCTCATCACACCCAAAGATTATGAACCAGAATCTTAGTCTTTCTGCAACAGTTATTTCTCATTGTTTCTTTCTTCAGCCCAACATAGCTGGATGTCAGTTACCTTTGGGGAAGACTAGACGACATCCTTTTCCTATGAGGGTACTGTTTTTGTGAAAAGGAGGCTATTTTTTTAAAGTACTGAAAAGGATCACTGGAATCAAAATTTAAATAACTCAATAGATCTGAGTTTACTTCGGTCTTTACTCACTGGAATGGTGGATGACTATGGTCTTATCACTTTTGCCAATTCCTTTTCTCAGAAATAAGCAGAGATGTAGCACTGTTTTCCCTTGTTAACCCAGAGTCCTATAGCAAAGATCACAGCAGAGTAGATCACAAATAATTCATAAATATTAGTTAATTTATGATCCATATCTACTAACAAATACTATAGAAGACATTTGGAGACCCTACAATAGATGAGACGTAGTATCCTGTTTCACAGAGGGAATTTAAATGAGAGGAGCAGCAGAATTAGGGCAAAATGTCATGGAAGGAGAGAAGAAGGGAGTTTTGAGATCTGGGGACATGGAGGCCTCCAGGGAACCAGATTCTAGAAAGAATACAAAGAGGAAGTCAGATTCGAGCAGATGATGAAGAATGAATGGGTGTTTCCTGAGGAAACAGGAAAAAATGGTATCTCAGGAAAGTTCATAGCATATAGTTTCTGAAGAGCCTGGCAAAGCAAATGGCCATAAGCAGGAAGTGAAATTGACAACCATGTTTTAGAAAGATAATTTTAGAGGCAATGAGATGAAAAACATGAGAAAAGAACTCTTGTTATTAGTTATTGGTAATTTCTTATATACATCTGAAGAGAGAATAAATTGATCTGAGAGTACAGTTATTCACAAAAAGAAATCCTATGAAGTAGGATTGGGAAGGTGAAATAGACACTTTCCTTCATTCCATGGTGAAGGAATCCCTTTCAGTAATATGAATGCTCTTTCATGAAACTGCAGATGCCTTCAGTGATAACCCTAAGAAGAATATAATGTTGGAAAAAGAAGTGAATCTCCAGGAGTCTGGAGTCAAATTAAGCCTTGGTAAAAACATCCTATAGACATGCAGGGAAAATATCTTATGACATAGAATGGAAGTTCTGTAGGCAATAAAGAACATACCCAGAGCTATGATACCTGGATTTTTCTACAGATTTAATTCACTTTTCATTCTTGAACCATAAGTCAAGTTACGGAAATCTTATAATGAGAATAATACATTTTAAACTTCTTTAACAATTTCTATATTCTCGGTATGAAGTGCTAAATGTGAAGCAGAATACCTTATTTTCTCAACAATTTTAACATTTAGAACTCCAGTTTCCCCCATTATATATAATAGACATATATATATGCATATATATGTATATATATATATAAAGAATCTAATGTTTGGAGTACTTAAATAACCTTCCCAACTCACACAGCTTATGGGGACTTCAAAAAAGAAAGTATCGAAAAGAGCAGGAACAATAGGAAAATGCACCTGATAATATATCTGCAGAAACAATTCTTTCTGATGAACTACCAATTTAAATGAGAGGAGCAGCAGAATTAGGTGTTGGGTCATAAGAAAGTGTCAGCCTTTGTCCAAGAGAGAAATAACCATAGTCATGAATGGAATAACTGCAACGGAGACTGACAATATCTTGGGGAGATATCTGAAATAAAGCATGAATTAGACTTCTGGTTTGATACCACACTGGGCTGACACTCTGAGTTACTATAGAGCTGGGAATGCAATTTGAGGTCCCCCTGACTTTTCTGTTGACTCTCAGAGAGAGAAATCTGAGTCCATTGATTGTGGGTCTATGGCTGAATGAGGGAGAACGGAAAGCAACAATTCACATTAACATTGGGCAGGAAACCAAGGTCTATGGACTCAGATTTCTCTCTCTGAGAGTCAACAGAAAAGTCAGGGGGACCTCAAATTGCATTCCCAGCTCTATAGTAACTCAGAGTGTCAGCCCAGTGTGGTATCAAACCAGAAGTCTAATTCATGAAGCTATCTTTATGCATATGAGCTGGTGAGATCCTGGGGACATAAAGATTGCCATTATATTGGCAGGCACTTTGGGAAAGTGAACGGAGAAGAGAGGAAAAAAATTAAGGAGTTATGAACTTTCCCATAATCAATTTCAGACTTGAAAATTCTGAGAAAAGATTCTGTTCTACTTAGGCCTAAACAAATTTCACGCTGATGGCAGACTGTTTTTCAAGAACTCTGCCTTTATCTGCTGTTCCATTACCAACTCCACTGTTGCGAATGGATTTTCGCATGGAACTCAGTAGTTGGCAGTGCAGAAAAGAAACTGACAGCAGCAGCAGAAATTCCCTTAAAGGCAAATAGCATCAATGTCTACCTAAGGGACTGCAAGGAGATGTCAATGCCTTCGAAATCAATCCCAAAGGAACTGTGTAAGTCTTAGCCAGGGACGTGCAGTCCCTCATGATGAAACCTCTATAATCCAGGAGAAATCCACACAGTCCATAGATGATCTCACCACTAGAACTTTTTTTTAAATAGGGCAACTGAATGTTAAGATCCTTGCTGCTGAGAATTTGGGAATCTATAGAACCAGTGCATCTAGAAAGTCCTTAGCAATATAGCATCTCAGCCCCATTCAGGACATAAGAAGTCATAATCTCCATTTTTAAAAGCTTCTCAGATGACTGCATTTTAAAATTAAGATCAGCTTAAGATGGTACAAGCTATCAAAAAAATCAAGAATCTCACACTGCATCAGTTACCTGTGTGTACGTTTGTGCCACTTAGTCATTTAATGAATACATTAACCATTGACATCCCCATACTTACTTTTTCCTATGCTAAGCACAATTGGTAATACCAAAAAAATATCCAAGATAAGATTCCTGTTGATAGCATGCCTTAAGTTGTAAGTTGGAGAAAGAGAATGCAATTTGGAGAAAGAAAATGCAGATTCTTAGAACAACCTGTTGATCAAAACAAATCAGAATCCATCACTACCCATATAAAGTAACCACAATTCCACAGGGCAAGAAGGTGAAGTTAAGACCACACTTTCCTCCTCAGCCTCATTGCCGCTACCTCTCCTCAGAGCTTGGTTCTAGCCATATTGAATTTGAAGTCTCCTAAAGTTAAGAACCTTATTCCCATCTTTATGTCTTGCACTCTCAAATGATTCTGCTATGGTACTCTCTTTCTCTGATAACTCTATTTAATTATTTTAGACTTCAAATCATCTTTCTGTGTTTCTCAGGGAGCATTTCATAGTCTTCATTGTTGTGAAATTCATGACTCCTTATTTTGGATTCCCACTGAAAAAAATGTTGTTTCTCAGAAATAGAGGTTTCCAGTACATGACTGACTATGAGAAATGAGATTGCTGCAGGAGACAGTTATAAATTGTCGATGCAGTCAATCAACATCCCAATCCTCATCCCTAATTCTCAATGGTCTTCTATACACATGGGCCACCTGTCTTTCCAGTTCAGCTCCATATAAACTGAAGACTCAGTTTGAAACTTGAGATAGTCCTCCACACTTTTTTCTTTTGTGAGACTCCTATGTATCCCTTCATCTAGTTGCAAATAAATCATCCCCTTAAAAAGCTTCTGAAGAGTAAGTTGAAACTTTTCAGCTAGGGTATCTCTGAGTTCATTGCTTTGTTTCTCTCCCTTTAATCTGATTGATTATATGTCATGGTTTAACTGTCTTTACCACCTATAAAGTTTATTTTTCCTGAGAATAGAGACTTGTCTCCTAAGATAGGAGGAGAATTGGTTGTGGCTTATTTGCATCTATTTTCAGTATACAGTAAATCTGGCTTAGAGCAATAGCACAGCGTGTAGGGCATTTGCCTTGCATGTGGCTGACCTGGGTTCAATTCCTCCGTCCCTCTTCAAGAGCCTGGCAAGCTACCGAGAGTATCCTGCCCGCAAGGCAGAGCCTGCCAAGCTTCCTGTGGCGTGTTCAATATGCCAAAAACAGTAACAAGTCTCACAATGGAGATGTTACTGGTGCCCGCTCGAGCAAATCGATGAACTATGGGAGGAAAGTGCTACAGTGCTACAGTGAAAATCTGGGGGAAAAATAGACAAGTACTTCATAAATCTTGAAAATAATCATCAAAACCAACAATAATTCACCTGAAAAGCTGAATGTTTGTCATTCATTCCCTCTAAATTCTTCCATAATCTAAGATAAGGTCCAGATATACTTATTTTTCTGATGCTTCCCAGATCATTCCTATGTGAAACTAAGATTTA
Source organism: Sorex fumeus (assembly GCF_029834395.1). NCBI lineage: Eukaryota > Metazoa > Chordata > Mammalia > Eulipotyphla > Soricidae > Sorex > Sorex fumeus. Next base: position 61,995,664 of record NW_026606059.1, read on the forward strand.
ACACTACTTCAATAAACCAATAATTTTTATTAAGGAATTATTCTTCTTATAATCCTGGTAAACTATACTCCTATTTCTTTTAAAAATTAAGTTAAGGTACTTTCTTGATCTATTTTATTAATTAGATTGCTTTAGTACTTTATAACTAAATGAACATCATTATTGCCTACATCCTGACCCCACCATAATATTAGGAAGCAGTATACCTTTAGGGGGTAAATTTATGTGTGGTCATTGTTATATATAGAATTTGGAAATAAAGTAGAATAATATGATGCTTGAATCTGACTTAGCCTTATCTTTCCTATATTCCCAGAATATTATGCTCAGACTTCTACAATCTTTTTCCTTAAATTTTCGTGTATATTCGTGAGCCAACTAGACTGTGACCCAGATAGAATTTAAAGATAGGTATTTTTTTTCTTTAGCACTGTAATTTCAAATCTTAGCATGGTAGTTCCCATGGTTGATAACTTTATTCATCCTATCTGAACAAATAAGTGATAAATTGAATGAATTTAGATTTTTGGAAATGAGGAAGAATAACTTTGTTGCAGTTCTGGGTGTTTGGAATCAAGACATACACAGATACAAACATAAATATGTTTAGGATATGCACAAGATAATAAGAAAACAATGTGTGACAAAATCTGCTTTTTTTTTTTTGGAGAAAGTTGAAGCACTTTTGCATAGCCTAGGGTTGTTATCCTGTGCAAGGAAAACTTTCCTGGAAGTCAAAGTAGCATATTCCTATTCATAACTTTGTTCTAGAATTAATAATATGTTATACCAATAAAGGGGAAAAATGAAAGGGATATTTATATTTTGTCATATGCCTGGTGCTTTGTTTAAGTTATCCCCCTAACTCCTACAACAACTTTTTCAACTGCCAGTTTTAAGGTGACAGTAATTAGAAAGAGTGCAAGTGGTTCTTTTGACTTAAGCTTTTCATTCTATGCATTATGATTTACTTTCATATACTCTATCTGGCCCTCAGTTTCTGTATTTGAAAATATATGAATTGAATAACATATTGGAGAAAAAATAAAATGTCCCCCTAATGAAAACATACACAATTATGATAAGCTTTTTAAAGGATGTTAGTTATTTTAAAAATATTTTTATTAGAATGTCATTGCACAACATCATATACATTTTGGGTCCTTTTAGTTTTAAAATCAATGAGCTTACTTTGCAGCAGAGTTTTTTTCAATCTTTTTGGAGGCTGTCTATTACAGAAATATGTCCTATGTCACACTCAATAATTTCTTACTGAATGTAAGAATTGAGTTTAATCGCATGACCAACTCTGAGAAATAACAACAGAGTAATATTTTGCTCCAGTTAAAAATGTTTCTTCATAGTTCGTGAATAAACTGTATATTCCCATTTCTTCACTTCGGCCGATGTTTTACTATTCACTTAATTTTTTTTTTCTTTTTCAAAGACCAGTTCAATCACTCTTCTGACTGCAGTCTTCTCTGACTGCCTTATGGTAAGGAGGATGAGATTATTCCAGTTGATTTAGGCACGAGATTGGTCCCATTTGAACCTTGAGCTGAGACATAATAAGGAAAGGGTAGAATAGATGGCCAGCGACAACTGCAGCGTACAGTTCATTTTCTCCTGGGAATTTAAAGAAAGAATTGCTTTCCCGTAGAATCCCCAAGCTTCAGAGGAACTTTTACTGCCTTAGAAATAAAATGACTACATCTAGTTTTTAAAATGATATCACCTCTATCTTTTACAATAACCCGTAGACTTTTCATAACCCACCTCTGCTTCCCTGTTATACAATATTACATCTGCATGCTCCCTCCCAAGGAAGATATCCCTTGGCAGTAGTGGAAGATTATTGAGAAGGTCCTACCTTTATTTACTACACCTCTGCCTGAGGCATTCAGGTCTCTGTTCATGCAAACAGACCCACCTACCTATGGAAAGGGGTGTGTCTGGGTTTTTTTTTTTTTTGGCTAATTTAAGGTCACAAAACACACCTCAATAGAATTAGGAAGATAGAAATAGCATCAACAATCTTTTCAGACCACACTGCGCTGAAGAAAGAAGTGAATCACACAAAGACATGGAGGAACAAATCAAACACCTGGAAATTAAACAACTCAATGTTGAACAATGAGTGGGTCAGGAAGGAAGTCAAAGACAAAATTAAAAGATACCTGAAAACAAATGAGAATAAAGACACGAGCTACCAGAACCTATGGGACGCAGCTAAAGCCATGTTAAAAGGAAAATCTATAGCTTTGCAAGCATTCCTTTGGAAGGAAGAAAAGGCCTACATAGATAAACTGACCTCACAGCTCAAGATCTTAAAAAAAGAACAACAAAAGGAACCCAAATTTGGCAGAAGAAAAGAAATAAAAAAACTTAGAGCAGAAATTAAAAACATGGTAACCCAAAAAACAATCCGAAAGGTCAATGAAACTGAGAGCTGGTTCTTTGAGAAAATGAACAAGATTGATAACCCACTAGCAAGACTCACAAAGAAAGAGAGAACCCTAATAAACCAAATCATAAATTAAAAAAGGGGACATCACAACAGAAACCAATGAAACCCAAAAGATTATCAGAGACTACTTTGAGAGTCTGTATGCCACAAAACAAGAGAAGCTAGAAGAAATAAATAAATTACTGGAGTCCTATAATCGCCCAAGATTGAACCAAGAAGACTTGGGATACCTGCATAGACCTATTCATATCAAAAAAATTGAAACTGTAATCAAAAGTATTCCTAAGAAAAGACACATCTTTGGTCACTTTTAGTAAAATAAAATTGAATTACAATTACGTAACTGCAACCACTAAATTAAAGTGCTTACTCCCATATATACACACATTTGACATTCAATTAAAGAAAGGAACGAATTAAGCATTCTGGGTCATGGGGCTCCATGAATCATAATGAATGGCTGTTCTTAGGAATTCTTAAATCATAGAAAACTTTTTCATCTTTTGAAGGTTATCACTTGGTATTTGCCTACTTTTGTACCCTTGATACCTGGCACAGTGACAACATGAGTCATTCAGTACATATTTGTTCACTGAATCCTACAACCAAGAGATTCATCTCTATTTCGTTCTTTATCCTTCAACATAACTGAAAATGTGCTATTACTATAATAAGCACATTAATGTGACACCAGAAAATGAGTCATAAAAGTCAGAAAGAAACCTCTGTGTCCTGTTTTGTTAATGTTTTGGTTGTCATACCTGTATTCATTTGTTTTTACATGCTCTCTTCTCCACTAAAATTTTTTGTTTGTTTTTAGACCACACCCAGCTCTGCCCAGTTCGTATTCCTGGCTTTCTCCTTGGGGATCAATCCTGGTGGGCTTGGGGACCACATGTCATGCTAGGGATGAAACCCAGATTGGTAGCAAGCAAGACAAGCACCCTGCCTGCTATACTATCTCTCCTGCTCATATATTTTTTTCATTGTTGATATGTATAGCATTTATTGATTTACATATGCTGAACCAAATTTGTATTCCTGGGGTGATCATAGTATGTGATTTTTTAATATATGCTATTGGATTCAGTTTGCTGAGATTTTTCTGAGGATTTTTGCATTGATGTTCATCAAAAAAACTTGTTCAAAATTCTGTTTCCTAGTAGTGTCTTTCTCTTTTGGGGGCATTAGTGTAATGTTAGTTTCATAGAAGTTGTTAGACAAGTATCCCATTTCTTTAATAGTTTGGAAGAACTTAAGGATTAGGAAAGGTAGTAAGTCTTCCTATAAAATCAAACAATAAATTTTTTAAAAATTTCCTAAGTTATTTATGGGGCTATCTTAATAGTATTGATAAAAGAAAACAATTTAAAGTGAGATAATTGTTTGACTGCAAGTTAATTATTGATTTTGTCAGGTTCTGATAGAGCATATTATATAGCACTATAACACTGTAGTACTGTCCTCCCATTGTTCACTGATTTGCTCAAGCAGGCACTAGTAATGTCTCCATTGTGAGATTTGTTGTTACTGTTTTGGGCATATCGAATAAGCCACAGATAGCTTGCCAGGTTCTGCTGTGCGGGCGGGATACTCTCGGTAGCTTGCCGAACTCTCAGACAGGGATGGAGGAATTGAAAACGGGTTGGCCACGTGCAAGGCAAATACCCTACCCACAGTGCTATCGCTCCAGTCCGTATTATGTAAAGAAATCAAAACTAAATATTAATTTATATAAAACATGAAATACTATTTTCCTATTATTGAATAGCAAATTAACACAATCTTAGTGACTTAAGATATTTATTCTCTTACAGTTTTGAAAACAAGAAGTTTCACATAGTGTAATTGGGTTTCCCACTAAAGGTTTTCCAATACTGAAATTAAGTTAGATGTCAATCTAGTCAGTCTAATTCAATACAACATGGATATTGTTGAAGGAAAAACAATTAAATGATACTTAAACAAATATACAACATATTCTACCTCACTTGTTATATAAAGTAAAGTAACTTAATCTTCAGAGAAAAAAATGGGCTTTAAAAATATGCTAACTCAGTACATAGTCATGGGTATATAAAAGAAACATTTTTCCTAAATTATTCAAATTTACCTAAAAGAACTGCATACTCAATGGATATTGAGTATGATATCCACAATAGTAATCAGGTAAAAGTATCTGTCTGCACAATATATTAGAAGGAAGAGCATAAAAATACTAAATGTCACATAAAATTTATACTGTGTAATAATTTTTGTTAATTAAGATTTTATAATAGAATGAATATTGTTAAAATCACATTTGAGGAAAATACAGTGCTGTTTTACTTCTCCTTCCATTTACCATGATACAAATAAGTCAGTATACTTACTGAGTGCTCAAATCATTGTTATTTGCTGATATTTCATGGAGATTAAGATACAGACACTCAACCTCTGGTCCTATCTCTACCATGTTTTCTCATCTCTTGTTGGAAAGCTCAAGATGTGACAATTATGGAGCCCCTTTATCTGTTGAGAGGTCAATGATAGCTAGGTACATTTGTATATAATGAAGCATTTGTGTAGTTAACCCTCACAACAAGTGCATAGAATAAATATTATTTTACAGTTTCACTGGATTTATAATGCCAGTTATGCTCCAGAACAACTAAAAAAGTTGGTAGGTGAGGATAGTAGATACACGGGACAGGAAGATTGCTCCATAGCTGGAAGCCTGCCTTATGAGCAAAGGGGAGAAGGCAGCTGGAATAGAGAAGGGATCACTAAGAAAATGATGACTGGAGAAATTGGTCGGGATGGGAGATGTGTGCTAACAGTAGATAATGGACCAAACATGATAATCTCTCAGTATCCGCATTGTAAATCATAATGCCCCAAAGTAGAGAGAGAGTATGGTGACTATTGCCTGCCATGGAGGCAGGGGGAGGGTGGGAAAGGGAGGGTATACCAGGAATATTGGTGGTGGGGAATGTGTACTGGTGGAGGGATGGGTATTTGATTGTAACCCAAACATGAAAGCTTGTAACTATCTCATGGTGATTCAATAAAATTTTTAATTGAAATTTTTAATTGAAATTTTTAATAGAAATTCAATCCTCCTTGCTGTTTCTCTATTTGCAAAGTGAAATATGTGAAAGATAAAATTGATATCCTGCTCATATCCTTTTAGCACTCAATCACGTGGTCAGCTTAATTTTCGACTGCCAGCACCACTGACTGACTGTTTGAAGTTTTATCTGGCCTATTCTGTTCATATAGGAGAAAGCCTGGAATTTCTTCAGGAGTTAATACCACCAATATTCCAATAGTTCTCAATGAGTTAATAACTTGGGAGTATATAAATAATAACTGAGCTACCTCATCTCTGGTAAAAAAAAATATGGTGGTATGTGTTCCACAGAATTTCTTAACGTTTCTTGACTAACAGGATTTAATTTCACATAGCCTCAAGAGAAATTCCTTTAACAATATACTCTACTTGCAGGAAGAATACTCAACATGATGTTGCCATTTTAACCACTTTAATGCAGTTCAATATGGTGTTGTCTTCTGTAGAAAATAATAGTATAGCGTTATCTCCAGAACAAAATTATCTTGTGTAACTGAAACCTTCTAATCATTGAACAACTGCTTGAACAATAACTGCCCGTTCTCCACTTCCTAGGACTCTGGTAACCACTATTCAAGTCTCTGCTTGGCTGTTTTAAATACCACAGAGAAGAAGAATAAAAAAAAAACCTTGTCCTTCTGTAACAGGTTTATTTCACTTGTCATGGTTACTTGGGTTGTTGCAATAATGCAAGATTTTATTCTTTTAAATCGCAGAATTACGTTTCATTTTATAAATATACCACATATTCCCTATCTATTTATCTATAAATACATGTCATTCTACATCTTGATCTGTGATCATTGCTGTAGTGAATACAGAAATACAAATATCTTCCCCATCTCTTCAAGTTTCTAATTTTATTTTATTTATTTTTTATTTTTTGTTTTTTGCTTTTTGGGCCACAGGGTTTACTCCTGGCTCTGCACTCAGGAATCACTCCTGGAGGTGCTCAGGGAACCATATGGGATCTGGGAATCGAACCCAGGTTGACTGCGTGCAAGGCAAATGCCCTACCCGCTGTGCTATCGCTCTAGCCCCAGGTTTATCATTTTAATTCTTTGGGACATAGAATTGGGAAGAGTGAATCATGATAGCTGCATTTTTTTAACTGTTTGGAGTTCCTGTTTACTATTTTCCATAGTGGTTGCATCAACTTATGTTCTGACCAAGTAATGAACAAAGATTCCCTTTTCACATTTTTTGCCAACATTTCTTGTCTTTTGATAAAAGTCATTTTTAATGGATGTGTGATACTTCATTGTGGTTTTGACTTACATTTATCTTATATGTAATGATGACTACATTTCCATGTACTTGTTCATTTGTATAGCTGCATTGAAAATATATGTTCAGGGGCTCCCTAGTTTTTAATTACTTTATTTCTTTCTCCCATTTTCTCAATATTGTTCCATGATGTACAATATTGATACTCTGAGGCATATATTATCCCAACAACTCAGTCACCACTAGAGCACCAGCTTTCATTCATCATATCTGATTAAAAATATATATATGTATATATGTATATATGTAGTTTTCTTTCTGTTGTTGACTTGCATAAGTTTCTTCTATTTTTTTGGACATGAGTTTCTTATCAGATGTATAGTTTGCAAACATTTTCTGTAACTCTGTAGGTTGTCTTTTCCTTGAAAATATTGTTTCTTTTGCTGAGAAGAAACTTTTTTTGGCTGATGTCCATTGTTTTTATGCTTGTGTTGTTTCTAGCGCCTTTAGTTTTATATCCTAAAACCTTGCCAAGATCAAGTTCAATGATTGCCATTTTTGTGTGCCTTTAGTTTTATTTCTAAAGTCTCTATTATCCTAAAATTGACCTGTGTTCTACTCCTTATGGTAATACCACATGGATAGGATTAGTATATATTTAATATATTTTGAAATGAGTAATGATAATGGCCTACAGTCTTATTTTTCTTTCTCCTGGTTAATTTTTGTCCATTTATGGGTAAGGTGCTTATACAGCACATGATTGACCCAGATTGATTCCTGGCACTACATATAATAACCCAAGCACCACCAGGGTGATTCCTGAGCACAGACCCAGGAGTAAGCCTTTAGCACTACAGGTGTGCCCAGGTCTTCCCTGATGTCTAATAAAGCACATACGTGTTGATGAAATCTCTGTTACATTTCTCTAGAAAAACTTTATTCTATTTTAATTTTTTTAAGGAAAGATGTATTTTTCTGGCAGTTCTCTCTCTCTCTCTCTCTCTCTCTCTCTCTCTCTCTCTCTCTGTGTGTGTGTGTGTGTATGTGTGTGTATGTGTGTGTGTGTTGGTATTCTGAATACACTATTCTACTTTTTTACAAGTTTGATGATAATAGCTTTGCTGAGAGTCTTGTTTGAATGTTCTTTTTGGGTGACAGGTAATTTTTTTCTTAATGTTTTTAAAATTTTCTTTGTGACAATTTGATTACATAGTCATGTGTTGTTTTACATTGGGATATGCTTTGAGAAATTCATTATTGGGTTATACCTTCATTGTGTGAGATAATAAAAGGAATAGATGGTATAGTTTACTGCATTTCAGGGTTATCTGGTAGATCCAGTTTGGATCTCTTTTGTACATTTGATTCTTTGTTGACTGAAATTTTATTTGTTGACTGGAATCTACTGTGCCTTATGTTCCTATAGTCAGAGTTTTGGAAGCCCTTTCCAACCGTCATGCTAGCCCACCCTCCTCATGTGCTCTTAGTGGCCTCTCAGGTATTCAGAGCATTCTGGGTCCCACCAGTGCTCTAAGACAAGTGAGACGGCAACTGTCCCTTGGGAAGACTGAAGAAATTGAGGCAGTTGGGTGTTCTGTCCCAGTCTTCACCTCTATTGAGAAAAATGGGGTTGTGGAGTTCTTTGCTCCACAATGACCTGGATGGAGAGGCAATAATAAATCCAAATTCAATCTCCATCTTTGCTGTTACTGCTTCCCAAGCAGCAAGGGTGTGTCATAGTGTATACATGTCCCATTTGCACTCACAGCCAGCTTCTGGAAGGTTCTAAAAAATGTGGGGTATTTACTATAAGATACATATCAGCCTTTTCTCTGGGAAGGGGTGAAATTGGTGAGTTTTCTCATGATCACTGTTGTTGTGCTGGAGGTAGAGATAATGTGATTATGTCTCAAATCATGGTACACTGGACTGGAGGGAAAGATCAATCTTGTGATGTCAGTGTGTGCAGCTCTTTCAGTCACCCAGGGTGTGTGACCTCTCATTTGGTTTCTGACTTCCTTAGTCCCAAAAAGTATATGTTCATGTTTGTGCTTGAATTGGTGTATTTGATGAGTGGGATCAGGATAGAAAGTTCAGAGATTTCTATTCTGTGATATTACCATCAATAAAATATTTTTAATTGTTTTTTAATCCATATCTCAGAAATTCTGGGAGCAGAAATTGAAGTTTATTGTGATGATCAAAGTTGATGATTACTATAAAATATTTGTTATATTATGGACGGAAACAAATTAACCTTTTTTTTACTGAACAATTTGTTTTATAAATAAAAACTGAAGCTTGAATGGTTTAAATATAAACCAAGCAAAATCTTCCCTCATTGCATAATCCGTGAGTTTTATTAGAAACCAAACGTCTCTAATAATTTTCATGGGACAAAATGCATTAGAAATTCCAAAATAATTTCTTGTTTTTGTTGTGGTGGTGGTGCCGGGAATTGTACCCAATAATGCAGGGGGTGAGGATGTGGGGGTGGGGAAACCGGAATTTCACACAAGCAGAGCCATATTCTAGCCCTCCAAGAACAAATTTTATTCTCCCTTGGTCTTATGACAATTTTACTAGCTATTGGTGTTGTCACAGAGGAAAAATGAATATAAGTTTAAGTAAAAATGAGAAGTCCAAGTGGGTTCGGTGCATGTGGCTGACCGAGTTTCAGTCCCCAGCACCATATATCCTCTGAGCCCTGGCAGGAGTCATCCCTGAGCATAGGATCAGGAGTGAACCCTGAACACAGTGGGGTTTGGTTCCCCAAATAAAAAATAGTTTATTATTTATATTAAGAGTAGGGAAAATGATAATTTAAAAATCACTATGACTGTCATCCTGTTGTTCATCAATTTCCTCGAGCAGGCACCAGTAACATCTCCTTCGTCCTAGCCCTGAGATTTTAGAAAGTGCCACATTCGAGGCTCTTTCAGGGTCAGGAGAATGAGACCCATCATTGTTACTGGTTTTTGGCATATTGAATACAGCACGTGGAGTTTGCCAGACTCTGCTGTGTGGGCAGGATACTTTTGGTAGCCTGCCAGGTTCTCCATAGTAAGAACTAGATAATAAGAGTAGGGAAGAGGAGAATTTAAAAATATGTCATTCTAAAATTGATTAATAAACAGTGGGTATGGGATGAAGATAAGATTAGAGGTGACATGGGTAGTGGTGTAGGGCTGTGGGCACTTTGGTGGGGTGTGAAGTAACTTTGTGTGCCAATACTTATAAGCTTTAACAGCATGATGAAACTTAATTTTTAGAAAAAGGCTTAATTTAGCTTTCACACACCCAGCAATTATACTTCATGATATCTTCCCTAAGACCACCAAATACTATTTTGAAAAGATATTTGTGCTCCTAGGTTCACTGCAACACTATTCACAATAGCCAACACTTAGAAACAACCCAAGAGCCCAAGAACATGAGTGGATAAATAAATTGTGGTGTATATACATGTACATAATGGTGTACAACTTAGTTATAAGGAAAGATGAAAATCATGTCATTTGCTGCTACATGAGTGGAGCAAGAGGGAACTCATGCTGAGTGAAGCCAGTCAAAAGAGGGAGTGATGCAGAATGATCTCTCTCATATGTGGCATATAGTGAACTATTGTAAGGGGACATCAGATGGCAAAGACAAAAGAACCTGAGAGTATGTCTACAGATCTGAGCTTACCTGTGGTGGGGATGAGGTGAGAGTCGGGGTGGGGTGGGAATGGAAGGAGACCTTGGGACACTGATGGAGGGAAAGAAGTACTCTGATGATGGGTGTGATTTTGGAATGGAGTATGTATGAATTTATCATTAAAACTACTTGTAAGTCATAATGTCTCAATTAAATGAGCCCACCTCATCCCCACCAAAAAATGATTTAAGGTTTATCTAATGACATCATTATCCATTGCTGCATTATAGGGTCCTCAAAATGAGCAGTTTAAATCTGCATTTTAAAATTTTGTTACCTTGTGCTATTTTCTGAATCTCAAATTTCCATTTCTTCGTTGGATTGCCTGTTTCATGGGCTTATAAACTGCAATCAGTGGGTTAACCAGGGTATGGTCTCATCTATAAGCATGGAAAGGAAGCTCATGAATTTCTTAGAAAAATCTCCTTTTCAAAGGTTATTGGACTGCGTGCCCCTATTCCCTGTTGATTATAAGTAGGCCTCTCTGCCACATGAATCTTTCTATCACAGCAGTGTGCAGACTGAAAAGGCAAAAAAGAAATTCTGCTACACGATAAAAGTCATAATTCAATGTAAGCTAATCACAATCCTAATGACTAGATACAAATCACTAGGCAAACCCACACACAATAGGAAAGAACTGCATGAAGATCTGAATATCAAGAGGAACGGGTTCTCTGGGAACAACTCAGAAACCAACTGCCACATCTGTCCATTTTAGATGATCTTGATAAAAAGTGTGATTAAACAACAACCACCCAGTTTTTATTTCTTTAATGCTCATTTAGAAACTTAAGAGTCTTTCTTTACAAAATCACCTATCACTTAAGCAAATATATCCCAAGATTGTAAGAAGTTTCTTAAACTGTTTAGGTAACAATAAGAATTAAGATAAAAATAAAAATTATCTATGACAGGATAAAATGCATAACTATAAAACTGGGATATTCAATATTGATAAAGCACTTTGAATCATGGATATTGACACACTTAGTTTAACATATTGGCTTTAGTATGCTCTTATGTAATAGTAATTTAATTCCTATTTGGAAAAATTGAAATACAGTTATAGTTGAATGTGTAGATTTCAATTATCTTTGCTGGTACTGTTCATGTTTTAACTTTTACCATTAGCCATTCTGTCTCTGCCTAAAGATGTAATGAAGAAGAATTTCTTCCTTAAAGTAGAAATAAAATTGACTATAAAAAATATCAGTCCATACTATTATTACTCCTTTCCAACAGAATTATACTAATAAACTGCAAATTGCTGCATTCTCACTAATCTGAGAGGTTGTTCCAGCCCACTAAATGAAAAATAATGCTATTTTCAACAGCACCCCATGAGTTAAGAAGCTGAGTGTGAATTGGTCCTCCCTCATTACCTGTAATGCTTGACTGAGATCATTTGAAGTAATGTCTGGAAATTCTCTAACTAAAAAAAAAAAAAAAAAACAAAAAAAAAAAAAACAAGGTGGGTTGGAAGTTTATGCCTTTTGACCATGTCTACAACCCATATCTACCTCAGTGAATTTTAATGGGCTGTTTCTCTAGTGAGGAGCTCATATGTTAGTATTAAATCAGAAGAAAGTCAAGCAATTCTACCCTGCAGTTATTCATCAGTGCAGCAAAAATGAAAGAGAATAGACTTAGAGTAGAACACAACTTTATAGCAGAAAGAGGGTTTCTAAATAACCAGAATATTAAGCAAGGTCTTGGGACCAATATTTAAAAATATGCACTATTAAAAAATAGACTAAACATGATTGTCACCCATTGCCTCTTTTGCAAACCACAACACCCAATAAGAGAGAGAGAGAGAACAAAAGGAAATGTCCTGCCACAGAGGCAGGGTAGAATGGGGGGATGGAGGGTGGGAGGGATACTGGGAACTGTGGTGGTGGGAAATGGGCACTGGTGGAGGGATGGGTATTGATCATTGTATAATTGAAACCCAAGAACAAAAATGTGTAAGTCTGCAACTGTACCTCATGATGTCTCACTATTAAAAATTAAAAAAATGCACAAAAATGTAAAAAAAACCTATTTATAAATCACTTGTTTGCAGCCACTGGCTTTCACTTGTAATATCTATAATTCCAAAGTATTGCTGTTTCTGTTATAAGATCAGTATAATATTAATCAAATAATGAAGTATACCCTTTTTGAGAAGATGATCCCTTCTCAATATTTGACTATTTTCATTATTTGTGCATTAATGACTTGCCTTCTGTCTTACATTTCATTTTAATGAGATTTTCCAGAAAACTGAAAGATGCAATTAATTTCTTTTAAAATGAAGTCATTGAGCTATATAGAACTTATCAGAAAAATGCTTTGACATCGAAGATAAGACATTACTGCCATTGTTAAGAATGTGGAATAAAAGACAGGGGAATTTGACATTAGTACCTATTATTGCCCACCATTTTGGACACATATTCTCTCATCAATGATCACTCCTGCAAGTAAATCTTATATTCCAATTTGATAAACAGGAAATCAGAAATTCAGAAACTATGAGAGGGGAAAAAAACTAAGTATTATTGAAAAGTGAATACTAAGTTGAGGTAGGTACACTTTATCTCATATATTCACTTAGGGGTTACACAGCTGTTTGACCTGTGACATTTAAAGAAATTTAGGCTTGAGATGTTAAATAATTTGCACAATATCAGACATCTCGTAAGCAATTAAGGTTGAATGAAATCTGAGTGCAGTTGATTTCTTATATTTACCCCAGCTGACAAAGGTCCCTCTGCTCCCTGATTTTCTCTCTCATACACCCCAGCTTTCATATATATATGTGTATATACATAATATATACGTTGATGCTGGAAACAAAAATGTAGGTTTTCTTTCTATCATTAAGATTCTTACAGAGAACTAAGTGACTAAGAGTATGAGTCAGACGAAAAAGGCTAAAGCCAGATTACCACTTATGGATTAGAACTACTTAATATAGTAATTTCATTTCTCAAGCATAACTGGGGATCACAAAAAACTGATTGTGGCATTTCTAGCTCAGAACATTAATGTGGCATTTATATTTGATAATGATGAACCAAATGTAGTGGGCATTAACTCCTGTCATACTAATTTTTTTGTTTGTTTGTTTAGGGGGGCTATGCTCCACTGCACTCAGGAATAATCCTAGATCTGTGCTTAGTGGTTGCTCCCAGTGGGGCTTCCACAGGCAAAATATCTGCTCTGTCCCCTTTAGCTATTGCCTCATCACTCATTTTTTTAAATAAGAGAATGAGAATGATAAAATATCTTTTTATTTCACTTTTTGCATTTCAACTACTTATTAATTAAAACCAGCATAAAATGGGGATCCCCACAATTTTCCTGAGAAAATGACTAATTGTTCTGTTTCAAGGAAATGAATATCATTAATTTGACCCAGTTTCAGATCTACCTTGCATTCTGGTAACAAGAATAAAGTGACTCATTGTTGACCTCAGTTATTGGTCATCTGCAAGGAACAGGGAGCGTGGAGAGACGGTAATGCCTTACTCAAACCACAGGAACTGACAGTGGATAAGGAGACACTCCTGAAAGAAATTCAGGGTGCTGTTATCAGAGAATTGAAAGCTGTTCCACTTCTCTACAGGAACAAACCAACTAAAGATAACCAATAGGAGAGGATATTACTGCCTAAGAGAGATAAAAGAACTTCTAAATGCTTGCTTCCTCCTATTTAAACCAATTTTTTAAAAATAGTAATGAGGTCACATCAAGACCTACTGTGTCTTAATTTCATTGGACACACAAGAGAATTATTGCCCTAGTTGGGTTTAAATGTTGTTGGTAAAATGAACATAAGCAGATATCCAAGTAGGTGAATCAGTATTTCTTTTAATTTGAAATAATTTCTTTGTAAAGATTCCTTCCACTCTCTCACATTAATCATGCACTTAGTTTAAATTTCCATTTTACATATAGAGAAAAAAAATAAAAATCACTCTTTAAATTTAGACTATTCATTTACCCCCTATGGTAAGTATGATTACAAATGGATTATCAACTGTCTGGACGTTCTTGTTATATTTAAATAAAACTCAGAAGCTAGAAACCTCTCTCAATGTGCTGAGAGCATGACTCCTGTTGGAACCCCAGCACAATTAGTATGAACCCACAAAATTTTAAAAACCAAAATATATTGAATAAAACTTCCGACATCTTCTGTCTCAGAAAAGAATGAATAAGAATAATAAAAATTAAAAATGCAAAATGCTATATTTCATAATCTAACTTTTATCCAGAAGTCTTTGTAAAAATCCTATTGACCACAAATTCAAGCCATTTTTCATAAGGCCATTAACTTATGATGCGTATACTATGTAACTATATTTGTGTTTTCTTTGTTTTTGGTTTTTCTGTCTTTACAAGAAATTTCCTCTCTACCTACTACTACAATTATGCACCAAAAAAGCAGAAATAACAGAACACTTAGACAATATAATTCTATTTTTAAACCAAATGTCACACACAGGAATAAATCATTTCATTATACTTCATTATGCATAGCAGTTGGTTCACATCAACGGCCAAGACCCAGAGACTATAAAACCCAGCTCCCGGAAGAGAACAGCGCAGAGTCTCCTGCCCCCGCGCCTGGCTGTCCTCATCAGGGCCCCATGGAGGGGGCAGGTTGAGTTTCCCTCCCTGCCCTGAGCAGAACCCCAGCAGCCGAAGACCTCTAGTACCAGCCACAGCCATGCCAAGACCACTCTCCACATGTTCGGACAAGCCTCATGCATGAAGGAGACGGCAGAATAACCTAGGCATCCGGGTCCCAGGCCTGAGATCTCCAAACCTACTTGGATTGGAACTGGGCTTTCTCCACCCAGATTCCCCATCTTCCAGTAGGTAGGCATTACACCCACCAACTGCTGCTGGCACCAGGTGGTTCACATCAACGGCCAAGACCCAGAGACTATAAAACCCAGCTCCCAGAGCTGGGACATCTTATTATCTCATTTTTACTTTGGAGAACCTGGCAGGTTCCTGAAAGTATCCTTCTCGCATGGCAGAGTCTGGCAAACTTCCCGTGTCATACTCAATATGCCAAATACCAGTGACAATGATAGGTCTTATTCTCCTAGCCCTGAAAGAGCATTGAATATGGCTCTTTTAAAATCTCAGGGATAGGAAGAAGGAGATGTTACTGATGTCTGCTCGAGGCAATTGACGAACAACAGGATGATCATGATCAAGATCATGATGCATAGCAGATACTACTTTTTTATTACAAATTAAAGATCAGCTACTTTATGTCGAGTAAGTCTATTTGGAAATATTTTTAAACTGCACGTGATCACTTTATGTATCAATGTCACATTTTTATAATTACAACAATATTTCAAATATTTTTTATTATAATTATGTCTGCCATGATGTTCGTTGATCAGTGATCAGTGATCTTTATAATATTTTGTGGTCATCATGAACCAATTCTACACAAGATGACGAATTTAATCAATAATATTTGTATATATTCTGACTCATCTGTCAGCCAGCCATTCCTCACTATCTCCCTTCCTCAAATCTCCTTAATTCCTAAGAAATAACAATATTAAAACAAGGAAAATTGATAATTCATGCCATCTAGGTATTCCAGCAAAAGAAAATTTCATTCCTCTGACTAAATAAACTCCTGACCCCCTGCCAGGCTGTCTTCACTGGGGCCCCTTTGGAGGGGGGCAAATTGAGTTTCCCTCCAGCCCCAAGCAGAACCCTGGGAGCCGAAAACTTCCAGAATGCAGCTGCAGCCATACTCAAGCCCACTCTCCACATGCTCAGACAAGCCTCACGCATGAAGGAACCATCAGAGGAACCCAGGTACGCAGGACCCGTGGCTGAGATCTCCATGCCTGCTTGAATCCGGACTGGGCCTTCTCCACCCAGATCCCCAGTTTTCCAGTAGCTTGACAGTCACACTCACAAACTGCCCCCAGTGCCACGTAATCTGATCAATGGCCAAGATCCAGAGATTATAAAACAAAGCTCCCAGAAGAGAGCAACACTTGTAATAGCAATTAGAGGCCACCTCAAAAGCCTCTGTCCCTCTTGGAGAGCCTAGCAAGCTACGGAGAGTATCCCGCCTGCATGGCAGAGCCTGGCAAGCTACCTGTGGTGTATTCAATATGCCAAAAATGGTAACAATGACGGGCCTCATTCCCCTGGCTCTGAAAGAGCTCCCAATATGCCATTGGGCTATACTAGCACGCAACAGGGATGAATGGAGTTTTTACTGGCACCCGCTTGAACAAATCGATGATCAATGGGATGGCAAGTGACAAGTGACTAAATAAAAAGTTAGAAGTTATTTAGGGAGGACGGTATATTAAAAGTTGACACAATCTAAAAGCTAACTTTTGCCAGTTAGTCCAGTTACGAAAGGAAACTTTTCTAAAGGAAACAAAAAGTACTACTCCAGTGAAAACACAAATGAAAGTATAGCATGTCTGCTTACATGAAGAAGTTTTGGGGATCTAACCCCATGTATCTCAACAAGTGAACATACGCTTGCCTCCACTCTCATGGACCCCCGTGATATTACAAGGAGACACAGATGAAAACTGTGTAAATGGGGGACCTGGCATGAGACTACAGGACCAAGCAGTGGGACAGCAGAGACACAGGAAACAAGTTTATAAGGGGACTAAGGCGGAAAAAGATTGAGAAACTGTAGTCTAGAGAGATTACATCAGTCTAATATTCCCATGAATCAAAGCCTATGCCATAATAAGACCCAATTTCTCTCAATTCTATGAATATTGAGTGAGGCAAGAATAAAAGTTAGAAACTAGCTAAGGTTGGTTCATAATATTCAAGGAAAGAAGTCATCTTACTAACATAAAAGTGTAGGCAGAAAGTTCTTAATAAGGAAGCTGCACTGAATTATCAAAAAATTAGCTAATTTCAAAATTAGCTAATTATCTTTGTTAAGATAATTAACAAAGATAGCTTTACTAAACAATAGATTGTCATTATAGTTGAAACAACCTTATACAGGAAGGTGTATAAATGGAAGACAATGTCTGTCTTCCCAAATTAAAGGGACAAAGCTATCTTATTAGTAGTTAATACAGCTAGTGAATTTATGCTGAAGTCAATTCTTGTAAGAATTAAGATCTCATTCTAGAAATCTTAAAAACTATGCTAAATCTATTATTACTATGCCTTACACAAGGAATAACAAAATCTGGACAACAGTGTATGTATTCACAATTTGATTTTCTGTATTCAGCAGGCTCACTTTTGAAACATGGCACAGAGAAAAGTATTATTTCAAAATATTACTGTAATTGATAGTGTATTTGGTTGCTCAAGAACTCTGGTGGAGCCTTACAAGGTGATTTGTTATTTTCATATAAATGAATATAACATCCAATATGAAGCCCACAGTTCAAGGAAAAATATATACTTCAAATATTATTGAAGAAATATATTTTTTAAAGATATATCTGCCATAGAGAATCCTCTGATGAATCTCAGCAAAGCAAGTCATATTGGAAGCCTTCTGGGAAAAATACTCTAAACGCAATAAAAACATTTATGATTAATGAAATAAAGTAAAAATATCAATATTAGCAGGAGTTTGGAAGATGTCAATGTCAATCCTAGCAGATGATTTTGATGGGTTCGAGACTTAACTGGAAGAAATAAATGAAGATGAAGTAGAAACAGCAACAGAACCAGAATTAGAAGTGCAGCTTGAAATTATGAACTAACTGTTGTAGCCTTATGATAAAACTTGAACAGTTGAAGAATTGCTTATAATAGATAAGTAAAGACAGTGGGTTCTTTGGGGGGTTAAGGAGGAGATATCTGGTGATTCTCAGGGCTTACTCCTCACTCTGAACTCAGGGATTTCTCCTGGTGACCAGATTAAACTCGGGTTGACCAAATGTAAGACAATCCCTAGCCTCTGTACTATCACTATGGGTGACAATGGGTTCTTGAGATGGAATTAATTTCCAAGAAAGATGCTATAAATACTGTTGAAATAATGATGCAGAATTTAGAATTTTACAAAAGCTCAGTATAAAAATCAGTGACAGAGTTTGATAAGATTAACTAATTTTATGAGAAGTTGTACTGTAAAATTCTATCAAACAGCATTGCCCGTGACAGAAAAAAATTTGTAAAAAGTTCATAAGTTTGGCCAACTTAATGGTTTTCATTTTAAGACATTTCCATAGCAACCCACTAACTACCACCCTGATAAGTAAACATTGTATCAGCACTGAGGCAAAAAATTCTGCCAACAAAGAGATTACAATTTGCTGAAAGCTCACATGATGGCTAGCATTTATCAGCAAAAATTTATTAGTACTCAAGTAAATTGTTTTAAAGATATCCTGCCATTTCATACTAAATAGATTACATATAGTATAGTATAAACATCATTTGTAATAGAAATACATAATTGAAAAAAACTGTGTGACTTGCTTATTATGGGGTTATGGAACCAATTCTCCATTGTCTCCAGATATCTTGTAAAAGCAGTGACCTTTCATTGTTCTCACAAAGAAAAAATACAACAAAATTACAAGGAAATAATTGTGATCAAATAATATTTACTTTCTCTACCCCTCTTGCTTATAGGTAAAACACACACTTTTAAGTTATAAATCAAAGGAAAATGCTGAAAAAATGTCAGTAAGATCATTTACAAAGATACGAAACATGGAAACTATGCACTGCATTGTCCTCCCGTTGTTCATTAATTTGCGTGAGCGGGCCCAGTAACGTCTCCATTGTGAGACTTCTTGTTATTGTTTTTGGCATATCGAATTCATCACGGGTAGCCTGCCAGGCTTTGCCATGCGGGCAGGACACTCTCGGTAGCTTGCCAGGCTCTCTGAGCGGGGCAGAGGAATCAAACTCAGGTTGGCCGCATGCAAGGCAAACGCCCTACCCACTATGCTATTGCTCCAGCCCATGAAAACTATAAATAATTAAGTAATTAATTTAATTAAATAAATATCCTGCCAATTACTCGACCTTTAAGCCAAACTCTAAGCCAAGCACTCAACTCCAGGATTTAAAATGAATAATGAAACCATGGAAACCGAACAAACTACACAAAGAAAACTGGCTTCATTCTATTGTGTGCTTAAGGCATTGATATTTGTGTGGGCAGTGCATCAAATAAATATGCTGAAACATACTTTTATTTATTACTACCAGAATTAAATAAATTTTGAATACTTGACAAGAAATGAAAATATGGAACCAATTAGAGATCTCCCGGTTCTAGGAGAGGCCTAATTCCCCTGGAGGTTCTGCAAGCCTACAGACAGTAAAACTTCCAAGATGTATCAAATCAAAGAATGTGGCATTCAACAAAAATATTACTGCGTGTTGTGGACTGTCTTTGGGAAAATGTTTTATGAAAACAAAATTCGATCATCTGACTTGATAAGCCAACACCATTATTAAACAAAAATGTATCTCTCAACAAATCTCCCCTCGAATTGGTAACATTAGACTCAAGTTGATAGCCCCCCTCCTACTTCCAAACAGGAAAGCTTTCAGCATGTACCTGCAATCAAATAAGGGCTTTTTGGTCAGAGAGATAGTACAGGAGCTATGCCACCTGCCTTGTAAGTGGCTGCTTCTGACCAACCCTGATTTGATACCTGGCACTGTGCATGGTCCCCTGAGAACGACCAGGGGTCACTCATGAGTTCAGAGCCAAGAATAACTTCTAAGACCCACTGAATGTGCTTCTTCCTCCCTAAAAACTGAAAAAAACAAAAGAAGAAAAGACTTTTATCATTGATATGCATGTGGTCTGTTTCCCTGAAGACAAATCTTATTCCTTTATTAAAATCATACTTTATGCTGTAGCCAGAAATTATGTTATATAAAATATTGTCATTAACTCTTTATAATTGCTAAAGTATACCATTAAGATATAAAACTATAATTGGACTGAAAAAGAATTCCCATATTTAATTGACATTTAAATTCAGGGTCATGGATTAGATAGTGCAGTCTTACTAATGCTTCATTCAATTGTATCATTCACATAATCTATGCACTATGAATCTATCCTGAAAAGTCTTTTCTGGCTACATTGTTTACCAATAAAAGAAATATATTAATAAAAACCCTGTATTTTATGATTTATATGTATATATAAATTTGTATATATGTATATGTAAATATGCAATCTTTTTATAATGTTTATCATAAATATTTTATACATTAAAACATTAAATATATATCAGTTTATAATATAACACTATATTATATATATTTATTATAGATTTATTATAAGCCCTGTATTATATGATTTTATAGTTACAACACTCAAACATATAACCAAGGAATCACTCTCTTCTGTGCCACCTTGTACAAACTCAGATCATAGTGCCATGTACAAACAGTAGTGCTTTTTATTAATTGTTTTCTAAAATGAGACTGACTTATTTGGGTTGCAAAGTTATGTTATATTCATTTTTGTCTCTCATAGGAAATGTTATCTCGTGACCTTTACTCAGTTGATGCACGTATCTTCCAGGTGTTTTGAGTTTGAGCTGCTAATGGTTCATGATTACTTTTCTCCAGAGAATTGCCTTTGACCATTAAGAGTCCCAGCATGCTTAAGAGGAGTTCCCTCACTAACAAAATGAATGATTCAATGATATACTTACCCGGTCACTTCATTCAAATGGGAAAAGCTTCTGGTCTCCTGCACAGTGGAAAGAGAAGAACCCACATTTCTGCTTAGCTTAGTCCCCTGCCCTAATTTGCCTCCATCACCTCTTCACAGGTTCTTCCTAAAACACTCAATTAGGGAATCACTTGCAAAAGAATATCCATTTCAGATTGTCCTTTTAAGATATCAAAATATAATTCTAAATGTAGTGATATCTGTGGTCACCTTTTTTTTCTATTAAACTCAGATTCATTAAAAGGGAAATAATGTCTTACCTTTTCATATCTGGTAGCTAATATTTAAGAACTTTGAACATTTGAATTGATATGTGGGTATATTTAATCATTTTTTATCCATATAATGTATTGAATGAAAAATTTCTCAACAAAGAAAAAATGGGTCTAAGATTATCATTGTCATTATTATTTAATTTTAACCTTTTTTACTAAATGAATGTGAATTACAATTCAAAAAGTAGGTAGGTCAGGAATAATTGGGGTGGGGAGGAAGCAGCTCTTCCTCATCTTGAATTATCTATGTAAATTAGATAATTAAATGGTGTATCTCATCAAAAAGGTTCGTTAAGAGTAGATGATGTCCACATATCAACACTAAATTTTCTTTCTTTTTTAAAATTTTTACTAGTGAACATCATGAGGTACAGTTGTAGATTACAATTTTTTGTGCATGGGTTTCAGTTATACAATAATTGGGTATACATCCCTACATCAATGCCCATTATCCACCACCAATGATCCCAGTATCCTTTCCCCGCCAACCCCCCCCCCCCCATACCACCCCGCTTCTGTGACAGGGCATTCCCTTTTGTTCTCTCTCTCCTTTTGGATGCTGTGGTTTACAAAAGAGGCATTGAGTGGCAGTCATGTTCCATCTATAGTCTACTTTCAGCATACATCTCCCATCTTGGGAGGATCCTCACAACACCCTTCACTTGATTCTCCCTTCTCTATCTGAGCTGTCTTTTCGCCTATCATTTGTGGCTGGCGTCCAAGCCATGAAGTGAAACTCCTGATACTTATCTCGACTATTCTTGAGTGTTAGTCTCCTATTTTGTTACTTTATATTCCACAGATGAATTAAATCTTTCTATGCCTGTCCCTCTCTTTCTGACTCATTTCACTTAGCATAATACTTTCCATGTAGTACTACATGAATGTAAATTTCATGACTTCACCTTTTCTAACAGCTGCATAGTACTCCATTGCATAGATGTACCAAAGTTTTTTTAGTACCAAAGTTTCTTTACCAAAGTCATATGTTCTTGGGCACTCCGTTATTTTTACAGATTTTGGCTATTGTGAACAGTGCAGCAATGAACATAGAAATGCAGATGTCATTTTGCCTATACTTTTTTTTGCCTCTCTGGGATATATTCCCAGTAATGGTATTGCTGGGTCAAATGGGAGCTCAATTTATAATTTTTTTGGCTTTTTGGGTCACACCTGGCAATGCACAGGGGTTACTCCTGGCTCTGCACTCAGAAATTACACATGGCGGTAGCTCAGCGGACCATATGAGATGCTGGGAATCGAATCCCCATCGACCACAAGCAAGGCAAATGCCCTACCTGCTCTGCTATCACTCCAGCCCCTCATTTCTAATTTTTTGAGAATCGTCCATACTGTTTTCCAAAAGGGCTGAACCAGTCGGTATGCCGACCAGCAGTGACGGAGAGTCCCTTTCTCGCCACATCTGCCCCAACACAGGTTACTTTTGTTCTTTTGGATGTGAGTCATTCTCTGTGGTGTGAGATGATATCTCATTGTTGTTTTGATCTGCATCTCCCTGATGAATAGTGATGTAGAGCATTTTATCATGTGCCTGTTATCCATTCGGATTTCTTCTTTGAGAAAGTTTCTGTCCATTTCATCACCCCATTTTTGATGGGGTTGTATGTTTTCTTCCTGTGTTCAACCAGTGCTTTGTGTATCCTTGACATCAACCTCTTATAAGATGGGTATTGGGTGAATATCCTTTCCCATTCTGTAGATTGTCTTTGTATTCTGGTCACTGTATCTTTTGAGTTGCAGAAGCTTCTTAATTTAACATAGTCTCATTTGTTTATCTCTGTTCCCAGGGCTTGTTGTCTTTGACGATACGGTAGCCTCAATATTGTGGATGGTTTTGCTGACCTTGTCTTCAATGCAGCTTATGGATTTTGGCCTGATGTTGAGATCTTTAATCAATTTTGATTTGACTCTTGTGCATGGTGTTAGGTCAAGCTCTAAGCCCATTTTTTTTGCATGTGTTTGTCCAGTTATGCCAGCACCATTTGTTGAAGAGGCTTTCCTTGCTCCACTTCACATTTCTTGCTCCCTTATCAAAGATTAGATGTTCATATATTTCTGAGTTGTATGTACGGATATTCCACCCTGTTCTTTTGTTCCAGTTTTAATTATTACTGCTTTGTATTAGAGTTTGAGGTTGGAGATGGTAATGCCTCCCCACGTGTTTTTCCCAAGAACTGCTTTAGCTATTCACGGGCATTTGTTGTTCCATATGAATTTCAGGAGTGTTTGATTGATTTCTTTGAACAATTTCATGGGTATTCTTATAGGGATCACATTGAATCTGTATAATGCTATGGGGAGTATTGCTATTTTGACAATGTTATTTCTTCCTATCCATGAGCAGGGGATATGTTTCCATTTCCTCGTGTCCTCTTTTATTTCATGGAGTAGCATTTTGTAGTTTTCATTGTAGAGGTTCTTTACCTCCTTAGTTAGGTTGATTCCGAGGTATTTGATTTCCTGGGCACAATTGTGAAAGGGATTGTTTGTTCATGTCACTTTCCTCTGACTCATTATTTGCATATAGGAAGGCCATAGATTTTTGGGCATTAATTTTATAGCCTGCAACTTTACTGTACAAGTCTATTGTTTCTAGGGGTTTCTTCATAGAGGATTTAGGGTTCTTGAGATATAGTATCATATCATCTACAAATAGTGAGAGCTTGATTTCTTCCTTTCCTATCTGGATTCCTTTAATGTCTTTTTCTTGTCTAATCGCTATTGCAAGTACTTCCATTACTATATTGAACAGAAGTGGTGATAGTGGGCATCCTTGTCTTGTACCTTATCTTAGAGGGAAAGCCCTTAGTTTTTCTGCATTGAGGATAATATTTGCCATGGGTTTGTAGGAGATGGTTTTGACTATCTTGAGGAAAGTTCCTTTAAAACGCATTTTGGTGAGAGTTTTCATCATAAACAGGTGCTGCATCCTGTCAAAAGATTTCTCTGCAACTATTAATAGGATCATACAGTTTTCATCTTTACTTTTGTTGATATGATGGATTATGTTGAATGATTTCCTAATTTTAAGCCATCTTTGTATACCCAGGATGAATCCCCCTTGGTTGTGGTGTATGATATTTTTGATGAGTTGTTGGGTTCTATTTGCTAATATTTTGTTGAGGATCTTTGCATCCGTGTTCATCAGGGATATTGGCCTATATTTTTCTTTGTTGGTAGTGTCTTGGTTTGCTTTTGGCATTAGGGGGATACGTGCCTCATAGAAGCTGTTTGGGAGAGTTCCTGTTTTTTTCAATTTCCTTGAAAAGCTTAAGGAGAACTGACAACAGGTCTTCTTTAAATGTTTGGAAGAATTCACTAGTGAAACCATCTGGGCCAGGGCTTTTGTTTCTCTCTCTCTCTCTCTCTCTCTCTCTCTCTCTCTCTTCCTTTGTGAGTCTTGTTAGTGGTTTATCATTCTTGTTTATTTTCTCAAAGAACCAGCTGTCAGTTTCATTGACCTTTCGGATTGTTTTTTGGGTTTCCATGTCATTAATTTCTGCTCTAAGTTTTATTATTTCTTTCCTTCGGCCAAATTTGGTTCCTTTTGTTGGTCTTTTTCTAAGATTTTGAGCTGTGAGGTCAGGTACCTATGTAGGCCCTTTCTTCCTTCCTTACGAATGCTTGCAAAGCTATAAATATTCCTCTTAACACAGCTTTATCTGCATCTCATAGGTTCTGGTAGCTCGTGTGTTTATTCTCATTTGTTTCCTGGTATCTCTTGACTTCGTCCTTAATTTCCTGATCCACTCCTTGTTCAACATTGAGTTATTTAATTTCCAGGTGTTTGATATGGTTCTCAGTGTCTTTGTGTGATTCACTTCTATCTTCAGCGCAATGTGGTCTGAAAAGATTGTTGATACTACCTCTATCTTCCTGATTCTATTGAGGTATGTTTTGTGGCCTAGCTTGTGGTCTATTTTGGAAAATATTCTGTATTCACTGAAAAGAATGTTTATTTTTTCTTTTTGTAATATAAAGCCCTGTATAAGTCTATTAGCCCTCTCTCTTCTATTTCCTCCTTCAAAGCCAATATTTCCTTGCCAAATTTTGTTCTTGTTGATCTATCCAGCAATGATAAGGTGATGTTGAAGTTTCTGACTACTATTGTGTTGCTAGCAATGTCCTCCTTAAAATCTGTTAGCAGTTGTTTTAAGTATTAAGCTGGTCCCTCATTAAGTGCGTATACATTTAAGAGTGTGATTTCTTCCTGTTGTATGTATCCCTTGATAAATAGAAAATGGCCTTTGCTGTCCCTTCTAATATTTTTCAACCTGAAATCTATGTTGTCAGATACTAGTTTGGCCACCCCAGCTTTTTTGAGGGACCTGTTTGCCTGCGGGATTGGCTTTCATCCTTTGAGTTTGTGTTTGCTCTGACTGTTGAGATGAGTTTCTTGTAGGCAGCAAAATGTTGGTTTCAATTTCTGGATTCACTTTGCCACTCTGTCTCCTGATTGGTGCATTTAGACCATTGATATATAGAGAGATTATTGTCCTGGGGTTTTGTGCCATCTATCTGTAGGGGTTGGTTATGCTTATAAGTGTTTACCTTCTTATCTTACAGGAGCCCCTTTAATCCTTCTTTTATGTTTGGTTTAGAGTTCATGAAGTTCCTGAGCTGTTGTTTATTATAAAATGGTGTATAATTCCATCGAGTTTGAGTGAGAGTTTAGCTGGATATAGTATTATTGGTGAAGCGTTCATTTCATTGAGGTTTTTGACTATATCCTGCCGTTGTCTTCGGGCTTGAAGGGTTTCCTCTGATAGGTCTAACTATAAATCTAAGGGGTGCTCCTTTGTATGTGATTTCCTTCTTTGACCTTGCTGCATGCAGTATTGTATCTCTATCCATGGCATCCATCATTCTGACTATGATATGCCTTGAAGTGTTTTTATTTGTGTCTCTTTTAGCTGGTACCCTTCTGGCTCCTTGGATCTGGATGTCTGCATTCTTTAACTCTGGGAACTTTTCAGCAATGGTTTCTTTTACTGTGGCTTTTTCGTTGGGGTTGCCTCCATGTCCTTCTGGTACTCCAATGATTCTAATGTTATTCCTCTTGGCATCATCCCCTAGGTCTCTGATTTGCCTTACAGCTATTTTGAGGTATTTTCCCATTGTTTGTTTTCCCTATGCAATTTCTGTTGCTCATCTTCAAACTCCCTGAACCTGTCCTCTGCTGTAGTCATTCTACTGCTGAGGGCACCCACTGAGCTTTTAATTTCATCTACTGAATCCTTTATTTGTGACACTTCTTTTTGTAGCTTTTTTATTTCTGCTCTCATGTCTTTCTAGACTATCCGTTCCACTGTGTCTTTCATTTCTTCCTTTAATTTTCTGGATGTCTGCTTCATTAATTCCTTGAGTAGTTCCTTGAACATCCTCAGTATTTCATTTCAGAATTCTTTATCAGAGAGAACATATTTGTGGGTAGCTCCTGTTGAGGATTTAGGACTCTTTTCTTCATCCTCTCCTCGTAGTGGAGATTTGAGTTGTTTGCTCATGTTGTTGTGGTTGTCTAGAGGTAAAACCTTGGAATTCACTAGCACTGTTCCTCTTATTGCAGAAAAGGATTCTGAATAAGGTCAGTTGATGATGGTCTCCCTTCTCCCCTTCTAGAATATGTCCTTCCTCTCAGGCCTTATTCTGTGGCTTATGACAGTGAAGCGTTTAAGGAGGTGCTCTTTTATACTGGGTTTTACAGCTTCTTTGTGTACTGGTCTTTTGTTGGAATTGGAGAAGGCCAGTGGATTATTGTCGTATTATTGTTGAGGTGGCCAGAAGTGGAAAATATAACTGTAGCCAATGTGAGTGGCCGCCAGCCACACAAAAGGCCATGCCCACTTTAGAGGAGGCCACGCCTCCTATAGTGGAGGCCACACCCCCAGCCAGTACCAGGGACTTGCTAACCTAGGAACCTACAGAGGAGGGTGGTGAGATAAAGAGGTGGGTAGTCCTGCAGAACTTGGGCAGGTGTTCCCCAAAGTCTCCTCCAGCTGCCCTGCAGTGGGGGCATGGCTCGGGGGAAGGGGCGCCTGCTTGGGACGCTCCCTGGCTCTCTGACGAACCTTTCTATCAACACTAAATTTTCTTTTGTTTTCTTTTTCAGATTCCTCTGAAAATATTTTCCATTGCTCACTTGCATCTTACTCCCATATTAAATCAGCATTAGGTTGGTAAACATCAAGCCAAAAACCAGCAAATAAAGAGGGTTGTTTTCTCAGTTGCACATAGTACATCACCAGAGATTAAAATAAATGTGGGGCTTGGACTCGATTGTATTACTTGCAAATGACCCTATTTCTCTTTACTAAAGAAGATAGATCAGATTCTACCAAATGTATTAACAAGCTCATCTAGAAGGACACAGAATTCCTACATAAATCAAAATCATGGGAATACATCTAAATTAATCTGAAGACTTAAGTTTCTCAATCATCATTTATGCTCGTGGTTTATATCATAATAAAATAGAATTTTGATGACTAGAAAGTGGAACCATACTTTCAATATTTTAATTATCATCCTTGTTACTAATTGATCATTTCAAAATTTAATCAAGAAAGCTTATGTCTAATTGACTGTTCACACACATTTTGTTTAGAGGAAGAGAAAGTCCTCTCAGAAGAAAGGGGTCATTGTATTTCTCTGATTCAAACTTGTAGCAAGTAGGCAAGATTGATCTTTCAGCACAATAAAAAAATTACTACAAAACTGTCTTATGGCACTTCACTGTTTGAAAACATTTGTGCTGCATCAGTTTATCTAAGAACCTCATTCTCTCAATTGGATCACATAACAGAGCTTAAGACACAAAGGAGAAATATGGTAAGGAGCAAGGAGACAGGAAAAGAGTCTAAAGAAAGTTGTATTTTAATATTGACTCGGTTGCCCATTAACTTTGGCAAGATGTTGGATGGATATAGTGGGTAAATGATCTCATCAACACTTTAATAACTCCAAATGAGTTGCTTTTATATTTTAATATAAGGATTTTCATACGTCAGATAGCTTTAACAAAATCAAATAACTACAATGCAGCAGAGTTGGAATTTCTTCAGTTTTCTTATTTCTTTTATTGTTATTATTGTGTAACATGGTTACAAAGTGTCATTATGCTTTAGGTATACAATGTCATTCTGCATTCCCAATATTTGCTACCATACTTACTATCAAAGTGCTTATATCTATCGCAGTATATCCGGATTGTTAATATTTATTTGGATATATTTTTACTCTACAATTTTTGTTATTGCTGGTGACTTTGGGGCTATATTCAATTCAATAGTTCTCAGGGCTACTCCCAATGCAATGCTTGGGGGTGACTTAGGGTGGATCTTGCGCAAACATTTACTGCCATGGATCAAACTGGGCCTTGTGCATGCCAAGCACGAGCTCAGCTCATTGATCTACCTCTCTGAACCTTTGCATTCTCAATGTCTGGGAATTTCTGTGACTCAGGCACTAAAACAGATGTTTGCAAACACTCCCTTTCCTGATAACACCAATATTTATACCACATTTCATTGCATAATTGTTACAGATTTTAAGGAAAATGGGTTTCAATAATTTCGTGAAACTTTTTAAAAAATGGAGTCAGCATTACTTAAAAACAGGGTGCAATGGAAATTTAGTTCCCTGTGTAAAAATGGGTACAATATTTAGGCAAATGCAAAGGATGCTTGGAGGGCATGCTAAAACTTTGGATTGTGTCAGCAAATGTAGATATTCTTGGAGTATTAATGAGGACTCTCAGTTTGTTAGACAAATTATGGTAGACATTAACAAGTTCATAGGTCTAAGGCCACCCAAGCATTTAAGAGATTCTGAATTAACTACCTGGTTTTGGGGCAAGGAAGGAAAGACATGAATCTGGGTTTTCCTTCGGAGAGATGTGGAGAGAAAACCTGACCCCTTTCTTCTATTTTATTGTAAAGTAATATTAAAAACAAGACACTATGAGTTAAGGATGTGAGACAAAATTGGGAATATAAAAAACTGTCAAGGTCAAGAGAGTCTGAATTGTCTATCTTTGGTTATGGGGGAAAAAAACCTGACAGTTAACAGGGTTACTACAATGCACATTTTATGAGACTAAGGAAAGTTTCTCTTTTATATTTCCTCTGTGTTTGACATGTAATAGATGTCCAGTGAATATTCGGGAAATGAGAACCTTGAAAAGGAGTGTGTATTCATTTGATGAGTGTCTACAATTTTATATAAATGCATTAAATTCTATTAACAATATTGCAATGAAACCGCTAGACATTCCACATGCTATCATCTATCCGCTGTTTCCCATAATACCATTTAAATAGTACTTTGTGTCATTAAGGTTGGGACAAATGGCTCTTAAGAACCTATTCAAAGCAGAAATGTCAGCCTGAAGATGAGTATAAGATGTGTTCTAATCACCTCACTGGACTGGTAATAGCAACATGGTTTCGTGTCCTGCGTGTCCTGAAGCGTTTTTATGTTAATGAATTTGAGAACATTGATAGTCGAAAGAATTTTCTTTTTTTTAATTTAATTTTATTTTTATAAAGTTGTTCACAATAATTCATTGCATTTAATATTCAAACACCAATTGCAACACCATGTACCCTCCCACCACCATATTTAGAATATTTCACCCCAAAATCCCAAACCGGGGCCCTCAAAGCAGAACAAAACAATTTTGGATTACTTGTTATAAAGAATCTATTAAAAATGGTCCAATAAATTTCCCTTAAAGGATAGTGTGTGAAGATTGTTATATTTCATCCCAGAGCCATTGAGCCCTTGTATAAGATATTACAAACATGTTTGTAATCATATTCTAAAATTTAAAATCCTGGAGCACGTGGCCCCATTTGCAGCTGCACTCTCTGTCATAATCTACACCACTGATGTACCAAGAGTAGCACACTACATTTGATTGGGTTTAACAAACTAACAAGGGCTTTCTTACCTATCTTCTCTTTAATACTGGCCTGATGCCCACTCTTCATTTACACAAGCCAGAGTTTCCCTGATACTATGAAATACTATGAGAGGAATCTTTGCCTTTTCTCCTTCTAAAACACTATGGACAGCTCATCCTCAAGTCCTAAGCTGCCTTGGGGGTTCAGTGCACAATTTTTCACTAGGTCCATGTTCTATTAGAATTCCTAGTACATTATTCACCTGATTTAGTGAGAAATAGTGATAAACTTAGGACTGGGGGTCTATTTTCTTCTCAGTTCCACCATCTTATAAGTTTGTTATATTCTCCAGTTTTTTAACATGCAAGTTAGGTTGTGTTCAACTGCAAATTCTATTATGGAAAAGTAGAAAAGGGAAGAGGATAGGGAAGGGTCAAGTGACATAATTAGTCAAGTTTAGCACTTGTAGCCCTGTCCTCCTGTTGTTCATCCATTTACTCGAGCAGGCACCAGTAACGTCTCCATTGTGAGACTTGTTGTTACTGTTTTTGGCATATCAAATATGTCATGGGTGGCTTGCCAGGCTTTGCTGTGTGGGTGGGATACTCTCGGTAGCTTGCCGGTCTCTCCAAGAGGGGGCGAGGAATCAAACCAGGTTAGGCCACGTATAAGGCAAATGCCCTACCCACTAAACTTTCGAATTGTATTTCCAGCTTGTGCTTTGTAATCTCTATATGAAAGTTATGAAAGTCAAATTTAAAGAGAAGATTTATTAAATCTCTAAAATATACAGATAAACAAATCATTGTGAATGGAATGGCTTTCCATATACTTCTGCAAAGATTAACCAGGCAAGGTTACTTTAATTATAAACAATACCTTCATTTTTCTAATACCACTATGTTGGGATAGTACATATCTGTCTGCATTTAATGATGTCATGAAATTTGCTTGTAAGTGGATAGCCATAGAGAGTATCATGCTAAGTGAAATGAGTCAGAAAGAGAGGGACGGACATTAATGACTGCACTCATTTGTGGAATATAAAATAGCATAATATGAGACTAACACCAAGGACAGCAGAGACAAGGGCCAGGAAGATTAGTTCACAATTCAAAGCCTGCCTTATAAACTGGGGGAGAGGGCAACCAGAATAGAGGAGAGATCACTAAGTCAATGATGGTTGGACGGGTCACTCGATGGGAGTTGTCTGCCGAAAATAGATAAAGGACTAAACATGATGGCTTTCAGTAACTGTAATCTGTAATAAAAACATAATACTCATAAGTAGAGAGAGAAAGAGGGCAATTGTCTGCCATAGAAGCAGGGAGAGGGGTGGTGGTAGGGAATACTGGGGACATTGGTGGTGGAAAATGTACTCTGGTGGAGGGGTGGGTGTTTGATCATTGTATGACTGAAATTCAAACATGAAAGTTTTGTAACAGAGCTCACGGTGATTCAATAAAAATAAATTAAAATATTTTTAAATAAAAAAATTCTAAAACTTAGCTGCAAGAGAAAATAGATGGAAAAATAAAGGACTGTACTTCAGGGTAACATGGAAAAGATCATTAAACCAGAACTGATTTTGGACAAATTTCTACAAGACAGCATAGGTTAATTGTGATTACTAGTTCTTGGAAGCATTATTAATGCAATATAAGTTAAAAATTAAACTTAAATATTTAATGTGAATTAACAGAGTGCATTGAATTTATTTTTGAATATCAAGAAGAGCTCAACTTTGGCAAATATTTATGGAGAGTAATTTTTTCCATGGGTGGACACAAAAACAAGTTGGGTCAAGGCAAAATGAAAACATATAGAAAAGGAATTGACACACTCAGACTGTGGCAAATTTATCCTATATTAGTTTAGCACAACTGGAACTAGATTTGTTAAAACTCCCTTCCCTACACAGTTGCTGTTGGTATAGCAACAATAACATTCTCCATGCATCAGAAGATTAAGGCACTAAATGAACGCTATAGTTTAACACATAATACATTGTCACTTATTGCTAAATTGCCACCTTAGGTAACATACCAAGCTGCCTAAGGTAAGGTATTATGCTGCCTTAATTCCTCAGATCCTAATGGATCTTCATTTGACTTCTTAGACTCACGTGCTTGGTGGAAATTTGGTTCAATCATGAAAGGCAGGATTTGGGTTATCAGTGTAACAGGATTAAAGGCAAAGGATACTGTCACAAAAGTTAGCCAGTCCTCTTGGACCCTGTCCACCAGGTCTGTAGGTCCTTCTTTTTACTCATCTCTCTAGCTTCACATCTATCCTTCATGTCAACGGTTTTCCTGTGGATTTCTGTTTCTACCACCAAATCCAAAAAATAAAAACCACCTCACAATGATTTAATCATAAGTCATAAAGGTAAAAAGGTAAAGGCCCTCCCGTTGTTCATCGATTTGCTCGAGCGGGCCCAGTAACGTCTCCATTGGAGACTTTGTTGTTACTGTGTTTGGCATATCGAATACGTCACGGGGAGCTTGCCAGGCTCTGCCGTGGGGGCGAGATACTCTCGGTAGCTTGCCGGGCTCTCCGAGAGGGGCGGAGGAATCGAACTCGGTTGGCCATGTTGGCTGCGTGCAAGGCAAATGCCCTACCACTGTGCTATCGCTCCAGCCCATAAGTCCAATCATAAGTCATAAATAAATTATATGTCTTTTATTAACATTAAGTATATTTCCAGTGAGGTTATGATTCTCTGATCACTCTGACTCAAACATAGGATGAACTTATTAGAGCGAGAAATATTTGGAAGGTGAAAGTGTCATTTATATATCACCGAAGACAATGGCACAGATTAAGTAAGTTACTGTTGATTCAGGTTCGTACTAATGCCCAACCAAAGTTCAATCAATACAAGATTTACAAGTTTATACCAACAGTAAAAAATAATTCAACAGCTGGCTTAATATTTATTATCTTCAAATAAGTTTATTTCAGTTGCTAAAAATGCCTGTCACACACAATTCACATAATTACTGATATTTATTGGGCTGGAGTGATAGCACAGTGGTAGGGCATTTGCCTGTCATGCAGCCAGTCCGGCCGATCCGGGTTCGATTCCTCTGTCCCTCTTGAAGAGTCCGGCAAGCTACCCAGAGTATCTTGCCCACGTGGGAAAGCCTGGCAAGCTACCCATGATATTCAATATGCCAAACACAGTAACAACAAGTCTCAAAACAGAGACGTTACTGGGCCCGCTCGAGCAAATTGATGAACAACAGGAGGACAATGACAGTGATGTTTCTATTTGTGGCTAATTTTTTAAGTACAAATCTTTAAGATTTAAGATTTGTGGTTTTGCATTGTATACCATCAATGCAAATGTGTTTTTCATTGATGGTATATGTGTTATAGGGGACCTAATTTTTAGAGGTCATTATTCTAAGAGAACATAAAAGAACCAGGAAGAAGCTGACATAAGAAAATAATCTTTCTGGAGTGAATATGATAATGTTAACACTTGATAATTTTTATTTATTCTCACAAAATAATTTTATTTGTTTTCACTATTGCTATAGACTTAGAGAATTCAAAGGTTTGTCCAACATCCAATGGTTGCAATAACTGCTTAGAAAGTATAGTTTAATTCCAAGTCCAGCTTCTTTCTATTACATGGAGATTCTTCAAGGAAATATTGCATTTCTAAAAATTGGCTTATTAAGCTTAAAGCTTTCTGGTTTCCCTACTTCTGGCATATGGCTATATTGATATTTAATTCCATATATATATATAAATAAGTTTAACCCTGGTTCTGAAAATAATCCTCTTTCTAGTTTGAAGGAAGTTACAGAGGTCTGTACTTAACAGCTCACTCTGGTGCCAGGCATACTGTGACCATCTCTTTTAATTTCTATGATAAGATTTAACTTTATTTTGTCCCAAATCTTTGACCGTCTTGATCAGTGTTTCCCAAAGAGAGCTATACTGTCCCCAAAAAGATCCAGGCATAGCATTGTTGCGGTGTAATGTGCTGTTGATGCTTTCTGTTTGCTTGCTTAAAGGTAACATTCTAGGAGCATTAGGCATTGAATGACTATTTTCTTAAGGGGGTAGCAGTCCAAATGAGTTTGGGGATTTCTGCTCTATATTCATTCACTGAAAATATATATTATTATCACTGTCACTGTCACTGTCCTCCCGTTGTTCATCGATTTGCTCGAGTGAGGCCCAGTAACGTCTCCATTGTGAGACTTGTTGTTACTGTGTTTGGCATATAGAATACATCACAGGTAGCTTGCCAGACTCTGCCGTGTGGGCAGAATACTCTCAGCAGTTTGCCAGGCTCTCTGAGAGGGGCGGAGGAATTGAACCTGGGTTGGTCTGGTCGGCCATGTGCAAGGTAAACCCTCTACCACCGTGCTGTCACTCCAGCCCGATCCAGTCAGTTGCGCGATATATTATTATATATTCAGTAAACATCGAGGGCAAAATAAGGGTCATACAGAACAATAGAGAGTAAGGGTAGGCCGAATGATAGAACAGATGGTAAGCATTTGTTTTGCACATGGCTGACCTGGGATCAAATATTGGTATCCCATATGGTCCCCCCAGCACCACGAGGAGTATTTCCTGAGTACAGAGCCAGGAGTAACCG
Source organism: Sorex fumeus (assembly GCF_029834395.1). Taxonomy (NCBI): domain Eukaryota; kingdom Metazoa; phylum Chordata; class Mammalia; order Eulipotyphla; family Soricidae; genus Sorex; species Sorex fumeus. The sequence goes on from NW_026606059.1 coordinate 62,030,688, forward strand.
CTGAGCATCACTGGGTGTAACACAAAAAGAAAAAAAAGGTTAATGATACATGTATTCTATCCACAATTAGATGACACTTCTATTCCAAAACATAACGATACAATGACATAGTAGAGTACATTATAATTTGAGAATGTAGAGAACAAAAGGTATAAACTTTACTGGGAGGAGGAGTAAAGCAGGTTTCTTAAAGACGCAAAGACAGGCTGGAGCAAAGACAGGCAAGAGTTTTCAAAGTAAATCACTGTCACTATCCTTCCATTGTTCATCGATTTGGTCGAGTGGGCCCAGTAATGTCTCCATTGTGAGACAATGTTACTCCACAGTAACTTGTTACTGTGTTTGTCATATATGAAAGGTGTATTCATAAGGCAGGGTTACTCTTTTGGAATTAAAATAGCTTAGCATATTGAAATATTAGATAATGGGCAATGAGACTGTTGGAAACGTACAGATCAAACAGATATTAAAGGGGCTACATGTTCCCCAGTCAGTGAACTTCCAGTGTTTTATGGCATGGCTTGATATCTCAAGGTGGGTCAGGTCAATTAAAATCTTACCATTAAACTTGAAATGTCAATATAATGAGGCATCAGCTGAACCAGAAAATAAAGAAACATGATTTAGAGGTCACCAAGAGCCATGAAAAACTCACGTTTCAACTCACATTCAATATGCTGAAATTGAAACATGTACTAAACTGAAATACATTTTGTTTAGAATATTTAGAAGCATATTGGGTCGGCTATCTCTTTATTTGAACCCGAGTTTCTTTTGCCATGTAAATTTTTAAAATTTATTTATTTTTGTTTATGTTATTCTTACTGGGACTAGAAAAGAGAAAGACTGGACTAGAAGGTAGAGAACTTTGAGGTCTATGAGGAGACTAGGATGATGAAACTATGATGACTGGGACTAGGACCAAAACTATGACTATGGTCATGCAGTAACAGGAGACCAGACTCCACTGTGATGGAGAGAGAAATAAACTGACTATAGAGCAGCCCTGTTTCTTCATTTCTAAGTCCTTTGTCCATCCCTTGCTATGGGTCAGCCAGGGGAATGGTTCTCTACCACTGAAGACTTGAGTACATACATGCCCACATGATTTTCCTTGGAAACTCATATTACATGCATTTATATTACATTCACAATTTATATTAACATACTATCCAGGGGTTAGATAGACATTGCAGGGATTAAAGTCTTCCATGGATGCAGAATCTCCTCCCCCATGCCAAGCTGTCTTCACCAGGGCCACTCGGAGGGAGGGGTGGGGTGGGTTGAGTTTCCCTCCCTGCCGAAAATCTCCAGAACCCAGCCACAGCCATGCTCAAGGCCACTCTCCACACGCTCAGATGAGCCTCATGCATAAAGGAACCGACAGAGGAACTCAGGTATCCGGGACCCAGGGCTGAGATCTCCAAGCCTGTTCGGATTGGGACTGGCTTCCTCACCCAGATCCCTCATTTTCCAGTAGCTTGGCAGTCACACTCACAAACCGCCCCCAGTGCCACATAATCTGAACAACGGCCAAGATCCAGACACTATAAAACAAATCTCCTGGAAGCTACCTCTTATAATCTAGCCCACGGATGTACCTAAAGCAGCACGCATGTGTTTGGTTTTAACATACTTGCCTAAATTCCCTTCTATACATTCTCCATCCCTCTTGGAGAGCCCAGCAATCCACCGAGAGTATCCCGCCCACATGGCAGAGCCTGGCAAGCTCCCCGGGTGTATTCAATATTCCAAAAACAGTAATAACAGGTCTCATTCCCCTGACCCTGAAAGAGCCTCCAATATGGCATCGTTGGGAAGGACAAGTAAGGAGAGGCTGCTAAAATCTCAGGGTTGGGATGAATGGAGATGTTAGTGGCACCCGCTTGAGCAAATTGATGAACAACAGGATGGCAGTGACAGTGAAAATGACAGTGACAATAAATTGGGACAATATTATAAAATGTTTAAATTATAAAAATCTATAACCAAATCTTCAGGTCTGACATATGTGAATAATGACTTAAGAAGAGATTAAGATGGAGTCAAGCAGTTTCTAGTTACTTGGTCTGATCTATTCTCTAATACTGGGAATCTGAACTAGCTCACTGTATACCTTACCTGCTTCTCTTTCTGGATATTAGGACCCCAATTCTTACCCTTCCCACTACTGTACACTCCATTAAATTATAACTCTCTTTAAGTTGTATTAGATTCTCATACATCTCAGATACTTGGATCACAACTAGAGTTTGCAACGCAAAGAAAATATACATTTGTTTCTGGTTAGATCTCCCTTACTGACTGTGCTTTCCTCGAGGTCTTCTTCATTTCTGAGTACCAGTCATTCTCCTTTTGTCTCACTCCAGCCCCACTATGTCTATTTCATGGCATCAAGGTTAGATACTTTCCTGAAATGACTTTAGATGGCTAGTGATCAGTTCTATAGGTACTCTTAATTCATTTCTTACATCTGCAAAATTATTAACTCCCCATTCTGAAGACAGTTTCTGTATTGTGGTATTGACACTGAACTTGTCAGTAGGAATATTAAAAGAAATTATATTCCATTAAAGCTAGATTCTATTACCCATATATCAGATATTACTGATTCTTTAAAGTTAATGAGCCTTTTACTAATTATCATTTTATGATGCCAAGTTCTTTCTTTAAGACACGTGATGCCATAGTCCTACCAGTGAAAAAACTGTAATAACCTTTAGGAGCTGAAAATGTTTAGGTGATTACAAGCTAAGAAATGAAAGAAGACAGAAGGAAACCAGAATTCTATGGCAAAATCTCTGTGCTTATTAGCTGGAGAGTAGTAACAAAGACAAAAAATTCAGCCCTTGATAATAAAGACTGTTCTGATAGAAAATTATTTAAAAGATATTTAACAAATATCTGAAATATGTGTCATTTTCATATGCTAAAATAAATAAGATGGGAAAGACACAAAAGAACCAAAAACTAAACCACAAAACTTCAACTATTGTTTGATCACTGAGAGGAAGTCCTCTATTTTAGTAAAAATTTCCCCAACATATACTACCTAGAATTTTTATTTCAGCAATAGGTCCTTTAATATTGAGACCCTTTGTTTGAGAAGGATAATGATAGGTAGAATTTTACCTGAAATTCCCTCAAGTTTCCAGTTCTAGTCACTTCCTCCTCAAAATTCCTCCTGTTGCAAATCAAAGACACCTGGTTATCATCAAAGTGAAAGTCTGATCAAAGTGAAGTCATTTCCTAATTGTAAAAGTTAATGGAACATGAAGAGACCTTATACTTTCTATAGCACAATCACAATATATGAATGACTTTCGCATTGATTTTCTGTAATTTAAAATGAGTTAATTGAAAAGCAGAGAAGCTAAGTCATACTAACTAGGATCAAATGTGAGTCTAGGTTTACACAGACAATTTTGAGAGACAATATATAAATATATGTACACAAATATACACATAAATATTTTTGTATACGACAATCACAATATATGAATGACTTAAGCATTGATTTTCTGTAATTTAAAATGAATTAACCGAAAAGCAGAGAAGCTAAGTCATATTAATTAGGATCAAATGTGAGTCCAGGTTTACACAGACAATTTTGAGAGACTATATATATATATGTACACAAATATATACATATATATTTTTGTATGTGATTAGATATAAAAATATAATAATTTGGTCAAAAGCTTTGGATGAAGCTCAAGAAAGTGAGAATCTCTAAATGGAACAGAGCAAGATAAAACCTAACTTTAAAAAAACAAAGCTAGTAAGACAAACAAACCAGCCTAAGGAAGTGCAAGAGGAAGAAAAATGACACGAGACAACTAAATCATGAAATATGGAAATCACCAGGATTACTTCTGCCTCTATTTCTCCCAACATATTGTATTTATTTCTTCTCATTATATACTCACACACTTTGGAAGCAGGAAAACACAACTGCTCACAGTTCATAAAAGTAAAAGTAAAGGCCCTCCCGTTGATCATAGATTTGCTCAGCGGGCCCAGTAACGTCTCCATTGGAGACTTTGTTGTTACTGTGCCTGGCATATCGAATACGTCGAATACGTCACAGGGAGCTTGCCAGGCTCTGCCGTGAGGGCGAGATACTCTCGGTAGCTTGCCGGGTTCTCCGAGAGGAGCGGAAGAATCGAACTCGGGTCAGCCATGTTGGCTGCGTGCAAGGCAAACGCCTTGCCGCTGTGCTATCGCTCCAGCCCAATAAAAAACGGTCACGGTCATGGTCCTCCCATTGTTCATTGATTTGCTCGAGTGGGCCCAGTAACGTCTCCATCATGAGACTTGTTGTTACTGTGTTTGGCATATCGAATACCTCACGAGTAACTTGCCAGTCTCTGCCATGCAGGCGAGATACTCTATTTTAGTAAAAATTTCCCCAACATATACTACAGATGCAGACTGTACCAAAAAAATAGTAGTTGTCTGAATCCTGAAACAACAGAAAGTCCAGAAGAGTGGAATTTGAATAATGTCACTATACACTATCACTTATTAAACACTTTAACAACAAACAGCATATTGCTAAGCATTTCAAGCCAAAAAGTTCCTGCCTAAGGAAGTTGCCATTGATTTGCATTTCCTAGTTAACTGTATATCGATTTATATTGCATGGCCCAAAACAAAGTGCTTTAATTATTGAAAAATTGAAACAAGGGAAATTGAGAAAGGGGGAATTATGGAAAAATATATCAAAATAAAAATAAAACCCCAGATCTTTTTCTTCCTCCAATTTAACTTTAAAATATAGTATCATATTTTAATTTTTTAAATATAAATACATTGTTCTTTTTATTTGGGAATTGGAACCATACCTGGTGATGCTCAGGGATTAATGCTGGCTCTTACTGCTGGCAGGGTTTGGGGGATCTTATGTGATACCACGGAGTGAACCTGGGTCAGCTGAGTATAAGACAAGCACCTTACCTGCTGTACCATTGCTCTGGTCCCTAAATGTCATTGTTCTTAATTTGCTCTGGGAATATATGACATACAATGAAGGCATTTCTAGAAAAGATTAATATAATATAGAAGCTATACCATTTTGATTGAGATTTGAAAAGATAGATTTGTAAATAAATAGTGGGTTTCGGTTTTCAACTCCTTTCTACCAGAGAGTTTTTCTATGACTTAGGTTCATGGCCTGTTAAGTAGAAGCAGGACCATACTTGCTTAACTTAATGCAGACATAATCCTAATCCAAAATTGTACACTGGGAATTCAAAGGTAGGAAAATAAAATGATGTGCAACAAGTACGAAAATGAAAACATGTGAATGAGCTTCCAAATGAGTAAGAGAAACCAATTTGTTAAGACTTGTACTTGATTTCCTCACATGATTAAAATCTTGCCAAGCTGGTTCATAACATGGGTTTCTGACACACCAGTACAAGAAGATGGGACACAAAAGGAGATTAGATGACAATGTGATTGCTCAGCAAATAATGCTCAGAAGAGATAGGATAAACAAGATTTCCAAAGCAACATCATGAGTTGCCACAGGGCTGTGAATTCAAAATCACATATGAACTCACATATGAATGCAGAGACATTTTGAAAGCATAGAGTAAAATCTGTTAGTGTTGTTAGACTATATATAATACAAGCATTGCAACTAATCGAAAATTTCTGTTCACTTTTCAACATTTTACATTACAGCTACCTAAACAACAATAGTCTCTTTAGAATGTCCTCTTTTAATTCTCAGCCTCTTTCCACCAATTCTTAGAGTAGTATGCTAATAGTCGTTAACATATGCATCATTTTGTTGATTAACTGCTAATTTCTTTTACTGATACTGGATTAAGTGATCATAATTTAGAACTGAGTTTTTAGTTTCTCCCCCCAGTTTTACTTTCTGCCCACGTTAGCTTGATCTGTACCCAGGAAGAATGGCCATTCTTGTCATCAAATTGAAAGAGGAAGCCTCAGTTTACCCTTGTCAGCTGCTATGAGCAGTCCATGTTTGCTTTTGTTTTTGTTTTTTTTTCCACTGGTCCATCTTACATTTTTGATCTCCTACAAATTCCTAGGCTTTTATGATAAAAAAAAGGGAGTTACCAAAATTGTCTATCATAAAATTCTATCCGAGAGTTTAGGCACACAAGTGGCCCAGGATAATGAAAAATACCCAATGTAAATGACCAGACAAGGATCTGTTAGATCCTTGCATCCTCTGCAACACTTGCCAAGAACCTAATTTTTATTTAAAAGGTTTTAAAGGAAAATTCTTATCTTTAACTATCCTTTAAACCAAAGACCCAATTTTCCTACAGCGCCCCCCACCCAACATAGTTAATTTAGTTCTCCCCACTTCTTGCATTCCTTTTTTTTCCTCTTCTACTTTCTAATAAACTTCTAATTTCCATGTCTGAGCATCTTTATTATTCAATAATAATTGAATTCTTGAAAATATTGAAGAACCTGAAACTTTTCTGTGAGAGAAAGGCTATGTACAAAAGGCCTGGGTAAAATTAGGGTTAACTTTCTTTTTTTCCTGCGAAGAGCAGTTCCTTCATGCCAGCCTGAGTCCACAGAATCCTGAGAAACTCAGTGAAAACCCTGAAGTTCAAGTTGGACTTAAAGTGAAGCTTGATGGTTGTCTTAGGGCTAGCAGCACACGTGCATCCATACCACACAGAGGCTCAGAGCAGAGTTTCCTCAGGCCCCAATTTCCCAAGTGTTTCTCCAGGTGACAGAGGTGGGTAGAGAAAAATAGTAGATTTCTTCTCCACTTTATATACAATACCCAGGAACTTCTACCAGCAACAGTTTGTTTTCAATTCACAGCATGCCATCATCATTTGACATTCTGATAGTTCAAATTATAGCGATGATATTTCTGAGAAGAAGTATTAAATGAGAGGTGTAATCTAAACATTTAAAAAAATAGACTTTTAGTGTTCTAAATAACATTCGTAGTGGTCCCTTCTCTATTCCAACTATCTTCTCCGCCAGCACTAGAAATAGGCTTCTAATGGTGGACCAATTCTCCTGGCCTTGGTTTCTACTGTCCTTGGCTATTAATTTCATATTATGATTTTTATTTAAATATCCCACAAATGAGTGCTCTCATTCTCTGTCTGTCTCTCTCCTTCTGACTCATTTCACTCAGCACTCATGTCCATCCATTTATAAGTGAATTTCATGACTTCATTGTTCCTAACATCTGCATAATATTCCATTGGGTAGAAGGGACCAATCATTATGACAAAGATCGTTGGAGAGGATAAGAACTGAGAGCTGAAAGGAGGTAAAGGAACAAACATGATAACCTCTCAGTATCTGTAATGCTAATCATAATTCCCAAAAAACAGAAAGAGCAACAGAGCGAGAGAAAGAAGAAAAGTGCCTGCCAGAGAGACAGGCTGAGGTAGTAGTGGTAGGAGGGAAACTGGGGACATTGGTGATGGGAAATGTACAGTGGTAGAGGGATTGAGGGATGGACATTGGAACATTGTATGACTAAAACCCAATCATGAAAAGCTTTGCAACTATGTATCTCATGGTGATTCAATTATAAAGAAATGAATAAGATTCAAAATGCCACTCTATCAGTTTATACATGGACATAGAATTATTTTTATTATCAAAAATGATAACTGCTACATCCTGCTTACTTTTCTATTTATTAAGGTTAGAGGCCTCAACTTAGTAGTGTCCAGTCTGAGTAGTACTCAGGATGGGGGTGTTCAGGAGGCCATGTGGAGCTCAAGGTGAGCATTAGGTGCTTGGAAAATTCAACTGATGCAAAACCTATACTCTACTGCCCATGCCATATCTCCAGTTCAGGTTGATCAGTTCTTAACTGGAGGATAGTCTCAGGTTAGATAAGGTTCACATCCTTAAAATTCTCCATTTCCCTGTGCTAAACACAAAGCTGGAGCAACAGCAGAGCGGTAGGGCGTTTGCCTAGCACGACCCGATCAACCCAGGTTTAGTTCCTCGGCCCTTTTCGTAGAGCCCTGCAAGCTACCAAGAGTATCTCGCCCGCACGGCAAAGCCTGGCAAGCTCTCCATGACATATTCGATATGCTAAACACAGTAACAACAAGTCTCACAATGGACACGTTACTGGGCCCGCTCGAGCAAATCGATGAACAAGGGGAGGACAGTGACAGTGACAAACACAAACAGCATAGATGTGAAGGTGCTGGTTACTCTGAGATTAACAACATGTCAGCCTCTGTTCTAAGCATTTCACAAGGGTTAAGTCTTTCTATACTGATATCAGCTAGAGACTATATTTGATTTTCTCAAGTTACAGGTAGAGCAACTGAGGCAAAGATAAAGTAAGATAAAATAGCTATAACCGGTTCATGGTCATATCTAGTAGCTGATAAAAGAATATTAGAGTCAAAGCTCCAACAGTCATATGCTAAAGCACCATGCTGTGCTGCCTTATCCTCCAATTTTAGCCTACTTTTTTGATGAAATAAATTTATGGGTTCTATGTAAACATTTTACTCAGAATTATAATGACACTAAAATATTTTGTCGAGCAAGCACTTCACAGAGCAAATATCATTAGCCCGGTTTAATTTATTATTGGATTTTCTATTCAGCACATTTAAAACATTTTAATGTTTGCATTATTGAAATTATAGTTGAAATTATAGTCATCATGATCATTTTTCTTCAAACTGTACACTGAACATCTGATTTATTGGTCAGTCATTTTGTTCATATCAAATGTGACTGATTATAGCTTCTACCCCTAGGATTTTTCTTTTATGGTTATTATAATAGAGCTTCAAAAGTCCCTCATTCAATTTACATGAATTCAATCAGCTTGACTAAAAATTAAAATAAATCAGAGAGTTCTAGTGATTTTCCAAATTTATCCTGAGGCGTTTCCAGACATTAAGACGTTTGATGTATATACAGTACAGATAAAATCAGGTAGCTATTTCTTCAAGAATAAATTAAGAAATTAATTGGGGGGCACTGCAGAAGGAAGTGATAAGAAACAGATTATTAACAAAATCTCAAGATATTTCCTTACAAATATTAACTTAGAAACTCTGTGTATTACTTTTGGAACATACCATGCTGAGTGAAGTAAGTCAGAAAGAGTAACCTTTCTAATGTGTGAGACATAGAAACACATAGTAAAGGAATAACAAATGGGCAAAGGCATTAGGATCTGAGAACTGGTTTATAGAAAGGAGTTTGTCATATTGTGAGGGGCATGTAAGGCAGTAGAACTCTGGTGGAAGATATGGTGTTGAGCCATTGTATGTACAAAACCCTGTGTGCATAAAGGAGAACTGCAAATCATAGAGCCTAAAATTTAACAATTAAAACAGGGGCTATGGTGCCACCAGCAGGACAACCCCTACCTGTGGAGCAATGCATCAGCAGCCTGATGGTGCCTTCAGACTTTCTGATACTCCAAAATTGCCACTGTGCCTTTGGTCGGACCCCAACAACTTGGGGCCAAGTTTACCAAAAAATTAACTTTCACCAAGTCAAAAGTTAGTATGTGGGAGTCACACCCACAAAGTACCTCAGCTATACAAGCTCATTTATTGGTCTTATTTCAAAGACCCATAAAACTCAGAGGAGAACAAAAGCTGCAGTTAGGGCCAGCGGCGTGGTGCACTGCAGGCAAGCAGGCGCCCCCTGCAGGGTATATGCCAATAGTTTATTTCTCTGGAAAAGATGGAAACAAGGGCCATGATCCAGAGGCACACAAAAGAATCTCCGAGGCGCGCATATGCTGCCTGAGCACATGTGTCACCCATATCTCCTCTCTTGAGATGTGTACTTTCATGTTTTTCATGTCTAATGCTGGGATGTGGGTAGGGGCTCTCTCTGCCCTTGGAGAAGCCTGGCGTCCCTTTTGAGTAGGTTACTCTCTGCTCTCTCTCACCTTCTCTCCCTCCTTCCCTTCAAAACCTCCAAATAAAAACTGTAATTTCAAAAAAAAAAAATAAAAAGAATCTCCAAACTGAGCAGTTCGCTACAGAGATGCCTCCGGACTTTAAGTAAAGCAGACATCGCTGGGGTGCCTCAGATGGGGGTAGGCGTTGTCCTTCCACCTGCCTCCTAGAATCTCCGGTGGCCACCAACTTCCAGAACCCAGTGAGAAGTGTAGGTACATGGGTTCAGTAACAGCAAACTCCAGGCCTCAAGGGATAGGGGATGGGCCAGTCCCTCTCATCCCCAGTCCCCATAGGACCCACAAAATACCTCTGGCTGCTACTTAAGCTCCTTAATGGCCATGATCCAGAGACACACAAAAGAATCTCTGAACCCTGCAGCCCACTGCTGTAGAGATTTTCCAGATCCTAATTATCTAAAACTTTAGAATTCCAGGAGAAAAAAAAAGAAAAAGAATGTCTGGAAGGAGGATGTGGTAGCTAGGAGCTGGAGCTGAAAGGATTTCACAGCCCAAATGGGAAGGTAGGCCGCCCATTTTGATAAGTAGTCAGAGGCAATACATACATAGTAGGTAAAAACTGGGGCATAGATTGCGTTGTCATTTATTCCCATTGCCTTTAGTTATCTGTACCTCTTTATTTCTTTTCTAATATCTGTGACTTCACACCCCCCATATATCCTTAGTCGGGATTTCAGTCCTTTAACTAAAGCAAGAAGATGGATTTCTTTCTTCCTATATACATTACTCAGTAGGTCTGTCAAAAGAGTTTTTGTATTTCTCACAAAGTATGTTTGAAATGTGAAGTGTCAGGTGGACAGATGTGTGAAAGTTCTTGTTAGGAAGAGGAAGAGAGATGAGTCAATATTTATACATACAGAATGAACAACAGAACTCGGTCTTGTTATGTTTTTAAGAAATAGCCCCTTTATAATATTAGAGTTCTGAGCTATTTTAACAAAATCTCTGTCCCTTTCAAAGTTTTCTTCAGAAATACAACCTTATTGAAAACAGTAAAGTGACACCAGCACATAACTGGTTGTTTTTCATTTTACCCTCTTGTGTGTCAATTATTGAAACTCTTGTTGCCTAAGAGACAGTCTGATGGGCTCAAGTTCATGCTTCACACATGGATCCAGGCTTGGGTTCCATCCCTAGCACTGCATGGTCACCTGGACACTGAGATGAGAGTAGGCTCTGAACATCATCTGGTATAGTTCCTTAAAAACAAAAGAATGAAAGAATGAAAGAGAAAAAGAATGAAAGGAAGGAAAGAAGGAAGGAAGGAAGGAAGGAATGAAGGAAGGAAGGAAGGAAGGAAGGAAAGAAGGAAGGAAGGAAGGAAGACTTAAAAGGGACATCACAATACAACTGACTACCTCTTATTTCAAACCCTGTCTTCTGACTAGGGTTTCACATCCCCAGAAAGAAATGCTGGGGATGGAACAATGGTACAGTGGTCACGGCATTTGCCTTGATTGTAGCCAACCCATATTCAATCCCCAGAATCCCATATAGTTCCCTGAGCATAGCCAAGAGTAATTCTTGGGTGCAGAGACAGGAGTAAGCCCCGGACATCAGCAGGTAAGGCCCGAAAACAAAACAAACAAAAGCCCAAAATAAGCACTTCTTTCTTTTCTAAGTATGCCTTCTTTAATGAAGGAAAGCTACAGTTTTTCAAATCAATAACTTTGTCCAGTACAGTATAGCATCACCTAATATCAGTGACCTTAGTCTCTTTTTAATCCATAACACACATTAAGAATACTAAATAATAAATGTATAATTTTTATAATCCTAATATTAGAATTTGACTGCTGTAGAGCATTTTAGGAGAAAATTTTTCTTGTTTATAGAGAAGAAACCTATGATTGATTTATTCATAACTAAAAATGAGTTACAGAATAGAAATTCAAACTAATCTCTAACTGGTCCTAAAGTCTCTTCCCTTTATGTACTTTCAAATTAGAGATTCAGTCTTTGATGCTGAGTTTAAGAATACTAGACATTATCCTTTGGGGTAGGGGATACTCCAAAGCCTGCCAAGTGGGTCCCAGGGCAACTACTAGTAATTCTCAGGCAATGGGATTAAATGATTGAATTCTGGGAGACCATCAGCACTACTGTGGAGGTGCTCAGGGACCTCTAGAGCTGCTCCTGGGACTAGGCTGTCTTGGAAATCTAACCGACTGACCTTCTGGGCAACTAATAATATACATTTATATACTTATTTAAGAACTTCAAAGTGTTTTTAATTTATATAAATATTTCAGTTCCTCCACATCCTCACCATATTCTCTGTTTTTTTGATGAAAGCAATTGGGTGGATTTAAGATATCTCTGAGACAAATTTTTTAACCACTGATAAGCATTGAGCATCTTTATTATCTGTGTAATGACAATTGATATGCCACCTCTAGTAAAATTTCCACTCAAACCTTCACCGATTTTGGGGCCATATCTGGTGGAACTTGGGAGCTATTCACAGCACTGTACTTGGGGTCACTGTTGGTAGTACTCTGGGGACCATGTGATGTTGAGGATCCAGGAGTTGGACACATGCATGGAAAGTGTCAACCTCTCTGCTAGTTCTCTGGCCCCATTTTTAAAAATTTATGCTGTAGTACTAGAGATTCTGGTAGTGTAGTTTATTTACTTGGAACAGGGTGAGTCACTCCTCACAGTGCTTGAGTGACCATGAAAGGGAGAGGATTGAGTGTGGGCCCTTGTATACGATGCATCTCCTCTAGCCATTTGAGCTATCCTCATAGCCCACATACTTATATTATATATACATATAATATATATATATACATATATATATTGCTTTTTGGTCACGCCCGGCAATGCTCAGGGGTTACTTCTGGCTCTGCACTCAGGAGTTACTCCTGACGGTACTCAGGGGACCATATGGGATGCTGGGAATTGAACCCGGGTTGGCTGCATGCAAGGCAAATGCCCTACCCGCTGTGCTATCTCTCCAGCCCCGAATACTTATATTTTAAAATGATCATCGGCATGACTTATTTTTAAACAAAAGTAAGGTTTTATATTAGACCTCACCAATAATTAGAACTATCATTTATATGCACCCCTAACCATATCAAAACCTCAGTGTGTCATCACATAGCTCTTTAGGACAGCATCTGGGTTTTGGTGTGTTAATTTTCCCCAGAGATTAGACAATTTTTAATACTTTTAGAAATATTTTATTATTATTCAAAACATACACAGATTGAAAAAAAAGTGTAATGGGTGGGGAGGATGAGGGTGGAGGGGATAGAATAGAATTTGACTATGGTAGATTTTAACTTAATCAAAGGACTGATACATAGGTTATATATAGGTTAATAGAAATAAGAAGTAGGGTCTTAGTCTCCAGCCTGTATTACTTGGCATTACTACATAATCTTCTACAACTGGCTGGCCAGTGGTTTCCAGGACGGTGGTCTGAATTGTCTTCTCCTCCATGGAGGACTGGGATGATTCCCCTTCATAATCTGGAAGATTTCCTCTGTCTGATCTTCCAGTTCTTCCTGGAGTGTACATGAGAATTGCAGGGGGAAAGATCTAATGGGGTGTGTCGGTTGGGTGTCCTTGGGAAGGGCAGTCCCTTCCTGGCCCCTAACAGCATACATGGGGCTTCAAGGAGGTGTTGAGTGGAGGTGGCCCAGAAAGTCCATGGGAAAGCTGAGGATTGAGAGAAATTGGACGGAGGGAAACCAAGAGTTCAGGAGGGCTTGTCCCTCCCAGGGGACCCTGAGGGCAGCAGTCAGGCTCACCGTGTATGGCTGCTTCTGAATGGCATTGTCCTTGTCTGTAGTCCTTGCCACACTCTTCTCCTGCTCCTCCTCTTTCATCTCCTGCTCCTCCTGCTCCTTCACATCCTGTCCCTGCTCCTCCTTCACCTCCTGCTCCTTTTCCTTCACCTCCTGCTCCCCCTCCTTCTGCCTCCCTCCTCTTCTTCCCCCTCCCCCTCCCCCTCCTCTTCCTCTATTTTCTCCTCTCCTCCTCCTCCCTCCTTATCCCTCCTCCCTCCTCCTTCTCCTCCTTCTCCTCCCTCTCCTTCCTCTCCTCTCCCTACTCCCTCTCCCCTCCCCCTCCCCCTCCCTTCCCGGTCCCATTACCGTTTCCGTTCCCATTACCGTTTCCGTTCCCATTACCGGTTCCGTTCCCATCCCATTCCGGTTCCTGTTCCTCCTCCTGCTCCTGTTCCTCCTTCTCCTCCTCCTGTTCCTCATCCTGCTCCTGCCTGGGCCAGCTCAGCGTCATTTCCTGTGGGAGGATCCCCAGGGTCACAGACAGCCAGACAGAGGAGCCCCCTAGACCAGATCCAACTTGTTTCTGCCTCCTGTGTAGCCCTACCCTCACCCCGCCCCCACCTCACCCTCCTGGGATCCCTATCACTTACTATTTGCGTGAAAGGTCACAGCTTTGAGCTGAGCCCGGACCTGCGGGTTCTCTTCTTGGGCCCTTTTCACAAGTTTCTAAAGGTGAGGGAAAAAGGTGAAAAGGGAGTGAGGAAGGATGTCTGCTTCAGATCTTCCTGCCTAAGTGTACAGGGCCCCTCTCTCACTTGAAATTTTTTAATTTCCTCCTTTATGTTATTCAATTCAGAGTTATGTTTTATTTTCTATTTTTCCAACTCTCCAGGAGCCGCGGCTTCTTTTGGATGGCTAACTCTTGGCATAGAGCCAGTTAGTTGCACATTCTTGCATCTGGCGGATATAGAGTCCATTCTGGTTTCGCAGAGTCCAGGCCTCTTGGTCATGTTTCTTCACCTGCAGCCATTAAGCTGGGAGTAAAGACAGGCAGCAGGGCAGCCTGAGTGTTAAGCACATGTGAGTGCCACACACAGGCTTCCAGGGCCCAGGAAACGGCATCTTGGACAGTCTGTCCTCCCCGCACAGGTCCTGATGGTCTTACTCTCAGGACCTAAGACCTAAGAGATGACACTACCACCGCCCCTCCCCGCCCCCCGCCACACACACACCACCACCACCACCACCACCACCACCACCACCACCGCTCAGACCCTTACCTCCTTCCCCTGCCTCCCACCTCCTAGAAACCTTCCTCCCTGGCTTTAAGCTTCTGAATCCCGGTGGTGTGTGGTGAAGCTTAGGCTTCAGCCCAGGGCTCAATCCCTGCACTGTGTCCCACTCCCCGCTATTTTTGGGACTCACTCTTGCTAGATACTTCAGCCTTGATTGTGATTTCCAGGCCCTAATTGACATAGAGACCTTCACATCACCCTTTCCCCCTTTCCCTTGGTGGGAACTTGGTTTTCAGTTGCCCTGGCCCCTAGCAACACCTCCCCTTTTCAGGCAGGAGCCGCACCCAGATGGAGCAGGGCTTACCTTTTCGGTTATCTCTGCTAATATTTTCTGCGGAAGTTCCACCTTTTCTCCCATCGGGTCTTGTACATGTTCTCCACTCTGGAAGACCCAAGTCAGTCAGCGCCTCCCCCTCCCTCCCACTTGAAGGTCTCCTGCTTACCTTTACCCCCATCATCCACGTAGGGCTCTGTGCCATCTTTCCTGTTCCCTGCTTCCTGATGGAGGGGAAGAGGGGGAAAAAATCAAAACATCCCAGTAAATCAGGCTGTAGAGAAAACATCAAGAACGGGCCTAAGAGGGGGACAAGAGAGGCACCTTCGCAGTGGAAATGCAGCCAGCAGCTCATGAAGATCTGGCGGAGGGGATGGCACCTGCCCTGCCACTTTTCCGATGGGAGAGTACTCACCATTGCAGCAGTAAAGGTCATACCACTCCAGTCCTTACTCTAGAGAAAGCAAAAGAGCAGAGTGGACAGGGGCCAGGGAAAAAAGGGGAGTCAAACAGAGACCAGTTGTCCAGGGGTGGAAGGTCCCCTTGGAATGCTATAGGAAAGGAAAAAGGGGCCATTCTAATGAGGGCTGTTGACAGTACCATACATGTCCCTGCCTGGAGGGTTACTCTGCCCCATTGCCAGGCTTTTTTTCCACTGTGAGTCCCTCTAATCAGGTCCATGAGGATGGGATGGACAGTAGGGTTCCATACATCCACCTTACCTTCTCCATTGTAAGAACCAGACTTCTGATGAAGAGGCTCGCTTAAACAATGGGGGCTACAGCTAAATGATCATTCTGAAAGGCGCTGATCTTATTTCACCATGGCATATGACAGAGAAGAGACACAAGGACCCTTGTTTCCTGAGGTCACGCAGCATGCTGGTAACTGAGGGACGCTCCTTCCCACTGTGTCCTAATTCAACCTCAAAGGCCAAACTTGCCCATTCAAGTGAAACACTCGTGTGCCCAGGGCTGAGGCAGTGTGCCCCATGTCAGGCCAAGCAGAGCCTGAGCATGGGGGGAACCAGGACTAGAGTTTCAGTGGATGCTGCCCTCCTTCCAAGTTCCTGAACATTCCCACAGCAACCCTTGATGCTTGATCTCCTTGGGATGTCGTGCAGGGCAGGACTTACCCCAGTAGACAGTTGGCTGTCTCCACGGTTGTTATTCTCCTCCTGTCTCTGTCTTGGGACCAAATTATGTTTGACCTCAAACTGGTTGAGCTGCAGAAAAGCAAAGCAACACCTGCTTGAACCTGCTTATTCACATCCCACTGACAAAAGCTCTCTTGTACTCGTCTCCATGAGAGGAACCCTGTGGGCAGGAGGATGGTGTTTGTCCTGAGGAGGGGAGCCCTAGGGATCACTGGGCCAGAGTCTCCAGG
The DNA here is from genome assembly GCF_029834395.1 of Sorex fumeus. Lineage (NCBI taxonomy): Eukaryota > Metazoa > Chordata > Mammalia > Eulipotyphla > Soricidae > Sorex > Sorex fumeus. Next base: position 62,047,320 of record NW_026606059.1, read on the forward strand.
AGTCCCAGGAGGGCAGGAGCTGCTGGGTGAGACTGGCTGAAGACTTGGGAGGGTCTGGAAAGGGCCCAAGGGCTCATCATCCAGTGGCCACACACACACTGACCACTGATGGGTCATCATAGGGTCTTGGGCTAGACCCAGGAACCAGGTGTCAGCACTATTTTCTTACGATTTTCCTTGCTCTAGCCAGCTGTAATTTTTTCTTCTCATAGATCTCCATCAGGGATGGGGGTCAGGGCCTCATCTCACCACTCCAGATGTCCATGAGGATTTCTCCTCATGGATGGCAGTGCTGAGAGAGGGTGCCACAAGAGGCTGAGGCCACACATTTATAGAGGAGGCTCATGGGTGTGGTCCAGGTCCTGCAACCCCATTGGCCAGTGAGAATTCCAACCCCCCACCCCACCCCTGGTTTCCAAGTCCTACAGCTCAGACAACAGTGACATCACAATGGAGGCTGCATCCACTTGTGCTCATGCAGCAGTTGGGCCCGAGGGAAGCTCCTCCACCCCCACCCCAGGAGCCCCAGCACTCCCCCTTCCCTAACACGACTCTGAACATTCAGCTAAAGAATGGGCAAGGAGCGTCCTCAGAAAGAAAGTGCATTATTCTATGCCCTGACCCTTCCCACCTTGCCAATACTATAGTTTAGTCCACTACTTCCTCAATCCCAGAAATCATGTCCAGAGATCCCTAACCTTAACCCCTGTACTACATTTCTGCCTTCTCAATATGTTTTTCTAACATTTTCATTCTAACCTCTGCTAAGTGTAAAACCATTATAAAGAACATCTACTGATAGAAGCTTTGCAGGCTTCTGAACCTGAAATATCAGCCTTGTCTTTCCTTCTGTGGGCAGCCAAGAGTTGGCTATCTGTAAAGACTGCTAGCTCAGTGTTCTTATTGCATGATGGTTTTCAAGAGAAGCAACATGTGGACATGAAACTGTTAGGGTCTGTGATCTAAGGAACGAGCGCAACACAAATCTGAAAGTTCAACAGAGCTTTATTTTGTGCCAAACACAGAGTCTAGATACTGATTGATCAATCGACCAGGGTCTTCTCCCCAGAGAGCAAGTGAGACCCTACATCTCCTGAGCCCCTTTTATATCCCGAACCCCAACTGCCAGCTGACCTATTCCCTGTTTGGTGGGTCTCAGAGCAATTAGGGACTTTGTGGCTTGGGATTGGTTGCCTTTTCTGGGTCTGTTAATTCAATGATTTCCTTCTCTTCCCTATTTGTCCTCCAACTACTCAATATTGGTAGTCATTCCAGCTAGGAGGCTGTAGGTGGACCCTAACACAAACATGAGGCCAGCATAGCTCCAAGGACACGAGTACAAGCTTTGCCTACTGAAGGCCTGGATTTGAACCCTAGACCACCCTGTACGCTGAGCATCCCAAGAACAACCCCGGACAACCCTGCCTGGAGAAGCACCTGAGCACATTGGGTGTGAACATTAAGCAAAACACATCCCAGAAAAGAGGACTGTTTTAGCCGTATGACATATCAAGAAGTAGGAAATGTGTGACTGTACATTGTGTGCTTGTGTGTAGGCTTAAGAACTGTTATATAGCTACTCCAGTTATCCAGCTACACTGGACCCTAAGAGAATCCAACCCCCCCCCCGGGAAAATCCAACTCCACCCCCAAACCCCAGAGAACAGTAACATCACAATGGAGGCTGCACCCACTCTAACTGGGCCTGAGAGAAGCTCCCCCACCTCCACCCCAGGCTCACCAGCACTCCCCCTTTCCCAACATGGGGGCTCTGAACACCCAGCCGAAGTGTGGGCAGGAGAGAAAGTGCATACATAATTCTATGCCCTGAAACTTCCTTCTGTGTCCTAGTTCAGTATTGGACTGTATCTGGTACTGGAAGTGGTTCCTCATCCTCAGACACATTGCCGAGAAAGTGGGGAGGCAGGTGAACCTTGATTCTATATAAACTTTTTCCTGCTTGTTTGCTAGTTTGTAATTAACTGAAGTGAATGAACCTAAAACTGGCTGTATTTTTGCAACCTGTGAACCCCACCACAGCACAGTGGGTAGGGTGTTTGCCTTGCACACAGCCGACCTAGGTTTGATTCCTCCAACCCTCTTGAAGAGCCCGGCAAGCTACCAAGAGTATCCTGCCTGCACGGCAGAGCCTGGCAAGCTCCTCAAGGCATATTCAATAAGCCAAAAACAGTAGCAACAAGTCTCACAATGGAGATGTTACTGGTCCCCACTAGAGCAAATCGATGAACAATGGGATGACAGTACTACAGTGCTACCGGTAAAATTCAGCTTTTTTGCTTATCAGAGAAGTAGATAATTTTCTTGACAGTATCTTAACATTCTCTCTCGGGAGAAAAAGCAAAGTGAAGGTATTGATGAGGTTTCAAAAGCCCAGTTTAAGGTTGATTTTTGTATGTGAGAACGTGCTTAAAATGGAACAAAACTCATGATACAATAATTTGGAATTAACATATATGGCAAGGTAGAGTTTCCAGGTGAGTTATAGAATAAACACTTGCTTAATAAGCTCAACTGAGCTATCTGCTTTCCTGAGAAGAGGATATTTATTCTAGGGAGGATATATTAAGTCAAATGGTATTGAGATGAATAGACTTTTAGAAAGTGTCTAAAACAAGCAATAAGTTATTTGAAGAAGGTTAATTTTTCTGGGCATGAGTAGCCTGAAACATCAAACTCATATTAATGCTGATGATAAGCTGTGTGGGTGGAAGTGATTTCTGTTCTCGGCTCTCATCCTTTTCCACCTAGGGAGGATTGAAGTTGCTCCTGTTAGAGGCAGCACCATGCTTCACCATAGCATGGTTTGTTTTCCTTTCTGTTTATATCCTTGTGGGTAATCCATTAAGTTCTCTGAATTACCTGATTTGAATGCATCATCTTTTCTCTGAGGGAGCCTAACAAATAAAATTCTAAAGGAGAACAATATTTGTTAATTTGTATTTTGTACTCACTCAGCAATTCTCACTGACTTGTTCCCTAGTCCAGCATTGATCAATGACATTGCTAGACCAAGTCAATTTCATTGCGTCGATGTTTTGTCACTGAAGAAGCTTAGTATTTTGAACCACAGAGTAAAAGCTGGTGCTTTGTGCCAGGATCTATTTGGCCATTATCAAAGAGGAACACTGTGGTGTCTTACACAAACGTGTCAGAAGGCAACTGATATTTCAACTGCACTAAATGCTGGGAATTTAATACCTGCAGATCTTGACCCTGCCCTTCAACCCTGGTTCTGCATTTCTTTCTTCTTCTCTCTGAGTCTCCATTTCCATTATGAAAATCTACCTCAAGATTCAAAATTGAATATTCTTGGCAGCCGTACTTGTAAAGAACAGGAGGCTTGACTGCAAATCCTGGAGTGAAAAAGAGGTTACCAGCTCACTGACTTCACAATCACTGTTGGTTGTGAAAATTCTAGTACCACTCCTTGAATCTTCCTCTCTCTTGTCCAGACACCTCTCTCTCTCTCTCTCTCTCTCTCTCTCTCTCTCTCTCTCTCTCTCTCTCTCTCTCTCTCTCTCTTCCTCTTCCCCCCCTCTGTGTATAAAACACCCCAGTGATCCTCCCTATCCAAATGATCTCTTCTGTGGCAAAACACTTTGACGTGGCATGTGTGGAAAGTAATCCCTGAGAGATGCACATAAAAGAAAGCAAATGCACATCTAAACACGTGTCCTGAGTGTGCACAAGTTTTGTGGTCTTTCTCCTCCCTGCAAAGATTACCATCATGTTTAATATACAAACCATGAAAACATTCAAAAGTGCTGTATTGAATTATTTAGTATGATTTAGCATGGCTATTTGTTCTGTGTTAGACCTGTTTGGAATAAAATGAAGTGATGGACCTAAGACAGACACAGAAAAACACAATATAGGCAAATCATACTAGGTTCCATTCATCATTCTCTGTTTTCATACCAGAAACTATTTCAGTTTAGCTATCATATGCACATTATATGTATTAGAAGCAGCTACAAAAATGCATATAAAACATATCCCTACACTTAGAGAGATAAAAGTGAATTCTACACAAAACCTTTGTCGCATGCAATTGCACTGCACTTTCAGAGAGGAAGAAAATTTTCCGAAAGGACATATTAACACTGTCCTCTTATTGTTTATTGATTTTCTTGAGCGGGCCCAGTAATGTCTCCATTGTGAGGCTTGTTGTTACTGTTATTGGCATATCGAATATGTCACGGGTAACTTGCCAGGCTTTGCTGTGCAGGCGAGATACTCTTGGTAGCTTGCCAGGCTCTCTGAGAAAAGGACATATTATGAGTTTCCAATGTGTGAAGGGGAAATAAAACTTCCCTTTGGATTCCAGATGAAATTCTACAGGGAAAGAGTCAAGTAGATGAAAAACTGGTTTCACTTCAGGGATGATATTAACTTTTCATGTAATGCATTATAAGGCCATCCTGCTCACAATATTTTTTAAATTTGTACTGCATAAATTTTAAGATAGTGATTAGAAGCTATGGATTTCAAGATAGATAAACCTGGGTTTGTATTCCAGCTCCTATTATCTCTAGCTTTGTAAGATGTTGCTAATAAATTTTCTTCTCTAAATCTTGGTCTAAACTGGGAACATTATTATTATAAACTAAAGTTGACTTATTATTATAATAATTAAATGAAATAGTTCATGAAAATCATGTATTATCTAGTATCTAGCAAGGGCTTATAGAACATATAGCTTATAGAACATATATTTAATATATAATATATAGCAACCCTTGTATTTCTATCCAGAAAAAAACTAATTAGTAAAACTTCCAAACTTCCTCCTGCTCCACCAGTTGCAAATATTCAATAGCCCATTATTTTCAAGTGGTATTTTCAAATGGAAGTTACATTGGCATATCATAGCTGCTTTGCATGAAGTTTATAATCTGTCTAAAAGGAGGTAAACTGATTCATCAACTGGAAAATTTTCCTTTTATCAAAAATGGTTTAAATTATGAATTTCACATAATTCAATTAAAAATTAAGAAAATTAGAAACATAACCCATAAATTATTGAATCTACAATCTGGTTATCACTCTACTGTTATATAATATCATTACAGCAATTCCTAAAGTGTTAAAAATAGTGAAAGGTTTTGAGAAACACTGATGTAATTTATAAAAAAAAAACATATTTAACTGTAAAACAGCAAATTACTTGCAGATCTCTTAGACAGAAAAATAAGCAAACAGGCTGAAGAGATAGTATAGGCGATATGGCACTTGCCTTGCATGCAGTTGCCCTAGGTTTGGTCTCAGCACAACAAGAAAATGCAATGTAGTACAGGGGGGATACCTATATCACCCTTGACTACAGAGTCTAGATGGGAGGATATAGAAGGAAATAAATCAAAGTGGGAAGAAAGAAAAGAGAAAAGGAAGTAATGGCTGAACATGGGTCAGGCGCTTTGGGTATACTGATAATATGAATGAGTGATATAGCTATATATTCAAATCACGGACTCAGCAACACTGAAAACACGAGATCCAATGAACAACCACCAAACTTTGCAATGTATCTGTCAAGGTGGCAGGCTGGGGTTGGGAATTTTGGGAAACTGAGGAAACCAGGAACACCGTTGGAGGGGAATTGACACTGGTGGTAGAATTGGTGCTAGAACATTGTATTTCTAAAACTCAACTATCAATAACTTTGTAAATCAGAGTTCTTTAATTAAATAAAAAACAATTAAAATATCACATCAGGCTTTAGAAATAAAATGGTTGTATCAAGTCCAAATATTATTTTCAAGGTATTCTGATCAACAAGCCAGAACAAGTGGCTGTTTTTTAGTTATGTCTGAGAAGATCCCAAATCTATTTGTACCCTCAACCTTTTCCACGTGTTCAACCAAAATGCCTGTGATTTCTATTGTGGCAGTAGACACTTCTTTCAAGTAACTATACTAAGTTTAACAAAAGTGCTTGCTAGAACACTAATAAGTCTCTGAGAAGTAAGCCACTTATCGATCCCATGGGTTAATAGACCATCTCATACCCAGAAGAAAATACTTAAAGCATGAAAAGTTTTGGCAATAAGAAATAGTGTTGAGGGGTCAGAGCAAAATAGCACAGCGGTGAAGGAGTTAGCCTTGCACTTGGCCAACCCCGGTTCAATCCCTGGCATCCCACATGGTATCCAATGCCCTACCAGAGTGATCCCTGAGCATAGAGCCAAGAGTCAGCCCTGAGCACTGCTGAATGTGACCCCAAACACACACACACACACACACACACACACACACACACACACGCACATGCACACACACATACACACACAAATAAACACACATGCACACACACACACACATACACATGAAATAGACACAAGAAATAGTGTTTGAGAAAACAGGAACAAAAAACCCTAAAACTAGAGACCCTGATACCTTCACAGTATAAGATAAAAACTTTGGACTGGGTTCATAGGAGAAAACATAATATGAAAGGAAGAGTAGATGACTTGAGCTGAACTTTGGCAACTTTCCAGTCACTTCTAGGGTTAAAACTGATGAAGAATAGAAGGGACCAGAGGGATATGAGATGATGAGTACGTCCTCGCATTGTTCATCGATTTGCTCGAGCGGGCCCAGTAACCTCTCCATTGGAGACTTTTGTTGTTACTGTGTTTGGCGTATAGAATACAATCACGGGTAGCTTGCCAGGCTCTGCCATGCAGGCGAGATACTCTTGGTAGCTTGCCAGGCTCTCCGAGAGGGGCGGAAGAATCGAACTCAGGTCGGCCATGTTGGCTGCATGCAAGGCAAATGCCCTAACGCTGTGCTATCGCTCTAGCCCTATCACCTCATTTCTTCCACATTAAAAAATATTTTTCCCCCACAAGACACTTAGTTGACTTGCTCAAGTTCATTCAGCAAGTAAGCGACTGAATAATGACTGGAAATCATGAAACCTGATTTTCCATATGCTTTCTTAGGAATTTTTTTTTGTTTCATATTTTTTTAAGTGGCTCTCAAGATTAGAATCTGTGGCTTGGGTTTTTCTAGATCCTATTTTCAAAGGCTTTTATCTTTGAATTAAAGTTCTTTTATTTTGGCTCTCCTGGATGTTTATTCAAGGAAAGGCTATTAGACAGGGCTCAAATTGAGATTAGTAGGAAAGGAAACTTAAGCCTTTGGAGGGGTACATCTCAAAATTCAGAAGTAGAAAAGTTCTCCTGGATAAAAGGTTGGTGCAATACACAGACACATTTCCTCTTCTCTTCCCACACTCTCATCTTAAAAATAATACCAGACAGCATGAGACATCAAAGGCAGTCAGCTGAGACTGGAGGAAGTGACTGCTCACACAGGGAAAGACTCAGTAAGGTAAGTTTCTAACAAATAAGCCCTGGTGATCAACAGGACAAAACTCATGGCTGAATTTATCAATGTCTCAGAACACCTCTAGATTTGGTTTTCAGTCCTCATGAAATGTTAAAAAGTTTTCATGGTGATGCTGGTGATCAATTCAGGTCTGTTTATAAAAACAATAGTGCTTGATAAAAAGAATTAAAAAATGTAAATGTCCCATTCAAAAAAAAGCTCATGGAAAAACATGACAATACAATAAAAATATAACATTTGATCACATAAAACTGGTTCATTACTTATTCCTGGGTCCATGATAAAAGAAAGAGTATCATAAGGAGATGTGTGAATACATAAATGAATTTTATGTGTATTATGCATTTATCCAATATCTGTATCTTACAGAGACAATATAACCCCGTGATTAAAGGCAGTGTCAAAAGGCTAAGTATTTTAATTTAACTTTCATATTCAAATGATACGAACATGGGCAAAATATGATGTGCAAATAGGCAAAACACCTTTCTCTTGAACTAGTGATAATAAAAATCAGTTTTTAGGATTTTTATGAGAATTAAAGTTGTGGAAAAAGGGAGTTATGGGCAAAACTCCAGTATAATGCCTAGAACACAGCAATAAGCATTTGACCAAAATCTTTTTTCATATATCTTCTCAGGAAAATGATTGCTCTAACAAACTAACTGAAGGAATATTTGTATGTTTACACTAGCCCCCTAAGCATCTTCTCAGTTATTTTAAATGTGCAGCATTTTCACTTTGAAATTGTCTTGACTCTTAGGAGATTCAAAACATGAATTTTAAAATATGAAAAGTCATAAGGTTTGGATTCAGGGAGACAGCTCAGAAGACAGGGCAGCATATGTGACTTCACGTGTCCCCCACCACTGCCTCCACTGTACCCGTTGTAGTGATCCCAGCACTATTGGTCCTGAGCATTATTGCATTACAAAGCCCTAGCATTGAACCATCCAGCCTGGGCTGACACAATTGTTTCAGGATTGGTCCCTAGTTCTCTGCTTGGGAGAACCCCGCAATGCCATTGACAACAACAACAAAATAGTAAGACTTTCAAATTAAGTGTTATTGAATATAATAAAATAAAATATTAAATTTTTATAAAGGTAAAGATATTTAAAGGAAAGTTAAGGTCAAAATAAGCAACCAGAACAAAATATTTGCAATGCAAACAGTATTATTATATCGATAAGAAAAACAAAAGCCAATGGGGAAATGGTCAAACTATTTAATAGTTAATTTATAAAAACCCTACAAATAGTAGTCCCTAAACAGATAACAACATATTCAACTCAATTGGTGACCATAAAAAGCACCAGGGTAAACAGTGATATATTATTTTTTCTGTGAGTCTGGCAAAAATTGTTTGTGCTGGAGATGCTTTTGGGAGAAAAATATGGCACTATTTATTAAAAATTCAAGCCAAGGCATTTAGTACAATAGCCATGATAGGGAAACAACCCAAGTGCTCAACTATGAATAAATAGGTCAAGCAATTGTGATATATATGTATATACATATGTGTGTGTGTACGTAATGGGATACTATCTAGCTCAAAGTAAAAATAAAATCATGCAATGTTCAGCAATGTGGATGGAGCTAGAAGATATCTTGCCAAGTGAGGTTGATGAGCAAGAATGGGATAGATACAGAATGATCTCTCGCATATGTGGAACTTAAAGATACCCAGCAAGGTAGCAACAAAGGGTCAAATGAAACACAACAGGAGAACTGATAGACAAAATTGAGTTGGTGGGGTGCAGAAAGGAAGTGGTGTTGAGGTTCTTGGAAGATGGTGGTGGGTACACTGGTGATGGGTGCGGTGTTGGAATTATGTGCATGAAAAATTATTATTATTATTAACAGAATTACAAGTCAAGAATTTCAATCAATAAAGAATAAATAAATTAGGATTAGGGAGATAAATCAAAGAGCTTGTGCTTTACATATGGGAACCCAGATTTGGTCCCAGAACTACCACATAATTTCCCATGCATCACTGGAGAAGTCTCTGTACATTTTTGCTTGTGGCCAGAAAAGCCAAAAATGTAAAAAATAAAAAAATGTAGAAACATATACTTTCGCCCAGAGATACAGCTATTATAAAAGGTTATGCATCTAATTAATGCTATTATATGAGCATATTTGCTAGCATATTATTTTGAATATTAATTGAAAACAAATCAATATGTCTTAGGATAAATCTGACTATAAGTAACAAAAAATAAGAAAAAAATGAAAGTATCTAAACTATTAAGAAATTTTATTTCCAGTGGCAAGGATGATAGTACACCGGGTAATGTGTTTGTATACTGGGTAGAGTGTTTGTCTTGCATGTTACTAACCTAGATTCAAGTCCCAGCACCCCACATGGTCCCCTGAGCCCACCAGGGGAGGATCCCTAAGCTCAGAGCCAGGAATAAACCCTGAGAAACATGGGGTGTGGCCCAAACTACTCCCCTGCAAAATGTTTTATTCCAATGCCAAAATCAATAAGAATATCTGCATGGTTAATTTGTATTTAAATTATGTTATAAAGAATAATGACTACTGCCATATTTTTTCTTCTGCTTGACATATAATTTAATTCTCTCAAGGTGCCAACATATGGCACTACAAATTCAATATCTATGACAATGATGAAAAAAGTAAACAGCTCTCTTACCTCTCTAAGAAACCTTTTATTAAACTTCTCATTTTCCTTTGTGAGAAGCTCATCACATATCTATTCCTAAGCAAATGTTTAACAAGTGGAATGGGATTATTTTAACTGGTTCAAGAAAGAACATGGCACTCCCACCAGCACTGAAGGAGAGTCTCTTTGGAAAACAACATGGGCGTTTCTCAAAAAACTAGAAATTGAGCTCCCATTTGACCCAGCAATACCACTTCTGAGAATATGCACCAGAGATGCAAAAATGTACAGTAGAAATGACATCTGCACTTGTATGTTTTTTGCAACATTATTTACAATAGCCAGAATCTAGAAGATAAAAACCCGAGTGCCCCAGAACAGATGACTGGTTAAAGGAACTTTAGTATATTTACACAATGTAATCCTATACAGTTGTTAGAAACAATAAAACCATGAAATCTGCATATAAGTGGATTAACATGAAGAGTATCAGACTAAGTGAAATGAGTCAGAAAGACAGGGACAGACATAGAATGACTGCATTCATTTGTGGAATGTAAAATAACATAAGAGGAGACTCACACCTAAGGGTAGTAGAGATAAGGGCTAGGAGGATCATTCCACGATTTAGAAGCTGATCTCATGTGCTTGGAGAAAAGGCAGACGGGAGGAGAAGGGACTACTAAGTAAATGATGGTTGGAGGGATCACTCGGGATGGTAGATGCATGCTGAAAGTAGACTGTGGACCAAACATGATGGCCACTTAGTACCTATATTGAAAACCATAACACCCAAAAGGAGAGAGAGAATAAGAGGGATGTGTCTGCCACCGAGGTAGGGGGTGGGAAAGGGTGGGGTTGGTGCAAGGAATACTGGGAACATTGGAGGTGGAGAATGGGCACTCATGAAGGGATCGGTACTCTAACAGTGTTTGACAGAAAAGTAATCATGAAAGTTTTTATGTCTGTAACTGTATCTCATGGTGACTCATTAAACTTTAAAAATTAAGAAATAATAAAAGAAAAAAAGAAAAAAGAAAGAACGTGGCTTCCTACCAGTAAGTTTCCAACACTGCTTCTCAGTAACCATCCTAAGGGAATGGGAAAAATAACTATGACATGGAAATATTCTACACTGTAAAAAAAAATAACAAGTAATACTGATGTTCAAGAAGACTGAGAGGTAAATGAATCAGAATAGAGGGATTTATGATATCAAATGGTGTTTGAATCTCTAAAAATGAATGAAAATTCAAAATAATTGTATCTTATTTAGATCATATTTTATTTAGATGAATAAAATTGTATCTTATTTAGATCAAATGTAAGTTGCCTGGCTCTCCTTGGCAGCTTACCTACCAAGCAACAACATAGAGGTCCAGGATTTTTGTAACTTGTAATTCTAGTAAATCTCAAACATTACCTGGAAATCACTGCAGAAGGGAAAGAGAAAGCATGGAGACTATGCAGGGGTCTTAAAGCCAGCCTTGGTAGTGAATTCCATTCTTTCCAACACAACACCCTTGGTCATTTCACACATACCCAGTTCTTCTCTTAATTGCAACAGACCCTGGGAAAACATCGTTATGTTCAGAAAAGGAGGGGGAAATGTGAATTAATTACATAATTCTTTGTCTACATCAGATGGATGTTTGTGAAACCCATTTAACTTTTTATCTTGTATAATTGTGTCTTCTCTTTCCCATCTCCTACTACTTTGTAAATTAAAACAATTACATATAGAAAGGTAGAGGAGAGTTTCTAGTTACACTTAATGAACTCAAAATTGGAAACCCATGAGATATATCCCATTTCTCTCTTCCCTGATGTATTGCAACTACAAATCTATTTTCTTTTTCTACGGGTCTGCCTCTTCTAGATATTGCATGTAAATATGAGTCCTTTTATATCTAACTTCCTAGATGACTGAATACAAGTCAATTTAGTGGTGTTATACCATTTTATCTGAACCCAGCCAGCCCAGTTCAGTAATGGGACTTATTTCAGTCCGTGGCCTTTCAAATCTATTTATTTTTATTTTTGTGTGGAAGAATGAGTCATAGAGTAGTTGAAAGAGGTAAACATATAAATAGGAAATTATAATCACATATAGTAAGTTCAACGATAGATATTTGCAGGGAGTGCTTGAGACAAACACAGAGAAATCCAATTATCCCAAACTTGAAAAGCTTCAGAGGGATTCAATAGAGATGACACTAGATGTTTGTACTAATGAATTTGAAAATGTCAAAAAAAAAAGAGCAAAGTGGTCTTGAGGAAGAGAAAGGAAGCTTATGTGAGGAAGAGGAAATATATTGAAAAGGACACCTTGAGGTGTCTTAAGCAAATTGTCAGCTCAACATTCAGAGAAAGATCACAAGACTTGTGAGATTAGAAGTAAGGATGCCGAAACTGAAAGAGTCTGTTGAAGCTCCATATCTTCCCCACTACAACTATGACTGATCATTCAACTTAGATGTCCCTCTGAAAATCTTTGGTCACACAATTAATTTTCAGACATTTCAGTATTCTTTATTCACATTTACTACTGTTTGCCAAAAAGCAGATATTATTTCCTTCAAGACAGAGATGCAGTAAAAGGCACTATACTGAATCATAAATGAGTGATCCATTTTTATAGATATTAGAAAACCAAGCATATCAAAAAGACGACATAATTTGTAGAAGTATTTTATTTTACAAACCAAATAGAATGAGATATGTCCTAGTCTAGGATGAGAATTAGTAACAGAATTAAGCAGCTTGTTTGAGCATTTGCTTCACAACCTTCTGTGGTTTCTGAGCCTGTGGAGCACACCTCTTTACTTTCAGAACCAATTGACTTCTCTCCTTTCCTGTAGCATTGGCCATTCTCTCTAGCAAAGTTTTTCCCGTCCCCAAGTCAAGTTTTGGGTACTGAAAGTCTTTTCACTCTGCCATCCAGATCTGAAGCTCTGAAAGTGCTGGAAGAGAGCTCCTTTTCAGAGTTAATTTTGGAATGATTCAGCATCATCAGAGTGTCCTTGTGACTCAAACTTTGGAGAGAACTGACTTTACTAGCTGACTTGGAATCACTTGACTGCTCAGATCCTAGTTTATTACAAGCCTATGGAGAGCATCTAGGGTTTCATTTAAGGCAGAAGAGACTATCTCTGTAGCTTCAGCCTTTTATGCTCTGCGTTTTCTCCAGCAATGACTGCAAAAATTCTAAGTTGCTTCCTTCTAAACTTGCCTGCATGGTCTTCATCCCCAAACCATTTTTTTTTCTGTTTTTTTTTTTTTTAGCCAAAGTCAAACCTCCTGGTTATAAGAAATATAAAAGAAAACATCACTGCTATGTGCAAGCAAACTTTTCTGTGCAGGCGTCATTTTGCATTGGGGTTATAGGATATACTTTTTAAAATTCTAATGAAAGAGAGGGGAAAGAAAAAATTACTAAAGGTCATCCATAATACACTTAGGACCAAAATTCTTTACATCTTGATACCTTTCAAAATAAGAGACTGAAGGCCAAAAGATATAGACTTACTTCTGAATAACAAAGAAATGCAGAAGAGCCAAATTCTTGAAGAAATAACAAAAAATCAGGCAGACATCAGGGATATGGAATTTTAACATACATAATAGATTCAGATAACTTTGAGATAATATTTTCTTTAAAAATATTCTTTGCACATGACTTAAGACCTGAAAATCATTGCTCTTTGGTTGAACAAAGCAGAAAAAGAATGCTGAATTTCATACCAAGCCATTACCCTATGCATATAGTGCAAGTAACCAAAATAAACATGAAACATTTCTATAGTGTTTTAGGAAACCAGAGAAAATAATGTATATGCAGTTTAAAGAATGTAAAAATGCTAAATGAGTCAAATAGATTTTATTTTTGTGGGGATCGGCAGTAAAATTTTGGGATGAGTGAGTGGTATTTAGATTACTTACAATTAGCACAAAAATAGATTTGGATTTGGACACATCTGGCACTGAGTAAAAAACTTGCTACTCCTTTTCATTTTATTTTATGAATACAAAGGTATTAATATCATTACTATTTCTATATATTTAATCATTCTTAGCAAATAGATGTCCAGTAAGTGTACTTTAAATTAGTTTAAATTGATATATTACATTTTACAATGCTATTAAAGTCATTTTTTATAGTTGTACTACTACCACTACACCAATTCCTCCACCAGAGGTTCAACAACTTTATTCTCATTATATCTTAGTGCCATCTGTCAGGCTAAAACCCCAAAATCTAAACAAATCCATGTGTTTCCTTCCTTAAGTTATTTTTCTTTTTTATTAACAGGAATATTGGTTTTGAAAATTCATGATTCATCACCATCATCGATAAAATGGCCCTCTAACACTTTGCAATAAAATACAAAGTAATCTAATATCAAGACACCAAAATTACCTATATCTCAGTTCTCCAAATATCCTCTACTAACCACTCTAAGACACAGAATCACAAAGAATGATAGACCAAAAACAGAAGAGCAGTCATGGGTATAATTTGCATATGAAACATTTTTCAATATAAGGAGAAATTTTCTAGTTACCAGATGATCCAAATATAGAATGGGAAGCCAAACACTGATTAACAGAGTCATGTTTTCTGAAGAGATGCCAAAGATCATTTCTTCAGTTGTTTTCCAGGATTCTTTGGGGTTTATCTCATTTTATGAAGACTATTATTACTGTTACTATAATAACAAGCCATATACTGCTTCTACTCTACTGTTTCTTTTCTTCAATAGCTTATTTTTTTCAAATTATAAAAACTATCGGTTCCATATGGAATGTTTGTATCTACTCCAAATTCGTACACTGAAATTATGACCACCAATGCAGTGGTATTTGGAGGTGGGAGTCTATGGAAAGTTATTAGGTTGTCAGGCTAGGGCTTTTGGCAGTGGGTTAATAACCTCATAACAAAAGACATTTTTCTTTTCTCTGTTGCTCAGCCATGAAACTCTCATGTGATAATATAAGGAGAAGACGTTCACCTACAGATGAGGATGTAGCTTCTAACCAAATAGCCAATATGCAGGCACCTTGACCTTAGACTTCCCAGACTTCAGAATTATGACAAATGTTCATCTTGGGGCTGGAGCGATAGCACAATGGGTAGGGCATTTGCCTTGCACGCGGCCCATGCAGCTAACCCGAGTTCCATTTCTTCGCCCCCCTCGGAGAGCCCAGCAAGCTACCGAGAGTATCTCGCCCACACGGCAAAGCCTGGCAAGCTACCCATGATGTATTCGATATGCCAAACACAGTAACAACAAGTCTCACGATGGAGACATTACCGGGCCCGCTCAAATAAATCGATGAACAATGGGAGGACAGTGCTACAGTGCTAGTTCATGTCTTGTCACACAGTTTACAGTATTCTTTTACAGAAACTGAATAGGACACTGTCTATAAGCGACAACTCAAGTGTTTAAAGAGATAGTACAGGGTTAAGGTGCTTGATTGAATGTGGCTAATCTCAGTTCCTCACTTGCATTGCATCTGGTCATCTGAGAACTCCAGGAGTAATCCCTAAGTACAGAGCCTGGAATAACCCCTAAGCACTGCTGGGTGTGACCCAAAGCATCTCCACCCGCCAAAAACAAGTGTAAACTTCAAAATAAAATAAAAGTTATTAGTCAACAATGAAATACCATCTTTTAGAATTTATCTCCTCCTGCTCTAAATTGTTAATGATTATTCCTAGAGACTTAAGGCTAAATCTATCCCAGGTAATGTTTCTCATCCCTCAACTATAGTTAAATAAAAGGTAATGTAAAAGTGCCTATACTTGAGGTTATTCTTTGGTTATCATTCTCCCAAGTCTATGGGATATATTCCATGAGTATACTAGATTACAGACAGGAAAATGGACTTAAAGCTATTAAGTCACATATTTACATATGTAGTTAGAGGGAGAATCCAGGGTACAAAAGCTAGGACTTCGAGAGGTTTTTTCCTACTCTGAAGTTCTATATCAGGCCTCTGGGAAATACAATAGTGTCAGAGTTCTTTTTATCTGCTATCTTTAAACATTGGTGAAATTTTTACAAAACATTCTCCTTCATGTTAAGCATCAGCTGATTTCTGTTATAACATGGTTTTAATTCAACATGATGTTTATTCTTCTTGATTCGATAGTCTATTATAGTAGAGGCTCCATTTCTATAATCATATATAAGATAAGCATCAAGATAAATTTTCATATAAACTTAGACCCTAAACTGCATGAAAAATGCAATTTGATTACTTTTTATTCTCCATATAATTAATTTATTGTGGTTTATAAACAATATTAAACCCAAATGAGTAAATATATGAATTTGGGCACAGGATTATAACAATTATATATTAAATGTACCTGACTTTCTTCCTGTGCCAAGAAAATTTTAATTTTAAGTCCAGTGATGTGCAATGGCAAAAGCAAAATCACTCTTAAATTGCCAAATATTGCTCAAATTTTGAAAACTGGCTTTCAAATTTCCACGATCCCACACAGAAAACAGAGGGGAAAAGTATAGTTGGTAGCTTCTTAAATCACTTCTATCACTTGTCATCCCGTTAATCTTCGATTTGCTCAAGCGGGCATCAGTAACGTTGCCATTTGTCCCTGTAGCATGCTAGAGTAGCCCGATGGCATCTGCTCGCTCCAGGAACATAAAGAGTCTCAAACCATTTGTTCAGGGTCTTGACGAAGAAGTCTGATCATCTCATAGGTGGGCAGCCATGCAATCTTTTGACATCACGTGGAATCCAGTTGGTAACAGCTCTAGTCCAGTGGTAGTCTCTAAATGGCATTACGTGCCTGGACCATCTGATTTTACATGACTTGGCAAATGAGACAGCGTCCCTGATTCTTTATTGTCAACAGAGGTCAGAACTCTGGATTCCTTCTCTCACTTGAGTGAAATGTGATATTCCAAGCATAGCTCTTTTGATTCCTCTTTGGGACACCTGATAGCATTTTCATCCTGTTTTTGTAGGACCCAGGTCTCTGAGGCATATGTTACTGCAGGAAGAATGGTGGAATTGAAAAGATGTGCCAGGAGCTGGAGGTTCATCATCCTCTTAACAACTTCTTCAATGCTCTTGAAGGAGTTCCATACAGCTCTCTACCTCCTGCACAGTTTTGGTATCAAGTCATTCATCATGTTGAGTTCTCGACTCAGGTACACATAGCTGCTGCGTTCAGAGTTGTCTGTTCCATTGAGAACAAATGGAACGTCAAGGACTAGTTTGTTTTTCATGAACATAGTGAGATTCAGCTGCAGTCTGACCTTTCCACACTCACGGGTCAAACTCAGGCAGCATTTATGCTGCTTGGCTAATATTTGGTGTTATTAGATGGTTATCATCAGCGTAGTGGATGTGGTGTAGTTGTTGACCATCTATCTTCACTCCCATTTCTTCACATTCCAGTCATCACATGACGTTCTCAAGGGTGGCACTGAAGAGTTTTGGTTAAATGATATCACCCTGCTGAACCCCTCTCTTTACATCATCAGATCACTTCCTTGTAGAATGGTGAGATCCTCGTGGTGAATCCATAATAAAAGCTCATGGAGGATCCTGATATATTGAGTTTGAACACCCTGCTTGACTAGGGCTTCAATGACTGCTTCAGTCTCAACAGAATCAAAGGCCTTCTTTAAATCAATGAACGTTAGACAGAGCAACAACTTTAACCCTCGCGAAACCTCAATGAACTTGGTCACCATGTGGATATGATCAATTGTGCTGAATCCTTTTCGGAACCCAGCTTGCTCAAATGGCTGTCCTTCATTTAGTGTTCTGCCTATTATATTCAGGATGACTCGAGTGAACAACTTGTAGACAACAGACAACAGCAGATCAGGCAATAGTTGCAATTTCGTGGAAGTCTCCCTTCTTGTACAACAGAATGGTCCTGCTGTTGGGACAGAAACTTGCATTCAGACAGAGAACCATGTGAAGAGCTGAGCCAGTGTATTGATGGGTATTGGTGGCAAATTCTTTAGGTGTTCAGGTCTGACCTTGTCTGGGCCAGGTGCTGTTCACTTCTTTACCTATGAAATGACATGTCAGATTTCAGAAGGGAGAACTTTGGGAATGGCATATCCATCCTGCAGAATTTGGTATGTGGGCATGGGCAGGTGGAAGTGGCTGTCAAGGAGATCTGAGTAGAAGTCGTGGATAATCATCTCCATTGCCCTTCTAGAAGATGTGATAGATCCATCAGGATGTTGGAGGGCAGTCATCTTGGTCTTGTAGTTGGCGAAGGACAGGAGAGTGTTGCGAATGCTTTTCCTGGCTTCTGCTACATCCGTCGACACTGCTACTTTTCTCTCTTTGAGGTGTTCCTTTATCACTTATTTGCACAGCTTTGGGAGCTCGGATGGTAGCTTGTTATTGCCTGAGGCTAGCGCCAAACCACGTCGGCAAACAAACTCGAGTGTTTTCACAGACATGTCTTTTTGTGGATTTCCCTCTCTCAGAATTCCTCACACAATCATGGAGGTGCTGAACCAGTCAATTGTATTCTTCATCAATGTTGTCAATGACGGGATCTTCCCAAATTGCCACAATAGTGTCAAAGACCTTCTAGATGGTGGTCATTCTGGGAGTTCTCTTCTTAAACTTTGCAGCCCTTTCTTTCCGTTCCATGAAGTAGAATTTTGCATGAAGGAGACGGTGGTTCAATCCCATTTGGAATTTTGGGACAACAGTGACATTGGTTAGGCAAAACCATCAATTGAATATGATGTGGTTAATTTAATTGTGGAACTGTCCACTGGGAGACTCCCAAGTCCAACATTTAGATTAGGCCTTCTGGAACTGTGAGTTATCATGGATGTCCTGGTCGACATGATGAACTCAGTCTCTCACCCTGTTCGTTCCATTCTAGGCCATGAGTCCCGATGTGGAGTTCTTCGGTTGACCTTCGCGGTCCTATCTTGGCATTAAAATCAACAACAATGACATTGTAGAAGGTGTGGTCTTCTTTATAGAACTTTTCCAGCTCCATGTAGAATTTCTCCATTTCTTCTTCATCATAGTTGGATGTTGGTGCATAGACAACGAAGATAGAAAATGCCAGCAGTGAGCCACATCTATTCAAGTGTAATCGTGTGTGTGTGTGTGGGTGTATGTGGGGGTGTGTGTGTATGAGCTTGTCTATACAAGGCCCACATGCAATGAATTAAGGCTGATAGGTGGCCAAAATTCAGGAATGAGACTCACAGATGAATCTCGGAAGAATCCAGCATGCTGCTGATATGTCTCCCTGTCCAGCGCCAGGCTAAGGCACCTCGGAGGGAGGTCAGGTGAGTCCCACTGCCTGCTCCAAATGAACCTGGGCAGCTGCAAACCTCCAGAACCCAATTGTTTCCATGCTCATGGCCGATCTTCACAGGCTGATCCCAAGGCCACCCCCCGCCCCCCATGAGAATGTAGCACTGTACTCCCATTGTTCATCGGTTTGCTCAAGCAGGCCCAGTAACATCTCCATTGTGAGACTTGTTGTTACTGTGTTTGGCATATTGAATACATCACAGGTAGCTTGCCAGGTTTTGCCATGTGGGTTAAATATTCTCGATAGCTTGCTGGGCTTTCTGATCGCTCCAGCCCTCTTAATAAGCAATACAAAATAAATTATTTATCATCTTCCTATGGGACTGGCTTTGGTGGTGGTGGGAATATTCTCAAAATAATGCTGGTGGAAAGGTGTAATCATGGTGAGATTGGTGTTAAAATATTGAATGTAATCAATTATTGTGAACAATTTTATGAAAATAAACTTAAAAATTAAAATAAAATCCAGGAAAGAACTGAGTTCAAGAACTACCGAATCTTTCCAACAGTTATTTGAGTGAGCTTGGGGATGGACCCGAGTCCAATTGGGACTACAGATAAATGTAGTGGCTGAACCTGAGTTGCAGGCTATGAGAAAGTCTAAACTAAAGTTGAAACATGTGTTGTTTAAGTCATATCTAGATTTCTGATGCCCAGAAACTGTGAAATAATAAATATTCACTAATTCAAGGTGCTGTATTTCAGAGTCTTTTGTTACACAGAAGAGAAAAAAATACAATATGTATTTAAATTTATAAAAAAGTAATGAGGCAGATTTGTGAGTAAGGGGTTTCTTTTTGAGGTGATGAAACTATTTTAAAATTATATACTGGTGGAGCTGGAGTGATAATGGTACAGTGAGTAGGGCACTAACATTACATGCAGTCAACCAGATTTGATCCCTGGCATGCCATATAGTCCCTGAGGCACTGTCAGAAGTGATACCTGAGCACAGAGCCTGGAGTAGCCTTGAATACTGCTGGGTGTGTGGGGGGGAAAAGAGAGAATAAATAAGAAGAATAAAAAACAAACTAGATACTGGTAAAGTTTCCACAGCAATGTGTTAGAAGTCATTGAATTGTAAATTTTTATTTATTTATTTTGCTGGTGGGGGTGGCACAGTGTCACATCAAATTGTACTCAGAAATTACTCCTGGCCATGTACTCAGGGGTTACTCCTGGTAATGTTCAGAGGGCAATATGGGGCACTAGGAATTGAACCCAGCTAGCTGCACGCAAGGCAAGCTCTTTCTGTACTATATCTCTAGCCCTGAATTGTAAACTTATAAGAAGTCAATTTGTTCTGTAATTATTTAAAAGGAAGTAGCACAAAGCCTAAACAAAGAAAACAGGAAAAAATATATGTTATAAGGAAAATCAAAGGTTGATTTTCAGAATACTTTCCCTCTTAGGACTGGAGAGTTATTACTGCAGGTAGGGCACTTGCCTTGCATAGGGCAGAGCCAGGTTCAATCCCTGGCACTCATATGGTTCCCTGGACCCCTCCAAGCACTGCCAGGAGTTATTCTTGAATGCAGGAACAGGGGTAGACTCTGAGCACTGCTGGGTATGGACAATAAATAAATAAATAAATAAATAAATAAATAATTTTTTTAAGCTTTTAAAATTCCTTCACTCTCCCAGCCTTCCTCCTCTCCCCACGAGAGTATGGGAATGAAGAGATAGTACAGCAGGTAATGCATTTGTCTTACATGTGGCTGACCCAGGTTTCATTCTCAGCACTATGCATGATCAATCCCTTGAGCCCCCCAAGTGTCATCCCAGAACACAGAGTCAGGAATATATCCTGAGCATAGTGAAACGTGTACCAAACAAAAATGCTCCCCAACAAATTAAAACTGCTTTCAACTATTTTAAAAGTCCCATGTTTCTCAACACATGTATTACTACACAAACAAAAAAACAAATGTAGAGACTCCAGCCATTGATAAGATGAGATCAAGATGAAAAGAAGAAGCTGAAATTTAGAATACAGCAGTCAGAAAAGAAATATCAAATTATAACAACATTTTTATGGGAGAAATATGCATGAAATTTGTAAAGATGCTTTTTTGTTAATAATTATAGAATGATTAAGCACTTTAAATTATATAAATCTATACTTTAATTTATATCACAAACTTCAAATAGAAAAAAAAAACTTGAAGAAAATATTTTCATTTCCAAATCTTAGTGAACCTTTTTTGCAGTCAAGGATAGAATTAGGAGAGCTACTTTTGAACTTGATTTTCTCATGTACCCAAAGTTATCAGGAATTCAACTTACAAACAGAAACTAGAAATTCTTTTCATAATGAGAGAAATCTTACATCCACTGTGGGCAGGGACAACTGTTTAGATCATTTTGTAATCGGAAAAACATTAGCACTGTAGCACTGTTCTCCCGTTGTTCATCGATTTGCTCAAGCGGGCAGTGTAACGTCTCCATTTTGAGACTTGTTACTGTTTTGGCATATTGAATATGTCACGGGTAGCTTGCCAGGTTTTGCTGTGTGGGCAAGATACTCTCGGTAGCTTGCCAGGCTCTCCAAGAGGGGTGGAGGAATCGAACCTGGCTCGGCCGGACCAGCCATGTGCAAGGCAGATGCCCTACCACGGTGCTATAGCTCCAACCCAGAAAAACAGTACTTTGTAAGTATTTAGGCTCTACTGGTTCTAAGACTTTATATTGCTTTTAGAAATATATATGTGTCTTAAAAAGTCAGATATCTCTTGCCATCCCTCGTACTGCTTTACTATAATAGTAGTTCTTTAACTTTTTCTTTTGGTTTGGTGTCATACACAGTTGTTCTCAGAGGTTACTTCTGGCCCTGAGGTCAGGGATGATACCTGGCAGCACTCAGGAGACTATATGTGGTGCTCGAGGTTCAACCTGGGTTGGCTGTATGCAAGGCAAGGGCTCTATCCCAAAACAGTGGTTCTTAACTCTCCTGTAGAATCACCTGGAGAGCTTAAAAAGTTAAAAATACACTCTCAGAAATTCCGAATTAACTGGGGTGAAATGTGGTCTGGAAAGTGTGGGGGAGAAATACCACTAATTTGAAGCACAACAGAGAAATAAAACAGGAAAAAAAATGTGTTCCAGATAGGAAGATATCAGAATTTGGGAAATACAGTGCTGAGGATTAATCAGTTTCAATATATTCTGGAAATGTGAGCAAGACTGATGGAAAATATTAGGGCCACAGCCAAAGCTGTGAAGAGCAGGGGTTGTGAAAAGATAAAGTCTCACCCTGTGATGAAAAGGGCACAGATCCAAGACACAGAGAACAAGGCTAGGCAGTGTGGTGTGTCCAAGTTGGGAATTTCCAATAAAAGCCATGATTTATGGTGCATTTCACCCCCCCCCCTTATTTCTTATTCACACTCTCTGAATACACAAATATGTAGTCTGTCATGTATGCCTCATACAACTTCCCCTGTGACTACTCTTAATAACTAATTCAGAAAGTATTCAACTCACAGTAAGAGTCAAACCATTAGCAAAAAGGGCTGGCTGAGTGACCTGAAGTGTGTAATTCACCAGATATTTCTGTTAAAGTTCTATCACCCAGTATCTTAAAGAGTAGTTTTATTTGGAGAAAGGATTTTTATAGTTCTAATCAATGAAATATCATTAAAGTGGGATATCCCATATATTGTCTTTATGGAAAAAGAAGAAATTTGAACACAGAAATAAGTGTGGAAGGA
Source organism: Sorex fumeus (assembly GCF_029834395.1). Taxonomy (NCBI): domain Eukaryota; kingdom Metazoa; phylum Chordata; class Mammalia; order Eulipotyphla; family Soricidae; genus Sorex; species Sorex fumeus. The sequence goes on from NW_026606059.1 coordinate 62,070,386, forward strand.
AGACAAAGGTGATGAATGCAAAGAAGCAAAGAAATGGTCATGCTATAAACCATAGCAAGAATCTAGGAAATATTTATCTTTCCTTCCCGCCCCGACCAGGGCACCGGCAGCCGAAGACCTCCAGGATCAGCCACCACCATGCTGAGACCACTCTCCGCACACATGAAGGTACTGGCAGAGGGACAAAGCCACGCGGGTTCCGGGGCCGAGACCTCCAAGCCTACTCGGATTGGAGTTGAGCATCCTCCACCCAGATCCTCCAAATTCCAGTAGGCGGGGGTCACACTCACCACCTGGTCCCCTGGCGCCATGTAATCCCATCAACGGCCAAGACTAAGAGACTATAAAATCCAGCTCCTGGAACCGCGTGACCGCATTAGCGGCCGCAGGACATCTTATCAGGGCATCTTTTTATGACATCTTATTATATCATTCCTACTTTGGACAAACTTGCAGGCTATCGAATGTAGCCTGCCCACAGGGCAGAGTCTGGCAAACTCCCCTTGGCGTACCCAATATGCCAAATACCAGTAACAATGATGGGTCTCATTCTCCTAAAGAGCCTTGAATATAATCTCAGGGCTAGGATGAAGGAGACGTTACTGGGGCCTGCTCGAGGCAATCGACGAATAACAGGATGATGAAATGAAATGAAATGAAATGAAATGAAATTTATCTCAAAGAAGAAATTCAAACTTTCAATGTTTTAGTTTTAAACGTTAAGTCTTCAGAACTCTAAAGGTATATATTTTGTGAGATTTAACCTGTAATATGTCTCTGTGTTGTAAACTTTTCAGTTTTTAGTAATTTTTTTTATCAGCCCCTAACAGACACTGAGACAATACTGGAAAAATGTTGGTTTTTATTTTTTACAAGAAAACTTTTTTTCAGGAGCCAGAGCGATAGTACAATGGGTGAGCCATTTTCTTGCATGCAGCCAATCCAGGTTTGATCCCTGGTGTTCCATATAGTCCTCCAAACACCATCAGTAGTAATTTCTGAATGAAGAGCCATGAGTAACCACTGAGCATCACCAGGTGTGACCCAAAAGGCAAAAAACAAAAAGCTTTTATTCAATTCCCGTTTTGGGAAATAGAAATATCTAATAAGTCAACATATGTTTCAATTGTTCTAAATAAAAGGCTTTTTGTAAAAATGTCAAAATATTAATATCAAAATATGTTACTGTGATAGAACAGAGTATATGTAATCTCCATTTCTGTCACAGAACTCCAAAAGCCCTCAGAGTTTCCTGTTTTAGGAATGTCCTTTGATATTCCTAACATGCCTCTTCTATATTTATATTACTAAGGTAATTCTAGACCACTTAGGAAAGGGGTAGGTTTTTTTTCCCCCAAAAGATAGAGGCATAATTAGAGGGTGGAAATTTTCAGCCTCTTCCCAGATCTGCAGTATCAGAAGAGGGGCTGGAGATTCAATTCAGTCACCAGTGCCTTGAATTAATTAACCAGGCCTACATAGGAAAATATTACCCTGAACCTCAACAATGATATTAGCGTCAGGTTCCGCTTAGTAAGTATATCAAGGGGCTAGGAAGATGGTTATGTCCTAAAAGGACGTAGCAGGCTCATAGCTCATTCCCTCCACTGGGCATCACTTTCATTTGGCTCTTTCTGCATTGCTTCCCTTATAATAAACCAGCTGAGTTATAATAATGCAGCTCTTGGTAGCAGCTTTTGCCTAACACCTGGATGCAGACAGGAAGAGTAGGAGAATGTGGGTGACATCAGGAAGGAAACCAACCTTGGCTTAACCTCCCACCCGCTCTTCCTTTCTTCTCCCTCATACTACTGTTCCTCCAGGTTTTGTTCCCTGACTTTGGACAAGAAATAAAGATAGGGTGAAGCACAAATTGCTACTTGGAGGAACTGGCAGGTTTTAAGTTAGCCACAATTTTTACTCTCAAGTCAATTAGATTTCTCCAGCCAAGTCAATTTCCCCTCACCTCTTCCATATACTTATCCTACATGAACACACCACCTCCAGTCCACATATACCACCAGAAACACAAATATAAGCTCTTGGTCTTTCCTAGTTCTCCATCTTCTGTTCCTTGGTCTGCTGGAGAGTGATCTTATGAGATTCTCTTGCAAGTTTCTGTGGATTTTTCACTGTAGGTTGATGTATGTGTAGAATTGCACAAGCTCAGCTTAGCGACAGCTATGCATTCAAATTCCCCTCTGTGCCTTATTACTAAGGATCCTTGTACTAGCTACTTTAAGTTTCTAAATGGGTTCTTTGTGTAAAGTGGAGATTTTAGTGCAATGATCTGACATGTAGGCATGTTTGATTTGATTATTAGCTAGGTTGGAGTCCTCACTTAATATAATTATATATAACCATCAAGCTCACTTAACTTTTAGCATAACCTTAGAACCTAAGCTCTACACAAAATGCAATCTGACTATTAACAATTATCTTCAATGTAATTTAGTATAATTAACGTATTATGACTTAGAAACAGTGTTAAATCCAAATGGAGTAAATTCTACATGGGAGAAGGAACATTTTAGAATTTCCCACATGCCTTCTCACCTCTGAGTTCTTATGTCTGTATTAGAGTGATGTTGGGGGGAGGGAGGAGAAGGGGTGTCACATGCCCACACAATTGTAAATGATTATTCTTTGTTCCCTCTTAGGATATTGTATTTGTAAATTTTAATATCCAAAGTCCTTTGAAGGCTTTTATGCTGAAAATCATGTATTATGCACCTTACACAAAGAATTTTTAGAGTAATTGAAAATATGCCTTTTATTACCTTGCCATGTATTTATTATTTTAATAGAAAACATGTAATTATATAGATATTTTTAATTCATGGTGGGGTTTTTACATATTTAGAGTATATATGTTTATAAGATGGAGAATCAATACCATAAAAGTACCATATCAGCAAATCTGTCAGCCATCTTCACGACAAACTGTCCAGTCTTCTCACACACACACACACACACACACACACACACACACACACACACACAAACACACACACACACACACGGAGTAATCATTTTGGTGCCTATTCTCTTCAGTCATCCTCTTCATTAAGCTTATGTGTACATACATATAAATCCATATATCTTTGCTTTTACTGTTTTAGAAATAAAAATTATAGTATATAGATACATTGCTATTCATCATGAGTATTTCATACAGCTCTATGCATATTAGATGTCCGGTGCTAGTACATATATTTAACTCAACACATTGCATAAAGATTTTATACAATTTGTGATCTAAAGTGTATGTAAACACACACATTCCTAACTTTCTGAGAAATTCTATATATATATATTTTTATAATTTATTTCTTTATTGAATCACTGTGGGAAAAGTTACAGAGCTTTCGGGTTTAGGTCTCCGTCATGTAAATATCAAACACATTTCCCTTTACCAATACTTATTTTTAACTGCAAACCCCAATAGAACCCCACCTCCCACCCCTCCCAATTCCTGTGAGGCAGATGAGTTCTAGTTAATACTCTATCTACTTTGACTAGATACATTGTTTCGATAGAAGATGCACATTTATTGTTTAGAGTTTATGACCCCCCCCCAATCACACATGCTAAAACAGCGTTGTGAAATGATTTGCTTTCTACAGCTGGGTTTAAGAATAAAATGATGTCACGCGGCCGCTATTGCGGCCGCGCGGTTTTGGATTTCTGCTGTTTCACTTATTAACCCTGGAAGTATTTCTATTAAAAGTTAGATAGTTAAGAGATTGGTTTCTGTGCTCTGGAGTCGTGGCTGTGCTGGAGAGCCGCTCGTAGGGGGCAGCTGGTGACCTCGGTCGGGCGTGAAGGACGGCCCATTACACCCCCCTTCCCATGAGGTCCCTGCCGCTCCCACCCCCGGCTCAAACCTGCTGTCCACAAGGCTCCCGTGTGGCCGCCATCTTTCTTTCCAGAGAGGATTGGGCGAATGGAGCAACACCCTTTTTTTAATTAATTTTATTTTTATTTTTCTACCCTCAGATTTATACCCAAATTTAAGGATTTTATTATAAGGTTTGTGTTTCTGAGAATTGACTATTACATTCTGTATGCATATTCTAGCATACTATTTTTTCAATTTAGGTTGAATCCTTTGTATTTTGAAGAATTTAAACAGACTTAATGCTGAAGCTATATTTTTAAAATCTATTATGTATTGTCCTTGGTATTGTTTTGTTATATAAAAATATACATATTTAATGATGTCTCTTTTATTATTCTAAATTCCTATCTTACTTTAAAAAGTTCTCTCCCTTTGCTAAGTAGTAAGTGTAACTTTCTACTTTTCTCTCAACAATCCTATTTCTTTTATTTAAAAAAATATTGAAGTCCAGCTAGAATGTGTTTTCATATATGACAAACGAGGAGGTACCATTTAATTTTCGTCTAATTAATCAAATGTCAATCTTGTAAAATAGATATATTTTCTTCTATTGGAAAACATTATCTTGATATACAGTACTTTAAGCATTTTTACAAGTTGGAGCTGAAGAGATAGTACAAAGTATGTGCCTGACTATTATTCAGTCCCTGAGCACCACCAAGAGTGATTCCTTGGCACAAGTTCTAAAGTAAGCACTGGATGTGGACCAAACCACATCAACAAACATGACGATATTCATACATATTCATATATTAATTTTATTACGTTATATGTTCAAAATTAATTAATATAAAAGTTTATTTTCTTTTTGTTTTCAACTGTCTACTTACCTATATAAATGGCAAAGTTCTATGCACCTACTAATATCTGACAAATCATATCCTTATCCTACTTCTTTTTCATACTTTTCTTGGTTATTTTTGTTATCTATTTTTATTTGGGCTGGAGCGATAGCACAGTGGTAGGGCATTTGCCTTACAAGCGGCCAACATAACCGACCTGAGTACGATTCCTCCGCTCCTCTCGGAGAGCCCGGCAAGCTACCAAGAGTATCTCCCCCGCACACCAGAGCCTGGCAAGCTACCCGGAACGTATTCAATATGCCAAACACAGTAACAACAAGTCTCATGATGGAGACGTTACTGGGCCCGCTTGAGCAAATCAATGAACAATGGGAGGACTGTGACCGTGACCATGATAGCACAGCAGGTATAGCATTTGCCTTGAACATGGCCGACACCTGGGTTCGATTCCTCTGTCCCTCTCGGAGAGCCTGACAAGCTACCGAGAGTATCCCAACCAAACGGCAGAGCCTGGCAAGCTTCCCATGGCATACTTGATATGCCAAAAACAGTAACAACAAGTCTCACAATGGAGACGTTACCTGATGTTACAATGGTGCCTGCTAGAGCAAATCGATGAACAATGGAAGGACAGTGCTACACTGCTATTTTTATTTATTTGCTCTTAATTCTATTAAGAAAAATTATAATATTCCACAAACTCTTTTTATAAAATTATAATTATAATTCCTATTATTTTATAACTGATGTTTTAAATATTATTATGTGAAATATTGCATATTTTAATTGAATAAATACCCGTAGTCTGACTTTAATAAGAATTTTTTCTTTTTTTTTTTTAAACGTAAGAGTACTGCTATTTATTCAGCCACTGATTAAACTGACTGAAGCAGGCATAGATTCCATATTATTTTTCTTTAAAAAACAATTTATTGAATATCTGTGAGATAGACCATTACAAAACAGTTCATCGTCAATCATAATGATCCAACCACCATCCCTCCATCAGGATACATTTCCCACCACCAATCTTCCCCGTTCCCCCATCACCATCACCCAACAACCCACTTCCCACCCCCAGCCTGCCTCTATGGGAGGCACTTTCCTTCTTTCTCTCTTCTTTTCCTTTTATGCATTATTATTTGCAATAAGGTACTAAAAGATCATCGTGTTTGTTCAGGGTGTTTGGTATTTTTATTGAAAAGGAGAGGTTGGAATAGCTTTTTAACTGGGTGGCAGCGGTGGTGTGTAAATGTGACGGCCGAGGCTTCTGGAAGTACAGGGGGTAGGGGGAGATAGTCCATCACAACCCTGAGAAAGCCTGGAGAATTCAGTCACAAAACCAACATACCTGAATTTTCAACAGATTATATCTCAGTGAGGTTCATCCTGAGATGGTGGAGTCTGGCTGGGAGCATGCCAGTGATTTTAGATTGTGGGAACAAGTGGTTACAGGGGCTCTGCCTGAGTGGGTACCAGGCTGACCTTCCCCACTCCCATTTACCCTGGTCTGGTTAGCTGTGTTGTGAGTTTCACAAAGCACAGGCACTGAGGACATGAGTGTTCAGTGGCCAAGAATTATTCTCTGGCCGGCCAATGGTGATGGATGGATGAAAGACAGGGTAATGGGGGAATGGAGGAACAGGGCCACTGGCTAGTTGGTAATCATAGACTCTTTATTTCATTCTCATACTCATCCTTACAGCATCATTCTCCTGCTTTTCTCTTGTAGCATAGTTATTTCTTCCCCATAAAGTTAGATCTCTCCCATTACAGTGTCATTCTTTTCCCCCATCTAGTTAGATCTCTTCCCCCCTCACAGTATCAATATTTCTTCCCTATTAACAGCATCTTTAATTCTCCCTTTCTCCTTCTCTTCCCTTTTTCCTAGTCTGGTTTTATCTCTCCTCTTACAGTGTAGTAATTTCTCTCTTTTTGACCTCCTTACAGCATAGTTCTGTAGAAATCATAAAGGGTGAGGCAACACATAGGTGGCAGTGAACATTGCCATTGCAACAAACAGAGGTAAAGTCATCTTCAGGGGAAATTCTAGGAGATTAACTCAAGGACAAAAATCTCATCTGAAGGTTTAGCACTCTACATTACTATCAGATCTGCTCAAGGGTGGAATGTATTGCTTTCTCCTTTCCTCAGCTAGTAATCGATTTAAAAAATCATAGTAAATTTACTTCTTACTAATATTTCTAGTCATTGTGTATGAACACAGTAAAGGATATATTAAGCTTAAAGAATGGCTCTTCCTGGGGATATCTCACTATATATCCAAGACCAGAGTCCTCGGGACACCTTAGTCTTTCCAAACAGTAGCAGGGTCCTTAATCAGTTACTTCTTTTGGAGTCATGACAGAGTTTGATCCATGATCCTGCTCTTTACTTATTATATATGGTGCTTTGCTTGTCCCCTTTCAATATCAGGGTAGTTTACAGTTTGCCCTGCATCCATCCTTGTCCCTCACTGGGACCCTTCTTTTGGGGATGTTAGGAAATAAAGGTAAAGGCAAGTGAGGCTTAAGTCAGGTAAAATTGATGGATATCCGGGAGTAAATATTATTTGGAGTCAATTAACTCCCATGTTACAAAAGCATAGTATTAACTGTCTTCATGTGTCTATGTATAAAGGACATTGCTAAACCATGCAAAATGACATTATATGCAACCAAAATGCCACCTGCTAACCAACTCAAATAAATATACTTATGGAGATACAATCATTCAAAGTATACATCATTCAGTTATGCTACAGGAAGGAAATTCAGGAGAATGGGACAGATAATATGGTATTGAGATATGAAAAAGTAGATATTTCATGCTTATTTACCTTTAATTTTTAAAGTTTATTAATATGAAGTACATATAATTTTAAATGTATAAAACATAATTAACATAATAAAACAACTTACCACTGTCTGTCACTGTCATCCTGTTGTTCATCGATTTGCTCGAGCGGGCACCAGTAGTATCTCCATTGTGAGACTTGTTACTGATTTTGGCATATAGAATACTGTGCAAACTCACACAAGGTGGGGGCACGCGGCACCCACACGGCGGCGGCTCTATCTCTCCCACCACCCCAGAGAGGTCGATGGCGATGGTCAGGCGGAGGAAGGAACGAGGGCCAGGCTGGTAGGTATTAGTCGTAGTTTATTCTGATTCTCTCCTCATCTGTCTCTCTATCTCTGCCCCCATTCTTCCTCCCCCAGCTACTTCATTCTCCTTCTCCATTCCCCTTCATCCTCCTTCTCTGGAGTCTGGGTTCTGATCCTCCCTGAACTCTCTTCTTCCTTCTGCCCCAGCCCGCTCCTACAGTATAGTTAAATCCTCTCTCCATGAGGAATTGGGGAAACAATTACACATAGGTGCGGTCACAATCAATAGGGGTGGAGATGAACAGGGGTAGAAAGCTACCCATGACATATTCGATACGCCAAACACAGTAACAACAAGTCTCACAATGGAGACGTTACTGGGCCTACTCAAGCAAATCGATGAACAATGGGAGGACAGTGCTACAGCGCTACAGTGGGAAGTCTATAGTGTTTTATCTTCCTTTATTTTTTTGCACTTATTTGGACAGAGTGGATTGTACTCCTGTGGAATTGGAGAGTGCAAGAGAGATACAGACAGACAGACAGACAGACAGACAGACACACACACACACACACACACACACACACACAGAGTCACAGATTTTCTATTTGCCTGTTTCCTCAACTCTTTAAGATTTTCTCTTTCAGGTGTGCAGTGAACTGACATAAACTGTTCAGAGACTTTTTTCTTTCTCTAAGTTAAGTGTAAAGAACAGGCCAATCAATATTGATCCATCTGAGGACCTGGGCCTCCTCTGACCTTCACCTCAGTGCTGGCCTTGAGCTCTTAGTGTATATGAAACCACATAGTATGTAAATATGTCACAAAAGCCCTTTCATTCACAGTCACCAAGCTTTGATGCCTCCTAACTGCAATAACCATTTGCCCCATCAGAGGTAAGTGTTAAAGTTGAATCTGGGGATGTCAGGCAGCAAGATGTTTGAACCATCGAGTTTCTGAATTTATTCTTTAACTAAGAAGTGATGCTAACCTGTATTTAACGTGTGGTTTTAGACAACTTCCCAGCCCCTAAGCATCTATTTACACTCCCTAATTTGTGTATAAGCAAAGCATTTTTGAATGATGCCTATAATTAAGATTTCTGATACGAACCATATTGTGAGAACAGATGATAGCTGTGGCTGATGTATGAGAGAACATTTTTTTTAATTTCATTTTTTCCTCTGTTTTAGAAAATTGGAAAATTAAACAAAAGGGTGAGGCAGATGGAGATGACAGTATCACCTTAATTACTCATTTAAGAGCATTGCTTAAGAATTGTGTAGATAATCACCCCTGCCTCCTCCTCCCAAATAAGATACACCTCTCCCATATACTTACATGTTAATCTGCTTTTGGGGAACAAAATCGTGTGTAACCAGTTCTCACAGATTAAATCTTGCCTGGTCCTGTCTCTTACTTGTAATCCTAAAAAGAATGCATCAAAATGTGCTATTTTAAAGACTAGGTCAGAAGAAATTTTGGAGTATTCACTTTAGTCACTCAAACATTCACTCTTAATGTTATAATTAAGAAAGCCAGTTACAATTAAAAGACAGTTACAATTAAGAAGCCATACTCTAACAGCACCAGAATGTAAGAAGCCTGAGCCCATTTGTATTGTGGCCATGTACAGAGCACTAGCCATTTCAGAAATTCTCGTACAAGAATATGTCAGTGACAACCTTAGATACTCTGATTCTGGTATATTGATATAAAGAAAAACTTATGAAACTGTTGAGGGCTAGTTCAACAGCTCAGACAAGTCTAGCTATCTGAACAAACCTCTAGTCATTGCGGAATGGACATCAGGCATCTGTGTCTTGACTTACCTAAATTTCTAACACTCAAGAAGTAATGTTTAAATCATTGTTTAAGGATAGATAATGGAAAAGTAATAAGTTAGTAAGAAATTAGTAATAGTGGGCTGCCTAGTACCAACTGTGTCATTAATAGCACTAGATAATCATAGTCTCACCAAGCAGGAATGCCCCAATCTAAGAAAACGTACAGGGCAACAGACCAGAACCCATTTTCTGACAAGTGACTTCCTCCCATGACAATGTTGGAAGGAAAAAACGCTGTCATTTTGATTTCCAGTTCCCCTCCAAACTTATTAGACAGAAAAATTAAATAAATAAAAGAACCAGAAAGCCTAAGATACCAGTAATTTTTAGTGGTATATTACTCTAATGGAAAGAAATGTGCAGGGAAGAAGTCTCCCATAAAGGGTCTCTGATATCACAAAGGAGAAGAAAACTAGCTCAGTAAGACTTATTAAACAAATATTATAAGGAAGAGGAGTACAGAGTAATATTGTCACTGCTGAGAGACACTACATAGATACATGCACATCAATAAAAAGGCTTATTACCAGTTGAAAAGGCCAGCTGCAGAATTTGGTAATTGCATTAATTTGCTAGAACTGTCCCCAAGCTGACTGCACCTCAGTATCACAAACTGGATGGCACAAACAACAAAAATTAATTTTCTCCCTTTCGTTAAACCTAGAAATGTAAAGTCAAGATACTAGCAGTTTCAAATTGAGGAATAAATTTAAGTAGAAGTGAACCAGGGTGAGATAAAACAATCTTTACACGTTTTCCTCTCAGGAAACTTTTTTGAATAATTTTTAACAGATTATTCATAACAAGCAATACAAAATAAATTATTTAGGTCCTGCTTTGGGGGCAGACTTTAGGGATGATGGGAAAACTTGAAATAATGGTGGTGGGAAGGTGTAATGGTGGTGGGATTAGTGTTGGATATCGAATGTGATAAAAATTATTGTGAATAACTTTATAGGGGAAAAACCCTTTTTGACTGCCAAAGCCTAGCAACAGGCCACACCCTTCTCCATTGAGTCCTTGTTTGAGCCCAATATAGTAAACAGGGGAACCATAACAACTGGGAGATAGAGATAGGCATCCTTATAACATATTTTATGAATGATGAATCGTTTTCTCCTTATCTCTCTTTCTTACACCTAGACTATTTCTCTGTCTCTGTCCTCAAAGTCCAAATTTCTTTTTAATTCAATCAGGATATTGGGAATTGCTATGAACCCTTGAAAAGACAAATGTTTTGTCTCCTAATTATTACTTCAGAGGGACGTTTTTCCCTCTATTGAGAAAAATCCGACTTGTTAAAACAGTATAAAAGTTAAAGTTTGCATTGGACAGACTGGAAAGGCACTGAGCACAATTCTGTTAGCTCCTTCCTTCTAATCCTTGAAGCAATGGTAGTTCATTTCCTGTCATCAGTATCCCCTGTGGCATCTCTTCTAGACTGCTGTCTTCTTGATGTGGGCTCAGATTGCTACAGGAAAAAACAGAGGACCAGCGGGGGAGGGTACTGGTTCTTGGTTCTTTGTCAGGAAAAGAATTCCAGGACAAGACAGTACCAACTGGAATTCATTAGAGGAATTCATTAGAGACTCGGGACATAATCAGGACATTGACGCTGGTGCTCTCGCAACAGGGTGGAAACAAGGGTTTTTAAGGAGGGAGAAAACTGGGGGTGGGGATGGAGTTCCCATCCTCCTAAGTCTATGCATTTTATTTGCTTTAATTAAAGTCAGTTGTGTGTTATCTCAGTGTGAGTTCAGTGTTAGTGACGCATATGCTATGCGCTTGTGTAGAGACTACAGTTTCCCTGTGCTAGTCTAGCAACTTCATGGAAGTTCAAACAGAGGTCAACTATAAGGCTTCACAGCATCCTGTGACCAGTGTGACCACACTGAGCTGCAAAACAGTGTGACCACACTGAGCTGCAAAACAAAGCATTGCTGACCATAGACCCAGGTGTTTTTCTATACTTATCCTCATCTCTCCCACTGATTCACAGCCCCCTCTAACTACCTGTCTAATGATATGGCTATTGCTATACATGCTTACTTCTCTTTGTCTAATTCTTTGTTTGAGAAGAAACCAATGAAATTGAATTAGAGTCCACCCTAATAGCTCTGTTTTAACTTAATTACCTCTGGAAAGACCTATCTTCAAAAATAAACAAGCTGATTTGTTGTATCCTATTTTGTTTATCCATTTTGAATCAAGCCCAGCACACAATTTGTTTTTGTTGATATTTTTTCTTATTCTTTTCGCTTGTTTTCGTTATACTTAACAGGTAATAGTGCAAACATATTGGGGAGAAACAGGGTAGAAGATTTAAGCCTCTATCCACTTTTAAAGTAAATTATTTACCAAAAGGCCCAAAAGAACTGACCAAAGTAAAATTTCAAATCCAAATCTCTGTCATAGCAAACCCAGCTCATGGCTATGTTATTTTATCACTTGGCAAGCATGTCTACTAACCTCATTGCACTCATCAATGTACAGGGACATTCTTCAATTCACGAGTGTCATAGAGCTTCAAGAAGAACCCATCAGCTAACAAGACTCCATTCCTTTGGCTACTTCCCTTCATGCATGCTTTGACATATTTTAGTCCAATGGAAGCTTTTTACTATTTTCAAGTTTCTCTAGAGAGACTTTCTCGTCTTTCTATCCCATCCAGTCTCCTCTGCTTATTGGTCCCAACTGCCTTCCAATACACATACACTAAACCTTTCCAGCTTTTTACACCCAAAGCTAGAAACAGTAGCAACCGAAAAGTATTAGTTCTTTTTTTCCCTAGTAGCCAAGAAGAGCTGAAAGTTTAAACTGACCCTGAAGACAAAGAGAAAAGATTTTTGCTTTCTTTCGATGCACCAAAGGATGGGAAAAAGAATAGAGAAGTTTCCTTATTGAGTTTTTTCACATTCAGGTAAACTACAGATTTGAATATACAAAGAGTGATGAGTGATTCCAAGGAACTTTTCAAACTTGGGAGGAATCTGGTACTTTTTGAAGATGCCATGATTATCGTATTTCATACTTGTGATTAGATAATGTTGCAGTTTAAAAAAGAAACTCTTTTGGAGAACCTAAGTACCTCAAAGTAGATGGAGTTATTAGATGATCTGGGTGAGGCCACCATCTGGTCCTTTGAACTGAGAACAAGCTCTCTGAACTTGGCAAAAGAAACGGTGGTGGTGGGGGGGTGTGGAATGACTTATAGAGGTGGGAAGAACTTACTAGGAAATCCACAACAGGGTTACAGATATTGCAGAGAAAATAAAATCCTGTGTGTTAGAAAGCACATGTGGTCTGAACTCAACTGAGTTTAAGGGAAGCTGTGTATACCAGGTGCATCTGAGTAATCTGAGCTGACTGATAAAGAAACGAGAGGCAAAATATCAAGAACAGAGAGATGCCACTGAACTGAGCTAGCATAAACAGAACTTTCTTTTTTGAAGTTTTTTCCTTTTTTAAAAAATTGAATCACCATGATATACACAGTTACAAATTTATTCATGATTGGGTTTTAGTCATAATCAATGAACACCCATCAATTCTTCTGTATTCATTTCCCATCACCAATGTTTCAATTATTTCTCCCCCCTCCCCAAGCTGCCTCTATGGCAGCCATCTCTCTCTCTCTCTCTCTCTCTCTCTCTCTCTCTCTCTCTCTCTCTCTCTCTCTCTCTCTCTTTCTCTCTCTCTCCCTCCCTCTCCCTTTCTCTCTCCTGTGCCTCCTTTTCCTCCTCCTCCTCCACCCTCTCTCTCCCACAACTCTCTCTCCCTGTCTCTCCTTCCCCCTCTCTCTCCCACTCCCTTCTTTCCTTTCAGGTACTGTAGATTGCAATACTGTTACTGAAAGGGTATCACTTGACCTTCTATCAGCATCCAGTCCTTGTCCAGAGTGGATCATTTCAAACTATCATTGTCACAGTGGTCTCCTCTCTATCTGAACTGCACCACTGCCCCCACTGTGGTTTCCAACCATGCACCAATCCTCCTGGCCTTCCTTTCTACGGTCCTTGGATATTAGTCTCATACTATGTATATATATATATATATATATATATATATATATATATATATCCTGCAAACGAGTGCAATCATTCATTCTCTGTCTGTTCCTCTCTGACTCATTTTACAGAGCTTTCTCTTGAGCAGCCTGCTATAATGAACTGAGGCAAGATTATTATTAGTTAGCCTATTTATTTCTGTTTCTTGTCTTTTTGCGAGGAATAAAATGCTTTTGCCCCTCCAAACTTAAAAGTTGGGTTGTAAGTCTCAAGAAGATGGCATTACAAAGTGGAGTCTTTTTAGGAGATTATTGGATCATAATGATATTTATGTTGTAGCTGCGTAAGACAAAAATCATCATTAGCAATGGGATGTTGCTGTAATAAATACCTTAAAATGGGGAGTTTTCTTAATACTATAATGTAGCAATCGGGCACAAAAAGAAAACTATAAAGTTCAAAAATCCTTCTATTTTAGATTAAATATTATGCTTCTAAACAAATGTAATGCCAAAGATAATACAAAATAATGCAAATAAAGCCTTGTTTAAAAAAATACGTGGAGGGACTGGGAGATAGTAAAGGCTTAGGCTCATGGCTATCATCTGCCTGATTTGGCTTTGATGCCTGGCACTGTATGGTTCCCCAAGCATCTCTCTGTAGGTCTGGAGGTCCCTGAGCACCACCAAGTATGGCCTTTGCAGCCCCCAACACTGCTGTGGTGGCCTGAGTAACGTGTCACTGCAAGGCCTGAGCTGTACAGCATCCTTGGACCACTGCATTTAGCCACTGTACTGGTTGGCCAAATTTTGCCAGTGGATCCCCAGATCCCTGAGCATTATTTAAGAGGCCCTTCAAAAAATAAATAATTTTTGAAAATATTTAACTTATTAAATATTAAAACACTAAACTTAAACCTATTGTTTAATAAGTGCTGACCAATTAAACTAAAGATATGAGTTATAGAACCAATGAGATGCAATAAATTAATAGCTTCAGGAAACAACAAAAATCTCAAATTAACAAATTAACCATAATGAAACAAATTTCTAAAGGAACTGATCAAAGAACAAATGAAAAATCGTGTTAGTAAAAGGAAGAAGAGGGGATTTAACTTTTCAAATGATGTCAGAACATTGGCCCTGAATAACAGCAGAACTTAAAATGCCAGGCAGAGGCATGGTAGCACTGTAGCACTGTAGCAATGTCCTCCCATTGTTCATCGATTTGCTCGAATATTAGACAATAATGAGGCAGATTAGAAATAATACATAAGGTCTCTGGTGGAGGATCTTAGGTTCTTTGCAGAGAGGGAGATAAGATTATTTTGTATACCAACACCACAAGAATTAACACTATTGGGACTGGAGAGATAGCACAGCAGGTAGGGTGTTTGCCTTGCATGCAGCCGACCCAGGTTCGATTCCCAGCATCCCATGTGGTCCCCTGAGCACTTCCAGGAGTGATTTCTGAGTGCAGAGCCAGGAGTAACCCCTGTGCATCGCCGAGTGTGACCCAAAAAGCAAAAAAAAAAAAAAAAGAATTAACACTATTGTAACTTTGTAACTCAAACTACATCAATTAATTTTTCTCTAAGTTATGAAGGAGATAGAATGGAATGGATAGATGGAATCTTGCTGGAGGTCCATTGACATTAGTGGTGAGTGTGCGGCTAGAATATTTGTTTACCTGAAGTTCTATTATTAACAATATTGTAAATCATGACATCTCGATAAAAAGTAAATTTTGAAATATTAGAGTGAAAAAAGGTAAAGGTAAAGTGAAAAAAATGAAATAGAAACCCAAAAAGACAGTCAATAAAATGATAAATTGAATCTAGAGCTGGAAAAGTCAAAATCAATAAACCTTTAGGAATGCTCACAAATAAAACAGAAAACTCTAATAAATAGAATCAGAGATGAAAAAGAAGTTGCAACAGGTGTCACAGAAATATAAAATATCATGAGACTATTATGAACAACTATGCATCAATAAATTTTACAAAATAGGATAAAAGTATAGATTTTTTTACAACTATGCAATCTACCAAAATTGAATTGGGAAGAAATATAAAACCAAAATAGAGTGGTAAGAATGTGAAAATTGAAACTGATCCAAATACCCTTCAAAAGTGCAGGACTTGATTGCTTGACTACCAATGAAACATCTGCCAATCTCTGAAAGAATAAATGCTCATTTTTCTCAGATTCTTCCAAAAGTCCAAGAAAAATGAGTATTTCCAAATATGTTCCATAAGGCCAATAGTATCCTGACCAGGGCATCAGCCCCTTCCTACCAAAAAATAGGAGAATAAGATAACTAGAGGCCAATATATCTGAGAAACAAATTAAAGTTTTTTGAGCAATAATCTAGTCAAACCTAATTCAATAATATATTTAAAGCATCATTCATCATGACCCTCCCGTTGATCGTCGATTTGCTTGAGCGGGCCCAGTAACGTCTCCATTGGAGACTTTGTTGTTACTGTGTTTGGCATATCAAATACTCTCGGTAGCTTGCCAGGCTCTCCGAGAGGGGCGGAGGAATTGAACTCGGGTCGGCCATGTTGGCCGCTTGTAATGCGAACGCCCTACCCTCTGTGCTATCGCTCCAGCCCTGACCAAGTGGGATTTTTCCCCCCAGGAATATAAGAATGGTTCAACATATGCAAAAAAAATAATGTAAGACAGAAATTCAACAAAAAAGAACAAAAATCATGTTATCCTATTTAGTGTAGTCAAATAAAGCATTTGACAAGATTCAGCCCTTATTTATGATTAACAACAACACAATAAAGGCCGTATATGACAAACCCACTGCTAACATGATACTCAGTGGTGAAAAACTGTAAACTTTTCCTTTAGAATCAGGAATAATTTCTCATTCTTATTTATACTTAGAAGTTATTACATGAGATATTGGATGAAACAAGAGATGATAAAAAGCCAATAATACCTATTATAAGAAATTGAAGATGATGCAAAGATATTGAAAGGTAATCCATGCTTATAAGTAGGAAGAATCAATAGGAATATGGGGGAAATGTCTATCATACTTATTAGAGAAATATAAATTAGCTATACTAGATATTATGATGTACCTATAAGAAAGGTTTATACCCAAAAGACTGGTAACTGTTAGCAAAAATACGGTGATAAAGAAAACTTTGTACAGAATTAGTGGGAATGTAAGTTTATGCAACTATTTTGTGAACAATACACTTTCCTCAGTAAAAAAGGAAGGGAGGAAGGGAGGAAGGAAGGAAGGAAGGAAGGAAGGAAGGAAGGAAGGAGGAAGGAAGGAAGGAAGGAAGGAAGGAAGGAAGGAAGGAAGGAAGGAAGGAGAAAAGAAGTCCCAATGATATAGTAGTTTCATTTTGGAGTATCTGTGATATGAAGAAATTATGAAATTATTAACTCAAAGATATATCTGTACCCCTGTATTTAGTGTAGCAGTATTTAAAATAGTCAAGATATAGAAACAACCTAAATGCCTATAGATGAGGTGTATATTACACTGGAGTACTATTAAACTATAAAATGAAATGTTGCCATCTGCAGTAAAATGAAAATGAGTTTCCAAGAGAAAAGCCCATGGGGGACATGGGACTCAAGTGTTCAGTGGCTGAGAGCCATTCCCCTGGCTGGCCGATGATGGCAGACCAAGAATCAGGGGAACAGAGAAAAAGGGCCCTAGGCTTTTTGGTAGTCAGTTTATTTCTCTCTCCACCCCAGCTTAGTCGGATCTCTCCTCTTACAGCACAATCATAGTCATAGTTTTGTCATCAAAACCCAGTCTTCATAGTTCCATCATCCTAGTCTCCTCATAGACCTCAAAATCTTCTCTTCTTTATCTTTCTAGTCTCTTCCTAGTCCTAGCCTTCTAGTCCCATCTTTCCCCTTACAGCTTATTTATGTAGAAATCACAAAGGGTGGTGGTACACATAAGTAAGGTTGAACATTGTCATAACAACAGAGGTAAAGTCACTCCTTCAGGGGGAAGTTCTAGGAGATTAACTCGAGAAAAAAATCTCATCTGAGGGTTTAGCACTCTACATTACTAGGAGATCCACTCAAAGGCGAGATTCCTCTAGGGTGTATTGCTTTCTCCTTTCCTCAGCTAGCAATCCATTTAAACAATCAAAGTAATTTTACTTCTTACTAATATTTCTAGACATTTTGTATGAACACAGTAAGAGATATATTAAGGTTAAAGGTTGGTTTTTCTGGAGATATCTCATATATATTCCAGACCACAGTCCTCAGGCCACATTAGTTTTGTCTTTATTCAGTTACTTCTTTTTGGGTCATGACAGAGTTTGTCCTGTGACCATATTCTTAACTTATACATATGGTGCTTAGCTTGTCTCCTTTTGATGCCCTGCATCCATCCAATCCCTTTGTCGGGACCCAGCTTTTGGAGTCCTAGCAACTAAGGGCAACTGAGGCTTAAGTCAAGTAAATATGGATGCCCAGGAGTAACTAATATTTTGGAGTCAATTAACTCCCATGTTACAAAGCATAACATGAACTCTCTTCCTGTGTATATACAAAGGACATTGCTAAACCATGCAAGTGACACAAAGGAAAGAGAAAAGCAATAAAGGATTATTAATGCTTGATGGAATCGGGTGTGCCTCAGGGACACTGCTGTGGGAATAGCTCAATAAACCTAAGCTACCTGTGGGAGGAGCAAGGACAACCCAATGTTATCCAACATGAAAGGAACGTAAGGGAATGATTATAAGACAAATAAGTCATAAGGAGCAACTCTATCATATGATTATATATATATTTATAAACGTGGCCGGACCGTGTTTGATTCCTCTACCCCTCTTGGAGGGACTGGCAAGCTACCAAGAGTATCCTGCCCACGCGGCAAAGCCTGGCAAGCTACCTGTGACGTACTCAATATACCAAAAACAGTAACAAGCCTCATAATGGAGACATTACTGGTGCCCGCTCGAGTAAATCGATGAACAACGGGAGGACAGTGATACAGTGCTATATGTATATTTACATGGAGTATATATGGAGTGTATATATATGTATATATATGGTCTACATATATACACATATATATGATGCATATGTGAATATAAAGAAATAAAACAAGTGAATAGATAAAAGAAAATAATCATCAGGGCTAGAGCAATAGTACAGCAGGTAGGGTGTTTGCTTTGCATACTGCCGACCTGGGTTCGATCCCAAGCATTCCATCTGGTCCCCTGAGAATCGCCAGAAATAATTTTTTTTCTTTTTGGTTTTTGGGTCACACCTGGCAATGCACAGGGGATACTCCTGCCTCATGCACTCAGGAATTACTCCTGGTAGTGCTCAGGGGACCATATGGGATGCTGGGAATTGAACCCGGGTCGGCCACGTGCAAGGCAAATGCCCTATCCGGTGTGCTATTGCTCCAGCTTCGCCAGAAGTAATTTCTGAGTGCAGAGCCAGGAATAACCCCTGAATATCACTGGGAATGACCAGAAAAGAAAAAAAAGGGAAAATGAGCATCAATAAACCCAGTTACAAGGATACATGGAACTGCTTATGAGAACAGATTGGAGTGGAAGCAAGGGAAAATGGAACCTTATTAATAATGAGATGTCATCAGTTTGAAACTAAAATATCACAAATGAACAAAAGGGAAATCAAGAGGCTACATGTTTCATTAACTGTTTTATATACTAGAGCAACTAAAA
The DNA here is from genome assembly GCF_029834395.1 of Sorex fumeus. Lineage (NCBI taxonomy): Eukaryota > Metazoa > Chordata > Mammalia > Eulipotyphla > Soricidae > Sorex > Sorex fumeus. The sequence continues at coordinate 62,089,756 of NW_026606059.1, forward strand.
AGATTTAACTGGAAGAAAACTGAAGAAAAATTACAATTAAAATATATGGAGACATCTCATATGCACATAAGCAGACTAACTTAATGCATTAGCCTATACATTTCTCAATAATTCACTTTTTCTAAGTTCTTAATTTTTAAAAATACAAATTCTTGCTTTAAAATAATAAAATGAGGGTCCAACAAATTGGACATCAAGCAGGTTGTTTGCATTGTATGTGGCTTGTATGGGTTTAATCCTTAGCACCGCATATGATCCTCCAAACCCCACCAGAAGAGATCCCAGATCATTGAACCAAGAGTAAGTCTTGAGCACTCCCAAGGTGTGCTCTCATTCCCCCAAAACAGTAACAACAAAGTCTCCAATGGAGACGTTACTGGGCCCGCTTGAGCAAATCGATAATAATAATAATAATAATAACAACAACAATAAATGAATCTCTGAAGTATAATGAAGAGCTTTCATGCACCTACAAATAAAAGCCTCCATTTGTATGTTGAAGGCTATTCTGGAGTCCATAGAATAGAGTTAGAGAGAAGTCCTCAGGTTTTTAAGAACATATCATACCAGTGTAATTCTAAAGAGAATGTTGTAGAAACATGCATCATGAGAGCTCTTATCACAGGATTCCAGATTGAAATGAGGAGCATGCTATCAATAAAGGAAGGAAAGGCCATCCTTCTTATAAAGTGGAAAAGATCTTGCGTAGTTTATATTTGACTCCTGGTTATGTGTAGAAGGTGCAACTTGGTATCTATAAAGTTGAATATTTGACTCAGAAAAAAATATAAGCAAAGAATTGAAGGAGAAGTCTGGTTATTCTTAACTACTTGTAATCTGAGAGAAGAAAGAAAGCATTTGAAGATAAACTTGTTAGAAGGGCATCGTTTTTAAGAATTATCAGAGAAGTTTGTTTGATGAAAAAGTTTAAGGAAATAGTCAAGAAAACACCTGAAAAGAATGGTCAGCTTTGGAAACAGAGCCAAGAGCCACAGATCAAGACAAAGAAAGAATACTAGCCCCACTGCTCCCCAAAAAATGATACAGGAGATCACATGGCTCTTTCTCCTGGAAGGGAGCATAACATGAAGTCTGCCTTAGCCATGCCACCAGACTCCGCACAAGGCTGTTTCACTAGGGACACCACATATGGGGGCAGGTGAGAGCCTTCCTCACCCCAAGGGACCCAACTCTGGCAGCCAAAAATCTTCAGAACCCAACCGCTACCACACTCAAGGCTACTCCCCACACACTCGGCTCGAACCTCACTCATGAGTGAAGATATTCTTGGACCGGCAGCCGCATTTGCAGCTACGCAACACATCATAAGACACTTCCTACCCATTCTCCATAAGTACCATACCACACTTGATGGGGTTCAGCGAGTAGGCAACAGATCATAGAGGGAAGTATACATATATGCATATATACATATTTTCATATATCTATATGAAATCACTCAACCTTTAACAACATGTTAGTGCTATCCTAAAGAAAGTCTTAATGGACTCTGACAAAATAGAACAATCTTCACACTGTTTCCCTATGGATATTTCTTTGTAAGCATGTTCAGCAGTTCTTCATAATAGACAATACAAAATATATTATCGAGGGTGTGCTTTGGGACAGGCATAGGGGCTTGAGATGGAAACATCCCAAATTTGGTGGGAAGGTGTAATGTTAGTTGGATTGGTGTTTGAATATTAAATGTAATCAAATATTGTGAACTGCCTCATAAAATAAAAAAATTAAAAAATGATATAGAACTTACCAAATCAATTTTGAAGGAGGGGCCACTTCAGGTGCCATGAGCATCAGATGTTCCTTACCCTATATCTTTGCTTTTGTGATTACATAAAAATATCCCAGAGACACTTTTGACTGACTAAACTTAGTAGAGGCAAAGGTAGCATTATGTAGAAGCCACAGAAATTTGAATTTGCTCATTCAAGTGTCAAAAACTTCCAGAGCTACTGATATAGAGGAAATGCATTGTTAAAGTAGAAAGATGAGATATAATTACAAGAAGCCAGGGGGGAAATGCAATAGATTGAATGTTTACTGTCCCCCACCAAAATTTATAAATTGAATATTAAGGTTGATACCATATTGAATACATATCAATATAAGTTGCAATCATATTGATGGCATTTAGGAGGTGAAGGCCGATAGAGGTGACTAGGTAACGAAGTCAGAGAATGAATGCCATTGAATTAGTACCCTGATAGACAAGATCCCAGAGAGGTCCCTCCTGGGATTTGATAGACAAAGAAACCCAAAGTTGCGTGGCTGCTATTGTAGTGACATGAAATCTCATGCTCTTCATAATCAGCAATAGAAAATAAATTATTTAATGATGTCTTTTTGGCAGGTCTGAATGTTGAGGAAAATTCCAAATAATAATGTTGGGTCTTTTGTCATAATATTGTTTGTGATCAACGTAGAGAGAGAGTAAAGTGGAAATCTGCCACACAGGAGGGGGGGGGATGGATGGGAGGGGGGTATACTGGAGTTCTTGGTGGTGGAAAATGTGCACTGGTGAAGGAATGGGTATTTGATCATTGATCTCCTCTCCTTTATAGGAGATTAAATGAAAAATACTTATTTAGAAAGCAAGCTCTCAGCAGACATCAGGTTGACCATTGACTTGATACTGGGCTTCCCAACCTCCTGAATAGCAAAAATAAATTTTCTGTTGTTTATAAATTACATTACCTATGATATTTCTCTTATAAATGCCCAAACTAACTGAGAGCTTTTAAGATTTAGTTTGGAACTGTAGCACAGTGGGTGGTGCCTTGCAGGCGGCCAATCCAGGTTTAATTCCCAGGATCCCCTATGGTCCCATGAGCATTGCCAGGAGTAATTCCTGAGTGCACGAGCCAGGAGTAACCCTTGTGAATCTCTAAGTATGATCTCCTCCCCGCCCCCCACAAAAAATACTGTTTTTGTTTGTTGGGTTACACCCAGAGGTTTTCAGAGCTTACTCCATGTTCTGCTCTTAGGAATTACTCTTGGCTGTGGTCAGGATACCATCTGGGACACTGGGGCTCAAACCAGGGATGGCTGCATTTTAGGTAAGTGATTTATCTGCTGTATTATTGCTCAGTCCCTAAGAGATTTTAATTTTTAAGTTATTTTTATTTAAGAAGTTCATTTTTTGGAAAACAGTATGGACGATTCTCAAAAAAATTAGAAATTGAGCTCCCATTTGACCCAGCAATACCACTCCTGGGAATATATTCCAGAGAGGCAAAAAAGTATAGTCGAAGTGACATCTGTACTTGTTTGTTCATTGCAGCACTCTTTACAATAGCCAGAATCTGGAGAAAACCTAAGTGCCTAAGAACAGATGACTGGTTAAAGAAACTTTGATACATCTACACATTGGAGTACTATGTAGTGGTTAGAAAAGATGAAGTCATGAAATTTACATACAAGTGGTGCTACATGGAAGTATCATGTTAAGCGGAATGAGTCAGAAAGAGATGGATAGACAGAAAGATTGCACTCATCTGGGGAACATAAAGTAACAAAATAGAAGACTAACACCCAAGAATGGCCGAGATTAGTACCAGAAATTTTGCCCCATGACTTGGAGGCCAGCCACACATGCTAGGGGAAAAGGGAGCTCAGATATAGAAGGGAGCACCAAATAATGGGTGTTGGGAGGATCCTCCCAGGATGGGAGAAGCATGAGAAAAGTAGACTATAGACCAAACACAATTGCCACTCAATGCCTCTTTTACAAACTACAACACCTAAGAGGTGAGAGAGAACAGAGGGGAATGCCCTCTCACAGAGGCAGGGTGGGATGGGGGGATTGAGGGTGGGAGAGATATTGGGATCCGTGGTGGAGGGAAATGGGCACTGGTGGAGGGATGATTAGGGATTAGTATCCTAATTAGAACAAGTGATGTATTTGATCATTGTATAATTGAAACCCAAGCACAAAATTTGTAAATCTACAACTGTACCTCATGGTGTCTCACTAATAAAAATTTAAAAAAATAATTTTAGTTTCATAGCAATATAGAACAGAAAATACAATTTTTACTTACACACTCTCTTCAATTTTTATCATTATATAAAATTATATTGATCCTTGTTTAAAATTATTATTTGAACAGCTAGAAATTATGCTGGGCAAGAATTTGATAGTATCCTAATTAGAACAAGTGATGCAAACTAAAATAAGGTCATGCCCACAAACCACCCCCCAGCGCCATCTTACAGCACATTAATAAAGAAAGCTGGCTGGTGGGCTCCACAACTCCCAGAGAATGCTCTGGGCCCTGTACTGAGCTGTTATCACTGGGAGGTCCTAGAAAGGGTAGGTGCTGTCTCCCCGCCTTCTCCCAATGGAATCCCGGTAACCATGAGGTTCTATAAGCATGGCTCTAGCACACAGGCATCAGGAGTATTTTCTGAACCGCACGGCTGATATGCAATGTGAACAATGGAAAGTAAATAATCTAGCGTCTGTCCCTGAAAAACAGGTTTGACGGTGGTGGTAAAATCTGAGCAAAATATAATGCCCAACCGAAATGCATCTGGAAGGTGCATTTAACTATGGTGCTATGCTGCCCTGGGAGAGGAAGGGTGTCTGTGCCTCTGCCTGTCCCCTCTTGCAGAGGCAGCACAGTGGCCTGCATCTTTTAGAGCCTAATGAACAGTATGAGACTGCATTGACAAGCCACGTAGGGCCTTGTGGGCTGGGGGGTGGGATCAGTCCTGCTCCCTGCCACGACAGTGCTCCAGGTTTCCACCCTCAAACACCTCCTCCAGCTTCTGAACGACCATGATCCCAGAGGCACTCAAACCAATCTCGAAACCCAGGGACTTTTGGCAGTAATTCCTCTAGGTTTATTACTAAAATATTAGAAACCCAAAGTCGCGTGGCTGCTATTGTAGCCAGATGACATCATATGCTCTTCATAATCAGCAATAGAAAACAAATTATTTAATGATGTCTTTTTGGCATGTCTGAATGTTGGGGAAAATTCCAAATAATAATGTTGGGTCTTTTGTCATAATATTGTATGTGATCAACATAGAGAGAGAGTAAAGTGGAAATCTGCTACACGGGAGGGGGGTGGGTAGGAGGGGGTGTATACTGGAGTTCTTGGTGGTGGAACTTGTGCACTGGTGAAGGGACCAGTGTTTGATCATTGTATGACTGACTGAGATTTGAACTGAAAGGCTTTGTGACTGTTCTCACAGTGATTCAATAAATTAAAAAAAATTAAAAGAAGTAGATCATGTTAATATTTAGTATCTGTAGTCTTATTTGGGAGTCACTTAACCATGATACCTAGATCCTAATGCTTGAGATTAAATGGCTGGGATTGTTAGAATTCAGATATATTGAGATTATTCTGTGTGTCAACATTTAGAATCAAGGCAAAAGAGCCATGTTTAACCAAAGTTAGACCACAGTTTAACAGTGCTTCTTTCATCTGGCCAGGAACTTTAGAACCCAAGATATAAATATGTAAAGGTAGAAACTGATGTGCCAACCTATGCTTGCCCACAGGACAAGAGACAACAGATCTAGTACTTCCTGGTGCGCCAGCTTGAGAAACAGCATGCTAAATCTAAGTTGTCCTTTCAGCTCCAAGAAATAGCCAGTCCACTTGAGTTTCAATTCTCAGAGCCAATTTTTTCAAATAGAGTTTGATTTTCCATTTTCATTCTGAAAACTTTCAACTTGAATGAAGGGATGGCTTAGTTTTAGCAATTCTCTTTGGAGCCTCACAATTTTGAATAAACTATTTATTGCCTGACTTTCTCACTGACATCTACCTCTTGACAATTTTCCAGTTTTAAATGAGGCGGCACTTTAAGAGAATGGAAAAAGGACACTCCTGTGCCCTCTAAATATCCATTTGTGTCAAAAAAAAATTCTCTGAATCTCTGAAGCCTTTGTGAATAACCTCCAGAGGTCCCATCTGAAATGGACTTTTGTTCTTTTTCTCTTTGAGACTTTCTTTATAGTCCCCCGTTCATTTCAAATCCAGATCTACCTGGTTTGACTAGATCTACTGAGCTATTCCAGTCCAGTAGCAATACTACTGTACACCAATATTTCCTTGGTTTCTCTGAAACAGCGGCCAGTTAGTGGTCTCAACTTATGATTAAGAAAGATGTCTGCAAAATTTTCTTCTTAATCTCTGTTAGTAATGAAAATCCACACCCCATAGCAGGCAGCCGGAAAATACATTTCAGATGACAGATTTTGTTCTTCCCAATTTTCAATGAGAATGCATGGCATACTCCAGTATGTGTGTCAGCAAAATGTCAAGATGAGTTCTTTCTGGCACTCCCCAGTCAGGGAACTGGTACTGATGAAGGACAAGATTAGAGGAACCCTCTGCAAGAGTTTTCTTCACTAACTCTATTGTTGCTTTCAAGTACTCAGGCAGCAGAGTCACATCTGAGTATCTGCTGGCCTTTTCTACCTATACTTTTCCATCTACATTTGTGTTAGGTATGAATTGGCTGATATTTTCCACCCTGATTGCAGTACGCATGCAACCAAGGCCTAAGTCTTCAACTAAAATTCTAATAGTCTCAAAACAATAACTTGGTGATCCTGACTCTGTATATCTCCTGGATACCTCTCTCCTCCAAAGAGACATCTTATTTGTGTAAATGAAAACGACTTGGAAAGATAAGTGGTTTCTAAAAGGCTTAGGATATTGTTTTTCCTACAAGATGCCAAAGCTACAAAATAATTCAGGAGGTAAGGGCATGTGCATTGCTAAAACAGGTAAGTCTAACTACATACCTGAGTTAGGGAAAGGGGAAGTATTTCCTGTTCACTTAAGGAGATCTACTAATATAGCACATTATCCCTTCTCAAAACTAATATTAACCTCACTGTGCCACATACCTGTCTTGCCCAATCCAATCTAAACAGTCAATCTAAAAGGCAGTTAACTTTGGTGCTTCTCAATTTATTATATTGTGGATTCTCCAATTAATTATTTATAAATTATAAAATTTCATGTACATGAGTCTGATTTGTCTCATATTTTTAAATCTCTTAGATGCCAAAAGCAGGGATTTGCTTTATTCTGTCCTGGGTGTAGCAAGTAACAGCCATGACAATTTTACCCTCAAAGGCACTAAGAAATTAGCAACAGAGATTTGCTCTACTTCCAAAGGGAATTGTAATTTTCTTGGAATATAGTATCATCCAAAATCAAAACTACCCTTCATTCACACTCACATGCTCTTTAATATAATCGAATCACATTTCTTATTCGATTTTACTTGTGAATAAGGGCATGAACCTAAATTTCATTTTACTGTAAAAGTAAAATGAACCTCTCTAATATCAGAATGTTAAAGTAAATTAACACTGAGAAAAATAGAAAAATGGGTACTTGTTCTCATAATTTTTATAAGATGAACTAGATAAGTAGCGTAAGTTTTACATGAGTCAAGAATATTATATGTTAAAATTCATCTGTGAATTTGTTAAACCAAACTGCCTTTCTTTCTATAAAAATCATGTCCTTGTTAGGACTCCATAAATAGCACATCTTCCTCCTTATTTTTTTACCTCATCTATGATTAAAGTGAAACTCTGAGTGCTGAGGAGTGGAAGATTATGAAACTTCCTGTCTTTCTTCAAATATTATACTGTGGGTAAAGCTAACCTGATTGTTCTATAAAGAACTATCTCAATCACTACTCTAAGTATTGAGCAATAGAGACTATTACCAACTCACCCACAAATATCTGTTACAATAGATAAAAATGTTACACTTATCTACTTATCAAACTTGTGCAGAAAGAACACTTTCAAGCTATGAGAAAGCCAGTTATTGAAATATTCAGGGGATGATATTTCCTATATGATATGCTCTAGTGACCTCCATAGAATAACAAGGGATTGCTCTATTTTTACTAGATTTAGTAATTATAAATTTTGTATTGATATTTTGCCTGTGGAACCAACCAGGTAGAGTAATTGACAAGCAAAACATGTGGCAGTAGAACTTTCTATAAACGAACCCATTTGTTCTTAAGCACAGACCACTTTCCTAAACCTTTTGATACTTGTTTCATTTTGAAAAAAAAAACTACACATATGTTGCCTTCAGCAAATTCAGCCTTAGAAAGTGATTTATCCATCAATTTAGGAAAGTTGATCACTTGATCACTAGACATCCCATTACTGATCAATTTGCTCGAGCGGGCACCGGTAATGTCTCCATTCATCCCTGTTGCATGGTACTGAAGCCCAATGGTGTCTGCTCTTTCTAGGAACACAAAGAGCCTCAAACTAATTCAGGGTTCAGGGTCTTGACGAAGAAGTCTGACCATCTCGTAGGTGGACAGTCACATGATCCTTTGACGTCCAGTGGAATCCAGTTGGTAATGGCTCTAGTTCAGTCGTTGTCTCTAAATCTCATTACGTGTCCAGCCCATCTGATTTCGATGCCTTGACAAATGAGACAGCATCTCTGATTCTTGACCTTTGCCGGAGGTCGGAACTTCAGATTCTTTCTCTCATTTGAGTGAAGCATGATACTCCAAGCATAGCTCTTTCGATTCCTCTTTTTGAGACCCAAATAGCGTTCTCATCCTGTTTTCTTAGGGCCCAGGTCTCTGAGTTTGTTAATGGAGGAAGAACAATAGTATCGAAGAGATGTGCCTGGAGCTAAAGGTTCTTTGTCCTCTTAGCTATTTTCTTTGAGGCTCTTGAAGGCGTAGAAGGAAATTTAAGACTGCTTTAAGTTTATTAGCAAAGCAGTTCTCCATGGTCTCCCAGTAATTGGCTAGCGCAAGAAAAGATAACATAGATCATTTAGACGAATGTCTCATACACACTGATATTATTATTATTATTATTTTTACTGGCCACACCTGGCAATGCTCAGGGCTTATTCCTGGCTCTCTGCTCAGAAATCACTCAGGGGACCATATGGGATGCCCAAGGACTAAACCAGATCAGTTGCATTCAAGGCTAGTGCCCTACCCGCTATGCTATCACTTGAGCCCTCCATTTTAACTTTGGATTTTATCTAGAGCCTTTGCTAGCTCAGTGCTATCCCATTGCCACAATCACATTTTCCTTCATTCCCCAAACTCTGTTTGGTGACACTCTGCAAGCAATCTACTTACTCATTTTTCAGCTCTCAGGGCACATGCAGGCCACAGGGATGAAGTACAACTCTACATTTCCTGAGAACGAATCCTACTTTGTCACTCTGTCCAACTGTTTTGCCAAGTCACACCACACACAACCATGAGGACCTCTCTTACAAAGGCCCTGGGAGAAGAAGGAAGGTATCCTACCGCTCAGGCCTTCAGCTTGGTAAGATTTGTCAAGGAAAAAATGAAAAACCTTTTAAATCCAAGTGTAGAGACAGGAGGAACCCCTGAGCACTGCCAGGTGTAACCCAACATCCAAATAAAATAATAATAAATAAGAGAAAAAGGAAGCAATTTCCTTATGCATGCACATGTGCCTAATGTCCTATTAAAAGCAATATTCTTTCAGATTTGTTTTTGACAGTAAGTGGTGATTGATTACTTTGGGGGAAAGGGATAACAGGTAATGTGGGGAAAGGTTATACAGGTCAAATGGGAACAGCAAGGGCTTTCCACTAGCAGCCCCGTAATTAATAGAAATCAAATATGTTTCAGTTGAACTTTATTTTCACACTAAAATACTTTGAGACTTAGAATAATCGATGTGAGAGGATGGACTATGCAGAAAATCAGAACTTAGACAGACTACATTAACTTCACTTAACTAGTTATTCAAATATAAGCACATTAACTTGATCACTTGATCACTTGACATCCCGTTACTCATTGATTTGCTTGAGCGGGCACCAGTCACGTCTCCATTTGTCCCTGTCACGTGCTAGTGTAGCCCAATGGTGTCTGCTCATTCTAGGAACAAGAAGAGCCTCAAATTGATCATTCAGGGTCTTGACAAAGAAGTTTGACCATTTCATATGTGGGCGGCCATGCGGTCTTTTGATGTCCCGTGGAATCCAGTCGGTAATGGCTCTAGTCCAGCAGTCATCTCCAAATCTCATTACAATAAGCACATTATTCATAGATAGTTCATACTTACATTGAATAACAGCAAAACGATCTCTTGATGATACAAATCTTGTTCTCTTAAGCACTGAACACATAGGTACTTTACTATTTTGGGCTTTGTTTTGTATTTGAAGAATTTATTCAAAATATTAAATTCGGAGAGATATAGTACAGTGGGTAAGACATTTGCTTGACACTTGATTTGATCCCTTGAACCCCATTTGGTCCCTCAAGCCTCTCCAGAAGTGATGCCCTCTGAGCACTGCTGGGTGTGGCCCAGTTCCTCAGCCCCCAAAATTAAATTGTTCAATAATCTTAACACTCAATTGATCTTCAAAAGACATCTGCTCTAAATTGTTCTAAAATTTGAATTGGTTTATCTCTAAATTTTCATTAGCCAGATTTTGACAAAAATGTGTCAAAACTCAGTCTCATGCATCATTAAATGAATCACAATTCACCAGAAGAGAATAAAATACTTAAAATTGTGTACATTGTAATAGTTTGACTTACAAAGTTTTATACCAGGAAAAAAATTGAATGTGTGAAAGATGTATATTACATACTTTTATCATCACCCTACTACTGCTAATAGGTGGTTTGTTAGTTGTGTGTTTATACAGAAGTTATATAATAAAATGATGATGTAGTTATATCAATATACTAAGAACTATCTACCACATAGTATGTATCTGTAAATGCACAGGCAGAAAACTCTGTACTTCTACACAATCATATACCACTACACGACTTCATCTTATATTCATTAAAACATCTTATAGAAATGTTTTAATAAATATAGAAGCATCTGGAAAACTATATGCTATCATCCATGGTAAACATAGTGAAGTACAGCTCTGAATGACTTAAATACTATTATTTATAGTGAACATATATCTTGGTTCTAATTGTTTTTTTTTCCTTTTTGAGTCATACCCAGCGATGCACAGGGATTATTCTTCTCTCTGGACTCAAGAATCACTCCTAGTGGTGCTCAGGGGACCATATGGGATGCTGGGGATCGAACCTGGATCAGTCGCATGCAAGGCAAAAGCGCTACCCGCTGTAACATTGCTCCCGCCTCTTGGTTTTAATTTATTAGAGGCTGGGATTTTTGTGGTTTTTTAAAATTTTTTGTTTGTTTGGATTTTGGTTTGGGAATCACACCCAGCTATCCTCAGGGCTTACTCCTGGCTCTGCACTCAGGGATAGAGCCTAGCATTTCTCTGGAGAAACACAAGTCATGGGAGAAAACTTGTATGACAACTAACAAGGAGACCAGCAAGGAGACTACTTCTGTAGTCTATGCTTCAAACTGCTCAGAAATTTTGATTTCCTCAACCATTTCTTCTTTCCAAGCACAACTTCTGCAGAATCTGATTGGTCATAAGCACGGAAAAAGATGCTCCTATTGCTGTAGCTGGTTTCAAGTCAGTATTGATACTCATCTCCTTTATCCATGTTAGAAATCCTGGCACTGTATATGTTCTCCCTTGTTATCTGACCTGTTTCCAATGTGCCTGGCTCTCTGAATGGCATGTCCTTCTCAGTGTCCCTCTCTCACAGTTAAAGGTATCACGTGAGACTCAAGTCAGTATTGATACTCATCTCCTTTATCCATGTAGAAATCCTGGGACTGTATATGTTCTCCCTTGTTATCTGACCTGTTTCCAATGTGCCTGGCTCTCTGAATGGCATGTCCTTCTCAGTGTCCCTCTCTCACAGTTAAAAGTATCACGTGAGACTTGCTGACATTGCAGAGGGTCCTCTGACGGCCAGAAATACTCCTTCCTGTTTCTCTTCTTGCACCACCTCCTCCAAACAATCAGGATCCCTAGCTTGGCTTTTACGGTGATTGATTTATTTGACCTATGACATCCTGGCACAGCAATCTTAAAGTGAGTAGTGGCGGTCATAACTTTATGTTTAGTGGGACTGTGAATCTATTCCCTATGGGGTTGTGCTGTCTGAGACCCAGGGGATCTCATATTATAAGGACAAAGCACACACTGACCTAGCAGGGCACTGAAAATGCCAGTGAATGAGAACACTTGCTATTTTTTTTTACCTCTAGTTCGGCTCCCATGTTTACCACCTATGAATATTTACACTACCAATTCATAGCCATGCTTGCCTTCCCATACAGTGAATGTTTTGGCCTGAGGCAACCTTTGGTTAGTGCATGGAAGACTCCTGGCATGGGGGTGGGGGAAACCACTTGGACAGGGCCTCAACTATTAGCAAGCAGTCTGCACAGCAGCTGAAGGTGAGGTGCAATGAACCTGCAAATATAATCTGGGCAGAAAACCAAGAACATTTACTACATTGTATATGACTTTGAAAACCCAGAAAAAATAGTAATAAAGCTAAAAGAATGAAATGACATTCAGTGATATTTCAAATGCTGTACTTGCCAATATTTAATTCTAAGCTTGTGGGATAATGGTGGCAGGAGCTAGAAATGCCAGTAGAGGGATTTGTGTAGCGCTACTGGACTATAACATCATGACTTAGAAACTAAATTATCACACCTCAATAAAAATTATTTTTAAAGGAAATTAGCTTTTAGAATAAAACAAAGATATATTGGATTAGAAAAATTAAGTAATTAAAATAAAACTGATGAATCAAGAAGTAGAATTATAATTACATGGGGAAACTTTAAATGAAAACTTCAAAAAATAAATGCCGAGATTCAGAGTGGTAGATACACATTTCGTACTGGTAAGTGACTTCAAATGATAAAGGTGGACATTTTTCCTGGGAAATATCAAAATAAGTGGGAGTTTTCAAAATATGCTTTTCAAGATGAACGTTTCACAAATTTAAAAGCTTTAGTCTCAATGTTGAAAGACCAGATTTATTTATCAATTCATCTTTTTTGGGATAGGAAGGGGGTCACATCCAACAGTACTCATGAGTTACTCCTGACTCAGCACTCAGGACTCACTCCTGGTGGTGCTCTGTTAGCCACATGCAAAACAAGCACCCTATCATCTGTGCCCTCCCACTATTTATCTTAATCAGTTTCCTACTGAGATTTCCTCTAAAAAATAAACACCTGCTTAAAATACATTAGTACATTAATACATTACCATTACGTGGTGACTGGAAAAAGACACAAGTCCTCACTGACCAAATTAAATTCAAATTTTTTCAACTCTGGCCCTCCTCAAAGAGTTTTGTTCTGTTCTCGTTGAGAGAAATCTGTATTTATTTCCTGAAGCCCTATTTTAATTGTCTTATTTTCCCTTTGAAATGAGAAAAAAAAACTTTATAAAAGCCTCGATTAGAGATGAAGTTTACAGTTAAATTGACACCATAGCTCAATGAATCTTGAAATTATAAGTTCCCCTCTCCTATCTTATTTAATTCATATATTCTTCTGAACATTATTATTGGGCATCTGTTATGTGGCCAGCATTGGAAAATACCGTAGTGCTACATTACTGAAGATTAAAGATAGGGTTCTCATATTACTAACTTATGTGTCTGGTCCAGGAGTCTGGATGTGTTGCTGTATGACTAGCCACTAAGTAAATATGTCAGAAAACTTTTAAATTACGAGCATCCATTGTTCAGGTAGCACTGTAGCCCTGTCCTCCCTTTGTTCATCGATTTTGCTCAAGCGGGCACCAGTAACATCTCACAACAAATTGTGAGACTTGTTACGGTTTTTGGCATATCAAATATGTCATGGGTAGCTTGCCAGGCTTTGCCATGTGGGTGAGATACTCTCGGTGGCTTGCCGGGCTCTCCAAGAGGGTGGAGGAATCCAACCCCAGTCGGCCGCGTGCAAGGCAAATGCCCTATCAGCTGTGCTATGGCTCCAGCCCATTGTTCAGGTACTTAGAATATTTTTCCAGGTGATTTAGCCCAGTACTAGGAGTGCCCCTTTATTGGAGGTAGCCTCATTTCTTTCTTACGATTAGATTACAAGGAGAAAGATCACAGAGAAAATACTATTTTTTTTCTCATGATGTCAATAATGTATACTATTAAGCTGACTCATCACTGCTGATATGACTTTGATCACTGGGCTGACAGAGTTTGTACTATTTCTCTGCTGTGAAGTTATTCTTTTCCATGTCCTTTTCATCCTATATTCACTGCAAGTCAATGTGTAAAATTCTTGCTTTAGGAGAATAAACTCTCCCTCCATCTTCAGATTATCTATGTAAATTATTTGGAATTCTTTTGTAGATCTTTGTTTACTTTTCCTATTTAGGTTTTAATTCAGTCACTTACTACATATTCGTGGAATTGTAAATATTTATTTTATACTTTGGGATATAATTCAATATGGTATAAATTATTTGCTTATTTTTTCTTAAGTTACTGCTTTTTGGGTCTTTAGGAGTTCTTTTAGTTAGTTCTGGTGGTCTGTAGGAATACTACCACAGATGTAGTTTTTAAGTTTATTTTGCTTGAACTAAGTCCATGAGTGCAATTCATCTGATAAATGTTTTAAACATTGTAAAATATGTGCTTAAGTGATCTTTAGCATATTTGCTATGTTGTGCAGTCATTATCTCTGTTTTCTAACTCCAGAATATTTCTATCATTCCAAAAAAGGATCAGTTAGATCCAAAATCCTTTTACTCCACACCCTGTCAACCATTAAAAATCTGCTTTCTGTTATGAATTTTCCTATTCTGGAAATTTCACACTATAAATGCAAGTAAACATTATATGGCCTTTTGTATCTGACCTCTTTCACTTAACAAAATTTTTTTTGGTCCAACAATAAACTGCACTTTGTTTATTGAAATTGGCCCTGAAAAGCATTTATGTTAGCTTTGCTTTTGCATTGGCAGGAATGATGTTGCTATGAACATAAATGCACAGTTTTTCATTTTAATACGTGTTTTCAATTCACTTAAGCATATACTTAAAAATACTAAATTTTTGTATCAAACAGGAATCATATGCCTAGTTTCTGAGGAATTAGCATAAATTTAAACTCAATTAAATATCATTATTTTGTACTATTTGTTCACTTTAATGCATCACGTATAATCTTTTGCAAAAGAAATAGACTCTCCATAGGTTTAAAAAAATCACAATATAGAAATATAAAATAAATACAGTAGTGAACCACAAGATACATAGTAAATATGTGTTCAATTTTTTCCACCTAGTTTAAGAAAATCTGTTAGAAGAGAAACTTCTATCCTGAATATAGGAAAAATTGGGTTCAAAGTTTGAGTGCTGCAACATGTTTGGAAGTTTTCAGTAGCTGGTGCTACTGTTGCTATAGAAAACGGTGTCCCTAATTCCTCATTCCAGCTATTACTCAATTACAGCCTTCCACTGCAACTTATCAGAGTAGGAAAGAAAAATTTAACAGCTGAGTTTTTGATTGTTACTGATGGTTTCCCATGCACATAATTCAAACGCCCCACCCAACACCAGTGTCCCCTCCTCCCTCCTCCAAGTACTCCAATGCCCCTCCCTTTCAAGATCAGTTCCTACTAACTCAACTATGTGGTTTAGTTTTCCAGTTATTATTGCCTTTGGCCCTTCGTTCCTACTTGCTATGTATCTTTAAGACCCACATATAAGAAAGATTATTTTTTTAATTAATTTTTATTAGTGAAACACCATGAGGTACAGTTGTAGATTTACAAATTTTTGTGCTTGGGTTTCGATTATACAATGATCAAGTACCCATCCCTCCACCAGTGCTCATTTTCCACCACCATGGATCCCAGTATCCCTTCCACACCCATCCCCCATCCCACCCTGCCTCTGTAGCAGGGCATTCCCTTTTGTTCTCTCTCTGCTTTTGGGTGTTGTGGTCTGCAAAAGAGGCATTGAGTGGCAATCATGTCCGGTCCATAGTCTACTTTCAACATGTATCTCCCATCCTGGGAGGATCCTCCAAACACCCTTTATTTGGTGCTCCCTTCTCTATCTGAGCTGCTCGAGAAAGATTATTCTTTATCTATCCCTTTCCTTCTGGCTAACTTCACTCAGCATGGTATCCTCTAGTTCCACCTTGCTTCTTTCTCGGTTTCTAGAATGTTGTTACGCATAGAGTGACTTCTCAATAGATGAGTGTTACAAGAAAAGTTTTAACCAAATAACATCACTATTTGCTTTTATTTATTTACAGCCATCACTTTTACCTTGCTACATTGTCAGTCTACTGTTTCCATAATCAAAACTTGCCTTTTCCCTTAAAGACATAATTTCTTGTTAAATATTTAGCAATGAGTCACATATAAGGCAGAAATACTATTAAAGGTGCTGGACATCTTGCTACCAGCTATAACAAAACTTAACCTGAGAGTTTCTCTCTAGTACTGCTTTGCTATTTCCCTAAAGAGAGCTACACAGTTTATACTTCTATGAACACTGTTGCAAAATTGTGTGACACTCAGTAGAGCTTGTAGTATGAAAATATTTGATATCATCTGTCTAAGATTATATATTACTAATATGAGAGCCTATAAATAATAAATAGTCTGAAAGAAGCATTCAAAATCTTGATGTAAACTTTAGTATATTCTAGGTCTGAACAGGAGAGTCACAGAAATTGTGTTTGCCATTAATCTCTGCCATCAATGACCTCATTTCTAAATACGCTCAAAGAATTAATCATTATATTCCACAAACTTCTAGTTCTTTACCTCCAAATATGCTGCATGTCACCATATTTTGTTTCCACTTCCTCTATAATCAGAGTATAAAAAGCTCTTTATAAAATTACTCAGTGTACCATTTATCATTAATATAAATATCTTGATACTTGTCATAAGGTAACAAAGGTGTTTTCTTTTCAATTTCAGTCTGTTACTCTCTTCTAAATGGCCTTGTGCCAACACACATCATTTTTCTCCCATCCTCACCTATATAGAGGACTTTACTTGTTAAAACTTTTACATTTGTAGCCCTTACTCATAAATCATCTACTTAGGTCCATAATCATTTAATTTTCCTCTTCAGTTCACTCTCTCTAGGTGTTATAAATCAGATTATTACATTACGCATTTACAAAATTTCCCAAAGTGCATCAAAGAATTTCTCACTAACATGATCCCAATAACCATTATCTCACTCTAGATATAAGGATAAAATCAATGTTTAGACTTCAATAGGAATAAGCTGCAGAGCATGTGAGTAAAGAGTGGTGTATAGTATTATATGCTATTATTATATTATCCTATATTACATGAATTCTTATATAACTCAAACAGACTAAATTTAACCATGTCAGGTACCAGGACACATTTCTTTGGAAATAAAACAAAAGAATATCTCTTTTGTTCATTCTGTTAGGTAAACAGAGTTCCCTCTTAATATTGCTGTTAAAATACCATTTTTTAGTTTCTTAAAACAATACTTATCACCAAGCCTCTACTGAGGATTTCAGGACACTCATCTATTAACATTGAGGCCCTTCTGACCTACTACCATTTTGATCGGAGATAAATTTGTCAGTGTTCCTTGTCTTGACACCGTTACTAGAGAACAACAGTTAACAGGCCTAGACATTTGATTTTGGATTTGAAGCTCAACTCTACTACTTAAAGCAAGTTCCTTCATGACTATCTCATTGATTCTTCATCCACAACATGAGTTTTGGTAATTTGCTTCATAGTCACAGGTAGCCACTGGAGCTGGGTACAGCAAGATAATATTGAGGAATATATAATTCTTATGATGATTATTTATTATGAGCACTTCCCAGGCTGAACTGCTAATCCACCAACAGTTAACAGCTTCAGGTAAATCCTATTTATGTCTTGGTTAAGTGTCTGTAACCCGTTTTGTGTATTTTCCTTCTCATCCTTCTCCCCATACTCAACTCACTTCCTCCCTTGATGATATCAAGAGAAAAGAACTTTAGCATGAAGATTTTCTCATAGATCCCTTCAGCCATTGTCTGAATTACTGGGAGCTGTCAGAAGTCCCCACCCTATTTAAAAACTGATTATATAGTCTTTTAGCACTGGATACTGTACTGCATATCCAGAATAATGCCTCAGCATCTAACAGAGTAATCTGGGGTTTGAAGAAAGATTCAATCTTTTTTTTTTTAAGGGAGGGGACTTTGGACCACATCCAGTGTTGTTCAGGGTTTACTCCAGGCTCTTTGCTGAAGGACCCTCCTAGTGATGCTTGAGAAAAGCGTATAAGATTAACATTCATGGAATCAAAGACAGATGTATGTAAAGTGTGTGTGTTAACCCCTGTCCTATCTTTTCAACCCTAAAACCCATTTAAGAAGTAAAATATGCATTCAGAGTTGAAAGCTTTCATAACCCATAAACTTCCCTTGTGACTGCTTTAAAGGAAACTACATTTTCCCTGATGTTTACGCTAGCGAAGAGCAATGATGACTTTCTATTTTTCATCACTTTGTCCTCACTAAAATCTATTTCTCCTTGGAGGCCATTGACAAGACATAAGAAATATCTCCTTGGTCTATACTATAATAATCACTAAGTGATTATTCAGTGGATGCCTGCTAGCTCTGTGTAAGAGAACTATATAAAGTTTTTGCTTTTGTAAAATAATAATTGAATTATTCAAAGTAAAATTCATCACTCTAACCTAAGAGAGATTAGCAAGGTATGTTATCACTCAAATAAACACACCAAAAAAAAACACACTTGAATGAATAAACGTAAAAAAAGATTAGCAACTTAACAGTAGGGGACTAGTAGTTTTAGCTTATGTGAGGCAGAGAAGAGAAATGGTCATTTTCTCCTGATCTATCTCTGCCACCCTGGGATCAGCTGGGAAGGCTAGGACTGATAAAGTCTGCAATGAGCCCCTGTGAAGCAAGGACCAGAGCCCTAAACCCCATGCCAGCCCCACCAGGTGGCCATTAAGTCATACCTGACATCCTCTTGGTTTTCTTGGCCTTGGAGTTGATCCCCACCACCCAATTTCTCAGGGAGCCATGAACTTAGGCTGGAGCAAGGATTTGCTCTTTGCAGGAGTGAAAAGTCAGTCCTAGACCTTACCCAGGGTTACCAGGTTCTTGCCTTACCTTGGAGAAAAAGAATTTCATGAGTAGACAATCAGTGAAATAAAAATAGATTTTATTTATAGTGTTTTAGGAAAAGGAAGGAGAGCAAAGGGAGAGAGAGTAACGGGCTCAAGGAAGTATATGAACTTCTCCAAAGGTGGCGAGAGCCCCAGTACACATCTCAAGAGGGGAGATGCCAGTGACACATGTGCTCAGGCACCACATGTGCTCAGCCTTGTGGGCACAAGCAGCACATGGGCTCCGGCACATATTCATGCACTTCCTTTGTTCAAGATGTTTTTAATAGGTTTTTCCAACCTGCTCCCAACTGGGGCTTCTACCTAGGTAATAGTCCTTTGCTAGGGTTGGCTGCCAAGGGTAGAGTTGGAGAAGGTCGATGGTCCTCTTCAAAATTTCTTTTCTTGCTGGAGCTTCTCTTGAAGGTGGGGGTGGGGGTGGGGAGGTTCAGTCTTCTCTGGATCTGTTGGAACCTGGTGATAATCTTATCAGGTCTGAGTTCACAAGATGGGCTCTTTGCAGCCTTGGACTGTTGGTTTTATTATTTCCCAGGAATTTCATTGTCATGGGGGCCCTTCCCTGTCTAAGTGCCTACATCAGTTTCAACTTAGGCTAGTGATGGTGCTAAAAATTAAATGATAAAATAGTCAATATTCTTTAGCAAGTATCACAATAAATTACATGCTTTCTTTCATTTTATCTCTCTCTGAAGTGTTCCTGCATGCATGATTGAGAAATCAATACTGCTGCTGATCTTCGTGTTAGGCAGTGAGTCACTTTTCAGATATCACAATGCCTCTGCAGAGACTCTCCGCACTCTCAGAGACCAGAACTTAGAGTTTAGCCTATCACAGGTCAAGTCAAAAGGAGCCATAGAATCTAAGATTCATTGCCTAATCTCTTAAATCTCTAACAAATAGAACATGAAAATTAGTATTTAATGATTTGAGTTTTAATTCCCAAATCCACTATGGGGAAAAATATTATCTATCCTAAGTTTTCTAGCTTCAAGTACTGCTTTTCTAGGTTTTTAATTGACCGTCATTAAATGTGGAGTTACTTACCTTCATTATAAAGATAAAAAAAAATTGGGTATTGAGCCAGGAGTTAATTTAATTTTTTTTAGTACTTAGAGCAATAGAAATTTATTGGAGAAAATGTTGGACTGCAATACTGGTTTTCAGCGGGGATAATTTTGCTTTCTGAAGGAATAATTGAGAATATTTGAACAAATTTTTGGTTGTAGAACTCAAGAGCAGGGGGAACTGCTGGCATCTAGTGGGTAGAGAACAGTGATGCAACTAAACATACTCCTGTAGGATGCACAGGACATTCTCCAAGAATTATTCAACCCAAATTATCAATACCTCTAATGCTGAGAAACCCTAAGACAGAAAAAAAACGTAATGTTTCATCCTAAAATTGAATTCCTAGGAAACCATAGCACAGCATGTAGGGCATTTGCCTTGCATGCGGCCAACCCAGTCGACCCAGGTTTGATTCCTCCACCCCACTCAGAGAGCCTGGCAAGCTACCCAGAGTATTCCGCCCACACAGCAAAGCCTGGCAAGCTACCAGTGACATATTCAATATGCCAAACACAGTAACAAGTCTCATAATGGAGACGTTACTGGGCCCGCTTGAGCAAATCGATGAACAGGAGGACAGTGCTACAGTGCTACATTTCTAGACATACCTCCAAAGAAAGGTTTCACCTCTCCTCAAAGATAATCAACTCTGCATTCTCACTAAGACAGGGATTCCTGCAGATTTATCTTAAGCATGCATGTGTGTCTGTGAGTGTGTGTGTGTGTGTGTGTGTATTGTGTGGTGGGTTTGGGGGTATGGTGGAGAGAGTGGGAGTCTGTCATATTTCAATTCATTCCATCTGGACCTAGAAGTTTGTACTTGGGAAAGTTGGGTTAGCAATTAATTAACCTTGTTATGGGGAGAACTTGTGACTGGCGCTGGAGAGATCACTCAGTACGGAAGTGAACACTATCTCCCCATCTTCTCCACCAACCCCAAAATCTTTTAATTATACTCTTCACCCCAGCATTTCATTTATCAATAATCACTAATGGTTACCTCTCTTATAGAGGCCATCTAAGGCACATCTTTTTGATGCTCTGTCAATGAAAGAAGCTAGTCTATACTTGCTCAGACTTATCTAGAATGTGTCTTGTGAAAGAGAAGGGTAAAAACAAAAGTGTAACTACTTTATTCTGAACCGAAGCTGAGTGCTCTCTATATCTATCGCAACAAAACTTGAAGCAATACTACCAGCCCCATTGTGGGGTGAAGGGTCTGAAGGCCAGGACATCTACGTGACAGAAGATCATAAAGGTGAGCTAAACAAAAGCACATCTTTTTGTTCCCAAAGCATGCCTCTTTCACTTTCATGTTACTTTCCAGATCACTTCTTACCACCTCTCTATTAACCAGTGCATGAAACTGGAAATTTATGAAGGACCCACCATACTGCTATTGATTTTAGACATACATCCATTTTTGCTTAACTCATCTTTCAATGTGTTCATCATTATCCATTAGGCAGGTCAAATAGGCAGTATCACCCCAGGAGAACCTTGAAATAACACTCAAACAGACAAATATTACTAAGACCAAGGATCAATCAATATTTTTTATGATGAAGAGTTATAACCATAGTGAAAGTCTGACTTATCCTAATATATCTAGCAGGATAAATGAAAAATCAGTTCTACCCATAATATTTATCTGGCCAGGTCACCCCTATCTCCTTAAACTTCATAAGTGAAATGCAATGAGCTATAATGCTATAAATCATTTCCTTATATGGCATCAAGACTAAAAGTAGCTTTGTATGCTCAAAGAGAAAAACTCATGAGACTTAGGGAACACAAAACCTTCATATTTTTTCCACCCAGAACTTTTATTGTTGCTGTTGTTACCAGGGATTAAACCTAGGACCTCACATATGTAAGGCAAGTGCTCTTCCACTGAATTATATCCCTGATCTTGTTTCCCTAATGAAAAAGGTTAAAGTAGTTCATATTTGTAATATTCTATACTAAAGTATGCATTTTTCTTTATAATATTTATATAATCTTTCTCCAAATCCTCAAAAACAACTGATTACTGAATTTATACACTCTCCTAGCTTACAAAGCTTGAACTAAAAAAGGAACATTTTTGTTCCTATCCAATTAACCTGAATTGTAGTATAAAGAATTTAACTCCTAATACTAGTTTGAAGGACTGTGTGCATTCCAATAGGAAATATTCTTGGATTTATAACCCTCTAATTTTGTATTCCCAGAGGTTTTGCATACTCAACGATCTTCACTAAAAACTGTGTTTGAGTGGAGGGAAAGAACTGGTATGTTAATAAATTTAATTGAATATCATATAATTTGTCTGAAGCGATAGCACAGTGGTAGGGCATTTGCCTTGCACACAAACAGCCTGACCAACCCAGGTTCGATTCCTCTGCCCCTCTCGGAGAGCCTGGCAAGCTACCCAGAGTATCTTGCCCACAAGGAGAAGCCTGGTAAGCTACCCATGATGAATTTGATATGCCAAAACACAGTAACAACATGTCTCACAATGGAGCCGATACTGGGCCCCGCTCAAGCAAATCAATGAACAATGGGAGGACAGTGTTACAGTGCATCATATACTTATTGATCTTCCTCCAAGTCTTTTCAGAATTTGTGGGAACTCAATAAAAGATGTAAAATCCAAAGTTTCATTGTAGAGTAGTGACCATTCTTTTCAAAAGTCCTTTCTATGAGGAAAGTCATTTTCTACCATAAGTATTGGGAATCTTAACACTGTAAGAAAATTTAGAAATATAATTTTTATCAAGAGCAGAAATTTTAAGTTTTAATATCCCTTGCTGAGAGAGATTCATTCCACCAACATCTGGGTCCTCTCAACGAAGATATTTTGACTTAGGTTTTAAGGCAGACTATTATGCTATTTTAGAGAAAGCTAAAGTGCAGACCCAATGTTTTACATAATTCTGAAGCATGATCTCAAAAAATCTGCTTCACTTGTAAATAAATATTTAGCACATATCATTTGCCCTGAATTTTTCTGAATATGTGTAAAAACATACATCTAAAAAGCAAAAAATAAATAATTAATTGTCATAACAGGATGCGTACACTATGGCAACATGTTACTAAAAATAATATGCTTTGCGTTTGGTTCAGTTCCAAGTAGTTTTCATGTGCAAATTTATTTAATTCTCACAGTGATTCCCTAATATATGATCCAAAGAAAAGAATTCACACTAAGGAAAAAAATTGTTAATTTTTGTTTAGTCATCATTTTTAATGAGACATTTAGTTTAAAAAAAAAAGTCACATCAAAATCCAATCTGAGATAAAAAGGATAAAACAAGACTTGACAAAGTGAAGAATGATGTAAAATAAGTAAAATATTAGTTTCCTTGAAGGTTTCTGTTTTGGTAGCTTTTTTTTCACCTTCAATCAGAGAACTGGGGAAGCAGAATAATTTGTTAGATAGTGAATGTCTTATGGATCCATAAAAAGGCTGTAAAGATAATACAATGGGTTAAACTTGCACAGAGCCAAACCAGGTTTAATCCAACATAAGGTTCCCTGAGCACTGGAGCCCCACCAGGAGTGATTCCTGTACATGGAGCACCAGCGTGATTTTCCTAACAAAGCAAATTCAAAAGGAATTCATAAAAAGAATAGCCCAAGAGCAGTGAATGGGCACTGGTGGAGGGATAGGTACTCAAACATTGTTTGACTGAAACTCAATAATGAAAATTTGTAAGTCTGTAACTGTATCTCACGGTGATTCACTAAAATATTAAAAAAAAAAACCCATATATTAGCCCAAGTGGTGACCTTAAATGGTTAACGTTTAGACTCTAGGTGCAAAAGAGGGAGATTTGGGGGTAAAGAACCTTCAATCAGCATCTGACATGCACCTTGCTTTTCCTTGAAAGTACAATTTTACCATTTCCCCAAAATGGAAAGTATTTTCTTCATGAGGTATTTCGAGGAAAAAACTGAAGGAGATTGTTTTCTGCCTTGGAAAAAAATGCTGGAAAGTAGTATTTCAACACAATTAATATCCAGAAGAAAATTCTTGTGTTTCCTATCTTGAATTTACTCTCCATAGACTAGAGACTGGTATTTGAATTATTCACCATTATTTACATTCAATTATTCTCTTTAATATGCTCTGACCATCACTGAAAAGCTGCATTATCATGCAAGAAAAAAATCCATAATATTGGACAACTGAAATGATTTTGTAATTACCATAATGTGATTTTCAATAATGTCGCATTAACTATGAGCATGAAAGAAAAAAAATGGGGGGGGGCAGATAAAATGAGCTCAAAATGTCAAGTAGATTTCTTTCAGCATAGCTTTCAAAAAAATCATGAAATATCCATCATGGTACAAATATTATAATATCTATTTTAATTAGAACTATGAGATGCGGAATTTTTGAATTGGCAAAAATTAGAAATTCCAAGAATACAAAAGGGGTGTGTGTGGCATGTTTCACGTCCTAGATTACTGGTTCCAATTCATCTCTTATTCTATCTATAGCCTTTGCTGTTTTTTTTTTTTTTCAGTTTTTCCACAAACGAAATGGAACAAATTTCTTTGCTCTCTGTTACTCATGGCTTGTCAACTGAATGAAGTGGTGGTGACAGTAGAGTTCAGTTCTGTGACTGGGCAACAAGACACTTTGTATATTTCTGCTCCATTCACAGCTACTGCCACCTTCATTAGTGAATAAAGAGTCTATATGTACCAGTGGAGAATGATATATTCATGGATATGAGCCACAATTGGGGGATACTTATCCAAACCTTTAGATAGGCCAAGCCCCTTACACTGGCAGATAATATATGAGAAACAAGACAATGCATCTTTTATGCTCTTGCACAGGAACATCATGACCATCATTGAATTGTATCACAGGTGGGTAGGTATTGAGTTGATTTTTGTTCAAATTGATTTAAATTAAGCATTTCGAAGAGAATCAAAAATTTCTGGGTTTCGCATGGGTTGGCAAGAGTAAAGAAGAAAGACAGATTCTCATACCACGTTGGTGGAAATATAAACTAACGTAACCTTCTTGTAAAATAATATAGTTTTTTAAAATATCACTTGTATCACTTGTCATCACGTTGCTCATCCATTTGCTCAAGCGGGCACCAGTAACGTCTCCATTCATCCCTGTCATGTGCTAGTGTAGCCCAATGGCATCTGCTCGCTCCAAAAACACAAAGATTATTGGGGCTGGAGAGATAGCACAGTGGGTAGGGAGTTTGCCTTGCACGCGGCTTACCTGGGTTCAATTCCCACCATCCCATATGGTCCCCTGAGCACCTCCAGGAGTAACTCCTGAGTGCAGAGACAGGAGTAACCCCTATGCATCACCAGGTGTGACCCAAAAAGCAAAAACAGACAAACAAACAAAAAAACACAAAGAACATCAAACAGTTCATTCGGGGTCTTGAAGAAGTCCAACCATCTCATAGGTGGGCCGCTAGGCATTCTTTTGACATCTCTTGGAATCTAGTTGGTAACAGCAGTAGTCTCCAAATTGGATTATGTGTCCGGCCCATCTGATTTTCAACACCTTGTCAAACGAAACAGCGTCCTGAACCTCAATCGTCGACGGAGGACGGAACTCCGGATTCCTTCTCTCACTTGAGTGAAGCGTAATATTCTAAGCATAGCTCTTTTGATTCCTCTTTGGGAGACCTGAATAGCATTCTCATCCTGTTTTTGTAAGGCCAAGGTTTCTGAGGTATATGTTAGTGCAGGAAGAACGGTGGAATTGAAAAGATGTGCCAGGTGCCAGAGGCTCTTGGTCCTCTTAACAATATAAAAAATATATATATAAAAACTCACGTGCCAGGGCATTTATCATGTTGACTTCTTGACCTAGGTACACATAACTGTTGCATTCGAAGATGGTCATTCCGTTGAGAGCGAATGGAGCGTCAGGAAAGAGCTGTTTCTCATAGACATTATCTTAGGAAGATTCAGCTGTAGTCCAGCATTTCCACACTCATGGTCAAAGTCGGCCAGCATTTGTGCCACTTGGCTAATGTTTGGTGTTATTAGAACAATGTCATCAGCAAAGCAGAGGAGGTGTACTTGCCAACCATCTATCTTCACTCTCATTCCTTCCCATTCCAGTCGTTGCATGATGCTCTCGAGGGTGGCACTGAATAGTTTCGGTGAAATGGTATCAACCTGCCGAACCCCTCTCTTGACATCAATGATTACTTCTTTGAAGAATGGTGAGATCCTGGTAGTGAATCCATAATACAGCTCATGGAGGATCCTGATGTATTGAGTTTGAATGCTCTGATTGGCTAGGGCTTCAATGACCGCTTCCGTCTCAACAGAATCAAAGGCCTTCTTTAAATCAATGAATGTTAGACAGAGCAGCATCTTGAACTTCCAAGAAACCTCAATGAGCTTGGTTATCATGTGGATATGGTTGATGGTGCTGAATCCTTTGTGGAATCCGGCTTGCTCATATGGTTGTCCTTCATCTAGTGTTCTGCCAATCATATTCAGGATGACTCAAGTGGTTGTCCTTCATCTAGTGTTCTGCCAATCATATTCAGGATGACTCAAGTGAACAACTTGTAAGATGGCAGACAATAGACAGATCGGGCGATAGTTGCCAAAGTCGTGGATATCTCCCTTCTTGTACAGTAGTACAGTCCTACTGGTTTTCCATTGGGTAGGAACCTTTCATTCAGACAGGTAGTGTGTGAAGAGTTGAGCCAGCGTATTGATGAGTACTGATGGCAGATTCTTCAGGTGTTCAGGTCTGACCTTGTCTGGGCCGGGTGCTGTTCATTTCTTTACTGACAAAATGGCGTGTCAGATTTCAGAAGGGAGAACATTGGGAACGACATATCCATCCTGTGGAATTTGGTATGTGGGCAGGTGGACATGGCTATCAAAGAGATCTGAGTAGAAGCCATGGATAATCTTCTCCATTGCCCTTCTGCAAAATGTGATAGATCCATCAGGACGTTGGAGTGTAGTCATCTTGCTCTTGTAGTTGGCAAAGGACAGGTGGGTGTTATGAATGCTTTTCCCGGCTTCTGTCGCATCTACCAGTATTTCTGCTCTTCTCTCTTTGAGGTCTTCCTTGATCGCATCTCTGCACTGCTGTGCGAACTTGGACGTTCACTTGTGGTTGCCTGAGGCATGCGCCAAAACACTTAGGCGAATAAGCTCAAGAGTTTTCAAAGACAGGCATTTTTTTGTGACTATCTCTCTCTTGGCATTCCTTGCACAATTATGGAGGTGCTGAACATGTTGATTGTATTCCTCGTCAATGTTGTCAACAATGGCATCTTCCCATGTTGCAGCAATAGTGCCAAAGAGCTCCCAGTTGATGGTTGTTCTGGGAGTTCTCTTTTTGAACTTTGCAGCCCTTTCTCCCCGCTCTGTGAAGTAGAATTTTGCATGAAGGAGACGTTGGTCCGTTCCCGTTTGGAATTTTGGGACAATAGTGACATCAGTCAGGCAAAACCATTGATTGAATATGATGTGGTCTATTTCATTGTAGAACCGTCCATCGGGAGACTCCCATGTCCAACGTTTAGATTCGGCCTTCTGGAACTGTGAGTTACCATGGATAGTCTTGGGTCGACATGATGAACTCAGACAGTCTTTCACCCTGTTTGTTGAATGATCTGGCACCTGAGTTGCGCAGGAGGAAGTGAGTGACTTGGAACGCCTTCAAGAGTGTTGAAGAAATAGCTAAGAGGACGAAGAACCTCTGGCTCCAGGCACATCTCTTTGATTTCGCTGTTCTTCCTGCATTAACATAGGCCTCAGAGACCTGGGCCTTATGCAAACAGGATGAGAATGCTATTTGGGTCTCCCAAAGAGGAATTGAAAGAGCTATGCTTGGAGTATCACCTTTCACTCAAATGAGAGAAAGAATCCAGAGTTCCGACCTCCATGGACGACCAAGAATCAGGGATGCTGTCTCATTTGCCAAGGCGTCAAAAATCAGATGGGCTGGACACGTAATGAGATTTAGAGACAACTGCTGGACTAGGGCCGTTACCGACTGGATCCATGTGATGTCAAAATACCCCGTGGCCGCCCACCTACCAGATGGTCAGACTTCTTCATCAAGATCATGAACGATAGGTTTGAGGCTCTTCATGTTCCTAGAATGAACAGACGCCATTGGGCTACTCTAGCGCGCGACAGAGACAGATAGAGACGTTACTGGCACCCACTTGAGCAAATCGACGATTAACGGGAAGTCAAGTGATCAAGTGATATATAAAAAAATAAAATTACATATGATCCAGCAATTTCACTTCTAGTTATTTATCTGAAGAATAAAAGAATACTATTTCAGAAAGATAGAGATGACCTATGTTCTTTGCAGCATTAGTCACAGAAGTCAAGCTGTGAAAACAATGTAAAAACTCTTATCAGATGACCAGATAAAGAAGGTTCATTGTAAATAATCAATAGAATACTCATCTATTAAAAATAAAGACATCTTGCCTTTGGAGAAATCTAGATGTAACCTGAAATGATTATGTCAAGCAAAATAAGTCACAGAGAAAGAAAAAAAATGGGTGATGTCACTCATACACAATTTTTTTTAAAAGCAGCAAATGTACTCAAAGATCTCCTACCTCAGATTATAAAATGTTGACTACCAGAGAGGAAAGGAAAGTGACAGACTTGGGAGGAATGGGTCAAGAGGCTGGGTTGATAGCAATTAATAGTACTAGATGTTTGGTAGTGCATGGGGACTGACATACATATTTATTTACATGTGTATATCAACCATGCTGAGACCACTCTCCACATGCATGAAGGTACCGGCAGAGGAACAAAGGCATGTGGGTCCTGAGGCTGAGATCTCCAAGCCTGCTCAGATCGGGGCTGAGCATCCTCCACCCAGATCCTCCACCTTCCAGTAGGCAGGGGTCACACCACCAACTGGCCCCCTAGCACCGTGTAATCCCATCAACAGCCAAGACCCAGAGACTATAAAACCAAGCTCCCAGAAGAGAACAGCACAGAGAGAACTCAACCCGCCCCCCTGCAAGGGGCCCGTGCCTGGCTTCCTCACCCGGGTCCCTTGCAGGGTGGACGGGTTGAATTTCCCTCCCTGCCCCGAGCAGAGCTCCAGCAGCCAAAGACCTCCAGAACCACCAACCAACCACCCAGATCCTCCATCTTCCAGTAGGCAGGGGTCACATGCACCAGCTGGCCGCCTGGCACCATCTAATCCCATCAACTGCCAAGAGCCAGCTCCTGGTCATCTTATTATCTTATTCTTTTTTTGGACAACCTGGCAGGCTACCAAATGTAACCTGCCCACATGGCAGAATCTGGTAAACTCCCTTTGGCGTACCCAATATGCCAAATACTAGTAATAATGATGGGTCTCATTCTCCTAACCCTTAAAGAGCCTTAAATATGGCACTTTTTAAAATCTCAGGGTTAGGACGAAGGAGACGTTACTGGTGCCTGCTCGAGGCAATCGATGAACAACAGGATGACTGTGATCGTGATTGTGATGATATAATGATGAATTCCAGTGAGGAAAAATTCATTTTTAGAAACTGTAATTGTGTTTCATCTTTATGTTGATATAAAATAAGAAAACTATAAATAGGAAACTAGAAAAAAGGATGAAATAATATCAAGACTCCTGTTTGCTCCATGAAACTCAGAGACTATAAGTCGTTGTTCTTAATTAAAAAGACATTAAAAAATTAACACAGACTCTTTTGACTTTGCCTCAGGGCAGCTTATTGTGCTATCAGAATGCATAATATATATGTCCAGGCCCATCTGCTTCCCCATCTCCAGGAAAGATTGTGAATGTTGGTGCCTCCAGTGAGAAAGTGTCCTGTCAAGTTAATTTCCTCAGAACAGATAACATAACAGTGATCTGGCACAATGAATTAGTAGATGATTATAAGGCCCACGTTTTCTGATCTTCTGCCATCTTCCTGACAGAAACCATAACAAACTAAACAAGCTTCACTACGAAATAGAAAGAGACCCCTTTGAACGAGCACAGCCATGTTTTATCTTCTCAGAAAGGAAACTACAATTAGTGAGCTGCTGGGGGCATCAGCTGTAGGGCAGCTGGTCTTGACTTCCTGTCCTCAATCAACTGGATGATCAGGTTATCATTGGCTTCATGCAGTAGAGTGGGAAGAAGGGGAAAATCTGAATTTCTAATAAAGTTCATGCATGCAGTTGATATTGTAAAGCAGACGTCTCCATGAGTTTATGCTTTCTCTCTGAGAAATTATCTATTATCAGATATTATAATGTAATATCTGATCATGTGCTCAAGACCTTTCACTATGTTCCCGTTCAGATATTATCTTGAATTGCAGGGCTGATTATCAGCACTAAGAGAAAGTACAGTGTTATGGAAGAAAGTTTAGACCCAACATAGTTGCTCTCCAGCACGGCCACAGCCCCAGAAGCACAAGGACTTCATGCAGAACCCAGCAGCTTGGAGCAGAAAAGTGAAAGGACTATGCGTTAATCCAGGCCATCATGTCTGCCCGGAGGGGAAAGGGTTTTGGTCCCTTCCGCCCTCCTCCCTCTGGAAAGAAAGGTGGCGGCCACATGGGAGCCTTGTGGACAGCAGGTATGAGCCGGGGGTGTGGGGGCGACTAAAACCTCATGGGAAGGGGGGCGTTCCGGTCCGTCCTTCACGCCCTACTGAGGTCACCAGTTTCCCCCCTGCGAGCGGCTCTCCAGCACGGCCACAGCCCCAGAAGCACAGGGACTTAATGCAGAACCCGGCAGCTTGGAGCAGAAAAGTGAAAGTACTATGCGTTAATCCAGGCCATCATGTCTGTCCGGAGGGGAAAGGGTGTTGCCCCAGTCGCCTTCTCCTCTCTGGAAAGAAAGATGGCGGCCGCATGGGAGCCTTGTGGACAGCAGGTATGAGCCGGGGGAGTGGGGGGGCGACTAAAACCTCATGGGAAGGGGGCGTTTCGGTCCGCCCTTCACGCCCTACCGAGGCCACCAGTTGCCCCCCACTAGCGGCTCTCCAGCACGGCCACGACTCCAGAGCACAGAAACCAATTTCTTAACTATCTGACTTTCAGTATAAATACTTCCAGGGTCAATAAGTAAAATAGCAGAAATCCAAAACCAACATTTAATTCTTGAACCCAGCTGTAGAAAGCAAATCACGTCACAATGCTTTTTCAGCATGTCTGATTTGGGGGGGGGGTAAACTCTAAATTATAGTGGTGAATCTTTTATTGAAACAATGAATCTAATCAAAGCAGATAGAGTGTTAACTAGAATTCATCTGCCCCACAGGGACTGGGAGGGGTGGGGGGGTGGGGTTTTATTGGGGTTCTTCATGGTAAAAAAAAAGTATTGGTAAAGGGAAATGTGTTTGATATTTGCATGACTGAGACCTAAACCTGAAAGCTTTGTAACCTTTCCCAAGGTGATTCAATAAATAAAAAAAAATTTAAAAAAAAAAAAAAAAGTAGAAGAATTTAAGTCTTGCCCATCATTTAACTTGCAGTGCATTTTAGACATTTAATCCATTAATCAGCCTCTATTTCTTTGCCAACCAAATGGAGTAACCAACCACTGGAGGGAAGGCATTTGCCCATAGAAAGCTATCTAATTGCCATCAGTCAATAATGTGATTTCTCACTGTTTAGTACAGGAAAAGTACAAAAAATTAGAATTTCCCTAATTTACAGGTTTATATAATATGTCTTGAGAAGTTTTTCCTTGTCATGTTTTTTTTGGTGAATGACAAAATACTTCAATGCTAAAGAGGGATGTAAACAAAAAAATATTTGAGATACTTAAATGCTATTCATTTGGTAAAATTGTATCACAAGATAAAAATGATAATTACTTGGAGTATACAAAGACAACAGTTCATTCCTCCTAAAAATTATATTCTAGAAATGATCAAATAATATTTTGTTTACATTTGTTATCTTTTTGAATCTGTTTAAGATTAGTAAACGTAAATTTATTTCATTAATGTTCCTGTGCTTTGGGGTTTTATAAATAGTTTTTTTCCATAGAAAAGGATTTTACAAGCTGTCTTTACCATCTATTTCTATACTTGGTTGTATAAAGTATAAAATAATCTTTATACTTTCAAACTGGCTCTGTATTAATCCTAAATATGTTACTGATAGAAAACACACACACACACACACACACACACACACACACACACACACACAAGAAACATCTATTTTGAAACTTCCAAATTTGTAAAACATAAGCAAAGTCATTAAGTGTCACTAAACCTCACACTCATCTACAGAATGGAAATTAGGATTATCACTTTATATCATTTGGGGGAACATAATAATTACTCAATGAATAATGGTAACCTTTGGTTATACTTTGCTCATTTTGCTTACTCTTT
Organism: Sorex fumeus; assembly: GCF_029834395.1. Taxonomy (NCBI): domain Eukaryota; kingdom Metazoa; phylum Chordata; class Mammalia; order Eulipotyphla; family Soricidae; genus Sorex; species Sorex fumeus. The sequence continues at coordinate 62,122,271 of NW_026606059.1, forward strand.
TCAAGGAAGGCACCAGGTATCTCAAGTCAAGAAAAAATCAGTTCAAAAGAGTTTTACCTTGTTATCTCCCATGCAAAACACAATGATAAACCTGGTGCTGTGCTGTATAAGGAAGTGTTATTAAATTCAGTCATTATTCTCTATTTTGTCAGTATACTCCTTCTGTGGACCCCCTACTCCCTTCCTCACAATGATCTTACATCTCAGATAAGCTTATATATCCTCTTTAATACTACAGAGAACTCCCTCTCCCCCAGCTCCTCATACTGGAAATCCCCAACTTTTTGTTTTTTCCCCACCTCTAAATCTGTATTATCATTTATACCCACAGCTGCCAGAACTGGCAATAAGCCCAACTGAATAGTGATAATAAAGCCTGAAGCTATGGAAAATTACATAGTTGGAAGGCTTCTTAGGAAACAATGTGCACGCTTGTTAAACCTATATTTAGGGGTAGAATATTTTTTCAGCGATGAATGCCAACTCTGCGCTTTCTAAGCTGTTCATAATTCAATTATATTACCAGCTCAGGACTATGTAATTCAATTATCAACACAGGTATTATATGTCCACAGAATTGTAACTAAGTTAAACCAAAGAGGAGCCAATCCATGCATTGCCTTTTAATATTGATGTGAAAGGGCAAAGAAAATGTGAGAACTTAAGAATTTTTGTGTTTTTACAAGACTTAATTTCCTTAGTGAACATCATATAGAATTTTAGCATAACCAATACTCTTCATCCATTGTGTTCTAAAAGTATATTTATATTATTTGACTCTTATTTTTACTTTATGAGATAGATAGATTTTCATTTTCTCAATTTATCTACAAATGAAGAAACTGATGGTCAAAGTGTCTAGCTGTTATTTTGTCTGGTCACAAGACTATTAATTGCTAGAGCAGGGATTTACTATTGTTTTGAAAAATATTTTTTATTATAGTTTAGGTGATAGGGTTATAGTAGTGTTTAAGTTTCTGGTATTGATGAACAAAGATACAGGTCACCTCATCTCCAACATGGTATGACTCTCTGCTGCCCAGCTCTATGTCCACTCTGGTCAAGTATTCCTTGCTTCCCACCTCGCCCCTATTATTTGTTAATTTACAGTTATGACTTTGTTTCATGGGCTGGAGCGATAGCACAGTGGTAGGGCATTTGCCTTGCACACAGCCAACATGGCCGACCCGAGTTTGATTCCTCCACCTCTCTCGGAGAACCTGGCAAGCTACCAAGAGTATCTCGCTCTCATGGTAGGGCCTGGCAAGCTACCTGAGATGTATTCGATATGCCAAACACAGTAACAACAAAGTCTCCAATGGAGATGTTACTGGGTCCACTCGAGCAAATCGATGAACAACAGGAGGACAGTGACAGTGACAGTGACTTTGGTTCATAATGTTACGTCCTTTAACATCACCAATGTGCTCAAGACCTTACACTTACATCTCCATGCAACTTCTCGGAAGCCTATTCAGCCCCATAGTCCCAACTGAGCCAGTGCCCTCAGGCTGTATTCTTATCCAGACATTGTTTTTAATTATTTCCATAATTTTGCTTTGTTTCTATTTATACCACAAAAGAATGAATATTCTACTTGTCCTTCTCCTTCTGGCTTCTTTTACTTAGCTCGATACCCTCTAATTCTATTCAAATTGCTGCAGATGCATGATTTTAATTTTGTAGTGGCTGCATAGTATTCCATTTTACGTATATATGAACTACAATTTTTTATCCATTATATATGTTCTTCAGAGTCAGTACTACCTTCAGCATTCTTAATTTTAAAAATAATAACACACAATGAATTAAAAAATTATTACTTTTCCCTCTGGAAATTAAAGTTTTAGATAATCACGATCACGACCATCCTGTTGTTCATCGATTGTTTTGAGCAGGCACCAGTAATGTCTCCTTCGTCCTAGCCCTGAGATTTTTTAAAAAGTGCCATATTCAAGGCTCTTTCAGGGTTAGGAGAATGAGACCCATCATTGTTACTTGTATTTGGCATATTGGGTACGCTCCGGGGAGTTTGCCAGACTCTGCCGTGTGGGCAGGTTACATTTGGTAGCCTGCCAGTTTGTCCAAAGTAAGAATGAGATAATAAGATGTCGCATGGCCACGAATGTGAACGCGCATTTCTGGGAGCTGGGTTTTATAGTCTCTGGGTCTTGGCCGGTAATGGGATTACACGGCGCCAGGGGGCCAGTTGGTGGTGTGACCTCTGCCTACTGGAAGGTGGAGGATCTGGGTGGAGGATGCTCAGCCTCAATCCGAGCAGGCTTGGAGATCTCAGCCCCGGGACCCACATGCCTTTGTTCCTCTGGTGGTACCTTCATGCGTGTGGAGAGTAGTTTCAGGATGGTGGTGGCTGGTTCTGGAGGTCTTCAACTGCTGGAGCCCTGGTTGGGGCGGGGAGGGAAACTCAACCCACTCCCCTCCAAGCTTTTATAACTTTATAACTTTTAGATAATGAAATGGAAAAATCAAACAAATGGCTATCTAAGATACTTCTATGATATTATAGCTTCCTTAAAATCAAAGTGACAGCTGTACACTAAATATTAGACTAATTTAATTTTCCCACACTATCCATTCAACTCTATTCAATAGTTTTTGAAAATAATATGTTAGGACACAGTAGAATAGCAAAATAGTTAAGATTTAGAAAGAGAGTTGAAGAGTGGACATCTTGGAGAAGCCTTAGAAAGCAGGAGGAAATGATAATGGAAAGCTATAGTGAATATATAAGTTAATTATAGGATCCTTTCCAGAAAAAAATTTATTTTAATGTGTAGAGTCAAGACATTTTCCTTAAAGACATGTGCTTTGTTGGAAGGAATATTTTCTTGAGATACTTGCAGGGCAGGACTGGGGGGCAATGTATAGAGGTGGTATCTAGAGGATAAAGTGAAGCTACTTAAGATATAAGGGTAAAGAATATTCCAGATCAGAAGAAAGAAGCCTAAGGAAGCAGATCAAGGTGAGAGAAAATTTTGGAAAAGAAGCATACCATGTAGAAATGCAGTGTTCTTTCTGAAGTGGTCAGAGTCCATGATTTCAAGAATTTCAACAGAAACTGCACAAATTATTGAAATTAATAAAGAGATGAAATCGTTGTTACAATTGATGAAAATATATAGGAGAAACCTGATTTAAGATAGCTCCATGAGAGAAAGGAATTCAGTTTTCTGAGGGATTGTATTGAATCTTGATTCCCTAAAAGTGCCACCATTTAACTTTCTTATGTGAACTATGGCTTTCCCACTTTGATAACATGGCTTTGTTTGTTTCTATGTCTTCTGCTTGATGCCAATACCCAGTGCTAATTCACTTTAGAAAATAATCTTTGTATGTCCTTGACGTTTACTTGATAAAATACTCAAAATATCCTTATGTTGTGAAAAATTAAAAAATTAATATTAGAATATATTTGAAATCTAAATTACACTTCATAATTATGTATCTTTAGAAATTTATTTAAACTGTTTAGTATTAGTTTTACCAAGTGTAAAACTGAGAATATCACAATCACTTAATAGGTTATGATCTGATCTAAGGTAAAGATCAAATAAAGTCTTCAAGTTTATATGTATAAAGTGCATGGGTCATATAACAATGTGCCAATGTCTAAGGTGGAAATTGCACAGATTTTTGGTGTAAACTTGTGTGTTTAAAATATAATACTTTAAAAAATATACTGATATTGAGCTGAAGTTCATTTTCAAGCATTTTAAGAGTGACAGTACTGCTAGTTTCTAAGATTGATATTTTCTTTTCCTCTTTATTCTAGCACCTAAATACATGTCAATCAGAATTAATCTAAGAGTAAAACAGGGAGCCAGAAAGATAGTTCAGTGTGTTGATTGCACTCTTTTTATGCAGGAGGCCTGGGTTTGATACCAGGCTATACATGGCAACCCAATTATCACCAAGAACAATCCTAAGAACAGAGCTAACAGTACCTCCTGAGCACCAATGCGTGAGACTCAGACAAAAATAAAGAAATAGAAAAAGTAAAAATGATTTCTTTCTCTAATCATTTTCCTCCTCGAACATTCACATGCCCCATTTATACTTTATAAAGTCAATATTTGAGGGTTATGTAGTCAAGTCACCTTACAAATATTCTATTATCATACCGTTTCCATGTTCGCTTCCCTTTTCCAGTTTTTCTCTGCCCTCCTCTACCTTGTGGGTAGCTAGGAAATATGTTCCCTTATGTAGCACCAAGTAATAAAGTTCTTATTTATACCTGTAAGTCTAGCCTTTCATTCTGAGCACCTTTCCCAACAAATAAGGATCTTATTCCTACTGTGAAATTATGCTGAATAAAATATTCTTCAGTATGATGCTATTATTAATATTATTTGGAACTTGATGGTAAATTTCATTTGGACTTTAGTAAGTTTACCAGAGTATCTTCCAGGAATTTTCCTTCTCTAGGGTGCTTCACAAGTAGATGCTGATTAATGTTTATAAGTTCAGATGGAGATAGAGATACTCAATTTTTCAGCTGGCCTAATAATAGAACTTGCATTTTTAATAGGGGTTTTGCATAAATGATCTCAAATAGAAGGGATTAGATTCACCGAAGCTCAGAATGCTTCAGATACGTAAGTAGCAAGAAAACACAGACAAGAAACTGGGGTCTTAACCCCGACTCCTATATTCTTCCCACTGCATACTCATTATACCCAATGCTGTATAGCTGAACAAATGCATCGCAATGCTTCTCTGACTAGAGAACAGAAAATGCCCTCCTTCCTGAGCAAGGTTGACCCCAAGAGTTCTAACTCATTTGTTTCTACTTTAGTTCTCCCCCCAGATTTTGAAAGACAAGCTTCCCTTCTGAAAGGATGCAGTGTTTGAAACACCCCCCACCCCCGACCCCCCCCACCGAGAAGTTTCTTCCCTTTTTTCAAAAATAAATCTCAGGATTTGGTTGTGTTTGTTTGTTTGCTTGAGAGGTCGCTCTTCAAAAGGATCCAATGAGCTTCGGTTGTGCTGCCATCTGCCACTACATGCTCAAGCACTGTGGTTAAAAAAAAAAATCTGGCCACCCTGTCTTTGATATAGAAGAACCACATGGGGTTGAGTCATCCTGCTGTGGAGAGAACATAGCTAATTATGGGATGTGCTGGGCCCAGAAAGATGTTAACTGCTACATAATTACAACTGCAATCCAAAGGGACAGAGTCATGGAAATCCAGTTAATATAAGGAAGTCACATAAAAAGACTGAATTCTAAGCCACAAACTCCTGAAATATTGTCCCATTCTTGAACTTGTATTCCCATGAACTTCCAAACTTAAGATCTAGTTAGTCGTGAAGAATACAGCCATTTGGGGGCTTTAAATAAGATATTTTAACAATATTAAATTTTGCTGGTTTGAACGATGATGGCTATAGTACAGGAGACCGAAGATCTGGGTTCTAATTTTTGTCTACAATTGAATGGCCAGAGACCTTGCATGAGCCACTTAACTAAGGGAGAGAGAATCGTGAGATGGATCTTATGGTGGAGTTTCTCCTCATGGCAAATAGACATGGTTTATTTTTTTTTAATGTACTGGTCATTAAATTCATGAGATCTCAAAGATGAATAACTCATAATCTAGCAGTCAATTTCACATGGTCGTTACAGTTTGTCTGGCTATCCTATCATTTAGAATGCTCAGGATAGAATAAACCTTACTCGGGATTTCCTTCCTTTTTATTAAATTTCAATTCAAATTCTGACCAAGCAGATTGATCATAATCAGGGGATAAATGAGTTGAATGAGGGAAAGTAGATAACAGTGGAAAATTTAGATGGTGAGAAAGAAAAACATCTGTCTATCTGCACTGTAGCACTGTCCTCCCAATGTTCACCGATTTTGCTCGAGCAGGCACCAGTAACATCTCTATTTTGAGACTTGTTGTTACTGTTTTTGACTTCCCAGGCTTTGCCTTGCGGGAGGGGTACTCTCGGTAGCTTGTCAGGCTCTCTGAGAGGAGTGGAGTCTATGTATCTCTATATACATATTTCTTAGACAGAAAGGACAATGTTTTTACAACATACTAAACTCAAAATAAATATAAAGATTACAGCATTTTACTAAGCCAATATTTTCAACTCTGGTTCTTTAAAAAAGCATCATAAACAAGTAAAAGAGGGAGAAATATTTATAAAAAAAATCCTATGCCTCTCCTCACATATGTGAGGTCTTTAGTTTAGTTCTTAGGACTGAAAAAAATAATCTTAAAATGTCTTAAAAATGCCTGAAATTAACATAATAAAGTAACTAGCAGATATTTAAAATTTAATTTGAACAGTTCAAAAGAGAAAAAGGAGAAGGGAAAAAATTAGTAACTTTAAAGTATATTCAGTCCTGAGGCAATTAAAGAACTGTAAACAACTTTAAAAAACACAAAAGTGTCATTTTTCACATACCAGATTTATAGAAATTAAAAAGGTTAATATCTTTTCTTGGAAATAATGAAAAGTGCTGGAGTGATAGCACAGTGGATAGAGCATTTGACTTGCACGTGGATGACCTGGGTTCCATTCCTCCTCCCCTCTCGGAGAGCCTGGCAAGCTACCAAGAGTATCTCACCCACCTGGCAAAGCCTGGTAAGCTTCCCGTGACATATTCGATATGCCAAAATCAGTAACAAGTCTCACAATTTGTTGTGACACGTTACTGGTGCCCACTTGAGCAAATCGATGAACAATGGGAGGACAGTGCTACAGTGCTACAATACAGGAAAATGTACACTTTCATGCACTCAATGTACAAAAGCAAAATATCTTTTTAGAATGTAGCTTCACACTGTACATAGTCTTCAAATGTATTTCTAGTTTGCACTTGCCAGTTCCACCGTTTAGTTTTTCTCCCACAGAACTACTCACCTACAGTTAAAAAATAGTTTTTCAAGGGCATCACTGTATACTATTTTATTTTTCTTTAAAATTTTTATAAACATAAATTAAAGAACCATTATTTTCAAAGTTGTTTATAGTTGAGTCTTTGGCATACAATATTCCAACACCAATCTGTCCACTTCCCTCCGCCAGTGTTCCCTTGCCCCCTATACACACACACACACACACACACACACACACACACACACACACACACACATTGCCATGACTACCTGCCCCCTATTTTCACAGCCACTTGTATATCACACATTAACCTTCTAAAATACTTAAAATGACTGGGGCTGAAGTGATAGTATAGCAGACAAGGTTCTTGCCTTACATACTTCAGACCAGTCAGAATCATATACTCCCCAGTGAATTACTAGAAAATCCTTTGCTCTTTGCTAAAGGTTGTGGATAGTCTCACTTCTACACCCTTGTTTATCTATGTAATTATACACTGTAATCTGCCTTTGGAAGGTCAATTCTGTTTTTATCATGGTTTCCATAAACAAAAAAAAATCTGATTTAAAAGTATTCATTGAGCAAAAAATGAGTACCAGCTACCTATTCACTGGATTCTGAGACTGGATTTTAACACGCAAAAAATACCTGTCCAGATGAAGATAGAGTGAAAAATTTGAAAATCAGAGGATATCTCCACGTATTCCCTTTAAAAATGATTGATTAGTTGGATGTGAATCTCAATTTCTTTTAACACTGGAAAGGTGTGGGTGTAGGATATGTCATATATCCAATAATATAAAAATGAGCACATAATATGTAAAGTTGGGCTGCTAAAGAAAATCCATTTCTGGGGATGTATATGGAATCTCCCAGAACTACAGCCTCGATCTAATGTGAGACTAATTGCTCACAGGGTAACCAAAATCTTTAAATAAAATAGTATAAACCCTGACATACAAAAGGCAACAATAAAATGTTGTTTGCTCTGATTGCGTTTTTTCACTGTCTACCTGCACAACCCTGCTTGGGCCAGCTCAGTCAAACAAATAGGTTACTGTGGTATATTAATCCCTGCAAGATTAAGTGTCTTGTGGGTTTACAAAGGCCAAGGGAAGGCAAATTAAAGGCAATGCTATCGAGGAGGAAGAAGGTCTGAGAAACTCCAAATTGGGTCCCTGCCATGCCTGTCCTATTTTCAATTTCCTTTTCTCAGGGACCTATGTGAAAGGGAGATATCTTCAATACATACTGCACAAGGGTGTGAACTCTTTCATTCTAATACAGGACTCTCTGAAGTCCTAATTGAGGGCATAGGTCAGTTGCTAGATTAGGAACTTGAGGGATACATCAAGTCTCTGCTGTATTTTTCTTCAGGTGATTTTACCTTGACAGCATCTGAAGATAAGTTAAAGCTAAAGAATGAATGAATGATAGCAATGGTCGTAAGCAAAACAGTGGATCCAGCCTCGAGTAAAGAGGATTGTTCCTCTTTTCCAAGCTCTCTTGGTTTCCAACTGGAAAAGATGGGCTTTTCTTTGCTATCAAACAAGTCCTGAGTACATGCAATAGTTTGCTTCCTCTGTGCTAGAGATTTTCTCTACTCCATATTCTTTCTCTCAGCCAAAGGTTGCAATTGGATGTGAATATATTAATTAGTTAATCAACCACCACAGCCAAAGTGTAATAAGTCAGTGTAATACAAAATCAGAAAATAAAAAATTGTAATCTTGGGAAGCTCCTGACTACTAAAGCTCTAAGATAGGTCTTACAGCGGGGTAATGTGAAGTTCTTTGTTAAGTCATGTGAAAGAGGACTTATCTAACCCTCTTTTTCCCTGGAATCCCCCTGACTTCCTTAGGTAGTTCTGAAAATGTCTTTTTAGTGCCTGAAAAATTTGAATAAGTCTGGCTACTCTGTTCTGCTACTCTATTTCTGTGTCCTCTTTTTGATTTTTCCAGAGCTACCCTTAAAAGAATCAAAGTTCATGCAGAAGGTATTGTGAGGAAAAGCTGCTGCCCTGTTTGCAGAACTGCATCAGAGAAGCTAGAGATAGCAGAAAGATTATCTAGTTCCTTTTCAGAGACTAGCCGCCAGCTTTGTTCAGATCACAATAAAATGTCTGATTTCCATAGATGACCACATGTAACCCCTATAGCAAAGAGTAAACATGTTCAAAGGCTGGTACTTTGCCTTTCAGTTGGAATCTTCAGCTAAATGAATTGTAACAGTTCAATGAGAAAGTATGGGAAAAACCCACTAAAAACTTGTGAAAACAACTTTTAAGTGTGAGGAAGTAGATTAGGGGGATAGGAGTGAGGGTAGGCAGAAAGATGAGAAAAACAACTGATTTTAATTCCCTCCTATATATCCCAAATCACCTGGTCATTCTCTAGATTGCATGTAATTGCATATTATTTATTTATTTTATTTTAATAGAGTGTAAACTTCTGGACAAAACCTCTCAAATTCTAATAATAATGATGAATTTTTTTGAGTCAGAGTGTCCAGATGTGGGGCATTATGCATATTTTATACCTCTATAGAGATTATTACATCTCTTTAGGCTTGATGAACTGAATACTTCTATTTCATAATGTTAGTACTTATTTCTTACATGAAATAATCCACCTAAAACCCCAAAATGATCACTACTGTCCTCTAGGTACAATGCCTGTACATAGAAAGTCTCAAGATTAATAAAATTTCTCGATTAATAAAATTTGGTAAACCCCAAATATTACTCACGGAGTTGCTACCTTGATAAATAAATTTATTTGGAACAATTGTATGATCCATTATAACTCTGTTTACCTTATCAAGTATCCTATATTTACTGATTTAATTACACTTTTTCAAATATGCCACAGCTATATACGGATAATAGCAACTTGAACTGCACCAGATAATACCAAGGAAGTTACTTCAAAAACAATTTTGAAACAGTTTTAACACACTAATAAAATATTTTTTAATTTTTGTATTATTTTATTGATAATAACAGCTTGCAATTATCACCAATTACATAAGAAGTTTTATTTTAGATTGTTTTATATAATTGTTCAATTTACATTGAAAAACCCCAAAAGATAACCTGATGTACAGTTTAGTGAAAACTAAGATTCTAACAGGCTCAGTAATTTACCCAACATTTCTCAGCTAGAATTTCCCAGAGTTAAAACTTCTACTTTGTTTAATACCCTCCTCTTGCTCCTCTTTCTCCTCCTCCTCCTCCTCTTCCTTCTCTTCCTCTCCTCCTCTTCCTCCTGCTCCTCCTCTTTCTCCTCCTTTGCTTCTTTTTCTGCAGTCTCTTCACTTTTTCAGTATCTCACTATGTCAGGCAGAATGAAATAACTGCTCTGTTAGAGAATTGTACAAATTACTTTGGAACCCCTGGAGGGAAAACAATGAGGTTTGGATGGTGGAGAATGAGGAAGACCTTATTCCGAACATGTAAAATCAACCACAGTAAAATACGTGGATTTATAGAGTGGAGGAAGGAATAAGGGGGAAAGAGCAGCAGGAAGCAAAAGGCATCAGCAAACATCCAGAAGTATCAACTTGCAGAAGTGAAGAGTCGTGTACTGTGACCTAGTAAACAGGCTACCTATGAGGCCATTAGGTACAGATGGACTCGAATCTCCAGCGTTGAATTATTCTTTATAGTACAGATGCAAGCTCTTTGCGTAGTTACAAATTTTTCTGTATATATCCAAGAAAAGATCAAATTGAGCTCTATTTTTTATTTTTGGAGAACCATCACAACTCCTATTTAAGCAGGTATCACTTAACACTTGTCTACAGCCCTACATATAAGCAGGCGTGCACACGCGCGTGCGCACACACACGCACGCACACACACCTACACACATAGATATTTTCTCTAAATAACCACATTTTGGTCTTTTTTTTCTACCCACTGATTTTCTGCCAAGAATTATGTGCAGTTCTTTAAGTTGTCAATGAGCACATATTTATGGTAAGGTAAATTTGTTATAAGACCAAAAAAAATTTAACAGTGTTTCAAAAACAGGTGTTTTAAGAGAAATATAGGGTTCAGGAAATGACTGTGCCTAGATAAACAGAACTGATTGGGGGAAGTGAGAACCGTAGGCTCTCAAGATGGTCTTTCTCCTAATTTCAAGAGACTTAGGCAGCTTTGGATCTCCACCAGAACACACATTCCAGTTGCCTGGCCTCTCCTAGCACTTCGTCATTTCGTTGTTCTGAGAGCAGTGACCGATGCCTCTAGAATACCTCCCATTTGCCTCTGAAGAGAAGGCTTTTTTTGGCTACAGTGAAAGGAAAGTGGGAAGATAAAACGAACTTTAATTCATCTGTTCTTACTCATAGGCTTCTTCCCATCAAGGATGGGTTTTGTCCTTATTTAGAATCAATACTAAGTAAAGAAAGTATAAATATACCAATTGAAAAACTCTTTCTGTGGATGCCGTGGTGGCCACAGTTAAATGGCCTGAGGTTTTGAGACACCAGGCATTTTCCCCAGCTCATACTCTGTAACCCTCAAGTGTTAAGCTCAATCATTTCCTGAGATCCTTGATATTACAGTATCGAGGATCGGGTAATAGGTTTTTAATGTTTGTTTTGTTTGTGTTCTGTTTTGTTATGTTTGTGTTCTGGCACAGAGTTAGCAAATTCCTAGGAGACAGATGGAGTCTGTGAACTCTTAATTGCTCTGTTAAGTATTTCTTTCCGCAAGAGATAAAAGCAGCTATCTTTAAGTTGAGTACAACAATGCCTGAGAAGAATAATAAGATCTTCGTGAAAGTGGGGAATTTCTCTTCAGCATAGCTGACCTATGTCAAGGAAATCAGGCCTCAGAAAGCTACTGGATTTCTATAAATCACAACAGGAAATGGCATAGACTCAACCAGGTAACCTATATCCTCTCACTCTTCTTCACATTCATTAGCACTTTATTTCAAAGGAAAATAAATTGGATAGGTCAAAGAGACTGCAGGAGTTAAAGTCCTTGTCTTCCATGCAGCCAGTCGAAGTTTTATCCCTGCCACCATATATAGTCTCCAGAGCACTTCCAGGAATGATCCCTGAGCCTTTATAAAGGCAGGAATATCCCTTAAGCACTGCCAGGTGGGTTTCCATGCAAACAAACATGGGGTCAAACTCCAAAAGAAAGTTTAATCTTCATCTGTGAAATCACATAAGGTTGATATGCCCCATCAGGCCTCTCTACCACTGATCTTCATTCCTTCGGGTTGCCCTGGGTAAATACAAATGAATCACAAGGCAAAGGTACATTTTTGAGAAAATAAAAGGTATATTCATATTGAAAATAAAGGTAGAGTTTATGACTGAATGTGTTTCCTGGCTTAGGAAATTTGAAATCCCCTGAATGCAATTGCTGGGTCAATGAGTCTTAAGGCAGGCTCACTGTGTTGAAAATAGTAAAAATGAAATATTTCCATAGAAGGAGAAACCAAAACTGCCTTGAATAGTGAGCCCAGGTCTTGGCTACATTCTAGCCATTTTCTACTCTATTATTGTTGCCTGGATTTTCTTCTTCACATCTTAAATAAAGGAGAACATTAAATATAAACAAATAACTTTAAAAACGTTAAATCACTGTTTCTAGCCTTTCTAAAGAGAAGTTACAGAAAAGGGGAGCCTCTGAAATATTTTTCAAGGTACAAAACATGTGAGAAATTAGAAATGTCTCCTTGGAGCTAAAACATTACCATAATTGCTTAGAAAGATCCTAATGTTGAAACCTGCAAGCATTTTCTTAAACTAGCATTCCCTGCCTTATTTGGCCAAAGATGACACTTTGCGAAAACTACTATTAATCACTGAATCTCATTTGTACATACATAGAAACAATCACATCCAAAGACATGTGGAGGGATATTTTAATCTACATTAAAAAAGTAATCATTTTCCTTTCTTAGTACGTGAACATTTTTTAGTTCCCTTTACTAATTCTCTTCAGTTAGCACAAGTTCAGTTTATAGTGAAGTATTGACAGTCTGATTTCAATTGTTTCTTTACCCAAGCCTATTATATCACACTAAGTATCTTCCAAATTATCTAGCATAATGTTTATAAATCATGGAGTCTCAAATATTTTTGATGATTATAATTTATCTCCGTGTAATTTTTAGTCATATTAGCCATTCAATATGAAAACCCAAGTTGATTACCTACAAATGGCTAGATGACTTCTATTTCCCATTGGTTTTGTGGAACACAACCCACTGATGTATATATCCAGCCTTTCATATGTCAGTGAGAAAAGTGTAGCAAATCTTATCTTTCCTGAGATGCAAGACTGGATAAAAAGAAATCACAAGAATCTTCTTTCAAAGCCAGAATGTAGCAGTTAAAGGCACATGGTCATCTATCTATCTTTATCCTCGGAAAATGGTTCCGTTCCAGATAAACCATAGTGGAGACAAAGAATTCTGAAGAGGAATTAGTCCAGATCAGAGTGGCCAAAAAGTCCACGTGACCTGGAGTGCCTCCATGAGGTTCAGATCCAGGCTATCTTTGGCTGGAATACAAACTGATAAGGTCAGAGCCAATAACAAATATTGCATAAAAAGGGACACAGAGAAATAATCTTAATAAAATGCATGTTTTGATCAGAGAGACTACAAGAAAATTATTTAAGATGAAAAATATTGGTGAAGGTAAATTCTACAGAGAAATTGAAGCCCTTGTACACTGTTGCCAGGATATAAAATGGTAGAGTTGCCATAAAAAAGTGTAGAGGGGGGGTTCCTTGAAAAATAAAAAATAGAACTATAATAAAACTCAGAAATCTCACTTCTGGATACCTTTCAAAGTATGAACTCAGTATCTAAAAGAGCTATTAACATAACTATGTTCAGTGTATGTTCAGTGTATCATTATTCATAATTGCCTAAATGTTCACTGACAGACAAATGGGTAAGGAAAGTGTGGTATAAACCCACAACACTATTATTCAACCTTTATAAAGAAGAACCTCAGGCCAGACAGACAGTACATCTGGTAAGTTAGTGCCTTGCAAGTGGCGACCTTGGTTTAATCCCTGTCACCATATATGAGCCCCCTGAGTCCCACAATGAATGGTCCCTGAGCACAGAGACAAGAGTAAGCCATTAATACTGTGCTATGTGGCCCCTCAAAAATATATTCTCTGCGTAAAAGAACCCTCATCCATTGTGGATGTGAATGCTGTCTGATTCAAGCTCTATAGAATGCAATTGGAGATTTCTCAAAAAGAAAAAAATAGGAACAGAACTCCCATATGATCCTGCAATGCCCCTTCTTGGCATCTATCCCCCAAACACAAAAGCATTTATATGAAAGGATATACGAACAACTATGTTCATTCCTGCACTTAGTATAACAGCCAATATATAGAAACGACCCAAATACCAATTACAGATGAATATATTAAGAAACTGTGGTATATAAACACAATGGAATACTAGGCAGCTCTAAGAAGGAGCAAAATCATGCAATTTACAGGAACATGGATGGAACTAGAAGACATAGTCTGACTGCAGAATGAAAGCGACAAGTAGAGAATAATATCTCTCATTGAAAAGTACAAATAAAAAATGATATCTCTAACAGCAGGGGCCAGGGGGAGGAATTAAGATGAACGGAGGTTAGGGAATTTAGGAGAGAAAGATAAGTACACTGATGATCAGTGTGGTGTTAGAACTATGTCATGAGAAACCACAATTAATAGTATTTACAACAAAAATAATTAAAAATAAAAATAAATAATGAATTACAGTTCTAAACTCCATTGCAGAAGTGCAAGAATTTATTAAATATTTTGGAATGCCCAAATACAAAATAACACATTTTTAAATGCTATTATTACCTGGGAGGGAGGAGGAACACTGTAAAACCAGCTTAATATTTAGAAATGTAGAAAAAATCATCTCCGCAATAATAGATAAACATTGAAGCATTTTGTTATTACTTGAACACTTGATAATGTTTTTCATAAACATTGCCTTCATGCGATTCAGCTGCAGTCCGATCTCTCCACACTCATGGTCAAAGTCGGACAGCATTTGTGCCGATTGACTAATGTTTGGTGTTATTAGAATGATGTCATCAGCAAAGCAGAGGTGGTGTAGTTTCTGACCATCTATATTCACTCCTATTCCTTCCCATTCCATCCCACTCCAGTCATTGCATGACGTTCTCAAAGGTGGCACTGAAGGGTTTCAGTGAAATGGTATTGCCATGCTGAACACCTCTCTTGATGTCAATGATCACTTCCTTGTAGAATGGTGAGATCCTGGTGGTGAATCTGTAATACAGCTCCTCAAGAGGATCCTGATTTATTGAGTTTGAATGTTCTGTTTGGCTAGGGCTTCAATGACCTCTTCAGTCTCAACAGAATCAAAGGCCTTGTTTAAATCAATGAACATTAGACGGAGCAACATCTTGAACTCCCGAGAAAGCTCAATGAGTTTGGTCACCATTTGGATATGGTCAATCATGCTGAATCCTTTTCAGAACCCGGCTTGCTTGCATGTTGTCTTTATCTAGTGTTCTGCCAATACTATTCAGGATGACTCGAGTGAACAGCTTGTAGACAATGGACAACAGGTAGATCGGTGATAGTTGCCAAAGTCAAGGATGTCTCCCTTCTTGTACAGTAGAACAGTCCTGCTGGTTTTCCACTGGGATGGAACCTTGCATTCAGACAGGTAGCATGTGAAAAGCTGAGGTAGTGTATTGATGAGTACTGATGGCAGGTTCTTCAGGTGTTAGGGTTTGACCTTATCTGGGCCAGGTGCTGTTCACTTCTTTACAGATGAGATGGCATGTCAGATTTTGGAAGGGAGAACATTGGGAATGACATATCCATCCTCCGGAATTTGGTATGTGGACAGGTGGCTATCATTAAGATACAACTAGAAGTCATGGATAATCTTCTCCATTGCCCTTCTGGAACATGTGATAGATCCATCAGGACGTCAGAGGGAAGTCATCTTGGTCTTGTAGTTGGCGAAGAACAGGCGGGCATTGCAAATGCTTTTCCCAGTTTCTACCCCATCAGCCAGCACTGCTGCTCTTCTATCTTTGAGGTCTTTCTTGATTGCTTCTCTGCACTGCTTTGCAAGCTCGGATGTTTGTTTGCAGTTGCCTGAGGCTTGCGCCAAGCCACATTGGCAAATGAGCTCGAGAGTTTTTGAAGACAGGCTTCTTTTTGTGGCTTTCTATTTCTCCGCATTACTCGCACAATCATGAAGGTGCTGAAGCAGTTGATCTCATATTCTTTGTCAATTTTGTCAATGATGGCATCTACTCATGTTGCCATAATAGTGCCAAAGAGCTCCCAGTTGGTGGTTCTTCTGGGAGTTCTCCTCTTATACTCTGCAGCCCTTTGGATAGCATGACATCGGTCAGGCAAGACCGTAGATTGAATATGATGTGGTCAATTTTGCTCTGGAACTGTCCACCGGGAGACTCCCATGTCCAATGTTTAGATACGGTCTTCTGGAACTGTGAGTTACCATGGATGGTCTTGGTTGATATGATGAACTCAGAGAGTCTCTCACCCTGTTTGTTTAATTCTAGGCCATGGGTCCAGTTGTGGAGTTCTTTGGACGATCTTCTCGGTCCTATCTTGGCATCAAAATCACTGACAATGATCTTGTAGAAGGTGTGGTCTTTATAGAACTTCTCCAGTTCCATGTAGAATTTCTCAATTTCTTCTTCATCATAGTTGGATGTTGGTGTGTAAATGACAAAGATAGAAACTGCCAGCAGTGAACCACATCTATTCAAGCATAAGCATTCGATTTTGGATGTTAGACATTCAAATGAATCAATGCTCATAGCCAAGTTCATGTTGACAAGGACACCGACACCACCAAAGCCTCTTTTGTTGCATGTTCCGAGGAACAGTTCTTCTCGTGTCAAAAGTGGCATGATGTGGATGATGCCTTCTTGTCTTGATCAGACCAATGATGTCGTACTTGATCTTCTGCACTTGTACCATCAGGTCCTCAATGGATGCTTCCAATGCCAGCTTACGTGCTTTGAAAGTATAGTCATTTTAGTCTTTCATTTTGGCAGCCTAGTTCGGCCCTGAGATTTTGTCAGCCTCTCCTTGCTCATCCTTCTTAACGATGCAGTATTGGGGGATCTTACAGGGTCAAGAGGATGAGGCCAATTGTTTTTATTGTTTCTGACATGTCGAATACACCACGGGTAGCTTGCCAAGCTCTGCTGTGCAGGCAGGATATTCTCAGTAGCTTGCTGGATTCTTTGAGAGGGATGGAAACTTTTAGGGAAGCCTCCAATACCCTTATAGGTGTTCCATGGTTCACACCATATTTGAACCCCGTCAAATATGGTGTGGTAATCTTGGAAGATTGGTATTAAGTGTCTTACAATGTGTCATGCAGCCACTTTACAGCTGCACAGTCTGGAAAGTGGCCTGGAGCATGGTGGCGGCTGGATAGTGGAGGTAGTGAAGGTAGTAGAGGTGAGCTGATAAGGTATTTATCTGGCAACAACTCGGTGGGTCTTCTGGGTGTGATTCCTGGATCTCTGGAGATTGGTGGAAGCAGGCAGAGGATCTCTATTTTTGGGTCCCGTTGAGCCTGGAGTCCAAAACAAAGCTCTTTGTTGTAGTAAGTCAAATAAGCCAGTAACAGAAAGATAGCTATTACAGGATTCCATTTTTTGAGGTATCTAAAATAGTCAAATAAATAGATTCAAATAACAGAACTGTAGTCACCAGGGCCCAAGGGGAAGTAAACATGGGAAGTTACCTGGAAGTAATCAATGGACCTTACATTTCAGTTAATTATGATGACTAAACTCTAGAGACTGAATACTATGGTGACTGCAGTTAACTGCTGTATTGCACACTTAAAAATGTGCTAAGAAAATATATCTTATAGTACATTCTTTGACCACTTGAAAAAAAGAAAAAGTAAAATAAAATTACTTGGAGTATCTTAGACACTTAGTATATTGCCTTGTTAATTTTACTCAGTGATATTCATATCAGAATGTTTGGACTGTTGCATGAGGGTAGATGGGTTTTTTTTCTTTTTGTCTGTTTTGTTTTATTTTGTTTGGGGATATTACTCCTGGAAATCCTCAGGAACCATATATGGTGTTGGGTATGAAAGCTGTTGGCCATGTGCAAGACCAGATTCTTCCCCTTTTTGTTTTTCTGTTATTATTACTTTTTTGAATCATCGTGAGATACAGTTAAAAAGCTTTTGCGTTTGGATATCAGTCATACAATCTTACAACCACCGTCCCTCCACCAGTGTACAGTTCCCACCACCATTATCCCCCATATCCCTCTTACCACCCCACTCCCAGCTTCATTCTATTGCAGACACTTTTCTTCTCACTCCCCACTCCTCTCTTTCATTTTGGGCATTATGTTTGCAATATAGATCACGATCACGACCATCCTGTTGTTCGTTGATTGCCTCGAGCAGGCCCCAGTAACATCTCCTTCGTCCTAGCCCTGAGATTTTTTTTAAAAAGTGCCATATTCAAGGCTCTTTCATTGTTAGGAGAATGAGACCCATCATTGTTACTGGTATTTGGCATATTTGGTACGCCACGGGGAGTTTGCCAGACTCTGCCGTTTGGGCAGGTTACATTAGGTATCCTGTATTGCAATACAGACACTGTGAGATAATCATGTTTGGTCCTTTACTCACTTTCAGCACAAATCTCCCTCCCATCCAGAATGAACCCTTTCAACCATCTTTATCATAATGGTCCCTTCTCTAATCCAACTGCCCTATTCCTCAGCTTATGAACCAGGCTTCCATCTACAGACCATTTACCCTGGTCCTTGTCTCTATCATATTTGGTTGTTAGTCTCATATTATGTGTTTTTTTAGTATATCCTACAATGAGTGCAGTTATTCTATCTATGTCCCTCTTTTTCTGACTTTTTCACTGAGCATGATACTCTCCATGTCCCTCCATTTATTAGCTAATTTCTTTTTCTTTTTTTTTTTTTCTAACAGCTGTATTGTATTCCATTGCATAGATGTACCAGAGTTCGTTTAAGTTCTAGGTTGTTTTCATATTCTGGCTATTGTAAATGGTGCTGCAAATAAAACACAAGTACAGATCAGATAAGGGGTTAATATCTAAGATACATAAGGCATTGGTAGAGCTTTATAAGAAAAATAGCCTCCAGCTCCATCAAAAAATGGGGAGAAGTAATGAACAGAAACTTGCTCAAAGAAGAAATACAAATAGCCAAAAGGCACATGAAAAATGCTCTACATAGTTAATCATCAGGGAGATACAAATCAAAACAACAATGAAATATACATTACATCATAGAAACTGGCACACATCAAAAAGATTAAGAACAACCAGTGCTGGTGTTGATGTGGAGGAAGAGGAAAAGGGAATCTCATTCATCGTTGGTCAGAATGACAACTAGCCCAGCCTTTTTGTGAAGCAATATAGGCATACTTCAAAGAACTAGAAATTGAGATTCCATATGACCTAGTAATACTACTTCTGGGAATATACTATGGGGGTCCAAAAACTTCTTTACCCCTGTACTATCTCTGGCCTCATGTAAGTAATGATTTTTTAAAAATTAGTACAAGATATACACAGAAAAATACATAAATTAAAAGTGTACAACTTGATAAATGTCCACAGAACACATACCATAGAACCATCACTCTAAACAAAAGAACATTTAAAACGTACTGAAGCACTTCCATCACACCTTCTTCCTTCAGTTATCATTCCTGTGAGAGTTCTAACACCTTGGATTAATTAGCCTAGCTTTGAATTTTATTTGCACAGAATTAACTAGACTGGAATCTCTTACATCTTACTTGTGATCAATACACAACTATTAAATTTCATCAGTGCAATTTTTGTGTGAAGCAATAATTCATTTGCTTTCATTGATATGGATTAATATTCACCACATTTCAACTCACTTTAGATACCAACCCTAGAGCACTTAAAAGTGTTTTTAAATAGGGACTATATATATGCTAAAGACAAGTTTTAGCAATTTTTGTAACCATTAAAGAAGTCTATATTGATTTCTCATACACTTTGAAACTTGGCAATAACTTGGGACTTGTTATAAAATTGAGATTTCAAATGATGTATTTTTGTCCTTTTCCCCTTCATCAACATACTTCCCATTCTATCAACTCTCTTGCCCACCTTCCTGAATGAAAATAAAAGGCATTAAAATGTAATATTTTCCTTCTATACTATTATGGGAAAAACTGCAAGGGACAAAAACTTGGGGCAACTTTGTAATGGCTGAATAACTAGGTCTTCACACTCAAAATTCACTTTTTCATGTGAAGTACCATGAATGACCACATGAGATATATATATATATATATATATATATATATATATAAACATTGTTCTCACATAAAATATATGAGTTTATCTAACCTAGTATTTTTCTATCAACTTAAATCAAGTCAACTTAAGTCAAGATAAATAATATAACATTTAAAATATAAAGTGATGGCAAAGGCAAATATTACATTAAAATAAATGGATTTTGAGAAACTATGCATGCAGTTAACTCAGCCATGGAATACACCATGTTGAATATAAAGAAGAGAAGACAGACACACTAAAAATGGAAGAAAGGAAACACATCAGGCACCAAGTTGCTACACAATGCCATTCCTGCCCATTCCAAGAGAGCATGAATAGAATATCCTGGAATTTAGCACCACTGATATTTAAATACAATTTCCAGCAAGGTCAAGACTAATAGTAAGCTATTTATTTTACTAACTTAGGTTGCAAGTGCCTTGGGTGGATCCTTTGACTTCTTCTGTATCCCACCCAGTGCCAAGAATGCCGTTAGCCGTCAACAAAACCATAATAGAACTAGAGTTTTCTCCAAAGGCCAATGAAAACATACATACTGAGCTAATGGAGGCATTTACAGGCAGAGGATTCCAGTTTCCTTTCTGAAAATGGCACTAAGGCAGCCTAGATAATTAAGTCTTAGTAAATCACACCACCTCACCAGATGCCCAGAGCTTTGTATGCCCACCAAGTCTGTTCTCTATTTGTTTGGATTTTGTTTTTGTTCTTCTAGCTATAAATGAATAGGACCAATTTTAGAATTTCAAAAGGGACTCTGAGATCTGATCTGTGATGTCATGGTAATTTCAAGAGAATGGGGTATATAGCACTTAACAGAGCAAAGAATACATTTACTTATTTGGAGAGGAATGACTATTGCTTTCCTGCCACTGTTACCTTATCTCTAGAGAAACCTTGAAACCACCCTGAAGGCATGACAATTCTGGGAATAAATTTTAGGTATTTTTAACCTGTGTCTGACCCAGCTTCAGTAGTCATAATTTTCCCAGTATTTCCAAAATGTGTCCATAGGATGTTCTAATCCAAGTGTGTTTATGCTTTTGAAAATAACTCAATTGATAGAGACAGGTATTGTGAACACCAATCTGCAGAGGATTGAAGATTTAGAGACTAGGGAAGCTCTCTCAGTGAAAAAGAATAACTCTGGGTGGATATGCTGCCTGAGTCCATGTGCTGCTTGCGCCCATGTGGCCAAGCACATGTGGTGCCCGAGCACATGTGTAGCCTGCATCTCCCTTCTTGAGATGTGTACTTTCATGCTTTTGTGTCTAATGCTGGTATGCATGTAGAGGCTTTCTCCGCCCTTGGAGAAGCCCGTGTTCTCTCTTGAGTACGTTACTCTCTCACTCTCTCCCCCCACACACACCTTAAAAATCCTCCAAATAAAATCTATTTATTTCACACACAAAAAAAAATGAATGACTTTGATTTCAGCAAAGTTCTTAGACCCCAGGTAAAGATCACTTATAATACATATTAATGGCTGAGAAAAAAAGAATACTAAAGCCTATGTTAGATGTAAAAAGAACACAAATGTTGCATGGTGTTCATCATATTATCTTCCTCCAAGAAAGGTATTCTACTGGGAATTCTGGCCTTTCTAACACCAAAAAATATTTGGAAGATGAAACCTATCTGCATAGGAATGAAAACATAGCAGACACCAGAAAATTCTAATGCAGTATACTATAAATAATGTCAATGGACCCTGGATATAGCTATACCTGACTGCCAATTTCAGTTTTATTTTATTGACTGTGTGGTTTTCTAAACTACTCTAAGAGTATTTTCCTTCTCTATAGGACTGGAACTAAAAAATCCAGAGCTTTTTCAATGACAAATATCAAAAATGTAACTCAAATCTGCTTAAGAAAAAAAAGTAACTAGAAAAAGTGATTTGTTAACTATCAACTAAAAATCCTTTGAGTCTCTAGCTTGGTTTTAAGTGTTCAGTATTTTCAGGAAGTGATCTCTCCTATCCGCCCTCTTTCTTCCGAAATTGACTCATGTATAAGGATGCTTTCCCAGAACTCAAGGATAATATGACCGCAAGTCCAATGAAGTGAAGACTTCTCTTTGCAAACAATCCCAACCAGACTTGGGATGTGAAATCTTATTTACTCTGAACAATTATATGCCTGCACCTGGAGGCACTGCTGGAAGTAAATCTCATGAACAATTAGAGTGCTTTTACCTAAATAAAGATAGATGGCTTCTGAAACAGCCAAGCAACCAACGCTCTGTCTGATGCACCTTAAATTTATTAAAAACAAGAAAGCAAGAAAAAAATTTCCTAGTAACTGTAATTTCCATAAGGATAATTATAAAATTAGGTTATTTTTACTGATGAACAAATTTGTGACATCCAGGAAATCTTTGTCTGAACTGAACCCACTTAGCCCATACTTAGAAGTGTTGTACCCACAATCTACATGAGCTGGAGTGATAACACAGCAGTATACTATAAATAGTGTCAATGGACCCTGGAGGTAGCTATACCTGACTGCCAATTTCAGTTTTATTTTATTAACTGTGTGGTTTTCTAAATGACGTTTGCCTTGCACATGGCCAACCCAGGTTTGATTCCTCTGTCCCTCTCGGAGAGCTCAGCAAGCTACCGTGTGTATTCCATCCACATTGCAGAGAGAGGCAAGCTCCCTGTATGATATGCCAAAAACAGTGACAACAAGTCTCAAAACGGACACGTTACTGGTGCCCGCTCGAGCAAATTGATGAACAAGGGGAGGACAGTGCTACAGTGCTACAATCTACATAATGAAACTTTGAAAGTTTTGTCTTAAGACTGAAAAGTGTGATTTTAACTAAATTGAAAGAAACAGAGTTTTCCCCAGCAAAGCATAATGCAGAGGTCATTCTAAGGAGAAGTTATAAAACAAATTAATGGCCATATATTATGAATGTAAGAAATAGTATTGTGAGGGGCCAGAGCAATAGCACAACGGGTAGGGCGTTTGCCTCGCTCGCAGCTGACTCGGGTTCAATCCCCGGCATCCCATATGGTCCCCTGAGCACTGCCAGGAGTAATTCCTGAGTGCATGAGCCAGGAGTAACCCATGAGCATTGCTGGGTGTGACCCAAAAAGGAAAAAAAACAGCATTGTGAGTAAGATAAGGCAATAACTAAGAGAAAATGACATATCATTAAGTGAACTTGTTAAAATTAGCAGGAAGAGTTTAATTGCATCAAGCAAAAATATTCTTACAGAAGTAAGCTGCTTAAAATGTCATCAGCAAGGAAAGATTTTCCTTAAGTCTTTAAATTTACTTCTTTTCAAATATACGCCACATCTGTAGGCTGCGCTTCTTTCATTGAGGTGGCCTGTATGCAAACATGAATTTGACAAATGAAGTTCAGACCTCAATTAGCTCTCTCCAGAAAAAGTGAAGCTTTATTGTTTTAAGCATGTTAATAAAAAGGTTGGATGATATGGAGAAATAGAAAATTATTTAGAACAAGAAAACTGCATTAATATACATGATGTGGGTTCTAACTGGGTCCAAAATAAAAAGCTATTTCCTGGATTTCAGATAGAGGTCTGTCCAACAACAACATTTTCAAGGTAGACTTCAAATAAATAATTGAAAAGCAAGACAGAAATGTTTAACCAAATGTGAAAGAGGTTTTTTTAAACACATGGAGAGTGCCAACCATAAATAATTTTTTGTAAGCAGTACTCAGCCAGATTTACCATCCTTCCGGTAATACACCTACATTAGGTACCCATAATTTTTATTCCTGGCTACAATTAATTCAGATGAATTATCCCATTCTCAAAAGACCTCTACAGAAGGTTCTACTGGCTGCCAGTACTCTCTCAAAATAACCATTCCTCCTCAGATCAATTTAGGAAGGCTGTTATGATAATCTCAGAGAATTTACCATTTGGGGGAGATTTATTTCATGTAAATGAAGTATTTCCAAAGTTTGAAGAAATTTGCTCTGTATTTCAGAAAATGAATATGTACATGTTTTACATATTGCTTTAAAAGAAGTTATAGCTCTTTTGTACAGAGTGCTGTTTTGAGCTGCCAATGAAAATCTATTGTATATTCACAAAAAAAGAAGCATTAAAAAAGCATTACAAACACTTAACATTAAAAACATTCAAATAAAGAGCTACAGAAAACACAGCAGGTAGGTCACTTGCCTTGTGCGCAGCCAACCTGGGTTCAATCCTGGCATCGCAGATAATCTCCCAAGCACCACTAGGAGTAAGTAACCTGAATTTTCTAGGTGTAGCTCCAAAATCCAAAATAAAATGAAATAAAAGTATTCAAACAAAAAAATGTAATTAATTGTAACTTTGACAAAACAAAGACATTTAAGGTCACAATGACAACACACTGGATTCTAAAACAAACATAAGCATCCAAAATCCGTTTTTCTTCATTGTATTAGTATTAAGTTGTCTCTATTAAGAGCACACTGAGGGTTATCTAAGCCATGTTTTCACTGGACAGTCTGTTGCCTACCTAACAACATCGCTTTGTACCTGAGTTGTGGTCAATAGGTACCTTTCCTCAATTCTTTTGCCAACCAAAAAGTCTGAAGTCAAACCAGAGCTAGTGATGGACTAAACAAAGATTTTTATTATGAGCTGCGTAGCTCTTTGGATGTTGATTAATTGTAGAGATTGAGTCAGGATCAAGGCAAGTCTCAGAATAGAGACATTTATTCTAATCTCTGGAAAACAGGGAAAGTTTTTATGAACAAGGGATATGTAAGTTATGGCCAGCAGGAGAAGAAAGAGGAATTCAGATATGTGCAGTATTGAGGTGGTCATGCAGATAAAAATATTATCACCTACTAGTGGAAATATGACTCTTTGGAGACCAGGTAAAGGTCCAGGAGAGCAAATGAATATAAGGGGACGTTGGTGTGAATGTGGTGGGGAGGCAAAAGATATAAGATATTATCATAAACAAGATCACACAAAAATCTAGATCAAATTAGGATCTTAATTAACTGTTCTAAAAATGATGAGAAACTGTACCAATGATCATAAATGTCTGTCTTTCCCTCATGTGAAATATATCCTGAATTGGACAACATTTAGAGGAGGGGAGTTGGGTCACACATGGCTTTACAAAGGGCTTATTCCCTACTCTGACTCATTCCTGTTGGCACTCAGGACCACATGAGGTGCCTGGGATAGAACCCAGCACAGCCACATGCAAAGTAAGCACACTATTGTTTTTACTATCTCTGTGTCCCAAAAACCATATTTTAAAACATCTTCTCTGTATCATGTTTCCAGCCAATGTCAACTTCTGTTCAAGTGTATTCCATACAACTACCTCCTAACTAGACTCCCGACTTTACACATTCAATCTCTACTCCTCATTTCAAATTCCCTATCCCTTCATCCTGCTTTACTTTACTCTGAAGCAATTATTATCTGATATATTCAATATTGAATTAAAAGTTCCTCATCTGTTGGGGCTGGAGCAATAGCACAGTAGGTAGGGCTTTTGCCTTGCACGCGGCCAACCTGGGTTCCATTCCCAGCATCCCATATGTTCCCCTGAGCACCAACAGGGGTAATTCCTGAGTGCAGAGCTAGGAGTAACCCCTGTGCATTGCCAGATGTGAGCCCCCCACCCCCCAAAAAAGTTACACATCTGTCTTCTTTACCAGAAGAGGAAAAAAAATACGCTTATTTCCCCTAGGCATTTAAAACAGTTCTAGGTACTAAGGAATCACGATCATGATCATGATCATCCTGTTGTTCCTCAATTGCCTCGAGCAGGCACCAGTAACGTCTCCTTCATCCTAGCCCTGAGATTTTAAAAAATGCCATATTCAAGGCTGTCCCAGGTTTAGGAGAATGAGACCCATCATTGTTACTGGTATTTGGCATATTGGGTACACCACGGGGAGTTTGCCAGGCTCTGCTGTTGGGCAGGCTACATTCGGTAGCCTGCCAGGTTGTCCAAAGTAAGAATGAGATAATAAGATGTCATTCCGGGAGCTGGGTTTTATAGTCTCTGGGTCTTGGCCGTTGATGGGATTACATGGCACTGGGCGTCAGTTGTTGGGTGTGACCCCTGCCTACTGAAAGATGGAGAATCTGGGTGCAGGATGCTCAGCCCTGATCCGAGCAGGCTTGGAGATCTCAGCCCCGGGAGCTGCATGCCTTTGGTCCTCTGCTGGTACCTTCATGCGTGTAGAGAATAGTCTCAGCATGGTTGTGGCTGTTTCTGGAGGTCTTCAGCTGCCGGAGCTCTGCTGGGGCAGGGAGGGACACTCAACCCGCCCCACTCCAAGGGGCCCCGGAGAGGACAGCCAGTCACAGGGGCAGGAGACTCTAAGGAAATGCTTGGTAAATCTTTGATCCTTAAGGACTTGTTTGTGTGTCATCTATCCAAAATGCACCAGTGCTCAAAATCTCTAATAAATTTCAGAATCTCTATTCTGGTTACCAGGATCCTCAGAATCTGGTATTCCGGTTTCTTTTCTGCTTTCCTCTCCAACTCTTTCCCACTTGTTTGCCTTGCTGTAGAGATGCTGATCTTTTAATTCCCTGACTTAAGAAATGCTACGCCCGCCCACCCTACACATTTGTACTTCCTATTTCCTCACCCCAAAGAAACATTCTTGATCCTTATATAGCTTCATTATATCACTCCTTACTTCCTCTAAGTCTGCTCAATGTCACCTTTCCAGAGAAGCCATTTGTCTAATCACCCCATTATGAAACAGCCTCTTCGTGCCACTCTTCCCACTCTCTTTCCATTGTACTTGGATTTTTTTTCCATAGACATAAAAAATTTCTATTAGTCTTCTTAATATGTAATTTGAGATGTCTCATCCCAAGAAAAGCTCATTCTATGAAGACAATGAATTTACTTGGTTCAGGATTATTCCTTGGTAGTTAGAACTATGTCTGACCAATTTAGGGTTCTAAATTGAAGAAGTAGAAGAAGGAATCAGGAACTAAAAAAAAATAATCATTTGATGAGAGGAAATTTAATATCTAATATTTAATAAAATTTAATATAAATAAATGTTGCCTACCAAAAATTCACTGAAGGGCACAAAGGGAAGTCTTTAAAAAAAAATAGAAGGAGAAACTGCAGGACGGAATCATATCAATGGCTGAGGGATAAGAAAAAGGTTGAAATTTAAATCAAAGAAATTTGGAGAAAGAGTTCACAAAGCCAAAAGTCATGAGGAAAAGGTGTCCTCACAGCTGGTGTGTCTGAGAAATGAGGAACGAATGGGTGGGCTTAGGATCGAGAACTTGAATAGGGTCAGCAGCAGTCTGAGGCTGGCAAGGAGTTAAAGATGATTAAATTAATTTTTATTCTCATAGGAAGAACTAAGTGCAAATTGGACCCAGCTGCTACTACAGGCAAGAACGACTGCTACAGGACAAACAAGTACTGAAGGATTGGAACACTAGGAACAAAGCAGAGAAGTCCATGGGATATTGGGGCAAAACAATTGTGTCTCTTCCTCCTCGTCACACTTTGTGGTCTTCTTTTAATTTCTCCTTATTGACCATACCCAATATGGCGCCAGATGGTCAAGCCAAAATGTGGTTTGCTGCCCCAGCTCACAAAGCTGAGTCCAGAAGAGTGGGTTGGGAGAAAACAGATAATAACTCAGGAACTTACAGAGCATTCAAGGTTTTTTTGTTGAAAGAAGTTCCTGAAGTAAATTTTCCTTAAAAATTATTAAAATTGCTTGAAAATTACACTCTACTGAATATAATAAATAAAATATTCAAAATATGTCAAAAGGACAAAGAGACAGTCTTGTTGAGTGGGTCAGAGACAGTGCATGAGCTTCTTTTTCTTGGCAGTTGCGGTAAAAATGGAAATATGCTTTATATTAAAATTTAATTATAATTGTGCTGGGAGACCTGCAGGGAAGTCCAAAGATAAAATTAATACATAATTTTCTCAAATCAAGATTTTCATCTTTTGCAGAGTGTGTATTTGTTTGAAACCCATTTTTTTGGTATAGCACCAGGCAGTCTAAAATAAAAAAACTTAGTCTGGCTGAAGTTTTATCTCATAGCAACTGTGTATATGTGACCAGTTGTTTGACTCATCTATAAGAGTATTGGTACATAAACTGGCAAGCATCTCAGTTTAAAAACTAGATGAATTAGGAGCAAAATGCATGCCTCAACAAGAGAATAAATCCACTTATGGGCTGAGTGACTCAGTTGCTAAAAATGGCGTAATAAATTGGCTTGTTGACTGGGGATATTTAAAATGTTTATCTACCAAATAAAATAATTTTTTGTCTTGCAGAATTTTATGCCGAGTTTCTCTTTATTGAAGTAATAGAACATAGTCCTGTATGGTTCTGTACTCATAGAGAATACCAGAAGGTTGTCTGCACAAAAAATGATATTTGTCTTTCTCTTTGTTACAATAGAAAGAGATCACACGATTCCCTAATTGGTACGACGCTGACAAGTATGTGCAAACAAGTACTAGAACTCGGCCTGTTGGACAACACTTAAGGCTGTATTCCACCAAAGCATGAGAATATTTCTGCTTGTCTTAATTTTTGTACTTGGAATTGATAGAGCTGAGATGAGAGAAGAGTTGAGATGGCTATCTGCATTGGCGCACAGGAAACACCGAATCACAGTTGGACTGCAAAACAATGATGAAGATTACACCTGACCTTGAGATGTTCCTAAATTTGAGAAACTCAAAGAAAGTGTACCAAACTAGTAAATATATCTCACATTTCAAAAACATAGCTGGGAAAGATAATCTCAAAAACATAAGAAGCAAGCCACAGACAAAGAAAAAATATTTTCCAGACACATCTGATGCAAGACTGCTATCCCAAGTGTATTATAAAACTCTTAAAACAGAAATAGAAAGCAAGCAAGCCAGTGCTGAACAGACACCTGATCAAAGAGGATATATAAATGACAAAGTATGTGAAACATGTTTCATATCATGTGTCATCAGAGAAATGCACATTAAAACTATAGTGTATTGGAGTAGAGCACTAATACAACAGGTAGGGAGTATGTGGCCAACCCAGGTTTTATCCCCCTCATTCCACATGGTACCTGAGCACCTCCAGGACTGATCCCTGCGTACAGAGCCACGAGTAATCCTTGAACACCACTGGGTAAGTCCCAAAAGAACAAAAAAGAACAAATTAAACAACTGTAGCACTGTCCTCCCATTGTTCACTGATTTGCTCGAGTGGGCCCAGTTAGGTCTCAATCGTGAGACTTGTTACTGTGTTTGGCATATCAAATACCTCACGGTTAGCTTGCCAGGCTTTACTGTGTGGACAAGATACTCTGGATAGCTTGCCAGGCTCTCCAAGAGGGCCAGAGGAATCAAACCTGGGTCTGCTGGGCTGGTCACATGCAAGGCAAACGCCCTACCACTGTGCTATTGCTCCAGCCAAATTAAACAACAACAATAAAAAAAAATTAGACAACTACAATGTGATCCTACTCCTTCCTGGTTAGAATAGTCCAAATCTAAAGCACTGTTAACACCAAATGCTAATAAGGACGTGGAACAATAGGAACTCTCATTCATTTCTGGTGAGAATGAAAATGGTTGATTAATTGAAAAATATTTTAGCAGTTTTTTTACAAAGAAAATGCATACAATTTGTGGTCTAGTAAGCATGTCTTTTGGAATTTACCAAAATAAATTGGAAGCTTATATTTAAGCAAATCTTCACATGGGTTCTTATAGTAGCTTCATTCATAATTGCAAAATTTAGAAACCATTATGCCTTTCATCAGGAAAGTGGGTAACCTGTGGTATATCCAGACAATGGGGACAATGGAATATCATTGAATGATTTTAAAAAATGAGCTGTAAAGACATGAAAAGTCATGGATACACAAATGTACATTTCTAAGTGAAGGAGAAATATAAAAAATGCCACACACTGGTGTTCAATGTTGTTAACTTGCTGGGGGTGGGGGTGGAATAGGGGGTAAGAGGAATATGGAATACCTTGTATTTTCTAATCAATTTTCTATGGTCCCAAAACTACTCTAAAATGTACAATTAAATTTAAAAAGACTCTGTTATTTAAAATACTTTTAATTTCATGCATTTTATGCACACAATGTTCCAATACCATACTCTTCACCAGAGTGACCCCGCAACTCACCGCTCCCATTGACCTGCAACCAACCTTGGTTTTTCCACTAATTATTATTTTAAAGCCTGAATGTATTGCCTAATTAGACTGTAATAACTTTTTGTAACTTCCAATCATCTTCTCTTATGGGGTCAAGAGAATGGTTCCGTATTAATGTTCCTTACTTCTAAGATAACGGGGTCATAAATTTGATCTCTTTTCTCAGTTTTTGTCTTCTGTCACTTCTGCTACATATAAAATAAGAAGAAAAAATCACTGTTTGGGGGTAGCAATCAAAAATTTATTTAAGAAGTGACCAAGTTACTTAAATTAGTACGATGGAAATAAAACTTTTATTGAACTTTAACACACATTCACCATATCAGCCCATTAATATCTCTTCTTATAACTTACCTATTCACAATTCTATTATTCCCCTAGTCTAACACCAATAAGAACTTTCCAGAAATATCTGTAAGAAACATTTTCTGCTTCATGGTACTTCTTTTTGTTGTTATTTGTTTTGGTTTGGTTTGGGGACCAAATCCATGATGCTCAGGGGTTACTCCCGGTTCCCCAGTCAGGAATTATTCCTGACAGTATATGGAATGCTAGGGATCGAACCTGGGCCAGCCATGTGCAAGGCAAATGTCCTATGCATTGTACTAGCACTCCAGCTACTCATGACACTTCACATACCTATAATTCCTCTACATTTCTTCAGAAGGGATATTCACAAGACAGAATGGGAAAAGAGTAAGTCAGAGGGAGTATACCACTAACAGTAATACATAGTTAATAATGGCAATAGTTACTTAGTATGAATAAGCAGCCATGTACCAGATATCAAGCTGGATATTTAAATAATAAGAGGTATGATTCCCTTTACAGCTAAGTATACCAAGATTCAGAAAAGGTATATTATTTATAAAAGTCACTGAGCTGAAGTGGTTTCTGAATCCTTTATTTTCAGATGTCAAAAGCAGGATTAACTCATTTAGGAACAAAATAAATAAAAGAAAAAGAAAATAAAAAGGACTAAGTTCATCCAAAACATTCAAAATTAAGGAAAGAAAGTCACATAAATAAAGTCACATATGCAATAGGCTCCTAGGAATGCTTAGAACCAGCAATTCACAAGCTTCCAAGCCTTTTTCTCTATCTCTCTACTCTAGTATTCTCTACAGACTCTTACTCATTCCTATTGAAGATAAACTTTCTCTCTTTGGCAAGAAACTGGCTACTAACAACTCCAAAAACTTATATTTAAAATGTCAGACATTGGAAACATACTGTTTTTACTCATATATTTTTTTTTAATTCTGGCAAAAAAATAAAAATAGTTATGCATATCCTGCCCACACTACTAGACTAATAAAGAACTTCCTTTCTTCCTGAAGAAATAAATCTAAGGAAAAAGGGATAAGAAAAGGGAGTTGAATTAGGAAGATAAAGGAGAAATGGAGTCAATTCTCATAAGACAAAGTTCTCAATATTCACTGCAGAAACCAAGATTGGAATCTACAAGTACTAGTTCTGAGTACTAGAAATAGTATTCAAAAAATAAATGTTATTTTATTTATTAAATAAATAAAAATAAATGTTAAAAGACTAATCACAACTAAAACATCTATTTCCCAGCACAACCAAATGAACAAATAGTTGAAATTGCATTCAGGTCTCACTAAGTTCTCTGTTTTTACCTCTGTTTCCAACCCTGAGAAACAAAAGTGCCTCAGAAAAAACTCATCTCATACCACCAACTGATGCCAATGAAGCAAGAAGTCCGCAGATTGGATCCAAATCCAAACCCTCTGGCGTACTCTTAAGATGGTTAGAGATAAAAAAAATTAATAAAGAAAAACAGCAACCAATTTTGATTGCTATTTTTAAGTATTTAAATGTGATTATTTGTCATTTAAAATTAAATAAAAAGTAATATTGCCACCATTTTTGTAAGAAGAAACTGAGAGTTGGAGAAGCAGACATTTGCCTAAAAACATGGTTGATATTTAAACCCGATATTAACCAACTCAAAGGTTTTTTTTTTTTTTTAAAGCAGACTCGTTTGCTCTTTTTTTGCTTTTTGGGTCACACCCACGATGATGCTCAGGGATTGCTTCCAGTTCTGCACTCAGAAATTACTCCTGGTGTTGCTGGGGAACCATAGTCCTGGGGAACCATATGGGATGCTGGGGATTGAACCTGGATAGGCAACTTGCTAGACAAACGCCTTACCCATTGTACTCTGGTCCCTTCCAACTTCAAAGTTTCTGTGTTTTTCAAATCACTTTCTATCCAAAGAGAAGGGGGAAGGACTTATAAAAATTCTTCCCCCCAAATGGTAAAGAACATTATACTTCTGTTTCTCTTGCTCCCAATTGAATGAATGATCCTTCAATGCTAAGAGAATCAATGAGCACAGATGGCTGGGGTCCCACAAGGAGTGTCTGACTCTTACATGAAGATTCTAAATATAAACTGACATGAAAGATAAACTAAACAAAGTCTCCCAGCTTGAGAGCTGCATCTTAATGGAGAAAAAAGTTAATAAATTTTACATTAAATAAATAAATATATAATTTATATTATTAATATATACCATGAATCTTTGGTGAAAGGATGTTGACACTGGTGATGGGTTTGGAGTTGAAACAGAGAATGCCTGATACTCTGGTATCAAAAGCTTCATAAATAATGGTGAACAAGCTTAAGAAAATAAAATTTAAAAATGCATATATACATAATAAGAAGTTAAATATGAATTTGTGACAATGAGTGACTATAGATGTGAAGTAATCTAATGATGTCATAGAAAATTTCTCTTGGGAAGACATATGTGTATTTAGACCTGAATTTAGGCTAGGTAGTCACATCAAGTACAAATGCTGATAGGTTAATGGAATTGTTAGAAGAAAAGGCAGTTCTAATCCAGCTGTATCCATTTCCTCTATTACATAAGTTTTAATGTTATAAAATAAGAGTGAGAAGATGGAAAGGGATTATTTAAAATATGAGAGAAAGAAGATATGAAAATCAAAGTGAGGAAGTAGGCTAATAAGGTATACCCTTAGTATTGTTCAAGATTTTCATAATATTATTATTTTTGTTTATTTTTTATTTTATAAGGTAGTTCACAATATTTGATTACAGTTGATATTCAAACACCAATCCCACCACCATTACTCTTTCCCACCACCATATTTGGGATGTTTCCATCCCAAACCCCAAGCCCCGTTCCAAAGCACAAACAAAATAATAGACTTTGTATTGTCTGTTATGAAAAACTGCTGAAAATGCTACAAAAAGTATCCATAGAGGAAACTGTGAAGATTGTCCTATTTTGTCAGGGGCCATTAAGACATTCTTTAGAATATCACTAACACGTTGTTAAAGGTTGAGTGATGTGAGCTTGTATATATCTGAAAACATGTATATATGCATATATATATTTGCCTCTATGATTGATTGCCTACTATTTGAACCCCATCAATGTGGTGTGGTACTCTTGGAGAATGGGTTGAGGGTGTCTTATGATGTGTCGCAGCCGCGCTGTACAAGGATATGTTCACTCTTGCATGAGGCTTGTCCTTGAGCATGGCGGCAGTTGGGTTCTGGAGGTTTTCAACTGCCGGAGCTGGGTCCATTAGGGCAGGGAGGGCTCTCACCCAAACCCTCTGGGGAGCCCTGAGTGAAACAGCCTTGTGTGGGGTCCAGTGGCATGACTATGCTGAGCATCATGTTGCTGCCATAATATTATTATTGTTACTGAATTGGCACTGAGTTAGAGAGATAAAGTTGTTTTTTTGTTTGTTTGTTTGTGGTTTTCTCAGATAAGTAAGATAATTAAGCAAAGAGGTTAGCAAATTTTCTAAGGAGCTCTAGATTATATTTGGGGAAAGGGGTGGAACAATAGTACAGCAGGTAGGATCTTTTCCTTGTTTGTGGCCAACCAGGGTTTGATCCCTGTTATTCTATTTGTCCCCCAAGCACGAGCAGGAGTAATTTTGGAGTACAGATACAGTAACAACCCCTGAGTACTGCTGGTTATGGTCCCAAAACAAACAAACAAAATTTTGTCTTATATTTTATTTTATACTTAGTAAGAACAGAAGGAAGGTCAGTAATCTGAAAGTTTGACTGAGGTTAGAAAGTTTTTATTGAGTACCCCAAAACCTGAAGATTTAGGAGTTGAGTAGCGGAAGGTCAGAGAATGGGTGGTTTGAAAATAAAATTTTGTTTGGGGCTTATTTTTTTGTGAACAGTGAGGGAAGGTTGATCCACACTGGTGATTCTCAGGGCTTCCTCCTGGTTCTGCTCACAAGATCACTCCTTGGAGTGCCTAAGAGATTATACATAGTGCTGCACATTGAACTGTGGTGGGCCAACCAGCATGCAAGGTAGCACCTTAACTCCTGCACTGTATCTCCAGCCTTTTATTTTCTTGGCCAAGTTTGCATAGCTACTGATTAGAAAAGCAAGTTTGGATGTAGATATTTTATCTAACAGTTTTGTTGATTCATAATTTATATATAATAAATTGTACATGTTTAAGGTGTGAAATCTAACAAACTTGACATAGGTATATAAATCATCATCATTGAACACTGAATTAAACCACAGTTGAGAAATCCAACACAATTATCTCCCACACAAAGATATCCTCATTCCTCTTTGGAATCCCATGATCACATATCTTACGTCCATCCCTCTTTCTAGGTCCTGGAAGACAATGGCTTATCTGGTGTCACAATAGACAGGTGTGTATTGCTTGAGATTTATTAAATAGCCTAACTATGGATGATAAGATCAATTAATTAGGATGGATAAAATCTGGGAGGCAAAGAGATCTGCAACAGAAAGGACAGGGTTTCAGATGGAGCATCCACTTCTTAATGCCTCCACTTGGTTGCTATCCTGAATCTTAGTATTTTTCTCTACATGGTTCTTTGTTTATGCACCAAGAAAAGATGATGATGATATAAATAAATTTATAGATCTGTTATAAAGTCTAAAATTCTCTATTTACAATCTGTATACGTGTTTTCAATAGATTCTAGCATAGAGTAAGCCATTAGCGTTTAAAGCTATCTACTTGTATTATGCTTATTACTTGACTTTCCGATGATAATAAAGGCTCTGAGTTTACTGTGTTCAGTTCATACTAGTCATACTTTTTTATTTCCGAATTTTATTTTATTAAAGCATTGTGAGTTACAAAGTTGCTCATAATTGGGATTTTTACGTGCAATATTTCATCACCAATACTGCCACCAGTGTCAACTTCCCTCCACCAGTGTTCCCAGCTTCCCTCTCCTACTCCCAACCCACCCTAGCCTGCCACCTTGACAGGTACCTTTAAGTTTGGTTATTAAAGTTTGGGTCTCTTCATTTCAATGTTGTTGACTCTGTGGTTTGGATAGTTAGCCTTATCATTGGCTAACACCACCAATGTACCGGAATCCCCTTGACCCTTGCCCCCTTGCTTCTCATCTATCTCTTCTCCCCTCTCCCTTCACTCTGTTTCTTTCCTTCTCTTTCCTATACTCTGGGGCCAAGGGTGATCTAAGCATCCTCCCTTTAACCCATTGTATTTCCTGATCTAGTTACTCTAAATACCACTTACATCTAAAGATGTAAGTGACTCATCCTCTGTTTGTCCTTCTTCTTTTGGCTGACTTCATTTAACGTAAAATCTTCCAGTCCATACCTAACCCTATAAATTATTTCAAAGGAATAGTGAAGAAGGAGCTAGGAATTCTTTTAAGCACTTACCTTTTAGAGCAGGCACCAGTAACGTATCCATTGTGGGATTTGTTGTTACTGTTTTTAGCATATCGAATATGCCACAAGGAGCTTGCCAGGCTCTGCTGTGTGGGCTGAATACTCTCGGTAGCTTGCCAGGCTCTCCAAGAGGGACGGAGGAGTCGAACCCGGGTTGACCACGTGCAAGGCAAATGCCCTACCTGCTGCGCTATTGCTCCAACCCTACCTTTTAGAAGTTTCATTTAATCTTCACAAGATTCCCTATGGAGTATGCACTATCATTAATCCATTCATTATTTAAGAAATAGATACCCACTTTAAGTGAAAGAGCCAGACTTTGCACTAAGCCAGTAAGATTCCAGATCCTTTGTTCTTCAAAACCATCTTATGTGACAAATTCTCTGAAAATCGATGATTTCAGGGGGGACCAATGAAAGAGGGCACACTGAATGAGGAGAATACATCTAGAATAAAGATATGAGCATTAACAGGAAAGTTAATGGATACAGAAGCAACTGATGTGCACTTGAAAAAAAACCTGGTGTTTTGAGAGAGGAAGAATGAGAGACAGTCTGGAAGTGACAGCGGGGAGCAAAGTTTATAATGCAGAGAGCATTTCCAACCCAAAGGACAGCATGAAAACATAACTTCAAATTTGGGCTTCCAGTGGACTTGGCAGTTCCTTAGAGTTCTGTCCTTGTCATTGTATTTTTATCCCAGAGAGAGGAAGTTCATGTGAAGTCCTTGTCCTCTAGTCTTGTTAAAAGTCCAGTCCAGGATAGGGAGGGGGTAGCTATCAGGTTCACCCAAAAATAACAGAATGATTGTTTTGGACAGTTCTCGAACCAATTCCCACATGAAAGTATTTCTCAAAAACAAACACAAAAAGAATCTCAAATTTAGGGACTTTTCAGTACGTGAGACACAGCAAATAGTGCAATTAAATGGAAATTTTCGACTGAAATTTTCTTCCATGATCTCTTCAAAAATACACAAACAAATAAATACATTGGTAAGGTCTCATACTCTCTAAAACCAGTAGGTACACATCAAGGGTAAGAAGAGTGTGACCTATGGTCT
The DNA here is from genome assembly GCF_029834395.1 of Sorex fumeus. Lineage (NCBI taxonomy): Eukaryota > Metazoa > Chordata > Mammalia > Eulipotyphla > Soricidae > Sorex > Sorex fumeus. The sequence goes on from NW_026606059.1 coordinate 62,159,481, forward strand.
AAATCTAGTCTTTCACCTGTGTCTAAATGACCTTATGATAACTAAAAATATCCTTTAACATGATGACCTCACTAATCTATGCAACGTAGAGAAATAAAACAAACAAACAATATATACACTATTAAATGATGACAAACCCTCGCCCTTTCATTACAAAACTCAGATTACTAAAAATTTGGGGTGAGGAGAATGAAATAGGCAGAGTAGAATGATGAGGTTCACTTCTGGTGAACAGTGGTGGAGGTAATATATTAGACACTTCAATGGTAGGAAAGGTGTAATAACTTTGAATATCAAAACCATAAACAACACTATCATAGCATGTCATCTACACTACAGTTCAAAAAACTCACCTCACACAACTCAACAATATATATGTAAGCAACTAAATACAAAAAACGAAGGACATAAGTGGATACTTTTTCAAAGATGACATTGATGATCTATAGAAATGTGAGAAACACCTCAGTATTCCTTAGAGAAATACAAATCAAATTATAATGAGATAGCACTTCACACCCATAAGAATGGTCTATTATATTGGGGCAGGAGGGGGCATTGGGGTTGGGAGACTAGACATTGGTAGAAGGAAGCAAATACTTGGGTGGAAGATGTGATTTTGGAATGCCACATGCATAAAATATCCAACTATATTATTAACAGTATTGTAAATGACAGTGCCTAAGTTTAAAAACATAAAACCATGTAAAAAAGAAAAGAAAAGAAAATATAGTGGAATGTTTTAAGAGACTATTTACATAGGGTTACCTAATAAATATCAAAGCCCCTACCCACTTTTCAACTGAATGAGGGAAAATATGGTACTATTAATGACAGTTGTATATCCATCACAATATACAAATATATGTTATCAAAAAAAGAAAAATGGAACATATCAAAAATATGGGGGGAAATGTTGGTCAAAATGTGAAGAAAATAAATTTTCTTGCACTGCTGGTGAGGAAGTAAATTGGTACAACTTCTGTGGAAAGGTAAGAATATTTTTTAAATAAAACTAGAAATCCATGTAATCTGACTACACCATGCTTAGGCATTTATATGAAAACTATGAAAATGCTCATTTAAAAACATTTTTATGCTGTAAGAATAACATATTGTTCAAAGGAGACAAAACATGACAATAAAGCCCATCAATAGAGTAAGTGTCAAGAAGCTTTGGATGATGTACTAAATGGAATGTTACTCAGCTAATTAAAAAAAGAGATCAAGCCTGCGTTTTGAAACAAAATGGATGGAACTTAAAGTGATTGTTAGTGAAATAAGTACGGTAGTTAGCGATAGTTGCCAGATGGTCTCATTCATATGTGAAATTTAAATAGTGCCAATAAAATGGTTGTTTATAAAGCAATAAAATTCAATCTCAGGTTTGGTGAAAACAAAGATTATTATCAAAGTAAAAGAAGAAGAGGGTAGAAGTGGGCAGAGGGAGCAATTTTGACTGTGATTTGACACCAGAAATTTGGGAGAGAATATAGTGACTCTTGTGCATAGAAAGAAGTGTAAATCTGTAATCCCTGAATTTCTGCTGTTTTATAAACTAATGGATAAATTAATTTTGAAGTGTATTTGCTTCATAAGATTATATTTGCAATTCCATACATAAAGTTGTGAAACCTGTTTTCTCTTGTACAGTATAAGAACATACCTAATCTCAGTTATATCTCTTAGCTTGAAAAGTTTAAAAATTGATGTCTGGTCCTTTGTAGAAAAACTCTGCTAACTATTAGTTAGAGATAACTTTAAATAAAGTGTATATCACTCTAAATACAATAATTTAAATGTCGTGAATGTGATATATAATAATTTGTGAAAAGATGTCGACATTTGATCACTTATTTGTTAAGTCAAAAGACATTTTACTGAACACCTACTGCATTCCAAAATCTATGGAAGGTGCTCAGGATACAAAGTTAAAAATGCATGGCCTTTGGGTCAGAGAGACAATAGACAGGTTAAGGTACTTGCCATGCAATGCAGCAGACCCCAGAACTAATGTATGGTTTCCTAAACACTGCAAGTGTGACTAAACACAAGAAGAAGAGAGTAGAAGTGGGGTAGAATAGACCTTGAACACTCCTGTATTTGATCCAAAACACAGATCAGGTTAAATTTTACTAAATTTAGTGTAATACTTTTTCTTTGCTCTCAAGAAATACTTTGTTTTTTAAATAGTCCTTGCAATTCTGGTAGAATTTAAAAAGAATAAAGCTATTTGTGAGCTAACTATGCTGCAGGCATTGTGACAGGGAGAAAAGGATGGGACAATCTGGAAGGAAAGTTGGTACCTGCAGGGATTGCAGGGAGATGAATGAGGCATGACTTTGGGTTTCCTTTTATTTATTTATTTTTTCTTTTTGGGTCACACCCGGCAATGCACAAGGGTTACTCCTGGCTCTGCACTCAGGAGTTACTCCTGGAGGTGCTCAGCGGACCATATGGGATGCTGGGAATAAAACTCGGGTCGGCCGCGCACAAGGCAAACGCCCTCCCCGCTGTCCCTCCCTGCTGTTCTATAGCGGGCAGGGCGTTTGCCTTGCACGCAGCCAACATGGCCAACCCGAGTTCGATTCCTCCACCCCTCTTGGAGAGCCTGGCAAGCTACCGAGAGTATCTCACCCGCACGAGAGTATCTTGCCCGCACAGCAGAGCCTGGCAAGCTACTCGTGATGTGTTTGATATGCCAAACACAGTAACAACAAAGTCTCCAATGGAGACGTTACTGGGCCCGCTCGAGCAAATCGATGAACAACAGGAGGACAGTGACAGTGACAGTGAGCTAACTATGTCCTCCTCTTTCATCTTAATTCCAAGTTAATGTGAGTTATTGAAATAAATATCCAATAACCATATAAATACATATTTCATGTGTATATTGGTTTCAGGGAACACACAGCAGTGCTCAGGACTTACTCCTGGCTCTGCACTCTGCACTCAGGACTCAGTCCGTGAAGAACTCAGAATAGTATAGGCTGTGGGAACTAAAACCAAACCCAGGTTGTCCACATGCAAGGCAAGTGACCTGCCCACTGTGCTATTTCTCAGGCTACTGAATTTCATAGTTCCATACAATCAAGTGATTTACTGTTTTATGTTTAAGATGGAAAGTGGAAGTTAGTAAATGAGACATCTACTCATTATCTTCTACTCCAATCTGAGACCTCTCCTGCTATTCTTAACTCCCGTTATTATCACTAAATTTCTATTCTATCTTACCACTTGAATAATGACCCAGGTATGGGTTTCCTCCAAGTGCATCTGAGAAACGCCCATTATGATAACAATTGCATTGCTCACACACAAACTCAAGAATCAAAGTCAATTTGATATTTTTAACAAGTAAGCTTTATCCTTCTCCTTTACTCCTTGTAAATTGCTGCTGACATCAATTGCCCTACAGGATTTCAGTGTGGGTTTAGGATATGAACAGTAAATGAAAATGAGGCATTCTTATAGCACACAATCACAACTTGTATTTAACTTTCATAACAAAATCTTATCCAAAACCATCTCAAAGGTGCCAAAACCAGTCGAAAACCACTTCCTAGGTCCACATTGCATAACAAGTGAATATGCGCTTTCCACAGGACAAAGTGCAGTAGGTAGTTAGATGACTGAGCATATGAGTACTGTATCTGTCAACTATGCTACAAAAAACATTCAGGAAATTTTATTCAATATTGCCTAGTGAACATTTTCTTTACATATTCACTGCCATACCTTTTTTGACCCCTAGGAAGAATGTATCATATTTTTTCTCTTCTCTCACATCCTAGCAAAATATAGCTATTGTAAGAGTATGAAAATGCAAAAGTTAAGCTTCTATTTGATACCCTAGATCAAGATATATGGAAGAAAGAAAATAATTATTTGAATTGCATTGACATAAATTCATTTTTCAAGTATCTTATTCCCTAAATATTATCAACAATATGGAACTTAACTATAAAATGCAAATCCTTAAAAATTCTCACTTGGTTTTCATCACTCTCCCCAAAAGTCTTCTATGGTAGCTATAAGGAATTACCAAAATCCCAACTTTATAAAAAATGTATGTTTCTTCCTTTCTATTTGTATTACAAATACCCAGTGCTGATATTATTTTTGCATAGGAGAAAGTTTTGCACTAGAACAGAACAGAAAAAGACAAAAAATATGAATTAATATTGAGAGAGATTAGAGATGTTTAAGGAAAAAAACAAGAATTAGAGATTTTATTTTAGTAGAAAAGAATTAACGTGCAGGAAAGGAAGGACACATGTAAATGCAATGACAAGAGTTTCTAATAATGCAAATGTATTCCAGGCAGCTCCCTATGTTGTTCCATCTTATTTTTCATACAAGTAAAAATTATTCCTCACTTGATTTATTTTGGTCTTTAACCCTGCCAACATTATCAAAATTTTTAATGGAGTAATAAAAGGGACACACATTTTAACTTAATGAAACCATTTTGATGCCATTTTGGTAAGAAATTGAAATGAATTGATTGATAAATTACTTAACTTGAATAAAACCTTAATTTACACAGTGTCACCAAAATATGAATCTTCACTCAGATCAAGCCCTTAATCATTGCACTTCCATATCTCTGGGAAGGCATCATAACACCTAATCTTTACCAGAGACCTGAGATATTCTCCATCTGTCAAATAATAGCATAAGCACACCAAAATATTCTAAATTTTGCAAAAATTTGTCCTCTTCTCTCTGCTTTATTAACGCTGACACTACTTTAGTATAAGTCACCTATGTCTTGTCTGGATCTCTGATATAAATTAGGAGGTCTTACTCCCTGAGACTAATTATATTATAAACTTCTCTAAATTGCAAATATATCTTGTCACATTTTTGGCCAACCTTCCCTTGCATCTCCCAGAGCTCTGAGGAGAAGCTTACCATCATCTTTATCTTTAAAGCACACTTGCTTAGTGTCCTTTCCAGCACATAGTACAGCCTCTCTTGATAGACAGTCTATCTTCTGCCATAAGGCATTTTCTATTTCCTTCAATACATTTTGTGATCTCCTGTTTCGAATCTTGGTTGTACTATTGGACATTCTCATGAGATTGCATGACCCATAAGCATATGTCTGACCCATAAAGCGTAAGACCCATAAGTTTTGTTTGTTGTTATAGTCATGGCACCCAACATAGCATTTGGTACATGGTAGAATAAAATAAAGTGCTAGTAATACTTAAAATGGTTTAATAATTTCAAAAGGAAGGAATGTTTGCTGGCTAAATACAAGTGACAGGTGATGCGGGTACAGTCATTCCTGACAGTTAGAGGAACACATGGAATTTCTAAAAATTTGGACCAAGAAGGATAGAGTGAGTGATGTGTACAGTGGAAGAAAAGCAGGAAAGGTTAAAAACAGACTGTCTACTGCATAATTTTGCAGCGACTTAGCCCTGATGTGATGTGAGGGGTGGCTCAAAAGGAAATTACTGCCCAACACAGGAGTAAGAATACCAATTATTTTCCTCTTAAGTAGGGCCAGACCAACTCAACAGCAAACCAGAGAGGACGGGCAGTGCATTCCTGGAAGGAAGCTGATGGTGCTGGTGCCATCAGCCGGGTTGACTAAGGAGACACGATCCAGGAGCCACCCAGATGAGGCTGGTCTACCACAGACAGACATGCTTCTTGGAAAAGACCTCTGGCAATTAGGAATTTAAGCTCAGCCCCAACTTTTTCAGATGAAGCCTTCTAATTTTCCTTTACCCTCCCCTGAGCTTCTTCCAGGAAACCTGCCTTGTCCTCTGCTGTGGTCAGGAAAGGTCAAATATGTCTTTTACCAAAAAGGCAGGGTTGTCCGCTCCTCCCCAATCTTTTGTGTGCACCAACGTGATGCATCGTTCTTCTGGGATACTTCCAGGGTCTCCAACATGAAGATAACCTCCAGTCTGTGTTGTTAATTCTATATATAAAATGAGAGCTCACAAGGTCAAAGTGGAAGAACAGACCTTCTAGTCCAACCAAGATGGTAAATGATGGTAGAAGTCATGGCTATCAAAAACCACCATTTTGATAGAAATGTTATATGATCTATTTGGAGCTCAGATGTTCTGTGGATCTTCTGAGTCACACCTTCATCATTTCACTCTTGCTAATTTTAATCAAGAAAACACTAGAGAATTAGAAGAAAGAAAATAAAAAAAGGTAAAGGTAAAGGCCCTCCCGTTGATCGTCGATTTGCTCGAGCGGGCCCAGTAACGTCTCCATTGGAGACTTTGTTGTTACTGTGTCTGGCATACCGAATACTCTCGGTAGCTTGCCGGGCTCTCCGAGAGGGGATAAAAAAATAAAATAACCTAGTGTATTTTATTCATTGGAAATAAGAAATTAGTTGTTGAGATAAGAAGAAAGGAGTCTGTCTCCATCAATGTTTCCAATAAGGTACAGATATCCTGTACTTATGTCCCAGGAATATTAATGATAACTATCCAGTATTTATCTTATATACATCCACTTACTCCATCTGGATAGTCAGACCTGTACTTGGAATCACTATAGTGTGGAATCATTCTATTTCCATTTCAGTTCCTATCAATTATTTCAATTTGTCACAATTAAGTTACCTTTTCCTTCCAAACAACTCTTCTTGAGTCTCTGACAAACTCTAAGGTTTGTCTTGGGCAAGGGTTGACTTTTATTTACACATGAAGATAATATGTAAGTACCGGTTGTTTACCAAAGCTGTCCAAAATATTGGTTGGTCACATATAACCAGTTATTTAAATATTATTTAAATATAGAGTTGCACCTTTCCAATCTCTTTAGTCTCTTAAACTTCACAGGTGGGTATATTTCTTCATGCTTTGGTATAAATCCAGGATAATGCTATGATGATGCAGGAATTAACACCTCACAGGACTTTGAGCTTGCGATACCAAGTGGTGATGGTTTTAATCAGTCAGCTCTCAAGATGCTCAAAGAAAATTTTCCAGAATGTTCCATCAGCAGCCCCAGTGAAACCAAAAACACAGGTTATTCTTGAAAACAGGGGAAAAAATTGGGGTTTCTATCAAATAGTTACAAAGAGAATGTTCTTTTGTTTGTTTGTTTGTTTGTTTGTTTAATAAATCTTAGGGAGTAGTTTTTATAAAACCCAAGGAGGAATTCCAATTTTTTGCCTGTCTCACAATATTTTTAGCCATTGAGGTGGCCAATACCCTGTCTGAATAATATTCCCCTTTTGCCTGCGGAACTTTTGATTCTTCTTTCCTTCCTGTTGTGAAATGGTATGTTTACTGTGTGTTGCTAAATCACTACCATATTTACTTGTGTTTTCATTGCCAAGTTGCTCACAACCCTTTTTTTTCCATCAAGAGGGAAAGCAATCATTTTAAAAGTAAGAAAAGCATAGCTTTTATATGAATAGATGTTTCCCTTTATTTTCTGCCGCATTCTGAAGACTTTCAGGTTACCATATATCATGAAGTACTTAGTACATATAATCTCATTCAGTACTCATTTTACTGACAACTATTATTAGATACCTATTACCATTCTCAATTTTATTTAATACAAGGCACAGAGAAGCTTCTAATATCATCTACTAATACACAGAATAATCGTAATAGGAATGTAAAACAGTAAGACTCAAAAATTGAACTCTCAGCTAATAATCTTCTTTGACTTTGAAGTCTCCAACTTCATTTCCAACTGCTCCCTTCAATTCCGGTCATGTTCACCAATTTCTAAAGAATCACTTCATAAAAGTGTGTTTTACATAATACCAAAGAAATCAGATTTACTATTCTTTCAGATAATATAATAAATAACATAAGAATTAAATAATTTAAATAAGATTTCTAAGCTGCTTGATGTTACTTCCTCTCGAAGCAGAATTAGATTTTCCTTGAATTCTTAATGATGTTTTATAATTGTTACAATGCAGACTATTTGTACTTAATTTTTTTCTGTTTTGTTTTCACTATGTTGTTATGATGGGACACAGTTGTTTTTCTTCCTTTAGGAATCTCTATTTTAGATAAGGAGAATAAAATACCTCAGAGAGTACCAACAATATCATTCTAGGCTATTATGCACACAATGGATGCAGTAAACCTTTGAGATCTTAAAGATGTCTTGGGAATGAAAGAAGATTATGTAAATGAAGATGTTAACTCCTAGTTTCTCAATTTAAAAATTATCCTTAGGACTTCACTCTATGCAGGCAAGTCCAAAAGCTATGCAAATTTCAAATTAGATTGTTTCTGAATAACCTCCATGTTCCTTCCATTTTTCTCTCACATCCTAGCATTCATCATCTTTGTTGGTAGCCTGTCAATTACCCAAAGCACCTCACTGACTGAGTTCTCTCCCTGAGTTCTCCTCACCACAACGGCCCTATTTCCCCCCTCTTTTACATTCTCCTTCCCTAACTGAATGAGAAATTCTCTCTTTTCTATGCCCAAAGCACCAGTGAGTACCTAGTACCTCCTTCAACCCACTCGGGTTTTTTTTTGCTGTTGTTGTTTTTGTTTCTTTTTTTTTTTTTTTTTTTTTGCTTTTTGGGTCACACCTGGCAATGCAAAGGGATTACTTCTCGCTCTGCACTCAGGAATTACTCCTGGAGGTTCTCAGGTGATCATGTGGACTGCTGGGAATCAAACCCAGGTTGACCACATGCAGAGCAAACATCCTTCCTGCTGTGGTATCACTCCAGCCCCTCAACTCACTCCTAATGGAAGAATTCCACCAGACAAGGCTTTGCTCTAATTTGGGGAATCTCTCCCATATCTCTCATTAATGATTACCATCTGATGAACAATTAACTCTCTGAAACCATCCCTTCATGTTTTGCACTTTCAAAGGCTTAGTAAAAGTAATAAGGGGGCCAGAGTGATAGTACAGCAGGTGGGGCACTTGCCTTGCATGCACTGAGCTGGGTTCAATACTCAGTGTCCCATATGGTCCCCCAAGCACTGCCAGGAATGACCTCTGAGCACAGAGCCAAAAGTAAGTCCTGAGCATCACTAGGTGTGGCTCCAAAACAACAAAACTAATTCATTATTAAGTGTCAGCTAAGTAAAATAAACTAATCTCTGCTTGTCTGTAAACTTCTTAATTTGTCATTCTACAGTGCAACTAATTACAAAAGCAACTGTGAGTACAGAAGATCTCCTGGGAATGACTATTTAAAGACAAGCACAATACCAGTTTCTCAAAGTCCATTATAGAGACCAATAACTAAAGGTAGTATCCTTTAATTTTAATTTTACTCATCTGAGTCATAATTATTACAATTTTACTCCTCATTGTGTTCCTACAATGCTCTCAAATTCAGGGTTTATAACTTTATGACTCAATAGTGAAAACTTTATTTTTCCTTTCATTGATAGTCTATTTTAAATAAAAGGTAATAAAGTTGTTTATTATACTGAGGTATATTAAAAAAATAATACTCTCCCATTCCACTTCAGTTCTACTATTAGTCATTAGACAACCAGTGTTTAGAGTTTGGTGAGTATTCTTTCATGCCTTTTTCTATAATAAAAATTATTTTAAATAATTATATGCTTTGAAACAATGATATAAATAGGATTGAATAAAGTGTATTAATTTTGTTTCAAAGATTGTATCACTTTAAGGATATGATTTCCTTTCTTGCTTCTATTCTTAATAATGTCATGGTCATTCGTATGCTTTCCTAAAACTCTACATTATGGAGTATATTATGATTTTTCTCCTACTAATAGATGTTCAGGTATTTCCAGATCTAGTGTTATAACAAATAACAATATAGGATCACTGACTATAGATTTGCATTTTACAGAATTGCATGCCCATGAAGACATTTCTCAGCTTTCTTAGTATGTACAGGAACTCTCTCACTCACCTGAATTCTTTCAGACAGTTACTTTATCCAACCCTCAACCATCAAATTCTAATTTTCTCCATTATTCCCCTGAAAGGTTGGGTTCTTCGTGACTCTAAACTTGGGTCTTTTTCCCCTTCCCTTAAAAGGCCATATCAATGGAATGAGAGTTCCAACTAGCAGTCACTTTTTTCTATAATGATATCAAACTAATACTCACTTTGTTAAATTTTATTGTTTTTTAGGTGGTATAGTTTCAATGATACTAACGTTCACTATTTTGGTATAAAAAGTTACTATAAAGTTAGAGAATGTTATTCTAAACATATCCTTCTCCTTAAGCCCCTAGAAACGGTAACAATCATTTATTGAGTTTGGTTAGGGACTATTTCTTCATACTTTGATCTTTTTTAATAAAGAGTCCTAAAAAATATTCATTAAAAATTCAGATTTCACAAATAAAATTAAGGTACAAAAATATGTATACTGACCAAAACTTTCAGTTGGTATAAGACATAGAGTTAAATGATAAAACTGCAGGAATATTTGAACTGTGTTGTGTGAATCTGACCAAAGTCCTAGTACTGATAGTAATTATAATGGCTGTGATGGTTAATTTTTATTTGTCAACTTAATTGATGCCCAGATATTTAGCTAAATATTATTCTAGATTTATCTGGGGTTTTCTGGGTAAAATTAACTTCTGAATTGATACACTGAACAGAGTAGATTGTGCTTCCCAGTATCAGTGAGCCACATACAATCTATTGGAGTCTGATTAGAACAAAGACTGGGTTAGGGATATTTGTTTTCTTCACTAGACTTTTCAAAAGAGTTCACTGGTCTTCTCCTGCACTAGAAATAGAAACTACACTATTGGTTCTACTAGTCCTCAGGCTTTCTGATTGAGACCAGAGCAACACCACCAAATGTCATTGTCCCCAATATGTAAATAGCAGATCAAGAGAATTTTTAGTCTCTTCACATGTGAGAACTAAATCTTTACAATAAATAGGAAAATATATATCCCATTAGTTACATTTTTTCTGGAAAAGTATATTAGAATACTTACATATATATTATTACCATGTTTAAAGCATGAACTACGAAGATATTTTATAAGTTTTCTTGCTTGAGGGGTTGAGGGTTCACACTGAAGGTGCTCATATCCTGGTTCTGTGCTCAGAGATCACTTCCGCTGGTGCTAAGGGAACCATAGGTGTATTCAGGGATCAGGCAAGTATGCTAGGCAAATAGTTTGGCTACTGTACCATCCCTGGACCACATTATCTTTTTTAATTCTCACTATGATCATAATATGAGGTAGAGACTATCATGCTGCATCACAACTAAGAAGACCAAGGTTGAAAGAATGATAAAAAATCTTACACTGTATTGTGAATGATATAATAGCTACACTTGAAAATAGCAATACCAGGTTACCAGGACACTAAACTCTACTCTTCTATGATTTTGATCCCCTAAAAGTGTTGAATCTGATCTACTTGTTCATCATCACAACTGCTACATCAGTCCAGATTCTATTTCATCTTTTTCCTTTCTTTTTCCATTAAAACCCATCATTCATGGCACTATTTTAGTACATATTACATTATTTTAAAACTGTTGACTTTTCAGGGACTCTAATTTTATAGGCAAGTATTTCATCTTACTCCTGTCTGTCTGCATCTGACCATCAATATATTTTAGATGAATAGATAGCTGCCTATCCTCCCCCATCGTGAGTTTTATTTATTCATGAAAAACCTTAAGGTTTCATCCCTAGCCACCCACAGATAAAAAGATGGATCAACAGGGGAAAAAAAGTAACTCAAATGCAGTGATACCATCACAGACACTCAATAATTATACTAGTCCTTGAATTCCTCTAAATCCTTGGCAAGAAACTTCATGAACATAAAGGGGTGGTCAAATGGAATAAAGGGTTATTTATTTGTGTTGATTTTAAACACAACAAGTACTAGTGACAGATTTCGGACAAGGATAGTATCTAGTTTTTATCCTGTAATCACACCCAAACCCACATCTTAGCATAAATATAAAGAAGCTATTCCCTATCATTAAAATGGGAACTATCATATGTTCCATAGTGTGCAGACATAGGATAGTGTTATGTGGTTTTAGAAGTGATATTTGCTTTGGCCACAAGTTGTTTTTAAATAGGTGGACTTCATATGAATTAACATGATGGTGGGAACTTCAAGGAAATTTTCATACTTCAGATGGACTTGAACAATGTCTACCCAAATACCCAAATTTATAACCGCAAAACCTGATTACTTTAGAAAGCACTTTTTTTTCTCTACCCACAGATATGTCAGCTGAGCAGTCCTGTACATGGGAAGTCTAGAGAATCAATTATAAAAAGGAATTCTATGTGGGTTTTTTTCCTATCATGCCAGTATAGAGACAATGTGAACTTGAATCAGAGATCACTGAGACAATACACAGTAATATGGGGTATGAAAAAAAGGCCAATGAATTCTACTATTCTTGATAGCTAAAATTTATCATATTCATAGAGGTGACTATTTTTTAAAAGTTATATCTTGACATAATTAACTGTGTTAAAAAGTTAAACTATCCCAGATAAAGAAAGTCTGAATTGCGAATAAACCACTGAATTTTTAATACTGATCTACCCCTTCCAATTAAAAAATAATCTTTGTGTTTATAAAGAAACACATAATTTCTACAAATTCAACTGCTATTTTCTAGAATAGACAAGAAAGCAGGCCATAAAGATATTACAGGAAGTTCAGAATGCAGTTGAACTTAGTTTGATCCCTAGTAACACATACGGTCCCCGAAGCACTGCCATGAGTGACCTCTGAGCACAGAGATAGGAGTCAACCTGAAATATAGTCAAGGGTAAGGTACAGGATGCTAACTTAAAACAAAATCAAAAAGATAAATTTAAAATATATGAAACATGGGGCTGGAGCAATAGTACAGCGGGTAGGACATTTGCCTTGCATGCAGCCAGCCTGGGTTCGATTCCCAGCATCATCCCATATGGTCCCTCAAGCACCGCCAGGGGTAATTCCTGAGTTCATAAGCCAGGAGTAACCCCTGTGCATTGCCGAATATGACCCAAAAAGCATATATATATATATATACATATATATATATATGAAACAGTTTATCCTGTATTATCTACAACTGAAAAAGAAAACTGACTTTTATTCCTAAACTCTCTCACCAATTTGCTAAAAACATTTTGAGTAGCATCGACCTCACTAGATCAGATGAATAAAGAAGATCAATCAATAAATGAAGAGTAGAGAAGTTTTAAGTTCTTGACTTGTTCTGATAGGAAAACCTGTAGAAAGACTTAAACTATCAATATTTAAAGCACTTCCCTGAAAAGTCCATGTCAAGAGAAAAATTTGTCTGGGCATCACTGTTGGAACATGGCTAAACCTGGGACCTCAAAGCACAAGCATGTGAAAGTCTTAAAATGCTATTTTATTTTAGTGGTTGATACACACACACACACACACACACACACACACACGTACACACACATGTATGTGTCAGAGGTACATATATGTGCAATTTATAGAGACACCGCAAAGTATGGTGAAAGGTCTTGAGTGAAAACACAACCCTAGTACGTGGACCTTAAAGAAGCTTCTCCCACTTAGTCTTTGTGGCCACGTCGCGTGGCACAGTGTAAAGCAAACATTCCATCTCCATCCATGGTCCCTTCTTTCTGATAGAGGTGATTGGCCTTCATCCACCTACTTTCTGAAAGCTGCTTCTCAAAGATTGGCCTCTGCTATATGCTCTTCCACTTCTAGTCTATACCTGCCTGCTCTCTCACAAGGCAGTGAACAGACAATTCAAAAAAAAGTAAATATAAGTCTCCACAGTTGTACATAAAACAAATGGCTTCTACAGCCAGAGAGATTGTACAGTGGGTAAGGATCTTGCTTTGCACACAGCTGACCTGGGTTCTATCCCTAGCATCCCATATGGTTCCCTGATCACTGCCAGGAGTGATTCCTGAGTGCAGAGCTCAGAGTAACCCCTGTGCATTGTCAGGTGTACCCTCCCACCACCATGAAAACAAACAAACAACAACAGAAAAACTTAATGACTTCTGATAACCTACCGAAATAAAATTCAAGTTCCTGAGAATGAGTCTCCATGAGCTAGTTAAATCTACACACAGAGGAAAATTTATATTTCTAGCACTGCACTGTAGCACTGTCCTCCCGTTGTTCATTGATTTGCTTGAGCGGACCCAGTAACGCCTCCATTGTGAGACTTGTCGTTACTGTGTTTGGCATATTGAATATGTCACGAGGAGCTGGCCAGGCTTTGTCGTGTGCGTGAGGTACTCTCTGTAGCTTGCCGGCTCTCCGAGAGGGACAGAGGAATTGAACCCAGCTCGGCCGGGCCAGTCATGTGCAAGGCAAACACCCTACTGCTGTGCTGTCTCTCCTGAAAATAAAAGATCCAATGATCTATCTCAAGAAATTAGAGGCACAAACAACTACAAAAATTTAAAATGTAAATAGAACTAAAAATTAACAGGAAGGAAAGCGCATGATAGACAATATACATCCCAAATTTTAATTTTTGGAAAAAACTAACTACCCTGGTAAACCACAGAGAGACTCAGAAAGGAAACATCAACATGTGGACAAAGAGTGTACTAATAGTAAATAAAGGGAACAATAATTTGTTCAGACTCTTAAAATATTATAAGGATACTATAGGGTTATCAGAACATTTCAGTGCATTTATATGTGAATTTCAGATAAAGAACAGATAACTTTTATGAGAAAATCCCAAATATTGTCTATCTGACATAGATCAGAATGACTTTATCTATTAAAAAAATTTAAACCATAATTATTTATGTTCCCAGACAAAGCCAAAAAGATCATCAGACTAGACTGAACCACTAAAAGTTGAATAAAACACTTAATTAGAAATTACACTAACGTTACCCAAAAATCTCAGAGAATAGGGAAGAGGGTAATGCTTTCCAATTCATTGTCACTGTGACCGGCAAAACTAGAAGCAAACCAGACAGAACAGACAATGAGAATAAATAAATCTGCTCATTTTACTTACTAAAGTAGTGCAAAAGACATACAATTTATAAAGACTATATAATACAGGATTTATTTTAGAAAAATAAGACTAGTTTAGCACTCTTAAAACCACACAACCAAAGTACTATATTACGAGAATAAAGAAAAAAACTTCATGATCATATTATATGTAAAAAGATACAGTGATAAAATTTATGTTTACACAAGAAGGTTTTTACCATATTTTTTTCTAACAACAGTGTGAACAACTGATATCTAGTACATGTGTACCATGGTTAGAAATAATACTAGTGATGATTGTATTTCCTAGCATTAATTATAGCAGTAATAATTGAATCCGTGATTGTACCTTTGCTTCAGGGAGAAATAATTTCAAATGAAATAAAAGAGAAAGCTAGAAGTAGTTTGATAATGATGTATGCAAACTGACTGAGGAATTATTTTTACATTCCTAGAGTCCTAAGATTGTGATAAGATAGGAATGTTTTGGGTCTAGGCCAAATGAGGCAAAGAATTCCAAAGAGATTTAACTGTCTGTTCTGCAGCTAGCAGCCTGTTGTGAACCTCAGATTAATAATATCACAGCTCAATAATATCATAGGGACAAAAGCACCAAACAAAGACGCGAACAGTGAAGAAGGTGGAAAAAAACTACGTTTTTATCGATTCTGTCTAGTGGTAGTGGTGGAAGATTTGGTAGGGAGGTTGCTGGGCTCACACTCCTAAGACCAAAGAGGCTTAATTTTCTCTAAATAAGAAAGACTTCTTGCCTGCCTGCATACTATTGAGAGCTGCCTTGAACAGTGAGCACAAATCCACAATCCACTCTGTCATACATACTAGTCCCAGCCGCACTTCTTGCATGTAAAGAAATCCCAGAGCTGGGAGAAGTTTCCCCGATATGCTGTTTTAGGCAAACTGGCTTCCATTCCTGATAAAGCAGAGGCCTCCTCACATGCTTGGTTGCTCTTGATGCGTTTTAGCATACCCAGGAGGCTAGATTAATGTACAAAAGACTCAACATACCTATGGAGGAGAGTCTTTCCTCGTTATCAATGCCATCTTGTGTATCCAACTTTTTTTATCAAGATCTTTTACTTCATTTAATTTTATGAGTAATTTTTCCTTTGAGGTAAGAGTTTACTAATGTCTGGAATTCCATGCTGAATAAATAAAATCAGTACAACCTTGAAAAAGTTCTATACACAAAGGCTGAAATGAGGAAAAGACATTTTAAGAAACCTTGAGTCAAGTAAGATAAAGTTAAAAATTACTGGGTAAGGTGTGGCAACCTTACATGCCAGAGTTTGAACTTTAATCTCCTTAAACAACACTCCCTATTCAAAAGCATCAACATCCTATTTTGTCTGTTGCAATGCTTTCCAACTTTGCTAATAAGAAGCCAGGGATTATATACAAGTGACTTAGAGTGCCAGGAATGGCTGGGGTGGGGTACAGAGGAGAAACAATTTTGAGTTAATGAAAAGATCAATAAAATATTATTCTCAACCACTCTCACTGTAGCACTGTAGCACTGTCCTCCCATTGTTCATCTACAACCAGAAAATCTAAATATCTGCCTAGTTTTTAATAAATTGGTTTGCATACAGTACATTACTTGAAAGAAAAGTTTACTTATTTAATTTGAAATCATTGGCAGTTACACCAGGTGGTTCTCGGGAGCTCCTTCCTGCTCCGTACTCAGGACAATCCCATCGATCCTCTGCAAACTGTGTGATGTGTGCAATGCAGGGTTAGAATCAGTATCAGACTCATGCAAGGAAATGCCTGAAACTTCTCTTTTTGAAACTATCTTCATTAGACCTAGTTCTCTAAGTCATCAAAGTAAAACAGAGTTTCTTTGCTGAAAAACTAGAACCTAGCACTGGAATTGATACCTGAAAGTCTTAATTATGTCTAGATAGCTACAGCTGAATAAGCAAATAATTTTCAGTCCAAGATCTTTAAACTGTTTTTTGATTTAGAATAAAAACTACTTATTTGACTTGATTCAATAAACTGAAATCTACTATCAATTTCCACCTATTTGTTCTTTTATTTTATCTATTGATGGGCTGGAGTGATAGCACAGCAGGTAGGACGTTTGCCTTGCAAGCAGCCAACATGGTTGACCCAAGTTCGATTCCTCTGCCCCTCTCAGAGGGCAAGTTACCTGTGACATATTCGATATGCTAAACACAGTAACAATTGTTACAATGGAGACGTTACTGGGTCCGCTCGAGCAAATCGATGAACAATGGGAGGACAGTGACAGTGACAGTGATTTTATCTATTGATGATAGATTCTGTATTTTTATATTGTATTTATGAGTGAAATAATCCTTGTCTTTTCCCTTCCAACTTAATTTATTTTTCTCTTGATCTTCTTAACAATTTCATTGCAAATGGCACGTTTTTATTTTATATGCCTGCATAATATTCTCTTTCATCAATACATGACTTCTTTATTCAAGCATCTAAAGATGAGTACTTGGTTTGCTTTCTTTAAGCTATTATTAAATAATGTTGCAATAAAAGTTGTGTGGGGAAAATTAGGGTGGATGTAACTCTTTTGTCTTGATGTTTTCATAGTCTTTGGATTCATACCCAAAAGTGGAGCTTTTGGATCATTCAGTAGTTCAGTCTCAGCTTCTAGGAAATCCCCATCGTGCTTTTCAAAATAGGTGCAGCCATTCACCTTCCCGCTAATAGCACATGAGAGTTCCTTTTCCCCAGTACCTGTTATTACTGCTTTTGAAACATGTCATTTTCACAAATGTGAGATGGCATCTTATTTCAATTTGCATTTCTCTGATGATCAGTAATGATAAGCATTTTTTCCCTTATGCCTATCAACCATTTGTATGTTCACTTTTGAAAACTGTTTATTCAAATGTTCTAGCCCATTGAGTTTTTTTTATTAAGTTGAATGAGTTCTTTTATAAAGTGTATATGGATCCTTTATCAGTTGTATGACATGAAAATATCTTCCCAATTTGATATACTGCTTTTTTGTTCGGTTTATATTTCCTTTTCTTTTGTTTTAAACTTTTTTTCTGGTTTGCATGCCATACCAGGAAGTTCTCAGGGGTTATACCTAGTTCTGCACTCTGGAATTATTCCTACCAGTGCTTGAGTGACTATATGGGATGCTGGGGATGGAATCTGGGCTGGCCATGTGAAAAGCAAGCACCTCACCTGTAGTACTATTATTCTGGCCCCTTAAATTTTCTTTTATTGAATAATATTATTTAGGTTTAACATAGAGTTGTTAAGTATTATTTTTATTTTCCTTGCTATTGGATAAAGTTCCCAAAAACATCTCCAGCGATAATGTCATGGATTATATCATCTGTCACCTTACATTTACTAATGGTATTCATTTTATTTTTTAAAATTTTTTAAATTTTTTCTAACAGTTTTATTTGAATTTTTAAAAAATTTTTATTAGTGAAACACCATGAGGTACAGGTGTAGACATACAAATTTTTGTGCTTGGGTTTCAGTTATACAATGATTGAGTACCCATCTGTCCACCAGTGTCCGTTCTCCACCTCCAATGCTCCCAGTATCCCTCCCACCTCCCCATACCCCCATCCTATCACACCCCTGTGGCAGGGGATTCCCTTTTGTTCTCTCTCTCCTTTTGGGTGCTGTGGCTTGCAAAAGAGGCATTGAGTGGCAATCATGTTCAGTCTATATTCTACTTTCAGCATGCATCTTCCATCATGGGAAGATCCTCCCAACACCTTTTATTTGGTGCTCCCTTCTGTATCTAAGCTGCCTTTTCCCCTAGCATGAGCGGTGGCCTCCAAACCATGGAGTGAACCTCCTGGTACTTATCTAGGCTATTCTTGGGTGTTAGTCTCCTATTTTGTTATTTTATATTCCCCAGATGAATGCATTCTTTCTGTCTGTCCTTTTTCTGACTCATTTCAGTTAGCATGGTACATGTAGTACCACTTGTATGTAAATTTCATGACTTCATCTTTTCTAACAGCTACATAGTACTCCATTCTGTAGATGTACCAAAGTTTCTTTAACCAGTCATCTGTTCTCAGGCACTTGAGTTTTTTCCAGATTTTGGCTATTGTGAATAGTGCAGCAATGAACATAGAAGTGCAGATATCATTTCAACTGTACTTTTTTGCCTCTCCCAGCATATATTCCCAGGAGTGGTATTGCTAGGTCAAATAGGAGCTCAATTTCTAATTTTTTGAGAATCATCCATACTGTTTTCCAAAAGGGCTGAACTGCTTGTTCAGCCTGATTTTAAAGAAAACACTTTCAGTTTGTCATCAAGTATGACATTAGTTGTGCATTTATAGTATATGTCTTTAATATGCTGAAATATGTTCCTTTAATTTTATTTTATTGAGTATATATTATAAATCAGTGTCCAAATTTGCAATATTTTCTCCCACTATTCATCAATATTATTTGGGGTCAGGAGGGGGGCCCCTTCCATTGGTACTCAGGGAAACATGTGATCCTGGGCATTGAAACCTTACAGGCGAAACATACTTTAAGTCTGAGCCACCCCTATGATTTTATCATATGATTTTTTTCATTCCTACTATTGATACAATATATATCATTGAATGATATTGAGTGATGTTTCTCTCTGTGTATTATATTGGTTGGAATGTAACAAATCAATGACTGAAATAAATACCATTTGGTCAGGATCTATAATCCTTTTGATGCATTGTTGAAATTAATTTGCTAGTATTTTGTGAAGAAATTTTGTATCCATGCTCATCAGAGACATTGGTCTATAGTTTTCTCCTTTTGTAATCTATAAAACCTCTAATCATTCCATCTATCCAAAACTAGAATCTGGCAACATAGAGCATTCTTGGTTGAAAATCTTTTTCTTTTAGAACTTGGATGAACTCATGTCATTTCCTTCTGGGCTGATAAGGTTTCTATACGAAGGGTACTGATAATGTAAGCAAGTTCCTTTGTCTGCATTTTGTTTTCCCTAGATGCTTTTTCCTCAATGAACATTAGATAGAGTGGCATCTTGAACTCCCAAGAAACCTCAATGAGCTTGATTATCGTGTGGATATGGTTGATGGTGCTGAATCCTTTGTAGAACCCGCCTTGCTCGCATGGTTGTCCTTCACCTAGTGTTCTGCCAATCCTATTCAGGATGACTCGAGTGAACAGCCTGTAGACGACAGAAAACAGGTAGATTGGGCGATAGTTGCCAATGTAGTGGATGTCTCCCTTCCTGTACAGTAGTACAGTCCTGCTGGTTTTCCATTGGGATGGAACCTTGAATTCAGACAGTTAGCATGTGAAGAACCAAGCCAGTGTATTGATGAGAACTAGCGGCAGGTTCTTCAGGTGCTCGGGTCTGACCTTGTCTGGACCGGCTAATTTTGGTTCTGTACTGACAAAATAGCTTGCTGGATTTCGGAAGGGAGAACTTTGGGAATGACATATCCATCCTGCAGAATTTGGTATGTGGGCAGGTGGATGTGGCTATAGAAGAGACCCGAGTAGAATTCATGTATAATCTTCTCCATTGTCCTTCTGGAAGATATGAGAGATCCATCAGGATGTCGGAGGGCAGTCATCTTGGTCTGTAGTTGGTGAAGGACAGGCGGGAGTTGCAAATGATTTTCCCAGCTTCTGCTGCATCTGCTAGCATTGCTGCTCTTCTCTCTTTGAGGTCTTCCTTTATAGCTTCTCTGCACTGCTTTGAGAGTTCGGACATTTGTTTGCGATTGCCTGAGGCTTCAGCCATGCCACGTTGGTGAATGAGCCCAAGAGTTTTGTAAGACAGGCGTCTTTTTGTGGCTATCTCTCTCTCGGCATTACTCACACAATCATGGAGGTGCTGAACCCGTCGATCGTATTCCTCCTCAATGTTTTCAACAACAGCATCTTTCCCTTTTGCGGCAATAGTGGCAAAGAGCTCCCAGTTGGTGGTCATTCTGGGAGTTCTCTTATTCAACTTTGCAACCCTTTCTCCCCGCTCCTTGAAGTAGAATTTTGCATGAAGGAGACAGTTGTCCGATCCATTTGGAATTTTGGAACAATGGCGACATCGATCAGGCAAAACCGTCGATTGAATATGATATGATCAATTTTGTTGTAGAATCGTCCACCAGGAGACTCCCATGTCCAATGTTTAGATTTGGCCTTCTGGAACTGTGAGTTATTATGGATGGTCTTGGTCAACACGATGAACTCAGACAGTATCTCATCCTGTTTGTCCCATTCTAGGCCATGGATCCCAATGTGGAGTTCTTTGGCTGATCTTCTCGGTTCTATCTTGGCAATAAAATCACCGACAATGATCTTGTAGAAGGTGTGGTTCTTCTTTATAGAACTTCTCCAGCTCCATATAGAATTTCTCAGTTTCTCCTTCATCATAATTGGATGTTGGTGCATAGACAAGGAAGGTAGAATCTGCCAGCAGTGAGCCACATCTATTCAACTGTAAACGTACAATTCAGGTTAACAACGTACAATTCAGGCATTGGAATGAATCAATGCTCATGACCAAGTTTGTGTTGACAAGGACATTGACACCACTGAAGCCTCTTTTGATGCCTTCTTGTCTAACATTCATTGATTTAAAGAAGGCCTTTGATTCTGTTGAGACGGAAGTGGTCATTGAAGCCCTAGCCAAACAGGACACTCAAATTCAATACATCAGTATCCTTCATGAGCTCTATTACAGATTCACTACCAGGATCTCACCATTCTACAAGGAAGTGATCATCAATGTAAAGAGAGTGGTTCAGCAGGGTGATATCATCTCACTGAAACTCTTCAGTGCCACCCTCGAGAACGTCATGCAACAACTGGAATGGGAAGAAAAGGCAGTGAAGATGATGGTCAGCAACTATATCACCTTGCTTTGCTGATGACATCGTTCTAATAACACCAAACATTTGCCATGCAGCACAAGTGCTGGCCAACTTCGACGGTGAGTGTGGAAAGGTTGGACTCCAGCTGAATCTCACGAACACAATGTTTATGAGATATGGTCTATGTCCTGACGCTCCATTCTCTCTCAACAAAACAAACATCTCTGAATGCAACAGTTATGTGTACCTAGGTCGAGAAGTCAACATGACAAATGACCTGGCACCCAAGCTGTGCAGGGAGGAAGAGAGCAGCTTGAAACGCCTACAAGAGCATTGAAGAAATAGCTAAGAGGACTAAGAACCTTCAGCTCTGGGCACATCTCTTCAATTCCACTTTTCTTCTTGCATTTACATATACCTCAGAGACCTGGGCCCTATGAAAACAGGATGAGAATGCTATTTGGGTCTCCCAAAGAGGAATTGAAAGAGCTATGCTAGGAGTATCATGCTTCACTCAAATGAGAGAAAGAATCTGGAGTTCTGACCTTCATCAATGGTTAAGAATCAGGGATGCTGTCTTTTTTGCCGAGATGTCGAAAATCAGATGGGCTGGACACGTAATGAGATTTGGAGATGACCACTGGACTAGAGCCATTACCGACTGGATTCCATGGGACATCAAAAGATTGCGTGGACACCCACCTACGAGATGGTCAGACTTCTTATTCAAGTCCTTAAACAATCGGTTTGAGGCTCTTCGTGTTCCAAGAACGAGCAGACACCATTGGGCTACGCTAGCACGGGACAGGGACGAATGGAGACAATACTGGCGTCTGCTCTAGCAAATCAATGAGTAGCAGGATGTCAAATGATCAAGTGATGAAGTGCTTTTTTTTTAGTAGCTAACATTTCAATTGGAATATGGTGGGATGGTGGATTGGGGTTTGTTTTGTTTGAAAGTCTTAAACTTACAAATCCCTCTTATGACTGATACTTTTTTTTATTTAGTCCTGCAGGAACTCTGTACTGTTTCACATTTTATTATTCTTTTTCTTGTTAGCTCTTGTGTTTGACATATCCACTACCACATTTTCCAGCTCAGGAACTTCATCGATTGTTCACTTTTATTTAATGTGAACACCTCCAATTATATTCTTTAGAGTGACTATTATAGTTTTTAAGCCCATTACTTCTGTTGGAAACATTTTAAAGGTGTCTGTGACCATGGTTACAAATATTAGGTTGTTTACTTATTGTTTATTTTGTTTAACATTGTTCTATTGTCTTTAAACTGCTCTTCAGGCAAACCACTCAGATCAATTACATTTGTACTTTTCTTTGGGAATTGTTTTTTGCTTCATCATTTACAGGAAATTCCTCTGCTTCCTAATTTTATTTTAGCAGCATATTAATTGAGGTCGGGTAGAAGAGAAAGCCCTTCCCAGGGCTTTCTAGCTAGGCTGTGGTCAGGTCAGTAGGCTTCAGGGCATAATCCTAGGATATTTACCCAGGATTTCCATTACCTGAATTCAACTGAATTCAACTGAGGTGCTCTAGGCACTGACTAGCAGCAGGAAGACCATTGGGATTCAAATTTCAGTGATGGCTCCAGGCATGAAAAGATAAGAGCTCTGTATTGCTCCAGGGAGGTCTGATGCATAGAGAAATCCCTTAGGAGATTGCTGGAGGTAGATCTTTCTCAGATCTAACAAGGTCAATAATTGAACACCTCCATTTCCGTCCCCCCCACTTAAATCCAGATGCCTGTGGGGGTGGGGGTCAGAGAGTAACTTGTTAGTAGCCACCAGCAGTAGGAACTTTCTGCGTGGGGTCTCTTCCCCTTCACCTGGCTCCTTAGCCGTTGATGGTGTCTCTCTGTTCCCAAGCACACATGGCCCTGGCACCTGCTCCCCAAAGTCCCATTCCCCCCAGTCCCCAGGCTTGCTCCTGGTTAGGTTCTCAAAATGCTTTCTGTCACTTTGATGAGTCCAGGTGTCTTTGTGTCTTAGTGGCACCAAGTGTTATTATTCATGTCATTCCAACCCCCTCCCCAATTCTCCTGCTGTTTCTCCACCTAGGGGCTTCTATTTCACTTCCTTAATCTTTTGGTTTGAATGCAAGAAGAAAATTGGGCAACTTTACTCTGCCCCCTTCTTGCTAGAATTCAATCTCTAAACACTCCTTAAGTGCTTCTTCTTATGCATAGGGAAAAAATTGGCAAATAAAATTAGGATATGCAAATGTTGCCTATTTATTTTTACAACAAAGTAGAACTAGAAAATTTTGTTAATTTCTCAGCGTACTTTATTTTCTATTTTGATTTCTTTGCAATACAAATGTCCAATTCTTGTAGTTTTGCAAATTTCCCACTGTTTCTGTGCACCAGTTTTCAAGCTTGGAGATTACTGCTTCCAGTACATTCAGTGTTCTTTCTGTTTGCAAATATTTTTATGCCTGGTATATTCACACCAAGAAAAATATACAATTCAGCAAAGAAGA
Source organism: Sorex fumeus (assembly GCF_029834395.1). NCBI lineage: Eukaryota > Metazoa > Chordata > Mammalia > Eulipotyphla > Soricidae > Sorex > Sorex fumeus. Next base: position 62,183,744 of record NW_026606059.1, read on the forward strand.
AAAGCATAATCAGCTATTTTTATTTATTCCAAATGTACTATTTAAATGCAGGAGTATCTGGAACCACAAGATGTAAGAATATAAATGGTCTGAGAAGCAAGCAGGAAGAATTCAGAAATATTAGGAACTTCTAGAAAGAAAGACGGCAATTGAATTGCCATATATTGCAGGCAAAATATGTAACAGGGTTTTGTCTGAATTCGCTTCAGTATAGAATTCGACTTTCTTGAAAGAGATCATATACATTTGCTACTTAGAAGCACACACAACATGTCATTAAAGTCCAGCTACAATCACAGCAAATATTTGCAAATTAGAGAAGAAAAAAAGATTGCTTTCACTGACAGAGCTTAAGGGATTGCTGGGCCTGGTGATAATGGGAAAGCAGAGCAACTTTTAGTCAGTTTCATTATATTTTTAAATTCTCTGCAGGCAATGCACTCCCTTACTGTCTGGACCCCAGGTGGATGGTACATCCAACTTCTGCTCCAATACGGATGGATGATCATGTAACTTCACTTACTGGAGTGGAAAATAAGCAAGCCCCCAACAGACATGGAAAGGACCACAGAGTCAGAGGCTGCTAATGCCATGCTGATGCCTATAGAGCTCAAAGCGGTGTTTTGCATATTTTTGCATATTCCAGCAACTCCTAAAGTGTTGAGTGAGAGACTGGCTGGAAAGGCAACTTAACAGGCTGAGTGCATGCTTGGCATGTGGGATGCCTGGATTCTATCCTCAGTACCATCACCACAGCACTGAGCCAGGAGTAGTTTCTAAGCACCATCAGGTGTGCCCCACCCACCCCCAAAATATTAAATAAATAAATAACAAGTATGTGAGAACAGCAGTCCCAGATTTAATAGATTCTGTGAGAGGATGTGAAACATTTGCAAAAACTCGACCTAAGTAATCTATGCCACGAGAGTCAAGTTCTGTAACGGTGACCATTTTCCTAAACGGAAGCCTGCTTCCTGAGACAGTCTCCAAAAAATGAAGCCAAGCACAAACAGAGATCAAACGTGTCACACGTACTACACACTGTGGTTGGAGACACGGGAATGTCCCTTCGTGTCCTGGAGCCCCTACACCTGTCTTGAAGTTGACACACCTTCACCAAAATGCAAACCAACCACTTGGCCAAAATACAAACCAACCACTTGGTGGGAGCGGTTGTAGGAACAAAAACAGGTGAGCTATGGTGGCAGAAATTCTGGGCTGCCTGTGGCATCTTACAGGAGAAAGTCCTCAAGCTTCTTATAAGGGATTCTGCTCCTTGGAAATATCTCCGTGGAAGAAATAAAAGTTCTAGTATTTCTAACTCCACCGTCCTCTCTCTTCCGTGTCCAGCCACCCAGAGCTCAGTTAATCCTCCTGAAAATAAAGCACTTTTGCAGTTGTTTCCAACCTAAGTCTCCGGGCTATTTTTTTCCCAGCCAGCGTCTCGAGTATGATCATATTGATCTGGGTATCAGTGAAACAAAGCCCAGGATAAACTCAAGACCTTGGGATGTTCGTCTCATAGCTCATTTTGACAGATTTATTTAAAGAGATTTTCCCCCACCTCACTTTTGTTTCCTTTTCCAACTAAGTATATGTTCAGATCCAAGGCCAAGTTCAAAAGATTTATGTCGTGGATTCCCAGGAATTAGTTTCTGTATAAGTTTTGTCCTCCTGACAGGGTTCAACAGACCCTTCCCTCCCAGAGCCATGCAATTACCAGAGTTGAGCGACTTCCCCCACCGCCCCAGCGCAGTGTGGTGTGACTGCCATCTGCTGGCGTGGGGCTGACATTACAGGATGAGTCACCACACTCCGTGGCAAAATCCTCAGGTGACAAAACACAGAACAGAAACTTTTTGTCCACAAAATTAACACCAGATTTCTTTAAGAAAGAGAAAGAAGGAAAGAAGGAAGGAAGGAAGGAAGGAAGGAAGGAAGGAAGGAAGGAAGGAAGGAAGGAAGGAAGGAAGGAAGGAAGAACCTTGTCTACTTTTCCATACAAACAATAAACATAAGAAGAAAGAAAAAAAATCCTTCATAAAACACAAAGGAAAGACGGAATTGGTTTATGGCTGTCTCCAAGCATTATATACAGAGAAAAAATGGAGTATTAGGCTCCAAATCTCCTCAGTCAGCCATCCAGAGACCATTATCATGTATTTTGTGACCAACTTTCATTGACTTTAGCAAATACACTCAACCTCATGAAGGTGTGGTCTATGGACCTCAAAATCAGTACCAGGTTGAGCATTTTCTTTAAGCTACTGGCAATCGCTATAACCTCTTTTTTATTAAAGGACGGGATTTTGTTTCTTAAGACCCAAATGCCTGCAGCATAAGTATTGACATTTGTGGGATAAGGGAATTTTATTCTCTGTATGTTTAAAATCTGTTTACACAAGCTCACCCTTGATATCAGAGCCAAACACTTCTGCTCCCTCCTGACTGTTTTTCCAAGCCTTATCTTTGGGATTTGTGGCCCAGGCTGTGAAAGGCGTGTTTCTATTGCTGACTTCAGTGGGCGGTGTCACTTATCCCAAGCCCAAGAATGGGACCTTGTCTAATTGTGAATGGACAACTACAGGGAAGAATTTTCCATAGAGAATACCCCTGATGCTGGAATAAAATGAGACTTCTTGAAAGCACTTCATTCATGGGAGAGCAAGACATCCAACACTGAAGGCACTGTCTCTACTAAGCCTCATTCATTTCTTCATCAAATGTCATGGGAACTAAATTTCCAACATCTCTGAAGCCTAGGTGTTCGACTACATAATTTTATACTTATAAGGATGATTTCCCCCTTCTCAAAACCTGACTCCCAATGTCCCCAGTCTCCCACATTGCCTAAAAATCACCAGTCTGCTTAGTAGTTCATCTCCAAAATGACAAAGTATCCTGAAAACTCAGTTTTCCTGATCCAAGTCATCTCCATGATGCAACAATCATATTAAAATCCCAATCTGGGTTTTGGTGCAACAGTATAATGGGGAAAGCTCTTGCCTTGCTCATGGCCTACCTGGGCTCCATCTCCAGCACTTCATATGGTCCCCTGGAACTGCCGGAGTGATCCCTGAATTCAGAGCCAGGAGTAAACTTGAACACTGCTGGGGGTGGCCCCCAAACAAACAACAAAAAAATCAAACTCTGTGTTGATCTCTCTCCGTATCCAAAAATGACTAGCTCAGGGCAGCCTCAATTATAGACTGCACCAAAGACAGGCAAAATAATTCCTGTTCCCATGTCTGTTCATTCATCCATTCACAGTAGTGCAGTTGGATGATCTTCCTAGATAATAAACCTCCAGCGGAAAGTTAGAGCGAAAATTTCAAACTCCATTCTGTGGTTTGTAAGCAAGTCCCAGACTTTGCTTTTTATACTGTTCTGACACTCATGATCGTCTTCTCTGTCCTCAGTCATTGGGCTTCAGCCATTCTGGCATTGTGCTTTGTGTTCTTCCAACTCTACCAGATCACTTACCCTGGAGTTCAGGCTTTCTTACCTTTTGGATACACAATCAACCATTCTTTCCATTCATCTTCCACAGAGAACATCACAGGCCCTTTCAGTGATCCTTCCTGACCACCCTGTTGAAACCAAGTCCACCCTTGATTTACAGGGCTTTCATTCATTTAGTATTATTGACAAAATGCCTCTATTATTTGAGAATGGAAATCCATGATAATGGGATGGGAACCGAGCTAGTTTGTTTGACATTGTTTTCCCAGGCTCAGACTAATACATGGTAAGTATTGAATACTTGATAAGAATATGAATATATACACACATTCTAGGTATCTAATTATATTAGCTCCTAATCAGAGTTGTGTCTTATGATAAAGAATAACAGGCACTTTCTGGGATGAATCTCAGGCTGGAAAGTTACAGCTTGAGTTCTAATAGCTATCCTTTGGGGTTGGTATTTTAGGTCAGAACGATCCATGTTAGGCTTTGAGAGAGGATTCATCTGTAAGCGCTTAGTTGAGTGGCATCTGAGGGAAGACTGGAGGAAGGATCAAAAGAAGCAGGACAATTAAACCAAAGGTATGACCTTAGGTAAAAGGTCTGTCTGTAGAGGTGAGATTAGTCCGATTGATAAAGCAAATTTCAAAATTCTAGCTTTCTGTATGGGATCTTGAGGAAACCCTGTGTACAATGAGTGTACATAATCCCAGTGGGTTTGGTATTTCGGTTATTAGCCTGAGTAATTGGTTCTCTTCCTCCTGTGATGTGACATCCTCACCCTGGTTCCACACTGGGCCTGTCCCTCACTGATCCTGTCCCTGGCTGAGGATGCCACTGTTCTTTGTCCTATTGGTTCCTGTTTGTTCTCCTCCACAGGTATGTGTGCAAGAAACGCTGCTTTTCCTGCTGTCAGCCCAGGTACAAGTGGGGGGACAAAGAGGAAGTTATCTGTGTCATGAAGTCTCTATTATACTTTAGGAATCTCTCCCCTGAGTTATTCTCATGGCCTTTATGGCTTCCCCCTGTGAAGATCAGATAATTTTTTCCCAAATATTTTTTATTTAGGCACAGTGATTGAAAAAGGGACCTACAACAGAGTTTTACATAAAATATTTTACATAAAATACTCCAACACCAATCCTGCTAGCATAGCGGCCTTTCCTTCCCCACATTCCCACCCATTTCAGCCTCCATTCTTCCCCTTAACTGGTATAATTTTAAGTTTAATTACTTAAATTATGCTTACAGTATTGATACTGTGGATACGGCCAAGACTCTGAACCTCGTCCATCACCTCCCATTGCCTCTTCTTACTTCCCTTCTATAATTCTCTCCCTCCTTGGCCTTTTCACTTTTGTAACCTTGGGCCAAGGGTTTACCCACCCTTAGTACCTGGCATGGGCTGAAATGATAGCATAGCAGGTGGGATGTTTGCCTTCCACGTGGCCGACCTGAGTTCAATTCCTCCACCCCTCTTAGAGAGCCCGGTAAGCTACCAAGAGTATCCCGCCCACATGGCAAAGCCTGACAAGTTCCCGTGGCGTATTTGATGTGCCAAAAACAGTAACAATAAGTCTCATAATGGAGACTTTATTGATGCTTGCTCGAGCAAATCGATGAACAATGGGAGGACAGTGTTACAGTGCAGTACCTGGCATTCTCTCATCCTGTTATTCTACACACCACAGATGAGTAAGACCATTCAGTGTTTGTCCTCTTTCTTTTACCTTCACTTAACATGGTATCCTGCAGTACCATTTGTATCACAGTGAAGTGCACAGTATTTCATACTATATATGCATACCTCACCTTCATTACCCACTCATCTGTTTGTTGGACATCTAGGTTGATTCCATATTCTTGCTACTGCATTAAGTGCAGCAATGTACAATGGTGTGCAGTACATCCTTTCAAATGAATGTCTTTGTGTCTGGGTAGTAAATACCAAGAAGTACAGTCACATGGGAACTCTATTATTTCTTTTTTGGAGAAATTTCCATACTGTTTTCCACAAGAATTGAACCAGAGAACATTCCCACCAGGAGAAAATGAGAGGTTCTTTTTCACCACATCCCTGCCAACAAAGGTTTTTTCTCGTCCTTTTAATATGTGGAAGATGTGATTTAAAATAACCAACTGGATTACCTGGCACCCCTCCCTTCTTCACACAATCCCAAAAGAAAGTTTTGGAGTGGAAATTGTGTCAGAGAATCAACTCCTCCCGATACAAGGAAGCTAGGATTGCATAACTTATTCCAAATAGTCATTGATGGACGGCCAAGAAAAAGACTATAAACTCCTAGAAACAACACCACTCTATTAGCACCTGGCTCCACCTTCCTACCCATTCCACCTGACCAGCAACATATCTAAGCAGGTGTTACACAATGAGCATTCCATATGAGTAACTTTCTCATAGGAAAATAATGTATAGTGACTGAGATTATTATGTATTTCTTGGACCTTGAACAGCATTAAGGTTAAAGGTGGTGAACTCTGTACCCTCGAAAAATCCACATATAATTACACACACAGATATTTGTATATATAACTGAATCACTGGGACATAGACTGTGTGATAAAGTTGTTTATCATTGGGTTTCAGTCGCACCATCGCTCATCCCTTCACTGGTGTACATTTTCCACCACTAACGTCCCTGGTTTCCCTCCTGCTCCTTTGCCTCCAGCTGATCTATGGCAAAAAGTTTTCTTCTTCTTCTTCTTCTTCTTCTTCTTCTTCTTCTTCTTCTTCTTCTTCTTCTTCTTCTTCTTCTTCTTCCTTCTTCTTCTTCTTCTTTCTTCTTCCTCTCCTTCTTCTCTCTCTCTTCCCTTCTCTCTCTCTATTTTCTTTTGGAACTTAAGGCTTGCAATACCGGTACTGAAAGGTTATCTTGTTTGTTCCTTTACCTACTTTAAGCACTTAATTCTTACCGAGAAAGTCCACATATAATTTTTTTCCCTTTATTTTATTTTATTTTTTTTTAAAGTTGTAGATTTACAATTTTTTGTGCTTTGGTTTCAATTATACAATGATCAGATACCCATCCCTCCACCAGTGCCCATTTTCCACCACCATGGATAATATCCCTCCCACCCCCATCCCCCCATCCCCCCTGTCTCTGTGGCAGGGCAATCCCCTGTGTTCTCTCTCTCCTTTTGGGTGTTGTGGTCTGCAAAAGAGGCATTGAGTGGCAAACATGTTCAGTCCATAGTCTGCTTTCGACATGCATCTCCCCTCCTGGGAGGATCCTCCAAACATACTTTATTTGGTGCTCCCTTCTCTATCTGAACTGCCCTTTCCTCTAGGATACCCGGCTGGCCTCTAAGTTATGGAGTAATCCTCCTGGTGCTGATCTCAGCTATTCTTGGGTATTAATCTCATATTTTGTTACTTTATATCCCCCAGATGAATGCAATCTTTCTATGTCTATCCCTCTCTTTCTGACTCATTTCGCTTAGCATGATACTTTCCATATTGTACCACTTGTATGTAAATTTCATGACTTCATCTTTTCTAACAGCTACATAGTACTCCATTGTGTAGATGTACCAAAGTTTCTTTAACCAGTCATCTGTTCTTGGGCATTCAGGTTTCTTCCAGTTTCTGGCTATTGTAAAGAGTGCTGCAATGAACAAACAAGTGCAGATGTCACTTCGACTATACATTTTTGCCTCTCTGGGATATATTCCCAGGAGTGGTATTGCTGGGTCAAATGGGAGCTCAATTTCTAATTTTTTGAGAATCGTCCATACTGTTTTCCAGAAGGGCTGAACCAGTGGACATTCCCACCAACAGTGAAGGAGTGTGCCTTTGTCGCCACATCCACGCCAGCATCGGTTGCTTTTGTTCTTTTGAATGAGTCCACATATAATTTTAACACACCATAAATACGCTGAAAGTAGACTATAGACCAAACATGATTGCCACTCCTTGCCTCTTTTGCAAACCACGACACCCAAGAAGAGAGAGAGAACAAAAGGGAATGCCCTGACATGCAAGGTGGGATGGGGGGATGGGGGGTGGGAGGGATACTGGGATTCGTGGTGGTGGGATGTGGGCACTGGTGGAGGGATGGGTATTTGATCATTGTATAATTGAAACCCAAGCACAAAAATTTGTAGTCTACAACTGTACCTCATCATGTCTCACTAATAAAAATTTAAAAAGAAAAACAAAATTAGTTCCTGATAGCGTTTTGGTTACCATAGCTTTCTTAGTTTTGTATATGTCTGTGTATGTGTGGTGTGTGTGTATGTGTGTGTAGATTGCATCCTCAAACGTTTTCTAGATAAAGGAAACTGTTCTGAAGAAAATCAGAAGAGAAAACATTTGCATTTATCACTACCATAAACATACATCATTTGTTTACAAGAAAATCTGTGTTCAAGAAAGACTTCCAGAGTTGAAATTCATGTTGCTTTAAAATCAAGAGTGTGATGTAACATGTGATGTAGTTTAAAACCTGAACACAGAGAAAACTTCAAAATTATCTTGTATTTCAGATTTGGTTTTAAGTTTGGGGCCTAGCAAAGATATAGGTTTCGTTCCTCTCTCTCTCTCTCTCTCTCTCTCTTTCTCTCTCTCTCTCTCTCTCTTTCTCTCTCTCTCACTCTCTCTCTTTCTCTCTCTTTATATATATTTACATATATCTATATCTATATATCTATAGGCATATGTATTTTTTTAATTTAAAAATGTATTGAGATATCTTGATGTAATAAGACTAGAAGACTGGGGTCTGGAAATGATCATTCAACAGCCTGGAATATATTATTTTCAGAAAAATAATTGGGTTAAATCTTCAAAATAGCATGGCACCTTGAGGACTGCCATAAGCAACTCCCAAACACACTGACTTTCCAAAACAAAATATAAAACCAGACCAAAGAATAGAAGGGTTAGGAGGGTCGCTCAAAGGGCCTAAGGTGCATTTTCTGGATTCTGGAGGCCAAGGTTAGATCCTGGAAGCCCCTTTTCCCCTGGACATCACTGGGAGAAGTCCCTAAGTACCCAATTAGTAGTAGCCCCTGAACACTGCCATCTGTGACTCAAAATTGAAAAATATAGAAGGCGAACAATGCCTCCACTACACCATCTAGTCCTGTGTCTTAAAAATAGGAGTGGGAATACTGGGTAATTGATTTAAGGAAAAGAAATAAGCACCATGAGAGATAAACACACACACATATGATATTCACTTTTCATCAAATAAAATCCTTCTATAATTTCTATGGTGGTCCCAACAGTCTTGGTAGAAATAAGTACTCGGCTTCATGGACATATAGAATGTAAATGGCCCCACAACTCTCAAGTCCCTGAGAAATACATTCTGTCACAATGATAGGACATGAATTCAGTCATCTTAAAGATTCATGTCCACATTCAGAGAAACTACAAATGGTTCCATGCCAAGTAGTCAAATAGCAACTTCAATCCTAAAGAGACAAAGAGCTGGAGCAGCTTGAATCCCTGTGCGATCCAAACCCTCCGGAGGTATTTGAAGGGAATTCTGCATCTGAACCTGCTTTGGTTATTTTCACTCCATCATGGTGAGATATGTTTAATTGAGTCAAGTAAATCAGTTAATACTGTGAGAATTTGGATCTGGGATTTTTGGGGAGAAACCACCAAACCCCAAAGCTGCCTTCACGGGGTACACACTGGCAAGCATGGAGCTGCCGTTGCCCCACTGTTCAGCAACCTACCTGCTTTTCCTGAGGTCCCGCTTAGTGTCCCTCTCTGTCTTTCCCTCCTGGAGACAGAGGAACCCAATAAGATGCAACCGTGGCCATTCACTGCCCAACTCAATAAGGCTGCTGTTGTAATCAATTAATCTGTGTTTCACACAGGAATGTTCAAAATGATATTCTCTTAATGACTCTAATTTTATGGTTTCTTGACAAAAAAAGAAATTGAAGAAGCTTAAACGCTTCACCAAAATGACAAAGTTTATAAACTATAAAGCTAGGATTGCATCCCTGGAACACATGCTCTTATCTACCTTCCTGGCAGAGTAGGAAAAGGAACTATTTTTCAGACTGCTGACAGATGCAAGTGATGAAAAGAGATGGGCAGGGAAATAAAGAGAAACAAAAAGAAAGAGAAAGATGGGATTGAAGGTGCTGGTTGGCAGATTGCAGGAGTTAGCAGGTCCAGTATCTGCAGGGCAGAGTCTGATTCAGTGAGTGTGGAAACCCAACAAGAGCTGAAGTTACACTTCCTCAGCCTGCAGGCACAATTCTTTCTCCCTTGGGCAATTCAGTCTTCACTTTTAGAGCTTCACATTAGGAGTATAATTTTATTTACACAAAGTCTACAGGTGTAAGTGCTAACACCGAAGGAAGGAAAACAAAAACAAAACAAAACCAAACCACCTTCAGAGCAATGATTACATTAAGGTTGGGCCAAACAATTCTGCAACATAACAAAGCCTAGTTGACTTACAGAAATTAATGATCATGGGAGATAGAAGATGCAAAAGGGAGGGAAATACTGCAAAGTGCTAGAGGGAAAAATATCTGTTATTATTATTGTAAACAAATTCCTAACAAATGCCAGCAAGCTACGCCTTGCTTTTCAACTCTTTTCATGTTTCTGTTCACACTTGATAAATATTCTGAGTTGCTTATAAAGGTTTATTTAGTCTATTAGCGAGAGTGACTCTAAAAGGTAGAGAAATAAGAAGAGGGGCTCTGTGCCATTTCTACAGGCTGAACAATTTCTGTCAGTGAGTATTGCAGTAGCTTTGATGGCCATCTCCCACTGTGACTGAATACTCCCTTCAATCACACAAAAGACAAACGTCCAAATTTTGATCATGATTCCCACACCATCCTGTTTACTTTTGATGCATGCTATTAAGACTAACGTTGTGAATTTTACTCCTCCACAATCATGAAAAGCTTCTTTTATACATTTTAAGTGACAGAACAAAAGAAAAATGGAATTAGAGAGCACCATGCAATTACAGATGCCTGAACCTCTCAAGTCCTATCCTATTTGGGGCAGGGTGGGGGGGACTAAAGGGAAACTTTTAAATAGTACGCAAACCATGAAGCAAAACGTTCCTTGCACAGAAAGTCTCAAATATGATTCAAGATACCAGCAAAGAAAGTTTTGTAATTTGTATAAAACAACAGAAGTTGCTTTAGAGTGACTCCTTCTATCATTCCAAAAGCAGAAGAAAATTCTCTTTGCTGATGACTATAGAAATTTTCATTTTTTTAATTTATTTTTTATTTTTTTAATTTAATTTTTATTAGTGAGGTACCCTGAGGTACAGTTGTAGACTTACAAATTTTTGTGCTTGGGTTTCAATTATACAATGATCAAATACCCATCCCTCCACCAGTGCCCATTTCTCACCACCATGGATCCCAGCATCCCTCCCACCCCCCAACCCCTCCATCCCACCTTGCCGCTGTGGCAGGACATTCCCTTTTGTTCTCTCCTCTTGGGTGTTGTGGTTTGCAAAAGAGGCATTGAGTGGCCATCATGTTTGGTCTATAGTCTACTTTCAGCATCCTTCTCCCACCCTGGGAGGATCCTCCCAACATCCTTTATTTGGTGCTCCCTTTTCTATCTGAGCTCCCTTTTCCCCTGGCATGTGTGGTTGACCTCCAAGCCATGGAGCAAACCTCCTGGTACTAACCCTGGCCACTCTTGGGTGTTAGTCTCCTATTTTGTTACTTTATGTTCCCCAGACGAATGCAATCTTTCTATGTCTATCCCTCTCTTTCTGACATTTTCATTTTTTAAAAAACTCATCATGTAGCTAAAAGTATTGTTGGCAGAGGAACAGCACATGGCATTTAGAGCCACATCAAGACATGATATTGCCTCTGGCAGCCTGAGAAATAAATAAAAGTCCATATTTAGAATATAGTATAGATACTAATGTGCTTACAGATAATGCTTTTAATTCTTTTTTCTAATGAAGATACATTGGTGTAGGAGACTGTGTATGTTTTAGGTGCATAATTCCACACCTCTTCCAAATACATTACCACACCCAGAGAGGTGTGAGCTGTGTTAGAGCAAGGTAATAGAAAAAGCATTGGTAGCATCCACATTCTCTATTGCTCAACAAACAACTGGGACTATGAATCTGACTTGCATCCCACTGAAGAAAAGGAAAGCTCTGAACCGAACTAGACCATCACCCACCTTAAAGGGCAATTTAGTTGGAGAGATAGTACAGCAGGCAAAGCACTTGCCTTGCAAGCAGCTGACTGAGGTTTCACTCCCCAGGACTCCAGATGGTCCCTCAAGTCATACCAGGAGTGATCTGAGCGCAGAGCTAGGAGTAAGTCCTGAGCACAACCAGGTATGGCCGCCAAAACCCAAACTGACCATTTAGTAAATACTGATTGTTACTCAGTTTTCCATAAACCCAGTCTCTCCACATGGCTTATAAAAATTCTTTCCAATAACCTACATTATTTCTTTTTCAAGAATTCTGCTAGATCCATTTACTCTGCTTAATTATCTTCTCTGAACTATTTTAGCAACCTGTAATATTAGTTAGGTTTAGATCAGAGAAGCAGAAGCACTAGGAGATTGATGTAGTAAGGGATTTATTAGAAGGATTTGATTTTAGATGGCTGTGAGTTAAGGACTCTTTTGAGCTCTGGCTTCGGCTGCTGGTCAAGTGAGCCAGCCAGGTCTGGCAACTAGGGACAGAAGAAGGATGTGAATTGGGACAAGGAGCCCTGCAGGAAGGGTCTCACTGTTTGGGAATAATAGGGAGAGGTCAGTGTCCTTTGCTAAATCTGCACCTGATCCAAGAGCCAGAGATGCAGAAAGAAACTGTTAGCAAGATGTGCCAGCAAAGAAAGGGCCACTGATACTGGGGGTGGGCAGAAGCTCATCCGGTGACTTATATCTTTTAAGAGGGAAACTTAGACAGACACACAACAGGGGGGAAATGACCACATGAAAATAACGGCATGGACTGAAGCCATGCTGTGAAGTCAAGGAAATCCTAGGATGCCAGCCAACTTAAGAAAAAAGGGGACAGGACTTCTGCCCAAGAGCCTTTGAAGTGCTTGCAGTGCTCCAGACAGACTGATTTCAGACTCATACTTAAGTTTCCAGAATGGTGAAAATAAATGAATGTGTTGGAAACCAAGAAAAGATGGAAATGGTGACAGACCTGAACTGCAACCACTCTTCAGGCCCTGCCTCAACCTCTTCCACATCAAAGGAATACTCCTTGTCTTTCATTTCTACCTTTTGAAAATTTTGCCTCTCTTTTGCAACATCTCTGGTGACACTGCGCCCAGCCCACAGCAGTTTGTGGAACGGAATTCTGAAAAGTGTATTTCTTTAGTATCTAAAGTCATAGTGTACTTCTTATGAGCCTAGGAAAACTCTTGGCTGACCTATCCATGGACTGGACTCAGCTACCAGGGAGACCAAGTTTTGTGAAGGTAAAACATATGAAAGATGGGGCTGGAATGATAGAGCAGCAGGTAGGGCATTTGCCTTGCATGGGGCCAAACCAGGTTCAATTCCCAGCATCCCAAATGGTCCCCCGAGCACCGCCAGGAGTAACCCCTGTGCATCACTATCAGATGTGACCCAAAAAATCAAAAAAAAAAACACATGAAAAAGTATTAGCCGTGGAATGAGTTAGCTCACCTTCACATTTATCACTGAGTCAAATGAAAAGAAACTGGAAATAAAATCATGCCCAAATCTCATAGTTTTCCAGAAGGCATGGAAGAAAGTAGTTTACCAATCTGCTAAATCCATTATTTGTGCACCAATGAAGCAGATAAAAAGGTAGATGTCTCATGTAAGACCAATCCAGGTCTGAGGCATTCAGGTTTCTTCAAAGGCTGCAGGGTGGGATGTGTGCTGAACTGTAGTACATATGCACTGATAATGCAGGCTTTGGCATTCCCTGTTCCGAAAACTCAATCATTACCTAACCTATGTTAATTAGTCTTCTTTTTTGGTATTAACATTTTCTCTTATAATAATGGACAATCAGAGAATTCCTCTGATGATAGGTGCAGAAATTTACATTTTTTCCTTCTAAATTGCATTCTTAAATAGTTAAAATCTTTGATCCTTGCACATAAAATATTTAATTAGATACAACCAATGTACAATCCAGACTATATTAAATTTGGTGTTCTAAACCTTACATGAAAAACAGTGATGATTTTATGCAGGATTAACAATAGTTTTGTGATTTACACAGTTAGAACTCAGATTTGCTCTATTTCTGGCCAGTAAAATTGGGCCAGATTCTCCAGACTTTCAGAGATTTTTTTCCCCTTTTTTTTAAACCTAACCTGAAATGTTGTTGTGATAAAATGAGATAATACATAATAGTTTAATATTGATTGCAGTCCCAGGGGACTAGAAAGAACATTTAAAATAGGATGATTATTATTAATATTGCCGTTGTTGGTACTAATAATATTGATGCCACAGTAATTAATATTATTTTAAGCTAGCATTTATAATACAGTAATTAACTGCTAGAGTGTACTGAGCCTAAAGAACTGAATTTTATACAAAATGATTTTTATTGAGAATAATTAATTTCACTCCTTTAAAAGGCCGTTTTAATGAAACTAGGCTTTAATAATAATAATTAAAAACCTGATCTCATCACTTCATGCATTTCTATTTCTTCAATTTCTCAGTATGGAATTTTTTATACAAATTTCAAACCTAAGATACAGGATGGAAAATAGTAACTGTATGATATTAAATATGTGTCTTTTCCAATATCCTATGACCAGCTTTATATCTCCTTTCCGTTGTTCAGGCTCCTCCTTAAAACTAAGAAATGGAAAGTCGGTGATATGACTCAAAGGTGAAGTTCATGAGACTTACATATGCTCCTCGGCACCACAATAAATAAACAAATAAGGAATGCACATCAGACCAACTGCCAGCACCTAGCATCTACTTTCCATATGAGAATGGCTGCAAACAAGGGTGTTTCTTTTGTGGTCTTTTAACGAGGAAGCAATTTATTTTGAACCTATTAGGCTCCATCACTGGTACTCATCATCCTTCTCACTTGATCACTTGACATCCCATTACTCATCAATTTGCTTGAGCAGACGCCAGTAACGTCTCCATTCATTCCTGTCGTGTGCTAATGTAGCCCAATGATCTGCTCATTCTAGAAACAAGAAGAGCTTCAAACCGATCGTCAAAGTCTTGACGAAGAAGTCTGACAATCTCATAGGTGGGCAGCCACATGATCTTTTGATGTCCTGGGGAATCCAGTCGGTAATGGCTCTAGTCCAGCGGTCGTCTCCAAATCTCATTACGTGTCCAGCCCATCTGATTTTCGACACCTTGGCAAACGAGACAGTGTCCCTGATTTTTTCTTCTTCTTCTTTTTCCTGCTATCTAGCTTTACTTTTCTAAAAATTTATTTATTTATTTATTTTTTAATTTTTATTAGTGAAACACCATGAGGTACAGATACAGACATACAAATTTTTGTGCTTAGGTTTCAGTTATACAATGATTGAGCATCCCTCCATCAGTGTCCATTTCCCACTTCCAATGCTCCCAGCATCCCTTGACTGTCGACAGAGGTTGGAAGTCTGGATTCTTTCTCTCATTTGAGTGAAGCAGGTTATTCCAAGCATAGCTCTTTTGATTCCTCTTCAGGAGACCTGAATAGTGTTCTTATCCTGTTTTCGTAGGGCCCAGGTCTCTGAGGCATATGTTAATGCAGGAAGAACAGTTTAACAGTAAGAAATGTTAACAGTTTAACAGGAATAAATGTTAAACTATTATGTATTATCCTTCTCACATACATATATTAAAGCATGTCTTGTAATGTTATATGTTTAGAAAGTATTTCATCCAGTCCTTTACAGTTTGCCTAAATCAGAGATTTTCAAACTTTCTAAATGTCCTCATTCAACGTCATGAAGCTTACTGAGAGATAATTCTTCCCTGAATTCAATGACTACTTTCTCTATACCTATCTTCTATTCAAAATTCTTAATTTAATCCTTAATTTAGTCCCCTCCTTCCGTTTTGACAAGTATATTTCAGCTGACTTGAAATAAGAAATATTTATTGGGACTGGAGAGCCTGCCTTGTGCATATGATTGATCTGGGTTAGATTCCTGGAAGTGTCCCCCAAGACTTCCAGGAGTGATCCCTCAGTGCAGAGTCAGGAATAAGTCCTGAGCATCACCGCGTGTGACCCCCAAGTAAGCAAACCAAAACAAAGTATATTTTTCTCAGTATATGACCACTTCCAGTGGCCCAATGTTTCTCCTCATCTAGGTTATTCATGACCCTAAGATGAGGAGGCAGGGACCATCTTGAACGTTGTCAATTGCTGTTCTGGGGAAACAAGAGAAATCTAGAGTGTCTCACATCTGCTTATCAAAGGATTAACCCAAAAATACCAATAACAGCTTCTCTGAATGTACTTGCCAGGAAAATCACAAGACACCACGTGAAAATCACAGCAGGGTTTGGAAGCACCATCACAAGTAGAACACCATGATTTTCAAAGTCTTTCATAACAAATTTTTTTCGGGCATTCAGTGTTCCATCAACAAGGTTTCAAAGAACTTTGTAGAACTCCAGATATTTTATGAGTAATACATAGATCTACTAACTAGAGTACATTAATCAGCAATACCCGAGAAGCACTGGAGACTAACACATAGAATTTCTCTTTGATTTCAAACTGCAGTAGCTTTCTTCTATTTGAAAATCTATAACCTTGAGAAGGTTGCTTATTTATTTTCTGTGGAAAACTTTCGATACTAAGTCACAGGATAAAATCCTTACGTGAAAGGATTCCAAAAGCAGATAAGTGTGTAGCATATTGATCAAAACCTCACATGCAGGCAAATTTCAGCCTAAGAGTTTCTAGTACCAAATTGCCAGAGCAGCCTGGAAAATGCACTCAGTCAGAGGTTTACATCTAAGCTCCTTCTCATACTTCATTCTAATTGAGTTAGAAATGAAGAAAGCATGACGTCCCAAGTATTCTGCAAAGACCTATAGCTTTAAGCAAATTGGTTTTTTAATGGTTTATCTTCATTTGTTAAGATTGGATTTAACCATTTCACTGGTTCAGACATGAAAGTTAAACTATTGGTCTTAAAGAGTACAAGGTCAGAGGAATTTATGAATTTAAAGCTACACTAACAGTGGCTAAAACTTAAGGCCACAAATATAGTTATGCAAACATAAGTTTAAATTAGTTAAAATTAAAAAAAACATTTTAGTTACACTAGAGATAAGTCAAGTATTTAATGCACATATACAGAGAGTGGCTGTCAAATTGTAATAACACAGATATCAAACGTTTCCACTACTACAGAAAGCTTCACTGGATAGCTAACTATCTAGCTATCTAAGTATTGTGATTTTGCTTTTAGAAACAATTCCTCATTTCCTAAAGACATACTTTCAGAAAAGCACACTTATTTTTAAGATCTTAAAAATCTAAATAGAAACGCCTGGCCAGAATAATCTAATAGTTCATCTCTGGGGTTGGAACACAAATAACTGTTCTTGCTTTGGTCTCATTAGTTTGATATGCTTTGCACCTCAATTTCAGAGGAACCTAGAGTAATGCTTTTTTTTTGAAGATCACACATTAAAGGTTATCTAAGCTACAAAAGGAAAGCAAGACATCAGAACTCATAAAACTTGCCTCATTTGTACTACCCTTGTACTTCATAGGTCTGGGATAAAATACAGACGAGGGAGAAATTGGTGTAAAGTTTATTATATTTTTAATATGAAATATTATATGAAGCCTAGGGAAGAAGTCATAAACAATGTATTATTTATTTTGAATATATATAACTCATTCAAGGTTTTTGCCAAATTACAAGAGTTTATATCAGTTGATACTTGACATCCCGTGACTCTCTATTTGCTCGAGTGGGCACCAGTAATGTCTCCATTCATCCCTGTCATGTACTAGTATAGCCCAATGGCATCTGCTTGCTCCAGGAACACGAAAAGCCTCAAACCGATCATTCAGGGTCTTGACGAAGAAGTCTGACCATCTCCTAGGTGGGCAGCCACGAGATCTTTTGACATCCCGTGGAATCCAGTCAGTAACAGCTCTAATCCAGTGGTCATCTCCAAATTGCATTATGTGTCCAGCCAATCTGATTTTCACTGCCTTGGCAAACAAGATAGCATCCCTGATTCTTGATCGTTGACAGAGGTTGGAACTCCGGATTCTTTCTCTCATTTGAGTGAAGTGTGATACTCCAAGCATTGCTCTTTCAATTCCTCTTTGGGAGACCTGAATAGTGTTCTCGTCCTGTTTTTGTAGGTCCCAGGTCTCTGAGGCATATGTTAATGCAGGAAGAACAGTAGAATCAAAGAGATGTGACAGGAGCCGGAGGTTCTTCGTCCTCTTACCTATTTCTTTGACCCTCTTGAAGGGGTTCCAAGCCGCTCTCTTCCTCCTATGCAACTCCGGTGCCAGGTCATTTGTCATGTTGACTTCTCGACCTAGGTACACATAACTATTGTATTTGTATTCAGAGATGTTTTTTTCCGTTGAGAGCAAATGGAATGTCAGGAATGAGACTGCTTCTTATAAACATTGTCTTAGTGAGATTCAGCTGTAGTCTGACTTTTCCACAGTCACGGTCGAAATTGGCCAGCATTTATGCCACTTGGCTAATGTTTGGTGTTAATAGAACAAAGTCATCAGCAAAGCGGAGGTGGTGTAGTTGCCTACCATCTATCTTCACTCCCATTCCTTCCCATTCCAGTCGTCGCATGACGTTCTTGAGGGTGGCACTGAAGATTTTCAGTGAAATGGTATCACCCTGCCAAAGCCCTCTCTTTTAAAAAAAAAATTTATTAGTGAAACACCATGAGGTAGGAACCCCTCTCTTGACAAGGATGATAACTTCCTTGTAGAATGGTGAGATCCTGGTAGTGAATTTGTAATAGAGCTCATGGAGGATGCTGATGTATTGAGTTTGAACATCCTTTTTGGCTAGGGCTTCGATGACTGCTTCAGTCTCAACAGAATCAACTGTCTTATTTAAATCAATGAACGTTAGACAGAGCAGCATCTTGAACTCCCAAGAAACCTCAATGAGCTTGGCTATCATGTGGCTATGATTGATTGTGCTGAATCTTTTTTGGAACCTGGCTTGCTCACATGGTTGTCCTTCATCTAGTGTTCTGCCAATCCTATATAGGATGACTGGTTCAGCACCTGCATTATTGTGCAAGGAATGCTGAGAGAGAGAAATAGCCACAAAAGACGCCTGTATTCGAAAACTCTCCAGCTCATTCACCATCGTGGCTTATTGCAAGCCTCAGACAACCATAAGCGAACATCTGAACTTGCAAAGCAGTGCAGAGAAGCAATAAAGTAAGACCTCAAAGAGAGAAGTGCAGCAGTGCTGGCAAATGCAGCAGATGCTTGGAAAAGCATTCATGACACCCGCCTGTCCTTCACCAATAGACCAAGATGACTGCCCTCCGACATCCTGATGGAACTATCACATCTTCCAGAACAATGGAGAATATCCATGACTTCTACTCAGATCTCTTCAATAGATATCCCCACATACCACCTGCCTACATACCAAATTTTGCAGGATGGATATGTCATTCCCAACATTCTCCCTTCTGAAATATGACAAGCCATTTTGTCAGTAAAGAAGTGAACAGCACCCAGCCCAGACAAGGTCAGACCCAAACACCTGAAGAACCTGCCATCAGTACTCATCAATACACTGGCTAGGCTCTTCACATGCTACCTCTCTGAATGCAAGGTTTCCATCCCAATGGAAAACCAGCAGTACTGTACTACTGTACAAGAAGGGAGACATCCACGACATTGGCAACTATTGCCTGATCTGCCTGTTGTCTGTCATCTACAAAGAGTTTATATAACTGAATAAAATGAAGAGATGAATTATCTTAGGTTGTGAGAACAAAAAGTAGATGATAGAAGCATCAAATCTTTTCTTCCTCAGATATTCCACTCTTATACCTGTTTTTTCTTCAAGATAGATATGGCTGAAAATTTGATGACCTGTGTCTTTGAAAACATGTCTTGACAGTTAGTCAGGTTTTATTTTCCACCGTTTTGTTTTGAAAGTAGACTATACACTACAGTACAAGCAAATAAACAAAATGTATATTGCTTCAGCTCTAACTCCTAAATGTTTAATACGACGATGGCCTCAGCTTCTGTTTAATCATAATCCTTTTTCCATTAATACAAAGTCTCTACATCAGATATATGTTCGTTTTTCTCAGACTCATCAAAGTTTGCTAAGATCCAGTAATGGGAATGGGGATATAATTATAAATTGCTTAAGTCCCTTATCTGATTTGAGCAGACAAAAATTAAGCAACAACAAAATTAAAAGCATTTTTCTGGACAAGTTTATTGAACTATGATATTATGGGCAAAAATATATTCATTCTGTAAAATTTACACAGACTCAACAAGATTTACTTTCTTTTCTGCACCATTGGAAAATAAATAGAAGAATTTTCATCTATAAATGAAAATCTCTTTCTGTTGTCCAGCTTCCTAATACTAATTTTAAGAAATCTGAGAGGCCGGAGCAATAGTACATTAGGCAGCATGTTTATTTTGCATGTTGCCGACCTGGGTTCAATCCCCAACACTCCATATGGTCCCCTGAACCCCACTAGAAGTGATTCATGAGCAGAAAGCCAGGAGTCAGACCTGAGCACTGCCAAGTGTGCTCCAAAGGACTGGGAAAGGAAGGACAGTGGAGGACATGGGAGGACAGAAAAGGACAAGGGAGGACGGGGAGACAGAAAAGAACAGGGGATGGCAGGAGAGAGAAGAAAAGGAGAGGGAAGGGGAGGGGAAGGGAGAACAAGGGAGGGGAAGGGACGGGAAAGGAGGTGAAGGGGGTACTCATGAAATGTGAAGCATGCCTGCCTGGGATGGATATTGAAAACTTCTGCCATTGATATGAATTTGTACTTGTCAGAGATTTTTTTCTAAATCTTTGGCCACTTGCCATCTAAAATCTTTGTATTGTGTTGGAATTTGCAGTGAACAGTACTGAATCTATTTCTAATGGGTTGAAACTATAATACAGCACTTAGGACTTAGAGTTGGGCTGGGATTAGTACTATTAGAGCTTTCTTATTATTTCACTTAATCACTTAATCACTTAATCCCCGTTATTCATCGATTTATTCGAGTGGGTGCCAGTAACGTCTCCATTCATCCCGGTTGCGTCCTAGCATAGCCCAATGGTATCTGTTTGTTCTAGGAACATGCAGAGCCTCAAACCGATCATTTAGGGTCTTGACGAAGAAGTCTGACCATCTTATAGGTGGGCGTCCACGTGATCTTTTGATGTCCTGTGGAATCCAATCAGTAATGGATTATTATTTATTATTTTTTAATTATTTTTATTATTATTATTATTATTTACACTTTGAAAAAGTTCCTTTATCATTTTTGTTTTCTCTCTGATAAAACTCTGGAAAATAATTTTTGGGTTGCTTTTAAAAATTAAAATTAATGGATGTATCATCTGTGGCATATGGTAGGCGACCAGTGAATGTAAGATACCACTGTCATTCATGTAGCTGCTGTCTTATCCATGAGCAAGGCAATGCAACAATGATATTAACAGCACTGTAACACTGTAGCACTGTCCTCCTCTTGTTCATTGATTTGCTCACGTGGGAACCAGTCACGTCTCCATTTTGAGACTTGTTGTTTTTGTTTCTGGCATATCAAATATGCCATGGGGAGCTTGCCAGGCTCTGCTGTGCAGGCAAGATACTCTTGGTAGTTTACTGGGCTCTCTGAGAGGGATGGAGGAATCGAACCTGGGTCAGTCACATACAAGGCAAATGCCCTACCCATTGTGCTATCATTCCAGCCAATGATATTACCATGCCTATTAATGCATAGTAATATGAAGATGCTCGAGCGGGCCCAGTAACGTCTCCATTGGAGACATTACTGGGCCCGCTCGAGCAAATCGACGATCAACGGGAGGGCCTTTACCTTTAATATGAAGATGCAGTGAAACAGTCAGCTCTGAATGGCAAAAGCACTTATACCCTATCAATTAGCAGCATATTGTATTTACATATAAAACACTGAACTAATAGATTGCTCCATTTATTATGGAGTCCGTGATAATCTGACCATCTCACATGATATATCAAATCTCGCCCCATCTACACAGTATAGGAAATATAGAGAATAATGATTTCTCCTTTTCCACCTTGTATGAGCACCTTTTATTTATTGATTATATGCAGAAACCTAAGTTAAGGAAACTAAGGAAATAAACTTTCTGGGCTTTAAAAATCTGTGTTATATTCATAAACAGATAAGGAGAGGTATCTAGAATTTCTTATTAAATATCAATACTTCCAATGTTTCTATCGTTAAATCAATGACTTATCCTTTAGGATCTTATTCTGATAAATTCATGGATCTGTGTACATGATGTTTGTACAAGGATGTTCATTGCAACATTTTCATAACAGAGAAATGAAAGTCACCACTAAATATACATCAAGAAGAGACTAGTGAAATTTTAATAATAAAGTTAACCAGAAGAATCTTCTTCTGAGAGAAATTACTGGAGATCACTAAGTTCTGACTCTCTTCATCTTTCTCTGGCACACAGAAGTGACATCTAATATTCCAGAAATTAGGTGGCAAAAAATGAATAGTCTTGGTCAGAGAACCAAGACCAAAGTGTTTGTTTTTTGCTTCCAGCCTCCAGCCATGAAAAGCTCCTATACAATGCTTCAGCACTCCTTTCTCTTACTGCAGAGACTACGAGGTCTCACACTGAGTGAGTCACGAGAAAGAAGCATAGTTCACTAAGTTACTATGGGAACTGGATCCATAGTCAACTCTATGATTCAAAGAAAAATTCATGTTTTAGTAAGTCACTGAGTTAGAGGGGTTAATTAGCTGCTACAGAATCATCTTGATTAAACTAAAACAATTTATTACTCTTAAGAAGATCAATCTTTCTGTTCATCAAATAGCAACATGCAGTAAAAATTCTATTTGTAGATGACATATTATATATAGAAACCCCTAGAGAATTCACCAAAAGAAAACACTGTTGGAACTAGTAAAAAAATTCAGTGCAGTTGGAGAAGACAAATATCGATGTATAAAAATCTGTTGCATTTCTATATACTAATAATAAACTAACAAAGAATTAAAATAAAAAACTGTCCCATGTATAAATGTATCCAAAAGAATAAACTATCCTGAAGTAAATTAACCATGGAAGTAAAAAGACCTCTTTATTGAAACTATGACATTGATAGAAAAATTTTAAAAAAGCTCTAACATCCATCTCATCACCTTGAGTGACCTTTGTAATGAGGCAATCAAACGTTTTAAAAAAGAGGGAAAGATTCACTTAAGACATCCATGGTCTAAATGAATTTCCCTTTCTGCAACATTTAGTTTTCCTTACCATAACCCTATACCTTATATTGTACTTATTATGCATCAGACTGTGTTTATCCACAAAGCACAGTGGGTAGGGCGTTTGCCTTGCACACAGCTGACCTGGGTTTGATTCCTCCGCCCCTCTCGGAGAGCCTGGCAAGCTACCGAGAGTCTCTTGCCCACACAGCAAAGCCTGGCAAGCTACCCATGACATATTTGGTATTCCAAAAACAGTAACAATAAGTCTCACAATGGAGACATTACTGCTGCTTGCTGGAGCAAATCGATGAACAATGGGAGGACAGCACTACAGTGCAGTGCTACTATGTAAAAGATAATTTCTCAAACATATCATGTAACTTTTTTTTATTTTCACTTGATCACTTGATCACTTGACATCCTGTTATTCATTGATTCACTCGAACGGGCACCAGTAATGTCTCCATTCATCTCTGTCGCGTGCTAATGTAGCCCAATGGCAAGGAACATGGAGAGCCTCAAATCAATCATTCAGGGTCTTGACGAAGAAGTCTGACCATCTCATAGGTGGGAGGCCATGTGATCTTTAAATGTCCCGTGGAATCCAGTCGGAAATGGCTCTAGTCCAGCAGTCATCTCCAAATCTCATAACATGTCCAGCCCATCTGATTTTTAACGGCTTGGCAAATGAGACAGCATCCCTGATTCTTAACTGTTGATGAAGGTCTGAACTTCAGATTCTTTCTCTCATTTGAGTGAAGCGTGATACTCAAAGCATAGCTCTTTCAATTCCTCTTTGGTAGACTAGAATAGCCTTCTCACTCTGTTTGCGTAGGGCCCAGATCTCTGAGGTGTATGTTAATGCAGGAAGAACAGTGGAATTGAAGAGATATGCCCGGAGCCAGAGGTTCTTTGTCCTCTTAGCTATTTCTTCGATGTTCTTGAAGGCATTCCAAGCCACTCTTTCTCCTGCACAACTCAGGTGCCAGGTCATTCGTCATGTTGACTTCTCGACCTGGGTACACATAACTGCTGCATTTGGAGATGTCCCACTGAGAGTGAATGGAACGTCAGGAAAGAGACCATTTCTTATAAACACTGTCTTTGTGAGATTCAGCTGCAGTCTGACCCTTCCACACTCACGGTCAAAGCCGGCTAGCATTTGTGCCACTTGGCTGATGCTTGGTGTTAAAAGAACGATGTCATAAGCCAAACAGAGGTGGTGTAGTTGCCGATCATCTATCTTCACTCCCATTCCTTCCCATTCTAGTCGTCTCATGACGTTCTCAAGGGTGGCACTGAAGAGTTTCGGTGAAATAGTATCACACTGCCAAACACCTCTCTTGACATCAATGATCACCTCCCTGTAGAATGGTGAGATCCTGGTAGTGAATCCGCAATGCAGCTCACAGAGGATCCTGATGTATTGACTTTGAATGCCCTGTTTGGCTCGGGCCTCAATGACTGCTTCAGTCTCAACAGAATCAAAGACCTTCTTTAAATCAATGAACATTAGACAGAGCAGCATCTTGAACTCCCAAGAAACCTCAGTGAGCTTGGTTATCGTGTGGATATGGTTGATAGTGCTAAATCCTTTTTGGAAACTGACTTGCTAGCTTGGTTGCTCTTCATCTAGTGCTTACTAATCCTATTCAGGATGACTCGCGCGAACAGCTTGTAGATGACAGACAATAGGCAGATTGGGTGGTAGTTGCCAATGTCGTGGATGTCTCCCTTCTTGTACAGTAGTACAGTCCTGCTGGTTTTCCATTGGGACGGAACCTTGAATTCAGACAGGTAGTGTGTGAAGAGCTGAGCCAGTGTATTAATGAGTACTGATGGCAGGTTCTTCAGGTGTTCGGGTCTAACCCTGTCTGGGCCAGGTGCTCTTCGATTCTTTACTGACGAAATGGTGTGTTGGATTTCAGAAGGGAGAATTTTGGGAATGACATATCCATCCTGCGGAATTTGGTATGTGGGCAGGTGGACATGGCTATCGAAGAGATTTGAGTAGAAGTCATGGATAATCTTCTCCATTGCCCTTCTGGAAGATGTTATAGTCCATCAGCAGGTCGAATGGCAGTCGTCTTTGTCTTGTAGTTGGAGAAGGGCAGGCAGGTGTTGCAAATGCTTTTCCCAGCTCCTGCGGCATCCATCAGCACTGCTGCTCTTCTCTCTTTGAGGTCTTACTTTATTGCTTCTCTGCACTGCTTTGCAAGCTCGGATGTTTGGTTGGGTTGCCTGAGGCTTGCGCCAAGCCACGTTGGAGAATGAGCTCGAGAGTTTTCGAAGACAGTCGTCTTTTTGTGGCTTTCTCTCTCTCGGCATTCCTCGCACAATCATGGAGGTGCTGAACCAGTCGATTGCATTTCTCGTCAATGTTGTCAACAAAGGCATCTTCCCATGTTTCTGCAATAGTGCCAAAGAGATCCCAGTTGGTGGTCGTTCTGGGAGTGCTCTTCTTAAACTTTGCAGCCCTTTCTCCCCGCTCTATGAAGTATAATTTTGCACGAAGGAGGTGGTGGTCCGATCCCATTTGGAATTTTGGAACAACAGCAACATCGGTCAGGCAAAACAGTCAATTGAATATGATGTGGTCAATTTTGTTGTGGAACCATCTACCGGGAGAATCCCATATCCAACGTTTAGAGTCAGCCTTTTGGAATTGTAAGTTACCATGGATGGTCTTGGTCGACATGATGAACTCAGTCTCTCACCCTGTTTATTCCATTCTAAGCCATGGGTCCTGATGTGGACTTCTTCGGCTGATCTTCTCGGACCTATCTTGACATTAAAATCACCGACAATGATCTTGTAGAAGGTATGGTCTTCTTTATAGAACTTCTCCAACTCCATGAAGAACTTCTCAATTTCTCCAACATTGGATGTTGGTGTGTAGCCAACAAAGAGAGAAACTGCTGGGAGTGAGCCACATCTATTCAAGTGTAATTGTCCGATTCGAGTTGTTAGGCATTCAAAGGAATCAATGTTTATGGCCAAGTTTGTGTTGACAAGGAAACTGACACCATCGACACCTCTTTTGTCGCATGTTCCGAGGAACAGTTCTTCCCCAGTGTCAAAAACGGCATGATGTGGTTGACACCTTTTCATCTCAGTCAGACCAATGATGTCATACTTGATCTTTCACGCCTGCACCATCAAGTCCTCAGTGGATTCATCTGATGCCAGCATACATGCATTGAAAGTACAGACAGTCATTTTTGTCCTTCTTCCTTTTGGCAGCCTAGGTCAGCCCTGAGATTTTATGAGCCTCTCCTTCCTCATCTTTCTTAACGCTGCCAGATTGGTGGCTCTTTCAGGGTCAGGAGAATGGAACCCATTGTATTTACTGGTTTTGTCATATCGCATACACCACGGGTAGCTTGCCAGGCTCTCCAAGAAGGATAGAGGCTTTTAGGGCGGCCTCTAATCGCCCTTACAGGTGTTCCCATTCCTCAAACCATATTTCAATTCACTCAAATATGGTGCAGTAATCTTGTATTAAGTGTTTTATGATGTGTCCTGGAGCATGGCGGCATCTGGGAAGTGGAGATAGTGGAGGTAATGGAGGTCTGCCGGTCTGCTGGGAGCAGACAGAGAATCTCTGCTCCCGGGTCCATTGAGCCTGTAGTCCGAGGTCACAGAGTTCTGCTTCTCTGGCTCTCTGGGGCTTCACCCCTGCGTGAGTGCCAGCCAAAGTGTCTGGAAAGCGTCCTGGAGGGTGTCCAAGGTTGGCTAGTGGAGGTAGTGGAGGTAATGGAGGTCTGCCGGGCTGCTGGGAGCAGTCAAAGGATCCTTTTCTTTTTAATATATAAATACTTAAACATACTAGTCTAAGGATATTTTATATTAAATTACATACATTTATAATATTATTAGATCAACTGTGATATTAAACAAATTATGTATAGTAAATTTGCCTTCAAACTAAGTCATGGGTCTTCATTCGAGATCCATGTACATTCTAGTTTCTTCAGAGTGGCTCACGAGCCCTTGAGACATTGAAGGGGTTGTTCAGTGGGAGGGTCTGTAGGGCCCCAGTCCACTTACACCACCATACCTCTAGTTGCCTATTGTGTGTCACAGAATGATCACAGAGCATGACAATTTGCTAAAATGGTAATATAACACTATTACCTGCTTAGAAAATTAACGTGATGAAGAGCAGGAACTTACCCTGTTAATAACTCATAACGAACCCTTTGAAGTTCAAAGTCTTTGGAAATGTTAAATTTCAGCTGAATTATCTAAAAAGGAAAGTATTGGAAACTATGTGTTAAAATTTGGCAAGAGACACTCTAGGCTTCTGCAAGATATTAAATTGCTTAGACTTAAATAAGATGACAATGGTAGATACCCTTTTCAATGCAGTCCTTCTGCAGCAAGTCATCCTCACAAGGGCTGACAATAGTAGTGATTACCAGGATGTGATGTTAAAAGCATGACCTCTAACCTCAGAGTGGAAAAGAAGGAACCCACTCCCCCTCCTCCAACAGACTGTGAGACTATGGAATGAGCCAAGACACTAGGAAACATTGCAGGAATAAGATCAGAGACTTATCATAAAAGAGAGCCAGAGAAAAGAGGGAAAAGTTAGACTTTGCATTAACATTGGCAAGAAGAGATGTGAAGTTTGAATTTGATATGGTCAAATATGAAAATATGACATTATCCGTAATCCAGTTGCTGTTGTTGAACTTCAACAATGCTCTGGGACTACTACTCATTATCGACTTGGTGGTAGCTCCCACTAAAAGAACCCGTTGTTCAATGAATAACAAAAAAACAACAGCAACACACACACACACACACACACACACACAACCCCCTCACCTCACACGCACAAAACTGAGTTAATGTCTAATTGCCTCTAATATGATATATGTGCCAGACCTTTACAGTGTAGAGGAGAGGAAAATCCAGAGAAATTGAAAGATCAGAGTAGAAACATCCATGAGATACTAAATATTATGGCCCAGGGACTGCTGAGTTCTAGTAAATTGAAGTAAACCTTCACTCCGTCCTTCACTTCACTCCCCACCAAGCATGTCTTGTACCCTCAGTCTTTTGAAAATGGCAAAATGACACTGTGTACAAGCTGGAAAATAAGGCCAACCTTCAACTTTTACTCTCTGATAGTTTCTACTCCAGGGAAGAACCACTATGAAAACACCGTTTCTAGTAGCTGAAATAGAGACCCTGTTGGAATGGAAATTGTCTAAGGAAAATAAACAGCTGATGGTACAAGTCTAGAGATTAAACTCTCATTATCACTTTTGTCTGAGAGTTCAGAAAGAAACATGGAACAAAGTCACTGAAACAGAGCCAAAAGCCACTCTCCTTTTTGGTACCAACAGCTCCTGCTGCTGTCTTTCCTGTGCAATTTATCATGAAAGCAGTGCTTCTATTCCAGAGCAGAGGCGAAGCCAGGAGTCAATTTTATCCACTCCTTTGAAAAGAGTACCACAGGTGACTATGGGAATTAAAACAAAAGAAAAAAATCACATCTTACACCAGGAAAAATGATATTCAGTAGCATTAAAAAAAAAGCCCAGTGCCACTCAGTGGTCTAGAATTAAAAGGAACTCAGGGCAGCTGAAAAAGCTTTTCTTTCAGAAAACTCAAGTGACATTCCAACAAGGCACAGCAGTCCTCCTTTAACAGGGCAGGCACCAGGAGAGATGGTCTTCGACACTTTGCAGCTTGTGAATTATCTCCTCTTGTGAGCTAGATCCAAGGGTAATAGAGGGATGAGAGTTGGACGCAAGATGGATTTTGGGGGGTAAAATGTGTCATTAGATACTCATCCCACATACATATAAAAATAAAATTCAGGTAGAAGGAAGTGCAAAGTGTGAAATTTGAACACAAGACTCAGAGAAAACATATTATGTAGCAGAAATTGGTAGAGATTTTCTAAGCTTAAAAATAGTACAAAGAACCACTTAATAGAATAGAATTAGAGTGAAATTTAAATTTGAATATATCTTATTTTTTCATGTTATTAAAGTTATTATACAAATAAAGAAAACTAACAATTGATTTGAAATATTTTGTGTGGAAAAACATAGGTACTTATATAATTGGTTCCATAAATCAATAGAAGACCCAAATAATCAACTATAAGAAAGTTATCAATAAGGACTGGGTTCAGATATAATCTAAGAAGTACTGAAATAATAAATAATAATCTTACCAAGTTACAGGGAGTTTTAAAATGACTATCCTGAGAAAGTTTCAAAAACAAATAGTGGAAAATACAAGTAACTAGGAACCTCTTTTTTTATAAACTGAAAAATCTATATCTTAGTACAATAGGGTTTTTGTACCCTGCTCCCAGAAGAGAACAGTGCAGAGTCTCCTGCCTCTGTGCCTGGCTGTCCTCACCGGGGCCCCTTGGAGGAGGGTGGTTTGTGTTTCCCTCCCCACCCAGAGCAGAGCCCCGGCAGCTGAAGACCTCCAGTTCCAGCCACAGCCATGCTTAAGACCACTCTCCACACGTTCAGACGAGCCTCACACATGAAGGAACCGGCAGAGGAACCCAGGTGTGCAGGACCCGTGGCGTAGATCTCCAAGCCTGCTCCGATTGGGACTGGGACCTCCTCCACCCAGATCCCCCACCTTCCAGTAGGTAGGCGTTACACCCACCAACTGCCCCCAGCGCCGTGTAATCCCATCAACGGCCAAGACCCAGAGACTATAAAACCCTGCTCGCAGAATGTGGCCACGCAACATCTTTTTATCTAGGTCTTACTCTGGAGAACCTGGCAGGCTATCGAAAGTATCCTGCCCACATGGCAGAGTCTGACAAACTCCCCGTGGTGTATTCAGTAAAAATGACGGGTCTCATTCTCCTGACCCTGAAAGAGCCTCAAATGTGGCACTTTTAAAATCTCAGGGCTAGAATGAAGGAGACGTTACTGGGGCCTACTCGAGGCAATCAATGACCAAAAGGATGACAGTGAGTACAATAGGCTTGGGGACGTGGGTCCAACAAGATACTGGAAGGTGAAAGTAGAAAACTTTTGTCTTTGTGTAATCAACCAGGTTAAATAACAACTCCAGCACTGAGACCACATTGGTACTAGGACACATGTTTAAGTGTCTGAAAAGAAATTTTCCTCTGACTTCTATGTGGCATCACAGCCTGAGGTATGTTCCTGGTGGAGTAATAAACACCTAGTTCTGTAGAAAGTACATGAAGAGGACCAATTCACAGCTACCCTCTTTTCTGTATCAACTAAGCATATCAGAATAAGACACCCCAAATATGCCACGTTAATATAGTGATAATTTTTTTTCATTAAATGTCCTTAAGATATAACTGGTGTATAGTGATTACTTTTTTCATTTGGGGTCCTGAAGACATAACTGGTGTGGGGCCAGGGATATAGCTCCCTGATAGAACACTTGTCTTCCATGTGTGAGGCTCCACAGAATTAAACAACAAGAAAATAGGTCTGGGAATGCAGCATAGGGGATAGCATACCTGCAAGGCATGCACTCAGCCCAGGTTTTATTTCCAGCACCACATACTCTATCAAGTATTGCTAGGTATTCTTCGGAGGTCCCTGAGGATTTCTGGGTGTAGCTGTGCGGACTCTAGTGCAGAACATAATCCAGTATAGGCCTGGTGGTCCAGAGGAAGGGAAAGGAAGGAAAGGGAGAGGGGAAGATAGGAAGGAAAGGGAGAAGAGGAAATAAATAAAAGAAAAAGAGAGAAAAAGAAAAGGGCAAGTTGAAACAACAATATTCAGATCCTCCCATGTCCTCTTGAAAGTAAGAGATAAATCTCCCATGTGATTTGGCTTACTGTATCAGAACCCAAACACTCTTATCACCCAAACCCAGAAAATTTGGGACCAAGAAACCTGGGCAGTCAATCTTTCTTGTTACTTCACAATTTACTTGGCCAAACCCCTCTGTTTTATCAATTTCTTACAAATTTATTGTCTTAGTAGTTTAAAGGCTTCTTATATTGATAGCTTCTTTGAGTTTTCATTCTCATGTCAAGAATCCCATGTACATGTCAAAAAACCTTAATAAAATTTATATAGCTCTCTCTTGTTTCTTTCATTACTTAATTTTCAGAGACAACCATAACCCCTGAAAGTATCGGTAAATATCTCTTCCTTCCCTACATCACTATGGCACAAAATTGGGGCCACCAAGTTTTCTGTGTAGGCATAAAGGCCTGGAGAAATGCTTATCAAGTCTTTTCTTATTTTTTTGAGTCAATGATTCCACATCCAGAAAGCCAATCTAACAAAACAGACCGAAATAATGAAAATTCTTCCATTGATATTTCACTACTAAGAAAATCTTCAGTCTCAATGTTCTATATTGGAAAATAGCTAAATTTAAAAACCAGGAAAGATAACTAAATAATTTTCAATAATGTTTTGACGGGAACATTTGATAACATATAAAAGCAATCATGATAGGGGCTGGAGAGATAGCATAGCATAGCTTCATGCCTTGCATGAAGCCGACCTGGGTTTGATTCCCAGCATCCCATATGGTCCCCTGAGCACTGCCAGGAGTAACTTCTGAGTATAGAGCCAGGAGTAACCCCTGTGCATCGCCAGGTGTGACCTAAAAAGCAAAATAAATAAATAAATAAAAGCAATCATGATAAATTCAGTGAAAATAGTTGAAGCAATAATTTTGTATTGTTTGAAACAATCTTTTAAAAGACCAGAAAGGAATGATTAAAAAGTTAACATGGATTATCTTTCACATAGTTGCACTGTTTAGTTACAAAATTATTTTGTGGCTATGGATGCAAAACACTACAGGACACAGTACTTTTAAAACAATCCAGAGACACGTAAAGGAACAAGATTTAAACATACTGAATTTTCTTGAGGAATAAATTCATAATTTTAGCTTCTTTATTATGTTCAGTAAATATACAATGAGTATATTTAGCATCAGAAACATTTATAAACATTTCTTAAAGTGAGAATTTTCCCAGCTTTCAGGGAAAAGAATGAATGACTCCTTGCAAATGTCTCTACCTGATTAAACATCCCCTCACTGTGTAGAAAGGAGTGACACCCTCTTGACTTAACACCATCAGCAGCTTCTTGGGAAATGCAGCTTGAAGTCAAAATGATACAAGATGAAATTAATTTTCACATAGGTCAATTAATAAGAATATTACATAATTCTAGTCATGAAAACTTTGCCAAACTCTTCAGTAAAGGGTCCCCAAATTTTCTATATATATCGCCCACACGGCAGAGCCTGGCAAGCTCCCCGTGACCTATTCGATATGCCAAACACAGTAACAACAAGTCTCATGACGGAGACGTTACTGGGCCCGCTTGAGCAAATCGTTGAACAACGGGGGGACCGTGACCGTGAACTAGTAATTTATTCATTTCCCAACTATCTTACATGATTCTGATTCACGGCTGATCAGAAAACTTCCCGCAGATGAGGGTCCAAGGCAGGACCCTGAGAAGTCCACTTCTGTCAGAGATGCATCACACATCCTCCCACTCATCCCAGCAGGGATAATGGGGACCAGCTTATTAATCCAAGGACACATATTCAGATTTTGGGAGAAAACTAAAGTATACAGAAAAAATTCAAAAAGACAAGAGGAAAATGTACAAACTCCACACAGACCACAGGCCATGCTGGGAATTTTTAAGTTACAATAAAGCAACTCGGTAGTGGGTTTTGTTCATTTTCTATGTAAAAATGTTAGTTTACATTGCTGTGTTTGTTTAGGGATATGGTTTCACGCTCTTAAAAGTTATCATAATATGAGACTGACACCCAAGGACAGTAGAGACAGGGCCAGAAAGATTGCTCCATGGTTGGTAGCCTGCCTCATGAGCTGGGGGAAAAAGCGGCTGGAATAGAGAAGGTATCACTAAGTCAATGATGGTTGGAGGGGTAGTTCGGGATGGGAGATGTGTGTTAAAAGTAGATAAAGGACCAAACATGATAGCCTCTCAGGTTTTTTGTTTGTTTGTTTGATTGGTTGGTTTTATAAATTTATTTATTGAATCACCATTAGAGAAGTTACAAATATTTTGGGTTTAAGTCTCAGTCATACAATTATGAAAAACCCATCCCTTTAGCCATGCACATTTCCTACTACCAAAACCCCCAGTATACCTCTCATCCCACCCACTCCCCCTACCTGTGTGGCAGATGGTTTCCACATTACTCACTCTCTCTACTTTGATTACATTCAATATTTTGACACCAGATCCACCATTATTATTTGGAATTTTATCCCAACACTCACATCTGCTGAAAGGCAACATTGGGCAATTTGTTTTCTATTGCTGATAATGAATAGTATATAATGTTGCATGGCCACGGTAGTGGCTGTGCAATTTTGGAATTCTGAAATCTTAATAATTAAATCTATAGGGATTTCTGCCAAAAGCCACTGGGTTCGGAGATTTGTTTCTGAGTCTCTGGGATCATGATATAAGCCACTTGTTGAGTAGCCAGAGGGCTCGTTCGTGGGCAGCGACTTAGGGTCTCGTTGGGGCGGGGGAGGAGAGGACCAGCCCCATCCCCATCCCATGAGGCCCCGCATGTCTCCTCACTGTGGGTCCCCACCTGGCTGTCCATTGGCCTCTGGAAGATGGCAGACCCCGAGCCACCAGGGGGAACAGGCCAAGGCACAAAACCTATTCCCACCTGGGGTGGCCCGGGCTGGTCACCTAATGCGTAGTCCGGTCGCATTTCTGCCAAAAGCCGCTGGGTTCGGAGATCTCTCAGTTTTTTTTTAATATTGTAAAGCATAATGTCCAAAAGTAGAGAGAGAATATGGGGGGAAATTGTCTGCCATAGAGGCAGGGGATGGAGTAGGATGGGGGAGATACTGGGGACATTGGTGGTGGAAAATGTGCAATGGTGGAGTGTTTGATCAATCTTTGACTGAAACTCAAACACGAAAACTTTGTAAATGTATCTCATGGTGATGCAATAAATAAGTAAATAAATATTTTAAAAGCGTGTTATCATACCACATCCTTCTTCAGTCCATTGGCCCCCTCTCCCACTCCTCCTTGAAACCTCAGTTCTGTGTTCTGAGTCTGATACTTGTTTTCATTTGGCTTTGTTCTGTGTTTGCTTCTCTAAATCCCTCACAAGAGTTAGATCACCTGTTATGAGTCTTTTTTCCTTCTGACTTATTTTACTTTACCTATTTTTAGATTTTACCCCCTCCTTTTTTACCTCATGTCACAAAAGCCAAAATTTCATAGTTCCTTTTGATTGAGTAGCATTCTATTATTACAGAAACAGAGAACTGGCCAGTTCTGCAATATTGTAGTACACATTAGGTTTGAAAGTGTCCCCAAACTGACTGGTTTAAACCGAGTAAAGTGAATATGGTTACTTCTGAGCAACTTTCTTCCCACTTAGAATACCATTAGCACTGGGGCTGGAGTGATAGCCCAGTAGGTAGGGTGTTTACCTTGCACACAACTGACCCGGGTTTGATTCCCTGCATCCCATACGATCCCCCGAGCACTGCCAGGAGTAATTCCTGAGTGTAGATCCAGGAATAACTCCTGAGCATCGCCAGGTGTGACCCAAAAAGAAAAAAAAAGAATACCATTATCATTGTGAGGTGTTCTGCCCTCATATGCACCAGGATAAATCTGGTTCTTAAAATGATAGAAGACGAACTGGAGCGATAGTACAGTGTAAGGCTTTTGCCTTTCATGTCTGATCTGAGTTCTATGTCCAGCACCAGATATGGTTCCTGTACTCCATCAGGACTGATCCCTAAGTGCAGTCAGGAGTAACCCCTGAGCACTGCTGGGTGTAGCCCCCAAACAAAAAAAATGGTGGGGATAAAAGATAGATGTTGATATGATTCTGGAAAACGGGAGGAAAAGACTACCTTGCACTGAATATGCACCCTTCTCTGTGAAGAGGAAAAACAATCCCAAGTATCAAAAAAATGCTTAGACTCAGAGAGTGACAAAAGCCAAACTTTAATAGCTATTCTTAACATCTTGAAAAATCGAGTGGCTGGTGATAACTCACACCCAAAGTGGCCAGAACAGACATTGTATTCCCTGGGCACAAGCCCCTCCTAAATTGATTCCTCTTTGGCAGAGTACTATGAAGTGCATAATCTTCCCTGATGTCACCGAAGTTTGACTGGAAAATGTGAATGCATCGCCTCTTGGGACTGAGTGAAATGTACACATGTGCCTTGGTTGTTTCTATCCACTTTGTTCTCTTGCTAGCTAGAAGGCTCTTTTAGTGTATGTGCTTTCTAGTCTACACAGACAGTTTCTACATTGACCCTTTTCTAATACTTCTTTTGTTCAAACACTGCTAGTGAGTGAGTCATTATGTGGGTGTGCTGCCAATAATTCTTTAGGGATAAGTGCTTTGTCTTGAAAATGGAACACCACAAGACTTTATTTCTGCGACAGTTTAGAGATCTCTGTGCACTCATGATTTATTTGCATCTAGTACCAATAACTACTCTCTGTTCTAAGACAATCATGTATATATTCCATTATGTCTTTATTCATTTATCTGCAATGGGGTAATTGGGTTGTTTCCAGAGCTGAGTGATTATAAAAAGCTATACAATGAACAAAGGTGTCCATATATCTTTTCAAGTTAGTGTTCTTGAATTCTTGAATAAGTAACTGATAGGGAAATTACCGTATCTTACAGTGGTGAAACATTATCTTAGCTTATCAATTTGTGTGTATTATAGGGTCTGGCAAGTGGGTATTCAGACTAGATGTATTTGGGGGTCACCAGGGACCACACCCAATAGTGCTGGAGGATGGGGGAAGCCTGCAATGCTAGGACTGAACTCAGGGTCTTGCACCTGTGAGTAGTGGATGAATGGGGACATGAGTGGTGGACAAATGGGGACAGAGGGATCTGCTCTGTGCCTAGCAATATAGCAGGCACTGGGGAGATGAGAATTCATTTCTTTTCAGTCATCTTAGTGTCAGACTCAGAGTTGGCACTTAATAATCTACAGAGCTGAACCCTGAAACAGCTGAAAAGGAACAGGGCCCCTCCGCCCCATGCCTAGAGAGAAAGTGGGAGGAGAAGATCAGGATTCTTTTCAAATGTTTTTTCTGCTTAAGACCTGCTAGGCCAGAATCTGGAAAAAACCTGAGTGCCCGAGAACAGATGACTGGTTAAAGAAGCTTTGGTACATTTACACAATGGAGTACTATGTAGCTGTTAGAAAAGATGAAGTTATGAAATTTACATACAAGTGGTACTACATGGAAAGTATCATGTTAAGCGAAATGAGTCAGAAAGAGCTGGATAGACACAGAAAGATTGCATTCATCTGGGGAACATAAAGCAACAAAACGGGAGACTAACACCCAGGAAGGGCTCAGATTAGTACCAGGAATTTTGCTCCATGACTTGAAGGCCAGCCACATGTGCTAGGTGAGAAGGAAGCTCAGATAGAGAAGAGATCACCAAATAAAGGGTGTTGTGAAGACCCTCCCAGGGTGGGAGAGACATGCTAAAAGTGGTCTATAGACCAAACATGACTGCCACTCAATGCCTCTCTGGCAAAACACAGTACCCAAAAGAAGAGAGAGAGAACAGGGAGGAATGCCCTGCCACAGCGGCAGGGTGGGACGGGGGGGGATGGGAGGTGGGAGGGATGCTAGGACCCGTGGTGGGGGAGGATGGGCACTGGTGGAGGGATGGGTACTTGATCATTGTATAACTGAAACCCAAGCACAAAAATTTATAAGTCTATAAGTGTACTTCATGGTGTTTCACTAATAAAAAAAATGATAAAAAAAAAAAAAAGACCTGCTAGGAAGGAGAGTAAATCTTTTTCTTGCCTGCAGACTCTGGAAGTTGACATGGTTTAGCAACCAGTATATAATCTAAAATAAGAATAATAATGGGAAATAACTGGCAGTGGGTAGGGAGTGATTATGGTTAGCCAGTTAGAGGGAACTGGATGAAATGCCCATTACAATGAGCAAGAAATGTAAAGTGGAGCAAGGAAAGCCTCTTCAACAAGTTGTGCTGGGAAAACTGGGTAGCTACAGTAATGAAATGAACTCAGAACTCTTTCTAACACCACACATAAGAATCAGATCAAAATGGATTAGAGATATCAAGATCAGACCTGAATCCATAAGTTCCATGGAGGAAAACATAGTCAGAACCTTCCATGACACTGAAGCTAAAGCATCTTCAAAGGTGAAACACCATTGACCAAGTCTAAACAAATGGGAAACTAAGTCTAAACAAATTAAACTAAGAAGCTTCTGCACCTCGTAAAAAGAAATGATGACCAAGATACAGAGACAGCCCATAGAATAGAAAAAATTACGTACCCAATGCCCATCAGAAAAGGGGTTAATATCCAAAATACATAAGGCATTGGTAGAACTTTACAAGAAACATCCGATCCCATCAAACAAGTGGGAGAATAAATGAACAGAAACTTCCTCAAAGAAGAAATGCAAATGGCCAATAGACACATGAAAAAAAAAAAACGCTCTACAGCACTAATCATCAAGGAGATGCAAATCAAAACAACAACATATCCTCTCATACCACAGAGACTGGCACACATCAAAAATAAGAAAAACAACCAGTGCTGACATGAATGCAGAAAGATACTCTCACTCACTGTTGGTGGGAATGCTAAACAGGTATGGCTTTTTTGGAAAACAATGTGATATTACTCAAAAAACTAGAACTTGAGCTTCTGTTTGACCCAGAAACACCTCCTCTAGGAATATACCCTGAGGAACAAAAACACTCTCAGAAATGCCATCTGCACCTCTTTGTTTATTACAGCACTGTTCACAATAGCCAGAATCTGGAAACAACCTGAGTGCCTGAGAACAGACAACTAGTTAAAGAAACTATAGTTCATCTACACAAAGGAATACAATGCAGCCACCAGGAAAAATGAAGCAATGAAATTCACTTATAAATGAATGGACATGGAGAGTATCATGCTGAGTGAAATGAGTCAGAAGGAGAGGGACAGGCATAGAATGATTGTACTCATTTGTGGGATACAAAAAATATATAGTATGAGACTAATACCCAAGGACAGGAGAAACAAGGGTCAGAAACAATTGATTCCCAGTTGGAAGCCTGCCTGAAGTGGGAGAAGACAGTGGAATAGAGAAGGGACCACTCTGACAATGATGGTTTGGAAATGATCACTCACGATCAGAACTGCGTGCTGAAAGTAGGTAAAGGAACAAAAGTGATAATCTCTCAGTACCTGTACTGCAAACCATAATGCCCAAAAGAGCGAGAGAAAGATAAAGAAATGTGCCTGCCATGAGGCAGGTTGAAAGGTGCTGGAGGGGATGGGGGTAGAAGGAGGGAAACTGAGGATATTGGTGGTGGGAAATGTACACTAGTGGTGGGGACAGAGTGTTGTAACATTGTATGGCTGAAACCCAACCATGAGCAGCTTTGTAGCAGTGTATCTATCCTTCACCATACAACTGAAAAAAATTTTCCCAATTTACCCACCCTTCTTCCTACTTCCATTCTGGTACCCAGAAATTGATCTTGCAGTCCATTCTTGTTTTATTTAGTTCATCTGTCTATTTTCTTTATACACCCAACATGGGACAAATCATACAGTGTTGTCTTTCTCCATGTGGCTTATTTCAATGAGTGCAATTCCCTCTAGTTCCATCCATGTTGTTGGAAATGACAAGACGATAACTTGTCTATAGGTGAATAGTATTTCACAGTATATCTCCATCATCAGTAGCACTTAGGTTGTTTCAGTTCTGGGCAATTAAAAACAAACAAACACACATAGGAGTGCACATATCTCTTCAAATTAGTGGTTTTGTACTTTTCAGGTAAGAATCCAAAAATGAGAGATCTGGGTCATATAAAATTTCTATTTTTTTTCATTTTTCAGAACTCTCCTTGCTATAAGTTCATTCTAAAATTGCCCTAATGCAAATAATAATAGAAAATAGGTCTGTCACTATAAAATCACTTTAAAATACATTGACTAGATATTGGATTAACTGTGTTTTGATTAGAGATATCATTTCACCTACTGTACCACACGTTTTTCAGATCAACACATGCTTATAAAAAGAAAGAAAATCAAAAAGCAATGTGAGGTTGAAACTGATGCCATGACAACCTGCAGCTAACAGTAAGTCTCAAGTAGGCCTCAGTTTCTGTTTCCCCAGAGCAGGACTTGTAGTTTCTGGTAAACTCGCAGTTAAGTAATTTCCCAAGATAAGGAGTTGTGCAGTTGGGTCTGGCTGGTCATGAGGAATCACTGCACCCTCCTTAGAAACTGTTACTAACCATTGCCTAATTGCTGGCCACCATATAAGGCCAATGCTAAAAATAGACCAGTATATAAATTGCTTCTTAATTCTGAACCCTATATAAACTGCTTGTGATTTGGAGTCAGGGGTTCTTGCCAAGACTCCACTGTTTTGGATAAGACTTGAACCCTAGCTCGGGCTAGCACTGGCTCAGGCTAGTAATAAAGTTCCTTTGCTTTTGCTTTATTATGTGTGGACTTAGTGTCTCTGCAATTGGGGATCTGAAACTTGGGCACAACAGTAATACAGGATTAAGTGATGACTCTAAATGATACTAGAGAAATTCAGCATAGCTGTGATTCAAACCTATTTGTAGTTGATCCCGTGTTGTATTTTCTTAGTTGTTATTGGCATACCAAAACACTTTGTCTTGATTATCACCATCATTGTTAAAGAACATCACCTAACATTCATCCATGAAAGCAAACAAGTTCTCACTCCAAATTAGAATGCCAGGTAGCTCTTAAAAGGATGCACTGAAGCAAAATATATATTTAAATAATCAGCAGCCAGGCACATTTACTTTGAGCATGAAAACACCAAAGTTTAGGTCAAGGTAGTCACTTTGCCACTGAAAATGTGATCTACTCAATTAAGAATGATCTTGCCTAAATATCCTAATTACATTAGTGGTGTTTACCAGGTTTCAATTTAAACCATCTATTCCATGAAACTCTTAAATCACTGAATAAAGCCACTAAATTTAGGGGTTAAAAAATCTGGCTTTAAGAAACTGGAAGAAACCTGAATGCCCAAGAACAGATGACTGGTTAAAGAAACTTTGGTACATCTACACAATGGAGTACTATGTAGCTCTTAGAAAAGATGAAGTCATGAAATTTACATACAAGTGGTACAACATGGAAAGTATCATGCTAAGCGAAATGAGTCAGAAAGAGAGGGATAGACATAGAAAGATTGCATTCATCTGGGGGATATAAAGTAACAAAATATGAGATTAATACCCAAGAATAGCTGAGATCAGCACCAGGAGGATTACTCCATAGCTTAGTGGCCAGTTGGGCATTCTAGAGGAAAGGGCAGCTCAGATAGAGAAGGGAACACCAAATAAAGGGTGTTTGGAGGTCCCTCCTAGGAGGGAGGGGAGATGCATGTTGAAAGTGGACTATGGACTGAACATGTTTGCCACTCAATGCCTCTTTTGCAGAGCACAACACCCAAAAGGAGAGAGAGAACACAGGGGATTGCCCTGCCACAGAGGCAGGGGGGATAGGGGGATAGGGGTGGGGGGGATATTATCCATGGTGGTGGAAAATGGGCACTGCTGGAGGGATGGGTATCTGATCATTGTATAATCAAACCCAAGCACAAAAAATTGTAAATCTACAACTGTACCTCATGGTGTTTCACTAATAAAAAAAAATCTGGCTTTAATGAAGACTTCCTTAATGTTCCTTTTGATAGAAGGTTTTGTCCTGCTTTGAGTTCCATATGGTCCCCCAAGCCCACCAGGAGTGAGCAAAGGCAGGATTAAGCCATGATTACTCCTGGATGTGGCCTCAAACCAAAAAATAGTATGTATAAAATATACACACAAATCACTCTAGACAAATCAGGCAGCCTTTATCATACTCGTCCTAAGTCACAGTCTCCTTCACCAACTCAATTGTCTGGAGGGCAATCAGCACAGGTGGTGTGTGAAGTAGATCTGGAGTGATGTTTTGGTTAAATCGGTGAGCACCTGCTTCCTCTAGAGGGTGGCTGCTACTTTTCTCTATGTTAACTTTTCTTTTCATTTTTTTTAGTGTATCATGACGTAGAAAGATTTTCATAATAGAGTTTCAGGCATACACTTCCAACATCAATCCCACCACTACTGTCATCTTCCTTCCACCAATATCCAAGGTTCTCTCCCACCACCTACCCTGCCTGATTAGTGGCACATTTTCAAAGCTTGGTTTGGGTCTCATTCTTACAATATTGTTGACTCTGTGTGTATACATACATGTATGTATATATAAAAACTTTATGTATATGTTCCAAAATCAATCTACCCACAATGTGACCAACAGCAATGTATAAATATCACTTGATCACTTGACATCCTGTTATTTATCGATTTGCTTGAGTGGGCGCCGGTAACGTCTTCATTCATCCCTGTTGTGTGCTAGTGTAGCCCAGAGGCATCTGCTCATTCTAGGAACACGAAGAGCCTCAAACCAATCGTTCAGGGTACTGACGAAGAAGTCTGACCACCTCGTAGGTGGGCGGCCACACGATATTTTGATGTCCCGTGGAATCCAGTCAGTAAGGCTCTAGCCCAGCAGGCGTCTCCAAAACTCATTATGTGACCAACCTATTTGATTTTCTACGCCTTGGCAAACCAGACATCGTTCCTGATTCTTGATCATCGACAGAGGTCTAAATGCCCGATTCTTTCTCTCATTTGAGTGAAGTGTGATACTCCAAGCATAGCTCTTCGATTCCTCTTTGGGAGACCCGAATAGCATTCTCATCCTGTTTTCGTAGGGCCCAGGTCTCTGAGGCATATGTTGATGCAGGAAGAACCATGGAATCGAAAAGGTGTGCCTGGAGTCGGAGGTTCTTCATCCTCTTAGTTATTTCTTCAACACTCTTGAAGTTGTTCCAAGCCACTCTCTTCCTCCTGCGCAACTCAGGTGCCTGGTCATTCAACATGTTGACTACTAGACCTAGGTATACATAACTGTTACATTTGGAGATTTTGTTTCATTGACAATGAATGAAACGTCAGGGATGAGACTGTTTCTCATAAACATAATTTTCGTGAGATTCAATAATAGTCCAACCTTTTCACACTCATGGTTGAAGTTGGCCAGCATTTGTGCTGCTTGGCTAATGTTTGGTGTTATTAGAATGATGTCATC
The DNA here is from genome assembly GCF_029834395.1 of Sorex fumeus. Classification (NCBI taxonomy): domain Eukaryota; kingdom Metazoa; phylum Chordata; class Mammalia; order Eulipotyphla; family Soricidae; genus Sorex; species Sorex fumeus. Next base: position 62,225,825 of record NW_026606059.1, read on the forward strand.
AGCAAAGCGGAGGTGGTGTAGTTGCTTACCATCTATCCTCACCCCATTCCTTCCCATTCCAGTCGTCGCATGACATTCTTGAGGGTGGCATTGAAGCATTTTGGTGAAATGGTATCACCCTGTCGAACCCCTCTCTTGACGTCAATGATCACCTCCCTGTAGAATGGTGAGATCCTGGTAGTGAATCCATAATACAGCTCCTGGAGCATCCTGATGTATAGAATTTGAATGCCCTGTTTAGCTAAGACTTTGATGACTGCTTCAGTCTCAACAGAATCAAAGACCTTTAAATCAAAGAACATTAGACAGAGCGGCATCTTGAACTCCCAAGAAACCTCAATGAGCTTGATTATCGTGTGGATATGGTCGATGGTGCTGAATCCTTTGTGGAACCCGGCTTCCTCGCATGGTTGTCCTTCATCTAGTGTTCTGCCAATCCTAATCAGGATGACTCAAGTGAACAGCTTGTAGATGACAGACAATAGGCAGATCGGGCGATAGTTGCCAATGTCGTGGATGTCTCCCTTCTTGTACAGTAGTACAGTCCTGCTGGTTTTCCACTGGGACGGAACCTTACATTCAGACAGGCAGTGTGTGAAGAGCTGAGCCAGTGTATTAATGAGTACTGATGGCAGGTTCTTCAGGTGTTCGGGTCTGACCTTGTCTGGGCCAGGTACTGTTCAATTCTTTACTGATGAAATGGCGTGTCAGATTTCAGAAGGGAGAACTTAGGGAATGACATATCCATTTTGCGGAATTTGGTATGTGGGCAGGTGGACATGGCTATCAAAGAGATCCGAGTAGAATTCATGGATTATTTTCTCCATTGCCCTTCTGGAATATGTGACAGATTCATGAAGACGTTGGATGGCAGTCATCTTGGTCTTGTAGTTGGCGAAGGACAGGCAGGCGTTGAGAATCCTTTTACCAGCTTCTGCTGCATCTGCCAGCACTACTGCTCTTCTCTCTTTGAGGTCTTTGTTTATCGCTTCTCTGCACTGCTTTCTGGCTTGAATGTTCGCTTGTGGTTGTCTGAGGCTTGCATCAAGCCACGTTGGTGAATAAGCTCAAGAATTTTTTTGTGGCTATCTCTCTCTCAGCGTTCCTTGCACAATTATGGAGGTGCTGAACCACTCAATTGTATTCCTCATTAATGTTGTCAATGATGGCATCTTTCCATGTTACTGCAATAGTGCCAAAGAGCTCCCAGTTGGTGGTCATTCTGGGAGTTCTCTTCTTAAATTTTGCAGCCCTTTATCCCCACTCTGTGAAGTAGAATTTTGCATGAAGGAGATGGTGGTCTGATCCTATTTGGAATTTTGGGACAACAGTGACATCGGTTAGGAAAAACCATTGATTGAATGTGATGTGGTCAATTTTTTTGTGGAACCATACACCAGAGACTCCCATGTCCAACGTTTAGATTCAGCCTTCTGGAACTCTGAGTTACCATGGATGGTCTTGGTTGACATTATGAACTCTCACCCCATTAGTTCCATTCTAGGTCATGGGTCATGATGTGGAGATTTTTGGCTGATCTTCTCAGTCCTATGTTAGCATTAAAATCACCGACAATGATCTTGTAGGTGTGGTCTTCTTTATAGTACTTCTCCAGCTCTATGTAGAACTTCTCAATGTAGAACCTCCACTACCTAGCCATCGTCAAACTCCAGGATGCTTTCCGAAAAGCAAAGCGGACAAGCAACACATCATAAAACACTTAATTCCCATCTTCCAGGATTGCCGCACCATATTTGATCAGGTTCAACTATGGTTTGACACCTGTAAGGATGATTAGAGGCCACCCTAATAGCCTCTATCCCTCTCAGAGAGCCAGGCAAGCTACTGAGGGTATCCCTCTTGCACAGCAGAGCCTGGCAAGCTATCCTTGGTGTATTCAATATGCCAAAACCAGTAAATACAATGAGTCTCATTCCACTGACCATGAAAGAGCCACCAATATGGCAGCATTAAGAAGGATGAGGAAGGGGAGGCTGATAAAAACTCAAGACCGAACTAGGCTGCCAAAACGAAGAAAGACAAAAGTGACTGTCTGTACTTTCAATGCACGTATGCTGGCATCAGATGCATCCATCGAGGAACTGATGGTACAAATATGAAAGATCAAGTATGACATCATTGGTCTGACTGAGATAAGAAGGCATCTATCACATCACGCTGTTTTCGACACTGGAGAAGAACTGTTCCTTGGAACATGTGACAAAAGAGGTGTCAGAGGTATCAGTGTCCTTGTCAACACGAACTTGGCCATGAGCATTGATTCATTCAAATGCCTAACAACCCAAATCAGACGATTACACTTGAATAGATATGGCTCACTGCTGGCAGCTTCTATCTTCCTTGTCTATGTACCAACATCCAATTACGATGAAGGAGAAATTGAGAAGTTCTACATGTATAAATATATTGTGTATATATGTTTTATGTAAACAATGTATACATACATAAACATGTGTGTATATGTGTTTATATATGTATATATGTGTGTATACATATTTATATATATTTACACATATTTATATAAATATGTATACACACAGATCTTTGTGTTTGAAGCACCTGACCCCTACTCATTACCTCTTATATGCTTCTTACTCTCCCCCGCCTGATTTCTTTCCTTCTCTGTCCTTCTAATTTCTATAATCTAGGGTCCAGATTAGTCTAGATATTGTCACTTTGTTGCCCTGAATTCTTATGCAATTCACTTACTCAGTTACTCTCCTTTTGAAGAAATTGTTTGCAGAATTGCCAGATCTTCCTCTTTTTTCTTTCTTCTTTTTTAAAGAAACTACAAATCCTGACCCATGTGAAGTCTTTAGGCTTCAAAATGTTAATAAGCTAGTAAGTTATACATTTTAAATATGGAGCAGGAGAAATGGAAGTTGCCTATAGGTCAGAAGCAGATCACAAGCTACCAGTTTACAAGCTCCCTATTTGATGCATGCCGTCCATGTGATTTTCTATCTTAAGTGTCCCTACTATGATGGTTAACACACTTACTTTCATGCCCTTGTATCATTGTCTAAGTTTTCTATCTTTGGTTGGCTCAAGGGTTGTCTTTATTTATTTATTTGCTTTTTGGATCACTCCTGGCTCTGCACTCAGGAATTACTCCTGGCGGTATTGGGGGGCCATATGGGATGCTGGGAATCAAATCCATGTTGGCCTCATGCAAGACAAATGTCCTACCAGCTGTGCTATAGCTCCAGCCCCCTCAAGGGTTGTCTTTAAGATCAGGTGTGTTGCTATCCTATTTATCCTGCATTTCTCCATTCTAGTTAGGATAAATGTCCTTTCCCAAACCTGTGAGTGTTGCCCCAAAATTTCTGATACTTAACTTTCTTGGGATTTTTCCTCCTTGAAGGACACATTTCCTCTTTGTAAAAATCATTGCAAACCATTTTAGTCCAATAGTCTTTAAAATGTCAGCTAGGCTGAGTTTCTTTCATTTAACTTTAAACTTGAGTTACCTTCTTTTGGTGTCATTCAATTTCCTTCTGCATTTGAAGTCTAGGAATTCTTTTTGACCATTTTATCTTGGAAATAGGTTTTAGATTTCATATTTCTCCAGAGAACTATGCTCTTGACTATCAACCAGGCAGCACCCTGATTGGCTCTTATCCACTGTTCAATCATTCGTATCGGGAATCTGATGAAGTTGTCAAGCAGCCACCTTGACTCTTATACATCTGCCAGCACCTTGTTTCCAAATGATACTGCCAAGTTTTCCCAGGTAGACTAATTTGGATTGAGAACTCGCGGGTCTTTTTTTTGGCAGTTTTTTTTATTTAATATTTTTTAGATGAAGTCATGAAATTTTCATACAAGTGGCTCTACATGGAAAGTATCATGCTAAGTGAAATGAGTCAGAAAGAGAGGGACAGACATAGAAAGATTGTATTCATCTCGGGAATATAACATAACAAAATAGGAGACTAACACCCAAAAATAGTTGATATAAGTACCATGAGGTTTGCTCCATGGCTTGGAAGCCGGCAGCACATGCTGGGGGGAAAGGCAGCTCCGATAGAGAAGGGAACACCAAGTAAAGGGTGTTTAGAGGATCCACTCGGGATGGAGATGAGTGCTGAAAGTAGAATATAGATTGAACACAATGGCCACTCAATACCTCTATTGCAAACCATAACACCCTAAAGGAAAGAGAGGCAAAGGGAATGCTCTGCCAGAGAGGCAGGGTGGAGTGGGGGTGTGGGAGGGTTGCTGGGATCATTGGTGGTAGAAAATGGGCACTGGTGGAGGGATGGGTACTCAATCATTGCATAACTGAAACCCAAGCATGAAAGTTTGTAAGTCTACAACGGTACCTCATGGTGTTTCACTACGACCACGACCACAACCACCCTGTTGTTAGTCGATTGTCTCGAGCAGGTGCCAGTAACGTCTTCTTCGTCCTAGCCCTGAGATTTTTTTTTAAAGTGCCATATTCAAGGCTTTTTCAGGGTTAGGAGAATGAGACCCATCACTGTTACTGGTATTTGGCATATTGGGTATACCACAGGGAGTTTGCCAGACTCTGCCGTGTGGGCAGGTTACATTTGGTAGCCTGCCAGTTTGTCCAAAGTAGGAATGAGATGATAAGATGTCTTATTATTATAGTTATTATTATTATATATACTTCCGGGAGCTGAGTGTGATAATCTCTGGATCCTGGCCGTTGTTGGAGTTATACGGCAGTTGGTGGGTGTAACTGTCTAGTTACTGGCAGGTCCAGTCCAAAACCATGCAGGCTTGGAGATCTCAGCCCCGGGTCCCACACACCTGGGTTCCTCTGCCAGTTCTTTTATGCGTGAGGCTCATCCAAGTGTGTGGAGAGTGGTCCCAGCATGGCCTTGGTTGGGCCCCAGAGGTCTTCAGCTGTTGGGCCCTGGTGGAGACAGTCAGGCACAGGGTAGGAGACTCTGCCTTGTTCTCTCCCGGGAGCTGAGTGTGATAATCTCTGGATCCTGGCCATTGTTGGAGTTACACAGCAGTTGGTGGGTGTAACTGTCTAGTTACTGGCAGGTCCAGTCCCAAACCGTGCAGGCTTGCCTTGGAGATCTCAGCCCCGGGTCCCACACACCTGGGTTCCTCTGCCAGTTCTTTTATGCGTGAGGCTCATCCAAGTGCGTGGAGAGTGGTCCCAGCATGGCCTTAGCTGGGCCCCAGAGGTCTTCAGCTGTTGGGCCCTGGTGGAGACAGTCAGGTACAGGGTAGGAGACTGCCTTGTTCTCTCCCGGGAGCTGAGTGTGATAATCTCTGGATCCTGGCCGTTGTTGGTTTGGGACTGGACTGGTGTTTCACTAATAAAAATTAAATTAAAAAATGATAAAAAAAATAATTTTCAATAATTTTTATTAGTGAATCACCATGAGGTACCATTATAGACTTACAAATTTTCATGCTTGCGTTTCAGTCATACAATGATCGAGTACCCATCCCTTCACCAGTGCCCATTTTCCACCACCAATGGTTCCAGCATCCCTCCCACCACCCCTACTCTGTCTCCTCCACCCTTGGACCTTCTTGGAATGGGAAAGGAAGATTCCACTTTCTACCTGAAGGCACAGCAGTTCATATCCACACCCAACAGTCTTCAACACAGAAACAGCCCAGCTGCATTACTAAATTTCTTCAAACTGCCAAGTCACCAAATTGTTTCAGACCTAGAAGTCCTGCATGTCTCAAAATTTCATAGCACTGTCAGCTCAGTAGGATTACGACAAATCTGATGAGAAAAGTGATAGAAGACCACCAAGCTCAGTGAGCCTAAACAAGAATACAGAAGGCTCAACTAGCACCAACTACCATAGCAGATCCTCAGACAATGATTTTAGTGACATTATTGTAAGTTATAGCAAATATCACAAATTGACTATTGATCTAAGGTTTCATAATTCCATATGCTTTGTGTTGTAAAAAACAATATGAAGTAAATATATTTGTGCATATAAGAGGGCAGAATGGGGTTTTGGGTGGGAAACTGGGGACACTGGTGGAGGGGAGGTCACACTGGCTGTGGGACTGGTGGAGGAATTGGTGTTGGAACTTTTAAGGCCAGCTTTTATCACAAAAATTTCACAAATCATGGTATTATAATTTAAAAAATTTAAGTACAAATATTTACTGTGATAACTCCTTTACCATTACAATGTGATTCTTATAACTCAAAGATACAATCAGTTTATGTTCAACATAAGACATTCTTGATATTCTAGTATTTTCTGTGACTAGAGAGGAAGGGGTCATTGATTTTGACTGAGGTCAATATTTTTTGGAAGAAAGAAGAACTCCTGAGAAACCATTAATACACAGGCATTTCTTTTATGAAATAAAATTCTTCCCATTGATTTCATCCTGCTAATCTTTTAAAAACCTTTTCTGTGCTCCCCAAGACCATTAATCAACAAACATTTCATGTCTAAAGGCATACATACTGATTCTTATATTCATGTTTCAGTTTTTCAGCTGAAAATAAATGTCTTTCATGCTTATATCCTCTATCTTTTGACCTGCTGGGGATGGGCTATAGTTCAAAACTTAAGAATCTCATTGTTATCATCTATAATGGTTAGATCACAAAAAATAATTCTTATGACTGAGCTTGAAAAAAGAGAACAATAAATAAAAATAATAAAAAGAGAACAATAAATAAAAAATTTTGTAATGAAAGAATTAGAGATGAGCATAGACATATTTCAGTGCATCTTGTAATCATAAAAAAACAATAGGCAATAATAAAAAATACTAATGAAAGTAGTCTACAGGATAACTAGTCTGCAAAGGAACACAATCAAGAACAATTATCTGAGACTACCTAGAAAGAAACCAAGTTAAAGTAAAATCGATTACATACATCTATGATCAGTCTGAACTTAACAAAATAATACTCTTTGCAATCTTGTTTAAAGGGAAAGAGAAAATTTCAAGATTGGATTAGATTCCATGGTAAGGAATGTAAGCAAAGAGAGGGTAAAAATTACCCAGCAAGTTTCATTCAGGGCACCATGGAGACCCAGCCCCAGCAGCCAAAAACCTCCAGAACCCAACTGCTGCTGTGCTCAGGGACAGTCTCCACATGCTCTGGCCAAGTCTCACTCATGAACCGTGGAAAGCCCAGGTATTCAGGACTTGTGACTGAAAACTCCAAGTTCAAGGGAACTGGGAATGGGTGACTACCCCCCTACGTCCCCCTAATTCCAGCAACTTGGAAGTCACATCCAAAAGCCACCTCTGACTAATGCCAGATAATCTCATTAGTGTCATGATCCAGAGACTCACTATCTTTCTCTCTCAGAAGAGAGCATAAAATGATTCGCCATAGCCATGCTGCCTGACCTGTGCCAGGATGCTTCATTTGACACACCCCAAGGGGGGTGGGTTAGGGCCCTCCCCATCCCAAGGGACCCAGCTCCGGCAGCTGAAAACCTCTAGAACTCAATCATCACCAACATCCACAAGTGAACGTATTGCTGGACATCACATGCCTCACACCAGCCATACTTCAAGAGTAGCGCACCACATTTGGTGGGGTTTAAACCATTCTTAGAGAGAACTATATACTTGGCCCTATGAAAACAGGACAAGAACACTCGTTAGGTCTCCCAAAGAGGAATCAAAAGAGCTGTGCTTGGAGTATCACGCTTCACTCAAGTGAGAAAAGGAATCCAGAGTTCCGTTCTCCATCAACAATAGAGGATCAGGGATGCTGCCTCATTTGCCAAAGCAACAAAAATCAGATGGGCTGGACACGTAATGCGATTTGGAGACCACCACTGAACTAGAGCTGTTATCGACTGGTTTCCATAGGAAATCAAAAGAACACCTGGTCGCCCACCTACGAGGTGGTTGGACTTCTTTGTCAAGATCCTGAATGAATGGTTTGATGCTCTTCGTGTGCCTGGAGTAAGCAGACACCATTGGGCTACACTAGCACTGGACAGAGATGAATGGAGACGTTACTGGTGCCCGTTCTAGCAAATCAATGACCAATGGGATGACAAATGATAAAAGTTAAGTGACATATTTATATATGTATCACCATCATCCCATTGTTCTTCGATTTGCTCAAGCAAATGCCAGTAACATCTCCATTCATTCCAGCCCTGAGATTTTAGCAGCCTCTCCTTACTTATTCTTCCCAAAGGTACCATATTGTAGGCTCTATCAGGGCCAGGGGAATGAGACCCATTATTGCTACTACTTTTGACATATCGAATACACCACGGGGAGTTTGCTAGGCTCTGCCATGCAGGCGAGATACTCTTGGTAGCTTGCCAGGCTCTCTGAGAGGGACGGAGAAAGTATATAGGAGAATACAAACAAGTATGTTATAACCAAACACATGTGCGCTGCTTTAAGTTCATCAGTGGGCTACACTTTAAGAGGTCGCATTTGTGGTCGCGCAATTCCAGGCGCTTTGTTTTATAGTCTCTAGATCTTGGTCATTGATGGGATTATATAGCTCTGGGGGCAGTGTGTGGGTGTGACTGCTCAAAAATGGGGGATCTGGGTGGAGAAGGCCCAGTCCTGATCCAAGAAGGCTTGGAGATCTCAGTCCTGGGTCCCACATACCTGGGTTCCTCTGCCGGTTTCTTCATGAATGTGGAGAGAGGCCTTGAGCAGGTTTGTTGCTGGGCTCTGAAGGTTTTCGGCTGCTGGGGTTCTCCCTGGGGCGGGGAGGGAAACTCAACTCGCCCTCCCCCCTGAGGGGCCCCAGTGAAGACAGCATGGCACATGGGCAGAAGATTCTGTACACAAGGCTTAACCCTTAACAACACATTAATCATCTCTTATAGAAAGGCTTAATGGCACTTGGGTGAAATACAACTATCTTCACATTCTCCTCTAAGGAAAGGGGTTTTTTTGGAACATTTACAGCACTTTATTCATAATAAATGACACAAAATAAATTATTTTGGTTCTGCTTTGGGGTAAAGGTTAGGGTTTAGAATGGAAACATCCAAAATAGGGTGGGAGGAAGGTGTAATGGTGGTGGGGTTGGTGTTCAAATATTGATCACGTGATCACTTGACTTCCTGTTAATCATCGATTTGCTCAATCGGTGCCAATGACGTCTCCATTTGTCCCTGTCACGTGCTAGTGTATCCCAATGGCATCTGTTCGCTCTAGGAACACTAAGAGCCTCAAACCAATCGTTCATGATCTTGATGAAGAAGTCCGACCATCTGGTAGGTGGGCGGCCATGCGGCCTTTTGACATCCCATGGAATCGAGTCGGTAACAGCTCTAGTCCAGCGGTCATCTTTAAATCTCATTACGTGACCAGTCCATCTGATTTTTGACACCTTGGCAAACGAGATAGCGTCCCTGATTCTTGATCATTGACGGAGGTCAGAACTCCGGATTCTTTCTCTAATTTGAGTGAAATGTGATATTCCAAGCATAGCTCTTTCAATTCCTCTTTGGGAGACCCGTTATCATCCTGTTTGCATAGGGCCCAGGTCTCTGAGGCGTATGTTAATGCAGGAAGAACAGTGGAATCAAAGAGATGTGCCCTGAGCTGGAGGTTCTTTGTCCTCTTAGCTATTTCTTCAACGCTCTTGAAGGTGTTCCAAGCCGCTCTCTTCCTCCTGCGCAGCTCAGGTGCCAGGTCATTTGTCATGTTGACTTCTCGACGTAGGTACACATAGCTGTTGCATTCAGAGATGGTCTTTTCATTGAGCGAATGGGGCGTCAGGAATGAGGCTGTTTCTCATAAACATTGTCTTCGTAAGATTCAGCTGTAGTCCGACCTTTCCACACTTACGGTCGAAGTAGGCCAGCATTTGTGCCACTTGGCTAATGTTTGGTGTTATTAAAACAATGTCTTCAGAAAAGCGAAGGTGGTGTAGTTGCCGACCATCTATCTTTACTCCCATGTCTTCCCATTCCAGTTGTCACATGATGTTCTCAAGGGTGGCACTGAAGAGTTTCGGTGAAATAGTATCACCCTGCTGAACCTCTCTCTTGACATCAATGATTACTTCTTTGTAGAATGGTGAGATCCTGATAGTGAATCCGCAATACAGTTCATGGAGGATCTTGATGTATTGGGCTTGAATGCCCTGATTGGCTAGGGATTCAATGACCGCTTCCATCTCAACAGAATCAAAGGACTTCTTTAAATCAATGAACGTTAGAAAGAGTGGCATCTTGAACTCCCGAGAAACCTCAATGAGCTTGGTTATCATGTGGATATGGTCGATGGTGCTGAACCCTTTGCGGAACCCGGCTTGCTCACATGGTTGTCCTTCATCTAGTGTTCTGCCAATCCTATTCAGGATGACTCGAGTGAACAATTTGTAGATGACAGACAATAGGCAGATCGGGCAATAGTTGCCAATATCATGAATGTCTCCCTTCTTGTACAGTAGTACAGTCCTGCTGATTTTCCATTGGGACGGAACCTTGCATTCAGGCAGGTAGTGTGTGAAGAGCTGAGCCAGCATATTGATGAGTACTGAAGGCAGGTTCTTCAGGTTTTCAGGTCTGACCTGGGCTGGGTGCTGTTCGTTTCTTTACTGATGAAATGGCGTGTCGGATCTTGGAAGGGAGAACATTGGGAATGACATCCATCTTATGGAATTTGGTATGCTGGAAGGTGGGCATGGCTATAGAAGAGATTTGAGTAGAAGTCATGGATAATCTTCTCCATTGCCATTCTGGAAGATGTGATAGATACATCAGGACGTGGGAGGGCAGTTTGGTCTTATAGTTGGCAAAGGACAGGCAGGCTTTACAAATACTTTTCCCGGCTTCTGCCACATCTACCAGCACTTCTGCTCTTCTCTCTCTGAGGTCTTCCTTGATCGCATCTCTGCATTGCTTTGCAAGTTCGGATGTTCGCTTGCAGTTGCCTGAGGCATGTGCCAAACCACGTTGGCGTATAAGCTCAAGAGTTTTCGAAGACTGGTGTTTTTTTGTGGCTATCTCTCTCTTGGCGTTCCTCGCACAATCATGGGGGTGCTGAACCAGTCGATCATATTCCTCGTCAATGTTGTCAACAATGGCACCTTCCCATGTTGCCGCAATAGTGCCAAAGAGTTCCCAGTTGGTGGTCGTTCTGGGAGTTCTCTTTTTAAACTTTGTAACCCTTTCTCCCTGCTCTGTGAAGTAGAATTTTGCATGAAGGAGATGGTGGTCCGATCCCGTTTGGAATTTTGGGATAACAGCGACATCGGTTAGGCAAAGCCGTTGATTGAATATGATGTTTTCTATTTCGTTGTGGAGTCATCCACCGGGAGACTCCCATGTCCAGCATTTAGATTCGGCCTTCTGGAATCTTGAATTACCATGGATGGTCTTGGTTGACATGATGAACTCAGACAGTTCGTTCCATTCTAGGCCATCGATCATGATGTGAAGTTCTTTGGCTGATCTTCTCGGTCCTATCTTGGCATTAAAATCACCCACAATGATCTTGTAGAATGTGTGGTCTTCTTTATAGAACTTCTCCAGCTCCATGTAGAACTTCTCAATTTCTCTTCTCAATTTATCTTCATTGTCTATGCACTAACATCAAATTATGATGGAGAAACTGAGAAGTTCTACATGGAGCTGGAGAAGTTCAAATATTAAATGTAATTAAATATTGTGAACTACTTTATAAAAATAAAATTAAATTAAAAAATAAAACACATACACACAAAAAATTAAGTAGCAAAATAGTATATGTACCTCAGGCATATGAGGGAAATTCTGAAAACCATCTGCCAATATTTGAGAATTAACTTATACCTGATTTTGGTAAACAAAATTGTGATTGTGTGCATGTTTATAATCAAATTTTTAGTTAGTGACTGGTGGAACAATTTTTTTATTTTTTGCTTTTGGGGTCACATGATTGAACAATTTTTTAAGAGTTCCCAGGATCACTTAGAAAGGAAGTTGAACTTCATGTCATACCACACCGGTCTTCAAACTCTTAAATCTTCAAAAATCTAAGCTACTGAAATATTTCACTTGTCCAAGTTTATCCCCAGTCATAAAAAATGAAATATGGTGGAACTATACATTGCCATAATTTGTTATTAACTCTAAATTTCCTTTAGTAAGAGTACCAAAACATCAATTCAAAGAAATACTTGCACCCCTACATTTATTTCAACACTATTAACTATTAGCTGGAGCTATAGCACAGCAGGTAGGGCAATTTTGCTTTGCACGCGGCTGGCCCGGGTTTAATACTTCCGTCCCTCTTGGAGAGCAAGGCAAGCTACCAAGAGTATCCCGTTCGCAGGGCAGAGCCTGGCAAGCTCCCATTGCGTATTCAATATGCCAAAAATGGTAACAACAAGTCTCACAATGGAGACATTACTGGTGCCTGCTCGAGCAAATAGATGATCAATGGGAGGACAGTGCTACTATTAACAATAATCAAGAATTGGAAACAACACAAATGTCCAGTTGCAGATGATTGGATAAAGAAGATATGATAGATATACATAACAAAACTCTACTCAGTTATTAAATGGATGAAGTCCTCTAATTTGCAGCAATGTTGAGGGTACTAGAATGTTTAGTGAAATAAAATGGAGAAAGATAAACATATCTGATTTTTTCTTATATCTAATATAACTAAAATATTGTTTCTTAAAAGAAACCAAAAGAATGAGCCTAAGCAAATTATAAGACCAAATGAGTGGTTCTAAAGGGAAGGGAGAAGAAGGCAAATTGAACAAGATGTTAACTGCATGGTAAAAAATAGAATCGTATTTTTTAAAATTATTTTTAATTGAATCACCATTAGATACAGTTACAAAATTTTTCATGATTGCATTTCAGTCACACAATGTTCCAACACCCACCCCTTTACCAGTGCATATTTCTCACCACCAATATCCCTAGTTGACTTCACCCCCACCTCACCCCCACCCCTGCAGGCCTCTATAGCAAGCACTTGAGAATAAAATTGCACTTTGGTGGTGAAAGTATATGCATATTCATTGTATACTCTATATTAATATAGAATATACTTGAGCATTAACTTATACCTGAGTTTGGTAAACAGAATTGTGATTTGTGCATATTTAAAATAAAATTTCTACTTAGTCAAACATGACATTTACACTTATATGTTCATTGCAGCACTGATTATAATAGCCAGATTCTGGAAAAAACCGGAGTGCCCAAGAACAGATGACTGATTAAAGAAACTTTGATACATCTACCCAACTGAATACTATGTAGCTGTTAGAAAGGATGAAGTCATGAAATTTGCATATAAGTGGATCAACACAGAAAGTATCATGTTAAGTGAAATGAGTGAGAAAGAGAGGGACAGACATAGAAAAATTATGCTCATTTGTGGAATATAAAGTAACAGAATGGGAAACTTACACCCAAGAATAGTAGAGATAAGTACCAGGAAGATTTCTGCATGGCTTGGAAATCAGCTTCACATTCAGGGGGAAAAGGCAGCTCAGATAGAGAGGGGACCACCAAGTAAAGGGTGCCAGGAGGGCTTGTTCGGGATGGGAGATGCATGCTGAAAGTAGACTATAGACCAAATGATGGCCACTCAATCAATACCTCTATTGCAAACCACAACACCCAAAAGGAGTGAGAGAGAGCAAAAGGAAGGGGTGGCGGGGTGGGTTGGGAGGGATGAGGTGGGGGTAGTGGGAGGGATACTGGGATCATTGGTGGTGAAGAATGGGCACTGGTGGAGGGATCGGTACCCAAACATTGTATGACTGAAATGTAAGAATGAAAGTCTGCAGATCTATACCTGTACCTCAAGGTGATTCATTAAAAAATAGTAATAATAAATTTTTTTAAAAAAATTCTGTCACTGTCCTCTCATTGTTCATCCATTTGCTCAAGCGGGCCCAGGAACATTGTGCGACTTGTTGTTACTGTGTTTGGCATATCGAATAAGTCACGGGTAGCTTATCAGGCTTTGCCGTGTGGAAGAGATACTCTCGGTAGCTTGCCAGGCTCTTGGAGAGGGATGGAGGGATCGAACTTGGCTCAGCCGTGTTGGCTGCGTGCAAGGCAATCACCCTACCCTCTGTGCTATCACTCCGGCCTCTATTTAGTGACTGGCAGAACAAATTTTTATAATATATACTTATTGTAACATGTAAAAATGTTAATTTATAATAACGCAAAATTGGGTCAGAGGCTAGTACAGCAGGGAAGTCACTTGCCTTGAAAGTGGCCAATCAAAAGATTTATTGCCAGACACTCAAAATGATTCACCAAGGATTTCTAGGAATAATCTCTGAGAACAGAACCAGAAGCAAACCCTAAGCACATGCAGGTGTGGCCCCCAAACAACAATAAAATGCATATTTAAAGTTTGTAATTTTATTATACAACATTATTTAGTGATTCTAATTTTTTTAAATAACAAATCTGCTATAGTCTTTCAAATACTCTCCTTCTTTGAAGCAAAACCTTCTACCTGTGAATTAATGTAAGCCTATGGGAAGACACCATCATTTGTGTTTTATTTGGAGATAGAGAGTTTTCAATTTCCCCCAGTTCCAAAGAAATGATCTGAAATACTGACCACTAGTGCTTTTATAATTTGTTTCTTCTCCACAACTTATCTGTAAGAAAATGGTTTACTTGAAAAATAAACATGTATTCCATATATTAAGGTGAGTAAAAAATTGTTCAAATCAAAATTATGGTTATTTTGAAGCAACATGATCTTATCTCCTAGTTAAGTGTGGCTCTTTTTCTAAAATCACGTAAGCACTTGCTTTTGATTTATAGATTTTATATTTACCATTCAAGGTTAACTTCCTAGCTGAATACACGTGAGCCAATAACTGCACAACTTCTAGTGGAAAGGAGATCATATACAGGTTTGTTTTTAAAAGACAGGAACATCTGAGTTCACTAGAAGATTTAATCTAGCTTCAAATTAACCACATTAAAATAAATTAAATGCTCTTATCTCTTCATGTTGCAAAACATAAAATGACATACTCCACTGCTGGAGAATGGCTGTTCTCATTTAAATCAGGAGAATGTGTGGTGGCTTTAGTTCCTTTATCAATATTATCTCAGACCAACAGATGGCAGAGACAGCAATTAAGGAGAAATGAGCATGTGTTGTACTTGTCCTGGTTTGGGATTTTTTTTTCCTCTAAAGTTTTCTTACTGGGTACCATTTTTCCATTTTCGCCATCCAGGGTTTTTTTTTAATCCAAGATATGACAAAAAAAAATCAAAATCCAGGGTATTTTATAGAGGCAGGGGTAAAGGACAAACTCACCTCTTCATCCTCAGTTTGTTACTCACAAGATTTTTCTTCTGGCAGACAGGTATCCAATAATCGTTGACTTTTTTCTTATCAAGAGATATTGTGACCTAGCTTTTGTCAAGATAGTAAGTCGGTCAACCAGTACTCATTGAGCATCTGTTATACGTTAAACATGTTGCTGGTCTCTGCAAACATGTCAGTGACAACTCAGAGTACCCCTGTTTACTAAGAAAGCCATAAAACTAGTAGGAAATTAAATATGAATGAAGTTATTTCATTTGTTAAATATAAAAGGTTGAACTTTAGATCATGGCTGCAGGGATCAAGACAACTTACATCTTGTATTATTTTGCACCAGCATGAAATATATACACACATCCAAGTAAAAGGGGGACTTTAATAAAGGAGCTATATATCAAGGTGTGGCAGGATTAATTCCCTTCAAATGAATAATGTAGTACTTCAGAGTGGTGAGAAGAAATAATAAAGTCAATTCCTTAGGGGTTATATGTCTAGCAACAGGAAACCGACTATTCATGCTCTTTCTTCCTGTGCTCTATTTCAATCATATATATATAGTAATATATATATATATGTTACTATATATGTCTCTCTCTGTGTACATATATACATGTTCACAGAGAGAGACAGAGCAAAGGACCATATTTAGGGGACATGGAATAACTATATGGAAAGGTCTGCCTCAGTGGGAGAATATGACCTTCATCAGGCAGCCAGCAGGAGAACTGGGGAATAAAACCCACACCCCAATCTCCTCCTCCCTCATTCCTCTGAGTAAAATACAGAGCTGGAATAAAGCACAAAACTTTAGACGGCTCTCTCAGTGTCTTGGGGATATAGATTTTTCACCTCAATTCCTGTCCTGAATGAACTCGGTGCAAGTCAGACAGCAAACCGGCCTGTTAACACAGGCACAGAGCCATACAGCAAGACTGAGTATAGAGCAAATTAATAGAACATGTAGAATATCCAGCACAGGTGGTTTCTTTTTCTAAATCAAATAATATCGGTGTAGTCTGCATCCACCTGATTAGAGAGAAATTCAATTTAGTAAATGCTCAGCCCCATTAACCTCCCCCGTGGGACTGATTATAGAAGAATCTTAGGAATCTGGGCAGAAATACCCAGAAAGGTCACGGTCTTGGCTTGCCCTTGGAACTACTCGGCATTTCTCAATGCACTCAAATATCTCTCTGTTACTTATGTGATTATTTTTGTTGGTATTTTCTTCAAATAAAAGGATTGAGCATTAAAAAAAGAAACACCCATTAAACCACAGTTTTAAAATACCAAGTATTCTTTTTTATATACATTCAAATGTCCCTTTGCTACTGTCACAGCTTCTTTTTTTTTTCTTTTTTGGGTCACATCCGGTGATGATCAGGGGTTTCTCCTGGCTCTGCACTCCTGGCGGAGCTCGGGGAACCATATGGGATGCTGGGACTGAAATCCGGGTTGGCCTCGTGCAAGGCAAACTCCCTACCCTCTGTGCAACCACCCCAGCCTCTGTCACAACCATTGACACTATTTTCGACCCTTTCAAAGAGCTCAGCTTGCCCATGAGCCTGGCTGCCTGGAGAACCTCAGAGATGCCTTTCCAGACGCTGTCCCCGCAGGCTCTGATTGCACACTCTTCCCTCGCATCCTGGGACACAGTCCGACTGTGACCAAGTCCTTTGTTTCAATGGGCACTCTAACTCTGCCGCTAACACTGTCCGCCCAAACACTGGCCAACCTTCTTCCTTGTTGGGAAACCTGAGGCTAAATGCTTTCGAGTAGGCGGAAATCTTCAAAGCGTCCCATGCCCGGCAGTTTTCAGAAAGGTCAGAGCTCTGGGAACATAGTTCTGGCCTTGTTTGTGGGTTAGCCGGGAGTAGGAGTCATTAACAGTACCCCCTATCTGTTCTTCCTAATTATGCACTCTGCCACTAATTGTTTCTGTTTAGGATGAGACAAGCAGTGGTGAAGGGAAGTTGCCTGGGGGTACGCTGCACACATTACTGGCTGCAGGCAGCCTAGAAGTTGCACCCAAATCAGAGCTTCCGAGCTTGGCAGGCAAACATCCTTGCGAATTGTGCAAGAGGCCTTCCAAGATTTTATGGTACCTGCCTTTTCAGCTCTGCTAATGATGATAAAGCGTGCCTATGGACCCACAGCCAGTCCTACTGCATATGGTCCATCTCTCTCCCCGTAGAACCACAGAGAGCAATTAGGAAATAGAAGCACGCACGATAGTAATCAAAACTCTCTGGGGGTGCTCACATCCTGGGCGGCAAAGACATCTAATGGGATGAGTTTTCAGGGCTAGATCTGGAAAATGTGTACCAAAGTAAGAGATGAGTTGTTTGTTTGCTTTTTTGGAATGACAGGATGAAAATAGTGAACTATGCATGGAGGTTTCCCATATTTAGAACCGAACAAGTGATTGAGTGGAGAGAGGAGGAACCTCACGCTGGGCTGTTTGCTGGAGAAATCAAGAGCACTAACACTTTGGAGGCAACAAGGAAAAAATCCTGCCCACTTATATTCTTTAAAAATCATTTGTTGGAGTTTAGGTTATGTGTTTACAGTAGCATTGTCATGTATTGCTTTGGTGTCCACAATCACCTTAACTCATCTCCATCAGAGTGCTCAGGACCTTCCCTCCACCCGACTAAGTACCCTCCAGGCCTTCTCCTGGCTCCCTTGATGTTCTTGGATTGTATGCAAGCCCCCCCCGCCCCCCCCCCCCCAGGGCTTTCTCTCACTTTGTATTGTTCATGTTGTTTTTCCCCTATAAACTTCAGGTGAGTGAGACCATCCTGTGCTCACCTTCCCACTGGCTTATTTCACTCACATGCAACTTTCCAGTTTCATGTCCACATATTGATTCTTCTACAGGCTCATTTTTTTTTCTGACTTCCACTGACTGAACCCCAGAAGAAGCCAGTCAGAAAAGGAAGGCAGATCAGAGAGGAAATCCAGGTCATGAAGGAGAGGCAGGAGGAAGGTTATTTTAATCTCCTCGAACTCAGGCTCTGCAGATCTGCTTAGCTCTTCCGTGATCGGGACCAGAAGAACGGTAGAAAACAGCGGGGAATGGTGTATTCTTCCCAAGCAGAGTATAGAAGAATCATGGTTTTTAGAACAGCTCTCAAGGTAACCTACTGATTTAACCACAAGACTAATATAAAAACATTATGGAAATAAATGTGAAATTGACCATGAAACTCTTAAAAATGTGTTTAAGGTGCCCTTTATAATAGCTTTCTTCCTCTCACCACTAATGGTGTAGATGCTGGATAATGTAGTAGTAGAAAATGTACTGAAATATCATCACTACCCTTCTAGAATAGTCCTTCCACAAGCACTCCTTTCACAGTATGTAGGACACAGTGAAGTGCCATCTAGCTTTCTCATTAGAAGAAAAGGTCCCTAGTCCCCTAGTGGCTAGGAATGCTGTTGGCAGAGATTTATCACCGTCAGCCCCCACCAGAGATTACTTTAGCTCAATGACAGTCACCAACTGTAATACACCTCTTCCTAATCCAAGAACGGGGAAATTAGGAAATGAATTATTAAGACAGTGATTAACAATGAGTTATTGATGCATGCCTACAAAAAACTAGACTTGTCACCCTGACTAGGGACAGTTCTGAAGGGTCATGGCATCTTCAGATCTCCCTGTAAGAGTGGCTAAGTCCCAAAAGGCACATGAAAGAAGATGCAAATCAAAACAACAATGAGATATCATCAAACACCACAGAGACTGGCACACATTCAAAAGAACAAGAGCAGCCAGTGTTGGTGTGGATGTGGGGACGCTTTTCCACTGTTGGAATCATACCACTTTAATTTGCCCCTGTGCTTGTTCCACATTTTTGCAGACTGATCAGAAAGCCTGATGTTCTGACATTTGTTTGAATTTTAAGTCACATAAAGCCCATCATGTGTGAGAGACTATCCATGCAGTCCCACCTTGTAATGACCAGAAAACCTCAAGTGTCTCTATGCTGGCTCAAGCATTCTTTCAACTTAAAAGCTTGCTTTGCCTCTCCAGAAAATCTCAATATGAGAGCAATATAATGCTTAAAACATTCCTGGTGCATTGTTATGTCTCAATGAATGAACTGAGGCCAGTGAGATAATGTAGTAAGATGATTGCATTGCAGGTAAACAACCTGGGCTTGATCCACAGCACAACCTATGGTTCCCTGAGCACCATCAGAAGTAAAATAACATGAGGCTGACACCCAAGGATAGTATATACAATGGCCATAGCTAGAAGCCAGCCTCATGAGCGGAGGGGAGAAGGCAGATGGAATAGAGAAGGGATCACTAAGAAAATGATGGCTGGAGAAATCAGCCGAGATGGGAGATGTGTGCTGAAAGGATAATGGACCAAACATGATGACCTCTCAGTGTCTGTATTGCAAACTATAATGCCCAAAAGTAGAGAGAGAGTATGGGGAATATTGTCTGCCATGGAGGTGGGGGGGTGGGAGGGGAGTTATACTGGGGAAAGTGGTGGGGAATGTGCACTGGTGGAGGGATGGGTGCTTGATCATTGTGTGATTGTAACCCAAACATGAAAGCTTGTAACTTTCTCACAATGATTCAATAAAATTAAAAAAAAAAACTTAAAAAATAGAAGTGATCCTTGAGTACAAAGATAGAACAATGTCCTGAGCACTGCTGAGTATGGCCCAATAACTCCCTATATCTAGTGCTGAAGAAGAAAGAAAGGAAAAGAAAAGAAAAGAAAAGAAAAGAAAAGAAAAGAAAAGAAAAGAAAAGAGAAAGGAAGAGAATAGGAGAAGGGAGAGGAAGGAAATGGAGAAGAGAAGAGGGGAGGGGAGGGGAGGGGAGGGGAGGGAAGGGGAGGGGAGGGGAGGGGCGGGGAGGGGAGGAGAGGGATCTCCCTTGTCGCTGAACCTAATCTGAAACCTAAATTTTGGGAAATGTTGCATAGCCAAGTCCACTTAACACTGTGCCAAATTTCTGCAACTCCTCTTTGATTTCTTCCTTTTACATTTTTGGATGCCAATAATGGTTTGGGAAATGACCGAACTCAATACTCAATTGTTCTGATTATCTCAGCTTACATTGTCCTTAAATAATATATTACTAAGGCACAGCACAATCTCTTACATATATGATTTCAAATGATCAAGATTATAGTATCACAGAATGTGAGGTCATCACATGATAATTTTTCAGGCATGACCTTTCCCATTCATCTATCCCTGAGGAAATCCTGAACTTCCCTAGTCTTGAGCACCTGGGTGGGGATCTCAGAAAGGGAACTTGCACCCCTAACAGATTGGGTTTACCGCGGTGGTGCTTTCAGCGGAAAAGTGAGCCTTGATGCCAGTAGAAGCACATTTATGAACACAAAGTTCATGGAACTTTTGGTCTAAGTGGGATCTTCATTGGCCATATAACTCCTTTGTTCTTTTTTAAAAGTTATTGACAGATTCTATTCATTTATTTTTCTTAAGTCTGCCATCCACTTTTCATTTGGCTCTTGGTTCTCTTTTGTTTCTCTTCATTCTTTTTTGCTGGCCTAAGAGTTAGTGCATCCTGAGTTTTCTTTTTACAAATATAGGTCTATTAATTTTCTCAAGTATGGGTCAAGAGAAAATTAGAAACCTGAAAAATGGAAGCTAATGTGCAGAGAGTTTAATGAAATACTGACAGGAAAATAATTCCTGCATTGAGGGTTTTTACAGTTTAAGGCATATTAAACAACAGAGGAAAATGCTCATGTTTATTTAGGACTCTCTGTAATTTAGCTTAGGTCAGAGGAGGAGAGACTATGAAATAGAGAAGAACATTTTATTATGGAGTGATTTTGCCATCAGAGTAAAGAAAGAAGCAAAATTGCAGAGGGAGAAATCAGGCTGAAGATTCAGTCACAGTGAAAGACTTAAACATTCTTAACTTTGTCTGTTTTGGGGCCAGACCCTAAGGTGCTCAGGGCTTACTCTTGGATCTGCACTGGGGGACTTACTCCTGGTGGTGCACCAGGGACCATGTGAGATGCCTGGCATCGAACCTGGGTACATCTCATACAAGACAAGGGCCTTATTCGCTGTGCCATTATTCTGGCGATGGTGTGGGAAGAAGGGTAAGGCCAACAACCACCAGATGAAATGACTCTGTACCCTAAGAGCCATGATTATCTTATGTATGTGGTTCCATGTACAGTCCACTTGAATAATATTCCACCTTTAGTAACTTCATATTATAAAGCACAAGATCATGCGTACATCAGCAATCCATTTTCTAATAATATACATCGAGACTCTCTTAAATATTATTTTTATAGAAAACATTTCTTAAGGCTCTTGAGGCTTTCTTTCTGACTTTTAGATCACAGGATCTGTGTCAATCATGATGGCTGCATGTGGATTAATTGTCTCCCTTTCATTTTCCCCTCACTTCCCTTAATATATTAAATGCCATAATAATTTGCCACAATGCCCAATTTGTGCCAAGTGAAGATCTTTCATAGTTGCAGACAGGATTTAAAAGGCCAGCATTTAAAAGCTTAAGTTCTTATCAAGGCAAATGATTATAGTCATTTGTGTAATTCTTGTTGACAGTTTTCTTTAACTTTGGACTCCATATCATAAAAATTAATGTCTATAATTTGCTTTATGGTTCCACAGAGAGGGACAACAAAAGAAAAAAGAAAAATACCTGCTCTCTTAGAGAATGAGGCCAAAATTGATCATATGAGTGGAAATTCAAAATAAAATTAATGCGACTAAAAGGCAAACAAAAAGGAAGCAGAATTAAAAAGCATTAAACAAATATACCACGGGAGAAATATAAACTCTACAGAGACAAGCTTGCTAATAAAAAGATAGAGTACTAAATTATTATGACTCTAAACTTAGCTGAATTAACTGCAGCCATTTTTCAACTCCTGTTTACCAAGTCAAATTAGAAAAAAATAAACTTGCACAATAAAAGTAATGGAGATGGTGCAAAATAAGCATTGACAAAATGCAGGTGGGGAGTGCTTAGAGTAAATGTGAACATAAACATTTTGTCTGGATGATATGCATTCTAACATAATAAGAAAATTAGCAAATGTCTATCGGATTGCTTATAATTGTATTTAAACAAGCACTCAAGGCATGCAATAAGATTAGAGGAAAACAGATGTGATAACACTCTATGGAACAGGTAAGAATGGCTGAGCCAGCTATTATAATTTAGAAACTCCACCATAACAGTATAATGAAACAAATATAAAAAGATGAAAAATCTTTAAACCATTAGAACACAATAAGATGGGAAGCAAAAGATAAGATGGGCTCACAAAGAAAATACCACATTAGACTGCAGTCATAGATTTTTGCCAACAAATTAGAAAATCAATGACCGAAGGAAATGAAGTAGATGTTTCATAATTGGCTTTTGGTGAAGCTTGTGACAATATCTCATAAAATTCTATTTGTTAAATTGGTTTGAATTGGCTTAGAGATGAATATAGTTACCTGGACTGAAAATTGGCTGTCTTGTTGAGGAATATGCCTAGAAGATTCAGAAAAGGATGAATATTTATAATTTTCAATGCTCCCAGAATGTTTTTCTTTTGAAGCACTGATGAAAATGAGGGCAAAGTGAGAGATTCAGGCATTATCCACATGCAAATATTAAATTCTATATTTTGGCCAATTAGACATTAGTAAATCCATTTGGTGAAAGCATATATGAAACAAAATGAACACAAACAGTAAAACATATCATGTCTTACAAAAGTATAAAGGACAAAATTTTGACTGTTTCTTATAATATAGCTGTGTAAACAGAAAAAGGTAGGGCTTAGTTTCTTTTTTGCTCATTTACTTTGCATTGACTGAATTATCGTCTATACAAATATCAACTATATTAAAAATGGCTCAAGTCTAATTAAGAACTTAACACTTAAATTATTTCTTCTTTTATTGTTCAACTACCCTTTCTATTCTCCCACTTGCATATTGCCTTTGTCAACAAGAATGGGGACTATAATGCTTTCAGGAAGCTTCTCAAAGTCATTGGGTTCAGTAATTACCAGCTGACTCAGAAACATGTGACAACTAGAGCTTACATGTTGCCAATCCCCTCTCCTCTTGCAGGTGAGAACTGGTAAATTACCCGTGCATACACAAACAAGCACAAGTAAAATTAGGGAAAAGCAAGGTCAGTGAACTACATCACTAGGTGTTCTGGATATGATACTGTTTTGGTTTAGTATATTTCACCATTGGAAGATGATGAGTGAGTAGATGGGCTCATTGTATAATTTTATTTTCTTTTTCTTTCTTCTTTTTTTGTGAGGGAAGGACCACAACCTGCAATACTCAGGGGCTATTTCTCTCTGTGCCAAGGAGTTGCTTGATAATTACGTCAGTGATGCTGGGGATTCAACCCCACAGCTGCCAGCAAGGGAAGTGCCCTACCCCCTGCATTATCTATCCAACTCCAATATTAGTTCTTATAACTGCACATAAATCTAAATTTATTTCTATAAAAATTTCAATTGAAAACTTGTGGGCATGCTGAAGATACTTTAAACAAGGAAGGAAATGAAACAAAGTGTTCGAAGACATAAACAATGTCTTTTAAATACAAGCTATTTTTCCATCTTTATTTTTCTTTGCTTTGATGGGATCCTTTTGCCCTAATGTACCTTAAACTGCTTTATGGATGGATCAGGATTGCTCATTTTATATATCTGGAGTCTTAAAGTTATTTAAGAATCAAATAATAATCAATAAATTAATAAGTGAAGCTTCAAGAGGTGGTATTAAAGAAGCAGACCTTCACAATAATGAACACAATACTTTAAGCAATGATGACGGAGGAAGTGCCAGGGCACAGTGTAGAAGCACGCAAAAGTGTCAGACTAACAAGGTTCACATAACAAAAAACCTGGAACTGCAATAAAGCAATTTATAGGGTAACTACACTAAGGTTCGTTTAATATTCAAACATCAACCAATATAACCAATCACAATAGACAAATGTAGAAAGATGATATAACCATATCAATTTATGCAAACAAAAACTTTACCAAAGTCTAATTCTCACTCATAAAAAAAAAACTCAGCAGACTAGGCATATAGGAGAACTTTTCTATCTGTATAAAGAAAATCTACAAAGCCAACATAACAGTGTTGAGAATTTTTTTGCCCAAAATAAGTTAACTTTTTATAAAAAGATTTAATATTGTACTGGAAGTTTCAGCTGATGTAATAAACATAGAATGGAAGACAAATAATATACAAACATGAAAATGAGAAATTATCTATACTCTCAAGTAGATGATTGTCTAGCCTAAGAATCAGCAAAAGAAACACTCCAAACTATTAGGCAAGTTTAGCAAGGTTCTAGATTAATATTTAAATGTCAACTGCTTTCCTATATACTGGCACTGAACAATCAAAATTTGAATTTAAATGTATTTACAATAGCATCCAGAAAATAAATTGGCTATAAATTCAACAAAATGTGTATGGTATTTATATGGAAAAAAACACACACAAAAACTTTGGAAAATAAATTAACAGAAAATTATATAAAATGTAGAGCTATTCCATGTTCATGGACTGAAAACTTTCACTTGGTAATATTTCACAATCAAGCTATAAAGTTAATGTTATCCCATCAAAATCCCACTAAACAAGCTTGTGTCAGATTGCTAGTCCAGGTTGATAGTAAGTATCACTTGATCACTTGACATCCCGTTACTCATTTATTTACTCGAGCAGGTGACAGCAACCCCTCCATTCGTCCCTGTCACACACCAGTGTAGCCCAATGGCGTCTGTTCATTCTAGGAACAAGAAGAGCCTCAAACTGATTGTTCAGGGTCTTGAAGAAGAAGTCTTAAAGTTATTGTACGTGGGCGGCCACGTGATCTTTTGACAACCTGTGAAATCCAGTCGGTAACAGCTCTATTCCAGTGGTTGTCTTCAAATTGCATTACATGTTCAGCCCATCTGATTTTCCATGTCTTGGCAAACAAGACAGAGTCCCGGATTCTTGATCGTGGATGGAGTTCAGAACTGCGGATTCTTTCTCTCATTTGGTGAAGTGTGATACTCCAAACAGAGCTCTTTCGATTCCTCTTAGGGAGACCCGAATAGCGTTCTCATCCTGTTTTCGTAGGGCCCAGGTCTCTGAGGCATATGATAATGCAGGAAGAACAGTGGAATAGAAGAGATGTGCCCGAGGCTGAAGATTCTTCATCCTCTTAGCTATTTCTTCAATGCTCTTGAAGGTGTTCCAAGCTGCTCTCTTTCTCCTGCACAATTCAGGTGCCAGGTCATTTGTCATATTGACTTCTCGACCTAGGTACACATAACTGTTGAATTCGGAGATGGTTGTCCCATTGAGAGCGAATGGAACATCAGGAACGAGACCATTTCTTATAAACATTGTCTTTGTGACATTCAGCTGTAGTCCAAACTTTCCACACACATGGTCGAAGTCAGCCAGCATTTGTACTGCTTGGCTGATGTTTGGTGTTATTAGAACGACGTCATCAGCATCGTGGAGGTGGTGTAGTTGCCGACCATCTATCTTCACCCCGTTCCTTCCCATTCCAGTTGTCACATGATGTTCTCGAGGGTGGCACTGAAGAGTTTTGGTGAAATGGTATCACCCTGTCGAACCCCTCTCTTGACATCAATGATCACCTCCCTGTAGAATGGTGAGATCCTGGTAGTGAACCCATAATACAACTCACGGAGGATCCTGATGTATTGAGTTTGAACGCCCTGTTTGGCTAGGGCTTCGATGACCACTTCCGTCTCAACAGAATCAAAGACCTTCTTTAAATCAATGAACATTAGAGTGGCATCTTGAACTCTCGAGAAACCTCAATGAGCTTGGTTATCGTGTGGATATGGTCAATCATGCTGAATCCTTTACAGAAACCAGCTTGCTCGCATGGTTGTCCTTATCTGGTGTTCTGCCAATCCTATTCAGGATGACTCGAGTGAACAGCTTGTAGATGACCGACAATAGGCAGATCAGGCGATAGTTGCCAATGTCATGGATGTCTCCCCTCTTGTAGAGTAGTACAGTCCTGCTGGTTTTCCACTGGGACGGAACCTTGCATTCAGACAGGTAGCGAAGAGCTGAGCCAGCGTATTGATGAGTACCTGTCTCAGGCAGGTGCTGTTCGCTTCTTTACCAATGAAATGGCGTGTCAGATTTTGGAAGGGAGAATGTTGGGAACGACATATCCATCCTGTGGAATTTGGTATGTGGGCAGGTGGACATGGCTATCGAAGAGATAGGATTAGAAGACATGGATAATCTTCTCCATTGCCCTTCTGGAAGATGTGATAGATGCATCAGGAGTTGGAGGGAAGTCATCTTGATCTTGTAGTTGGCGAAGGACAGGCGGTAGTTGCAAATGCTTTTCCCAGCTTCTGCCACATCTGCCAGCACTGCTGCTCTTCTCTCTTTGAGGTCTTCCTTTACTGCTTCTCTGCACTGCTTTGCGAGCTTGGATGTTTGTGTGTGGTTGACTGAGGCTTGTGCCAAACCACGTTGGCGAAAGAGCTCAAGAGTTTTCGAAGACAGGCGTCTTTTTGTGACTATCTCTCTCTCTCTCTCTCTCAGCGTTCTTCACACAATCATGGAGGTGCTGAACCAGTTGATTGTGATTGTCAATGTTGCCAAAGACAGCATCTTCCCATGTTTTGCAATAGTGCCAAAGAGCTCCAAGTTGGTGGTCATTCTGGGAGTTCTCTTCTTAAACTTTGCAGCCTTTTCTCCCCACTCTGTGAAGTAGAATTTTGCATAAAGGAAATGGTGGTCCGATTCCCTTTGGAATTTTGGGACAACAGCAACATTGGTCAGGCAAAACCATCGATTGAATATGATGTGGTCAATTTCGTTGTGGAACCATCCACTGGGAGACTCCCATGTCCAACGTTTAGATTCGGCCTTCTAGAACTGTGAGTTACCATGGATGGTCTTGGTCAATATGATGAACTCAGACAGTCTCTCACCCTGTTCGTTCCATTCTAGGCCATGGGTCCCGATGTGGAGTTCTTCAGCTGATCTTGTAGGTCCTAACTTGGCTTTATAATCACTGACAATAATCTTGTAGAAGGTGTATTCTTCTTTATAGAACTTCTCCAGCTCCATGTAGAACTTCTCAATTTCTCCTTCATCATAACTGGATGTTGGTGCATAGACAACGAAGATAGATACTGCCGGAAGTGAGCCACATCTATTCAAGTGTAATCGTCTGATTCGTGCTGATAGGCATTCGAATAAATCAATGCTCATGGCCAAGTTTGTGTTGACAAGGACACCAACACCACCGACGACTCTTTTGTTGTATGTTCTGAGGAACAGTTCTTCTCCAGTGTCGAAAATGGTGTGATGTGATTGATGCCTTCTTGTCTCGGTCAGACCAAAGATGTCGTACTTGATCTTTCGCGCTTGCACCATCAGGTCCTTGATGGATGCATTCAATGCCAGCATACATGCATTGAAAGTACAGTCAGTCATTTCAGTCCTTCTTCGTTTTGGCAGCCTAGTTTGGCCCTGAGATTTTATCAGCCTCTCCTTCCTCATCCTTCTTAATGCTGCCATATTGGTGACACTTTCAGGGTCAGGGGAATGAGACCCATTGTATTTACTGGTTTTGTCATATCGAATACACCACAGATAGCTTGCCAGGCTCTGCCGTGTGGGCGGAACACTCGCACTTATTAATACTATATACTCACTATCAAGTAAGTATATAACATTAATATAGTCCAGATTGATAGTAAGCCTTTCATATGGCAAACTTTGGTTCAAATCCTTGGCACCACAGGGAGTGATTCCTGAACACAGAGCCAGGAATAAGTGCTGAGTACTTCAGCATCAGTGTGGCCTAATTGTCCTCCACCCCAACCAACCCCATCTCTACCCAAACTCTTGTAACCTTACTGAGATATAGACAAAATGATTCTAAAGTTTAGATGCAAATGCAAAAGACCTAGAATAGCTAACTGAATACTGAAGAACAAAGTTGAAGAAATCAATTTTTAAGATTTACAATAAAGGTATAAATAACAAGATAGCAACCAAAAATTACTCAAAAATCAATAAAACTGGGATGGAGAGACAAAAAGAATTCAATGAATCTATAAAGAAGTAGTACAGAAACAACAAAAACAAATCAACTCATCTTTTACAATAAGTTAAACAATGCAATGCAATAGTAAAAAGATGGTCCTTTTCAAATAAATAAACCACTTCTTTTAACATAAACTCCTGGAATGACTGAGTATCTACTGAAAAAATAGATAAATAAATTACCTATATACCTTTCACAACAAATATTCCAAGAAACTATTTATCAAGCAACATGCAGAGTTCAAAACTCTAAATATTTAATACTTCTAAAAAACAGAAAAAGCAGAACCTATGTTAGCATATATGTGGTGTATTAATTTCAACACAACTAAGAGTATCATCTATAAAATAAAAAATAAACTTTCAAAAATGTAAATGTTCAATGTAAGTTTCTATGTAAGACATGGTCAAAAGAATGCAAAGGCAGTGTAAAAAGAAATAGTTGAAAACCACATCTCTGACAAAGGAACTAGACCCAAAAGAAACAAAGAAATCTTCAAACAGAATAGTTACTTAACCAGAAAAAGACATACAAAGGTAAGCATATAAATTCATTCTTAGCATCTTTGTTCTGAGGAAATTGCAAATAAAAGCATTATAAACTTTTGATGAAAAATATTGGCAAATATTATCTTGTAAAGTTGACCTAGGTTACTATCCATAGGGAAATTATTTGCTAGTGTGTTCTTTAACCAGAGTGTAATCATGAGAAAATATCAGACAAATCCCAAATAAATGGCATTCTTTAGAATACCTAACCCAGTAATCCTCAAAACTGCCCAAATCATCAGAAACAAGGAAAGTCTGAAAAAGCATAACAGCTTAAAAGCACCTAAAGGGAAATAAAACTAAATGCAATGTTGGACCCTGGGATCTTGGACAAAACAGAGAGCATTAGGTAAAAATTAAGAAAACTGGAATAAAATTTGTACTTCAGTTTATGATTAATAATGTATCAACACAATTTATTGTACCCTGCTATTGTTATGTATTAATAATAGGGAAAACTAGGTGTGGTGCACATGGAAAGCCTTTGTATAATCTTGTTGCAATTTTGTTGCAAGTTCAATTTTAAGATTTTTTTTGGGGGGAGGGGTTACACCTAGCCATGCATAGGGGTTACTCCTGGCTCATGCACTCAGGAATTATTCCTGGCAGTGCTTAGGGGACCATATGGGATACTGGGAATTGAACCCAGGTTCGCCACATGCAAGGCAAGCACCCTACCCACTGTGCTATTGCTTCAGCCCCAAATTTTAAGATTTTAAATACAATTTAAAATTGGGAACAAATTTCTTCCTTTTCTTTATTTTTCCTCTTAGTTTTTGGGCCACAGCAGCTGGGATACAGGACCACAAAGTAAGCTCTGCACTTGGGAGTCACTGCCAGACCATTTAGAAGCTAGAACCCGACCTTCTCCATATCTCTGGCCCAAGAATTTGAGTTGGTTTTTGTTTGTTTGGTTTGGGTTCTCAGGGCTTACTCCTGACTCTGCACTCAGGGATCACTCCTGGCCGGACTTCAGGAATCATATAGGATGCCAGGCATCAAACCAGAGCTGGGGGGATGCAAGCCAAGAGTACTACTGCTGTGGCCCCTGGAGTTTCAGTTTTTAAAGATGAAAACATTTTGCAACTCTATTAAACAATGTGAAGATACTGTTGAACAATGTTAACCCTACCAAATCATGTATTTACCGCGCTAAAATGGTAAATGTTACGCGTTTTATCAAGATAAAAAGTTAAGCATCATCTTTACTTTTAGCCATATGTCAAAAATTTGTCATTCTCTTCAATCACTTTTATTGCTAAATATTTTCATTACATATAATATTACTAGCTGTTATCAATAGCTTCTAGCTTTGACAGTGTTTAAGGCATAGAGGGTTGTATAATAAGTATTCCATAAAAATTTTTCAGCGGCACCTTCACAAGGCCACTAGGTGGGTATTATTACTATTTTCTATGCTACAAGCAGTAAATAGGAAGATCAGATAATTTAAGTAAATTGTCATGGTCACGTAAATGGCTCTAATTTCCAGCTCAATTTGACAGCAAAAACTCCACATCCAGAGCTACTTTGTTACATTTGCAAATTTCACTTAAGGCAGTTCACTGCTCCCAGGTATTAAAACAAAACAAACAAGTAAAGTAACAGTTTAAACAAATGAATAACCACCAAGCCTGCAGAGCAGTCAACCACTTCAGTCAAGTGACTGTGAATTCCTAGCTTTTCTCACAACAACCTTTTGCCATTCTAAGGATGCAGATGGCTTGTCCCTATCTGCTGTCCCATTACAACCAACACTGGCCCTGAAATTAAGCCATGCTGTGTTCCTAGGGGTATAGACCTCCAAATATCCCCCCTGAAAGTTTTTGTCCTTGGGGAGAGGGAGAGTCTTTGGACAAAGAAAGGAAGCAGTACCTCTTTACTGCTAAGATTGGTTGCCTACTTTTTTGAGGGGAAGATTTATTTTTTTTTTTACAGAGATCACTATCATTATCACTGTCCTCCTGTTGTTCATCGATTTTGCTCAAGCGGGGCCAGTAACATTGTGAGACTTGTTACTCTGTTTGGCATATTGAATACGTTTCATGGGTAGCTTGCCAGGCTTTGCCGTGCGGGCGAGATACTCTCAGAGGCTTGCCTGGCTCTCAGATAGCAGTGGAGGAATCAAACTCGGGTCGGCCATGTTGGCTACATGCAAGGCAAACGCCCCACCCGCTGTGCTATAGCTCCAGTCCATTACAGATATAGATAGATGGATGGATGGATAGATGATAGATAGATAGATAGATAGATAGATAGATAGATAGATAGATAGATAGATAGATAGACAGACAGATAGATAAATGCACAAAAGGCTCAACATTTAACAACATGTTAGTGTTTAACAACATGTTAGAAGGGTTTTATGGCTCCTGGGTGATATACAACAATCTTCACACTCTTTCCTCTAAGGATACTTTTTTGTAGCATTTTCAATGTTTTTTCAGAACAATACAAAACATATTATTTCAGTTGTGCTTTGGGACAGGGATTGGGGTTCGGGATGGAAACATCTGAAATACAGTGGTGGGAAGGTGTAATGGTGTTGGGATTGGTGTTTGAATATTAAATGTAATCAAATATTGTGAGCTACTTTATAAAATAAAATTTTAGTTTTTAAAAAAGAGGCACTGCTAGCCACTTGGCTCTTTAGTTTGCTTTAAAAGCTCCACACATGGCTGACCCAGGTTCGATTCCCAGCATCCCATATGGTCCCCTGGGCACAGCCAGGGGTAATTCCTGAGTGCAGAGTCAGGAATAACCCCTATGCATCGCTGAGTGCGACCCAAAAAGCAATAAATAAATAAATAAATAAATGTCCCACACTTACCTGTCTGGTTACCAAACAAACCTTTCTGTGCCATTCATGAGAAGCAAGGACTCTGAGGGAAGGCAAAGCAAGCTTCCTGTTTGTGAAGTGTGCCACAGGTCTCTGGGTAGGGCATCTTTTAAGGGCAGAAAGCTCACAGGCTGCTAAACTGGACAAGACCTGGCAAGATGGAGTTAGACACTTAGGAAACGGGTGCAAGGGCTGCAGGGGTCTCTTAAGTCGCCTCCTGGGAGGCCCAGGGGCTACTCACAGGGGACTTCTGCCAACCTGAGTGAGAATTGAATGTCAGGATCTGAGGACGCAGAGGAGCTTGGGTCTCTGATGCCTGGAACCAACAGACCTACCTCGCGGAGCTTGGGAGACTCAAGGTGCTCAGGATTGGGATGGAGGATGGGGAACATCATATGGATACCCAAATCAGTACCTGGGTCTGGTGCCTACCAAGCAAGTATCCCGTCTCTGACCACTGAGTTTGTTCCCTGGCTTCAGAATTAAGAACTTCTGAAGAAAATATTTTAAGTGCCCTCTGATGAGGAAATTAGCACCATATGCTAACTTTTAAGACAAAACATAAATGGCTACAATAAGTCAATTGAAGGAGATGGGGTAAATCATCAGAATGGAACAGGGAATACGTCTAATTTTGAGGAGGGAAAATAGACACATTTCTTAACTGTGAAAATGCTGCAGAATGTTAATAAACAGTTCAACCTTGGTCTTTCTTTTCCCCATCAGTTTTCATGTATGTGAAAGGATTCAGATACTCACCACCAGTAGTTTCTGCTGTTTGAGACTTGTTGCTGTGTCATTGAAGAATTGGGAAATAGTAACAATAATTTGCACATCTTCTTTGTGGTTTTTGGCCTTTAGTACACACACACACATATATATATATGTATATGTATATATATATATATATATATATATATATATATTGGGGTCACACTCAGCAATACACAGGGATTACTCCAGGCAATGCTTGGGGACCATATGGGATGCTGAGATTCGAACCCAGGTCAGCCGCATGCAAGGCAAACACCTACCCACTGTGCTATCGCTCCAGCCCCAGTAATATATATTTTATCTTAACTTTTTGGTCTTAATTCATCTTGCTTAGCCCAAGATGTCTCATATTTTACATTGCAATAAGCTATCCTTACTATACTTCTACTTTAATCTTTGTTTTGTTTTGGGTGGACACCAGGCGGTGCTCAGGGCACTGATTATAGGGGTTCTGGAGATCATACCTGAGACAGTTTTGTGCAAGGTAAATGTGCTACCCACTGTATTATCTCTTCCACCCTTCCTTATTTTTATCTTCGAAGTTGTTCAATTTTAGTGTAATCAGTGAAAATCAAACTTTTGCTTTTCAGAGAAATTAGAAAATTTTTTTATTTTAATAAGTGAGATTAGTCTGTTATGTTTATTGATATGACCTGCATGGTTGGTCTCTATTCTGCCATGTTATATTATATTTTTATTTATAGAGAAAGTTGTTCAGGGGTCAGAAAGATTGTACAGCAGGTAGGGCCCTTGCCTTGCATATGGCTGAGCTGAGGCTGATTCCCAGCAGCCCATATGGTCCCCAAGCCTGCCACAAGTAACCCCTGAGCACAGAGCCCAGAGTAAACCCTGAGATCCACTGGGTGTGTGGCCCCCCAAACCACAAAGTAAATAACTAAAAATAAAAAAAGTTGTCCATTATACATTTTCTTCTTACCCTCTTCCTTTTTCAAGATGCCTTCTATAGTACTTGATAGTAAAATGATAAGATACCCGAGTTTTAAGTTAAAATACTTTATAAAGAATGGCAGTAGCAGAAGGTGGTAGATAAAATAATGTTGATGGTTATTAAAGCTGGCTCTCAGGGTTGTTTTCTTTGTCATTTGTAATTCCTA
Organism: Sorex fumeus; assembly: GCF_029834395.1. Classification (NCBI taxonomy): domain Eukaryota; kingdom Metazoa; phylum Chordata; class Mammalia; order Eulipotyphla; family Soricidae; genus Sorex; species Sorex fumeus. Next base: position 62,259,487 of record NW_026606059.1, read on the forward strand.
CTTTTATTTAGTTGGTGATTTTTAGGTGTTTTACTTTATAAGAAATATTTATAAGCAGTAATAAAAAATAATTTTGTCCTTTTCGCATCATGCAGTATTTGTGCTTTTTATTTATTTTTGTAATAAGCCAAGTTATATCTTTATGAATATAGGCCTGAAATAATTAAAACATAAGAGCTTCATAAAAAGAAGTGTTAGTCTCTAAATCAAATAAAGACCTTCTCTATTGCTTCAAGCTTTGCAGTAAATTATACATACTGTAAATGAGCACAGCTTCTTTCAACTTACAAGAAACAATTTTGTCTTTGTGAGTTTTATAACTACATCCAAGCGCCTATAAAAAATCTGTCTTGATGCGGTTCCCATGGTGACAGGACATAATATATGTGTCCATTAAATTTGGAAATGTAATGAAGTGTAATAAAAATCTACTTCAGAAAAATACACTTCTCAGCATATTTTTATTAATTAAAATATTACATTGGGCATTTTTCATGTCTGCATGCCTGACAGCAAATAAAAGCTTTGCCACAGATTAACTGTGACTCTTGAGTTCCATCCAATATTAATTGGTACAAAATAGGGAAGGCATTTTTACAGAGAAAATATTTTGACTGGTGGCCCAGAGTGATTAATGAGTAAACAGTTATGCTTTCTGAACTGTATATAGACCATTTCAAGTGCCACCAGCAAATACAGATTTTGACATTTGTGTCCCTGGGAACAGAGACACAGCCAGAAGTGGTTATCTTTCTTTGGAGATAGAAGAGAAGTTCCGTATTGCTGACGTCTAACCCAAATTTTGTTGAGTGTGTTTGAGGAAGACATTGTATCATAAAAGCACTTTAACGATACTTCACTGTGGGGAAGATATAGTACAATAAAAGCAGTTTACGAAACCCTGCATCAATTCAACCAACAAAAAAAGCACAGACCTCCTCACATTAAAATAATGGTCTCCTTGCAACACAAGAAGGTAAGTTGAAAAAATAAATTAGTGAGGGCCAGGGGAGGGTAATATGAGAGCATGCCAAGAAAGAATGAGCAAAACCACTCACATTCTACTTTAGATAGCTAAAACTCTTAAGTGGATTAGGAGGAGAGTGAAAAGTTTTATTCAAAATAATCAGGCCATCACCTTCCTATGATCAGTAGAAAACTCTCAAGGACCTTCGTTTCAGCTCCCGCGTGTGTTTATATATTCAAATTAATATTTAAATGACTTACATATCATGAAAACACATGGAAACCATAGCCAGGAAGTGTATGCACAGCTCTTGACCAATGCCCCAAACCGAGAAGAACATATGAAGTCTTTCGCACATTAGATTAATGTGAGGTATCAGTTGCCTTTTGCTTTCTTGTGTCCTATTTCAATGCCATAAGAATCTTCACTGATCTGGTTGCTGTTCCATAAAGAAATGGATCAATTAAACCACGTTGATTAACTACTCAACTAAAGAACTAATGAACTGGAATTATTAGGTCATAATTCCTCTCCCCAAATATTGTTTTTAAGCACTCTTATGGAATTCCAGTCCTGTGCCCAAGCCTCAGTGCCCTATTCAGATTTGGAGGAAATTAGGAAAAATACCACTGCCCCCACTTCAAAGTTCCATACATTACAATTTTTAAAAAAATTTTGAGCATGGTCTTTATACTGGACACTGCTTACATCTCTGAGAGCACACTATCAAAATTATACTATTATGGGATAGATTTACCAAGCTGTTTCAAAGAAAAAGCAAACCATGGAAATCTTCATGTGTTTGGAAATTTCCCAAAGGAAACTTTCTTCTTTCTTCCCCGTCTTGTTTCCTTTTTTTTTTTTTTTGCTTGTTTATTTGGTTGTTTGCGTATAGAGAGATTTAGATGTTATATAAAACAAAATGTCAGTCTAGAAATAAAAAAACAAGACAAGTTAGAAAACTGAAGGCCACTAAATCTGGTGGATCCTGGGCCATGAGCGCATCCCATGACCAAGAACTCTTCCTTCCATGGTGATATAGTAAGCAAGCTATTTTCACTGGCCATGTGGGGTGTTCCTTTATCACATTATATCAGGGGGTACCTGACTGTGAGGACTCTCAGTAAGCTCTCCTGGTTTTCAATATATTTCCTCTAGCTCCGAACTGTTCTAGACTTCCTCTTAAGTGTTCCCCGAGACCCTGGTACTTCATTGTATGCTGAATAACTTATCAGACTCACTGTAACTGTCCCCATGTTCATATCTGCTGACCCACCAATCCATGAATACTTGGTAGAGGGAAAATATTATTACCATTTTCAGCATTCCAACACCTTAAAATTTGAGAGGGATTGGGGGTGGTGTTCAAGCAGTTCTGAAAGGGTCTAGGGGCCACTCCTGGAAAGATTTGTGGAACTGGGCCTATTAGAACCAGAGAATGCAATGTTGCTCAGGCTCTGAGTTTCTGGTCATTATTAGGGTCACACTTGCAGTGCTCAGGACCTCCAGGGCTCTATCTAGAGAGGTTTGGGGGGGACCATGTTGTGTCAGGAATTGAACCCAGGTCCTAGTCAAAATTTAATACATAAGTGTTGATATATACGGGTGAAAAAAAGGTTTTGTAATGTGTTTGTAAATTATTTTGTCAGATACATAAAAGCACATTTCATCCTCTGTCTGTAGACACAAAAGAATGTTTAGTTTATTCTCTGTTTAAAATGTATCTGTATTATTCAATTTGAATCAGGAGGAGAGAAAATAGATAGGTCAGGTAACCAACTTGGCTTACCTGTGCTCATGTACTAATCAAGTATTTGTAGTAGGATTTTGAAACCCTACAAAATGTCAGTTATCTTTTGTATTCAACAGGTAGGCAACAAAGTGGAAATGGCTTCTGCACCCTAGAGCTTTCATTGCACTGTGTTTGGGAAATACAATGAAGAGGCAACTAAAATTACCAGGATGCAATCAATTAAACAAACAATGAAGTGACTAGAAAAGTAGAGAAAACTTCACTCAGATATGGGAGGAAAGGCTTTCCTGAGATATTTTTGACATTTGCTTTGGTTATTCCTATTTCACATATGAGTTAAACCGCCCCAACTTGAATAGAAACTTCTACAACAAAGACAAATAGGTGATCACAAGGCCATCTATGATTCATAAAAATGTCCTGAATCACTTATCATCAGAGAAACACATATAAAAATAACAATTCCATATTATCTCATACCAGTGATACCTACACACACCCACAAAAAAAAAAAAACAATATTGGCATGGATATAGAGGCCCTCATTATCTGCTGGGAGGGATATCAACTGGTTCAACAGTTACGGAAAACAAATAGCAAGAATCTGGAAACAACCCAAGTCCTATGACCAGATGATTGAATAAAGAAATTGTGGTACACAATAAGAATAATACTCAGCTATAAGGAAAGATGAAATCATGTAATTTTCTCCTACATGGATAGATTTGACAGAATAACATCAGGTTAGAAATACAGTACAGAATGTTCCCCCCTCATATCCAGTATATAAAGAAACATAGTAATAAGGACTGGAGCTATAGCACAGCGGTAGGGCGTTTGCCTTGCATGCAGCCAACATGGTCGACCCGAGTTTGATTCCTCCGCCCCTCTTGGAGAGTCCGGCAAGCTACCGAGAGCATCTCGCCCGCACAGCAGAGCCTGGCAAGCTACCCATGATGCATTTGATATGCCAAACACAGTAACAACAAAAGTCTCCAATGGAGACGTTACTGGGTCCACTTGAGCAAATCAATGAAGAACGGGAGGACAGTGACAGTAACAGTGACAGTAAGGAAATAAACAAAGCCAAAAGATAAAAGGAACTGAGAACTGATCCTGAGTAGGAAGCATATCACTGCATTGGGGAAAAGGGAATAAGACAGGGAGGATGTGGTGGAAACAGACAATGAAAGAGAGAAGCTGACACTGGTGAGGGGTGTGGTGCTGGAATGTTCTGTGCATGAAACCTATGGTTATCAGTTTTGTAAACCATGATGCCTAAAACAAAATTTAAAAAAAAAGAACAAAAGTAATAGTACACAAAAAGCATGCTTGACTTGCATGCTGAAGACCTGGCTTGAATCCCTGTCACTGTGTATGATCCTTAAGTGCAGAGCCAGGAGTAAGCCCTGAACACTACCACCAGGTGTGACCCAAAAAAACAAAATCCAAAAACACAACCTTTAAAAAAACCACCCCGACCTTTAAGTTCTTCTTATATCTCAGCATGGGGAAACTCACAGATGATGTGGGTTTTTATTTTCCTTTAATTGAACTAAATAACATTTCACATAATTTATACTGGATAAATAAATGAATGTCTCTTCCATTTGAGATGCTGAAACTATGCATTCAGAAACGTAAGGATCTTAGGGTGTGGGGCACTTCACTTTCACGCAGCTGATCCAGATTTAATACTCAGAACCTAAGTATGGTTCTAAGTATGGGCCCTCAAGCCTCACCAGGTGTGATCCTTGATTGCACATCCAGGAAAAAGCCAAGAGCACTGGGGAGTGTGTCTCCAAAACAAAAACAAAAAGAAGTAAAATATTTAAGGATCTTATTAATGTTTAATAATGTTTTATAAGGGGTCTCATTTCCCTAACCCTGAAAGAGTCTCCAGCTGAGTTGGGAAGAACGAGAAAGCTCGTACTAAGCAAAGGGCGCTCAAGTCAACAGGGGGGAAGGTGCCCCACAAGCAGCTGGCCACCATGCCTGCACGGGCAGCGTGCAGAAGCCGCTACCGGCTGGACACCATGGTGCTATGGGAGATCCACTGCTACCAGAAGTCCACCGAGCTGCTCATCCGCAAGCTGCCGTTCCAGTGGCTGGTGCGCAAGGCCAACCTGGTGGGGCTCTTCGAGGACACCAGCCTCTGCGCATTCCCTGCCAAGCGCATCACCATCATGCCCAAAGACATCCAGCTGGCGTGCCGCATCCACGAAGAGAGAGCATAAAGTTTACAATGCTAAAATCTCAGGGCTGGGACAAATAGAGACACTACTGGCCATTCGAGTAAATCGATGATTAATGGAATGACAGTGACAGTGACAGCGATTAATGTTTAAGATTAAAATTATTTTTGGTGACAACATTTGGGCCATATTTTTTTATTTTGGGGTCACACTTGGCGATGCATTGGGGTTACTCCTGGCTCTGCACTCAGGAATTACTCCTGGCAGTACTCAGGGGAACCATAAGGGATGTTTGGAATCAAACCCATTTGCAAGACAAATGCCCTACCCACTGTGCTATCGCTCCAGCCCCCATTTGGGCCATTTTTATAAATACATCTAAAGCAGAAACAGGACTTAGAGAGACAGTACAGTGGATAGGGCCTTTGCCTTGCATGTGGCCAACCCAGATTCTATCTCCGAAAACCCCATAGGTCCCCCAACACCACCATGAGGATCCCTGAGTACAGAGTCAGGATTAAGCCCTGAGTACAACCAGCCATGGCCAAATAAAAAAAAAAAAGAAAAAATTTAAATAAATAGACAAATGCAAAGACAGCATTCCTCTGTACACAGTGCAGTTATACATGTTGATCTCAGTTTAGCTGATTCTTTTTTTAACCAGGGACTGATGCAATGAAATCATCTCAATAAATTTTGCTAAATATCAAAGAAGGTTTCACAGTCAAAGAGAGCCCCTGGGATGCAATTACTACTCTTTGAAGGACACTTGACTGTCACTGAACATCTGCTTTGCTTCATGTACCTGTACTAAATCTGAGCACCTGAACATATGATAACTGATGAGAACAAACAACAGGAGGCCATTCTGGAGACACTGGGATCTTTGCCACAGGCTAAATTACAATGCAGATCAATGGATCCCTGCCCCAAGAATACAGAAATATTAATTCAAAAACATACATCCTTCTATGCTCATTACGGTATTATTAACAACAACCGAAACCTAGAATCAGCACAACTTTGCAAAAACAGAACAATGGATCAAGACATTTTGGTGTATGCACACAATGTGAGAAAAATAACTCCTTAAGTTTGCTGCAACTTGATGTAACTGAACAGTCATGCTATGTGAAGCAAGTCATAAAGAAACAGGCAAATACCAAATGATCTCACTCCTATGCAGAGTATAAAGACTCAAATCAAGGGCTAAACACTTTCCAATGGAAACCTCCCTGCAATATGACCAATTGAATTATGATCTGTTGCTTCTATGGTATGTGTGGGAATGTACCTTGGGCTAATGGTGGTGTGATCCAAACATTTTAGTGGTGGGCAAAGTTTAGCAGCACTGAAAGTATCACTTGATCACTTGACTTCGTGTTAATCGTTGATTTACTCGAGTGGGCGCCAGTAACGTCTCCATTTGTCCCTGTCACGTGTTAGTGTAGCCCAGTGGCGTCTGTTTGTTCTAGGAACATAAAGAGCCTCAAACCGATCGTTCATGATCTTGATGAAGAAGTCTGACCATCTGGTAGGTAGGCTATTGTAGGATAACACTCTTTTGTCCTTCCTCAGGTAGCTTAGGTTTATCAGGTCACACCTATCTAAGGACACTGAACTTGTATTGTAAGCAATGTCCTTTCTGTGTGGACACAGGAAAACAGTTGATATTATGCTTTGTAACTTGGGAGTTGATTGACTCCGAATAATATTTACTCCTGGGCATCTGCTTTCTTGACTCAGCTGCCCTTAGTTCCTAGCACCCCAAAAGCAGGATCCCGACGATGGATTGAATGGACCCAGGGCAAGCTGTGAGCTACCGTGGCATCTAAATGGGCCAGGCCAAAGCACCACGATACTCAACTATAAGTTGAGGGCATGATCATGGACATCAGTTAGGCCAAAAGTTAGGTATGTAGTAGACATACCCACAAACCACCTTGGGCTCAGCTATATAATTGGAGGTATGGCCTATCTCGTTCCTGATCAAACTGCTTAACGGCCATGATCCCAGAGACTCAGAAACAAACCTCGAAACCCAACAGCTTTTGGCAGAAATGCGTCTGGTCCCTGCAGTAGGTTACTGGTGCTGGACCACCCCAGGTGAGAATAGATTTTGTGCCTTGGCCTGTTCCTCCTGGCAGTCCGGTGCTGCCATCCTCCAGAGGCCACTAAACAATCAGGTTTGGGCCCACAGTGATGAGACACGTGGGCCTCATAAGATGGGTGTGGGGGGTATGGTGCCACCAGCAGGTCAATCTGTACCTGTGAGGCGAGTGCATCAGCAGCCTCATGGCGCCTTCAGACTTCCAGATACCCCAAAATTGCTGCTGTACCTTTGGCCAGACCCCAAAAACCTGGGGCAAAGTTTACCAAGAAAGTAAAATGCCAAAAGTTAGGTATGTGGGAAACACACCCACAAACCACCTCTGGCTCAGCTATATAATTGGAGGCAAGGCCTCTTTGGTTCGTGATTGAACTGCTTAATGGACATGATCCCAGAGACTCAGAAACGAATCTCAGAACCCAGTGGCTTTAGGTAGAAATGCGTCTGGTCTCTGCAGTAGGCTACAGGTGCTGGGCAAACCCAGGTGGGAATAGGTTTTGTGCCTTGGCCTATTCCCCCTGGCGGTCCAGTGGCCGCCATTCGTCTGAGGCCACTGGATAGTCACATTTGGGCCCCCAGTGACGAGACACACGGGACCTCACGGGATGAGGGTGGAGCCGGGCTTGTCCTCCCCACCCCAACAAGACCCCAAGTCATCGCCCACAAACGGCCTCTCTGGCTCCTCATCAAGCTGCTCAACGGCCTTGATCCCAGAGACTCAGAAACAAATCTCAAAACCCAGCAGCTTTTGTCAGAAATGTGTCCGGACCCCGCAGTAGGTTACTGTCACCGGACCACCCCAGGGGGGAATGGGTGCTGTCCCTCCGCCTGCTCCCTCTTGGCGACTTGGTGACTATCATCCTCCAGAGGCCATTGGACAGTCAGGCTTGGGCCCGCAGTGATGAAACTTGTTGGGTCTCACGGGATGGGGGGGGGGGAGGTGGAGCCGGGCCTGTCTTCCCCACCCCAATGAGACCCCAAGTCATCGCCCACGAACGGCCTCTCTGGCTCCTCATCAAGCTGCTCAACGGCCATGATCCCAGAGACTCAGGAGCAGATCTCTAAACCCAGTGGCTTTTGGCAGAAATCCCTCCAGATTTAAGTGTTAAAATTTCAGAATTTCAAAACCACATGGCCCTACTGCAGCCACACGACATCATATGTTATTCATAACCAGCAATAGAACACAAATTGTCTATTGTTGACTTTTCAGCAGATCTGAGTGTTGGGGTGAAATCTTAAATAATGGTGGGTCTGGTGTCGAAATAGTGAATGTGATCAAAGTAGAGAGAGAGTAATGTAGAAATCATCTGCCCCATAGGCAAGGGGAGGGTGTGGGATGGGGGTATACTGGGATTTTTGGTGGTGGAGAATGGGCACTGGTGAAGGTACGGGTGTTTCATAGTATGACTGAGACTTAGACCCAAAAGCTTTGTAACTGCTCTCAGGGTGATTCAATAAAAGGTAAAGGTAAAGGCACTCCCGTTGATCGTCGATTTGCTCAAGCGGGCCCAGTAACGTCTCCATTGGAGACTTTGTTGTTACTGTGTCTGGCATATCGGATACTCTCGGTAGCTTGCCGGGCTCTCCGAGAGGGGCAGAGGAATCGAACTCGGGTCGGCCATGTTGGCCGCTTGTAAGGCGACCGCCCTACCACTGTGCTATCGCTCTAGATTCAATAAATAAAACTATAAAAAATGGAAAAAGAAAAAAAAGGTAAGGTGGAGTTCATGCACAATTCAATCAGCTAATCAGTGGCTGAATAAATAGCAGTACTCCTACAAAAAAAGGGAAAAAAAAAAGATGGGTGTGGATCCGGCCCTTTCCTCCCGGCCCAAGGAGACCCTGAGTCCCCGCCCATGAACGGCCTTTCTGGCTCCTGATGAAGCTGCTTAACGGCCATGATCCTAGAGACACAGGAACAAATCTCAAAACCCAGCAGGTTTTGGCAGAAATCCCTCCAGATTTAAGTGTTAAATTTTCATAATTTCAAAATCTCGCGGCCACTACTGCAGCCACTTACTCCTGGGCATCTGGGCAGCCACGTGACATCATATGTTATTCAAAATCAGAAATAGAAAACAAATTGTCTACTGTTGCCTTTTTGGCAGATCTGAGTGTTGGGGTAAAAAGGTGGGTCTGGTGTCAAAATATTGAATGTGATCAAAGTAGAGAGAGAGTAATGTGAAAATCATTTGCCCCACAGGTTGGGGGAGGGTGTGCGATGGGGGTATACTGGGGTTTTTGGTGGTGGAGAATGGGCACTGGTGAAGGTATGAGTGTTTCATTGTATGACCGAGACTTAAACCTAAAAGTTTTGTAATTTCTCTCACGATGATTCAATAAATAAAATTATAAAAAATGAAAAAAAAGTAAGGTGGAGTTCATGCCCAATTCAATCTGCTAATCAGTGGCTGAATAAATATCAGTACTCCTACTAAAAATAAATAAATAAATAAATAAATAAATAAAATAGTGCTTGATATACTTGGCATGAATGTTTGTTAAAAAGAAGAATATAATTTGGAATGAAATGGAATATGAAGTCATTTTTTTCAGGGGCTATCAGTGCTTGCTTTATATGTACAGAGTCAGGAGTAACCCCAAGCACAGAGCCAGTATTAAGCCAATGACACTACTGCATGTGGCCTAAAAACCCCACATAGTTTTTTAAAGTTCTATCCAAATTATTTTATAAGAAAAACTAGGATAGACATATAAATCAGTTCTTAAAAATCTCGACTGTGAAAAGAAAACAAGGTCAGAGAGTAAACTGTAGAATTATTTGTAATAGTTATATCATAGTGGTATAACTCTGATATGGGCTGGAGCGATAGCACAGCAGGTAGGGCATTTGCCTTACCAGGCCAAGCCAGGTTCAAGCCCTCCATCCCTCTCAGGGAGCCTGGCAAGCACCCAAGAGTATCCCGCCCGCATGGCAGAGCCTGGCAAGCTCCATGTGGCATATTTGATAGGCCAAAAACAGTAACAACAAGTCTCACAATGGAGACGTTACTGGTGCCTGCTCAAGCAAATTGATGATCAACAGGAGGACAGTGCTATATCAGTGTGGTAGATTTGTATATTGTTTCAATCACGATCACGATCATCCTGTTGTTCATCGATTGCCTCAAGCAGGCACCAGTAACGTCTCCTTCGTCCTAGCCCTGAGATTTTAAAAAGTGCCAAATTCGAGGCTCTTTCAGGGTTAGGAGAATGAGATCCATCATTGTTACTGGTATTTGGCATATTGGGTACGCCACGGGGAGTTTGCCAGACTGTGCTGTGTGGGCAGGTTACATTTGGTAGCCTGCCAGTTTGTCCAAAGCAAGAATATTGTTTCAGTTTTTTTTATTTTTCCCTTATTTAAAATGAACTTCTACAATGAATTCTTTAAGTCACATATCAAAAAAAAGATGATTTTAAGTATCAAGATGCATGTGTGCATTCAATTTATAAGAAACAAGTTTTTATTTCCCTATTACTTTCTTTATTACAGATCTTCAGTGTTTATGGAGTCAATTTATTTTAACAAACATTTGTTAATGACCAGTTAAGTGCTTGCTATGATCTGGGGATATGTGAACAAGCAGTACACTTTCTACTTTAAAGATATTACAAATATTTATTTATATCATAGTTTTATATAATTACAAAAGGTGTCCTAATCAGTCCTAATCAAAACACTAATAAGATCTTTCAATTTGTCTCTTTTTGGTTCTTGTATTTAGACCACACTTGGCTAACTCCTGTCTCGGCGTTCAAGGATCATTCCTGGTAGGGCTTGGGGATTATATGCAGTGCCAGATGTCAGAATTGGGTCAGTTGCGTGCAAGGCAAGTATCTTGCATATACAATTATATATGTGTGATAGACAATACAGTTAAAAATATAGAACTTTTACATTACTTGGAAAGTAAATGGGCATAGACCACATGTAAATGAAGAACCACAGTCTTTACTAACCTAGGAGTGACCAGGAGTTAAAAACCCAAGGGAAAACAGTAAGCAAACACAGTTACAAAAGCCAAAGTATGAAATGGAATGCAGGAGAAAGCTGAGATGGCATGTTTTCAAGAAAATGTAAGATAACACCTGAGATGCGAAGCTAACAGCAAGAGTAGCTTTGCTATGTGGTGTGTATTCTGGTCACATCCTCGTTTCCACCCAAGGAGAAATGATAAATGGTATGTCTACTGCCTTCTTCAGCCTCAAAACCAATTTACCAAGCCCTCAATCCAACTCTTATTTGTGAGTAAACTCCCTCCCCTCCTTGGTTCTACCACCACCAAGCTTGATCATTCCATTTTCCATTCTTTCCACATCCCAGTTCTCCCAGCAATCTTCGATACCAAAGAAACACATACTGTAAATTCTGTCAAGATTTTAAGATATTTTTAGTCAGGGAAAAGTATCTTAAGCCAGGGAATTAATGACTTAAACTGCAGAAAGCATCGATTCAAAGGGGATTTAAGTAACTGGTAAGATGGTAACTTTCAAACGAGACCTGTAGCCCTTCCCTACTTGTTGACACACTGGACACTAAAGATGGATGATCTTAATACCAGGTCCTTTGCATTAATAAACCCCAGGTCCAAAGGCAATAGCCCAGGGAAGAGGTATTTCCAGAGAGGCTCATTCCAACATGCACTTTATTCAATAGCACACTGCTTTAATAATTACCAATCTAAGATGCCTGTGTTACATCAAGGTGTAAAGCTGTACACTCAAAACTCACATGCTATTGCAGACCAATGGTAAATCAATAACGTTTTATTAAAAGTTAATTGGTTTAATTTAATGTTTTTAAAGGCTGTGTGACCAATAAGAGTTTAGTGCATATTACAGTGTAATGTACAGATAAGGAACAAACATAGGAGTTTCTTTTCTTATACACAATGTCCAGAAACAAATCAATAAAACACAAAGTACAAATCAATAAAACATAACAAAAATATAAACTAGAGAATGCTAATTTCATTATTATAAATAGCTGTTTTTAAAAATGAGGATTATAGTTAAGAACTTTGGAAAACACTAGATAAGAAACACTTCTTTAACACTTTTAATAAGTCAAGGTGGAAGGAATTTCTCTGAGAGAATGATAAGATATGTGACATTCCCACTTTTTAATTTTTTAAATTTTTTTATATTTATTTATTGAATCACTGTGAGAAAAGTTACAAAGCTTTCAGTTTTAAGTCTCAGTTATGCAATGATCAAACACATTTCCCTTCAACAGTACTTATTTTTCACCACCAAGAACCCAAATATGCCCCCCGCCACCCCTCCCAATGCCTGTGAGGCAGATGAATTCTACCTAACACTCTATCTACTTTGATTGCTTTCATTATTTCGACAAAAGATGCACCATTATTGTTTAGAGTTTACACCCAACAATCAGAACTGCTGAAAAGGCATTGTGAAATAATTTGTTTTCTACAGCTGGTTATGAGAACCATATGATGTCGCAGCCACGCAATTTTGGATTTCTGATATTTTACTTATTAAGCCTGGAGGCATTTCTGCCACGAGTCAGATAATTATGAGATTGGTTTCTGTGGCTCTGGAGTCAGAGAGCTGTGCCAGAGAGCCGCTCGTGGGGGGCAACTCATGACCTTGGTGGGGCATGAAGGATGAGCTGGGAACACCCCCCTTCCCATGAGGTTTCCATTGCCCCATCATCGCAGGCTCATACCAGGTTTTCCAAAAAGCTCCAAGGGGACCGCCATCATGCTGTCCCCCCACTTTTTTTTACTACAGAATCTTATTTATGGATTATTTGGCAAGTCTGAGTTTTCTTAGGAAGCATAGCTTTAAAAGTCAGAGAATCAAATTAGATTTTTTTAGATTATGTAATCCAGTTAAATGAGAACTCTAAAGTCAGTCAAATATTTTGGAATAGTCCTATCAACTGTATCCGTACATCAGAACTGCAAGAGAAAACATGTTAAAGGTTCCTATATTCAAACTTTACCTGAAATCACTCCAATTAGAATCTGTAGGGCTGTGGATGGGAGGCGGGTTTGGAGCACTGTGGGTTCTGGAGAGTCTCTCAAGGGTGTTAGAGTGGACAACCAAGTTGGAAATCGCTGTCACTGAATCTCTATCATGCTAAAAGCTCTTATGTGTATCCTTTATAACTTGTGGTTCTGGCTTTCCAGTAATGGGGAATTTCTGTGTCTCCATGGGACAGTGAAACATAATCTCTGCTATGTTGAACACAAGATGAAGCACATTGTATAGAAGACAACATTCATATCAGCATTACATAAATGGACCATATTTTTTCTCTTAGTAGTTTGATCATGTTATTCCAGATAAAATATTCACACAGAAAAAAAACCCTTCCAATTTATTAATAAATCTTTAACAGCAAATATTTGAAAGCGATATCTAGACAGAGAAAGCAGAATATTAACTGTGACATGGAATGTTTAAGGGCAAATTGTTTTATTAATATTTATATACCTAATATGTACAATCTAGAAATCTAAATAGCAGAGTTGTTTTTTTTTTGCATTACACAGACCTATGCCAATTCATAGAACCAATCTTCAGGATACAGAGGAGCAAAGCCTCAGACATGTAAGCTAAAAGAGGCCCTTTGCCAGTCTTGGCCTTGGTAGTAACTTTAAATTTATTTGTAGCTGTCCTAAGTACTATTTAGTTTCATCTTAATGAATTGCTTGAAACCCATGTTTGGTTCTAAGGCACAACTTTCAATTCAATAGATTTTTTTTTAAAAAAAAGACAGTACTTGTGCATCCAGAGCTATAGCCCAGAAGGGATACATACAACTAACCTGGGTTTAATCCTTGGCACTCTATAAGGTCCACCAGATACCTGTCAGGAATTATCTTTGAAGGCAGAGCCAGGACCAAGTACTAAGAACTGCTAGGTGTCACCCAAAATACAAAAGAAAGTATGTGAATTCCAGTGAACACCACCAAACACGCAACAATCCAAAACATAGGAGCCAGGATGAAAGCTTAGTAGTAGAGCTCTTGAGGATGGGCGCTGGTGGAGGGATGGGTACTTGATCATTGTATAACTGAAACCCAAGCACAAACATTTGTAAGTCTATAACTGTACCTCATGGTGCTTCACTAATAAAAAAATACAAGAAATATTTCAAATAAAAAATTTAAAAAAAAAAAAAGCTAGTAATAGAGCTCTTGCACTGTGCAGGAAACTTTGGATTCACTCCGAAGTTCTACCAAAGTGAAAAAAAAATGTAGAAACATGAAACCTAAAATAAAATGCTTCTGACTGAATCTCAAAAAATCAATTTCATACCCCCAAAAAGCATTATCTCTGTTTTGGTGTGATCAGTATGTCATAGGTCATTCTACTAAAACATCTAAGATTATAATTTCATGTTTTTATGCAAATTTTTATCAAAGGAACAACTTAGAGCATTAGCCTTAAAATTGAAAAGCTATAAGTCAAGGTGTTTGCATTATTTATTTGAATAAAAAGAAATTTTAACCTGATGTTCTAGAACCAGGTATCTGATTTTAAAGTCACTAATCTTTATTTCCTGGTTATCCAATTTCCTTTATTATTTGCATTGCTAATGGCTGTTTTGATTAAGGAATTATAGATAGAAATGATAGTGCTGTATAATTAGGTATGTAGATTTGGAGCTTTCTGCTTTTAAATGCAGTGTATTCAAAGAGCCAAATCTTGGATCTAGATAATTTGTAAAATTATACATTGCATTTGAAATGTGCTAAGATAGTTAAGGAGCTAAGAATTTCAGGATTGCCCAATATCCAAAGGCTGGTGGTCCATAAATAAACTAAATGAGTCTAAATAGACCTTTAAAAATCCAATTTATTGAATTAAGTATGAATTTGAATAGCCCAATAAAATATCACTAAATGATAAACATTTCAAATTACATAGCTCAATCTCAACATAGCAATTCATTAAATTTTCTCTCTAGGAAAAAATAAATATTATAATTACCCTTCATGACAAATTTAGATCTAATTTACATGATATTCATTCATGAACCTGATAGCTCCTATAATGACTGGTGAAGTTATCTGCTGTTTTCCAAAACAATTTATTACATGTTTTGAAACTGCAATACAAAGAGAGGCTAAGGGATTACTTATGCTAAGAGAGGAAGACACCAGCAAAAAAGCTGAGAGGACAGTGGGATTTATGACCATGTTTAATTTTGTGGCTGGGCTGCTGTCACACAGAAGAAGAATTAGACTTTCTCTGATGCTCCTGAGGGCTAGAGACCAAACAAAGATGGATTGTGAAACAACATAAGAAAGTATTTCCAAGTAGTCAAAACTATTTCAAGACAAAAAATCCCTCAAAGGAAAGGGAATCTTTCATTAATAAAGCCAATCAAGCCTACCTAAGCTTAATCAACATCAGAGAAGAGGTCTAGTACCAGAACCCAGACTCAGCTAGATTACTTTTATTTTTTCAATTTTATTGGGGGGGAGGGCGGGGAGGCATCTATCGATGCTCAGGAATTAATCCTGGCTCTCTGTACTCAAGAATTATTCCTGACCAGTCCCAGGGGATCATTTGGGATGTTGGGGATTAAACCTGGGTCAGCCTCATACAAGGCAAATGCCCTATCCACCATACTATCGCTTGGCTTCACCAACTAGGTCACTATTAAAGCTTGCTTTTCTCCTGTGATCCTAGAATTTTCTGAGTTTAATTACTATTATCTAAAGATTGTTAAAAAGGAAAGGACTATAGCTTAAACAAATCATTTGAAATATTAGGAATTAGAATCAATCTAAATTAAAACTATTAACCCAAGGTATCACCACAGTGTGGCATTCAAGTAATTGAACTTAACATATTCTCTATTAAAAATATGTGCAAATGTTATAATATTTTATATGAGCTTTTAAAAATCTACAATTGAATGTTCTTTTACTGACATTTTATAGGAAAAAATATGAGTGTTACATATGTAGATGCTTATAGCTATTCTCTCTAGATTTTGAGTCTCAATAATTTTCATCATTTTTATGTTAATACATTTTATTTTGTTAATGGGTCATGTTTATCTGGGAAATAGTAAAATTTAGTAAATTAAAATATCCTTTGACCATAGTATATATTCATAGGATAAAATTTAATACTAGGATACATATATAATCCTTCCTTAAAGTTCTCTTTGAATCTCAGTTATCCAGATTATTTTTTTAAAAATTAAGCACTTAGGAAGTGAAGAGAGTCAGGCTTGCACAAGGTCAACCCGGGTTTGAAACTATATTACAAGCAATGTGGCAGAAAAATGACTCAGCTCTAGATAATGTAACATAACAGTCTGGTCACTGTGTTGTGTGTTTCCTCATCAGAAGTCTTGCATAGCAACTGTTTTGTGCAAGCTTGTTTTGTATGAATGACTCAATACGCTCCATTGACCTGCATTTCCTGTTGGGTTTACCTATGACAGAAGAAAAAGGAGAATGGAGTTGTGGTCAAAAGGGTTTTAAAAAATATGCCTTCAGTTCTTAACCTGCTGGGTCATATGGGCTCGTTATCTCCTTCATGGATCAGATAAGGTTACAATAACCTCTGTCTCCAGGTTTTATTTACAATTTCCCCCTGGACCCCTTCAGACCATTCTCACTATAGCAACAACTCCCCACTATTACTAACTGTGGGATACTGCTGATCCCTTGTGGTTTCTCTCCATGTGGCCAATCCTCTGAGAATTCATTACCTTCTTCAAAAGTGACCCAATTTGAGAGTGTCATCTATTTCTGGCTGCAACTCTGAAACAGGAGAGAAAATCAAAATTTAAAATCTGAGGCTCTAAGGAAAGGCAAAGTCAAAGTGAAGTCACCCTTTGGAGCCTGTTCCAACAACTGTGGTTATCCTTGCTCCATCCAAATAATTGGATTCCTGGCTCTGATTCAGGCCTGTGCATAGATACTTAGATACTATGAACTTAGACCTTTCAGTCTGGGTTGTGCAAGATTCGTGGCCCTGATCCATCTTCTGTTGGACTTCAATGCAGTTCAATACACCTCTCCAACATCATGCCAAATACCCCTATCCAACATGATGCCATATACCAGCAGCAGGTTCATCTATTATTATTTGTCCACACATTCCCTATAAGCATGTTTGACTGGACATTCTTCAACCGCTGGCAGCTTCAACCTTGTATAGACTTGCTCCAGCCCAGTGTCAAATCATTCCTCTGTATCTATATCTCCCTACACTAGTGAATCAAACAGTGGGATTGAGTGCAGAAATAATTCATATCTTCCCTTTCACAGCCACAGTATATTTTCCTCTTGTTATGTGGGGTGGAGTTGAATATGAATAAAGCCAGCTTTCACTTTCAGATGAGTGGCTTGTTTTGCATTCTCTTCCCTACCATCCTTAGATCTTCTGCTTCCAAATTTCTGTTTTACTAAGTGCACATTTAGAATAGAGTCATACCAACAAAGGCAAAATGTTTAATTGCTACAATTACCTTTGATAATAAACTAGAAACACACTTGAGATACCACTAGACATTTGAAAGGAACAGACATTATTATTATTTGCTCCACAGATATACTTGGGTCATTCTGATTTAATTCCATAAAAGGTAGAGCAAAAGAATGCTCGATGCTCTTTTGTTGAAAAAATTATTCCATTCACTTTGCTGCTCTATTGTTATAGAACTTAGAACTTCAGTAACAAAATTTGAGTTTGCCTTAGTACCACTTAATTTTTCATTACTTGAGCAAATGCTTGGAAACACAACACTTATTAAAGGGAAGGATAAATTCAAAGCATGTGGATACTGTACATCAAGTTAATAATGCAACTAAACTCCTTGAAGAATCAAACAGGAACTTACTTTCCTGCCCAAACTTTCAAAATGATTAACTTTAGTCTTGAAGGTTAACTACAGACTTCATGACCACTAAATTTAAGAACCTAATTCAAACATATTCTATCACCTCAAGACTCTTGACCTAAATGCTTCCACTGTAATGCCATATGAAAGTCAACCAAGCCTCTCTCATTGAACATGTTCAGGATGTAGATAAAGACCCCACCTCTGTAGGAGTTTCTCCTTAAAATGTTCCAATCTGATGAAATCAGTCATTACTACTCTGTATGTAGATATTTTTTAAAAAAGTATTTCCTTTCTCTCACATTCAACCTCTTATCAAAATTTGTCAAATCTTCCTTCTAAATATCAGGAATTTATTCTTTCCCTCACCATCAACACAAATCCGGCTCAAGAGTTGTATCTCTTGCCTAGACTGACACAAACTCCTAACTATGATATCCGTCCTGTTACTTTTGATCCTGACACATACTTTAGGCATCGTGGAACAGAAAAAAATACTGTTCAAAGAAAGACAAAAAGAGTCACTCCTCTGTATAAACCTTGGCTGTGGGTTCTCAATTTAAGGAGCATAAACTCTAAATTCTTTACCAATTCATATATGAGACAATGTCTATAATCAACCTACCAGTTCTTCTTGCCTGCATTTTCATGAAAATATCTCCCCTCATTCTTCTTTATTCACTCTATTCCAAGCGTACTATCATCTGCTGCCACGCTCTCATTGTAGAAGCCTTGACAGGATTCCTGAAAATACTCTTCTGACAGCTGCTAGCCTTGTTCCACGACCTGTTTTAAAGGTCTCTATTTAGAGGAATTTTGCAACTGTTCTGTTTATGAAATAATATGTCTGTCCATCTAACCCCTCATCCCATTATCTGGTTTAAGTTTTTCTGGTGAGTTTTATTTATTTGTTCATGTGTTCATTTATTTATTACCTGTCTCACAGAAAAGGCAAACATTCGAAGGGGAGGGACTGTGTATTCTCAGTACGTGAACAGTGCCTGAGACAGAGAAAATACTCACTCTATGTGTGCTGGTTGATTAACTGAATGAATAATGTCCTCTTTAGCTCCCAGTTTTTCTCCTAATGGAATCTGTATGTTTGTACATCCTTGCACATCATCTGGAACACATCAGACCTTGATCCAGACATTCACAATGTCCTAAGGATGGAAAATCTGGAGTTAATCATCCTTTTCAAATTGGTACTGCCCCATGGGCATTTTATCATCTTATACCAAGACTGCTGGAAAATCCAGATTGAGCGATTACAATGTTCTCCTAAGGAACCATTTGCTGTTCATAAAACTCTAAAAAATAGCATCTGTGGAACAAAGAGGCTGATGCAATGTAGAGATACATTATCCTGAACAGCATACGATGGCTTCCAGGAATAGGAAGTGCCATGTAATAGCATAATAACCTGTCCATTTCTCATTAAAAGGAGACTGAGCACGCAACTGGCACCAAATATTTATTTCTATAGCTTTTGTGTGAAGTTTTTCTCATAGGTTCAAACTGTGAACTGGAAAGAGAAATAGAAGATTCTAAAAGAACATTTCTAAAAACTGGCAAAATCGTCAAAATAGCCTAGGCCTTCTAAATGTGGAATTAGAAAACAAGGTAGAAGAAAACAGAGGGGGAAAAGCTGCTGAGAATATAGCAAGTGAATCTTAGACCAAACTTCTAGTCTATCAGAATTATGAACTGATGCATTACACTGAGCAAATACCTTGTCCCATTTATTTTGCATTAACTACAAAAAGTACTTGACACAGAGAGCCACTGAGTTATTGGTGGTTACTTTAAAAAAACAAAACTGTAATGTTGGTTAAGACAATAAATTTTGGTGTCAGATACACAAAAGTTAGTTCTTAGCTGTGTGATCGAATCTGTCACTTATTCCTTTTTTAAATTCAATAATCTAGAAAGTAGCACTGTAGCACTGTCCTCAATTGTTGTTCATCAATTTGCTCGAATGAGTACCAGTAACATCTCCATTTTGAGACTTGTTGTTACTGGTTTTGGCATATCAAATACGTCTCCATTTTGAGACTTGTTGTTACTGTTTTGGGCATATCAAATATGCCACTGGGAGCGTGCCATGCTCTGCTGTGTGGGCAGGATACTCTCAGTAGCTTGCGGGGCTCTCAGAGAGGGAGGGAGGAATCGAACCCTGGTCAGTCAGGTGCTAGACAAACACCCTACCGGCTGTGCTATTGCCCCAGCCTGATCTAGAAAGTAAACATAATATTCTTTATAGTTAAGGACTTAAACAAAAGAATGCATGCAACACAGTGCATAGAAATGTAAACTGTTACCAAAATGACAGGCATTGCAAAAAAAAAAAGAAGAAAAAGTATCTAAAGTATACTGCAATTCCCCATTCACTCTTTCAAGTCCCCATTCACAACCATCTATGGCCAATGATTTGAAGAACTGTCAACGGAACAAAAGGCTTTGGATTTCTGTTTCTCATGCAGCATTAAAGGAGTATTATTTCCATCTATTTGCCATCTGACTTCTTACCTGATATACTACTCCAACAAAACATCCTTTTCAGGGTTTAATAATACTGTTCTATCCCAAGGCACTCATACTCATCCTTTTAGAATTAAGGTGAGTACATCTTCATGCCAAATAAGAGACTAGAAAACTTACCTGAAATAAGAAACCAAACAACAAGAGACCTCATTTTAATTTCCTAATACCAACAAATACCAAAAATTACACCTTTAAAAAGTTAGATATTAATGATTGATTCAATCCTAAGAGGCTTGATGCAATTTGAACCATCAAAGACAGTTCTAAAGCTGGATCAAATTCACTTACCCAATCCTGATTTAGAGCTTACAGATTTTATTCTTCTAAGGACCTGTAATCCAAATATCTCATTTGAGACTCCTGGGGGAAGATGCAATAAAGTATACAGAATGCCAGGAATTCAAATGGGGAAATTCCTAACTCCTTAATTAAAGTTGCAAGGATAATGCTTTTTGCAAGAATCAGATTCATAAAAGTATAATAACAACTAAAGATTTATAGCTGGACAATGGATATATGTCATGATCTGAGTTACAGATGAGAACAGAGTTTGTTAAAGCTGAATTATGGCAAGTGCCTTCAACTGAAAAAATGTATGCATAAAATATTAGCCATGATACACACTTAGAATACTCTGCAGTATAATAAAGACGGTTCTTTTAGAAGGTTATAAATTAAGAATGCTTCCTTTTGAAGGAATTATAATTATCACTTTCTTCTTAAAGTGGCTGAACATGTACCTTGTGTCTGTCACCTAGAGAATCTGTCCATAACCTGAATATTTTCCTATGCAACTTTCTCGGGGTCCCAGAATTACACACAAAGCAACCTTTTTTTTTGTAAAAATGAAAAAGGAATGTACCTCAACCATTATGATTGGTAATTATTATATTCATTGCAACTTGCTTCTACAATTCCTTTGATTCAGTGAGCAGACTTACAAGTGTTCAGAGTACTCTATTTTTCCCCTTTCTTATTATTTTAAGAAGTTGCAGGCAGAAATTGCCTAGGCAGTAAATATTACTTGGAATCCCACTGAGAAGAAATACTTCTTACCCCAAGCCAGGAAATGAGCAAGAAAAATTTTGAAAGCATTTGAAGGCATATTTTCATTAAGAAACTTGGGGAGTTGGGCTCATAACTCTCAGCTCTGGAAAAGGGAGTGTCTGGGTGACCCCAAGGCCCATTGGGTGACTCCGTCACTTCACTGGCAGATGGTAGAGTGAATTTCAGTGCCTCCATCTGTCATATTTGTGATAATATTTACCTTTGCAAATTGCTTTACAAAATCCCAAGATCATCAGTCTGTAGTTGATGTTTTTCCCATGAAACTTCCCATGAAATTCCTACTAGTATTCTGACTGAGTTATTGCCGAGCTTTTCCAAAAATTCATCAGTTTTCAGTTTGTTTGTCTGTCCTTTTTTTCCATTGCTTATGGTTAATCACCTTCTGGACAGGGCAGCATTATTCAGCACTTAGAATTTTTCTTTCCAAGAAGGAGTAAAAAATACTGTTTATTAAAAGGATACTCTGCAGTTATTTTAATTTTAAAATTATTCCATGCTTAAAGAGTTAAATTTTGAAGGTGTTTGAGATTCCCGTACTGAATGTTTATCTATCCATCAATTCAGAAAACAAAGATAGGGAATGAGTTTTTTTATTCTCTCTCTCTCTCTCTCTCTCTCTCTCTCTCTCATTGAATCACCGTGATATGTAGTTACAAAGCTTTCATGTTTGAGTTTCAGTCCTACAATGATTGAATACCCATCCCTCCACCAGTGCACATCTTCTACCACCAGTGTCCCTGGTATCCTCCCACAACCCAACCCTCCCCCTGCCTCTGTATCACTGCATCACTGTTATCCTATTGTTCGTCAATTTACTCGAGTGGGTGCCAGTAATGTCTCTATTCCTCCCAGCCCTGAGACTTTAGCAGCCTCTCCTTACTCGTCTTTTCCCAACGATTGGAGGCTCTTTCAGGGTCAGGGGAATGAGAACTGTTGTCTTTACTGGTTTTGGCATATTAAATACACCACGGGGATCTTGCCAGGCTCTGCCTGTGCAGGCAGGATACTCTCGGTAGCTTGCCAGGCTCTCAGAGGCATATATTTATATATTTCTCTCTATGATTTGTATCCTACTGTCTGAACCCCATCAAATATGGTGTGGTAATTATAGAAAATGGGTAGGAAGTGTTTTATAATGTGTTTTATAATGCGGTCCGGAAAGTGGCCTGGAGTGTGGCAGCGGTTGGATAGTGGAGGTGCACTGCCAGGGCTGGGTCCCTTGGGACAGGGAGGGCTCTCACCTGCCTCACTCTGGGGCACCCTGAGTGAAAACAGCCTAGCTCTAAGTCCCCCCAACTACCTCCTCTATGGCAGACAATTTCCCCTATACTCTATTTTTCGACATTATGGTTTACAATACAGAAACTGAGAGGTTATCATGTTTGATCCTTTATCTACTTTCAGCACACATCTTCCTTCCAGAATGATCACTGATCATCTCTCTCTTTCTTAGTGTTACCTATGTAAACAGTTTTTCTGCTTCCATATAAACAAGAATAAATCTTATGTTTGTAGAAATTTTTGAAATGATAGAAAAATAGTAAGAAAATCATCCACATTTTATTTTTGCTTTGGGAGACACACTCAGAGGTGCTCAGGATTTACTTCTGACTCTGTGCTCAGGGATTACTGTTGGCAAGGCTTGAGGGACCATATGAGGAGCCAGAGATCGAACCCAGGTCAGCTGTATTGATGGCAAATGCCTTACCTGCTATACGATCACTCTGGTCCACCAATCAAAATCTTAATAAGTTTATCACCATTCATAACTTTGTATTTCTTCCTAGCACTTTTCCTACTTACCTTTGAACAGCACTAGGATATTTTATGCACAACTATATGCACACCTTTTACAATATAACATTGTATCTGTGAATTTCTCCTTTCTATTGTCTGTGAAAATCTAATATTTTTTTACGATTTTACAATACTACTACTATGGTGTGTGTTAATTTTATTTTCTTTTATATTTGTAGTGCTAGGAATCAGATCCATAGCCAGATACATACATGGTATGTGATCTGCCACTGAGCCAATATTTGGACTTCTGAATATACTTCAATTTAACCACTTCATTTTCTTTTTTTCACATTTAAGATGTAATTTATGTAACCTTGCTCTTATTGTAAATCATTTCCCCAAAATTTTATAAGTACAGTCATTATCAAAAATCCTTCAGAAGACTATATAATACATAATATTTTCCAGACACTGTTCTTGCATTTAATAATATTGGTCTGTATTATCCCTATATGGGAGAGGTACTATTGTGATTCTTATTTTATAGATCAGAAAACAGAGACTATTGGATTTGGTAATTTCTCAAAGTAATACTTAAATAGGTTTTAAACCTATGTAAAAGTTCCTAACCTCTGTTTCAATCTTCACCCTAGAAAATGTTCTATGACTTTTGAGATATTTTGTCAATTTATATGACAATCAAACAACATTCAACTACATGTGAGACATCTTCTGTATCACCTTGCACTCATCAACACAGAATATTATTGACTTATTGTCTTTGTCTAAATTTAAGACTTTTATTTTGCATTTATCATCTTCAGGCCTTCATATTCTGAATTGAGTAGACATTTCTGCCTTTTGATGAAATAGTACTTTGCAAATGAAGTTAACCAATATGAGTTGTTGGTTCAATCCAGTTGATGGATTGAGAAAAAAAGATTAATTTAAGTCAGATCAACAATTTCTGATTCAGTCCACATATATATAAATTATTTTGCTTTAATGAACAGTATGACCAACTGAGCTCTTAAAAATAAGGCAAATATCTACTAGAGTAGACAGAAAAACATACCATCCAAGTGTCTATTCAATAAGGCCCCTATTCTAAGTTGGACAGTGATCATCATTCCTTCAAGACACTCACAGTTACCTTCTGTCTGGAATTCAGACATAAGGTGACTAAAAATGGCATCCACTGATGAGACAAATGAAATACAAACATTATTGTTGATATGAGAGGGTAAAATCTCTCAAAAACTAGACTCAGAAGCCGGCTCTTTCAAACCCATGTTCTTGAGCACATACATTTCTCTTTTCTTACTTATTCTTTCAAGCACATCATCTCTCTTTAACACATTTTCCTTTCCTTTTCCCCTAATCTCATCTTTCAAAGTAAGCTTCACTTGATAAAAACCATCTTGCTTCACACACACACACATACATACACACACACACAGGCACACACACACACATGCACAAGACTTAGAGCTGAATGTTGACAAATACAATGGAATTTTCTTTGATGATTATATTGAATTATTGGACTATTTTCTTGTGAGCATGGTTAGTCCATTCTTTCAGACAGAATTTAGTAAAAATATGTTAGCAAATGACAATATGTTTAATTATTTTTTATTTATCTTCATATGTTTTTATTTTTTAAATTTTATTGAATTACCACGAGATAGTTACACAGCTTTCATGATTGATTTTCTGTCATACAATAACCAAACACCCATCCCTCCAACCAGTGTACATTTCCCACCACCAATATCCCCAGCATCCCTCCCGCCACCCCTACGCCACCCCACACCCTTCCCTTATGGCAGGATCTTTTATTTATAAGCAGAAAATGTAAGACTTGCAACTGAACCTATTCATTATGAAAGTGGGTATTTTTTAAAATTTTATGTCAAAAATGTAGAAACTATAGAAATGACTGAATGCTAAGTTTCTATTTCTGAGTATGAACACCATAGATCCATAAGCAATCTCATATAAAATGTGACTTGTCTAGCTGCACTCTTGAATATAGTATTTTACCATATCAGAAATCTGTTTGGTTGTTGTTGAAGAGACATACAATATAATCACCCTGTTTCAACCTTGGCACCACATGGTGGTCCCCAAACATCACCTGATGCAGCCCTTGAAGGCCCCAGTCATTGCTTGGGTGGCCACGGTGTTCACAGCACTGTAGTGTCCAAGCAGCATTGTATGTGCAGGTTCTCACATTCAACCTTGGCTTGACTAGTTCATAATCCCCAGAGAGACAGGTTCCCAGACATTCAGAGCACTGCTTATGATAACCCCCAAAACAAAAGTAAAATATAAAAACTAGACTACCTTTTAATTGGGCTGGAGTGGTAGCACAGCGGGTAGGGCGTTTGCCTTGCACGCGGCCGACCCTGGTTCAATTCCTCCATCCTTCTTAGAGAGCCTGGCAAGCTCCTGAGAGTATCCAGCCCACACGGCAGAGCCTGGCAAGCTCCCTGTGGCATATTTGATATGCTAAAAACAGTAATAACAAGTCTCATAATGGAGACATTACTAGTGTCTGCTAGAGCAAATCAATGAGCAATGGTAGAAACAGTGTTACAGTGCTACTTCTTAATTATGTTTTTTTATTTTGGGGGTGATGTAATCACATTTTAAAAGATTAAAATATAAAGACTTGAATTTCTTTCACAATAAGCACCATTCAGGGCCATTAAATTTCAAAGCCCACACACATACACACAAAAAGACAAAATATTTTGTCTCTAGAATTGCAAAAGAGGGTTGGGGATGTACTTAGGAATGGAGCACTTGGCTTGCACATGAGGGCATCTTCGATTTTATCCCAGCACCAAAATAAAATAAAATGTGATTCAAGGCATGTGTTGAGAGAGCAGGCTTAAATGTCTCTATGTATAAAATCAAAGTCTTTAATTCAGATGACTTGAGAAAGGTAAAGCAGCAAGATCTGGCTTCCTTCAGCGAAAGCTTAGTCACTAATTGGTTGTGTCTCTTTGGGTATTTACATCTACAAATCCCAGTTCTCTCATCATAAAATGAGAGTCAAGCTATTTGGCTTGAAAAAACTCTACTGGCTTCCAAATGCTCTGATTTGGATTCCTCAGCAGTGACACATACTATTCCAGGAAACTTATTAAAAAGTCACAATTACCTTGACTCAAATTTCTTTTTTTCTCACTCAAATTTTAGAATGATATAGGCAGTGGATGAAGAGGTGGGCTTGAGGAAAAAGGGCCAAAAGAAATCTCTGGAATTAGGCAAGTAGCTAGATTTAAAAGAAGCTAGAGTCATCTGAACATTCTCCTTACTCAGGAACTTTTATTTGGCTCACATGAACTATTTTCTTGTGCCCTAGCTGAACCTCCCCTTCTTGGTTTTTAATAATAAAGAAACCAGCACATTAATTTTTTAAAACAGGAAATGATAGGGCAAAGACTCCATAAACAGCTAAAATGTTAATCACACAAAGGCTCCCAAAGCAATTTCGGTCTGGACTCCTCATGGTTCTGCATTACAATAGGAATTTTCATCAGAACAGTGGCCCTAGGATAGGCTGCTGGGCAAATAACACCTATTGTAACCTGGATCTTTGTGATCACTCTGAAAAAGGCAGAATATTCCTGAAAAGACATTGGAAATGATGGTGCTATGGAAGAAAATAAGAGAACATGGGAGTAATTAATCTACTTTGAGGAAACAAGGTATTCTGCAAATATTATCTCCATTTCAGTAACAGCCTACAAGGGGTTATAATTATCATGCTTCCTTCACAGATGATAAAAATGAGTTTCAGAGAATGTAGACAACTTGCCTGAAGTTGCACAATAATGGAGCATATATATTGTTCCATTCAATGTCATTTTGTTATATAACACTGACAAAGGAGAACTTTCTTGATCCCCAACCAGGGCCACTGTCAGTGTATAGTTGGCACATTCTAATTGTGTCTACATAGGTTTTCTCTGGGTATTCCACTTTGCTCCCATAACACAAAAATAAGCACATGAGATTCATTGGTATGTCTCAGTCATCACAGTATGAGTGAGTGAATGTGCATGTGATTGTGTGTGTGGGAGGGAGAGAGGGAGAAAGAGAGAGTAAAAGAGAGAAAAAGAAAGAGACAGAGAAATAGAGAGAAAGAGAGAAAAAGACAGAGAGAGAGAGAGAGAGAGAGAGAGAGAGAGAGAGAGAGAGAGAGAAGACATTGTGTTGTCTCCTGTGATAGAAGACGTTGAGTTCAGGCTTGGGTCCACCTTGAGCCCTGAGCTGCTCCAATAGGCTCTGCCTACCAGCAATCTGAAACTGGAATATTTATTTGCATCATTATTTTATATCACAGGAGGTAGGGCATTTGCCTTGCACGTGGCCAACACGGCCGACTTGAGTTCGATTCCTCGGCCCCTCTTGGAGAGCTCAGCAAGCTACCCAGAGTATTTCCCCCCACGCAGCAAAGCCTGGCAAGCTCCCCGTGAAGTATTCGATATGCCTCACAATAGAGATGTTACTGGGCTCGCTCAAGCAAATTGATGAACAGGAGGACAGTGCTACAGTGCTATTATTTTATATGTATATTTGTATTTATATGCATTACATTTATGACTTTTCTATTTAAAAATTATTTGTTAAACGTCTAGTATTACATGCAACATCACATGAGCACCCCTGAATTCTACAGGGCAGACACATTCACTACACAGGAAGAGTTTCTTTAAGGAAAGAAAGTGAATTTTTTTTTTTTTTGCATTTTGGGTCACACACAGGATGCACAGGTGTCACTCCTGGCTTTTACACTCAGGAATTACTCCTGGCAGTGCTCAGGGGACATATGGGATGCTCGGGATTGAACCCGGGTCAGTCGCATGCAAGGCAAACACCCTACTCACTGTACTATTGCTCTAGCCCCAAAAGGAAACTATTTGACCGAGAGGTATCCATGGTAGCCTTCTCATCCAATTTCACTGTCCCAGTTCCAGGTTTCAGTTACCATATCCAAAAATATTACATATATACAATATTTTGAGAGATCACATTCATGCAGCTGTTATCACAGTATATTATAATTGTTTTTATTGTATTATTAATTACTGTTGTTAATCTCTCACTGTGTCCATAAATAAATTAAATTTTATTTTAGGGATGCATAAATAGGAATAACTAATTATATATGTGGTCTCTCGGAGAGCCCGGCAAGCTACCGAGAGTATTTGATATGCCAGACACAGTAACAACAAAAGTCTCCAATGGAGACGTTACTGGGCCCGCTCGAGCAAATTGACGATCAACGGGAGGGCCTTTACCTTTACCTTTACCTTATATGTGAGCTGGGAACTATTTAACATTTCAGATATTTACTCATGAATCTTGAAATATATGCCCTGGAAAGAAATTAGAACTATCATAATCTATTATGCTAAGGATTGGCAAGTTATGTCTTTTTTCTATTATTTGGGTTTTCCCCTTTCATTTGTAAGCAAATTAAGCGTTACAGTATAGCGCCCCACCCCCACCATGTAAAGATAAGTTTCCAAAGGAAATGAAAAAATAATCAAAAACTTAAGTTGGAAAGGCTTTATAGTTCACATAGTTATGAGTTTATAAATCTATATATCTTATTCTGTATTTGGTTTGGGGGCCATGCTTTGTGGTTCCTAGGGTTATATCTTGGCTCTGTTCGAAGGGATCACTCCTGGTGTTATTCATGGGTCATATTTGGTTCCTGGGATCAAACCAGAGTCAGCTGCTTACAAGGCAATTGCCTTAATTCCTATGCTATCTCTGGCCTCATCACACTATGTTTTAAGGACTTCTCTAGGCTAACCACATGAGGTGACTTCTAAAACCAAATCCCAGTCCTGAAAACTATTGTTTCATTGACTATATATAGATAACCCAACTTGATAACAAAAATCAAAACTAAGACTTTGTAAAGTTGTCTCCTGCCATTGAACCTGATTTACAGGCCCTACAGAGAGAACCTCCCAGTGCCAAGTCTTACACTGAGACTTTTCTCAAGCCAATTTTCTTTTCTCTGCTGAGAGCATATAATTAAACTCAGCTCTTTGCTTGTTTTATAGCTTTGTACTGACATAGCCAGAACATCCACCCAAAAAATGTCTATGGGACTTTGTTTCCTTTTATATCGATTCAGTGTCTAGGATGTAGCAATCTCATGTCTTAGTGATTTATCAGAAATAGTCTGTTTAGAAAGGAGTGCCTCACTCAATCTAACACTGATTAGATTTGCTTTTCTCAAACACTGGTATTGTCATGTAGGTTAAACTAAGCTGATATATGTAATTTAGATTATAAAGCATGTGTGCGTGTGCGCGAGCACACACACACACACTCACACACACTCACACCCTCTTTGGCCCTCAGTAAGCTATTTTCTAAAGCCTCTCTATTGTAAAGCTTTCATGTTTCTTGATTATATAATGAGCACTATTTATTCATCATCACTTGGATTCCCACAGGCATTTCATGAATTTATCTACATAATCTAATGGTTACTTTCACTTATGAGTTGGGTATGTCTTAAAGAAAAATATAACAAATGCAGAAACCAAAATAAACAAACTAGAAAATAGAATGAAACAGCTTTTTAAAGAATAAAAAGTATAGTTTATTTAGGCTTGACCTCATTTTTAAATTGTATTGTAAATTTTGTGACCCTCAAATTTCCCATACAAAACAAAAAAATTTGATACTTCCAAAATCTTGAATCCTTACAAAAAATATATATGTAAAGTAATGCACAATATTAACATTTTAACCTCCACATTAAGACAATTATTTTACAATCCCTTCTTTTCTATTTTTGACACCTTACTGTTGATTTTTCTTTTCAATAGAATCATAGTACTTATATGCAATGTTATGTGCTATGAAGAAGCTGGAGGATAGAAAGATGGGGATATTCTCAAAAATAAAATAAAGAAATAAATGTTCACTCTCTGCAGGAAGGTTAGTCTCTAGATTCTAAAACAATAGCTCTTAGTGCACTCAATATTTGGAATCTAAGGCACTGTTTTAAGGTATCCCACTTACCATATAATTTTTGGTTACTGTCTCCTCATTTTTTGACTCTAGAAAAGGGTGCTTGAGACTACATTATGTGGTTCACTTTTGAGCAGCTCCAAGTAATAGGAATGTAGTAAGCAAATTCGCCTTCCAATTATTTGTTAGTTTGAAATGTATAGCTATACACGCACATATAAACCACAGGTGTAGTAATTCCCCTGAGGGTTCTCCAACATAAATAATCTAAATGATGTCAGGTCAGACAAGGGAAATTCTTCAAAGAAAGCCAACTTGGCTTATAGAATCCAGACAGAGGAACACGTTAGAACAAATAGATAGACTGTGTTATTGTCTGCAATACCAGAATTTGGAAAAGATGAAACGTTTGCTTGTAAATAGGTCTACTCCTAAAAGATAGCACCAATTAGTGAACAGATGACTAGGATCAGATGAAAAAACCACAATTATGCGTTGGAGGTCTAGAAACTTAGTCTTCTCCATGACTTAATTTTGTATGATTTCTCTCCTGACTATTTTAATTCCACTACAATTCATTCCCTCTTTACTGGAAAACAGCTAAAAATGGTGAAATACCAGTATGTTAAACCATAATATCTTTTAAAGTTTAATTATTCTCCTGAATGGAAAATAATGCATGCTCAATGCAGAAAAATGGAAAGTGAAAGAAGCCAGAAGAAAAGGTGTTTGTGATCCTGTTGCTTAGAGAAAAGAAACCTCTAAAATATTTGTCATATTCCTTCTCACCTTTGTTTTCTAGAACATATTCAACTGTATCCACTTCCTACATGTTCTGCCCATACACAGAGCCCCCATAGAAATGTAGATGTCATTGTCCATCGCTTCTAGGTAATAATTTTACCCTTTGACCCCTTTGTCTTCTCTGCAAAGTTAAGATAAAGTGAATACTTGCTTCTTATGACTACAGGACTAGCACTGTAGCACTGAAGCACTGTCCTCCCGTTGTTCATTGATTTGTTCGAGTGGACACCAGTAACATCTCCATTGTGAGACTTGTTGTTACTGTTTTTGGCATATTGAATATGCCACGGGGTGCTTGCCAGTCTCTGCCATGCAGGTGGGATACTCTTGGTAGCTTGCCGGACTCTCCAAGAGGGGCGGAGGAATTGAACCTGGGTCGGCCACATGCAATGTGAATGCCCTACCCGCTGTGCTATTGCTCCAACCCCTTGAAGTAATGTGTTACAAAAACAATAGGAATGGATAGAAATATTTAGGACAACCACTGCCCTCCCCCAACCGTTTACTATTATAATGATGCAATGATCAACTTTTTTTTTTTTTGCTTTTTGGGTCACACCCAGTGATGCACAGGGGTTACTCCTGGCTCTGCACTCAGGAGTTACTCCTGATGGTGCTCAGGGGACCATATGGGATGCTGGGAATCAAATCTGGCTTGGCCGCGTGCAAGGCAAACACCCTACCCGCTGTGCTATCGCTCCAGCCCCAGATCAACTTTCTTTAATGGAAGATTTTATTAGTATGAACTACAAAGTCTCCTAAACTAGTACCACCTCCCAGTACCCCTGCTGGTGCCTGAGCAAGTGCATGAATGATCTAACTATTTAGAAATGTCTGCTGGTTTAAACCACAGCCAGTGGGTACAACAATCAGACAGAAACAGTTTCCTAGAGGAAAGAAGGTATATAAAGTATTAAGTAAAACAAAAGGCAGGTTTTTTCCCCCTTTTCCACCCATTCTTTCCCACAGTCCCATGATAACCCTGTGCATCAGAAAAATCTCCAGTGCAGCTTTGGAGATCAGGTACCTTTGCTATCTGCTCATAGGAACTTTGAAGCATGACCCAGATCAGGTCACTAAAGGGAGGCTGGCATACACATCTAACCTGAAAATTAACTGGAAAAGTAACTGCATAAGAACAGGAAGTGCAGGTAGGTGAGAATGCGACCTATGCGGGA
Source organism: Sorex fumeus (assembly GCF_029834395.1). Lineage (NCBI taxonomy): Eukaryota > Metazoa > Chordata > Mammalia > Eulipotyphla > Soricidae > Sorex > Sorex fumeus. The sequence goes on from NW_026606059.1 coordinate 62,291,712, forward strand.
TGGGTGGCCTGGTTGGTGTCTCTGACAAGGGAGATATAAGGTACTTGGAGGCCAATACATAAGAGAAAGATCCCTCAGGTCAGAATAAATTCATGACCTGACACAAGGGGAGAAAAATGTGTGGTACAAAAACTTGGGATTGGTTAATGTTTATGTTCTCCCAAACTGTCTCCCTTTCTACCCTCAAGCCCCAAATCTCAAAGTAAACTTTAATAGCAGCAGCACTGCCTCACATGGGATCTTGTTAGAAATACAGAACTCGAGTAGCTTCTAGACCTTCGGGAATTAGTGTCTGCATTTTAGCAGCATCTCCATGTGAATTCTGGGCATGCTAATGTTTAAAAATATAAGATCTAGAGTCCAAACTGCATTAAACCAGAATCTTTGTGGGTAATATTCAATATTGTATTTCCAGTGCTTCAAATAAGTGCCTGGAGGTACTTGGAAGGGCTCAATAAATATTTGTGTTACGAATGACTAAGTGAATAAATGCAATAAGAATTGCATACCGAAGTAAAGCTTGGGAAATTGAGTGAGTTGGAGTCTCTTTATGTACATACACACATATTTAAATCAGATAAAATTTTTGTTTTCTTTCTTCAACTACATCAGCACAACATAAATTAATGGATGTAATATTAACTCCTTTCCTAACCACTGTGAAAGTCTGAAGTGAAGAAGAGGTTAAGATAAGATGCCTGGTATGAGATGGAAAAGCTATCCCAGGGACTCTAAAGATGATTTTGGTCTGTTTTTCATTCAGGTGTGAAAAAGCCACACAGGCAGGCAAGGAGGTAGAGAAAAGGGAGCACTCTACGTACTGTTAGTAGAAATGCAAACTGACATAGCCATGATGGAAGACAATATAGACATACCAGAAAGACAGAGAAAGGAAGAGAGAGAGACAGAGACAGAGGGAAGGAAGGAATGAAGGAAGGAAGGAAGGAAGGAAGGAAGGAAGGAAGGAAGGAAGGAAGGGAGAGAAAGAGAGAGAAAGAGAGAGAAGGGAAAGAAAAAGAGAGAAAGAAGGTTTAAAAGCCAAAATCCTACTTAAGGTCACTTACCTAAAGAAAAGAAATACTGACTTGAATTGTGGGATGGGGGATGGGTGGGTGGGAGGGATACTGGGATTGGTGGGGGTGGAGAATGGGCAATGGTGGTGGGATGGGTACTCGATCATTGTATAACTGAAACCCAAGCACAACAACTTGTAAGTCTACAACTGTACCTCATGGTGTTTCACTAATAAAACAAACAAAAAAATCTAATTTTGAGAAGCAAAAAAAAAAAAAAGAAAAGAAAAGACAGCTGGACTCTAATGCGCACTGAAAGATTACTTTTACTAGCCATATAGAGATGAAAACCTAATTATCCACCTGTGGATGAATGTAAAAAGCTACTATGATTTACACACACACACACACACACACACACACACACACACACACACACACTTTTATTGGCTCTAAGAAACAACATTCTCTTGCCATTTGCAACATGCTTGGACCCTGAGGGTATTATGCTAGGTGAAATCACTTAGACAAAGAGACACAGTTACCACTGATTTTAGTTAAGTGTGGGATTTTAAAAGACCCAACAAACAAAAATCATGTTCTTAAATACAGGTAATCCGTTGGTGGCTGTCAGAGCTGGGCATGAAGGAAAGTGCTGGGAAGTTTCCAAATTATACAAAATTCGAGTTACAAAATAAGTAAGTCAGGAGATATAATGCAAATGTTATTTGCATATCTGAAAGGTATTAAGATAGTAGATATTAATCAGATGAAATGAAAAATATAGAACAATGGAATTAGAACTCCTACTTGTCTTTAGGAACAAATGGACCAAGGCTCAGAGGGAAATGGCCGTCTTTTGCCTAGAGGGGACCAAGGAAGTTTAGTCCAAATGTTGTATAACTGACCCCAGAACAACTTTATAGTGCCGTCTCAGCTTAAATTCAACATTGCTGACTTTTTGCATTTATCAGATTCATCCATGGCACATAATGACCAACTCCCCATATTCTGTGATGGCCTGAGGTCTTCTGGAATATCGCATAATCCTCATATATTGTTGAGTGACTCTAGCAAAGGACTACAATGAAAGAATTTTCTTACAGATTTGTGACGTGACTGTGAATCTAATTCCATTTATGTAAAGAAATAGTGTGACATCCACTTTCCTGTCATCTTGTCTTGTTTATTATAAGCATTTCAACTTTATACAAAGAGCACAGAGAAAGCATATAACAAGGCACCATTAACCCTCATCTAGCCTCAAGAATTATCAATATATTGTAGGGCTGGAACATTAGTACAGCAGCTAAGGCACTTGCCTTGCACACAGCTGACCTGGATTCAGTCTGTGGGACTCCATATGGTCCTGAGCCCAGCCAGGAGTGGTCCATGAGCGTAGAACTGGGAGTAATCCCTGAGCACTGCTGGCTTTGGCCCAAAAACAGCAACAACAAAATTACCAATACATTGCAAATTTTCTCCTTATCTCCCACTCTCAATTTTGTGCTGGTTATTTTCCTCTAACAGGCTTATTGAGGTATAAAACCCACAATATTCACTTATCAAAAATACTAGTTAATAATAATTTTTAGCAAATATATAGATTTTGAAATATCACCTCAGTTTTCTTTAGCACTCCAACAACCTTATAGAATCCCTTCCACCTAAGTTCTATGTCTACTTATAGTCAACACTCGATCCCAGCCTCAGGCAAGCAAAAATCTTTATTTTTATAGATTTGCCTCTTCTGGCTATTTCATTTGCAAAGGATGATTCAATATCTAATCTTCTGTTTCTGAATTCTTTCACATAGCATAATGTTCTTATGAGTCAAACATACAGTATATGTAGGGAGTTCCTTTGTGTTATTGGAAAGCATTTTAATATATGAAAGCATTACCTTTTTATGCAGTCAGAAGGTGGATTCCATTGTATCATGAACATTCATTCCTTTCTGTATTGGTGTTTTTTAATTTTCTTGTGTTAAAAACATAGTCGTGGAATTGCCTAGATGTTTTTAGCTTCAATGTCGTGGAGAGTTTTGATTAAATTTTCCTCTATGTACCTTATGGATTCATGTCTGATATTGAGGTCTTTAATCCACTTTGATCTGACTTTTGTGCCTGGCATTAGACAGAGGTCAGCATTCATTATCTTGCAGGTAACTATCCAGTTTTCCCAGCACCACTTGATGAAGAGGCTTTCCTTGTTCCACTTCACATTTCTTGCTCCTTTGTCAAAGATTAAAGGTAAGGTAAGGTAAAGGCCCTCCCGTTGATCATCGATTTGCTCGAGCGGGCCCAGTAACGTCTCCATTGGAGACTTTGTTGTTACTGTGTCTGGCATATTGAATACTCTCGGTAGCTTGCCGGGCTCTCCGAGAGGGGCGGAGGAATCGAACTCGGGTCGGCCATGTTGGCCGCATGTAAGGTGAACGCCCTACCTGCTGTGCTATTGATTTGGGGTCTGTGACAGAATATTCAAGTCTGTTCCATTGGTCTTCATGTCTGTTTTGTTTTTCTTTTTTTTAATTAATTAATTTATTTTAAAAATTTTTGTTAGTGAAACACCATGAGGAACAGTTGTAGACTTACAATTTTTTGTGCTTGGATTTCAATTATACAATGATCAAATACCCATCCCTCCACCAGTGCCCATTTTCTACCACCACAGATCCCAGTATCCCTTCCACTTCCCATTCCCCCATCCCATCCTGCCTCTGTGGCAGAGCATTCCCTTTTGTTCTCTCTCTCCTTTTGGGTGTTGTGGTTTGCAAAAGAGGCATTGAGTGGCAATATGTTTGGTCTATAGTCTACTTTCAGCATGCTTCTCCCATCCTGGGAGGATGCTCCCAACACCCTTTATTTGGTGCTCCCTTCTCTATCTGAGCTGCCTTTTCCCCTAGCATGTGCGGGCTGGACTCCAAGACATGGAGTAAACCTCCTGGTACTAATCTCGACTATTCTTGGGCGTTAGTCTCCTATTTTGTTACTTTATGTTCCCCAGATGAATGCAATCTTTCTATGTCTATCCCTCTCTTTCTGACATTTCACTTAGCATGATACTTTCCATGTAGTACCACTTGTATGTAAATTTCATGACTTCATCTTTTCTAACAGCTACATAGTACTCCATTGTGTAGATGTACCAAAGTTTCTGTAACCAGTCATCTGTTTTCAGGCACTCAGGTTTTTTCCAGATTCTGGCTATTGTAAACAGTGCTGCAATAAATAAACAAGTGTAGATGTCACTTCAAGTATACTTTTTTGCCTTTCTGGGATATATTCCCAGGATTGGTATTGCTGGTTTTATTTCAAAAATAAAAACAAGTAAGAAAAACTCTCAGAGCTACAGGAAGGTGTGTGTGTACATGTATGTAGTATACAAACATTTAGTACCATATGTCAAATAATTTCATCCAAATAATATATATGTTATATATTTATATAAACTTATCAGTACTAGTTTTATTAGTATATACATGTATATATGTGTTATATATAGAGAGAGCTTTAATTTTTTTTAATTTTCTAAAGACGGCCATGGAAATGGAAATTTTAAGTTATGGCTTGGGATTAATTTAGACTAGTGTTTTGCTTCTAATTTCATTTGCCAAGTGAAGCAAGCACCCTTTGCAAAGTGTTTGTTAGACATACATCTCAATACTATATCACTCTCTCTCATAGTTCAGAACTAACATCTTTTCTTTCAGCACCTAATATTTATTAGGCATATTATTATCAGAAATTTGGAGGGGGTGGGTTGAGTTTCCCTCCCGGCCCCGAGCAGAGCCCTGGCAGCTGAAAACCTCCAGAACCAGCCACAGCCATGCTGAGACCACCCTCCACACGTCCGGACAAGCCTCATGCATGAAGGAACCGGCAGAGGAACCCAGGCATGTAAGTCCCGGGGCTTAGATCTCCAAGCCTGCTCGGATTGGGACTGGGCCTTCTCCACCCAGATCCCCCATCTTCCAGTAGGTAGGCGTTAGACCCACCAGCTGATGCTGGCGCCAGGTGGTCCCATCAATGGCCAAGACATCTTATTATCTTATTTTTACTTTGGAAAACCTGGCAGGTGACCGAAAGTATCCTGCCCGCATGGCAGAGTCTGGCAAACTTCCCTTGTCGTACTCAATATGTCAAATACCAGTAATAATGATAGGTCTCATTCTCCTAGCCCTGAAAGAGCGTCGAATGTGGCTCTTCTAAAATCTCTGGGCTAGGAAGAAGGAGACGTTACTGGTGCCTGTTCGAGACAATCGACGAACAACAGGATGATCATAATCATGATCGGTATTGCTGAGTCAAATGGGAGCTCAATTTCTAATTTTTGGAGAATCGTCCATACAATTTTCCAAAAGGGCTGAACCAGTCGGCATTCCCACCAGCAGACAAGGAGGGTCCTTTTCTCGCCACATCCGCGCCAGCACCAGTTGCTTTTGTTCTTTTGGATGTAGGCCAGTCTCTGCGGTGTGAAATGATATCTCATTGTGGTTTTGATCTGCATCTCCCTGCATGTCTGTTTCTAGCCCAGTATCATGTTGTCTTAATTGCTACTGCTTTGTGGTACAGTTTGAAGTTAGGGAGAGTGATGCCACCCATCTTTTTCCCAAAGATTGTTTTAGCTACTTGTGAGGGTTTATTGTTCCATATGAATTTCAGGAGCGTTTTGTCTATTTCTTTGAAAAATGTCATAGGTATCCTGATAGGGACCACATTGAATTTGTATAGTGCTTTGGGCAGTATTGCCATTTTGATAATGTTAATCTTCTCTATCCATAAGCCGGGAATGGTCTCCATTTCCTAGTGTCCTCTTTTATTTCTTGAAGTATTGTTTTGTAATTTTCCTTGTATAGGTCTTTCACCTCTTTGGTTAAGCTGATTCCGAGGTACTTGATTTTCTGAGATACTATTGTGAACGGTATTATTTTTTAATGTCTCTTTCTTCTCTTTTGTTATTTGTATATTAGAAAGCCATGGACTTTTGGGTGTTGATTTTGTAACCTGCCACTTTACTAAACTGACCTATTGTTTCTAGGAGCTTTTCTGTAGAATCTTTAGGATTTTCTAAGTATAGTATCATATCGTCTGCAAATAGTGATAGTTTCTTTTCCTATCTATATTCCCTTGATACCTTTCCCTTGGCTAACTGCAATGGCCAGGACTTCCAGTACTATATTAAATAGGAGTGGTGAAAGTGGGCAACCTTGTCTTTTGCCCGATCTTAGAGGGAAGGTTTTTAGTTTTTCCCCATTGAGAATGATACTTGCCGTGGGCTGGTGGTAGATGGCTTTGACTACATTGAGGAAACTTCCTTCAATGCCTATTTTGCTGAGAGTTTTCATCATAAGCAGGTGCTGGATCTTGTCAAATGCTTTCTCTGTGTCTATTGCTATGATCATATGGGACTACATCAAACTAAGAAGCTTCTGCTTCAAAAGAAACAGTGATCAAAATACAGAAAGAGCCCACAAAATGGGAAAGAATATTTACCCAATACCCATCTGATAAGAGATTAATATCCAGAGTATACAAGACACTCGTAGCCATCAGGGAGATGAAAATAAAACAACAATGAGATATCATCTCACACCACAGAGACTGGCACACATTTAAAAGAACAAATGCAACCAGTGCTGGCCTGGATGTGGGGAAAAAGGGACACTCTTTCACTGTTGTCGAAATGCCCACTAGTCCAGCCGTTCTGGGAAACATTATGGACAGTCCTTCAGGAACTAGAAATTGAGCTTCCATCACTTGATCACTTGACTTCCCGTTAATCATCAATTTGCTCAAGCGAATGCCAGGAACATCTCCATTTGTCCCTGTCACGTGCTAGTGTAGCCCAATGGTGTCTGTTTGTTCTAGGAATACAAAGAGCCTCAAACCGATCGTTCAGGGTCTTGACTTAGAAGTCTGACCATCTGGTAGGTGGGTGGCCATGCAGTCTTTTGACATTCCGTGGAATCCAGTCTGTAACAGCTCTAGTCCAGCGGTCGTCTCTAAATCTCATTACGTGACCAGCCCATCTTATTTTTGACGCCTTGGCAAACGAGACAGCATCTCTGATTCTTGATCGTCGATGGAGGTCGGAACTCCGGATTCTTTCTCTCATTTGAGTGAAATGTGATACTCCAAGCATAGCTCTTTCAATTCCTCTTTGGGAGAACCAAATAGCATTTTCATCCTGTTTGCATAGGGCCCAGGTCTCTGAGATGTATGTTAATGCAGGAAGAACAGTAGAATCCAAGGTTCTTCGTCCTCTTAGCTATTTCTTTGATGCTCTTGAAGGCGTTACAAGCCGCTCTCTTCTTCTTGAGCAACTCAGGTGCCAGGTCATTTTTCATGTTGACTTCTAGACCTAGGTACACATAACAGTTGCATTCAGAGATGGTCGTTCCATTGAGAGCGAATGGAGCGTCAGGAACGAGGCTGTTTCTCATAAAGATTGTCTTCGTAAGATTCAGCTGTAGTCCAACCTTTCCACACTCATGGTCGAAGTCGGCCAGCATTTGTGCCACTTGGCTAATGTTTGGTGTTATTAGAACAATGTCATCAGCAAAGTGGAGGTGGTGTAGTTGCCAACCATCTATCTTCACTTCCATTCCTTCTCATTCCAGTCACTGCATGATGTTCTCGAGTGTGGCACTGAAGAGTTTCGGTGAAATGGTATCACCCTGCCGAGCCCCTCTCTTGACATCAATGATTACTTCTTTGTAGAATGGTGAGATCCTGGCAGTGAATCCGTAATACAGCTCACAGAGGATCTTGATGCCCTGTTTGAGTGCCGTGATTGGCTAGGGCTTCAATGACCACTTCCATCTCAACAGAATCAAAGGCCTTATTTAAATCAATGAATGTTAGACAGAGCAGCATCTTGAACTCCCAAGAAACCTCAATAAGCTTGGTTATAGTTTGGATATGATCGATGGTGCTGAATCCTTTGCGGAACCCCGCTTGCTCGCATGGTTGTCCTTCATCTAGTGTTCTGCCAATCCTATTCAGGATAACTCCAGTGAACACCTTGTAGATGACAGACAATAGGCAGATTGGGCGATAGTTGCCAATGTCATGGATGTCTCCCTTCTTGTACAGTAGTACGGTCCTGCTGGTTTTCCATTGGGACGGAACCTTGCATTCAGACAGGTAGCATGTGAAGAGCCGAGCCAGCATATTGATTAGTAGTAACGGCAGGTTCTTCAGGTGTTCAGGTCTGACCTTGTCTGGGTCGGGTGCTTTTCGTTTCTTTACCAACGAAATGGCGTGTCGGATTTCAGAAGGGAGAACATTGGGAATGACATATCCATCCTGTGGAATTTGGTATGTCGGCAGGTGGCCATGGCTATCAAAGAGATTTGAGTGGAAGTCATGGATAATCTTCTCTATTGCCCTTCTGGAAGATGTGATAGATCCATCAGGACGTTGGAGGGCAGTCATCATGGTCTTGTAGTTGGCGAAGGACAGGTGGGCGTTATGAATACTTTTCCTGTCTTCTGCCGCATCTACCAGCACTTCTGCTCTTCTCTCTTTGAGGTCTTCCTTGATTGCATCTCTTCACAGCTTTGCAAGCTCGGTGTCCTTGTCAACACGAACTTGGCCATGAGCATTGATTCATTTGAATGCCTCACAACCCGGCAGTATCTATCTTCGTTGTCTACGCACCAACATCCAATTATGATGAAGGAGAAATTGAGAAGTTCTACACGGAGCTGGAGAAGTTCTATAAAGAAGACCACACCTTCTACAAGATCATCGTGGGTGATTTTAATGCCAAGATAGGACCAAGAAGATCAGCTGTAGAACTCCACTTCGGGACCCAGGGCCTAGAATGGAACGAACAGGGTGAGATACTGTCTGAGTTCATCATGTCAACCAAGACCATCCATGGTAACTCACAGTTCCAGAAGGTCAAATCTAAACGTTGGACATGGGAGTCTCCCTGTGGATGGTTCCACAACGAAATAGACCACATCATATTCAATCGATGGTTTTGCCTGACCAATGTCACTGTTGTCCCAAAATTCCAAACGGGATCAGACCACCATCTCCTTCATGCAAAATTCTATTTCACTGAGTGGGGAGATAGGGCTGCAAAGTTTAAGATGAGAACTCCCAGATCGACCACCAACTGGGAGCTCTTTGGCACTATTGCGGCAACATGGGAAGATGCCATTGTTGACAACATTGACGAGGAATATGATCGACTGGTTCAGCACCTCCATGATTGTGCGAGAAACACCAAGAGAGAGATAGCCACAAAAAACACCTGTCTTCAAAAACTCTTGAGCTTATTCGCCAATGTGGTTTGGCGCATGCCTCAGGCAACCGCAAGCGAATGTCTGCGCTCACAAAGCAGTGCAGAGATGAGCTTCCATATGACCCAGCAATACCACTTCTGGGAATATATCCCAAGGATGCGAAAAATCAAAGTAGAAATGACATCTGTACCTGTATATTCATTGCAGCACTGTTCACAATAGCCAAAATCTGGAAACAACCCAAGTGCCCTAGAAAAGACGACTGGTTAAAGAAACTTTGGTACATCTACATAGTGGAATACTATGCAGCTGTCAGGAGAGACGAAGTCATGAACTTTTCTTATAAATGGATAGACATGGAGAGTATCATGCTAAGTGAAATGAGTCAGAAAGAGAGGGACAGACATAGAAAGACTGCACTTATTTGTGGAGTATAAAACAACATAACATGAGGTTGACATCTAAAGAGTGTCGATACACCGACAGATTGCTCCATACCTGGAAGCTTGCCTCATGAGCAAAGGGGAGAAGGAAACTGGAATATAGAAGGGATCACTAAGAACAAGATGGCTGGACAAATTGGTCGAGATATGAGATGTGTGCAAAAAGTAGAAAAAGGACCAAACACAATAACCTCTTAGGGTTTGTATTGAAAACCATAATACCCAAAAGTAGAGAGAGATTATGGGGAATTATGTCTGCCATGGAGGCAGGGGAAGGGTGGGAAAGGGGGAGTATACCACGAATATTGGTGGTGGGAATGTGCACTGGTGGAGGGATGGGTGTTTGTGTGATTGTAATCCAAACATGAAAGCTTGTAACTATCTCACGGTGATTCAATAAAAAAATTTTTTAAATAAAAACATAGCATCTGCACTTGTTTGTTCATTGCAGCACTGTTTACAATAGCTAGAATATGGAAAAAACCTTAGTGCCCGAGAACAGATGACTCATTAAAGAAACTTTAGTACATCTACACAATGGAGTACTATGTAGCTGTTAGAAAAAATGAAGTCATGAAATTTACGTACAAGTGGTACTACATGGAAAATATTATGCTAACTGAAATGAGTCAGAAAGAGAGGAACAAACAATGAAAAACTGCATTCATCTGGGTAACATAAAGTAACAAAATAAGAGACTAACACCCAAGAACAGTTGTGATAAAGACCAGTTTGTTCACTCCATGGCTTAGAGGCCAGCCCCCACATGCTAGGGGAAAAGGCAGCTCAGATAGAGAAGGGAGCACCAAATAAAGGGTGCTGGGAAGATCTGCCCAGGATGGGAGATGCCTGCTTAAAGTAGTCTACAGACCGAACATAATTGCCACCCAATGTCTCTTCTACAGACCACAGCACCCAAAAGGAGAGATAGAATAAAAGAGAGTGCCCTGCCACAGAGACAGGGTGGAATGGGGGATGGGGGGTGGGAGGGACACTGGGATTGGTGGGGGAGGAGAATGGGCACTGGTGGTGGGATGGGTACTAGATCATTGTATAACTGAAATCCAAGCACAACAACTTGTAAGTCTACAACTGTACCTCACGGTGTTTCAGTAATAAAATAAAACAAAAAATAAATGAATAAATAAAAATAAAAACATAGTCGTAGAATTGTTTTGTCATTTGGTAGATTTTTAAGAAACTGATTGCCATTTTCAAAGTTATTAAACCATTTTCCATCTCTACTAGCAATGTGTGAGAGACACAGTCTTCTGTTATACTTTCCAATATTTGCTTTGTCTTCTATCAGCTAAGCAAGCACATTCTTCTATACTTATTAGCGCTTTAGCTTTTCTAGTGACGAGTCTTTCACTTATTAAATACATGTATTAATTTGATAGTATATAAAATTATTTGTATATAAGCATTATATATTTGGAACATAAATCCTTTATGAACTATAAGACTTACAGAATTTTCTAATGCTAATCTTTAGTTTATCCGTTCATTAGATTAATAGTGGGGTTTTTTTGTTTGGTTTTTAGGATACACACAGAAGTTCTCAGAGCTCACCACTCCTGGCTTTGTATCCAGGGATTATTCCTAGTAAGCTCAGGGGACCATATGGGATGCTGAAGATAGAATCCAGGTCAGCTGCGTGCAAGGCAAGCGTTCTACCCGCTGTACTATCACTTCAGCCTGATTAATAATGGTTCTTTATCCTAGGTAGCTGAAAAATCTACTCACTCAGAATGTGCAGTGTCCTCCTAAATATATTTGATTTGAATGTAAAACTAGGAAACCATTTTCCAATAGAGCCATCTCAAACTACAGTTTTGTACAAAAGCACAAAACTACATCTGTGGAGAGCAACTTTGGCCCAGATACAAATAACTCAGGAGATAAGCAGCATATACTCTCCTGAAAGCTGAACAAAGGTCTCAGAAAAGATGCTTTCTGGGACTCTGCTAGTCATTATGAGATTTGTTTTGCTTTGTTTTTGGCACACATCTGGCCATCCTCAGGGTTTACTCCTGGATCTGTGCTCAGGGGTCACTCCTGGCAGGCTCAGAGGATTATATGTAGTACCAGGGTTCAAACCTGCATTGGTCACATGCGAGGAAAGAGTCCTACCTACTGTACTTTCGCACCAGTCCAGCAGTTTGAAACTTAATAGAGAATTAAATTTTAATTAAAAATTAAAGGCCCTCCCGTTGATCATCGATTTGCTCGAGCAGGCCCAGTAACATCTCCATTGGAGACTTTGTTGTTACTATGTCTGGCATATCGAATACGTCACGGGGAGCTTGCCAGGCTCTGCCGTGCGGGCGAGATACTCTCGGTAGCTTGCCGGGCTCTCCGAGAGGGGCGGAGGAATCGAACTCGGGTCGGCCATGTTGGCTGCGTGCAAGGCAAACACCCTACTGCTGTGCTATCGCTTAACAACTTTTAATTATGAACTTGCAGTGTTTTTTTTTCCCTTTATTTTATTTTATTTTTTTAAAGTTGTAGATTTACAATTTTTTGTGCTTTGGTTTCAATTATACAATGATCAGATACCCATCCCTCCACCAGTGCCCATTTTCCACCACCATGGATAATATCCCTCCCACCCCCATCCCCCCATCCCCCCTGTCTCTGTGGCAGGGCACTCCCCTGTGTTCTCTCTCTCCTTTTGGGTGTTGTGGTCTGTAAAAGAGGCATTGAGTGGCAAACATGTTCAGTCCATAGTCTACTTTCGACATGCATCTCCCCTCCTGGGAGGATCCTCCAAACATACTTTATTTGGTGCTCCCTTCTCTATCTGAACTGCCCTTTCCTCTAGGATACCTGGCTGGCCTCTAAGTTATGGAGTAATCCTCCTGGTGCTGATCTCAGCTATTCTTGGGTATTAATCTCATACTTTGTTACTTTATATCCCCCAGATGAATGCAATCTTTCTATGTCTATCCCTCTCTTTCTGACTCATTTCGCTTAGCATGATACTTTCCATATTGTACCACTTGTATGTAAAGTTCATGACTTCATCTTTTCTAAGAGCTACATAGTACTCCATTGTGTAGATGTACCAAAGTTTCTTTAACCAGTCATCTGTTCTTGGGCATTCAGGTTTCTTCCAGTTTCTGGCTATTGTAAAGAGTGCTGCAATGAACAAACAAGTGCAGATGTCACTTCGACTATACATTTTTGCCTCTCTGGGATATATTCCCAGGAGTGGTATTGCTGGGTCAAATGGGAGCTCAAATTCTAATTTTTTGAGAATCGTCCATACTGTTTTCCAGAAGGGCTAACCCAGTGGACATTCCCACCAACAGTGAAGGAGTGTCCCTTTCTCGCCACATCCACGCCAGCATCGGTTGCTTTTGTTCTTTTGAATGTGGGCCAGTCTCTGAGGTGTGAGATGGTATCTCATTGTGGTTTTGATCTGCATCTCCCTGATGATTAATGATGTAGAGCATTTTCTCATGTGCTTTTTTGCCATTCGGATTTCTTCTTTGAGAAAGTTTCTGTTCATTTCATTGCCCCATTTTTGGATGGGGTTGGATGTTTTCTTCTTGTGGAGTTTAACCAGTATTCTGTATATCCTGGATATCAACCCCTTGTCAGATGTGTATTCGGCGAATATCCTTTCCCATTCTGTAGACTGTCTTTGTATTTTGGTCACTGTTTCTTTGGAGGTGCAGAAGCTTCTTAGTTTAAGATAGTCCCATTTATCTATCTCTGTTTTCACTTGCTCAGCCAGTGGCGTGGCATCTTTGAAGATACCATTAGCTTCAATGTCATGGAGGGTTTTGCCAACTTTATCTTCAATGTACCTTATGGTTTCTGGTCTGATGTTGAGGTCTTTAATCCATTTTGATCTTACTTTTGTACATGGTGTTAGGCAGAGTTCTGAGCCTATTTTTTTGCATGTAGCCGTCCAGTGATGCCAACACAATTTATTAAAGAGGCTTTCCTTACTCCACTTCACATTACTTGCACCTTTATCAAAGATTAGATGAGCATATGATTGAGGAGAGATGTCAGTGTATTCAACCCTGTTCCATTGGTCTGCAGTTCTGCCTTTGTTCCAGTACCATGCTGTTTTAATTATTACTGCTTTGTAGTACAGTTTGAAGTTCGGGAGGTTGATTCCTCCCATTTTCTTTTTCCCAAGAATTGCTTTAGCTATTCGTGGGGGCTTATTGTTCCATATAAATTTCAAGAGTGTTTGCTCCATTTCTTTGAAGAATGTCATGGGTATCCTTATAGGGATTGCATTGAATTTATACAATGCTTTCGGTAGTATTGCCATTTTGACAATGTTAAGTCTCCCGACCCATGAGCAGGGGATATCTTTCCATTTCCTCATGTCCTCTTTTATTTCCTGAAGTAGCGTTTTGTAGTTTTCTTTGTACAGGTCCTTTACTTCCTTAGTTAAGCTGATTCCTAGGTACTTGATTTTCTGGGGCACAATTGTGAACGGGATTGTTTTTTTCATGTTGCTTTCTTCTCTCTCACTGTTTGCGTATAGGAAAGCCATGGACTTTTGGGTATTGATTTTATAACCTGCAACTTTACTATACGAGTCTATTGTTTCTAGGAGTTTTTTGGTGGAAGTTATTGGGTTCTCTAAGTAGAGTATCATATCATCTGCGAATAGTGAGAGCTTGATTTCTTCCTTTCCTACCTGAATGCCCTTAATATCTTTTTCCTGCCTAATCGCTATTGCAAGTACTTCCAGTACTATATTGAACAGCAGTGGAGAGAGTGGGCATCCCTGTCTCGTCCCTGATCTTAGAGGGAAGGCTCTCAGTTTTTCCCCATTGAGGATGATGCTTGCTGTAGGCTTGTGGTAGATGGCTTTAATTATGTTGAGGAAGGTCCCCTCTATACCCATTTTGGCTAGGGTTTTCATCATAAAGGGGTGCTGGATCTTATCAAATGCTTTCTCTACATCTATTGATATGATCATATGCTTTTTATCTTTTCTTTTGTTGATATGGTGGATTATGTTGATTGATTTCCGAATGTTAAACCATCCTTGCATCCCTGGGATGAATCCTACTTGGTCATGGTGTATGATCTTTTTGATGAGTAGTTGGATTCTATTTGCTAGTAGTTTGTTGAGGATCTTTGCATCTGTGTTCATCAGGGATATCGGTCTGTAATTCTCTTTCTTTGTGGTATCTCTGTCTGCTTTTGGTATCAGTGTGATATTTGCTTCGTAGAAACTGTTCGGAAGTGTTTTTGATATTTCAATTTCGTGGAAAAGCTTAAAGATCATCGGGAGTAAGTCCTCTTTAAAGATTTGGAAGAATTCACTAGTGAATCCATCCGGGCCAGGATTTTTGTGCTTGGGGAGACTTTTTATTACCATTTCAATTTCCTTGATGGTGATAGGTCTGTTCAGGTATTCCAGGTCTTCTTGATTCAGCCTTGGGAGTCTGTAGGAGTCTAGGAATTTATCCATTTCCTCGAGGTTTTGATGTTCCGTGGCATAAAGCTTCTCAAAGTACTCCCTGAGGATCCTCTGAATTTCTGTGGTTTCTGTTGTAATGACCCCCTTTTCATTTCTGATTCGGTTTATTAGGGTTTTCTCTCTCCCTTTCTTTGTGAGTTTTGCTAGAGGCTTATCGATCTTGTTAATTTTCTCAAAGAACCAGCTTTTGGTTTCATTGATCTTTCGGATTGTTTTTTGGGTTTCCATCTCGTTAATCTCTGCTCTGAGTTTTATTATTTCCTTTCTCCTGTTCGGGTTGTGCTCCTTTTTTTGGTCCTTCTCCAAGCTCTTAAGCTGTGAGGTTAGGTTACTTATGTGTGCTCGCTCCTCCTTCCTGAGGAATGCTTGTAGAGCTATAAACTTTCCTCTTAACACAGCCTTTGCTGTGTCCCATAAGTTTTGGTAACTCGTGTTCTCATTTTCATTCGTTTCTAGGAATCTTTTGATTTCCTCTTTGATTTCCTGTCTAATCCACTCGTTGTTCAATAGTGCGCTGTTTAATTTCCAGGTGTTTGATTTAGTTTTCTGTTTTTGTGTGTGATTTACTTCTAATTTCAGCGCATTATGGTCTGAGAAGATTGTTGATACAATCTCTACCTTCTTAATTTTATGGAGGCATGTTTTGTGGCTCAGCATGTGGTCTATCTTGGAGAATGTTCCATGTACGCTTGAGAAGAATGTGTATTCAGCTTTTCGTGGATGAAGTGTCCTGTATATATCTACTAAGTCCCCTTCTTCCATTGTTTCCCTCAAATGAAGTATGTCCTTGCTAAGCTTGAGTCTGGTTGATCTATCAAGAGGTGACAAAGCAGTGTTGAAGTCTCCCACTAGTATTGTGTTGCTATTGATGTCTTTTTCCAAATCTATGAGTTGTTGTTTTAAGTACTTTGCTCGTCTCTCATTAGGTGAACTTGCAGTGTTTTTACCTTCATTTTGATACTTAATTTTGTTCAAATGTTTTATAAGTTTTGCACTTCTGTTAAATTGATTTTTAAGAATTTTAAACATTTTGTTGTGATTGTAAATGAAATTACTTTCTAAATTTTCATTTTATATTGCTCACAGCTAGAATATAAAATTGCAATTGATTTTTTGTATATTGATCTTGTATCTTTTGAGCTTAATGCAGTCATTATTTTCAGATTTTTTAAATAGATAATGAATCCATAGGATTTTCTAGAGTAATTATGTAATATTTTGGGAGCCAGAGAGGTGGCTTAATGGGCTGAGAACATGGATAAGCTACGCACATGCAGGGGGCCTGGATTTAATTCAGGGCACCTCTAGGACCCTTGAGCATGGACCATACTAATTTCTGAGCACAGAGCAAAGACTAGCCCCAAACCAAAAAAAAAAGTTTATGAGTATAATATTTTTGTACTCATGTTTGTAGAATGAGAATCATAGCAATCTGGTTTTATATTAAACAAATTAGATTGCACTCAAGCTTTTTCCAATTATAATGCTGCATATGTTTAAAGAACAATGTGGGAGGGTGTCACTGGGCCATGCTGGGAATCATATGCCATCTGCAGCCTGCCGTGTCTTCCAAATCCAAATGACAGCGCTCTGCAGTGAAGGGTTTTATAAAATGTGGCTATACCTATTTCAATAAATCAGACTGAGAAAATCGTTGAGAAGTACTGCCTTTGGATGATGACTTGGTCTGACACATATGTCTGGGAACATTCTAGGGAGAAGGAAGGACCCTCTGGAGGAAAAGGAGAATAGGGAAAACCGGAAGTCAATACAGTTCTATGTACTCACTTGAAAAGTGTGAAAAGAGCTAGAAAAAGAAATATCCCTTCTCCATAGAGGATGCAGATAATGGTGAAAAGTGGCATGTTGAGCCCTTCATGAGTTTGCAATTTAAAGAAGTAAAGGCAGTGAAATGAAGAAAAAAATCATTTTTGCTAAGTTTTCCTGTGTAAGTAGCAATATCCTTTTGTTTTACTGGAACTTTTTTTTTTTATTAGTGAAACACCATGAGGTACAGTTGTAGACTTACAAATTTTTGTGCTTGGGTTTTAGTTATACAATGATCTAGTATCCATCCCTCCACCAGTGCCCATCTTCCACCACCAAGGGTCCTAGCATCCCTCCCACTCCCCAGCCCCCCAACCCACCCTGCCTCTGTGGCAGGGCATTCCCTTTTGTTCTCTCTCTCTCCTTTTGGGTCCTGTGGTTTGCAAGAGAGGCATTGAGTGGCAATCAGGTTTGGTCTATAGTCTACTTTTAGCTTGCTTCTCCCATCCTGGGAGGATCCTCCCAAAACCCTTTATTTGGTGCTCCCTTCTCTATCTGAGCTTCCTTTTCCCACACTGAGCTGATCTCGTCTTATCCGTTCGTTTTAATATAATTAAGATCCAACATATCATTGTGTTAGTTTATCTAAAGCTCTTGTTCCATTGAGCTAATAGTAAATGTTCATAAAAGGATAGATGCTTATAATGTTACTAACTTTAAAACCTAAAAAAAGCACACACACATAAAAATAATGGTAACTAGATTATTATGTTGTAGGGTGGTAGCTATCCTACGCGGTAATCATTTTTGCAATATACAAGTATATGAAATCAACACTTATTTCATCTTAAGCTTATACAAAGACATATGTTATTCATCTCAACACAGTCTGGAAGTAAATTATTACAAAGTGCTTGTGAAGGGCAGCGGGATAGGGCACTTATCTTGCACAAAGCCAACCTAGGTTTTAACCCTGGTACCCCATATGTGCTCCCAGACTCACCAGGAGAGATCTCTGAGCACCGAGCCAGGAGTAAATCCTGAGCGCTTCAGAGTGTGCCTCCGATAAAAAAAAAAAAGATGATTGTGGAGAGGATAATGGATAAATCTGAGAAGACTGCACCTGTGTGTTCAGTACATCTATTTCAAGCTTATCTATAATCATATTTAATTGCATCACTTATTTCTAAATGACTAAATTAAGAAACAAGCTCTCTTCTCATTGTATTTCAAGACATGATGCCAAAAACACAGGTCCAAAACATGGACATTAAAAGGCCAGGGCTACATCCTGAAGAAGTAACTTCAGAACAGATCTGTCCCTCTCTCCACTTTTCCTTTCTCTCAGCCTACCTTGCTCTAGTTCAGAACATCCATCTGACCCTGAGATTATTGTATCATGGTGTTTGGGGAGAAACTCTTATGGCTGCAATTAGTTCCTGTGCCTATAACATATCACCTGGGAACAAAGTTCACTAGGAGCATGTTTGGATAATTCAAAGTACAGAGCTACATTTGGAGTAACTATCTCATCTCTGCTGGTTTCAAGTGACCCCAAAACAAAGCAATCTAGTATGGAGACCCTGGGCAAGCATCCCATATCAACCTGTATTCTCAGGAGGACAACATCTTCAGGAAAAATAAGCAGTGTCGGGGATCCCTGGTGACTGAAATTTACTTGCCCACCTCTGCTTTGCTTCTTGTAAGCAGATAAACCCTCTACTAGCAGCAAGAGAGAAGCCCCTGTTGCTGAAGAAAGCAGAGAATAGGCACTTATTTCCTCTCTGTGTCAGCCAAGCCAGACGAACAGTATCTGCAACTTCAGACAATGCTCTATCGGATCGAAGGAATGACTCAACCATGCCACTTAGGAAATAAAGTCATTTTCATTCTCTGGGCTTTTATTTCTGCTTCTGTAGATTGGGGATGTAATTACTCCTGCAGGAAGAGTGACATCAAGGATAAAAAGGAACATGTCCTAGAAGATTCTTTGTTATATACAAAGCAGTACACAAAAGGAACTTGAAAATGTAAGTGGCATCATTGCTATGTTCAAACTTGGCCCAGATCTAAATATTGGAGTGACTGAAATTTAAGCACGAAAGTTTGTAAGTCTGTAACTGTACCTCATGGTGATTCATTAAAAATAATAATAAAATACAATCTTTAGCACAATTTAGTTTCCTCAGGGGTGTTAAGGAAAAAGTAAATAAATACTTAAGTGGCTAGAAGCATGGCCAAAATTTCTTACTAGTATTGTTCTAAAAAAGATGATTAACTTTTAAAAACATGTGCTTTTTAAAATAAACTTCATAGTGCTTTCATTTTAATCAAAAGTATATGGTTATAGATTTTTTGTCCTTAATAGGTACCCATACAAATAGCTACTGTTTATCATTGCTCTAATTGGTCCCTTTGTTCCAGTCTAGTTCTCTCAGATCCATCCTTCACACCACTGCCAACCTCCTCTGGTTCAAAGACAAATCTGAGGTTGACTCATTTTTTCCCCTAAAGAACCATAGCCAATCAGTCAAGTCTTAAGAATCCTGCTTCCTTAATAGCTCTCAAATCCATCCATTTTTCTCCATCCCACCTGCCTCTATTCTAAGTCACTATCATTTCTCACAGGAGACTAATACATTGATAGCTTCACACTCACTCTTAAGGACTCCTGTGTTGCTCTTTTTAATCTCGATTCCATTCTATACACTGTAGCCAAAATGATCTTCCTCAAGTGCAAATTTGATCATGGAACTCTCTACTGAAAACAGTGACTGGCAAGATAATCAGGATTAAGTTTCCAGCAGCTGAACTAGTTGCCCTGCTCTTTCAAATGCAATCTTCAGGCTCAATCCCTTGCTTGGTTCACTGACCTCACTGTGCCCATTTCTTCTATTGCTCTTTTTCTTCTATTTCTATTTCTTCTATTGCCCAGGCATACTCAACTATTCTAGTCCATCCCTAGGCAATGCTTTCACAATGCCCACCTTTTGTATATGCCATGCTCTTTATGAGAAAGACTCCTCAATCATTTATACATCCTGTCTTCACATGCCTTCACATGTTATAGTCTCAACATGGCCATCCTTTCTTCTGGGAATCCTTCTCATACCTCCAAAGTCTAACTTAGATGCTCCTATTATATGTTTTGGTCTTGGTCTTGACATTATTTGCCTCTCTCTTATTACTTACTTGCTGCTATGATTCATCAACTAGTCTATCATCTTCCTGAGTGCATCAAGAAATCCTTATTCTAGTTAAATTCCCACACCGATTTTGTTTTCTCACACAGCCTTTCTCCCCGATCTCCCAGGCCCTGGAGCTATTGACATAGCTCAAAATCATGTTCTGTGCAGAGGAATTGCTCCAGACTACAAAAGGAAAATAACTTGTCCATGATAGCCATCCCTCTACAGGATGCTGATTGACATGGGTATATACAGGTTTGATTCCTTGCCTCTTTAGGACAATTCTACAGGACTTCAGGTAACATTGGTTGAGTTTTCTTTCTTTTTTGTGGGGGGTGCTAATAACCCATTCAGCAATTCACAGGGATCACTCCTGACATTGCTCAGAGGATGATAGTGGTGCCAGGGATGGAAATAGACTAGACTGGATGCAAGGTAAAAAGTATTAATCCTTGTACTATCTCTCTGGCCAAAATATGACTGTTTTGAGCATCTACATATTTCCTTGTCTAATCCTGACAACCCCAGTTTCTTTTAGTGTATCTCCCAAAAATATTCTTAAATCCTCTGTATACAACCTACAGTCTCATTCTCTATGTCCAATCCAGGGAACCCAGTCTAAAACAATTTCCACCACCCAACACAATATCAGAACACAATGTGTATACAAAATGTACTTGACATAAGAAGAAATATAAATGATTAAATGCCTTTTAAGTCCCACTCTTATAGCAGGAAAACTCTATCACCCATATTTCTATTTTCAGTATTTATTAAAGTGCTTGAATACATAAGTGCTTGAATGACCCTTCAAATTTATAACAAAGAGAGCAGTCTTCCTGAGGTATGGTGCATCTTTATCCATCAGGTCCAAGGTGATACAAGATAAAGCACTACAGAAATGTAGTACTACTCAGGATAATGATCAGATTTACTGCTCAATGGAAGAACTTAATTTGCAAATTGTAAGTATTTAGAAAATACTTTGCTTTTCACCGGGGTTTCAAAGGACTAATTCTTCCTCAGAACTGAAGGAATTTTATTGTGATTTCTGTGATATCAGATCTGATAGAGTGTTTTAAAAGATGAATCTTTAGGAAAACACCAAGAAAGAAGATGTTTGAACCCATAAGACTTCCAGAAAATTTTGGATATACTTTCCTTGGATATTCCTTGATACTGTAAGAGTTGGATGACCAATGTTCTTGCCACTGTATTATCTGTAGCTCATTAGGTTATTAGAATAAATCAGGAACTATCCAAATCAGCCTCCTTAGAATGCTACTCTGTTTTAATGACTTGGATTTGGGGAATTGATTTAATAAGGGAAATTACAATGGTCCTGGAACAATCCAATATGTAAAAATTAGGTTTTTCAGAATATTAACGGAATTTCAAGGGTATTTATAAAAGACAAGAATATCTTGGATATCAGGACTAAATCACAATAGGGAAATCAGATTAGATACTGTAATGCACTCAAAGAATTCTCATCCAGTAAAAATATGACTTTATAGGCAACACATAAACATGTTGGGAACCCTGAGGAAATCATATTTAGTACTCAGATTTAATTATTTAAAATAGGTGTTATCTTTTAAGAACAGTTTTAAAATTTGAAACCTGTGCTTTCCCACATCAACCCCAAATGAGAACACCACTTGGTTTGCATTATCCTTCCTCAAGGAAGATTCATGTTGTACAACAGCTTATCAAAGTCTTGGGAAACTCTACTGGTAAAGAAAAATTTTAATTTCTTTGATCCATTCTCAAAACAAGTATGTAATTTCCCATGGTACTCCACTTGAGTGTGGCTGCTTTACTATAGCTTTTAAAGAGTTTTATATTGTCAGTGCAGTGCTATAGTTACAGAGGATATTTTTGGGACTATACCTGGTCCTGATAAATACAGTAATTTGGAGTTAAGAATAACTAGAGATGTGGGCTTATTAAGATAGGGATGAAGTCTTTCCTTTCTAGTCCTTCTTGTTATAGATGAGATTGTTTGAGGTGAAGATGAAAAGAATGTCAGGAGGGTAATACCCGAGGATGAACTGAACAGAATTAGTGATTAATTTCCATAACAAGGATGAGGCAAGAAAGTAGACTTCTGTAACCATTTAGAGCAGAAAGTTACCTTTAAGATTATCTAGCCGGGCAATTTTACAACTTTGATTCAGACTTGAAGGTCTTCAAACATCAAACCTTCAAGGAAAAAGAAATGGGAATTTCATAATAAGAAAGTAATCACTGAAGGTCTGCTCAACAAGAGGAGCAACTAAAGGAATGCATGGTGGGGACTGGGGTGTTGGAATTCTTCCCTTAACATAATGAAATGTGTTAACATTAACATAATGAAACATTAACATTAACATAATGAAATTCCCTTAACTGTTAGGGAATCCTAGATCTGATAGGTTGTATGAGATGATAAACTTTATTAGACTGCTTAAGACATTTAGTCCTGGGCTAAATTTTAAGTCCATATCATTCTCTAAGAGTCTCTGAGATGGATATATTCTTCTCTGATTTACAGATGAGAAAACAAAGGCCGAGGAAATTAATTATTTTTGTTCACTCAGATGTCAAGTGATAAAAGGCAGAATTCAAACTCAGATGAGGCCAAGGTCTTTTTACTCCATCCCTGTGCTGCTTCCAAGGGCTGAGCTGGAGCACTTGTAGAGCAGCACTATAAGAAACCAGAGCCTGAGAGATTTTACAGCTGGGTTTGTTGAGTTCAATCAAGTGTATGAGAACAAGGACCTCCAACGACTGCACAGGGTTATACAAGGCAGGCAGAGGTCACTTTAAAAAGTATGCCACTGCAGGGGCTGGAGCAATAATACAATGGGTAGGGAATTCGCCTTGCATGTGAACGGCCAGGGTTCGATCCCCAGCATGCCATATAGTCCCCCACGCACCACCAGGAGTACTTCCTGAGTGCAGAGCCAGGAGTAATCCCTGAGCATTGCCGGTTATGACTCCCCCGCCCTGCAGGAAAAAAAAGTGTACCACTGCATCACTTAAGGCAATCAACATGTACTGTTCTGTTAGCAGGTAACAGTGGGACCAAAAAAAAAAAAAAAAAAAAAAAAACCCAGACACACACACACACACACACACACACACACACACACACACACACCTGATAATTTCTCCTCTCTTCACATGACTCAATTTACCATCTCACTTTCTAGGAAATTACAACAAAATCTTAATGTCACCTGAAAACCTTTTTAATGTCCAATGTTTTTCTAACAGTTGTCCTGGCCTGGAAAAGGCAAATAGGAGGCAAAGCCCAATGCTGCTTTATGCTAATACTTCCCTTATCTTGCCAGGCACATCTGGGGTGCACTGCAGCCTCTCTCTCCCAGGAGCAATCTAAATCATCTCCTAACTCCCATTTTTCTTTAACTTCTTTGAGTTTGGCAGGCATGAGGATTGAGCCCTAGATCATGCCTTCAGGTTTACGAGGACAGTCATCTGTCATCAGCACTCACAGTGCCTTATCTTGGCCTCAGACTGCATGAATCCCCCTGACTCTGACTTTCTGGCAAGCAATGAAGTTTTCTCATCTCCAACTATGAAGATTCCAACCCATTATTTCCTTCTGCAGCAGCACACAGTGCGATTTTCCTAGCCCCTGGGCAAACAACAAAACACATGGCTTCCTACAAAGAAAAGGTCACAGAGCTTTAATCCATACCACTTACCCACCCTAAAAAAGAAAGCAAAAATGGGGCAAGGGAGCAGGTCTCCTTTTTTATTCACACCTGAAATGTGTACATCCTCATGTTTCAATTGGTTTGTCACTCTAGGAAACTGCATTTGGTGCATAAACATGATGAGTGAAAAATTACAAAAGTGAAGTAACACAGTGGTCACATACATGGTGCACAAAGCCACAATCACTGGCATTTTTAAAGCTCTTATAATTTTTTGTGAATTTAAACAACTCCATTAACTTTTGATATATATATATACATATATATAGTAACCTGTTTCAAAAACTTCATTTTTTCAGACACCTGCTTCTGCTCTAAGATGAACCTTTAGTTTTCTCATGCAATCCTCACAAAAACCAAATAGTATGTTCAAATAATAGAGTCATATTTGAACATACCATCAACCTATCCTCCTTCCCACTAAGAACTAAGAGTTTGATTTCTGTTAAGGAATGATTTTTTTGAACATACAAATATAAACACAAAATCTTCCCTTATATTTTCTGTATGCACATAGATTTTAATTTTCTAGGAATTCTACATATTGCCTATATACAACTCAAGCTCTATTAGTACACAGGCAACATTGGGCATTTTCAGGAGCAAAGTTGAACTGGTCCTGGTTGTTACTCTACACTAAGAGTAGAGAAATTTTTCATTTTGTTAAGGGCCATTTGCATATTTATGACATTACACCTGGATTCTACAAAAATAGGCAGATGGGCCATGGGTAGCCATTGAAAAGCATACCTGTGCTGACATGTATTAGGGTCAAACCACAAGATTATATGGGCCCACTGAGGCCTCCAAGCCAGACATTGCCCATTCCTACTCTACATGTTTACCTGAGAATCTAAGAAGCAAATCCCACCTAAGTTCTGCCTTAAGTTATACACATGCATACACACGTACACTCAATAGTTATCTTCCTATGTCCCATGTCATATCTATATCATATCTATGTCCCATAAGAACACTGTAGGTCTCAGTGGCATATAGAACCCCAAATCATTCTTTTTCAGACATGTTAAAAACAACAATAGGAAGTGAGCAACAGATTTTTAGTAAGAATCATTTCCACAAATATATTGAATACTGAAACTATTCCTGCCTATGCTTTTTCATTGATTTTGTCCAGCGTAGCTCATGCCACACACAGACCCAGGAAACTGCTTTGATGACCCCTGCCATCTTTATCACATCCACAGGAAATGGAAATTCATTGTGAAAAATTCATTGTGAAGATGTATGGTTTTCAGGACAGTATTTTATCAAATTCACTGATCCATGAGATCAGTGAGACCTGGATTCTTAGCATTATATTCTTATTACTGATAATTGGTTAAGCCACTATACTTCTAACACCTTCTCTTTTGTAATTCCCTTTCTATGCCTTTTTTGACATCCCCAAAATGTTCTTATACTTTATACAGCTATAACCCAAAGAAACGTCAAAATTTCCAATAACCATTAGAATTCTGAAAGAGAGGATTCCTTCTCGGGACCTTCAGAATAGCAAAACCTTCATTTCAGATTTTTAGCTTCTGGGACCCTGAAAGAATAAATGTTTTCTGTTTTATCCGCTTTATTTAAACACTGTAGTTTAGAAATTTGTTCATGATTACATTTTTTACAGGCATTCAATATGCAAATACTAATACCACCACCAGTGTGATCATCCCTCCATCATAGGCCCAAAGTCTACAACCTTAGCAGGCACAAAATAATTTATTTTATATTGCTTATTACAACTAAAAGGCAATTATCAAAAAATACTTTAGTAAAACAAGTTTTTAAATTTTTTTTATTTTTCTACTTAGTTCACAATATTTGATTACAGTTAATATTCAAAACACCAATCCCACCACCATTACACCTTCCCACCACCAAATTTGGAATGTTTCCGTCCCAAACCCCAATCCTTGTGCCAAAGCCCAACTGAAATAATATATTTTGTATTGTCTGTTATGGAAAAATGCTGAAAATACTACAAAAAAATATCCATAGAGGAGACAGTGTGAAGAATGTTCTATTTTGGCAGGGGACATTAAGACATTCTTTAGAATATTATTAACACGTCGTTAAAGGTTGAGTGATGTGAGCTTTTGTATATATATATATAATATATCTGAAACTATGTATATATGCATATATGTATATATTTCCCTCTATGATTTGTTGCCTACTATTTGAACCCCATCAAATGTGGTGTGGTACTTATGGGGAATGGGTAGGGTGTATCCTTTTTCTTTTCTTTTCTTTTCTTTTTTTAAATTTTATTGAATCACCATGAGATAGTTACACGATTTCATGTTTGGGTTACAATCACACAATGATCAAACACCCATCCCACCATCCACCAGTCCACATTCCCTACCACCAATATCCCCAGTATACCTCTCCTTTCCCACCCTTCCCCTGCCTCCATGGCAGACAATATTCCCCATACTCTCTCTCTACTTTGAGCATTATGGTTTGCAATACAGACACTGAGAGGTTATCATGTTTGGTTCTTTACCTACTTTCTGCACACATCTCCCATTCTGACCAGTTCCTCAAGCCATCATTTTCTTAATGATCCCTTCTCTATTCCAGCTGCCTTTTCCCCTTTGCTCATGAGACAGGCTTCCATCTATGGAGCAATCTATCGATCTACTATCCTTAGGTGTCAGCCTCATGTTATGTTGTTTTATACTCTACAAATGAATGCAGTCCTTCTATGTCTGTCCCTCTCTTTCTGACTCATTTTACGTAGCATGCATGATACTCTTGGGTAGAGAGTGTCTTATGATGCAGCTGTGCTGGCCAGGAATACGTTTACTCATACATGAACTTGGCAGAAGCGTGTGGGAAATGGCCTAGAGCATGATAGCGGTTGGCTTCTGGAGGTTTTCGGCTGCTGGGACTGGGTTCCTTGGGATGGGGAGGGCTCTCACCCGCCCCCCTCGGGGGGCGCCCTGATTGAAATAGCCTGGCGTGGAGTCCAGTGGAATGGTTATTGCCGGCATCATGTTGCTCCCTTCTGGGAGAAAAAGCCATGTGATGTGGATGGTGGCCAATGAGAAGATTGTCTGGTGCTGGCTGGAGGTGGCTTATGGGCATGGCCCCTGGGTCGCAGGAGACTGAGGAAAAATGGGCAGAGGATTTCCGCTCCTGGTCCCATTGAGCCCAGAGTCCAAGATCACAAACTTTTGCATTACCTGAGATAAAACATAATTTTTGAAAATTGTTGTATCTCACTATCCACGACCTCAACCCTCCTGTTGTTCATCGATTTGCTCGAGCGGGCCCAGTAATGTCTCCATTGTGAGACTTCTTGTTACTGTGTTTAGCATATCGAATACGTCACGGGGAGCTTGCCAGGCTTTGCCATGCGGGCAAGATACTCTCGGTAGCTTGCCGGGCTCGAACTCGGGTCAGCCATGTTGGCTGCGTGCAAGGCAAATGCCCTACCACTGTGCTATCGCTCCAGCCCTATCTATGGGGACATTAAAAATGTTTATTGTATTAAGACACCTAGCTTGTGATTCTTTGTCCTTTGGCTCCTCTGCCATTATTCAGAGGTCCGTCTCTCCTCACACTTACAACTGCCTTACAACTTGGGCGAGCATGACCCCATCCTACATACAAGCAGAAGTCCTCCTTGCCCCAGCTCCTTGGACCTGCCCCATGTTTTCTGACTGAAAGGTAGCCACCAAACCAGGCTGAATCTAGCACAACAGCAACCTTCCATTCCCTGAAGACCTTGCAAAAGCCTGGATCTAGCTCTGGGCCCAGCAACTGTTCTGTTATGGTAAAACCTGGGAAAATCTCTGAATATTTCTTTTTTTATGTAGAAGTACTGCTATTTATTCAGCCACTGATTAAGCTGTTTGAATTGGGCATGAACTCCACCTTACTTTTTTTTTCTTCATTTTTTATAATTTTATTTATTGAATCACCATCAGAGCAGTTACAAAGCTTTTGGGTTTAAGTCTCGGTCATACAATGAAACACCTGTACCTTCACCAGTGCCCATTCTCCACCCTCATAAACTCCAGTATTCCCCTATCCCACATCCTGCCCCTCCCTGTGGGGCAGATGATTTCCACATTACTCTCTCTCTACTTTGATTATTTTCAATATTTTGACACCAGACCCACCATTATTATTTGTGATTTTACCCCAACACTCAGATCTGCTTAAAAGGCAACAGTGTAAAATATGTTTTCTTTTTTTTTAAAATTTGTTTTCTATTTCTGATTATGAATAACATATGATGTTGCCCGGCTGCAGTAGTGGCCACACGATTTTGAAATTCTGAAATTTTAACACTTAAATCTGGAGGGATTTCTGCCAAAACCTGCTGGGTTCCAAGATTTGTTCCTGAGTCTCTGGGATTATGGCCATTAAGCAGCTTGATCAGGAGCCAGAGAGGCTGTTCGTGGGTCACAACTCGAGGTCTCGCTGGGGTGAGTAGGAAAGGGCCAGCTCCAACCCCATCCCTTGAGGCCCCACATGTCTCGTCACTGTGGGTACAAACATGACTGTCCAATAGCCTCTGGTGGATGTAGGCCACCAAGCTGCCAAGAGGGAGCAGGTGGAGGAACAGTACCCTCTCCCCACTGGGGTGGCCAGTGACAGTAACCTACTGCATGGTCTGGACACATTTCTACCAAAAGCTGCTGGGTTTCGAGATATGTTTCTGAGTCTCTGGGATCATGACTGTTAAGCAGCTTGATCAGGAGCCAGAGAGGCCGTTTGTGTGCGACGACTCAGGGTCTCATTGGGATGGGGAGGAAAGGGCCGGTTACACCCCCATCCCGTGAGGTCCCACATGTCTCGTCACTGTGGGCCCAATTCTGACTGTGGCCTCTGGTGGATGGCGGCCACCGAGCCGCCTAGAGGGAGTAGGTGAAACCACTGAATATTTCTGAGTCAACTGAGAAACAAAGGAATATATACTAACCCATCTCTGTTTCAAAGAAACCTCAGTAGGACATCAAAGCTGAGGGAATGGAGAAAAGTCTCCATTCAGAAGGAATGTTCATAGGAATGAGATAAGGCTCAGTGACAGCTCAGTAGAACATGACACAGAGTGATATCAAATCTGCTTCTTTGTTTCTTATTCAGGCATTTTGTTCCTTGCCCCTTTAACAGATTGCTGGATACAAGCTATTCATTAGAATTTTCTGGCATAACTACATTAAAAAAAAGAAAAGAAAAGAAAGGGAAAAATATACAGAGGATGAAAGTTATACCTTCAAGGATTCTAATTTACTTTGTAGCAGTTATACCATTGTTACGCTTGGGATAGAACCCAGATCCTGTAATTGCAAAGCAAGCACCCTACCCGCTGTACTACCTTTCCAGCCCCTATCACTACTTTTTATAACTGTCTGCATTTGCTTCATAAAGCCACATCTTCTACTCTGTACAAAATAAGTCTTGTTTTAGTTTCCACTGTTGCATAATAAACATACAAAATCACAAATTTAGAAGTTTAGAACAACAGTCACTTGATAGTCAGAGCCTATGTTTTCTGCTCAGGTTTAAAGTGAACTAAAAGGTGTCTGACTTGAAGTCTCTGGGGATGAATCCATTTCCAGACTGATTCAGATTCCTAACAGCAATCTAAGATGATTTGATTATACCACAATCCATTATCCAATCTATTGCTGATGAATGTTTGGGTTATTTCCAGTATAAGAGGTATTTCAAAAAAGGTAGCTATGAATAACTGCTACGTATGTATACATATATGCATACACACACAAAAGTCTATATATTTGTTCAGAATATATGCATTCAACCAGTCTCACAGGCAGGATATGTACATATTTAATATGGCAAATAACTTCCCAAATTATTTATATTCATTTTTACAATATCAGTATATTGTAATTCTTTATGTTGTCACTTTTTTTTACCAATAGTTGGTATTTTCTGTCTTATTTTGGTTGTTTTTTACCATCAGCTTTCCACTCCTGACCCCAAACAAGCTTCCCAGGTGATTCCAATTTTCAGACATAAATGAAAACTTGTTTAATTGCTGTTATCTCTTATTGGTTTCGACCACATTAAATTGTATATGCAGGTGAAAACAAAACTAAATATTTGCTATTTTATATAACTAAAACTAATATTCTCTTCAAAACATATTCATATTTGTACTAAAAATGAAACGGACGCACTCATCAGTGGGGAAAGATTGAGATAAAGTTTTAAAATTACAAATGGATTTTAGTCTTCTATATTTTAATACCAAGTAGATCCTTAAAAGCTTGTAAACAGTCGTTTTTAACCTCTATTGCAGATTTGACTTAACCTCTTAAAAATATAAATATCCCCTACACAAATCCTTAGAAATCCTCATGTATGTGACTAGGTTAGGGTTTAGGAATGTGTGTTTGTAAAAGACTCATGCACAGCAATGGTTGAAACCATTGATGGTGGATATCAAATGGATTTCTTTTTCAGTCTCACAATCTAAGGTGAGACATAATGCTTTGGTAACTTTATAAACATTGGGGAGTGGGGGAAAAATACCTAGATTTCAGTTTCTTCCAGAATTGGGAATGCTTTACTTCCTCCTAGGTTGGAAAGATTAGATTACGCTTCTTAACTATTTCACTAACTATGTCTCTCTGCTGCACCAAGGATAGAAGGTATTTGTGTATTTGTTTGATTTGTACACAGCTCTATGGATTCAATGTTAAAATATCAACAATAAGTATTACACAGGTATTTTTAAGATACGTCCGTATTACCTAATTGGATGATTGAGCATGTATGATGTAACCAGAAAATCAGGGATATACATCCATACAAATCTGTCTTGTTGAAAAATACGGCCATGGGTACAGAGAAATGGTATCAGGGTCCAGATCTTGTCTTGTATGTGGCTGACAAGAGTGTGACCCTCAGAGAACCACCATGAATTATCCTTAAGCACAGAGCCAAAAATAGTAAATCCTGTGTACCACCAGCTGTGGTAAATATAAAGGATACAGCAGGAGCAGAAGCATGGCGTGCCAGGTCACTTTAAATCTCACCTGTGGAACAGGTAACTAATCAGAATAGATAATAGGATGGCTGGGGTGGGACCAGCAGCAGATAAAAGGAAGGCCCTGCCCCATCTCTCTCTGTGCATGCACTTCCTGAACTTTTTCCTCTTCCCAAGCCCCCAAAAACAGGGCTGTAGGACCGGAAACCATGCGATAGTACCCGCAGGTCCTTAGACACCCAGGTAGTGACAAGGGGCTGAGCACAGGAGTCTCACTCACATGCACATGGCTTTGTGTGGATACTAGGAAATCTGGGTTAGGAATGACAGGAATTGCAGGAGTACAGCTGGGAGGTCAAGCGACAGGTACAGAGCACAGGGATCTCACCCACGCTCATGGGGCCGTGGCCTGAGACTGAAAAAAATATACACAGGATAGACAGAGCCGCTCAGGGAGACTGCACAGGACCAGACAGCACCCAGGACAGGACCAGTGACATCATTCATGGGTAAAGGAGAGAACTGGCCATATGCGAAGGGACCTGGACATACCTATTTTACCTGTACAATATACTTTTCAATCTTTTGTAAGCAATATTTTATAGTATTCTCAAGAACCTACCACTGCAGGAAAGCCCACTTCTGTGCTAAAATATATATCACCAACATAGACCACATACACACAAAATAGGCAGTCATCTGGGTACTTTTATTGTTATTTTATAGTTCAAACATTATGGGGGCTAGGTGGAAATTGCACCACATTTCAGACTTTAAGGTCCTTAGTTGTTTTAATCCAGTCGACAGCGGGGTTTGTGGAAGGTCATCTCTTACCTCAACAGCCTCAAACTTACTCCACAGGTAGGCAGATCTAAGCTTGAGGACTTACTAGTTCACAAGCTCTCCCAGATCTGAAATACCGATGGCCCTCCACAGGACTCTGCATTTTGCTTCTTAGTTTACATCATTCAAACATCCAGAGTCAGAAACCAGGTTCCAAGTTAGCAGAAGCCTACCTGTTGGCTACTGAGTGTTTTGGGGTCCCTCTCATGGTTCACCCAGGCCAGGCAAGCTGAACCCTACTCTCTTCTAGGAAGCCTGACAAAAGGCCCTCACCCTACCCGCCAAAGGTGGAAGCCTGTTTCCCAGACTTTACTCCTAATGACCCTGAAGAATTGATGCCTGCTGGGGATTTTTTTTCCAGCCACGCCCTTCTCGTGGTGTTTAGCCACGTCGGAAGACCAGAAGACACTTTATCACCTGGCTGCTCCTCCCCCCCACCCCCCGCCCCGCGCTCACCCCACCCCCCAACCGCACCCATCCCAGCCAGCCGAGAAACAAGTTTCAGCTGCACCCAGTGTAACCCGGGCGCTGTAGCCCGGGCGAAGAACCACAGACGGCTGGAGGCTTTGCTCTTCTAAGTGGATGACCGAGGCGGCCAGCGGGCACGTCCGGAAGGTCACGTCCCAAACCCGAATGAAGTCAGTCCACCACCGCTAGAACCCTGCCAGGTGCTCACCCTCCCGGTGAAGGACTGGGAAGGCTCAATCACGAGTCTACTCTGAGAGCCCGAGGAAACCCAGCGTGTGGCATTTTGGGAAATGTAGTCCCCCCACCACGTCCAGGGACGAGGGGTCTCGGGTCTGCTCACAAGGCCAGGCCTCCGCGAGGGATGACACGGCCAAGAAAACCTGAGGGCAGAGCTGTTCCCAGAGTGTGATCGCGAGTCCGAACCCCGGGGAAGATTTGGGGGTGCTATCCGGGCTCGGGAAGAGTCACGGGAACTACATTTCCCAGAGTTCCCCGCGCCGAGCTGGCAGCCGGCTGCCTCGCTTTTGCGTGAACGCGGCAGGTTGGTCCTGGAGCAGATGAGCGCAGACTATTTAGGCGAGAGCGCGAGGAGGGGGGAGCGCGGGGCAGGAGGAGTACCTCGGCCGAGAAAATTATGCATGCGTTAGGGAAGCTCTGAGAGAATGGCTGTGGAAGGTAAGGGACGCTTGGGCATTTTAAGCTCCCTCTTAATCCGCGAACCCCCAGGACCACACATCCCTATTGAAGCTTGGGGGGACGTGGGGAGGAGAGGAGAGAGGGTGGTGGCGAGAGGGCCCTTTCCTCCTACCGCTCCTGGCACTCACCTGCGTCTGGGAAGGCCAGTGGGCGTTTTGTTCAGTGGCCCTGCAAAAGGCATGTTAGGTGCGCAGGACTCACGGCGTGGAGGCACAGAGTGACCCTAAATGACAAACGGTGAGCTGGAAATGGAGGGAAAGGCAGAGAGGTCGGCATGAGGTCTCAGCCTGGAGCTGTCCCTTCCCCTTCCCTACCCAGCCTGGACCCGCTGGGTGGCCCTCCAGGTTGGGGATGCTCGCTTTGCACCCCGCACGTGAGAGAAGACCCTAGCCAGGTGCGTCATTGAGAAGCAAGGACTGCGATTGGGTCGAGGCCCCCACGTCGAGTGCACCAGGCAGCAGATGTACCCAGAGGGTGGAGGTGTCCCCACACCTGGCTCTGTTTATACAACCCTCTGAGCGTTAGCAAACTTTACAGAGACAGAATGAATCAGCCAGAGAAAGAAAATCCAACCAGCCTCTTCAGTCTAAGAAAAATCATTGTCTTTCAAGCCCACCTTCCCCTGATTGGCTTTGGGTTTGGTTCTCCTAACCTGCCTCCTGTGAACTTTCCATCTCAAAGCTTGGGACAGGTGGTTTGTGGAAGGTCCCGAGTTTTGTTGTTACAGATTCTTTGACCTGAAAACA
This sequence comes from Sorex fumeus, assembly GCF_029834395.1. Taxonomy (NCBI): domain Eukaryota; kingdom Metazoa; phylum Chordata; class Mammalia; order Eulipotyphla; family Soricidae; genus Sorex; species Sorex fumeus. Next base: position 62,325,310 of record NW_026606059.1, read on the forward strand.
CAGGCTTTCTCCTTAGGGTGGCTGGGGGTGGCGGGTGGAACTTGAAAACTAGACTTACTCTCTCAGATCAGAGGTCAAACTGCCTAGATGCTATAATGAAGTGAGCTCTAGTTTGGGGACTCAGGGGTCCTCCGTTCACTGACAGGAGCATGGTTTGGTGTGTGGCTCAGGTCAGAAGGGTACTGGAGCTGGAAGGCGAGCACATCTCTACTTGCAGGTGGGAAATGAGACTGTAACTTGTAATCTAAAAGCTAGGAGGAGGAACCAGGAAAGGAAGGGGGGAGGGGTAGAAGTAGAGAGAGAGAGAGGAAAGGAGAGAGAGTAATTATTTATGTTAAGTGGCAATAGCACAGCTCCTATGCTTAGCATCCATTAGCTAGGAAATCTGTTGACTTAGATTATCTCAGATCAGAGATTCCTTCCCCAGTTAACAATTTGTAAATATCCCTCTTTATACTGTGTGTATATATATGGGTATATACTATATATCTCTTCATATGGGTTTGAAAGAAAAGACAGCCAGATTTCTAGGCTTTATATGTGCAAGTGCAATAATTGGGTAAGGATCTGGTTTTCTGCATTATTAAAACACGGTTACACAAGACTTCAGACTTGAATATAAAAAATAATCGCATAAAATTCTTTTTGAACTTGAGGTCTCGGTTAAGTTCACAACTGGTATCCCTTCTGTTTGGATGACGTTGATTAGTAATATCTTCCGTTTTCACTCTTCTTTGTCTCTGAATGAGTGAGCATGAGGAAACTCCCTCTGGTTGCCAGTCTACAATTGTACTTACACACAATTTCCTGTTCATTGTAGAAAATATGGAATTAGTCATATTTCTTGTCAGGTGGGTTCTTTTATACCTGCTAAGCTAGCAGTTACAGAAGTCATTGTCAATATTGTAACCAGGAGATCCTGAGCTTGAATCACAGTTGTCTCAACTTGAAGAATGAAGAAAATTCTTTAAACTCCGTGGCAAATAATAATCCCTATCTTTGGTATTGGTAAAGGCAGAGTTCTTGCCCTTGTGTCTCCTTTCAGTTGATCTTTCCAGGTCATGGAAGACGTCACATTCTTTGAGAACTTGTCCCAGATCCTAGCTTTCCGAACCCTGCTTTCCTAGTATTCTATTCCTATTTGTGGGAGCAAACTCCTTTGCTAAACTTCCCTGACCTGAAATTTGTCTTACTTAAATCTCCCACTGGTCTAAGGAATATTCCTGTGGAATTGGAACCATGCTATTTTTGACTTTATAGTCCTAGGATAACATAGTACCTGGCCAAAATAAGTGCTCAGCAAATACTTATAAAATGAGCAGGAAGCAGATTTGTGAAGTTTTTGTGTCTGACTCCATTGGGAACTTGGGAACTTTCTTAGTAGCCCGTGTACCATAAATGAATTTCTTTTGGAGAGAGCTGAAGGTAAGTAAGACTTTAGTAGTAGTGAATCTTTTGACAAAGAATTTTCTGGAGCAGTAGTTCTCAACTCTCGGGGGGTCACTATTCTCCAGAAGCTTGTTTGAAGGACTGGTCTTGGGGATTGTTATTGGTATTTTGTAGCCTTTTTTCCAGGAATTCTAAATGCCCCGCAGTACATGGTCACCCTTTACAAAGTTCCCACCACTGAACAAAAGAATGACCCATGTGCACAAACTTAGTGGGGAAAACTGACTCAGTAAAAAATGTTGCCAGAGGAACTGAATGTTAAATGTTGAATGAATGAATAGTAAGCATTCAACATTTAAGCTTTATTTGGTATATCTAGGGGATGGACACTTTTCCTATTTATTTTCCAGGATACCTTTTAAGATGAGGTATAAGAACAGGGCTTATAGGAGGACTCTAAAAACTACGATCTCACATAATATTGTTTATACCTCTTCCCATCTTATTCAAAAGCTGTACTATTTGCCATGTATCCTGAATTTTCACTTCTTTATACCACTCAGCCTAATTAGCAACACATTAGACAGGTTTTTACAATGTGTAACTTTCTTTCCTAAATAAACTTGAACCTGTAGAATCTAAAGAGCACGTAGGAAATTCATTCATGTTGCTGCACCTGTCGCCTTGAGTTTTAGATGAAAAAGAGGTGCCCTTTGTTTATTGCTTTATGGTTACCCAAGGCTATACTTTCTTCTTGAATTTAATTACCACATCCCAGGTATAGTCCCAAGTTTGAGTATGACCTCTGCCTTACATTTATAGGTTTCTAGGCACCTTAGAGTTGCGCATTCCAACTCCCCAAACCAGGGTCCAACTTTATGGCCTGCTTTTAGCTTATATTATATTGGCATCCTGTTATCTCTGAAAAACAAAAAGAAACAGTGCAAACGTATTATAATAAACTACTCCTAATAGTTGGAAAACTAGTATCTCAGTAGAAGGGGGTAGCTAACAAACACCTTAGAGTAATTCATTCTATATAGATGGTTGTACAGATGCCTTTGCCAATTAAGGCAATTCTTTCCAACAGAAATGGGTTACATCTTTATGCAGAGAGTGGAAGGGGGCATGGATTCTTCAAGCACAGTGCTGTGTTTATTGTGTATCCCAAGAATGGTGCCTGGCACGTTGGGGACCACAGTAATTGTTTCATAGATTAAGTATGAATGCATCAGATAAGACAACTTCCTTGCTTATCCTTGCTTCATCTTCAGAGCTGTGTTAGAAAAGTGGTGTATATGAACATTGTATGGAATGTTTTCATTCTGGCTCTAACAGTCCCTCTTTCAGAGCAGGAAAATGATTTCCAATATTTAGAGCCAACCCCATCTCCCTCCAAAAGATTTCAAATGGAAGGATATTCAGTCTAAGTGACATCTGTTTTCAAGGAATCTGAGTTCTCCATCTTTTTTTTTTCTTTTTTTTTATTAGTGAAAAACCATGAGGTACAGTTATAGGCTTACAAATTTTGTGCTTGGGTTTCAGTTATACAATGATCAAGTCCCCATCCCTCCACCAGTGCCCGTCATCCATCCCCATGGGTCCCAGCATCCCCCCCCCCTCATCCCCCCCCCCCCCCGTCCCATCCTGCCTCTGTGGCAGGGTATTCCCCCTTGTTCTCTCTCTCTTCTTTTGGGTACTGTGTTTTGCAAGAGAGGCTTTGAGGGAGTTCTCCATCTTAAGTGAACAAATTGGTTCAGATTGACCTCTGAGTTCTTGGACCGAGACCAATTTTACTCATTTTATAAGTGGAAAACTATGAACCAAATGCTGTCAAATTTTGTGATAATGGTCCCCAAGAGAAAGGGGAAACACAGTATTAGGACACTTGTAGCAAAGAGGAGAAGCAGTTGTGATGAGTCCTGAGATTTGTGACCCTTGTAAATGATCACTTTACTCTATTGGAATTCAGAACTAAGTTTCAGAAAGTGAAAATGGAAGCTAAATCTCATATTTATTACAGGGGAACTTGCATTATGCTTTCTGGCTTTAGGTTGAATGGTCAAATGGGATTGCAAATATAGTAGCCCAGGAGTAAATTTAGCCCTCATAGATGTACCTGCGTTTGTGACACTGATGGCCCAGACCAGAGGTAAAATGTTCCCCTACAGCAGACAAGGGGGGTGTCCAGAGAGAGAGAGAGAAGCCGGAGTTGGCTGTTTTGTTCTCTTTCATTGACTTGCACATCTGTAGATGTCTTCAGATCCCAGGAGAGAGACTGGATGTACCATTTCTCATGAATTTTCTTTATGGCACCTGAGTGAAGAGGAAGGTGGCATTCTGAGTATTAGCCCACCTCTGTTCCCAAAATGTGAATTCTGAATGTACCTTTACTTGGTGAGGCAGGCGTTAGGTCTGACTGACAGTAGACTTTGCATGGAGTATGTTGGGGAAAAAAAGAATGAATGAATGATGAATGAATGAGTCAGATTATTAGTATAGCTGGTTTCCAAAAAAGCTTCCTTCCCACCCTTACAGAGAACTCCCAGCTGTGTTCTCCAGAGTCCATGTTGTAAAAGTAGAGTACTCTGAACAAATTATTCTGACTGATGCTGCGTGTGCTTCACTGTGGTGTTAGTTCTCAGAGATTTTCTTCCAGTGCATTTATCAGAAGGTGTTTTTATTCTCCATTTTTTGCTAATTTATCATTAGATTAAAAATAACATAGAATTTCAGAATTATAGCTTAACACCACTCTATAGGTAAGCATTTCACTGTACATACTACAAAGCTTTAAGAGTCATTCGACCTTCATTCCAAAAACCCTATCCATTCCTCCTACCAACCCACCATTTGCCCCAACAACCATCATTATTTTCACCAAGACTTGGAGGTGGTTGTTATTTTTTTTCCAGTTTATTGCTTAGATCTCATTTATAAGTGAAACTATCTGGCAATTGTCTCTCACTTCCTTAGTTTACTTAGTATACTTACATCAGTTATCTAGTGATGGTTGATAAATATCAATTATTTGTTATAAAAACTATTTATTTTGTCCCCAAAGGCACCATTTTATTTTTTTAACTGGCAGCCTAATGGGGCTAGAACAATAAGATAGTGGTTCAATCCCCAGTATCCCAGAAGGTCCTCTGAGCCCTCCTAGGAATGAACTCTCAACTCAGAGCCAGGAGTGACCCCTGAGCACTGCCAGGTGTGGTTCCCAAAATAAATAAAATAGCAGAGAAGTTTTCCATTGACTGTATTTACCAATTCCCTGTGGATGGGCACCTAGGCTGGTTTCATGTCTTGTCTACTTTGAATAATGTTGCTGTGAGCATAGGAGCATAATTCTTTTTTGAATTAGATTTTCTGCCTCCTTTGGATAAATGACTAGCAGGCATCACTTGACGGGAGTTTCCATTTGTACTGGCTATCAGCATAAGGGCTTTTTGCTTTTCTCCTATTTATGTTCTAACCCAATGTTTCTCCACTTTTTTCCCAATCATGGGACTCTTGACCCTGTTTCCTTTCTGCAACCCCTCCTCCTGGGTGGCCCCTATTCTCATTATGCCCCTCCCCCCCACATTTGCACCAGTTTCACCTGTGACCGACTTGGGATATCCTTGGGGGCACATAAGGGGTCCCCGGGTTGAGAAAAGCTGCTCTAACCCAGTGAGACCTGCACCAGCAGTTCCTGTTCATCACTCTTCTAAGGCCAGAGCAGTAAAAGCACATTGCGACCATGAGTGAGAAGTGGGACCTTGAACTTCCTTTCTGGCCTGCTAATGGTTCCTGTCAAGCCTCTCTCTGGAGCAAGACTTTCTGGCCAGCCAAATGGGCCTTCAGTCTAATCCTGAAGGCTCCTACCTGCCATAGCCCTTCCTAGTTCCTTCTGCTCACCTTTTCTCACTTGTCTCTCTGACGGTAGTTCTGTGCCAGAGGACATAGGGGTTGATGCTTGAGAGGACTCTGTGCAGCCTTTGGCTGATATCTGTGTGGTGACTTGTTGGGGGCCACAGGGGAGTGAAAGCCTGTGCTATGATACTGGCACTCTGAGGAGTGTCAGGGCTTCTGTGTTTGGTTGATGGGAGAAGGAAGGGCAATGGCAAACTCCCACCGGTGTTCTGGTAGGCCTTGGCTTTTCCATTCATATCAGAAAACGAAATGCTTGGATGCAAGGAACTCTACTAGACTTGGTGGGGGAGCCCGTTAGCTTTTCCGGCTCTGCCCTGCTGCCTTGACTTTGAAGGGAACAGAGAAGCAGATTAGACTTTGATAAAAGTCCATAAGTACAAAATAAAAGCCATGTGTGGGAGGTCTGAGAACAAATGGGGCATTTAGGGGGTAGGGATGGCCCAACCAAGGGAGCAGTGCCTCAATGAGCTTTTCACTAAGATATCGACACTAGTGGGAAGTGGGGGCCTAAAAGAGCAGAGCTGGACGTCTGTGCTCCCTCAGGGCTTTCTCCTTCCAGTCATGGTGTTTGGTGAGGGTCCAGTCCATCCCCTTGGGGCTGGGAAGTGAATGAGGCTGCTCCCAAGCCCTGCCTGGTGAATCCCTTTTCCTAAGGGCTCTGTTCTGTGCTTGTCCATATCCATAGCATTTCCCACAGCCTCGTGGGATCTTGCACTTGTCCTTTTGCAACTCCGGGATCAAGGGGCTGGGATGGGGCTGGGGGGTTGAGGGGAAGGGCGGGGAAACAGCTGCTCTAAGTCAAACAGATCCTTCCCTAATTTTGGGAAGTGGAATGTTGCATTGCGACCAGCCCTGAGCTGGCTCTGGAGAGCACATTGGCTATATTTAGCCCGAGTTTTCAAAAGTGTGGGTGCGAGAAGCTGCTGGTACAGCCTGCCTCCCCGAGAGATGCGCAGGAAGAGGCGGCAGCTGTCGGTGACAGGGGCTGCCGCCTCACTGCCTTCTGCAGGCTCTGGAGGCTGCAAGCTGCCAGCTGGCAGCTTCGCTTTCTCTGCCCTTTGGCGGTGGTGCCTTAGGAGGTATCTGGTGGTATTTGTCCAGCGTGCACCAGGTCTGCAGGGATTTGACATGTTTATGGAGCGGCCATGGGGTGTGGAGCTGTCGCTGACCAGCATGACAGGGTGGGCTCCAGCCTGCTCTTGTCTCACACAGTCTTTACCTGGGCAAGTCATGAGGCCCAACTGTGAACCCCAGTTCTGAGGCCCCACAGTGTGGACCTGGACTCTGTGTACAACAGCTTTGAGGCTCCTTTGCTGGTGGAGTTCAAAGGAAATATCAGTGGTAATGACCTCAGAGGCATGCAGAGAGGGGAGGATGAACCAGCCCAGAGGACCTCAGGAACCATTCAGTACCTGAGACACATGCTGATGACGCTTCTCTCACCTGGTCTGGAGGCACTGTGGCTTCCAAAAGACTAAAGGGGCATTGTGCTGTCACTCTTAAAACAATTATTTTGAGGTAGCATTGGTTTACAAAAGTATAAATGTTTATACCCTGTAGGGGTGCAGTGTTACCACACCACACCTGTCACTCAGCTCATTGGCCTTTTCAGCCTGTCCCAGACTTCTCCTTAACTCAAGTCTATGGTCTACATCTAAGGGTTTGTTTCCGTTGTATTCACGCTGACAATGGAAATTGTCTGTTTCCTTTCTTTGCTACATTATTTCCCACAAGTGCATGAGATCACTCAGCATTTTCCCTTCTCCATCTGACTTCCTGTATCTAAGTCATTTTCAAAGTCCCCATGGTATCTGCTGTAGTGGTTGGTGATCCATAAAGGAATGTGCAGTCTCTGTTAAGAGCAGAACAGTGTAATTGCTAAAATACTGGTGTAACGCACCCTCATCTTTGAACTTTGAACGTATTATCCAACTTCTTCGTTGTATGATTCCCTGCAACAGAGGGAAATGAAAATGAATAGGACAGGAGTGGAGTCACTCAGACTCTTCACGACTTAGTTTTTTTGTCATCAAAATTTTCCTCATTATTAACACCAGCAGTTTTGTGGCCTGTGTTTTCTCTGGTGATCTGATGATCATCCAAGCATATATTGTGCACAAAAAGTAAGCTTATAGTCACTGTCACTGTCCTCCCATTGTTCATCGGTTTGCTCGAGCGGGCCCAGTAACATTGTGAGACTTGTTACTGTATTTGGCATATAAGCTTACAGTACAAAAGAAATTTCACATTTTTCAAAGGAGGAAGCATGTCATGGAATGAATAAAAGTGACATGGTGCAGTGGTACACTGTGGACCAGTTAAGATCTGACTAAGCCATAGAACTTATTAAGAAAGAGAGAATTCACCTAAGAAACTGACTTGATAGAGAAAAATATTAGAGCTTAATCTAAAGATTAAGATAAATCTTTGAAAAGTGATGCACTAATATATCTGGGGAGGAAATATGATCTTTTGAACTGGGCTATGAAAAGTGAAGCATGCACTGAAATACGCCTTGTCCTGCTGACATAAATCTTGAAGCCATATAGCAAACGGAAAAGGGAGAGATAATTTTGTTGCTGTTGTAGCAATGAAAATGTTTGCAATAATTTAAATTTGATTGAGAAAGACCTCTCCCTTCTTTCCTTTTAGGGATGGGTCTTGGAGGCCTCACCATGAAGTCCTCAGGGACTGTTCCTGGCTCTGTGCTCAGGAGTGACTCCTGGCAGTGCTCCAGAGATCATATGCAGTGCCAGGAATCAAACCAGACTGGTTGCATGCATGGCAAGCAACTTAACTCCCACAGTCACTCAAGATCTCTGCTTTTTGTTTTTTTTTTTTAAATTAATTTTCTATTAACACACAGCGGTAGGGCGTTCGCCTTACACGCGGCCAACATGGCCGACCCGAGTTCGATTCCTCTGCCCCTCTCGGAGAGCCCGGCAAGCTACCGAGAGTATTCGATATGCCAGACACAGTAACAACAAAGTCTCCAATGGAGACGTTACTGGGCCCGCTCGAGCAAATCGACGATCAACGGGAGGGCCTTTACCTTACCTTTACACAGTGACATACAAAGTTATTTATAGTTGAGTTTCAGGCATACAATGTTCCAACACCAATCCGACCACCAGTGTCTCACAACTTCCCTCTATATGTGTCTATAGGTTCTTCTTACACCCTGCTAATCAGCTTTCTCCACAGACACATTTTTAAGTTTGGTTGTTTCGGTTTTTTGGATTTCTTGCTTTCATGTGCTTTCATTGTGTGGACTCTCTACTTTAGATACACACACACACATATATTTCTGTCACTGTCACTGTCCTCCCGTTGTTCATCGATTTTCTCGAGCGGGCCCAGTAACGTCTCCATCGTGTCCTTCTATATACTACAAATAAACAAGTGAGATTATCCAGTGTTTGTCTTTTTTTTTTTTTACTTCACTTAACATGATATCCTCTAGTTCCATCCAAGTTTCAGCAAATTGCTGATTCCATCATTCCTTGCAGCTGCATAATATCTCATTATGTGTGTATATGTGTGTGTATATATACATGCGTGTATACATGTGTGTATATACATATATGTATGTATTATGTATGTATATGTAAATGGAATGACAACAAGTTAATTTGTATGCATATATGTATGCATATATCTCTCACCATTATCCACTCATCTGTCATTAGCTACCTAGGTTGATTTCATATTCTAGTTACTGCGCTAAGTGCTGCAATGAATATGCCCTTTAGAATGAACGTATGTCCTATAAAAAGACATCTTCTGGATATATGAAGAAGATAACGAGAAGCAAGTAGAATTGCTGGGTCAAATGGCAGCTCAATTTGTAATTTACTAGTATTTTTCCACAGGGGTTGAACTTCTCATAAGTAGTGGTTGAGAGTTGCTTTAATCCCACATTCATTACCAACACAGATTGTTCCCAGTAGTTTTGATATGTGCCATTCTCATTGGTGTGAGATGATGTCTCATTGTCTTAATTTGGATTTTTCTATTAATAAATGATGATGAGCACTTTTTTCTTGTGTTTACCGGCTGTCTTCTTTGGAGAACTGTTTGTTCATTTCCTCACCCATTTTTCAATATGGTTTTGGATATTTTTGTTATTGTTGCTCTTTTGAATACTTTAAATATTTTGGGTATTAACCCTTTCTGTAATGGCTTGAGTGCAAATATTTTCTCCCATTCAGTTAGTGCCTTTTGGTTTCAGCCCATGTATTTTACACCTTGGAAAAATTAACTTGTTGTCATTCCATTTGTTTACTTTTATTTCAGTTCCTTTGCCAATGGAATCTTATTATTGAAAACACCTTTGAGGTTAGACTCTTGGAGTGTTTTGTCTTTATTTTCCTCAGTGTATTTTATGGATTTTGGTCTGATCTCAAGGTCATTGATCCCTTTGAATTGACTTTCATGTAAAGTGCAAGATATGGATCCAGCTTCATTTTTTTTAATAACATGGTTATTCAATTTTCCCAGCACCATTTTTTTATTTGTTTATTTTTTTATTATTTTTTTTATTTAATCATTTTTTTTATTAGTGAAACACCATGAGGTTTGGTTTGTGCTTGGGTTTCAGTTATACAATGATCAAGTACCCATCCTTCCACCAGTGCCCATCCTCCCCCATCACGGGCCCTAGCATCCCTCCCCCCCATTCCCCCCCCCCCCCCCGTCCCACCCTGCTGCTGTGGCAGGGCATTCCCCCTTGTTCTCTCTCTCTTCTTTTGGGAACTGTGTTTTTCCAGAGAGGCATTGAGTGGCAATCATGTTTGGTCTATAGACTACTCTTAGCATGTCTCTCCCACCCTGGGAGGGTCTTCACAACACCCTTTATTTGGTGCTCTCTTCTCTATCTGAGCTTCCTTTTCACCTAGCACATGTGGCTGGCCTTCAAGTCATGGAGCAAAATTCCTGGTACTAATCTGAGCCATTCCTGGGTGTTAGTCTCCCGTTTTGTTGCTTTATGTTCCCCAGATGAATGCAATCTTTCTGTGTCTATCCCGCTCTTTCTGACTCATTTCGCTTAACATGATACTTTCCATGTAGTACCACTTGTATGTAAATTTCATAACTTCATCTTTTCTAACAGCTACATAGTACTCCATTGTGTAAATGTACCAAAGTTTCTTTAACCAGTCATCTGTTCTCGGGCACTCAGGTTTTTTCCAGTTTCTGGCTATTGTAAAGAGCCAGCACCATTTTTTGAAGAGTATGTCTTTACTACCCTTCATGTACACAGCCCCTTTATCAAATATTAGTTGACCACAGGGGACTTATCTGGATTTCTGTCCCTATCTTTCAATGCCACAGAATTCTTTGTTTCCTCATTATTCTAAAAGTTTTGTGGTATTGACAGAAGAATCTTAGATTCTTGGTTATCTGAGTGTTGATCTGATTAGTTCTTTTATGGCAGTGGGCTACTGCTTATGGCTGTACTATTTCCATTACCATGAATAGTATTTTAGTGGACAGGCATGGATAGATCTAGTTCCTCTCATTTAGTTCCCAGGATTTTTATAGGGGTATTCTGGCACTGAATTAAGTCCCAGTAGTTTCTCACTAACCCTTAGAGTATGGGAAGTGAGTGGATACAGCAGTTGCCCACACATCGTAGCGGACTCGAAATTTTGACCTCGAAATTTCTGGAGCAAAGCACAAAGGGTGGGTTTCAAGTTCGTCTGTGCACTGATTGGATTTCAGATTGGACTCAGGTATGGCTGGTCAGTGGAAAAATGCCCCCTTCTTTTCCTTTTAAGATAACATATCATAAAAACAACTTTACAGTTTTAAAGCTTGCATCTCTATTTTAAGTTTTTTTGCACCTCTCACTGTGCTTTATACCCATGTATAAAAATTTTTGGACCAGAGGGATAGTTGAATGGGAAGGGTGCTTGCCTTGCATGTGATCGACCTGTTTTCAATACCTAGTGCTCCATATAGTCCCCTGAGCCTGCTGGTAGTAGTTCCTAAGTTCAGAGTCAGGAGTGAGCCCTGAGCACCTCTGGGTGTGGTCCAAAAGTCAAATTAAAAAAAAAATGATTAGGTATAAATTACATAGTTCACCTTCTTTTATAAATGAGTTTTGACATATCTAAATAGTGCATTCAGTCTTGTTCACTCCACCACAATCAAGATATAAAATAATTTTAGTGCTCAAAAAAGTACTATTTTTTTGATTATTCTTTATTCTTCTCACAGTGACTGACCATCACTGCTATGCTATAAACTCTGCCACAGTACTTTCTTCTTCCTTTTTTGGGTCTCATCTGGCAATGCACAGGGCTTACTCTTGGCTCATGCACTCAGGAACTACTCCTGATGGTGCTCAGGGGACCATAGGTTATGCTGGGAATCGAACCTGGGTCAGCCACATGCAAGGCAAATGCCCTACCTGCTGTGCTGTCCTCCAACCCCTGTCCCAATACTTTTGCCTTTCCAGAATGTCACATAAATGATAGATTATATGGTGTTGCTATTTTAGTCTGTTTTTTCATATAGTATAAGACATTTCAGCTGCATCCATGTTATTGCATGTAGCAGTGGTTTAATCCATTTCTGTGCTGAGTAGCTCACTAAACAGATATACCACAGTTTAATTGTCCAACAATTCATGGGCATTTGATTGTTTCTAGCCTTGGTGATTATGGATAAACCACTAAGCTTGGTTGCAAACAGGCCTTCATGTGAACACAAGTTTATTTCTCTTGCATGGATACATAGAAGTGGGATTAGTGGAGTAATAATTATTATTAGAGGAATAATTAGAGATTATTTTTAGTAAAGCCAGGCTCTAGTAGATGTACTTTGTACTAATTGCATCTGAAGTTCTTCGTCCCCCGCAGTGAGCAGTGGTTTGTAGGAGGAGGATAGAGAGCACCAGAGATCCAGTTATGGACATGGGCTGCCGCTCTTTGGGCAGCCTTTGCTGCCAGTCATCAATACCTCCTCCTCCATCTCTGAGAATAGCACTGGAGGTGAGTCAGTTTTTGGTACAATCTAAACAACAATGCTGTTTCCTTTTTTGCTCAGAGAAAAACTGTTGCATTGTTACACTGTGGTCATCTCATAAATGTCTCTCCTGGACCAGCTGACTGTTGACTTTTGGTGGCGGGAATGGGAGGAAATTTGTGAGGTTCAAGCATTGCTCTGTTGTAGCTTTGAAGCTGAATATTTAAAATTTTTCAGTAATTTTTGTTTTCCCCAACATCTATTTTGTGCCAGAGATTTGGAGTCCTTTCACATGCTGGAAGAGGAGGTCTGATGCTACTTGAGCTCGTCTCAGGACATGTTTGATGAAATGCTCCTGGGGCATTGATAACATCCACATTCCTACTCTTCTACTTGGGTGGTATTTTTGGACAAATAAGAGATAGGGCCCAAGTCACCATGTTCCCCAGAGTCACTCTTGATCATATTTGAGAGATGAGATAGGACAGGGATTTTACCCAAAGATTAAGAGAGGAAGCTAAAGGTTTTATATGAAATACACTTACAACTGTATGTGCAGTTTGTGTGTGGACAGTATTTCTATTTTTCTTGGGCAGGGGGATGGGGTATTTATTCTGTTCCTCACAGTGGCTAAGGATAAACAGGATGAATACGGTAAGAGCAGGTGTTTGAAATTCGTAAGAACATCATTTGGTTCTTTTATTCTCTTAGATCTACAGCTGTGTCTGGATGTGGAAGGTATACACCTCTTCATGACACAGTAAGAGAAATATCTTTGTGTGTAGGTGATGCTGCTGGGGGTTGGTTGAGAGTTGGGTAAGGCTCATCCAGTTGCTCTGATGTCATTTGGTGCCAGCAATTGAACTCAGGGCTTCATACATGTAAGTCTGGTGCTCTGCCGTGAGCCATATTCTATCCCCAGAATTTATTTTTGTGCCCATGCTCTGCCAATCTCCTTTTGTCCACCCATTAAATAAATATTAGTTTTCAGAGAGTAGTGGGATTGGTGGTTTTTCTATCCAGCAGTTGAGGAAAGATAGGTCCAGAGAAAATGAACAATTTTTCTTCGACCTCACAGCAAATTCCTGGTGGAACTGTGAGATATTGCCCAGTTGATTATACTGCAGAATCCTGCTTTTTTCACTGCTTCATGATTGCTGTCTACTTTGGTCATTTGTCTCTGGTTTGCTCAGTGTCTTTGGAAACATTGGTTATTTAAGACAAACATAAAAACATGATAATACAACAAAATATTGCTTCTCTGAGCCCAGCTATCAGAAAAAAATTCCCTCTGGGTTTTGGGATCAAATCTTTCATGAAGTGTTGATTCTGATATTAGCTCTCAGCCATATTGCTCTGTAAGGAGCCCTCATGCTGTGGGTTTATGTTATTTTCTAATGCTGTTTTTCTTGTTGCCATCCCAATTCACTTGTGTTCCTAATTAAAATGTGTGTAAAATATGTGTTCAGATAATGGGTATTCATTGTGCCCCTGTAATAAACTGTTTGATGGATGGGGTGCAGGAGAGAGTGGTCAGAATACATCCCCATCGTGCACTTGATCTTGATTCCTAGCACCACATGCCTTCCCAAGCATCAGTGGGTGTGGTTCTTGATACCTCAGAGCAGTGTCAGGGTGGTCTGGGTAATCCCTGGTACCACTTGACATGCCTGGGCTCTTCCACTGACTCACCCACTGAGTTGACTGTGCGTTACTGGGACTTGCCCTCTGAGCAATGTGAACAGCACCTGGTTATGTGACAGAATTTCGGGCCTATGAACTTTCCCATAATGGGGTTCACAGTTGACTCAGAAGTCCAAGCCTCATGTAATAAATGTGTCCCAAGAGAAGTACACACTTGGGCAATCAGGGAACTTCCATGTCCACAGCAGCAGCCCTCCTCCTGCCGTGTACTCTCCATGAGAATGTTTAGAGGATTTTTTTCAAAAAAGGAGTGCAATGTTATGGCCAGTGTGGCTATAGTCTTCAGACATGGACAAAACAAGGAAGCAGAAGTAATGCAACACAATCAACGCAAGGAAGAACAGAGCAGCAGGTGTGAGACTTGTTTCATAAGGGGGGACGCAGGTAAGGTTTGAGATAGTTCAGTTATAGTATGTGGCCCATGTGGCCCATACTTGATTTCTTCCAATTCTTTATCGACTGGCCTTTAGCTGCCCATAAATCAAGTTCCAAGTCCTTATTTAGGACCTTTTCCCTGAACTTAACTGCCCTCCTCCTGCTCCATGGTCAGTCCCTTCTCTTTTCCATTGGAGAGTGTCCTGCTGTTTCGAGGAGAATTGGCTGGACTCACTGTGTTCCTTTGCACCCTAATGCCTTGATTTACTGGTGTTCTTCCCAGCTTGAGGGCCTTTCTCCTATGTGTTCTGTTATTGTCCTTCCACGGGCTGTGTGTACATGTCTGAGGCAAGAAAACAGGAGGACCTGGGGTGGGATGGGGGGTGGGGGACAGCAGGGCAACACTGGCAGGAACTGCCATGTTTCAGGAGCCCAACACTGGCAGGAACTGCCATGTTTCAGGAGCCCAACACTGGCAGGAACTACCATGTTTCAGGAGCCCAACACTGGCAGAAGCTGCCATGTTTTAGGAGACAGACAAGCTCTCTAAGATGGGAGAAACAGCCAGTGTAAGTGGGGGAAGCATCTGGAAGGGTGTGTCAGCGTAGCCTGAGGCACAGAGAAAGCCAGAAAGGAACATGTTGGTAAATCCCCCTGGTTTTGGTCAGTGTATGCCAGACATTTTCTCATGCAGCCATATCATATAGGCCAAGGGTGATAAGGAAACTGTTCATACTGTTGATGAAAATATGTACAAGTAGAAAAAAGAGATGAAGGGGAATGAAAATGTGCTTCTGGGGAGTGGGCCATATTAACACGTGCATGTTCATATCAGTTGTCATTCCCATTTCTAAACAATGAAGGGTGGGGAAGGCAACAGGAGTTAAATCCTTTGCTCCTGGGCCTTCCACTGTTTTGTGTTAATACTAGAATTTGATATAACAAAAGATGTTCATTCAGTTTGTTAAGGGTACTTTGAGGAATACTGGATTAAGTAATGAACCTCTTCAAAATTGTCACTATGAGGCTTTAAGGATGATATCTAAGAAGGAATATTTAAGGACAGTGGCAGAAGGACAGTGGCAGAAACTGTCACTGTCCTAAACATCCCTTCTTAGATATTATCTAAGTTTATTTTATAATACTTCCAGGTAGAATAGAGGGACTGCTAATTCATGAGTTTTGGGAAGGCGTCATTTTCAGAACGCAGGTAATTTTCTGAAGAGGTTAAGTCTTGGCAGATACCTACCTGTGGGGTGGGCATATAGGCCAATCAGCGGGGATTGTGAGGGCATTCTCATCCTAGAGTATGGGATTGGAGTTTCAGAAAAATAATAACAGCAAGTAGAGGGGCATATTAGCAAAAAAAGGTGGACAAGATGCTGAAAATAAACTTTGCCAGCTTCACAGTTTTGCCCAAACAAAAACACGGTCTTCATTTCTTATTGTTTCTCACCCATTTTCTGCATTTGAAAGTCATAAGTCATAAGATTGAACTTTTCAGGGTTTTGAGGCCACAGTAAGGGAAAGTGACTCGTTCTGCTTGACACAGCTTGCCAAATGGCTGCTGTACAACCCTGTAAAACTCTGCTTCCCTCTGGCTTGCTTTGCCTGGTTTGGATTTCCTAATTGATACTCAATAGTTGGTTGCACTGGTTCCAGCGTGTTTCTCTGGTGATCATTCCATGGGCCTCCCCATTCACATCACACTATCTTGGCTTTTCACACACATCCCAGTTCTCATTTGAGATGTGGTTAATTCTTGGCCCTTCCAACAGGTGCTCCGCTTCCCCTCTCATAAATAAGGATGTGAAGATTGCCTTGCCCAAGGTCACAGAACTCATTAGTGGCAGAGCTTTGATTTAGAACATGGTGTCTCAAGTCCTTTTTATTGTAGCTTGGACAATTGTTCCCTCAATGATCAGAAGGGATGACACAGTGCCAGCATGTGAAGGGTTGGCAAACAAATGGGATGGAGAAATTGTCTTAAATTATGAACAAAGATTGTGTGGGTGGGCCATGTAATCTCTTGCAGTCCCTTAACCTTTGCCTTTAGTTGCAGGATGCCAAGTTCCCACTCCCCCACCTAGTCTTTTGCTTATTCTCTATATTGACATTTTATAAATAACTGTTACGGTAAAGTTAAAAGAACATTTTTTATGTTGGCATGAAAATTCTTCATGTGCACTATAGAAAGAAAACAACTGTAACATAGATAAGAAGCTAAGAAAAGGAGCCAATATTTACTAACTACTCACCAATATTAGCAATTAAGGGTATTCTTAGCCTGGCGATCCAGTAAAGTAGCCTCTGACTATTTTATTTATTTACATATTATACCTGTTCATGATAATGAGATTATTGTTATCTGTATTTCCAACATAAAATAATTAAGACATAATTTCTGTAAAGGCACTGTAAAGTAAAGTTGATCGTCGATTTGCTCGAGCGGGCCCAGTAACGTCTCCATTGGAGACTTTGTTGAGTGGATGAAGAATTCAAGTCAAGTTCAGATAGCTTCACTATTAAGATATCCAGTAGATCACCCCGTAGGAAAGTTTATGTATGCTTCTGGCATTTTTATTCATGAATCTGAAGTTATAAGATATCTTGCAAACCTTGAAAGTTGTTTTATTGATAAGATATTAGTGTATTTAAATTTTTTTACTTTTTCTTTTGTAAATATGTATAAACACAATGGAAAATCTCATTCCACTTGAATATAATATATGAGGACAGTTATTGGAGGGAACAGATAACTTCCCATGTTTTGAAAGTATCATCCCATTCTGTTTGATTTGGGGCTACTCATAGCAGTGTGTGTATGAGGTCACTCCTGGTGGTACTCAGGGAACCAGGTGGTACCAGGGATGGAATCTTCATATGAAGCCTGTGCTCAGACCACTGACCTATCTTTCTACCCCTTTTGATCCATTCTTTCTGTTCTAAACCAGTACCATGGTGATGGTCATTTTTGAGGTCATAGCCATGGAACTTACCTTTGAAAGGTCTGTTTGTGGTCAATAGACCCAAGGGTCTATGGATGATAAGAACATTGTAGAATTCGTTGTAGAATTTATACTCATGACTCATTTTTTAAAATAACCTTCTGTAGTGGTGGTTTCTGAGGCCATGTGGAATGAGGCAAAGTTCAGGGCCTCAGATGCAAGGCATGTTTCCTATCACTTAAGCCACATCCCTAACCTCCTCCTTTATTAACATTTAAAGAGTTGAAATATGTATTCAAATTCACTGTGGTTCTTATTTCAGCTATTAGTTGTATACATATATAAACTTACTGTTAATATTTCTAAATTAGTTTTCCATTTTTTAGGTGATGAAGTATACCCAGATGTCTTATATAAAATGTAATTGCCTCCATTTATTGCTTATTAAGTATTAAGGAGTGTGGCTTATAAACATTTTCCCTAATGCCTACTATATTGTACTCACTCCTTTTTTCCCCAAAGAAACAGGCTTTGGGTAAATCATTTGTCTAAGGTTACTTGGTACATGAATTTTGAAGTGAAGCCTGTCTCTGTATGTATTGTGAAAATCATGCTTATGTAAGTGTGACTCAACTATCACATACTTGATGAAGTGCAGCATGAAAATACATAAAGTTAGCATCTAGATTTTATTTTTCCTTAATTTTGAGGGCTTCTATACCCAGTGATCCTCAGGAGAACATGTGGTACCAGGGATGGAGTCCAGGAGTCCTTCATGCAGACTGTGAACTCTAGCCACTTGAGTAATCTCCCCGGACCAATAATTTTTGGTTGGATATTTTTTGGAGCAACCTGTAAGTGGTGATAGGGAGCCACCAGGTCTATACTCCAAGGTGCCTCAGAGGCCATGTCATGCCAGGGACTGACCATGGGACTGTATGCAGGCCAGAGTTACACTCCAACTCTTTGAGTGATTTCCATAAATTTTTTTTAAATTCAAGTTTTGGGTGTATGCACTTTGAAAAGCAGTCAGTGTCATCTTTTACCATCTTATAAAAAGTCCATTGAGATGTTTCTATTGGGTCAGAGAGATAGCTCCTGAGTGCATGCAAGAACCAAGATTCTATCCCCAGCGCCACATGACCTCCCTAGAACCTCTCTGTGTATCCTTGGTGGCCCATAACATCATTGGGGAGACCCTCCTCCACTCCCAAAATGTTATTTTTAGCTTAATTTTTTAGCTTAATGTTCTGAAATGCCACTTAATTCTACCAAACATTTGTTAAAGATCCTCCCAATATATTAAAAAGCTCTTGTTATATTGTTAGTTCCTTCCTATTGAAAAATTTTCCCCAAAGAATTCTGAAATAGGTCTTTAGACTTGAGTTGGTTTGCTTGAGTTTGGTTCCCCTTTCTCCACGTGCATTGGGTGCCTTTCTGGGTGTCTTTGTGTTAAATTCCCTTATCAAGGAACATTCTTCTTCCGGATTGACTTGGATATAGCACATCTGCCAGTCGCCTGAGAAAAGGAACATGGGAAGCATATTTTTGAGAAATTAAACATACTTAAAGAGCCCAAAAGTAAAGAGAGAGAATAAGAGGGAAATTGTCTGCCACAGAGGTGGGAAGAGAGGTGGAATGGGGGAGGGGTACTAGGGACATTGTTGGTAGAAAATGCACACTGGTGGAGAGATGGATGTTCGATCATTGTATGACTGATACTCAGACATGGAAGCTTTGTAACCGTATCTCACAGTGATTCAATAAAGAAAAATAAAAGAAAAAATAAATTTTTTAACCCTATACTTCATTCCTGATGGGATTAAAATTTCAAAAGTACAACAGATATTACCTTCCTTGCCAGTTTTGAAGCGCCTGTCTTCTGGTTTCAAGTAGTGTTGATAAATTACATAAGAATATTACATTTTTTAATTCGATTTTCTTTTGGGGACCACAGTTGGCAGTGCTCAGGGCTTACTTCTAGCACTACCATCAGGGATCATTCGGGCTGGCTCAGACCAGGACAGTGCATTCAGGACATGGGCCCTTCTGACTGTACAATCTTTCCAGCCCTGTGATTCTATTTCTCTACTTCATATTGACCATTTCTTGAGTTTTAAACATGGAAGCTTGTGCTATCCATTTTGGGGAATTTTATTTATTTGCTGTCTACAAATCAGATTTGTTCTTTTTCCTTACTGGTGCTGTTTTTGAGGTGATAAATTTCCCATAATGGTTCTAATGTTTTGAACTCTGTTTCTGAGTTCTCATCTTAGTTCTTGGTGTGTTTTCTTGTAGATTTTTATCTTTAAGCTTCTAATAATAATTACTATTTTTGTCACTTTTATTGAAGATAGCTTATTTGTTTTCTGAAATTTTCATAGTATCCCATTCTTATTTTGTGCCTATAATAATTTTCTGTATTGCATCGTGGCAATTATTATTTAATTAAGTCTTTTAAAGTTTTTTTTCCCAAGTTGCCTTTTCTTCCTCTATTGTGGTTTTCGCTCATTTTGTTTTCATTTGTCTGTAGGTGTTGGGCTATCCACTCCCTTCAATTTTTAAAAGATATTTTTGTATGATTGAGGCCTGCCAATAATGTTTTCTTTTTTATGTAAAATGAAATGGCTGGATACGTTTTAGGACCAGGAAGTGGTCTGTTATGTTAGACATTTTAAGTCTTGCATTTTTATTTATTGGATTGGTTTATTACGCATGGGGAAAATTAATAATATTTGAAACCCAAGATTTTATCACAAATTTGTATCATTTTTTTACTCATTATCCTCCATGTAAGTTTCACTATCTGGTCACATTTTGCTATATTTCTATGAACATTAGCAATACAAATGTAGATATACTAGAATCCTCATCTTCTGAGATGATTCTTCACTCCCCTCTACCCCCCACCCTAATTGTAGGACCACTGTACGAGGGCTACTTTATAACCAGTATACCACTTAATGCTCACAGGTTATTTTCAGAGCAGTGTTGGGGGTCACACCTGGAAATGCTGGGTGGATCAAACATTGCCAGGGATTGAAAGTAGGGTCAGCAGCATACAAGACAAGTGCTTTAAAACTTGTACTATCTCTCCAGCTCAAGTATGCTGCTTTTAACCAGAACTTTTCCTTCACTGATTATAATCTTTGTTATTTTTTTTTCAGTACTTGATTATGTTGGAGAGTCTGGTGTACTGTAGGTGCTGAAAATAATACTTAGATGAATGCATTTCTTGCTCAGTGTATCAGACATTTGGAACGGCATATAATGAGATGTAGAAACCAAAACATAGAATAGCCTAAAAGGGGCTTATTCAAAAGCACTGGCTAGTCTTGTTAGGAGTATATATTATTTGTACTCTCAGATTACAGTAATTTGGATTTTGACTTAAGTAAGCATTCCCCTGACTATTCTCTAGAGACTTGTCCACCTGCTACTTTCTGCTGACTGGGTCTTTTTGACTGTCGAGTGAAGAGACAGTCCCTTTCACCCCTCACAGCTATCATTGTCCATGTACTAGCCTTTTCCATTGTATTAGCTTTTTCTCCTTTTCCCTCTGAGCCTGTCCACCATTGGAGTGGAAAATGGGAATGAGAGCTTAGTAAATAGGAAGTTACCCTTTCAGGAAAAGTCAATTATGCAACCAAAAGGCACCAGCTGCTGGCATGCACACTGCTCTGTGATAACTGCCTTTGTCTTCCGTCTTGAACTTGGTCTTTTCATTCTCTGAGAGTACTCAGGGAGGTCAAGATTCTCAGAAAGAGACAAGACATGTTTAGGCCCATGGTAGTAAGGTGTCTCTACTGATGAAACTGTGGCAGCTGTGTTTTAAGATACTTGTCCAGAAAGGCACATATTATTATGGCACTCAATTGGTCAGCCATGTTGAGTTTCTCAAGGTGTGAGTAAAAGACAGTTGTATTAAAAAATAGGATAAATGAGCTGGAGTGATAGCACAGCAGGTAGGATATTTGCCTTACATGTGGCTGACTCAGGTTCGATTCCCAGAGTCCCTTATGGTCCCCCAAACACTGCTAGGAGTAATTCCTGAGTGCAGAGTCAGGAGTAATCCCTGTTCATCTCCGGTGTGATTTCCCACCCCGCCCCCCCTCCCCCGCCTCAAAATAGGATAAAAGTGAAGAGGGCAGAGTGTCTATAAATATATAAGTTAAAACTTTAATTCATTAAACATAAATAAAAATATTCAATAATAAAGCTGTGTTCAGTTATTTGACTCCAGAGCATAATTTTATAAACGTGTGTTTTAAAAAAAATTACATAATATATTCTTATAATATCCTAGAGAAAGATAGGAATTCAAAAATTTTAAATGCATCATTTCCTTACCTTTTATATCAATCTTTTAAAATAATTATGATTACATGCTTATTTTGTATATACTTTGGAATGTAGAAAAATAACCATAGATCCTTGCTCATAAGGCAGCCAGTATGAGTATTTGGCATGTTTTCCTTCTAGCTTTTTCCTCTTTGTATGGCTCTGGTTTTGCATATCAGACTTGAGGCATTTTGCTTGCCTTTGAGTAGGATTTTTTGGCCTTCAATTGGAGTTGACTGTGGTTATGTTCTGATAATGCTTGTCTGTGATTTATTCGTTCCTTGTCATGAGGCTGAATAAGCAGTGCTTTAGTCTTGGCTTGAATAAATTCTCTATACGCTTTTAACATAAAACATTGTTCAGATTAGAAAGTGAATAATCCTTAGAGCAAGGAAGTGTGATGTATATTTCACAACCACTTAAAAAAATATCAGATCTGAAAAATATATCAGAAGCACAAATATGGCTTTGGGGAAATGTGTAAAACTAAGATAAGAATTTGTTTTCTAAGATGTGAAATAATCTCTCAGTGGTCCTAGGACACAGTATCGGTGTCTACTGATGTTTATTAAATATTTAGTAATATTAGATGTAACATGGTGATATCAGTGCAGAAAGAGAGAAACCCTTTTATCTTCCTGAGCATTGTTTTTCAACCCATTTCCAACTGAGATCTCTTCCAACATTTTTTCTTTCCTGTAAGCCCTCTCCCCCATCATATCAGTTGATTGTTTAGTTTTATGCCCTGCCTATCCACACCCCTATTTATGCAGTTTTCTCCTGTGTCCCCACATTCCCAGAATATTGGTCCCTGGTTGATAAACACTATTAGGAGAAAAGACTTATAACACAATAAATAGAATCTTCCTAAATCAAGTTAAGTTCTGGTCCTTGCCTGTACCAACTAGTTCCCACCTAAGAGGAATCTGCTCTTAACACCATCATTCCACAAGTGAGGCTATTGGACTGTATAGTTTTACTGAGTTTCTCTTCTCAGATTTTTAATGATTTAATATATTTAATATTCTGAGGGTTCATGCTGAGCACATAAAGATCCAGAATTCTAGGTATTGCACTGACTTTTCATTTTCTTCTTCTCTTACATGTAGTCGGTTATCAACTTCTCTTACATGTAGTCAGTTATCTTCTAGCAAATATGGGAAACAAACCCATATTTTCGTTCCTTCACTGTATTTCTTCTAGCTTAACCCTTCAAATATTATTTGTAGAACCCTAAACCTTTTAAACTTAGTTTTACTGATTCTAATCAAACCTCTCAAATATAGCCCCAATGTTTTAATTAGTTTTTCATCTTGTAAAACAATTGTTCTTGCTTAAAATCATTCAGGAAAACTCTGATAAAACTAGATAAAATCCACATTATTTACTTAACATAGAAGGTTAGACAAATCATCATGCTTGACCAACATATTAAAACCCTTCAGATGACAGATCAAATGACTTTCAAGTCTCAACAAAGTATGAAGAGACATGTTGATCCACCTCAGAAGCCTTGGTGTTGCTCTAGCCTTGGGAAAGATTAGATTCAGGCTTCTAGTTGTGTTATGTTACCTGGAATCTATTTCTGTTCTTTTCCTTTCTCTTGTTCTCGTTCTCTCTTTCTTTTTTTGGGGGGTGGGGGTAGGTGTGACTCTTCTGCCCTGATCTATCCACATGGAGTCTTTGATCTTGTGAGGAAATGGTTGTAGTCCCTGCCTTACATCCTTCCAAGTTTCTTCTAGCAAGAAAGATCATAAGTATTTTCCTAGTAATTCCCACTCATTTGCATAATCTGGACTGTGTGGGTCCTGTGAGGGGGGAATGCTGGATTGTGATGATTGATTCAACTCCAGGTCATAGGCTTCAGCCCTGGAATTAAGAATGAGATCCCCTTCAGAACTATAAGAATTGGGAAGAAGGGAAGGCCTTGTCACCAAGTAAATACAAGGGAATGTGGAAGTAAGGTAATAAAGGTGAACTGGACTGAAGCAACCAAGCTTGTTGAGCATCCAATGAGCAGAAGCATAGACCGTCATTGCACAGCTGTCACTGAGTACATAGAGAACCAGCAGCCATTATCACAGGGCAGGGAATGTAGTGGTCTTCCCCAGAGGGGAAGAGTTATCATTAGAGTTATCTGATGGTTGGATATTTTTGAAGAGTAATGTGGGTTCTTTCCTGCTTAACCAGACATCACTAAGGGGTCCTAGTCAGAAAAAATCTGAGAAACCGATCCCTGACCCCACTCCAACTTTGTTTCCTTCCTGTGTCCCCCACCCCAGCCACTCTGTACTATTGGTTGGCCTCCTAGCCTCATGTTATGGGCACCATTTACACAGTTTTCACCTGTGGAATCCTTGGACTATCCTGATGGCCCTCAGGGGAAGGCCTACGTACCAAATGCCCAAGTTAAGAAGCCCTGTTCTAGATAATTTGAACATGTGACCACTGAGTAGCTGAGCTAGAAACTCAATAAAATCATATAGCCTAATAACTTCAGTTGTGGAGTGATGTATTGAGAGCAGGTGCCTTAATGTGGCAACTAGTTAGTACAGGCAGTACTTAGGTAGGCTGTCTTCCTTATGTTAGTCTCATCCCTCCTCCTCCCTATTCTCTGCTCCCCCCCCCCCCAATCCCTGGTCAACAATCCTGGATGAACAGGATCATTCAATCCTATAGGTGAGGAAATTGGAGCTCACAGAACTTCATTTATCCAAGAAAGAACTTAATTTATCCAAGAAGTCATTTATCCAAGATCATTGGTCCAGTAAATAAAGCCAGGAAATAAACCCAATAGCTCATCCCTTCTATCACATATGTTTCCCTGAGCACTGCTAGGAATGATCCCTGAGCACTACCAAGTATAGCCTCCCCCCCCCCCAAAAAAAAAACAAGCAAAAAGAACTTAGGTGAGTGGGAACGGTCTGTCATTAATAGATATAGAGCCTTTCATTCTTTTAAAACTAGAGAACTTTTACACAGAGAAAATGTACACACACACACACTCACACACACATACTCACACTCACACACACATACACCAAGTCTTGCATATATTATTAGGACTTCAAAGGTCCCAATTAAGCAGAAATACCTCAAGCAGTTTTGCAGAGGAAAGCTATGAGAAAGCAGAGTAAGAAAGATGTGCATCAAAGGGGTGAAGAAAGATTCTCTTACTTATTTCCAATTGTTTTCTAATTGCGGCTCTCGTGCCAGGTTCTGTGCTGAGTTGTAACTGAATGCTGCAGATGAGAGCCCTTCTTCTCATGAATTAATGGTTTGGGTTTTATAAGAGAGACAGTAAACACACACCATTCAATATTAATATCTGAGTGCCAGATGATCGGTAGTGAATTAAAGAGAGATGGGGTGTTATTTTCAGGGAAGCTGCTTAGATTATGTGGTCAGGATGTCCTGCCTGAGGAAATGATGTTTAAGTGGAGGCTTGAATGAGGAGTCAGTCATGCACATGAGGGCCCAGAATTTATGGCTGAAATGCCCGTACCTCTCTTTTTATTTTAGTATCGGCTGGCCGAGCCACCTCCTCTCATACCAGCTGCTTCCCAGATTCAGTTCTGCTGCCCGCAGAGCAAGGAGGCAGGGGCAATTCTGAGAGGTAGGGTTACTGTGAATTGTATCTCTAGCTCTAAATGTCTTTCTCTGAGCCTGTCTGAGAGATGGTCTTGGCCCTGTGTTCAGAAAATGAAGACCCCCTCAGTACAACCATCTAGTCCCCTAAATTCTTAGTGACAGTGCCAAAGTTGAGTCATTCTTGTTTTCAGCCTTACTTAAAGTAACCCCATAGAGGAGAGAGTGAATGTTGGCTGCCGGGTGAGTGCATAAGCAGTAATTGTGCTGATTTTATTGTAGTGCACTGACTAATGTATCTAGGGGGACCTTAGATAGGATTTGGTTGGAAGGAAGGAGGTTTTTCTAGAAACTGCATTCTGAAAATCCTCCATTTGCCTGAGGATAATGAGAAAATTGCCAATGTGATTTTAAGGCTAAAGCTGGCATGACACTTTTCACCCTTTCCAGTCTCTCCATTCTCTTTTCTGCCAGCAGGGACTGGGTTTGCTCTAGATTTGAAGTTGGGATGAATTCTGCTCTGAGTGTCATTTGGGGTCAAGGTTAAAGGAGTACAGTCCTTTGGCCATACTCTTACCTTATCACAGGTGCACAAGAAGCCAAACCAAGCAGTGTGAGCTTATTTAACTCCTGTGCTCATGTCTCCATTGAGTGAAGGATGGCGAGACCAAACCTTGTATGCAGATGACAATGTCTAGTCACAATACAGTCATTGCATAGTCTGCTATGCTCTAGTGAAGAAGACCGAATATTTATTGAAGAGTAATTTGATCTACCTTAGTATGTGCTTAGCACAGTTCCCATGTAGGTCTCCCTATGCTTATATACAGTGATGCACATTTTATCAGTTTGGATTGCCAAGGAGAGAAGGGAATCATCGAACTAATTACCAGAGTTAAGGGAAGATTATTATATAAGGCAAGACTTGACCATGTTTGTGAATTGATGTGAAAATAGGCTGAGTGAAGATGGGATAACTTGGTAAAGCCTGAAGATTCAGCCAGAGTTTAAAAGCACAAACTTAAAATTGTGATACCTTGTGGATTTTGACATTAGAAGCTGAGGATGCAGTTGGTTGCACTGAAAGGCTTTCTATGATCTGCACTCGCTGTATGTGATTTCACCATCCCTTTCCCCAGTTTTCAGCAGAGATTGAGCTTGGAACAGTTGTTGTTTACAATGTTTTAATGGTTGTCATATTGAGAACTGACTGGAAACATCCTTAGAAGTAATTTACTCCAGTGTAAAATGAATGGCTAATCTTTCAGTGTGTTCTTTAGAATTGTTTTTTTTTTTATCTATCGTTCAAGAAGATACAGAGCAATGAGGAAACTCGTAATATATCTTTGAAGCATTTTCTGATTAGGAAAACTAAGAAATATAAATCTTTTCTTAAATATGCAATCACACTCTTCCATTTGGCTTATGATTTTGTTTCTTTAGTTGTCTCTTAGAATGATGTGAATGTATGTGATTAAGATGTTTGCAGGATGCATGCCCGCGCATATTTAGGTATAGGATTCATGGGTAGGAATTTGCAGAGTGTGAAAATGTGTTTGCTAGTACCAGTCATTATTTTATATCTGTCATGGGCACAGTACTTAAAGGACATGGGTAATTATATGAAA
This sequence comes from Sorex fumeus, assembly GCF_029834395.1. Taxonomy (NCBI): domain Eukaryota; kingdom Metazoa; phylum Chordata; class Mammalia; order Eulipotyphla; family Soricidae; genus Sorex; species Sorex fumeus. Next base: position 62,352,170 of record NW_026606059.1, read on the forward strand.
TTTAATCATTTGATTTTCCAAGATGTTTAACTTTATGTTGTCAGGACTGGTAAAATACTGCTATAGTGCAGATAAAAGCTGTGGATTTGTGAATTCAGGAGTACATATATATGTTGGAAAGAGAAGAGGGTTTCAATATGACTTCAATGGAATTTTGAAGGAAGCCCTCTTACCAACAAAATAATATTATCATTTATTCATATTACTGAAACATAACATTATTGCTTCCAGCTCAAAAGAAACTACAGATTTTTCACATATTGAGAGAAAAGGGACTTATATACAATAGTAAGATCCTATGTGTTCATTGTAATCTTTCCAGATTATCCTTCTATCTGGCAAGCTACCCGTGACGTATTCAATATGCCAAACACAGTAACAAGTCTCACAGTGTTACTGGACCTGCTCAAGTAAATTGATGAACGACAGAAGGACAGTGACAGTGATCCTTCTATCTCATATACGTGATTTCTTTTCATGTACTTTATTTCCCACACAACGTGCTTTTGTAAGTGTTTGAAACTTTATTTTGGGTTTTTTTTTTTTTTTTTTTTTACCTAAGCCCAGTGATTCTCAAAGTTTACTCCTGGCTCTATGCTCAGGGACCACTTCTGGGGTACTCAAGGGACCAAATGCGGTGCTGGGAATTGAAATGGAGTTTGCTGCTTGCAGTGTAAGCACCTTAGCCACCATAATATTACTCCTGCCCAAAAATATTTTAAATTTTTTCTAAGTGTAACTTTTTTCAGAAAAAAGTTTTATTGACGTAGCATTGATTTACAGTATAAATCGCATCTGCAGCACTATAATTCTACATCTGTTAACACTACATCACAATCCCCACCAAAAGTCTGGCCTCCTATCAAAAGATATTTATCCACATTTGCTGTTTCAAGCACAGCCCTGTGCTCAGTCCTCCTCCATCTCTAGTAACCCACATCTACTGTGTGTCTCTCCAACAGTTTCACTTTTTGTCTTCACATGGCCTTTCTGTTTGTTCTCCTAATGATTGGTGGGTTCAAACCCTTTCTTCCAAGCCTATGTGAAATACCAATTTTCTATGAATTGCCTGACTTTTTTTCTTTGCTTGATAATAATCATCTCCTTGAATTTTGAAGCCTTTAATCATTGCTTTCTCTGTAACTCTTATATTAAATTTTTTTATTGTTATTCGTATTATTTGATCTGGGAACCACATACAGCTGTGCTCATGGCTTATTCCTGGCTCTACATTCAGGGAATCACTCCTGGCTGGGCTTAGGGGACTATGTACAGTCACAGGGATGAAACTCAGGTTGGCGCATGCACAGTAAGTGCCTTAACCCCTGCACTATGTCTGGCCTCAGAAACCTGTGGTCTAATTAAATGATCTCCAAAGTCCAAGAATTCGTAGTTCAACAGCAGCTCTAGGAAGTGGTAGAAAAGCTTAGACTTCCAAAAAGAGCTTACTAAATATGCATTTTATAAAGACCATCATTGAGCAGGAATGCATGTGGAGATAATAGTCCAACCATACACTTTGGGATGATGTCTGTATTAAACTGTAATGCCCTCACTGGGAACTGTCATCAGTCCTCCGGCTGTGTGTGGAAGCAAAACCGGACTCTGATTTCTCCTTTCTTCTTCTGCTATTCAACTGATTCTGCCACGTGCTTCTGTGTGATTCTGCTATATATATGCTTCTTATGTTTTCTACTCAGTTGGGCTGACAAGGGCTCTTTAACACTTCTCCTGGCCTTCTCTTCCCACACTCCCTCCCATACATCTATCTGCAAATGACTGTTTTCTGCAAATTTTTAATCACTAGCACATAGCACACAAACTGCAAACTTTTATATATGAGTAATTTGTTAAAAAAGGGGTAAAACCATGTAACTTCTTTTGCTTATATCAGGACGTGTGTAGAAATCCATATGCTCACCATATGTTATCTAATTTCACCAAACACAGGGAATCACCATATTGAAAGGTAGGGAAGACGATGCAAAAATAAAAGCTAGGCCTTTATGCTGAAACATTTTGCCCATAGAAGATTCATGAGACTATTTGTTCTCTTCCTTTCCTTGAAAACCAGTGGCATTTACATCATATAGCTCTCCTCCCTTTGGGTAGACATTTGGGAGCTTCTACTTTAGCTGACTGTGAGCTTTACCAGAGGTGATTTATCTCTGAATTCCAATTTGTCTCCCTTTCCCTTAGAGAAAAGTTTATAACAACAACAACAAAAATAACTGATTTGTGTCACAGAAGCAACAAGGTTGGAAGATGGATTATTTGAAGATCTGACATTGATTTGAAATAACTGAGCAGGAAGTCTCTGTCATAAACTATCTGAAATGTATGTGAAAGTACAGGGGATTATTATAAGAATTGTTCATTCTCAAATACAAAACCTTTCATAAAATTCCTAATGTAGAATTTTAGTTTTTCTTATCTCTAAAAGGTAGATTTTAGATCCATAACAATGTGAATGTGAAAATGATTTTTTTGACATCAACTACATCTTTGTTTTATGTAAAATTGTAGAAAAAAACAAATTTATTTTAGCATTGGTAAGAAATATTTTTCAAATTCTTGTTATTCAGCAGAGTTCTGTAATAGTTGACATTAAATAATTTTAGTGTTTAATTTGGTAGCCATTATTATGTATAGCTGTTGAGAATTAGAAATGTGGCTGGTTCAACTGAGAAAATAAAGTCCAAATTCTCTTTAAATATAATTATTAAAATTGTTACATGCCACTGTTGTAAACTAGATTGGATGGTGTAGCTTCAGAGGATTAGAACAAGTTTATCGGAACACTGACCTGCAATTTGTAATTCCAAATTAGGGGAATATTTTAAACTCTTGCAGATTTGAAGAAGATTTTAGAAGATATCCAAAGAAGTTCATATCCAACCATATGCCTGACAGCACATCCTTTAATCTATTTTTCATCTCTAGCTTACCACAATTTTTTAATTGTTGGTTCTAAATTTATAAATCAAGATCTTTTCTATTTGTTCCATTTTAGATTATGAGTCTTTAAAATAGACGGTGTACGTGTAGAACATATGTCATCTATACATTTGTGAAGATCACAAAAAGTGGTACAACTTGTTAAATTTGAATGCTTCTTTTGTCTGAGCATCATTATGATAGAGTGTGAACAAATAAAACTAATTTGTTAGGATGACCCCGTAAACTCCACCATATCTGAGAGAGGAAAACCCACATTCATGAAATCAAACGCTGCAAGTCTTTTTCATATTTCTGTGAGTTGGAAGATATGTATGTTTCTATCTGAAAAAGTCTCTTTTTGTAGTTGCCAGGTAACTCTTTCTAGAAATGTTTAAACTTTTCTTTTTTCTGAAGCCTCCATCTGATGTTTATTTAAACTTATGTGTCTTCACTGACCAGTTACCTGTTTTTTTTTTAATTTTTTTATTTTTGTGGAGCTGATTCAGTAGGGTACCTTTTATTTTTTCCCCATTTGCCATGTAAAAACCTATAAAATTTGACAGTTTCTTTCTTGTTTTTCTTTGCTAATGTCTCCATTGGAGACTTTGTTGTTACTGTGTTTGGCACATCGAATACATCACGGGGAGCTTGCCAGGCTCTGCCGTGCGGGCGAGATACTCTCAGTAGCTTGCCGGGCTCTCCGAGAGGGGCGGAGGAATTGAACTCGGGTCGGCCATGTTGGCTGCGTGCAAGGCAAACGCCCTACCGCTGTGCTATCACTCCAGCTAGTGGAGTCTTATTATGGAAATTGCTAGTGGAGTCTAATTATGGGAAATGCCTCTGAGGTACATATCTAGGAGAGCTTAACCTGTGTTTTCCTCAATAACCTATGTTTTCCTCAATGTATTTTATGGATTCAATTTTAATCTTTTTAGATTTTTTTAGGTCTTTCTTTTTGAAGGAACTTTTGTGTAAAGCATGAGATATGAATTTAGTTTTATTTTGCTAATGGCAACTTTGCTTCCCAGCATCATTAGCTGAAGAGGTTCTTTTTTGCTTCACTTCTTGCACCCAGCTTATTTGTTATCAATTAAATTTCTACAGATCTTAGGGTTTATCTTGGGACTCTGAGTTATATTCCATGGGTCTATTTATCTGTATTCCCACATGACTTATTCCAATTTTATAGGTTAGGAAGTCCAAAACTAAAATGAAGGAACTTGACCAAGGTCATGTAGCTAGTCCGTAATTAGAGCCAGATTTATTCAATTTCAAAGCTTATGAATTGAGCAAGTAAATATTAATTGAGCTAATAAATAAAGATACTAAGGAAAATAAACCCTATTCCATGAAGAAGCGTGGAGTAGTGGGAAACATGTGGTTTGACTTGTCAAGGAGTTTTTGGCTCATTTCCCTTGTGCCATTTTCCCAGTGACCCTATGATGTTGCCGTTCATCTTTGTCTTTGCCTCTTTCTGATATCTGATTCCCTTTTTCCAGTTTAGAATATCTAGGAAGGTGCAATTACCTAAATTAAATACATCATGTGCTTTTCCTCCATTTGAAACACCAGCTTGGTTTGACAGAGAATATTGTCAGCTTTCCCATAAGAAGTGTGCTGCAAGAGACAGGGGCTTGCTTTTATTTTTATTTTCAACTTTTATCTTTTATTTTCAAGCTTTTTTAAAATCTTCATTCTTTTTAAAGATTATTTCTCAACAATGTTATTTTTAGTTTCGGAGGCCACACCCAGAGGTACTCAGGGCCTACATCTGACTTTCTGCTCAGGGATCATACTTGTTGGAGTTCAGGGGACCATATGGGATGCCAGGAATAGAACCCAGGTCAGAAACATGCAAGACTAGCACCCTGTCCACTCTACTATCTCTCTGACCTTCATCAAACTTGTTTTTGTATTTGAAAAAAAAATCCTGTTTTTTCTACTTTTTTTTGGTTTTTTCAACTAAATTTCACTTGTTTGCCCTTTTCAGTTAGGATTGTCATTTTGGAAGTTTGTGTTGTGTTAATTAAAATTACACAATTACTATTTTGTTTATTTGAGATGTTGAAATTATTGCCAAATGTCCCTCCATTGAGATGAAGATGAGTACTAGAAAAAAAATGGAGAATCAGTGTTCAGTGAGCATGTGGTAGATATCAGGTGTTCAATCTCGGTTTTCACCTTATCAACACAGTAACAATGCGAGGATAAATAATAAGGCAAGCCAAATATTTTCATTTCACAAAGAAGTGACATGACCTGCCAGTGCTTAAATATGTAGAAGTGGTAGCACTTGTTTTTTTTTTTTTTTTTCAAGCGGGCCCAGTAACATCTCCATTGTGAGACTTCTTGTTACTGTGTTTGGCTCACAATGGAGACATTACTGGGCCCACTCGAGCAAATCGATGAACAACGGGAGGGCAGTGCTACAGTGCTACAGCACTTGTTTATAAGTTGCTGTGTTGAATTGGGGAAAGGGATAAGGTAAAAAAAGGTAAAGGCCCTCCCGTTGATCGTCGATTTGCTCGAAGCGGGCCCAGTAACGTCTCCATTGGAGACTTTGTTGTTACTGTGTTTGGCATATCGAATACTCTCGGTAGCTTGCCGGGCTCTCCGAGAGGGGTGGAGGAATCGAACTCGGGTCGGCCATGTTGGCCGCTTGTAAGGCGAACGCCCTACCCGCTGTGCTATCGCTCCACCCAACGAAAGGGGGAAAGGGATGTGAGTAATAATATATAATTTAAACATTATTTGTTAATTCTTTATAATTCTGGTTTCCTCATTAATTGTTTTTGTTGTTTTAAAAATATTTTATATACAATAGAAAACACAGCTGAAGCAGTCACTGAGTTTTGATACTTGTATAATACTGTATAATATAAGCAAGATGTAAAACATTGCTAGGAAAGTTCTTTGTCCTTTTCAATCAAATCTTCCTTTGTCTCACCTATTCTGTTCTTAGGCCTATGTTCTGTTTCTTAAGGTATTGTATTTTCTTGCATTTCCATTTATAACACTTCCATTTGGTTCTTTGTGGTCCTTTATTTCTTATTTTTTTGGGGGGGTCACACCCAGCGATGCTAAGGGGTTACTCCTGGCTCTGCACTCAGGAATTACTCCTGGTGGTACTCTGCCATGTGCAAGGCAAACACCCTACACGCTGTGCTATTGCTCCTGCTCCCTTCCCCACTCTTGTATCAGGTATAATTGCTCATCAAAACCTTTTTTTTTTCATCAAAAACTTTTGATCATACTTCCTTAAAGTCAATGTTAGGCAGTTCTAGTATCTCTGTCATCTTAGTTTTGGCATTAGTTGTTTGTCTTCTCTCATTAAGTTTGAGATTCTCCTGATATTTACTTAAGTGTGATTTTTTTAAAAAAATCGGAACATAAACATTTTCATTTAGTTATGAATCTGGATCTTATTCCAATCTTCTATCTTGGCATGTTTTTGATCTATTTGAAAAATGTCATAGTTATCCTAATAGGGACTGCATTGAATCTGTACAGTGATTAGGGGAGTAGTCATTTTGATGTTATTAATTCTCCCAATTCATGAGCAGGGGATATGTTTCGATTTTCTCCTGTCCTCTTTTATTTCTTGAAGTAGCATTTTGTAGTTTGTATAGGTCCTTCACCTCTTAAGCTGATTCTGAGATACCTGATTTTCTGAGGCACAATTGTGAATATGATTTAAAAAAAATATTTCTTCTTTTCATTATTTGTATACAGGAAAGCCAGGGATTTTGCATACTGATCTTGTAACTTGCCACTTTACTATCAAATCTGTTTCTAGGAGCTTTTTTTCATAGAGTGTTTAGTATTTTCTGAGTACTGTTATTTACAAACAGTGATAGCTTGATTTCTTTCTTTTCTATCTAGATGTCCATGATATCTTTTTTCTTGCCTAATCACTATGGCAAGTACTTCTGGTATTATATTGAATAGAAGTGGTGAGAGTGGGCAACCTTGTCTTGTACAAGGTCTTAGAGGGAAGGTTTTTCATTTTCCCCATTGAAAATAATGTTTGTTGTGGACTTGAGGTAAATGCCTTTATTATATTGAGAAAGTTCCGTCAAATTCCATTTTGTTGAGTTTTTTTTAAAACATGAATGATTGCTGGATCTTGTCAAATGCTTTTTCTGCATTCTTTGATATGATCATATAGTTTTAATTTTTTCTTTTATTGATATGGTGAATTATGTTGATTGACTTGCATATTTTAAACCATTTTTGCATCCCTGGGATGAATCCTACTTGATCATGAGATATTATTTTTTTGATGAGTTGTTGAATTCTATCTGCTAATACTTTGTCGAGAATCTTTGCATCCATGTTCATCAACGATATCAGCCTAAAGTTCTCTCTCTCTCTCATAGAAACTGTTTGAGAGTGTTTCTATTTCTTCAGTTTCCTGGAAAAGCTCGAAAGCATTGGAAGTAGGTGCTCTTTAAAGGTTTAAAAGAATTCGCTAGCGAATCCATCTGGGCCTGGGCTTCTGCTTTGGGAAATACTTTTGATTTTGTTTTTGGGAATACTTTAGAAGAATCATAGATAATGTTCAGAGTTGTTTTGTTTATTTCTGAATGGGATGAATTGAAAAAAAAAGTTGGTCTTTTCAATCTTATCAGAAGCCTCTAGTGTTTCTAACACTAACTTCAAAAATTAAATACATAAGAAAAAAATACCATGTAATTTGTGTCAATGGAAAGTGTTATTTTATGAAAACTCCAATTCATGTACATCTGGATGCTTTTACCCTCGTTGATAGTATGACATCTATTTTATTATCTCATGGTTTAAAATAGTTTAAAGTCACTACTGTTGATCATTTCTTTCTCTTGATTTGATTCCTTAATTTTCTGACTAATATTCCATAAATGTTCTGAATCTCGCTGCCTTTGTATTCTCCTGAATGAGATTTAATGTCTTTGTACCTTAGAGAAGCCTCTTCCCACTTTGATGATGTTGAAATATAAAAGTTAAGCATTGTTTCCATTTCTATTGTTTAGATTGTCTTGAATATTTGATATGAAGATTACACTTAACTATAGTTTTTGGAGAAAAAGATTCCCTTACAACAAACTGTTTTCAAAAAGGTGGAATAATTCTTGGAGGCCAGAGTAAATGGGCTATATGTGACTTAGAGGAGGCAGTGTCCTCATACACACAGTGGAGTCGACATCTGACTGAGGTGGACACCTGCTCAGGCCATGTTCTAGTAGCCAGAAAACACTCTCAAGGCTATCATAAGACATAATTTGTAGGAAGGTGGTGATTTTGGAAGTCCAGCCCCACATCTTTCTGTGTTCTGTCCTCTCCTCTAAAAAATATAATTTTCTTTTCTCCAGTATGTTGTTTGGGGGTTTTTGGTCGTTTGTGTATTTTTTTTGGTAAGTTTTTGTTTTGATTGTTTTGTGCCCCACCCAGTTGTGCTCAGAACTTACTCCTGGCTCTGCACTCAGGAATTACTCCTTGCAGACTCAGGGAACTGACCGTATGGGATGCCCAGGATTGAACCTGAATTGAGCATGTGCAAGGCAGTTGCCTACCCACTCTAATATTGCTCCAGCCGCTTCCATTTCTTATTGTTGGAAATAGAAGACTCATTCATTATGGGCTGGAGCGATAGCACAGCGGGTAGGGCGTTCGCCTTACAAGCGGCCAACATGGCCGACCCGAGTTCGATTCCTCCGCCCCTCTCGGAGAGCCCGGCAAGCTACCGAGAGTATTCGATATGCCAGACACAGTAACAACAAAGTCTCCAATGGAGTCGTTACTGGGCCCACTCGAGCAAATCGACGATCAGTGGGAGGGCCTTTACCTTTACCTTACCTTATTCATTATGAACTACCCATATATATATATATATATATATATATATATATGTGTGTGTGTGTGTGTGTATATATATATATATATACACATATGTATATGCTAGATTTGGATACATCATTTTTTTTCTTTTTTCTTTTTTAAAATTTTTATTAGTGAAACACCATGAGGTACAGTTGTAGATTTACAGATTTTTGTGCTTGGGTTTCGATTATACAACGATCAAATACCCATCCCTCCACCAGTGCCCATTTTCCACCACCATGGATCCCAGTACCTCTCCCACACCCATCCTCCCCATCCCACCCTGCCTCTGTGGCAGGGCATTCCCTTTTGTTCTCTCTCTCCTTTTGGGTGTTGTGGTCTGCAAAAGAGGCATCGAGTGGCAATCATGTTCAGTCCATAGTCTACTTTCAACATGCATCTCCCCTCCTGGGAGGATCCTCCAAACACCCTTTATTTGGTGCTCCCTTCTCTATCTGAGCTGCCCTTTCCCCTAGAATGCCCGGCTGGCCTCTAAGCCATGGAGTAATCTTCCTGGTACTGATCTCGGCTATTCTTGGGTATTAATCTCCCATTTTGTTAGTTTATGTACCCCAGATGAATGCAATCTTTTTATGTCTATCCCTCTCTTTCTGATTCATTTCACTTAGCATGATACTTTCCATGTAGTACCCCTTGATACATCATATTTTAATACTCCAAGTTACCTATTTGGACTGTGACTTTTTTGATAGTGAGAAAAGGACTTTGATTTGTATTTTGCAGATGTCTGCTTCAGCCTACCAATTCATGGAGACTCACATTAGCTAAGGAGAAGCTTCGAAAAGCATTGGTTCCTTATGGCCTGATCCAAGTGGCAAAGCTATACATAGTTGGCTCATAACCATATGAAAACAGATTTGGCCTGTGTACCATAGCCTTTCCCTAGCATGTGCCCTCCGGGCTGTTTCCTTTCCCCAAGGATGTTTCCTTTCCCCAAGGATTTTATTTTGATGGCTTAATCCAACCTGTGTTCTTGACACTTTTGTTTCATGTGAAATGTTTTCATTTTGATATATCAGTGATCTGATACCCACAGACATATTTCATGCAATTTTTTATGAGCTATCAGGGTATTTCCCTGGGCACCAAACTTCCCCTGAGTTAGAGATTTTCAATATTTTCAATTTTCATTGCCATCTTTATTATAGTTTTGATAATCATTTATTGATAATAGCAATTTTTTTTTGCTTTTTGGGTCACACCCGGCAATTCTCAGGGGTTACTCCTGGCTCATGCACTCAGGAATTGCTCCTGGCGGTGCTCGGGGGACCATATGGGATGCTGGGAATCAAACCTGTGTTGGCCATGTTGGCTGCGTGCAAGGCAAACGCCCTACCCGCTGTGTTATCGCTCCAGCCCCAATAATAGCAATTTTTAATATATATCTTCTATGCATTCTAAGTTCTAATGGTGTCATGAAACCTAGACCAAAATATTTTACAAGGATTTTATTTATTTTTTTCTTTAAGAAGAACAAAGTCATCATTTTTTGGTTTCTGTTAAAATGGATTTGCGTGTGTTTGAAATGGTTCATCTGAAAGTTATAGAAGACGTAATTCATGGTAGCTTAATAGTTAGGGGATTTTTTGGTCTGCTAAGAAAGGGAGAATTGATAAACTATAACTATATTGTAGATAGTGGTCAGGAGGAAATTTCGGGGAATTTCAGAAGTGCCTGCTATAATGAGTTCAAGAAGCCAGTTTATCTCTAGAGGTAGTTCTAGTTTTCTGCTTAATGATTATCCAGAACATAATGCTGGTATCTCTGTTATTAATCCTGCATCTGAAGACTATTATCTATGTCTGTATTACATATGAGAGAAATATGAAGCAAGGAACTTATATCCTGCAGGAACTTTGGTGAAGATTAAGACATAGTCATGAAATTGTAAATCTCAGTTCTAATAGCCAATGATGGGAATTTGAATTTATTTGTTTTTAAAGGCACATAGATGAATAATACAGTCTCTATTCTGCAATAGGCAGTCATTAAACAGAAGTTTTAGGACAACTCTGTGGTTCTGTGACTTAACATATTTTTGGTTAATCCACAATTTTCAACAATTAGGTTGAAAAGGGTTGAGTGATAGCACAGTGGTAGGGTGTTTGCCTTGCATGTGACCTACTCGGTCAACCTGGGTTTGATTTCTGTGCCCCTCTCGGAGAGCCTGGCAAGCTACCGAGAGTATCTCGCCTGCACGGCAAAGCCTGGAAAGCTACTCGTAATGTATTCAATATGCCAAACACAGTAACAACAAGTCTCACAATGGAGATGTTACTGGGCCCGCTTGAGCAAATGGATGAACAACGGGAGGACAGTGCTACAGTGCTACTGGTTGAAAACAACTTTGATTTGCTGTCTTGAAAAGCAAAGATATGTGACTCCTAAGAGAATGGCAGTGAGTAGGGTTGAATAAAAAAACTGTTTTTCAAACCTCCGCTTCCATTTAAACACATGCTTTAGAAACTGCTGAGGGTCAGTCACTTGACTAAGCCAGGAGTTTGTAAAGCTTAGTAGTAAGTAGTCACTTTTGGAAGCAATTGTTGTAGCTGCAGATATCGATCAAAATGTGGTGTATACCAATGTCAAATTATAGTGCCATACACCTGAAACCCACATAATGTTAAAAATCACTTTTATTTCAACATAAAAAAGTAATTGGTTGCTTTTCAGGACTCAAAGTTAGACTTGGCAGGCGTGCTAAGAAATATTGGAATACACATACACAGAGAGAATATATCTCCTAATAAGAAAGATGAATTGTCAACAATGGAGGAAGAATGTTGACAATTATGCTGCATACAAAATTCATTCACTGTTCTCTTCTTTTCTCTGTATAACTCCAATGTATCCATTGGAGCGAGGGCTGGCATAAGCATGTTGTATAAAAAGATTAATTCTGGAGAAGGAGAGAACTCCAAGCCATCTCAGGAGTACTTTCTCCGGGATGATACAGAGGTGCCCTTGTTGCTAGGATTCTGGGGAAGATTTGCAAGGAGTCTCTGTTCGAACCAACCTTAGCCAAAAAGGAATGTTCCATTCACATGGCTGGGGACCAAACATAGAGATAAACATGTGCAAGGTGCTTAGCCCCAGGAATACCCCGCTTGTCTATAGCTCTGTCTCAACAGCACAGGGAGGGTGATCTGGGAACTGAGCACAATGGGAAGCTTCAGGGTTCAGATCCATTTATTCTTGTAAATGAACGCAGCAATGTCAATTTATTCCTCAGCATTTCCCAGTTCATCTTGAGGCATTATGAGGCTTGGCACTTTGGGGCAGTCTCATTGTGACCCAAGTCACATCAGAGTGATGTGAAGTTGGGTTCAGGAGGGCCCAGACTCACTTCTGGTAATCCATATCTCTCTTCTGCAGGTCAGGTTGGGGCCATTTGGGAGAGCATGCCCTTTCTGGGAAAAATCTGAAAGTGACTTGATCCTGTTGGCTACCTTTACCCCTTAGAAAACAAATACATGGGACTGGAGCGATAGCACAGCAGATAGGGTGTTTGCCTTGATTTCAGCCGACCTGGGTTCGATTCCCAACATCCCATATGGTCCACTCAGCGCTGTCAGGGGTAATTCCTGAGTGCAGAACCAGAAGTAACCCCTGTGCATAGCCGGGTGTGACCCAAAAAGAAAAAAATACATATTAGAGCTGTAAATCCTATGATTACTGACATACTTTCAAATCTTTGAATATGGAAAAATATTTTGGGAGCATCTCTTACACTCATGAAAGCAGTAAGGGACTGAAGTGAGCTCTTGACTGGGATTTAGTTTCTGTTTGGATTTTACTGTATTGTGGTAAAATCTCAATACCATTTGTCACTATTTTTGAGTTCACATTTCTATGACATCATGGATAGTCACAGTGTTGTGTAATCATCATCATCTATCTCCAGAACATTTTCGTCATCCCAAACTGAAATCTTCCCACCTCTGGCAACAACTGCTTTACTTTATGTCCATGAGTTTGTATACATGGACACATTTTGAAGTGAAACATTTTCGTGTCAAATTGAGAAAGACCAGTATTGATGAGCTATGTTTTGGTTTTTAGCTTTTATTTTGAAGAGGACAGCATCATTAATAAGTAGAATCATAGTATTTGTCTTTCTCTAATGATGGTGGCTGTACTAAGGTTTATTTCCCTTCACATGTCTTCAAGGTTCACTACTGATCATACCAGAATTTCCTTCCTTTTGAAGAGTGAATATTATTACATCATATGGATAGTTCTACTTCTTGTTTAACCATTCAGATATTGATGTACATGAGGTTTATTTTCACGTTTTGGATATTGTGAATAGTGCTGCTATGAAGACACCAAATTCTGTTGAGACCCTGCTCTCATTTCTTGGATTGAGTTCTGCATTCTGTTTTGGTAGAATTGCTTTGTGTTCTTTTTTTTTCTAGGGCAGTTCCACCATTACACATTACCCATCCCTCTCCCAGTTATACACAAAAGTTCCTGTTTCAATAAGGATGACACTTGAGCATCTGCAGTGAAAAGTTCTCTGTGACATGTCTTAAGGAGTGAATATTCACTAATACTGCCTTTGTTAAGAGGCAGTATTTATGGAACTTGTTTTGGATTTAAACCCTTATTGTAAGAACTTCATCTAGACAATTTTTAATAGCAAAGAATCAGTGACAGCAGTGAGGTGGAGATCATGGGTGGCCGGTTGAGTCCAACAGGAGAGATCCAGAAGGCACAAGATGCTTGGGAAGATCGGGAAAATGTGATGAGAGTCTCAGAGCTGATCTGTGAACTGTTGAGCCCATTAAATTGAGTAACTTTAGTGAGAACAGGAAAGTGTAGTGATGAGGACAGGAAAGAGAAAGCAGATGGGCAGGGAAGGGGGAGATTTTACTTGATCAGCAAAGAAATCGTGGTCACAACCTGTAAGAAGTCATCAGGCAGTCACTTGATTTGTAAATATTAGGAGCATGTAAGAAATTTGGGGGAAAACAAAAGAAATCTCAAGCACAAAAACATGAATCAACCACTGAGGTGTATAGGCAAGAGAGGAACATCTATGGAGGGTTAAATATTTGTGTGAAGGCAGTGGCATGTGTTGAAAGGCAAAAGACTCACTTTCTGCCTCATGTTTATATACATCTTTCATTGTGCACTCTAGGTATTTACTAACAGAAAAGTTGGGTTTTTTTTTCTTTCTAAAACTTGGTTTTAGAAATGATGCTACAAGGAGGGGAGATTGCTGTTTCTTTCAGCAGCTGAAACGTGTTTCTTAAATACCTTCAGTGTGGGGTTGGGTATGGAGATCCTGGAGGATTTAACCTTTCCTACCCTAGTGCTTGCAGAAAAACAGACAGTTTGGGAGGACCTCCTCGGTGAAGTGAGGAGACAAAGTACTGCTTACTGTCTGTGTTGGGGAACAGAGCCAAAGGCTTCCCATTGTGGTACTCCAGAAAGTTTTCCACAGGAAAGGTCAGAGCCAACATGTGGTCCTGGTGATAGGAATTTGCCTTCCCAAGAAGGTAGGAGTGGGTGAAGTAAAACCTCTCTTAGGAAAAGTCAGCATAAGCAAAGGAAGTATAAGAGTCTGATTTGGTTGGGAGGAGTTGTGAGAAGTAACAGTAGTACCTGAGTAAGTTGTTTCATTAAAATATTGATGAGGGGCCGGAGTTATAGTGTAGTGGGTAGGGCAGTTGCCTTGCACACGGCCAACCCAGATTCAATCCCTGACATCTCATATGGTCCCCCAAGCACCGACAGGAGTAATTCCTGAGTGCAGAGCCAGGAGTAACCCCTATGCATTGCCGGGTGTGATCCAAAAAGCAGAAAAAAAAATTGATGCGAAGTACTGCAGTGGATGTTGAATGAAATGTTATTTTAGTCCCTTCATTACACATCCATCCTTTTGTTTAATCACCCAGTTCTGGAGTCTGAGAGAGAGTTCTGCCTCACATGCCTCTGGCCTGCGTTTGATCCCTGGCACCCCATATGGTCTCCTGAGCCCCACCAGGAGAGATACCAATAAGAGGCAGACTAGAAACAATATAAAATTAGTGCCAGAATGTCTTGGGCTTTTACATGGAGAATTGCAATGCTTTTTTTTTTTTTTACATTAAAGCCATAAGTATCAATGATATAACAACCATATTGCCTACTTTTTTTTTAAACTTCACATTATGGCCACGACCACTTTTTGACAAAACACCAAGAAAACCCAATTTAAAAGAATTTATCAAGGACATTAAGTGAGGATTTAACTACTGAAATCTGCCCATCCGTTCAGTGAGATTCACAGGCCATGAGATTCAGGACAGGATATAGTCCAAGAGATTGTGCTGTTTGGGAAAATCAGAACTCTACGATTTTTCTTTTTCTCACTAATGTCTAAATCTGTTCCATGAAAATCTCCCTCTCGCTATGTAGGAAAACATTTTCTCACTAATCAAAATTTAGTATGTGTAATTGAATAGGCTATTCTTTGGAGATGGGGATGATACTTAAGGTGAACAGTAATTAGCATCATGCTCTCACAGGTTTTACTCTCTGCTTCTGTCTGAATTGGACAGTGTGGCTGATTTTTGATCATTCTTCCTGCTACTGCTCTGGTCCGTAGCAATAATGTGGCTTTTGAACTAGTAATTCTGGCAACACCACCAGGGTTTTAGTTCTGAATAGGGTGGTTGGTTTACCTTTAGGTCAAAGAGGAAAAAGGAGCATTTGGAAGAGAATTGAGGTCAGCCAAACTCTCTTTAATAGAGCCAGAAGCTTTGTAAGCCTAGGTGTCATGAGATTTTGAATAAAGGTTAGGTTATGTTTCCTATTAAATGCCAGTTCTTGTGTTCTTTAGGAAACATGCCACTTGAAGGGGCTGGGGAATAAGATGGCGAGGGGGACCCACATCTATGGTGGAGGGAAGCGATCAATAGGGAGGAGGAAGTGGTGCTGAAAGCTGGTAAAATGTTATGTATGAAACCCTGTCACTAATAGTATTGTAAACCACAGTGCAAAAATATATATTTTTAAAAATAGAGCTCTCATCGCAGACTAGTGGGGGGAGGCAAATCAGGTTGAAGGTGGGGCATTGGTGGAGGGAAGTGGACACTGGTGAAGTATCAGTGTTGAAACATCGTATGCCTGAAACCCAATCATGAATAACTTTGTAATTTCACAGTGACTAATTTAAAAATAATTTTTTTATTGGATCACTGTGAGATAGTTAGAAAACTTTCATGTTTGAGTTTCAGTCATACAATGATCGAACACCTATCACTCCACCAGTGCACATTTTCCACCACCAGTGTCCCAGTATTGTCCCCCTCCCATCTCACTTTTTCCCCTGCCTCTATTTCTCCCATCGTCTCTATTTTGGGGCTTTATGGTTTGCAGTACAGATACTGAGATTATATTTGGTACTGTGATTATTTTTTTTTCAATTTTTTAAAGGGATGAGGTTATGGATAGTAGAGTGGAAAGATAAAAAAATTAGTTTCTTTATGGCACTATGATACGTCAGCCAGCTATTTCATTGCAGTTCTTTCTGAAAGCGAATTTTTATCTCTTTGATACTTTTTAATTTTTTAAACTTGAAATCATGTTCATCCTAACTAGTATGTGATTTCTGTGACCTTCAACAGTTACTGCATGACATTTTGGTGACTAGAACTTTCTGTCTCATCTATGAAATGGTTATAATAATCTTCATTTTTCTGATTTAATGGAAACTCTGAGAACATGAGCTAATGTTGAATCTTCACTATGCATTATGAAGTAGGTGGCTCTTCATTTTGGAAAGCATAGAGACTAGATGGAAAATTCAGATAATTCCCATAGAAAATGGTATAAATACAGCCACATGAATATCAACCTTTGTCCAAAATAAAAATTCAGTTTCAAGTTCATTGGCTTAATACTTAAAAGATGTTTGAGCCAGGTAGTGGTCTTAAATAGGCTAGAGACAAAAGGTGGGGATGGGGCAGTTGATTAGGAAAGACATACCTCAAATTCTGTCATATTTATAGTTGAATTAAAGAATGAAAGGAAACCTTTCAGGCCATGGAGGATAATGTGCAAAGACCAGATGTGAAAGAAATAGGAGTATTCAAGGAAGTGAAAAGGAGATATGTGGTCTGGGTGGAGTGAACAAGAAATAATGTGGTGGGAAATGAGGCTGAACAGGCACAAAGGGGCTGCACGCTTCAAGGCCACATTGAGCACGTTAAAGATATTTGAATGATCTATGTGTAAAATGAAGCCTTCAGAAAGTTTAGAGCAGAACCACCTCCTGAGGGGATGTATACAGAGTTTCAGATGGAAGTTTGGAATGTAAAATGGGGCCAGAGAGTGATGCAAATTTAAGGTGTGGGGAGCTTGGACCAAGGTGATGGCACTGGGGGACCATGATGTGTAAGGATTCGAGCATATTTGGGGGGTATAGTGCCTATAGTATCTGGTGTTGGATGAAAGGGAAAGAAGAGTCATTGAGAGTGTGCCAAAGGAAACTAAATTCTGTTGAATCACCCTGAAAGAAAAGGTGAATTATCTTTAAATGAACAATCGGGACAGAGCAATAGTACAGCAGGTAGGGCATCTGCCTTGCATGTGTCTGACCTGGGTTTGATCCCCACATGCCATATTGTCAGTCCCCTGAGCACTGCCTGCCAGAAATAATTCCTGAGTGCAGAGCCAGAAATAACCCCTGAGCATCACCAGGTGTGAACCCCCCCAAAAAACAAACAAAAAAAATCTGGGCTTAGTTTTTGTGCTTTCTCTGTTTGGGGCCACATTCAAAGGTTCTTGGGGTTTGCTTCTGGCAGACTCTGGTACCATTTGGGATGCCACAGACTGAACCAAGGTCAGCCACATGCAGGCAAGTGCCTTGCCTGTTGTACAAGCATCCTAGCTCCTGGTCTTAGTTTTGAACCTGGGTATCTTTAATGTATCCAGTATCTTTAATGTATCAGCATATTCATTGAAATTGGGATCTTTTTAAAGCCTGAAGCTCATTTGAATTCTGCCTAGGCTAGTTTAAAATCTGAGTTACTGTTATGTAGATTCAATTAAAAACCTGGGAATGGATGGCACCTTTCAAGGAGGGAGAAGAGAATGGGTAGAATGGACTTCACGTTTATGGGAATCCCCACCCTAGCCAGCTGGTATAAAATATTCTTTTCAGAGACCTGTTCAAGGGAGGACTACCAACGTAAAGGGGGTGCTGGACAGAGGGAAGAATTTTAGAATGGTAGTCATTTCCTGCAGAGAAGAATGCCTGGAATGGAAGAAATAGAAGATGTTGGGTAGAGGCTACTGTCAATGATAGAGACCTAATAGCAATGAAAGGGGGGTTGATTTTCTTAAACCCTGAGGACAAAAGGGGGGAGGTACAGACTTCAACTCATTTTGTAGGATTGTGTCACAAGGAGCTAAGGATTAATGACTAACGTAATTAAAATACAAATATACCTTGTGTGCTACATGTGTACCCACGCACTCATGCACCCCAGATTTTATGTCTGGTTTCTGGAACATTCACTTTTTCTTCCAAACACTTGGAGGCATGGATGGGAGAGACTCAATAAGTGTATGTTTAATGAATAAATTGTCCCAGAAAATGGGAATGATATTTTGTTGGTGTATCCAAGCTATGGGATATGGGGAGGTAAGAGATAAAACTCTGAAGGTGCTAGGTCTGATAGTAATAACAATTTATATGTACTTCATTTGCCTGCCTCTCCTATTGGATTGTGAGTGCGTTGCCATACGATCTGGACCCATTTTTCCAGGGTCTAGCCTAGGAAGACACAGAATATGTTGGCTGAGTTACTTATTGAGTGAATGCAAGAAGATGAATTTAAATGGATGATTGAATGATGCTGATTCAAGGTGTGGTTGCCGGATGGGGTGATGGGGAGGAATTAAGCACATTCTTAGAGAAAAATGGAACATTTTTTGTGAGAGGTAATAATAAATTTGCCTGATTTGATATTCTCATTCATAGTGTAAGGATTAATATTACCTTTCTCAAAGTCATACTATTTGGAATTGATGCTTCCTGGCTGTTCTGACTTCCCAGTTCAGCATTTCTTATACTCACCCTTCGCCAAATTACTTCCCATCATGGACTCTCGCTCGCTCAATTTATACATGCCTTGTTTCTTCCCACACAGACCCGATGAAATATTATCTGTCATGGACACCATTTTTATATGATGTGTCTTCTAAGTTATATATATTTGCTTCTCCCTTCTAGCGCTCCACTGTGGTTTGAATCCACGGGGTATTGATCACTCTCCCCGTGCTGAAGGTATTAAACTGCAAATTGAAGGTGAAGGTGTTGAATCTCAATCCATTAAAAACAAAAACTTCCAGAAGGTGCTTGACCAAAAAGGAACCCCCAAGCGACTGCAGACAGAAGCTGAGACGGCGAAGGTAGGTGGTAATACAATGAATTAAGGCGATTCTGAAGTTGTGGCATTGATTATTTTGTAGTCCAGTTACAAGGAAGTGATGCTTTCACTAATTACTCCTCTATCCTTAGTTAAAAGAACACCACTTAATGATGATAGGTAATAAATGTTGATTGCATCCCTGTGGAGTGGAATTTAAACTGAGTTTCAGAAATTGACACTCCAAGTGATCGTATGGACTACTGAGAAAAACATCTTGGAATTAAAGCTGAAAATTGGATTTCCAGGCTCAGCGGTACAGTTTTATGAGGGCGGGTAAGACATGTGATTTTCTGAGCCCCAGATTCTTGTTCCATACAATGGGTATCATAAAAACTACACACCCAAACAGATTGAGAAAATAAGTAATACCATGCTTGTGAAGGTGGTAGAATACATACTTTGCATATGTGAAGATCTGGATTTATTTTCAGTATCCCTTTCAGACAAAATTCAACAACAAAGAAACAAAGACTTGCTACTTAAAAACGAGGCTTTTACTGATAAATACAATTAATAACTGACACTGAAAATATAAATCTATATCTCAGAAACTATATGAAGGACTCTTATTTTTTTCAGGTTTATATATATATTTTTAATTTTTATTAGTGAAACACCATGAGATACAGTTGTAGACTTACAAATTTTTGTGCTTGGGTTTCGATTATACAATGATCAAATACCCATCCCTCCACCAGTGACCATTTTCCACCACCACGGATCCCAGTATCCCTCCCACCCCCATCCCTCCCATCCCACCCTGCCTCTGTGGCAGGGAATTTCCTTTTGTTCTCTCTCTGAAGGACTCTTATTGTACTGACTTATTTTATCCCTAAAACAATTTTTGAGGTAGATCAGACTAAACAGAACTCTAATGAATATCTGATTATTTTTTCCTACAGAGTTCCTAGTTCTTTTTAGTACAAAAGACACATTGGTGAAGTAGGAATAAAGGGTAAGGGATTTCTCTTAATAATGACAGATTCTTTGAACGTCTGTCCACTATGAAATTAACTCGATGTGAAGTTTGATATGCAGTCAGTGAAGATGTTTGTGTTGATGGCATGAATTTGAAGTTGTTCATATTAGTGTTTGCCTTTTGGAAGTTGAGAGAACTGGCATTTGGTACATTGCATTTGGTTTCTCCCAAGTGCATTCCCTGTGAGGGCATTTTCTGTAAAATGTTTTATTTAGTTGGATGAATATATGTATGACTTGGGAAGCACAATCATTCAAGGAAAATTCTTGAATTGAAAGGTCACTTTGTTGTCACACACACAAAGAAATCACTCCTCTCTACATCCTCCCAATGCTTTCCAAAATAAAATGCAATTATTCTTGGTTTTATATACAACTGTAAATAATTGACATGATTGTAGTCTTCTTTATTTGTAATTGAAAATGAAGGCATTGTGCATTCTATATGTACGTAGTTGGGAAAATATTGCAAACTTTTATTTTTGTTTTTGAGTCACACCTGGCAATTCTCAGGAGTTACTCCTGTCTCTACACTCAGGAATCACTCCTGGAGGTGCTCAGGAGACTATATGGGATGCCTGGGATGGAACCCAGGCTGCAGCATGCAAAGCAAGCACCTAACGTGCTGTACTATCTCTCTGTGTTTCAGGCATTTTAACTAAAAATTGCACCTCATAGGCTGCTGGTTGGTTGTTGAAGTGTGCTTTTAGTGAAGTCGGAAATAATTGAGCCCTCTCTTCAGAGCAAAACCTTTCCAATTTGTGATGCCATATAGCATCTTGAAAAAGTGGAGGAAAATGTCTTAAGGAACATTTTGAAGTAGGAAGAAACTCCGGATAAGATATTTTCAAAAGAATGCTTAAAATGAGAAGGAAATAAGAGAACAAAAAAACCTATAGTTTTTTAATTAATTAATTATTTTTTTATTAGTGAAACACCATGAGGTATAGTTGTAGACTTACAAACTTTAGTGCATGGGTTTCAGTTATACAATGATCGAGTACCCACCCCTCCACCAGTGCCCATTCCCCACCACCAATGATCCTAGTAGCCCTCCCTCCCCCACACCCCTACCCCCCTACCCCACTCCACCTCTGTAGTAGGGCATTCCCTTTTGCTCACTCTTTCCTTCATTGTGTTGTAGTTTGCAATAGAGGTATTGAGTGGCCATCATGTTCGGTCTATAGTCTACTTTCAGCATTCATCTTGCATCCCAAGCGAGTCCTCCAAACATCCTTTACTTGGTGTTCCCTTCTCTGTCTGAGCTGCCTTTCCCCCCAGCATGTGCTGTGGGCTTCCAAGCCCTGGAGCAGACCTCCTGGTACTTATCTCAACTATTCTTGGGTTTTCTACTCCCATTCTGAAAAAAAAAAAACCTATAATTTTTGATAGTTGTCTGATTTTAACTCAGATTTAATTAACTTTTTCAGATTATCTGATTTTCAAAAATGGCACTTTAAAAAATTTCAAATGATCACTTCTGTGTTAGTTGAAATATGTGCTATTGTAGTCAGTCCTGATTTCTTTTTTTATGTCAGTAGCACTGACCATTGCCTCTATGCAACTTTATTTGACTTAGCTGGAAACTGAGTTTAAGGAGAATGTACTAACTCTGTAATTAACCTTTTTTATTTCAGAAGTAGACCATATATTGTAGATAAGATCCATTCAGTTTATCCAGTTCATCTATAGTCAACTCTCCAAAACAAATGTATTAAAAAATAGCACATACTGAGTCTTTTCATGTTGCATTGCAATTTTTGAGGGAAGGGTAACAGTTTTAATAAAACTGGGAGCAAGTACTCACTTATTTTGGGAGAACTTGATCACAAGATGATTGCTGGGGGCTGGGAAGAACAGTGAAGAGTAAAATAGTGTCATTACTGCAGACTCATAGTGTTGCATACCCTGACACTAATATGCCACTGAAGGTGTGAATGTATTTGTGCAGCTCTAGACACAATGTATTGTTCACTTTATTTTATTTAGAGAGTCAGTGGAATTGTGGGAATTTAACCTTTTTACCTGGGTTAAATAATTGAATTTCCATTAGCTTGATCTACTCTAAACTTAAAAAAAAAATTCAATTCTCTTGACTAGAAATGCATGAACTTAAAACCATTCAGTGATATTCATAGGTACAGTTTTCCTGAGGACAGTTTGATAGTAGTTATCAAGTTTTCTTACTACTTTTTGGTTTGGAGAAATATCTGGCAGTGCTCAGGGGAGTATGCAGTGTCACCCATCTCTTGCATGCATGACATGCGCTTCAGCTTGCTGAGCAAGCTCTCTGGCCCAGTTATCAAATTTCAAATGTGTGAAGTTTGGGAGTCAAAAGTTTCCTTTCTAGAAACTTGACCTATGGAGATAATAATTCCGATGTGCAAAGAGAGCTGCGGGACTATGATCATCTTAGCAATTTTTTTTTTGAAATGTTGGAAATGGCCAACTTTTTTCATTAGTAGGATTCTGGATAAAGAAAGGGTATCTTAATACAATGGAGTAGAAACAATCAAGTTATTTTTATTGTGTGTGAGAGAGAAAGCTAGTCAATTCACTCTTTGTTTATTTTAGTTTGGTGTGAGGAGGGGTGCATACCCAGCAAAGCTCAGGGCTTACTTCGGACTCTGCACTGAGGAATCATTTGGGGCAGGGAGGAAGTTATATGTGGTGCCAAGGGGTCTAACTTGGGTTAACTGCATGCATGGCAAGTGCCCTACCCACTCTACTCTTTCCAGCTCCTGCTCCTCTCACTTGAGAGAAATTTTATTTGACAAAGGGGTGAGTTATCTTGGGAACAGTTTGCTACACGTGCCTTGAGGCATAGAGGCCATTTATGAGGTGTTTATGTGTTTGTCTCTTTCTGAATAATTTTGGGAAGTAAAAGCTGTTACATTATGCTTCAACTTGACATTCTAGCTCTTTGCCGCTGATTGATTATACAAACCAAGGCCCTTCCATATGTGCTCATCAGTTTTTAGGCTTCACAAAGGGAACCTAGTTCCAGCTCTTTTCATGCCTGTGTGCTCTGCCTGTTTGGGTCTGAAGCTGTTGGGTTTTGAAAGCAGCCCCTCCCACTCAGAGCTCCAGCTAGTGTCATAGGGAGTTTCATACCTCCTCATGCCATGGTTTTCTGACATCTAGAGATTTCTGTTCCCTCATGGCAAGCTTGGCCTATTATAAAATATTTTAATTATATGTATATTTTGCAATACCTTTTAAGTTTCTGGAGCCTGAGGTGGGATTGTCACATGATCTTAATCTAACATCTGGACACTGAAATTTAGATTGCTTTCATAGTGAATATACAAAATCACAGTTGAGATACTGCCACACATTAATGAAATGGCTTTTGTCAGAGAGACCAGAAACCACAAACTGGAGCCAGAGGGGGAAGTGGAGAAAAAGGAAACTCATTCACTGTTGGTGGGAATGTAAATTGATGCAGTCTCTATGGAAAATAGTATGGCAATTTGATGAAAAATTAGAGTGGATCTACCTTATGAGCCAGTGATTCACAACATTATTTTGAAAAACTATCAATGCAATGAATATAGGTGCCCCCTATTTGCACCCTATTTACAATTGCTAAGGTTCGGAAAACAATGCAATTGCTCAATGACTGATGAGTCGATAAAGCAAATGTGGCATATTTATACAATGGGATGTTACTTAGCCTTTAGAAAAGATAAAACTCTGCCTTTGGGTATGACACAAACAGAACTGCAGGGTGTCTTGTTAAGTAAAATAAGTCAGAAGGACAAATATTGGAAGATTTCACCAATAGGTGGTATATAAAGAAGCCAAAGGAAGGGAATAATGTCTAATGGGAAAGAACCCTTAGATTCAGACCACTGGATTGTGGTTAATAAAAGGCAAGGAGAAGGCTAAAAGGATCCAATAAGCAGTGATGCAAGCATGCCAGAATGTTGGTGGGTGTAGTATGGTCGCACTGTACCCCTAAAGAACATTAACACATTTACATTCTTGTGATTTACACCAATGTGACCCCATTTAAATGAAAAGAATTTAAAATATAGGAAGTACATTTCTAGGTTATATTGATTAAAAGTATATAAGTATTAGATAAATACTGTATCTGTAGAAGTATTACATTAAAAGGTAAAAAAAGGTAAAGGCCCTCCCGTTGATCGTCGATTTGCTCGAGCAGGCCCAGTAACGTCTCCATTGGAGACTTTGTTGTTACTGTGTTTGGCATATCGAATACTCTCGGTAGCTTGCCGGGCTCTCTGAGAGGGGCGGAGGAATCGAACTCGGGTCGGCCATGTTGGCCGCTTGTAAGGCGAACGCCCTACCGCTGTGCTATTGTATTATCCCTAATGGACAAAAACAATCATATTTTTTGCTTTTCTTAGGAGGTAGTTTTTGGGAACCCTGCCTTGATTCCTCAAACTAGAATCCTAATTCTAGAAGAAGGATATTTTTGTGTTGCCTTCATCTCTTATTGGTCAAAAAAAAAACAGTAGAGAACCAAATCTATTTTTCAGGCTTCCTACTAGGCATCATTTAATCAGCTATAATAGAAATGGATCCAGTTGCAATGAGGCTCAGCCAAGGATAATTGTAACGGGCTTACCTTACATGCACATGTGGGTATCCCGAAAGGATGTGTGTTCATTCTTTCACAAAGAATGAATGTCAGCAGTTATAAGTCAAGTTAAAGATGCAGAAATCACAATCATGTGGTTCTTGCTTTCTTCCCCTACTTCCTGTGAAGCCACTAGGTTTGGGATGTCTAGTATCATTGAGAGATCCAGAAGTTAAGAATGCATGCAGCTTCTTTTTGCTCCTGTACCCACACACACAGGGTACAGCTGCCCCTGGTGAGAGCCATGGTGAGGATGAATCTCCTTCCCCTGGAAGATATGGCCTACTTCCTACTCTTTTGATTTACTGATTTAGTAATATGAACCCATAGGCAGCACAGGGCTCCTGCAGACCAGGAGTAACTGCATAATATCTCGCAGATGGTCCTTCCCAGAGAATCCCAGGCTGATGGCTAACAAACTCTTCTCACAAAGCACAAAGAGAGCATTCTTGCAGATGTAGAACTTGATCTGTCCTGTGAAACCTGGATAAGATTTAAAGATGCAGCTGTCAGGCTCAGAGGTAGCCCAGCAAATGAATTTAAGCACCTGGCATCAAGGTATGGCAGCAGACATGCTCAGGGGTTCTCTGCAGCTGTCTCTCCATTTTTATGTTGTGGAAACAGATTAGAACAGCAGATTGAGTTCCCCTTGTATGAGAGAAGAATGTGAGAATGGGGCATGTGAATTGATATTCTGCCCGTGCAGTCCAGAATACTGGCCACTGTGCATAGGTGTCAATTTAAATAGAACCATATGGAAAAAAATGTGTTTCTTGGGCATACAAGCAAAACTTCAATGGGTGAGTTGCCACATATGTCTAGAGGCTGGTATTTGGGAGAGCATAGGCCTAGAACAACATGGCAAGTATGATTGGTCTGTGAAGCTCTGATAGATAGAAACCACTGAAGTTCTTCGGGTACAGGAAAACAAGAAAAAAAAGACATTTTCTGACCCTCACTTTGGGCCTTGGAGGATATGCGCTTTGGTCATTAGGAAAAATGACTGAAAAACGTATTCTTCTGAATATGATATTCTATTCTTCTGAAAGTGATACTCCTAAATGCCCTGATGGAATTTGAGTTTCCACAGAAACAAAAGTTATAGGGGAAAAATAATCAGCCTCTCTGCAGGCAGTGTGTCCTGGCTACCCCCTGTGTTGGAATCCTGAGATTGTCTCTAGTAACTGACCTAAATGTGCAGCTTTGGGAAATTAGGAGTTCTTGACTTGAAGGCATCCTTTTCCAGGTACACACAATTCTTCCCCTTTCCATGTCTCTGTGATGTAAATCAATGATCTGATAAGGTGGTTTCTTATTTTTCCCTGCTAACAATGCTGCATGGATTGTTAAATGGAGCCTATAAATGTTAAGAATGATAATAAGAGGCTTTGTGAGTCTTTGAGTATCCTGTGTGTGTGTATACACACACACATATATGTATATATGATTACATATGTATATGATAAGTATATATATATATATATAAATGACGGCCACACATTTTTTATTTCTAGAGTTTAGATATTTGTTGTGCAGCTAGGGGAGAAGGGAGGAACATCCATTGAAATGATTTGCCAAAACCTGGTTTTTGGCAAACTGGAGAAAAAAAGAACTCAAGGTGTAAGTCTTAATGACTAAATCCAGGATATTTCATTCTCTTAAGATAAAATGTACATTTTGTTTATTTGAAAAGAAAATACGATGTTATAATGAAAATCTGGCCAGTTGGCCCAAGGAAGGGGTTTAAATGTCCCCTGTATTCTTTATTCCTCCAGGAGAAACCCAGAAATCTAGATCATTGTATTATATAAGGGTGAATCAGTGCCAGCATCTAAAACAGTGAATAATTGCCTGCATTTGGCTTTGGGATATATTATGTGAATCTTTGGCAGCAGAGAGCCTTTTCTCATTAGGCTAATATTAGATTTAGTTTGTATTTCTTTGGCACAGAGTTAAGGAGAACTGGCCTTGAAGTTGGTGCCAGAGGCAGAAAGAGAAAGCCTGGTGCTTCGGATAAGTCACAAATGGGTGCTGACTGGGGGCACCTGATGGACATGTGTGACAGTGAGCAGGAAGCATTCATCTGCGATTAGAGAGCAAAAAAATAAAAGTTTATATGGGTTAAAAGATGAAGGGTGAATTGTACTTAACCTTGATCAAGTTACAGTGCTCAGCTGCCTCTGAGAAGGTCTGTGGCAATTTGGGGATTGAATGATCTAATTCTTGGCTATCTATATTTCTGGCCCCGAGAGCAAGAGTGTTTCCAAAAGCAGCTGCCAACCCAATATAATGTCACCAGTGGTATGAAGGGACATAATGCATGGCAAACATAATGAGCACACACTTAGTTAAGAATTGTCAGAGGGGTCAGAACAAGAGAGACAAGCCAGAATGACTTCATGCTTTGTGAGTTCCAGGGCCCTTGTGCACTTTCCACGGGGCACTTGAAGAGGTTTCAGAAGGAACTACAGTAAACCCTTATTTGAAAAGGTAAGCATTTTTTTTCTTTTTTCTTTTTTCCTTTTTGGGTCACACTTGGTGATGCTCAGGGTTCCTCCTGGCTCTGCACTCAGGAATTACTCCTGGCAGTGCTCTGGTGACCATATGGGATGCCAGGGAATGAACCTGGGTCAGCGGCGTGCAAGGCAAGCGCTCTCCCCACTGTGCTATCACTCCAGCCCCGAAAAAGTGAGCATTTCTTACTCCAGTGAGAATTCTGAAAAGTATGACAATAAGGAAGATGTATCCGAGACACAGATTTATAGCATCATTGACAAATAAGGGACTTTAGGGAGGATCTCCCCTCCTCTCTCACATTCTCTTTAAAGATCAAGGAACTGAGACTCAGGTGAGTCTCAGTTGGATGGGGTCTGAAAGATCCTGAGGCTGGAGAATGTGCACAGTATCTTCTCAGTCAGTTCTTCTCACACAGCCAGTGTTCCCCCACTTTTTGTGAGCTGAGGAATCCTTGTGAAATAAGTGCTTGGAGCCATTTGGTGTTGCTAGTACTGTTTTAGTTGCTGACTGTTTTGTGTGCCAGTTAAGGATGCAATGGAAGGTGGCACTTAGTGATGCCGGAGACTCTTAACAGTGGATGGATCAGAATCCTGTTACAGTTTCAGGGACAACTTTGACACAGCAACAATATGGAGGGAGGAAAAGGATATTTGAGTTCTAAGGGGGACTTGTCTGCCAGCACTGTGCCCAGATACTTTATTTTTTTTTCCAGTCGGAAACTATGCAGATCAATATGTAAACCTTTTCACACCCGTTATAGTCATAACAGAACTGAGATATTTCAGGATTGCATAAATGTCTAGGCAAGTATATACAGCATACCTGTGAAAGAGACATAGATGTGACATGTGACAGCAGTGAGCTCATTCTGTAGTTGTGATGAAGACTCCTTGTTCTTGATGAGTGACATTGGAAAATCTTACAAGCGTTGAAGAGCCCTGATCAACACCACTGAGTTGAGAAACAAAGCAGCGGATATGGTTGATTCACGCAGATGCACAAGGGAGAGTTGGGGTCTGAATTTGTCTCCACATAGAGCTAGAGGGCAGATGACAATTCCCAGTGAGGGCATTATAGTTTAACACACACATCATCTCCAAGTGGAGTTTGATTCCTCTCTCCACATGCATTTCTGCGCAATGATTATCTTGCTAAATGCATGTTAAGTAAGCTTTTTGTGTAACTCTAGCATTTACTTCGACTTCCTATAGTTGCTCTTGAACAGTAAATATTTGGACCCAGGAGAATATTTTCAAGGATTGCTGAGTTTGCCTTGCATGAGGCTCAATCTCAATCCCAAGCATCACATACAATCATCTGAGTATAGACAACAATGTTCCCTGAGCACAGAGTCCTGAGTAAGTCCTAAACATAGCTGGGTATGGTCCAACTCTATCCCTTTCTAAATAAATAGAACAGGGGTTTCATGTGTTCACTGTGCAGAACCAGAAAGAAGAAAAATTACTGTATGGTGGATGTTATTCCCCACAGTTAACTATTAGAAAGTGAATGTGTTTCATTAATATAAGCAGCAAACTTCTGGTTTTGCTGGATGATTTGAATGTCCTTACTGCTCTCTATTTCCGTGCCTCTGTGTCAGCAGAGCCGATGAGGACAGCTTAGCTTCACCTGCACACCCAGTATTAGGGGGAAAGATTGCTTCAACATGGTGAAGATATCCCTTCCTCTCCCTTCTGTGTCAGATTAGCGCCACTTATGTTCTGTTTGGATATCAGTTGTCAGCGGTTTATGGTTCTAAAGGTGGGAGGTGATTGTAGATTCTGTTTTACAACTAACTTATTATCCTCGTACAGGGAGAGTTTGTAATAACTGACTTGATAAAGATAGATTTTTCTGTTATATAAAGAAAAATTTGCTCGAGCTGGCCCAGTAACGTCTCCATTGGAGACTTTGTTGTTACTGTGTCTGGCATATCGAATATGTCACGGGGAGCTTGCCAGGCTCTGCCGTGCGGGCGAGATACTCTCGGTAGCTTGCCGGGCTCTCCGAGAGGGGCGGAGGAATCGAACTCGGGTCGGCCATGTTGGCCGCGTGCAAGGCGAACACAGCGGGTAGGGCGTTCGCCTTGCACGCGGCCAACATGGCAGACCCGAGTTCGATTCCTCCGCCCCTCTCGGAGAGCCCGGCAAGCTACCGAGAGTATTCGATATGCCAGACACAGTAACAACAAAGTCTCCAATGGAGATGTTACTGGGCCCGCTCGAGCAAATCGACGATCAACGGGAGGGCCTTTACCTTTACCTTATAAAGAAAAATATGAAAATGAACTAGACAGTTCTGTTTCGATACTTGTTATTTATCAACAGGTCACATTAATTCTACCCCCAGCCCCCATACATTGTTTATTCTTAAATCCAGATATGTCCACCTCCGTTGCCATCATGTGACCCTTTGTATCATTTTCTCCTCGCCAGATCCCATCAGGAACCTCTTGACTCTTCCTCTCCTCTCATCCATATTCTCTCTCTCTCTCTCTCTCTCTCTCTCTCTCTCTCTCTCTCTCTCTCTCTCTTTTTGGGTCACACCCAGTGATGCACGGGGGTTACTCCTGTCTCTGCACTCAGGAATCACTCCTGGCGGTGCTCAGGGGACCATATGGGATGCTGTGTGCAGTGCAAACACCCTACCCGCTGTGCTATCTCTCTAGCGCCCCCATTCATTCTTTTGAATTGAGGGTACCACTCACCTGCAGCATCCTTAATGATTTCTTTCTAGCACTCAGATAAACATTCAGAGTTGCCATCCTGATAAAGTAAGACACTTCGGTCCTTCTGGCCTTCCCAGCTGCAGTTCCCTCCAGACTCTCCTTTGGTGGTCTGAACTTCAAAGACACTCATCTTTCTTGAATAGACTGAGGTCATTCTCTTGAGAGCCTTTTAACTTGCCATCTCTTCTGCCTATGTTTTTTTTCCCCTTCAGTAACTTCACTGCTGTTTTTAAAATTTGTTTTGTCCTTTAGTCCATTGTTCACATATACCTCTGCAGAGAGACATGACCATCCTAACTAATTTAGTTCCCCAGTCACTCTGACTTCAATCTCTTTGTCCTTCATAGAAATTCTTCCTGTCTGAAACCATCCTCTATTGTCTCTCAATATAATCTAAACTCTTTGAGAGCAGAGACTGTGTCGGTTCACTGATACAACCCCAGTGCCTACCACAGCATCTAACATATAATCAGGAAAATATTGTTGATTAATTACTCCATTAATGTACATAGAAGTCCCTTGCTTCTGGGTCTCTTTTGCTCACAGTTGCTTATGCATTAGCAAGTCCAAAACTCAGCTGAAAGAGAAATCTTGCTGAATGCTACAGGAGTTGTATCATGTCAGGGAAATGTTTCCCTGGACTGATGAGTGCCAGTGGGCCATTGTCCAAAAGCTCAGCAAAGGATTCTTCCTTAGCTACTCTTAGTCTTCATCCTCAAAAATTAGGTTGTCCCAAAACTAGGTCCAAAATAATCATTGCAGTGTGTAGTAGGCATGCCAGATTTCACTAAGTCTCCAAGTTCCAACTCAGACTCTGCTACTTCCAGGGTTGGTCAAGACTTCAGAGAGCAAATTCCTGTCCAACCTTTCCTCCACTCTCTTCAGGGTCTTCAGTGATCTAATCCCAATCTCGAAAGTCAAAACTTGACAGAATTATAAAACAGCAAGCTTAACCATTAAATTATTAGAAACTTAGGAATAAAATTGAAAATCAGATGACCACAAACAAATACTGGAAGTATCATTTGTAACATCCAATGAACTAGAAATAATTTTCAAGTGTTTGCCACAAAAACCTTATACACTATCAAAGTCAATCTGAACTGTTAGAACAATTATCTGGATGACTCAAGCAGTAGACATGTGTCCCACACAATTCTAGAGGCTGGGGAGGTCTAGATCATGGTGCCAGGCCTTTTGGTTCCTGTTCAGAGTTCTGCTCTGTCCATGGTCTGAAGACGGTTGCCTTCTGGCTGTTCATCAAATTGTGGAGAGAGATTAAGCTCTGGGCTCTAATTCTCTTTGTAAAAGACACTAACCCTTAAATGGGGTCCTGCCCTTAGGATTGCTTCTAAACTGAATTATCTTTTAGAAGTCCCATTTCCCTTTGCAATCATGACATTGGGGATAAGGGTGCTCCAACATACAGATTTGATAGTGGGTAGGGCGTGCCAACAGTCAGTCTGTACCATATGGAATGTGTGTTTTGGCAAAGTGCAAAATGGTTGTATGTTAAACACTAGCCCCACTGAATGTCACCATCCTAAGAATGAATGCCTGCAATATAACAGTGAACTTGAACTATTAATAAGTATGCCCACTTATTGTCATTTAAATTTCTTTTAAGCAGATTTCTCTAGAAATGGTGGTAATTTCTCAGAGCTGTCAATTCCCGTGGTAGTTATATTGTACATTTCTCTTTTTTCTTTTCTTTTATTTTTTTTATCATATATTTCTGATCCAGAAAATATGCTCTTTTAGCTGAGATGAGTCGCAAAACACATTTTCTTTTTTTTTTTTTTTTTTTTTTTTTTTTTATTAGTGAAAAACCATGAGGTACAGTTATAGGCTTACAAATTTTGTGCTTGGGTTTCAGTTATACAATGATCAAGTCCCCATACCTCCACCAGTGCCCGTCATCCATCCCCATGGGTCCCAGCATCCCCCCCCCTCATCCCCCCCCCCCCCCCCCGTTCCCATCCTGCCTCTGTGGCAGGGTATTCCCCCTTGTTCTCTCTCTCTTCTTTTGGGTACTGTGTTTTGCAAGAGAGGCTTTGAGTGGCAATCATGTTTGGTCTATCGACTACTTTTAGCATGCTTCTCCCACCCTGGGAGGGCCCTCACAACACCCTTCATTTGGTAATCTCTTCTCTATCTGAGCTTCCTTTTCACCTAGAGCCTGTGGCTGGCCTTCCATTCATGGGGCAAAATTCCTGGTACTAATCTCAGCCATTCCTGTGTGTCACTCTCACTTTTTGTTGCTTTATGTTCCCCAGATGAATGCAATCTTTCTGTGTCTATCCCGCTCTTTCTGACTCATTTCGCTTAACATGATACTTTCCATGTAGTACCACTTGTATGTAAATTTCATAACTTCATCTTTTCTAACAGCTACATAGTACTCCATTGTGTAAATGTACCAAAGTTTCTTTAACCAGTCATCTGTTCTTGGGCACTCAGGTTTTTTCCAGATTCTGGCTATTGTAAAGAGTGCTGCAATGAACAAACAATTGCAGATGTCACTTTGACTATACCTTTTTGCCTCTCTGGGATATATTCCCAGGAGTGCTATAGCTGGGTCAAATGGCAGATCAAATTCTAATTTTTTGAGAGTCGTCCATACTGTTTTCCAAAAGGGTTGGACCAGCCGGCATTCCCACCAGCAGTGAAGGAGGGTCCCTTTCTCGCCACATCCGCGCCAGCACCGGTTGCTTTTGTTCTTGTGGATGTGGGCCAGTCTCTGTGGTGTGAAATGATATCTCATTGTGGTTTTGATCTGCATCTCTCTGATGATTAGTGATGTAGAGCATTTTCTCATGTGCCTTTTTGCCATTCGAATTTCTTCTTTGCGAAAGTTTCTGTTCATTTCCTCACCCCATTTTTTGATGGGGTTGGGTGATTTCTTCTTGTGGAGTTTAACCAGTACCTTGTATATCCTTGATATCAACCCCTTGTCGGATGTGTACTTGGTGAATATCCTTTCCCATTCTGTAGGCTGTCTTTGTATTTTGGTCACTGTTTCTTTGGAGGTGCAGAAGCTTCTTAGTTTAAGATAGTCCCATTTGTCTATCTCTGTTTTCACTTGCTCAGCCAGTGGCGTGACATCTTTGAAGATACCATTAGCTTCAATATCATGGAGAGTTTTGCCGACTTTGTCTTCAATAAACATTATGGATTCTGGTCTGATATTGAGGTCATAAATCCATTTTGATCTTACTTTTGTGCATGGTGTTAGGCAGAGATCTGAGCCCACTTTTTTGCATGTAGCCGTCCAATTTTGCCAGCACAGTTTGTTGAAGAGGCTTTCCCTGCTCCATTTCACTTTTCTTGCCCCCTTATCAAAAATTAGATGATTATATGTTTGGGAGGAAATGTCAGTATATTCAACTCTGTTCCATTGGTCTGCAGCTCTGCTTTTGTTCCAGTACCATGCTGTTTTAATTATTACTGCCTTGTAGTAGAGTTTGAAGTTAGGGAGGTTGATTCCTCCCATTTTCTTTTTCCCAAGAATTGCTTTAGCTATTCGTGGGGGCTTATTGTTCCATATAAATTTCAGGAGTGTTTGCTCCATTTCTTTGAAGAATGTCATGGGTATCCTTATAGGGATTGCATTGAATTTGTATAGTGCTTTGGGAAGTATTGCCATTTTGATGATGTTGATTCTCCCCATCCATGAACAGGGGATATTTTTCCATTTCCTCGTGTCCTCTTTTATTTCCTGAAGTAGCGTTTTGTAGTTTTCCTTGTACAGGTCCTTTACTTCCTTAGTTAAGCTGATTCCTAGATACTTGATTTTCTGGGGCACAATTGTGAATGGGATTGTTTTCTTGATGTCACTTGCTTCTCTTTCACTATTTGCGTATAGGAATGCCATGGATTTTTGGGTATTGATTTTATAGCCTGCCACTTTACTATACAAGCCTATTGTTTCTAGGAGGCAAAACACATTTTCATCAAGATCCCTCCTACAGAGTGGAGTTGATGCTATTTGGTGACACTCAATCCCCTCTCCTCTCATTGATCTTTCTTTGTCTCCCACCATTACTGATAAAAATAAGCACTGCAGCTCTCACCATCTTGGTTGAAAGTCATGAGGCAGGCTCATTGAAACTAGTTTGGAAATGAAGACTTTGGACTAAGCTCAAAAATGCTTTTTTAAATTTCTATAGATCGAGTTCAATTTTGCTGCTGTCCTTCATTTTTGTTTTGTTTTAAGACAGTGTCTTAACAATAAAAAATAGAGAATATGATTCTCACTTTCACAGTCAGAATGATAGCTGAGTCAGATTGTGTTTTTTGTCTGCTCAAGGACTTCCACTCCCTCTCATCCTCTCAGTGCCCTTCCAGGTCCTGTATGATCCATGCCCTGGCCCTCACTCAGATGTCAGCTGCTCTGCTCTTCCATGCTCAGAGTACTCCCGGGTCTGACCAGAAGTCGACCACCTCAGAGGCCCTCGTTGACTCTTCCATCTGCTTGCAGGCCCCTTTCCCAGAATGCACAAGACATATTTCTTTATCTCCTTAAAACCTTTGTTCCAGATCCTTCACAGTGAGACTTGCATGACTCTTCTTAATTACCTTCTCTCCAATATCGCTATCAATTGCCATATCCCTGCCACATCTCCAGACATACAAATCAATTGCTTACATAGTGAATCTTTTTCTCTGGTGTGCATTACTTTATGCCATTATCCACCAGGGTGTGAGGACCTGTTGTGGTGAGTCATAAATCCTTAAGATTCACATTCATGCCAAGTATATCATAGTACAACCAACTATTACTTGGTTTTGGGCCCACACTGACAGTACTCAGGTCTTGCTCCTGGATCTGTGCTCAGGTATCACACCTTTCAGGGCTTGGGGAATGACATGTGGTGCCAGGGCTTGAATCTGGGTCAGCTGTATGGAAGACAGGCAATGTACCCACTGTACTATTGTTCCAACCTCTACAATTGTTCCTGAAATGCACTCTTGAAACAATATGCACTTTATCTTTGGGTTTCTGGTAGACTTTTAACATATGAAACAAAGCAGGAGGGTGAACAAGATTAGTAAGTTACATCTAGAATCCTACTTTGATTAGAAAGGGAATTTTCCCATAGGCACCAGAAACTCAAAGAACATCTCTCTGTGTTCTAACAGTGCCATTACCATATAAACAGCCTGTATGTTCTCATGGTCATTAATTGCACACAAGTTCAAAGTTGCCAAATAATATAGTTGAAATGGTATTTGACTATTTGGCAGGCAAGGCTGAAGCCAAATCTAACAGCAGATTTGTTTGGCCAGAGGCCACAAACAAAACTGAGTGTCATCAGCTCATTGTTCTTGGTATAGTTAGGCAATTTAGCTCCTAAATGTTCATGTTTAATGTGCACTTTGTGAAATCTGATTTGGGAGAGGA
Source organism: Sorex fumeus (assembly GCF_029834395.1). NCBI lineage: Eukaryota > Metazoa > Chordata > Mammalia > Eulipotyphla > Soricidae > Sorex > Sorex fumeus. The sequence continues at coordinate 62,387,653 of NW_026606059.1, forward strand.
ATCCTGGCATTGAACTCTAATGTTGTATTAGACAAGGGCAAACATGCATAGATCTTACGGAGGTACACCAAACAGAAGAGAAGGCACCAGCCCTTGAATTTGTTATCCAGAATGTTTTTAATTTAACTTTTAAAATTATTATTAAAAGGTAAAAGGTAAAGGCCCTCCTGTTGATCGTCGATTTGCTCGAGCAGGCCCAGTAACGTCTCCATTCGAGACTTTGTTGTTACTGTGTTTGGCATATCAATAGCACAGTGGTAGGGCATTTGCCTTGCACGCAGCCAACATGGCCAACCCGAGTTTGATTCCTCTGCCCCTCTCGGAGAGCCCGGCAAGCTACCGAGAGTATTTGATATGCCAAACACAGTAACAACAAAGTCTCCAATGGAGACGTTACTGGGCCTGCTTGAGCAAAATTATTATTATTATTATTATTATTATTACAGCACAGGGCTGGAGCAATAGCACAGTGGTATGGTGTTTGGCTTGCATGAGGCCAGTGCAGCTGACCTGGTTTCAATTCCTCTGCCCCTCTTGGAGAGCCTGGCAAGCTACCAAGAGTATCTTGCCTGCACAGCAAAACCTGGCAGGCTACCCGTGACGTATCCGATATGCCAAACACAGCAACAACAAGTCTCACAATGGAGATGTTACTGTGCCCGCTCGAGCAAATCGATGAACAATCGGAGGACAGTGCTATTAATATTATTATTGGGCTAGAATGATAGCACAGTGGGTAGGGTATTTGCCTTGCTTGCGGCTGACCTGGGTTTGATTCCTCTGTTCCTCTCTGAGAGCCCAGCAAGGTAACCGAGAGTATCCTGCCCACATGGCAGAGCCTGGCAAGCTCCCCATGGCGTATTTGATATGTCAAACACAGTAACAACAAGTCTCACAATGGAGACGTTACTGTGCCCACTCGAGCAAATTGATGAACAACAGGAGGAAAGTGCTACTTTTATTATTAGTAGTAGTGGTATGTTGTTGTTGTTTGGGGAGCCACATCCAGCAGTCCTCAGGCCTTACCCCTGGCTCTGCACTCAGGGATCATGCCTCACAGGGTTGCAGGACATATGGGTTGCAAGGGATCAAATCTGGGGTGGTCATGTGTAGAGCAAGTGTCTTAACCACTTGTGTTACTGTTCTGGGCCCCAGAATGGTTTTTATGCAGAATATGTAATTCACTATTTTGACATCATCAAATAGCATAGTAAAGAACACAGGTTTTGGGGCCTCATCTGACTCTACCTACCACTCACTAGTCCTGTCACCTGTGGCTGGTATTCTGTCCTCTCTGCCTCTGTATCTTCATCTGTCTAGCAAGGTTAAGTCAGAGTATCAGAAGTTCTCATGTGGTCTACAAGGTACTTAGAAACTAAACTTTAAGTAAAATAGCTTCTAATGCAAGTATGTCCTCAAGTGAGGTCATTTAGTTGAACAGCAGCTGAGATTACCTTTGCCCCCCACTGTAATAAAGAAAGCATTCTTTGAGAACTTACTGTATCTCATCTATCATTTTTATTTTTGGAGGTCTTTGGAGCTTTTTAAGTAAAGTAATTTAAACCCTTCTGGCATTTCGTAAGAATGGTACAAGTTAGCTACTATTGGGGATTTTAATATCATTATCCTCAGAAAAGATTTTGGCAAGATGGATCAGAGAATATTTATTTCAGTAGAGCTTTCAAGTTGGCTGCCTTTAGCTATTTTGGGTCCACCAACAGTTTTGTTTGCCCACACAATCTCAAAGTTTAAATTTTCAGCAGTTGAAAAACCTGAAATGTTTCAGCTAAAAGCTCCAGATTTCCCACTTCCCTTGAGAATTTTTTTTTAAATCTGAAAATTATAAGCTTAAATGTGCACCAGCTGGAGTTGTGAGCATCTGTTTTCTTGAAGATCAGCAGCTTTTCTAGCTTGGGTCTGTCCACCACACCTGACACTTTTTACACACTGTAAATGCAATCTAGTTTCTGATCCTTGATACACAGGACATTGACATAGCATAATGGGTATAGAACATCTGATTTCATGACAGTGGTTCTGATTGCCTTACAAATGTACTTATTCTAATTCAGAGTACATAGTAGACCTTTTTTCTGGTGAAGCTATTTCTGTAATTTTAGGCACCATGATTTCCAGTACTGTTAATAGCAGGGTTTCATGCATACTACATCCCAACAACACACCCTCCACTGAGTATCTACCCCCCCATCTTTGTGCTGGTCCCCTCTGTCCCCCACCATGGTAAACTCAGTTGTATACACCAGTTCTCAGATTCTATTGCCTTTGGACATTTTCTGTTTCCTTACTATGTGGTAAAACTATTTTCAACAAGACCAAACTGTAGCTGTGTCTCAAACAAGTACTATATCACAAATTCTCATATGTGTTTGGCAGGAAACCAGCTGAGCTCTGAAAACCAAGATATAAAGAAACAGAGTCAGGAAACAAAAAACACCCCAAAGCAACAGAAACTGAGAACCGGTCTTTAGTAGGATGCAAATGACTTTTAGGGAGATGGGGGCGGATCAGGATGGGGGTAGTAAGACCCTGGGCTGTGGTAAGGTGGGTGGAGGGAAGCAAATACTCTGCTGGAGGGTGTGGAGTGTTTATGCACGAAACCCTGCATTATCAATATTGTAAATTACAGTGCCGAAAATGTAAAAAATAAATATTAAAATACAAATAGAAAATAAAGAAGTTGTTGAAGGGGAAGGAGCAGAAAAATATTTTGGTAGTGAAGACTTCAAAATTGCAGCCCTGCCAAAAGAAAGGAGCTGTAATAATTGTTAGAGCAGTCAGTAATATAGGGACTCTTTTATTATTGGTCTGGTTTGGGGGTCATACTCTGTAGTGCTCAGGGTTTATTTCTGAGTCTGTTCAGGGATCACATCTGGCCGCCTCTGGGGCACATGCAACGCAAGTGCCTTATCTGCTGTATTATATCTCTGGCTTCTATATAAAAAAAATCAGGAATAGGAGAAGCTATTCTCTATTTAGAAACAGAAAGAATCTCAATGGGGTATGTTTCAAATGGTTCAAGATTATATTGGAGAGGTTATGGAAGGTTTTTATTATTATTGTTATTATTATTATTATTGGTTTGGGACCACATCTGGTGATGCTCAGGGCTTACTCCTGACAAGTTTGGTGGATCACATATGGTCCCATGGGTGGAACCCAGCTTGGCCACCTACAAGATAAACACCCTACTTCCTCTACTATCTTTTTGGCCCCAAAGTCATGAAATTTTTTTTTTGCTTTTGGGTCACACCCAGCAATGCACAGTAGTAACTCCTGGCTCTGCACTTAAGAATTACTCCTGCCTGTGCTTGTGGGACCATATGGGATGCTGGGGGTTGAACCCAGGTTGGCCGCATGCAAGGTAAGCACCCTACCCACTGTACGATCTCTCCAGCACTAGAGCCATGAAATTTTTTCTAAATTTTATACTTAGTGCAATCTACAGAAAATCAAGAAAGGTTTGTATAGAGGCAGCATTTATGAGGAGACTAGCTGCTCTGAGTGTGGGTTAGAAACCAGCCAGTGTAGAACCACAAGACTTGGATGAAGCTCCTGGATTTTATAGACTTGAAAGATGTTTTCTTGGAATAGAATGGTGTGAAGAGAAATTAAATGGGCATATTTGAAATTTATTCTGGAGATGAAATTGGATGTACCCCATGCTGTCAAGAGAGAAGAACCAAGAATGGTGCCTAACCACATTTTGGGTAACATTTTTAGCAGGTTTGAGATCATTGGTATTTACTGAGATGCATGGAAAGTGGCAAGGGCAGGGAGGGTGTTTATAAGCAAAGCTTTGGGGTGAAATAAGATAATTTCATTTTAATCGTGTTAATCTTATTTGAGTTAATAGCCAAGAGAACGTGTCATCTAGGCCATTGTTTTTCTGAATTCAAGTTTCCTAGCTAGGTCTCAGTTCTAGACTCAGAAATCACCTTTGTTATGCCTGGAAATAGTATGTGTATAAGTTCAAGTGTATGACACTATTTAACAACCAAGGTTTCCAGTGACCATTACTTCTCAAAGGTTATGCCCCTTCAATGTTTACCTGTTTCAGCTGCTGGTATGTCTTTGATGATTCCTGTTAACTTTGCCCACTCATTGTTCCATTGTGATGAAATTAAGAACTAAATCATTTAATATAGAGGGTAACGGTGATGCCGGAGGGTGATAGTAGGTCTCTGTGTTGGTCCATGGTTCCCAGGCTCTTCAATATTTTCAGCACTGAAATATTGAACAGTAAAGATGCTTAGACAAATAGTTAGGAGACAGAAAAATTTATTTGAAAGTAGAAGAGAAGGGAAAAGAAAATCCTTATGTGGATTTTAGGAACTCCGTATTGGACTAAGTATTGTTCATTTGGTGGTGGTGGTGGTGAGGGGTATAGAAAAACTGTTTGTTTTTGTGAATTTGTCACGTGGCAATAAAAGCTACCTGTGCGTTTCCATCTGAGCTACTGAACTAAAATAAAATCACTATCTGACAATTTAAATCTTTCCTCCTGGGTGTCAGTGATGTTACCAATGTCAGGACAATCTAGAACACATATCTGCCCAGTGTTCATCTTGTCGTTGAACAATTAACCACTCTTTCCATTTTGATGCCTTGATTTCTTTTCGGGTAGCATATCGCTTATGCTACTAAATGTGTAGCATTTGTTACTTTTCTAAACTGTTGAGTTTAAAAGTTAAAGATGGGTGTAGGTAGGGGTGTGTGTGTGTGTGTGTGTGTGTGTGCGTGTGTGTGTGTGTGTGTGGTTGAATGTGTATATGTGTGGTTTAATCTGCTTAAGAAACTAATTTGTTTTGAAGAAGCTGACCTATTTTTCTCTCCTGAATACAGAATGCAAATCTGTGTGCTGCATCTCTTATCATTTACACAAGGACTTTCAGAGACACTTGTGCTTCTCCTTGAATGACCCCTTTCCCTCTTGGGCTTTGTTGGCTAATATTTATCGGCAACATCTGGGATTCAGTGCAATGAAGTTATTTACAGCAGTGCTTATTAGTGTGCTTCTGTGAGTCACGGCAGTTTCTAGCCAGTTCTGCCATTTTGTTGAGGATGGTCCCCTTGGAGCTATTTCTCAGAAAGTGAAAGATGTGTGTCTTGATTAAAAAAAATCACAGGGAATATAGGAGAGAGGAATGAAAATTATAATTGTAATAGACATTAGATATTGCCTAATCCAACCTTCTCATTCTACTGGTGAGAAAATTGATGGGCAGAGAAGAGAGATGATTTGCAGAAACCTGCAAGAATTGTTTCAGAGATGCAAGTGGGAGGCATATAATTTATTCCCAGTAAATTTGTCAGGCTCTGTCATGGCTTCTCTTTCTTAGGATGCTATTCAGTGCTTACTCGGGATATTGATGAGGAAGTGTTCTGTGTTCATAGATCACTTCTTAAATTATGTTTCAAGGAAGAAAGATTTGAAAGAAAACTCAAGTTGTGTTTGTGGAGCTTGTTGTCCGCCTTTTAAGGGTTTCTCCGTCTCTTTAATTCTAATCACAGCAGGACAGTTATCTTCTGGGCATGGAGAGTGAGGACTGCTGCTGTTAATGGATTGAAGTGGGACTGCAATTTCCAGCTACTTTTCAGTGATTCTTGGTTGTGGCTCTGAGTTCATGCAGGCTTGGGTGGGGATCAGGGGGTTATAGTTGCAAGTGCTTGAAACTAGTGGTAGCAGGAAGGCCTAGCTTGTGTGGAAGTAACCTGGCTTGTCCAGAGTGATCTTTTCCAACTAATGTTGTCATAATGGACTACCTCTATCTTAACTACCCTCCAGCCGCCCCAGCCCCCGCCATGCCCCCCCCCACACACACACACATGCGCGTGTGGTAATTTCCAGCCATTGACCAATCCTCCTGGCCCATTATTCCCTGGCCTTGGACATTAGTTTCATACTATTTTTTTTATATCCCACAAATGAAGCAGTCATTCTATATCTTCCCCTCTCTTTCTAACTCCTTTCACTCAGCATGATACTCTTCAAGTTCATTCATTTATAGGTGAATTTCACACCTCATTTTTTCTAACAGCTGTGTAGTATTTCATTGTGTAGATATACCATAGTTTCTTTCTCCAGTCATCTGTTCTTGGGCACTCAGGTTGTTTCCAGATTCTGGCTATTGTGAATAGTACTGCAATGAACATAGAAGTGGAGATGGTTATTTTCTAGTGTGTGTAAAGAGCTCCCTCAAGAATCTGTCCTTAAGGACTCTTATTGGGGACTGCAACCTCCAATATGGCATCGACCAGCTCTGTTTTCAGTAAAATGACGGAAGTTGTCAAATGGCACCTGCCGGTGACTCCAACCCCTGGTAATACCCTACAGTTTTTCTCTTTCTGTTCTAGTGTAGCAAGTATAGAATCATGGGGATTGGGTGTTGGGTATTTGGGGATGATCTCCCCCACTACTCCCCAGGGTAAAGTTCCACATCATTATAGTCTGTGGCCCCTGGTAGGGCTTCTCTCTTAGCATGGGCATCTCTCTGTGTCTGATGTCTCAGTGCTGTCTATTTGTCTCTTACTTTGTTCATTGGGTTTTCAGGTCAGTTGATTTGTAGATTAATACAAGCTTCAGGGTAGATTTTCTGTGGTTATAGGAGAGGTTCTCTTGCAAGGAGTTCTCTCCTTTGGCCATCATGGCCCCACACCACTTATTTATTTATTTATTTTTATTAGTGAGACACCATGAGGTACAGTTGTAGACTTACAAATTTTTGTGCTTGGGTTTAAGTTATACAATGATCAAGTATCCATCCCTCCACCAGTGCCCATTTTCCACCACCACGGATCCCAGTATCCCTCCCAGCCCCCCAGCCCCCCCATCCCACCCTGCCTCTGTGGCAGGGCATTCCCTTTTGTTCTCTCTCTGCTTTTGGGTGTTGTGGTTTGCAAAAGAGGCAATGAGTGGCAATCATGTTTGGTCTATAGTCTACTTTCAGCATGCTTCTCCCATCCTGGGAGGATCCTCCCAACACCCTTTATTTGGTGCTCCCTTCTCTATCTGAACTCCCTTTTCCCCTAGCATGTGTGGCTGGCCTCCAAGCCATGGAGCAAAATTCCTGGTACTAATCTCGGCCATTCTTGGGTGTTAGACTCCTATTTTATTACTTTATGTTCCCCAGATGAATGCAATCTTTCTCTGTCTATCCTTCTCTTTCTGACTCATTTCGCTTAACATACTTTCCATGTAGTACCACTTGTATGTAAATTTCATGACTTCATCTTTTCTAACAGCTACATAGTACTCCATTGTGTAAATGTACCAAAGTTTCTGTAACCAGTCATCTGTTCTCAGGCACTCAGGTTTTTTCCAGATTCTGGCTTTTGTAAAGAGTGCTGCAATGAACAAACAAGTGCAGATGTCACTTCGACTATACTTTTTTGCCTCTCTGGGATATATTCCCAGGAGTAGTATTGCTGGGTCAAATGGGAGCTCAATTTCTAATTTTTTGAGAATCGTCCATACTGTTTTCCAAAAGGGCCGAATAACTTATGTCTCATATTTTCTGAATGACTGGCTCCCTGTAACTATAATCTTTGTATTTTCTCTTTTTATTTAGTGTTTCTGACTAGACATAGGAAGCCCATTCAAGACAACCACATTTTCAACATACTTTTGTTTTTTTAAGTTTCACTCCTTAGATGCAGTGATTTTTAAGTCTACTGTTAGCCCTTTCTTGTCTGACCGTTCCTCTCCTTGGCAGTGTCTGTGCTGATCACATCCAAGAGCATTATCTCCTGGCCTGACTTCTCTCCTGAGACCTCCTTATTTTCAGCTGCTGGGGACAGTTCCATTTGGGCCTCCTGCAGTTACATCAAGGGACAACATAAAAGGGAACAATAACAAAGGCAAGACTGTGTCCCTTCTTAAGTTATTGTTAAGTCCTTGACACAAATGTCAAGGAGTGAAGACAAAAAACTTAGCAGATTAATAGGAAGTTAAGGCCCATTTCTCATCCATTTTATAATATTCAAAAATATTAGAAATTCTGCATGACAAAATAATTCGATTAATTTTACTTTTCTAAATTATTGTCTTCCACACGTGATCATTGAATATCAGTTTATTTGTAGACCTCATAGGAATTTTATTTTAAGCTTCCTGAACAAAATGTATTAACTAGATAGTCCCATGAATCGTAAACTTTAATATACTAATTTATTTTACTTCAAGTCAGGTTGTGAATTGCAGCTCAACATTTGACTTCTTTTATTAAAGAAGTTTTGAGCTCAGGATTATAAACTGGAGTAAAAGTTTCAGACATTTATACATATTTTTGATGGATGTCCTGCAAAGGGGTGCTCCAGGCTTATCAAAACTCCATCTGGCAGTGTTTGAGGGGGAATATGTGGAGCTGGGATCGAACTTGGAGCCTTGGAGTGTCAGACAGGCCTCCTGCCCCTGAGCCATCTCCCTGGCTCTTTACAAAGAACTTTATTTCCTCTTATCAGTCATTCCTACAGAGGAAAAAATGCAAACATAATTCGAAATCCACACATTTACTTTCCTCAAACATTTATTCTTATGAAATAGATCAATAAAATGACTTATTTCCTACACATATAAAAAGTGTACTTTGTGTGTGTGTGGGGTGGGGAGGAACTCCACGCCAGGCTGTTTCACTCAGGGCGCTCCAGAGAGGGGCGGGCGAGAGCCTTCCCCACCTCAAGGGATACAGCCCAGGCATCTGACCTCACTACCCAACCGCCATCACACTCTGGGCAACTTTCCGGACTGTGTGGCTGCTTGACACATCATAAGACATGTCCTACCCATTTTTTCATAATTACCACACCATGTTTGATGGAGTTCAGACAGTAGGCAACAAGTCTTAGAGAGAAATATAGGTGTGTGTGTGTGTGTGTGTGTGTGTGTGTGTGTATAAAATATATATATGTATTTGCTCGAGAAGGCCCAGTAACATCTCCATTGTGAGACTTGTTGTTACTGTGTTTGGCATATCGAATACGTCACGGGGAGCTTGCCAGGCCAGGCTTTGCCATGCAGACGAGATACTCTCAGTAGCTTGCCGGGCTCTCTGAGAGGGGTGGAGGAATCAAACTCGGGTCAGCCGGACCGGCCGCATGCAAGGCAAAAGCTCTACCACTGTGCTATCGCTTCTTGGCGATAGGGCGGTAGGGCGTTTGCCTTGCACGCAGCCAACATGGCAGACCTGAGTTCGATTCCTCCGCCCCTCTCGGAGAGCCCTGCAAGCTACCGAGAGTATTCGATATGCTAAACACAGTAACAACAAAGTCTCCAATGGAGACGTTACTGGGCCCGCTCGAGCAAATCGATGATCAACAGGAGGGCCTATATATATATATATATATATATATATATATATATATATATATATATCTCAGCCTTGCAAGCTACTGAGAGTATCCCTCCTGCACGCCTGGCAAGCTCCCCATGGCATATTCAATATGCCAAAACCAGTAACTATGATGGGTCTCATTCCCCTGACCCTGAAAGAGTCTTTTGGGAAAGACGAGTAAGGAGAGGCTGCTAAAATCTCAGGGCTGGGACAAATAGAGACCTTACTGGAGCCTGCTCAAGCAAATCAATGAACAATGGGATGACAGTGATGATTTTGACTTTTGGAGGGGAGGGATGGGAGAGATAGTAGAGAGATTAAGACACTTTCAACAGACCTTGGTTCAGTTCTCAGAAAGGTACTGTTCCCTGAGTACTGCCAAGATTACTTCCTTAGAACAAAGCCAAGAGTAAGCCCTGCATATTATATTAGTAAGCATGTTACTGTAATTTTAGTTTTGCTTTTTTGTTTTGGGGCCACAGCCAGCACTTCTCAGAATTACTCCTGGCTCTGCATTCAAGAATCATCACTGGCAGACTTGGGGAACCATATAGAATGCCTGAGATTGAACCTGCATAAGCCATGTGGAAGGCAAGTACCTTACTTGCTTGCTATATTTTTATATTTTTTGTTTTCTTTTTTTGTTGGAGCTATACTAGTGGTAATCCCTGCATCTCATATTATTAGGCATGTTACTGTAATTTTAACTTTTTTGTTTGTTTTGGTTTGAAGCCACACGCAGCAGTGCTCAGGGCTTACTTCTAGCTCTGCACTCAGGGATCACTCCTGTCGGGCTCTGGGGATCAAACCTAGCTCAACAGCATGCAAGACAAATGACCTACCCTCTGTACTATCTCTCCAGTCCCTCTGTTTTATTACTTGTGTTTTGACTTCTGTTCCTAGAGTAGATCCAGGTTCTGTGGGATCTGAAACTTTTAGGAACTCTTCTATAAAATTTCAACTATAAAAATAATACCATGCATATTATTTGAGAATCATAAGAAATCACAAATATAGACCTCTGAAAGAGCTCACATATATCACAAATTCAAAAGATAAAAGTTGTTTTCCTTTAACTCACCTAATTCTATAGTGCTCTTAAACAGTAAGTTTTGAGTTATACTGGTGGTATAAAACCTGAGACAGGAAGTTGAATACTCAAAAGATCAACTTCCTGTGTTCTCATTTAGGATCAAACCTAAATGTCCTACATGCAAAGCATGTGCTCTAGCCTTTTGAGACATCTCCCTGGCCCCTGTTTTATTCCCTTTTTCTAATTCATCACCTCTCCCTTAAATATTTTAATTTTTAGAAAACAGTTCTATAATAAATAAGAGATATAATTCAATCTCTTTCAGTGTGTGTAAAATTCCCTGGTATTACTGAAATTGGAATTCATATCATGTCATCTCTTATGCAAGCATACTTAGTGGTTATAACAGCGCTTTAGATTTGAGACCTAAAGTAGGATGTGATAAATTCCATTTCCTAGGATGCCTATATATAGAAAAATAATAAAGCGTGTTTATAAATATATATATGCCATATTGTCAATCCTGTTTTGTAGCTCTCTTGACTTAATCATTCTGAGAAAAAGACTCTCAGGTTTTCAGGTTTTAGTTTCTAAATAGTAGAATAATTTTCAAAGATCAGCTTTTTTATATTTCTTTATATATGTGTGTATATTATTGAATCACCATGGATTACAAAGTTATAAAGTTCCTCATGGTTGAGTTTCAGGTATACAGTATTCCAACACCACTCCTTCACAGTGTCCACCTTCCTCCATCAGTGTCCTCAGTTTGCCCCTAGCCATCTTGACAAGCTTCTTCCTGAAGCATACTTCTGTATTCTTCACTACTATTGCATTTGGGCATTTGTTATTCCCAACTGTGTTTCTTTATCCACTGGATATGAGAGAGATCATTCTGTGTCTGTCTCTTCCCTCTAACTTTGCTCAGCACAATACCCTCCAAATCCTTCCACATAGCAGCAAATTGCATAGCTTCATCTCTTCTTAGGGCCTGGTAGTATTCCATTGTGTGTGTATACAATAGTTTCTGTGTCTAGTCATCTGTTCTTGGTTAGGTGAGTTATTTCCAAATAGTGACTTATGAATAGTGTTGTAGTGAATTTTGTTGGAGTGCAGATGTCTTTTCTGCATCATGATTTTGGGCCTTTCGAGTATTCAACTTCCTGTGTTCTCATGTATGTCTAGTGACAAGTTGTATGGCCTCATGACTCAGCCCACTGTGGTGGGAAATTGGTTGAAATGTTGTTGGAAGGTGTTCCTACATTGAGGCTCTGATAGTTATAAAGAAGTTATGAAGAAATAAAGTTTCAGAGTAGCACTGGGCTGTATAAATGCATCTTACCAAATTCACACAGAATGTGATCCCAATTCAAAATGTCTTTAGCTGCATTCCTGACATATCTCTGGATGCTCTTAATACCTCAGGAAAGGAGAGAGAAATGTGTGACAAAGGGGATTGTGAGTTGGGAGAAGTCATTAATTTAAATTACTATGGGTAAAGAATCTTTGCAAATTTCACAAATGTTAGCCCAATCTATAATTATGTTAACTTTTCAACAGCTTTGGCCACAGTATGTTAGCTACTAGTTAGTTTTATATATACATGAGATGATTTCTAAGAAGCATTAGCATTTTTTTTGATGGGGGGTTGGGGCCACCCCCATTGGTGCTCAGGACTTATTCCTGTCTCTGAGCTCTGGGATCATTCCTGGTGGACTCAGAGAATCAGATGTGATGCCAGGAGCATCATACCCATAATACTATTGCTCTGGCCCCAGGATTAGCCTCTTTGAATCTCAACGACTCTAGCTTTTTGTTTTTGTTTTTATTTGGGGACAATACCCAGTAATGCTAAGGATGTACTCTGAATTTACATTCAGTGATCATTCCTGACTTGGACCATATGGGAAGCCAGGAGATTGAACCTGGGTTAGATGTGTGCAAGGCAAACAACATATTCATTGTACTGTAGCTCCTTTCTTGATTACTTTTTTTTTTATTAAAAATTTTTTTAATAGTGAGACATCATGAGGTATAGTTGCAGACTTACACATTTTTGTGCTTGGGTTTCAAGTATACAATGATCAAATACCCATCCCTCCACCAGTGCCCATTTCCCACCACCACGGATCCCAGTACCCCTCCCACCCCCCATCCCCCCATCCCACCCTGCCTCTGTGGCAGGGCATTCCCTTTTGTTCTCTCTCTCTTATTGGGTGTTGTGGTTTGCAAAAGAGGCAATGGGTGACAATCATGTTTTTGACTACTTTTTTTAATTGAATCACTATGAAATACACTGTTACAAAGCTGCTCATTTTTGGATTTCAGTGCTATGTTCCAATACCCATCCCTCCACCAGTCTGTCTGTCTGTCTGTCTCTCTCTTTCTTACTCCTTCCCTCTCTCGCCTTTTCCCTTCACCACCCCCCTCCTCCATCCCCCCTCTCCGGCATTATATGTGGCAGTACAGGTACTGAGAAGTTATCATGTTTCTTTTTTTCTTTATCTACTTTCAGGATGTAGTTCTTATCCAGAGTGATCATTTCCAGCTATCATTGTCATTTCCAGCTATCAGAGTGGTCCCTTCTCTATGCCTGCTGCCCTCTCCTCCAGCCCTTGAGGCAGGCTTCCAACCGTGGACCAGTCCTCCTCGTCTTGTTTCTACTGTTCTTGAGTATTAGTCTCATACTATTCTCATACTATTTTTTTATATCCCACAAATGAGTGTGTTCATTCTATGTCTGTCCCTCTCCTGGTTTATTTTACTCAGCATGGTAGCATGATATCCTCCATGTCCATCCATTTATAAGTGAACTTCATGACTTCATTTTCCTGGTGGCTGCACAGTATTCTATTATGTAGATGTACATATTTCCTTTATCTAGTTGTCTGCTCTAAAGGTCCCCTCCTGGCCTGGGAGGCAAAAATGGCATTCATGAGTTCGCTCTCCTGGCCTTTCTTAGTTCTCAAGGACCTTAGCTAGGCTGGGCAGTGTCAAGCCAGATCCCTAGCAGCAGTCCCCTGTTCACGGCAGGGTTCCCTCCTGACCTGGGGTCAAAAAATGTCATTCCTGAGTTTTCTCCGGAACCCCCCACATGACGCCTCCCCTGACCTTTCTTAGTTCTCAGGAACCTCCTCTCAAGTACTTTAGCTCTTCAGTTTATGATACTCCCGGTTTACACTGTACATTTGTTAAGATTATTTTTAAATTTTTTTTAAATAAGAATTTATTGGTGTGACAACAATAAATTGACAATAATTTGGGGGGGAAGGGGAAGGGGGAGAAACGGGGAGGGGAAGGGGAAAAGGGGAGGGAGGGAAGGAGTGAGGGAGGAGGGAGAGAGAGAAAGTGAGAGAGAGAGGGAGAAAGAGAGAGAGAGAGAGAGAGAGAGAAAGAAAGAGAAAAAGAGAGAGAAGCCTTCCATAGAGGCTGGCTCAGGGCAGGGATTGTCAGTATATTTAATTGGGATTTTAAAGAAACACTAGATTTACTTTACATAAATTGACATAATTTTTTAATTGAATTATTGATTTATTGTGGTGCCAGGGGTTGACCCCAGGGTTTTACACATGCAAGACAAGTGGTCTAACTTTGAGCGACATTCCAGGCCCCCCAAATGGATTTAGCATCGCTTACTTGAAGTCTGGGGTTTGGAGCCATACTTGACATTGCTCAGGGGCTGTTCCTGTGTCTGTACTCATGAATGACCCCTGGTAGTTCTTGGGGGAACATATACAGTGGCAGGTATCAAACCAGGGTCTGTTGAATGCAGTGTAAATGCGTTAACCCCTCTTCTATCTTTCTGGTCCTCAATTTACTGAATTTCAAAGGGCCTAGTTTTTTGTAGTTGTTTAGTATGTGTGACATGCTATCTTGCTATGCATTATTTAACTTGGAAGCAAAGGGGATAATAGGATAAATTGTTTTTAATTACAACAAGCACTTTCATTGTACTTTTGTACTAAGTATGTTCTCCATGCATTTCATAGGTCACCACTTCTAGTTCTTGGCAATTTTCATGGTTGATCAACTGGCCTTCCCACTATACATCTCAAGAAATGCTATGTAAAATCTAATAAAATCCTATTAAAGGTAGGGTTGGAGTTCTAAGGAAATAAAGGAAATAATAAGATGCTAGAAAAAAGACGAGAACTAAACATGAGAGGAAAGAAGAGAGAACGGAACCATAGCATTCTTGGCAAAAGTTTCACACTTGGGTGTGGATATCCAGAGTTAGAAGCAGGAGACTTGGTGCTGCCATCCTGCATATGTCAGAACTCTCCGAGGCTTTCACCTTTTTTTGGTGGGGGTCGGGAGGATAGAGTGGTTAAGGTCATGGTTTCTAACTACTTGTGCATGAACCCATCTGCAGGTGTAAATAGGTCAAAAGCTGCTGGTCAAATTAAAACTCTTCCCCAGCATTCAGGAAAGCAAAAAAACTGTTGTCTTTCTGTAACTTGTAGGGGGATGGGTTGAGTTTCCCTCCCCGCCCTAAGCAGAGCTCTGGCAGCTGAAGACCTCCAGAACCAGCCACAACCATGCTGAGACCACTTTCCACATGCATGAAGGTACCGGCAGAAGTACAAAGGCATGCGGGTCCCGGGGCTGAGATCTCCAAGCCTGCTTGGATTGGGGCTGAGCATCCTCCACCCAGATCCTCCGTCTTCCAGTAGGCAGGGGTCACACCCACCAACTGGCCCCCTGGCGCCATGTAATCCCATCAATGGCCAAGACCCAGAGACTATAAAACCCAGCTGCTGGGAGCATCTGGCGCATTCATGGCCACGCAACATCTTATTACCTAATTCTTACTTTGGACAACCTGGCAGGCTATCAAATGTAACCTTCCCACACTGCAGAGTCTGGCACACTCCCCATGGCGTACCCAATAAGCCAAATACCAGTAACAATGATGTGTCTCATTCTCCTAACCCTGAAAGAGCCTTGAATATGGCACTTTTTAAAATTTCAAAGCTAGGACGAAGGAGACATTACTGGTGCCTGCTTGAGGCAATCGACGAAAAACAGGATGATCTTGATCATAATATGAATGAATGTAATCTTGATATGGATATAGAAAAAGTTTTCCTAGTAAAACTTGAGTTTATATACCTAATTTCCTCTGAGGTTAGGATTACGATTTTTTTTCTTTATGGGTCACATAAGGCAATGATCAGGGGTTACTCCTGGCTCTTTATTCAGGAATTACTCCTGGCAGTGCTTGGGGGACCTTATGTGATGCCAGAGGTTGAACCCAGATCGTCCATGTGCAAGGCAAATGCCCTACAGACTGTCCTATTGCCCTGGCCCCATGGTTATGAATATTTGTATTTATAATATTCATTTGCTCCAGGACCACTGGTGAAAAAAAATTACCCAAATTAATTTTGTACTAGAAGAAGTAGCTATCTTGCAACAAGTTTCAGAACCAAAGTTCACTCAGGAAGTCCTTATCCCCCACCCCCTTTTCTTCTTTCTTCTTTGTAAAAATAGGTAATAGGTAAATAATGCTCTTTTCTTCTTCTGAATTAAAATGTCAACTATATTTTTTAGTCTGGGGATATCAGATGGAACACCACCTTTATTACTAACAATGAGGTGCAATTTAAGCACTAGACCATCAAACTTGAAAGTTCTTCCTTAAGTCTTAGCTCAGTTTCACATTTTCAGGTCAAGCACATGAGATAGAACATTTATCTTCGTCCAGCAAAGATTGCTTGAGACCTACTTGTCATTCTTGCCACTATACTGATTGAAGGAGCAATCACTGGTAAGAGATAGTAATTCTGAACTCACATATATCTAGTGAAATAGCTTCAGAGTGTATAAATAAGCTAAATGGAGAAATCAACATATTCACAATTACAGGAGAGGCTTTGCCTTCCTTTTTCTCCTTTTTATTTCAGTTTAGGTAATAAGTTTACAATATTAATGTTTATAGCCTTAGTATCCAGTTACGACACTTTATCACCACAAAAAATTGTCAAATCCTTGCACTGATGTTCTTATGTTATTTCTGGACCACTTTTTCATTACTTCCTGAAACCCTTCTTCCAACTATTGATAATTGCAATTTTGTAATTCAATTTTCCCCTCTTCTTAGCAATTGGATACCTAAAAGGACCAGTGATTAAAAGGATATGTAGAAATATTATTCATGAAATTGTAATACAAGAACCAAACAATCCGAATGTTAATAGATAGAAGACCAGATAAAGAAGCTGTGGTGTTTAGACAAGGTATAATAAATATTAGCTAAAATGATTAGCTCAGAGTGCTTTAATTAAGATGGGAAAGTCTCATAAAAATGAGTGACAAGTTATAGAATCATATATGCAACACAACAAGAAGTTGAAAAATATTTTTAAAATTAGGTGCATACTGATAAGGACATACTAGATTATAAACAATAGTCAGATATTTGTAAATGTACATACACCTGGTAAAAGAGAGGGAAAGTACTTTGCACATATACTTTACTATGTTTGAATTCTTGTAAAATCCCAAAGAATGATTATAAATTCAGTTAAAATATTTGACAAATTTGAGTTTAGCAAAATGACTAACGTATGATCAAAGATAATTCCAGCCACCTATATGAGAGTATCTCTATAGAGCTGAGTACTACTAGGACTCAGAGATACTCTGTGATTTTGCTCATGATACATTATGGACTATGATTTTGTTGCCTATAAACTGCTATGTGCTCATCTGTAAAGACATACCAGAGATTCTCTCTGTCCCTGAAAGCTGCTCTGATACACATCAGTCCAAACTAAAATTAACTTTCCAAAGTGTTCTACCAGTATTTTGCTAGTTCTTCCTCTATTATACCAGCTACATAGTCACCATATAGTCTTTTTCCTGTCACAGACTGTGTGTTCTAACAGTGCTCTTCCTGGTAACATATTTGTAGTTGTTAGACTGTGGAAATAACCACAGAAAATTATGTTGATAATTGCAATTCAAAGAATCAAACAATTTATCTTTGTGGATAGCCAGAGGATCTTAAATATACCTGTCATTAATCAGGATGGGTTTTGGGTATTTAAATATTGTGATTTAAACATGAGACTTACAGGGAAGTCTTACTCATTACTGTGACATGAATTCTGAGAATGTAACATAAACCTTAGGAAACTCCTTTCTCCTGTCTAATCATGGTTCTACCAGTAATTTTAGAAGACCAGGCTTGGGAGTGTGAGAGTGACATTTTGTAGTATGAAATGTGAGGTGATGTAAGTTGGTTTATTAAGAATATTTTAAAAATAATACTCAAAATTGTCTTGTATTTAAATCCTTAAAAGTTATCTATCCAGTTAAGTAAATTATTCCTTCATTTTAAAGATGAGGAACAAGAGTGGAGACTCACATCACACCTCTGTTTCTTTGGCTTAGTACTCTGTAATTTTTACTATCAGAATTCTAGTTCCCATTTGTCAGAATGTAATCTCTTCTTTCTGATCTGTTAAAAAATAATGTCAAAACTGTTGTAAATCATGCTACCTCAATTAAAAAAACAGATCATTGTATAACTGAAACCCAAGCATGAAAATTTATAAGTCTATAACTGTACCTCATGGTGTTTCACTAATAAAAAAATAAATAAGTAAAAAAGAAAAAAAAAATAAATAAAATGTTATAGAAAAAAATCACTTCAGTAATCAGTGAGTTCACTATCCTCGTTCCCATCCTCCTCCTTGTCCTCCTCATCTTCTTTCTTCCTCTTCTTAATCTCCTCTCCTCCTCATCTTTTCTTCTTCTTCTTCTTCTTCTTCTTCTTCTTCTTCTTCTTCTTCTTCTTCTTCTTCTTCCTCTTCCTCTTCCTCTTCCTCTTCCTCTTCCTCCTCTTCCTCTTCCTCTTCTTCCTCTTCCTTTTTCTCTTCTTCCTCTTTCTCTTTCTCTTCTTCTCCTTCCTCTTCCTCTTCTTCCTCCTCCTCCTCCACCTCTTCCTCCTCCTTTTTTTCTTCTTCCTCCTCCTTTCTTTAATCTTCTTCCTTTCTTCTTATTACTCCTCCTCCTCCCATTCCCCTTCCCCTCCCTTTCCCACCTTCCTCCTCTCCTTTCTCCTTCCTCCTCCTCTCTCCTCCCTCCTTCTCTCACCCTTAAGCCTTATGGCTTGCAATACAGGTACTGAAATGTTATCATGAATAAACTTTTTCATATGATTTATTTGCTCAGTACATATAGAGATAAAGGACTAAACAAGAAGTAGGTCGGCATCTTGGTGCCATATGCTATTTAGTATTCATGAGGAGATTCATAAGATACTGATTTGAAGAATAATCGGAGGACTCTTTTAATTTTATTATACTAATATTTTTAGATATTTATTTGGCTGTAAATTTAGGCTACAGAATTCAGTTAGTTGTTTGATTTTTTTAAATAAAGGAATTTATACATAGCATCCCTGTGGTACTTTAGAGAAAAAACATATCTCTATTGTATATCAGTAACACAAAGTGAAGCACTAAAAGAAATATGTCTGGTTTTCATTAGGTGCATGAAGGAGAATAAAGGGGAGGAATACTGTTGTTTTAGGGATATGAATGAATTCAGTATATTTTTGGTACAAACTGGTATATGTCTCTGGCACCCACTCAGCAAGAGAAAAATCTCATAAACTGTGAAACTTGAGTAAGAGCATTTTAGTTGTTTTATTAGTGATTTAAACAAAACAAAGAATGAAAATCTAGTGCAAAGATAAACATCAGGAAACAAATTCCTCAGTCTGTGCCCTGAGAAAGTTGCAATGAAAACTAATTTATAATTATTTGATTTGTGGAAGTTCTCTGTGTTGCTTATTTAGCTTTATTCTCACATTTGCTGTGTTAACAAACAACAGATGAATTTAACTCTTCTTGTTGAATTGCTGAGTCTTTCCTCCCAATTCTCTGATCAGTCATTTTTCAGGTATGAATTCTCCTCCCCCAAATGCACAAACATGAATAAATAGGGTGTATTATGCTGTCTGGTGAAAGAGAACACATAGAATATATAGATAAGTGTCTTTCTCTGTGTATGTCTGGGTGATAATTGACTGTTCAGGGTGCACATGTGGTCATCTGTGTTTGTATGTACACAAGCTCCTGGGAGTGTGTCTGTCAAAAAAAAAACCAAACTGACGCAAGTACAAAATCTCCAAGACATATCATATTCATAATCTCAAAGGACAAAGACAGAGTCAGAATATTGAATGTAGTAGTGATATCAGAGAAGAAACGTACAAAGCAAATCACATAAGAGTTATGACAGTCTAGATTGGAGCAGTAGCACAGCGGGTAGGGCAGCTGATCCGAGTTCCATCCCCAGCATCCCATATGATCCTCCAAGCACTGCCAGGAGTAATTCCTTACTGCAGAGCCAGTAGTAACCCCTAAGCATCTCATTTCCAGGTGTGACACAAATGGCCAAAATAAAAAAGAAGCACAGCAGATTTATAGGCTGGAGCAATAGCACAGCGGGTAGGGCTTGTACGCGGCCGACCTGGCTGACCCAGCTTCGATTACTCCACCCCTCTTGGAGAGCCTGGCAAGCTACCAAGAGTATCTTGCCCGCAAGGTAAATTCTGGCAAGCTACCTGTGAGGTATTCGATATGCCAAACACAGTAACTAGGGTCACAATGGAGATGTTACTGGGCCTGCTCGAGGAAAATAGATGAACAACGGAGAGGACAGTGGACAGTGGACAGCAGAGTTATCAAGTAAGACTCAGTGAGCCAGAAGTGGACTATATAAAACAAACAAAAAGAAACATCAATGAAATGAACACCTCATCAAGAATACACTACCTAGCTAGGATTCTGAAGGAATTATACAAAGCTTCATGGACAAGCAAAAGCTTAGGTTGTCCATTGTCTTGAAACCAGTTTTGCCAGAAGTATTTAAGGAATTTCCTTAAAAGACAAGATAAGCTTCACAAACGCACATAAATTCTAGAATTCCTTCATCACAATAATTTGTTCAGCATCAAAACCCTGAACTCACCAATTAAGAGACACAAAGTGGTGGGATGGATCAGAAAACTGAACCCAACTTTTTGCTGCCTATAGAAGATACGTCCAAACAACCTTAGTGAACTTGACCTGAATGTCAAAGATGAGAAAACAATATTATGAGAAAATAATTCCCTTTAAAAGGTTGGAATGGGCATACCCTCAACATAGACTCCAAACAGCATAGTCTTCCAATTTTAAAAGGTTATAAGTGACAGCGATAGTCATTTCTTAATGCTCTTTGAACTGATATACCAGAAGATGTGCACCTAATGATGGGCCATCAAAATATTTAAGTCAACTAAGATATCTGGAGTAAGCTAGATGGGCCTAGCAGACAGATCTGGGGCCCTCACTCCAAAAAGTTGAGAACACTTTCTTCTCCAGTGAGCTTGTGGCATTCTTCAAGATAGATGATATATTATATCTCCATAAAATGAAAAAATAGAGAACATTTCATCTAATCTCTCAGCCCAAGGAGCATAGAAAGTGGAAATAAATCATAAACAGAAATGATGAAAAAGCTCAAAGACTTTTTAAAAAAATTTTTTTATTAGTGAAACACCATGAGGTACAGTTATAGACTTACAAATTTTTGTGTTTGGGTTTCAGTTATACAATGGTCAAGTACCCATCCCTCCACCAGTGCCCATCCTCCACCACCATACTTTTTGCAAGTTTAAACAATTTACTTTTGAACATACAGTGGTGCAGAGATTAAGTCAGTAAAGAAATCGGAATAGTACTGGAAATGAGAATAAAAGGACAAGTGACCAGATCATATGGGACACTGCAAAAGCAGTGTTTAGAGGGCCATCCATAGCAATGTAAGTGTTCGTTAGGAAATAAGAAAGAGCCCAGATAAATAATCTAATAGCATGACAGGCGGCTAGAAAAAGATCAATAAAGGGTACCTAAAGCAAGCAGAAGAAATAAAGTCATAAAATTTTGAGCAGAAATCAATGAAATGGAAACTAAAAAAACAGTTCAAAAGAACAATGGAATTAAGAACTTGTTCTTTGAAACATAAACATTAGCTAACTTCATTAAGAAAGATAGCTTTTTTTTTTTCTTTCAGGTCTATTAGTTGACTTAAATATTTTGAGGAGCCATCATTAGGTGCAAACCTTCTTGTGTATTGGTCGTTTGAGCATTAAGAAGTGACTATCCCTAACCCTTATAACCTTCTAGTAAATCAAAATAGAAGTGAAAAGGGAGATATCACAAAATGTCCCACAGAAATTGGAAGGATTATTAAATTTTACTGGGATTACTAGGAAATTAAGGTTAAGGTTACTAGGAAATCTTCATTCCAGTAGATTAGAAATCCGGGAAGAAATGGATGCATTTGGCACCTCTAAATAACTTTGGAGTCTGAACCAATGAGGAACAGCACACAAACAGACCAATTACTGTCAAGAAAATTTAAATGTAATCAAAATCCTCTCTGAAAACAAAAACTCAGCCCCAGATGGGTTCACTAGAAAGTTCTTCCAAATTAATCATGAAGATCTTTTTCAGTTCTTTGCCAGTTCTTCCTGAACAGGTATAGAATGATCTCTCTCCTATGTGGGATATAAAGAAGCTTAGTAAGGAAAGAACAAACCACAAAGGCAACAGAACCTGAGAACTGGTCCACAAAACTGTGCTTACCATGGCAGTGAACAGGGAAGAGAGGGTGGCCCTTGGACAACATAGAAATTTTGCTTTTTTGATTAAAAAATCACTGTATCACTGTCATCCCGTTGTTCATTGATTTGCTCGAGTGGGCACCACTAATGTCTCCATTTGTCCCAGCCCTAAGATTTTAGCAGCTTCTCCTTACTCGTCCTTCCCAATGGTGCCACATTGGAGGCTCTTGAGACCCATTATTGTTACTATTTTTGGCATACTGAATATGCTACCGGGTTCTTGCCAGACTCTGCAGTGTGGGCGGGATACTCAGTACCTTGCTGGACTTTCCGAGAGGAAGTAAAGAAAATACATGTTTAAATACCTAGGAAAGATTTACAATAATGTTTTCGATGTTTGAAAAACTTTTATCTCTTTTGCGTGTTCTAGTCATCAAAGGAAAATTACTAAAATGATGTTTGTCCAAGCTCAACCATTCACTAATTTCATCAGTTGAGAAAAAAATAGAATCCTCCCGGAGACCTGGTTGCTTTATCTGTTCGTAGAGTCTGGGCTTAGAAATCTCTACTGAACTTTACAACTTTAATATTTCATTAGTGCAGGATTTCTTAAGATGGCATACATATACCATTCCATCACTCTGCAATGGTGAGTTGGAGATTGTATACAGATGCACAGTGCTTTGGTTAATAATTCAATACTGTGTGTTTGAACAAACTGGTAACACAAAAAGTCAAGGCTTTCTGATCGCTGTTGCTTAGAACAAGGTTAAACCTAGCAAGGCAAATCATTTTAAAGAAAAATATAAAGAATATATTTTGACTATCTAGAAAGTACTAGAAATGAACAAAGCTTGAGGCATATGCTGTATTAATAATCTATGAGTTCAACTTGATTCATGCTGATTTTTCAGAAGCACACAAATACCATAGTTCCCTCAATAGCAGTTTAGATAATTGCTTAATTTTTTGCCTGATTTCTATTGAGCACAACCTGCTCCATATTACTCAAATTGAGTGCCAATATACTCAAAATTACTGTGCTGAGTTCAAGAATACTTGCATGAAAAACCCGTGTCTTTGCCCTTAGCAGCTTATTATCTTGTGGGAACATAGAAGTGGAATTGATTTGTCATAAGCTCGAGTCTCAGCAACAATGACACTGTGTGCTTGGGACTAGGTTTGAAGTAAAGTGAAGAGAAAGACTAACACTGCCCTTTGGATAACAGGGAAAGCCCACACACAAGTTGGGAAGTGCATTACAGATACAGGAAATAAAATGTCAAGGGATTTTCACAGACTTGGGTATATTTAGATACTATTTCACATAGGAAGTGCCTTTCACATATAAGATGACATTTTCCATTGCTCTCCTCAGATGGCAAGCCTGAGCTGATCTATCAGTTTCATGAATTAGACTGTGGAATAATTGTCATCTCTGTACTTGCCCATTATTTGACTCAAAGCATCTATTCTTTTTTACTCTTAAAGCAAGTCTTCACCAGAAGTCTACATATCCTACAAACTCTTTTCAATGTGACTTATTTCATGTAAATTGAGGAAAAAGATAATTTTCAATGATCTTAGATGAGGGAAAACTTTGGATCGCTTATGAAATGCCCGAGTTCAGTTTTGTGCTTGTTGAGAGCAAACCAATGGGCCTTCTGTTCTAGTCCAGGTGCCAAGAGCTCGCTGGGCTGGCTTCCCACTGAGTGTGTGTAATGCATTCCTCCTGTCCCACCCTGTGTTGCTGATCTGTGATGGCTGACATCATCACCTAGGATAATAAAGCTAATCCCAAATGTATTGCAAGTTGAGCTGCAATGCGTGTGGTGGTGGAGGGGAGCTTGCCAGTTAGTTCAGCAATCTCATTTGCTTACTTAAAAAAAGTCTTTATAAAATATAAGATTACACATTTAAGGGCTAGAGCGATAGCACAGCAGGTAGGACGTTTGCCTTGCACTTGGCTGACCTGGGTTTGATTCCCTCACCCCTCTCAGAGAGCCCAGCAAGCTACTGAGAGTATTCCGCCTGCAAGGCAAAGCCTGGCAAGTTCCCTGTGGCGTATTTGATATGCCCCAAACAGTAACCACAAATCTCACAATGGAGACGTTATTGGTGCCCACTCGAGCAAATCGATGAGCAATGGGAGCACAGTCCTACAGTGCAATAGTGCTGCATATTTAAATGTGAAGTTTTTATAAGGCTCACTTATTGCTCCATGGCTGTGTGCTTTGTGGACGGATGCTGTGCATCCATTCCTTGATCGCCTGGTTCAATTAAGGTTACTTTCCCTCCTACGGGGCCTCTGCACACTTTGGGAGTTGGTGGGAATCTTGTGGTCATAAGGTATGTGGGCAGCTGGAAGGACAGTTTGTTTCAGTGATTCTGGATGAGAGCAAAGAGTGTGAGTGCTTGAAGAAATCTGTCACCATACCACACGTTCAACTCTCCAATTCAGTCTTCAGTTCATCACTGTTCAAGTTCCGTCATTACTTTATGTAATTCAGGAGCCTCTTCTGGCCGCAGAGGTTCAGGTTAGTCCCCTGTTAGTGACTGGAATGGCACCTTGTGTGCCATCGTATTTTCTCATCACACTTAGTAGCAGCTCTCAGTTCGCTTTTTGTGTAAACCATGGGAAGATGGGGTGATGGCATTTGTTAAGAGTTTGCCTTTGTGCCAAGCACCATTCCAGATGTTTTCCATGGAGCGGTGTACATTGAGGTTGTGTTCCAGTTTCAAAGCTTGACTGTTCATGTAAGCTGTAAGGGTGAGGCAAGATAATACTAGGGCAGAGGTTGAATATGGTATAATAAACTCCCTGGCTTTGAAGTTAGGCATAATCTTAACTTCGCCTATTACTTGCTGTGTAATTTAGGAAATTCAATCTCAGTTGTCAGGCATCTAAACACATTCTGACCATAATGGATGTTTGACATGTTAACTCCATTACCTCAATTTTAAGGTGCCTATTTTAAAAATTAATATTTCTAGAATTGGGAAATATCTTCCAATTGCTTGGTTATCATGGTGCAGTGGGCATTGTTTTTCTTTAATGATGTATAAAAATATGGTGCATCAAGCTTCATAGAAGTACCTTATCTCTCCTGAAGATACAGAAGAGGTATATGAGACCAAGAAGAAGGGGTAATAGCATAATTCGGAGTATATATGGTATTTGTGTGTTATTTAGAATTGCCTGAATACAAGGACCAACCTCAATGAGACAAGGTAGCCATGTACCTAAATCACTAAGCCAACACCACTGAAAGCGTGGACCCAAACAATAATTAAGCTTGAAAACGTATTCATCAATGAGTTAGGTTGGAGGCTTGGAGGAAACCTGGCACCACTGGTGTAGGGTTGGGCTCATGGGATAGTAGGATCAGAGGTGGGAACATTGTATGCCTGAAACCCTATTGTAAACAGCCTTGTAAATCATGGACTATAAAATTTTTTTAAACTTTTAATTGTAAATTTTATATAATTTACATATATAAAATTAAACATTAATATAACTAAATAAAAATAAATAGAAGGCTTCCCAAGTGTTTAAAAATATTTGTATGTTTATATTATTTATGTACACACATTTTTCTTGTGTATACACACATGTGACATTTAGCCCTGGAGCTAAGTGCACAGAGGGTAGGTTGTTTGCTTTGTACACAGCCGACCTGGGTTCCATTCCTCTGCCCCTCTCGGAGAGCCTGGCAAGCTACTGAGAGTACCTCGCCTGCACAGCAAAGCCTGGCAAGCTACTCGTGTCATATTTGATATGCCAAAAACAGTTACAAGTCTCACAATTTGTTGTGAAATGTTATTGGTGCCTGCTTGAGCAAATCGATGAATAACGGGAGGACAGTGCTACAGTGCAAACACACATGTGCACACCTATATTTGTGTTATTTGGGGCCTTCTCCCAGGCCTTCTGATTTATGTGACTGACACCTGCATACCTGCATTTTATCAGTTACCTTAAGGGACTTTTTGCCACTTTTATTATTTTTGGCTACTTAAATGTTTCCTTAATTTTTTCTTCTTTGTCCCATTTTATCTGCTTTCGCTTTTCTAAAAATTAGATTAGTTTTACTTTTTTCCAGATTGAGTGGTATATAAATGATAAGAAACACTTCCAAGTTTAGGCTGTGCCGTGTGAGTTTATAAATGCAGATATGGTGAAATGATGAGCAGGAGACTAGATAACTAACAACCTTGTCATAGAGTTGCCATTTGTGTGTGCATTGAAAGATTTTGTATCTATTCTCTCAGCAACCTTTATGTCTTCCCAATACAGTATTTTCCCCAGCTTTTGAGGTATATATGATATGTAATATTCTGTAAATTTAAAAGGTGTACATTGTGTTGATCTGATCCATTAATGTTGCTAAGTGATTATTCCCTTGAGTGAGCTCACAACCCTGTCACAGCAGATATTCAGTAATTCCTCCCCTTCCCCTTCCCACACCTTGAAACTGTGTTGATCTGTCAGTTCTGTGTTCAAGTTGGATATGCAGTCCTGCATGGACCTCGCATATCTAGGCCCACCAGGACTATATCCAGTGAGGTTTGGGGAGCCATGCAAAGTTGGCGATCAGACTTGTGCTTTGATCATGCCAGGTATACACTCCAGCTCTATAGGTTGGCTCCCTGGGCTCAATGATTCCATTTTTTTTTTAGAATATTTGAGAAACACTCTCTTAGCAACTTGGAACTATTTAAGTGTAGTTAAGTATAATCAAGGTGGGCAGGAGCCCATGAAATTCTCTCCTCTGTACTATGTATTAAGTCACCTTCCATTTTTCCTATTTTTTTCTTGTTTTTGTCCCTCCCTCCTTTACTCCATCCCTTCCTCCTCTCTGACTCTTCCTTCCATTTTCCTGGCCTAAGTCAAAGATGTCTAAGTACATCAGTGTGGTATTGAGACAGTCTTGGAAGCAAGAGAGGAGAATTAGCAGGTAGGACAATACAGACAACCTTGAGAGGTTCACAGTGCTGTTTTCTGTATTACACACAAGACTCCTCTGTCCCTCAGGGCAAATTATTACTCATGAACAAATAAATATGCTTTTTGTTAAATGGTATTTACAGCCAACTTATCATTACCCAAGTGTGCATAGACGTAGAAATTGACTTTCCCTCATATCTCATTATAAATAACCTTATAAAAGTGATTGTCCGAAAATTGCTACTCCTTATTCTCCAGCTTTCTAATACTGCCAGACCTAGGCCAACTGCTTTGTATTTATTTCTCTACAGTGATGCAGGAAATTGAAATCAAAGTGCTTCTTCCTTCTCCAAATGCCCCAAAACCACATGTTTTTGAAATTCTCTCTTAACAGACTTTAAAAGGTAGAGCAGAGTTCATGTTCTTCTTTCATTAGTGTCCTGTTTAAAGCAATAGCATTTTTTAACATTTTTTAATTGAATCACCATGAGATACAGTTACAGAGTTTCAGTTATACAATGATTAAGCACACATCCCTCCACCAATACACATTTTCAACTACCAATGTCCCCAGTATCCCTCACGCCACGCTCTGCCTCTGTGGCAGGTACATTCCTTCTTACTCTCTCTCTACTTTGGGGAATTATGATTTGCAATGCAGATACGAAGAGGCCAGCATGTTTGGTCCATAGCCTACTTTTAGCATGCACTTCCCACCCTGAGTGACCCGTCCAACCATTATTTACTTAGTGGTCTATCCCAGCTGCCTTTTCTCCCAGCATGTGAGGCCAGCTTCCAAGCCATAGTGCGATCTTCCTGGCTCTTGTCTCTACTGTCCTTAGGTGTTAGTCTCCTCTTATGTTACTTTATATTCCATATATGAGTGCAGTCATTCTATGTCTGTCTCTGTCTTTCTGACTCATCTCCCTTAGCATGATACTCTCCATGTCCAACCACTTATATGCAAATTTAATGATTTCATCTTTTCTAACAGCTGCATAGTATTCTATTGTGTAGATGTACCAAAGTTTCTTTAACCAGTCATCTATTCTCAGGCACTCAGGATTTTTCCAAATTCTGGCTACTGTAAGCAGTGTTGCAATAAACAAGTGTACAATTCATTTCTACTGTGTTTTTTTTTTTGCATCTCCAGGACATATTCCCAGAAGTGCTATTATTGGGTCATATGGGAGCTCAATTTCTAGGTTTTGGAGGAATGCCTATATTGTTTTTCAAAAAGGCTGGACCAGTCATCTTTCTCACCAACAATGAATGAGGGTCCCTTTCTCCCCAAATCTGCACCAGCACTGGTTGTTCTTGTTCTTTTTGATGTGTGCCAATTTTTGTGGTGTAAGATTATATTTCATTGTTATTTTAATTTGCATTTACCTGATGATTAGTGATGTAGAGCATTTTTTCATGTGCCTTTTGGCCATTTAAATTTCTTTTTTGAGGAATTTTCTGTTCATTTCTTCTCCCCATTTTTTGATGGGGTTGGAGATTTCTTTTCTTATAAAATTCTACCAATGTCTATCCTGGATATTAAGCCCCTATCTGATGGATATTTGGTAAATAATTTTTCCCACTCTGGGGCTCTTTCTATGTTTTGGTCACTGTTTCAATAAATTTAGAAAATAGTTTTTGCATGGATATTGATTTATATTTATAACATCTAATTCATAAGGTTATTTAACTTTAAGATCAAAGACTGGAAGTAGATGAACTAGAAGGGATAGATATGTACCTATTTTTCCTCCTGAGAATGAGACTATTTCTCATATTTGTACTTCTCTGAGAATATATCTTTGATATTATCTTGCCATTTTGTGGAAGCCCTCACTTTTATTCTCTATAATGCTAGTTTGTTTTTCTTTTCTTTTTTTTTCTTTTTTTTTTTTTTTTTTTTTGTCTTTGGGCCACATCTTACTGTGGTTGGGGCTTATTCCTGGCTCTGCTCTCAGGGATCACCCCTCACAGGGTTAGGGATCATAGGCAGTCAGTGCTAGGGGTCAAGTCCAGAAAAACATTCAAGGCAAGCGCCTTACCTACTTCTTGTGCTATCTATCCAACTCAAGGTCATGTATTTTTTTCACAGGCTTCGTATTTCTTAATAGATCATTCCTCTTCATTCCTACTTACCTCAATTTTTTTTAGTGGTTGAAGAAAGATGTTTATAATGGCCATCTCAAAATTCAAAAATTAAAGATGAGTGTGTATGTGACCAATTACGTGTGTGTTTTAGTCTTGGGACTATTATACAAAAAATACTTAAAATGTATTTTGTCTAGAAAGAATGTACAATCCTTTGCATGAGTTATTTGAACAGTGAACTATTTTTACAAGACAAATTCTTTCTTTTTCCATTTTCTATCTTTATAGTAAGTTTTGAAAAAAAGGCATATTGCTTGCTTACTAACGTTTGCTTTACAGTGGCAGATTTATGTAGCTTTGATTTAAAAAAGTGATGTGACCCACTAGGATATTATCTAGACTTTACAGGTGAAGTTTGTTTGATCACAAGTTGAGCAGCACCGATACCCAAAGACTTGCCTAAAATCTCACAAATATTTTGTTGGAAGTAGATTGCAGTTTCCCTCTGATCTTTGACATATTTTATGACTTTGGATAGTTATATTAACCTGAAATCTTTGTTTCCTCATCAGAAAAATGAACGTAATAGCTCTCTGCTTTCCTGAGTCATAGGATTTCATGAACACATACATATGGTAGCTGTAGTTTCTCTGGGCCAGTTTGGTTATTTGGAAAGACAATTTGTTATAATTTTTAGACCTACTAGATTCTGCTATTAGAGATTTTTGGAGATTCTTTCATTTATATGATCTAGCTTCTGGAAATTCTTGATTGTCCTTCTTTAGTCACACTCGCCCTGAGACCAATCCCTTTCTTTCTGGATCCTCCAGTCTCTATAAGGGATTTCTATCCCATCAGAAAAGGAAGCTCTCAAAAATAGGTTAACTGCACTGCCTTTCTCTTTGCTTGACCTTGCCTTTTGTCTTTACCCAACCTTTTTTTTTCATGTTCAAACTTGAGAAAAAAATGTTTTTAAGGGCTAAAGCTTTGAGCACATGTGGTTATTTACTTTGTGACCATTAGTTCACTCTTAAGAAGCAGAAAGATTCACTTCTGTAGAATGAGCAGTCACAAAGGCAGCTGTTTATTGAACTCTTGTGGTATGTTTAGAATTCTGTAAAAGATACAGTCTCTGACATTCTTAACTTTCCATCTACCTTGATAAACAGCATGGGTGATTTTCACATAACACACCCTGGTGTACACACCCAAGGTTGTGCGCAATTTCCTGCATGCTGGCTATGTCATTTCTTTTCTTAGAAAGCATATGGGAATGCTGTGAGTGAGGCTGAGACTTTTAGAGATGACCTTGAATCTGCTGCAGAAGGTACAAGGAAAGGGTATGTGGAGGAACAAGCAGTAAAGCACTGGTCAGTTGAGCGCTGCATTATACTTTAAAAATTACTAATGACATACCTCATTACTGGACACAATGTACTGGGCTGTGGTTGCTGAGAACCATTACCTTGGAAAAAGTTGGAATTAACTCAGGTTGAAGCTATAAAGTGAGTCTTGATACAAGGTAAATATGATGAGTAGCTAATAAATGGAGCTGGTATCTGGAACACTTGACAATGTAAAATATACGACTTTTAAAAATTCCTGTATTTGTGCACCTATACTAGTTACAGGTCTCTATTTGTAAGAACTAGTTGTTTCTTTTTAAAACTAATTTTTAGTAACTATGAAGTTCTCAGTCATCCACAATGATGTCTGGAGTGTATTGGGTACTCAGCAAATATTTGTTGAGTGATTCCAACCAGAAAGTCATTAAAATACTATATTTCATCTCCACCTTCTGTCTCTGCCTCTCTGGACAGAACAACCCATTCATCTCTTCTCTGCATCTGGTTTTCCTACTTCCCAGCTCAAACAGCAGCACATGGCCACCCAGAGCTCCTGAATTTGTGCCATCTGAGTCCAGCCATGTAGTGAGACTGATTTGAGTCCCTTGTTTCCAACTCTAAACTGCTGGGGGAAAGAATCTAGCTGAGTTTGAGTTGGAAACTTACCCCAGTAAATCACCTATGACAGAACATGGTACTTCTGTCTCTAAGTTGGCCTGTATGGACACCAACCCAAACACAAAAGAATGAATGATAAACTTCAGGAAACCTTTCCGTGGGTGTCTACTGTGGATCTCATCAAATAAGTGAGATGAAAAATACTAAAATCAAAGTTATGTGGTTTGCAGCAGGTCAGTTTTTAATGGTGATTTGTTTTTGTAGCTGAAACTGGAATAGTTGAAACCTCCTGGTCATGAGTAGAATGTCAGCTTTACTTCCTTCTATGGTTATTAACACCCAGCTTCCATACCAGCCAGAGAACATAGAATTATCTTTTGAAAATGTGTCAATTTGAGGCATCCGGATTTTTCTGACGGCAGCTACTTGGTGCTGAATAATAATGGAATTCTATTCCTGGGCTTCGTGATTCCATCTCTGAGCAAATGAAGAGCAGATCTTGGCAGGTATATCTATATATGATCGGCAATGCCAAGGCACCTCACGTTGCTTAGGCAGCACAGCAGATGTGAGTGACATTTTTAGACTGTTTGTATCAAGTGTAATAGTGTTTTAATGTGGAATATAACTTGCATTACTTGTGGGATGGCTTGGGAGAAAAAAAGGCAATAGGTCATACATTGTGATACTTCCTGAAATTTCAGGCAAGTTTCTTAACCTTTATCTGCTTTAGTTTTGTCATTTGAAAAATGGATATAATAACATTTCAAGAGAAAGAAAGAAAACATAAATAAACATCTTTATGCTATACACAAAGTAAATCCCAGGTGTTTTACAGCACTAAGTTAATCAAACAGGCAATATAAGAAAAAGCATCTTACAATTAAATGTTAGTAAATGTAAATTCACTGTGATCAGAGTTAAACATAGGTAATGAAAAGGGAGAAGATATTTGTAACACATGTAGCAGATATTGAATTAATATCTATAACATGTTCTGTAAAACAAATATTCACAATAGATCAATAAAACAAGTAATCAAGCAAAACAAATGGGCTAAAGGAATAAATAGGCAATTCAGAGGAGAAAATTTTATGTGACAATAAACTTATAGGCAGATGCTGTATCATTTATCAAAAAAATTATGTTAAAATTGAGATTCTTCTTGCATAGGATTAGCAAAACTGAAAAGGTAATATGGAACAGTGAACATATTGATGCATTGTTAGTGAAAGTGTTCTTTATTGAAATGTCTTCTTAAGTTATTATGGCATCAATTCCAAGATAAAAAATGAGGATAGCAATTGAATATAGAAGTGGCCTACCAACTCCACTTCTAGAAATCCATCAAGAATATTTCAGTTCTGCACAATAGTGTATGATCAAGCATTCTTATTTCAGAAGGCTTTATTATATAAAAACCACCTTTAGAAGACTATCTATATTATCCTGTATCCATTTGAATGAAAATTGGAAATTAATGTTCATTAATAGGATGGTAGCTAAATCAGTCATATTGTTCTGTGGAATATTGTGCATGAATGTAAAAGAATGAGCTAGCAAGACAAGATATAGGCTATGAGTTAAAGTATTTTCCTTATATTCGACCAACTCTAATTCAGTTTGTGGCGCTTTGTACTGTCTCCTGAACACTTCCAGGAGTGACTCCTGAACATAGAGCCAGAAGTAGTCCCTGGGCACCAGCAGGTATGGTCCAAACATTCCCCATTCCTGGCAAACAGAAAAGTCAACTGGACATAAATAATATGGCATCGTTTTATTAAAGCTACTTTCAGAGGCCAAAAAGAAAGTTCCATGTGCCACACAAATGCATTGCATGAGGATTCTCACTACATGGTTCCCTAAGCACCCGGTGAAACTCCTGAGCACCATGCTAGGAGTAGTCAGTGAGGACCTCCAGGTATTACCCAAAAAGTGAAACAAGCTATTGTTAGAAAAAAGTCAGAAGACAGTAGGACCCATTTGTGTAAAAAGTATTTGTATAGTCTGTAGAAAAAAAGACAGGCTATATTTCACCAACTTTGACAGCTGTGGCCTTTGTGGTTTGCCTAGATGTATAGATGCAGGGTGGTAGGTCACAGTTGGCCTAGGTTGTTGTGTTAAAGTATTTTATATAAAACTATTATTAGTGTCTAATGATTTTTTAAGTTGTCAGTGTTAGGGTAATAAGTATGAAACACTTAGGACAATGGTCCTTGATCCATGAGTGTTTTTCATCTCTTAATTTTATGCAATAATAGATAAGAATGTGAATTTTAAAATACTCAATTAGTGCCATCTCAGTATCCTAGGGAATAAACACTTAAAATCTCCCTGTGAATATAAGACATATTCACTTGAAATGTGAATTTGCAAACAATAGGTATAATTTACATCAAATACTGCAAATGGGAATAAAAAACAGGGCAGTAGGTTATGAGTAATTTTGCAGGCTGGCTGTTGCACAACCAGCCATAGGCTGTGAAGTAAGTGGTACCTCCTCGAATTGTGCAGTACTTGTCTGTTTAACTCTCTCAGCTGTGTGATAAATTGTAGAACAATACAAGCTGGAGGTATCCTCTAAGGATCATGCATGGCTATGCTGGAATTTAGGTTGATGACTGGGGAAAAGGAAGAACTTGAATCAGTTGAAGCAATGCAGTATTGCTGGTGGGGGGGGATAGCACTGCACTGTAGCACTGTCTTCCTGTTGTTCATCAGTTTGCTCGAGCGGGCACCAGTAACGTCTCCATTGTAAGACTTGTTGTTACTGTTTTTGGTATATCGAATATGTCACCGGTAGCTTGTCAGGCTTTGCTGTGTGGTGGGGAAAGAAAGAGCAATATTTTAAGAGTTGATAGGATTGGGGTTAAGAACCCTAAACATCCATAGCTTATACCTGCTTCCATGTGGCTTCACTTTTCACTTCATTTGTGGCTGCTGCTTTTTTTTTATCCAAATACAGGCGACACCCAAGAGTGTTCAGTGTCGTTATTCCTAGTAACACTCAACCTCACTGTGTAGTGTTCAAACTCACTGATGTGGTACTTGGGCTCACAGGGGTGTTAAGGGTTGAACCTTTGGTCTCATCCATGTTAGGCATGGGCCCTTCTGCCTGAGCCCCATTTGTGGTTTCCTTAACTAAGATGGTAAAGGCATAGTCTTGGTTTTAAACAGAGATAAACAAATTCCGAGTTGTTAATTTATCACACAAGAGCATGAACCAGAGAATGAACCAGAACGCAGATCATTCGTTTGCCAGGGTAGATGCAGCTGGAGCAAATTGAGTGCCAGACACTGCTTCAGGGAGTTGGCAGCCAATCAGAAGATGGGTTTTTGAGGACAATCTCCGGGCTAAAGGAGTTGGCAGTCTTTGGAGGGTTTTCCGACAGTGAGTGGCATTAATTTATCCATTGCTATGTTGTTTATGCCTGAACTTTGTGTCAGGATTTCTTGGAATCACAGCATCCTTTTCAGTTGTTCCATCAGGCCTTTGTGTAGAGTAGCACTGTAGCACTGTCGTCCTATTGTTCATTGATTTGCTTGAGTGGGCACCAGTAATATCTCCATTGTGAGACTTGTTACTGTTTTTGGCATATCAAATATGCCACAGGTAGCTTGCCAGGCTCTGCCATG
This sequence comes from Sorex fumeus, assembly GCF_029834395.1. Classification (NCBI taxonomy): domain Eukaryota; kingdom Metazoa; phylum Chordata; class Mammalia; order Eulipotyphla; family Soricidae; genus Sorex; species Sorex fumeus. The sequence continues at coordinate 62,422,301 of NW_026606059.1, forward strand.
TGGGCAGGATACTCTCGGTAGCTTGCCGAGCTCCCCGAGTGGGACAGAGGAATATTGTATTGTGTAAAATAATGTTCCTTTTTTAACTTCTGTTTGTTTATTCATTATTTATTGGATCACCATGATATACAGTTACAAAGGTTTCATGACTGAGTTTCAGTCATAGAGTGATGGAACACCCATTCCTCCACCAGTGTACATTTTCCACCGCCAATGCCACTAATGTCTCCAGTATCCCTCCACCACCCCTACCCCACCCCACCCCTGCCTCTGTGGCAGGCACTTTCCTTTTACCTCTTTTTCTACTTTTGGGCATTATGGTTTGCAATACTGAGAGGTCATCAAGTTTGGTCCTCTCTCTACTTTCAGCACACCTCCCATCCCGAGCAGTCCCTCTAACCATCATTGTTTTGGTCGTCCCTTCTCTACCCCAACTGCCATCTTCCCCAGCACAGAAGATAGACTTCGAACCATAAAGCAATTCTCCTGACCCTTGTTAAGGTAATATTCTTAATATTCTTGTTATCTAACATTTGTTATACTATCCTTACACCTTATTCAAGCTTTTCTGCAACAGTTAGTTCCTTCTGCACCCCAACCGCATTTTATAAATTTGGTCTTGACTTTTTACTCCACTCACCCCCGTCATTTAGAAGATAAGCATAGACTGAATTAATGTATGTTACTTTTCCATTACCACAACCTTCTATCACTACTCTGTTAAGCTATTGGGGGCCGGGATAATGTTACATGTCTGATCATTTCTTTAATCTTAACTCTTCTCTCTAAGCAGCATAATTTATTGATTCAGTACCCGCCTTCCTTCCTTTCTAGATGGCTTATTGAACTGGGTCTTTATGACTAGATTTGAAAGTTCCAAAGGAATCACAATGTGTGCTCATTCTTCTGCTTGACTCCATGATAAGGGTGGGGTTAAAGAATTAGAAGTTGGGGGCTGGAGCGATAGCACAGCAGGGGGAGTGTTTGCCTTGCACATCGCCGACCTGGGTTCAATTCCGAGAATCCCATATGGTCCCCCAAGCACCACCAGGAGTAAGCCTGAGTGCATGAGCCAGAAGTAACTCTGTGCATCGCCGGGTGTGAGATATATATATATATATATATATATATATATATAGAGAGAGAGAGAGAGAGAGAGAGAGAGAGAGAGAAAGAGAGAATAAGAAGCTGATGACAGCACAACAATCTACATGTTGTACGGCTGGGGGGGTGCTATTTGGAAAGACTTAGGGGAGTGGGTGCTAGAGGTGAGTAGTTGGAAAGAGTTCCAAACCAGCATCACTGTAGAGAGTCAGAGAATGCAGAGTGGATTGTGTGCCAAAAGCCTAATCTGAAATGAATTGGAGACTAGGAGAGATGGTGCCAAGGAAGAGATAAGAGATAGGTAAAAACCACTCAAAAGTACTACTTTGGAATTTTCCTGAGAAAGGGCTACCCATGATGGGTTCCCTGCTCTCCTCCTCTGAATTCCAGTCTAATTGTCCTCCATCTCTTCTTGAGTAGAGCAATTATGGATTTGACAGAACCATCTAGGGATTTGCTGGCATTCAGAATTAAAGGGCTTCACCTGGGGTGTAATGATAGACAACCTCAGAGGAGAAACAGAATATTTCACTCCTAGAGGGAAAAATATGTAGAATTTATGGACTCTGGGATTAAGGGCAGGGTCAGCCAAGAGAGCAGCTCTCAAAGGACCCCCTGACCTCCAAATAACTGGTGAGGAATGCAAATGTATATGAGTCCATTCTTTCCTTATAAATGAGGAAGTGGATACTGGCATGGAGGGAGGCTCAGTCCAAGGAGGAAATTTATTTCCTCGTGCTGTTGTATTAGTCCTGGTAGGCTAGCTCTAATATGAAAGCAGAAATACCAAATTTCAGTGACAAAAATACATGATACATATTCTTTACTGCATTACTTGTTGATCACTCAAGATCTGAAGGTTCCATATAATGAACTCTGATGAGGCTCCACCAGCTACAATCTGCAATCGCTATAGCAGGAAAGAGAAGAGGTTAAGTAATTTAATACTGAACCTTAAATTTTCTCTTTCAGGGGTGATGTTTATCATTTTTTCTTATTCATTGGATGAAATAAAGTCATGCAGCTCATATAATTTGGAAGTGGGGATGGAGTGTGACCCTTTCTCTGCAAGAGTCAGGGACATGTTTAGTAATGAAGAGTAGAAATGTTCCCTGCAACTGCTGTAGTAGTCATTGCTAGTCCTTTTAGCCACAGTGCATCCCTTCAATAGCTCATCAGATTACGACTAGTCTCAGGAGCTGAACCTGAGTCCCAGCGGGTGAATGCAGCCATGGTTGGGAAAAGGAACATAGCCTAAAAGGGACCTAGAAGCCAGAGAGACAGAAACTTGCTGAATATCCTAAATGAGCTGAGTCCAACTTTTGCAGTAATCAACCAGGCACAGCTCACAGACCAAATCTGGTCCAATTAATGATCTGTTTATTAATTGCAAGTTCTGGATGATTTTAAATGGTTGGAAAAAATGCAAGAAAAATAGCACCTCTCTCAAATACTTTCCGATGTGTCATGCATTCTTCTACATCTTTGTCAGCCCAATTAATCTCTTTGGATTTTCTGAAAGAAGTACAGGTAATCCTTTCTAGATGAGGCCCCCCCCCCCCCCAAAAAAAAAACCTGAAGCTGCTACCTAGGTTAAGTAAATAGGTAATAAGTCATGCACTTGGAATTCAATCTCAAAATCTTACCCTGGGGCCTATGCCCTCATCTGCTTGCTTAAATAAAAAAAAAATTCCTCAACATTGCACACTGCAGTATTTAAATGACAAAAGAAAGATATAGGCAACACATTCTGGTGAGTTTCCAGGGAGCATATAATAGTGCTTTAGAGAAGCAAAAAAAGGCACTTAAGGAAAACCAGGCCACATTTCTACCAAGATGATAAGTCGGGCTGACTTTGAACTCCAATTAAGCTAAATATTCTACATTCCTCAAACTCCATTCTTCTTCTTAGCAATTTTTAACCTACAAAGAAATTATTATTTTAATTATACTTGCAATTAGTTATACTAAGTGTAAGAATTATACTTTTTAATTTAACCAATGAAGAATTAATGGAAATTGATTTTCTTCGTTATATGGTACTGACATAAATCCATATTTTTGCCTCCTAACCCACAAAGTTTAAATATTTATTATCTGGCCCTTTGAGAAAGTTTACCCACCCTTGATCTGGTGCTCTGGAAGTTCAGTAGGAGACCACTAGTCACATTAATGAAAACAATGATACAAACATTTAGGCCATATAGTGACCACATAATAAGGCTTTACTATGTATTTTTTTTAAAAAAGTGGAATTTCCTTTAATACCATTTTTGAACATATACAAAATATTAAGAGATATAGAATGGACTTCCAAGCGCCTGATACTCAATGTCAAAAACAATAATCTAGTTCTAGCTTTAAATAGTATCCCACTCGTTTCTCCTGTCTGTCCCACTCTCTGACACTGGGATGTTATTACAATGTGACCTGAGACATCCTATTATTTTATTGAAAATTCCACAGACCACACCTATACTAAATAACAACTTTGGAATTTTTTTAGATTAAAATGCTTATTGCATGAACAAAGTTAGATTGTAAATGATGTATATGACATGATTACACTTATAAAAAATGTGCATGTGCAAGGAACATAAAGAAAATTAACTTTGTCACATATTTTTCTTTGTTATTCCTTCTGCCAAGCAATAGAAATTATACAAACACATCCTAAGTATATAAAAATAGAAAATATCAATGTCTTTTTAGAATAAAGCTCCATATTTCATCACCTAGAAATCTAGAAAGAATTATTTTAAAGTTTTTTGTTTATATAAATTTTGTTCTTTTCCTGAAAACTTAATTTAAAATAAATTTTTTTTTTTTTTTGCTTTTTGGGTCATACCTGGCGATGCTCTGGGGTCACTCCTGGCTCTGCACTCAGGAATTACTCCTGGCGGTGCTCAGGAGACCTTATGGAATGCTGGGAATCAAACCCTGGTCAGCTGTGTGCAAGGCAAATGCCCTACTCGGTGTACTGGTACTCCAGCCCCAAAACTTAATTTTTTTTTTAAGTTAAAAAAAAATGCAGAGCCAGTCTCAAGTAGTCTTCACCAACACCACCACCACCACAAAACAAAAGGAAGGGCCTAATACAATTGTATTACAATATAATTGTATTGTATTGTAACCTAACAAAATTAGGTACTCATGATTTAGAAATTTATTGGGGCAAAAGGTTAGGAACAGGAGTGAACTATGCTATGTGAAGAAAAATAAGAAAAGATTAAAAATGGAACAACAGAGTAAAATAAATAGAAACCGGATATACAAATAATTAAATTATTTATATTAGCTGCATATTTCTATGAACACATTCATTACTTTTATAGAGATTCAGTTAAAGTCTAGAAGCATTTTAAAATTTAAAAAAATACAAAAGAATGCTTTAAATGTAAAGGAATCTCAAGAAAAATATTTGTTATAATATCAAGTTGATGAGAACTAAAGTTTAAAAGCACCAAGCAGGATAAAGAGTTATTATAATTGGCACAGTATAAAAGAAGATATATTTGTGGTAAGCATAAATGTATCCAAAAAAGCATAAAAATGGGAAAACAAAGCTTATTAAAATAGAAAGGGAAATTGATATTAGTAAAATTTTATATGTGATCTTACTGTATATGTTCTAGGATCATCCAGATATAGGGAAATGTGTTTTAGTAAACAATTGAATGTAATTAACTTTGAATTCTTTAAATGAAGAGAAGATATATTTGTACATCTGTGGAATGGTTCCAGAAGTCTTAGTTTCGAATTTTCATGCCATGATCTTTAATTCAAATCTAATAATTTAAAATAAATAGTAATGATTAAAATGTCTTAGTCATATACTAATATAAAATTTTCTAATTTATCCTTGGATCAATATAGCAATCAATATTGAATTGTAAATGCTCTTAAAATCAATTAAAAGAAATTTTTATGCCCAGATCTGAGATATATATATATATATATATATATATATATATATGTGTGTGTGTGTGTGTGTGTGTGTGTGTGTAAGAGCTGAACTCAGGAAAATATTTTGCCTTAAACATCAATATTTAAATGTAAAATAAACTTAAAAAGTAATAGAAATTTAGAAAAAGGAACATAAACATTAAAATGTAAAGAGAGAATTATTAAAAGACTGAAACTGAAGTAAAAAATAATGACTTGTAGAAAAGTTAAATGAGTTCAAAGTCTAATTCTTTAAAAAGACCAATAAAATTGATAACCTCTATTTTACTGAAGTTGAGAAAAAGAGAGAGACAGCAAAAATGTTTATAATTGGGAATAAGAAGGGAAATAAAACGACAATGAACAGAATTTAAGGACTTATAAAAGAACACCATAAACCCTTGTGACAATAAATTTGAAAGCCCAGAGGAAGAATTTAAGATGCTAATTACAAGTCATTTCTGATGCTGATCAAGCCAGAGCCTATTTCTCTCAGTGAGTCCAAGATTTGAGAGAATACCAGAGGCAACTAGTTGGTGTTTCTGAAAGGAGGGATATTCATTGGGAGTGGAGTCAGAATTTGAAGAAAATGCTGGTGCAGTTGGGTAGGTGAGTTTTTTAAATCCCTTTGCTGCTTCCTGAGGATGACCCCAGGAACTGAATGGTACATAGTGTTGTATCCATGTCCACAAGAGAGAAACCTCTCAAAGGGAATGAATGCCCCTCTGGAAGCTGGAAATTTAGGGGGGAAATCCCCTTTACTCTTTTTATTGTTCTCTCTCTGCTTCCTCATAAGGTGATCCCTTGATGACCATTGCACCATGTGGTCACCTCAGCAGAAGTGTAGGCACCTGACAACCAGAGAACAAATAGTTTCTGGCAGAATAATCAAGAAGTGGAACCCCTGCAGTCCGAAAATTACTGGCAAGAAGATAATCTCCATGATTTTTCCCCCTTTCTCTCACAATTTGGCCATAGTCAACCCTACTGTTTAGAAATGGAGACATTGGGATATCTAGAACATGGTATCCCACATTTCTGGTCAGAGGAAGTGAGGACAGAGGGCCCTGTGATGGAGTGTAACTTTGCCTGTCTTGTGGCCAAAACAAACCATGTATTTTAAGATTTGAATATAGATTGGAGGGGGGGGAGAAGAAGAAAGTTAGTGTATTGAATTTAGGGAGAAGATATTAGAAATATGATCAGAGGTCTACTACTTTTTCTAAAAGAATCCCTAGAATCAGTCAGCTTTACAGAAAGCTGTTAATAATGTTACTACATTATTTTAGACTAAAAAAAGACTGCATAATTTAGCAACACAAGATGCAATAGTATAAGGAACAAAAATGAAAGATCAATATATTATTATTACTATCAAATAGGGTAGCATTGTGTCAATGAATAATATACTGAGACTAGGTTTTTCTCAGGGATGAAAAGATATCCAGTGTCCGGACATCTATCAGTATAACTAATTTTTATAATAAAGAGAACATAATGTATTAAAGTATTTCAAAAGACATTTCCTAAATTTTAATTAAGCAAAGTCAGAATCATGTGGTAAGGATTTCATAAGCATAACAAAAGCTACTTACCAAGAAGAAAAATAAAGACATAAAACACAGTCGGTGGCTACCATTTTTAAATGGAAAAATGGTCAAATCACTGCAGCCTCTTTGAAAGTTCAATGCTGTTAAGAGGAAAAAGTAAAAATTTTTGCAAGTAGTGGAAAAGGAATACTTTTATATCTTGTTTGAAAACTGTTTATTGAGAAACCCCAATATAGCTTTGATTAAGTATTAGAATTAAAGAAGACTTGCTCCGTCTATGATAAATATTGCTGAAATCAGTGTAATCTTGTATTTGTCTTGCCCATTAGCAAAATGATCTAGAAACTGAATTACATAAATATTGCACTCATGGATGATGTCTGCAATTTAACTGGACTCCAGAAGGTATGATGCTAAGCCTGGGAGAAATATGATCAAGTATGTATTTAGAAAACAACCTTTGGGCAATTCTAAAGAGACTAGAATTGGAAGGAGTGAGATCAATTATGAGTCTCCTTAAAATAAGCCAGGATTAGCCAATGTAGCTTCAAGCAATGATAATAGCAGTGAAAAGGAAGAGAAGGGAAGAAACTGAGATACTAAGGAGGGAAGAAAAGGGATTTGTGATCAACTGATAGAAAAAGAGGCCAAGAAAATAACAGATTGATCCTTAGGTTTTGGTCAGGCACCGGGGTAGAGGAGGGAACTGCCCATTCATTGGAAGCTGAGCAGGTTCCACTTGTTGGCAGTAGGCAGACTAATTTAGTTGAAGCATGTCATGTCTGTGACATAGGTGAGTTTTCAGTGGCCAGGTGGTTATGTGGATTTGGAGCTGAGAGTGCATGACATTTGGATGGCATCAGCACGTTTGTCTGAGATTCCCAGTATAATTACTGAACCAGTGCTCCCAGAGGAAAGTAGTTCTCAAATGCCTCTTGGCTGTTCAATTCCATGTACTTTTGTCATTCATCTCAGAAGGCTATGGGTGATACTACATCGAGGTTCCCTTTCTCTAGGGTTTCTCACTATCTATAGCCTTATCTGAGTGTTGAAGTTTCTGCCAACTTACAGCTAGATCAACACTGGCTATCAGCTTTTCTACTTCTAACCTCTGGCCCACTGGTGTTAACCTTGCCAACAAGCTTACTCTACCTTACTCCTGCCTATATCTTATTAAATAGTCTTTTCATGGGATTATTCCTAAGTGCCCTTCATTTGATTGTTGTTTTCTTCTTCCACACCTCACTATGGATTTGCTGCATCAGAATCAATTGCGAAAACTAACACCTAGACTTAGTGGAACTCCTTCTGGTGGTGGGCTGGCATTAGAACTTTGTTGGTAGAAGTGATGAATTTTATGCACATATAGAGAAGTGAATCTGAACCTAATGAAAGTTCGTGCTATTGTAAATCAAAACAATGGAGACGTTACTGGGCCCGCTCGAGCAAATCGATGATCAACAGGAGGGCCTTTACTTTACTTACTTAAATATGTGAAAAATGTGTCAGCTGATATATCTTTAAACATCCTCTCTCTCTGCTCAGTATCACTGTATCACTGTCATCCCATTGCTCATCAATTTACTCGAGCAGGCACCAGTAACGTCTCTATTCATCCCAACCCTGAGATTTTAGCAGCGCCTCCTTACTCGTCTTTCCCAATGATTGGAGGCTCTTTCAGGGTCAGGGTAATGAGACCTGTTGTAGTTACTGGTTTTGGCATATTGAATACGCCACGGGGATCTTGCCAGGCTCTGCCTGTGCAGGACATTCTCAGTAGCTTGCCGGGCTCTCTGAGAGGCATATATATATATATATATATATATATATATATATATATAATATATTAGCATAATAATATATATATACATATTAGCAGCAGTTGGGTAGAGGAGGTCAGCTGCCAGGGCTGAGTCCCCTGGGGCAGTGAGGGCTCTCACCCGCCTGCCTCTGGGGCATCCTGAGTGAAAACAGCCTGACGGGGAGTCCACAACAAAATACTGGGATGAAACCAAAGAACTATAATTTATCAAACATTTTGGGTGATTCTTATCTGTAGCAATATTGGAAAATCTTTCCTAGTCTTGTTGCTGAGTCTCCAGAGACAAATTAATATCATTAACCAGATGGTTGAGGTTAAAGAGTTCAGTCCCAGAATTTCTCATTGCCATTGTGTAGGCTTCAGCAAAGTCATTCCACCTATCAAAGCCTCGGGTTCCACAAATGTAAAGACAGTGCACGATTCCTACCTCATATTGTTGTTCAGGGACTTGAATGAAGTAATCCATGTAAAACAGCAGGACGCTAATAAGCCTCCAGTAAGTGCTATTTATTATCTATTGACAGGATTAATGTACTCTCCACAGACTCAAATTTTGCCAGCGTTAGGACAAATAAGACATAGTCCCTGTGTTTAGTCTTGTAAAGGACAAAAAGGAGTAAAATGATTACAATAAAATGCAATTATATGTCTTTATAATTATGAACATATACTTTAAGAACTTTTATAGATGTCAGCATATCTGTGCCCCAGAACAGATGCTTGTCAGCTCTCTTCTCCATTGGCATGGGGTAGGGAGACTGATAAAAACTTGTTTTATTTCTTTGATCATTATTCGTTATTTGTCGATTGCCTCGAGCAGGCCCCAGTAACGTCTCCTTCATCCTAGCCCTGAGACTTTTAAAAAAAAGTGCCATATTCAAGGTTCTTTCAGAGTTAGGAGAATGAGACCCTTCATTGTTACTGGTATTTGGCATATTGGGTACGCCACGGGGAATTTGCCAGACTCTGCCGTGTGGGCAGGTTACATTTGGTAGCCTGCCTGTTTGTCCAAAGTAGAAATGAGATGATAAGATTCGCAGCCGCGCGCTTCCAGGAGCTGGTTTTTATAGTCTCTGAGTCTTAGCCGTTGATGGGATTACATGGCGCCAGGGGGCCAGTTGGTGGGTGTGACCCCCACCTACTGGAATTTGGAGGATCTGGGTGGAGGATGCTCAGCCCCGATCTGAGTAGGCTTGGAGATCTCAGCCCCAGGACCCACTTGCCTTTGTTCCTCTGCCGGTACCTTCAGGTGTGCAGAGAGTGGTCTCAGCATGGTGGTGGCTGGTTCTGGAGGTCTTTGGCTGCTGGAACCCTGGTCGGGGCGGGGAGGAGAACTCAACCCGCTCCCCTCCAAGGGGCCCCGGCGAGGACAGCCAGGCGTGGGGGCAGAAGACTCTGCGCTGTTCTTTTCCGGGAGCTGGGTTTTATAGTCTCTGAGTCTTGACCATTGATGGGATTACACAGTGCCAGGGGGCCAGTTAGTGGGTGTGATCCCCACCTACTGGAATTTGGAGGATCTGGGTGGAGGATGCTCGGCCCTGATCCGAGTAGACTTGGAGACCTCAGCCCCAGGACCTGCTTGCCTTTGTTCCTCTGCTGGTATCTTCAGGTGTACGGAGAGTGGTCTCAGCATGGTGGTGGCTGGTTCTTTGATCATAAGATGAAATAAAATTAAAGATCTATGATTATGAATAGAAATATTTTGTAAGGAAATAGAATATTTTGGAGTACAGTTCTTTAGCCTCTTCTGTACATAGGGAGTACAGGAATGGCTGGCAGTACAGACCAGGTTGGAAGAAGCACACCAGGATTCAGAGACATTTATGAAGTGTCATGAGCATTTCAGGCTTGTCCATTCATCAGCTTAAGAAGCAACAAAATCTTTCAATGCCAGGAAATAGCATTTGAAGGTCATGAAATGTGCAACCATGGACTCACGGGGGAAAAGGGCACCATTTGCTAGACTGTAATACAACATTAGAAGCAACTGATGGTCTCTGGAGCCCTTCTTTCATTCACTGAATTTTTCTTGCACTTTTATAAGCCAAGAAATGCTCTTGGTGCTGGGGGCACATATGAGTACTAAATCACCATTGCCCTGACAGAACAGACATTCCAAGAGACATTAACTGATGAACAAACAAGCAACTGCACAGGCATACCTTGAAGATGCTCCAGTTCCAGACCACCTAAATAAAATCAGTGTGATAATAAAGCAGGTTATGTATTTCTTGATTTTTTTCCCACTGCATGTGAAAGTTGTATTTATGCTATCTTATAAACTATTAAATGTGCTGCAGCAATACATCTAAGAAAGAATGTTTATACCTTAATTAAAAAATACTTTATTGCTAAAAATTGCTAACTATGTTGAGCCTTCAGGACTCAATCTTTTTACTGTTAGAGGGTCTTTTACAAAAGAGCCATATTTGCAAAGCACAATAATGCAAAACATAATAAAACCAGGTTTGCTTGAAGTGTGAAATGATGATAAATTTTATAGAAAAACATTATAAAGTAGGATATGGATAGCACAGTGGGTAGGGCGTTTGCCTTGCACGCGGCCAACATGGCCGACCCGAGTTCGATTCCTCCGCCCCTCTCGGAGACCCCGGCAAGCTACCGAGAGTATTCAATATGCCAGACACAGTAACAACAAAGTCTCCAATGGAGACGTTACTGGGCCCGCTCGAGCAATTCTATGATCAATGGGAGGGCCTTTACCTTACTTTACCTATGGAGAACAAATGTATGGGGCAGGATATGGAGAGGAGATCACAGAGGGGACCCTGGGAAAGCCCCCCTGTTAAAGTAAGCTAAGGGAAATGCAGAAACTAGCCAAGTGAAGGTCTGGAAGGAAAACATTTCTTGCAGAGCAGAACAATCACAAGACAGTGACCGTAACACTGAGTGTACTTGTGTACTGGAATAACAGCAAGAACCAGGTGGGTCTTGAGCAGAAAGAAGTGCTCCAACAGAGGTACGGTGGCGTTTTTTGCTCATGTAATGTTTAGGAGGCTGGTGTGAACACTTTTGCTTCTCCCCTGAGTGACCCAGTCAGACTCCAGCTGGTTTTTGATACCCAAGAACTACTTTAAATGATCATACTAACCTAGTAGCAGAGCCTGAAAATAGAGGGTTATCTCTTAAGAAGTTTGTATAATAAAGTAGGGACAATAAACCAGGTGGAATGGTAGGGGAGCCGGGTCTGAGCTGAGGAGTGCTCAGATAATACATTTTTTTGTTAGTGAAACACCATAAGATACAGTTGTAGGCTTACAAACTTTTGTGCTTTGGTTTCAGTTATACAACGATCAAGTATGCATCCCTCCACCAGTGCCCATTCTCCAGATAATACATTTTTAAAGTCAGGCCTATGTGTTTCAGTGATGGTCAGTGTGAATGCACAAGCAATCAAAGTCAGAGCTATTTTTCACTGGGTGAGAGAACTCCAGGAATAATCAGGATAATCACATGAAAATGAAGAAAGGGAATTCTCTCTTAAAGTTTGTAGTTTGTAATTGCAATACAAGGGAGCCTGCTGATCTAGGTTGCTGATGCAAACTTGGGAATTTATTTGTGTACAAATGATATTAAAACCATGGGGTGAGCTCCCTTAAAAACTGAAAAGATCTTGAGTAGAAAAGATCTGCAGGGATTAGATACTAGAGCATTTGACATTTCAAAATCAAGGAAAGAAGACAGGAGAAAACAGTAGGGAGTCAAAGGAGCAGACAGTGAGGAAAGGAAAGGAGGTAAGTCACGTTCTGGAATACCAAAACTGTTCCCTGCTTAAGAAAAAAAAAGGCAGAATCAAATGCTCTGACATATCTAGGATAATCACTGATAACCAACCATAGGATTTGGCATTAGGGAGTCAGATTTTGGTGACTCTAAAGCATTATCTCAGCAGAATTGTGGTTCAGAAGTCTGAAATGAATGGACTCAGGAAAGCACTAATTTTCTCTAAAGTATTTAGAGAAAAAGAGCAATGACAACTTCTTGAGGCTTTTCTTCCTCAGGAAATGCAGAATGGGTGCTGAAGGGAAGCATGGATACATGGAAGAGAGATTTTTTTTAAAATAAAGTTTATCTGCTGATTGGAATGGGCTAGTATAAGGCGCTGGAAAAGAGCAGACATGTTTTTCTAATATCCAAATAAGGGGAAAGTTGGGGACCTGATATAAGTGATTTGACTCCAAATAGGAGCTCCAGAATGACAAGAGAGAAGCAAATGGGTCCAGGCTGCGGTGGAATGGTAGGTGGGAGGATTGGGGGCCTGTCTTCTGTTGACTCACCTGAGGAGAAACAGAACTTCCATTTAATAATGATGTTGGGGACAGAGTACAGCGGGTAGGGAACTTTGCCTTGAACACAGCCTACCGAAGTGTAGGTGTGCAGCAGCAATGCATCTAAGAATGTATTAGATGTAATAGCACTGTAGCACTGTCCTCCCGGTGTTCATCAATTTGCTTGAGCAGGCACCAGTGAAATCTCCATTGTGAAATTTGTTGTTACTGTTTTTGGCCTATCAAATACGTCACAGGTAGCTTGCCAGGCTCTGCAGTGTGGGTGGAATACTCTTGGTAGCTTGCCAGGCTCTCTGAGAGGGACAGAGGAATTGAACCTGGGCCGGCTGCATACAAGACAAAAGCCCTACCCGCTGTGCTATCACTCCAGCCCATTAGATGTAATACATCTATCTATCTCCAACACCCATCTGGTTCTCTAAGATTTTCCAGGAGTGATCCCTGGGCACAGTGCTAGGAGTTAGCCTTGAGCATATCTGAGTATCACCCCACCCCCCCCAAAAAAAAACCAAAAGTGAAGATTCAGAATAGGTACTGGAAAGAAGTTGGTGTGTTTGAAGATAGGAAGTATAATGGAGAAGGATGAAATCTTGAATTTCAAGGAAAACAAGGAACCACTCTGTAGCCTTATTTAATGAGGAGGCTGGCAGTGTTGAGAAGATAGGAGTTGAACTTAATCTAAGTTTGTAATGTGCCATGCCGGGGTATCAGCTAAATAAAAGAAAAAGGAAATGCTATGTATTAAGTTCAACCTTATTTTCTTTAAGCCCTGGGAATCATCTGTGATTACATGTATGTTTTATGAAGATAAATCTGATAGCAATGGAAAAGGCAGATCTGCACTCTTAATAGTGGGTGAGAATAGCCGAATCTGCGTTGTTCCTATTTTAGTCACCCCAACTTTCAGTTTTGATGGATTTTTCAAGGATCGAACATATGGCTACAATTGAATTTCTTGTTCACAGACAGATAACAGCTTCCACTTCAATAGAAATATGAAGTAACCCCCCCCCCCCCACACACACACTTAATGCTTCCTTCCCACCCCATATACACAGTAAACCGTGTCAGCAGTTTCTGAAAGTTTCGTGACTCCCACAGTTAATTTTAAAACCTTATACATCACCAGCGCACACATGTTGTACCTCCATTTTGGCCCAGCTGGCCTGAGTATTTTTAGGTACAAACTTTATTTTATGAGTCCAGTATGTATCTAAATGGTACATTTTGTAAAGCCAGATAAAATTGCATTTTCAGCTAGAGAAATATCAAATACCAGGATGACCTCTAAGGACCCAAACAGGAACACTGTGTATTTTATTAAGTAAAAATTGCTAAACAAAATCTATCATGTGAGTATGTATAAAATGTGTTTACACCAGAATAATCTGTCTTGGGATGGCCTTTTTGTGCCTGGTTGCCTGTGCCCTCAGGAGCAACGTGTGATGTTTTTGTTTTGCCTTATTTTTTTATTTGTGTAGAGAGAAAACCTTTTAACATTTATTGTCTTAAGCTGAGCTGATTTTATTCAGATTCATGTCACATCATTTCATAGGTTGATTTCTCAATGTAAAAAATCAAGAAGGCACTGCTGATAAAGATTACAGTGACACTGGTATGGAATTCTTCATTCTGGTTTTGTCAAAAGGATACTAAAAGTCCATTCTCCTAAACTGAAATATGTCTTTTGAAACCATTCCTGTGTGTTTTTCTTTAGTGAAAGCTTCATTAAAGTTCTTATTTTAGAAGATGATCATAGAGTGATAGACCTCATATCAACCTTTCCCATGGGCGTTAATTCGAAATTTAGCTTGGTACATGAGTTTTTTAGCACAATGGGTGTGGTTGTTTGCCTTGCACGTGGCCGACCTGGGTTCGATTCCTCCGTTCTCTTGGAGAGCCCAGCAAGCTACCGAGAGTATCCCACCCACACGGCAGAGCCTGGCAAGCTCCCTGTGACGTATTCAATATGATAAAAACTTTAACAACAAGTCTCACAATGGAGATGTTACTGGTGCCCGCTTGAGCAAATCGATAAACAACAGGAGGATAGTGCTGCAGTGCTACTTGAATTTTTCAGTTAACCATAAACCTAGCACTGCATGATAGGCTTGGGTTCTCTTGGATTCTTCCAGTCTCTTGCATTTTTTTCAGCCTTTGCTCCTTTCTCCCAAGCACCTGCATGTGTGAAAGAAACAAGCAACGTCCAGTTACTGGACCGTTACCACAGTGTTATACACTGTAAACAGCAATTTGGGTAATCAGTCCTAACCTCCCTCATGAGACCTCAGTTTGGCATGCTGGGCAAATTGTAGTTTCATGAATATCCTGTGAGCCATAGACCTTCTTTAGGATAGTGTATTTTCCCTTGACAAGTAAATCACTGTAGAGCTGGAATGATATTACAGTGGGTATTTACCTTGCATGTGGCTGAACTGAGTTCGATCTCCCACACCCCACATACCCCCACCTCTCTCATCCCCACCCCTGCCCTCCAGGAATAATCCCTGAGCATTGGTGGTTATGGTCCCTCCCCCCCCCAAAAAAAAAAGTTTGTCATTTGAAGGACTCTCTTGAATAATCCAATCTGTGTATGAAAAGCTTGGTTAAATATCACCCTTTTCCATCCCCACCACACACAGACAGCTTTCTTCACTCTAGAGTTTGAGTCTGATTGATTGCTGCCTCATATGATGGCAAGGATATGACAGTTACCTGAACGGAAATAAACCTAATAAATATTTTTTGCCATTGCCACTTAGCATTATTATTACCTTAAAGGAACATAAAGACCTGGTTCAAGATCATCCAAATAGTCCTGGGTGCAGCTTGAATGTGTGTATTCAGCAGAGAAAGAGTTGAAGGTCACGCATCAGTCACTTCAGCCATACATGTGCATATCTGCTGGTATAACACTATCAGCAATAACATTGTCAACTATGCAGGCAGCTGGCGGATAAATATGGAAGTGGTGTGAAAGGTAAAAGCTAGAATGGAAGAATAAGTGACAGTGAACACTTATCTCTCAATAAGAGAAATGATTGCAAATGTGCCCTCCTTCAGGCCAATTCTGACAGGTCTGTAATACAGAATCCTTCTCCCAACGTACCTGGCATCTGAGAGAGGGACCTCGCGCTCAGCCAACCCCGCTCAGCAAAGGGATGAAGGAAATAGACATGGCAGCTGGTGTTAAAGGAGCTTAGCTCACAGGGAGGATCAAGGGAAATGTGACAGACAGTGAGTGCTGGGGAGAGATAACAGCTGCATGATGGATGCTTAGGAATGGGTGAAAAATCGGACAGTGCAGCAAATAAAATGGAGAAGGGAAAGTGCTACAATTTTTAGATCAGCATGCCCAATGATGCTAGTGTACATGAAAGGGAGTCCATCATTCTCTCAGACACAGGTGGGGGATAGAGGACAGAAAGAAAGAAAAGTGTGTGTGTGCGTGTGTGTGTACACATTCAATGTACATTTAATTACACATAGAGAATCCAACAACCTTTAGTCCCTGAGCAAATACCGATTGACAAGACTGAGAGTGAATCTGGGATACCTCATAGGTTTACCCTTGTCCTAATTATTTTTTATGGATCACTACCCAGAAAGGATATAAAAAGGAATGGCTCTAACCTTTCTCTCAGGCTGATTGGAGTTTTACTATCTTTTTGCTCTTCTCCTTTCTAAATCAATGAAAAAGTTTATATAAGACACAGTAAATTGAGCCACTCTGACCTTTTGATATTTGGATAAAGCAAAAATGTGAGTGATTGTCTTCAGACATCTTATTGATGAGTCTTCCCGAAGAGAAACATAAGCCACCTGGTTTGTGCATGACTTTTCCTGGGGATCTGGTCTTACATCTCTTATTTTATCTTCAAAAGCCTGATTATTCACAAAAAAAAGCTTATATATTTTCAGAAACAGTTAATTCATAAAAGTTTCCTGGAGTGAATGTTTCAGTATATAGATTCACTGAGCATTTATATTTTGCAAAGATTTGTCCTTTTTTTTCTCTTTATACTCATGTGGAGAAAGATCAGCCACCCCTGTGATAGGGCACCCTTTCTTTCTCTGACAGTCCTAATGGCCATGTTTTGAAGTCTCTCACACCCATGCCATGTGAGCTCTCTCCACGCCTGCCAGTTCAGATATTTCAGATGTAAAAATGTGCAGGTAGGCCTCCAAATGATTTAAATTGGCTCCATTTTCTATAAAGTCAGGAATTGGGAAATGGAAAGATATTTTTGTAAAGTTTTCCTTCTTTGCTAAAAGCTGGTCTTGCATTTCAATATGTGGTTGTCATTTGATGTCATTACCTCATTATGTTCTAGCAATGCATTTATTTCAGAGTACAAGCCAAGCAAATTACAGTCACCCTCCCCCTCCTCAACTCCCCTCTCAGCTTTGTAACATCTTCCCTAGAGTAATGTCTTGTGTGGGGCCACAAAAAGCTCTTTCATATTGCTGACAATTACCTGAAATTATCAGTAATCATACAAGAGGCAATTATAACTCATAGAAGCACCAACATAATTATTACATCTTTTTCAACACTCTGAACTTAAATGTACTCTAATAGCTTGAACACAAACCACGTTGCTGTGTCTTTGTAAGTCAAACTACCAGGAATGCATAGACTAGATATTAAACTATTTTGTTGTGACCAGTAAAGTCCTCAGTTTAAAAGCAGAGAGTTTTACACAATCAGTGACCTTCTTTTTGCTTTCTGTGATTGCAACCTACTCATTATGGTCACCATAAAGCAAATCGTCTTTAGGCAGAATTATATTATTGTAAAGAATGTATACATGATTTTCATTAGATTCCTCCAATTGACATGCAGTCATCAAATAGTGTATGGCACTTAGAGCAAATGTACAGCAAATCTACTTCTAAAAATCATTGGAAAGAATAAAACTGCACTCCATGTATTAAGCATGGAAATAAACATTTTGCATGACATTGATTAGGAAAATTGTCCCAGAAGATTTAAATGTCTATGCAAGGGAAAGAGTATAAGGATATCAGCTGGATTTAAAAGAAATTCTAACAATATGTAGTCTCACTCCTAAGCATTAGCCACTTAAATTCTTTATTAATATTAAATAATATTAAAGAATTTGGTGTCTGGGAAAATGCTGGTGTAGTTCACACTCCATGTAAAGTTCTGCTAGAGAAGTTCCCCCAAAGTTCACTGTTGCATAATGATCCACAAATCTCCCAGCGTTGGAAATTATGTAACATGTGTGAGACTGAGTCTGACCTTTCCTATGCTGCTGGACCCTGGAAGTTTTGTAATAACTCTGTATCTTTGACTACCTGTTGGGTACATCAGCTGTAATTCTGTGGGCTGACTTTTGGGAATATATACCTCCCATCTGTTTGTTGCTCTGTAAACATCTCAATCACTTACGTACCAAGAACTATTGTTAGACTTAAGCATTACAACCTGTAGTCCTCTGTAGATCCCTGAAAAGTACATAACTATTACAATCCCTGTTTGGAGAAATAAATAAAACAAGAGAGAATTAAGGTAGATATAGAGCATTTAAGTAATTTCCTCAGGCAAGCAGATTTTAAATATTGGAGCTGCAATCAGGTCCCTGCCCCCAGAGCACTGATTCCTCTGATCTGTCACCAAGAGTTTTGTGTTTTATTGGTCTGTACTCACCTCTGCCAATCTCCACTTTTTTCATCCGGATCACTAGTATTGCTAGGAGAGTAAAGCCATTCAGGAATAGAAATGGTTCAGTGATTTTGTGGGGCTGATGAGCATCCATCCATACCAGGAAAGGAAGAATTGGCCTCGTGATGATTTTATGCTTTCTGGGAAAACTTTGGAATCTGGAATGTGTGGAAATACAGCTGTTGCATAAATCTTTTAAAAAATATCAATAGTTTTCTGAAATAAAGAAAAATGTCCACAATGGCCAGAGAACCACGGTTTAGATTTAAGGAAAAATGAGTCGACAGAATAAGATAATTGGAACCAGAAGATTTATAGTCCACTGAAGGAGAATTAGAAACTTGTGGCTTCCCGAGTATCAGGCCGTCTCGCCTGAGCGAGAACAGCATTCTGTCTCCCTGTTCTCACAGAGCACGGGCGCGAAGCAGCTCACTGGGTTTCCTGTCAGCAGCCCACTGTGAATAATGTATCACTTTATCCAGAAGATTTGCATGGAATTAAGATGTAATTAGAATAGCAAAAAGGAACATAAATGAAACAGCCACAAACAATTTTCAAGTGGTGTTTAAACCTCTACAGACTACTCAAAAGGGTATAGATCCTATGAGGGCAAGAACCAATAACTGGTTAAAGATAGGAAAGGTTGGAGAAATCAGAGACAAAAAATATATATACACAGAGGTCTACTATCCACCCTTTTAGAAGAAAAGCCTGCCGTATGCATCAGGGAGATGAAGTAAACCAGACACAAAATGACCGATGCTGATGATCTTACTCAGAAGTGGAATCTCGGGGGAGTAGGGGGAGGGAGGAGAAGGGGGAAATAACAAAAAGCAAAACAAAAATCCACAGTTGTCTCTAATGATTTTAACTAATTTAGTATTTCGTAGGCACAAATGCAATGACTTCAGGGTCAGTCTACAACCCGAACAACTTTGCCAGTATCTCTAAATACATTCCAGACAAAAGAAGTATGACTCCATCTTTAACATGTTAAATTCCCTGAACTGTAGCTGTAAAGAAAGTGATGGGCAGGAAAAGCCCAGCTCATCCATGGTGGTCACTGAATGACTGTGGTGAACGAATGGAAGCGAAGGAGAGGCTGACTGTCTTGCTTCAGGACCTGCAGTCACATGGATGCGAAAAGCAAGAGGATGATACCATTCTCCAGAGCTGCTCTGAGGGCGAACCAAGGGAAGGTGTCAGTCAGCACCCTGGTCAGTATCTCGAATCCTGCCGACTTTCTATTGCAGGTTACCAGGACCACCCATGAGCAGGAACATCACAAGAGCAAAAAATAAGATAAAATAGGCATCAGTGCATGTGACTGGGAATGCTGGTCACTGCTCTAAAGAGTGACTAGCATTCCCAGTGACAAACTTTCATTTGTCACCAGCATTTATGAATATAACATTTTCACATAAATGATGGTGTTCTTGACAAAAATGGGTTTTCTGGAAACTTCAGCCCCTCTTTACCCCATAGAAATATTCTAGAAAATATTAGGCTGGGTCAGAGACTTGGAGAAGGCTGCTTTGGAAGGGTCGATTCTTTTTTTTTTTTCTTTGTGCTTTTTGGGTCACACCTGGTGATGCACAGGGGTTACGCCTAGCTCTGCATTTGGGAATTACTCCTGGCGGTGCTTGGGGGACCATAGGGGATGCTGGGAATCAAATCCTGGTCGACCAGGTGCAAGGCAAATGCCCTACCTGCTGTGCTATCACTCCAGCTCCAGGGGCTGATTCATTCTGATCAATTAGGATTCCTGTTGCTGTCCGTTCCCACCACCATCACCAAGCTCCAGACAAGTGTTGGCTGTTGATGCCTGGACCTCGCTTCCTCTCCGTTTGGCCTTCTGTGTTCTGCTCATTTACACCCTCTGTCCAGCTCCCAACGGAAGTTGTTACCTTTGTGGATTTTGTCAAGGGCTCTGTGGCCGCTTTGCTTCACCTCCCCCATCTGCTTCCGGCTGTCTGGATCTTGAGTTCTTTCTGAAAAGCATTTTCTTCTTTTCTCTTGGGAGCAAGCACGTTTTCTCCTCCTCGTTGCAGACTGTGTTTGTCCTTGACTTTGGTGCAAGACCTATTTCAGAAAAGGCATGGTTAGCTCCGTGGAGCCTGTGTGTTGTGTTGCGCTCTGGCAGGCACCCTCTTTAACAGAGTGGTTATAATTTCATAGCTTAGCAGGAACCCGTTGAGCCAAAATGACCACTCGCAGTTTCCACAGCCTTTCCTAAAACCTCTGACTTTCTTTCTCCTTTCTTTCTTTTTTGTCCCTGGGGTGATGCTTCCCAGAAGTGCTCAGGAGACCCAAGGGGCCTCTGGCGAGTTTTGCCAACAGCTCCCTGGGAGGGGCCTGTGGATACACTGCTGCTTGTGATTTGGAGTGCTGGAGATGCCCAGGTCTCTCCAGTGGTGCAGGGGGCCTACAGAGTCACTCACACACAGTGCTCACGGGACTCTAGAGCTGCACTTGGTGATGCTCAGGGGACATTGTGGTGCTAGAAATGGAACACTGGTCAGGGGAAGGCTAGACATGTGCCCTAATCGCTTCCCTACCTCCTGGCACCTCTTTCTCTTTCTTTACTTGCTTGCTTGCTTTCTTGGTCCTCTTTCTCTTTCATTCTTTCTTCCCTTTTTCTTTTTTCTCTTTTTTCTTTCTCCCCTTCTTTCTCTGTCTCTTTCACCACCTTTCCTTCTTTTTTTTCCCTTTCCTTTTTTTTTTTTTTTGTTTCCTTACTTCTTTGGTTTTGTCCCCTGGAAGTTATGTACTACTAAGAAGTATAGGAGTATTATTTGGGAATCAAACAGAGGCTCTTACAAACAAAAGGCATGTGCTCTCCCACTGAGCTGATCTCTAGCCTCTATTTTTAAGATTCAAGGGTTTAGGAGGCTGGAGAGATAGTACAGCAGGTAGAGGACTCACCTTGCACACAGCCAACCAATGTTCAACCCCCAGCATCCCATGAGCCCCCTCCCAGCTCCCATCCCTGCCAAGTCTCACCAGGACTAATTAAGTGCAGAGCCAGGAGTTTCCCCTTAGCATTGCTGAGTGTGCTCCCCTCCCCCCCAAAACAAAGAAAACAAGCAAACAAAAAATTCAGGGTTGTTTTCCATTTTTATTTCATCCCCATTAAAGCCATGGCTGGCAGTGGTCAATTGGCTGCTGACTCTTACCCCTGTTGATGCTGAACCCATGTGGTAAGAAGGATCGAACTCAGAGCCATACACACCTTAGGCCTGTATTCTGCTACCCCCGCCATTTCCCACCCTCCAATAGCTCTTAATTTGCCTTTGTTTGGTATGAGCCCTCTTCTTCCCAACTCAGCTGGAGTCTCCTTCAGGGTTAGGGAAGTAGATAGCGCTCAAGTCAAGAGTCTGGAAAGCGCCCCGCAAGCAGCTGGCCACCAAGGCGGCCTGCAAGAGAGTGCCAGCCACGGGCAGCGTGAAGAAACTGCACCTCTACCAGCCCAACACCGTGGCACTACACAAGATCCACCACTACCAGAAGTCCATGGAGCTGCTCATCCGCCAGTTGCCGTTCCAGTGGCTGGTGTGCAAGATCGAGTAGGACTTTAAGTCCAACCTGCGCTCCCAGAGCTTGACTGTCCTGGAGCTGCAGGAGGCGTGTGAGTCCTACTGGTGGGGTTCTTCCAGGACGACAACCTCTGCGCATTCCCTGCCAAGCTGTCACCATTATGGCCAAGGACTTCCAGCTGGCGTGCCACATCTTCAGAGAGAGAGCATAACGTTTACGATGCTAAAATCTCAGGGCAGGGACAAATGGAGACGCTATTGGTGCCTGCTCAAGCAAATTGATGATTAACAGGATGACAGTCCTACAGTGCTACACTCTTTTTTTTTGTTTGTTTGGGGCCACACCTGAAAGTGCTCAGGGATCACTTCTAGTGGTGCTCAGGGAACATATGGATTGCTAGGTATTGAACTCAAATCTTCCATGAGCAAGGCAAGAGCTCTGTCCACTGTACTCCCTGCCCCCTATCCTCCCAACCCCATTTCTTGGAGAATTTCAACTCTACCCACCCTTGTTGAACTATAATTTTATTTGTAAAGTAGTGTTTAAATCCTCTCCACTTGAAGTAGTTGCATGTAGGAATAGTAGATTGCTTAAGTTTTGTGGCACTGGTTTTGTAAGAAGAAAATCAAATGACTCCTGCATGTTTGAGAGACATGAATACTACTTAGCATTAATTTGGTAAGAGTTGACTAGTCTGTAAGGAAATAAAGCTAGTTCCTGTTTTCAAGGTGCTCAAAGCCAGCGAAGAAGATGCACATGTTTCTATGAGGTAAAGAAGATAAGCACTTAAATAATATTATAAATCACATTTACCTTCATAGAGTTCTCAATCATGCACAGAATATCTTTGCTGTTTTATATACATAAGAGCTTTGCAGAGGAAGGGATACAGCTGAACTTGAGCAACATGGGATTGAACTATGGAGGTCCATTGACACTTGAAATTTTTTTCTCACTGAGTTCCACATACATGGACTCAGCTAGATGACAGTTGAGCACCATTAAGTGCCACATTGTGCAAGAACCAACAGCAGTTAGAACTGAGTAGAAGGCTCTGGGGTAGAGTGGGTACAGTGGGTAGGGTGCTTGTCTTGCATGCAGCTGACCCAAATTTGATCCCTGGCATCCCATATATCCTATATTGTTCCCCAGGCCCCACCAAGAGTGACCCCTGAGTGCTGAGACAGAAGTGAGCATTGAGCACCACCTGGATCCACCCCTACCCCCTACCAAAAGCCAATAAATAAATAAATAGTGTTCTTGACTAGTTCTGCTCTGGTGAAATTTATTTCCCTTTGTTGTGGTCTTATATAAGTATAATTTGGGTATCTGGTTTGACCCTGTTTCAGTGCAAGTGGATATATGCTTGAATTCATGCAAGATTTGTTCAGTTGTAAAGGACAGAGATATAACTCAAACTCATTATGCAATCAACCAATAAAATAATGAACTAGATGTGCATTGGCTCACAAACTGGGAAGGCCAATTCTAGCTTAGGTGTGGTAGAGCTAGTGCTCCCAGGATGCCATGAATTCCATTTCTCAAGGTTGTTCATCTTTTCGTTGTTTTACTCTCCCAACAGCAACTCTGCATGTAGCCCTTCTGTAGTTACCCATTAAATAACTATTTTTATTAGAATTTCTTGGAATTTATTGCCAACATTATTGCTGTTAGTTTACAAATGACATTTTGTGTTCATTTTCTTGATTAACTATGAATCTGGAGGGCCAGGGAAATAGTATATCATCTTGGATGCTTATCTTGCACGTGGTTTCTATCTCCATGTGGTCCTCTAAGCCCTGAAATAAGTGATCCATGAGAGCAGAGTGAGGAGTAAGCCCTGAGCACTACCAGGTATGGCTCAAAAGACAAAAGATAAATAAATAAACAATAAGAACCTTGAAGATTAGAGAGATGCCCCCAAGGAAAATATAGGTCATCACCAGAAGCAGAGATGGAAGGCAAAATATATATGGCCCCTATGTTGCTCTATTCTTCTTTCGGAAAAGCCTAACTATTGATGGGCTTATTCGTTTATTGGAGTGGGATAAAGGCTCAGATTTCATTGAAACATGTAAAGGACAGTTTGACTTTGCTATTACCCCCAGAGTGGTACCAAGTATCGCAGAAAGACAGTGCTATGTTCAGTGCAGGTGGGGATATATTAGTGTTGTGTTTTTATAAAATAAATAGATAACTTAATGTCATCACAATGGGGATATATTTTTCACTGCAGTCAAATTGTCTGTTTAGTTTTTTCCTAACTCATCTGCACTGCATTTTAAAAGCCACTTCAAATTCCATTCAGTTGTGGATTTTGTGTTGCATTATCTTGTGAAATAGTTGAAATTATCTTTTTTCCCCTTTCTTTACCACAGAGCTCACTACAGAAGCTCAAATGCAGGATTATAAAGAAGAAAGGCCTCTTCATCCAGAAGTGTAGAGTTGGTGGGGCCCCACCTTGATAATTGAAACAGCAGAGGTTCAGCAAACATTACTTTGAAGTTTGCATTATCAAATCTAGTCAGATTTTCCATTCCACAAAGCATCTATTCAGGCATTTTTTTAAAACATGGAGAGATTTCTAATTTTGTCAATTGCCTGCTAGACACTGTGTGTTATGTTGCCTAAAATAACACCATAAACTGAAGAGGGGGGAGTGGAATTGTCAAATCACCTAGCGCTTTTTAATGGTTTTCTTTTTCATATGAACATTTCAATTTCAATTGCTGTCAGTTTCTCTAAATAAGAATCGATCTTTTTCCTCCCTTTCCTATTCCCATCATTCTGAGTGCTTTTCAGGGAAGTAACTAAATTAATCTCCACTGTGTGGAGTTTATTTATTTATTTATTCTTTTCTAATTTAGTGAATCTCTTGTACTAACACATCCCTTTTGTTAACAGTTCAATTTCTTTCTACTGTTTTAGATGAGTTGTCATTGATAAGCAAAGTAATATTTGAATTCCAGAAGGTTCTTTGTGAAGACAAATATAATATTCCAGGCTGCCACAGTCAGTTTCACTTTTAAATGACAGAAGTTTCGTTAATACCTTTTAGCTTACATTTTCTAAGGAGCTTCAAGCGTTGATGGTTTTAAAAATCCGAAAAGTAACCAAGTTCACACATTCTTTGGAAGAATACATTCTTTCTATTAAATACTCTAACTTGCATTTTTAATTGACCCAATCTCTTGATAGAAATTTTGTGAATCAACCATTAAGTGAATAAATGGTGCTCTCTTGTCTCTGATTGATTTTTGAAATAGTAGTGAAAGAGGTTATAGCGATACAGTGAATAGTATAGGGCTAGACTGTAATGTCAAAACTTGACCAACAGGTGTCGCTCTCCAACACAGGCCCCCCCCATGTATGTTTCATGGTTAGAATACTTTTACTTGATGCAGCTTTCTGTATTTCTGTTAGCTAACCTTTTACTAAAATTTAAAGATAAACTATGTAAGTGAAATTATAACTCACCTTCGTAGGCAGTCATAGTGTTGGGAGGGGGAATACTCCATAAGGAGGTACCTTTTAAGCATATGTAAATAATTGAGGCAGAGAACAACTCACTCTGAAAAAGGAGATTTTTCACTAGGATCTGCATCAGATTCAGTGATAAATTTGTCGATGAAGTTTCTGGGCTCCACCCAAAGACCATTTGAGCAGTTTTGCTTGTTTCTTTTCCAGCTAAGGTAGTAGTAATTGCAAAGCTTCCCAGGGGATTCTTTAGAGTAAAAAATTAAAAACTACTAATATAAAAAGTTACTGGTGATTGTAGTTACATTCTTGATGCATGTTTAAAAGAGTGGCTTTCCCACTACAATGGAGGAAGTATGAAAATGAAGACCGAGTGTGTGTGTATGCCTGTTTGTATTGGCATGAATATATATATAACTGCTTTGGCTTGCACAGATCATTTTCACCATCGATATCATCCTTAAATGTCCACCAGAATATTATTCACTATTGAAATAATTTGTATGACCTAGTTACATATAATTAAACACTTTGAGGTACTGCAATGCATCTTATACATTCATGGCCATTTTGTCAAGATTTATAAAACAATAGTCATTGATGAATATTAAGAACATATATTAAAAATGGAAATGAGACCTATGTATTAGTAAGGGGCTTGTCTTTCATGTAGCAGACTCAATCCCTGGAATTGCTAGCGTTCCCTCCACATTGCCAGGAGTGATACCTGAGTAGAGAGTATAATAAGACCTGAGCACCACCAGGTGTACCCTAATAACAAAAACAAAATAGAGATGAAAATCTTTATTAAATCTTTAAGTTATATATATTTTGAAATATGTTCAGAATGTTAATTTTTTTAACTAAAATAGTGAGCTAATCTTGCTCTGATTCTAATCATATGAAAAGTGTCAGGGAAAGGAATGTAGTGTGAATTTGTGTGTGTATAATTTGTTTAGTTCGGAGTTTGAGGGAAATTGTGTCCAAGATCTGTACCAAAATTATATTCTTAAACCTTTCAGGACTTAAACTGTTTCAGAAAAAGAGCATATATAGATATGTCCATTCCTGCCCTCAAAGAGTCAAAGCCAGTTTTGTGAGGACACAATAAAGTTTCTGTTCCTTGAATTAGTTTCTGAATCCCTTGGGCTATTTTTTCTATAGAACAGGTGCCAGCCAATCAAAACTCCCCAATGCATGCCCTGGCTACTATCTGGTCTGACCTGTGGTTTCAATCAGGGTAGACAAGATGACTATTTAGGGTGAGTATCCGTGAGGGTGAAATATTATTAAATTTGAGAGGGTTGGCAAAATTCATTTCCACAACAACTTTGAAAGTCTGTAATGTGATTATTTGACACTTAAAGGATACGAACATTTCAACATATATTTCACTTGATGTGTGATCTTTTTTGTACCTTCACTGGAGATCAGCTCAGAATCACCCAAGAAAAGATTTTTGCCAGACAATTATTGAGCCTTCAGGGAAGAAGGCTAATATTGTTGGTATATATAATTTTTTTATCATCCTCTTGCTTCCCAAGTGGAAACTCACTGTCAATATTTAGACCAGAGCATTATTAAGAATTTGAAATGTTATTACAGAGCAGATTTCATAAGAAATTTGATCCATCACTTCAGTATGATACCAGACTTTCAATCATGTTGTTACATTAAAGTTCCATTCTTAATGTTGTCTGGGACTGGAATTATGATCAAAGTTGAGGAATAAAATGAGTTTGGAGAAAACACATTTATCCCTTTCATTCACATCTTCACCTCTGACACATTCTTCCTATCTTTGCTCCCAGGAATTTGGTTGAAAATACCATACATATTGATTGAGCAATTCTGTGTTCCCAGGGCTGTCCCAATATTTATCAGTTATGAAAATAATCCCTGGAACAAATAAAAAATTTTTGTACAAATACAGAGCAGTTGTCTAAGTGATGTTAAGTGAGAATATAAAATGACATGGAATATCTTTCTTCTTTTATCTTGTTAGACATGACAAATCATAGGCAAAATAGCACCAACAAGTCAAAGTTTATTATTGTGAAATAGTGACTTGTCCACAAATATAGCCAATATAGTTTTTTTTTAAAGAGAACATTGCATTAGTCTATGATACTTTTGCTGTTATTGTTGTTTTTAGGCCATATCCGGTAACATACCTTGTAGTGCGTGCAAGGCTAGCACCCCATGCACTTTATTATCACTTCAGCCCCGATAACATTTATTCTTAAAAGTAAAAAAAAGATTAAATTTTCTAGAAATTTGCTCAACCAAGCAGGAATAACCTTCATTTTGAGAGAAAAGAAGTTATGGATGTCTCTCATGATAGTTCTTCTCTCATCTATTAAATAAACAGTGTTTTCTATATCCCATACAATAGCTAATGTATAATTAACTCTTACTCTGTGCATAGTTGTAGTTCAGAAGTTCAAGTCCCAGTTACCTCTGGGATCTGGGCAAATTTTCTAGCCAAGTTCCTTCGTCTTCAAAATTGGAATGGAGGCAGTAAGTGAGATTATGATTTTATCATGATTAGCTTCAGGATTAGTACATTGTAAATCTTCAGTATGTGTTTTTGGTAGATGCTCTCTATGTTACCTATAGCTTCAGAAGTTTGCAATGTCATTTTCAAGATGGAATGTGTATACATATTTTAATTGGTTTGAAGTTAGATTTCAGGGGCTAGAGAGAGGTCAGGCACTTGACTTGCACATAGTCTGCTCAGGTTCAATCCCCAGAATCACATATGGACCCCTGAGCACTGAAAGGAGTGATCCCTGAGCACAGGGCCAGGCAGAATCCCCAAACACCACTGGATGTAGCCAAACCCAGTGAACAAGCTAAAAGTAAAAATGTTAGATTTAAGTTAGGGCATCACCTTTAATCTGGAAGACAAATGGAGGTGTCAAGCAGACCCCTGAGTGAAAGGAGTCCTATTTGGACATCTGTGGGAGCATTTGTGTGGGGAGTGGCTCATACTGAGTTGGATAGGTGGTCAAGTACAGGATTTTTGATGAAGTGTCAGTGTGACTGCTATGGATTTGTGAAATACAAGAACATAAGCGAAAACTGGGAAATGAAGTTGGGTTTTAGTATGCTTCGTGTTCAAACATTGGTCTCTCGCCCATGCAAAGTAGCTTCTTATTCTGATCATTTGGCGGGTCACCTGACCAGGTCATTCATAACCACCAGACCTTCTCCAGTGGAGAACCCACCCCACATCACTGGCTTGATATGTGTTGTGTCAGTGCAATAGCTGAAGCATTCATTTAATCCCAGATGTCTGTCTTGCCCAACTGGACACATTGTCTGCCCTGTCTGTGCAGTCACTGTTTTACCTGTTTTACCTTAGGTTGACTAACATGTCTTAACTGTGACTGGCTTCTTTGGTGCTTTTTTATGTATTTATTTATTTTTGTAAATAGAGTCAGCCTAGGAAACTAACTGAGGAATGTGACTGTCAGCCAGTTCTGGTGACAACATCGAGGGCTCAGAACTCTTCATGGCAGTGGGTCATTACCAGTTGCTTTTCTCTGCAATTTATAGTGTGAGAGTAAAAGATTACATGACTGTTGACAAAATGTTAGAGCTGGTGCAATCCAGTTTCCCTTTTTTTGGTTTAATTTACTTGTTTGTTTGGGGGGTGGGGCAACACCTTGTGATAATCAGAGGTTAGTTCCTGGCTCTGAAGAATTACTCTTGGTTGTACTCATAGGGGCCATATGGGATGATGGGGATCAAACCCAGGTTGACTGCATGCAAGGCAAATGCACTACCTGCTGTACTATTACTCTAACTGTCAGTTTATCCTTTCCCCTGGAAAGTGGGGAAGAAACACTGATACTTGGAAGGGTTGGAATGTTGCTTAAGACAAAGTAGGAATGTTGCTTAAGTAGGCCCTGTGTCAGGCTGTTACATTCGGAGCAACCCAGAGGGGGGTGGGTAAGGTCCCTCCCCACACCAAGGGACCCAGCCTCGCCAGCTGGAAACCTCCAGAACTCAACCACCACCATGCGTACAGCCACTCTCCATATGCTCAGATGGCCTTCACCCATGTGTGAACCTATTCTTATCTCATACTTTACACCACTAATATTCCAAGAGTAGTGCAATACATTTGATGGGGTTTAAAGTCGAAGGTAACCAAACTTAGGCAGAAATATATTTTTACAGATATATTTTACAGATACATATATACGTATGTGTGTGTGTGTGTGTGTGTGCGCGCGCGCGCGTGCACAAAGCTCAACCTTTAACAACATGTTACTAATCCGTTATAGAAGGGCTTAATGACGCCTGGGTGAAATACAACAATCTTCACACACTTTCCTCTAAGAAACCCTTTTTGCCTCATCTTTAGTGAATTATTCATAGCACATAATACAAAATAAATTATTTCAGTTCTGCTTTGGAGGCAGGGATTGGAGTCCAGGATGGTAACATCTGACATATGGTGGTGAGAAGGTATAATGGTGGTGGGATTGGTGTTTGGATATTAAATGTAATCAAATATTGTGAACTACTTTATAAAAATAAAATAAAATTTTTTAAAAAGACAGAGACTGGGAAGAGGGAATGGGTCCTTCCATCCTGTGCTACCAACTTGTCTAAATTTATGCTCAAGAGATATTTTACTCACTAGAGACTAAAAGTGAAGTAGGGGGTTCAAAATTCCTAAGTACTCATAGCCATGGGGTGGGGAAATGAATGATTTATTAGGTCTCATGAATTATCAAGCTATAAAAAAATGAAGATAAAGCAGAATCATGGGTCAGTCACTACATAATCCTGGAATATATAAAGATTTCAGGAGATCTGGAGGAAAGGTGAAGCACCAACCCTTAGCGCATGAGCTTGTAGTGCTTTGCTGCCTCCCCTGATTCATCCTGCTTTCCAAGGATCAATATTCCAGTGACCTAGACTGGAAGGTTGGTCATGGGGATTAATGTTCATTTCTGTTATTAATTGGAGTCGACTTTTACCAAAAAGGGTTTAGAAATGGCAGCGAGATTGGGGTGATCATAGATGGACCAAGCACCAACAGATACCAAAATCTTATTCTGAACCTGAGAGTCTGAAAAATGGGAGAGAGAAATGAATTTTGTTGTAGTTTTTTTTTTTTTATCAAGCCCAGCACGGCATGGGACTTGCTCCTGGTCCTGCTCTGGGGATCATTCCTGGCAAGGCTCAGGGGCCCCTTTGTGGTGTCGGGAATCGGACCCAGGTCAGTCACGAGCATAACAAGTACCCTATCTGCTATAATATCACTCCAGTCCCCAAACTGAATAATTTTATTGTTATTTCACCTCAAATCCCGATGTGTAGGTAGCTCTAACAATTGAGCTAGTTCATAGAGAACATTGTTCCCCTAAGCTGATGGGCGTAGGAGAATGATCTCTGACAGATTTACAAAAAAAATCCAACAAAATGGTTCACATGTTTTGTTTTCTTTGCATGGTATAAAACCCTTCGTGCAGTACGTAATGGACCCAGGATGTATGCAGTATATATTGTACACATGCGATGTACAGTATCTGTAATATACACATAGCATACACAATATCTTCAGTGTTTTCAGGCTTTCTCTTCTGAATTCTTTAGAATAAGACTTATTTTCATTGTTTTCAATTTCACCTGTCATAATTTCGAGCTAAGTAGGAAGAAGCAAGGAACCCCAGGGCCAGTCTTGCTGTGATAATAATCTGGAGAGAGTGAGAAAGAGAACAATATAACAATTTATTCTTATTTTTTAGACTACACCTCAATCACATGGTTAGTTGCTAGGAACCTGGGAAGAATAGTTGGCACATTTTGGCCCTGAAATAAAACAATAAAGTCCTATTCATACTAAAGATGAAGCTAATGGATATTGGAGAGACCAGAGCAGCCAGTGGCCAAAAGCAGTTAAGTCTGAGTAATTTCAGAACAAAGTGTGCCAACCCATTCTAACTAGTATCAAGTAGGGCAAGAGCTGCAACCAGAAATAGTCATTTAGAAAGAGGAAATTTTATGTACCTTCTTATGTATTAAACAAATTGTGTAGCTTCAAACAGAAATGATTTATCTCACAGTTCTGAAGGCCAGAAGTCCAAGATCCAGTATACAAGATGTGGCAGGGAGCTGTGTTCTTTCTGAAAGTGTGGAGGAGGATCTGTTCCTTTCATATTTCTCTCCCTCTTCTCTTCCCCTCCCATCCTTTTCTTCCATCTCTCCATCTTCACATTGCCTTCCTTGCTGCGTGTTTATTTTTAGATCTTAAGTCCCTTTGTGCCCTTTTCTATCCAAGAGCACTTGTCATTGATTTCGGAGTCCTCATTGATAATCCAGAATGGGCTTGTCTCAAAATCCTTAGCTTAATGAGATCTGCAAAGACCTTCTTTCCAAGTAAGGTGTCACATTTACAGTTTCTAGAGATTGGGTCTTAGACTTAACCATTCAGCTCATTGCAGCCTTGGTTAAGTTCTCCATCTTCTCGGATCTAGCTTTTCAGAATGATAAGCCAAAGGAAAAAATGCACCACTTGACTCATCTGCTGTGTATATGTGGAGAGGACAGAAAATGATTCATGATTCGGGTCACCTTTGGCTTGTGAGTTGATTGTGTAGGGTTGCTTTGACAATTAGCTGTTTCTGAGACTAAGAATGTATCTAGTAAAGAGAATCCAGGTTCTATTTCTATATGTGTTTTTTATTTGGGTTTCTCCATAATACCTGTGTTAGAGATTACAGATACAAGTCTATTGTTTTTGCTATGATTTAAAGAGGCTGGTGCAGAACAACTTCATATATAGATACTAGCTTCCCTCCTAATCAGTTATTGCTAGAGAGGTTAATGGATAGTGAAAATGAATCTTATGATGAAAAGGAGAGGAAAATAAGGGGCTAGAGAATTGTTATTTTTACTTGCTACTTCCAGAGTTAAAATGCTCCCCAAGGTCAGCTCAATGAGGTTTGTGGTATAACATCTTCAATTGGTCAACTTGTTAAATTAGTATTTTTGCTCTTCTCAAACTACAAAGTCACTGATTTTTCATAATATTGTTTTTAATGTCTGTTCTTATTTAGGTGTTCATTCTAAATGAATTTTCTCAGGTTCAGGATAAAATTAGGTTGTTAAGAAGAAGGGGGATTGGTGAGAATGAGAGGTAAAGGAAATGTGGAAACATTGTCATTCCCCCTCCCACCACCAGATGGCGATTGGTTTCTGACTGTGTATTTAACCTGAGCTCATAGTCTGTCTCTTCAGCTTTCGCAGAAATGATAAAAGGCAACATAATCTTGAAACAAATAGCCAACTCTCTGTGGATTCTCTTATACTTTAAAGGATGAATTTTGGTCTTATTAGAAGTTTTAGAGGGTCAAAAGGAGGACTTGCCAGGATAAG
Organism: Sorex fumeus; assembly: GCF_029834395.1. NCBI lineage: Eukaryota > Metazoa > Chordata > Mammalia > Eulipotyphla > Soricidae > Sorex > Sorex fumeus. Next base: position 62,455,133 of record NW_026606059.1, read on the forward strand.
GCTTAGAAAGACTGTGGCTCATGGGAATGGAGCCCTGAGCAGTTCTCCTCATCATAAGCGTTTGTTAACTGAATAGATGACTCTAATACCTCTCTGTGAAAGAACCTTCCCATTAAAGACCCAGTTCCAGCCGCAGAAATAATCACTTAAGTTTCTTAGCTTCCCTTCATAATGTGCTGCTGGTAGGAAAGCTTATTTTCTGGTATTAACCCAGACTGCAGTGCATGATACATTTCCTTTTAACGTGCAAGAAATCCCCACAGACAGCATTAATGGATTTATTTTAAATTGTTGTTTGTAAAATGAAAGCAAACTCCAAATAATTATATAAAATTGTTTTTTAATGTTTGCATAATTTTTTCATCATTAAAAGCCACCAACGTCTTTAATATTGAGGCAGAACCATCCATTGAACATAAAAAATTGTTACCTTGATGCTTTTAATATCTCTGCCTCATACACATGCATACCCGAGCATTCTGGGCTCTACATGGTTATTTATAGTGCTTGTCACATTAGTGGCTTATTCTGAAAAATGTTTTGTTTTGGTGTGAACTACAGTCAGAGAAGGAGAAAAATCTTTATCCTGGAGATTCCTAGAAGCCAAGCCTATGTACTTGACCTGTCACATGGTACTAAGCGAAGGTGCTGCTTTCAGTATATCACTTGAAAGACCTTTAATTGGTATTACTCTCAGCTCTTCCCATTTTCAGAATCATGCTCTTTATAACTCAGTTCTTACAAAGCAAGTAAAATCTATTTAGGATTTTTAAAAGGTGTGGTTCTGAGATGTCTTCCTCAAAACTGTAGAGGCAGATTAGAAGTTCAAAAGGTATTTGCTTTCAATTTAATTTTGCATACAATTTTGTTCACTGAAAACTGCAATAAAAATATGCCCTTTACTGCATCCCAGATGTGAATGCACAGGACACCATTAGTGCTTTAATTTGCCTTGACTTTTACACAAATATTAAATAAAAATTTTCCCAATCATTTGTGTCATTGACAAATACCCTTGTTAAGAAAAGAAGCCAAATAGTAATTAATATTTTTGTTTGATTAGTCATCAGTATCTTTCTCCATGTCCTCACTAATGTTCGTTGCTTCTGATGGTTTTAGATAGAACATTGCCACTGATAGGAGGAGATATCAGACTTTGGGTTGAGTTTTCCTTTCTCTAATAAGTGGTATGGACCTTTCTCCCCTGCCCCTCATGTTTGGAGACATGTCTCCAGTTATTTTGCCTGTTTGTAAATGGTTTGACTAGGTTTTATTGTTGTGGAGTTTTAAGTTGCCTGTGATGCTTGTCAGATGTCTGAGGTGTTTGTGTGTAAATATCCTCTTCTTCTTGGGAGGTGGCCCTTTTGTCTTGGTGGTAGCTTCTCCTTCTGTGGTGTGAGCACCATTTATTTGGATGCAGCTTCCTGTTTGTGTTTTAGAAAGGTTTGCTTTTCTTTCCCTTGGCATTGGAGTTTAGTATCCCAAATTCAGCTCTGCTCTAGTGGCCCCCAGAGTGTATCACTGATGTTTTCTTCTTTGTGTTTTATTGTTTGGGGTCTCTCTAGGTGGAGCACCTTTGGTGCTTTGGGTAATGCTCAAGGTATCATGTTTGTGATGGGTTGAAACCAGGATTCCAACGTGCAAGGCTTGCAGTTTTAGCCCTTTGTGTTATAATCTCCCCGAACTTGTTAAGGAGTAATAGCTAAATTCTTCAACCTTTATGAGTTAAATTTTGGTCTGGTATTAATTAGAGATTAAGTCCCTCTTTTTTTTTTTTAGCCCGTGGCAGTTCTGTTTTCCTAGCACTATTTGTTAAAGAGGTTTTCATTTCTTCATTGTGTAAATTTGCCTCCTTTATCATAGATTAGTGATTTTTGTCTCAGTATATACGTACGTGTGTGTGTATGTATGTGTGTGTATATATATGTGTGTATATATATATATATATGTATATGAGCTGGAGTGATTGCACAGCGGGTAAGGCGTTTGCCTTGCACGCGGCCTACATGGCCGACCTGGATTCGATTCCTCCGCCCCTCAGAGAGCCCGGCAAGCTACCGAGAGTATCTCGCCGCCCGCATGGCAGAGCCTGGGAAGCTCCCCGTGACATATTCAGTATGCCAGAAACAGTAACAACAAGTCTCACAATTTGTTCTGAGATATTACTGGTGCCCACTTAAGCGAATCGATGAACATCGGGAGGACAGTGCTACAGTGCTATTCATCAGTATATTCACTCAGAAACAACCTGAAAAATGCAATAAGTATTAATACTGCTAGTTAATGCATTTGTCCAGGATAACCCATGATTCTCTATTCATCAAAGCATCCTCAGTGACTTGTGTTTAACAAAAAAAAAAGCACTTTTTTTATTGAATCACCATGAGATAGACCATTACAAAGCTGTTCGTGATTGGGTCATATAATGGCCCAACACCCATTCTTCCGCCAGTGTACATTTCCCAGCGACAATGTCCCCAGTTTTCCACCTCCCACCTTCCCTTCAAGCTTGCCTCTGTGGCAGTCACTCACTTTTCCTCTCTCTACTCTCTTTTGGGCATTAAGGTTTACAACAGAGTTACTGAAAGGTTATCATGTGTATCCCTTTACCTACCTACTTTCAACACAGTTCTTGTTGAAAGTGATCATTTCCAAATATTATTGTCATGTTGTCCCTTCTCTATCTTAACAACCCTCCACCCACCTCAGTGATTATTTGAATTAGCAGATTTTATAGTAAGAAAATGTTAGAAGTTGAAATTAGTACGTATATAGTCTACCTCATAAAATTCCACTTTTGTTTTTCAAAAATAAAGTCTCTGCGAAGTCATGAAATTTACATACAAGTGGTACTACATGGAAAGTATCGTGTTAAGCGAAATGACTCAGAAAGAAAGGAATAGACATAGAAAGATTGCATTTATCTGGGGAACATAAAGTAACAAAATAGGAGACTAACACCCAAGAATGGCCAAGATTAGTACCAGGAATTTTACTCCATGGCTTGGAGGTCAGCCACACAAGCTAGGGGAAAAGGGAGCTCAGATAGAGAGGGAAGCACCAAATAAAGGGTGTTGGGAGGATCCTCCCAGGATGGGAGGTGTGCTGAAAGTAGACTATAGGCCACACATGATTGCCACTCAGTGCCTCTTTTGCAAACCAAAACACCCAATAAGAGAGAGAGAACAAAAGGAATGCCCTGCCACAGAGGCAGGGTGTGATGGGGGGGAATGGGGGGTGGGAGGGATACTGGGATCCGTGGTGGTGGGAAATGGGCACTGGTGGAGGGATGGGTATTAGATCATTGTATTATTGAAACTCAAGCACAAAATTTGTAAGTCTACAACTGTACCTCATGATGTCTCACTAATAAAAAGAAAAAAAAATAAAGTCTCTGGAAAATAATTGTTTTTAAAATAGCCTCTTGTTAGAAACATAACCAAATAAAAGTGTGGTATGTATATGGAGAAATAATAAATCAAAGAGTATGCTCTGTATACTTATAGCATTGATAGTAGCACTGTAGCACTGTCCTCCCATTGTTCATCGGTTTGCTCCAGTGGGCCCAGTTGCATCTCCATTGTGAGACTCCTTGTTACTGTGTGTGGCATATTGAAAACGTCACGGGTAGCTTGCCAGGCTTTGCCATGCGGGCAAGATACTCTTGGTAGATTTCCAGGCTCTCCGAGAGGGTCGTAGGAATTGAACCCGTCTCGACCTGGCTGGCTGCATGCAAAGCAAGCACCCTACCACTCTGCTATCACTCCAGCCCATAGCATTGATAATTGTTTGAAATTTGTAAGTTTGGACCTCACCCCCGGATCAGAATCTGCATTTTAACAAATTCCTCAGTGATCCATATATGCTGGGTAGTATGAGACTAACTGCATTGTACCAAACAGCAACTGTCTTCTGCTTGTAATTTCTGGACTACCCATTTTCATTCTTACATATATACTGCAAAGGCATTCTGCCAGTGTCACCCAGAGAGCCACGTTCAAGCTGAACAGATTCCCAGACCACATTTAAAAAAAATGATGCTTAATATAAGTTTCACTGGGATGAAAAATCTGTATATATTTTGAAAGCTTCACGGGCAACTGGGATGAGGTCTGTTTTATAGAAAGCAAGGATGGGAGGGGGGGAAGGTATAAAACTGGTATTTTCCAAAGCTTAGAGAATGGGTAAAGGTAAGGTTCGCATAGAGAAGAAAAGAGATCTTATTAGATTGCCTTTAAAGTACCAAATCCTATTAAGTCAGAAGCCATGTGAAAAAACAAAAGGGAAATGGAGACAAAGGAAGTTGGCTATAGAGGTGTTTTATCCAGTGCAGACATCCATTGTTGACATCCATTGTTGTCAACCTTCCATAGACATGAGAGTCAATAGTCCCACAGATACACTCTCCCCTCCAGCATTCTCCAGTAGAAGTGGGGTGTTGGGAATAACAATAAACCAAATGTAAGTGATACCAAAATAAATCTGAATGTGGGGTGGGTGTTGGGAGGGAAACTGGGCACATTGGTGGTGGGAAATGTGAACTGGCAGAGGAATGGTGTTGTAATATTGTATGACTGAAACCCGATCGTGAACAGCTTTGTAACTGTGTACCTCATGGTGATTCAATAAAAATAAATAAACAAAATCTGAACACAGGGTCAAATGATTATATCTCACCAGAGAGGAGAGAATGTGCTGCAGGGACTGAAAGTGTTCAGAAATGTCTTTGCAGAACAGAATTCACAGCCCTGTCGGAGGGCATGGCTTTGAACATACTGGAGACAGATTGAGAAGGAGAGAGCTGGCAGGGAAGGGTTATCGGGCCAAGAGCAGACCTTGGGGCATGGAAGGGGTCCTGTGCCCAGATCAGCACCCTCTCAGAGGTGGGTGGAGAGGGTCATGCGGTGGCAGCCCACAGCAGTGGGCCCTTGCTGGGACTGCATGGAGGCCCCGTTGCTGTCTAAGGCCAATGTTGTGCACTGGATGCTGGCACTACCTGATGACCGCATTGATACTTTAGAGGAGACATAGAACTCAAGAAAATGAAAATGCTTAAATTTCTTTTACATTATCCTAGGGAAGAAATGCTTGACCCTTATGGCCCTGGGTCATCTGGGAGTCTTTGGCCTAAATATATATAGGATTTGTATTTGTATCCACACTGCTCTTCTGCGAACTCTTAGTTCTCATCACTGTTTTTTTTCCCCAGCCCTGCTCAGCTATCTCCCTTGGCATACAAGTAGCTTACATGCAACATCATTTAGCATTTCCACAGGGTATTTAAGCTTCAAAGTATTTTCATACAGCATTACTTCATTAGAGCTACAGATCCAACATGTCAGATATTAGGAGGCATGTAGAGAAGTGTTATTCCCATAGAATCTTGGCTCAGAGTGGTTAAATAGCTCAATTGTTCTGTACACGATGAATCTTGGGGTAGGAAATAGATCAATAGTCCTTTCCACATTTTCTCTCTATCTCTAATTTCTAGTTTACCATAGTAAACCACTGTGGTCTGCTCTAGTTCTAGTTAACTAAATCATCCTCTCCTCCCCTCCCCTCCCCTCCCCTCCCCTCCCCTCCCCTCCCTTCCCCTCCCTTCCCATCCCCTCCCCTCCCCTCCCCTCCCCTCCCTTCCCCTCCCCTCCCCTCCCCTCTGTGTTCTCTGGGTAAGTATAAGAATGGATGTCTGGCTTTCACTTAGTTCATCCTGGTCAAAGAGATTTTACTGGGGCTGCTGAACGCCACTCTCAGGCTGGACCATTTCATTAATGACCAAGTGGTTCCTTTCCTCTGTGTTTTTTACAGAAACCATCTTGGATGAGGCCACTTGCAACCAGTAGCTGGGACGAATTGATACCTTGCTCTGGATATGTAATATAGGCACTAAGTATCCCTTTGTTGTAGGTTATTCAGATTTATGAGTTGTCATCGTAGTGGAGTCAACTACCTTGATAGGATGTGCCTCTATCAAAGCATATAAACCTGCCTATCTTCATGAGGAAATGGGATGAGGGTGGGGATAAATGAACTTAGAAGGATAATATTTCACTGTAGCACTGTCCTCTTGTTGTTAATAGATTTGCTCGAGAGGGCACCAGTAACATCTCCATTGTGAGACTTGTTGTTACTGTTTTTGGCATATTGAATATGCCATGGGGAGCTTGCCAGGCTCTGCCATGCAGGCAGGATACTCTCAGTAGCTTGCCAGGCTGAGAGGGAAGGAGGAATCAAACCCAGGTCGGCCGCATGCAAGACAAATGCCCTCCCCACTGTGCTATCGCTCCAGCCCTGGTAATGGTGCATAAACCAAAAATGCTCCCTAGTACAAGGACTGAAATCTCCATTGCAAGAGTCCACTCTCCCTCTGTTTCAGTTATATTGACGATTTTCACCATATACCTCATACTGAATAGGTGCCCATTTATATTTGTTGACGGAATAACCATATACTTCTATTTTAATATTTGTACCTTGGGGGGGGGGGGGGACGGAGAGACATACCCAGGTTACTCAAGGGTTAATCCTGAGTTTATGCTCAGGGATCACTTCTGAAAGGACTCAGGGGAGGATTCTCAGTCCCAGGGATCAAGCCCAGCTCAGCCGTATGCAATGTAAGTATAGCTTACCCACTGTACTATCTCTCCAGCTCTCTGTACCCTTCTATTTAAAGGTGGATAATATGGATTGGCCCTTCCTACCCAGATGTGTCTTATCATGATTATTTCTAATTATTTTCATGACACTTTCTGTATTATATGGTGTACGCCACAGGAATTCTAGGTGTGGACCCTGACCTTTTCACAGACATGTCATTAGGGAAGGTATCTGCATTACCGCTAATCAGACAGCATGGTAGGTCTCAGAGGAATAAGAAATGAATGCAGCGGTGATGCCATTAGGAATTCAGAGTAGCACTGTCCCCAGTTTGATTTGGTAAGGTGCCTAGAGCTGTCCATGTATCACGAGGAGTGTTGTGCGGTAAGAAATGTTCCAGGTACAACATGCCAATCCACAGATCTTAAATAAAACACATTCCTACTGGTGAGTTTCGCTTTAATGTTTCATTGAAAACACTATCTTATTTTTCATCTTTTATGTACTCTACTTGGGAGTCTGTGTTTAAGTGAGCGGCTTTAACTGTGTAAACAGATTCTGAAACAACCTCTCTGTGTCCGGGCGGTTATGGAAACGGCCTTTGAAGGTAGCCGCACATCCCTGCTTGGGTTGGGTCATGGCCTGCTGGGCCCCAAGGTCATGGGCCTACAGCCTTGCAGCTCAGCTATCACTTATTTTTGTTCTTTTCCCGTTTGTTAATTTTTTTGCTTCCAGTTCTTGTTTGCTTAGGCGTACATTGTTTGTTCTTCCTGCTTCATGACTTCCTTTCTTTCATACTTCATCTTTTATCTATTTCTGTCTTCAGAAAATTTTAATTTGGTCTAGGTGTTTCACTGCTGTCCCAAACCTTTTCTAGTTCATTAGTATTTCTTATTAGATCTTACATCCGACCATATGCATATATCTGATTTTTTAAATTCATCGAACTATATAGATCCCCCCCATCTGTTTTTAAACAGTTTAAAGAAAGGCTTGAAAATTATATGGAAGGATTATGTTTCATCTCTAAATTTTCTATTCACATAGTCAATGTAGGTGACCTGTCTGTAATGTTTTAGTGGGCAGGATCCTCAATGCCAGGAATCCTACAGTGCTTCGCATTATTAGCTTTCACAACCGTTTCCAAAGTACTATTCTTAACCCCTTTTCATGGTCAAAGAAACTGTGGCATTCAAAATATTAGTGATGATGGAGTTCACCCTGACACCTAAATCCAGGTCCAGTTCTTTTAACCATTGTAAAGAAATATGAGTTGAGGTAGATATGGTCAGAAACACACATCATTGGAGTATCTCAATTGTCTCCTTAACAGTGTCTGGATGTGTTGGTTACCCAGTTTTCAACGGAGCTTTACGTATGTATTTGTTAGATTAAATGATTTCATAAAAATCACCCCAGATGCTTTTAGAAGTCTTTCACAGAGTTAATATATTTAGAGGCATTTGTTAGACTAGGATAATGTGTATGTTATGATTTTATACTTTCTGGTCACCTTATAATTTGGGGCGCTGATGCTCAGACTGTCATTCACTTGATGCCCAGGATCCAAGTGGGTCTTCTAGCAACAGGAACAAACATACCCCATGTTTGCTCACAATCTGATGACCCTCGTTGTCACTTTCACTTCTCTTCCAACTTCATTTGTTATTGCCTCAGGTCACGCTGCATTTTTCAACATCTTCTTCAAGAAGCCATAACAATAAGAACCACTGACACTTAAGTTAAACGGACTCTTTAAGGTTGTTGAGACATATACTTACAGTGTATTTGCTCATTTGATCCTTATAGCAGCTACACACATCACTCCTCAAGCCTATTTATTGTCAGGGAGAGTGAGTTTACAGATGTTTATGTAACTTGCATTTGATAAATCAGATGAACTATTTCAGAAAAGGAGGTTCCTGTAGTGACCATCCATGATTTGGGTGCGCAGAGGCATTCGCTGGACGTGAATTACAGTATGCTTTGGAAGAGAAGTGCTTGAGTACTCCAGGGAGGGGCACCAGATTTGCCCTTCCACATCTAGTCAGTCATGCATAAAAGTAATTACAAGATACTTGGATGGTGCCAGAGAAGCCCCATCAAAAGACCAAATCCCAGTTGCAAACCTTTGACTTGCATGAGAGAGAAGGAGCAGCGAGAAAGAGGGAAAGTGACATGAACCTGATCCTAGTCACATTTAGGTTTTGAAAAATTCATTCTAACTACATTGTGATCCATGAGCACAAATTTCTGTGACTTTTGTCTGATACTTTGCTTTTTGCCAAAAAAAAAATGTTTTATTGAGTCACTGTGAGATACACAGTTACAAAGATGTTCATGATCAGGTTTCAGTCATATAGTGCTCCAAAATGCATCCCTCCGCTAATATACATTTCCCACCACCAATGATCCCAGTTTCCCTTCCGCCACCCACCTCCCATATCCATCCTACCTCTATGGCAGGCAGCTTTTTTTTAATCCTTAGAGAAGGTGGTGATATGGAAGTAGTCTTTCATCACCAATATCTTTCTGTGGTTTTCGTTTTTTAATTTCTGCTAATGACTGGTATAAGGTATTTGGATAGAACAGATAAGATCCACAGTTAGAAACTAATTGCGGAGCATGTGGGAACCAAATCTCAGCGAAGCGTGTTCTCCTCCTCCAGTTCTTGTTGAGCAAGGTGGATCAGTAAAATAAAGTGAAAATTTGCATTATACTTATAGCTGAATAGCTGCAAACTGTTAACATATGATAGTGATTTGTCACATTAGCGATATCAGACCTCGTTTTTGGGGGGAGGGACATTATTTTCAGGGGGCACACCCAGTGGTGCTTGGGGCTTATTTGTGACTCTGTGCTCAGGGATCACTCCTAGAGGGGCTCAGGGTACCATATCAGATTCTGGATTTTAAACCCAGGCCTTCTGCATGCAATGCATGCCATACCCACTGTACTATCTCTATAGCACCTCTTCATACAAATTCCCTGCTAGTAAGGGTCTTACACTTTTTACACAGTAAAGACATTTATATATGTCTGCAAGGAGGAAACAGCCAAAATCTGTGCAGAGTGGTGATATGCCAGCTCCATCCCTCCCCTCTGTTCCTCTGTTTATCAGAAATCTGTGGCATACCTCTGAAAAATGCAGAGAACTGCCTCCTTTCCTCCTCCTCCTCCTCCTCCTCCTCCTCCTCCTCCTCCTCCTCCTCCTCCTCTTCCTCCTCCTCCTCTTCCTCCTCCTCCTCCTCCTCCTCCTCCTCCTCCTCTTCCTCCTCCTCCCCCAGCACAAGTACCCTAAAAAGAGCCAACAAGTTAAATAACCATTTTGAGTGATTAAATTGTATTCTTTCGAAATAGAAAACAAAAAAGGGAAAACTAACATTTGAAGATACACAATAAAACAAAGGGCATCGCAGTAATCATATGTAGGAACAAAAGGACATTATGAGCTAAAAGTGTTCTAAAATAGTTTTTAATGTGAAAAGTGATGGCATTATAAATCCATCACATGAACGCGATTGTAATTTTCAGTCAATAGAAAGGGAAAAAAAAAACATCCTGATAGGAAGGGTTTTTAAAGCTCCGGAACAAATGGCTGAAGGAGATTTGTCAAGGTGGTTTCTCTGGAGATCTTTAAAGGGGAAGAAGCTCATCCATCTTCACTGGTGGAAGGGGAAGTTGATAGGAGGCAAGGGGCTAAAATTATAGATTTAAAGTCTGTTGTCAGACTGTTTGGGGGAGAGGAGACAGGGGCTTGAGGCATGACAGGCATTCCCAAGTAATACTGAGGTGGCCCCGGACTTGCTCCCAGTGCTACATAGCCTGGCTCTGAGGGCCAGGTGGCTGAGTGCTGGGGCATATGGTACTGCTCACAGTTTGAGCAGAGTGGGCCATCTGGGGCTTTTTCATGCCAGACATGTGCTCTAGCCCTTTGAGCTCTCTCCTGGGCCCTGTAGTATGGAAGCATTTTTTAAAACCTATGAAAGGGGGATATCTTCAGGATCTTGAGCTGGGCTCAAGATCTTGTTTCTGAAACAACAACAACAGTGCGCGCGCGCACACACACACACACACACACACACAAACAAACAAACATCATAAACAGAAGATAATAAACTTGTTTTGATAATTTATGGTTTTTAAGGGTTTTTTTTAAGGTTTTGGGTTATACCTAGCTGTGTTCAGGGCTTTCTCCTGGGATTATGCTCAGGGATTACTCCTGGAAGGCTCAGAAAACCACATGGCATTCCAGGGGTCAAACCAGCATCAATCACATGAAAGGCAGTTGCCTTACCCACTATACTATCTGTCCATCCCTGAAATGAATAATTTTTGATCATCAAGACAAAGTACGGTAAAAAGGTAAGCTATTAATTAGGCAAAAACATTTGTAAATTATAGATTTAGAAAAAGACTTGTAGAGAGTACTTTAGAATTTTTCCATAATTTTTTTATAAGACAAACACAGGACTAAAAATAGTCAAAAGATCTGTGTTGGCATTTCACAAAAAGGAATATTGAAATTTAATATGTGAATTAAATCTATTACTAATCAGAAACACAAATTAAAACCAGATTAAAACATTCCAGACAATCATACTGAAGTATCTACAATTAAAATAATTACTAAGAGCAGGGTTTGTCTAAGATGTAACACAGGATGAATCTCACTCATACTGCTAAAGTGAAAATTGGTTCTGTAGACTTGGTTATAAAATTAAATAGTCACCCCTTGATTCTGCACTTCAAAACCTGCAGTTCAGTATCTAGGTATTTGCCCAAGAGAAATGACACAGTTAAACAGAGACTTGTGTATCATTGCTACTTGGCTCAAGTTACTGAAAACTATAAACAATGTGGGCATTCACATTGGGGACCATGCTGGACTATGGGATAATGGACAAAGAAATGATGTTGGAAAAAGACTGGAGTCAAATCTCAGTTCTTTTATACAGGTGACCACGTTATTTTTTTTTCCATCTGAGTTTACTTTCCTTTTCATAAAAAGGAGACCAATAGAAGGAAAAGGGAAAGTCAACAATGAGATAGCCTCTGCAAATTATTAATAATGAATTAGTGCTCATGCATGGGTATGGATAAATCTCACAAAGGAAACCAGGCAGGAAAGAGCACACACTGCATCATTTCATTTATGTGTTGTTGTGGAGGAAGCAAAATTTACGACAGTAAAAGTGGCCAGAATAGCAGTTACCCTGGGGTTTAGGATTGGCAGGGGAGGAACTGTAGCAGATTGGGGTTTAGCATGGGAATGAGAGGAAACCATCTGGAATGGTGAATATCTTGATCTCAGATGTGATTGCATGGTGTTTGCCTGTATACAAACGTCACTGCATTGTACACGTAAAATTGCTATATTTAATGTTTTCTATCTCAGTAACACACACTTAAAATAAGAAAATTATTTTTACATTGCAATTCTGAATCTACTTAGAATGTTATCAGTGTTTTCATTTAACATGCTAAAGCCCCTGTCCTTAAGCATCCTGACATTTAAAAATAACTAAATGAAACATGTAGCTAATATACAACTTACTAACTTCATCTCATCAAACACAAATAATGTTTGGTATAAGAGTCAATATTAATAGTTGTAGTAGTAGTTGTGAATAGTAGTAGTTGTGAATAGTAGTTGTGAATCCTTGAGTGGGACCAGTAACGTCTCCATCATGAGACCTGTTGTTACAGTGTTTGGCATATCGAATACATCATGGGTAGCTTGCCAGGCTTTGACATGCGGGCGAAATACTCTCAGTAGCTTTCCGGGCTCTCTGAGAGGGGTGGAGGAATCAAACCCGGCCCAGCTGGGCCAGCTGCGCAAGGCAAATGCCCTACTGCTGTGCTATTGCTCCACAGCTTGCCTTCCAAGCCACCAGCCCGGCCAAGCTGGGTTCGATTCCTCCACCCCTCTCGGAGAGCCTGGCAACCTACTGAGAGTATTTCACCCCCACAGTAAAGCCTGGCAAGCTACCTGTGATGTTTTCGATGTGCCAAACACAGTAACAACAAGTCTCCATTCAAGTCTCACAATGGAGACATTCCTGGGCCCACTCAAGCAAATTGATGAACAACAGGAGGACCAGTGCTACAGTGCTACAGTTGTGAATCCACATTTGGTAGTCTTACTGTTGAAAATTGTATTTTTATTTCTGAGTTGAAGTGATGCCGTCAATGCCAGAAAACAACTCTTAATTTGTTTTCTTGCTTCCATGTTAATTCTCCACTTGCATTATTGACCTTCACGGTGAATATCATGTGCTTTAAGGCAGCGATGGATTGCATGAAGTATAGCATTTTAGTGAAATTAATGAAATCTATGAACAGAAAGCCATTCTTATTTAACTGGGGTGTTTCTTGAGTCATGAAGCCAGGACTGGGGACCATGCTGATCTATGGGATAAAGGACAAAAAAATGAATTTGTAAAAGATTGTAGTCAAGTCTCAATCCTCTTACACACTAGCTCTGTCCAAGTTATTATTTTTTTCATCTCCGAGTTTTATCTTTTTTCATGAAAAGAGGACCAATAATATCAACATCAAAAGGTTGTTTGAGAAACTCAAATGAAGTAATATTTGTGCAAGTGCTTAGCATAATGCATAATATACTAGATTAAAATCCAATAAAACTTCAGTCTTCCCCCAAGCCATACTGAATCATCCAGGTTAAGGAAGTCTTTCTTTTGCTAAACTACTATGTATCTTGGCTGCTCTGAGCCTGAATAACAAAAGCCCAACTGTTTTAAACCTGATGTATCTTGGAGAACTTTGAAATAGATGACTGTCTTCTGGATATATACGAGGGAGTGGTCTTGATTATTTTCCATTCGAGTTCTTGTGCTCTGCTTATTCATAGACTTCCCTTAAATCACAAATCTTAAGAGCCTATTGTATTGAATGCTTTATTTCAGAGGGTATTAGCAGTCAAGTCTTAATGCACTTCAGCACAGTTGTATTAAATAGCTGAAAAACAATAATAGCGCTCCTTAAGAGTTACTAAAACTCATGGCATTAGAATGGTTCGCATAGCCTTCCATGCACCAGGTCCTCTTTGAACATGTGCTGGTTATTCTCTTCGCACCCCTTGATCCACTCTGCATCCACGTTTAACCGAATCAGAACCTGGTAGTACCAAATCCCCAAGTTCCCCTGCCCACTGATTTCCAAATGAAAACACTAGCAGGAGACCAGCGGGGCATTAGGAGAGCAAAATGGGAGTATTTATTTCTTTACTCTCTGCATATGAGGCTGTGGTCCTCCTCATATGGAATTGGAAGCCTCTCTTCTTCCTCATGCTCATATGCTTCTTGGAAGCAATACTTCTCCTAGCCATAGCTCTTCAACAGCAATAACAGTCCTGTCCCCTCCACTTCAATTCCAGAGATGATATCTGCCACCCACCATCAATAGCAGAGTGTCAGTACCTCTCCTGGTTGATTCCATATCTTACTGTACCTTTGTAAAGCTACAGTTAATTCCATGCAAATGACCACAAAACCTGTGACTTCAAGACAATTCCAGATACATTATGTTATCCATTCTGTCATTCTATCAATTAGACCCATTGAGGGATACATCTGTGTAGTCTAAAACCAGGGTGTCTAAAAGCAGAGCTGCCTTTCCTCTTTCCCTCTGAAGGCACTAGGACAAAATGTTGTCTACCTGTCTGAATGCAAGGTTCCATCCCAATGGAAAACCAGCAGGACTGTACTACTGTACAAGAAGGGAGACATCCATGGCATTGGCAACTATCGCCCGATCTGCCTGTTGTCTGTCGTCTACAAGCTGTTCACTCGAGTCATCCTGAATAGGATTGGCAGAACACTAGATGAAGGACAACCATGCGAGCAAGCAGGGTTCCGCAAAGGATTCAGCACCATCGACCATATCCACACAATAACCAAGCTCATTGAGGTTTCTCGGGAGTTCAAGATGCCGCTCTGTCTAACGTTCATTGATTTAAAGAAGGCCTTTGATTCTGTTGAGACGGAAGCGGTCATTGAAACCCTAGCCAATCAGGGCATTCAAACTCAATATATCAGGATCCTCCATGAGCTATATTACGGATTCATTACCAGGATCTCATCATTCTACAAAGAAGTAATCATCGATGTCAAGAGAGGGGTTCAGCAGGATGATACCATTTCACCGAAATTCTTCAGTGCCACCCTCAAGAACATCATATGACGACTGGAATGGGAAGGATTGGGAGTGAAGATAGATGGTTGGCAACTACACCACCTCCGCTTTGCTGCTGACATTGTTCTAATAACACCAAACATTAGACAAGCAGCACAAATGCTGGCCGACTTCCACCATGAATGTGGAAAGGTTGGACTACAGCTGAATCTTACGAAGACAATGTTTATGAGAAATAGCCTTGTTCCTGATGCTCCATTCGCTCTCAATGGAATGACCATCTTTGAATACAACAGTTATGTATACCTAGGTCGAGAAATCAACATGATGAATGACCTGGCACCTGAGTTGCGCAGGAGGAAGAGAGCAGCTTGGAATGCCTCCAAGAGTGTCAAAGAAATAGCTAAGAGGACGAAGAACCTCCAACTCTGGGCACATCTCTTTGATTCCACTGTTCTTCCTGCATTAATAAATGCCTCAGAGACCTGGGCCCTAAGCAAGGTCTCCCAAAGAGGTATCAAAAGAGCTATGCTTGGAGTTTCACGTTTCACTCAAATGAGAGAAAGAATCCAGAGTTCCGACCTCCATTGACAATCAAGAATCAGGGACACTGTCTCGTTTGCCAAGGCATCAAAAATCAGATGGGCTAGACACATAATGAGATTTGGAGACAACCGCTGGACTAGAGCCATTACCGACTGGATTCCACAGGACCGGACGTCAAAAGATCGCGTGGCCGCCCACCTACCAGATGGTCAGACTTCTTCGTCAAAATCCTGAATGATCGGTTTGAGGCTCTTCGTGTTCCTAGAATGAACAGATGTCATTGGGCTACACTAGCACACGACAGGGACAAATGGAAACGTTACTGCCGCCCGCTTGAGCAAATCGATGATTAACGGGAAGTCAAGTGATCAAGTCTTTTCTACCTCTAGATGTAACCCATGTTCTTGCTTTGCATCCCACTTGCTCCAGTCAGCAACAGTGGGTTCCTCAATGTCTCTCATCCCTGATTCTGCCTCTTACATTTATAAGGCTGTTTATTCACACAAAGATGATTAAAGCTAATTATCTTCATCTCCAGATTCTTCATCAATCCCATGAAGTTCCTTTTCTAATGAGACATTTTACAGGTTTTGGGAATGAAGATGTAGATATCTTTGGGGGCATTGTTCATTGTACTACAACTAACTTTATTAAATTATTCCGTTCACCCCTTTGTATTTTCAGTACAAGACCCTGACAACTGCAACTTTGGTTTTTTTACATCCTAAAGTGACCCTATGATACCGATACTGTTTTTACAGATTAGAAAATTGAAGCCAGTAGCAGGTTAATTTTAACAGTTAATTTTGACAGTGACAGTGACAGTGTATATATGTATACAAATATCTGCTATGTACTATAACAGCCATGAAATTTCATAAACAGTTACTAGCTCCAGGGAAAAAATGACTTGATATGTTGTGTATATCAAATACAGACATTTTATATATATTCAGGGTGGCCTGTGAATATTGCCTGCCAACTTTTGTAGGACAATGAGCATAACCCATAATATTTTTAGAAATGAAAGAATTAAGTGGAAAAAAATGTGAACCAAGAACTTTAAGAACACTATGAAATAAGGGGGAGAATTCTGGTTTGTTTCTTTTTTAAAAAATTTTATTAGTGAAACACCATGAGGTATAGTTGTAAACTTACAAATTTTTGTGCTTGGGTTTCAATAATACAATGATCAAATGCCCATCCCTCCACAAGTGCTCATTTTCCATCACCACTGATCCCAGTATCCCTCGCA
Source organism: Sorex fumeus (assembly GCF_029834395.1). Classification (NCBI taxonomy): domain Eukaryota; kingdom Metazoa; phylum Chordata; class Mammalia; order Eulipotyphla; family Soricidae; genus Sorex; species Sorex fumeus. The sequence goes on from NW_026606059.1 coordinate 62,471,688, forward strand.
TTCCCCACCCCCCATCCCACCCTGCCTCTGTGGCAGGGCATTCCCTTTTGTTCTCTCTCTCCTTTTGGGTGTTGTGGTTTGCAAAAGAGGCATTGAGTGGCAATCATGTTTGGTCTATAGTCTACTTTCAGCATGCTTCTCCCATCCTGGGAGGATCCTCCAAACACCCTTTATTTGGTGCTCCCTTCTCTATCTGAGCTTCCTTTCCCCCTAGCATGTGTGGCTGGCCTTTTGTGTTTCTACTTATCTATTCACTCCAACTTATTATCTTCTTCCTTCATTCCTACTTTATTTGTAGGAAAAGGGTCTCTTTAACGTTATTGTAACTTTGGTGCAATTTTTTTTTCTTTTTGGGTCACACCCTGCCGTTCTTCAGGGGTTATTCCTGACTCTGCACTCAGGAATTACTCCTGGCAGTGCTCGGGGGACCATATGGGCTGCCGGGGATTGAACCTAGGTCAGCCCCATGCAAGGCAAATACCTAACTGCTGTGCTATCACTCTGGCCCCGCAAGTTTTTTTTTTTTTAAATATTTTAGCTCTCCTAGGAATATTGATGTGGTGAGAAAAGATGTGCAAGAGATGGAAGTAATTTTTGAAACAGATCATCTGGTTTACTTTACTAATGTTAGTAGATTTTTTTATGCCAATGGTTTTTTTTCACCCCTATACAAAAGATAGACACCCTATATGTCTGCCCACTGCTGATCTCATGCTTTAGATTAACCAATGTATTATAGAACTAATTCAAGAAAGAATCTGAGGCTTCTGTTCACAAATGATAATGGTACAATGATAGACATTAAGGGACAGATCCCTACAAGATGGACAAGTTCACACACAAGGATCACTGAGTTAATGAAAGCCATATATGAATAAGAATATATGACTAAGGGGAGTGATAGCACAGCGGGTGGGGCGTTTGCCTTGCACGCAGCCAACATGGCCGACCCGGGTTCTATTCCCAGCATCCCATATGGTCCCCCAAGCACCGCCTGGAGTAACTCCTGAGTGCATGATCCAGGAGTAACTCCTGAGCATCGCCGGGTGTGACCCCAAAAAGCAAAAAAAATAAAAATAAAAAAATAATATATGACTAAGAATTATTATCTGAATTTCTTCTTTAATACTATTTAAACTTCATTTATTTGGGGTTTTGGTCATACGGAGCTGTACTCCTGAACTCTGCACTCAAGGGTCATTCCCAGCAGGCTTGGAAATCATATGGAGTATCAGGGACCAAACCCAGATAAGCTGCATGCAAGGCTGGCACCTTAGCCATTGTACTATCTCTCTGGCCCCTGAATTTCTTGGATTCTTTATTTCAAACGCTCAGAGAAAATCGACTACAAATATTTTAATGAATTGTTCAGAAAGAGGGAAAGGGGAAAAAAAATAAGTCATGCTTTAGAATTTATAACCACCCCTCTCCAAAGACAAAAATACAATTTCTATAGGCATTGATTTGCCCCTCTCAGATGGAATACAGTCCAAGAGTTGACACATACATTAAAGATATCTGTCAAATGTATCTTGATAACCAGAGATCTAGGCTTCCCAGAAGATACTAGCTGTTAACTTTGAATCAAAATATCAATAATGTGTTGTTCTGCATTAAGAATAGAGTAGTATTTGAATCTTAATGTCCCATCAATAATGTATGTGTAATTTATTTTTAATATAATACTATAGATAAATGGGCGGAGTGATAGCACAGCGGGTAGGGTGTTTGTTTTGCACATGGCCAACCTGGGTTCTATTCCTCCGTCCATCTGGGAGAGCCGGATAAGCTACCGAGAGTACTCTGTATTCTACCCGCAGGGAAAAGCCTGGCAAGCTACCACTGATGTATTCAGCATGCCAAAAACAGTAACAATAAGTCTCACAATGGAGACATTACTGGTGCCTGCTCGAGAAAATTGATGAACAACGCGAGGACAATGCTATTATAGATAAATATATAATTTGTATCATATAACTTATAGTTTATTGTACACATTAAACATCATTGTTTACATTGATCACTGTATCACTGTCATCCCGTTATTCGAGTGAGCGCCAGTAACATCTCTATTCCTCCCAGCCCTGAGATTTTAGCAGCCTCCTCTTACTCGTCTTTTCCCAATGATTGCAGGCTCTTTTAGGGTTAGGGGAATGAGACCTGTTGTCTTTACTGGTTTTGGCATATTGAATACGCCACAGGGAGCTTGCCAGGCTCTGCCCGTGCGGGTGGGATACTCTAAGTAGCTTGCCGGGCTCTCTGAGAGTCATATATTTATATATTTCTCTCTATGATTTGTTGCCTAATGTCTGAACCCCATCAAATATGGTGTGGTAATTATGGAAAATGGGTAGGAAGTGTTTTATAGTGTGTCGCATGGCACGCGGTCCAGAAAGTGGCCTGGAGCCTGGCGGCAATTGGATAGTGGAGATCAGCTGCTGAGACTGGGTCCCTTGGGGCTGGCAGGGCTCTCACCCACCCCACTCTGGAGTTCCCTGAGTGAAAACAGCCTGGCGTGGAATCCAATGTCATGGTTATGGGCATGTTTTATATTGATAATGTCTCAATTTTTAAAAATCATAGAACTAGGTTGTGACACAGAAGAATATATATGTTTATATATATATATATATTCTTGTATTTTATCAGCAACAGCATAAAAATGACTTAGTGGATGAATGATTATCATATACTAATTACGTTTAGGGTAACATACTTAAACCCATTACTTGGATAGTTACCTGACTACTTCATACATGTGAATCCACAAATTCCTTCTCAATTATAGTTAACCACCCCACTACTAATATCTTTCCTTACTATTCTATTTATCTTTATCACAGTTACCAAAACATGATAATCCATAGCATTTTAGAATGCTCTGTGAATCCCTAATAAGAGGAACATCCATGCTTGGTGTTCGTTGAATATCAAGAGAATTGAACAAATAGAACTCTGTTCAATTCTCTGTTGCATCCCTAGTTTAACAATAATTTTTAACAGAATTGGCACTCAGTATGCATTTTCTGCTTGAATTACTACAATTGTGAATCTATCTGGTAACTTTCTGCAGATCTAACTCTTTGAACCTCCATTTTTTCAGCTGCTCTTAAGAGAGTGTTCTATAAGATAGTAAACAAGAATAAGTTTGAAAAAAATCCTGATACAGTATTTGATCCTTTAGCAGTTCCTCAAAAATTTCAGTTTATTTCACTTATCACTTGTCATCTGTCATTCATCAACTTGCTCCAGCGCCACCAGTAATGACTCCATTTGTCCCTGTCACGTGCTAGCGTAGCCCAGTGGCATACTGGGGGCTCTTTCAGGGTCAGGGGAATGAGGCCCATTGTTGTTGCTGTTTTTGGCATATTGAATACACCACGGGTAATTGCCAGGCTCTACCATGCGGGCAGGATACTCTCAGTAGCTTGCCAGGCTCTCTGAGAGGAACGGAGGCTTTTGGGAGGCCTCTAATCACTTGTGTCTCAGGGAGATTCTGCGTCGCTCTCTTCCAGGAGCTTTATTTTATAGTCTCTTAATCTTGAATGTTGATGAGATTGCATGGTGCTGGGGGGTGGGGGGTGCGGTTTGTGGGTGTGACTGCCAAGCTACTGGAAAACCAGGGATCTGGGTGGAGGAGTCCCAGTCCTGATCCAAGATGACTTGGAGATCTCAGCCACGGGTCACGCATTCCAGGATTCCTCTGTTGGTTCCTTCATGGAGAGGCTCATCCAAGCATGTGGAGAGTAGCATGGCTGTGACTGGGTTCTGGGGCTTCTGGGGCTCTACTTGAGGTGGGGAGAGAAACTCAACCCACCTCCCTCCAAGGTGCCCCAGTGAAGACAGCCTGGCCCGGGGTCTGTTTTTTTTTAACATCTTCTATTACAATTGTGTGCCTTCTTTCAAAATATAATTTTCTTTTTGTAGATATTGTTTGGTATTTAGTAAAGCTGTTCATCTTAATGGTCTAAGTATAATTCATAGTAATCAATTTTTATCTTTAAGACAGAAAATCAAAGTTGGCCACTGACCGTTAAGTAATGAAATTTACTAGATGGCAATTTGGTCTCAGTGTGGCAGGTGTTAAGTGATTGACAGTTCTTATTTGTTAAAGCAAATTTTAAATGACCACATTAGATGACATGAGCAGTGCAGTAAATATAGAAAAAGATTTAAATCTAGATTTTTCTAATGTCAGTCTTCACTGATTTACAAATCTAAGTGGTATGTTTCTCCATAAAAAGTACATGTTAATGCAAAATAGTGTCTCCTTAAAATGTCAAGTGCAGTGAATTACTAAGATGTTGCTGATGGTTTGTGTTTTAACCTCAAACACTCCCAGTTATTGTCTTGATTGTTGCAAATAGCAGATATGCTATCTGACATGATTATTACTTTATTAAATAATTTTGTTTAATGGCCTTGTACCTCTTCCATATCTCTCTAATAATTAATTCATGAGGTTCATCATATTCTGCATAAAACCAGCATGATTATATTTGCACCTGAAATTTTTTTTGATTGAGATGGATGGCAAAGATCAGTTACTTTAAAAATACTTTGCTGCACTGCCCTCTAATTGCCAATTTTGCTGAATGTGAAATATACTTCTTGTTTGCTTCTTTCCCTGGCTGTACTTCCAAATCCTATGGAAGCACTATTCACTATGAAATAGGCTTTCAGGGAGATTTTCTAGAACCCCCACTGAAAGAGTTTTGTTGAACATATAAATATTCTTTTTTTATAGAATGAGGTGACCTTTATATATGTCCTGAATTGCCGACTTTGGACAGCCTTGAAGAAAACAATAAAACATATACCTCTTTTCTTTATCTTTCATCAGTAGCCATTTAATATAAGTTGGAGCTGAAGTGTATTAAGGGACGTAAGTTGTGACAAGTTAAAATGACCTTTGGCTCAAGTGACCTTTGACTCTAGGGAGAAAGTTGAAGTGATTGACAGTACCTGGATGGAGAGGGTTGGTTTCTCTTGCATCAAGCACACAATTTGCTGCATTAAATGTCCATTTCATATCTTTGAAGGTAAAAGAATCTAAACCTATTTAAATTAGAAGAGACTGCACAAGTGATTATTTTGAGGGAACATCTAATTGATGGGCATGTAATAAATGTGAGAACTTAAATCTCTTTCTTTTCCACTTCCTACATTTCTATTTTCTATTCTTTACACAATCAAGATGTTCCTGTGGCCAACTATTTAATGATTTTATATATATAGATATATATTAAATTGCATATATTATACACTAAATTACATATGCAACACTCATACATACATAATACCCAAAATAGTACTGTGTTATGTATACAATGAGTCAAATAAGTAGAGATGGTTCACATATCCATGGAGCTTATAGTATGTCATTAGCAAGTAGCTGAATTAGAAATTATGTTAATAATTTAGACTTAATTAGAAGTTATATTAAAGTCTATCAAGGGGGAAACCAGAGTATTCAGAGTAAATAACAGTAGGGACCTACTTTAAGTTGTGTTGATAAACAATGCTGCTCTGTGGAAGTGCACCATTAAACGGTTACTGATTTGTAAGGTAAGAAGAAACCATCTTGCTAAGATTGAAAGGGGAGGCAGAAGATGAGGAAATCCATGACAGGGAGAGGAAACTAAATGAGGAGACATAAAAGTTCCTTTTCGACCTGAGTATGTTTAAGTACATGAAACTCCCATGAGGTTTCAGGAGGACACTGATAGAGAAGCCTGAAAGGTTGATGGAGAAAGGGAGATCACATGCAGCATTGCAATTCATGTCAAGGTTCTAGGCTATAATTTAATGGAAGCCAGAGGAATGCCTGAGGGTGATCTTTTCTGAACCATTCCAGTTGCTTCTGTGGGTATTGCTTTGCAGAAGCCCATGCCAAGATTGAGGGACTCAGAGGATATTACATCGGCTCCCACTTCTATTATGGTTGTTCATACATTAACGACTGCTCAACTTGGTTCCTTGTGTTTGCAATACTGAGTTCTGTCTTCAAGTCTGAGCAATGTATAGTAGGATGAAATATGTCACAAAGAGCTGAGAGTATGTAGATTTCTCGTAGTGTCATCCAGGTCACTGCTTCTCTTGTCTATGATTTTTGTATCTTTGTATTTTTGCTCATGGTATTGTAGTCATCTGCTGCTGTCTTCTGCTTAGGACACAAATTATGTGTGCTGCCTAGCTCCACAAGTATGTGATCAAATACAACATTCTTGCCCCCATCAGCATAGAGGGTGGGCCTATGAGAAAAAATTATGTACTTGTCTTTGCTTGAGAATAATTAAATTATGTAATGTTGAAACTTCCTGAAGTATATTTTTATTTTTTAATTCATGTATGTGTGGTTATTCATTTTCTTCAAACACCTTGCCTATTGAATCCAGATATTGCTCTGATGTTGACTTTTTACTCCCTTCCACATTCCTCTTTTATTATGTTTTTGGTGGTAATCCAAGCAAGAACAGTGAACACAAATGACAAAAATAGATCCTTTTCAGTGTTTACTTTCTTTGAGTCCTTGTATAGATGGTGAGAAGGAGTTAGTGAAGAGTTTTTGGTGAGTAATGACCAAAGAAGGCTTCTAGGAAGTCAGCATTTGAGCAAATGTATGAAAAAAGAGTGGGTGGTGGAGAAACTGGAGAAAGAGAGCAAATCCAGTGCAGAAATCCTGGGGTATAGCCTAACAAGTAAGGGGAGAGGCAAGGAGACCAGTGTGATTATAGAGGAGTGGATTAAAGTGCTTAGTAAATGCCCTGCATAAGATAATAATGGAGACAGAAAAGGCAATGTCTATAGTCTACTGAAAGAACTTATTGAAAGACATTGGGAGTCAATACACATATTGCACAAAGTCATTGCAGGTGGAGTGACTGTTAGTTGCTCATTAAGTGACAGAGCAAACAGTCTATCCAATCTATTCGTCTTGAATTTGGTGTCCCAGGTTTAGCTGAAGAATTTGCTGACACTGGGCGTCAGTGACTATGACATATTGGCATTGCTTGGGAAGCTTAATATCAAATAATGGAGTGTCAGCTCTTTCCTAATGAGGTCCTGGAGCACCCACTCCCTGCTGGAAGACACAGCCAGGATCATGAAAAGTTGATCCATGTAGCCGAGACTTTTGATGACAGATAGTGTCCCAAGTATCTGGTCATTAGAGGCTCTCATTCGCTAGAGGTCATTAGTGTTTCACAGTCCTGTTCTTGGACAATGACTGGGGCTCTAGGGTTAGACCATCTGAGTGGTTGGAATCCAGTTCTGTCATCTGCAAACTATATGAAATTAGGTAAGTTAACTTTGTGTATCAGTTGCTACAAGTACAAAATGGGAATGATTGTGATACCTCTTAGAGTGCCATGAGGATTAGTTAGTATTTGTGAGGTACTACATTAACTGTAACCATATTGTTTTGCATATATGTTCTCTCTGTGCCCTTCTTTGTCATTTTGAAGCAGGATCCTCATTTTTTGCCTAATGAAAATGAGATTGCTTTTGAGGAGCCTGATTGGCTCTGCCTGGATCCCTTTGTTTTTTCCCTGTCTTTGGTTGGTTGATCTCTCTACAGTAAAGTAGGATGTTAAGTTCTGATTGGACACTGAGTAGCTTTTCTTTAAGGAAAACATGCTGTTGGAAGAAATTTTGATGTCCAAGCCATCATTGTTAATTAAGGCTCAAGGAGATTTTCTGGTAGTCATTGAGCTGACTTCTTTAAAAATAGTTTTATTAACTTGCTGTGATATTGAAGAATTTGTATTTATGTAATTGGATGGTGACTAAAATAAAAAATAAAGGCATATTGAGAACTATAGATGCAGGGTTATTATTAAACATGTTAATTCTTCATAGGTTCTTAGGTTTTTGAAGGCTTGACATATGTGTTATGCTATACTTAGAACGAAGCTGGTTCTTTTTCAACTCTATAATCAGATGACTGAGAACGCAGCCAAGTACCAAGTCCTATGCTATCTCAGGTGTGTAATAAAATGTGTTTGGTTAGTCCCACTGTTGGAGTAGACAATCATATCATTCACAATTGGAAGAAATCAAAGCTAAGAGTCAATATTTCTAACGATAACACTGTAGCACTGTCCTCCTGTTGTTCATCAATTTTGCTTGAGCAGACCCAATAACATCTCCATTATGAGACTTGTTGTTACTGTGTATGGAGCCTGTATTCATAACATTTTGTATTTGCTTCTTAAAATCCCATTCTTCCCACTGTACTCTCCATCCTTGCTTGGTGGGTCACTACTGGATGTCATGAACCAAAGGACTGGATTTTCTATACCTAGTAGGCAATAACAATGCATCCCTGTGAGAATTTTGTATTCTTGGTGCAACAAGTGTAAAATTTCTCTGGGAATGAGTGCCTTGTGTGTCCTGTTCCTACTGTTCATTGGAATGTGTAGATTTTCAATTGACGCACAATCAAAGGATTATCTTAGCTTGTCACAGAAAGGCAAAAAAAAAAAAAAAAAGAAAAAATGAGAATAACATTTTTGAGAATAATGAGAATAACATTGGAAAAGGTAGGTAATTTGCATTAAATGCATATGCATTGTTTCAACTAAGGGTCTTTTATCTTCTGCTAAGTCTGTGGGGTTGTCTCAGAACACAAGAGTCACCCTTTGAGAATGAGGAAACAGTCATCATTCATTGAGCATCAGACAGACCGCAGACTCAAGTCAGTGCTCCTCCATTCTCCTCCTCCTGCCATAATTCATCCAGTGATGAGAGGAACCTGCTGAAGAATGCAGGTATGGGAAGTGATTTGTCAGGGTGGGAACCAGGTGATGACAGATTCTAGACTTGTATTTGCATATTGCCAACACCCAGGGAGAAGCAGCAGGTATTACTCAAGAGCTGGCAGAGAACCATGAATGCCAGAAAAGTAAATACCATTTTCTGAGCACCCAGGTTTCTTGGCAGATTTCTTTACTATCTGGAACCTTCAGAACATGAATGAGGGCTTACAATGCATTTAGTATTTATTCTTAGTACTTTTAAGGGCACACTAGTATCATTTTGTTCTACAGCCACCTGTTCAGATTTTTTTGTTTAGATGGGAAGCCATGCCAGACAATGCCAGTCTGCTCCTTTGCCGCTTAGAAACCCCTTCACATAACTTCCATCATTATATTGCAGACTCATGTGATGATACAGTTTCCATCCATCTCTTGTGTAGTCATGTAATACTGTCATCTAGTTGGACTCAGTTTCAGTCTGGGAACTTTGGAATGATGGGAGGGTCTGGCCAAATTTAAGAGGTCATGCCTCTCTGGGCTAATCTTGATATGGATTCCTTTTTAACTCAATCAATCAATCAATCACAAATCATCCTGTTAGTCATCGATTGCCTCGAGCAGGCCCCAGTAATGTCTCCTTCATCCTATCCCTGAGATTATATTCAAGGCTCTTTAGGAGAATGAGACCCATCATTGTTACTGGTATTTGGCATATTGGGTATGCCACGGGGAGGTTGCCAGACTCTGCCATGTGGGCAGGCTACATTCGGTAGCCTGCCAGTTTGTCCAAAGTAGGAATGAGATAATAAGATGTCATAATAGGATGTCGCGCGGCCGTGAATGCAGCCACGCGTTTCCGGGAACTGGTTTTTATAGTCTCTGAGTCTTGGCCGTTGATGGGATTACAGGGCGCCAGGGGGCCAGTTGGAGGGTGTGACCCCCGCCTACTGGAATTTGGAGGATCTGGGTGGAGGATGCTCGGCCCCAATCCGAGTAGGCTTGGAGATCTCGGCCCCGGAACCCGCGTGACTTTGTCCCTCTGCCAGTACCTTCATGTGTGTGGACAGTGGTCTCAGCATGGTGGTGGCTGGTCCTGGAGGTCTTTGGCTGCCGGAGTCCTGGTCGGGGCGGGGAGGAAAGCTCAACCCGCTCCCCTCCAAGGGGCCCTGGCGGTGAGGACAGTCAGGCGCGGGGGCAGGAGGGTTCCCTTTTCACTAAAATGAACATTTCAGGGGACAGGGAGATAGTACAGGAGGCAAGGCACTTGCCTTGCATTCAGCAGATCCTGGTTCAAATTCTCAGCACTATGTAATGTCCCTTAAGCATTGTTAGGGGTCACCCCTGAGCACAGAGCCAGAAATAACTCTTCTGCATGCAGGATGTATCCCCATCCCAACAAAAATGGATTAAGATGAACAGGCATCTGTTTCTTGAACATGCATCAAGGAACAGAAAACATTCCAAAATGAATTTATTCTCATTCTTTTCCTAAAAATATGAAAAATGACTGACAAGACCCAGAAATAGCTTACACTGTCCACCCCCTCCCAAAACTAAGCCAAAAAGACAATCCCCCTTCTCTGTGTGGCCCAGTGTATAAGAGATGGATCCATTCATCCCTGACTCTGGGTAGATGGCAGAGGGTATCATTGCAAATGGATATAAGTACCCTCTCTACTGGGTGTTCATTGCAGTAAGACAAGCTGTTTTGACTTTGTTTCACTCTTTTCAGGTCATGAATTGTGAACACTAGTGACAAGTTAGTTTTTAATACACTGTCTTTGTATAACATTAGGAATACTGATTGGCAAATGTGTTATACATTCAAGAATGATTTTTACAAAGGAGTAGGTCTTATGGTAAATTGATAAATATAACTTTTCCCACCTTGTTGCAGATTCAGTTATTCTTCTGGGAACAACCCAGATGGGAAGAAAGATGCTTATAACTGAAGAACATTGAATAATTTTGTTAATTTGTTAATCCCATCTGCTTTCCATACAATGGGTAGGGGGTGGGGATGGAAGTCACATAGTTAAAGTGAATTTCAAGCTCAAATCTTATTTTCCCCAAAGTCTTCTATAACCACATTAAAACACATCTTCTCTTTATTTCTCTTATATCCCTTTTGGCATCAAGCAAGCCAACAAGCACTTATTAAGCAATCCAACAAACATTAATTAAATGCCACTAAGAAATTTAGTCAAGCGTTGAGGTTAAGGATGTAGAATCCACTATGCCACTGGCCATACAAACAGAAACAAAGGTAAACAAATGGACTACATTAAATTAAGAAGCCTCTGCACCTCAAAGGAAATGGTCACCAAATACAGATACCTCACAGAAAAATAAGAGAAATTATTTTCCCCTCACCCACTTAATAAAGGGTTCACTTCACTTAGTCACTTAACTTCTCATTAGTCGTCGATTAGCTCGAACGGACGCCAGTAACGTCTCCATTTGTCCCTGTCGCGTGCTAGTGTAGCCCAATGGCATCTGTTCGCTCTAGGAACATGAAGAGCCTCAAACCAATCGTTCATGATCTTGATGAAGAAGTCTGACCATCTGGTAGGTGGGCAGCCACGTGGTCTTTTGACATCCCGTGGAATCCAGTCGATAATAGCTCTAGTCCAGCGGTCGTCTTTAAATCTCATTACATGACCAGCCCATCTGATTTTTGACACCTTGGCAAACGAGACAGCGTCCCTGATTCTTGATCGTCAACGGATGTCGGAACTCCGGATTCTTTCTCTCATTTGAGTGGAATGTGATATTCCAAGCATAGCTCTTTCAATTCCTCTTTGGGAGACCCGAATAGCGTTCTCATCCTGTTTGCAAAGGGCCCAGGTCTCTGAGGCATATGTTAATGCAGGAAGAACAGTGGAATCAAAGAGATGTGCCCGGAGCCAGAGGTTCTTCATCCTCTTAGCTATTTCTTTGATGCTCTTGAAGGTGTTCCAAGCCGCTCTCTTCCTCTTGCGCAGCTCAGGTGCCAGGTCATTTGTCATGTCGACTTCTCGACCTAGGTACACATAGCTGTTGCATTCGGAGATTGTCATTCCGTTGAGAGCGAATGGGGCATCAGGAACAAGGCTGTTGTCTTCGTAAGATTCAGCTGTAGTCCTACCTTTCCACACTCACTCTGACACTACCTCCACTACCCCGCCGCCGTCACACTCCAGGACGCTTTCTGGATGCTTCGTGGCCGTGCGACACATCATAAGACACTAAATACCCATCTTCCGGAATTGCCGTACCATACTTGATAGGGTTCAAATATGGTAACACCTACAAAGGCGATTAGAGGTCACCCCAAAAGCCTCTATCCCTCTCAGAAAGACTGGCAAGCTACCGAGAGTATTCCACCTGCATGGCAGAGCCTGGCAAGCTATCCATTGTGTATTCGATATGCCAAAACCAGTAATTACAATGGGTCTCATTCACCTGACCCTGAAGGCTTCACCAACATGGCAGCACTGAGAAGGATGAATAAAGTTAGTATCCAAGATATATAAAGCATTGATGAAACTATACAAAAAATTAACACCATCCAAAGATGGGGAAAAGAGATGAACAGAAATTTCTTCAGAGAAGACATACAAGTGACTAAAAGGCATATTAAAAAGTCTCTGCATCACTAATGATCAAGGAAATGCAAATCAAAACATCAATGAGTTATCACCTCCAGAGACTGGCAAACATCAAATTGGACAACCAGTACTGTAGATGAGGGGAGAAAAGGGACCCTCATTTACTCTGTGGGAATGTCAATTAGTTTGGTCTTTCTGGAAAACAATATGAACATTCTTCAAAAAATTAGGAATTGAGTTCCCATTTGACCCAGCAATTTCACTTCTTGACATATATCCCCAAGGACCCAAAAAGCCAATGGAGAAAAGACATTGACATATGTTCCTATGTTCCTTGTAGCACTATCCACAATAGCCAAAATCTGGAACCAACCCAAAAGTCCAAGGACAGATGACTGGGTAAAGGAAACTATAATGAATCTACACAATGGAACATCATTTGTCCAGTAGTATTGTTATCTCTAACAATAGAGATAGAAATAGCTAAGAGGACGAAGAACCTCCGGCTCCAGGCACATCTCTTGGATTCCACTGTTCTTCCTGCATTAACATACGCCTCAGAGACCTGGGCCCTAAGCAAACAGGATGAGAACGCTATTCAGGTCTCCCAAAGAGGAATTGAAAGAGCTATGCTTGGAGTTTCACATTTCACTCAAATGAGAGAAAGAATCCAGAGTTCCAACCTCCATTGACGATCAAGAATCAGGGACGCTGTCTCGTTTGCCAAGGTGTCAAAAATCAGATGGGCTGGTCATGTAATGAGATTTAGAGATGACTGCTGGACTAGAGCCGTTACCAACTGGATTCCACGGGATGTCAAAAGACCGCGTGGCCGCCCACCTACCAGTTGGTCAGACTTCTTCATCAAGATCATGAACGATCAGTTTGAGGCTCTTCATGTTCCTAGAATGAACAGACGCCATTGGGCTACACTAGCACGCGACAGGGACAAATGAAGATGTTACTGGCACCCACTCGAGCAAATCGACAATTAATGGGAAGTCAAGTGATCAAGTGGTCAAGTGATTGTTATCTCTAAACGAAGGTAAAATCATGCTATTTGCTGCTGCGTTGATAAAATTATTCTTTGGGAGAAAAATTGACAAAGAATGTCTTATATGCAGCATATAAAGAAACATATTGGTTGAATAGCAAATGCCCAAAGGCAATTAAAAAGAGCTTGTGAACTTGCCTTCCAAAGGAAACATGTCTTCTTTGTGGTGTGGGTTGGGAGAATAGGATGGGGATGGAACTATAACAGTGCTGGGGAGGGAAGTGATCAATGATGGTGGTGCAGGATTGAATAGGTGTTATGCATGAAACACTATCAGTACAGTACTGTAAGCCACAGTGCTAAAAGTTATATTTTTTAAAATGTGCCTTTCATAGCGGCAGTCAGATGGGTGGAAGAAAAACAGGGACGGGAGGCACATTGTGGAGGGAAGTAGACACTGGTGGAGGGACTGGTGTTGAAACATTGAAACATTGGATGTCTGAAACCCTATCATGAATAACTTTGTAATTCACAGTGATAAAATAAGATTAGTTTTTTTTTTAAAAAAAAAGAGTGTAGACTCCAGAGCTAGACTGCCTGGAATTCATCCCTGGCTCTCTGTGATTGAGCTCATTTATTTAACCATGACTCAATTTCCACACCTATAAAGTAAATGTGGAATTAGAATTATATTATTGGATTAATTTTCACATGATGAATATGTGAAAAGCCAAAAAGAATAAAACTTGGCATGCAATAAGAACTGTCTGGGAATTTGTTGGATGATTGTGGTGAAACTGTTCAAACCTCAACAACAAATGTTGATGACAATGATCATTTTGTTGTTAGGCTGAGAACATGTGATGAGTTATCTTGGGTAGGGATTCATCCATGTCAGCCAATGTTTTCATCACAGATTCATGTATTATATTTGGCTGGAAGTGTGCAGTAGTGTATGAGTACCAAGAGGTATGGGTTTGGGACAAGTATTACGTGCCAGTCTGACAATGAAGTGAGAATGGTGCCTTCCAGGTAGAAGAACTAGCCTGCGTCAACTCCTTTGTATGAAGGTGTATGACAGATGTGAGAATCACAGTGAGTTTGGTGTGAATACTTAACAAATCAAGAGAGCAAGTGAAGTGCAGGTGTTGAGATGGGTGAGAGACTTGGCTGGAGAGAGAAATGAGAACAGGGTCCCCGAGGGCCTGCGACTTTATCATCAGGTAGTGATAGAGCCAAGGAGGCAACGAATCCAAGAACAAAAAATATCCGAGTTTTAGAGCATTTTATTTCACCTCCATCAATACCCCCCAGATGCCTTCCCACTTCCCTGCTTGCCTCAGTAACAAGCACATTTTTAAGAACTACTGGCATAATTATTTTTTTCAAGAGTAGTGGTTATACCCCCACTTTTGCAAGAAAAGTCTGTAAAAATTCTGGGATGATTATGAAATACATTATCATTAGTCTTTGTGACAACCTGAAAGACACTTTTTTTTAAAAAATTATTTTTCAGGGGGTGGAGTTTGGGTCACACTTGGTGGTGGTCAGGGATTACTCCAGAATTTATACTCTGAGATCATTCCTGACTGCACTCAGGGGATCATATTTGGTGCTGGGGATCGAGTCAGGCTGAATGTCATGCAAGGCAAGACCCTTCCCTCTGTACTATCTCTCCAGCCCTGAAAGGTCTTCAAATAATTCATATTTTATGGATGAAAGAGTGCTGCATAGTTATCCAATGACCCAGTAGATATAAATAATGAAGTTTGAAGCCAAGCTAGCCCGAGTTCTTTGTGTGTGGATTCTCAGTGTTTTTAGGCAATGGTGACCCATTAAGTCAGGCTAACACCCTCTGTGGGGAAGATGCTGCTTGCCTGGATTCACACTGTCAGAACCATTTCCCTTGTCTCTAGTTCCTTTACCACCAGGCACCAGAACAGTACTGCCAGTCAAGCAAAACTAACAAGTAGATACATCGGACCAAAAGTACATCTATGGGCACTAGATTGAGCACCTTAAAAAATAGTTATTTTTGTTTAGATCTGATTTCTTATCTTAATGACAGGCTTCTATCTGGGCTGTAAAGGGAGTTTGAAGATCAGATTTATTCTCACAAATACTTTTAATGATTTCATATTGGTTATAATTTGGTACCATGAAGCATTTAAGCAAAATGATTGGTTTAGCTACCACTTTAATGGTATTTTGATAAAACGGAAACTTCTGCAACTTAGCATGCAGGATGAAATTGCTTCATGTTCGTGATTGTCCTTCTGCTCTTACCCCAAATGGTGACTGCTAAAAGTCCTTACAACTGCAGACTAGGTAATTGAATAATTTGTATACCAAATTAAGGTCCAAATGATGCTTTTAATAGCATAATTACTCATAATAAGGAAAAGGTCAGCATTCACTAGTAATTATCTATTCTCTATAATTTTTTAAAATATGAAAAAATGCTTTGGCCAGCACATTTAGAGGGGAAAAGGCACTGTAAAGCATCCCTGGTATGTGAGAGCCATGCTTTATTATTAAATTAGTAATTTTGAGAGACACAATGCATAATTGATCAACTCATTTGCTTGAAGCATTTCCCTTAAATACTGTATTTTATAGATTTCTAAATGCAAATTTCTTTAACATTTTCACATTTCCAAAATTGGACATCTTAGTGACACAGTTTATTA
Source organism: Sorex fumeus (assembly GCF_029834395.1). Classification (NCBI taxonomy): domain Eukaryota; kingdom Metazoa; phylum Chordata; class Mammalia; order Eulipotyphla; family Soricidae; genus Sorex; species Sorex fumeus. The sequence goes on from NW_026606059.1 coordinate 62,487,721, forward strand.
AACATGTTTTTATGTCACAGTGTTACATAAAATAAATACCTCTTTTAAAATCAGTAATGTTTTAGATTACATGAAATAGGAATTTGAATCTTTTTATTTTTTCCTCATAATATAATTCCTGAAAAATTTGAGAGAAGGAAGTAAATGGTGAAGACTCACTTGGCATATTTCAATATAGCCATTCTTCTAATATATATTATCTGCCTTATAATCATAGTGATAAACAGTTTTTTCTGCATGTAGGTAGAGCTTTATAGTCCCTAAAGGATTGTGCCATGCAGTATCTTGTTCCCAAATTTACCTTGAAAAATCAGCATCACTCCTGTTTTCTGGCTAAAATGCCAGTTACATGCCTTAAGAGGTTTGAGTGAGTAAGCTAAGGTTGTCCAATTTATATTGAGAGAGCCAGAGTCCCCAAGTTGAGTCTCTCAACTCTGTGTCCATTCTTTCTACTTTAGTAAGAGAGACATCCCTAAAGAGAAGGTCTGATCTGAAGCACATAGGCCAAGTTATAACTCCTGTTTTGCACCACAGCTTGTAAGCCACCTTTTCTCTCGCGTTAACTTTTAAAATTGCATCAGTAATCCTTGAGCAAAATCCCACTGATAAAAGGTAAAATGTGGAGTTAAGAAGTATTCCCACACTACAAACCCTTTTCTAGCACTTGTGTGTGTGTGTCTCTGTCTTTGTCTGTGTGTGTAGATAGCTTTTTAGCCTAAGTGGATTCATACTAGATAGACAACCAAATGTTTTTTGGATTGCTTTTTTCATACCTTGGAAATTTATTCATTAAACAGATATTTAATATTCTCAGCAAACACATAAAAATTCTGGTATTGGTTTAGTATGTAGTTTTATCTCTTTTAAAATATTCAATTCTAAGCACATTCCTTAACTTATTAAAATATTCATTAATACTGGACATCTGACTTGTTTCCAGTGGAATCAAAGTTATGGTTGAAAAGAATGTGCTGGGAAATTTTTGAAATCCAGCAAAGTTCTGCTCCTACTGGTATAATGCAATTGGAGGCTCCTTGCTTGGACGAAAACTTTTACTTCACATGTAGCAATATAAACCACTGGGCCTTGTCTCCTCAGCTTGACCAACGCTTTTTGTACCCCTGGTGACAAGAATCTTATACTTTAGGCAGGCTGCACCAATGCCTCTAGTTGGGGAATTGTGCTCAGAAATGTTGAATAACAGAGCTGGAACTGGAATGAAAAGATCAACTGTGTTTTCATAATAAAACTATATTTCTTTTCAGTTCCCCTGAACTGCTGTTATGATCTGCATTTTACCAGGCACTTTAGAAGTAGGTAGAGAAGAGAGAAGAGTCAAGGGGACTAGACGATTATGAAACCAACTTTCAAGCCACTAAAAGTTGTAGTGTCGACAGAGTCCTCTGGTGGACCAAGTGCTTCCTTCAATCACACTTGGCAGTGGGCTAAATTCTATGCTCCTTCCCTTTCCTTTCTGATGTTGTTGCAGTAACCAGAGATTACACATTCTGTAGTGCTCACACATGTAGCTCTGATATTCACACATGCCACTTAGAAGTGTACTCTTTGCGTATGGTGCTTTATGCACCTATATGCCTAGTGCTCACCAGTGGTGACACTCGAGTTTGGGTGCTCAACACTTAGTTGTGATACACTAGACAGTGCATCCACTCTTGTGGTGCTAAGGATCCTAAGCAAAGAGCTGCAGGGATCACATTCAGTCCATGTGGTGTAGTGCCAGAGATGAAACTCGTGTGCTTTGCCCCTGAGACATTGCTCAGGACCCTGTGATTTTCTAAAAGCTTTTATGAACTAATGACTAAAATAAAAAGCCTTTTGGCATTTTTTTAAGGACAGTGCTATTGCTCATAATGGTGTGGGGTTTTGTGAGCATGTGAAGATTAGATTTCAGAGGCAGCTGGCAAAATCCCATCCCTTCTTGCTACTTCATGTAAGTGCCTGAGAAGCTGCACAGATCATGTGACATACTTCTGGTCAGCTTGCTCAGCTGCTGGTCACCCACCTATTTTAAATTGTTCAAATTCGGGCTTTGTGTGTGTGTGTGTGTGTGTGTGTGTGTGTGTATACACATGCAAGTATACTTCTGGTACTAGATACGCCTACCACACTAGAGTATCATGTTATTGTTCATGATTTCCATCTTGTACTCTTTGTTAGACTCTCTTGTTAGACCTCAGACTTTTTTGTTATTTGTCCAAAGTTATGAATTATAGTTTCCAAGAATGAAAAGACTGAAGTAGAGAGAGGTTGGGAGCTGTGGCAGAATAGCCAAGGGAGCAGAGGCATGCTAAGATGATTTGCCCTGGATCCCATCACTACTTGATGATTTGATTCTAGTAAATTTGTCTTTAGAATACCTAGGTTATTTTTAACTCAGGATTCAAAAGGTCTCAGAAGTAGCCAGACAGATGGGAAAGGATGGTCAGGGGACAGAGACATTTGTCAGTGACCCAGTGCCTCGAGTAGATGACTCAAGCAAAGGCAGTTCTGTCATTCTCTGTTCCCTCCGGCCTGGTGTCTTCTTTTGTGATTCCTACTAGAAATCATTGATTACTGAGAATGGGTTGTGAAGCAATCCAATTAAGTGAACCAAGAATTACATGTCAAGTGTTACTATCTTTATTTGCTTATGTCAAGTGGAGTCAGAGCCTTCTGTGATCAGCAAAGCAAGTATAAAGTGGTTGATTAATTTCCTTTAAGTTTTGTCAAATTCTGTGGGCAGGAAATCTAATTTTCAGTTTAATTTTCCTTCCTAACATAAACAATTTTTTCTCCCTCTCTCCCTATTACTGCCAGCCTGAATACATCATTTGTAGTTTTACTTTACTTGAGTGTTTGGGTTAATGTTATTAATCTGAATCCTTCTCCTATCTTAATCTTTATTTGGTGTACTATATAAAGACAGGCCAGTTATACACTTAAGTAGATGTCAGTAATTTTGGAAAAAAAGAAACCTAAAAAACCAAAAGACTTATCAAAATGTACCTTTCAAATACTTCTTATTCTGAATATTTATGGTTACAAATATTTTATTTTTATAAAGTTGTTCATGATGATTAATTGCAATCAATATTCCAACATTAATCCCACCACCATTATACCTCCCCACCACCATTACTTCCAATTTTCCCAAACACCACCCAAGCATAAATAATTTCTTTTATATTGCTAGTTATGAATAGCACTGCACAGTCCTCCTGTTGTTCATTGATTTGCTCGATGTGGGTATCAGTAACGTCTCACAACAAATTGTGAGACTTTTTGTTACTGTTTTTGGCATATCGAATACATCACAGGTAGCTTGCCAGGCTTTGCCATGCAGGCGAGATACTCTAGGTAGCTTGCCAGGTTCTCCAAGAGGGGCAGAGAAATCGAACCCAGGTCAGCCGCATGCAAGGCAAATGCCCTCTAAAAATGACCAAAAAAATATTTTCTTGGAAGAAAATGTGTGAAGATTGTTGCCTGGAGCCTTTAAGCCCTTGTATAAGAGATTACTAACATGTTGTTACAGATTGAACTTTATATGCTAATATTTTCCTAATTGAGATTGGTTGCCCTCTACTTTACATTCCTCCAAATTGGTGTGCAACTTCTGGTATATTAGTGGTGTAGAATATGAGATGTTATGTGGCCACAAATGAAGATGCACACTCCAGGAATTCTAAAATTTTGAATGGGGTGATAGCTGGAGTTAAATTTTTAAGTGGATAGTAACTTTGGGGTCTGGAAGCATCTCCGCATCTTATTGATCTCTTTCAAGATTTATTTATGAGTCGCTGGTTCATGGCCAGTTAATGAACTTAAATGGTGCCAGAGGCAGTTCCTGAGCATGACCATCAGCTCCCAGAAGAACAGGGGATAGTGGGATGTTGCCTATCCTTGACTCCATGAGAGCCTGGAAATTTGGGTCACAAAACCTACATACCTCAGTATTGAACAGATTCATTTTTGGATCAAGTTCGTTTCGAACCTGTGGAGTCTAGCCATGACCATTGCAGCAATTGGGTTATGGAGGTTTTTGGTTGCTGAGGCTCTGTTCAGGTGCCCCAATGAGACTCAGCGTAGTGCAGGGTCTTGCGGCATCTCTCTGGTTATAAATATTTTTGCGTGACTTATTGCATGCTATAATGGACTGGAAATGAAGTAATTCAGGGGTATATAAAACTCACAGCTTCTATTTTTTATATGTAGTTGTGCTTATGATAAAATTATAATATGTTTAAGAAAAGTGTTTTCTAAGTACTCCCAAATGTTATCCAAGGCTAGTAAGGTTAGTCATATGGCTGCATGGCTTCAAGTTTCTCTTGGTTTTGAAGCCTGTCATTTTGAACAAGCTGATTTCCCTGGTCTGAAAGCATTTCCTGTTCTCCAGGCCCGTAGACCAGTATTCAGACTCCTTTTTACTCTTCACATGGCCAATTCCTGAGCTGTTTTTAACATTGTACTGAGATTTCAATTGTAGGGACACTGCTAGGTATTGACTCCAAGATATGCATTGGAGTATTTGGGTGAATTTTCTTTCCAAGTGTAGAGCAATTGAGAAATGAGTCTTAAACTATCTTTAATTCTTCCTTGAATCTTTTTATTTCCCTTTTGCTACCACTGAATGAACAGTGAGATCTCTTCCATAAATCAAGTTCATCTTAGAACATTAGGTATGCATGGGGATAAGTAACTAGCCTCCTATTTAGCATTAAAAGTCTGAAGTGTGATTGTACAGGGTGATTTTCCCAGAAGTATCTCAAGTTTAAAAAGAAAGGCCCAGGGTCCAGGAACCTCCTTGCCCCAGGCATACGGGGTTATTGTTCACCTAGGTACAGAGAACAAGGCATTCAAGAAGCTCTCAGATCATTTAATGTATGAATCAACCTTATATCTTGTCTGTGTGCAATTTTATTGCAACAATAAAAAATAGAGATGAGTTATTACGTTTGAAATTCAATCACTGCTTTAAATTTTTTTGTTAGAGATAAGAGGCTTTTAGCCTTCCTGGGAGCAGCATCTGGAGATTCTATAGGATTTTTCAGAATAACAAGTCAATTGATAGATGAAAATTCCCTTTTGTTGGTTTAAATAGAATTGTAACTCAAAAGCAAGCAGATGCCTTGAACCAGCTGATCATTTTTAGTCTCTGTAATCCACCAAAATATCAAATAACTTTAAGAAGCTTTCAAGTTAATCATGGTGCCAGAGCAAAGCAAGGTGGGCAATCATGTAAAAGTCCATCGAGTTTTATAAGTGACGTTCACTCATGTGAAGGTGGTATAGCTAGTTCTCGGTCCTGGTGGTGAAATGTAATCCTTCCTTCTTTGGTCTCTTATTAGGACTCAGCAAAGACTCTAATTTGATTCTGTTGGATCTCAAACTATGCCCGTTAAAAATATTCATATTTTTCTAGATTTCATCCAGGGTTGCAAATATGTGAACTAAATTGTAGGGAACCCCCTCTCTCCTATTCACACAGAGAACCTCTCAGATGAACAGTTCTGCACACTGAAAACTATCAAACCATTCTGTTAAGAAAATAATACAGCAAAGCATTATTTATTCATAACTTATTCATAACTTCCTAGAAATAATGCAGACATCTCAACAGAAGTTGAAAGTGTTTTCAAAATATTTTTTTATATTTTTATTATATTGTTTTTTATAGGATCACTCCTGGTTGTCCATAGTTCAGGGATTGAATCAAAGGTCTCACACATGCAATGTTTGTACCATAACAGATGAGTCAGATCCTCTGTTCCCTGAACTTTTCATTATCCTCCATCTATAACTGATTCTTGTTGGTTCCAGTTTTAGATAATGACATTTTCAGAGCTTGTCCCCAGAGCTTACACAGGTAGCCTACTGTGAGCTTTGAACAGTTCCGGTATTTCCTCAAAATAAATAATCCAACACAAAATCAAATTTTTCTCTATCTTTTTTTCACTTTCAGAGGACTTTCTTTGTACCTTTGGGAAAATTGGGAAAGAAAACTTAATTCTTAGATAGCATTGCAATAGTTAGACTCCAAATTAATTCCAGTTTTCAAATGTAAACAGCTTTCAGTCTGATTCCTTCCCCACCAATGGTCAGTTTTGAGTGCTCCTTTTACTGGGGCCTTCTCTTTGATGTATTCTCAGCAGTGGTTCTGATTCAACTTTCATGGACCAATGGAAATACAACATCACTTTCTCCTGCTATTGGTTGCTTTCAGGTTTCTTCCAGGTCAATGGCTTGGCTTTGTCAAACAATTTTGCAGCATAACCAATTTAGGTTTGGCAAAGTTAATTCATCACCTATCATAAAGCATGAGTAAATGGCCTTTTGAGGGGACTTCTCCAAGCCCTCTGTTACTGTTTCTGCAAGGCCACAGGGTGAAGGTCATACTGCATAATTGAAGGATTGGCCGAAATCCTAATCCTTTTAGCAGCATGGTTGCTGTTTAGACCTTATCCTGTAAACTGCCTTTGAAATACTATTTTAATTTTTTCAGATGTGGAAACTCAGACATAGTCTCACAGAGAGATTAAATGCCCTCTCCAAGGACATGCATTGCTAGTCAGAGGTTGATCCAGTAATCTAATCAAGGCCTTATAATTCCAACGGTGTTGCCAAAACCACACTTTTTCCTCCTCCTCCCGCCAAACCCCATAATTGAGTATGATGACTTGCCTGGCCCTCAGCCCTGGAATCCCTCTGATGCCCACAGCTGAAGCCATTTGACCGTACTGATGGGTTCTACCCCAGGGAAGGGTGTGGGATAATCAGTGACTGTTAATCATAGGGAATTTAAAGAACCTTCTTCAAAAGGCAGGTCTGGAGACTGGGGTGCCTGTGCGACTGAATTTTGTGGCAATGACCCAGTCCCATAATAGGACATACCGGTGAGGCAGAGGATGGCTCTTCTGTTCTTGTTTGTCAAATTCTCCATTTGTCCCTCAGTTTCTGGGGTGACTGGGGTGCCCTGTCTCAGTGCCTAGTCTGCCATCCCAGAGTGCATGATTTCTGTGAGCCTTTGCCAAGCAGTGGAATTCTGCTTTTAACTACCCAACCACCATCTGCTCCTATGGTGTCAGCTGAACACACGTTCTTTCCCCCAATGACTCTCAGACCAATTCTTAGCTTTACCCTAAGCCTCTTGGTCTGTGGCTGCCTTTCTGAGTCCCTTCATGCCTGGGTTTGTCCACAACTAGACCTCCTCCCTTCTGTGAATCTGTCTATGCTCAAAAATTTTATCCAGCCCAACTACCTGTGAAGTTTCAATTTCATTATTGCACCCCCCCTTCCCTTTGTTGTGATAACTGAGCATTGCACACACACTTGTCTGCGGTCTGCTGGGGATTGTATGTCTGGTTGTACTAAGACTTGGTGGCAGCATTTGCTATGGAGCACAGACTTGACTTGAGGTTTTTGCATATTTTTAATTGGGGGGGGAGGGCTTGGGGGAGAGGGCACATGATTTCATTGCGTTCCCTGGCAGTTGCGTTCCTAGCAGTGGTGCTCACATATCTTTATGTGAGCTGCTATGCTTGCACACACCTGACTGTGTGCTGGTGATCACCAGCTTTGTTGTGGCATCAGAGTTCCCCAAAGAGCACAGCTGCACGGACCAGGCTCAGCACATGTGGGTGAACACCAGGGATTGAACATCTGACCTCATGCTTGAAAGACAAGCACTTCTAGCTACTGAAACATCCGTCGGCCCCCAAGTTCCAGCTTCTTGAAAGACCTGAAAGGGAGGCATTGAGTCCTTGATATCAATTTAGGTTTAGCAATTTTCTCTGTTTTTTATTTATATCTCACCATGTCTTCTGGCATCTGGGAGTAACTGGCAATTGATATTTTGGTTTGCCATCTAGTACTTATTTTATCTGCATTTCTCATTGTCCTTAGTTTTAACAACCTGTCAGAGGTGGTCCTTCATTCCGTCTTCCCATCTTTCCTCCTTCCTTTCCTTGTTTGATTTTATGAAAGGTTTTGTTTGATACTTTCGACTGAATCAATCTAGTCAGTAAATGAATGGATAGGTGGATGTGAAACAGGTGAATTTTCTGCTTCTTCCCTCATTGAAATGATTCATCTTTGCCACAGTTAGAGGATCTGGTATATGTGAAGCTGACTGATAGAAGTTGTGTCACTGTCCTTGTCACAACCCCTCACATGTGATTCCCCTCTAACAATTGTCTATTATTAATAATTAAATTAAAACTGTTGTCAAACTCAGGCTTGGGGTCTGAATTTGGGAGATATTTATATGAGCTTTTCAGAATCTGCCCCTAATTTTGTCTAGGAAGAGAAGCAAGACAAAGCCATTAAAATCTCTGGAGTTAAGTAATGTCTCTCAAGGAATCCCATTATCAGAAGTATACTTATTCCTGAATTTCAATATTTGAAAATATTAGACAGGAGAGTAATTTAAAATAAAATAGCTATTAGAGGGGACAGACATGGAACCAGAATAAAGTTAGATTCGTTTCATGCCACTTATGCAAGACTCACGAAATAATATGCATGTGTTCCACCAGTCATCAAAACCTTAAGAACTTGGAATTTTTCCAAATTTTCACCAATGCTGCACACACAGCAGTGAAAACCTGTGTGTCTAGCCATACACATCTGTGCATCTCTAAGAGAGAGACTTTGAAATGGAATTGCACATTTGGTAAACTTTTAGAGACACTCTTAAGTTCAGTTCAAAAAAAAGCAAAAGTCTCGGAGCGCACATTTTCCCCACTGGAAATTATCAAGCATCTCAGTGCTTCTCTGTTTCTTGGGAGATAGCTAGATCATCATTTTCCTTTGCATGTCTGTTTACTAATGAACACTATATAGCAGCTGAAAACAAGGAAGTGAATGTCTTAGTATGGAAAATACACCAAAATAAGTTGAATAGCAATGCTCTGGTTCTCTCTCATTTGTAGGGAATAGCAAAGCTTAGAGAGTGTTATTTAGTCCTATTTTGCATGTATCACGGTCCTCCCGTTGTTCATCGATTTGCTCGAGCGGGCCCAGTAACGTCTCCATTATGAGACTTGTTGTTACTGTGTTTGGCATATCGAATACGTCAAGGGTAGTTTGCCAGGCTCTGTCGTGCGGGCGAGATACTCTCAGTAGCTTGCCGGGCTCTCCGAGAGGGGCCGAGGAATCGAACTTGGGTCGGCCATGTTGGCCACTTGTAAGGCAAACGCCCTACCACTGTGCTACCGCTCCAGCCCTTTGTATGTATCACTTAATCACTTAACTTCCCGTTAGTCGTTGATTTGCTCGAGCGGGCGCCAGTAACGTCTCCATTTGTCCCTGTCGCGTGCTAGTGTAGCCCAATGGCATCTGTTCGCTCCGGGAACATGAAGGGCCTCAAACCGATCGTTCATGATCTTGACGAAGAAGTCTGACCATCTGGTAGGTGGGCGGCCACACGGTCTCTTGACATCCCGTGGAATCCAATCAGTAACAGCTCTAGTCCAACGGTCGTCTTTAAATCTCATTACGTGACCAGCCCATTTGATTTTCGAGACCTTGGCAAATGAGACAGCGTCCCTGATCCTTGATCGTCAACGGATGTCAGAACTCCGGATTCTTTCTCTCATTTGAGTGAAACGTGATATTCCAAGCATAGCTCTTTCTATTCTTCTTTGGGAGACCTGAATGGCATTCTCATCTTGTTTGCGTAGGGCCCAGGTCTCTGAGGCATATGTTAATGCAGGAAGAACAGTGGAATCAAAGAGATGTGCCCAGAGCCGGAGGTTCTTCGTCCTCTTAGCTATTTCTTCGATGTTCTTGAAGGCGTTCCAAGCCGCTCTCTTCCTCCTGCGCAGCTCAGGTGCCAGGTCATTTGTCATGTTGACCTCTCGACCTAGGTAGACATAGCTGTTGCATTTGGAGATGGTCATTCCATTGAGAGCGAATGGGGCGTCAGGAACAAGGCTGTTTCTCATAAACATTGTCTTCGTAAGATTCAACTGTAGTCCTACCTTTCCACACTCACGGTCAAAGTCGGCCAGCATTTGTGCCGCTTGGCTGATGTTTGGTGTTATTAAAACAATATCATCAGCAAAGCGGAGGTGGTGTAGTTGCCAACCATCTATCTTCACTCCCATTCCTTCCCATTCCAGTCGTCGCATGATGTTCTCGAGGGTGGCACTGAAGAGTTTTGGTGAAATGGTATCACCCTGCCGCACCCCTCTCTTGACATCAACGATCACTTCTTTGTAGAATGGTGAGATCCTGGTAGTGAATCCGCAATACAGCTCACGGAGGATCCTGATGTATTGGGCTTGAATGCCCTGATTGGCTAGGGCTTCAATGACCGCTTCCGTCTCAACAGAATCAAAGGCCTTCTTTAAATCAATGAACGTTAAGCAGAGCGGCATCTTGAACTCCCGAGAAACCTCAATGAGCTTGGTTATTGTGTGGATATGGTCGATGGTGCTGAATCCTTTGCGGAACCCTGCTTGCTCGCATGGTTGTCCTTCATCTAATGTTCTGCCAATCCTATTCAGGATGACTCGAGTGAACAACTTGTAGATGACAGACAATAGGCAGATCGGGCGATAGTTGCCAATGTCATGGATGTCTCCCTTCTTGAACAGTAGTACGGTCCTGCTGGTTTTCCATTGGGATGGAACCTTGCATTCAGACAGGTAGCGAGTGAAGAGCCGAGCCAGTGTATTGATGAGTACTGACGGCAGGTTCTTCAGGTGTTCAGGTCTGACCTTGTCTGGGCCGGGTGCTGTTTGTTTCTTTACCGACGAAATGGCGTGTCGGATTTCGGAGGGGAGAACGTTGGGAACAACATACCCATCCTGTGGAATTTGGTATGTTGGCAAGTGGACATGGCTATCGAAGAGATTTGAGTAGAAGTCATGGATAATCTTCTCCATTGCCGTTCTGGAGGAACACATGTGTACATGTGTAAAATATATAGAAAGACAATGTACAGAAATTCTACCCTGAAGGAATGGTAGTTCCTCTCTCTGCTCAGAATAACGCAATTGGGGAAATAGTTTTAAAAGTGTGTTAGTTCTTTATATATCTGTATTGTTTTTCTATAGTGAAAATATATTCAGAATTCCCATGCATGATTTAAAAAATTAAAATAGTCCTAATGTAATATCTCTGTCTCATATATTTTAGGCTTCACTCATATATTTGTTGAATGCTTCAGTAACAAACTATAAAAGCAACCTCTGAGAGAATCAACACCTATGATAAGCCTGGTGACGGAACTGAAGGGAGAAAAAGATAAATAAAACTCATTGCCCTTGAAATGCTCGTGGTTGTATACCAGCTAAAATTTGACACATAATTATGTTTCCCGGGAAAGATGCTCTAATTGGAGAAATTCCTAGGAATTAGAGGAACAAAGCAGAAAGAATTGGAGAAATCCTCCAAGTAAATATTGCTTGATTTGGGATTTATTAAGTGGCAAGGAAAGAAAGATGAAAGTGTCAGCCTAATTAATGGCTGAATAAATACCAATAGTCCTACATTAAAATAAAAAAAATTTTAAAAGATGAAAGTGTTATTCTACCAGACAAAAACATATTGTGCTAAAGCAAAGCAGAAAAAGGGCAGGTGTCTATGTGGCTGGAGCAAGAGTTCTGGGGAGTGATGGCTGAGAAAACTGAGAAGCTGTGTTGATTAACCATCAGGGTGGACTTGCCACATGGGATCATAGAAATGGCTTTTCAGTCTTGCTTCCCCAGCACCCAGCCCAGGAGCTGGAAGAGAATGTGTGAGTATGTATATGCATATACAACTATTATCTGAGAACCAAACTGCACCTATGTCCATGGAATCATCATCCCTAATCGTGCTAGCTCTTGTCCCATTTTCCTATATATTTCCACTATAATGTTTCTTTCTCAGAATCCTTCAACCCACAATGTTTTGTTTCTTCTTTCCGTCACATGTATAACCTCATGTGCTTTTTCCTAAAAATACACAATGGCTGGGGTGGGTAGGGCATTTGCCTTGCAAACAGCCGACCAGGGTTTGATTCCCAGCATCCCATATGATCCCCCGACCACCACCAGGAGTAATTCCCAAGTGCAGAGCCAGGAGTAACCCCTATGCATAGCCGGGTGTGACCCAAAAAGCAATATATATATATATATGCATGTATGTGTATATATGTGTATGTATATATAATTTTCTATAAATATTATGAACTAGCAAATTAAAGATTATACAACTATGTAAAACACAGCTTAGAGAAGATAAAGTAATGGGAACATGTGAGAATTCAGAACAGACTGAAGGTCAACTTGCTTCTGGAAGGCACAGTACTACCGAAAAGTAGAAAAATGTTATAAGCATTCATTTGTAGAATTTACAGAAACAGAGCAAGGTCTTAGTTCCCAGTGGGACCATCCCTAAATGATGTCAATAGAGCTGAGACCTGAGAATTTTGGAGAGCGGGGTGGAGACCTTGGGATAATGACAAAAGGGTCCTGTAGTGAGTACTTGATTAGATATTTCACGAATGAATGAATCTTCAAGTTATTCTATCTTGAAATCTTTAACCAGTCCCTTATACACTTTAAAAACTCACCATATTTAAGTTTTCTGTTGAGCTTCTGGAATTAGCAAGGGCCTCACAATCTTGAGAGTCAAAGAACTTATGTGCACATGACACAAGAGAGTGATAGTTATTCAGTGTTGCTTATAATTTGTTGCTTTGTTTAGTGAAATAATACGTTTTATTGAGAGGTGATACTAATTCTAAAGACAATGTGCGTTGAAAGAGAAAATGAGATAGGTTATGAGAACAAGGATAAGGCCAAGACCCATAAAATAAAGGGAGAGAAATTATGCCCCAGAGCTGGGATGCAGTCAGCTCCAAAGTGGAGGGTGCCACATGAATGGTTATTTTTATTGTTGTTGTTGTTTGTTGGCTCTCTGTAAGTGTTTGATGCCAGGGATCAAACCCAAAGAAGTTGTTTGTTTTAAATGGCTTTGAAGTTATTAGAATAATATGCCAAGATATTTTTTCCTGCACTCAGTTCTGCCCTTCTGCCAAGTCCTGTGTCATCTGGATGTATAGCTGATGTACATAAAATGAAAAATAGAGAAATACTACTGACTGCTACCCTTATAAATTAGGACACTTTGCAAATAAGAACTCAAAAATAAAGTGATAGATTATGAATTATTATTTGACACATCCTGTGTAGCACTTTTTAAGCAATATATTAATATTTTTTTTAAAAAAACTGCAGTCATGCACTGTACACACACATATACACATATAGAGAGCCGGAGACTTAACTATTATTTGCTTTGAACAATGGGGCAAACGGAGCATGAAATTAAGTGTCAGGCACATTAAATCTACAGATTTTAAACTTTTTATATGGTCACTTTTCAATGAGTAATAGTAACTTGAAAGCTAGTTTGACTCTAAAAAGACTTATGGAATAAAATGCACTTGATGAGTTGAAATAGTATGATTGAAAGGGTAGCTGAGAGAGAGGCTCAAATCACCCTGCTTGCAGTATGAAAGATTTTTGCTGCTTCATAATCAATAATCCCAGATGACTCTGAAGGACTCCACTGATGTATAAAAAGTACAGAAAAATAGTGTAATGTAGGAACAGAGAATCAGTAGAAAATTAGTTTGGAATCTTTTACGGGGCTTTTCTTTAAGACTCGGGGAAAAAAATGTCCTGTGCTCAATTCTCTCATCTGTATATCAAGTATATAACCCATTTATTTTTAATATTAAGATAATGTGCTCTCAAATCAGACGTCACAAAAAGATAAGGATACCTTTGAACTTCAAGTTTCTTTTCAAATATTCTCAGGATGCCAAAGGACTTTTTAAAAAAAAAAAATCTGAACTAGTCCCCAAAATATAAATGGAAAATACCATATCTGCGAAGACAGATGATCTTTTAATTTAGAAAACTGCATAAATTCAAGGAAAGGGGAGAAAGTTTAAAATGGAGCTTATTCGAAATGAGTCAGAAAGAGCGGGATAGACACAGAAAGATTGCATTCATCTGGGGAACATAAAGCAACAAAACGGAAGACTAATACCCAGGAAGGGCTCAGATTAGTACCAGGAATTTAGCTCCATGACTTGAAGGCCAGCCACATGTGCTAGGTGAGAAGGAAGCTCAGATAGAGAAGAGAGCACCAAATAAAGGGTGTTGTGAAGACCCTCCCAGGGTGGGAGAGACATGCTAAAAGTGGTCTATAGACCAAACATGACTGCCACTCAATGCCTCTCTGGCAAAACACAGTACCCAAAAGAAGAGAGAGAGAACAGGGAGGAATGCCCTGCCACAGCGGCAGGGTGGGACGGGGGGGGGTGGGGGGGAGGATGGGGGGTGGGAGGGATGCTAGGACCCGTGGTGGGGGAGGATGGGCACTGGTGGAGGGATGGGTACTTGATCATTGTATAACTGAAACCCAAGCACAAAAATTTATTAGTCTATAAGTGTACTTCATGGTGTTTCACTAATAAAAAAAATGATAAAAAAAATTAAAAAAAAAATAAAATGGAGCTTATTAAAATAAATAGGAAATAAGAAAATCAAAATATGAAAAGATTTTTATACTTATTTGTGGGTAATTGTTATTTTAGCCATTTTTAAGCACATATAAGTATTTTTAATGTGGTTTATTGCAATATACACTGGATGATGTTTGTTGAGGGGAATAGTTTTTCTTATTTGAGATTCGTTCCACTCTTTGCTGGGATCCCATGTTTCATCATCACAAACAACATTCAGAAGCCAAGTGAGCATTGCTAAGTGAGATTCCAGATTCATATTTATATTCCCAAATGTTGCTCCCTTGAGAAGGTCTGCTAAACACATAGACAAGATTCAGCGGGGGGGGGAGAGACAAAAAAAAAACAACTATGCAAACGGAGGTGCTTCCTTGGCTCTTGGCTAATGTTGTGTGCTTAGTGGGGAGCTCCCACCCCCGCAAAAAATTCCTTTTTTTTATTTGCAAATTTGTGATCAGTCAGAAAAAAATGCTGAGGATTTTCTTCTGATTAATAGATGCCAACTTCATTTCTGAATTTAAGAAATGACCAGGTTGCAATGTCATCTTTTTTATCCACGTTTTCTGGAAGAGAGCTATAAGATAGCAACTATCAGCTGCTTTGAATTTTTTCCTTCCTGTGGGTCTGAGTGAATCTTGCCATTGCTAAGTAACTAATCTGGTTTATTATGTAGTTGTCAGTGAATGCTTCTAAAAATATGTTTTAATGCTGATTTTTATTAGACACACATATCTTCAATAACAGTAGTTGCAGTAGTGATAGGAATAGCAGCTATAGCATAAGTAATGATAAAACAATAGTAATGGCAGACACTACCATTTTTTAGTAGCAGTAGTATTAAAGATGAACTGACCTGTTTTGACTTTATATTCATAACAAATCATCATAGCTAATCTATAGAATTAATATATTATTTCTCTGTTCTTTTTGTTTATGAGAGGAAGAAGAGAGAAACCTGCTTATAATTAAATTGCTAGTGCATGCAATTTTAAAAAGTAAGATGCAATCTGAGATGCAATCTCAGGTCCTTGGAATTGATTTAAGCCTATTCCCAATATCATGCAGCCACACATATTAATGCATGTCGGTTTTTGAGACTCACAGACAGGAACATAAAGTGTACAATGAAGGAAAGTCCTCTCTGTAGTGTTCAGTGATGAATCCCTGCACACCTAATAGAATGCTGGGCATTAGAAAATATCCAGCAAATATATCTGAGTGAATGACTCTAACATGGAAGAATCCTATTCAAATCCAGATGCGCAAGACTGCTTCCAGACATTGCAGGTTGTTTTATTACTTTATGTTGTGTTACACCTAAACTTTGTTCTCCTGTCAGTTGAAAGATCAGAAAAGACACATGGAGGACATTGAATTTCCAGTCAAAGATGAGACCAGCTTCACTTGTCTCAAACCTGAACTATAAAAAGCTAAGCAAACTGAAAAATCAATAACGTTTCTTCCATCCACTAGATAAATAAAACTATAGAACATACTAATGGCTTCAAAATTGGGGAGACTTCTTCAATAAAGAGGTAAATACAAGAATCACTTATATTTACAAGAGAAAGAAAACCTTTTTGTTTGTTTTATTTTGTTTGGGGGCCACATCTGGCGATGCTCAGTGGTTACTCCTGACTCTGTACTCAGGAATTCCTGACAGTGTTCAGGGAACCATATGGGATGTCAGGGGCTGAACCTGGGTCATCCACATGCAAGGCAGATTCCCTCCCCTCTGTGCTATCACTCTGGCCCCAAGAGAAAAATGTTTGTGTGGGAGTAGAAAAAACTTTAATGGTAATCTATAAACTTCTAGAGGTCCAGTGTAGATAAAGCTGAGAAACAAAAATTCCAGGGCAAGGGCAGTTGAGAGAGGGAGATACAATTTTTGTCAGTTCTTACTTCCTAGAATTCTACTAGGTTCTCACAGTGATTACCAGAAGCAAATTCCCTTGAGCATCTGGCAAAGGGAGGGATTATAGATCATTTTAAAATAAATAAGGACACTAAGCTCTTAAAATTTCTCAAATCTGAAAAATCTATGTATCTAGAATCTGACCTCCTGGGGTATTTTTAGACCCTTACAGATCAGGGAAAATATCACATGTATGAAGTTCACAGTGCAGAAACACAGATTTACTAAAAGTTGAGCTCTGATCCTAGGACTGTATAATGTTTCCCTTGTGCACTATATATTACCCCACATTATTAACACCTTTAACACATTTATTTCAACCAGGGTGTCTGTCTAACCCCCCCCAAAAAAAGCATAAGGTAAAAATCAGTTTGAAAAGAATGAAAAAAACAGAATCAGAAGCATGAATATTAGAATTATGAAGCCTAAATTTTAGGGAAAGAACAAAACAAATGCTAAGGATTAAAAAACAATGTAGCAAAGATAAAAAAAAATTTCCTTGTTTTTATTGAATTTTTTAAGCTGAGGAAAGAACTTCTGCGTCCTACCTTATCTTAGTAGAAATCTCCCAAATTAAAAAGTAAATGGAAAACTGAAGGAAAGAAAAAAGAACAAAATAGTTTAAGAATTATGAAATATTTTAAAATGGTATTTACCTGTAATTCAAAGAGGTAGAAATAAACAGAATTATTTGAAATTTAATGGTTGAGATTGTCCCTTTAATTTAATGCCGGATACCAAAGCACAGATTGAGAAAGCTCAAGGGTCTTTTAAGTATAAATACAACAAGCAAGATACATAGTTATTATCTATTCCTATGTTATACTATGTATCATATATTACAACTACAGAGAAATGACTGAGAAAAAAATCTCACCTATAGAGAAACAAAGGTAAGAACTTCATTTCTCTTTAGACACCATGTAGACCTGAGGACATTTAAAGGGTTGAGATTAAAACAAACATCAACAAACATCAATCAAAAATTCTGTAGCCTGCAAAACTGTGCTTCATAATTAAAGGATAGTTACTTGGAAAACTCCAACAACACAAAAATGTGAGTCTTGTTGCCAAGACCTTCATTATAAGAAATGTTCAGTTGTTTTAATGGGACTTAAGGATACCTCAGTGGTGTGTGTCTGCCTTGCAAGCATGAGGTTGTAAGTTTGATTCTCAGGACTACCCATAGGTGCTGAGAGCATTTCTGATGCCACTGCCATTATGGACTCCCAGTACCACAACTGTAAAGTATGTTTTCTCACACAAGGTGACCAGATGTGTCCATAGACTGCAATTAAAGTATATGACACTAGGTTAAGATGACTAAAATGCGTGGATATCACAACAAAGTATGTGACCTTCAGCAAGCAGTATAAACCAAAATTGCACATTCACAACACAGCCATATACACAGTGAAAATCTTGGTAAACACGTCTGCAAACACGAAATGAACTCTGTGAACACTTCCACTAATCTTCAGTCCTCACAGTAACAAGAAAAAATAAAGATAATGAATAAATACATAAATGTGATATCTAAGGTAATATGGTGATCCTCTTTTGAAAACTTGTATAGAGAAGGAAAATAGTCATCAAAGATCATAAAATATAATCTCATAAGAGATCATACAATTTAATACTCTTAAAGGAAGAACATCAGTGAAAATGCTAGAGAAGTAAAAAAGATTTTTCTTTTTCTTAATTCAATAAGTAATAGTTATTCTAAAAATAATGTTCTGTATTAATTGTATACCCATGAATATATCTATATTATGTATAATGTGTAAGGGAAATGAATGATATCAGTGCTATAGGAAACAAATGGAGAAATTAGGATTATTTTGTATTAAAAGGTCTTTCCATTTCACATTGTGAAATGTTATTTGACTATCTAGTTGAAATCACTGTAAGTACACTGCAAACCCTAAAGGAATCACTAAAAAGTGTTTAGAAGGAAGTGCAATTGATACACTAAAAAAGGATAGAAAGTGATTTATGTGAAGTGTTCCACTAAGACTCAGAAAGGCATAAAGGTAGTAAAAAATAAATAGGAACAAAGAAGAAGAGGTAATACATAGAAAATGGTAGCCAGTACTGTGCATATTAATCCAACTATACCAGTTATCATTTTGAATGCCAGTGAAACAATTGAAAGATTCTCTTGAGTAGAACAAATAGCATTGTTGATAGTAGGGTAACTAATAATTCTACCATTACCTTTAAGCATACATTTTAGAAAGAGAGGTTGTCAAAATCTAAAATGTATTAATCTTAGTAATGAAGGTGCATAAAAGACAAGCTGTGTCAAAAGATAAGTTTCTTGCACTGTTTACCCAAGTTGTGAATGCAGAGGAAACATTTTTGAAGTAAATCAAACATGCTGTTCTAGTTCAGTGGCTTTCAGCCAGCAGTCCAGGCACAGGCACAATTCCACAGGTGTCAAACGCTGAAAACCTCTGCTGTAGTGAACACAAATTAGGTGAAAACAAAACAACCTTATTGTGATCTTGGGGAAAGTTTTAGTCATTCGTGTAGATCATGTAAGAAACAACACCCCCGTAAGTCAAAATCTGATGCAAGAGAAGACCCTAAATTGACAGTTCTATGAAGACTGAAAGAGGGGAGGAAGCTACAGAAAAACAATTTGAACGTATCAGAGATTAGCTCATAAGACTTCAGGGAAGAAACCATCTTTACAAAATAAAATTATAAGCTGAAACAGCAAATACTAATATGGAACCTGTAACAGATCATCAAGAATATTTAGCTAACATAATTAAAGTTTCCTGTGCTTAAATTAGTTTTTTCCATGAGGACAAAATAGCCTTATACTGGAGGAAGATGTCATCTGTGTCTTTATGCTAAAGAGAAGTCATAGATTAGCTTTGAATTCTGAAGGAAGATTGATACGGTTTAATGAATCGTATTAATCACTTATCACTTAATCACTTAACTTCCCGTTAGTCGTCGATTTGCTCGAGCGGGCGCCAGTAACGTCTCCATTTGTCCCTGTCGCGTGCTAGTGTAGCCCAATGGCATCTGTTCGCTCCGGGAACATGAAGGGCCTCAAACCGATCGTTCATGATCTTCACGAAGAAGTCTGACCATCTGGTAGGTGGGCGGCCACGCGGTCTCTTGACATCCCGTGAATGAATCGTATTAGAAGTTGGTTAATGCACCTTTACTGATAACCAGCATGAAATTTGGGTTGAATCAACGATGATCATAGAAAATACTTAAAATCCTAGAGTTGAGCCAGAAGTATCCAGTGGATAAGACGCTTGCCTTGCATGTAGCTGACTGGAATTAAATTCCCAGCATCACATGTGGTCCCCTGAGCACCACCAGGAGTGATTCCTGAGCAGAGTCAGGAATAAATCCGGAGTACAGCCAGGTGTGGCCCAACACCCCGCTCCCTAAAATAATGAAAGAAAAAAAGAAATAGCATACATTTTTAATGCATCAGTTTTCTAAAGTCGTGAATTTTTTTTCTTATATTTTTATTAGTGAAACACCATGAGGTACAGTTGTAGATTTACAAATTTTTGTGCTTGGGTTTCAGTTATACAATGATTGAATACCCATCCCTCCACCAGTGCCCATTCTCCACCACCACTGATCCAGTATCCCTCCCACCCCCCCATCCCCCCATCCCACCCTACCTCTGTGGCCTTTTGTTCTCTCTCTCCTTTTAAGTGCAGTGGTTTGCAAAAGAGACATTGAGTGGAAATCTTGTTCGGTCTATAGTCTACTCTCATCACTAATTTCCCATCCTGAGAAGAACCTCCCAACACCCTTTATTTGGTGTTCCCTTCTCTATCTGAGCTGCCTTTTCCCCTAGCGTGTGCGGTTGTCCTCTAAGCCATGGAGTAATCCTCCTGGTACTTATCTCAGCTATTCTTGGGTGTAGTCTCCTATTTTGTTACTTTATGTTCCTCAGATGAATGCAATCTTTCTATGTCTGTCCCTTTCTTTCTGACTCATTTCTCTTAGCATGATACTTTCCATGTAGTACCATTTGTATATGAATTTCATGACCATCTTTTCTTCATCTTTTCTTCATCTTTTCTAACAGCTCCATTGTGTAGATATACCAAAGTTTCTTTAACCAGTCATCTGTTCTCGGGCACTCAGGTTTTTTCCAGATTCTAGGTATTGTAAAGAGTGCTGCAATGAACAAAAAGTACAGATGTCACTTCAGGAAGTCATAAATATTTTTGAAAAGGAAACGCATCACAGAATAAGATAATTCATGAAAATTAAAATCCAAATTTTTAAATAAGTGTGAAAATTTTATATATGGAACCAGAGAAGTATCACCATGGATAGAACACTTGTCTTTCATAAAGCCAACCAGGTTTGATCCTTGGCACTGCATATGGTCCCCCATGTCCTCCCGGAGTGATTCTTGAGCACAGAGTCAGCAGTAAGCCCTGAGCATCATGAAGTGTGGTCCCAAGACAAAAATGAAATGAGCAGATAAAAAATCTGTATATGATTTTACAGATGCAATGAAGGAATGTCTTCCACTGTGTAGCGCAGAGGTTGGCACACTTTGGCTATAAAAAAACAGATAGTAAATATTTTCAGCATTCCAAATCATACAGTCTCTGTCATAATTATGCACTCTGGCTATGAAGCATAGATGCAAGTTAGCAGAACCATGTTCCAGTAAAACTTCACAGAAACTAGAATTTGATTTGCACATAGTTCTTACACATCATAAAATTCTGTTCTTTTGATTTTTTTCAATCATTAAAAGATATTTAAAATGTGCTTAATTAGCTTTGGGATCATTAAAAAAAACTGGGCATTGGCTCAGATTTGACATATAATTATGACCAGGTTTTCCCAACTTTAAAGTAGAATATAGATACTGGTGATATGGAAGTAAAGAAACTAAACCTTGGCACAAATATAAGCAATTGCTTGGCATCTAAGAAAAAAGAAAATAAATTTTATTTTCATGTTGTGAAACTTCTTGAGTCTCAGCAGCTGTCATTGAACTGCTCAGAATGTGAGACTAGAAAAGAGAAATCACCCACACCAGTTAATTAAAGCAGCTTTTGAACAGTATTTACACAGGTATAATAGGGTAAATGCTGTTTATTGACTTATTTACATTGAATCAATCCATTGTCATAACAAAGGAGATTAAATAGAGGATATTGGACAGAAAATATAAACTATTAGCATGGGCAGTATAAAGAAAACAGTGCTGTAGGGGCTGTACAGTGGGTAGGGAACTTGTTTGCACACAGCTGGCCTGGGTTCAATCCCAGGCAAACATATGATCTCCCAAGCCCTCTGGGAGTGATTCCTGAGTGTAGCGAGGAGTAAGCCCTGAGCACTGCCAGTGTGACCCTTCCCCAAAAAAGTTTATGGAAAAATGATAATAAAAGCATGAGAGGTTACTTAGGGAGCTGGGGAGATAGTACAGTGGGAGTGGCATTCGCCTTGCATACAGCCGATCTGGGTTTTATCCCTGGCATCTCATATCATTCCCTGAGCACCACCAGGAATGTTTACTGAGCATAGAACCAGAAGTAATATTTAAGCAATGCCAGGTATGGCTCCCAAACAAAACAAAAAGCTTTATCACACACACAGTGGAATACTACTCAGCTATATGGAACAATGAAATCATGCAACTGAAAAGTATCTTACTGAATGCAGTTAGGAGAGGGGCAGATATGGAAGGTTATCTCTAGCATGGGATAGAAAGAAACATAGGGAATATCAGATGCTGAATGGCAAAAGAAATTGAGAAGTTGTCTTTAGTAGGAAGTTTACCATGGAAGGGGGCTGGGGATATGGATATCGGATGGGGCCGAGTGAGGTGGGGAGACACACGGGAACAATGGTGGAGGGACGTAGTCTAGTGGTGGGGGTGTGGTTCTGGAACGTTTATACATGAATCCCTACCAGTAATAGTACTGTAAATTTTGCCTAAAACTTAAAAGAAATTGAAAAAGAAAAAAAAATTCCCAGTATTTATTTTATTCATTATATAAATATCCAGGTGTTTATTTTAGGTAAATCTGAAGTATCTAAGGAAAGCACATTTTCTCCTATTGACTTCTATTTGATACCATTTCTGGTTTTCCCTTCCTTTGACAAGTACAGTGAGGTTTTTCAAAGCTATATCTGCTTAGATGGCTAGACTATTTTGTATGAATTAACCATTTTATATGAACCTGAGTTTGTCTCTGTGTTTCTCAGCTCAGACAAATGAATGGTTTAGACAACAGACACTTATTTTCTTATAGTTCTGGAGGCTGAAGTTTTCCAGAAATATAAGATGCTAGCATGGCACATTCTGCTGAGACTGCTTCTTCCAGGCTTGCAGACAGCTGCTGCCTTTCAATGGGGGGGAGGAGAGAGAGAGAGAGAGAGAGAGAGAGAGAGAGAGAGAGAGAGAGAGAGAGAGAGAGAGAGAGAGAAGAGAGAGAGAGAGAGAATTTTTCTCTGTCATCTCTCTTTTGTAAGGATATTAATGTTAACATACCAGATTCCACCTTTGACCTCACTTATTATCTCCACTTACTTCCACAGAGGAAATAGTCTCCAAATATATCCCCAAATAGAGTCATAGTGAGCATTTTGGGTACAAGATACAGATTGGGAGTTCGAGGAGATAGATACTAACATCCAGTCTTCTTCTCCCACATTCCCAACTCTGGACCTGTTTCATCAAGTATGTTTTCTTGGTGATTTCAGAGAAGCAAGAAATAAGCTGTGAGCCTAAAAGCCTCTTGAGAATTGAGCCCAGACCTGCCCTACCATAACTTCTGCCTTGTGCTGTTTTCAGTGCAGAACACAAGGCTCCCCTCACCTCCAGATTCAAGATGAGAAGAAATAGAAATCACTTGATTTTCTCAGACCTAGCTTCCTAACAATGGGCCCTGAGCTCATGTGAATGCACAGAACTGAATATGGGAGTCATGTAAAATAAATTCCTTCCTAATTAAATAATTTGATTTATGTACATATTTTACATACTTACAGAGCCTGGGTCACATAAAAAAAATCTTGGATGAAAAGGGATCACATGTGCAAAGTTTAAGTTAGCCTTGGTCAGAGCCCCTCCGAGTAATGCTGCCAATAGTCCTTCTGCTCTGAGAACATTCTCCTTTGCAGTCTGCCACATTGTTATTCCAAAGGAGTTGTAGAAGTATGCACTGGTAATGATCAATAACCATTTTTATGGTTCATGTTTGTTTTCATTTTTACCTTTGTCATGCTTTCTTACGTCCCACATTCTCATAGGCGTTTGCCCGTGAAGCATTTTCCCAGAGCATGTGTGTGTCTCGTATGCACAGTGTCTCCGTAGGGTGTGCTCATCTGGGCAGATGAGTGATAGCATTTGTGCTGTACCACAACACAAAGCACAGTGCAGTCCTCTACCCCTCCATTTCTCTTGGCAGACACGGCAGTCCGGGCCGATAGGAAGAGCAGGCAGTGATAGCCAGTGTCATTTGGGATACTGGAGACATCACATTTCCCATTGACTGCCTGCACACGTCTGTTTATTCTCCCTATGAGCTTTTCAGGTTAGAAACCCTGATGCCTGTCAGTTGCTTTAGGGAGGCTAGTAACAAATAATTACCAGCACTCTGTATAAGCAGCCACTGCATAGCTTGGGAACAACAACGTCTACACATCTATGCAATGATATATTCTCTTTTTTTTTATAATGTAGGAGTACTGCTATCTATTCAGCCATTGATTAAGCTGATTGAATTGAGAATGAAATCCACATTACTTTTTTTAAAGTTCAGAATGTTTGTTTTATTATTTTATTATTATTTTCCCCCTTTTTATTGAGTCACTGTGAGATAGTTACAAACTTTCATGTTTGAGCTTCAGTCATATAATCATCAAACACGCATCCCTTCACCAGTGCACATTTTCCACCACCAAAATCCCCAGTATCCCCCACCTCTACCCCAATTCCAACCCTTCCCCTTCCTGTGTGGCAGACAATTTCCCCCATATTCTCTATTTTGATTATATTCGATATTTCAACACCAGTCCCACCACCACTCAAACCTGCTGAAAAGAAAATTCTAAATGATTTGCTTTATATTGCTTGCTATGGATAGAATATAATGTCCGGGAAATTCTGTGTCATTCTCTTCTGGGAGCTTTAGCTTATAGTCTCTGGGTTTTGGCCATTGATGAGAATACATGGCACAGGGGTCAGTTTCTTGGTGTGACTGCGAAGCTACTGGAAAACTGGGGAACTGTGGGGAGGAGGCCCAGTACCTATCTGAGCGGGCTTGGAGATCTGTCACAAGTTCACGCATACCTGGGTTTTCCTGCCTATCCCCTCTTGGGCTGCATGCTTTTATAGTTTTACCCCTGTTTCTGGGGAAGCTGGGTTGTATCTTTGGCCTGGGATTAGGACACTTCATGCATGATGTCCCTGGAAGCAGGGAAGAGCTGACTTTGAAGGAAACCAGGGGCATGACCTATGATTGAAAGGTATATGGTAGCTGCCACAAAGCTGAAACAGTGTCCCTTTTTTGCCTCTCACAGTGAGGTATCTTGTTCTCTATTTATGTTCTTCCCTCTTTTGTATTATCTCACTTATTGTCCCTATGTTCATCTTTTACACCAGTGCCCTTTAGCCCTCCTACTTTCTTATTCAGCTGTTTTCCTTTAAAAGTGCCTTACATCGGGTTTAGAGAGATACTATAGCAGATATACTATATGCTTTAAATAGGGCAGGAGAGATAATATAGCCAGTAGGCTGCTTGCCATACATGTGGCTGACTAGGGTTTGGTCCTGCCCTCCCATATGTTACCCAAGCACTGTTACCAATGATCCCTGAGTACAAAGCCAGAAGTAAACCCTGAGCTCTGCCAGGTGTGGCCCCAAACCAAAGAAACAGAAACACAAGAAGAAAAAAATTGCTTTGGGGAGTTGCTTAAGAGAGAGGGGTGTTTGATATACTTGGGAGGTGGGTATACTGGTAATGGGTGTGATATTGAGATTATGTGCAAAATAAATCACTGTTAATAGCATTGTAAACTACAGAATCTCAATTAATTAAAAATTTAAACACTTTGAATAAACCATTTCTAATCTATCTATAAGTGATAGGTATTATTCATAGTGTACTGGAAAGTATGTAAAATGCTCTGCATCACTAATCATCAGGGAGATGCAAGTCAACAACAATGAGACATAATCTTACATCACAGAGACCGGCACACATCAAAAATAACAAGAACAACCAGTGCTGGCATGAATTTGGTGATAAAGAGACTCTCATTGTTGGTGGGAATGCCAATTGGTCCAGCCTTTCTGGAAAATAATGATAGGCATCCCTCAAAGAACTAGAAATTGAGCTTCCATATGATCCCACAATACCGCTTCTGGGAATATATCCTGAGGGTGCAAAAAAGCACAGTAGAAATGACATCTGCACCTGTATGTTCACTGCAGTACCTTTCATTATAGCCAGAATCTGGAAATAACCTGAGTTCCTGAGAATAGGCGACTGGTTAAAGAAAACTATGATACATCTACACAATGAAATAGTATGCAGTTGTTAGGAAAGATGAAGTCATGGAATTTGCTTATAAGTGGATGGTCATGGAGAGTATCCTGCTAAGTGAAATGAGTCAGAAAGAGAGGGCCAGACATAGAATGACTGCTCTCACTTGTGGAATATAAAAATAACACAATATGAGACTAACACCCAAGGATAGTAGAGACAAGGGCAAGGAAAATTGATCCATGTTTGGAAGCCTCCCTCATAAGCTGGAGGAGAAGGCAGCTGTGATAGAGAAGGGATCACTAAGTTAATGAAGGTTGGGGACATCACTCAAAATGGGAGATGTGTGCTGAAAATAAATAAAGGGTCAAACATGGTGGCCTCTCAATATCTGTATTGCAAACCATAATTCTCCATGTAGAGAGAGAGTAAGAAGGAAATTGTTTGCCATAAAGGCGGGAGAGGGGAGGAGTCAGGTTAGGGTGATGGGAGAGATACTGATGGTAGAAAATGTACACCACTGGAGGGATGGGTATTTGATCATTGTATGGCTGAAATTCAATCATGAAAGCTCTGTAATTGTATCTCACAGTGATTCATTTAAAAAAATAAAAGTAGAGTTCAGTGACTGGGCAGAGTACCAGTGAATGCTTGGAAGGGCCCACCTTTGCCAAGGTCTGTATGGATCCAAATGCACATCTGTTTCACTACATTATGTTGAACGTCAAATGAAAAGTAGAAGCTACACATATCTCAAAAATGTGAGATATGTGGCTAACAAATATATATATGAAAATGCCTCTCTCTTTTTATTTTTGGGAGGGGAGCTCCTAGTAAAGAAAATATAATCATAGGAAAGGCTGTTTTCGTCCCAACCTAGGAATATCAAGAGCGCAGCTGGGACTTGAACCAGTTTTCTGACACTCAGGGATATAGTTGTGATTAATGGTGACAGATCAGACAGTTCTTTTCATTGATTCACCAAATAATTATTGAGTGCCCGCTGTGTACCAGGTACACAGGAATTCTAAAGTTAGGGATTCTAAAGTTAGGGATTCTTCATGAAATAATAAAGATCTCTGCCAGTGTGGAGGCTGATAGCAGTGGGAAGACACAAATAATTAACAGTTGCAAAATACGTAATCTATATTGTGTGTTAGGTGATGCTTCTCTAACAGTGCAGTAAGTTAATATTGAAAGTACAAAAGAGAGGAATACTACAGTATTCAGTAGAAAATCCAGGATATGACTTACTGAAGAGAGAGCATTTGGGCAAAGACTTGGAGGAAGTGAAGGAAGTGGTCCTGGAGATATAAAGAAAAAAATATTATAGGAAAAATAAGAAGTGGATTAAGGTTAGTATTTATGAGCAATAGCAAGGAGAGAACCTAGCAATGACTAGAATAGCAATGAATAGCAATGACTAGAACTGAATAGATTTGGCAACTGAAGGAATCAAAATAACTGCATAATCTGGGCCAGATCAGTAGTCCAGGCATATAGGCACCGCCTTGCACCTAACAAACTCTTTTTGGAGCCCCAACACTATATGTTATCCCCCAAACATTACTAGAAGTGATCCCAGAAGTAAGCCCACCATGTGTGACCCACCAATCCCCCCCACCTACACACACACACACACACACACACTCACACACACACAATACTGGCTAGTCAAGTTGTTGAAGTAAGTCATTTGAGAGACTTAAGACAAGAGAAAAATAAAATGATCAGTTAAGACCTTTAGCTACTTAAATAGAATTATCTCATTGAGCCACAGAAGTGTTTCAGATTGGGATTGTAGCAATGTGCATGAAAAGAGGAAAGTCTGATTCTAGTTGAAGATATGAACAGATCTGTCCACCCCCAGGTTTTCCCACTTTCTTACACATCGAATAGTAGAGGTGTTGGTTCAAAGATTCCAAGTTTCAGCAATAGGAATTACAGTGTCCTGAACTTAGATTATTTTCTCAAATAATTTTTGCTTCCTCCCTGCAAAAAAAGAGAAAGGCTCAGGTATGTGGCTTTTGTGACTGAAATTTCCAGACTCTCATAGAGTTGGGAATGTGTGGCCTCTCTCCATCTCCCTGTTTTTCCAGGATCCTCGCAGTCATGCACACAAACTGCCTCAGGTGCCATATAAGCTCATCAATGGCCATGATTTAGAGACACAGATCTCTCGGAAGGGAGCCACAAGCTGCAGAGACACCTCCAGATCCCCAAAGTCACCTCCAGTTGTATCACCCAATTTAAAATTTTAGAATTCCTGGAGCACATAGCCACACGACTTTTCATACTCTATTCCACTGATGTATAAAGAGTAGCATACCACATTTGATGGAATATATATTAGTACACAGGCTCAACCTGTGCAAAGGCTTAATGTAAGCTCCACGGTGAGATGCAACATCTTCACACACTTTCCTCTAAGGAAACTTTTTTAGAGGAATTTAAAAAGATTATTTATTACAAGCAATACAAAATAAATTATTTAGAACCTGCTTTGGAGGCATATTTGGATGGTGATCAGAAAATTCAAAATAATGGTGGTGGGAAGGCATAATGATGGTGGGATTGGTGTTGGAATATTGAATGCAATAAATTATTGTAAACAACTTCTTGAAAATAAAATTTAGAAAAAGAGAAAGGGAAAGAAGCAGCGGCTATTTTTAATTAGGTTGACATTTGAGCTTTTTTAACCAATCCAAGTTGAATACACACAGCACACTTGATATAGTCATACTAGTTCAGATTTACTAATCCCCTTCCTCTTTCTCTGTCTCCCTTTCCTCTTCTTTCTCCTCCTTCCTTTTTCAGTAACATTATTATCACATTCATGAAAGTAAATGAAAGAGACTTGAAAAGGCTTGAAAGGGAAGAAAAAGGCAACTCTTAAAGCTTATAAAACATGCTTATAATTTTTTATCGGATGCTATAATTATGTTTACTACTTTCTGATACTAGGTATAGCCAACTCAGAAAGAAAATGCCTAGAATTCAGTTCTGGGTCACAACATAGGAGGGTAAAATAACAAAATGTCTTGGGACTCTTTCAGGACTTCAGAAAAGACCAGAATTACCTCCAGGGTTAGAAGTTTGGGAACAATAGCGCAATCTACAGGTGGAGAAAGTGAGCTGGGGACAATGTGTTCTTAATGTTTACTTTGAGCAAAACCGTTCTCTTCCTCTTCTTCCTTCTCCTCCTCTTTTTCCTTCCATCCCTTCCCTTCTTCCTTCTGTTTCTGAGTAACAGAAAACATGCTCTCTTTGCTTAATGAATTGTATTCTGGTATTATGCTCCAATTTGAAACAATACGGTGTTTCAGAAAATGACTTTGGAGTTGGTTATAGAAAAGTGAGAATGCAGGGTGGAAGAGGAAAGATGGGTGATTGAAAGCATTACAGAGATCTTGGGATGTGACAAACTCTACACCTCCCAGTACAATTGTGTAATGAATAGATTGGTGAGTCTCACATAGGCTTATTGTCCAAATGACATGCAAAAATAGTGTAGGTTCTTGAGAAACAAATCAGATTCTGAAATTTATTCCCAAATGCGCTTGCTATTGGGAATTTGGGGGACATTAAAGGTAGCAGGAAAGATGAAAGACCTTAGTTCCATAATTAATCCATAATAATAAAGTGAAGACTTAAAAATCATCTAATAAATAGGAATAATGCTCATCTCACTACTTGATTAAGAATCACTGACTGAATAATAAGTACAGCTTATTCGTAGTAGAAATCATGATCCTTTTTCAGGCTACTAGACCAGAGTTCATTGAGATAGAAGCCTGCAGGTTCATAGGGTTTGGACGTCTGTGCCTAAAACTTTGAGTTCGCTGCCATTCAAGCAAGTGATCAGGTATCAGTCTTTAGTATTTGTGTTAATAAGGTGACTTATTACCTTGAGTACTTGTCACAGAACATACCCAGTGGGAAATGTATGGTCAATGCATCCAGCACAGGCTGTTGCAGATGCTTTCCTAATTTTCTTAGTGTTTTTGTGTTCATCGGCACCTAAGTCTGTAGTGGACTGGGCTTGTCTTATGTTCATTGTCCTCTGTTTTCCTAGAAAGTAAGCAAGTTAATGACAGGTTTTGCAGGAATTTTAGCGCACTGATATATAAGCAACTTTATGCTGGTGCCTTATCCTTACTAATTTACAACCTTATGTGACTGGTTTATGGGTGTTTTTAGAAGGTGTGATTAGCTTTACTGGCAAGAATCCTGCAAGAGGTTTCAGGGTAATGATGTGTCAGCTATGAACTTGTTCAGCTCATCTGAAGCAACATTTTTAGAGCAGCAAGGAGCCAGATTCAGAGGTGCTGACTTGTGAAACGTGGTGGTAAATGTATTTCTAGCTAAAAGAGCAAAAATTCTAATTTCCAAGTCATGAAAAAGAAAAGATGTAGCAAATGCCAAAAGAAATACAACTAAACAAAACATTTATTGATTTCCATGAAAACTGAGAGGCAGTGCCTATGTTTTCACTCATTAGTTAGAGGGAAATAACTGGAAGACTGAAGTGATAGCACAGTTGGTAGGGCATTTGCCTTGCACGTGACCAACCTGGGTTTGATTCCTCCATCCTTCTTGGAGAGTCCAATAAGCTACCGAGAGTATCCTGCCCGCATGACAGAGACTGGCAAACTCCCCGTAGTGTATTCGATATGCCAAAAACAGTAACAACAAGTCTTACAATAGAGACGTTACTGGTGCCCGCCCGCTTCAGCAAATCGATGAACAGTGGGAGGACAGTACTACAGTGCTACCATGGACTAGAACAGCATGGGCTAGACTTGCAATTCATTCTAGACTTAATAGCAAGGGCATAGTGTGAGAAGACTCAATGAGAATTCATTTCGTTCATTCACTTATTCTTTGTGGTGGTATGAAGCTTCCATAATTATGATAGTTCCTATTCTGAACACTCATTTAGAGCATTGCTCTAGTTACTGAGGATTGCAGGCTAAATTCTACCAAAGCTCTGATGCAAGATGCTGACCAAGAACAAGATGCTGACCAGGACCTTAGAATACAACAAGAATGGCTTGTCTCTTTGTCTAATGTGGAGGACTCATCTGAAAAAGCCAGGATCCAATGACTAAAAAAAATCTGAAGCTGGTTTATATTCATTTGTTAGTGGTTAGTGGTGCTATAAGTCAAGGCCTTTATTAGGAAACTGGCAAACATTTTTACACATGGTATCTTCATGGGGTGTAGATTCCTAACAGCATAGTGACTAGATTCCAATTTGATTACCAGAGAGACTGAGCTAGGCAAAAGATGTGTCTCTTATAACCTAGCCCCAGAAGTGAATTCTGTACGCCATTATGGCCAAAACATCAGAAATTCTGCCAAAACAAAGGATAGGAAACCTCAGTATTAAAAATAGTGAAGAAATACCAGTCATAGTGAGTGAAAATAGGACATTTCTGCATATGTAAAACCATGTAAAACATGTAGTGTCTCAGTAAAAGTGAAAGAAAATATTACACAAGAGGTAAAATGAGAATGTTTCTTTGTAATTAATTTAAAGGGATGACTAAATCATACATTTGGAAATAAAGTAATAAAAAAATCCTTTGATAAAGAAACCACCAAGTGTCCAGTTGCAGGTGATTAGATTTTTTAAGTGCTAGATGTATGCATTTGCTCCAGCGGGCCCAGTAAAGTCTCCATTGTGAGACTTGTTGTTACTGTGTTTGGCATATCGAATACACCACAGGGAGCTTGCCAGGCTTTGCCGTGAGGGCGAGATACTCTCAGTAGCTTGCCGGGCTCTCCAAGAGGGGCGGAGGAATTGAACCTGGGCCAACCAGGTTGGCTGCGTGCAAGGCAAACGCCTTATGGGTAATGGAATACTACTTGGAATAATACTATAAAATATAATACTGTACTGGGGCTGGAGTGATAGCACAACAGGTAGGGCATTTGCCTTGCACGCGGCCAACGCAGGTTCGATTCCCAGCATCCCATATGGTCCCCTGAGCACCACCAGGAGTAATTCCTGAGTGCAGATCCAGGAGTGACCCCTGAGCATTGCCGGGTGTGACCCAAAATAATAATAATAATAATAATAATAATAATAATAAAATAATAATAAAATAATATATAACAATAATATAATAATGTAAAAATATCCTTTGATAAAGAAACTACCAAGTGTCCAGTTGCAACTGATTAGATTTTTTAAATGCTAGATGCATGCATGGGCAATGGAATACTACTGGGCTATAAAAATGGAAATATCTCAGTTTTTAACAACATAGCAATAGACCCAGAGAGTATTACACTTTTTGAAATAAATCAAAGACAAATGCTATTAATGTCACTCATAAAATAAATAGAAACAAAGGAAATGGATAAACAAGATTGTTACTCATATTTAGAAAATATGTTGGTGATCAAAAGAGGGGAAGCAGATAGGGAGTAAAACAGGTATAAAGGAGTTAAATATATGGTAGTAAAAACTATACTTTGTGGGGGCCACAAATGACTGTTCTGAGGACTTACCCCTGGCTATGCACTCAGGGATCCTAGCAGGCCTCAGGACAATATGTGGTGCTGGGTACCTAACTCTGGTCAGCTGTGTACAAGGCAAGTGCCTTACCATCTATGTGAGCTCTCCTGCCTAATCATTTTTTGGGGGTGGAGGGAGGGACATTGAAGGACTTGAGCTGCACCCAGACATGCTCAGGTCTTGCTCCTGGCTCTCTGCTTGTGGGACTATACGCGGTGCTAGAAAACAAACCAGGGTTGGCCTCATGCAAGGCAAGCACCTTAACTCCTATATTATCTCTTCAGCCCCCCAAACTATAATTTTGCTGGTGATCAGGATGAATAGATGAGGAATCATACTAATCTTGATCTGAACTTTCTGCCATACTCTAAACCAATGTAACCTCAATGAATTCTTTTTTTTTCTTTTTTGGGTCACACCCAGCAATGCTCAGGGGTTACTCCTGGTTCTGCACTCAGGAATTACTTCTGGCAGTGCTTGGGGGACCATATGGGATGCCAGGGATTGAACCCAGGTTGGCCACGTGCAAGGCATATGCCCTACCTGCTGTACTATTGCTCTGGACCCAGTAAAAATTATTTAAAAAATAACATCTGAGGCTTTGGGGCATAGTACAGTAGTTCAGGCACATGGCTAGTAAGTTTCTGACCCGGGTTTGATTCTTAACACCATATGGTTGCCTGAGAATAATGGGGTATAGCTCTGGAGGATGCTGAGAACCTCTGTGTGTGGCCTTGAAGTCCCCCAGTTCTTCTGGGAATCCCAGGTATCCCTTGCGCCATAGGCCCTGAGTAGCACCATATCCTCTGGTCTCTGCATTGAACCACCATCCTGGTTGGATGAGAATTACTGTTGAGGGACCGGGGAGTCAGTACAGCAGGTCAAGCACTTTCCTTGTATGTGACTAACCCAGGTTCAATCCTTGGCATCCCATATGGTCCCCTCAGCTCACCAGGAGTGATTCCTAAGTGCAGAACCAGAAGTAACTCTTGAGAATTGACAAGTGTGACTCCCCCAAAATGAAACAAAGAAAAAATTACTGTTTGGACCCTTGGATCTCCTGAGCAGTGCTTGAAAGGCCCCCACAATATGAAGTTAAGATCTGAGGACTATTAAACAAAATCACTGTCATGTAACTTTCACTATTCTACACTAAAAGTTTTTTTTTTACATTTTTATAAGATTGGCCTACTTTTTCCCTCTTCAATTTGTTTTAAAAACAAACAAACCAGATATCACTACAGAACATAAAAATAGTTTTTGCTATGATTTATATGCCATGAGATAAAGGTAACCTTAAACATAATAAAAGTAATATAGCCATTAATATATGCCAGATATATTGTTTTTTTCAATGAAATTTCTGAAGCTGAATATACCAGTTTTATTTTTAAAAGTAACAACAAAAAAGATATTGGGAGCATTAGGAGTCAAATAATTGAGCAAATTTGGTCTTTTCATGTTTCCATAATCGGAAAGACCAAAAGAGAAGTGAAGATTATTTAGGTGAGAAATTCATTACTATTTTGGGCCAGATCTCTTAAAGAACTACCAGTATATGGAGCTGGAGCAATAGCACAGCGGGTAGGGCATTTGCCTTGCATGCAGCTGACCCAGGTTCAGTTCCCAGCATCCCATGTGGTCCCCCAAGCACTGCCAGGACTAATTCCTGAGTGCAGAGCCAGGAGTAACCCCTGAGCATTGCTGAATGTGACCCAAAAAGGAAAAAAACAAAAAACCTACCAGTATCCTAGACTTTATTTGTAAATTCTAATATAAATTAACATAAATTATTGGCATATTGACTTTTGTTAAACTTAAACTAAGTTCTGTGGTCCATGAGGGACCCCATGGTCCATGATCTGGCCTAATTGATCAGTGTTAATAAACAAATGCATTTTTCCATGCCACTTTTCTAATCCTGGATCCTCTATACCTGTTTTTGTGTATCAGAAACACCTTTCTGGAAGGTGCAGTGAGCAATGAGAAACCTTGGTTAGTTGACATCTCCATAAGGTCAAGTTAACCCAGTGTCTGGTTACCATTTCCCATGCACTGGTGAAATGACATTTAGCTTCCTCATTATGACATGGCTAATTCCTGAACTTTAGAACATTCCCCTAAACCCAGCGACCCCCTCTGCCAACTACTCCAGACATCTACCTCGGTCCTGCAACAGCCAGTTCTAAACTCAATCTTAGCACCCTCAGGCCCCTACAGCTTTGATTTTGGTTTTAATTAAGTCACCATGATTTACAAAGTTACTCATGTTTGAATTTCAGGAAAACAGTGTTCCAGCACCAATCTTGTCACCCCTGTCAGCTTCCCTCCAACAATGTTTCTGGTTTCTCACCCACCCCATAGCCTGCCTTTGTGACAGGCACTTATTTTTAAAATCTAGTCCTCATGGTTCCCTATGCTGTCACTGAGTGACCTAGAGAGTTTGAGACACTTTCTGAAAACACAGAGAAAGGCACCTTGCGGTCACTCTTTGATCCCCCCATATTGCAATCAATTGTTGAGCCACCCAATTGCCTTTGTTACTTGAAAATACTTCTTCCTGTGGATTTTTCCCAGCAGATAGAGCTGGAGAATAGGTCTGGTTTCCCTGGGCTTCTTGATTGTTCTTTCCACTTGTCAAAGACAGGGAAAAGGCTTCTGGAGGTTAGGATGAGAACCAGAGCCAGGTATTTATCGAAGAGAATTCTGCCTGTAGAATCAACCACTTGCTAGGAATTCTAACAGAAATGCCTTTGTAGGTTTGGGACTGACGTTAACAAACCTTTTCCTTCTTTATTTATAGTCTGCTGCGGTGAAGCTGTCAAAGCCAGTGGCTCTGTGGACGCAGCAGGATGTCTGCAAGTGGTTGAAGAAACATTGTCCGAATCAGTATCAGATCTACAGTGAGGCATTCAAGCAGCATGACATAACTGGTAAAGTATGCGGTACCAAAAATACTCCACCCCCTTTCCTATCACCACCCGTTGGCCTTTTCCACACCCTCCCCGTGAAATGGCATCTTCCCGAAGACATTTCTGGTGTGGGTTTATTTTAACAGAACTGATACATGCCAGGTCTGTGTGAACTCTGCTACTGAGCAAGCCTAAGTGATCATAACTGACAATGTGGAATTTGAGTGTCCAGTGTCAAAGTGTGGGAATCGGGGTGAGGGCTTAGGGGATTCTAAAGAAAATTCTAGAGAAGAGAAAGAAAGACTTTCTACTGCTCCTGGTTATTGGTGCAGAAAGTAGATATTGTAAGTGGATTTTGAAACAGGAGATTTCTAGAAAGTGAGTAAACCATGAATTAAATAACCTTGAGTTCAAGCACAAACTGGGACACCATTTCTGTGGATGGTATTTGAGTATTACTTGTGGAACTCAAGTAGTACAATGGCAGTCAACTGTAAAACAAAAAAACTGGAATCAGGCACTATTTGCATAATGGGATATGAAGAAGGGAGCATATATTCCTAGTGGTATGTTTAGTGCCCTTATTATTTATTACCCATCAAAAAAGGGTAATAATATTTATTTCAGATATTCTGATATTATGTACAGATACTGCCTACCTACCACCCAGGTGATATGCTTATTTGGGCAGCTTTCTCCATATCATATATTTTAAGGGCATGTCTATCTAAGAGGACTGAGCAACATACCTTGTGTTACAAAACTGCTTCCATGAAAAAAATTGCCAAGAAGTCCAGATATTAGTACAGATTTTTCCTTTTCACTAAGAGGTCATTGACATGCTAATACAGAATTCCCAAACTTAGCCTACTGCCACATTTACAGAAAATAATTACTAAGCACCCAGTGGAGATCTGTCTTCTTTAAGCAGACCAACAGACAGTGTCTCCCAGTTGCACCCAACACTTCTAGATCTCTTCTGTGGAGAAGTGGCAGAATCACGTACTTTGGGAAACCCTACTGTAATAAGAAATTGGCTTGCAGTTGAGTAGCTCAGCATTGTAGATGTCAAGCATTTTCCATTTTAGTAAATCTTACGTCTTTATTCAGTGCTCTTGCTTCAAAACCTGTTGCATAGGCTAGAACATATGTTAGCATTTTAGTGCCTTATCTATAGATCAAAAGCACAGCCCACCTTCATAGAGCAGGTGGTCTACGAAGTGCGTTCATTGGGTCTTCGCTCCTTAAACTGGATCACAGCCCCTAGAGAATCATATAACTGGGAGATTGTGGAAGGCTTTTAAATTTTGTTTTAAAATACTTTTTTTTTTCTGGGGCCAAAACAATAGTACAGTGGGTAGGCTATTTGCATTGTACACAGTTAATCTAGGTTCAATCCCTGGAACCCCATACAGTCCCCTGAGTAGAGTCAAGAATAATCCTTGAGCACAGAATCAGAATTAAGCCCTGGCTGTGCTTCCCCCCCACAAAAAAATAGTAATTTTTTCTGTTAGCAGTAAATGCTTGATTTTTATACCTATTTGATATGTAACAACAAGTCTCACAGTGGAGATGTTACCGGTGCCCACTCGAGCAAATCGATGAACAACGGGAGAACAGTTCTACATTTATATACCTATGGATATCTGTATACTTCAAGATCACATAAAAGTGTCTTGCATAGAGAAGGATCATGAGTGACCAGAGAGATACTACAGGGTTTAGGTTGTATGCCTTGTACACAACTGAGCATGGTTCAATCTTTGGCACTGCATATGGTTCCCTAAGTCCCACCAAGAGTGCTACCTGAGCACAGAGCCAGAAGTAAGCCTTGAACACACTGGGTAAGAGGAAGGGGGGAGGAAGGCTGATATCACATCATGATAGTGGAGATTGTTTAAGAAATCTTACACTAAAGGCTACCAAAAGCACAAAATGTATTCTTTGGATAAAGATGGTTGTGTCAACAAAATTACTTTTCTTTGTCTAGTTTACAGATTTTATTTGTATATTAAAAAAAACTTTCTAAAAGAAAATAATATATTTTTAGATTTGAGCTAGAATATCAAAGATTTCCACTAATCAAATTAATAATAAGGAACTGTTCCCAGTGTAGCTTAAGATGACTTAACAAAGAGTGAAGATACCAGGAAAAAATAGAGTGAAAATACCTGAATTCATTAAGAAAATAGTTCTTTATGTTCTTCTCTGTGGCCCTCATGGGCCCTCAAGGTAGTGACTTTCTGGGTGAAATTCCTGAAATCTTTTCTTGCCTGGAAACAAGCTGTCTTTCAAACACAACAAGAAGTGCTGAAGTGTGTTTGGATTCCAAGTGTTTGTGTAGATTTCATCTCATTGTTTGTTTGTTTTTGATTTTTGGCCACACTTAGCTGTGCTTCTGTCTCTGTGCTCAGAGATCATTCCTGGCAGTGCTCTGAAGACAATAGGGAGTACCACAGTTCAAACCCAGGTCAACAATGTGCATAACAATCACCCTCGAGGCCCATTCTTAAATACTTTTTTTTTAAATAAAAACAATGAAGTTTTATTTTTTTATTTTTTTTTGTTATTTATTTATTTATTTATTTTACTCAAATATTTTTATTTTTTTTAATTTTTTTTCCCGCTTTGCTGATGACATTGTTTTATTTTTTATTTATTTTTTTATCATTTTTTTTATTAGTGAAACACCATGAAGTACACTTATAGACTTATAAATTTTTGTGCTTGGGTTTCAGTTATACAATGATCAAGTACCCATCCCTCCACCAGTGCCCATCCTCCCCCACCACGGGTCCTAGCATCCCTCCCACCCCCCATCCTCCCCCCCACCCCCCCGTCCCACCCTGCTGCTGTGGCAGGGCATTCCTCCCTGTTCTCTCTCTCTTCTTTTGGGTACTGTATTTTGCCAGAGAGGCATTGAGTGGCAGTCATGTTTGGTCTATAGACCACTTTTAGCATGTCTCTCCTACCCTGGGAGGGTCTTCACAACACCCTTTATTTGGTGCTCTCTTCTCTATCTGAGCTTCCTTCTCACCTAGCACATGTGGCTGGCCTTCAAGTCATGGAGCAAAATTCCTGGTACTAATCTGAGCCCTTCCTGGGTGTTAGTCTCCCGTTTTGTTGTTTTATGTTCCCCAGATGAATGCAATCTTTCTGTGACTATCCCACTCTTTCTGACTCATTTCGCTTAACATGATACTTTCCATGTAGTACCACTTGTATGTAAATTTCATAACTTCATCTTTTCTAACAGCTACATAGTACTCCATTGTGTAAATGTACCAAAGCTTCTTTAACCAGTCATCTGTTCTCGGGCACTCAGGTTTTTTCCAGATTTTGGCTATTGTAAAGAGTGCTGCAATGAACAAACAATTGCAGATGTCACTTCGACTATACATTTTTGCCTCTCTGGGATATATTCCCAGGAGTGCTATAGCTGGGTCAAATGGGAGATCGAATTCTAATTTTTTGAGAATCGTCCATACTGTTTTCCAAAAGGGTTGGACCAGCCTGCATTCCCACCAGCAGTGACTGGTTAAACTACACAAGAAGAAATCACCCAACCCCATCAAAAAATGGGGCGAGGAAATGAATAGAAACTTTCGCAAAGAAGAAATCCGAATGGCAAAAAGGCACATGAGAAAATGCTCTACATCACTAATCATCAGAGAGATGCAGATCAAAACAACAATGAGATATCATTTCACACCACAGAGACTGGCCCACATCCACAAGAACAAAAGCAACCAGTGCTGGTGCGAATGTGGCGAGAAAGGGACCCTCCTTCATTCTTAAATTCTTAAGGGAGGAATTAAAGAACTGTAATCTAGGCCTGGGGAGGTAGAGTACAGTTCTCACCTTTCATGCAGACAAACCAGGTTGAATCCCCGGGCACAACATATGGTCCCACGAGTATTACTAAGAGTGCTCCCAGAGCATTGAGCCAGGAGTAAGCCCTGGGCATAACCAAGTATGGCCCAAAAGCCCCCAGGAGAGAAAATTCAATAAAAACATGAACAGCACTGTATAATGTTTTTAATAACGCTGTTACTGTAATATAACAAGAACAGGAACCCATGTTACCTCTATAATAATCATTTTAAAGAATTTAAAACTTTTTTGATAAAGAGGAAGAGAGAAAGCACAGCTGGTAAGGCACTTTCTTTGTACTCAGTTGACCCAAGTTTGATCCATGGCATCCCATCTGTTCCCCTGAGCACAGCCAAAAGTGATTCCTGATTGCCAGATGTGGCCCAACAACAACAGCAACAAAAAGATTTTTTTTTAAATAAAACTGGACAGATTGGTGGGGGGAGGACAAATATAAGAAAATCTCATACAAGGTCAGTTATTCCACTTGTAACGATACTTGATCAGTTAGTAACTATTTGGCTGATTATAGTTACTTTCACCAAAAAATGTCTATATCATGTTTCTTAATGCCTGGGTAATTCTAAGGGAAAAACCTTTTCCTGATCCTAGGGGAAAGGAGTGTTATCTTTTAATAGGGATGGGAATTATGAGGTGCTCTTGAGGGGACGGGGACAGGGAAGCATTTATCATGATTTGAAGAAGGTGAGTTGCACATATCCAGAAACAGGAATTACGTGCTTCAATCTTATGGAGTAACAGTAGCTCAGTAGCATGAGGGAAGCGGGCATGGGAGGGAGATCCATATTTCAATCTGTCATCACATTGCTTTTTAGTGACATGCTCAGTCTCCATGAAACACCTCTGATAGGGGAAATTTCACCCTTGTTGGGCTGTTGGGTATGCTACTTAAGCTGGGCGGGTTCTTTAACCTCACCTCCTCATCTCCAGAATAGAGATCATAATAGTACCTGTCTCAGTGCATCACGGTCAAGATTAGATGGACTAATGCAGGTAAACCACCAAGTTACCATTCACCAATACCCTCCCCAGAGTAGTATTGCTCCATTATTCATGTCAAATCATCTATTAGGCATCTAGAGCACATGTTCTCATTGTGATTGAAAGCTTATTTCCAGGCAAGAAAAAAAGCCGACTTCCTTAAGAAGTTGGAAAACCAGGGAATGAGTCATATCAATAGATGGTCTGCATCTCTTTGGCACTTATGTCTCTGAAGTCTCAGAAGTCTACTCTCTACCTCTATTCACTGACTTGTACATGAGAAATGTCCAAATGATCAGAGGTGGCAAGAGCTAAGAAATGAGCATTGAACTGGTTAAAGAAACTTTGGTACATCTACACAATGGAGTACTATGTAGCTATTCGAAAAGATGAAGTCATGAAATTTATATACAAGTGGTACTACATGGGAAGTATCATGTTAAGCGAATTGAGTCAGAAAGAGAGGGACATAGAAAGATTGCATTCATCTGGGAAACATAAAGTAACAAAATAGGAGACTAACACCCAAGAGTGGCCGAGATTAGTACCAGGAGTTTTACTCCATGGCTTGGAGGCCAGCCATACATTCTAGGGGAAAAGGGAGCTCAGATAGAGAAAGGAGCACCAAATAAAGGGTGTTGGGAAGATCCTCCCAGGATGGGAGAAGCATGCTAAAAGTAGACTATAGACCAAACATGATTGCCACTCAATGCTTCTTTTGCAAACCACAACACCCAAGAGAGAGAAAACAAAGGGGAATGCCCTGCCACAGAGGCATGGTGGGATGGGGGGAGGGAGAGATACTGGGACCCGTGGTGGTGGAGGATGGGCGCTGATGGAGGGATGG
Source organism: Sorex fumeus (assembly GCF_029834395.1). NCBI lineage: Eukaryota > Metazoa > Chordata > Mammalia > Eulipotyphla > Soricidae > Sorex > Sorex fumeus. The sequence continues at coordinate 62,528,826 of NW_026606059.1, forward strand.
GTACTTGATCATTGTATAACTGAAACCCAAGCACAAAAATTTGTAAGTCTACAACTGTACCTCATGGTGTTTCACTAATAAAAATTAAAAAAAAAAAAAAGAAATGAGCATTGAGGACTTGCGTCAGCTTGCACCACCTGGCTATATGGTGCTAGAAGCTTGCGGGGATCCTTCAGCCCTGGAGGTTTTGATAAAGAGGGTGAAGATATTCCATAGAAAATGGAAGACATTTGATGCCAGAGCAAAGCTCAACAGGCAGCTCAGAAAGTAGAAGGACGTGGGGAGAGGCCCGCATAGTGGGTCTTTGTGCCAGGTCACAGCCCAGAGCAGCATGTTAGCAGTGTGAGACCGTGGAGGTTGCTAGGTGCGTGTCAGCTTCTGGTAGGTGCAAAGTGGAGATGATGGAAGTTACTGCCTCACTGGTTAGCTGTGAAGAGAACTCACGGTCATCATAGAAATGAATGTGGCTTGCTGCTGTTGCTTTCCCAGGCACGGTGCTGATTTCCGTGCAAACAACACATATAAACAGCAATGAATTCATCTACTTTTATTAGCCTGATAATTGGGAAATGAGCATCTAAGTAGGTGAAGGGAAGCTGGTCTGGAAAAACTTGGTGCTAATCAGTAACGCTGCAATAAAGCTGTTTATGTGGCATGTGTTTATGGTGAGGTTCTCCTGGAAAGTGATGTTCCACTGATTGTTTTTTTTTTTTTTAGGGCAAAGATGTTCAATATTGAGTTCACTGATGAAGCATGTTACATTGTGGTCACTATAAACATCTCTGGATTTAGAAATAGGTGATAACAAATTAAAGAGACACATCTTAAATGGAAAGAAAGTAAAGAGGGACTTTTCTGATCGTTGACTGCCACCCAGGTCTTCTCCCCATAGCCTCCAACATGTGATTATAAAAACACATGAGTTTGTTTCTCATCAGCATAATGAGAATAACATTTATCTTAGAGCATTGCTGGGAAATTTGAATCTGGTGGTGCCTGTGAAAGGCCAAACTTAAGGTGTGATACACAGTAGATGTGTCTCCACCTAGTTATTTATGGAGTTTTGCCCTGGATCAGGTTTGGGGACTAGCACAGTAATAAGCTAATCAGTGGCCTGTGTAGAGAGAAAAATATTGTGCTTCACACCCAAAAGGAGAGAGAGAACAAAAGGGAATGCCCTGCCACAGAGGCAGGGTGGGATTGGGGGGATGGGGGTGGGAGGGATATTATCCATGGTGGTGGAAAATGGGCACTGGTGGAGGGCTGGGTATTTGATCATTGTATAATCGAAACCCAAGCACAAAAAATTGTAAATCTACAACTGTACCTCATGGTGTTTCACTAATAAAAAATTTGTAAAAAATTATGCTTCTACAGAAAATGGCAAATTTAATAAGACAACATTTGGGGGTTATCTAATTATGAATCTGCAGAACTATTTCGGACTCTCTAAATTGTAGATAACGGGTAGCAATTCAAAACATTCTGGCTATAGACCTGTAAACTTTGTGTTCCCCAGCCACCATGGATGAGGTGAATATCTTCTCACATTTACACAGCCATTTTCTTCTTCCTGGTTGTTAAATGGGTGTCCTGTTTGGATTCTTCTTGGAGTGGTTTTAACTTCTTAGCAGGTATTTACTTTCGTATTTGTTTGAGAGTCCTGATTTTACCTTCTTTTGACAATCATTCTTTAAACTTGGCAGGTAGTCCATTTTATAAATTTTGTTTTAAAATTTTGTTTTAGCCCCTTAGCTCCACTCTACTGACATGTTCCGGGGGCCTTTGTTTGAAGGACATTGCATGTTAAGCAAACACTGGCCCTCATTTCTCCGAAGCCTACAAAATTCTTTTGTATTTAAGGGTTTTGTGTGTGTATGTGGAGGTTTTATTTATTTATTTTGGCATTGTGATTTACATAATTAATAGTATTCATGATAGAGTTTCATACATACAATGTTCCAAGACCACACTCTACACTAACTTGTTCCCTTCACCCTGCTAAGCCCTTCCCCATCATTCACTATGGTAAGGTTAGCTCTGCAGACCAGTTCTTTGACTCCGTTATCTTCAGCCATGTTATTTCTCTTTCTGTGTTTCTTTATACAGCAATATGAGAGATCGTTCTGTGTCTGTCCCTCTCTGATGTACTTCACTCGACCTGATCATTTCCAGATCCATCCATGTGGCAGCAAGTGGCATGATTTCATTCTTTCTTGTAGCCAAGTAGTATTCCACTGTATGTATGTATACACACACAATATTTAGGTTTTCACCACCAGCATTCAAAAACTTCTGCAAATTTTCTATTAGCCTTTCTGGAAATTTTACTGTGTCTAAAAAGCACCTGCTGTTTTGTGGCAGGTGTCTAATAGAAGAGAAACTGTAGTGTTAACTCCCAGCAGAAATGTATTTAAAAGGCATAAGGTGGTTAGAGCACCTGAGAGGCATTAGGATGGATGGATTTAAATCATCAGATTAGACTTGAAGGAAAGAAATTTATCTATTTTCCTTGACTCACCAGATTCTTTTTTTCTGCTTGCTGAGGGCCAGCTTGGAATGCTGATGAGAGTGCTCCTCTGGGGCCAGGTGTAAGCTCACAGGCAACTTTTGATTCTCTTTTCTGCACAGTTAAGGATCTTTTCAGGTATTAGGCAATTTCAGCCCCAGGCTTTGCCTGGTATTCCTCCTGTGGTGGTTGCCAAAGTCAACCCACCTCTTCAGTTTCAAGCCCTCCAATCTATGAATGGTTCTTTTTCACCTGACAACTTGAAATACTTATTTTCCTGGGTGAAACACTCAGAGCTCCCCAGAACATAAAGAGTTTCTGAAGGGTATTTTGAATGTGTAAAAAGGTTTCTCTCTAGTCTGCATCATGGGAGAGCAGCAGGCAGTGTTAGATGTTGATGGGTCTGCCAGAGTGGTTACCCTGTGATCACCATTCCAAATGCTTAGTATTGTTTGGTCAGATTTCTCAGTTATTTCTTTTTTTTTTTTACCTTTTTGGGTCACACCCAGTGATGCATAGGGATTACTCCCGGCTCTGTACTCAGAAATTACCCCTGGTGGTGCTCGGGGGACCATATGGGATGCTGGGAATCTAACCTGGATTGGTCACATGCAAGGCAAATACCCTACCTGCTGTGTTATCACTCCAGCCCCTCTCAGTTATTTCTTACAAAACTTTTTTGTTGATGATGCATTTCTTTGTGCTTCAACACTGCCCCTAAGTACCTCTTTCCTCTTTCTGAACACACCACTAATGTGGAACAGTCTAAAACTTGGCAGTTCTGCTTACACTGTTGAATAAAGGTGAGGGGTGGGGGGTTATGTTCACCAGACCTCTGGATTGTGACTTTGGATTTGTTAACAATGTTCCTTTCAAACCTGATGTTCTGGGGCTGCAGAAAGAGTACAATGGGTGGGGCACTTGCCTTGCAGGTGGCTGACTGGGATTCAACCCCCAGCACCCAATATGGTCCGAGAGCCTTGCCAGGATTGATCCCTGAGTGCAAAGCCAGGAGTAAGTCCTAAGCACTGCTGGGTGTGACCCCAAAATCAGAAAAATAGCTCATTTTGTGCTTTTGCACACATTCTCCTCCTGCTATTATCTTTCCTGCTATTATGCTTCTGTTTTGCTTAGAGTTCGTCATGGTTAGTATGAAATGGACAGGTGCTAATAAAGTCAAGTGTGAAGAACTGCTGAGAATCCAGTGGAACCCAGTAGAAGCAAATGTAGTGTCAGCCTACTTAACTTACTGCCCTTCATCTGCACATGTTCTTTATTTTTTTTTGTACATATTCTTAACTTTATTGGTTTTCCTTCAAATACTGTGATATGCTTTTCTTTAACCTTCATTATATTTATATTTTACATGAACTGCTCTACATTTTAGTATTGAATTTTAACAGTATTTTAGGTCTTTACAGTAAAGTTTCTGACATCACCAGGGCAGAGTTATTTCCCATAAGTTAATTTTCCAATAATAACCTTTGTCCTTTGTTTTTAACCCCTTTCGATAGAAAGCTTACAAATGTCACCTTTGTAGTTCTTAGCATTCTTAATAATAATGGCATTATTCGGAATGTTGAAACGGACTCAAAATGTCATCTAAGGTTTTATGGGGTCTATAAAAAAATACCCCTTTCAGTGAGAAGTGTGAATGGAAACCAAATAGAGATCAAAATATCATCTCCTGTCCTGATTAAGCATTTTTTTTTTAAGAAAGTCATTTAGCTTTTCAGAGAAAGTGATTTGCTAAGAATAGTTCCCTTCCACCTTAGACATCTCAGCCGCAGACACAACTGGGCACTGCCTCCTTTGCAAACTACACTAGTCACGCAAATCACAAGAAAGAGACTGGGCAGAGCAAGCCCAGATCTTATTCCAAAAGCACCAAATGTTTAAGGGAAAAAAATCACAAGAGAAATGTGAAACTATTTTGAACTGAATGATAAAACAGCACTCATGTGTAGCTATCATATGACAGAGGAGACTTATAGTATTAACTGTCTACATTAGAAAGAATGATAGCACAGTGGGTAGGGTGTTTGCCTTGCACGAGGCCAACCAGTTTGAGTGGAGTTGGATTCCTCCACCCCTCACAGAGAGCCCGGCAAGCTTCTGAGAGTATCTTGGCCGCACTGCAAAGCCTAGCAAGCTCCCCGTGATGTATTCGATATGCCAAACACAGTAACAACAAGTCTCACAATGGAGACATTACTGAGCTCGCTGGAGCAAATCGATGAACAATGTGAGGACAGTGCAACAGTGCAGTGCTCCCTTAAGAAGTCAGAAAAGGAAGCGCCCGCTAATCTCAGAGTAAGAGCTGTGATCAGTGGAATAAAATACAAGCAATAAAGAAAATTAACAAAAGTTATTTGAATGACCAACAAAGTTATTCCTAACCATACTGAAAAGGATTTTTTTTTAATTTCAGCAATAAGTATAGGCATATCACTAAATTTTTTTATTCATTGAAGGATAATAAAATAATATGAATAATTATGCCAGTAACCTCAAATGAAATGGGCAGGTCTCTTAAAAATGATAGGAGGGCTGACTCAAGAAACGTGGAAAATGTAAATTAGCCACATATATTTTAATAACCAATCCTACAAACTTGGCGTCTCACATCTCAACTTTTGTGCCCCCACATTATGAAATAAATAAATCCTTTCTCTTTTTTTCTTTTAACATTAGGGCTGACTATCCATCTTGGGTATTCAGCTGCATCCCAGCCTGCGATGTGGATTCATTGGTTTTTTCTCCTCTGGAAAAGCCTGTGTTCTTCTCCTCTTAAACATCCCTTTCCTCCTCCTTTCTCTCTCTACTCACCACCCCCCCTTTCCTTCCCTTCAATTTCTCCCCTTCCTGTCTCTCTCTCCCCATCCAACCCCCTTCATTTTCTCTCTCTGTTCCCTCTCCCTTGTATTTCTCTAAATAAAACAAACTTCAATAAATAATTTTATTCCAACCACAGTCATTTTTATTTTTTTAATTTTATTGAATCACTCTGGGAAAAGTTACAAAGCTTTCAGGTTTAACTCTCGTTCATGCAATGATCAAACACCTTTCCCTTTATCAGTATTTATTTTTCACCACAAAGAACCCCAATATACCCACCTTCCCACCCCTCCCAATGCCTGTAAGGAAGATGAATTCTACGTAACTCTCTATCTACTTTGATTACATTCATTATTTCAACAAAAAATGCACCATTATTGTTTATAGTTTACACCTGACAATCAGAACTGATGAAAAGGCATTGTGAAATAATTTGTTTTCTACAGCTTGTTATGAGAACCATATAATTTTGGATTTCTGATATTTTCCTTATTAAGTCTGGAGGGATTTCTGCCAAGAGCCAGATAATTACGAGATTGGTTTCTGTGGCTCTGGAGCCTTGGCCATGCTGGAGAGCCATTCATGGGGGGCAACTCATGACCTTGGTAGGGCGTGAAGGACAAGCCAGGAACACCCTCCTTCCCATGACATTGCAGTTGCCCCGTCATCTCCGGCTCATATCTGGTTTTCTAAAACGCTCCGGGGCGGCCACCATCTTGCTGCCCAAGGGGAAAATGGCGAAAGGGAGAAACACCCCTTCACTCCCAGGGAGGCATGGTACCATGGATTAACGCATAGTCCATTCACTTTTCTGCCACAAGCTGCCAAGCTCTGCATTAAGTCCTTGTTCCTCTGGAGCCATGGCCATGCCAGAGAGCTTCTTGTGAGGAGCAACTTGTGACCTCGATAGGGCGTGAAGGATGAGCCAGGAACGCCCCCCTTCCCAAATAATTTTTAAACAAAAATTCAAAAAAAACTTCCTCAAAGAAAACTCTATGCATGGAAGTTTTCTCAGTGAAAACAAGTCAAAAATTTGTAATCTGAATGCAACAGAATATTGTTGAGGATCTTGGGCACTTTGCTTAAAGTGAGTTGAACTGTATGCATAAAAACTATAAAAATTAGCACTATTGTAAATATGTAATCCAGGCCACAGTAATATATTAAATAAGTTTACCAATGGGATGGGCAGAAGCAATAGCATAGCGGGTAGGCGTTTGCCTTGCACGTGGCCCGTGTGGCCGACAACCCAAGTTCAATACCTCCACCCCTCTTGGAACCCGGCAAGATACTGAGAGTATCTCGCCCTCACGGCAAAGCCTGGCAAGCTACCCGTGATGTATTCAACATGCCAGACACAGTAACAACAAGTCTCACGATGGAGACGTTACTGGGCCCACTTGAGCAAATCAATGAACAATGGGAGGACAGTGCTACAGTTTAGTGCTACTAGTGGGATAGAGTCAGAGGGGGACTAGAGAGATTAATTAAAGGATTCTAATACTGGTGGTAGATGTGGAGTCAGAATATTATGTCCCTGAAAATCTATTCATATGAAAAATCAAAATGACTAAAAAATAGAAGAAAAAATAAAATAATCTCTAGCCAAACTTACACAAATCCTTTAAGTAATTTAAGGAAAATTTCACTGTCAAACTCATGAGACCAAAATAACCGATTCTAAAGCTTGACAAAGATATTAACACAGGCTAATGTGGTAATATCTTGGCTAATATTGGAAGAGCAATATTTTTATGGAACTAATTTGACAAAATGCAAATAAACTGAATCTTCCAGTAAGCAAAAGGGTTATTATATCATGGTCAGCCATGCATAGGATTGCAAAGCTGATTCAGTATTTTATAATCAGTGAGATTCAGCACATTAAAGGAATATTTTTTAAAATTTCATTTTAGAGGCCATGTTTTACAAACCTGTTAATGGTGGGGTGCCATACCAAGACACAAAAACACCACCACCACAGTATTGACCAGAGAGTCTGCTTCCCTCCGTCATTGTTCCAGTGGGTCCCCCCTATGCCCCTTGCTCCGGTAAGCTTCCTACTGAAGACCAGTTCTCAGTTTCTCTTCCAAGCGTTTGTTGTTTCCCTGTAGGTTTCTTTATATTCTTTACTTCTGAGAAAGATATCTTTCTTTTCCTCTCCTTCTAATGAATTACACTCAGCATGATACCATGCACATCTCTCCATGTACAGAAAATTGCATGACTTCATCTCAATTCTGAGTAGTATTTATTATGTATATGTGTCATAGTTACTTTATTCAGTTATCTGTTATTGGAAGCTTGGGTTGCTTCCAGATCCTGGCTATTGTGAATAGTGCTGCAATGAACATAGAAGTGCAAATGTCTTTTCTGAATAATTTTTGGGCCCCTGGAATTAGGGCCCAAAAACAAGAAGTATAATTTCTGGGTCATATAGAAGATCTAGTTTTTTGGTAAGTGTCCGTATTATTTTCCCAAAGGCTGCACCTATTAATGTTCCCACAGCAGGAATAAATTATGTCATCACTTAGTAAGGTACAGAAGACTTCTTATTTACCTCTGGTATGTAAGGAACTTGGATTTTGTTGGTCAATCCTTATAATAAGTAAAATAGGGGTAAACTGAAAATCAGTGCTTTTTCTTCCAATTCATGAGAAAACTAATGTCACAAGAAAAATCGCCCACTTGATATTTGAGCACAGCCAGGATATTTAACAATGAAGCCTTGCTTTAGCTGGTTTGAATCCTACCCAGTAATAGTGAACAAAAGATTTGGGTACTTTTCAAAGAAGATTCTAAAATTTGAAAATATTTACATGAAAATATGCTTAGAAATAGTTATCATGAAAATAAAAAACAAAACAGTGAGATATCAGTGAATAATATCCAGTTGAGTTACATAATTAAAATTTAAATTACCTTTATAAATGAAAATGTGTAGCAACTGTATCTCTTGTACTTTGCTAAGTATAATATCAGATATCGTCTGATTAAATAACTGAATTTCTTAATTAATCAGAACCTTATTAATACTGCAATTCTACTTGGAGGTATTTATTCATAAATTGAAGACATATGTTCACAAAAATTTCATTCCACCAATATCTAAAGGAGCTTTACTTGGAATAGATAAAATTTTGAACAAACATTAGGCCTATTTGAGTATAGAATAAGCAAATTGTGTTATAGTAAGTAAAGTAAAGTAAAGGCCCTCCCGTTGATCATCGATTTGCCCGAGCGGGCCCAGTAACGTCTCCATTGGAGACTTTGTTGTTACTGTGTCTGGCATATCGAATACTCTCGGTAGCTTGCCTGGCTCTCCGAGAGGGGCAGAGGAATCGAACTCGGGTCGGCCATGTTGGCTGCGTGCAAGCAAACGCCCTACCCGCTGTGCTATCGCTCCCATTACTGGAAAGAAAAGGAATAATGTACACAGCACCATTGTGTTGAGTGATAGAAGTTAAAAAAAAAAAGAATTAGTCCAGTTGTACAAAATACAAGTACAGTCAAAATGAGCTGAAAGTATAGCTGATCAGGGCTGTCACTTGGAATGGTGATGTCACTTGGAATGGTTGCTTGGAATGGTGGAGGAAGGAAGAGTGATTGTAAAGAGGAGCAAACTTCTTGTAGTAATGAAAATTATTTATCTCTGTCATAAATGATCTACTTGACCACTATAAATATATGAAGTGTATCTGAGTTTTCTATCAGGACCATATAATAAAGCCGGTGAGAAGGTCAGACTGCTTCAAACCGTGTCAAGAGTGTTTTGTTTTTAATTATGTGCTTTCCAATTTTTCTAAAATGACACTATTTATGAAAGGAAAAGTGGAAATGTTATCTTTATTTTTTAATTCTGGATAGAGGATCATCAAGATTTAAAATGAGAGGCTGGAACTAAAGTAGAGCAGGTAGGGCGCTTGCCTTGCACGCTGCCAATCCAGCTTCAATCCCTGCCATCCCATGTGGTCCCCACGCACCAGCAGGAGTAATTCCTGACTGAAAACAAAGCCAGGAGTAAGCCCTGAGCACTGCAGAATGTGTTTCAAAAGCAGCCTCCTGACACAAAAAAGGATCAAAGATGATAGGATACAAAACCATTATTTATAATATAGGTAGTTATGGATAAAGATATTGAGTTTGAATTTCCACTTATACAATTTTCACTGGAGGAATGATCTGAAGATGTCAGAATAGATTTCTAAAGAAATTTATAATTTTTCCAGGATAACTTTGTATGACATATATGAATGTTTTTTAATAAAAACTACCCTCTTCACCATTTCATGAACATATGAAACCTCACCACCACTACCACTCCTCAAAAATAAATCCTCATAATTTATGCATGAAATTTGTTGTACTTTAATAAAACAATCATTTCTTCTATTTTTATCACAGAACAGCATTATTGTGTGACTAGCATAAGGAAATTTATGCTCTACGGAGTTATAGTCTTAATACAGCATTTAACATTTGGGCCATGGGATTTGTCACCAAATGAACAGAAAGATTATAGTTTTATGCAATCACATGATCAAACCCATCCCCCTCTGTTGCTCTCTATCACTGACTAACTGCCTCTGTAAGATGACTACAATCAATACTGAAATTCATATGGAACAACAAAGCTTCATGAATAGCTAAAGCTGGGGGGAAAGGAGATGGGAGGCATCACCTGCCCCAACTTCAAACTGTACTACAAAGTGGTAGTAATGAAAACAGCATGGTATTGGAATCAACACAGACCCTCAGATCAATGGAATAGAATTGAATATCCAGATGCAGACTCTAAAATGTATGATCATTTATTCTTTGATAAAAGAATAAGAAATTTGAAGTGGGGCAAGGAAAGTAATTTCAACAAGTGGTACTGGAAAATTGGGCAGCTACATGCAAAGAAAAAAAAAACCTCAGATCTATTTCTAATGCCATGCACAAAGTCAGATCAAAATGGATTAAAGATAACACCATCAGACCTGAATCCATATGCACATAGAGGAAAACTTAGGCATAACCCTTCATGACATTGAAGCAAAAGGCATCTTCAAGTATGAAACACCACTGACCAAGCAACTGAAAGCAAAGATAAACAACTGGAACTACATGAAACTAAGAAGCGTCTGCACCTCAAAGGAAACAGTGACCAAGATACAAAGACAGCCCATAAAATGGAAAAGAAAAATATTTACCAAATACTCATGTGATAAGAGGTTAATATCAAAGTTATATAAGGCACTGGTAGAACCTTACAAGAAAAAACATTCAACTACATCAAAATCTGGGGAGAAGAAATGAGCAGAAACTTCCTCAAAGAAGAAATACCAGTAGCCAAAACACACATGAAAAATATGCTCTCCACCACTAATCATCAGGGAGATGCAAATCAAAATAATGAAATATCACCTCACAGAGACTGACACACATGAAAAATAATAAGAACAGCCAGTGCGGACACAGATATGGGAAGAAAGGGACTCTCATTCATTGTCAGTGGTAATAATGACTGGTCTAGCATTTTTTGGAAAACAATATTGGCATTCCTCAAAAACCTAGAAATTAAGCTTCAATATGATTCAGCAATATCACTCCTGGGAATATACCTCAGAGGCACAAAAACGCATAGCAGAAAAGCCATCTGCAATCTGTGTTCACTGTAGCACTATTTACAATAGCCAGAATCTGGAAACAACCCATGCCCGAGAGCAGATGACTGGATAAACTATGGTACACAGTGAAATACTGTGTAGTCACCAGATTAAATGAAATCACAAAATTTGCTTATAAATGAATGGACATGGACAGTATCATGCTGAGTGAAATGAATCAGAGAGAGAGGAACAGACATAGAATGATTGCACTCATTTGTGCTATATAAACAAAACATAGTATGAGATTAATATCCAAGGAAAGTAGAAATGAGGGGCAGGAAGATGGGTCCATGGTTGGAAGCTTGCTGCAAGCAGCAGGGAAGAGCCATGGGAGTTAGTACAGGAAAGGCCAACTATGACAATGATAGTTGGCAATGATCACTCTTGACAAGAACTCAGTGCTGAAAGAAGGTAAAGGAATACACATGATAACCCTTGATTAACTATGTTGCAAATCATAATGCCCTAAGGAAAGAAAGAGAGAGAGAGAGAGAGAGAGAGAGAGAGAGAGAGAGAGAGAGAGAGAGAGAGAGAGAATATCTGCCATAGAGGCAGGGTGGGGGGTGGGGGAGTGGGGGTGGTGGGAAGGAAATAGGATTTTGATGGTGAGAAATATACACTGGTTGAGGGATGGGTATTGGAACATTGCATGACAAGCCCAATCATGAAGCACTTTGTAACTGTATTTCAGTGTGATTCAATTAAAAAAGAAAAACTTAAAAATAGAGACAGTCTTGGGAGAGCGGAGGGAAAGCAGGAGTGAAATTGGGAACATTGGTGTTGAGAAATGTACACTGGTGGATGGATGGGTATTGGAACATTGTATGACTAAAGCCCCATCATGAACATCTTTGCAACTGTGTATCTCATGGTGATACAATAAAAAAAAAAGCCATGAGTAAGTTCGGAGTACTACAGGGTATGGCTCAAGAGCTAAAACAAATACAAATATGTCCTCCCTTGTTCATGGATTTGCTGAATGTTTCCATTGTGAGACTTGTTGTTTGTTTTTGGCATATCGAATACTCCACAGGGAGCTTGCCAGGCTCTGCCGTGTGGGCGGGATACTCTCGGTAGCTTGCTGGGCTCTCTGAGAGGGATGGAGGAATCCACCCAGATCGGCCACATGCAAGGCAAACACCCTACCCACTGTGCTATTGCTCCAGCCCAATACAAATCTTGATCACTTGATCACTTGACATCCCATTATTCATCGATTTGCTCAAGCAGGTGCCAGCAACGTCTCCATTTGACTCTGTTGCGTGCTAGTGTAGCCCAATGGCGTCTGCTCATTCTAGGAATACGAACAGCCTCAAAACGATCATTTAGAGTCTTCATGAAGAAGTCTGACCATCTCATAGGTGGGTGGTCACACAATCTTTTGACGTCCCATGGAATCCAGTCAGTAATGACTAGTCCAGAGATCAGTTATCTCCAAGTCTCATTACATGTCCAGACCATCTGATTTTCGATGCCTTGACAAACGAGACAGCATCCCTGATTCTTGACCATCGACAGAGGTCGGAAGTCCAGATTCTTTCTCTCATTTGAGTGAAGTGTGATACTCCATGGATAGCTCTTTTGATTCCTCTTTGGGAGACCTGAAGAGTTCTCATCCTGTTTTCATAGGGCCCAGGTCTCTGAGGCATATGTTAATGCAGGAAGAACAGTGGAATCGAACAGATGTGCCCAGAGCCGGATATTCTTCGTCCACTTAGTTATTTCTTTGACGCTCTTGAAGGCGTTCCAAGCCTCTCTCTTCCTCCTGCACAACTCAGGTGCCAGGTCATTCATCATGTTGACTTCTCGACCTAGGTACACATTACTGGTGCATTCAGAGATGTTCTTCCCATTGAAAGTGAATGGAACGTCAGGAACTAGACCGTTTCTCATAAACCTTGTCTTCATGAAGTTCAGCTGTAGTCCAACCTTTCCACACTCACAGTCAAAGTCGGCCAGCACTTGTGCCGCTTGGCTGTTGTCTGGTGTTATAAGAACGATGTCATCAGCGAAGCAAAGGTGGTGTAGTTGCTGACCCTCTATCTTCACTCCCATTCCTTCCCATTCCAGTCATTGCATGACGTTCTCAAGGGAGGCAGTGAAGAGTTTCGGTGAAATCGTATCACCCTGCCAAACCCCTCTCGACATGGATGATCACTTCTTTGTGGAATGGTGAGACCCTGGATGTGAATCTGTGATACAGCTAATGGAGGATCCTGATGTATTGAATTTGAATGCCCTGATTGGCTAGGGCTTCAATGACTGCTTCTGTCTCAACAGAATCAAAGGCCATCTTTAAATCAATGAACATTAGACAGAGTGGCATCTTGAACTCCTGAGAAACTTCAATGAGCTTTGTTATCGTGTGGATATGGTCGATCGTGCTAAATCCTTTGTAGAACCTGGCTTGCTCGCTTGGTTGTCCTTCATCTAGAGCTCTGCCAATCCTATTCAGGATGACTCGAGTGAACAGCTTGTAGATGACAGACAACAGGAATATTGGGCGATGGTTGCTAATGTCATGGATGTCTCCCTTCTTGTACAGTAGTACAGTCCTGCTGGTTTTCCACTGGGATGGAACCTTGCATTCAGACAGGTAGCATGTGAAGAGCCGAGCCAGTGTATTGATGAGTACTGACAGCAGGTTCTTCAGGTGTTTGGGTTTGACCTTGTTTGGACCTGGTGCTGTTCGCTTCTTTATGGATGAAATGGTGTGTTGGATTTTAGAAGGGAGAACATTGGGAACGACATATCCATCCTGCAGAATTTGGTATGTGGGCAGGTGGACTTGGTTATCAAAGAGATCTGAGTAGAATTCATGGATAATCTTCTCCATTGCTTCTGGAAGATGTGATAGATCCATCAGGACATCAGAGGGCAGTCATCTTGGTCTTGGTCTGTCCTTGGCGAAGGACAGGTGGGCATTACGAATGCTTTTCCCGGCTTCTGCCCCATCTACCAGCACTTCTGCTCTTCTCTCTTTGAGGTCTTCCCTTATTGCTTCTCTGCACTGCTTTGCGAGCTTGGATGTTCCCTTGTAGTTGCCTGAGGCTTGCGCCAAACCACATTGGCAAATCAGCTCAAGAATTTGCGAAGACAGGCCTCTTTTTGTGGCTATCTCTCTCTCGGCATCTTTGCACAATCATGGAGTGCTGAACTAGTTGATCGTTTTCCTTGTCAATGTTGTCACTGATGGCATCTTCCCATGTTGTTGCAATAGTGGCAAAGAACTCCCAGTTGGTGGTTGTCCTGGGAGTTCCCTTTTTAAACTTTGCAGCCCTTTCTCCTCGCTCTGTGAGGTAGAATTTTGCACAAAGCAGACAGTGGTCCAATCTTGTTTGGTATTTTGGGACAACAGCAACATTGGTCAGGCAAGACCATGGATTGAATATGATGTGGTCTATTTCGTTGTGGAACCATCTACCAAGAGACTCCCATCTCCAAAGTTTAGATTTGGACTTCTGGAATTGTGAATTACCATGGATGGTCTTGGTCGACATGATGAACTCAGTCTCTCACCCTGTTCATTCCATTCTAGGCCATGGGTCCTGATGTGGAGTTCTTCGGCTGATCTTCTCAGTCCTATCTTGGCATTAAAATCACCCACAATGATCTTGTAGAAGGTGTGGTCTTCTTTATAGAATTTCTCCAGCTCCATGTAGAACTTCTCAATTTCTCCTTCATCATAATTGGATGTTGGTGCATAGCCAACGAAGATAGAAACTGCTGGCAGTGAACCACATCTATTCAAGTGTAATCATCCGATTCGAGTTATTAGGCATTCGAATGAATCAATGCTCATGGCCAAGTTCGTGTTGACAAGGACACCGACACCTCCGACTCCTCTTTTGTCAAATGTTCCGAGGAATATTCTTCCCCAGTGTCGAAAATGGCGTGATGTGATTGATGCCTTCTCATCTCAGTCAGACCAATGATGTACTTGATCTTTCATGCTTGCACCATCAGGTCCTCGATGGATACATTCGATGCCAGCATATGTGCATTTAAAGTAAAGACAGTCATTTTTGTCCTTCTTCATTTTGGCAGCCTAGGTCAGCCCTGAGATTTTATCGGCCTCTCCTTCCTCATTTTTCTTAATGCTGCCATATTGGTGGCTCTTTCAGGATCAGGGGAATGAGACCCATTGTATTTACTGGTTTTGGCATATCAAATACACCACGGATAGCTTGCCAGGCTCTGCCGTGTGAGCAGAACACAATCGGTAGCTTGCCAGGCTCTCCGAGAGGAATAGAGGCTTTTAGGGCTGCCTCTAATCGTCCTTGCAGGTGTTCCCTTGTTCAAACCATATTCGAACCCCATCAAATATGGTGCGATAATCTTGTAGTAAGTGTTTTATGATGTGTCGTGCAAATGCAAATCTAAGAAAAATAAATATTCATCTAAAAATTCTGATTCTTTGAAACAACAAACTGATGAAGCTCTAGAAAATCAGAGGAAAAGACATAAATTAGTAATATCTGTATAGATTGAAAGATAACATCATTGTAGATTACATAAATAATAAAGGAGAAAAAAATTACTCAATAACATAAGACTAAAGAGATGGCATTGAAGATACTGTGCAGGAATTAAGACATTTGCCTTGCACTCAGTTGTCCCTGATTCAATCCCTAGCACTGCCTGTGGTTCCCTGGGTACCACCAGGAGTGATCCCTGAGCACCACTGGACGTGTGGTGAATAGACTGAATAGAAGGTTTGCCTACATCTTACCACCAGGAAATGGAGAACTGGGGTTCAGAATAAACTTCCTGTATTTTTGTCCAGTGCCCCTCAAACCAAGTATCTTTCCACCCTTCTGCTTTTCCTTGACCACACCCAATGACAGAGCCCAAGCCAAAATTTGTGAGATATGAGAATTGTCATTGCCAGTCAAAAGGAACATTCTGGTCATACTTGAAACCTTGGCAAAGTGCTGCTTTAGTAAACTTCTGACACTTTGATTAATGCTAAATGTTACTTGCATGCTCTTTACATGTAAAAGTCTCAGTAAAGCACTGTCAGGACCGCAGGTTATGAGAAGATGCACTGATTCAGCAGTTATGTATGAATTGTGCTGGAACTGCTCAAAGTTAGCAAATAGTAATTTTCAGTATTCTTGTGAGACGTGGTGGGCAGAAGTGAATTCTCTGGGCAACTCATGGCAAGTGTAGTTGCTGAGGACCAAGCCCACTTGTTGGGTAGTAAGAGGACCTGAAACCTGGGAGATGCATAAAACAGTGCCTGATGTGAAGGAACTCCATGATATTGTATAATGTCAGTATTGGTCCCTAATTAGTGAATGGTTACCCATTTATAGAATACACTGTGTGCCATTAACTGGGCTAACTGCAATGAGATAAGAGTTGAGGCAGCAGAACCCCTCTCCAATCTTTTATTTGTGCCAATAAACAGAGGCTCAGCTAAACTAATTGTGTACAAAGATACACAACTTCTTGGATTACCAGAGAATGTTCAAAACTAGGTCACATTGCAATGGGAGAAC
The DNA here is from genome assembly GCF_029834395.1 of Sorex fumeus. Taxonomy (NCBI): domain Eukaryota; kingdom Metazoa; phylum Chordata; class Mammalia; order Eulipotyphla; family Soricidae; genus Sorex; species Sorex fumeus. Next base: position 62,545,331 of record NW_026606059.1, read on the forward strand.
AGGAGACCCATTCTTAGGCAAAGTTCAGTAGATTTCCTCCCTTAGAAGTAATCAGAGTGGTGGCCTGAAATGGGCAAGACACCTTTCCAAGGAGTGTATTTTTCCACACCTAAATCCAAATGCAGAATGAAGGTTTTGTGTAGCCATCTACTCAATCTCCTACTTGGTTACTTTCAAGCAGATCCAACTTTTCCTTCCTTTCTCTCTTTACTCCACTTCTCGCATCCCCTAGGAGAATGTCACAGGATACTAAAGCAACTGTAACACAAAAAATACAACTTGTTTTAGATACACAAAAAATGTAACTTGTTTTGATTCTTATTTTGAATAATGAAATTAAGTTGATTCAGTATGATCTTATGTGGTTTAGGAGTCTGCTGTTCGTGTTTTAACTTCTGTATCTATTTGATTCAATTTATTACTGATGACTTTGTTAATCACACTGCTTGGTTTTTGTTTTGTGTGCTTTTGGAAATGTCAGATTGCCAAAACTGAAGATTTCCTTTTAGCTGGGCTTTTATCCTAATCCCTAGGAGAAAATTAATACGCTGTTACATGCTCCCTTCCTGTCAGGTCACCTCATGATCTATACAGAGCCTGGAGTGTAGGACAGAAACTACAGCTTTGAACTTTATAGGTAACTGGGAATTATGCCCTTTTCAGAGAAATCAGCTAAGAGCACCAATGACATTCTTCCTTTAGATGGCATCATTTATGGTCTTGGATCTGATAGCACATGGTCATAATGAAAGAAACTAAATCATCCTCCACACATGGGACTGATTATATTTAAGATACTGTGGTGATGCTGTTTTAAGACAATGGTCCTCGGGCAGTCTTGACCGATGTCATGTCAGGCCATTGTGTTTAGACACATAGTCTTCATCAGAGCCTTATTAGGTTATTTTTCAGCCCCCATGTCATCTTTAGGACAATGTGGCTGTTAAAGTCTTTAATTGCTCTTGACAAGCTTTAAATCTTGGGTGGTTAGGAAAGATTCTAGAAAGCGCAGACTGTGAAGTCTTGTGCTTCACCGACTATTCAGTGTGTGAACTTGACCAGGTTGGTTTAAACTCTCTAGCTGTGGTTTTCTCTAAAATAAGCACCTTATTAATGGGATTGGTTACCACTGATCTGTAGTGTGTGGACTGTATACAAAACTCTGTCATAAGCAGAGCTTCAAAAGTACTTTACACATGATGAAGAATTATATAAATGCACAACGTTTGTGTGGTTTTAAGAATACAGCTACCATCTGCTTTTTTTTTACTTCTTGGAGGGGGTCACACCTGGTGGTGCACAGGGGTTATTCCTGTCTCTGCACTCAGAAATTACCCCTAGTGGTGCTTAGGGGACCATATGGGATGCTGGGAATTGAACCCAGGGCGGCCACTTGCAAGGCAAATGCCCTACCTGCTATGCTATTGCTCCAGCCTCTATCATATGCCTTTTAAAATTTTCCTCTATGACTTCACTTTTACTAAATACCTACATTAATACTAGTTTCATGGAAAGTATTATTATTGAAGAGTACTCAGTGCAGGGTACCTGTTAAAGCAATCTGAATTTCCTCTTTTATATCAAAAGTCAAAGAGCAAAAGTAACAGTGTTTGTTTGTCAGCAGTCATTCCAGATACACCACACACCCTAAGTCATGAGCAAGCTCTCAGACTCTCCAAGAGCTGCATTTTATAGCCTGTAGAGTTATCATATTGTTCCTGTCCTTACTGAAGGTCTATTGTAACACATGGATGGTCATATAATAGAACAAACATCTAACTATATTATTGTCGGTTTTATATGCAACTTGGCATGATTTGATAGATTATTTTGGGGTAGTGGTTTATTTTGGGGTAGTGGAATGAATGAACATTCCATATAAATTAAGGTTAATTGTTTCTTCACTTTTTGATAAAGCAGTTCTGCTCTGGAGCACAGGGGTGGGGTGAGAGAGACCTTGTGCATCCGGTCTCTTATCCAGTCTCTAAAATCAGCTAGTCAGCTTTAGTTTCCCTAGTGCTGTAAAATGTTTGCCAAGCATATTTCGAGTAGTGATGATTATGGTAAATAGTTTTATCTACCAAGTATGTATTTAGTATTGACTACTCCCAGAAATATCTCGAGTAACTCATGGTATAAAGAATTCAAAGGATGTGATTTCTTGCCCATAAAGTAGTTATCACATTGGGGAAAGGCTTACTATAGAAAATATTAATAGTCAGGCACTATGGTAATAATTTTACTTTTTTTTTTTTTGGCTTTTTGGGTCACACCTGGAGATGCTCAGGGGTTAGTCCTGGCTCTGCACTCAAGAATTACTCCTGGTGATGCTCAGGAAACCATATGGAATGCCAGTAATCAAACCTAGGTCAGCCACGTGCAAGGCAACGTACTATTGCTCTGGCTCCAAAATGAAACTTTTAGAAATTAGGTATTTGGGGGCCAGAGAGATAGTACAGTGGGTACTTGCTTTGCACATGCCCAACCTGAGTTTGATTCCGATACCACATATGGTCCTCTGGTTCATCAGGAGTAATCTCTGAATACAGAACCAGGAAGAATCCCTGAGCACCATTATGTGTGACCCCCAAACCAAAAAATGGATTAATTAAATTAAATAATAAGGTAGTTTGCAGTGTCTGTATTGCAAACCATAATGCCCATATGTAGAGAGAGAGAGAGTATGGGGAATATTGTCTTCCATGGAGGCGGGTCAGCGGGGAGGGGGTATGCTGGGGAGATTGGTGGTGGGGAATGTATACTGGTGGAGGGATGGGTGTTTGATAATTCTGTGATTGTAACCCAAACATGAAAGCTTGTAACTTTCTTACGGTGATTCAATAAAATTTAAAAAATTAAAATAGGATAAAATAAGGTAGTTTGTCTTGTGTCAGACAGCTTAAAAGGGTCCGAATGAGAATTTTAATCCAGGACTGGAAAGGTTCAACAGTCCTGTTTTAACCTCTATGTTGTACAAGATAGCATCTTCCAAGGACTGTCATACCTATTATTGTGCTTTACAGATAATTGCTGGGTTTTGTTGTTACACTGGAAAGAGTATGACAACACTGCCTAACCCAGGCTCTTCTCCTGCCTACCTAACTCTCTCTCCACCCACACTAGGACTTTGTTTTCTGTTTTTCCCTTATGAATCTTCAGAATTTATTCCTTTGTGTTTACATTTCAGCTCAAAAACATGCTTTATCCCATCAGTATTGCTGCCTTTCAATTCTATCAACCTTCTTGTGTAGGTTTTCTGTCTCTCTCTGAGTAATCATCCATCTAGCTTCATAACTCTCAACGGAAGTAGCTGTTTTTCAGTCTTGTGATTTTAACTTAAACAGGTACTTCCAGCTTTAAATAGAGAAAATGCCTGAGCCAGACAGATAATAATACACATGATAAGGTGCTTGCTTTGCATGTGGCCAATTAGGGTTCAATCCTTGGCATCCCATATAGTCGCTCAAGCACTGCCTTGAGGTGATTCTGGACTGCAAAGTCAGGAATAACTCCTGAGCATCACTGGGGTGCTCCCTGCCTCAAGAAAATACATAATGCCTCCTGAACAAAGTAAAAACACCTAACCTTAGCATGAAAGGCCTCATAAACATTACTCAGCTCTTATCTCACCATTCCTCTCATGCTTCCTATTCTGAGAAATACTCTCAATCCCATCCCAATGTCCAACTTTTGAGCCTATAATAAATTATTCTTAAGATATAACTTAAGTTATTCTTACCTTCCCTATCCTCCCTGCTCCCTGCCAGACAGAATTCATTATTCCATTCTTTATTTTCTTTGCTTTGTTTATTTGTTTGTATTTTAGTGGTGATCAGGGCTGACTCCTAGCCCTGTACTCAGGGATAAATCCTGATGAAGGGCATCAGAGGACCATATGGGTTACCAGGGATCAAACCTGGTTTAGAGGTATGCATGGCAAGCACCTTACCCAGTATACTAGCTTTCTAGACCTCTTTACATTTTTTTGTAATAAATAAATTATGCCTCTTATTGCTAATATGACACTTTGTATTTTCTATTTTATCGCATTCTTGTAATGCTATATTCACAAGTCCAGAAACTCTTCAAGGGTAAAACTAACATCTGATTTATCTTACTATCTCTAGCTGTGCTAACAGCACGTGGCAGAAAACCAGCATTTTCTAAGTGTTGATTGGATTAAATTGAGTTTCTTCTTTCTTTGATAGGCTTAGCCCTGGATTTGAAGTCTTTCTTCATCTCCTTTGCTATGCAAAATTTTGATTAATTTTGACTTTTGTGATTTGTCTTTTTTCTAAGAAGCTCATCCTATCCTTTCCTATCTGCAGCTTTTTATAATTACATTCCATTGATGCTCATGTCTGTCTTCCTGTCTCCTCCTTGGAGAAGTCATTTTACTTTTTTTAAGGACTCCCTACTTGAAATCTATGCTAAGCCCCAAAATGTCATCTCTAAGAGTACTTGAATGACACGCTCTTGAAACTTTGCAGAATCCAAATTCCCTTATTCCCATCAGGCAGATCTTCCCAGGGATATTTTGGCAGCTGTACCTGGATCTCTCTTTAGTTGCCAAGAATGATTGTCACACTGTTGTAGAAGCCTGTGGGGAAATTCAGGAGCCAGGTGCTATGTTGTAGGTTGGAGGAAATAACCTTCATCTGAAAAGATTCTGTTTAGGGCAGTAGGGCAAACCATAGAAATACTTAATGCCGATTAACCTGTTTCACAGGCAGCAAAGCATAATATAAATATAACATTGTTATTTCAGATCCCCCCCCCCCAGGTGACTGGATTTGGGATCAACAATGCAAAATTTTCATTCCCAGTCCTACCTGGCAAATTAGCCAAACTTAACGTGACATTGATACTATATCAGAGATTACTACGTAAATGAAGAAATGAGGACAATAAGTAGCTAGATTCCTAATATTTAACAATTTGAACCAACAAAAATGGTAATGTTTTTAAGTTTTACATGCCAGCAGAATGATGTATCTTGTCTAAAGAAAAAAGATAACATGTAGATTTTTTTTTTTTTTTTGCATTTCTTGTGTGGCACATTGAGAAACACTTTTTATACCTTAACAACTCTTACTTGAGTTATCCTCTTTTGATGTGGGGAAGCTGAGATGCAGCATATTTTCTCTGACTCTAGTGATTATTCTTCAGATGCTGTCTCTATGTTTCCACTTTCCAGATAAGTTGTACGTCTAGCCCTGTATTCATTTAGTACTCCACCCTCTTCCCTGGCTATGCCTGTCCTGTATTCTGTGTTGTATTTCTCATTTTCTTTCTTTTTTGGTATATGTACATGCAATTGCACAGTCATGCACATCAAGAAGAACGTGCAAAACATAGTACCCCCCAATTCCTTAATCTCTGTTTCAGTAACTCTCACTTGTGAGAGTCCAACTTTCAATAGCTTTAGCACCTCTGATGTTGAGCTGCTTGGAACGCCTTCAAGAGAGTCGAAGAAATAGCTAAGAGGATGAAGAACCTCCAGCTCCAGGCACATCTCTTTGATTCCACTGTTCTTCCTGCATTAGCATACGCCTCAGAGACCTGGGCCCTACGCAAACAGGATGAGAATGCTATTTGGGTCTCCCAAAGAGGAATTGAAAGCACTGTGCTTGGAATATCACGTTTCACTCAAAGGAGAGAAAGAATCCAGAGTTCCGACCTCCGTTGACGATCAAGAATCAGGGACGCTGTCTCGTTTGCCAAGGCATCAAAAATCAGATGGGCTGGTCACGTAATGAGATTTAAAGACAACCGCTGGACTAGAGCTGTTACCGACTGGATTCCACCGGATGTCAAAAGATCGCGTGGCCGCCCACCTACCAGTTGCTCAGACTTCTTCATCAAGATCATGAACAATCGGTTTGAGGCTCTTCGTGTTCCTAGAGCAAACAGACGCCATTGGGCTACACTAGCACGCGACAGGGACAAATGGAGACATTACTGGCGCCCACTCGAGCAAATGGACGATTAAGGGGAAGTCAAATGATCAAGTGATCAAGTGATCTACTAGTATAGGATTGGTGAGAACATCCTTGTAGTTAAAACAGGCAGTCCTCAGCACCCCAAAAAAGTCATACATCTCCAAATAGCAGGCATTTTTCTCTGCAGTGTAATTCCTTTGAATGTTTTCTTCCTGTTATTCTCCTTCCTCCCCAAGGTTTCTCTAAAGAAAAAAAGCATGAACAGATTTTCATAAATTCATTAAATTTACAATGGATTTCCTTAGTGATTGGTACATAGCACATAGCACAAACTCAGCACGATATTATAATACTTTTGGGAGAACCTACTGTGAACAGTTTCCAAAGGTCACACATTTTTCAAAGGTCATACATTTTTCTGTTGTTCTTCCCTGTGAATCAGTGTTTCAAAGAATAGTGAGGTGTATCTGCGTGGTGTGGGCTGTGGGGTAAATGCAGAGAGACACGGGTCAGCTATAATGATTCCAGATTATGCCTTTGGGTTAGTATATTCACGGTGATAATCAGAGGAGCACATAGGGTAAGATGTAATTACCTTTATAGGTAATTATAGTTACCTGCTCTGCAAAACTTGCTCCCACAAAACTCAACTCTTCCCGACTAGAGTTTCTCTGCAGATAGCTCCCAAATAAAAGATGAAAATATAGCTGTTACAGCCATCTTCCTGTAAAATAGAAAAGGGAAACCACTTCTTTCCATGATTTCCTAAATGTATTCAAGTAACTGTTCTAAAGCTTTCCCTAGAATCTTTTAGATTTTGTGACTCATGAAGAATTTCCCAGTTATATTTGTATTGCATTTGAAATCTATCAAGGGCTATTTCATACACAGTATCTAACCTGAGAGCCCTCTTGCTAAAATATTTGTGTGACTCTCTTTAGATTGAGGAATCCGAAGCTCAGAAAAGTGAAGAATATTGGTCCAGGCCACATAGCCAGTAGATGGCAGTACTCAGCCCTCTGACTCTTCAGGCTATGTATGAGTTTACCTAGCCCAGGGCATGTTCCACTGGCCTCTGTAAGGCAACCCTCATCAGCAAAGTCACATTTGTCTTTTATAAATATTCTGTACTATTCTGTACTGTAGAACATGCATAGGGGAAGGTTGGACCAAAGGTAAAATTGATTTTTTTGTTTATTTTGTTTTAAATCAAGATACTGTGATTTACAAAGTTGTTCATAATTGTTTCAGGCATATAATGTTACAACACCAGTTCTATCACCAGGGTCCTTAAGGTCCCTGCCACCCCCCAGCCTGCCTCCTAGGCAGGCATATAGCAAATTTAAAACAAGAGAAAATTGTTTTAAGGAGATGCAGAGGGACCAGAGCGATAGCACAGTGGGTAGGGCATTTGCCTTGCACGCGGCCAACCTGGGTTCCATCCCCGGCATCCCATATGGTCCCCCAAGCACCGCCAGGAGTGATACCTGAGTGCAGAGCCAGGAATGACCCCTAAGAATTGCTGGCTGTGACCCAAAGAGAAAAAAAAGGAGATGGCAGAACTCTGAGGCTATCTATCCCTGACATCATTGTTCAGAATTATTTAATACTGGAACTATTATTCATACAGAGATATATTATTTCCTCTATTCATAAATAGAAGGGGATAAAAATTATACTACTGAGACCCTGCTCTGAAACAATTAGCAAACTATCAGGACATATGGCCTAAAAACAATGGAAAAACATATGTTTTAGTGATGTGTCTCTTTGATCATATATTGGATGCTCTAGCAGCAAACGCCTGTTTTCTGGCCGGAAAACTATCCTTGTCTTGTTTTCCATTTTCCATTTAAGAAATTGGCTAGCTTTCTTTGGAGAGATTTTGTAGTCTGTATCCTCTGCTCTTTATCACCTCCGGCTGCACACATTTGAGTCGGATGTTCTTAGTACATTTTAAAAGAAAAGCTAGGAAATAAATCGAATCAACAAACTGGTCTACTCTGCTTCTTTGGAAGCAGAACGAATAGAAATCTATTGTGTGCACCCCGCACTAAAGGTAAAACCAGGTGATGTTCACAAAGTAACAATTGAGTACAGGTCTACTGAAACTTCATCTTTTAAGAGGAAAGTTTTAGAAGTAAACCCTCCTTTGTCTTGAATTCACTGTCTCTTCATGTACAAAACCTGAACTACAGCATAGAATTGATGCTTGCTTGAGACTCAGAAGAATTGAGTCTATGGCAAGCAGAAGGGAAAAAAGAAAAACATAACCCTCTGGAAAGAAATTCAGTAGCTCAGTAAACTTGGGCAGGTCACACATCTGAAATCTGGCTCAAGTTCATCATTGGACAACAGTGGAGTTTAAATAGAAAACCTCTCAAGTCTGTTTTAACAGTTAGATTCTAAATTGGGCATTTAGCAGTTGAATATTAAAGAGATCTTTGTTAATGATACATTATTATGCAAGATCGCACAGTGAATTGCACTGTTCACTAATTTATCTAATTTTATTTCAGTACTCATTTATGTCTTACAGTGTTTGAAAATAATAACATTTCTTTCCATTACAAATACTCCATAGCTTAGACCTGTAATCTTTTAGGGCAAATTTTTTTCTTTTCCATTCTAATAATTTGCTTACTTACTGAATATTCTATCATTATCACTATTGAAGTTTATATTCCAATCAAATATTTTGCCATTTATTATGAAGTGCTAATTTACAAGTCATTCATTACCTAATAATTGCTCAATTATCTCTAAATTAGTGCTCATTAATTTACTCAATAAACATTTGCTGAGAAATTACTAGATGGCCAGTACTAGCAGAAGGGAGACACAAGGCAGCCTAAGAAGGAGAAAAGGGCTTCTTTTTAAAGTTTTTTTAAAAATTTTTATTGAATCACCATGACAAAATTGTCCATGATTACATTTCAGTCATAAGTTCCAATACCCATCCCTTCACTAGTGTAATTTCCCAGCACCGGTGTCCCCATTTTCCCTCCTACTTCTCCAAGCAACCCCCCATCCCAGCCTCCCTCTATGGTAGGCATCTCTCTTCTCTCTCTCTCTCACCTTCTCTTTCTTTCTCTCATTTTAGGCATTATGGTTTGGAATACAGATGCTGAAAGGTTATCATGTATAGCCCTTTACCTACTTTCAACACTCAGTTCTTGTCCAGAGTGACCATTTCCAACTAATATTGTCATAATGGATCCTGAAGGAGAGCTTCTCTAAAGAAGGAATTAACTCACTGTCCCTCCTAGAACAAGCGATCTTCTTTAGTGCAAGCACATATGTTGACAGTATCTCTTAGTTAACCCAATTTTATTTAGCCTCATTAGAAAAAAAAATCTTCTCAAGCAATGAGGTTTAGAAACATATCTGTTACAGATTTTACCAGAGAGGTCAAATGAAAGGAGTCTGAAAGTACTGAAAATAAAGGTAAAGGTAAGGTAAAGGCCCTCCCGTTGATCGTCGATTTGCTCGAGCGGGCCCAGTAACGTCTCCATTGGAGACTTTGTTGTTACTGTGTTTGGCATATGAATACTCTCGGTAGCTTGCCGGGCTCTCCGAGAGGAGTGGAGGAATCGAACTTGGGTCGGCCATGTTGGCCGCTTGTAAGGCGAACGCCCTACCGCTGTGCTATCGCTCCAGCTCAACTGAAAATAAAAGACTACAATATTGGTGAGTCATTAAAATCAGCTTTTAAAATAATACACATATATTGCTTTGCAAATGAGTATAGGTGTCAAGTATTTGTGAGATGAATAAAGTAATAGAAATCCTGAGGAGACAGGCTTGAAAGAGTTCTTTGGGTTTTAAGGATTATTCTGATTCCATTGTGCCAGTTATCTTGGCTAGTACTAGTTCAACTGTTATCGGGACTGAATGAATAGAAATTCTAGTGGACTAGATGGCTTGATTTTCACGTAATACAGTTCTTTTTGTCTGAAATATTGGCAGCCACAACATTTAGTTCAACCGGTAAATGTTTTTTTAGGTGAAACCAAGCAAATATTATTTGGTTCTGCCTGAGTTTAATGTTGGGCAGAAGTGATTGTACAGTAGGTAGGGTGCTTGCCTTGCACGCAGAGGACCTGGGTTAGATTTCTGCCATCCCATGTGTTTCCCCGTGCCCCACCCCTCTACCTCCATGAGTAATTCCTAAGTGCAGAACCAGGTTTAACCCCTGAATATCCCCAGGTTTTCCCACCATGCACCCCCTCCCCCAAAAAAAAGAAACATAAAGATTTCTTTAAGGGCCAGAGCTACGGCACAGCTGGGAGTGCATTTGTCTTCCACATGGGTTGAACGCAGCCTACTGAGTTCAACCCCCAGCAACCCATGTAGACCTCTAAACACTACCAGGAGTAATCCCTGAGCATCACAAGGTGTGGCAAAAATATAAGTGATACACTCTGACTCCCTAGAGACAAACTAAGTCAAAGATTAGTATCACTGACTGATTCTCTTTTGGCAGAATTTGAGTCACATTCACTGCGGGGGAAATGCTAATGCTTTTTCATCTAAACATTTCCCTGGTCTAGTTCATTATTAGATAATTAACATAACAATTTTTAATATGGGTGATGGTATATAATTAAAAAGTTCATCACTTCCGATAAGATTCTCTCTGTCTTGTATCATTCTGGAGTGATAGCACAGCGGGTAGGGCGTTTGCCTTGCACGCAGCCCACACAGCCAACCTGAGTTTGATTCTTCCGCCTCTCTTGGAGAGCCTGGCAAGCTACGGAGAGTATCTCGCCTACACGGCAAAGTCTGGCAAGCTACCCCTGACATATTCGATATGCCAAACACAATAACAATGAATCTCACGATGGAGACATTACTGGGCCCGCTTGAGTAAATCAATGAACAATGGGAGGACAGTGCAGTGCAGTGTCATGCTGAGCTTTTGCATGGACCATACTTGTTGCAAACAGCCTCTTTGCTTCCACTTCAGTAGGGGCTACTAAACTATTAATGGGGGCAAACTTCCTTAGTCTAATAGCAAGAATCTCCTGTCCTCTGTTCATAGCCCTCAACATTGATCTCTGTTCTGCATCGCATTCAGGGGAATTTTTCCAGAGACTTTAAAGGAAAACGGGGGATATAACACCAGATAAATGAGAATATTGAGACAGCTTCAGTGGCAGCGCCCTTTGAGTCCCCCAGGCCTCAGGCTCTGTTAGTCTGAAGAAGCCCTCCCTTCTGTTCCAGCACACAACAGGCAGATCCAAACTTGTGAGCTGCCACTCTGCATGTGGAATGTGTCCCCGGGGGGTGCTTTTTCACTTCTTTGAGCTGACTGGAAAGCTCATTCTTAAAACATTCAGAAAAGGAGCCTGTTTGTCCTAGAGGAGGATACATGGCCCTCCACCAGAATGGAAACTCCAAAATCCTTGTCTTCCTCTCAGAAACTGGTACACTCACCTTGAGCAAAAAGCAGGAGCTCCAAATCCTTATTCTGAGACATCATTTTCCTCCAATTATATTCTTTCATCATATACATATGTGTGTGTGTGTGTGTGTGTGTGTGTGTGTGTGTGTGTATATTCAGCCTTATGGAATATACATTTTGGTAGCTATTCATTGGTGGTAATCTACGAATAAAAAAAATAATATATTAGCCACAGTTGGACTTCAGGAGGGTTCTAGAGACCCAAATATTTTTATCTGATTAAAAAAAATCATAGTGATTTTTTTTCTTAGAGGTGGGTAAAGGAGCTGGTGATATGGGTTCATATCCATGATAATCCAAGTTATATGTAGAAGTTTAATAGAATATTTTAGGTGGGGGACAAAAATAAAAGAGTTTTAGAAAATGGTCATAAGCGTTGATGATTCCTTAAGACATTTTTTCCGTTATCCTAAAAGGGTGCTTAGTTTTTCTTTCTGAAGAATGAGCTGACCACGTAGTTCTGCAGTTGTCTTAAGCTCCTCAAGGGGGAGCTTTCATACAAGGTAACTGCAGTAAATGCAGTGCTGATGTTCTATCTGGACTTTCAGCCGCTCCCCCTTATCCTTCCAATCCTGGTGGGATTTTCCTCCAACATGTTATCTTTACTATTTTGACATGGGGCTTGGGGGATGATAGACTTCCAACTATAATTTTTTAAAGGCATATCAGGCCATATGCAGTATCATTGTATGGCACTTCCCCCGTAGTGTGTAAAGAGAATGATGAAGTCTGGTCATTGTCACTATGAGATAGATCCCTACTGGAATCAGCGGCAGCTGAGCCACACGGAGGGCTTTGGATGAAAGCATTCTTTGTGGATAAAGTTATTCTTTGGGCAGAGAGGAGGAAGGCACACCTACCACTGCTCAAGGCTTACTCCTGACTCTATGCTCCAGGATCATTCGCAATAGGAGGCACCTGGAATTGAACCCAGGTTGACTGCATGCAAGGCAAGAGCCCTACTTGCTATGCTATCTCTTGGCTCACTGATGGAGTTAATCTTATTCATGAATTCATACCGCCACATCAGCAATCACATTTTTCTGTGGTTAGTACGAAAAGGATTACTCTTGTCCTTTAATAAACCTTGGAGGGCATTCCCAAACTACTTTCAAACCCTGTTCTTTCAACACAAATCTACTTCAATGGAGACTACATAGTTATCCACATTTTTAATCTCCAAGTGTAAGAACTGGTTTAGTTCGACTCAAAGACATTTTCAAAAGGAAAAGGAAAGATTAATAATTGTGCTTACCCCCTTTGCAGTTGAAATTGAAGTGTATTGAGTATGAAGTCTTTTATCTGAATAGATACTGAAAAAGTTATTTCCTGTTGCTCCTTTTTTCATAAAAGAAAAAATTCAGATATGCCACATTGTCACTAAAATGTACTTTTTGCAGGTGATTACTTGTTCTAATTCAGCCTCCCCATTATCCTCAGAGGTAATTTCCTAGGGGGAAAGTTGAGTCAAAGAGAAGATATAGAGTAATACTTCTCTTCATAATTCTTGAAAATATAATACCCTTTCATCAGAAATACAGTCTTTTAAAGGAAAAGGATTCTCCTGTTTTAATTCTGAATACAATGGGAGGATTTCTGTGGAATATAAACATTTGCAAATTCTTTATGTAAGTATGCTTTAACCAAACACCGGGTAAATGTTGCAGTTTATTAATAACTTGCAAAACCTCCAAATTGGGAAATAAAGCTATACTAGTAGGATCCCTAATTTGGCAGCTAGTCAAACCTGAGAGCAATTGTTTAATACCTTTTTACCCATAAAGACTCTGATTCACTGAAAACACTCAAGATTTCAGCAGATTTTATCCCACCCCCTGACCCTGTACCAAATTGCTCAATTATCTTCCATAAAGAGTTCTATTATTCTTTCAAATGTGAAGTAATAGAAGACTACTGTAATCGATGTTATAAAATGTGTATTGTGTTGTCTCTGTCTAAAAACAGAGCTGTTGCTTGTTCTTCACTTTCTACTTATACTTATTTAACAACTAATTTGCATATAAAACTGGTCTATGTACTGTCAGGGCTGAGATTAAGGGTGAAAAGCAAGATAATACAAAATATCACCCTTCAAAATATAGGTGGGGAGGAATGAAACACAAAAATTAAGTATCTTTACTAGTCAAGAAGATGATTCAGAAAGCGACTTCCAGCATGAATTAGAAGTCAGGCTATTGTGGGATGGAATTTGATAGGGTGATTTCAAGGGTTACGAAATTTAAGCTGGGTTGAATACAAAATTAGAAGCTGAAAGAGTGTACAACAAACATGGTAGGTGCTTCAAAAAAAACAAACCCAGATCATACATGAAATAAGAAGGACAGTGAGTGGTAGAAGGGTGGTTTTATTGGGGAAATGCTGTGAAATGAAAATTCTCACTGTATTGAGCATCTGTACTACTTAAAATGCAACACTCCAGGGCACTACTCTTAGCACCTCCTCCAAAATGGGTGGGTTACAGCGATCTGTTTTTTGATTGATCAAAATATTGTGAATTCCAATATTGCTAATGATGGTTTCCTGTGTACCTAATTCCAATACCACACTCATCACCAGAGTACTCATTTCCCTCCCCCAATATCCCAAAGGCACCTCCCTTCCATCCACCCCCTGCAAACTCAGTTCTGTAGATCAACACTCTCATCCTTCTGCTTACAACAGTATTTTAATTCACTCCCAGGTCCACAGACTCAAGATTTTGGCTTAATTTGGTGAGTGATCTTTGTGGTCTTTGTGGTCTTGTGCTACCCCCATTCACTTGTCTTTTAATGGTTTACTGTTCAATTATTGCAGACTTAACCTGAGTGATGGAATAATCATTTGTATTCTGTTAATATGCTCCTCACCTGTCTACAGGCTTGCCCCAAAATATCTATTTATCAGGATAGTAGGAGGTGTAAGAGAAGCAAGTCCTAGTCTTCCAACTCTTACTCAATCTTCTCCTAGTATCAAATTTGCTAACATTTCATTGACCAAAGCAAATTATAAACTGAATCCATAGCTCTGCCCTTTCATAAGGTATATCCCATATATTTAGAGCACTATGTCAATTATCTATTGCTGCTTATAAAATATTCCAAAAATGTAATCACTTAAGACAACATCCATCTCTTACACCTTACAGGTTCTGTGGTGATGGTAAGGTATAATTGTGGTGGGATTGGTGTTGGAATATTGAATGTAATAAGGTAAAAGGTAAAGGCCCTCCCGTTGATCGTCGATTTGCTCGAGCGGGCCCAGTAACGTCTCCATTGGAGACTTTGTTGTTACTGTGTTTGGCATATCGAATACTCTCGGTAGCTTGCCGGGCTCTCCGAGAGGAGCGGAGGAATCGAACTCGGGTCGGCCATGTTGGCCGCGTGTAAGGCGAACGCCCTACCCGCTGTGCTATCGCTCCAGCCCTGTATTGAATGTAATAAATTTTTGTAAACAGCTTTTTGAAAATAAAATTGACAAAAAGACAAAGGAAAAGAAGCAGATATTTTTTAATAATATAGGAGTACTGCTATTTGTTCAGTCATTGATTAAGCTGATTGGATTGGGCATAAACTCTGCATTACTTTTTTTAAAAATTGTATCACCATGAGATACAATTACAAAGCTTTCATGTTTGAGTTTCAGCCGTACAATGATCAAACATCCATCCCTCCACCAGTGCACATTTTCCACCACCAATGTCCCTAGCATTTATCACCCACCCCCAATCCCAACCCTTCCCCTGACTCTGTGGCAGACAATTTCCCCATACTCACTCTTTACTTTTGGGCATTATGACTTACAACATAGATACTGAGAGGCTATCATGTTTAGTCCTTTATCTACACATAAAGCACACATCTCCCATCCCAAATGATTCTTCCAACCATCATTGACTTAGTGATCCCTTATCTATTCCAGCTGCCTTCTCCCTCAGCTCATGAGTCAGTCTTCCAGCTATGAGAAGGACAGTAGACACAAGGGCCAGGAATATCGCTCCATGGTTGGATAACCTTTTCTAACCTAGACTTGCATTCACACAGTGATCTCTACTGTACTTTGTACATTGAAACTCAAGTCCTCTCCGATTTCAGGAGAGGGGCCAAAGATCCCATCTCAGTAGAGAAGTAGTATAAAAGAATATTCTGGCATCTTTTGAAACAATCATGGTCATCATCAGGCAACATGTCTATATCTTTCTCTTTGTATTCTATTCACATCCCCATCAATATTACTCAAAGAATAATCCCTTTTTGATATATGACTCAGTTGTAAAATCCAAGGTTGTTTTATTTGAATCACGTATAGGTGAAACACCCACCTCAAGTGCCCTTTCTTAGGAGTGGTACTTTTGTTATGCATGTCTGCAAGCTAGCATGAAAGAGTGAAACATTATAAGTCAACCTCAATGGACAACTATGAGTTCGATGATAAGATTCAGTATTATTCTCTTGGAGTGATTTTCTGTATTTCTTAGTTTTGCATGCTAGGTCGAGATCAATAATGTTACCATAAAAAGAATCAGTCTAAATATTTCATACCTGCTTGTCATATAATTTCAATTTTGTTAATTTTTAATACCTTTTACACATATAAATACATCTTAGTTCATTGGACATATAAAATCAGTCCATCACCTAATTTAGTCCATAAGCTATACTGTGCTCAACCCCTACTGTGTAATTGTGGTTCTACCCTTTGAGACATTTTGTTCCTTCCCACAGAAATAGCCAATGATTACATCTAAGTAGTTGTGTCAGCATGTTTTCAGCGCATAGAATTTGGGGGAGTGCAAACCCATATTTTCATCTGAATCTTTTAGTTGAAGCTGGCAACAAATTCTGCCAATACAATTCTCTTTAAAACTGAGTGAGTTTTCTAGATATCTTATTTAAGTTTGCTCTATTAGTTAAGTGTTGCATGTATAAAAGTATTATATATTATTTATTTGATAGTTATTTGAACTATTTTTATTATTCCCCTCCTGAAACTGCTGTAGGACCATAACTTTAGAATTTCATATGGTGTCACTATGCAATTTTTCAAAATGTCTTTACAATTTGCATTCTTACCAATATTGCATAAGGGTGTTTTATTTTTCTTCATATCCTTCTCAACCCTTGCTGCCATTTTTCTACTTGTGAGTGGTTTCTCATAGTGATCTTAATTTCCATTTCCTTGGTGATCAATGATGATGAATATTTTTTTCTATGACTCACGACCATGTTTATGTCTATATATTTTCTTTGCAGGAGTGTCTATTCAAGTTGTTTTCTTTTTATTTTCTTCTTTTTTTCTTTTTGGGTCACACCTGGTAATGCACAGGGGTTACTCCTGGCTTCGCACTCAGGAATTACTCCTGGTAGTGTTCAGGGTACCATAAGGGAACCTGGGAATAGAACCCGGGTCAGCCGCATACAAGGCAAACGCCCTACCCACTGTACTATAGTTCCAGCCTCTTTTTTTTTTTATTGAGTGGTTTGATTTGGGGGATGTTTTACTTCCTTACATATCCTGGTATAAGTATCTTTTTTAAAAAACTTTTTATTTAATCACTGTGAGATGACCCTTTTAAAACTGTTCTTGGGGCTGGAGCGATAGCAGAACAGGTAGGGCATTTGCCTTGTACGCAGCCAACATGGCCAATACAGGTTCGATTCCCACCATCCCATATGGTCCCCCGAGCACCGCCAGGAGTGATTCCTGAGTGAATGAGCCAGGAGTAACCCCTGAGCATCCCCGGGTGTGACCCAAAAAGAAAAAAAACTGTTCTTGATTAGATTTCAGTCATATAGTATTCCAACATCCATCCCTCCACTAGTGTACATTTCACAGCTTGGTGTGAATATCTTCTTACATCCAGTTAGACTTTTTTTGCTCTTGTCCCTATGTTTTGCTCCATGTTTTCTTTTACTGTAAAAACACTTTTACATTTAATGTACTTTCAATTCTTTAATTGGCTTTCATTCCCTTTACTGTCAGGTCAAGTCCCTAAAGACATCTGTAGTGAGAGGTCATGAGAAAAAGGTTGTGGAGACTTTTAATCTGTTTCCTTTTATGTTCTTTCTTGTTTTTTGTGTTACCTCAAGGACTTCAATCTGCTCTGAATTTTTTTTGCATGTGAGGTTAAATAATAGTTGTTCTGTCTTATTCTTTTTTATGTAGCTATCTAGTTTTCCTAATACTATTTTGTGAGTTTAAGCGGGAGTGCATTCATTGGCCAATGCCAAGAACTGATCCGCGCCCCACACACACACAAACACCCACCCAAAGACAGAGACAGACAAACACAGGAATGGAACCACAGACTGATTGGTAATTGGTAACCATTTATTCCAGTCCCACAGTGTTAGTTATGTAGAAATAATGAAGGGGGGTACACATAGGTGTGACTGAACATTATCATAACAATAAACAGATGTAAAGCCCTTCCTTCAGGGGAATTTCTCAGAGATTCACTCAAGAAGAAAATCTCATCTGGGGTTCAGATTATTAGGATATCTGCTCAAGGGTGGGATTCCATCTAAGGGCATATTGCTTTCTCCTTTCTTGAACTAGTAATCCATTTAATCATATTAAACTTACTTCTTACTAACATTTGTAGTCATTTTGTATGAACAGTAAAATATATTAAGCTTAAAAGATAGCTCTTCCTGGAGATGTCTCACTGTATATCCCAGACTGCAGTCCTCAGGCCAGGTTAGTCTTTCCTAACCCCAGCAGTTACTTCTTTGGAGATCATGACAGTCTGTTCCATGACCTTGCTCTTCACTTATACTTCTTATGGTGCTTAGACTGTCCCTTACAGCTTGCCCTGGATCCATCCAGGTCCCTTGCCAAAATCCGCCTTTTGGGGGTGTTAGGAAATAAGGGCAACAGAGGCTTAAGTCAAGTAAATATGACAAATAACCAGGAGTAAATATTATTTGGAGTCAGTTAACTCCAATGTTAACATTAACTGTCTTCCTGTATCTATACAAAAAGAACACTGCTATAAAATAAATTATGCAAAATCACATAAAGGAAAGAGAAAAGCAATGTAACAGGAGAAGGAGAGAAACAGAGGATTATGAGTGCCTGATGAATTGGGTCTGCCTTAGGAGCACTGTGATGGATGTAACTCAATAAACCTAAGATCCCTGCAGGAGGAGCAAGGACAAACCAATGTTATCCAACACTATTTGTTAAAGAGATTTTCTCTATTTAGCCATAGATCCTTTATCACAAATATTGATAAATGTGCAAACCAATTTATGAGCTTCTAATTGTCAGTTGGTATCTTTATTTTTATTCTCATACTATTCTAATATAAAGACAAATATGTCTTTATATTATTTGTCTAATATAAAGACAAATATGTCTTTATATTATTTGTCTAATATAAAGACAAATATGTCTTTATATTATTTACATGTTTTCATTTTTCTTTTTCTTTCTCAGGATTGTTATGTCTATTTAACATCTTTTAGAAGTCTATATAAATCTCAGTACTTTTTTAAAATTTTCATTTAAAGGGGAATATTAATTGAGATTGCAATGCTTTTGAAAATGGACATTTTGTCAATATTAATTAACATTTAAATGTAATGAAAGTGTCATGTACGCATTGTAGTATATAGAAGTAGAATATCTTTCCACTCCATAATGTCTTGTTCTATTTTAATTAAACATATGTCAAGTATCTTGTGATGTGGTTATACATGTATTTTGCACTCCTTTTGTTAAACATTGTCCTGAGTATTTAATTCTTTTGGTTGAAATTGCCTTCCAATTTCACCTCATTTTTCTATTTCTACAATAGGAGTGCAATCTATTTTTATATATTGACTTTATATATCCTCATTGTTCTAAGAACTTTTTAAAGTAGTTGTTAGATTTTATATATATACAGATGCGTATATACATATAAATCTGATATATTAATAATAATAGTTTCTTTTTTAATTAGTTTTATATCTATTGTCTAATTTTTCTAAGATTTGATACTAGACTAAATAAAATTGGTAACAGTGACAACTTTGTTTTATTCCTGATTTTTAAAAATAAAAGCTTTAGTTTTTCCTTTTTTTTTAATTTGTTTTGGTTTTGGTTTTGGTTCACATTCAGCAATATGAGCTTACTCCTGGCTCTGGCTCGGCATTCAGGATCACTCCTGGTGGGACTCAGGGGACCATCCCGGGTTACCAGGGGTCAAACCCAGGTTAGCAACATTCAAGGCAATCATCTTTCCTGCTACACTGCCTCTCTGGCCCCAGTTTCACTTTTTCACTATTGAGTATGCTATTACCTATGGGTTGAGTTTATTGACTATGGTCTATATTATGCCAAGACATGTTCTCCACATGTAATTAAGAGGGGTTTGTTGTTGTTATGAATGAGTGCTAAATCTTGTCAGTGTTTTCCTAATGTCACCTGATATTACCATTAGACTTTTGTTCTTTCCTTTTACTAATATTTGCATTGATTTGCATACATTTAACCATTGTTACATACCTGGAATAAATTCCACGTGGTGGTTATGATGTACTATCCTTTTGTGCACTATTGAAGTAGATTTTCTAATATTTTGTTGAGAAATCTTTCATCTATTTCATCAATCACAGTAATCTGTTGTTGGGTTTGTTTTATTTTGAATTGGGGGTTGTTTTGGTATGCTTTTTTCTGGCTTTGGTATCAGGATAATGTTAGCCTCAGAAATATTTGGGAGAATTCCTTCTTCAAATTATTTTAAAGAGCTTGAAAAATAATGGCTTAATTTTTTTTCTGGAGTTTGATAAAATTCAATAATAAAGTCATCTAACTCAAGTCCACTTTCTTGGTGGAGTTGTTTAATTATTGTTTCTATTTCTGTATTGTTATTGGTCAGTTCAGGTTATCTATTTCTTGTTTCAGATTTGGCAGATAGCATCTATCTAAATTTTTATCTCCTGTAGATCATGAAATTTAATGATAAATAGTTGCTCACTGTAGCCTTCATTTGTATTGCTCTGATATTTGTTGCTATTTTTCCTCACTTATTTCTGATTCTGTTTATTAGAGTTCTTTATTCTGTTCACTAGAGCTTTTCTTTTGGTGCCTAGCTAAAGGTTTATCAGCTTTGTCTTTTTGAAGACGCAGTTTTTAATTTCACTGGTGTTTCATATTTTTGTTTCTCTCTCACTTATTTCCATTCTGATTTTTAGTATTTAATTTTCACCAAGTTTTGATTTTGTTCGCCTTTTTTCTAATTGTTTTAGCTGTAAGTTTAAATTGCTTATTTGTGATTTTGTTCTTATATTTACAAATACTTAATGGCTATTAACTTCCTTGTCATTAATAATTTTGCTGCATCATAGACTCTAATAACTTGTGCTTACATTTTCATTTTCATTGAAATTTCAGTAAGTTTTAGTTCTGCTTCAATCTGTTTAATTTTGTTATTAATCCAGTGGTTGCTGAGAAGCATTTTGCTTAAACACAATTGAGAATTTTTATAATTTTATTTTTTGTTGTTGCTTTTAATTGTATAATACCATGGTCAGATAACAATACCTGATATAATCACAGTCTTAAGTTTATTGATATATGTTTCTTCTTCAAGTATAAAGTCTCGCTGTAAAATGTTCCAGGTCCTCTGGAAAAAAGTATAAATTCAACTTTGGTGAGCGGAAATGTTCTATAAGTATCTAAGAAGCCCATTTATTCTAATTGTCATTTAATGCTATGATTTTCTTATTTATAACATTTAGTTGATGCTCAGTAATGAAGGGAATGTTAAAATCTGCTAATATTTGGATTACTGAATATATTATTCTTTCAGATAATGTTTAATGCTTTTGGTGCTCCTTCATTCAGTGTATATATACTAATAATTGTATTCTTCCACTAAGACCTCAATCATTATATAATGTTCATTTCTGTCTCATACAACCTTTTTATCTTTTTTAGCTAGAAATCTATGTTATCTCTATACCTATTCATTTGTTTTAAAATTTCCCCCAGTCAGTGCGCAGGAGAACCAGGAGAACCCTCCTTGGTTTTCTAAATGCTGTAAACAGCAATGCTCAGGAGATTGTATTTTGAGGGATCAAACTGCAGTTGGCCACATGCAAGGAATTCATATCTCTCCAGCCATTGCACTCTTTTTGTTTATAGTATCCTTTGTTCAGTCTTTCTTTCACTTCGAGCCTTCATTTGATATGTCTCTAGAACAAATACTTGTTTTCTTCAAAAAGTTAGGTTTTTTTTATTATTATTAATGAAACACCATGAGATACAGTTGTAGACTTACAAACTTTCGTGCTTGTGTTTCAGTTATGCAATGATCGAGTACCCATCCCTCCACCAGTATCCATTTTCCACGACCAATGAACCCAGTAGCCCTCCCACCCCACCTCTGTAGCAGGGCTTCCTTTTTGCTCTCTTTCCTTTAAGGTGTTATGGTTTGCAATAGAGGTATTGAGTGGCCATCATGTTCAGTCTATAGTCTACTTTCAGCACGCATCTTGCATCCTCAAAACACCATTTACTTGGTGTTCCCTTCTCTATCTGAGCTGCCTTTTCCCCCCAGCATGTGCTGCCAGTTTCCAAGCTGTGGAGCAGACCTCCTTGTACTTATCTCAACTATTCTTGGGTGTTTGTCTCCCATTCTTTTACTTTATATTCCCCAGGTGAGTGCATTCTTTCTATATCTGTCCCTCTCTTTCTGACTCATTTCACTTAGCATGATACTTTACAAGTAGAATCACTTGTATGCAAATTTCATGACTTCATCTTTTCTAGGGCTGGAGCAATAACACAGCGGGTAGGGCATTTGCCTTGCATATGGCCGACTTGGGTTCAATTCCTCTGCCCCTCTCTGAGAGCCCGGCAAGCTACCGAGAGTATCTCGCCCGCACAGCAAAGCCTGGCAAGCTACCAGTGACATTTTCGATATGCCAAACACAGTTACAACATGTCTCACAATGGAGACATTACTGGGCCTGCCCGAGCAAATTGGTGAACAATGGGAGGACAGTGCTACAGTGCATCTTTTCTAAACAGCTGCATAGTATTCCATTGTGTAGATAGACCAAAGTTTCTTTAACCAGTCATCTGTTCTTGGGCACTCGGGTTTTTTCCAGATTTTGGCTATTGTGAACAGTGCAGCAATGAACATACACGTGCAGATGTCATTTCAACTATACTTTTTTGCCTCTGCAGGATATAGTCCCAGGAGTGATATGGCTGGGTCAAATGGGAACTTAATTTCTAATCTTTTGAAAATCGTCCTCACTCTTTTCCAAAAGGGCTGAACCAGTTGGCATTTCCACCAGCAGTGAAGAAAAGTCTCTTTCTTCCTACATCTGCACCAACACCGGTTGCTTTTGTTCTTTTGGATGTAATCCATTCTACCACTTGATGACTTTTGTAAATTTGGACATTGGCATTTAAGTTAATTGTTGAAATTCACACATGTATTGCCATTTTGTTAGTGTTGGGTATCTTCTTGATTTGTCAGTGTTCTTTTGTTTTTCTCAAATGTTTTTACTTTGTACATAATCATTGTTATTTTTTTCATGTTAAAGTTGTCTAGCTCCAGTTTCTTGTATTATTTTTTCCATCTATTTTGTATTAAGGTTGTCCTGATGTATTTACATATAAAGTTCTACACATATGATCTATTAGGCAGTTTGGATCTTAATACTCATTATTTAATACTCAGTTTTATCTTGACCCCTTCCCTACCTCAACCTTGTGTAATCTAATTTTATTATCACAAATGTTTGAGGTTATACTGCTTTCTATTGTATAAGCAGACCTTTAGTATTTCTTGCAAGGCTGGTTTGTTGCTGAGTAATTGCTCTAGTTTTGTTTGTAAAATATTTATCCTTCTTTCTGCTCTTGGTGATTCTCGGGCAGGGTGTAGTATTCTCAGTTGGAAGCCCTTTCCCTTCTGAATTTGGCATGTCTTCTGTTACACATTCCCTGATATTCTGTTCAGTTTCTGCAGAAGCATCTATGGAATGCATCTTTGGAATCATCTGGAATATAGTCTTATGTAGTTTCCCTTGCATATAATTTGCTTCCCCTAGATGCTGGTAGTATTCAATTCTTCAGAGGGTTGTTGTTTTTAATTAAATTTTTTAAGAGGGGAGGGATACACCCAGAAAGTGCCCAGGGACTGTTCTTGGTTCAGTGTTTGATGTTTGCTTCATGATGTGCTCCGAAGATCAGGCAGTGCTGGGGATTGGGCCCAGAGCTCCCGTATGTGCTCTAGTCCCTTTGAACCACCTGCCCTTGCCCATTTTCTTTAGTTTGTGGTTGTTTGGTTGTTTTGTTCTATGTGGTGGTTTTTGTTTTGTTTTGTTTTGTTTTTGGCTGGTTAATTTGGACACCATTCCTGGCAGTGCTCATACAACCGTATAAGGTGCTAGGGATAGAACCTAGGTCGAGTGCATGCAAAGCAAGCACCTTAACCCCTGTACTATCTCTCTGGCCCCTTGTTTTTATATACTTTAATTATAATATATCCTGGTTGGTGGTGTGTTTGTTTGGATTTATTTTGTTTGAAACTTCATGAACCTCATCTAGAAATTCTGGATATTATTTCTTCCAGTAGAGGTTAGAGAATAATTCTTTTCTTCCTTTATGGATTCTCTATAAAGAACATATTGCTCCCCTTGATACAGCCCCATGGAGCTCTTATACTGCTTTTACATTTTGTCATCCTTTTTTCTATTTGCTGTTCTGTGGGGGAGATGGTTCCATTTCCCAAATATCAACTCTGTCAACTCTGTGTTTTTGTTCGCTGTCAAAACTAAGCCCCTCTAGCGTATTCTGTAGCTCAACTAACATTCTTTATTTCTTTTTGTGGCATCTTTCTCTCTGCCCTTGTTATAATTCTCATTTTACTTATCCATTGTTTTTCTTGTTTCACAAATGTGTTAGTTTTTAGGATAACATTGCCACAGGGAGCTTAGGTTTATCGGGTTATACCCATCACAATGCTCCTGAGTCACTCCCATTCCTCTGTATTTGTCTGCAAACTCTTCTCTGTGCTCTCCTCCCCAATTGGCTAATCACCTTTTCTCCCTAATCAGATTATTTTAGCTTGTAAGATCAGATCCTTCTATGGACACTGAATTTGTATAGTAAGTTATGTCTTTTGCATACTTTACCTTAAAGCAATGTCCTTTCTTTATGGACACAGGAAGACAGTTAATATTATGCTTTGTGAAACAGTGACCAAAATACAAAGACAGTCTACAGAATGGGAAAGGATATTCACCGAATACACATCTGACAAGGGGTTGATATCCAGGATATACAAAATACTGATTAAACTCCACAAGAAGAAAACATCCAACCCCATCCAAAAATGGGGCAATGAAATGAACAGAAACTTTCTCAAAGAAGAAATCCGAATGGCAAAAAAGCACATGAGAAAATGCTCTTCATCATTAATCATCAGGGAGATGCAGATCAAAACCACAATGAGATACCATCTCACACCTCAGAGACTGGCCCACATTCAAAAGAACAAAAGCAACCGATGCTGGCGTGGATGTGGCGAGAAAGGGACACTCCTTCACTGTTGGTGGGAATGTCCACTGGTTCAGCCCTTCTGGAAAACAGTATGGACGATTCTCAAAAAATTAGAAATTGAGCTCCCATTTGACCCAGCAATACCACTCCTGGGAATATATCCCAGAGAGGCAAAAATGTATAGTCGAAGTGACATCTGCACTTGTTTGTTCATTGCAGCCCTCTTTACAATAGCCAGAAACTGGAAGAAACCTGAATGCCCAAGAACAGATGACTGGTTAAAGAAACTTTGGTACATCTACACAATGGAGTACTATGTAGCTCTTAGAAAAGATGAAGTCATGAAATTTACATACAAGTGGTACAATATGGAAAGTATCATGCTAAGCGAAATGAGTCAGAAAGAGAGGGATAGACATAGAAAGATTGCATTCATCTGGGGGATATAAAGTAACAAAGTATGAGATTAATACCCAAGAATAGCTGAGATCAGCACCAGGAGGATTACTCCATAACTTAGAGGCCAGCCGGGTATCCTAGAGGAAAGGGCTATTCAGATAGAGAAGGGAGCACCAAATAAAGGATGTTTGGAGGATCCTCCCAGGAGGGGAGATGCATGTCGAAAGTAGACTATGGACTGAACATGTTTGCCACTCAATGCCTCTTTTGCAGACCACAACACCCAAAAGGAGAGAGAGAACACAGGGGATTGCCCTGCCACAGAGACGGGGGGATGGGGGGATGGGGGTGGGAGGGATATTATCCATGGTGGTGGAAAATGGGCACTGGTGGAGGGATGGGTATCTGATCATTGTATAATTGAAACCAAAGCACAAAAAATTGTAAATCTACAACTTTAAAAAAAATAAAATAAAATAAAGGGGAAAAAAAAAAAAAAAGAATAAAAAAAAAAAAATATTATGCTTTGTAACTTGGGAGTTGATTAATTCCAAATAATGTTTACTCCTGGGCATCTTCTTTCTTGACTCAGTTGCCCTTAGTTCCTAGCACCCCAAAGGCAGGCTCCCAACGAAGGACTGAATGGACCCAGGGCAAGGTGTGAGCTACCCTGACATTGAAATGGGCCAGGCCAAAGCGCCACAGTACTCAACTATAAGTTGAGGGCATGATCATGGACAAATGCTATCATGATCCAAAAGTATCGACGAGACTAGGACCCTACTGGGGCTAGAAAGACTAACCTGGCCTGAGGACTATATAATATATAGTGAGATGTCCTCAGGAAGAACCAGACTGTAAGTTTATATCTCTTACTGTGCTCATACAGAATTACATTGCTAGAATTTACTACTACTATTTAAGTAGATTACTAGCTAGGAAAGAACACACTCTCTTTGGGATGCCACCCTTGAACTGATCTCCTAATAATCTGGAATAATCTCTTTAGATGAGATTTTATCCTTGAGTTAATCTCCAGGAATGGTCTTACCTCTCTTTGTTGATTTGTTAATGTTCAACCCATCTTTGTGTCCCACCCTACGTGATTGCTATATAAAGTAAGACTGTAAGGGCTAAGAGGGGAGAAGACTCAGGCTGACAGAAGGTGTGGGCAGGGTGAGAAGGTTCAGGCTGAGGAAGAGGCTGAGGCTCAGACTTGGGCTTGGGCTCGGGCTTGGGCTCGGGCTCAGGCTCGGGCTCCAGAGGGCAGGGTCAGAGGTGAGAGGGGCTCAGGCTTGAGAGAGAGAAGAAGAAGGGGCGTGAAGATTGGAAAACTACAATTGATACTGACCAGCGTGTCCCTCATTCATTCTTTTGCCTGCCCATTGCCATCGACCTCCCTGGAGTGGGGGAAACAGCTCGAGACCAACAAATGCGGGTGGTGGGTGGTGGGAGAGATAGAGCACTGCCGGACTTTTAAAAACACACATTAGTTTTAAACACTTCTTCAAGCCTCTCGGTTTAATTACACATGAATTTGCCTCATTTGTCTTTTGCTCCATTATTTGTAACTCATGCCTTTGTTTCCTTATTTTGATTAATATTATATATTAAGTACTGCAATAGTGGCTCTCTTACCCTTTTGAATTGCGTTAGTTATGGTATGTATTTCTGGGGATTTTACCCAGAAAACCATGGTGTCTGTGGTTGTTTCAAGTCCTGGAATTTCTAGAAGCTGAAGCAGGTAAAGAGATTATTTTTAAAAGGGCCACAAATTCAAGGATTCCAAGGTAACTGATAGTATCTGAGCTGAGGCCATGTGGTGAGATTTTCAACTCCTAACTTTCCACTCTTCTGAACTGCTTCTGCAGTTTGGGGTCTCCCAGATCTTCAGGTTTCCCATAGTTTCCAGACTGTGATCTAATCCTGATCTGTAGACTGTACCATCCAAATCTTTCAGAAGCATGCAGACAGAACATATCCAAAAGCTACAGATGCCACCAGTACTTTTTAAGGTATCTTTTCTTTGGGGGGGGGGCGGGCTGGGATCACACTCAGCGATGCACAAGGGTTATTCATGCCGTTACACTCAGAAATTTCTCCTGGCAGTGCTCAGGGGACCATATGGGATGCTGGGAATTGAACCTGGGTCTGCTGCAGGCAAGGCAAATGCCCTACCCACTGTACTATTACCCAGCCCCAAGGTGTCCTTTCTAAGTGACTAAATACATGTGCTTTCACCTCTCAGAGGCAGGAAGACCTTTGTAGAAACCCAGGTCGAGCAACAATCCTGTGCATATTAAGAACAGATGCTGGGTTCAGTACATCCCAAACGAGCTCCACATTTGAGCTCTTCCCAGGCTTGAACTTTAGCTACCCATGTCCAGGGTTACACGCTGAGTTGCCAGTCACCAGGCTGGACCAGGGCTGTGCAGGCTGCCCCCAGAAACCATCCAGAGGCCTCATGCAGTCCCAGTAGCAGGAGGCTTGCCCATCTTCCCCTTCAGTTCTTGCTGACTGTCTGCCTACCTTCTGTGTATCTCTGCTCTGAGCGTGCCCCACTGCTCTCTGCAGAACTGTGTCTCCATATAGCCTGGCCAGGCTCCCAGTCTCGGCCCCCCTCCTTGTCCCAAGTCACTGTGTCCCCAAGGCACCTGGCCCGATCTTATTTACAGTTATTTGACATCTCCCACTGACTCTCCCTGCTCAGGCATGCCTCCCGCCTCCAGCCGGCTGGTCCTTTTTGAAGGCTTATATTTCACTCTGTTAATCATTTAGTGGGAAATGGGAGGAGAGTCTCTGTCTTTACTCATCCACCTGCCATCTTGCCTGAATCCCTCTCTTGGGAATACTTTTGCTGCACCACAGCCCTTCCAACTAATCAATTATCATTTTGAGAGATAAAAGGAAAATTCTAATACATAGGCTAATATTTTCTTGCCTTTTTTAATGAGCCATCAGCACATCCTCTAAGAAACAAGCACACCTTCATGAAACTTGTTGACCCAGAGGGCTTTCAGTGAATACAGGTTCAATTATGAAGTTGTAGAAGTGTGCCTGACACAAAGGAGGCATTCGGTATTTGTTGAATAAAGAAGGGGACTGTTGAACCTGAAACAAGGGGAAATTGCAGAAATTTCTGTTGTTCTAAACAGTTCATCTTCTCAAGGATCTAGTCACAATGTCCTGGAAGATTAGAACTTTCACTCCAATGACATGCATCTTGATGGAAGCTGATTTGAAAAATTAACTTCCTGTGTCAGTAAAATGTAACAGGTTTTCTTCCCTTCCGTATCCTTCCATTTGTAAATTTATCTTGATGTCTTTGGATTTGGCATTTCATAATGGCCTCATGAATCATTTAATTGCCTTCAACAATGAGCCAAGTGGGGAAAGCAGTGTTAATATCATTTTTGTTCCTTTTAATGAAAGAACTTAGGCATATTGAGTTGGAAATTTTTGGTAAAGGCCACATACAGAATATGCAACCATGTTGAAATTAAATTTTTTAAATTCTTACTCAGAGACTTTACCTTTGTTCCTTTGAGTCATTCTAGCCTTTTGATCTTTGCTTGGAACAGAAGTATTAGTGAAGATTAAATTTGTGGGCTTTCTTTTAAATCAGCAAATAATAGAGCTTTCAAAACTTAAAAAGCAGCTAGCATAGCAAATTCAGACAGTGGTATTTATAGAATTGCTACAAGGCAGACTATTAAGTTGAAAAACTCAAGAAAACAGAATACTTTAGAGAAAATTTGACTGCTCTGCCTCTCTTAGTTGCAAAACAGTCAGTTGATTGGTGCTGAAGAGCTATTTTTCTTCTACCAACCCTTCTGGTTTCTCCACAAAGCAAAATACTTCTCTGTTAGGAAGGGTGAGATAAGTGAAGAGTTGTACAGCCTGGAGAAGAAATTCATAGAAGCAATTAATCAGGAGGTAAAAGGATCAAGGTGAAGATGGAGACCATGACTTAGCTTGATGTGGCAGATGTTCAACTTAATGTTGCACAATGATACAGCTTGTCTGCAGTGATGTATAGGTTTCACAAGGAGTTGCTTGGTGTAACCTTTGGCGCTTTGTCCATCTTTTGCAGCATAAGTATAAGGGACATTGACTTTGAGAATATTGTCCAGGGTGACCAGTGGGTAACTGAATATAGGATTGGAGTGAGAAATTACATGCCCATGGATTTGCAGGTATGTGTGAAAGGGGAGGAACAAGGCACTAGAGTCTGCAATAGTTGAGGACAGAAATAGCTTGAGTGTGAAAATGATTGAACAGAGAGTGTTGTCATGGCGTTTAAACCTTGAGAAAAGAGAATGAAGTCAGGTAATCATTTTTTCAAACCTCTCAAAACCCAAATATCAAACTCCAAGTACAAAAAAAGCATAGAAAATTAAAAAAGACAAATACCAAAATTCACTTAATCAAAGAAAACCTATTATACCATGATCCCTCACATTGCTGAAGTAAGATCTGTATACCAAACCTTGGAAACATTTTGTCACTGAGAATTCTGTGACCCTCTGAATTTGAGTTAGAGATTCTTGAGCCTGTCCTGCTTGTTATTTGTTTCTTGATCATTACTGTGTTGTTCTAGATGATGGGAAGCCTGTCCATTTATCTAAAGTCGACCTGTTCATGCCATTTTCTCTTATGATACACAACTTCTTTGTAAAACTTATCCGGTTTTATTTTTTAACTTAATGGTTGTATGAGACAATGAGTGTATGTTTATATTATTGTGTTTCATCTTCGTTCTCATGGCAAACTTATTAAAACTAAATATGTATTTCATATTCAATATTAAGTAAATGTAAGGTGAGCCCTCTTCTGCAATGAGTGGAGAAAAAGGGCAATGACATGGAAAATTGCAAAACTCAGGAAAAGAGGCAAAACTCCTCTTGCTTTCCCCACCCCCCTTCTGCCCTCTTCCTAATAGAGGCATAATTGGAAAATAAGAATTTTAAGGTCTTCCTAAATGTAAGACCTGAAAAATCTTAAGGTCTGTGACTTGGTGTTTTAGTTAGGAACTCATTGTGAGAAGACAAAGTCATCCATTCTTAAGCACTGTACTATTACTGACTTTGCATAAAGAAGGGAAGAGACAAGGCACATGCATATGGGAAGACTTTGCATCACATGCATATTGATAAGTACAGCAGTCTTTGCTCTCTGGTTTCTGGTGAGTTATGGCTCAAAAGGCTAGGGCACTTTCATTTCTTTATCGTTGTCTTTATTAACCTGCTTGCAGCAAGACCCTAGTTGACACGAACATGTCTTCTTGAATTCTTAGAGATGTATTGTTGGAAGCAGCAACTGACAATGAAGATGCAGCACTGCTCACATAGATGCTAGCCCCAATGTTTGTGAAGATGCTCTGTACCCAATTCACGGTGCAGAACTTCATGGGATTTTGCTAAAACTTTAGGGATTGTTCAGCAGTAAGTTCTTTTTATCCCACCTACCTGTGTACTCTGGCCAGTTGCTCCTTTTTTTTTAAGTGACTTGCCATAAATAGCTACCACTGTTAGATTTTTAAAAATTAAAAAAGATCAACAGGGCATTGCCTTTCCAAATATTCATCCTGTCAAAGATCATATGGTAGCATCATCATATGCTAACATCTTCAGAAGTTTGGGGGTAATTCTCCTTTAATTATCTGATAGATACCAGCATGTGCACCTTTATGTTGTTATCTTATCAACCCAAGCCCATATCACCTCCCTCCCCAACACACCCTCCCAGAAGAATGTTTACCACCAGCCTCTGCTCTTTACTAGACTAAAACAGGGTAGGAATTGCTAAGGATTAAGTCACACTCCAGGATGAGAAAAGGTTGGGCTTTTACATGCTATCAAGACCTTTGCCCCCTCTGGATTTTCTCGCCTGACAATTTCCTTCTAACCCCCAGTCCTTGAGCATTTTGTCAGTGGATATGTCATACTTGACTTGCATCTCTAGAACACTTTCAAATAAGGTTTTATCTCCTTGATGTTTCAGTGTGATTTCTCCCTATGCCTTTCCACCATATCTTACATGTTTCTCTCTGATATTTTGATCTATGAGGACTTGCCTTTGATTAAAGGTCCTGATCCTTAAGGGTTCTTTTTTAGTTTGTCCACTTTATCAAGATTGGAGGCACCTTGGATGACCCAACATCTCTGGCATATTAAATCTAGGTGTCACATCAAATGTTTTCTTTGATAGATCACCTCATAAGCCTTTTCCATCCCTAATTTCAATGATTTTGTAATAGTGAGTTATTTCTTTTTGTAGGTGTCTGTTTTTTTTCTTCCCTCCAACTTCCCTCTATTACATAGGTTTTCATAATTAAATGTAGTAGATTGTTTAGAATCTAATCTTGAGAACATGTGCCTTTTCTCTTAGGGCAAGACAAGGAAATGGAGCTTCATAAATCAGAATATTGAGCTTAAAGTATAATTTATAAAGAACAAATAAAGGAAATGTAAACTATTCCCCAGAAAGGCTCTCTTTCATCTTCAAAGTTGGATTGAAAAATCATGTGGATACATTTATAAGTGATGAAAAGTCACTCTAGAAATAAAATCTCAAGGTTAAATGTAGAAGCTTATTCAATAGATATTAAATCAGTCTCAAGTCTTCTGAAGTTTTTTTGTTTTGTATGAGTGCATATGATCCCAATAATTAATTTCATGATTTAGCTCATTTAAAATGTGAATTTTCATAGAAGCTTATTTTTTATGTTCTCACAAGTATTTACTTTCTGGGTATTTTAAGTAGTACCCTAAGATATAATGATTTGATCCACAATATACATAAGACCCAAGGTAAAAAGAAATTTGGAAGACTTACCATACTATAAAAGAAAATGTGAAAGTGCTATAAATTCAAATTATCTACTGTGTCCAGTTTTCACAACATTCTATGATGAAGAGAGAACTCTAGGAATAGCCACTACAAACACTTATGTGCTTTTTCTTAGAAGCAATATAAAAAAATGCCCTAGATGACTTGAATTGAGGTGATGTACTAGAAAATACCATCCAAACCTATTGAAGTTTGGTATGTGGAGATTTATGATTTTAGACCTAACAATTCTATAAAGTCATTTCTAAGGATGGTATCAAGGAATTTTTCAGTTTAGGCACATTTTGAAGCTATTCTTCACTGTAATAGTGAAGTTGTAACATTTGACATCTTTATGTAGAAGACTTAATTTAACCGATATAGGTTTCATTGAATTCAAGCTGTTCATGTTATGATAGCAATCCATTTATCAGTTATATTTTTTCCGTTTCTGTCCTGTTTTTAGTGGCTGCTCAGTATTCATTGGAATTGGTCGTTTCTTTGTTAGAACCTGTCTCTGACTGGTGATGGTGTATGTTCACACAGTGACAACAAAGTAAAGTGTGTTTGACTTACAAATTTTTGTAGCTGAAGGCATGTATCTGTTATGCTCCATTACTCTGCTTACAAAGGAAAACATTTAGATTGTAAAAGCAGGATCTTTTCGATTGTTGCCCATGAAGCTTTTGCAAGGGGCAAAGGAAAATGCTGCATTTCCCTGTGGTTTTGGTGATGGTTAATTATTCTTATAGCCAGGTATTCTCCCAATTTAGGGAAATCATAATACAAAACCAGTTTTCTATCAGTGGTTGTCACCTTTTTTTAATTTTTTAATTAAAATTCACAGGGTCAGGGCTGGAGTGATAGCACAGTGGGTAGGGTGTTTGCCTTACACGTGGCCAATCGGGTTCAATCCCCAGCATCCCATATGGTCCCCTAAGCATTGCCAGGAGTAATTTCTGAGTGCAGAGCCAGAAGTAACCCTTGAGCATTGCCAGGTGTGACCCAAAAAGCGAAAAAAAAAAAATTCACAGGGTCTTTTTGGTTTGATTGATCTCAGTTTTGAAGATAAGTCAGTCTGTGCTCAAGGGTCACTCCTGCCTTGGCTCAAAGAGCTATAAGTAGTGCTGGGAATCTACCCGGGAATGCCAGTGTGCAGGGCAAGTGATTTGACTCCTGTACTATCTCTGTGGCCCCACTAAAATTTATCAGTTTGGGGCAAAAGCAATAATAGTACAGTGAAAGGGTGCTTGCCTTACATGCGGCCAAAGCAGGTTTGATCCCTAGCATCTTGTATTGTTTCCCCAGCCCCCACCATGAATAATTTATGAACACAATCAGGAGTAAGCCCCAAGCACTCCCCAAACCCCTTAATTAATTAATTAATTAAAATTTATGTTTCTGAGGGTCAGAGCCGTAGTACAGCTGGTCGGGTGTTTGCCTTGCACACAGGCAGCCCAGGTTCAATCCCCAACATCCCATATGGTCCTTCGAGTACTGCCAGGAGTGATTTCTGAGTGCAGAGCCAGGAGTAACCCCTGAGCATCACTGGGTGTGACCCAAAAAGCCAAAAATAAATTGTTAATTAATAAAAAATAAATAAAATAAAATGTATGTTTCTGTAAAAAAATTTTTCTACAATTGTTTATTATAAAGTTCGAAGGGCCTGAAGTTACCAAGTAACCCACATCATCAACTCTGCTACTTTTGAAAGGTTTCTCAGGATCCTAAACCTTTGAGGGCTTTAGTTTTCTCATCTGCAAAACATAGAAGTAATCATGCTTACTGCATAGAATTCTCTGAGATAATTATTACAAAGCATTAATCACAATGATTGACATAGTCCTCAATAAAATATAATGGATATTTTTGTGCATATGAAAATATGTATGTATAGTGTATATACTCAGGGTGTGTTATTTATATGGTACAAAGTATATAATGTATAGTGATTACATAGTATACAGCATTTTATGAAAAAGACTTAAAAATTAATGAATGACAGACACAATTTTTAGCAGATTTGTCTTACTAATTATGTATTACAGAAGTCACTATTAAAATTTATTTTTATTCTGTGCACACACCCCTAGTAGATATGAAGATAGGCTACCTAGGAGTATCCTGGATAGGACAGTAGAATCATCTGGGTCGTTTTATGTTACTTTATTTTGATGTATTGAATCACCATGAAATACAAAGTTGGTCATGACTGAGTTTTATTTGTACTGTATTTGAGCACCTTCCCTTCACCAGTCTTTACTTTCTCCAC
Organism: Sorex fumeus; assembly: GCF_029834395.1. Taxonomy (NCBI): domain Eukaryota; kingdom Metazoa; phylum Chordata; class Mammalia; order Eulipotyphla; family Soricidae; genus Sorex; species Sorex fumeus. The sequence goes on from NW_026606059.1 coordinate 62,579,745, forward strand.
CAATGTCCCCACTTCCCTCCCTCTTCACAGCCTGCTTCCATGGCAGACACTTTTCTTTTCTCTTTTATCCTTTTAGGCACTATGGTTTGCAATACTGTTACTGAAAGGCTATCATGCCCATCTGGGTCATTTCCAAACCGACACAAACCACATAGAATGTGTATGACAGGTAATTAAGTACCTTTCCACCCTGAGTTTAGCTTTCTTAGAAAACAGACTAAAAGAAGGAGCTCTGAATATTGGAAGCTCGTTGCATGATGTCTACAAATTTAACATGCATGAAAAAGATGAAAGAAGCAGGATTCGGCAGAGAGCAATGTCAGGCTGTGATCCAGTTGTGACCTGACCTCTAGAACTGGAACTGATCTGCAGGGTTGGCCCACATTGAGGCTAAGGTTCCTGGTGTCTGGATCTTTTTCTCCCCCAGCCTTCCACCACCTTCCCCACAGCCAATGTACACAGTTTGTTTTCAGGAAGAGGACCATGCACGACCTTGAGAAATGTGACCCTTTTTCCAGAGGGGCTAATAATAGTTGAGAGCTTTCAACCATCCATCAGCACGGAATTTTTCAGCGTTTAAGGGTAGAGGATCTAAGAAATTCAGCACAAAGTCTGTGCCAATCATTTATGGAATATTATTGGAATTATATTTGGTGTAAGACAAGGATGGGAAACATCTGGTCCACAGGCCATGTAAGGCCTGCAAAATCCTGTGATCTTCCCCTGGTATATGCTGGGACATATATGCCTCCTTCAGGTTGGCCATGGACTATCAGTGTGTACTGTATGTCCCACAGCCAATGTTATAAAAATTTATATGACTTTGGGCATAAAAAGCATTCCCACCTCCCATCGAAGAAATCATGTACTATTTTTACTGTTCTCTGGTATATCTCCTTCTATTTCTTTTTCTTTTTTCCTACCCTTCCATTAAACACTTACTGATGGCTTACTGCACAGTAGGCACTCTCATGAAAACTATAAATTAATAAATAATGATCTTCCATTTTAGAGTCTCTCTTCATATGCAGAAAAAGGACAAGCAATGGAATGATCAGAGCTGATGAGCTCTAGAAACAAAAAAAATTAAGATTCTGTTGAACCTTGCCATCTATGTGATCAATTACTCAGCCTCATTTTCTTCTTTTTAAAAATTGAAATAATAATTGACTCTATCTGGAGAGTTGTCCCAGAGAATAAATTATAAGTTTGAGAAATTGTTTACAGCTATGCCCAGGCCATAAGTGTCCAATAAATTGTTGATGATTATTTTTCATTATTGACAATAATAATTATGGTGTCAAAGATTTATGAATCTAGTTCCCTGTAGCTTCTTTACGCTGTTGACTCAAACAAAAGATCACTAATAAAAAAGCTCAGTGATTGGGTGACTAGATGTATTTCACTCCTTACCCTTCCAATAGTCTATATACTCCAGGCTTCTATGCCTTATGGATTTTACATTCCAAGGTACACTGTGGTAACTCTCTTATGCTTGGCTTCTCACAGTTTGGTACAAAATGGCCTCTTCTTTCTCTAGATATACACTCCTATGCCTCATTCTCCCAATTTTCTTTCCGTGCACCAGTCACGCCTGAGCAGTGTCATGGCAATTGACCTGTCTCTTTGAGCTACACTCAGTGTTTCTGTTCCTTATGGGATCTTCATTGTACAACAACATGCCCAATTTCTATTTCTCTGGAATAGCTCATATGTGTAGGGTAACATTGCTTTGTCCTTCCACAAGAAGCTTAGGTTTATCTGGTTACACCCATTAATCTGGTTACACCCATTAATCTGGTTACACCCATCACAGTGCTCCAGAGGCACTTCCACTTCCATTGTGTTTACATGTAAACAGTCTTCCCTATGCTCTCCTTCCCACCCAGTTAATCAGCTTTCCCCTTAATCAGACTTTGTTAATTTGTAAGATCAGTTTCCCAGAAATCTATGATTTTATATGTATGAGTGAAATATTGCCTTTCTCCTCTCCTTATGCCTTATGAACAGTTTACCTTAAAGTAATATCCTTTTTGTATAGATACAGGAAGACCGTTAACATCATGCTTTGTAACTTAGGATTTGATTGGCTTTGAATATTATTCACTCCCGGGCATCTGCTTTCTCGATTTAAGCCTCAGTTGCCCTTAGTTCCTAACACCCCAAAAGCAGGGTCCCGACGAGGGACTGAATGGACCCAGGGCAAGCGGTGAGCTACCCTGGCAGCGAAATGGGCCAGGCCAAAGTGCCATGATTCTTAACTATAAGTTAAGAGTTTGATCATAGACAAATGCTGTCATGATCCAAAGGTAATGACAAGACTAGGATCCTGCTAGGGGTGGGAAAGACTATCTGGCTTGAGCACCGTAGTCTGAGATCGAGATGGCCCCAGGAGAGCAATTCTGTAAGTTTAAGATATTTCTTACTGTATCCATACAAAATGATTTATATTATATTCTTATATGCCTGTCGGACAAGGAGAGGAGAGGCACACCCATGGGATTCTGCTCTAGGGTGGGTCCTCCTGCTGAGGAAGGATCTGTCCTAGGAGCGGCCATCCCTGAGGCTAAGATTTCTACCCCTATTGATTACTACCCCTATTGATTGTGACCGCACCTATGTGTAATTGTTTCCCCAATTCCTCTTGGAGAGAGATATAAGGAGAGGGTAGATTGGGCAGGGGGGGGGGAGAGACAGAGAGAGACAGGAGCAGAGACAGAAGTAGAAGGGGGCAGAGACAGATGAAGAGAGAATCAGAATAAACTACGACTAATACCTACCAGCCTGGCCCTCATTCCTTCCTCCACCTGACCATCGCCATCGACCTCCCCTGGGCAGGAGAAGGCTGAGACTACCGAACATGGGCGGCGGGAGAGATAGAGCCACTGCCGCTGTGTGTGCTGTGCCCCTCTTGTGTGAGTTTACACAATATGCAGTTCAGACGTATTACATATCCTAACCAACATTATTTCTCTTTTCCTTCAAACTTGCTCACTCAGTATCCCTGTCAACAATCCCACTTTATTTTATTGCCCAAGTCAGAAATACAAGGCTGACCCTTGAGAATTCCTTATCTTTTGTCTCACATACCTAACTTAGTCAGTTCCTTTTGAATTATTAATGCAAAATCTCTCTTCTCAGCACATATTTCACTACGCCCTTTCTAGTAGATACAACCGCCATCTAGGGACTCAATAAAAACTCCAGTCATAACTAGTTCCTACTTCCAAATTTCACCTAGAACCTCAACTGAGACTGTTATTTATAGGCAACTAAAGAGGGATCTTCAAAATATGAACTGCGGACAAAAGAGTGAGGACAGCAGGTGAGGCACTTGTCTTGCATGCAGCCAAGATTCAATGCCTCCCGCTACATCACAGTTCTTCTAGCATCGCCAGTAGTCATACAGGAATAAGTCCTGAATAAAGCTGGGTGTGACCCAGAAACAATAAATTTATTAATGGTATCATGTCACACCACTATTTTAATGTCTCTGTTCACCTCCCATTGAGTAAATGATAAGATTTTTTTTTATTTTAGTTTTTGCTTTTTGGGTCACATGACAATGCACAGGGGTTACTACTGGCTTGTGAACTCAGGAATTACTCCTGGTGGTGCTCGGGGGACCATGGACCATATGGGATGCTGGGAATCGAACCCAGGTCAGTCGCATGCAAGGCAAATGCCCTACCTGCTGTGCTATCGTTCCAGCCCAGTAAATTATAATATTCCTGAACTTGCTTTCAAGACCATGAATGATTTTGCCAGTTCTCTTCTTCTCTTTACATCTCAAGCCTCCTTTTACACATGTGTCCGGCCTTCTTGCCTTTATTTAAAGTACTGTTCTGCACATATCTTTGCACATAATTTTTCTTCTGCCTCAAATTTTTTTCTAGACACTTTTTAAGTTTCTCACCCTTCCAATCATAGCTTTAAAGAGTCCTTCCATTTTTCTTTTCCCATAACAAACACATTCTAATATGAATTTTCCCTATTTTTTTCCACATGAAGAGTATTTTTTCTTTATTTAAGTAGTGTCTTTATTGTGTTTATTTAGGTATTACATTTTTTTAATGTGTGCTTCCCTCATTCAATGATAACTGTGAACTATATTACAGAGACCATCTTCACTACTTACAACTTACCTAATGTTTGGCATATAGAAGGTCAGTATGTATCAAATGAGTAGAGGACTAAAATTGCCATGGCCATTTAAGTAATGGCAGCTTGAGTTTGAATTTTTGAATGAGGCATCTTGGCTCTGGTTTTTGCACTGCTAATTACTTACCCTGTGACTCTGAGTAAATTACTTTATCTGAACCTGTGTTGTTTAGTTTGTATTGGTTTTGGTTTTGGGTTTTTTTTTTATCACATCCAGGTATGCTCAGGAATGTTCTTAGGGACCATTCCTGGCAGTGCTCAGAGACCATACCATACATAGTAATCCAGATCGAATCGAACCTAGGTCAGCCTCCTGCAACACAAGCACCTAATTGGTTGTACTCTCTTTCCAATTTTTTTTCTTTTCTTATTAGTGAAAAACCATGAGGTACAGTTTAAATTAATCTCCCAAATGAGGATACTATTTCCACTTTATTTTCACAGCACCCTTCAGTCCTCCAGCAAGGCTTTAATGAACACCTCCAAACTGCGGAGCTCCAGTTTCTGAAACACAACCCACATTCCTTTAATGAAAAAGCCCTGAATGTGAAAGGGAAGTCTGACATGTGAATCAGCTCATTAATTACAAGCATACCAAAATGTTCATACAAGATACCCATTTATGTAATCTGTATGTTTAATATAACAGATGCATTAAGACCATTATGTTCATTGTGCTAAGAATTTTCAAATTTACTAATTTAACATTTACTTAAACAACTCAAGGCAACTAAAACCTGTGTTCCTATCTGGCATGTGAAAGGGATACCCTACAGTTCTCAGGGCTTACTTCTGGCTCTGTGCTCAGGAATCACTTTTGGCTGTGCTTAGAAGAACATACACAGTGCTGGGGATCAAGCCAGGGTTGGCCACATGCAAGGCACATGCTTTACTGCTGTACTATCTCTGTACTATCTCAGGAAAGTGTAACTAAATGACGTTAAATAAGCTATTGCTCTCAATCTCTCAGTGCTACGTGCCAACACACCAAAATTCTGACACTTCCTACTCCAAATTCAGTACTCTTCCTCCCCTGTCAAAATAAATTACAATATTAGGCATAAATTCTTAATTACATTATAACTGCAGAAATGAATGAAATAAAATTGAATTGAGCAGCTTGTAGTCTAACCTAAATCAGAAAATAATACCAAATAATCATTTTCCTCCTTTGTTTTTAACTTCCTCTTCGTTCACTTTCATCATTTATGACCAATTGTAAAGAATCTATTTTATTATTGTTTTTGTTTGGGTGGAGGCCACACCAGACAGTGTTCAGGACTTACTCCTGACTGTGATTACTCCTTGCAGGGCTCCAAAGAAAGTAAGAAAAGGTACTAGAAGGCAAGAATGTGAGGCTCAGATAAAGGAGGCATTCAGGAGAATCTTTCTTGTTGCTTATTTTCTTTGAAACTTAATGATTTAAACTGTTGATATCAAAGTAACAAAATAGGAGACTAACACCCAAGAATAGCTGAGATAAATACCAGGAGGTTTACTCCATGGCTTAAAGGCCAGCCGCACATTCTAGGGGTAAAGGCAGCTCAGATAGAGAAGGGAGTACCAAATAAAGGGTGTTGGGAAGATCCGCCAAGGATGGGAGATGCATGCTGAAAGTAGACTATAGACCAAACGTGATTGCCACTCAGTGCCTCTTTTGCAAACCACAGAACCCAAAAAGAGAGAGAGAACAAAAGGGAGAGTGCCCTGCCACAGAGGCAGGGTGGAATGGGGGGATAGGGGGTGGGAGGGATACTGGGATTAGTGGTGGTGGAGAATGAGCACTGGTGGAGGGATGGGTACTCGATCATTGTATAACTGAAACCCAAGCACAAAAATTTGTAAGTCTACAACTGTACCTCATGGTGTTTCACTAATAAAAATTAAAAAAAAATTAGGCTGCAGGCCTGATGGCCATATTTTACTGCCTTTGGATGACACAGGGGAAATTCTGTAGATATGCATTTTTATTTTGTCCTCTGCTTTGAAGCATTATCACAGAGCACCGGTCCATAGTGATGCCTTTGGTTCCCTCTGGTTTTTGCCATTTATCAGACTAGAAAATCTGAACTCCCATTTTTCTTGATCCAGGAGGATGCATGAAGTGACATAGTTATGTACTTTGAGTTATTCCAAGACCAAATGCATGGAGATGGTCACTAGTTGAGGTAACTTGGTATCCCTGTTCAGATTTATGTAGGCTGTGCTCTTTGTCTTCATGACCATCAGCTCTCTTGTCTTTAAATGGAAATGTTGAAAACAAAACAAGAGACCAGTGAGATAGTTCAATGAGATGAGTGCATGCTTTGGATGCAAGACACCCAAGTTTGAGCATTAGGACCTCCTCGCCCCAGAGTATCACAGAGAGTTTGAGCAGAGTCAGAAGGAGACCCTTCTCCAGCACCGCTAAATGTGGTCCCAAAACAAAATGTAAACAAGAATACTTGCTAGGCTGACTTGTGAATTGCATGGAACTTTGGGTGGGAAATGAGTGACATGTAATACATGATTTACCAAAAAGTAAGTTTGTTTTTTGTCTGATTCATTATCCTCTCGAGTCCCATGAATTACCAATACTGAGGATTTGGTCTTATAATTAGCATTATGCGATACAGTGGGGTGAAAGTTAGCAGAGGGTCAATGTTTCTTGTTGAGAGTATTTTTACTATGCAATGTACATTTTTAAAAATGCAGAAATAAATTTGACCCGCAGTTAGAGGTACATACTCCTGGCAGTTAGCTGGTAGCAGCCAGGGATGCTGTAGAACACTGCACAGTATGTGAAACATCCCTCAGCAACAAAGAATTATGTGGTCCCAGATATCAACAATACCCCAAGAGGCAAAGTGGTGATAATCTACTCTATTTATATATTACTTAGGAAACTTTGAAAATCTGGCATCTGATAAATAAAATTTGCTTTTCCTCCCTACTTTCCCCTCTTTGTGAAAATGTATTCCCTCTGTCACCACCAGGAGAGTCTTCCTTTTATTGTTCCTACATTATTCTAGAATCACCTACACAGTTACCACATAAGATCTTTTTTGAGGTCTGGGTATTTTTGTTTAGTTTTGGATTTGGACCATACCTGGCAGTTCTCGGGACTCACTGCTGGCTCTGTACTCAGATATCACTCCTGGTGATGCTCAGGTAACCATACGTTGTGCCAGGGATGAAACCTGTGTCAGCCACCTGTAAGACATGCACTTCAGCCACTATACTACCACTCCAGCCTAAAACCTTTATTGAGTGACAACAGTACATTCCATTCTACTTACTTTTAGTGAAGTCTTAGCATGAAATTCAAGAGAAGGTGTCATATCTTTTCCAATTCAAAGATGAAGATATTGAAGCCTAGAGAGGTGAATCATTGCAATGGTAACCAAGTGGTCTGCTACAGTAAACAGCTGCATAATACAACCCTGGCTTTCCTTTCCTCACCCAAGACATCTTTCTGTTTACAAAAACTTTTCTGCTAGACCTTGTAGTCCTCATGGTCACTACCAAATGTTTCATTTCAGAATTACTTGAGACTTTTTAACGTTTCCTGCAGCTTCTTGAACTTTTAAGATCCTTTCAGTAGGAGTTTTTTCCCTCTCTTCCACTGAATATGTCTGGATCTGGATAATAGCCACAGGTTACATTTTTCTACTAAAGAAATTCATGGTCTTAGGGCCAGAGAGAAAGTACAGTAGGTAAGGCACTAGTATGCAACTGACTTGGGTCCAATCCCCAGCACCACGTATGATCCATGAGTGCACTACTCGGATGGAATATATACCAGCCAAGACTTCTAGAGTGATCTCAGAAAGAGGGTAGTTCCCACCTTATTAAAGCTCTGGCAGCCGCACTCACACCCCAACAGCTGCCGCCATGCCTCTGGCTGGACTGCCCAGTCAAGTATTCCAGAGTTTCTGGAATGTGTGGCTGCATTTGCAGCCATGACAGCTACAAACTTTAAAATACTAACATCCCAGTAGGAGCCCACCAAAACGAATCTCTATTAACAAAACTCTTTAACACAGACGACTTATCTTGCAACAATAGCTGAGTAAACCATCAGACTAGGACTTAATGTCCCCATGGTGAGGTACAACAATTTTCATAAATTTTCTTTTACTGAAATAGATTTTGATCATTCCATTAGTCATTTATTTGTAACAATAACATAACATTTAAAAATTGCTATGGGCCTACTATGGGGTAGGTTTGAGGAGTGGTTGGGAAAATGGTGACAGTGATGGTGGGAAGGTCACAGTGGTGGTGGGACTGGTGTTGGACTGTTGAATACCTGTAACAAATCATCATGAACAACTTGTAAACCACAGTGTTTATATAAAGTGGGAAAAAATATTAAATGTGAAAAAAAAGAGGTTTGGTATACCTATCAAAAACTGAAAAGACCTTGAAGGTTGTTTATGAGATCATAAATCTTGGGCTATAGTTCCTGATATGTTGGTACTAGAATTCTTAGCTTGAAAAATCTGCCCAAAGATGCAGGAAAAGTAATTACTGAGTCTTAGAGACGAAAGAAGTATCTCCAAGCAAAATATTTTAATTTTTTTTTAATTTTTAGAGAGGATTTGGTAACCCTATATGCCTTACTACCAAAAAAAGAGGAGGGGTGGTTAGCTTTTAATTTACTATTTAGAAGCTGTATCTTCCATCTATGAGGAATTAAAAACAGAAAAACAGTTCAGAGCCACATTTTCACTTTGTTTGAACTGCACTATAATGTAACTTATTTCTAAATTTTGTATTTTAGGTGGGGATTAGCATTATTCCAGTTTCTTCCTTTTACTAGTTTCAACACCTAAAAATCTTCAGCCCCCAAAATAGCTGGTGTAAAACAGACTTCTTACTTAGAACTGGTCAAAAAAATCAATATATAATTCTCATCCTTATGGTAAATTAGTTATCATAACATGAACACATATGCCCATTAACCCTTTTCTTCTTTGGTACACAAGCTATCAATTAGCTGCCCATCCTTCTAAATGTAACTAATGAGTGACTGGACTTGAGTGGATTGTACTTCCATGTGGAGTTAAGAGGAGATATATTAATTTCAGAAGGTTTTGTGCATATTCTTACCAGAAATGAGGGATGGAGTTGGCCGACTTTGCAGTCCTTGTTAGCTGTGATCTTGGTGATTCCCCCTTCACCTTCCAGTAATCATGTAACAGCTTGGGGTTATTGAAGAAAGATAGATTTGAAATCCAGGTGTATAAAGAAATAAATAAAGATTTTTCTAAATAAAGAAAAAGGTTTATCCAGACTAGCCTTCAACTGTCCTTGATCTTGGTTGGCTCTTAATTTCGATTAGGCTGCACAGAATGTCATTGCAGACTTGGAGTTTATTCCAAAAGACAGTTGAAAAAGGCCAGGCAAGGTTGTTTGAAGTCCTTGCATTGCAAGCGGAAAGGATATATCAGAGAGATGGTTAAAAATCAGATGTGGAAAAAGCCAACTAATGAGTCAGATGTCACCCATGGATGTGATTCAGTTGACTCTCTTAGTAAAGCGATGGGGGTAGGGGATAGGGAGAGGTGTACAAATTTCAAATTGGGAGATTTCATGAAACGTGGTTTTTCAGTTGTCAATTTTAAAATAAGACACACTAGTTAACTAGAATAGATTCTAGTATAGCAAATATGAATTAGAATTGCTTGTGTTCAAAACCAGTACTATGTCAGTGTGGTCCTTCCACTCCCAGTCATCCCTTAGAATCATCCTGACATCTGCTTTCCTGACCACCAGGTGATTTGATAAGGAGGCGGTCTTATCTAATCATGATGTGTTGTGCAATAGTATACAGTGATTTTAAGGTGTATTTGAAGTAATGTGTAAAACATAACAATTCATATCCCCAAATTTGTTGATCATTAACTTTCTGAAAACAAATTACAATTAGTTACATCATTATTTGCACTCAACATGGAGGTAGACAGTTGATGTATAAGCTTAGATTTTTATTTTAGTGTTCTTTCTGGTGCAAATGGAACAAATAGTACAGTTCACTCATCACCTTTCCAAATGACTTACATAAATGTAAAACTGAGGGCTCTATTCAGGAAAGCAAATAATGTTTTCACTTTCTCCCCTGCTTTCTTCCTGTCACCCCATTTCTCTTTCTGTTTTTCAGCTCTGCTTTCTATGTTAGCTTAATTCTCTAGCAAATTCTCTCCATATGATGGCAAGACAAGTGAAGGCTAATATTATCCCTTGGGATGCAATCTAAGAAATAAAGAACTTCCCTCTTAGAGACCATAGCACTTCTAGTAAATCATTTTTATTTGCCCCATCTGAGCCATACACCCAGCATTAAGGTGACAAATATTTATGTAATGCTTACATTGAGTCAGGCCCTAACTAGGTACTTGGAAATATAACTGAAGCCTTGGTCTCCTGAAATGTACTATAAGAGGAGGTGAGAGGAACTCAGACCATTAAAACCTAAACGTACTCACAATGGAAATGATATGGCACTTCTGAACTAAAGAACACTATAAGGATTTGTGGTGTTTCCTGTTTACAGGGGATTGCACCTGGTTCTCATACACGTAAGGTATGCATCCTACCACTGAGTTACATGGCCAAGATTGTCATTACTGTGTTATTATCAGCTACACTAGTTGAGGTAGAATCGTTGCTCAACCCAGGAGAGAAATGTTCATTTTACCAGATGTAGACGGGTATGTGGTATCATACCAAAAGTGAATAGCTATGACTCTGTAAGAACACATGGCGATCTCTCTGGCATAGAGGTGACCTTCTTCCCCTTATTCTTCATAGTCATGTGACATGGGGAGTACATGGGACTCACATAAATATTATTAAATATAAGAAAGGATGATACTATTTAATGGCTTCCCCCCTCAATGACTCAGTTTCCTGTCCTTCTCTACTTAGGTATAGCCAAAGAGTGAAGGCCATCAGGGCCTGGTAACATTATGCTATCTTTACAATAATTGCTTTTAGATTTTTAAAGTATTGTAGCATTTCCCCAACTCCCATACTCTCACCTATCTTGTGGTGCTTCCAGCAAGAATTAGCAGAGGTATGACCAGGAGAGTAACCAAGGTCTGTATGAAGAATTCTGTGGAACAGTTTAGGGAGGTGATTATGAGTGTGTCCTCTAAGTGTATTATATCCATATCTACAGCCTATTAAGCATCTGACCTTTATCTGTGTTTAGTAGCTCTTAGTCAATTATAGATAATATTAGTACTTCAAAGAATTATAGAAAAATGAGATCATTTACATGAAGCTCTTAGGTCAGTGTTTACACTTAGAACTGCTCAATAAATGTTTGTTATTAATATGATTGTGATGAGTGTGAATGTGTTGAGGAGAGGGGCAGAGAAGGAAGCAATTTCTGACTGACAAAGAGCTGTAGTGCTCTGAAAAGGAGTGACACTATAACAGGTAGGGCACTTCCCCTTTTACACAACCAACACAGACCAATGCCCAACACCCCACATGGTTCCCCAAAACCACCAGGAGTGATCCCTGAGCACAGAGCCCGAATTAAGTCCTGAGCATTGTGCGGTGTGGCCCAAATAAGGAAAAAAAAAACCGTGATGCTCAAATGGAATATTTGGAGTAGTTTCAAATCCAAAGGACATGGGATAGACTATGCTATTGCATCTTCACAGTCACCTGATAATATAGTGTAATTTTCATCACATTGTAGAAATTAGGTCATTAAGAGTCATATATGCATTCTTGGGATTTTTTTCCATACCTCTCAGCTTCTAAGTGTATGCTCATATAATTTTGCTTCTTTCCTTGATGATCCCCCCAATTTTGAGTTTAGAGTGACAGTGAGATTGGGGAAACCTGGACTGAGACTGTGGGGGACTGTCTGCATGCCCAGTACCTGTGCCATCATTGCTCTGATCCAGTGGGATTAGAGTGAGGACATCTGCCTGGTACATCATACAGGCTTTGCACATGAGAGATGGTTTACAACAAAGCCAGTACACAAATAAACATTAGGATTGGGTGGGGGTGGGGGTAAAACTACACAGTGGCCTCTCTATTAGAAGAAAGTAAGTTTTCTGCTAAATTTATAATTCAGCACTTTCTGGGAAAATAGAGCTACTAACTATTGACAGTGACACTGTAGACTTCTCAGTAAGGGATGACACAGTAGACCTCTCAATAAGATCCAAATTTCCTTGGACTTTCCAATTATGTTGTGATATGCAGTACTTCATTTTGAAAAGCTGTGACAAGGTGTCAGTTACAATTCTTTGAGAAGATGGGGGAAACGTGAGCTCGAAAGCAAAGACCACATTATGTCCAAAGGCTGGAGATATTTGGCTAGACTAAAAGCTTATCCCATCTCCTTTCGGTCTTGGCCACAGAAGTGGAATGAGACAATGAATTCCACGGCCTACAGTCACAAATTCAAAAACGTCTTCCAGATCATCTTGAAATGAGTCCTAAATCATATCACAAGTGTCTTTATAAGACAAAAGCAGAGGGAGATTACACTCAGTAGAGAGAAATGCACTATTAAGATGGAAGCATATATTAAAAGGATGTGACCACAAGCAAAGGAACACCCGCTGTCAGCTATAACCTAAAGTTTTTAAGACTGATTTCCCAACTACTGTCCCTCAAGAGGGTGTTGCCTAACTGACACCTTCCCTTCTGCCAATAAAACCAATATTAAGCTTTCATCTTTCATAACTAGGAGGGAAAGTTTTAAGTTCTCATTTTGTAACATGTCATGGAAACCATAAAGAAACCCATTGTTCTTGGAATTGGTTACATCTCGTTCATTCTTGCTGCTCATCCGCACAGCAAGGCATGTTGTCTCTCTTTTGTGCTATTCAAATATAGAGCAAGATGCTTAATTTTCTTTAGGCCTTTAGTAAAGAGAAGATATCATATTTTCTTTAATTCTTCTTTTCAACCAGGCGTATGTTTCTGAGGCCATCAAGAGGCACTTTTTCTCTACTACATTCAATTTCTAATTGTCCTTGTAGCTGTTATCCAAAAAGTCCATGTTCAACAAAATCTCTTCAGAAACAATAATTAATGATGTTGAAATCATCAGCACATGAGTAAAGAATACAACAGTCATTTGGTAGCACTAATTACATTCATTTAGTAAACATTTCTTGAGAATTACTTTGCACCAACAAAAGGACAGTAGGGATTTGATCATAGTGAACATAATAGGAATTGTAGTGGCCACACACCATAAACCTTTTATGTACATGCTCAAGTTTTAGTCACATGAAATTCTAATTTTCCAAGCTTTTTGGCAGAACCATGTGTGTTCTGGGTACAGTTGCTCACTGAATATGTTCTGTCTTGAACTTGTAGAAAGCATCTTAGGAGACATTTTTAACACTGAAGACAACTGTTGGGACTGAGCTTCTTGGTCCTCCTTCTTTCTCCAAATCCCACATGTATTCTCTTTACCCCCAGTCAGCTATTAGGATTTGAGGCAAATGTTGAAGGATTAAAAAAAATAACACAGAGTGGAAGAAATATTCTATTTTGTGCATTACTTCTCCATATTCCAGAACAAAAATAAATTAAAAATCACTCACACGACTCACACATCATTTCACCCATCCAACACATCTTCTCTTACATTTAAATGAGCCACCATCCCCCACACACACACCATATGACTCAGATTGGAAACCTAACCCATCTCTGCTGTCTGCCTTTCCTTCATACCCCCTCTTCTCTAGGTTTTATAAAGTCCTGAAAATATAACCCAACTTCTACTGCCTCACCTCCAACCCTTTCCAAAGCTCCATCATTCTGTTATGACTGCCTTAGGGTGGAATGACTCTTCTCATTGTTCCTGAATTTATTTCTCCACCCTCAGATCATCCTTCACATAGTGTTCAGAAGGATTTGGTTGACATGTGAGATCATACCGTGTCAGTCATCTCTGGCTCAGCAGTCTCCCACATTCTCTGTAAAATCCAAAGCCCTCATCCCAGGCCTAGATGATCCTTTACAGTTTGCCCAGCCTTCTTTCAGATCTCATTCCTTTGTTTTGTAAAAATACACATTCTTATTTTGCTGTCATTGTTGTCCTTGCTGACACCAAGTATTAACTCTCCAGAGCTTGCAGTGCTCGGACATGTACTTACCTGAAGTTGTGTACTTGTTAGATTTCTTGCACTTCAGTTGTGGCATTTGCTGGTGGGTGCACACTTCAGTTGAGGTATTGATGCACATTGCCAGTGGTTCTAAGGATTTTAAGGAGGAAGTAGGAATTGGCATACATCATGCAGAGTTGTGCCAAGGATCACATTCATGACCTCCCTGACCTCAGATTTGCAAGGCAGATGCCCTGGGCACTGAGCTACTTCTTACCCCTCTCACCCCTTCTTATTGGTCTTCTTTCTCTTATCTTACTCCTCTTCGCTAAGCACATTTGTCTTTCTGCCATTTCTCTAGTGGCTTGTCCCTCTTGTTCTTCCAGTTCATCCCTTTAGATATCTTTCCTGACCCCTCACCTGTATTAGCCCTGTGTTCCTAGTTAGGGTCCCCAACTGCTTCTGCGTGATTCTTTAAATATGGTATTCCATAGTCACACTGCATGGCAAGCTTAGTGACGTAGATGGTGCCAGTGATCTCCACACTCCAGCACTCAAAACAGTGTCAGAAAAATGACAATAAATGCTTGATGAAGAAGAAAAGACCTGCCATGAGATCAAAGTGGAAGACTTTAAATGTCATCCAACTATAGGAACATGTGACTCTCTGTGTAAAGCCCAACAGCCTGAGTCCATTAAATATTATTTGTAATATTCAGGGTATACTGAAATTTATGGACCTTCTTTATTGAGACAGATTTTTCCCATCTGTTACTTCCTATTGAGGCAACTGAATGCAGAGAAAAGTCGCCAAAGCACTTCTGTAAGAAAAGGCAGGGAATACAGGAGCTAGGATAGGACTCTTCCACTCCCTCTCCAGTTCCAAATGTGAGCTCCCTCTTCAGCTACATGGTTATTGGATTTTTTTTCTCTTTTGTAGATGTTTAGTTTTTCATTTTTCACTTTATCTGTTATCTTGCTCTAATGATTTCTGTTTTTTGTTTTGTTTTTGAATCACAACTGACAGTGCTCAGGGCTTCCTTCCAGCTCTGTGCGCAGTCATCATGCCTAGTGGGGTGTGGGGTTCCATATGGAGGTGCCCTTTAGAGCTTTCTTCACTGTTCTGTATCTCCAGCACCTAGCACCTACTCTTAAGTCTTCATTAAAGACCCCTTAATAACAGCATCCTAATGCCATGGCTAGGTTAGGTTACCAAGTTCTGGGCTCCTGTAGTTGCCTTTATTTCTAGCACTTGTCACTCACCTGTAAAAGGTTACCACATTGTTGGAAAGCTCCAAGACTAGCCCTATCTGTTTATCATACCTCAAGTAATGAACAAATTAACAGTTTGATTTTTATGGTAAAACACAAAAAGTGAAAAATTACCAACAAAATGTGATAATTTGCTTCTTATTGAGCAAGTAATTAGTACCAACTACTTTTATCCAAAGTAGCATCAAATATATCTGGACTCTTTTATGGTCAGCAGAAGATTGCGAAACATTTTCCCCAGACACGGCCTAAGTATTGTGATAAATCAGTTGAACTATTGACTGGGTGGAACTGTAGAAATGAAGAAAAATAGAGAATCCCCTTTTGTCCAGAAGGCCCTTTGTGCAGGTCATGATACTTTCTAGACCTCATTTTATAAGAAAGTTCCTCTACACAAAATATATCCTTAATCTTTCTGCCTACTAAAACCTAAGCTTTTAGTAGTTTCCTACAAAGGAATATTAACCACAACCGATACATTCTACTTGGAAGAATCACGGAAAGCTCTCATGTTTTAAATATGCTCTAACTCCTCAATTTCTCTTTTTGAAAAATGGAAATAGTCACAATTTAATGTCTATATTGTCAGTACTTGAATAAAACAATTTGAACAGCTGAGTGTTTCATATACTAAATGGTTATAGCCTCAGTTGTTGGGAGTACATAGTTGAGTATCATAGACTTTCTGAATTGATAGAGATTTTTTAGCTTGTATTTCCTGGCCTTATGCCATTAACCCACCCTAGTAGGAGATAAGCATTCTGATATGACTGTGTATTCACACTCCAAACCAACAGGACCATTCATAGGAACGCTAAGGCAGGAGGTTTACAGGATCAAAGAAATCGAGTTGTTTGCACTAGGACCAAAATCCTCACCGACTGATTGGCACGATGCTGCAATGAGGGCTTTCCAGATCAAAGCCTGCTCTAACTTATCAACAGCTACACATGTTTGGCTACAGAAGGTCACAACTTTGGAAATCACAGTCAAATCCTGGACACATCAAAGAGCAGTCTGATCTATGTGTTGATAGACCATAGACCTCATATTGGAAAGGATTTAAATCACCCCTAAGAACACTCAGAATTGGAGATGTGTGCTAATAATAGACTAAGGACCAAACATAATGGCCTCTCAGTATCTATATTGCAACCCATAATGCCCAAAAGTAGAGAGAGAATAAGAAGGAAGGTGTGTACCACAGAGGCAGGGAGTGGGATGGGGTAGGGATGGCGGGAGGGATATTGGGGACATTGGTGGTGGAAAATGCACACTGGTGGAGGGATGGGTACTCGATCATTTTATGACTGAAACTTAATCATGAAAGTTCAGTGTGTCTCATGGTAATCAATCAATAAATAAATCATCTCTAAAGGATTTTAAATGGATTTTATTTATACATTGTAAATTGAGACCATGTTAAAAACAAAAACAAACTTGTTATTGGGAGGTGAATTATCCACAAAATGATAGCCAACATCTGTTCTCTAGACTGTTCTAGAAAGTCATCTCTCAGTCGCACCACTCCTTTGAGAATGCCCCTCCCCAGAAATTAGGAATGACATGGGAAATAAATCTAAAACCATTGACTTGACTTCTTAATAATATGTAAGGTGCAATATTGGGAATGTTGTGGACAGTACCACAGCAGGGGAAGCCAGAAGACCTTCCAGACATGCAAAGGGACTGAGAAGTACCTGGCTTTAGCAACACTACAGGCACTCACACCCAAGGTTCCTCCTTTTATATCTTTTAGATGGCCTCATTGACCCTTTTCCTCTCCACATGTGCTCTGCTGGAAGGCTGACCTTACCATCAGCCTGTGATGAGGATTAAGACATCACTTCTACCAGCTGAAAATAGAACCCCAACCACCTCCAGGGGCTCACCAGGGGAAGTGATGCCTGCAGATTAAAAGTGAACATTTAAATTCACCTTTTACAAAACCATTATTATTGCATGGGTTAACTATTGCTGGAGTTTCCTCTATCACCACAGTCAGAACATCCAGTTCTCCAGCTGGGTTGTCAGTGACACGGGCTCCTGTGGACCAGCCTTAGAGCCCATCACTCAAAGAAGAGCTCCGTTTCCATGGAAACCTGAAATCTGTGACCCAAATTCCCAGGTTAAATTTTTTGCTATTTTATCTAACACAATACACTGACCAGTTGGGAGTTGCCAATATTAGATGAAAATTGGGGTTCTTTGTAAAAATTTGTGACTCTTCTTTATCCAGATGTTACTTTCCTGTCAGCATGAATAAAGAAGAACTTTGCTATACTTTATTCTACAATATCTAGTGTATCTTCTTGGAAATTTTGTGATGACAGGATAAGACAGCTCTAAGGTGGAAATTCTGGGGCTGGAGCAATAGTACAGTGGGTAGGGTGCTTGCCTTGTACACAGCCAACCCAGGTTCAATCCCCAGAATCTCATATGGCCTCCCAAGCCCTGTGACTCCTGAGTGTAGAGCCAGGAGTAACCCCTGAGCGTCACTGGGTGTGGCCCCAAAACAACAACCACAGAACAAAAAACAAAATTTTTCAGCCATTACTCATTGCTTCACTTTCTATTTCTTGAAACCCTACAGGCCGAGCCCTGCTGAGACTTACAGACAAAAAGCTTGAGAGAATGGGGATCACCCACGAGAACCTCCGGCAGCACATCTTACAACAGGTGCTCCAGCTGAAAGTGCGAGAAGAAGTCAGAAACTTACAGTTACTCACACAAGGTATCTTGCTGCTTCCTACTGGGTGGCTGGAATGGGAGCTGGGGGGGGGGGGAGAAGGATTCTTACCCTCATGATGAAGGGAATGAATGATTCTCATTGCTTCTCTGTAGAATTTCCTTCACAAGACTTCTCTTTTGCCCATCTCATTAGGGACAACAAATGTACAAATGGTAACAGATACGCAAACAGATGTATTGAAGCTCTATCAGGGCCATCACATATAGTTAGCCACGTTGTCTATGGTGCAGTTCCTGAGAGAACTGTAAAAGATAAGAGTATTGCACTCCCTAGAGGTACACAGTGCAATGTCTGTACAACTGGACATGACTGAACCAAGCTTTCTCCCTGTCTTTAACTCTGATGCTTAGGGATACTAGGATTTAAGTGATTCCATAGTTCATATAACCAGTGCTATATTAACTTGATATATAACCATATAGAGATATGTATATGTGTGTATAATATAACCAGTGAATTTTTTGTTGTTTAGTTTTACTTTCACTGGCTTAAGGGTAGGTCAGGGAAATTTTAGAAATTTGTGTCTATATATATGTTTTTCTCTCCCTCCCTCCATCCTCCCCTGCCCTATCTCTCCTTCTCTTGCAAAAACAAAAACATATTTAGCATCTTGAAAATAGGTTTATTCAAAATAGTCAATAGGAAATTTAAGACAGGTCTATTAAGACAATAATTCTAGGAATTATAGCTTCCAGGATCATTAATAACGTCATTATCTTGAGAACATTTAAGAACCCTATAACTAGATGTGACAGATTAAAATTAGAATTGAAACAAACAATAAGCTATATTCTACATAGCACGTGTCTATGTAAGATTTGGCTGCTGAGAACCTAGAGGCAGTAGAGTGGTTAGGGATCACACCCTGGATCTGGATTCTATTCTTGGTACCATATGCTCCCATGACCATTGCAGGGTGCATCCCTTGAGCCCCACCCAACCCCCTCCCCAGTATCCCCAGCACTGCAGGGTCAAAGCAGCATAGCGTCCTTGGACCCATGTATTGAACCAACTGCTGAGTGAGAATCACGGGGGCGGGGGGGGGGGGGCGGGCAGACTCCATGAGCATCACTTGGGAGGCAAAAAATATTTAAAAAAGAAGATTTGGTTTCCACACCAGAGATATAAGGTACACATGCCTTGCATGTGGCCAACCCTATTTCTGTTCCCTGTACCACAAATGATCTCCCAAGCACTACTAGGAGTAACCCCTAACCCAGAGTTAGGAATAGTCCTGCAGATGCCACTTCACCCCGACCTCAACTCCACACAGGATTTATTTGCTGTCAACTTGCTCCTTTATTTTTTTGAATCCTTCTTATTTTAAATAAAGGAGTGAAAAAATATTTTGAGGGCCTGAGGTATTTTTTACTCTGTAGAATATTGTAACTGCTTGCATATTGTATTGAAGAAACTGGGTCAGTCAAATCTGATGTTATTGCAATTAGATTAACCCAGCAATAGTCCATTCGCCAAAAGGAAGTAATGTTGTTGCTGAAAGGGGACTTTTCTAGAAAGATAAATATAGACTATGAGTGATAGGAAAATAGTATTATTTTATATGCATTATCTGAGTTTTGTCTCCAGAAATATTCAATAGTAAGTTTATAGTAGTAGTACACTAAGGTATTTAAATTTAATCTGACATACTAATATGCTTTTAAGTTTCCTTGAAGCAGCAAAAACACTGGTAATGGAATTGGTGCTGGAATCTTGTATTCCTGGAACAACTGTATTATGAATAACTTTGTAAATAATAGCCTTTTAATAAACATAGTTTTAAGTCAAATAAATATAGATTCAAAAATATCTCTCAAGAAAGTCACCAAAGTGTGTTTTTATAAAACTGAAAAATTTTAAATCACCTCAAAGTCCAAAAATATGGAAAGTGTCAAATGGCTCTGTTTATCTGCATAAGATACAGCCATTAAAATTAAATTTTAAAATATAGACTACAATATGGGAAGATACTCAAGAAGAAGTAGGATGGAAACATCTTGAAAAAACTAGAAATTAACCTCCCCTGTGATCCAGCAATTCCATTTCTTAGCATTTGCCCGAAGGGCCCAAAACTATCTTCAGAAAAGACATTCACGTTCCTATGTGCATTTTAACACTATTCACAATCGCAATAGCCAAAATATGGAAACAACCAACATTTCCAAGAAGAGATGACTGGACAAAGAAACTAAGGCACATAAACACAATTGATTACTACTCGGTTTAAGATGAATCCAGATAGTTTGCACTATATGGTGGATCTAGAGGAAAATGATGCTGAGTGAGGTTTGTCAGGAGATGGACAGATGCAGAATGAACTCTCTTATATGTGGGATATAAAATAACATAGTAAAGAAACAACAGGTAGTCACGACAACAGAAACTGAGAAGTGATCTCTCGTTGGAAGCATATCAGTATAAGGGGAATGGAAGGCAGGCGCCGAGAGGCTGGGGGTCCTGGCGTGCCCACGAGGACAGTGGTGGAACCCTCTGGTGAAGCATAGGTGTTGGGATGTTTTGTGCATGAAAACCTGCAGGTATCAATATTGTAAATCATGTTGCCTAAAATTAAAATTAAATTTGATTTAAAAAAAAAACACAGAAGAAATATGAGTTGAGGGAAAGACCAGGTAGAACATTTTATTTATAAAGGCCCAATTTTGTAAAATGACATTCAAACATATGAAAGAATCATGAACTATGCTAATATTCAATCATGTTCTTCTTGCTGGATCTATGGATTCTTCTAATTGTTTATAGTCAGTCCTTATTTCACACCTTTTCTAGTGTGACACAATATTATAACTTAAAATCAGAGACTGCGCACGTGTGTTTCAGCTTTCAACAGCAAACTTAGTTCTGCCAGGTTCTTTTTAGTTTCTGAGGTTTCTGCAGCTCTTTTGTTCTCTTCCTGCGATGACCTATAGAATATAAACTCATCAAACATGCTGTGGACTCTTTTTTTTCCCCTCTGCTACTATCCGCCTGCCGTGTATTTGCTTTGCAAAAATCATTTTCTACAGCTTTCATTGCCCTCAATGCATAATATATACGATTTTTCCTGAGATAGTACTCAAGTCTATTAAGCTAAATATATGTTTGTGTTCTGGGGAGGTAATGCTAAGTTCAGCTTTTTCAATTCAGTTGTTGTCACTTTCTCTAGCTTGAGAAGTAATGTAGTTTGAATTCTTTGTTTCCATTCTCTTCAGAAGAAATCGTGTTCTTTCGCTCTTTGATATTTTGCCTGCACTCATATTGAGTGTTTTATTGCTTGTCCTTTACATGTTAAATGTTCAAACTCATTTCACATCAGGCAGCCTTTCAAAAATCCATAGCTTTATTGAAGTGTTGATTCCATTTTTTAAGGTAAGTTGTTTTTCTGACTGATAATAGAGTTTCTAAAAACAGCTGGGGTCACCTTAAAATAGTTTGCGTCTAGGTCTGCTATGGTAAAAACTGAAATTCCTTTCTACTCAAGTGAATAGGATGGATTAACATATATGTCATATGGAAATTTGTGATAGTGGTGATATGTGGTCAGGGTTGAATAATTTATTTCTCATCTATGCAGATATTAATTGTAGGAAGTAATCTGCCCAATTAATAGAAAAAACGGTTTCAGCCTGTTACTTAGTTTTTGGAAATCCCAGAGCTGCTCTCCTAACAAGTATAATTCACAGTGTGACTCCAATGCAATGCAATTAATTTTGTTTGTTTTTAACAAATATTTTCCTACTAACACATTTAAATGAGGGTTGTTGTCTTCAAAGTAGCTGATCTTTGATGGAAGGGATTTTTTTTTTAATGATTAAATTTCTCATGCATTTCCCTCTTGCCTTTGAAGACAATTTTGAAACATAAGGTGTAATGGCTTGAATCAAAGAAGTTTAGGAAAGTCCTAAAAGTCCATCTTTAGAGGACACATTAAATAAATGATGTTATATTCAGGCTCTGTGGAGGGCTGTAAAGCTATAAAGACAAAAATGAAGAAGAAGAATATGGAAGGATCACAGAGATGCCATAGAAAATGGAAACAAGCAAGGTTCAGAATAAACTATGGGCTATGCTGCGTTTGCAAAAGGAAGAGGGAAAATAATGTCTGTCTGTATGTGCTTTGTTTACATAAGGAAATACTGAATGATGCACAAGAACCTAATACAAGCTGCACCCCAGGGATCGGGAAGAAAGTGGATGAAGAAAAGATGGATTCACCTTATGTTACTTTTTGTATTTTGAAATATGTGAGTGTATTAACTATTTAAAAGAATAAAATTTTAAGAAGAAACTTGGAGAAAGAGTGAATTCCAGCATCAGCCAGGCCTGAATTTAAGTCTTGGCACTAATACCTCTTACCTTACTGCTGTTATTTCAGGGAAATTACCTAATCTCTCTGTGCTCCAATTTTCTAGTCTCTGGAAGAAAGATCAATAAATCTCTTCATTTCATAGTGATGTTCTAACAATTAAATAAACAAAAACATATGAATCACTCAGCGCAGTGTGACAGTAAATATGAACATAGTTAGCTGTCAGCTACAGAGGCCCCCAAATTAAGTCAGGCTTCATTAACTTAAAACAAAGCATTATTTTTATAATGTCTTTCTTGAAATATAATTCACGTAGTATATTAAAGTATACTATTTAATGATATTTAGTATAATCATAGGATTGTGAAATCATTGCCACAATTAATTTTAGAAAATTTTCAACATCCCAAAAGAAACACAATACCCATTAGTAGTCACTTCTCATTTCCTCCCAAAGCCCCCAACCACCAACCCTTTGGAAACCACTAATCTACTTTCTGCTAGGTTGCCTATTCTGAACATTTCCTAAAAATAGAATCATACATTCTGTGGTTATTTGCAATTGGTTCACTTAGGATAATGTTTTCAAAGTTTGCTCATGTTCTAATCTTGTGTCAATGTTTAATTATCATTTATTGCCAAATATTCCATTGTAAGAATAGACCACATTTTACCTATCTAGTTTATCAGTCACTGGGAATTTGGATTACTTCTGATGTTAACTATTATTAAGAATGCTGTTTGAGGTCTAATTTTTGTGTGTAGACCTGTTATCTTTTTCTTTTGAGTTTATACTCAGGAGTGGAATTGCTGAATCATATGATAATTCCATGCATAACTGTTTGAGAAGTTGCCAGACTATGTTCCAAAGCAGCTGTGCCATTTTGCATTCCCATAGCAGTGTGTGAGGATTCCAATTTCTGCACATCCTTGCCAATACTTGTTAATGTCTGTCTTTGATTATAACCATTCTAACATGCATGAAATTCTATCTCATTATGGTTTCGATATATATTTCCCTGTTGGCCAATGATGTTGAGTACCTTTTCAGTGCAGCTATTGGCAATTTATGCATCTTCTTTGGGAAAATATCTATTTAAAAACATTGCTACATGGCTCTTGTTTTTAAATTGAAGTTACTGTGAGTTCTAAACAGGGTCCCCGGGCTGCTAATGCTTAACTCAGGCCTGACATTTTCGTGTTCAAATCCAGTGTGACTTAGAGCCACCAGAATCACGTTTGGTTGTGCTAAAGGAGCCATGCAGTAGTTTAAGTTTTTGGTTTGGTTTGGTTTTGGTTTTGGCTGCCATTTCTATAGTAGAATGCCATTTCTCAAAAGCTACAAATCTCAGGGCTGGAGAGATAGTAAGGTGCTTGCCTTGCACACATCCAACACCTCTTTAATCCCCAGCACCCCATATGGTCCCCCAATCCCCACCAGGAGTTATTCCTGAGCAAAGAATTAAGAGTAAACCCTAGACACTGCCAGTGTGGCAAAAAAAGAAAAGACAAAGTCTTAGCCCCACATAAACTATTCAGAAGACCTTACTATCAATTTTGAAGTCAATTCCAAAACAAGACAAGTGAATGGACTTCAAAGATTTTCTGTAAATGAAAAAAAAAATCTCTTTGGGATATAGAAATTACAAACACACACACACACACACACACACACGTGCACACACATGCATCTCATTGCATCACATTATAAACAAATCTCCAAATTAGATACACTCATGAAAGCTCCATCCACCATGTTTCTAGAGGACAGTAGATAATTAAGTCTAATTTTCCATCACATAACCACCACACACACACACACATACAAACTCTTTCTCTCAAACATGTTTCATTGTATCAAATTATAATTAAATCTCCAAATTATATACACTCATGAAAGTTCCATCCACCATATTTCTAGAGGATAATAGATAATGCAGTCTAATTTTTTTTAACTCTTAATTTTTATTTTAAAACTGTATTTGGTTTTGCACCTGTCATTTTCACACAATTGACCAGGTGTCCCTCAACAGAGTGAGAGACGTGATGGACACATGTTGACCATGAGGCTGGTCCTAGACTCTGGGTTATCTGAGCACTGGGGAAATTAAGTCTTGGTTCCTGTTTTCCTCATTCTCCTTTGTATGTTGACCAAAAGTCAAAACTTAAAATGCTTTTACAAAATGTAATACTGGATGCACTTTAAGTACATATGGTTATAAGCACCACCAAGGACATGACCCAAAACTTCTAGAACAGCTCATCTTACAAAGTCACAACTGTCTAGCTAAAATCCTGGCCTCTGATTTCTCTGTTTTATTCACAATGACTCTGTTACTACCTGACATTTGCAAGCAACATAATCGATGTTTGACATTTCTTTAAGAATATTCCCTTTGGTGCCTTTAAGGTGGTCCTTTCTTTCATGCAGTCTTTTGCTCTTCTGTGATTGTCTGTGAAGTGACCAGGATGTTGTTCTGCTAACTTGCAAATTCTTATAGGAAACAGTCAGGTCAAGGTACTTCCAGTTGTCTCCTGGGAGTATAGCGCAAAGCCAAAAACATCATGATTAGGTTTTACTTCTGTTTAGTCTTATGAGAATGGGAGAAAGATATTTTGTGCAATATACGGCAATGCTGTAGACTATTTAGGTATCTTTCAGATTAATTATAATCAATAATATATAAAAATCCTTAATATTTTAATATAGGGTAATATCTCTAGGAATTAAAACACTCCAGGAATACCAAAAACTATTTTTCATAACTGCTGAGTATTAAATAGTATGTTGAAGCACTACAGTAATTATAATATCGGTGCCTGACATTTACCCTATCATGATTAGTGTTGTTATTGATCCAAATTTACATATAAGAAAATGAAGGACAGAAAGTTTAAGGAACATATCCAAAGTCAGAGAGCTGAAAGTTGGGGGGAAGGTGGGAAAATGATCATCGATGCAGAAGGGATATTCCTGGCCCACTGTTCCAGGAGTTGCCCAGGTGCTTGGGGATCATGGATCCCTGAGACTGAATGCAGACTTCTTACATACAAAGGATTCACTGTAACCCATAGAACTATATCAACAGCCCCCAAACAGCATATAAAATGTACAAGTTGTGTGACTCTAACCAAGGTTTTTTCTCTTATTTACCTCTAAAATTCTGATTTCATCATCTACCATGCCATTGATCCTTCGCCTGCCTGTTTACCCAAGCCCTTTTATCTCTAGTAACTGCCAATTTAGTTGTATAGCCTAAAAGTTGAGTTTTGTATTATTTAGCTAATTCATTTAATTATTTATGTACTACATGTGAAGGGAACCATAGCAAGCTTTATCTGTTACACTTCATCACCTTTGCTGTGTTAAGTGGGGATTATAATTCCCTTCTCACAGTGATGCTGTGATAATGAATTGAGATTTTATGTGAAATCCCTTATAGCATAGTTCATGGCAGAGTCTATGAAAAGTGTTAGTAGATTTTTTTTCTATAAAGTGACAGGTAGTATTGTGTTGGCAAGAAATATTGTGTTCATTACAACTCCTCACTGCTTATAAACCATAGAAATTATAAGTGTACTCAGCAAAGAAGTATACCAATAAAACTTTATATATAAACACAATTTTTGGACCGTGACCAATTGTGGCTTTTGGTATCATCAAGATTGTTTTATTCTTAGTATCTCCCTTTGAAGCTGCAGAGATTTCCCTCAACTCCAGGGATTCAACAGTGGAACCACTGGCTTCTAGGGTATCGTTTTTTTGTCTTTCTTGCCATTGCATGTGTTGTAATTCACGGACAATGTGAAGATGAATAACAACAGCTAGGAAGCTGCTGAAGATTATAAGAAGTTGAAAAAATGAAATTTAAGGCATGAGAAGTAGTAAATGTCATAGTCCTCACAGTTCTTTTTTTAATCAGTGCCTAGACAATGAAAAGAAAAGAACATGATTGTTTACCAGAGCCCCTTACAGTTCATTAAACATCAGTGTGTCCCCAAAGATTTTTTTCCACATTCTGCAAATATAAGTGTCAAGTTTTAGTTGAGAATTGCACAGCCAGATGGACTTTCCCAAAACTCCATCTTTTGAAATGACACAAATTAGAAACACTACTTTCTAATCCAAGGAGATTTTTCAGATCCATTTGTACAGGCTGGGGTTTTAGTCCAGCTACCCCCTCCGTGATACTTAAGCAACTGAAGTAGGCCATCTGAATTGAAATAGGCCATCTGGTCCACCACTTGGCTTAAAGAAGGAAATCTTTATAGAACACTGCAATGGACTCAGAGAAATTTTTCGGTCTCATTTTATAGATTTGGCATTCAAGACCTGAAGAGGATTAGAAGATTGTCCAGGGCTGTGGTTAGTTAATGCCATAACTGAAACTAGATCCTAGGTCTCCTAATTCCCAAGCTATTATTCTTTTTTTCTTACTGTTACAAATTATACTCTATGTATATTCATCTTTATGTGTGTAATAACATGTAATATATAAAATATAACACAACAGTCACCTCTTTTAGAGCATAGATCTGTAAGTTTTTACAAATGCAGATAGTGTGTGACTGCTCCTTTGTCAAGGTATATAAAGGGTTCATAACTCATAATGTTATTCTCCCTGGTACCCCTTTGTTGTAAGCCCTTCACATTACCCCAAGATTCTAAGCCATTGATGAGTTTCTTTAATTTAGCTTTTTCCACAATGTGCCATTAATAGAACCATAAGGTCTGATTTCTTTTGCTTACTGTTATGCATCAAGACTTGTCAAGGTTGGACTGTATGTCATCATTCCATTTTCATTGCTTAATATTCTATCTTTTAAACATACCACAATTTATACTTTCCTCTGTTGAAGGGTATCTGGGTTGTTTGCAGTTTGGGAAAACAACCAATCAAGCTACTATAATCATTGGTATATATTTTTTTGCACAAACAGTTGTC
The DNA here is from genome assembly GCF_029834395.1 of Sorex fumeus. Lineage (NCBI taxonomy): Eukaryota > Metazoa > Chordata > Mammalia > Eulipotyphla > Soricidae > Sorex > Sorex fumeus. The sequence continues at coordinate 62,607,261 of NW_026606059.1, forward strand.
ATTTCACTAGACAATATCTAAAGTAGGAATTGCTGGGAAAATCACGAATACATGTTTAATTTCATAAGAAACTGCCAGCTGGTATTTGTAAGATAATAAAGGGAAAATAACAATAGTAGAAATAGACTTAAGTTCATATAAAAATACTTGAGATTTCCTGTTAATCATTACTTCTTTGTATAAGTTCTGCCTAATACTTCCTTGAATCACCACCATCTTAAGAAGATTATGCCTTCCTGTGTTTTCCCCAAATTGTCTTAAACTGTGATCAGGCCAAAAAAAGGGTTTTTTTAGCATCTCAACTGTTATTGAGAAATGCTTCCTTTGGTTGTTTTCCACCCAAGGAAGAATATATATTATTTGGGTGGAAGAAGTTGGGAGTCAATCAAATTCCTTTGTTATCTTTCCCAGGTAGTATTATTGTGGCCCTTTCTAGTTTTTCTCAAACTACATACCTGAATTTCCAGGTTCCATGTATCTTTTACGAAGTTGTGTCATTAGTAGTTATGCCATTGTAGTATGATAATGGCATGTATTTTTCTTTAATTTTTATTAGTGAAACTCCATGAGGTACAGTTGTGGACTTATAAGTTTTTGTGCTTGATTTTCAGTTATACAATGATCAAGTACCCATCTCTCCACCAGTGCACATTCTCCACCACCAATGATCCCAGTATCCCTCCCCCCTATCCCACCCATTCCACCCTGCCTCTCTGGCAGGGCATTCCCTTTTGTTCTCTCTCAAGGAAAGAAATATTTTAAAAGCCTTAGTTTAAGTAGGTTTAGGATGCTTCAAATTATTTAAAAATTATTGCCCATCACTGGTGGAGGGATGGGTATTTGATCATTGTGTAATTGAAACCCAAACACAAAAAAATTGTAAATCTACAACTGTACCTCATGGTGTTTCACTAATAAAAAAAATTATTGCCCAAGTATGTAATTTGAATATCATGTTAAGCAATCTTTTCTGCTAATACTGTAGTGATTTTCCCCAATATCAGAAAAGTATTGATGATCATAGCACATTTTCAATATTGAATAGCCCAAGCTTTATTCTTTTTTTTTCCTAAGCAAAAGTTTCATACTTTTATTTCTTTATTACATCCTTTAAAGACAATATAATATCTTGATTTATAACTGCAGGATACCTAGATTTGGAATCTAGTATTGTTTTTTTAATTTATTGAATCACTGTGGGAAAAGTTACAAAGCTTTCAGGTTTAAGGCTCGGTCATGCAATGATCAAACACCTTTCCCTTCACCAGTACTTATTTTTCACCAACAAGAACCCCAGTATACCCCTTCTCCCCTCTCTCCCAATGCCTGTGAGGAATATGAATTCTACTTAACTCTCTATCTACTTTGATTACATTCATTATTTCGACAAAAGATGCACCATTATTGTTTAGAGTTTATATCCAACAATCAGAATTGCTGAAAAGGCATTGTGAAATAATTTGTTTTCTACAGCTGGTTATGAGAACCATATGATTTAGAATTTCTGATATTTTACTTATTAAGTCTGGAGAAATTTCTGCCAAGAGCCAGATAATTACGAGATTGGTATCTGTGGATCTGGAGCTATGGCCATGCCAGAGAGCCGCTCGTGGGGGGTAACTCATGACCTCAGTAGGGCGTGAAGGACGAGCCAGGGACACCCCTCTTCCCATGAGGTTGCAGTTGCCCCATCACCGCTGGCTCATACCTAGCTTTCCAAAAAGCTCCGAGGCGGCTGCCGTCTTGTTGCCCAGGGGGGAAAGGGCAGAACAAAGCGACACCCTTTCTCTCCAGGGGAGGCATGGTAGTGTGGATGAATGCATAGTCTATTCACTTTTTTGCCACAAGCTACCAGGCTCTGCATTAAGTCCTTGTGCCTCTGGAGCCATGGCCGAATGGCACATGTTCTTGAGAAATAAAGAAAATCACTTTCAGGGATTCATGGAGCAACTTTGATTTTGAAATAGATAAATATAGCATGCTTAACTAACATGTCTTAAACTTCAGTCCGGAGCTTTGTATAGTATGTTTTCTCTGTGGCCTTCTCTGAGCCACCAATCTCAAGGCCTGGACTAAAAATCTGCATAGTGCATATGTACGAGGTCCTTCTTGAATTAAATTTCCACACATCAGTTCCAGAAGGAACCACACACAAAAACTAAATTGTCAGTGGCCAGCCTTATGCCTCGCCCAAGAAGCAAAATCTAGTGCTTTTTTAATATGTCAGTTCTTTTCGTACATCTCTTCCCCCTTAACATTGGATAACATTGACATTTTCTTCCTGGTGTTCCTCAGTTTCTGTGAGACTCCTAAGATATCAATTCTCTTGATTCTTCTTTTCTCTCCTTAATATCTCCTTGGAAAGGTTGATGACAGACTGTCTGCCTCGCCACTCTCAAAATTGATGGTCACCAGACATGGGTTTTCTGAATCCCTGACTATTTATCTGGCCACAAATTTCAAATGTCTGAAGTTAACCCCACTTGGTTCTCACCATCTCCATCTGTTCTTCTTTGTTTCTCCTTTCTAACATGCTTCACTCATTCAGTCACCCAAAGTAGAATCTCAAAGTCACCTGTGGCAATTCCTTCCTTCACCACTCACACAGAATCAGTGACCAAATCCTCTGAACTCTGCTTGTGGACTACATTTCCAGTCTTCATGTCTGGAAGCATACTTCATCACCATCATTACAACTATGTTAATTCTTCGCTCTCTGGCTCTTACCGCACCATAGGAAAACCTACAAGTTATTATTTGTTCTCAGGACTCTGCCCTTTTCCATTCATTTTCTATTACTTTTCTCCCTACCTCTGTTGCTAGAATATAATTTAAATATTTTATTGATGACATTATTTCCCTCTTTGAAACATTTGATGACTTACAATTCCCTATAGAATTAAAATCCAACCTCCTTAGCTTCTCATGGAAAGTTATTCTAGGCATTTCATAAATGTATTAACTTTGAGCAAGTTACTTGGCAGTGAATAAGGTTCCTCACCTGTGAAAGTAGAAATAAGAACTATTCGGCAAGATTGTTCCGAATATGGTATGGGAAAGTCTCATGAAAATGACCTTGACTTGATTAGATACCACCTCATTTAAGAAAACTTACCTCATTTCCACCAGAGCGATTCTTTTCTCCTCTGCATTACTGAACATTCTGTCCATGGTGGTAATGCTATGTTCATTATATGACATCCATTTGTTCTTCCATCCAATGAGCCCCGGCCTGTGTGGTAAATTGTAAGGATACCTAGAAGCATACAATCCAGTGATGAGGATAGGGTAAGTATGCTATTATGGAGATGTACAGAAGAAATATAATGGTACTGAACTGATGAACTGCAACTTAACCCCACCTGGGATGAGGTCGAATAAAGACTTGCCAATGGTGCGTTACATGATTTGGATTTTGAGGGATGAAAATTCTGACAGATGGACAAGGACTGGCATGTGGCAGGAGGAGGAGCCTGTACAAAAGTTCCTGTGGCATGCTGTTTCTCCCTCCTGTGTTCATGGGTAGGCTCAGCTGACTTTTGATTTCTTTGCTCTCTTAACTCCAGCCATAGTGACCAGCAGAGAGTTGGTATTCTGCTTATTTTTACAGATTTAAATTAAATTGTAGCTCTTTCCTTTACTATCTCATTTTCAGCTTACATTCACAAAGCAGTGAATGCAATATAAATTTTTATGGATTTGTAATAAAAGTGCAAGAGTAACAACAAACCCATTGTGTATCATCTATGAGCAAAATTGCCCAGAATTTCTTTTCTTCTCTTTCCTTGTGATTTTTATGGATTAGCTTAATTAGTAGTGTTGATAGCTAAGGCTCTCTGTATATGCAGCTTTATCAAGAGCTCTTAAATATGTAAACTATCAACTTGATTTGAGTTGTTCTACTTTATATCTTCAGTTCTTAAATGGTCTCCCAAGTGCTATTGTCAACTCTAAAGTGGCTCTTTCCTCTTAAATCCTAGTTAACTGCCCAGAGCCTCATGGTGATGAGAATGTTGGGTCAGTAATTTTATAGGATTTTGTGCAGATTTTTCTTCAGTAATTGGGGTTTTCATTACAACTTCCTACTTTAACTACTTGATTTTTGACCTGCCAACAGCATTCCCTTACCAGTCACCTCAGAGACAGTACTTGTTCTTGGACTTCGCAGTACATTCCAAAATCTTCATACAAATTTCCTGATCAGTAATATTTCCAATTTTATAAATATATTGGGACCCTTAGAAGAATTATCTTAACATAAGCTTCATATTCCCTTAGAAATCTATTAAATTCACTCATCACAACAGTGGGGATTGTTAATATTGTAATATGTATGCCTTAGCTAGAATCCATTTCTATTTAGTTTTTAATCTAGGAATCACTTTGGCCAGTTCATTGAAAAAGATGCTTTGTTTGAAGTGATGCTTGAAATGAACTCTCATTTGCTGCAGTTTTCCTGGTGTAGAAACGTCTGCACTGGGTGCCCCTGGTGGTCCTTCTAACCAGGAAAGAGAATGAGCAGAGCCGTAGCTCTCTCATGGGAGAAGTGTCTACACATTCTTTTCCTAATTTGAACATGTCTCATCAGGAATATTCTTTCCATTATTTTCAGAGACCCTAAATGCTTCATATCTTCCCCCTACAGAAATTGCTCCTTCTCAATGTTGTAGGTGTAACAAAAAATTGCATACTGGATGTCTCTTGGCTGAACAATTCAGGATGATCATGAGATTTCATTGTTCTGTCACCAAGGGACAGAACAATGTAGGATGGGCTTCAGATCCAGAAGGAATGTGCCAGGACATCTTCCAAGAGTAAGTGATCTCCAAATTGAGCCTGGCATTATAAATAGCAGGGTGTATTTATTTTCTCTTTAATAATCAAACAGTATATAATTGGTAAGATGATAAGAACTCTGGAGAGATATACTTTTCCATAAAAGTATTTTTTACTCAGAGCATTTATTTGTACCATGTGTCTATCTTTACTGGAGCAGTTGTGAAATTCAGTAAGCTTTTCTTTCACAGCACTCAAATACACCCATTTTACAGTTTAGTGGGGAAGACACTTTGCAAACAAAGAATCAGAGTAACTTAGTACACAAGGAGATGATATTATTTATGTTTTGAGGAGGAAGAAAGCAGAAGGACTTTCATGATTTCTGGAATAAGGAAGTTAAAAGATAATCATTAACTACAGGGGGTGCGGACCACAGAAATGAAAATGCCCCAAAAGAAACAGCCTGTTCTGAGGCCAAGGGTGAAGGGAAAACTTGATGTGCACAGGATTATGAGAAAAGCTCCATAATCAGAGGGAAGGAAGGACAAATAGTATGAAGTAAGGCTATAAAGAAAGAGAGGTACCTGGTGGTGAAATGATTGCCTGTTTGCTCTCCATAGCAGTTTACTAGGAAGACAGTGGGTCTAGGAAGGATTTTGAACCAGAGACCATCCTAATCAGATTTGATAACAAAACAGGGAAGACTTCAACAGAGAAGAGTGAAACAGGAGACCTAACTTTGAATTAAACTGCTGCATGGTGTAATCTACATTAGTGATGGTGACCACCTCAAATAGGTTGGTGGCAGATAGGGGTGGGAGGAAGTCACTCCAGAGCTGAAGCTGCCTGTGATGATAGATTAAAGCATCATCTCTTCCCTGTACCATGTTCTCTCCCAAATCCATGATAGATGGGCACCAGAATTGTCTGGGCATGTGTCTTCAAAAGTATAGGTTTCTGCCCCCTCCTCCAGACCTGTCAAATCATAGACAGTCCAGTGAAAAGTCCATTGGTATCTCTCACAACTTTACTCCCTCCCAAGTTATCTTGCACATGCAAAAGTTTGAGGATCATGTCCTTGGCTGTGTTGATTGTAAGCACACAGACCGGCAGTTTTCAGGTCAACCCTCTTGTAGCATCAAAGTAAAATTCTGTTTGACCTTGATGATTTTGCTTGTCATGATCAGCTGAATTTGGGGGCAAGATTTCAGTTCTGGGAGTAGATGTAGTTGTTTCACCATAAATCCCAAAATGTGTTGGAGACCTCACCTGGCAGGTGGTACCCCTAAGTTCAATACATCCTCCACAATTTTCAGAAGACACATCTTCCCCACCTACATCTCTAGGCAAAATGAAATAAAATTTCTTGATAGCCTCACAGAAATATATTTTCTACCAAGATCTGAACTCCTCCTGAGTGTGACAGGTATCAAGGCAAAGTGGCCATGTAGGATGTTTGGAAAGATAGAGCAAAAGGATAGATTATTACTTGTGCTGTATGAAGGATAGTTTAGAAATTCATATTTGGAACCACCAAGACTTCATAAAGCTTAGCAATGGTTTTAAGAAACATTGATATCTAACGTTAGCACTAAATACTGTCTTTCTCTCTGAACAAAGGCACAGGCTACCTACATAATATTCTCCAATTTACCACAGAAGAATAATGTAGAACTTTTGTTGATTATATATCTATTTTCGCATTTGATATTTAAAATTTCACCAGCACAATAATTGTGCAAAGTAGTTACTGTTAACCTTATATTCATAAAAGCACTCTACAGTTGACTAGATAAAGAACTTTGTTGACAGGAGAACTTAAGTTTGGGAAGAATTTCCTCTGGAAAGGAAATTCTTAAGAACAACTTCAAAAAGAGGGAGTGAGAGTCTGGTTTATGCCCTGCAGTGACAAAGTGGTATAGCAGATTATACACAGTCTAGTAATTTTTCATGTAACTCACAAATATCCATGAGATAAAATGATGAACATGCATGACTGAGGAACATACAATGAACATACATCATTGGATATATAGAAAATAGCAGGCAAACCTCATAGAATGTGTTATTTATTTAGTTTTTATTTTCAGGCCACACCCACCAATGTTCAGGGGTTACTCCTGGCTCCTGGCAGTGATCGGGGGACCATATGGAATGTTCAAGATTGAACCTGAGTCAGCTGCATGCAAGACAAACACCGAATCCACCGCACTATCTCTCGGTCTCAGAAGTGTTTTTCAATATCGTCCCAAAGATCAGAGATAAAAAATAATAATAATAAAGGTTTCTACTACATTGTCTTCGCAGGGGGCTCAGGGTCCTTAGCAATTCAAAAGTATTCTTATTTCTCCCTGGGGCCAGTTGGAGCTAATAGAAAGCAATCAGCAGTTTCTTCCAGAGCATTTGTCACACTCTACAAACTACAAGCCTCTGACCAGTCTGTTCTAACTTTTCCTAACCCCAGAGTGTCCTTCTTAATTTGTTCAGGGGAGGGGGGGGGGAAGAGAGTGAAATTGCAAATTAGCTTTGACAAGCCCCATTCTATAGATAAAGGTCAAGAGAACTTCATTGTAAACTCAAGGTGACACTAATTAAAAGCCGTGTATTAGATTATCCAGAGAAACAGAGCTATCAAGTCCATAAGGGTTCTCAGAAAAACACCACACACACACACACACACACACATACACACACACACAATCACATATTTTTTTCATATATATTGTTAAACTTATCATTGTAATGAAGAAAATTTATTTTTAACAAAGAACTGATTCACAGGTCCCAGCGCAACAGTACCATAGTCAGGTGTTTGCCTCACATGCTACCGACCCAGGTTCAATCCCCAGCATCCCACATGCCCCCCCCCAAAAAAAAAACACTGCCAGGAGTAATTCCTGAGTGTAATGCCAAAAGTAACCCCTGAGCACAACTGGCTGTGACCCAAAAATAAATAAATAAATAAATAAGAAAAACAAAAGAATCGATTCACAGAGGAGGTTGAAAGAGCTAAGATCTATAGCTAGTAACTGAAGACTCAAGAAAAGCCATTATTTCAATTTAAGACCAAAAACAGAAGAGCCAATGTCCCAATTCAAGACAGGGAGGCAGAAGAAGTTCCCTTTTATATAAGGAAGAATCGGCCTTTGTGTCTGATAAGGTCTTCCCCCGGCTGGATAGGGTCACCCGTATTGGGAAGAAGGGTGCCTTTACAACTGCTTTTCTCAGTCCACCAATTTAAGTATGATGCTCATCCAGAAATTTCCTCAGGTTTGTCCAATTACCTGGGTACCCTTTCATGCAGTCAATTTGACAAATCTAATGAACTATTACCATAACTATAGCTTCCTAACTCAGTTCCTACTAAAACATATTTCTTTCATAGTTTTTTATACACACACAAAATTTTGGTGCTGTGTGTATTTTTAATCTAAAAAATCAATGCTTAAGACTTTTCAACTACAGTGTTTCTTATAATAGCTTATCACATGTAGTTATTAGTCTCCATTCTTTATTTTCTATTATTTGGGACTGCTAGAAATTGGATGTATGTGGTTTGCCAAAACACTTCCTGGATATCTAAGATATTGTGACTCTAAAAAAATCCGACTTTTTTGTCTCCTAACTTGACATCATAATGAAGGAGAGATGCCAGCCTAGCATTTTCTAAAGCCCTCGAATAACCTGAGTAATCTTAATCTTGTTAAATCAATGACATGAAATTTTGCTAGTTGCCATTTTAATTGACTTAATTGAAATTGATTTAGCATAAATGAGTGCACAGAAAATTATTAACAGTGACCTTAAAGGTTCCAACTGTATGCCATGTAAGAAGTGATGTGGCTTTGATTTATACATTCCAAGGTTCTGAGTTTTATCAAAGAAAAGAAATGAATAGTTAGCACTAAAAACTTCAACACTGCAGAGAGTAGTGGATGTTGACTTTGAAAATAGAAACGTTTACGTGAACTCTACAGTTTATCCAAGTTTCATAATGTTGATGTGTCATCGTGATCCATGCTTACTGTAAACCACAAATGTCACTATTCTAAAACTCAAGAAGTTTAAATTATTTGTGACCCAAAAAGTCAGACCACATCATGGGAAGAAAAATCAATGAAATGATAGAAGAACAAATTTCATATTGCTAAAATAATTTCCCATTTTAAAGTATTAATTGATCCTCTCCTAATCATTGAATATTTGTTTCAGTACAGAGTTTTCAGTTCAGCGTTTCACTACAATTTTGGTCTCACCGTACTTGATGAGAATTTAGGTGTAAATAAATGACTTCTGATTTCCTTTCTAGTTCTAAAAGTGTAAACATGCATTATCTTTTGTGCCTCCCCACTCCCTTCCCTTCTCCTTATCTTCCTGACACCCCACCTCCTCCATGTCCGCCTTCACTAAAGAATTCTCTCAACCAGAAGAACTATTAGAAATTTATTAATTAAGGACCAGATTCTGCTTCTTTGTCAGGGATAGTCATTTGTTTTAGAGCTGATTCTCTGCTTTAATTAAATGAAAATGTCACTCAGTCAAATGAATTCATTTATATTTATTTATCCAGTTCTCCAGGCTTGAATTTCATAGTAGAGACGTGGATTCATTATATTCGCTCCCCAAGAATGAACTGAAAAGTGTCTCTTACATCAGCTTAAAAGATTCACAAATGATTATCCCATTGAAGCACTGTATAAACAAAGCCATGATTAACATGTGCAAATGATTGTTTTCTTGTATAGATGTTATCTAGGTACATGTAGAGATACATATTTGAAGATGTCTATGCACATACAGATTTCAAGTCTACCCAATCTTTTTTTTTTTCTTTTTTATTAGTGAAACAACATGAGGTACAGTTGTAGATTTACAAATTTTGTGCTTGGATCTCGGTCATACCACGATCAAATACCCATCCCTCCACCAGTGCCCATTTTCCACCACCAGGATAATATCCCTCCCCCCCATCCTCCCATCCTCCCATCCCCCCCTGCCACTGTGGCAGGGCATTCCCCCCTGTTCTCTCTCTCCTCCTGGGCGCTGTGATCAGCCAAAGAGGCATTGAGTGGCGAACATGTTCAGTCCAGTCCACTTTCAAGTCTACCCAATCTTTACCTTCAAAATTTTCAAAAGTTTACTTACCAAGAATCATCTATGCATATAATAGCATAATAACTGTTTTTAAACATTAAAAATAAAAGATGCATACTTTAATCATTCACCTGTTCAACAACTGTTATTGAGTACCTACTGTTTGTCTGGAGAGACATTGGGACTCAAAGCAATGCAGTCTGAATATGTCCTTATGGAGTCAATAGTGCCTAGTGTATAGTAGGTGCTGGCAAACTGAATAAGCCATAAATTAAGTTTAACTAACCTCCTGAGAGATTGATAGTAAACTGTAAGTCATGAAGTTATTCACTGCAATGAGTCCTCAAAGAAATGTAGGAGAGATTATACAATAAGAATCATGTCAGTGATGTAGTGATCAGTGAGTATGTTCTCATAAGGGAAATATCACTGATAGGATATTTTACTTCAACAAATAAAAGGGTGTGCAGGTAGTCAGTATGATAAAAAGTCAGTATTGCAAAGCTATACCCCCAGGACATTTTAAGTTTCATTAAACATTGAGGTTTTAATCCTAAAATCTGTAGGCATTCTTTTGAGGGGTCCTAAGCAGTGACATGACTGTGACCTAATACTTGTCAATGGAGTCAATGGAGTTACAGTTGCCACTATAACCCTGTAGAGAAAATACACCCCACATTGTAAAGAGGAAACGTGCCTTTGGCCCTTGTTTTCTATGGGTATTATACAAATAACTACAAATATGTGGACTTAAAATGCCACCATGTTTTCATCTCATAGCTCTGGAACTTACAAGTTTGAAATGGGTCTCACTGGGCTAAAGCAAAGGTCATCACGATCAAATCTTCTTCCTTTCAGGGATCACTAGAAGATCTAGTTTATGACCTCTCCAGATTCTAGAAGCCAGTATTCAAAAACAATATTTCTTACCTTTCAGTAAAAATAAAATAGACATTGGGGCCGGCCACAGCAGTAGTACAACAGATAAGGCACTTGACTTGCATTCAGCTGACCTGAGTTCAATCCTTCTCACCACCTATGGTCCTCCAAGTCCCACTAGGACTTCAGAGCCAGGAGTAGTAAACCCTGAGCACTGCAAGATGTCACCCCCAAAAATAAGAATAACTAAGTAAATAAAATTGATTTTATTTTAATTGAGCACCAGAACTAATCAGTGCCCAGAATTCTGTCATCTTTTCAATAACCCATCTTTCTTTCTTCCAAATAAAAGGCACCCACTGGGTAATTCTTGATAACTCCCTCTATCTGTCCATCAATTAAATAGCAAACTTAATCCCCTTGGCTGCATAATTCATAGGTGCTGAAGGTTAGGCATGGACATATTTGGAATAATATTGGTAGGCCTGTAGAGAGGTTGGGGAATCCTAATGGACGTCTGTCCACTCCAGCAGCACAGGGCTCATTTCTCTAGCTGTATGGTGAAAAATGGGCTTGAGTTATATTTCAACTTGGTTTTCAACTTGCTTGGTTTTCATTGAGTGGATAGAGAGCTTTAATTCCAACAAACTTCAAAAATTTAAAAACAAGAGTTTCCTGGAAATTTCTATTCTAGATATATACTTAAATGGGGGAAAACACAGAGAAGGAAGTGTATAAAATAGTGATAAAATAGTCATAGCAGTATTGTCCATAATAGTCAAGAAGTAGAGACAATCCAAATGTCCATCCTCTGACAATAAACAAAAGTGATACACACTATGTAAGGGGTTATTACCTGTGAGAAGAAATACTGTACCAATATGTGCTACAACATGGGAGAATTTTGAAAATACTTTACTGAAGGAACAAAAACAATTACCAATAGCTCTTTGTATTTTCTATACATGCGTATCAAATGTCTAGAACAGGCATATCTCTGAGGATAAAATAGTGTTTTGCAGGGGGGCAGAGAAAGTGGAGAATTGGGCGGTAGATATTTCCTGGGAAGATGACACAGATGTTCTGGGATTACGTGGTGATGCTTACACAACGTTCATGAATATGTTAAAACCTTCTGAAGTGTGGGTGTAACAGTTTAATGAAAATGGTGTGAATTTAATATTATTGAATTTTATCTCAAAAAATGCATTACTTGAATTTTGGAGGGTGCTGAATTTTTTTTTTAAAGGAATAGGCAATGCCTCCAAGGTTTCTCCCCGTTGACATACCTACCATGGGTTTTTCCCTTCCTCTTACGTTTTGGCAAGACTTTTGCCTCTGCTAGGATTTCTCTATATTGATTAGGTGTAAGTCATAAGACAAAGCAGGGAAAGATTTTGATCATGTAATTAAGTTCCCAAGCCCTTGATTCCGAGTTAATCAAAAGGAAGAAAATCCTGGGCAGACCTGATTTGATCAGATGAAAGCTGGTAGAAGAGAGACCAGATCCTTCGTAGAGTTAAAGAGATTCCCTTACTGGCTTTGAAGGAGTAAGAGGCTAGCAAGAAACTGTAGAAGTGATGAGAGTAGCTTCCAGCCATCAGTAAAACAGGCCCAGTCCTGACAAGGAATTTGAGTCTGTCCACAATCGGAGTGAGCTTATGAGCGACTCCTATCTATTAGCCCTCCTACGTGGACATCACTTGACCACAAACTGGCATTGGTGACATCATGCCCAGACAGCCTCGTTAAGCAGTTGCATGCCTTCTGGCCTACAGAATCTTTGATTTAGCAAATGTGTGTTGCTTTTAGCTGCTAAATTTGTAGTAATTTGTTTTGCACCCTAGAAAATGATTCAGAGGCTCCTTCCTGGAAATTGACAAGTAGGCTAGCTATAAAAGACTCACCAGAGTTTCTTGAGTTTTGTTTTTTCTCTTGGAGCATGAGAGGGCAGGAGCAAATCAGGCTGTTTCCAGAAGGGAAGACACTAGAGGTTCTACTACTTTGTTTTTCTAGAACATGTACCAATATGTGTAAGTATTTCCTTGAATTCTTTTCAGGAAAAAACAAACACTGTTGAAGCAATTCTTATTGAGAAGATAGAATAGGTTCAGTGTGCTTCAGGAGTAGAATTTCTGGAAATGTCACAACTTCTGATTGGAGCCTACCCCTTGTCACAGAATCAATGTGGAGACAAAGAGCAGCTCAAAGGTTCTACACTGCAAAACAGAATTTCTCATGCATGCATTGTTTCCCCTCCTAAACTTCAAAAACCTGATTTTGTCCCCACTTACTTCAATTCCTTACTTTGTTTTTATGTTAATTTTAAGAGGTGCCAACAGCTTAATGAGCTACTCTGTAAAATAAGTACCATGTTAGTCCTTAAACCAGTAATTCTCTTTTTTCCTACATCATGTTAGCTAAAATTAAGATGATTTGATGCCGGCTGACCTACAGAATCTTTGATTTTGCAAATGTGTGTTGTTCTTAGCTGCTAAATCCTATTGTGAAGAGACCTTTATACCAGAAATCAGTTGCTCTCTTGGGTGAGTCTGACATTGAGACTTCAGAACTGCCAATAGTAGAGATACCTTGCCCTTAAAATAGCTCCTGCAATGGAGAGTAGTTAAGACAGAACAGGGTCCATTGTGACAATGCTAATTGGAAATTATCACTCTGGACAAGAGCTGAGTGTTGAAAGCAGGTAAAGGGATATACATGATAACCTTTCAGCTTCTGTATCATAAACCATCATGATCACAGTCCTCCCGTTGTTCATTGATTTGCTCGAGCGGGCCCAGTAACGTCTCCATCATGTTGTTGTTACTGTGTTTGGCATATTGAATACGTCACAGGTAGCTTGCCAGGCTTTGCCATGCCGGTAAGATACTCTTGGTAGCTTGCTGGTTTCTCCGAAAGGGGTGGAGGAATCGAACCCGGCTCGGCTGGACTGGCTGCATGCAAGGCAAACGCCCTACCTCAGTGCTATCACTCCTTCATAAACCATAATGCCTAAAATGAGAGAGAGAGAGAGAGAGAGAGAGAGAGAGAGAGAGAGAGAGAGAGATCGCCTGCTGTGGAGGCAGGCTGGGGTAGGGGATGGCTTGGAGGGTGGGAGGGAAACTGGGGACACCAGGTGCTAGGAAATTACACTGATGGAGGGATGGTTGTTGAAACTTTGTATGACTGAAATGCAATCATGAACAGTTTTGTAATGTTCTATCTTATGGTGATTTAATAATAATAATTAATTAAAAGCTAAAGGCCCTCCCGTTGATCGTCGATTTGCTCGAGCGGGCCCAGTAACGTCTCCATTGGAGACTATTGTTACTGTGTCTGGCATATCGAATACTCTCCGTAGCTTGCCGGGCTCTCCGAAAGGGGCGGAGGAATCGAACTCGGGTCAGCCATGTTGGCCGCTTGTAAGGCAAACGCCCTACCCGCTGTGCTATCGCTCCAGCTAAGGTAAGGTAAAGGCCCTCCCGTTGATCGTTGATTTGCTCGAGCGGGCCCAGTAACGTCTCCATTGGAGACTTTGTTGTTACTGTGTTTGGCATATCGAATACTCTCGGTAGCTTGCCAGGCTCTCCGAGAGGGGCAGAGGAATCGAACTCGGGTCGGCCATGTTGGCCACTTGTAAGGCGAACGCCCTACAGCTGTGCTATTGCCAGCTAGTAAAAAAATAACTCCTGGAAAATGGTTTATTCTTTGACAGTAAAGATAATTTAAAAAAATGTTACTTAGACTTCAGTGAACTTGTCCCATTCAAGCCTTACACTTAGAAAGACTGAAAAGTTGGTGACTTCTTTGTCCTTTGGTACAGATGATGAGATATTGGCTATAAAACTATTGCCCATACAGAGAGGAAAGTCTGAGTTCGTGCCTCCAGAGGTAGGAGACTGGCTTTAATCTTAGAGTTTCATCCCATGCCTTTATAGAGGATCCACTTTGACAAGCACTTACTGAGCACTTATTATATACCGAATACTAACTTAACCTGAGAGAATTCTTGCCTTCAAGAACCCTACAGCCCAATAAGTATTTCCAAAATGTAGATATTTTGCGTCCCTGTGTCTCATCAGAGTAGTCCACAGACCCTGGATTATTAACTCCACATGAGGCCAAGGTGGATAGCAACAGCAATAATCAGTATCATTTATCATATACTTATTATGTCTTAGCACTTTTCTAATCACACTACTTGAATTGTTATTATATCCTTACAGTGATCCTGCATACGGGATCATCTGTATTCTGGGATCATCTGTATTCTATAAATAAAACTGATGCCGAGAGAATTTTAGTGCACTTTGCCAATCATAAACTAAGAAAGGATGAAGGAAAC
The DNA here is from genome assembly GCF_029834395.1 of Sorex fumeus. Taxonomy (NCBI): domain Eukaryota; kingdom Metazoa; phylum Chordata; class Mammalia; order Eulipotyphla; family Soricidae; genus Sorex; species Sorex fumeus. The sequence goes on from NW_026606059.1 coordinate 62,622,358, forward strand.
AGATAGTACAGTACGCACAGTGCTTGTCTTGCATACATCTGACCATGGCACCACATATAGTTTCCTTGTGCTTTATTTACCAAGAGTAAACTCTGGACACGACTGGGTGTGCCCCCACCCTCATCCCCCCAAAAAAGAGTGAAAAACTTAAAGGATGAAGCAAAGATATGAGTTCAGAGCCCCTCCAAAGCCTGTTCTCTTAGAAATCATACTGAGGTGGTCCTCGTAACCCTGTGACTGTGTAATTCTGAATAGTTTCCGTTCGAATTGAAAGAGCAATAGCCACTGTCCAATGTCAGTAAAGTATCTCTATAGAAGCTGCAGAATACTGCCCCCTACAGCATAATTCACATAGCACATTCTTTTTTTCAGAGTGCCACCTACAGGAAGTGAGAAATGCACATATCTATTGCAATATTGTGTCAGAAGCAAAGAAGGAAAGATAAACAATGAAAGGAGAGGTTCCAATTTTGACCTTGAAATAACAATGACATTAAGTAGTACAGGAGAAATGAGAGTTGCCAGGTGAAAGTAGGTGAAAAAGCAAGCAACTCAATAAAAACGGTATGCCAAACTATAAGGCACATAAGAACTTCTGCATTTTCTTTTGGGGTAACACCCAGCAATGCTCAGGGAGTACTCCTGGCTCTGCACTCAGGAATTACTCCTGTCAGTGCTTAGGAGACCATATGGGATGCCGGGGATTGAACCCCAGTCAGCCGCATGCAAGGCGAATGCCCTATTCACTGTACTATCACTTCAACCCCAACTTCAGCATTTTCTAAGAATCAAACTTGAATCACAGACTTGTGGAAGAGTCATAAGATCTGGATACCAAGGAAGGGACCAAATCACAGAGGTCCTCAAAGTCACATAAAAGATATGGGAATAAGTTATCAAGTGCAATAAGAGACCATTGGGGAGTGTAGAGACACAATCTCACTCACATTCATTTTTTCCCAGTAGTTTTCATTTTCTTTTCTGCCTTCCCTTTGGTGCCATTATAAAGAGCCCACACATGCTTGGTTATGGTGTTTGCACCCTTTTGGGGGCAGCGTGTCTGGTTGTAGAACCCACAAACTTGGCTGTGGTGTCCATCAAGGGAAGAATGAACACCTTAGTTGCAGAGCTTGCACATGTGATGTGTAAGGGTTCCAGAAAGCTTGAGTAATTTGGTGGTAGGTCTCACAGGGAGTCATTGTGAGGCTCTCACTACCTCACTGCAGAAGGCATGCCTGTTCTCTTTGGTGCTCCCCTCACTCCCTATAGAGAACTTCCTTAGAGAAATGACAGCTTCTCTCTGAAAGAAAATTTCCTGTATTGTAATGTCGGGGCGGGGGGTGGGGTGGGGAAGGGATAGCTCAGCTCACAAGTACTCTGATGATTAACAGAGATTTTTGAAACTGATTACTGGCATAGATCTTACTAAATGGGAGATAGAGTGTAGATGCATATCTAAGAACATATTCTTTCCAGAAATTGGTATAAAGCTGAAACACTGTTTCCTAAGACTCTTCAATAAGTCAAATACTGCATTTTCATTAAAATTCTACAATCACCTCAAGTCAATGAGACAAGATGAGCATGTTGTGTAGGATATATAGTTTATCATCTTCTTTAAATTGCTTCTGACGCAGACCACTTTCTTTGTCATTCAGAATCACAGTCAAGAGTATACCAATATGTAAAGACAGTTTTTCATTGTGAGCAAGGTCTAGGAGGTGGTTTGGTTGCTTCTGCATATAGCTAAGATTCTGGAATCTTTCAGATGATTACATTTTTTAACTATTTTGACTTCTATCATTTGCAGGAGTCAAAAACCCCTACATTTACTACCTTCAAATTATTCATCTGTATCCTAACTAGACCCTGTGTTTGATTGTTAGTTTTTTAAAATATTTTTCTACTTAAACTTTTTTAATTTAATCACAGTGAGATATATTACATTACATATGTTTTACATATATACATACATATATATACAAAGCTGTACATGATTGGGTTTCAGTCATATAATATTCCAACATCTGTTCCTTCACCAGTGTACATATCCCACCACTAATGTCCCCAGTTACTTTTTAAAATTTTACTCTCAACCAAATAAAGACAAAGGCTATAAGGGAGAGGAAAGCATGCAAAACATTCTGAAAACACTGAGACGGAAATTTCTAAGATTTAGCTTGTCTCTCTACTTCACAAATTCAGCAGGAATATTTTACCTGCATTCCACCTCCTGTTATTTGAAGAGAAGTTATATAGTGTTGTGCTTTTAATACATTTTATAAATAAATCATCCTCGTGGAGGCCTGTCATATAATGTACGTGTTTGTTTCAGCATTCCGTTCCAGGCAGATGGGAAACTAAAGATAATCTAAGAAAGAAATTTCTTGGGAGAGGTCAAAGGAATCCACAAGGATTGTTGAGTCACCCAGGGATTCACAAGAGCAGAAGTCAGGTGAGCAAAGGGGACGATGGTGACAAGAATAGAGACCTGGAGCCATGAAGGGGGCTCAGGGGACTGGAGGAGCATTGCAGAGGGGTGTGACTACCTCTAGGACCCCAGTCTGTCCCAGCAGATAGTCAACAGTAGAATAGCCAGGCCTGCCCCCTTCTGCTTCCTGCTAGTGCCTCTTGCTAAACACAGTCAGAAGCTTGAAAGCAGAGTAAGGCAGACCCAACCTCCCATGGCGAAGCTGGAACAAAAAGGTGAGAGTGGACCAGTGTGAAAGGAAGTGGAATAAATATTTTCTCTTTTTTATTTTGGTTCTGGAGCCACACCTGATTGTGCTCAGGGATTCCTCCTGGCTCTCTACTCAGGAATCACTCCTGGCAGGCTTGTGGGTCCACATGGGTGCCTGGAATCAAACCCTGGTTGGCCATGTACAAATCAAACACCCTACCCACTGTACTGTTGCACCACCCCTTTGTCTCTTTTTAAAAATATTTTTTAAAACAGTGTCTTTATGAACAGCTTTGTAACTGTTTATCTCATGAATGATTCAATTTAAAAAAAAATAAAAATTTTAAAAAGTGTCTTCAGATTATTAAAATTTCCTGTATACTGGGCGACTTGTACAGCAGAATGAATTTCACACAGTTCTTGGGACTGAGAAGTTCCAAATCAAATTACCAGTTGATTTGGCCTCTGGTGATGACTCTTTTTTTTTCATCTTTATTTATTTTATTAAAAAATTTTAATAGTGAGACATCATGAGGTACAGTTGCAGACTTACACATTTTTGTGCTTGGGTTTCAATTATACAATGATCATATACCCATCCCTCCACCCATTTCCCACCACCACGGATCCCAGTCTCCCTTTGCAAATGGATGCCTTCTTGGTCTTCCCTGCAACTAGAATGAGAGGCAAAGCAAATTTTCTCATGTCACATGTAACAAAGACATTAATCCCATTCCTGAGGGTTCCCTCCTCAAGACCCTGCTTCCTACTACAGCCACATTGGGATTTGTCCTATGTCATTCAGCATACAAGTTTTGAGAGAAAGGAGACACTCCATTGCAAGTAATAAAATAAAAAATTATATCTAAATCTATCCATATAGATAGATAGATATGACACTGTCACTGTCCTCCCATTGTTCATCGATTTGCTTGAGCGGGCCCAGTAATGTCTCCACTGTGAGACTTATTGTTATGGTGTTTGGCATATCGAATATATCACGGGTAGCTTGCCAGGATTTGCCATGCAGGCGAGATACTCTCAGTAGCTTGCCAGGCTCTCCGAGAGGGGCAGAGGAATTGAACCTGGCTCAGCTGGGCTGACAGTGCGCAAGGCAAATGCCCTACTGCTGTGTTATTACTTCAGCCCAGATATATATGTATTCTTGATTAAATTATGGTAGAATATGTTGCATGTGGCATTACCATTATATGTAAGGACAACAGTGAATCCTCCCTAGGTATTAAGCAGAAATTAGAAAATTGCATGTATCAGAAAATTAAAATGTTGTTTCAATTAAAAATATATATATATATGTGTTAGACAGGAAAAAATAGAAAAGAAATGCACCCAAAAATTCCCCCCCCCCCTGAATGCAAATTTTAACAGTGATTTTAAATCTGAATGTTGATTTCAGGATGATTTCTATTTTCTTTGCACTCTCCCAAGTATTCTAGTTTTTCTAAAGCAATATAATTACTTATATCAGAACACTATTTTTATTGTTTGTTTGGTTGGTTTGGGGGCCACACTCGGTGCTGCTTAGAGGTCCTGACTCTGTGTTCAGGAAACACTTCTCTGGGGCTCAGGGGACCAGATGGGGTACTGGGGATCAAACCCAGGTCAACTCTGTGCAAGTACAGAGCCTACCTGCTGGGCTATCATTCGGGCCCCTGTTTCTATTGTTCTGTGAGGACCAGAGCACCATGAAAATGGGGCATTATGTGACCTTTTTATTTAATATTATTTTTTTTAATCAGTCAATCCTTAGCTCTATAGTTAGGTGTCAAGGGAAACCACTCACCTCTCATTTCCTGCAGTGAAGACAAACCTGCATTTCTTGGTGTATTAAAAGTGGGATGAGTCCATAAAATGCTCATCTGTTAAAATATTCCACTGACAAACCTTTAGGTCCTGGAGAAAGGCCTGTTTTTCTATTGATCTTTCTATTGCCTCAATTATGTCCTCAAACATGATTAGTTCGTTCAGATTCCCACCAATCAGCTTTTCCCACTGACTATTAAATTTGGTCTCTGTTAAATATGAATCTTGGGTGGCACTTCCATTATAGAATTGACACGTGCATAATGCTTTATTGGCATCTGTAAGAATGAAATGTAGTTTTTAGTTTTGGTGGAAATGAGTCTTATTTTTTTTTCCTGAACCACCCTAGCAGAGCTCGGTTTTTGCACTTTTGTAGCCTTAATCTTGCAAAAAGCAATCCATCTGTTTCATTGTTTCATTCTTTCCTGATAGGAAAACATTTCCCCCTGCTGTCTTCTAGGTGTACAATCAGCCAGCCTTGATGATCTCTTATAAATGAAATTCTCACCGCTGATTGGATGATTTCCAATACTAGTTATCACTTCCATAAACCCACTCCCTCTCCCTGGCTTTTTAACCTCCAATTGCCACCCAATTATGAGCTCTTGGGTGGCTGCTTCAACAACCTTACCCAAACACTCACTTACTTGCTTTTACTTATTAGTAATAATAATAATAATAATAGGTAATTGGTAAGTGGGCAGTGTGTTAAAATGCTTGCAAGAATTAGTGTTGAGGGCTGGGGCGATAGCACAGCAGGTCGGGCGGTTTGCCTTGCAAACGGCCGACCCGGCTTTGATTCCTCCATCCCTCTTGGAGAGCCCACAAGCTACCGAGAGTATCCCACCCGCACGGCAGACCCTGGCAAGCTTCTAGGGGCATATTCGATAAGCCGAGAACAGTAACAAGTCTCACAACGGAGACATTACTGGTGCCCACTCGAGCAAATCGATGAACACTGGGAGGATAGTGCTACAGTGCGATCCTAATTGTAATCATAGCTTTTCCATAAGATAAATTGGAGTTCTCCTGGGGACTAGGAATGGAAATCTGATGGTGATTTCAGAAGAACAGAGTGTGATGAGCCATTGTTAATAAACATGTTGGGGGAGGGAAGGGTGATAGAATAGCAGGCAGGGTTTTTCTATTATCACCTTGTGTGTGGCAAGTTTTGATTCATGGCACATCCTATGGTCCCCCCAAACCCTGCCAGGAGTGATCCCTGAATGCAGAGCCAGGAATAAACTCCTGAACACAACCAGGGATGGCCCAAATTTTTTTTTAATGGAAAGAAAAACAAACATGCACACAAGTTTTAGATGCAGTTTCAGATCAAATAGGTGGCAGGATCTCACTGTACATCAGAACGTGTAAACTGGAAAATCAGCAAGAACCAAGAAAATATTCTGCTCCCACACATGCTCACTCTTGTTTTCCCTTTTCTGCCTTGCACTTGTTTTCCTGGGACTAAATCACAGCAAGCAGGAAGATGATGTCCCACCTCTTTCAAGCTTGCTGAAAATAGAGTCCTCAGAACTCTCACAGTTGTTCCCCATTTCCTCCTCTTTCTCTTCCCAATTATTTTCTGTCCCTCGCGATCCCAATTCCATGTTTCCTGGACAAGAGCATAATTGATCCAGCTTTAATCTCATCAGGAAGAGCAAGTGCAGGCTTGCAAGGTATCTCCCTCCCTACCCAGAGGATGTCCCGTACATTGTGAGACTGTCAGATCCCGAATACATGCTGACCCATTAATTCACAAGGAGTTGATTCCTCTGTTGTGCTTAATAAATGACAGATACTATATAAATTTCCCAAAGTTAACTTTAGTAAGTAAAGGCCCTCCCGTTGATCATCGATTTGCTCGAGCGGGCCCAGTAACATCTCCATTGGAGACTTTGTTGTTACTGTGTCTGGCATATCGAATACTCTCGGTAGCTTGCCGGGCTCTCCGAGAGGGGCGGAGGAATCAAACTCGGGTCGGCCATGTTGGCTGCGTGCAAGGCAGACGCCCTACCCGCTGTGCTATCGCTCCAAAGTTAACTTTAGGGGGCACTAATATTTATAGGGGCCAGAGCAATAGTACATTGAGTAGGGTGTTTGTCTTACTTACAGCTGGCCAACACAGATTCAATCCTAGCAACCCATAAGGTCCCCTGAGCCCTCCAAGAGTGATCCCAAGTACAGACCAAGATTAAGTCCTGAGCACCACTGAATGTGCCGCACACCTCCAAAAAATTATTTAGAAGCAGAAGCTTAAGGATCATAGGGTTGAAGCCAGAGGAAAGTGGGTTTTAAAAGCATCATTTTGACATGCCAAAAAAGAGTAGTTATATATGCTTTAACATGAGAGAGAGTTACAGAAATTTCTCTGGGAGATGATGGGACCTGATCAAAGGAAGCGGAATAAAATATCAAAACTAGGAATGACACAGGGAAAAGTGAACTAGAAAAGACTAACCCATCAGAAGTAGGCAGGTATCTATAGTGAAGACGCTTATTTGGCTACCACATTCAAGATTCCACTGTGCTGTTGTCTAGACAGAGACCTGTGTGTATTTTATGAAGCTTGCATCCTGGAAACAAGATCTATTTTGAAGCAACCAAATTACAATTAGCTTTTTTGCATGGATTGTATTGCCTTGGATTCCCAAATGGGGACTTACTCATTTATCTAATAAACATTTTTTTTCCAGCACTCACTAAGCCTCAGGCAAATCCTAGGCACTAACATCAGCCAGTGAACCTTTAAATGAGTGTTAGTATTAATTAAGCCCTGTGCTAGGTATTTGAGTTACCACCTCATGTGCTTTAACTCATTTAATTTTCACAACAAATACCATGATGTTGGTCCCGTAGTTCCCCTGTCTTAAAAATGAGGGATCTAAGGGTCTGTGTGGCTGAGCTAACATGGTTGTGGTCACTGGCTTAGTGTCTAGAGATGATGGATTCCACCCAGTCTGTTGACCACACAACTTTGGGTGTTTCAGTGTTTGAGTTTTATCATCATGGGTGGCTCAGTCTACTCTGCTGGTTGAAGAATGGCATAAGAAACACAACTGTTGGGGCTGGAGCGATAGCACAGTGGGTAGGGCATTTGCCTTGCACACGGCCAACCCGGATTTGATTCTCAGCATCCCATATGGTCCCCCCGAGCACTGCCAGGACTAATTCCTGAGTGGAGAGTGAGGAGTAACCACTGAGCATTGCTGGGTGTGACCTGATCAAAGGAAGCGGAATAAAATATCAAAACTAGGAATGACACAGGGAATGCCAAGAAAACCAAGAAAGAAAGAAAGAAAGAAAGAAAGAAAGAAAGAAAGAAAGAAAGAAAGGAAGGAAGGAAGGAAGGAAGGAAGGAAGAAAGGAAGCAAGCAAGATGCTCCTTAGAGTTCTGAGGCTAGAAATGACCTGGACCCATGATGTAAATTATGATGTTTCAATATGGTAGAGGAAATACTGTGATACTCTGAAGCAGTGGGAGAAAAGATACCTGACACTTCCCAGCTGGGAACGTTGGACAGGTGTTTGGATCACACCTTTGGGAACATCCCAGCCCAGGTATAATCTAAAACTGTCCCTTATAAGCAAAGAGCAGGGAAAGAGGGAGAAAACAAGCATAAGATAGTAGCTAGAAGTTTTAATGACCAAAGTAACAGAATCACACAGCTTTATTTTCAGCACTTGCTTTATCCCCATCAAATCTCAAAAGTAAATATGGAGACTTGAACCACTTACATAGTCCAGAGAGCCTTAACAGCATACCACATTGACAGCCTTTTACTCCAGGCTGTATCTGTAAAGTCTCTTCTGGCAACACTCCTAGGGGCAGGGCTTTAAAGCAATTTTCAAGAATTAGGAAATGAGGAACCAGGTTTCCTAGGGTTCAGCTCTGGGCCATTAGGTGATCATATCTCTCCTTTTTTTGTTTGTTTGTTTTTGGGCCACACACAGCAGTGCTCAGGGCTTGCTCCAGGCATAGCTCAGGGTACCATATGGGGTGCCAGAGATCAAACCCAGGTCAACTGTGTGTAAGGCAAGCACCCTCCCACTGTACTGTTGCCCCCCCACCCCAAGTAACCATTATCTCTTGATTGACATCCTTTACTGCCTTCCCCCAGAGCTGGTTCCTGTCTTCTCTGGATTTACAGTGACCTGTACCTGTAGAGTGACAGGAGTGAAAGTATCTGCCTTCCAGGTGATTTCTTGGAGCCTGAAAGACATTCATGTGAAGGTCTGAGAGCAGTACCTGCAGCTAAGGTTGGGATCCCACAATGGCAGGTCCTAGTGAACTGTAAGAATTCCCAACAGTGCTGTAAGCTGGAGGAAGTACCACTGCCAGAGGTGGTCAGGCTCTGATTTTTTTCTCCTGATTATTGTCTATTATCTATTATTTCCTGATAAAGGCAGCTTTGACACAATCAGGTATCAACAGATAAGAGGCAACTTTGGATGTTTAAAGAAGGAAGAAAAGAGAACCAGGGCTTTAATTTGTACTGCACACTTTTCTTGAGTACATACTATGTTTCAGGCACCCTGCTGGATCTCATGGATAGAAAGCCACCTTTAAAGGAGGTAGAATGTTCTAGTCTGGGCAGAAATAGAGGGTGGGTGGGGAGGAGATGAATCCTAAAAAAAGGGCTACATGGAAGTATATGGGAGAACAGGAATGGACATAACCAATAAAAATTATCTCAAAGAGATATAAAAAATTTATTCACCCAGCCCTTTCAAAATATTTTATTCAAGCCATTGGCTTGGCTTCTTCAGACATGTCTTTTCTACCCTGCTTTTATACCCATCTGTAACTACACACTACAGAACTGTCCATTATTATCTAGGATGGCACTGCTGACTCTTTATTTATCTTCATAAAGGACTGTACAGTTACATAGCACAATCTTCAGCTGAAGAGAGCTTGAGAGGGGACAAAGGAAAAATATGACAGGCTATTAAAACTGGGCTCTTTCCTGGTGGCAATTTGTCATTTTCTCAACTTGGCATCTTTCTCTGTTCCTTTTTGGTGTAGGGGTCACAGCTGGCATGTCTCTCAGGGAGCACTTTTGATGGGGTTCAAGAGGACCATATGGGGCACTGGGACTTGAACCTGGGCCAGCTGTGTAAAAGAAAAGTGCCTTACCTACTGTACAACCTCTCTAGTCTCTTTCTTCTTTTTTCCATGTAGACCTCTGTGAGTCCTGATTTAGAGGAGGCTTTCTTCCGAGGTGCCTCTCTTCAGTGTATGAATAAAATTGCAGATTCATTTGGTGGCTCTATATCCAGTCAAAAGCAAATGACTTCTATTGTTGGCTGCAGTTAACCACCCAGGGAGGACCCAGGGAATTCATATTCCTCTTCACCACCTGCATTTACCCTTTGGCAAGGATACTGGCATTGATTGCCCTTGGGTGTCCTCACTCCCCGGGGCCAACTGTCCCGGCCTCTCTGATAATCTGAGACCACCCTCTTCTGATGGTCCTCTTCCTACCATCGCTGCAGCTACACACTGGTTAAATCTTGCTGGGGTTCATAGAACAAAGAATCCAAACTGCTAGACTAGAAAAAATAGTTCTTTCTTTAAAAGTCACCACTTACTTTTTTTTTTTTTATTGAATCACTGTGAGATACAGTTACAAAGTTCTCATGTCTGAGTTTCAGTCATACAATGATGAAACACCCATCCCTCCAGCAGTGTACATTTTCCACCAGCAATGTCCCCAGTATCCCTCCCCCCATCTCACCCCTCCCCCTGCCTCTATGGCAGACAATTTCCTTCTCTAACAGTTACTCTGAATGGAGTACTGCTGTCCTCTGACAAAGAAGGAAATTGAAATAGGCCATGGTAAAGTAAGTTGCCATATGGCTGCCGGATGACCAAGTCAAAAAAGTGATTCAGAGTCCTTCAGTATCCACCCACTTCTCTCCTCTGTGTGGTTTTACCATGTGCTGAGGCTACCTAGTCCAGCAATAACATAAAAAGTTCATAATGACCCATAAGAGTCATATAAGTCTCTGGACAAATTAGAGAGGGAATATTAGGATGATGGTACAGGTGGCAGTATGGGAGGGAATCTGGAAACATTGGTGGAGAGTAGTGGACACTGGTGAAGGAATTGGTATTTAAACACTGTGCACTTGAAACTCAGTCATAATTATCTTTGTAACTTTGTAGTTCATGCTGATTCAGTTTTTTTAAAAAAGTAAAACAACAACAACAAAAAAGAGTCATGTAAATCCTACCTGTTGGTAATAGTTTGTTTAATTCCTGTGAAAGCTTAGAGAAGTGATGGAAGTTTATAAGCTAGTCCAGGAGTTATGTTCTGTAGAATACTTGTATATAAAAGGAGATCATTAGTGCTATTAGATATAGCTCTTTTTTTTCTATTGAGGTAACAATTTATAAAGTTGTTCATAATAGAGTTTCCGGCATACAATATTCCAATGCCAGTCCCACCACCAGTGTCACTTCCCCCCACTAATTTTCCAGATTCCTTCCTACCCCTCAATGTGCTCTCTCTCTCTCTCTCTATATGTGTGTGTGTGTGTGTGTGTACATACATATATGTGTGTACATATATGTATAGTGTTGTTGTTAAATGATAACAATAAACTGTCACTGTCACTGTCCTCCCATTGTTCATCGATTTGCTCGAGCAGGCCCAGTAACATTGTGAGACTTGTTACTGTGTTTGGAGTATCGAATACATCACGGGTAGCTTGCCAGGCTTTGCGGGCGGGATACTCTCGGTAGCTTGCTGGGCTCTCCGAGAGGGGTGGAGGAATCGAACTCGGATCGGACATGTTGGCTGCGTGCAAGGCAAATGCCCTATCCATTGTGCTATCGCTCCAACCCAACAATAAACTAAGTTTGGGAAATGTGAGTTTTCAAAAGAGTCTTTGTGGGCGGGGATGTGACCCAGTTGGTAGAGCACATGACTTGCTTGTGAGCACTGGTAGGTTTCATCCCTGGAATTGCCAAAAATCAAAGAGAAGAGTTATTGGTACAGTCGGCTCAAAGCCTTGCATAGGACTCCAGGCTTTCTTCATTTCCAAGGAGGCTGTGGCCATGGTAGACAGGCCTTGCCTAGTTCACCAGACCTTCAAGTAGGAAAAGGTCAAAATGGCCAAGATAAGGTTGCTTTTCTGAGATATGCTGTTGGCGAGTTTGAGTCTGGCTTTGGGGGGGTGGGGAGGGGAGCCAGAGGTGGGTTGCCTGGAATTTCCTGATCTGAACAGCTCATGTACCTAAACCACCACTTCCCATGGTGCTTTTCTGCAGCCCCACTGCCTTCCTGCCTGGGGTGGGGAATTTTGGTGCATGCCAGGCAGAGGATGCATCTGTGTCTAACCCCCCCAGTAAATCCCTGGCTGAGTAGGCAGGGAGCGTCCCTGGACAACAACATTTCACCCACACGGTCACAGCTCATTGCCAGAGGAATAAAATACGCCCTGAGTAACTCCACTGGGAAAGGAGGCTGGCCAGCCCAGGGCTGCTTTCCTCTGGACTTTAGCCCCAAGTGGCTTTGGCTCTTGCTGATTTTGCTCTGCCTCTCTCCCCTGTAATACATCTTAGCTGTGAGCACAGTTAGATGCTAATTGGTCCTTCTATCCAATCACCAAACCTGCTCTTTGAGGCTCTGCCCAATCCGAGACCTGTTTTCCTCTTAATGTGTTTTCACTCCCTGGTCACTGGGGAACATTGGCAAATGCTGTGGGCAGCAAGTGAAAGGCAGAGATCTGTGAACTCCCACTCTGGGCTTCTTGGTGAAAAATGTTTACTAAGACCTATGCGGAGATTATTACCAAGGAAAGATTTTTCTCTAGACTGGGACACAGAGATTATATCTATATCTCAAAAAGGCACAATTTCTTTGTTTGTTGTTGTTGTTGTTGTTGTTGTTTGCTTTTTGGGTCACACCTGGCGATGCACAGGGGTTACTCCTGGCTCTGCGCTCAGGAATCACCCATGGCAGTGCTCAGGGGACCATATGGGATGCTGGGAATCAAACCTGTGTTGGCTGCGTGCAAGGCAAACACCCTACCTGCTATGCCATCTCTCCAGCCCCTCTTTGTTTTTTTTTCCCTAATAGTTGGGTGGGAATGGTAACTAGAGAACCAACAGCCTCCAGATAGTCATCCTTTATCTCCTTCCATATTTAGCTCAGTTCAAGATTATTTACATCAATTTAATCTGACATTTAAATAACATTTATGGAAATATAGAGAAAATTAATATATGTATATATGGAAATTTTGATGCCCTTCATTAGACAAGCTAAAGGGGCTTTAGGAATCTGATGTCCAAGCCTGAGATTTATCCCTTGGTAGTTAGGTTTTTCCTGAGTAAATTTTATAGAATAAACAGATGGTCCCTGAGGATGCTGAGAACAGGTCAGCTTCGATGCACATAAAGAAACCAGAGTTCCACCAAGCACCTTTTCTGGTACTCATCTACATTGTCCATAACTGATTTCTCTTCCGTTTATGTTTTTTGTAGCTGCCAAAGTTATATTTGCATATCCTCTACCCAAGGATCTGTACTTCCTGCAGTGCAGCCCACTCCATTGTATTGCCCTACATGGTGTGTCTTCAACCAGCCTCCACACTTGCCTTTGACCTTGTATTCTTTTAGCCTTTGTTGACCTGGGTCTTATATCAAGAACCTGAAATTCTAAGTCGGTTTGATTGACTCTTTCAAGATGATCAGTGGACGCATCATTCTCTGCACACTTTGTCTTCTTCACTGTCTCAGTAACCTGTGTATAGGCTGCATCATGCCACTATTTATATTTTGTTTCGTGTCTTTGCTGTTCTCTTCACCCTCTCTCAATTCTGCTCAACTTGCCTTCTGCTCTCCATGAATTTGTCTTTCTCTATCGTCCCCCAGTAATCCTGCTTGAACCTTGAATTCCCACTGGTATCTCTGTAGTATATACCTAAGCAGTTATTTGATTTGCTTAGAGACTCAACAGGCAGTGACGGAACTCCTAGTAAAAGTCATATACTATGCTAGAAAATAAATATAAAATGGAAACAGCATCCCTTCTCCCAAGGGGCTTACTATATTATAGTTGAACTGCAACACCCTCTGCTATGCTCTTCTTTTTCACCTGCACTTACTCTTCTCTACAACTCAAAATTCCCTGACTGCAGTGAACTTCTCTTGGACTTTTTGAATTTCCAGAGTGACGAGTGCTCAATGGTCCCTTGTGTTTAAGAACTTAAGGAAATAAGGTCTACTCTCTTTCCCATTGCTGTTTCCTCATCTGTAAATGGGTAAATGGTAGCTAGCATTTATAATGTGGGAAGGGCTGAATTAAATAATGCTCGTAAGTGCATGGCAGAGGCCAAGTCTAGACTAATCACTTTGGTCAATGACAGTCATCATTCTTTTTAAGTAGGCCTATGACACATTTTTAATATTTCTTTCCTGGAACGTGGGCCCTGGAGCAGTGCTGGGAGATTTTTTTCCTGTTGGATGGGATCCTGGCATTGGCTCGTCAGCTTCTGGCTTTAGGTCCAACCGGAGCAGCGGGGTGGGAGGAGTTAAAGAGAAAGTAGATATGAGTCAGAGCCTTAGCTCTGCAAGTAAGGAACTGCACACTTCCTCTGAATAAGGATATGATAGCCACGTCCATAATTGGTGTGAAGCTTGCTCTCCCTAGTTTGCTTCATTTCCTGACAGGCACCTGTGTCCAGTGGTGAACCCTCTCTTCAGGCCCCCTTGGGATATCCTGGGGGCTACAAAGAAGCCATATGTCTCTGGTTGCAAAATCAAACCTATAGTATTCAAAATGCAGGATCACGGGACATCCTCAATTTGTGGGTTTGAAGGAGATTTAGCCAGTCAAGTTGTAAATGTGAGGTTTGAGCTGTTCAAATCAGTGACTCCGTTTCACTTCTGGTTTTGTCACTTTGGAGGAATTAGTTCCATAGGTCCACTATTATGTTGTGCTTCTACTTCTCCATCACTTTCAAAAAGAAATGAAAAGCAGTCTCCTTTTCTTCCAACTGTGCTTAGGCTGGGCAAGAAATGGGAGCTGGGAGTTCTTAGAATAGAAGACATTCTGTTGTCTTTGGTGGGTCATGCAAGGGTCATGCTAGAATGACCTCTCCTTTCCCTATGGGGGTAGAAGGTGGGGCTGTTCTCAGTAACAGTCTACTGTCAAAGATGATGAAGAATGCTCAAGGTCTTCATTTTTAGTTGTAGGCAGCAAATAGTTTCACTAAACTTGTCATTTTTTTTCAATGTCCTTACAAGGATTTGGTTTAGCACTTGATGCTAAGAAAACAGTGATCTGGGAAGTGTCTGCTTTTTTTTCCATTTGAATTATTTGCCAAAATATGAAGATTAGAATAATTTTCATTTTAAAACTATAAATTCCATCTTCTAGTTTTAATATGGCAAATACCTCATACTGGACCCTGGTCCCACAATTAAACAATGGCCAGTGTGGGTGGTCCTTGAAACAAGCTTTAATAAGGAATTTTTGGAGTTGTTTGGGGGTGGGTGGAGCATACCCCATACTCAGGGGCTGCCTCTGGCTCTGTGCTCGGGGAACCACATTGGTGCTGGGGATTCAAGCTCCTGCTGGCTGCAGGTACAACATGTGATGTACCCACTATAGTATCTCCCAAACTTGTTTATAAAGAACTTACAAGTCCTGTGGAGAGGTGGGTTCTGAAGACTTTCCCCTGAATGTAGGAAGGTGGAGCACCTGCTCTGAGCAATAAATGATGGCTCAGGTGGCCCTATGTCAGTTTCTGGGCCCAGATCTTAAGAAACTGGGAGCATGTGCTTCCTGTCTTATGAGACACTTGTCCAGGAAAATGATCCCGCAGATGGTACAGTTTCACTAGGCACAAGCGCTATGAGAGGCCCAAGCCACAAGAGATGATGGAAGAAAAGAAGATCAGAGAGTACTACATGCCACACATTTGACTGAGGCCATTTTTGGTAATGGACCTTTCATCCTCATGAGGGGTAATCACAGATTGAATGAGATGAGCCTCTCTCACTGTCCATCATGAGTTCCTAACACATGCAGGTACAAACTAAATCATGTATTTAAGCTGCCAATATGGATTCAGTCACTAAAATTAAAAAAAAAAATCCTGTGTTTTTAACACTTTTTCTTTTTGGGTCACACCTGGCATTCCACAGGGTTTACTGGCTCATGCACTTAGGGATTACTCCTGATGGTACTCAGGGGACCATATGGGATGCAGGGAATCGAACCCAGGTTGGCCACATGCAAGGCAAACGCCCTACCCTATGTGCTATGGCTCCAGCCCCAATCCTATGTTTTTAGTTGGATCCATTTTGGGCTCAGGCTTTCTTTCAGGCTTACCTTGAATAATTTTTCATCCTAATTGTAGGAGTCTGGGTTCACAATCTTTCATTTTTAAACTATGTTCTGGAGACCCTTTCATACTGTGCACTTGGGGGAATTAGCACTGTAGCACTGTCCTCCCATTGTTCATCAATTTGCTCAAGTGGGCACCAATAACATCCCAACAAATTGTGAGACTTGTTGTTACTGTTTTTGGAGTATCGAATACGTCACGGGTAGCTTGCCAGGCTTTGCCATGCAGGCGAGATACTCTCTGTAGCTTGCCGGGGGAATTAATAAAAATAAAATTTTACATGTTTGTTACAAAATTAGGATTTGAGAGTGAGGGAGGGATGCAGAGAACACTGGAAATTTCTGCTTTCACCATCTTCCATGGACCCCCTTGTTCAAGGTAAAGAGTACACAAAATCTAGATGGAGCAGTTTTGTCTGAGAATTCTTTATCTCTCAAAGCAGACCTGTTCATCTTAGGCATTCCATGAGCTTATGAGTAAGAGAGCTCGGCTTTTGTATGCCTCGTTTTGAATACATACTTCTGAATCTCATAATACATTCGAAAGTATATTTACTCACTGGCAGTCCAGCCTGTGGGGCAAAAAGAAATGTTTGCTTCTTTGTGGATGCCTGTGTCTTGCTCAGCTTGTACTGCCAGCTCTCAGTAAATATTTGTTGAATAAATGAAGGAACAAATGAATGTGTGTTAGTCACTAAGGGTACAAAGACAAATGAAACCCAGTCCCTGCCCTTAAGGAGCTCACAGTCTGTTGAACTCAGGCAGCAAATTAAATACTGGCTCTGCCTCCTGGGAAGCACATTCTTTGGTTGAAAAACACCATTTCGTCTGCATCTAGTGGCTCTTCACACCCCTACCAGTCGAAGTGACAAGCTATGCAAAAAAAGGCCTCTGAGAAGCCCAGCCTGGCCAAGGACTGCAAGCCCCCAGCCTCCAAAGGGCAGGCTTTTCAGTGCTTAAAGAGAAGGAAGGAAGGAATGTCCCATCAGAGCCACGGGAGCTGAGGCAGACTTAGCAGAAGGACCCTCAGGGTCACATCAGAAAAGCAATCACAGAATTAGGGGCGGCATCCCTCTCTCCAGAGCAAGTCTACTGGACCAGCACCACTTCTCAACGCCGCAGCTCACAGAGAGATCCAAGGCTGAACCCAGGTTTTGTTTCTTTTGAAACAAATGTGAAGAAGACCCTGGTTTTAATCAGCCAGTCCTATGTGGGCTTCCAGGTTTTATCTCTTTTTCATTCCCAAAGTGTGTTTGGTCAAGAATCAGCATGAGCATATTTGCCCCTTTTTTTTCTTTCTAACTGAGATTTTCGGGAAGTTGGACAGAGAGGAAGCAAAGACTGTTGTTGATCTTAGAAATAAGTGGCTTCTTGTTCTATGCCCCCTGTGACATGGAGTATCCCTGTCAATATATTGAAACAGTCATGGTACAGAGTTGTGATTATTATGTGTTTGGGTCATGAACAATTTCTTTTAGTTTAGGTGAAAGAGCAAGAATGTCAAGAAATGGTTCCAGAGCATCCTGGGGTAGTCTGATCTATTTCCAAGCAGTGAAGCTCAGTCTCGTCTGGGAGTTTCCACCCAAGAGGTGGAAATGACTTTCTGTTTGCAAAGAAGCACCTGGTGAAGCATTTAAGCAGTGGTGAATTTGCTGTTTGTTCTTTAGACTCTTGAGTTCCTTTCAAGCAGAAATCTTAAAAGAAAATTTTAAAGAAACAACAGCATGCAAACTTCTATCTTCCTCACACTCATATAGCTTGTCGGCATCTTAACATTTGGAGGAGAAAAAAAATCACCTTTATTAAGGGTCATTTTCATTACTTTGGTTTTTTAAAATCACTTTTGAATCATGTCCACATTGTAGTCAAAGTAACCTTTGCAGGGCCTAGAGTGATAGCATAGCAGATAGGGCATTTGCCTTGTACACGGCTGACCCACGTTCAATTCCCAGCATCCCATGTGGTCCCCCGAGCACTGCCAGGAGTAATTCCTGGGTTCAGAGCCAGGAGTAACCCTTGTGTATTGCTGTGTGCAACCCAAAAAAAAAAGGTAACTTTGCAGTCTTAGGTGATACATATACTGATACAAAAAAAGACAGTATTAACAGGAAAAATCTCCTGCAGAAACCAGTGCTAGAGCGGTGAAGAGCTGGTACCAGGGTAAGGTGCTAACCAAATTCCATCTACTGCTTCCAGCTGAAGAGATCCAGTTTCAAAGGGGGAAGAACATTCTAATATTGCGAAAACATAGATCTGCAGATACTTTGTGTTTTTATTCTTTACAGTTTTGCCGCAATTCTTTGATCTGGAGACTAGTCATGCCTTGCCCTTTGCTGTTTGGAGTGTTTTCTATGTGATCTGTTCCCCCTGCTGATTTCAGCTCTCTGAAATCCAGAGTCCCAGACTCCCATCTTTAGATGGGCCGTGCATGACTAAGTGAATAAACATTGTACTGACTAGCCCCTAGGAAGAGACCAAGAGGTGAAAGAAGGTTTTAAAAGTTTGTCAAGACATTGTGCTGGGTTTCCTCCCTTCTCTGGGATCTGAAATCTCAGTCCAGGCCATGGAGGAGATGCTTTGTATAGACACGGGCACAGGACACGAACTACTGGTTCCACACCAGCAATACTGGGGACCCATTGTTTGCATAGCCTTGTCCCTTAATCAGATGAATATTTTAAATGAGGTCTGCATGGTCAAAATTCCTAAAGCATCAGCCTCTTTATTCGTCAATTCTGGAAGCCCATTCCATAATCCTAAAAGTCATGGACCCAAAAGGGACTTTAATGGTTCCCAGACTGCTGGTTTCAGATAAAATCCTGTATAACCTACCCGTAAAAGATAACAATGTACCTGTTTTTAAGCTTTCAAGAAAAAAGGAGAGTACCCAGTGGCCAGCTTTCTTTGGTAACCTCTCCTGACATTTCATTTCCTTCCCCAAAAGGAAAAAATAAATAAAAAGAAACCTTGGTTTGGCTTCTAAGTTGTAAGAACTGAATTGAAATAGCCATGCTGCTGCTACTCTGACTCTGGGCTTGTCAGTCAATTACTGATCTCACCAGATCCCTTTTCATTTTTGCTTAAGACACTGACCTTTTATTTTCTCTAATTTTAAAAAAGTTTTATTTTAGGTCCCAGGCTAGCGGTAGGCTTCCATGTGTAACACATTTCCCCACCACACCCTCTACTAGTGTCCACTTCCCTAGGTATCTATAATACCTCTACTTTGTTTCCTGTCCCTCTCCTTCTGACTAATCTCACTCAACATGATAATGCTCCACACCATCCATATAACAGCAAACGGTATGATTTCACCTATTCTTAAAGCCGAGTAGTAGTCTTCTATATATATGTACCATGGTGTCTCTCTGTTCTTGGAAGCTTGGGTTGTTTCCAGATTTGCGTTATTGTGAATGGTGCTGCGATGAACGTAGACGTGCAGTTGTCTTTTCTGAATAGAGTATTTGGGTCCTTGGGGTAGACACCAAAAAGCAGAATTGCTGGGTCATAAGGAAGCTCTTCCTCAGATCTTAACTAATTTGTCATATGCAGATTGCCAGCAGATAATTTCCAGTCACAAGATGGGGACACTTGTTACGTTTCTGTCCTTCCTTTACAGAACCTAATACCCTTCTATTGCACTTTTTTAGTGGCTTGAAAGGCTTAGGTTTTTCCTTTTTTTTTTTTCAATTGAATCACCATGAGATACACAGTTACATTTCCCACCACTAGTGTTGGCAGTTTTTCCCTCCAGCCCCCCACCCCACCCTCACCGTCTGCCTCTGTGGCAGGCACTTTTCTTCTCTCTCTCTCTCCCTCTATCCCTCTCTCTCTTTCCCCCCTCTCTTCTCCTTTGGGGTATTATGGTTTACAATTCAGGTACTGAAAGGTTATCATGCTTATCCCTTTATCTACTTTCATGTTTATTTCTTTACCTACTTTCAGCACTTAGTTCTGGTCCACAGTGATCATTTCCAGCTACCACTATCATAGTGGACATCTCCATCCTAACTGCCCTCCCTACCTCCACCTCTTAGAGCAAGCTTCCAATCATGGACCAGTCTCCAGGCTTTGTTTCTACTGTCATTGGGTATTAGTCTCCTACTATGTTGTCTTTATATTCCAAAAATTGGTGCAATCATTCTGTGTCTTCTTCCTGTTCTCCAGGCTCACTGCAGGGGGACCATACCAGTCTAAGCATTCCCTAAGGCAGTACATAGGAAGGCATAACTGAAAGGCTGGGCTAAACTTAAAAAAAGGAAGCTGATTTACCCTCAATTCATAATTCAGGATAAAATGAGGAAACTTTTGGATTTCACAACATGGCTTTGTTCATTAGTACTAGAAACTGGAGAGCCAAGACCAATGGCCCTTTATAGCTTCCCCATTCTGGAGGCCCTGAGTTTGAGATCCACACATCCACTTGGTTCCACCTGAAGCCATTGGAGAGGTGTCAATTGCATTTCTCTTTGCTCACTTCCTGTGCATGAAGCTAAACTTCAGTTTCACATGGCATCCTCCCCAGGCGCATGCTTATGCTCCTGTTTCCCCCCCTTTTGTAAGGATGCCTGTCATAGTGAATTAGGGGTCCATACCACTCCAGCACAACTTCATCTTAAGTAATTAAATCTACAATACCAGGGTGCATGCCACATTCTGAGTCCCGGGAGAGTGAGACTTAAATACACAGATTTTGGCTGGACACAGTTCACCCGTTACTCTCCCTGTTCGAACATAGTAGTCCCTGAGAATTTTATGCCGGCTAATATTTGATACTGTAGTAGAGCTTAGGGAAAAGTAGCATTTGTGGCCAGCTTTCCTCCCTGGTAATAGTCTAGGAAGACATTTCCTTTCAACTTGTTCCCCCTTGCATGTTTGGAGGGTGGGGAGCGCCCTGGTAGAGAGCTACGGTGTCCATGCACAATGGAAGGGGAGAAGAGGCCCAGACACAAATGGGGCCACCGTAGCAGGGATCCTGGGCAGAGCCATCTTGGGGGTGTTGCCCTAAAGACCCTAGAATCCCTGACCTGGACTCTTCTCAGATGTGGGGTATTTTCCTTCCTCCAACCCTGGCTGTGCGTTTCCCGGTGATAGAGAATTTCCACCCTACAATTTTTAGGGTGATGCAAAGGCTGCCCATTTTCATTCTAAAAGCAAACATTTTAGAAGAGACCAAATTCAGAAGCTGGCATCTGTGAGAAGAATAAAGTTAATTGAGGTTCTCAAATTGCCATTTTTTTAATTTACAGTTTAGGTATCATGGTTATATTAGTATCGGTACTTATAGTCTTAATGTACACGGTTACTTTACCTCACTACCACTAAAGTATCCAAGTTCTTCTGTAACTTTCGGTTCACCTCACCATGCCCCTATGTGTTCTTCCTACATTTGTGCTCTTGGTTTTGTACTCCAGGGTCAAAAGTTTATTTTATCATATGATACTATCTATACCGAAAATGAGTAAGATTTTCCGATATCTGTCCTCCCTCTGGCTAATTTCATTTAACATGATACCCTCCAGTCCCATCCATGTTATAGTGAACTGCATTATTGTTTTCCTTATGGCTTTTAGTATTCTTTTGTGTATATATACCACAATGTCTTTATCCATTCATCAGACATTGGGCATTTGGGTAGTTTCTATAGCCTGGCTGCGGCTCTAACCCTGCAGTGAAGACTTGTGTGTATTTGTCTTTTCAACTTAATGCTTTTGTCTCAAAACCATTTGCGTTTTAGAAATTGAGACAGAGAAAAATTTGGGATCATTTTTAAGTATAAGGAAAGAATGAAAGAGCAACATTTTATCGTTTCAAAGCCAAAAAGGAACAAGAGTAGTGGATGTTATGGAACCAGAATGATGGTACGGTGAGTAGGGCATTTACCTTCATGCAGCTCATCTGGGTTCAATTCCCAGCCTCCAGATGGTTTCTCTACCCCTACCAGAAGTGATCTCTGAGCACCAAGTGTGCCTCCTACCCGCAAAAAAAGTCTTGGGTTGTAAAAGATGTGACTATTATTAGATTGAGGAAGAACTTCCCAAGTATCTTTAATAATAATTTTAATAATAAATCTTTTTTTAAATTGTGGTACACATGTCTCAAATATAAATATGGAATCATTCTACTGTAAAGTGAGCATAGTCATTTTTGACTGTCAAAACATCTGGCCTCTAATTTTCCATTGTTTTATTTTTTGCCACCAGAGATAGAGACTACATAGCCTACTCCAGGTGTAGTGTTGAGGTCAAGGGTCATATGGATGGTGGACATAGGCTAAGTCCACCACCTTATGTCCCTTGTTCAGTATCTAGTATTAATATATAAATGGAGAAGTATATATAGATATAGATATATAGTCTAATAGAATAGCATAGTGCTAATAGCTGCCCAATATTATATTTATATTTTGAACTATGGGTGAAGTAGTTAGAAGGTGATTTGCAGAACAGTTGGCCTCTGGGCCATGCCTTGAAAGCTGATTATTGGTTTGTGGGGTGGACATGGGGACATAGACATGAAAAGCACAGCTTGGGCTCTAAATAAACTGAATGAAGAAGAGGTTGACGGGACCTCAGAAAGGAGGTGGGGGATGGGGGCAGAGAATGATGTACATAAACCTCAGTTCCCAAGAACATCGTTTGATTTTCAGTATATGTATTTTGTTTGGAGGGCACATCCAGTGGTATACAGAGCTTATTATGACTCTGAGCTCAGGAGTCACACTTGGAAGGGCTTGAAAGATCATCTGGGGTGCTAAGGATTGAACATGAGTTAGTCGTGTGCATGGCAAACATTCTACCCTCTATACTATCTCTCCAGCCCTGAGAACATCTTTTTTTGTTTGTGTTTTGGTTTGGGCCACACCCAGTGGTGCGCAAGGCTAACTCCTGCCTCTGTTCTCAGGGCTCACCCTGGCAGGCTCAGTGGACCATATGGGGTTCCAGGGATCGCACCCAAGTTAGCAGCATGCAAAGCAAATGCCCTATCCACTGCGCTATTACTCTGTCCCTGAGAACATATTTTGAGTTCTGAGAAACTCTTATACATTGTGTATTGTAAGTCATGGCCTCAGAATATTTAATACTCTTCTGACCTGAAAATAGAACACTGCTTTGGGACCTTTGCGGTACAATTTTGTGAAATAGAAGAATCATTGCTCGTTCATATTCTGAAAGATATGTAGGTATAAGGTGAATTTTCGGTTTGGGAATATTTGACATCCACATCAGCTATTTCTGGACATCCCTTCAGTAGTGACACACTT
This sequence comes from Sorex fumeus, assembly GCF_029834395.1. Classification (NCBI taxonomy): domain Eukaryota; kingdom Metazoa; phylum Chordata; class Mammalia; order Eulipotyphla; family Soricidae; genus Sorex; species Sorex fumeus. The sequence goes on from NW_026606059.1 coordinate 62,645,492, forward strand.
GAGATCATGATACAAAAAAGCTGAGCAAGCTTAATATTAGCTTGCCCCCTCCCCCCAGAGAGTGTGGGGCTTGTGACAGGTCTAAGAAAAGAACACACACAATAGCTAAGAGTGTCATAGAGACTGAAGGTAGAAAGGAGGGCATCCTTACACTGAGCGTTCACCATCTTACTTTGACACATAAATATCTCACCTATGACCAGGGGGAAGGTGACTCTGTGGAACTTAGAAGCTCAGGGGACAAATTTTGGGCAAATGCCGACTCTTCAACTCCAGAATCTCCCATCGAGGGAAAGGTGAGAGCTAGGCAAGAAAGGTCTGGATGTGAATCAGCTCAGAGAAACTTTCATGCTTAACTCTACACTGAATTCCTTGTTATTTTCATACCCTCTGCTAAGACTGGAAGGCAAATACCTTACATTCCTTGACTCCAAGAATGCCAGGCTTCTCTCAGAAAGACAGATTACAAGCAATCACAAGACAACACAAGATAAAGAAGGAGACAGGCAAAGGCTGCCCTAGATTCTGGAAGGAGCCTCTAAGACCCCCTGGAAGGAGGGAGGTCAGAGGTCAGGGAGAAGGGACCTCCATGACAGATACTAAACAAGGCAAAATATTCCAGGCACGGAAGCAAGATTCAAAAAATGTCTTGCATACTCGGGCTAGAGCTTGGAGTTGCTACTGGGGGCAGTTATGAGGACTGAGATGGAAGTATAGATAAGGGTGTCTGGTGCTGAGAGACTGAAATGTCACAAATAAGACCTCCCAGCCTTCCCAGGGTCACAAGGAAAACAGAGGACCTAGATTCATTTGGCCTAAGGCAAGGACCCACACCTTCTGCTCACATATAACAAAGGATCACCCAAGGGTGCATTCCTACCATTGCAGGAAACACAATTGTAAAGAGTAATTATGACTGTGGTGTTATGACTAAGTAAATGAATACACCTGTGCATCCTGTTTAGGGAAGTGAGTCAAATTTGTTAAACAAGTTGAATAATCACAGCAAATGCCAATCCCTTTCATGAAGACTTTCTGGTCATTTCTTATTTTTTAATGAGCAGTTTCATGATCAGTGTTCATTCAGATGAGTGAATAGGAACTGTAGGTTTACATTTATTTTTAATCACATGCATAACATGTAATCATCAAAAAATAAAGGGGAAATGTCAAGAAAAAAAGTTAAAAATAACTCTAAACCCACCGTGGGGAAACAGAGAATATCAACATTTTGGTGCATATAGTTTAATATTTTTATAGTTTATAAAATTGAGAATTTTTTTATTTCCCTGTTTTACTAGTTTATCTTGACTTTTTAATCCTTAATTTGCACTCTGGTGAAGGGCCCTATATTTTTCTAGACTCTCCGAGTTCTCATCTTTAAAAAGGTGAGCTTTTTAAAATTTAATTTAATTCAAATTATTTATTTTTCTTCCTATGTTTTTCCCTGGAATTTGGAAGGCCTTATGATGTTTGTTTTAAGTGCCTTTGATAATTACCAGAAGATTTTTAAAATAATATTTATTCCTATTTATGGTCCACATTTAAAACATGTGTTTCTCAAATTATTAATACAAAGAAAAGAAAAATACCAAATGACTTTCAGGTTTTTCTTTCTCTAGAACATCATCCACTCTTCTACCCTGCCATGTTTTTCTACGTTTTGTCTCACTATATAATCCTTAAATTATTGCTTCTCAGAATTGGAGCTTTCGTGGATGATATTTTTTGCATTCTTTGAGACAATGCCATGTAATAATTTTGAATTTCATATTTGTTAACTTCCTTATTGTTAGCTCACTTACCTTCATGGACATCACAGTAAGTTCCTGAGGTCTTTCCAGAAGAAATGTCCTCTTGAGTCTAGAGAAAAGACACAAGGGTAAAGCATTTGCCTTGAACATAACCAACGCCTTTTAAGACCCCAGCACCACATATAGTCCCTCCAGCACGGCCAGGGCAGGAGTGACCCTTGAGCACAGAACCAGGACTAAGCCCTGAGCACAGCTGGGTGTGCCTTTCTCCCCTTTTCTCCCAAGGGAAAAGAAAAAGGAATTTTCTCTCGTTGCCTTCACTTAAGGCTTGGGCAACAGATACTGAATTTAGAAATCAGAGCTTAACTCTGATTTCTAAGTTCTCCATAAAGACAGTGTATTAAATTTTTTTTTCTGGAACACATTGGGTACATGTGGAATGACTGCAGCAGTGGAGGAGAGAGGGAAGACAGGTGGTCGGAAGATTTGGGGGTTAACACTTACACTTGCTGCACATCCTGGCTAGGGTGAGGCCTACACCCCGGCTACCCTGGCCCAACATCCTTGTCTTCAATAAGGATCCCCTTTTTTGCTCCCTGGTTATTGAGAAGATTCTTTCTTTTGAATTACAAGTCAGTAGATCTGAATGATGAGCAATTTTTCCTGAGCTCACAGTCAAAACCTTTGTGTATATATTTTGGGGTCAGGAAGACCTCCAAGCAGTGCTCTGCAGTAAGCAGCCAATTGGATCAACAGCTCATTGCTTGGGTCCAAGGCTGCACAGCTGTGCTCAGCCCCTGAGGCTCTGGGGGCCTCCAAGATCAAAGACAGCTGTGATGGGAGCAGGGGGGGCAGGGTGGCCATGTGGTGTTGTGTCAGGGTTTAAATTCAGCCCTGGGTACATTCACCCTGACCATTGAGATATCTCCCCCAGACTTTAAACGTTTTAAACAAGAGGTCTTTTTGTATTTTAACACTCAGGGAAATATCCCTCAGCATATACTTTTGGGGAGAAGGGGGTCTCTTCAGGGGGTACTCAGAGGACCAAGGGACTCTCCCAACAAATCTTGGCCAACCAGACCAGCAATTCAAAGCAATGGTTTGGTGATGTGATGCTATACAGACCAGGTGGTGCCAGGAATTGTCTGGGCCATGCCGACAGTATTCTCAGGGCTTCCAGGGCCATCCCAACATTTAATGGCCACCCTCCCAGCTGTCCTGAGTGATGCCCAGAGGAGCATACAGAGATGGTAAACAGGCATTGGACACATGCAAGCAAGCACCTTCACACAATGCCATCTCTCTGCCTCTGCAGAATACACTTAAACCTGCTTCTGCTGCATTGGTTCTGTTGCTTCCTCATTTCCTTCACACCAATACTACAGATATTAGGATCTTGTTTCAGGTCTACCTTTTTCTCTTAATCACTCACTGGTTTCTTCCCTCTAACCTCTGGGTGAGTGTCTCAAGTCTTCACTCAGCTTAATAGTTTCTGAACCAGATTAATTTTCAGAATCACTTCAGGGAATTTTTGTAAATATGAATTTCTCAGCTTCATCCAAGCCCTACTGAATCAAAGTCTCATACAGATGTTACCTAAGGATGTGTATTTTCAATTCTTTCTCTTCTCCAATATAACTGATAACTGTCTGGGTTTGGGAACCACTGGATAGAACCAGAGTGACTCAAACTGAGTCAGAAGCATCACAAATACTGGATGATCTTATTCATTTACGGAGTGTAGAGAAACAAATCAAAGGCATAGGCAAAGCATAGGCAATGAAAAACAAACCCTGAGGTTCTACTGACAGAACAGTCTGCCAAGTAGGGGTCAGCTGGGTGCTGGGTGAGAAGGGGCATAGGGACAGTGGGGGAGGAATATTGGTAGTGGGTGTGATGCACTGTAAGCATAAAACTTTGATATTAATACTATTGTAAATCAGAATGCCACAATTAAAAATTAGAGCTAAAAAATCCATCTTTTCATATCATGAGTACATTTCCTACATTTAGTCTATTCAATTACTGTAGCTCTGCCTATTGTCTCATGTGAAATGTTTATTCAGCTGTGTGGGAAAGAACTTTCTTGAGTTCAGGCAGTTTCTTATCTTCTCCAGAATGTCTTAGTATTTTAGAAATGGTGACGCTGGTGGCAATTGTTAGAAAAACCTTTCCTCTCAGAATTTCTATGTGACTGGGTCTTATCCTGTGTTTTCTCCCTGATACTTCAAGTTCCACGTTGTTTCATAGAGATGGGCTGTACTTACTCCTGATTTCAGTTCTTCATAGTAAGATTCTCACCACTACATGACAGAGAAATTCCTTTTTTAATAGCCAACAATTGTATATAAGCCCAATATTCCTTCTTCGTCGATTGCCTCGAGCAGGCCCCAGTAACGTCTCTTTCATCCTAACCCTGAGATTATATTCAAGGCTCTTTAGGAGAATGAGACCCATCATTGTTACTGGTATTTGGCATATTTGGTATGCCACGGGGAGTTTGCCAGACTCTGCCCTGTGGGCAGGCTACATTCGATAGCCTGCAAGTTTGTCCAAAGTTTGTTCCTTCTTCAGTTATGATAACTTGTCGCTTATTGTTAGGAGGGAATACTAACCCTAATTGGCTGCACACATCAATATGAACAAACATCAGAAGTAGAGTAGAACCAGGGCATCAAAGAAGACTCCAAACTCTGCTCCATTCTCAGGATGAGAACTTGTGTGTCTTCTCTCTACGTGATTGCATGCGATCTGGCGTTGGCCTTGAGGTGCTTTGTGAGGTATCCTGAGTCAACACACAGGAGCAGCTTTTCTCTAATTTTTTTTCCTTTTCTTTGAGGTTCTGAAAGGTGAGAAACTTGCTCCATATGAGACTTTTCTCCTACAAAAAACATGAGTAGTTACATACAGCAGCGTTTTTTTTCAATCTGTTTACACCTGCGGGCCAGCGCTGGTATGCAGTCCACAGGTGGAGGCCACTGATACCCAGGACAGTGGTATGTGTAATGTGACGTAGCCAGCGCTAAATGACATTTCCTAGCAGCCATGTGTGAAAACACTTTCTTCTATGTGTTAGTACTATATTTCATAAAGCTGAGGAGAGTGAAGCTCTGTGAACAGAAGATTTATCCCTCTTGCTGCCTCAGACAGAAACTGAATTCATACAGAGGCCCCCAAATCAGCACATTGTCATCTACAATCACTGCCTGATACTTCAGGTTTATAGTCAACTCAAGTTGAACTATACTTAGCAAATATTTGCTTTTGTGCATTCTCTGTGCTCAGTATGGCTTAGGAGCAAAGGACACAAACAATAACTAGGATGTATCTTTTTGCTCTGCTATCCCAACACGGGGCGGAGTAAGATGACTCCATGGCAAAAACTCAGACCACTTTGCAAGTAGGAGTTTGTGAAGCTGATGCCCGGTGTCTACTCCCACATGCACTGATCCCAGTCTTAGTGTCTGTGCTGTTTGAACCCCAGGGACCACAAGAGTGCGTGCAGATTCTGCATCACAGCCAGAAGTTTGCAAGCACTGCTAGGAAAGATGTGTGGGCGTCGTCGCCGGGTATGCAATTTCCAGTGAGTGCCACAACCAAGATGTGTGCTTGTGACACTCAGCACATAGCACCATCATTCAATACCTGTGAACCCTGTCAACACCACAGCCAAGTGTGTGAGCACCAATACCAGATGGGCAATCCCTAGCACCATAAATATGTGAGCACCTCAACCAAGAGTGTGTTTGACCACCCGACCCCCACCCCCTGCCCTCACAACAACAACTGCAGCTACAAAGGAAAGGGAGCGGGAACATAGAGTTAACCAGGAGCCTTAAAGGAAGAATTGTTTGTACAAAATAGCCAGTTCAAGAGAACTGTGAAGACATTAGAATGTGATCATATATGAAGCAGGGAGGGGGCCTAGAGGATAGTATCAGAGAAGGGATCTCTGAAGGAAATCATCACCTATCTGAACCCCAGCTGACGAACCAGTTAAGCAAAGAAGCAGGTCAACAGCAATGCAATCGAAGTATAGAGTGTAGGGAAGAGCCCAGGCTGGAAATAAATTGATGAGATAAAAGCATAAGGACCTAGCGGGAAAGGTGGTGAGTGACGAAAGACTGGAGCAGCACCTGGGAGGGTAGGGCAGACCAGGTCTGGGCTTGACCTAAGAAAGCAAGTGTGGGGACTGGAGCAATAGCACAGTGGGTAGGACGTTTGCTTTGCATTTGGCCAACCCGAGTTTGATTCCCAGCATCACATATGGTCCCCCGAGCACCGCCAGGAGTTATTCCTGAATGCAGAGCCAGGAATAAGGAGTTATTCCTGAGTGCAGAGCCAGGAATAACCCCTGTGCAACGCCGGGTGTGACACAAACAAACAAACAAAAAGGCAAGAAAGCAAGTGTGTATCTCTCCAGCAGTTAAATAAGAGAAGACACGTGAATGTTATTTGGGTCTTTTCTGCTAAAAAAAAGGGTAAAGGAAGCAGACTGACTTATTCCACAGTGCCAATATTACCAGGAATGATTAATATATACTAATTATTCATTTTGTTCTTTTAAATTCACTTATAAATATGTAATATCTCAAAGACTCTTCAAATGTATGAAAATATGTCACATGCAGTCTACATATTGAAGACTGAAAATAGATCTGGCAAGCTTTAAAAGACTTTCCTGGTATTCACAACTCTTCAAGCTGAAGATTTGTTTTCTGAATAGATGTCAGAATCTTGACATGCTCCTCCCTGGGCCCCTTCCTTGGGGTTCCTGTCACAGCACCATCCTCTTCCTCAATGGTCAGACTTGCTGGCCCTCCTGCCAGTGAAAGGTTGGGAACTTGAACCCTAAAAATTGCTTAAGCTCCTCAAGATGTTAAAGAAATGTACCACATGGAGAAATGAATGGGTCTTGAAAACAGTATTGTGTTTTTATAGATTCTTATTTAATGACTCTAAAGGGCTATTCAAATATTCTTAATATCAGAGAATTAATTTCAATATGACTTCATTTGATTGCCTGCCATCTGCCCCCTCCCCCTTCCCCTGACATTCATCTGTGGTTCTTCCATATCCTGGGAAATAACAGATTACTCTCCAGAAAAATGCACCTGGAGTGATGAATGATCCTCTCCGTACCAATGACATGGAGGGATCATGTCTCGTTCTTTGAAAATAGGTGGTAACTAATAAAGGACCAGGCTTTCTGCCCTCTGGAGGTCTCAATCTTAGGTGAGGCAATTAGAGGACCACCATGAGACTGAAAAAAATGATTCCAAGATGGACATCAATTTATGGATTTTTAGGAACAGAAGAAATATCAGGAGCACTGGGATCTTGGACGTTAGGGAATTTTATTTTATCTTTTCAGAAGGTTGTTAAGATTGACATCCCATATTCCTGAAAAAATGTATTCTCTCTGGACACTGAGCAGCGTCAGTATATTTCCTACCTACCTCCCTTCCAAGAATCTCTGACCTTATCCTGCCATCTCTGAAGCTCACTCAGGCCTAGGTTTGCAAATTCCTGCATGATTCCTCCTTGGAAGGATCCAAATAGCTTGACTGGTCATTTCCATCTTTGATCTGCTGAATGTGATGTATAACAAATATAGTTAAACTAAGGAAACCTCTGTTTTTATATTTTGCTGTTAATGAATCAGCTATAAGTCATCTCTCCACTCCAGAACACTGGAATATACCATACATAATCATGTTTCACAGAGGATTAAAACCTTACTATCTTTTAGAACCAGGTTTCCACACAGTGCCCTAATAGACAGGAAAACATGCAAGATTCTGCAGAATTACATTGTTTGAGAGTCAGCATAGGCCTCCAGATGTGATACATTTGTGACTCCTTGGTGACAGAAGCAGAGGAGGGCTGACTTCCACTAGATATCAGTTCTGATATATACTATAAATTTTATTAAATTTTATTTGGTTTGGAGCCATGCTAGGTTCAGGCTTACTTCTGGCTCCTCTTGGGGATCACTGCCGGCATGACTGGAGTATTTGGTGCTGGGGGGTCGAACCCAGGTCAGTCACATGCAGGCCAAGTGCCTTATCTACTGTACTGTCTCTCTGGCCCTATTTTATAAACATTAATTTTGGGGTTTTTTTTGAGGCCACACCCAGCAATGCTCAGGGCTTACTCCTGGCTTTGCACTCAGGAATAACTCATGGAGAACTCAGCTCAGGGGATCATATGGGTGCCTGGTCAAACTCAGGTTTGCTGAGTACAAGGCAAGCATCCAACCAGTTGTACTATCTCTCTGGATGCTCATAATTATAAACTCTGAACTCCTCACAGGCATGCTTTTCAAAATTCTGTCTCTGGGAAGGGACAGGGAAAGTGGATTGGACTACACCTGGCCATGCTCAGGGCCTGTTCCTGGCTCTGTCCTGAAAAGTGACCCCTGGTGGTGCTCAGGGGAACATATGCGGTCCCAGGGATTCAAATCTGGGTCAGAGCCACCACAGCTGCATGCAAGGCAAGTGTCTTACTTCCTACCCTCCATCAGACTGGAGACAGTTCTCTTCCCCTCTGCTAGGCGCATAGCCCTTAAACCTGAAGTCACACAAATCTTGTACTCAGATATCAAAATGTAAGTAGAAAGTGACCTGTGATACTTTGGGGGTATTAAGATACATGATCTTGTTGCTGGAGCGGATAGGGCGTTTGCCTTGCATGCAGGCAACCCCGAGTTCAGTTCCCAACATCCCATATGGTCCCCTGAGCACCTCCAGGAGTAATTCCTAAGTGCAGAGCCAGGAGTAACCCCTGAGCATTGCTGGGTATGACCCAAAAATATATATATATACATATACATACATATGCTACATATATATATATCACTGTATCACTGTCATCTCGTTGTTCATCAGTTTACTCGAGTGGGCACCAGTAACGTTCTCCATTTGTCCCAGCCGTGAGATTTTAGCACCTCTCCTTACTCGTCTTTCCCAACAATTGGAGGCTCTTTCAGGGTCAGGGGAATGAGACCTGTTATTGTTTTTGGCATATTGAATATGCCACTGGAGCTTGTGAGGCTCTGCTGCGTGGGCGGGATACTCTTGGTAGCTTGCCAGGCTCTCCGAATATATATATTTGGAGCCATGCCTTAACCTGGGCATCTGAGTTTTGGGCTTCTCTTAGAAGGTGACATTTCACTGCTTTCCCTCAGTTATGGCCATTTTATGCCTATTTAGATATTCAGATTCAGGAATAGTTGCTACAAAATTCTTTATGACAAAGCTTGTTTGTAACCTGAAAGTAATATAATAAGTGTCCATTATAATCAGTTTTAAAATGTGTGACTATTTTTAAAACACTTTGTTTTATTTGTGTTTTAGAACTCCTAAAATAGATTGGCACGCTTCAAGAGTTAATCCATCCTCTCGCTTTAATTCATATATATATATATATATATATATATAATGTATTCAATTTGACACAGTGGAGCAGGGTGCTGTTATGGAGAAATTGAAGCACCAGGTGTGATTAAATAAGATCACACATTTCATTCTCTCTTTAATTTCACATCACTCTTTGGCAGCTGAATCCATGTGCTCCCCCCACAGAGTCAGTCAGCTCTGTGCATTTTTAGTATGCCCAGCAGAGCGGTGGCAAAATGTTTCCAAAGTAAGTCACCCTGCTGGGCTGTTGTGGGTCAAATCCTTTTTTCCTTCTAAATTATTCAGTATTGCTAGGACTGCTTTATTAATCCATTCGTTTCCCTCCAAAGTTAAGACTTCTGGTACTTTATATCCTTGATGCTCGGTTTCAACTAGAGGCCATTTCAAACAAGAGAGAAGACTAGCATCAAGATGAAGGGGCAGTATGAAGATGTATTCACTGCCATTTTCTTTCGCCTCTTCCCTGGCTTCTTCAGCAACTCCCATGTTCCGCCTCCACTCCCCCCGCCATCCCCACTCTCTGCTTCTAAGATTATGAGGTGGAAATGACATTAATACATTTATTTTGGAAGCAGGTCCAATGAGCCTACATTTCAGTCGTCTGATATCACTATAATATGAAATTGAAATGGCAAGCACTTCTCCGATTCGGGTTCTGTGTGCCTGAGCCTTGCTGATTAGCAGCAGACAATTTAGGACAAGAATAAAGATTCTTGCTTTGAGAAGCCAGCAGTGGTCATGTGGAGTACTCAGTGTGGTGATAAATGTCCTCTGCATGCAGCTTCTCGGGGGAGAGAAGTTGTCCCTTCCCTATTATTTGTGTTCTGCCCTTGCAACCAGAAGCCCATTATTATTACTAGTAATAAGTCAAATGCACAGTATAGTGTTGCTAAATTCTTTCCACAAAGAGAGATGGCGTACCTGTATGCCAGGTGCTGTCTTTGGCAGCTCTGTGTAAACGTCATCACTGCTCTGACAAAGCTTATCCACTCTTCATAATTGAACTTCTGCCCACTTCTTCATTCTCGTCTATTTACTGTCAGTGCACTATGTCAAGATTCAGTCATTGAGTCAGTGACTGAATATGTAGTGCCAGGCTGGAGAGATAGCAGAGGAATAGGACACTTGCCTAACATATGGCCAACCCAATTTCATTGCTGGTACCGCATATCATCCCCAGAGCCATGTCAGGAGTGATCCTTAAGCACTGCTGGGTGTGGTATTAGACCCCAACTTCCAAAGAAGAGGGGATAACAAAGTCCTCTGAGCATCATGCTCTTCTGGCTTCAGTTTCTTCTGGCTGAGTGTCTGAGGGAACTACTTCCACCCCTTTGTCTGTTGAACTATAGCCAGGCATCAGGTTTCATTGTCTCCAGTCCACTCATGCTTTAAGCCTTCCCTGAGCTAGCAACAATACGTTTTCTTGTCTTCTACCCCGTTGAATATAGAAACTGTCATTTTCACGGTGGTCACATTCTCCCTGACACTCTGTGTGCTTCACTGAATATGTTTCTGTCATTGGATAAGATTCAAATGCACTCATATACTCTCCAAGTAACTTTTGCAATACCATAAGATAGCCCTTAAATAGAAAGTGGAAAGTTCCCAATTTATAAAAAAAAAAAACAAAGGGGGGGGAGCATTATTTGTAACCTTGATCGCCTTTATAATATTAAGAATTAACACCCCCATGTACTTTCTCAGGAAATCAGCTCCCCTCCCTGGTATGCTTTTTAATAAGAATGGAACCCCTTGGCAAAATTAAATTAGAAGTGTTAGAAATATTAGGTAGTTCCTTGTTGGAATCACTTTTGGAAAATTACAAAGTCTATGCTTTCTGAGTACAAATTAAAATTTATTTTAAAAGTAAGAAGAAGCAGGCTTACAATTATAAAAAAATATGCATGTTGATAAAATTTGGAAAGCAGTGGGGATTGGGAGATTAGATTGGAATCTGTTTTTTTATTTCCAAAATACTACTTTATATCATTACATTTTTGATGGAAAATGTATTTAAAAGAAAAATAAGAATCTTCTTGAAATAATTGCATATACCAGAGGTTTTAGTTTTACTCATGTGAGCTCAAGTGAATTTAAGGTTTTCCCTGAGCAAACAAGTATCTTGCCAATGTTGTTGTTTTATATAGAATTATTTTTAATGTAGGCTTTTTATCAGCAATGTGATCATCATTGATTCAGTAGATAAATGCTATATATCTGCTATGTGTCAAGCACTCTAATATTCACTTATGTTTTCTATTAACAAAAATGACCCATAATATATGTGTAGCAAATCATTCCCTTAAAATTATACAGTGTTATGTGCCTCAATAAATCTAGAAAAAAAATAGTGACAAAATTTTATTGCTGCTGCCACCTCCCAAAGCTTTTTTCTATCATTAGAATATCTCACAGTTCTGCATACCTAGTACAAGGTAGGATCATTGTAGGGCATGTATTAGGGAAGTACTCATTACCTTAACAAATGCAATCCATAAAACCAGTGGCCTAAAATTGGCTCACTGAATAGTCCCAACTGAAGCTTTGAAGTCAGTGGATAATTGTGTCATTTAGAGGCCCAGGATTAAACCAAGCTCCATCATCTTGAATATTCTGGTTTTGAGAATGTTCCTATTGTTGCCATTTCAATCAGGAAATAAAAGACCTCAAGCAAGTACACAGAGGATATAAAAAATCACTCACAAGCCACTGGCACAAGCTGAATCACATAACCACACTAACTTCAAGGGAAGTGTGGAATTGTAATCTCTTCTGATACTTAGGGTAAAATGAAGAATGAATTTTGGCAGCTAGCTAGCAGCCTCTGCCACAAGAGACTTTCCCCCCATTTTTACTAAATTATCACTGTCACTGTCCTCCCGTTGTTCATCGATTTGCTCGAGCGGACCCAGTAATGTCTCCATTGTGACAATTGTTACTGTGTTTGGCATATCGAATACATCACAGGTAGCTTGCCAGGCTTTCCTGTGCGGGCAGGATACTCTCGGTAGCTTGCCGGGCTCTCCTAGAGGGGCAAAGGAATCAAACTCAGTCGGCAATGTTGGCTGCATGCAAGGCAAGCACCCTACCTTATTTAGAATATGCATACAGCAGCAGTGGTTGATATAGTGCCTGAACATTCAGTAAATACAGACAAGTATCTCTATTGTAAAGCAAGTCCTTGAATAATACTGTGTCATTTGGTATCATTTGTTTATAACATTGATGAAAAAAGAAATGGACTCTCAACTGGGGCATGTTTTCCCAGGTCCTCCAGCTTTGTCCCCACATCCCCAAAAAACATGCAGTCTTGTTTCATGTTGGCCTCCTTCCATTGTCCTGGTCTGAGTGAGTGTGAGTATGTGTGATGAATTCCACCAGGAAGCAAATCCTGTCCTGTATACTCAACTGCCAGGATCTGCTTGTCACCCATTGCCCTGACCTGCAATAAAGGGGTTGAAAGATGAATAAATGAGAACATATAATTGTTTTATGTGGGAAGTGTTTGGGGTCTTTATTTCAAAATTCAGTGATATTTTTACAATCATCAATATGTGACAGCAATATAACTTGTTTATGTCACAAAGCCAAGGATAAACTTGGTTTCATGTTATGTCATTTTGCTTAACATCAGTTACCAAGAACCCGTTGAGGAAGAAATATTTCAGTACAATCCAAAACATAAAATAAAATAAGAGAAGGAATAATTGTTAGAAAATATAGTGGGGAGAGTCTTCCAGGCTGAAAATCAACAGACTTGGAGTGAGGAAGAATGTTCTTCCTTTGAGGAAACAAAGATGTCCCTTAGTTACAAGGATACGGAGTGAGTCCATTATAATGGATAATGTGTTTTTGTTCTATTATACCTTCACAATCATGAGATGAGGCCTGGCTACCATCTCCATTTTTTTTTACAACGAAGAAAAAGTTAGATAGCTAACTAATGTTAAAAAAAAGTCTTAGAGCCACCAAACAGGAAGACCAGGACTTAAAGTCCAGGGTTTTAAACTTCAGATCCAGAACATTCTCCGTCTTCCACTCTATCCATAACCAGTAATTTTCTGTTTAGAAATAAAAGAAATCCACATTGTAAGGTGTTTTGGAGCCCTCGCCACCCCTCATCCCATCACCCTCAAATTGGCCCAGCATAGCACCCCTTACCCTCCAGCCCAGAATTAAGCCTCCAGCCCAGTACTTGATGAAGAATTAGCTGAGAGGCATCCTGGTTCTCCTGAGCACCATTTGGGAAGCCCACAAAATAAAAATAAAACAATAACTAAAAATGTGGAGCCAAGAGTAAGCTCTAAGCACAGCTGGGTATGTCCCAATAACAAAAACAGAAAATTTAAAAATAGAAATAAAAGAAGGACTACTTTTTTTCCTTAGGAAATTTCTTAATCTAAGAGCTCTGATTCCTTTGCTCCTCGAAGAGAATCAGTCCATTAAATACATAGAACATACTGTTTTTATAGAGACAATGTATTGTAGAGTCTTGTTTGTTTTAATCAACTTTGTGTTTCCTTCTTTTCAGTTGCAGAGTATTTTATTAAATGACTTCAGTCTTGGCTGTCCTAGAACTCAGTCTAACAAAGGAGAACACAGACAATTTCCAATTGGGTGGGCGCTATGAACAAAAGGGATATTTTTCAAGTGTGATTAAGTTCTTTTGAAAGATGATGTTTTAAGTCTAGGCCTGAAAAAAGAAAAACTAGTTGTTTTAGTGTCAATGGGAGGAAGGGCTTTTCAGGAAGGAAAAATGGCATATGTGAAGTTCTTAATGCCAGCGAAAACTTGAGCATAGCTGAAAGGAGGCTAGCAGTGTCAGAGGAGACTAGCAGGATGGTAGAATTATCTAAGTCATCTATCTTTTAAGTTGCCATTTATCACTTCTTTATATTGTGAATGTATCAACAAAATCCTCAGTTCAGTAGTCGGAGTGATAGCACAGCAGGTAAGGCATTTGCCTTGCACCGCAGCCTACCTGAGTTTGATCCTCAGCATCCCATATGGTCCCCAAACAACACCAGGAGTGATTCCTGAGTGCAGAGCCAGGAGTAACCCCTGAGCATCGACTGGGTGTGAACCAAAAAGAAAAAAAATAAAACTAAAAAAAAACCCCTCAATTCACATCAGCCCATATGACTTTGTCACAGGTGATTTTTCAGCACATAAGAAGTTGCTGAAGATACCTAGAAATATCATTTGCATTTATTGCTACTTTCTAATTACTCTAGTCATTATTCCTGCCAATAAGTTCTCTTGTGTAATGCTTTGCAAAAGAAAGACATATATTATTGTACTACAAATTTATAAAAATGAACAACAAAGCACAACTGTTTTGCTAAGTCTTTTTGAATATGTTGTTTAGGGGTTTTTTTTGTCTTAAATGCAACCCTTTTCTGATTAGAAACATTTCAAGAATGAATTCCCAGCCTTCACCAAACCACCAAGAACCCTTTACGCTAATGCCTTCTGTGTTTAAGCTTTTGTCTTCCTTTCTTGCTTCACCAGAGTCTCAGAACAATCCATGTGAATAGCTGATACTTTATCACATCTCATTTGTTCCACAGTCCACTGTTTTTTGGCTGTAACTTCCAACCATTTATCTCTCTCGGATCACCAGAGTCCTCCAAAGTTAAATAAACGCTCTCAGTGTCTCTTTTCCCTGGCCTCTGTAGAATTTTGCTAGTGTTGTGTATGTTCTTCTTAAAGGAACTTTCTCTCGGTTCAGCTTCAAAACAATCGTTCTTCCTTTGTTTGGCTATTTTTCAATGCCTTTAGCAGCTCCTCCACTAATCCCTCCTAGGTTCTAAGTTCTAAATATTCTTTTTGTGAAACCACATCTACTCCTATAACATTAATCTAATTGAATTTTTTTTTATTTTTGTTCATTTTATTTTGGTTTTGTTGTCACACGTGGTTGTACTCAGCAATCTTTCCTGGTGGTGCTCTGGAGATCAAACCATAGGCAGTGTCAGGGATTCAACTAGGGTCCACTGTGTGCAAAGTCAGTGCGTTAACCCTATACTATCTCTCCAACCCTGCCAAATAATTTTCGTAAGCTTTGGTCTTGAATTCCCCATAGTTACTTCATACTCATCACATCAAGATTGCACTTACATGTAACCACAACTACCAAGTCTTCTCTCTTCTCCACATCCACATTTTGACATCATTCTTACATGACTATCCAAGCTAAAATGTTTAAGGTGACTTGGAATTCCTTCTTCTCCTTACATACTGTGAAGAATTAACAGTTTTTTTTGAGAAGTTGGGCCACACCCAATAGTGCTCAGGAGTCACTCAGAGTGACGCTGAGTGGTGGACCATAACTGCCTGGGAATGAACCAGAGTTAGCTCCCTGCAAGGCATGTAGCTGAACCCTTGTGCCATCTCTCTGGCCCCAACAACCAGTTTTGACTGATACATGAGGAAGTGGATTTGACCTAACCCAAAATTATGTGGAATGTTCAGAAGTGAAATAAACAGTCTAGGTATAAGTTTTATGAGTGTAATATATTTCAGAGTATCCCCATAATTTTATTTATTTATTGCTTTTTGGACACACCTGGCAATGCATAGGGGTTATTCCTGGTTCATGCACTCAGGAATTACTCCTGCCGGTGCTTGGGGGACCATATGGGATGCTGGGAATTGAACCTGGGTCAACCGTGTGCAAGGCAAATGCCCAACCTACTGTGCTATCGCTCCAGCCCTTCCCCATAATTTTAATTATCTTCCTCTGGTCCAAAATTTTCATTGGTGGTCTATTGACTGATGGTTGATTTTAAAATTTAAGTTTTAAGTTCAAGAATTTCCTCTTTCCCCGTAAGAATCCTATTTGAAAAAGTACAAAAACAAGGCAGGCAAGCAAAACATCAAGGCTTGTTCCTCTGCCTAGGGTCCATTATGAAACATTCCTTCTCTTGCTCACTTGGGCTTTTTAAAATGTTCCTAATGAGAGCAGGATGAAGTAGGCATGAAATAGGAAAGTTCATACCTGGTGAATACCACCAGAAGTTGACCCTTACTCTTGAGGGCTGATCCAGTGTGTTCTATGTTGAGTTCTTCAGGTTCTACCAGCATCCTGAAAACAAGAAATGGTGCTTCTACTTGAAAAAATTCACTTTTGTTCTTCTACAACTTTGCTTTTGTTGTACCCTTAGTCTTCCCTTAGTCTTCCTGTCATGTGTGAGTTGTGATTTCCCCTTCTCACTGACCTCCTTGGGGTGGGCTTTGTGCTCCTCACTAGCCTTTAGGTGTGGGTTGCTCCATGGGAAATGCTGGAGTTCTTGCCCAGACAAATGAGGACAGACATTCCTCAGCCTTGGAATCTCTTGCTTAGTCTGCCACCTGAGCTGCTAACAGACTTCTGATTCTCACCCTTTAGATGTCTCATTTTGTGCTCCAGGTTCCCAGGAAACACATGCCAAAGTGTTTTAGAATTCCCTGAAAGTCCCCCCGACACACACGCACTAGAGTTGAGATCAGGAAGCAGCCTCTCTTCCTCCAGCAGATAGAAGGAAGTGAGCGTGTCAGAGACTCATGCCCAACTTTTCTCCTTCTAAATCATTTTCATTGATGATATATGTATATATGAAAGAACACATATGCAACATCTACCCTGGATTTTTACAAATCGAGCACACTCATAAAACCAACAGCCAGATCCAGAAATGGAGTATGGCTAGTATCCAAGAAACCATCCTCTTTGCTTCTTTCAGTTACCAGCCCCTGGAGGGTCAACATTATTCTAAATTCTAATCGTAAAGAATAGCATCATCTGGTTTTGTTCACCTCATGGCATTACATACTCTGTCTGACTTTTAACATTATACTTGTGAGATTTATTCATGTTGCTGTCCACAGTTCTAGATTGTTTATTCTCATCACTCTAAATTGTTCAACATGTGGACATGTCACAATTTATTTATACATTCTGCCATTCAGGAACAATTGAGCATTTCCAATTTGGGGGTCCTCTCAACAGGGTTGCTCTGATTATTTTGCAATGTCTTTGAGTAAACATCTATAACTTGGAGGAAGGTTGTTGAGCTTTAGAAGAGGTATGTTTTGTTAGTTTTGATGTTCTGTCATAGAAAAATATCACAGATGAGCTGTGCTAAATAACAGAAACTTGTTTTCTCATAGTTTTTGAAACTTGAAGTTTGAGATCAAGGTGTCAGTAAGGATTGGTTTTCTTCTGAGGCCTTTCTATTTGGCTTGCAGATGTCTCTGTCTTCCTTGTGTGGAGTGTCTGCATTATAATTTTGTTTCATTTCAATGACTTCATCACCTCTTTAAAATTCTAAATGCAAAGTTTCTTTAATTCTAAATGTAAATATGACCGCATACTGAGGTACTAAAGGTTAGGACTTCACATATGAAATTGGGTCAGGGAGGCAATTATACACATATATTTAGCTTTCCTAGAATCTTCCAGTGCCTGCAGTTGTACCAACACTCCCTCAAAGAACGTATATGGAGAGTTCTGGTGGTTCTACATCCTTACCTCATCTTGATATTTTTCCTTTAAGGAAATCTGTATACAGTAGCTCCCAAAATGTACATATGCTCTTAATATGACTGAGACACAAATAGTGGAACCCGTTCATGTACCTCTTCTTCAAACTCATTGTATATCCAATAAACAGAGTCTCTCCCTTTGGTGGGTGGTATCTGTTGTCTTCATGGAAATTTTCAGTCTGGCATGCTATTAGCTAGTTTCTGGGTTGTTAGTACCCTTAGGCATTAATATAAGTTGGCAATTCTAGGACCTGTATTTTCTTTTATATATTTAATTGGCCTTCCCATACTTTCTCTTGAACTTCAAGGCTAATTACACCTCATAGTTCTTATGATGTGACTATGGCTCTTGGCGTGAACCTGGGAATTATACATCTTGTGAATGTTGACCCTCCTAGAGGGGTCTAATAGTGATGGTTGTGCATGTTTAGCCAAAAGCCTGTTTCCTTTCCTCAGCCCTTCCTTCCTAGTTGGGTGTTTTAGTTTGATTTTCCAGCCTGATCTCCAATGGAAGCCTTCTGAGTAGAGTTTTTCTGACCTTTTGATAGCATTTAAGGGACAGTGAGGTTCAATCCAAAATAACTGTTTGAAAACATGTTTTCAGGACTCCCACAGGACTCCACTGGAGCAACAGGTTCATATGTCACCACCATTCCCTGCTCCATTGCCTGTGTCTATCCAATGTGATAGATGTTTGTGAGTCACTGTTGGCGCAGAGAAGTTGATTCCCCTCCCAGATATTTCAAAAGGGTGTATTGATAAATATTTCACTTCCTCGTAAAAAAAAATGAAAGCAGATATTTCAGAGAACCAGGGGAATTATTTGCCAATTATTGGGATCATCTATCATTTCAAGGGTAGATAGGTCTTCATTGACATGACATTTTTATTATGTTAAGTATCTGTTCTCCAGATAAAACTAGAATTTTAAGGAATAAATCTTCTCATGCTTTTTTTTCTTATTTTAAAAAAGAAGAGCCAGGGGGCTGGAGCAATAACACAGAGGGTAGGGTGTTTGCCTTGCACATGGCCAACCCAGGTTTGATTCCCAGCATCCCATATGGTCCCCTGAGCACCGCCAGGGATAATTCCTGAGTGCAGAGCCAGGAGTAACCCCTGTGCATCACCGGGTGTGACCCAAAAAGCCAAAAAAAAGAAAGAGCCAATATTCCAAAGCCAGAAAAACAGATGAGAATTAGCAGGATCCACAAAGAGCAAATAGCAGTGGTTCTCGAATAGCATATCTTTATAAACCTAAAGTATTAAGCCAATTTTTCAAAAATTTCTGGTCACAAAGAAGATAAAAATAAGAAGGACACATGAGATAAATATGGACACTGACTTACCTAAATTTATTTTTTCTGATTACTTCATGGAATAGAAATAAAGTATCCAAATTTTTCCCCACGAAGCTTCTTTAACCAAGAAAGCTGTTGAAATTAATTTTATCTCAAAGTAATGAAAACACATGTTCATGGAAAAAATCTACATGTTTGATGTTCATATCAGCTCTGTTTGTAATAACCAAAGACTCAAAACCATCCAAGCATCCTTCAACGGGCATGAGGTTAAACAAATTATGATACATCTCCATAGTACACTAGTCAGCAATACAAAGGAACAATCTTGATACACGTCAACAAGTTAGGTGGATCTTAAGGGACTTACATTGAATAGGAAAAATAAAAACATGCCTCCAAAAGGATATATAGTCTCTGATTTCAGGTGTATGATATTTTTGAAATGATAATTATTATAGAGATGTGTGGAGCAAATTGCTCAGAGGGGATAGGGGTGGGATGTGTGGGTGTAGAATAGCTATAAATGGGAAAATTCCTACCATGTTGCATGTTCTGTCCCTTGATTGTGGTAGTGGTTACAGAAAGCACAAATCTGATATGATTTTGTACACAAATAAGCACAAGTACTTGTAAAGCAGATGGGCTGAGCCAGTATCAGTTTCCTAGTTTTGATATTTTAATGTAGTTATGCGACCACTGGTGGCATAACTGGTGGAGGGCACATAGTACTTCGCTGTACCAGTCTCTGCCATCCTCTCTGAATCATAATTATTTGAAAACAAAAGTTTTTTTTAAAAAAAAAGCTGCCATACTTTATATCTTTTTGCTTATATTACTATATTCACCTTAAAAATGTATTTAGACTTAATATAACTCATGTATTGAAGTAGTGTAATGAAATCAGAGGAAAATGTGTAGATCATATCTAGGCCATATATAGTCCACTGGGCTGGAGTGATAGCACAGCGAGTAGGGCGTCTGCCTTGCATGCAGCCAACATGGCCGACCCGAGTTTGATTCCTCCGCCCCTCTCGGAGAGCCCGGCAAGCTACCGAGAGTATTCGATATGCCAGACACAGTAACAACAAAGTCTCCAATGGAGATGTTACTGGGCCCGCTCGAGCAAATCGATGATCAACGGGAGGGCCTTTTACTTTTACTTTTTTATATAGTCCACTGGGGCTGGAGCGATAGCACAGCAGTAGGGCATTTGCCTTCCACGCAGCCAACATGGCCGACCCCAGTTCGATTCCTCTGCCCCTCTTGGAGAGACCGGCAAGCTACCGAGAGTATCTCGCCCGCACGGCAGAGCCTGGCAAGCTACCCATGATGTATTCGATACGCCAAACACAGTAACAACAAAGTCTCCAATGGAGACGTTACTGGGCCCGCTCAAGCATATCAATAAACAACGGGAGGACAGTGATTATATAGTCCACTACTTACTTTTAAGTTAATGTGGATAGAGATAACTAGAATAGAGATGTCAGAAGTTGTTTTGAGTTGCACTTCTTTTAATACATGTTTTTGGGAAGATTTAAGAAAAAAATACGCGTCTTAAAGACTTAATATTTAGTCTCTTAAACATTTTTTACTTTAGTTCCTTGTTTACAGTATTATTACTAATAGGCTTTCTTGCATGCAACATTCTGACCCATATGCTCCACGAGAGTGAAATTCATCCACCTCTGAATGTCATCTTTCTGCTAGAGTAACTCAGTCTATGGACTTTGACCACTTATTTTTCACTTAATATTCTTCTTTATATTCATCATACGAGAGAGATCATTTTGTATCTGTCCTTCTCCTTTTGGCTGACTTAGCATGATACTCTTCAATTATATCAATGTATTATTTTGTCTTTTCTTATAGTTGTGTGGAATCCCATTGTGCTTATATATCATAGTATCTTTATCCAGTCATCTCTTCTTGGACCCTTGCGTTGTTTTCAGATTTTTTTCCTGTCGTTAAATAGTGCTATAGTGTACACAGGAGCATGAAATGTTTGAATTTTCAAATAGATTCTTTAGGTTTTGTAATAGATGCCCAGAAGTGAAGTTGCTGGGTCATATGGAAGGATAACTCTTAGCTTTTTGAGGAATATTCATATCAATTTTTCCAAAAATATTGAGTAAGTCAGCATTCCACCAGAAGTGAATGAATGCCCCTCCCCAACATCTTTGTCAACAAAGATAGTTTTTATTATTTTTGATATGTGTCAACATCACTGATGGGAGGTGATATCCCTTTGCTTTTATTTGCATTTCTCTGATGACAAGGAATGCAAAGCATTTTTTCACATAGAGTCTTGAGAAAGGACAGTCTCTCAGACTAGTGAAATAGAATTGAGTGACCAGAGATAGACATTCATTTCATCTTTGATACAGAGCTAGGAGTATGACGTGGAGCAAGGAAAGCCTCTTCAACAAATGGTGCTGAGGAAATCGTGAAAATTGAGCTCATACCCCAAACTCACACCATACACAAAAATCAATTCCAAATAGATTAAATTAAGATAGACTTAAATTTACAAATGTTTTGAGGAAAACATAGGCAGAACCTTGATGATATCATATCCTCTATGATTCAATGCCATTGACCAAGGATATGGAAGCAAAGATGAATGAGGTAACATCAAACTGAGAAGCTTCTGCACTGCAGAAGAAATGTCCTCTGTACCTATGAGGTGAGTGCATCAGCAGCCTGATGACACTGTCAGACTTTCAGATACCCCAAAATTGCTGCTTTGCCTTTGGCCAGACCCCAAAAACTTGGGGCAAAGTTTACCAAGAAAGTAAACGGCCAAAAGTTAGGTGTGTGGGAGACACACCCACAAACCACCTCCGGCTTAGCTATATAATTAGAGGCATGGCCTCTCTGGTTCCAATCGAACTGCTTAACGGCCATGATCCCAGAGATTCAGAAACGAATCTCGGAACCAAAAGGCTTTTGGCAGAAATGTGTCCTGTTCCTGCAGTAGGTTACTGGGGCTGGACCACTCCAGGTGGGAATAGGTTTTGTGCCTTGGCCTGTTCCCCTTGGCAGCCCAGTGACCGCCATCCTCCAGAGGCGGACTGGACAGTCAGGTTTGGGCCTGCAGTGACAAGACACGTGGGGCCTCACCAGATGGGGGTGGAATCAGCCCTTTCCTCCCCATCCCAGCGAGACTCTGAATCACCGCCTACAAACAGCCTCTCTGGCTCCTGATCAAGCTGCTTAATGGCCATGATCCCAGAGACTCAGAAACAAATCTCAAAACCCAGTGGCTTTAGGCAGGAATGCATATGGACCACATACAAGGTGGCAGCCGCCTCAGAGCTTATTGGAAAGTCAGGTATGAGCTGGCAGTGACAGGGAAACTGCAGTCTCATGGGAAGGGGGGTGGAACCGGCTCATCCTTCACGCCCTACCGAGGTCATGAGTTGCTCCCCACAAGTGGCTCTCTGGCACGACCTTGGCTCTAGAGGCAAAAGGACTTAATCCAGATCCCGGTAGCTTGTGGCAGACAAGAGAATGAACCATACATTAAACTACGGCACCATGCTTCCCTGGGAGGGAAAGGGTGTTGCTTCCTTACGGCTTTCTCCCCCCCAGCAGCAAGGTGGCCGCCTCAGAGCTTGGAAAACCAGGTATGAGCCAGCGGTGATGGGGCAACTACAGTCTCATGGGAAGGGGGGCAATACCGGCTCATCCTTCACACCCTACCGAGGTCACGAGTTGCCCCCCACAAACGGCTCTCCTGGCATGGCCATGACTCCAGAGGCAAAAGGACTTAATCCAGAGCCCGGCAGCTTGCAGCAAAAAAGTGAATGAACCATGCGTTAAACTACAGTGCCATGCCTCCCCGGGAGGAAAAGGTGTTACTCCCTTCCGCCTTTCCCCCCCCCCCCCAGCAGCAAGGTGGCTGCCACCACAGAGCTTATAGGAAAGCCAGGTATGAGCCGGTGGTGATGGGGCAACTGCAGTCTCATGGTAAGGAGGGGGATGGTACCGGCTTGTCCTTCATGCCCTACTGAGGTCACAAGTTTCCCCCCACGAGCGGCTCTCTAGCACAGCCATAACACCAGACATACAGAAACCAATCTCATAATTATCTGGCTCTTTGCAGAAATCCAAAATCACTATATGATTCTCATAACCAGCTATAGAAAACAAAGTATTTCACAATGCCTTTTCGGCAATTCTGATTATTGGGGGGGGAGGGAATTCTAAACAATAATGGTGCATCTTTTGTCGAAATAATGAATTTAATCAATGTAGAGAAGAGTTACGTGGAAATCATCTGCCTCACAGGCATTGGGAGGGGTGGGAGGGGGGTATATTGGGGTTCTTGGTGGTAAAAAAATGAGTACTGGTGAAGGGAAAGGTGTTTGATCACAGTATGACCGAGACTTAAACCTGAAAGCTTAGTAACTTTTCCCAAGAAGAAAAATAAATAAATAAATAAATAAAACTATTAAAAAAAAAGTAAGGTGGAGTTCATGCCCAAAACAATCAGCTAATCAGTGACTGAATAAATAGCAGAACTCCTACATAAAAAAAGAAATATCATGAAGGGTTTTGTCATTTTTTCCTCCATTATCACAATATTAATTTCTGTAGTTTTGTAATATAAGTTAAAGTTGAGCAGAGAAGCCTCCACCTTCTATTTTCCTAGAATTTCTTTTCCTGTTGTTGGGGGTTGGTGGGTGGGTAAGAGGTTAGGAGACTGGTTATAATATCACTGTAACTTAGTAGGTATTAGAAATCCTGGCCTTAGCAATTATGCAAGAAATAAATACTAAGAGCATCCATATTGGAAAAGAAGGCATCAAACTATCACTTTTTGCAGAATCCATGATACTAAGAAAATTTCCTAGACTCTAAAAAAAGGACTCCTAGAAACAATAAACTTGTATAGTAATAGGGCAGACTACAAAATCAACACACCAAAATCCATGGCATTTCTATATGCAAACAATGAAACAGAAGAGAAATAAAAGAAGCAATCCCATTCAGAATTTTGCAACAAAAAATTAAGTATGTGGTAATCAGCTTAACCAAAAAAATGCTGAAAGAAGACTATATCTCACTGCCAAAAAAAGAAAACATAATGAAGTGGAAACACACCCCTGCTCATGAATCGGAAGTGTTGATACTGTAAAAAAAAAAAAAATTGTATCCAAAGCAATCAACAGATACAATGCAGTCCTATCAAATACCCATGTACTTTAAAAAATGCTTTTAAAATTTTAGTCTCTCGAGTGAAAATGAATAATTTGGAATTATTTCTCTTTCCTGATTTTCTCACTCACCTATGTGTATGTATATTAGGTATTATTATATATACTACATATGCTTATTAGTTACTATAAGTAATATATAAAGTAGTCAAAATAGTAAGCCACATTTGAAATCTAGTAAATTCTTGAATTATTAATGGGAATAAAAATCCTCATATATTTGAGCATTTATTCTTCCCCAGAAATCATATAAATCTGAATAACGATTTCCAGCATTAGGGGAAATGCAACAAATGAGTCATGGAAGAATTTCCCTTCAAAGGGTAATCTTTGCTGGGTCTGGAGTGGTAGGGTGCTTGCCTGGCAAGTCGCCAACCTGGGTTCAATCCGGAACCCCAAGCCCACCAGGAGTGATCCCTGAATATAGAATCAGAAGTAAGCCCTGAGCAATATCTGATATGGCCCACAAAATGAAGAAAAAAAGGTGAATAAGATGTATGCACTGCTTCACCCCTACCCTAATACCCACCCCTTCACCCCTTCCTTCTGCCTGGAGGAGCCACATTGCTCTTTGAATAATTTCATGTGTTCTGGGTATTCTATCTAGACATTTTGTCTGCTATTGAAAGCGATTCCCCTATAGTGTGCTTGCTATAGAAGAAGAGAACAGATTCCATTTATTTTCTTTGGCTTCTTGTTAGACATTGCACTCTGAGGTTGCCAATAGAGTTGCTGCAGGCGGGCACCTGCAGTAATGGAAGGAGGAAGATCGGCACATCTCCCATTTACATCTTGGAGTAATTCCATAACCACTACCTCAGCTGTTGTTCTCTACATGGCCAAGTGGAGATGGATTTTCGACGAAAAGCCAGAATACCTTCTCTCAACTTGTAAATTAGCAAATTACCAACAGATTATTTCATTTTCTTCCCTGCTGTTCTCACACCTGTATGCCATTCAGTGCTTTGAATATGTCAATACAAGGGCATAAAAGTGGTTTATGTTTGACAGGGATTTTTCATTTGGGTGTGTGAATGTTTATGATAGAACATATCCCCCTTCAATTTCATAGAAAGCCTTTGACAAGGTAGAATCGCTTAGCTGTCTCGAGAATGACTTTGTACCATCACTTTTTTTGGAGCTTTTATTTTATTTTATTTACTTATTTATTTTATTTTTTATTTTTTTATTAGTGAAGCACCATGAGGTACAGTTGTGGACTTACAAACTTTGGTGCATGGGTTTCAGTTATACAATGACCAAGTACCCATCCCTCCACCAGTGCCCATTCCCCACCACCAATGATCCTAGTAGTCCTCCCACCCCCACCCCGCCTCTGTGCCAGGGCATTCCCTTTTGCTCACTCTCTTGATAAAAGAAAATTTACAGCATTGAGGTCTCTGATATAATACATTCTTTGTGCTTTCAAATTATAAATCTTTCTAATATGGTCATTTTCTCCATTTTAATTCATATTAAGAAAGGACAAGATTCCTTAGTAGTAAGAAGACAATGTTATTATTTTATATAATGTCAAAAAATTATCTAAATTTCCATGTTTTCTTT
The DNA here is from genome assembly GCF_029834395.1 of Sorex fumeus. Classification (NCBI taxonomy): domain Eukaryota; kingdom Metazoa; phylum Chordata; class Mammalia; order Eulipotyphla; family Soricidae; genus Sorex; species Sorex fumeus. Next base: position 62,671,282 of record NW_026606059.1, read on the forward strand.
ATTTCATCTATGAGAATAGTTGGGATAAGAAGGATTTTTGAGGTTTGTTTTGTCTTTGAACCCAGTTTTTTAAAAAGTTTTTATTAGTGAGACAGAGCTGGAGCGATAGCACAATGGTAGGGCATTTGCCTTGCACGCAGCCAACATGGCCGACCCAAGTTCAATTCCTCCACCCCTCTCAGAGAATCTGGCAAGCTACCGAGAGTATCTCACCCGCACGGCAGAGCCTGGCAAGCTACCCATGATGTATTCGATATGCCAAACACAGTAACAACAAAGTCTCCAATGGAGACGTTACTGGGTCCGCTTGAGCAAATCAATGAACAGTGATTAGTGAGACACCATTCTTTTATTTTAATTTTTATTAGTGAAACACCATGAGGTACAGTTGTAGACTTACAAATTTTTGTGCTTGGGTTTCAATTATACAATGATCAAATACCCATCCATCCACCAGTGCCCATTTTCTACCACGGATCCCAGTATCCCTCCTACCCCCCATCCTCCCCATCCCACCCTGCCTCTGTGGCAGGGCATTCTCTTTTGTTCTCTCTCTCCTTTTGGGTGTTGTGGTTTGCAAAAGAGGCATTGAGTGGCAATCATGTTCTGTCTATCAGTTTTGATTCTTATTGTAAGTATGTGAGTATGTGTTTGTGAACATGTCATCTTTCTAAACCTTCACTTCCTCAAATACACACTACAGATAAAATTGCCATGGTAAAGGTAGTTGTATTTGATACCGTAAGTCACTCCTGACCACAGAACCAAGAGTAAGCCCAGTGTCCTGCCAGTTGTGGTCCAGCCTTTCCCCTGCAGAATCATTTCAGAGGAATTAATAGTAACTTCAGTTGGACATTATTATGTTAGGGGGTAGGAGCAGTTAGAGAATGGGAGAGATATATACTTAATGAGAAGGAAAAGACTAGCCCACACACAATTTTATATATAAATATGTGTGTATACATATATATGTACATATATATATGTATATGGCTTTTTTGGGTCACACCTGGCAATGCACAGGGGTTACTCCTGGCTCTGCACTCAAAAATTACTCCTGGCGGTGCTCGGTGGACAATTATATTTTAAGACAATTACATTTATAATCAAATGTTATAAGGACTTAAGAACTTAGAGAACATAAGTGAGGATGAATTGCTCATGCAAACACTCATAAGGTTCAAACAAATTCATATTGTTTGAATCTTGAAATACGATCATTGGAGATGTAGATAAGAGGAGGAAGGCAGTTCTGCGGGAAGGTGGGTCATAGGCTGCATCTGGTTGGTTTTGTTGATAAAAAGTTGAAATGCTTAGAGAGAGAGGGAGAGATAGTGTGCAGCAGTGAGAAATAAGGAGGAAATGTAAGGAGGAAACACAGTATCAATAAATTTCATGGCCAAGGGGTGTTGCCCTTTGATGCAAGGGAAAATTAACAATCCAAGATATATAAGCAAGTATCTAGCAAGATGAGAGTAACAGTTCTACATGTTAATCTGAGAGGTATATGGGACGAGGGATAGAGAGAATTCTAGATTGTTCTTAAAATAATCCAAACGCAGAGGGTGGACATGTAGATCCCTGGGACAAAGACCAGATAAGGAAAATGAGAGCAAGGAGGTAACCTGGTTTGAAGGCCAGTAAGAATCAGTGGATAGTAGTAATGGCAGAATTCTGAGAAGACAGATAATAAATTACCTTTGGAAAAGATTAAATTTGAGCAAAGAGTAAGATATATAAAAGCAAAAATGATTGTCACACTACCGGGCTTATTATTTTTAGCTCCTAAGGGAATTAAGTGTGGGGGGGAGGGCGGGAGCCTTTTGATCCAAACCACAGAGCTGAATTTTTGAAATCATGTGGAAAATATAGCTCTCCTTGAGAGAGAAGATAAAGAGCTGAGAATAGCAGAGTCCCACAGAAAGAGGCACAGTTATTTACAAGAGGTAAAAAGGTAACCCAACTAAGAAAACAAAAACAGAAAAAAAAATATCTTCTGGGCAATTTAATCAGCACTGAGGCCCCTACTTTGATTCCCAATGTTCCTGACCCTCAGAATTCATGCCTTATTTCTAATCATCCAGTTCTTCCAAAGACAATAAGGATTTATGAGGGAATTCCTCTAGCCTTACTACAGCTTACAGAAATGCTCTAAAGCAGAGTCAGCATACTTTTTGGACAGCCTTTACAAAGGGTATAGGAAATTCCTATAGAAAATAGGAACGGGAAGTTGGAGGGTACGGCCTCCAAGAAGTGCTTAATTCTCTGGACCGCTCTCAAAGATAGTCAGTGAACTGGACCAGAAGATTCCCTCCTTGGTCCAGCGATGCAGAACTGCTCCAGCCCAGTAATACTCAGGGAGCCGCATGGTGCTGGGGTTCAACGTTGGGGTCCCTTTGCATGTGTCTGTGACCACTACTTTATTTCTCCACAGTATATATCCCTCTGCATAGTAAATAGTTTGTTCTTTGTAGACCAGTCTGTTGCTACTGCAATGAGATGCATCAGGGATATGTGAACAAATGTGTTTGACAGTTTTCCAATAAAACTTTATTTACAAAAGTAGGTTGTATGGTACAAATGGGCTGTAAACCATAGTTTACTGATCCCTGCTGTAGATGGTATACAACTCCAACCAAGTCATGTTTTATCTCTTTACTCCCATTATTTCTGGGCTGGAGCAATAGCACAGCCAGTAGGGTGTTTGCCTTGCACGTGGCCGTCCAGGGTTTGATTCCTCTTACCTCTAGGAGAGCCCGGCAAGCTACGGAGAGTATTCCGCCTGCCTGGCAGAGCCTGGCAAGCTCCCCGTGGTATATTCAATAGGCCAGAAACAGTAACAACAAATCTCACAATGGAGACGTTACTGGTGCCTGCTCAAGCAAATTGATGAACAACGGGAGGACAGTGCTACAGTATTACTCCCATTATTCCTAATGGGTAAATCCACAGACCAAAGGGGGATAGATCAACTACCATATTCAGTTTCTCCTGGTTTACCGTGTTTGTGATGTCACACTTTGATGTATTGCTACTTATACTAAGAATTTTAAATATATCTGAAAGATATATTGATATAATAGAGCAAAAAACTTAGCTGAGGTACACTCATTGCAGATGCAATGAAATATGCAGTATTCTGGGGGCCAACCAGAATGTCATGCTGCTTTAATTTACAGACTATACAATTACATGGCATTACAATTCTGATACATCAATCTAGCAGAAAAGTCTTAAGTGAAAACAGAAATATGTATTCAGTTTGCTATCTACGAGTGCTGCAATGGGAGGAAGACATAGTGCAAATTCTTAAGGGCTCTCATTATTTTAAGACTGCCACTTGTTCAATGTGTAGGAAGTCTCTGTTATGTAATTTAGTCTTCCACATGAAACTGGGAGATTCCGAAAGACCTTGAATTCCTCTAGTTTGTACTAAAGGCAATTCTTGACATGCGAGCTCCAGGAGATTCTCATTTTGTCCTTAAGCTGTCTATTGACCACTAAGATTTAAGACTATAGTTGCTGAAACATGAAGTGGGTTATTATTCCAAGGTACACCCTGGATCACTTACTACAATAGGTGATAACTTACTGCAATATCTTGCACAAAATAGGAAATACCAGTGCTCTGGACTTGCTTTTGGCTCTGTACTCAGGAATCATTCTGGATAGAGCTCAGTGTATCCTTTGGGCTGTGATAGATCAACCCACGTTGGGCACAAACAGGCAAGCATTTATACACTATATTATCTTTCCAATCCCCAGAAACAGATTGCTTTACAAATATAATTTCACCTTCAAAATTCAGGTAATTTTTTATTCAGCTCTATGATACATTTTATGAATTAATAAGAATGAGTACTTTGTTTCCTTTTTTCCTTCTGAAAGACAATAACTTCATAGAACTAGAAATTTGAAGACTGAAAAGTTGTGATAATCCTAGTAATTGATACCAGATCCTTTGTCACTTTCTCTGAATAATTTGTTAAGCCTCTGCAAGCCTGTTTGCAAGCTGAGGCAAATCATTCTTGCTTCAGAAGACTGTTGAAATAAAAGCATTAATAAAGAATATTTAGCCCAATTCTGGAAGAGTGCTCCTTCCCATCAACATGACCTAAGATTTTTCTACTCTATGAGAACTCTTCTAGATACAGAGGAAACAATGTTAAAAAAATATATCTAGACTTTATCGAATTGTCTGATAAAGATGTTAATCATGGATAAATTTAGGAAGTTGTCATCACTCTCACTAATCTGATAGAAGTGCTTAATGTATGGAATTAGATGCTTAGTGCATTGTGGGCAAGGCTAACGGAAATTCGCACTCTACTGGAATTTCATAATTGACTCCCAAACAGTACTCGGTGCTACACTCTCTGCCTCAGTAACAAAGGTAGGGATTCAAGAAAATTCCAGATACATTTTTGAAATTGAGAACACATCATTTTAGCCATGAAACTGAGATTGAAGACGACCCATTCATTGTAATGATTTCAGAGTATCCTTGTAGAAATTACTGATGCTCGGGGTTCTGCCACAGGAAAACCTTATAGAGATACAACCAGGGATGACCAATTTCTTCATAAATCTTTTGAAGGAGAAATTTACTGAATGTGCAGTCTTGAGAAAGGGAGTCCGAGTATGCCCCCCCCGCCCATATTAGTAAGATAATGAGGCTTCCAAAAGAAGCAATGGTATAGATAAAGTCACTGAACACCAAATACCTATCACAGTGGAGAAATGTAGTGAAATGACAATATTAGGAATGAAGTGTAAATAGAATAAAAGAAATAAATGGGCATCACAGAAGAAAGGATTGATTTTATTTCTGATTAGAAATATAGTACTGGGGTTGAAGGTTAAATAGAAACAATGAGGCACTCAGAAAGAAACTGTTCAGAGCAGAAAAAACGCATGGGCAAAGTGTTTAGTGCCTCTTCCTTTCCTAATTCCTAGAAGGAACAAAAAGCAACTTGGGTGTGAAGATTCCTTTTTTAAGAAAATTCAGAGATTTTGAAGATTTAATTCCCTTCAGTAATTATTTGCTAAATATCTTCTAATGATTACTACCACCAGAAAGTAAATTCCAGGAGTTCAGGGAGCATATCTGTATTGTTTCATGAGTATAGGGCTATATTAAGTATCAAAGGCATAGAGCATACTCTGTAAATAAGGAAGCATTAATAAATTTAAGCTTGAGAATAAATTGTGATGGGGTAAGACAAGAAAAGTATAGGTACTATCATTAGACCTCTAGATCTGGGTATAGGTAGTAAAGGATGCCTATATAAAATTCTTGACAGGAAGTAGAATTTGGGCAATGGGAATTTCCTAACTAGTGACCTATCTGTGGCAAGCACATGATATCTTTATATTTATGGTCTAACCACCAATATAGTTTGAGTTTGTTCAAGGCTAGACAAAAATAAATGGATTGTCTAAAAAGGATCTTATCCTAGAAGTTTGCATCACATAGAATTTTTGTTTTTCTAGCATAGTCCTTTGACTTGTGATGGAAATTTCCAGGATGGTGATCTAGTCTTAATGTATTTTAGGTGCATTCTTTGGATGATGTGATTGAAAAGAATGGAGAGAGTTACAGGAATACACTAGAGACTTGTGAGATAGTTATCAACCTAAGACACATCAGGGAAGGGTCTGGATTGAATACTGCTGGGATAAACAAAACAAAACAAAAAAAAAAAACAGAAGAAAAACTACCACGCTCACTTTGGAAATGCAATGCATTTTTCCAAGTAAATTCAGAATAACAAGGGAAATGGACTGCTTAACATCTTTGTTCTGAAGAATTTAATTCACATCCAATTAGCTGAAGAAGTAATGCATGGTGATGCTGATGTCTTCTAGGAGTGGTTTGTAACACTCAGGCTTCTCTGTACCTCAGCGGGCTTCCCCGTGTTCATCCACTTAATTGCACTGAACCTCATCTTTTTCCTCTGTGAAAGGGAGGAGGTGAAACAGTGCCAAATACCTATGGCTGTTAGGAAAATTAAATGAAAATTTACAACAAAAATAAGTACATTGCTCAGCTCCACACCTTGCACATGATACCGTTTTTATTGTTACAAGCCTCATCGACAGAGGAAAGGCAGTGCCCTGCAGAATGATGGACAACAGTTGAAAGGGAAGATTCTGGAGCCTAACAGAGTATCTGTCAAATCCCTAGCAGGAAACAGATGTGCCACTCAACTGCAATTATTGAGAGGAGAATTTAAAAAATAAAACCATTATGTTTACAAAGGATTAGCAGACTGTTAGGAAAAGGAAGGGGTTAGCATATTTCTCATTCTGGCTAGAAGGGTAGGGCACAAGATTTGGCCATAAGTTTGAAGGGAAAAACAAGAGAATAATTACAGTAACTTGGAAGGAGACAGTCTAGAGGCAGTAGTCACTGCAATATTGGGCTGTTGATCGAGGGATGTAGCCCTGGTGACTGACATCAGGGAAAGCTGCTTGAATGTACTCTAAACTGCCTCTCCCCAAGCCTTTTCCAAGCAGTTCTCATCCACAGAATCCAACCCACATAGAAAGCCAAAGAAAGAGCAGAGATGTAACTGGATCAGGTCCGTGTTGAGGAGTGCAGCCTTTGATGGGAAAGCATTCAGAGCAAAAACTAGACTAAATAGAACAAATGTAGCACACACATAGATGGGAAGCTACTTTGGGACTTCAGGCAAGTTGCTTGATTTCTCAGCATCTGATTGCTCACTGTGAAATGAGGATAATGATAATAGCAATGCAGGTTATTGTACCCACAAACTAAGATCATGTCTGGTAAATGCCTAGCCTGGCCCTTGGAATGTCAATTAACATTTTCCAACTATACCTCCAGCTAATGATAGTTCTCTCCACTTGCGGCTGTTTTATAGCCTTCAGGATTTCCTCAGGAGCAGTATCTCCCATACTGTGACCACAGCAAATGTGTGTTAGAAACACGTGAGAGCCTTCTCAGCAGGCAGGTTCAATCCCCCCACCCAAGTCAAATTAAATCATCAACAGAAGCGTGGGAATCTTCATTTTCAGGCAAGTTCTGCCAAGTGATTTTCATGCACAATAAAATATGAGAACCAGCATCCTAGAAGTCCATATTTCTAATTGATGCCCATTTGGGTAAAGTATACGTGAGATTTATCTGTGCTTGGCAGCTATTAGGTACAGTTACAGCCCATCAGCTCTGTGAAGAGGGGCTATCAGACGAGGACACTAACAGTCTATCTTATGGTGTTAGGCCACTCTGAGTCTCCATTTTACTGGCTTTATTAATACCCGAGGAACAATGTTCTCAGGCTTTTAATTAAAAATTCTCTAACATCCAGACTCTAATCATTCTCTAAGCTGGATATGGTCTTGGTGAGTTAGCTGGAGTTTACCCCCCTTTTCAGAGGAAACTTAATAAGCAAAGCAGAAGCTGTTAAAGGAAATAAAGCTTTCTGAAAGCTATGCAGATGAGAATAGGTCAATTACCAGTATAAACAGGAGGAGGCCAAATCTTAGAATAAGATCAGAGGAGCAGGGATCTTGCTTTAATTTAGTAAGAAAAGGTAGAAGAGAATTCATCAGTAGTCTGAGACAGACATTAAGCTCATGGTCTGGGTCCTGAATAAGTAAGAATTTAGATCAGCAGCAGTAAAGAGATGCAAAATAGGCCCCTGCTTAGACAAAAGAGAATTTTATTTACTTCTCACACAAAATTGCAGAACAAGGTGGGGTGGTGTTTTTATTATACAAAGTTGTCAAGAACTTGAAATCTTTTTCGTTTTAATCTTCTTCTTCCAGATGTGTAGCTCACAGTCTCAAGTTCCAGGGTGCAACTCTGGTTGTCACATCTGTGCTCCAAATCACAAAGGAAGAGGGGTAGAAGGACGGGCAGTATCAAGCAGTTAACTTTTAAAAAAGATTTAGAATATAAATTCAGAATAGAACTTTCATATGATCCATAGGTTCCACTCCTGCGTGCCTACCCTAATATCATAAAAAACATAAGTATGTGTGCCAGAGGGCAAACACACACATACTTATCACAGCATTTGCAGTGACCAACATCAAGAAACATCGTAAATGCTCAACAATGGATGAATGGATAAAGGAAGTACGGCATATATACACAGTGGAATACTACTGAACTATAAGAAAAGAAACTTCAGTTTGCTGCAACTTGAATGGAATGAGAGGGAGTCATGCTAAGTGAGTCAGAAAGTAAGAAATTCTGAATGATATGTGGAGTATAAAGAAACATAGAAAGGGATTAGACAAGCCTCAGTGAAAACAAATCCTGAGATATGATCAATGGAAGTGGGAAATGAGGTGATTGAGTGGTGTGGGGGTGGAACCATGACACAGTTGTAAAGGGTCTTGACACTCAAGTGGAAGGATTGGGGTAGCAGCTCTGCAGGTGTACAATAATCATTTCTGTGCTGTTGTCAACTGTGAAGCCTCAATTAAAAAATGTCTTGCAAGGATCTGTTTAACAAAGTGAAGGGAGGAAGGGAAGGGGGGAGAAAAGGAGAGATGGAATGTTGGAGGGAGACGGGAGGGGAAGATGTTTGGCCAGAATTTGTTCACATACCCACACCAAACAACAAGGGAACCTTGGAAGTGGAGTCACAGCTAAATATTTTAAAGAATGATTCATGGAGGACATCTAGGAGTTATTGCAACAGATTCTACATCCTTCTTTCCCAGTAGAGATTTATCAGTTTCCAGACAGAATCTAGAAACCAGTCCAAGTATATTTCAAAGAAGTAATGAAAGTAATTGGTAGAATAAGTGAAAGAAAAGCTGAGTAATGCAATGCAACAATAAGATTAATATTGGCAGCCTAGAAACTTTTCCCCTAGAGCTGGATGAACAAAGAAAGAGGTAGAAACTAACAGAACTTGGTATGCTACTGGGTACAAGCTTTTCAGCCATAAAGAGGACAGGAATGCTGGGGAAAGTGACAATACTGAGAGCTGGAACAGTAGGAGAGACAGTCATTGCCTAAGATAGAACCATGGCAGAATGATGGATAAAAAAACTTATTAACCTTCCCCTCTTCCTGTCTCTCAGTCATCTTCTAGTGCCTGATATTGGCTAAAACTAACCAGAAGCCAAAGGATAAAGCAGTCTGGGAATTTGTTTTCCCATGTAAAACAGACCAGGAAAAAAAAGAGTAAAGCACCTGTGTGCCCTAGGAAAACTAGATAAAGAAACTGTGGTACATCTACACAATGAAATACTAGCAACCACCAGAAAAAAATGAAGTCATGAAATTTTCTTATAAATAGATGGACGTGGAGAGTACCATGCTGGCATGAATCAAAAGGAGAGACATAGAATGATTACACTCATCTGTGGGACATTAAAAAAAGCATAATATGAAACTAATATCCATAGACAGGAACAAAGGCCAGGAGAACTGGTCCACCAATGGAAGTTTGCCACAAGTGGAAGTGCAGGAGCAGAGCAGTTAGAATAGAGAAGGGACCACTATGACAGTGATAGCTGGAAATGATCACTGTAGACAAGAACTGAGTGCTGAAAGTAAGTAAAGGGTTATACGAAATAACCTCTCAGTGCCTGTATTGCAAACTATAATTCCCAAACATGTGGTGGCGTGTGAGTTTCACAAGAAAAGCATGGGTATATGAGGGACGCGAGCAATTGGTGGTCCTGAGCCACCTCCCCAAGACAATCAACAGTGACAAAGGGATGAAGGATAGAGAAATGGAGAAATGGGGCCCCCAGGCTGCTCAGTAGACAGTTTATTTCTCTCTCCTCCCCAGCACAGTCTGATCTCTCCCCTCACAGCACAATCATAATTGTAGTTTTGGTCATAGTCCCAGTCATCATAGTTCTATCATCTTAGTATCTTCGTAGACCTCAAAGTCCTCTCTTTCTAGTCCTCAACTTTCTAGTCCCCTCTTACCCATTGCTGCATAGTTATATAGAAATCATGTAGGGTAGGGATACACAAAGGTGGGGTTGAACATTGACATAACAACAAACTGATGTAAAGCTCCTCCTTCAGGGGAAGTTCTAGGAGATTATCTCAAGGACAAAATATCATCTGAGGGTTCAGCAATCCAAATTACAAAAAGATTTGCTCAATGCAGGATTGCATCCAGGGTGTATTTCACTTTCTCCTTCCCTCAGCCAGTAATCTGTTCACACAATCATAGGAAATTTACTTCTTATAATATTTCTGGACTGGAACAATAGCACAGCGGGTAGGGCATTTACCTTGCATGCAGCCAACCCAGGTTTGATTCCTCCACCCCTCTCAGAGAGCCTGGCAAACTACTGAGAGTATACTGCCCACACAGCAGATCCTGGCAAGCTCCCCGTGGCATTTTTGATACGCCAAAAACAGTAACAACAAGTCTCACAATAGAGACATTACTGGTGCCCGCTCAAGCAAATCCATGAACAATGGGAGGACAGTGCTAATATTTCTAGTCATTTTGAATGAACACAGTAAGAGAAATATTAAGCTTAAAGGTTGGCTTTTCTGGGGGACTTCTTGCTATATATTCCAGACCACAGTCCTCAGGCCAGGTTAGTCTTCCTAACCCCTGCAGGGTCCTTATTCACTTCTTTTTGAGTCATGACAGAGTTTGTTTCATGACATTGCTCCTATTATACTTATGGTGCTTAGCTTGTCTCCTTTTGATGCCAGGGTAGCTTACAGCTTGCCCTGGGTCCATTCAGTCCCTTCCTCAAGGCCCTGCTTTTGGAGTGCTAGAAACTAAGGGCAAGTGAGGCTTACATCAAGTAAATATGGAAGCCTGAGTAAATATTATTTTGGAGTCAATTAACTCCCATGTTAGAAAACATAGCATCAACCGCCTTCCTGTGTCTATACAAAAAAGGACATTGCTAAACCATGCAAATGGCATAAAGAAAAGAAAAAAGCAATATAGGATTATTAGTGCCTGATGGAATTGGGTGTGCCTCAGGGGGCACTGTTGTGGGAGTTGCTCAATAAACCTAAGCTCCCTGTGGGAGAAGCAAGGACAACCCAATGTTATCAACAGTGGGGGAAAGAGAGACAGAGGTGGAGAAACAGAGAGAGAGAGAGAGAGGGAGAGAGAGGGAAGTGCTTGTCATAGAGACAGGCTGGGGTATGGGCTGGGGGTGTGTGTACAGAGGACAAATGGGTAGGGTGCAGGAGAGAAACAGGGTACTTTGGTGATGGGAAATGTACACTGGTTAAGGGATGGGTATTGGAACATTCTATGGCTGAAACCCAATCACAAACATCTTTGTAACTGTGTATCTCATGGTAATTCAATTTGAAAGAAAACTACACTCAAAAAAATGAAGTATGGTTGTAACATCAAACAGATTATTCAAACAACATCCCAATCCAGGTTGTGTACCCAAATAAATTATTAATAATGGAGACTTTGCTAGATATTACTTCTTAATAACATTGCGATATTTCCAAACAAATAAGCAGATCCTTTTGTTGAAAACAGGAATTCCAACAGATCCTTGTATGTCAGTATTTATAGTAGCATTATTCAAATACCGAAAAAAGGGGAAATAACACAAATGTACAGGAGTAGTTAAGCAAATGCAATGTGATATATAGATATAGATATATGTGTGTATGTGTTTACACACATATGCAGGAATGCTTTACAGTCATAAGAAGGAAAGAAATGCTGATAAAAGCTACAATATTGATGAACAGTGGAACATGCCAACTGAAATAAACTACATGCAAAATAGCACATATTGTAAGATTCTGCCTACACGAGATTTCTAGAATTGGCCAATTCATAGAGTAAAGGGCATAATAGATATTACTTGGGTTTGGGTATTTGGAGACAATGGAAACTTGTTGTTTAATGATACTAAAACTCTGTTTGGGTTCATGAAAGGTTTTAGAAATGCAAAATGCTGAAAATTATAACAAATGGTCAGTGTACTTAGTGTCACTTCATGTCCACTGAAGGCCTAGACAAAGTAGGGGCTGGAAAGATAGTACAGCAGGTAGGGTATTTGGCTTTCAAACACCCAGGTTTAATCCACAGTACCCAATATGGTCCCCCAAGCTCTCCAAAGGAGTAATCTCTGAGTCCTATTTGCATCTGGTAACAGTAAGAAGTAAGCCCTAAACACCACTGGGTATGACCACAGATAATAAATAAATAAAATGATGTATATATTTTAATGACAAAGTAAATTATTTTGAGTAAAAATTTAAAAAGAAAAGCAAAAATAAGTGAATCCTTTTGTTTCCTATGTATTATTGACTGTAGAACCCTTTGTATAAAAAGAGAAAGTAATGCAACATAGAACCTGGCTAGTGCACAGAAAAAAGGTGGGATCAAATAACCATGAATGAAAACTACAAAGACAGAACCAAACTGTCACTCATTCCACTATTTGTGGTGAAGTTTGAGTGACACTCTCTGGAACAGGAGAAATATTTCCTCTTTATCCCCCAGGATAAACTTGGTAATTGTTATGAAGCAAACATAACTGAAAATTAAAAGACAAAGAGGGAAATACACCAAGAGTCTACAGGGACACTTTCAAAAATGGAGATGACTGGGGAAAGATTGAGTTTCCTAGTCCTCTGTTAACAAGGAGTGGATAAGATCAGGATATAGCTAAGACAAAAAGCTGAAGACGGTTGTTGACTCTGCTTCCAAGAAGGCCCTTGGCTGCTAAGTAGAGTTCCTTTCTTTGATAGAATGAATCTAATCTGAGATGGACTGAAAAGTCGCTTCTGCTTTTCTCCATTTGCTGGCTCAACAGAAGCAGTAAACAAATCCTATTCCCAGAACTATGCTGACAACATTGATGATGGCGGCACACAAATTAGGAGGTAAACAACAAGCCATGTTAATTTCAAGCTCCATTAGAAACACAGGCAAGGGAAAAAAAATCCACATCTGCCAAATAAAAGAGGTCAAAATTGGAGTGGAAGAAAACTTCCTTTTTGAGATCCTAAGAAGGTGGTACCAATATTGAAGACATGATAAGATTCTGTTTTCTTTTTTCACTTTTGTTAATCATAAATTCTACACGCCCCCCCCCACACACACACATACCTTCTTAATGTCTCCTCTAATCAGATAAATGAGTTGATAGAGTATGAACTGTGTGTTCTTTATCATGGGAAAGGAAATCAGAGAATGTTTAGGTTCCAATAAAGATTCCATTCCAGAACTGTTTCTATTTTTCATCTTACATATATTTTTTGTAAAGAACTCCCATTACTATTTATGGCTTTGTTGTAATGCATAAGTATTCTTCTTTTAAAGACTCTGCTGCGTAGCTTGTGAAATTGGCACAGTGTAGTCTTGTCTAGAGGACCTCAGACCCTTTTCATTCCTTTGTAAAATGTGTTGCATGCCCCAGATCAAGCCCAGAAAATGTGCACATGTCTTTCTCTTAGCTGCTTATGTTGAAGAGGTTGATACACAAATGAAAACAGATATCTCTCATAACTTCTTTTTATGTCAGGGCAGTAAGCATTCTGAGTCTTTGATGATGGATGAGTCTTCGTTTGTAAATCTAAAGCCATATGTATTAACTTAGTTTCCTTCCAGGCATTTTGTATTAGTGAGCTTCACATATGGCTTTATAATGCTCCAATAGCAGATGGTTGCTTGTACTTTGATTTAATACATGCAAGACAAAAAGATATATGAGAATGTCACTGTAACTGTTTAACGAAGTAATCGGTCAGAAGTGGCATCCCACCTGAATTTGAGGCATTGGCCTTTATGGTTTCTCACACTTCTGTCTCTGGATTTTTGAAGCCTATGAAATCTTTCCCCACAGTTGTAAAATTCCTCAAATATTAAATAGGTATTTTTAACACACATACATATACATGTGTATATATATATGTGTGTACATATATGTATTTCAAAAACAACAAACTTCTCTTTTGAGATTATTAAAAACAAATCATTGCCGAATTATACTACTCAACTGGGCTTCAGGTATTACAATTGAAAATAAGAAATTGTAGGATCTTTTTCTCAGAACTAGGCCATATATTATGGCCTGGATTTAATTAAATGTTGGTCATGGCACCATGCAGGCTAACACTTAATTATATTCAGTTTATCTTTTTTTATGTACCATCTTTTATTAGTCCAAATGTTTCATGAATGCTTAATCTGTTTCTTCTAGCTCTATTGTAAGCTGTCTGTGATCTAAACTAAGGTTGCACAGTAGATATTCAATAAATATAAATTAATTAAAGAGTGAAAAATATATGAGCATGGCTACAGCTTGAAGATTCCATCATCCATATCATGAAAGATGACCTGAAAATTTCGAAAAACAATTGAAGATGTTCACTGTTCATCCCTGGAAAAGCATCTATATCTTCTTCCCTGGGCTTCTGTGAATATATTCAAACTTAATTTTCCCTTTGGTCCATTGTCCTTTTGATCTACTCCAAGCAATTGCTGAACTATATGGTACTAAAGAATATTGTGAGGAGATTTACTATATCCCTCATTTGTGATTTTAGATATGTGTGTGTTTTATACATAAAGTATATGTTTACACATGTATATGCTTAATTTGTGCTCTTCTAATTTTCTCAGTTTCTATTGCTATTTTCTAGGTATATTCCCTTTGCCTCCATTGTCCACAGTTTATTTAGAGACTTGTTTTAAGTGAGATTTTCCTAAAATACAGAGGGCAGAGTCACCTCCTATAAGAGGTTCCACTGAGGATAATATCAGGAGTCTGTGTAGTGGTTATATCTGGGAAGAGGAGAATGTGTACTTTTTGTTCTGTGATGGATCATCTTGATCCATAAGACTGTAAGATTTTTATAATTTGAAAATTGGTTAAAAGATAAATTTTCAGTGTTTATTAGGACAAAGGTCTTCTATCATGACTTACAAGGATTAATGAAATATAACTGACTTGTTGATCATACATTTATTAGAAACATAAAACAGTCTCATTGTTTTAAGATATAAGTCTTTGTTTTGTTGGGGGTCTCTCCTGGCTGTACTCAGGGGTTACTCCCAGTGGTGCTCAGGGTACTTTGTGGTACCAAGGATCAAACACAATTATGCCACATAGAAAACATGTGCACTAGTCCTTTGAGCTATCTTTTCACGCCCTTAAGATATGTATTAATGAGCTGAGTGTTCCAGTTTTTAAAGCATCTCACAGTATTTTGTGATTAAGTACTGGTCAGTGATTCATGTTGGGCATACCTTTCTGGCCATATGAGGGCTGAACTGCTTTTATCTCTGTAATTTGGTATTTTGAAACTTCCCTCACGCACCAACCCATGAGCATTTTAATAGTTTCTGTCAGTGATTCAGGAGAACACTCCCATTACAACTGTTCATCTATTTCTTTCCATTTTCACTCTTGCCAGCGTTCATAGTGGCAGCAGCACTTCACACATGATGGACCCTCTATGTAGATTATAGCTTGCAAATTATTTATAAGAAGCACCCTCCCCACCACATTTTACTGTTTGCACTTCCAACATTTTTCTTTCTCTGTAAGGTTTTTATACGCTTTTTATCCCAGAGTTTTATTCTCATGATTGGTTCCTACTACGAATGTGTCATTAGAATTTCTGTTCTGGCTTACTTGTTTTGAGTTTCTGCAAACAGTTCAATCATGAATAGATATTTTTGAACCTTACACTTTAAGTAAATAAATTGTTATACATACATAAAATTACTTGACTCCATAGAAGGCTCAAAAAGTTTGTAGGTCTATGACTGTACCTCATGGTGTTTCACCAATAAAAAAAATTATAAAAAGTTTATTTTTAAAACAGTTAAAGAAAAAGCTATTACATTAAAAAAAAAAGAATTTCACCAATACATCCTTTTTCTGAAAGGAAAAAAAATATGCAGACCTTTCAAGCATATTTCTATTTTATATAACATTTAAAACTTGTGAGATATGCCAAAATTCGTACACTGTAGAAGCTATAAGTTTGTTCTCAAAAGTTAGTATAAAAATACCAGCACATACACTTTTGTTTTGTTTTGTTTTGTTTGTTTTGGGGCTACACCCAGCGGTGCTCAGGGCTTATTCTGGCTCTATGCTCAAGGGATCACTCCTGTCAGGGCTCATGGGACCATGTGTCATGCTGGGAATCAAATTCAGGACAGCCACACATGTATGACAAGTGCCCTACCTGTTGTACCACCACCCAGGCCCAACACTTTTATGAACATGTACTCTCAACTGGTAATCTATAACACAGATCTTATGTGAAAGATCAAGGACAATACCATGAGAACCAGAGCTAATTCATTTCTCTTTCTGAACACAAAGAAACAGTTCATTTCCAATTGTGCCTGTTACCTTGGAATCAGATAACTGAGTGTGGGCTAGTGGCATGTGCATCCCATCCAAATATGGCCATAAAATCATCCATATGGCTCTTCATTCTCTTTCACCTTTTCTAGGCAACTGTGGAGAATAGTTATTGGAGATGGTGGTCTGCCAAGATGGACGACAGCTAGTTTTGTGCGCTTATGACATGGAGAAAATCTGTCATGTGAAAGAGGAATGAGTCTTTCTTATATCAAGTTACTGAAGTTAGGTGCAGCATTGCCCAATTTAGCCTAATATGCATGACTTTCATATCATAATGAGAGGAACCTTGAGTGCTGAAGAAATTTTTATTATGCCAATTTGAGCAGAAATGGAATCAACCTAGCATTCATTCTTTCAACCAGAAAAAGGATCTTTTTAAATGGATTTATGCATGCTTAGTCTAGAGATGTATATCAGTAGAGCACAAAAAGATTTATGTCTATCCCTCAGAACCTCTCTTCAATCTACTCCACCTTGGGTGAGCCTGTACCTGAACTTTTATAACAGCACCCACTTTGCTCAGCTACATTCGTGTATTCTCATAGTGACTCAACACCCTCATACTTTGCTTGATGTTACATGAGGCTTTTCATTGTTTATTACTGGATAATTCTGTCTTTCTTGTCTCTGTTTCTCTATTATCTTGTGTTGTAGTGAGGTCATCCCAGAATTTCCTGCTTTCTCTTGATTTGAACAAAATTTCCCACTCAGACATCTTTATAGTAACTCAGTGGTTCCACAGTGCCCCACATTTTATCACTGTGTTATAACCCACAGGAGCCTCCCAGAGGATCTCTGTTCCTTCACGCTATGACTGATTATTTTGCTAAATATCAGACTCACCCACTTTCTTGTACCCTGTGCATGTTTCATTCCCTGCCACCACCAACTTTGCTGATTTGAAAGACTTCCACTCTTGGGTATCTGCTGACCGGTGATAATCCAGTTATGTGTCAGTTTCTTTCCTCTTTAGATCTTCACTGACGTTTCAATCCATGATAAAGCAGAGTCAGAGTTAAAGTCTCTTCCCTCATTGTGCAAATGCTGTATCATTGGCCCATTAATGTCTCTCAACCATAGTGTTGAACAAAGCAATGAGTTATCTAAATATTCTATGTAAAGATATACACTTCCCTGGTCCTCTTTTTTGAATGTTGACCCATACAACCTTGCATGAATCCAAAAACTAACATAAAATATTCACAGTTTTAAATGTTCATTTTCCTGATAAGCAAACATATTTATTCAAAAGTTATTGACGTTCAGAAGAGTGCATGTGAAAAATTTATCCTTAATAGCAGTCCCTACCCAAAGGTAATCCATATATGTTTATATAATGAATTTATAAATTTATTGCATGTCATTATATATCTGGATGCTTAATAATCTCTTGTCCATTTAGACCATAATTTATTTGAACAGACCATAATTTATTGAACAGCTGATTTCCTTGTTATTATCAAAAATATCCTTGAACTAAATCTTGTCGGCAGACATGGCATATTTCTATGGTATATTCTTTGTCAAGAAACTCTTTGGTAAATACATATGAATAATTGAGGTCAATACTATACTAAGGGCTGGAGCGATAGCACAGCGGTAGGGCGTTTGCCTTACAAGCGGCCAACATGGCCCACCTGAGTTCGATTCCTCCGCCCCTCTCGGAGAGCCCGGCAAGCTACCGAGAGTATTCAATATGCCAGACACAGTAACAACAAAGTCTCCAATGGAGACGTTACTGGGCCCGCTCAAGCATTAAAAATAAAACATTAACAAAATTTATTTATCCCAAATTATGCACTAGGCTTTCAAAAAATCTATCACTATGTAAAGTCACATATTATATGTCCATATAAGCAAGCTGCTTTTTTCAAAACTTACTGCAATTTACTTCCTCCAAACTATAAAGCAGTTTTCTTCCTATAAAACCCTGGACAAACTAAGCATCTTTTTTCCTTTTATAATCTTTTCTAATTAGGTTCCAAATGACATGCAATTTTAATTTGCATTTATTTTACTGATAAGGATGAATTGTTTTCCTATCTAGTTTACTGGACACTTATACTTCTTTGGCTTTTTTTAATGAGCCTGCCAGATACATCCAGCATCTGCTGTCCCTGAGAAATTAGTTACTTTAGAAGGGGATGTCTTTGGACTCATGGCATGGCGTGGCCTCAACTGAAGCATTTGACTATTCTTTTAAATGACCACCAATATCAAAGTGACATATTTGGGGATTCTTGGGATCAGTTACAAGTTGCGAACAAAACTGCAGAGTAACTGCATGATAATCTTAGTTGGTTTTGGGTGTGTGCGTGTGTGTGTGTGTGTGTGACATAAACCTCCATAAAGGCAGCTGTCAAAAAAGGCATTTCAGTGATGTGTGGAACTCTAAGAGGAGGGGCCGAATCATGCCTGACTCTTAAGGAGTACCATAGTCAATTGAATTTGTCTGATATAGAAAGCTTTTCACTGATTCTCATCTACTTCGTTATTTCATAATCTTAATATTTAATGCTTATATTAAATAAATTTGTCTGTTAACCTGCATGATGACATTTCATGCCAGCCTCTACACAACTTGATGCATAGCCGTGTAGCTCTATGTTAAGCCTACTTCTTCCATCTCCCTATTGAAGGCTATTTTCTTGTTGATTTTTTTTCTGGTTGATATCACCAATGGTGAGAATGATATATTAAATTCCCCTACTTTATTATGTTACTATTTTTGTCTCTATACCTCTAAGAAGGAGCTTCTTATATATACTTTGATGCCCCTGCATTTGGTGCATATATCCTAATGAGTATTGAGTTCTGATGATATGTTGGCCCCAATCATTAGAATGTGTCTTGTTTTTTTTTTCTGTTTAAATTCTATTTTGTCTAATAAAACTATGGTTTTCCTTGCCAGTTTCTGCTACCATTTCCTATATGATTGTTTTCCAATCTTCTTATTTTTTCCTCTGTTCTTCTCCTATTGTTTCCCCTTATAATTTGGTATTTGTCTTTATTTATTATTTATTTTTGATTATGAGGTTGCATTTACCTTTTTGTTTTGAAGTTACCTTGAAGTTCTAAATTTATATCCAAGTTAAATTTAAGACATATTATCTCAGGTTCATTCCAAGAGACCCAACATCACTCTCCTTCATTTCTATGTCTAATGTTTTTAATGTATGTATGTAAGTACTTCTGAGCAGCATTCTTTGCCTTTGCCTTCATTTTTCTTACAGAGTCAGTTTAATATCTATTAATTCCCTCAAGTGTTTTGTGCAAAAAACCCTTTATTACTCTTTTCCATTTGAGTAACAACCTAGCTGGACAGAGTGCTCTTGATTGAAAGTTTTTTTTCATGCTTTGATTTTTGAATATGTGAGGAGGGAATTTCATTCCCTCCTCTAATTGGGAAAATTACTGTGAAGATCATGTGGTGCTCCCTTAGATGAGAGTTTTTTCTTCCTTTTTTTCTCTTTTCCTTTTATTCATTTATTTTCCTTCCTTCCTTCCTTCCTTCCTCTTTTATATTCTATCTCTATCACTGACTTTGCTGTATTAATTACAGTGTGTCTTGGTTTGCTTCATTTTGGCTTTATCTTCCTTCGGTTTTTATTTAATAGAAATTTCTATGGATTTACTGGAGTAAATTGAGTTTCTGGCATCTGATTCTTTAATATATGGAATTATGAATCTTTTTATACATTGATATTTCAGGTTTGATTGTGCAGTTTGGACATGGTTGTATTTTCCAATAAATGGAGTATTGGTTATTGCAAAGCTTCAAAGCAGTGAAATGATTTAGAATAATGAAAAATGTAATCTATGTATAGTAAACTTCAACATATATTTGCATCGCAACATTTTTCAGGCAGCTATTATAAAAGTACATAAATATAGAGATTAAGTAAATGTATAAAAATAAATGTCCTTTCATCAAGAATTTGCTGCTCAAACAAAGCTGTTATTTAGAGCTCTGACCTTGTGCTTCGGCTGATTAAAAGAATCCAATTCTTTTTGTTTCACTTTATGTTGTGTCTAAGAATCAATATGCCAAAAATTGACCTAGACTGGTTCCATTCTTTTGTGTCTAGATGACTGGTAGGCTCCATTTTCCCAATCTTCAAGTTTCAATGTTTGTTTTCTTCTTTCTGACATCCGCAACTGCAAAATAATTGCTAGATTCTCCCTCCTTCTCTCTCACATAATTACATAATCATGCCCCTATGCTCCAATATTTGCTGATGATTCTGCTAAGAATACACAAGACAGGATAGAATCCATCCCAGTCTTCCTTTACTAGGTGAGCTCAAACAGTTGAAAAAAAACTTCCTATAATCAAAATTAATGTGCTCAGACCCAACCAGATCTTCCAAGAGCAAATCAGAGGAGAAAGTATAAAGCATTCGATTTGGTGGCATGACTTTCCATGATTATTTTTTTTCTGATTATCAATAGTAGATATAAGACGACTTACACTTCATATATTTCGCACAGAGGCTTTTTTTTTTTCACTCTGCATGACCGCAAGGGTTTTAAAAATGTGTTTTGACTTTTTTCCCCTTCTGCTTTTAAGTTCCTGTTTATCCCACCCCCTTGCTTCCTCTTATAAACACGGTTTTGTGCACTGCCCTGTTCATAAATTATTAATGTCATGTTGAGGGGGAAAAAAAAAACCTTTTAGAAAAGGCCCTCCTGACATGTAACTACTGGTAATTTCAGCTAAGCTTCATGGTGCCTGAGGCCCACCCAGCTCAGCTGAAGAAAGCCTCCCAAGCTTTGCTTCAGCCAGTGAAACAATTAACTTTCTGTTCCATTTGCTGACAATGGTGCATGCCTAAGTTAATCATGTTTGTTAAACCTGTGTCAGTCCTTTCAGCCTGCTCTGCTCAGGGGAGAGGCAGGAGGTACAGCTGGTCTCCAAAGCTATGGGGCAGAAATGAAAGGATTTGTACTCATCGAACAAGAAAATGGCATTCCTGGCTGTCAGTCTGGAAGGAAGAGCTTTTCTTCCCAACATTGCACACAGCAGGCTCTGCTCCTGTCCCTGAATGTCTGCTCCTGCCTCACCGCTGAGCAAGCATTTTCTCTCCCTAATCTGATAGGCAGCAGTGTCTAACACAGAGGCAGGCAGTCCTAAAACAAGAAGCGAAGCTGTTCCAAATTTGGAAGCAGTTTCCTCTCAAAGTTGGTAGTGCCGAGTCTTCCTTTGTTGTGGGTTTGTTATCAGCCTCGAAATAAGTCTGGGGTGCCAGTGCAATGGTGTTCAAGAGTAGGATCCCATAAAATTTCTTGTACCCAATGACCCAAAGATGGGCACAAAATTCCTCTCACCCTCATGCAGCAACATCATCTAGTCTTTTTTTTTCCCTGCTTTTTGGGTCACACCTGGCGATGCTCAGGGGTTACTCCTGGATCTGCACTCAGGAATTACTCCTGACAGTGCTCAGGGGACCATATGGGGTGCTGGGAATGAACCTGGGTCAGCCGCGTGCAAGGCAAACGCCCTACCCGCTGTGCTATCGCTCCAGCCCCACATCATCTAGTCTTGAGGAAATAGAGATGCCAATAGAATGGTAGAGAAGGAAATTTGGATTACTTGGGAAAGTAAGCTTTTAATGTCATTGGTAGAAAATAGCACGACTTGGGCCAGAGATAATATAACAGGTAAGGCACTTGCCTTGCACATGGCTGACCAGCATTTGATCCCCAGCACCATTGATGGTCCATTGAGCCCAATCTGCAGTGACTCCTGGGCACAGCCGGATGTGTTCCAAAAACCAAATAAAAATTTTTAAAAAATGAATTAGTCCTACATGCTGTAAAGGAGAAAAAGAAAATAGTACAAGTTGTATCCAGGCTCTGCTGTCCCATTGGAGGTCTTCAGCATGTCATCTTTAGCTAACTCTAATTACACACATCTGAATATAATTTTCACTAAAATGGTTTTATTTTGCAATAAATAAATAATTATTGCAAACTGGTTGTGGCAATCGCAAAGATAATAAAATTTCCTAACAGTAATCACTATGGAAGACCATGTATTTCAAAACAAATACAAATTGACTTTTGTTTTCTGTTTCAAATTTATATATTGTCTTCTTTTCACTTACAAATGTTGAATAAATGCCTCATCCTTGTCACCAAAGTTAGCAAAACAGACCATTTCTGTCCCACGTGAAGCAAATTGTCAAAAGTGAACATTCCCTTAATTATCATCAATCATTCGAGTTAATTAAATATGAAGTCATAGCCTTAACATGGCAGACTTAGAGCCAGAAAAATAGTACAGGAATTAAGGCCTTGCACATTTGCTGTCTCCAGTTTGATCCCCAGCATTGCCAGGAGGGATCCCTGATCACACAATCAGGAATAAGCCCTGAGTACCCCCTGGATGTGGCCTAAAAATAAACTAAGACCAAAAATAAAAAAGTACTGCAATTCATTATTTAACCTTATCTAATTACTGCTCCAAATTTCAGTGCCTTGTGTATAAAATAAAGGGACTCTAGTGATAAATTTTTACAGTTCCCAGGTGCTAAGGGTCTGCTATTAGCACCTCTGTTTCTGAGCTTATAACCTGTTTAAGTAAAATAGAAAAGGTGCTTAATTTGCAAGGAATTTTATATGAGTGCATTTAGTGTAATAAAGATTTAAGCCTAGTCTGGTCAAATTGAAGAATAGCATAGAAGTCGGTTTTATCTTATTGTTCCTGCTTTTTACTTCTTACTCTGTAAATACTGCTTTTTATCCAAAGATTTCAGAATATAGTTTATTCGATTCATCAAAATCCTCCGATTCTGGCATACTATAGGTTATAGTAGTCAAGAAGTCTGTGTCTAAAGGGTTATTTTTAGCATTTCAGTTCTTTTATAGACCCACAGGTGAGAAAAGGAACCAAAAGAGACTCTTATTTTCAATGTTGCCTGCAAAGCAACAGATTCCTTAGGAATCCCATTACTGAGTGTCTCCAAAACTCAGCGTGGACCTGGCACCAAATTCTGAAGTCACACTTTTGCAATTTCAAGAAAGCAAAACACATGTCAGTCATCATAGACCAAGTGCTTTTTTTCTTTCATGTTAGAAGAATGACAAAATTTTTTTTCTGGGGGTGAAAGAGTAATGGAGGATAGTCTACTTTCAGCGTGCATCTCCCATCCTGGGAGGATCCTCCGAACACCCTCTATTTGGTGCTCCCTTCTCTATCTGAGCTGCCTTTTCCCCTAGCATGTGCCACTGGCCTCCAAACCGTGGAGTGAACCTCCTGGTACTTATCTCAGCTATTCTTGGATGTTAGTCTCCTATTTTGTTACTTTATGTTCCCCAGATGAATGCCACAGAGGCAGGGTGGGATGGGGGGAAAGGGGGTGAGAGGGATACTGGGATCATTGGTGGTGGAAAATGGGCACTGGTGGAGGGATGGGTACTCGAACGTTGTATAATTGAAACCCAAGCACAAAAATTTCTAAGTCTACAACTGTACCTCATGGTGTTTCACTAATAAAAATTTAAAAAATAATAAAATAAAAAAAAATAAAAATCCTAGTGTTCAAACTAAAAAAAAAAAAGGTAATGGAGGATAATGAGGAAACAGTAGGAAATTAGCACATATTTCCTACCAGAGCGAAGGATTTATGGAATTCAGGTCTCTGAAACATAGCCAGACATTGGAAACTCCCATGATTTGATTTCATTCAGGACACTAAAGAATAATTAGACCATAAGGGGAATTTTGTTTTCCATTTCCCAGGGACTATGATTAGTAAGTGATTTTCCAGGTCATTCTTTTTTCCACTTCCTGCCCCCCTCCATCCTACCTCACCCCTTGGTTTGAGAAAATTGTTAGCTAAATGGTGGGAACAAATAGCATGGACTACCAAGCATCCTGGGCCACACAGCTGACCAAAGGAATTCTGTGTGGTGTTCAGTTTCATCCAGCAGAGCTGGGAGCTCCTGCAAACCAGAATGGGAACTTACTTTTTCTTCATCTGGAAGGGTCAAAATGAGAGAACCTGGGAGCTTTCCTTTGCCTTGTTAATCAGAAAGGAAGAAAAGCAGGGAAAGAGGGGGGAAGGAAGGAAAGAAATGATATGCAGAGACAAAATGCAATAACTTTGTTAGCATCCCTAAGAAATAGATGTAGGAAAACACTGTGACAAATAGGACTGACTTCTAAGGTTTTCGTTGTCCTAGGAACTGTATGCAATTAAGCTGAAATATAAATGTAAGCCAGCATTTCACTTAAGCTGCTTATTAAAATAATTAGGCCAGTGAAGCAAGTAGCCTGTAAGCCTAGGAAATTGTGAATTTGGGTTGAAATGCTCTCTCTGCAGGTATATGCTGAACTGAATGAAAACAGACGGGGAAAGCCAGGAGTTTACCAAATAAAAATTGTTATACACCAAGAATGAAATACACCTAAAAAGGGACCAAAGACGTTTTAAAAATATATTTGCAGGTGTGTAGTAATAGAAATTCTGCCCAAAAGAGATTTTTTTAAAAACCATTTCTAAACTGGATATAACCACCTTAAAAACTAATTTTCCCTATGTACTTTATTTTTTAAGATTCTCATTTTAATTTTTAGTTATTAAAGAGTAATTTGATTTCTCATTAAATAAAAATGTAATCCTCCAATTAGAGTATTACATTAGCATTAAATAATAGTAGTGTCTTTTTTGACAACATAATTGAAGCCAAAAGCAAATAAATGTAGTGTTTTTATTATGCTGTGTAATCTGATTATGGGTGAATGTGTAATTTCTACTGTGGTGTTGTTGAAAAGCTGATACAGTACAAGGAGGTCCACTTGCCTTCTTTGAGGGTGACTGGCTGAGAACTGCTTTGTATTCCAACCTCTTTGTTTTGCAAAGGACTTAATGGCTCAACCAATGACTGTAAAGATTAGGACAAGGTCAAGGCTAGACTATGGGTCTCCCAGTAATCCAGAATTCTTTGCTGAAAACCCCCACTTTATAAACTTGTGAAGTTTTAAGAGGTTATAAACCTGAGGAGTTTTGAGTGCTGTTAATTCTATTTTGCAGACATAGCTACATTTGAGAGAAAAAAGAAATTAGCAGCAGTAGTAGAAGTGCTAAGCCACTTGTCTGCATTTGTCACTCAGTTTTCTTAATATCAAATTGGTCGTTTTTCATTTTTGGTCTAAAGTGCCATGCAGCAGTTGAAGAAAATGAATAGTAATTTCTGTTTAGCTGATCTACTAAGGGCTCATAAATCACAAAATCTTCCTTATGTGGGTCCTTCAGTTTAAAAAAGTGCCACCCATTAAACCCTTCTAATTTATCCTGTAAAAGAATAAGACCTAAATTTTCTGTGGACACCTCTGTTAGATGAATAAGTGGGTCAGTCTCATTTCTTTCTGTCACAGCCATCAATGGAATCCAATTCAAAGTTTTGTATCTCAGAGCAAGCTGGCTTGTAACTCAGAAGTGCTTTAAGGTCTTAACTTTCACAGTGTCACTGTCACTGTTGCTGTCTTCCCATTGTTTATCGAATGGCTCGAGTAGGCCCAGTAATGTCTCCATCGTGAGACTTGTTACTGTTTAGCATATTGAATACGTCACGGGTAGCTTGCCAGGCTTTGCTGTGAAGGCATATGTGAAAATCATCTATATTCATATTAAGTATATTTAGATTTGGTTTCTTTCAGAATTTAGGGATAGGGGAGTAAGCTCTAGAGACATAACATAAAATAACTGATAAGATAAAATAATATAAAATTTTAGCATAAAACAATTATGACTCTTGCCTAGTATGACTAAGAATTAGATGGCAAATTGGGAAGTGTCCTCAATCTGGTCCTGGCTTGCATCAGTCTGTACCTCCAAGAAGTCACAAATGACTATGGTCCACACACCTGGGAACATTATGTACGTAGACCCCTGAGCTTGAGAAAACACATGTCGTGTTGTTATTGCTTATTCGAGCCCTCTTCACCATGTGTTTTCACTGAATACCACACAGTCCCCTGGCATCATTTGAATTACCTCTGGAAAACAGCATTAGCTGCATGCCAGCTTGAGCTAGTGCTGTCAAGGATAGGGGTGCCTCAGGCAGCTGCAATAGGACATTTGCAAGATCTAGTGGGTGTCTCTCTATCAATCTATCAATGAGATAAAGAACAGAGGCAGATGTGATATATCAGATGGTTCCCCCCCCCAAAAAAAAAATCTCATATTGGCAAGAGTAATTCAAATTGCCAGGAATCCGAAGTTTGCCATGTGACATCCCCAGAAATCTGACAGAGTTTGACTGGTTTACTCTGCTAAATAAAATCGCTGAGATGATTGCCAGAGGTGATTAATAAAGTGCATAAATCTTAACATGGCGGAGAAAGAAGATGAATGGATGCATGCACATATTGGAAATGTAATGAAACCAAATTGAAGCGACCGGACTGGCTAATATAGGACGGAAAAACAACATCACACTCTGTGTTCCTCAGTGGCCTCGTTTTATAGGTCTCCTTTCAGAAGTGACCAGGAAGACATTTGGTTTGATTTTTCACTTTCTAGCCTAGAAGACCTAAAGTAACTATAGAGTGGGAAAATACCAGCACCCCGAAGATGTGCCCCTGGTATTAATCATTTAATGTTTATTTTCCCCCATGTTAATGAGCATTAAAATAATAAAAAAAGATTTGTTCTGCTTTCCTCAAAGCAGCTATTGAATGCTGTTAGTAATCATATGCTAAGTTTTGGTAGTTTTCAAAGTAATTAGAACCCCAGAGCAAATAAACACTAAATGGGCTCTCTTCTTTGAAGTCATTTTTTTCCCTAACTAAATAGCTCTGTTCTGCTATAATTATATACTAGTCATTATAAAATTAAAAATCATTTTAAGTGACTGAATACTTTTTTGAAAGCATTTGTTTCTTGCTAATTATTATGAACTAATTGCAGTTTACGATGGTCTTCAAAAAATCTTGAAATCATTGCCTTGGAGCCTTTGTTCTCAACAGTTGCAAGTTTTAATTCCAGAAATAAAAAATGTTGGTAGGAAAGAGAATTTGTGACAATTAAAATCGAATTTTCATGACTTTGACAGGATCTGCCTCTCTGAAGGTCATCCCAGCAATATCTTCATTAACTCATTTACCTTTTTTCTAGCCAAATTGGAAGCCAACTTGGCCCATCGGCACGTTACTTCATGTCCTAAAACCTCAACATTTTGCATTTGGAAAAAGGAAGAAATAATGCATAATTGCCACACTGTTTTGAAGAGTAAATATAACACCTATAAAATTTTCAACACAGAAACTGGCATCATCTTATCTTTGCTGAGCCTCATTTTCCACTGTTATTTTTGTGACCATCGGGAGACTCCCATGTCCAACGTTTAGATTCAGCCTTTTGGAATTGTGAGTTACCATGGAAGGTTTTGGTTGACATGATGAACTCAGACAGTCTGTCACCTTGTTCGTTCCATTCCAGGCCATGGGTTCCGATGTGGAGTTCATCGACTGATCTTCTTGGTCCTATCTTGGCATTAAAATCACCGACAATGATCTTGTAGAAGGTGTGATCTTCTTTATAGAATTTCTCCAGCTCCATGTAGAATTTCTCAGTTTCTTTTTCACCATAACTGGATGTTGGTGCGTAGACAACAAAGATAGAAACTGCCGGTAGTGAGCCACATTTATTCAAGTGTAATCGTCCGATTCGGGTTGTTAGGCATTCAAATGAATCAATGCTTGTGACTAAGTTTGTGTTGACAAGGATACCGACACCACCGACGCCTCTTTTATCACATGTTCCAAGGAACAGTTCTTCTCCAGTGTCGAAAACAGCATGATGGGATTGATGTCTTCTCGTTTCGGTCAGACCAATGATGTCGTACTTGATCTTTCGTGCTTGTACCATAAGGTCTTCAATGGATGCAGCAGATGCCAGCGTACGAGCATTAAAAGTACAGACAATCATTTTTGTTTTTCTGCGTTTTGGCAGCCCATGTCTGCCTTGGTGTTTTATCAGCTTCTCCTTCCATATCCTTCTCGACTCTGCATAATCAGGGTTAGGGAAATGAGATCCATTTATTACTGGATTTGGCATATCAATTTGGTCTATTTGGCATAGATCACGGATAGCTTGCCAGGCTCTGCCGTGTGGGTTGGATATTTAAGGATATTTAAGGTATCCTGAAAATTATTAAATAAATAGTCGCGCGGCCGCGAATGCGGCCACGCGCTCCCGGGAGCTTGTTGTGATAATCTTTGGATCCTGGCCTTTGTTGGGGTTACACGGCAGTTGGAGGGTGTAACTGTCTAGCTACTGACAGGTCCAGTCCCAAACCGTGCAGGCTTAGAGATCTCAGTCCCGGGTCCCACACACCTGGGTTCCTCTGCCAGTTCGGTTATGTCTGAGGCTTATCCAAGTGTGTGGAGAGTGGCTCCAGTAAGGCCTTGGTTGGGGCCTGGAAGTCTTCAGCTGTTGGGCCCTGGCGAGGATAGTCAGACACAGGGTAGGAGACTCTGCCTTGTGCTCTCCCGGGAGCTTGTTGTGATAATCTTTGGATCCTGGCCTTTGTTGGGGTTACACGGCAGTTGGAGGGTGTAACTGTCTAGCTACTGACAGGTCCAGTCCCAAACCGTGCAGGCTTAGAGATCTCAGTCCCGGGTCCCACACACCTGGGTTCCTCTGCCAGTTCGGTTATGTCTGAGGTTTATCCAAGTGTGTGGAGAATGGCTCCAGTAAGGCCTTGGTTGGGGCCTGGAAGTCTTCAGCTGTTGGGCCCTGGCGAGGATAGTCAGACACAGGGTAGGAGACTCTGCCTTGTGCTCTCTCGGGAGCTTGTTGTGATAATCTTTGGATCCTGGCCTTTGTTGGGGTTACACGGCAGTTGGAGGGTGTAACTGTCTAGCTACTGACAGGTCCAGTCCCAAACCGTGCAGGCTTAGAGATCTCAGTCCCGGGTCCCACACACCTGGGTTCCTCTCCCGATGGACGGTTCCACAATGAAATAGACCACATCATATTCAATCGGCAGTTTTGCCTAACCGATGTTGCTGTTGTCCCAAAATTCCAAACGGGATCAGACCACCGTCTTCTTCGTGCAAAATTCTACCTCACAGAACGAGGAGAAAAGAATGCAAGGTTTAAGAAGAAGACTCCCAGAACAACCACCAACTGGGAACTCTTTGGCTCTGTTGCAGCAACATGGGAAGATGCCGTCATTGACAACATTGATGAGGAATACGATCGAATGATTCAGCACCTCCATGATTGTGCAAGGAATGCCAAGAGAGAGATAACCACAAAAAACCGTCTTTCTTCGAACACTCTTGGACTTATTCGCCAACGTGGCGTGGCACGTGCCTCAGGCAACCACAAGCAAACGTCCGAACTGGCAAAACAGTGCAGAAAAGCCATCAAGGATGACCTCAAAAACAGGAGAGCAGCAATACTGGTAGATGCAGCAGAAGCTGGGAAAAACATTCGTAATGCCCGCCTGTCCTTCACCAACTACAAAACCAAGATGACTGCCCTCCGACATCATGATGGATCTATCACA
The DNA here is from genome assembly GCF_029834395.1 of Sorex fumeus. NCBI lineage: Eukaryota > Metazoa > Chordata > Mammalia > Eulipotyphla > Soricidae > Sorex > Sorex fumeus. Next base: position 62,701,147 of record NW_026606059.1, read on the forward strand.
TCTTCCAGAAGGGCAATGGAGAAGATTATTCATGACTTCTACTCAGATCTCTTTAATAGCCACATCCACTTGCCCACATACCACATACCACATGATGGATATGTCGTTCCCAATGTTCTCCCTTCCGAAATCCAACATGCCATCTCGTCGGTAAAGAAACAAAAAGCACCTGGCCCAGACAAGATCAGACCTGTACACCTGAAGAACTTACCATCAGTACTCATCAATACATTAGCTCGACTCTTCACACGCTACCTGTCTGAATGCAAGGTTCCATCCCAATGGAAAACCAGCAAGACTGTACTACTATACAAGAAAGGAGACATCCACGACATTGGCAACTATCGCCCAATCTGCCTATTGTCTGTCATCTACAAACTATTCACTCGAGTCATCCTGAATAGGATTAGCAGAACACTAGATGAAGGACAACCATGTGAACAAGCTGGATTCCGAAAAGGATTCAGTACCATTGACCATATCCACACAATAACCAAGCTCATTGAGGTATCTCGGGAGTTCAAGATGCCGCTCTGTCTAACGTTCATTGATTTAAAGAAGGCCTTTGATTCTGTTGAGACGGAAGCGGTCATGGAAGCCCTAGCCAATCAGGGCGTACAAACTCAATACATCAGGATCCTTCGTGAGCTCTATTGCGGATTCACTACCAAGATCTCACCATTCTACAAAGAAGTAATCATCCATATCAAGAGAGGGGTTCGGCAGGGTGATACCATTTCACCAAAACTCTTCAGTGCCACCCTCGAGAACATCATGCGACGACTAGAATGGGAAAACATGGGAGTGAAGATAGATGGTCGGCAACTACACCACCTCCGCTTTGCTGATGACATCGTTCTAATAACACCAAACATCAGCCAAGCAGCACAAATGCTTACGGACTTTGACCGTGAGTGTGGAAAGGTCGGACTACAGCTGAATCTTACGAAGACAATGTTTATGAGAAACAGCCTTGTTCCTGACGCTCCATTCGCTCTCAACGGAACCACCATCTCCGAATGCAACAGTTATATATACTTAGGTCGAGAAATCAACATGGTGAATGACCTGGCACCTGAGTTACGCAGGAGGAAGAGAGCGGCTTGGAATGCCTTCAAGAGCATTGAAGAAATAACTAAAAGGACAAAGAACCTCCAACTACGAGCACATCTCTTTGATTCCACTATTCTTCCTGCATTAACATATGCCTCAGAGACCTGGACCCTACGTAAACAGGATGAGAACACTATTCGGGTCTCTCAAAGAGGAATCGAAAGAACTATGCTTGGAATATCACGATTCACTCAAATGAGAGATAGAATCCGGAGTTCTGATCTTCGTCAACGCTCAAGAATCAGAGACGCTGTCTCATTTGCCAAGACATCAAAAATCAGATGGGCTGGACATGTAATGAGGTTTACAGACAACTGCTGGACTAGAGTCATTACTGATTGGATTCCACGAGACATCAAAAGATCACGTGGACGCCCACCTATAAGATGGTCAGACTTCTTCGTCAAGACCCTAAATGATCGGTTTGAGGCTCTACATGTTCCTAAAACGAACAGATACCATTGGGCTACACTAGCACGCAACCGGGATGAATGGAGACGTTACTGGCACCCGCTCGAATAAATCGATGAATAACGGGGATTAAGTGATTAAGTGATTAAGTGATTTTTGTGACCAAAAAATGTGTTATTGCTCAAAGGCCTAAACTGGTATTTGGGGGGAGAGAGGTGCTCTTCCAAGGGTCATTTGGACATTTATTATGTCATCCATGGTTCATGCAATAGGAGCAGATAGACTACAGGCAATTGACATAGATATGTGTCTGTCCCAGCATGTACGAAGGCCATGCCACATTATTTCTGATATGGTCAGCAGGTTGGGTGTCCCCCACTCATTTCGGTCAGTCTATGGAATCTTGTGCTGCTGTTGTTTTCAATGTCAAGTTTTCTATTTATCAAAAACAAAGGATTTAATTTAATGACAGAATTTTTGTCATGCATATTATCCCTCTGGGCTGACATCAGGTTAAACATGGGTAGGATACACAACTATATAGGTGCTAAATTTATTATTTCGCCATGAGTCAGCAAGTACTTGAAAACCAACCCACTCATGATTTAATACAAGTCCAAATCTGCCAGTATCTCCCTAGACTAGAAAAATAAACAAAGGTAAACAACAGGAACAGAAACAATACATCAACCAGCAAAAAGAAAAAGTACTCACAGACATGACTCAAAATGTTATTTTTCCCTTATCATCTCTTCCTTTGTTTCTTATTTCAGGGCAGTACCAAGAGCTGCACCGTCCCAGGAACTACATAGTTACTAGACACCAAGAGGTAGAGATAAGGAAGGTCCAGTTCAGGATTTCTCTCTAATTCAACTGTTTTTAACAAAAAGATATTTGTTTACTGTCCTTAGCTCTCTTCTCTGGCTTCTCATTTTTCCATTTTGTTACTGACCTAGAAGTATTTTTCTTTAGTTTCTTGGCTCTAGTAATTAAGTCGTCTATGATTTTTCTTGTATTCCAGGAATTAAGTGTTATACATGTTAATACCGAAAGAAAATTGTGATGTCACAAGTATGTGTTAGCACAAGAGTTTGAGTGAGGGCTTTGAAGCGTATGCAAATGGCATTTCTAACTTTATTCAACTGAGGAGTGATTTATGCTTTGAGATGAAATACCCATCAAAGAAGCCAATTTTTAATGGAAACATTGATACTATGATGGATACTTTGAAAATTCTTAATCTGATTTCTTCAAGCCCCTCATACTATTCTCAATGGAATCTGCCCTGTTTTTTCTGTTGTGTAAGTAATCTGGAACCACAAATCCAGCTGACTGTCATGCTTTCTTCCTTTGATCCATTGCTTTAGAGTCATAGCTTCCTGGACCCAACACTCTGGTTCCCTGTTTAAAAGGAGCAGGAGACCCTGCCAATGTATGACACATTGCCTCAAGGGTAACGGAAGAAAATGTTCTAATGGCAGGGTAAAGGAGTGGTACTGTTGGCCTTCATTATTTTCCTTAAAGATCTTTGGGCTGGGGGTGGGGAAATAGTAGAAACTTGGATGGATTTCAGAAGAACAAAGGAATATGCGTTGATGAGAAATAGCTGGGGATATGGGGGTGACCACATTCAGCAATGCACAGGCCCCAACAAAGACAAGAAAATTGCCCTCCCTAATCATCTCAGATGGGTAAGTCCAACATAGCTTTCTAACATCTGCTTATCCTCTCCCACCAAACACAAGCTCCACCTATACACAATCAGCTGGGACTTGTCAATCAAGGGCTCTTACAGAATGAGACTTTCAAACTAGTAATAGCTACCATTTAGTGTATGCCCATCTTTTGTGAAATACTGAACTAGGTACTTTCAGTTTTGCAGTCACTATGCAATTGGTAAATCATTATTTGCCACTTACAGACCAAAAAAAAAAAAACCCCTTCTTGAATGAATTTTTAAGCAAATTTCTTACGATCACACAGAAAGATAGATATGATGTGGAAACTAAGTTCCATTGTCTCCAGATCATGCCTCCATTTCCGCTATGTCATATTAATTGTAACAGGACTATTTTTCAACCAAGGCATTACTAATTTTTGGACCCTTCTTTTGTTAAGGATTCATGAGAAATGTGCACTGCCACAGTAGCACTTCACTGCACTGTCCTCCCGTTGTTCATCGATTTGCTTGGGCAGGCCCAGTAATGTCTCCATTGTGAGATTTCTTGTTACTGTGTTTGGCATATTGAATACATCACGGGTAGCTTGCCAGGCTTTGCCGTGCGGGCAAGATACACCCGGTAGCTTGCCAGGCTCTCCGTGAGGTGCCGAAGAATTGAACTCGGGTTGGCCACAGTAACCTAAGAAAATAGCATTGGTTCCTTTTAAATTCCATTTTAAGTACTGTGGTTTACAAAACTGTTGTTGGTATGGTTTCTTACATAAAACTTCCAGGACCACACCCTCCACTAAGTGTCCACTTCCCTCCACCATAGTCCCCGTGTCCCTCCACCAATCCCCACCTTCTCCCCTGTGGTACGCTTCCTCCCTACTGGAAACCAGTTCAAAATTTGTTTCCTTTGTGGATCTGTTATTTCCCTATCATGCTTCTTTATATCCCACATGTCATAGTCATCGTTCTATGTCTGGCCCTCGCCTTCTAGCTAACTTCATTCAGCGTGATACTCTTCAGATCAATCCACACAACAGCAAATTGCATGATTTCATCTTTTCTTATACCCAAGTAGTATTCCATTGTGTTTATGAATCACAGTTTCTTTATCCAGTCATCTGGGCTGCTTCCAGATTATGGCTATTGTGAAGAGTGCTGCAATTAACATAGGGGTGCAGATGTACTTTTTGAATATATTTTGGTGACTTTGGGGTAGATATACGAAGAAGTAGAATTGCTGAGTCATATGGAAGCTCTTCTGTTTTCTAACAGAAAGATTATAATTTGTTCAGTAGAGCAGAACTTTAAGCTGCAATATAGAATATCCCAGACTTTTAAGCTGTAATTTTTTATGATGTAACATCTCCCTGTGGGGTCAGGGAGATAGTTTAAAGAGGTGAAGTCCACAACTTGTGTTTAAGAGATCCCAAGTTTGAGCCATGGAACTATTTTGCCCTCCATGCACCTCTGGGTGTGGCCCTGGTGTTGCCTAGCACTGTGGTCTCAAACAGTACCAAATGGCTGGGCCCAAGTACCAAACTACCAAATACTGCTAATTTAAGTATCCAGTATCACTACGAGTTACACCTGAGTTTCTAGAGAGTTCCACTGCCTATCCCCTCCCCCTCTAAAGAGATCTCCTTACCTCTTAATCACTTAATCACTTAATCCCCGTTATTCATCGATTTACTCCAGCGGGTGCCAGTAACGTCTCCATTCATCCCGGTTGCTTGCTAGCGTAGCCCAATGGTATCTGTTCGTTCTAGGAACATGCAGAGCCTCAAACCGATCATTCAGGGTCTTGACGAAGAAGTCTGACCATCTTGTAGGTGAGCGTCCACGTGATCTTTTGATGTCCCGTGGAATCCAATCAGTAATGGCTCTAGTCCAGCGGTTGTCTGTAAACCTCATTACGTGTCCAGCCCATCTGATTTTTGATGTCTTGGCAAATGAGACAGCGTCCCTGATTCTTGAGCGTTGACGAAGATCAGAACTCCGGATTCTATCTCTCATTTGAGTGAATCATGATATTCCAAGCATAGCTCTTTCGATTCCTCTTTGAGAGATCCGAATAGCGTTCTCATCCTGTTTTCGTAGGGTCCAGGTCTCTGAGGCATATGTTAATGCAGGAAGAACAGTGGAATCAAAGAGATGTGCTTGTAGCTGGAGGTTCTTTGTCCTTTTAGTTATTTCTTCAACGTTCTGAAGGCATTCCAAGCCGCTCTCTTCCCCCTGCGCAACTCAGGTGCCAGGTCATTCATCATGTTGATTTCTCGACCTAGGTATATATAACTGTTGCATTCGGAGATGGCGGTTCCGTTGAGAGCAAATGGAGCGTCAGGAACAAGGCTGTTTCTCATAAACATTGTCTTCGTAAGATTCAGCTGTAGTCCGACCTTTCCACATTCACGGTTAAAGTCGTTCAGCATTTGTGCAGCTTGGCTGATGTTTGGTGTTATTAGAACGATGTCATCAGCAAAGCGGAGGTGGTGTAGTTGCCGACCAGACCATCTATCTTCACTCCCATGCTTTCCCATTCCAGTCGTCGCATGATGTTCTCGAGGGTGGCACTGAAGAGTTTTGGTGAAATGGTATCACCCTGCCGAACCCCTCTCTTGATATGGATGATTACTTCTTTGTAGAATGGTGAGATCTTGGTAGTGAATCCGCAATAGAGCTCATGAAGGATCTTGATGTATTGAGTTTGTACGCCCTGATTGGCTATGGCTTCTGTGACCGCTTCCGTCTCAACAGAATCAAAGGCCTTCTTTAAATCAATGAACGTTAGACAGAGCGGCATCTTGAACTTACCTCTTAAAGCTTTTGTAATATGAGCACTACCAGATCTTCATGATTAATTAATTCAAAACTCTTGAGTCCCTACTGCACAATTTGGGCAAGATAGGTTTTCACATAGAGTTGAGAGATCCAGGTCAAAAGTCTACCTATGCAAATATTAATATAGACCTTTTATCATGACCATTTAGAACAAACATTACCAAAAGAAGAGAAATTAAAAAGGAAAGCAGGAGGAGTCTGCCACAATGTAGTGGGGAATGGTAATTTATAAGCTTTCTGTCCTATATACTAGAGAGAATATTTACCTGGTCATTTATTTCTCACTACAATCTAATGTCTTACAAAAATCATATGAACTTGTACCCATAACTTCTTCAAAATTCAACTTATTTCCTAGAAAACAAATGATGTGAATGTACCATGTCATCTCTGGTGATAGTAAGAAAACTTAGCTAATTCTATACTGTAATTTCCAGTCATTTTTGATGTTTCATTTTTGTCTAGATAGTGGAAAAGTGATTATTTCACACTTCTTATGAATAAAGATTGGAAGGGTTAGGAATATCTCAAATAATCCAAATTACTCTCTTGTCATTTGAATTGTGCAAATGGTTGAGACAGGATATGCCAATTCTTGTTCAATTTAGTATGAGGATGTGTAGAGTCATATTGCTCGAAGGGAAGTTATGAGATCATTCTAACTACTTCTGCCTCATGCCAGGTATACACCCAAACTGTGAAAGTCAAAGATTGGCTAATTGTTTCATCTCTTTTCAAAAAGTACAAACACTTAGCACTATCTTCATTTTATCACAATGGGGATAAAAAGCAACCCTCAAAGTTGCCAATGATGACTCTAACAGAATCTATTTAAAGGGCTTCATTTAGTGAGTTTGGAGATAAAAGATTGTGGTCTTTTGGAGTCACCTTTATTTTAGACCATTTATTGACATCAAAGTTATGACTCATAGTAATCTCTATGCTTTGAAAAGAAGTGGATACACATACCTCCCAAAATATAATACATTTTACCTTAGAGTGCCAGCAGGTATTTATACCCAGAAACTACTATGTTTCTCCACCTTTATAATTTATGAATGGAAACATACTATGATGGAGGAAGTTTCTTGAAGAAATACCCAGAAAAGGAGATTAGAGCCTTTTTCTCTAACCCCAATGTAAGCCCTACTGGATATATTAATATTCAATATTCAGACCTGATCTTGTTCCTCTGTCTTTCCTATTTCCAGCTATACTAACAAGGCCCAGTGGGAACTCTTCTTGATTGAGGCTGTCTCCAGAGTCCAAGAGGTAACTCCCTCCTTTCCTACAGATGAGACCTTAATTGTTCTTACTCTGTCTTTGACTTTGTCTCACATTAGTTCAGCTATAGACAATGGACTTCATCTCATATGCTAATTTGTACCAAGTAGTAAATGAGTAGAGGAAGATAGCATGGCCACTTATAAAGTTTGTGTGATGGGTATTTCATGGCTATCACAGCACAGAACAAAGCATTTGCAGTTTGTATCTACCTTTTGGGTACTAGCTCATAAATACCTAGAGAATAGAAATGCCTTGCTTTAGAGTTTACCTCCCTTGCATGCCTAATTTGTTCTAACAGCACAACTGGTGCTCAAACCATATTTGTTGATTAAGATGCCAAAAGATGCCTTTTAACACACCCAGAATAAGATCTAAATGAGGCTGGAAAGCTGAATCTTGATTTTACAAAGAAACATTTCTTCTGAAAATAAAGTGACAGGAATGGTGTACTATGTAGTTTTTCCTCGAGTCCTCATCAGATATCAAGATAAAATGAAGTTCCACACGCAGCCACACTTAGAACTAGATTTTATTTGTGATCTGTCTAGACTCATTGGAATTTTCATTGTTTTGTATATGCTTCAGAAGAGCAGTTATATGGCACATCCCACCAGATGCTGAATCTGTATTTGAATGATATGCTTAAAAGAAAATTTCAAAAATGTATCTAATTGAGGGGCTGGAGTGATAGCATAGCAGGTAGGGCATTTGCCTTGCACATGGTTTGATTCCCAGTATCCCATATTGTCTCCTGCGCACTGCCAGGAGTAATTCCTGAGTGCAAAGCCAGGAGTAATCCCTGAGCATGGCCAGATGTGACCCAAAAAGCAATATACATATATATATGTATATATATATTTGATATAAAGAGGAAATAGAAATATAGGGAAACAGATATAAAATATAGGGACATTATGGAAAATATAGGGAAAGAAAAAACTTTCCATGATTAAAAAAATAATAGTCATATTGAAATTCTCAACCTCTACCCTATGTTTCCTGCCTGAACAACTGAATGATATTAACTAACATATACAGATCCCTGTCCAGTTTCAGAAAATTCCAGTAACATTTGAAGTTCATTCTCATTTCACAAAGACTGAAAACTCCCCTACAGTTTCAACACTTACTGCCAGGGTTAATTTGAATTTCAGTTTCAGCCATTTTTGTATGCTTAGAGGAAAATGTTATATATTTGAAAATCAAGAAAAATAAATTGCAGGAGACTCACAGGTTGGGTTTTCACAGAAGTTTCCCTTTCTTGGAGTCACAAGCTCTTTTGGACCAGAGAGACAGCTGGTGGAACCTAGCTTTCAGCCTGCTTCAGCCTGACAATGTGCACTAGGCTATTTAGAATAGATCAAGAGAAGTACTAGCCTTTATGTGCCTGTCACTTCATATTTTTAGGAAAACTGGAAAGGGCCAGTGTGGTTCAGTGGTTGAATATTAAATCTTGTATGTGTGAGGCCCAGCCCTGCCAGGAAGGAAGGAAGGAAGGAAGGAAGGAAGGAAGGAAGGAAGGAAGGAAGGAAGGAAGGAAGGGAGGAAGGAAGGGAGGGAGGGAGGGAGGGAGGGAGGGAGGGAGGGAGGGAGGGAGGGAGGGGGAAGGAAAGAAAGAAGGGAGGAAGGGAGGGAGGGAGGGAGGGAAGGAGGAAGAAAGATTGGTTTAACATTAGATCTTAGTTCAACTGTTTTCCCAGATGCTTGATTTTGATGTAGCTACTCCAAAGATTTACTTTCAGGAAAAATAGGCAATCATTTATTATACACACACTATAGGGTATTGTTAAATTGAATAGAAAATGCAAGTGCAAGGACTTTATAAATACCATGGTAAAATAATCTCATACTTTTCACCATCACTAAGCTCCAATTGGTGGTTGGTTCCACTTCTGCCATATAACTTGCCTTAAAACAGAGATAATTAATTTTTAATGGTATTGATCTCATTTCTTTCAAGAGTATCTGAAGACTGCAACTCTTGTACATAATAGTGAATTTCTAAACCTTGTTGGTAAGAGAGGAGATATAGCTTGAAATGAGTTTACACAGAGCAGTAGTTTAGTGAGAACAATAGGCTTTAATGAAGAAAAATAGATGAGCAGTTTTTAAGGAAAGTGGAGGTATTTCTTTAGAAATTGAAGAAGAATTTTAAAGTTATGCTGACATCATACTCACCAGGGGACCTGTATTTAAGAGTACCATGACTGAGGGGGGCTACTCAGCTTGTCCCCAGACCTGATTTGGAACCTTTCCAACTCCAGGCAATTGTCTTTTCCTAGAAACATCAAGTCATTTACAGAGATGATATTTAGATGACATTTTATCTTTTCTCTCTGGTCTAGTAATTGTCCTGTCTGTCCTGTCTGTCCTCCGTTGTTCATTGATTTGCTCGAGCAAGCCCAGTAACATCTCCATTGTGAGACTTATTGTTACTGTGTTTGGCACATGGAATATGTCACAGGTAGCTTGCCAGGCTATGCCAAATGTCAACAATCTCTTCCTCAAAGTACTTGATATCTTTTAGAACAGATCCATTCATTCATTAAGAATTTAGGATCTGTTGATCACAGTAGGGGTTATGTTCTAAGGTAACACAGTTGTGAGGAAGCTAGTAAGAGTCCCTGGCTCACATGTTTACCTTCCTAGGACCACAGCCACTCCACGCAGCCTAATCTTTATTTTTTTCCCCATTTATTTTTTTAGTTAAATCACAGTGATATACACATTTACAAAGTTGTTCATGATTAGGTTTAAGTCATATAATGTTCCAACATCCGTCCTTTCACCAGTGTACTTTTCCCACCACCAATGTTCCCCCACCACCTGCCATGCACTTTTCTACTCTCTCTCTCTCTCTCTCTCATCCTCCCTCTCTCTCTTTTCTTTTCTTTCTCCATATCAATCTTTCTTTCTTTCTCTGTTTCTCTCATTTTGGACCTTTTGGTTTGCTATACAGATAATGAAATGTTATCAGGTATATCCCTTTACCTGTGCCCTTCAACCCCCACACTCTTGTAGCAAGCTTCCAACCATTGACCTGTACTCCTGTCCCCTGTTTACCCTAGACTTGGACATATATAGATAGATAGATAGATAGATAGATAGATAGATAGATAGATCTTACAAATGAATGTACTCATTCAACCATTCTATACCTGTCCCTCTGCTTCTGACTCATTTCAATCAACATGATTCTCTCCATGCCAATCCATTTATAAGCAAATTTCATGACTTCATTCTTCCTAACATCTGCATAGTCTTCCATCGTGTAGATGCACCATAGTTTCTTTATCCAGTCATCTGTTCTTGGGCACTCAGGCTTTTTCCAGATACTGGCTATTTTGAGCAATGCTGCACTGAATGTAGAAGTCCGGATGACATTTTGACTTTGTGGTTTTGGGTGACTGACGTATATTTCCAGAAATGATATTGTTGGGTCAAATGTGAGCTCAGTTTCTAGTTTTCTGAGAAATGTCCATTGTTTTCTAAAAAGGCTGGGCAAGTCAACATTCCCACCAACAATAAAGGAGAGTCCCTTTCTCCCAGCATCCAGACGAGCCCTGGTTGCTCTTGTTCTTTTGGATGTATGCCAGTCTTTGTGGTTTAAGATGATATCTAATTGTTGTTTTGATTTGTACCTCCCTGATTATTAGTGATGTAGAGCATTTTTTCATGTGCCTTTTATGAATTCTAATCTTTAGAAGAGAAAACTACGCTAAAATGTGTGTGCTACCATTTGAAAAAGCCCCAGATTCTGAGCATTGGTACAATCTCAGTTCTGTGTCTTTTACTAATTTACCATGTGATGTGTTGCATCATGCATTTCCTAATCTGTGAAATGATAGATCAAATTGGGTTCCCTGTAAACACTGAATTCTAAAATTAGACAATTCCTTAATGTTAGGAAAATTTGTGTCCTGGTGTCTGAATGTGTCCAAGCAAAATGATAATATTTGTCCTTCTAGCTCCACTAGCTATTCTGAAGTGGGTTGCAGAGAACATGTGAATGAGAATGAGATTTAATAATATAGGGGGTCACTGTTTGATTTGGTCATTAACATAAGTACAAGGAGGGTTCCTCTGCCATTTCTATTTGGGATCTCAAGCTATATACTTATGTCGCTTCAAGCATGGTGATGCCTGCCCCTGTACTGATGACTGACACAACCTGTGATTATTACAAACTCTTACTTCTAGACAGCCTCCCTCATTCAAGCACTTGGCGCACAAAACAGATATAGTAATACAGTTGAGATAAGACTTGATTATTACCTAATGAGAAAACAAGCTCCTGTCACCATTTGGTGTGTGTTCCTTGGAAGCTCAGCTCAAACTAGTTTTTTCTCCTTTCTGAAGAATGATTGAGTCTTTTCTCTTTCTTTCACTGCTGTATAGAGTTTGCTTTTGGAAGCAGACCTAGAATTTTTTGCATTTCTCCCAAGCTTGAGAGTCTAGAGGTATAGGATCTCTCCAGGTCATTAAGTATTATCAGCAGCATCCAGGCCCCCTTCTTATATAAATCCGTTGAGAATTGTAAAACAGAATCTCCCTGAAGGTATCAGGGATGATCATTTTGTCCATGATTCTGTCTCAAACTCAAGTTTGCCCGGCCTCGGAGCAGAGAATGGGCAATGCTGCTGATTAACGATAAGCTCGGTGCATTTGCATGTCCCTCTGCCAGTTGCTTGGCTACAAAGATGGCATGAGGGGAATGCTTTGCATTTGGGGTAACACCATAACAACTGGACTGAAAAGTATATTATGACTAAGAATGAGGACATTGTGCTATCATTTGTACAGGGGTTTGCTTTGGAAACTCCCTGTTCGGCAAAAGAAAATGTTATGACTACTGGTTTTGTGGTTTATCTGAGCATCTGCAACAGATTAAAGCCCCCAAGCATTTATTGAGCACCTCCTCTCCTTCCCCTCCCTCCACTTCCCCCTCCCCCCCATAATCATCACTAAAATGAAAAAATATCTCAGCTCCATGTACAATTAGGAAATACAATGGTTAACTCTGAATCCCGGCAGCGTGGTTTAGAAGGGTATCATTTGCAAACAAGATATTTGCTAAAGTAAGCTCTGTTGGAATGCATTGTCTAAATCTCAAGTGTCTGCCTAACCAACTACCTCAGGTGAAGAAAATTCCACAGAACCAGGCTGCTCATCTCCCTTAAGCTACCCCAAAAAGAGACATTCAAATCTCAGACACGTAGGGAAAGGAATTTTGCTGCATGGAAATCAGAAATTGCATCAAGTATACCGTGTACTTATTACAGAGTTGAGCTCCATTTTTTTGCTTCTTTCTTCTTATACAGAACTGATAGTGTAACACCACCAGGTTAAAAACAAAGGAAAAAATGGTGGGAAATTAACTATTTCACTTCCATAGCTAACAGCTATAGTCTTGGCTACAGTTCAAAGCATAATTCAAAAGTAAAACCAGAAATGAATGATTAAAATAAACTTGAGAGGTGGAGAGATAGTACACAGGTAGAGCACTTGCTTTGCATGCAGCCAACCCTGGTTCATTCCCTGGCAGTATATTTGGGCCACTGAGCACCACCAGGAGTGATCCCTGAGCACAGTGCCAGAAGTAAATCCTGACCATTTCTTATTAATGTCAATCTTAACCACTGGTAAAGAAAGCGGTAATGCATGATTATTTTCTAATTTTAAAATACACAAAGATACACCCAGTTTTATTGAGACTTGAATTCTAGTTAGAAGCCTGGGAAGGTCTTCGGGTGTTTCCTTCTATGTCTGTCCAGTTAGTAATTTTAGAAGTTTTGTCTGATCAGCAGGTCTCAAAGGTAATAAAAGTAATGTCAGCTGATTGTAATTTGTATTTCAAAAGAAAAATAATAGTTGTGTTTCCCATTCCAAGAAGGAAAAAACTGTCAGTAGTGAGCACTTTTGAGCTTTTTGATCACTTAGAATTCATCTTCATTTTTGCACTGGAGGCTGAAGCACATCCAGACACAGATGTGCAGTTGATTTTTGTTCAATTTCAACTCTTTGGGGAAAATTACACAGAATTGCATAATTTTTTCCCTGAATACCATATTATGTAAACACACCCATTTCATTATAATAACAGAGCTAGAGACACCCATAGGGAGAACATGCTAATGTTTTATATATATATAATATATATACATATATGCAATATATTATATATGTATATATATTACTCTAATGGACAAATCTTACACAAAGAAGACTTATAGCCCAAAATGAGACAACCTCCTAAGAACTGCTGTGCAAATATACGTAACTGCTTGGCATGGAAACAGTGTGCATCCTTTCACGTTGTATGGCCACATTGGTCTCATATCCTTCATTAAACCTCAGAAGAGAAAACTTGCCTAACCCAGTTTTGCATTTGTAATCACTGACCTCCAACGTATAATGACCCAGATTCTATCTCTTTTCTATATGCCTTGAGAGGCAGCAGTCTGAGGGTATGTTGCTTCCATCCTGGTAGTTTAGCAGGAATTGTCTTTTTTTTTTTAATGTAGAAGTACTGCTATTTATTCAGGCATTGATTAAACTGATTGAATTGGGCATGAACTCCACATTACTTTGTTGTTGTTGTTTTTTAATTTTTTAATTTAATATCCGTGAGACAGACCATTACAAAGCTGTTCATAATTAGTTTCAGTCATACAATGATCCAGCACCATCCCTCCATCAGTACATTTCCCATCACCAATGTTCCCTGTTTCCCTACCATCATCCCACAACACCCCATTCCCCCACCCCCAGCCTTCCTCTATAGGAGGAACTTAGCAGAAACAGTCTTGATCCACGAAGTAGACATTGTTTAATAAAATGCACCTATGTGACACCTTCATGGTTGTCCTCTAAGATGCCCTAATGCTACTGGAGATAGTACAGTGTCTCAAAAATTCCTCCTGAATCTTTTGGACGTAGTTGAGTTTAGTTAGGGAAAGAGGAACATTTGGAAAGACGGAGAGCCTTTTCTTCAAACCTTACCCACAGAGATAAAATACAGAGATGAGAATAAGTGACATTCTTGGGTTATCAATTAGACTTGGTAAAGAGGTGATTTTCAATTACAATTTAGTCTTAACCTGAAGGAAGATAATGACTCTTGAATAAACAGATGCAACTATTTTGTGAGATTTAACATATTCTCAAATAATTGGAAATTTTATGAAAGACCTAATTATTCTCAGAGGTTTAAGAATGTTAAATATGAGCGATTCAGTATGAAGTAAAAATAACAATTAAAATAAAAATTGCTTGACACCAGGACTCAAACAAAGGTATTTGTTTGGAAGCACTCGTTTATGTTACACTTTATATTGTTCCACAATTTGAACTCTTGCTGGAGTTGATAAATACCATGTTTGCTAGCAGAATGAGTGCTAGTAATTAGCAGAGTTCTAACCACTGTTGAGTAAATAATATTGTTTGGTATTAAAATTACCAATTAAAAAAGCTAACCAGTACTGCTCTTGCCAGATATGAAAAGAGTCCCAAAGAGTTCTCTTGGGGGGCTGGCAGGAAGGGAGATTAACTCAAGCACAAAAATATGTAAGTCTACAACTGTACCTCATGGTATTTCACTAATAAAAATTAAAAAATAAAAAAAGGTGGGAATTATGAAATTATCCAAGCAAGAGTTTGAGTCCCCCTTTCTGTGACTACAAACCTCAAAGGAATTTCAGTCTATACAATAGGATTAGTTGTAATGGCCTCAAGGAATTATTGTAAGGAGTAAAGTATCATATGAAAATAGTATACAGCAAAATGCCCAATGTTGATAGAGTTTTGAGTATCGTAAGCAAAAACAACATATGTGAAAGCATATCCTTAACTAACATCATTTCATTCACTATCTACCATTTTCAACATTAAGCAAAATGAGGAACAGTTATACATAGTTGGAGGAATGCTCCTACTGTTTTCTGAGGGTTAATCCCTTTTGTTCCCTCAATCTCTAAAGACTATCACCTGAGATTACAATTCTATTAATTTTTCAAGAGACATGTAAATCAAATGTATTACTTATCTCTCTTTGTCTCAGACCTGCATAAAAACTATCAAAGCTACATAAGGAAATGATTGCATTGGAAATTGCATGGTCTTTTATTCCTAGCAATGAATGAGATATTTAGAGGAAAATCTTTCCGGTTGTATTATAACATGCTTGATGATGATGAGGATGAAAATAATGATGATGATGATGATGATGATGATGATGATGATGATGATGATAATGATGATGATGATATTTTGTGGACTAGGTTTCTGAGCTATAAACAGTGTGGGTGAGATATAGTCAGGAGTTATGCCCTGTGAAGGATGGAGGTTAACTTAGATGTCATTCAAACTATCCAAAGTGTCAGGAGTCCAGAGGGTGACATTCTTAGGAGGTGAAGCAGAGAGATGTAAAACTTACACTGTAAATATTGCCATACATAATACCTAGTGATGACAAGGCTACATGCAGTCTATAATTTCTTAACCTTATAGGAAAATATAGTAAAAAGAGAGAATATTCACACAAACACTCAAATCAATAAAGAAAATGAATAATAGAAAAAGCATAGACAATTGGAACAGATACTGCAAAACACAGTTTCAGAAACAATCCCAACTCTTTCAGTAGCCAAGCCAATGCAATTGCAGTGCATTACCTATTAAAATGTAGAGATTGTTGAATGAAAACACACAATCAGAAAAAAAAATTCATCTATGTTTTGCTTTTGAAACAGAGTGGTCGATGGGGCTAGAGTGATGGCACAGTGGGTAGGGCATCTGCCTTGCACGTGGCCAACCCAGGTTCAATTCCCAGCATGCCATATGGTCCGCTGAGCACTGCCAGGAGTGATTCCTGAGTGCAGAGCCAGGAGTAACCCCTGAGAATCGCTGGGTGTGACCCAAAAAGCAAAAAAAAAAAAAAAAAAAAGAAAAAAGAAAAGAAAAGAAACAAAGTGGTTGAAAATTAGGAAAAATTTAAATCCAGGAATGCATTGTCCTTGTATTGTCCTAATGCCTTTATAATAAAATAATGACTTCAAACAAAAAATAGAATTAAATGAAAAAGTAATATGCTATGAGGAGTTATACTAAATTAGAAATTAACATTTGTCAAGAATCTTTAATGATGTAGTATTTATATGTAATGTAATTGTATGGGGCTGGAGCAATAGCACAGCAATGGGGCATTTGCCTTGCATGCAGCCAGCCTGGCCGAGCCAACTTTGATTCTTCTGCCCCTCTTGGAGAGCCCGGCAAGCTACTGAGAGTATCTCGCCCACACGGCAAAGCCTGGCAGGCTACTCGTGACATAGTCAATATGCCAAACACAGTAACAATAAGTCTCAAAATGGAGACGTTACTGGGTCCGCTCGAGCAAATTGATGAACAATGAGAGGACAGTGACAGTGATAGTAATAGTAGAGCTTCAAATATTAAGGACATCAACAGAAATACAAAGAGAAATACAAAAGTACACATCAAATTAAGAAACTTATTTATAGTTGCCAGTGCAATTTAGAAAACAAGAATAACACGGAGAACAAACTTCACCTTGAAAAAATAGAACACTTAACTACAGTTGGAGGAGTGAAATTCCTTTGAGGGAAATAGAAATTAATAAAAATCATGTTCTAGGCCATAAGGCAAGTTTAAAGAAATTTTAAGAAACCAATTTGATCGGGTTAGAGACATAGTACAGGGGTGAGTTACTCACCTTGCATGGAGTCAATGCTTGTTTTAAGTTCCTGGCACCTCCTACAGTCCCCTAAATGATCCTTGGGCACAGAACCAGGAGTAAGCCCTGAACACTCGCAGGAATGATTCAAAAATGAAGCAAACAAAAAGTATATATTATAGAAAGTGCAAACCAATTAATTATGTAAAGATAAATGCATACATATGGAAATTTAAAATGTGTGGAATAAAGCTTATATATTTAAAAATAAATTCATAGCCTTGAATGTTTAGAAAAATATTATTTGACAACTGAAAAATTTAGTGTAAGCCAGAGAAAAAGAGAAAAATTAAAGCAAAGACTATGAACTGCAAAACAAAAATTGGAGAAAGAATCACTAACATTAGCAGCTTAGAAAAGTATAGTTAATTTACAATATCCATCATTAAAAAATTCAAATTATACAACAAAAAAAAGGAATAGATAATTATAAATGTACAAGGAATTAAGTGAGAAATGTGACAAAATTATAAACTATTTAGGTAAGTTTTATTACTTAAAAACATATTATCAGCACTTAGTTGAAAAAATATGTATTTGGATGGTCCTCTTGAGTGACCTCAAAAGAAATAAAATTTGTAATGAAATTTTATTCTACTGGAAAACATGACACAGAAGGTATTTATAGGTAATATGACAAATATCCAAGATAAATAAATTCTTTTAAACAAAAAAGGGAATATTCCCAAACTTATCCTGTAAGGTTAACCTTGCATCCAAAACTAAAGACAGCCAGTGTAAGAAAATAAAAATTATTCACCAAAGAGAAAGAGCATTAACAAGTGAAAGGAACATTAAAATGTCAAATTAAACAATAGTTTCAAAATGATGTATCACAAATTTGGGGTTATCTCTGGAAGTAAGTTTCATTATAGGAAAATTATTTAATGTAAATCATCAAATCAGCTAATTAGAGGGAGAAACCATATGCCATCTCAGTACTTACCCAAAAAAATCTTTTAATAAAATTCGTTAGCAAACTAGATCAGAACGTCCTTCCCTGGTAAAGTAGATCCAAAAACTTTAAAGCAAACATCATATTCAATGTTAAAATATTTTCAAAAGCCTCTTTAAGACCAGGAACAAAATAAAGACACTAAGGAAACACCACTTCTATGTGACATAATTTGAGAGGCCCCAGTTTACAGAAATGTGGCCCAGAGTGTGCTCAGGATGTTCAGAGCAGCTTTGATTTTAATAGCTGTAAACTGGAAATTACCCAATTATCCTTTGACTCAGAATGGATAAATCAATTGTGGCATCATCATATAAGGGCATTCTATGGAGCAGGAAAATAAATGGACCTTATCTATATGTGTCCTTATGGGTGAATAGTGCTGAATATAAAAGCTAATCACAGCAGAATACAGAGTGTCAGTCCATTTTTATGAAGTTTACATCAAGCTCATAAACAAGCAAAATTTAATGTCTTTTTCAGAATAGATACCTATTTGAACTGTAAAGAATAATAGGAAAATGATTACCACAAAAATCAGCATCTTGGTTATATCTGAGAGGAGCACAGAGGAGGAGACCGGGGAAGGGTTTGTGTATAATTTTGTTTTAAGCGGGTCACAGATACACAAGAGATGATGGTTAATTTCTTAATGTAAGATTTATTCCTGCTCTTTCCCCCTTCATTGCTGACATTGCAGTGAATGGGGGAGGTCACACATATGCCTGGCTATGGAGTTTATACATTCTTTCTTTAAAATTAGGGGCTGGAGTGATAGCACAGCAGGTAGGGTGTTTGCCTTGCACACGGCTGAGCCAGGTTCGATTCCCAGCATCCCACACGGTCTTCCGAGCATTGCCTGCAGTAATTCCTAAGTGCAGAGCCAGGAGTAACCCCTGTGCATTGCCGGGTGTGACCAAAAAGAAAAAAAAATTATCATAGTGCAGCTTACAATGCTGTGAATATTTTTGGTTTTGATATACAATTTGAATGCACCTCACCACCACCAACGTGCCCAAGACTGTCTCGCTTCTGGTATGCCTCTTTCTTCCCCATCCGTTCCCCTTCTACTTAGAGATCTCCATGTTGTAACCTAACGTCAAGGTTTATCATCATATATATATTTTTTTATGGGGAAGGGGGCAGACTCAGTGTTGCTCGGGGTTTACTCCTGGCTCTGCACTCAAGAATTACTCTCGGCAGTGCTCAGAGAACTAGATGGGATGCCGGGGGTCCAACCTGGGTAGGCTGTGTCTAAGGTAAATGCCTTACCCGCTATACGGTCTCTCCATCGCCTGTTTGTCATCATTTGAGACTGTGTAATCTCTTGGTTTATTTCTCTATATACCATGGACTAATCACCCAGAATTTTTGTCCTTCTCCCTCTGACTTATTTTACTTAACATAGATAACCTCCAACCTCATTTTGAAATGCAAGATTTCACCTTTCCTTATCACAGCATAGTACTCCATTATGGTATATAGACATAGATGTATATATCTGTGTACACATACACATTTCAACTTTATTTCTTTGCCCATTCATCTGTCATTGAACGTTTGTGCTGTTTTCATACCCTGTTGTAAATTTGGCAACATCTTTTCCAATAAATACTTTTGAATTTTGAAGGTAGATTCTGAGAAGTAGAGTCACTGGTCATATGGAAACTCTATTCTTACTTTTTTAGAAATCTCTGTAATGTTCTTCACATAGATGCTGAAACAGATGACGTTCACACCAACAGAGACAGAAGATTCCTGTTTTACTACATCCCCAAATCCATGTCAACACTGGTTCTTTCCTGTCTTTTTGAGATATGCCGTTCTCACTAATATGAGATGATATTTTGTTGTTTTTATTTGTGTTTCCCTGACAGTAAGTGTATCAATGTATCACCGTCATCCTGTTGTTCATCGATTTCCTCGAGCAGTCACCAGTAATGTCTCCTTCATCCTAGCCCTGAGATTTTAGAAAGTGCCACACTCGAGGCTCTTTCAGGGTCAGGAGAATGAGACCCATCATTGTTACTGGTTTTTGGCATACTGAATATGCACGGGGAGTTTGCCAGACTCTGCCATGCAGGATACTTTCAATAGCTTGCCAGGTTCTCCAGGGTAAGAACTAGATAATAAGATGTCGCACTTCCGGAAGCTGGGTTTTATAGTCTCTGTGTCTTGGCCATTGATGGGATTACACGGTGCCGGGGACAGTTGTTGGGTATAACGCCTACATACTGGAAGATGAGGGATCTGGGTGGAGAGTGTGGAGAGTGGTCTTAAGCTTGGGGCAGGGAAAGAAACTCAGCCCGCCCTCCTCCAAAGGGCCCCAGTGAGAACAGCCAGGCGCAGAGGCAGGAGACTGTGCTGTTCTCTTCCGGGAGCTGGGATTTACAGTCTCTGGGTCTTGGGCATTGATGGGATTACACGGCGTGGGGGGGCGGGGGCAGTTGGTGAGTATAACACCTACATACTGGAAGATTGGGGATCTGGGTGAAGGAGGTCCAGTCCTGATCTGAGCAGGCTTGGAGATCTAAGCCCCAGGTCCCGCACACCTGTGTTCCTCTGCCAGTTCTTTCATGCGTGAGGCTCGTCTGAACGTGTGGAGAGTGGTCTTAAGCATGGCTGTGGCTGGAGGAACCAGAGGTCTTCAGCTACCGGGGCTCTGCTCGGGGCGGGGAGGGAAACTCAACCCGCTCTCCTCCAAGGGGTGCGGAGGTAGGAGACTCTGCCTGTCTCTTTCTTCTTTCCTCAGCTAGTAATCGACTTAAATAGTTGTAGTAAATCTACTTCTAATATTTCTAGCAATGTTATTCTGTATGAGCACAGTAAGAGATATATCAACTTAAAGTTTGCTTCTTCCTGAGGACGTCTTACTATATATTCCAGACCATAGTCCTCAAGCCAGGTTAGTCTTCCTAACCCCAGGAGGGTCCTAGTCTCATCGTTACTTTTGGATCATGACAGCATTTGTCTATCATCATGCTCTCAACTTATAGTTGAGTATTGTGGCGCTTTGGCATGGCCCATTTTGAAGCCAGGGTAGCTCACAGCTTACCCTGGGTCCATTCAGTCCCTTGTCAGGACCCTGCTTTTGGGGTGCTAAGAACTAAGAGCAACTGAGTCGAGAGAGCAGATGCCCAGGAGTAAATATTATTGGAGTCAATCAACTCCCAAGTTACAAAGCATAATATTAACTGTCTTCCTGTGTCCATTTAGAAAGGACACAGGTAAACTAAGTTCCCTGTGGCAAGGCTGAAAGGACAAACCCAATGTTATCCTACAGATGATAAACATTTTTAATTTGCCACATGGCTTTCTGTATGTTCTTTTTTGTGCATCTGTCTGTTCAACTCCTGTGCTCATTTTTTGATAGAGTTACTGGTTTTTCTGTTGTTGAGCTTTGAGAATGCTTCATATATCCTGGATATTATTGGATATTAGCACTTTATCTGATGTATGGTTGCAAATATTTGCTACCATTCAGCTAGGCATCTGTTTTTATGTTATACTAAGTTTCTTTTGTCACTCAGAAACTTTTTAGTTTGATAACTCATTTTTTGATATATTTACCAGTAGATGATACCTCTGAGTTCTATATCATTGAGAATTTTGCATATGTTTTCATTAGTATTTTACTAATTCTGGTCTAACCTTAAGATCTTTAATATGCTTTGAATTAATTTATAAGTATGCTGTGAGATGTAAATCCAATTTCATTTTTTTCACATGTGAGTATCCAGTTTTCTAAACACCGTATATTTAAGTGGCTCCATTTCTTGCACCCAGCTCCTTCATCATAGATTAACTGTCTATAAATTGAGGGGTTTTATCTCTGGTCTCTCAGTTCAATTCCAGTCGTCTGGAAGTTCCGCCTTTATAATAGCACCACATATTTTTTTAATTATAATAGCCTCACAATGGTTGTATGATATTGCATAACATATAAAAGAAAATATTTTAAAAAAATCCATGAGTGTGAATAAAATACATTCTTCCCTGGTATTTTGCCTTGTTTTTCCATACAAAATATCAGTTCTAGAAAATTGCCAGAGTCATGTGCAAGAAACCTTACAGAGTGATCCTTTAACCATGCTTCCTTTGTGTTTATTTGGTCTTGTGCCAGTCCTCCTGCTCTGTTTCCCTTTGCATTCTTCTAAAACCACACTTTCACTCCTTAGAGAGCCTTGTTCCTAAAGCACTGTCACTGTGTATACTATAGTCACTTGCATATTCCTCGACTTCCCTGAGGCATCTCCTCAATTTACATCTGCAAATAGAACATAACATACAGCCTCATAGCTGGGAATGGCAGGGGTGGAGGGGTGGGGAGGGGGGTGCTAAGAATCAATAGGCTAGTGGCCTGCATTTAGCACTGTAGCACTGTAGCACTGTCCTCCTGTTGTTCATGGATTTGCTCGAGCAGGCACTAGTATCATCTCCACTGTTTTTCACATATCGAATATGCGAGCTTGCCAGGCTCTGCCATGTGGGCAGAATACTCTTGGTAGCTTGCCGGGCTCTCTGAGAGGGATGGAGGAATCGTACCTGGGTTGGCCGCATGCAAGGCAAATGCCCTACCTGCTGTGCTATGGCTCAGCCCAAGTAATGACTCTAGTCCAAATATTCAAGCACAAATATTAGTCATTATTGATTGTTGTTATGAATTGAAACTGTGTATGTAGTGTTCCAGTTCCAGAGCAATGTTGGTCACAAAGTAGACTTTGAATCCATCACAGCCACCCAGAGTGGATCCAGACTTTATCACCTTTGCAATATGCTAAGCTAACTATTTCTGCTTTCAGAACTATACTCACTTCCATTATGTGTAACTAGCTTTCCATTCCATGTTCTGTCATCAGCATCTAGTCTCCCACAGCTCATCGCAGGATCCTCTGTCTCTGGCTCATCCATCATTCTTGGTCTTTCTCTTGAAATAGTTCAGTGAAGTAACAAATGAAAGCAGTAACTAAACAGATGATATAAGATACTCAAAACTTACATGTATTCCAGTCGCTCTTCTTGTTTTTAGGCAGTTACCAGAATTTGAACAATGAATTGTGGCTTCCCCGTCTAAAATAAGAGATGTGAGAACTTACTCCAGCTACATTTGGTTTAAACTTGAAACTCTTTTGACCCCTTCTTACCCAGTAGTTATATTTAATGAAGCGTGGAGGCAGGTATCCCTTGGGTTACTCCTGCTATAAATATTTTATCTTATTTTCACCTTTGTTTCTTACCAATTTATTTGCTATGTATTCTTTTTCTCTCTAATCCAAGACACGCACCACTAGTGTTGTCATCCAGATTATAAAAATTAATGTGCTCTACAGCAATATTTTTTCCACCAGGTGCTATGTGCCCCTGTCCATGGACCCTCAGGATATTTCAAGAGGGGAACAAGTGAAAATCCTGTAAATGAGGGACCACAGCTCAAAACTAGGAGCTCAGTGAGTAGACAGAGGGAACACAGGAAGGAAATATGATCAGAAGAGAGGTCAAGGTCAGAAAAGGTTTGAGAAACACTTCTCTAGAGTAGTTAAAGATGTACAAAAATTACTTGAAGAAACTGTCCTCTGCCAACAGCTCAAGTGATGGAGCACATGCTCGGATGAGCTTCATCCAGGAACGAATCTGTTGAGAAACTCAGGTATGAGGGTTTTGTGACAGAAATCTCCAGGCTCTGATGGAGTCAGAGATGGGCAAACTCCCTCATACCCCTGTTCTTCCTGGACCCTGGCAGCCACGCCCACAAACTGCCTCTGGCACCATATACATTGATTAACCAGCCATGATCGAGAGACTCATAAATAAATCTTGAAAGAGATCAGCAAGCTGCAAAGAGGTTTCCAGACCCCAAAGTTACCATTTCAGTTAAAAATTTAACTCCAGTTGTATCATCCCATTTAAAATTTTAGAATTTCTGGAGCACGCCAAATGCGGCCTCATGACACGTCATATTCTACACTGCTAATATACCACAAGTAGCATACCACATTTGATGGGATGTAAAGTAGAAGGCAATCCATCTCTATTAAGAAAATATTAACACACAAAGCTTAAATTGTAACATCTCTTATACAAGGGTTTAATATCTCCAGGGTGAGATACAATTCACACACTTTCTTCTAAGGAAAACTTTTTTGATCAGGTTTAGCAAATTAATCATAACAATTACTACAAAATAAATCATTTAGGGCCTGGTATTGGGGCAGGTTTGGATGGTGGTTGGGAAAATTGGAATAATGATGGTGGTAAGGTGCAATGGTGGTGGGATTGGTGTTGGAATAGTGAATGTAATGAATCATTGTGGACAACTTTTTAAATTAAAAAAATTTAAATAGAATCAAGTCATGGAGCACATGCCTAGCATTAAAAGTCCCTGAGTTTGATCCCTGGTACCATATTTCCCCCACCTCAAGCACTCCTAGGTGTGGTACCTAATTTTTTAATAAAGACTCTTATCTATGTCATTAACTTACCAAATTCCCCTTGAGTATTAAAATGGTAGCACACCATCCTTTGCGACTTCTTAGTGCCTTGAAAAAAATGTCAGATAAGCATGAGGAATGTTTGCCTTGATTGTATAAGGCAAAAGTGGTAATCCAAACATATAAACATCAAGGAGAGAAAGCTGAAAACTCAAAACCATCCCCCTCCTTTCCAGGAACTGACCATATAAGCATGAAAATATATATGGAAAAGAGAAAAGAGCTAATGATGTTTCTGACATGAAGTCCACTCTGGAGATAGAACTGTATAAGAAGAGGAGTCATCTGGTTCTTCAGCTGCAGAGATCACCCCTCTGTCCAGCAGCTCCATGGAAGGGAAGGAAAGAAAATTGCACAGACATGTTGAAGGAGACCACTTAATTGTATCACAGCCTCCAACTTTAAAGTGGTTGCAGGTGCCATGCCCACTGCTTACCCCACAATGCCCATTTCGGATAACATTATTTGCAATGCCCATAAACTCAAAGGAGAATATACTGCTAGAGGGGATAGGAGAAAACAGTCACTGAGCAAAAAGCTCAAAGCTCAGGAACAGAAGATTCACAGAAATCTGTGGAGCTGCTGCACAGAGGGGTGATGACTGCAGGAAGCAGTGCTATGCATTCCCCTTTCCACCACCACTAGAGGCAATCACCATCTCAAAAAAATAGGCCAGATCCTTTCTGGTGCCACTGGTGGTGTCTACTCACCCCAACTGACCTGATTAGGACCCCTATAGACTCCCATGGCACTGACTCGAGGTGTACACAGTGATAATGATTCATCCCACATCACACAGAAGCAGAGATGAGTCTTGTGCCCATAGTCACTCCTGCAGGTAGCTTTAGTGGGAACGATGGAGAAAGGGAGATCCATAATGTTCCCTGCAATTATTTATTTATTTTGCTAGTTGGACTAAAACGATGAGTTGAAAGGAGATTTAAAAGTTTGGTAAACACGCCCGAAGCAATGAGGTCAATAAAAGGGGCCAAAAACTTGATTGAATAAAACATCTTGCTTCCACCTCATTGCATCCTTGTCCATATTGATCAGCTGTAATAGAGCATGACAGAGGTATTGATTACCTGAGGCAATTCTCAGATATTTGGACCCTGAAAACAGTCATAGACTATCAAGAAGGCAGCGTTCTACACAAACCTGAAATTAGGAAGGTTAAGTGAGAAGGGGACTAGAGCTTAGGGTGTTCCAATGTTTATATTAATCTGGCAAATGACTTACTGGAAGCATATTGGGCTTCCCTGTACCCCCTACAGATAAGCATATATTGGTGGTATCTTCTAAATAGAGCTGATAAAATGCTACTTCAAGTTTATACCTGGTTTTTCTGTAATATTTATTTCTAAAAAATTCCCACCAAAAGCTAAAAGCAGGCTGGATGCATACTTTTCCATTTATTCCCTGCTTTCAAAAGCAAAGCAGAAAACCAGAAAAACAACAGCAAAAAAAAAAAAGTTAATGACTTAAGTACATTAATACATGGAAAACAGCAAGGAAGACAACAACACATAAATTTCCAAAAATGGGAAGCAGATGAATACATAGTAAATGCATTAGCAGACCCAAAATAATGCTGTGATCTGAGCTTGGATAAAGATCACTGTCAACTTGGAAGAGCATCGGATCCCTAACCCCATCTCCAACTCATATTCTGGAAATTGGTGTTGCAGGCAGATAGGTTAGGGGACCCCAGAAATGAGGTTTTGTGCAATAATAGAACTAAGAAAGAAACTTCCTGACCCTGTCAGAGCTCAAAGACATGGAGACCACATTCCTTTGACATCTACATATGAAGCACTTTGGAGCTGGGAAAAAATGAGGCACCACCCAGAAAAAGGCTGGATCCCCTCAGAAAAGGAGAATCTAAAGGTCATGGTGAGAATATGAAAGGACCATTAAGAGTCCAAGACATTTTCCCTGTAACAACAACCAGATTAACTTTTCTGTGTGTTCAGAACTCCAGGCCAAGGCAGTTAGGGAGAAGTCCTACTACCAAACCAACTTTGCAAATACATGCAGGGATCATTCTTCATCCTGGAAATTGACCTGCACCTCAACCTGAGTTGTGTCATCTCGTTTTTGAGAAGCCCTTACTCTTGTTCTCCATTCTCTCTCTATCTCTCTCTCTCTCTCTCTCTCTCTCTCTCTCTCTCTCTGTCTCTGTGTCTGTCTCTGTCTCTGTCTCTGTCTCTCTCTGTGTATGTATGTGTCTCTGTCTCTGTGTCTGTCTGCCTGTCTGTCTGTCTGTCTGTCTGTCTCTCTCTCTCTCTCTCTCTCTCTCTCTCTCTCTCTCTCTCTCTGTCATATAGAGAGTATAGTGGGCAGGGTGCTTGCCTTGCTTGCATTTTATCTCTGACACCCTAAGCAAAACCAAAATAAACAAACACAACCAAAATTAAAAAAAAAAACCACAAAATTTGCTTTACTATTTTGCCTTCTCTTGAAATTTTTTTCTGCAAGGGAAGGGGCTGTTTGGGTGCTCTTTGTGGACTTCTTAGTGGGCTTGACCCATGCCACACATTTCCAGAGTGATTGAGGTGGTTTGACCAGGAAGGTGAAGACACTCTTTTCTCCAGGCTGCCTTCCTCGCTCCCGACTTCACCTATCCCCTGCAACTCTTGGCGGGATAGGCAGGTGAGCTGCAGCAAATTTCACAAGCTACCTGGGGAACCCTCCTTCAGTGGATGTCCCCTCTGCCTCCTGCCTCGTGATGGAAGTTTGTTCCTGAAGAAGGTTAAACAGTCTCTGGAGAGGGGTGGCACCAGGCAACTAGGAAAACAAGCAAGACTCCAGGAGAAACTTCTCTGGGAAGGTGAAACAAATAGACTTCTGAAGTGTGAGCCATCATAAGAGGGTACACATCTGGGGGAAGAGGAGGCTGATTAGTGAAAAGGATGTTGGAACCCAAGGAAATTTAAGAGTAAGATCATTGTTATCTTCCAGGAAAACAAAAGTGCAGGGGGAAATTTATGACTGTGTTCTGCTCTATGCATAGTTGTAAAAAGCATTTTAATAGTGTATAACAATAGTGCGCGTGACTTGATTTCATGAAAATTACTGTAATGAGCTGAGGGGTACATGGAAAGAGGAACATAGATGGAGAAAGAAGGAGAATTAAGTCCTATTGGTTCTTAGTGGGTTTCTTTTTTTATTGAATCATCTTGAGATAGTTACAAAGCTTTCATGATTGAGTTTCAGTTATACAATGATCAAACACCCATCCCTTCACCAGTGTACTTTTTCCACCACCAATATTCCCAGTATCCCTCCCGCCACCCCCACCCACTCCATCCCCTGCCTCAGTGTCAGATCATTTCCTTCTTACTTGCTCTCAACTTTGGGGGCATTATGATTTGCAAAGGGCTGGAGCGATAGCACAGCAGTAGGGTGTTTGCCTTGCACGCAGCCAACATGGCCAACCCGAGTTCGATTCCTCCGCCCCTCTTGGAGAGCCCGGCAAGCTACCGAGAGTATCTTGCCCGCACGGCAGAGCCTGGCAAGCTCCCCGTGACATATTCGATATGCCAGACACAGTAACAACAAAGTCTCCGATGGAGACGTTACTGGGCCCGCTCGAGCACATTGATGATCAATGGAAGGGCCTTTACCTTTACCTTTATGATTTGCAATACAGATACTGAGAGGGCATCATTTTTTGTCCTTTATCTACTTTTAGCACACATCTCCCATCCCGATCAATCCCTCCAACCATCATTGACTTAGTGATCCCTTTTCTATCCCAGCTGCCTTCTCCCAGACAAGGGTCAGGAAGATTGCTCCACAGTTGAAGAAAAAAAATTTTTTTTGATAATTGATTTTTTTAAGAAAAGCAATACAAATATATTATTTAGAAATATGATTGTCAATGCTAAAATAATTATTAAAGGAGGAGTTAGCTAGGGGGATGGAGAATATTGTCAACTTCTGTAAATAAACCACGCAAAACAATTTAAGTCTTCAAAATTAGGCTCAGATAGCTTTGATTTAAAATATACATACACATATCTGGGTGTACATTTTAAGTGAATTAATAAAAATAAATGTGTGTCTAACTTGCTAAATAAAAAAAATCATAATGGAGAGAGGCCTCAGAAAGCTCAGTGGTTGTGTTCCTGTATCTCAGGATGAAGCTACCACTCTGATCCCTGACCCTGCTCACATGCCGAGTGCAATCCCAGCAACACAGTAACCAGATGTGTGGCTCACCCACTCTCTCCCCCAAAACGAGTACCCCAATTGGAAAAAAATGCATGAGTGTTTGAGCACCCGAACAACTGCATGCAACCCCCAATCATTGCAGCAAGAACAAAAGGGGAAAACAAAAAAAAATTTTTTTCAAGAAAAACAAGGAAATATGTGTTAAGAAGCACAGAAAAGCCATGTTAGCCAGCAGTTGGCTCAGTTTCCAAGGTGAGAGAAACAGAAGGTGGTGAAGGTGGTGTCGTCCTCTCCCTGCCTCCTTCCTAGCAAACCCACCCTGAGCCGTGCAGTGATGGGCCACTGGTCCTGCAGAGGAGATGCTGTTCCCTCGCTCAGGAATAACAACAGCCAGATGGCTGCGGCCTCCACATAACATCTCACTTTTAACAGCCTTTAATTATTCTCCACTTCTGATTGTACTTCTTAGGATATGGTTTTTAACTGAGGTAGCGTTGGTTTGTAACACTGCCTATGTTTCAGGTTTATACAATGTCATCTGCATTAAGTATCTTATGATCCCCCTTGAAAAGTCCAGTTTCCACCTACGCTATGCTCTGCTATGTATGAATGCTATCCTATACTATATACATTTTATATAGTATATACCCTTTATACATTTTACCTGCACCCCCAACCACAAACCCAGTCTTCTCAGGCAATCACTGTTAGTTCAGTTATCAGAATCTAAATAGTTTGTTTGGGATTTGTTTGTTCTTTTGCTTTATTTCTTTACCTTTCATATGTAAATAAAAGTATTCTTCTCTGGCTAACTTTACCTCACTTAACATGACACCCTTAGGGTCCATCATGCTGTTGTAAATGGCAAGATTTCATTCTTTCTTAGAGCTGAGAAGCACACACTACATTTTCTTTATCCACTCATCTCTTGATGGGTACTTAAGTTGTTTCCATATCTTGGTTACTATAAATAACACTGCAATGAAAATAGGGGTGAAGTATTTCTTCAAATTAGTGTTTTTGTTTTGTCCTCCTAAATACCCAGAAGTATAATAGCTGGACCAAATAGTATTTTGAATGTTCAGTTTTTTTTTTTTTGAGAACTCTACTCTCGATTTGCTCAACTCTACAGACATGTTTTCTATTGGGTAGGTACCAATTTACTCTCTCCCTAACAGTGCACAAAGTTTCCCTTTACTCTGTGTGCCTACCAAAACTTGTTGTCTTTTTGATACTAGCCATTGTCACAATTATAAGGTCAATCTCTCTGTGGTTTTGATTTACATTTCCTTAATAGGCGATGATGAGCATCTTTTCCATACTCAGTGAAATGCCTAGATATTCAAAACTGTAGACAGTTTTGAACCAGTATGCTTGAGTTTTTGTTGTTGTGTGAGTTCTTTATGTATTTTGGATATTAACCCCTTATTGGCGGTAGGATTTTCAAATGTCTTCTCTTATTCAGTATAATGTCTTTTCATTATGATGATGCCTTCCTTCCTCCAGTGAAACTTTTCAGTTTGATATACACCACACCTAAAAAATTAACTCAAGGGGCTGGGCGATAGCACAGCAGGTAGAACATTTGCCTTGCACACAGCTGACCCAGGTTTGATTCCCAGAATCCTAAATGGTCCCTCGAGCACCACCAGGAGTGATTCCTGAATGCAAAGCCAGGAGTAACCCCTGAGCATTGCCGGGTGTGACCCAAAAAGAAGAAAAAATAAATTCAAAAAGGACTAAAGACTTGAATGGGAGACCTGACCATAAAATATAAAGAAAACATAAGGCAATAAGTTCCTTGACACTGATTCTACCGAAGTCTTTAAGATCTGACTCTAACAGCAAGGGAAACAAAAGCAGAAATAAAATAAACAAATGGAATACATATAATTTAAAAGCTTCCTGGTGACATTTTTAAATATTATAGATAGTAAAAATTATTTTATAAGTATTCTAACACTAAAATATTTGAAAATTTCTCTAAAGTTTATCAAACCTACTTACTGTCTTTTTAAAAATTTTATTTTAGATGCCATGATTTGCAACATTCTTAATGATAGAGTATCATGCATAGAATATTCCAAAACTACATACCCCCCACCAGAATGCGTATTTAGAAACCTCCATAATTGTCTCAGGGATACCCTTTCTCCCACTCCTAACTCCACACTAGGATAAACTGGTTTTGTTGATGAGTTTACAGATTCTTGTGCTTTGGGCCATTTGGGGTTTTTTTCTTTATTTGTTTACTTATATTGAATATATATGAGAGAGATTATTCTGTGTCTGTCCCTCTCCTTCTGCCTGACTTCACTTTGTCATGATACTCTTCAGTTTCATCATTGTAGTGGCAAATTCTATGATTTCATCTTTTCTTATGAATGAGTCATATTCCATTGTGTCTATCTGCCACCATTTCTTTATCCAGTCATCTGTTCTTGAACACTTGTGTTGTTTCTTGATCATGGTTCCTGTGAATGGTGCTGCAATGAACACAGGCGTGCAAAAGTCCTTTCTGAATAGAATTTGGGGGGGCTTGAGGTAGATGTCAAGTAGTGACATTGCTGGGTCATCTGGAAACTCATTTCTTAGATGTTTGAGAAGTGTCCATATTGTGACCTTCCTTGGAATAAATAAGCTTTACAAATCTAGATAGGGGAGGGGTGCACATTTCCCTTACCCCTCATCTTTTTTTTTTTATTAGTGAAACACCATGAGGTACAGTTGTAGACTTAGAAGTTTTTGTGCTTGGGTTTCGGGTATACAATGATTGAGTACGCATCCCACCACCAGTGCCCAATCTCCACCCCCACCAATCCCAGTATCCCTCCCACCCCACCCCCATCTCCCATCCCACCCTGCCTCTGTGGCAGGGCACTCCCTTTTGTTCTCTCTCTCCTTTTGGGTGCTGTGGTTTGCAGAAGA
The DNA here is from genome assembly GCF_029834395.1 of Sorex fumeus. NCBI lineage: Eukaryota > Metazoa > Chordata > Mammalia > Eulipotyphla > Soricidae > Sorex > Sorex fumeus. The sequence continues at coordinate 62,732,766 of NW_026606059.1, forward strand.
GGCATTGGGTGGCAATCATGTTGGGTCTATAGTCTACTTTCAGCATGCATCTCCCATCCTGGGCGGATCTTCCCAGCACCCTTTATTTGGTGCTCCCTTCTCTATCTGAGCTGCCTTTACCCCTAGAGTGTGCGGCTGGCTTCGAAGCCATGGAGTGAACCTCCTGGTATTTATCACAGCTGTTCTTGCCTTACCCCTCATCTTACCTTGTATGTTTTACACCCTGGGATAGGAATCTCTGTGATTCTTAATCTTTTATTTTTTCAAAATGGATTTTAAAATAACAAAGCTAGGGTCCACTTTTCAGGAGAATCCCCATATAGAGATTTTATTTTACATTACCTAATCCCAGACCACTGAAGTATCCATGAACCTGTTTATTCTGATCCACATCCCTTGCTATCCTAATAGTCTTTGTAAATGTTGGAGAAAATGCCTAAATGGGCCCAAGTAGAGGAACTTCGGTTCAGGCTGATATATGGCTTTAAAACAAAAAAATAGTCTATGCATTGTTTTATGACTGACTTTTTAAAGTGTGGGGAATGGGTTCTAGATCCCTTTTTGTCTTTAGATTTCATTTGCCCTTGTACTTTCTTCCACTCGTTCTGAAACAATGCCTAAAGAACGCCTTCTCTAAACCCAGATTTCTGAATTTCTGGCCTCAACTTAGAAAATTACCCTCACCGGGTTGTTTTTGCCTTTCCAAAATAAATAAATAAAATGCTTCATTATGCCCAATTTGTCCTACATAGTCAAAGCTGCCATATGGCTACAGTGGATGCCTAGTGAAAATATATTTAATATATCATAAAACCTACATAAAGATGTCAAATGCCCATAATGAAAGACGAATCCTCTTTGAAATATTGCTTTACCAATTAGCCACCTGGTGCTGTCTGGCCAAGTCCTAATCAATTAGCCAGTTGTGGGCGTTTGAAAGATATGCAAGTCCTGAGGAGAGCTGAGAATACTTAGCAAGTTTAGTGGTGATGAGAGTGCCAGGATAACTGAGTACAGGATGTTCTCATTAGGAAAATGCCTCATTGTGGTCCATTTCCACTCCCTCAGGTAATCACATCACCATTGGAAGCAACTAACAACAAGGAACCCTGCCATTGGCAGAAAGATGGAGTTTTCAGTGGCCATGTGAATAGCAACAGAGTTGAGGTGATTGGAAGGTACTTGAGGAATTACCTTCCCTTGGTTGGGGATCTTTTCCTTCCTACAGTGGACAACTAGGTCTCAGGTTAAGTTCTCACCTTTTGATACTGTCAGGTTCACAGAAGTTCATCCTCATTTCCTTTGCTATCAATTGTCCAATCAAGTGAGAAAGTCTGAGAGAAGGGCAACATAGGTACACTTGAGCATGGTTCCATAGCCTGTAGAAGTGAAGCAGATGACCATGTTATAATCCCAGAGAAGCCAGCGCATGCCGTCTCATGCATTTGTTTCATTTCTCTGCCTCCCCAGATCTTCCACCATTCCCCCATTTCTCTGAGTATATATGCCAGCGGGATGGAGCGATTGCACAGCAGATAGGACATTTGCCTTGCATGTGGCCGATCTGTGTTCGATTCCTCTATCCCTCTAGGAGAGCCTGGCAAGCTATAGAGAGTAGCCATGTCACCCGCACAGCAGCACCTGGTGAGCTCCCTTGGTGTACTGGATATGCCAGAAACAGTAACAAGTCTCACAATGGAGCTGTTACTGGTGCCCGCTCAAGCAAATCTATGAACAACGTTTTACTCTGGGTAATCCCGGCCAGTTTTTGAAACCAAGCTATGAGTATCCAGATACCTTTGTGAATATCACTGAGGTTTGCAAAATGCTTTCCTAAAACCAAAAATCTACTCTAATGTTGATTATTCCTGTTATTCGTTATTCGTTGATTGCCTCGAGCAGGCCCCAGTAACGTCTCTTTCATCCGAGCCCTGAGATTATATTCAAGGCTCTTTAGGAGAATGAGACCCATCATTGTTACTGGTATTTGGCATATTTGGTACGCCACGGGGAGTTTGCCAGACTCTGCCCTGTGGGCAGGCTACATTCGGTAGCCTGCCAGTTTGTCCAAAGTAGGAATGAGATAATAAGATGTCATAAAAAGATGATTATTCATGTTACTAAAATGAAACAGGCACACATTTTACAATAGAAAACTGAAAAATTTCCAGGAGTGCAGGATTTGAAAGCATCCCAGAATTTGGGAAGGGCCCCAGCAGGTAGAGGAAGGAGTCTGTTTCTCTTACCTCAAAAGGTTGTTAGCTGTGTCAATTGAGCAAGAGCTCCTGAGGCGGTTACATTTGTCTTTCAGGATTGAGTTAACTTAAAGATCCTATTAATCAACAAAGACTTTCTTAAGAAACATTGTAAGAAAGTTTGATTTGAGAGGAAAACAAAAATGCAACTTTCTTGAGAAACAACAGGACACAGCACTATTTCCATTGCATGGAATAAGGCTTAGCTTTTCCACAGCAAAGGAAGTCTCAGATTACCATGATTAAACCCATCTTCTTGTGGGAGGTCAGTGCATTTGCACTTTGTGCAAGCCTTTTAAGGACTGTGTGTTTACTGTCAGCGCCTTGCAGAGAATCATCTTCATTTCCATCCCCACTGCCTCCCAGGCAGGGCCAACTGGTCTTGGTTCTTCTCTTGGCTAATCCTGGCTCTGAGCATCAACTCAGAATTTACATCGATTTTTTTTTTACTGGTGCTTACACATCTGCTTCTCTTTATCTTTGCTGGAGTTTGTCTCCTGCTTGCTCTCTACCATGAAAGCCTGAAACCTACAAGTTGTCATTCATGTCTTCTTTTAAATGCTCTTGGGTAACATCTCAGACAATACTACAGAAGGAAATCCAGATCTTGGACATGTGAAATGACTCCCAAACTCATCTACTTTTTTCTGTGATACATGTTTTAGAGGCTGGGAACAAACTGTGGCATTTAACTTCAGCACCATGTATATCTGAAGAGCTTCCTGCTCACCAATATTCTATACTTTTATTTTTTTTTTTGCTTTTTTGGGTCACACCCGGCTATATTCTGGGGTTACACCTGGCTCTGCACTCAGGAATTACTCCTTGTGGTGCTCGGGGGACAATTTGGGATGCTAGGAATCAACCTGGGTCAGCCACGTACAAGGCAAACGCCCTACCCACTGTACTATCTCTCCAGTCCCAATACATTTTTCTTAAATATTACGTACAGAGCACCTGGTTTCCTGTCCTGTTTTGATCCAGCTCCACATTAGACAATCCAGGACCCACTGCTTTATGCCTAGTGCCACTGTTTAAACTCTGCACACATGAAAATAGAATGAATGTTTATTAAATGCTTAGTCTTTTGCAGATTCTGTGCTTAACTTTTGCAACCTGTCATCCCAAACATGTCTCCAGAGAATAGGCAGCTTTTACTAACAGGGAAAATACAAAACAAAACCCAAACCCACTGTGTCAAGACTACTTTACAATATCAAGATTCTCAAGTGGAGAGGGGAGTATGAGATGAGGCAAGAGTAGCTGACTTTGGTTTGTTGTCATTGAAAGTGGATGGTGATGGTTTTGGGTTCATAGCACTGTTTTTGCTCTTTTCTGTTTCTGTTTAGAAATGTCCATAAAGTCATAACAAAATTTTTTCAATATGAAAGTAAAACGAGAATGCAGTAAGAAACTTTCAAGTCATTACTTCCCCATCTTCTCTTTGGTTAAGATTATTTAGGCTCTTCCCGTGTAGAAAACACTCAAAATTCGCTGGACTGTATTTTAGAAGTCCACTGAATTTCTTTATAGTTTCCGACCATCATTACCTATCCATGATCATACAACCTTTAAATTTCCCTTAGTGTTTTTCCTGAGTATTCTAAAGAAGACTGTTCTGTACCCCCAGAGGACACAAGAGGATGTCATTTCAAATGTCACAGAATAATCATATTGCACTGTTCAGTTGTAATAATGTTGCTTTCACCAGGAACTTGTCTCTGGGGTAAACTACTTCCTGTTGTCTGTTCCATTGCCTCATTTTCTGTTGTTAACTGAAAAATTATTCATTTCTATTTAGACTTCAGACCTGCATCTGCTTGATGTTGTTCCATCTGTTCTGCGTTGTAGTGTCTTTTGTAATAGATTAGGTGCTGGGTAACATTTAAGAGATAGGTCAGCGTGGGCCGTGAGCTTCCCATCACAGCAAACAAATGTCTTAAATTCTTAAAGAAAATATTAGTGGAATTTTATTACCATGTAGAAGTCCTTTTGCACTTGAAAAATTGCAAATTTACTTTAGCTATTTTTCTCTGTGGTCTTCTTTGGCATTATCCCAAGTGCACAATTCAAAACTAAGAAGCTTGGTCTCCTGAAAGTAGCCTGAAACTTGGTCACTTCTACCCACAAGGAACTGGTATGCACTAGATTAAGAGTTCAAAAGACCTTGAGTATCTTTGTGACTGCATGAACTAGGGTGAGCTGACTATTGCTCAAGGAAGGGAGGTTTCCCATGGATGGCTTTGGCATTGAGAAATAGGACTGAAATCTGACCTCTGCAAGTAGCTCCCCCTACTTGAGCTTTTCTCTCTGTAGAATGCACAACTAATACATATCTCATATTATTGTCAAGAAGGTAATGTTAGAAAAGTTTTCAATATAGGTCCTACTACCTGCAGTAAAAACTTTATAAAAGGTGAATAACTATAATTACTATTAAGTGTACAAGTCACTGATAGCATAGAAAAGTGCTAACCACAGATGGTAAGAATTAATTTAAAAATATAATGTGTTTTCTTACTTGCCAAATTAAGTTAAAACCAATTTTCACATTAGCAACAGGCATTTGCTAACTTACGAAACACAGCTACCAACAAGATACCAAAAAAGATCTTTGAGACCGATGCTCATTTAATGTGTCATATTCACTTTGGGTGAAAACTGAAATGTGAGAGGTTTGTTGAATTATTTTTCTCATTCTTGTCTACCCAGCTGTCATTTTGTGGATGCTCAGGGGTGGGAGTGTGCTGACCTAGGCTTGGTTGGAACACAAGTTTTTGTGCTTTGATTCTGTTTTGTGTTTGAAGGTAGTGATGAAGAATGCAGGAGAAAAATTGTTAGATGCTCTAGGGAAAATACAAATGTCACCTTACATCTATTGTCTGTAAAGTTGCAAATGACAGAGAACAGCAGTGCTAATAAGTGGTACTATGTCTAGTTGAGTTTTGAAAAAAAACAATTCACCACTGCTGAGGCATTTGAAAACTTTGATGAGACAGCTTTTTGGACAAATGAAAAAAATCTGAGACTGACATTAAATTTTATTGTAAAGCTAAATGCACTCATTTAACACTTTTAAACAAACATTTATAGGGGTTTTTTTTCTGGGAAAAAGGCACCAGTTTACTAAAATAAGTAAAGCTATTACACATGAAAAGAAAGTATCTCCTTTAAATTTCATATTTTTAAGTGAGGACTAATTGCAAAGAGATGGGTAGAGTTTAGGTAAAGTCACAAAGAATAGTGCAGAACCCAGGTATTGTGTCAGTAAGAGCCATAGTTAACTGGAGACCTAAATGAACAGGGGAAGGAGTGTGTCCTGGATCAGGTCAATAGAACTACACAGGGTCAATATGATAAATAGGCATTCCCACTGTGGGGAAATGCAGCTATTGGCTTCTTGCAGTGAGCTGTAGCCAATTCTGAACGGCCAACTGGGGAGCTCATGGAAGAGAATATGCTACAGAATCACAACTCTCCTGCCTTTGTGTAACTCCTATTAGTACTTCCCATTGGAAAGTCTATGCTGGAAGCCAGAAGGAACTCTGGGGAGCAGTTCACAGAGGTCAGCCTCCAAAGGCATGAAGCAGAGTGGAAAGAAACCAGGAAAGGCCAAGGGATGATTTCACCTTGATTATGACTTTCCTCAAGTTTCTCAGACAGACTCCCAAGCCAGTCATTACATTAATTAACATTATACTGATATTTATGAAAGAATTTGGTGCCCCTGATGACCAAACTTCCAGCGCTGGTATCAGGAACATTTATTCTGATCTTAAAGAACGAGAACAAGTTTGCTAGGTGATGGGGGAAGGAGGGGGTGTCATAAGGGACAAAGGAAAGGCAACGGTGCAAGTTGCATAAACCAAACTTGTTCAGAACTCATCAGCATACTCCAGTGGAAGGTACAGGCTTTGTTTGGATTCTTGGAGACTATTATCCATAGTCACCACAACACGTTTAACAAGTGAGTGTAAAGTGATCTGGCATCTCTCTGTCTACCACTGACTGGTTTATTTGTTCCTTTGGAGAGTCACTGTATCACTGTTATCACTATCATCTCGTTGTTCATTGATTTACTCAAGCGTGTTCCAATAATGTCTCATTTGTCCCAGCCCTGAGATTTCAGCAGCCTCTCCTTACTTACCAGTCTTTCCCAATGCTGCCATATTGGAGGCTCTTTCAGGATCAGGGGAATGAGGCCCATTATTGTTACTGTTTTTGACATATTGAATACGCCACGGGTAGCTTGCCAGGCTCTGCCATATGCCTTTGGAGATTAATTGAACAAAATGCTATTGTTTGTAAACCCAAGCCACTGGGATATTTATTAAAATTAAACTTGATGGTGAGATGAACCACGGATACTCTTGAATCTTCCTTTACATGATCGAAGTGAATAGCCCTCTGGAGCGGTGGGTCTAGAGCCAGCATGTGGGGGAGGCATGAGGGTGTCTCACCATCACTGAAGTCCTGGCAGAGCCCTCTGCACTTAGCGCACCTCTCTGTAAAGTATAGATTGTGCTTGCGCCCTCCACCCTCTCCCTAAAATTATTGTGAATGTCAAACAAGTCACAGACAAAGAACTCAGCAGATCAGGTGCTATAATGCCTCAGCATCATGTGTCAGTTAGCAACCAAAATGAGTCACCTTAATGAATTTTTCAAATAAGCCCATTAAGTTGAGTTCCTTAAGCTGGGGATTCTCAGTCTCCGCAATCTGTGACTCTGGAGTTAGGGTCCTGGTGTTAGGGGACTGTTCTGTGCGTAGTTGGTTGTTTCACCTGTATGTATTATTCACTGGCAAGCCCCACACACAACCCATTGGGTCAACAGAAAATGTTTCCAGATTGCTCCAGCGCCCAGAGAGGACATGATTACCTGCTTTATGGCAATCATAACATTAAGCATTCATTCAATCCTAATCATTCATGAAGAAAACCTTTCTAAGTAACATTGGTCCTGCCCCTGCCCTGTTAAATGTGAGCTCCTGGATTGTTAAGCCAGAAGACTGACTGCAATCATCATAACATCTTTGAGATACATTGTCCATCTGCATCCCAGATCTGATAGATCTTTCGAGGTCTTATGTCAGCATTTTATGCTTTTCATTACCAAAGGCTCATGAGGCTGATAACTGTCATTTTTATAATAAGCAGCCAAGTAATATTTCTAATTGGCTAGGAATTTTAAAAGTGCCTAGCCAGTTTTCAAAGAATGCCTCGAAGATGAGAATCAATTATTCCTGAATTTAGGTCTGAACTTCACAGGAGCTTGGCGGATGGACTTGGTGTATTTGAGCCACATGGAGGCCTTCTTTCCCCTCAGTTCTCAAATCTTGTCCCCTTAGAGCCATCACCCCACTGGGTGTGGTATCCTCACAACTGTTATTAATAGGAGTGCAGGTTATTGTTCACACCAGCTTTCCCGTATCTTTAATTTAAGATGCCACGAGAGAAGGATGAAATGCCTACTAAGGTTTCAAACACACCTCTGAGTACAGATATATCAGAAAATAACTAGTCCCCTGTTTTCTCACCGCTATCCATACTCCTGTTCACACTTAGATCCTCTAGGATCTAAGGATAAATACAGGATAAATACATCATTGGTATCAGTTAGGAGGATACATAGAGCCTCGTAGAATGTAAGCTGATAAAAACATTCTCTGATACTTTAAGAAAATATTTTTTCATGTATTACCCTCTCTAAAGTGATGACCCAGTGCTAGGCACCTAGTAGGTGCTCAACCAAAGTGGTGGGGGAGGAAAGCCCTGATCAAGAATCTAACCTCACTCCCCAATTGCCACTTTCAAATACTCATGTAAAGTGTGACAGGCCAAAGTTAAGAGCTTTAAAAATCCACATGAGGAGAGTGGTTCGTAATGAAAGCACAAGCTAATCTTTTATGTCACAGATAGAGAAAACAGTACTGTCCCAGGGGAGGCGGGGGGGGGGGGGGGGGAATAACTAAATGTCAATCCATTTCCTGTTCTGCTTTGCTCTTCTTTTAAATTTAGGGCCCGGGAATGACCCTGCAGGTTCCAGCATGCAGGATGAATTAGCTTCCTTTTATTTCTTCTGTTGCAAATGTTTATGTTTTCCATGAGACAGGAAGAGAGGTTAAGACTGGAGTGTCCCCCTGACCTGAGTGAATAGAATCTCAGGTATCTCAATCAACTGGCTTGTCGAGGTTGCTCAGCTGTTTCTGCCTCATTCGCCTGTAAAAGAAATACTCTGGAATGTGGGCAAGGTCAGAGGAAACCATTTCTGTTTAGAATGGCTCTGTACATTAAAAACTAGAAAGGAAAAAAAAAGATTCCATGCCTAATAAGACCCTGATCTCCAGAGAAAAGCCACTTAGCTTGTTGAGTTTCTCAGAGTCATTGCTTTAACAGGCCCCTTGGGTGACAAGCTTCTAAATGGTGATTCTACTGACCAGACCCTTAAGAATGGAAGTCAAGACTGACCGGTTGCAAGATCTCCCTCAGAGTTCGTCTTGTAATTCAGACTAATCCTGAAGGTCTGAACTGGAATTTACCAGGGATGCATGACGTGTACTCATAGAGTTCATTTGCTTATTCCACTGAGGAATTCTTCAGGTCTCAAGAGCAGCTGAACTGGCCATTCCTCCAAAGGTAAAGAAATTCTTAGGTCATGAAAAACATTTATTCATATTTTCAAAACTCCAACGTCAGCCAGAAATCAGGTATCTGTGGATACCTGCAGTTCTGCAGTTTCATTCAACATTTCATAGAGGTCATTGGTGAATTCGTTGGGGCCAATGATCCTTTTTTAAATATCAGAGTAATGTCAACCATCTTTCTGGCAGAAGGTACCTTATTAAGTTATATTGTCTGTGGATGAGAGAACTGCCTCTCAGGCATTAGTCTTCCCAGAACAGGATAAGAATCTCATGGTGGTGACTGTGGTACATAGTGGGGGTACTTAGCTCAGTTTCCTCAAACTCATACCCAAAAGCAGAGTCAGTGGTTCTGGTTGCCTTTTCTACTGAGGGGAATACACAGGAGTTAGGACAATTTTCAGAGCAATGATCTCTATGAGGAGCCTATGAACCCCATGAGCAACTAGGATATTCCAAGGTGAATTATCTGTGTGAAAATCATACAATTGAGACGGGCGGGGGAGTGGAGGTGGGGGAAAACCTATAGAGAAATCACAGGAAGGAAACAAGGTCAGGGGGGACACAGGTGGGAAAAGGTTGAGAAACTAGTCTAAAGTAAAAGAAAACAGGAAATTGGATTTAAATGACATCACGTTGGACTCAGCTTTAGTAGCTTGGAAATAAGGGGAAGGGGCAGTGGATTTAGGTATGGATGGGAGCAGGGCAGTTGGTGAACGCTGCTTTGACTTCTAGCAATTTGATTTAATCCAGACTCCCCTTAAAGACTGCCATGAAAGGGCTCCGGGACTAACGACAACAGCTATGCAGACATGTTGAGTTCTAAAACAGTCCTGTTGCCCATCTTGTAATTATCTATTGAGTACTTTCAAGATGTCAGCAATAGTTAATTTTCACATCAGTAATGGAAGAAGCATTTTACAAATCTTTGGGATCAGAATTATCTTTATCTTAATTATAAGAAAAATGAGAATTTCATCCCCATTATACTAACTTTGGGTTGCCATTTTATATACCGAGACTTGGAGAGTTAAAATTGGAACTAGCAGAGTTAAAATTAGGGGTGAGAAGAATATGTCATAATTCTGTCTTGTCCATTTTATACTAGACAAAGTTCTTATGCTTTGTAGATTAGATTAATTTTTAACTCTAGTCTGGGAAATTAGATCCCAGGAAAAGTACTGTGTCAATGAGGACATGTCTTCTCATAGCATGTGTGAAAAAGAAGTTGTCAAGTTGTCAAAACATAACTCACTTATAACTTGTAGGAGAACCACATATTTTTATGAAAAAAATATGATGTAATAAATATATGCATATACATATGCATATACTCTATGTCTACATATTATATATATATGTACACCCAAAAAATTCCAGAAGAATTAATATTTAAATGTTGACAATAACCATCTCTGGAAAACAGAATTCAGGAGCACTTTATTACTTTTCTCTTTTTTGCTGATCCAAATTTTTCACTAGAGAAGTGAAAGCACAAATTATCTTTCTTAGGAAGAGAAGAAATAAAGGATACGACACACCTGCTGGCTCTCTTTTAGATTCAGGTGTATTTGGTTTTGCCTCCCTCAACGGCTGATTCCCCCATCTGTATTGATTTCAACACAATGATACAGCTTGAGCAATTGATTTGAAGGTGATTCTGTGAGTTTCCTCATTTTTGTGCAGGTGTCAAGATCCAAAGACATCAACTCAACAAAATTGAGGCATGATAATTAGGAGTGAGAGAACATTTGAGAAAGCATTGGGGAAGAAAAATGAGAAACCAAAGGAGGAGAATAGACATAGTTGAGATGCAGAATTCACAAGCAAAATACATCCGTTTTAGGGAAGGAGCGCTCAGGTAGAAGAGAAACTAACCACAGATCTTTCCATCACAATTTCTGAGATCAGTCTTAGAGAGGAAGAAAGGATAATTCTCAGCATGTGAGGAACTTTGGAAAAATCTCAGGCCAAGGAGACTGAACAATAACAAGTCACGGGCTGCATGGTAGAAAGTTTGAGAAAGGGCACCGGCCTGTGGAGGACATGGGGTGTAGGGAAAGGACAGGGGCATGTAGGGAAGACTCGCTGTGTTTTATGATCATGGAGGAAGCAAAAGGACTTCCCTGACTTATTTGTCATTGGAAGAAATGGTATGGGGGAGATGTGTGGGAGAAAGAAACATGCTCCAGGACAGAAGGAATGGAAACAATTTAGATATGTGTTATTAATTATTGTCTCCAAAGAGCCTGGTGTGGCAAGACTGATGATGACATAGGCAGTATTACTTAAATCCATTTCAGCATAGCTCACTGTCTCTTTCTACAAGGCATGAGTCATAATCTCTGGAACTTTCTTGTTTCCACTAAGAAGGCTGCTGCACTGATAAAGGCCACAGGCAAGACTGAATGTTCCATCACTGCCATGTTTGCAACTGTTCTTCACTCTTCTGTCAGCCCCAGTCTGGAAGATTCTAGGGTAGAAATATTTACTGTTGTCTAATACTTGACATAAGGGGCATGGACTCTGGAATGATTTCTACAAATTTTAAATTCTATTCTAAAATTAGAGTTTTCTGTCCCCCTTCTTCCCTTCCTCTTTTACATCTTTTATCTTTTTTCCACAGCAGGTGTGGTCAATTTTCACATAGATGAAATCTACTTTACTTGCAGGGGACTCTGGCTAAAGTAGTATTGCTGTTATGGTGGTGGCTGTAACTGTCATTTAAACTTTACCTATCTCTAAAAAGTGTTTGAGACCATTATCTTGGATATGCTAGAGCCTTTCCACAAGATCAAAATGAAAGCATTTTTAAATAGAAGGGACATTTGCCAGTCCTGATGTTATAGTTCCCATTCGTGGCATTTGTTCTTGTTGCACAGCAGGTACTTGATAAATATTTTGGAATTAATAATAGGTGTATTCTTATTTTACTAAATAGTCTCTCTGTTGTCTGTTGGTATTATATATATTCTGTCACATTATCTTCCTGTTCTAGAACCTGGCTTTGACAGAGGGTTTGTTGGTTAATTCATTTGTTCATTTAATTAACTAAACACATGCTAAACATCAGAGATTATGTGAGGCACACAGAATACATCACGGCTACGTGTCCTCATCTCAGCAGCAGCAACATCAGGAGCATAAACTTCCCCAAATACCTGCTGTCACCAACAATGATGCCCAAGACAAATTAGGGACCAACTGTTTACGAGGCAATTTGCTTGGCCATAAGATACAAAGACTATATAGCATATCCTCATAAATACAAAAACAAGTTGGACATTCTATTTAAAAGAGATAATGCACAACATTATACTTAATCATTTACTGTAGATAATTTCTTTAGTCATTTGCACAGAAATGGTACCGAATGTATCTTGCCACTACTCCCATTTGGCCCTGAGAAAATGAGGTCTGTAACTCACAATTTAGAAATATGATATGTCAACACACATTTACCAGAGAAATAAAATCAAGAGGATAAAGAAAGGGGCAGGAGAGAATGCAGCAAGTAGAGCACTTGCCTGGCACACAACCATTCCAGGTTCCATCCCCGGCATCCCTTATAGTCCCCCAGACCCACCAGGGAAAATTCCTGAATGCAAGGCTAAGAGTTAGCTCTGAGCATCACTGGGTGTGGCCCGCAAACAAACAAACAAAAGCAGGAAGATAAAGACATTAGCACTATCCTCTTGTTGTTCATCGATTTGCTCAAGGGGGCACCAGTAACGTCTCCATTGCGAGACTTGTTGTTACTGTTTTTCGCATATCAAATGTGCCACAGGGAGCTTACCAGGCTCTGCCATGCAGGCAGGATACTCTTGGTAGCTTGCCAGGCTCTCTGAGAGGGACGGAGGAATCGAACTCGGGTCGGCCATGTGCAAGGCAAATTCCCTACTTGCTGTGCTATTGCTCCAGCACTATCTCTCTTTATCCAGGAAGATAAAGAGAGATCATAAACAGACTGGGAATATAAGTAATTGAGGAATTGAATTACACAATTATAGAGGCTGAGAAGTAAAGATCTGTATGCAGGGCTAGAGAAAGCACAAGGTTCAGACTATGCTTGGAATCCCAACATCACACTGAGTCAGGACTAGCCTCCACCTCCAGTACCATAGATATGGCCCAACCTCTCCAAAGAGTATCTGTCACCTGCAAGCAAGAAACCATGGAGAGTTGGTTGTCATTCTACTCTAAAGACCTGAACACCTCACTAATGTATTTGTCTTTTTAAAACTGTCCTCTTGTGAAGAATTACAGTTCATTTATAACATTTGTGTGCCACTTCTTGTACCAGCTCTTGAATATTCAGTCGTACTTAGTGTGGGAAACTTCATCACTAACAGAATATTATGTTCTACCTAATCTTTCTTATTCACTGTGCAGAACATTAGCACAATAAAGACACAATGTACTTGTTTATTTATATTTGGTAATTAAAACAAAAAAGACCTGAGCACCATGAGAAACAATTCAGCCCATGACTGATGTGCCTGCTCAGAGACTATTGGGTAGAGAACTCCGTCTATCTTTCATTCCCTAAGGGCCTTCCCAGCTTTAGATAATGCTAGTTCACATCAGGGAAGGACACTCTGCTTACCTCCACTTCAGTCCAGTGTTCATCTCATCCAGAACCCTCCCCAGACACACCTAGAAATAAAGAACCACCATAAATCATAAATCCAAGCTCCCAGTGTGACCCAATCAGGTGACACTTAACATTAACCAGTACCTCCGACTAGGTGAGATCACGTGTCCTGGAGAGGGAGAGTTCTCAATGGTGTACGTTTCCACCAAGTTTTATGTGGCCCTACCAGTCATTCCTACCTCAGCTCTGGCAAGCACCCAGTCAGGGTGCGTTTGGATGTGTGCTTTCTAGATCTGGTTCACACGGCAGGAGAGCCGTGTTCTCCCCTCTCACCTGGAGCGGCTCCATGGACCAGGCTCTCTTCTCTGTCCTGAGGTGCCCTGCCCACTCCCTGAGGACACGGTGCTCAGTGTACCTTGTCAGGACACTCCTCAGCAGGGGAGCTACCACAAAGGACTCGCCTCATTCCTCTGGATTCCACACACCCCTGTAACCCCCTGGCCTGCGGAGCTCTGAGGATGACAGGGAAGAGGACACGATGTGGCTCCTCAGCTGGGGTGCATGTTCTAGCTCCAGGGAACTGTTGGGGTTCTCTGTGTGAACTCAGTGTGGCAAAGAGTGGGACCTCGAATAAAACCGTTTAGTCCCAATATTAATGAGAAAAATCCTAACCAGGGACTGTGTGCAATGGGTTTATGGTTTCCATGGTGGGATTTTTCTCCAGGGAATCTGGGTTTCTCCCCACACCCCAAATATGTGTATGTGTGACTCATTGGCATGTTTCAGAGTGTGTGCTGGGAGCTTCCAGAAGAGGATGGAGGGGCATCCTGTCCTGGCTGGGGTCCTACTTTGCACTGTGAGCTGCTGGGAGAGACTCGAGACTCAGGGGACCCCATGTCCCTAATTGGAATGAACCTTTTGATTGGGAAGTGAATGAATAAATGGATGAATGCAGATTATTGCTGAATAGTAGAAATGTTTTCAACCTTCATGTAGAAATTTGGTGATTTTGCTGTTTCTCTTGTTTTGAGGTCACACCTGGCAATACCAAGGGGCTACTCCTGGCCCTGTGCTCTGAAGACCATATGCGGTGCTGGGGATGCAAGCACCTAAAATCCTATACTGTTGCTCTAGCCCCAGGAGACTTTTTTCCCCAAAAAATATACCAAAGAGATATATATCACTTATTTGTATCAATTGGTATAGGCTAAAATTGGTTTCATTGTTAGTTCTCTTTTTTTTTTCTTTTTGGGTCACACCCAGCAATGCTCAGGTGTTACTCCTGGCTCTACACTCAGGAATTACTCCTGGTGGTGCTTTAGGGACCATATAGGATACCCGGGATTGAACCCATGTTGGCTGCATGCAAGGCAAACACCCTGCCCACTAAACTATCACTCCGGCCTCATTATTTCTCTTAAAATTGCCGTTTTCAAGACCTCTCAATGACACTAAATGAGGATTTACTGGACAGTTATTGGCAGTCGACCAACACTTTGGAAAGGCAAAGAAAGGACCACAGGAAGAACAGGTGTGGAAAGGAACACAGAGGACGGTGGAAGATAGAAAAAGAAGTGGTGAAGAAAAAGAAAGGAGACATGAGGTCGAGTGGGGCAAGAAAGAGAAAATTTCAAAGCAGGAGAAGAGCTAAGAGGAGAACTCACAAGACAGTAAACAGCAGATGTGTGCAGCACTGGGGCAGAAGAAGGAAGTTGCTGGCCCACAGAGACACAGTTCCCAGACCAGAGGCCAGAGATGGGCCATCCCAGCTCCATCGCGCACAAACTATGGGACCAGCCACCATCCAGCCTGCCTACATCCTGGAGAAAGGCCAGAACAGGTGGACTCAGAGCACAACATCTAATGGAGGGGAGAAGACGGCTATCCTGCTGTGTGAACGCACACTCCTGTCTTCATCTTGGCCCCCCAAGAATCAGCAAAAGCTGCTTGGAAGCCAGCACTGTAACCTCATCCCTTATCATTTACTTCTCCCATCTTCATTACTTTTTTTCTTAATTTGATTTTGGAGCCATACCTGGCAGTGCTCAGGGTTTACTCCTAGCTCTGCACTCATGGATAAATCCTTGCTGAGAGTTTGGGGATCCACATGGGGTGCCAGGGACAGAACCCAGGTTGGCTACTTGCAAGGCAAGTGCCGTATCCACTTAAATCGCTCCAGCCCCTCTGTCTTCGTTTCTTATGCACAGACATGCCCGAGATGGACATAGAGGGGAAAAAATGGGGCAGATTGGAGGACAAACCTCATTTCGCTGAGTCTTTTCTTAAAGCCAAGCTCTGTGCAAAGGCAAGGCTCAGGTACTGCCCTCAGCAGAACATGACTCCGGAGTTTCAGAAAGGCGAATGTAAAATGAAATATAGATATTTATCATTGAAGTCTCTTCCCCCCCGGGTTTCTCTTTCTTTCTTCTTCTTCTTCTTTTTTTTTAAATGAAAATTCAGTCAACTGAATATTTAGTTCCCCAAGGAAGAGTCCTTGGCTGTCGATTACCCGGCGCACACCGGGAGAAGCTCTGATGGGAAATGATGCCAGCTTTTGGCTAATGATCACCTTGCTCAGGATCAGTGCAAGACAAGGTCTTTGAGGTCGGCCCCTTTCAGCTGCGAATTAGGTATTAGGCCCAGAATATCGCTAAAAGCATTTTGTGTGAGCCTGCAAACCAAATGGATGCTGGATCCAATTTTCTATAGGTACAGGTATATCAAAGGCATTTAATTTCCCCATTGAAGGTGCTGGCTTTTAATTCTGGGGCCAGCAGTGCAGAACAGTTTTGAAGATTGAATTTCCATTCCCAGAAAGAAGGAGTTGGAACTTCTAAAGCAGGAGTAACCAAAAAGCAGGAAAGGTTTTTAGGCGCTGGCGGTAAGATGGGGGTGGAAACAGAACTAGCAAGCACTCTGCAGACGAGAAACCTGCTTAAACAAAGTTATCTGTGCCACCTCCTTGCAAATCAGATAAAGAACCTATTGATAATCAAATAACCAAAGCAGGACTGACTTGGGTGTCTGGTTGTGGGGCTGAGGACCCGGAGTGGCCTTTTGTGTTCCGTGGAGTTTTTCAATCCTTAACCCAATGCAACATACTGATGTGTAATTTTAAGACCAAAGTTACAGGCTTTCAAGACTAATCCTAGATAATTTCTTCTCTGACGCCTTTCCTCATGACCACGGACTGACCACTCCGTCCTGTGATGGGCTCTGTCAGACCCTATGTATGCTCATCTGTATGACTCAGCTGTAATAAGAGATAGAGTTGCCTGGGAATTAAGCTCTGCAACCACAGGGAAGTTACTTAAGTTTTACACCTTTTAAATAATAATAGGATGATGGGGGATGTGTGAGAAGTACTTAAATCAGTACCTGGTGGATGGTAAATATGAGTGGTGAACATTATAGGGTTGTCTTTGACTCTCTGGGGTTTAGCTTGGAGCCTGACATGTTTTTACAGCTTAGCAGGAAAAACAAGTTACTGACTTTGGACTTCAGAGTTTTATGTGAAGGATCAGAATTGTAGCTTTTTTTAAATTAAAGAGTAAAGCTTTTTATTTAAAGGTATACCATTTTCCAAACAATGCTCATGCAATCCCAGACTACTCCTAGTGATACTCAGTCAGCTAGGCTGCAAGCTTCAAAACTAGGGTCTAGTGATATCCAGAACCATCCCAGCAGTTTTGGGGGACCACTGGGGCTATACCCAGAAGTGCTGGGTGAGACATACAGTTCCATGATCAAATATGCAAGATCCCACACTGTCTCTCTGGTACCAGTATTTGTGGGCACTAAGCTTTTGGGTATTTGGGAATATTCACCAAACCCACCAAGTTCAGGCTGTGTGCATTTATTGAATGCATATGACAGGGCAAATACTGTCTGAGGTACTTGATATAAAAAAAATGCTATTTCATTTTTACATCACCATCTATGGTGTCCAATTCTAAATATGATGAAAGTGAAACTGGGAGTTTAAATAACTTACTGAAGTTGATACGCTGGTGTTTGATGAAACAGGACTCAAGCACAGAGCATTCTATTTCAATGCTACCATCTGCACCCTCCACATATCCAGGACTGACTGATTTAAGGAATGCTGTCATGCCCATATTGACCACCCTTCTTACATGACCAGAATAATCTCTTACCCTGGCTATCCCTACATCCAAAGCCTTGAAACTCAGCTTAAGACATAGGAGGAGTCAACTAGCTGATCTGTGAAATCCCCTACCCTTGTCCACACACCTGGAGTGTGGACTTGTGTCCCTCTCCCTAGAGGTCACACCTTGCTCTGTCACCCAGTGCATGTAAAGACCAACTGCGCTCTGTGCCTCTTACTTTTGCACTCATGGTTCCACCAGAAATTCATAGTATAATTGAAAACTAATCCTATTTAAATTTTCAATTTCATCAACCACTAATTTCTGATAAGGGAACTAAAAGCATACATCGGTCACGGTCCTCCCGTTGTTCATCGATTTTCTCGAGTGGGCCCAGTAACGTCTCCATCATGAGACTTGTTGTTACTGTGTTTGGCATATCAAATACGTCACGGGTAGCTTGCCAGGCTCTGCCATGCGGGCGAGATCCTCTCGGTAGCTTGCTGGGCTCTCCGAGAGGGGCGGAGGAATCGAACTCGGGTCGGCCATGTTGGCTGCAAGGCAAACGCCCTACTGCTGTGCTATCGCTCCAGCCCAAGCATACAACAGGGAAGAGAAATTTTGTTCCATGAATGGCACTGCAAAAATTGCGCAGTCACATGTAAAACAAAGAAATGTCACCATTATTACATATAATACACAAAATTTGACTCTCAAGTTAATTTTTAGTAACATGCAAAAAAAATCCACTCAAAATAGATTAAAGGCCTGAAGCCACATAGCAGAAAATAGAGACAATAAACTCTTTGACTTTGGCCATACTCTCACTGGTCTTTGTGAATCTGTCTCCAGTGGAAAGGGAAACACAAACAATAATAAGTGGATTCATATCAAAGTAAAAAGCATCTGCACAATGAAAAATGGTACCATTAAAAGAGAGAAGAAAGCATCCTAAATGGGGGGAAATATTTGCAAGTTATATACCCAGAAGCAGCATTAGCACCCAAAATATGTGAACAAATTATACAACTCAGCAACAACAAATAAACAGCATGATAGAAGAGGGGAGCAAGAATTTAAGTACACAGTTCTCTGAAGAAGACATGAAAATGCCAAGAAATATAGCTGTAAAATCTTATCACGCCGAAGGTTGTATGTTCACGGGCTCACTGGATGGCACTGTTTCACCGCCTGCATTCGGTGCTCTTGAGCCACTGTGTGTGGCCTGGATCAGAACGGCTGTTGGCCAAGGGCAGACGGAAGAAAAAACGGGGGCCAGGCCGGTCTATATCAATAGTAGTTTATTCCAATCCTCTTCACTCCTGTCTTTCTCTGCCTCTTTCTCTCCTGGGCCCCAGTCTTGGAAGCTCTCTCCTTCTGGCTCTGACTCTGGATCTCTGGAGCCCGAGCTCTCTCACTTCTGACCCTTTTTCTGAGCTTACGTCTTAGTTTATATAGCAGTCACATAAGGCGGTGACATAAAGGTGGGTTGAATACTGACGAATCAACAAAGAGAGGTAAGACCACTCCTCCAGGAGATTAACTCAAGGATAAAATCTCATCTACAGAGATTACTTCAGATTACTAGGAGATCCACCCAAGGGTGGGATCCCAACAAGGGTGTGTTCTTCCTTCAGTTAGTAATCTACTTAAATAGTTGTAATAAATCTACTTCTAATATTTCTAGCAATGTCATTCTGTATGAGCACAGTAAGAGATATAAATTTAGTTTGGTTCTTCCTGAGAACATCTCACTATACATTTCGCAGTCCTCAGGCCAGGTTAATCTTCCTAGATCCAGCAGGGTCCTAGTCTCGTCGTTACTTACTTTTGGATCATGACAGCATTTGTCCATGATCATGCCCTCAACTTATAGTTGAGTATCGTGGCTCTTTGGCCTGGCCCATTTCGATGCCAGGGTAGCTCACTGCTTGCCCTGGGTCCATTCAGTCCCTCGTCAGGACCCTGCTTTTGGGGTGCTAGGAACTAAGGGCAACTGAGTCAAGAAATCAGATGCCCAGGAGTAAATATTATTCTGAGTCAATCAACTCCCAAGTTACAAAGCATAATATTAACTGTCTTCCTGTGTCCACACAGAAAGGACATTGCTTACAATACAAGTTCAGTGTTCTTAGATGGGTGTGACCTGACAAACCTAAGCTACCTGAGGAAGGACAAAAGAGTGTTATCCTACATTTCCCCCTTTTTCTTTTTACAAAAACACAAAATTTGAAACAGAGGAACAATTCCAGTATAAAACAGTCTCATTAGTTGTACTAAGATTTCAGTCTAACCCTGGACTCAGAGCAGTGCTTTAGTGAAGCGTCCAATTGTCCTGCACTGTCCAGGGGTGATAAGAGTCACCAATGATGAGAGTCATTTAGTCCCGTTCGGAAGAAATGAAGTGTCTGGATCAAAACTGAAGAGTTGTTCCTGTAACAGCATCAGTAGTGGTTGCAGCAATCAGTCCCAGGGGAGTAGCTATTAGGAGTCCAATAAATTTCAGGAAGCACTTGATCAGTCGAGGAGTACTGGAACACAACTTCTGGCAGGAGCACTTCAGTAGGGGAATGCAGCCATTCTTCAGTCAGGTTCATCAGAGTCATAGATGTGCAACCTAGCTTATGTTTGAGAAAAACACTTTTTTAAAGTTATAAGAGGCTTTGACCATCGGGGTTTGGTCTCTGTGTCTGTGAGTAGAGAGAAAGACAGGGAAGCTCCAATACAAATGGATATCCTAGAGAGAAATGAAAAGGTGTTTGTCAAACCATTCCTTTCTCCTTCCAGAACCTGTGAATTCCAAGGGAAGGGTAAGAGTAAAGAATTGTTAATTCAAAATATGGAGGCCTATGTGAAATATGTTCCCCTTCCCTTATTATTAGGTAAATGCAAATCAAAACCACAAGGAATAAGTTAGAGTGGCTCTAGTCAAAGAGGTGTGCTTAAAAACATCTTTGTGTGTTGGCAGAAATGTGAAGAAAAAGGGAACTCTGCTTGTTACAGTGCTGGGGGTGAGGGAGGAAGGCAGCTGTTGTAATTACTACGAAAAACAGGATAGAAGTTTCTCTGTAGCACTGTAGCACTGTCCTTAGTTGTTCATCAATTTGCTTGAGCCTGCACCAGTAACATTTCCATTGTAAGACTTGTTACTGTTTTTGGTATATCCAATGTGCCCAGGGATCTTGCCAGGCTCTGCCACGCAGGCAGGATACTCTCAGTAGCTTGCGGGGCTCTCTGAGAGGAGCAGAGGAATTGAACCCAGGTTGGCCGTGTGCAAGACAAACGCTCTACCCGCTATGCTATCGTTCCAGCCCAGAAGTTTCTCAAAGCATAGAATATCAAAGCATAGTGAGATACATTGATACAAATAAATGTATATAAAAGGACCCTCTATTCTGTCCTTCTTTTAGGAATAATTATCTAAAGAAAAAATTACTCATTCAAAAAAGATATGCAACTCTATTTATTGCTCTCTTATTCATGTTAGTTAATCTATTAGTAAACCCATAGTATAAGTGAGAGCAAAATCTTAAGTGTCTATTAATAAATTAATGGATAAAGAAAATGTGTTATAGGGACCAGAGTGATAGTACAGTGGGCAGGGTGCCCACTTTTCTTGAAGTCTACCTGGGTCCAAACCCTGACAGATATGGTCCTCAAGCCCTGCCAGGAGTGCTCTCTGAGCACAGAGTCAGAAGTAAGTCCTGAGCACTGCCTAGTGTGGCCCCAGGACAAGAAAAAAAATATGGTTTAAATGTACAACAGAGGGCCTGGAGAGATAATGCAGCTGGTAGAGCATTTGCCTTGCATGTGGTCAACCCAAGTTTAGTCACCATTACCACATATGGTCCCCTCCCACCATCACATTACTCAGAGCTCAGAGCCAGGAGTAATACCTGAGAACCACCAAGTTTGTACCCTCCACCCCCCAAAACCTTTAAATTTGTAGTGGAATACTCCCCAGATACTTTGGTTGTTTGCTTACCCAATTTGTGGTGGGGGATACATTTCGTTGTGTTTAAGGGCTACTTCTGTCCCAGCCTTCAGAGTGGCTGCCTGACAGTACTGAGGACCAAACATGGGCTGCAAGCAGCCCTTTGAGTCATCTCTGCAACCCGGTACTCAGCTATCTTTCAAAAAAGGCTTAAAGCTTACCATTTGGAACAACATGATTGAACATTGAGGAAATTATGCTAACTGAAATCATTCAGATGGAGGAAAACAAGTATCTCTGATTTCACTGGTATGTGAGAGATAAAGAAACAAAGCAAATGAATGAACAAAACTGAAACAAGCCATTACACTTTGACAAGAGAGTGGCAGTTACGGTCTTTGAGAAAGGTTGTCAAACAGGTAAGGAGGGGTCAATTGTGGGGGATGGATACAAGTAAGACTTTCAGTGGTAATCACAATGTAACACACAGAAATGTTAAAATCTAAAACTTATACACTTATAATAGCTAACAAAACAACTCAGGTTCTGAGAAAAAAGTAGTGGACAGTTTTGGACACCTGGTAAGAGAAGGACAAATCAGGTGATTATTTGATGGTGGATAGGAATTAGACTTCTCTTGGGGATTATGATGTAACAAAGACAGATACTGCACTATATAGTTCTGTACACCTGAAAGCCATATAGTGTGAAAAACAAATGATACTTCAAAAAGCACAGTTCATTTCAAACCATTCCAAAGGAGTAGCAGCTGTGAGACGCAAGAGCAACGGAACCTGCCATTTTACAACAATATGCAAAAATCCAGTAATTACAGCATGTTCTTTGTTAGCGAGAAGCTACCTGTCTAATGATCTTCCTGGCCTGCTAAAATATAAAATCACTCAGAAGGTGGTATGGTGGCATGGTAAGGATTTCCAAAATGATTTTTGAGAACAGAAACTGCAGCAGAAGAAAATTATTGTGTGAGTGCGTGAGTGTGTGTGTGTATCCTTTTTTATTTAAGAAAATGAAATAATAGTATTTTGACAAGAGGAGTAGTGCTATTCAGTGAATGGTTCTTGAGCGTGAACAGATTCTTATGAATAAAGAGGTGTTCAGGGCTGTGTTTATCTTAAAATGGCTTTAGTTTTAATCACCTGAGTATTTTAGGGAGAAGTATGTTTCAAGAAGCTAAAACTGAACTAAAATACCTTTCTGGGACTTTTTTTGTCAGTTACCTCTGACAATATATTAATTGGCTTACATTTGCTGCACTTCTGGTTCTCAGAAAAGAATGTGCCTCTTTCAGTGTTAAGTTTATCAGATTGTGGCCAAAATGAACAGTGGGCTGTGATCAGGTTAGCAAATACACAAGTTTGTTATTGCCATCAGATCCTGCCTCTGTCCGTGACAGACACCAAAGCCAATCTAGTGGCTGTGGAGAGATAGTACACGACCTAGGGCACATACTGTGCATACATGGGACCCTGACTCATTAGTAATGAGCACTCAGTAAGTAAAAATAGAGATAAAGTTTGGACTGGGGATGTAGCTTACAGCACATGTTCTGAGTATGTGAAACTAAACAAGTAGAGGTTAAGGCAGG
The DNA here is from genome assembly GCF_029834395.1 of Sorex fumeus. NCBI lineage: Eukaryota > Metazoa > Chordata > Mammalia > Eulipotyphla > Soricidae > Sorex > Sorex fumeus. Next base: position 62,755,906 of record NW_026606059.1, read on the forward strand.
CAATGGGGTAATGTGCCTAGGACCTTAATGAGCCCTGAACATTGCACAGGTGGCCCTCGTGGTCCCTACACTGCAGGGTCTCATCAAGCACCACATTCTAGGTCCCACTCAACCCCAGGTGTTTCAGGGAGTGGTGACCAGGGACCTCTGAGCACTGTAGTTTGGAGAGAGATCCCTACCCCGAATTATTTATTTAATATTCTTATCAACTCCTTGCCTCAAGTAGCTACCAATTTTGGTGTTGGATACCACTCTGGTCCTCAGAAAATGGTCCTTTTGCCTTGGAGCCTATGTCTATGTATGTAACCAAGAGTAAAAACCAAATTCCATATAGAATAGTGAATGTAGAAATATCAATTATGGAGATCCTACCAGGTAACCCCTGTATTATGAACAAAAATGAATCAGTAGCTTTTGATATAGGAAAACAATATACCATATAGAGTGAGCTGTACTTAGGATAAGCAAAGCATGCTTGCTACTTAAACAAACTTTATGCCTTCCACAACCAAAACCAATAGTAAGTTCCTCAAGGGCTAAGATAATTGTTTTGCCTTATCACTTTGTGTGTGTGAGTGACTAATAGCACTTGGCTTGGTAGGTGAATGTGAAGTAATTCTTCCTTAAGTAGTTCCCTGCTCTCCTTTAATTTTCACCTTTATTTTGCATCAGTATATAAACTTGAACACATTACTCCCCTGCCTGCCTAAAGCCCTGTCCTTGTAGGGCCAGGGGACTGCATGGGCTGGAGCAATAATACAGAGGGTAGGGCATTTGCCTTGCAAATGGCCAACCTGGATTCAATCCCTGACATCCCATATGGTTCCCTGAGCACTGCCAGGAGTATTCCTGAGTTCAGAGTCAGGAGTAACCCCTGAGCATCGCCAGGTATGACCCAAAAAGAAAAAAAAAAGAGGGATACTGGGGACGTTGGCGGGGGGGGGGGGGGGTGTCAAACCTGGGACTTCACACATGCAAGGCATATGCTCTACCTCTGAACTATGTATCCCCAGTCCAAATCTTATCTCTGTTTTACCTACTAAGTGAAACCCGATGTCTTGTTCAGCCGTTTTGCTAGCCAGTCAAGAATGACATTTTCTATGAACCCACTAGTAACCCACTCTCTGAAGTGCCTCATAAATATGAAATCCATAGTCTTGTGTGTGTTCTCACACTATTCCCCCAAACCGAAGCTCCTTGCCATCTAACTCTAGGTCATCCTTAAAGCTCAGTTAAATTGTCATTTTCTTAGAAATCCTTCCCTGTATCTTGAGGTTAGGATCAATGTCTCTTTTCTGATATCCCATATATTCTGTTCATAGTACAAAAGCACTCACCAGGTAATATTAGGACCACCTATCTTAAATCTCCCTAAATAATTATGATGTTTGCTGCATGTTACAGAAAACCCAACTCAAACTGGAACACAGCAATGAGAAATATCAAGCTTCAGGGGTATTTCAATTCAGAGGTTGTTAGGGTCATTGGGCTTTTCTGTATTTTTGGAAATATAATGCCTCAGTGTTGCTTTGGAACATTTCTATTTTTCTCTTGACCCTGCCTTCCTGGTCCACCCTCAGTTTAGTCCCTCTCCTGGTATCAAAATGATTGTCACAGCTAGTTCCCAGCACATCCTCATTGATGTCTAGACTGGACAGATTTCTCCTCTGCTCGCCACCAGATCAAAACTCTGCACTTTCTCTGATCCAATCAGTACCTGTCGAGTGCCCATCCCTAAAACAATTATGAGTGCAAAAGAGGTAGAAGACTGGTGATTACTCCATGGTGCAAAGTTCAGGTGTTGGTAGGAAGAGGGCCACCAAAAAATTGTTGTATGCTTTTCAATTAGACTAGCCTCTGATGACTGCACATCCTCTGCCACATTCTCCTTTGGTTCCCATCCTGCCTGATAAACACGCAGTAGGCACTTAATATACATGTGCTAAGCAGAAGAGAAGGAAATCTGCTCCAACTGAAAAAAAAATCTGTGTTTATGTTATGATACTTGCTCTCCACTTTATTTTTTAAAATTTTTTATTGAATCACCATGAGATATAGTTACAAAGCTTTCATTATTTAGTTTCAGTCATAAAATGCTCAAACACCCATCCCTCCACCAGTGTACATTTTACACCACCAGTGCTCCCAGTATTCCTCCTGTCACCCCCACTTGACCCCACCCCCTGCCTCTATGGCAGAAAATTTCCTTCTTACTCTCTCTCTCTCTACTTTTTGCTCTCCACTTTAGCTCTGCAGTTCCTACTTCTTTATTAGCTGCCTCCACCCTCCACTTCTCACCCTGACAGCATGAAGTTTGCCTCCAGTACATTCCCATTTCCCTTACTTGAGGTTCTCTTTTCTCAGACCAAGTTTACTTAGAACTCAGGCACTTCCACCCTGGTTCTTAGAGCTTTCTTCTTAAGGTTCTCTTAGCCTCCTCTTACTCGAGAAAGAGTTTTTGAAAAATACACAAACACATCACCAGAAATGATGGAAACATGAAGAGAGAGGCGGTCCTTCTGTTTTATTAAATATTTCAAAAGGCATCTTGTATATATCTTTTGACTATTCTTTCAAAAGAAGGAGTGTTACGGAGTCAAAAGAGAGTCATCTTTGCAAGCAGGTTTGGCTCAAATCCTGAAAGCATTACTTCTTATTAAGATGATGGGGCAAGGAATTTCATCTTTCTGAGTTCTGCCTCTTCTTGTGAGAAATAGGGAAGATAACCCCTTCTTCCCAGGGCAATGATAAGAATTAAATAAGATGAGATGTATAACATGGCTGGGAGAGTACATGCTCAATTAATGCCCCTTCCCGCCTTTCCCTATAGGATCCGGAGTCCATTATGGATATGCCTGATGTTTTAAGTACCGTTAACTCCCATTTTCAGAAATTTCAGGCTATTAAAGAATCTCTCTGCAGCAACTCTTCTGAAAACTTGTCTGGCACAGAGTGTCCAGGCCCAGAATGTGGAGGCTCTTTAGCAATCTTAGATAACTGGTCCTGTTATTCTGAACGGCAGTTCCCTATCCCTTGGCATGCCCTGGCTTTGTCTACCTGCTGAAGTAGAACAGCTTGACATCTGAGGCTGAAGATTTCCATAGAATCAATCTCTGAGTCAGGATGTCTAAGATCTCAAAGGTGCTTTGGGAGGGCCTCGGGCTTCTCAGGTTCTAAATTCTTGCTTCTACACATGCTGTTTTCACCACACACAACCTGGCCTCAGCTCCAGAAAAGAACCATTACTTTAAACGTGTGGTGGGAAAGAGTTACTGCTTGTACAACTCCAGATTTCCATTTGATGTTGCTTTTATAAATAAAAGCCCACGCAGGAGCTATTATCTAATATTCCTTCAGTTCTCATCACTCTTCTTGACTCCTCTCTAATATCTTCCCTTTCCCTTCCCAGGTTTTTTTTTTTTTGTTGTTTTTGTTTGTTTTATTTTTGATAGGATGGGAGAGTACAAGGGAGGTGATTAGAGGACTTAACAGTAACAGAGATCAATCCTGGGCTCTCTCATGCAAAGCATCTTCTCCAGACATTTGTGCCAGCTCCCTGGTCTCTTTCTTCCCAGTTTTATTCACTTTTCTTTGGTCCACAAAATTTCCTTCATACACATTTGGACTGAAAATTTTACTTTCTTTCTTTTTTCTTTTTTTTGTTTGCGGGGTGGGGGGCACACCTGGTGGTGCTCAGTAGTTATTTCTGGTTCTGTGCTTAGGATTTACTCCTGGCATGCTCGGGTGTCCATATGGAGTGCCAGGGATCGAATCCAGCTCAGCCACATGTACAGCAAACAGCCTTCCTGCCGTACTATAGCTCCAGCTGTACTTTCAATTTTTTATTTTGAAGTTTTACGTGTTTTTCTTGGGGGGGGAGGGGCTGGAGCGATAGCTTAGCGGGTAAGGAGTTTGCCTTGCATGCAGCCGACCAGGGTTCGATTCCTCCACCCCTCTCGGAGAGCCCGGCAAGCTACCGAGAGTATCTCGCCCACATGGCAGAGCTTGGCAAGCTCCCCATAGCGTATTCTATATGCCAAAAACAGTAACAACAAGTCTCACAATTTGTTGTGAGATGTTACTGGTATCCACTCGAGCAAATCGATGAACAACTGGAGGATAGTGCTATAGTGCTACTTCATTCAAGGCATTTCATCATTTATTTTTGTGGATTTGACTATTAGTCTCCTATCCTATGGAGCTCATCAAAGATTTTTATTGAACAAAGATAGTTCCCTCTGTCAGAGGAATTCTAATCTTAGCTATTCATAATCATTCTTAATAACACAATCATCTCATATATAAATGGTAATGAATTTTTCCTGCAAAAGTCTACAGAAAATTTTACCCCATAAAAATAAATGTGAGGGAGGGTTCCAAAACTCCAGTGATTAAATGCAAAGGTGAAGGGCAATATTAAACAACCGAATGAGTAGGCAGATGTTTTTTATTTGGGGGTTGGCAGGGAACACCCAGTGTGCACATGGGCTATTCCTAGTTCTGTGCTCAGGGAACTATGCAGTGCCAGGAACTGAACCTGGTTGTCCCATATGCAAAGCATGTGCTCAGTCCCATGGAATGTTCTCTCCATCCCCAGATGGTTTTTGTTGCAAGTGGATTTTGATTGGTGGAGAAGGCCTGAAAGATTTTTCTTATCTGTCACTGTCACTGTCCTCCCGTTGTTTATTGATTTGCTCAAGCGGACTCAGTAATGTCTCCATTGTGAGACTTGTTGTTACTGTATTTGGTATATCGAATACAGTCACGGGGAGCTTGCCAGACTTTGCCGTGCAGGTGAGATACTCTCGGTAGCTTGCTGGGCTCTCTGAGAGAGGCAGAGGAATTGAATTGAACCCAGGTGGGTCGGGTAGGCCGCATGCAAGGCAAACGCCCTACCACTGTGCTATCGCTCCAGCCCTTTGCTTAGGTATGTATTTATTTTTATTAAAGAATTGTGATTTATAAAACTTTGATAGTTGAGTTCTAGCCACATAATATTTCAACATCAGTCCCACCACCAGCATCTACTTCCCTCCACCAATGTCCATATTCCCTCGCCACCCCATCCCCACATGTCAATTTGACAGGAACACTACAAAGTTTCAGTGGCTGCAGCTGAAATCTAATGTTTTCAGTGCTGCTGAGCCTGTGTTTTGGATATAAAATGTTTTTTAACCATACAGCCTTATGTTTGGACGGGGGCAATGAATGAAGAAATCCGTTGTGCTACTTACTCCTTCTTTTGATAAATGCAACTGCCAAGGGCTTAGCTCTTTAAGGTTTGCTCCTCTCAAAGGTTTGCTCCTCTCTGCTTTCATAAGAAACACAACCAGAATCAAAACTTTTCAAGTCCTCTCTTAGGGACATAGAACTTAAAGAGGCCATGTTATGCAGGTTACAAAGATAGAAAAACTTGACACTTAGCTTTAGAATTTTTAAGTAAAGTTGTCTTCCTTTGTACAATAAGAACGTATATCCATTGTAGGAAGTCTAGAATGAACGAATAGCCCTACCAGTTGCAAGAATCCAGGAATAGCCACCATTAATATTTCATTGCAAAAATTTTTCATCTTTCAGGTGTCTACTTACACACAGGTTTTTATCAAAACAATGAAATAATATTGTGTGTGCAGGTTTTCTTTTTAGATTTTGGGTCATAAGATGGGAGCTAACTGGACTATTTGGTTCATGACCCTTTTATTCTTCCAGCTCTTTTAAAGGATTTTTGTTGGCTTCTCTTCTTTTAATTTAAATTTTACTTCTTTTCCCTACTCAGACAACTTCACCATGTCTGATTTATCATTCAATATGTTTGTTTCACTGTGAATTTCTTTGTAATCCATAAAGCAATGAAATATCATGGATCTCATAGTTTCTTCTCTGTCCAACACATTTTTAAAGCTACCCATGGTTCTAACTACTGCCTCACAATCCATTACACTCAAGTTATCACAGACTTTTTTTTCCTGGGAAGAATTTATCTGCTCCAGACAAGCTCTTCCTTTTTTAACTTTAAATGTTTAGTTATTAAATTAAAACAAAATTTTTATCATAGTTCAGATAATAGGGCTATAGTGGTGCTCAAGTTTATGCTATTGATGTACAAAGTCACCACACTTCACTGCCATTGAGGTGCCTATATCCTCCACCCCTGTCCTTTTGTCACCTCTGGTTTGACCTTACTTCCTCCTCCCCACCCCATTATTTGTTGATTGAAGTTAAGGTTGTGGTGCTAGCTGCTACTTCAGTTGGCTACCATCCATATATTCAAGACTCTCCACCTATGCTCCCATGTTACCATGTTACCTCCAGCCAACCTTCCTGTTCCACTCAACCCCGCGTCCCCCCAGCTGGCCTCTCGGGTCTATAATTTAATGTCCAGGATTTATTTTTGCTTGATATTGTTCATGCCCTAGATTTGTTTCTCTCTGCAATTCTGACAACTAAGATCATCCTGTACTTTTCTCTCTGCCTCTGACTTTTTTCAATCAGTATATTATCCTCTGGTCCCATTCAAGTTGTTGTGAACTGCATATTTTTTCTTTTATATGCATAGTATTCCATTGTGTGTAATATAGATATAGATATAAAATACTAAGTGATAACAAGCACGTTTTCACATGCTTATGGACCATCCATGTCTTCTTCATGGAAGTGTCTATCTCTTCTCCCCATTTTTTAGGTAGGGTTTTTGGTTTTTGTTGCTAAGCATTGCGAGTGATTTATAGATTTGGGGTGTTAATATTTATCTAAGTATTGTATATAAACATCTTATTCCAATCAATTAATTGCCTTTTTATATTAGTGTATCCCTTTTGCCATGAAAAACTTTTAACTTCATATAATCTCTCTTATTTTTTACTCCATTACCTCTGTCAGTGGAATCAGGTCTCTGAGATAACTTTGAGCCCCAGTTCCTGAAAAGTTATGCCTGTGTTTTTCTTAATATATTTTGTGGTTTCTGGTTTAATCTCTAGGTCTTTGACCTACTTTGAATTCATTTTTGAGTAATAGATGAGCTATAAATCCAGTTTCAATATTATAAGTGGTTTTATAATTCATCTACTAACATTTGTTGAAGAGACTCTTATTGATCTACTTCATGTTCCCAACTCCTTTGTTATAGATTAACTGTTCATACAGCGTAGAATTTATCACTGTAATATTAGATATGATTCATTGGTTTCCTTACTCTAGTACCATGCTGTTCTGATTACTATAGCTTACAGTATAGTTTAAAGTCGAAGAATGCAATTCCTCCCAACTTCTTCTTCTATTGTTTAGGATGGCTTTTACTGGTATAGGTGGCATGGTCCCCCCAAAATAAAAGGTATCATGTCAAATATTTACTCATATTAAATTATAAATATATTTACCTTAAATCACAATTTTAAAAGTCACAGAACCCTATATAACATCATGATCCTCATTTTAAGAAACTAGCCTCTAAATTCTGCATAGATAATCTTGATCGAAAGGTACCTTTGTACCTAATTTTATAGCAGCTCATACTGGTGACCCATAATATATTTCCTCCAGATTGTTATTGTTCAGATCTCTAATTTGGGGACATCTTTATGGTTATAAAGTTTTAATTTGTTTATGGGTATGAAGTTTTAATTTTATTTAGATTTTAAAATCTAGTGTTTTAATTTGTATTTCCCAGTAATCAAGGCATTCAAAAGTGCCTGGATAAACTAACGGTTATATTTCCCATTCAAATATTAGCCTACTCTAACCCTTAGAGAACTTTAGGTGTTTAGGTGTGAAGTTCTTTGTCTGTTTACTTGTTTCACTTTCTTCCAAACTCAAAATATCAACTTTCAAGTTTTTTGACAAGGTCTGTATTTTGACTGTTGGTGATCTTTCTTTATCTTTCTTTCTAGAAGTGTTTTTTGCCAAACACAAATTCTTATAATGCTTTATCTATGTAGCTTGAATTATACATTATACATCTTCCAAGTGTCATTGTTTGTTTTGTAATTATAAACAGGGTAAATCTGATTGTAGATATTCTTCCTACAACAAAGATATGACATAAAGTGTACTTTATGTACTTAAATTATTCGGATAAAATAATTTTTATTTTATTTTGGAGCAATAGTACAGTAGGTAGGGCATTTGCCTTGCATGCAGCCAACCCGAGGTTCGATTCTTCCGTCTTTCTCGGAGAGCCTGGCAAGCTACTGAGAGTATCCTGCTCACATGGCAGAGCCTGGCAAACTCTCTGTGGTGTATTCAATATGCAAAAAACAGTGATGATAACAGGTCTAATTTTCCTGACCCTGAAAGAGCCTCCAATAATTGGGAAAGATGAGTAAGGATAGGCTGATAAAATCTCAGGGCTGGGAGGAATAGAGATGTTACTGGTGCCCGCTTTTGAGTAAATCAATGAACAACAGGATGACAGTGATACAGTGATACCAAGACAAGAAGGGATCTCTCTGAGAGAAGAGATATATCCCATGAGTCATGTTCTGCACATGGTGACTACAGATCAATTATGATTTTTATGTGAGACATCCTGTAAACCTATCATCAGGTTACAGAAATGGAAAGAACCAATGCAGTAAGAGGAATAGGAGTGTGGCTTTATAGAAGGAAATGTTGGATAAGGTTTCTAATCATTCTCATCTCAGAAAATGGCCTCCCAGAAAATGAGCCTGGCATTTGTGTTGACCTTAGTGCAGACTTGAGAGAGAGATTTGAGAGAAATATTGGACTGTAGCTCCTAAAATCAATGCATCTTGTCCCAGGGATGGGATGAATGAGTTGGAGGTCAGGTGATTGTAAGGGAAGCAGATGCCAAGCTCATGGCTCCTAATGGTGAAGGAAAAGAGGATTGAACGATGGGGTGATGGAGGACTCATTCTTCAGCGTTATCTTAATTACATTAGAAAAGACTGTTCATCAGCATTTTCTGGACAAGAAGAGAAAAGCTCAGTTGACTGCCAGTTGGTTCGAGCTTTTTAATCTTGGCATGTCCTTCACCACCAGCGGCAATAGCAGGACCCATGTTCTCTGACTGAGCATGTCTTCCTCATAAAAAGATTCCTTTTTCATAATTCAACTGAGCAAGGCTTATAGTTGATACTTTGTGAAGACTCGGAATTTCGAGCATTTGCCAAATGAGCTCAAAAGGTTATAACTGCAATAATTATAGTTTCCAAATACTGGCTGCTTGCTGTGTACCGAGCACTGTGTTTAAAAAGCATCGTTTCATTTACTCTGGGGGAAACAACAACCTAGGGCATAAGTACTATTATTATCTCCATTTTGCAGATGAGAAAATTGAGGATTAGAGAGGTGGAATGGGTTGCCCAAGGTTACAAAGCTAATAACTGGTAGAACTGGAATGCAAATCTAGAACTGTCAGATTCCAAAGATGAATTTCTATGCTTTTGGAATTTAAATGAGTGATCCTTTGCTGCATAACAGATTACACACACACCCCCAACATGTGTCTGTTAAAGCAAACAGCATTATCTCTTATGAGGGCTACAAATCTAGGAGTGGCTTAGTTGGGCATTTCTGGCTCGAAATTGCCCAGAGTTGCAGGGATGCTATCCACCAGGACTGTAAACACCTGAAAATTTTTACCAAAAAAGGGAGATCATTTCAGCATGGGTCCTGTAACTGTTTCACGGGCCCATTTCATCTTGGTGCCTCTCTGCAGGACTATTTGGATCTCTTCTGTAAAACGAAGGTATTTTACACAGATTTTAGGAGGTTCAACTGAAAAAGTGCTCTCTGAATTGAAATAAGATCCACAAATTTCAGACATTTTTACTATTATACGAGTTTAGAACTATCTTACATCAGATATTCTAGGAAGTAGAGAATTCCCTGACTCTTTCAAAAAAATAATCCATAAATGCCCGATTAAATCTAAAGCCTAGGAAAGCATAGCTTCTAAGATGGCTTCTCACTGAAGTATTCCTAAAGGAATGAAAAGAACAAACTACCTTGCTACACACACATACCCTATAATGTAGTTTATAGACAGTACTCTACTAGGAGTCCCTGCTTCCTTTACATTGCATAAAGGAAAACAAATATTCTCTCCCCTGCAGAGACTTGGTAACTGTTAGGAAGCAAGCACCTAAAGCTTTTTTTGGGTTCTAGATGCAGGTAATGGAATCTCAGCCCAAAGTGGAAATATCAAGTTTCTGGCTAGAAATATAAGCCAGGGCTTGTTCTAACAGCACAGAATATAATAGAAAGTGTAAACCTGTGGTGAAATTCAAACCCATCTGTGCCTGAATTTGTTATAAGAAAATTCATATTCATTAAAGTTTTGTAGTCTGAAGAATAACATACTGTGTTTTATACCTATAAGAGTCTCTGGAACATAGTAGGTGCTCAGTAAATATGAGCATAGTAGTAACTTATAACTACCATGAGAGTTATAATGTTGTCTTTCTCTTGAATTTACTATATTTCTAGTACCCACAACAGTGGGCTGGCGTGATAGCACAGCTGGTAGAGCGTTTGCCTTGCACGTGGCTGACCTGGCCAACCCAGGTTCAATTCCTCCACCCCTCTTGGAGAGCCCGGCAAGCTACCAAGAGTATCTCACCTGTATGGCAAATCCTGGCAAGCTACCCATGACGTATTCAATATGCCAAACACAGTAACAAGTGTCACAATGGAGATGTTACTGGGCCCACTCGAGCAAATCGATGAACAACAGGAGGACAGTGACAGTGATCCACAACAGTAAAGATAACAAATTGTACATAAATAATATACCTAATACAGTAGGTACTATGTAGTAGGAATTCTAAGGCTGTTAGTTATCAACATTATCAAATCACCACCCCTATTTTTGCCCCATACCTAAGACATAAGGATATCCTGGCATATAATTCAGTAGTAGTCTTAGTATATAAACATCAGAACTAAATTTTTTGTCATTTTATAATTCAATGAAAAGTCTGTTTCTGTTTTCTATGGAATTAAAACATGTGCTCCACCATACTGATAATATTGATATTTGTATATTATGTAACATCATATATTATATAATATCTCTGATATTGTATATGATATCATATACTATGTGACATTTTTTTCCTTTTGGGTCATACCCGGTGATGCTCAGGGGTTACTTCTGGTTCTGCACTGAGGAATCACTCTTGATAGTGCTCCAGGGAGCATATGGGATGCTGGGAATTGAACCCAGGTCACCTGTGTAAAAGGCAAGCACCCTACCTGCTGAACTATTTCTGCAGCCCCATAATATGTAATATTATATAATATTGATATTATGCTGTTGTGCCTCAGTGGGAAAAATCCATAAAAACACTAAACAATTCTCATCACCACATTTACTCACATTCACTTGACATTATATTTCCCTGGCATTAGATCCTATCCCCATATAAATTACTAACCCTCTCTTGGGCTCTATGGCCTCTTTTTGAAAAGTAAAATTATGCCAAATAAATACCAAAATGGTCATCATGAGGAATAACTGAGATTCTCTTGGCCAGATATCTTGCATGAGTCTTCACGATAGTACACACACAATAAATATTTATAAAATGAATATGTTGACTAAATTAATGCAGTAACTTTATTCCCAACATAACTGTTCATCTCAAAACCTGAATTCACATGAGAAAAAAAATATAACGTTCCAACCTCTAGGGAACACTGAAAGAGTGGAAAATATAGATTCCAGGACTCACTGTGACTTTGGGAAAGTCATAAGATATGATTCAGAGTCTCAGGGGCCTTATTCACAAAATAAGAGGAAATGGTTTTATAATGATGTGAATATGCTTCATATGAAAAAACTATAGACTTATAATATATAAAATATAGTATAGTTTGTGATATATTTGAATAATTATAATTAAAGAGAAAAATGGAAAACTTGCTTTTTTCATGTTAAAATAAAGCTTGAGACAAATAATATTGGCTAACATGTATGATCCTTTACTGTGTGCCAAGCACTGCCATGAAGTCACATGTATGATCTCATGTAAGCTCTCACTGGTCCTCTGAGCAAGGTATTATTACCTCCATTTGAGAGGTGAGGAAACAGAATTCCAGTTAATGCTTATAGAATTGAACAAATGTTTGTCTCACTAGAGAGAGTATGTGTTACTGTCCTAACTTTTCTGAGGTATTGTTTGTTTGGATAAATCATCAAGTAATAAAGCACAGATAGCACCAATCCTACTCAAGATGAACTCAGTTGGTAGGAGAAAGTAGTAAGGGGTTAATTTGAGAGAGACTTCTGCTACATGCATTCATTGACTCTTTCAAGATATTGGGGAAGAAAGAAGATGATACTAATACCCAAAGACAGTAGAAACACAGGCCAGGGGGGTTGGTCCACAGTTGTAAGCCTGCCTCAGGTGCTGGAGGAGAAGGCAGTTGGTATATAGAAGCAACTACTGTAGCAATGATAGTTGGAAATTATCACTCTGGATAAGAATTGCATGTGGAAAGTAGGTAAAGGAACAAACATATTAACCTCTCAGTATCTGTATGACAAACCATAATGTGCAAAAGGAAACAGAGAAACAGAGAGAGAGAGAGAGAGGGAGAGAGAGAGAGAGATAGAGAGAGAGGGAGAGAGGGAGAGAGGGAGAGGGAGAAGAAAAGTGTCTGCCGTAGATGCAGGCTGAGGGTGGGTGGTGTTGAAAAGAGAAACTAGGGTTATTGGTGGTGGGAAATGTACACTGATCGAGGGATGGGTGTTGGAATATTGCATGACTGAAACCCAAGCATGAACAGCTTTATTACTGCATATCTCATGATGACTCAACAAAAAATTTATAATAAAAAATAAAGTCGCTAAAATAATATCAAAAAAAGAATGAAGCGAGAAATAGAAGAGAGGTAAATAAAATTAAATTTCTTTTAACTGTTTACATTTAACTATTTAAATTGTGTACTTTCATAAATAACAAGATAAATTACTTGGAAATGACCTCAAAAATCCCAATCAAAATCTTACAAATTTTGGAGACCTGATTAAAGAGTTTTCAGACTCTTTTTCCACCCTACAGTTGATCCTTAGAAATGAGCTTAGTCGAAATGAGTCAGAAAGAGAGGGATAGACATAGAAAGATTGCATTCATCTGGGGGATATAAAGTAACAAAATATGAGATTAATACCCAAGAATAGCTGAGATCAGCACCAGGAGGATTACTCCATAACTTAGAGGCCAGCCGGGTATCCTAGAGGAAAGGGCAGTTCAGATAGAGAAGGGAGCACCAAATAAAGGATGTTTGGAGGATCCTCCCAGGAGGGGAGATACATGTCGAAAGTAGACTATGGACTGAACATGTTTGCCACTCAATGCCTCTTTTGCAGACCACAACACCCAAAAGGAGAGAGAGAACACAGGGGATTGCCCTGCCACAGAGACGGGGGGGGGGGGGGGGGGGGTGGGGGGAGATGGGGGGATGGGGGTGGGAGGGATATTATCCATGGTGGTGAAAAATGGGCACTGGTGGAGGGATGGGTATCTGATCATTGTATAATTGAAACCCAAGCACAAAAAATTGTAAATCTACAACTGTAAAAAAAAAATAAAATAAAGGGAAAAAAAAAAAGAAATGAGCTTAGTGGGGGTGGAGAAATAGTACTGTGGGTAGGATGTTTGCCTTGCACCTGGGTGGCCCAGATTCAATCTCTGTCATCACATATGGTCCCATGAGCACTGCCAGGAGTAATTCCTGAGTCCAGAGCCAGGAGTAATCCCTGAACAATGCTGGACGTGATGAAAAAAGAAAAAAGAGAGAGAAAGGAAGGAAGGAAGGAAGGAAGGAAGGAAGGAAGGAAGGAAGGAAGGAAGGAAGGAGGGAGGGAGGGAGGGAGGGAGGGAGGGAGGGAGGGAGAAAGAAACTAAGTGGAATTATGCTGTAGCCTCACAAGATTCCCTAGGAGTATCCACAGGCCATAGATGAACAGCTGAAGAGAAGAAGACCCAGTATAAAGCTTCCATCATATCATCAGCTTGACAAGACATAGACACTTGGGCCACAACCCAGAAATTGTTGCTCCTCCTCAATTCTTAAAATAGAGAAATCAAATAAATAATAATAGTAGCAGCCAACACATGGAAGGCTTGGTATGTTTCTGAAGGAACACCATACATCACTCATTCACTCCTTCCAACAATTTCTTAAATTGCACAATAATTAGTCACCATCTTTACCAGTTGATGGCACAGCTACACCAAGAAGTTAAATAATTTGTCCAGGGTTCTGAAGGGTTTTTTCTCATTGCAAAGGCAGGTTGGATTTATGAAAAGTAGCTGCCCTGTCTGGAACACTTAGGATGGACTATTGCCAGGATTAAGTGGAATAATTCATATAAACATTTAACCCAGAGCCTTACACTGAGCCTCTGAAGATCTCATGACAACCTTCCTCAATTTACTGAGTGGGGGAGGGGGAAGCATTGACTTAGGAAATGCCAGTGACTGCCCGAAATGACAGCTCAAAGTGGCAGAGTTCCAGGATTTTGTCTTATATAGAACACAAAGGTAATCTGTTCTTCCCTGGCCGCCTTGGGAATGTATTGGATACCAAGAAGGTGAATTTCTACCTGGTGGTCCTCACATTTCCTTGCTGTCAATGACAGCTGTGTTGTTGTGTTTTGACTTTGGTTCAATTTCTCTTTTTTCCAAATAAAGTAGAGTAAGCTCCAACTTTCTTACATATGTCTTTTCATCCCTTAGAGATCAAATTTGATAGTGAAATAAATTGTTCTGTTGCTATATTAAATCTTAGAGAAGGTAGATGTTGGTGATGTTTTTTGTAGACCTATGTTGCCGTCTCTTTTCAATAATTGTTCCATGCAGCCTCGCAGAACCATTCCAGACAGCCCAGGCAAGGTTTTCCTCCTACTTGTGTCTGTAATAATCCACCATTTTGTATTGATTTCATCAGTTTCAACAATTCATAAGAACACCCATAATCTTAGATGTAGTAATCAACTGTTTCAGAATTGTCTTATCCTAAATTTAGGCCTCGCACTGGGTAATTTAGCTAGAAAGCTTCATTGTTGAGTGCCACTCTTTCATGGATGAGAGGAAGTGCTACTATTTGGACTGTATTTAATTCTTATTATTTCACAAGTTGTACTGGATACCACAGAGTTTAATAATATAGGGTGTAATTGCCCTAATGCTGTAAAGGCGCGTAGTTGCCGACTTCCCTGATCATGGCTAGGACTCATAAGTAATATGTTTTTGCTCCATAAAACGTTTCTACTTCAGTATTTCTGCTTCAGTATTCCAATAAAATAGATACCAGTACTGTTGCAATGTGTAATTTGGGGGAGAAGGATAAAGGTATGAATTTGTCACAAAGTAGAACTTTCCCTAATTGCTAACCTTCATTGGTTGAGGAAGTGCTAGGCGACTGACTTTTTATTGTCGTTGACTTATTTAATTCTACCTGAAGCCTTCTAGGTTTTAAAACAACTTCAAAGATTCATTTATAGCAAGTTACACAGTCCCTTGTACAGAACGCCTGCTTGAGCCAATAGTCTGCAGTTCTGGTTATACTGCTTCCCACGCTCCTTCCTGGTCCTGTTGAGCAGAGACAGAGCCCTCAACACTTCATACATGAAGAGAATCATCAGCGATTATGCATGTTAATTTACCCGTTTTTGTCCCCCAGTCCCAGCTGAATCATTCTTCAAATATGACCCCAACATTCTAAGAGCAGAATGACTCGACTTTTATGATGTAATGTCTTTCCCACTGCAAAGATCCCTTGCAATTTATAGTGAGGCTCATATCTGATTCCTTAGCCAAAAAATAACAATAATAATTGTTTCTTAATCAACACCTGTAGACACCAGTATACATGTAAAAAACAAAGATTTATGGCCATCAAATTTTTAAATGCTGATAATACATTCATTTATTTGTTAATAGGCTGAAAGTGATATCTTCACTGACTCTTAAATATAAGGTTTATACATTTGAAACTGTTGAGCAGATTTTAAAATGGTGAATACTAGAAATGAGTATTTTTGGATAATACCTTCTGATTATAAGATGTGGGATAGAATTCTAAAGTATTAGCACATTTATTTAAAGGAAACCTGAAGTTTATTATACCAACATTGAATATTGTGAGAATCCGTATTTAATAAAAAGTAGACCCTCCCCCTCACTTCCCCCCAACCTCAGTTGTGCTTCTGAAATATTCACAAATCAAAATGGGGAGGAAATGTCTGTTTTCTCATGCCTTGATAACAGTAATCCAATTGTGATTTTACTTAGAGATCCTCCTATCCCATAATCCATGGTCCACGGTCCTCCCGATGTTCATCGATTTGCTCGAGCGGGCCCGGTAACATCTCCATTGGAGATTTTGTTGTTACTGTGTCTGGCATCTCGAATACATCACGGGTAGCTTGCCAGGCTCTGCCGTGCGGGCAAGATACTCTCGGTAGCTTGCCGGGCTCTCCGAGAGGGGCAGAGGAATCGAACTCGGGTCGGCCATGTTGGCTGCATGCAAGGCAAACGCCCTACCGCTGTGCTATCGCTCCAGCCCTATCCCATAAGAAAGAAAGAAAGAAAGAAAGAAAGAAAGAAAGAAAGAAAGAGAGAGAGAAAGAGAGAAAGAGAGAGAGGGGGGGAGGGAGGGAGGGAGGGAAGGAAGGAAAGAAGGAAGGAAGGAAGGAAGGAAGGAAGGAAGGAAGGAAGGAAGGAAGGAAGGAAGGAAGGAAGGAAGGAAAGAAAGAAACCTGGGGGCAGAGAGATAGCCAAGGGCTGCAGTACAGTCTTTGTATATGAGAGCCCTAGATTCAATTCCCAGCACTCCTTAGATCCTCAAGTACTGCTGGAAGTGATCAATCCCCTCACACCCAATACTTCACTGAACAGTATGCCAAGGCAGTGCCTGGTGTGACCCAAAACAAACTAACAAGCCAGTAACCACTATACACAGATATATTGTTCTGTTTGTTGCTTCCATCAATGATTATTTCTTGATTACTGTATCGTTAATGTGGTAGACTGCTGTATCATGCATCCTGTGCTAGAGATAATAGTGAGTCGCATCCAATGCCGGCCGTTAAGGGTTCATTTTACTGGAGGAGACAAGTTATGAACTACAACTAGAGCAATCTGTGTAATTTAAGATGAAGATAAATGTTATGGCAAACATAAAGCTATGCCTTCTGTGGGGATAGTCAGGGAGGCCTTTTAAGGAAGTGGAATCCTGACAGATAGTGATAAATGAGAACCCCTTTTATGTAAAACTCATCACCAAAGGTTATTTAGGAACCAACAACCCTGCTTCAAGGGAAAGAAACCCCATCCTACCTCTTCCTTCACACCCATCTCCGTGCTATTTATTTCCCAATTTGTTTCCTTTGAGGGTCTGGAGTGATAGCACAGCAGGTAGGGCGTTTGTTGCACGCAGCCGACCTGTGTTCGATTCCCAGCATCCCATATGGTCCCCCAAGCACCGCCAGGAGTAATTCCTGAGTGCATGAGCCAGGAGTAAACTCTGTGCAATGCTGGGTGTGACCTAAAAAGCAAAAAAAAAAAAAGGGCAAGAATAAAATTTCAGCCCATTTTTCATTCAGCTTGGTTCCCCAAGTGAGGCCCCAGCTTTTTACATGTCTTGAAGTTAAGACAAATTTGGGCCTCTGTCAAAAGACTCAGTTGCACTGATAACCCAACTCATAGGCTCTGTTTTTGAAAGCTGCTGTTTACTCGGTTGGTCTGTTCTATTGGACTTTTCAGCCATTCTCCCTGCAGGAGCCACCTTAATATTTAACTAACCCACATCACCTCCTCCCATCTGTCTATTTGGCCAGGCCTGGTATTACATGAAGAGCTTTCTCATGCAGAGTGCAGGGAACAAAGTATCCTTGTATAATCCTGGCCACAGATTTGGACAGTAGTTTCTCCTAGCCTTTAGGAGGAAAGTCCAGAAAAAGAAGTGAAATGGCATGTAATAGGGTTCTCCTAACTGGACTAATTTCCCAGTTACTTGGTGGGTGCATTTCCGGTATCTAGTCTTTACTATATGGGAAATTCTCACTTTAGAAGGGAGATGACTGAAGCCCAAGATACCTTGACCCTCTTTTTGAAAGTCACCAGTTCATTAATGGTAGATCTCAGATTTGGTTTTATTTCCTGTTCCCAAACCATTCTAGGCTCCTTCTACAACATGGATATTTTCTTGAGCCAGAAGGAAATAACGTGGTATTCCCTCACTACTCTGCATATGCCAAAACCTCCTATCTAGCTGTCATGGTTAGTATCTGGCAAGTAGAATATCAAAGCTAAAAGCCAAGGTATCAACCAAAGGAAGTTTTAATTTTTCCAGAATGAAATGTCCAGGAAAAGAAGACAAGACCCTATGGGCAATTTGTGTGAAATTAAAATAAAGAATTAAACAAATAATTTGAGAATTTACTGAATTCTTTTCCAATTGAAAGGAAGACAAATATTAATCTCTGGAAATGGGGAAAAATAGATTCATTCCTCTCTGTTATGACGTTGGGTTCACCTAAGCAATAATGCACAACAAAGCCAAGACTCTGATCGGTTTCTCTGAGCTGTTATTAAAGTTTGCTAAATATTGCTCAGATTCTGGCTGGCAGGGTTTCAGAATTATCCATTTAAACTGGAATTGGGCTGGTGCTCTTCATTTCAGTTAAGCCTGTCAGAGCTGGTGAACCCTCTGCACAAATCTCCCAGTGCTGTGGCTTTTGTCCAGCTTATCTGGTGACACCCTGACTACCAACATCTTCTGTGCCCTCTCTGGCATAATTGAGTTCAAACCTGAGTGAGTCAGCATTATTTCTTCCCATTATCTCTACCCTCATCCCCCCACTCTTCCACACACACACACACACACTGAGTTTTCGACTTTCTGCTAAGAGGGAAAGAGGAAGGGGAGCTGTACATAAAGTAGCACTGAGCATTGTTGTTTTAGAAGATATTTCTCTGATAAAGTTGCGGCCTCTGAACCCCATTTCCTATGAGGAAAATTATTGTTTTCCTCTGCCTCAACGGATAATATAAGGCCTCTGAGCAACCTCCTTCACCTCCCTGCTGTGCTCTCTGACCTCTTGCCAGCCCTATTGAAGCTTTTCTATTTTCTCAGTTACCCTCATGCTTTCTTGCCCCAGCCTTTGCTTTGATAGGTCAGTCTTGTTCTTTCCCCCTCTAGTTTGCCCTCCAGTTCTTGGCTTCTATGGCGTTTCTGTACTCCCCAGTGTAATGGGTGTATCACATCACACTGGTGAGATGCCTTCATTATTATATGGAACTTAGTCTCACCATAATTCTGATTGTGTCTCCTCAGTGCAGCTGTGAATACTGACAGAAAGCTGATCTGTACTCTTCAGAGACCCATATGAAGACAGAGTAGCAGCTACTAGCAATGCATCAACCAAAGATATGTGTATGACTTCAATGCAATATAAATTATCATTGAAGGGAAAACATTCCACGTTTGATAGGTAGACAGATGAGCCTTCACCACGCTTTTCCCAAGCAACCCAGACCAATGGAGATCATCATCACCAGTATATGGTTTTCTGTTTCTCCCTAGAATTTTCTTCATTTAATACAAGCTAAAGGGAAAAGAAAAAAGAATTCCCCATGGGAGGTTTTTAATGACCAAAAAGGGAAGGAGGGAGGGGGAGAGAGAGAGAGAGAGAGAGAGAGAGAGAGAGAGAGAGAGAGAGAGAGAGAGAGAGATTCATCACTGTTCACATTCAATTGACCAGAACTCAATTGTGTGGGTAATTCTCATTCCAACAGATGTTAAGACACTTGGTCCCTAGCTGGGCAGCTACTACTCCAGGTAAAATATATATGGAAGGGAGAGCACAGATAGATTTAGGTATTGTAGATGATCATGTTACACACACACACACACACACACACACACACACACACACACACACTGAACAGTTATTAAATAAATGAACCCATGAATGAAGGGGAATCAGGTTTCCAAAGATATCCCCTAAACTTGTTCTGAGTTGTGTTTCAGGATGGTGGTCCTTAAAACTTGATCACTTGATCACATGACATCCCGTTACTCATCGATTTGCTTGAGCGGGCACCAGTAACATCTCCATTCATTCCTGTTGCATGCTAGTGTAGCCCAATGCCATCTGCTCAACAAAGAGCCTCAAACCCATCATTCAGGGTCTTGACAAAGAAGTCTGACCATCTCATAGGTGGGCGGCCACACGATGTTTTGATGTCCCGCGGAATTCAGTTGGTAATGGCTCTAGTCCAGCGGTCTTCTCCAAATTACATTACATGTCCAGTCCATCTGATTTCTGATGCCTTGGAAACTTAGACAGCGTCCCTGATTCTCGATCGTCAACTGGGGTTGGAACTCTGGATTCTTTCTCTCACTTGAGTGAAGCGTGATACTCAAAGTATAGCTCTTTTGATTCCTCTTTGGGAGACCCGAATAGCGATCTCATCCTGTTTTCGTAGGCCTCTGGTCTCTGAGGCATATGTTAATGCAGGAAGAATGGTGGAATTGAAGAGATGTTCCTGGAGCTGGAGGTTCTTCGTCCTCTTAGCCATTTCTTCAATGCTCCTGAAGGCATTTCAAGCCACTCTCTTCCTCCTGCGCAACTCAGGTACCAGGTCATTTGTCATGTTGACTTCTCGACCCGCATTCAGAGCTGTTTATTCCCTTGAGAGTGAATGGAATGTCAGGAACAAGTCAGTTTCTCATAAACATTGTCTTCATGAGATTTACCTATAGTCCGACCTTTCCACACTCACAGTCAAAGTTGGCCAGCATTTGTGCTGTTTGGCTAATGTTTAGTCCTTAAAACTACTTCAAATTAAAAAAATAATTCCTGCAAACTACCTATGACTGAAAATTTCTATATGTTTTGCAATTGCCTTCACCATCTTCCATAGTCACTAACAAAATGGCAGTTCCTGGCACAGTACCGGAATATAGTCTGTGCTCTCGAAGTATGAGCTGAACAAAGAATGATTGGAATTCACAAACAGTTGAGAGTGACTTCAACCTCATTCTGTTCATTGTGTGGACTTTTGGATCTTCTCGTCGTCCCTTCCTAAGAAGCTTACTCCTTCCCTTTCAAGCAGTACCTATCATGTCAAATCATTACTGACTTACAAAGTCCTCTGCCATCAAGCTGCCCCCTTCCCTGAATATTCCCTCTGGGTCCTCTGCAGCCGTTCTTTGAGGTATTACAGGGTCATATGTTCTACAGAGGGACTCTGTCCTGGCTGTATATCAGAATGACCGGGGACACTTGTAGGAATCACAGTGTAGAAGAGGCATCTTTAGAAAGTCCGATTGAGTGTATTCTCTGGGTTTCTCAGAAAACAATCATTTAAGTACTTCACTAAAAGCCAGTCTAGAAAACGAACTCTCTGGATTAGCACTGTTTCCCTCCCTGAGGAGCAGCAACCTCTTGGACAAGTTCATTTATTTACTGTTCATGTCCACATCTGTGACAAAGGGGCCATACAGATAACTCAGTGGACTAAACACATGCAAAATATGCCTTGTATGCAGGAGGTCTGGTTACAGTCACCCAACCAGTGCTGAGGGTAACCCTTGAGCACAGAGCTGAGAATAGCCCTAGCACCACTGGGTATGGGCACAAAGCAAACAAATCAAAAAAGCTAGAGCAGTTATCAGGGGCTAGAGTTGTTGTGAGGACTGAATATATATCCACTTGAAGTCCTTAGCATCCTGACTGGTGGTGCTGTTGTCACTGTTAATGAGCTCTGGCCTCTCTTGTCCTTTTATTTCTCTTCTCCCACTACTTTAGCAGCTTGGCAAGTATGTCAAGGCAACCATTCCAAAACATGTCTTTTCCAGGCCAGTTACCCTCTGTTTTCTTATTTTAATCTCTCTCCCACATGGCGGATTCCTATTTCTCCTATCACAGATTGCATCCCAGGAGGAGGTGGAGGAAATCTGCACCCCTGAATTCTTAGCGATGAAAGAATCTGATGCAATAGATGTAGATAGTTGGGTTTCTGCTCTGAACTTGAGGGCCGTCATGAGTAGCCAGAGGATATGGGCCTCCTCTCAGATTCTGAGAGGGCTTTGTCTGATTATAATGAAGCAGAGTGTCATCTCCTAGAGGTAATTTTATCTCTGCTTTCATCATGATGCCATCAGCTAAGACTCTGAACCCTGCCCTGCCCGATTTCACTCATTGACTTCCCAGGGTTTGGTGTAAACTATCAACCTTTGGTTATCATTATCAACACCTAAGAGCAAAAATAATAAAACACAGTGCCAAGGGAAGTACAAAGAATATATCTTAAAGTTCAGTGTGTCGTTAGAAAGATGGGGACCCAAAAATACAAGCCCAGTGTGGAAAAGTAAAAAAAGGACTGGTTAGTAATGAGTATGACAGGGTTGGTGGGTTGGTGGGGAACACGGTATTTTGTGGATTTATAAACGAGTCAGGAAGAAAAGAAAATTAGACATTACAGTATACTTTTTCTTCATCTTTTTGTTAGTCATGGGTCTCTTTTCTTTCCCCTAAGGGGCAGGCAGATTCCTCACTAATTCTAGTATTTTGTATTTAAAACATGTTGTTCTTCAGGTTCCATAAGTGTTCACTGGCATCCCTGTAAGAGGTGGACCATTTCTGGACAATCCTCTCTAATGAAAGGGAATAGTTTATCTCAAAGTCCTGCTTGTACTTGTGTTCAGCTCAAGAGGAAAACCCACATTTCACTCCTGATTCAGTGTCCTCTGACATTGTGCTGCCAGAGTTTTCCAGAACGTTCCACAGCCTTTTCGTCTCATGACTTCTCAATTGGTTTAAACACACACACAACACACATGTATGTGTGTGTGCATATATATACATATATTTGTATATACACTAATATATGTGTGTGTATATATATTACCTTGTCCCTCTAAGCTCTCCTGTCTCTTTAGCTTATACATCAAACAAAAACTAACAAACTGTCCTCCTGTTGTTCATAGATTTGCTCGAGAGGGCCCAGTAATGTCTCCATTTTGAGATTTGTTGTTACTGTATTTGGCATATTGAATACGTCAAGGGAAGCTTGCTAGGCTTAGCTGTGCGGGTGAGATACTCTAGGTAGCTTGCTGGGCTCTCAGAGAGGGGCAGAGGAATCGAACTTGGGTCAGCCATGTTGGCCGCTTGCAGGGCAAATGCCCTACTCGCTGCACTGTCGCTCCAGCCCTGGAGGGAGGTTATGTGCCATGTATGAGTGAAATCATACAGTATCTGCCTTTCTCTGACTTATTTCACATAACTCCCTCTAGGTTCATCCATTTTGTGACAAATGTTAGAATCTCTTCATTTGTTATAGCTACATAGTAGTCTTGTATCACTTTTATCACTTGTCATCCCATTGTTCATCAATTTGCTCGAGGAGGGACACCAGCAATGTCTCCATTCATCCTTATTGCATGCTAGCATAACCCAATGGCATATTGGGGACTCTTCCAGGGTTAGGGGAATGAGACCCTGTACTGCTACTGTTTTTGGCATATCAAATACATCACGGGGAGCTTGCCAGACTCTGTCGTGCAGGCTGGATACTCTCAGTAGCTTGACAGGCTCTCTGAGAGGGAGAAACTGTATCACTCTCTCCCAGGAGCTTTGTTTTATAGTCTCTGGATCTTGGCTGTTGATGACATTACATGGCGCTGGGGACAGTTTGTGGGTGTGACTGCTAAGTACTGGAAAATGGGGATCTGGGTGGAGGGGGCCCAGTCCCAATCCGAGCAGGCCTGGAGATCTCAGCCACGGGTCCTGCATACCTGGGTTCCTCAGCACAGGAACCTGGCATAGTAGTCTATAGTATCTAAATTATATTTATTCAACCATCAACTGATAGGCACTTAGCTTGTTTACATCTCTTAGCAATTATAACTGTAATTAATTCTGCAATGAACATGGGATGGGGGTGTGCAAATATACCTTCAACATAGGTTTAATCTTCAGGTAAGTACTCAGAAGTAAGAAAATGAAATTCTATAAACTTTTTGTTTTCACTGCTGTGGGGAATGTCCATGCCACTTTCCTTTGTGGCTGTACCTATTTATGCCCCCACTGAAAGCATCTAAGGACTCTTTTTTTCCCCATCTTCTCCATTACTTGTTATTTTCTGTCCTTTTGGAAAAAATCACTCTCACGTGTGTAAGGTAATACTCGCTGTGCTTTCAATTTACATTCCTCTAATAACATGAATTTCCAGGGGGAAGGAATTGTGTACACACTGATCACTATATCCCCAGAGTCTTACACAGTGCAGAGCATATAATGTATCCTCCAGAAATGTGTTGGATATTTGAAATATGGACAGATAGATGAGGCCTCTTGAAGATTGAGATTTAGAGAAATAGATCAGGAATCAGAGAGATAGTAAGAGGTTAAGGCACTTGCTTTGCATGTGCCTGACCTCAATGCTATCTCCAGCTCTGTATATGGTTCCCCAGGCACTGACACCCTTAGTTCAGAGGCAAGAATTGCCCCTAACTTCTGTCAGGTTTGGTTCCCAAAAGGAAAACTCTTCCAAAAATGAAATTGGGCTGGAAAAAACTGTAGAGAGTAAGGCACTTACCTTGCAAGCAGTTAACTTCATGCAAGCAGCTAACCTCAGATCCCCAGTACTGCATATGGTCCCTCAAGCATTGCCAGGGATCACTCTTGAACAAAGATCTGAGAATCAAAACCTAAGAATGGCTTACCCCTCACAACCCCACCCCATCACCTCTCAAAAGAGAAAGGTAAGAGAAGCTAGCTTGCTACTATCAGAGAACTTTATTGAATTTGAGGGGAAAAAAAGATAAAATCTTTCTAATGCATTTGTTTTAGATCTTCTCAAATAATTACTCATTCAGTGTCTGCTAGAATTTC
Organism: Sorex fumeus; assembly: GCF_029834395.1. NCBI lineage: Eukaryota > Metazoa > Chordata > Mammalia > Eulipotyphla > Soricidae > Sorex > Sorex fumeus. Next base: position 62,780,780 of record NW_026606059.1, read on the forward strand.
CATTGCTGAAATAGTTATTTGGCTCAAACCTTCTATACATCTAAAAGGAAATCGGTTTGTGCCAAGAAGCAATGGAGCAGGAAAAGCAGTAGCCTATACTGGTTCAAGGGAGTATTGAGCAAATGGCTTCTTTGCTAGCGACTTCTCCTGTACAAATTGTTTGTGAAGATTAAATAAGAAAATAAATACGAATGCTCAGTATACACCTGCACTTTGGATAGTGCTTGTCAAAGCATAAACCCTCCGCATATGCAAAGGCTACTCTCTTCCTCCCCCTGGCAAAGGAATCTCATGACCCAGAAAGCTGGCTAAGTCAGTTCAGTTTCTGGAAACCCAATTCCTAAAAATCCTCAAGAGGTGATTGAAGTCACTTGTGGGATGCCACTACATGTGATTCACACCATATCCTTAGCCAAGTTACTTCCTTCTCTGAACTTCTGTCTTTCAGTCTGTCCTCCAGGGTCTGCTGGTGTTTCTGTGAGCTCAAAGTCAGGTCTGCATACTGTGCCCCTGGCAGGTAGCCTGTCCCAGAAACTGTTTTACCCTCTTTTGTGCAGATCTGGGTCCAAATTACTCCTCAGGCTTCCCTTCATAAAGTTTTGCTGAGTTGAAATAAATCGCTTAACATGCTCTTTCAGAGACTCAGTCGAACTCCTAAACACAAAGCTTCTGAGAGGTTCTGGCCCATTAACCCTATTCCCCTGTAAGCAGTTAGTGAACTTAATGATCCTGATGCCCCCAGCATGGCACCAAGCCTGCTCCCTCCCAGATCACTCCTGACTCCTCCTGGGGTGCCAGGGGCCTCCAAAAGCCTGAGCAGCAACACTTTCCCAGCAGAATTTGGGAAGCTCAGCCAAAATCTCTGCCAAGTTCACAGATGACCTTGTTTCGGGTTCCAGAATGCCCAGCCTTAAGTTCAGAGGCAGAAGGCTCTCTTTAGGGTCATGAGCTTTTGGTCTGTAGTGTTTCTACCCGCCTAGCACACCCCCCACACCCCCTGGCATCTAACATTCCATCTACAGTGAGTGAATGAATGAATGAATGAATGAGGTATTGTTAGGTATAGTATCAGCCACGAGCTGTGTCGCATGAGCTTCAGAGAGGAAATTAATGCGACCAGCATTACATTTACAATTTTCTAACAAAAAGTCTTCTCCCACAAGTGTCGGGGGTGGGGGGGAGGGAAGCCACAAAATCTTTGGTCGTTTCAATGTAGACTCTCTCCAGGTCTTTGCCTTTTCAGGACATCTCAGTTGAGAAATAGCTGTAATCGGTAAGCAAAGATAATGTCACAAAATAAAGATAGATGGTAGCAGATAGAAACCCAAATGTTTTTAGTGTCAGAAATACTGTTTGCTCAACAGTAAGTTACATCAAAGGACTTACACATTTCCCACAGAGGTCAGCAGTTCTGCAAGTGATACACTGAAATTCACACCTCTGCCAGAAGCACTCTGTTTCTGGCAAGTAAAAGAAAAAATATCAAGTCTTTTAATGTCAAATACCCAGAGGAGGTAATGTTGCCTCTCCTGATTAGTCTTCAGGTATGTTATTTGCCACAGAGTCCGCCTCTGGAGGCTTGTTAGGCTTGTTCTAAACTTAAAACGTTGTGTTATAAGTTTTATAAATCCTTTTACTTTGTTATTTCTTTTCATTTTTTTTCTTTCTAACTCCTGGGACTGAAAGTAGTGTACTGATACCTGTCCTGGGGCATCTTCAGGGCACTCCTATTTCTAAGCATGATTGCTAATCCCATAATTGACTGTATTTAAAACAAACCACCTGGACCACACGTGATCCTTGATTTTTTTTTGTTCTGATTTTAAAATATTGCCCATTATCACCAGAGCACCTGCTATCTGAGGATCCTGAATCTGGACTCAGAATATTGCAGAGTAGAAAATAATCGTAGTAACATTGAGGTGGTTGGCACTTTTTCTTTTTCTTTTTTTTTTTAAATTTTTTAGGACACACCCAGCTGTGCTTGTGCCTGGCTCTGCACTCATGAATCACTCCTGATAGGCTTGAAGGACCATAAGATGCCAAGCACCTTACCTGCTGAACTATTGCTCCGTCCCTGCTTTGTACTTTTTCTTCTCATACTCCATGGAGTCATCCGAACAACCTATGATCTCATTATTTGCATCCTCTGAGTGAGGAAAGTCATTAACCCGCATGAAAATGCACATCTCTCTAGAACCTGCTGTTGTTCCCTCAACTCCACACCCCCCTCCCACAGACACATAAACATTACAAATTCCCTTTACTTGTTCTTTATGTTTTTCTTGAGTATATTTACTTGAATATATATCACCTGTCAACCCCGAAGGCACAAAGTAATCCATCGATTATGTGTACCATTCATTATTTCTCCCCTTGCTAGAATTTGAGTTCCATGAATACAAGATTTGATTTTCATCTGTTCTATTCATTGACCAATCTCAAGCACCAGAACAGAGCTTAGCATGTAGTAAACCTTCACTGTAACATGCAATCATTTTCTCCCCTCTTATCTACCACGATGCTCTACCCACGCTAGAAAACTGACATCAGGAGCCACCTGGTAGTTTACTAAAGATGACACAGGAGCAAGTTGGCAAGAAAAACTACATCTCTTTACTGCCAGCCCAGTTCCTTACCTAAATCCCAATTCAATCTTGCTGCACTTTTATTATGCTATAAAATGAATAACTGTTTATGAGTTCATTCCTGGCCACATTATTGCTTTTATAGCACATCAAAGAATTGGAGACAGGTGAAAGATAGAGCCCTGTATTGATTGTTCTCAGAAACTCAACTTTTCCATCCCTCAAGGAATCCATGCTTAGGGCACCATTTTGGGAATAGGACTCTTTCCTTAGCAGACTACAATCCCCAGAAGTCTCCTTCTCTATGGCCCAGGCTATCTGTAGTGTTTAGTGTAGGGAACCTCGAAATAACGTCATCTGAATTAAAGATCCTTGTTTGTTCCTAGCAAAAAGCTAACCAAAAGTCAAACTGCTCAGATGTTTTCAACTGTTGAATATGCACTAGATCAAATCATTATTTTTTATTGAATAGCCATAGATCAATTTTTAGGGAAAATTCAGGTGCTACAGGCATGTCATAGGGTGACTCACCCTCCCTGAAACTAGCCTTGCTTCGATAGGCCTGATAGACAGGGGTGAGGTTTAGGTGAGTGGCTAAAACAAAAAGCTTCAGGGTAAGGCACTACTCAGGGAGGGATTTGTGCTTGCTGTTCTGAAATAAGGAATGACTAAAACTATTTAGCAAATGCGTTTATTTATGATGAGTTTTCTTACCTACAAACCTATCTCCTAGTCTTCATTGACATTCTTCCTGACTATTTAAACTGGAATATGGTCATCGCAGCGAAGATATTTTTGTTCTTTTCATCTCCCTTAGACTACTCTACTCTCCCACCCATCCTAAGGTTACTGAGCAAAAATTTGGGCCTTATATGTAGATTGAAGAAGTCATGTCCATTAAACCCAGGACCTTGAGTTAACTAAAAGCTTGCTCTGTGGAAAGGTGCAGGACCATGGTGAGAATTGAGTTCTTATAAAGCTCATTACATTGAAAAAGTACTTTGTCCTATTTTTAAAAATTCTTCTAATTTGAGTTTATTATACAATGAATTAGTTTTAGCAGAGGTGCCCCTCTCTGTTCTTTAAGTTAGAAAGCTGAGGAAAGAGAAGAGAATGGCATGCTCTACATCACAGAGCCAGTGAAATGACAAAATCCAGATTCACGGTCTATTGACTTCTCACTTATTTCTGCCATGACAATCTGTCTCCTGACCACATGATTGCTTTACCCAGATGTTCTATAGACTCCTTAAATACATGTCAAACACCAAATTCATGGGCCAGGAAGATTTCCCAAAGGGATGGAGCATATGTCTTGCATGCAAGAAACCCTAAATTGGATCCCCCTGCATAGCATGGGCCCCTACGCACTGACAATTGAGTCTTAGTGGTCCCTTAGCACTGCTGGGAATATCGTCAAAGAAAACTAAATTCATTATCTTTACATCTCAAAACACACACACACACACACACACACACACACACACACACACACCTTGACTTTTAAATAACTTCCACCAATCACCTACCTTAGAAATTTTGCAATCCTTTTGTGAATATCTGTCATTATTTTCTCGCCATATTTCTTAATGCCAACCTGATAGTTTCCTTTTTAAAATTTCAATGTTCTTTTCTCTTACATGTCACTGGAACTGCCACGCGGCATGCTTTCATCATCTCTTTATTTCTTGGTTGGACTTAATTCATCAAATTATCATTGAATCTCTGCTTTGTACCAGACACTGTGGTTGGTGCTGGACAGACTATAGCCAAGAGTAACATAGACTTTGTTTTCATAATGTTTTATTAATCTAAGTAGAAATAACCAGAACATTAGCACTGTAGCACTGTCTTTCCTTTGTTCATCGATTTGCTCAAGTGGGTGCCAGTAATGTCTCTATTCATCCCAGCCCTGAGATTTTAACAGCCTCTCCCCTCGTCCTTCCCAACTCTGCCACATTGGAGGCTTTTTCAGGGTCAGGGGAATGAGACCTGTTATTGTTACTGTTTTTGCATATTGAATACACCATGGGTGGCTTGCCAGGCTCTGCTGTGCGGGCGGGATACTCCCGGTAGCTTGCTGGGCTCTCTGTGAGGGATGGAGTTTTACAGGTGTTCCCAATCTACTGAATATTAGCTTTGGTTGACTGACTTGTTGTACGGGAGCTTTGTTTCTTAGTCTCTGAATCTTGGCCATTGATGAGATTACATGGCACCGGGGGCAGTTTGTGGGTGTGACTGCCAAGCTACTGGAAAACTGGAGGTCTGGATGGAGGAGGCCCAGCCCTGATCTGAGCAGGCTTGGAGATCTCAGTCATGGGTCCCGCATACCTGGGTTCCTCTGCCAGTTCCTTCATGAGTGAGGCTTGTATGAGTGTATGGAGAGTGGCCTTGAGCGTGGCTCTGGCTGGGTTCTGGAAGTTTTTGAATGCTGGGGTTCTGTTTAGGGCAGGACTTAAGAAGACTCAACCCGTCCCCCTCTGAGGGGTCCCAGTGAAGACAGCCTGGCATGGGGGCAGGAGATTCTGCAACCAGAACATTACTTCAATAAATATTAAAGGGAAGCTATTGAAACTTACTTCAAAAATAAAAACATGATCAGCCTATTAGCAATACTAGTGCTGAGTAAAATTTCTATACCCCAATGTTAACCTCTGTCTTAAAATATTCCTATCTGTGTCAGGAAAATAGCTTGAAGGACTAATTAATGCACGTTCTTTGCATGCTCGAAGCCCAGAAACCTGTGCTATATGGTTCCTTGAGTAACAGCAGAAGAGACCCCTGAGCATAAAGTCAGAAGTACCCCTTAGCACTATGAGGTGTGGCAAGAAAAAATCCCCAATTTCCCATTGCCTATATGATAATATCCAAACACATTAACCTGGTTACATGTCTCTTCATGATCAGACTCTCAATGTTAGATTACGCTACAAGTCACTACAACCTCATTTCTCCCCCACCCCTCCGACAGTGAACTCATCCTATGACTAAGCCATATCTGATATTTTTTCACATCTTGTCATTCTTGAAACAGCTCCATCCTTCATTCTTTCATGGCTTGACTTAAGTAAAACGTCTTCCAAAATTCTTTTTCTGTTTGTTTTGGGGACCACATCCAGTGGTGCCTAACAATCACTTCTGCTATGCCCTGGGACCATATGTGATGCCAGGGATCAAACCTGGCTCCTCTTCATGCAAGGAAATTATCTTACCTATTGTACTATCCCTCTGGCCCTTCTTCCATAAATCTTATTTCTCTCTACAGGAAGTGTCCTACACAGAATTCAGATTTAAATGCCACACTTCCTCAATAATTTTTTTTGTTTTTGAACATGTTTTCCTGACCATTATAATTGTATCTCTTCCATTAGAATATAGTTAGTTCCTTTTCCTACCTTTCTCTCTACCAGATTATGAACCATTGTTAGAAGGGATTGTTGTAGTTAACACAGGTTTGAAAATATTCGGTTTATTGCACAATATAACCATAAATGAATGATAAAATAAAACCATAAATGAATGATAAAGAAGAAAAAATGTTTTATCTCTTTCACTATGAGTCTCTGATTTCTCAAGAGCACTTTTTCCACATTTAACTTCAAGTATTTTTTTCTCCTGTTAGTTTTAGAAATCACATGCAAATTATTCCAGGGGTCTTTATAACACCATATTCTGTATGACTTCTCTATAAACAGTTCACCACTTCTACTCTCTAAACCTCTGGAATAGAGTCATGTTTTGCATGTTTGATAATCATTGGTTAATGATTGCTAAGAGTCTTACTAATATGTGGGAAAACTGTTCTTTTGGAAGATCTTATCTGTTTGTTTCATGGGAGTAAACTGGAGGAATGGATGAAGTAATTGTCAGCTCTGTTTCCGTTCTGATCTTGGCCAAGTCAACATCTTGTTTCTCGGCTAACATAGCTTGATTCATGAGCCTTGCCCTCGATTCCTGTGTTTGCTGCAGGATATTGAGAAACATATGAGAACAATTAAAAGCAATTCTTTAAGAAAGTGATTTTATAACATGATAAGAGTGGCAAAAGAAAAATGTAGTTATTAAAAACAGACTCGAGGAGAAAAGGTTTTATTTTTTTAAAAAAGTATATTTCTTAAGTACTTACAGATTTCTAGGACCTGTTTGGCAACTGAAATGAAACCTTTCTTAGAGACTATCAAAATTCATTTTCCACAACCTGATAGTCACAGAAACAGAGTCATAAAGTATAGAGTCATGGCCAGATTATTATATGTAGATCAAAATAATGGCTAGATATCTTCACAAAATAAAAAACTAATAACCCAGAAGAATTGCTGTAGAGAAAAAGATATTAGTCAACATTTCCATTACTGAAGGACATGACAGGGGAATTATGCAGAACCAAAATTCTCACACCCCCTGATGTAGGTGCCAAGAGACGTTGATTTTCTCAGCCTTAGAGGCAAACTTCCCAAGTCAGTCTCTCCAGCCATGAGCAGCTTCAAACAATTACCCAGAAGACAGACAAGCATTACCCTTTTCAATGTATGCCATAATTTTGAAAAGATACAGAAGGACGTGAAAATTGAGAGCAGGGATGCCATTCGGGTGAAATGTACGAACCTAAGAATAAACTTTATTTAATTTTTCTTTATTTAATGCAACAAGTACCCAAAACTTTATGACTTAAAACAATCTCATAATTTTGAGAATTAAGAATCAGAATGGGGGTGCTGGAAAGATAGTGCAGGAGACAGGCACGTGGCCCAAACTAGTTCAGTCCCCAGCACTGCATACTGGATGCCCTCAGGAGTGATCCTTGAGCACAGTGCTGGGAATAAGGCCTGAGCATGACTAGATGTGTGCCAATTCCTCTGTTCCCGCCTTAAAAGAAAAAAAAGAATTGCAATAGGTCACTTGTTCATTTAGTATCTTAAAAATAACTTATTATGTACTTGCTTGCTGTATACATGGCACTATCCTATCCACTGAGAGAGATTTAAAGGAAATACAGGGTATGGTCTCTTCCCTCCAGAAATTTTCATCAGATGTGAACACAACACAAACATAACAAGCAAGAATATAGTTAACACTATAAATTTTTTAAAATTTTATTGCATTAAAGAACTATGATTTACAGAGTTATTTTTAGTTGAGTTTTAGACATGTTATAAAATTTTTAATAATTTACCTAATTAAAAATAAATAATATAAAATGACAAAATGCACATCACAGGCATTAGCATTATACATTTTTAAATAATTTATGTGATTAACAATAAGTAATATAATTAAGGTGGCAAAATACACACTGTAGGCTAACACAAATGCCAATAGAGTTCAGAAAAGCAAACACGAAAAAGGAAAATGAGCTTGTCTGAAAAGAGTAAGAAGTGCCATGAGAACTAGGGGGAAGGTGGTGTGTTTGTGCCATATCTAAAGGGGCATCTCTGCTTGGCTCCTGTGGATTATTTCATTTGACAACCTGCTGCAATGGTGTCCCAACAAGAATTTTTTCAAGAATATCAATTTCTCAATTCATAAACATTTGGAATTAACTCTATAAGTGACAGTAAGTCAAATCCACAATAAATAGTTTTAAAGCTTTATGAGAAGAGATGAAGTTAGGCTAGAGCAGTGTAAATAAACTAAGGGCTGTATAGTTGTGCTAGGTTATAAGCTGTTCACTATTGAACTGCAGAGAATTGGCCTTTAGGTGTCACCACAAGTTGTCATCCAAGTCTCTACTTGTAACAGATAAGCTTGTCTTATTGTGTGCAGCTCTACTTGCGTATTCTAGGACTCGGACTTCAAGCTGTATTGGGTGCACAGTGTAATTACATGTGACCCAACACCAGAGTAGAGCACCATGGTGAGGTCCACTAGAGAATTAGACCTGGAATATTATGTAAAATGGAACAATGAGGGGACAGAAAAAAATTATATATTAGATAATGCAACCCCCAAATCAGGCAAAAATACTAACATAAAGAGAATTTATTTATGATGGGTGTTATAGAAGATGTGGATAGGGCCTCTGGAGAGATAGTGCAAAGGATAGCATGTTTGCCCTGCATATGAGCAACCTGGGTTCAATTCTTTGCATTCCTGAACCCATAGCCAGGAGTAATCCTTGAGCAGTGCCTGGTGTGACTCCAAAACAAAAAAGGAGTTATGTATGGAAGATAATTGATTATGGAGGGGTTTGGGTATAATCTTGTACTTTGGAACTAATCTTGTGAGTAGTATGGAGCTCCAGGAGACATTTGAATGACTCTGGCAAGCTACTGTGATGTATTCTATATGCCAAACACAGTAACAAGAAATCTCTCTAGGGTTAATCAATGCATCCAATCACTGCCTTTTATGAAGTCCAATAGGATTTTTTTTGGTCCTGAAGCATCTAATACCTTGTACAGGTATTCATGATTAATAACAATTATCCCTTTATAAAGTATGTTATCTAACACTCATGGAGGGAAATTGACACCGGTGGTGGAATTGGTGTTGAAATATTTTATGCCAAAAACTCAACTATCAATATCTTTGCAAATCATGATTTCTTGATTAAATAAAAATTATTTTAGAAAATTTTTAAATAAAGTATACTGTCTTTCCTCCCTATATTTAAGCAATTTTGAAAGGAATGAAAAACTTAAAATCTGAATCTAGCCCTATTTCTTGCCAATAGTATTTATTTGGCATATGAACTAGAAAGGTAGGTTCGGGATGAAGACTAATGTGGTAATGGTACTTTTTAATTAATTAGAGAAAACAACTAGATAAAGAGAAAATAAGAGTTAATGCAAGGACATAAGAGGTAAATTCTGGAAAAGGAAAACTAAAGTCAGAGTTCTATATAGTGAAGAAATATTTACATATGGTTCTTATTCACACTAAGTTCTTTGAGTGGTTTCCTGAAGTCACACTCCACACATGGCTGATATTTGATTTATGAATAAACATTTATAAAAATAAATTCTGATATTTTAAGAATTTTTCAAATTACTGAAATTTACCATTTTAAGTATCTAAATTTATTTTGATCTTTCATTGAACCGTAGCTTATTGTGCTTCAGTAATTCCCTATGCCCCCATACAAACTGACCCCAGATTCCCTCCATTTATACTTATCCATCTCTTTAGTCCCCTACCAATGACTACTAATTAGTTCAAGGTACAGGGTTTTACAACATCTCTCCTGCTATGTTCACAGAGCTGTTCTAGTAATGAAATTATACTTCAAGCATCATCTATGGAGTCAAAAGTAGTTTGTGACAGCTGTTTTTCTTGCAATGTATAAACATTTCAAAGCCTTTTCACTGACATTTAGATTTATTTTGGTATTCTACATCAGGGGTCAGCAAACTATTTTGGTAAAGAACCACATAATAAATAGTTTATACTTTGTGAGTCATTTAATCACTCTAGCAACTGTTCAACTCTTCCATTATAAATTGAAGGCAATCTTTGACCATTTATAAATAAATGGATGTGGCTATATTCCAATAAAACTTTATTTACAAAAACAAGCGGAATATACTACCTCTGCTCTAGTCTTAATAGTGCCTGCTTTAGATTATGGATTCTCCTGGAGCCTAACCTTAGAAATGGAAGAGTTTAACTGTAACTTGGTTTAATAAAATATAACAGAAAATAGATTCTCTTCACTGTACAAAAGTCATATTCCTGTACTTTGATCTTTCTTATTCAAAAACTTTAATGTCATCTGTAAATACTGCTTATCTCTTAAAAACTGCAATAACAAACTTGGTTTTCACCAATTTTCACCATCATATTTAGTCATTATTTTACTTTACTTTCTACTTTCTTCAAAATGTATTGGGTTCATCTGTTGAAAGATATTCTCTCCAACACTACTGCTTTTGTTAAAAAAATAGGATCTTTTGGATAGCCACCATGTCATAGGAAATAATTATAATTTTATGAGTGCTATGGCTGTAAGGTAAGAATTTAAAAGCATGGTATTGGAATAAATACAGATCACCAGATCTGTAGAATAGAGTTAGATATCCTGACATCAACCCTCGAATATAATATGATCACTTAGTCTTTGATAAAGAAGCAGAAATATGAAGTGGAGCAAGAAAAGCCTCTTCAACAAGCAGTGAGCAGAAAGCTGGGTAGCTACATCCAAAAAAAAAAGAAACTGAACTTAGACCTCTTTCTAATGCCAGGCACAAAAGTTAAGGTAAAAATGGATTAAAGACCTCAATATTAGACCTGAATCCATGAGGTACATGGGAAAAAATGTGGGTAGAACCTTCCATGACATTGAAGCTAAAGACTTCTTCGAAGATGAAACACCACTGACCAAGCAAATTGAAGCAAAGATTAAAAAAAATGGGACTACTTTAAACTAAGGAGCTTCTACACCACAAAAGAAACAGTGACCAGGATACAAAGACAGCCTATAGAATGAGAAAAATTATTTACCCAATACCCAACTGATAAGGAATTAATGTTAAAGACATATAAAGGCACTTGTAGAACTTTACAAGAAAAAAATCCAACCCCTTTCAAAAATGGAGAGAAAAAAATGAACAGAAACTTTATCAAAGAAGAAACATAAGTGGCCAAAATGCACATGAAAAAATGCTCTATATTACTAATCACCAGTGAAATGCAAATCAAAACAACAATGAGATATCTTATACCACGGAGACTGGCACACATCAAACAGAACAATCAGTGCTGGCATGGATGCAGGGATGAATTCCCTTTGGAACTTCATTCATTGTTGGTGGGGATGCCAACTGATCCAGCCCTTTTGGAAAACAATATGGGCATTTTTCAAATCACTAGAAACTGAACTTTCATATGACCCAGCAATACCAGTTCTGGGAATATACCCCAGGGGCTCAAAAACACAGTAGAAAAATCATCTGCACTTGTATGTTTAGTGCAGCACTATTCACATTAGCCAGAATCTGGAAACAACCTGAGTGCCCAAGAACAGATGACTGGATAAAGAAATTATGGTACGTTGACACAATGGATTATTTTGCAGCCACGAGGATAAATGAAGTCATGAAATTCCTTTGTAAATGAGTGGACATGGAGACTTTCCATGCTGAATGCAATGAGTCAGAAAGAGGGGAAGACATAGAATGATTGCAGTCATCTGAGGATATAAAAAAAATAGTAAAGGACCAAAGTGAGAGTATAGCAGGTAGGGTATTTGTCTGCACACGGCGAACCTGGGTTCAATCCCCCACATCCCATATGGTCCCCCGAGTACTGCCATGAGTAATTCCTGAATGCAGAGTCAAGAATACTCCTGAGCATCTCCAGCGGTTAAAAAAATACAAAAAGAAAAAAATATATAGTATGAGCCTAATAACCAAGGACAGTAGAAAGAAGGGCCAGGAGGACTGGTCCACAGTTGAAAGCTGACCACAAGTGGGACAACGTGGGAGGAAGCATAGAGAAAGAACCACTATGATAAATGATCAATCTGGATAAAATCTGTGTGCTTAAAGTAGATAAAGGGATATAAAGTAGATAAAGGGATATACATCATAACCTTTTTGTATCTGTATTATAAAACATAAGGAAAGAGAGAGAGGAGAGAGGGAGGGAAAGAGAGAGAGAGAGAGAGAGAGAGAGAGAGAGAGAGAGAGAGAGAGAGAGAGAGAGAGAAGTGCCTGCCATCTGCCATAGAGGCAGGCTGGTATTGGAGGAGGGAAACTTAGGTCATTGGTGTTGGGAAATGTACACTGGTGGAGGGATGGGTGTTGGAACATTGTATGACTGAAACCTGAGCGTGAATAGCTTTGTAACTGTGTATCTCAGGGTGATTCAAAAATAAAATAAAATTTAAAAAATGGACATGATGGGAAAATCACACACAAAAAGATTAAACAACTGTTATCTGTATTGACTTTAACACCAGTTTTACTTACTTTCCTTAACTTCATTTCAAAAATAATTAAATACCAAGATCTAACATCCACATTCATGGTAGACAGCATCCTGCACAGAGGTCTATAAAATGTTTCCTGCTTCAGTGATATTTGGAGATCTGTCTCCTTAAGCTTCTTGGGCTGAACATTTTACAGATGAAACTCCTGACATGTTGCCTCTGTAGATGTAGGTATGGCACACAGGCTGCTAGAGGTAGAAACACAATATCCTGACATCCTGATAGAACCAGTGAACAAAAACGAGAAATAAACTTGGTTGCTGTCTAAAGTGACATTGTGGTCAGCCAGACTTTTGTCTCCATGTGGAACCTTTCTGTCAGAAAGACATGACTGATTCCACTCCCTGTGGTTTATTCTGTCAACAAGGTAATCTATGTCTTCTTGAGATTCCATCCTGAATAAGCCATGACTGAGATGAATGAATCTCCAGCAACTCTGGCTCATTTCTACTAAGAAATAATTCCTTGAGGTCCCTACCAGATATCTGAAAATGCTTCCGATTTTTAAAATATGCTTCCGGGAGGATCACAATCACATTTTCATCAACTCATTAACTTTACTCTCAAATTCAAAATAAGGTTTAAGATTATGAGTTTCGAGAAGCAGGGAATGAGAATGGGGGGCACTGGAGAAATATACAGCAGGTGAACCAGTTGCCTTACATACAGCCAACCTGGGTTTGATCCCCAGCACCAAATATGGTTCCACTCCCCCATGTCACCCCTCAGCATCACCCGGAGTTATCCCTGAGTGTAGAGCCAGGATTAAGCCCTTGGTATAGTTAGTGTGTGGTCCAAAAACAATAACAAAATGAAAGTGTGTACCTGTTTGTGTATATGTCTGTCTGTGATATTGAACATTTCCTTCCTTCCCTCACTCCCCATAATTCTTATTTTTCCCCTGTTGCAGTCCTTACATACTTGGTTGTGGGGCACGCCAGGGGTTATATGCCTGGTTTTGGTGCCTGCACACCCCACCCATGGTGCTCCCTGGGGATTGTAGACTTGTGGTGCTTGCTCATGAGCTCACTCAGAGTGGCACTCACTTAATTGGAGTGTTTGCACATAAATTGTCATGGTTCTCCCCCAAAGTTGCTGCAGTATTCACACAACACATGCTTACAGGGAGTTGTTCTCTTGATCTCAGTCCTTGCACATTTTTAGTTGCAGTGCCACCCCCTGCCACAAACACACACACACACACACACACACACACATACACACACCAGACTGTGCACTGGAGACCTCATACTCTTTTACAATGCCAGGTGTTCCAGAGATCAGAGCTGCCAGGACCATGCTGGGGACACCTGTGTGTTACCAAGAACCCAATGATGTCCTTGTGTTTACAACTCAGGCACTTTTCCCCTGTCTCTCCCCCAGTCCTAAAACCTTTCCCATTTTGAGTTTTGTTTACTTGATTCTCTCTTGTTTGAGACCATTTGAATTGACCTCAAAGAGTAGGAATCTTAGAATCTCTGCTTAGAATAATGATGTGTACAACAATTATGTGGACCTCAGTCAGGAAGTCTACGACTAAGTTTATTTCCAGATTCCTTTCCATAAGTTTCTATAGTAGGTCTTGCTGTACCTGTGAAAATTAGCAAAGTAGTGAATTTTCACAGTGTATTGCTTTATAACAAAATTTCTAAGATATCAGAAACTCGAAACAGTAAGATTCATAAATTAACTGTGAGTTTGCAGATTGGGCAAGAGTTAGTAGAACCTCCTCATGCTTCGTCCTATGCTTTCTGCTGGGACACAGAGATCCATATTCAAGATGGTGCACTCAAATGGCTGGCAGGTTGGTTCTGTGAATTGCCTGTTGCTCAGTGGGTGTCAGCTAGAATCTTCAGTTTTTTCCCATGTCGGTCTAACCAGGTAACTTTTAGGAAGGGACTGTTTTCTAATAAAGAGAAAACAGAAATACCCAGTTGTCCTAATGATTCAACAAACACCATTTCAGCCATAGGCTATTGGACAAAACTGTCATAAGCCTGTCCCAGATTCAAATGTGCAAAGGGAAAAAGTCCACTTTTCAGTGGGAGGTACCACTGGGATGTGATAAGTAATTTGCAACAGTCTCTTGCAGAGAATATAGGAAAGTTTATTGATTTCTCTAAATTGCTCTTTTGGTTATATATTTCTAAAATGTAAATTTTATTCAACAAAAATTATATTTTAACTCAATATTTTATCTTTTGGCCAAACAAACTAGTCCTTTTGCAACCTTTTGAACTAATTGCATTATTTATTAGATGGAAAGGAATTTGAGATTTGTCAAGTATGTATACTAGGTACAAGAACCATAATATATACTTTCATTTTTGATGTATTGTAGCTGCATTTAAGAAGCATCTGAAGCATTTTTCCATTTTTTTATCATTTCTAAACTGCAATTTATGATGCAAAATCTTATAATAACTATAGGTCATATAGCAATCTTGTATTCGTGAATTGAGCTGTGATTGTTCATATTTTCATCACTGCAGTCAATTTATATATACTATTAGCATTTTTACCTGTTGAGTTTAATTGCCATTTAAAATGTCTTCAGAAATATTACACTGTAATTTGGCATTCACTCAAAAATTCATCTTGTGTGCCGAAAGTAATGGAAATAGAACACCATTAGTAAGGCAACTGTTTGACTTTGGAAGAATGACCTCAATTTCATCTACTTTTGCAAAGCAGGAAACATGATCTTAATACTATCTATCATAGAAAGATACAACTAGTAGATGAAGGTGTGTTGTCTTTTAATATGGGAATGCATAGAAAAGAAATGCCTGTCCTATGTGAGATTTGTAACTGAAGGCAGAGAAATTACCAGGTTCTTCATAATAAGTGAAGGAAATCTCAAAACAACAGAAGGCCAATGTCATGTCTTGTATAGGATGATCTAAAAAGCTTTTTGTAATAATTTATAAAGCAATGCTTTACTTTCCCTTTTGTAAGAAAAGAACTCTACTGGGACCTGAAAGATAGCTCAGAGGGCTACATGAATGCTTTGCTTTGCATGTAGAAGACATAGTTCCAATCCCAGCACTGTATGGTCTCCCAGGAGCAATTAGGAGCAACCCCTGAGCACATATCTGAGGGTAACCCCAGAACATGTCTTGGTGTGGTCCCCAAAATAACAAAAATAAAACATAAAGAACTGCACTAGGATTCAGTGGAATATAGTAGCTTTCACAAAATCTTCTGCAGACCATACACTACTCCCTCCTTATATGGATAAGAAAGCTATAGCTACAAGAGGATAAATAACTTGAACAGCCTTAAAATTAGCAAGTGGACAGAACTGTTATTTTTAATTCTCAGTTACTGAAATTGTCAGGCAGCTATGGTTAGTGGTTCTAGAAAGATATGAATACTGTGTAGTGACAGTCATTCTCCCGCCTGTATTCAACAAATGTCAAAAATATAAATGAAAGGCTGCTGCAAACTCCTGACACTCAGTTTGAACTTTCCCAAAAGCTTTTCAGGTAGCTAGGCCAATGTCTAGGATGCCCTCACAACCCTGGTATGAAAGGTAATTAATTTTTTTAGTATATCTGTGCAAAGTTTTTAAGGAGCCACGTCTTCCGAAGCATTTCAAGTAACTGCTCTGAAGTAGGAATGATTTGAAATTTAAAATAGCTCCCACCCCTTGAAGAGAGAGGTAGGTCTGGAAAAGACTTGCCAAATATATGATTTCAAACCAGCACATTAAACATGCCTAGACAGCTTAGAGACGAGAGAGCTGGTTTAGGCCATGGCTACTAAATGATCCACAGGATGTGCCAAGAGCTTTCTCTCACCCTCCCCCGCCAGCACGTGGTATGCCAGTGGGGCCAACTTCCTCAAAGCATTTCCACTGAAAAGATAGAACAGGGTGATATCTACTAGACTTTGCCTACCCAAATGAGAGATTCCACCAACTCTAGCACCATTCGTCATTATTTACTCAACTATTTCTAGAGTCTCAAAGGTAGAAGAAACACAAGGCCTTCTCACATGGTTTTCCCAAATGGAAAGGAGGTACTGCTTAAACAGAATTCCTTGTCCTATATGTTGACATTGAGCAGAATCTACTTTGCTTAGCTTCCCTGAATCTTGCAGCATATTTGGTGGTGGGAGTTCTCATGTGTATCTCTGAGAGCATGGATTAGAAACTCCTAGCAATGGCATCTGTTTGTTCATCTCTATCCCTGGTATTTCACATTATTCCTGGTACAAAGATCAATAAATGACACTTATTCTTCCTATTCACTAATTTTATCAACCATCTTGTGCAGATAGTCCTAATGTGGAAAGACTCTTTAAAAACAGGAAATTTCTTTTCTTTTACTTTTTATTTTATTTTTTTTAAGTAAAAGCAGATTTTATTTGGAGGTTTTTAGTAAGGCAAAGGAAGGAGAGAAAGTGAGAGAAAGAATAATGCACTCAAGAAAGAACATGGACTTCTTCAAAGGTGGATGGAAAGAGCCCCTACATACACATCACAACATTAGATATGAAAATATGAAAGTACACATCTCAAGAGGGAAGATGGGGGTGCCACATGAATTCGGGCGCCACATGTGCTCGGCCACGTGGGCACAAGCAGCACGTAGGCTTGGGCAACATATTTTGAACTAAAATTTAGCTGGCCTTTGAGATCCCCTAAGAAAGGGAGAATTGGGAGAGGAGCAGAAGGAGGAGGAGGAGGAGGAGGAGGAGGAGGAGGAGCAGGAGCAGGAGCAGGAGGAGGAGGAGGAGGAGGAGGAGGAGGAGGAGGAGGAGGAAAGAAAGGAGAAGAGGAAGAATACAGATTATGTAGACAAAGCAAGAACAGTATGGGATAGATTCCATCTGCGGCTGAACATGTAAAAGCAGACTAGATATGGTCAGCATGGCTGAACTGTGCACAGAAACAGCCGAGAATTATAGGTCACTTATTCTTTTCTCATGGAATGCCAAACAGAAATCCCTACGCTCAGAACATGCAAAAGGTAGCATTACTCTGGAAAAGAAGAGGAAATAGTAAGCCTTCTTGTTAGAAAAATGCGTCAGGATTCCTCTTGCAATGGATGTTAATGAAAAGCTGTCTGAACAATAACAGATTCTAGGTCTTGCCCCTGATGCGGGCAGTATTCCCATGGGGAGGGAGCAGCACATTGTTTCTGAGAGCCGAAACCCACCTCCATCCTGACTCCATCAGTTCTTCTCAGTGCGGCCCAACCCCTGTGTGTTTCATTTTCTTTTTCAAAGTGGGGTCGATCATCACATCAACCTCAAAGCTGTTAAATGGCTTAGAGGAAATAATATGCAGAAACCCCAGGAAACAACTCTTCTTGGCACTGAGGGGTTCGTGATCCCTTCTATATACCTTGGTTTTCTCAAGCAAATGGAAATACTAATATCTGTCCCAGGCCATTTCTTCTGGATTCTGACAGGATAAAATGTAATTAAATGTGTGAAAGCAAGTTAGAAGTTAAGTGTTGCATAACAGCAAGGTGATTCTGGGCTAATCACCATAGGCTTGGCTGAGCTGTAATCCCAAGAGCCTGGCCAGGAAGTAGAGAGCTCACATATCTTCAGGCTATTGGTCACAGATGTGTGTATGGACTGGCTTCTCTAATATGTCAAGGGAGTCTTAACATTTGACTGGTTCAAGATGACGTAAAGATGGGAACTGTGAAATCTACTAAGCAAAAACCAAATAAGGTTTAAGCCTCACAGCCCTGTAAGAAATGTTATTTCAAGCATCATAGTCTTGGACATCTGGGCTCTATTACCGGAAATCCCATTAAATGTTCAGTTTTATAATTCTGTGTAGAACCTGGGAAATTGCAAGATTCTGCTAATGGCCATCAGCCAGTTCAAGCAATTAATCACAGGGGTCCCCTACCAGCTTTGTAACCAAGTGGATTCTTGAAGGGAAAATTGTACACAAAAGAAATAACCCAATCTACCCAGTTCTATAGCAACAGGCTTTGTAGCTCAGCCAACACAAAGAAATTATTTGTTATAATAATGACATCCAAACTTCATAACTTTTTCCTCAATGGAAATTAGAACTCACTAGCTCAGAAAAGATTCCCAAACCTCGTTAAGTATGATGTAGGTTGTAATCTGCTGTGGGCTGGTACATCCAGTGTAGAAAAAAAAATTAAGTCCAACACTTTTCTACCTTCAGCATTTTCTCATTTGAAGGATCTTCACTTGAAATAAGGTCCTTTTCCTTTTGAACTCCTCTAGAACATCTGGACTATTTGCATTTGCTCATAGATTCCAGGCCAAAGGGCTAAAATCCCCAGTGGAGAAATAACCTTGGAACCTATCTTCAGAGTCCTGATAGCTGTACCCCAAGGTGAAAAGGCCTGTGACATATGAATTATTTCTTTTAAGACTTCTAGCTGTGTGTTGCCAGTTTAAAAGGGTTTATGTAAATTAGATAATCTTCTGCACTTCAGAATGTTTATAAAGTTTTTCCTAATTGCTATGTTGTTTGGAGAGTGATTCTTGGAACCCTACGGAGACCAGAGGGAGATGCTTAAGACCTCATTCCAGAACACAGGAAAGGGAAAGATGAAAATAGTAGCTAATAGTCCAAGCCTATTGGTCCTGTGAATAGGGGGTACATGAAATGAATGATAATTTAAAAAATTAATCTTCTCTAGGAAATAACCTCATAGCAAATGCTCAATAGCTACCTGTGGTAATAGTTTCCATATTGGATGAAACAGATGCATAACATCCCCATTACGTAGAAACCCCAATAATACAATGATGCTTTAGACTCAAAATGTGGTCTGCATTGGTATCACTTGAGAGCTTGTTAGACTTGATGGTACAAATTTTAACAAGATACCTGGTAATGCATATGCTCATTACTTTCTAAAGTACCATGTCAAGAGTCTGCATGATTAAGTCCAAAACTGTTCTCAGCATCATCTGTTAACATTTAGTTAGCTTGCATAACATTATTTCATAAAAAGACACTTCCAGTTACTTGATACTGGGAATACAAAAGGAGAAACATAAGCAGACCATGTATATCCCTTTAAAAGGATGATTTTTCTGAGGGTTGGAGAGATTGTACAGTAGGTTGGACTCTTTTTTTTTTCATTGTTAATATCAAATTTTATTATATTCAAGTCTGCACAAGTGTTATGAGAAATACTTTCAGAGATTATTGGAGATAGAGCAAACTGACAGGTTACAAGGATAATGATGTATCTAGGCCCACAGCCCCACTGCCACTCCTCCAGGCCTCACTTGGTTTTCATACTATATGTGTCATCAACCTTGCACTCAAGCACAGACTGGATCTCAATTAGAACACAAGACATTTAGCTGAGAACCCACTGCTTTTGACTAATTGGGATTCCCATTTCTAAACTCCACCTAGGAAAGTCACAACATATATAAAAGGCTTATCACTGGGTATTATTTATTTGTTAGCCACAACAAACAAAAAAAAACCCACTTAAAGCAGAACAAAGGTCCTACACTCATGGCAATAGTTATAATATATCCAAAACAAAATATCAGGATAGAACTATTACAAATACTTATCAAACACTCTTTTTTTATGTAGGAGTACTGCTATTTATTCAGCCAGCGATTAGCTGATTGAATTGGGCATGAACTCCACCTTACTTTTTTTTTCATAATTTTATTTATTTTTTTCTTCCTATATTTATTTATTGAATCACTGTGGGAAAAGTTACTAAGCTTTCAGGTTTAAGTCTCGGTCATACAATGATCAAACACCTCTCCCTTCACCAGTACTCATTTTTCACCACCAAGAACCCCAATATACTCCCCTCCCACCCCTCCCAATGCCTGTGAGGCAGATGATTTCCACTTAACTCTTCTCTATATTGATTACATTCATTGTTTTGACAAAAGATGCACCACTATTGTTTAGATTTCCCCCTCCCCAACAATCAGAATTGCTGAAAAGGCATTGTGAAATACTTTGTTTCCCATAGCTGGTTATGAGAATCATATAATCTCGTGTGGCTGCAATAGCGGCACCTCGATTTTGGATTTCGGCAAAGAGCCAAATAATTATGAGATTGGTTTCTGTGCGTCTGGTATTATGGCTGTGCTGGAGAGCTGCTCGTGGGGGTGGAGGGGGCAACTCATGACCTCTGTAGGGCGTGAAGGATGAGCCGGTACCACCCCCCTTCCCATGAAACTGCAGTTGGCCTGTCACCGCGGGCTCATACCTGGCTTTCCTATAAGCTCTGAGGCAGCAGCCACCTTGCTTCTGTGGGGGGAGGGAAGGCAGAAGGGAACAATACCCTTTCCCTCCCGGTGAGGCATGGCACCATAGTTTAACGCATGGTCCATTCACTTTTCTGCCACAAGCTGCTGGGCTCTGGATTAAGTCCTTTTGCCTTTGGAACCATGGCTGTGCCAGAAAGCCGCTCATGGGGGGCAACTCCTGACCTTGGTAGGGCATGAAGGACGAGCCGGTACCACCGGTACCACCCCCCTTCAGTGGGTTGGACTCTTGCCTTGTGCACAGCCAACATGGGTTCAATCCCCAGCACCCATATAGTCCCCTGAGCTAACTCAAGCACAAATCTATCCTAAACACAATACAATTTGAGACATATTGGCTTAGAGACACAACCATCAAAAGGTGATTATGGATTGCAATATAGTAAATGCAATGATACAGATATGAAACTCTTCAAACCTTGCATAGTCCAAGGCCGTATTGGACATTTTAGAAAGTGGTCAGTGGAATGTTATTTGCTTGCTTAATTAATACATTAATCAATTGGTAGAAACTAAACAACTGAATGATGGAACATGCCTAAGACACTAGGACCCTAAATGTTGGATAGCTTTCTGAGGCCTTGTCATTCCTATGAGTCCCATGCTAAATCCCAGTATTTGGAGGACTGTACTATATAATAGTTAGCATTCTTGGTGTTGTTAATAAAATATGAAGGGAACAAGACGGTGAGCCAAATAACCCCACATATTTTTCTCTGAAGGATAAATAACTATTATTTGAGTATGGGAAAAAAGACAGGAGCCAAGGATTTGCACTTAAGTAGATTCTTGAACATCACTAGCTGCTTGCTCAACATAGATTGCCAAACTTGCCCCTGGACATTCTGAACCAGGGAAAGGAAGAGAGCTGGAGAAAATTAAAATGGGAAGAAGTTGTTTGAGGAAAAACTCAGGGTGAAATGTCAGAGTTCTTCAACCCTGGAATCCAGCAGCCTCTGTATTTAACGCACAGGAACCAGCATTGAATTATGAGAGGTCTGTGAGCCTCAAAATATACACCAGCAGCTTGACTTACAATAGAATGGGAAAGGAACAAATTTAGTGTCACTGGTGGTTTTCCTAAAGCCAAGGAGAAGATGGATAGCAACTTGCAACAAGTACATTCTCATCCAGCATGTGTTGGATGGAGGGGTGGTGGGGGTACTAAAGATGGTGGTTGAGTGGTTCGGCTTCACCAATCTCATGAACCCAAAAATTCTCTGGAGCGAGATAGCAGCCCAAGTCACTGACTGAGAACTACAAATTAACCCCACAGAAAGACTTCTCTTACAGTATCAGTACCAATGATATTCTCGTACTAAAATCCAGGGTTGAGTGCTGAGGGTTCAGGCCAAGGTTTTCTTATGAGGTCTGGGGGCCTCCTCTTACCTGTTTAATCCTTAGTGAATCAATGGACCTCTGATAACGTCATCATCAGAACAAGGTTCTGGTCTGTGGTATGACATTTATCTATCTGATCTTGACTTTCTCATTTGTAAAATAAGGTTTTGGTACCTGACTCCTTGGGTTGCCAGATGAACATATGTTCTTAGCATGATCGCACATGGCCAGTAATTGGTTAACAAGAGTCCTTACGGTTATAGTCATTATGTATCATCTACTAGACACAGGGATTTTCAGTGAGCTAGAACTACGCTATCCACATCATATCTGTATCTAGATCTGAAGATAGGTAGAGCTATCAAATGAGAAATATATAATAGATTATTATTATTATTATAAAAATTTTCTCATAAAATTATGGAGGATCAGAAGATCCAAGATCTGTAAGCTGATAACTCAGGGGAGCTAATGCTGTAAATTCCAATCTTAGTTTGAGTTCAAGTCCAAACACAGGAGAAGACTGGAACCCACAACTCAAAGATCTGTAACTGGAAATTGCTCCCTTACGCAGACTTTTGTCCACTAGAGCTTTCAGTTAGTTGGATGGGGACCACCTACATTGGGGTGAGCAACTTGCTTTATTCAGTACTGATTAAAATGTTAATCTTATTCAAAACACACACACACAGACTTAAACCAAATATATGGGTACTCCATGACTCGATCAAATTTACACATAATCAAAGAGTCTAGTGCCTTCCCCTAAACGAGGGGTTATGAGGAGATTCCAGGTAGTCTGTACAACCATCTATTTTATTCCCCTTAACAGGAGTCCTCTGCCATTTTGATATGCATCTTGTTTGAGATTCTGACTTTCCTCTTCAGGCAGTTAGGAGATAGAACTGATTTCATTTTTCCTTTTTAAAATTCTTATTTTAGCCATCAGTGATTTCTTAATCATATTCCAATAGGAGCAAAAACTACCTTCAAACTTTCAATTGGAGGATAGTGGCAGAAATGAAACCAGTACAGCTGAAAGCACCTGGAATTCTCTCACGAAATGGCTGCTAGCAGTTTTATCACCACATAAATCCTCCTTTGTCCTTCTTTTATCTCCTAACTTCTCCCATACATACTAATTAACTAATTGAGCATACCTGTTTAAATCATCCAATCTTGATTCTTCTAATGGCATGCCTGCAAGGGTTCTAAAAGTTAGAAATGATTTAGTATTAGAGGTTTTGATTACATTGAATATAAAATCAAATAAAATGAGCAAATGATGAATAGAAGAGGGGAGTGAGGTCTGAAATTAGCCTTATTTCCTGCACACACAAGAGGCTCTCTTAAGTTGGTTTTTATCTTGGCCTATTTTGGGAGTGATATATTTGGCTCACAACCAGGAATAGGAGATAAACAAGGACCTGTACCTCTAAGCCAACGTCAGCACTCTTGACATTTTGAGCTGGATAATTCTTTGATATGAAGGGCTGTCCCTGTGAATTCTAGGAGGTTTAACAAGGTCCCTGTGTTCTACTCATGAAGTGCCAGTAATATTCCACTCCCAAATTGTGAAAACTATATAAAATTATCAGATATTCCCTAGGAAGAAAATTATGCCCAGTGCAGAACTACTGCTCTAATCAAAGATTTTGGAGTACTAAATAGAAATGAACCAACTTTCTCTAAGACACGCATCTAGTTTACAGTACTTTATACATGGGATTCACATTTCATGAGCATGCTTTTGTAAAGATACAACTATTTACTTTCTCACCTACAGTCCTGCTGTTGAGGAATTTGCTTTCTGAACTCCCATTTCTGCTTTTTAAATATTTTTGGCTCAAAATACCATAAATATTTTTATTTTTTTAATTTTTTATTTATTTTTTAATTTTTAAATTTTTATTAGTGAGACACCATGAGGTACAGTGGTAGACTTACAAATTTTTGTGCTTGGGTTTCAATTATACAATGATCAAATACCCATCCCTCCACCAGTGCTCATTTCTTACCACTATGTATCTTATTTTTTTAATTTTTAAACCCTTTTTTTTACTAAAGAACTGTTATTTACAGTTATTGATGGTTGAGTTTGAGGCATATAATATTTTCAACACCAATCCCACCCCCAGCATCACCTTCCCTTCACCAGTATACCCTATCCTCTCCCTGCTCAACCCCCATCCCATCCCCACCTGTCACCTTGAGAGGCACATCACAAAGTTTCAGTGGTTGCAGCTTAGATCTCATAGTTTCAGCTTTGTTTGTTGAGTCTATGAACACCCGTGTCTACTAAATACAAGAAATCACTGTGGTAAGAACAGATCCAGATTCTAGTCTTACCTTTTCTGATCTTGCAGTTTGCTTGGGATAAGCTCATGAACCTGGTCAGATTTTTTTTCCAGGTACATGAGAGGGACAAGATAATTTAGGTCTCAAAGACAACAGAGAGAAGGTAATGAGTAACGCTAAAACCTAGGCGGCCCATTGTGGCTGCTCAAAAATTGTTAGTTCTGTTTATGATTGGTTTCTATCACACCCATTCTCTCTTGTTCCACCTCACAGTGCCCACCCTACAGTCCTCAAACTCAAGTCACAATAAAGACACTTTCAGATAGACGATATGACCCTTCACAATTGAAGGGAGGGCACAACAGCCCATTGAAGAGATGTGATCTTGCATCTTCCCTTTAACACAGGAGCAAACCGGCGGCTGGACACAATATCTTCTCTTCTCCTCCAAACATGGTAAGCCCTTCAGCCTCCTGTTGCTGGAGTGGGCAAAGGTGAAGAGGAACCCACTGAGTCCAGATCTGTTCTTAAATCCTCTGCCAGTCACCATTGCCTCATAGACCAACCCTCCTGCCTTTGAAAAGCCTGGGGCTGAACCCTCTGCCTTATCCTGAGCCATCTGTGAAAGGCTGCACTAATCCGGAGGAGAGTGGGAGCCAAAGCTTGTGAATTGTGGCAGATGACAAGAATGTTAACTGTCTCCTGGACAGTGCAAAGACCTGACCTCCCAATATTTCCTTGTTTTTTTCCTTTTTTTTTATTTTCCCTAACTCCCTCTGTGGCTTTAGAAGATTGACCCGTTTGTAGCTCTGCTTTCTCCAGAGAATTTTCAGTTGATGGCAATAATAATAACAACAACAACAATAATAATATATAGTAGTCATAAGTTTACAAATTATGTCCTATTTGCCAAATACCATGAAAAAATACTTTTTCTATGAACCTGTTATATCATCATAGTCATCCAGATAGGTGGGGATTATGAGGACAAAGGCAAAGAGACTGATATTTGGAGAAATTCATCTTTCTATATCCCAAAACTCTTGAGCAGTGACCCAGATCCACTTGCTCTGAGAGCTCAGCCTATAATGTGTCTAGTCTCTCATGCACCTCTGAAGCCCTTGGACTCTAAAGATGACACATTCCCAAAATGGCTAAAGTCATCACGGTGGACCAGTAAACCCAGTTGAGAAGGAACCCTTGGGTGTTGGTTAACTGCAAGCTCTAGGTGTCCTGGACCAGACACCTGTGATCAGATAGAAAAATGGGAGTGTCCCGCTTTTTTCTGTGCAGACCTAAGCTGCAGCATCAGATTTCCTATAAAATTCAGTCTTTAAGCCTCCTGAAGAGAAAAACTTTTTTTTTCCAGTGTTACTTTTTTTCAATAATTTTATTATGGAAGATTATTCCAAATTTTACATTTGGAACAAGCAAATCCATGAGACCTGCTATACGCTTGGAAAAAAAAAAAACCTTGGAGGAATTATGGGTACAGTTAAATAAAGTGGACTTGGTGGACTTGGTTTAAGGCTCTGAGCTGGCATAAGGGGAAACTTATCAGTTATGTCTGGGGGCCGGGCAGAGAAGGCTCCACTGAAAACATGAGCTATGAGGTGACCTTAGAAGGTGGAGAGGGAGGTATTTGCTGGAGCAGGGAAGTTTCCAAAGAAAGATTGCATTCATCTGGGGAACATAAAGCAACAAAAAGGGAGAGTAACACCCAGGAATGGCTGAGATTAGTACCAGGAATTTTGCTCCATGAATGGAAGGCCAGCCACAGGCTCTAGGTGAAAAGGAAGCTCAGATAGAGAAGAGAGTACCAAATGAAGGGTGTTGTGAGGGCCCTCCCAGGGTGGGAGAAGCATGCTAAAAGTAGTCTATAGACCAAACATGATTGCCACTCAAAGCCTCTGTTGCAAAACACAGTACCCAAAAGAAGAGAGAGAGAACAAGTGGGAATACCCTGCCACAGAGGCAGGATGGGACGGGGGGGGGGGGGGGGTATTAGGGTTGGGGGGGGATGCTGGGACCCGTGGGGATGGATGACGGGCACTGGTGGAGGAATGGGCACTTGATCATTGTATAACTGAAACCCAAGCACAAAATTTGTAAGCCTATAACTGTACCTCATGGTTTTTCACTAATAAAAAAAGAAAAAAAAATAAAATAAAAATAAAAGAGATAATAAATAAAAAAAAAAAAAGGAGAAAAAGTTGAGCACAGGCTGTCAATAACCTGGTGCATATGTGGAGCCAGCCCAAGTCAGCAAGAGCAAGACCTCCCAAAAATGTACCATCTCAGGGAGCACTCTTTGCCCTTGAAAGAGTCACATCCACAAAAGCAGGATGCCATTTCTTTATTGTGGCCTCATGTACTCTTTAGTGGACCAGCAGAGTCCATTCGTCTGGTCTGTAACAGACAATGGTTCAAAACTTCCTCTGGCCAGATGCATTTTTACACACAGTTTTAGCAGAGATCTCTTCTTCCCACCAACAATTTACTTCCATGTGGTGCCATGTTCAAAAGAAACACAAGTGGGCCTGGATGATGGCTCAACAGGCCACAGCAATAAAAGCATGAAGGAGCCCCGAGGTCAATGCCCAACACCAAATAGTCACCTGAGCATTACCTGCAGTGGGATCCTGAGCATCATCAGCCTCTCTCCCACCTACATATAAAGGAAACAACTCACAGAAAAAGCACCCAAGAGCAACGGGTGCTGTACTGATTCTATGGAAAGATGGTCCAGAGCATACTGTACTTTTTATTCATTCTACTTCCAAAGGGCCCCCTCGTGACAACTATAACCCCCAATCTCCATTTGTCTCTGTGCCCTTTATCTCACGTCTACTGGAATATCTCTCTGATCTTTCTAATTTTCCATCTTTTTCATTCAAACTAATTTATCCTCCATTTTTTTTCTGTCCACCAGGTAAATTCACTCTGTTGAGGAGACTTATGGATAAACACAAAATCCTTCTTAGAAGATGAAACAATGGGGAAGGCTCTGAATTCTGACTCTTTATCATTCTGTCCCTGTCAACTTACATGTCATTCAAGTGAGATATGCCTGCATTTGAGTACAGAGTTGGTCCTTCTAGCTGCGTATGACCTTGGACAAGTGATACCGTTAGGTCTCCATTTCCTTCTACATAAAATAGGAATTGTTCTACCTATTCTAGAAAATTGTTGAATTCCAGGTAAAAGAACCTTAAAGTAGAATAGGATCAGCTTATGTGCCTGGTTATATTATAAAATTAGACACATCTGCTTTCCATCAACTATTGGGGGCTCATAGAAAACATGGTTATTTGGGAAGGTACCAATTGTGATAAACCAAATTTCAATTTCCAGTTTGGGTTCCAAAGGTAGTAATTCATTAGTATTCACTCTTTATTATTATTTCATTAATTTTTATCATATAGGTTATTATTTTTATCTGTTCTGGGACCACATCCAATGGTGTTCAGGACTTACTTCTGACTCTGTGCTCAGGCATCACTCCTAGTGTTATTTCAAGGACCATGTGTGGTAATGAGGATTGAACCGAGGTCAGCTGTGTGTAAAGCAAGCACACTACTTGCTGTACTATTTCCCAAGTTCTATACAGGTTTTTCTTCTTATTTTTCCACGGTCACCATTTTCCAAAGATTGCTTTAGCGAGAGTCTCAAGAACTGTGTCAGGATCTTCTAAATCCATGGTATCATTTCAGGCTTTTCTTCTTCCTTTGCAGAATGACAACTGGTGTTTTGACTCCTGTAGATTTCTACCTGTCCTCCAATAATACCAGAGGATTGTCCCTTAGTAATATTATAAATTCATTATTAAAATTAGAAATAGTAACTGGAAGCTACCAGGGAGGCTTTTGCTGATCAATATTTCCAATATGCACCCTTGTGAGCCTAATTTTTGTTGTTGTTTTGCAAAACATTATTATGACAATAATAAAAAGCTTAGCACCTTCACTGTTTTACTTAAAGCTCTCTATGCATATGTGTAAATTTTATATCCTAGTAAATCATAACTGTTTGCTGTATTGCTATATAATCATCATAATTATTACTTTAATGACCATGTAATCATCCATCTTGTTAATGTGTCATAATTTACTTGACCTAAATTTTCAACAATAGGAGACTAGTTGTTTCCTGATTTTTCCCTGTTATAAATAACTTCTAGGTTACATTTTTTGTGCATATAGCATCTTTCATTTTTTAGATTATTTCCTTAGGTTATATTCCTAGAATGGAATCATTGAGTCAAGGAATGTGAATTTTTAATAGTTTTTAAATAAATTGACCTTATTTTCCAGTTCACAATGCCTGGAAAACTAGACTGAAAATAGTCTTCTGTCTTCATTACAGCCTTATAAATAAGCATATAAGTATACTAAAATAGTACCTTTTATTTTTTCCATTTTCTCAATGATAGCGACTTTTCTAAAAGTATTTTTTATTGAATCACTGTGAAATAGACCCTATCAAAGCTGTTCATGATAAGCTTTCAGTCATACAATGTTTCAACACCCATCCCTTACCAGTGTAAAGAAAATCAAAACTTTTATTTATTTATTTATTTATTTGTTTTGCTTTTTGGGTCACTCCCAGCAATGCTCAGGGCTTCCTCCTAGGTCTGCACTGAGTAATCACTCCTGGCAGTGCTTGGGTGACCATATGGGATGCCAGGGATTGAACCCGGGTTGGCTGTGTGCAAGGCAAATGCCCTACCTGCTGTCCTATGGTTCTGGCCCCCCAAAATAGAAATTTTTAATCAAACATTTACTTACAAGTTTATATTCTCTTACATTTTGAAAAATCACTTTTGAAACCTAGTTCATTTTTTGCTAACATTAGGAGCACATGTCCAGTGCCAATATTCTAATATATTAAATAAAATGAGTATTAATATTTTCTGAACAAAATGTTTAGTCAGATCCCTGCATAAGTAACACAGACCAATGTTCAAGGGACTGTATGGAACACCCAGATAAAGCAATAGGAAAATTTGAAGAACTAAAAATCAGACATCTGGATTGTAGCTCATTGTCTTCCATGCATGAGACCTGGGTTCCACCCCTAGCACTGCTGACCAAGAACAATAAAATTTTTTTTGTTTGTTTGTTTTTAAGAACAGTAAAATTTAAAAATATATACCTGGGCTATTTCCACCCTGGAGTAGCCTATGTTCTCTCGTTAACATATCACTCTCTCTTTGCTCATATTTATCTAAATTTGTTTTTTAAAAAAGAACAATAAAACTGTTTTTGTTTGCTCAAGAGAAAAGACACTTGCACTGGCATTCCCGAAGACTCTGATTTAAGTAGTTCAATCTTTGGTCAGATTTTAATGACTTTCTCTCTCTGGACCCTAACCTGCTCAGACAATTTGATTTTTCAGTTAGCACACTGGAGTTCCAACCATACTGTTTTCAATATCTCCTTCCTGGGTTTTAAAGAAGAAATGCCCTTCCCTTTTTATTGCTGTTCAATGACCAGTGGCTGTACATGCTGCTGACATGTTCGTATACCTGATCCCCTGGAGGTCATACTCTTTAATTTTTGTGCTCACATACACTCTCAGTTTCTGTACTTGCCAGAAATCACACATTTTTATTTTTGGTGCCCATACATACATGGTTGTGGTAATCTAGAGACTGATAAATTATATGCTTTTGGTCTGGCACTGAGAATCCCAAACAGCAGTGCTTCTGGGTTGCACTTAGTGCGTGTGGGCGGATGATGTCAGGGTCAAACTCTTAGTCTCATGCTTCTAAGGCAGGAGTTTTTCAAGTATGCCCTCCTGTAGTTTCTGCTACATTTTATCTGAAGAAAAACTTCCTGATAAATAAAATCCACTTCTGATGCAGATAAAAACAACAATGACATTATCATCTCATACCACAGAGACTGGCACACATCCCAAAGAACAAAAACAACCTGTGTTGGCATGGATGTGGGAAGATAGGGACTCTCCTTCACTGTTGCTAGAGATGCCAGCTGGTCCAGCCTTTTTGGAAAACAATATGGACATATCTTTAAAAACTAGAAATTGAGCTCCCATTTGACCCAGCAATACCACTTCTGGGAATATATCCCGAGGGTGCAAAAAAAGCACAGTAGAAATGACATCTGTACCTGTACATTCATTGCAACACTGTTCACAATATCCAGAATCTGGAAAAAACCCAAGTGTCTGAGAACAGATGACTGGTTAAAGAAGCTTTGCTATATCTACACAATGGACTACTATGCAACTGTTAGGAAAGATGAAGTCATAAAATTTGCTTATAAGTGGATGGTCATGGAGAGTATCCTGCTAAGTGAAATGAGTCAGAAAGAGAGGGACAGACATAGAATGATTGCACTCATTTGTGGAATATAAAATATAATATGAGACTTAAACCCAAGGACAGTAGAGACGAGGGCCAAGAAGATTGTTCCAAGGTTGGAAGTCTGCCTCATGAGCTGGGGAAAAGTCAGTTGGGATAGAGAAGGGATCACTAAGTCATTGATTGTTGGAGGGATCACTTGGGATGGGAGATGTATGCTGAAAGTAGATAAAGGACCAAACATGATGACCTCTCACTATCTGTATTGCAAACCATAATGCCCATAAGTAGAGTGAGTATAAGTGTGAAATTGTCTCTCAGGAGAAGGGAGGGTGGTGGGGGCATGGAGGGATACTGGGGACATTGGTGGTGGAAAATGTTCACTGGTGGAGGGATGGGTGCTCTGTCATTATATGAATGATACTCAAACATGAAAGTTTTGTTAACTATAGCTCATGATTATTAAATTAAAATTTAAAAAAGAATAAAATAAAATACACTTCTCACTCCACTCTACCTCACCCACGAAACAGAAAAAAGAATAAAAGAAAATAAATATAGTCTTCACAGTATTCCCAATTCTTGTTTCAGATCAAGGAACTACATGAAATCTCTTAATATATAAAAAACGTTGTCAAAACTACAACCCCTTAGGTCTGGATGCCAATTCTAGGCAACATTACCTATTCCTGAAATGCTTCCACCGTCTGCCAAATGGTTGAAGGATGTGATAAGACTATAGCACTTCAATCCTCCAGGGATGGGTGTCTTTTACATAAATTCTGCTAGAACTTTCTCTTTGATCTAAGGATGTTAGGGTTTCTTTGAATTGGACAATTGCTACATGCCAGTATCTGGGAACATAAAGAAAAGACTTACATTGTTTTCATCTTTTCCCTCTTGCAGTCTCAACGGAGGGTTCTCTGTGAATGTGGTAGCCTTCCAAGCTGCTGTTCTGCCAGTTGATATGAACATGGCCTGATCCTCACAGAAAGACTCACTCATGGCACTGCCAGAAGATATCCTTGGAGTATTGACAGATTAACCAGAGTCACAGAAAAAAAAGAAAAAGAAAAAGCACCAAGCACCCTGTCAGTAAAGCGTATGGGTTTGGAAAATCTTAGTTTGCTGTGGATTTCTAAATGAGGTGCATATTATACAGTGCCAACTGGTTCCAAGTGGTCATTGGCAGACCCATAGCTGGAAAATTGCTTCCAGTTTTCATCACTGTGCATAACTGAAGCTCCCCCCAGGGAGCTGTCTGTACCCTTCACTAGAAGTCCTGTTTTAGCATGGCAACTACTGGATTATTTTATTATGTGTACAGATGGCATGATGTGTTAGAAAAAAAAATCCCAGCAGCTCTGCAATCTCAGTGGATGCGTTCGCCATATTATGCCCTGGTAAGAATGTAAACTTGTCTCGGTTATGTTAGTTATAATGTCTAACGATTTTCTGTCCAACTCTGAAGCACTTTATAGGAGAACACTACACTTAAACAAACCGGCACGTGCAGTACATGTGGAAAGTGTTTTCTTTTTTTCTTTTATAAGCCTTGTCCTATTTATGGCTCAGACTGTCAAAGATAAACTCCTCTTTTAGCATATTCTTGATTGTGTGTGATAGATTAGTGTAAATATGGCCACAATACTGTTAAACTTAACCTCTTGACACTTTACTAAACAACCAGATCACTTAAAGCACCAAAGGGAAGCAGAGGGGAGCCTGGGAGGGTCAGACCTTAGCTCTCAATTGTACCTGGGTGCAACTGAACCCGTGCACATACAAATACTCCAACACAGGAGATTGGACTTGGCCAGTGCATGTGGTCTTAATATTCAGTAGAGGAAATCTTTCAAAGAAACGGGAAGAGACCCTGGTGGGAGCATGGCAAAGGAGATAGTTTGTGTATGTGTATATCTATAAGCCAACTCTAGCACTTTAGAAAACTTTCTATGTTGCGTTTAAATCACAACTCTCTGAAGCCAAAAAACAAGTAACTGCCACCCTCTGCCTACCTAGAGATGAAAATGGGTTCAGTCCATACTAACTTCTTCCTCTGTGCAGATCCTTCTAGGCCCTTCAATCCTTTTGAGGACTATGTTCACGCTGATTTCCTCTCCCCCTCCCCAAGATTTTTAACAAAGCACAATCCTGGGAAACCAGTCTATCCATCTACTGCTTGTCTTTAGAGAAATGGCCAAACTCACTCTACTTAACGACTAAGCTTTTATCTTTTATTTATTTATTTTGCTTTTTGGGTCACACCTGGAAATGCACAGGGATTACTCCTGGCTCATGCACTCAGGAATTACTCCTGGTGGTGTTCAGAGGACCATATGGGATGCTGGGAATCAAACTGGGTCGGCCAGGTGCAAGGCAAATACCCTACCTACTGTGCTACTGCTCCAGCCCCAAGACTAAGAATTTATTTCACTTGAAAATATAATTGACTGAAGTAAAAATTCACCAATGTGTGTTGTCTGCATTCACAGTTCCATCCTGGGACTAACAGGTCTCAGAGGGTTCTTTTTTGAACAACTCCGGGATTGTGCAAATTTAGCGAACTTGGCATTGTTGGGGGGTCTGGGCACACAACAGATGTCTGTTCTCCCCATATCTTGCCTTTCTCGGAGCTCTCAGGAAATGTATAGCGCCTGGGAAACCCAGCATCCCTCAATGCATGGGATCCGAAAACAGCATAGAGAAGGAGAGAGGGATCCAAGTGAGGGTCCGGTGAGTCAGCAAGGTGAGTCTCTGCCCACCCATATGGCGGGCCTGCCAAAGAATAGGGCTTCCACATGAAAACTCAGAGACATTTCCTCAGCACCTAGATCGGGCCAAGGGCTGGGTCAGCCCCAGGACCCTCTGGCCCTGAGCCACCTTTACTTTTTACAAATCCCAAATGAGGAAGCTCTCTCCTGGCTGCTTCCTCCCTAGATGTGGCACCCCTGTCTCCACTGCTTGTTAACCATCCTTGGTTCACTTCCAGTAATAGCAATTCCTTCTTCCTTTCCTAGTTTCTGGGATGCAGCAAGCATTTGGGGAGCGGCTGCTTTGAGACCAGCCTGGTGCTGGGGCAACCACGGTACACAAGGCACATTCTCCCTGCCTTTCTTAAACAGCAACTCCACCCAACCCTTAACCACCGCCTTTTCCACAATGAAATCTGAATGCAGTGTGCATTCAACCCCTGCCAGAAAAACCTGAGAAATGCCCATGGCCATCTGCTTTTCTTGCCTGACAAAGAACACAGCACCAGGCCACATATTTGCATCTCTCCTATTCCACCACCCCTTTCTGGCCCAGATTTAGTGGAATAGAGCTTCCCAAGACAACTTTCTGTTGTCTTCTTTGATCTCCAACCCAATCCTCAACACACCCATTCGATAGAGCCATAGTCGCTCAGCATAATGCAGATTTCTCTGAAGCTCCAATTCTGTTATAAAAGTTAATGCTGAGGACACAAGATTGGGCTTGTGAATACTAAGGCACTACTGCCAAGTGCTGAGCTACTGTAGCTGGAATGGATTGGTTTGGCTGGGGCAGGGGGTGGATTCCGAGACTCCCGTTCACACCCTTGGAAAATGGGATATGCTTAATAGTGCAGACATCATGAAATGGTGGTTCATCCTCTTGTAATTTGGCTTTTGCAAGATATATTTTTAACAATTGAATAGGTCAAATATCTGAATTATTTTTTCCTTGAGATAAATTAGGACGGGGAAATTACTCTTTCAATGATGATAAAGATAAAGATGGATGAAGACAAAAATAGAGAAAATGCCCAAGTGCAGGAAAGATGACCCCCCCCCAAAAAAAATGCCTTAATTCCTGGCAAGTACCACTTATGTGTGTTATCAATTCCTATTTTCCAAGTGGTCAACTTCCGCTTGACATTATTTGGGAAAATAATGTTGGAAATGTGTTGATAGCAAGTCTTAGTAGTCACAAACTAAACCAGCAACTTTAAAAAACAACTCGGTTTCCAGCCTTGGAATTCTTTGTTATAAGTTGATCCACAGTTGCCCTGGCTTACCTCTGGCTGTGCTGTATACCTTCTTAAGATGGTGTCAGAAATTCTACCTCCCAGAAGTGCAGAAACAGCAGGGATGAGTTTTGTTTTAGAGGAAGGAAGAGGGTGGGAGGGAAAGCAGAAATATGATGGCTAAGGGCTATCCACTGATGATGCTTCCCTTTTCCTTTCTCTAAAATCTACGTCACCCCCTTGAAGAAGAGGCTGACCCCCCCCCCCCCCATGTGTGCAAGAGAGGCACTCTGGAGAACAAACAATTCTCAGACACCCTACAGTGCCAGGGGATTAGCAAATTCTAGCTCCAGAACAACATTTAAATATGCAGCACATCAATTGTTCTGCTAGGGTAGAGAGCAGATCACTTTAGTCATTTAAGGCATACCTAGGGGTATAGAGTCCTTCCCAACTTCCTTAGTGGGTAATGATGTACCTTCACACTCCTGCTCAGGCTCCATGAGCTGTATTACAGCACATTCGACTTCTACCTCCAGATCACGGGTGAACAACCAAGGTTTCTCCCCAGAGTCACTGCTCAGCTGTCCAGTCAAGAACAAATTGTCCTTAATTCTGAGAGCTTTTGCCATTGTTAAAAATGCAGGGGAAAGGGAATACCAATCTGACATGAGAATTTAAACTAAGGATTAAAAAGCCTCTGAGGCATTTACTCCTCTGGTTACTTGCAAGCACTCTCTTTGCCTGCAAATGTCACATCATTGATTTTGGAATTGAACAATAAAAAATCTCCAGAAAGGAAAGTTTTCAAGACCCCCTCAGCACTTGAGCTTTCTGTTCCTGGTGCATTAGCAGCTTCCTTCTTTGTTATGTTTTCCTCTATGTTCTATTGAGTCATTTTGTTCCTTGACTCCTAGATTTAAAACTCCTGAAGACTCTTTAAAAATCTAATCTTTGGAAATGACACATGTTTCTTTTATGCCGAACAGGCTTTTATTCACCTTTCCCTCCACCCCTCTTCTTATTTTGTTTGGTATTTTTCTTTCTTTTAATCTCTTTCTTCTTTGAACATAGTGCTGTGGGTAGATGATTAGTATTCAACAAAGAATTCAAGCACAAAAACCAGACATGTCACCTTTCTCCCCTTTCCCACCCCATCCTCACTCATCATTCCTTCTGAGCTTGAACTTGGAACTTGCTGCCCCATCAGCCACGGGACATGGATTCCCTTCTTTGTTTCGGGGTTGACTGGTCAAAGCTGTACCTCAAAATTGGTCCCCTGAGATAAAGAAGGAAGAATGACCAAGAGATGCTTCTGCTTAGAGCACAGCTGGGGACTCATTTTCAAAGGCAAGCAGGTCCTACAACTTAGTATCCTTGGAGTCACATCTCCTCCTGTACCCAGCAGCTCTCTTTATAATATATGAATTCTGCTTTATCATGTGTGTGATTTCTCACATCACTTTACAGCTGCTGAGACAGGAACAGGCTCTGGGAGCAAAACACAAAGGAATGTATGAACCCTCCAAGCGTCCCTGAATGCCAAGTGTGTGCTCTAAAGGGAGAAGACAGCACCTAGGTCGGCCAGTCAGTATAGGGGTGGGTAGCAGGATAGAAGACAGCCCCAAATAGATATGGCTACTATTTTTATTCACTTCTGGAATAAAGAGGGGAAATATTTGAAACAAGGCGGGACGCCATGCTATAGGTGGGTTGTTGTTGTTTGTTTGTTTATTTTTTTTCACGCTTTTTCTGGAACACCCTGTGCCCGAGATCAGATTCCTACCCCTTTTATATGGTATTTAGGGAACTCTCCTGGCAGTTTTTAGGGTGGCTTGGGTAAGAAAACAGTCCCTAGCCTGAAAATGGCATTGGTATTATTTGATTTGTGGTGGGCTGCTAGTTCTGTTGTGGGTCGCACAGTTTTGTGGAAAATAGGAGAGGTTTCGCCTTCATTGAAGAATGCTGCTGGCATGGCATTTCTGTTGAAGACAGGAGGAGCTGACACCCTTCTGTTCCCACATGTTTGTTTTAAGCAATGCAGGGCTTTCCCATCCAGCTGGTTTTCTGTCCCAGTCACAAGCAGGGTCAAAGCAGGCTGTTACCGTTATTTTGCTCTGGATGACTTAATCTAGTGATATTAGATTAAGATTAGGAAACCTTCTTTTGAAGGTGAACCACCTGTGGGAAGCTTGAGGTAAAGATGAGCTGTGTGCAGGGAGGTTCTGCTACACTAAAGGTCAACAGAGAGTGTTGCTAGGGAAGGCAATCAGAGGGATGGAGTCAGCAGAGGGCTCCGGGCCAGCCTTTTGGTTTTGCAGGGAAGATGGAGGACAGCACTCTCTAATCTCTAAACACTTAGGGTTGGGCCACAGAGACAGGGGTAAGGCACTTGTCTTGCATTCAGTTGACCCAGGGTCTATCCCCAGAACCATGTTTGGTCCCCTGAGCATCACCAGCTGTGTCCCCCAAACAAAAAAACGATTTAATTTTTAGAATGTTTAGGTCTTCTGGGAAAATCACCCCTCACAAATGTTACAGGGAAACACTTGTGAGTCAACTTTCACAGAAGCACAGCAAAGTGTTGAAAAGACTTTTAAAAACTTTTTTTTTAAATTTTTTCACCACACAAGACTGTTACAAAATCTTGAAGATCCCAAGTGTTCTTTCCTCATTGCCTTCCTTCCCTACATCTATCAGGTCCACAGGTTCCCACCTCATGCTTTAAATAAATTGATGTACACATTGGATTGCCATTGTCTGGGTTGATTCAAGTCCTAAATATTGTAACTAGCTGAATATTATTTCTAGTTCTACCATATTTTTTACATTTGCATATCAATCAGTGTTCTATTTACTTGCTTGGTTGTTGTTTTACAGACAATTAAAAAAGTCTTAGAAATGCTTTAAAACCCTGACCTTTTTGCTTGATATATAAAAAGTGATAAAACTGGCCACACTGATATGAACCACAAGGAGGATGTCTAATGAATATCATGGTAAAGAATTTAATAGCTAAAATAAAACACTGATGACTCTGCTTAATCCTGCAACACAGATTAGAACTGGTTACATTTCAATGCTGTGGGTCCAAGGACTTAAATAGGATTTCACAGAGCAGTGCTCTGCCAGCTACATTGATCCCACTCAGTCTTATGAAAATTTCAGATCTTACAAAAAGTTCAAATGCCTTATACCAATGTTCTCCAATAATATTCTCGTTAGGTTCCTATTTCTCTCGTAATGGGGAAACTTATACTGGGATATAATTTTGAAGAAAATAGAGCTTGTTATTAGGGATATCTCCAGTGTCTGGTGGCTTGGTGTCATCATTTCAGTAAGTGACATAATCTAAGATGTCCCCAGAAGACATTAATCAGTCATCCTTCTGAAATAATACAGGTATCAGAAAGATGCCTCTTTAAAGCTCCAGGAATTTTCTTTGGTAGAGCATAATACCAAATATTGGATTTGAATGGAATCATTGCCATATCTCCTAATTACAGGTTATTTAAACCATTTTTCATACCATATTTTGAATATTTTTCTTTTGACCACAACCAACTGTGTGTGGAATCTGTTCAATGAGAACTGCCTGTGGAACCTACAGCAAAGCTTAAATGTTCCTATGCTTCATTCTTGGAAATTGGCTTGCAAGAAGACTAAGAATACTTCTGCATACATACCAGCTGCAAAAGTTTTTAGGTTTGTTTTTCTCACCAGGAGAGAAGGCATAACTGGCAGTGCTCATAGACTACTCCCAGCTAAGTGGTGATGTCAAGAATCAAACTCAGGACCTGACACATGCAAGGCAGGTGTTCTACCACTGGGGCACATCCCTGACCCTGCAAAGGTTTTGAAGAGCTTACCAAGGTCCCTGTTTGCTCTCTCCCTTAAGGAGAATAGAAGGAGGGAGATTCATGTTTAAATACTGAATCTTTGTTTGATTTTCTCCTGGTAATTCAACGATTCCCCTCAATTATCAGAAAAGAAGATTTAGCTTACTCTGTGTGATCAGCCCACAGGGTGAGTTAGTGTCTCACTTGCCTAAATGCAAACTCGGGCATGAAGGCATACTGGGACTGATAGCTGTCTCCACCCCCTGTTCTTCCTCCCCTATAGAAACGCGCTCTTCTTCTGAAGCCATGTTTAAGGAGACCTGGTTGTAGCTCATGAAAAAAAGCCCACATTGCTGAGAGTCAGTTGAGACCAGATTCTTGACTTTGCCCTGGGTATCTAAGCAATGAGTGCTGCAAAGCTAAGCTAGGACAAATATTGTAAAACCAATTCACCCCATACTCTTGTCACTAGCGCAGATAACTCTAGTTTCCTGTTAATCCAACTGTTTTATGTCATTGGGCACTACATTAAACAGCTGTATGCAAAACTTGAGAAAAAATCAATCTTGTAACAAGACTGCTAGCAGTAAAATAATAGCAGAGAATAGAACATATTGCTTTACTGAGTTCTTCTTAGGACTTTATGGAGAGTGGGCCCTCTATGGTAAGGAAGGTATTTGAAATTCCAAAATACAGGAAGAGCTAAAAAAAAAAAAGGCCCCATCTCTCTGGGCCTTTTACGTTGTTCATCTCGTTGGAATACTACTTGTTCTGCTTTAGCAGACAAGGCTGTTTGGGGCTAAAATATGCCCTGGAAAGAACCTGCCTGGGACCACCAATAACTATGGCTTTACGGTGAACTACAATGAGTTGTAGTCAATATACTCTTTTTCTTAGGTCTGACTTCTCCTCGTATCTGTTTTGATTGAGGCTACACACGGGGATTTAGAAAAGGAACAGAAAGAATGATAAAGTAGCCCTTATCACTTTGCACATGCGCAGTATGGAGTCTTCCCTGCGGAACCCACATTGAAGGTGCCCATTTGTCTTCACTTGTCCACTCCCAAAGGTTTCGTGCACCATAACCTTGCCAAGAGAGAGAAAGTGCAGATGTGGCTTAGTCCAGGGGAAGATTGTCAGGCCCGGGTTAGGGGAGACCAATGAAAGTCTGACATTGACAAATGGAGAATCGCAGCGAGCAGAGCCACTTTGAACTTCCCTGATGAGCAACTGTAAGTTAAGATTTATTCTAGGAAGTAAAGAGGAAGTAAAATCACACAATATGAATTAAAAATAAGATAAAGGCTCTCGATAAGGCATAGGGCAGGGAAGGGGAGTCGGAATCCGATAAAAACAAAATTGGTTCACTGTTTAGCAAACACTACCAACCGTAGCTGAAAACACACATTTCACCACATGAAATGTCTATGTAGAGGCAAGTGTGTATAGATGACAAGCATTTTTATAACTTCTTTGAGTGAGTAGTTAAACCAGCAGCCTCAGTTCTCTTAGGCCCTTGAGAGTGTTTAACTTTCCTTATTCATTGCCCACAACTGTGGCTTTTTTCTCTATGCACCCCAGAAAAAAAACTCCCAGGACTCGACTTAGGAGGACAAAGCAAGTTATGTGGTAAAATAAGAGTGCCTTTTCTGTTGGATGTTCATTTCAGTTCCCTGGATTCCCAGGGCATACGATGTTTAGAAACTTTTTTCTCTAAACAGAAGAATTATTGTGCACCACAATTTTGAACCACCAATTTCCATATCTTAAGCAGCTATCAACTTGCCAATTCTCTTTGGGTCTCCTTTCTATTTTCTTATAATGTTTCATTCTCTTTGGGGTTGTCTCAAAAAGAGTTTGGGGGTGGGGGCATGATTCTTTTTAAATTGATAGAAATGAAACTGTACAGATATTTGCCCCCTTGTATTTGTGAGCATGATCTCTATCAGGCTTGAAAATCTGCTTTATCATTTTGTATATTTGACTATTTTGTATTCAGCATTACTTGATTCCTTATGTGCATGGCAATGTATTAAAATGTGGGATTTCTATTACCGTGTAAAAGTGTTTTGATTCTGATTTTCAACATATATCCTTGGAAAAAAAATTACATTAAACTTTTCATTTCTATTTTCTTCAGCTCATCAGCTTTGCAAAAGAAAAAGGAAAGTTAACAGCATTTCACTTTCCCTGTGTTAGCTAATGATGCAATTCATGGTGGAAAATTGTCTTCAATTATGCCGTGTTTCCT
This sequence comes from Sorex fumeus, assembly GCF_029834395.1. Lineage (NCBI taxonomy): Eukaryota > Metazoa > Chordata > Mammalia > Eulipotyphla > Soricidae > Sorex > Sorex fumeus. The sequence goes on from NW_026606059.1 coordinate 62,821,603, forward strand.
GGAGAAATAATATATGTGAAATGAATTGGTGGCCTCCCTCCAGCTCCCAGTACATAGAATTCCCCCAGCACCAAATCCCACCAGCGTGATTGCTATTACTGTGGAAAGCTTTAGTGTTGAGCACAGCTGGGCAAAAGACACAATATCATCATCCCCAGAGATGGTAGCATCCCAGGAAAGAGAGGGAACAACAGATCTTGGCTCATAAATTTATTCTCGCCCCAGACAGTGTTGAGCACTTAACACTACAAGATGGATAGCTTTTCCATCTCTCTCTCTTTCTCTCTCTCTCTCTTTCTGTGTGTGTGTGTACGTGTGTGTTAAAGTGTAAGAATTCTGTGTTCTATCAATATTCACCTTCCACTAAACCTGGCTAAAATTTGGGATTAGAAACCAGTTCTTCCCATCCAGTTTTCTAGTTCAGCAAACATCTGGATGCATTCTACTCTCCACCACACATTTGAAAGATGCAAAAATTTATTTTCCTTGAATTAAATATATATCCACTGAATATGCACTGTAGCACTGTCCTCCCATTGTTCATCTATTTGCTCGAGCAGGCACCAGTTAAGTCTCCTTTGTGAAACTTGTTACTGTTTTTTGGCATATCGAATATGCCACGGGGAGCTTGCCAGGCTCTGGCATGCGGGAGGGATACACTTGGTAGCTTGCCAGGCTCTCCGAGAGGGACGGAGGAATCAAATCTGGGTCGACCGCATGCAAGGCAAATGCCCTACCTGCTGTGCTATCGCTACAATCCAACCACTGAATATGATTCACCAACTATAAACAACAAACCATCTTACCTGCTTTCAACCACCATTCTCTCACTCTCATTGGTCAGAGAGACACTATAGAGAGAACTTAGAGCGCCTGTGACTTTACAGAATATGATGAATTGCCTTAACTTGTCCTAGAGAGACACTTCTTTCCCAGAAGGGAAAAGGCACTTATAAGCTGCATTTTGAAAAACAAGAAATTACCTACCTCATTGTACTGTTCCTTGTATGTGTACTGTAAATCTAATTGTTTTGTTTTAGGTTGGAGTGGCAGCTAAGGGGCACACCAAGCAAAGTTTTCTGAAAACAAAACCTACGATAACCTTTTACATTAACTGACAGGCTCAAGGTATAAATATTCTCAATTTGAGAACATGCCTTGGAACTCTAAAAATGCAACCTTCTCTTACTTGGAACTTATATAGATGAAGAAAGTGATCTGCTGTGTGAGGAAGGATGGACTCAGGTTTCTACCATTATTGTATATACAGATGGTGATTTATAATAATGCACACCTGAAGTATGTATAATATGAGAAGACAAAGTAATCTCAATTTTTTAGAAAAAGAGACAACATGGAAGACAGGGCTTTTTTCAGCTGCCCTCTTTAGAGGAAATAAAATTAGAAAACTCCTGAGCCAACATCCTTTGTATCTTGACCTTTCTTGGTTCACTTCTAACCTCCCCTTTCTTGTCTTTCTCATAGTTTTTTGTTTTTGTTTTTTCCTTTCCTGCTCTTGTTCTCTGCCTTTCACTTTCTGCCTCCTTTCTGGGTGCTCCTCTGCATACTTTGCTTGGTCTTGCCACCCCTCCTTCCTTTCTCATCTTCCTCTTTTTTACCTCCCACGTCAATTTGTCACCCAACCCAACCTACCTTCTTCTTCGCTCTTTCCTCTCAACTCTATAGAGCAGGGCTTCCTTCCTCTTGTACTTGAATCCTCATCTCCTGACACATACTAGCTGTTCAATGAAGATTAGGGGAGCTAAACTTGGTGCCAGGGGCTTCCCAGCCCCTTCCTCAAAGTCCCAATCCCTCCTAATATTTTGTTATGCAAATCAATTCAGATTGATCAACTAGATGTTTTCTGAAGTGAAAGCGAGGTAGCTGAAGGAAGCTCATATTAGGCCTTTCTCTTCTATAGGTGTCAGTTTGCCAGTACAAAATAAAGGAATGCTTTCTTGCTGTCTCGTTTACATATGTTTGGGGAACTCACCTTTGCCCGGATACACATGGCTGCCATATTTAGATAAAGTACAATGATGTCTTAAGAAACTCAGTTGCAGGCAACAAAGTTAATTGTTCACCTAAGATTATACAAAATCTTACAAAAATCCTTCTATAGGATCTAGCAAGTGTATTCCAGCAATGTTAGCTATTTCATGCCACAGAAAGCTGCCTCCAGTCAGGGAATTTTCTTATGGTCATTATGAAATCAGTGAAGTTGTTAATACCTCCTCTCATGTTTATCTATTGTTCTGGCATATAAATGCAAGTATCTTATAAAATCACTTTGTGTTACCTTCCATTTTTTTGTGTGGGGGAGGGGTCACACCCGGTAATGCACAGGGGTTACTCCTGGCTTTGCACTCATGAATTACTCCTGGCGGTGCTCAGGGGACCATATGGGATGCTGGGAATTGGACCTGGGTCAGCCGCATACAAGGCAAACACCCTATGCACTGTACAATCATTCCAGCCCCATTGTTTTTTTAAAAATTAAGTATAAAATAAATACAAATAAAGATAACCACATTCCTCTGTCTTTGTAGAGACCTGTGACTGTCAAGTATAGGGACAATGGGAGTATATATACTTGTTGCCCATCAAGTATAGGAACAATGGGAGTGTATGTACTTGTTGCCCAAGCAAAGATATCCCATTCTCCTGAGCAATGGAAAACTGGTTGAGACTTCACTTTTCTCTTCCAGTTTTGTCTTTTCATACAAGGCATGTACACAGATTTAGAAGGCTTTTTTTTAAACCTTCGAGTCAGAAAGCTAACCTAAAGAGTGAGCACAGATTTTGCATTTGGCAAAACATTCTCCAGGAGCTCACACCATCTCCCCTTCCCTCCCCCAATGTTAGATTTACAGTAAACATGCAATTTAAAAGCCAATGGGTATTTTCAAAAGGTCAGGAATATGTCCTTTTGGTAGTATCCCAAATATTATTAGGTCTTCCATTGCCCAGTTTCTGCAGAAAAGGTCAAGAGGGAAATAAAAGGTGTGTGAAAGTGTTTCCAGATTTTACATTGTTCTTCATGAAACCTCCAAAGCAAAATATACAGGCATGGAGACGCGTTGCACAGAGCATATATTATTTAAATCTTTTTTCACAAACCAGAGAGATAGTTCAAATTTCTGGAGCATATGCTTCGCATGCAGGTATCCTGGGTTTGATCACTGACACCACCTGGTTTCCCAGGCATTACCAGGAGTGACCCCCAAAGATTGGCAGCATCCCCAAAACCAAAAAATAAAAGTCTTCTTCCAATCTATACCACTTCTCCCTAACCCCAGCTCTTCTTTCTTCCTTGACAACTCCCCTCTGCTACCCAACAACTCTTCGAACCAAAGTTTCTCTGGTCTTCTCTCTTTTCATTTTCATTCTTGTCTTTGAAATTGCCCTTTTCCATGTATCTCTTCCAATGTGGCCTCTGCAGCTCTGCTTTTCTGTGCCTGTTACCTTGTTTGTCCTTCACAAATATGAATAAATACGAAGTTTTCTTTAGAGAACAAGGGAGAGAAAAACACATGACAAAACAATTTTTCTTAATAATTTTCTTCACTATTTTTTCCCTAAGAAGTCTTACTGCAGAATTATAGAATGGATGATCAAAAAATGATGGCTAACAGAAGGTCGACGTGGGTGCCACTGATGACTCAAATTCTATCTCCAGAAAGTAAGTCTGATGGGGTTTAAAGTCTCTTTGTCTATTAATTTAATCAACAGAGATAGATATTGTGCTATTTGTCCTATGATCCAGGAATTGTCTGTGATATTGAACAAAAGGTTGTTAACTCAGAGATGAATGACATTTTTCTGACCCTTGAAGATCTTAAAAATTTTAAAGTCTAAAGATACTAAGATAAAGAAATAAAGGGGTCAACAACTAATTTGACCTTTTAAAATCTCTTATTAAAATGCAAATATCTTTGGCAAGATAATAATGTAAGCACCATTCATTTTCAAATGCTGGGCTTGGGGAGAAACAGGAGAATCATCCATAGGCAAGTAGTCCTGAATTATGTGATATGTGTTTTCTCCCATTCCTGAAGACACTCAAGGTTTATTATATTAAGGGTTCTAAGGAGTCCTGCAGGAAATACTGATAATCATATGTTCAGTATAGCAGTTTCAAAATTGATTCAAACATTAGCTATTTTTGCCCCAGAGACTGTCAACAATGCATAGAATAAGTGCTTTTGGATATATGCTCTAACCAATCATAAGCTTGATAGCAATAGGGTGAAGTCACTCAGAAATAAGTGAGATAAAAGATTATCATTACATGCTCTCCCCGCTCTACCCCCAACCCACCCTATCAGGGGCAGACAGGTAGGAGAGTGGCTTGTTAATGTCTATCAGTTAATCACAGAGTACTGAGAATCTATCACACACTAGTCTGTAGCACTGTAGCACTGTCTTCCTGTTGTTCATCAGTTTGCTTGTGTTCATCAGTTTGCTTGAGTGGGCTCCAGTAACATCTTCATTGTGAGACTTGTAGTTACTGTTTTTGGCATACCGAATGTGCCACGGGGAGCTTGCCAGGCTCTGACGTGCAAGAGGGATACTCTCTGTAGCTTGCCAGGCTCTCCAAGAAGGATGGAGAAATTGAACCTGGGTCAGCTGTGTGCAAGGCAAACGGCCTACTCGCTGTGCTAGTCACCCTCATTAAATGGAAGAGAAGAAAACCATCAACATCGTAGGTAAATATACCTCTGGCTTTTTAATTTTCAGTCTGGAATATTAGAATGTTGGAATAAATAGAGTATAATATTCCTTCACAGTACACATTTTAAAGCTACATCATACTTTGTATCACCTTGTATCCAATTTTATTTGGGTGGAGGTGGTGGGACCATGTCTGCAGTGCTCATGGTCCCTTTCCACAGTTCAGAGTATAATATGGCCAAGGATCAAACCAGGATCAGCCTTGCAAGGCAAATGCTTTAACCCCTCTACTATCTCTTTGGCCCCAACAATTTCGCTTTTAAGGAGAAGAATATATCCCCAAACCTAAGCACTTTGGTCCATTGTTTACTTTCTTTCTGAAGACTGAAGAAGAGAGTTTTCATTTTTATGTTTTTTATTTCATAAGTGTTACAGGAGATTTTCCAAAGGAAATAAGAGTCTGGGACACAATGTGAGCGGTCACAGAAGCACATAGACTCACAGTGAGTGACTTCCCCAATGGTGACAGTAGTTCATTTTTATTGTATCAGCCAAGGCATGTCCCCCTTAGCAAAGCCTGAATTGGACCTGGTTTACACCCCCAACACCACCACCACAAAACTGTTGCCCCTCCTCACAATACTAGCAACTTAAAAATTATTCTTAAGACACTAACAATAATAAGATGTCATTAAAATAACTGGAAAAAAGAACAAGAAATAACAAACATGATACTTTTATTGTTCTTCCTTTGATGACACCCTGTTCAAAAAGTAAAGGTAGGGAAGTTAGAGAGCAATTGAGTTCAGAACATAGAAAAGGATTCATATTCTGACTATGGTGAATAGTGCTGCAATGAACATAGGAGTGCGGGTGGTATTTCTGCTTGTGTTTTTGGGCCCCCAGGGTATATTCTCAGAAGTGGTATTGCTGGGTCAAATGGGAGCTCAATTTCTAATTTTTTGAGAAATGTCCATATTGTTTTCCAAAAAGGCTGGACCAGTTGGCATTCCCACCAACAGTAAAAAAGAGTCCCTTCTCCCCACATTCAACACTGGTTGCTTTTGTTCTTTTGGATATGTGCCAGTCTCTGTGGTGTGAGATTATATCTCATTGTTGTTTTGATCTGCATCTCTCTGATTATTAGTGAGGAAGAGCATCTTTTCATGTGCCTTTTGGCCATTCTAATTTCTTTTTTGAGAAAGTTACTGTTCATTTGATCACCCCATTTTCTGATGGGATTGGATTTTTTTCTTGTAGAGTTCAACCAGTGCTTGTATATCCTTAAAATTAACCCCTTATCAGAAGGGTATTAGGTGAATATCCTTTCCCATTCCATAGTCTGTCTTTGTATCCTGTTCACTGTTTCTTTTGAGGTGCAGAAGCTTCTTAGTTTAAGATAGTCGTATTTGTTTATCTCTGCTTCCACTTGCTTAGTCAGTGGCGTTTCATCTTTGAAGCTACCATTAGCTTCAATGTCGTGGAGGGTTTTTCCAACCTTTTCTTCAATGTACCTCATGGATTCTGGTCTGATACTGAGGTCTTTAATCCATTTTGATCTGACTTTTGTGCATGGTATTAGGTAGAGGTCTGAACCCATTTTTTAGCATGCAGCTGTCCAGTTTTGCCAGCAAAGAACAGATGAATGGATAAAGAAACTAACACATCTACATAATAGAATACTATGCAACTTTTTTGTTTAAATTTTATTGAATCACCATGAGATAGTTACAAAAGCTTTCATGTTTGGGTTACAATCACACAATGATAAAACACCCTTCCCTCCACCAGTGCACATTCCCCACCACAAATATCCTGGGTATATCCCCCCTTTCCCACCCTCCCTGCCTCCATGACAGACAATATTCCCCATACTCTCTCTCTACTTTTGGGCAGTATGGTTTGCAATACAGATACTGAGAGGTTATCATGTTTGATCCATTATCTACTTTCAGCAAAAAACAGTAATAAGATAAGCATCATGGTCACAGCCCCCCTGTTGTTCATCGATTTGCTCGATCAGGCCCAGTAACGTCTCCATTGTGAGACTTGTTGTTACTGTGTTTGGCATATCGAGTACGTCACGGGTAGCTTGCCAGGCTCTGCCATGCGGGCGAGATACTCTCGGTAGCTTGCCGGGCTCTCCGAGAGGGGTGGAAGAATCGAACTCGAGTCGGCCATGTTGACTGCGTGCAAGGCAAACGCCCTACCACTGTGCTATCGCTCCAGCCCAAGATAAGCATATCTATTACATATTGTTAAAGGGTCAATTCATTAAGAAACCAATAAAAATCAATATATGCGTCACAATATGAGGTACATAAGTAGAAAAATTAACAGGCCTCTAGGGATACATTGACAGCAATGCAATGATTGTAGAAAATCTCACTACAGTATTTATAGCAATAGACAGAAAATTAGACAAAAATGTTAGGAATCAAGGAAATACTAGCTTAATACGCTGAAGGGGAAATGATCTATTTTCTATGTTCTGAGGGTCTATTTTGGGGTGGGGGTTCATGGGAAGTCACTCTGGGCTGTGCTCAGGGTCTAATCCTGGGTCTATGCTCAGGGCTCACTCCTGGTACTATTGTTTTCTATGAGTTTAAAGATGTATTGAGTAAACATGTTTTAAGAGTATAACTATGTGTTTGTTTTGTTTTGTTTTATTAGAGAAACTCCATGTGGTACAGTTGTTGACCTTACAAATTTTTGTGCCTTAGTTTTAGTAATACAATGATTGAGTACCCATCCCTCCAAAAGTGCCCATTCCCCACCTCCAATGCTCCCAGCATCCCTCCCATCCCCCTACTCCCCCATCCCAACCCACCCCTGTGGCAGGGCATTCCCTTTTGTTTTCTCTCTCCTTTTGGGTGCTGTGGTTTGCCAATGAGGTATTGAGTGGCTATCATGTTCGGTCTATAATCTATTTTCAACATGCATCTCTCATCCTGGGAGGATCCTCCCAACACCCTTTACTTGGTGCTCCCCTCTCTGTCTGAGCTGCCTTCTCCCTCAGCAAGTGCAGCTGACCTCCAAGACATGGAGTGAATCTCCTGGTACTTATCTTGGCCATTCTTGGGTGTTAGTCTCCCAATTTGTTACTTTTATATTCCCCAGATGAATGCAATCTTTCAATGTCTGTCCCTCTATTTCTGACTCATTTTGCTAAGCATGATACTTTCCATGTAGTACCACTTGTATGTAAATTTCATGACTTCATCTTTTCTAACAGCTGCATAGTACTCCATTGTGTAGATGTACCAAAGTTTCTTTAACCAGTCATCTGTTCTCGGGCACTCAGGTTTTTTCCAGATTTTGGCTATTGTGAATACTATGCAGCTTTCAGGAAAAATGAAGTCATGAAATTTGCTTATAAATGGATGGACATGGAGAGTATTATGTTGAGTGAAATGAATCAGAAGGAAAGGGATAGATATAAAATAACTGCATTCATTTATGGTATATAAAATATATATAGTAGAAGAAGAATATCCATGACCAGGATAAATAGGGGAAGGACTGGTCAAGGGTTGGAACTAACCACAAGCGTATGTGGGGCTGAGGGTAGGTAAGATAGAGAAGAGAGCACTATGACAATAATAGCTAGGAAGATCACACTGGACAAGATCTGAGGGATAAAAATAGATAAGGGATATTCTTGATAACCCTTCAGTATCAATATTGTAAACCAAAATGCCCTAAAGAAGAGAGTGTGAGAGAGAGAGAGAGAGAGTCAGGGAGGGAGACAGAGAGGGAGGGAGGAAGGGAGGGAGGGAGAAATAAAAGCATCTGCCAAAGAGGCAGGCGGGGTTGGGGGTAGAGGGTGATGGGAGGAAACCTGGGGACACTTCTGCAGGGAAATGTACATTGGTGAAGGTAAGGGTGTTGGAATACTGTGTAACTGAAATCTAATCATGAATGGCTTTGTAATGTTATAAAACAAATAAATTTTTAAAAAATTAAAAGGAAAAGAATTCAGAAGGACTTCCACTAACTTGTGCAGATGATGATTCTGAGAGTGTATTGATGTACATGTGTCTGCACCACACAGTGATGGAGACAAAGATGAGATTGGGAAGGGAAGGAGCAAACAAGGAGATGTACTCACCTTTAGGCAAGTTGACTTCCTCTCTGATCTTGTATAATATAAGTAAATCCCTGCCTCTCTTTTCTTCCTTTGCATTTGTCTCTGTTGCATTCCAAAATCAGTTGATGTTACTGCTCCAAGAAAATAGAATTATGTTTGTTAAAGTTTATTTTAATTTTTTAATTTCACTTTGAAAAACAAAAATTGCTATAGCTAGCTCCTTGTCTTATTATGAATCAGTATCTGATAATGGTCTCTGAAATACTATTTAGTTGATGCTAACAAATACATAACATAGATGTACAGAGTGCATGTGTGCATGTTCTCTTTACGTTGTCCTATGTAATTCCAGAAGTACTCTAAGGTTTAATGGGATTAAATTCTCAGACCAGATCGCATGCCTCCTCAGCTATTTTTGACTAGGAAATGCAGAATTGCAACCATTCGACCACACACACATTGAGCAGCTGCTATGCTCATAGCACTATGCTATATATTCGTCAGTTATCTTTGACCTCCTCAGTATCACAAGGACTTTTGAAAACTTCTGAAAGCTATAGATGCTCATATATAAATATATATATATGTGTGTGTGTGTGTGTGTGTGTGTGTGTAGGAGGTCTTCAAAAATTGGAGAAAAGCTGTGATCTGTGATCAGGAAAGAAAAAAAAATTAAAGAAAGCTTTCCAGAAAACAGTATGTGTATATTTATATATATATAAATATATATATTTATATATATATATATATATCTTCAAAAAATGGGAGAAAAGCTGCGATCTAGCAAGAAAAAGAAAGGAAGCTTTCCAGAAGACAGAAGACAGTGCTAAGAGAAAGCAGTGCTTTTAATGTCTGCCTCTCTTACCCCGAACACTGTCCCTCATAGTAGAGGCAACCACGTCAGGTGTTCTGAAGAATTTTCAATATATATTGCCTTCTTTTTTTGGGGGGGGGGGGGGTCACACACAGGAGTTACTCCTGGCTTTGCACTCAGGAATTACTCCTGGTGGTGCTCAGGGGACCATATGGGATGCTGGGAATCGAATTCAGGTTGGCCACGTGCAAGGCAAACACCCTACCTGCTGTACTATTGCTCCAGCCCCTATTCATTGCCTTCTAAACCACATTCCATTGTAAGAACTCCTACTTCAAGTAATAGCATAAAATGTAGCTGGTAAAAGAAGGGATGAGAGCAGAAGAATAGTTTGGTCCTCACTACACATCAAGGTTCCTTCCACATGAAGAGGGTGGTCATAATTCATTTCAAAAGTATTCACTGAGTGTGCCTACCCTGGGAAGTACTGTGCTCTATCCTGGGATATAACAAAATAAAAAATCATGCAGATAAGGTCATGTCTTCTCAGAGGATGTTGTTTAGAAGGGAGATGTGTGCGTACACAGCATATGTTGCCCTGATTCTGCATACCTAAGCTTCTCAGTGTTTACAGTAGTGTCCAAAGGACAACTGACTGTGGGGTTAAAAAATATAATAGGCACTTGGGTTAACAATAGCAGCAACTACAAAAATGCTTCAGGCTACCGAGATAGTATAGAGATAAGGCATACAATGGACCTTGCATACAATGGACCCTAGTTTGAATCCCAGCACTGTAACTGCACCCAAGTAAGTTGTCTCTGAAGCAATGTAGGGGTAATTACTGAGCATAGAGCCAAGATTAGTCTCTGAGCCCTACAGGGTAAGGTCCAGCCCTGCCCCCTTCCTCCCCATTGTCACTTTATTACCCCTGGTTTTAAAACATGAAAGAGAAGAATTTAATAGACCTGATCTTTCAAATGCTGATTCCAGAATTGGTATTAATATATTTTCTTTAAATTTGGATTTAAATATTTTCCCTATGCATAACAAGATAACCATCTATGCCTTTTGTTGTGTCGGTCCTATTAAAATTTTAAACACCTTTTTTGTTATTGTTGTTCAATGTGTTGTTCATCTCAGAAGTTGGAGGTAAGAGATCTATTAATAGGAAACCAAGTCCATATCCTGTGTTCTCATATGGTATCATCTCAAGTCTTTTATGTTATATGAATGCTTTTACTTATTCATAACCCATTTGTTTCCACAAAGTCATTGAGACAATTCACAAGAAAATGTACCATAGGATAAAAAGCTATAAATAAGCTAAAATCAGCATCAGAGAAATTGGAGAGCAATTAGAAGATCAAGGCCAGGCTGTAAGTTGTAGCCTATAGACTCTAGCTATAATTATTAAGAGGAGGCATCCATTTTGTGTCAACTTTGGAGGCAATAGAAGTGATCTGATACAGGATTTACAACATCCATAAAAATAAACATGGTTGTCTTATAGAGAAAAACACAGAAAGCATATGAATTGTTAACAGAAAGCAGAAAAATTATGTGCCCTATGCCCAGGGCTATGTCCCTAAACTCTGAGAGTGTAAGTTCTAACTTCTCTGAGGGTAAGTGTGAAAAACAAAATGCAGACAGGGAGCCAAGATTTCCTATGTGGGAGTCAAGTTTTCTTTCCCAGTAGATCTAGGAAATTTCTTTATATATCTTGATGGCACCTGACTGGAGCAGAGACCATGTCCCTAAGAATACCGCAGTTCAGCTTTGCCAGTGCTGACTTCTAATGACGCCTCTCAGATTCAACTAAAGCATCAGCAGCATTTTTCACATCAAAAAAATTCTAGAGGGCCCCAAATCATGTGGTCTCTGTTTATGAACTCTCTTAAAATTATCTAAAGACCGGAGACTTGAGCATGAGCAAGATAATGTGTTCCAGACCTGCGCCTTCAGTGGCCAATCTCCTTCAGAAGAGTAAACACTTTTTGTAACGTCTGTAACATGACAGCAATGCGAATGTATGTATTGCTTTTATTTCATCTTTACAATAATGTTTGAGGTCAGATATTTATCTATATATCAGGACTCTTTCTCTTTTGTTATTCATCTTGGTTTGGGGGCCACACCCAGCAGCACTCAGAGACTTTTTTGGCTTGTTGCTCCAGGGTCACGCATAAGGGTGAGATTTTGGCATGCAAAACATGCACTTAATATCATGCTAAGCGAAATGAGTCAGAAAGAGAGGGATAGACATAGAAAGATTGCATTCATCTGGGGGATATAAAGTAACAAAATATGAGATTAATACCCAAGAATAGCTGAGATCAGCACCAGGAGGATTACTCCATAGTTTAGTGGCCAGCTGGGCATTCTAGAGGAGAGGGCAGCTCAGATAGAGAAGGGAGCACCAAATAAAGGGTGTTTGGAGGATCCTCCCAGGAGGGGAGATGCATGTCAAAAGTAGACTATGGACTGAACATGTTTGCCACTCAATGCCTCTTTTGCAGACCACAACACCCAAAAGGAGAGAGAGAACACAGGGGATTGCCCTGCCACAGAGGCAGGGGGGGATGGGGGGATGGGGGTGGGGGGGATATTATTCATGGTGGTGGAAAATGGGCACTGGTGGAGGGATGGGTATCTGATCATTGTATAATTGAAACCCAAGCACAAAAAATTGTAAATCTACAACTGTACCTCATGGTGTTTCACTAATAAAAAAAACACATGCACTTAATCTCCCCAATTCCAAGGATTCTCAGTTGCAAGTAACAAAAGACAATGGGGGGTGGGGGGTGGGGAGAGAGAAACACAGAGAAGCAGAGTCAGAGAGATGCTGGCCAAATCTAGGATTAGTCAAAACTTGAGTCTCAGTTCCTATAGGTACCCCTTCCTTCTACCAGTGAGAAAAGTGACGTGCTGGAGCTCCACGTGCACACAGACTTATTACATTCAAACCAGCCTGCTAGAAAGTAGACTCTAATTCTCAGTTTTGGGTCCCTGGCGCAACCTTTAGTCCAATCAGTGTCAGTGTGTCCAAGAGACATGAGCCTCAAATTGACAAACCTATGAGAGGTTCAGAGCCTATGGGACTTCCCGGATTAGCACAAGAATCTTACAAAATTCAGGACCAGGAATATTGCCCAGACGGGATGGATACAGGGCAGACAAGATTGCCAGATAGATGCTCCCTGAAGTAGGAACTATTGTGTCCACTCTACAGATGAGAAAACCAGACCAAAAGTAGAAGTGACAGAGCCTTTGTGTGATTGTCAGCACTGTGTTGGTCGTAATGGTTAGGCTGTGCTGTAGTAAAAGAAAATAAAGCATGAAATTATATTGACTGAGATGAGCATTCATTCATTCTTACCTACCTCAGTTTGAGGGGGCAGAGGAGTAAAAGCTTTGCTCCCCACAGAATCCGGGTGCCCAAACTGACAGCAAGGGTTCTAGCAGGTGGATATTCTGAGTCCCCAGCCCAGAATTCAGAAGCATACACAGCCACCTTTCTCCAGCTTGCATGAGTGCATGACTCACTCAGCTGCAAAATGATGGGGTGGGGGGTCCTTTGGGTGTGTTCATGAATGGCCCTGGATTTCAGATATCTCTCATTTTTTAAGTCTGCATGCCTTATAATTTTATCTCTTACCCATTATTTTACCTCAGTCACATATGACTCAAGGATCACAGAAATGAATGTTGAGTTTTTAAAATGTCTGAGAAACCCCTTCACCTTCCAGCTACATATGAGAGGGTTCAGATCTTCCCCTTCCTCCAATAATCATTGGAGAAAGGAGAATCACTTCAGGACCTAGCAGGCTCTGAAGCTGACTGGCTCCCTGCACAAAGGATCATTTTCAGTCACCCGCATTCCCCTCACAAGACCCAGAGAAGCAGGCTGACCTAGAGACAGATGCCTGTTCTGAGGGTCCCCTCGGGTACAGGAATTAAGTTTTGAATACCTGAACAATGGTTTGGAAACCTTTTTCTATGATTTGAATTTTCTCCCTCATGAAAACAGGGCACTGTGATGTTACAGTCATATCTGACTCTTCATGTTCGTGTAGGGCTGTGAAAGAAGAGGAATCCAGATAATCCATGCCTTCTTCGCATGTCATTTTGATTACAGCTCTTTCCCATACCTGTAGTTGCCCGAGACATAATGAACCATAGACACTGTCTTGTGCCTCTTCCGACTTTAGCCAGGACTTGATAGAAGTGGTCAGCACTGAGTTTATTTCAGCTGGGTCCAACCTAGAAAGGACTTGGTTTTCAAAAAAAAAAAAGAAGATTAAATAGAAGAAAAGCTGTGTTCAAGAAAGAAAAGGAGAGGAAGCTTTCCAGAAGGCAGTGCTAAGAGAAAGCAATGCTTTTAATGCCTGTCTCTCTTACCTCACAAACTATCCCTCATAGTAGAGCCAACCATATCACGTGTTCTGAAAAATTTGGTATAGAGAATCCCCTGTGTGCACATGCAATGTCTGTGCAGAGAACCTCCGATTCATCCCTTATTCCAAGTATTACTCTGCATTGTCTAGCCATGGGACTGGCTCACATCCAGGTACTGGTCACAGAGGTGTCCCCCTACGCAGATGCAATGAACCACCTTCCTTTCTCCTCTCTCAGGCATCCAAGGTCACTTTGGAAACCACACATGACAGGTGGGAAAGCCACAGGAAAGGTGCTTTGCTTGCATTTGATTTGACGTGAGCAAGAAAAGCAACATTATCATGTAAGCCATTGAGATTCCAGAGTATGTCTGCTGTGGTCAATTATTAATAATTTCCCTGACTAATTTTCCTGAAAAAGAGTCTTAATGTTGGCAAACATTGGTCCAATGAACCCTTAGTTCAAGTTTACAAACAGGCAACATAATTAGCCTACTGACAGAGGAGAATGCCAAAACACAATAAAGTTCCCATTGCCCAAGGTTACATACTCTTAACTGGCAGAACTAAAAACTAAGATTTGAGCCTTGCTTTCCTAATTAACATACAGAATAATATACCCTTTCCACTACACACAAAAGCATGTTAGTGACAGATGCTACTTAAAAGTCTTCAAAGGCAGCGTTTTTATTGAGCGGGTACACCTACAAAGTGTTCAGGAACTACTCCCCTGGTTTTCTGCTTTGGGTCACTTTAAGTGAGGCTCAGAGGATCATGTATGGTTCCAGGAATAGAACCTGAGCTTGCTCCATGCAACACATGTATAATAGCCTGTTGAGCTGCTTTTTTTTTTTGTCAGCTTCAGTCAGCATTCTTTTTGTTGTTGTTGTTGTTTTCTTTTGGTTTCGGGGGGGGGGGGGGTCATACCTGGCAGTGCTTGGGGCTTACTCCTGGCATTGTGCTCAAGGGTCACTCCTGGCAGGGATTAAGGTACCATACAGAATCCTGGAGCTCAAAACCAAGTCAGTTACATGCAAGATAAGTGCCTTACCCAACTGTACTATCTCTCCAGATATCCTTGCTTGTGAAAAGTTAGCTTGCATCACTCTGCTTTTAGAAAAGATATACACTAGCTTTTTTTCTCAGTTTATGAAATGCAAAAAGATTTTCTGCATTCTCAACAGAAGTCAAAAAGCAAAAGCATGATCAACATTTGTCTTTTGCAATGTCACCAGAGTGGCCTCACCAAGTGACTTCTCTAAAAATACTTTCTACCGGTGGTGTTACCTCACCTTCATTATATTACTCCTGCTTTTCTGGTATGTCAGTGTTATTTTAAGTGTGATGGCACGGCAAAGCCTGGCAAGCTACCCGTGACGTATTCGATATGCCAAACACAGTAACAACAAAGTTTCGAGAAAATTGATGAACAACGGGAGAACAGTGAAAGTGACAGTGACAGTGTTATTTTTGAAGTTTTGTTATTTGTGATGGTTTGGAGGCTATTAGGGAGTTCTGAGAATGCTAAATGTGTTTCATATGTATTTATGGTAATTATTTTCTTGCTTTATACCATTTAGCTTACAAAATGTTTCACATAAACATTTCACTTTGAGTTAGTTGGGGAAACCCATATGTACATATTATATATACATATAGTATACAGACTTACTACTTAAGGCAGTGTTCTTGCTACTACCTGGACATTATGGTGAGAAACACATTTCTAAATAGTTTATTGCTTGAAAGAAAACAAATTACTTGTTTAGAAAAGAGTTTTTCAAAATACAGATAATGCATTTTGTCATTGAGAGAGTAGTTCTAGAGCTACTGATTTTAAACTAAGCATCTGTGTTCTTTCAGGAAAGTGTTGTTGTTCCTTAATCCATGGGCTTGCCCTTCTGCACTTCCATCTCTGTTAAGACAGCAACTCACTTCAGAACTGGCCTCAGAGCTCTAATATGACAGCCTCACAACACCTAGCATCTTGTATGTTAACAGTTATCTAGTGCCCTGTCCGGCTCAGTGCTTGAACAGAAGGCACAAGCTGGCAAAAACTTTTGAGCATTGCAAGGAACACTGTTGTCCACATAGGTGCTTATACTCTTTTGTTTGTTTGTTTGTTTTTTATTAGTGAAACACCATGAGGTACAGGTGTAGACTTACAAATTTTTGTGCTTGGGTTTCCGTTGTACAATGATCGAGTGCCCATCCCTCCACCAGTGCCCATTCTCCCCCTCCACTAATCCCAGTGTCCCTCCCACCCCCCTCACCCCCCACATCCCACCCTGCCTCTGTGGCAGGGCATTCTCTTTTGTTCTCTCTCTCCTTTTGGGTGCTGTGGCCTGCAAAAGAGGCATCAAGTGGCAATCATTTTCAGTCTAGAGTCTACTTTCAGCATGCTTCTCCCATCCTGGGGGGATCCTCCCAATATCCCCCATTTGGTGCTCCCTTCTACATCTGGGCTGCCTTTACCCCTAGAGTGTGAAGCTGGCCTCCAAGCCATGGAGTAAACCTCATGGTATTATCTCAGCTATTCTTGGGTGTTGGTCTCCTATTTTGTTACTTTTTTTTAATTAATTAATTTATTTTGAATACCCATCCCTCCACCAGTAACCATTTCCCACCACCACGGATCCCAGTATCCCTCCCACTCCCTATCCCCCCCATCCCACCCTGCCTCTGTGGCAGGGCATTCCCTTTTGTTCTCTTTTTCCTATTGGGTGTTGTGGTTTGTAAAAGAGTTAAGCCTTATTTTCAGGGAGAAACGTAGGATAATTTGCTTTCCATTGATCACTTTATATATAAGGAGATGTCACTTTATATATAAGGTTTGGAGTAAAAGTCCTGCATAAGCTTTTTTCTCTGTGGCTGTGTGCTGTAAAGATGGCGCTGGGGGGGGGGGGGGGGGGGGTTGTGGGCGTGACTTCTGGAATCAGAGGTTACCTGGGAGCCGGGGCAGTCCGGCAGTTTGGAGTGAGAGTCCTGTTCCCGCATGCTTGAGCTGTGCTTATAGAGGCTCATGGTCACCGGGGTTCCATCTGGAGGAGGCAGGATGCGGCACCTACCCCATCCGGGGCTTCCCGGTGATCTCAGCTCTCTTTGGGACCTGGAGCATTCTTGAGGAGCTGTGGAGCACCCCCGCAGCCTTTCTTCTCTGTGGCTGTGTGCTGTAAAGATGGCGCTGGGGAGCTCCTATTTTGTTACTTTATGTTCCCCAGATGAATGTGATCTTTCTATGTCTATCCCTCTCTTTCTGACTCATTTTGCTTAGCATGATACTTTCCATGTAGTACCACTTGTATGTAAATTCCATGACTTCATCTTTTCTGACAGCTACATAGTATTCCATTGTATAGATGTACCAAAGTTTCTTTAACCAGTCATCTGTTCTCGGGCATTCAGGTTTTTTCCAGATTCTAGCTATTGTAAACAGTGCTGCATTGAACAGACAACTGCAGATGTCGCTTCGACTATGCTTTTTTGCCTCTCCGAGGTATATTCCCAGGAGTGGTATTGCTGGGTCAAATGGGAGCTCAATTTCTAGTTTTTTGAGAGTCGTTCATACTGTTTTCCAGAAGGGCTGAACCAGTCGGCATTCCCACCAGCAGTGAAGGAGGGTCCCTTTCTTGCCACTTCTGCTCCAACACCAGTTGCTTTTGTTCTTTTGGAAGGTGCTTATACTCTTAACTAAGAGCCAGTACTATATGACTTGTACCATGGGGAAAAGGAGCTGGTTGAAAAGTATCCTTTAATTTTATGCAAGGAGCAGAAAGTATAATTTCTAGGAATTGACACTATTCACAAGTCCAACAGTATATTCTATTTAGCCTAGAAAATCTTCTGATCAAAGTTCAATTGGAGTTGGGGGCGTGATAGTACAGTGGGTAGGGTGTTTGCCTTGCGCACAGTCAACCAGGGTTCAATCCCCAACATCCCATGTGGTTCCCCAAGCACTACCAGGAATAATTCCTGAGTGCAAAGCCAGAAGTAACCCCTGAGCATTGCTGGGTGTGACCCAAAAAAAAGGAAAAAGGAAAAAAAAAGAAAGAAATCATGAAAAATTTTTCAATTTAGGTTATGATTTACTCGAGCGGGCCCAGTAACGTCTCCATTGGAGACTTTGTTGTTACTGTGTCTGGCATATAGGTTATGATATTCCGATCCAAATTTCCAATGGTCTTCAATTTGTTCAAATGGGATTTCAGGTTTTACTATAAAATATGTTAAGTTAAATTAGTGAAAAATGATAAAATACATATTTTAGAAAGCTATACTGAAGAATGATGAAAATATCTACCTTCAAGATTTTGGGGGTCTATTTTTTTCTTTGTCTTTAAAAAATAAAGTGTAGTTTGGAGTGTGATTCTAGTGGTGGAGAACAAGCTGTGCATGTGCAAGGCCTTAGACTTCAACCCAATCCTGCCTGGTCCCCCAAGCACCAATGGAATACCTTTCCAACAGCAAATGACAAAAAATAACTTTGGTGTGATATAATTGATGTACCATGAAATTTGCCCATTTTAGGTGCAAAATTAAATGCTTTCAATATGTTCACAGGACTTGCAACCAACTATCAAAGCTTAATGTCAGAACATTTTTATCATTGTAAAGAAACCCTATGCCTGCTAGTAATCATTCCCCATTCCCTTTAGGCCCCTCTTTTGTGATTCCTGGCAACCACTAATCTTCTCTCTCTCTCTCTCTCTCTCTCTCTCTCTCTCTCTCTTTCTTTCTTTCTCTCAACTTGCCCATCAGAAACATTTTATATGAATTAAATCATAGGGAATATGTGATGTTTTTTCATTGACTTCTTAGCATGATTTTTCAAAGTTTATCCATGTGTTGCACGTATTGGTACATAGTTACATTTTATTGTCAAATAATACTCTATTTCTTACTCATCCATTCATCAGTTGATGCACATTTAAGTTGTTTCCATTTTCAACTATTATAAATAATGCTGTCACAAACTTTAGAAGTTTTAATATAAATATTTTGTAAGTCATCTTGAGTATATACAAAAGCTTAGCATTGCTATGTCATATGATAACTATGTGCTTAAGTTTTTAAGGGATCTGCCAAAAATTTTTTTTTCAAAATCCTGGATCATTTTAATTTCCCATCACAAACACGTAAGAGTTTGAATTTCCAAATCCTCTCTGATGCTTGTTATTGCATAACTTGTTTACTACAGCTATCTTACTTGTCACAAAGTGGTAGTTATCTCATTGGGATTTTGATTTGCATTTCCACGATAACTAATGATACTGAGTATCTTTTCATGTGCTTAATGGACAGATGTCTATTTTCTTGGGAGAAATGTCTGGTCAAGTCTTTTGCTCATTTTTTGATTTGATTATTTGTCTTTTCTTCAGGTTATGAGCTCTATATATTTTGGCTACAAATTCCTTCTCAGATAATAGTTTGCAATTTTTTTCTTCATTCTCTTATCTTTTCACTTTCTTGATGGTGTCATTTGTAGCATAGAAATTTTACATTTTGGAGATCTAGGGCTGGAGTTATAGCACAGCGGATAGGGCATTTGCCTTGCATGTGGCCAACCCAGGTTCGATTTGTCCGTCCTTCTCAGAGAGCCTGGTAAGCTACCATGGTATATTCAATATGCCAGAAACAGTAACAACAAGTCTCAAAATGTAGACGTTACTGGTGCAGTTGAGCAAGTCAATGAACAATGGGAGAACAGTGCTACAGTGCTACAAGTTATTTATTCTTAATTTTGCCTATATTGTTGAATGAGAAAAAAATCACTATTCCTTCTGTGTTGTTATCCTTCCTTCTCAAACTTCTGCACACTCACACTTCTAACAATAGATGTAATGTGGGGGAAGGGAACTTCTTTCACATAAACAATTTTTCAATATCAGCTGTAGAGTCAAAAATTCAATTTGGTTACAAAACAATATATGAAGTACTAATACCAGGTCCCACCAATCTCAAACTACAAGGCTCAGTCCAACAAGACTCCTCCAGCAAGAACTATCTGTGCTCCTAACCAACTCACCATAAATAGGTTTAATTATCTTTTCCTTTCCGGTTCAGTTAATTTGTTACAATGGTTCAAAGAACTCAAAAAGACATTTACTGTTGTTTGCTGCATTAGTAATAAAGGCTATGATAAAAGATACAGATAAGCAGCCTTATGCAGCGAAATAGGGTGAGGTGAGAGGTTTCCAATGTATGTGGGCTTCTGTAGTTATATATTTGAAGTGTATTGTCCTTCTTGTACATGGATGTGTTCACCAACCTTGGAACTCCACAAGCACTTTCTTTGAAGATTTTTATGGCAACTTTTTCATGAAGGCATGCTAGATCTTTAAATCAGTTTATGATTTTCCTTTCTTGGAGCTGAAAATTTCAAGTTCCTAATAATTTTTTGATCATGCTGGGGAACAGCTCCATCCAGAAACCCACAGGACATTTTGACATTAAAATAAAAGGTGTTCATATCATCCAGAAAACTTCAAGGAATTTAGGAGCTATCTGTAAAGAACTAGCATCAAAGACATAAGAATAAAAGATGTCCCTAACATCCTTAGTACTCAGGAAATCACATGTTTTAAATGCTTTTTTGCCAAAACCAAGAGGAGAGAGCAATATATATATATATAGTTTCATTATTTCTTAATTCCATTCAAGAAACTCTTAATTCACCTAAGATCACTCCTGTATTATTTTAGAATATATTTAGAGTTTAGTTCTTACATTAAGGTCTGTCTGGTTTCCATTTTGGATTCAGTTTTGTTTATGGTGTGAGGTAGGAGCCTAATTTCATTATCTTACATGGAGAAATTTAGTTGTCTCATAACTGTTTTAAAGATTGCATTCGGAACTGGAACAATAGCATAGCGGGTAGGGCATTTGCCTTGCACGCCGCCAACCTGGGTTCAATTCCCAGAATCCCATATGGTCCCCTGAGCACCGCCAGGAGTAATTCCTGAGTGCATGAGCTAGGAGTAACCCCTGTGCATAGCCAGGTGTGACCCAAAAAGCAAAAATAAAATAAAATAAAATAAAGATTGCATTCCTCATTGAATGCATCCTCTTGGCATCCTCATCAAAATCAATTAACTAGATATAGAAAGAAAATAAATGAGCTTATTTTCACATTAATATGCCTTATATATACTTTTAAATTTTATAATTAATTAAATTCACCTGTTTCGTGTTAGACACGTATTTGATGTGTTCCTAGAAAAGCGAATTTTTAAGGATACATATATCCACAGAATATGACCTCTTCAACACAACTTGAAAACACAACCATATTTTATTTAAAAAATGCTAGTTTTCAAATCAAAATATTAAACTAATATATCTTTAATTATCACTGTCACTGTCCTCCCGTTGTTTATCGATTTGCACGAGCAGGCCCAGTAACGTCTCCACTGGAGACTTTGTTGTTACTGTGTTTGGCATATCGAATACATCACGGGTAGCTTGCCAGGCTCTGCTGTGCGGGCGAGATACTCTCGGTAGCTTGCTGGGCTCTGCGAGAGGGATGGAGGAATCAAACTTGGGTCGGCCATGTTGGCTGCGTGTAAGGCAAATGCCCTACCGCTGTGCTATCGCTCCAGCCCCTGAACTATAATTTTTAACATGATCTGGGTCCCAACCTAATACTAAGCTCTCTAACATGAAGATTCCAAGGTCCATTAATACTTGTTCCCCCAGAGGATGAAACTAAGGCTTAGAAAGATTAAGTAACTTGCCCCCACACTGCTAGTGAACCCCTTGTACATTTTCAAATATCAATAAACTGATTACCTTCTATAGTATAAGTTATAGATTCATTTTTTTGTTTTTGTTTGTTTTGGTATTTTTGGACCACACCCAGAAGTGCTCAGAGCTTACTCTTGACTTTGTGCTCAGGGTTCACTTCTGATGGGGCTCAGGGGGCCACATGGGGGGCTTGGGGCCAAATCTGGGTTTCCTGTGTGCTAGGCAAATGTCCTACCTACTGAATACACCCCCCTGTCTTTTTTAAACAGTTATAAAAGTCTGAATATTTCTTTAAATTCTGAGAACATGCACAAAGTAACCACCCCTAAATCTGAAATCTATTTTTATGGCCCTATTTTAATTGTTATTTCCCTCCCCTTCTCTTTTTGTTGTTTTGTTGATTAGAAGTCTCATACTAGTGGTGTTTACACATGGTATTGTACTTTTTAGTCCTGGTGCTTATTCACATTTCAATGGCAGTGCTCACCAGGCATCACCCTTAACTACAGTGCTTATACAATTTAGTTGTGGTGCTCCCCAGGGGTCATTCACATTAGTTGTGGTGCCCATACCCACTTGGTTATATTGCATTGGTGGCTGCACACTTCTTGTTGTGGTGCCGGGGATTCCAAATGGCCATGCCACAGGAACCAATTTGGTGCATGTGGGGTCATGTCAGAGATTGAACTCATTACACAATCTTTATCTTTTCCCTCCTCCCCCTTAAAGCCCCCTTTTTAAAATCTTTAAATTCATCCAGAACTTTCCATCTTTATAGTATGTGTGTTTGTTTGAAATATTTCAGTAATATGCTTGTTTCCAATAAAGCTAGCTCTTGGAGGTAGTACATTAGAAATAGGAAATTCCACTGTTATCTCACTATCCATTTTCTGTTAAAAAAATACAATTATGGGGAATGCTAAGAGACCCCTCCCAAAAAACTCCCAAGCTTTATTTTTTCTGCCCATTTTCCTTCTTGTTTTTTTTTTTAGTGAAATATCTTTAAATTCATCCATTAAAAAAAATCACAGCAATAATGTTGCAGAAACTGTGTATTCCTTCTTATAAAATCCTCTAGAGAGCCAGAGAGATAGTACCAAGGGCAGTGCACATGCCTTGCATTGACTCAGATTTCAACACCACATATAGGGCCCCAAGCTCCACCAATACTTATCCCTCAGTGCAGAGTCAGGAGAAAGTCCTGAGCATAACTGGGTGTGACCTAAAGGTGGAAAAAATAAATCCCCTAGACCTTACCCTGAGGTCTCCTTACAAGTGTGTCAGTGCTTTCCCAGGATTTTGCAGCAATGGAACAGTTGACTAATGGTCTGTCTCTGTGCCCATGAAGCAAGGCCATTAAACAGTTTTTTTTAGGCAAATCTTATTTTCACACCAATTTACATTATCCCAGTTAAGATGTATTCCCATAGGAACAAAGAAATGTAGTCCCAACATATAATTTTTAAACAATTTCATCTGTAGGAAATCCTTTCAAAATCATATATTTTTTTTTTAAAAAAAAGTGCATTGCTTTAATAGAACAATATAACCAAACGAGTCACTAGACTAAAACATAGAGTGTTAAAACTTAAAATACTGCATGTGTCAGGATTTGTACTTCCTAGTAGAGGTACTTCCGTGAAAAGAAATTTGTCTCTGCTTTGCTCTGCAGTTTTATGCTCATTATAGTACTAGTTTTGGTTTTGGAGGTTTGGGAAATTTTTTTTCTTTGAGTTTCTATTTGGGCTGGAGTGATAGCACAGCAGGTAGGGCGTTTGTGTTGCATGCGGCTCACCCAGTTTCAATTCCTCCATCCCTTTCGGAGAGCCTGGCAAGCTACCGAGAGTATCCCGCCCGCATGGCAGAGCCTGGCAAGATCCCCGGGGTGTATACAATATGCCAAAAACAAGTAACACAAGTCTCACAATGGAGGTGTTACTGGTGCTCCCTTGAGCAAATCGGTAAACAATGGGAGGACAGTGCTACAGTGCCACAGTGAGTTTCTATTTAGATCCTCACATTCATCCCATTTCGTCTTGGTAAACTTGGTTCTGTAATCCAACTTGCAGGATCTTAGCACTGGTTTTCAAAGGGAGAAAGAAAAAGTGAAAATGGGTAAGATATTTGTCTTGCATGCATAAACCCTGGTTTCATCCTGGCACCACATATGGGCCCACAAGAACTACTCTGAGCACAGAGATGGGAATCACCCCTTAGAATCTCCAGGTGTGACCCAACCTCCCATCCCACCACACACATACACACACACACACACACACACACACACACACACACACACATATATACCACCACCAGGTGATTGCTTAGGTAATTCATATTTAGGGTCATTGATTACTGAATGTCCTAAATGATATTCTTTAATTCACTGGTGATAATGGGGACGGGGGGAGTGGGTAGGAACAATTGAATCTGAACAAAGCCATTTTTTTCTTTGGTGTTGAAGGTTCTCTCCATGTCTGTATATGTTTTCTCTAGGTACTCCCATAATCCCCTGCTGTCTCCCATTTCCTAAAGATTTGCTAAGCTCATCAGCTCATTGATATGGGTGTGGATGGGGGTGTACCAGCTAGTGAAGTAGAAGGTTTCCTGTCCAGGGTCGTTCATAACTGTATGAATAAAAATATTTGTCCAATATTAGAAGCATTCTTGTTCTTTATTTAGAATTCCATGACTCTGTGTGTGTGCATGTGTATGTGTCCAGAAATATTTCATAGGCACATCTCTTGTTCTTCTCTTTTGGTCTATAGTAAAGTAGGTCTCCTTCTGCCTTGTTTCCCCTTAAGTCGCAGTTTCCAAGAACCTATTCATGAAGTTTAGTAAGGACTTACTGCATTTGTCTCATATTTTTGCACTTTCTTTCTAGAGAAAATGAGCTTATTCTACAAATATGTAATCTGAACATTTTTGCTCTGCAGCTCAACTGGTGTGCAGTTTTCTGAAATAGCAATCAGAAAGGGAAAGAAAGGATGATCTGGACTTTTAATAAGTTCTTAAGATCTTTTCCAAACCTAATCAATGGGCGTGATAGGGCAAGAGAAAGGGTAATATCTCATATATATTGGATGTGTCCAGCAAGTCTGTGAACAAGGCAGAGACCTCTTAGAAAGAGGATTGAAATATATCTTTGGGAGAACATATGCTAAGAGGAAAAGCATGCAAGTGTAATGAGAATTAAGAAAGTTTTGGACTCAACAATAAATAGCATTCTTGAATTGGGTAGTAGAAATTTTAGCAAAGGGACAACAGAAAAAGTGCAGTTGAGATTTAATGAACCACCAGGATTTGGCAAGATGTGTCAGAATAATAGCACAGGAGAGCCTAGCGGTCACTAGAATGGGAGGAAAGAGACATACGTTACTGGAGGTAAAACAATGGTGAAATAAGTACCATGACCTCTTTTTCCTCTTATCTTCCTATTCTGGTTCCTCAAATGGGCCGAGTTTTATCAAATTCCAGAGGATTTGGGAATCCACTGTTGTGTCCATATGCATCCCTGCTCTCCATACCCAAGACCCTCAAAAATAAAGCTGTAATTGAACAAGTAGCCTTCTTATCTTTTGAATGAAAAACAGTCTACAGAATTGAAAACCTTCTGGAGTCTCATAAAGAGAAGGTGAGAAAGGACTTATCTCTAGGATCTAGGCTGGAGGTGAGTCATTTGCCCAGTATTGGATGCTACTTAGAAATGAGATGAAAGTATTTCCTTCAGCATTAGATGAAAGTAGTTCCTTCAGCAATATGGCATTCATCTCAGTTCTTAGTTCTCTTGTTCTAGACAAGATTCATTCATCTATCCAATCATATATTTGCTTTTCACTTCTAGCTAAAATGCTTTCATTGTGTGAAGCTTAGACAACATTCTTCTTACTGTTTGTGTTCCCACAGGAGTACAGAGTGGTAGTACTATTCTGATTCATCTTGGTCACAGGTCACAGTCACCTGACTGGTGTTCAGGTCCTGTGCTCCATACCATCATCAGGTACACCTATGTGTGCACTCAGGGAAACTGATCTGTGAGCAAGAGAAAAGCAGTTCCTCATCTCCAGCATCTACCCTGAGACAATCAGACCTTGGTATTTTCCTTTGATCATAAAAATTTCACTGAGCTCAGCATCAGATGAGCAAGGAAGTAACAGATGTTCAGATGAAAAGCTCTGAATACAAGGTCATGTTTGGCATCTGTCCACAGCTCTGAATCCAGTTCTCCTTAGGACCAAGTAAGACGTGTTTCCCATGACAGTAAAAGCCACTTACAGAACTTCAGAACTCAGGGCCGAACCTAACTGATTGATTGGCTTTTAACAGAACGTAACAGAGAAGAGGGCCCCCTTTTCATGTCCCTGTAGGCCAAGGGCCACTTTGCTCCTCAGGCACCTCTCAGGCCATGATAATGTTTGGGTTTTGTTTTGTTTTGAGTTTTTGTTTTGCCTCTGGAAAGGCAAAGGGTGAAACTGTTCCAACATCCAACTGGGAACTAATGATCAATAAACCAGAGGAGACTTTTAGGAATGGGCAGTTCAGAAGCACAGAAGACATGCCCCCACCCAGGTCCCCTAAGGTCACACGAGGGTCTCCATCAGATGCTCCAGTCTTGAGTTGCATAGAAGGTGACAAGAACTAGAAAAATAGCAGCTTTCCATTATGTAATTTTGTTACTACCTGTGCTTTATGAAGGCCTCGAGAAACCTAGTGTTCATATTTTTAAACACAAAATCAACTCATTTTAGTGTATTTAATTCAAATGAGCTTCTTCTTGAATTTGGCAACGATGTACAATGCACCTTTAACTACTCTGTGCATTATTTCCAACCTGTAAATGTGGATAATCATACTTACTTATTTATAAAGTTCTTTGAGGTTTTCGGATGAAAGCCTCTTTTAAAGTACAAGGCATTAATTTTTGTGCGGAACACTCTATAAGAAATGAACATGGAGTGATATAAAATTTGCTGCATTCTTTCTTGTTTTAAGTTTTTCTTTGCTGTCTTCACACAGACACAAAAGCCAGTCTCCTACAGGAGATCTGGGTTTTGAGATAACAGAACAAATAAAATACTAGAACTATAAAATTCTTGATAGGCTTAAATCAGCTACTCCTTTTGAGAATGTGAGAAATAAATGGATAGACAAAGTATTTTATACAGCCGAACTCATTTCAGTAAGTTGCACTGATCATCTTAAGAGTATGTAAATGGGCCCCTATTTATAGATCCGTAATATCCATTTTTGACCAGGACAGGCAAGTGAAGCGGTAGCAATAGTCAATCATTACAAGTAACTAGACCACAAGAGAAAAATGTGCCAGTTGCTAGGTGATGACTTTCAATCTATCATTTTAGGCAATAAATATAAGATGAAGTTATGAGGGGAAAAGCTATTCATAGCTAAAACTCTAGCTAAAATGGCTATTATTTATTGCACGGAACTGAAATCGGATGAAGTTGAGAAACCCAACGTACCAACAAAGAAGCTGAGATACTACATAAGCAGACATGTTTCAAGGACAAATCCAAAGGTCAGTAGAAAGCAATGATTCAGGAAGAAGACAGAGTGGATAAAAGGTTAAAAACAAAACTGGACTTGACTGTGTCATTTGTTACCATGTTTCAAACGACAAAGGGAAAAAGAAAAAATATATTGAGCCATGACTCAGAGCTCTCCCATATCTGAAAATGAAGAAAAGCCTTTATATCCTGGTTGTTAGTAGATAAACTAGTTAGCAATCATCTGTCATGTACAGATGCTCTGTGTGACCCTGTGTCTCTGTCCTCGGAGAGTGTAAAGACCAGCTTGGAAAGATAGCACAAATGAAATTATCAGAGAATAATGCAAGGCATTAGGATGCCATTGGTTAAAACCTATCACTGGCATAAATAAACATGTAGTGAGTACTAGGAGTTAATAATGGTCATGTGATATAGTGCATAGATAAGGAGCATCTCATTACTGATTCTAGAAATTGTAAGCCTTAGCTATTTAAGATACAGCTGAGAATTACAATACATAAGCAAAGGCCCTTTCTATCCCATTTATTCTAACAAGCCCAGGAGTGTGGAACCTTACTTCTTAAAATGTGGGTCACAAAATTCATAAAATGGGGTCATATAATTGAATATGGAGGTTGCAACAGTTTGAAGTGTTTCTGTCAGCCTTTATCTAATGTTGGGTTTCTTGTGTCAAAGGAGTCTTCAGTAAGAAAGTTTAAGGAGCCCTGCTCTAGGATATTAGTTCTTATACTTTATTATTATTTTGGCTTTGGGATAGTACCCAGTGGTCCTCAGGACTTACTCCTGGCTTTACACTCAGAGATCAATCTGAGCTGGACGCTGAGTGGACCACATGTGGTGCAGGGATTGAACGTGGGTTGGTTGTATGCAAGGCAAACATCCTACCTGCTGTACTGTATCTCCAGCAGGTTCTCATACTTTAATCTGCATCAGAATTACCTGGAGAATTATCATGGCGTTCCCATCCACAGAGTTTCTGAAATAGCAAGTCTAAGCAGGGAATTTTCATTCTTAACATGTTCCCAGGTGATACTGAAGCTTCTAATATGCGGAGTACATTTGGAGAACTACTGGTCTAAAGGAACACACTAAATAATTTTAAAAGCATAAAAAAGTGACCAATGATAGCAACATATACTGTGTGTCCACAATGTCACTGTGCTTCAAATCCATATTTGGTCATTGATGACAGACATGTCTATTTTTCTTTTGTGTACAAACACAAAAACAAGCTCAATTACCATTTCATCAGATCATAGAACTAGTCTCAGAGAATTAAAGTACTTGTCCACACCTTGTAAGTTGTTATAAATAGATCTTAACCCTGCTCTGTCTCGATCAATGCTCTCTTCCCCCATTTCACATCTCTGCAAAGCTGCCAGGCACCTGCAAAAAAAAAGTGCAAAACAATATAAGCTAGTGATGTTGGAAGAGCTTGAAAGTAAACCACAATCAGAAAGGAGAATACAAAACGCACTGGAGAACCGGTCCTTGAGACCCAGCCATCGAGCCTAGGCCACTTCAGGTCACAGACAAGAGAACAGAGCCAGATTCCACAGTGTTATTACTTAGGCTGACCCTTGGCTGTGGTCTGGGTGGTTGGGCCTCCCTGGAGGCTCTTAACTTAGTTACATCTGAAGCAGAAATTGGTTGGTGTGACCTTCAAAATCCAGAAGAGACACTAGAGAGGCTTCAAAATTACATTTTCTTTTGAAGAACCCACAGGTTTCCAATGACCTGGACCCCAAATAATAATTCTAAGTGGAAATGGAAGGTTTAAAAGCTACAGAAAGTGTCTCCTGACAGTGACAGACACCAAAACATCCTCAAAGGTATTCCTCCTACCTCTCCTCTTCTGTTTCTTCCTCCTCACCTTCTTCATATGAAGAATTATTTGCTTCCTGGGCCAGCGTTGACTATGTAATATCAAGAAAGGAAGCTCCTTTTCTACAAGGTATCTCCTACTAATGCTCTTGCACTGGAATTTACAAAGATTGAAGCTCCCCATATTTTCCTTTAACCAGAGATTTTGATTTGACTGACAAGGCATTCATATTTTTTCAATCCTTTTCCAGTCAGTTCTAATATGCAGTCAAGTAGGAGAAACTCTGTGTTAAGAACGTGACTTGATTAGATTCTACAATTGCTCCATCAGTTACATTCCCCCCACAAAGGACATGCTGACATTTTCCAAACCCTAAAAGAAAGTGCTGCATCTCCACAAACTTACTCCTATATAAATTTTAAAATAATGCAGACAGTTATATGTATCTGCTTATTTAAATTCATTAGCTATTTAGGCCCTCAAGATCAGTTTTTTTAGTCTAGAATAGCCTTCTAAAGCAAAGATTTGGGAGTGTTGCTTTTTATTTGCTTGGCTCAGATAACTAAAAGCCTACCTCCTTTTTCCTTAGTCTTCATCTTCTTCAATTTTAATGATGTATTTGATACCTGAGATCATTTGATTTTGAAACCTGTACCTTGAGTTTAAAGGAAATGCACTCTATACTGCATTTCCTACCTTCCCAATCATTGCTTGTACATCACTTCCACTCGTTTCTCATTCTGAATTCCTATAGCTACAAAATTTCCCTTAGTCCTGCGCATTCCCATTTCCTCTTAGTAATCTTATTCATTTTGTAAGAATTCAGTAATCATTTCTGTAAAGAGGGTTTTCCCATCCTTGTTTCTCGTAGTCTAGAACTTATTTCTGCTTTTTAGTGGCCCTCTCCACATGAATGTTCCATCAGGAACTCAAATGAACATATCCCAAGAATCATGACCCAAAATGAGTTCATCATAATCCTCTACCCATCAATTTCATCCTTCTTTCCTCTTTTAGAATGACCACACTCAACAGTTACCTAGTATTGAAGTCTTGATATTATCCAGAGCCATCTTTTATTTCTTTCTTCCTTTACTGCCGAGAAGAACACATTCCGACCTAGAAAGATAGCTCAACAGGCTAGAACACAAGCTTTACCTGCAGGAGCATCAATTTCAAACACTGGTACCAGATGATTCCAGAGCACCAACCACCAGGATGACCCCTGAGCACTGCCAATGGGGCCCCTAAACAAAGATAGCAACAAACAAGCACATTTCCGTAATCATACTAACT
This sequence comes from Sorex fumeus, assembly GCF_029834395.1. Taxonomy (NCBI): domain Eukaryota; kingdom Metazoa; phylum Chordata; class Mammalia; order Eulipotyphla; family Soricidae; genus Sorex; species Sorex fumeus. The sequence goes on from NW_026606059.1 coordinate 62,851,973, forward strand.
CCTGTCCTGAGGCACAGTTGACACACAATAAACTGCCTAAACTGCATATGTATCTGATTAAAAGAAAGTCATATATGAGTAAGCCCATAAAACATACAAGGTAGTGAAGTAAACATAAACCTTTAAGTTTCCTCAGGAATCTCTTTCCCCACAGACCCTATCCTTTCTATGACCAACAACCACTATTATTTTTTATTTCTAAGGTTATTTTGAAATATAATATTGATCTCTTCCTGTGCTTCTTTGTCATTTGTAATTTTATGAAGACTTGAGTGTTTACTAAGATGTTTATTTATCTATTAAAATTAATAATGATAATAATATATTATAATTCACATTACTAATTTTGATAAAAATTTATTCTTTTTAATTATTAGCAATATAACATTGATACTTACTAAGTTTGACTACTTTTTATGTCTTCCATATAAGACAATGACAGGTGTTGTACACATTTTATTCTCTTCATAAAGCCTTTGGAAAAGAAGCTTGTAATTTTCATGATGTGTAATGTATTACTATTTTTCTCTTTTATATATTTTACTTATACAAGATCTTATATAAGATTTTTTTCTAAAATACAAAGAGATATTAAGGGGTTAAGGTTGCACCCCAGTCCTGAGCAACACTGTACCCTCAAGTTGTATAGTTATATACTTTATTTATTTATTTATTTTTGCTTTTTGCTTTTTTGGGTCACACCCGGTGATGCTCAGTGGTTACTCCTGGCTCTGTACTCAGGAATCACTCCTGGCGGTGCTCAGAGGACCATATGGGATGCTGGGAATCGAACCCGGGTCGGCCGTGTGCCAGGCAAACGCCCTATCCGCTGTGCTATTGCTTCAGGTCCCTATAGTTATATACTTTACATTAGGTCTAAGAGCTCATTTATTGGCCAATTTTTTATATGGTTTGAAGTGAGGTTTAAAAAAATTTTTAATGCATTTTGGTGATCAAATTATTTCATACCATTAGTTGTAAACTCAGGTGAAATGTTCTCTGCTTTGCTGAAATCAATTGTCCAGGGCCAGAGTGATATTACAACAGGTAGGACACTTGGTTTGCATGTGGCCAACCTCAATTTCAGGCACCTCATATGGTCCCCCAATCCCAGCAGGAGTGATCCCTGAGTGCAGAGCTAGGATTAAGCCCTGAACACAGCTGTGTGTGGCCCAAAATTTTTTTGAAAATTTGCCCAGATGAGAATTCTCTATGCTGAATATCTCTATGCTGATTTCTGGATGCCCTGTTTTGCCTATAGATCAATTTATCTATACTACTGTCATTGTAACATTGTCTTGGTTATAATATCATGATAAATGTTGAGGTCAGTGTAAATTTTGTACTTCATTGGGAAAGTTGTGTTAGCTATTATTAGTTCATTGTATTACCATATAAATGTTAAGAATTTTGACTGAAATTGTGTTGATTTATAGGTATAAATCAACTTGAAGAAATCAATATATTGCCAAACCTTCAGGTTATATATATTTTGTTCATTTTTTCTCTGCTTAAATTAGTCTCAGCAACATTTTGTAATTTTTGGTTTCCAAGATATTATTGTTTTTAGTTGTTATTAATCTCTAAACATTGTTTTACCCTATTGGATTCTGCATGGATTTATATTCCTATAAATATCCGTGAGCTTTGTTCTGGAATATGGTTAAGTGACTTGGAAATTGGAAGCTGTTTGATTCTTTTGAATATGGCTATAAAACTTTGTTAGGTAGAACCAGTGCAGCACTTAGCCCAGAATTAATTTTTCCCTATTAGTGAAGTAAAACCCTTCTGAGTCCTCTACATTGTGTCTTGTGAATTATAACGTTTTCTAATCTTGCTACTGTGAGCCCACAATCTTCCTGGCCCTGTGTGAAATTTTGGGGACTGTTTCCTCTAATCTGTTTGAATAAACAGATTAGAGGAAATTTGTTCCTCCTCTAGAAGTTTCCTTAACTCCGATGCAGAATTCGATTATGAAAGGATTAGCATCTAAGGTCACCTACACCCATTTTCATCATACCTCACATTGACTCCAGAGTTCTCTGTCCATATAGGCCACTTTTCTCATTGTTTTATTTATTTGGGGAGCACACCCATTAATGCTTTGGGGCTACTCCTGGTTCTGTGCTCTGAGGCCAGTGGTACTCAGGGCAGTATGCAGTGTTGGGGATCAAAGTCTGGCTTCCTACATGCAAAATGCAGCCCATTGTGCTGTTTCTAGGTACCCTCTTCTCCAAGGCTTTAGCTGATACAACCTTTACTAGTTTGGGAGTTTTGACTCTGGGTATGCTGATCCCTTTCTCAATTCTAAATACATGACTAGAACCCAACTCACCTTCTTGTTCCAATACCTGAAAGTCCTTCACTCAGTGAGTCACTGAGTTCACCCCATTCTCTCCGTCCTCAACCCCCCAGCTTTCTGAGAACACTGGATTTCATTCTCTGATGTTCACTGTCCTAACAGTGTGTTTCATTTATTTGTCCACTTTTTTTCATTGTTTGAGTTAGAGGTTCTCCACACCCCCTCATTCTATTCTTGCATTTCTCTCATCCTGTACATTTTGTTCAACTTCCCTCATTTGTAGCATTGCAAAAACAACAATGAGCTAGCTTTCATTTATGAAACCCTGTTATGTGCAAGGGGCTGTATGACAAATTTAATAAATACTATGTCCAGCAACCATGACAGCAAGTTAGGATTTTTTGGTGTGGAATATTTCAAACATTTAGCAAAAATGAGAGTAACACACATGGTCCCAACACCTAGAATTGACAGTATTAACTTTATGTTTGTGCCAACAAGAGTCAAGTTTCCATTGTGCTGCCTTTCCCAGATACCTGCCCTGCTTCCTCTTTATTGAGATATCCATTATTCTGCATTTGGTCTTCCTCATGTTCAGGCATCTTAAGGTATGTTTATTATTTACATTGACTTAATTAGTTGATTTGTTTATTTATTACGGTGCCAGGGATGGAATACAGGGTCTCACACAAGCAAAGCATATGCTGTACCACTGAATCACAACCGGGCAAATCTTTAGTATCTACTGATGAGGACTCTAAGGCCAAAGAAATTAAGTAACTTGCCCATGCCTTTACAGATTATAATTGGTAGAGATAATTTTGGAACCTAAATCTCACGGTCCAAAGACAGACAATTGACTACAAGAAGACACTGATTTTTCTGAAGCTCCACAAATGACATCACTTACCAATATTGATTTCTACTCGTAGATCAAATGTGTCCCTCATATTGACTTTATAGTTCTGACAGAGCCTGTCTTCAATGTATCTTGGTCATCCCAACTCTTGTGTAATCATCTTCAAATCATGTAGCACCATTTGTTTTCCCCAAGAATTGCAGTGAAATTTCTTATTGCTTTGTTATTTTCCACCTTTTTCCTCAATCTGGAACCATCTTCCCTCATTTCTATAGTTTAAAATCATACTGATTCCTCTTAGTTTATCTGATAAAATACATCATTGATTTATTGATTTGTGAAAGTACTGAAGCTACAAAGAGCAGATGACCAAAGTTGGCTTGAATCTGTATTTCTTCCTTCCAATTAGGTGTCCTGTCATTGAACTCAGAACCCTTGACAAAGTCTCTTTCACTTCTTACCAATTCATTTTATCATATCTTACACTACTTTTATACATACTCTTTCTCGCTTTTCTATCTAATAACTTTTTATATAACCTCGCATGTCTGCCATAGTGCCTTTGTAATGGACATTTAGTAAAATACTTTTTTCAATGGAATGATATACCCTGGGAAGTATAGAAATTAGTAAATATGTTTATTTGGGGCTTTTTTGCTTTGCTATTGAAAATACTGAGTACAAGAGTTTTCTTAGATATGTGTGTAGATAGATAGATAGATAAATTGATTGATTGATTGATTATGGTCACGGTCGGTCACGGTCCTCCCGTTGTTCATCAATTTGCTCGAGCGGGCCCAGTAACGTCTCCATCATGAGACTTGTTGTTACTGTGTTTGGCATATCGAATACGTCACGGGTAGCTTGCCAGGCTCTGCCGTGTGGGCGAGATACTCTCAGTAGCTCGCCGGGCTCTCTGAGAGGGGCAGAGGAATTGAACTCGAGTCGGCCATGTTGGCCACTTGTAAGGCAAACGCCCTACCGCTGTGCATAGATTGATTGATTGATAAAAATCCTTTCAGAATACCTAGTACTCACATGAAGACTTGGTAGCCAGTGTTTCTCCAACAAGCTTCTGGAACACAAAAGGAAATCTCTCAACTCTCCTACACCCACTGAAAATGGCATCAACATCTTAAAGCAAGTTGACTGCAAAACACTTGGACCCAAGCAAGTGATGTTAGGTCAAGTTTTCCCACTGTGATATTATCTTATACATCAGATGGTCTGTTCTGTGTTGACAAGTGTTTGTGTGTTTCTATTATTACTGCCATGCATTGCCATGAAATGAAAGGGATGTGCCATCAGTGGGTTCTTGTAGTCACTCCACTGTAGATCAATCACTCTGAAGCTAGAATAATAGATATAGAAGATGTCCAGATAATTCCAGGAACATTCTGTCACATTTTATAGTTCCCCTGCCTTCAACTAAAATATGATGAAGTTAAGATTATTCATAACATAAAACTAATAATAAATCATATATTAACAATACCAACTATGAAATAAAGGGTATGCTTTATGGTGTAAAAATAATTTGGTTCTGGATAGAAATGCTTGGATTAATGTATAGGGCTCTAATACCTGATTTCAGTCAACTAGGTAGATTAACTAAAAATTTAGAAGGGAAAAAACTCCTAAAACCAGAAAAGAATTCCAGGCTGCTTCGCATACTCAGCTCTGCATGCATGAACACTGCTGATTTGGACACATACTATTTCCTTTTAATTATCCATCCTCTCCAGAGCTGGTGAGATTAGAAATGTGCTAAGTTACATGGTGAGAAAATACTGAAAACTCTTCCATATGCACCTTCCCTACCCTGTACTCCATTCACTAGGAATAGCAACAGAGGTCCTCTCCGAAACTCTGGTTCAAGAAATATCCTAACACCTCCTTCTTGTGTGTATACATTTTCTATATAGACCTAGGTTCCTCAATCGGCCTCCTTCTGGTGTCAAGAGAATTCAGTTAAGTGAGTACCGAGTGCCTTCTGTGTAATAGTAATCGTGCTTAGTTCTATCATAGATAAAATCTCATGCCTGATTTTCCAGCTCTCACAACTAAATAAAACAATAAAAAACTGAAGATGTGTTGGAAAGTATAGCTCACCCAAAACGGAAGTGCATAATGTAACCACTCAATTATGTAGTGATATATCTGATCAGTGTGCACTGACTTTACATTGTTATTTTAATTTAGACAGGTTTATTCCAACTCTGATGAAACTCAGTAGGGTTTTTGACTTAAGAATTAATGAGAACAATGAAGAGGATAAAATAGACTGATTGAACCTATATCTTAAAATAGATGTGATATAACACAGTAAATGTGTACCATTAAAAAAATCCATGCTGATTGCCTGTCTAATAACTAAGTCATAAGTGATATGTAGAGAGGGCTGAAATTTAATTATACTATGAACAGCTTTTTGAACACTGTCACCAAAGGGTAGCCATGATGGTGGAGAATAGTTTTTCCTCCACTTATCTCCAGATTTTGCTTCACTGGTCAGATCTTATTTAAAAAAATTTTTTTTCTATTTGGGTCACACACAGCGATGCTCAGGGGTTACTCTTGGCTCTGCACTCAGGAGTTACTCCTGGAAGTGCACGAGGAACCAGATGAGATGCCAGGAATTGAACCTGGGTAGGCTGCATGCAAGGCAAATAACCTACCTGCTGTACTATCACTCCAGCTCCTGGTCAGTTCTTTAGATACCCAAAACTGACCCTATGCTGGATTTTTTCTTTTTATTCCACGATGGCATGTTTATACAGATAATTATCACTCTATTTCCCTCATTTCCCTCAAAATTCACATTTTTTTAAGTTTTTGCTAAATAATTTACTCTATAAAGCTATTGCTGTTGTTAAAATTCTACTGCACAGTTTGTGTAGTGCCGGACCATAGTATGCCCACTGTTCTCCAATGCCAGCTCTGAACAAGTGATGGCCTTATAGATTTCATATCTCGCTGAAATGCTGTGGTTCTATAAATATGGGGGGTTCTATAAAGCGCTCTAAACCTCACAAAGAGAAGGAAACAGCTTTTAACCTAGTTTTCTGAAAGAGGAAATGTCTGGAGTGAGTGAGAGTTATTGGTGTTCTCCTTTCTTCCAGGGTTTTCTGTGGGTAATTTATTTGAGATGCATTATAACATGATGGTCAAACATAGGACACACATAGAAGAGAATAATTAATTCAAAAGAGCAGTGATATTTAGTGAAAATTCTCATAATGGTCTGGAAGAAGGATGAAAAAGGCATTTCAAGATAGGAGAAAGCATAGGGAACACACACAATAAATAATTGATGTAAGTGGTATGTTTTTAAAAGTGTAGTCCGATGTCATTAAAGTATAGATCATTTGAGAGGAGGTTGGAAAGGAAGCAAGATGCCTGAAGTCCTGGAATGCAATGATAAAGACTTGGGACTTTGTCATTTTCACAAACTAGTCTATCTTTTGTGTGTTTGACATGATGTAATGTAGTTCCCCCCCCAAAAAAGAAAATTGATTGCAATATACTGGATAGATTGTGTAGGTAAGGGGCACTAGTTAGTCATTTCCCATGACTATTCAAGTACAAGAGAAGGGAGAACTCAGAAAATGAGTACCAAAGACAGTGGGAAAGTATCCCATTTAATCTGAAAAGTAAAGAGACTTAAAACAAATTTATGAGGAGATGAAGAGAAAGGAAAAATTCAGGGTGAAGTTCAGGTTTCTGAATCAGATTATGGGATGAGTTGTGAAATCACTATCTGATTGAAAATATAGAAGTGGATACATTTTTGCTTCAGGGGTATGTGGAGGAAGAGGAAAGGCAGAAGTGCCACTCTGGGCTAGCGCACTGTTTCTCAACCAGGGCCTGTGTTTGCTCCAGGCTATTCCAAGGGGGCCATAGGTGAAAATCACATAAATAAGGGCCAGGTCATGACATTAGGGGGCCAATCTGTAGGATGGGGATGCCACAGGAAGGAAGTCACAGTTGGAAAAAGATTGAGAAACATTGGTCTAGAGCAATCCTTGGCTCATAGCCCAGCCTCTGCTCATCTTTCTTCTGAAGAAATAGCAAGGGGCAAGGTCATTTCTGTGGCCTAACTTGGAATCAAGCTTAGTTCAACCAGTGCAAGCAAGAATGTACCTGCATGAACCATTCTTGGGGCAACCAGAACCACTTAATGCCAGGTGTTTCAGGTCTAAGCTCTTTGTTTAAATTGACATTTCCTCAGTCTGCAAAAGGTAAATAGGATTTTTGCCCTCCATCCTTTTCTGTATCCATACCATTTGCTGCGTATCTTTACAGTGCTATCACCACCATCCACTCCCCCATCCAATCACCAAACACACTCAGGAAACGCTGAACATGCATACTTTCCTTTCCCTTGACTTTGAGTTGGACCAATGACATATTCACAGATGAGATCGAACATAGGCCTGAAATGAGTTAATGTCATGGGACACGCTTCCACCTTTGTGTTTGACTCAAATTTTGGGGAAATGCTTTCCCCTGGCCAGTTGTTTCCCCTTTACTTGGGTACTCCCAAAATGATTCCTGAAGTAGAGCCAATCTGCCAATCCACTTCCAGTTTGAAGTTCAGTCAGCCCAAGCAAATGAAGTAATCATTTCATGCCACTGTATGTTTTGTTATGCAGTGAAAACTCACTGATACAGCCAATAAGCAAACGTTATGACTGGGAGTCATTTCAGTTCCCATATCAACTCCCATCACCAATTCTGGGCTATGAAAGTCTGGCATAGCTCCCAGCTTATCAAATGCTGATCTAAAAGCAGCCGCAGCAGCAACCTAGGTTAGCTAGTCTGCTCTTTCTAATGCTGTGACCCTTATGGAATTATCACTCACCACTTGATAAACTTCCACTTCTAATAATGTAACTTGGCAATGCATGCATGGTTTATTCTGGTAGTAGCAGAATTCCTATTCCAAGTCTTCAGTATTCCTGAATTAATAATTCTCATTATTTGGAGGACCAGGAAGATGGTTCAAGTGGTTGAGCACAGAGTCTGGAGTTTGATCCCCAGAACTCCATGGGTCCTGCCCACCACTGCATGTGGCCCTGCCAGGCCAACTCACCCAAGAAGAGCCCCCACTTCCTGTGAAAAAAGAAAAAAAGTTCTCAGGGCTGGAGCCATAGCACAGCAGGTATGGCATTTGCCTTGCACACAGCAGACGCGGGTTCAATTCCCAGCATCCCATATGGTTCCCCGAGCACCACCAGAAGTAATTCCTGAGTGCAGAACCAGGAGTAACCCCTGTGCATTGCCGGATGTGACCAAAAAGAAAAAAAAAAGAAATTCTCCCTATTTTGAGTCTCAACTTGTTCATCTTAAGTCTTCAATTCTTCTCTGAAAATGAATGAGAAATCAGAGAGACATAGTTTTGTTTTCTGGGGATATAGCCCATTTGGTCAGATCCCAACTTTAAATTCTTGAAGACAAGTATTAAGTAGGACTTTGGCCTTTCCTTCTCTGAGTAAACAACCTAAACTCATTTAACCTTTCTTCAGAGGTTCAATTTGCCAATTATTTGTCTGTTTTTCTGCTCTCTTTGAAACCCTTTTCTACTTTGTTACATTTCTTCTACACTGTGAAAACCAGAAATGGACATGGTGTCTGGTCTGAAAGGGTGACACATGAAACCCCTTCGCTTTGGGAAGGTGCCCAGGAAGACACCTTAGGATGGCATTAGCTTCTACTGCATTGGTCTAGAGTGTCTTGATCCCCCCCCCCCCCCCCGGATTTCCCAGATTGTCTAGGACTCCTCATTTGTAACTCTGACCTGGAGTTTATTATCTAAGAGTCTTATTCTGGTGTTGATCCCAATCCATCACTACAGGATTATTGATAACTATCTTCCCCTCCCCCCCAATGATTATAGTTTAGAATTTTGCTTTCCTGGTAGTGTTCTGTCTGATTGCTTTCTTGCCTGGCTTCTTTGACTTCCCATCCTGTTCTTTCCACTCTTCCTGCACTGTCCTAGGAGCACAAATTAAATCATTCATACAAATCCTTATGTGTGATACTGCCTTGGAGAACCTAACATAGGAAAGCATACATATATTTTCTGCAACATCTTAGTCCATGTTAACTACCTTTTCTATTATAGTTGCTGTTAATCTTTCTAGTGGTTTCTTCTTTTCCTGCCCTCTTAGTTAGGGGTGCCTTTCACAAAAGTGAAAGACTATGTATTTTTCAGTTTTTCCTTTGGTTAGGAAATAACCATAGGGTAGTTAACTAACTAGTATAATATTTAGACTTAATAGCCAAGTATAATACTTCCTTGAATGGCAATGCAAGAAAAGCATGAACTAGTACTAATTAAATAATGTGGTAGATGTCTTTAACTTTTTTTTTCTTTTTGGGTCACACCCGACACTGCACAGGGGTTACTCCTGGCTCTGCGCTCAGGAATTACCCCTGGTGGTGCTCAGGGGACCATATGGGATGCTGGGAATCAAACTCGGGTTGTCCGCATGTAAGGCAAACGCCCTCCCCGCTGTGCTATTGCTCCAGCCCCTGTCTTTAACTTTTGAAATCACAAATTTTGATTACACAGATAATAGGTGAGCAGAAGGAATTAAAATAAATGTCAACACTACTGTAAAAACATTATCCAAAACCAACAAACAGAAAACTGAAGTATAAAATGATAGAGAGACACTGAGAACAAGAGAGAGAAAGAGAGAGAGAAAGAGAGAGAGAAACCTATCACAATGGGCAAAGGCTTTGAATATATATACATGGAAAAAATGTATTTAAATTTTCTCTTTTTTGTTTTGTTTTGGCTTTGGAGACTACTATACCCAGCAATGTCATGGACTTACTCCTGGCTCTCTGCTTAAGGATCACTCCTAGTGACATTCAAGGAAACATATGAGATGTCAGGGATTGAACCCAGGTCAGCCATTTGCAAGACTAATACCCTACCTGATGTACTATTGGTCTGGACCCTGTATTTAAATTTTCTGAAGATTATCATTGTTACTCTTTAAGTAATGCAAATTAAAACACCAACTATATGTATATATACAACTAAAAGTTATCGTGAAAATGTGGAGAAATTGGCTAGTGGGAATGTAAAAATGGGACATCCACTTGGAAAAGCAATCTGTGCTTTCTTAAAAAGTTAAACATGCATTTTTCCATGTTTCACGGCAATTTCACACCAAGATCGCTCATCAAAACAAAAGGAAAACGTGCTCATATAAAGACTTACAAACATGTCCATAGCAGCATTTTTCATTGTTGTCAAAAGTAGAAACCCAAATTTTCATTTATGTGTGAACAGATAAATTTTATATGTTACAGTCATACAATGAAATACTGGTCAATAAATAAAATAATAAAGCGGCATTTGTGTTGTCGCATGGATAAATTTCAACATTTATGCTAAATGGAAGGCGCTAAATACAAATGGTCATAGGTGCAAACTTCCTATCTACATGAAATAGTCAGTAAAGGCCAATCTCTGGCATAGATTATGGTCAGGTGTGACTGCAGGTAGGCATAGGAATTAATTGAAAATGGCCCAAGAGGTTTCTTTTTTTTAACAATACAAAACTTTAATAATACAAATATTCCAGAACTAAATAGTTGTATTGGCTGCATACCATAAATTATTTAGAAGATCTTAACATTTGCACTTAAAATGAATAAGTTTTTTTGGTATATAAGTGATACCTTATGAAGCTTTTTCAAAATTATGAGTATAATACATTTTTCATGGGAATCATTCCAAACAGTGCTCAGTATAGTGTGGACCACTCTTAGGCATTTGTGGTCTAGTTGGTTGATGCTAGGACTTGAGAATACTGTGCTACTCAGGCCCTGTGGTGCTCGGGACCACCAGGCTCACTCCAGTATTGCTAGGGGATGGGTCACTGTGTCATTGTTATCCCGTTATTCATCGATTTGCTCGAGCGAGCACCAGTAACATCTGCATTCAGCCTAGCCCTGAGATTTTAGCAGCCTCTCCTTACTTGTCCTACCCAATGGTGCTGCATTGGAAGCTTTTTCAGTGTCAGGGGAATGAGAAACATCATTGTTACTATTTTTGGCATATCGAATACACCACAGGAGCTTGCCAGGCTCTGCCATGCGGGCAGGATACTCTTGGTAGCTTGCTGGGTTCTTCGAGAAAGAGAACTAGACTATAAGATTATAGTCTTATAAGACTATAATATTATTCAATTATAAGACTATAACATTATTCAATTCTTGGGCAATCAGATTTTCTAAAAACACTTACCCAAGGGGATGGGTATATTTTGCAAAGCATGGTAGGTCATATGGTACCAGGAATCAAAGTGGAGTTGGATATAGAACTTTTGTATGATCTCCCTGATCCCCTGTTCTGTTTTTTATTTATTTTTTTAAAACCATTTTTTAATTCAATCACTGGGTGATAGACCCTTACAAAGCTCTTCATGATTAGGTTTCAGTCATACAGTGTTTCAACATCCATCTCTCCACCAGTGTACGTTTCCCAGCACCAGTGTCCCCAGTTTCTCTCCCATCACTACCACTAGCCTGTCTCTATGGCAGATTCTTTTCTTTCTTTCATTCTCTCTCTCTCTCTCTCTCTCTCTCTCTCTCTCTCTCTCTCTCTCTCCCCCCCCTCTGTTTTTTAAAATAAAAGTCATACCATAAATATTTTTTTTATTTTTTACTGATAGTCAACATTATCTGAAAACATTATTCTATTCTACCTTTTGGTTTGGAGACAACATCCAGCGATGCTCAGAGCTTACTCCTGGCTCTGCACTCAGGAATTACACCCGGTAGATTCAGGGGACCATATGGAATGCCAAGGATTGAACCTGGGTAAGGCACTGCCCTATCTGCTGCACTCTTTCTCTGACCCCTCTGTTTTATTTCCTTTGTGCTTATTCACCAAGTGAATATACTTATACTTAAATTCTCTGATAGTTAATCGTTGCTGCTTCTAAGGTACAGTCTGATTATTTGGAGTAGTATATAAAATCAAGTTGAAACATTCAGCATGGTACACCAACTAGATATTAATCATCAGAACAAGCACCAGCAATCATGAAACCTCACATTTCAGACTGAGACATAGTACAGACATAGGATGCTTGCTTTGCATGTAGCTAACCTCAATTCCATTCCTGGCCCCACAAGTGGTCCCCCAAGTACTGCCAGGAGGGTCATTCCTGAACTCAGAGTCAGGAATAGCCCCTGAGCACCACAGATATAGCCCAGAAACCACTTCACACTCTTAAAAAAAAAACACCCCAACCCTTTACATGTATGCTTATTCCTGAGAACAGACTCGCAAACATAAAACTTCAGTACTTTATTCTCCAGAGGTAATTCTACTTCAGAGACTTACCACTGGAGAATTCTGTACTGTTCAGGGGCTGTGGTGCCTGGGACCACCCAACATTGCTAGGGGATGGGCTATATCTTGCAATGCTTCGTGAGCCATATGGTATCAGGGATCAAAGTGGAGAATTTTTCTAAGTTAGAAGGAGGCTAAACACGTTCTTGGCTCTTCTGGGCCCCTTTGCTCATTCTCAGAACCCTCACTGAACCTCAAGTTTCTTGAGTGCTTGCTCTTATCTCAAGCTGGTGCCTCAGAGAAATCCCCAGTGCATCTCTCCAATAAACAAACATTCATCATCCCTGAGATCTCCCTGCTCCAGGGGGCAGATTAGGTGTCATTGCATGAAAATGTTGGACAAGAGTAACAACGGGTAGTCCCTTTTTCTCCTCATGGGTAGCATTGTTGCCTTTCTGGAAAGAGCACTATTCTCTAAATACAAAGAATCCTGGGAGCTTCAGGATTCTCTATAATGGTTAAGAAAAAGTGGTGCAGGTAAGTGGGTGCTAATGCAGGGTTAGCATCACTTATAGTTATGCTGCCTGGATTCCTTTGCTTGGAGCACAAGACCCTTCTTTACTGCCGTTTATTTTCTTCCTTTATTTCATCTCTTTTTGTTTCTTTTATAAAGAAAACATTTTTTAACATTTTATTTTATTTGTGTAAAGTTGTTCACAATAATTTATTATATTTAATATTCCACCATCATTACACCTTCCCACCGCCATATCTCAAATGTTTCCACCCTGACCCCCAAACCCTGCCCCCAAACAGGACCGAAACAATTTATTTTGTATTGCTTGTTATGAATAATCGACTAAAAATGATCCCAGAAAGTTTTCTTAGAGGAAAGTGTATGGAGATTAAACAGAGCATTTTTATTTCTTATCTTCCTTGAGACACTAGGGATCATGAAGCACCGAGCTGCCAGGACATGTGGGACCCCAGGACATTTGAATCTGTGACCGAATGCTTGCAAAAGAGGCTAAGGTAGGGTTTCTCAATCTTTCCCCAACTGTGGCTTTCTTTTGAACTTGTCCCCTTCCTGTGGTCCCTGTACTACCCATTGACCTTCTTGTCTCATGCTTTATGTGATTTTTTACCGGGGTCACCTTGGGGTCTCCTGGGAGCCCACAGGAGTGCTACTCAGAGTCATTGTACTATTTCCCAGACCACAACACAGCTTCCGTTCTTGTGCTTTCTCTCCCAATGTCATCCTCAAATCCTCAAATCACACTCGAGATCTGGCCCTTCTCTGCGATGTGTCATGCTTTCTCCCCCACAGGGTTTTTGTCTCTTGTTTGCCTGACGGGAAACCTGTCTACCTACCCCTTCATTTGACTAACTCCTACTTATAATTTGGACTGCGTCTTAAATACTACATCTTCTTGGAAGTTTTCACATCTCCACTGCCAGGTATGGTGCTCCATCTTTATGCTCCCGGGGGCACCCTGTCATTACCCTTACTGGATTTAAATTGCCTGTTTATTTGCCTTCTTCCTGCTCACACCATGTGGTAGCCATAGGGTTGTGTCACTTTGATCTCCTTTCAAGAAAGAACTTGCTATTTAACTGCTAGGAGTGCAGTTTAGCTGACAGCCTCCAGCTGTTAATGCCTGTGAGATCTGCCTCAGCTTTCAAACCAAGACCATGTTCTTTCGGGGAACCCTAGCCAATGAGCATGCACAGTAGGTTTCTGGGGGCCAATACAAGAGGACCCCGTCAGTGGGAAATCTTGAGGCTGTAGAGTTTGTCAGAACAGCAATGGGGCCTGGGGTTTTCTTTGCTTCCTCCTTGCTTCCTACTTTCTCCTCCTTTCCTTTCACAGCTGTCGTGTCTCCTCTGGGGTATGAAGATTTCTCTGCCCAATTCTGCTTTTTGACTCTGTCACTTCCGTAGGAGGATCACTTCCACTCTCTAATGAAACTATGCAAGAATTTGAGAATTTGTCACTGTATCTGTTATCTGGTTAACCTGATTAACATGGAGTATGAACTCTTCAAGGGAAGGCCATACTCTTATTCAAATTGAATCCTCAGCTCCCAGAGCAATGCACCACAGGAATTTAATGGAAAGAAGGAAGGAAAGAAAGAAGGGGGGGTGGAGGGATAGCATAGCGGGTAGGGCTTTTGCCTTGCACATGGCCAACCCGGTTTCGATTCCCAGAATCCCATGTGGTCCCTGAGCACCAGGAGTGATTCCTGAGTGCAGAGCCAGGAGTAACCCCTGTGCATTGCCGAGTGTATCCCAAAAAGAAAAAAAAAAAGAAGGAAGAAAGGAAAGAAGGCAGGCTCAATACTGTACAACACAGATGTCTGGGTGTTATATAATTCACAGATGCTGAGCAAAATTCAGGAACATTCTGATTTGAAGACTCCTATTTACTTGCGAAATGTCATGCGGGAATAACAACATGGGCATTTTCAAGTGGGTATTTTTCAATGGTGGGCCAAATCTATAATTTACCCCTTAGGGTAATCCTGTGGGCTAATGTAGTTAAATGTGAATCATAATAGACATTTGTACTTGAAATTACACAATAGCTATAAAATTGTTGTTTACTATCAAAATTGAAAATTTTTAATATTATTGCTTAAGCCTGGAAATCTCATCTAAATGTTTCTTGGTAGAACAAAGTTCAAAGGCACTAAAAGACTTTCAAAATCTGGTGTTGTGCCCAAATTTCAAATCCCCAGTTGCAAACAAACCAAGTCCACACAAGATAATGCGAAAGCAAAGAAACTTTATTGCTAGCTAGGTCCAAGTCTCATCCAATGCAGTGGAGTCTTGACAAGGTCTGACTCCAAGTCACAAGCAGTTTATATAGATTTCAAGGTTGAGCAAGTACTATGATAACAGTGATCAAACAACAGTTGTCAGCGATTCATCAACATTTGGTAAGTTAGTTATTGTGTGGTTTTTCCAAAAAATGGGCACAGTGACCCCTCATGACCAGTCAGATGATCTAGCAGTTCCTTCTTTGGACAGGTTACTAAACTGGGAATTTACCAGAAATTACAAGTTCAGTTTCTGGAAAACAGAATCTTAGGCATTGTCAAAACTTAATGTTAGCTGTCATGGCTGCAATCTGGCTCTAGGTCTGGTTTTCGGGTACCTAATACTGGGATCTATTTTTCCACACTATGCATACTTGATTCTGAAGATGAAGTAACTGGTGAGCCATTACCCTCATGAGACTGTCAACTCTTTGCAGCAAGCATTCTGTCCATTAACCTGTGCCCTGCCTTCCCATCCTAAGGCCCCTCCCATCCAGACTGTGTTTATTTCAAAGCATGTGCATTTCTAATACTTCATTTGAAATAAAATCTAATTGTAACCCTCACCCTCAAAAACTCATTACTGTTGCCCTCACCTCTGAGCCCATCCTACAAGAATAAACTGTGAAAACTGAAGTATTTTCTCTCCCCTTCTTCCTTTACCCTCATCACATCTTTCCTTCCTACCCTCTTCTTTCATTATATGTCTGTGCTCATCCTTCTCTTCTGATTTGTCCTTTCATTCATTCATCTCACCCTTTATTTCTTCAATCCTCACTTTCTTTTTTCCCTATCTCCCTTCTTACTTTCCACCTTCCCTTCCTTTCTTCCTTCCTTCCTTCCTTCCTTCCTTCCTTCCTCCCTTCCTTCCTTCCTTCCTTCCTTCCTTCCTTCCTTCCTTCCTTCCTCCCTTTCTTCCTTCCCTCCCTTCCTTTCTAACTCCTTCCTGATCTAACTCCCTCTCTTCCTTCCCTTCCTTTTGTCCATCCTTCCTACCTCCTCCCTTCTTCTTTCTTTTTTCCTTCCTTCTTTTTATGAAATATGGCCTCCAGAAATGTGAAAAACCCCATTGCTGTTCTTTTTTCCTTCTATTCCTTCCTTCTTCGCTTTATCTCTTTTCCTTCCTTCCTACCTCCTTTCCTTCCTCCATTCTTTTATCCCTTCCTCCCTTTCTTCCTACCTCTCTTCCTTCTTTTTTTATGAAGAGCCAAGCCTGAGTTATGTGAAAGGACCCTCCGTGGATCCTGCTAGCACTTCTGTTTTGGGTGTCTGGCCTCCAGAAATGTGAAAAACCCCATAGCTTTCTTTTTTCCTTCTTTTCCTTCCTTCTTCGCTTTATCTCTTTTTCATCCTTCCTACCTCCTTTCCTTCCTCTATTCTTTTATCCCTTCCTCCCTTTCTTCCTCCCTTTCTTCCTTCTTTATTTATTTTCTCTTTCCCTTCCTTCAATTTTTCCTTTGTTCTTCCCTTCATTCTTTCCTCCCTTCTCTCTGTCTTTCCTTCCTCCCTCCCTTCCTTTCTTCCTTTCTGTATATAAGTTGTTACCTCTTTACTATAGGCCAGACACTATGTTGGGAACTTAGAAAGTAAAGCATCAGTGATTAATGCCAACATGGTTTCTAACCTCCAGACACATCACAGAGGGGTGGATACTGTCAAAGAAAATCACTTAAATATTAGAGAAAGAGAAAGTTTGACGTAGGGCCCAAAACACCCTCCCTCCCTCCCAAATGGTGCCCTTGGAAAATCCCTGGTGTCTTTGAATACCTCATATTGAAGATAAAGGGTCTTTGCAGATGTGATTAACTTAAGGAACCTGAGATGAAGAGCCAAGCCTGAGTTATGTGAAAGGACCCTCCGTGGATCCTGCTAGCACTTCAGTTCTGGGTGT
This sequence comes from Sorex fumeus, assembly GCF_029834395.1. NCBI lineage: Eukaryota > Metazoa > Chordata > Mammalia > Eulipotyphla > Soricidae > Sorex > Sorex fumeus. The sequence continues at coordinate 62,869,166 of NW_026606059.1, forward strand.
CTGGCCTCCAGAAATGTGAAAGACCCCATTGCTGTTCTTTTCTGTTGTTTGTTTTGGGGCAAAGTGTGCTCCAAAGTTGTGTTCAGAAGCTCAGAGGCCACAGGTAATTCTCAGCTGGCTGGGTTGTGATCCAATTGCCGAGGCTGGGACACTGGCTTGGTTGGTCACAGCAATGCCCAAGCTGGGGATATCCAGTCGCCCTGGCTCTGGTGCTTATAGTTTCAGAGAGGAGAAGACTGCAGCAGTTAGGAGGCACTTGATGGCCCCCTTTGCCAGCACGTGCTTCCTAACACAAGGGACAGGGATTGGGTACAGAGGGTATAGCCAAGCATCACAACTTCTACTTTTTAGCTCAATTTCTGATACCAATTGATTATGTGAGGTTTATCCTTTAGAGTTATGCTCTTCAACCTTTTCACACCTGTAGCTTGGCACCTATCTAAATATGGTCCACAATCCAGCAAACCAAGGTGGTAGACCAGTGATTTTCAGCCTTTTCATACCTGCAGATCAGCATCACCGTTCTGTGGACCAGTGGGAGAAGAACGCTGATTTAGATTTATGTTTCTATGTCCTTGCATATGAAATGATGGTTGGGATGGGCCTAACTCCAAAGTTCTCTTTAGGCTTCAAAATTAATCATAATTTCATAGTCAAGTACAGGGATATGACTCTAGGTAGAGCACACATTTTGCACTGTGAAGTCTCGAGTTTGATCCCTGACACTACATGTCCCTCTGCCCTCCAGCTCAGTCCAGTGTAGTTTTAGTGGCACCTGATGACCACCAGATCCAAGCATCAAACTCTTAGGCCCTCACCTCCAGATAAGCAAGGAGTGCCCACACTCTTCCTTCTAGGTGTGGCTCCTATAAGACAAAGCAAGACAAAACAAATAAACAACAACACAAAAAAATAACTCAGATATACTTACACTTGTGATTTAAAAAAAACAATATAAATGTGATGGGATCTTATAAAACTAGTTCTGTAAGTAAGGAACTTTGTGTGGGGCTGGAGAGACAGTATGGGGTAAGGTATTTGTCTTATTTGTAGCCAACTCCAATTTGAATCTTGGTATCATGTAAGGTTCCCTGAGTACAAAACCAGGATGTAGCCCCCAAGCATTGCTGGGTGTGCCCTCACAAACAAACTTGTGCAAAACACATCACCCAAACAAACAAAAACAGATTGCACCAGACAGATGGTGACAAAATAAAATCAAAACCAATAACAACAGAAATGAGTTACTTAGAAGGAAGAGACGCTCAAATCTTAGACTGTGTATTCTGGTTTATTCCACCCTGTATGTGTCCCAATGTTGGTTGTACAGGCAGTAATATGTCTTGACTCAAAGAACACTATTCAAAGTTAGTCTTAGGGAATTCATTTTCTTCTTTCTTTCCTATACTTATTTTGCGGTGCCTAGCATGGAATCCAGGGCCTCGCACATGCAAGGCACACACTCTTCCACTGAGCTATATCCCTGGTCCTGGAATTCACTTTTTTTAAGTGTCCTGAATTTAATACAGTGTCATTCGCAAGTAAGCTCAAACAATTAGTATGTACCGTTAATTATCAGAAAAGGCTCACCATCATATTTCTATAATGAGATTGGCAATGAATAGGCCTTGGACTAAGCCTGTGATTGATCTTCCATCATTCGAACAAATCTCTAAGTCTGTGCTTGAGGCAGAACAAATCTATGCATCTCTCCTCTCTCCTACTCTCCTCTCTCTTTCTCTTTTTCTCTCCACCCCTCCCTCTCATTCTTTCCCCTCTCCCCACCATGAGTTATTTGGTACAAGATAACTGGGTAATACTAATAACTTATGAATATCAATAGATATTTATCAAATAGCCTAATCCTTTGCCTGGAATTGCAGAAATAGAAAAGTACACGACTTAAACGGTTCCTGCCATCAGAGTTTAACTGTGCAAAGATTGTTAAACATGCATGTCAGTAGTGTATTGCAAGGGCCAAGGTAGAAGTCCTTGAAGCAGAAAGTGGAAAGCAAATACTCTGCTACTCTGAAATCATCCCATGGGTCGAGGCAGTGCAACTTGCATTTGTGTCCTCAGTGTCTGATACAATTTGTCCAGTGAAAATTCCACACTAGATTTAAATGGAATGGATAAATATATGATCTGAAGTGAGTGTGGGTAGTCAGAAGATCCCCAGAAGTAGACATGTTTGAATTAGCATTTAAAGGATTACAAAATGTTAGACAATATAAGGCAAGAGGGAACTTGTACGGAGAATATAAGTTGCTAAGATAGACTCTTTCTACAGAGATAGAAAGTAGGATTTGAAAGCAAAATTAATACTGAGAATCCATGTTTAAAAGGTAAATGTCAGTTCAGTTCATGGCTTATACATTGTTGAACAGTTAGAGGCTGATTCTAACATTTGTTAATTGTCATAGTAGAAACAAGAGGCCTAAGAACCTGAGAGAAATGCTTGGCCTTCCTCAGTGACTAACTTGGAAAAACTTTCTTAATTGGGTGCCAAGGTTTTTATGCATCTCTGAGACCTCCAAATATTTGTGAGAATCTGTCATTAGGGCTACGAGATGTGTGTTTTTATCAACTGCTACATCGAAGGTGTTGTTCCATAGTGTGATGAGCTGGTACTGTCATCCCATGACATGTGTCAATTAAGAACTGTCACAAGAGGACCAGCAAAAGAATTTAAAGAGCTGAATGCATGATTTGCATGCAGGAGGCCTGGGTTCCATCACCAGCACCAGACAATCTCCTGAACACCATCAGGAGCAACCCCCTGAGCAGAGAGCTGTGATTATCCTGGAGCACTATAGAGTATGATCCAAAATTTGTAAGTCTACAACTGTACCTCATGGTGTTTCACTAATAAATTTTTTTTAAAGCTGCCTAAAAAGAGGAGCAAGAAGAAGATATTTTTCCAAAATTTCCAGAAATGTTGACAAGGGACGGTTAGAAGATTTTGACTCTTTCTATCTCTCCTTTGTTTTCCCTGCATTTGGTCCTTTAGACGTGTATTTTCCAAATCGTATCTTTCTTTCATTCTTGTTTACATTCTAATAATCATCATGGGGCAAAGGTGGTAAAAGAATGGGAAATAGGATGGTGTCCCATTTCTGATCCTTATTGCTTCTAGTAAGAACTATTATTAGGTACTGGAGTGATAGTACAGTGAGTAGGGTGCTTGCCTTGCATGCGGATGACCAGGGTTCAATCCACAGCATTATATATGTTCCCTCCAGCCCCATAGGAATGATTTCTGAGCCTAAAGCCAGAAGTAAGCCCTGATTACTTCTGGGTGTGTGAACCAAAAACAAAACAAAACAAAAAAGTAAAAACCAAAAATGTTGTCCTTCCAAAAAAAAAAAACTGCTATTATGCTCGTAACTTCTGACCAGAGTTCTTCGGCTTAGCACATTCCTATCTCCTTACACTATATCTCTATTTTAGCACTTTATGTTTGCATCATGAAATGTTAAATATCATCTTCCTAAGGGAAGATAGCTTAGTATATGGAACTTTGACTTCAAAACTAAAGACTTTGTGAATTTGATTTCATAGTTCCCTGGCCTTTCTCTTAACTGTTTCTTGGCCGAAAATTGTAAAAATGTGAAAAAATAATGCCTAACTTTGTCACCCTCCTAGGATTGTGGGTAAAACTTTATGAGATCATACATGTGGCAACCTTTGGGAAATGTTAGACAAATAAAGATACAAGGAGCTGTTTTGATGTTAGCATCTCCTCTTAAGCATATGGCAATATCAAATAACAATGTATTTATATTTCATTGTGCAAAGAGCTACTGAGATTCAAAAACTTACATGAAAACAGAGTCAACTGGCTACTCAACAAGCTGCTTAAGCCATGATCCCAGAGACTCAGAAACATATCCGGAACCAAGAAACTTTTGGCAAAAATCCCTCCAGATTTAAATTATTGATTTCAGAATTCCAGAATCACATGGCTGCTACCACGGCCACGCAACAAAATGTCCTATTCATAATAAGCAATAGAAAACAAATTGTCTAATGTTGCCTTTTTGAAAGATGTGCGTGTTGGGGTAAAATCCCAAATAATAATGGTAGCCTGGTGTCAAAATATTGAATGTAATCAAAGTAGTGAAAGAGTAATGTGGAAATCATCTGCCACACAGATTTGGGGGCAAGGATGGGAGGTATACAGGGGTTTTTGGTGGTGGAAAATGTGCCCTGGTGAAGGGACGGGTATTTCATCATTGTATTACCGAGACTTAAACCCGAAAGCTTTGTAACTGCTCTGACAGTGGTTCAATAAATAAATTTATTTTTTTAAAAAAAGTCAAAAATGTATTGCAAATATCCTTAGAATTTCACAATCTCAGGGCCTATGTGATAGGATAGTGGAGGAAGGTGCTTGCTTGCCTTGCACATGGCTGACTTGAGTTTGATCCTCTGCATCTCATATGGTCCCCCAAACCTGCCAGGACTGATCCCTGAGCACAAAGACAGGAGTAAACTCTGACCGCCATTGGGTATAGCCCAAAACCAAAAAGTTTTAAAGTCTCTTGGAATTTATTTCTATACTTCTAATTATTTTTGCAAATCTCCATGTTGACACTTTCCCCAAGAAGAGCACGCTCAGGATGCTCTATGAACATTGTGTGAGTAACTTGATATTTATTAGTCAGAATGGGCTCTACTATTCAGCAAAACTACTTAAACCCCGACCTCTCAAGTGAGTTAGCCTATCCAAACTTCCTCACTCATGTAAAATCTGATGCAAATCAGCAGAACAGGGGGAGACCTTCTAAGACTCAAGTCCGGAGTTCTTCCAAAGCATAAATCAAGGCATGGATTGGAAGGTTGCTGCAGGGAAGGAAGAAAACAATGGAGGAAATCTCAAAGCTTTTCACAGCCAGGCCTCTAAGTGACACACGTTGTGGTTTCCGCTCACAACTAATTAGCAGACATTGATCATGCAGCTCAACCAACCTGCAAAAGGGGGTACAGAAAGCAGGCAACCAAACTCTGGATGCCTGAATAGTTGCTGAATTTCAACTTCTCTGGCAAAGTATGCCCCCCCCCCATATCTCAATAAACATCAATGCCTAATTACTGCACCAGAAACAACTCTAGTAATAGGGGAAAAAAAAACATGTGGATGGATAGACAGACAGACGGACGGGTGGACAGACAGACAGACAGACAGACAGAAGACTGTGCCTGATTTGGGAGTATGTTGAGAAAACTGAAAACTGAAAATCTTTCGTCTCCAACCTAGTTTCAGAGCTCGGCGTGCTCTCCATTCTTCAACTTGGATTATTGTTTATCCTTCCACTTCAGTTCTGCAATCTTTCAGAGTGTCCCAAGTTTTTTGAAATAATAGAACTGAACCCATTCTAAGAGCGCCTTACCGCTCCCCAGGGAATTGAGACTTGCTTCTCGAGCTTTAGCTCATGTCTGCCGGTCATGGGGTTCAAACACCCCTGCGGTTTCAGCTGGGAGGAGGGCAGAGAGAAGGGAGGCTCAGAGGCAGCGCCTTCCAGCTGGATTTGTTTGGATTGGCACAGTTTCTGTCAGCAGCTGTGACTCCAGAGCTGCTGGAAAATGTGCTTATCACCCCAGGGGGCTGAGCGGGAAGGAGAAGGTCCCAGCTGATAGATTCTGAATGAGAGTTAACGGTAAATGGGTTCCAGTGTTTGGGTGGGTCATTGGGACGAAGATAGGAGGTCTGATTTCAGGGTCTGAGCAAGCAATACTACCTTTCGTTCCTGAGCCAGATAAAGTAGAAGCTATTATATGTTGCCACTGAATGAATGGGAGAGATACAAGTTCTTTTTTTTAACTTAGCAGTATCTTGTGATAGTCCTTCCCTCTATCACTGGAGTTTCCTTTGAATCTACAGGAGAGATTACTTTTTTGTCTACCCAAACCCTGACACCAATCTCTGAACTGACTTCCCCCAACACGACTTGTTTCTCTAATGCAGACCAGCATGTCTCGATTCCCTGCAGCACCCTCGATACTGACACTAAGTAGTGTTAGCATCCATTTCCACCACTCTTGTCTTCACTTTGCTTTTTAACACACGTGGTGGAAAGTGTCAAAGGACACTCCCCAGTCGCTCCTTGCTGCTAAGCCTAGTTGCAATCTAGTGGCTGCCTCGGAGATGCTCTCTTGTGAGGCTGGAAACTGGAAGGAGGTGATTGTTCCTTTTCAGAGCTGGTGTTGGCTGATCCATGCTGTCATCACACAGGAGCTTTTGCAGTGACCCTGGTGGTGGATCTGGGAGCCAGACTGTCGCTGTGGAGCAGCTGTGACGGTGGAAGGAAACAGCTTCCCGAACAGGGGCGGCAGCTGCAAGAGAAGTCTGCAAGCCTGGTGGGGGCCCCTGTTTTCTGTTGCTGCCAGCCTTACTGCAATTTGCTAGCCTCTTTATTTTTCTACTATCAGTCTTCTTTCTGCATTAAATGCCCAGAGTGTGTTCTACTTCCTGTCTTCATTTGCTGATCTAAGAAGGGCTTCTAGATCTTGTCTATTTACCCTGAGCTGTGCAATGACTACAGCCAGCACTGTCACTCACTAAAAATAATTGGCGCTGGTGTCTCAGGCCCATATTCTTGTCGATATCCCATACCTATAATTCCGTATTTTAAGGCCCAAGTAAAGCTGCACCTTGATTCTCACCCTACCCCTTCTGCCTTAATTCTAGTTGTAATATTTCCCTTGTTTCTTCTCATTGACTCACTCTTCCTGTTACCGATGTTTAGTTTTCCTATCTGATCTTACCATCACACTCAAAAAGAAAGATGGTAGTTCATACAGTCAAGACAAATATCTTCCACCACTCCTCATGAGTAAACTTTTAATAGGGGTCATACTCAGTAATGCCGAGGGTGGGGAAGGGAGTAGGACTCAGGTTGACAGTTCCCAGGGCCCCTCAAGCATTATAGATAAAGATTAAAATTAAACACTTTGGTGAGAATGGAGAGAAGAAACTCTAGTATATTGTTTATTGGAATCTAAATTGTCATGGCCTCAATGGAAAATGCGTGAAGAGTCCTTTTAAAAGCTAAAAATAGAAAACATTTGCTCCTGCAATCCCACAGAAGGCATTTATTCAAAGGATATAAAAATACTAATCTGAAAGAATATTTGAAACCTATGTTCATAGCAGCATTTCTCACAGTAGCCAAACATGAACTCAACCTAAATGTCTATCCATGGATGATCAGATAATAAAGTTTCACTGCATATTTATTTAATGGAATCTTATTAAGAATGGTCATGTCTTTTAAACAACACAGATAGAACTGGAGGTGATTATGATAGAGGTAAGGCAGGATGTAAAAGACAATTATTGAATAGTCTTACTCTTTTTTTTAACTATTTTTGTTTTTACTTTTTTATTGAATCACTGTGAGATAGACCCTTACAGAGCTATTCATGATTATATTTCAGTCATACAGTGTTCCAACACCCAGCCCTTCACCAGTGTACATATCCCAGCATCAGTGTCCCCAGATTCCCTCCAATCACCCCCCACCCCCCACACCATGCCTGTCTCTATATCTCTCTCCTCTCTCTCCCTCACCCCGCTTCTCCCTCTCTCTTCCCCCGCCCCCCCACTTCTCTCTCTTGTGCAGAATATAAACAACCAAAGTAAAACTATGGCAAAATAAAACAAAATTTATGCTTGAATGCTGAGAAAAATATGGCACCCACCAGGAGAGACAAGGAAGGAGGGCACAACTACTACATACAGAGGGTCATTTTCATAGTGTGATGCCACTGAAACTTTGGTAATTAGTACCATGAATATATGAATGGGAGAAGCTCTGAAAGCTTATAGTATATTGTAAACCAATTGTAAATCAATGATTGGCTTTATTCTTCCTTTTCTTCTTTTTTTTTGGGGGGGGGGTGTTTTTGCTTGGTGGCCATACCCACTCTACACTGGGCTGTGCTCACAACTTATTCCTGTCTCTACACTCAGGGATCACTCCTGGCAGTGCTAAGGGGAATATATGAGGTGCCAGGAATTGAATCTGGGTCAGCTGCATGCAAGACAAGCATCCTACCCACTGTACGATCACTCTGATCCTTCTTTTTCTAACTGTGGTAATATTGGTATACAAAAGAGTGTTGTTAGTTTTAGGGGTACGGTGTTACCATACCACACCCATAACCAATGCGTCAATGTCCATAGGCTCCTTCCATCCATTCTCCCCCAACCCCTTGGAATCCCAATTGTGCTGTCAGTGTCTTGGGGCTTATTTTCACCAGATATTATCTATTCCTGGTCCTGCCTATGTTATTTTTCTTGCTGACCAGTCACCACTTTACTTTTACGTTCCACATCTCCTAACATGACCTGCTGTTATTTCACAGCAGACACCAATGGGACTGTCCCTCCTCCATTTAGATTTCTGCAGCTGAACAAGAGCAATGAGATCCAGGAGCAAATCCATATACCGCCTGCTTTCCTCAAAGGGAGAGTTGGGTGTTATTTTCAAAGGTTAAAGGAAACTTGCCAGTCTGGAACATGCAAATCCAACACATACTGAACTGATTGCTTTGTAATATAAAGAGAACCTAAAGTATGGAGAAGTTGTAGATCACTGGCTGGAGAACATTAGGGAAATCAGAACTCAACGCTGAGCATATGGGCTTTTCTAGATGGCAAAACTAGGTCTTTGTATTTCAACTTTTGACTTCTCAATGGATATACTCCACTGAGTTGGTACTGGTTCCAGCTGTCTAATTCAAGAGAATGGGCATGAACTCAATAAAGCAGCCAGTTTCTGATTGAATGGATCAAGCAAGTGAACACTCAGGGAGTGGTAAGAAAGGAAAAGACAGTGAGTGGAAGCAGAGGGGGAATGTAGAGTGGTGTCACTAACAACAGAAAGAAGAAGCACCAGAAAGAACAGCATTGAAATGGGAAGATTATTGTCCAAACTCCATCTAGGCCCAAACAGATAATTTACTATTCGCTCATGAGGGGTCTCCTTTTGTACTGACCAAAACCCAAGTCTTTTAGAACAGCTTATAGTTCTTTCCTTCATTTACTTAGTTTCACAATTAGACCATCTCCTCTCATTCACTTTCCAGTCATGTCTACAGAGTCTCTGGACCAGTAGCAGCTGCAGTACCACCACCAGGAGTTTGTTGGAAGTTCAAAATCTCAGGCCATCCCCACCCTAGCCATCATAAACCAAATTCTACATTCTAATGAGCTCTACGCACACACAACATGGTGCATACTAAAGACTAATTATCCTCCTGTTCCAGAAAAGGATAAGTGAAAGAAAGAAATAGTGAACAAGAGATGGGCTTTGCTTCAAGGAGTACAGAGGAGTGTGTATTTTGCTCTGTGTTTTTTCTTGGAAGACTAATGGAGGTTAAGCAGTACAAGAGTTGGATTATAAGTCTTGTCAGACCAGAGAGATAAGGAAAGAGTTAAGACCCTTGAATTGCACAAAGTTGACCCCAGTTTTATTCCCAGCACCACCTACGGTCGCCTGAGTACTAGGAACTAGAATAGCTGTTGAATGTGTTTCAACAGCTGCCCCACCTCTCCAACAATGATCATAATAATAATGTTATTTTTATTGTCCTAGTGCAGATCAGGAGCACCCAGTTATACTATGTGTCAGTGGCTCTCAAGATTAGGGTAATCCAAAACAAAAACAAACCAAAAGATTTGGGGGTGGATATGAATTATGTGGAGAGCTTCTTAAAACAGAATGATGATGGGGCTGGAGCGATAGTACAGCAGTAGAGCATTTGCCTTGCACATGGCCAACCCGGGTTCGATTCCCAGAATCCCATATGGTCCCCCAAACACCACCAGGACTAATTCCTGAGTGCAGAGCCAGGAGTAACCCCTGAGCATTGTCAGGTGTGCTCCCCCCATAAAAGAAAAAACCAGAATGCTGAATCGACCCCAGATTTTCCAATTCAATAAACCTAAGGTGGGATTGAAAAGCTTCAAGTCTAACCAACTGCTAGGTGATGCCAATGGTGGTAACCCAGGGACAATTCTTGTCAGCATCAAGGCTGTCCCAAAAAACGAATAGCCCTTCTACAAATTATTTGGGATAATTGTGTTCTCAAGTTCTCTATCGAGTTTTACCACACCACTTTACAAAGACTTCCGGAAAGAAGTCCTCTTGGGAAATTCCTGCTATGTTTCTTCCAGCTGTGTTGAGTTGAGAGCTAATTAGGAAGAAAGCTAGAATGGTTCTCCTTTCCCTGCCAGGTTGCTCAGAAAACTCAGAGGCAGCAGGTTAGTAAATAAAATTATACAGATGAGCCCCAGAAACCACCATTTCTTTGGAGAAGGCTTTGCCTTTTCTTTGCAAGAGAAAACTAGCATGTCCCATCTTTCCCTCCCACCAAACGTAGGCAAGCATAAAACCAAAGCCAATTTCTTACAATTTAGTAACCTCAGTGCCGACCAATTATATTCCAGGACATGAGAAACAGCTGTTGTAACATTAGAGCTTGAACAGTTTCATCTCAGCCATTTAAAGGATAAAAGAGCCAATATTTTCATTCCCTTGTGATATTATCAAGACATGATAAACAACCAAGACTATAGTATTAATTACATTAATTTGGAGAGAAGAGAGGCCACTTTAATTGCTCCAAGCTGGAGGATAATTTTTTATGGGCAGACAATCATTCCATAACTTCACATTAGAAGGGAGTACTTTGTCTTTTTCTACTAATAGAACTTCTTGGGGCAAAAGACAACTATCATAAGGTAGGTTTCAATAGGAAAAAAAACCATTCTCACTCTTTCCATGTGTCATTCATTAAACTCTTATATGTTGAATTATAGCATTAAAAACTATGAAAGATATTAATCTCTAAATTATTCATAATCCAAAACAGGAAGTAGGGCCACCATGGCTACATCTAAACACCTTCTCATGTATGAAATGAGTCAAAAGTATCTCTTCTTCTCAGTGTTATAAAGATCCAATGAATGATGGACAACAAAATACTTTGTACCCTGTAATTTCCAACCTATAAATGTAGAAAGGAAAGTATCATTATTGAGGACCTTCTATCTGGGACATATAAACCCAAATAACATTCTCAAATTTTAATATTCAAAAGAAACTGATAAAGAGAAATAAAAGCATGGAAAAGGAGAGATAATAAGAAAAATTGCAATGATACAATTGCACTGTCCTGTCCTCCTGTTGTTCATCAATTTGCTCAAGCGGGCACCAGTAACGTCTCCATTGTGAGACTTGTTACTGTTTTTGGCACATTGAATACTCCACGGGGAGGTTGCCAGGCTCTGCCTTGCGGGCGGGATAGTCTCGGTAGCTTGCCAGACTCTGAGGGGGATGGAGGAATCAAACCTGGGTCAGCCGCATGCAAGGGAAATGCCCTACCTGCTGAACTATCACTCCAGCCACATACATACATATATTCATATAATTCATAATACATATATAATTTATATAATATATATTTATATAATTATATAATTTCAAATGTAATTCAAGTTCAATAATAATGTCATTTTCAAAGGTAATAAAAATCCAGTATTTTCAATCTAGAAATTATTCATACAAAATAATTTGGCTCAGATTAGTTAATGTGATATGTATTATGGGTTACAGGTATCACTTCTCAAAACACCAAGATTAGTCGAATTAATAAGTAGTCAATTTCAGAAATCACTGAACCATATACTTTAATTTAGTAATGAAAATACATTTACGTGACGGCAAGTAGTCATTCCTGAGAGTTGTTGAGTGTGGCTGTGTTGCTCTGACTGGGATTCGCCACTTAGAGTTTGGAACCCAGGGGACTCCATCACATTTCAGGAGGAACTTGTTCTCAGATTCCTAATGTGCAAATGCTGCTACATTTCCCCAGGACATTCTGTTGTTGCCATCAGAGTTTCTATGGGTCATTTGTGTCAAATGCACCTTCAAGTCCTCTGAAAGCTCTGGAAACATAAATTTAGCATAAAAGAAGTTCAACACTCAACCGATAAGACTTGCAGGTAGTCAAGAGAACACTCTAAAATTGTGCATTCTCTAGTTCTTAGAATCAGGGAAACTTTTTTCAATGGGGAATATCTACCAGAGTAAGGCAAAATTGTGATTATTTAAAGTGCTAAACCACAATATTCCTTTTTATGTAGAAATATTTGCATAACTTAAATGCCCAATAGAGGGTTGCTTGAGCGTAACATAGAGCAAGTTTATAAGGGAAAAAAGTCCTTCCAGTAAAATTGTATAAATCAATATAGACCAAATATGTGAAACGTATAAGAAAATTTCACTTTCAAAACAGCATTGTTCGCTAAAATCTTCATTTTAGGAATTAGTAAATACTGAAAATGTAGCAACAGTACAGCCGGTAGAGTATTTGCCTTGCATGCAGCTGACCTGGGTTTGTTCCCCAGCACCACATGTGGTCCCCAAGCCTTAGCCAGGAGTAATTTTTGAGTGCAGAGCCAGGAGTAATTCCTGAGTACCACCTGAGCCCCCAAACAAAAAAAAAAAAACCAAAAAGAGAAATTAGTAAATACAAATGGGAAAATGTTCTAAGTGTATATATGGAAATGTTGACATTGGTTACCATTTGGTAATGGGCTTATGGTTCATTTCTCACCTTTCCTGAATTTTCTATATATAACTTGTGAAAATTAAAATTGGGGGCAGTATTTCTAAGAATAAGGATAATAATAATAAGCATTTTTTTAAAGTTCACTACTATATGCAGAGCTTTGCCTTTGCTTGATCATTTACTTCTTACAATGGAATTTTAAGGTGGTTCTTAATAGGAAGAAAAAGCATCCTATTAAAGTACACAAATGCATTTCACTGTAGATTTTTAATTCCCGCAACTCCACAATTAACTGGAAAGTCAGCTCTTGTTGTCTTCTACCTATCCTTTACTTTGAAAGTAAGCAATAGAGCTGGGAAGATGGGGACTAGGGAGAGGAGGACACTGGTATCCAGAAGGTAGTCATCAAAATTATAGATGGAGGCTCCTGCTCAGGTTTGTTCCTGAATCCAAGTTACCTTGGCCGAGAGAGCTTCTGATGAGTGACAGCAAACAGAAGACATATGGACACACTAAAGATACTTTCGAAGAAATATCTTCCTTGTCCTTTACACAAAGAAAGAGAAGTCAAATATGAAGTAGCCAGACACCCTGATAACCTAAAAACCAATTAGACTCCAGTCTAAAGAGCCTCCAATGTTGTGCTCAAGTCCATTCCCAGATGATCTTCCCCACGAAGTTTACTATTGATTTACAATGCCCCAGAGAGATAATGCAATGACTGTCACCCATATCATTTCAGGTTTGTTGCTAATGTTTAGAGTGTAATCTTCATAAACTCAGAAGTTGCTGTCCAACAAATGATCTGTTCCTCACCTGCACCCTCCACCTGCAATATTCCACCTTCCTTCCTTGTTAGCACAATCCAGATTTGTTTGGGTAATTGGGCAATAACTTACTAAGGAAAGTAGGCTTGACTCTGATGGGTTATTCTGAGTCTGAGCCAGTGTGATAGTTACTTTTATGAGTCAGTTTGACAAGGCTACCATGTCCCCAGATTGCAGTTAAACTGTGTATGAGGGTGTTTCTGGATGAGGTTCAGTATTTTGAACTAATGGACTTGGCAAAGCAGATCACGCTCCCCAGTGTGGATAGGCTTCACCCCATCTCTTGAAGGGGCAGTCAAGTAAATCTTTCTCTCTGTCTAACGTGTATGAGCAGGACATCTTCAGAATTTGGGGAAGGGAGGGGCAGGACTCTGGACCTACACTCTTGATTCTTCCAAGTCTGCAGTTTGTTTACTGAAGATGTGGGATTTCTAGGTCTTCCTAACTTCAAATCATGGTGAGAGTCATTTCCTTCTACCAAATGTGTGTGTGTGTGTGTGTGTGTGCGCGCGCGCACGTGTGCGTGTGTGTGTGTGCGTGTGTGTGTGCGTGTCTTGTATTATTTCTGTGGAGAAATCCTGGTTGTTGTATTCTGGTCAATGATGGCCATGCTGGTGATTACTACCGTGTGACTGGTTTCCTGTAAGGGAAACATTGAGGAGGGAGGAGGGAGGAGCTCCAGCATTTTTTCTCTTTAATAAGAAAGAGAGGCCAAAAGAAGAAACAGCTGTGGTTTTTCTTTCTTCCTGCTTTTGGTTGGGGTTATGAGAGAAAAAGATTCCTAGATTTGGTGTAGCCAAACTGCAACATCATTGCAGAAGTCACAGATACATTAAAGATTGCAAAAAGGATAGGGAGAGGGATGGGTAGGGTGCTGGATTGTCCGTGACCTGCTTTATTTAGCAGCCAATGTCTAGATCATTGTTAAATGAGTGGTTAATGATGACTTTGCATGGAAGTCACGTCAGATGTAAGCATGCTGTTCACTTAGATCAGAAACTAGCCCAAGAAAGTCTCACTGCTAAAATCATATTTTGTTATTTCATTAGATATTTATTTACTTACTTTAAATTCACTCTTCTGGCCACAACGGGCAGTGCTGGAGGCTACTCCTGGCACTACTCCTGGCTACTCCTAGTCATAGTCCTGAGGGAACCGTGTATTGCTGAAATTCAAATCTGCAAACTCCTGCTCACAAAGCAGGAACTCCAGCCCTTTGAGCCACCTCCCTGTTTTTGAAAAGCTTCATTTCAGCCACAAAATAAGAATTTTAAAATATGTATCATTTATTGTTTGCTGGTAGGTCACTGAAATGAATCCCCACGGGAGGCCAAAAAACGTATGGAAATATAACTCCTTTTTTTTTGCCAAGGAAGTAGTCTTTACCTTGTGGTTGACTAAACACTGCGGCTAGTTTAGAAGAGAGGAGGGGAAGGATGGGCTTTCTCTGCTGACCACGGGTGGCTAGCAATGCTGTTGAATTGCCCCCCCCCCCCCCCAGATTTCATGGTTTAGGGGCAAAACTGTTGTTCTGGCTTTTAAAGGGTAAAACTGGTTTTCTTTGGTTGTGTAGTTTTATAGTAAATTTCATCTTTTCTTTTTTTCCAACAAAAGAAGCCTTTATTTTAAGTGGTTTAAAGTGAAAAGCAGTTTATTGATGATATTGGCCATGAAATCCAAGGAGGCTTGCTCGCACACACAGCCTGGGGCCTTGGCAGCTTGCCTCAGGACACTTGGGACAGAGCCAGAAAAGGACTGCAAGGCAGAACTTGATGCTGTTTGTTCGGCCCTGGGGCAATCATTCTGGACAGTCCCTGACCTTTTCCTAGAGGCAAATCAATTGAACTTTCGGACAGAGGATTTAGTTCTGAAAATGAGCCTCAACCAGTTGTAAGTCTATGAAGAATAAGGTAAATGGACTTAGAGGGGAAAAAATTAGCAATTCTAAATGTGTGCTTTTGTTTGCTGAATATGAACAGAAGTGAAAACAGACTCATTGAAAAGAAAAGTTGGCTTTTCTTTTTTTTTTTTTCTGCGTCATTTCAAAGATGATTTATCCAAATGATTAATTTTAGGATGGTATTTATTCCCAAACCCATAATTTTTTAAAATTTTTTATCAGTGAATCACCGTGAGGTACAGTTACAAACTTATGAACTTTCGTATTTCAGTCATACAATAATCGTTCACCCATTCCTCCACCAGTGCCCAGTCTCCTCCACCAATGTTCCCAATATCCTTCCCACCACCACCCCCCATACCCCCCACCCCATTTCGCCTCTGTGGCAGGGCATTCCCTTTTGTTCTCTTTCCTTTTGGGTGTTGTAGTTTGCAATAGAGGTATTGATGCGTGCCGAAAGTAGACTATACACCGAACACGATGGCCACTCAATACCTCCATAATTTATTTTTTTCTTCCTTTCTTTTTTTCCTGTCTGTCTTTTCACTGTTTTATTGTAAGGGTGGGACACAGGTGCGCTCAGAGCTGGCTCTGTACTCAGCGGTCACTCGTGGCTGTGTTCAGGGGTGCATATGCGATGTCAGGAATCAGAACAATGCTGGCTACGTGCCAGGCAAGTACCTTAACCTATACCATCTCTGTAGCCTTCTCCCCTTTCCCCCAAACCTCTCAATAAATGTATGTTAAATTAAGGATTAACTTCCTCCTTCAGTCATTTACTCAACATAAATTTGACGAGCACTAAGCAAAGTATCAGGCACTGTGCTAAGTGTCCAGGAAATAAAGCTGAAAAACAGATCTTGAGTGATAGCACAGCGGGTAGGGCGTTTGCCTTGCACGCGGCAGACCAGTCCGACCCCAGTTCCATTCCTCCACCCCTCTCAGAGAGCCCAGCAAGCTACTGAGAGTATCTTGCCTGCATGGCAAAGCCTGGCAAGCTACCCAGGACGTATTCGATATGCCAAACACAGTAACAACAAGTCTGGCATATCCAACAAGTCTCACAGTGGAGACGTTACTGGGCCCACTCGAGCAAATCGATGAACAACGGGAAGACAGTTACAGTGCTACAGTGCAGTCCTTATCAAGTTAAAGGTCCATCTGAAACTTGTAGTGTGTAAATCAGCAATTGAAATAACACAGAAACAGCATTCCACATGATTATGGACTGGATACTAGAATTACCCACATCAGATAAAATAAACTAGTTCGCATGCTGGGGACTTAAGGAAGCCTTACATGCAATACGAATGCCTTCTACTGCACTAGTTAGTGTTGCAAAATGATACTTTTTTGGTCATATTTTGATAAACCAGCTTGTCTTTTTTTGAGGGAGCATAGTTTGCAATCGTATTATTATTATTTATGCTTTAGGCATACAATGTTACTGCACCACACAGAGCACAAAAATGCCAATATCTCTCCACGTTGTCCCTAGGTCCCTTTGCTACACCCTTCCTTCCCCACCCACCTTGTTAAATTCTATTCAGTTGACAGAGTCTAAGATTTGTTTTTATTAGTAATTGTCTGTTCCCTTGATTTGTTTCTTTATATTCCACATATGAATGAGACTAGCCAGTATTTGTCTTTCTCATTCTGATTTATTTTGCTTAACATGACACCTTCTAGTTCCATTCAGATTGTAGCAAAATGCAAGAGTTCATTGTTTATTATAGCTGAATGATTCTGCATTATGTACATATACTGTAATTTCTTTATCCATTCATCTGCCATTGACACTCGTGTTGTTTCCAGATTTTGGCTAATAGCCATAAGTTTGAAAATATCTTTTTCAATTTATTTTTGTCTTCTTGGAACAGAAACCAAGAAGTGGAATTACTGCATTAGATAGTTGTTCTATTTTAATTTTTGAGACATTTCTAGACTGCTATAGATGCTGAAATGGTTTACATTCCACAAACCATGAATGAAGATTCCTTTTCTTCACAGCATCTCTGCTAGCACTGATTTTTCTGACTTTTCCTTCTACATCAATGTTTTCTGACTTTTCCTTCTACATCAATGTTTATATATAAAAGTGCAACACAGTTTTGTATATTTATGACATAGCCTGACAATCTACTGAAAAATCTTCCTGTGATTAGTTTTTTATAGAATGTTTGGGATTTTTTTTACATATAATATCATGCCATCTGTAAATAGTGATAACTGGACTTCTTTTTCTATTTGAATCCCTTTTCATTTCTTTCCTTTTTTATTTATTTGTTTTTGGCACTTGGGGTCATATTCGACAATACTCTGGGGTTACTCCTGGCTCAGGACTCAGGGAATATTTCTGGTGGTGATCAGGGGACCATATGGGATACCAGGGATCAAACCCCAGGTCATCTGCATGCATGGCAACACCCTCCCCACTGTACTATTGCTCTGGCCCTTAATTTTTTTTCTTACCTAATTTATATGACTAGGACCTCAAAAATAATATTGAATTGGATGAAAATGAACATCCCAGGGCTGGGGAGATAGTACAGTAAATAGGGTTCTCGCCTTGCATGCCGCCGACCTGGGTTTGATCCCCAACATTGCTTGTGTTCCTTAAGCCCTACCAGGAGTCATCCCTAGGTACCTTTAGGAATAAGCCCTGAGCACTTCCAGGTGTGTCCCTGAAAAAAAAAAAAAACAGAAAATGAACATCTTTGCTTTCTAAACTAGTTTTTCTTGAATCAGGAGTTGTCTTAGGTAATAGATTCTGTTTTATTCTCTCTCTCTCTCTCTCTCTCTCTCTCTCATCTATCTATCTCTTTGAGATTATGAATTTATATTTATTTAGCCACTTTCTAAGAAAGAAAAACTGATTGGACATACTGGATAGCTAGGAAAATTCTGGCTCCCAGGATGAGAAAGAAAAAGATAGTCAGGATTGAATCAAGAATTTATGTGGAACTGCATAAATTCCATAAATTTCATATCAGTGGCCAAGATAATATTTACAAGACTGGGTCTCGCACATGTAAAATTTAATATCCCCTGCCCTTAGATTAAGAGAGCAAATTATAGAAGTTTTTTTTTTTCAATTAAGGGAAGTCCTACATTCAACTCAATGGAAATATCCCAACATAATTTTAATGACCTGATTTACATACTTTGGCGTATGCACATATTATATATGTATCATTGTATCACTGTCATCCTTTTGTTCATCGATTTGCTCGAGCAGGCACCAGTAACATCTCCATGCGTCCTAGCCCTGAGATTTTAGCAGCCTCTCCTTACTCATCCTTCCCAACAGTGCTGCATTGGAGGTTGTTTCAGGGCCAGGGGAATGAGGACGGTGATTGTTACTGTTTTTGGCATATTGAATACTCCACAGGGAACTTGCCAGGCTCTGCCATGTGGGCAGGCTACTATCTGTAGCTTGGCGGGTTCTCTGAGAGGGAGAACTAGACTATAAGAGGTTATAAGAAGTCACAGGCCCAGAATGCAGTCTCGGGAGGGCTTCAAGGAGCTTTGTTTTATAATCTCTGGATCTTGACTGTTGATGGGATTTCATGGTGGGGGCAGTTTGTGGGTCTGACTGCCTAGTTACTGGAAAAAGGGGGCTCTGGGTGGAGGAGGCCCAGGCGCGGTTCGAGCAGGCTGGAAGGTCTCAGCACCAAGTCCCGCACACCTGGGTTCCTCTGTTGGTTCCTTCATACATGGGGCTCGTCTGAGCATGTGGAGAGTGGCCTTGAGCATGGCTATGGCTGGGTTCCAGAGGTCTTTGGCAGCCGGAGCTGTGCTCAGGGCAGGGATGGAAACTCAATCCGCCCCCCTCCAAGGGGCCCCGGTGAGGACAGCCTGGCGCAGGGGCAGGAGACTCTGTAAATATATATGTTACAGGATTAATTAATTAATCCCTCTCCAGGATTAATCTCTGCAGAGACACCAAGACTATGAAAATTCCAGCCACTCTGGTTGGTTTTCAGACTAAGAATTCTCGTTTTGGCAGCCTCACCCACATCCCACAGTTGCCTCCACGTAAACTCATCATCTGCCCAGTTATATACATCTAGGAGTTCCTGGAACGCATGGCCACATATACAGCAGTGCAACACCTCCAAAGTCCATAGTATTGACATCTCAGAAGATGTCAGTATTGGAGGGGAAAGTAACAAAGAAGCCCAATAAACAAAAACAGTAACACAGAAGGCTCAACTAACAACAGCTTAGTAAACCCTTAGGCAAGGATTTATGACCCAGGGTGAGATATAGCAATGTTCACCAATTTTCCTTTGCTGAAGTATTTTTGATAATTCCATTAGCCTTGTAGTTGTAACAAGCAATATAAAAGAAATTATTCTGAGCCTGCTAAGGGGGCAAGCTTGGTGGGTAGTTAAGAAAATGGGAACAATGATAAAGGGAAGGTCACTCTGGTAGTGGGATTGGTGTTGGAAACTTGAATACCCATAAATGTTTTATGAGTAACTTTGTAGACCATGATGTTTAAAGTAAAAAAAAAAAAAAAAGACTACTTCCTTGGAATAGCTAGATAGCCAGTGTATGGCCCTGGGTTCTCAGGCAGAGAAAATCTGATGTTCAGATACATCTGAGAGTCCTGGTACTCAGAGACCTGGTGGTGTGTAGAGTAGGACTGGTCAGATACACCCACAGCTGTTAGAATGTGAGGGCATTTATTTTGGGGTATGGGGAGAAAATTAATTAAGCTACGATTAGATTCCTTAGAGGGGAATGAGAGGTGAAATATGCACGTGTAAGGAATTGCTTATAAAGAATACCCAAGTGGGAAACAAGAAGATGGAATTTTTTTGACACACCAATGTACAGTAAGAACATATATTTAGTAACATTTGCTTCCCTGCGCCTTAAGCAGCTGTCCCGCTCTCCAAAACATTCCTCTTTCCAGGCAGGGAAAGGGAAGTTTCTGGAGCTGTCAGTGAGAAAGGGCTAGGGCCTGTATTCTGGAATCTGCCCTTCCCCCCACCAACCTCATCCCAACCATCACTACCAGGCATTACGGGGTCAAGCATAATCAGGATGTAAGAAGCAAGGACAGAAATTTCTCCAAGATCAAATGGAGAAAGAGACCAACTGGAAAGTCTTATTTAATTTAGGCAGGAAAAGCAAGTCTGTTGTAATTTGGCAGTTGTTCTGGCCAGACTCTTAAGCATTACAGTGGACTTAAAAGTTGACTCCACTCATTATGCCTTCCTAAAGGTAGGAAAGAGGATCTCTACATATTATTCCTTCTTGCTCAGAAAGGTTTGACTACCCAGGAAATATTTTAGCTCTCCTGAAAGGGAGCTGATAGGAATTGAAAGACAATGTGTAACCACTTAAGGTCAAGCCATTTTTTTTCAAGGTCAAGTATTTTCTAAGGCGTGACATCTAGTTTCACAGGTTTATAGTTAACTATGAAAGAAAGAGAGAGAGAAAGAAAAGAAGAAAGAAAGAAAGAAAGAAAGAAGGAAGGAAGGAAGGAAGGAAGGGAGAAAGAAAATAAAAGAAAGGCAGGATAAAAGAAAGAAAAATAAAGAAATAAAGAGAAAGAAAGGAAGGAAGGAAGGAAGAAGGAAGGAGGGAAGGAGGAAGGAAGGAAGGAAGGAAGGAAGGAAAGAAGGAAGGAAGAAGGTAGGAAGGAAAGAAAGGAGGAAAGAAAGAAAGAAAGAGAATTTGTGGTGCCATAAAGATAGAACAAAGGGTAGGGCTCTTGCTTTTGCACAAGGCCAGCCTTCTGAGTTCTATCTCTGTTACCCCATATAGTTCCCTGAGCCAGCAGGAATGATCCCTGAGCACATAGCTTGGAATAATTCCATTTTATCTTTTGTACTATTCCTCTCATCCAGCCATTAACATTTGTTTACAGGAACCTTGAAGAACAAAGGGCAGAAAATACTGGTCAAGTAAGGTCAGAGAAAAATCTTCCTTAAAGGTAATGTAGATACTATACATGTAAAATGTAATATATGATCCAGTAATGGATAGACTTATAGCAGTCAGGAAGATGGCAAAAAGTTTTGGAGCACATATGAGCCATATGCAGTAGTGAGGATAGAACTAGGGTCAACCACGAGCAAGGCAAGTGCCTTGTGTCCTGACTTAACCAAAGCAGAACCAGAGTAGGCCCCCACCTTCAGCACTGCTAGAAATGACCTATCTTTCCAAAGGACAACATTAATTGGATTTCCTTCCTTCCTTCCTTCCTTCCTTCCTTCCTTCCTTCCTTCCTTCCTCTCTCTCTCTTTCCTTCCTTCCTTCCTTCCTTCCTTCCTTCCTTCTTTCTTTTTTCTTTCTTTATTCTTTCTTCTTTCCCTCTCTCCCTCCCTTCCTTTCTTCCTTGTTGGTGCTACTCAGAATGTAGTCATCACTTTCATCACTTGAGAACTTAAGAGAAATAAAAATTGGTGAATCTCACATCATAGCTAATCTGTGAGGCCATCTCTTGAGACTGGGCATATTACTGGGGTAATAGAGATACTTGAACTATTTCCCAGCATAAGTCATGGATCGGAAGTTTCACTTCTAACTGGGGGACAGAAAGAGAATACAGGAGGATCAGGCACTTTTTCTTGTGTACAGCCGACCTCGATTCTATCCATGACACTACATATGGTCCCCTGAGCAACACCAGGGATCACTCCTAAGCACAGAGCCAGGAATAGCTTATCATTCCTACTGTGTGTGACATAAACCCCCCCCCAAGAAAGGAAAAAAAAAAAGAAAAGATTTGGCTGCCATCTGGAATGCACAATGCCTCTCACTGGCTCTACACTGTGGGGAGCTGGCTACCATGTGGAAAGCGACAGTCCAGGGGAGACGCATACTGCCAGAGAGGTTTGTCAAGAAGCAGTGAAGGGGATGTAAGGTGGGTCTGGCTGCATCATCTGTTACTCCAACTGATGTCCAGGGTCGATTCAGCGGACCTGTGTGTTTAGGCAGGTGTTTCTTTCTTCCCTCTCTGCTCTCTGTGCCTGGCTCCTGAAGCTGTGGCTGAGTGTATAGTAACCACACTGCCCCACTAGAACCTCCAGGCATGCTCAGAACCAGCAAAGCGTGGTGATGGGGGGACAATTCAGAGACTGAAATCTCTTAACTAGAAAGTGTGAATTTGTGACTTCCATCCTTGATGCCCCACTCATGTGCTGAGTGAGGGTGTTCCCTGGAGTTCTGCTGTCTAGGACACTAACCCCTTTGGCCCTGTAGCTGGGCATGGCTCTGATGCACCAGCAACTGTAGGAGCACTGACTGTGCTCAGCCCCTTGGTGCGCATGTGTGTGAATGCCACACTGACCTCTGGGAAACACTCGAAACTGAAGAACTGCCACACCCGAAGGGCTTAGGTGCCAGCACCACAACTAAAGTGTGGGAATCCTGGTGAGTATCATGGCTGAGTGTGAGGGCACCATAACCGCATGTGTCACCCCCAAACATGATACCAGCAATAGCAACAAAAAAGGGAAAAGACACAAGACAGAAAGATGATGAAGTAGTAAGCAAATAAATGAATGGATAGACAGATAGACAATAAAAAGAGCTAGTCAAGGACTAGCTTACCAGTTCTTGATGTTTACCAATAGCTGTGTGAGTGAGTATGGAATTAGTCTTCTGTATTCAAGTCTTAGGTAATGGTTGATTCTCCCACCTTCACTGAACATTTGTGAGCAACTCTGGGCCACACCCAACTCGGTTGACTCAGATAACTGATTCGCACAGAACTGGGAGAGAGAAGCTGGGTTTGGTTTGATGTTTGGGTCACACCCAGCAAGCACTCTGGGTGGTGATTAATGGTACTATAGGTGGTCTCAGGGATTGAACTGGAACCTTTGGCCCTGTGCTACCTCTCCAGTTCTGAGAGAGAGTATTTGAATGTTGTTTGTTTAAAACCTTTAATTTTGGATTAATTTTCTATGTAGCAATAGGTAAGTCACATAAAGGCTGCATCAGAAACTCTGCAAGAATTTCTGAGGAATGTGTATTTAGCACCTCCTGCAGTTGTTCCCCTGCACTGCCACCTGAGAAGTACAGCTGTCACTAAGAGCTTGGACTTTTATCCAAAAGATTAGCATGGGGCTTAGAGTATCATCTAGAATAGACCATATTCTCAAGAATAACTGAGTAGAGTCCCGAGTTTGAATCTCTGATTTTCCACACGAACCAAACACAACCTGAGTAGCTTTTCTGTCTGTAATCATTGGCATTGCAAGTAATTTCTGGCCAGACAAAGTCAAATATGTGCAGGCATCACAAAAAGAGGTGTGGTCCTATCTTTTGAGTAAAGAACCATAAGCCTCGCTTCTGAATGCTACCCCTGGTAAGTGCAAACACGAGCACCAAATGAAAGGAGTGTAAGCCCTGGTGAGCACCACAGCCAAGTGTGCACATACCACAACCCCAAGTGCTAACCCTGAAAGCATCCCAGTGAAGAAATATGTGCAAACTCCACATCCAGGTAAATGTGCAACCTCTGGCCATTGCAATGACGGGATCAAAGAAAGAAAGGAGGGGGAGGGGATAAAAAAAACCCAAACCCGGGGCTGGAGCCATAGCACAGTGGGTAAGGCATTTGCCTTCCACGCGACCAACCCGGGTTCAATTCCCAGCATCCCATACAGTCCCTGAGCACCACCAGGAATAATTCCTGAGTGTATGAGCCTTGAGTAACCTCTGTACAATGCTGGGTGTGACCCAAAAAGCCAAAAAAAAAAAAAACCAAACCCAAAATTCGAGGGGCTTTGGAACAAGATTGCCCAGATTCAAGTTTGAGTTCAGCTATTTCCCAGCTGAAAAGCTTGAGTGGGTTATCTAAGGTCTCGTGCCTTTGTTACTTCTGTAAGTGCTGCTAACAATAGTACATATCTTTAGGTAATGTAAGGAAGATTGCTTGAGTTAATATATTTAAATAACTTAGCATATTACCTGGCAACAGCCAGTACAATACATTCAGTGATGATTTTTTTCATTCAACAAGCATTTTTAAAGCACCAATGAAGAATCAGACGGGGTGGAGGATGCTAAAAGATACAACAATTACTAAGATAAGTGTCTGCTTCTCCTGAGACTGTTGTTCTAATGAGACATGGTCCCATAGAAGACTTTAAAAAAAGACAAAAACAGAATATGTTTAGGATACTGCATTGATCTGGAGCCCAGAAAATGTCAATTTCATCATAGATGAGCACATTAAGGAAAGGCTTAATAAATAGGGTCACTAGAGAATTGAAGAGTATGGGGTTTGGTTCCCTCCAACACTTGACCTTACTTTTAAGGGGCATTCTAGTTTATATTCATTTATTTTGGGCTTGGGATCACATCTGGTGGTGCTGGGGTTCAGTGCAGTGCATTGGAACCTCTCCTAGTGGTTATCGGGGGGGAAAACAGTGTTAGGGAGGGAACCATAGATCCTTCCTGGGTACCTACGTGCACAGAGCACATTCCAGCCCTTGGAGCCATTGCCCCGGCCTTATAGCTTCTCTTACTTTATGAAGAAAACTGACAAACCTTTAACAACATCAGCCTCTGTAAGCTGAAGTTGCCTAGACACAGGGCCTGGATGCCTTATTTATAAGGTGCCAACCAATGTATCTGTTCCCTGCCTCTTGATCAAGCTACATTTTTCACTGGCCTTGACGTTCTGACAACTGCTCCTCCCTATCATGGAAAGTTTCTCTGCCCTGCTACTTACAAGTTGGGTCTTTCTGGTCCTTCACATCCTGCTTCAGT
Organism: Sorex fumeus; assembly: GCF_029834395.1. Classification (NCBI taxonomy): domain Eukaryota; kingdom Metazoa; phylum Chordata; class Mammalia; order Eulipotyphla; family Soricidae; genus Sorex; species Sorex fumeus. The sequence continues at coordinate 62,894,213 of NW_026606059.1, forward strand.
GCCTCTTCTTAGAGGTTCTTCGGCTAGAGATATTTACATAACACCTGCAGGTCAGGACACTTCTTTCCTAGCAACCCTAGAATGTGGCATCACTTAGTTTTCTTAACCCACTGGCCACCATCTCCTGGAGTACAACTCATGGTCTCTGAAGGCTGACTTAGTTCGGGTGCCTGCCCCAATGATGAGCTCCCTGGGACACAGTGCGCATGCGGTAAATACGTGTTACTGAGTGGATAAATGAAGACATAAACATGTCCTTTCACAGCCACGTAACCCTACAGCATGATTTCCTGAAATGTCAGTCTGAATTACGAAGGCCATTCATTCCAATTCTGGGAGACAAAACTGCAGAAAGAAACAAAATGTGACAGGAAGTATTTGTACCTGTGAGGTGCTACTAGAGATTTGGGAAGGAGTGGGCAAAATATTTGGGAGTATTTCCCCCTCTTAGGGGGAAAGCACTGAATTTTGTATTTGATTTTCATTCTTTAATGTACAACTGAAGTAGTACCATGGCGGGAGGGAATTATGGAGGGTAAAGGGGAATCTGAAGCTTAGACCTCTTAATTTGCCTAAAAATTGTAGGCAATGTGTGTGTGTTGGGGGGGGGGGGGGAAGCATAGAAGGTCACAGATAACCTGATTCCAAAGCTTTTATATTTAGCCATTCTTCCCTTCTTATTCCAAAGAAATGCAGCTCATTGACTAAATACTGTCACTGTCACTGTCCTCCCGTTGTTCATCGACTTGCTGGAGCGGGCCCAGTAACGTCTCCATTGGAGATTTTGTTGTTATTGTGTTTGGCATATCGAATACCCCATGGGTAGCTTGCCAGGCTCTGCCGTGTGGGCAAGATACTCTTGGTAGCTTGCCAGGCTCTCCAAGAGGGGCAGAGGAATCGAACTTGGGTCGGCCATGTTGGCTGCGTGCAAGGCAAACACCCTACCGCTGGGCTATCGCTCCAGCCCCATTGACTAAATATCTGACACAAATACAAGTGAACACAGTTAAATACCTATATGGTACAGTAAAGAGAGACCACACAGGAAAATATAAAGTAGGTTTCCATGGGTTCAGCCAGAAGACAATGTTCATGAACACAGAAACTGGTGATGGTCAAGCAGTTGGCTCATTCATGGTGGTTCCTTCCCCCACCCTGGGGACCCACACTGTTCCCCAGAAAGGTGATGGGGACTGCAGTATAGAGTCCCCCACCTCTAGTTGATGTGAATGGTCCTGCCCTCCAAAACAACTTAGGTGGTCTCTTCCCAAGCCCCTAAAGGATTGGTGTTTTTCATTTTCAAGCTTATAATTTAGAGCAATTGGCAGTTCCTCTTGCACGTAATTCCAAGATCAGACCAGTCACTGGGTGACAGGTCAGATCTGAGTTTAGATGGAGAAGTGGTTGAAGAGGAGGAGATAGAGGTGCAGGGGGAGGGGAAGTCTTTGATGGGGGAAGTAGAGAGGGGGGTCATTTGCTACAAACCTCCATGTGTCTACAGTAACAAGAGAAGTGCCAGGCTTATCAGGTTTAAATAGGACTAAAATCTACTCCTTTTCCAGTGATGAGGAATTATTGGGTCAGTTACTAGAGTTGGCTAACACTGGCTAAACAAACAATCAGGGAAATCGTGAATTATGCTTCTGTGGGTAATTCTCTTCTTCAAGTTTACTGAAAGCCAGGGTGTGTATTTTTAGTCTGCTTTTGCTTTTGTGACATTTAAATATGCAGATTTTCAGAGATACAAGACCTATGCTGCGATTTACATACAAATACATTGAAGCATATTGAAATATTAGTCTTCCTCTTACCTTTCCCTGATGGTTCCTGGACTCTTGAACTAGCATGCTGGGACTCATATCTGAAAAAGGATGAGTACAAATGTCTGAGGGAAGAGACAAAAGTTAAGTTTGAATTGGGAGGATGGCAGCTAAACTTTTGGGGAACCTCAAGCTATGAGTGTCTGATCATTGAAGGGTGCGTTGTTCTTTTGATTGCAAGTTTGATGGCATCTATGGGCCAAGCAAAGTGCCCAGGGTGCCCAGATCCAGTTGTGTTGTTTTCACTTATGGAGTAAGGTACGCAGAAACCCTGAAACTGACCTGAAAAGCTCCTCTTTTTTTTTTTCTTTTTGAGTCACACCCAGCAGTGCACAGGGTTTACTCCTGACTATGCACTAAGGAACCACTCCTGGCGGTGCTCAGGGGACCATGTGGGATGCTGAGAATCGAACCCGGGTTGGTTGCGTGCAAGGCAAACGCCTTACCGGCTGTACTATCATTCCAGCCCTGAAAAGTTCCTCTTTACATCTCAAGAGAGGAAAAACTGGAGCAATTGTACAGGAAGATGCTGGCCTGGGTTTGATCCATCCTGTATAGTCCTACAAGCACTGCCAGGAGTAATTCCTGAGTAACAGCCTCTGGGTATAACCCCCCCCCCCCAAACAAACAAACAAACAAAAAAATCTTAAGAATGGGTGAGAGTAGAATGGAGAGATAGTAAAGTTAAGACACTTGCTTACATCCAGCAGACCCAGGTTCAATTCCTAGAACCACACATGACTGCCCTGAGCACTTCCAGAAATGATCTCATGAGTAGAACTGGGTATGTTCCCTTCCCCTGAAAAAAAAAATCAATAATAGATCAGAGAGATGGTTTAAAGGGCTGGAGCACACACTTTGCATGCAGTGCATAGAACCCTGGATTCTTTCTGGCACACTGTGCTCCCTGAGCACTTTAGGGTGTGGCCTCAAAAACCAAACTAAATATTCACAAAGGGATGGTGAGATAACACCTGGTTAAGGCATTTGCTTTGCATATGGTCAATCCTGATTCAATCTCCAAATACCACCAGAAGCAACCCCTAAATACAGAGCCCCGAGCAGTCCCTGAGCACTGCAGGGTATAGCCCCAGAATCAAACAAACAAGCAAACAGAACAGATAGAAAATCTCATCAAATGGCAATGTAGAGAAACCCAAAGGTTCCTCTATGGATTAGTCTGATAACTCACATGCTTATCCATTTTATCATGAATTAATGACAAGTTACCTCATAACCTACACACAGGTCACCAACCTTAAATGAGATCACCAATCACAAGTGCTTTTGGATCACTGAACTATGACTGGAAGTGTTTTAGCCTCCTCGAGTGAGTTGGCAGCTACCTTAAGATCCTGTAGAACCTCATGGTTGTCACTGTAAGCTTCAGTAATTATTGTAACCTAAATACTGTGAAAATTCCAGGTGGTGAAGAAAAAGAAAAAAAAATGCCTAATAGAAGAAAGATAGACTTTAAGACAAATTTGTCTCTACTGGATATCTGAAATTAAAAAATAAACTCCAGAAAACCTTGGCTGGTGCATAATGATCTAATGGGAATAACTTGTTTAAATTGTGGATGACTTCCTGCTTTCATCACTTGACATTTTCATTTCTCATTCTCTTGTAGATTGTATATCTCTAAAGGAATCTACAAACATTCGTAGGAACCCACATGCTTCCTCTTCTCATCAATTATAACACAGAGTCCATTTTATGGAGATGATTTCTCTCCAGGTCAGTTTCTCCTCTTGGACTTGTTGCATCCCTACAGGGAAAAGTGTGATGCTTCAACTGTTCCAGAAATACAAGTCTAGAGGAAAAGAGCGTCTGTGTCTTCCACCAGGGGTCAGTACAACTTTTAGAAGACTGCAAAACGGGCATCCAGATTAGATAAGGGCGAAGTCTTTGTTGCCATTTGTCCCTCAGAAAACACTGACCACCAAGAGGATGTCCTGTTACTGGAAATAGTAGCCAGTTTCAAGTTGTTAAACACACGAAAACACACAGCTAAATATAAATCCAGATCAGTTGGGTGATGTCAAACCCCGGAATCAGCCACAGAGACAGAATATCTGTATCTAAAGCACCAGAATTAGCAGCCTAGCAAGAATCCATACTTCAAGCACCAGAATTAACGTCCTAGAAAGGATTCTCATTTTAAACATGCAATTTTGATAAATATCAAGGCATACTTTCCTACCCAATTCATGATTGCAGGCTAAATTGTCTAGGGGTTAGGGCTTATCAGCTTGAGTATAATTGTCATAGTTTCTGGATTATGAAGGTAGGATTTTAACTATTTCATTTATAACTTGTCAACCTTGCTTCTAATTTTTGTTATGGTAAAGAATAGAGTCTTTGAAAAAGATTAAGTACAGGAACTTGACTTCTTACTTCCCCTTTTTCCTTGCCATCAAGGGTGAAAAGTGGAAATCAAGAGGCAGGGATGCGGCTGATTGATGAAGCACTCGCCTTAGAGGTGTGAGGTTCAGAGTTCAAGCCCTGGCACTGTTTAAAAAAAAAAGTGGAAACCAGACCATATTGTCCATATTGCTCACCTGCTTAAAACCCTCCAATATGAAATGATAAAAATTAGCACAGGTGGCAATGCGGAGCATGTTGAAGTTCCTGCAATTTTTCTTTCTCACCCTCTGCCTATCTTCCCTATACTTAGCACATCCCAGCCACAGTAGCTGTTTCGCTGATGTGTTGAATCCGTGATTCTCGAAGTATGGTCCCTGGATCTCCAGCACCATCATTGCCTTGGAAGTTGTCAAAAGAAACAGTCTTGGATCACACCCTGGATCTATTGAATTAGAAACTCTGAGGGGTGGGCAGGCGCAACAGTCTGTGTTTTAACTAACCCTTCCAGTGATTCTGATTATTTTGTATGTGTGTGTGTGGTATATGTGTATGTGTCATATGTGTGTATGTGTGTGTGGTGTGTGATGTGTGTGTGTGGTGTGTAACATGTGTGTCTGTGTCGTGTGTCTGTGGTGTGTGGTGTGTGTGTCTATGTGTGGTGTGTGTATGTGTGTCTGTGTGTGGTGTGTGATGTATGTGTGTATGTGTGTATATATGTGTGGTGTGTAATGTGTGTGGTGTGTGTAAGTGTGTGTGTGTGGTGTGAGTATGTGTGATGTGTGTATGTGTGTGGTGTGTGTGATGTGTGTATGTGTGTGTATGTGAGTGGTATGTGATGTGTGTTGTGTATGGTGTGTGTGTATGTGTGGTGTGTGATATATGTGTCTGTGTCGTGTGTGTGTGTGTGTGTGTGTGTGTGTGTGTGTGTGTATTAGGGTTCACATCTGATAATCCTCAGGGATTAGTTCCAGCAGGATGCTCAGTGGACCATGTGGTTCTGGGATCCAACCTGGGCCCTTCACAGGCAAAGCATGTGCACCAGCCCTTTGGGTCATCTCTCTGACCCGCATTAAGTGATCCTGGTGCCTGTTGGAGTTTGAGATCTGCTGTCTCAATTCCACACTATCACCTCTGCCTTGGAATCTTGGATGTTCCCAGACAGTTTGCCTGGTAAACTTTGACCAAGAGACTGTCCTTATTCATCAGATGTTAGCTAACAATGAGCTGCCTAAAGAACCTTTCCCTGACACTCGTCTTTCACATAAGCCACTCTGCTCTTCCTCATTTCTATCTATGCCATTCTCTGTCCAATTTCTCCATAAAGCAGCCTGAAATAATCTGCTGATTGACTTAGTGATTTTACTATCCATTGCCCTCATTAGAATCAGAACAGAGACCTTATTAAGTTATACCATGTTCGTGAATGCACACAATAGTGCCTGCACACCTGAAGTTCTTAATAAAAGATTTTAAAATTAATATGGAGGAGTTTTTTAACCAGTTTGCCTTAGAGAAGTACGACAAATTAGATTCTCTAAAGGAAGCGGAAGTGTTATAGAGCAAATGCTTGGCATGGAGTCAGAAAATAAGGGTCAAATTCTAAATTCACCATTTGAAAGCCAGCTGACTTTGGGTAAGTAATTTAACTAGATTAGTGGTCTCAATGAGAGAGTGGTGGGTTGGGGGTTTGGGGGGTGATTTTGTTAGTATTTAATAGTGGGAGGTATTTTTATTATTTGGTGTGAAGAGGGAAGTAGGGAATACTACTGGTGACTCATGTGTAACTGCAGGGGGTTAGTACATCCTACAATCCAGGAGTCAGAAAGATAGTACAGAGGATGATGCACTTTCCCTGCATGCGGCTGATTTTGGTTCTATTCTCTGAGCACTGTCAGCCATGATCCCTGAGCACAGAGTCATAAGCATCCCCGATGCATCATTAGTTGTGTCCCTGGAACAAACTAACAAAATTCTACAATGCTCAGACCAACCAACCTCCTGCAACAAAGAAATGGGAGCTGGAGAGATAATACAGCAGGCAAGGCACTTCCCTTGCACACAGCTGACCCAGAACCCCAGGTAGTCCCCTGAACTCAGCCAAAAGTGATACCTAAGAGCAGAGGCATGAGTAAGACCTGAGCACCACTGACTGTGGCCCCCAAGCAAACAAAAATTAGATGGGACTAAAATATACTAAGAGCGTTTAAACTAGAGATCTGCCCTCCCATTTGTAAGGAGAGTAATATTCCTAATAATGGTACTTTAGTGAAATTCTTCCGAGGAGAAGATTTGGGAAATGCAAATTGTAGACAAAGGTCTACAAGCAGACATTCTCTGTGTTTGATAGCACACCTGACAGAGTGATTGCTCAAGAAATATTTTTTAGGGACGTGAGTAGGGATAAGGATGGTAGTTGGGAAGATGCTTGGTAAGGATAGCAGACGATAAAGCACTTGGTTCAGGATTTGACATGTACATGGAAAAACTCTGCTTTCATCTTTGCTTAGCTCTCCTGTTGGCTGCACTACAGACCCTAATAGTCAGATTCACTTCTCTTGCCCCTGTTGATTTTACTTTTTCTTTTTGGAACATCCCCCAGAGGTGCTCAGAAGCCACTGGTGGTGGCGCTTGGGGCATTATGCAGTTCTGAGGGTCTGTCCAGCTATAGGCTCTCACCCTTTCAGTCATCTCCTGGCTGTCCTGCCCTTCTTAATAGGGTTTAATAGAGTTTCTGATTCCTGGGTCTCAAAAGTGCCCCATCTCCATTCCTAGCATTCTACAGAGGAATTTGACTATTTTAGCTGGAAAGACCTTAGCAAGGCCCATTCTTCATTTTTTCTGACGGAACTTTCAAAATCTGGCCCTACGCAACAAGCTGCTCCAGGTTTCCTTGAGTTACTAATTTGAAGCAACTGGATATCATGCTGCTGCTTCCTGCTTGGAAGCATGTTCTGTCTTCCATGATGGCCAACTTCCTTTGCCGGCTTTTGTTTTCCTATTGTGTAAAAAAGTATATACCCAGTGGAGTGCTTCAACCAAGAGCCAGCAATGTTTGGGATGATCCATTGTGCTTATACATTAAACAACAATAGAAATGCAGGCTGGGGAGATAGCTCAACAGGTTGGAATACGTCCACTCTGCATGTGGATCCCAGGCTTGATTCTCCAGAACTATCAGGAGAGACACCCTGAGTACTGGACTGGGAATACTTCTGAGAGCCCTTGGGCAAGACTCCAAGAGAATGAAAGGACCTCCTTGCTTTGGGGCTGGCACGACAGCACAGTTAGTAGGGTGTTTGCCTTGCATGTGGTCGACCTGTGTTCTATCCATAGTACTATGTGTGGTCCTCTGAGCCCACAGGAGTGATCCCTGATTGCAGAGCCAGGAGTAAGCCTCGAGGACAGACTGGTGTTGTTCAAAACCAAAAATCAAAACAAAACAAAATTATCTTTGCTTTCTGCTCAGGGGTGAATCATCCTTCTTCCCTTTTCCCATTTTCTTACTTAGTCGATGACCATTCTAGAGTCTGTGAAAACATCTGGAAACTATTGTGTGATTGATGAGTGATATATTGTATATTTCATGCTGTTGACTGGCAAACATGATCTTATGCTCTGTGTTCATATTGTCCAAGGTGATGATCCAATCATGGGCTGTCCATGTGTATTATGGACAACAAAGGGTTTTCTAAGAGATGATCCATTTGGCCAGATTTGATCCACAGTAACCCAGTGAACTGAGTATGATACATACAGATATAGACATAGATACATTACAGCTCATCACCTTGAGGGATCAAGGTTAGCGAATGTTGGACAGAGCCATGAAGAGAATCCCTATCGTCGGAGATTTGTATGTATTTTAGGGTCTTTTGTCAACTTTGGGGAAAAATTCCTCCTGGAAAAGAAATTAAACCAGCCTTGAATGACTCGAAAAACTTTAACTCTGTGTGGGTTGCCTGCGTATGATAATAGAACTCTTGCTTTGGATGTTCTTTTTGTGTCCAACAGACAATAGAGTCGTATTTGTTATTGAGTTCAACAAATACTTTTTTCACTATTGCTACTGTTCCAGGTGCTGGGAATATAATAGTGAGCAGTACCCCTTTCCACACACTTTATGCTGAGCTTACATTCTAGGTGCAATGGATAAACAAAAACTGGCAGTTGGTATACAGTGCATCGGGTACAGATTAATGTTTAGAAATAAAATTGTAGAATGGGGGAAGGGATTCCTATGGTGAAAGACGGGGTAAAACCACACCCAGCTGCACTTAGAATTTATTCAAGGATCACTCCTGGCAAGGCTTGAGGAGCCATACGCAGTGCTGGGGATTGAACCCGGGGCAGTCACATGCGAGGCAAGCACCCTGCCCACTTTACTATCATTTTGGTCCTGGGATTGCTATTTTTCAAATTACCAAAGGTATTCTCCATAGTGAGGCAGCTTCTGAAAAGTGACCTAAAAAGAAAGTGAGGGAGTATGTCTCATGGATACTGGGTTCAGAATATAGAGATAAGCATGTGCAAAGGTCCAGAGGTAATGATCTATTTGGCATAAAGAGAACCTGCTAGTAAACCAGCCTGGCAGGAGAATGAGAAAATTAGCAGAAGAGAGTATTGGCAAAAATTGAGCTGAAAGTTCTTTGAGGGGGCAGTTAAGGAAGATTCTATGAGACATATATGTCATTGTAAGAACATTAGCTCTTATTCTGAGCCAGGGAATCTTGTGACCTTTGACCATAGGCATTATTTATTGGTTTGGGGGCTACACCAGCAGTGCTCAGTGCTTACTTCTGGCTTTGTGCTTAGTGATCACTCCTGACAGGGCTTGGGAACAACATGGGGTGCCAGGAGTTGAACATGGATCATCCACATACAAGGCAAACACCCTTCCCACTGTCCTCTCAGCCTGGCCCCAGAGGCATTGTTTCTTATCTAACAATGAAACTGGGTATACTCTGCAATGGAATTTAAGATGATTTACTCTCTGGTGAGGTATTCCTTTTAGTAATGTTTCCACTTTGAATGAGAGACTTGGTCCTGATCTGAGAGCCAACCGTGGGCTCTTTCAAGCATCTTCAAGTGCAGGGGTGAAGTGGAATTTCAGTAATTCATGCACCGTTCACAGAGCTCCAGCTCAGTGCCAGGAGACACAGGAGGTGTTGGAGATTCAGGTGTGAGACACGCAGGATCCTGCTCCAGGGAGCAACTCTCACAAGTGAGGAAACAGACAGGAAATGAGCAAACAAAGAGATTTCACTTACTGAGACAGCCGGTCAGAAGGAAAGTTGGAGGGAGATGCAATGATGGTATCATTATTCATCATTTACTTTCTTTTTTTTTTGTCACTTATTCTCAGGGTTATTTTAGTTAAGATTTTGAAATGTTACACAGATAGGTAGATGAACTTATATTTTACAAATTCAAGAAGATTGGCAAGAAAATGATTAGTCTTCTCAGTTTTGATGTGTGTGTGTGTGTGTGTGTGTGTTATTGTTTCATTCTTACTTTGGACAACCTGGCAGGCTACTGAATATAACCTGTCCACATGGCAGAGTCTGGCAAACTCCCCGTGGTGTACCCAATATGCCAAATACCAGTAACAATGATGGGTCTCATTCTCCTAACCCTGAAAGTGCCTTGAATATGGGCTAGGGCGAAGGAGATGTTACTGGTGCCTGCTCGAGGCAATCAAGGAACAACAGGATGATCCTGATCGTGTGTTGGGGGGAGGGGAGTTGGATCATATCTGGTGATCTTTGGGAGGCTACTCCTGGTTCTGTGCTTGGGGAGCACTCCTTGTTTTGTTGGAGGACTTCACAGGAATGGGGATCAAACTAGGCCTCAGGGTGGAGGGGTGATGAGATAGTTCAGAGGATAAGGCCTTGCATCCAGTCAACCTGGGTTTATCCCTGGCACCCCATGTGGTTCCCTGAATCCTGCTAGGAGTGATCCTTGAGCACAGAGCCAGGAGAAAGCCCTGAGTAGCACCAGGTGTGTCCCTCCCCCTTGCAAAAACAAAAACACACAAAAAACAAAAACCCCAAAAACCAGGCTTTCCACACGCTCTTGCTTCCCCCTTTGAGCGCTCTCTCTGGTCCTATTACTCTTACCTTTTTTGTCGTTTTGTTTTGGGGGCCACACTTAGTAGTGTTTGGGGGGCAAGGCCGGGTTCTGTGCTTAGGAGTGACCCTAGCTGTGTTTGGAGGACTATATGTGGTGCCAGAGATTGAACCAAGATTGGAGTGTCTTAACCTCGTTGTACTATTTCTCTGACCCTCCTTTCATAATACCCCTCATGCCCCAATCTCAATTGAGAAACTGAGATTCAGAGATTTGGCCATTTTCTCATTTACACACCATTCGAGTATATGACAAATCTGGTGTCAGAAGCCAAGTTCTGTTGGCTTTTTAGTATCAAAGTTTTTCTCACATGATCCACCACTCTGGAATGTGAAGCCAGGCTTAGATCATACTGGTCCATGGGATGAAGGAATCAGCAATGGTTTAGGCCAAGCAAGAATAGTTTGCAGAAGCGGGGAAAAAAAAGAAACCCAAAAAACCTAAAAGGTAAGGATAGAAACTGGCTCCCTCTAAGGTGACAGGTCACTGTTAGGACAGATAGGTAGCAATTCCCATCACCCCAATTTTTAGAGAGCAGAGCTTGTCTACACACAGCTGTCCACAGAAAAATCCCCGCTTTGGATGGCCGCTCTGAACTGGGTGAGCCCTGGGCACATGTGTTTTCCATCACAGCTTTATCTGCATTGTTCTCATTGCAGTTGGAAGATGACCCGATCCTCATTTCTCTCCCTGGGCTCTTGGATTTGTGCAGGGGGAGTGGGGGTACAAGTCATATCTGGAAAAAGTGCCTCATCGTTGGCAATCACAAACAGGGAGAGGCTTCAGGAATGTACAGTAATGTCCCACCCATGCCCCTTGCCCTCTTAATTAAAACAAATCTGAAACAATAAATGCCTAACATTTTCCACTCAATCATTTCACTCTGCCTTGTTATAAGTAAGCCCTGGGTCCACACCCCGCTGTTTTTTTTTTTCACAGCCTGAGGGAAGCTGGGAAGTGTCTGCCCCTTAGCACTCAGTCACTCCCATCATAAACAATCACTAAACAGCTTGCTGCCCTGGGCAACTGTTTGTCCAGCTCAGGGTTGGGGCCCTGGGAGCTCAGGGTGGGAGGTATTGTTCACTGTCAAGCAGCACCCAAGCTCTCTTGCCAGGGAGCTGGGCTTGGACCATTGGGAGCTTAGCACATCTTCATGGTCTGGGTGCCCTTTGGAAGGGTTGAAGGTGCTTATCTGAGTAGCCTGGAGACATTGCCTGTAGAGCTTAGGGTTCCAAAGGGAAGGACTGACCATCTCCCACTAACTGCAAATAAGGTCATTTCCTGCCTCCAGCTGATCTCCCACAGCCCCAACAGTTGGCAGAGCCACCAGCCATCCATTCCTGCGTTCCACCTCCTGAAAAAAAAAAAACACAAAACACCACCACCAGCACCACCACCACAAGAGAATTACATCACTAAAGGGACTGGGACAAGCTTAAATTAACTGGCTTCTCTCAGCTATTAGAATATCTTTTCTTCTCCTGCTCCCCCCTCCAACCCCCCAGCTATTTTTAGATCTCTTGGAAGCTTTCCACAAAAATAGGGACTTGGCGAAGTGAGAAAGGATGCGCACCTAGATAGAGACACTAGATAATGAGGATTTAAGGTAGGTGTCTCAACACCCAGAGGCAGACCCCAAGAGCTGTAATGCATCCTCTCGACTGTGCCACTTTCTCTTTATTCCTGGGGATGAAGGTGTCTTGGGGGGTGGGGGTGGGGGAGAAAGGAAGGTGGGGGGCGGGGAAAGCAAAACGCCAAGCCTCCAAATTCAAAACCTGCCGGGCGGTGCAACGTACGGGGAATCACGTTTGAATGCCTGGAAAGGAAGGTCGCAGGTGGAAGCGGCGGGGAGACCAGCCTCCTGCCTTCTAAGAAGTCTTCCCCTCCACCCCCCGAACCACTCCCCCGTCCTTCGGGCTCGGCCCCACCGCTCTCTCGTTCCCAGCATCTAAGCCCGGGAACTCGCACCCACGCGGCCGATCCCGGCAGGGAGCCGCGGAGCCGGGCTTGTGCGGCGGCGGCGCGCCCGGGCCGGCCGGAGCTCACAGCGGGGCCCGGGGTTGGCGCGCGAGCTCCTCCGGGCGGCGGCGAAGCAGCGGCCCGGCGGTCCCCGCGCCGCGCCGGGGCTCGGCCCGCGCCAGCCTCCGCGCCGGCCTCCGCGCCAGCCTCCGCGCCGGCCTCCGCGCCGCCCTCCGCGCGCTCCGCGCCCCCCGCGCCGCGCCGGCGCAGCGGCCGGCCGCCGGGGGGTTATGAATGGGCGCAGCGGAAGCACCGCCCCGCCCGGACGTGACGCCCGGCCAATGGCAGCGCGGGCTGCGTGGATGGATGAGGTCAGCGCTGTCGTGTCGGGAATGGAATGTGTAAGTGTAACATTCAGAACCGGGTAACATTCGGCGACCGAACGCGGCGGTCGGCGGCGATCGCGCGGGGGCCTGCGAAGCGCCGCTCGGGGCCGGCACTGCCCGCGGGGAGGACGCGCCCGCCGCCGCCGCCGCCGCCGCTGCCGCCGCCGCCGCCTCCTCCAGCCCGGCGGCCGCGCGTCCCGGGGGCCGGCCCCGCGAGCGCAGGAGTAAACACCGCCGGAGAGTCTCGGAGCCGCTGCAGAAGGGAATAAAGAGAGATGCAGGGATTTGTGAGGTTACGGCGCCCCAGCTGCAAGATGCACTAGCCGGCGGAGCCCGGGCAGCGGCTGACTTGTTGGAACCCGAGTGGCTGGCTCTCTCTGCACGGCAAGAGTGGAGGAGTTGAAGTTGCTTTTTCCCGGGGCTCGTTTTTACCACGCCGCCCGGAGGGATCCGAGAGGCAAAAAAAAGAAAAAAAGAAAAAAAAAAAAGCAGATCACTTCGTCTTGCCATTGATTGGGCATCGGGAGCTTTTTTTTTTTTTAATCCCCCCTCTCTCTCTCTCTCTTTCTTTTCCTCCCTTCTTGTTGCATGCAAGAAAATTACAGTCCGCTGCTCGCCCGCCCCGGGTGCGAAATAGCCAGCCCCGCTCTCTCGCGTCCCCATTGTGTGCAAACCCAAAGATGAGAGACCGAAGGGGAGAAAGTTAAAGAAATCGCCCACATGCGCTGGATCAGTCCACGGCTTGGGGAAAGGCATCCAGAGAAGGTGGGAGCGGAGAGTTTGAAGTCTTTACCGGCGGGAAGATGGCGGACTGGAGCTGAAAGTGTTGATTGGGAAACTTGGGTGATTCTTGTGTTTATTTACAATTCTCTTGACCCAGGCAGGACACATGCAGGCCAAAAAACGCTATTTCATCCTGCTCTCAGCTGGCTCTTGTCTCGCCCTTTTGTTTTACTTCGGAGGCTTGCAGTTTAGGGCATCGAGGAGCCACAGCCGGAGAGAGGAGCACAGCGGTCGGAATGGCTTGCACCACCCGAGTCCGGATCATTTCTGGCCCCGCTTCCCGGACGCGCTGCGCCCCTTCGTCCCCTGGGATCCGTCGGAGAGCGAGGATTCCGGCGTGCACATTTCGCCCCGGCAGAAGCGAGACGCCAACTCGAGCATCTACAAAGGCAAGAAGTGCCGCATGGAGTCCTGCTTCGATTTCACCCTTTGCAAGAAAAACGGCTTCAAAGTCTACGTGTACCCGCAGCAGAAAGGGGAGAAAATCGCCGAAAGTTACCAAAACATCCTCGCGGCCATCGAGGGCTCCAGGTTCTACACCTCGGACCCCAGCCAGGCGTGCCTCTTTGTCCTGAGTCTGGATACTTTAGACCGAGACCAGTTGTCACCTCAGTACGTGCACAATTTGAGATCCAAAGTGCAGAGTCTTCACTTGTGGAACAATGGTAGGAATCATTTAATTTTTAATTTATATTCCGGCACTTGGCCTGACTATACCGAGGACGTGGGCTTCGACATCGGCCAGGCCATGCTGGCCAAAGCCAGCATCAGTACTGAAAACTTCCGACCCCACTTTGATGTGTCCATTCCCCTCTTTTCTAAGGAGCATCCCAGGACAGGAGGGGAGAGGGGCTTTTTGAAGTTTAATACCATTCCTCCTCTCAGGAAGTACATGCTGGTCTTCAAGGGGAAGAGGTACCTGACAGGGATAGGGTCAGACACCAGGAATGCCTTATATCACGTCCATAACGGGGAGGACATCTTGCTCCTCACCACCTGCAAGCATGGCAAAGACTGGCAAAAGCACAAGGATTCTCGCTGTGACAGAGACAACACCGAGTATGAGAAGTAAGTAGCTGGGCTGCCGGCCCTGGCGGGCCAGTTGGGTACCCATGGATGTGCTGGGCAGGGGGTAGGTCTCAGAGCTCTCTCTCTGCTTCCCTCCCCCCTCCCCCCTCCCCCCTCCCCCCACTGCCTTCCCAGAGCTGGGGGCTCAGACTGTGGACTGAGGCGCGGAGCTGGAGCCACCCAGGCTGGGGATCTTCGGGCCAAATGGCAAAGCCTGGAAACACTTTCCTGAGCCAAGTAGGCGACGGGAAACCTCCAGGGACGATGTGTCTCCTGGGAAGGGTTTGTGGCTTTGGTCCAAGTTGGGAAACTTCACTTGGCCCTTGGGTGCAGGAGGGTGTGGGGGGCGGAGGTGGGGGTTGGCGCTGGAGGCGTGTGGAAACCTTCCTCCAAGATTGATGCTGGGGTTGCTGTTCTCAGAAACGGGGATGGCCACTTTCCCTGCACGGTTCCCAGCCTCCAGTTGCCAACTTTTCCTGTAAGCCTTAAAGTGGGGTTAGCAGGACAAGTGCTGCTCACTGCCAAACTTTCTGTGTTTCTTTGCTACCTCCCTTTCCGCCTCCCCAAGGTACGGAGTTTTATGATGGGGGGACCCTAAGCTCTGTTGGGACCTGTGATGGATTGCTCATTCATTCATTCATTCATTCATTCCTTTTCTTTTCTTATACATCCTATCTGCTTCCTAGGAGAAGCTGTTTTGAAAATCTGGGCCTCAAGCCCCACTGCTGTAAACTCCAATGCTAATTTAGATTTCCCTTCCTTTTTGTCTTTTTCTATTTGCATGTAAATCGGAGGCTGTTACTCTTTGAATGGGCGAGATGCCTCCATACCCTTAGTTGAGAGGCAAGTTTTGTCCAGTTGCTAAGAAACTAAGTTGGATACTTTGCCGGCAGTGATAGCAATGGTGTGTGTATGGTGTGTGTGTGTGGGGGGGGGGGGTTGGGGCATTGGGGGTGGTGGTGGTGTTAAAATTAGTGTCCAAGCTTTCCCGTGAGCTTGGAGGTTCCGTATTTTTGCAAGTGAGGAAGGCGGCCTCCTAGACCCTGAGTTTATATCTGGCCGTGAAAGAGTGAGGGAGCTCTTAGAATGCATTTCCCCATTATGCCGGTGCAAAACCAGAGCGGTCTTATGCTACCCAGGGGATCCTCTCAGCTGAGTACAAGAGGAACTGGCAGAGCTTGGCAGATTTTGCAACTGATTCATGAAATGCAGACGAGGGGAACCGCTTTCGCAAACCCGATGGGCACAGGAAAGGGGTCTGGTGGGAAAGCGGCCGAAATGAAAGGTCTGATTGTTGTCTGTGGGTTTCCGGAGACACCCGGGCTTCGGTGGGAGGGGTTGGAGGGGAGTTCAAGTCCCAGACTCGCTCAGAGATGGTGAGGAGACAGTCTCCAACACTGGATTCCCCAGCCATCAACAGCTCTTGCAACTAAAGCATAAAAAAGGGTCCGTTAGGAATTTCCCTTTTCCTCTCCTGCAGGGGCAGTTGTCTGTAAATGTGGGCAATGCACTTCTGTGTAACATTTCTTCACAAAAGAAACAAACTCTGACTAGTAATGTGCTGTGCACCTACCTGTCTCTGTGGGGACTTGTGAGAGGGAAAAAAAAGAAAACCAACCCAAAATGCTTATAATAAGCCTGGCAAAAATTTCTTTGTCTGGCTCATGGTAGAATAACTTGAGGTGAAGTGTCAACCTTCCAAGCAGTCCTATCAAATTTTGTAGAAGGACATGGTGGTTTGCTTTCATTCTTCTTGAGGAAATTGGAATCATTCCTTTATTAGGGAAGTATCTTCCAGCCCTTAAAAGAATCCTATCTTCTTCACACTTCTATTCGCAAAAGAAAAACTCTCGAGTCTCTTCTGCAGCATTTTCCTAGAGCCTGACAACCCTGGAAAGAGGGGTTGGTTTCCTAGAAACTTTCATTTTTGCTAATTGAATTGAACTAATTTTTGACCCCTTTGTGATGGGCCAAGAAATCTGACACCCACACTCTTGTTTGTGTGTGTGTTTAAAGACCGTTGGGGGCCAGGACCTCAGGATTGGATCTCCTAGGAAAAGGCATGTAGTTAAGAAAGTGAATTTGCTCTTTCTCTTTAGCAGGGATTCTGGAAGCTGGAGCATTTCTGGGTTTTCTTCACGTGGCTTCTTTTCCTTTCCCTGCAGCCCTAGCCTTGTTTAATAAATCAGGTGAATGGGTTTGTGCTGCAGAAACTGTTAAGTCCTGCCCTTGGCCTTCGTGGAGTTTTTTTTTTTTTTTTAACTCATTCCTCTCACTGCAGCATTAGAACTCTTTATCTTTGAGAAATGGAGCTTACAAGCATTAATGCCTTTTTCTGTTGACTTTGGAACACAAGAAGATGAAGGATGAACCCTGAAACAAGGGGAGGACACTCCTGCATGCCAAGTAACGCGGGTTATGCTCAAAAAGGCAGAGCAACTCCTGGCTTCTGAGTTGACTGATGTTTTCTGGAAGTTCATCTTGCCGAAGGAGCCGCAGCAAGCACTCCTCACTCACACCCAGTGCCACACTCCCGGCCTTGCGAAAGGGGAGGTGGCCTGGAAGTTAGGTCTGTGGACATCATCTAGGTTTGGCTTCTTAGACTGACTCAGGCTGTGATCCTGATGCATGGCCTTGAACTTCAGCTTATCCTTTTGTGCAATGGATTTTAGAATGCTTGGGGGGGGGGGGGAGGAGGGTGTTGCTCTGCACGTTCATGTCCTAATGGCTTGTAAAAACATGATCAATTTCCATCTCCTCCTCTTTATTACTAAGTGCCTATGAAAAGACTTCAGTTTAATTTGCTGCCACAAGCAACCACATACAACATTGCTTTGGATTTGTGGGGTCTGATAATTAGATTGAAAATTTATGGTATATGATGATCTGGGATGTTGTCGAACATATATCCATACCAGTGTATCAACTACAAATTGCTGTTAGTGAAATTAGCCTTGTGTGACAGTAACGCTTTAGTGTTAGTAGTTAAGGGCTTAGATCCTACTTGCTTTTTTTGTGGAAATCAGATCTTCGCTCTATCATGATATAGAAGAGTCCCTGTAATGAAGATAAATACTTTTGTAATTGAGTGACACTTCAGAGGTAGGTTTTTAGAATTACATTAAGGCATCCCTTTTTTTTCCTGACATCTATCATTAAGTCTCCTCAGTCACCTATATGTTAACAGATAGGGAGGCACCCGCCGCAAGTTGCTGAAGTGAGGAGATGCTTTGTAATGAGACTACAAAAATTTCTCTTTCACATCCCTGAGTGTCTTATTGCGTCCATTATGCAGAATCACTGTATTTTTGCATGAACTTTGTGGTTGAAATCTTTTCAAAGGGCATTGTTGTGAAACTTGAGATTTGGCTTTCTGATCCAAAAAGAGAAGGAAATGAGAGGTGGTTTCTATCTTTGACCCCCCTCCAAGGAAAGCAGTAGTGAATATTTTAAGCAGCTCTTCTGGGAACAGGCAGAATTCTGTGCAACCCTTTCTGAAATCTTTTCTGTGCTTGCTGGAGCTGAAACTCGTAATCCTGGTATTTTTAAGGGACTTGAAGCTAAGGGATCATTGGGCTTGCAGCATTTTACAGGAGGTGGGAATGGAGGGATCAAATGTGGCAAGGATTTGCTTAAGGTCAGGAAACTCGTTTTTAGTGGCAGGGATAACCCTAGATGGTAGGCCTCATGAAATCGCCCCCCTGACCTACTGTCATCCATCTTCAGTTACAGACACACTTGAAAGCTCTCTGGTCCCTTGAAGATCTTTAGTGTTGGTGTTTCTTAAGGGATTTCTTTTGGAATCCTTTGGGAAGCTGAAGATGACTTTGGACAGGCTTGCAAAAAATAAATCACCTACATGCACAATTTGACAGATTGATCTTGGGGGTCTTCCGAGGGTAATCTTAGATTTAGGAGCTCTGGCACTAGAGTGCATATTGCTTTTCCTAGTTTAACTAAGGTGGGTAGGCCCCTGGAGCTGTTTATTTAAGAAGCTAAGTGGTTTTTGTTTGTGTTTTTCTTAAACCTCTGAATTAGGACTCAAGGCGTTTGGGGAATATAGGCAGTGAATTAATTGATGAGTGGAATTCAGATGTAATTGTAGCAAAGAGAAAATGTGTATAAGGCCGTAGTAATTAAACATGATTATTTGTTTACTCCTCATCATTCCAAACTGTATTAGCAAGTTTGTGATGGAGCAGTGAGCCTCAGAAATGGGTGGAAATTGTGATTTCCTCCAGAGTGATGGAAATTGTGATTCTCAGGTTGTTTGGAAAGTCAGTATTGGCACTTTCTCCTCAGGGGTATAGGAAAGTCCAAAGTGTTTCTAAAATCAACCGCATGAGCACAGTTTACAAACACAACTAGTACTGGCCCTCAGCTGGACATGGGCAGGTGTGTCTCCTTGCCCCCGTGTTCCATTCTCTCTTCTTCCTCATTCTCATCTCCATCTGAACTTCTAGAGCACCCCAAGAGCCTCTTCCACGAAGAACCCTCAGAGCTGAAGGATGGGGCTTCTGGTGCCCCTTATGGGAATTTGTTGGGCTTATTGTCTGAGTCTAGTTCACAGATGGTTTAGTGTGGAATGATGCAACCTCAGCTAGAAGCTTTGGATTTTGGACATGCCACCTACTGAGGCTTGGACGACCCCTTGCCCCCTAACCCTATTATCTTTGGTCCCCCGACTCTTGACAGCACCTTTGAATGAATAACACAGGCTTGACAGCAGGGCAGCATTCATAGGCTCAGATGCAACTTCTCACTGTCAGAAAGCCGGTAGATCCACTTCCGCGCACTTGCACTTTCTCTTAAAAACACCTGAGGCAGTGACCTTAAGGACACCTGTGACACACCAGAGGCTCAGCTCACTAGGGCCTGGCTGCTTACTGCATATCTAGTTAGCAAGGTATCTTCGGGCCATTTCACAGAGGTGTAAACTGAGACCAAGGGCGGTGCAGGGTGTGTCTAAAGCTAACTGGCCTGTGTGTGACTGAAGCAGGGCCTCTCAGGTTTTCTCGCTGCAGTCTCTAGTGATTTCCTCGGAGCCTCCCCTGCTGCCCTGATTCCCTCCCAGTGCAGCCTCTTTTGAGTGGGCAGGCCGGCCGGCAGGCCTAGTGGTTCTGGCCGTGTTTTGCCGGCTCATGTCCAGGTGCAGGTGTCCCTGAGCTTGATGCCAAAGCATTTCTACTGCAGAAGGCTTCCTCCTCTCATCAGGTTCTGTTAATAGAAGGGTGCTCCCCCTGGATTGAAAAATATGTTGGGTGCCTGGTTTTTGAGTGTTTCCCCCTTTAAAGCTCGTGTAGACCTTTCAGGGGCTCTCTGCCATCTGTCTCCGTATTCTGGGATAGAGTGAGTACAGACCCCAGAGAGGGTGTGGCCAGCACCCAAAGTCACAGTTAGTGAGTTGTTCCAAAAAATGGTGATGTGTCCTCCAGCACTCTCAGATTTCAAGGCCCATTATCTTTATTTCCACAAAATATTACATCCTGAAGAAACCAGCACCCATTTCTGCCCTTGGCAGGGTGATTCAGGGGTGTGTGTGTGTGTGTGTGTGTGTGTGTGTGTGTGTGTGTATTGGATTTTATTTTTCTCTGTGACTGTATTGTGTTCAGAAAAAAACCCACCCCAGAGATGTGATAAAAGTGGGCCCTAATTCTGACATGAACGTGCAGAGTTCACTGAGTGAACCCACGTTGGAGATGCTGTTCTGAATTCTTGGAGTTCTCCGAAGAAATGGGCGGAAGTGACATACTGGTTTTTGCTCTGTCTGGTGCACTGGTCTGTCCTCGTGTCTTTGTCCTTGAACCCTTGCATTGGAAACTGTTGTGACATGCATTGGGAGACTTGATAGAAATGACAGACAGATGGGAAGATTCATCTTCCGACAGAACAGTCCACGTTTCTGGAATGTTCTACACTCCATGGCACTTGGGACCTCAGGCTCCCTAAGGAGAAACAGGGCTTAAAATATTCTGCAGTGCCTTTGTGGAAAATTAAGAAAATATGGAAGGCAAGAATAGAATAGTCCATTTCGTCTCTCATCCCATGACGAGACCTCCGCAATAACAGGTAAGTACTGTTATTAAGCTGTGGTGTAGCTGGCCTGTTAGAACACATAGGTCTGCCTTTTCGATGATATCATTCTATCTCTGCATATCCAAGTACCTTGTATAGATATGTTAATTATTCTTTAATTAATAGTAAATAATGAATCCAACATATTTTTCTTAAGGGCCTTGTTTGGACCAGAAGCACGTGAGTCGGAGAAGTTGGGGCCCCGGGTGAATGAACCAAATCATTCTTACCTGTCTTGTCTGTCACTTTGACAAGACTTGAAGCCAGACTCCAGGTGTGCTTGTGGATGTTGCTCTCTTCCTTCACATTATCCAAGAGCATTGTCTTCTGTTACTCACGAGGAAAATTTACAAAGAAGTTAAAAAAGATTTTATTGTTGCTATTTTTTAATTCTTGGCTTTGTGCCCAGGGGTCATTCCTGGCAGTGCTCAGCCCAAGCATAGAACTGGGGTCAACTGCATGCAAGGTTAGTACCTTGAATTCCCCTGTACTCTTTCCTGCCCCTAGAGTTATTTATTTTTTCTTGGGTTTTTTTTTTTTTTTTTTTTTTGGCTTTTGGGTCACACCTGGTGGTGCTCCGGGCTGATTCCTGACTCTGCACTCAGGGATCCCTCCTGGCAGTGCTTAGGGGACCTTATGGGATGCTGGGGATCAAACCTGGCTGAGCTGCCCCCAAGCAATGTCTCTGTATGCCCTGGAACAGGATTCTTCAGAGCTGCTTCCTTTATTTCCCCCTCATCGCTGGGCCATGGGGTTTTTATGCAGTTATAGTTTCTTCCTGCGGCATTGAACCTTTTGCACACTTGATTGTTTTCATGATAAATACACGGATGAGGAATTTCACTGCATTGGCCATGTCAGCCTCAGGAAACCAAACAGACTTGCCTGCTGGAGCCCCTGAGCCCCAGAACCTGCTGGAGGAATAGCTGTTGGTAAGGTGGCCCAGCACCCATTTGCAGAAGTAGGTATCATTAAATGGCTGCTTAGATAAACATTTGTAGGTGTTAATTGGTCCTGCAGGGGGTCTTTGAAGCTCCCACAGCTTCTCTTCCCTTTGAAGTTTTGTCTTTGCTGAAGCCAGAACCTGCCCGTGTCTCCTCCCCTCAGGAGCCTCACACCTCAAGCTTCTCTTTGCACTGTAAACCCTTCCTGGGATCCCAGAACCCACAGGCCTCAGCAGATGTCCTCAGCTGATGTCGCTTTGCATTAAAACTTGACTCAATTGCATCTGTTCAGCCTGACTTGTCCTTGCCCTTTGGTTGTGACGCCCTGTGGTCGTGGGAAGTGAATATGAGGAGGCCCCTCTCCTTCCGGGCATCCTGGTGAGATGTCAGCTGGGAGACTTGGAGCAGTTGGTGGCTCCTACTGTGCAGGTTTCCATTTATCCTTTCTGTGCTTTGAAAACAGCCAAGATGCCCACTCCCAAGCCTTCGGGGGAAGTGCTTTGGAAGACATTCTATGCGCGTGCCTGCACCCAGGAAGCATTTGGGCCCTATGGATTCCCGGAGTCGGTTCTGCTCCTCTCAGCCTTCCACCCCTGCCAGTGGTGAGCCCCAGAGTAGCCTCAAAGCTCCTTAAGAGGCTCAACTGGTGGAGCCTGTGAAGTGCCTTGTAGACGCCCATGTGTTCTCCAAGAGGCTCTGATGGTCCAGACCTAACTTCTCCATCTTCTGTCAAGCGAGGAAGCTCCGGTTCATAATTCCATGACTTGGCCTTTAACCCACCCTGCCTTGAGGCTGAGTCCCCAGGGACTTGTAGACTTGTGTTGGCTGCTCAGCCTGCTGCCACCATTTCTTTGGGCACTCTCGGACGTCCCCAGGCTGAGGGGCTGCTCCATGCTGGAACTTGGGGGATGGGAGCTGGTGGAGGGTGGTCTCTGTCACTTAGGTCCTTCCTTACCTCTCTTCTCTGGCTGACGTCTCTAAGAGTGAAGGCTGTCTGTATTTTGCGTTGACGTCTACACTCTTCCTGTTGAGAGAACTGTTGGGAGGAACAGATGTTATGGATGGCACTCAGTCTTCCAGGGCGGGCTTGGCAGAACCTTGGGTTGCACAGAGCAATTCCTCAGCTACCTCTCACACTAGATAGTGAGGGTGACCTGGAACAGAAACTGAACTGAAATAGCTTCACACACGGAGTTCCCCGACCCAGCACAACATTTTTCTTCGTTGGTGGACCAGCATTTCTGCCCCAGTATGTGCCGAAGTCTTTCTAGACTTCTCTGAATTCTTCCTTCAGACTCCGGAAAGAGGCAGCCTGACTGGCTGGCCTGCAGATTGTTCTCACGAGAGCCAGTCGGGTTTGACTCTGTCAGAGGGTGTGGGGATGATCTCACCAATGAAAAGACAACCCTGTCACATTGCCATTCTTGATCTGATAGGGTGGCCCTCCTTGGGCAAAGAACAGCTTCCAGCTGCTTCCCAGAACAGGGCACCTGGTTTAGGGGAACTTGACTGTGACAGGCAGTATTGATGTCATATCCTGTTGGCAGTGACTTCTTTGAGCCCCAGAAATGCTGATAGTAGCAGTAGCCACTGATATTTCTTGGGAGTGTCCTTAGTGCTTGGGTAATCAGCAGTCTTGTTTGACATTTCTGTGTGTTCTTGCTAGACCCGAGTTTGATATTTGCGGCTGCCCTAGTCAACTTTTCCATGCAAAGCTGAGACAGAGAATCTTTGAATGTGACTTACCTGAGAACTCGCAGCTGGGATGGGAACTTTTCAGACTCACCTTCTTAACCCTGAGAACCAGGGCCACTGCACAGCTGGAGCTGATGTGGTAAGGACCACACTGTGGCACCCAGGGTGACTAATTTATAGCGTGTCACTTGGCTTTCTCGCCGAGAGTGTATCTAATCTTGCTTTAAAGGAACCATTTGAACCAGGTGGGTAATCTGGTTTCTCAGCCTGCAGTAGATTAGAAACAGGACATTTAGAGAGACAAGGGATCTGTGCAACCAGATCTGGGAGGAACGGACAGTTGGCAACCCGTAGGAAAGGAAGCGGGCCAGGAAGTGATCCTGTGTAACTGATGCCCAGCAGAAAAGAAACACCACCTTTTAAGAACAGCTGGCACTGTGCCTGAAAATGTGTCCTCCAGACTTCCCAGGAGTTACCACCTAGCCCCATGCCTGCTACCGAGCAGAGCTTTGGTAAATATTTGATGAACTCCACCGCTGTGCATTAGTGTGCACTGTCCTTGGTTTCAGAAAGTAGAGGAGCAAATAATTCATCTTCGGTTTTGGTTCTCCTTCCCTTGCTTCACTTCTCCCTTCAACCCTGCCCTCACATCTCCTTTCTTTTCCACTCCCATTTTGGGCCAAACCAGGTGGTGGTATTCCTGACTCTGTGCTTAGGGAAATGACAATCAGAGCCAGAGATCTAACTGGGGTTAGCTGCTGGTAAGGCCCGTGCCTTAATTCTTGTGCTATTTCTCCAGCCTTGCTTTTGTTTCTAAACCTCTGGTCCAGAGAGTGGGGCTGGAGAGATAAGATAGTAAAACGGATAGGGCATTTGCCTTGCAAGTGGCCAACCTGGGTGCAACCCATATGATCCCCCAAGCACTGTGGGAGTAATTCCTGGGTACAGAGCCAGGAGTAACCCCTGAGCATCACTGGGTGTGGCCCAAAAAGCAAAAAGGAAAAAAAAAAGAATGTTCTTGAGCAAGGATCGTCCTGTGGCAGAGGGAGGTGTCCATGGGTGAGGTGGGGGCATCTAGTGTGTTTTCTTTGAGGTTGCCCTGAAATGCAGGTGAGACCTATGCCATTGCTTGCCTTTTTTTTTTTTTTTGGACCATATTTAGTGGCACTTAGGGCTATTCCTGACTCAGCATTCAGAGGAAAATATGCAGTACCAAGGATCAAACCCCAGGTTGGCCAGAAACCTCCACTTATGGAGGAAGTTCTTTACTTCCTGTTCACTCCTCTGATCCACTTGCCTCCCCACCACTCCCACTCTCCCAACTCCCACTCCTTGGGGGTACCTGGGATGGGAACTGGTTCCTGGAGATACAGTATGGATTTCACACTTCCTGCGTGTATTCCAACGCACCCTGCCAGAATGGTGGAAATCTTCTTGAGCTCTGCTGATAGAAAATATGTAAGAAAATTGGACCTCATACCACTCTGGCCTTCCTGTAGCTCATGCAATTGTATTCAATCAAGATCAGCTTGGTCCTGCTGTACCAATCTCTCCTCCCTAGGCCTGTGGCCAAGTCACATTGCTCTTCTCCGTGTCTACATGTCCCCTTAATATCTCCTTTTGGATACCTGCACCCCCTCCCCCTTGCCTCCAGCTCCCTCTCACCTCTTTCTGAGGTGCACTTTCCCTACACTTCAGACTCGGTCCAGTTACCCTGTTAGAAGCTCAAGAGCATTTCATGCTGACGGCAGCTGTGGCAGTGCCTTGACATTTGTTGAGCCCTTTGGCTTCAGACTCTGAGGGGAGGATTCATGTTGGTGTTTTCCACTAGTGACTCAACAAAGAGCCATACCTGTGTGCAGGACAGGAACAGAACCAGACAGAATCCCTGCCCACAGATGCTCGCCGTCTGCAGCTGGAGTCTCGTGGCACAGCTGTGATGGCATGTGTGTGAAGGTGCCAGAGGTGGAGAAGAAAAGCATTTTTGGGGAGGGGTTCAGGCAGTAGGTCTGAAATCATGGGACTTTTGGGAAGCTTCTGAGAGTGAGGCCTCCACCAGACTTTCTCTCTTTCTCTCTCTCTCTTTTTTTTTTGCTTTTTGGGTCACACCCGGTGATGCAGAGGGGTTACTCCAGGCTCTGTACTCAGAAATCACCCCTGGCGGTGCTGGGGAGAGCAGGGGACATAGTGGATGCTGGGAATTGAACCCAGGTTGGCTGCATGCAAGGAAAACGCTCTACCCGCTGTGCTATCTCTCCAGCCCACTCCCCTCCACCACTCCCCTCCCCCCCACTCTGCCAGAGTCTCTACTGGATAAAGTACCAAGTTTTAAAAAAAAGTTGACCAGGCAGGAGCCGAAAGGAGGGTTTTGTGGTTTTAGAGATGTTGGGAATGGAAGGCCTTCTTGGGAATGTGACCTGAGGCTCCTGAGGCTCCTTTCCTGCTGTTTCTTTATTTTTATTTTTGTGCTGCACCCGGCTGTGCTCAGGGCTTTCTCCTAGCTCTGTACTGGGGGTTACTCCTGGTGGGGCTCAGGGGGGCCATTACCAGATTGGTGCCAGGGATTCAATCTGGGTCAGCCATACGCAAGGCAAGCACTTTACCCCCTGTAGTATCTCTCCAGTTCTCTGTATCTTTTTTTAAAATTTATTTTTTGGTTTTGCACCACATCTGGCTGTTCTCAGGGCTTGCTCAGGGCTTAGTCCAGACTGCCCAGGGATCCCTCCTCGCAGGGCTCAGGCGTCTGTCTCTGATGCTGGGATCCGCACTGCTGACATCCCTGACCAGCTGTCTTATTTCTGGCCATCCTCCTCTTTAGATTCAAGCCTGTTGCCTGCATGATTATATGTATTGGGGATTCAGTTTTTGCTGATTAAATGAAAAACAACAAACAAATCACATTTAAGTGATGCAGATGTTTCCAAGGTCGACCAGGAATCCTATAGTCTCTGGACTTCTCTAAAGCACTGGCCTTCTTGGGGACCCCAGGTTCCTTGCATTGTGTGCTGAGTCACCCAGAGGGAGTCCCTTTTCACTTTCAAATGGGATGTCCCTTCCAGAAGACTTTTCTGAGTTAGTTTCTGTTTCTGGTCTTAATGCTTCTCCCCCCCCCCCCCCCCCTTTTTTAAAGTGTCTTGTGTGTGTGAATACGGTTGGAATCAATTAAATTCCACTTAGTGATTTGCGGAATCATACATACCTAGACATGTAGTTTTTACATTCTCGTCTTTAGGAGGGACCTTGATGATTTTTTTATCCTTTAATTTTAACAGGCTGTTAGAAGTCAGGAATTGTCCCCCTCACCCCTTTGTGATTTTTTTTTTTCCTCCCAAAGGTCAGTTGAATCTAACTTTCGGCTTATATTTTCTACTCAGGTTTCATTTGAACTCTGTTAACTGATACTGAAGCCTTACCCCAGAGTATACGGCAACATAGTAGTTAATTGAGTTATCAGGCTCCTAATGAATTCATATTGAGATTTATCTTTTAATTAAAAAGCAAAGAGGAAGAAAGGCAGAAGGAAGGTGTACCGTTGTTTCTCCCGCTGGCCTCCGTTTTCTGAATTTGAAATCTCTTGGCTTGTTTGTGTGGATTGTAGAATAGTTGGAGCCTGTGGAATTGTGTGGAGCCATCTGTGTAGAGGCGCTGGGGTGCAGAGATAAGATGGAGGATGTACTGTATCACCTTGCAATCCCTGACTCCTTAGTAGGTCTTAAAAATGGATTCAGATTTGGTTGCAATCATACGACACTTGATTAAGTATGAATTATGTTCGCTGTTTTTACAAAGCTTGGTAAGGTCATTTTCCAAAATGATTTCTAGATCTGTATATCTGAACCAATCTGAAAAATCTAATCAGAGGGAATCTAATGCTGAAATGCTTTGGCTTTACTGAGAGGCAGAGAATAAATTTTTCTTGGGAACACCATTTCTTATGTGTTACGTGCTCCTTTAAAATTCACACTGCATTAAAAAAGCTAACTTTAAGCAACACATTTTATGATAACTGCGTTTAAAAATATGCAAGTGTAGTATAGCAAACCTGTAAGTGTCGGGCAGTCAGTCTTTTATTGATTCAAAGAGTGGAGATGTAGTATTTTCTGTATTTAGATGGTAGTTACATTACATGATTCTAAGAAATTGAGCAGCATTTTATGTAAAGATAAAATTTAAGTACCTTCATGTTTAGTACAGTTCAAAGATGGAGTGCTGTTTCCCTACACTTCCTTTAACAGTGTCTAAAAGGGCAGCCCAGGTAGAGTTAGAGTCAATACAAATGAAAAAATAGAAGTAAATCTTTTTTTGTTTTCAGTTGAGCTATAATTGACATATAACATTGTATTAGTTTCAGATTTACAACATAATGACGTGATGTATGTATATATGGCAAAATGATTGATGACCACAGTAAGTTTAGTTAACAGCCATCAGCATACCGTTTTCCCCTTGTGAAGCCAGTTTTGAGATCTGACCTCTTAGCAGTTTCAAATACATAGTAAAGCTCTGTTAGCCATGTACCCCATCATTCCAAATAATTAAATTTTGGCGATGTCCACCCATTTTGCCCTCCAAGCCCCTACACCCCTATCTCCACCCTCTGCTTCTAGTAACTGCCAGTGTCTTCTCATTATAAGTTTGGCTTACTGTTAATTTCAAATATAAGATTATACAGTATTTACCTTTTTCCTTCTCACTGATGTCACTTACCACACAAAATACATTCCATATCTATTGTTGCAACTGGCATGATTTCCTTCTTTTTAAAATGCTGAACAATGTTCTATTGTCTCTATACCACATTCTCTCTCTCTCTCTCTCCATTCATCTCCATTCATCTGATGGTCACTTAGATTGTTGCTCTATCATTTAGAACAGCAACCAGAACCCATCTTCATTGACCATACAACTAGGTTAAGAAATCTGCACCCTTGGGCTGGAGCGATAGTACAGCGGGTGGAGCGTTTGCCTTGCAAAGTGGCCAACCCGGGTTCGATTCCCAGCATCCCATATGGTCCCCCAAGTACCACCAGGAGTAATTCCTGAGTGCAGGGCCAGGAGTAACCCCTGAGTAACCCTTGTCAGGTGTGACCCAAAAAGAAAAAAGAAATCTGCACCCTTAAATTACAAATCTGAAGTAGATAGTCTAAGGGCGTTGGTGGATAAAACCTCAGCTTGCTTCATCTGGTTTTCCTGCAACAGTGATCCATGAATATTTTACTGATTTGGGTAGGTTGGATTTGTGCGCATATGTGTGCGTCTGGATGCCTGGCATATGTTTGAGAAGAGACGTATGGTGCTAACCCTGCTATCATGGCACCAGTTTTGTCTGGAGGGCAGAGCAGTGAGATCTAGTGAGACTTTTGCAATAAGGAAATGGAAATCCAGGGAAAGAGGGCAACTTGCCCGAGGTCATGCAGCTAGTGGTGACAGAATTGGGACTGGAACACACATCTCTTGACATCTGGCCAAGCAGTGTTTGGATATTTGGTCTGTGGGTTCTGGAGGCTGGTGGCTTGAATGTGTGATGACTCAGCCGCCAGCACTGTGTCACCTTGGACTGCTAGCCTCTCTTTCTTTGGAAAATGGGAGTGATCGTGATTCTTGCTCTGTTGAGTTCTTACCACCAGAAATGGATGAGGAGCGCCTGCACACTGATGACCTTCACGTAGTGCTTTGTGTAGAGTAAGCTCTCAACAAATAATCATTGGCATTAATTTGTCTGTTCCATTAAACCATAAGACCCGTATAATTTCAGACTTACTCTTTATGTGTGTTTATCGTTGTTTTCATTTCTTTCATTTGACCTATCTGTTTACAGCTCATTATAATTGTAGTGTGCTATGGGATACAGTAGCTTGCCAGTCACATGGAAGCTGATGGTGGTTTGGCAAGTGCCCAAAATTTCAACCACCTGTTGTAACTGTTGCCAGATACAATAGATTTTCATTTCCCGGAAGTTGTTCAAGCAAGAGTGTACATCATTAATACAATTTTATGTCTTGAAGGAAAAAAAAAAGTTCTTGCTCCGGTGGCTCCAGTATTATGTTTCAACTAGTTCTGTAAGACTGAGCTCACAGGGGTCCCTTGTTCCAGCCCCTTGAGAAAAGCAGAACGGTGGCCGACAAGCCTGTGGAATTAGATGAAATGGCTTTCTGAGATAAACCCATACAAACCAGGGAAAAGTAAGTAAGGCCCTCCCGTTGATTGTAGATTTGCTCGAGCGGGCCCAGTAACGTCTCCATTGGAGACTTTGTTGTTACTGTGTCTGGCATATCGAATACTCTCGGTAGCTTGCCAGGCTCTCCGAGAGGGGCGGAGGAATCGAACTCGGGTCGGCCATGTTGGCCGCGTGCAAGGCAGACGCCCTACCCGCTGTGCTATAAATATGCTTTCTCTAGCAATTCTCATAGCCAGAGGAGCAGCCCACCTTGCTAGGGGCACTGAGCAAATCAGAAGTGAGAATAGTGGGGCTGGAGCGATGGCATAGCATTTGCCTTGCACACAGCTGTCCCTGGTTCGATTCTCAGCATCCCATATGGTCCCCTGAGCACTGCCAGGAGTAATTCCTGAGTGCATGAGCCAGGGGTAGACCCCTGTGCATCACCGGGTGTGACCCAAAAAAGCAAAAAAGAAGTGAGAATAGTGAGTGATTTTTCTCCTTGCAGCAATTTGCATGGTTATTAACAATTGGTGACTCTTCCTCGAGGATGGTGTTTGTAGAAGTTGCTGGACACAAGCCTCCACAACGTTTCTGCATCTAAGTGCAAACTACGTGCCTGTCTTGGTTGATAAACTTACAAGATGCAGCCAGAATGAAATTTTAGCCTGTGATTTGAAGACTGAGGAGGGTTCAGACATGTCTGTCATAAGTCATATTTTCATTCTTTCTCCCAGGAGACAGCTGCGGTTCTCAATAGACACCTTGTAAGAGATTTTCTAGAAGGCCGCTTCTGCCAGCAAATCCAGATGTGATCTGATTTCTACTGCGTTTCACATTTGGTGTGATGAAGACATTTGGCGGGTCAAATCTTGCCCCTAGGAACTTCGCTATATATTCCCCTTAAAACATGGCAGAATAGGATTATCCCCTGGCCGTAAATCAAGGAATCACACAACTGTATTCTCTCAAGTCAGCTTTTGAAAAAGGAGCTCCAGTGAGTGGTTTGCTAAATATAAAGTGAGACTTTCCTATACTCATGTCCCAAATTTGATAGGTACTTGGCCTCAGACAAGAAGCAGGTGTGTGGATTTTATGCACAGTAGTGATTATAGATTTATATTTGTATGTGGAGTAAATGTTTAAAATCCATTATCTCCCCCTCCCTGACACACACACACACACACACACACACACACACACACACACACACACACACACTTCTCTTCCCCTTGGAAACATTTCCTGGGCTAGGTTTCAGAGATTATTTTCTTTCAGAAATCAAGGTGCTATTTTTATTGTATTTGTTGTTATTGTTGTTTGGTTTTGGTTTTTGGACCACACCCAGCAGTGTTTAGGACTTACTCCTGGTACTGTGTTCAGGGATCACTCGTGGTCAGCTGTGCAAGACGAGCGCCCTACCCTACTGTACTATAGCTTTGGCCTCACCAAGGTCCTATTTAAACCTATTGCCATTTTTTTAATTTTACTTTTTTATTTAAAAAAAAATTATTAGTGAAACACCATGAAGTACAGTTGTAGACTTACACATTTTTGTGCTTGGATTTCAATTATACAATATTCAAATACCCATCCCTTCACCAGTGCCCATTTCCCACCACCATGGATCCCAGTATCCCTCCAATCCCCCATCCCCCCATCCCACTCTGCCTCTGTGACAGGGCATTCCCCTCTGTTCTCTCTCTCCTTTTGGGTGTTGTGGTCTGCAAAAGAGGCAATGGGTGACAATCATGTTTGTTCTATATCTATTTTCAGCATGCTTCTCCCCTCCTGGGAGCATCCTCCCAATACCCTTTATTTGCTACTCCCTTCTCTATCTGAGCTCCCTTTTCCCCTAGCATGTGTGGCTGGCCTCCAAGCCATGGAGCAAACCTCCTGGTACTAATTTCGGCTGCTCTTGGGTGTTAGCCTCCTATTTTGTTACTTTATGTTCCCCAGATGAATGCAATCTTTCTATGTCTGTCCCTCTCTTTCTGACTCATTTCGCTTAACATATTTTCCATGTAGTACCACTTGTATGTAAATTTCATGACTTCATTTTTTTCTAACAGCTACATAGTACGCCATTGTGTAGATGTACCAAAGTTTCTTTGACCAGTCATCTGTTCTTGGGCACTCAGGTTTTTTCCAGATTCTGGAAAAAAGTATAGTCGAAGTGACATCTGCACTTGTTTGTTCATTGCAGCACTCTTTACAATAGCCAGAAACTATTGCCTTTTGGGAGGCAAGGTTTCTTCTTTCCTTGTTCCAGAGTGTCTTATCTCTTCTGCACAAAGTGAAAAAATAGAGAATTGCTCTTTTTTTCTCCCAGTAAACTGTCTTACAAATTCAGGTAGCAGCAAGATTAAGGGGAAAAAAAACCCCAAAAAACCCATATTGTATTTCCAATTAACTCATTTAATTAGATGAGGTGAATTAATTGGATTTTTTGACATGTCTCTGAAAGTCTGAAATATTCCCCTTTGGAATGCCCTGGAAGAGTGGAGAGGGAGCTTTGTCTGCCCCATGCTCTTTAGAAGATGTGTAGGACCTAGCATTTGAAGCCTGTCATTGTCATTCCCCTTGGGGGTAGGAACATGGGTTAGTGCTTTTTTCAGAGAGGGGAACATAAATCATTGTCCTTCAGCCTTATCAGCAGGGGCCTTGAAGTCTTAGTTCCCACCTAAAGCAGGAGAGATGGGCATCTAGAGGGACTGGACTTCAATGCGCCAGGGTGGGGGGGGGTGGAGTGGGTTGGGGGGTGAGAGGGCAGGAGGGAGGGCCGCTCTGAAATTGAGCTCTCCTCTCAACCTGTGTGCTTTTAGGGACCTGGGTGTGCAGGCTTTAGGTCCTTATGTCTTTAGGTCCTTAGGTTCTGAATGTAGGGCCTAAGGGAGAAATTCTGAATTCACTTTTGGGGGCATTTGGATCTGTCTGCCTTGCATGATAATGACTTAGGCCTCATCTCTAGATTGACATGCCTTCAGGGGACAAGTGCCTTCCTTTTCTTCTCTCTCTCTGAATTCACGCCTGAGTTCACTCCCTGTGCCCCCCCATCCCCCCCCCCCCCCCCCCCCACGTTTTCCTGTGCATTTGGTAAAGATGCCTGTGGCCCTGTAGTCCTTTCTTCTGTTGGGAATTCCTGAAGCAAAACAGTTAGAGCTCAGATAGTGGTATGTTCTGGAAGTTTTTCTCCCCCCCTCCCCAAACATAGATCCGTGGGGGGCAAACAACGAAAGTAAAAGATTGACCTATGCTGTCCCTCTGGTCAGGGTGGGCAGAGTGCCAACTGCTTCCAGGTATCACCTAAGCACAGAGCCCTTTGGATGCTTCACACTTTTTGTTCTGTTGAATTCGAGCCATGAAGCCTTGTCTCAAATCTTGCCTGGCACTCAGTAGTGTCAAGCCTACAGTAGGTTCTCAAGAAATACTTGTCAGATGAGTTTCAGTCGCATTGTGCAGAACGATTCTTAAAAATCAATCATTACAATTCTTGAATCTTTTCCAGAATTAACTCCAAGGGGAGATTAGGTAGAAAAATCTGTTTAGACGAATCCTATATCCTCCTCACTTGCATGCAGTTACGATCGGGCTCAACAAAGTGGACTAAGAGTAGAAAATCATCAAAATAAGTTGATTGATTTTGTTTTGGGGGCCACACCCAGCTGTGCTGTTGGGGGGTGGGGATTTGGTATGGTAAGGTGATGGAGAAGGGGGGCTTTTTCTGGTTTTGTGCTGGGGGGTGCACACCCAGCCAGGTTGGAGTATGTGTGTGTGGGGGGGGGGGGAGGGGTTGGAGACTAGGTGGTTCTGGGGATCGAACCCTGGCCTGCCGTATACCTGGCATGTGCTGACAGTTGACCTGTCTCTCCAGCCTCAGATGGTGATTTGACTGTCATTCCAGCTGCAGATAATTCCGACCACCAGGCTGTTGCATGGAGGTTGTCTCCAGCACTTGTCCAGGTCCTGGCTCTAGGACCTAGCAGTTTGCTTCTCTGTAGGTAGCTACTGAGGGTGTGAAATCAGGGGAGCCTGGAAGGGCTCATCCTTTGGGGCTCTAACTGCTCCCTGCAAGAAGGTGTCTAGCAGTGCCCTTCGACCAGATCCTGGGAATCAACACAGTGCCCACGGTCTGCCCATGATTTCTGGGGACAGCACCATGCCATGCTCCGCCAATGCCCCTGGGCTGTGGTCAGTAGTCACGTGTGGGAGGTGAGTAGGGAGACTCTGTGGCCCCAGCTGCCAGCTGCAGGGTTCCCCGAAAGTTGCCGCCAGCTTCCATGCAGACTTGTGGTTGGCATTTCTCTGCCCAGCACCACCACTAACGAAGGGGGATTTCACCAGCCTTGTCATGCTGTTACCCGGAGCATCAGAGGACCTTCTTCTTTTGGGCTGTTTCCTGAAAGCTCTGCCTCCGGTCTGAATCATCTCATCTGTCTTTCTGCCTCTGTCTTCAAGGTACGCACCCCGCCCTGCCGCCCCCCATGAAGGCCTGGGCTTGCTGTTGCCTGTTTGTGCCCGCGTGCATGTATGATACACACACACACACACACACACACACACACACACACACACACACACACACTTCCTGTGCCCTGCTTCTCCCTTATCGCACATCACGCTTCTACTGCCTAAGAGTACTCATCTGTGCAGCTCAATTTCCACATTTGATTTTGAAGATAGAGCCACCCAAGGGTACAGCATAAACCACAATCTGGTGAATGCTTTGCAATTTTTTTTCCTGGAGCGATAGATAGCACAGCAGGTAGGCGTTTACCTTGCACGCAGCCGACCTGGGTTCGATTCCCAGCATCCCATATGGTCCTCCGAGCACTGCCAGGAATAATTCCTGAGTGCAGAGCCAGGAGAAATCCCTGAGAATCGCCGGGCGTGACCCAAAAAGGAAAAAAAAATTTGACATTGCACATTGCAATGCTCGAATGTTGTTTGAAGTTTAAATCTTACAGAAAGTGAAAGTTACCTGTAATCTACCCCTCTCCTCCCATTTATTTACTGGCTTTTAGCAGTTGAATGCAGATTTTTCCGTAAGCATGTAAGATTCTTTATTTTCTTGAAACTGAGATCTTAATTCTGTTTCGCGTTTTGTTTGTTCCTCACTCCTATATCTAAGATCATTCCACATGAGTACATGTATATATCTCTTCCTCATTTGAACTGTGGCACTTATGTTAGATTGTAAGAGACTGTGAAGTTTTAAAGCGAAGCATTTAACTTTTAATCATAGTCACTGTATAAGCACCCTTGATTTTTGGTCTGAGAACAAGGAGAACCCTTTTTAATTTTCTTCTCCTTCTTCCTTCTCTTCCTCCTCCTCTTCTTCCTCCTCCTCTTTATCCTGTTTTTGGGCCACATCTGGCAATGCTCAGGGTTGCTCCTAGCTCTGCACTCAGAAATCACTTTTAGTGGGCTCTAGGGTCCATGTGGAAGGCTAGGAATTGAACCCCGGTCGACTGCATGCAAGACAAGAGTCCTATCAGCTATACTATCAAAATGGCCCCTATTTTGTTTTATTTTTTTAGCAAAATGAGGTTTGTGGGGAGTTAGGATATATAGTTAGCTTAAAGGCTTAATTTTTTTCTTAATTCTTTTGATACGTGGCAGGGATCAAAGCAGGGCCTGGTACATGCAAGGCATATGCTCAACCACTAGAGCCATGTCGTTGCTCTGCTAAATACCATTCTAAAAGTCAAAGGATTCTAATTTTTTGAAATATAAAAGCATTTTCATTTTTTATATACCTGAAAGACCAAAGTCCACTAGCCAAAAGGATTGTATGGAGTGAAGAGTTCTCTTCTCAGGCCTCCATTGGGATCAGTGGAAGTGGGGTGTGGTGCTGTCCTGACTCTGAGAGGGAAGACGTTTGCCCCTGTCCTGGGAATAGTTGGTAACTATTTTAGTGTAGGACTTAGGAGACTCTCACACAGAGCTTTCAGACTGGCTTTTTACTTATCCCGCTTTGGCACTCCTGAGTACAGGTCTTAGCTGACCAGATGATATTGAAGATTAGAATCAGGGTGGAGAGTAGGTCCTCCTGTGATCAGAAGCCAAGAAGAAACCAACAGCAAAGAAGGAGAACACAAAGAATCCTACATTTTGCTCAGTGTGGGACTAAAATGCTATGTGCTTCATTTTCGCTTTTTGATGAGAACGGACAGTTGTACAAATAGGAAGAAATTGTCGGATTTAAGTTTATATTTTTCTGCCCCCCCCCCATTATAAACATTGTTGTAGTAATCAGATAGCAGCCACTGTTTGACATGGCCTTCTGTGATGTTTGCAGATTGAATCTGAACCAATCAGAAGTCACTTTGCATTTTTCTGATACAGCAGAAGTGAACCTGGTTCCATTCTTTCTCTCTCCTTCCTTCCTTCCTTCCTTCCTTCCTTCCTTCCTTCCTTCATTCATTCTTTCCTTCCTTCCCCCCTCCCTCCCTTCTTACCCCCTCCCTCCCTTCCTCCCTCCCTCCCTCCCTCCCTCCCTTCCTTTTCTCTCCTGATTTTATTTTATTATTATTACTATTTTTATTTTATATCATATTTTTATTTTTATTGAGTCACAGTGAGATGCACTTAACAAAGTTGTTCATATTAGGGTTTCAGTCATACAGTGTCCGAACACCTGTCCCTTCACCAATATACATTTTCCACCACCAGTATTCCCCGTCCCCTTCCCCAATCCCCCCCCCCCAACCTCACCACGCCCCCCTGCCACCTGCCTCTATGGCAGGCACTTTTTCTTCTCGCTGTCTCTGTCTCTGTCTCTCTCATCCTCTCTCTCTCTCCTTTTGGGCATTATGGTTTGCAATACACAAAACAGATACTGAAAGGTTATCATTGCATGGTTATCCTTGGTTTCTTTCTTCTCAGCAGCTTTACCTGAATGGAGAAAGACTGATATGGAAATGTTCCCCCCTCACCTCCAAGTTTTATATTTCCATGACTATTGGCCTTAATTTCCACCTACTAAGCCCCTGAGCGACCATACTAGAGGATCTCTCGTGGTCTTGGTGTCTCAGTAAGAAGCCTGGAAATGTTCTCTTTCTCACTGAGCTTGGAGAAGCAGCTTGTATGCCACAGTTGCTGTTTGATACATTTACTCTCTGTCTACTGGCTTCAAACAGTATTAATTTTTATGTGCTCATTGTGCATTGTGTTTAATTAAAAGCAGTGCTATTCGCAGAGGTACTTGTTGGATTTTTCCCCCCCTGAAATGAATAAAACAAATAGGCATCTGGTATTTGTTTTGTATAACACAATCCCCATAAAATGAAGAGTAATAAAACATAATTATCTGTAAAGGTTTGTTTTATAAGCCTGAGAGTGGGCTTGTTGCTACCAGGTTTTTAAATTCTACTCATACGATAAAGAATCTTTTCGTAATGCACAACAGTAATAACAAAAGCTTTCCAATTACATGCATGAATCCAACTTACCTTTTATTAAACCATTTTTTTTCTGTTACAGTGTACATGATAAAAGTTTGTTATCACATTCCTTCTAGGTAAACACATTAAGTTGAAGGAAAATATTTATTTTCTGGTTTGTATTCTGTTTAATCAGTATAGCCTTACTCATGATTTTCCTCAGAACTAAAAAAAAAAATAAAAAATTACAGTCAGTGGAAATTTTGAGGTCATAGGCTACTCCCTCTGGATTCTAAAACCTCCGTTTTAGAAAACCACACTTCAAACTTTCACATATGTTTTTATAGGGTTTGTAGGCTTTCTTATCCTTGGTTAGAGACTTCTGCCTCTGTCTCATTATTTTGAAAACTGTGCTTAAGCTGAAGCTAAGGTTTTAGCATTAGTACATGAATATCTGATAAAAGAACTCTGCTCAGTGGTTTTGTAGCATTGAATTTAATTTCAGGGTTGGGTTCCTTTCTAGGAACCAAGAAATACTCATGTGGAGAAAAAAAATAATCGCAGTGTGGAAAGTGTAAAAATTATGAATTCAAAGGGAGATTTGCTATCAGATTGGATGGCAGGGCCAGAATCCTTGGGGCTGCAGTTCCCAGGACTGTTTTTATTGTTTCTCTCCAGCATGATGCACGAGCCTTGAAGTGGTGAATTCGTCCTCTGAGGTTGTGTGTCCGTTGCTGCAGGAATAAAAGAAGCAGTAACAAAATCATGCAGCGCCGTATTTCACCGTGACAGGTTTATGTGGTTGTGTGATGTTGCAGAGTCTTGTATGTGATATCGACCCTTTCCCTTTGAATCAAAGCGCAGGGTTTCACTGGCGAAGCGAGGCTTCAGAAATCACTCTGTCTAACCTCAAAGTGCCCCTCTCCCTGCTTGCCCAATTCTGCCTCTCGTTAAGCTAATTGCTTTACGGGAAATCCAGAACACATAGGTGATCTGTATATCTATTTTGAATGGTGATTTTTAATTTTAAGATTGCTAACCTCTCTCCAGATGATCTCTTTGAGTTGACACTGTAGTGAAACATGCCGGTGATGAGGAACAGAAGCTGAATTAAATAGACACAGATCCTGGGTTTCTTCTCCCTTCGTGTTGTCATCGATTGGAGAGTGAAGCGATTGAAATAAGAGTGCTAAGTTCCTTGTCCAAAGGGAAGCGGAATATTCCAATTCTGGATCGGCAGTCACTTGGCGTGCTTATTCCAAATACCATTTTTGAACACACTTGGCAACTTAAAGTGCCCAATTAAAAAGCTCTGTAGAAAGAGGAAGTCGGCTGATGTGCAATTAGTCCTGAGTCTCGGAGCGTTTCCTCTGTGTGTGGAAGGCCAGAATGCGAACGAGCTGGACACAATAGCTTGGTTCCAGGTGCTTAGAATAGAAGGCATTTTCAGGATGGATTATTTCTGTACTCTTGCTCCTAAAATGGTTTACCTCAAGAGGCTCCCGGCTCCATAAAAAGACTGGGGGTGTAAAAAAATAAAGAAGCACTCGTGCATGCTTTCATAAAATGTTAGACAGTTGATACCTATGTCTAACCTTATGGGTGATGGGTAATACCCACCTCCCAAAAGAGTGCTCACCTTCTAACTATCTAATTAATAACCTCCGTTCTCATTCTATTTTATATTTTAACTTATTTTTAAAGAGATGAGGATGGGGTGTCAGAGAATTTGCAGATATTGTTCCTCCTTGCTGAAAAATGAAACCCCACTGGGTAAAACCAAATGAGCTGTATATTCTAAGATTATTTATAGTGTTTATGAGCCAGAGACCAAGAAACAGTAAGCACTTAATAGCTTTCCTTATTTATAAGTCAGATTCATCTAAGGGATATTATTCTTTTATTTTTCTGGTGCTTGAAACGTTCTTTTAAAACAGATTATCGGGGAGGATACCCAGTGACAAAGAATCTGTTGGCTGTGAAAATGCGGAATGAATACAGCTTTCTTTTTTTTACTGTTCTGCAACCAAAGGGTCCATTTTATTTAAGTGAAAACACTGCTTTTTGCTTAAGTGAAGTCACACACACATCCGAGTAACAGAGAATAGATAAGTGGCCCAGAACATGCGGCTCTTCATTTCCAATTATGTGAGATGCATTCCATTAAAGTTGGGAGGAAAGTGAATGTCTATTAAGCGAATTATTTTTCCCTAGTGGCTTCTACTGTAAAATTGGTGGTGTGTTCTACTAGGCTGTGTGTGCAGTAGATTGCTATGTAAGGGTATCAAGGAAAGAGAGAGACAGAAAAGAAAAAAAAAACCCTTGAAATACCGTCCTTTTAAAGGAAGCATGAGCTATCTGGAAAAATTTCTGACGACACTCATTATATCTCCTGTCATAGAATGTGACTTTAATAACAAGTTGTCAGTGCACAGTAGTATCACAACTGGGAGGTGTTGTCTGTTTTTCTCAACTTTCCACTCACTCTTTTCATCGCAAGTATACAGTGGCTTAGTCTCAGCACCCTTGTCCCCATTTGGTGTAAACTTGGCATCTTAAGTTTTGTTTTGGTAATGTAAATGTTGTGTGCCTTCACCTGTGTTAACCTTCGCTTCTGACCCTTCCGATTTGTTAGGTGCTCTTTGCAGGAGGAGTACAAGCAAAGATGTGTCTGTCACATTAGAAGCATCTGCACCTCATTAATAATACAGTCTCATCCCAGTTCCTTTCAATTAGCATCTGTTGGGTTGTTCAAGACGCTGGACTTTGAGGCTCCAGCTGCAACACCTGACACGTGTTTCATGCCATCTTCTCAGAAGTTTCAGGAGATGTACATTAGGCACTTTTCATTTTATAGATGATGGCAGGGAGAACAGTCTCTAAAGAACTTGCCTCACTGACTCAAAAACTCAGAGGCAGAATTAATACGTGATTCCTGCTCAGATTGGGCCCTGGAACCTGGATGCTGACCCAGCCCTCTGGGGAGCAGCTCTGGCTGTGCTTTTGAGTCAGTCAGGGACTTGCCAGAGCTCTGCTGGGCATGCACTCATCATCTCCAAACATCTGACACAAGGAAGGTTGCACCGGGGACCTGTCAGGTGGGCAGGGTGAGAGTGGAATTCTGGGGCTCGTCCAACTTCTTTTCCCAAGTGGGTGTCGAAAAGCTGAACAGTGATGCCTGCAGTTCCCCACCTTATTATTATTATTGTTGTTATTATTTTGGGGGCTTTTGGGTCACACCCAGTGATGCACAGGGGCTACTCCTAGCTCATGCACCCAGGAACTACTCCTGGAAATGCTCGGGGGACCATAAGGGATGCTGGGAATCGAACCCGGGTCAGTCGCATGCAAGGCAAATGCCCTACCCACTGTGCTATCGTTCCAACCCCAGTTCCGTACCTTATGCTTCAGCGAGGGACGTGGCTGTGCTTCTAACCAAACACAAGCAGGATGCATCGTGCCAACCTCTGTAATGTGGCTTAGTCT
The DNA here is from genome assembly GCF_029834395.1 of Sorex fumeus. Lineage (NCBI taxonomy): Eukaryota > Metazoa > Chordata > Mammalia > Eulipotyphla > Soricidae > Sorex > Sorex fumeus. The sequence continues at coordinate 62,934,464 of NW_026606059.1, forward strand.
TTTGGGGCAGCTGAAGCTAAAATACTGCAGCTGAAGCTGGGTGAAGTAGGAACATGGTGAATTTATCTGTCACAGCTGTGGAGGTTGGAAGACCATGATCCAGAGGTTAGGAGGCTGTGTGTTGATGAAGACTGACCTGCTGGTGCTAGACTACTGATTTGGTTTGTGGCGACACCACTATGCTCAGGACTTACTCCTTGCTCTGTGCTCAGGGCCATCCTGTGTAGGGCCGGAGATCGATCTTGGATCAGGCAGGTGCTTTATGCCCTATACTTTCTGGCCCAACTATCAATTTTTTGTTGTGTCTTTATGGAGGAGGAGAGAAGGAGTCTCTTTGAGGTCTTTTTGAAGGTCAGTAATACACTTCATGAAACTTCTGCTCTCCCGGCATAATCGTTACAGAGCCCACCTAATTGTCTCACTTTGGGGGAAGTTTTAAAATCAGAATTTTGGAGGAACACAGAGTCAGACCAGCACAGTTGTTCAGCTGGTGTTTGATAATGATTCTATTGAGGGCTCACAAGGAATCAGAGGGGGCCACCCCTTGAGACCTAGTCTATCACACAGCCAACCAACACAGCTTGTTTATTTAAGCTCAGAAAACCTATATTTCGCATACCTTATTTCATTCCCAGATAGCCTTGGTCTAATTTCTCACTAAGGTTCCAGTTGGAGATCTTGAATCTTCTTCATTAAGTAATATTGAGAGCACTTGGTTGATAAGACCAGTATTTGCATATTTAATTTACTTTCAGAATGAATGGGAATGTTCCTCTTTTCTACCTGGATTAGACTGTTAGGTTCAGAATAAGGCATTGGTTGGAACAAAGTAGGCTAGTTTGATGGTGTTTTCTTTCTTATTATTTTAAAAATTTATTTATTTTTTGGCACAATTTTTTTGGTCACAATATTTATTTATTTATTTATTTTTGGACAATGTTTAGAGCTTATTCCTGGCAGTGTTTGGGCAACCATATGGGATGTTGGGAATCAAACTCCAGAGGACTGCATGCAAGGCAAACGTATTATCATGGTGTTTTCTTTTATCTCCTCTCCCTGTGAGGTTTTTTTTTTTTTAATTTTGCCTGGGGGCTGGAGTTTGGGCCACACACATCCTGGCTCTGAACTTAGTGACCTTGATGGTGCTCGGGGTGTCCTTTGGTATTGGGATTCTAGCTAGGGCCGAGGGATGCAATGACAAGCACTTAATTCCAATACTGTCTTTTTTGGGCCCTTCACTCTTTTTTAAAAAATGAGACTGAGCAAAAATTAGCTTAATTCCTGAGTACAGTGAACCTATTTGATTCGGGCCACACCTGGCAATGCTCAGGGCTTATTCCTGATTATGTGCTCAGGAATATCTCCTGGCGGGACTCAGGGGACCATCTGGGATGCCGGTGTCCAACCTGGGTTGGCTGTGTTGCATGGCAAGTGCCCTGCCCACTGTTCCATCTCTCTGGCCCTGGTGAACCTGTTGATCTACTGATTCTGCTGGGCAGTTAAGTCAGCAGGATTAAGGATGGCTACTTGGGAGCTGGTTAAACTGCTGAAGGTTCCAAAGCCAGGTGTTAAGAAATCAGTTAAACTAGAGCACAGATGACATAATAATACCAGAATCTGGGCCTTCAATTCTTTTTTAATCAAAGTGTGGATTAGGACTAGCCTGGCTGTTCACAACTAGGACCATTAAACACTTGTGACTGTTGGGTGATTGGCCACATCATACTTAAATATATTCATAACTGTTCATGGGGGCATTGAGGACTAGAGGGAGAACATTAAATAGTACAGTGTACCCCATTAATGTTCTTTGATTTTGAAGACTTTTCTGTAGATATATTCACTCATGCTTGAAATATGCATTTATTAAATATCGCTTTTTTTTAATGCTAAGTCACACCAAACTCTGTATTTTAAATTTATTTCCAGATTCCTGAATTTAGCTAAAAGCAGCATTTTATTATTAAGCAGTTTTATGCAAAAAGTGCGGGAGAGTTTTGGGGGGAGGTTGCAGTTTGGGCTACATCCTGAGGTGCAGGGGATAATGCTTTGCTGGAGTTGCTTTTGGTGGTCGGGCTTGGGGCAGTATGGGGGACTGACCTGTGCAGTGCCTGGGATTCGCCCTCAGTTGACAGCTTGCAAGGCTTAAACCCTGTACAGTCTCTCTGGTCTCTGAGGAAGAATTGTTTTGTTTGTTTTGGTTTTGGGGCCACACAGTGCAGAGATGCAGGCTTCCTCCTAGCTCTTCACTCAGGGATCACTCTTAGTGGGCTCCAGGGGCCATATCAGGTATCAGGGATCAAACTCAGGTTGACCGTGTACAAGGCAGTTGCCCTACCTGCTATATTCAAGCCTCTCTGAGAGAGAAGCTTATGCTTAAAATAAAGGAGATGAGGACCTGGAGAGATAGTTCGGTGGGAAGGTGCTTGTCTTACATGCAGCAGACCTGGGTTTGATCCCCAGCATCCCATATGATCTTTGGAGCCCACCAGGAGTGATTCCTGAGTGCCAGGAATAAGCCCTCAGTGGCTCAAAAACAAAACCAACGCTTTCCCCCGCCCCCCCCCCCCAAAAAAAAAAGGGGAGGATCTCTTCTTGCCTTCTCTTCTTGCCTTTTCTCTTGAGCCTCAAGAAATGACCCAAGGGATGCTTGGATGAGCCTCACCCACGAGTGAACCTGCAGAAAAACCCAGATTTGCAGAACTTGTGACTGAAAACTCCAGGCTCAACAGAACCAGGAATGGGTCAACTTCCCCTGAAACTTGGCAGTCATGCCCACAAAGCCGCATCCAGCACCATGTAATCTCATCATTGATGGTGATCCAGAGACTCAATAAATCTCTTGAAAGAGAGCACAAAACGATACACCATAGCCATGCCTTCAGACCCCACACTAGGCTGTTTCATCCAGGGCAACTTGGAGGGGGACGGGTGAGGCCCCTCCCCACTCCAATGGAGCCAGTCCCAGCAGCCAAAAACGTCTAGAACTGAACCACCGCCAGCCTAACAACCACTTTCCACACGCTCAGATGGGCCTCACCCACAAATTGAGATGTCTGTTCCTGGACATATATTAATGTACCAAGAGTAGCACACCACATCTGATGGGGTTTAAAGTAGAAGGCAACCAATCTTAGGGGCAAATATATTTATACAGATATAAATACACATGGCTGAACCTTTAACAGTGTGTCACTAATCTCTTACAGAAGGACTTAATGACTCCTGGGTAAAATACAATAATCTTCACAGACTTTCCTGTAAGAAACCGTTTTTTAATCTCATTTTTAGTGGATTATTCATAACAAGCAATACAAAATAAATTATTTCGGTTCCACTTTGGGAGCAGGGTTTGGGGTTCAGGATGGAAATATGGTGGTGAGTAGGTGTAATTGTGATGGGATTGATGTTCCAATATCAAATGTAATCAAATATTGTGAACAACTGGAAAAATAACATTAAAGATTAAAAAAAGAAAAAGAAATAATTCAAGGGCCAGAGCAATAGTATAGCAGGTAGGATACTTGTCTTGCACACCGCTCACCCAGCTTCAGTTAGATCCCCTGCACCCCAGAAGGTTCCCCGAACTTGCCAGGAGTGGCCTAGCAGTGCCAGGTATGCCCCCCCCCCCCCCCAAATAACAAAAGACTAACCAGAAATGGCTTGAAAACATTCTTCATAGCATATTTGATCAGTGTGTGTGTGTCTGTGTGGTGTATATGATCTGTTGCCTACTGTCTGAACTCCATCAAACATGGTGTGGTAATTATGGACAATGGGTAGGAAGTGTCCCATGATGTGTGCACACAAAGTGGACGCGCAGTCCGGAAAGTGGCCTGGAGTGTGGTGGCGGTTGGATAGTGGAGGCTGGCTGCTGGGGTTGGGTCCCTTGGCGCGGGGAGGGCGCTCGTCCGCCCTACTCTGGGGCTCCCCGAGTGGAAAAATGCCTGTGCGGAGTCCAGAAACTTCAGAATAACTGAGGAAAAATAATGTTGGGAAGGATAGTCAGATGTTTTCTGTGGTTTGGCTAATGAATCGAGAAAATTATTTGGAAGTTGCGTTTTTGGTGGGGGGGCTTAGTGTGGGTGTGGCGAGAAGTTTTTAGGCCACATTTGTTATTGCTCAGTGACTACTTATCCTCTTTGGTCAATAGTGTCCCATGGTGGTGCTCAGGGGACCATCCCTGGTGCCAGGGATAGAATGGGGTTACCAGCATGTGAGGTAAGTGCCTTACCCTGTACTGTGTCTTGAATTTGGATTTTTAAATGTTGGTATGTTTAATATGTAAACATATTTAGTCAGAAGCACTGTTTTTGAGTTGCACTCTTCACTTGAAACTTTGCTTTTACTAAGTGAATTTAATAAAGTAGTTCTTCTTTTCTTGCTCTAAGAAACTATGGCTGGGGCCAGGGGTGGTGGGAGGGAAACTGGGGACATTCGTGGTGGGAAATGTACTGGTGAAGGGACGTACAGAGAAGACACATTTTTTGCCTCTTTCTCTGGCGCGTGATCTGAAGGGTTAGAACTTGTGCGCCCTCTGCACGCAACAGGTCTTAGTTGAGACGTCTCATGTTTTTAATACATTTTTCTATTTTTGGTCTGGTGTATTCGCTTAGGGTTAGAAATGCCATTCTCTTGCCTTTGAGGTCATGTGTCGACGTCAGTTTGCTATAATGGACCTGATGATGTGATGGTTTTAAAAATAACTGCAAACGAACATTTCTTATCCCCACGCTCTTGGCTGTAGTCTTTATGCTCTGCCACTGTTTTATGCTATTAATCACAGGCCTCCTTTCTAAGAACTCCCCTCCCTGACCCCTCCCCTGGCAGTTAAATGCCATAATTTAATACACCGAAGTAATACCTGGCTACAATCCTGTAATGTTTTGTTTTGTTCTCTGCCTTTGTCACAGTGTTAAGAGGAAGGCATGGAGTGTAGGGGTTGTGTTGAAAGGGGAGAAAATGGATCATTTTCTCCATTACTTACTTACTCCCCCGTAGGGACAGAGTAAGAGATTGTTAACACATGAGAGGTAGGAGGGCTACTGTGGAAAAGAGGACCATGAGATGAAATGGGACTATTAGAAGCACACCAGCATCAATTTATTAAATGACAGTGGCCCTTGTGAGTGCCCTTTGATCATTCTCCTCCTGGGACTTGGCAGTGTTAGGGGGGAAGCTGGTGTGCAAAGAACTGGGAGACCTAGAGAGGACCACCTTCCTTAGATGCCCTCCCCTCCTCCCCTCCCCCAGCTCCCCCCCCCCCCCACTCCTGTCATTTCCTTCCCCAGGAGCTGGTGCCCTGATCCAAAGATTTTAGAAGGAAAGCCCCCTCCCCCATGCCCATTTCTCTCTCTCTCTCTCTCTCTCTCTATATATATATATATATATATATAAAATGGAAATGAGGCGCCCAGATCTACTCTGAACAGCAACCCCTTCCCCCTCCCCCCACCGCCTCCCAGAGAACCTAAATAGATAACCTCATCAGAAACCTGTGCAGCTGCAAAGTTTGAAGAACAGTTTGGAGTCAAGTTTTTACTTCAAAAGACTGCTGAAATCATATTTGACAGTCTTGTGGGGGAAAAGTGCAAACACGCTTCTTTCTTTATGAAATTGAAAAACAAAAACAAATCTCAATCAGCTGGTGTCTGGTTCTTTGGATGACTTAGAAGTCGAAGGCTGAGGAAGTGGTAGTGTTGTGTGGTTCCAAAGCGTGCGCTGCAGATTCTGACCTGACCTTTTGTGCAAAGACCTTGTGTGCCCCTAATTGCTCATCAGGAAAATGGGGATTTGACTATCAGTCACATGCTGGTTTTGTGCAAATAAGTGAGAGGATGAGTGGAGAGCATTTAGTGCAAGTTAAATACCCCCCTAAATATCAACTTGTTTTTATTATTAACTGAATTTTAGGAGCACCCCTCCCCTAAGAAGGAAGAATTCATGATCTTATCTGTCTCCTAGAGGGTAAAAGCATAGGAAGCTGAGGCTCAGAGAGGTAATGTGTTCATTAGTGGAAGAACCAGATTTAGGATACAACATTGAGGTCTTCCCATTGGTGGTGGTACCCTCCGTGGGTGCATTTTGAAATGGAGATTGAGCCCTTCTGGATTCCAGGCTTCCTTTCCTTGAACTTGTGGGGTGGCATTAACTTTTTCAGTTTGGCCTCCTCCTCTGACCCTTATTTTTTATCTGTGGGTATGGTTTTTATGTATTTTTATTTGAGGAGATTGTTTTAAAGCAAGCAGTTGCTTGGATTCACTGGTGATGCATAGAGGTTACCCCTGACCAGGGGCTCGTAGGGGATGCTGCCTGGCCCCCAAAATATCCTTGCACTTTTGAAGGCATTATTAACCATCTGGCTTTTAGAAGAACTGCTTTCAGAGAAAAATTCATATATTTTGATGATGCCCGAGGCCTGCAGAACACCATTTGTATCACCTGTAACAAGAGAAGGGCAAGTATTTGATTAGAACCAATTTTCCTTAAAGACTAATGTTTCAGTCTCTCATATCTTCAGTGTGTTTTGCTGCTGGCTAGATCCACTCATAAAGCAGGTGAAAGAAAAGACAATTATTTACTTAATTCATCTATTAGTTTCCAGACTTGATTCATTGAATCAGAAAGATGGAATCAGATCACAAAGATGAAAGTCTTCAACCATGCTTGCTAGGAACTTCTCATGGATGCCAGGCAAATGGCATTTGTCAGCTGAATAGGCCAGGGAGCACATGATCGGACCTAATGGAGGGTCTGGCAAGCCCCTGTCGTTACTGCTTTCATGACTGTGTGAGATTTTTGCTGAGTAGGCATGGGGGGGGGTCCTCTCTGCAGTCCAGTTATTAAATTGATTGTTCCATGACCTGGTGTCTTGGTCAGCCCGAACCATCCCTCCTTCCCCTCTCAAGTCCCTCTGCTGACACCATCCCTGAGAAAATGCTTCTCCGAGAGTTTCCAGGGCATTCTTTCTTTCCTGCTTCTCCTAGTCTTTACTGTCTTGTAATTATGATAGAGGCATGTTTCCGGGGTGGGGGGGGCTTTCTTGGGGGACAAAAGCTGCTTTTGTCATTTTAGCCAGTGTCCAGCAGGGTGCCTTTAGGCAGTAGTGAATGTTCTATGAATCAAGAGTCAAGAGTTGCTTCCCTGAGTTGAGATGCTCTAGTCATCAGTCTTCTTTGAGTGACAACATTTTTTTTGCCCCCCAGAAAAAGCCTTTTCTAACTTCATTCCAACTGAAGTCCTGTTTAAGTTCCACGTGCATCTTGCTATGCTCAGTACCCAGTGAGGAATGTGGCTCTTGGTTTCTTAATATTGGATGGGACGTGAAGTTTAAGATGGAATCTAATCTGAGCTAAATCACTTTTTCAGGGTGTGTGTGAGATGAGGTAGGCATTGTCTCCTTCTTGAATAAATCCTTATGCAAAATTGAAAAACCCCAGTAACCCAGCAACTGTAACAATAACCTACTCTCTCCCTTGGGGGTTGTCCTGCCTTGTATGGTTAAGTTTAGCACTGAGTTTCCTGTTCAGGGTTTTAACTGGTCCTAATGTTGAGTGGCAGACTAACCTTTGAACTTTCAGTGTTTTTGACAGCAAAAGAGTTCTCTGCTTTACTCAGAAAGTTCTTTCCAAGTAATTAATACTACTAGGGCACAGAGGGAAGTCAGTAACAGAGGCTTGGACATGGTGGAAATCCTAGTGGCTTTCATACTTCAGTGTGTTTAAACTTTTTTTAAGGCAGAAAAGTCAGTTTCTGGAATATTGCTTTTTATACCCTTAAAATTATTTTTCTGAAATTTTTGTAATGTTTTAAATATTCCCTGGATTTTCCCATACATTCTTTCTTTTTCCTTTTTTTTTGGGGGGGGGTCACACCCAGTGATGCTCAGAGGTTACTTGTGGCGGTGCTTGGGGGATAATATGGGATGCTGGGGATTGAACCCTGGTCAGCTGTGTGCAAGGCAAATGCCCTACTCACTGTACTGTCACTCTGGCCCACTCTCATACATTGTTTACTGTGTTATTTTTGCCTTTTGGGGGTCTTGTGGAACTCTGCAGGGGCTGCACCTAGGGTAGTATGGGGTGGGAGTTTGACCCTTGTTGTACTTGGGAGCCCTGGGATGCTGGATACTGAATGGGAGGTGTTGTGAGGGGAGCTCCTATACGATCCCCAGCATTTTGAACTTATTCTTAGCCCTAATTATATTAATTTTACTCTTGAAAATCTAGTCTAGGAGAAATATATCTTTAGTTACATAGCCAAACTGTGTATCAGCAAGTATGTCTGCTTTTAGCCTGAATTTTTTCTTTGAATGGAACTTAAACTCTTGTTTTTGACAGCATATTTACACATTTTCTCACAAAGTCATGTCCTACTAATGAATTCAAGTTCTTTGTGTTTTCATAGTTTTAGTTTACAGCTCTGCCTTCCCTAGACAGGTTATTATTATTTTTGTGTGTATTCACAAGTGGATGTATTATACTCCTCCTATTTTGTTGTCTTTGAGTTTTTTTTATGATTCTCTGAGCACCATACTCAGCAGTGCTCAGGGATCATGTGGAGCTGGGGATTGAACCCAGACTGGCCCCTTGCAAGGCAAATACCTTAACTCTGCTATCTCTCTGACCTGCTTTAGTGAAAGCACAGAGGGTAGGACGTTTGCCTTGCACGCAGCCAACGTGGCCGACCCGAGTTCGATTCCCCGGTCCCTCTCGGAGAGCCCGGCAAGCTACTGAGAATATCTTGCCCACATGGCAGAGCCTGGCAAGCTACCCATGATGTATTCGATATCCCAAACACAGTAACAACAAAGTCTCCAATGGAGACATTACTGGGCCCGCTCGAGCAAATCGATGAATAACGGGAGGACAGTGACAGTGACAGTGAATGCACAAAAGGAGAGAGAGAGATAGATAAAAGTGCTGCCATAAAGTCAGGCGGGGGATTGAGGAGGGTGAGTTGGTGTTTGGGGATGGTGGGAAAGAAATGGAGGATATTGGTGGTGGAAAATGTACACTGGTGGAAAGATGGGTGTTAGATCATTGTATGTTGGAAACAATCATGAACAGCTTTGTAACGGTCTATCTTATGAATATTCAATAAAAAAATGAAGAAAAGCATATAACAAACAATAATAAACAAAAAACAACAGCAAACACAATAGGAAGGGACAAGGCCTGGAATAGATAAGACTAACTCATAGGGTCTAGGGAGTATCTCGGGTGAGAAAACTATAAAGTATTATAAAATAAGATAAAAAGTTGTCTAGAAATGCATTCTACTTGTGCTTGGAATGAGCATCCAAATGATGACAGAACATTTTGATATTTCTATTTGGTATTTGTTCTCATTTCTAAAGGAAACCCTAAGCAGAATATAGGGCAGAAGTACAGATTTTAATGGTAGCTAATGGGCAAGGACTGATCAGTTAATAAAATTTTAAGGTATAGATTCTAACCTAGGGAGCTAGTAGGAATACTAGGTAGAAAGGGGATTCTATTTTAAATTCTTAAAATTGTGTCATTAATTTATTGCTACTTTGGTATTTATTGTTAGCACTGTAGTGCTGTCCTCTCATTGTTCATTGTTTTGCTTGAGTGGGCACCAGTAACATCTCACAACAAATTGTGAGACTTGTTGTTACTGTTTTTGGCATATTGAATATGTCACGGGGAACTTGCCAGGCTTTGCCATGTGGGCGAGATGCTCTCGGTAGTTTGCTGGGCTCTCAGAGAGAGGTAGAGGAATCGAACCCAGGTTGGCCGTGTGCAAGGCAAACACCCTACCCGCTGTGCTATCACTCCAGCGATTGGTAGCAGCCCTTTATTAATTCTGGTTTTATTACTTTTCAGAATGATGAAGTTTTAAGTCTGCTGAATTTTGCTTGATTTTATTATCTCTTTTGCTTTGACCATTCTTTCTATAAATACTACTGAGCACAATCACTGTGCCATGCTCTGTACTGAGGCTGATAGAGATTCAAGCTTTCCAAAATCTCAGGATGGAGAGATAGTATAGTGGGTAGAGCATTTGCCTTGCATGAAGCAGACCTGGCATCTATGAACATTGCCAGGACTGATTCCTGAGTTTCGAACCTGGTGTAATCTGAACACTGCCAAATGTGGCCCCATCCCCCACAAATCTTCTGGGTAGAGTCTTGAATAGTGAGAAGGCTCTTTTGCTTCTTGTACATGCTGCTCCATCAACTGTAATATGGTGAGACTCTAGTGTTTCCTCTTTGCTTGCAGTATGTTTTCTGTTCCTTTTTGGTGGGGCTTTGCCCAAGCTATTGTCAACTTAATCTATAATAGGAAGTCTCAGAGCTGGAAACCCAGGACTTTTTTATTATTCACGAGGTCCTGGAAGGTTCCAAAATGGGTCAAGAATTGCTTTTTAGCTCCTTGACGCCCAGTGCTCAGAGACACGGTGTGCATTATAGGGAGAATGTACTTGGTATCTCAGGTCTTTTCTTGGTAAGCTCTTCCAAGACCTTTTTTACTGTTCTCACTCTCCCAGCCTGCCACAATAGTTCAAGGACTATTCTTGGGCCTGTAATCAGGAGTGACCCCGGGCAGTACCCAGGGGTCCATATGCCTTGCCAGGGATTTTAACAGGGGTCAGCCTGTACACTCTCTCCAGCCCATAGCTAGGGTTTGAAACTGTCTGAACCCATATAGGACACAGTGTTTCTCCTTTCTTACACACACAGAAAACGAACAAGTTATTAACACTCCCTTTCACTTTTCTCTTACCAATTTGCTAGCTGCTTGTTCTTTAAAAAAACGTTTCTCAAGTTTTGAAGAGGGGTATGAGATTTCTTTTGCACCATAAGGATACACATGGAATTCTCAAAGACTCAGAATAATGAGTAGGACGGAAACTTGGTTCTTTATGTTTGTTTTTAGGATTCATCCAAAGTAGCTTATCAAATCTGCATTTTCAGGAATGAAGTATAAAATGGTGATAGTGAACTTTGTTCCAAGCTTCCCTATGGAACCTTCCCTGTCCCTTCTCAAGAGGGAATGGAATGGGGAAAGTGAAATATATTCCTGAAACTTGATCAGAGAGGATACCTTCCATTCCCTTTCAAAGCCAGGAGATTTGTGTCTAATATAAAACAGACATGCTCACCATCACAGTATGGCACCAGCGACCAGCTTTGAGCTTTGTGGCCTTTGAGATCAGAATTCTTATTATCAACCGCAATTTTTTTTACCATAAATATATTTTGGATTTGTTTTATGCTTCTCTCCCCCTTAAACTATAATTGTTTGTGTGTGTGTGTATGTGTATATGTATATGTGTGGGGGGGGCATATTGTGTGTTTATAAATATACCCCAACCTATAGCCTCGGTTGTATTCCTTTTCTCTTTCCAGAATATATGAATGTAAAAGAAAAACAGAATAATTACCCCCTACTGTATAAGTAATAACTCCTTCTTCCTAAGGAACTTCTTTGTTTAAATAATGAGAAACGCGTGTCCTGAATTATACTGGTTACCATCCAGATCTCTTCTGGGGATGTTTCTTGGACTCTGCAGATGCATGTATCAGCATCTCTTTCTAAATAGGAGGTGTGTGTGTGTGTGTGTGTGTGTGTGTGTGTGTGTGTGTGTGTGTGTGTCTTTGTCTGTGTGGCAGATGGGATGGAAGGTCAGAGAATATAACCCATCACCCCAAGATTCCTAAAAGCGGTGTGCTTTAAGTTAGGTCCAGATGTTAGAATTCCCTCAGGCTAGCTTTCGTCAGAGTCGAACCCTGCAGACACAGAACCCAGGTCTTGGCTTTCTGAAGGTCTCTTAAAGATGCCACCCTGGGGGCCAGAAAGATAGTACAGCAGATAGGGCATTTGCCTTGCACGGCCAACATGGGTTTGATTCCCAGCATCCCATAAGGTCAGTCCCCCAGCACTGCCAGGAGTACTTCCTGAGTGAAGAGCCAGGAGTAAACCCTGAGCATCTCTGGGTGTGACCCCCCCAAAGCCAAAAACAAAAAAAAGGATGCCACCTAAAAGGCATCTTTTGCCCAAGAACCTGGACTGTCTCTTGTCTTGGTCCAGGGACATGCTCTGTTTCAAGAATTCAGACCTGGTTTTCAGCATGATTTAAAACAGTAACATACATCAAACGTTATCTTGCCATTCTACTTGAGAAAGAAAATTCCTGAAGCTTTCAGGAGGACAAGGGGGAAAAAATGTCCTTTTGGAGTATGGGGTCATTGAAGACCCACTTTCCGAGTCACGTTTTATGGTAGTCAACGGAAATGAATGGGCTGGTGCCCACACCTACCGCCAGGACCCCAAAGCACCCCCTGCAGCGGTCTCCCGGCTCCCCGAGATTCCAACCTCCTGGGGTCCAGATTTTCATATTCCTCCCAATTTGCCCCAGAGCGTGCTGTGACCCTCATCCATCTTTTTTGCATTTAACAAAGTTGTAAAGCGATTTATGTGCTTTCCATTAGCCTTAGCTAAGCTGCTGTCATGAATATTTAATGGTGAGCACAGTTTGTTTTCTTTTTCTTTTCTTTCCCAGCCACAGCCCCCCCCCCCCCCCACACACACACTCGGGGGCTCTGCAGCCCGCCCCGAGAAATGTAAATGTCCCGGCCCCCCCTCTTCTGTGAGATCCCAAAGCTCGGCTCTCCCCACAAAGCCTTGACCCTGCGCCTGGGGATGGGGGTTGGGGGAGGGGGTTGATGTTTTCCTTTCTTTTGCACTTTATCCAGTTCTCCTCTTTTGTGACTTTCCCGGATCTGCCAAAAAACGTGGGGCTCGTGGTCCCCTTGCTAGTGGCCGGCGGCCCCGGGGAGGCCGCCTGCTCCCGCCCAGCCACCCCATAGCTTTTCTTTGAACTTCACTGAAGCTCCCAGCTTCTTGGAGGGGGCTCGCTCGGATGCATTCCTGACGCTTCACGGGTCACTGCGCCCTTTCTCTGGGCCACTGGAGTAAGGGGGAATGTCTGCGACAGAAAATGACTTTTGAAGACCCGCCAAGATTTACCCTGTCTGGAGCAACCTCTGAACTTTGGTGGTGGTTATCTCAGAAGAATGCGCGTTTCCTTCAAACATTTCCCTTGATTCTTCCCTCCTTTCCTGCTTCTCTCCTGGCCTCATTCATTCAACTCGAAGCTGGGGGAAGCCCCCTCCCCCTCCCCCTCCTTCCCTCCCATCATTTCCTTTTGCCCTCAGAAACTTTGTCTACTCCTGGGCCCAGGGTTTGAGAGGCAAAGGTGGGGTTGGGAGGGAACAAAAAAGTGAGATCTTTAACCCAAGATTAGGGTGGGGGTGGGGGCTGGGGGAGGTGAGGGGGGTGGAGCTGCCCCCAATGAAGTCAAACCCACCCGAATGAGAATCTCTAGGAATCTGCTCTAGAGGATTGTTTGTGAGATTCCAGATCAGCCTCAGCAAACTTTTAACAGGGAATAGGGTGATAGTAACTCAGCAAATACTTAACTCTAGGTTATAATTATTACCATTATCTGTGTTTACTTCTTCTCCCCCACCCTTCCCCCCTTCCCACCCAGATTCCTCAGCGCAGCCTGAAACATTCATCAGGTCTCCCCACTTAACTATGTGTGTGACTCAGTGATCCTGGCTGGCACCACTATAAAAGAATGAATACCATGATAGAGGGGAATAATATCAGACTGATAGAGCTAGATTGCATTTGTCTTTTCTAGGCAGCAATGTAGCTTTCTTTATTGCATTGGTTCAACACGGAGGGAAGGACTAAGAACGTGGAGTTCTTACTGCCTTTTGAGCTTCCCGTTTATCTCTTCCCATAACAGCCTGCCTCTCCCTCATACTCCCTGTCTTCCTTCCATTGACAGGGTTTCACCTACACCCCACTCCCCCACCCAAAGGAATATCACCCCTCTGATCGAGAACGTGGAGTTCTCCTGGCTCTTCTGTCTTGAGCTCTCTGGTTTCCTCTGCGTATGATAGTAAAACTCAGACTTGCCTCCCCTTCCCTTTAATTGCAGGCACTGCTTCAAGGATGTTGTAACATCAGAGCACTGTGTCCCAAGTGATAGCTAACTTTCCTTTTAGTCTTCCCGGTGAAACGGATTGTAAATCTAGTAGTGGAATCAGGCATGTGTGTTAAAGTCAAATTTATTTGGGCTATCAAGAGGGTATTTCTTCAAGGGAAGAGATTTTTTTTTTTTTAAAAAAAGAAACAGTTTAGAGAATATCACCAAAACAGATTCTGTAGGAGTTTGTGTTAATCTGTCCACAGGCTCCTATTGAATCATTGTTTGCCTTCTGGTGATGGTACCGGTGGAAATAGTTACCTGGTGAGTTCTGTGCATTCACCACAAGAATGCATCTGGCTATTGTAGGAGCCCAATGGGAGCACACATCAGATTTATCTTCTGAGGCCTATTCATCTGTAAAAGCTCAGGAAAGAAAAAAATCACATGACTGTGGATGTGAATCGTTCCCTCTCTCTGAACAAATTATTTTTACTAGATCCTTCTTAAGTGCTTATCTATCTCTGATGAACGCCTACTGCAGTGTGTTTAATTGATGGGAGTGTTGTTCCATTTCTCTTTGGGTAACCTAAAATTGAATTAGTTAGCTTGTGGGTAGCATTATCTCACTAATTCGTAGTGTAGTTATTATCAGCTAAAATCTCTCAACGATTTCTACATGGGCTACTAATTAAATACATCCTCCTGTTTGGTGGATGGAACTACTGCATTTACATGGTTCTGCTTCCCTTAGTTGTTGCAGTGACTGGAAGGGGGGATAATGGGTGCTTGCATGCTTGTCCTTGCATACACATACCCAGTGTGATGCTCAAACACTTCTCTGTAGTGCTCACCAAGGGTCTCTTCCTTTTTCTTTTTCTGTGTCAGGGATCACAGGCAGAGGAGTGTTCAGCCCGGGATCACACTTGGCACATGTGAGATGCTGGGGATTTGAACTCAACAGTCATAAATACTTAGAAGGTTGTAAGGTAGATGCACTAAGCCCTTGGATCTTTCCTCTGGGAACCCTCCTGAGTTCCTGTGCTGTATTGTGGTCATAGCGCCGATGGGGCCATCATTCTGGTGGCCATCACACACTTACTTGCTGAGGTCACCCTCTTAACCTTAGTACCTGCACGTTTAGTTGTGACACTTTCTGGGGGTGGCCTATAGTAGCTGAAGTGCTTAAATCTGTCAGTGTACCAGAAATCACACACTTTTGGGACTCCAGGGTTCCTGACTTCAGAATCCAGGGATTCCACTCAGTGACTGTGTGTAGCACTGGAGGTGGAACCCAGAACCTCAGACTTTAATGCGGACATGTTGGTCTTTGAGCCATTCCTATGCCCCTTTGCAGTAAATACCTTTTGAATAGATTTTACCCCATCTCCAGTTCATGGTGTATCTCTGAATTCAATTCCTGACACGAGTTAGGTACCGCTCTCAGACCTGTCAGCATGTCTCTGTGTCTTTGTGGCTATAGTGATCCAGCAGCTCCAAGCACAAGCTCTTGGCTTCAGTTTTATATATCCCCTTGCCTTGAGTGGACATAGACCCAATAGTAGGTTCCTTTGGCTAAGAGTTCCCACCTAAAGTGTTTCCCTTTCCATGTCTTTGATTAGGAGGTTCACTAGAAAGAGATTGTTGATACTTTGCTGGAATCCTGCCTCACTGTGAGCAGATGTTGCTACCATTAGGTTGGATGAAATGAAAATGAGCGTTACTGAACCCATCTCTAGAATAAATTGATTTCCACATTTTGCCTTTAGTCTTTCCCCAGGATGTCTCCTGCAAGGCGTTCACAGCAAACCCGATGTTAAATCTCTAACCATGGAGGCCTGGTCTCAGGGAATATGTCAGGAGGGAGAGCAATTAAATGGGTCTTTGCCTTGGAGTAAGCGTTAGTCGGGATGGGTCAGACAATCATAACAGTGCCATAAAGGACACAGTTCCATGCTACACAGTTCCATGCTACACAGTTCTATGCTACATTATGTGGAGCACATTAGCAGGTTTGGAGTGGCGGGGGAGGAAATGAGCTTTTTCAACACATTCTGAATCTGTTTGGGATTCAGTGCTCTTTCTTCTCTATCCTGGAATGTAAATTTTGTTTCTCTCTCTCTCTCTCTCTCTCTCTCTCTCTCTCTCTCTTTGTCTCTGTCTCTCTCTCTTTCTCTCTTTCTCTCTCTCTCTCTCTCTCTCTCTCTCTCTCTGTCTCTCTCTCTCTCTCATGGTGCTCAGGCCATATTCCTGACTCTGTACTCAAGGATCACTCCTTGTGGCCTTGGGGGACCATATCGGGTACTAGGAATCAAACCCAGGTCAATGCATGCAAGGCAAATGCTCTCCCACTGTACTTATCTTTCTAGCCTCTGTTTCCTATTATCTTGACCCAGTGATTGTAAAGATTTCAGTGTTTCTACCTTGTTCCCAGGATTTGATCTAGGAACTATTTTGGTCTCAATAACTTTTATTCTTCCCACAAACCTCTGAGGTGGTTGTGCTGTTTTTCTTTGACTTAAGGAAAAAGTCAAAGTAGGGTGACTAATACCTACTTAAATTGAACCCCAGTGGATTCCTTTCTCTGTTTGCTACTCTGGGCAGGCTTGAGGGGGAGAGGAGACCCGGTTGGATTATGTCTGGGAAGAGATCCTGGCTTGGAATCCAATTTTACTTTTTATCTAGGAACCTGGGTGAGTAGAGCCTTGAGTCACAAGCTTAAGCTTTCAGAGCTTCTCAGTTGAAAAATAAGCAGTGTAGGAGCGTTTTAAAGATTTCAGTGGCCCCAATGAAGCAGATGCTCAATGAGTTGGGGAACCACTGTTTATAAGAATCTCGTCATGCTTCCCTGCCTCTCACTTAGGATAGTATGGAAAAGGAAGATACCTGTCTTGCTAAATTTTTACAAAACGTAATGCCAAGGACATTCTTAATCCTTTGTGGATATTTGTGAAATGGATAGATGGGAGAGTGGAACAGGAAGTGAAATAGTATCCCTAAGCATTTCTCCAACAAGTGAAAATGGCATACATTTCCATTGACTTTCCTTTGGGATTTTTTTGAACCACGCCTGCCGATTCTTAGGGATCATTCCTGGCAGTACTGGGGAACCATGGGGGGTGCTAGGAGTTTATCCTAGGCTGGCTGCATGCAAGGCTAGTGCCCTACCTGCTGTACTGTCTCTTCAGCTCCCACTGACTTTATTTGAGCCTGATGTACAGTTCTTTCCTTAGCCTTTTCCTCCATCATTTGTGACAGTAGTCACTACTGCTGGAAAAAATACGCGAAGCTGACACAGAAAGAGCCACTGGGATTTGAACAGTCACAATTCAAACACCTTTACTCCTCTCTTGCATTCCATTCTATAGTGAAAATTATTTCAACATCACAGTGTCAATGCAAAACAAAGAAGTGTGTAATTTTACCCCATCTTAGTACATTGTCACATGGAGGGGATGGAAGGTACTATCATTAGATGACAATCTCAAAAAATGGCCCCGAAGACCCTGCCTGGATGCAATTATTTATTCTTCAATTATTTATTCAGTTCTGAGGACGGGAATGCTCAGAGACACTGCAAGAGGCACTACCTACCAATTTGCAGAAATTGAATGACAGAATCATTTGCAGACTGAGCAGCTTTTTATTGACACTTTTTATTTATTTAAATTCTTACTTTCGCAGCTTAACTATGTTTACTGCACCATTTTAGATGACCAAAATGAGAGGCTGTTTTGTTCATAAAAGCTACTTCAAAACAAATAAATTAGCATTTAGTCTGAAAGGGTCAGATCACAAATGGAAGCTTGAAAACAGCCTCAGGAACATTTACATCACATCCTTAATATTTTATATGGTTTTATATTTAGATTGCATATTTTATGAAAAGTCTTTCTCCCTTTTTAGTGCCTGGACCTCTGATAGTCCCTTTCCTAGCTGGTTTGGAGAGAGCACTTAAATATGTAAGCTCCCATTCCAGCAACTATTTTCAGCTTAATTTATGTTAAAGCAGAAAATATCTGTCCTTGTTTCCCTCCACCTCCCCCCTTTTTTTGTAGTCTTAAATTTTTATTGTGATATCATGATTCACAAAGTTACTCATAGAGTGTTTCCGGCATGCAGCGTTCCAACACCAGTGTCCCCTTCCCTCTGCCCCTGTCCTCAACATATAACAGATTTATTTCATATTACTTGTGCCAATAAAGCTTAAAGGAATGGCAAGTAGAATTATCAGAAAATAAATCAATAAAAGTCAGTTTGTGATGATTGATCACGCTCTGATTTTAACCTATGTAAATAAATTCACATCATTTAGCCCATTATAATAGAATGCCGTTTCCCTTTGAGACTCAATTGTATTAGTGAGGATTGTTTTGTTCTTGTGATGAAAAGATCTTATTTATGCATGATACAAGATCACTACAAATTTGGGCTCAATAGTCTAAAATAGTCTAAAAGTACTAGTTTGGACTTACCTCCTCAAGTTTAAATAATCATTTGTACCTTTTGCACGCCTGTGGTGATCCCAGAGGCCAGTATCGAAGCCCTTTCCCAGCTGGTTGTGGCTTTCCTCAGAGACCAGCTGCCGTTTTTCTTAAATGGGTTTGCTTTCAGGTTTGATCTTTCAAACACTTGGGTAATTCCCTGTTAGTGTCACCTTTTGAGATTTATAAGACATTCTGATTTACAGTAACTTTAAATATCTTTACACTCTTAGTTGTCTCGAAGGAATTGAGCAGAACATAAATAGGAATCGTCAGAGAGAGTTTTCAGTGTTTCAGGCGATAATTTTTAATTTTTTGAACTAATCATAATGCTTACTCTGGGAGTGTGTGTGTGTGTGTGTGTGTGTGTGTGTGTGTGTGTATGAGAGAGAGAAAGAGAGAGAGAGAGAGATCAATTTATGATGCACATTAAGAACCTTGAGGCTATCAGAAGGAGAAAAGTATATAAAGTAAAAACTTTCAAAAGTGGACTCCTAAAATAAAAGTGCACCATCAGTATTATGTTTTTGTATAAATCACAGATTTACCGAAGTCTAAAACAATCCAAGGATTTTATGGCCCCTTCATGTGGGAATCCTGGAGGAAGCATGCAGGGCCCTAAAGTGCCTCCACCTTGCAGGTGTGTGGTCTCCGACCCCATGGGCGCTGAGTGTGCGCCCTGATGCCAGAAGGGATTTCGGGTTGTACTGCAGCCAGGAGTGAAATAAGCACCGCTAAAGCGGCCATGACCCCCGGGAGCACCGCAGCTAAAAATGATCCGAGTGCCATAGCCAAGGGGTGGACCTCGGGCCAATCAGGCCTCATTGCTGCAGCTAAAGGAAAGTCTCCATGGAAAAGGCCAGCCTGATGCGACCATTGGCGAGCACCACAGTGAGCGAGCAGCGCTGCCACACCCTGCTCATCTCAACTGGGTCAAACAAAACTTGACAGAGCATCTTGTGTGGTCCGGAACAGTCCTGCTGTGCGTAAGGCCCTGGCCTTGCACAAAACTGACCCGACTTCGATTCCCAGCATCTGGCCCCCTGAGCCCTGCTAGGAGAGATATCTAAGCACAGAGCAGGAGTAATCCCTGAACACTGCCAGGTGTGACCCCAAAACAAAAAATAAAACAAAAACCAGACCCCAAACAAAATAGCAACTTGGAGGGCTGCAGTGATAGTACAGCAGGTAGGGTGACACGTGGCTGACCTGGGTTCAGTCCTTGGCATCCCCCTTTGGCCCCTTGAGCACTGCCAGGAGTGACCCCTGAGCACCACCGATGTGGCCCCCAAACCAAACTGAACCTAACAACAACAGCAACAACAACAAAATCCCCAACGTGAATAATGGGGTAACCCCAACTTAGAATAATGAGGTGCATCTGTTATTGGCAACAGTGGTAATCCTCAAATGCTTATCTATTTTTTCTCTTAAACTCTCATGATCAGTACAATGGGATCTGTTCGGGTACTGTCTCATTCCTTAGAGGCTTGTCAGAATTAGATTAGTCTGGTCCACAAATATTTGTAGTGGCCATGGATCGTTGCTCACCTATATGAGAATGTTAGATGAACACATTCTTACTAGAGGCAGAGGCTTTTTCTCAGTTGGATCTAGAAATCATCTTACAGTATTTTGTATGGCAAAGTTTACTTGATCTCAGAAGAAGCCCTTCCAGGAGGCTGGAGAGATAGTAAGTGGGTAGGGCGCTTGCCTTGCAAGTGTGCCTCACTTGGGTTCAGTTCCTCACATCTCCAGTGGTCCCCTGAGCTATTCTAGGAGTGGTCACTGAGCACGGAGCCAGGAGTAAACCTTGAGCACAGCTGGGTGTGGCTCTAAGCCCAGAAATATATAAGAAACCTTCTCCAGGGCCAGAGCGATAATACAGAGGGTAGGGTGTTTGCCTTGCACGTGGCCAACCTGAGTTCGATCCCCGGAATCCCATATGGTCCCCTGAGTACTGTCAGGAGTGATTCCTGAGTGTAGAGCCAGGAATAACCCCTGAGCATCGATGGGTGTGACCCCCCAAAAAAGCAAAAAAAAAACAACAACAAAAACAAAAAACCACCCTTCCCAGTGCTTGCGAGTTACTATTATTTTATGAGGAGCAGCATGGGGGGGGTGGTAGGTGTTGCTGGAGGGTTTGTGCCTTCCTCATCCTGGGCGTGCCTTCTCTCTCTTGAGCTTTCTGCTCTTGGTGACAGTGCCCTCCCTGTGTGTGTCTGCTCATCCTCATGTGCAGTTTCCAGGACCTGCTCGCCACCATCTGGCCTTCGCACCTGCGTGCTTCTCTCTCTCTCAGGGCTTGCAAGGCTGATCTCCGGCAGGCGTTGGGATGTGACCAGTGCCGAGAGTAGGGAATAATCGAAGGTCCATGTAGGCATAGACAGGGTCCTGATTGGGAAATCACCTGGACAGGCAGCTCGGCGTGATTGATGCTGCTGGGTACCAGCGCTCAGACCCCCTTTTGGGTCTGCAGGCGGAAGCAGGTTGTTGGCTCTTTGAGTGTCAAACATTGCACATAAGAATTTCATACTACACAAGTCCCGACTAAGTCGTGGGCACCAAGAAAGGTCTCTATGGCCCACTTCCAACAACCTCCTCAGGGTCTCTCTCTCTCTCTCTCTCTCTCTCTCTCTCTCTTCTTCTGCCTCCAGCTAATCAGCTAAGAACCACCATTGACCCACTGCTTGCTCTGCCCTAGACCCTATATTGGGGGGGCCTCGAGGGCCAGCTCTTCTCCAGCAATGTAGCTTGGACTTTTTTTTCTTGGGGTACAGGGTCCCCAGAGTGGAGCTGTAAGGTTGTAAGGCTATGTACTGCTTAGGATGGAACTGAACCAAGAGCAACAGCAAAGCAACTCTGGTGGTAATAGTGATAATGATAATAATAATATGATGATGATGATGATTAGGAATAGCTTCTGGGAATTTGAGATAAATCTTACCTCCATTGAAGAGCAAAATTGTTTACCTTAACGATCCTTTGGAAGATGCTTTGAGTGCGTATTGTCTAGCACGCAGGTGCGCTTGGAATAACAGGATTTTTGTTATGCATCTGGCGACTTGAAAACCAGCGATGTTCAGATATAGGTGTGATGCAAGTGCATCAGTTCTGGTTTCTATTTTATCTTTGTTTTGTGGCAACACCGGGTGGTGCTTGGAGGTGGCTGCTCTCGGCTTGGTGCTCGGGGTTGCTGTGGCAGTATTTAGGGGACCAGGAAGTGGCAGGGATCAAACCCAGGCTCCCCCTTACCCAGCATACATTTCAGCCCTCTGTGCATCTCCCAGCCTGCTCTGCTTGTCTTTTTTTTTTTCTTTTTGGGTCACACCCAGCGATGCACAGCGATTACATTCCTGGCTCTGCACTCAGGAATTACTCCTGCGGTGCTCAGGGGACCATATGGGATGCTGGGAATCGAACCTAGGTTGGCTGCGTGCAAGGCAAACACCCTCCCTGCTGTGCTATCGCTCCAGCCCTCTGCTTGTCTTTAATACTATTGAATTAACCAGACTATTTCACAGATGCATAAAAACTCATTGGATCCTTCCTTTTCAAGGCAGGTGAGATTTCTGAAGTGTGTCTCTCTACATTGGGAGCTTGCTTTCATGCGATACCCGGAAAAGGTTGAGTGCCTTGTTTGAAGAATTGTTCACAGATGTGATTTAGAGTCAGCCAGTCCTGACCTGGATCTGACCTGAGCCAGTGGCCCTGCCACCTCAGCTTGCCGCACTCATGGGCTGCAACAGGAGGATAAAAATCCTTCCATTGTGACTGTGTTTCTACAAAGCGGTATCCATAGCGGGGCATCTCATTAGTCAGAAAGAGCTAGTTGCTTCTATTATTATTACAGTAAAGGCTGGGAAGCACTCCAGTAGGTGTTTTTTTGGGGGGTGGGGTGGGGAAAGGTGTGTGTGAGGAGGGTTGTTGGTCCACACCCCGCAGCGATCAGGTGTAACTCTCACTGTAGTGCTCAGGGGTTGTTCTCAGCAATGCTGGGGATTGAGCTTGGACTCCCACATGCATAGCCTGCACTACAGCCCTTTGGACTATGTCCCTTGCAGTTACTTCTTGTGGCTGCTCACTGCAACTGCTCACCCTCCACACTGAGGAAAGAAGTGATTTCCTTCCCGTTAGTGGTTGTCAGGCCGGAGCAGTAGCATAGCAGGTAGGGCGTTTGCCTTGCACGTGGCCAACCTGGGTTCGATTCCTCTGCCCCTCTCAGAGAGCCCAGCAAGCTACTAAGAGTATTCTGCCTGCTCAGCAAAGCCTGGCAAGCTACCTGTGGCGTATTTGATGTGCCAAACACAGTAACAACAAGTCTCACAATGGAGACGTTACTGGTGCCCGCCCAACGGGAGGACAGTGCTACAGTACTACAGTAGTTGTCACTTTGTTCATCCACTCCAGCAAAGCTTGCTGTGGCGGGGCTTATCATGGGTCAACACAAATGTTTAGCCAGCTACAAGGGAGCTTTAGCAGAAGGAGCTGGTGTCAAGATAAGGTCTCTGATTTAATGTGCAATTTCTGAAGAACAACCAGCTCTTAGCTGGTCTTATCCCTGCTGAGATAAGATCTCGGGTAGTTGCTTTGCAATTTTAGTAATTGGAGAAGGACAATCTTCATAATTTGCAATTAGTATTGATCCACCGACTGCTCCGCTCTGAATCTCAGTTCCTCAGTCGAGGTGTGTGTTGTCCAGCTTACAGCGTGGTACACTTTGGGTCCCTCTCCACAGTGCTTGGTTGGCTGGACATGGAGCAGAGCGCTATTGGGCTCCCACGACAGCCAGTATACTAGCTGGCACTCAGGCACGTCCTTTTGGTCTGTGCGGCCTGTTCGCTTTCATTGCTTCCTTCCAGCCCTTCCCTTCATCTCAGTAAGCCTGGACATGAAAAAGAGGCTTGTGACAAGTTGGATGCTGCATTGCATGGGTGGAGGGACCCTCCAGTTTCCAACCTTCCCACCCCCTACACACAGCCTGTATAGGCTTACACTGCTGACAGTGACCTATGAAGGCCATGGTAGTCATAGCAAAACTTATTGCCCCTGAGGTATAAGAGTTCTTTCAGGGTCTTTTTTTTTTTTTAAATTTTTGCTTTTTGTGTCACACCCAGCGATGCACAGGGGTTACTCCTGGCTCATGCACTCAGAAATTAGTCCTGACTGTGCTCAGGGGACCACGTGGGATGCTAGGAATCAAACCTGGGTTGGCTGCGTGCAAGGCAAATGCCCTACCCGCTGTGCTGTCACTGCAGGCCCCAGTTCTTCAGGGTCTTGCTGCACGTTTCTTCTGGTTTTCCTGAGGGAACTCGGGTGTGTGTGTGTGTGTGTGTGTGTGTGTGTGTGTGTGTGTGTGTGTGTGTGTGTGGCTGCTGCTCAGTGTTGGGCAGTGAGGGGAGGCTGACTGTGGTCACCAGGATGTAGACAGACTTGGTAAACCATCCAAAGGGCGGCTCCGGTGGCTGTGGTTGGCTTCATCGCTTACAGGGAGACAGTTGTCAGGCCAAAAATGGGCGACAGAGTATTGATGTAAGAGCTTTGAAAGGGTGTTTTGAAAAGCTTTTTCTTCAGCACGTTTCATGTAATTTGTAAGAAATTGATGAAAGTAATTTTGAAGCAGGGGTGGTAGCTAAGTAAAAGTTTGGTTTTTTGAGGGGGTCTTGTTTATTGGGCTACACCGCATGATGCTTGGGGGCTCCTCCTGGCTCTGGTAGTGTTTGGGAGACCCTGTTTGTGGTATGAAGGGTATAAAACCTGGGTCTGTCGCCTGCAAAGCCTTCTCCCAAGCCCCTTGAGCTGCCTCTCTAGTCTTCGAAGAAACTTGTAAGGCAGCTGGGAATAGTCAACTGGAATAAGCCAGAAGAGACTTTATATTGTTTTTATTGCACACCTGGTGTGATGCTTGAGGGCCTCTGTATTATGGGAACCAAGCTCAGGGCCCCATGAGTGCAAAGCATGGACACTAGCCCTTGCAGCTATCGCCCCAGCCTAGAATGGTCTTTAGAATCTTTGAGTCCAGTTTCTTTTCATCAGCTTGTAATTGCTGTTTCTCTCCTTGTGGGACAGTCAAGAGACATTAGAGTTCAAAGTCTCAGAGATACCTAATGATAGAAGAGAGACTTTAGGTCCTTCGGCACGTCCACTGTTCAGTTGGGAGGATTAGGCCTCACTGCCCCCCTTCTCTCACCCTTGCCCCCCCCACACATCATGCACAGATCTGTCTTTTTTTTTTTCCCCGCTTCACGAATTTGCGTGTCATCCTTGCGCAGGGGCCATGCTAATCTTCTCTGTATCGTTCCAATTTTAGTATATGTGCTGCCGAAGCGAGCACGCACAGATCTCTTAGTCCTTAAAAACGGTTGGTTTGTGGTAACCCACCGTTTTGGAAAATACCCAAGAGTAAGTTTAACTCTTAAGTTTAAATTATTACTATTTTTTTGTTCTGAGTACTCTCATAGAGTATGCAACTTTGTAATATACTTTCATTCTTAGATACATTTGATGAAATCTCTGAATGTTACGATTTGAAGACAGAGGAAAAATAAGAGAAGGGACATGCTTCTTGAATTGATTTCATGAAATCATAAAAAAAAGGCCCTCCCGTTGTTCATCGATTTGCTCGAGCGGGCCCAGTAACGTCTCCATTGGAGACTTTGTTGTTACTGTGTTTGGCATATCGAATACGTCACGGGGAGCTTGCCAGGCTCTGCCGTGCGGGTGAGATACTCTCGGTAGCTTGCCGGGCTCACCGAGAGGGGCGGAGGAATCGAACTCCGGTCGGCCATGTTGGTTGCGTGCAAGGCAAACGCCCTACCCGCTGTGCTATCGCTCTAGCCCGAAATCATAACTTTTTTTTTTCTTTTTGATTTGGTGCTGCCATTTTGTTCCTCACTTTATCTGTCTTTGTGTCTCTAAAGTGTTGTTTGGCTTATGGGGAATTGAGTCAGAGACTTTATCTATACGAAAGGATCTTTAGAAGCACGAAGCTCCTTTCTTAGTAAGTCAGTAATGTTTCTGAGAAATTAGTATTGGGAGCAAAACTCATCAGCACAGTAGTCTTCTAACTTTGACTTGTGGGGAGATTCCCAGCCAAGGCCATCTGCAAACTGAAGCCCAGAGGTAGTAGTGAAATGCACTGTCTTATCTGTAACTGTGTCTCTGTCTCTGTGGTTGTGGGCACACACCCAGAAGTTCACAGGGATTGTGCCATACCGAGGATTGAACCTATGCTTCCTTCACGCAAAGAAACTCATGGAGCTTTCTCTGGCCTGAAGAGTTTATGTCTCTTACACTTAAGCGAGGCTTCTGTTTTCCAACAGAGAAGCCAAACAATTTATTTTCTAGGCCCGAAGAAGTGAACCACGTGGTAGGCGTGTGATAAGGACATGACCGGAAGTAGTTAACTTGGTGATCACACCAGTCACCATATTCCAACACTGTGCAAACTGGGTTGATGTGATTCAAACTTTGGCAGAATTTAGGAATGGCTTCATCTGGTTTTGTGAGCGATAGAAGAGTAATGGGGTAGCACTTTCAGGGCATACCACAAGCCTTCTTGAAAATGTGCACCTTCCATCTCAAAACTCCTCGATGAATGGCAGTGGAAAATACAGGTTTGTGATCAATTTGAATGATGTATGATTGCCTTGATTAGCACTATAGTTACGGAGCAGTGTGTTCTTTGTTTTAAAAGAGAACTTGAAAACAATTTTTTTCCCCCTCTATAACTGCCAGTTGCTTAATCTCTACCATCTTTTGAGGCACTTAAAAAACCCCGAATTTCTACGTAATCTATGCTTGTCAGTGATGGCAAGTTTTAAAAGTAACCCAGGTTTAAAAAAGAAAAAAGAATTGAGCCATCACCTGTCAAAAGGTATTTCCTTCATTTTACCTTTGAGGAAGAGCTGGGGATATTTCTTATTTTTGCTCTCCAGATTTGCACTCTTGTTGTCCCAGAAAGCTAGGTGTCTGTTGTCTTTGGAACTTTTGAACTAAATAGTGAAGCGTTATAGGATGGTTAGGGGGTGTAGGGGGAAGATGGCATCAGAAAAAATATTAAGTGGAATAGATTGTTCATTCTTATTTCTGACAAGTAGTCTCGCATGGTAGTTTCCAGCCATCAATCCTTAGGCCAGTGTTGGTCCAAAGACTTTTCCAGCTGATCCTTGAAAAAGCTATTTCCGCTTACCACAGTGGTTTTCAACCTCCAGCCCCTGGCCTGGCGCAGACTCACAGATGCAAGAAGAAGAAAGGACCACGGTCCTACATTCAGATTTCCCACTTTTTAAAAATCCATCTATAGAACTTCTCTTTTTCTTCTTTATTGGTGGGGGATGCACACTCAGCAGTGCTCAGGGATCACTCCTGGCTCTATGCTCAGTAATCATGTTTGGCAGGAGTGGAGGACCATTTGAGATGCTGGGGAGCAAACCTGCCTTAGCTGTGTTCAAGGCAATTTCCTTACCCTCTGAACGTTCTCCCTGGCCTCAGAACGCCTGCAGCCTTCATTCAGGTGTAGACAATTTCTTACTTAAACTTTGTTTAATCCCTCCTTTCTGTCTGGTGTGCAGAATAAATGAAGATGTAGGCATAGTTTTTCCAGGGTTGTTTCCCTTCCTTCTTCCTAGGTCATTTTTCTTACCGTTAGCCCTCTCTCCCATCCCCGGGCTGACTCCTTGCTGTTCTTTTGATTTGGAATGATGGCCATGACAGTTCCTTCTTGCTTCAGTCTAAACCTTCCTATTGATATCTGGAGATATCTACCTGGGGGTGCTGCTATGGGGGATCCTGCCTCTATGGGTTCCTTTTCTGCTTCTGAGCCCTAGAGGCATCTTATGTAAAAAGCATCACACACTTTGTGTCTGTAGGTCTGTCTCCATCCTCGGACACTGGTGGTTCATATTTGACCTCACAGGATTCGGCACACAGTTGGGCTGTCCCTCGATATTTGCTGAGTGAACCATGGAAGAAGTCTTCAGCATATGCTAGCAGCTTGAAATTAATTTTTCACAGAATCTGTGTCCATGGGCAGTTACTGTGATGCAGAGATGACCACAAAGACAAGGAGATATAAAGAGAACCATTGAAAAAGAGTCTGTGTCGCTTTGCTTGACTTACAGAAATAGAGGAATGCTCCCTGATTATAGTAGATACCATCTTTGATTTTTTTTTTTGAATTTTGGAACACACCCAAGCAGTTCTCAAACTTACTCTTGGCTCTGCATTCAGGAATCACTCCTGGCATGGCTTGGGGACCATATGGGGTGCCGGGGATTGAACCTGGGTCAGCTGTGTGCAAGGCAAGCAACCTACCTGCTATATTATCTTTCTGGCCCCTTTTTTGATTTTTTTTTTTGGCAGAGTGCTTTTTGGGTCACAGCTGGTGATGCGCAGGGGTTACTCTTGGCTCTGCACTCAGGAATTACTCCTAGTGGTGCTTGGGGGGCATATGGGATGGAGGAGATGTAACCTGGGTCAGCTGCGTACAAGGCAAACACCTGACCTGCTGCACTGTGGTCCCCTTCTTTGATTTTTCTAATGAAGCCCTGCCCCTCGCATTCTCTGTTTGCAAGTTTCCTGTGGAGCATATCCTTGAAACTTTAGTTTTTTTCAAATCAAGTTGAAATAAGTACCTTCATAAATCTAGTTGAAATATTGCATCATTTTGTCTAATTTTTTAGTTCTTGTCCTGAAAAATGGGGGTGATATCCTTGCTATCCATTTATCTTGGGGAGGCAGATGCAAAATACTCTTTAATCTCCAGATCAGCTGCAAAGTTGAACAACTGCCAGTTTATTGGACTGTTTGCTAGAAACCAGCTTGTATTTTAAAATATTAGAATGTTATTTGGCTGACCAACTAAACAGATGTATTTTACTTCACCCGCCTCCTTTCAGATTATTTGTGGTTTCAGTCTTGAGGTTCAGTTGAACAAAGTGATTTTTATTAATTTTGGTTTTGTTTTTCTTTTAGGAGGTGGGGGTCACACCTAGGGTCACTCCCAGCCGAGCTCAGCAAACAGGTGTTCGAACCCAGTGCTCTCACGTGCAGAACATTCAGCCCTTAATCCCTGGCTGCACAGAAGTTTTTTTTTTTTTTTCTTTTCTTTTCAAATTTTGGGTTGGTGTAGTTTGAAGTTTTGGGGCCATATCCAGGGGTGCTCAGGGTTTATTCCCGGTTTGTTGCTTGGGGCCACTCCAAGCATGGTTTGTGCTTGTGGAACCCAGGGATTAATCCGAAGCTTTCCTTGTGCAGATCATGTCCCCCAACTGAGCCCACGAAGTACTCTTTAAACTGCTCTAGAGGTCTAGATCTAGCCAAGCCTACCTTTCACCCAATCCAAAGGGAATTTAACTTATTATGTGCTTGAACATTTGGGTAGAAAGACTTGGAGTAGAGTCTTGAGCCTTGTGTGTTATGAAGTGCTTGAGGTGTTTAATGAGTCTCACCATGATTCTACACAGATGGACAATTTTATTAGTTCATTTTCCAGGAAATGTATCTGCTTGTAACTGCGGAACCAAACCAAACACAGTCTTCCAACTGCATCTTGTACAATCCCCAACTGGAAAACTCTCAATTTACCAATGTCTCCCATCCACAGGAGTGACGGCCAAAAGCACCCCCTTTCCTGTTTTGGTGGCATGTGCTTTTAATTTTGGCATGAACTGTCATTGCTGATAATGACAAAACAATAGCAGTAATTGGAGCTTCTATCGAATGTGTGTGCCAGCCCGTCTGCCAAATGCTTTTGCATGCAGCGTTCAATTCATTCTCATAGTGGTGCTCTTACAATGGTCTATTGGAGGTGAGAAGCTACCAGGGCAGTGTCAAAGAAGGGAAGTAGCTTATCCCAAGTCCCCCAGTTCCAGTTTGGGTCAGAAATGATCTCTTCTTATTCTGTCTATATCTTAGGGCTCTCTCCAGGGCATCTGCTTCCTCATTTCCGTTCTTCCATCTTGCTGTAAGTCATTTTCACCTGTGAAAAGCCATTGTGTAGCATTTCTCTGCTTTTCCTCTCACCATCTCATTATGGAAAGGGAATATGATATTAGGCAGCACTTTCAATAATTGAAATCTTGGTGTGTGGATGAAGATTCACACAATGGGTCTTTGCAGAATAAGCAGATGCACTGCACAGGCTCTGAGGGTGCAAATCGTGTGTGGAGCAGCTAAACTGGGTGACGTTACGGCTTGTTCTTGGACATGTTGCTACAACTCCCAACTTACTCCAGGTCTTTGCTTCTTCTCTCGTAACTTAAGGACTACTCTAGACTTTGACCTGAATAATGTAAGCATTTAAAGCAGTCTGCAGCATCAAGGTAAGTGACCTTCCTAGCAGAGACAAAACCTCAAAAGGCACCATCCGTGAAACATCCTAGGATTCAAGTGGAGACAGCTCAGACATTACGTCAGGACTCTTTGAGCCTCAATGGCCCCTGAGTACCTGCTTCCTAGGGTGGAGTTGTTATCTCAAATGTTCTTGAGGTCCACACAGATATTGTATGTGGAGCGCAGAGTGGAAACTGAGAGAGTTGCTGTGCCAGAAAGAGGAAGTGGGATGGATGAGCTCATCAGACTTTCAGGAAAGCTTGACAATGTAAAATTTTAAGGGGGTGAAGGCTCCCCATTTCCAAAATTTGAGGTCTATTCATATTTCGAAAAAGGCTGAGAAGCCAAACCAAAGATGTTTGTGGACTTTCTGAATCGAGTTTTTAATCACTGGTATAAGGCATGTTGTTAAATTGACTTATTGGTAGTTGAAGAAATGACATATGAGAAAGATGTTGTCTTTTGGGGAAGGGCACCCTCACAAAAGGAAGTTACTTAAAGAGGCGTCTCTCTTGCCAACATTTGGAAACAGCAGACTCAGGACACTAATTGCATCCTGGAGACCCACTGAGGTGCTGGGCATGTTACCTTTGAAAATCTGCAGGGCTTCAGTGTAGTTCTGAGGTGTGGAGGGCCATTTGTACAGAAATGAAGAACCATAAACTTCAGTCAATAGTCTTTTGGTTTCTGTGTCCCTTGAGATTGGAAGTGCTTTCATATGTGAATTAGAATGCGCAGAAGCTGTGGGCTGAGGTCTTTTTAGTATCTGAGGTATCAGTCAGTTTTCAGTCAAAGAATCAGAAGCACCACGTATTATGGAAATAAAAGATTGATCATAGAAATTGAAATTGGAGAGGTGCAGGGGAAGTAAAAGTCTTGCTTGAGAGTATAATCAGGAAAAGCATCAGCTAGAATCTACCAATGAGAGACATGGAGACACAGAGGAAAGTTCTCTCAAAGCCATTGTATCTGTACTCATAGTTTTCATCTCTGTGGTCCACAGCCAGACATCTAGTGGTGGGGTGGGCCTGCTGTAGATCAGTGGGATGCAGGTGTAGGAAAGCGAGAAGCTGAATGCCACGGGCACCTTTCACCTGCCCATTGACTTGAAAGGAATGAGCCTGATTTTACATCTTCCAAGATGGCCGGCAGTAACTGGCCCATGAAGGAAGGGTATTCTGGTAAATGGGATTCCTACCTCACCCTCCTGACAGTAGGACCACCACCATACTCTCTAAATTGATCACATCCATAGTCATGTGCCATTGAGAACTGCAAGAATTTCCCTGCCCCTGAAACACTTCTGGTCACTCTTAAAACATGAGAAGTTTAGGATGTCTGCTTGGGTCTGGTCAAAGGTGTTGTTTTTCTGTCTAGAATCCTCTTGGCATTTTTATCAGCTGTTTACATGCACATCGAGGATCATTGATTTATCTGATCTTTATTCTGGGAAATTTTGGTTTGGTGGGTTGAAGAAAAGATGAGTATTTGAGACCATCATGTAAAGAAGCTGAGAGGAGAGAAAAACTTCATGTCTTCCTTGGGTTAGGGGAAACTTCATTGGATTTTAGCCACCTCCCTAATTGTCAATCAGTTCATCCATCTATGCATCA
The DNA here is from genome assembly GCF_029834395.1 of Sorex fumeus. Taxonomy (NCBI): domain Eukaryota; kingdom Metazoa; phylum Chordata; class Mammalia; order Eulipotyphla; family Soricidae; genus Sorex; species Sorex fumeus. The sequence goes on from NW_026606059.1 coordinate 62,965,863, forward strand.
GTAATCTATATAGTTATGTTAATTCATTTATTTATCTTTAGGTTTACCTGAATTTATTTACATTCTGTTTACTTCATCTTCACCATGCTTTTATGCACATAAAAATTAATATAAGTTTTAATGGACTTTTATCATTTTGTGATAAAACTTTTCTTTTTTGGGGGGAAGAGGGCACTCTCTGTGGTGTTGAAGATTGGTGTGGAAAGTTAATCAGGGTTGGGATCTGACCCAGGGCATTTGGGTTATACTTGAGTCACATCCCTGCCCCTGTTAAAATTCTTCTGCATTGGATGATACTGTTACCTTTCTAAAAAGAAATTCTGCATCTCGACATTCCCACATAAAATAGATTCTCAGCAGTCTTGGATGGTTTCCTCTCTCAGGCCTTTAATGAGATAGCTGGTTCTTTGGTTTTGTTTTTTTGGGTCATACCCGGCAGTGCCCAGGGGTGTCTCCTGGCAGTATGCAGGGTGTTGTGCCATGCAATACTTATGATTGAACCTGGGTCTCTGGCATGCAGAGCATGAGTATGAGCCCACTAAGTATCTCTCTGGCCCCAGAATTGGTTTCTTTCCATATGAAGAAATGCTCGGTTAAACTGGAATTCCTGGTACCTAATTTGTCTGCCTTCACCAGATTACAGAGCTCTTATTAGATAATTATATGTCTGCAGTGAAGGGAAACATGTTTGCAAGTTTGTGGCTGAAGTTGGTAGTTTTTGCCAAAGCATGGAGCAGCCTTCAGGTGATACTTCAAATGATCATTGAATTATTGCCCACTTCTACTTCTTGACTGGTAGGTAGTCGGACTGCTGAACAAGATAAGATAAATTGCTTTCAGACCTTAGAACATTCATTTGGATGTCTGAGAGCAAAGAAACTGGTTTGCCCTCCATATTTTGTCCTCCAGCTATTAACCATTCTTATCTCCTACTCCCAATATGGAAGGTGCTTTTTAGTAAGTTTTCCTTGGCACAGAGATTATCCAACTCCATTTTCCCTCACGGTATATGTTTTAGCTGAGAATGTTTGTCAGCTCTTGTGTGTGTGTCTAGAGGTTGGACTGGGTCGGGGAGGCGTTCGTTATATGGTGTAGAAAATCCAACTTCATTTTCCTTCATGTTGTGTTTCTTCTATGAGTTTTTGTCTGTTGTAGGGAGTGGGTTGGGAAGGAGCATTATATGGTGCAGAAATATTGAGGTGTGTGTTGTTCTCACAGATTAGTCTCCTGAAGCAAGTAAACATTCTGGGGAAAACTAGCAGTTTGCTTGGGTTCAAATCATTGAGATTTCTTTTGGCAGACTGCACAGATATATGAACCAACCATGCTAGGCACTGCCTTGGGGCTTGGACCTCTGTACTCCTCATGCCAGAACTGAAAAATAGAAGTAGAACATTGGTGAATTCAATCCAAAGGCAGTGAGTACTTTAGCAGGTAGTTGTTCCGCACATACTAAGTGCCTCAGTCTTGGGCTCAGTGTGGAGAGAATGGTTGACAAAGGACTGCCTCTGGGAGCTGACAGTGGGCCATGGACCAGAAAGGAATTCCTGGAGTGTGTCCTGGAACTGTACATGAATTACTGTGGTCAGTGCTCTCAGGGGACAGTGCTGGGATGGGAGCATGGATTGGGGCATCTCTCTCGTTGTTCAGGGAAGGCTGTTTGTACAAGGCAGGGATTTGTGGTGGCGCTATGCTGGCAGCAGCCACAGGTCTGAATTTGGCGTCTGCACAGATTCAGCCTGTAGGCCTCTCCCTGGTGCCACTGGCAAGAAGCACCTTCCAGAGATGGGGTGCTCCTTGTCCACATCATAGGACTACTTTTGGGGGACAGTGGGTGGGGGGATGAAATAGTTCCTTCATCCACAACTATTCTTTCAGCACAGGGCGCCGTTGGCTCTTAACTCTGTAGTGTGATTTTCTTGGCTCATGGAATTGTATTGACCCCCCTTTCAGGAGCCCCATGCTCCTAGCTCTCTAGGCTGTTCTTTCCCAGCCAAGTATGGAAATACACATGAAGTTTCCCTTATTGCCTTTTCTCCAGTAGGATTCCTGGATGGTCTGCCACATCCGATCAGTCTTCTGGTGACACCAGTGCATTGTTTCGTCAGAACACCATCATCCCTGCCTTGGAATTGTTCTGTCTTTTTTTTTTCTTCTTTTTGGGTCACACCTGGTGACGCACAGGGGTTACTCCTGGCTCATGTACTCAGGAATTGTCCCAGGTAGTGCTCAGGGGACTATATGGGATGCTGGGAATAGAACCCGGGCTGGCTGCGTGCAAGGCAAACGCCCTACCCACTGTGCTATCGCTCTAGTCCCAGAATTGTTCTGTCTTGCACAGGATGTCCGAGTGCAGAGCCTGGCCTTCCTCACAGATGGTCCCCTCAGCTCACATTACAGAGCCTATTTCTTCTTCTCCCAGGTCCGTGCTGAGTTCTCTCTCAGGGCTCCTTTGTCAGGCTTGCCTGCACATGTGTAGGTTTACAGGGTGGATGTTCGAGGTGGGGTAGGTGGGGAGGCGGGGTAAGTGAACTGGTGTTACCTTGTGGAGTATTTATCATGTCTTCCTGGAAACTGGTTAGGTTTCACTGACTCCAGTTCATTTCCTTCTCTCTGATGAACAAATACTCAGGTGACTCACTGTGTGCTGTTAGGAGGCTGGAACATGTTCTCACTGGTTCTGTCTTCTTAGAAGGGGGCGGGGGAGCAGAGATTTGCTGTGTTTTGGGGTGCAGTGTGTCAGTTTTCAGTTGTTATTAAGAAAAAGAGTTGTTCCTTGCCCAAAGGAAGTAGGGTTTTAAAACCTATATTAGACGATCTTTTGTTTGCTGTAAGATTTTTGAAGTGGTAGAGGGATTGCTTGTGATAAAATCAGTGTGGAGTAATTTGGCAGGAGAAACAGGAATTTGTTTGAAGGCACAGTAAGGCTCAGCTAGTTTTCATGATTGATATTAATATTACTAGTCGTCAGATCCCATCGTTATTGAGCATTTCCCCTCCATTGGGCACAGGTTCTGATTGCGTGGGGGTTATCATCATCTGGTAATCTTTATAGCAGTCTCATGAAGGATGTTCTGTTATCTTGATTTGGTACATAAAGAAAGTGAGATCAGGTAGGATGTTGGTTTTACACATCAGGAAAGTGAAATTAGCTTAAGTTATGAAACTAGCTTAAGTTATGACTCAGGGATGGCTCCAGACCAGGAGATAAGCCTGCTTTTGGCCATTTTGGACAAGATATACAGAAGATGAAGATGAAAGAGTAAAACTTTATTTCTTCTCTCCATTTCTTCAGGCCTTCATGATCCAGTAAAATTTTTCTTTGGATATAGAATGATCTGTCTGTTTATGTATGTATGTATGTATGTATGCATGCATGTATCTGTCTATTTATCTATCTATCTGTCTATCCATAGATATATATATCTAATATATATCTAAAATATATACATATATATATTTTTTAAATAGTGACTTTAAAAGAAGTGCTCTTGGCCACTTTATTTGTAAAAGACCAAAACTAGACACAACGCAAATGGCCCTTAACAGGCAACTAGATCAGTGGATAGTGGCATATTCATCTGATTGAATTATGTCCACCAACAAGAGGGAATATAGTGTGGCTACTCTCTAATGTGAATGACTCAAGGTAGTGTGGGGGGGAAAAAAAGAAGCCAGACAGAAAAAGCGGTAGATAAAAGGCATCCTATAGATGATCAGGGAACTGTGGATTCTTTCACAGTGAGGGAAGCAGGTTAGTGGTTGACTGGGAGTGGTTGGGGTTGGATTGGGGTATATGGAATGAGAGGTCCATGAAGAAACTTTCCAGGAGGGAAAGCATTTTGTTTAACATGATTTTGGAGGTAGTTTCCTGAGCATCTAGGTTTGTCAGGCTTCTCCAGGTATACAAATGGGCCATTTACTACATGTCAATTAAAGCTCCATAAAGCTATTAAAAATATATCTGTGATCGGGGAAAGCAAGCAAGTGACATGACGTGTTTCTGTGTAGGGGCAATAAAAGAGAAATATGTATAGTGGGAGCCTCGTTCTCTGTGTGAACTCTGAACCTCGGAGAGTTTGTGGAAATTGGATCAGTCCATCAATGAGTGTTTCTTGAACATTTTGCCAGGTTCTCTGGGAAAAATCAGAGGGAGAGGTGTGTGAGTCATGAGCTGACCTATTTCTGGCAACAGGATCCACTCAGGAAGATAACTGGGTTTTGGAGTCAGTGGAACGTGAACTTGAATTCTGACTCTTTTACTTCTTTAGGCTGAAAGCTTTGAACTACCTTAACTTCCCTTAGCAGCAGTTTTGACAGAAGGAAAATGGAGATAACGTTATCTTTATTTCTTGGTTGTCTTAAGGACTCCCGATAATATCAAATGCCTGGTCAAAGTGTGGGCACAAGTTAGGAAAGAAGTGGCTGGGATCTGATTATCAACCATTTGAGCCCGTGGTACATTCCAGCTGCAAAAATGGAGGTTCCAGTTTTAGAGGGAGGCTAGTGGTGGTGGGCTGGTGTGGGGAAGTCATTGTGGTTCATAGCCTTCTGTTGGAGCACACCTGCTGGTGCTGGAGAGCTACACTCGAGTCTGTGTTGGGTGGGGCTCGGGGGGGGGGGGGTGTCAGTCACTCTTGGTGGTGTTTGTGGGACCATGCAGTGCCAGGAATCAAATCTGTTTGCAGAGCATGTACTCCAGCTTGTAGAGCTGTCTCTGAAGCCTGGAGAGTAGCTTTTGATGCAGAGATTGGGGAAAGGGGGAGAAGGAGAGAGGAGGAGAATCCAGGAAATGTGCTTGTATAGTTTTTGAGGCAAAGAGTTACAGATTTAAAGGCAATTAGGAGAAAAGGAAGAGAGGAACCAATATCTGTGCCCTGAGCATACTTGCCTGACTCTTGGCTGTTTTTGTTGGTGGAGAAGCACCACCAAGCCGAGGTTCAGGCTGTTTTTGTTGGCCAATTGTTGGTGCCTGGATTGGTCAGATCTCTACCCTGAAACTGCCTTTCGCACCCCCTCCCTCTGCCCAACAGAGCTATGTTGCTCTAGAATGTTGAGTTTAAGTGGGGATGGGGGGTATCACCCGGACAAACAAGTGCTCTCGTGAGTAACCCAAGCCCCACTGAAGATGATATTTTCCCTTTTTACCTTGAAAGGGAGACAGGAACAAAGGTCATCGACTGTAGTGGAGTAAGCTTTTTTAGTTGTAGTTTAGTTGAAGTGGAGTGCTTCGTAGGAGCATCGATTAGGAGTTTGAACTGACTCAGATCCTGGCCCCACCACTTACTTAGAAGCTGCATCGCCTTTGGCAAATAACCTATATCGACTTCAGTTCTCTTATCTGTCAAATGGGAACAATTACAGCAACAGGCCTGCTGTCGGGAATAGCTACCTGGAATGGCAACCGAAACCATGAATTATTTGCTCCCAGAGAACAGCCTTGTGCTTCTCCACCCCAAAAACTTTGGGTTGTTTGTTCATTCTTAAGCCATGCCCGGAAGTGCTCAGGAGCTCCTCATGGCTTTGTGCTCGGGATTGATCCCTTGTGGTACCAGGAGGCCATATGTGGTGTGGGGGATCGACAGGGGCTGGCCACTTGCAAATGCCTCCCCACCCTGTCCTGTCCCTCTGGGCCCCATCCCAAAGACTTTGAAAATCACATAAGGGAAGCTAGGGAGTCTACCTGTCTCTAATTTTCTTTGATTAATGCTTTATTATTATTTTTAATTTTTTGATTAATTTCTTTTAACAAGGGTCACACTCATTGCCTTCCTACTTCCACATTGATTCTTGGCTTTGTGGCAGGCGCCTTATTATTTCAGAGCTCCAAGGCTGTAGAGCTACCTACACCTGGATGCTGGCGTTGGGGATGGGGTAGGCATCATCAGGTGCTGGAGGGGCACTCGGAGCCTCACCCATGCACGTTTTATGTGCTCCCCATTTCACTGGTCTCCCCAGCCTTGAGTTGGTTTTTGAAGGACCCATCTCTTGGAAAGCTCTGTTAAAAAATTAGCCTGAAATGCAGGCATTGAGAGATGGCTTTGGAAAATGGCTTTGTCCCCCAGCTGACTACTCTTGCCTGGCCTTGCTAGAGGCTCCACAGGTGATTATGTAGGAGGTCAGGGTCCTTGAGCAGAGCAGGAAATCATATCAAGGGCTTAAAGTGGACCCATCCAAGTGAATGGCTGAGGCTGAGGCTGTGTGCAGGAACTCAGGAGAGTAACCTTCTCAGGCACTTTCCTCCCTCCCCTGTCTCCATTTGGGCATTGTGGTTTGTAATACAGATGCTGAGAGGTTATCCTGTTTATTCCATTCCCTACTTTCAGCACGCAGTTCTATCCAGAGTGATCATTTTAGTTACCTTTGTGATTGTGGTCCCTTCTCTATCCCAGCTGCCTTCTCCCCCAGTATCTGAGGCAGCTTCCAACCATGGACCCATCCTCCCGGCCCTCGTTTCTACTGTCCTTGGGTATTAGTCTCATATTATGCTTTTTAGTATCCCACAAATGAATGCAATCATTTTATGTCTTAGGACATTTTAATTTTTAATAAAATTTAAACAATTTAATGGTATTTAATCATTTAAATTAAGCAATTTAAAAATATTTAGACTCTCTTTCCTATGTATTTCATGCTGATCCAAAAAGGATAAAAAGTCATGCTCTTGGGCAGGGGGTTGCCTTGCAAGTATCTGACTGGGTTTGATCTCTGACCCTCCTATATGGTCCCCTGAGCCTTGCCAGGAGTGATCTCTGAGCACTGAAACAGGAGTAAGCCCTGAGCACCACCGTGTGTGACCTAAAAATAAACAAAAAAAACTAAAACTGAACCAAGAAATTCAGCATCCTTCTTACTGGCCAGTTTATGTGGTGCCTTAGTCTTCTAAAGGTTAGAAGCCTTGATTGTGTTTTACTGGTGCCACGTTTTTTCCTGTTGCTGAAGGTTCGATGTGGTTTGTTGCCATGATTCATATGTGACCTTGCTGTAGAAAGTAGTCAGACGAGCTGCTTTGGGTGCTTAGGCATTCTCTCGCTCCCTAGCTTACTTTCCAGGTTTGGGCTTCGTGGTAACTTGCTTTGCAAAAAAGCAGTGGCAGGACTGTGTCTGACTTCAGTATGTGCTCACATTCTGCTCTACAAATGCATAGAAGAAAAGAGTAGGCTGGCCCAGTGGAGAAATAAAGCCAGGAGAAACTGTTTTCAGGAGTAATCCAGCACACGACTGATCTCGCTGGTACCCACAGTGTACAGGTGAGAGCTGTCTGGGGTTACCCACGGTTCCTGGCCAGCACTCGGAAAATCACGGGAGAAAAGACAGTGATTTGTTGGTGAGTTAACTCCACACTAAAAAAGAAAAAAAAAACACCCAATAGACAATCCAAGGAAACCAGCCTGTCTTTGCTAACTTGGAAAGATGGCCATAGTGCCATATGGCTTAATTTCTTTCTTTCTTTCTTTCTTTCTTTCTTTCTTTTTCTTTTCTTTTTTTTTTTTCTTTTTGGGTCACACCCAGCGATGCACAGGGGTTACTCCTGGCTCTGCACTCAGGAGTTACTGCTGGCAGTGCTCAGGGAACTATATGGGATGCTGGGAATTGAATCCGGGTTGGCCGCATGCAAGGCAAACACCCTAACCGCTGTACTATCTCTCCAACCCCCATATGGCTTAATTTCTCTGGTCAAACTTCTCTTTCTTTTTTTCCTACCCAATCAAATAATCTACTTTTGTGGATATTTTCAGCTCTTTCTCTTGCCCTCAGCAATAACTTGAGATGCTCTTTTTCCCATAAGTGAATTGTATTTCTAAAAGGTGTCCAAGATTTAAAAAAGGATTCATTTCAGAATTGTATGCTAATAGGTGAGCTATTAGCATATTAGCTATTAGCTAATATTAACATACAATTCTGATGCTATATCTATCGGTTATCTGTTTCTTGCCCTTGTTAGGAAGGGATTTTTGGGGGGGTTGGGCGAGGTAGGGCCATATCTGATTGTGCTCAGGGCTTACTTTTGACTCTGAGCTCAGAGATCACACCAGGTGGGGCTTGGGAGACCATATTTAGTGTCCAGAATGGAACCCAGGTCCGCAGCGTGCAAGGCACATGCTTACCTTCTGTCCTGCCTCTCTAGTTTTCCCCTTTTCACTCTCTCCCTCTCATATTGAAATAGTTAAAAAAAAATCAAGAGTGCAATAACAGTTATGATTGAAAATTATATAAAATTGGAACCTCGGTGCCCATGCTCATTTGTTAATCATGGCTGATCTCCCCTGAGTGCCCAAATTGAGTTTTTGCAACAGACCCCGTAGGACTCACAAAACAAAGAAAGTTTAAGAACTGTCAGTAATTGAGCACAATATCAGAGTCAGCGAGTCTGGCATCTCTTGCCTCCCTTTCCTCAAAGGAAAAGTAATTACAGATGGTTTCACTTCAGGAGATTTTTGTGAGGGTGAAATGGTTTGAGTGTAAAGCATCTATATCTATTTAGACATATACATGGAGGCACACAGATACATTCGGGCAATATATTCAATGCCTTATATGTACTATTTATGGTCTGTCCATCTATTTATAGTGGAATGACCTGCAATCTTATTTGTGTCTAAAATACTAGATATCTGTATGTTGATAGACGGGTACAAATGGGTACCTCAGACAGTCAGCATTTGTGCCTTTCCCTTTCATTCTTACCAATATTTCAAGTTGTCTAACCTCAGGTTGGAGATGACAGAGATCTCCAACATAAAAACACCCTTTTCTGAGACAGACAGCAGCTAAAGAGTTAGAAACTCTTGTACACTCCCACCAACTCCTTCCTTTATTCCGTGGCTTGCTTTCTTCCATGAAACTGGTGTCGCAGTCCCTCCTGGGGAGGGCTACCAAATGGCCTTTTCTCCATATAGAGTATGACCGGCTGTAGAGAACTGGCTTTGACCTTGGGTGAAGGAAAAAAGCTCAAAGCACTGGCCCACAGTAGAGCATTGCACACATGATGTTGGGAGTCCTGCTGGTGGGGCCCTTGGGGAGAAGGCCCCCTGCCACGCGTGACCGCCTTCCCTTCCCTGGCTGTGACTGGGTTTTCCCCTTTGACACACTTCCCATTGAGCCAGCACAGAGCCTCCAGCCAGAAAGGAATCCTAACTGCTCCACGTGAAGATGAAGGCTTTTTGGCAGCGCTGACAGAGAACTCCCCGCTTTCTGACTTAAGTTACACATATTTTCTCTCTCTCTTTTCCTTTCTTTTCTTTTCTTTCTTTTTTTTTTTTTTTTTTTTTTTTGCTTTCAAAGCTGGCAGCCTCATCAGAGCGGCTTTCAAACAGACCGTGCCAGGGGATGCGGGGCATCATGAATGGGGCATTTCTTGTCCTCCTGGCCCCCTTCCCCGTTTGCTGTCTCTGTCCCATGGATTATTAGGCACCTTGCAGAGTCGGAACGTTGCCAGAAACTTCCCTTTGCATCTGCAACCCAGAGCTCCCTGAATCTGTTTGCTGGTTCAGTAAAAAGAGTTAGTTTCATCTGTTTGTAGTGGGGGGAGGGGAACACACACACACACACACACACACACACACACACACACACACACACACACACCACCCAAAAACAAATCTAATAGTTTATTACTATATGAGGTAATTCTCCACGAACTAAACTGGGAATAATGCTGAGGTTCCGTCCACGCTCTTAACAGTTTGGGTTTGAGAGCGGATTTTGCCAGATTAATGAATTGTGTGCTCATTTGGCCTGTGACTTTTCTTGCTGTTCAAGAATTACTTTCAGACCTTCCTATCTTTTTTCCTCGTTAAAAAGGATTTTCATGCGACCTACCAGCTCTCATTAGTTGCCTGTGAAAGGGTGGTGGGGGTTGATATTTAAAACCTTTTTAGAAGTTGGGATATTTTTTTCCAGGGTGGGGGATGGGTGGTGGCTAACAGAGCTTTAGTTCTTGTTATTGGCTTAGGATGATAGTTTGGAATTATTTTATAGATGGTGCTTGGCTGTCAGCATGGTGCTTGCGTGTGATTAATTTGTGCAGCTTGCCACTGGATAAAGAATATTCATTCCTTGGATCCTTGTTCAGGAGGGATTAGCCAAGTGAACTGGAAAGAGTGTCTTTGGAGGGAGCTTGCGCTGTTTGTGATAATCAATGAACAATCTAGTGGTTGATTTAATTCAATTCTTACTGAGCTAGCTGACTCATTGGCACTGAACTGAATGCTTTAACTTCTGCCGTATTTTAATCTTCAGCTTCTACCACATTCACGAATTTTCGGACATAGTTTATAAATTAGCATTTCCTTGAGGAACCTTGCTCTGGCCATTAAAAATTAAGGCCTTTAGAAGTGGATATTAAGAAAGTGTCTCGTACTGATGGTGCTTTTGCTTTTTTTTTTGTTTCCCCAATGGAAAAAATTTATTTGAGAAAGTAGAATGAGTAGGTGTGTGTGTGTGTGTGTGTGAGTGTGTGTGAGTGTGTGTGTATGTGTGTGTGCGCGCACGCATGAGCATGCTTGCGCACACATGCTAAAATAAGCACTGCACTGTAGCACTGAGCTCCCGTTGTTCATCGATTTGCTCGAGCGGGCCCAGTAATGTCTCCATTGTGATACTTGTTGTTACTGTGTTTGACATATTGAATACGTCAAATGAAATAAAAAGAAATCAGACTTTTTTTTTCTTTTTTTCTTTTTTTTATTTTAATTTTTTTTTACAGTTGTAAATTTACAATTTTTTGTGCTTTGGTTTCAATTATACAATGATCAGATACCCATCCCTCCACCAGTGCCCATTTTCCACCACCATGGATAATATCCCTCCCCCCCCCACCCCCCCCATACCCCCCTGTCTCTATGGCAGGGCAATCCCCTGTGTTCTCTCTCTCCTTTTGGGTGTTGTGGTCTGCAAAAGAGGCATTGAGTGGCAAACATGTTCAGTCCATAGTCTACTTTCGACATGCATCTCCCCTCCTGGGAGGATCCTCCAAACATCCTTTATTTGGTGCTCCCTTCTCTATCTGAACTGCCCTTTCCTCTAGGATACCCGGCTGGCCTCTAAGTTATGGAGTAATCCTCCTGGTGCTGATCTCAGCTATTCTTGGGTATTAATCTCATACTTTGTTACTTTATATCCCCCAGATGAATGCAATCTTTCTATGTCTATCCCTCTCTTTCTGACTCATTTCGCTTAGCATGATACTTTCCATATTGTACCACTTGTATGTAAATTTCATGACTTCATCTTTTCTAACAGCTACATAGTACTCCATTGTGTAGATGTACCAAAGTTTCTTTAACCAGTCATCTGTTCTTGGGCATTCAGGTTTTTTCCAGTTTCTGGCTATTGTAAAGAGTGCTGCAATGAACGAACAAGTGCAGATGTCATTTCGACTATACATTTTTGCCTCTTTGGGATATATTCCCAGGAGTGGTATTGCTGGGTCAAATGGGAGCTTAATTTCTAATTTTTTTTTGATTTTTTGAGAATCGTCCATACTGTTTTCCAGAAGGGCTGAACCAGTGGACATTCCCACCAACAGTGAAGGAGTGTCCCTTTCTCGCCACATCCACGCCAGCATTGGTTGCTTTTGTTCTTTTGAATGTGGGCCAGTCTCTGAGGTGTGAGATGGTATCTCATTGTGGTTTTGATCTGCATCTACCTGCTGATTAATGATGTAGAGCATTTTCTCATGTGCTTTTTTGCCATTCGGAAGGAAATCAGACTTTTTAATTTTGGTCAGTACCCTATCAGAGGTCAGTACCCCATCGACACTTTTGAGGTCTAGAAATTCCCACCCCCATCACCATGCTGGTGTATGGTATCATTCATTTATGGGGCTAAATCATTCAGAATTCGGCTCTTGCCCTGTGGGCTGCTGTTGGTATGTTCTACCTGGAGGTAAGGGTTTTTCTTCAGATCCACAGTTCACTGGAATTATCTATCAGCCCAGCAACTGTGAAGTAGTGGAGTCTGTATCGTAAAGCTTTCACCCTTTTTGTGCCCTCTTTGAAAAGTTTCTGCTTTTGTTTCCGAACAATACTTTGACTTGCCTTGTGGTGGCCAGCTGGCTCGATCCTGCGTGATGATTGTTTTCCCTTTTGTGTGCCTGTACCTCCTTGGACAAATTCCTGACTGTCCTTTGCCTCCAGACTCCACCTAAATTTAAATGAACGCTAGCATGGCAAGATTTAGTAAAAATGAAATGCAATTAAAAAACTTACACACTGAAAATACATGCCCTCAATTTGAATCTCAGATAAGCAGCCAACGGTGTGTGTGTATGTGTGTGTGTGTGTGTGTGTGGTGTCTGTTTTGCTTTTGGAGACCACACCCAGTGGTGCTCAGGGGTTACTCCTGGCTCTGTGCTCAGAGTCCACTCTGAGCAGGACTTGGGAGACCATATGAAGGATCCAGCCTGGGTCTGCTGCATGTAAGGCAAGTGTCCTACCCCTTGTGCTTTCACACCAGCTCCAATAATGTATGTGTTTGGGGTTGTATCTAGGGCTTCATGCAATGAGGTGTGCATTTTACCACTGAGCTACATCCCTGGCCCCACAAGTAATTTCTTTTTAAATGTTGCCCATGGCTCTGTATTTTATCTCACACCCCAGGTTGTAATTGGGAAGCTAGGCATATCTCTCGCCCTAGGACCCTTAGGTTAGATCAGGTATTCAGAGAGAATGAGTGGGATGTCAGAATGGGAATGTGCCATTTATTAAGCTTTTTTTCCCCTCTTCTAACCACCCTTTTGTACCTCAACTTGTGGGGTAGCTATTGTAAACCCTTTCTACCTTAGATGACAAAAATAGCCACCATTTGTCAAGTGCTTTCTCTGTGCTCAGCATTGCTCAGATAACTTTGATGTATCCTCATTCAGGGCTGAAAATGCCCCTCAGGGGCTGAGGTGCCCTTAGGATTTCCCTTTGACAAGCAGAGGTCATGCAGCTTGCAAAGGATTGTTTGGGGTTGAAGGAAAAAAGAAGCCCTGGGAAGCAGCTTCTCCAGTGCCACCTCCCTGGGAAATAGTTGGGATTTAGTTGCTGACCTCTTCTCTCTGGTCCCACACTGGCAACCCAGGGAGCTTTCACAGTCCTGGATACCTGGGCTCACCCCCACAGGGTAAAGATGGACCCTGGGAAGGATCTTTGAAACTTCCCCAGGCGATTCTGCTTCTGATGGGCAGCTCGGGTTGAGAACTGAACTCTCCCCTTGATGTTGGAGGGAAATAAATCACTCTCCTTTGGAATGAGTTGCCCTCCGTGGCCATTCCTTTCGTTCCTTCCCCTCCTCCCCAGAAACTCACCATTCCAAATCTGGCAGCTAATTTTTCATGGTCTTTGTTTCCTCAAAATTATTTTCAGGAAGTCCTGGTGGATATATGCGGGATATAAACAAACCACAAAGAAAGACCTCTTGGGGGTATTGTGTTGATGGATTTTCATCCCCCCCCTCTGCTTCCTGGAGGAGGGAATATCCCTTTGTTCTTCATTTAGCTCCAGCTGGGCACCAGGCTGGGTGTTGGAGGAGCTTTATAGATTTCAAAAGGAAAAAAAAAACCAGCACATGACCACTTCCCTCCAGGAGTTTTCACTTTTGAAAGGGAAGTATATAAATGTAACTCCAGTTTTAATTTTCTCCAAGTCACTTCTGAGGAGTAGATGGTATTAAGGAATGCCGAAGGGGCAGAGACACAAGGAAGTGATGTGGAGAGTGATCCCTGCAGCGGCCTCCTTGGCCGGAATTCCTGCTCTCTGAGGCTCTCCTTGCCATCCTGTGCAGAGTGGATATATGGCCAGGGGAGTTCTGTCTCAGAGCTTGGCTTAGGCATCCCCACAAGCTTACACTGGTGGCCCTAAGGCATGGAGGTTAGGCACTGAGGGTTATCAGTTGTTTCTTGAACTCACTGGGTCAAATACTTGCCTCATTTTCACAGCCAGAGAGGATTCAGGAAGGTGTGTGAATGTGAATCTAGGCTTCACTTCTTTTGGAAGATGACCCATGACCAGTTATAACTCAAATGGGGGCAGATGGAAGTCCTAAGGCCCTGGCTTGACTTTATTTATTTTTTTAAGGGTTTGCAAGCCAGATTGAATGGAAGTTTTAGTTAGCTGTAAGCAGGACCGTTGAAGGGGTGGTATTTGGTGCAAGTTGCATATTGCATATGGTGGGTGAGGGACGCGAGGGTGGCTGAGTTCTCAGTGTCACTGATGACATTCACAGACGGACAACACAGGAGGCGGACTGACTTAGAGGGGAAGGGATGATGAATTAGGTTCTGGGCGACACTGATTGCAACCTTCATCACAAGCAAAGCAGTAGCACATTCTGTGTGATTATGTACATTCCATGATTGCACATTTGGGGATAATGTAGAGTCTCTCTCTAGCGTTCGCTGGTTTAAGAGCTTGAATGTAGAAAGGTTCGCACGACTCCTGCCATCCCATCTGTTCTTTATGTGGAACTTGTGCTTTCTTCCTCGAGTTGGTTTAGGTCTAACTATAATGCTTTGCATAGGAAATCGATAAATCTTCTATTGCTGCTTGACGGATGGGGCAATTTCTTTATTACCAGACACTTCTTTGAGCAATAAATACTTCTAATATCCAAAGTATATTTACTTCTAAATGGGAGTCAGAGTAATGAAGCATTTCCTAATGCCTGGCTCAACTTATAATTTAGAAACAGAAGGCAGATGACTCGCAAAGACTGTTTCCACTCTAGCTTTTTAAGGTCATTGAAACGCTTGCTTCCCCTCCCCCCCGCCCCCCACTTTTGTGGTCACTAACTCTATACTTTGTATAGGTTATGTTGAGCCTTTTAGATGGTTGACACTTCAACATTTTTGTCTTTGCCAGTGTAGTCTGGACCTGGGGTTGGCAAAGTTTTTCTTTCCGCCTGTGAAATGCCAGATAGTAAATATTTTAGGCTTCACGGCCATAGAGTATCTGTTGCAACTACTCAATGCGGATGTTGCCACAGACAACATGTAAATAAATGAGCTTGGCCATATTCCAATAAAGCTTTATTTCTAAAGACAGGGCCTGGTTGAATTGGCCCTTCGTGCTATGGTTTTCTGGCTCTTGGTATCATCTGTGGGCTGTGGCTTGAATTCATAGCTTACTTCTTAGTTGTGGAGGCTCATGTTCTCTGACTCTCCCTGGGAACCACTGTAAACTAGGATCGGTGGATGGACCAAGTTCATGGGGCCATCATGGTCCCAGAGGAGCTCCCTCAAGTCACGTGGCACAATGGCCAGGTTATCCTCGGCACATCAGGTAGTGACTAATGAAAAAGAGAAATTTCAGTCTGCATTGTACAGTTTCCTTCCATGTTTGCTGTTTGTTGGGAATCACGCTAGTAGCACCTACGGTCATACTTGGTCATGTTGAGTGGTGCTGGCGTTTAAGCTTCAGCCTCTTGCAGGTTGAGCTATCCCTATTTTCCTGTGGAGACACAGCCCCGCCCTGCTTGAGTGTTGACTTTGGAGGTTTTTTTTCTTCTTCTGTATTTTATGTGAAATAAGGCAGACTTTTATTACTTATTTTTTCTTCAGTAATTGTCTCCTCTCTTCCCTAACGGCTTACCCCCCAATCCCCCATGCCCCCTTGGAAGAAATAAATTAAGGACCACCCATTTTTGAGTGGAATCAAAGAGATGTGCCCAGAGCCAGAGATTCTTCCACAGGACGTCAAAAGATCGCGTGGCCACCCACCTACGAGATGGTCAGACTTCTTCGTCAAGACCCTGAATGATTCGTTTGAGGCTCTTCGTGTTCCTAGAACAAGCAGATGCCATTGGGCTACACTAGCACATGACAGGGACGAACAGAGACGTTACTGGCATCTGCTTGATTAAATCGATGAGTAACGGGATGACAAGTGATCATTTTTGAGTTGCCTGTCTAGTGCTCCACATGGTGTGATATGTTAGGAGCCTGCCCTCGAGTTAGAACAAAACAAATCCTGGATGATGTCACTCAAAGGTGGGATGTAATAAAACCAAAGCAAGGGAATAGACAATGCCCAACTGAAGCCAACCCGAGGATTTTGATAGTAGAACTGCAGGTTATAGAAGGGTGAGAAGGGGTGTGGGTGTCTGGTGGACTGGGGTGCAGGTATTTCAGGGGAGAGTTTAGGGTGGTAGTGACTTACGTTTGCAGAGCCCTGAACCACAGAGTTGCAAACTAGATCAGAGACATAGGACAGGGGCTAAGGTGCATTCCTTACACGTGAACTCACCCTCTCCACCCCTACCCCAAATCCCCTACCAACATGATTTGGTCCCCTAGGAATGGCCAGTTATATTCCTGGAGACTTCTAGGCGTGCCCCAGGTTGTCTATACCATCACAACACAGCCTAAGCAGCTCTGTGTCCTTGGACCGAAATGTTGAACTGCTGGCCAGGTAGCTGAAGATTGCCAGAAAGCAACCTCCGACCTCCAGAGTACCACTTGGGAGATCCCCACCCCCAAATATATATCAGGAACAGGGATAAAAACCCAAACAGTTATTTCAGCATTGCAGAGCTACCTACTGGGCTTTCACAGACTATTTGAAATGTTGCCACACTCTGGGATCAAAATGCCAGTCACACAGACATAGGAGCTCTGCTGTTATCTGTTTAGCTACTTCTCTGGTTGGCTTTGCTTTGGGTGTTCCTTTAGTTTTGGAGAAAACCATCAAGCCCGTGCAATTTGTCGCCCATCTGAGCAGCTCAGAGGAAGAATGCCAGTTACTGATGCTTGCTGGGATGGCTAGCAAAGTGAGCTCATCAGCAATTTCTTCACAAAAGTTCAATTTTTCTGGCATTTTGGACTTAATACCACCAGTTGTTAGTGGTTAATATTATAACAGAATATGGTTTAACCTCAAACTAAAGGAAAGAATGAGCAAATGAATTATATGGCCATATCCTGCTTAAGAAGCAGTTAAGTATAGTTACAAAAAGGGAGGGGAGGAGGGAGAGGGTAGAAAGAGGGAGGGAGGAAGGGGAAGAGAGAGAGAGAGACAGACAGACAGACAGACAGACAGACAGACAGACAGACTTCTTTGCTGTGAAATTGGTTGAGTTAGCCAGATATTCCTCCTGCTATTTACTGAGTTCAGTGTTTCAAGGGGTGGAGAGGGTTGGGGGATGGAGTGAAATGAACGAAAAATTCCAATTGCGTTAAAGGGGTCTGCCTTTTTTTTTTTCTGTATGTGTGTGTGAGGGGTGGGGAGGAAGAGGAGGGGGAGGTGGGGAGAGGAAAAAAATGAAAAACATTTCAGAGCTGTAGCAAATGGCTGGGCTGACCTGGGTTCGATCCCAAGCATCCCAAATGGTCACTAAGCACCTCCAGGAGTGATTTCTAAGCATAGAGCCAGGAATAAGCCTAGAGAACAGCTAGGTATGGCTCAAAAACCCAAATTCATAAATCATTTCAGACTGTAGTATCCAATGAGATTCTGTGAAAGAGAAGGTCCAGAGAGAAGGGGTAGGGGGAGGGTTGTGCGTTCCATAGACCCCATCCTGAAGTGGCTCTTATACTGCTGTAGCGCTATTGGAGACACACCTTTGCACAATGTTTAGGGCATGAAGGTTGGGCCCTTGTGAATGGGATTAGTGCCCTTCTGAGAGGCCCAGAAAATGCCCTCTGCCCTTTCATCCAGGGCAGACAGGAAGTAGACTCTGCCTACTGGAACTTTCAAGACTTCTGGCATTCCGGGCTGTAAAAAACAAATTTCTGCTATTAGAAATTTAAAAATGGCATTTTGCAATAGCAATCCAAATGGACTAAGACAAAGACTTTTGGCTAACAATCAGATACTGCAGATGTCATATCTGGCATCCCTCCTTGGGTTTCCTTTCAGGAAGTGAGAAAAGTGATATTTGCCATGCTGAGTTGTTAAAAGGAGCAAAGAAATATCCAGGATACGCTGATCGACATGGTGGGGGTGTGTCCCACTGAACTCTGATGGCTTTGATGATAAAATCTGGTGCACATGAGAAGCGAATAAAAAAGGGAGAGTTCAATAAAATTTTCTTGGAAAGGTATTGCAGGAACTGCACCAGAGTCGGCAAAGTCTTGCTGATTCAAAGGGCACTGGAGAAAGGGAAGTGGTGCTTTGTGTGCCCCAGGGTGGGGAAGGTGAAGCCTGGCAGATAGAGGACAGACATATGATGAGCTGCCTCTTAGTCAAAGGTCAAGTGTTTCCATTTCATTACGATAAGGACTGAGATTCTATTCAGTGTGCACGTTCTCTGTGCTTATTGACCCTCATCCATATAACATGTGCCTGTGAAAAATGGAACCCTTATAGAAAGTTCCATATAATCCTATCCTGCGCCACCAAATCGGCACTATTATTATAAAGTGTTTGTGAAGCTTGTGTGTGATTAAGAGTTACAATGCTGGCGATGGGGAAGATGGAGGGAGAGGAGCTCCCCAGGCAGTGAGCAGGACTGTCTAAGAAAGGATGGCATATGGGGACGGGGAGTCTTCTGATTGTGTTGTCTGAACAGAGGTGTCACTGAGCATGTTAGCCACCAATCTGGTGGAAGTCGGTACGGTTGGGGACATGCCAGCTCTTTGAAGTGGCCGGGGAATATGTGTTTGAAGATAATCTGTTAGGCAGCTGGAATCATACAAGGGGGACTTAGGAAAGAGTTGAAGTTTAGGAATAAAGACTTGAAAGCAAAAGATATCTAAAACAGGAGGCCAAAGAGCAGTAGTATAGCAGTCTTTATTCAGGAAGTAAGCAAGCTTTGTTTGTGTGGTTTCTGGGGATACAGGCTCTTATCTGGATCGCGATAAACCAACTAAATGGTTAAAACGATCAGGTAGGTATCTCCATGCAAGACCTTATGGAGTCTATTCTCAGATGAGTCCATCGAATTTAGCTTCTCATACTGGCAAAGTAGAAAAGTCTTAAAGGAATAATCATGTCCATCCCCCCAACATGAAAGAAGCCTGATATCAGGATATCCTCGAACTTAATAAAGTGTTCAGTATACACTTCTAGTGTCCTCATTCTTAAGGCTGTGCTGTGAATGATGTTTTTAACTGATAGTACAGGTGTAAGGCACTCTTGCATCTTACCAATCCAGGTTCACTCCTGAGTAGCACTGGGTTTGCTCCCTCTTGGGAAGAATAGAAATGTTTTAGAGAAGGGTGCTATTAAGCGTATCACTGAAAATCTGTGACAAAGATAAATTTTGGGCGTTTTACTTGTGTGTGTATGTGTGTGTGTTTGTGTGTGTGTGTGTTGTTTGTGGAAGTTTTGTATCTGAAATCACTGCTTTCAGTACTGGGGGAAATTGTATTTTTAAATAATTAAAAACATTTTTAAAAGATGAGGGAGAAATGACCAGTATCATTTCCTTCAATTTTTGTACTTAAAAAAATGTGTCATGAAAATTCCAAGCAACTGTGATTGGTCAGGGTCTGTGAAAGTTTCTGGGTCCCTTTGGCTTCTCATGGTCTGGGAGCTGGGCTTGTTTTCCAGCACTGGTCCTCCTGCATGAGATGGGAGGGGTCAGGAGTGTCACTCAGGGTCTCTGGGCTTGTGCTGAGCAGCGAAGACAGCAGCACGTGCACGTGACTGAGGACTAAGGTCCAGTTGGAAGAGCCCCAGCACCACCTTTATTGTGTCAGCAGTCAGAGCTTTGTTTTGTTTTTCTGCCACACCCAGCTGTGCTCAGCATCACTCCTGGAGGAGCTCTGGGGACTGGGAACTAAATCCCTGTTGCTAGAGTGCAAGCTTCTTAACCATGTATCTCTCCTTATTTGCCAGTTTTTCCGAACCAGTGCATTCCTTTCCACCCTCTCTTCTTCCCAAATTCATGCTCTGTTTCTGCCACAACCCTTCGGTGACACTATTTTATTTATTTATTTTTCTTTTTGGGTCATACCTGGCAATGCACAGGGGTTACTCCTGGCTTTGCACTCAGGAATTACCCCTGGTGGTGCTCTGTGGACCATATGGGATGCTGGAAATTGAACCCGGGTCAGCCGCATGCAAGGCAAATGCCGTATCTGCTGTGCTATTGCTCCAGCCCTGGTGACAGTATTTTAATGCGCCTTATGGTCAGCAACCTGGTAGTTCAGTGGAAATAATAGACATTATGAAATTAGACACATTTCATAATGTCTAATGTAACTTCTTTGTGAACAAATTGAAGCCTCTTTACTCATAAACTCATCTTTTGCAGCTAAGCCCCAATGGGGGTAGAGTCTGTTTCTCTGAGGCAGCCAAGTCCTCACTTTCCAGGTAACCTGAGGATTTCCATATGCAAGGAAGAAAAGAAGACTGCCAGCCTCAGCATTGGCTGATTTTTTCCCCCCCCTGTGATGAGGGTAGAGCAGCAGCAGGTGCTGGCCGTGTCCCCTGTCGAAATGTGTGGCAGTCTGTGGGCACCAGGCCGCCCCAGGGAGCACGTGAGAGCCCCGAGCAGTAGGCTCTTTGTGCTGCTCGAGTTCCAGGCTTTCAGTTTTGTGTGTGTGAGCCCACTGTGCTGTCCCCTGACTATCTGTGTGATCCAGATACCATATGGTTTCTCCATCCTTGTCAGAACTGCCGTTGTCTCTGTCCTTTAGCACCCCAGGCTCAAACAACAGCCCCCCCATTTAGAACCCTGAAAGGTGTGACTGGTGTTTGTCACCTTCCTGTGCAAAGAGCATAGACTGTGTCAGTTCCAGAAACGACGTCTCAAGATCTCCGGAAGGAAGTGTTGGCAATGGTTCGTGTGCCTGTGATTCTGGTAACCAGGGAAACTGGTCCCTGATCCAAAGCTTCCTTTAAAAAAAAAAAAAGTTACTACCTTTTGGGAATTGCCTCTGAATCACTCACAGCAAGATTCCAGAGGGATCTGGAATTAAACTAGGTCACTTCCGCAGTCTATATCAAGAAGTCACAAAGTACACAAAGTACCCCTTTTTTAAGGAGCGAACTCAGTACATTGACAATATAATGTTTCATCAATCTAATGTTCTTCATCTAACATCTGTTATAATGGCTGTTGAGTAAACCCTACCCAGCTCATGTATTATTGTTTTTCTTTGCGTTTGTGTATGTGACCTCTGGGCCACACCCAGAGGTGCTAGTTTGTACTCCTGGCTCTGTGCTCAGGGGACTATATGTGGTGCCAGGGATCAAACCATTATTGTGGCCATAGCTTCATGTAGGGCTTTCTTCCTATCCTATTTGACTCTTTATTTGTTATTGTTGTTGTCATCTTCTTGTTGTTCCTCCTCCTCCTCCTCCTCCTCCTCCTCCTCCTCCTCCTCTTCCTCCTCCTCCTCCTCCTCTTCCTCCTCCTCCTTGCTCCTCTTCCTCTTCCTCTTCCTCTTCTCCCTCTTCCTCTTCCTCTTCTTCATCTTCTCTTCCTCCTCCTCCTCCTCCTCCTCCTCCTCCTCCTCTTCTTCTTCCTCTTCGCCCCAGTTCACCTTTGGATATTCTTCACAATCAAATAGTTGCCCAACTTGCAAATGGATTTAGCTACTTCTTTCATCTTGTATAGGATCATAAACATTGATGTTGGCTTAGATGATATACAGACCTTTCCTTTAGCAAAGGAGACAAAAATCTTTAGGAAGATTCTTCGGGACAGAAGCCATGGGCCAAATCTCAATATACACACTTAAAAAATATTCTCCACACAAAGAACTGAACACTGGACATAGATCATTGTAGTATTGCTGCCAACACTATTTGAACAATTCTTCCGGTTCCAAAGATTTCTGAGCTCTGGATCACAGGAAAGAAATACTGAGTTCACAGAAAACCAAAAATCGAGTAGTCCTTCCAAGTTGAAGGATCTTAGTCTCAAATTCTGCTGTGGCCAAACAGGCTTTTCAAGGATGTCAACGTGAATGTTGTATGAATGGGCAATTACTTGGTGAAATGCAGTGAGTTCAGGTGCCTTTTAAAGTTCATTCACCTTGTAGAGACCCTAGACAGCCAGGATTCAACCCCTCTCTTAGAGTTGTTGAATGAAATCAGCTGCAAACTGAAATTGTGCTGCATATTCCAAAGTAACAGGTTTCAGAATGAAGAGGTGCAAATAGGAAGAAATGTAAAATGAAATTTTGCACAGGAACTCTTTATATCCAATGCCATTTAATAATTTAGTTGTGTATCTGAGGATCTGATATTTGCTTAATCTTAATTTCTCTTCCCATGAAAGACACCACAAAACTTTGATGGGATTTTGAAGAGACCAGAGAATTAGAATCATGAAAA
This sequence comes from Sorex fumeus, assembly GCF_029834395.1. NCBI lineage: Eukaryota > Metazoa > Chordata > Mammalia > Eulipotyphla > Soricidae > Sorex > Sorex fumeus. The sequence goes on from NW_026606059.1 coordinate 62,988,074, forward strand.
TCATGATTCATGAAATAGTGCCAACCCTGAAATGAATCTTGATTGTCTTAAAATGTTGGTCCTCGAATCTTAGAGTGTATCTGAATTACCTGAAGCACTTCCTACCTGAAAGATTGCTGGGCATTACCACCAGACTTTTGATTCAGTGGATCAAAGATAGAGCCTGCAAATTTGCATTTTTAACATGCTCCTAGGAGACAGCTGTTGCTCCAGAAACTGCACATTGAGAATCCCTAAATTAAGGGTACTCTCTAACTGTTTCCTTAGTTTAATAAAGGTCTCTGTTAAACTGAGTGCTTTGGTTTTATTTTCAATGTAGTTGTGCTTCTAGTCACAAGAGGCTACAGACCTGAAATAGAACATATGAAGCAGTAGAGTGCCTGGTCACTGGTTAACCGTTAACATTAGGTTTGGTGACGAGGACTGATTTGGAGAGGAAGCCTACAAAGATTGCATTGAGAATTAATCTTAAGTAAGCACTTGTGCATTGTTGGAGATAATAAAATTGGCATAGCTACAAGAAAATAATATAGATTCTGGGGCCGGAATGATAGTACAATGGATAGGGTGCTGGCATTCCACATAACCAAACCAGGTTTGATCCCAGGCATCTCATATGGTCCTCCATGCACCACTAGGAGTTACCCTGAGTGCAGAGCCAGGTGTTACCCCTGAGCATTGCTGCATGTGGCCTAAAATGCATCCCTCCAAAATAACATAGATTCCTAAAAATAAATTAAAATAGAGCTCTGATCCAGCAATTCCATTTTCTAGGTATATAGCCAAAGGAAGTGAAATAATTTTTTTTTTTTTTGTGGGAGGGATTTGGGCTATACCCAGCTGTGCTCAGAACTTACTCCTGGCTAGGTGTTCAGTAATCACATCTGGCAGGGCTCAGGGGTCCATGCTGGTGCCAGGATTAGAACCAGGGTTGTTTACATGTAAGACCTAACCCCAGTATTATCTCTCTGGTCCGTGAAATTAGTTTCTTGAAGAGATTATCTTCATTCCCTTTCTCATTGCAGCATTATTCAAAATAGCCAGCATATGAATATAATATAAGTCTCTAACTATGGATTAATGGACAGCAAAATTGTGGTATGTGTATACAATGAAATATTATTCAGTTATTAAAATAAGGCAATTCTGTCAGCAGTATATATGAACCAGTGAAATGAGCCAAGCAGAGAAAGAGATGTTTCTGTACACTGAATCAAAAAAGTCAGACTTTTAGCAACAATAGAATGGTAGGTGTAGGGTCTGAGGGATGGGGAAAGGGGGAACTTAGTCAATGAATACAAAATTTAGTTTTAAGATTAACAGGCTCTGGTGATCTGATGTACAGCAAGGGGATTAGAGTTAATAATACTCTATCATGTACTTGGAATTTGCTAAAAGAGTAGATCTCACACATTTTCAGAAGCAAAAAAAAATTACTATTTGAAAAGAAAATTAATTGAACCTTAGCTGACACAGACTCTTACCATCCCTTTGAAGGTCAGGTGTGGAGACGGCCGACAGGAACATACCTGGGAGGTTGGGGAGATGAGTTCCGTGAAGAAGCATCCACTATGGTCCGGAAGTCAAAGACCAGCTGCCCACAGAGTTTTATTGACCTGGTGGACCTTTTCATTTTGAATTAATTGCCTCCTTAAAGATTTTTTTGCGTCAAAAAAAAAAAGTGATTTCTCTCTTTGATGGAATGAAATTGAGAAGTTGTGGCTACTCTACCCAGCTGATCCGTTATCTGCAGCAACAGGCATCTGAAGCTGAGTTTCTTTGTGGCTGTATTAGACTGGGAAGGCCCTTCCCAGGCCATTTCAATCTCCGGGAGCTCACCCCTGCCACACATGGGGCCCGCTTTTTGGTGTTTTTGTTTTTGTTTTGGGGTCACATCTGGAGGTGCTCAATAAAATGGTATGCAAAACCTGTGAGCATTAGCCCTCTGAGCAATCTCCCAGCCCCTAGGACCAGCTTTTTTCCATCTATTTTTTGACTAGCACTTAATATTGGACAGTCTGCATCATCGAAGATGCAAATTCAAGAGAGTATGTATCCTCCTTTTTGGGTCCCAGTTGAAATATGGGGAAGAGGTTCTCCTTCAAGAACCTTTAAAAATTAACAAGGAGGGGGGCCAGAGCGATCATACAGCAGGTATGATGTTTGTCTTGTATGTGGCTAACCTGATCCCCAGCATCCCATATGGTCCTCCAAGCTGCACCAGGAGTGATTTCTGAGTGTAGAGCCAGGAGCAACCCCAGTACATGGCCAGGTGTGTTCCAAAAACTTAAAAGCAAGATAAAACCAGGACGAGGACGACCAGGAAGATAATATAGTGGGTAAGATGCTTGCCTTGTATGTGGCTGGCCTTGCTCAATCCTCTGCATTGTAGAGTTCCCCCAGGCTGCCTGAATTACCCCTGAGAATAGAGCCTGGAATAACTTCCCCAGCACCTCTAGATGTGGCCCAGCCCTCTCCCCGAAAAAACGAAGAGAGTTGGATATACGATTTTGTTTTCAACCTCCTCCTCCTGCTTCCTTTTTACTCTGGGAGGGGAGATGGAGGAAGGAGAAAATACACTTTCTAGAAATTGATGCCAAGAGCAGAGAACCCTCTAATTTTTCTTTCTAAACTATAGCCCTGGGATCTAGATGAGGATATTTCTGATAAGAGAATGCATGTTCCTAGGTGGTTTAATTAGTGTTTATCCACTAGAAACACTTTTCTTTTCAGAATCCTGTTATTTATTTATCACGCTGGTGTTTCTGTTCCCATTTTTTCTCAGCATCTTGAGTCTGCCTTGCCCAGCTTGGCTTTTCTATCCCCAGCCTTTGTTCAAACAGGGAAACACACGGAGTAGAAGAAAACCCTTTTCACAAAATCTTTTATCTGCCTGAACCACTCGGTGGCTATTTTATTGGACGGTGGGGGAAGGAGGGAGAAGCTTGAAGAGCCTTAGAAAAGCACGGATTTAAATCTGATCATTATCAGACTGAGAACTAGATACTTTGGCAACTTTCATGAGTGTATATCCCTGGGAATTTTTGGGCTAAATATCATCCTGAAGTTTTGACTGTATACAGAATTTAGGCCACCCACATTGTACGCTTCAACCCCCCCCCCCCAAAAAAAAACAAAGAAAACTGTCTAGTGTAGTTTAAATGATGTGTTTCAAGAATTTGGTTGAACTTGTAATTTAACCTGGAGGAGAGCAAACAAATACTTGTGGGAAAATATTTGTGCTTAAGTTCAATAAGGAATGTGCAAGTGAATTAACTTCCCTCTAAGAAGCCCAAGTTAGTGTGTGGTGCTGTGCTTTTCAGTAGCAAGTAGGAGAGAACAGAGAACTGACTCTTGCTTTGGAACTTGACTTGCTAGGAACAGTGCTTGGAGTCAGGTCTTCGGGTGTTCCATCAAATTTCTTCAAAATGAATAAAGGGAAGATATGCTGGGCCTTTGCACTGTACAACGTGGTACATTTTCGGAATTCAACTCCATCAAGATTCCCACCTCTTGAGTCTGAATCTTCTCTTTGGTATTTATTGCTCAACGTTCTTAGAGGTTATACTATGGCTTAATTCAAGGTGTTGGAAAAATGTTGGTCAAGACTGGACCAGTAACTGTTGATCTTAAAAATTGTTATTTCTGGGGCTGAAGTGATAGCACAGCTGGTAGGGTGTTTGCCTGACAAGCGGCCGACCCGGGTTCGATTCCCAGCATCCCATATGGTCCCCCGAGCACTGCTAGGAGTAATTCCTGAGTGCATGAGTCGGGAGAACCCCTGTGCTATGATGGGTGTGACCCGAAAAGAAAAAAAAAGTTATTTCTGTAGGCTCAGAAAGTTACTTGACCTTAATTAAGAAAAAAAATAAACATTTTGGGCACTTGGAAAAAAACTGGCTTTATTTTCTCATTACAGGAATATCAAAGGGTGGGGAAACTGACAGATGTTTTTCTAAAGTAGAAACATGCTAAGCCTGTGTAATGCTTCTACACTGTAAATAAAATAAACATCCCCCTTCCCCTTTAAAAAGGGTGATATTAAACATTGTTTTAGAGATCCTGGAGCAGGGGAAGTTGCTTAGTGGTGGAGCAGATGCCTTGCATGTGTGAGGCCCTGGGCTTGATCCCCGGCCCCTCCCCTCTCTCTGCCTCCCAGCTCATGGGAAAGGTAAATCCTGCAGAAGCCAGTTTCTCTGTGGTGGTCTCAACAGCACATGAAGGAGCAGGCACGGGGGCCAGCTCCGTCTCATTCCACATTTTGATTGACAAATCTGTACATGTCATCATTCTTAGAAGAGGATTCCTTGTTAGTTTTCTTGTTTATTCATAAATAATGAACCTATAAATGCCTCTCTGAAGAAATGTCTTATTTGAAACTCTTAAGAAGAGAGTAGTAGAGTATTTTTATATTGCCTGCCCAACTAAGCATGAATATGTTTTGATTTTAATGGCATTGCTATGTATTTTATGGTGAGTAACATAACACGCTGCATAACTGTTGCCTTTTTGGGGAGGCCCCCTCCCCCCCAGCAATATTGGGTGTAAACCTGGCAGAGCATGCAAGACCATACAGGGTTCTTTGCATACCAGACATGGGCTCCAGCCCACTGATCTGTCTCCCTCTAAATGTTTTCTTTATTTTGGTGTTGGGGATCAAAAGGCCAGGACCCTACATGTGTTAGTCATGTGCTGTGCGACACCTCCATCATGCCTGATACATTAATTAAAATGTCCTTCCTCCTTGTGGTTGCTTCATCCACCAAGGATGCTATAACATAGGGCCATTGAGAGTTGAATCTCTTTTTGTTGTTTTTTGGGGGACTACATGCAGTGGTACCGGGGCCACTTTTGACTCTGCACTCAGGGCTGAAGGGACCATATGGGATGCCATGGATTCAACCCAGGTCTGCTGTGTGCGTGACAAGCACCCTACCTGCTCTGCTATCTCTGTGCCCTACCAGGATCTCCCCCACCCCCCCTGATAGATTGCCAAAGCCCCAACTTTCAGACACCTTCCTAAGTAAAGCTGGCAGAGCCATTTTGTGGGAAGCACAACACCTGGTGAATGGAGCAGGTCAGCACAGGGAATTTTCTCATGCTTCGAGTTGGAGGTGCTCTCTGGTGCACCCCCAGTTAACTTGGAAGTGTGCTTTTATTGAGGATATATTTTTTTCATGGCCAGATGTGTTCTTGCCCATTCTCTGATGGACTCCGGGGACCAGTGGCATGTTGGTGGCTCTGGGAAGTCAACATTTGCTACTGGGCTCGAGCATGGGGCCCTTTACCATCTGTCTGGTGTGAAGACTTTCAGGGCTTTGGATGCTTTCTTCACCTCAGCCTGTGAGGCTGAGGGACACAACTCTTCCCCATGTTCACAGCTGCACCGTGGGTGGCAAAGCTTTTGCTTCTCAGTGCTACCTCCATTTGGCCACCTTTAGTTCCAACTGTCATTCATTTGAGGTGCAGGCATTTCTGGGGAAGGAAGCTCCAGTCATGTTGATAATTGTAAATGGCTCGAATAAAAGAGAATGACTCCCTAGACAACCAAGAAACCAAGAAGGGGGACATGGGGGGGGGGTGGTGGGAGCAGCTGTAAAATCAGCCCTTGCCTTCCTGCCAGTTATTTTTAGCTGTTTATAAAATTAGGGAGAACTGATCAAGCACTGACCAAGCTTTGGAAATTGGGGGTGGGGGGTGCATTGCTAAACGAGGTGGTTGGAGATGGAAGATTCCCTTTTGACATGTGGTCGTAGGATAGGGCTGTGGAAGAACACGTGGCAGATAATTGCCAAACAGTGAAAGTAAAATGGTGGTGAGTGCTAGAAGGATCCACATTTCATGTTAGCTGGTACTTCAAGTAGGTATTTGCAGAGCAGGGAGAATGAGGATGCATTCGACTCAGTGAACCCAGATTTCTTCTCCATTTATAGAACAGCTATTCCTTGAGACCTGTCGTGAGTATTAGATGCAATCGTAGATATATGAGGAATGGCTTATTAACTTACATGCACTCTAGACATGAGAAACCCAGATACCTGCCCTTCCTCGGTGTCTGGCGGAGACAGATGGACCCAGGAAGAACTTATCCTTGCAAAACTGCTCTCTGCACTTGGTGTTCTTTCTGAACACTCACCCCAAGGAGTGCTTTTTGTCCTTCTCTTAAAAAATTGGTCGTTCAGTTTATGATCTATTCTGTATTCAGGTGTGTGTATGGGGTGGGTGGGTGGATGGGGTGGTTGTTAAGACAGATTTCTGTGACTACCTTTAGGGTCAGGACTTTGTACAATCTGATGCCTTAGAGATCTTGTTGTCTTTGTTCCAGATGATCCCTTTTGGCCTTGGGAAAGGCACTGTCCAGAAAGTGTGACTAATGGATTTCTGAAGGTATTACATAGGGTGCAGACAATCCACGAACCCTGAGATGCACTGTTGTGGCTAGTAACATTGTTCCCCCTTCTTCTCAAAGATCAAGGAACAAAAAACAAACCAACAAACCAATTCAATGACTAGAACCAATATTTGTGGGCAAGCTGGCCTTCGGATGCAAATCACCTTGATGTTTTTCCCTAGTGACTTGACATTGATTAGACTCCTCACCATTAAGAGGATGATAGTATTGATTATATAAAGAAAACATCTCTCTAGTTTGTTGTACTCTTTAGAAAATTTGACAGCTTATATTAAACAATCAGGAGTAAAGGCATATTTGTTGCATTATATGAAGGAACAATAACTAAGAAAAAGGAACAATAGGGGAGATGAAAAGAGAATAGAGATTGCTATCTTCTAATTTAATTTAATTAAAAAAACTTCAGACACTGATTTACAAAGTTGTTTACATTGGGTTTCCGATGTAAGATACGCCCACCTCTAATCCCACTACCCCTGTGACCCCCCCCCCCCATCTTCCTACCAGTAACCCCAAGTTGCCTCCCACTCTCCACCCTGACTCCTCGACAAATACATTTTTAAACTTAATTCTTGTGGAGTTCAGTCGTGTTGGTTCTCAGATACCGGCCTCCACAAGATTTCATCATAGATTTTGAGTAAGTGAAAACTCCGAGCCAAGCTCTTCATGTTGAATTCTAATGAAAATAAATGCAGTGGCTAGGTTAGTTTCCTCCCCAAATCCTTCCTCATCTCAGTTGAGCCCTTAGAATGCTGTGGACAGGACTGGTGTGTTAGATGTCAGTTAGTTGCCGAAATGCTCTGAGTGGAGCCCACATGAGCCCAAGAAGGTCCATCTCTCTTGTAATGCAGCTGGAGTTTCATTGTGGCGGGGGGATTTCTCAGAACCTCCGTGTAACTGCCACCTCTGGAACTCAGGAACCCAGATGACAGAGACCCCTCTCTCCCCTTCCTGCTGCATGGGACATCCCTCTTCTCCAAGAGCTTTTGTTCTGTGCTTTTGCAGCCTGCAAAGCCTCCTCCAGCCCCAGCTTGATGTGCGTGGATGATGTATGGGGGTGATTGCCAGGGACTTTTGAAGCCCATCCAATTTCAGGATCCCGCTTCTCATTTCTTGTCATGTATGGCGCGTTTGATGAATTCTCACTATCACTAGACATGTTTCATAATTGTCAAAACTTTGATTGAAGTGGTATTTCTGGAAAAAAAATCTGGAAGGAGAGGAAAAACAAAACAGTCCTTTTTTTTTTCTTCTTTTTTTTTTTTAACACTACATTCCCCCCCCCCCCCCCCCCCCCCCCCCCCCCCCCCCCCCCCGTGCTCAAAGCTGCTTTGCTTGAGGTTCACAGCCTCCTCCTTTAGCCCCACAGTGACTTCCTGATCTTGCACACCAGGCTGGTCCGTCTCTTGCTGCATGCAGGCCAGGGCCTGCTTTTCCCTGGCCGACTGACTTGCTTGTTTGAGCCTTTTTTTTTCTTTTTTTTTTTTAGTGCCGAGGGTCCACACAGCTAGAGGAGCATGCTGAAGACATTTCTGAATTCTTTCCTCAGCGATCTTTCAGGGTCCATAGACTTGCAGAGGGGAGATTTGTCACTGATTTGCCACCATCTACCTGGTGGGATGTGTTTTGTTTTTGTTCTTCTTCCACAAGGGGACATTCTTTGATGGGTATGTTGACTACCTGAGCATTGGCTTTTTTCTGTAGCCAAGAAATACGCTCTTTCCCTTCAGATTTCCCACCAGTAAGCCAGGACCAATCAGCTAGGGATGAAGTTGGTTCCTTCATATAGAGTGTTTTGCAGTTTTCTCTTCCTTGCCCAGCTCAGTCCCATGCATCTTTCTAAATCAGTGGATTTATTTATTTATTTATTATTATTATTATTATTTTTGTAGCCAGTGACTTCTTTTCCTATTTTCTCTGCTCCTATGTTAGAGTGTCCATAAAATCTCTCTCCTCCCAGGTGCTCTTGTAGTCTCCTCCCCAGAAGACCACGCTGGCTAATAGTTTCTTTTCCCTCCATCTGGAGATTGTCCATTAGAGAGAGGAACTCACTCACAAATAGATTGCTATCAAGATAGGATTTGAGTCCATAAATGACTTTTTAGAAAAAGTTATTAATTGGATCACAGTGACATACACAGTTACAAAGTTGTTCATGATTGGGTTTCAGTCATGTAATGTTCCAATACCCGTCTCTTCACCAGTGTACATATCCCATCAACAATATTCCAATATCTCCAGTCTCTTTCTCTCTCTCTCTCTCTCTCTCTCTCCCCCTCCCTCCCTCCTTCCCTCCCTCCCCCCAGAGTTGGGGCTTTAGACTCTACTGTTTATGTCATTCATATGTAACTCTTCTAGCCTGCATGTGAATGAAGTACAAGCTCCTTATTGTGTTTCTAGAAAGATCATGCTTTATGATCTGGTCTTCTCTGATCCTCCAGTCATGTCAATTACCCTCTTCTTCTCAGCATTCCATTCTGCCCTCTGCTTTTCTTTTAAGACCTCAAACAGTAGAACCCCCTTCGCTAGTTCCTCATACTTGACCACTTACCCTGTTCTGTGCTGCACAATGTCCCAATGCTATTATTAATAGCATTTGTCACAGTTCATAAATTCTCTATTTGTGTGATTATTTAAATGGCTTCTATATTCTTCTACTAAATCATAAGATCTGTGAGGACAGAAACCCGGCTTCTCTTTCTTATATTTATAAAAGCCCTTTTTACCTCTCGAGGTGGGCTGGAGCGATAGCACAGCGGTAGGGTGTTTGCCTTGCACGCAGCCAACATGGCCAACCCGAGTTCTATTCCTCCGCCCTTCTCGGAGAGCCCGGCAAGCTACGGCAAGCTACCGAGAGTATCTCGCCCGCACGGCAGAGCCTGGCAAGCTCCCTGTGATGTATTTGATATGCCAAACACAGTAACAACAAAGTCTCCAATGGAGACGTTACTGGGCCCGCTCGAGCAAATCGATGATCAACGGGAGGGCCTTTACCTTTACCTTTACCTTTACCTCTCGAGGTGGTGTATTGCCTGAAATGGAGAAGGACCTCTGTAGATAACAGTTGGATGAATGGACAGATGGATGACATGACAAATGGTCGGATGGGAGAATGAGTGCATGACGTAGAAGCTTCCTTTGGATAGGGAGGAGGTGCTGCCTTTTGAAAAAACAATTCCACATTGGTATCCAAATGCATTTTTCATTAGTAAACTCTAAGCGTTCTTGTTTTTTTGTGGTTTCTAACTAATTTCTGCGAAGTCAGGCCTCCTGGAAAGGTTGATCATCCAGCACCATCAAGAAAACCCTTGGTTGGCAGTTAAAAAGAATACTCGCTTACAGTGCTTGCACTTTCTCACTTTGCTTAGATCTATATTGTTTCTCCTATGGCTTATTTTTTGGAAACATAAATACCCCCTGTTCATCTTGTGTAATTTCTCCCACATTGTCATCTCTCAAGGAGGCAGCCAGGGAATAGGAAAGGGCAGATCTGAGATAAGAGAAGGGCAGGTGAACCATTGAACCATTGCCAAGGTAGACTTGGAGTTAGCTGGAGGCAAGAGCTGTATCCCATACCTGTGTTCACAGCACCTGGCATAGGTAAGTGCTTATTCCACAAGGTAGAGCAGAAATGTGAAAACAGATAAAGGTACAGGAAGAAATGGGGAAAACACAACACAACACACACACACACACACACACACACACCATTCTGGAAATGACGTTACATTACCATTACTGAGAAGAATTCTCTTTCTTCGTGTCTTGAAGTGCTAGGTTTTATTGGTGCAGTCATCTTTTCTTCTCAAGTTTATCACCACTTTTTAAGAAATTGAACTCTTTGGACTGGAAAGATAGGACAGGTGGTAAGGCACTTGCCTTGCACATGGCTGATCTATCCTCATCTGTGTATGATCCCCTGAGCAGGAGGAAGGAGTCCCAAACACTGCTGGGGGAGTGCTGTGCCCCACACCCCCCACCTAAGGTACTCAATCATTGTATGACCGAAACGTAAGCACGGAAGTTTGTAAGTCTGTAACTGTACCTCATGGTGATTCAATAAAAAATAAAAAATTTAAAAAAATAAATCTAGGTCTCTAGTTTTACTCTTTGGTTTCTAATTAAGAACACATATGGAGAGTTGATGGCAGGGACTGGACAATGAAGCCTTAGCATGATGAATGTTTAGGTGCAATTGTGAATCTGAACTTAACATACCTTTGTTTTGAGGCCAGAGGATTTGGTTGATGATCCCTGTATTTTCCTTATGGCCTGGGAGTCAGTTTACATTTCTGTCAATCTGCTTCTTGAATCTAAAATAGCTGAGGGAGTCAGGTATTCCTATTTGGAAGTTCACTTTTGCTGACAGAGCCTTTTTACATGCACAGCCAGGGAAGGCCTGTTTGTTGGTGTTTCTCCTTGTGTTGAATATGATAATGCCATACTTAATTGTCAGAGGTCAGGGACATCCCTTCTTGGTAGGAATTCTTGAGGGTTTTTTTTTTTTTTAATGAGCCCATTGCTTACATACTAGCAAGGTTACAGTTTTGGAAGAAGTGCTTGCAAGTAGTTTAACCTCTCTTAGGTAAGTAGGTAATCTCTTTGCTTATTATATATTTTTTATTTTTTTAAACTTTATTTAAACACCGTGGTTTACAAAGTTGTTTATAATATAGTTGTTTCCAGTATTCAGTGTTCCAGCACAAATTCCACCACTTGTGTGATCTTCCCTCCACCATTTCTCTTTGTGTGTTGTCCACAAACTTTTCCTTAATAATAGGCAAAGTCAGCTTTACCCAGAGTAATAAAACTATTTTGCACTTCTGTGTAACATTTTGTATACTTATTTGGGAGTTGGTTCTTTTCCAGGAAAGAAATGGATCTGACCTGGACATTCTGTGTGGTTTATGATGCTAGGTGGGAGAACAGAATTTAATTCTCTACTCACCCATCCCTCTTTCTTTACTCGTCATCCATTTGACTTTTGACTTTTGATAAGTAGTCTCTCACATATCAAACTATGCCTGAGTGCCAGACTTTCTGCTGGGAATGTTGTAGGGTTCAAAATATTTGACCCTCTCTGATTTCCCCGGGCTTTTACCTGTGTACATGACAGGGCTCACTTTATTTTTGTCATGAAGAATAATTGGTGGTTTCTTTTCATCTGCCCTGCTGCATTCCAGAAAATAATATATCTTTGAAATTATTGAAATAATGAGCAACAATTACAGACATTATTGGGTTAACCTTGGGAGCAAATCCTGAGGGAAATTAAGAATTCATTCTTTTTTTTACACATCCCCCCTTCTATATTTTTTGTTTCCTACATTAAGTATTCATACATGTCAGCTTCAAACAATTTATTGCTTTTTGGTAACATAATCTGTGCATAGTATGAAAGCCATGACTGTGGTTTTACTGATGGTCAGATTACCTGGAATTTTGTGAGTTGAGAGACTTTATAAATTCTTGATTTTAAGCCACATCTTTGTTTTATTTCGCTTGCAAAGCCCTTGTGCTTCACCAAAATCTCCCTGGACATTCATGACAAAAGGTTGGTCAGGGCAGCTAACATGATCGAGAGAGTGATGTAGATTCTGAGTCAGGTAACACAAAGACTGAAGGAAGTTGTCGGCTGAAGGAAGGTGTGCAGGGTATCAGCAGGCAGAGTGTCGACAGGCTCACCAAATCCTAAACTCTTGACGAACAGGGCACCCACCCCTCTAAGATAGAAGGCACGAGAAGGGAATGGAATATTTTTGCCCAGAGAACAGCGAGTTCATTGTCCCAAACACCTGTGCGGCTTGCTGTGCCAGGACTGAGTATTCAAAAAGGATTCAGGCAAAAACTCTGGCTGACTTTTAGATGTCTAGACAACACCGCCACTGACATAGCAGAAAAAAAAATTTTTTTCTTCCACTTTTTGGGTAGCATCCAGCAATGCTCAGGGGTTACTCCTGGCTCTGCACTCAGGAATTACTCTTCATGGTGCTTGGGGGACCATATACGTTCCTGGGGATTGAACCCTGTTTGGTCACATGCAGGGAAAATGCCCTAACCACTGTGCTTTTGCTCCGGTCCTAGCAGAAAATAATGTGGTATGGACCGTATTTGGATGCTACCGGTGGACTTGAATGTGGTTTGGACTGGACCTCTGCTCTGACACAGGGTGACAACTTTATGTTCTTCAAATTGCTCATCTGCTGGAAGTGGTCATTTTATAGAGCTTCTGTCTCAGTACCTGAACTTGTGCAGAGAAATTTTATTTGAGCCATAAATTGGTACTGTCAGAACCTTCCTGACAATTATTAGCTAAATGTTTAGTCCAAAAAGGAGATTAAACACATATATCTTATAACTTAGCTACCCAGGAACTAATCCAGGGAGGGTTTTTAGGTTGTAAGTAGTTTCATAAGACTTTGATGGCATTGGTGAACCTCTCTTCTAAGATTTCCTATTTTAGGGGTCATGACAAAACCTTTGTTTCTATCTGCTGCTTGCCATGGAAGGGAAACAACCCAAAGTGTATATGGTTAGACAGTGCTTAACAATTAACACCTCTTGCTCTTAAATTTTTTTTAATAAAAGTTCATATTTGTGCAATAAATGATTTATAGGGAAATTCTAATGTGTAAGCTTTCCACTAAATTGAACTAAAATTAGAGAGCTTTGAAATGAACTCATAAATATTGTTGTAGCATACAAAATATACTGGAAACTGTAAAATGTACAGCAGTTTATCATTGAAAAGTTAAGCTACATTAAAGGATTTTAACTCTGTCTTCCCCAAACAGCTCAATACTAGTAACTTGTATGAGGTTGAACAATTTGCAAAGTTCTGATTCTGTTCTGGGGTTGTTCCTGTATCAGTGGTCATTGCAGATGGTGCTTGGGGGAACCTGGGTACCAGGAATCAAATCTGGTTCTCTCTCACTTGCAAAGCATGTACTCTAACCCTTTCAGTTACCTTCGTGGCCACAAAGTACTAATTCTTTCATTTGATCTACATAGCCACCCTATAAAGCCAGAAGGACAGCAGGTCCTGTTCTGGTTTTGTTTGTTTTGGGAGCACACCCAGCAGTGCTCCTGGGCGTGCTCCCCAAAGCTGCTCCAAGCTTGGTGCTCAGGTTTATTTTCAGTAGTGCTCAGGGATCATGATCCAGCATGCCAGGGATCAAACCTGAGCCTCCTGCTTCCAGAAAATGTATTCAGAGAGCTATCTCCCTAGTCCTGTTGGTTCTATAGGCAAGAGAGCTGTGATCCATAGACATTCAGTTGACTGGAAAGTCAGCAAGATAGCTAGTGAGACCTCAAGAACAAGCACCCTGTGATTCACAAGCCCAGGTCTCTTTCCCCTTAGCTTTGTAACCAATAATATAATACTCTTCGATCAGGCACAGTCCTGAAATAACCTCAGACAGTGCTTAATGCTGTAGGGCATATGCTGGGTTTTAATCAAAGATGACTGTGGCAGCAAGGATTAGCTACACTGAGGCCCTTTGTTTAATGCTGGGTAGCTGAGTATTTGAAAAAGCTCTGTATTTGCATCTTTGATCAGATAATACACTAAGCGTTGTTTTATAGAGGATTATCATAGCATCTGGAGTGTGTTTTCCATAACACAGTTACTGTGCTGATTTGATGTGCTGTTTTTCAAGCCACCTCTACCTTGGCTATGCACATCTATAACCAGGTTTGCATCGAAACGTGGAACCAAAGATGAAATCGACGGTGTGGAGAGACAAGACCACATGCTTTGTTGTTCTCATTCTAGGAGAAGGAAAATTTGTAAATAGAATCTTAAATAGTGTGAACTCTAATAATGTTAGAGCGAACTGTTTCTATTTTGTGTGTCAGTAGGAACTGAGACCAGATGGATTGATTGCATCTGTCAGTCATTTCCAAATGAAATTTTATTAAAGTTCTCTCTAGACAACCATTTTTTAAAATCAGGATTATGAGGAAACTCCCCCAATACACATTTTTGGTTCTCTTCATTTATGAACAAACTAGGGTGTGTGTGTGTGTGTGTGTGTGTGTGTATGTGTGTGTGTGTGTGGCTTTTCTGTAAGAAGAACATTAAAATGATAGATGTCTCAGAGGCTGATTAATCTCCTGATCTGAGAAGCAGGCTGACTGACATTGTGTCCTGTTGCTTTGGATTATTTAGTTCTCCTGATGGCAAACCAACTTGGATACTGGGAGTGCATTTGTGACTCTGTCACTTACCAATAAGATATGGAACTTGGGACAATTGCTTTGATTTCAAAAGAGCAGGAAGATGCTTAAGATATTATATATACATACATGCATACCAAACAGTTTAAAGAGAACCTTGTTCACAGAAGTCTGTTCCTTTCCCTATGTTAGATTGGTAGATGATATTGGAAAGAGAAAAATGAAGGCTTGAGACTTTATTTAGTTTTTTTGTTTGGGGGCTATACCTGGTGGTTCTTGGGACTCAATCCTGACTCTGTAATCAAGAATCACTTTTAGCAGGGCTCTGGGGACCACATAGGCTGCTGGGAATTGAATATGGGACAGCTGGCTAGCACACTACCTGCCGTCCTGCCTTTCTGATCCCAAAGACTGGGCACTTTGAGGCTTGATAAAAGGTCATTTCTATGACGAAATAAGGATTTTTCTTCTGGGATCAGATGCTGTGAGATAATCAAGTCACAGGGAAGGAATCTTTCTTGCCATAGAACTTGAATCCACCATTTACTAGTGGTTCCGCCAACAGTTTTATGCTGGGTTACTCATATTAGTTGTTATTCGTGTTCCGACAAGTATGCCTGATTCACATTCTCCATCTATGTCTTTCTCCTGCTGCTACCCAGAACCCCCTACCCCAGCCCTCACCCCCACTCCCCCATCCACAGACACTCACGTTTTTGAAATTTCGAAATAAGACTTGGTTACTTGTACTGAAGATATTTGACACTTTATTTTTATAAAAGGGTAAGTGGGTTCTCTTCCCCCCCCCCCCCAATTTCTGCCTCCTTTATATTGTACTGCCATATCTCACTACTTCTTAAGTGAAGAGGACAGGGATCCGTTAAAGTTACAAAACTCAAAGGGTTCAGAAATAAAGAACAAGGGATCTCTGAAACTACTTCTATTGTTCTATGTTATTTTGTGTGTGTTTCTTTAAGTTTCCCCCGCCTCTCAGCCTCTGGAACCACCAAAAGCACATTGATCACTTTTTACAGCTTTGCCATGATAGGTGCAGTAGTTGCTTTTTTATTGAACCATAGATTGCAGCATTATAAAACACACTCATTCTGAGGAGTAATGAAGGCCATTTTTAATTGCATTTGGGAAGCAGGGCACTATTATTAAATTTTACCTGCATCGGTATTGAAGGGAAGAGAGAGAATACTAGGTCGCAGTTCTCTTTGGGCTTCGAGGTTTCCCAGAACTGAAGTGAATTCAGGGCTACGTGACAAAATTTAGAACTTTGGCCTTTCGGGATTGTGAGTCACAATCTCCCTAGAACTGTGATTAATTTCTTATATTTGAGACTGTTCCATCTCAGATAAGTAAGGGGTTACTAATCTAATGGTAGTTACTGGTGGCCGATGCCATCCAGCACACACCAGTGAGCCATTGTCATACGTGTTTTTGTAGGTGAGACTTGTACATATCCACTGTATTCTTTTGCAAGGGTTGCCATAGCAAAGCCCAGAAACTTGATGGCTTATATAACACCAACCCTCAGCCATTCCGAGGCTAGAAGTTCAAGAGCAGTGTGTCAGCAGGGTCGCTTCCTTCTCTGGACTTTTAAAATTAGTTTCATATGAGCACTTAGCTTCCGGTGGTTTACTGGCAATCTTTGGTGTTCATTGGCTTGTGGGAACATTGCCTCAATTTCTGCTTTGATTTTCACAAAGTATTCGGTCTTTCTTGCTCTTGCTCTTTTTCCTTTTTGGGGGGCATGGGGGTGGGAGGAAGTGCACACCTGGTGGTGCTCAAGGGTTACTCCTGACTCTGACCTCAGGTATCACTCCTGGCAGGCTCAGTGACCATATGGGATGCTGGAACCATCCTATCTGGGCTAGCCTCATGCAAGGCAAGCATCCTACCCACTACACTGTTACTCCCTTTCCTCTTCATGCATGCTCCCTCTCTGTCCAAACTTCTCCTTCTAAGAAGGACACCAGCCATATCAGATTAGAGGCCCGCCCTGTTCCATGTGCACTATGAGATCCTTTTAATTTACTATTTACATCTACAACAACCTAATTTCTTCATAAGACCACACGCAGTGATGCTGAGGTTGGAACTTCTGCTTATAAATTTTGAGGGGACACAATTCCACTCATGACACAACTAGTGCTTTGACTTTATGGGCTGATGTATAGATTACCAGATTGTGCTGTAAGTGGTTGAGAATTTCTAAGAGGTGTAGAAATGAGTTGCAAGGGTAAAATGTCCTTGTGCAATGCACAGCACTAATTTCCTCCGTGGCATTTGAGGGAAGGCTTCTGGAAAGTGAAATGGCTCAGAGGAGCCCGTGCATGGGAAATCCTCTGCAAGACCTCCTTCCTTTTGTTGCATTCTTCCAAAGTTCTCTGGTAGCCCTGCATGCAGTCCACATGCCTGCCATGTCCAGTGGTTTAGGC
Source organism: Sorex fumeus (assembly GCF_029834395.1). NCBI lineage: Eukaryota > Metazoa > Chordata > Mammalia > Eulipotyphla > Soricidae > Sorex > Sorex fumeus. Next base: position 63,005,111 of record NW_026606059.1, read on the forward strand.
ATGTGTGTACAGGATTGTGTGCAGGGTGGTGTGAAGCCAATTACCGTTGGAAACAGTTGCTTAGCTGGCAATTAGGTTCTTCTTCTTCTCGAATTATGTTGCTTTAAATTAAGATTGCACAGATTTGAGCTGCTTTGGTAATTTGCAAAAGGCATTTTGGGGTTGTAACTAGAAATGTAATCTTCCAGTTAGGAGGTTTTTCTATCTGATACTTGTTCATTAAACTGCAGGTCCATTGTATTTCTTGGTGTTCTAAATCAGTGCTGAGAGCGTTTGGTGTACTGGCCAGGTACACAGGTATGGAGAAGCAGAATCCTGAACCTTTCTGTGACCCCAACCCCAGCTTTCTTGAGTAGCCAATTCTGGCATTATTTTTTTTTTCCGATTTACTTTAGAAGTTCAGGTAAAAACACGCATCAAATAATTCTTTTGTTGCATATAAAACCTTGAGGTTTTGCAAGAAACAAAACCTTTCAAAAGTGAGATCTGTTGATTAAATATGAACTAGTATTCTATTATTAACCCAGGCCAGCCAAGACATGCTCTTTAATTAGCCCACAAAAGAGAGGATAATGCATGAAGAGAAAGAGGTAGATTTTATGTAGTAATGTCTTAGTGTTTTAAAATTCATGTGAAGGTGATCAAACTCAGAGTCAGGCAGCCAAATGGATAGAGGAATTTTAAGTTCCAAATGATGGGACATCTTGGGACTGAAGCGAGTACAGTGATAGGATGTTTAACTTGCACACACCTACCCAGGGTTTGATGCCTAGCCCAGCCCTGCCAGGGGTGATTCCTTGCCCCCACGCCCCCGGGCCACCACCACCCAAAAAGAAAAAAAGAAGATGCCAGACATTTTATCCTTATGAACGATTGATTATAACAGTTCGTTTCTGAAAGCCAGATGTTCGGTGTTTTCTAGCTGTGGCTGAAATTTTTAAAGTCACCATGTAGGCAGAGATCACAAGCAGTGAGGACTTGCATGCATGATCTTTCAGGAAGGGAAACTTTCTGTGGAGCTCACATGCAGATTCAGGACCCGCAGAAGCTGCTGGGATCTCTTCCCATGACTGTCCCAAAGTTTTGTGATTGTGTTGTTGAAGGCTTGGTTGTGTTTTCACTAGCAGCAAGCACATACAGCTGGTATTTGATGGATTTTGAGAAACTGCTTCTCAAGGTGGTGTTTCTCAGTTGTAGATTGATAACCAGGTGCATTGTTCATGCCTCTGTTTATCCTGCTGGCGAGTGAGTTTAGCTGCTTCCGACAGAGCTTTCCCCTTGGCGTGATGTCAGTGAATGGTCCTCTCAGAGCCGAAGAGACAGTGATTTCTGCTGCTGTCCTCTTTCTCTTCTCACCTCACAGATTTTTCTCCTGACCTGTGTGTGCCTCCATGTTTCTTGCTTTACTTGTAACAAAAGCCTGTGACTTGGGACTCATGACTTATTATACTAATTTTCCAAGGTGGCTGTTAATTTTTCATGATCAAACTCTGGGGCTTTATTTATTTGGGGTGTTTATTATTATTATTATTATTATTATTATTATTATTATTATTATTATTGTAACCTGGCACTACTAGGGGCTGCTCCCAACTCAGTGCTCAGGAGTTGCTCCAAGCAGTCCTGGGGAGTTGAAGCTGGGGCTCTAGTGTACGGAGCGTGAGCTCCTGCCCTCGACTGGAACTCTGTTAGGTGCTCTGAAAAGGTAGAATGTTCTCTCACAGGTCGGAAAGCTAGCAATCCCAAATCAAGGTAATGGTGAGACCGGCTTCCCTCTGAGACACAGGGGCTTAATTCTGGGCCCCTATCAGCTTCGGGGAACCCCAGCTCTTTCGGGGGCGGGCAGAGGCACCCGGTCTCCCTCCCCCCCGCCCCCTTCTCAGTACTGTCTTCCCTCTGGTCTGTGCCTCTCTGAATTCTCTCTCTCTGTCTTCTTTTTGAGGACTGAGCCTATGTAGGGTGTGGCTCAGAGCCCATCATTGGCTCTGTGCTTAGGGATTGTGCTGCCTTAGAGCCCAGGTGTTGGTCAGTGCTCAGGGGACACACCTGGCGGTGCTCAGGGAACTATATGCACTCCTGATATTTGATGCAGGTTGCCACTACAGCTGCTTGTTAGGGAGATGCCTAAACTGTGGACTGTGAACTGTCTCTCAGCCCTGTGTCTTCTCTTCTAAGAGTTCCAATAACACGCTTCAAAGGCCTTGGACTCTGCCAAAACCTAATTTTAATGGACTCTGTCTCCAAATATCTCTGTATGTATACACACATATACACGTATATACACATAGGCATATATATATATACATACACACACATATATACATATATATGGATATAATTTTATATATTGTATGTATGTATATGTTTTAATATATTATGTATATATTTTTAAAGTGCATATATTATATATAAATATACACGTGTAAGGTAAAGGTAAAGGCCCTCCCGTTGATCATCGATTTGCTCGAGTGGGCCCAGTAACGTCTCCATTGGAGATTTTGTTGTTACTGTGTTTGGCATATCGAATACATCACGGGGAGCTTGCCAGGCTCTGCCGTGCGGGCGAGATACTCTCGGTAGCTTGCCGGGCTCTCCGAGAGGGGCGGAGGAATCGAACTTGGGTTGGCCATGTTGGCTGCGTGCAAGGCAAACGCCCTACTGCTGTGCTATCGCTCCATGCATATAAGATGTTTTTCCCCACCCACCTGGTAATGCACAGGGGTCACTCCTGGCTATGTGCTCAGATTTTACTCCTGGCAGTACTCAAGGGACCACATAGGATGCTGAGCCAGGTCAGCTGTGTCCAAGAAGTGCCTTTTACACAGTACCATCTCTCTAGCCCCTCTAGATAGATATATCTGGATCTCTCGCTGCAGTCCTGGGGTTAGGGCTTGATGAAATTTGGGGGGAGAAATACAGTTCAACTCACAACACTGGCTTTTCTCTGCTTCTTAGTTTAGGATGTTGCCTTCTCCATGAGGTCTTCTGAGATGATCCTTCCTGCCTGCCCCCTCTCCAGTGAAGCTGGCTTTGTTGTCCTTTTTGACTCGACAACTCTCTTCACTGTAGTACTTCTCCACAGTTTGTTTGTTTTTGAGCTACCAGAGATTGAGCTCAGGGTCTCCCACATGCAAAGTAAACATTCTGCCACTGAACTGCATTCTCGAGCTCTCTCAGCACTTTTTGCCCTGCCTGTGGGTGGGAGTAGGGGCCTCCTTAAGCAGTGGTCAGGGGACCCAGCTGCCACTTCCGGTGATACTTGGTCAATCATCCTGGTTGTTCAACTCAGGGCCCCTGATGCTCAGTTGCTGCTTGGTGCCTTCCAGGATTATCAGGGCCACCCACCCCTGCTGGCATATTTTACAGTTAGTTCTGCTGGCATATTTTATGGTTAGTTCTTGTTTGTTTTCAGAAACTTCCACTCCTGTATCACTCTACAATATCTGCCAGACCTGATATTAGGAATAATTTCCGAATTTCTTTCTTTCTTTTTTTTTTCACAACATGGAAGAATTACATCTTGAAATTTGAAGGTGCTTAGGCCTTTTGATGCCATTTGAAATTTCAGCACCTGAATCCTTGTCCTCACTGTTTTAACTTCCACTAGGGGTAGGGATGGGGGAGCAGAATGAGAACTGATTCTGGTGAAAGCTACTACTTGGGTTAAACATTACCTTCGTTCTTGAGTTTTTGTTCTTGCGGACAAGTGTGGTTTTGGAACCGTGGCTGGGAAAGCAAACGATTGCGAGCAGGTGCTGCCTGCCTGTAAGCAGCTTACTGATCCTGCAGCTTAGACACTGTTTACTGGGCCTGGTACCATTACTTCTGGTTGCTTGTCTTAATTCATTTTAGATTAATCTGTCTTATAGTTCGAAGGAAAATGAATTGAGTCAGTAACTTCAAGAGTTATGTAAAATCTGTACAGTGCTAAATAATTGAATGGGGTTTTATGTACGGTCTTGAAATTGGAATGTCAATTTGACACAAATGCCCCCAAACAGAGTGTTAGATGAGCTGATCTGTTCCTCCTATAAAAGCTTGGAAACTTCCACTCCTGTATCACTCTACAATGTGCCATTCCCCTTCTGTGCAGAATATTTAGGGCCCATTTGTTTTCCTTAAGATGTTCACTTTGCAGAAGGTGAGGATGTTCATGCTTGCTGGCCTGGTGTGGACGTCCTCTAGGCGACGGTAACCAGATGTCAGTGGACTGAAGAATTGCCCAGGGAAATTTGTTAGGATGGAAGCTGGCTGAGCCCCCACTCCTGAGACTCTGGAGTGATTGGACTGTGGATGGGGTTTAGGAAAGCTTCATGGATTGACGATGAATCAGATCCTGCATCCTCAGACACATTTGTGGGAAAATATGGATGGGTGGATTGAGGAGAGTCTGAATGCTTGAGAGGAAACTGAAGACTATTTCCTGTTGACCACACTTAGATGCGCCCCACGTTGCTTGTGTTTGAGTGGGAGGAGTATTTTCTTTCTTTCTTTCTTTCTTTCTTTCTTTCTTTCTTTCTTGAAAGAGTGGTATTGGCTAATCCAGAGACAATACATTCTTGAGAATTCCCCTCAGATTTTTATGATGAGTACTTATAATCCCGGGCTGGAGTGATAGCACAAGCGGGTAGGGCATTTGCCTTGCACGCAGCCAACATGGCAGACCTGAGTTCGATTCCTCCGCCCCTCTCAGAGAGCCCGGCTAACTACCAAGAGTATCTCGCCTGCATGGCAAAGACTGGCAAGCTACCTGTGATGTATTCAATATGCCAAACACAATAACATGTCTCAAAATGGAGACGTTACTGGGCCTGCTTGAGCAAATCGATGAACAACAGGAGGACAGTGACAGTGACCTGTAATCCTATTTTACTGATGGAAAATACTTGAGACCCAAGAAAACTGATTGTTACACACTTTGTAAGTGAGATGTTGTCTGTTCTGTAGCCTTGTGAGATGTTATTGCCTATCTGTTAATACAAATAACCCACTCAGATCACACATTTAGTATTTAGTTGTGTGAAAGCTGAGATTCTTCCATTTAATCATCAGTTTATGGTCTTTTTTACTGTATTAGGTAGATTGAAGATCTTTGTAGGCTACAGTTGCTAGGTAAAATATAGGACTCCCAGTTAAATGTATATTTCAGATAAACAGTATTTTAGTGTAGCCTCTCAAAGCATTGGGCTATACCTATATGTGGGATACACTAGTGCTTTAGCTTTCCCGGCATATTTATACTAAAAATGTGACTGTTTATCAGAAATTCACACTTACTCATTTTAAAGTAGGGGTTGTGATCAAACCCTTGAGGCACTCAGGACTTATTCCTGATTCTGCTTACGAGTCACTTTTTGCTGTATTCAAGAGAACGTATTTGGTGCCAGGGATCAAACTAGGATTGACTATATGCAAGCCAAGCACCTTAGCCCCTATTCTCTTTGGCCCCTGAAATTCATATGTGAAGGGAAATCTTGTATTTATGTTTGCTAAATCTGACATTCCTAAGACCATTCAGCTGGTAGGCTCATACCCCCAGACTTCTGACTCCCTTTCTTTCTAAAGTCTGTTCTGCTTTTCCCCCGTTTCTTATGGTGGGCTTGTTAACCTGTATTCAAGGTGGGGAAAGCATAGATAAGAGTAGTCTCAATTCAGTAAACAAGTAACTCATACTTTTTTCACCCATGTTATAGACTTTTCATTTGCTTAATTTTAAGAGACAAGAGCAAGAGCCAGGATTATATACCGCTGAGCAATGATAGAATCAGGCTAGCACTCCGTTACAGCAAATTCAGGAATAGCTTTTCTTTGGGCTCCAATTAGAGACATAGCAATAAAGGTGAGTCTGGTGGGAAAAAAAATCTCCTGGAGTAAAATTTTGGGGAGAAAAACAATCATTATTTTTGGGTAAATGTTAGATTGGGTGAATGATAACAATTATTTCTTGGTCAATGTTAGATTGAGTGCCTACAGCAATTATTTTTTTGGGCTAATGTTAGATTCAGGCCCCATTATGTGGCAGGCAATTTACCTCCATCATTCATACAGGCTCCTCTGAGAGGGGGTAATTATTACCACCCTGTTTTCAAGATGTGGAAGCTGGTGGAGAAGTTACCTACATCCACGGTAGTGACTTGTGGAGCTGGAATTGCAGCCTCTGCTCTCTTCTCCATCACCCTGTTCTTTATTGCTTGGTGCTGCCTCCTTCCAGACCTTCTAGTTGCCGTGGCCCCTCTGCTGTCCATACCCATGTCCAGTGGCCTTATAGCAAGCTGCCCTGATCTCTATTGGTGCTCAGTTCTGGTGAATTGGGCTGGTATGTAAAGGTACCTGCAGCTATTTGTAGACACAACAAATTCCTGCAGTCAAACCAGGTTTAGCTGCATATAAGAGAAATCACTTTACAGTATGATCTTTCTGGTAACTATTGAATATATATAGCTAAGACATTGTATTATCCCAAGTGCCCATTGATTGATTACTGACTATGAAAGCATTAGTTCATATGCTCAGTGGAATAGTGCTCTTCTATAGAAAAAATGAAATTGTGCCTTTTGAGTTAAAGTGACTGGAGCTTAAGGTGATTGTGCAAAGTGAAATATAAGGGAATGAACGATAGTGGATTATCTCATTCATTTGTGGGATATGAATAACAAGAGCAAATGAAGGGACATGAAACCACTCCCAAACTCAAAAGAACCTATGGTGGTTATCAGAGGGGAAGGAGAGGGGTGGGAAGGAAGAGCTTTGGGGTTAAACTTTTGGTGTTTTTGATTGTGGAAGGGAATGGAAATTTAGTGGTGGTCCTGGATATATGAATATATTCGTGAATATACGAAGGAGTGAAGCTAAGCCTCTTACTGTCCAAAGTATAACATACCTATGATGATAAGTCAATAAAAAAAATTTAAAAAAAAGCAATCGCCTAATTCTAGTTTATATTAATCATATTACTGTTCTTAACAAATGATATTGGAGCGATAGTACAGCAGGTAGGGCTATTACCTTGCACGCTGCTAGCCTGTGTTCTACCCTGGCTTCCCATTTGGTCCCTGTAACTCTGCCTGGAGCAGAGCAAGAGCTCAGTGATCCCTGAGTGCAGAGCCCAGAGTGAACCCCGGCCACTGCCAAGTGTGGCTCCAAAACAAAACAGCAACAAAAAAATTAGTGGGTCCCTACTCTATTCTGGACATCTTCAGAGCTACTGGGGATTGAGGATGAGGGGAGTAAGCATGGTTCATGTTTTTTTGCAGTCTGTCTTGCAGACAGGAGAATATTTGAGACAAACAGCAGATGAATACTAATATTTTAATTAATTGCCATTTTTTTGTTGGGGGGGGGGACCATGCTATGCTGGGGATCCAAGCAGGGTCTCCTGAATGCAAAACATGCATTGCCTCACTTTAAGCAGTATCCCCTACCTGAGATGGGAAACTTTCAATGTCATGCATTCTTTAGCTTGAAGACACATCCAGGGGGAAAGGGCCAGGGAGGAGCTGGCTCTGGTGGCCTTTCTGATGAAGTTCCAGCTTTGTGAGAGCCAGCAGAGAATTCCTTCTGGCCTGCTCATTTTCTTTTGTACATCTTTGTGGTTCTCACTTTTCCATGGCCTTCTCTCTCCCTCACCTTCTGGCGTTATGTTACTAGGTAGAGATCAGTTGCCCCACAGAAAGCTTTCATCAATGGAGTTCTCCCATCAGTGTGTTACTGTAAACCCTGGCACTATCAGAGTCTGCTACGGAAGACGTTTCTAGCTCGAAGGCGGAGATGAGAAAGTGTGAGATGTGAGCTGGCAGAGTTCTTAAAACTTTCATGGGCTTCTGAAGAGCTCGTCCTCACCCTTGGCAGCCTCCAGGGTGCTCATGAGAGTTGAAGACAAGGTAATGGATGTCTGCTTGCAAACTCACGTGCTGGACTCAGTCCATTCCCGATGGCCCAGATGCTACACTCCGGAGCAAGTGCTCCAGATCCTCTCCTTTTAAGTAGGGGAAGTGCATTTCAAGAGGTCAGTGCAGGAATATTCATCTGGGTTTGCTTTGCAAATAGCTGCAGTTGGAATTCCTTTAGCACATGGTCCAAGGACTGATTTTCTCTTGGTATGCTGCGGAGGTTTGGGGTAAGGTAAGGTTGAAGGGAGGAAAGGAAGCCCACTTTTTTGAAAATATACTCAGATCTTGCCAGTTCTAAGTTTTCACCACCTGTCTTTTGACAGGTGCAGAGCGATAGCACAGCGGGTAGGGCATTTGCCTTGCATGTGGTTGACCCAGCTTTGATTCCTCTGTCCCTCTTGAGAGCCCGGCAAGCCACCAAGAATATCCCACCCGCATGGCAGACCCTGGCAAGCTCCCTGTGGTATATTCGATATGCCAAAAACAGTAACAACAAATCTCACAACGGAGACGTTCCTGGTGCCCACTCGAGCAAATCCATGAACAATGGGAGGACAGTGCTACAGTGTTTTGACAGGGAAGTGAAGTGAAGACAGAGAGACCGGCGTGCTCTTCTAACTTCTTATCCCTTTCCCAGCCTCTCCTGCTTTGGGGTGTGCCTTCAGGAACACATAGGCCTTTCTAGTACTCCTATCCTCAGCAGCCTGTTGCTCTCCTGGTGTGCACTGATGGAGACCTAGTGTAGTTGTAGTCATGGCCATTGTGGTACCTGCCCAATGTCTGTTCACTTATCTGCTTTGTGATGCTTTCTTCTCCTTCCCCCGAAACCACCCTCTATAGCCCCAACTCCCTGTGGCTTTATTTTCCGGTTCTGAAAATAGGGACATGTGATATTGGCCACATTTTTGGTAACTGCTTTCAGAATTGGAGAGGTAAGCAGGGAAATAGACTTTGGCTGCCAATATCTGGCATTTCCAGGACTCTATGGTGTGTGTGTGTGTGTGTGTGTGTGTGTGTGTGTGTGTGTGAGAGAGAGAGAGAGAGAGAGAGAGAGAGAGAGAGAGAGAGAGAGTTTTGAATGACAGTGTCAGAATCTGGAAAGTGTGGCTATATTCCCAAGGAGTCAGTTTTCCCAGAAAGGACTTGCAAAACAACCACAGCACCCAAAAGGAGAGAGAAAACAAAAGGGAATACCCTGCCAAAGAGGCGGGGTGGGATGGGGGGAATGTGGGGTGGGAGGGATACTGGGATCAGTGGTGGTAGAGAATGGGCACTGGTGGAGGGATAGATATTCACTCATTGTATAACTGAAACCCAAGCACAAAAATTTGTAAATCTACAACTGTACCTCATGGTGTTTCACTAATAAAAACCTAAATTTAAAAAAAAAAAGGACTCGCAAAACTTCTTCAGTCCGTATCGTGTTGGGTCCTTGCCTTCTCCCACCTCCCCAAACCTAAACTTCTGGCTACCTCTTTTACATGTCACCTTCCCCCAGACTCCTGGTTTTCAGTCATTAACATGCCTTCATCATTTTCTTTCAAATGTCCAGGTAGACATTTTTGCAGGGGAGATGATGTGACATGTGATTCAGTATTCACACTTAATACTTAACGGGGTTTCAAAAACGGTGGGTCTTCCATAAAGTCATAGAATGCTCCATTCTTGTCATGAAAAATAGAGAAATGGTAAGGGCCTATCTTCATATATGAATGCATAATACATGATACAGTACGTAAAAGCAAGTAAGTCTGTGGATATGAGTACCATGCCATAATTTCCTATGGGTTTGGTTGGAGGGATGATGGTGGATCTTATATGAGACCCAAGAGATGAGTAGTCCTGATTATCTATGGGAGGAAGAGGTCAACGTACCAGAGAGGACATGCAGATAGAATGTAGGGAGAATTAGTTTCCATTTTAGTTGGGTATTTTCTGAGCCTTGTGAAAGTGTTATTGATTCATGACTTAGTCAATGTAAAATAATAAATATCTCAGCAGCATTAACTGTTATGGGCAAAGCATAATGAACTAGTTCTCTGTAGCCACGACAGTCACACTCCAACAAACAGGCACTTTCCATCCCGTTCCTTGTAGGACAGATGTTTCACTGGGAGAAACTGAGACTTCAGAGAAAGTTCACCAGGAAAGAGCCAACATCTTATGGGAGGAACTAGCACTAAAGTGCTTGGCTCATTCTGTCTGTATGAACTTTCTGTGTTATTACAAAAGAAATCTAGGCAGATTTAGTTTAGCTGATTGGATCGGATTACAAAAATACCTTTCACCAGATTAATTTGAGGGCTCATAGATGGTAAGCTTTAAATATGAATCTTAGGGATATGAGACTATTGAGTGTTTTTCCTAAAGTCAGTGCTTTTTTTTTTTTTTAACTTTTTGGGTCATACCCGGCGATGCACAGGGGTTACTTCTGGTTCTGCACTCAAGAATTACTCCTGACGGTGCTCAGGGGACCATATGGGATGCTGGGAATCGACCCAGGTGTGCAAGGCAAACACCCTACCCGCTGTGCTATCACTCCAGCCCCAAAGTCAGTGCTTTTTGATCTACTTTTGGGACTTGATGTGGAAGAATAACACTGAGAAGTCCTTTTATCTGGCTGTGCTATTCTAGATTGTTTAACAAGATTCAGTATCATGGAAAAAAAATGGATTCTAGCTTGGACAAGTGGCCACGGATGGATTTTGGTAAAGGCTGGGCCTGTAGCCCAGCGGGAGAATACTGCCTTGCCCTGTGTTGGATCCGTGACACCCCACAAAACAAACAAAAAAAACATTAGCAAAACCCTTTTGTTATTGATTGATTTGCACAGGGGTGGTTTCCTTCAGCGAGGAGTAACTTTATTCCTCCAAGTTATCAGTGGCAATCAGGATCTTTTGAGGTGGCTTAGGGACTGTTTGAACCGCTGTCACCCTCAGAGCATGCATGCATTCATACGTAAGCTGTCTGCTGGTGTGTTCCTTTGACGGTCATATTTAAAAAAAATTCCGTTAACTGCCAATATTAACAATTGAGAGATTTAACATAAACATCTAGGTTCAGTACTCAGAAAGATTAGAGGACTTGACATGACCAACTTTGCATTTCTAAGTGACAGTATCCTTCCAGAATCAATGGGGGGGGGGGGCCTTCCATGGCATGTGTATGTATGTGCGCCCGTGCTCACAGATTGCATGCTCTCTGTTTTGCGCTGGATCACAGAAGTCATACTAGCTGAAGTCAGAATGCCACTGACCAAAGCGACTCTTAAAACTCCCGTGCATGGTTCTGATGAAAATGAAACTCCAGGAGGTTAATGACATCAGCTCATGTTGCATGTTGAAGTGGATTAGGAAACCGGGAAACTTGAACTTAGATCGTTCACCTCATTCTAATACTTCACCGAACACACACCCAGTTGGCTCCACGATTATTTTATTTGACCCTGATCACTTTACTCGAGATAGATAAAGCACGGCATTTAACAGTGAGCAAAGCGAAATGTGGTGCGGTTCCGAACCTAACAAAAGACCAGGCGGTATCTGGTTCCAGGTATTCTGAATCCAGACACGCTTGGCCCTTTCTAACTGTAGTGGGAGACTGCAGAGACCTGTATGAATCAGGACATTCTTTACAGCTGAGATATTAATGATTCTAACATATTTGATTCCCAACAGAAGCAGGAAAGGTGGAGGGACTCCATTGTTGATGCTGTTTCAGAAAATTCCTGGGGTCAATCAGATAACGGTTTGTCAGGTCTCATTCTGTGGTCTGTACTTTCTGCTCTGGGAGCTGTAGGGTAGGTCGAGAAGATGTTAAGAGAGATATATTGCTTTCCAGAGCCCTATAAACTTGGAGGGGGGGGCACAGAACTGTATACACCTGATAGTATTTAAACACCATTATAAAAGCTTCATCTCAGTAAGACTAATATTAACATTATTTCAGCCGTGTTCTTACTTGTGGAGCAAAAGGGGTGGTGTGTTGTTTGATGCTTGCTCCATGGAAGTCCATGTGTAGTGCCAATTGGTGCTATGTATTTGCAGTTGAATTTGTCAGGTGGAGGCTGTCTGCCATAAAGAAAGCATAGTCTGCTGTATTTTCTTGCACGGATATTTGTCTAATGAGCTTGCTGTCAGCTCACAATTTTTGCTTACCTGCAATAGAGCAGACAAAGTGCAGACAGATCCTTTATCTCCAAAGGTTCAAGGGACAGTGGTGAAGACTCTAGACTCCGATGTACCAGGTTGAAATCTGGCTCTATAACTTACATATGGGGACCTTTGGATCATGGCCTTATTCGATCTGATTTTGGTGATCTAATTATTGCTTCCATAAAATGCAGAACATTAAAAAAAAGCCACCATTCACATATATCTTTAAGAGTTGTGAAATTGTGAAAATTTTCAGGTTACATGTGAAAAATAGGCCAGAGCCTGATACACACTAATGAATGCATAGGTATCAGCTGCTGCTACTGTTTGGATCATTGTTAGAAAAAGGTTCCTTTTACTAAAATTTTCTGAAGATGAACCAGGGTGCTATAAACAGGCATCCTTTGGGGCTCAGACTTATTCTCGAGAGTTCAACTGCACACAAGACGGAGATGTCCTTCCTTCCCGAGATACAGGAAGACCTTGGGGATCTGTGAGGTTGTGACAGCCATAACTTACTAGGCACTGGCTGTCGAATGACATGAATCCTTGAGGGAGAAAACTCACCTTTGAGTTTTGACTCTGCCACTTCCCCAGCTCTAGTATCTCCTGACAATCTCTTTAATTTTAGGTGTTTGTCCGAATTCTCTAATATTCACATCTTACAGGAGCTATGTGGAGTGAATGCCCAGTTGAGTGTGGTGGTCTAGTAGATAGATGCTCAGTTAGTGGCCACAGCTCTTGGTTTTTATTATAAATGAGAAATTCTGTTGTCAGATCTTATAAATCAAAATACCTTCTCTAACTTCTTAGGTGATATTATTGACTAAAATCATCAGCATTTCTGAAGACTAGTAAATGATAGACTTGGAGAATACGGTTTCAATAGTTGCATTCAGGGTGACTCGCTTGAGATTAAATTCAAAGGAATTTCCTGGGTTTGTGATGTGAGGGAAGTTCACAGGATGGTGGTGGTTAGGATACTAGGAACCAACAAAATTCCCAGATGCAAGAATCTGGAATAATGGTTGCAAGTGTACAAAGGGAAGGCAAGAGAGGGCAGGGCACTATGTTAGATGGGAGACTATATTGGATTCCCTGTACCTCTTTTATTGGGTGAGAGGTTTGGAGTATTGTGCTCCTTTCTTCCTCGCAAAAAGTCCCTCCCCCCCACCCCCATATTTCTGTCAACCTTTTATTTTTGATTTCCATTTGCCTCTTCACTCACTAGATGATTGTTCAGTTTCTGTCATGCATGGGTCCTGAAAACACAAAGTAAAATACTTACATGCACACATACACTCATGTACACACATGCATTCATATTTATGCACAAGTATAGTCATGCACATACATCATGCATGCTCATGAACGTGCATTAGGCACACAAAAACTGGCATTTGTGCACCTAAACACTCATATACACACATCCATATGAATGTCTTCATAATTTTAGGAAAGTAAAGTAAAGTAAAGTAAAGGCCCTCCCGTTGATCTTCGATTTGCTCAAGTGGGCCCAGTAACGTCTCCATTGGAGACTTTGTTGTTACTGTGTCTGGCATATCGAAAACGTCACGGGGAGCTTGCCAGGCTCTGCCGTGCGGGCGAGATACTCTCGATAGCTTGCCAGGCTCTCCGAGAGGGGTGGAGGAATCGAACTCGGGTCGGCCATATTGGCTGCGTGCAAGGCAAATGCCCTACCGCTGTGCTATCGCTCCAGCCCTCTTCATAAAATCTTTCATAAAATTCTAGGACATCAATTTTAGAAACTTAAACAATGTTAGTGAGATGTAAAGTTTTTCTTTCTATTGTTGTGAATTTTTTCATGCTTTTTCTCACTTTGTTATTTGGGAGATTGTGCATGCTTTTTCTATTCTTTGAAGGACTGGAGCCTGTTTAAATTTCACAAAACTTCTACCTCTTGTTATTTAAATGGCCCTCTTGGGTCTGATACTACCAGGCATTAAGCGGCAAGATTTGACATACAATTCATTTGAAATTTGGTTTACATGGAATGTGGCGTTAATCTTGCCTTTTTGTTCATTGTGCTAACAGCAAAGTACACAAAGTATGAAAATATGCTTTGTTAGAGGTATATCAATATTTAGTATGTAAAAATATTTAATACATAAAATTTAATTTATTACCAATGTTGTAATATATTGTCATATGATATTTAATAGATAATATATTACGTATTACTGATATAATAACTTTATACTAATATGTATAATGGCCATGCTTGAGGTCAATGTTAAAAGAATTTGGTGGGATCTCAAAAGGAAGGTGAGGAGTGGGTTGATATATTATATACTGAGTAGCTTCTAAATGGAATCAGGTTGGAGTATATGAGTATTTTAATCAGAACATAAAATATCTAAGTCAGACACAAATAAAATTCACTGACATGAGTATTTTTAAATTACGGGATTTTTTTCAGGCTAGAGATGTAGTACAGGGGATTTGTAGATATGGGTATGGTCCCCTGAGTCTGCTAAGAGTGATCCTTGAGGGGGCTGGAGCTATAGTGCAGTGGGTTTACCTTGCACACGGCCTACGCGGGTTCAATTCTCAGCATCCCATATGGTCCCCTGAGCACCACCAGGAGTAATTCCTGAGTGCATGAGCCAGGTGTGCACCCCGGTGCAACGCTGGGTTTAACCCCACCCCCCAAAAAAGAGTGATCCTTGAGGACAGCCTTCTTGTAGTCCCCAAAGCACTAAAAAATAAACTTTTTCCCCCAAAATAATTTTGGAACTTAAATATAGACAGCAAAATCGCTCTGATTTTCATTATCAAGCACGTATTTAAGAGAACTAATGATTTTCCTTTCCATCATTTAAAAGAGAAAAGAAAAACAGAAAAGCATTTTTGGTCTTGATTTAAGGAGTGCACATAACTATCGTTATGTATGCAGAGGTGTGATGGTGCCTAGGGCTTAGAAAAATACCATGTCTTGGTTGCTGGTTGAAACTTTAGAAAACAGCAAAAGATGACAACTAGCAGTGCATTCAAAATAACTTTATTTCTATCAAAATTTTATTAACGCACTGGTGAATTACAAAGTTATTCATAATTGGGTTTTTTGATATACAATGTTCCATTACCAATCCTGCCACCAGTGCGAAATAACTTCTTAACGGAACTGATGCTGTGAAAAAACTGATTTTGAAAAAAATAATATTTAGACATATTTCTACTGTTAGATTTTTGTTTCTAAAAACTGTGTCATCCTCTTTTTCTTCTTCTCCTTCCTCCCCCCCAAGAAAAAAACAAAACAAAACTCAGAATGCAAAAACAAAAACTTTACATAGTCTCACTCTAAAATAACATTGAAAAATGACTGTTTTCCTTTGTGTAAACCACTTTTTAGAATCTCAGTTACTTTTCTTAGTGAAGTTTTATTTGTGAGAAATCATTTTCTTCTGATAAGTCTGCAAGTAGAACTGGTACATTAGGAAAATAACATATTTAGTGCATTTCATGTTTAGTGAATTTTACTAAAACCTTTTTGATGAAATTTTATTGTATAAAATCTGAAATCTCAGTCATGGTTTTGTAAATGGTACCATGAAAGCATTTCTATTTAGATTCACATATTTTTGGTACTTTTCATAGCAGCTGTAATTCTCATTAATTTTAGACTTTGGGGGAAGGCTCTAAATTTTGAACCTGATCTTTAAATCATTGGGTTTCTAAGCTTAGTGTCAAAATAACAAAAATATCTGGTACTTAGCTTTTATAGATTTTTTATGTTTTATAAGTAATATTATTTCAAGTTAATATATCTTGATTTTTTCTTTTTAATTTTTGTCTGTCATTTATTATTTTATATTAGTAGTGTATATCATGTATATTAACAAAAGTAATGTGGTTTTTTTCGGTGATGGGATGAATATGCCGTAGAATACTTAGGAAGTAAGTGTATGGGGTATATGTTGCATAGCTAATGCTAAAGAATTAATAGTTCTTAGCCATTGACGTGGCAGAAACATCTCAGGAACATGCTTATTATGTATTTTGTGATAGCTCTTTTATGAATGAAATGCACTTTTATCATCGAATGAAAAACAGGACTATGGGAAATGATCTTTTCCTCCTTCAGTTCTGTCAGATTTCTCTCATCCTTAATGTGACCTTCTTATGCTGACTTCTAGTTTTAATTATACAGGGTGGGCTATTTTGGTATGTGAGGGTCAGATCATCTTCTTTGTATATTTGAAATCTGTTTCTACCCTCTGACTCTCCTTCCCTCGTCTTTCTCCTCCCTCACCCTGAGAATGATCCTCTAACTCTAGCATCGTGACTTGCCAAGTGCTCTATTTCTAGTTACACACACTACAGAATTGTAAGAAGGTATTGGAAATGGCACTTGGCCTCTACTTAGCTTTATTCAGATTGGCTGTTTTCCAAGGCCCCATAAGATCAATGATGCATGTAGCGCTAAAGGGCAGCTTTGGGGTCAGGGCATATTTATTACTTGCCGGGACATATTATTGACCAATAAGAAGTTGAACAGGGCTTGGCTGGTCGGGCTAAGACTGCCTCCCAGCCAAGAAGACAAGAGCTCACTTAGCTCGCCTCTCTTCACCAGACAGGTGTACAAATGATCCCAAGGCATGTACTTCTGGGCCTCTCAAGAGTCTGTCAGATTTTTGGCAATCTTTGGTTGTGATCGAAAGGTTTGGAGACATATGTAACGTTACACAGTTTTTGTCCTCAGCCTTCCTCAAGGCAGAAAGGGGTTATTTATTTGGAAACCTCCGTCCTTACATCCAAGTTCATTGCAAGGTTTGTTTGTAGATAAGAGGTACATAATGCTGATCAATCTATCTATGCTCACAAATAGAATCTTTCCCTTGAAAGTATAGTTTAGCATTGAATGAGGTAGTATAAGGAGAGTTTGAGAACATCTGACTAAATTTAAGTGCATTTTGCACATTATCATTATGAATGAGTAAGAAATTCCACGTTGTTTTATTCAGGGACAAATATAGAATTTACATGTATATATTTAAAGAATTATGTAATAACTTTTTTTTTTTTTAAAAAAAAAGCTTTATAGTTGTGTTCTGAATATAACTCAGCTCTGAGGTATATTTTCGCACTGTGGGAACAAAAAAGCTGATCTAGAGAATGTTTCTTCTCCTTTTTCTTCTGAGGCGTGAAAAGTATTCTTTTGATGAAGTATTGAATGAGGAAAGAGTGGCTGGCAGAAAGAACAATAGGAATCCAGTGTGAAAGGCACTTCCGATGAAGAGCAAGTATTCCCTCCAGCCCTGCAGTGAGGCAGGCTTTTCATTTCGGTTTCTGGAGCTGAAGTCACACTGAGGATTAGTTTGTGGGATCCTCACAGTATTCTGGATTTCTGTACTTTTGCAACCACTGAATTAATAGTGCAAGATTTTTTAGCATGATAGAGGCTAGAGGTTATGTTTTATGGCAAGGGTTGTGTGTGGTTAATCAGAATGGCCCCAGGATCTCAAAGGAATATCTAAAAGGGAAATAACAGCTGCATTTTGGAATTTGCCTGCCTGCCTGCCTCCCTTCGTCCCTTCCTCTTTCCCTCCCTTCCTGATCATGATGGTTTCCTGTGGACACACTCCAACCCTGAGGGCATCACTCGTGTACCCCACATCAGTCCTGCCAAGAATCCCAATGCCCCTCTCTTTCTCTCTCTCAATAACCCCCCCATTATCTGCCTCAGTTTTGTAGATCTCTCTCGTGTTGCCTCTGGCCCTTTGTTGCTACCTTTAACTGTGGATCTCTAAGTGCCACCTATGAGAGAGATCATTCTGCATCTATCCTTTTCCTTTTCACTGTCTTCACTCAACATAGTGTCCTCTACTTCCATTTGTGTTGCAGCAAATGGCATTGGAATCTATTCTTTAAACCCATTTATGAACCTACAAAGATGTGCCTGAAGGAAGAACAGGGAAGTAAGTATGCATCTTTGCGTCTGTCTGCACTTGGTACAACTCCCGGCTGGCTAATCAAAGGATAGGAATTAAATTGTGGAGCATCGCCTATCAATTTAACTAGCAGTTGCTACCCCGCTTCAAAATCTGAATTAAGAATTGCCCTGTTGGCCCCAACGGTCTGGGTCACAGCAGAGTGTGGCCCCCCACTCTGGTCAGCCTTGTGCTGTGACACTAGGCTCCCTGATGGATCTGCTGTAACTTCCAACTTCTATTTGGTTAAGACAGTTTTGTATCATTTTGCTAAAAATTACTGGCTTAAATCGGGTTGGGGGTGGAATTGACCTATTAGTTGGGCATATTTTGATGAGCATTATTTTGTGGTATTGAGGTAGTTTTGTTCAGAATCTGGTTGTTTTCTAAAATACCTCACTTCTAATAGCCCTGCATAAATTGTACAGAAAAACAGAAGTTGATATTCTTTGTCACTTGATTGCTGCTAAACTGCGTTGCAGGGGTGGGATGTTGAGGGGGTCCCTTTTAGATGGCATGCCTTGTTGCCAGAGTAAGTGCAGCTATGACCCAGAAGGTGTACTGATGGCATTTAGGGATCTCATCTCTGTGTATGTGCAAGAACAGAATAAGTGTGGAGAAGTGTTCCGCTGATAGGGGTATTCTTTTCACCTGCACTCAGAAGAGCTTCAGCTGTGGTACAATAAGTTCACTCAACAACGACTATTTGGCCCTAGCCTGTTGCTTTTTTCTTTTTCCTTTGCCAGTGCTACTTTAAGGAATGCAGGAATAACATCGTTTTGCAAAGGGTCTCTCAGAACTTCCAATAGGACAGATTTTTTTTTCTAGTTACTATGACTGTATTGCAAATTGCTTCTAAATTTACTGGCATAAACAACCATTTATTATGTTGACAAATTCCATGGGTCAAGCTTTAAGACAGGACTGAATAGAGAAGACTTGTCTTGGCTCTGTGGTGTATGGGACCTTAGCTGAAGAGCCAAAGGCTGGGGTTGTGATGATCTGAAATAGTGTGGTCTAACAGAATGTTCTGTGATGATGGATATCTTTGTATCTGCCCTGGCCAATATGGTGGCAAGGTAGTCACACAAGGCTATGAGCAATTGAAACCATGCAGTTACGGAGCTAATTTTTCAGTTTAATTAATTTAGATGTCAATGTCTGCTAGTAGTTCCTGTTATATTAACAGTAGAAATCTGAAGACTTTCTCACCTCATATCTCATAGTTGATTCTGGCTGATAGTTGAGAATTTACTTGGAGCTCTCTCCAGTGGAACACCCACATATGACCTCCTTTGCTCTTCCGGTCTCTGGTTGCTGGGTTTCAAGGATGAATTTCTCAGAGGAGTTAAGGACCTAGCATTATCAGTCGTCATTGTTGCCTTCATCATATAATATTCATCAAGGCAGTCACAAAGTTTCAAGTTAATTAAGAAAAGACTAGTTCTTGATGGGTAGTGGAAACATCTCTTCTCTGGAAGAGCGTTAGGACTGGAAATATTGCTAAACTCATTTCTTGCAAATACAGTTTGCTGCAGTTGTTTTAGGTCACCATTCTCCATTCCTTCACTTAGTCATTCAGCCTAAATGGGTGCTTACCATGTACTTGACTTCAAGTTACTTTGGAGATGGTAATAAGAGTAATGATGCTTATAATGAAGGGAAAGTGGTGAGGAGGGAAGGCATGGAGAGGAATTTCCGCTGCACTGTGCTTTGTGCTGTGATAATGGAAGGCAGAGGAGATGAGCAGACATAGGAGTTGAGATGAAGCAACTTTGTTGAAGCAACCAGAAAACAACAACAAGAGAGGCTAAAGAATTTAGCAAAGAGAAACAAGTAATTCAGGCGCAAGGGTGAGCATATCTGAAGAGGAAAAGGCACCAGGCCAAGATTTTCTGGGGACACTAAGACGCTGCAGAGCTTGCTCAAGGAAGACAGTCCTGCCAGCCACATCCTTCATCTGGAGTGTGTTCCCACCCACACCACACATATTGAGTTCCAGCCGCACACCCAGCAGGTTGCCAATCCAGAAAAATCCATAGCCCAAGAGGATACCACTGATGAATTACAGACAAGTTGCCTGTCAGCAGGAAACATGGATTGGATTAGAGAATCTTCAGACCATGCTGGCTTTTCTAAAGAGGGTCTGGACTCTGTGAGAGGAACAAAGATGCCTGAACACAGGGTCAGCATTGAAAATATTGATTGGCCCCTGCTGGGGGAGCTGAGCTAGAGTGGGTCAGAGTCTCATGGCACAAAGTGCTGGGGTGTGGAAAACCATTAACGGTGCTGATTGAACAGAATAAAAGCTCCGTCTTTTTCTAAGGTCTCAAAAATGAGGCTGAAACATTTAAGCAAGTAAAAGGGCAGGAGGAACAGGGAGAAGTCAAAGCCTGACATGGGCCCTTTGTCCAAGTTGGCCCCAGTGACCTTGGCCACAGGTCCTCCTCTAACTCTGATTCTGCCTAGCAATTTTCTGGACCTGTGACTATTTCTTGTGTCACACAAAATTCATTAAATTGAACACTAATGTCCAAACAGCGATGTTGTGTGGTGAACACACAACATCAGACTTAGGATTGGTGAAGCAACCAGAAAACTTGCTTGGTATTGAAGTGCTTGGTGATTGCATCTGAGTTAGAAATATCTCCATCACTGCCAGAGGCACTAGATACTGTAAAGGGAGCCTTTCCTCCCCTAGCAAATGAGACTTCCTAGTGCCACAGATCTAGGAGGTGTGAAACAGTTTGTGGCCCCAGGGATAAGACTGGATTTGGCTCAGTCTTTAAAAGATGGCACTTTGTTTCTTCATGTTGGTGGTGGAGAATGGGCACTGGTGGAGGGATGGGCACTTGATCATTGTATAACTGAAACCCAAGCACAAAAATTTGTAAGTCTAAAACTGTACCTAATGGTGTTTCACTAATAAAAAAAAGATGGCACTTTGTAAGAGCACTTTCAGTGAGAATTTAAAAAATCTGCTCCTTTTGAAGCCTAGGATTTGTTTGTCCTTTGAAAGCAGCATTCTCTCCAATAGAATTGAATGCCATCATGGTCAGTTCTCAAAGTGCTGGGTAACTTTCACCCTACAGGGGCTGGAACAAAATAGCATAGCAGGTAAGGTGTTTGCCTTGCACAAGGCCAACGTGGGTTCGATTCTCAGCATCCCATATGGTCCCTGAGCACTGCCAGGAGTAATTCCTGAGTGCAGAGCCAGGAGTAACCCCTGTGCAATGCTGGGTGTGATCCAAAAAGGAAAAAAGAACCCAAAAACCTTTCACCTTCCAATGGCTATTGATTACCTGGAATGGAGCAAATTGTACTTCCCCGGTCAGCACAGTCTTCGAGAATCTGATTTTAGAAGTGGTATTTGCTGAGGTGAGCACGAGAATTTTGCTCACTCCCTAACTTTTCAGCAGCATCTGAAGTGAGGAGGCATTATTTTCTGCAGCAGTTTTCTGGGGAGACAGTGTCTGGGGGTGCCATGGGCAACGTTAAGAACCAGAATTGGGCTGGAGAAGGACAGAATGGAGAGGCCATTGGTCAGCCACGGGACTAATTTTTCCTGGAGTGTTTCCTGTGAGATAACCCTATCATTATGGGGTTCAGTAATCAAACAATTTTGAGGAAAGGCCAGCTTAATTGCAATTATGCAGGTTTCCTTTCTGAAGCTTTTGTCAGCAACCGCTTTATTAATAAAGATTGTAAATCTCCAGATAAGGCCTGTGTGCCAAATAGATTGGATTTAATAGATCCCTTTTCCTCTTTGCTTTTATTCTATGAAGTGTGCTTTGGGATATAAAGGGTTGAAAGATTTCCTGCTACAAATGGACCATAAACTTAAGATATATCATGGGCAATGAATCTTGCCCTCTTTTGGATTTTTGATCAGTTGTGAATCTACATTTATGCAGTGGCACTTGGATCATTCCTCGACTGTATGCAGAACAGGATTAGTTAACTCTTCAAGTGCATACATACTTGGGAGGACCAGGCAAGCTCAGACACCTTGCTTGGGGAAAGAATGAAGAATCTTTTTGGTGTAGCTTTAGCTGGGTTATGGTCTAGGGCTTAACAACCAGGCAGACCCTGTATCAAAAACATGAGGGTAGCCTTTCTTCCTTCTCATAGCATCTTTGTAATTGGCTTTTTGAGGACTCAGGTTTAGTTCTTAGAGTGGAAGAAACGTCTGGTGTTTCTTCCACCAGTAACTATTTAGTTTACTGCATTGGAACCTCGTGTAGAGGTTCATGAGTGCATGAAGAGTTGAGTTTCCCAAAGCTTTTTTGTTTGTTTTAATAATTTGATCAGTGAACAGGAGACAAAAGGAACTCATCTGAACTCCGTTCATTTAATATATTGGATTCTGAAAGGAGGGCAGAAGAAAGAACTCCATACATGCAAGTATATTTCCTCCTCCTCTTTCTTCTTCCTCTCACTTTTGTTTAAAAAAAATTGGTCATTCCATTACTTGCAGAAAACATCTGTCTCTCAAAGAATAAATGTAATTTGGTGTCTGAACTCAGCACGTCCCTCTCAGGTTTTCTGCCGCACGACAGACGTGAAATCAGCAAGATGCTGTCTGTGGAGCTGAAATATTGAGCTTTATGAGATGACAGTAAAGTAGCGAAGTGATGTTTTCCTGCTCCACAGTGGCACCATTGTGGGATAAGAAAGGATTCTGGGAAGAAGCAATGCCCAGAAGTAGGGTCTAGAAGCCTGTTCCCAGGCTTCCCTGAGACCCAGGCCTTATTGTGACAGCCACCCCCTGCCCGAGGGAAGCAATCTCCACTTCCTCTGTGCTGGTGGTTATCTGGCTTGTCTTGATGATCTTGTCAGGAGACAAAGGGTCTGCCAAGAAGGTGCCTGTGAAGAGTGTCAGCAGCATCTCTGCAGGGAGCAGGGAACTGCAAGGCCTGGGGAGAAAATGCAGGACTAATGGATGAGGGCCTGGAAGCTGCTTCTTTGTTAATAAGATGCATGAGTCTCCAAGGAGTTGGGTAATCAGGACTGGGGAAAAGATTTTGGACCCAACCTTTGTATTCTCTATCCATCTTCTGAGGCATATACATATATGCATGTGTGTGTGTGTGTGTGTGTGTGGCTGGAGAGATAGCACAGCGGGTAGGGCGTTTGCCTTGCACGCAGCTGACCAGGCCGACCCAAGTCCGATTCCTCCGCCTTCAATTCCTCTGTCCCTCTCAAAGAGCCCAGCAAGCTACTGCGAGTATCTCGCCCACGTGGCAAAGCCTGGCAAGCTACCCGTGCCATATTCAATATGCCAAACACAGTAACAACAAGTCTCTCAATGTTACTGGGCCCGCTCGAGCAAATTGATGAACAATGGGAGGACTGTGACTAGTGACAGTGTATGTGTGTGTGTGTGTGTGTGTGTGTGTGTGTGTGTGTGTATTTGTTGCACATCAGAAAGAAGAGGTCCCATTACAGCTTCTGGGAACAGATATTTGCTCTCCTTAATTACATACCCAGAACAACTCTTCTGAATGTTTCATGCAAACTTTAATATTTAGAGTAGTACAAGGCAGAGGGTGCTGTGTGTATTGGAAGCTTCTGAAGTTGGGACAGGCATTCTTTGCACTGGATGAACTATCCTTCAGGAGGGCACCCCCCTCTCTCCCGAGAGTCCTCACCCCCACCCCCCACCCCTTAAATCTTTACCTTAGCCACTCTGCTCCTCTCAAGGAAGCAGAGAGATGAAACTCCAGAGAAGGGAAAAACTCCTGGGGCAGCTGCCAACATGTTTTATAGGTGAGAGACTCTTGTCTTTGCCAGAAGTTTTGTGCTAGCCAGTGTTTGCTTTCTGAGCAGAGATACCAGGGAGGCTGGAGCTTTTGCCCAGAGTTGGTGTCATGCCCTGGTCTGGGACCAGGCTGGGCTGATGACCCTGATTCAGGCCCTTCTCAGCACCAGACCCTCCCTATCTCCTTTAGCAGTTTCAAGACTGAGTGTCCTTCAGGTCTGCTCCTGTAGTACACGGAGATGCTGCCAGTAGTGACTCTTCATGTCAGCTTATATCATTCCTACATTTTTTAATTTATTAAAGTTTTTTAGCTATACCCAGTGATGCTAAGGGGTTACTCCTTGCTCTGCATTCAAGAATTACTCCTGGTGGTGCATACGGGACCATAAGGGGTACCAGGAATTGAACCTGGCTTGGCTGTATGCAAGGCAGCCCTGAAGGCACCCAGAAGGAGGTAGGTTCTCCAGCCCTGGATCTCGGGTTCTGCTTTGTGCTGGCCCCCCTCCAGGGGCCGCTCACCATGATGTGCTCAGGGAAAACAGGAGATGTTTTAGGGGTGATGTCAAAACTTCCCCTTCCTGGCAAGGCAACTATCTCTCTAACCCCTGCACTTTGGATGAAAGAAAGAACTTAGTCATTTCTTTACTTTTGGTCCAACCTGAGAAGTCCAGAGTTTCTGTCACTTCTTCCCTTTACACCCAGGGCCTTTAAATTTGTGTCCTTTTGACCATTGTCCCGCAGAGGAGATATTTACATTTGAAGGGAGTTAGGGAGAGGAATAGCTTCTGTTAATTCTAGTATCCTGGCTGATCAAAGACTGCCTTTGTACTTGGAGGAACTGATTGAGTTAGGAAGGAACCCTTCCCTCCTCCCAACCCCACCCCACCCCCTTTAGTGTGTGTATGGAATCCCCTGGAGATTCTTATCTTTGAATCTTGATAAGAATTTAATGTCTATAATATATGTTAATAGAGCGTCAGACTCCAAGGCCCCCTTGTGAAGAGCACCTGTTTAACTGAAGAGACTGGAATTGGGTGTCTGGGAGAGAAGTCACCTCCCTACTCTTTTTTAATTTTCCAGTCCTGTAAAGCTGAGTTTTGGAGTACTCATCTACATCTTGAAGACCTGGGAGTCTGGAATTGCTGCGGTGGAAATCTCCTTCCACCTTCTAGCAGTTTCCCCATCTCTACAGTGGTCCTCATAAATCCCATCAGCACCTGGTTGAGAATGGTGTCCTAGATGATGAGAAGGCTTGTGAACCTAGTGATGAGCCCAGGATGGACCAGGTACATTAGACACTGGTCATTATTTCTTTCATCCAGTCTGGACTCTTTGGACCCCCACAAGAACCTCTGGATAAAGCAAGGCCAGGCACGGAGTGGTTCCCAAAGCTGGCATTTCAGACCTTTTGGGTATCCAGATCAAGCAAAGGACAGTTGCTCTAGAGTCCTTACTCCACCAAAACTAAGATGGGGAGAAAAGGAAATGTTCTGCTAAGGGAGAGAACAAGGCCATGGCTGTCCTCAAGGCAGCGGTGAAGGCCCCCAGAAGGAAATTCAGCCCCAGATCAGGGGCTCTGCTACATGCTCGCCCCGGAGGGGGACCTGCCTGTCACTCACACCGTGATGTGCTCAGGCAACGCAGGGGATGTTTTAGGGATGATGGCTACACTCCTTTCCTGGCAAGCAGGAGACTAATGGCGTGTCTCCTGAGTGTTTGTGGGGGGAGTGGAGCTTTACTGCATCTCCTACTACCTCGGGTGGGAAGGGTGCTGTGTCCAGCTGGCTGGATGGCTCAGCTCTGTGGGGTTCACTTCAAATGAAGCCTTTATTCCTTGTCTGTGTCTCTGACATAGATTTGCTCTCCAATTCTTGATGGTTATCTTCCAGGCTGGGCCAGACAAATACCTTTCCAAAAAGAGATGGATACCCTGCCTGGCTCAGTATGGATGCAGTGTCCTGTATTGGAAGACAGACCCCTACCCTCTTTCCTTTTCCCTGTGCCCTTCAATCTCTCTGATTTAGTGACAATGATATGGGTGCATCTGCATAGTGTTGTATTGGGGGCTCAGTAAATCAGAGAGAACAAATTCAATAGAGAAATACAGAATCTTTCTGTTGTTGTTTGGGCGTTTTTTCAAAGACTACTCCCAACTCATTGCTCAGGGGTTGCTCCTGCAGGGTCTGGGGGACCATGTGGTGTTGGGAATTGAACCTGACTCTCTTATAGGCAAAGCATTTACTCCAGCCCTTTCAGCTCTTGTCCTGACATCCCCACCCCCACCCCCACCGTCTTTTAAAACTGAACTTTTAAATGATTATCTCTCCTTGGCCTAGGGTGAGAGCTCACACACAGCCGAGCAGTCACTTAGCATTAGGGAGCCCTAAGTTCAGTTCTCCCAAGCATTCGGGGTTAGCTTTGTTTCTCTCTCCCTGACCAGCCCCCCCCCCCCCCCCCCACCATGCCCTTACCCATTGCCTGGTATAATCCTGTAGGTCCCCAGCCAGCATCACAGCATCCATGTACCCAAGTGTGACTGGACCCGAGGCTCTCTCTCCTCTACACTGTTAAAAATAATGGAGCTTTAATATCAGTTAGGGCTTGGGCTCAGATTTGTATGTGTCTATCTCCGCCCGGCGATGCCAAGTGTTCTCTGTTCACTGTAGTCAGACCCCATTGTTGGGCATCATTGTTTGGTCTCTGCTAAATCCTGACCTGCTCAGAGATGCCTACCCTGTCCCTGCCAGCTCCAGTAATATGTGCTGAAACTTGGCCACATTCTCTCTGCCTTGCTTTTTCTCTGCTTCTGGGTGGGAGAAGACTGTGTGAAAAGACGGGGAATCTGGGGTTTTCCCGATGTCTCGGGGTTGCTGCAAATATTCATAGTGATTCCAGGTTAGTGTCTGTGAGAAATTGGCCCTCCAGATAGGACCAGCCCAAGCAGGTAGGGAGATAAAAATCAATCATTCCATTCATAGTGCTTTCTTACTTCAGCTTCCCTTGGTGCCTGTTCTGGGGGAGGAATTTGCTGGAGAGACCTCACACATCACTTAAGGTGGAGAGAGATATTCAATCTGTAGAGACCTTAAGTTCATTAGAGAAAATGATTCCAAATGGGATGGTTAGGAGAGATTGGTATTATTTTTCCATCTTATCTCAAGCTCCAAACCATTTGAAAAGTGGCATTTGTAGTCTTACCTTGGCATAAGCTGCTTTTTCTTTCTTTGTCTTTTTTTTTCTTTTGAAATAGGTTTATTGGAAAGTAGAAGGGAAAGGAAACGAAACTCACTGGCCAGGGAGAAACTTAATTAGTGTCGGACCAAGTTCAAGTTCAAGCTGTATTTTCTGAAATGAGTCTTGTGGACTTTAACTTTGAGGCTGCATCACATTGAAAATCCAAAGCCTAATCTTTTGAAAACATAATTTTTTTGTTAAGATAATGGAATATTTCCAAGTGTGATTTGTTTTGTGGCAACTTCAGCATTTAAGACTAATTGTGCCACTAGCTGTGCCAAGTCCTTTGTGTGCATTTTTCAAATTTTTTGTCATTCAGACTCAACATTTTCATATCACACTGTTCATTTTACTTTCCTTTCTTTACTGCGGGGCTGTGTTTTAAACAGTTTGCTGGAGAGAGCGGGCCTCGGACAGACTATGCTTCCGGGATATTCTAGAGTGATGAACTTAGAATCAGTCTTAAAAGTCTTCACTATAAAAGAAAAGGAAGGGAGAGAGATTTGGAAGATGAGACGGGACTATTAAAGCGTTGAAACTTTTTGCCAAAAAAATATAGTTAAGCATCATTTTCTATTTCTAATAATGTAAGCTAAGAAAAGGACAGTGTAATAGAGACATCTCACGCTAGCATACTTATTTCTTTCGCTTTCAATATCAGGATGTGTCAAGCACTGTGACTACTTTTTTTTTTATTTGCTTATTAACTAAGAAGAAAAACATAATTTAAGAAATTAGCCTGAAGTGACCAGAGAGATAGTACAGAAGATAAGTTGTACTATTCCTGAAAAGGATCGGGGGACCATATGGGGTGCTGGGGATTGAACCTGGGTCAGCTGTGTGCCCTACCTGCTGTGCTATTGCTCCAGCCTCCTTTGATACACTTTTTGAGTAGTTGCATGTTCTGCGCATGGCCTTTAGTTAGGACCAACTGTCAGGGATGTGGTCAGATCAGTGGGGCAATGTCTATGTCTCTTTGGACTGTTGTCACAAAAATATCTATCACTGAAACCCTGAACATTGACCTCTCCTGTTTTCAGGGCGAGATAAAGCTAAGATCAAGACCCCAGGAGGTTCAGCATGTGTTTTCTCTCTTCCCAATCTCCTCTGCTCCCTTCCCACATTCCACACATGACTGGTAAGCTCCTGGGGTCTCTGATAAGCCTCCTTCCTCATGACCTACTCACCTCTCAAAGGCCTTACCTCCTTGGACCATCACATCCAGGACGAGATTTCAAAGGTACAATTTGGCAGGGAGCACAGACACTCAAATTTATAGAAGTAAACATAAAAAGGGTTGTGATTTTAGATTTTTTCTCTTCTATTTTTCTCTTTATACTTAGGATATTTTATACTTGGTCAAGCATATTTTTAGATGTTCAAGGTAGAAGAAAGAGCTGGTCACTTCTAATCTAATGTAAATCAACGTAGCTTTTCTTTTTTTCTTTTCTCCATGTGGACCCACTGGGACTGGAGTGGGTGGCCTGGCTATGGTGGTGGTGGTGGGGAAGTGGCATGTATTTCTGGGGTATAAAACCCAGGGCATCAGATACATTCAAGGCTCATGAGCTATGTCCCTAACCCTAGATTTATGTTTCTCACACACTGGGTAGGCAGGAGTGAAAGGCAATACTGATGAACAGCATGGGTTGTTTAAGGTGTAGAGATCAAGTATACAGTATAGTGTCCTTACTTGGAGGATATGTTTAAAAGAAATCACACCCATAATAAAGGCCTACTTATTTTTTATTTTTGGTTCTTGGATCACATCTGTTGTCTTCAGGGATCACTCCTGGCAGGGCATTGTGGGGCCAGGGATCAAACTGGGGTCAGCAATGTGCCAGGCAAACACCTTAGCTCTTGTACTATCTCTCCAGTCCAAGGCCAACTTTTGAAAAAGGTGAATACACTTCCCTGCAAGAGCTGTTGGTAAAGGCAGTCTCGTGTGGGAAGTTCTACTCGGGGTTGTAGGTAGAAGAATCTTATGTGAATCCTATGCGAGATGTGGAATATGAGTCAGTGGAGAAGTTCATTGCAGTGATACAGTCAGGGTACAGAAGGGAGAGGAGAAAACTCAAGGAGTGAATATCTACAAGAGAGAAGAGCAGGGTGGAGAGAGAGAGGGACATGTCCAGGTTTTATATCCAGAGCCGAAAGAGATGTGCACATGTATCATTGTAAGCATTCTTTGGGGCATCATGGGAAGAAATATCTGAATGCTCTGTTACTCCTGCAGTATGGTTGTCTTTTGTCCACTGTTACTTGGTTCTCGTTTAACTGCTGCTGGAGCACTTTGGGTTACATACAGCAGTAGAATGCTTAGTATCACTCTTAGAGGACTCAGCTAACACGCAGACACAGCTTTCCTTTCCCCGCACCCCTACACAAAAAAGACAAGCATATTAGTTCTGTGGAGAAGGAAGCCTCCAGTCTGAAATCACTGAAATATAGACACAGCATCACATCAGATTCTATTTACTGTTCAAGCTGAGGAAGAATAGCAGGTAAACACCCAAAGCCATAATTTAGAAGCATGTTATAGAAACGTGATTTGTGAGTTGATTTTAACATTTTAGATTTGTCTAAATCATAAACTTGATGAATTAGCCAAAGAGCCAGGCATTTATGTCATCTCGTGTTAGCATAAATTTTGACTTAAATAAAACAAATGGGATTAATGTGACTGCATCCCCATCACTTCATTATTATGTACTATATCAGATTGCAAAATGTCACTCAAATGAACAGAGTGGATTTCCTTAAGTTTTGAGAACTAAAGTTTTCCAAAAGTATTAGATCTCTTTCTCTCTTCTCCCCATCCCATTTCTCCATTACTTTGAAAGGGTGATGTGTGTTTAGCAAAAGTGAAGATGTAGAGAGTCATTTTGATTTGTGCCTTTGAGAGCTGGTAGATGAGTATATGTATGACAAGTGAATAGTAACCAACATTACCAGCTCTCCCCAACCCCAACTCCCAGTTGTCTGGTATGCATTGGGTTATTTTTATTACTTTCTTTGTTGAGCACTTCAGGTTCGCAAGTTGCAGTCCTTCTATTTCTTCCTAGTTTGCTCACTCATGGAGGAGTATTCTCTTAGTATTTGCATCCTGAAGAACCCCTAGCTTGTTTCTAGAATAAGGGTGGGATCTTCTCTCTCCTTTATTAATCTGTCCTTAGCACCTACAACAGTGCCTGGATAGGAACTAAGTATTTGTTACATGATGAATAGTGTTTTTGAGTTTTCTGTTTTTAAATTACATATGCTTCTGAAGTTACAGTAGGAGATTAGACAGCCACCATAATAGAATTATTAAGAAAAAAGACAGATAAATATAAATTCAAAGTAAATTATGGAGATCCAGACAGGATGTATAATCAAGATTAAGAAAAATAACCTCTGCTTACATATTATTGTTAGCCTTGAAACAATGTCCTATCTATTAGCATAGCCCTTTCCAGTAAACACACACATACATTAATCATCAGATTCCCCTAAAAGGCCCTATTAAAATGGTATTCCATTTTTTAACCTTTCAAATGTTGATCTACTTTGGGGAAGGACTGCCTCTATAGTTTGATGGCTGTGGATGGTATTATAATCGCTGGTGGATATTTAGAACATGCCCATAACATTGGGAGACTATTATGGAATTTGATGTTGACACGGAGTTTTCTGATATTTTGTACTGGGATTTTTAAGGCTGATTTATGTTTTTTCTTTTCACCTGCACTGATTTGTATTAATTATATGAAAAGTAAAAGCATTGAGAGCCGCTTTCAAGGAGACTGCAAATCTTCCTTAATGAGGAGAGGGATGTCTAATTTTTATTGACCTCAATAAAGTGCCCAGAGCTGGAGAATGGAATAGTGGTGCGCATTTAAATTTGTTTTTCATCTTGTGAAAAGCATCCATTACTTTCTAATAACCGTAAGAGACAGAGTGCTAAATAATAGCTCTCAAATGCCCCCCACCCGATTTCTACACCTGGCATGCGCCCCCCTTCTCCTAGTTACCTAATCCAACATTAATGTAGGCAGGGTTCTGAAAAGATTGTTGCAGATGTAATTAAGATTTTAATAGTTGACATTGAGATCGGGAGATTATCTTGATTGAATCTGACCTAGTCAGTTGAGCACTTGAAAAGCAGCTGGTGATGGGGGGGGGGGGGGGGTGGAAGTGGAGGAGAGAGCTCTAAGAGTTGGAATGTGAGTCTTGAATATCAGGCCTCAAGTTCCACCCCAGAACCTTAAAGCATCCAAGTGCCCTCAGTGTGGTTGCAGCGGCTCAGGGCACAGCCGTCATTGCATTGACAGCTCCAGGCGCCTAGAACCATTGTGCCGGGTTAAGCACCACACTGGGAGCCTCCTGCATCTTTCCCCCTAGTCCTCCTGGGGAATCTCAACCCCCCACCAAATAACTGGGGGCTGGACAGGTTCCAGCGCAGAGTACAAGCCTGCTCACGCAGAATACAAGCATGAGGGAGATTTGACCTGCTGGCTCTTCTCAGTGAAGGACTTTGAAGTTTGGGGTGGGAGGTGTAGGGGTGCTTGGTGGCCTCTAATGGTTGCGAGAGGCCCCTGATGGAGGGATGAACAGCAAGGAAGAGGGGACCTGAATCCCACACACAGAAAGAGCCAAACTGGTTGCTGTGGCTTGGAACATTGCCCAGACCCCAGGTGATGCTCAGGGCTTACTCCTGCCTCTGCTCTCAGGGTTCACTCTTGGTGGGCTCGGGGGACCAGATGGGATGCTGGGAATCAGACCCGCTCCAGCCACTAAACTTTTCTGAACCACGCCGTACTGAATGGGTGAGGTTTATTTAATTTTCTTTTTTTGTGGAGTGAGACTATCGTGTTGGTGATGTCTCATAGCAGCCATAGAAAAGGGCTACAGAGGGCAATCTAATTCAGATCAAATCTAAAAGAAAAAAAATTCAGTTTGCTCTCTGCAGGAAGGTACCATAAAAAATTATTTTGCCCTCAAGACTTACTCATGGCTCTGTGCTCAGGGATCAAGCCTGACAGGGCTTGGAAGACCATAGAGGGTGGCAGGGATAAAAGCCTCTTGCATGATAAGTGCCCTCCCTACTGTTCTATTGCTCTGGCCCTGGAGGTCCTTCTTTCAGGTAGATGGCCTGTCCCAAGAACCTGGCATGAAATCGAAGCTGCCTTTTGCCTTGCTCTTGTTTAGAGGAGATAGAAGGGGTTTATGCAACTAGTAGATCAACTACAAATGAATAGATAACTTCCCAAGGAGTAGATGAAACCTACAATGATTTTTGCAAAGTGGTTTTTTTTTTTAAATCTGGGAACAACCTTATTCATGCATTATACTTTGCTTAGCGAT
The DNA here is from genome assembly GCF_029834395.1 of Sorex fumeus. Taxonomy (NCBI): domain Eukaryota; kingdom Metazoa; phylum Chordata; class Mammalia; order Eulipotyphla; family Soricidae; genus Sorex; species Sorex fumeus. Next base: position 63,037,446 of record NW_026606059.1, read on the forward strand.
CCTTTCTCCAGACAGTGCAGCAGCCCTCCTCCAGTTGGAGTTCCGTTGTTTCTGAACTAGTGGATTTGGAATTGGCAACTCTAAAAGAGGTAAGCAAAGACTTCCGAAATTCCCAGTGCTGCTGCTTTCCTAGGGAGAGAGCCTTAAATGGCTCTGGTGGTGTCCTCTGATACTTTTCCATAGAAACCTGCCTTATGGGTTTGCTTCAGTGCTGTCGCTTTCCTGAGACTTCAGTGAAGCATCTTTACACCAGGAGTGGTGTAAATATGGGCCATTAACTTATGGAAATGGCCCCTCTGGAAAAAAAACCCGTGCATGGTACATGAATGACAGCTGCAGATGGGGAAGCAGAGACGGCTCCAGGGCCACTGTGCAGGGACCACAGGGAGCTGCCCTCACAGCAGGAGGGTGTGTTTGTCCTGCTGGCTGGAGACTTTTTTGTTTACAAGAGAAGGGACAGCAGTCTCTGTCCTCCAGGGACTCTGCACACAGCCTTGGAAAACCAGAGGGAAGGCTCTGCTCAAGACTCACCCTGGAAAATAACGCCTGAACAAACCAACCTGCTGTAATGAAATTGCATCCTGGGGTGAGCACACAGATGCTGGGTGAAAACCCAGAGGGCGGGCCAAGCAGAAAGGGGGCGGTTGCTCTTTGTTGGCCCTGCTGAGTGGGATTTCAACAGATTAGGGTGGAAGAGGGTCCCGCAGTGAAAAGCTGAGGAAGGAATAGGAAGGTCATTGGTCAGCAGTAGATCAATTGTGCTTCTTGGTTAATGGATCCCCAACTCTCAAGGTCTCCTCTGTAGTAAATAATTAGTCTACATCTGCGTTAGCCTGGGCTACAGTTGGGGGCCAGAGGAGAGAGTTCACCAGTTCCAGGAACCAGATTACCTTCTTAGGGGAATACAGATGTTACAGAATTCATCTTTATTTTTATGAAACCTTGGGCTCTCCTGGAGGAGATAGAAAGTACTAGTTAGTTTTGTTTAGTTTAGTTCTTCAATTTAGGTTGGGCTGGAGTGATAGCACAGCGGGTAGGGCGTTTGCCTTGCTCACAGCCGACCCAGGTTTGATTTCTCCACCTCTCTCTGAGAGCCCCGCATGCTATGAGAGTATCCCGCCCACACAGCAGAGCCTGGCAAGCTCCCGGTGGCATATTCGATATGCCAAAAAAACAATAACAACAAGTCTCACAGTGGAGGCATTACTGGTGCCTGCTCGAGCAAATCGATGAACAACAGGACAGTGCTACAATTTAGGTTAGTTCTAGGGCTATACTTGGTGTTGCTCAGGGGTCCTTTCTCACAGAGCGTGGAGGACCATGTGGGGGGGTGCTCAGGATCAGACGAGGGTTGGCCACATGCGCCGTAAGCCTTAGCCCCTGTGCTCTCTCCCTGACCCCAAGAATTACTAGTGATTTCAGATTGGAATTTCGGTGTAATAATACACAGTAATATTACTGCTGAACTTTGCTGTGAGATAGAGGTTAAAGGGCCTTTTTTTTTGGCCTTTTTTGGGGGTCACACCCATGATGCACAGGGGTTACTCCTGGCTCTGCACCCAGAAATTACCCCGGCAGTGCTCGGGGGACCATATAGGATGCTGGGAATTGAACCTGGGTTGGCCGCGTGCAAGGCCAAATGCCCTACTTGCTGTGCTATCTAGCCCTCCAGCCCCCAAGCAGGGCATCTTTGAGGAGTGACTTGTTTAGGTAGAGCTGGATCTTCGGTGGGGCTGCCCTGTGAGAGCTGGGCAGGGCTGGTCCAGACAGGGGGAGCTCCTCATGACAAGACGAGTTATAGGTGCAGTTCCAGAACTCTTAGGAGGCAGGTGCGGATGGAAAAGTGAGCACTGGACATGGTGAGGAGTGAGCAACTGGCTTGCACATGGTCTTCAGGAAGGGGCTTGACTTAGTGCCTCGCTCTCGGGGAGCCATGGATGGTGGGCTAGGGTGCCACACTCTCTTCTCCCTGAGATAAAACAAGCAAGCATACAAAAACCTCCCTACGTGCTATTATGGAGAGTGATCTTGAGGAGTGGTACAAGGCAGGGAGGCCAGTTTTTTGATGGTTTCTGCAGAGGGCAATGGTGGGGACTTGAACTGAGGGTTGTGATCAGAAGTGGCAGATGGAGCTGGATCGTAGCTGAACTTTGGAAGTTTTCTCTGCAGGACTTGAGGGAGTGGGAAACAGATGGGAAGAGGGTAGGCGGAAGGAACTGGATGATGTTCAGGTCATTTCTCCTTCTCTCCTTTCACTTCTCTTGCCTTTGTACAAGTGAGGGTGGGCAACAGTTGCCTTATCTGCCAGTGCCAGAATCCAGCCACGTAGCATGCTGAGCAGAGCCACCTGGAAACTTTCTGTATGTTAATATAGAGCATTGGCTCACAGTGCGTTAATACCATATCCCCACCCTCTTAGCCAGGCCACCACAGTCCTTGAAACCAGGGGCTCTCTTCGGTATTGCCCCATCACTTTGTCCATGGGATGTACGAGCTTAAAAATTGTGGTGGTCCCAATTCGATATTGAGAAGGATTGCTGCCCTCTGTGGGCCTTAGGTTGGGTGGGTGGGGGGGAGCGGGATTGGGAAGGAAGCATGTTAAGGAAGTAATCCAGTTAATTGGAAATTTATTTTCTAGGCTGGAGCCATAGCACAGTGGGAAGGGTGTTTGTCTTGCATGCAGCTGACCCGGATTTGATTCCTTCGTCACTCTTGGAGAGCCTGGCAAGCTACCCAGAGTATTACGCCTGCACCGCAGAGCCTGGCAAGCTCCCTGTGGCGTATTCAGTATGCCAAAAAACAGTAACAAGTCTCACAATGGAGACATTCCTGGGGCCCGCTTGAGCAAATTGATGAACAATGGGAGGACAGTGCTGCAATGCTACAGTGCAGGTTGTCTATCTCATTAGCAAAAGGTACAGTTGTAAAAATAAACATTTTCTGTGGATTTTCCCTTGGCATTCAGTTCTCTGATAGCGCTCTCCATGGAGTCACTTTTCCACTCAAAGGGAGATTAGGGGGTCAAACTGTGGAACATTTGGCTTTGCAGATTACAAATTTAGAGTGATAACTGTGTTGCTTGGTTTAATTATTAACCTGTGGAGGGGTGACCTCTTTTGTCATGTCTTTGTACACCTCTTTTTTCTTTCTCAGAATCTGACTGCCCTGCTGCCTTTAGGGTCTGATTTTGATGTCTCTCTCTCTCTCTCTCTCTCTCTCTCTCTCTCTCTCTCTCTCTCTCTTTCTCTTTGATAGTCTTTGGACATAAGATTGAATTTGAGATATTTCTCTAAGTTTTTTGGCAGGTGGTGGGTTTGTGTTGTTTTGTTCTGGGGGCTTGTACTGATGGTACAGTGAAGACATGATGGAACCAGGATGGAACCCAGATTTCCCACATCGAAATTCTGCACCGCAGTTTTTTGAGCTATCTCCCTGGCTTCAGTTCTAAAACATTTGTTACCTGTTTTACTGTGACTGCCCTCCCCTCAAAACAAACAAACAAACAAGTATTATTGAGACTAGCAATAAAGACTTTTAAAAAAATGGCTAGAGAGTAATGGCTCCTTGCATATGTCCTACCTGAATCTGATCCCCAGCACCCTATAATGGTCACCTGAGCCCTTGAGGTGTGATCCCTGAGTGCAGAGCCAGGAGTAAGCCTGAGCACAGCTGAGTGTGGCCCCAAACAAAAGAAAACCAAAAAAAATCTTAAGAAGAGAAAAAGGTAGTTGGGTATCCTGGAGGCTACAGAATTCCATTTGGTTTGTAACCTAATAGAATCTCATCTTCCTCTTGGAGCTCTGCAGTCAGGAGTGGGGCATGGGTCGTGGGGAAAGCTTGTTCTCTGAGTCATTTCTCACAACAGAATCTGTTGGGTTAGCTCTGGCTTTGCAACATAGAATGTGGAATTCCTGTTGGAATGGAAATAAGATGAGTGGGAAAATCAAACACGAAGTTACTTAAGTAACTTTCCCATACTCCATCACCATTTGTGGTTGTGTTTTTTTCTAGATTCCTCTGGGAATGGTTGGGTCTACCCAAATCTGTCCTTGCCCTTCCAGAACCTTCTTTTCTGGGGGTAATCACTAGTTTTCGAACAAGAGTCAATAGGTCAGAAACAGAGGATGGTTGTCATGCAGTTGTGACACACTTGAAGATAAACCACAAACCATTCTGGACTGTGCAGGCAAAGTCTAGTGTATTATTTCTGTATGTATTTTCTGGATAAAAAAACTTGTCCTGTCCCTTGGTCATCCTTCCTTATAATCCCCATCCATACAGAAACACAATCCAGTTTTTCTCCCCCACCCCCCAGCCCTTTGTGTAGATACATTGTGATTTTTAGAGGGGGAGAAAAAGTCAGATAAGAAGTACTTCTGCATAGTTGAATGCGACCTCTAGATGCTTTTATGTGTGCGAGGCTTTGCATTAAAATTCCAAAGCAGTGATGTACTGGCTGAAGAAAGCTGACAGATAGGGGATGGAAAAAGTCATTAACTCATTACTCAGTTTTTATTTTGTATAACCACTTAGCATAAGTGTAAAAATATGAATGTAATGATGGGGTTTTTTACTCCAACCAGATGTGGTTGTTCAGAAACAAATAAAACAGTTGACAAACGTTTATATTTCACAGGTATCTTGTGTTGTCCTCCCAAATCTCTGGCAACTTACCCACCAAACCGTGTTGTTTCTGTTCCCCGTGAAGCAGCTGCACTGATCTTGGACAGGGTAGAGAGGGAGAGACTGTGTGTTTCATCGGCTTTCTTCAGGGTCTGGACCCTGGCTGAAGGCAGCTTCACTATTCATTACCCTGGCCAGGAATCCTTTTCTGGAAAAGAAAATTTTATCAGTCCTGCTTGCGTCCTCCCTTCTTTGTTGAATACCTGGTTGATGACTAAGTCCTGTGAGGGAACTAAGTTTGGTAGAGAAGTAATTTCTGGCAATAATCTTCAGTGCTTGGACCCTTACATTTCTACCCTTTATTATATATCTAATCAGACCCTGCTGGACTTAGGTACTGAGTATAAAGACATTTTATTTGGGTCTCTTACTCACCTGACTTTTTCATTAAGACCAAGATGAGGTAGTGATTGAGAGGACCCCAGACTCTTTTTCAGGGACACACAATGGTTTCATTTCTTGCACACATGATGTTACTCTTTTTATTATTCATGTTTCTTGCCCTAATTATGTGTGTTCTTTGTACTAGGTTTACGGATTTAGAATGGGTTGCATTCTAAGGTGAATCCCACATCATCTTTGCTTCTTGAATTTATTAACTTACTCTTTTTGGCGGTGATGATGGGGTAGGGTTGGACCACACCCATCGTTTTCAGCTCCTGACTTCCTGCTACAGGAATCTGTCCTGGCAGTGCCTAGGAGATCTTACAGTGCCATAGAGCTTACTCTTTTTAACTTCATCCCAGAATCAGACAATTTTTTCTAGGACCTTGTTCTATGAGTTTGCCATCTTTGGTCTCTGTGGAAGGAACATTTGGATATCTGAAAACCTGTATGAATAATCTCAAGACTGAATTTTCTTCCCCTGAGTTTCAAAAGATTAGGTCCATTTTCCTTAGAGATGCAAGCAAACCTTAATATTCACGAGCTGTAACTCTTCAGGTGTCGAACTGTACTGTCCATGCCCGGCCTCTATCTTGGTAATGCTACCCTATTCGACCAGTTAGGCTTCCTATCCTTTTCTCCCAGACTCCACCATGATTGCATAGCAGTTCCCATATAACGACCACCCTTTCAACCTCAGCTCTGCTATTTCTTTGAATGTGTGCTCTTCTTTGCATTGGTTAAGCAAAGGTATACTTAATTAAACTTCCATCAGATTATGCATGTATATTGTACATAAAGTACCAAATCCTAGATGGGCTACTTTATGAATTGTGTCTGTGTACCCTACATCATTATGACCTAGTTCAAGACTCACAATATGTCTAATATTGCATGTAATGACCTTTGCACATTCTCTGACAATACTTATATTTTCCCTGTTCTTAGATTGTCTAACTATGCACCATCCTGTGTGTATTCTTGTGTAGACACAGCTTCTTTGACCTGCCATGTTTTTCTGTGCCTCATTCTTGGTTCTTGCTGAGCTGTTGTGGTTCACTGCATAAATATGCCATAGTGATTTCCCATTACTACCATGGATAAACATCTGGGTTGTTTCCAACTTGGCTCTTATTCATTAACCTCTCTCTCTCTCTCTCTCTCTCTCTCTCTCTCTCTCTCTCCTCTTACCACACCACCCTCCTTCCTCCTTCCTTTCTCTCCACTGGTTCAGTGCTCAGGGGATCCATATGCAATCTCAAGATTTGAACCAGGGCCAGCCGCCTTCAAGGCAAGCATCTTAATCCTTGCACTATTTTTTCCAGCTCATAAATATTCTTATACATACATTTTGATGGAAAAATCACATATTTCTGTTGACTACATAGTCATAAGTAGAATTGAGAATTATGTTTCAGAATAAGCTTTGTGGGTTATATTTTTTTTCCTAGGAGTTGAGAACTAGCTCTGAGCCTGGTTTTAATACTTAATTTTGGCTTTCAATCATTGAGAGACTTCTTTTCCAAGTTACCAATAGTCCAGTTTGTTTTTTTTTTTTAAGAGCCTAGCTTGCTTCATTTAGCTTAGGGTATGATTTTCTTTCTTACCCTTTTTTGTTTTTTCTCTTCCAACAGTCAGTTTATTTTCAAAAACATATATACTTTCAGGATCAACAATTGTGTCTTATAAAGTCATTTCTCGGTTGAACTACAGATGGTGAGTTTGTCATATTATCTGAGGTAAAACTAAAGAGTGAGGAGATTAATTTCTCAAGTAAATTTATTTGGGCAACAAGGATTTCTAAAACAGTCTATGAAGCCATCACTCTTATCATTATTGGCAAGGACCTGTCATTTGGTAGTATGGAACAGAAAACAAAATAGATGTTTCATAATATTCTTTAAATCTTTGTCTGCATGTTGGGTATGGGGAAAGTGAGGAAGGGGAAGGGTTGGTGAGGTTGGGGGCATAAAAGCATGGAAAGAGGGTATCTGAGTCAGAGTATCTGGAATTCAGAGGCTTCCCTGTGATGTAGATTGTAAAGGAAGAGAGAAAACAAAATATTTGGGAATATAGTGTTGGGGGTCAGGGACTTGGATCCCAGGCAAAGGGACTAAATGGTACAGTAAAATAATGGAAGCATGAAATAGTATTATCCATCTAGTAGCCAGTTTAGGGAATAAGACATTTTTTTTTTATTCCATTGATGGCACCATCGCTCCATACATTTCTGGAATGCCTCATTTGGAATGACTTTCAGAGCTAATTTTCAAACCACACCAGAAAATTGCTCCTGGTGTTTTATAGCTTTGACCCAAATGGTATTCCCCAGCTGGGTACTCACCAAATTTGTCTTCCATAGACTCTTGGCTCATTTCAAAGAAATACAATCTGTCTTCCAAAGGCTTAAGACTTACCACTATTGAGAACATTGAAAAGCTTGTGAGTGCCCCGGAATTCAGAAATCAATTCCGAAAGGCCAATTTTGTGCAAAATGCACTTATCATTGGAATAAGTCTGTAACCTCCTAAGGTTGAGGTTTGCTATATCAAAAACTCTGCTTTCAACTAAGTTTCTATTTTAGTGATTTCTTGTCAAAATTGGATCATCTTCTAGGGTGAGAGGAGGAGGGGAGGAGATGGCGAGAGACAGTGTGGTTGTCTACCAAGTTCTCTTTTCTATTATGCTTGAATTTGGGGCCACACTGGTAGTCCTCAGGGCTGACTCTTGGGCTTTGTGCTCAGGGATCATCTTGGCAAAGCTTAGGGACCATCCATGGTCCCAGGATTCATGCTGAGACTGACTTAGTGTAGGCAGGCACAGTCATACCTGTGCTATCTCTCTAGCCCTCTCCTAAGTTTTATGCCAAGACCAAATGCTTTTGAGGGAGGAGTCTTTCCATTTAATGGTATAACTAACACTGCATTTGATTAAATGGGTTTGTAGGCCTTGGAGAACAAAGATCATCTGGGAAACAGCATTGAAAAGCAAAATCCAGGTGATGATCATTAAGGAAAGTGTTTTTTTCTGCTTTTTGGGTCACACCCAGTGATACTCAGGGGTTATTCCTGGCTAATGCACTCAGGAATTACTCCGGGCAGTGCTCAGGTGACCATATGAAGTGCTGGGAATTGAACCCGGGTCTACGGTGTGGAAGGCAAACACACTACCCACTATTCTATTGCTCCAGTCCCAAGGATAGGTTTTTTTTTTTTTTAAGGATGGAAAAAAATTATGATCTGTTGAGGTGGGGGGTGGGTGGGATGAATGATAAACTCTCATTCAGAAAATACACTAAGGTCTAGGTAAAGGTAAAGGCCCTCCCGTTGATCGTCGATTTGCTCGAGCGGGCCCAGTAACGTCTCCATTGGAGACTTTGTTGTTACTGTGTCTGGCATATCGAATACTCTCGGTAGCTTGCTGGGCTCTCCGAGAGGGGCGGAGGAATCGAACTCGGGTCGGCCATGTTGGCCACGTGTAAGGCAAACGCCCTACCGCTGTGCTATCGCTTACTGGGCCCGCTTGAGCAGAGAATACACTAGCAGTTGAAACCATTCTACACTGGTCTAAACACTGATTTAAGAGTCCTATGAAGTCACTTCTTTGTTTCTACTGTGACTTGCTACCTCAGTTAAGTAGCGGCATAAACACCACATCCTTCAGAGTAATTAGATTCTGAAGTCAGCTTTTGCTAATACGGTTCTTGCAGACATGCTCATCGACTTTTTCTTGAAGGTGTAAAGGCCCCGAATTAAACTGGCATGACAACTGTTAATTTGCAAATCGCCATCAACACATTTGGGGAGTCCGAGGGGTGCCGGAGCTTTCATCTATTTACCCATGCTGCTATTTTCTCACACTCTGGCTTAGACCCTGCTGAGGAGCAACCCTTGCTCCTCCCTGGCCTGAGCTGGCTTCTCCTGTAGCAATTGCAGAAGCAGAAGAACTGACTGACAAGTCCTTTACTCACGGTGTTTTTTTCTTTTCTTGTTTGTGTTCCTTTTTTTTTTTCTTTTTTTGCACTTTTTGGGTCACACCCGGCGTTGCACAGGGATTCCTCCTGGATCATGCACTCTGGAATTACTCCTGGCAGAGCTCGGGGGGACCATATGGGATGGTGGGAATAGAACCCAGGTCGGCCGCATGCAAGGCAAATGCCCTACCTGCTGTGCTATCCCTCCACTCCTGGCGTTTTTGCATGGATAGTCTGTGGCCATTAGTTCATTGTTAGGTCAGGATGCTCCCATTGGCTTAGGCAGGAGTATCTAGTCTCCTGCAGATGCCTTGTTTCTTGAGCTGGAGAGACAGTACAGTGGGTAAGGTGCCTTGCACATAGCTGACCCAGTTTATTCCCTGGTACTGCATAGGTTCACCAAGCTTGGTCAGGAGTGACTTCTGAGTGCAGAGGCAGAAGTAAGCCCTAAGTATCACAGGGTGTGGTGTCCATACCACCCCCCCCCCACTACTCCCCGCACTCCCATCCCCCCTAAAAAAGTATGAACACTTAATTGTTCACAAAACAAGTCATTCTGTAGTGTTCTAAAAGTTCTACTAGAGCGTGATATGTATCTGGGAATATTATTCAGCCTTATGCATTGTCGCAAGTTTTGGGAGCCTTTCCTTGGCTTCTGGTGAAAAAAATATAAGAGCTCTTGAAGGAGAAGAAATGGCTTTTGACTTGCATTTACTACCTTAGTCTGTGTGCGCCTGTGTCTGCTCCCTTCAAGCCTCCTCTCCTCGAAAAAGCACTTAGAGTAAATCTGGCTGCTCCTGGGACCCCAATGCACCTTGTCCTGCCATCTGAGCGTGAGTGGTTTAGTATATCTTCTTCCAGCAATTGACCTTTCCCGGGTCTACCTATTACTTACTAACTTTATTTGTGTCTAACACCCTTGCCACAAATTTGCTCTTCAAGTGGAAAACAGTAAATATTCCTCTAGAGTGTTTATTGCTCTGCAGAAGAAATGGGCAGAGGTTATAAAATACTGCATGCCGCACAACGAATTCTTCAACTCCTCTCTAGAAGCTTCTCCAGGAGCCTCAGCGTGGGCCAAGCTTGATTTCATTTTTCTTTTAGTCAAGTTGTCATGTGTTAGAAATGGGCCTCTTGTGATCCCTAATGCATTGGTACAAGAATGTCCTAGAATGCATGCCTTGTAGGCACTAGGCCCAGGGTTGGATCCCAAAGAATAGAATTAGGGGAAAAATCAAGACAAGAAATGACGTTTGCAAAAAAAAATTGAATCCAGATGATTTTAGCATCTATAATTTACACAACCATTATTCCTTCAGTGGGTTTTCAGGGGGAAAGGTAGGATATGGAGCTTTTAAAAATTTTTTTTAGCTCTTCACCAATATTCATTTGAATGGCATCTTTATTTCCTTGCAGTTTAGTCATTAATAATCATGAAGAGTTTATAAACTTCAAATTTAATCTTCATTAATATATAAGACTCAAACAGTAATGTCTTTGGAATATCAATAACATACTCCTCCTGTTTTTCCTTTCAGTTCCTTTTCCGGTCCCAGGAGTAGGCACTGTCTTCAGTGTAGGCCCATTTTGCAAGGGTATGACCAAACCCCATGGGTGTGACTTGGAGTCTGACTTGGGCCCATTGTGATCCTGACAGCTCTGCCATCTGTGATGCCTTGGCCCCAGTGTAGGTTGCTGGCCACACTACAGCCAGCTGTGCGTGAACATCACAGAAACGAGATCCAGCCCCCAGAGAACAGGTGAACTGAAAAAAATGTGTGAGTGCCCCGGCGGGAATTAAAGGCCCTGCTGAGCATGCGCGTGAGCGCTATGGTGATTCAGCGCCACAAGCCATCACTGTACCAGTGTGGTGCCCGGTGAACACATGGGCAAGCACCGGAGTTCGGGGAAGCAAAAACTCAGTGAGTCTGACCCAGTGGCTGGACCACCCCTGTCAAGGCAGCAGCAGCAACCATGAACTTAAAGTTGGGGGAGGAAGGAGATAAAAAGAGGTGAACAAAACCTTGACTCACCAGACCAATAACTGGGTCCTATAACTGTGAGAAGGCCTGGGTTTCTTAGGGAAATAATGCGTTAGATACTTTTCTGTGGCTTGTGCCCCGGCATGTTTCTTGGGTTGGCCAAAGAGGATCACATAATTCCCACATGAGGAACCTGCCCCTCATCACTCAGACGCTGGGGACGGGGGTGTGCAGTTGTGTTTTCCTTTTGTTAATTTATCTTGAGTGAGACATCGATTGAGACAGTTGAACAGTTGACTGCAGGGAACTGAGGCCAAGCATGGGGGGTGGAGTGGGAGGCAAGCTGGGTGCACTCAGGGGAAGCAAATGATTGGAGTCATTCCAGAGGTAGAACCTCCAAGGACTAGACAGGACGGGACAGGATTTAGGTCCCTTCTTTGCAGATAAAGCTACACTCAGTCCCCCAAATGTCTCATCCGACCTAGAATCCTGTGGAATAATTCTGAGCACCTTGTTTTTCCCGGTGGAACCCCCAATGTTACCCAGGAGTGTTGCATTTTTAAGGAGTTGCAAGGGACAGAGGTTGGGACCCTGGCTCTCCTGGTTCTCTGCATTGTACCCTGGTGTTGGCTTTTTCACATCAGGATTGCAAGGAAGTGGGGTCCATCTCACTCAAGCAAGCGTGTTATTGCTAAAGCATGGACTGGAAAGCCAGCAAGAAAATTCCAGCTGAGTCACTGTTTCTCAGACTGGAATCTGAACTCTGCACTTGGAAAGCACTCAGTAGTACCTTGATGGAAAATGCTTATTCCTGGGCCTTGCCTCAGACCAGGTGGATCAGAAGTGCTGGGGAGGGCCCCCCGGAGGAGCCCTGTGGCAGATACTGCGTGCACTAGAATTTGAGAACTGTGCACCACAGCTCTGAGGTGCAAAGTAGGTCTTCCTGGGAGGAACAGTGCTCTGATCTTTCTGTGCACAGCCTTGTTGGAGAATCCTGCCTAAATTGCTCTGTATATTTCCCTTTTTGTGAAAGGAAACTGGTTCAGAAAGTTTTCGTGATGGGTTAGGAGTCTCACGGCTTTCTATGCAGTAGAGTATAGACCCCAAACCACTTTCTCCACACTCTCACTGCCTCTAGTCTTTGAAAAAGTCAGCTCCTCAAGGGAACTTAGATCCATTTCAATCTTGTCAATGATTCCACAAGCAGCATAAAAGGTGAGTCCTGGGAGAAGGACAGGTTTGATTCACACACATTTGAAGGTAGGTGTGGGGGGTAGGACGGAGTTTAAAACCTGTAAGCAGAGTGCATTTCCTCAGAGTGCTCTGCAGGAGGTGGGAAGATTCAATAAGCTTACTGAAAGGATTTTCTTCTCACACAGAAATGTTTGTGTACACACTCACACACACACACACACACACACACATACACACACACAGAGCCTGGAACTAACAGCAGGTAAATATGCATTATTTGTGCAAGATTATCATGGTTTTTTCAATCGCTGAGGCATTTTCTTAAACTTGATGTTCCATGATTGCATACCTATGAGGGCTGAATTTCACTGTGATTTTTAATTAATAAGAGGATTTGGCTTCCTGGGACCCATGGACATATTTGAATGTGAGGTATTTCCCTCTTTTAGACTATGAAGGGATTCACACTGTGATGAGCATTTTCATTTAGTAGAGCCAGACATGCCTAATGTAAACAATCTCATTCAAATGGGGGAGGCAATGACCAAGCCCTGGTTGGTTGGTGTTTTCACTTGGAATTTCACATTGGGAAGACCTCAGAAAGGGCTTCAGTCAGGAATGTTCCCAGATGCTTTCATTTGTGTAAGTCTTATCTTCCACAGAAAGGTGATTGATAAGCAATTTAGGACTAGGTTTGCTGCTTGCATTTTATTTTTTCCTTTAGGGGAGAGGAGGCTTCCACATCTCACTGTGTTCAGGGTTTATCCTAACTAGCTCTGTGCTCAGGGATCATCACTCCTGGTGGGTTTGGGGACCTCGTACAATGGCAGGGATAGAACTGGGGTTGGCAGCATGCATGGCTACCTTAACCCATGCGCTCTCTCCAGCCCTGCATTTCCCTTTTTTATATTATTATATACTTTAACCTATTTTTGTTTAATAAAGAATTTCAGACCTGCAAAGAGATATACTTTTTTTTCCCCCAGCAGAACATTTTTTCAGAGCCTTCTGTGCTCACTGTTCCAGGGATACACTCTCCCACTCCTGGAGCAAGGTGGATATGGGATGCAGTTTATTCTGTCATTTATGTTACTTTGCAGAGGGCAGAGAAGGCAGCATTTAATTAGGAGCGTTTGCATTTTGAGAAGAGACAGAGATGAGTCTGCACCCCAGCCAAGATTCTTAGTGGTCCTGATGAGATCCTGGCTTTCTTTGCATCACTCAGCCTGTCTCCTCTTCTCCAAGTAGGGGCTCACACCTCTCTCAGGTGTAAAGATTAGGCAGCAGTATGCATGAGTAAGCACTCAACCAAAGACAAGCATAATGGCTGCTGTTATTACTAGCAGGAACACTGATAATGTTGCAGTTCTGATATTGAAGATGCGTGGATTATATTGTCTAGTTAATCTCTGTCTATTTATGACCCATGGAAGGAATAGCTAAGCTTAATTTGGGTTAGATTTACCCCTCAATTCTTGGTTTAGTTCGTATCCACATAGTGTGAGGTTTCCACTTTTGTTTTGATTTGTTGTAGGACCACACTCAGGGATACTCAGGTGCTCCTACATGCAATGTAGGGGAATCCTTGTAGCTTGAGGTCACTCTTACAGGTGTTCAGTGGGCTTATATAGTGCCAGATCAAATCTGGGGCTTCCAAATTTAAAGCACATAGTCTAGTTTTTGGAACTGTCTACCTGGTCTTATTTTAGGATATTTATGCTTTTAAGCCCCAAGTTGACCAGTTTGAAATTTTAAGCATAGAAATTCGAAGACACTTCCTCTTCCTAAAGGATATGAATTTTTAATTGAATGACTGCTGTTTCCTAAGTTTTGTTGTAAGGGCAGCTTCTCCTTGGCTTCTGGTTTAAAAAAAATACAAAGTGATAGAATTAGTAATGGAACAAAAATGTAGAATATGTGAAGAAAGAGTTGGTCATTTACACTGCTCTGGTCCTAGGATAGTCTGGTTCATTTTGGGAAAATTAACTGAATTCAGAACACCTTGGCAGGGTCACCTTTAAGTGCTGGGCACAAAACTATAATGAGCTTCCTTTCTCATAATTCTTTTCATGATTTTCTCAGCTGGATTCTTCAAAGGATTATTTGTAAAGACCTTTATGGTATGTTATGATTTAATCAGATGTAGCCTGAATTTCCTAAGATGTGTTAATTATCATCGCCACACAAGTGCAACAGAGGAAGCAAAATGTTTTTCATTTGGGCAGGTTGAGGGTTTGTTTAAATTGTACTTAGGGCCATTAGGATCAAATCAAAATATAGTGCATGGTAATTATGCATGAAATAAAAGATTACCTGCTGTTTAAGTAGCCAGTTTCCTGATAATATTGCAATAAAGTCTTGAGAGAAAATTGGTTTTCCAATAGCTGTGGAGCATCTTATTTAAGGGACAAAGTGAAATATATTAGAGTGAAAAATGAGAAAGAGATAGGGGAAGAGAGAAATAATTTAATCATAAATTATCAGTGGATATTATCCTTAGTCTTAAGAAAAAATAATGTTTTCGTCTTTCCCTTGATCAAAATGGAGAATGATTTGTTTGCAGTTAGATAGCATTAGTTGGTATATTTCAGTTTTGATTAAACACAGGAAAGAATAAATCCCTCTTGTATGAAAGGAAAGGTGTGTGTCAGTCTGAGTATATGAGAGTTGTCAAAAGGGTGATTGCAGAAATCAAACAAATCTTGAAGCTGAAACCCAGCACTCTACTTTAACTAGCTGTGTGACATCCTCCAAGTTACTTAACCTTTCTGACCCTATTTTTTTTTAATCAGCAAAATGGGGATGGTTAATAGGATAGGCTTTGCTCTAAAGATTACATGGCATGGTATATGTGATGCACTCAGGCAGATGGGCTGGCAGTGCTAATTAAATATTAGATTTTAAAAATTGTGGTAATTGGGGCATTGGTTGATTAAAAATAGTTTGACTAGCAAGGGAGGAAAGTTTCAGACATTACCCTTTGAAATAGAATTACAACATGTCAGGCAGAGATCTTATTCTGTGTTGAAATTGGATATTGCCATGTGGAAATGCAGTGATGAGGAGAGCAGGATGTGGAGAATTTTCATTATTGCTCTTTGAGTTCTGCTATCTTGCCTTTGGGAAAGGACTAAGTGATGAAATTGACCTTTAGTTAGATTTGGCTAACCAAATAGAAGATTTTTGTCCAGATAACCTTGCCTTGCTGAAGAAATAGTTTATTTTTAGTCAAAAGTTTTTCTTAGGTAGGAAATTTGGACCTTGCTCTTTTGTTCAAGATGGGAGAAGTTTCTGGTTACTCTCCATATCTGAACAATCTGTGGAATAGCAAACATATACTTCAGGTTAAAAATTAACTCATGACGCAAAGTCATTTTCCTCCTAATTCTAAGGAAGGAGTGTTTTCCAGGTCATAGAGAAAGTTTGGGAGATTCATTGATGAATATTTATTGAGCTGAATTGTTGTTGGCTGTGTGCTAGCACTTTCCCAGTTAGTTTCTAACATAATCAAGACTAACTGAAAGAGAAAAGAAAGAAAAAGCTCTTTACTTTGTATGTATTAGAAAATTCTTCTTTAAATTCCATGCTTTGTATGAAGTCTTCTGACTGGCACAATATCTGCCTGCAAGACCTTGAAGCTATTTAATTAGAGGCTTCTCACTCCCAAATACTAGCTTCATTTTGGGTGGTCTTCGGAGTTACAGTCCTTTTGTTTTTCATGTACCCCTTGAAGCACTGAAATGGAGATGCTCAGTGTTCTGCGGCTTAGGGAATCTTGAATTGGCCACTAGGATTTGCCTTCAGGTTGTGCATTGAATAGTAGCAATCAACCTGTCTGATCTTTAATATTTTAATGCTGCTGACTGATGCCCAAGACCTCAGACATTTTGTAATCGAATATGAAATCATCCTGTGTTCAGGGCAGAATAGAAACAATGGATAATTCAGACCACGTTTTATCTTTCTTCTCAAGTTCCAAGGGCTAGGCTAGTTGAATCCTTCCATGGCCAAGTTAACCATCACCACTCGACCGGCCTTCAGCCCAGTGTGAAAGCTCTAGAGAGCCAATTAGGGTGAAATCATTTCTGACTCTCTCTCTCCCCTCTCCCCTTTCTTAATTTGTTCATTTAACAAATGCTCATTGAATGCCCACTAAAGGTTAGGAGACACTCTTTTAGGCACTGAGAATGTAACTGAGTAAAACAAAGATGTCTGTGTGTCTGGCATCCACATTCTTCTGAATCGAGCTTATTGGTATTCCTTTCAGGAAACCTTTGCCCCCTGTAGTTGAGTTTGGGAAGAAGAATTAGACCA
This sequence comes from Sorex fumeus, assembly GCF_029834395.1. Lineage (NCBI taxonomy): Eukaryota > Metazoa > Chordata > Mammalia > Eulipotyphla > Soricidae > Sorex > Sorex fumeus. Next base: position 63,053,976 of record NW_026606059.1, read on the forward strand.
GAAGACAAAATATTCTTCAAACCATACTGCTATTAAATGGCCTTTATTTCCCCACTCCTTACCACATGCACACATTTGAGGGTGGAGAGAGGGAAGATAAGATGAGATTGACTGCACTGGCCGTGTTTGCTGGGATCCCAACAAAGGTATGCACTGCACAGTCTCCCAGTCTCCACAATTGAGTTTTTTAATAGTATCACTATTTCACTTCTTGTTGCACCCATTGAACTATTCTTCATTTTCCTGGAACTAAAAGTTCTCCATAAATATATGGTTTTGTCAGTTACTAATTTCTTTTCTCTTGTTGAGTGCAGAACTCCAGAAGCCAGTATGATTGTTGACATCCAGGGATTCTGACAAAGACTTAGTGGACAAGAATTATTACAAGCACCTCATTGGAATTCTTCTAATTCTGGATTTCGGATCAGCTGGGAGGGTTGTCTAGACTAAAGCTTATCTTTGCTTTACATTGCTATCTTCAGAGATAATATAAAAGGAAAGAATAGAGGGGAAATATTTAAAGTATATAAGTAAACAAATAATAATAAAAAAAAACACTGTTAAGTTCCCAGAGTAAGTTCCTTGAGAATACACATTGGTTTGCACTTAAAGCTAACATTCCATTCTTTATAGATCTCACTGATATTAATCGGCACCACCTTTTCATTAAAATTATTGAAACTGTCATCAAGTGACCTAACTCCCCAGAGTTGAGATGAGCTCCATGTGCTAAAATTAACTTATATATTGCATCAACCAATCATACACTCATACTATTGGGTATAATAAAATCATTATCTTTGGGTGAATTTGATTTGCCAAATTTATGGAGGCCATGTTTGCAGTTTCTGCATTTCATAGCAGAAATTCCTAGAAAGAAGAGTATTCCAAAATGGATGAAATCTTGATGTAGCCACTAGGTAATTTGCAGTACATTTTTTACCATGAAGCGGTGAATTTTTTTTTCACTTCAGGTGGCTGATCCTCTGACTAAGATTACCTGGCGAAGGGATGAGAGAGAAAACAGTGACAAAAACTGACAGAGTAGTTCTTCGAGGTGGGACTGTATAAATGGACAAAATTTGAGGAAGTGCAAAGGAGCATTTGATTACCTTGTTAGATTTTTTCTCCTGCACTCACCATTACTAATTAATACCTTCATACTAACTTGCAAAGCCTGTTGACTGGGAAATTCATTGTTCATGCAGAAAGTTGGGAATCTCCAAGGCCTCTTGGAACCATTAGATGTATGGTTCTGTGCAAAGCATCAATAAGACAAGTTGTCAACAAGAAGAAAAGGTTTCAGGTACTTTTTGCTGCAATGGCCTGCAGTTTCTCTTTGCTTTACTGCAAAAGATCATTCTCCAGGGTGCAAGGCCAATGTTTTTTTACTGCAGGAATATTTGATCTCAACAGATTATAGCTCAGTTTCTTTTTATATGCGGATTCTTGCAATAAGTGCCTGTAAAGTCGCCTGTTTGCAAATAGCTTCCAATTTGAGAAACTAATTTTAACAGCTCTCTGTGGAATTCACAGGTATAGACTTATAACATGTTAATTTACTTCATAATAATTCTTTTGGTACATCCAGATTTGTATATGCTGGGCTTACTTCCATTCACTATAAATCTTAATTGCAAAGCATATTCAAAATCGGCTATTAATGTCAAAGATAACTATCCTCAGGCCTGGATGCTAAGATTCTCCTCCCCCTGACCCCCCCATTCCATATGCTTCTTCCTTGACATCTGCTTCAAAATCAAATACTAAGACAAAAATGTCTTGAAACTTGGTCAGAGTTAAAATTTCCTCAGTATTCAAGCAAATAGTATTGAGACTTTCCCCATTTAAAAAGAAAAGTTGATATGTTGGACAGAATATTGCATCTCTTTTGGTTTCCTTTGTTTATTGGTTTTTGCTGCTAGAATCACTAGGGTATGGGCGTAGTTTAGGACATTTCAGCCATGATTCTCCATTGTGGTAGTTGCCCCTTGTTAATTTTGGAAAAATAAAGGATTCCTTGTAGTCTTTTAGTGCTAATGTTCACAAAATTTGCCCCAGGCTTCTCCTTAGAAGCGGAGCCCAAAATTAAATGTCTAATTTCACTGCTTAAACATCCTTTGTCGTCATGGTAGCCAAGATCCTCATTACCACTTCCTCAAGATGGCCACCATCGGTAGTAGTTTTAGTAAAACCAAATTATAATGTACTCTTTTAGTTTTCAACATACCCGCCTTCACATTCTTCTTTATGTATTATGCATGGTGAATATTTCTCACCATACAGATTCAGGTACTTACAATTATGTACAAAAGAATTAAAACTTTTCTAATATTTATTTAATTCGGTTTTGGAACCACACCCAGTGATGCTCAGGGGTTGCTCCCTGCATTGCATGCACTCAGGAATTACTCCTCACAGTACTTGGAGAACCATATGGGATGCCAGGAATGGAATCTGGGTGGGCTGCATGCAAGATAAGTACCTGCACCCCAGGTTTATCCATTTATCTGGCTTTGCTGTCCACTACTTCTAAGACAAGGCAATGATGTTAGTGAGTAATTTGTGTTTGGATTAGGTAAGTGCAAACTAGAAAAGGCCATTCTGTTCAGAATTTATGATTTCCCCCAGAAGTGCTCATGTGTATTGCTGTGCATGCTGGGGGATTGAGTTGTGGTAGGCCAAAGGTCTCACACTGTATGGTGGCACCAGGAACTTACACATCAGAGTTGTTGGGGCTGTGCTCAGCACATATGGTGGGCCTGGAATTAAACTCACATGCCTGTTATAATTACTTGTAAAAAGCAGGCTTTTAACCATAAAAATGCAAATTTTATTCTGTTGACACATAAATCCATAGCCTCATGCCAAATCAGGCATTCTACTTGATAATCACTGTGAGGTCACATGGAGGCTCTGTTCTGTTGAGTGGCTTCCCCGTGACTATAGTGAGACATAGGATCTTCTCAGGCAGAAGTGGAATATGAACTTAGACATCAGCTTTCATCAGTGTGGGCTCCAGTGCCTGCTTCAGTGCAATATGGACAGTTGTTTTAAGAAGAAATATGACACCATGTTCCTGATGAGCTTGGGCTTTGCAATTAGACGCAATCTGACCTTTTGATTACCTGCTCTGACCCTTAGCTTTCTCATCCTTGAAATAAGTTATTTACCAGATTTGATGCTAGTTCCCTGGGATGTTGGAATAGATAATGGAAGCTGTTATCCAGCATTTGAATCAAGCAGGTGATGGTGATGGTTTGGATTAGCATTTCTCAGTAGGAGGGCCATGTGGCACCTGGTGGACCCAGGATATCCCAAGGGTTCTACAAGTGAAAAACCACTTAAGTGGGGCACTATGGCATGAGACTAGGGGGCTGCTCTATGGGGGGAGGAGGGTTCCACAGGAAGGAAGCACAGAAGGGTGGGACATAGCTAGGAAAGGATTGAGAAACACTGGTTTAGAGTGTTACTCAGCTTTCCCCCTTCTTGGAAATAGTGCTGGAGCGTGATGCATTGTATGGTTTTGCATGTGAACCTCGCTCATGCACCCTAAGTGTGTGCTGACTCTGACTAATATGCAGTTCCTCCAGCCTTCTCTCCCGATCCCCTGCCTATCTTTTCCTAGAGTTTAACTTTTGGTTTTTAATTTGAAAAGCAAGTAGCAGCCTTATAATTCGATTAGCTTGGTATTTGGTAGGAGAAAGTGACCTGGTTTTGGTGAAGAAGATGGTTTTGAGACTCTTTTGATTACTGCCGGGGGCTTGGGTTTTTATATGGATTCAGAGTCAGTGTTTCTCCATCATCTAACTGGGGGTGGGGGTGGGGTGATTTGCTTTTTTTTGTTTGTTTTGCTTTGGGGACAGTGCCCATTGTGCTCAGGGGTTACTCCTTGCTCTGTGCTTGCAGGCTTGTTGCAGAGGGTCATGCTATGTCTGGGATCGGCTCTGTGCTCATAAGCAAAGCCTGCATCGGCCGCTCTCTGGCCCTGGTGACTGGCTTTTGTTTCAAGTGTGAGGCACCCACGTGGCGCCATTGAAATTCTCTCCAGAAATCAAGTCATTAGTCAGGTTAGGATAATGTGTGGAACTGTGTGTCTCTGATTTCGTTTTCCAAGTCCTGTCCACACAGGTGGGGACTCTTTCTCACTGGGCTTTCAGTTCTTCAAATGACCCGTCCTGTGCTCTTTCAACATCCGGATGTTTTTCTCTGCAGCTGAAATATAGTTCACAAAGAACTTGGCTCTTGAGAAAAACCTTGAGGGCTTCCCTCGCCGCTTTAATTCATTTCTAAATAACTCTGGAAGCCTGTGGAAATAAAGTAAACTCAGTAAAAGAAGACTTTTACTAGGAACTCTTGAGAGGTGGTCTTTGATTTTGTTAAAGGAACCAACCACTATTTCCTTACCTTCCTTTCCAGGATCACCCCCTGAGTTCCTAAATCCCTCCTCCTCTATTTTTGGAGAGGTGATTTTTTTAATTAATATTATGTTAGTATCAGGTGGCAGGAATCTGAGAAAGGCCAATCCACCAGAAATAGCTACCTTGCACTGCATCGATTAATGTTTTCAACTTGGAGCCGATAGGAGCATTTGTACTTTCTTGGGAGACTGAGTGTAAAGAAAAAAAAAAGGACCTTTCCCTTCTCTCTGCCCCTAACCCTCTATTAAAAAAAATTTAAGAGAAGTAGAAATGTTTTCACATTCCTTAAAAGTCTGTGGCACACTGTTAAAATGTCTCACACATTTGCTCTGAGTGTAGAAGCAGGGCACAGGGGACCTGGAGGAGTTTGCATTTCCCTCACACCTTCCCTACCTGCCTCACAAACACAGCACTCCTGTCGCTCAAGAACCTTCTGTATGATTTAGAGTAACACACAGAGCTGATGGCAGTGTTTCCTCTTAGAAACTTGCCCCCTTCGCCCTTTAAATTAAAGTTTGGATTTTAGTTTCTTCCTTGGGGTCGTCATCCATTCCAGAGTCCTGGTCTCGGGAGAAATCTTTAAACTCCTCAGTCTTCTAGGTGGGGAAGTTGAGAACTGAGGTGAGTGAGCCTAGGGCGGGCTCATGAACTATTTCAAGGCCCAGGGACCCTGGCCCTCAGCAGGCCAAGGGATCTCTGTTCTGCAGAGGGGGCAGCCCAAACTCATTGGCATTCAAGGAATTGGAATTATTGGCTGTTTATCACAGGCCCTGTTAGCTCTTTAGACAACTTTCATTTGGTGGCACTGTTTTGCTGGTTGAATAGTTTGCAGCTTCATCAAAAGCAATGGGTTGAGTGAGTTCCTATATATCTCAGTAACTTAGCTTTTAACAACAACAACAACAAATCAGTGGTGATAAAATGCTCAAATATATGACTGCCCAATACTGGTTTCTATGCTGTTGATTTTTTGGGGGGTGGAAGGAATGCAAGAGCTCAAACCCAAAGCCTTACGCCTGCAGAGCATGAACTGTCTCACAGAGCCAGAGCCTGTATCTGCACCTTCAGTTTCCCCTCCCTCGGTTCACACATGACTCTGGGGCAGCACGTTAGTGCTGGGTTAGAGCACTTGCCTTGCCTGCGGCCAGCCTCACTTTGATCTCTGGTACCCCATATGGTCTGTCGAACCTGCCAGGAGTGATCCTGTAGTGCAGAGCCAAGGAGTAAGTCCTGAACACTGCTGGGTGTGACTCCCAAATATCCCTCCCCCCCAAAAAACCCACAAACATATATATGATTACTTGTGACTATCAGCATTGAGCAAAACAAAGAGAATTCTTTTCCAGAAATTTCAGATCAAGTTATAGCAGGAAAATTTTGAATGTGTTATTACAATTCTGGAAAAGTCAAACAGTATGTTTCCCACCTGTTTATTTCCCAGGGTAGAAATTACCTTGGTCTTGTTGGAAGGATTGATTTGGCAGAGCTGTACAGTTCCCAGCTGGTAGTGCCTTCCTGGGACAGCAGGGACCAGATCCTTCCTTCCGTTAGGGAAACTTGAAAACTTAACTTGGAATATTCTCTCTCGCTCTCGCTCTCTTGCTCTTTATCTCTTGCTCTCTCTCACTCTCTCTTTCCCCTCCCTCCCCCCCCCACCCCCCACCCGCTCCTTCCCTATCTTTCCCTTTCTCTCTTTCTCTCTCCTCCTTCCCTTCCTCTGAGTTTAGGCGGGAATCAGTCCTCTGTCATTCAGGGAACATACAGTGCCAGAATCAAGCTGGGTCAGTTGTATGTATGGCCTTAACCCGTGTACTGTCTCTTTAGCCAACATTCTAAAATCTTAAGGTGGGAAAACCAAATTGGTTTTCCTTAGTTTTAAAACATTCCTCAGAATAATTTGTGCCTCTTCGTAGGATGATAGTTGGGTATTCCAACAGTGGTAATGAAATGCTATTTCTACTGTTGTGCTATTAAAAAAATCCATACTTACCACTTTGGGACCTTTTTTTTTTCCTGCAGCCATTACTTATTAATAACGATACTTTCAACTAAAAAGATACAGGAGATTCAGATTAGCTGTAAGCATCTGATAGTCTAAAATAATTTTCACATACCTTCTAAATTCACTGATTGTGCTGTTGTGACTATATCTTCTTTAAATGCGTTTTGGGGTGGATGGTTGTTTTATGGGAAGTAGGGATGTGTGATGGTATGCCTTTTGGAGCACATTTGTTTTAAATAATTTACAGATGCAGAGGGTTTGTGGCATGGTAATGGAGTTTTGAATTGAAGTCCTCAAGGCTCTGCTGGGATTTAAAGAAGGCTCCAGATGCAAGCGTGGGTTTGAGCATCATTTTGTTTCATTGTTTCATTTAGCAAGGACAGTAGATTAAACTACCTAACAAGTAATTCAGCAGTTGGGGAATTTCAGGTTTTTACATTGTGGGCTCCAGGTATTTCATACCTCTCAACGTTCCATCTGGGTGCACCATTTTTGGTCCCTCAAATGATTTTTCATATCACCTCAGGGCACGGCAGCTGAGGACGGCTCCCCACGGATTTCCCCCACAAACAGCTTTCCTGGAACTCTTGAGCAAACTTCCTCTCTTCTTCACCCACTGGAGAATCAAACCGACGCCCATGGTTAGCTGTGGCGGGAGGGGGAGAGGGAGGGAGGGAGGGATCAGCTGTGGTTAATCTTGACAGAAACAAATGTCCCTGGAAAGAGAGTGGAAGCACCATGAGAGTTGGAGAGTAGTGATGCAGTGAGACATTTTTCTAGAAAGGAGCAATGGATGTTGTTGGAGTGATTATTATGATGCTCACCACAGCTCACTTCATCAGTTGTAAAATAAAGAGAATAACAGCATCTAATAGGATTATTGTGAAAATCTAATTGGTTTTTCTGGGTGGAGCACTAAGACGGTGCAGACACATTATCAATACCTGATCACAATAATCTACTGCTCCCATAATAAAGATTGAAGTAAAAGTGGAGAGGTGACAACTTTCAGGAATTACTTGACTGCATGGTTGCTTAACAGTGTTTGTCTGAATGGGATGCTCAAGCATCACTGGGCTTTGATCGTTTTGCTTGTTTATTTGTTTGTTTGTTTGTTTGAGGGACTTTGATCATTTGGGGACTAACTAGTCATTGGGCATGCTGAGCTCTAAGGAATGGCACAGTCACCGGAAGTGTGGCCCTGCAGATAGGAAGTAGGAGGAGCAGAGCACAGCTGAAAACTGTGTGACAGGTGTTAATTAGGCTGTAAACTTTATTGGGGTTCACTCTCCTGGACAAAACCTTCCTACACACATGTGGGCAGAGCAACTCTGTCTCCCATAATCTTGGGACCCAGACGCAGCTCTGTTAGCTGGGTAGTTTTATGAGGGAAGAATAAAGCAGTTGAACAAATGTAGGCCATAGCTGGGCTGCGTGACAGATGTGAGGGGCCAGTGGGGTTAGAGCTCAAAAGTAGATAATAGTCTCCACATGCCGGTAAATTTTGAGGAATGGAAGAGGAAGCTCTTATTTGGGGGCCAGTCTGAAAGTGGGTTACAAGGAGAAAGGTACGTTAATTAAAACAATTAAAATACGCTCATCCCAATATGAAAAGCTATTAGCTTGTTGGTTTTCCAACTCTATTATTTAGTCCTTTACTCACCATGACTTGTAACATATCCATTGATGAACAACCTTTATGTTACTATAAAACTTATGGTCCTCTCTGTTTACAATTTTCTCGTTCCTGGACTAACCTGTTCAAAGCTTACGTCACATTGAAAGTGAAGTTGGTTTGGAAGGTCTAGTGTGATCTGTACTCTCACCCACATCCTTTGAGAGCTGATTTTGTTTTCCCGATTAGTTATAGATTCCTGTCAGGGACAATGTCACTCTCTTGCTATCTTTCCTCTTTAGCAGACTACCTGGGAGGAAGGACTTCCTCTGTAAATGTTTGCTGAGTAGATGTTGAACGAGTGAACTAAGTGTATTTAAGGGTAATAAGATGCTGGCTTTGTATTCAAATAACATTTTTAGTATTTCATTCTTAATTCCTGTTCAACTAAGGCATGCATGTGCTACTTCTTGAAAACAGAATGTTGTGATGCATATTTTCTAAAGGATTCTTCAGGATTGCCTTATGGTAAGAAATTGTCCTAGGGCGGGCTTGGAATAAACTTTCACAACTTAAACATTTGTGTAAGTTCTAATACTAAAAATCTCTAATAATGATTTAATTTTCTCCTAAATAAAGAAGCCAGCAAGCTTTTTTTTTTATGAATAATCCACGTATCAACTGTTTTTGGTATTGTAAGCCCTGTGGTTCTCTGTTCTGATTATTCAATTCTGCTTTTGTAGCATGAAAACAGATAATCTATAAATGAATGAGTGTGGCTCTGTTCCAGTAAAGCTGTTTATGCACAGTGAAATCTGAATTTTATAAATTTTTTTCTGATTCTTTTCTAACCATTAAAACATGTGATGAAAAATCATTCCTAGCTTGCAGGCTATACCCAAATCTGCAGCAGACCAGATATGTCCAGATTCTGTATTTTGTAGACCTCTGATGTATGCGAGGTTCATCTACCAAAACTTGCTATAGGCAAATGAAACAGTTTCTCTAAAGAGTATAATTTTCAAAACTCCGGGGTAGCCGAAGAATGGCTTGGCTGATGCCATGTGTGCATCCTCAGTTATGGTTCTGTTTCTACTGATTCTTGTTTGTTCTCTCTGCCCTTAGGAGCAGGTATCCCATGTAAAAATAGGGTGTTGGCTCTTCCTTTTTTGTATTCAAGATTCTAGTGCCTGGGAATGAAAAAGAGAATCGAAGCATTGGTCAGAGTTATGTGTTTAGGTTCTAGTGGTTTCTGAGGTGTGGTTTTTAAATTTTGTGTTTTTCTGAAAAGCGTCAAAATAGGACTCCTTCTGTAGTGTATCCGTTTGCCTGGAGACCATGAACCATCCAAAGTCAGCTGTTGGACAGCTGGAAGATGATTGATGGGGGGAGACTCAGTACTTAGCCGAACATGCATATTGGGGAAAGTTTCCATTCCTGCTGACTGGGACGCCACAGGATTCCGGTTATTCCCCTAAAATGACCCCTTAGCATGATCCTCTAAAACATCTCGTCTCTCCTCTGACTTTCTGTTTTTATAGAGGGGTGGGTCTACAGGGAAGGTTTTTGGAGGAAGGGAAACAAATGTCAAATGGGATTGGATTTTTAAACTCAGAACTGTTTTTCTCATATTATTTATCATGTTGGCTTAATTTACCCTGTTCTTGTTTGAGGCATAGAATCCATGATGGTTTCTCCCATATACAATCATTCTTCATTGTCTAAAAATTTTTAAAAAAATCTTCCTTCTTAACTCCAGATATATGGAGTAGAATCTGACTCTTAAGCATAGAATAAGGGGCTTTGCTCTGTCTAGGGGAGTCTGTGGGCTGATTTTACTAAAACAATGAAGATCATTTATAAACTTACTGTGAGCATAATTAATAGACCTTTTATTTAGTGTTATATTTATTTTTAATTATTACTCTTATTTTTGTCCCCTCTCGCTATGGTTCTGCAACCATTTTTGACCCGGGTGGGAATTATCAATCACCTCTGTCAGATTGATGTAAGTTTCCGAGGGACAGGATGGAATTGACCCGAGGCTGGCAGGAGCCGTTTTTTCTTCTGTTCTGACCACTTTCACTTAGGTGTGGTGTTGTGATATTTTGACAAAGGTTCATTGTGGCAGGCACTTAAATAAACAGGAACTGGACTCAAACCCCATTTCCAGGAAAAATGGGAACAGCAGGCATTATCTGATGTAATTAAACTGTGTTGAACCCTGAACAAAGTATTCCGTGTAAATCCCCATTTGGCCTTTACAACCAGCCGGCTCAGAACTGGGTATGTGAATCACCTGCTGGTGTGAAAGTCCGTGGCCTCACCAAGGACATGTTGTAGATTTTATCAGAGCCTACTAGAGATTTCCTTGAGGCATTTCAGAACGAGATTCAGATGCCATCCAGTCTTTCTTCTCCAAGCCCCAGTTGTCATTTCATATTTTCATTTCCCATCTGGGATTGATATGGGTCTTTAAAAAGTTTTTTGGTAAAGTCCTTAGTACCGTGTTTCCAAATAGCAAATGCCCAAGAATGAGTGACTTAACTAGTCTTTCCTCTTCAAATCATGCCTCCCAAAGTCATAATTAGCCAGCATAGTGGCTAGTCTAGGTTGAAATCCTTGCCCTAAAATCTAGTTCTTATTTTATATTGTGTAGATGTTCCATATTACTACTTATATATGTATGTGTGTATGTATATGTATGTGTATATACACATATATGCATATATATAGTTGAACCTTAATTTCTATTTATTTATTTTGTAATATTTGGGGGATTTTGGGAAGAGGTAGGTGCCAAACCAAGGAAAGCTCAGGAGCTATTCCTGGCTCTCTTATGGAAGAGTGACCCTTGGTGGTGCTCAGGGGAACCCCATGTGATGTCAGAATTCTAGCCAGGGCTGGTCACGTGCAAGGCAAGCGCCTTATAACATCTGTACTGTTTCTCTGGTCCATGTTTTGTCATTTTTCTCATAAAAGATTCATCAGTAGAATTGAAAATGACTTTCAGTATTTAGATTTTTGTCCCTTTGTACTTGTGTCACACATGCACATTTTTTTTTCAAGGCACAGATTTGAATAAATTAGATTTATCAACATAAATATTAACTAATTCTTTGGTCCTTTATGATTTTTATGATTTTTCTAGTGCTCTCAATTATTACCAAAGCTGTGTTTAAACTTAGGAACATGGCTATTTGTGATTTAACCTATATGTTCTAGCAAGTGTCAGCTGCCCTTTCTTTAACCACATTGTTCTTCTGAGAACAATCTTAAAAACAAATTGCAGATATTTTTAAAGATATGAAGGACTCAAAAATTGTTTGGGAATTTGCAGAATCATCTGATTCTGAGGGTGAGAGTGATAATGAGAGTTAAGATATTTGGATGCATTAACCTATCTTAAATATACTCAACAAAGAGTATCAGCATCATTAGACAACATTTAAAATTCAGGCCTATTCCCCCTTACAGTTCCAAGTTGGAATAGAGTTGTCTTCCACTGGGGAATAATTTGTCTCTATTAATTGAGAACAAATGTGCATGGGTGTTTTAATTACACAGTAAATTAGGAGAATTTAAGATGCAGAATATGTGAAAGCCAAGAATTCAAAACCAACAACTCAGAAATGTAAGTAGATAAACAAGGGAAATATTTCAGCATAGGAGTGCAAGCAAAACCTGAGATAAATGAAGGAGTAGGGGGTGGGAGGGAAATAAGACAAATTACTAGGGTTTTCCTAAAGCTCCCTTCAAGCGGAACAATTCTAATTTATGGTGGAAAGCCATTGTTGGCTGTAGTGGCAGGTGGGAGAAACAGTATTCGTAGGGTTACTCCAAGCTGTGTGGCTAAAACAAGTGGCCTTTCAGGCATTCATGGGAGTTTAAACATTGCAGAGCACTCTCCCAGCAGGGAATCTGTCTAGGTCCATGCAGCCTGCAGTCTATGCTCTACTCTAGTAATGAACTCACATGGGGGAACGTTCTAGAGCTTAAATTCTTGTTGCATTCCAAGATTCTTAAACGTTGGGATTCCGAGTTGCCATGAGCAATGTGGACGTTTGTTGACTTTGTTCACTGTCATTTATAATGAACTGAAATAACCTTATCATAAATGGTTCTTCCTTTCCTTCTTCTTAAGGCAAAGCCAGTTAAAGTGACTTTTCCTCTCCCACCCCTACTTGTGACCTCCAGAAAGCTTTCAGCCCTCTGGGTACATTCTGGAATGACCAGCTTATTTGTCACTGGTTCCAGACACCTTCCTCTGTCTGCTTCTCCCTTTTAGTTGTCTCTCTTCAGTCTCTCTTTTGGGGGTTACACCTGGTTACGTTCAGGGAGCCCCCCTGGTAGGGTGTGAGCTGAATGCAAGGCAAGCACTCAACTCTCTGCATCATCTTTCTGATCTTTTGCTTCCTTTTGTAATTTTTCAGGGCATGAACATTTATTGTGAGTTTGGGAAGCAGATGGGTATTGATAAAGCCCTTGACTTCCCTATGATCTCTATGTTGCTTGGCTGATAACAGGGGGAACGAGGCAGGGAAAGTGGGTATTATTGCCTTGACCATGACCAGGCATGGGAAAATGGTATTTGTTCTACTGATGGTGGCTGGAAAAAGTTTCTTGCAAATGAGAGGCCCCTGGAGGGAGGAATAGGGACTTTGACTGACCTCCGAAGTGAAACTAAGATCGTTTCTGCCTTCCTTGAACTTTAGGCTAATTCCTCAGATGTAATTGCCTATACTTTGTTGTTCCGCTTTTAGAGCTTTATCCCAGCATTTCACCTGGTGCCTTTACCTTCACTCTAGCCTAGTAAACTTTCACCTTCACCCTAGTAAAAAGGCTCTGAGGGGAGGAATTGCCCTGTCTACTCATGAGGTTATTGTCCTTTGGGCCATGCTTCCCAGACCCAAAGCTGTCTTCTTGCACGGTACCAGTGTTCTACTTTCCTATTAAGGAACCCAATATTGCCTGTAGGGGCCCCTACGGAAGTCTCCAGGAGAAGTGTGGAAATTTTCTGTGTTTTCTCTCTAAGACAATTTTCTTTCCACCTTTTTTTTTTAAAATTTTGGGGCCACACCTGGTGGTGCTCAGGAGGCTTATTGCTCAGGGCTCTGTGCTCAGCAATCCTCCTGACAGGCTTTGGGAGCCATATGGGGTGCTGGAGATTGAACCCAGGTTCAGTACAAGGCAAAAGTCCCACCCCCCGTACTGTCGTTCTAGCCTTATTTGCTCTTCCCCCATTTGATAGAGAAATATTCTTTTTCAAAAAGAGGTGATTGGGTTTCATTCATAATAATCCCTGAAAATTATAAAGTGTAGTTAGTTGTCTGTGGTTCATGTACAAATTACCATATAAATGAAAGAAAAGAAAAGGGTGACTAGATTTATATGCCAAGCTTAATCAATGTGTTTGAGCCTCAGCTCCATAATGAGTTCTCTAGATCCCCAAAAGATGCACATTTCCCCCTGGGTGACTGGGATATAAACATATTTACCCACAAAAGTGGCTTATTTCCTAGTTTATGTGGATTAACCACATCTGTGTGTAATCATGCCTGCCCTTTCCTCTCCCTCAAACCCTAAGAGGAATTAATAACTTATTGTGGTCCCTTTAAACAAGACCAAACAGATCTCTGTTTAAAGCTTAGGAGGTTCCTTTGTAAAAGTTCTTGGCACAGGTAGCCCATATACTTCTCAAAAATACGGTCCGTAAATGTCATGAAACCAGCCTCAAAGCCCTCCATGGTTTTCTCCGAAATGCTGATGGAGCAATTGTGGAAGGAGGAAGTACTCTCAGTCCCCAGGGATGGAGGAAGGTAGAAAATTTCTCATGGCCACACCAGGTGGGGTAAGGCCTAGTGACAAATTGCACATGGAAATGTCACGAGTGAATAATGAAGAGAAATGCTCCACCTCCTGGCCTCCCCAAATCAGTGCCTCTTGTTTGCCAAAAAACAAGCCGCAAGCCCACCCCTGGCCCTTTTTCCAGCCATTGTAACCTGTTGACAACGCCTCGGATCTGCTTTCCATCAGATTCCCAAAGACATGCCGGCACCCAGGGCCGGGACTGGGCAGGTCCCGGCCTGTCTGTTCCTTCCCTCTCTGGAACTGACTTTGGGAACAGGCAGGAGGATGCTGGGTTCAGCACCTCCCAGCATCTCCTTCGGGCATTCCTCTGTGTGCTCAGGGCTCTGTGTTGATTGGCTCTTGCTTAGGGCACTGCTGTAAAGTGAAAAACTATTACTTAGGCTTAAGGCTCAAGGCAAGCTGAGGGAAGATAGTTGAATGTGCATGAACAAGTCCGGCTTCAAATGGACACGTGCTAAACGCCCCAGTCACCATTTTTAAGCATTCATTTCTTCAAGCTTGAAGGTCTTAGCCAGGCAAGTATGTCAGATCTTCTGTAACCCTAGGAGAGCATTTTCTGGACTCAGTGACCCTGCCCTCCTCTGGGGCAGGGGTTGCTGCTGGTGGTGAGACAGTGGCCACAGGATTAGGTGCATTTCATCGGAGGGGGTGTTGAGAAATGTTTTCTTTCGTAGAAAGGCCAAATAAGTTCGGGAATCTCCGCTGTAGAATCTCATGGGGTAGTTTGGCTTCTTAAACCCCAAAGGAGAGAGAAGAAAAGAGTAAGAGGGAATGTGTCTGCCACAGAGGTGGGAAGGGGTTGGGGTGGCGGGAGGGACACTGGGAACATTGGTGGTGGAGAATGGGCACTGGTCGAGGGATGGGTATTACAACATTGTATGACTGGAACGTAAAGCATGAAAGTTTGTAAGTTTGTAACTGTATCTCATGATGATTCATTTAAAAAAAAGAATGAAAAAATAAAGTGGAGACTGAGGCATGCATGTGTACTGAACTTATCTCCTTTGTCCCAAACGTCATCGAATCTCACTCAACATGGGAAAGTCTTTTAGTTTCTAAGCTCTGAAAGGGAGCTTTAGGGAGGGAATGGCCTGAGTGTCTGTGTTGGGGAAAGATCATAACAGGGATTAGGAGCTGGGCTCACTCCAGCCTTTGCCAATTTGCTAGGAGTGTGATCTTACTCCTCAACCTCTTTTAGCCTCAATTTCCTGGACTATAAAGTGGGGGCAGTAAATAAGGTCATCAGTTTCATAGCACCATTCCTAGGCTGGGTTCATAGAAACTTTGTAAACAAGAGCCATACTTTCATTGTTCAAACAGATCAATACTTCTTTGAATTTCAAGGGTCGGTTTAAAAATTTAAATCGTGGCAGTAATAAGAAATTACCCATTCTTTAATGTGTATATTCATCCTTAGTAAGCATTTCCATATGATCTGAGTTCTTCTAAGTCAGTAGTTCCATCTTAAAACCTATCTTAGTTGTCATTTTTAAGTAGCATCTCTGCATAGTTTAATTGTAGCAGGGAGAAACTGTCCTGGAATATGCATTTTCACTTCACATTTGCCAAGTGATATGGAAATGCCAAATCAATAGCTCTAAGAGTGGTAAGTGCCTGAGTAAGTGGGAAGTCTCTCTGTCTTGGCCACCATGGGGCCACCTTCCCTGCCCCCATTTCCCTTAAGGGGTAGATGGTAGGTGTAGGGGGAATTCAAGAGAGAAAAAGTTTCCTGGAGCCAGATAGCCAGTAGATACTGTGGCAGTTCCCTGGGGGAAGAGACAGTGGTGATGAACCAATTAGCTTGGTGATTTTTGCCAGGTGTACCGTAGCTTCCTTCTGCAATCAGAGTAGGAATGCCTCAGTAGTAAGGCCCAAAGGCCCAGCTGACTATCTAAACAAAGGTGGGGATCTTGAACTTTGTTACCTTTATGTAGGCAGTTATCAATTCAGAATAAAGATTATTATATATGTAATGTGTGTCATTGATAAATTGACACTATACCTGTAATAATTTATTTTGTTATTCTTAAGCTTGATAATTCCACCATGTAATTATAGCTGTTGATTTGATCTCTGGACCCATGCATGCCTGGATTATCTCTTCATATGTGCATTAAAAAATGTTTTTTTTTCCAATCCCTTTCTTTTTCTATGTTTACGTTGCATTGACCAGGCCTACTGTTGCACTGACCATTGACCTACTCCTATAAGGAGTAGGAGTGGGACTGTTGCTCAGGGGTACCATTCTTGTACTTGGTTTTGCTCATAGCATCTGACAGTGGTGTGATCTGAAATCACTTGTACCAGTGGGATTTCAGGCAGCAACGTTTAACAGGATGTAAGCAGGTCATGTGAGCAGCACAGGGGATCAAACTGGTTATGCCTGCAAGGCAGGAGATTTAGTGAATAGACCATCCCGCAGTTTGCCACATACAAATTCTTGCACATATCCACTCTTCTTTCTGTTTCCCCAAACAATCTGCTGTAGGTACTCTTCCGTTCTAGTAAACATCCTTCTATAACATAATTTGTGAGTATGATTAGGTAGTATTCCTAAGCATGGATGAACTATATTTATCAAAGTAGTTATTGGGCATTTGGTGTTTGAATTGTTGTAATCAATGTGGTTGTTAAGAAACATAACCATTTCCTTACACACCTCCTTGGGTATTTGGTCTCCATAAAAGACTTCTAGTCACTTTCTTAACGATCGTTTATCAGAACCTACTTATTCCCACCCTTACTGATACCAATTATCTTATGGGGAAAAAAAAATTCTTGCCAATTTGTTAGACCTAAAAGGAAACTTGCTTTAATTTGTATGTTTGTGATTACTAGTGAGGTTACAAATCTCTTCGTGTATTGACAATCTGCTTTCTTTTCCTTTTGTGGAATGCCTGCCGGTGTCCTTTTCTCAATTTTCTATTATGATGACTCTATTTTTCTTAATGAGAACTCTACCTGTTAAATCTTTAGCTCATTATTGCTCATAAATCTTGGCAGGACTTTTTAATGATTAGAAGGTGATCTTCTCCTCGGAGTGAGGCTACCCTGAGTACGAGGTGGTCATCTGTAAGCAAGAGAAAGCTGTCTGGGTGGGTCACTCTGTCTGTGCACAAGGTCACAGGGAGGTGGAGAAGAAGGCTGGAAACTTCGTGGTGTGACTCAGCCTCAAGTGGAATCGGAAGAGGTGAAGGATTGGGGGTTACTGGACCTCTCTTTCTCCATGTTAAAGGGGCAGGAGAGGGGACTTGCCTGGCAGAATTTCCATCTTGGCCTCAGGTTGTGATTTCAGCCTCAATTTTTTCTTAAGCAGAGGGGTTACTTTTTTTTTTTTTTTTTTTTTTTTTCTTTTTTTTTTTATTAGTGAAAAACCATGAGGTACAGTTATAGGCTTACAAATTTTGTGCTTGGGTTTCAGTTATACAATGATCAAGTCCCCATACCTCCACCAGTGCCCGTCATCCATCCCCATGGGTCCCAGCATCCCCCCCCCATCCCCCCCCCCGTCCCATCCTGCCTCTGTGGCAGGGTATTCCCCCTTGTTCTCTCTCTCTTCTTTTGGGTACTGTGTTTTGCAAGAGAGGCTTTGAGTGGCAATCATGTTTGGTCTATTGACTACTTTTAGCATGCTTCTCCCACCCTGGGAGGGCCCTCACAACACCCTTCATTTGGTACTCTCTTCTCTATCTGAGCTTCCTTTTCTCCTAGAGCCTGTGGCTGGCCTTCCATTCATGGAGCAAAATTCCTGGTACTAATCTCAGCCATTCCTGTGTGTCACTCTCACTTTTTGTTGCTTTATGTTCCCCAGATGAATGCAATCTTTCTGTGTCTATCCCGCTCTTTCTGACTCATTTCGCTTAACATGATACTTTCCATGTAGTACCACTTGTATGTAAATTTCATAACTTCATCTTTTCTAACAGCTACATAGTACTCCATTGTGTAAATGTACCAAAGTTTCTTTAACCAGTCATCTGTTCTTGGGCACTCAGGTTTTTTCCAGATTCTGGCTATTGTAAAGAGTGCTGCAATGAACAAACAATTGCAGATGTCACTTTGACTATACCTTTTTGCCTCTCTGGGATATATTCCCAGGAGTGCTATAGCTGGGTCAAATGGCAGATCAAATTCTAATTTTTTGAGAGTCGTCCATACTGTTTTCCAAAAGGGTTGGACCAGCCGGCATTCCCACCAGCAGTGAAGGAGGGTCCCTTTCTCGCCACATCCGCGCCAGCACCGGTTGCTTTTGTTCTTGTGGATGTGGGCCAGTCTCTGTGGTGTGAAATGATATCTCATTGTGGTTTTGATCTGCATCTCTCTGATGATTAGTGATGTAGAGCATTTTCTCATGTGCCTTTTTGCCATTCGAATTTCTTCTTTGCGAAAGTTTCTGTTCATTTCACAGAGGGGTTACTTGAAGAAAAATGACTGTGAGTTTTGTGTCAGAACCTTTTTGAAGGGCCCGTTCTCGGATCACAAGAGGATTTAGTATGAGGGTGGGAACTATGTAAGAACAGGTGTCCTTTTGTCTAAACCTTAGGAGACAAGTATGGGCTTAGAACTGAAAGTGCTCATTTACTTTGGTCCTTTCTATACTGTGCACTGCAAAAGACCTTGGTTTGCTGTGTAGCAAATAGTTGGCTAGGCATGTTGACGTTTCTTCAACTACCATATCCAGTCTCTTTATCTGACTTCAGTTCTATTAGCCTGTAATTTTCCCACATGACCAACTTTTTGTTTTGTTTTGTTTTGTTTTGGGGTCACACTTAGCAGTGTCCAAGGACTACTCCTGGCTCTGTGCTTAGGAATTATTTCCGGTGGTGTTCTGGTGATGGAAGGGATGCTGGGGACCAAACTCAGGTTGGTTGTGTGCAAGGCAAGCACTCTTCTCTCTAACTCCCCAACTACATCTTTTGTTGTTGTTATTGTTGTTATTTGTTTTTGGACCACACCCAGCAATGCTCAGGGATTACTCCTGGAATTACTACTGACAGGTGTGCTCAGGAATTACTACTGACAGGCTTGGGAGATCATATGAGGTACAAGGGATTGAATCTGGGTCAGCTGTGTGCAAGGCAGTGCTTTACCTAGTGTGTTGTATCTCTAGCCACAGCCACCAACTTGTAAAAGGATGTGTCTAGCCTAAGCTTCCCAATCCCCTTCCCTCTTACACTGTAGGAAATAGGTGCCAAATCCCAGCTTCCACATTTTGAAATTAGAGATTTTGATTTCCTCTCCTCTTCTTAAATTAAACTTCCCCATAGACCTTGTACTCTCTACTTAAAAGCCTCCAACATCTTATCTGGGCATCTGGTCGACCACTTATGTTCAGTGGCTGCCTATGTAGGCATCATCATGCATGTACTTAAATACAACAGTCTGTCTTCTGGTTGGTCTTCTCACTCCTGCGTACTTTTCCTAGGTAGTATTTGTCTTAGTACAGGGTTTAAGGTGGGGAGTCTACTTGCAGGTGATTTATCGAAGGATTTCTTTTTTATAGAAGCCACTAAAGACACCAGGGCAGGGCAAGAAACTGGGCAAAGGTGCGGGTTTCTTTTTATAGAGGCCACTAAGGACACAAGGGCAGGGCAAGAAACTGGGCAAAGGTGTGGGTTCAGGTTGAAGCCAACTGCAGCTAGATTGTATGTATGAATGCAGTATGAATGACCCAACTGAGTGTTCCCATCTTGAGACTAGAAAGCTAATCTTTATTTTTTATTTAGTGTTTGCTTTTGGACTATACTCAGCTGTGCTCTCGGCTCTGTGTTCAGAAATCACTTCTACTGGTGCTGAGGGGACCATATGCAGTGCCAGGGATTTGAACTCATGTTGGCTGCATACAAAGCAAGTGGCCTGCTGTCACCTGCTGCCTGCATGGTCTGGGTTCCTGGGAGAGATGCTGAAATGAACATTTCTTTTTCAGATGATGTTTTGCCCCTCAGAATGGCAGGTGGGAAGGCCTGCATGGCATTGAGTGTCATGGCTCCTCAGTCCAACTGTGACAGTTGTTCAGAGGATAGTTGAGACATCTTAGACTCCAAATATTACTGGTGATTGAGCAGAGCTGCTGCTTCATAGGTTGACTTTTGAACTAAGTTTTGAACATTGCCATTTAATACTGGTCAAATTGAAACATCCATTTACTCATTTAATAGTCTTTTATTCCTTATTGTCTGTTTAGTGCTGGATGAAATGAGGTGATGGATAAGATACAGCTTTTGTATGTAAGGATTTAATAATCCAGGGGAGGATATGGGATCACCATATATAAACATTTGATAATAAACAAATGAATAGTGGGATTTGCCCCCAAATCAGGACACTGTATAGAACATTGGTTGGGAAGTTCTGTAGTTTTGAGGTTTGGAGATCCTGAGATCAAATCCCAACTTTGATGTTTATTAATAATAGGACCTTAAGCAAGCTGTCTTATTTTCTAGGCTTCACTATATTTTTAATCTATCAAATGTAAATTATAGTAGTAATCAGGTATAATAGATATACGTTAGCTGTTATGAGTGTTGCTGTTGTAGGCAGTTCTTCCAGAAGTAATTCTTAATAGGTGTTTAAGGGAAGCCTTGGATTTTCTTGGACAAGAGAGTCTTCTCGGGAAGAGACAGTATTAAGAAGCAAGAACAGTGTATTTGCAATTTGTATTTGTAAGACAGCAAGTGATCTGATCTAAATTGGGGCTGTGTGAATGAAAGCTTGCAGGGTGTTTGTGACAATTAAAACTTATTATAAAGATAGGATAGGTTTCAGATCTGGCAGATGATGCGTTCTCAATAAGTTTTTCACCAGTTTCTTTGATCATATGCTGCGAATTGCTTTTTTGAGTTTATCATTTACTTATAATCATTCATTTATGTCAAAGGATGCTAGTGGGCATTGGGTCTAAATTTCTCTAAATTACTTTTATTGTCAAGTAAAAGTAATTAGTAGTGTACCTCTTTTAGCAGGCAGCTGATTTGCAGAAATTGGCCTCCTTACCATTCACTGTACCAGCAATAGGCCACATGGGGTGACTGAGCGCCAGAAATGTAATGAGTTTGATTAAGAAATAAAGTAATTCTGTTGAACTTTAAGTTGCTCCATATGCCTACGGATTTTTCTTCTGGATAGCTCCACCCTCTAGAACTTAACTTAGGATACTCCTAGGGGGAACAGGGAGATGTAGGTATTGAGTTTGAATTGATGTGGAACAAGAGAGTATTTCCCTTCGAGACTTTAAGTTTTGCAATTCCAGAGGGAAGGACCACAAAACTAGCTGTTTATTTTGATCCCTATTGTCTTGGAGAATATTCAGGAAATCAGTGACTAGAGTAAGCAGTGCTTGAATAGAGGGCCTTGAGAAATACCAGACTGATTACTGAGCCACAGGAAGCAATTGTCATAATCATGCTCTGTTAATAAACTATAGACAGTAAGCCAGTGTATGCACACACACACACCACACACACTCACACTCACACACACATACACACACACTCTCTCTCTCTGAATCCAGTGCTCACTTTGGCAGATAGCTTAGCTTCAGATTTAAAACAAATGAAAAATGCTCTGAAGGCCATTGAGTACAGAGGAAAATCTTACAGCCTTGATTGTGCGTGAACAGCTAATGAGGAAGCCGATTGACAAGAGCTAGCTTTGTGTCCTGGCTCCTGGCCACCAGCCAGTTTATTTGCTTGCTGGGATGACTATATTCAGGCTGGCTGAGTTGAGCAACAGGGAGGGAGGGAGGGGACCGTATGAAGAAACAGACTTCATAAATCAGAGCGATTCAACAAGATTCCATTTGAATTGAATCTGGGCCAGAGACTTGAGCGCCATAGAGTGTCTGCATGGAAGCTGACATTTTAATGATTTGATTAGTTTAGGAAGAATATTTTTATACGTTCTGTCGTTGGTTAAATTAAGTACTGAGTGAAGTTGTTCCATTATGATGAACTTCAACTACCTACGTCAGTTGTGTACAAGTTGTCTGTGAAGTGATTTCAGCCCAAGACCCTAAGGGTAATCTTCGCACAATCCTCTTAAAGAAAGCACTGGTTAATGACTAAAGCTGTTAATCATATTAAATGCACAGAGCCGCTCTGGGGGTAAAAATACTGCCAAACAAGCATAAATTTTAAAAAGGTTTTTGAATTAGCTAAATGGGATGGCCGAGGGGCCTGTTAGGCAGGGGGAACTATATAGTTGGCGAGAGGTGAGAGGAGAGAAGGAAAGAGAGTAATAATACCTCAGTAATGTCATATTTAATAAGTTCTCTGGTTTTCCCTTCCTGTGGTAGCCACTGGATTGAGTGTGTATATCAGAATGCTTTGGGTGATTTTTGAAAGACCAACTCCAAAGAGTTGAGAAATAAGGAAAATATAATGCCTTGCAGCTAAAGAATTGTGGATGTGTAGTCAGTCTGAAAGCAATCCATCTTGTTGATGTGCTTAATTTATAAATAAGAAGTGCAGGTGGTGGGTTTCTGGATCGTTCTTTTGTTTTCTTTTGATTTGGTTTTGGAATATTTAAATTGGAGGTATGAAAATGTCACTGCTCATCTTCCTTGACCATTAGAAGTTGACTTGATTAACCAGTCCCAACTAGCTGCGTAGGTAGATGACAGGGATTTGGAGGGTCTAGATTTGTAAACCACTGGAGTCCAAGATTCAGCACTTCCTCCAGCCGCACCTAATCAGAAGCCAGCCGGGGAGATTCCAGTCCAGATGGTTTTTGTCTATGATGAGGTCTCTAGTTTACATATAGTATCATACCCCAACTCCCTCAAGCAACTGCTCTTTTTCTGTTAATTGGCACATCCCATCTCAGTGGAATTAGGTTGCCCAGTCCAAATGCCACTCAACTTGAGCAAATCTGGGGCCCAGGTTTCCAAATGAGGAAGCGTTTTTTGAGGTGTGAGGTAGGGGTACCATCATTGAGTAAAAGAGGAAGCAACCCTTCTTTCGTTAGCCCTTTTGATGACTAGGGAAAGATGTTGTAAATGTGGCTTCGTTTCCCTCTGTCTGGTGTTCTTATTGAAATCAGAAACGGAGCTCAGAACTTGATGTAAACAGTGGTTTTCAAATGCTGCTCCACAGGCCAGTGCCTTTCTGCAGAAATTTCCTGCCAGTCCTTGACAAAAGTTATTGTCGCTTAACACATGGTTGGCCTGGATCATGCAGCCTGAGTAGTAGCTTTTGCATGAACTGGTAGGAAATTTCTGCAGACCCATGTTGATTTGTAGATTGGCAGTTGAAACCCACTGCTCGGGAGGTAGTTTTTCATTACATAGTTTACCTGACCTAAAACTTAGAACCTGGTGGGTTTTTTCCTTCCCTTCTTTCCCCTCTGCTTTTTAAGAAAATTTGGGTGATGGTTGGTGGTGGGGGGGGGGGACATATTTCTGGCTCTACATTCATGGTTCACTCCTGGACATGTTTATGGGACCAAATGGTGGTGCCAGAAATTGAACCCAGGTTGACCACATACAACACATATGCCCTAACCACTATATTATAGCACCAGACCCAGAAACTTACCCAGAAACAATCCAGGTTCCCTTTTCACTTGTACTTTTCTGAGTGACTAGACTATGATAAGGGTCCAAAGTGTTTAAAACATGTGAACTAAACTATAGGTTATGAAAATACAAATTTGCATTGAGGTAACCTGGTGCTTCTCGGCCTTTGTTCCTAATGGGCTTTCTATCTTGAGCTCTACCATACTATTTGCTTGGAGGAAAGATTCTGTCCTTTCAAAGATTATCAAGAGAAGTCTGCAGCCCGCTGTTTGAAACCACACAGGATTTGATGCCCCTTTGCCCTGGAGGGAAAGTCAGGGACCAGAGGTGTGAGCACCTTCCTGGCCAGTGCCTAGTGTGGAGACTGCATTTCCATTTTCCATTCTGCAGCCAGAAGCTGGGAATTTACCTCCCCTTTGAAGAGAGAGAAAAAAACGGGGAGGGTCATCCAGAGAGGAAAGAAGTGAAATAGGGTATGACTGTGCTTGGAGGGAATTTCCCCAGGGGCCACAGCCTGCTGAGCTTTGCCCTGCAAAGCCCAGTGGGGTCTCACTTCCTGGGCCCTCACTCCATATGCTCCTCTCCTTGCTGGCTGCCTCTGGGACGGTCTCTTTCTTTTCTCTTCCAAAGTCAGCTGTGTTCCATGCTCACCCACTGCTGCCTTGCATCCCTCTTCCTTGCTTGTCTCACGGCAAAGTTAACAGGTCTGTTCTTTCATTTAAGCCGTTTATAGCTTAGCACTCCGGGGTGACAGATGGAGAACAAAACCTTGACAAGCTCTCCTTGATCCATGTGTGTGTGCGCGTGTGTGCGTACGTGTGTATGTGTGTGTGTGTGTGTGTAGATTGACAGGTGTGTCCCAGACTGAAAAGATTCAAAACCCCATGCTGAGGCAGAGCTTATAGCAGGAGAAGGCACAGACTGTTCTGTGACAGCTTGTCGCATCGGAGACAATGTTTTCTGGTGGGATTGTGGCAGGGGTTCCTGGAACCGGAATCTGAACAGGGAAGGGCCCCCCTACTCTGAAGAAGGCAGCCTGGAGCAAGGCTCGGCTGTGGGACCCCAAGCCCAGGAGCAGGAATCTGAACTTGATTCCTTTTTTTCTTGGTTCTGGGCTTGATGACTTCCTGTTGAGCAATTCCTGATCCAGGCCCATGAGACAGCGCTTCATTACGATCTGAAGGACTCATGAGAGAGAATCAGTGGATTAGTCGGTGCTTTGAGAACAGTAATCCCCAAGTAGAAAGTGACAAAGGCTATGCAGAGATTAAAAAAAGTTTGAGGGAGCTGGAGTTGATAGCACAGTGGGTAGGGCGTTTTCCTTGCATGCAGCAGACCCGGGTTCGATTCCCAGCATCCCATATGGTCCCCTGAGCACCGCCTGGAATAATTCCTGAATGCAGAGCCAGGAGTAACCCCTGTGCATCGCCAGGTGTCACCCAAACAAACAAACAAAAACAAACAGGTTTATGATGTGCTGAGAAATGACTCGATTGTGTCTTTGAGGGTTCTTTGAGGGGGGATTTAGGTGAATAGTGAAAATAGATGGTGTCTGTCAGGGCGAGCTTGAGGACGAAGGTATCAGTGAGCAGAAATCACTAGTGCAAGGGTATTGGAGGCAACACAAACTCTGTTTATGAAGCAGCAAGAAGACCTGTGTGGCTGAAGCTAAGGGAGTCATGGGAAGCTTGCAATAGGAATTAGTGTTCTATCCCTACTGTGCCTCTTGGGCCAGTTACTTGGCCTCTCTGTTTTTCTTATGCCTTTGTACTCTCTGTGGGTTTCACCAACTAGATTTGAGGAAATTGATTATAAATCTTAAGAACACTCTTAAAAGCATTTTCTGGGTCATTGATGATCTTGGGACAGAGCAAAACTCCAAACTTCTTAACAGTTGGCGTTTGTTTTATGCCGTTGGGCTATACCACCTGAATGAATGTTCAGGAAGTTGGACATGCTTTATGCAGTAGGACTGGAAAATTGGATCCGAGATGTGGGTTTTAAGTGACATTGGGGTGTGGGCGTGGCCGATTTCAGGACCAGGTTAGGCTGGCTCGCCCATCTGCATGTCCTGAAGGGTATTCCTATTTTCACTTATCCGCTGCCCACATTTGTTAGAAGTAATCTCAGCAGTTGTAGGTTGTCTCTTTCTTCCTCATTCTCTCAGATGCAGTAATTGGATTAGATGCCCTCTGCAGCTGCTTCGCATGCCTCCAAACTAGCCTTATCTTCATTGGAACAAAACACCTTTTAAGATTTTTCCCAAGTGACGGCTCAGTACAGTCAGCTTGAAGGGATTGTGCCTGGTCTTCTATATTTGGCTCTGTTGAAGTCTGGATTGTTCTGGACCTGCAAATAAAACTTTGAACTTCCTAATAGCTTTTGATTCAGTCTGTTTATGTAAATGAAAGTTCTGGTGTCCACGCCCCACCCTCCCGTATCCAGGCACACATACACAAAACTCACCTTAAATTCAGAACCCTACAGGTGTTCTAATTTTCTATTATAAAACTGCACCTGAGCCCATGAGTTCTAACAAAACAACCTGATTTCAAATTCAAGTAGTTTTAAGTGTCTTTGGTTTTGAAAATTTTCTGTTTGTACATTAGGAGTTGCCTTTCAGTGAAAATAATGTAAATGATTGTGTTCACTTAATGCATTTTTCCATGTGGACAATTTCTTCCAATGTTAGCCCCTAATTAAGTTTGAGGTTCACTGATACAGTTTACAAACTAACCACAGAGCATCAAGAAGTCAGAAAACCAAGAACACCTCCCCCCACTTATGGCTGCCCACAGGAGTGGGGGGACCCCCACCTCTGAATGCATGTTCTGACTTTAGCCTCAATAATACTTAAGGGATGATTCAGTTACTGCCTGGATGCTCCATGAAGGAAGAGGCTTGCAGCTTTCTAAATGAGGGAGTATAAAGGAATGAGAGCATGCTGCTCACAGCTGTTCTTGCCTAGTTGGTTTTTGCATCACACCTAGCCCTACCCCTAACCCTAGCCCTGAGCTTGAATATATATATATATATATACATACACACACACACACAAACACTGTCCTATTGTTCATCGATTTGCTCGAGCGGGCTCAGTAATGTCTCCATTTTGAGACTTGTTGTTACTGTGTTTGGCATATTGAATATGTCACGGTCACGGGTAGCTTGCCAGCTTTGCTGTGTGGGCGAGATACTCTTGGTAGCTTGCCAGGCTCTCTGAGAGGAGCGGAAGAATCGAACCCGGCTCGGTCGGGCTGGCTGCGAGCAAGGCAAACACCCTACTGCTGTTCTATCACTCCAGCCGGTATATATATATGTAAAGGTAAAGGCCCTCCCGTTGATCATCGATTTGCTCGAGCGGGCCCAGTAATGTCTCCATTGGAGACTTTGTTGTTACTGTGTCTGGCATATCGAATACTCTCGGTAGCTTGCCGGGCTCTCCGAGAGGGGCGGAGGAATCGAACTCGGGTGGGCCATGTTGGCCGCTTGTAAGGCGAACGCCTTACCGCTGTGCTATCACTCCAGCCCATATATATATATATATATATATATATATATATATATATATTAAGCTTTTCCATTTTTATCTAGCAAATTTCAAGGTGAGAGAGAGTAAAGGGGAAAGGCTCTTTGCCTCGATCACAGCCAACCCTGTTCAATCCCTAGCACTGTATATGGCCTCAAGCACGGCCAGGAGTGATCCCTGAGCACAGAACTAGGAAAGACCTCTTTACCCTTGGGTGTGAACCAGTCCCCTCCACCAATCAACTGATAACTAAATAACATAAACTTGGCAAATTCAGTTTTCTTATTATCTGGCTAAAACCTCAGAATTTAGAATTTGTGTGAGTTTTGCTTCTTATCTTTGGGGACTATAGTGCTTATTCTCACAGCTGCACTCAGGGTCACTCTTTGAAGACTCAGGGGAATCGTATGGGTGCCAGGGATTGAACCTGCTCTGCTGCATGCAAGGCAAGCACCCTAACTCCTGTACTGTTACTCAGATCCTTTGTTTGTTCTGTCTCTCTCTATGGCTCTGGCTCTCTCTCTCTCTCCCCCTCCCTCCCTCCCTTTCTTTTCCTTCCTCCCACCTTCTCTCCCCTCCCCTTTATTGTTCTACATATACTAATTTAAATCATAATGTATTAATATGTACCAATTGCCAATTGTTGTTCTTTTTTGCCAGGGAGGAGGGGATAGAGGGAGGGCCTCCAGCCAAGTGGTGATCCGTGACCAGCTGATCAATAGTTCAAAGTGAGAATTCCAGGATGCGGCTCTGCTTTGGCCCTGAGGTCCAGCCAGTGAGCCAGGCTGCAAACAGCAGTAATGAAGTGGGGGGGGGGGGGGTCCCTGCAGGGTTACATTATCAGTGCGGGGTAAAGAGGTTCAAATCTGAGCTGGCTACATTTAAAGCACGCATGTAGCCCCTGTACTAACTCCCTGGCTACTCTACCTTCTTCTTGATCAAGCTTCCACTGTTGTGTCTGGCTGGGAAATAGATGCCTGTGTCATTGTTCTGTAGGAAAGACCATTGGGAACTTGTTGCTTATATAAATATAGATGCATTTATTTAAAACTCGAGAGACGTTTTGCCATCACTGTCTCTTCTCTCTCACAACTTCTAACCCTAAATTATTTTTAGATAAGATTTTGGGGTCAGGACTGTGCCAGGGGTAGATGTTCAGAAATTGGCCTACTGATTTTTCAGATGAGGAATTTCTTCTCAGGTCTTGGTCAGCTCAGAATATATGTACCTGTCTGACTCTTTGGGATATTTTGGATAAAAAAAAATTATCGGCATTTAGTTGTCTTTATAGCCTGGGGAGAAATGATGGTTGTCTTTCACGATGATACCCACCCCCTCTACCCCATTTCATTTCAGCTCTTCCTCCTCATGTGTTAGCAGCTCAAGAGAGATGTTGACTGGCCCGTTGGTGGGGATGACAGTGAGTGACAGGTAGTCTCGCACATCTTGATCAAAGACACGATCACTCCCTTGGCCAGCTCTTCTGCACTCCTGTTCCACCACAGCTACAGATAGTCAGACACCCCAACTGAGAGGAATAATTTAACATGTCTTGCAAAGCATTTCAGTTTGGAATTGTTGGAAAGATCTTTCTCTTTGGCATCTTGCCTCAGCTTCCTCCTCTGTGGTCCTAGCAAGAGCAGTCGGGCTCGGTATTATACCAGAAAAAGGAAGTCTGAGCCTGATTGTAAGTCTTTGATTATTGGTTTTTTTTTTGGTGGAGAGGGACGTTGGGGACCCACTCAACTGTGCTTAGGGGCTATTCCTGACTCTGTGTCAGGAATCATTCCTGGTGCTGCCCTGGTGATCAAACTCTGAGGTGATCAAACTGGGGTCTACCACATGCAGGCTAGCACCTAACTTCTGGAATCTTTCCAGTTCCTCTTTGCCACTTTTCTCCACTAGTGTATTCACCGAACAAACCCTGAGCTCCTATTCCAGGTCTGATAGGTGCTTTCTTTTCTGGCTAGTCTGTGAGCAGGTCATTGTGGGGAGAGGATGTTGGAAGGACATTGTATGTTGTTTATTATTATCTCCCTTCTTTATTTCCCATTGCATATCATGAGTAGGCATTGTACTTGGACCCTCATGGATTACTAGGAAAAAGTGAATTTTCTGCATTTAGGTCAACTACCCATGAAGCATTTTTTCCCCAGCCTGTCTCTGGTAGTCTCCTTGTGTTTTCCCCCTGTGGGAGCAATTTCTTCAGGTGGTCATCTTGACTCAGAAACAGACCACTCTTACTGAGTGCTTTACTGTTTACTCAGAATTCTTTCATTTACTGAACCTGCAGGCATGAACTCACTCTTCTCTCCCAGAGCTTTTCTGGAGGGCCCCCACTGACATCCATCAGTGTCCCCCTTAACAAAGCCCAGGATCAGAAAAGGACTCAGACTACACTCAAGAGATTCACAGAGGAGGCTTATTGGGGTGCAGGTGTTTCAATTTGCGATCTGGCCTGGAGTGTGAGGACGTTATAGGCACGTTACTCAACGTCATCAGCCTTTTGTGCTCACATTGGTCTGTGTCACGAGTATTTTTTTCCCATACAGAAATGGTTATACTTTTATTTTTCTCTTAAAAAACAAATCCTGTTCTGTGTTGTTCTGATTTGGTCTTTTTGTTTTTGAGATCAATATCTCAAATCGATGTGTCAGGAGACCTTTTCAGCTCTAAGCATGTGTCTCCGGTTTTGTCTGACCCTTGCCGGCCCTGGCTGGAGTTTCATAGATTGGAGGGTTTTGGGCAGGAAGACTTACTATTTCTCCCCGGGTGCTAGATCTGAGCCAGTTACCAGTGAGATTTCAGCCTCTCTCGATAGTCACGTTCCAAATAGGTGTTCTGAATTTTGAGTGCTATTTTGCAGCTGCCCACCCCCTTTTAATTTTTTTGACGCGGCATTCCTTCCTTGACAGATTCTAACAAAAATTCCAAATGTGTTTGAGAAAGTTTGTCAGCAAAAGATCAAAATGTTTAGATTCTTGATGTGCCTGGTGAGAGAATTTTATGACTTGCCTTGGTCCAGCTTGCAGCCATGAGTTGAATGCATGCATGTGGCCAACTGAATATTATCAAGACGTGCCAACAGGGGTTATGCATAGGGGCTAAGTGACAGTACTGAGCTTGACAGATAAACTCATATCTTGGTTTATAGGGATCCTGAATTGGTTCAGCAGGCTCATCAAATGGAACTTAAAGTGCCTAAAAGAGCAGTGGCCTTGGTTTTAATCCTTGCTGCCAGGGATTACCTATTCTTTCTTGGGTGAGTCACCCAGATATCTGGGGTTCACACCTGCAGAACAAGGTCGTCGACTTCCATCAACTCCAGAGATTGGGAATATTTATGATATGTGATATGCCACTTAGATTCTAAAAGCAGTGTCATTCTAATTGGGCCTGTTCAATAACGAGAAAGTTACCTTCTCACCTTATGGTGCCACTGTACAAATGGCATTCCTTTTCTGCCTCTCGGATTTCCCATTTGACTATGGTGGCTTATATAAAAGGGAGCTGCCCATAAGCCAGCGAGACTAATGTTTAGCCTGTGAGGAGAACCAGCCTCATCGTCTATAGGGTTGAGCGTGCAATGAAAATGTGAACTCTCATGTTCCAGAATTGTTCATTTCAAAACACAGCAGAATGTTAAACCTAGTATTAAATCCAGCTCAGAGCCTTTCTGCGAGCACTGAGTTCCTTGTCACTGCCCAGGATGCCTGCCCTACCTCCCAATAAATCTATTTGACATGGGAATATCTTCCTACTCTTACAGTTAAGAGGAAACACTACTCTTATTCAGTATTATTTTTTAGATATTATTAGTATTGTTGTAAATGATGCATTTCTACTCCCTGTTCCCTATTCTCCTGGAACATGACTTCCTTGAGGCAGTGACTGTAGTTTGCATAACTTATGATTTCTCCCAGCCAAATAAATGGCAGGATATGTTTGTTGAATGTTATGTTCATCTGTAAGGAGAAACTGTGATTTTTTTTTTCAGAGACTGCTTTTTCTAGGGAAGTGAACTTTCTTTTTATAAAGTCCAGCTTTAAAAAGTTGGAGTCTCATTTAATCAGGTGATAGAGAGGATTGAGATGATCGGTTAAGCCAGGCCACTCTCATGCCTGTGCCACACTTCCATGGATGGCTTTTCTCCCCTACTTGGCTTTGCAAGAGATGTGAGGGCTGGAGCTGTGGCAGCCTCCCTGGCCGTTCTTCTCTCAGCATCTACCATTGCTCTTCACATAAATGCTGAATGGATCAAGGGACCAAGCAAGTGACATCAAAACCCGTCTTCCTCTTGGGGAATCCGAACTGCATACTCCAGAGTTGGAGCAGAAGTTTTGAAGAAAACAGTCTCTTTTTTTGAAAAGTCCTGTCACCCAGTGGTGCCCCACTCTTACACCATGTTCCCCAAAACCTCTGCCACTTCAGGAAGATGCACAATTCCAGACCCCATTTCAATGTCTTGCGGTGGTTTGGGCTGAAAAACAAGAAGGGGCCCATGCTTGCTGTTCTCTTCACTTCTTCCTTTGAACAATCAGGAGGCTAAGCGACAGAGTCAATAAGACTGTCTTCCTCAGTCTATAAATTCACAGAAATGTTAGTGCTCCAACTCCAAGTTCAAGACTAGTGTTTCTCTGCAGCATGTGAACACCGCCCCTCCCCCTTCCCCCACCATGGGAAGGGGTGCAGTGAGCCTCCCACCAGCATCTCTGACCCTGAGCACAGTTCCCAAGTGCCTGTCAAGGCAAACTCAGTCCCAGCCGCTGAACTCAGGATTTCGGGCGTGACAGAGTTGAGAAGTGCTTGTCTGTCACAGTGGCTGCCATCTGTCTGTCCTCCACCCAATGCTCAGACTGCTGCTCTAGGTGCACAGAGCTAAGTATGGCTGAGTTCCTGACTCCTGTCTCTGTGCTCAGGGATTACTCCTGGTAATCCTATGCAGTGCCAGGGATTAAAGCTGGATCAGCTGTGTGCAAAGCAGACAGTTATCTCTTTCTCTCTCTGGCCCAGATGCAAGATGAAGATGAGGCCATGTAACTTTTAAAGGATATATTTAAAAATAAACTTTTTAAAGATTTGTTATCAGTGTTTGATTAGCATATGTATTGTATGTACTTATGGTTGCCAAGGTTGTGCGGAATGTTTAAGCAACTCTGCTCTAGACCTCTTAAGAGATAGAAGTCTACTCCTGTATCCTTTTCTATCTCGTATATTCAAAATATTTGAGGAAGATTCCTTGTCCCACCCTCTTCCCCAATGGAGCTAAGCTAACCACTGCTTTACATACAGTGGCCCTTAACCTTATTTGGCTTACTGTCCCCTTTTTAGAACAAAAGATGCCCACTCTCCATTCCCACTCTCCCTTTCCTTCCACCTTATGGAAATTTGCCTTCTTTAAAGGAACAGAGGGACCAGAGAGATAGTACAGTAGGTAAGGCGCTTGTCTTGCAAATGGCCAACCCAGGTTCTATCCTCGGCACCTGATACCATCCACGCCAGCACTACCAGGAGTGGTTCTTCAGTGCAGAGCCAGGAGTAAATCCTGAGCACTGCAGGGTACTGCCCCAAAACTAGGGGCGGGGCGGGGTGGGGGGGCAGAAAAGCCCCACCCTACCCTCAAGTTGTATCCAAAGTCATTCCCATCCCTCTAGATCTTTCCAGCACGGCCCAGGGGCAGTATCACCCTCTCCATAAAACACTGCTATAAATCTCTGATCTTAGGGATTAGGACTCAGGGGAGAACCTTTGAAGACAAAGGAAGCAAAAGCCCAGAGAGGCAGGCCATGAAGAAGAGGCCTGCCCTGCTGTTTTCCAGACAAGTTTGCCCCACTTCCTGTCTGTGCCTTTTCAACACTGAGGGGCTTTATTGTCAGTGTCAGTGCAGGGGTCATGACTAGGTTCAGGGGTGGGGGTGGGGTGGGGTGTGTGCCTGAGAACGAAATTCGAAGATAGTTTTTAATTGCCCAAATTACCGAGCAAGTTCAAAGGACTTAATTATAGAAGCTCATAAAAACAATTTGTTTCTAGGAAACGGGGGGGGGGGGGGGGGGGGGTGTTAGAAAGGGTCCCTGAAGCTGTAGCACAGCACAGGAGACCAGAGTAAGGAGAAGAGCAGTCAGTTCAATTCTGTTGACTTAGAAAATCCAAGTCAACAAAAAAATGCTTACAGAAAAGACTTGGCCTGTCCACATCTTTATTTACTCAATTTAGATGGATTTCTGAATTTTTCTAGAGAGTCCAGGTTATTGAAAATAACTGCACTATTCATGTTTCTTGGCTAGAGTTCTGCCAGAAATTCTAAAAGAGAACTGGCAACTAAAATCCTGAATGTCAGAATGTATTTCATCAATCTCAACCTAGGTGTTCTACCAGCACTCCCAAAGTAGAGCCTTTCACACATGCACCTTTTTTTAAAATTATTTTTATTTTTATTGTTTTGAATTTTAGGTAACATCTGGCAATGCTCAGGGATTAGTCCTGGCTCTGCACTCAGGAATTATTCCTGGAGGTGCTCGGAGGACCATATGGGATGCCAGGGATTGAACCTGTGTCAGCCGCATGCAAAGCAAGCACCCTACCAGCTGTACTATTGCTCTGGCCCGACTCATGTACTGTTTAACTCCTGTAATGAGCTCCTTTTGGGGTCTTCTATCATGTAGGTTCTGTGCTATCCTCTACAATATGACTGCTCTACAAGAGAAAATCATTTTATTAAAATATACAGAATAAATGCAGAGTGTACAAAAAGCCTGTGCATTTCACGCAGGCTCGGCTGGTTCTCACTGTCGCTAAAATCCCAATGAGTAACCACAAGAACAAAAACAGTGCATGAATAAGAAAGTCACTGTTTTAGGTCTCTTCATGCTTTTGTGGGAGTCGGTGGGAAATGGGGACACACCCAGATCTGCCCAAGGCTTACTCCAGGCCCTGTGCTCAGGGCTTATTCCTAGCCAGCTCTAGGGACCATATGTGCTGCTGGTGATTGAACCCAAGCCGAATGCAAGGCAAGCTGCTGGACTGTAACTTGGTCCTCAGGATTACAGACCCATGTCTGTTTCAGGTGAACCCAGAATATCTCCCACATCACATTTGTCTAAAGAGCCACTTAGTTGCTTTATTAAAAACTCTTATCAATCAAGTAACAGTAACAAATCCTAGTCCCTTTGGAACTGGCAGACTCTAATATGCAGAATAAAGGGAAGCTAATTTTCCTTTTTTGCTGCTGCTTTACTGGGCATGGATTTCATTTTATAGATTTTACTTTCCCTGTCCCTCTTATATCCAAGAAGGTACTTCTTTGGATTTCTTACTTTACCTGCGTTTGGCCCGTGGTGATAATTATTTCTCTGAAGCATATGCTGTAACCAGGCAAGCTAGTGTGAGGTCAGTAACATCCACATGGCATCTTAATTACTGGCAACTGCTGATTACCTTTGTGCTCAGAAGCTTTGGAAAGATGTTGCAGAAAGGGGAACCAATAATTCCCTTTAGCTCTCCTGAAAGGGGGTTCATTCATTTAGATTATTCTCAACAGTTTTACAGGAGCTAGAAACACCCGCCGCCTCTTACCAAAGTAGTACTCAGTGGGTAACTGATGACATATAAATGAAATCTCTTTAATTATATGTGACCAGTAGATTAGATTCATCAGTGCCTTGAGTGTTCTAACAGCTCTAACCCAGTGCCCTCCACGCAGAAGGGTATTCAACACATTCACCACTTACAGAGAAAAGAATTGTTCCCAGATCACGAGCTTTTTTAGATTTGGCTAATGGATCCCCTTATTTCTTTAAATGCAGGTTTGGATTCAGTAGCATTAAGGTAGCACTCTAGCAGTGTCATCCTGATGTTCCATTGATTTGCTCGAGCAGGCCCAGTAACGTCTCCATTGTGAGACTTGTTACTGTGTTTGTCATATTGAATACATCATGGGTAGCTTGCCAGACTTTGCCGTGGGGGGCGAGATACTCTCAGTAGCTTGCCGGGCTCTCCAAGAGGGGCGGAGGAATCGAACCGGGGTCGACTGGGTCAGCTGCATGCAAGGCAAACACCTTACCCGCTGTGCTGTTGCTCCAGCATTAAGATAGACTCTAAAATTCTGTATTTCTGCCATGTTCCTTTGTGGTGATGCCAGTTTCCCGATCCACTGCCCTTGTATGAATACAGGCTCAGTTATCTGGGACCAGATACCATCTGCAGGGGCTCCCAGTCCAGCAGAGCTCTATCCAGTGTGCCCTGGATTTTTTCCTCCTTCCTTTTTCTTATTCCTAGTCAACTGTCAGCATGGAATATCAGAATCATTCTCAGTGGGGTATTTGCTGCAGCCACTGCTGATCCAGTGTTTTGTTGTTATTGTTGTTGTTGTTTTGTTTTGTTTTGTTTTTTAATCTCATACTTGGAAAAAGGGGCTGAGAAAGGTGGTCATCCCTCCATTACTCCCTGGGTTTTCTAAGGGCTTTGATCATCTCAGCGAGCATCAGCACAGGGAGGTCCAGCCTCTCCATACTGGAATATGTTCAGGGACGGCTTACTTCAGCAAAGAGGTTCTGGCTGAATTCCCAGAGAAATAAATGATTGGAGACTCTTGACAGTATGAAGAGGTTAGTGGGACTAGGCTGCGTTGCTGGCTCCTTGGAAACTTTGCTTGAGTCCCATGTCTTGGGGCATGTTTCATGCCCCATATTGGGGCAATGACAGCTATACCTGAATCCAGTGTCTGATTTGCTAGCTTTAGCCTTTTTCATACTTGCAGAAGTGAATTCCTTGATCATGAAAAAAGTGGAATTTGTTCTTGGGCACCAGAACTTTCATGCTCATGAGAAGTGACTTAGCCAAAGGGTCTAGATAACACTAGAACATGAGCATGGCTACCTCTGGACTGAGGAATCAGATTATCTTGCCCTTTTGTTCTTTGCAGTTCTGCCATATGCTGAACTTTCTTAAAGTTTCTCGTTTAATACCAAACTCCAGGTTTCTTTTATGCTAACTCTTAAGAGAGAAAAAAATAATTTGACCTTCAATTGGGTTTATTCTTTTTTGCTTTTATTTACATTCTTTAGGTCAAGAAACCTATAGGGTTTGCAGGAAGGTATGTTGAGGCATGAAAATGAGAAAGGCCATGTGGTTCAAGCAACCGAGGTAATTTTCGAGAAAATAGATCTCCTTTCCAAGAGCTGTCAACTTGAACACAGTGATGCCAGCCTGCAACACTGGTGGCTCACAGTTGAATGTGATTTAATACAACTGATAGTGCCTGCATTCGTGTGTTAAATCAGGGTGGGTAATCTCCCACCAATGAATCTTGTTCACAATGGAATATTTGCTGTTCATACAGGGATTTAAGTGGAGTTCTTGTCATTTTGGTAACTTTAATTAACAAAAATCACCCAAAACTGAATAGATGGAGATAATTCTTTGTGAGGTTTGAGTGTACAGTTCTGTTTACTCTATCAGGGATGTTTTCCAGGCAGATAATTTCCCCCCCTACATGTTGAATATATGCAAACATTACAATCAAGGATAATTGTTGTGGCTGTGTGCTCTGACTCTCATTTTGCTTTCACTTCATCTTTTCCAGCCCCTTATAGGAATGTGATCACAGACATAGAAATAGAATTTGCATTTGTTTTAAGAACGCCTGAGCTGTTTGGCAGGAAAGGCGGCCTGTGTCAGGTGCATGTTCGGAGATGATATTTCCTGCCTCCTATCTCAGTTTGCTTTAGATAAGAGAGAGAATGGCTTTGGTTGGTATGGACATCAGGGTTTACTTGGCACCTTTACATCCGTTTCTTCATTTGATCCTCGCTTGTCACCCTGTGAAGTTGGCTGAATGGGCCTTATTAGTCTCATTTTGCCAATGAGGGAGTGAGGCTCAGAAGAAGGCATCCAGATGAGAGATTTCCAGTTAATGGTCCTAATGATGCCTTCCAGTCAAATTGGTGTGAGTGTATCTGGGATGAGCTGCTTGTTGTTTTCTCCCTTTGCCCTTTTATGTCCGCTTAGGTCTATCTCTGAGACACCTCTTGAGACTTGAATAAGTCGACTCTATCAAGTGAAGCAGGATCCACAGATGAAAGGAGCACCCGCCTAAATATGAAAAAAAATTATGTTTATATGAAAGTGGCCAGTCTAACTTGAGTAGCTTTGCTTTTTTTGTTCTTGTTGGGTTTTTGTTTTGCTTTTGTTTGGGGGCCACGTCTGTCAGGGCACAGGGCTTACTCCTGGCTCAGGGCCTAGGGACCACTCCTGATGGGGCTTGGGGGACCCTATGGGGTGCTGGAGAGGGAGCCCCAGTTGGCCGTACTATTGCTCTGCTTTTAATGTCAGCTGTCAGAGGAGCCAAGGTTCCTGGTTATTATTGTTAGGAAGTGTTATGTGCCTTTATCAGCTACCGGTGCCTTTGAATATCAGAGTGAGGAAAATAGGATTCCTGCTGCCGTGCTAGGCCCCCCCTACTCCCCCACATTCTGCTATGAGACATTCCAGGACAGCCTGTGCTAGAGGATTTTACCTCTTGAAATTTACAACTCCTGTGTTTTTGAGGTGCTTCAAGGAC
Organism: Sorex fumeus; assembly: GCF_029834395.1. Lineage (NCBI taxonomy): Eukaryota > Metazoa > Chordata > Mammalia > Eulipotyphla > Soricidae > Sorex > Sorex fumeus. The sequence continues at coordinate 63,091,486 of NW_026606059.1, forward strand.
CATTGCTGATCCTCGGATCATGCTTAAGTTTTTGGAGGGGCAAACTGAGAACACCCAAGAAACTTGTTCTAAACCAACCTACCCCATCCTCCCAGGATGATTGTGGCAGAATTTTCATAATATCCACAAGTCTGTTTCCTGTTGCCACGAGTAATCCCTTAATCAGTCATGGTGCCCACTTCCCTGGGCAGTGGAGGAGAGGAACTAGGCAATGCCTGCATAGACGTTTGGAGTGGACAGTGGCTGTTTGCAGTAGACTGCAATAACCCATAACTAGCAACAACCCTTCCCACTTCCCAGGAGATATTGTAGGTTTATTTTTCACATTGTTTTCTTTAAATGAAATGTTTCCCATGCTTAGGAGGTGATGTCGGAAAAGAACACACTAGGATTTCCAAGAGTGTTACCCATTGAATAATTTTGTGGTTAAAAAAATCTTAATTATCCAGCTGGAGCAATAGTAAGGGAGATATGGCACTTGCTTTGCATGCAGCCAATCTGAATTCGATCCCTGCCACCCATGTGGTTCCCTGAGCTCAGAGCCAGGAATAAGCCCAAAAGGAAAAAAAACAAAACAAAACTTAATTGCTGATGCTATTTAAAACAGATTTTGATTTTCCCTTTTCTGTTTTTTCCCTTCCTTTACTCCTCTTGTTTCAATTCCTTGTTTCTTTCTTCATCTCATCCCCTCGCTAAATCAATGGGCAAGATTCTGGGGAGTCGTCCTCCTTCTTTTGAGCATAAGAAAAATAAGCCAGAATTCAAAATAACTTTCTGGCATGTGGCAAATATAAAACAAAACTGCATTATTTTTATTTTTAAAGTATCACACTAACTGATCTCCTAAATAATGGTTCATTTAAGATGTTTTGTAATTTGGACTTGATTCATTAAGGGGTTATCTCTTGAAAAATCAGCGATCTTAATTTGTACTTTAATAAGCATAAAAGTAAAGAGAAGCTCGATTTTGAATTGTATTCTTGATTTTGCAGCATAGGAGACTCAAATAGGGAAACCTTCCAAGTGGAAGTAATCAGTATTGAATATGGAAAATCTGTGGCATTTGGGGGTCGGGGGAAATGTAGATTGAGTCAGGGCAAAATTTCTCCAACTCTCCTTATTTGAGTCATCTGGAATACTTTTACAGTTCCTGTTGTAATTCGGATGTTCTGAATAATACGGTTGAAGGCCAGATCATAACCAGGGAAATTTTATCAGCAGAAATTAGAGGGAAGAATCCAGAAGCTTTTGTTTTGTTTTGGTGGGCAGGCACACCCAACAATCCTCAGTCTCTGCACTCAAGAATCACTCCTGGCGGTGCTCGGGACTATTTAGGATACTGGGGATCAAACCTGGGTTGGCCTCGTGCAAGGAACTTGCTTCAGCTCCAGGACCCCATAGCTTTAAGTTTATTCATATGGTTGCAGTGGGCAATCAACTTTGAGAAGCACTGAATTAGGGAACTGATTCATAGGCATTGCACTGATAATTTTCTCCTAGAATATGGTTATTTTATTGGGTCCTTGATTATTATGAGTAATAGTGCAATCCTGAGTCTAGAGCTTTACAACTACCCGTTGACGTTCCTCAGAATCTTGTGCATTCTTAGAGTGGTCGGTCTGTCTGTCTAGGTGGTCCATGCCGGAGTCATACCTCACCCTTGGCACTCTGTTTCACCTTCAGCCAGCTCCCCCCCTCCCCCTCCAGTGGGAGAGTTTGGATTTCTCAGCACATGGCAGCTGGGTCCCAAGAAGTGGATTCTTAGAAAGCAGGAGCAGAAATGGCAGGCTGCTTAAGGGCTTTGCTCAGAACCATAGATTTACAGCATGTGGCTGGTCACAGTAAGTTACCCGACCAGCCTAGACTCAAGAATAAGGAGGGTGGACTTCACTGCTAGCAGTGAGAAAGTGACAGTGCTGGGAGGAATTGATGATGGCCATCGCTGGAGGCTAGTGCATGCATTAAACCCAAGCAACTGGTCATTACCCATTACTGTATACATTAGACCATAGGTGAGGATGATAGATAAAGCTCCTTTGAACTATAGATTCCTGATGTTCCCCAGAAGACCTGACACCATGCTGGATGCAGGGCAAAAGCTGGCTCTTGTGACTATTAAAGAATGGAGCATTTGGGATAAAAAAAAAAAAAAGAATGGACCATAATAGAATTCCTAAGGCACATTCTTGGGAAATAGGAAATACCAACTTTATGTTCAGCATGGTGATATTACTTTTGTTCCACCATCCTCTGCAGTTTCAGGCTGCTTTGTAGGAGACTTTGAAATGCAGAAAGGAAGTAATTGGGCAGATAGCTGTGTTAACAAGGGATTTCTTAGTTGCTTCCCAGAAGGGCATAGGAGTCCCTGCAATAACATTCAGGATTACAGATTCCTCCACCCCCAGCAGTAGGCGGCACAGCCTCCGACCTCTCTGACTCTGGAAGGGCACAGAGCAGATGCTTACATTCAGTGAATGGAGTGATAGGGAAAAGAAATGAAGGAATGTAGGTTTTGTTTCACAGCAAAATCACGACATTCTCTGGGGTGGCAACACCTCTGATTGCATTCCCAGACATGCTCTTACCACCTGTTCTGGCTTCCCTACTGTGGTGATCATTGTACTAGACAGGAAGGGACATCGCTATTATACACAGCGGCAGAGGTTCATCGGGTTCATCCTGGAGGGCTCTGAGTCTGTCTCTATCCCATTAGCTCTGGGAAAAGGGGGTTAGATCACTCACCTCATACGTTTTGAAAAATGAGTGACAGTGTTGAACACCAGTGGCCTTAAGGTTTCTCCATGAATACTAGGATGAAGATAAAGATGGTGGCTCCTTAAGGAAAGAGGTCTGCACCTTGTGGTAGCTGGTGAAAATCCTTTTCTTCCTTTCTTTTGTTTGCTCTTCAGCAAACCTATTGCCTGCACGACTATTTTGGTAATGTCCTAAGAGAAGGAATTGATGTTAGGGTGTTCTTGAATTATTGGGTTTCCTCTTAATCCATTCTGTTCTGGAATAACCCTTTCTTCATCAGTTTTGTTACTAACATTTAGGCAGAGATCTGAATTCTGTTTGTCCCCTTCTCTTTGGTTTGTGGGTACCGTTGCTGCAGTGATGAGGGCATTGCACACACACTTGGCTGTGGTACTTGGCATGAAACTTTCAGTAGGCCCTTGGAGGCAGAAATTTGTATATCTGGCTACCTACCAGGATAGAGGATTTGACACCTGTGGGAGTGCGACCTTAATCCCCCTCCCCTAAATAAATAAATAGAAAAGATTTCAGGCCTAATTGCAAGCAGTCATTTGCTTGATTGCCTTCTTTTGATCCATATACTGACTGGAAACCCAGTTTGGGCCAGACAAGGTTAAGATATGCTTGGTGTTCCCTAAAAAGGAACATTTCCTCCCCTTGGATTAATGATTTACCTGGGACAGTTGAATCATGAAATAATTTCTTTTTCTTTTCTTTTGAAGCCAAATAATTTGTATTTAAAGAAATTTACTTTGAGACAAGAAAGAGAGAAATATGTGTTCAGAGAAAACACGAGCTTCTACAGAGTGGAAAAAGTTCGTGAAAGAATTTCCTTTTAAAGCACTTACTGTGTGCCAGGCATCGACTTTTTCTGCAGCCTACTACAGAGGCAAGGAAGATAAGAGGAAACAAAGGACTTATGAGAGTCACTCAACCCCTGTTTGGAACATGGAATAGGCCTTGGGCAGTTTGACTTCAGAATCCAACATCTTCCACATCCTCTATCCTGACAGCTGGCTGCAAAAATTTCAGCCTTCAAGGGCCCTTTGAAAGTTTCATGGCCATACCACTGAGCCTTCAGCAGAGCTTTTGGTCAGATGCTCACAGAAGCACCGAAGACGGCTTCTGTTCTCTAGTCCGATTTCTGGTTGATCCCATAGAAAGACCTTTCACATGAGACAAAAGCCTTGGTGTCGTGACTAAACTTTTCCTAGCTTTGGCAGGCGGGGCCACTGGCACTGGATAAGGCTGTGGAGGTGGCATAACTGAATGACTGACATACTGAGCAGAGACTGAACTGGTTTTCACTTCCTTGACTTTTCCATGATGGTTCTTCTCCCTTGCTCTCTCCCTGCAGCCCACCTGCCCGCTTCTCACCCCCTCAATCCCGATGCCTACCTCTCTGTCACAATTTGTGGTCAGGCTATAGTTGTGTATTAAGGAATAGAAGGGAATGGGCATGTAGTACCATCATGAGACCTGAGGGTAAGTGTGTCCTAACTGTGAGTTGTGAACCCAGCTGGTCTCTACTTCCCTGGAGTACTCTTAACCCTCATGGTGCTACCTTCTGGAAGAAACTTACACCTAGAGCCCACCACCGGCTCCCTTCTCTTTATTCCTGGGGTCTAGCTATAGTTTGTTTTGAAAAATGAAGGTTCCCCTCTCCCAAATTTGGTGGTGGTTTTTCATTCCTGGTGGAGATACCCCCAGGAATTGCGGTACTCATTGATTGTACTCATCTGAGTACCTTTATGGGGTTCTCCAGGCTGGACATGAATTCACGGGTCAACTACTTCCAGCAGGACTTCCAGGAAAGGAAAGTGATCTGAACAGTGGTACTCAGAGTTAATGATAGTGAGGGAATAGAACATCCCACTGCGTTTTTGCTTTATATTCTTTTTGAATTTATTAGTGGCATGATGTTTAAACATAAGAAATAAAAAGAACATTTTTAAGAGCGATAAATCACCAGCAATTATGTGACTGTAAACCAGCTGTTTCTTTATTATCTTTTGATTTGGAAGCAATTTTGTATTTCCAGTAAATATCAGTTTCTCATATAGTGGGTTCTTGTATACACTTTACCCAGCTTCCTCTCTAAAGTCCATGTTTTACATAGCTGTGGTATAATTATTCAAACTAAGAGCTTAGTATACTGGTGTAGTTCTACTCATTTGAGGGCAGACTCTCTGGATTTCATTAGTGTTTGCATTGCTGGTCTTTCTGTTCCAGGATCTATCCCAGGATCCACATGGCATTCAAGCCTTTAGGCCTCCTTAATCACCTCCTGGATTTCTTCCTTGCTACCACAATGCCCGCTCAGTCTTATCTTCCAAGACATTGACAGAAATTATTCACTTGAACGCTTCTTTTGAGCCCTTATCTCTAACTTGTTTTTCAGTGGACATTTAGTTACATATCATATTGCAGGTACAGTTTTCCATCCCGCCATAAGATTTTTAGTGTGTGCCTTAAGTGGTTGACATTACATTCTGCAGTCAGTTTGGGATTTGATGTGTGATTGACTTCTTCATAGTTGAGAAATCAGGGGCTGGAGCAATAATACAGCCGGTAGGGCATTTGCCTTGCACATGGCTGACCTGGGTTTGATTCCCAGCATCCCATATGGTCCCCTGAGCACCGCCAGGGGTAATTCCTGAGTGCAGAGCCAGGAGTAACCCCTGTGCATCGCTGGGTATGACCCAAAAAGAAAAAAAAAAACAAAGTTGAGAAATCCTAGAATAAACCAGCACCAGGGCTTCTAATCATCCTCTCCAACCACCCTTGTCTTTATTTTGTCATCTTTTTGCTGTGCCAAGGATGGAACCCAGGGACTCGCGGTTGTAGATAGACTCTCAGATCTGCCTCTCTGACTCTCCCAATCTGTCTCTTCAGTAAGGAAACTGAGGGCAGAGCACTTAGGAGTCCTGTGGAGACCCACAGGCCTTCACTATCAAAAGTTCCCAACTTTCTGTATTTAAACGTCTCCTTAGGTATAAGGGCATCATTACACTCCCAGACCTGGAGCTGGTTCTCCTGAGATTGGAAACTTGCCAAATTTCCCATCATACTGATCCAGTCCTATAACTCAGCGTTGTCCTGTAACAACTCAGCATCCTAAGATATCTCGTGTCCTGCTACCTCCCCACTTCCATCATCACTTTCTGGCATACCTGGGTGGCCTGTTCTCTTCCTTGGGCAGTCCAAGCTCATTTTTAAGCACCCCCCCCCCAAAAGCCTTTGCAATTGTCCCTTCTGCCTATATTACTCTGCTTACTCTTCAAGAAGCTGCTTTCTTAATTTGCCCCCCTCTGATTGCCCCTCCTTGTGTTCCAGGAGGGTCTCTTCCCACAGACTATTCTGTCCAACATGGGCAGACCCCATATCCGTTTCAGTTGCTGGACCCCATGGTCATCAAACACAAAATCCCTGGAAGAACTGAGCTAGAAATGAAGGATGGCCTGGGTGAGGAGGCAGCTGGAGCCAGATAGCCTGTTGCACAGCTGTCAGAGGCAGGAAGTGGGGGTCTGCTTTTATGCCACTGCTAGCCTGGTCTGTATTAGTACTTTTCCAGGAAAAGATATGTATATTTATGAGGATGGAAGGTGGGTTCATGCAGTTGAAGAGTATATAATGAACGCCCATAATCATATCTCATGGACAGGAAATGGTGGAGAAAAGTCATATAGCTGTTATTTTTTCAGTGTGGTAATAAGGGGATAAATGACTATATGTCAAGGAGGGCTCCATTTGGACACCACAGTTGGAATCCTGGTTAATCAAAGGTATTTATTGGTTCAGTCAAAGCCAAAGATTGTTTCTAGAGAGAGACGTCACATTGTCCCAAATACAAACATAAGTGTATCTGTGTGTGTGTGTGTGTGTGTGTGTGTGTTCAGTCTTTAGTCCAAGAAGTCATATCATTGTTTTATTTTTTTACTTTATTTACTTTTTTGGCTTTTTGGGTCACATCCGTCAATGCTTAGGGGTTACTCCTGACTCTGCACTCAGATTACTCCTGGTGGTGCTCAGGAGACCATATGGGATGCCGGAGATTGAACCCGGGTCGGCCGCATGCAAGGCAAGCATTACTTCCTGTGCTAGCCTCCGCAGCTCCTTCTTTTCATCTAGAAAAGGGAGCACGGATTGCAGAGTTTGGGCCATTTGCCTTAAGCCCTGATATCTTCTCTTCAGCTCTTTTTACGACACATAAAAAGAGCTTGTTTTTTGATGGAACATGAGTGCCTAAGAGTAGTTGAACTCATTTTCAGACTCAAGTATTTTTAGGCCAGAACCCAGTCACCCAGTTGGACCTCTGGAAAGTATCTCAATGAATAATCCCCATTGACTGAATGAGCCCTTTTAGCTCAGAAAGAGGACTGTAGGACTGTCCTTAGAATGCATCTGCCCTTACCTGCCTTCAGAGCATTTCAGAAGGAATCTTTCTTTGGTCACCTGGGAAAGAATCTGTTAGAGATCTCTGTGGTTCTGCTTATACCCACATAGTACTTTTGTCAAAACTGCCTTTCCACTCCTCCACGGCCACTTTTTCCCTTCCTGTGTAAGTTGTGTAGTATAGGAGACAGTTAACAAGACGCCTGTTTCAAGAGTCTGTAAATGAATGTCAGCTCTGACACTAAATCTTTGGGGGTGTTGTCTTTCTAGACACACCTTTACACAACCTCTTAGAGGTGTTTTAGGACACCACTTTCCCAAACATTTGGAGTGACATTGAAGTCTCTAAGGGATTCCCAAATGCCATTCCCGGGATGCTGACCACTCCATTATTACTCCATTGTCAGAGAAGTGGCAACCCAGGGCTGTGAAAGGGCCTTTACAGCAGATCTGGAGGGAGGAAGCCTGGGCGGCACCTGTGGATTGGATTCACCTGAAACAAAAGGGCAGCGCTTCCCTGACTTGTGCCAGGCCCCATGGAAGGCTAGGCTTTGTGGTGTTCAGAGCTGGAGGGAGACCTGCTTTATTTGAGAGCTGGATAAGTCTAGATTTAAAAAAAAAATGAAAGGAAGTTTTTTTTATAAAGTTTGCTTAGCCAAGTCATTTGGCTTGACTTACAAAGCCACTCTAGAGAAACCTGAATGTAGTGATGAGACATGAACCACGCTGGCAATGGCTACAGCGCTGAACCCAAAGGACTTTCAGATGCAGTTTACAATCTAGAACCATCTTTCTATCCACCCCCCCAATAACCCTTCTGCAAAAAAAAAAAATCAACAACAGCAAAAAATGAACATACTTCTTGCATGCCATTCTTTTAAAAAAAATCAGAGGCTCATTTATTTATTTTAACTTAAACCATTTTAAGGTGCAGAATTATAGTTTATAATAATGTTGGAATCATTTTTACTTGCGTGGCTGTTAAACAGATTCCTCCACTACTCTCTCAAAACCCTCTCTATCATTCACCTCCTTTAGGAGACCCCTTCCCCAGTTCTTAACAGCACAGTATTACATAATAATGTTGGGCCTTTTTAGGATTGAGACCACTTGGTTTGAGAGATCAGGTAGGAGGCATTAAAAGGCAGACCTTGAGAATAGGTGAATGAGTAAAGAAATTATGGTACATATATACATATATATATATTGGATTACTACTCGACTGTAAGAAAGAAATGAAATCAGGCAGTTTGCTACTATGTGGATAGAGCTGGAGTATATGCTGAGTGACATTAGTCCTAAGGAGAGGAGCAGACACAGAATGATCTCTCTCATATGAGGGAGAGAAAGAAACATAGCAAGGGAATAACAGCTGTCCAAAGGGAACAGAACAGAACTGAGCTGAATGTAGCAGGTAGACCACTGGGGAAAGGAGGCGGAGCTAGAATGGGAGGGGCACAGTGAGACCTGGGTGGTGGGAGATGGTTTCACTGCAGGAGGTATCCAGCCAAATGTGTCAGTCTTGAAACCCCATCAGTAATTACTGTAAACCTGAGTGCCAAATTGACACTGATGTTGTTGGATTATTGGAGTTGGGATACTGTGTGCCCATGTGTACTCATGACTGTAAATCACTATGCCTTTGAAATAATAATAAGGAAGGTGGACCAAAATATTAAGTAATTATAAATTTTAAATAAAAGAAACCTTTTTAATCCTGCTTGTAGATCATCAGGGATTAGACTAGTTGGATTTAGTCAACTGAATGAATAAGGAATCTGTGTTTAAAAGGGTTGCTTCGTGTTCGTTTGTTTTGTCCATTTCTGAATCAGGAAACACTCAACCTAGGTTGAGCAGGGGGGCTGAAAGTGAGGTCACAAAGCAGTAAGCCACCTATTCTCCTTTCTGTTTTGATCCAAACTGCTTCTGAATGGCAGCTGTTTCTTTAGACCCCCACGTCCTTTCCCTGTTTCTTGGTCTTCATCATTCTTTGACCTACCAGAAATGAAATTTTTAGAACTTGATTCATAGGACCCTACAATGGAGTTATGTTTTATTTTGTTTTTGCATCCAAGATTTGGAAAATAGATCCTGAAGTAGCAGGCATCACCTTTCTTAATTCTATAGTATTAATAACGTTTTTTCACATGTGAAAGATGTGCACTGTCTCATACACAATTCTTTGGTGAATCCCAACTAAATGTTTTTCAAATTAGTGAGATTGTTATACTGAAATGAGCCAGCAAGTCTTGTATAGACCTTATTTCAGGAAGCAAGATGTAATCCGCATTGGTAGGTTGTCCCTGGGTGTTAGAAAGGATGAGGAATTAGATTATTGACTTGTTCCCAAATGTTTTATGGCCAGTACTGACTTACTATTCAGTGTGGTTTATTTGTTTTAATTTTGAAAAAACAATAGCCCATGAAATGGTGTATTTAATATGTTTTTAAATACCCAGGCTTTCTAACAGGCTCCTCAGCAAATTTTATAGGTTGCTTTAAAAAGTGAGAGTATCCTAATAGTAGATACTTACAGTTCATTTGTTTTGAAAATGTGATTTAAGGAAGACCTCAGATGGACTCTTAGCCAGCTGAGCTGTGCCAGTGAACTTCACAGCACATGTTATTCCTTCACACATAACCTGGTGGCTGCTAAAAAGAGCAGAGCAAAAGGATATTCTTCATGTGGTGTGTCTCATTGTCCATAATTAATAATTAATAGGCCTTTTCTGTTTGATGTGCCATGACTGCCAGCCTGGGTGTGCTCACTAGGAAGCGATGGCAAAATGTGACTTTCAGGTGATGGAGTTTCCACTGAAAAAGGAAGTGCACTGAGTATCTGGCGGCATTCTGAAACAGTGGCCCTCTGGTCACTGGCCCAGCCTTTGGTGCCAGGTGCCTAGAGCAAGTATTTTATTTTGTTGTTATTCTCCTTTTGGTTTGGCTGCGCAGGGGCCACTTCCGGTGGGAGTTGGAAGAGGTGGTGACAGGGCTGTGTGGGATCCTCCTCCTGCAAAGCCTGTGCTCAGCCTACTGAACCCCAACCCCGAGAAAGCAGTTTTTAGGATGGAGATAGCAGTTTTTAGGGTTCTGAAGCTCATAGCAAGATTGTTCTGTGCAAACATTGTCAGACCCTCCAGGGAGCTGCTTGTTGGAGCTGTTAAACTGCTGAGAATTCCTGTCATCTGTTTGTGTTTGGGGAGGGATATGGACATCGGTGGGCTGGCGTGGGTGAAAGCATTTGCTCCACAGAGACAGCCCGGCTTGACATGACCAGAGGCCTGGGAAGGAGGATGACAAAGAATTCTGTCCAAATGCTGCCCTTCCTCTGAAAATTCAGGGTACTGTAGGGGTGTATGCAGGGGCACGTGTGGTCTGGCCCATCCCAGTGTCCAGTTGAGGGGAGGGAGATTTGCTGAGGCCGGCAGTTCTCTCAATTTCTGCACTTGGGGTTCTTCGAATTTTGAGTAATGGTAATTCTTATTAGCCAAATAATAGAGGATTTGGTATGAGAGGGCTGGAGCGATAGCACAGCGGGTAGGGCATTCGCCTTACACGCGGCCAACATGGCCGACCCGAGTTCGATTCCTCCGCCCCTCTTCGGAGAGCCCGGCAAGCTACCGAGAATATTCGATATGCCAGACACAGTAACAACAAAGTCTCCAATGGAGACGTTACTGGGCCTGCTCGAGCAAATCGACGATCAATGGGAGGACCTTTACCTTTGGTATGAGAGTTAAGTTTTGTGAGATATAAGTACTTTGTTAGCTTTTGATATCATTATTGTCTTTTAGCAACGAGAGCTATAGCGCAGCTGGTAGAGTGTTTGCCTTGTTGCCTTGTACAGCCGACCTGGAATTGAACCCTGCATCCCATATGGGCCCTTGACCCACCAGGAGTGATTCTTTAGTGCAGAGCTAGGAGTAAGCTCTGAGTACCACTACCACTTGCTGTCCCTGCCCTCCCCACTCCCCCACCACCAAAAAAACCCTCCAAACAAAAAAGTAGAAATAGTTGTGTTTTTTTTTTATTCCCTTTCCAGGAGGTCTGTTATCTTTTTCTAAATTTAGGTATTCCATTGTCAAGTATAAAGTTTAACATAAAAATAGCCTCATTTGGGTGCTAAGGAATAGGGCAATAAGTAGTTTGTATTGGGGATAGGGAAAGTGTACAGCAGGCAAGAGGCCCATGCCCAGAGTCAGGTGTAAGCCTTGAGCACTGTTGGTGTAGCCCCTGAACCTGATAAATAAACAGTTCATGTGCTGAATGGGCCAGGAATATGTGCGGAGGTTGGAAGTTCTGGAGAGTCACCACCGCCACGTGGGAGGATATTTATTCCGGGGGCGGGGGGGGGGGGGGGGTAGCTAATAGATTTCAACTGACGGCAAACTCAGACAACCGGACCTGGAGGGTCCCTTCCAGGGCACTGGAGTTGAGAAGGATTCTTAGGATATGGAAACAAAGGGGAAAAAATTAGTCATGTCTTTCTAGCTGTCAGTCTTGCCATGTGTTTTGCTTTTCTTGCTTTTTAGGCTTCTCTTACCTAAAACTGATGGGGCATGAACTTAATATAAATCAGCGTTTAGATGGGTTTTGAATTTGTTTTAAAATTTCCCCAAGTCCTCCAAATGAAGTCACTCGAAATTTATTATTTGTTGAACTCAGGCACTGCATGAAGAGAACAGGTGTGTAAAGTTAAATAAAAGTTTCATACCAAATGGTGACACATAGACAATAAATTGCTCAAGGAATTAGGAGGCAGGACCAGGCCAAGGAATAGGGAAATCAGAGAAATGAAAGAATGGCAATAGGGAAGCTACAGGGGGAGGAGACGGGGATGGGGGGGTGAGAAATGGCTTTATATGTGCAGAGGCTGATAGACTGGATTGTGATCTTCTCGGAAAAAATGTTAGTAGACAAGGTGATGGATCTGACAATGACCCAAAAAAAGGATGCAACTCGCTAGCAGAGGACCTCAGCTTACTTTGGGGGGTTACCTTTCTTGCTACTCCATTCTGCATTACAGAGCTATAGAAATAAGAAACTGGGTCTCTTTCACCATTCATTTAGCAGTGATTTATTAAGTGGTTCACCTGTGCTCTTTCAAATTAGATGTTAAGATTTGTGTTCTGACTCTAACCAGGAGGATCTGGAAGTGCAAAGTGGGGTAGGTGGGAATTCCCTGTTATTCTTACCTCATTGCCTCATTAGACAGAAGAGAAAACCCCAAGACTCAGAAGAAGCTGTTTTTCCAAAGGCCAAGGCCAACAGAGTAATTCACACCTGGTTCTCTTACTCTTGAATTCTGATGTCTTTTGAGCTCGGTTCTTATCAACACATTTTGATCCAGCGGTATATTTGGGACCCCTTTTAATTTCTCTGTTGTCCAGGGCTAGAGATGGAATGTTTCCATAGTTCTCCTGAAACTTTTTTTTTAATTGAAGTGTGATATGTCCTTACCAAATACTCAGAAATCAGGAAGTACAACAGGGCTCGTTTCCTTTAAGTGAGCATGGTTAACGACTCTCTAGAGAAATTTAGATTCATTTCATTTCTGGTGGGTAGAAAGAAACTATTCCAAAGGTCATGTTAGTTTTTCATGAACATCACCACGCCTTTCAGTATCCTCTTCCCCATCCCCTTGCCCTGTTTTCTCGGGGCTAATGTGTTCTCTTGGGCTTTTAGTCACAGAATTTTGTCCAAGGATGTATATGGAAAGTAGTTAGGATAGATAGGGTAGTTGGGGCCATGTTATGGTTTGTTTTTGTTTGGTTGGTTGTTTTTTGTTTTTGTTTTTTGTTTTTTGGGTCACACCAGGCGATGAACAGGGGTTACTCCTGGCAGCGCTCAGGGGACCATATGGGATGCCGGGAATCGAACCCTGGTAGGCTGCATGCAGCCCTACCTGCTGTGCTATAGCTGCAGGCCCCCCCCCCCCCCCATATTATGTTTTAAGTCAAGAAGCTGCACTCCTCCTAGGTGTGGAAAAAAAGGAGAAAAGAAACAATGAATGGGAAGGATAGCATTCTGTGATACTTTTTTCACAGAGGGCCCCCTTCCACTTCGCAAGGGGGTGGGCGGGGAGCAATTGGAGGCTGTAGCAGGCCATTGTATTAGTGTCTTAAAAGGTTTCACCATTTACTTTGTTTGGCTCAGCAGTCAGACCAGTGCTGGTGAAGTAATTAGAACACTCGTGAGTATTGGCCCAGTGTTCTGCTGTACCCTGGCCTTGCCAGCTAGTTCCTTGTGGGAGCTGAATTCATTGGTACAAGGTCTCATTTTTGCAAGATCTGAATTCTCCCTTGACTGAGACCTCTCTGCGTCCAGATAGAACTGAATCTTTGTTCCAGTTTTCCGACATTCTCCCTCATTAGGATGAGGATGTTCTAAGGCCACAGAGGGCTTTTGGGGCAGATAGACCTCTGTTTGTACCACTGATGTTCCGCTCATTAGCAGTCTGGCCCTGGGCATGCCCCTTAATCTCTGAGCCTCCACAGTCCAGGAACTGCATTTCACCTACTTCCCCATGTAAGGATGACTTAAGGAAAAGTGATGATCAGTAAATGGCAGTTACCAGTTTGCTGATCTTTAACTTTTTCTTCTCCTTAGTTTCTGGAGCCATCAGTTGTTTGCGGATGATGAATCGCAAACCAATTTTGAGAACATGGAGACTCAGAAACAGCAGATGGTGATGGGGAGGTTGTGTCTTCCGGCTAACCTTAGCCCTCTGCTGTTTCCAAATGAAAGGAACTAACTTCAGTCACCTTGGCAGCTATAACTCAGCAAAATATGGTAGTTTTCCCTGTTGGTCAGTAATCGGGGTGATTGCAGGGTAGATGAATTCTACCCCGGAATTAGACTTGTGGTGAGGACCAGTTTCCAACTATGAATATCACGGCCTAAGCCGTGATGCACAGTCGTATATCCGGCCATTGTGTCAGGAATTGGAATGAAGGCAGGAAACGGCCAGCCCCAGGTATTATTCTCTGCCACACAATGAAAAGACAGTACATGCTTTGTGAACTTGCCTTTTATAAAAAGATGGAAAGCTTCCTCGTGGGAATTGTCTGTGTGTGGTAAGTGGAGACCATTTATAGTATCTCCTGTCTTTGGAGAGCAGCCTGGTCAGATGTCACCTAAAGTAAACAGTTACTGTTCTGCTTAACTGGGTGTTTCAAGACCAAGGCCTAGTTTAGGTGTCATCTCTTTTTGTCTTTCCTCATCTTCAGGAAGGACCTTTCTTCTCCTGTGCTGACATACGACCCTTCTCCCAAAGCACCCATCACATTCTTTCTAGAAATGGACTGTTGGGGCCAGAGGGATAGTATAGGGGGTTTGGCATGCCTTATGAGTACAAGTCACTTTTTCTTTTCCCAAAATCTTAAGGCTAAGATTAGAAAATTGCACTTCTACTAATCTCTACAGTTATAAAATCGCTCTTTTCTTAAAAAAATGGAACCAGCTTGCCTTTGTATGTTTTCAAGAGTGAGCACACTTCTGCCATTTTAAAGTGTATTGTACCTATATGTCTGAATATTTAGAATGTAAACTTAATCCTGGTAAACGCTTACTCTTAAACCATCTTTCTTCTAGTGTGAACATGAGTTTTATCAGCATGGAAAGATGTGTATTTCAAAATGCAGAATAAATGGCCTTTTTATTCAAATGGCCTTTGGGGGGTGTGGTAGGAGGGATAATAATAGTGAGAATTTCATTACCAATTACTTTATTTTTCTCCACCTACAGATTTAGGAAGCAGAAAAAGAAAGCATTCGGGGGCCAGTTTTTGGAATCAAAACAAATCAGGAATTGGCAAAACTGTAGTTTTCTATTTACTGACCTGATTGGTATCATTTTCTGAGCTTGGGAGAGCCGTGCTCATTCATTTTTATTTTTCTTCTGCAGACTGAGTTTAGTAAGTAATGTGGAAACCATCTACCATAAATAAATTGCTGCAAGATAACAAACAGAATTGGAGTCTGTGCTTGCATGTGCCTGTTCTTTTTTTTCTTCCCCCCTCCCCCCGCCCCCCCCCCCCATCCCCCTTGCAGCCAACTCTGTAGAAAAGACGAGTGATGTGCTCTGTGGATTGTTTATGGGTTCAACTTACAGAGTTTTGTGAAACCTTCAGTTCCTCACACATTTTACCAAACCTGGAAAAGTGGCAGAGGAAGTTGGGATTCAAACTTGTTGAGAGATACAGTTGTATAATACCTGAATCAAAGAGACGTGATTAAGATTGCACTGAAGGGAACTTAGAGGTAGTGTAGCAGTTTGGGTGCCAGCCCAGCAAGCTCCTGAGCCCTGTTTGAATATCATGCCACACGGTGACCGAGATAGCCTCACAGGGTCCAGGCAGATTGTGTCCTCAGGCTCTCACATTGTACCTCCAGCCCAGTCAGGGAGGAGAATTTCAGGGGGTCTCTCAGACCTCCTGAGAAGGCCTGCTTCTCCCCCACAAATGATTACATGTTAAAAAGTGAGGATGGGGGGCTGGAGCAATAGCACAGGTAGGGCGTTTGCCTTGCTTGCTGCCAACCCGGGTTCGATTCCCAGCATCTTACATGGTTCCCCAAGCACTGCCAGGAGTGATTCCTGAATGCAGAGCCAGGAGTAACCCCTGAGCATCGCCAGGTATGACCCAGAAAGAAAAAAAAAAGAGTGAGGACAGGACTTGGGAAGATCTTCTCAAAGGAATGGAGAGTATGCCTTTTCATGCACAAAGCACAAAGTTCTGAGTTTGATCCCAGTAACACAGGATTCTTGAGCACCACTGGCCATGGTTTGGTGGCTTCCAGCACCTGTGCACCTGAGCATCATGGTATTACTGAACCTGAGTGTTGAACTGTTAGACCCCAGTTGGCAGATTTCACACTAGGAGTGGTCTCTGGGCTCCCTGTGCTTTGCTGGTGACACCATCTGCTTCCTACACAACAATCTTCATTTTCTTCTCTCCCTTTCTCCTTTCCTCCCTTCCAACCTCCCTTCTTCCTCCCTTCCTTCTTCCCTCCCTTCCTCCATCCCTCCCTCCCTTTCCTTTCCTTCTGGTTTGAGCCACATCTGGCCAAACTCGCGCTATTCTTTGCTCTCTACTCGAGTATCACTTCTGGCAGTTTCCAGAGGGGGTTCTTTTGTGATCCAGGGATCAAACTGGCATCTGCTGAATATAAGACAAGTACCATAACCCCTGTATAATCTCTCCTGCCCCCCAACAGACTTCACTTAGGAGCCATCTTTGTCTAATGTAGCCTTTATGTGACAGTAAAGTCTCTAACCCCCTTCTGGCCACAGAATTTTCAAGACTGAAGTTAGAAAACAGTGAATGTGCAAAAACTCCTAATGAGGGACTCAGAGGGGAAATGTGCCTGGGTTCCCTATGGGCAGTCCTTCCTCCAGATAGCTGACTCAACAGACACCACTTCCGAGAAAAAGATCATCCAAGTAGAGACACCAGTAGGGAACCATGGAATCCCAGAGCCCACGTGACTAATTGAGGCTTTTGTCATCGAAGTGCCTAGATCCCTCTTGGTCTCTTTCCATATGGTGTGGACCCGTGGAGAGAGAACTGCTGTGCAGAAATGAGCATTTGCTTTGATATGCAGATAAATGAACAGTCTATTCTTGGCTTTGTCTCTTGGGTGGATGACTTGGTTTTTCCTCTCTAAATTGGGTGTAATATAGAAAAGCATTCCCTTTGTGTTGCTTTTCTATATTACCTAGAAAGGTGGTTCTTGCAGGGAAGAAGAGCAGACCTGAGACTTTGTAAGCCAACTGCCTGAGATGGTCTAATGGGAATGAGGTAGATTGGAATCATGCCGGGCTTTAGCTCCAGAACTCATATTCTTAACCAATTTGAATGTGTAGATTGCTTTAACTGTCAATGACAGTAATATTGGAACAGTGGTTGACTTGGATTCTGGTATAGAGCTGGGCATAGAAAAGGCAGATTTCCCTTGAAGCTTCTGTTGTTGGGGGTAGGTGGTAAAGTCCTTAGTTTGCCCCTTTCACTATTAGGTTTGCACCCATCACTTGACCTCCAGTCACCTTTGAACTTGCGTGTCTCACACAAGCCATGTGTGCACTCTGGGTCCTATTGCGTAGGGTTGGGAATTCTCATGGGCAGGGGTTGGGACCCTAGTACAGCTTGTAGTGCATTTGCCTTGCACGCAGAGGACCAGAATTTGATCCCCAGCATCCCAATTACTGTTGGGAGTGATTTCTGAGTGTAGAGCCAGGAGTAATACTTGAGCAATCATGGGGTGTGGCCCAAAAAATAGCCCCACTCCAAAAAACAAAATTACCATGGGCAGATTGGGATTTTTATGAACCATAGCATACAGCTGCAAAAAAAAAAAAAAGAAAAGAAAATACATGTAGCAAGTTGTGTCCCATATGGAGAGAAACAACTTGTTTTGGTTGACTTGCTTTGTTTTTAACTTGGCTGCTGCTTTGGCATCAGAGAAGCACAGCCCCAACCACCTAGTCAAAAAATATTATGGTGTTGCACAGCAGGGGGATTCTGAAACAGAGTAATGGCAGGTGGGGGTTCTCTTAGAGCAGTGCAGATGCTGAACTGACTCTAGTTCTGGAGGAAATGTGGGATCAGGAGCTAGTGGGAGTGGAGCAGCCTCAGAGGAGGAAAGGAGGTCCGCATTCTGGAGGGAGGGGACATGTAAGGCTTGGGAAAGCGAATCCTTCAGGAGGGCAGTGAATTAGAAGGCACTGTTCTCTTCTCTCTTTAATATGAGCAAAGAAGACACTGTTTCAAGCCTAGATAAGTGTCCACTCTCCATCCAGCTCCACGAGGCCTCCTGGGCTTCATATTTAGTTTTGGATTCACTTTACTAGTGGGTGACAGGCAGCACAAACTCTTAAGGAAACTGGTCTTCATCTGGATGATGTCCTGCGAGAACTGGCAGGGGAGTGCAAGCTGGAGGGTTAATGAAGGGCCTCCAACCTGACAAGGCCAGCTCACCAGCTGGCTCCGTCCCCTTGCTCCTTGCACAGCCCCTCCCATGTCCCCAGTGTTCTTTGTTCCTCTTTGGCCAGTTTTCAACTCCTTCCGAAAGTGCATCTTAGTACCAAAGTATGTGTGAAAAGAATGAGTTAGATGTATATGATCCCACGCCTTCAAGATGCTTAGGTATTAATATGCTAATAGGTTGACTTTGTTTAAAATATTAGAGATAGTTATTTTGCATTATAAGGCAAAACTGGTTGGGGAGGATGCGAGTAATTTTAAAAATCCATGTTGATGCCTGTATGCACATAGTCGTATGTATATATGGATTCATGTACATGAATTCTCGTGTCCAAATCCTTGATATTTGTACTTTAGATAAAAATAGAAGTAAAAGCAACCAATGTTATCAATTCCTGTGATGTCTGAAGAAAAAAATATAAAATAAGATAATTTTATTTATATATAAAATATATCAATTTCTGAAATGTCTATTAAATGTGAAACTTTGATATATATATATATCATCATAGAAATGCAGAATCCCTTTCACATCTAAATATCTTACTCAAGTACCCATTTTTGATGGAGAAGACGCCCATTCAGGGACCAGGTATCATTCCTGGTGGATTCAGGGGCCATATGAGCTGCTGGGGCTCAAACCTGTGTTGGATGTGTGCAAGGCAAGTGCCCTACCGATTGTACTATTTATTGAACTACCCATTGTGCTAGCATTCTAACTCCTTCATATTTATGTCTTTGAGATCCCCATGTGATCTTTAATTCAGTGACTCACTATGGAGAGAAAACTCTTTGTTTGGGACTGTGTATACAGCTCCTAAAAGATCCGGAGTAGGCAGATCCGGAGTAGGCGCTAGAGAGATTGTGCAGATGTTATAGTGCATGTCTTGCATGCAGCCAGCCAGCTTCAGTTCACCCCGTGATCCCAAAGCGCTGCTGGAAGTAGCTGGGATGATCATGAGCACTGCAAGATCATTGCAGACCCTCACCTTAGCAGTTAGCTGAGAACCATGGGGAAGGAACCCTCAGGCTTCCAAGCACTGGCTTAAGAACCACCCCTGCATACACCCCATTAATGAAAGAAAAGAGAGGCCCAGTGTCCAGAGAGCGAGCTTTATGTGTACATTCTGCCCATGTCATAGACTAGACAGAGAGCAAAAGGAGTGGGATTCATACCAGCAAAGGAGTAGAACCAGGAGTAGAAGCCAAGGGAAACCTTTGAAACGAGTGGGTCTGCAGTCAAGGCGATGAAAACAAAGCGAGACGCGTGACGTGGGAGTACAAGAACCTTTCCCGTTGCCTGGGTTGTTCTAGTAGACTTGGAGATACCAGTCCCTATTAGTGTGATGGGTAAACATTCTCATTATTTTCTGTAATTTGCATTATTATTGGAAGGTAATTAACGACACTAACATTTCCCTATGACACTGTGAGCTGGATGGATCTTAATGAACTTCCCTTTAGTCTGGCGTGGAGCTGTTTGCTGTGTGAATTCCGAGTGCCCGAAACTCCTTGCTGTTGAGAGCAGACTCCGCTGGGCCAGCTCTGCCCTCTAATGGGATTGCACATGCCCTGCCCATCCGAGCGTCCTTACTCCTTCTGCCTACTGCCTGGTTCGGTAGACATTGAATAAATGATAGCATTTACTTGATGATGTTTGCTCTCTGCAATATGGGAGCCTTTCTGTATCATATAACAACGTGTGCTAATGTCCAGAGACAGACTGATGTTTGGAGGCTGAAAAGTATTTTTTCCCAATCCAGGGTAAATCCTCACGTTGTATCTTTTGGAGCTGAGCCGAAGCAAGCCAGGATGCTGTCATCGCAGGCTGCTTTCCAGCCCTTTGATCGTGCTATCTGAGCTCTCCTACAGGCAGTGCTTGGCTCGGGCCACTCCAGCAAGCCCATGAAGCAGCACATAGACATTGCAGTCACCAGGAGACTTGACCCAGTCAGTCAATCGTTGGTTTAGATTTTGTTCAGCTCTCATATCTACACATACCACACACCTACCTTTATTTCTCACTTCTTTGTGATGCCTTTCCCCTCCCAAGTGGGGTGCCAGCATAAAACTGGACAGTGTGGGCCTGGAGAGATAGTGCACCAGATAAAGCACTTACCTTGCAAGTAGCGGACCTGGGTTCAATTCTCAGTACCTCGTATGATTCCCTGTACTCCGCCAGGACTGATCCCTTAGCACTGGCTGGGTGTGGGCCAAGCATTAAAGTAACTGAACGTTGTGTTCTGGGAAGCAGCGCCACTTAAATTGGTGTTTCTCAAGTGTGGCCCCATCTGACTTGTTTCCTTCCTGTGGCCCTTCTGTACTATCAGTTGGCCCCTCGTTGTGATTTTTTTTACCTGTGTCTCTTTGATCTCTCCTGGGGTTGCACAAAGGACCGTAGGTTCTCCCCAGCTATTGAGCATTGAGAAATGTTGATTTGAAGCATGGTCCTTATCA
This sequence comes from Sorex fumeus, assembly GCF_029834395.1. Taxonomy (NCBI): domain Eukaryota; kingdom Metazoa; phylum Chordata; class Mammalia; order Eulipotyphla; family Soricidae; genus Sorex; species Sorex fumeus. The sequence continues at coordinate 63,112,073 of NW_026606059.1, forward strand.
TGCATTCAATTTGCTGCAGATAGGGTCAGCCGTGGTATCCTCCCCATTGGCAACAGAAGTGGAAATCTTGGAAAGAGGGATCTACACTGCCCCTTTTCTGCTCTCAGTCCCCGTGACTCTGGGCACAAACCACATACTTCTCTCATAGTCAGCTATTTTCATTCCCCACATGTGTCTGCTTCCTGGAGTAAAAGGGAATGAGGGGCGGAGTGCAGTGGATAAAACTCTTGCCTTGTATATGATCAACCCAGGCTCCATCCCCGGGTTCTCATGTGGTCCCCCAAGCACTGCCAGGAGTGATCTCTGAGGGCAGAGCCAGGAGTAAGCTCTGAGCATCACCAAGTGTGTGGCCCTAAAACAAAAAATAAAAGGGGATGAGGGGGTTGGGGAAGCAAGCACTGGGAGACTGTCTCTCTTGTTTCCCTTTGCATGCAAGCATGAAAGTCCATGCTGCTGGCTTTCACAGCCTTGTGGAACAGACCTGGAATCACACCAGGATTTGGAATCCATGCCTCCCCGCCTCTGCCTTACCACTGGCCAGATGCCTGACTCCCAGCAGGCCTGCCGGGCAGGGATATTTGGGGGATATGGACTCTGCTGGACCTAGTGGAATCTCAGTAAAAGTGAGAGAGAGGTGCAGAAACTGGGGAGTGGGGGCAGGAGTGTCCCTTCTGCTGCAAAGCCCCAGGTGAGGAAGCAGAGGTTAAGGTAGCCCTGGCTGTTGAGAAGCGTGCTTGAGTGCTGATAATCCTTGATCTAAGTTGCTGTGTCCACAGAGGTCAACCTGGATGCTGTTTGCATCGGTGCCCAAATTTTGTCCCCAGTGGTCCTTAGAGGATTCCAGAGACCTTTTGTTTCTTCATGGCATTCTCCCTGTGAGTGTTCCATATGGCCTTGGCATAGAGCAGGTTGATGTAACCCCACAGTATTAATAGCCTGGCTTTGTTGTCTCAGAGACCTTTGCTTTTGTCCAAATGGCTTTTCTATGCCTCAGTGCTTGATAAATTAGAAAATGGTAATAGTTATCCTTTTACCTTATAACACTTGTGATCTTTTAGTTAATTATTTAATGGAGAGTTTACTTAAATAAGAAAGATGGCCTGTCATAGCTGCTTTGTTGTGAAAGAAGTGATCACTTTCAAAGAGAAAAGGAGTGATCCAACCCATTCTTTCTTCACATGCAACATGCTCATATATACACACATACAGATATGTGTATATGCAGTACACACATGTATATGGTTGTATGTGTATGTACATCTTTATATATAAACATATGGCTGTGTCTGGAATGTCCAAAAATATAATAGAAATTCCAGTTTTATTTTTATTTTTATTGATTGATGCTTCTTTCCTTATTGGGTGCTTTGTAGATAACGTATAGTTACATTAAATAATTAGTTTAAAACCAACTAGGACAGAGATCCTAGCTCTGTGACTTCAGTTTTAGATATAGAAAACTCATATTTGACGTTTTTTTTAATTAAAGTCTATAACTATAGTTTGTGATAACACCTTCAGCATTAAACTCTTGGCTTCTTCTAGTCCCCCTTTCTCAGTGTGCTGCTTCAGGGACTCTTTTTCTGAATCACTCGGGTCAGAGGCCTTGGTGTCCCCCTTTATTCCTGGTTTTATCTCCTAAACTGTGCACAGTTCATTGTTTTTTTGTAGCCTACTCGGCCTACAAAACTCAGAATTCCACCATAGTTCAGCTAGTACTCCTAGCAATAGTACTCCTATTAGTTATTTTTTCTTCAGATGGAAAAACCCTCACCTTGTAATTGAGACCCTTTATTTTGGGCATTTTTCCAGCTGTATACATTTGAGACCTGGCTCACAAGTCTCCAGGCAATCCTGAGTACTGGTATGTGCCTGGAATTTTCCTCTGAATGTCTGATTCTCTGTGATGGTTGAACTGGAACCAGGAACCACCGTTGGGGACCAGAGTTTGGCCTCTGCGAATTCAATCTAAGAAGGCAGCTCCCGCTTCAGACAGGCCAGCTCCCAGGATGGGAAAGCTCTTCTGAGTATTTTCCATGTCAAGAGCAGTGAAAAGGGAAATCCACATGGCAGCATCTGGAGCTGCTACTCCCTGAAAAAGTGCTCAACAACTTTTGACTTCATCAAGAAGCATCTTTAAATATACAGAGTCCAGGACGGGGATGCGTCTGTCTGCCACCCACTTTATCTTCCAGACTTAGAACTAGATTCCCCCCCCCCTTCCCCTCAAGGGCATTTCTAACAAAGGAGTCTAGCTTTCAGATTTGTAAACTGCCACCTTATTATCCTATTAGTCAATTACAGCTGCTGAAGAGCAGGGTAAGTGACAGCATGGCAGATTACAGCAATTTATTTGCCGTTCTCATCGTCTTGTTCAGCATATCATCAGGCTGTTTAAATTTAATGATAGGACTTTTACATGCGTTTGAGAGCAGTTAGAGTTGTAATCGAAATGTTGAGGCAAACCCCCACTGACCTGCCTCTGAGCCCTCTGTCCTCAGCTGGCTGCAGTGGCTGGGTATGACCTCTGTTAGCAGAGGTGACTCCAGTGAGGGCAGGTGACCTGCTTACAAAAGAAAGGGGGGCTTTGGGATGGGTACCATGCTCAGGAAGGATGGATCTGGTTAAAATACATTTACCTGGGAACAGTTCCTAAATGCCTGTGTTCTGAGTTACAAAGTCTCCAAGAGACTTGCTAGAATCTGTGGGAATTGGGGGATCAAGTCTGAGGGGGTGGGGCAGGAGACTATAGGATAAAGGAAGAAAGAGCTGTTGACCTCTGTTATGTCTGATTCCCTTTCAAACTGTGGACCAAAGCTTTGGAAGCAGCAGGTGCAATGAAACAGAAAAATCTCTGTTAAAAGACAAAAAAAAAAAAAAATAAAGAAGTGAGTGGCTAGATAGGATTTTGGGATCTTTTGGGATGGCAGGAGCTATGAGAAGAGTTGTGGGTGTGAACCTTTTTATACCGTTTTACAAGCCAGCACTGGTTCATGGTCTGAGGGGTAATAACCACTCCAGTAGACTGGTGGTTTTCAATCTTTCTGGCCCTGTAGCCTATTACCGGTCCATGGACCAGTGGTTGGAAGTCACTGTAGTAGAGGTTCTGTGACCCTAAACTTAATTCATTCCTTTTGTTTTCAGTGGTAGGAAGCTTGAGGCACTGTTGTAAACTGAATAAATAGAAGATTCAAACCTTGAGTTCCATCTTACTCCAGGCTCTCTCTGTCATCTGGTCCTTCCTGGTCATTTCAGACTCATTTTCTTTTTTTCTCTGGGTCTAGGAAAATTCCTCACAGTGCTTCTATCATGAAAACACACAGTGCTTCTATCATGATTTTGGTTTTTCCTCCTTGCCTTTGTATAAGCCAGAAGAGAGACATGGTCTACTTCGACAGCCTTAAAGCAGAGTCTAGGAAGTCCTTTGCAACCAAATCCCATCAACCAGGACTTCATTGTTTCCCTCAATGAAATTCAAGCAACCATCATTGGGTACAAAAACTGTGATTCCCATCCCCCTATCCCCTAGTTTTTTATCAGCTGGACTTACACACACTTCCTAATAGCAGAAATGGGCTGTTTGGCGTATTTTAAACTTTCTCCAGCATAATTCCCTTTGCATGAGAAAAAGCTTTCCTGTGTGTGAGTGTGTGTGTGAGTGTGTGTGTGTTTTATCTGCCATTCCTGATCTTGCTGTGGCTGCAACGCTTCCAGGTAGTACGAAATCCCTGACACTTAGCCATCCTGCCTCCAGCATATATTGAACTCTCAGGTGCTGGGTCTCGGATTTCATCCTGCGAGTTCAAGCTCAAGTTTCATACCCAGAACCTCTGGAAAATATTAGGCCAGGTTCTTAACCCAGACACTGTTGCCATTGGGGGCTGGATACTGCCCAGCTATCCTTTGCATTGTAGGATTTTGATAGAGTTCCTGGTCAGACTCTCTGACCCCCGATTTTGATAGCCAGAATCATGCAGGATAGTAATAGACATCTCCTGGGGGAGGCAGATTCTCTACCTGAGGACTGCTATTCTAGACAATTCGAACTTTACATCAACCTTGGCAAATAACCCAGACTTTATATATATATATATATATATATATATATATATTTAACTAATATTGAGTGAATCTTCATTATATGTCAGCAGAGAGGATATGAAGTCAAATACTGTTCTTGCTCTTTTGTGCCTGTTGGTGTAAAAGATGCTTTGCCGAGTTTCAGAGTAAACTTTGAGAGATTTTTGGTCATATGGTTCTTTGGAAACTGTTTCAAGTGATTTTCTAAGGGAAATCACTATTTGGTTCATGTAAAAATTGAATGGTGGGATTTTCAGAGTTGTCAGTGTAATTAATAGCATGGGAGTTACATTTGCTCTAAAGCAGAACAGTGGGGTTGTTTGAGACTTCTTCTGCAGTTAGCCCTAGTGGTGATTTTATATCTGTCCACCACTGTGTTTTTCATACTGTGAGACCATTGTCATTTTCCCCTACTTTTTTTCTAGGACAGAAGGGAGGGGAATCACATTTAATATGTCAGCAAGATCAAAACAGGTCTCTGGATCATCTTTCCTGTGAACAGTCATAGATTTGGAGGTTAAAAGTGACTGCTGACGTTGGAGAACTTGCATATCACTGTGAGGATGACATTCATCAATGATTGATTGGATTCTCCAGAGCCAGCCTCTCTACAAGCCCCCTGATAATGCAAAATCACATGAGAAGCAACCCCACCTTTTAGGAAAACTTTGGTGGTTATAGATTAAAAACTGCAGTGTAAGCTACAGGAAAGATTGCCCAAGAGACAAATCTGTTGTAGATATGCATTGTGTACTCACAGTATATAAATTTTTCAAACTTGAATTACAGATTTAGGCTGATAAATAGTAATATAGTATTATGGCAGTAAATAGCCGTTGTGGCAGAGAACTCAAGGAAATCGTGTTTCAAACAAAACCAAAGTTTGTTTCTGATCACCTCTATAGAAGCAGCTCAGGCATTAGTAAAGAGGGTACCTTTGTCATCAGATATCCAGGCTCCTTCTCTGGTGTGACTCTACCTCATTTATTCAACATATACTTTCCACTATGGGGCCCAAGATGGTTATCCCTGTTCCAGCTATCTCAGTGGATTCCGTCTTATAGGAAAGAAGAAAGGGATAAAGAGTCCATAAAGTGCATTTCTTGGAAATAGACTGCTTGGAAATTAGACTCTCTCTTGGGACTCCTGGTGAGCCTCTATCAAGACTTAAGAATGTGTTTAGATTGATGCTATGACCATTATCAGGATAGAATTATGCCTTGGGGGGGGGAGAGGGTGGGGATTGTATAGTTCATAATGGGAAAAGCATGAAATTTTGGTGAGGCTAATGTTGGAACCCAATTTATATGGCTTACCAGTTAAGGAAGCAAAATGTAAGTGCTGAATAATAACAGATACTACCAGAATCTAAACATGGGATTGAATAATAACAGATACTACCAGAATCTAAACATGGGATAAAATCAGGCAGACAATGACAGAGGAGTTGAGATATTTTGAATAAACTTTGATTGAAAGATAGAGAATTAGGGAACTCATATAGAGAGACACCAGGTTATGACTTTCTTAGAAGCCATGATATTTAGCTAAGACATGTGTGCAGAGACTAGTCAAGTACCACGGGACCACAAATGTTTCGTTTTTGCTAGACCATTTTGGACCCTTAACCAGCTCATACTGCCCATTCTGGGAAATATATTGTGGTGTGACTGTATGTGGTGATTTTACGGAATGGGAAATATATGACTTTATGCAGTCTGTTTCCCAAGCTATTAAGCAACCAATTTTGGAGGTCTGAGACTCATGTTATACCTAGCTACAAGCATCATGAATATAAAAGTGATTGTATTATTTAATCCATTATTATACTGTCGATTATTTTTACTAGCTCCATAATCTTGAGACAGTTCCATGCAGCATAAAATGACAACCTTCCATGTATTCCCACCGACTCTCTTATGTTTGTCTAGGTCGTGCAAGGCTGAAGTGTTTTTAATGCATTCTTTAAACTGACTGTTCTGAGAAGTGGGACAATATTAAATCCAATGCAAGTTTCATCATTATCTGTTCTCAAGGAGCAGGGAGCACCTTCACGTAGTGTTTGGGTGGCCGGTGGTTTGATGCAGGGGTCTGAGGATGTGGTGAGCCTTGCAGCACACAGGAGCCACTAGGGTTGTACCTGGCAGTGCCTGGGAGATGATGCAACATCAGGAATCAAACTGGAATTGGCAGCATGTAGGGTATCTCCTGAACTCTTATACTCTCTCTCTGGTCCCTCATTATCAGTTTTTCTATAATCTTTTAATTCAGTAGTTTTCAACCTTTTTTGTACTTGCATGCCAACACCAGGTAAAAACTGCCAAAAATTGGGGACATTTGGTCTAAAAGAGAACTCGGATAAGTAATTAGAAAGAAAGAAGCTAATGAATAAAAAGAGGAAGGGATTGGCTACTGCTAAGGCCTTGCAATATTTTTGGAAGATTAAATGTGATGTGATCTTTCTTAGTAGAGACAGGATAAAGAGTTATCTCAGTCATCTAAGCACCATTCCCAATAAACCAGTAGATCCAGTGGAAGAAATTTTAGCCAGGAAAGGTCTTATAAAACTAAGGTACAACTTAGAAAATAAGCATAATATATGTTATTACTTACAAAGGGCTGGAACGATAGCACAACGGTAGGGCGTTTGCCTTATAAGCGGCCAACATGGCCAACCCGAGTTCGATTCCTCTGCCCCTCTCGGAGAGCCTGGCAAGCTACCTAGAGTATCTCGTCTGCACGGCAGAGCCTGGCAAGCTCCCCATGATGTATTCGATATGCCAAACACAGTAACAACAAGTCTCATGATGGAGACGTTACTGGGCCTGCTCTAGCAAATCTATGAACAATGGGAGGACCGTGACCTTGATTACTTACAAAAGTTAGCACCAAGGTGATCATGGATAGAAAACTTGATTGGTTGAAACTTGCTCAGTAGAAATGCTAAGCACAAATAGTATCCTCAGTGGAATGCATCCCATGATTTAATTTCTACTTTGTGAAGGTTTAATTGAGGCGCAAAAAGAGATTAACATGCCCAAAGTCAAAAGCTGGTGAGTTGTAAAGCTATGCTATGAACTCTGACATTTTACAATCTAACATTAGATTCTAAGCTGCTTTTTCTTTCCTCTTTTTCGGGGATGGGGAGAGGAATTGGTGCCACACTCAGGTGCTGGAAGGGCTGTGTGCAAGGTGATCACCTACCCACAGTCTTTGCTCTAACACTTTAACCTCTCTTCATTTGTTACATGGGATTTTAAACCTAGGACTGTTGAAGTCCTTGAGTGATCTTATCTACTTAAGTAGTCTCAGGTAAAAATCCTACTTCAGGCGGGAGAGACAGCCCAGTGGGTTGGATCCCTGCTTTACCACATAGAACCAGGAGTAGTTCCTGAGTATCCAGGTGGGGACCTCTGAAAAACCAAAATATATCATGAAAAGCCTATCTTGTGAAATGGGTAAATGAGATTAAACTAAGTGACTTACTTGAGCCCAGTGAGATTTCTGAGCAAAAGGCCAGGATCTGCAAGTTTCTATATGATCTTCCCTGATGGCTGGCAGAATACCTCTCTTACCTCTAAGGGTAGCTTTCCATTGGATTTTGACATCTTTTTGTGCTCCGCCAATTTATAAGCTATTCAGTCACCTATGCTGACATTCAGTTTAGTAAATGTTTGCTCAGTCAGTGGAGCTATTCTGTCTTGGAAAATAGAAGTACTCATGGTCATTTTTATATGCAGACCACCACAGGTAGCTACCAAATATTTGTGAAATGAAATTGATGGACAAGTCACTTGGGCAGTACTTCTTTTAGGTCTCACACTGAAATGGAAAGAAACTGGCTCTGAAACCCTCGTAGGCGCATTCATCATGAGAATGCATTCAGCACTGTGTCGGGAGGTCCATTTTAGCCCAGGTCAGAGAGGATTTTAATTGCTGAAACATCCAGAGTACTTTGTTCTGGAGCCAGCTCACTTACAAAGTATTATTTTACATGCAATGTAGTTGCCATTTGCTTATCGCTGTGTGTCAGATATGCGACAAATATATCATCTCATTCTTGGTTCACAACGAATTCATACACATGTATTATTAGATCTGTCAGATGAACACAAAAACTGAGGCTCTGTGAAGTCACACTGTTGGATTTCTGTACAGCCATACAACTTGTAACTGGTACCTGTAACTAGCCCAGTGGACCCAGAATTCTCTGTGTATTCACTGTACCAAATGATCAGTGTTTGCTGGAAGAGACAACAGAAATTTCTGTCCAGAAGACTGTGGAACTGGCAAGTCCCAAGCACTTGAATTAGAGTAAACTGTTTACTGCACCCTCGCCCCAAGAGAGTGAATTTTTTTCATTATAGTTGTTTTTCTTTGGGGGCCTCACCCAGCAATACTCAGGGGTTAACTCCTGGCTCTGCATTCAGGAATTCCGGTGTTGCTTAGGAATCCGGGGATCGAACCTTGGTTGGCAGTATTCAGGGTAAGCAAGTGCCCTACCTTTGATCCTCTTTCTCCAGCCCCTAAAGAGTGAATTTTTCTGTAGCTGTTAGAGCAAAACCCTGGGCTTCCTCCGAACATGAAGAATGGATTCCAGGGGCATTGAAACAGGACCAGAAAAGAGACTGATCGGACTAGCCAGGTTGACTTTTTAAGCCAAGAAATGTATAATTTTCCTCAATGACAGTCTTTCATAAACCTGATGAAGACGCTAACATTTGTCTATCTCAAAGTTGTCCGCATATATTTTTCTTCACTGTTCCTTTTCATTTTTAGAGGAAAGATCCATTTTAGGTTACTTTCTCCTCTACCACCAGTGCTAATATCAATATTGATAAAACAACTTTTGATCTTTGATGATAAGAAACAGTTCATAGAACATTTTGATGTTGCTCGATTATTTTTATGACAATCTGTAGGCATGCTCTCATCTTCATATTTACTTACATGTATATCATAGCACCTGGTAAGAATGTTAAGGTAAGTGAGGATTTTCTTGGTTGATTTTCAGTAGATAATGCTGTGTTTGGAAATAACTTAGAAGGAAATAATTTAGAAGTAACTCAGTCAGTATACCCCTAACTCTTCATCCTAAAGAGTGTATTTACGGGTACATTGGAGTGATAGCACAGTGGTAGGGCGTTGCAAGGTAGGGCCTTGCACGCAGCCAACATGGCCGACCCGAGTTCGATTCCTTCGCCCCTCTCGGAGAGCCCTGCAAGCTACCGAGAGTATCTCGCCCACACGGCAGAGCCTGGCAAGCTCCCCGTGACGTATTTGATATGACAAACACAGTAACAACAAAGTCTCCAATGGAGACGTTACTGGGCCCACTCGAGCAAATCGATGATCAATGGGAGGTTTTTTTTTTTTAATCTTGACCCAGTTTTCTGTACTTGGATCATAAATGGTATTTAAAATTTTCAAAATACACTACCAATTGTAGCTGGTTTTAGCTTTACCTGTAATGTAGCATTCAGGAGAAGAAAAAAAGTACCTCAGCAGATTTGTATTAGCCAGGAAACCACTTCCGCGTTGCATGTTGATTCTTTTAAGCCAAAACTGATTATTACTTTTTGAAAAGTGAATCTAGATCTGTGTGCTAATCATGGGAAATTGAGCCATGTTGATATATGGAAAGGTGGAGAGAAGAATGGATGTAATGGCAAGTTTGTTTTTTATTAAGCATGCGGTCTATAGCTTGGTTCCACATCCACCCACTTCCCCATCAGACCCCTTCTCCTAAGTACTTATTTAATAAAGCAACCCAGCAGGTGAGTATTTAGATGCTAGTGGGACTCAGGTAGTTTCATTTTCATTCAATAGAGAGATAAGGGGGAGGGGCAACCATTTCCATTATGCTGTTAAAGGGAAGTGTGCAGACTTTTACAGTAATGGCACAATCATAATTTGAAGCGTGATGTGTTTGATGTGAATTTGCTGTGTGTTTACTGTAATTAGTGGCTGTTCATTCTTGGGTGGTGTTTTAAAATGCAGGTTTTATCATTCAGGTATGGTGAGGCCAACAGATCAGGAGATGATGGCGTTTGAAAAGATCACGACTATAATTTCCAAGGGAGGGGGTCAGCCTCTGTCACTCAGGATTACACGGGGGCTGGTGGGGTGCTATGTGTCTCTCTAGGAATCAGCTAGTCCTGGAAGGGTCAATATCAGCCAGGCCCCGGGTAGCAAACTCAGCAGAAGGAAAAAGCATGTTGAAATGGGTGGCTTAAAGCTAACTGCCCGGCATGCCACTTGGCTTTGATTGCTTCTTGCCAAAGCACAGGGCTGCTTCCACCGTTACCTAGGGATGCCAATGCCAACAGCTGGGCAGGATGGGGGCGGGGGTAACCTGACTCGTGACTGAAGAGGTGAAACCCAGGCAGTGACATCCCGAGGGCAGTTGCCAATCCTCTGTGCCTTCATTTTTCGGTGGGGGGGGGGGGGGGGGTGCTGGTGGTATGTCTTTGATGCTTGTCTTTCTGCTGCATAGTATGAAACAATGGTGCTGGGAATGGGGTGGAAAAAAGAGAGGGGAGGGCTTGATAAATTTCTCTTTCATTCTTTTCATGCTTGAACAGAAAGAAGGAATTTCCGGAGCAGAATCTGTTGCTTCAAGTATATGGCCATTTTTCAGCTCGAGTCATTTATTAACCTCTACTTGCATCAGCAGAAACTTGAGTCTCTTTGGAGACACAGAAACTGATTTCCTTCCTTGTCCCTCTGACCCTCTCCAAATTCCCGTGCTTCTGGTTGAGAGGGTGAAAAGCTCACAGCTGGTGTGAACAGAAAGAGATCGGCACCTTTCTAGCATGAAGACTTGGTTGTCTTTTGGAAGGAAACTTTACTTCCCCTGTATTTCAAAATGTTGAATATATGCCGAAATCTGACTGCGTTTTACCCATTAATGCTTTCCAAGGGATTTCGGCCCAAACTCCAGCTGCTCTGTGATCTCTGAAAAGAGAGCTGCATGCAGCAGCTTGTTGTATTGCTCCCCACCCCTCCAAATGGCACCTGCATAGAGAGGGAGTAGGGAGAGTTAGGTGGGAGAATGCAGCTCATTGGGTTTGTCTCTTTAATAGGCTAGCTAAATGTTAACCAGCAAAGGCATTCCCATTCAACATATCATTGCTTGACTTCTTAGCGTGTTTCTCTTAAGAGTAATGTTTGGGGAGGCTGAGTTAGTCCAGGACAATCCTGGGGGTTCTTCTTGCAAGGAGCTGTGAGGCAGTTGTGCACATGGTCAACCCTACTTGGGGTAGAGCACTGGGTGTGGCTTCGTGGTTTCCTTCTCTTCAGGCCAGTTCATCACTTTGACCACAAAATCACTGCCAGCCTTCTGCAGGGGAAGGACGTATCACATCTTGGCCCACCTACACTTTCTTCTCTTTCTTTTTAAGGACAAGCAGCGACTTGCTTGGACTTTGAGAAACCAGCCAGCTTAGTTGTGTTTGGAGTGCCCCAATATAGCCTTTGCAGAAATGTGGGTTGATTTCCTCATTGCTCCAAACCAACCGTCTGCACTGGGCTTGGCCTTGGTTCAGGAACCACAGAAGTGGTCTGGTCTGCTCAGTGCACTGACTCATCCTGCCACACTTCTGGGTCACTGTGAAAAACCAGCTTCCTGGGTTGCAAGACACTGAGGCCCGCAGCAAATGTTGATCCACTGGGCAGCCTGTGTGAAGAAGCAAGCGTTTTTATTCATTCATCCACCGTGTGTTTGTGGAGCTCCCAAGGAGCCAGGCTCACTGCTGGAGCCATTGATACTATAAAGTTCTAGACCAACAGTTGCAAACTTTGCTTTGAAGTGCTAGATAGTAAATATTTTAGGCTTTGCACACCTTGCTGGTTATGTTTTGTCTATTTTGCCTGCCATTGTTTGCACCAAAGATGAACACCTATTGGCTCTATTCTAATGGGACTCGGCTTTAATTTATTTTATATTTTATTCTTTGATATTTTTGCAGTTATGTTTATGCTTTCGGCATGCAAATTACTGTCTCCACCACCATCAAAGTGCCGGGAGACTTAATTTTTCTAAAAATAGTTGGCAAGTTGACCCATAGTTGATTATTCCCAAACTCTCCACCAATATTCTTGCCCTTGTAGTGCATTTTATGCATAACATGCACAATATGCGTTTTATTTGTGCTAGGTGGTTCGAAGAAAGACATGTTCTTAAACACCTCACATCTAATTCAAGACAAAAATTCAACTCGTGATCAGTTATAGAGTTGGCCTTGGGAATTCCACAGTGGTTTCAGTTTGTGTCTACTTTATATGCCCCCTATGATTTTATTTAAAAATTCAAATAGAATTCTGATGTCAGGGGGGTGGGTGGGTGGGAGGGGAAAGGGGATAGTATAACAGTTAAAGTGCATCCAGACTAGGTTTGATCCCTGGAACCACATGGACTCCTCAGAGCATCCTGGAAGCAAACAGGGTGTAGTCTTAAAAGACTCTAGCACTGCCTGGCTGACATGGGGATCCAGCACTACAAGAGTTGGGCAGCATCGCATCCTCAGGCCCTTGCATTGAACCTCTACTTGGTTGACTGAGAATCATTAGTGAGGTCCCCAGACCTCCTGAGCACCGCTTGGGAACCCCCACCCCCTTCACCCATTTCTCAAAGCTGTAGAAAAGTTGGTCGGATTGTTCACTAGACCCCTTACGAGCCCTATGGCTTAGGAATTTTTCATTGTGAGAGGAGGCTCTCTTTACACAAAGTTGCTTAAAGAATACCAACTCAGATCTGTTTGGGACATCTTTTCAGAAGAGGTCAAAAATGAACCGAATCATTTCTAGTTTATCTTTGTGTTTCTTGGGAAAAAATCTTGGACACTTTCTTAATTCTCTGTTGCCCTTGTTTTTCTCGCTCTCCTAATGAGTTTACAATCCATCAAGAAAACATATGAATTCACTAAAGAGTAGCTTTGTCTTCTAGGTTCATCTAGTATCAGAGAATCACCATTGCCAAGCCAAAATAAGTAGCAAACATTTTAATGCTGCTATAAGCTAAAGTGGCTGAATCCTGAAGTGTATTCCTTGGCATGTTGCTAAGAAACTGGGATGCCCTTTCGAATGCCTTAGCAAGGCATTTCTTTCCCGTAATACAATTCCACTTAATTGCTGCAGAATGAAAATTCCAGAAGTGTGCATTACCCCAGTCTCTTTTTTTCCCCCCTCTCTGTGTGTATCACATGGGTCTGGGTGAATTTACTTGCAGAAAAGAAAAATGCAGTCTTCCACGCTGCAATTTTGTTAGTTCCTTCTCTTTCAAGTGGAAAGGAACGATTGAGGGGGGCAAAGAAGTTGTTTGACATCTAACCACTGAAGGAAAAATTAGTCTCCTCACACTTCTCCGGGCTCTGTTTTCATTTCATTTGACATCCTATGTGTTTCTGGTCTGGGGAGGAATTAAGATGTGAAAGGGAGTTATTTCCCTTCAGAAGGATCAGTTACAATTTAATAGTAATCACAAGTTGGGGGAAATTGAAGGCTTGGAAATACTTCCTTTTGAGAAAGTTAGTTGCTCTCTGATAAATGCTCCAACCTACCCATCATTGATTGTTTTGTTTACCACTTCCACCTGTGGGTGAATAATACATTCTTACTTCTATTGACCCCAAGCTGTGCTACTTGCTCTGGCCAATGAAATGTGCATTTATGTCACTTGTGTCTCTCGTGAAGAACACGTAAGAGTCTTTGGAGGCTTTTCCATTGTCTTCCTTCTGTGTGAAAGCACTTGCATCCTGAAGCTGCTGCAAAGCCCGGATCTTGTAGTGCAGATTAGATTGTAACACTCAGCCAGCTCACCTTGGTCTTAATGCTTGAAAACCGTTGATTTGTGGGGTCATTTGTATTACAGTCAATCTCAGCCCAAGCTGACTGCGATTCCACCTCCATCTTACTGGAGTGCCTGTTCAGAAAATGAAATCACGGCAAGGTTGGAAACCTGGTCTTGTGTGATTGTGGGAGGAGAAGAGTGTGCTGAGCCACATTCATTTAAATCAATGGACTTTTCTGTCTGCAGTCGTAAGTGATTTTAAAAATCTTCTCTCCTCTTCCCTGATTCTCCTCAGATTAGTCCTTCAAGAGACTTTGGACTGATTTCATAGTGTCATGGTAAGCCTTAGACCAAGATACCTCATTTCTACAGCATCTTTGACAATTTGATGGTAAATTTTCTAAAAGTGCCTCATGGCACGTATCTTCAATGATTTATCTAGGGTGCCATGGCGCCATGGTAGATGCTGACCAAGTATCTGGAGAAGGAAAGATCTTATGCCATTGACTTCCAAAACAGTTCTCTATTTGTTAAAGTGAATTTATATAGTCAGGGTAAGTTGTTTCTTTCCCTTAATAAACATACCACAAGGTAAACTCACTAGGACTCATGACTTGAGTTTCTTACAATCACTGCACTGTAGCTCTGTCCTCCCATTGTTCCTCGATTTGCTCGAGTGGGCCAGTAATGTCTCCATTGTGAGAGTTGTTGATTCTGTTTTTGAATATGTCACAGGAGCTTTCTAGGCTTTGCCGAGTGGGCGAGATACTCTCAGTTGCTTGCCGGGCTCTCCGAGAGAGGCAGAAGAATGGAACCCCGGTCGGTCCCAGTCAGCCGCATGCAAGGACTTACCGCTGTGCTATCGCTCCAGTCCCTCTTATAATCAAAAGCCAGTCAATTACTTGAAATCTTGCCTCTGATTGGCTTAGAGGGGGAAGTGCAATGCTTTTGACTCAAAGGGATGGAGCACATGCGTTGTAGGCAGCCACCCCTGTTCATTCCTTAGTATCTCCTGGTGCCCTGAGCACCACCAGGAATGCCCTCTACTAAAAATAAAATTGATCAAAAGTCAAAAAATGAAAGCTGAGGGGCTGGAAAGTTAATAGAGTGAGAAGGATTCTTGCCTTGATCACAGACAGCCTGTATTTAATCCCTCGTATAGCATGTAGTCCTGTGAATCCCCAGGAATGATCCCAGAGCACAGTTAGGTGTGGCCCCCAAACCAAGTGCTTATTTGGTTTGATTGGATTAGAAATCAACCCCATCACCATTTGCCCTGGACCTTTCTGAGCCAGGCCCCTGGTGGGGAGGGGCGGGACCGTCCATTTCCCCCTCAGACCTACGAAGCTCGCTGAGTCGCTCTTCTTGGTCATCGTTAGGTTGGTTTTAAGTAGCATTACAGTAAAACATCCCACTGAGAAATTTCAACATAAGAGGTTTTCTGATCTCTTTAAAATAAAATGGTTAAAAATAGACCTGGTGGGAACAGTCTTCCACTTCAAGAACAAAATCCTGCAAAAATGTTTTAATGTAGATTTGGGACCTAATTATTTTTTCTCACCTCAGTTTAGCTGTAGTTGTGCGACAGTGGGAACAACAAGCCTCTCTTTGTCGTCTGGCCCTGAGGGCCTGACCCTGCCAGGAGGGGTCTGCAGTAAGGTGAGTGGCTGCCACAGCATCCCCTCCCCTCTCTGAACTCTTCCCAGGGCCTTGTTCAACTCTGACCCCGGCCTCGAGTTTCTATTTAATTCACTGACCTTCCCTTAGGTGGACGCTGGGCCTTGCAGCGACAGTGGCCTCCAGTAATTGCACATGTTCGGGTCTGTGCCAGGCAAAGGAGAATATAATCAGAGCACAGCAGATCTGGGTCGACTGGGCACTTGGTCTTGAGTCCCCACCAAACCTCTGTGACATGCCCAGAGTATTGGTGAACTTGGAGGCACCAGTGGGGGGGGGGGGGGGGTCTCTGTGCCAGATTGAGGCTCCTACTAGGCCATCTGGCTTGCTTACTTAATGTTGTCCTTTGTCCCACAGCCCACGGAACTCCCATCGGGCTGAATGTTTGCTTGTGACATTTTTTATAGTTTTTTGTTCATTGATACATTCTGAAACCTTGAGCTTGGACTGGACTTAAGACAAGCTCAAGAATTGTCTGTTGAGTGAAGAATGAATGAGAAACATAGGAATGCCCAATTACTGGTGACTAGCAGTGTTTCATTTTGGTTTCATTTGTTTAGCACTTGACTGCCTCTTGAGTACTTTATCAGGAAAGAGAGCAATTTCTAAATGTTAAGATCTTTTGCAATTAGGTGCTATACCACAGCCCACATCTATCATCCTTTTAATAGTTACTGTTGTTATTTATCCATATGCCCTTACTTCTACTAACAGGTACAATTTTTTTTTTAAAGAAATCAGATAACTCACAGTCTATTTTAGTGAAAAGGAATAAAATGCATTTTTCAAAACTCCCACTGCTTGGGTCACAGATATGGGGCATTCCGAAAAAAAAGTTTTTGATAAAATGTTTTTATCAAACATTGGGTCTTAGGTTTAATATCTTTTGAAATGAGTTGGAATGTTTCTGAAATAAATGACTGTGTGCCTGGAGGTGGGGGGTGGGGGGGCGAAGCCCTCACTTGGGCCTGTCTTCATTCTTTCCTTACATGAGTTTCCCTGCAGGAAAGTATTTCATATGGGAAGGTTCTTCCTTCCTCTGGATAACCCGCTCTTAATTTAAAATTCATTTCAAGTGGTGCTTATGAATGAGACGCTTCCCAGTCTTCATGCCCCCTGGTTCATTCTGAATACACATCCACACCATTGTTATTTGATGGTTAGACTTCTAGTTCCTCTAGGCCATGGTTTGAATATTACTCATCTCTTGGTGGAGGGCATCTAGTATAGTGCCAGGTACCAGTGGGTGCTCAGAATATTGGTTGGATGAATTTAATCATTTCCTTTGTGTATTAAAGCTTCAGTTAAATCCTTATAGCCTGACGACTCTACCCTGGGCCTTGCTCTTCTGGCTGCCTGAGGTTTGAATTTAAACCTGCTTGTACCACTTTCCTCCTTCCCTCAACTCCTCTCCCCAGAATGTAGTACTTGACAGCAGGTTGTTGTGCTCACTTAATAATCATCATGGGATTATTTATTTATTTATTCCTTTGCTCTTTTGGATCACGCCCTGCGATGCTCAGGAGTTACTCCTGGCTCTGCACTCTGTTCCTTCTTGCTTTCTGTTATCAAGCAAATGCTGTCTGTTCTCACACAGGTATATCCATTCAAGCCCTGCTCTCTCCTGGCAGTGCGCGGGGGACTGTGCGGAATGGAACCCAGGCTGGCTGCATGCAAAGCAAATATCCTACCCACTGTAATAGCACTCCAGCCCCAAGAATGGTGGAATTACAGCAAATAAGAGAGACTCCTAACACATCTCTCTTGCACACCATTGGAACAATGCTCAAAATGGTTTTGCTTGTGGAATTTGTAGGCAGGTCTCAGAAAACATGGCTGTTGCTTTAGAAACAAGGGAAGAGGAAAAATCCGGAGGCTTCTCTTTTCTGTGGCCTCTCCTTCACTCTGTTCTCCTAGTGATGCCCCAACTTAACAGCAGAGCAGAGAGAAGACAGCTCTATTTTCTGTACACCAGACAGATCTTAAGTAGCTCGTCTATGGAAAACCTGTCCAACATCTTAGTATAGTGTGCTCAGCTTAGGCAGATATAGTATGGGGTTAGGATACCTCTCTCTCTCTCTCTCTCTCTCTCTCTCTCTTGGCTTTTTGGGTCACACCCGGCGATTCACAGGGGTTACTCCTGGCTTTGCACTCAGGAATTATTCCTGGCTGTGCTCAGGGGACCATATGGGGTGCTGGGAATCAAACCCAGGTCGGCTGTGTGCAAGGCAACCGCCCTATCTGCCACTGTACTATAGTTCCAGCCCCAAGGTACTTGTCTTGAATGAGGCCCAAACCAGTTTTATCCTCAGCATCACATAGACCCCCAGCACTGCTGGGTGTGATCCTACCCTCACTCACCTCTAACCCCACTGTGTGTGTGTGTGTGTGTGTGTGTGTGTGTGTGTGTGTGTGTAATTTACTCCTATTTTTAAGTTCTATTACAGCATTTCCCAGTAGACTGTGGGAAGGAAGGAACTCAGGAAATGGAGCCATTTTAAATACTGGGGTAAGCCTTTTTTTAAATGCTGGCCCCAGTATCTGATTGATACTCAGGAAGATGGAAAAGTAAAAGATTTACTAGTTTCTTGAATCTTCAGTATTTGAATCCATTTCAAATAAGAGACCTTTGAAGGGGCCCGGAACAATAGTACAGCAGGTAGAGCCTTTGCCTTGCACACCAAGAATAACCCTTGAGCATTCCTGGGTGTGACCCAAAAAGCCAATAAAAAAAAAAAAAAAGCACCGTTTGAAGTTCCTGTTATGAAGCAAGTGCTGTCTACTCTCACATGGATATATTAATAAGAATCACTTGGTGGGGCTTATTTAAGCTAATGTGCTAAAGTGGAAGAAAGGGATAAGGTGATAATCTTAAGGATAGGGTGGGAAAAGGTATTAAAACCCCAGCTTCAAGCCCTATTCTCCCTTCAACACATATCTGTCTTA
The DNA here is from genome assembly GCF_029834395.1 of Sorex fumeus. Lineage (NCBI taxonomy): Eukaryota > Metazoa > Chordata > Mammalia > Eulipotyphla > Soricidae > Sorex > Sorex fumeus. Next base: position 63,130,566 of record NW_026606059.1, read on the forward strand.
GTTCTCACTCTGTGTCTTTGCTTGCTTGCTTTTTTCCCACTTTGGAGAAGCCCATGTTCTTCCTGAACATCTTTCTAAATTGGTTTCATTCAATAAAAATTATCTTGCTTCACTAAAACAAACAAAAATCCAACTTCATCAAGCACACTTGGCTATATACATCAAAACCATTTTGTATCTTTTCATTTTTACCTTGAAAATGATTATTTAAAATTTAGGAATTTCACAGAACTGGGACTACAGTTTTCTACTGAAGTTGAAAAGGATGAGTAGGATTTTGGTTTTCTGAGCAAGGGACTTCTGCAAGAACTCGACCCATCTTTGAAACAGAGGAATTCAGTTTTAGTGTGTGTTGTTTTGTTGACTTTCTAACAGAAATGCCAAGAGAAGCTCTTTTGAGTATTGATAAGCTGCTTTTTGTATTAATAGCAGATGTCTCCAATTTATTTTTGGCATGCATCTCTATAGATACAACTTTAGTTTTCTTACAAGGAAAGAAGTCAGTCTGTTGGGGTGGGAATCTAATCTAGATCCCTCAGACATGCAAAGCGTCGCTCTTTGCACTGGACCACAATCCTAATCTCAGTATTGGTTTTACCATGCTAATTTTTTAAAATTCCTTAACAACTCAGAATTTCAGTGGAAATGTTCTTTAAAAATTTTGCTTTTGGAAGAAAGCTTTACATTTATAAACCACTCTTCATTACTGTTTTGAACTGACCAATTCAAGTGTTCAAGTATTTATGTATTCAAGACTTTAAATATTGGGCTGGAGGGATGGCACAGCGGTAAGGGCGTTTGCCTTGCACGCAGCCAACATGGCCGACCTGAGTTCGATTCCTCCGCCCCTCTCGGAGAGCCCGGCAAGCTACCGAGAGTATTCGATATGCCAGACACAGTAACAACAAAGTCTCCAATGGAGACGTTACTGGGCCCGCTCGAGCAAATCGACCATCAACGGGAGGGCCTTTACCTTTACTATAAAAGCTCTAAAACCCTCTTTTATCATCTCTCTAATCCTTGTGGAAAATTCAGAATCTATTCATAGAACATCTCCTCAACCCTAAAGGTAAAGGTAAAGGTAAAGGCCCTCCCGTTGTTCGTCGATTTGCTCGAGCGGGCCCAATAACATCTCCATTGGAGACTTTGTTGTTACTGTGTCTGGCATATCGAATACTCTCTGAGAGGGGCGGAGGAATCGAACTCGGGTCGGCCATGTTGGCCTCTTGTAAGGCGAACACCCTCAACCCTATGCCGGATATTTTTTCTTTTTAGTTTTCTTCTTTGCCCCAGTACTTAATTTGTATGTGTTGAGATCTTAGGAGCTAAGTGACTATTATAGAAAGAAGATACCAAAATTTGTATTATGAGACTACCAATACTTTATCTTAAATATTGGAAGTATTAAATATATCTTCTAAAAAGTAAGTAATAAAATACAGAGAGATAGTACAGACATGGACATGGCCAACCCATGCTCGATTCCTGGCACCCCATATAGTCCCCTTAGTTCACCAGAATGGATCCCTAAGTGCTACCAGGTGTGACCCAAAAACTTTTTAAAAATGAAAAATAATAATTTAAGGGGTCGTGAAGTGATAGTACAAAGGGTAGGGCATTTGCCTCACATGTAGCCAACCCAGATTTTATCCCTGGCATCCCATATCGTCCCCTGAGCACTGCCAGGAGTAATTCCTGAGTGCAGAGGATCAGAAATAACCCCTGAGCATCACTTGATGTGACCTGAAAAGAAAAGAGAATATAATAATTTTAGAAGAATCTTTTTCTTTTAATACTGCATGGTTAGCAGCTATTCAAACATCTCATGGTAAACAAATTAAAACCCACGCCCCGTATTTTTAAGCAACAAAATGTGCATTGAAATACCGTTCATTTTGTAAATTAGCTAAGCTCTGTAACATTTGATAGTATTATTCTCAATTCTTATCTGTACCTATACAGTCATTGAGCTGGATAAAATGTCACCATGTAGCAATTAAGAACTTCCTATTTTTTTGAATATATAAGTCCACAAGTTCAGTAAATTACAACTTGTCTGAGTCAACAGTGTTACCTGCTGTGACTGCTTTGTTAGAGAATGGAGTTCTGCATGCAAATGAATAGCGGTTGCTAATTCCCAGTATGGCAAAGTATACTTTTTCTCTAACCTCAAATTTCCCTTCTTCCACCCAAGAAAACAGAGTAAGCTAGATCATTGTTATCCTCAGTTCTTTTTTCTCCCATTTCTTGGCCCCAGGCAACCCTGATCTACCCCAGCTCTACCCAAAGGACCCTGGGGAAGCATTATTAGGAACCGGGCTTGAGAGTCTTTGTCATCACCCTTGTCCTTGCAACAATCACACTTGGCAAAGCTTTGCCAAAGCACACACAGCCTAATCAGGACGGGGGAAATGCCAACTCATTTCCTCCTCAGGGGAAAGAAATTTGTGCAACTGATGGTGCAGAGTCATTCTTGCATGGGGAAACTGCTAGTATTCGAGTGAGGTCCTTCTCCAGTGTACTGCGTATGGTTCGCTGGCATATAATTGAACACCTCAGAAAATCCACCTCGAATAAATTAGAATATATTTACAAATGAATTGGTTAATTAGATTGTAGACCTCTCTGGGGGACTGGGTTAAAACAGATGTGTGCAGCAGCCCCTTACAGAGTTACGGGTAAGGGCTTCCTACGAAGCAGGGGGAAGGGAGAGTTCTATCACTCCATCTCCTCGTTGGTGCCAGAGCATTGCAAAATATGCATTTATGCATGAGGCAGGAGAACTCCACGTGTGCCTTGAAGTTAGTTCATTGTTGGAGCTGCTGAAGGTACATATGCTTCAGATAATTGTTCTCTAAGATCAAAATGTTATGAAAGTTGATTCTTTCTTCATTGTGTCAGGAATTCGTAAAAGGATTCCGTTGCAATTAAAGCACAGTTTAGGAGATGCTGCTGAGTACTGAAAAGCACAGGCCATCCAAATGAGAACAGCCAAGATGTGGACTCAAGCCTTGGAGTGAGATATAGCCTGAATCTGCCCTTTCACTGTATTTCTCTCTTGCTTTACCCTTCCATGGAATGACAACTCTATTGGCAGTCCCATGAGTACAGTGTATAGTACTAACAAGGTTTACCTAGTTCCATCATTAGTGTCACTTCTATTGTATTGCTTCAGTCACTCTCCACGGAGCTTTTCCTGTGCACCCATTGAGTCCTGATGGATGCCAGACATATAATGGGACAAGTGACCACTTTCTGGGATGCACCCAGTCCCTTCACTCTGTATGACAAAAAAACTGGCACGTATTTCCCAGCCCTTCTGGTGAGAAGAAGCAACAACTCTGGGGTGACTTACAAACAATAACACAAAACAAAATAAGCATGGGCTATATGCCCATGGCGTGATAGCACAGCAGGTAGGGCATTTGCTGCAGGGCATTTGCCTTGCATATGGCCAACCCGAGTTCGATTCCTCAGTCCCTCTAGAAGAGCCCTGCGAGATACTGAGAGTATCCCGCCCGCACAGCAGAGTCTTGAAGCTACCTGTGGCGTATTCAGTAGGCCAAAAACAGTAACAACGAGTCTCACAATAGAGACGTTACTGGTGCCTGCTCGAGCAAATCAATGAACAATGGGAAGACAGTGCTACATGCCCACACTTTCTCATTCACTAATCACAGAACCACACTTCAGGAAGGTAGCAGTCAGTGTTTCCTCAAAGATCATTCCCAAAAGGATCAGAGCAAGGAGGCGGGGACAGTAGTAGCACCAGGAACAGTAGGGGAGAGGGTCATTTGAGTCAGATGCTGAGTGATATTTTTTCTGGAAAGGGAGCTTGTAAGCCAAATAAGTTTGCACTCTCTATGCAAACTGTAAAGCCCCATGCTAGGATTGGAAACAAGGGGTGCATCCAATATAGAATATCAACATCAGACCTTTCCTCCTTGTAACTGATACTGCTTGAGATACTGTCAGCTCCCAGAAGACTCCTTTGTGTCACCTCGGCTTGCCAAGTCCCTAGCAAAGAACGGGTGGATGGTTGGGAGCAGATACCCTGCTCTTCAAATTAGAAGTTCCACCTAGAAAATCTTTGGGGAAAATTAGGCCTGAGGAAGGATTTTCAGTGGCTCATGTGTCCTGCTTCACCCTTAAATTGAAGATGCCTTATTGTCACTATTAATTGCTTTGGTTTTATTTTGTTTTTTTCTGTCTTGAGAAAAGTGAGTCATTAACAGAAATCACTTATGAGGAGTTGGGTCATCATTAAACAAAGGTTTTTTTTTTATTTCCTATATCTGATTTTTTTTAAAAAAGAAACTTATAGACAAATTCATCAAAGTCCTGAAGAAATATTTTTATGTTCATATTGCCATGAAAGTACACATCTCAAGAGGGGAGATGCCAGTGACTCATGAACTCGGACATCACATTTGCTTGGTCATGTGGGTGCAAGCAGCATGAGGTCAGGCAGCTTATGCTTGCCCATTCTTTGTTCAAGGTGGTTTTTACTGCGTTTTTCCAACCTTCCTCCACATGGGGCTTCTCCCTAGATAAAAGTCCAGTTGCTAAGGAGTTTGCCAAAGGGGGTAGGATTGGGAGTGGTGATGGTCTTCTTTGAAATTCCTTTCCTGGCCTTTTGTTTCTGCTGGAGCTTCTCTGGGTCTGTTACTGGTGATAGGTGAGGGCCTTAGTTCCTGTTTTCTGCAAGGTTGACTTTAGGGACTTCAGGGCTTTTACTTCCCAGGAAATTTAACTACCATTGCCTTGGGAGGGGACCTTCCCTATCTGTCTGCCTGCCTTCCTGCCTACATCAACATTACAGCAGTGGTACTGTAGAATTAAATATTACATCAAAGTGGATTTTATTGCTGCTATGACATCTTTTAGTAAGAGTGAATACTGCCTAAAAGAAGAAACTTTTCTAAGTTAGTTGTATTTGAATGTTCAGATTTGGTTTATGGGGAGGACGGGTGGGTGTTTTGAAGAATTTCAAAATTCTGGTAATTGACATCATGGGCTATGTGAGATCAGAACATTTCAATGCATTCTGTTCTCTGGGTCTTTAAGTGCCAGTTAGCAGGTAAGAGCTTAGAGCTCACCCCTCTGGTCCTATGAGTTAAAGAGATTTGTGGGCAAGATTGAGCTACTTTCCTGGAGGAATTTCTATTTGAACCCTATGGATTGGCAAACTGGGTTCCTTTCATTCAGTTCTTCCTCTTCCTCTTTGGATGCTGAAGGCAGGCAAGGACAGGTTAATCGGGGTCACACGCAGGACCTACATGGGAAGAGAAATCTTAGCCACTGAGGGGATAGGCTTGAAGTTGGAGGGAGGGAAGTGTCTGCTGATGCCAGCAGGGAGGCAAGCAGCACCACAGGGAACCCTGAGTTGTGCTGGGAATGTGGATTAAGGGCAGGTGCTTAGCCCCAGGGCAGGGAGCTGGAGTAAGAAAGAGCCCCCCCACCCCCCACCCACCCTTTCAGCTCCAGTGTGCACTGACATTGCCATCACACCTGCTTCCTGGGTTAGAATTTGGACAGGGCTCCAGAATTAGTCCTGAAAATTTTGTTTTGTTTTGTTTTAACATAGTACTTGGTAATGAGGGTACATGGAAGGAGATGTGTATGCATGGTACATATGTTTGTGTAGGTGCACAAAAAACATTAAATAACACATGCTGTACTGTATGCATGATGTAATGTGTACATACATAGGGATGCATATTTGCTTCGTCTGAAAGAAGTAGCCGCATTGGCTTAAATAAATTCCACTGCCATACCTAAGCAGTTATGGCCTAGGGAATGTGACCATGAGCTTCTGGCTTCTACTTCAAGCCCACACTGCTTCTCAGGGTAGGAATGGGGATCAGTCTCACCCATACCAGAGGGCCACGTAGCTCCCCAAAGGAAAAAATGGATGCAAAGATGAAAGATATCATCTCTTCATTGTAGGAAATGCAAGAATGATGTGTATGCTTTCGACTGCAATCCACCTTAGCATTTCTCCATGAGTTTGTTTGCCCTGTTGTAGGACTCTATTTATTTGGAGGAAAGTGTGGGTTAAATTCTTGAGCTCAGAATGCAAATTTAGTGGCCGGACTAAGAAAGCATACAGTTAGAAGAGCTTGAGACAGACAATGGAAAGAGTATAGGGGGCCTATAGCTGAGGTGGCTCAGCTATAGACTGAGACCTTAAAAGGGTGAGACATTGGGTGTGATCCTCAAGATCCCTGCAAGATCCTGCAAGATCCTCAGCACAACTGCACAACAAAAGGGGTGAGGGGTGCTAATAGGATTTTTCAGGTGCTAAATCCCTCAATTTTGAACCTAAGCTTCTCAGACTTATCTCTTTGAGGTAGCTGATCCTCAAAGGCAGGAAGGGGGGGTTGAATTAAATTTGCAAATTAGATGACCAGGTATTTCCCTTTGGGAGTTTGAAGACTTCAAATAGCAGGATACAACAAACTTGCATGCTCAAACAAATTGATTATTACTTGATTGGTTGTTCCGTTGTTAATGTTCTAGAAAAGTATCTAGGTTTCCTCTTAACAGGGTAGTTTAAAAAAAAGTTAAGAGGAAAAGAAAAATAAGATGTGTTGAGGGGAGTATGTAGATTTGAAAAATAGCATAGCCTCTGAAGATCGTTAGGTTATCAAGCCTTTTACTTCTTGGTCTCCAGTCCAGCCCAAGGGTTAGAGCTGAAATCTTTGCCTAAATTGATCATTTGCTGTCTGGTTGAATGTTTAGAATGAGAGGTTAATCCCATTCAAATTAATAATGGGCAAGTTCCCAATTTATGCAAAGCACCTTGACAACCCAGACTAATTGGTTGTCGAAAACAGTCTTCAAAAAAATCATATTGTCCACAGAGAAGATTATTTCCTTCTACCAACCTTCGTCTTTCATATCAACCCATCTCTTCTCCTTCCACCAGTATCTCTTTCTTATTTACTAATGCCCACTAACGTGATTTTGTATTTAAGCATCATTGTTTTTCCAGCCATCTTCCTGGGCTATGAGTTTTCCCCCAGCTTTCTTTTCAAAAATAGTGGCTTCAAGGTAAGGAAAGTAAACCAAATGTCCTTGGGACATTTTCGGAGTTGTTTTTTCAGGGTTAGTTCCATTGCCAAGGCAAGTAAAAAGGGAAGTTATCTGTGAACAAAGCAAAAATGCATTGCATTTTTTGGAAGGCCAGGCAAACAAATTCCCAGACAAAGATTCATATAGCCTCAAAATAGTTTTAGCAAGATCTACTGACTCACGAAAACTTCTACCAGCTTACAGCATCACCTCTTAAAGTGGATAATTGTGTATGATGAGAGAGATTCCTACAAAGGATTTAAAAAATGTGCTTATGCAGCTTTGATAGTTGATTCCTGAATAAATAATTGCCCTTTACACACCTGGAAGTTGCCTTTACAAAGACTTGACCAATCCTGGTTTCAGATGATTTTCTTGGCATTCCTAAGGATGGAGTGGGCTAGGAATGGTCCCTTGGTTCTATAAATGAAGTGATCCCTTGGTTCTGTTCTGTGGACTGGCTGAACACACAATGGCACTCTATAGCAGTTAAGAGTGAGCTGTGGAGCTGAGCTGACCTCACCTGTGTGCAAACCTGGACAGATGCTTAGCCTTTGTGTCTCAGTTTACCAGCCCTCCTTAAGGGCTTTGCTTAATTGAAACTTGTTTTGTTGTCAAATAACATGGAAAAATTTTTAGTTATTGAAGACTTAACTTTTTTGGTATTTGTGCTTTACATAAGGACCACCACCTTATAATGATCAACTGCGATCAATACTCAGTTTCTTGCTTTATTTTTAGTGTGACATGGTTTACCAACCCTTTTCCCCCGGCCCCAGTGTTGGGGAAGTTAAAACAGTATAACTCAGTGTAAACATGTGTCAGCCTAGAGATATTTCCAGATATTCAGTGTCAGTAGACACAAGCTTATTTGCACAAGTTAAATGAATAGTGCTGTCTGCTCTGAGAAAGGATGAACAATGTATACCTCTCCGAGTAAACCTGGCTGAGTTACCTTACCTTGTCTGTCTATAGAAGCTGATGATAAGAAACAGTGGGTCCTGTCAAGATAATGTTCGGGAGCCTTTTAATTTCAGGAGAAAACAAACCTGTTCCTTGGGTCTGGAAAACAATAGGTTTGTTTAAGGGATGTTTGATTTTGGCACTTGATTTGTAGCGTGTACTTAGGGTTTTGGTGTTTTGTTTTTTTTTTAACGTTTGCTGAGACCTCATTTTCAGCATTATTCCTCCCTTTTGAGAGGACAGGGAAGGAAGTGAATGGAGTGATCAGACAAATCTCCCCACATGAAGGAAGTTAGAAGAAGTGGAGGATGTATCCTACCCAGCGACAGGTGTACTTTCTGCCACTTGTGTAACAACTTCATCTTTCAGAAAATTGCATCTGAGCCATAAAGGTTGGCAGTGATTTATGCTGACTTGGCGGGAGGCACCTTGCCCACATGTAGCGAGTACCATGAAACTTTCCTTGCCTTCTGAAACGGCTCTAGAGCCTCTTCCTCCAGCTCTCTCTCCCTGACTTGCCTTGCTGACATGTTTGACGTGTGATTTGAAGGTCTGCAGGATCTGGAGCCATCTGGAGCCCTGGAGAGTAGACACGGGGTAAACAGCTGTTAAAACTTTCCAGCCACATCTCAGGCTCTGACTTACAGTCCTTTGGGGAGATCATGTACAGAACCTAGACTCATGGGGAGGCCGGCGTCTGGCAGGAGTCGGGGTTCGCCATTGTGCTCCATCATCAGGACACTGAATCCTGCCTAGTCTGGTGCTCAGGGCCAAATTGTCGGTGCTTTGTTGGCCCACATTGGTTTTCTCTGCCACCCCCAAATAGATCAGAAAGGCAAAAAGCGAAACCCAGACTTCTCGTTAGACATCATAATATACACAATAAGACTGAAATGAAGTAAGATGACAGAATCAAGAGGGCACACTTTGGAGTCAAGGTCACCTTGTGTGTGGGGGGGGGGCACGGCGGGGTGGGGGATGTTGCAAGTTGGGCTGTGCCACTGCTGGCCCTGTGACAGCACAGCAGTTAAGTCATTTGTCTTTTGTTGACTTTGCTTCCTAGTCTCTCAGTAGGGGTGAGAGTGGCATTACTTCCTAGAGCTATTATGAGACTAAGCGACTTTTAAGGCACCCAGAATACTGAAAGCTATATAGTTTTTGCTGTTTTGTTGCCTTCCTCCACCCCTCACCCCCACCCAGCACCCCCAGACTTACTCAGTGGGCCCCAAAGCCAGGGATACGAACTGCAACATCTGGAAAATGCCTCTAGCCCCATCTCTTACTTCTTCCTCTCCCAGTCCTGACTTGGTTTCCCTTGTTTCTTTCTTTTTAGTGGGGAGGGAGAGTTTGGACCCTACCCACCAGTGCCCAGAGCTTACTCCTGGCTCTGCACTCAGGGATCACTCCTAGCTGGGCTCAGGGCACCATATGGGTTGTTCATGATTGAACCAGGGTCAGCTTTGTGCAAGGCTAGTGTCTTGCCCACCGCAGTGTCTCTCTAGCTCCTCCCCTTGTTTCTCAAATGCTTCCCTGACCAGCCCTCCCCGAAGCCACCACCCATGTCACCACACTAATGCCCGTGTATTTTAAGTCCCCCGTTGAGTGTGTGGTACTTCTGTCTTGCATTGCTTCAGGGCCTGTATCCACTCCCTGGCTCTCTGGGGCGTGTCTCGGTTAAGCTTGAGTCCCACTTGAAGGTCCAGAGCCCGTCTTGCAGTGGGAAGTAGGCACTGCAGCCAGTACTTCTTGAAAGGAAGGAGTGACTGAATGATGCGCTCATGAGAGTAGGTTCTAAGTCATCTTGGCTGTGTGTTTCTCTCTTCCTTCTGAGTTGGCCAGACTGGATTTCTCCTCATCCCACTAGCCTCTGTCCTTTTCCATTTACATTATGGCAGCAGTGAAAGAGGGAAATAGCTGTGAGGGAAATAGCCACATGTCTCGCTGGGACATGAGCTGCATCCTCCCCCTTCCCAGCTGGCATCTTTTAGACTCTTCTGATGGCAGCTAAGAGACCTCAGGACCTCTCCTTTCTCTCCAGGCCAGTTCTTTGGGGACTCTTGCCATGTAGATGTGCCCCATCTACTGGTCGAATCTGGTGGCTACATGCTCCGTGGATGGAATTGCCTTGCTCAGTTCCTGTGGACCCGGTGTCTCTTTACCAGCAGCTGGAACCCTGCTGGGCTTTCTACCAGCCATCATCTACCAGGCAGCAAAATTCAAGCGCCATTTGCTCACGAATCTTCAATTTGGGCCTCCATGGCATCTAGCTTTTTTCATCAGACGGCACACACATCCTGTGGCCGGCAATCTTGAATTTACATGATTTCACACTTGCACCCACAAGCTGAAATCTGTGCTTCCACATCAGCGTCCACTCCTTGCTCCTGTGTGCTTGGCTGCACTTGCAGGATTCAAGGAGGAACTGCTTAGCAAGATTACTCAAAAAGCTGAAGGCAATATGTGCACCTTCCAGCTTGTTAACCTTTTCTCCCTGTCTCTCTCCTCCCCTTCTTCTCTCCTTGTTCCTTTCCATCTCCCTGCTTCTTTCTTTCCTCTCTTTCCTGCGTTCTTCCCTCCCCCCTTCACACACACGTGCTCTCTCTCACACACACGCAAACACACACTCAGGCTTTAAATTGATTCTAAGGCTCAATAAAATTCAAAGGGAACAGATGGGTGTATTTTGGTTTTGTTCAGGGGCCATACCTGGCGGTGCTAAGAGCTTACTCCTGGCTCTGTGCACAGGGATCACTCCTGTCTGGGCTTCTGGAGGGACCGAGCCTGGGTCAGTCGCTGCATGTAAGCCAAGCACCCTACCTGCTGTGCTATTGCTCTTGTCTCTAAATTTAATTATTTTAATAAGACAAAGTGATCCTCTGTCAAAGTCTACGTCTTAGCCTTTGTGTCTGGCTGTGTTGTGAAGTATACGGTGAAGTAGCATATGAGAAGAGTGAGTCAAGGCAATGGAGCAGATCAGTGGGCTCAGGGCCTGTGGGAAGCGTGTGCAGCCTGCCGTGCTGCTCTGAGGGAGCTGCTGTCTGAATGTGAGTTGGGGGGGATCATGTTGTGTCTTTAACTTTGCTGCTTTCCAAGGGTTCAACTAATGGATCCATCCAAAAGAATTTCCTCATACCCTTCTCTCAAATTTCTGTACCAGAAGTAGAAAGAAAGCACGAAATGTTCCTCGATTGTTCACTCACTCAGTTATGTTTGCTACTCGCCCTCTCCCAAATATTAGGTAGTAATTTTTTTTCACTCTTGTTATTCCATGATCTGCTTAGCCCCTCAAGGGGACTGATTGTGGCAGCTGGGCCTCACATCTGTCCCTTTGATGACTGCATTGCTTATAGTTCCAAGGTTTGACAGGTAAACTGAATCACCTTGCAGCTTAGATGGTTTTTTCGCAGTTCAGTCTGTTTGCAGACAACGGAATACATGTGCCTTGCATCCCGCAGAGCAGAGGTGTGTGTGTGTGTGTGTGTGTGAGAGAGAGAGAGAGAGAGAGAGAGAGAGAGAGAGAAAGCCACTGAAGAATGTATTGACTTCCCTATCATGCAGCAATTAGAAAAATCCAGGAAGAAGCACTTTACCTTCAGCACACCAAGCAGTTCTGTGTAGTCAGCCCCCAAATATTGTCTGTGCTCAGTGCTGTCAAGATTTCAACTCAGGGGCTGGAGCGATAGCACAGCGGGTACAGCATTTGTCTTACATGCGGACGACCTGAGTTTGATTCCCAGCATCCCATATGGTCCCCTGAACGCAGCCAGGAGCAATTCCTGAGTGTGTGGGCCAAGAGTAACACCTGTGCATCGCCGGGTATGACCCAAAAAGGAAAAAAGAAAAGGATCTCACCTCGGCATGCGTTCTTTTTCCTTTCTTTTCTCTCTCTGTCTCTCTCTGTCTCTCTCTGTCTCTCTCTCTCTCTCTCTCTCTCTCTCTCTCTCTCTCTTGGTCTCAGCTGGCAATGCTCAGGGCTTACTCCTGACTCTGCATTCAAGAATTTCTTTTGGCTGTGTTTGGGGGACCATATGGGATGCTGGGGATTGAATGCAGGTCAGCTTGTGCAAGGCAAATGCCCTACCGACTGTGCTATTGCTCCACCCCACTCCCCCCGCCTCTTCTTAAGACATCAAAATAGGGGGTGGAGAGCTAGATCAATGAGCTGCACCCATGCTTTATATTCTGGGTTTGCTTCCCTGCGCCACGTGGTCCTCCCCCGCCAAGTACTACCAGGAGTAGTCAGCCCCTAAGCCCTGCTGAATGTAGCCCAGAAACTTAAAGAGACAAAAAAGGCAATAAAATGTACCAGTGATTCCAGCAAGTTCTCCTGATTCTAATCCTGAATATTAATCCTGTCGTTCTGTCTATGAAGGTATTATTTTATAAATTTGTGTGTGCACAGATTGATAAATCAGTAATTGGATAAATGCTAGGTAATAAATCATGATAGCTGCACTATGAATTTGCCTGAGATTCTTAGAATTCCATAAGGGTTTTGTTAAAATAAGGCTTGGGAAATACGTTTTGTGATGTCAAAATATGATACATCGTGATTTTTGCTTCTACCCAGCTTCCCAGCGGGATTAGGGGCCTTCCCAATATGGCTGGTGATGGCTTGGGCGCCTGAACTCACAGTCCCATCCTTGTTTAGCTGTGACGACGGTTCTTGGAGAGTCCTTGTAATCCCTAAATTAGCCAGAGAGGTAGATGGATGGAAAGAGTGTCTGTTGGGCGAACCCTAATTGAGGCTGTTCTTTTGTTCCCAGCTCCAGACTAAATTAATGCCTTAATAACTGAAATTCTCTGTTTCACCCCCTCACCTGGAAGACTATTAAAGTCAGTGGGAAGGGGTTCATCTCGGTGGTAGGAAGACACTTCCCAGGGCCTCTTCAGACCCCAGCAAGAAGGGTAGACGTTGCAGGGTGGGGGGGCGGGGGGGAGGGCGGGGAGGTACCTCCCCAGCCTGCCACCCCCTGCAAGAGTCCCAGCCTTCTTTATCCTCTTACTCCACTGCTGTCACACTAGAAGGTTGCCTCCTTCTTACTGCAATTAAGTCATTTCAGTCTTTCTCATGCTTTCCCTTCACCCTAGAGATGCCTGTTAGGGCGAAATGCAGGCATTCAAGCTGCTCATAGCATTCAGGGAGTTGGGGAATTTGGCTTTTAATTACTGTGAAAAGATGATTATTTAGAGACTCCACACCCCTCCTACAGATCCTGTGGAATGTTGTGGTGACTGGAAAGGGCGGTGGGGGTGGGGTCCTCAACATGCTTAACTAGGTGAGTTACAGGTCTGGAGTAGGGGGTGAGGGGTAGCAGCCTGAGTCTCCTGCCATAGATTGATCAAGATATTCAGAGTCCTTCGTTCATGCCACGGGCCTCCTTTGCGCGACATGGCTTAAAATCTGTCACAGGTGTGCGTGGAGTCTCTAAAGCCACAAACATTCCCGTGATTTCTGAAAAGTCTCTGGCCATCGAGATCGCCTGCACTTCACACGCTCTGTCTTCCAGACAACTGAAATCACATCAAAGCTAGTGCGTGCATTCCGCATCTATAGATTTAGTTGACAGCCCATCCGGAACTGTTGATTTGCTGAGAACACTAGTGATGGTGACAGGGACAAAAAAGGGGACAGCCTGGGTGAGATTAGGAACAGAGCCCTAAAGAATGGGAAACACTGGCACGGGGCATCACTAGGGTGGTCTAGGTGGTACCCAATAACCTGGATGACTCAGACCCTATGGACAACTTAGAAAGATCCCAGAGTTAATCTCCTCAGCATCCCGCCCTATTTTAATGCCCCACATTCTTGGAATAAAAAAAAAACTCATCCACTCCCCCCCTTGCTAAAAAGGATCCAAGGGGAAAGGCCTCTGCCTTTCTCTGGAATCCTTTAGAGGATCTCTCCCACATTCCATGCTTTCCTGCTTTCTTCCATCTTCCCTTCCTCTGCTTTCAATAAAGCCTTTTCTAAATTCTAGCCCCTTGCTTTCCAGTTTTGCTTTCAGTCTTGACTGTTTGAGAACAGGAGCACCTATGGACTGTGTATTTGGCTTTTCCAATGTATTTGAAGCTTCTGCTGACCCTGCTGGCCTTTGCGTGGCTTGGAGCACTGCTGTGTATGAGTACTACTCATTTGGCTTCATGGTCACCCCTACCACCCCCATCCCTGCTTAGGTTTTTTTGTGGGTTTTTTTTTCTTTTTGGGTAATACCCAGTGATGCTCAGGGGTTACTCTTGGCTCTGCACTCAGGAATCACTCCTGGCAGTATTTAGATCTGCAGACATAGAAAATTGCGAACCATTGTTAGGTGTCTGGGAATTTAATTTGGTCAAATTTAACTCCCATATGCTGGTTTGTTTGGGGGGCCACACCCTGTGGTCTTTGGGGCTGCTCACTACTCTGTGCTCCCAGCATTGCACAGGGGATGTCTTGGTGTCAGGGTTTTAACCAGTGTTGGCTGTATGCAGAGCAGGCAAACACTTCAACTCCTTCCCAGCCCTCACTTGCTCTTAGAATTGTTCATCTGACCATGGCACACTCCTTGCATCTGTTGCTTCACTGATGCGTAGTGAAGGTCTGACCCCCATGACTCCCTTGCAGTCTTCTCTGTAGTAGAGGACCTTGACCAGGAGGAGGGTTTGGCTTGTTATTGTGCTCCCCTGTCCTGATAGTATAATGCCTTCCCTGGAGGCATCACTGGGGAATGGATGGGGGATGGACATCGATGACTGTGAAACGTCATTGTCACCTACAGTATTTCATATCTTCTTTTAGTCCTGTTTCTCTAACCTGGGGTAACTGCAAACTCAGGCTTCCCACAAGTTTCCTAGCAACCCAATCATACATTGCGGGTTTTGGTGTGAAACCCTACAGAAGTCTGAGAAAATAAAAATGATATAAATGCTAGTAAGGAAACTTCACAGTGCCGGAAGTGGTTCATTAGGTATAAGGTGTAACCAGTCAAAAGCCATTTGCTTCTCATCTGCCCTAAGAACCCCCCTGGATCTGGGGGCATATGCAGATGGGGCTGACCTCTGGGAAGTATGATCTCTCCTTCAGAGCTGGGTTAAGCTCTTGATGCAGTGCCAGGCATTTCTGACTAGAAAGACTATAATTCAGCACAGACTCTGTAGTAGCTCCCTGGGTGTTCCTTCCTCCCCAGCCCCCAAGAAGCAAATAGAGGAGGCACTTGCCCACGGTGTGCTCATTTGAGCTCTCTAATCAAAATGCCTCCTGTCTGTTTCTGAAGTACGTTTAGACAAATTGGGTCTATTATTCCACTTCCTCTTTGATAACTTTGCGGACATACTAGTGCCTGCCTCTAGGTTCTTTGGAAGACCAATGACCAGATAGACATAAAGTGCCTTACTACAAAGAGTTGGGCATATAAGAAGCTTGCGATAGATGTTAACTACAGTGACACTATTTTATATGGCCAGAGAATTTATTGCTTTATCCTAAGTCAACACCTGTGAGTCCTTCTCATCCCATTTCTTCCAGACAGTATAGGGGACCCAATTCCCGCTGCCCTCCCCTCCCCTTGCCCCACCTTCCTCTCTGCTGTCTTGCCTGTCTCTGACTTGTAGCATTAGGGATGACAGTGGCTACACTGCTGCTTGCCTCAGCACATCAGCACTGTACAGGCCACCTTACAGTACCTGAAAATCCTTATTGCACAGAGCTCTGAGGTAAGCACGCACCTCATGCGTTCAGTCTGAACAACCACGCTGTTTTGGTCATTCCCTGCCAGATTGTCCTTCTTTCTGAAGTCACTTAAGCACCTTTAATCTAATGGAACATTTTATTTATCTATTTATTTATTGCTTTTTAGGTCACACCCGGCATTGCACAGGGGTTACTCCTGGCTCATGAACTCAGGAATTGCTCCTGGCGCTGCTTGGGGGACCATATGGGATGCTGGGAATCGAACCCGGGTCAGCCGCGTGCAAGCAGACCCTATCTGCTGTGCTATTGCTCCAGCCCCCAATGGGACACTTTTAGACTCCAGCAACTTCTGAATAACAGTTGGAAAAAAATTAATCTTGAGTCTACCCTCAAGAAAGTGAGCCCCGTACCATTAGTCAAGATTAGATAAGAACTTCCACAGAAATGGGCCTCTAAGAAATTACCAGTTTCTTACTGAATGAGCCTTCATTATTTTTGCCTTAAATTAACTTGCAAATCCATTCTTTGTATTTTTAAGATATGTGATGAGCATGGAAGTTCATGTGTTTTCAGGCTGTCATTCGCTTCCTTTCTTTGCTTATTCAGAATGGTGCTTTGGATCTTGGTTCTGCTTCCAGTAGTCAGATCTTTGGCCTGATTCTTGCCCTCCTCCGGTTTTGGGCTTTTACATGTGCATTTGGTCTGGGCAATCTTGGTGGTTCCTGTCTTATTTTAATTTCATGATCTGTTTCTCTTCTTAACAAAGAGTGCTCACGTGTTGTGCCTTTAGCATACAATAGAAAAGTGATCATGGATCACATTGAAAAAGGTCCACTGCCCATTCTCAGTGCCGTTTGGGCACAGAAGGTAACTGACTTCCAGGCAGTGCTCAGGGCGATCTGGATTTCTTTTCTGCATCTCTGTGGATCTTATTGGAACCATGGTCATTTGATGTGGACAATGCTGTGCTCGACACACACCAGTGGCCAAACTCCAGCCATGTCTTGGAAGATCACAGGTGGGGTCCCGAGGCTGCCTGAGTCACCGTTAATGAACCAAACTGCCTGAAATGCCCCAAAGGTTGCCTTTTGGCACTTGGCAGGAAAATCCTTTTCATGTTTGTTTCAAGGTTGTCAGATATCATTATCCCCAAGTATTAAAATTTTCAAAGAAAGGAGGCAGTGTGTTTGATTTATAGAATAATTATCTAGCTTTAGCCCCAACTTGGCTTTGGCAATGGTTTTGCAAGCACTCGAAAATTAAATCCATTTTTTATGGCACTACAAGGTATTATCTCACAGCAAATGATAATTAAACACCTGTGAAATCAATTAGCCCTTTAAGCAGGGAAAAAAAGTTTTCCAATTATGTTTTCGCACCTCCAAAACTTTTATAATTCCTAAACCAACACTCGTGAAGCAAGAGATGGTTGATTGGCGTTGCGGGGTTAACTTTCCCTAAAGATCATCCCAAAATTTTGCTTAAACTTAATCCCAAGGAAAGCAATGTGTAGGACCAGCTCCCTCCCAGAGAGGATGCAATCGCCTTTGGAGCTCTTAGCAGTTATCTGTCTGACACACAACTGTGCCGTCAACTCCAGTACAAAAGAAGTTACTCACTTTGCTTTTTTGCTGCCAACTTTTACTTGACAGTTTATTTAAAAGCCAAGATACCTTAATGGAAACCAAGCAACAAGATGTTCCATGTGACAGAATTGCTCTCTCTTTCAGGGCTCCGTAGCCAAGAGTTTCTGAGCCACCTTCATTACGCATTCATTCCCTGAAAACAGGCTGATTGGTTCATAGCTGAAAACCAACCCAGTGGAAAACTGGGACTCAGGCCGACCTCCCAGCCCCACAGGATCATGAGTATTTAGTCCTTGGCTCTGCCAATAAACTCGCTCTCCTGGATGATTCTTTTAGAATATGCTATGCACCTCCAAAGAAGATTTGAGGTACAAGCGTACATAGCAATTTGTGACTCAAAAGATGAAAAACATAATGCCAGACTTTTGAAAGTCTTGGCGTTGCTTCAGATGAACAAAGGTCATCTGAAGAAAGAGCTGCCTGTCCTTCCTGATACTCATTGGTGCTTTGCACCCTGGACTTTTGTGCATCATCTGTCTCCTTAGATTCTCAGTAGGTCTTGTTAGGTAGGCAAGTCTAATAGGATTGCTGCATTTTATAAACAAATGTGAATTCAGAACCAGAGCAATTTACTTAAAATCAGACAGTAAAGATCAGAAACTCTGTTTTCTGTTTATGAATTTGTTTGTTTTATCTTGCCACTTGCTATAATCATCTCCTTAAAATATCTCCTTTTAAAAACTTTTTCACCCCAAGAGCCACTTCTAACAGGATCTTGCTTACATAGCGGTGGCATTTGGAGACGTTGACAGGTCTTCACATCAACCAAATGGCATAGATGTCTGTTGCCTAAAACAAAAATGAAAGGGAACTTCTCTCTGTCCTTTTTAGAAACTACCTCTGAGAAATTCTGGTGGCAGTGGCCAGCAAATCGGGACATTGTAGGACCTGAAAGGTACATTCCCTTAGGAATGAACAGTGAGTGCTGGCATTCCTTCAACAAATATTTCTTAAAAGAGGACCCTGCTCCAGGCATAGGTTTAGGGGCAGGAGTCCCCATGAGGAAATAAGAACAGCTAATTTCCTGCTCTTCAGGGTCAACATTTTCTTCGTAGGAAAACAACGGTAAAGCAGCAGCCATGGCTGTGACACACACAGGGAAATCCTTTGGCTCATATGGTACAGGGCATTAGGATGGTGAGTCTGTGAACATGGACTGGCCTGGGAGGGCCTGGTCTCTTTGAAGATGAACTGTGTGTGTAACACTGGTTTGCACCATCAAGTAGATCTGGAAAAAAGTGTGTTTCATCATAGAGTTCAGAGAGTCTACGTCTAGAAGATGATAATGAGTGTAAAAGACAGACAGTGGCATGGTTGATGGGGTATGAGGAGCAATGCATACAGAGCTGTGGACACAAGCCATTGTTCCCAGCACCTACCTATCAGGGTGGGGAGTGGATATTAGAAGCACCCTGAGGACCCACTGGACAGCTCCCAGCCTGGGAATGACATTATACAGGATTCTTACTGTTCTACAGAGATGGGTGCATTGGAGCCCAGAGAGATAGTACAATGGGTAAGGCAGTTGCTTTACATGCAGTCAGCTCAGGTTCAATCCGTGGCACCCCATATCATCCTTTGAAGTTCTACCTGAGTGATCTCTTTGTGCAGAGCCAGGAGTAAGCCCTGAGCATTGCTGGGTGTGGCACAAAAACAGAACAGGAGAAAAAATTGAATACGTTCTTGCCTGAAATGAATAAAGATCTGGGCATGTTGCTGGTTGTGATGTTCTTGTAAAGACCAGCAGAGGAGTAGAATTATAGGAAAGAGGGCTTGAGGAGACTGGTTCCCAGAGAATTACCAAAATCATCAGGCATTTCCTCACTTATTTGGCCAGTGTGTAGCATGCTGTTTGACATGTAGGAGCTGCTAAGTTGGCATGGTTGTCCAATGAATATACATAGGGTATGAAAACATCAGATGCTGAAATGTTCTCTGTCCTACGTCCTCTTCCAGAAAGGAAGCCTGCTAGGAGTTGGCTCAATGGTAAGCTCCTTCATAGGGGAACTTTGCTGAGCAGCTTGTGCTGGAGGAGAAAGAGGGAGAGGTGACAGCTTCATGGACTTTCTGGGAGCATTATTGTCCTTTATAGAATGTAGACTCGCTGAGCTTCCCAGTTTCCAATGACTTCATGAGAGGATGGTCTGTCTATAAACAGTAAGTGACATCAGATAATGAAGCATAGCACAAATTTTTATGTCCTGTAGGCACACATATGTACCTGTACATTAATACATTTACATATCCAGATGGGAAAGATAAAGCTTTTCACAGACAAGCAACTACATGCAACATTCATACTACATCCGTGTTCAGTAATTTCCTAGGCACGCACATTTTCCATCATCACAAGTCTCTGAAGTCTCATTAGTTCAGTGCCAAAGGCCCTGTGTCTGTTCACCTGGACTGTGAATGTCAGAAGGTGACACCCGGGAATGTCAAAGTGTGGTAAGGGAAAAGATGGGAAGGTGCGGTTAGCTGAACCTGGCTCATTTCATTAACTCTAATTGGATTCTCCAGGTATTTTATAATCACATAAGTTCAGGGAGCAGATGAAAGGCTCATGAGCTGACAAAGAATGTCGGGCATGTCCACTTCACCACTGGACAGCCCCTGTGGAGCACCAACTCTGTGATGGGAACAGCCCAGCAGGAATTCCAAACATTCTCCTAATCCCACGACTGACCACAGCTGGCTGTGCAGAAGAGAATGTCTCGATTCAACAAGGGAAGTGGTTGGACATGGGAGTCAGCCCACTTTTCTTTGGGCATGGGGAGTTGTTGCCTTGGTTTACTCAGTGTTTGTCATTAGGAAGCCAGGAGATGTGGCATTCCCCCCCACCACCACCACCCCCACCTCCCGCTTTTCCTTTCTTTTCTTGGAGAGACATGTATACAAGACTCTACTACTGAGCTGAGTCCTGGCTCACTGACTTTGATTCTCAGCGTAGGTGTTGGATAGATGCTGTGCTTTATGGGACATGCATTTCCCATCTTCACTAGTGCATGGTGAAATGAGGAGAGGGATTGCATGTGTGCATGTGGCACTTGCACACTTGATTGTGGTGTGCTGACAATTGCACACTCTTCTGCTGGGGGGTCCCAAAGGGCAGGGCTACTGGGATGTCACTGGGCATCTGGGGTGGTACCAGGGATCCGGCTCCCCAGGCAGCAGGGCCATGGCCTACCACATGAAATCTTGAGAAGAGAAAAATAGAACAATGGTTAACTTCATAGGAAGAGAGCAATGGACTGGCCCACCCACGGCACTGTCAGCAGTGAGGAGGGGCAGGGCAAGTGCCTCCTGGAGCAGAAGAGAAGCAGAGGAAAGAAAAAAGCTGGAGAGTGGGTCCGACCTCTCAGTGGGGAGCAGCTGGCATGTCCAGCCTTCCATAGTGCTGGCACTTCCATCAAGCTTCAGCCTGCCCACCCTGGCTGTGCCACTTGGCAGCTATGGTCGCACCAATCGTGGGAAAGACTAATGGAACGATCATGACTTCAGGCTTTCCTGCCACCCACCACAGGGTCCTCTGCACCCACATCTCCTTCTGAGTCTTGCATCTACTGCCACTTGGCATGTCACTCCCTTCTCTCCCACCCTGACTTTGAGCAATTTTTAGAAATGCTGTTACCAGAGCGTTTAAAGCCACAGTGACCTAGAATCACATTGTCTCAGGAGCCTGAAAACTGAATGTTGCCACATGTCAAAGCTGATGTTCCCAAAGCTCGCCTCTTTTAAGGGGCTGCCACAGAGTGACACGTTACCCACCATGAATTTCCCTTCTTTTCCTTCCTCCCCCTTGACTGGTGCAGTGGCTACTTACTTTTGGATGCTACTGCCAGACAATCAAGTACCTTGTGCAAAGTCTGGCAAATATTTTTGCTGCTCTGTTTTATCATCAGGAAAATGGGGCCAACACCACTGAAGTCCCACAGTGGTTATAGAGATGCTTCAGAAATGAAGGTAGATGGTGCAGTGCCCTATCCAGAGGAAGCATTTTATCTGTGTGGTGGATTGAGGTGGGGTCATTATTACTCTGATGTTTTCTAATGGCTGCTGTGCTTTACACTTACTTTTATAGAGACAGCCTGAACAGCTCTCTCTAATGAATGGGAGGGCTTTTGGCCACCTACCTTTTTGAAGGTAGGTGGCCCTTTGGAGGTACCCTTTGGATGCACTTGGTTATTGTTGACTTCATTAGTATATGCAGGTGACACTTCCTATGGTCAGCAAGTTCCTGGAATAAGACCTGACACAGGCAGGTGTTCGCTGTTGGTTGCATGAGTAGAAGGAAAACAGCACCAAGTAGATACTCAAGGGCATTAACTTGATTTCCATTTTCCTAGAACACACAATAGAAGTATAGAAGTCCTAAATTTTGTTTTCTCTTCCCTCTCCCAGCCCCTCCTTTTTTCTTAAGGGATAGAATTCAAACCTGCTCTAAGCAAAGAGAGTAATGCATATGACAAAGGGGACTAGAGAGAACAGGTTGGTGGTGGATGTTGTCGCTTTAGAAATACAGGCTTGACACAAATTACAGCCACACCAGAGGGGAAAAAACTGTGGGACTACAGAGCTACGAGGCCGGAAGACACTTTCTACTCTAGCCTCTTTAATTAGCCAAAAGCAGGTTCAGTTGGAAAATGTACAAGTAAACAGAGTTGTGGGGCCTCCAAGAGGACCAGCACTCACTGCACCAGCAACAGCTTTGTCTCTCTCAGTCACTTTTGATAATAAGGTGAAATCCTTTCCATTAGAAGCTGCCATTCCATTGTGTATCACAGCTTCTGTTTAGATGTTGTTCTGAAGGTTCTGCTTCACATTGCTCCTTTCATAATCTCCTTGGAGAATCAATTATCATTACTACTACTACTACTACTACTACTTAAAAAAATGTGCTATTACTTCCAGTTCTGGCTGAGTTTACTGTAGCACTGTAACACTGTAGCACTGTCCACCCATTGTTTATCAATTTGCTCAAGCATGCACCTGTAACGTCTCCATTGTGAGACTTCTTATTACTGTTTTTGGCGTATCAAATATGCCACAGGGAGCTTGTCAGGCTCTGCCATACGGGTGGGATACTCTCGGTAGCTTGCCAGGCTCTCTGAGAGGGATAGAGGAATCAAACCTGGGTCAGCCATGTGCAAGGCAGAACTAGAATTACATGGTGTATCACAGTTTATCCTGCATAAACTTGACCTCTTGTGATTGTCACAGTCCTCCCATTGTTCATCAGTTTGCTCGAGTGGGCCCAGTAACGTCTGCATCATGAGACTTGTTGTTACTGTGTTTGGCATACCGAGTACGTCACGGGTAGCTTGCAGGCGAGATACTCTCGGTAGCTTGCTGGGCTCACCAAGAGAGGCAGAGGAATCGAACTCGAGTCGGCCATTTTGGCTGCATGGAAGGCAAACACCCTACCGCTGTGCTATTGCTCCAGCCGCCGTGATTGTCACAATTAACTTTAAGGTCCAGAGAATGGTTGTTTCAAGTGAAGTGGTCCTCTCACTTCATGTTGGCTGTCTCATCCATGATATTTTGTCATGTTCCTTGAGTATTATCATTGAGATTTACTTACAATGGATTATTTATGGATTCCTTATCATGCGCCCATGCTTTCAGGAATATGTGCCATGGGCACTTGGGTTGTTTCCAGATTTTGACTATTGTGAACAGTGCTACAATGAACATATAGGTACAGATGTCATTCCTACTGTGCTTTTTTGCATCCTCGGGATGTATTCCCAGAAGTGGTATTGCAGGGCCATATGGAAGCTCAATTTCTAGTTTTTGAAGCACTGTCCATATTGTTTTCCAGAAAGGCTGGATTAGTGGGCATTCCCACCAACAGTGAAAAAGTTTCCATTTTAAAGCCTTTTTAACAAATTGTATTGGCAAAACTGAACCACTACATGAAAAAAAAAAAGGCTCAGATCTCTGCCTAACACCATGTACAAAAGTAAGATCAAAATGGACTAAAGACCTCAATATCAGACTGGAATCCATAAAGTACATTGAAGACAAAGTTGGCAAAACCCTCCATGATATTGAAGCTAATGGTATCTTCAAAGATGTCACGCCACTGGCCAAGCAAGTGAAAACAGAGATAGACAAATGTGACTATCTTAGACTAAGAAGCTTCTGCACTTCAAAAGAAACAGTGACCAAAATACAAAGACAGTGTACAGAATGGGAAAGGATGCTCACCCAATACACATCTGACAAGGAGTTTATATCAAGAATATACAAAGTACTAGTTGAACTCCACAAAAAGAAAACATCCAACCCCATCAAAAAATGGGGCAAGGAAATGAACAGAAACTTTCTCAGAGAAGAAATCCAAATGGCAAAAAGACACATGAGAAAATGCTCTATGTCATTAATCATCAGGGAGATGCAGATCAAAACCACAATGAGATATATCATCTTACAGCTCAGAGACTGGCCCACATACAAAAGAACAAAAGCAACCGATATTGGCAAGGATGTGGCAAGAAAGGGACCCTCCTTCACTGCTGGTGGGAATGCCGACTGGTTCAGCTCTTTTGGAAAACAGTATGGACGAGTCTCCAAAAATAAGAAATTGAGCTCCCATTTGACCCAGCAATACCACTCCTGGGAATATATCCCAGAGAGGCAAAAAAGTATAATCAAAGTGACATCTGCACTCGTTTGTTCATTGCAGCACTCTTTACAATAGCCAGAATCTGGAAAAAACCTGAGTGCCTGACAACAGATGACTGGTTAAAGAACATTGGTACATCTACACAATGGAGTACTATGTAGCTGTTAGAAAAGATGAAGTCATGTACTTTACATACAAGTGGTAAAAGGTAAAGGTAAAGGCCCTCCCGTTGATCGTCGATTTGCTCGAGCGGGCCCAGTAACGTCTCCATTGGAGACTTTGTTGTTACTGTGTCTGGCATATCGAATACTCTCGGTTGCGTGCCGGGCTCTCCGAGAGGGACGGAGGAATCGAACTCGGGTCGGCCATGTTGGCCGCTTGTAAGGCAAACGCCCTACCTGCTGTGCTATCGCTCCAGCCCGGCACATACAAGTGGTACTACTTGGAAAGTATCATGCTAAGCGAAATGAGTCAGAAAGAGAGGGACAGACATAGAAAGATTGCATTCATCTGGGGAGCATAAAGTAACAAAATAGGAGACTAATACCCAAGAATAGCGGAGATAAGTACCAGGAGGTTTACACCATGGCTTGGAAGCCAGTCTCACACGCTGGGGGAAAAGGCAGCTCAGATAGAGAAGGGAGCACCAAATAAAGGGTGTTGGGAGGATCCTCCCAGGATTAGAGATGCATGCTGAAAGTAGACTATAGACCAAACATGATTGCCACTCAATGCCTCTTTTGAAAACCACAGCACCCAAAAGGAGAGAGAGAACAAAAGGGAATGCCCTGCCACAGAGGCAGGGTGGGATGGGGGGATAGGGGGTGGGAGGGATACTGGGTTCAGTAGTGGTGGAAAATGAGCACTGGTGGAGGGATGGGTACTCAATCATTGTATAATTGAAGCCCATACACAAAAATTTGTAAGTCTACAACTGTACCTCATGGTATCTAATAAGAATTAAAATAAATTTATAAAAAGAAAAAAAGTGCCCCTTTTCCCCCACATCCATGCCAGCACTGGTTGCTTTTGTTCTTTTGTGAATGTGTGCCAGTCTCTGTGGTGTGAGATAATATCTCATTGTTGTCTTGATTTGCATCTCCCTAATGGCTAGTTATTTGGAGCATTTTTTTCATGTGCCTTTTGGCCATTTGTATTTCTTTTTTGAGGAAACTTCTGTTCATTTCTTCAGAAACTTTGGTACATCTACACAGTGGAATACTACGCAGCTGTCAGGAGAGATGAAGTCATGAACTTTGCTTATAAATGGATAGATGTGGAGAGTATCATGCTAAATGAAATGAGTCAAAAAACAGAAGGGGACAGACATAGAAGGACTATTTCATTTGTGGAGTATAAAACAACATAACATGAGGCTGAGAGACCTAAGAACAGTAGATACACGGGACAGATAGATTGTTCCATAGCTGGAAGCCTGCCTCATGAACAAAGGGGAGAACACAGCTGGAATAGAGAAGGGATCACTGAGAAAAAGATGGTTGGAGGAATTGGTTGGGATGGAAGATGTGTGCAGAAAGTAGATAAAGGACCAAACATGATAACCTCTTAGGGTCTGTATTGCAAACCTTAATGCCCCAAAGTAGAGACAGATTATGGGGAATCATGTCTGCCATGGAAGTAGGGGGAGGGTGAGAAAGGGGGTATACTGGGGATATTGCTGGTGGGGAATGTGCGCTGGTGGAGGGATGGGTGTTTGATCATTGTGTGATTGGAACCCAAACATGAAAGCTTGTAACTATCTCATGGTGATGCAATAAAATTTTTTTTTAAAAAAAAGAAAAGAAAAAGAAACTGTGCTATGGAATTCTCACAGCATAAATCTTATCCCCATTTTCGGCATCAGGAAGTTAAGATGTAGACAGATAACTTTCTCAGGATCACTTAGCTTGGAAATAGAAAAACTGAAATTTGAACCTAGGTTTGCCTGTGTCTCAAGCTACTTAACTGCTAAGCTTTTAATTACTAAGCCCTAAACTACCATGCAGTGGTTCTCAAAATTGAGGGTACATCATCATTACCTGGAGCGTTTGTTAAAGCACAGAATTCTGGGTCCTTTCCTCAGGGTTTTTGATTCAGCAGGCCCGGGTGAGGCCGAGAATTTTACATTTCTGCTAGTTTCCCAGCTGGATCAGATGATGCACTGGGCTGAGAAAAGAAAGTGAAAACCGCTTTGCTAGATCAGATTCTGCCCTACCCTATCCATGGAGGAATTGTGTTGCTGCCCCCCCCAAAATGTGTTTCGCAGGCAGGGGAAGGACTTCAACCATGTATGATGATGTGACCCATTTTAAATGGGGCGCAACACATACATTATTCAATACAACATTAAAGAGAAAATGATCATGGCCCTAGAGTGGTCCTGATCTCTAGGTTAAATGTAGGATTCTGTGGCAGTTTTTTTCAAGCCATTTATGAGACTTCTGCATCCCTCATCCCCTATACAGCAGGGAAGATAATGCTGTGCGAAAAGAGAAACAAAACCATTTAGTAAGGTTGAAAGTTTTCTGAGATCAGTTGCCTCTATCTATTTATTTTGCTTTGGATATCATTTGGGCATTGTCTCTGGTTTTAAAGAAGTGTATGGTTTAGCTGGTTATTTCTGAACTTAAATAATAAGAGAGTAGGA
This sequence comes from Sorex fumeus, assembly GCF_029834395.1. Lineage (NCBI taxonomy): Eukaryota > Metazoa > Chordata > Mammalia > Eulipotyphla > Soricidae > Sorex > Sorex fumeus. Next base: position 63,157,196 of record NW_026606059.1, read on the forward strand.
TCCCTTTAAAAAAATGTATCCCTCCCCCTCACTTGACATGCCCTCTCCCTCCTTCTTTCCATCACCCTTAATCACTGGTAATCACTAATCTCTTCTCCAACCCTATAATTCTGCTCCCTCACAAATGCTGTATAAACAGAAAAATGTAGTATGCATCCTTTTGAGATTTGCTTTTTTCTTTAGCATAATTTTATAGAGGTAGTTGTGTGTATATCGATACTTCATTTCATTTAATTGCTGAAAAGTAGCCGAATCTATAGATGTGCTACAGTTTGTTGAATCACTCACCCATGGAAGGGCATTTGGATTGTTTCCCATCTGAGGCTATTAAGGATAAAACTGCTGTGAACACTCATGGACAAGTTTCTGCGTGAAAATAACTTTTCATTTCTCTCTGGGATAAGGGCCCAAAAGGAGTAATTGCTGGGTCATATGCTAAACCCATTTTTAGTTTTAAAGGAATGGCCAAATCATTTTTCCAATGTGCCCATACCCTGGTGCTCTCTTGCCAGTGGTATTTTAGAGGTCAGCTTCCCTGCATCCTTGGCAGCACCTCATAGCATCCTTTGGTGACGGCCTTAGGTGTCAAGCAGTCTTGTACCACATCATAGTTTTAATTTACATGATTTCCCTTGTGACTGATGATGTGGAGGTTGTAATGTGCTTAGCAGCACTTTGTATATTTTCTTCACAATCCTATCTATTCCGATCCTTTGGGTTGTCATTTTGTTGTTGAATCCTTGGAATTTTCTTCCTATTCTGCACAAAAGTCCTTTGTCAGATTTGGAAGGGGCTCCCAGATTTTTTTCAGTGCTCCAGTCATATCTGGTGGTGCTTGGCCACACTGTGCTGGATATTGAACCCACACATGCCAAGCATGTGTTCCAGCCCTGTGACATGTCTCCTGGGCCCCCTTTATCAGATTTAAGATCTTCAGGTATTTTCTCATTTTGATGAGTTGTCTTTTGACTGTCCTGATGGAAACTGGTGGGGAGGATAGTAGGGAAGGAACCCAGTTCCCTTGACCCACATCCCTTTCATGTAAGACAAGTGCCTTGCCTACTGTTCTGTCTTCTCCCCTTTCCTGTAAGCTTTCTCTTTCCTGTCCAGCCTTACACTTTCACCCCATTCAGAAAGTAAGTTCAGCAACTGACAACCTTGTTACAATCCGAAACATTAATAGGTCTTTACATTTTTAGTAGCCTAATGATGAGCTCTGGAAACTTATGTGCTCAGCCCTCCGGGTGTGCTATTCTGGGCATTTACTGAACTTTGTTGCAGTCAGAAGTATATTTGACCTTTTACATTTAAGAAAATAACCAGTTTTAGCTCTGTGTATGTATTTGTGTGTGTACATTTCTCTCTGTTGATTAGGGAGAAATTTAGACATTATCAGTTGTTCAACTTGAAGATACTTGTCAGTTGCCTCACTGTTGAGTGAGGCAAAAACGCGCCATCTCTATCATAATTTAATATATTCTTAAAAATTTAGCTACATTTGAGCCCTCTTAAAAATCTCTTCAACTTTGAAGTCTATTTTGCAATTTAATTAATGCAATAAGGAGTTTTTATTTTACTCTCAATGGAGATCATCTTAATCCATTCACAATGACCTTTTCTTGTGCAAATTAGTTGTACACGCTTGTTTAAGCAAATGGTCCTTTGCATGATGTGTCTTCTTAATGACGGGCCTATAATTGAAAATTGGCTTACTCCCATATGCCTAGTTTGGATGGGAATATAAAAATAGATGTGGACTTTAAAAATATACATATATATATACATATATATTTATATATCAGAAACCCCAAAAAAGGAGGGAAGAATCCTCTGCCTTCGGGCTATGATTAAATTAGACTATTAAAATCAGAAAATGCTGGTGACATGTGCTACTGTCAAGTCACACCTGTCTGCCTAGCATTGGAAGCTCTTGAAAAATGAGAGTGATTTCCTCTGAGCTCCGAGAAACTGGGCCTTCATGCACTTGTACCTTCTCAACTTCCCAAGATTTTGTAAATTCATCAGGAAGTGAAACAGTGTGTTCAGGAATATGTTTGTGTAGAATACTTGGGAAGTGATAATCATAAAATGAAAATGCTTCTCTTTCATGTGCTTCACTGGCCTAAACAGATTCATGACAAATTCTTGGGAGATTCTGCATTTTTCAAGTACGCAAAAGGTATAATGCTACTAATTGGTATTGAGTGAGAGAAATAATCTTGTTAGGCTAAGGAGATGGTTCTGGGGTCCAGGGCACATGCCGTGTGTGTGTGTGTGTGTGTGTGTGTGTGTGTGTGTGCGCGCGCGCGCAGATCCACAGGGTTTAGTCCTGACGGCCTTTAGCGCTTGGCCCAGTTGGCTGAGTATTTCTGAGAATGTTCCCCACATCACCTGACCACTGCCTGAGAGGCCCTCGAAAGTAATGAAAAACCTTTAAACAACAGTGGTTCAGTCCATTTTTCCACTTTCTTTTTCTCTCATTATTCCTCTTGCCCGTTCTCAAGCTAATTCCTGCTCACTCGCCTCTTCCGTCCCTCCAATCCATGTCAGTAGACAGTTACCCCTGTGTTGGGGGTAACTGAAGGTTCTTAGTTAAATGTAGAAACTACAGTATATGAAAGAAAAGAAAAGAAATGCTGCTTGAGGCTTGCAGTGGGACTTTCCTGAATAGTTTTTAATACATCGTTTTGGGGGGTGGAGAGCAAGAACCATCTTGGTTTTGCTGAATGACATGGCAATCAAAAAGAACTTGCAGACTTTATTCCTGATGCATGAGGGGCAACACATTTCCTTAAGACACAATAAGGCAATTCTGAAGATGAAGTTTGAGTAAGCAGATAGTTAGCAGGACCACTGGACCTGGCCTTTGGGTCCTCTGCAAAACCCAAATGCCTTTGCCTGCAAGAAGGCCCATATTAGCTGTGCTAAATCCCCTCTCTCAGGATGTAATGGTGGAAATTGTCCACTTGATGGTATTTGCTGGCTGTTTGGGTGATTTTCTGCAGGTGTGTTTCCACAGATGTTCACACATCCAGAAACCCCCTTCTCCCCCCTCCTGGCCGCCCCCTTTCTGGCTCCCTTCCTAATGGGTCTGCGTTTGCTGATGACTCCCTCCTCTCTTTTCAGGTATGATTATCGGGAAATGCTGCACAATGCCACTTTCTGTCTGGTTCCTCGTGGTCGCAGGCTTGGATCCTTCAGGTTCCTGGAGGCTCTGCAGGTAAGAGACCTGGACACATCCCCAGAAGGACGCTAGTCAACTCGGTGGGTCAAACCTTACCTCTTTCTCCCTGGATCCCAACAAAGTTATGGTATGCCTGGAAAATCTGAAATCTGTTTTCCTAGGGAAATAAGAAACACTTTTGTAAGAGTGCGAGGCAGAGCATGTTGGGGATTTGGGTGGGGGGTGGTTATTATCTGATTTTAGACAGGAGAAGATGAAGTAAATGGATTCTCACCAACCAGCCTTCAGGGACAAGTTAGTAGGCGGAGGATGATCTGACTGTACACCAGGCAGCAGAGCTCGAATCTCCTTTCAGATCCGGCCCTTTCCTTGGAGACCACTCTCAAGAGTAATGAGAGTAACTTATGAGACAGCAGTCCCCTGAAATCGAGTCATCAGTCCTGTCCAGATGCCCTTCTGTCACCCACCACTGAGTTCTGAGGGCGACAGCTAGCGGAGAGCAGCCCTTGGTCCAGCAGCTCACAGACTTAGGTGGTTCAGAGGTCCCCGGCAGCAGCTCTGGGATTCACTGTGCTCGTTAACCTCACTCCGCAGAAACGCCTTCTCTCACTCAGACCTTTGTCCATGTTTCACACCTGGAAATCACAGCTGGTCTTCCTTGCTGTCAAGAAAGCTTGTGTCTGCCACTCTGCCCCACCCCCAGGCTGCTCTGTTCTTTCCTTCTCTGTGCTGGGTATCTCACCCGAATGGATGTTTCTATTGCTAGACTTTTTTTTTTTTTTTGCTTTTTGCTTTTTGGGTCACACCCAGTGATGCACAGTTGTTGCTCCTGGCTCACGCATTCAGGAATTACTCCTGGCGGAGCTTGGGGGACCAGATGGGATGCTGGGAATCGAACCCAGGTGAGCCGCGCATCCCATGGTTTCTGCAAAGCGTACCCTCACCTAGTGTTCTTGAAGCCTCTTGGGATGTTGAGTGTGCCAAATTGCCCTCTGGTTTGGGGTAGGAGATATATGGAAACAGAAACTATGGATCTTAGGTTGGTATTTCTGGTACAGACAGTACCTGGGCTTGGTAGAAATGTGTAGATTGCCCTGCACTGAAAAGAGACCCTGATTCCAGCAGACAAAGGAGAAGGTGAACCTCACCTGAGTGTTAAGTCCACGCAATGCTTTAGCAGGAGTCCCAAGCCCCGCTCTGTCCGTCATTGCTCATGACTTTGGGACAAATCACTTTGCAGGCAGACTTGTGGCAGTTAGATTGACAAAACCTTCATTTATGCTCAAGGTTGGCCTCATGCTTAGATTTTGTTGGTGAAAAGTTTTGCTACATCAATAAATCTTTTCCACTTGGTTCCATAGGAGTCAGGCCAGCCAAGCCATGTCCTAGAATAGAAATGGGGTTTTAGCATTCCAGGGCAAGACTTGCCAATAGTAAACTGTCTGCTGGATGCATACAACCTTCATGGGATTTGATAAAATCAGACAGTCCTTCAGCATAAGCAGTCTAGGAAGCATGCATTGGAAGAAGTTCCTGTAATTGAATGTGTGTCACTCTTACCCCTGACTGGAATGGCCCTCCTACTCACAAAGTCCTCTTCTTTGCCCAGGCTGCCTGTGTCCCTGTGATGCTCAGCAATGGATGGGAGTTGCCATTCTCTGAAGTAATTAATTGGAACCAAGCTGCCGTCATAGGCGATGAGAGATTGTTATTACAGGTAAGGAATGGGCCGCGGCCTTCAACAGATCAGTGTATTATTGCTGCCCCTGTCCAAACTTTCAAAGAAGATGAATCCAAAAGGTCAGATCTATAAAAGAAATCTTATCAGGGGAAAATTGCCTGTGTCATGGTGAATATGAAGTCATTTAATATGACATTGTTCACTTTCCAACACGAGGCCGGCCTAGGAGTAGGAAATGTATTTCGAAAAGGAGAAGTTGTACGTAAAGGACTTGAGTTTTGATTCTTGAAAGAGGTGTCCACACACTCTTTAATATCAGGAATTTTATAAATGATTCAGGAAATCTTTTCTTCCCCCTGCCAACCCCTACGTAGCCCTTTTCTTTGTTTCTGTGTTTATCTCGATCAGATTTCAAAATGAGAAAAATCTTTAGGTTTGATTATTATAATGAATGTTCTGACTGCCCAAATGATCAGATTTGGGTGGCTGAGTGAGGGTTAGTTTTCAGAAATGTATTTGAAAGAGCAAAGTCTGATCTAGTTGGCTGAGCCCACCTTTGATCCTTGGCATCACAGGTTCCTTAAGCACCACCAAGGGGGACTCCTAGCCCAACACATGCTGAAAATGGAATGGCCTCTTACCATGTCAGGGGGTGGCCCCCAACCAGTCATGATAATTATAATAATGATAATGGTAATATCGCAGGCTCTTGTTTTTTTTAAATAAAGTTCTTAATGTACTCCCCCCCACACACTTTTATTGTGATAAGTATCCTTAGAATGAGGTCTCTGCCCATTAACACATTATTCAGTACAGTTGTACATTACAGTAGACTCTGGGGACAGTGTTGTATTGCAGGTCTCTTGAGCCTTTTCTTCATGATTGCTTGACACTTTATGCCCACTAATTAGTAACTCTCCATTATTCCCTCCCTTGGTCCCTTGCAGCCATTCTGTACTTTAATTCTATGAATTTGACTATTTTATATATCTCACCAGAGGAGATGCATACAGTATCTTTGTGTGACTGGTTCATTTAGCACAGTGACCTCAAAGTTCATTCATTATTATCCTATATTTTAAGACAATATTATAAAATGTCCACATTATCCAAAGCAATCTATTGGTATTCCTACTGAAGTTATATTGGTATCTTTTTCAGAAATAGAAAAACAATATCCTGCAATTTTTCATGGAACCACAAAAGATATCAAATATCATAGTCAAACAAAGTAAGAGACATGATACCTGATTTTAAAACTAGATTACAGGGGCCTGAGCAATACTACAGCAGGTAAGGCATTTGCCTTGCTTCTGGCCAACCCAGGTTCACTACCTAGTACCCCATATGGTTCCTGAGCCCATCAGAAGTGATCCTTGAGCACAGAGCCAGAAGTAAGTCCTGAGCACCTCCAAATGTGGTCCAAAAAATGAAAACAAAATCAGTTTAAAAAGACTTCAGAGTGATAGTCCTCAAAAAATAATAAGTAGTGCCAAAGAGATAGTCCTGTAAGGGTACATGTTTTTTAAGCTGACCTCAATTAAGTCCATGGCACTGCTTATTGTCTTCCAAGCACCACATGGAGTGATCTCTGAGCACAGAACCAGGAGTAAGCCCGGAACACTGCTGGATGTGACTCAACACTTATCCTCCTACCCCCCAAAATTCCTAGTATGAGAGTGGTGGAATGAAGATGCCATATAGACCAAAGGGATGTAATAAGGGACCTTTCATATATGGCATACATGTATATATAAGCCATATATATATATATGGGTAACTAACCTTCATAATGGTGCCTGATAAAGAACTGTAAGCACTGTCCTCCCGTTGTTGATCGGTTTGCTCAAGCAGGCCCACTAACGTATCCATTGTGAGACTTGTTACTGTGTTTGGCATATCGAATACATTGAATACATCATGGATAGCTTGCCAGGCTTTGCCGGGTGGGCAAGATACTCTAGGTTGCTTGCCGGGCTCTCCGAGAGGGGCGGAGGAATCAAACCTGGGCCGACCAGGTCGGCCCGTGCAAGGCAAACGCCCTACCCACTGTGCTATCGCTCCAGACCGCCTGATAAAAGATCTAAATTTTTTTTTCATTTTTTTGCCTTTTGGGTCACACTCTGTGATGCACAGGGGTTACTCCTGGCTCTTCACTCAGGAATTACTCCTGGCGGTGCTTGGGAGACCATCTTGAATGCTGGGAATCGAACTGGCGTCGGCTGCGTGCAAGGCAAACGCCCTACCTGCAATGCTATTGCTCCAGCCCCAAGATCTAATTTTTAAAGAACTGCCTGAGAAGGTGGTCATGATACTAAAAGAAAGTCAAAGGCAATAGTCAGTCACTAAGAATTTTTAAAGCTCTTTTTTTGCAATGATGTTTTGGGTTCAACATAAACTGCTATACTTTGTTCTCAAAAGTTAGAGACGATTTCAGTGTTTTTCTTTGATGGAATTATGCACAGTATCTTTAACTACCACAGATATTTGAAATGACTTTTTTTTTAATGCCCTCACTTTTTTTTTTTTAATGTGTAGAAATTTAAATTTCCAGCTCTGTTGATTCTATGATCCTGGCCAGTCTGCTAGCTGATTGGTGGGCTAAAGCAGTTTTCTATCTATAGTAACAGGTAAAATATCCATAACTGAAAAGGCTGGATTAAGCAAACCCAGCTGAATACAGTCCTCAAACATTTCTTCTATCTGGTCCTAAGACCTGCCATCTCAGAAGCCCCTGGGACCTCCAAAACAAACAACAGCCAGCTACAGAGTCTTTCATTCACCCACGCATGGTTTGTGCCTAAAACATTTACTCATGAATGCCTTAACTAAAATGATACTTTATTTATTTATTTATTTATTTATTGCTTTTTGGGTCACACCCAGCGATGCATGGGAGTTACTCCTGACTCTACACTCAGGAATTACTCCTGGCGGTGCTCAGAGGACCCTGTGGGATGCTGGGAATCGAACCCGAGTTGGCCTCGCAAGGCAAGCTCCCTAACTGCTGTGCTATTGCTCCAGCCCCTAAAATGATATTTCTTACACATATTACCTTCTCCCCATCCTTTGATGTTTTAAAATAATTCATGCTTTTCAAGAGAAACATGGGAATGGAGAGAATTGACAACAAAATGAAACACGAGCCATGAGTTTTCCATTTGCCCACCGTGTTCCTGTGCTCTGGCGCTTAGTTGAGATTTGTCTTTGAGATCAAGTATATTCCAGGATCTTTTTATTATCATTTCTAGCATTTCCCAACGTTAATACATTTGTCACCTGCTGAAGAAACGCTTTTTATTTTTTTAATCTTTATCATGAAGATTTTGTTTTCACCCGCCCAGACTTCGCTGGTGTTTTCCCTTCTCCCGTGCAGTCTGTCTTGGCACCGCTGCCTCCATATTGAACAGTGTCTGTACTGCCGTTGACAATGGGTTTAAAGTGCTGGCAGGGAGCCCAAATGTCTGCACTGGGAATTGTTTCTGTTATGTTACAATTTTTCATTTCCTGTTTTAGAACAGCTTGGATGTTTTTATTTGCATACACTCTCATCATCATGTCACCAAGAGAGCTTAATGTTGCTTTCCTATATCTATTTTGGTAGATTCCATTAGTTTTGTTACCATACATGACCTTTTATTAAGACTTCACTGAATTTTGCAACTCCAAAACAATCCGACCAAATTGGAATTAATTTATCATTTCCCTGGACCTGTCTCTCAGGACAAGCAGATTAATAACCAATAGCCAAATGCCATTAAATCCTGGAGCTCTATCTTTCTAGTCTAGTGGAATTTTCTTCCAGAGCACTTTCAGAGTGCTGTGAGACACTTTTCTCCCATACACAAATGTATAGAATACATTGCATTTAATATGGAGGTTCAAGAATGTGACTCATAAAAGAAAGGGGAATGGGTTTGTAAGCGAATCAGTAATACCTCCTTTCTTCTGCCATAACCATAATCTATTCAGTATTCCAAAAGGCCCATAAAAGTCAGAGATTTGGATGCCGTATTTTTATAATGAACCAGTTCCTGATAAAACAGTGGCATTAATCAATATAATCTTTAAAATGCCTCTGGAATTCTGAAGAGTGCAGAATTATGAAATTGAACAGAATAACTTTTTTGGCAACCTAGATCATTTTTAATGTGAATAGAGAAAACTGTTTTCTTTGATCAAGAGTCTGTGATAGGAATGATTTATCTGCCTCCTCAGAAATGTTTTGCTTCCTGCTGAAAGTAGACTATAGACCAAACATGATTGCCACCCATTGCCTCTTTTGCAACCCACAATACCCAATAGGAGAGAGAGAACAAAAGGGAATGCCCTGCCACGGAGGCAGGGTGGAATGGGGTGTATGGGGGGTGGGAGGGATACTGGGACCCTTGATGGTGGAAAATGGGTACTGGTGGAGGGATGGGTGTTTGATCATTGTATAATTGAAACCCAAGCGCAAAAATTTGTAAGTCTACAACTGTACCTCATAGTGTCTCACTAATAAAAATTAAAAAAAAAATTTGAAATGTTTTGCTTCCACTTGAGCATCAGCTCGAATTTCAGGCTGATCATGGCCTGCCCCTGTTTCTCCTTTACCCTTGTCCCATTCACTCAGAAGAACCCAGGTACACACTTCGGAAATACTGTATTTGCTTTTGGATATGCTAGAGGAACTGAGTTTGTCCTTGTATTCTTATTGTTTAGCAGTTTCACTGACTCTCATAAAAGCAATCTTCAACCCAAAAATGAACTAGTACTACCTTCTCCTCCAGTGGAAACTCACATTTATACCTAGTCACAAATGCCCCGGGTAACTTTCTTTTTTACAAAAGCAGCATTTTTGCTTCAGCCCAGCATCTCTCTCCACCCCCTAGTCTGTGATTAGTTATGCATTGGCAAGGCAAGCATGCAGAAAGAGGTGAGTACAAAAGGGCAGTTGCTAGTCACAAGGAATCTTCCCAAAGAGTATAGACTCCGTAAGGGAAATAGACCTTGAACTGTAGGTAAAGATAAGGAGCTAGCCTGGAAAATTACCAGAAACCTAGAAAGAACATTTTTGCTCTCCAAACCCAAGCAAGTCCACATGAAGTCATTAAGCACTTTGTCCTACTTTGAATAACATCACCCTCTGTCAGTAATAGTTGTAGTAATAACTTCTAGATGTATTAGGCACTCATGTTTCAACACTATGCTGAGCTCTTATATGATCTTCATGTTGAAAACTTTTAGGACGGAATTTCTATTTTATCAGTGAGTAAATGGTAAACTTGATCTCAGAGGAGAGATCAAGTAACTTGACCAAGGAATTACACTACTAATCAGTGGCTGAGCTAAGACCCCACCTTGGAGCTAGAGCTGGTAGGGCGTTTGCCTCACATGCAGCCGACCCGGGTTTGATTCCCTGCATCCCGTATGGTCCTCCGAGCATCACCAGGAGTAATTCCTGAGTGCAAAGCCAGGAAGAACACGTTCCCCCCCACCCCCGCCCCACAAAAAAAAGACCTCACCTTGATGTAATTCCTGTGTCCCTGTACTTAATCATTAAGCTACATTGCTAGTAAAAATAATACCAGTATGGTGACATCAGATAGTTTGGTTATTGAGTAACTACTCCTTAAAGGCCACGCTCTTGGCCTTCAAACATGTATAAGGATGGACAAGATACGAAATCCTTTTTACAATTATGTAACCTGGTGGAGAACAGTGATGGCTAAACATGCTAATGCTTGACCGATCAGGTTAGATTGAGTTAAATGCTGGAACTAAAGAGGTGTGGGAGTCATAAAAGCTCTCAAGGGGAAGTAGGTGATGTATGTGCGTAAAAATGACCAGCCCCAGTTGCAGATTGAATGGAGGGCCTCGGAGACATTCTCTTAAAAGTCCTTATTATTATATAAGTTGTCTTAGATATGCTTGGGGAAGGATGTCCTTTAGCCTTTCCTTCAAGGTCTGTCATTTCTTTTTTTTGTAAATTTTGGTAGTCTGTAAGCAGGGACGATGGTATGTGGGATTCAGTAGAGACAATAGCAATTGCTGCTTTAGGAAGACCACACACACACCCCGCCAAGGAAATGATAAACTGCTCCAAAATCTTCTATGCCAGTGCTAACTTCCATGCCGTAAAGGTCATTAAAGCTGATTTCCCAGGACATGCTGGTTTTTACCTGGCATCCCTCAAGGGCATTTCAGCACAAGCCGGTGATTTTCAGTATGCTAGAAGCCGAATGTTATGACGAATAAAAGCCTAACCCAAGTGGGTTATTTTGATCAAATGGCACCTCATTGTTTTCCAGTCATAGTTATTATGTGTTCACCTTGTGTTTCAGATTCCTTCTACAATCAGGTCTATTCATCAGGATAAAATCCTAGCACTTAGACAGCAGACACAATTCTTGTGGGAGGCTTATTTTTCTTCAGTTGAGAAGATTGTATTAACTACACTAGAGGTAAGTGAGACCACTTGGCCCTCACTCCTAAATCATGGTCCTTTTGAGTTGCCTCTCGGCCTTTGTTGCTAGTGGTGAGGTGAAATTTGCCGGATGGGGAAATACTGAATTTTCTGTACTTGGATATGTTAATTAACCCCTTTTCCTGCACTACTCTGTCCATGCAAATTCCTCCATCCCTGACATCATCCACAGAGGATAGGAGTAGAAATGACACTTGCTGATGTGGAGATTGGCTCTGTCTTATGTAATTCTCTGGAATATGTGGCTAATGACGGACCTCCTGTCATTCACCCTCTGTGACATCCTTTGAAGACATTTCTGCAATCCATTTAGAAAACAGACTAGGAGGAAATAGCCACCCTTCTAAAAATATGAACACAGGTACCCCTCTCTTTTTGAAAATTTATGAGATCCCCAGTTTGCTCTTACGAAAAAGACCTGCGTTGGTGCTTGTTTTCAGAAGAGGATTTTTACTTTTTAAAAAATTTTAGTCATGCTGAAATTATGAAGTTATTCATGATTGGGTGTCAGGCTTACAATGTTTCAGCGCCAATTCCTTTACAATGCCAATGCCCCTCCACCCCCATTTTGCTTTTAGATAAAGTCTGGGCCTAGTGAAACCATCATTCAGCACTGTTTTGCAGCAACCTTTACAGAAATACCACAAGCAGGAAGAGTGTCCCTGACCAGCTTCTTTGCCAGAGCTAATTTATGCAAGCTGTGTATTTACCTTATCATTCCTGTTTTTACTATATGCTATCATTTTAGGTTTTGTATTATTTTGGTATGATTTGGTAAGTCATTTGGCGTATCTGAGAATGCTTAAAAATGCCCCCTCTTAGAGGCAAGAAAGATGGTACAGAAGACAGGGTGCTTGCCTTACATGGAGTTGACCTGGGTTTTATCTACAGTATCCACAGTACCTCATATGGTTCCCCCGAACACCACCAGAAATAAGCCCAGAGCACCGGCTGGGTGTGACCCCGAGGGAAAGGTAAGGTAAAGGCCCTCCTGTTGATCGTCGATTTGCTCGAGCGGGCCCAGTAACGTCTCCATTGGAGACCTTGTTGTTACTGTGTCTGGCATATCGAATACTCTCGGTAGCTTGCCGGGCTCTCCGAGAGGGGCGGAGGAATCGAACTCGGGTCGGCCATAGTTGGCCGCTTGTAAGGCGAACGCCCTACCCGCTGTGCTATCGCTCCAGCCCCCGAGAACAAAATAAAACACCAACATGTTCCTTATGAGTTGTGTTGTTGTTCACTTTATACAACTTCGACTTATAAGAGGGTTCAGAGGAATGGTCTACTTTTGGATAAGGGAGGGCCATTTGAGGTATCCCCTTATCCTGTCTGTCATTTGACAAAATGAATTTTCTTGATGTCTGTTCCCCAACCAGCATCATTGTGACAAGGATCTCTTAGGAAGAAAATCAGTATTATACCGATCTGTCACAGAAAGATTATATTTATGAAAACAGAAAATCTTCTAGGCAGATGAGTGCCCAGCCTCAAGTTACTGGTTTGTTTGTTTTTTTTTTTTAATTTGGTTGGTTGGTTTTAAAGATAGTAGGTAAAAGGGAAAGAGATGCACAGAGATGATTAAAACCTTTAGAAGTAGAGCAGAAAACTTTGGCCTGAGGCTATACCCCAATAGCACAAAGCTCTAAAATGAGATTTCTGGACTGCAAACTATAAACTACAGGCTGGCCGGAAGTAGGGCCAGATTTTCTGATGAGGCCCAGCAGTAAGGGGATTCTGAGGTGTTCACATAATGAGTAGGGGACATTTGTGGCCTCGCTTTTGGAGCGTTTGCTCTGATTACTGCTCGTAAAGCTAGTGTAATTTTAAAGCATAAACTGAGAAGCCGAAGTACCACTAGAAAAGTGGAAGTCTCCCTTGTTTCATCTTCTTCATTGTTGTCTTGTCCATGGGAGTCTCAGAACCAGTGCTGGTCATGCCCAGTCACTCTGGGACACGCATTCACGCCCTCTGTAGCCGGGGTTCTTCCTCTAACCTTCCAGACTCTGCAGTCACTCCTCTTATGAACTAGGAACATTGTTTTTATCCTGGAACGCTAGTAAAAGGTCTCTTTAGGACACAGGCCCACCCATGGAGGGATTGGGCAGAATGGCTTCCAAGGGCTTCCTTATTTCAGACATCCTTGTCTTTTTCTGCCCAAATCACTTTGGTCAGTTATAATGGGCAAACTTTTGTTTTCACTGCACTTGTGTTCACAGCTGCAGATTTGCAGGTGTGATAATTTCTACCCTTCTCTTTGGGCTTGCCCCCTAGTCAAAACCCTTCCTAGACCCTTCTTAGGGACAACTAAATATTTGTTTTTGGTTTCTTGCTTTGGGGACTGAGTGCTTTCTATTAAAGCTGAACAGACACATTTTAGAAAAGTACAGTAGATTCTTAGAGCACAAAATCTGTTGACATCAATATATATGCATGTAATTGTTTTCATACAAAGTCTTAAGTTAATGTAATTTATTTGGGAGGCCATGCCCAGTGGTGTTCAGGACTTACTCCTGGCTCTGCACTCAGGGATCACTCCTGGTGGACTCGGAGGACCATATGGGGTCCCAGGGATAGAATCTAGGCTAACTACATGCAAGGCACATGCCCTACCTGCTGTACTATCACTTCAGCCCAAGTATATTATATTTTTCAATAAAGACTTTATGTTAAGTTTATACCTGTTTTCCTACTTAATACATTTGTCAGTATTGTTTCATTTATTACAAGATTTTTTCCCCCTATAAGCATTTAATGACTGTCCATTTATGGTATACTTCCTTCTTTAATAAATCCCCAATTTGAGGATGTTAAACATTATTTAGGTTTTTTTCACATATCAACTTATATTTTCATTATTTCTTAGAGATATAAATGTCTTTATCTAAGCAGTGCCTTTCTATGTGTATGTGTGTTTTTTATTCTATTGCTATTACTTAAAGACGGACCCCCTGAGATGGGATTACATAGAAAAAAATTAGACATTTCTAAGGATGTGATATATATTACCAGATTACTTTTCAAAAAGATTGTACAAATCTAGACTCTGACAAACTATCTGGGGAAAACCCTCTCTTGGTATATTCTTGTCAGCCTTAAAGATCACAATTAAAACACACAACATGCACAACTTCGCTAATTTGCCAGATGAAAGATGGGATGTCATTAGTTACATTTCTTTTGAATATGGTTTATTGCATAGATCTGGGGTTTTGCCTGCTAAGATAACAATGCTCAATTATCCCTAATAACACTTGGATGTGTTCTTGTCATCAGAATAGGATCTTAAGTCAAGTCAAGCTGTTTTCATCTCTGTGCCTGAAAAGGCTTTCTTTCTCTTGGATTCAAGCCATGCAGTTCTTTAGTGACACAGTTGTTTTTAAAACACTATGAGCCATGTACTTGATTCAGATTTATAGCAACTGTCAAATCTTTTTATATAGTTTCAAGATTGAATTGTACCAATTTGACCCCTCAACCAAATTGCATGAGAGAAACCATTCAGTTACCCTTTTAATTTGAAGCTTAAATTCTCCAGTATTCAGCATAAACAGAAAAGCAGAGAAGATAACATAAAATGTATTCAACATACACAAATAATCAAAGTCAGTGTGTTTATAAGAGCAATTTAACCATCAGAGATATCAAAAAATGCCCACTCGACTCAGAACTTAAGATTATGTAGTTAATTCAGAGTTACCTTCAGACAACGTAGATTTGAGAATCATTTGCGTTTGGAATACTCTGTGTTTAAACTCTATAACTTTCGGTCTTTCTTCCTCACTTCCTATTCAAGGCCATCGAAGAAGATAACTCCGTTTTTGGAGATTTTGAGATTTAGAGTTTTAGGTAGAGCTTAGATGCTTACATTCTATTGGAAACAGGCCATTCATCCTTCTTTCCTATGTCAGAATCAAATTGTTGGTATGTTTCATCAAGTTGGCCCTGTAATACTTCAGATAATGCTAGTATTTCCACTCTGATTGGAAAGTGTATGTGTGTTGTAAATTGAGAACATCATGATAAAAATACTGCAAAGACAGCATTCTTTCATGGGTTCTGTCATGTCACAGTACTGCATATCTATAACCTGGCACCAAGGATTGAACTTCGAAAGCCCTATCAGTGTCAAGGTGGGGAAAGGAGAAGAGCATCTGATTGTTTTAATATATGTAAATTGTGAATGGTAATTGAAAAGCACTTTTTCAGTGGAATTTTATGTAGTCTATTCCATTTTTATCTTCAGTTATCTAAACAGACACCTTTAAACCAAGGTTTTACTGATGCTCATGTATAATGAAAATTTTAAATCAGTAAGATAATGGAAATAGAAAATTGCTTTGGCTTCAAGTGAGGTAACATATGGTGGCATTGCATCTATTAGGCAACATTGCATCGGTCAGAAGACCATTTCAGGGCCACCCACTATGGCTTGTAGACTGGAACCAGTGACCGATAATTTAGAAGAGAAAAAACAAAAAACAGATGGCACATACAGAAGAAAAATTAGGAACCTGTCGTTCTTACCTTTGAATTCTCATTAATGAGAATTTTTTTTATGCAGTATGACAGTTGAAGCTCTAATGGAAAACAATTTGTGCTTGTGTGTGTGTGTGTGTGTGTGTACTTTCTTTATAGACAAAGAAGAGTCCAAACTCTAAATGTAAAGTCTTCTTCCGCAACAACAGAAAAAGCGAGATCAAGGTATTCTGAGAAGAACTGTCCAGGGTTAGGTCTTCACCTTTTCTATTTGATGAAGTGAGAATCATGCTTCAAATTTTTGAGAAGACAAATTGGTAGAAACCTATATAAACAACCTAAAAAGTGTTCACACCCATTGTTAAAGACCTAAAAAAATTAATTGTAAATTTGGGAAAATTATATTATGTTCATTGTATTACATAAAAGTAAATTGCATTATTGCCCATCATTTAGAATAAGCGAATAATCTGAAAATATATAAGATATGTAGCACTGTAGCACTGTCCTCCCGTTGTTCATTGATTTGCTCGAGTGGGCCCAATAATGTCTCCATTGTGAGACTTTTTGTTACTGTGTTTTGCATCTCAGATACGTCATGGGTAGCTTGCCAGGCTTTGCTGTGCTGGTGAGATACTCTCGGTAGCTTGCCAAGCTCTCCGAGAGGGGCAGAAGAATCGAATCCAGGTCTGCTGGGTTGGCTGCGTGCAAGGCAAATGCCCTACCACTGTGCTATCACTCCAGCCATATGATATGTGATTAATATATATATATATAAAATCTCATGTATAAAAAACTACCTAGCAAAAATATGCAGAAATGAGATACATTAAAAGATCATGAGCATCAGATTTTAATCTAAAAATGTAAGCAGCCATTCCTTACTAGTTTTAATACATGTAATATTTTAAATTTAATTTGGTTTTGTCTTTTATTGTTGGGTCACAACTGTCTATGCTCAGAACTTCTTTCTCTGCAGTCAGGGATCACTCTTGTTATGCTCAGGGGACAATATGGGGTGCCAGGGTTTGAATCTAGGCTGTAAGGCAAACACCATATCCATTGTACTATCTCTCTGGCTCTTATTTGATATTTTAATGCAAATAAGGAAAGTCAGACATAAATATGACCCAATTTCTTGACATAAATTAATTTTTTTATTTTCATACCTTTATGGAGATCTTCCTATCAAAATCTATTTGAAGGTAGTGTTAGTTGTTCATTGGTAATCCAGAAAAGTGCCTTATTGGGTCCTTGAATTGTAAAAAGTGTTATCATGCAGAACCAAAAAGATAATTTACAATAATGAAAAACATGATGGCCCGGAGACTCAAAGCAAATGGTGGTGCATTTTACAACATCTGAGTAACCTATCATATTTATGTCAGATTTATGCTGTTATCTATTATCGATTTTCAATTTATTTTGTATCTTAATACACAAACTTTTAAAAGTGATCACCATGCTGGAAGGTACATAAATTTTAAATGAAAACCTGTAAAGAAAAATAGAAGACTTGGAAGGTACCAAAAAAAAAATAGCGTATAATGTAAAGCTGCTTTCCATGTAAAAACCCTTGACACCATGACAGTGTTCTTATAATTAATGCCTAACAATAGGTTTTTAATACATACATCTGTTTTGTACCTCACGAAGTAAATATTGGTTTCCTAACTAGGTTACAAAAATCTGCACTAAATTAGAATCTCTGCTTATTCATAGAATTAGCAGTTTGTGTTTTTTTTTCTTTTTGGGTCGCACCCGGTGATGCACAGGGGTTACTCCTGGCTCTGCACTCAGGAATTACTCCTGGCCGTGCTCAGGGGACCATATGGGATGCAGGGAATCGAACCCAGGTCAGGCCGCATGCAAGGCAAACACCTTACCCACTGTGCTATCGCTCTAGCCCAGAATTAGCAGTTTTGATCTGAGGAAAAAATAAAAATGCAGGAGCCATTGAATCAAGATGTTTGAATTCTTTTAGATCGCCTCATTTCCTTCTCTCTCATTAAGAAATATAGATATGATAAGGTTTTCAAAGACAAATATTGTCCATATTATTATACTTCTCTACTCACTCTGTGGATGAGACTAGGGTGTTAATGACTTAGCAAATCATAAGACTTAGTTTTAAAGTCTGTACTTAAAATCATAGTGCATTAAATGGGGACCTGGAAAACGGTAATTTAAGTCTTAAAGCTCTTGACATATGGCAGGCCTTTTTTTAATACTAAAAAAATGCTGAAACATGAAATTCTACATCAAGTTAATTATTTGCCAAATCATATCTTGATGAGCAATGCTATAATTACAGAGGAATTTGAAAATCACAAAAAGAAATCTGTAAAGTGGACTAATCACATTCATTTGACAAATGATTCAGGATGGGAGAATGTGTGACTCCTGATGTAGAATTCAATGATCTGCAAGGACCAAAATTCCAGCGAAACTAATGAACTATCTTGGTTATTATTAGTCTTCATATGCCATGGTTCTTACTCCTATTGTGTAGGATGCTTTGAGTGACTTTAACTCACTGCTTTTAGAGATAGGATATAGGACACTTTCAATTAACCAGTAACCTCTAGAGTCCTACAATTGACTTCGAAAGCAAAAATGAAATATGACAAGTAAGGGGATCTCTGGAAATAAAGGAACAGATCAAAACCTCGGCAGTACTAAAACCAGTGAGTTTGAACCACCTGTCTGTGGACTGGGCTAGCTCCACAAGTATGACCGTGTTGGAAACCTCTGGTCTGCCTCATTCAGTGAAGAGCAGTGGATTTCAACTCCTGGTCCACAGACAGGTGCAGCTCTGTAAGTCTAGAAGATTTAAAAGCACTGATGGATACTGTCTTTTATCTTTGGTAGCCTGCTGAGTATTCAAATGGTTGTTGATGTCCGTTCACATTGAGAACATGGTATCCTCAGAAGGCCCTAGAAGTAGAGCTATTCAGAAGCCAGATATCCAGACTGTTGTTCTATTGCTCTACTTGGAAAGCATGGGCTCATCATATGTAGAAAATATGGTTAAGCTGACATTTAATTAGGAAATTTGACTAACCACAATGATTTGTCTTGCTCTTTTCCATTATTTGGTCACTCTCTGTGCCCAGGACATTTTCATCTGAAAAATTAAGGGAATAGAATCAACGCTTGAAGTGTCATTGTTTTCAAGTTTGAGTTAAGCATAATCCTTACTTCCTGGTATCATCCTGACCATGTGTATTATTCGGACTTTCTAGATTATTCAGGACAGAATATTCAAGCACATATCACGTAACAGTTTAATATGGAACAAACATCCTGGAGGACTGTTCGTACTACCACAGTATTCGTCTTACCTGGGAGATTTCCCTTACTACTACGCTAATTTAGGTAAGTAAATTCCTTCCCGGGAGCTACCCTGTATACCCTCAAGATGTTGCTCAGAATTTAGGCCTTGATTTTTCTTACCTTCGTGCAATGGATACTGCGACCCTATCAAAAAATGGTGTTGCTGGGTCCCGAATTATATAACCAGCAGAGCCTTGCAAAAATTTTTAAAAAATTTTTTAAAAACTCCTTTCATATTTATGCAACAGCTGACTTTCAGTTTTTTTTTTTTTACTGAATTGATAAGGGACAGGGGGCATATGTAAGAATGTATGGCAATGAGCAAACTTGATAATTCATTCAACATTTATTAGGCTCTTCACATGTGCTGTGTTCTTGCAATGCTCAGTGATAGAAATGAACTTCAAATCTCTGCTGTCAGGGAGGTTTAATCTAATTATAATGGGGATATGGGAATGGGTAGGTAACGGCAAAGATCTCTTAAAAACTCCTGTTACTGCCATGGATACATTTTTGTACTTGGAACCCCAATTGCTTTAGTGTTAACAAGAGATGTTCATATGAAGTTGTAATAGAAATGTTAATCTTAGTGCTTACCCTCATTCACAGTTCCAAATTTGAGGAATGCTGGGTAGTAAAGCATTTTTCAGTTTGATGGAACAAAAATACTCTAGATTTTCTGCCCTGTGTGGATACTCTTGAGTAGCGTGCTTGAATTGGACATGTCTAGCTTGAAACTGATACTACAAAAATAAGAAAAATGCATACCCAGTGACAAGCCTTTCATCAAAACCAAAATATAGGGACTTGGGTCCAAACTGGATAATATATTTAGAATGTAATAGTTTTCAGTTTAGGAAATATTAGTAAAATTTCTATGTTTTTTGTAAAATACTGAGATTCTCATTAGAAGCTAGCACAGTAAAAGTATGTTCACAAGGCTTCTTAAACTATTACTAAAAAATTGAAATACAGTGATTTGAAATAAAAAATACTATTAAAAATAATTTTTTGTAAAAATAAAAATTACTATTAAAAATACTCTTAACCTGGCAAAACCATGGCTCTGTACCTAGATTGTGGCAAGGTTAGCTCTTTCCTGATGTCCAGTTAGAGTACCATTTATGATGTCCATTTCTCACTGTCCTCCCTTTGTTCATCGATTTGCTCAAGCGGGCCCAGTAATGTCTCCATCTTGAGACTTGTTACTGCTTCTCGACCTTTTGGCTAAGGCCAAGTGTTCTAGTTTTTACCTTTATTCCACCAACCTAAAAACTAAACCTAAATGTCTCTGCATTTTGTCACTGGCTTTTAAGCCACTGCAATGCAAAATTAGTGAATCTAACCTAGTTAAGTTTTGAAAAGCTTTTTAGCCAGTCTTCAGTTTCTTACTGAGTTCTTATGAGACACTCATTTCAGAGAAGTCATACCACTTCTTCCTCTTGGATGGCGGTGACTGTTTTGTGTATTTCCAACACCTTTCTGCTGGGGCCTCAGAACACATCCAGGGTAGCTTTCTTAATCACTGTTCTTCTCTTCATTGTTGCTACTCCGCAAAGAAGTGATTGAAGTAGTCCAGAGGCTTTCTTCCCAAAATAATAATAGCAGTGATATGTTGATGATGACAACAGCAAACACTCCTTGAACATTTATTGTTTGTGAGGGATTTGTTTGCATGAACTCATTTGATTCCCACAACCACCCCATTCTTTTGATTATCTCTTATCAGCCCATGACTTAAGTAGAATTAGGGTCACACATTTTTTCCAGGATTTCACCTTGAAGTACTAAAAGTAGGCAAAAGGACATACATGATAACCTTCCATTATCTGTATCTCAAACCTTATTGGTAAAGGGAAATGTGTTTGATATTTGCATGACCGAGACCTAAACCTGAAAGCTTTGTAACTTTTCCCACAATGATTCAATAAATAAATAAATTTAAAAAAAAAAAACCATAATGCCCAAAAGGAGAGAGACAGAGACAGAGTAAGAAAGAAAAGTGCCTTCCATAAAGGCAGGCAGACGGGAAGGGGACCTAGGCATGAGAAAAACTGGGGATATTGGGGGTGGAAAATGTATACTGGAGAAGGGATGGATGTTAGAACATTATATGACTGAAACCCAATCATGAATACCTTGGTAATTATGTATCTCATGGCGATTCAATTTTTTAAAATGTGAGAATCAGATAAGTTAAAAAAAAAAAGTGGTAGACTTTTAGATTAGATTCTAGTCTAGACTGATTTAGGGTGATGTTATTTTAACATTTGTTTTTAGTCACTGAAACGGTATTTGGTAGAAACCCTGTTAACTACATAATTAAGAATAAGGCTTGAGCTGACACCCCAGGGATCCCATTTACTTAAATCCATACTAAGGTGAGACTTGAGTAAACAGATCCTTACTTAAGTGGAGATTGGAGAGAGAGAGAGAGAGAGAGAGAGAGAGAGAGAGAGAGAGAGAGAGAGTTTAAATTTTGGATACCTAAAGAGCAGAAGGGAGATCAAAGATATATTCCCAAGGGAGGAAAAAAGATATCAAAGGATGCTGTAGAAATGGACATTGAGCTGTAAATTATTGAGTTCTCGAGACTTAGGCGGCAGTTAACTGGCATCTCTTCACCTTGTTTTTGTTCATCAGTACATAAGAGGCTAAGGAAAAATGGGCTGGAAGGGAACATTAGCTCTCGGGTGAGGCAGTGGAGCAAGGAGGAGTAATTTTTGAAGTCTTGTATTTCAGTGCTTCATTAGGTTTCTCTCCCCTTTCTGTTGCAGGTTTAAAGCCCCCCTCCAAATTCACTGCAGTCATCCATGCCGTGACCCCCCTGGTCTCTCAGTCCCAGCCAATGTTGAAACTTCTCGTGGCCGCAGCCAAATCCCAGTACTGTGCCCAGGTGAGAGGGAGCTTGAAAAAGGGGAATGTTTTTCCTGGTTTCCTTCAGCAAGACCCCTGTGCTTTTTCTGCTACATACTCTGCTCCTCCAGATTTCTTTAACACCATTTGTTGTTTGTTGCTTTCTTTTTTATTTTCTATGCCTTCTGCAACAACTTAGAGATCCTTTCTTTCTTTCTTTCTTTCTTTCTTTCTTTCTTTCTCTTTCGCTTTTTTTGGGGTCGCACCCAGTGATGCAAAGGGGTTACTTACTCATGGTTTTGCATTCAGAAATTACTCCTGGCAGTGCTTGGGGGACCATATAGGAAGCTGGAAATTGAACCTGGGTCAGCTTTGTGCAAGGCAAATGCCCTACCCACTGTACTATCACTCTAGCCCCAACTTAGAGATTCTTGGATGTGATCTCTAACACAGGTGAAAGATGAGTTACAGAGAAATTTGCAGACCCACATTTGCAGAAATGTGCTCACATACACATACACTCCTTTTTTTTCTCTCTCTCAACTTAAAAATGTTCTAAGAAAGCATTAGAAAGGCTGCCGGGAATACCCAGAAGACTTAAGTTTCCATAGAAGAAACAGACTTGGTGGTGTTGAGGTGTCAGCTTTTCTTTCTTGGCCACCTTGACTAATTATGAAACTGGCCACGAAGATTATATCTACGGTAAAAGAATTTTTGGAATCAGTATCCCACTCGACCTCTTAGCTGTGATGTTCCTTTTGAGAATTGGTTTATAGACAGAGTTTCATCAACAGGAAAGAATTCATCTGTATTGAAGGACACATCTCTTAAGTAAACTCATTTATCGAAAATGCTAAAATGATAAAAAATCAACCACCGTCTTAGAGAACCCAGCCACCAGCTCATGCTACTTTTATCCAGCTTTGTCTTTAGCTGTCCTGCATTTGCTGTGAGCACTGCAGGTTCATAGCAGATGTGCAGATGGTCAGTACAGGTTTTGATTTAATTTTGTCAGTATGTTTTTTTAAGCATCATCATCAGACATCAGAAATTGGGAAGCAACTTTATTAAGTATGCAGCAATATTCAAATGATTTCTTTTTCCTGTAGCGTTGTGCTACTTCCTTGACACTTAGGGGATTTTTTGTGATTCTTTTTGTTCTCTCTTTTTAACTGTTGAAATGAGATGGGTTCTGAGGATTGTGGGTGTTGACCCCCTTTTGAATGCAGTTCTCATGTGTCCATTTCTCCTGCCTTAGGTCTCCATCTCCTCCCTCTACTTCTCTATGAGAAGCAGCTTTGGGTTAGATACCTGTATCGATCCAACTACCTGTTGTTTCCTTGTCCCTTTCAGATCATAGTTCTATGGAATTGTGACAAGCCCCTACCAGCCAAACACCGCTGGCCTGCCACTGCTGTGCCTGTTATCGTCATCGAAGGAGAAAGCAAGGTAGGACCTAAAGGGGACCTAGAGACGGAAGTGCCACAGAATGAAAGAAAGGAAATGAGCATGCATATCTCAGAGCGTTGTGATTAGGATAAAATTATTTCAGGCCTTGGCAATGGCCATCCAGAAAAGCTGCGACAAAGATGTGACTTGATGGTGGTGATGAAAGAGGTTGGCTCAGCCAGTTCAGAGGGATTTCATTTGGTGGCGCTTCCTCAGATTTATCTTTGACAGCCAGGCCATTTGGGGGCTATAGAAATAAGTCAGAGGGTTAGAGAGCCTGCGTGGCATGCAGAATCTCCAAGTTTGATCCCTGGCACTGCATAAATGTGATCCAAAAGCCACCACCAAAAGAGGGATACTATCACTTTAATTCCATTTTGGTTGATCTATTAGAGATTCTCCGGAGTGCTGCCTAACTGGCCCCCCCTTCCATCTTCCAGTTCATTTTGCCTAGAGCTGAAGAATCTTTTTAATCATCTCATATCCCTTAAGGGACTCTCTTTGCTGATGCCTTAAATTGACATTTGAGCCTGTGACTTATCTGGCCTCACCTGACCTTCCCAGTCCTCTCTTCGGCTACTTTCCTCTCTGGTCTCTGTCCCTTGGAAACATCTGATCATTAACAATGGTCTGAATTGCACTGTGTCTTTTCCTACCTCTAATTTTTATCATTCCCATTTGCTATAAGCCTTGACCTCTTCAACTGTTCATCTCTGATCTCTGCTCTCAAAATTCCCATATGTTCTTTAAGTCTCTGTTCACACTGCCACCTCCTCTTTGAAATTTCTTCAGTTGACAGCCAGAAGTGAGTTTTTAGTTTTCTCTAACTTCTGCATATTGCTTTTCTGGTAGGTCTTACTCATTGTGATGAAATTAGTTGCTACTTAAATAAGACTGGGATTGGCAAGACAGCAGCATCTGCAATAATTTTCCCCAATGGGTCAGATTAGAAGACACTGGCTTATATTCAGCAAATGGTTGTCATTGAGCTATACTAACAGAATGTGTATTGTGTTTGATTGATCCCTTTGAACTTACCATTTGATTTGCTGAGCATGTCGTTTTAGAACACATACCTTGTTTGACACCCTAGTTTGATCCCCAGTACCCCCCCCCACACACACAAACACACACAGTACAGTGACCATTTCATATCATTTATAATACAGTGAATGTTAGAGTTGTTGGTGGGCAAGATAATCATTCTGTTTAGTTTCACTGCATGACTGTGTGATGAGCATTGGTCAAGCACCATGGAGATAGGAACTTCTTGGTAGGAATGTTCTGAGGAAAGATGGGAGTTTGAACAACGGTATGCCTTCCTGGCATTGGTCTTGCCCTTAGGAATGCCTCACACCCTAGGTGTGGTTTCACAAAAGAAATCAGAACACAAAAATTTGCCTCCCACCCATTGCAACTCTCTCCTGATTTCACTGTTGCCCACAACAGTGCTCTGTTGGATGCTGTTAATTTTGGAACTCCCTTTTCTTTTAATGTGTTAATGATATTTTACTAGGAAGATAAGTCTTTCTTTGAATATGTCAAGATATTCAAAAACTATCCATTCTAACTCTGACCTGGAGCCATATGAACTCCTGGAGTTAGTATTGCATTTTTCACTTTGTTTTTTGAGGCTACAGCCTGCAATGCTCAGGGCTTACTCCTGACTCTGCACTCAGAAATCACTTCTGACCATGCTCGGCAGACCATATGAGTTGCCAGGGATTGAACCAGGTCAGCCGCATGCAAGACAAGTACCTGATCCACTATATTATTGTTTGAGGCCCAGTATTACATTTCAAAAATACGATTCATACCCAGTGAAGTTCCAGTGGTGATGAGGTGCCAGGAATCCCACTTAGGGTCTCACACATGCTAGGCATGTACTCTATCTACCCCTTGAACTATCTTCCTGAAATCCCATATCATATTTTTATGTACAGACTCATTGATTTTGACTTATCACCCAATGTCTTATACAATGATAGTGATAATAACAGTGTCCTTTCAGGAGGGCTGGTGTCTAATGAGTTCTGTTAGATTCTCCTAACTGTGTTCATGTGGTTTGGTTCTTGTAACCATGTCTCTGTGGCTGTCGTTTGTCCTGTCCGAGCTTCTACCACTACTTCCTTTGGTTCATGTGTCCTGATACTCACTGCTCTGGGATTATAGCTCCTACAAAACAAATGCTCTTAAGTCCTCTTACTTCTGCTCCGTATTGTAGGCCATCTGGGCTAAGGCATGGGCCCATTTTGAGGGTTAAGCAAAACACTTTGTCCCTGGGACCCATTCCTCATTTAGTCCAGGGGTTCAGTAAATGTCAACTACTATTCTGGGAGAATTGTACTGTTATGGTTTACAAACAAGGTTGGAGAGTCAGGCTGACTTTTGCACAACCAGATTCAAATTACTTAACTTTGGGCCTCCATCTCGCTTCCCATAAATGGAAGCCACCACAATATCTACCTAATAGGAGAGCTCGAAAAGGAGCAGATGATACAATCTGCATCTAGGTGGCCTTAGAAGGAAAGGGCCTGCGATAGGTGCTGGTAAGAATAGTCTTGA
Organism: Sorex fumeus; assembly: GCF_029834395.1. NCBI lineage: Eukaryota > Metazoa > Chordata > Mammalia > Eulipotyphla > Soricidae > Sorex > Sorex fumeus. The sequence goes on from NW_026606059.1 coordinate 63,183,212, forward strand.
CTTTTCTTATCTTCGCCATTAGAAAGTGAAATTCTTGAGTCATGGTCATTTCCTGGTCATGTTTGTTAATTCTAGTAGAGATTGAATGGGTCTATGAGAGCTAAATATTTCTTAAATGAACTAAGCCCCTCAGGATTGACCTTTTATGGACTTATGTTTCTTATGTGCTCATAGCCGAGACACAGGGCATTTGAAAAAAAACTTTTGTTTCTAAGCAAGAAATTGAATTGACTTATGTGGGTTTTTTGGTGGTTTGGTAGAGGTGGTAGTGGTTGTCTTGGCGGTGGTGTGGTACTTGCAAGGCTTGAATTGGACCCAGAGCTTCACACGTACAAAGTGTGCCACTTGAACCACATCCCGGCCCAAATTACGGCCATTAATGCCCCCTGATGAAGCAGGTCCAGAGAAAATGGGAAATGGATTTTCAGAAATCAGTGGCGAGTTGGACACAGGATGGGAGCAAAGCCCTGCATCCTCTTTATTCCCTATTTTAAATCTCCATGCCTAGCCTTGAGTTTAAAATTGATGTGTTTGCTGCTGTGGCTGCAAAGCTCTATTTTGAATTTATAGGCCTTGTCTCTGTGGCTCTCCCCCGTAGGCTTAACAAGAGAAAGGTCAGGGCATTGCTAAGCTGGGAACTAATGGTTTCTGCGCTAGTCCTCGGACATGTAAACAGCATCAGGAGAATTGCTCCGGGCTGAGATTTCTGCGCTGTGTGTATGGGGTTGCTGATCGCTTTGTATTTTGTTTTGAAAGACTGAGAAATGGGGAGGGGGACTTGATCTCATTGATAAATGTTTAGGAGTCGGCCCTGAAGCCATTTGGGCACTGACACATCCCTGGAACTCAAAGATACTGGGGAGAGTGACCGCTGTTCATCGGTTCATGTCCTTCGCCTTCTAGAACCTTCTCTGACATGGAAACCAAATGTCAAATGCGGCCTGAGGTTGAGTGGTTTTCTTTCTGTAGAGTCTGCTGTGGCGTCTATAAAAGGGGCAGCTCGCAGATTTGGGGAGCACTGTGAGGGCCTTCTTTCCCCTTGTCTGTGGAGTTCGACTGCTGGCATCCAGGCCTCTGTGCCTGGACAGCTGCTGACAGTGTCCACTCTCCTGGGGATTCCCTGTGTGCCGGGCAATCTGCTGAACCCCCTGTCTGTCATGCCCCATTTTTTTAATTTTTATTTTTTAATTGCATACTGTGAGATACACAGTTACAAAGCTGATCATGGTCAGGTATCAGTCATACAATGATCCAGTACCCATCCGTCCACCAGTGACCCCGATTTCCCTCCCACCATCCCCATCCCCAGCCTGCCTCTATAATAGGCAGTTTCTCCCTTCCTCTCCCTCCCTCCCTTCCTCCCTTTCTCTCTCTCTCTGTCCCCCCCCCACCCCACCCTCACCTTTTCTGAACACTATGGTCTGCAACACAGATACTGAGAGGTTATCATGTTTGTTCCTTTCCCTACTTTCAGCACACAGTTCCTATCCAGAATGATCATCTCCAACTTTCTTTTTCATAGTGGTCCTTTCTCCATCTCACTTGCCTTCTACCCCAACACTTGAAGCAGGCTTCCAGCCATAGACTAATCCTCCTTGCCCTGATTTCTACTGTCCTTGGGGATTAATCTCATAGTATGTTTTTTTCTGATATTCCACAACTGAGGTCTTGCCCCATTTCTGTCCATTTCCCACTGAATCCCTGTGTGCCAAAGTCCCTCCTCAGTATCATACCTTCTAGCATCCTCCTCTCTTCCAAGCACCAATGACTTCATCTCCACCTCCTTTTTTCACTTTTCATCTCAAGCTGAGTCTGTTCATGTTTCTTGGTCTCTCTGGAGACAGACCCATCTGAGGAGAATCTGCACTTCCTTTGATTAGCAAGGCACTGGCACACAGTTCATGCCTAATGGTTATGGGCAAGAAAGTCTCTGCCCTGACAGGAAATCCACATCTTCTAGGTTGAGGGTGGTAGAAGGTTTCCTTATGGAGGTGGGGATGGGAGCATGTTCCTGTCAAAAAAATCCCAAAGGGCCTCTCTTCACCCTAATCCCATCGTTCCTGTCTGCTTTCTGCCTTCAGGTGATGAGCAGCCGTTTCCTGCCCTATGACAACATCATCACTGACGCGGTCCTCAGCCTGGATGAGGACACCGTGCTGTCCACCACAGAGGTGAGTGCCCATACCCCTCCAGACAGTGGCCCTGAAGCCCCCTCAGCACTCCTGCCACCCTTGGTCTCTCTCGAGTCCAAAGCATTTTCCAAAGCTTCCCTGGAACCAGTGTCATCACTCCAGTTCTTGTGTGTCACTTGCCAAGCCTTGGTCCCTGAGGTGGAACTGTAGCACTGTCCTCCCATTGTTTATCGATTTTCTGGAGCAGACACCAATAACATCTCCATTGTGAGACATGTTGTTACTGTTTTTGGCATATTGAATACACCACGGGGAGCTTGCCAGGCTCTGCCATGCGGGCGGGATACTCTCGGTAGCTTGCCAGGCTCTCCGAGAGGGACAGAGGAATCGAATCTGGGTCAGCCGCATGCAACCCACATGCACGCCCTACCCGCTGTCCTGTCGCTCCAGCCCTCCTGAGGTGGCAGTTTCCCTTTATTATCTCTACTCTTAGCGGCGGTGTCCAAGCCTTTGTCTGCCTGCCTTTCCTTTTAGTTGGTAACCCCGTGACTGTGGGCCGGTACATGGAACACCCAGTGAGAGGGGAGAAGAGGGCCAGTTCTGCAGCATTTACCGTGAAACCGCAAGGCCGTGTTTGGGGTGCAGAGAGCATCCTTGCGTGCTCTGTGAGGGAACTCTCTTCTGGGTTCTGCAGCCTCCCCTCCCGTTTCAGTTTCAAGTGCTCATTTCCTCTCACCCACACAAGAGCAAATGGTTTCACTTTAAGGCTGAGCTGCAGATTCCTGCTATTTCAGATGTTCAGGTATTGGTGCCAAAAATAAGATTGCACAAAGAACGTGTGAGGAAAGGCGGTGGGGGAGCAAAGATAGATATGGTAGAAAACCAATTTTTACAACTCGAATGAGTATTGATCTGTGGAATCTCCTTTCAACCATAGAGGGGGACCAAAGATAGTTACATAAAAATGTGGTAGATTGGAAATACATTATTAATGGGAACTGCTAAAAATGCCCAGAGACTTAGCTACTTATACCTTTTTCCCTCACTTTCTTTTTTCCTTTTTATTTATGATCATTTTCCTTTCCATTTAAGTATGGGGACTTACCAGCATACCAATTTGATTCTAGTGATCTCTTGCCCACCTAGTCAGGGTTGGGGCTAACTTAGACCAGCGATCTCATTTCTTTGTTTTGTTTTGTTTTGTTTTGTTTGAGGGGGCTGGGGAATGCCACACATGATGGTGCTCAGGGAGCACTGCTGGCAGGGTTTGGGGAACGATATGGGGTGCCAGGGATCAAACGCAGGTAAGCTACATGCAAGGCTAGCGCCTTATCCACTGTAATATCCTTCCAGCCCCTCACTTCTCTTAAAAAAATGCCATCGACACTTCCAATTTTCATCAGATGGAATTGAAGAGACCTCAGGGACAAGGGCAAGCTAAATGCCAGGACAAAACATCCAGGCTGTCACCTCAGTAACTTGATTCCTGTTAGCCCAAACTCTGTATTTATGTGGTGTATGAAGATTGGGAGACTGGGTGTTGCAGGGAGTAAGCTGAACACACAGCCAGTTGCCTCATGTAGAAGCTGCCAGGAGGAAAGTGCAGACGAGATGATGGGCTGAGTGTTCAGGGAATCATAGCTGTGGCAGACAGTGGAGGGAAGGCTCCAGTTTGCATTTTTCCACTGCCTCCTACAAGGGAAGCTGACATCCCGGGATATGTTTATTCTACAGCTATTTATTGAGAGATTTCTTGGTGCTGGTCTCCATGTCAGGGATTTTGGCTTGAGAATTCATCTCTGTAGCCCTCCAAGTCACGGCGCAGACAGAACTCAAGTGAGATGATTCAGATGAAGGGATGTGGGGTTAGAGAGGTGCAGATCTCTCTCTCTCTCTCTCTCTCTCTCTCTCTCTCTCTCACACACACACACACACACACACACTCTCACACACACACACACACACACACACAAAATATAGTGAGATAACCAGAGAGAAACAGTGGCAGGAAGCAGTTCTCACCCTGGGATCAAAAGGAACATGGGGAAATTAGTGTTTCCAGAAAAAGATGAGAAGTTCTGGAAAGAAGAGGTAGCCTGATGAGAACTATGATTGGGGGTGGACTTTGGCACCAAAGCAGGGAGGCAGTAGGGTAGAAATCCCCAGGCTGCTGTGTCTCACCTCCATTTTCCTGTGGGTGATATCCACTGACTGACCGAGTCAGCTACCTACTCACCAGGAAATCCAGGGGCTTCATTCACAAGTCCACCATCCCAGGGCACAGATATAGATGGGGAGATGGAGATGGGGAACTTGAGGCAATGTCAGGAAAAGTAGCACCTGTTCCTAATGGACTATGTGGTCAGTTATCCCCCCATGGCCACTTGATCTGAAGTTTCAATTCATCTTACATCTCTCCTGAGCACAAGATTTGAGTCTCACTCTCAGATTGGTGTTCCCCATCCATAGTGATAAAACTTGCATCATTTTTATGATTTATCCATGTGCTATAATTTCTTCTCAAGGAGACACTTAATGCTTGCTGGAGGGAGCATATGTGGAAAGTGGATCGTTAAGAAATCAATTTGGGTTGAGAATGATATCTAAGAGTGTAGACTGGCCACTGGCTTTCCTTTTGCCTGCTTGGTCCATAAGAGTGGTGGTGGAAATGGTCAAGAACAAAGATACGGGGGCCGGAGTGATAGTACACCGGATAGGGTGTTTGCCTTGCATGCGGCCAACTTGGGTTCGATCCCTGGCATCTCATAGGGTCCCCCAAGTACTGCCTGGAGTAATTCCTGAGGGTAGAGCCAGGAGTAACCACCTCAGCATTGCTGGGTGTGCCCCAGAAAGACAAAAAAAAAAAAAAAAGAACAGATACTGGTTGAGTTTATTTTCCCCTTCAAGGATTCTTATTTTTTTTAAATACTTGTTGATGTTTAGAGAGATTTTTTTAAGCAGCCTCCTATGAAGGGCCTGAGATAACGTTGGTTTATAGTTATTTACATTTATCTCTGTTGCTGCAAATTCTCAAAAGAAAACAGATGTTGGTTTTGAAGAGAAAAGGCTGGGAGTTGACCTTTGCCTTCTTTGATTTGTTAATGATCCAATGATGAAAGCAGAATTATCACTTGAATCAGAATTTTATCAGAATGTACTTTTGAGTTCCTTTGAAAATCTGAAATAGTAAGAAATTCATATGCTAAAAAACATCCCAGCAGGTTCTATATTATTTCTTATGCATGTGCTTCCTTTTTTCAAAGAACAGTGGAAAAGCCCAAAGAGCACCAGCAGCCACGCAGACTGGGCTGTGTGATAGAGTTGTCCTTCAGTTAGTTCCATAATACTGTGTCCCAGTGCCCATGTGCAGAGGATGGAGACCTGATTGCCGGCTTCTTGCAAAGGCTGCCATGGCTTGCTCTCTGCTTCTTTTGAGATGCCTCCCATCACCCTTTCTCTAAGAGTTCTTAATGCAGGTCCTACTGCCCTACCTCTCTTCCTCTGGGTAACAAACTCTGTTGTTAGAGCTTTCTTATCTTGAGATAGATCAATAAACTGGATGTTCATAAAACTCTGAAATTATGGTTTTTACAAAAATTTTAGTTCTGAGAATTTGGAGGTAAATGAATCATTCTAGATGCCCCTGAACAGTTTCTTCCAAGATGGTACACACACTAAACATACCTCATGGCACATGCTTATTTCATTTCAACAATTGCATATTTACTGTAAAGTGTCTTAGAAAAGAAGGTATCCACAACCACACCTAGGATTTCACTGACTTGTTTACTTAGTATGAGGCTAAAGTAATGGGGTAAGGGGAAAGTAGTTTAAAGAAACAAATTAAATGCACCATTAAATATATGGACTTTGAAATGTACTAAGGATTGGGGGGGTGATGTTATCAAGAACATCACCAATGCTCAAGGGAAATGCTGACCTAGGTTTCTTGTCTGTTTTCTTTTTCGAAAAATTGTGGTTAGATTCACATGACACACTGACCATTTTAAGGTGTTTAACTCAGTGGCATTGAATATGCTCACAAGACTGTGTAAATCATTATCATATTCTAAAATGTTTTTATTTCCCAACAAGAAAACCATATACTTAACTTAGTGTCCCCCTACTTTGAAATTTCCAATCTTGTTTTATGATTCTCTGAATTATTCTGGGCACAGGCATAGCAATTTCATATGCGTGTGATTGTAGAACTGTGGGGCCTTCGGTGGGCAGCTACTTTCACTTAGCACCATGTTTTCAAAGTTTGTTCAGGTTGTAGAATGCATCAGTACTTCATTCCTTTTTTGTAGCTGTATAGTACTTTGTCGTAGAAATCTATTCTATTAGAGTCAATTATACATCACTGTTGGAATTTGGGCCATCTCCCCCTTTTGACTGCCATGAAGTTACTTAGCAGTTATTCAGCTTTTGAACCTCTGTGATGCCTGGTACTGAGGTTTTTATCCAGTTTCAGCCCTCTGTCCCTCAGCCCTCTTCACACTGCTGAGACTTTAAATATTGCTAGAAAAATATGAAATTTCCATTTGCATTGCTTTTCAGGAAGAGCTGGGGCAAGGATGGGTTGAATGTGTAGATTGTATGGGAAATAAATTGCTTTCAGCAGCACAGCAAGAAAGCTCAAAAGGAGGTTATACTAATAGTTCAAACTAAATCTGAAACCCCTCAACCTGGCTCTGGCCTTTTTGACTCTGCCTTTTACAGAGCTCAGGTGGATAGCTTGACCCTCCATATACATTAGCTGCTTTTTCAGTAAATTACAGAATATAAAATGACCTGCTTTGCAGGAATATTATAGCGATGAGTTAAAATGTGTAAGTATGTGTAAATGTGCTCATCTCAAACATTCTGCACGTACGAAAATTAACTTATTATTTCCTGTGCCTTTTTTTTTACTTTCAATATATTATCATAAAAGAATCACAGAAAGTCAGGACAAACTTAAACATTTGAAAATCAAGTGTTTTCTCATTATGAATTTTCATTTTCAGCAGAAGTTCTTGCATTAGGTTATTATAAACACTGGAAAGTTATTTTATTGCATTTCCTTTAAAATAATCCTGTGACTGTACTTAGCCTCGTCCACACTTACTTACTGATCTTTATTTTTTTGAACTGGTAGATGCATTCTCTAGATTTCCCTGGCACTGTGCATTCGCAAACCTGAAAGGCCTGGCTTATTATTTTTTATTATTTCTTTATGGTGTCTTTTCCATGTTCCTGTTAGAGCTTGTGCACTTTTTAAACACGTTTTCTCTTGCTCTGAAGAGGATACTGTTATTTTAGTCATTTCGACTGTGCTGTGTGCTGGTTATGATGTATGCTATATATTCCGTTTCTGTCTGTATAGAGGAAATCTGCTCCCGTTTATAAAACAGATGTGTTTGTGCTGCCTATGAATCACCGATCACGTGTTCCTCTAAGGGTGGGGGATAAAGCAGATGCTTTCTTGACTTTTTTTTTACTTTCTTCCTTTCTTTTTTTTTCTTTTTTTTTTTAGCATGAACAGACTGGAGTTCTAAAGGACATATCAGTAACTGTTTCTGTCTTTCATTTCCGCAACTCCTCTGAAGTTTCCTTAACGAAAAACATTAAAATGTGCATAATTATGGGGCAAAATGTCAAGCAGTGGGTTTAATTTGCTGATGAATACTTGGAATTAATGTTTTGCAACAGTCCCAGGATTTCGCATTATGAATTAGCAGGGGGAAGGTAATGTTTTGTTGACATTTGCTAACGCTGTTGATTGCTTGTTTGGCTTGTGTTCTGCCTGCAGGTGGATTTTGCTTTCACAGTATGGCAGAGCTTCCCCGAGAGGATTGTGGGCTACCCTGCACGCAGCCATTTCTGGGATAACTCTAAGGAGCGGTGGGGATACACATCCAAGTGGACGAATGACTACTCCATGGTGTTGACAGGAGCTGCTATCTACCACAAGTGAGGATTTGCTCCTTGTATCGTCCCTGGCTGCCTCATAAAGTAGAAACTTAGGATAAATCTTACTAGTAGCAGAAAGAAAACTCACTCAGCATACCTGTCCAGTTGCTTCGTTCACATGTGTCTTTGGAACTGATAAAACCTCTTGCCTTTTTATGGTAGGATATCCTCTCCTAAGTCTGGAACGTGATCCAGTCTCAGGATCTTTTGAGAAATGGAATTATTCAAATCGACAACAGCAACAAAAGTAAATACTAAATTGAGGAACTCCCAGACACTATCCCAGATGCATAGGATATCATGACATAAAATAGAGAAATAAAAGCCTTGCTTGTGCAAGTCTTCCATTCTAACAAAGGGAAGTCTTGCATACCCACTAGGTTTATAATAGCACTGTAGCACTATCCTTCCGTTGTTCATCAGGTTGCTCAAGCAGGCACCGGTAACATCTCCATTGTGAGATTTGTTGTTACTGTTTTTGACATATTTAATACACCATGGTAGCTTGCCAGGCTCTGCCGTGCGGGCAGGATACTCTCAGTAGCTTGCCAGGCTCTCCAAGAGGGGCGGAGAAATTGAACTCGGGTCAGCCGCATGCAAGGCAAACACTCTACCTGCTGTGCTATCGCTCCAGCCCGGTTTATAATATGTTGAAGAAATACATTCTATAGCAAAAAGGCAAACTAGAGTGGGTTACGGGTCACAAGTGCTAAGGGTGGAGAAGGGCCAGGTAAGTGGAAGGCTGATTCTCATTTTGAGTCTTTGAGATTTAAACAACCTTGAAGGAGGAGAGGAGTTGAGCAGGTCAGTCTGGGAAGCGTATAATTGCAGAGGGTGTGGCTAAGTGAATACCCTGAGGCAGATTGTGTTGAGGGAAGATCAGAATGAGCCTAGAATAGTCAGGAAGAGGTCTTAAGAGCAAGAACACAGGGTCTGGCTGTCAAGCATGAGAACTTTCCTTTCTCCTAAGTCAAGGCTTCTTGGATCTTTTTTTCCACTAGTGAACCATATCTTGCATTAAAAAACTGTAACACAAGAAGTGCTACCAGAGCCTCTTGGATTTGTTTTGTGGTAGATTTTAAATTAATTTTTGATCATTGCACATTGTAAATTTTTTGCGATTGCCACATTCAATATGAAACCCCAGGTATAAGAAGTTGCAGTCTCAGTGACTTGAGGAGGCACTACCTAGTGAATAAATTCTTTCAGTAATTTTTCTTGTATTTCTATGTGCCCCTTCAAAGATGTAGTAGGGTGAGAAATATTTTTTTATTCTATTTTGGGGTATACCTGGGGGGTATACCTCTGGGCCCAGGGTGAAAAAGAATTTAAATTAGTCCAAAATGATTAAAAATCAGATTAGATTCCAAATTAGGCTCTAACAGTATTGAAACACAGGAGTTACGAGACCACAAAATTGGACTTAAAATTAAGGGACAGTATTAAGTGCAGTTCTGATTAAAATAGTATTTAAAATTATAAAGAAGCTTATAACAAATGCAGAGTTCATGTGTAAGTACCTTCTTTTAGTTTTAAGAATTCAGTTTTCTTTTTAGCCAATCAGCTTGATGTTAAAGTTGGGCTGAGCAAGCATTACCTACATCTGTGTTTATCCTTACCTTGTTTCCTTATTTACAAAATAGACGTAGTAATACCATCAATATCATAGTCTTATGAGATAAGATGAAAGATTTTCTTTAAAGCCCTTTAGAGCATTGTCTGGCATAAAATAAGTTCTACAAAAGTGATAGCTGTGGGGCCAGTGACGTAGTACTTGCGGATTACAACACTGACCTTGCATGCAGCCAACCTGGGTTCAATCCCCAGAATCAGGAGTAAGCCCTGAGCCCTGCCAGGCTTGGCCCTCAAATAGCAACAACAAAAAAAAAGCGGTAACTGCCGCCACCATCATCATCATGATTCGTGATATATTTAGGGATTCAAAGAAGGTGTCTGTGTGTTCGATCAAAGAAGACCATCTGACATTTATAATGATGGCCCCTATGAAATTTGCCTTTGCTTTTTGTTTTTTTGATTTTTTTTAATGAATCACTGTGAGATAACAGTTACAGACTTACAAACTCTCATGATTACATTTCAGTCATACAATAATCAAGTATCCATTTCTCCACCAGCACTCATTCTCCACCACCAATGTTCCCAGTATCCTTCCCAACACCCCCCACCCTGCCTCTGTGGCAGGCACATTCCCTTTTACACTCTCTCCCTTTGAGTGTTATGGTTTGTAATACTGGTCATAAGTGACTATAGTTGTCTTTGATTTTTATAGATATTATCACTACCTGTACACTCATTACCTGCCAGCCAGCTTGAAAAACATGGTGGACCAACTGGCCAACTGTGAGGACATTCTCATGAATTTCCTGGTGTCTGCTGTGACAAAATTGCCTCCAATCAAAGTGACCCAGAAGAAACAGTATAAGGAGACAATGATGGGACAGGTAATAGTGGAACACTCCTGCCTTTTTGCTCATCGGTGTTTCAGCATATGTAATAAGAATCCACTGGTCTTCCAGGTAGCATATGATTAGAAAATACCAGGCCAAAGAAAACTGAATTTATTAAAACTTTGAAGTAGTGTGTGGTTGACCTTGTGTTGGTTTATTGAGGGTATATTTATGTCAGTAATATAAAATTTTCATATAACCTACAGTATTGCATGAGAATGACATTTTCTTCAGGATTGAAGAATATACAAAGAATTTATGTAATTTGATTGTAGGGGATGTATTTAATGAACAGCTGATGAAACTTACACAGTTTCTTATGGTTACTGCTAAATAGGATGAACATTGTGATGGCAGACTGGGAGTTACAATATTTCATTTATAAGGTGTAGGCAACTCAAGTCAATTACCTGAATCTAGTCAGCTCATCTTTGAAATGGAGATAGTGAAGTCTGTCACAGAGTTGAGGTTAAAAAAAAAATTATTAAATTGTGAATGTTCAATCATTAGTGTTTAGTACTGAAGATGCATGTAAGAAAACATAACCCAATTTTCTCTTTTTACAAGTAAGACACTAGCACTTGGGGCAGTGTCCCAGTACACAGAACTGCAGACAACTGGGGGTCATGCCCCAGGTTCTGTTTTTCTGTTGTTCCCATTGCTTGTTCTTCTATACCCCAGGGTCTTATATTAGGACCATCTGGAGTGCTAAAGTTCATATATCTTTATACATCTTAACAGAGCCTCTGTAAGAAATATGTAAGAAATCAAAAACTTTAATGACCATTTAGATCTCAAGTTAAATTGTAAAATATCCAATGGAATTTGAGTTCCTCTGAAAGGATATCTTTTAATGTGGTTACAGCAGTTCAATAGCTTAGCGTTTTTCCATATGCCTTGTAAGTCCCTGAAAAATCATAGATACATCTAGCCTTTGGTAATGATAACTTAGATAGGACTTAGCTGATTTTGTTTTCACTCATTAAATTTAGTAAAGCAAAAAAAGTGGATAGGGTTTTAAGATTATAAAATCTCACTTTTTAGTACTTTCTAAACCTACATAAATTATCAGGCACTGTTCTAGCTACTGTTTGTGGCAAGGCTGCTGTCCCTAGGAACCAATGAGCCTAGTAGAAAAATTCTGTTTTCCTCTACTGAAAAAGAAATCCCAAGTGGGTATGTATGAATGTTTTAATCTTTTAAGGCTAAAAGGCTTATTCAAATTCAAACAAACTGTATTGAGTGGCTACTATGTGCCCAGGCAAATTCTCATATGCATTATCTCATTTAAGTATATACTACTCCTTCAATATTGTTTGCTCAGCGAGTTTTGTGGGTTTCCCTAAGGTTATAAACTAATTAGGGGCGGAATTTGAATGAACAGTGTTTCTTAGGAGTCAGTTTTATGCTTTTTATAGATTTCCCAAATTCTACCCAGACACTATTTCTAATAATTTTACAACTCTTTGGGGGACAAATCTAAATTAGCCTTAGGTCAAACTAAATATGTCTTGTTAGGTATGTGCCATATTTGCTCTTTTCCCATTAGTTTGTGAGACTTCTATATGACTAGCAAAGTAAATGAATACCATGCTCTAAATTTTTTTTATCATAGAAAGAGTATCTTCTCTAAGATGTTGGTTGGTTCAAAATAAACATTAGAATGTAAAGTTCAATAAAAAGGAAGACTCAATTGATTTTTTTTTATTTGTAAAGAGAATAGAAAATAAGTATTTTCTCTTTTAAATAGTATCCCTTACCCCATTCTGGGGCTGTAGCCAGTAGTGCTCAAGAAATCATGCAGTAAGGATGGAAGCTGTACCTCTACTTGCCTTTCTATGTTTTCCCCAAACCTGTTTTATTCTCGTGCTAGTATTTTCTTTTGTATCTCGGAAGCACTTGTCTGATACAAGAAATCTGGTTTTGGGGGATATGTGAGCACTAGAAAGTGGCCTGTAGGTGTATGCCACGTTAGAAATAAAAGGAGCTACCACAGAGATTGTGCCCTCTGATCTGAACTCCACTGGCCAGTTTCACTTGGTAATTCATCCAAAGAACTAAGAGTTCTTGTTTTTGTTTTTTAAATTTTTATTTTTTTAAATTTTTATTATTATTATTATTATTATTATTATTATTATTATTTTAAAGTCACAGGGGTAACTCCTGGCTTTGCACTCAGGAATTACTCCTGGTGGTGCTAAGGGGACCATATGTGATGTTGGGAATGGAACCTGGGTCAGCCACGTGCAAGTCAAACTCCCTACCCACTGTACTATCACTCCAGCCCCGCCAAGAGTTCTTATAATACAAATGATTAGAGATGGAGCCTGAGCTCTGCCTCTGCTTAGTTTTGAGCAAATCATTCTAACTTACTGAACCTATTACTTTAACAATACAATGGCTTTGTTATTAACATGGTAGATACCTAGACCAGGACATGATATGGCTTGAACATCTCATGAAATCACTTGACAAATAGCAGACGTTTTCTACATTATAAGAAAACAGAATATTACTTTTTGATATTGTGTGGACATTTGGGGTGTCTGGAATTGCTTAAAGGGAAAATAAAAAGAAAAATTTCCAAAGTCAAAGAAGTAGATCAGAGGTTAGAGCACATGCAAGTCATGCACTAATCCTGATTTGATCTCTGAATCTCCTGAAAATTGTTGGGTGTTGGCATAGAGGCCCCTGAGTACCCTGGGATAGCCCTGGTGATCCCAGTACCAATGAGGCCAAGTAGCACAGCATCCTCCATCACTCACATTGAACCATAGTCCACGAGGTCTCCTAAACACCACTTGGGAAGTCCCCCAAACAAACTTCTGTAATGTTACTAATGTTATATGCTACTCCTGTTAAGTTATGCAGAAAAAAGTGTTTTAGCATCTCCAGATCCATAAAGTTACCTATCAAATCATGCCAACTAATAACAGTCTACATTCCTGTAACAGAGGAAAATATTTTGCTGTATTTTGCTTGTTATTTTGCCCATCAGTGCTAACTAGATATTTGTATTTCTTTTTGATGGTTACTTTCTGTGAGTTTCAAAGGAAAACATGGGCACACATGGGACGTGAGCATTCTGTGGCTGAGAACTGCTCCCCTGACTGGCCCATGGTGACAGACAGTCAGTCAAAGGATGGGGAGAACAGAGAAACAGGGCCCCAGGCTTGTTGGTAGTCAGTTTATTTCTCTCTCCTCCCCAGCGTAGTTTGATCTCTCCCTTACAGCACAATTGTAGTCATAGTTTTGGTCGTAGTCCCAGTCATCATAGATCATCATCTAGTCTCCTCCTAGACCTTGACCCCTCTTACCCCTTACAGCATAGTTATATAGAAATCATGAAGGGTAGTGGTACACAATAGGTTGGGTTGAAAATTGTCATAACAACAAACGAGATAAAGCCACTCTGTTAGGGGAAGTTCTGGGAGATTCACTCAAGGACAAGTTCTCATGTAAGGGTTCAGCACTCTAAATTACTAGATCTGCTCAAGGACGGGATTCCATCTAGGATGTATTGCTTTCTCCTTTCCTCAGCTAGTAATCCATTTAAACAATCATAGTAGATTTACTTCTTATAATATTTGTAGTCATTTTGTATGCACACAGATTTATCAAGCTTAAAGGTTGGCTTTTCCTGGGAACATCTTGCGATATATCCCAGACTATAGTTTTCAAACCAGGTTTATCTTTTCCTAGCCCCAACAGGGTCCCTATTCAGTTACTTCAGGGTCTTTATTCAGTTACTTCTTTTTTAGGTCATGACAGAGTTTGTCCCATGACCATGCTCTTAACATATTATACTTCTTATGGCACTTAGTTTGTTCCTTTCCAATGCCAGGGTAGCTTACCACTGCCCTGGGTCCATCCAGTCCCTTGTCAGGACCCTGCTTTTGGAGTGCTAGCAAATGAGAGCAACTGAGACTAAAGTCAAGTAAATATCATGGATTCCCAGGAGGAAATATTTTTGGCGTCAGTTAACTCCTATGTTACTAAAGCATAGCATCAACTGTCTTCCTATGTCTATTAAGAAAAAAAGGGATTGCTAAACCATGCAAATGACATAAAGGAAAGAGAAGAGCAATGTAGGATTATTAGTGCTTGATGGAATTTGGTGTGCCTCGGGGGCACTGTTTTGAGAGTACTCAGTAAACCTAAGCTCCCTGAGGGAGGAGCAAGGACAACCCAGTGTTATTCAATGACTTGAGCATGTTGACATGGCTTTAAAGTGATTCTAAGTTATTCTTACATTCTCCTAAGAAAGTTTTTTTTTTAATGATGCACGAGGATGCAAACACATTGAGAGCACACAGTCATATGTATGTCATTAAATAGTTGCCTGTAGACAGAAATATGTATGTGAGTTTTTTTTTCACATAATTATATAGCCTACTTTTACTTGTTTCATAAAATCATGTTTTTAAGGACATTATGCTTAGCTGGTCTAATTAAATTTCAGCACTCAAGCTTTTTTGTAAATTAGTTTCTAATATGGTCTACATATATTTAACCAACCCTAGGGGTAATACAGAGTTAAAAGAGATGGAAGCCATATTTGTACTTACCCAGAATAAATCTTGGTTCTATTGTGAGTGAGCAGTGGCTCTGTGTAGGACTGAGTATACTGGTTAATATTCAAAATATATAAAGAACTCATAAAACAGCAACAGCAACCAAAAAATACAACCCAATTAAAAAATGGGCAGAGGATCTAAATATACACTTCTTCAAAGAAGACATATGGATGGCCAGACAGCACATGAAAAGACGTTCAACGTCTCTTAATACTAGGGAAATACAAATCAAAACAACGATGAGATATGACCCCACACCTGTAATAATGGCTATTATCCAAAAGACAAGAAACAGCAAGTATTAGAGAGGCAGTGGAGAGACAGGGAACCCTTGTACACTGTTGGTGGCAACACAGATTTTGAAAACCAGTAAGGAGATTGCTCAGAACATTGAAAGTAGAAATTCCATGCAGTGTACTTATACCACTTTGGTATAAGATGACCAAATATGATGTGACAAATTCTAGATGTTCATTGTAGCATTATTTACAGTGCCTGAGTTTGAAAATGAACCTCAGTACTCATTGAAACTTGGATAAAGAAAATGTGGTACTTGTACCCAAAGGAATACTATTAGTTGTAGATTTTTTTGTTTTTTTCTTTCTTTTGAAGATAAAATACTGCTGTTCGCAACAACTGAATCAATTTAGGGGATATTATGCTTAGTGAAATAAGTCAGATGAAGAAAGACAAAGGCTTTATGATCTCACTCTTGTATGGTTCAGAAAGAAACAACAAATGAACTATATAAAGTTAATTTTTGGACAATAAATGCAAATCATTTTTTATCAGAAAAGGGGGAAGTGAGAAAATTAGTATCAGTTGTATAGTCATGGATACAACCAAACATTTATGGAAGATCTTAATGTAGTATGTATACACTTCTCATTTTAATTTTATAATGATAAACACCTGATACTTATGTTACAATGCAATGTGACTTTTTTAAATTTTAAAATATTTGGGTCTTTTAGTGGAATATGAAATGCAGTGATTCTTTTATGTTTTGATTTTGGACTATACCCAGCCGTGTTCAGGGACCACATGCAGTGTTCTCTTCTGGCAGTGCTTGGGGAACCCTGCAGTGTCTGAGATCAAATTTGAGCCTCCTGCATTGCCAAGCATGTGTTCCAGTCAGTTGAGCTACCTTTTTGGTCCCATAATGCAACAATTTGTGAAGAGCAGAATTTTATGGTTTGGGTGCATGGTTGTCTAATCTTGACACACACCCTCTGCTGTCCATCCCTCCAATTTATGGGGGTCTCGTAAGTGTGGAAAATCTCAGGAGGAAAGTGTGTCTTTATTTTATTTTATCAAATTTTGTTTCGTTTTTTGAACCACACCTGATTGTACTCAGGACTTTCTCATGACTTTGGGCTCAGGTATCACTCCTGGTAATGCTCTGTAGAGCATTGTGGTATACCTGGATTCAAATCTGAGTTAACCACATACAACCTTCTGTGCTATCTTGATGCTTCATAACACCAAACTTAGATATTACTAGCCCAAAACCCTATAAATATTTCTTTTTCAGTCACACCAATATGTATATGTATATGAAAGGAATTCTGTGAGATCCTTATAAAGGTGGAGCATTAGTAGAAGGAGAGAAGAAGAGATAAATTTCTGGATGTTAGTTGTGTATAGCCTCATATCAGCTCAAATAAAAGATAATTTTGGAAAGCTGTCTTTGAAACCATGAACTCATTGTTAGTCATAGTATTGGATCCAGAGTAAAGGAGAAGGTTCATGTTTTGTGACCACAGTGATCGAGGTTTACTTGGTAAGTCATTCTGTGGCCAGAAAATTAGTCAGCATGGATGTTTGTGGACATGTGTGTTTAGCATGGAAGAACACAGCACATCTTGGAAAACCTCTGACAAGGCTGACGTCCTGAGTCAGAGATTTTATTTCCAGCAGGCGCATGAATGGGGTGGTCATTCCCAAGCTCAGCTGCTTGCCCAGGAGCCTGATGGTGTTTCCTACATTGTTTCTCCTCACCTGGCCTTTCTCTCATTGTCTTCTGTGTTTCTCTCCTTTTCCCAGACCTCTCGGGCTTCGCGCTGGGCCGATCCGGACCACTTTGCCCAGCGACAGAGCTGCATGAACACGTTTGCCAGCTGGTTTGGCTACATGCCGCTAATTCACTCTCAGATGAGGCTGGACCCCGTCCTCTTTAAAGACCAGGTCTCTATTCTGAGGAAGAAATACCGAGACATTGAACGACTTTGAGGAAACCTGGCCACGTGGGGGAGGGAAAGGGAGAAGGGACTGGGGCCAAGCTGCTCTCTTCCCAATGCAGATCCACTCAGCAACGGAGCCAGACTGTGCCAAGAATCCAAATAAACTGAAATGAACAGATTGTCAAAAAAAAAGAAAAGAAAAAAGAAATCAGAAGGCCAATGAGAACTCAACTCCTGGCTCCTGGGACTGCATGGGACTGCTCCAAACTCACCTCACTGGCTTCTATGTCCCAAGACTAGGATGTGTACAGTTTAATTATGGAACATTAAATAATTATTTTTGAAATGATTGCTATGCAGGTTTAAACTTTTTTAATGATCAAAACTATTAAAAAGCAGAGTTCTTTCCTTAATCAAAATTGTGTTGGTTGTGAATATTTTGAAAGCTGCTCCTCCTCTTCCCACAAACAGCGATGCATTGGTTATGCAGGGCTTCCTGCGGTCACAAAAGCTCAGACTTTCTCGGGAAATACAATAAGTCACTCTAACCCCGGTGTCAAGATAAAACTGAGCATAAGTTAAGGCAAGTTTATTATTTAGCTTTGCCAGTGCAAAATGTCTTCCACCTTGAACTTGCAGATCCACTTGAATTTTTATCTCTAAAATGTCTTGCATGAGAGACAAGTGCCATCACTTCCAGGTAGGCAGTTGTAACTAAAAACTTTGAGATGTGTATTATGATCATCTTTTTTCAAGGGGGGTGGGGGGGTTAGGACCAAGAAAATGCTAGCATAATTAAGAACTGTTTCGTTTGCACAAAGATCCACCCAAATGATCCACCAGCATATTTGCGAGATGGAAATACTGACCCATGACCACAACCCAAGGCCTTTCAGGTGTGTGGCTTAGATTGTACATTCAACCATTGACATCTGTCTGCTTAGAGCAAAGGAAAACTTTGGCTGAGAGGCAAAGGAAGACTGAGTCTATTGGAAGGGACAGATTATTTATACAACAAGCTCTATTCTGTTTGTCTAAACCTCGCATTGCAGGAGTGTGTCTGTTGAGAAATGGGTGGTAATATATCAGTATCACCATTTAACTGGAGAATTGCTTAGAATTAGCTGAGGGAGTACCCACCATTATGATCCTGATAACACTTTTTATCACAGACAATGTTTTCAGCAAAAATCTAGCAAACAAAAATTAGAAATACTTGTTAATATGGTTTTATTTTATTTGAATTTTTAATCTGGAGAGCTTTAGTTGTATCTCTGGTTTAAAAGAATATTTATATCCCTGAAAATGCTGCTTTGAGCTCCTTATAAAACCAAGTAAAAATAAAATCTGAATAAATATATATATTTATATACACATATATATATTTATGAAGACCTCATCTATTAAAGCTTTCTTCTACTTGGAAGAAGCAAAAGAAGATAGAAAAGACTTTATTGGGTCCTACCACCGTTATGCTGAATAAGCAAGCACTTTAATTTTCCCCCTAAACTTGTGCATTTAATCAATTTATTTCTAATGTTGTTTTAGAAGGAAATTCCATCGAAGAATTCTTCTGTTCAAATAACTTAGAGTGCCCAGCTTGGGTCAGAGAAAAACGTAAATCCTATAGACTCTAACTCATCCTTGTTTTGTAGATATCTGGAAGAGAACAAGGAACTTGCCGTGTGAATGCACAGGGTACTATAGCCAAGAGGGGGACTGTGTCTAGAGAGGTGATTCAAGGTGCTACTTAGTGACTGAAGTCCAGAACCCACCTATCCATTAGCTGTGCTCTGAATGGTGGACAGCCAATGAAGTTCAATTCAAGAAGGACTTTTCTCTGCAGCCTCATGATTTAGACCAACTCCCTAAATAGCTCTCTAGCTGATTTGACCCAGCCTTAACTCACTCTCAAACACGTGACATCTTCTGCTAAGTGGATGTGATCACCTCTGAAGCATTTGTTGAAAAGCCATCGTTAGATCCATGCTACTTGTACTTATTTTTATAAAATGCCATTGTAATCATTTCCATGCCACTTACGTTGTAGCTGACAGCGACATAAAGGATTGGCAACATTAAGGGTTTGAACTCTTATCCAGCTGGCCTTTGCAAATCTGCATTTAATTTTTAAAGAATGTCAAATTATCCCTTTATCTTTCGCCAGTGCAGAAGTGAATATTATGTTATGTCCAGTGACTCCAAGCAAAGTTGTATCTTATGTTGTAATTATTTAGACGACAGAGCTCCCACTTGTATCAGACAGTCAGAAGAATGAACGCAGTAACTGCTTTGCCAGAGTTACTGGTCACCAAGCTTAGGGGGCATGCTCTCCACCAACAATGAATGTTAAGAGAACATGATAATAATTATATATGAGAGAAGGATCTGACACTTTTTAGCCACATTCAATCTTCATGGTTTATGTCATTCTCCCCATAAATCTCTTTGGGAGGCTCGCTAGCACGTTCTTTCCCCATTTGGAACTTGCAAGCTGGGAATTGAGCCATGCTTAGCCAATTCGATCCAGCAGTAAGATGTCATTTTAATTCACAAAGGAAGGAGTTTAATTTCACTGCCACAAGTTGACAAATCATAGGATGTCAGGAGTTACCTCTCAGCCAGTGTTAATAATAGCTGGGATCTCTAAGTGGTCCAGCATGAATTGGTAAGGAGCCAACCCCAGAGCACAGTGCCAGCCACATGGTGAATTGCATGTTTGAAACTGTTGTCGACTCAGCCACTTCACATTGCCTACATATCTTTGTCCCATTGCACATTAGATCTGAAAAATAATTGAGCTGGCTTGTTATGTATTTCTGTGAGAAGCATAAATATTCAGACTACATAAAACATACCACCTTCATTAGAAATCAATCGCAAAATGGCGCTACATTGAGGCTGTAGAGAAATGCCATGAATTAATCATTATGGCCATGGCACAAAAGATAACACAGTGAGATTGGCCTGCCTGGACACTTCAACACACTTTCTATTAAAATACTTCACCTGAAAGTGAAATCTCTCGGGAATCTACATGTATATTACAGTATGATTTCTTGTTACAAATGGTGCTCAAAGAAGGATCAATCTTAGTTGCTTCCTTCAATTTTCCTTTTGGAGTGATTTTTGTTTTTCATTTCTAGTAGGCTATGTTAGCCTTTATTTTAGTGGTTCTGTATACTTGGTCACTTGAAGGAATATAATGCTGGTGGCCTTTCATAAAGGTTACTAAACTTTAATCAGGGGTGAGATGAATGAATGTGAATAGACCTATATACTGTTTGAAAAACAAAAAACAGAGCTCTTGATTTAGGAACTAATGAAATTTTAAATATTTTTAAGGGGTGGGGAGAAAGCCTCTCCAGGTTAGAATCTGAATTAGATTCTTTACTGGAGAAGATGAATCATCATCGATACAAAGGCTAAAACAAACTTCCCAGGCCTGAAAGTGTCTTATGTTTCCTCAGGTCACTGACAACACCAATTTAAAAAAACAAACAAAAAAAAAACCAAGTTATTGCCATGAACTCACAAATGGAAAATCCCTGCCTGCATAGTATAATCAAGATGCAGGACCTCAGTTGCTGAATTCACTTACCTAGTTTCCATTTGCGGCAACGATAGATAGAAAAGAACCTTTCACTTTGCTGTCATTCGTGTCCGAAATTAAGAAATTTCTTTCAATACCAGCCTCATTTTCTCCTGCTTGATGGGCACTGTTTTGATTGGAGTTCTCAGTGAATAATCATTAACAGCACACTGTGCTCAACTTGTCCCTCTCAGTCTTAAAACTTTAGGGTGTACAGATTCGAATATTCCTTGACTCCAAAATGAGAAAATGGGCTCATCTCCCCATCTATCCAATCAATATTGTCCCGCTGTCCAGAAGCTCTGGAGAGAAAAGCTATTTACAACATAAACTCAATCATGAATTTGACCCCTGGAAACAATTTCTCCTTTTTTGCCCTTTCCTAAAATCAAATGGTTTTATTTGCATAATTCTTCACTTAGCAGGGACTACAGTTGTTGTTCATGTAGAGTTTCAATATGTTCCATTTCAGGAGCCTGAATGTGCTACCCCAGTGTGGGGCTTCCTCTGTTTAATAGAATCAGTGAGTGCCATTGTATTAGCCTCTAGAACCAGATGCAAGTGGTAACAGCCATCGAGAAGAAAGTTGAGTCCTCAGATTAACATGGTCTCACCCTTGTTTAAGTTCAATTCGATCTAGCCTTTAAGACACTCTACATTTGTCATATTAGGCCTCCACGACCATTTGATTTCTACTATAGCTTTCTGTTCTTCTCTTACAGAAACATAAATCTTTTGGTTTGTAATTATTTACTACAATTCAGACCATACACATGGCCTGATGCTAAGTAATGAACCCTGTATTTTTTTTTATTTTGTGAGAAAATATATGTATAGGATTATGTTGGGAGGTAGAAAGACATCAAAAACTGGAACTGTTTCTAGGTGGAAAATTGTAAAGCGAAAAAGCATACCTTCATTTGTATCTGATGTACATTTGGGACAATTTCCTAATATGTTGCCAATGTTTTCTGTAGCCTCACCACTGGTCATTTCTGCAGTGTTTTCTCCCTTTGTTATAATAGACTCTTAATGATTTAGTACAATTAAACCCTAAAGTGTGTGTGAGAGAGAGCCTGCGAGAAAATACAAAGCCATAGATTTTGATTTACTTCACTGACCTGTGTAACTTTATGTCTAAGTTTTGCCATCCAAGATAGATTGTTTTATAGAGTGTCACCAAAGACTTTTTCCTTCCAATTTATAGAAGAGCAACGACAAAAAAGAAATTATTAATAAATGACATGACTTTTCATCTGCGTGGTTTTCATTCCATCTTTTATGCTGGCTGCAACCAGTTCTTGGGAGGATCCACTATGCTGGGGAGCACAATCCTTGTGAGGAGGATTTTGGGGGAGACAGGAAGATGAGGTCGGTGCAGAATGCTGGGGGGGAGGGCTAATGTGCACAGCCTGGCCGCAGCCCCCCAGTGCTCAACCTTGTGCAGACGCCATCTTCCAGGCAGATGCAGCTGGCCCCACGGGCAGCCTGCCAGGGTGAATGGTGGTGCTGTGCCCAGTTCACAGCATTCCTCCACCCAGTTACTTGGGCAGTATGGCAGGGCTAGTTCCTGGAGCATCTGGAGGCTGACAGCTGTAGCCATTATCCCCCTTGGTTTCAACTACATAGAGCTCATGAGTTACTGACTTGGGAAGAATTTGTGAGACTGGCATTGCTCAAAAGATTTCAAAAATGAGTGCAGATGTGAGCGTAGCTCCGTGATTCATACGTCAGAAGAAAGGTTTTTGTTGACAGTAATGAACCTCCTTCTCTTACTCTCTTTCCTCCTCCCTTCTTAGGGACTTCTCTCAATGTCTGTTTCACTTCTGCCTTCTTTTTCTTCAAATTCACATTTTTTCCAGGAGAGCAAAAGCTATGTTTTGGGGAGAGGGGTGTTCATATATTTTATTGCATCTATCAAGTATAATGTTCTGTGTTTTAGTTTACACATTTGAAAAATGGCAACTTAAAAACATTTATTTATAAATACTGTGCTAGCGTAGGAAATAAGTACAAAAAAATCAATACGAAATCAGTACAAAAAAAAAATCCTATTTCCTGTTTTCAAAGAAGAGAGAAAAAGGAAGTCAAGTTGAGAGAGGAGGGAAAAAAAGGAAATTTCTAAGACCCAGCTTCCAAACGTAAACATGACTGTAATTATAAAATCTGGTTCCACTGAGTGATGGATGAGAGAATTATTTCCAAGAGAGAGGACAAATGAAAGGCTCATTGGAGAAGCAATATATAACTTTCGTCCAACCCTCCCTCTGAGATGTTGCAATGAATATGGTAGCAGGCAGAACTACCTGGAGCAAGTCTATTTTATAAATTTTAGATGGTGTTACTTTACGTTGTGAGCATTTCTACCAAGTCTACTCATGATGAGAGAAAAGTAGAGTCTGCCTGTGGTGCCTAAATCAATTGACATTGTCCTGTATCCCATAGTGTCTTGCCATCTCTCTCATTTGCAGGAACTCAAATATAGGGAGAAAGAATTAGCCTATGTTGTCTCTTGCAGCAGGTTCAGATACGCTTCAGAAGACACAATGGAGATTCTCCCATCTACTAAAGCCTGTTCCAGGGGCTGGAGAGATAGCACAGCGGGTAGGGCGTTTGCCTTGCACTCAGCCAACCCAGGTTCGATTCCCAGCATCCCATATGGTCCCCTGAGCACCGCCAGGAGTAACTCCTGAGTGCAGAGCCAGGAGTAACCCCTGTGCATTGCCGGGTGTGACCCAAAAAGCAAAAAACAAAAAACAAAAAAGTGTGTTCCAGGTTTATCTATTTGTTTGCTTGCTCTGGTTTGGGAGCCACACCCAGCGATGCTCAGGGCTTGCTTCTGGCTCTGACTACTCCTGGTGGTGCTCAGAGGACAGTATATATAATGCCGGGAATTGAACTCAGGAAGGCTGCATGTAGGGACAGTCCACTACGCACTGTACTATCTCTCCAGCCTCATGCCGGTTTATAGTTTTTGTGACCTCACTGAGATGAACTAAACTGGTGCATTGATTACTGTATTAGAAACACAAGCCCCTAAGTTTGAATTCTGATTCTGCCTCTTGATAGTTTTGGACCCTTATGAAATGCTCTCTGTACTCTTTTCTTCAGAATAGTACTATTCTATACCTCTTGGTCTATCATGCACTGTTTCAGCACTATAGTAGCACTGTCTTCCCATTGTTGATTGATTTGCTCGAGCAGGCACCAGTAACGCCTCCATTGTGAGACCTGTTGCTATTGGTTTTGGCATATCAAATATGCCACAGGGAGCTTGCCAGGCTCTGCCATGCAGGCAGGATACTCTCGGTAGATTGCCAGGCTCTCTGAGAGGGATGGAGGAATCGAACCTAGGTTGGCTGCATGCAAGGCATATGCTGCCTGCTGTGCTATCACTCCAGCCCACTGGGCTATCATGAGGATAAAAATTAATTACTAAATATAAAGTTCTTCAAATATCCAGTATATGTAGGAAGTATTTGATTCTAACCTATGTAGTATTGTCATACACCAAAATGTTTTAAGAATCTTTTCTTTAACTTGTTGAAGAAGAAGCATTTTCTGTTCAATATTTGAAGTACTATTGCTGAGGCAAGTTAAACTGGTCTTTCTAGTGTCACAGGCAGCTCTTGTCTCCAGTTACCATCATGTTTTAAGATCTATCAACACGAAATCATCCTAGCATCTTAAAATGGCAATCTCTCAGCAGAAATTATGTGAAATCATGGGATTTTTCTTTTCTGGCTGAACTTCTTTGAGGAATGGTCTGTTTTTCATTTTTATTTAATAGAATAGAGCTGCGATAGCCTAGGATGAAAATGAGGTTTGGGTGCCAATTATTATTGTTTCTTTTCTGGTGACTTCAATTATATTATGAAGGAAAACATACTCTTGCCAATATCTAGATTATTTGCCAAGTTTGAATTTCTCTTCCAAACTGAACTGCAAATAACCTGGTTTCCTTGGCTAAATCTTCTTGTAGAACAAGACTAAAATGTGTTTTTAATCAGAGATAATCAGATCATTCCATCTTAGAGTAGAAAAAAACAGAAGATATAAAGAGAGACTTGGAGACTATTTTAACTGCTCCCCAAAGATCCATATATACATGTTATTTTATAATATACTTTTAAAATTTATCTTGTGAACATATTTCTATTTCACTAAATCATCTTGAATAATCAAAATGTAATGAATAGTCCTCTATTGGATGACTTACCCATATGTTCTTTACCCAGTTATGTTGAATAGGTATTTCTAAATGTGTTGCAATGGTGAGATAAATATTGTCTTCATCATTGGATCAGTGTGATCTATATTATAAGTATTACTGTAGATAAATCTTCATTCACAACTATGACCATGTCTTAGAGTGAATCATAGAGGTGAAATCAATGACTCAACTATTATAAAAAAATTTTAAGTTTTTAATTTTTTTGACTGTAGACAGGAAAAAATTATTAAAATTAACATGCATATTGTATAAATGTAGATCAATTTGGGGGAGAACTGGCATCTTTATATCTGATTCATGGATTTTTGAGTACTTCAATAAATTTTGGTACATTCCCTTATCAATTCAGATTTTGATTAGGTTCTCTAAATAATGTTTTGTAGTTTTCTTTTTTTCAATTACATTTTTATTAGTGAAACAACACAAGGTACAGTTATAGACTTACAAATTTTTGTGCTTGGGTTTCAGTTATACAATGATCGAGTACCCATCCCTCCACCAGTGCCCATTCTCTACCACCAATGACCCCAGTATCCCTCCCACCCCTCCCATCCCGCCATCCCACCCAGCCTCTGTGGCAGGGCATTCCGTTTTGTTTTCTCTCTCCTTTTGGCTGCTGTGGTTTGCAAAAGAGGCGTTGAGTGGTAATCATGTTCAATCTATAGTCTTCTTTCAGCATGCATCTCCCATCCTGGGAGGATCCTTGACTTGGTGCTCCCTTCTCTATCTGAGCTGCCTTTTCCCCTAGCATGTGCAGCTGGCCTTCAAGCCATGGAGTGAACCTACTAGTACTTATCTCAACTATCCTTGGGAACTTTTCAGTAATGGTTTCTTTCACTGTTTCTTTTTCATTGGGGTCGCCTCCCTGTCGTTCTGGTACTCCAGTGATTCTAATGTTATTCCTCTTGGCGTCATATCCCAGGTCTCTGATTTACCTTAGAGCTATTTTGAGGTCTTTTCCCATTGCTTGTTGTTTCTTATAGGATTTCTATTGCTCATCTTCAAATTCACTGATCCTGTCCTCAGCTGTAGTCATTTTACTGCTGAGGGCACCCACTGAGTTTTTAATTTCATCTACCAAATCCTTTATTTGTGACACTTCTTTTTGTAGCTTTTTTAGTTTCTGCTCTCATTTCTTCCTGTATTTTCTCAATTATCTCTTCCACTGTTTCTTTCATTTCTTCCTTTAATTTTCTGGATGTCTGCTCCATTGATTCTTTGAGTAGTTCCTTGAACATCCTCAGCGTTTCATCTCGGAATTCTTTATCAGAGAGAACATATTTGTGTGTAACAGGGGTTACCCCTGTTGAGGATCCGGGACTTTTTTCTTCATCCTCTCCTCATAGTGGAGATTTGCCCTGTTTCTTCATGCTGTTGTGGTTGTCTAGAGGTAAAACCTTTGAATTCACTATCACTGTTCCCTCCTGTTGCAGGAAAGGATTCTGAATAAGGTCGGTCGCTGGTGGTCACCCTTCTCCCCTTCTAGAATCTGTCCTTCCTCTCGGGCATTATTCTGTGGCTTATGACCGCCCTAATGAAGTGCTGAAGGAGGTGCTCTTTTATATTGGACTTTTATAACTTCTTGCGTACTGGTCTTTTGTTGGAATTAGAGTAGGCCAGTGGATTATTGTTGTATTATGGTTGAGGCAGCCAGGACTTTTCCCACAGAATTAGGTAATAAAGGCTGGGATATGAGTCGGGAGTGCTGAGAGTGGGAAATATAACTCCGGCACAGATAAAGTCACGCCCACTTTTGAGGAGGCCACGCCCTCTACCATGGAGGCCATACCCCCAGACAGTCCCAGGGATGTGCTGACCAAGGAACCTGCAGAGGACCAGGGCACCCCAGCCCAACGAGGTGGGCCCCCGGCGGTCTGAGAGAAATCGGGCAGGTGTTCCCCAAAGTCTCCTCTGGCTTAGGGAAAGGGGCGTGGGAGTGGGGTAAAGGACAGGGACGTGCTCCCCGGCTCCCCAACAAACCTGCAGAGGAGGGCTTTTAAGTTTTTTAAAATCTTCAGAAATTTTTTAACATGCAACAATGCCCACTGAAAGAAAATTTGAGCTTTTCTAATAAAAAGCTCTCTAGAAAATAGAATAATTGCAATTTCCCAACAAAAATGTTTTTAAAAATTTGGGTCCTTGGAGAGGAAATTAACAGATGTCACCTTCACTGGTTGAAAAGTTGGAAATTATTTATGGAGGGAATAATTTTCTTAAATTCCACCATACTGTAGGTTTTCAGAATTCTGGGGGAGGGGGGCGGGAGGGTGGCAACATACCACTTTATGTTTTATAAAAGTTAAAATAAAGAGTAAAAATAAAGCACCCCTCTCAAATAATTTCTTTCTTCTGGTAGTACTCATATTCATTACATTTTAATGAGAAGAGTATAAATATCCCTGTTGGCAGGCAGAGTTTCTATCAACAGAAGCATGTTTTTCCTTAGGGGAACTGGTGTTCTTCCCTCCTTTGGTCCTGAGCTCCCTGTTAGGTCATAACCTATAACCCATTTGTAGGTTATCTATGGAAATCCCTTTCTTTCTGTAGCATTATGTGTAAAATAGCATGTGGTAAGGATTACGATAATAGTAAACCAAGGGTGGGAATGTTGGAAAGGACACAGTTGAATGTCTCTGGGGAGATATGATTATAAAAGGGTTTTTATGTAAGAGCTTAAGAAATAAACAGGAAATTAATAGAAAAGAATGGATAGGGATAGGATCTTCTAGGGATAGGATCTCAAACACCTTCTATCAGATATATTTAGTGGAGGGAAAATTGAGAGCCTAGGTATGTAAGAAAGACATCATTTCAACACAAGATCTGATTAATTTGATCCAACATGGCTCAGAGATGGTTATTTGGTTAATGGCAGAAACTCCCAGCAAAAAGAATTACAAGTAGATAAATAAGTATAATACTTCCCTTGATTCTCATTTTCTTCCTCCTAATGCAAAAGTTTCAGTGCAAAACGCTGGAGTTGTGGGTCATATTAGGATTCTGCTGAGCTCACCAGAGAAAGTATGCAGAAGATTGCAAAAAAACATGTTCTTTCAAATTTTTTTAGAAAAATTTGTGTCTCTGGAGATTTTTGAATTGGAAAAATGTTCTTGCATTTCTGGTTTTGGTGCAGAAAGTTGCAGATCATCATGGTCATCTTTACAGTAAGTGTAAGTCCAAAAAGTTGAAGTCTCACGATAACTTAAAGTCTGATAGAGAGCTGAAGATACAAAGACATGCAAATGAGCTTAATCTCAGAAAAGGACAGTCTATTCCTTTGAAGTGTACCCCATGACTGTGTTTATCAGAGCAAAACTAAAATGTTCCTCCATCAAGAGAAAAGAGTATGGAGAAACCAAGTGGACTGTGAAACTAACTTTTAACAGTGATATGTGAACTGGCTTGAGGAATTTATATTCTTAAGTGACTGGTTACAAATTTATCCATAATCACTTGTCATTTCTTTCCCTTGAGATCTGTAACCAAAGCTAAACACAAAATACTGTGTGCTGAATGCAGTACAAAAAGACTAAGTCAAATCTCCATGAGACATTCTGTTAGAAGTCAGCAGATTGGTATCGGAGGGAAGAAGAGAAATACTAGGAGAATCCTTTTACCTCAATATAGAAAGGACCATAAAAGTGCAGGGCAGAGGCTCACTGTGGTCTAGGAGAAGAGCAGGAACATACCCCCCTCCCCATGCGACCCCGGAAGTACATAGGAGAGACATCTCAATAGTCATTGGATCTCCATTGAGTGAGTGTCTGACAGTGGTCAATCAAAGGGTGGCTTGAGAACCAGAAATTTCAGAAAATTCCCCGGAAGCTTATGGATCTTTACCAAGCACAAGACAGCAGCTCCTTAAATTTCTGCAAACAGGGCATGATAGTCCCTCCAAGATGCAGAAAGCCTTCGTCAGATGCAAAGTGGTGGCTTACTGGAACTGGAGCCAAAGCAGGGGAGCTGAAACAGAAATAAAAGGCCATAAAACATAAACCAAATGCAGCTCAACATCTCTCTGAAGACTGGGGACAGTACAGCAACCTGGGAACAAATAGATCTTCAGACATCAATGGTACCTCTGCTGACACAAAAGGAATGTCTTGACCCTGTTAGCAAATACATGATGAGCAGAATCTACCAAGAGCAGTGAAGCCCAAACCCAAATAGAGTACAAGTTAAATTAATTTTAGCCCTTATACCCACATTCTAACAAGAGGTCTATTTTCTGCAAAAAAAAAAATCATATACTTACTTCACTCAATTGTTTTACAAACAGTGTCCGGAATACTATTAAATCATTGTGAGATATGCAGTAAAACTAACAAAAATCAAATGCATGATAAGGAGCCTTATTAGATAAAGCTCCTAGAAGAAAAATAAACAAGAGGAAAGGCCACCTTGATGTAAGTCTTGGCACTGATATATGTTTTTAGATATGACACATAAGCACTGAAAGCAAAAATTAACAAGTAATATTGCATCAGACTAAAAAACTTGTGCACAATGAGAGAAATCAGCTAAAGAGTGAAAAGGCAACCTACAGAATTCTGCAACTTCATAGAAAAATTCAAACAAAACCAAATTATTCTGTTTTTAAATGGGAAAAGGACTTAAGCAAGGATTTTTGCAAAGAAAATATTCATTCAAATCTTAAAGTACATGACTAAGAGTTCAATATCATAAAACACCATGGAAATTAAAAATCAGAACCACAATGAGATATTACTTCAAATTAAAAATCAAAACCACAATGAGATATAATAGCTATGTTAAGAATAGCTATTACAGAAAAGACAAGTGCTAACAAGGGCTACTGAGGATACTGTAAAAAGGGAGCATTGTTTTTAAGAAGGTAAATTGGTCCAGTCACTTTAGAAAAGTATGGAGTTTCCTTAAGAAATTAAATATAGAATTACTAAATGATTGCATAAACCCACTTCTAAGGATATATTGGGAAAAAAAGGAAATACTCAAATTTAAAAAGATATTGGCACCCCATCTTCATTATAGCATTCTTTACAATAGTCAATATATGGAAAAATCTAAGTGGTTAAATAGATTTTTTAAAAACCCAATGGATGAATAGGTAATAAATATAAGTGACATACATTTTATATTCATATGCATACATATGCATGTTTATATGCTACTAGTTTGGGTTCTTTTGCAAAGGAACTCTTATCATTGGCCTTATTTTCTCTTTCAAAGAATAACTCTGTATGGTCCCACCTATATGTGGCATCTAAAAATCAGAAACTGTGAAAAGATTGGTAGATGCCGTGAATGGGAGCATACAAAATATGGAAATATGTGAAGGACACCAGAGAATGTCCTGAAACCTCAATGCGGGCAAGATAGTGCAGGGGTTAAAGTGCTTGCCTTGCATGTGGCTAACCCAGGTTTAATTCCTAGCACTCCATATGGTTCTCAGAGCACAGCAAGGTAAGCTTTGTCTGTTGCCTTATTTTATTTATTTCCATTTATACCGCAAGTGAGTGAAATCATTCAGTATTTGTCTTTCTCCTTTTGACTTGTTTCACTTAACATGATATCCTTGAGTTCTATACATATTGCAGTGAACTGTATACTAAATCAAATTTTAAGAAATTTGATTTTAAGAAAATATTAGAGATTATCTCTCTGATGTTGGCCTTGTAGCAAGCAAAAATTTCTTTGGATAAAAAGGTATTAATCATAAAAATACAGTGTTCATCAAAATGCAGTTTCTGTTTACCCAAAGACACAAATAGAAAAATATTGTTATGAAGTTTGAAATATTGCAACCTAATATACAGTGATAAACTAACAACAGTGATCATCTATGGTTGAAGTAGAAGTAAAAAATAACTAGAAAACAGTATAAAGGAACTATCTAAGATTGTTGATGTCTTTTACATCTTGATTTGAATGGTGGTTATGTAAGTTTATATTATTGTCAACACTCAATTACTGGGGCTAGAGTGATTGAACAGTTGGTAGGTTTGTTTCTCAGTACTCCATATGGTCACCTAAGCCCCTCCAGGAGTGATCTCTGAACATAAAGCCAGAAGCAAGCCTTTAGGACAGCCAGATATGGCCCAAACAAAAATATAAACGAACCAAAAAAACCTTCATTGAGCTATATAGCTAACATCTATGCATTTTACTGCATTTTTGTATTGTAATTTAAAAAATATTATGAGTATACAAATTTACTGGTAACAAAAGAAATACGGTTTTAAAAATAAGTCAAATAAATGTAAAGTTTCAAATTCAGGCTAATGTGTACTACAAATATTAACCCAAAAAGCAGCTCGTTTTCTGAAATAAGAGCAGTGTGTCATTGTGAGATATTCAGAATTTAGGAATGTTTGTTTCATGCTACTTTAGTGTGCCACTGTAGTTACTATTCTACTTTTATTTTTTAAGTCTGATTTTGAGATTCCATCAAAGCTACAAATTCTGGTGCAGAGATAAACATAATCTACATAAACACAATATTTGGCAATATTTAACCCACTGTAAAAGAATGTCATAGACATAAAAACTATCCATGAATTAAATCATCAAATCCATAGAAAGTTAGAGCACAAAGAACCCTAATTTTATTATGACAATCATGCTTCTTAAGTGGTCTTACCAAATGTTGGATTTAAACGGACTGAGAACATTTCATCTTCCTGTTTATATTTCCATTAAATGTTGCATGTCAGATCCCACAAATTCTTTTAGGTCTTGCTATCCATGCTAGGGCTGACGAAAATGATCAAGTGCCTGTGGTCTTAAAAGGGGACAAATTCATTGACCTGAGAATTGTTGCTGGAAAAATAAACCCAGCTTGAAATCCCAGTTGATTGGATGGATGAGCTGCAATGTAGACATTACCAAGTATATGATTAGTAATGTAGAACCACAAAGCTAAAACAATTGTCTTTATGGTAGACTATGTCATTTTCCTAAAGATAAAAAGAGAGGCAGGAGTATGAGATGATAAGACTTTTGTATTTTTGACAGATCTGGAAAATTTTCTGTGATTTTGTTTTCCTTCATGATCCCAAACCCTTGGCCTAGCTCTGACATAGATGATTTGAGAATGGATGTAATCAAACTTATTTTTTCTAATAAATGAATATGGTATTCCACCCCCCTCCTTAGGAAAGGAAGAGAACATTCAGATTTTTCACTGAATATTATATCTATGATCAATCTGTTTCCAATGTTTTTTTAAAGAAATCTCTTTAAGCCAAGCATCTCTCAGAAACATGTTAGTTTCTCCTTTTCACTCCCCAACTCCTTATTTATAGCTTTTAGATATTGGCAGGAACAAATCCCGTTAGCTATTTTTTGCATAACATTGTCTAAATACTTTATTTTGAAACCCCTTTTTTCCTCATCAACTTGTAGTGTCTATAAAAATAAAACCTCAAGCTGCTTAAAGGCAAACTCTGCAGTATATCGCTGAATCCTTAATTACAAAAACAACTGTCCTCATGTTATTTAGGTGAATATCTTAGGCATTCTACATAAATGCTAAAATCTATTTCCCAGATGGCCATGTCAAAGCTCAGTACTGTTTTGTAGTTCACTTGATCACAGATTATCTATCTGGAAGAATCACCCCACTTCATTACACAAGATGAAGCATGAATCTTGCAAAAAACATAGGGGTTGCCTTTTCCAATTATGCTTTTTCTATTATAATCTTCAAGAGTAAGACCATATTTTTCCATAAAGTTAGACTTAATTAGAGAACTGGAGGCATTATGGTGTGAGTAAACAAAAATGACTGAAAATGGAAGCATGTAGTAGTCTTAGGTAAAGAAGAGTAAGCTTCTAATCCTCTTGCTTGGTCCAGACCAGTGAAACTTACCAGCATTAGTGAAGAAACTTTAACATTTAGATAAATGTCCAACTCCACCTCTAGAGTCTCATTTAAAAAATATGAGGTGTATACTATCTGAATATTTTAAAATTGGGCCTATCATATTTAGAATCTCTTCCAATATCAAAATTCTTTATCTTTGGGTAATTACATAGGTCTTTCAAAACCTATGGGCAAATTTTAGACATGCTCATGTGTACACACTACACACACACACACACACACACACACACACACACACACACCAGAGAGGCATAGTAAGTAACTGAAATCATTTTTTTTATTTCTTTAAAATAAAATTTGGGGTAGGATGGAGAGATAGTACAGGGGTTTAGGCACTTACCTTGCATGTGGCCAATCCCAGTTTGATTGCAAGCACCACCAGGAATGATCCCTGAGCACAGTCAAAAGTAAGCCCTGAGCACCTTCAAGTGTGACCTCCCAATACTTTTTAAAGTTTGGGGCTTAAGAAATACCTCAAAGGGCTATAGTGGAGATGTTTCATTGTGATATCACATTGAGGGTCCTGAGATCCATCTCTGATGTCGCATAATCCTGAAAACCAGATGTAGATCTAGAACACCTGTAGCAATTCCTGGGCCCATGACCAGCTAGGCATCAAATGATTGGACAGATGTCACTGGGAATAACCCCTGGATCGCCTAGAATTGCTTGGCATCTCTCCCGCGAAGAAAGTTTTTATTGAAGTAGCATTGGTTTATGGCATTGTATAAGGATTAGCAGTAGAGCATTGCTGTTGAACATCTATATATACTACATTAAAATTACCACCAAAAATCTGACTTCCATCTTCTACCATATATGGATACACATTTTTTCTGATAACCATGTGTGAAGGGAGCTGCATTTAAAAACAAATCAAGTTTTATTGAGGTAGCATTAATTTGCAATATAATAGCATTTTAGAAGTACAGCTTCTCATCTCTATATGTGTATAGGTCTCAGTGCACCCACTACAGGTACTGAGCTTTTAAGAACACTGTGTCTTGTCATCACAGTATCTGATTCCATGCTTCTTTTCATCTTCTTTCATTTGTTATCTTGCAGCTCGAGCCAAATAACTTTAAAACATATGTGCCTTTGTTTCTAATGTGTTGTGAGGAATGAAGGAAAGAGTCTAAACAAGAGCAGTTTGAAATAGATCTGTCTCATATTCCCAACTAGAATATCTCTTTTACATTTTGTTTTGGCTTGTTTTGTTTTGGTTTTGGTTGCCATTAATGAGGGCATGTATGGCTCCACTAGCTATTCACTTATTTACATTCACCCATTCATTCAGAAACTATTTGTGAAGTTCCTTTAAGCAGAATCTAACACTTGCCTGACTGAAGAGATCCTAATCTAGAAGAAAGGTATAAAATACAAACATTGATTTAAAAAAATCTTTGTCGTCTGCCAAAGTACATACACTATATACATGCAAGCAAATGCTAACACACACACATATTTGCATGGACAGTCACTTAATAAGGGCGTTAGGAACATCACTAAAGACTGTCTTTATTATCTGAGACCCTGAAGTGTTCGATAATGCAGATGAGGCTGCCTGTTACATTAGTTTTGGAATGCCTTAGCACTCAGGAAAGAACAGTAAAGGTGAAGCAGGAAATTGAGGCCTTTGTGTCTCTTCTTATTTTAGCATTTACTTTCCTCTTCATAAAACCATATGGCGGTTGTACATCAGTTAATATATTTAGTATCAGGAAAAAAACTTACCATTCTCCCAAGAGAAAAAGGAATGGACACAGAAAATATTTTTAAAAAACAGAAAAAATAATTTTTCTTCTAAATTTGGCAATTGATATGCAAAACAGCAACCTTAAGACCATACAATGAATTATGAATTGGAGTATAACACAAAACCAATTTCTAGATCTGGGACACATTTTATTGTGGTCTACTATCATGGGTGAGATGTGAAAGGATATTAATAATGGATTCTGTCTTCGGATAACACAATTTTATTTGGGGAAATCAGAAGAAATGTATGTAGTGTCCACATCAAGGACATGGGGTATCATGCTCCTGGTTCATGTCAAAATTGTAGACTATGTAAAAGGGCTAATAGATTCCATGTAATGAAAACAAGTTACAGGGTAATAATTATATAACCTAGGGCTAAATCTAGTACAATGATATTAAAAGTGAGCCAGGATGCTTTGTTCAGATATAGGCTTCCACTTCCTTTTTGGTTGGGGCAAAGAGTGGTATATGAGCCACACCCAGTGTTACTCAGAGCTAACCTCCTGACTCTGCTGGTAGACCATATGCAGTGCTGGGGTTTGAGCTGGGAATCAGATGCATGCAAAGGAAGTACCTTCATTCCTCTGCTATCTGTCTGGCCATGGCTTCCCCTTCTATCTACGGCAGTGCAGCTTATAGTCAAACAAACCTATAGGCAAGATCAAATAAAGAAATATTGTCAAAATCTGTTTGAAGAAACGGGAGAGCTTTCACGGCCAGCAGGTATTGAGGGACTTCAATTGAGAGAAAAGAGGAATTTAATAAGTCAAGCACAATATTGTATGGTCTACTTTTCCCTGTTGAGAACTCTTGTCTATTCATAAGCTTTGCAGAGTGAAGGGCTGGACTAGCAGGCAGAAAAGTGCCATATGAGGTAGAGAAACAGAAAAACTCCTGAAAATTTCATGGTGTTGAAGAGATAAAATTGGGTCTGAGAGCACAAAGGCAGTCATGGCATGACACATCCAGATTCTGTAGTAAAAGGGAAAATGGCCAACAAGTTTAGTAAATATCACAGAATGAATTCAAATGGATTTTTGGATAGTTTCTCAGTAGTGAGGAAGTCATTGTTTATAATCCAGGACCCATAAAGAAGAGGGACCCTGGAGTAGGACTAGATTTGGAACCTGAAGCAGAAAGAAATAGATCTTTCAAAAATCTAAAATGTAGCTTCAATACTGATCATAGAAATAATCTACTTGATTATTTTCACCATTCTCCTCTCATTGATTCTACTCTTCAATCATATGCCATGCAGGTAACCTTCTGAAATCTCTGAGTCTTTGATAAAATAGCCTCGAAGCTCTTCCATGGGCCTTAAAAAAAATGTTTTCTAGTGGTGTATCTACTCTGTAAGTAACCAGTTGACATGAAGAATCCCCGTACCTTGAGATCTCAATGTAAGAAAGCTAATTCCAGCTATCACTCATCTTACCAAGCTTTACCAGACCATGAAACATATATGAATAAGGATCTGACTTCCTGGTAAGGGTAAAAGAGAGAGATCCCAGACACATGACTCCATTGAAATTATTTCAATTATCTTCCACTATTTGAACCATTAGCTTTAGCCCTATACAGTCTGAAATAGAGATGGTGTCTGTCCCCTGCTGGATCCTGTCTGATTTCTGGATCCACAGAACCATAAACATGATTCGTGCTTCTTTCAGTTTTACGTAATGAGCTTTGGGATTGCTATGTTAGGGAATAGTAATTAATGGAAACATATCCTATAGCACTACCTGATATTATTGAGTGGATAATCTCTGGAGGAAAATACTACCATCTAAAATGTTTACAGTTTTTCATATTCAATGTCTAATATTTTTAATTAAAATTATACAGTCTATCAAAAAAGACAAAATGGAAAATAAATATTGGATTGAATTGCATTTGATTTGAAGTTAAAATTAGTGGAATATGAACTTTGAGCAATTGTGATTAACATGTTCAGGAAAAATAAATGTCAACATGGAACCTTTTACTAAAACCCTAAAATCAACTTTAAAAAGAGAATCAGATAGGAACTGTAGAACTGAAAAGGACAGTAGCTAAGTTTAAGGATTCAAAAGAGAATTTAGCAGCAAAATAAACACAGGTTAAAAGATTATTGGTAAATTTAAAAATCTAAGCCAGTAGAAAAAAACCTAGATTAAAGATGAAAAGAAATAAAAATAGAAAGTATGATAAGAGTATAAAGACACACAAGGCTCACCAGCATATTTATAATGCAGTCTTATAGAAAAGAAAGGTAAAAATGAGCAGATCAACATCTGACAAGAAAAAGATTCAGAATTTCCCAAAACTGATGAATGATATCAACCTATAATTTGAGGCATCTGTTTTAATCCTATGCATTATAAGAGTAAATTACTTAGTAAAAAACTAAATATTCATTGTTTTAGATTGAAATCTAAATCGAAGAAAAAATCTAAAAAATGTAAAATGGATCAAACTTCGACTTTGTTTCCCTTAGACAATCAGTTGACTTCTTAATAGAAAGCACAAAAGCTCAAGAACACTCGAAGAAATAGTGAAGTTTTTGAAGGAAAAATGCAAACATAGAATTCTTTACCCTAAAAATATACCCTTCATAAATGAAGATGAAACATATTTCCACATTAATAAAATATGGAACAATTTATTTCCAATAGGCTATTATGAAAAGAAAAATGAAGTTTCTAAGGAAGGAAAATAAAAGACCCAATTTATAAATATGAAAATGTAGAAATGAAAAAAAGTGATATATTCATTGATTCAAGTTGATACTTTTCAAGTATCCTTTAGGGTGAGATTGTACTATCTATCCACATTTGACTTCAAACAATCTTTGTGTTCATAGGCACTCTGTAACTCTGCCTTTAACCATTCCATTCGAGTTTCATTTCTTTTCTTTGAACTAGCCAAGCAATCATCTACTGTAAGTCTTTTGAGTTTTCTGTTTCTATTCTCTCTACCCTCAGTGCTCTTCTCCTGAGAAATGTCCATGGTTGGCTCCTTCATTTCTTTGAGAAGTTTACTCAAATGAACTTCACAGTTGGTATTTTCCTGATCCTACATCTAAAGAGTCTACATCTAAAGTGTTAATGCAGAATTCTATCACCTTCCCTGTTTTACCTTTCCTCTTTAGCACTCACTACAATCTTCAGATTTTCCTTCTTAACATTCTCCCCCTCTAATAAAATGTAAAAATATAAGAAGGGATTTTTTCCTGGTTTTGCACATTCATGATTCTATCTCTGTTGTCCATATATGGACAACATATGGGACATATATATGTATATATGATAAATTATATATATATATATATAATGCTAAGTTAATGAACAAGTTGAATCCAGTGGAAAATATGTGATTTCTAGTCGCAAAATACAATTGGGAATGAAATAGGACATACCTACACCTCCTGGATTTTTAGAAGATGGAGAGACTCCAACTGGGGGGTATAACTCTTGAGGCTATAGCATTAAACTGAATCTTAGAAGATGAATGGGATAGAAAAAGGGAATTTGAGGGATTCTGGATATTGGTTTATTTTCATGCAGAAGGAGATGTGAGGGGTGCTTAGGATCCTTGAGATGGCCTGTGTAAGATAAGTACAACTAGAGAAGAGTTAGAAGATATAAGACTGGATACCAGAACAGCAAGGCTCTCGAATATTAGAATAGGAACTGTGGTTTATTTCTGTAGGAAAAGAAGACTCACTGAAGTTTTCAAGTGGGGACATGACAGAATTGGAACTGTGCTTTATGGAAATCAACCTAGCAATTAGTAAAGTGGTTTAGACAGCAGAAAGATGGGAGATAGATAGACAAATCTAAGGCCATTTTAAGGAAGGGTTAATGAGGGTCTGAATTTGGGGTGATAGCAAATAAAATGGAGAGGAAGTGGCATGAAGAATAATCAAGATAAAGTTGACAGGTCTTGACAGCTGATTAGAAGTGGGGGGCAAGGAAGAAGAACTGCCTAATCCTTCAAGCCTGAGTGACTGACAGATGGTGAAGGCATTACAAATAGAAGAATTGAGGGGGAGAAACTGCTTTGAGGGTGGAACTGAGATTTGGGTTCTTGGTTGGATTTGGAATTGCTAAGAGCACATTTATCTTTTCTTAAACTATAGCCCCTCCCTTTCCTGGAACAGATTCCAGTTCCCTATGGAAATCCACACTTTCAAATCTAACTTGATATATTAGATGTTCAAGTGCTGTGGGGTATGTATGGATTTCTCTCCATGGGCCCTTTTGAGCCTGGACTCCAGATTTGGTGAAGCCTGAGTATGGTTCTAATTTCTTCATTTGGCTCAATTGCTCTCCTGCTGCAAACCCTAAAGAGGATAATGATTCCCTGAGCCATAGGACAGATCAATTGCCTGGAGGGATAGGTTCAAAGAAGGCAGCCTCTAGTGCCAAGGCCTTTGTAGAAAGGAGCTGGAGCTTCCCTAGCACGCCTCCACCTCGCCCCAAGGGATGCTCTGCAGCTGAAAGTGCAAGGTTGGCAGTCATGATGCTTTCCTCCTGAGAACGCTTGCAGATAACTTACTGAGTTTTCATTAAGTATTGTGTATCAGCTATAATGAACAGTAAAATACTGTTTGTAATAAAATAGTGGCTTTTGGTGTTCCTGGAGTCGCCCCAATTACATTTAATGTGCAAAAAGGTGGGACAAAGGAGGGAATGATTTTTTTTTTAATTTTCAGAAAGCTCTTGCCTGAGGTTGCTAATTTATTCTTGAAAGTTCTAGGAGAAAAGGAACTTTCTATATGGTAGCCGTTTTTAATTACTGGTGAGAAATTCACAATTTAAAGAAACATGCTGCTTTTGTGTAAGGGAAAAAAAAGTTAAAAAGTGACTATGTTCTGGTTGTTTTGTAATTAAGGTTTCTTTAGATGAGAAATAGCACAATAGACAAGAAAGGTCCTGAGCAGTGGCATGAGACAAAGTTCCTGTTCCTTTGGGCCACTGTAGCAGTCTTTGTTGATTGCCTCCCACACACATTCTTTCCACTTTCCTTCTTAAGAGAGCAGCAGTTTTAAACCAGGGTTTTATTTTGTTTTAGCTTTTACTTTTTGTAGTGGTGGGGGGAGGGTGGTCACACCCTGCGATGCTCAGGGGTTACTCCCGACTCTGCACTCAGGAATCACTCCTGTTGGTGCTCAGTCCAGGGACCCTATGGGATGCTGAGGATCAAACACAGGTTGGCTGCTTGCAAGGCAAATGCCCTATACGCTGTGCTATCACGCCAGACCACTTCAAACTGGTTTAAATTTAATCCATCAAATTAAGAACTTACCTGATTCGTTTAAACTATTTCTCCTTTGTTAATGAATGGTTCATGAATCTGCATGTGAACTCAACTGAGCCACAGAGAATTAGGAAAGGTCTGCTGGGCGATTGTAAAAAAATTCCTGCTCATCTGCCAGGGACATCTTGAACTGACTCTCTGACTACAAAATGTAAAATAAGGAGCCACTATCCTGTGAGAGTGGAAGGAGTGGCCTTTAGGTTGACATTGAAACTGTGAAATTGACAGAAGAATTTGAGTACTTGAGCCCACTTTGGGGCTTCTTGATAGAGTAACCCTGAATTATGTGCCACTTCTGAAGTTGCAGCTCCATGAGCCAGTACATTTCCTAATTGTTTACAGCTGTTTGAATCATTATTGCTGTTACTTGCCTCTAAAAGTAGCTTAATTGATATAGCCACTAACTAATTTAGGATGTAGATAGATTGCTTCCCCACATTAGCCTCACTATCCACAGCCATGCAGGAAGAAAAAGAAGGGGAAGTTTTAGACTAGACGGTAATCTATGTTGAGCTGTGGTACTCGGAGGTCATCAGAGTTGGCCTCTCTCGTGTTGCATTCCCACCGATGGCCTTGGATTCTTCCTAATTGGTTGAGAAGCTTCTAGTTGGATGAGTCTTAGTGACATGACTTTATAATGGCATCTTTTAGCTCCAGCAATGAGAAACAGATGCTTCTTTTTATGTTCTCAATTCCCAAATGGTCCTGTTCTTGACTCCTATGGATAGTAGATAAGTTCTTCTGTTAGAAGATCATTGCCTCAGTAAATATTTCTGCAAACCATCTTCTCAACCTCAAAAAGAACAAAATGCTGAGCACACACTGAGCTTGTACACTTGATTATGTGACTGTTTTCTGCCTGCTATCAACTATAAAGTGCATGTGTCAATCAGAATGACTGGATGTGGTCTGACACTTCCTTTTAAAACATGGATGTTGGCTGCCAACAGCTCCATTCATTTATTTTTTATATTATTGAACAAATAATTATTGAACACCTTCTATGAACTAGTCACTTCTCTAGACTTTCATAATTATATTTGCTTGTTGGGACTGTACATGAAAACACCAAACATAGGCCATGCTTCCTAAAATGTGTGATACTGCTCTTCTGGTGGGGGTTGTTGGAATAATCCAGGGGCTGGGGTGAAGGTGGTGGTGGAAGTAGTACCTCTGGGGCAATAAGAGGGGCATTTTATGGATATTTGCTGAAAGAAGGTATATTTACAAGGAGGAAATGAATTTTTTTTCTGAATAGAGGGAAGTAGGCTAAAT
Organism: Sorex fumeus; assembly: GCF_029834395.1. Taxonomy (NCBI): domain Eukaryota; kingdom Metazoa; phylum Chordata; class Mammalia; order Eulipotyphla; family Soricidae; genus Sorex; species Sorex fumeus. The sequence goes on from NW_026606059.1 coordinate 63,224,557, forward strand.
AAGTTTGAGAATGTTTGGACTAATGTCTTATACAATAAAAGTTTGTTTCCTCACATTTCTGTGGCCATATGACTGAGCTCAAGATCCAGAGAGCAAAAAGGAGAGAGTGTGAGAGAGTCAGAGACAGAGAGACAGACAGAGACAGAGAGAAGAAAAATGCCTGCCATAAAGGCAAGCTGGAGAGGGATAGCAGAAGGGAAACTGGGGACATTGGTGGTAGGAATTGTACACTAGTAAAGGGATACTCATGTTTGAACATTGTCTGACAGAAACCCAATCATGCACAAGTTTGAATCCGCATATCTCACAGTGATTCAATAAAAACTAAAATAAACTTTAAAAAAATAAAATAAATGATCCAGGGGCTGGAGTGATAGCACAGAGGGTAGGGCATTTGCCTTTCATGTGGCTGACCTGGGTTCAATCCCCAGCATCCTATATGGTCACCCAAGCTCTGCCAGGAGTAATTCCTGAGTGCAGAGTCAGGAGTAGCCCCTGAGCACTGCTGGGTGTGACCCAAAAAGCAAACACACACACACACACACACACACACACACACACACACATACACGCACACATACACACACAAATAAATGATCCAGTACTTTCTTATGAGATCTCAGACTCTCCTTAACTGACAGCGCTGTCTTTTCTTCTGTCTTCATCTTTCCTCATTGTATAATGACAATATCTATGGTTCCTTTCACTGTAAGGATAGGACCCACTCTAAATACTTCATTTTAATATGATTACCTCTATAAAGATTTTCTCTCCAAATGGTGTTTCATTTTGAGATACCAGGGATCAAGACCTCAACAATACAAATTTTGAGGTGAATATTTGAGGAGTAGGGGGAGGGATGGGGGAAGGAAGACAAAATTCAGTCTATTAACTGGGAGACAGCCAGGCATCGGAAAGACAAATCCTGAGAAGTAGCTTCTCTTGAATGTAAACTATTTGCCCACAAGGTTCTTGTTTGTTTTCTGAGCCACCTTTCAAGAAAGTGATGGACTTAGGGTAGCAAATGGATGAATTTTCAGTGGCAAAGTAGCTCTCTTCCAGATAGGGTTCTGAATTCTTCTTTACAAGAAACTCTGATCTTTTACAAATATATGCCATTACTCACTGACAATACATCCTATTACTGTTTTTGCTGATTCTATGCAAAGTGATAAATTTAGCCTAACTCTTTCTGATTTGTAGGTAAAAATGCATTTAGAATTATAGAAGAAGAAGTAGCAAGCTGTCTGCAAAATGTATTCAGTGGCAGGATGACTATAATCCGTTGAGATTATATTCAGCAGTGGCTCTCACTGTGGATTGCATGGGTTCTATTACATGCCTTATGGCAAATGTGTTATATATGGCATGCTACCTCATTAATCTTCAAAACAATGCCCTGATAGCATCATTTACATCTTCCTGATAAAAAGGGTTAGCATTCAGAATGAGGTCTCTTAGCTCGATAGAGGGCCCTTTTCATGGACATAGAGCTTGTGCTAATAACTGTCAAATTATTAGCAGTGCAGAGAAAAGGTGTCATTAATTTTTGTTTAGGGAAACAGTGATTGCTAATATATCTTTGAAACTTTTGATTATATAAATCAGAACTGGAAGGACCCCATGAGATCTAGTTCAGTGCTTCTCAAAGTAGGAGATACCATCCCTGGGCATGGGGAAGGTGACTGAATGGTGGGCTGGGGAATAGCCTCAGGGAAATTGGGGAAAGTATGCTGAGTAATATTTCTTATGTAAAATTGGTGGTAGGCTATATAAATATGGGAACCTCTACCTCGCTTAAGGGCATACTTTAAGGGCATACCTTATTTACTCTCTTAGGTGAGTGAAAAAAATAAGAAATATAAGTTTTAGAATTTTATGATTCTATAAAAACCTGGTATTCTTTAATATATTCCCATGAGATATCTTTGATTCTCTATTCACGATATAGTAATAATTATGAAAACAAAGCCACAGTGTTATTTTCAGGGTGCCTTTTAGTTCTTAGAATGTTTGCACCTCCTTCAACACGAACAAAACAAAACAACAGGCTTTAATTGGATAAGCAGTGAATGGACTAGACTCCTCTAGGCAAAGAGGAATTCAGACAAGATAGACAGTAAGTGTCTCATCATGTCATGTTTCTCACCAGTGTGGGTTGTTTGTAGCTGAGGTCCAGTCGTTGGGATTGACTCAGAAGAGTTGACTATGACTCTGGTCATCACCCTGAGGCAGAGAACGGATCTTTCAGGATGAAGACACACAGGATTCCATATAAGGAGGGTGGTGGCTTGGGAAACAAAAAAAAGCCCTTTTGGTATAAATATACATGTGAATAAAATACCTTCAACCTGTAAAAAAATAAATAAAAGAGCACAAACTAAAAAAAAAAAAAAAGAAAAGCTCTTTCCAGCATAAAGTGGGGGAAATTAATAAACCAGTAAGATTTCTTAATAGCAAGCAACAGATTCTTATGCTAGCTTGATGATATCATGGCACTGTTTGTGTATTAATGAGGTAGTATACTCACCCCCATGGCAAAGCCTGGCAAGCTACCCTTGACATATTTGATATGCCAAACACAGTAACAAGTCTCACAATGTTACTGGGCCCACTCGAGCAATTTGATGGACAATGGGAGGACAGTGACAGGACAGTAACACATTTCCCACAAAGCCGGTAAGAGAACCCATGCAATCTACAGTTGCATTAGAGCTATTGTTGAATATAGCCTCCTTGGTTTATAATCTTCCTGCCATTGATATATTTTTTGCAGACAACTTGATATTCTTCTATAATTCTATGAATGATTTGTGGTGGGGAAGGGGGTGCCAACGGCATAGAAAAAAGCATTACCCTGCTTAAAAGTACTTCCATAAGATGAAAAGAAAAAGTGGAGAAGCCAGACTTTGAGTGGAGAAGAACCAGAAAACTCTAGATGGTTTCAAGACCTACAGCCATCTTCTGCCATAGCTTTATTTGATTCAAGAATTAAAATATAAATGAGAAAATCCAATTGGCCAAACTGAAGTTTATGTGTCACCGTTGGTTCCTGAATGCGCCTGCTCAGAGGCAGTTTCCCTGGGCCGCTTCCCCTGCTGAAGTGGGCAGGCAGCTGAGCTCATATATTATTACAAAATAATACTAGAACCCCTGGACAATCTTTAACATTATTACCTCAACATTTATGGAAATCATAAACTAGAAATGAAAGTGAAAGAGATGATTCAAAATGACAGCATAGGAAAGTCCTGGGATCACCAAGCCCCATGGACACACCATAAATGTGCTTTTGGCAATGTCATCTAATCATCTTGGAAACCTGTGCAATATTAGTTTCAATTTATAGGTAGAGGAAATGAGGCTGAAAGACAGTCCAGTTATCAACTTTATATAATACAACGTCACACAATTTAATCACACAGCAATGGATTTCTCATTGGATTCAATGAAGTCATTTATAAATGCAAAATCCAGGCTAAAATCTACTGTTGTATTTACATCTCTTGTGTTTTTAGCCTCCTCTAGTTTGAAATATATGTTCACAACTTTCACTTGTAACGTGAAGATTTTGCTGAGTAAGAGCCACACTCCTATTGAAACAGTGCATTCTTCCTTTTGGTGTTCATCTTAGCTTTCATTGTGAGAGGATTCAGATCATTCATCTGCTCATTTGGGAACTATCTAAGTACTATATGTATCTTTCCAACCTGTCCAAATACCTTTATGTTCTACATCAGCATCCTGTATAGGTCTCTCTTTTGGGAAACAAATCTAGAGGCACACCAGAATCATATGTCTTTGATAATGTGATGACCAGTTCAGGTGTGGTCCAAGTTCTCCACTGTGTGATTAGCATGTCCATTTTTCTTTTACCACGATGAATAGTCTTGGGGGTACTCTTTAAAACCACATAAATGTGCTACCTCACATTAAAATGTCCCCATAGATTTCATTTGATTCTAGCATGATCCAATCTGTATTATGATTTTTTATAAAATAATGAAGCTCCATCTCCAGCACTCCCTCCATATTTACCAATTAGCCTTAGCATTCCACTGTAAGTAAGGGCTCTCTCCTCTCCTTATGTATGTATGGATATATCTAGACATCTATCCACATCTATCATTTTTTATGTATAAACACACAAGTTTTTATATTTTCAGTTGCTTTTCATAGATTCGTGTATTTAATATTTTGGTGCTAAAATGCTCCCATATCTGCTCATTTGGGAACTATCTAAGTACCATATGTATCTTTCCAACCTGTCCCAATCTCTTTACCCTTACTGAGTACTTTCTTACTTTGGGGTAGAAGTTATTACTTGATCATGTTGCACTTCCTTTGGCCCAGTCTCAGATTCAGAGCTCTTCAAGGAGATTTTTTTAGTGACTTTATACCATCAGTTAAAATGTCAAGTGAATGAAGAAAGTAGTTTTAAACTTATTATGAAAGTAATTTTGACCTTATGAACTGTCTGAAACTGTCTCAGGGACTCCCAGTGATCTGTGGCTACTTATGAGAGTTACTGCTGAATATAAATTATGCTTCAATTAGCTGTATGGTGTTCATAATTTATCTTGCATAATGTGTATTCAATTAGTTTCATTGGGAAACTAAAACTCCCACTTAGTGTCTGTTAGATCTGGTCATCTAGCCTTTCTGGACCTTGTCTTCATTGTCTAGATTAAGGATCTGCTTAGTTCTTTAAACTTTAGAGGATTAAATGGGTCACCTATAAATTAGATGGAGGATATACTTCTGAGATAACCCTTTTGATTTTCTTTTTTGGTCACACCTGTCAATGCACAGGGGTTACTCCTGGCTCTACACACAGGAATTACTCCTGACTGTGCTGAGGGGACCATATAAGATGCTGGGAATCAAACCCGGGTTGGCTGCATGCAAGGCAAATGCCCTACCCACTATGCTATTCCTCCATCCCCCTGAGATAATCTTGAATGAACATTGTCTTTAGAAGGCAGACAACATCCATACAGTTAACACCCATTAAAGAGAGAAATGGTACTCTACAGAGACGTCCAAGGAGGCTACCTTGCAACAAAACCTTATTTAGATGATTAATTCTTATACTTTCAGCTGAAATTATGATTTATGAGATTTGGTGGTTTGGGGAGAAGACAATATTTTAGGTGTTCAGGGGAGGTGAAATGTGACCAGAGGGCATACTTTCGCAGAAATTGTTTCAAAAATGTTCATGATAAGCTCTCCCCTGGCATATACTCTTTCTACAGTACAATGGTGTCACCACTTCATGGAAATCTGTGATCTAGGTTTTGAATCTCCCTTTGAATCTGAGCTAGTCTATGGTTTTGGAAAAAGTGATACTATGAATTATTCTAATCTGGTGTATAAAAGTCAAAGTAGCGGGACTGGATCAATAGCACGGCAGGTAAGGAGTTTACCTTGCATGCGACCAACCCAGGTTTGATTCCCAACATCCCATAAGGTCCCCTGAGCACCACCAGGAGTAATCCTGAGTGCATGAGCCAGAAGTATCCCCTGTGCATCGCTGGGTGTGACCCAAAGAGCAAAAAATAAAAGTCAATGTAGTTTCCGTGAGCAACTCCTGGGATATCACTCTGGGAACCTAGCCTTATACTAGGGGGCAGAGCCAGCTGCTGCTACAGGGAGGGGTTGGGGCATCCCATTTACAGGAACTCTTAATGATAGCATGTGAGTGAAGACATCTTCGAGTTCACCTTGAGTGTCAACCACTTCTGACTTCTGCCTCCTGAGAGACCTCAATCAGCTCTGTCCTGCTCTGAGAACCATGAGAATAACAATGAAATGTGGTTTATTGTTGTTCTCTAAGCCACTACATTGGGTGCATCTTTTCTACAGTATTGCTTTGTCTCTATAAAACTGTGCAAGCTTAGAAAGTCTAAGAATGAGTCATCTGCACCCCAAGCTAAGAAGTAGGTTATTGGCAGATACTTGTACACATTGGTAAGTGTCCCCAAAGGAGGCCTGGCAAAGAATGACTCTTCAGAGTCTTGCACACACTGTTACCACCATGGCTGCGTTGAGAACAGACATTAATTGGGGAGTAGGTGGCTAGTGGCATTGCAGTCACTGAGTAGACAGTGATTGGCATGCCTAGTCCCACTTAGGCATTTCTATGTATTCCTGTCTCTTTCCATTTCTTTACTTTCTGCCCCCTCCTCTCCTCCACTTACTTTCACGTTCTTTCTTCTCTACCCACTGCCATTAGATTGAAGTAAAAATGGAAAAATAAAGATAATGAATCTTCAACAGATATATATTTGAATCCACTTAGTTTTTGGTGGGTGTGACCGCTGCCTACTGGATAATGGAGGATCTGGGTGGAGGATGTTCAGCCCCGATCCGAGCAGACTTGGAAATCTCAACCTCGGGACCCGTATGCCTTTGTTCCTCTGCCGGTACCTTCATGCATGTGGAGAGTGGTCTCAGCATGGTTGTGGCTGGTTCTAGAGGTCTTCAGCTGCCGGGGCTCTGCTCGGGGCGGGGAGGGAAACTCAACCCGCCCCCCTCCAAGAGGCCCCGGCAAGGACAGCCAGGCACGGGGGCAGGAGACTCTGTGCTGTTCTCTTCCGGGAGCTGGATTTTGTAGTCTCTGGGTCTTGGCCGTTGATGGGATTACACGGAGCCAGGGGGCAGTTGGTGGGTGTGACCCCTATCTACTGGAGGATGGAGGATCTGGGTGGAGGATGCTCAGCCTGATCCAAGCAGGCTTGGAGATCTCAGCCCTGTGATCCGCATGCCTTTGTTTCTCTGCTGGTACCTTCATGCGCGTGGAGAGTAGTCTCAGCATGATTGTGGCTGGTTCTGGAGGTCTCCAGCACTGTGTAATCCCATCAACAGCCAAGACCCAGAGACTATAAAACCCAGCTCCCAGAAGCATGCGGCCACATTTGCAGCCATGTGACATCTTATTATCTCATTCTTGCTTTGGACAATCTGGCAGGCTACCAAATGTAACCTGCCCACACGGCAGAGTCTGGCAAACTCCCTGTGGCATACCCAATATGCCAAATACCAGTAACAATGATGGGTCTCATTCTCCTAACCCTGAAAGAGCCTTGAGTATGGCACTTTTTAAAATCTCAGGGCTAGGACGAAGGAGAAGTTACTGGGGCCTGCTCAAGGCAATCAACGAACAACAGGATGATGGTGATCATGATCTTAGTTTTTGGACTTTGGGCAAGATTTTCTCTCTTCAGCCTCATTTCCTCTATCTTTAAATTGAAACTAAGATTGCATAGGTTTCTAAGATGATTAGATGACATTGCCAAAAGCATACAGCACATTGCTAGGCACACAAAAGATTCACAGTACATGATGCATGCAAATATACTTCCCTTTCCCATAAACGCAGCCAAAGTTTTCTCCATTTACTGCAAAGCTCCTTTGCCTCCATCCCTAGATTATCCCATTTCACAGATGCTTCTGTATTTCTACTCATGATTGGCTCTGCCAGTGCCCCCAGTACACCAACAAATTCCAGATGCTCAGAGAAAAGCTCTTGATTCATGCTGAATGCAGGGTTGATATTCATTCAAATGCAGATGGCACATTAAGTACCTGTGGGAAGCTTGTGTGTTGGATTGGAAACAGGCAGAAACAAACTGTCCCAGCAAAATGGGCTCCTGGTAGAGGGCAGACAGGCAGAAACTGAGGTTAAGTGAGGTTGACAAATGTTGTGGTGTGGTCCTTCTGAAACTACAACCTCCCAGACAAGGCCCAGGTACAGACAAAGTAGGTGTCCCCTGCCCCCTCCCCCCCCCCCCCCCCGAAAAGTGATTTTTTTGCAGGGAGGTGAAAAGCTGGGAATCAGGGCGATAATATCTTGGAGAATAGAACTGAAACCCACAGGGTGTTTAATTACCCACCTTGGTGTCAGCTGGTCTGCAGGTTAAATGGGCCTGATCCAGACACGAATGCGCAAAGTTAATGGGAGTTTTGAGGGCACATCAAGTGCAACACTAGGAGAATCGTGGGTTTTGCAGCCAAACATGCGTGGAGGCTGAGCTGAATGCTGGAATAGGACACTGCCTAGAGCAAGGTGTTTCTGTCAAACAAAAGTTGTCAAGCAAGAAGTATGTTTAGAAAGACCGTGTCAGAGCCGGGAAGATAGTTGAATTGGTAGAGCATATGCCTAGCATGGGCCAGGCCCTGCCTTTGCTTCCCAACTCCGGTCATTTACGGCCCCTTGGCCTCATCTAATACTGCACTGCCAGGCTAAGCTTTGCCAGGAGTAGATCCTATTTTTGTTTTAAAAAGGCCATTAAAATATGGGTAAGAAATAGGACTCCAGGCTTTAGGGTAAGAGCTGCTTTAGTCAAAGGACCTGCCTGATATATCCTTGTCAGATGCTTGCCTATTAGCACTGGTTTCTATTTTTAAACACTATCCAAGTGTTTAAAACGGACTCACCGTTTGCTAGTGCTGAAGAGATTTTTAGAGATCCTCTTGTTTCACCCTATTTTCCTTCTCTTCACTAAGATACTAATGTTGAGAGAGGTTTAATTTCCCAAGGACACAGCTAGGTTAAATTTGTGATGGAGGTCAAGTTGAAAGCTTGACTGCCCGGTCCCCGTCCTAGAACTCTTTCACAATCTTTTCCTTTCACACCATCCTCTCAAAAATTACTGATTCTGCATTTAGTTTGGCCCACTCACTCGTACCTATGAAAAATATTTATTAGACCCTACCAGGCAATACTACATCCACATTTTTGCTCTGAGCTACTTTCCGTTTCAGCTGAAAGACAATGATACTCTATAAATATAGGTGACAGTTCAGCAGAAACTAGTTCAAGATTATTTATACATTTGTCCTACAAATATTTATTTATTTTGGCTTTGGGGGCACATCTCTACTGATAGGCTACTCCTGCCTCTGATAGGAATCACTGATAGGAATCAGTCCTGGTGATGCTGAAAGGACCATATGTGGTGCTTGAGATCTAACTGGGATCAGCTGCATCTATAATATCTTTCCAGCCCTTGACAATTTTTTTTTTTGGTGGGGAAGCACACCTAGCACTGTTCAGTGCCTACTCCTTGTTATGTGCTTACAAAGATCACTTCTGTTACTGCTCAGGTATCCATATAGGGTGCCAGGAATTGAACTTGGGTTGGCCACATGCAAGGCTCTGCCTGCTCTAATACCTCTTTGCCCTCCTCCATAGATATTTATTAACCACTGTGTGCCAGTTAATGAGTTAACCACTGTGGTTTCAGATACGAGCAAAATAGCAAGAATTCAGCAGTTTGGGGGCTGGAGCTATACCACAATGCGTGGGGCATTTGCCTTATAAGCAGCCAACCTAGGTTCGATTCCCAGCATCCCATGTGGTCCCCCAAGCACCGACAGGAATAATTACTGAGTGCATGAGCCAGGAGTAACCCCTGTGCATCTCCGGGTATGACCCAAAAAGCCAAAATGAATAAATAAATTAAATAAAAAGTTAAAAAAAAGAATTCAGCAGTTTAAGACATGTGTATACAGAAGAACGTGAGTCTTTGAGGTGACCATAAATTTAATGCATGAGGGGGAATAGAAGAAATATGTTTTATGGAGGCTGAGAGGTGGTTATTTTTGCTGTGAATTAGTCAGATCTTGTAATGTCATATTTAGCTTGTATCAACTGTAGAAAAATGGGGGGGGGATGTACAGTGGGTTTAAAAATGACTCCAAGATTCTTATATAGATGAAAATAAAGGGGAGTGCGGTATTCAAATTAAAATGTAGAAACCTACAGATGACTAAACACTAACTTGAATATGAAAAAAATGGTAATTGGCCATACTCTAACTTCATATAAAACTTTGAAAAAAGGAAAGAAGCTGATGGTTCTCTAAGAGAAATTGTTATTGGAAAATAGCAATGATTCTTAACACTCAAGAAGTGTCTCTGCCACTTAAGGTAATACATATGCTCTTTTGGCTCAGTGAAGACTCTGTTGTGGAAGGAAGAGTTGCTTGTGACCTGTTCTCTTCCTCCACATTCTTGGTGAGAAATAGTTCTGGTGGTCTTCTTTTCCCGAAAGATCAGGTAGAACCACTGAATTTCTGAATCCTGCAGCCCCCGAGGTTTCGCTTTGCTCCTCCGAGTCTGTCCATCCACACCAAGTCCCAGCAGATTCTGCAGAGTGAGAGATGACCTTGTGGGGCACAGGCTCATGAGATGACCTGTTGGCCCACCAGGGATTTGGGATCTTGTACTCTTGTTTCTAAGCATCAGCACCACCTGGGATCTATCAGAGTAGATTTGAAAACAATTCCCAATGGCTTCTTTATTGACATTGGAGATGCCTTGTTATAGACTACTGGCCACTGTCATTCAGAATTGACTCCAAAGCTTGGTTATGCTGTTAGCTGATTGTGGCCTTCAATAAATCATGGACTTTGAGATTGATTTTCCTCTTCTATGAAATAGGTACAGGAGTTGAGACTCCCAGAAATTCTCTTCCTTTTTTAAAATTTTAATTTTATTTTTATAAAGTTCTTCATAATATTTGATTACATTATTTAATATTCGAACACAAATCCCACCACCATTATACCTTCCCTCCCCCATATTTTGATCCCGAACCCCAAACCCTGCCCCCAAAGTAGAACCAAAATAATTTATTTTCTTTTGCTTGTTATGAAGAATCCACAAAAATGAGACAAAAAGTTTCTTAGAGGAAAGTGTGTGAAGATTGTTGTATTTCACCAAGGAGCCATTAATCCCTTCTATAAGAGATTACTAACATGTTGCTAAAGGTTGAAACTTGTGTGCTTATATCTATGTCTGTATAAATATATTTTCCCCTAGGATTGGCTGCCTTCCACTTTAATCCCTATCAAATGTGTTATGCTTGGTATATTGATGGTGTAAAGTACAAGATGTTGGGCCACGTGGTCCAGGAATAGATTGAATTAAGGGTGAGGTTTGTCCAAGCATGTGGAAAGCAGTCATGAGCACAGTGGCACTTGTATTCAGGAGGTTTTCAGCTGCCATCAGCTGCTGGGGCTGGATCCGTTGGGGCATGGAGGGGCCTCAGCCACTCCCCTCCGGGTTGCCCAAAATGAAACAGCCTGGCATGGGGTCTGGCGGCATGGCTATGACATATCCCGAAATGTTCTTCCTGGCTATCTTATTTGATTTATTTCTGTTTTTCTCAGTTATTTATTAGTTTTTGCTTGAGAGCGGTTACTCTAACTTGAAATTACTTGTATCTACACTGCTGTGTGTCTAAACTGCTGTGACTTTGAGTTCTGTTAAATCAGGGACCATTGCCACCTAGTTTATTTTGTCTCATTGTTCATGGGCCCTCACACAGTCTCTGGTACCTAAAAGATGACCCAACATTTGTTGAATAACTGATTATATTAAGGATTAACTAGGCTATCATGGGAGAGACTGATATCTGATATCAATATCAATATCTGACTTGGAGAAAATATTCACTAAATGTCTAAATGTTACCTGTTGATAAAATGGCTGTATAATTTTATGCAAAATGAGAATAAGGAGATCCCTGTTTGAAAATGGAGAATTTCAAGATAGTGACAGCAGAACATGAAATCAAAGAGGGGGCCATCTCAGCAGTAAATCCTCTGGAATTGCATGAATTGTACTAGACAGCCCTTCCCATGGATGGATGATGTTGATGGCATCACTGTTACAGTGCTTAGTCATTGTGAGATATTACTCATATCTTTGTGAAGTCCTGGCTAAAAGCCTCAGAGGCTCACATTGTCTCTTCCTGGCCTCAGCTCTGCCTCCTTTGCCCACTTTAGTCAGGATCCCAAGAGATTGCCTGACATATGAGAAAGCCAAATACAGACCCTGTCAGGTCCTTCATGTATTCCTTACAGCAAAACGTTGATTTACACCTGATTGGCAAATGTGACATTCATCGCCTCAGCAAAAGTTCTGCAAATATGTGCTAAACAGAATTTTAAATGAGTTTCCATAATGCATGTACACATAATGTATGGCTTTTAATTTACTTGATAATGTAAAAATATAGTCTGAGATGAGGAACGAGGCAGACACCGTCACTCAATCCTAATGTAACAGCATTTCTTTATGAAAAACTGAAAATAAGGGCAGGGCTCAGAATACAAAGCAGTCAGGAGGAGCTGAAGCTGAACGTGGGGAGAGGTGTGGACTCAGAAACAACTGGCCTGCCTCTGGTTCCAGGAGAGTACGTGAACTGTAGGAATGGGGGTCGCTAAAGGCAAAAACCAGGCATTCCCGGGGGTCTCAGCCCTGCTGACTTTGGAACGACATCCTGCCTGAGCTAAGTTCCATCTTTTCCTCTGTCCCATTAGCTGTTCAGTAAAGAAAATACCAACCTCCTGCCTATGTTACATTACTGTAGTGAGAATAAAAAAGAGTGTGGCTGCTGTGACAATGCTTTAGCTATGATGAGACCATAAAACAGCTATGCAATATATATCCGGGGAAGAGCAGCTGCCCAGCAGCCCAAACCTCTAGATTTGACTCAGTTTCCTCTTATTTCCGCTCCTATCTTTACCATTTTGGATCCTGATGGCAAAAAACTGGGAACTTAAGTCTAGCAAGAAGGCAAAAAGGGAAGCAAGGAAGCACAAACCCTTTCTCCCCCCAGCTTCAATTTCGCAGGTCGGGACTCTCTTAGCGGGGAAGAGTGCTTGGAAGTTGTCATATCAGTATCAACCCATGATCAGAAGAGTCAAGTGAGGATGAGAAAGATTTGTGGGGTACTCGCCCTTGGTTAGATGAGCTCACTATAGTTTATGTGCTCATGACTCACTCAGCCCAACCTATTTTACAGATGAGTAAACAGAGATTCAGAGATGAGGCCTACATTTGTCTGATCAGGTAGAAAGGTGTGCAGTTCTCACTCACCTAGTATAACTGTTCCACTTCTAAAGTGCTAAAGGTGGGCAGTAAACAAAGAGGAAATTTTCTTTGCCGGCCGCCCCCACTTCCCAGGAGTTCTCTGGTAGTACAGCATCCTTTTGCTAAGAGTCATTTGTTAGCCATTCCTTTCCGGAGTATTAGCTCCTAACAGTAGTGGGAGCCTTCGCTTGGGGCCTTGAGCTCAAACAGATTTTTTTTTTTAATACAAAGGCTTTCCAGATTTGCACAAGGGTGTGGGGTCTGTGGAATGCATCGTCAGAGCTCCGGTGGGCCTTCCAAATTCACAGGTCGGGCCTTGCGCCTCATTAGGTCCCCTCCCTCCAAGGTCTTCAGCACACATTTGACTAGAAATGCAATTTTGTATCTTAATGCTTTTGCTCAGCCGTAATGATTATGTGATTTTGATAATGACCCCAATTCTGCCATCTATAATTTTATTCAGCACAATGCTCGGCCTCCTGAATAAGACTATTTAGTGGACACAGAACAGAGTGTCCGCAGAGTTGATGATTTCTTGCCATGGTGGATGAGGTTTTGCAGCTTGTCCTAGCATCAGGCGCTACCCTAGTCCAGCCTCCGTTAGAGACCCAAGGCCTAGGTTCACCCAGTTATCCTGATTCTTTCAGTACCTCCACTATAGTGAAAGTGTTAGAGATGTCCCCAGGATGCGGGGCAAGTTAATTTTGTCCTTTTCCTGGATTTTCCCAGCACACTGGTGAGCATCATAAAGAGCAAGAGCTATGTGGCCAGCCTGATCACGGCCTGTTTCCCTGTTGATATGCAACCTTAGATATAAGACAGATGGACTATTTTACGTAACATTACGTTTATATTCCAGCCTTGGACATCGCACCCCTTTCCAATGCTTGAATGGTATATGAACCTGTAAACTATGCCATACGCTTCTTGAGGAGTTAACTTGGATCCTGCCATTTATAAACAGAAGACCCTCATGAAACAACCTAATACAGGTCTGCCGGGTGACCAGCAAGACGACGTTCTTCTTGTATTTATGGCAACAGAGGGTGGTGAGTGGGTATAAATGGTTCCTGCAGGAATATTGGGGAGAAGAAGAAAATCAAATAGACCAGTCTTTCCATCCATGGCACTGCATATGGTCCCCCAGCAGTGCTAGGAGTAACCCTTGAGCATTACCAGATATGTCCAAAAAAAAAAAAGAAAAAGAAAAATTAAGAAGAAATTACTTGGCAGGCTCTGATGGGACAAGAATGAGCCTGCTAATACCACTCCTGCTCCAGTGACTTCTACCAGGCTGTATTTTTAGGGTCTCTTTCCTGATTTTACTGGTTCCTAGAACTGTTCTAGATTTTGTGTGTGATTCAGTAAGATTTAGAAGGTTATTTGGGGGGCTGGAAATGCACAGATTATCTTCCAACAAACAAATGGTAATTGTTTTGTTTTCCACCATATCTGCTTCTGAAATTTTTTAAAGTGATGTTCTACTTTTACACAATGGTCGTGGTGGGGGGGGCATATTTGGTCCTTCTCTCCAGAATCCAGTGTGATGAACCCAACTGGTTGGTGCCTGAGAGGAGATCCAGCAGCACGGCGATAAAGCAAAAGCAAAGCCTTAGATACAACCCCCTCACCCCCCAAAAAAAGTGATCTTCCCCTTGCCCTTTGAGCTGTCTCACACGCCCAGAGAGGAGCATCGTTTGTTATTTATTATACAGTCTTTTAAACAGAGCATAGGCCTAGTATGAATAAGAAAAGAGGCTAATGGGATGCTCTTGTAACACCCACTACCCAGGATCATTTCAGATTGGTCACCTGAGGAACAAACTGGGCGACTTTCTGGTTGGAACTTTCAAATCCAACATCTCTTAGGAAGAATGTATGTTTGGAGGTAGAGTTGTTTATAGCCATTCACTATTTTACTCAATCACAATTCCATCATGGAACTCCAGAGAAGCTTTATTGAGGGAAATTCAGAAATTTCTGAGGTGATGAAACCAATCACTCATGGGAAGGTAGTATGCCTCAAGCTCTAAGGCAAAAGAAGTTCTTGGATGAAGACCCTTTACAAGCTTTCTGGTTGTCAACAGACCTTTCATATCCTTCAGAATATCTCTTGTCATAAACTCATACTAGTAACCTTGCGTTCTGTAAGCCACTCTTGGGCAACCTGCTGATCCCATGTTGACTGAGAGCAGAGAGGTCTTGAGAAACTTTAGTTTATATCTACTCATGTTGCTTGGCATCTTGTGCAACTGAGTCTTCTAACTTGGGGAGGCTGTGTCTCACCCTGGTAGTATCAGAATTGAATTGAATTGTTGGACTCAGTTGATAAACGAAGAGTTGAAGAATTGTTAGTGTGGAGAAAAAACCCATGCATTTGCTCCCAGAGTGTTCTGGTGGTGCAGAAATCGCAAATCTTACTAACAGGTTGAAGGGAAGGCTTGTTTTTCAGACTGAAAGAGAACATTCACTGCCTGAGTTATCTCTTTTCTCTTAAACCCAGGGAGGGGTTATCCATTGGGGCCGGGTCTCGGGAGAAATACACGAGAGTGCCAGAAGCTGTAGCATTTGTCAAGGAGGATTTGCCAGTAGCATTAGTCTCTTCCTCCACAGAGAGCCTAATAAGGAAGGAGAAGGGCACAAGAGGGACGCTCTGAGTGTTGGAGCAAGTTGATGGATGGGTGGCCCCCACCAATTTCTCGCATCTTCCTCACTGCAAGTAAAGATTAGGGAGATGAAATTGCTGTTTGGACAGAGACAGGTCCCGCTGAGGTCAGGGATAAATTCACAGTTCCTCTGGAAATACCCTATAGCTAAGGAGGGAGGGAGGAGGGGGTGGCAGAAACCAGGACAAGGCCTCTGACTGACATCCACATTATCATGGAAGGGAGGCGCCAACTCTCATACTTCAACCTCCACCAATGGCAAGGGCACTCTCGAGGTTGCGGGGACATGCTATGTATAGACCATGGAGCGGAGGCAGTTTCTGTTGTTAGTGAACCCGACAGAGCCTAGTGAATCAATGGGCTATTTGCCCATGTAATCATTCTTTTATCTCCTAGTCAACTGCTGGAACAGAATTTCCCAAGGGGAAAGTTTTTGACGTTCTGGTCCCATTGGGAGTGTAAAGAGTGATTGTCCTGCATCGTCACGGTTCTATTATTCTCTGCTCCCCAAGAAAGCAGCTGCATGTGAAACCTTTCAAGAACTGCCATTGTCAGAGCAGCTTTCACCTGCCCAGAGAATGTTCTAAGATGTACTCAGGCCTTGTCAATTTAACTTTTGATTTTGGCATCATAGCTTTGGTGAAGACTGTGTCAAATGTAGACTCAGGTTGTCGA
Organism: Sorex fumeus; assembly: GCF_029834395.1. Classification (NCBI taxonomy): domain Eukaryota; kingdom Metazoa; phylum Chordata; class Mammalia; order Eulipotyphla; family Soricidae; genus Sorex; species Sorex fumeus. Next base: position 63,240,783 of record NW_026606059.1, read on the forward strand.
GTTAGGTGATCCTGGGTTTGAATCCCTTTGCCACCTGCTGAACTCACATGAATTTAACTGTTATGTAACCTCTTAAATATCCTGTATTCCATCTGTAAGAAGGGCTAATCAAAGTGCATGCCTAATCAATTGTGAATATTCAATAACTTAATATTTACAAAGCACTTAGAATATAGTGCAGCACATTATAGGTACTCAATAAATTATTTAATTTGATAGCTAGTAAAACAATGTAGACTTTTTTATTGTTTCTTATAAAATGAGGGGCTTGGGGACTTGGGGATTTTTGTTGTTGTTGTTGTTGTTGCTTGTTTTTTTTTGTAGTGTTGGAGATTAAACCCAGGACCCTGCACAAGGGAGGTAAGTGCTCTGACACCAAGCCATATCACCAGCTTGTTTAAAATTAAATAATAAAACTATTTTAAGCAGTCAGAAAGTTCCAATGTATTTGGGGCATTTATTTATACAACTAAGTAAGGCGATCTGTTAAAAACTTTTGTATTGCTTCATTTTTAATTCATTTAACTTGTTGAAAGGTAAACCACTGATGATATCTCCCTGGTCAGTAAGCTTTATATCACACTAAATCGAACTCATTAGTAGTTAACTACCTGGAGCATGGGAACAAGGATAATTTAGACCAAATTGAAATCAGTGCTAAATTGAGTATCAATGTGTTAGCAGTGTAATTATGATTGTGATATCATTCTGGTTCCCTCTATATGCTTATTCTTCATAAACTCTGTAGTCCAATACCAGTTGTTCCCCTAAACTTTAAAAGGTAAAGAAGAAACCAAAGAATCGGCCCAACTTCAGAACTGATCTCAGAGAGGCTAGAAAGACACCTGCAGTTCACCATCCGAGTTCCAAAGCATTTAAAGCAAACAGTCACATATGCGGCTGCACAACACCACCAAACTTTACAGAGCTGACAGTTCAGGAGAAACAAGAAAATTAGATGGAAAAATTGAGTAGAAGCCTATTGAGGTCAACGATAACATGGAAGGCCCAACATGCACCTAACAGCTCAGTAAATCCTCAGGCTATGACTTTAGCAACACCATTACAAGGTACATCTTGCAATAAGCAATATAAAGTAAATTAAGTAGTGCCTGAAAAGGGGCAGGGGTGCTGACTGTAGTAAACTAAGGACATTGGTGGAGGTAAGGACACATTGGTGTCAGTACTAGTGTTGAAATATTGAATACCTGAAACAACTGTACAGTGAACAACTTTGTCAATCGTGATGTTTAAATAAAGTTGTGAAAACTAGAATGAAGAAAGAGAAAAAAAGAAAGAGGAAGAAAGAAAAGAGAGGAAAGACAGGAAGGGAGGGAGGGAAGGAGGGAGGGAGGGAGGGAGGAAGAAGGAAGGAAAGAAAAGAAGGAGGGAAGGAGGGAGGGAAGGGAGGGAGGGAGGGAGGAAGGAAGGAAGGAAGGAAGGAAGGAAGGAAGGAAGGAAGGAAGGAAGGAAGGAAGGAGTAAAAACATTAGGAAAATATTCTGGGGTATGGATCACAGTCACAAGTCACAGACCAAGGAGGACTACATTATTCCTAGAACTGTCACTGCTCATGGGGAAGGTACTCACTGATTTGAAGAAGCTAAAGGAGAAGCTATCCTTAATGTCAAGGTTATGGAACTGTGACTCGCCATAACAAGAAAGCAACATTGCATTTTTCAGTCTTGTACTTGGAGAATGACAGTGTACTGTACATGTGTAAATCTAGAGCCTCTAGAATTGGCAGGTGTAAGATTTGTCTGTACCATCTCAAGAAAATTGCAAAACTTTTAAGCACCAATCACATGGTCACTGATGCTCAAACTTGCCTGATTTTCTGCATTTCCTCTTTTCCTTCTTTCACTGAACCTATGTACATCCCACATGTAGCTCAGCCAGTGCCGTCCTGTACGTGGAATTTAATCCATCCTTTAAGTCAAAAAGATTTTAATTGTCTCTAAGATATTCTGTGTAAACAAGAGCCACCTGACCCTGGCAGCAAGGTCTAGCTGAAACACTTGCTTTGAGCCTGAATGGTTGTTATGACCTGAGGCTTCTGAATACAGTTCTGGTAGCATCCTGTTTGCCCAGATTTCTGAAATGAGTTTTCCTTGGGATAATATATACTCACTTATCAGTATGTCCTATTATCTCTAGAGCTCAGCTAGATCTAAATTCCAAATTCAATGCAGGTTTTTTTCTTAACTGTGTGGCATTGGATATTTGGACACATTTCTCATCTCTAATATAAGGATGTTAATAGCAACATAGCAGAATGTCATATCTTGGAGACAAACAAACAAATATGCTGGAGAACCTAGTATGTGGAAGCTGGGTAACACACCCACAGCCAAACACGAGGAACAATAGTTACTATTTATTGAGAACTTATCACATATAAGACACTGAGTCAGTGAATTTTTCTACTCCCCAAAATGCAATTGATATTATAATCCACACTTCACAACAAATTTGAGTTTTACAAGGTTAGTAATGTATCCAACATTATTCATACAGTAAAAAGGAGAATCTGAGTTTTAGCCAAGAGCTGTTCTGTCCAACTCTGAGTCTGGCCTTCTTTAAACTACAGTTTACTGTTAACATCTTCTACCCATTTAGATGAATTTTCTCCTGTTCTCTGAAGTTGGTTTGTCCCAGGCACTTACTATACCCCTCTGGATATTAATGATTGCAATTTTACTTTTTTCAATCCTTCCTGTATGCCCCATTATGTTTCCATGCAACCCTTTATGACTGGCCGTGTCACAAACTATGACATTCCCAAGTCTATTATGCTAAACAAATTTGAGTTTTAAAGTATTGAATTGGTTTTAGATACAGCCGTGGAAGTAATTTTAAAATCTGGGCTCCCAACCAACAAAGTAATTTTCCTTTATTAATGGGAAAATAAACATCTCTTGTAAAGAATGGTTCCTTTCTTCCAAGGCCCTTGTCCTCAGATCTCTGGAGCTGGGTTGGCATCATTTGTCTGATAATGTTTTGTGTAGTGACAAGATAGTCAGGATGTAGAACCAGAGCAGGTCTTATGTATATGTTTTCTTGGTCCTGTCTTGCCATTGCATATTCTGCTCCCTGTATTCCCATTGGATGTTTTCTGTCTTCTCACTAAAGCTTAGGCTGAAGTCATGAAAGAGCCCCTCCTGCAAGACACCTCAAACAAGTCAATGAAGTATGAGGTAGTTGCTAAGGTTTTTCTATTTGAGGTACCAACTGACCATCAAGGTGATCTGAAAATACGGAACAGGAAAAACTGTAATGTGTTGATCTAAGCTTTGTCCCAAGTACTTTGTATTCATGATCAGAATAATTATCAATTATTCTGTAAGGGAGTCATTATTATTTCCATTTTTACCACACTTTAGCTCAAAGAAATTAAATAACCTGTTTCAGACTAAACAGTAATGAAATAATGTGCACCCAACACATTCTATTAGAAAGACACATATTTCCAGCCCAAGGTTGAAATAGTGAATAATGAGTGTTGACTCTCAAAACTGGAGTCAGAATTTCTCATTGATTCTAAACCTATTATATCAGATGCATAATTAGAAACTACCCAAAAACTGATGTAAGTTTATAGCCAGTGCCTGAAATTGAGAGATGCCTTTCAGCTATTTGCATACAAATAGACTACAGTTATTATGAAGTATAGTCCATTATGGAATTCAGTTTAGCTTGCATTTTAACTGAAACCATAAAGTCAGCTAAGAAAGAGTTATCTTTATCAATTACATTTTTGTGAACCCAGTTTTGTGTTTTTCGCTTCCTGAATTGATGTGCTCAAGGGGAAAAATACCCACAGGCAAATTTGTTTAATCAACTTTGTGAAAAATGAGATTGAAGTTCTTGAAAGTTTGGGTAGTATGATTTCCCTAGAACATGAGAAGACTCCTGGTTTCTGTATTGACAATTTTAGAGATTTTCTTTTGGACTCCTCAAGGGCTGCCATAAGAAATCATATTTGAAATTTAGATGGAAATGTATCTGAGAATTTGCTAACATCTATAAAGAACCATTAGTTCTCCATGATCTACAGCCTCCTCGAGTGAAAAATGCAGTTGTGAAAGAAAATACCTCAAAAGAGTATTGTAAGGATTAAAAAGAGTGATTAAAAGAGTGATTAAAGTCTCTCATATAGATCATGCTGCAGAGCAAAGGAATTCAGAGAACAATTAAGAGTGATTATAATAGGATTATTTTTTATGCATAGACCCTAGCAAATTCAGCGACCCCTGTGTTTCTGTGTTTCTGTTCGGTTATGCAACTGATATGTCACATTCAAGGAAATAGTCTAATACCAAAGGCAGATCAAAGAAATAGCAATCCTCTGTTTGCAATTCCTAGAGACTATCAGAGAAAATCCCACCACTAAGCCATCTTGATGCTTTGTAACATTGATTCTCCCTCCTCTGTTCCTTTACATCTCCTGCAACTCTACTTTCATTTCTTAGAAATAGCAGTCCAAAACACTCTAGATAACCAAGGTATACAATTTTTTGTTATTATTATTATTTAGAAAATATCTTTCTTCTCCTTATGCCTCTGAATGATTTTTTTTATGTTAACTTAGTGTCTCTCTCAGTAAAGATCCTTCCTGGGTAGAATCGAGCAGAAAGGGAAGTGAGCAGGCAATGCAGGATTATTTTTAATGGGCAGGAGGTGGAATGGGGGTGGCTGTGAGAACTCATATGGAAAACTTTAATTACATCCCACAAATATAGTCTTCAGACAAAATGGAAGTTCTAGTTTCATCCTGTATCTACAGCCTTAATTCACCATAAATCTTACATTACTTACAGGCAGAGAGAGAGAGAGATCATCAAGAAAACCCTCTGTCCATATGACCAGTAATTGAAGGGTCTGGCAAGAAAAATCTCATAGATCACACAATGACTGCCTTCAGATAGCCAAAGATGACAAAGCTAGAATCAAATAGTATTTAGAATGGTTGACTTTGAGTCCAATGTCATGAAGAACATCCTCTGTTAAAAGATGGAACAAGCTACTTCAGGAGGTAATGAGTTTTCCCTAAGTCTTTGATGACTTACAGGAATACATGTTAAAAATTATATGAACAATTGCAGCACTCTTTACAATAGCCAGAATCTGGAAAAAACCTGAGTGCCCGAGAACAGATGACTGGTTAAAGAAACTTTGGTACATTTACACAATGGGGTACTATGTAGCTGTTAGAAAAGATGAAGTTATGAAATTTACATATAAGTGGTACTACATGGAAAGTATCATGTTAAGCGAAATGAGTCAGAAAGAGTGGGATAGACACAGAAAGATTGCATTCATCTGGGGAACATAAAGCAACAAAATGGGAGACTAACACCCAGGAGTGGCTGAGATTAGTACCAGGAATCTTGCTCCATGACTTGGAGGCCAGCCACACGTGCTAGGGGAAAAGGAAGCTCAGATAGAGAAAAGAGCACCAAATAAAGGGTGTTGTGAGGATCCTCCCAGGGTGGGAGAAGCATGCTGAAAGTAGTCTATAGACCAAACATGATTGCCACTCAATGCCTCTCTTGCAAAACACAGCACCCAAAAGAAGAGAGAGAGAACAAGGGGGAATGCCCTGCCACAGAGGCAGGGTGGGATGGGGGGGATAGGGGGTGGGAGGGATGCTGGGACCCAAGGTGGTGGAGGATGGGCACTGGTGGAGGGATGAGTACTTGATCATTGTATAACTGAAACCCAAGCACGAAAATTTATAACTGTACCTCATGGTGTTTTACTAATAAAAAAAAAATAAATAAGATTAAAAAAGGAAAAAAATAATATGAATGAGAAGCGTTGGGTAAACCTTAGAGGTCTCGCCATTCTGTTCATCAGAGTAGAGTTCAATCTATACTTCTAATGTCAAAACTAGTCTGAAGTCCCATTTACTCGCAGAAATCAAGGAGAAAACTATTTCTGGTGGGATTCTGTGCTTTAGTGCATTTGCTGAGCCCGCCTTTCTTTTATTTAGCAGCCTAGCACTCATCCTCACTGCAGTCTCAGTCAACCTCCTATGGCAATGTTTGGTGTGATTGCAGGCATCACTATTCTCACCAGTCAGGGAGAAGAGGAGGAATAGGTTCCAGCAGAACAATATTATGATTATATAATGACCACCTTTCTAATTTTAGGAGCTCTTGGCTCTTACTGAAGCTCTGCCACTAATTATACATGCTCCTCAGATCTCTGGGTCGCTCTCTCCTTCTTTAAAAATGAGGTACAATAATAGCTTCTGTCTCTGGTTCCCATGGATTTTGAAATTCATGATACAAAGGTCCTTAACGTCCTTACCAGTAGGAAGTAAAATGACATGGAAAAATATCAATAAATGGAAGGAAAATTTTTTATTTTATTTTTTATTTACTTTTTATTAATTTTATTGAATCACCGTGAGATAGTTATAAGCTTTCATGTTTGGGTTACAATCACACAATGATCAAACACCCATCCCTCCACCAGTGCACATTCCCCACCAACAATATCCCTGGTATAACCCTCCTTTCCCACCCTCCCTCTGCCTCCATGGCAGATATGATTCCCCATAATCTATCTTACTTTTGGGCATTATGGTTTGCAATACACAGAGAGGTTATTACGTTTGGTCCTTTATCTACTTTCTACACACATATCCAATCTCTCAAGGTGATTCTTTCAGCCATCTTTTTCTTAGTGATCCCTTCTCTATTCCAACTGCCTTCTCCCCTTTGCTCATGAGGCAGGCTTCCAGCTATGGAGCAATCTATCTGTCCCGTGTATCTACTGTCCTTAGGAGTCAGCCTCATGTTATGTTGTTTTATACTGCACAAATGAGTTCAGTCCTTCTATGTCTGTCCCTCTCTTTCTGACTCATTTCACTTAGCATGATACTCTCCATGTCTATCCATTTATAAGCAAAGTTCATGACTTCATCTCTCCTGACAGCTGCGTAGTATTCCATTGTGTAGATGTATCAAAGTTTCTTTAACCAGTCATCTGTTCTAGGGCACTTGGGTTGTTTCCAGATTTGGGCTATTGTGAACAGTGCTGCAATGAACATGTAGGTGTCATTTCTACAGTGCTTTTTTTGCATCCTCGGGATATATTCCCAAAAGTGGTATTGCGGGGTCATATGGAAGCTCAATTTCTAGTTTTTTAAGGACTGTCCATGTTGTTTTCCAGAAAGGCTGGACTAGTGGGCATTCCCACCAACAGTGAAAAAGTGTCCCTTTTCCCCCACTTCCAGGCCAGCACTGGTTGCTTTTGTTCTTTTGAATGTGTGCCAGTCTCTGTAATTCGAGATGATATCTCATTGTTGTTTTAATTTGCATCTCCCTGATGGCTAGCGATTTGGAGCATTTTTTCATGTGCCTTTTGACCATTTGTATTTCTTTTTTGAGGAAATTTCTGTTCATTTCTTCTCCCCATTTTTTGATGGAGTTGGAGGTTTTTTCTCATACAATTCTACTAGTGTCTTGTATATCCTGGATATTAATCCCTTATCAGATGTGTATTGGGTAAATTTTCTTTCCCATTCTGTAGGCTCTTTTTGTATTTTGGTCACTGTTTCTTTTGAAGTGCAGAAGCTTCTTAGTTTGATGTAGTCCCATTTGTTTATGTTTGCTTCCACTTGCATGATCAGTGCTGTTTCATCTTTAAAGATGTTTTTAGCTTCAATGTCATGGAAAGTTCTGCCTATGTTTTCCTCTATGTACCTTATGGATTCATGTCTGATATTGACGTCTTTAATCCACTTTGATCTAACTTTTGTGCCTGGCATTAGACAGAGGTCAGAGTTTATTTATTTATTTATTTATTTATTTGCAGGTAGCTATCCAGTTTTCCCAGCACCACTTGTTTGTTTTTTTTTTCAATTTATCTATTTGTAATTGGAGTATAACTGACACCTTATGTTGTATTATTTTTAGGTCAATAATAATGATTTTTAAAAGGTTTTTATTAGTGAAACACCATGAAGTACAGTTGTAGACTTACAAATTTTTGTGCTTGGGTTTCAATTATACAACGATCGAGTACCCATCCCTCCACCAATGCCCATTCTCCACCACCCATAATCCCAGTATCCTTCCCACCCCCCAACCCCCCATCCCACCCTGCCTCTGTGGCAGGGCATTCCCTTTTGCTCTCTCTCCTTTTGGGACAGCACCACTTTTTTTGTTTGTTTTTTGGTTTGTTTGTTTTGTTTTTGTTTTTTTGTTTTATTAGTGAAACACCATGAGGTACAGTTATAGACTTACAAATTGTTGTGCTTGGGTTTCAGTTATACAATGATCGAGTACATATCACACCACCTGTGCCCATTCTCCACCCCCACCAATCCCAGTATCCCTCCCATGCCCCCCATCCCCCATCCCACCCTGCCTCTGTGGCAGGGCACTCCCTTTTGTTCTATCTCTCCTTTTGGGTGCTGTGGTCTTCAGAAGAGACTTTGGGTGGCAATCATGTTCTGTCTATAGACTACTTTCAGCATGCATCTCCCATCCTGGGTGAATCTTCCCAGCACCCTTTATTTGGTGCTCCCTTCTCTATCAGAGATGCCTTTGCCCCTACAGTGTGCCGCTGGCTTCTAAGCCATGGAGTGAACAACCTGGTATTTATCACAGTTGCTCTTGGGTGTTAGTCTCTTATTTTGTTACTTTATGTTTGGTTTCCAGGTGTTTGATTTGGTTCTCTGTGTTTGTGTGTGATTCACTTCTATCCTCAGTGCATCGTGGTCTGAAAAGGTTGTTGATACTATTTCTATCTTCCTGATTCTATTGAGATATGTTTTGTGGCCTAGCACATGGTCTATTTTGGAAAATGTTCCGTGCGCACTGGAGAAGAATGTATATTCTTTCTTTTTGGGGTGTAAAGCCCTGTATAGGTCTATAAGTCCTTTCTCTTCTATTTCTTCATTCAAAGTCAATGTTTCCTTGCTGAGTTTTGTTCTTGTTGATCTATCCAGAGGTGATAAGGCGATGTTGAAGTCTCCAACTTCTATTGTGTTGCTAGCAATGTCCTCCTTAAAATCTGTTAGCAGTTGTTTTAAGTATCTAGCTGTTCCTTCATTAGGTGCGTATACATTTAAGAGTGTGATTTCTTCCTGTTGTACGTATCTCTTGATGAAGAGAAAACGGCCTTCGCTGTCCCTTCTAATCTTTTTCAGCCTGAAATTAATGTTGTCGGATACTAGTATGGCCACCCCAGCTTTTTTGAAGGAGCTGTTTGCTTGCAGGATAGTTTTCCATCCTTTAACTTTGAGTCTGTGTTTGCTCTGATTGTTCAGATGAGTTTCTTGTAAGGTAAAGGTAAAGGTAAAGGCCCTCCCGTTGATCGTCGATTTGCTCGAGTGGGCCCAGTAACGTCTCCATTGGAGACTTTGTTGTTACTGTGTCTGGCATATCGAATACTCTCGGTAGCTTGCCGGGCTCTCCGAGAGGGGCGGAGGAATCGAACTCGGGTCGGCCATGTTGGCCGCTTGTAAGGCGAACGCCCTACCGCTGTGCTATCGCAGAATATTGGTTTCAGTTTCTGGATCCATTTTGCCACTCTGTGTCTCTTGGTAGGTGCATTTAGACAATTGACTTAAGGGAGATTATTGTCATGGGGTTTTGTGCCATCTTTCTGTAGGGTTTGGTTGTGTTTATACGTGTTTTCCTTCTTATCTTACAGGAGCCCCTTTAGTCCTTCTTTTAGGTTTGGTTTTGAGTCTATGAAGTTCCTGAGCTGTTGTTTATCTACAAAGTGGTGTATTGTACCATCGAATTTGAGTGAGAGTTTAGCTGGATAGAGTATTCTTGGTGAGGCGTTCATTTCATTGAGTTTTTTCACTATATCCCACCATTGCCTTCGGGCTTGGAGGGTTTCCTCTGATAGGTCTGCTGTGAATCTAAGGAGTGCTCCTTTGTATGTAATTTCCTTCTTTGACCTTGCTGCTTGTAATATTGTGTCTGTCCACAGCATCCATCGTTCTGACTATGATATGCCTTGGAGTGTTTTTTCTGGGATCTCTTTTAGCTGCTACCTTTCTGGCTTCTTGGATCTGGATGTCTGCATTCCTTAACTCTGGGAACTTTTCAGCAATGATTTCTTTGACTGTGGCTTTTTCATTGGGGTTGTCTCCCTGTCCTTCTGGTATTCCAATGATTCTAATGATTCAGTGCCAAGAGTGGCATCATCCCCTAGGTCTCTGATTCTCCTCAGAGCCATTTTGAGGTCTTTTTCTATTGCTTGTTGTTCCTATGCGATTTCTGTTGCTCATATTCAAGCTCGCTGATCCTCTCTTCAGCTGCACTTATCCTATTGCTAAGGGCACTTACTGAGTTTTTAATTTCGTCTAGAGTCCTTTATTTGTGACACTTCTTTTTGTAGTTTTTTTATTTCTGCTCTCATTTCTTCCTGTATTTTCTCTACCATCTATTCTATTGTTTCTTTCATTTCTTTTTTTATTTTTCTGGATATCTCTTTCATTGATTCTTTGAGTAGATCCTTGAACATCCTCTGCATTTCGTCCCGAAATTCTTTATTGAAGAGAGCATAATTGTGGAAAACCTTGGTTTAGGATTCGGGATTCTTTTCTTCATGTTCTCCTTGTAGTGGAGATTTGCGCTGTTTCTTCATGTTGTTTTGGTTGTCTAGAGGTAGAACCCTGTACTGTTCCCTCTTATTGTGGGAAAGGATTTTGAATAAGGTTTTTCTTTATTCTCCCTTCTCCCTTTCTAGAGTCCGACCTTCTTCTCAGTCAGGCATTATTTTTTGTTTTATAACGGACATTGAATGAAGCTTTGGAGGAGGTGCTCTTTAATATTGAGCTTGTGCTGCTTATTTCATACTGGTCTTTTGTTAGAAAAGGAGTAGGCGAGTGAAATGTTGTTGTATAGGTGGTCAGAAATTTTTGGTCGGTATTAGGTGACAAAGGGTGGGATGGAAGTTCTGAGTGCTCAGACTGGGAAATATAACTGCAGCCGCTTAAATTGCCGCCTGACTTGGAGAAGGCCACGCCCACTTCAAGAGGCCACGCCCCCTACGTAGTGGCCACGCCCCCGTCCCATCCGGGAGTCACTCCCACCCAGGATCCTGGAATGGAGGGACCGGTGAGGTGATGGGTTGTCCCGCAGCAGAGCTGCGACTGCTGTCCCCCGCTGGAGGGTGTCCGGTTTGGTGGGAGAAGGGCACGGGGCTGGGGCGGGGAAAGGAGCCGCAATCATGGCTCCCCCTACCCACCTGGAATGGAATGGAGGGGCCTGTGAGGTGATGGGTTGTCCCTTGGCGGAGCTGCGGCCCGTGTCCCCCGCTGGAGCCCAGCACCATTTTTTGAAGAGACTGTCCTTGTTCCACTTGACATTTCTTGCTCCTTTGTCAAAGATTAAGAGGTCAAATATTTGGGTGTCTATGACAGAATATTAGACTGTTCCATTGTCTGTAGGTCTGTTTCTAGCCCAGTACCATGCTGTCTTAATTATTGCTGCTTTGTAGCATAGTTCGAAGTTGGGGAGGGGGGTGATGCCACCCATCTTCTTTTTTCCAAGAATTGTTTTAGCTATTCGTGGGGGTTTATTGTTCCATATGAATTTCAGGAGTGTTTTGTCCATTTCTTTGAAAAATGTCATGGGTATCCTGATAGGGACCTCATTGAATTTATATAGTGCTTTGTGCAGTATTCCCATTTTGATGTTAATCCTCCCTATCCATGAGCAGGGGATGTGTCTCCATTTCCTAGTGTCCTCTTTTATTTCTTGAAGTAGTGTTTTGTAATGTTCCTTGTATAGGTCCTTCACCTCTTTGGTTAAACTGATTCTGAGGTACTTGATTTTCTGAGGTACTATTGTGAACAGGATTCTTTTAATGTCCATTTCTTTTTCTTCTCTTTCCTTATTTGTATATAAGAAAGCCCTGGACTTTTGGGCATTGATTTTGTAGCCTGCCACTTTACTAAACCGACCTATTGTTTCTAGGAGCTTTTCTGTAGAATCTTTAGGGTTTTCTAAGTATAGTATCATATCGTCTGTAAATAGTGATAGTTTGATCTCTTCCTTTCCTATCTGTATTCCCTTGATACCTTTCTCTTACCCAACTGCGATGGCCAGGATTTTCAGTACTATATTGAATAAGAGTGGCGAAAGTGATGGGCAACCTTGTCTTGTGCCCAATCTTGGGGGAAGACTTTTAGTTTTTCCCCATTGAGAATGATACTTGCTGTGGGTTTGTAGTAGATGGCTTTGACTATAATGAGGAAAGTTCCTTCAATGCCTCTTTGGAAGCAAAATTTTTTAATCTTAATATTATACTGCTCAATAAATATTTATTATGCCTTGTCTATATGCTATGCATTCTTACAAGGCATTTGGGATACACAGATAATTAAAGGACCGGCCATCACAGAATTTATAGTTTGGAAGTATAGAACCAATAGAGAGATAAGTAAGTAGATACTCTCCTTCCATTTAAGAAGATAATGTGGGATGGATTATAGTTCAACCTGATTGTTAATGTCAAGAATAACTTGTCTGAGGAAATTCATTTAAACTACTTCCAAATTATGACAAGTAATCAGCCAAATGAAGACATGGAACAGAGGGAACAATAAAAGCAAAGGACACAAGGAAACTCATGTGTCCAGAGCATAAGGTTACAAGGGGAGCAGGATGCTAGAAGAGCTAATGTTCAGGTCATCAAAAAACACGAGGAAAATTTTGACCTAAGTTTTATGTGTGCTGGATTGCCTCTCAAGATTTTTCTGCAAATTTAATTATTGATTGTATAATATAAAACTCAGTATCCACGTATGAAAAATTGCATGTAGGTAGAACAGTTGGCCAATATGCTCATAAATTTATGTGAGGTCCTACAAGAGGGTTCAGTGATCAGGGGTACATGCCTTATATGCACTGGAACCTTACCATTGGTTGTGGCCCAGGTGTCCTCCAAGCACCAGGGGAGTGGGGGTACTCTGTGACTCCCAGAACTGCTGAACCTGAGCATTACTGCAGCCAAATATAGAACCATATGATCTGGTTGGCTGAGTACCAGTGAGAGTGGCCCCTAAGATCCCTGAGTACTAATTAGAAGGACTCATTTTCCCTCTTCCCACAAAATACAACTTCAGCCAAAGGGTTTGAGGTGGTAGGCTAGTGCACTGTGTAAGGCATGGAAGAAGTGGAAAGAATTGGATGTATTCTAAAAACATCAAAGTGGAGTCCTTAAAGAATTACAATAAAGTATATATGAGGTGATAACCGTTAAGACATAATAGGAATCTAGGATCTTTTGATTTTCCTTCTGAACACTTAAAGAATTGATATTTTGTGGAGAGATGTGAGGTATCATTAAACATTACAGAGATATTATTAATTGAGCATATATTACATGAACTCTGAAGGAGTTCCTTTGTCTGCTTTATGTTTCCAGCTCAATAAACTTGTCAAAATACAATGAATGTCAGGCTATTTCAATTACCTTGTTTACATTATTTTATTGATTCTCAGTAAGTATAATTTTACCTGGTAACTCAGGAAGATAAACTTTCCCAAAGTAACACAGTTAGTAACTACAGAACTAGGATTTGAACCCAAAACTGTCTGATTCTAAACTTGGATACTTAATATCTACACATTAATTTTCTGTCATTCCTGATACCCTAAAAGGAACTTATATCCAGTTCTGGGAACCTGATGGTCCACCTGAGAGGTATCCTCATAGTATACCATTACTAGTTATTATTATTATTATTATTATTATTATTATTATTATTGGTATTGTTTTTATACCTTATCCAGCAGTGCTCAAAGCTTACTCCTGGCTCTTTGCTCAGGGATCACTCTCAGTGGGGTTGGGGAACCCTATAGGATTCCCGTAATCGAATTTGGTTTGGCCACATGTATGCAAGCACTTTACCCTCAGTATTATCACCCTGATCCCCGGAAATTATTATGAGAAATGAATATATATAATTATTGAAGAAAATTGGACATTAGTTTGAAGATCTGAACCTCAGCTAAACAAAGCCTCCATCCTATCACTCCTTCCTACTACAACCAGAGCATGATATTTATTTCCAGAATCTGGCTGGGAACTCTTGTTATGTTAAAAGCACACACTGAAGTACAAAACACATGTCAAATAGATAATTAACGATCTAACAAATGAATATTCGCCTATTTTAACTGACAAAGAATTTTCTTTTTTTGTTATGGAAAGGTGGCTGAGAGTTGAGTTTCAATCATCTAATGATATCAAAGGAACATGAGAGTTGTTTTTGTTACACATCATTACAAGATCTGAGCATATGAGGTAATGCATTCTGATTTTCTATAACTCTTCATCCAACCACAACTTCAGATATCAAAAATAGCCTTTCAAGGGAAACTTCCAATTTGGTTCCAGGAACAAGAATCAACCTGAAGGAACAATTTTGGTACTTCAACTCTTTATTCTAGGAAACCATACTCCTTTCTCTTTTTCAATATGTATAGAATCTTTAAAAGGATGACAAAAAATGATGCACAAGAATTAAGCCAAGTTCTATAGAGTCAGATCAGGGACATGCCATCTTCTAATTGTTTCACCATCATTCACTGACTACATTTCAAGTTTTAATTGAGATTGGTGAATCCATTTTTTATGACTTTGCCAACTCCTCCTTTTTCCTGAAAATTATTCTGGAACATTATTCTACTACCCTTAACAAATAAATTAGAATGTGCATTTTGATTCTATGTTTTTTAACATTAGGCTTTGAGCTCCTATGGGTTGACTATATTTCATTTATCTTCATATATACTGTGAATTAGAATACATAAGACACTAAGTAACAAGGGTGGAAAAATATCTTCAAGGGTCACTTGATCACTTGACATCCCATTATTCATCGATTCGCTTGAGCGGGCACCAGTAACATCTCCATTCATGCCTGTCACGTGCTAATGTAGCCCAATGGCAAGGAACATGAAGAGCCTCAAATCGATCGTTCAGGGTCTTGATGAAGAAGTCTGACCATCTCATAGGTGGGTGGCCACATGATCTTTTGACGTCCTTTGGAATCCAGTCGGTAATGGCTCTAGTCCAGCGGTCATCTCCAAATCTCATTATGTGTCCAGCCCATGTGATTTTTGATGCCTTGGCAAATGAGACAGCGTCCCTGATTCTTGACCGTCGACGAACTTCGGATTCTTTCTCTCATTTGAGTGAAGCATGATACTCCAAGCATAGCTCTTTCGATTCCTCTTCAAGGGAATGTGAAAAAATCAGGAAATGTGTTAGTTTAAATGATTGGAGATCAAGAGAGAATAATGTTAAAAATTGAGTGAATCTAGTGATACTGACCCTCTTTTTCTATTGGTCATTCTTTTGGTTATTATTCCTCAGTCTTCATCTGGTGTCCTGGTATGAACAGCACTTTACCATCCAAGCCATGACCAGGGTAGAGGGAAAGGGTTGTATCTACTTGTGATGGCTTCTTCAGACTCAAGAAAAGCTTCCTCAGAAAACTCAGTCAATTTCTTTGAGTCTCAGTGGTCAATTAGGAATGAATCACTGGCAACTGAATGAGTATACCATGGATGGCTTACATGAATCAGTTCCCCTAACTAGATCTCTCTTATCCCATGGAGAAATGCAGAAAGAATAAAGGGCAGGAAAAAAACCACAATGTCTGCTCCCTATGTCTAGTGCCTTGGCTGTTAGAGGCTCATTTATTAATGTTTGTTGACAGACTAAATAAAATGCTCTTTTCAAAATTACTGTATTTTTAATCACCACAATTTAATTGGCCAAGTACTTAATTACACAGTTTCTATTGTTCTTTGAAAATGTCACATGGGTTCATCTTGTCTTAATAATCAGATATTAGGTTCCATGTCAACTGATTGAATAAATAATATTCTTTTGTTCTCTTGAGAATGAAGAACTGGAATCACCAAGTCAAATGCGTATTTAGCTGTATCTCTACAAAGGAGCAAGGCACATGTTTTTTGATAGGTAACCAGGTGAAACATGGGGAAAATACATTTTGGGGTTTCAATTAACAAGGTCTCTATGGAACTATATTTAAAGAAGACGAAGTCACAAGAAATTTACTATGGGATGAGAAAATCTTAGCACTTACTGTAACACCTTGCTCTCAGGTAGGCACAGTATCTATATAACAGAAATAAATATTCTCTTCTTTGCTAAAGTAATCCTGTCACGGGTTGTGAGGTATCAGATCCTTGGGCTGTGAGCAACTCTGGAAAGATGAGTTCCACCAAGTACACTAAAGTGTTCATTTAGCCTCGGAGATGTCAGAAAAATGAGCGTTAGGCAGTTTTCTAATTATTTTGCATATGAATCATTTAAACCCCCAAATAGTTGCTGTTTGTGCTCCATTTTATAGTTAAGAAAATCAAGGTTTAATGTTTGGAGGATCCTCCCAGGAGGGGAGATGCATGTCGAAAGTAGACTATGGACTGAACATGTTTGCCACTCAATGCCTCTTTTGCAGACCAAAACACCCAAAAGGAGAGAGAGAACACAGGGGATTGCCCTGCCACAGAGACAGGGGGGATGGGGGGATGGGGGTGGGAGGGATATTATCCATGGTGGTGGAAAATGGGCACTGGTGGAGGGATGGGTATCTGATCATTGTATAATTGAAACCAAAGCACAAAAAATTGTAAATCTACAACTTTAAAAAAAATAAAATAAAATAAAGGGGAAAAAAAAAAAAAGAAAATCAAGGTTTAGAGAACTAAGTGCATGCCCATAGTCATACTGTCAATAAATGGTAAAAGATTTGAATTCACCTAGGATTACTTCACAGTCTATGCTCTTACCATGAAAAGATGAAGGCTAAAGTTCAAGGCCAAATACAAGAATGGTAATGTACAAAAAAGACACAGTAGATGATTAAATCACTTAATCACTTAACTTCCCGTTAGTCGTCGATTTGCTCGAGCGGGCGCCAGTAACGTCTCCATTTGTCCCTGTCGCGTGCTAGTGTAGCCCAATGGCATCTGTTCGCTCCGGGAACATGAAGGGCCTCAAACCGATCGTTCATGATCTTCAGGAAGAAGTCTGACCATCTGGTAGGTGGGCAGCCACGCGGTCTCTTGACATCCCATGGAATCCAATCAGTAACAGCTCTAGTCCAACGGTCGTCTTTAAATCTCATTACGTGACCAGCCCATCTGATTTTCGACACCTTGGCAAATGAGACAGCGTCCCTGATCCTTGATCGTCGACGGATGTCAGAACTCCGGATTCTTTCTCTCATTTGAGTGAAACGTGATATTCCAAGCATAGCTCTTTCTATTCTTCTTTGGGAGACCTGAATGGCGTTCTTATCTTGTTTGCGTAGGGCCCAGGTCTCTGAGGCATATGTTAATGCAGGAAGAACAGTGGAATTGTAGAGATGTGCCCGGAGCCGGAGGTTCTTCGTCCTCTTAGCTATTTCTTCGACGTTCTTGAAGGCGTTCCAAGCCGCTCTCTTCCTCCTGCGCAGCTCGGGTGCCAGGTCATTTGTCATGTTGACCTCTCGACCTAGGTAGACATAGCTGTTGCATTCGGAGATGGTCGTTCCATTGAGAGCGAATGGGGCGTCAGGAACAAGGCTGTTTCTCATAAACATTGTCTTCGTAAGATTCAGCTGTAGTCCTACCTTTCCACACTCACGGTCAAAGTCGGCCAGCATTTGTGCCGCTTGGCTGATGTTTGGTGTTATTAAAACAATATCATCAGCAAAGCGGAGGTGGTGTAATTGCCGACCATCTATCTTCACTCCCATTCCTTCCCATTCCAGTCATCGCATGATGTTCTCGAGGGTGGCACTGAAGAGTTTCGGTGAAATGGTATCACCCTGCCGCACCCCTCTCTTGACATCAACGATCACTTCTTTGTAGAATGGTGAGATCCTGGTAGTGAATCCGCAATACAGCTCACGGAGGATCCTGATGTATTGGGCTTGAATGCCCTGATTGGCTAGGGCTTCAATGACCGCTTCCGTCTCAACAGAATCAAAGGCCTTCTTTAAATCAATGAACGTTAAGCAGAGCGGCATCTTGAACTCCCGAGAAACCTCAATGAGCTTGGTTATTGTGTGGATATGGTCGATGGTGCTGAATCCTTTGCGGAACCCTGCTTGCTCGCATGGTTGTCCTTCATCTAGTGTTCTGCCAATCCTATTCAGGATGACTCGAGTGAACAACTTGTAGATGACAGACAATAGGCAGATCGGGCGATAGTTGCCAATGTCATGGATGTCTCCCTTCTTGAACAGTAGTACGGTCCTGCTGGTTTTCCATTGGGACGGAACTTTGCATTCAGACAGGTAGCGAGTGAAGAGCCGATTAAAAATGTAGAAAAATATTTCAGAAAGCAATAATATTATAATAATATTTCTGAAAAATATTTCAGAAAGCAATACATGAGATGAAATAGAGTGCATAGACTCAGGACTCAATTGTGAATAGGAGAAACTGTGTTGTTCATTTCTATATAGCAATGGTGTTCTACAATTGGGGGAAGGAAGTTGTACCGATGACTTAAATTGTTATCTAGAATGGATAATCTGTGCCCTCACCTAATATGATTATAAATGGAAAATATTAGTAAATTATTTAAGTAGATGTTCAAGTGACTGAAGAGAAACTGGATTATATTGAGTGCATGAAAGAATTTATTCTTTGTTGTCATTGTTCTGCGGTTTTTAGGGTTTTTTTTTTCATTTTGGGTCACACCCAGCAATGGTCAGAGGTTACTCCTGGCTCTGCACTCAGGAATTACTCCTGGTGGTGCTTGGGGGGCCATGTGGGATGCTGGGGATCAGATCCGGGTCGACAGCCTGCAAGGCAAATGCTCTACCCACTGTACTATCACTCCAGTCCCTGTTCTGTGTTTCTTACAATTTGGCTTCAGTCATTAAAATCTGCACATTACCAAGGCTGGAGAGAGAGAGAGAGAGAGAGAGAGAGAGAGAGAGAGAGAGAGAGAGACAGAGAGAGAGAGAGACAGAGAGAGAGACAGAGAGAGAGACAGAGAGAGAGACAGAGAGAGAAAGAGAGAGAGAGAGAGAGAAGAGAGAGAATCAAAAGAACTGAGCATATGTTTTCCCTGAAAGAAGACAGGATTTGATCCCTGGTATCCCAAGAACCCCCCAAGAGACAACAGCTATGACCCTTAACCATCCACAAACCCTACAATAAGTAAAACACTGGATGTGGTTTTTCCTGGAGTCAGAAGTACCTAATTTCAGAAACCCTCTTTCTCGGGTCTTTATAGAACTGCCTATATGAGCAGTATTCTGGGGAGGCCAGAGTACAGCAGCTCTGGTTCTCCTGGCTGGCCATGTCCAGCAGTGCTGCATCATAGGCATCTTCCCAGCCCATTTGCAATTTTAGCTGGTTGTGAATGCCACTCATATGGGCCTTCTGCAAGAAGGCGTGTTTCCTTTACTGTATTTGGCTAAGATAGTGATGCTGTGGGTGGCTTCAGTAATAAGTTAGGAACAGAGGAAGTATTGCAATACATGCCAAGAATTGAATTTTATTTTTAAAGGCTTCTTTTTACAGAATTACATATCTGTGACCCTCCCCAATTACAGCAACCCACGCATAGGGATGGTGTAGGATGGGTGAACTTGGGCATCCTTTAGTGACAGGTATATATTCATCATTGGTCTATTCTCAATGGGGGAGAGGAGTTACTGCTTCATTTTAAGAACCCATATAAGCTCTTAAACTCTTTCTTATGGCTATCCTTCCTATCCTTGCTTCTACTACTATTATTTAGCATAACAGTACACAATGTGACTGAGTAATTTGCTTTATGAAAAAGAAGGTGTATTATGTTTATTAGTACCCAAATTCCTCCAAAATTATTCCATCCCAGTATAAGCATTTATGTTTCAATTTTTATTTAATTGAAACATACATCTGTGAAGTAGGGCTGATAGAACAAATCAGGACCACCAGTTTTTGTGACCTTAGAAAAAACGTTCACTTATTTAATACTTAAGGTGGTACTAGGTAAACTGACTTAGGTCATTCTGTAGACAGTGAGGTGAGGGAAACAATTTAAAACATAAAAAATGGTAATATTCCCATGAAAGAAGACCTAAAAGTGCCAATAGCACGATTACATCCTGTCTTACCAGTTCTTGGTTTCTCTTAGTCTTTTAATTGAAAGAGTGAATTGACTTTAAGGCATGAGAGTGCTGTTGACTAGTGGTCAACAAATAGGCTTTCTATGGGAACTGAAAGGCGGAGCTCCTCCACTGAGCATAAAAGGAAAGGGGATATGTGTTTTTTTTTAGCTGTAGCATGGAATCCTGATCTAGTCCTGTGAAGACTATAGGCAAGGGCAATGTGCTATTATTGGTGCAGCATCCAGGAAGTATAACATATGTTTTTGCTTGAGGAAATTCTAACCCTTTCCTTCCTCAGTTCTGGCTCCTGAAGCTGGAGATATCTCTCCCCAGCAAGACTGTTAACTGCCAAACTGCCTGCTCAGAGGGACTTTGGAAGCTTTACAGAGCAGCGTCTTCATCAAACACCTGCCAGGGCAAGCTTTGTTTAGCGTTGCAATCCAGTTGGCTGTGTCTTCCTCTGAAATGTGCTTTTAGTTAAGCGATTGATGTATTTGATTTTTGACTTTGCCTAACATTGGTGTCAACTCAGTGCTAAATCTTGTCAGTTGTTAGTCAATGCTCTAGAAACAGAATTGACACAGTTTTGGAAGGAGGAGCTCACAGTAAAGACAGTATCCCTAGTTTTCAGATCTCTGTGTTCAATATCTGTGCTTGTCCTTGTGCTTGATGTCAGGAAGAGAATGAGGTATAAGGTATAAACCTTCCTCTCTCTTGAAGGTTTACGTATTTCAAAATTTTCTACAGATTTCAAGTATATTTTAAAAGATCACTAACAGGTAGAATCAAAGAGAGCTGTGCTGCAAGTACAAAAATCATACTTACCAACTGAGGGCAAAGGAGTTGTGCAACTTTGATGATTATGTCTGCAGCTCTCAGAAAGGTGGTATAAAGGAAGGTGGGTACAAAAAGATCTAAGAATTCACTAGAAGAATAAGTCTGTCCTCTTTTTCCTACACCAGAAACATGGAGGCTCCTCCATGGAAGAGAAAGATGAACACACCCAAAGTTAATGGATGGGACCCAAGAGATGTAGAACAACAGAAAATGTAGAGCAAAAGTGTCAGAGGTCTAAGTAAGGTTGCAGGTCAGTGTTAGGTAAACATGGTTTCAGAACCATTCTGGCTTCTTGGAGAAGTTTGTAGCTTGTCTTCTTCATCCAACCCTAAATTTTACTCTCAAAGAGAAATTGTGATAAAGGATTAAGGTTACTGGATACTGGACTTTAGTGCTAGCGATTAGGGCATTTTCCCCAAAAACTAATAAAATGATCCCTTATGGCAAGGGGTTCTCCGGAGCTCTAGAATTTTCTATAATTTTCTTTCCTATCTTCTTTGCTCTCAAAACAAATTTGTGTAAAGGTAAAGGTAAAGGCCCTCCCGTTGATCGTCGATTTGCTCGAGCGGGCCCAGTAACATCTCCATTGGAGACTTTGTTGTTACTGTGTCTGGCATATCGAATACTCTTGGTAGCTTGTAGTATACCTAATTTTCACCTGTTTGATAAATGCCCTTTTCTATAAACAACCTTAAATTGACTGCTAAAATAATTAGTAAGAGCAGATACTAACATTCAGAACTGGCGTGGCACTGGCATACTACTCCACAGACTTTCTTCACTTCATCATGGCCATGGGTCCAGTGAAGAAAAGGAGAGAACTGCCATTAGATACTGTCTACTTTCATTTTCCAGTTTAGCTCATGGGAAACCAAAGACAGAGATGGATGTTGATGCTAAATTCATATACATTACAAAGTATTGTCATTTTTGTGTGATTCTTCTCTACAAGTTTTTTTTAGTTTCCTTGAGCAGGGAGTTTGTAGGAAGACAGTATTCAAGGATTTGGGATTTTGTATCTAAGCCAAATATAGTTTTCTTAATGTCTTCCTGTCATATTGTGATTTATGGCCAGCACAAACTAAAGAGGCAGAACAAGAAGTTTGGACACAGGGCCAGGATGCCTTACGAACTAGACAAGACATAGAAATTTAGAAAATTGTTTATTCACTCTCAGTCATCACAAAAACAATGTTGGCATTGGGTAAAATGAAGTTACAAATTTACCTGTGACAGATTACCATTTGTAAAAGATCTTGTGTTTTTGGAGGATAGATAGTTTTACAAATGAATACTTATTTTAACAGTGGGAGGAGTGTGGTATTAAAGAAGAATGTCAGTAGTAAGTCATAAACTCATTCTTTCTGTGTCCTACAATTACACTGCCCATTTTTCTCTTCTTCCTGTCTTTTCCTCTGTTGTGTTCACCTAATTGTTGTTCTTAAATTTTAAAAATATATGATGCATTTTAATTAGCATGGAGATACTGCTGTTCAGTATCCCATCTTGAAGTCATGGACTGATAAGACTGTTCCCAATGTGACCCTATTTTCTTTCTCTTTCTTCTTCTTGAGTATCTTTTTTTCCCAATAGAGACACAAGCAAGTGTTTGCTGTAAGGGTACAGGGAAAGAGAAAGGGACATTTCAAAGGGATTTAATGCCAACAAGGCACATCCTTGATGCAATGGTCTATGATGTAACCTTGTTTTAGCTCACCAAGACTGTATGCTTGCATTTTGGCCCAAGTCTAAGCCAGTAAGACCATTACTGCTTCCTGGCACCATCCCCTGTGAACCTCAGAAGTAAGATTATACTAGGGCAGAGCTGGTCATATCCCAAATGGTGATTCTAGCTGTCTGCTGGAGCTGAGGTGGGTAAGTGGTGCCTTGAGATAAACCTAAAGTAAGAAGTCTTGTGAGGTATAGTTTGTCCAATTTGTTGAAAAGTAGCCTGGTGTTTCACATCTATTGTCTTAAAAAGGATTTTTAAAAAAGTCACTCTTAGGAGGACAATGACCGGAAAGAGCCACAGAGATAATTCAATAAGCTGGAAGGTCTGCTATGCATGCAAAAAGTTTGGGTTTGATCCCAGGAATCACTTGGGGGGTGCCCAAGACCGTGGACTGGATTGTAGAATACCTTTGTTCATCCTGATGAAGAAATGCAAAACCTAATCCATGAACATCAGTGTTCAGTTAAACAAGATGAATACATTCTAGAGATCTGCAGCATGGGAGTGTATACCAGTTTAGTCATCAAACTGATATGCTTTATTTCTATAAATATATTTATAGAAATTTATTTCTATATTCTTTATTTCTATAAATATAAAATTTGGGGCACAGCTCCTGGCTCTTAGGAAGAGCTGAATAAATAATGCTCTGTGTTCTTGGGGGTTAAAGGATAGTTTTGCTGGGAATTACAGTGAATTTGCCAGCCTTCTCAAACTCAAGCATAGGCAAAGATCCTGATGGTTCAGAAAGACAGGTAGTGGACTGTAAAAGTGTTTCTTACTATACAAATCTTGTTTGAGGCTCTGCTTGAGCCACAGTTTTTTTAATCTAAATCTGTATAAAAATTTAGGCCAAAGTAGTAGCTTAAAGCAACTTTCATTTTTTAATTATCCTAAAATTTGGATGGAATTTGGCTCAGCTCTAGAATGGATTCTCTACAGAGGCTCAATAATGTATAGAGAATTCTCCTTCTGCCCCATGGCTGGCAAGTTGATACTGGCTGGGAATGTTTACTCTGGAAGGACTCTTGGTGAGAGCCTCAATTTTTCTTCCAGGGCTTACTATGGACTTCTCAGATCATGGTAACTGGGTTTTGAAAAGGTGAGTCCCCCCCCCCCAAAAAAATGGTGACTAAGGTTAAATCTATAGATAATATATTTGACTTGCTAATGTATTTAATTTGCTAATGTCCCATTGGCCAAAGCCAGTCCCATATTCAAATTCAGAGGAAAGTGGAGTGAGAAAGGGGAGGTGGAGAAAAAAGGGACTAACATAAGTCACAGACATGCTTGATTCCTTAGTAGTCATTGGAATGAGGTTTCCTTTGAAAAATTAAGTAAGAAATAAGAATTTATATGCTGGACAGAGAGTACAGGGGTTAAAGTCTTTGCCTTGCATGCAGCCAACCCCAGGTCAAATTCCCAGCAACACCTATGATCCCCTGAGCAAAAGCAGGGGTAATTTCTGAGCACAGAGCCAAAAATATCCTGGATATAAAGCCCCAAAACAAAATAGAAAAGAGAAGGAAGAATGTACAACCAAAATTCTGTGCGTACAGAGCAGACCTTTATCTGTCAGGTTGCATTCTTCTTTGTAATAAATTCTTACAAATTAGTCTCTGTATCAGTGCATACGTGAGCTTCAAATGCCTCTGAAAGGTGCCAAGCTGTCTTTGCTAATGTGCTGCTACCCTCACCCTCCATTATCCAAAATATAAACACCGGAGATTAATGTGGAGGAAGCAGGACTCAGAGGATCAATGATTTAGGTCTGTGCAATTTTCTTGACCCCAAGCTGAACCATCTATAAATGCCTTCTGATCTGCTCACATCCCCTGGCTCCCCTTACATGAATAGCTTTTTTTTTTTTAATTGTCAAGGAACAAATTCTTTGAAACCAGCAGCAAAACCACTGCATTTTACTGATAGGTACACATTACCTGCATAAATGGATAAAAAGCTTTATTTGCAAGAGGGGAAAAATCATTTAGTGACTGAAACAGTCTGCTCTTTTATAGCCTGTGATATTAATTAGCCTTCCTTTTTTTTCCTTTTAAAAAGAGCGTGTTTTAATTGTTGTCTTTTCCATATCCCTGTTTTATGTCTAGAGTTTCCAAATTGAATACAGGGCCTGCTTGTAAGATCTTAAAAATAGACTTGCATTACTTTTGAGAAAGACAATTTTCAATTAATTATAAATGATTTCATTTCAAAACCCAGAAGCCTACTGTGAATCCTGAACCTAATACTTATCTTCTCTAATTACATGAAGGCGACTGCAGAAATAAATTTGGTTGAATATATAATTGGCACGTTTGTGTTAAGGCTACTGTTTTAGCCTATTTAGGCTTCCCAGGGAATGTACTAAGACTTCATTCCCAGCAGAGGCTTTTGAATTTGTTGGCATCCAATGACTCAGGAGTGGAAGCAGTCGATGACCAATGGGACACTGCAGGAAACTGAAGAGTGGGAGGGTGAAGCCTCTCAGCCTTGTGGGGGTCCTCCACAGATGTCTTTGTGTAGTTCTAGTAGTGCTTGCAAACGTTTCAGGTTGCTGATTTCTTTTATCTCTAGGGGCATGAAAACAATAACAATATTCTCACACAATCATAATATAGTTACTTTCCCTTTCTCCTCCATCCTCATCTTCCGGAGCCTCCCTCTTACATTAGACTGGTGTGGACAGATTTTCCTCCACAGACTTGGGTCACTCATTGAGCCTCTATGAAATGTCTTGGCACTGGGAAATGTTGTTGACATTATGTCCCAATCCGAAGAAGTGCATGCCAGTATTGTTCTTTGAAAATTGAGGAAACCAAGACATGGAAAACTTAATGAATTTATCTAGAGTCACACATCTTGCTCAACACTTCATTCTAAAATTTCTTTTTTAAAAAACTCATTATTGACTTAACATGATATAAGAATTAAGTAGCACTGTAGCACCATAGCACTGTCCTCCCGTTGTTCATCAATTTGCTCAAGCGGGCACCAGTAATGTCTCCATTGTGGGACTTGCTACTGTTTTTGGCTTATCTAATATGCCATGGGGAGCTTGCCAGGCTTTGCCGTGTGGTCGGGATAGCTTGCCGGGCTCTCTGAGAGGGACAAAGGAATCGAACCCAGGTCAGTCACATGCAAGGCAAATGCCCTACCCGCTGTGCTAGCCCAAGAATTAAGTAACCAGGTAAAAATTAGAAATACTGGGTGCTGGAACAATACTACAGTGAGTATGGAGCTTACCTTGCATGCAACCAACCCAGGTTCAATTCCTCTACCCTATAGATCCTCTGAGTTAGCCAGGAGTGATCCCTGAGTGTAGAACCAGGAGTTAGCCCTGAGGACTGCTGGGTGAGTCTCCCAAACAAAAACAGAGTTATAAATAATAGTTTTCCTGGAACAGGTAACATCACTGGGGTGAGATGTATTGGAGGCAGGGTAGCTTCATTTTCAGCATAGGTTTGGGAAGCAGCAGATGTCAGATCTGCCTTTTGTGATTTATTTAATTTCTCTACTTCAACTGAATAAAAAAGTGTATAAAGATCTTGTTACAAAATTATAATAATACCAGCCTCAGAAAGGAGCACAAAGCTATGGTAAGTGGCTGGAGAGGTTGCATAGCAGGTAGAGTACTTGACTTGCAAGTGTTCAATATCTGACACCAAATATGGTCCCCTGAGCATCACCAGGAGAGATCCTTGAGCTCTTCTGGATATGACCATACAAAGATTGTCGCCAATTCAACATTTAAAGGAAATAGAGTACCATCATATGCTACAGCCAGGATAAGCCTTGAAGACAGGATGCCGAGGACAAGCCCAGTCCTGCTCTATGTGGTCCCAATAGTAGCAGATATCCAGAGAAGGTAAATCTAGATAGATGGATATATATTAGATTGTGTTTTCCAAGAATTGGGGAAAAGAGGATTAGGAGATGACTGCTAAGTAATTTCTTTTTGAGGTGATGAAAATGTTCAAAAAGTTTTCTAAAATTGATTGCGATTGCATAGCTTTGTGACTATACAAAAATATATCCAACTGTGCACTTTAACAGGGTGAATAGTGCGGGCTATGAAATATATAATTCAGTACAGCTGTTGCTCAAAATAGAACAAGGGGATCAGAGAGATAGTACAGGGATTAAGGCACTTGCCTTGCATGTGGTTGACTCTGGGTCAGGGTTCAATCTCCAACACTACACGTGGTATACGTTGTAATAATTGTAATGAGCCATGAGCATTGCTAGGTATAGCCCCAAAATAAAACAAAAAAATTAAAGAGAGAAAGTGGAGGGATGGATGGATGGAAGGAGGGTGTGAAGGAGAGACATGCAGAGAGAAAGAGAGAGAGAGAGAGAGAGAGAGAGAGAGAGAGAGAACCCTTGTCTAGGTTCCTCTTAGATAACCTCCTCCTGCATCAAGGCAATACTCCCAAACTGATGGTCCCATTAAATAACCATATCTCAGATAGGGATGAAAGTACCTACTCAATTTTTGTTTAAATTAAATCACTGTGAGATACACAATTACAAAGTTGTTCATGGTTGGGTTTCAGTCATGCAATGTTCCAACACACATCCCTTTACCAGTGTGTATTTCCAACTATCAATGTCCCTATTTTCCCTCCTTCCATCCCCCACCCCCAGTCTGTCTCTATGACAGGCACTTTTCTTTTCTCTTTCTCTCTATCTTGCTCTTTCTTTCTTCAGTGCATTTGTTGAAGGGATTAAATGCATTGAAGTACATGAGAGAGCATGGAACCATGCCTGACTTTTGTGAGTTCATGGAAATGTCATCATACCTAGGAGCTAAGAAGCAACACACAGAGAACCCTGCCCAGTAATCTCTTTACTGGGGATTTCAGTCCCTCTCTCTCTCTGGCTCTGTGCTCTTGACTGCATCACCTGGACAGAAGTTCAGAGGTGTTTTACAGTCGTCAGAAAATGTCCCAGGGGTGATTTCTTTGTCATTTCCCGAGCATTGTGCAGGAAGAGACTACCCACTTTCAATAGGGCAGAAGGGTGTTCTCTCAAGAAAAAGGTGCTGAAGCCTCCAAGCTTCTCAATATTTGAATCTCCGAGTACTAACATACACACTCTTGCAATCTGTTCCTTTTTCTGGCTTAGCTTCAGGAAAACCTGAAGCCAACCCTGATACCCAACTCAGTTGGGACTACAGATAACACTTAGCCCTTCTGTTTCCTTTAGATGATCTGTGCTCTGTTTGATTCTTTAAACCATTGACATTGTTTCTTGAATTCTCTCAGGAGCAGCTGGTGAAAGAAATCTTCATGAAAATATAAGCATACTTAGAAATATCAGCGATTTAATACTTAGAAGTCAAAATGAATATAGTCTTAAAATTCTTAGTATGAAGATCCCCACCTTAGTTCAACACATAAGGACAAGGGAACAAGAGGACAATTAGATTCATGAACTCAGTAATGTCTGCTCTGTGTTCGTGAAACTAGTAAGATACGTAAACATTGGATCCAAGAGATGAAATGCACATCTTTAAACTACTTGAAATCAGAAAGACAGAGATCCTCTGGACAGCTTTGCTTTTGCGAGTACTCATCACTTACCTTGCAATTTGTCAGGGAGAGAAGTTGAGTGCTGCACCAGGATTGACAGCACGGATCTTTCATAGGATTGTATTTGTTCTAAGTGGTGATGGTATGGAAGTCTCCATTCCTTTCATGGTGCTATGAATCATCACTGGAGCTGGCTCCATCATGGAACGCCAAGAGCCTGATACAGGCTGATGTGTTGCTTTGGCCAAGAAATCTGGGAAAGCAGCAGTGTGACAAAGTTGCTTCTTATTTGACTGCCTTCCTTTTAAAATAGAAACTTCTGTTACTCATAAGAAGGTGCCAAAGGCTGTTTGCATCTCCTTATTCTGTGCAAAAGTGCTTGATTTTTAAGCAGCCTATTTTTATCATTCTTCCCCACCATTACCAGAACTTCATGTTGTTGTTTTGAGGACACTGGAGTAATATGTTCTGAACTTAGACTTTAGTGTGTTGTGGGGGGCTATGGGACTGAGGACCAAATGACAGCATGTGTGGTTTGCTTGGTTTCAATCTCATTTGAAAACTTGAGAAGAAAAGTCACATTTAGAGTGAAAATTAGAGGTGCTGAATTTAAAACCACTGCTGAAAAGGCATCGACTGCCAACACTTGTCTGAAGTGCCTATTGAGGGTCAGATGATAGCCAAGCGAAAATGGCCTCTCAGTCCCAATGAGGAGCTGATAGAGACATTGCAAAGAATATAGGCAGGTGACCAATAATAGCAAGGGATGTGTTATTATTCCCATATGTCATATGGAGGTTGTGTTTTTTGGGGTGCAAAAGCAAGGATGAGCAGTTCTTCCTGGGAGTGATGCAGTATTGGTCATACTGGAAATGAAACTTTGTAGCATCAAAGAATAGATGTTCACCTTGTAAGTATATGTAGAGGGTTTTTTAATTTTGTTTTGTTTTTGTTTTTGTTTTTTTACTCCAGCGATTCTTCCCAATATGCCACCAGGGTATTTAGTAATGCTTCAAGGTTTCTCCACAACAAGCGATAAACAAAGACTGTACACCCAACATATTCTTGGATGGGAAGCAAAGAGATACTCAGATTTGTACATGGCAGCAAAATAGAGATACTGTTATTAGAGCTGTATGTCTTCCATATTATGGAGCTGTACTGTGCATTGGAGGAGGTTCAGCTGCAACCCTGTTTAGAGCTCATAACCATACTTAATCGTATGCCAGTAGTATTTTACTTTCACTACTTGTTATAACCTCAAATATCTCCAGACATTGCCAAATAACCCTTGAAGGGAAAATTACTTCCAAATGAGAAATAATGGATTAGAAAGGTATGTGGAACCTTTCTCATGATAAATAATGATAAAGTAGCCAAACTTCAGAAATATGTAACTCTTACAGTACCATATAGAACTGCTTTGGGAAATTGGTATTATAAACTTAAACTCCCCAGAGATATTTACCTGGAGACTAGGCACTTACTTGGAGAGCAACATACATTTATGGTATAGTAGCAGCTTGATGATACATTATCAGTTGTGAATTAGAACATTTGTCCACATGATACTTCATTCAGAATTCAGAGTAAAACCCACTGTTGTTTTCCTCAGTCTACAGAGTCTTAACACAAAGTAAGTCCATCTCAGGTAGAAGCCAAAGCAGCTTTGCATTGTATCTCCCTACCAATGTCTCCAAAAGATATAAATCTTTCTTTGTGTGGTGATCTCAGAATCTCCTCACTTTTAAGTCAGAACATCACAAAAATGTACTCATCAAATGTGTCCAAATTCATCTGCTATTTCTGCATGTCTCGATAAGTTATGGAGAGCAGTTTCATATTTTATACAAATGTGTTAAAAAATAGTAGTAAGACATACCAATTCATTGGGGAAGAATGGAAAATGAAGAGCAAGGTATCCAAGATTATTTTCAGATTTCAAACTTGAGTGTGTAGGCAGCCTAAAATGGAGGTATGCGCCAAAACCTTTGGGCTTTCTGAAACTTGGAGCAAAACTTTGACTATCAAGTAAGATATGCAAAGACATTGCCCTCTAGAATGTTTTTGAGACCCTTCGTCAGTAGCAGAGCCCTCTAGGATCAGCAGGAGTGGGCAACAGAACCATTGCTTCTTCTTGCTCTCCTTTCTGATATTTGTCCTGATTTTGCTTCTTTCATGCATCCTAAGCTGGAGCGATTGCACAGCGGTAGGGTGTTTGCCTTGCATGAGGCCGGCGTGGCTGACCCAGGTTCGATTCTTCCACCCCTCTCAGAGAGCCTGGCAAGCTACCGAGAATATCTCGCCCACCCGGCAAAGCCTGGCAAGCTCCCCGTGACGTATTCGATATGCCAAACACAGTAACAAAAAGTCTCACAATGGAGACGTTACTGGGCCCGCTTGAGCAAATCCATGAGCAATGGGAGGACAGTGCTACAGTGCAGTGCATACATCATAGATGCAGATGCTAAACTTTTGAGTGTAAATAGTTCATTAGGGAAATGTCCCTCAAAACACTGCTATAGTAATGGCAACAACAGACAGGGAAGGGAAAGAAATCAGGAAGGAGTTATGAAGTAGTGCCACTCTGCATATCCAGGGCTCCACTCTATGGGATACCTCTAAGACATAGAATAGAAAGCTTTCTCAAAATATGTTTTTGCACAAGCAGTTGCACCTGTAACTATCTTAGAAATTCATGTTTACAGGCCCCATTCTAACCTACTGCACTAGTATATCTTGGGATAAAATATCTTAAACTATCTCAATAAGTACTTTAGGTGATTCCTATATGTATTTAATTGTTTTCTAATTGAATCACTGTGAGATAGGGCTTTACAAAGCTGTTCATGATTAGGTTTCAGTCATACGGTGTTCCAATATCCATCCCTCCACCAGTGTACATTTAGAACCACCGTTGGCTGGAACGATAGCACAGCGGATAGGGCATTTGCCTTGCACGTGGCTGACCTGGGTTTGATTTCTTTGTTCCTCTCAGAGAGCCCGGCAATCTACCGAGAGTATCCCGCCTTCTCATCTTCACAGCAGAGAAGATGCCAACTAACTACAGGGGTGGCCTGAAAGCTCCCCATGGTGTATTTAATATGCCAAAAACAGTAACAACAAGTCTCACAATGGAGACATTACTGGTGCTCGCTCAAGCAAATTGATGAACAACGGGAGAACAGTGCTACAGTGTAGAGTAACTACTGGAGTTAGTACGCTCAGACAGGGGAAAAAAATTTCATGCTATTTTTTTCTACCAACTTCAGTTTCTTTGGACTATTAACAGTAAAAAAAGGCATACATGGGGAAATAAATGGTTATACTTTAACATTTAGTGAATTGATTTGGCATTTTTTAGTTACCTAATATTTCTGTGCCATGAAATTCTTTTCACAATGGCACCAAAATTTGTCTCACTAGTTAATGTCTTCAAAGCACTATGGAAAACTTGGAAAATCGGTCTCATTTTTCCCTTCCTTTTTGGGGCCCTATTTCAGAAGTTGTCACATATTTCTTCTCACACCGAGACCTCTTTCCTTTGTGCTTGACCTGTGTTGAGCTGGACATCATTTATAAGAACCATAGGGGGGAAATGAAGAGGGTGAAAAAGAGAACTGGAGAGAGGTGCATATTGAAATCTGTATGCTTGAAGTCAGCAAAATGACAGCCACTAGTTCTTGGTACAAAGTTGTAAGTCACTTTGGTTTTATTTCTGAAAAGTTTCAGAGAATGTTACAGATTCGGAGGTTGTGGAGATGAAGACACAGGCTGTTGCCTCAGTACTAACACTCACCCAGGGGCTGATGTGGGAGGAAGGCTGTTTGGTATTTAGCTCTGTCGTGATTGACTCACAGAATTTCTGCAAAGTATCTGAAGGGTGGGATTTGGTAGCTCTTCTCTGGCTCCTCACATGGATATTTCACTTGGTTAACGAGGCTGGTGAGAACACTAACACTACAGATTTGCAGATGGCACTGCTGGGGAGAAAAACCTAGTACCCAGAAGTAAATAACACATCTAAGGGAGTATTTATCTGCTCTCACTTGCAAGACTCCTTACAGATGAATTTTGGGACTGAAAGACAAGAGAAGATGCCAACTAACTACAGGGGTGGCCTGAAAAAAGTTACGGGCATACTACCTCCCTCATATCCTAATCCATCATTTTAATTGAAAGAAACTCCTTTGGAGGATGTCAAAGCCCAGATGTCCCCAGTAACATAGTTACTGTTAATAGTAGTTAATAGTAGTTCATCTTAGTAGTAATTGGATCTCATTTCTTCCATATCTTCTCCGTTTTCATTATCTCTGGGGGGTCTCTTCAATCACAGGTTTTAAACCAAATTTATATCATCTGTCATCTTTTTTAAAAATTATTTTTACTGCTGCCGACATAGATATCATTCTGACAGCTAACAATTCCTGTTAATGTCTCCAAAACTCACGTTGTCTGGAAGAGTTTCCTACTCTTTCTCTAGGGTCCCAAATGTGCTCCATCTGAAGTTTCCCATCTCAGCAGAGCACACCTCAACCCACGCAGCTGCTGAAATAAAAAATCTGGAAATTGTCTTTGTCAGTTTCATTTCCTTCATATGCATCTCTTATACAGCTGATGATCTATCTCCAAAATGTGACTTGAATCCAGGCACTTTTTAATATCCTCTCTCACAACAGGCCAAGCAGTGTCCTCTGAACTGGCCTGTCAGCTTGCTCTCTGCAGCCCACTCATTACATAGCAGCCAGGGGAACTTTAAAGATCCAGGATTTTGATTGAATCCCTGTCCTGTTTAAGATCTTCTTTTCTGGATCAATTTCTAAAGATCCAGAATGCCCTGTAAGATAATGTTTCCAAATTCATCTTCTTACTTTTCGTTCAAATACATT
This sequence comes from Sorex fumeus, assembly GCF_029834395.1. Lineage (NCBI taxonomy): Eukaryota > Metazoa > Chordata > Mammalia > Eulipotyphla > Soricidae > Sorex > Sorex fumeus. Next base: position 63,273,888 of record NW_026606059.1, read on the forward strand.
TTTTTTTATTAGTGAGACACCATGAGGTACAGTTGTAGACTTACAAACTTTCATGCTTGGGTTTCAGTTATACGATGATTGAGTACCCAACCCTCCACCAGTGCCCATTCTCCACCACCAATGATCCCAGTAGTCCTCCCACCCCGCCACCCCATCCAACACACCCCGCCCTGCCTTTGTGGCAGGGCATTCTCTTTTGCTCTCTCTTTCCTTTAGGGTGTTGTGGTTTGCAATAGAGGTATTGAGTGGCCATCGTGTTCGGTCTATAGTCTACTTTCAGCACACGTTTGCATTCTGAGCGAATCCTCCAAACACCCTTTACTTGGTGTTCCCTTCTCTATCTGAGCTGACTTTCCCCCCAGCATGTGCTGCCAGTTTCCAAGCCGTGGAGCAGACCTCCTGGTACTTATCTCAACTATTCTTGGGTGTTTGTCTCCCATTCTGTTATTTTATATTCCCCAGAAGAGTGCAGTCTTTCTATGTCTGTCTCTCTCTTTCTGGCTCATTTCACTTAGTATGATACTTTCCATGTAGAATCACTTATATGTAAATTTCATGACTTCTTCTTTACTTTACTTTACTTACTTCTTTTCTAACAGCTGCATTGTGTAGATGTATCAAAGTTTCTTTAACCAGTCACCTTGTTTTCAGGCACTCAGGTTTTTTCCAAATTTTGGCTATTGTGAACAGTGCCTCAATGAACATACAAGTGCAGATGTCATTTCAACTGTACTTTTTTGCCTCTCTGGGACATATTCCCAGCAGTGGTATTGGTGGGTCAAATGAGAGCTCAATTTCTAATTTTTTGAGAATCGTCCATACTGTTTTCCAAAGGGGCTGAACCACTCGGCATTCCCACCGGCAGTGAAGGAGGGTCCCTTTCTCACCACATCCACGCAAACACAACCCTAATAATTAATGTTGTAGAGCATATCCTCATTTGCCTTTTATCCATTCGGATTTCTTTTTTGAGAAAGTTTCTGTTTATATCATCACCCCATTATTTGATGGGGTTGGATGTTTTCTTCTTGTGGAGTTCAACCAGTGCTTTGTATATCCTTGATATAAACCCCATATTGGATAGGTTTTGGGTGAATATCCTTTCCCATTCTGTAGACTGTTTTTGTATTTTGGTCACTGCTTCTTTAGAGGTGCAGAAGCTTCTTAGTTTAGGAGAGTCCCATTTGTCTATCTCTGCTTTCACTTGCTTGGCCAGTGGCATGCCATCTTTGAAGAGACTGTTAGCTTCAATGTCGTGGAGGGTTTTGTCTACCTTGTCAACAATGTACCTTATGGATTCCGGTCTGATGTTGAGGTCTTTATTTCATTTTGATCTTACATTTGTTCATGGGTTAGGTAGAGATCTGAGCCCATTTTTTTTGCATGTAACTGTCCAGTTTTGCCAGCACAATTTGTTAAAGAATCTTTCCTTGCTCCACTTCACATTTCTTGCTCCTTATCAAAGATTAGCTGGGGGGGGGAGGGGGGGTCAGTGTATTCAATCCTGTTCCATTGGTCTGTGGATCTGCCTTTGTTCCAGTACCATGCTGTTTTAATTATTACTGCTTTATTGTAGAGTTTGAGGTTGGGGAGGTTGATTCCTCCCGTTCTTCGTGGGAGTTTATTGTTCCATACGAATTCAGGAGTGTTTGCTCCATTTCTTTGTACAATGTCATGGGTATCATTATAGGGATTGCATTGAATTTGTACAATGCTTTTGGGAGTATTGCCATTTTAACAATATTAATTATCTTGATCCATGAGCAGGGGATATCTTTTCATTTCCTCGTGTGCTCTTTTAGTTCCTAAAGTAGCGTTTTGTATTTTTCTTTGGACAGGTATTTAATGTACTTAGTTAAGCTGATTCCTATGTACTTGATTTTCTGAGGCATGACTGTGAACAGGATTGTTTTTTCGTGTCATTTTCTTCTCGCTCATTATTTGTGTATAGGGAAGCCAATGGCTTTTGAGTATTGATTTTATAGTCTGCAACTTTACTATACAAGTCTATTGTTTTTAGGAGTTTCTTGGTAGAGGTTTTGGGGTTCTCTAAGTATAGTATCATATCTTCTGCGAATAGTGAGAGCTTGATTTCTTCCTTTCCTACCTGAATGCTCTTAATATCTTTTTTTGCCTAACTGCTATTGCAAGCACTTCCAGTACTATATTGAACAGCACTGGAGAGAGTTGGCATCCTTGTCTTGTCCCTGATCTTAGAGGGAAGGCTCTTAGTTTTTCCCAATTTAGGATGATACTTGCCATAGGCTTGTGGTAGATGGTTTAACTATATTGAGGAAAGTTCCTTCTGTCCCCATTTTGGCAAGGGTTTTCATCATAAATGGGTGCTGGATCTTGTCAAATGCTTTCTCTGCATCTATTGATATGATCATATGATTTTTATCATTTCTTTTGTTGATATGATGGATTATGTTGATTGATTTCTGAACATTAAACCATCCTTGCATCCCCAGGATGAATCCCACTTGGTCGTGGTGTATGATCTTTTTGATGAGTTGTTAAATTCTATTTGCTAGTATTTTGTTGAAAATCTTCACACTCGTGTTCATCCGGGATATCAGCCTGTAGTTTTTTTGTGGTGTCTTTGTTTCCTTTTGGTATTAGAAAGATATGAGCCTCATAGAAACTATTTGGGGAAGTTTCTGTTTCTTCAATTTCCCTGAAAAGCTTGAAAAGAACTGGCAATAGGTCCTCTTTAAATGTTTGGGAAAATTCGCTAGTGAATCCTGGGCCTGGGCTTTTGTTTTTAGGAAGAATTTTGATTACAGTTTCAATTTCCTCGATATTAATAGGTCTATTCAGGTATTCCATATCTTCTTGGTTCAACTTTGGGAGATTATAGAAATCCAGGAATTTATCCATTTCTTCTAGGTTCCCTTGTTTAGTGGCATACAGACTTTCAAAGTAGTCTCTGATGAGACTTCTTTGAATTTTTTTGTTTTCCATTGTGATGTCCCCCTTTTCATTTCTGATTCGGTATATTCGAGTTCTCTGTCTCTCTTTGTGATTTTCACTAGTGGTCTATCAATTTTGTTTATTTTCTCAAAGAACCAGCTCTTGGTTTCATTGATCTTTTGTATTGTATTTTGGGTTTCCATGTCATTGATTTCTGCTCTAAGTTTTATGATCTATTTTCTTCTGCCTTGTTTGGGCTCCTTGTGTTGGTCTTTTCTAAGATATTTAGCTGTGAAATCAAGTTGTTTATGTGGGCCCTTTCTTCCATCCTGGGAAATGCTTGCAGAGCTATAAATTTTCCCCTTAACACTGTTTTAGCTTCATCTCACAGATTCTGGTAGCTTGTGTCTTCATTCTTATTCGTTTCCAGGATCTTTTTGATTTATTCCTGGATTTCTTTCCTGACCCACTCATTGTTCAACATTGAGTTGTTTAATTTCCAGTCTTTGATTTGGTTTTCTGAGTCTTTCCATGATTAACTCCAATCTTCAGTGCATCGTGGTCTGAAAAGATAGTTGAAACAATGTCTATCTTTCTGAGTCTGTTGAGGTATGCTTTGTGGCCCAACACATGGTCTATTCTAGAAAATGTTCCATGTGCACTGGAAAATAATGTGTATTCTCTTTTTTTTGGGGCTGGGGGATATATAAATTCCTGTCTAGATCTATTAGCCCTCTCTCTTCTATTTCTACCTTCAGAGCCATTATTTCCTTGCTGAGTTTTAATCTTCTTGATCTATCCAGAAGTGATAAGGCAGTGTTGAAGTCTCCAAGTACTATTGTGTTGCTCGCAATGTCCTTTTTAAGGTCTGTTAGCAGATGTTGTAGGTATACGGCAGGTCCCTCATTGGGTGTGTATACGTTTAGGAGTGTGATTTCTTCCTGCTGTACATATCCCTTGATGAATAAAAAATGTCCTTCACTGTCTTTTCTCTCTTTTTCAACCTGAAAACTCTGTTGTCGGATACTAGTATGGCCACCACAGCTTTTTTGAAGGGATTTTTTTTCTTGCAGGATTGTTTTCAATCCTTTAACTTTGAGTCTGTGTTTGCTCGACTCTTCAGATGGGTTTTTTGTAGGTAGCAGAATGTTGAGTTCTGTCTCTGAATCCAGTTTGCCACTCTGTGTCTCTTAATTGGTGAATTTAGACCGTTGATGTTGAGAGAGATTATTGTTACGGGTTTTCTTGTCATCATTCTTTAAGGGTCTGTTGTGCTTATAGGGTTTGTCTTTTGTTATAGTAGCCCCTTTAGCCCTTCTTTTAGGTTTGATTTTGAGTCTATGAAGTTCCTGAGCTGTTGTTCATCCAGAAAATAGTGTACTGTTCCTTCGAGTTTGAGTTAGAATTTAGCTGGATAGAGTCTTCTTGGTGAAGCATTCATTTCAGTGAGTTTTTTCACTATACCCCCCCCCCCATTGCCTTCGGGCTTGGAGGGTTTCCTCCTTTGTATGTGATTTCCTTCTTTGACCTTGGTGCTTGCAGTATTGTGTTTCTATCTGTGGCATGCATCATTCTAACTATGAATACGTCTTGAAGTATTTTTGTTAGGGTCTCTTTTAGCTGGCACCCTTCGGGTTCCTTGAATCTGGATGCCTGCATTGTCCTGCTCTGGGAACTTTTCAGCAATGATTTCTTTAACTGTGGCTTTTTCATTAGGATTGTTTCCCTGACCTTATGGTACTCCAATGATTCTAATGTTGTTCCTCTTGGAATCATCTCCTAGGACTCTGATTCACTCTAGAGCTCTTTTGAGGTCTCTTGTCATTGTTTGTTGTTGCCTGTTGGCTTGGTACAGCTGATCTTCCAGCTCAGTGATTCTGTCTTCAGCTGTGGTCATTTTACTGTTGTGGGCACAAACTGAATTTTTATTTCATCTACGGAATCTTTTATTTGTGACATTTCTGTGTGTCGCTTTCTAATTTCTGTTCTCATATCTTCCCATAACTTCTCGATTGTTTCTCTCATGTTACTGGATATGTGTCTCACTGCTTCTTTGAGTTCATTGAAAATCTTCATTACTTCATATCTGAATTCTTTCTCAGAGAGGTCCTTTAGGTGAGTAGCACCTTCTGAGGCTTCTGGACTCTTTTCATCGTCCTACCCATGTGGTGGGGATTTGCATTCTTTCTTCATGTTGGTGTGGAGGTATGAGGACTGAGATGTTACACTTGATTTCTTGGTATGACTAAACTACCAGCAGCGTGTGAGCGCCTGCCTGCCCCAAATTAGGCCACACCCACTTCTACAGAGGCCACACCCACTTAGGAAGAGGTACCTGGTTTGTGCGTGTGTGGGGGGGTACCATCTGGGAGGGGAGGAAAACCAGCACAGCACTGGGGATGAACAGGAAGGGGCTCAGGGATGCTGGGCGTCCCAGGGTCTAGAGGACGCCAGGGTCACGTGTGCAGAGAAAGCCAATCCCAGGTTTGAATACTGGTGGCTTAACTGAACGGGGAGGGGAGGAAGACTGGCACAGCGTTGGGGATGAACAGGAAGAGGCTCAGGGATGCTGGGCATTCCAGGGTCCTAGAGGACGCCTGGGGCTTGTGCGCAGAGAATGTCGAGTCCTGGGTTCGAATACTGGCGATTTAACTGACCTGGGAGGGGAGGAAGACCAGCACAGCCTTGGGGAAGAACAGGAACAGGCTCAGGGATCTCTTGTCATTCTTAAGCCTAAACAGAGATTGATACATTTTAAATATGCAATGTGTTTGTTAAAGAGGAAAGCACTTGTTAGAAACAGGTGTCAGTATCTGAAGATGATAAGGTACTTTTCTAGAGTTGAGGAGCTTCCTAGGCAGTTCTCAGGAAGTCCAGGGCCTCCACTGAAAGTACTTGGCCAGCTGCCCAGGCCTTTTGTTAACCAGGTATACCTGGAAGACCCCTCAGTTCTGGAAGCCTCCAGAGCCACACCCCATAGTGCTTCTGGTCTCTAGAACTCTACCAGTGATGCTTGGTGGACTATGTGGTGCCAAGAATTGAATCCTGGTAGGACATATGATAGGCACATTCCCTAACTGCTATACTCTCTGCCAAACCTCATAAGGTGTTTTTTGTAATGTGCTATTTATCACATCCTGGGTTACGAGGCACCCAATCTTTGTTAATTATTTTTGCCCTTATCTATTTCATTGAAGTTAATTTATGATCATTGAAGGACTCAAATAATCCGTGGATAAAAATTGTAATGCCTTTTCCCCACCCCAGATAATATCCAGAGAGAGTCAGCAGCAATCATGATTCTAGGCATATAGAATCCACCTAAATTTTCAGGACCATCCTGAGCTTATTTATCAAAGCAATATGCCTGGGATTAGCTGCATTATTTACTAATAATGAACTAGACTGTCTAACTTCCTTATGTATGACTGAATGAGAGCATGCTTTAAAAAAAGTGTTTAACCCTGGTTTTGTATATATGAGTGTGGGTAAGCACTTTGTGATTAAAATAACTAGTATTCTGCTGTAATGGGCACTCAGAATAATGAGATTGTCGAACCAGCATGAACTTGATGCCACGCAGCTAATTTAGTCCAAGAATGTCAGTGCTCCTTAACAAGACAAAGGGGCTTATACTCCACTGAGGTCTCCAGTTCTCATTCTTTCTTTCTCACTAATGATGGATTCACTAGAACACAAAGATGTGTATCACACAGCTTAAGTTTTAGATCAAGGGCTCTGTTTTTCTGTTTGCTGTATGATCAGTGGAATGTGTCAGTCACCAAGACATGACCAAACAGAGTTAATGCTGGAATGAAAATATAGATTTTTTTTCCTACAGATACTTTTTATTTTTTATTACTTATCTGTTTTCTCCTCCCTTTCCCTTTCTGCTATTTTATGATGACTAGGGGTTACACACTTGGTTCTAGCACCGGGAGTCCCAACCAGCAGTGCTGCAGAGTCCTGGCTCTGCAAGTGTCTTAGTCCTGGGAGCAAACTGGGGCCCTCAACCCTGCAGGGATACCATTGAGCTATCCCCAGACCTCCTGCATATTATTTCTTCAATGAGACTACTAAGAGATGTGAAGCCAGTTAAAGTATCAAGATTTCCAATTGACAGAAATGTAATTGTTATGAGAGCCACATCATTTGTTATGCTTGGAAAGTGGATAATTATTATAGAGCAAAGAAACAAGCAAAAACATTAGTATACTTATAATAGGCTCCCAGTTCTAGGAACTTTTGGGAAAATTGTTTTAATAAAGCTTTGTAGAAATTAGATGCAGCAGGATTGGAAAGACACTGGGACTTAGAACAGAAGGAACCTGACATCTGTAATTTTCTGTGGAGGGTGAGGGATGGTGGTCTCAGGTAAGCCTAAAAGAAATTCAGCATGTCTGTGAATATCTATGAAGTATTAGTGGTCTTATATGAGCTGATTTATGTGAGATTAATAGGGCCAGTTTTAAAGAGATTGGTGCCTCGGTCCCTAAAATGGAAATGGGGTGAGGGACAGTAGGAGAGTGTCAACATCAGAAGTCAGAGTCATGGATTTAGCGGAGGAATGGAGGTGAGCAACTGCTAGAAACAGGAGGGCTCAGTTCTAGTAGAGAGATTGAGAGAAAAGTCATTTTGTTTAGGGAAAATATGAGGTGATACAAGATGAAAACTATAAAAAACTAAGGAGACTACGTTGACATTATCAGTATTTGCTTAGGTATTACAAGGAATGTATGCTCTACATAAGATTAGTGCTACCCTGACCTTGGATAATACTTTAAATTGGAAGAAGGGGCAACTCACTAGTTACCTGATAATTTTGGAACTCCCTGACATATGACTGGCCTACCCCAAGGGCTGCAGAGTTGGTTCAACTGGTAATCCTAGTTGCCTTGCAAGTGGCCAACTTAGGTTCAATTTTCAGCACCATATATGGTCTTTGGAGCTCCAGCAGTAGTGATCCTTGAGCACAGAGTCAGAAGTAAGCCCTAATCACTGACTGGCGTGATAACCCCTCCTCCTTCCCCCACTCCCCAAAATAGAAGAATCCCTCCCTAGACCAAGGCCATGTCAACCCATGCTAGACATTCTAGGCATGCCCCATGATCATATTGTATTTCAGCTAAACTCAGTGTGACTTATGAATCTCAGGTTGAAAATAGGCATAATCAACTCCTTTTAGGAGGACCACTGCTTGTGACACTGGAAGGAAAACATTAATTACAAACTCAAAATTCTACAGCAGTTAAGAGTGCTTCACATTATTGAGAACCTCGGAATTCTTTTTATTGAATCACTGTGATTACAAAGTTACAAAGTTATGATTGAGATGAGTTTCACATTGTTCCAATGTTCCAATACCAATTCTTTCACCAGGGAATCTCAGCAACTTTTACCCCTGATTCTTTTCCATCCTTTCCAAACAGGAAGCACTGATATAGTTACTAAACATGGATGGATAGTTAAATGAGCCGCTGAACCTGAGTTTTCATGTGTCTTCATATTTCCTTAGGGTTTATTCTCTTAAACATCCAGAAATCATGAGAGGAGTAGCCTATCTAGTCATTAACACTGTCTGAAGTGGACATATAAAAGTGTGTGTGTGTGTGTGTGTGTGTGTGTGTGTGTGTGTGTGTGTGTAAATGAGGGCATGTGTGGGCACATGTGCAGGTGACTGAGAAGAATAGGTGCTTGGTGAGGATAAAAAAAGGAAAAAGAGAGGATATAATGAATCTCAAATATCACCAATATTTTAAGTTAGTGTAAGAACAAGTTTGCTTATAAGGCACCTCTGTTTTTAGTGCTCTTTCCAACCTAGTATTCCCACCCCAAATGTAATTTTCCTTTTTTTTTGACCTTATAACTTTAACGTAGCAGTACCTTAAAAAAGGTGAAAGCAGTATATTACCACACAATGTGGATTTCATAGCTTGATTGAACCTGGATTTGCTCTGGCTGCAATATAGGATCTTTCATCCAAGCCCAGTCAGATGCTCCCTACTCTGTCTATATTCTTTCCCTTTTGTGATTAATGGAAAGAGAGAGAGATGGCTGGCAAGTTGCTGCAAAACAGAGGCAGAGCCAGAAATAAAACTTAGAAGTCTAACTACTTTTTTCACACTCTCTAAAATTATGGAATCGGTTTCTTCCTTCTCCTTGTCCCCTAACTTCCCACATGTGGCTGTCGTTCACACTGTGCTTCATGGAAATATCTTCCCTGGAAGTTGAAGAGACAAAATTGTGAAAATCTTAAATTTCTAAAGCCTATATTCTTCGAATGGCTGAGGAGGGTTTTTTAAAAAATTTTAAATTTTTTAAATTTTATAAAGTAGTTCATAATATTTGATTACATTAAATATTCAAACACCAATCCCACAACCATTACACCTTCCCACCACCATATTTCAGATGTTTCTTTCCTGAACCCCAACCTCTGTCCCAAAGCAGAACCGAAATAATATATTTTGTGTTGTTTGTTATGAAAAACTGCTGAAAATGCTACAAAAAAGTTTCCTTAGAGGAAAAAATGTGAAGATTGTTGTATTTTACCCAGCGGCCATTAAGCACTTCTATAAGTTCGTTAAAAAAAAATTACCTCTAAGATTAGTTGCCTCCTACTTTGTGGTGCAGTACTCTTGGTGTATGTGTGTGTGGTATGAAGTTCACATGGCCGCATTCACAAACCACGAATAGGTTCACTCATGGGTGAGGCTCGGCCTAAGCGTGTGGAGAGAGACTGTGAGCATGGCAATAGTTGAATTCTGGAGGTTTTCGGCTGCTGGGGCTGGGTCCCTTGGGGTGGGGAGAGGTCTCACCCACACTCCTCCAGGGTGTCAGAGTAGGGTATTTCTCATCATGTTGAGAGAAGTTCAGAACTTGTGATGAAATTATTACCAAGAAGCTGATACTCAGATCTAAGTCAGATGGTACAGGGTTTTGTTTCCAATGTGAAAACTTGGTGTGATGACCTGGAAAAAAATGAAGGTAAAGTTATACCTGTGGTAGGGTTTTATGAGGATTAAATAAAGTAATGTATATGAAATGCTTAGCTGCTTTTCATTTCATGGATCTAGAATACCGGAAAAAATGTGCTATATCATAATCTTTAACTTAACTCAAATAATTTTAGTTTTATTAGTATTTCCTGTGCACGCATGGAGGATGTGTCCTGTGTTTCTGAGGTGAGGAGACAATGACTGAGATATATAAAATTTTGGTTCTCTGTGAGTGATTATGGAACTGTTGCAGAGGAAAACAATAAACCAACAATAGAGTTGGTATCAGTGTATTATAGATCTGCATGTTTCTATAACATATTGACTCAGAGAATAGATTCTAGAACTAAAACTGCCTTCAATCAAATTTTCCCTCTAGTTCTTTCTGGTTGTGTGACCTTGGCAAGCTTAGTCCTGAAAACTCTTCCTACTCAGCCCTATTTTATAAAGTTGCAGGGAATTAAAAAGTTCCATTTGTGTAATTCTTAGTAATGTCCTACTTGTTGGTGTTTATTTTCTGTGAACTCATAACTGTGTTTGCTGCAGTTTGACCAGACAGAATGAATTGTTATCGTTATCTAGAAGATTTGGCTGGCTATCCTACACAAACTCACAGGAGTTGGTTTATTGTTTTCTTGAATAGTTTTCCAGTTATATATCCAGACTCAGTTTTCTAATGGTAATAAAACTTACAGATTTGATGGTTAATTTATTCACTTGCCACAATAAATACATAGTACATAAAAGTGGTTTAACATTGGAACTCCAAAGATCTTCTAACCCTGCTTTTTAAAACAAAATCAACTTTTTAAAATTTAAATTTAAATGTATTTTTTTTATCGTTTAACTTTGTTTGATTGACTCATGCAGTTGTGTGTTTGGATGCAAGTTACATTTTTCATCTGTGCTTCAGATTCTTCTCCCATAGGATTAGAAGAATATGAGTAATATCTTTCTTAAAATGTGATAAAGATTGTATACTATCATTCATAGAAATCAGTACAGAGAGAAGAAACAGTCAGAACTGTCAGATTATCTAGAATCTCTTTCTGAGTATTCAGGAGGAAACCTATCTCAGCTTCCCTTGTTATGAGATGTGATCATGTCTCTGAGCTCTGACCACTGGAATTATGATCACAAATGATGGGCATAACACTTGTAATCACAATTCAGAAATTGAGACTTGCTCTACCAATTTCCCCATGTGCAGTCTTTGTTCTTTCTTCTTAATTGAATTAATGTCATAAAGGATCTGGGGAACAACAGTGCCAATGATATAAGAAAACTAACTTCCACAATGCATGATGAATGGAGTCTCCATGCCCATTTCCACCAAAACCGGAACCATATATGAGGGAGAAATTGTTAAGCTTTTCACTGGGCTCAGACACTGAAATTCAGGGTTTTTGAAATAGGACTTAATTTGGCCTATCCCAAGTAATGTAGTAATGTAGCACACAAACAGGCTGAGCAGAATGATCACCAATATTAGCTGGTAACTATTGTCAGCAACCAGATTTTGGAGCTCACTATCCTAGTAAGTAACTACAAAAAAGAAACCAAGTGAGGCCTCTGTGCATTTCTTAGAACATCTCTGAGCAAAGAAATCACAACAGAAGGAAGTGGTTAGAACCAAAACAAGTTTCACTGAGTCAACAGTGATACAGATAAACTCAATTTTCCCCTCAAAGAGTGAACTCCTGTCAATTGACCATAAGCTTCTGCTTTGTGGTTCAAGTTCAAAACCAGGTTAGCTAACTGTTGAAAACATGGTTTCCTTTGAGAAAGACTTATATAGACTGCATGGCCATCACTCCCCTTTATGATTGAAAATCATTTCTCCAAAGAGGTCAATGTAATTGATGAGGTATTGGCATTAACAAAGTTACCAAGAATCATTTTGTTTCTTTTCGTTAATTTTTTCATCCTGATGTGCCATATTGACACCCCCTCACAGCTCCCCACACATGCTAATACTTGCATTTCCTTGAGACCAATACCTAGTCATCTGAATAAAAATATTGGACTTTTCCTGGAATTCTATTTTTTTTTTGGTGTGTGTAGGGGATAGAAGGTATACCCAGCAATGATCAGAGGGTTCTCCTTGCTCTGTGCTCAAGGTTCACTCCTGTGGTTCTCAGAAGACCTTATGATGCTGGAGATCATCCAGACCTTCTGCATATAAAAATGTGCTGAATCCTTTGACTCTCTGCAGCCCTCTACCCCAAAACTTTGAGAACTGATGGTGGGTCAGAGTGAGTACAGTGGGTAGGCGTTTGCCTTGCACACGTTGACCTGGGTTCAAAAATAACTGATGGTGAAACTGAAGATAACTTGGCTCCTAATTTAGTATAAACTTTAGTATTTTTATCTTCAGAGGATAATCTCATTTTAAAATTCTTTAAGACAGCTTACTTCTCTCCACATGATTGCCATACTCTTTGAGTTCCATTTGTGTTTTGTGCTCTTCAAGTCTTCACTGAGTCTGTTTAATATCACTAAACATAATTTTATAAATCAGAATTCACAGATATCTGCATTACTGGACTCATTTGGAATGTATACATTCAAAACTTGATCACCTCCATGTAGCATTTGACGTAATTTATTTTCCCACTACACTGGAAGCAATTGATCACTAGAGGCTGACCTTCAGCTATGTCAGAAAATGCTCTACCAGGGGACCATGGTAGAGTTGTGACCCCCTTATTACTGTAATTCTATATAACTCACCACTAACCTACTAAACACATGATAGATACTAAGTAGTGAAAGTAAAAGTATAGGTGGGGTAGAGAAAAATGTACAATTATGAGTAAGTTGCAGTTTTGTGGTGAGAGAGCTCATAGATTTGTGATGGAGAATTATGCATATTGTTATACATAACTATTGCTTATAGTGGGTAACTTTCTTTTGTTTGTTTAATGAGTAAGGGATGGATGACATTTTATGCATGTATCTTTTCACTGACACATAATTCATATTCTGTTTAGAACCTGAATCTTAGAATCATCAATATTTTTACATATGTAAGTATTTATATAAATGAAGCCATCTCTCAGATGAAGACAGAAGTATTCCTCCTCACTCTGCTCCTTCACCAGAAGTCTTGCTTTGTCTCTTCTTATCCAAAATGTACCAACCTAAAGGATACAGCTAACTCTGTAGATTTATTTTGTGGTCATGAATTTTGTAGCCGTGAACTCCTGTGACTGTTTCACTATCTTCTGTTTGATTTTGGTGTGTCATGCTATTGAGTAGGACCATAGACTCATCCTTCTGGATGATTATTTTAGTTTGGATGATTTTATGATAATTAATACAGTGGTAGGGCATTTGCCTTGCATGCAACTGGCCAGGCCGAGCCGGGTTTGATTCCTCCACCTCTCTCGGAGAGCCCAGCAAGCCACCGAGAGTATCTTGCCTGCACAGCAAAGCCTGGCAAGCTACCCATGATGTATTCAATATGCCAAACACAAATCTCACAACGGAGATGTTACTGGGCCCAATCGATCCGATGAACAACAGGAGGGCAGTGCTGCAGTGCTATGATACATTATTATACAGGTATTTCATGGACACAAAGTATTCATTTCAGAAGGATATATATATATATATATATATATATATATATATATAGGAATAGAATTACTGGGTCATTGAAACATCTGTACTTGCTTTATTGGTAAACCGTTTTCTAAAATATATCAATTTGTATTTTATCTGGCAGATTTTGAGAGTGCTAATTAGTTTCCATATTAACAAAAACTTATTTTTAATTAAAAATTCTTTTGCCATCAGGATGGAGCAATAGTGCAAAGGGTAGTGAGCTTACCTTGCAAGCAGTCAACTCAGTTCAATCCCTGGCGCCCCTTATGGTTCCCAGAGCCCTCCAAGAATGATTCTGAATATTGAGTCAGGAGTAACCCCTGAACACCACCGGGTATGGCCCAAACCCTTCACCCCCCAAAAAGAATACCCAACTTTCACCATCCTTTTGTAAAAGTATGGTACCTTATTTTTGCTTTAACACATCTTTGATGACTAATGCATTCATTAACATTGTATACTCTCTTATGTGAACTGCCCTTAATCAAGATGACAATGAGATATCAACTCACATTGATGAGAATAATACATATCAAAAAAACTAAGAACAATCTGTGTTGGTGGGGATGTGGTGATAAAGGAACTTTCATACACTGCTGATAAGAATGTGGTCTGTTACAACCCCTGGAAAACGGTATGGAGATTTCTCACAAAAGTAAGACTCGAGCTGCCATACTGTGTAGCATCGTGATGAGCATGGGGCAGATAAGACCTGACCTTGCAAAGGGGCACAGAAGTTAAGCTTTGCAAGAGGGAGTATCTGGGCAAAGTTAGTAAGAACAGGATGTCAGCATGGAGTGTATGGCCTTGAGTCTCATTCAACCTCCGAGTCCATGCACACAAAACATAGAAACTGTCATAGACGAATGCTTAGCAGGTCATCCTAACTGCAGAATCTAGCCTTGATTGGGATTGGACCAGGGCAAAGCAGAGAAGGAGTGGTGATAGGCCAATAATGCTAAACTTTATGTGATTGGACTTTCTTGTAAACCGAGACCCTCTATAAAATATGTGTGCATCTGCAATAAAGTAAGTAGCCATCAGCTGCTCCCAGAGGGTGTTTCTCCATGTGCCAGTCATCCTTCGCCCCACATCTGCCTAGATCCGGTGCACAACGTGTCCGGGCATATTGGGGGGAAACTGTTCCCCAACACCATACAACCCAGCAATTCCACTTCTGGGTGTTTACTCCCAGGACACAAAAAAAACTTATTCTTCTTGAAGGGACATATATACACACCATTTATTCATTGCACCACTTAACAATAACTAGTCTGTGAAATCAGCCGAGGTGTCCAATGACAAATGATTATGAAAGTATGGCATATATACCTGATGGAGCACTATACAACTGCAAGGAATGATGAAATCATGTGATTTGCTGCAACTTGGATGGAACTGGAGGATATCATGTTAAGTGAAGTAAATCAGAAGAACAAACACAAGATGACCTCATGTATCGCTAGTATATAGAATTACAGGACAAGGAAATGCAAGGTTTTAAAGAAGGAATATTCAGGTCATACTTGATCTTAGATAATAGGAAGGGGAGAGGGCAGGAAATAAATCAAGGGGAGAGGTAAGAAGAGGTGAACATGAGGTAAGAAGGATCAGGGGTCAGGGAGCTTGGGCATATTGGTATGGTATTATCTATATATCTAAATCACAGACCCATCAACGCTGTAGGCAGTAAATCCAAACTGTAACAACCAAACTAAAAAATGTGCCTCTCAAGGAACTGAGGGGTAGGAAGGAACTGAGGACACTAGTGGAGGGAAGTTAACACAGGTGATGATGCTGGTGCTGGAACATGATATGCCTGAGGCTCAACTATGAATAGTTTTGTAACTCATGGTGCCTTAAAATTTTTTTTTATTTTTATTAGTGAAACACCATAAGGTACAGTTGTAGACTTACAAATTTTTGTGCTTGGGTTTCAGTTATACAATGGTCCAGTACCCATCCCTCCACCAGTGTCCATTCTCCATCATTTAAAAAAATTTTTTAAATAAAATTTTGACTTCAAAAAATTTATATACTAGCTTTTTTTTTCTGGTTGTACTGTAGGAATTCTTTACATGTACTGACCATGAGCATCTTGCTGGGTATTTGTATTGTGCAATTATTATAAATTCTGTAAGAACTTTAGTGATAACTTTATTTCCCCCTGAATATTATTTGTTCTTTGTTTTGTTTTGTTTTGTTTTTATTGATTTTTTTAAATTTCCTTTATGTTTTCTGGAGCGATAGACAGTGGGTAGGGTGCTTGCCTTGCACGCAGCTGACCTGGGTTCGATTATTTTGTCCCTCTCGGAGAGCCTGACAAGCTACCAAGAGTATCCCACCCACGCAGCAAAGCCTGGCAAGCTCCCCCATGGTGTATTCGATATGCCAAAAACAGTAAAAATAAGTCTCACAATGGAGACATTACTGGTGCCCACTCGAACAAATGAGTGAACAACAGGAAGGCAGTACCATTTTATATTTTTAGAAATTTTAATTATTATACCTTGGATAATTATTGGATAATTATTAAGTGAAATAATTGACAATAATTAAGTGAAAATTAATCACTTAAGTGATTAAGTGATACCTTGGACTTAATTTTCCAATTTTTAATTTTAAGCTTCTTAAAATTAAAGCTTAGAGTATTGTTTTTCCCCCATAATTTATACTTTACATTGTTCTGATTTAATAGCACATAGTTAACATGTAATATTATCATTGCTATTCAGTTAAAAATGATTTCTAGTCATGAGTTGCCCCCCACGAGTGGCTCTCTAGCATGGCCATGGCTCCAGAGGCACAAGGACTTAATGCAGAGCCCAGCAGCTTGCAGCAGAAAAGTGAATGGACTATCACAAAATCACAAATCATCCTGTTAATCATCGATTGCCTTGAGCAGGCCCCAGTAGCGTCTCCTTCATTCTAGCCCTGAGGTTATATTCAAGGCTCTTTAGGAGAATGAGACCCATCATTGTTACTGGTATTTGGCATATTGGATATGCCACGGGGAGTTTGCCAGACTCTGCCGTGTGGGCAGGCTACATTCGGTAGCCTGCCAGTTTGTCCAAAGTAGGAATGAGATAATAAGATGTCATAATAGGATGTCATAATAAGGCGGCATTTGCGGCCGTGTGGTTCCGGGAGCTGGTTTTTTATAGTCTCTGATGGACTATACATTAAATTATGTGCCATGTCTCCCTGGGAGGGAAAGGGTGTCGCTCCCTTCCACCTCCCCGCCTCCCCCCGGGGCAGCAAGGTGGCTGCCGCCTCAGAGCTTATTGGAAAGCCAGGTATGAGCCGGCGATGACGGGGCAACTGCAGACTTATGGGAAGAGTGGGCAGTACCAGCTCATCCTTCACGCCCTACCAAGGTCACGAATTGCCCCTCACGAGTGGCTCTCTGGCATGGCCATGGCTCCAGAGGCACAGAACAGAAACCAATCTCATAATTATCTCGCTCTTAGCAGAAATCCCTCCAGACTTAATTAGTAAAATATCAGAAATCCAAAACTGCGGCTGCAATAGCGGCCGCACGACATCATATGATTCTCATAACCAGCTATAGAAAACAAATTATTTCACAATGCCCTTTCAGCAGTTCTGATTGTTGGGTGGAAACCATAAACAATAATGGTGCATCTTTTGTTGAAATAATGAATGTAATCAAAGTAGATAGAGAGTTAAGTAGAAATCATCTTCCTCACAGGCATTGGGAGGGGTGGGTGGGGGGTATATTGGGTTTTTTAGTGGGGAAAAATAAATACTGGTGAAGGGAAAGGTGTTTGATCATTAAACCGAGACTTAAACCTGAAAACTTTGTAACTTTTCCCACAGTGATTAAATAAATAAATAAATATAACCAAAAAAATGATTTCTAATTTTCTTTGGTACCTGGATTATGATTACAGGTATTTCTATTTCTCCTTTTAGTTGGGTAGGGCATTTACCTTGCAAGGCCGACCTGAGTTCTGTTCCTCTGCCCCTCTCAGAGAGCCCGGCAAGCTACCAAGAATATCTGACTGCATGGTAAAGCCTGGCCAGCTACCCATGACGTATTCAGTATGCCAAACACAGTAACAATTGTCACAATGGAGATGTTACTGGACCTGTTCGAGCAAATCGATGAACAATGGGAGGACAGTGATAGTGACAGTGACAGTGATTATAATTTCACATGGATTTCAGTATATTGTAACTTCTTGCTGAGTTGTCCTTTTCTGTTATAAAATGATCTTTGTTTTCTTGCCTTAACATCTAGCACAGCGGTAGGGCGTTCGCCTTACAAGCGGCCAACATGGCCGACCCGAGTTTGATTCCTCCGCCCCTCTCGGAGAGCCCAGCAAGCTACTGAGAGTATTTCGCCCGCACGGCAGAGCCTGGCAAGCTCCCCGTGACGTATTCGATATGCCAGACACAGTAACAACAAAGTCTCCAGTGGAGACGTTACTGGGCCCGCTCGAGCAAATCGACGATCAACGGGAGGGCCTTTACCTGACCTTACCTTTACCAATGTAGTAATAACAAGTTACTATTGATTAGATTTACACTAATTAAAAAAATTTTCACTTGCGCTATTTTTCTGAATTTATATTCAATTTCTCTATTGGCCTGTTAGTTCATTTTCGTTTAATATGACAATATTTGCTTTTTAATTTGATTTTTTGTTTTTGTTTGGGGACCACACCTGGCAGTGCTCACTTATCCTGGGTTCTGTGCTTAGAGAGTAGTCCTGATGGTGCTTAGGGGACCATATTCTATATCAAGGATCAAACTGGGGCTAGCTGTATATGAGGCAAGCATCCTACCCTATGTCTTAAGTTTCTTAAATATTTGTACACTTTAATGTATCTTATGATATAGGTGATAGTGCCTTTCATCTTATTATATTTTTTATGCTATTTCTCTATTCTTATCTTCTCTGGATTAATCTGGAGTATATATTTTGTAAATAGGGTATAAATTACAGACTCCACAAGGTACTGATGCTGTTTACTGTAAACAGTTAATTTTTCTTTTTAAAACATTGATATTGTTATTACTTTAAACAAGGCTTATTTTTATATTCAGAATTGTCACCAGAATTTTTCTGATATGAAAGCTTGGGGTCTGGCTGACATCAAAATTACTTTGTTGTTGTAAAGGAAATATGTTGCTTAATACTTGATGAAGCGGGGATTTGAGAATAGAGAGAAGCGTGAATGAGTGAGTTAGCAGAAAACCAAGAACTCAGATATGATATCTCCTTTAAACTCTGTATTGTTAAATCAGACCTTTTATCAATACTATAGAATAATAGAAGTATTGCCAAACATATATTTCTAGTAGAATAATGTATTCATTTAACCATTTTGCACTTATCTGTAAAACATAACCTAAGCAAATATTCAGGTACAGGGCTAGTTTCCAGTATAAAAGAACACAGATAGTTCCTGTGTTCTTTTACAAATTCAAATTTTACAAATTTGTGCCTAAACAAATTCATAATTTCATAGTTAAAACATAGTTGTAAATATATGTAAGGCATTTTTTTTTTGCTTTCTGGATCACACCTGGCGATGCACAGGGGTTACTCCTGGCTCTGCACTCAGGAATCACTCCTAGCAGTGCTCGGGGGATCATATGGGATGCTGGGAATCGAACCTGGGTCGGCTGCGTGCAAGACAAATGCCCTACCCGCTGTGCTATCTCTCCAGCCCCAATATATAAGGCATTTTTTATTTTTCAAAATAAAACAAGATTTAGTATTTTGGTAAAGTGAACTACATCTCAGAAATCTTTAGTAGAGGGACCAGAGACATTATTACAGTTATGGCACTTGCAGGCAATTCCCAGTTCAATTGTTGACCAAGAGCAGGGAGGGATCACCAGGCCTCCTGATGTTTTGGTATCCCCCTGCCCCCCCCCCCAAATTTTCAGTAGTAGACTTGAGAGATAACACATCAGTTAAGGCACTTGCCTTCCACAAGGCTGACCCAGTTTTATCACCAGAGTTCCACAGGAGTCACCCCTGAGCACAAATGGGTGTGTTCCCCCAAACAAAACAATACAAAAATCTTTCATAGATTTACTTGCTTTCTTAGACTTTCAGGAAAAAAAAAATCTAAACTCTAACATTGTCTGTCATGACCAATTCTCTTCACATATTTTTGGAGGGGAGTTTTGGTCACTCTGTTAAACTTTTTTTTTCAGGACACACAAAATTCATTATTCTTCAGATATTTTGCCTTCAGACGCTTCTCAGTTTACAATAACAAATGTATCACAAGACTAATTCCTCTACATCTCCAACTCTCAGTTCAAATGCTACAGCCATCGATAGGCCTTGCCTGTTTACTTTATTCTGATTCATTATATTTACCCACCAAATAAATTTCCTATCATAGTGGTCTGAAGTCAGCTCATTCATTTGATTTCACATCCCTCTCATAGGATATAAACTGTGTAATGGTAGAGAATCTTGTCTGTTTCTCTTTATCTCTGAATTCCAATGTCCTTGAATATAGTGGGTTCCCAGTTAATAAGTGCTGAATGTATGAGGATTTGGAGTAGCATGCAACAGCATCTCTCCCTCCCTACTTTCCTCTCATGCCTTTTAGATTATCCTTATCAAGGTCTTATGATAATTGGTAAAAAGACTGAAGAAATTTGATCCACATCAGTTGTATGAATAATTAGAGAAAAAGTTTTAGTCATGTGAGAGGGGATGAAAGAGTCAGGGCAGGAGTAAAATGGTGTATAAAAGAGTACTACACTATTTGAGTCTTTTTTAAGGTAAAGGTAAAGGTAAAGGCCCTCCCGTTGATCGTCGATTTGCTCGAGCGGGCCCAGTAACGTCTCCATTGGAGACTTTGTTGTTACTGTGTTTGGCATATCGAATACTCTCGGTAGCTTGCTGGGCTGTCCGAGAGGGGCGGAGGAATCGAACTCGGGTCGGCCATGTTGGCCGCGTGTAAGGCGAACGCCCTACCGCTGTGAGACTCATGAAAGCCTAATATTAATTGTAGAAATATCACTGTCACTGTATCACTGTCATCCCATTATTCGATTTGCTCAAACAGGCTCCAGTAATATCTGCATTTGTCTGGCCCCGAGATTTTAGCAGCCTCTCTTTACTCATCCTTCCCAACAGTGCCACACTGGAGGCTCTTTCAGAGTCAGGGCAATGAGACCCATTATTGTTACTGGTTTTGACACATCAGATACGCCCCGGGGAGCTTGCCAGGTTCTGCCATGCAGGCAGGGTACTCTCAGTAGCTTGCCAGTTTCTCCGAGAGGGAGAACTAGATTATAAGAGGTTGTACATTTATAGTCTCTGGATCTTGGCTATTGATGGGATTACATGGCGCTGGGGGCAGTTTGTGTGTGTGAATGCCTAGCTACTGGAAGATGGGGGATCTTGGTGGAGGAGGCCCAGTCTCGATCCAAACAGGCTTGGAGATCTCAGCCTCGGTCCCGCACACCTGGGTTCCTCTGCCGGTTCCTTCATGTGTGAGGCTTCTCCGAGTGTGTGGAAAGTGGCCTGAGCATGGCTGTGGCTGGGTTCCAGAGGTCTTTAGCTTCCGAGGCTCTGCTCAGGGCAGGGAGGAGAACTCAACCCACCCGGCTTCGAGGGGCCCCAGTGAAGACAGCCTGGCACCGGGGCAGGACACTCTGCCTGAATTGCAGAATTGAGAAGTAAGGAAGCTTTATTTTAAATGATATAATAATGATCAAAGCAATAATAGTAAGAGGAAGTTGAAGCTTCAGAGATAAATGGAGCTGGAGATAATGAAACACATGGGAATCCGCCTTTAGAGGTAGTTCCCAAAGCCATGGAAATGTGGAATTCAAGGCACTTTTGCCTACATCTCAAGGAATGAGCAGGTAATTAAAACCTTTTGGGGGGAAGGTGGTGGAGTTGAGCCACACCCAGCGGTGCTCAGTGCTAACTCTTGGCTCTGTGCTCAGGGATCACTCTTGGAAGACTTGGGGGACTATGTGGGGTGTCAGGAATTGAACCCAAGTCATCTGCATGAGAGGTAAATACCTGACCCATTTTTGTACTTTAGCTCCTGACCAAGGCAACTAAAATTCTTTGATGAATTGTGTCACATCATACTGATAGAGAGATGTAAAAATGTAAGAGAAATAATTAAAAAATGAATGTCACCTGGGTGTAGAAGGGGTCTTTTTGGTGAAGTTTTATTTCCCCTGTTGTTCATATAGTGAAGATACATTTTGAAGAGTCAAAAGATGCTTCCCAGGTAAACAAAATAATTTTGAATAGAATGTTTCAAGAAGAGAAAACAATGTGTACAAAAGTAGAATGTTGTGAATTGGTCTTCATTAAAATAAAGGAAAAAAGCCATTCAGTCTTTGCTGAGTGTCTACTGCATGCCAGGCTTTATACCAGTCAGAGGACTGGAGGGACTCAGCTTGCCTGGCCTGTGCCGCCAAATGTGGTTGAAATTCACTGTCTACACTTTAGTCAGAGTAAATGTCAGCTCCACTCTGAGTTGAGCAAGGCATTTGGTTTCTTTGTGCTTCCGTTTCCTCCTCCATCTGAACTTGTTGTGAGAATGCATGAGAAAATGTATGTGGAGCCCAGTGCCTGGTGTGTTCCTGGTACATGATACTGCTACTCCTTTCATGTTAATTTGTACAGATATTAGTACAGATTGCTTGTGCCATTGAGTAACATTTCCTATTTTAACTGACGGGCCATTTTTGTGATTGCTTATGGGGAAAAGCAAGAAACCTTTCCAAATTCATCTCTGGGAGCTTGATGGGATACTTGGTCTCATTCCATTGGTTATGAGGAGTTTCCCCAGGGAGATATACACACACCACTTCTCTCCTGGAGAATGGGGAGATTTCCTGGGTGGATACAAAAGCTTCACAGCTTTTCTGGGTGAACTGGTTACTCCCTACTGATTTGTTATCATGCTAAATGGTCCCTCCCTTCCTTTCTGGAGCTTTTTACAGCTGTTCTTGGAAGGAGACTCAGTTGAAAAGGATTGTTAAGGACCAGGAACAGCTGGGATCTTTAATGATTTGTCAGCAGCTCACAGCAAAGTTCCAACACCCTGAGGTAATGATGGGCGAGGGGAGGCCTCGGAGGAGGCGTTGATTATGCAATAAGCTGCAAGCCCCTTTGAAAGCTGTTGACACCACGATGAGAGTCTGGCAGGCTGCAGGGGACGTGCGGGAATCTGATGAGAGCAAAGCTTCCTCTCTGGAGATGACTCCAGGGCAAACAAATGAGATCCTGTGGGAGACTTCCAGTGTGGGCAGTGGAAGAGAAAATCCTGGGGTCAGGAAATTACAGGCTCATAATTAGCTGGTCAGAGCAATCAATAGTCATGTTGATTGTCATTTGCTTACAGATTGCACACCTGGTTCCCCTCAGAAATCTTGGCCACAAGATTTTAGATCTTAGATTGCTGCCTCTGAAGGTTATAAACGGTAATTACTCTCTAGCCCATCAGCCATCTCAGTATTAGCCACAAGATGCTTGATCTCTGGATTCTGAAACTGTGTGAATGTTACAGCAAGTTGGTCTGGGAAGGCTGGAGGCAGAGAGTTGCTTCTTCTTGCTTTATTGAATGGCCCCAATTTGCTGTTTTCAGAAAGACAAATAACAAAGAAAGAGATTCAGGGCTCTGAAGGTCAGTCTCTTGAAGGGGTGGGATTATTTTAAGACTTTTTCCATGACTAAAGATTGCTGCCCCATCCTATAGTTTTTCAGATCTCTCTTTGTTTCAAGTGACCGGACTTCAACTCAATTCATAACAGAGAAAGAAGTAATATCAGTAGAAGTTTAACTCAGAGGACATTTTGTTTAGTGATTAGGTTCAGGAGTGACAGATTAGGGATATGGTTCTATGTAAGGGCTAATTATGTCTTCCAAACTCAGTATTTCTCTCTCAGGTTTCATTCAGAATGTGAAAGTAGCTCTGAGCTTTTATTCTACTAGATCCATGGACTACAGAGAAAGAGGGGATCCCTTTTCAAAGGTTTTCCTATTTGACCACAGAAAGACTCAGCTGCCTGGTATTATGTCCAGCTCAGCATCAAGGTTCCTTAACTTAACCCCATCTGGATCAAAGCTGGGTCTCTTGCTAAAAGGGGCAGTAGAGTCATCTTGCATGAAGAACATGAATGGAACTATAGAGTGTGGTGGTTTTCTATGTGAAAACTGGGGTAAGGAAACATTCACAAATCATGTGTATTAGAGAGGTAAAGCTTACAAATTTCCTACCATAATTTCCAATTTGTGCTATCATTGAAATTATGAGTCCCACAACAGAGGATTAAAAATTCAGTTCACTTCAGTTGAACAAACATTTACCAAGTCCTTATATGTGCCAAGATCTGTCAGAGGCCCTGGCAAAGCAGGCTGGAATGAATCATGAACTCTGCAGTCAGAGATTGCACAATCTTGTGATGAAGATCATACTGGTTTGGATAAATTTATGTAGTGATAGGACAGAGACAGTCTCATAAAAACATGGAGAAGAGAGCACTTAACTCTTATTGTGGATGGCTCAAATGAGAGAGAATCCCTCAGAGAGTCTTTGAGGATTCTCTTAGAAGAACTAGAATCTGAGGAAGGATTCCAAGCAGAGGGGTAGTGTGTGAAATGGTATAAAGGTATGTTATATGGTTAAATATGGGTGTGATTGAGCTGGAGTGATAGCAGGCTGCATGCAACCAACCATGTTCTATCCTTGAATGCAACCAACCATGTTCTATCCCCAGAACTCCATATGGTCCCCCAAACGCCACCAGGAGTGAACCTTGAGTGCAGAGTCAGGAGTAAGCCATGAGCACAGATGGCTGTGGCCCAACCCCCTGTCCATATGATAGATTAGGAAAAGAATACTAGTTATGTTGTTAAAAAAAACAGTTCATATAGAGTTATAAATTTCCAAATTGGGCCGGGAGTGTGTGTTAATGCACAGATTCCAAGAAAACACACACTGGTAAATGCCCTTATATAACCCTCTCTCCTTTGAGTGTTGGTAGAACCTATGAATTAGGTTACATATTAGTCAATGATTTGGTTATGATATATGGCACTGTTGACTTGAACACTGTAAGAGCAGAGTTTTCTCTAGCTGGGAGCAAGGGGAATCTAGAGACCTGAAGATGTGTATAGATTTGATGGATAAAAGCTGAGGGTACTTTTTAGTTGTTGAGTTCAACTTCATATCTGAAAGCTATAAGGAAGTATACAACCCAGCCAAGCCGGGTTCGATTCCTTTGCCCCTCTCAGAGAGCCCTGCAAGCTACCGAAAGTATATCACCTGCATGGCAAAGCCTGGCAATCTATCCGTGACGTATTCAATATGCCAAACACAGTAACAACAAGTCTCAAAATGGAGACGTTACTGGGCCCGCTTGAGCAAATTGATGAAAAACGAGAGGACAGTGTTTGTTTTGTCCACAAGGAATTAGATTCTTCCTATAATCAGAAAAATTTCCAAAGCTGATTGATTCTCAGAGTGTTGAGACAGGTGCTCAGCTTTGCTGACACCTTAGTTTTTGGCCTTCTGAGACTGTCTGCTGAGAATTGTGTCATCTGCTTGGTTTTATGTTATACAAACTTGTGCATTGATATGTGAGTTCTGTGTTAAGCTGTGAAGAACATAGTAATTTGTTATACATCAATAGAATACTTATATACATGAGAATAATAGTCTATTAGTATATAGCACTTACTTAGTCCTAAAACATTCAGAGTTCTTTAATGCTAGACTTAGCTTTGTTTACCAGCATATATCATTTACCACTCAACCTGGAATACAGAAGACAGGAAACCAGTTCATGGATACAAGTAAGATCAGTTCTAAGGATGGTCAGATGAAGGCTTCACTTTGCACCTTCCCCAAATGAATGTTTAGCTTGTCTACATATGCTACCACTTTCAACCTAGAAGGCTAATTCCCATGATGATCCAGTTTCGAGTAGTCAGCTGCCCATTCATTCAGTCAACAACTATTTTGAAAGGCTAACCTATAAATAGAACTGTGCTAACTTTGCTGTAGGTAGAAATCAGAAACAGGAGAAAACAGAAGGCTGATAACTTATTGTGAGTTTGAATCATCCAACAGGATATAACAGGATATAATTGGTGGGTGGGAAGAAAGCTGAGAGGGTGAGAGGGCCTGTGTTTGAAACATAGTAACTTAGTTCTGAGGTTCCTTTTTCTTTTCTTTCTTTCTTTTTTTTTTTTTTTTTGCTTTTTGGGTCACACCCAGCGATGCACAGGGGTTACTCCTGGTTCTGCACTCAGGAATTATCCCTGGCGGTGCTCAGGAGACCATATGAGATGCTGCGAATCGAACGCGGGTAGGCCTTGTGCAAGGCAAACACCCTACCTGCTATGCTATCACTCCAGTTCCTAGTTCTGAGATTTATGCCACTTCCTATGTGACCTTAAACTATCCTAAGATTTCCCTATTTTGAGGGCACAGTGATAATATACATCTTTTCTTATTGTTGTGATACTCATGCTTCTCAAAAAAAAGTTACCTGCAAGCTGTTTGTTATGGATGCATGTTAGTGATCAAATGGATCAAAGTGGTGTTGAAAGTACCCGAAGAAATGCTCAAGAGAAAGGCAGTGGAGCACACTGTCCCCTGGAGTAATCAGCAAACCAATAGCCCTCAGGAAGTCTTGTATAAATGATTTGGGTAGAGCTTTCAAAGAAACTATGGATGTGGTTCTGTGAAGGGAAGCAAGGATATGGGAAGAAGAGAAAGTGTAGGATGTCTTGGGACAGAATTAAATCCAGAACTTGTTTTTTTTGTAATGCTCAGTGGCCAACCTTAAATAACTTTTCTTGTTGGGAGGCAACCAGTGTTCAACATGTGCTGGGAATTTAGCAACACAAAACAAAACATGGAGACATTTGAATATTTCTTTTATTCAAAAATTCATCTTTTCATCATGGCTGGATCAGTCCGGTGGCTTCTAAAGATTTTAGGAATAGTTTTGATCTCAATTAAAGTTCAGATTGTTTAGTGAAGTTATTGCCATCTGCTTTCTTCATAGATTAATGGGGGAAGTCAATCAGGAAAACTGAATTTCCTTCCCTTCATAAAGGAATGCTTAGAAGTAGATTCCCCTTGTGTGTCATCACCAGAGACTTGTTTCAATTACTCCAGACCCCAAACGAGGGTTGTAGTAGTCAAAAACCTTCACCCACTCCCTTTCTTTATGGTAAAATACCAGCTACAACTTAGCAGTGCAGGGAGGTGCTAGGGTAAGGGAAGGCAGAAAAAATACTTAAAGATAACTGCAGAAAAATAACAATAGCAAGACAAGAAAAAATCTACAATGGCACATATCCTCGGCAAAATCTTTGGGTAGACTGAATCTAGAAAACTCTGCTATAGAATGCTGATATCAGATCGTTTGTCAGCTCATCTGTTTATGTCTTTCCCAACTGCTTCTTTAATAGAACACTTTTCTTCTCTGGCATTTGTATTGGGCTTTCTGAACTGACCACCATTATATAGGATAGGCTTGTAACCTAGAAATGTCTAATAAAATACTCAAAACGTAATACAGTGGGTAGGGCTTTTGTCTTACACATGGCTGACTCGGGTTTAGCCATTGCTGCTGCAAAAGTTTCCCAGAACGCTTCCAAGAGTAATCCCTGAGCACAGATCCAGGAGTAAATATTGACCACAGCCAGGTGTGATCCCAAACCTAATATAAAATGAATTGAAATATCCAGTGCTCCTAGTGATAGTGATTTAAGAATGTCCAAGGTGGAACAATTTATCAAACTACTTCCTCCTCCCCTTCTAATACGTACATATTTATGTGATACTATGTTGTTTCTTTGGAAATTTAGATTATTGTCCTAAGTCTTGGACTATATATAAGACAAGGGGGAGAAAGAGAGAGGAAGAACAATCCCCAATGACTTATTTGGAATCTCTGAGTCCAGTGTCATCCAAAGTCACTTCATGTGACATCCTTGTTGTCTGATCCATTTCACATGAGTCAATTTGTGAAATCTCTATAACTTGCAATAAAAAATGTTTTAACCAATATATGTACCAACCCAAAATATCAGGAAAGCTTCCTACCTTGGAAATACATTAACTCATTACTAGAAGCATCTAAACATTAAGTACAGGCATTATTCTGAATATTGGTGACCTAGTAAGATTCAATTAGCCATCCATCAATTATCATCCTTGACGGACAGACATGAATCAGAAGTCATGGATGCAGGGGTTATTCTTATGCATTTTCTTTTACCATTGACAACATGATAATTTAAGGAGAGATGTAAGTTTAAAATATATATTAAATAAATCACTTGACAAGTGTTTTGAATTTAGAGGATGCTTCTACATGGAAAGAATGGTTACTTCCTGAACGGATAAAGGTACAAAAATCTTATTAAAATATCTAGAACAAGTTTCTTAATATGAATAGATTTTCTGTTTAAATAAAGAGGAAAGGCATTTAGCAAAACAAAGTAAAATGCTCATTTGGATTTTGATTGGGTACCTATATTGTAACTGGGAAATTTAAGTCTATGAGCTAAACCTATAGAAGTGTGGGCAAGCAGCACACAGCAGCAAATCAGTCATTCTGGTGACCAGGAGCCCTTTAGGGGAGGCAGGGAAAAAGCCCAAGGCCAAGATTTATCATTAACAAGGTCTGGATAGTCACAGATCTTCTAATTCTTCTGTATTAGATCAGACTTGCTCTCATCTGCAATAGCAAAGACCACAAAACAAAACAAAACAAAACAAAACAAAAAAACTCCAAAGGCTTAAACGAGACATTAATTTCTCAGCATTTGGGGGCTTACATGCATTCTTCAGGGTTTAGGATCTTAGGTTAGTATTGTTATCTTGTACAATTTCCAGAGGGTAGTGCCTCTGTCCACCTTGTCCCAGATGGAACGCTACTATGTCTGAATCTTATGCCAGAAGTGGGAAACATATAGTGAAAGAAACATATTGCTCTGCAAAGGCAGGACCTAGAGATGCATTCATGGCTATTGCTCATATGCCACTGACTAGAATTCAACCACATGTCTAGGGCTCTCTGCAAGAGGGATTATGAAATTGAGCATGTATGTAGCCCAGGAATTCAAGACTTGAGGAAAAATGAGAAGCATGCATCATAAGGTAAAGCCAGTCAGTGAACAAGAAACAATCGTACTTAGACCTTATAATATGTATTTATACCTGTATAAATATCACTGTCACTGTCCCCCCGTTGTTCATCGATTTGCTCGAGCAGGCCCAGTAACATCTCCATTGGAGACTTTTGTTTTTACTGTGTTTGGCATATCGAATACATCACGGGTAGCTTGCCAGGCTCTGCTGTGTGGGCGAGATACTCTTGGTAGCTTGCCGGGCTCTCTGAGAAGGGCGGAGGAATCGAACTTAGGTTGGCCATGTTGGCTGCTTGCAAGGCAAATGCTCTACTGCTGTGCTATCGCTCCAGCCCGTATAAATATATATTTATTATTATATATCATTATGTAAATAGATATTATTGTGCCACTCAAGGCCACTCCGGCAGTGCTCAGGAGCCATCAAGGTCATGCCTGGCAGTTCTTGGGGCATATGCAGTGTTTCTGGGCATGGAACCCATGGCCTTTCAAATACAAGACTGCTCTTCTACCAATTGAGCCACCTCACTGGTCTACACTTAGACTTGGCTGCCTTTCTTTTCACTTTGTTTCTTTCGCAATGGCTGGGGTCATGCACGTGCTTGGTTGAGGTACTCACTGGGGTCATGTCTGGTTGTGGTGCTTACACACTTGGCCATGGTCTTTCTGGGCTTCACATGCTAGCTGTGATGTTGACATGTGCTGACTAGGAGTGGTACATTTTAGTTATGCTACTCACCAAGGGTCATATACATTTGTGGCTCCCACCCAGCTGGTTGCAGTGTGCTCTTTTGTTTTGATACCCAGTGGTCCAAATATCAGAGTTTCAGGAACTAACCTTGACACATGTGTGCGGTATTGGGGTCATACTTATGGCCCCCTGCTTTAGCTCATGAGCCATCCCATACCCCATTTCACTTAAGCTTTTAATCCACTTCGCTTTTTTTGTTGACCCTAATCATGAGCCTTCTAATATAATTGATGGTATCATCCATTAATTTTTCAGGAAAAAATGCACATTTGTAAGTTTGAATAGCAAGTATGCCTCTAATTATATCTTCACATGTATAAAATATGGTCAAGAAGGGTGGGTACCCTTATTATATAGTAAAGGTAAGGTAAAGGTAAAGGCCCTCCCGTTGATCGTCGATTTGCTCGAGCGGGCCCAGTAACGTCTCCATTGGAGACTTTGTTGTTACTGTGTCTGGCATATCGAATACTCTCGGTAGCTTGCCGGGCTCTCCGAGAGGGGCGGAGGAATCGAACTCGGGTCGGCCATGTTGGCCGCTTGTAAGGCGAACGCCCTACCCGCTGTGCTATCGCTCCAGCCCCTTATTATATAGTAACAAGGAAAAAGATAGTTATCCTCAAGTGAGTCTTGTCCACACTGATGGTTTTAGCTGATCAAGCCTTTAGGTTTTTTCCCCCCCACACAAAGGTAATTTTTTAAACACTTTGAGTCCAATCAGAGTTGAAAGAATGTCATTGTAACAATGAAAATAAGAAGGGCTGTTACATAATCTATTCTTCAAGCTCCAGGCAGTCTGTTTTTAATTTTTTGTTTGGAGTCACACCCACTGTTGCTCGGGGGACCAGGCAGTGTCGGGAGTTCAACAAAGGCAGCTTGCCTGCAAAGTATCTGCACCAACTCTTTGCTTTGAATGGGCTCACTTTTGATGAGAAGAATAAGGGACAGAAAGTTGTACAAAGGTTTGATGATTCTATTACAAGAAAAATACAACAGAAACAATATTGGTTGAGTGTTGTTCTAAGAATTTTTAAAATCAGTTTTATCTCCAAACTACTATTGTGAAATAGGTAGTATTATCCCTACTTTAAAAAGAATGAACTAAGCACCCTACATTGGGTAGGGTGCTTGTCTTGCCCATGGCCAACCCAGGTTCAATCCCTGACACCCGATTTGGTCCCCTGTGGCCCCACCAGGCCTGAGTGCAGAGTCAGGAGTAAGTCCTGAGCATCACCAGTTGTGGCCCCAAAGCAGACACACACACAAAAGAGAGATTTTGAGGTGAAATAAGTTTGCCAAACTAGTATTTTGATCCATGCTTTTTTAAAGCAATATATTGGTGGGAATGCTCACAGATCCAGCCTTTCTGAAAATTAATAAGGGAATCCCTCAAAAAACTAGAAATTGAACTTCCACATGACCCAACAATACCACTTCTGGGAATATATCCAGGGCGCTGAAAAAAAAAGCACAATAAAAATGACTGTATGCTCATTGCAGCAACATTCACAATAGCCAGAATCTGGAAACAACCTGAGTGCATAAGAATAGACTACTGGTTAAAGAAACTTGGTACATCTACCCAATGGAATACTATGCAGCTGTTAGGAAAGATGAAGAATGAAATTTGAGTACAAGTGATTGGACATGGAGAGTATAATGCTAAGTAAAATGAGTCAGAAAGAGAGGGAAAGATATAGAATGACTGCACTCATTTGTGGAACATAAAATAACATAATAGTAGACTAACACTGAAGGACAGTAGAGATAAGGGCCAAGAGGATTGCTTCACAGTTGGAAGCTTGCCTCATGAGCTGGGGGAGAAGGCAGCTGTGATAGAGAAGGGATCACTAAGTCAATGATGATTGAAGGGATCGCTTGGGATGGGAGATGTGTACTGAATGTAGATAAAACACCAAACATGATGATCTCTCAGTATATGTATTGCATAGCATGATGACCAATGGTAGAGAAGAAGGAAATTGTCTACCATAAAGGCAAGGGTTGGGATCGAGTGGGCATGATGGGAGGGATACTGGGGGCATTGGTGGTGGAAAATGTACACTGGTGGAGGAATGGGTGTTTATTCATTGTATGACTAACTCAATCGTGAAAGCTTTGTAACTGTATCTCATGGTGATTAAAAAAAACACACAACATATGAGTCAAGAGTGATAGTACAGTGGGTAGGGCTCTTCCCTTGCATGCAACTGACTCAGCTTTGATCCTCAGCACCACACATTTGGCCCCCTGAAGCCTGCTAGGCGTTAGCTCTCAGCACTGCTGAGTGTGGAGTATGGGCCCAAACCAGACAAACAAAACAAACAAATGAATCTAACACACTTTATATTAATTATGCCAAGCACGTTACTGGGCCCGCTCGAGCAAATCGATGATCAACGGGAGGGCCTTTATCTTTACCTTTACTTAAGGTTGGTTATATTATTTAATCTTCACAGTTCTGCCAGATAAATATCATTATTTCTTTTTTATCTATGGAGAAACCAAAATTGAGAAGAAAATCCTGGAGTGTGAATTTTAACCTCATAAACCAAAATTTTCCCATTGTATGAAAATTTTACTTCCCACCAGCATAGGTTATAATTTTGTTTTGGTGTGAGTTCATCACTTTATTCACTCACTGATTAATTCTTCAATTTATCACTTCAACTAAAGTATTTATGCCTCCAGTGTATATTCAAGTTTAAGTCCTTGAACTATTAAAAATCACATCTGGGTTGGGAAGTATTCAGCTGTTAAAAAACAAGCACTCACTGTACATTTATTATAAATATAGCTGAATTACAAGACAAATGAGTACAATGTTTGGACTGTAATAGTATTCAATAAGTATTGAACTAGTTAGACATAGCTCTCTGGGACTTCATAGTCGTTCAGATTCAGAACAATGAATTTGGGAAAGGGAGTCCTGAACACTATTTTCTTGGCTACAGCTGCAAACCAAAATACTGTCTTTGGGGGTGAGAGTATGGAAGAACAATTGGAATTAGGTTTGTCTTTTCACTGTTTCACACGTATTCTCCTCTGAGCTCCCTGTAAGTAGGGATGCTCTGAAAATAAAAGACATGAAGAAACCAGGCATGAAACAGAACCTGAACCGGGAACCACCAACTAGCTGATTAGTTTATTCTTTGACTTGGAGGAATTGCCTATTGTACTAAAAAAAAAACTGCTGATGATTTTAGGGTGTCTAAGGACAGTTTGGTTTGAGAAAGAGTCATAAAGACAAGAACTTCTTAAATACATCTGTATCCAATCAACCCTGATTTGGTAATGAACAGAAGGCATTTCTGAATCACATAGGCACAACATGGGAAAATGAGAATGCATTCTGTTTATTATCATCGTTTTTCCTTCCACCTCCTCTCTCCCTCCAGGGTACTTCTGAATCACATACCTTGAACTTATGTATGCTAGAGCTAAGGGTAATGATGGTTTCAGGACAGAGATTTCTTAATGAAGAAATGAATTTTAATGTAAGTTTCCAGGTAGAAAACCAAACAACATTATGAAAAGGGGAGAACACTGACATAGAATGTCTTCAGAATGGAAAATGAAGTGGAAGTCTACCTATGATCCACGCTCCTCTATGAAGCTGCTGGTATTTTTGTATTCATGGTTATTTCCACCTCTTTTTCTATGGGATGGTTGGGCTGTTGCCAATTGGAAAATGATTGTTTCTGAAAGAAGAAAAATGGAGGTCTATAGCAATTCTTGTTGAATTTGGGATACCTGCTAACCTATTCTAATCGATCTATTTTTTTTAAAGAATAGAAATTCTTAGTCACAGTGTTGGTCCATACCTCCATAGTGGCATCAGGTTTGGAGATCTATAGAGGAGAGAAAAATATTAAAATCAAATGAGCAAAGACATCAATACAAATGTGTA
Organism: Sorex fumeus; assembly: GCF_029834395.1. Taxonomy (NCBI): domain Eukaryota; kingdom Metazoa; phylum Chordata; class Mammalia; order Eulipotyphla; family Soricidae; genus Sorex; species Sorex fumeus. Next base: position 63,307,205 of record NW_026606059.1, read on the forward strand.
ATATAAAGAAACATAGTAAGGGAAGAACAAATGGCCAAAGGCAACAGAACTAGAGAACTAATCTACAGAACTAAGCTTACCATTGCAGAGGAGAGAGATGATGGAGTGAGTGAACTCAGATAATGGTGAAGGGAACAAACATTCTAGTGGGGAGTCTAGTGTTAGAAACTGCATGTAACCCTATCATTAACAGTATTGTAAATCACTATGCTTAAAAATCTAAGAAGAAACTTTTAGTTCCTAAATTACTGATAACTTAGCTAGGTTAGAAAGTTACATACTACTTCCTGTGCGATTACCACTTTAAAATAATTTTTGGAATTTTTTCTTTTATTTTGACCTGCTCCGTTTCTGACCTGGGCCGGTTCACCCCTCCTTAGGCAACCTGGTGGTCCTCTGCTCCCGGAGGGTCACCATATTGATGTCGAACTTAGTGCGGACACCGGATCGGCATAGCGCACTACAGCCCAGAACTCCTGCACTCAAGCGATCCTCCGGCCTCAGCCTCCGGAGTAGCTGGGACTACAGGCGCGCGCCACCACGCCTGGCTTTTTATTTGGGGCTGGAGCGATAGCACAGTGGTAAGGCATTTGCCTTACAAGCGGCCAACATGGCTGACCCGAGTTCGATTCCTCTGCCCCTCTCAGAGAGCCCGGCAAGCTACCGAGAGTATTCGATATGCCAAACACAGTAACAACAAAGTCTCCAATGGAGACGTTACTGGGCCCGCTCGAGCAAATCAACGATCAACGGGAGGGCCTTTACCTTTACCTTTACCTTTTCTTTTATTTAAAAAACATCTGATAGCAAAATCCGTGTCCATCATAAAGTAATTCTTACTGCTTTCTGATTACACTTTTCTTTAAAATATATTTACATATTAAGAAGGGTGGTAGAGAGTTAGAAAAAATTATAGTTACTATCTGAGCGTGAGAAAAAATTATGACTTAAAAATTATAAAATTATTTCAGTTTTAGAAAATTATATTAAGTAAAAATACAACCATGACATTTTTTAATCCCAAAACTCCATGAAAAATATTGGTATTATCTTGCAGGTTTTTAAATGCACACTTAGGCACTGGGTTGGGGATTTTTTTTTCTGGTTTTACAGGTATGAAAGAGAATTAAAAAGATAATTTTATAGTTTCTCCCACTTCCCTTCTTTTCTCCCATTTCATTCTCTTCTTCCTTTTCTATTCTGTACTCTGCAGGGGAAAAAGCATGACAGCCTTTGGACTCTAAGCTTTAACATCTGTGTGTGGGTTTTTGCATGACTGAGCATTTGAATGTGCTTGTGTATGTAGACCAACTTTATGTGGTGAATATTTGGATGGTCTTAAGGTCAACGGACAAAGAACCATAGTTTTAGTTGGGGAGATTAGGCTTAGCATGAAATGAAAGTGGAATCGTCCTCTATGGGGAAGAGAGAAGGAAACAGAAGTTTAAATATAGAAGATGGAGTATCCCTAAGGGAGCTCAAGTTTCTAAGGGTAGAGAAAATAGTGACAGGTTCCTGAAGCATCTCTGGCTCCAGAAACCTGGAGCCTCCCCACCCTGTGTGAATCCTGGAGGAAGTCAGCTAGTGTATTCCTGGAGGAAGTCACTGGTGTATCTGAGCCTCACTGGAAATCAATGACAGACATCTCTGTACACAAACCTATGACAAATCCAGTGTATGAGCGGCTAAACTTGTCTTTCTTGGTGGAGGTGGAGTCACAAAAGCACTGATTGTGTGTAAAAACCTATGCACGCTGAAGGCTGCTGTGTGTTCGCAGGCTCTCTGGACGGCTGTTGGCCAAGGGCAGACGAAGGAAGAGATGAGGGCCAGGCCGGTTGATCTTAGTGGCAGTTTATTACAAGGAAGTTTATCCCATAGAAGAACCTTATGTTATGGAGGGCCTAGGTTCTCTCAAGCACACGTTCCCTTTGCTAATCTCTCCGTAGTCCATCTTTCAGCCCTGCTCTCTCCTTCTCCAGCTCCCTTCTAGTCTGGGCTGACACTCCACCCAGTCAGGTAGCCAAATCAACATAAGAAAGCCCTTCCTGACTGCTCAAGGGCAAGATACCTCTTAAGGTGTTTTTCTCTTTTCCTCAGTCCAATAAGCTATCATCTATTCCTGAGGTTATGCAGGAAGGACAGAACAGTGTTATCCTACAATTGTGGTTTAAAGGTAGACACCTGCTGGGTACTGAATATGCCCTGGGATTGTAGGACAGGCCAAAGGATGTGGTGTGTGCAAGTGTGTTTGTTTGGATGACAGTCTCTGACACAATGTTTCTTAACAGTCAGGGATAGTAGAATTAAGTCATATGTCTTTGGTTTAGAAAAATTAAGAAATATGTTGGGTTTTGTACCTGTGTGTGTGTGAGATGAATGAATTCAGGTCTGATGGAAATGTGTTTTAAAAACACAGTGAGAATGGAATCATGTCATATAAAATATCCATGATATTTCAGTGCTCCTAAGTATTCTTTTGTAATATAATTTAAAATAGCAAAAGAGTAACTTATTGGGTAGCCAAAATTTAATATGTCCACTTCTCTGTAATTTATTTTGATGGTTTCTATAGCATAAAATTCTGAGACAAATAATTCCATTGCCATTTATTTTTATTCACACCCTCTTTCATTACTATAAAAATTCTTCAAATATTAAACAGAATTCTGAGCTTTGATACATAATTATCAGTTGACCCACCAAAGGAGCATCAGCTTACATTTTGCCAGTAGGATTAGTGAAATTGCCTACTTCCTGGCACTCTGTTCAATCCTGGAAAATAACATTTGTCAAATGTTCTTTGTTGAATTGATTGATGGAGAATGGTACTTCTAACTTTAACAGTTTTTTTTTAATAAAAGGGAAATTATTCCTGATAGTTTCAGGCTAATTTATACACACAGTCATCCTCAGTGAATCAACATTTGCCTTGCTGTGGACAGATGACAGGATGTGCTCTGTTCCTTCTTATAATATGGCCCCATCTGGATGCAAGGGTGCAGGCTGTGAGGAAATGTCCCTGGCTCAGCAACTTTCCCCAGCTGAAGCTCTGTTAGAGAAAGGGAAGAACAGCATCTTGGTGACTTTGTGGCAGCTCCTTGTTCACTCTAGCTAACTGCATGCTCTTGGATGGTTACTTCACCTCTCTGTGTCTCCATGTTCTTCTCTCTATTTCTTTTGAGAAGATAATCATATCTCCCTTAGTGGGTTATTATAGTACAAAAGTAACCACTCATGAAAAACACAAAACACAGTAGTCGAACGTAGATTTTAGAAGGTATCACAATGTTGGCTATCAAGCCTGTACTTTGAGATGCCTGTTGGGATTTATCTTTTAATTTTTTAAAAATTTATTTTATTTCTTTTATGTAGGAGTACTGCTATTTATTCAGCCACTGATTAGCTGATTGAATTGGGCATGAACTCCACCTTACTTTGTTTTTCATTTTTTATAATTTTGTTTATTGAATCACTGTGAGAGCAGTTACAAGCTTTTGGGTCTAAGTCTCGGTCATACAATGAAACATCCATACCTTTACCAGTGCCCATTCTCCACCCCCAACAACCCCAGTATACCCCCATCCCACACCCTCCCCCTACCTGTGGGGCAGATGATTTCCACATTACTCTCTACTTTGATTACATTCAATATTTTGACACCAGACCCACCATTATTATTTGGGATTTTACCCCGACACTCAGATCTGCTGAAAAGGCATCAGTAGACGATTTGTTTTCTATTGCTTGTTATGAATAACATATGATGCTGCATGACTGCAGTAGTGGCCGCGTGATTTTGAAATTCCAAAAGTTTAACAATGAAATCTGGAGGGATTTCTGCCAAAACCTGCTGAGTTCTGAAATTTGTTTCTGAATCTCTTGGATCATGGCCTTTAAGCAGCTTGATCAGGAGCCAGAGAGGCCATTCGTGGGCAATGACTTGGGGTCTCGTTGGGGTGGGGAGGAAAGACCTGGCTCCACCCCCATCCGTGAGGCCCAACATGTCTTGTCACTGCAGGCCCAAACCTGACTGTCCAATGGCCTCTGGAGGATGGTGGCCACCGAACCACCAGGGGGCATTTCTGCCAAAAGCCACTGGGTTTTAGATTTGTTTCTGAGTCTCTGTGATCATGGTCATTAAGCAGCTTGATCAGGAGCCAGAGAGGCCATTCGTGGGTGATGTCTTGGAGTCTCGTTGGGGTGGGGAGGAAAGGACCAGCTCCACCCCCATCCCATTAGGCCCTGTGTGTCTCGTCTCTGCAGGCCCAAACCTGACTGTACAGTGACCTCTGGAGGATGGCGGCCTCCGGGCCACCAGGGGGAATAGGCCAAGGCACGAAACCTATTCTCACCTGGGTTGGCCCAGCACCAGTAACCTACTGCATGGACCGGACGAATTTCTGCCAAAAGCCATTGGGTTTCGAGATTTGTTTCTGAGTCCCTGGGATCATGGCTGTTAAGCAGTTCGATCAGGAACCAGAGAGGCCATGCCTCCAATTATATATCTGAGCCCGCGGGTAGTTTGTGGGTGTGTCTCCCACATACCTAACTTTTGACTGTTTACTTTTTTTTTTTTAGTTTATTTATTTATTTATTTAATTTTTTATTTATTGAATCACCGTGGGAAAGGTTACAAAGCTTTCAGGTTTAGGTCTCAGTCATGCAAATATCAAACACATTTCCCTTTACCAATACTTTTTTTTTACCATGAAGAACCCCAATAAAACCCCACCCCCACCCCTCCCAGTCCCTGTGGGGCAGATGAATTCTAGTTAACACTCTATCTGCTTTGATTAGATTCATTGTTTCAATAAAAGATTCACCACTATTATTTAGAGTTTACCCCCCCCCCAATCAGACATGCTGAAAAAGCATTGTGACGTTATTTGCTTTCTACACCTGGGTTCAAGAATTAAATGTTGGTTTTGGATTTCTGCTATTTTACTTATTGACCCTGGAAGTATTTATACTGAAAGTCAGATAGTTAAGAAATTGGTTTCTGTGCTCTGGAGTCGTGGCCGTGCTGGAGAGCCGCTAGTGGGGGGCAACTGGTGGCCTCGGTAGGGCGTGAAGGGCGGACCGAAACGCCCCCCTTCCCATGAGGTTTTAGTCGCCCCCACTCCCCCGGCTCATACCTGCTGTCCACAAGGCTCCCATGCGGCCGCCATCTTTCTTTCCAGAGAGGAGAAGGCGACTGGGGCAACACCCTTTCCCCTCCGGACAGACATGATGGCCTGGATTAACGCATAGTCCTTTCACTTTTCTGCTCCAAGCTGCCGGGTTCTGCATTAAGTCCCTGTGCTTCTGGGGCTGTGGCCGTGCTGGAGAGCCGCTAGTGGGGGGCAACTGGTGACCTCAGTAGGGCGTGAAGGATGGACCGGAACGCCCCCCTTCCCATGAGGTTTTAGTCGCCCCCACACCCCCGGCTCATACCTGCTGTCCACAAGGCTCCCATGCGGCCACCATCCTTCTTTCCAGAGAAGAGAGGGCGAATGGGCAACACCCTTTCCCCTCTGGCAGACTTGATGGCCTGGATTAACGCATAGTCCTTTCACTTTTCTGCTCCAAGCTGCCGGGTTCTGCATTAAGTCCCTGTGCTTCTGGGGCTGTGGCCGTGCCGGAGAGCCGCTCATGGGGGGCAACTGGTGACCTCGGTAGGGCGTGAAGGACGGACCGGAACGTCCCCCTTCCCATGAGGTTTTAGTCGCCCCCACACCCCCGGCTCATACCTGCTGTCCACAAGGCTCCCCTGTGGCCGCCACCTTTCTTTCCAGAGGGAGGAGGGCGGAAGGGACCAACACCCTTTCCCCTCCGGGCAGACATGATGGCCTGGATTAACGCATAGTCCTTTCACTTTTCTGCTCCAAGCTGCTGGGTTCTGCATTAAGTCCTTGTGCTTCTGGGGCTGTGGCTGTGCTGGAGAGCCGCTCGTGGGGGGCAACTGGTGACCTCGGTAGGGCGTGAAGGTTGGCTGTTTACTTTCTTGGTAAACTTTGCCCCCAGTTTTTGGGGTCTGGCCAAAGGCATAGCTGCAATTTGGGGGTATCTGGAAGTCTGAAGGTGCCATCAGGCTGCTGATGCACTTGCCTCACAGGTACAGATTGACCTGCTGGCAGCACCATAACCCCTAGGATTTATCTTTTTAAATGCTAGGAGATATCTCTGCTACAATTTATCCATAAGCAATGTGAATGTCACTTTTTCATGTACACTAGCTTTTCTTTTTCTTTTCTTTTTTTTTTTCTTTTTGGGTCATACCCGGTGATGCTCAGGGGATATTATTCCTGGCTGTACACTTAGAAATTAGTTCCTGGCAGTGCTTGGGGGACTATATGGAATGCTGGGAATCGAACCCTGGTCAGCCATGTGCAAGGTAAACACTCTTCCTGCTGTACTATCACATTGGCCTGTACACTAGCTTTTCAAGGAATGTGTGATACCAAAAAACTGCAAGTCTAAAATTGATAAAAATAAAGAAAAAATTTCCTTATATGGATTCTCTTTATATTCATTCTAGTTATCATTTGCATGTGTCCACATAGCTGTAATCATCATTTATCCTAACTTATGCATTTATGTTAATTTTTATGTTGATATTTTGTCTTTATTTCTTCCACTTTTAGTGTCTGTGTATTATTTCCCTGAGCAAATGTTCTGCAATTTATGTGATGGTTTCTTTATTATTGTCCATCTGGGGCTATTTCTAAATTTTTTCTATCTTCAATGTCATAAATATAAACATGACTTTTCACATGTTTTCAGAGTTTGACTTACTTTTTAGGGTTTACAACAAGAAATGCATTGGCAAATTCTATTTACCAACTGACAATGTCACCAATATATTGAAAACATATTAACTGCACCCCAGGTAGCAAGAATTTCTAGCTTCTGGTTATATATAATTCTGCAAAATTGCAAAATGTAACATCATTGTCTTTTGATTTGCATTTCTTTCACAACCTGTGATGAACAGTTTCCTCTTGTACTCATAAAGCTAGTTATTCTTTCTATTTTGTGATTTTTCAGAACCATTATGATCACTTCTTCAACTGAATTATCTTAAAGCTTGTTTTCTCTCTACCTCAGAATGCTATTACATTGTCATCCATGGTTATTTAGTACCTACATTCTGCACAGAACTGTCTTAGCACTTGATTTGGGGTGGAATATGGGGCACATAGTAATGGGGGAGAGTTGAATGGGACATTAATGAGCATAAAAGTGGCAGAAAGACAAGACTGGTCAGTGACGCAGAGTCCACCCAAAAGGAGGACTTGATGAAGCCAAGCATCTTATTGGACATTTATTGATGTTTGATTTAATTATATTTGCATTGTTCATTTCAGTTTTTTATTATCATTTCAGTTTTTTATCCAGTTTTCCATTTGGGAGATACTTATGATTTTCTAAATATATTTTTAGTATCTTTTGAAATGTTTTTTAGATATATTTCAAAGAGAGGTAGATAGCTTTGTACTGTAGATTGGATTAATTTGCTTAGGCTATCCTAGCCACTATCGTAATTTGGGTGACTTAAGCAACAAAAATTATTTTTTATCACAGCTCTGAAGGTTCATATTTCAAGATATGTGCATTAGTAGATTTGGGGTTCGCTTCCCCAGAGTCTTCTTTTCTAGATGTGTAGAGGTAAAAGTAATAGGAAAACACATATTTCCTATTACTGTTTCCTGATTGCTGGCACACAGAGCCAATAAATCCCTTGCAAGTTCACTGGTAGTAGAAGTTTCTTCTCTTCCAACAAGACATTTTAGTCAACTCTTGGGTAATTTTAGAATGAGGGTTGATTATCAAAATGGCTATGATTAGAAACTGTGAAATCTTATTTCCACCACCCTCTTCAGGAAATCTTCAGGAAATCTTCAGGTTGGAACATACCTATGTAATTGAACCTCTATATTCCCCTCCACCCTCAAATTATGGGGTTCATCTTGTAACACATCTGCATTCTGGGAGGATGGAATACCCAATTCCATGGGTGTAGAAGGCTGTCCTTCCAAATCTTGTCGTTAATGTTTTTCCATCTGGTTGCTCATTTGTATCATTCTTGTCATATTTTATTATATAATAACTGATAAATGTAATTATTTCCCTGAGTGCTCTGAACTTCTTTAGCAAATAATTGAATCCAGGGAGGAGTTATGAGGACCTCTAATTTATTCTCATGTACTATTGATGGTGCAATAGCATAGCGGGTAGGGCATTTGCTTTGCATGCAGCAGGCCTGGGTTCAATTTCTCCATCCCTCTCAGAAAGCCTGGCAAGATACCGAGAGTATCTCACCCGCACAGCAAAGCCTTACAATCCACCCGTTATGTATTTGATATGCCAAAAACCATACAAGTCTCACAATGGAGACGTTGCTGGTGCCTGCTCGAGCAAATCGATGAACAACTGGAGGACAGTGCTACAATGCTACTATTGATGGTGTAATAACATGGGACCTACACCTTGCAATCTTGAGTTGAGGATCTAATTGTGGGATATAGCTGATCTCTCTGACCTAATCATTAATATGTGAGCATTTATTCACTTGTTGATCCCTAGTTGGTATCAAGAAATTGATTAATTGGGGAAGAAATCCACATGCCTGTGTCAGAGGTAATGTGTGAGAGTAAAGGAGAAATACAAAGATTTTTTTCTGGACTTTTGCCTTCTCTCTGCTCTGCACAGGGTCTGCCCCTGTGCCACTTGGGCCATGGTATCTGTGAACCAAATTTCCTCTTTGTACAAGAACATGAGTAAAATTGGATTAGGACCCACACTAATGGCTCTAACATAATCACACTATCAAGGCCTTGTCTCCAAATGAAGTCTTATCCTAAGATCCTAGAAGTGAGGAATTCAACAGATGGGTTTTTATTTTGGTTTTGTTTTTAGGCAACACTCATCAGTGCTCAGGGCTTACTCCTAGCTCTGTGCTCAGGGATCAGTCCTGTTGGAATCTGGGGGACAATATGCAGTACTGGGGATCAAACAGATGAGTTTGAGGAGACAGAGTTTCATCCATAGCATAGACACATATTTATACATACTTAAATGCACATATATAAATATGTGACTTAATAAATTTGTGATATTTTTCTATATAATACTTATTTGCGTTTTAATTTTGTTATATCAGGTATCATAGCTAAATTTCCTTGAGTCAAAGATTGAAGTGGAAGTCTGAATACAAGTTATTTTTTAGAGAAATAGCCTTAGGAGAAAACTCTGTGAGGCAAGGGAATTAGGATGAGGAAGGGGAAGAAGTAAGTCTGTATGTTTGGGTTAGGTCTAGCTTGAGTGGGGTCTAGTTTCAGTATGATGCTGAGGAGAAAGCTTATAGCAACTTTGGATTAAATTTGTTGACATGCAACTCACCAAAGAATCCTTTTCCAGGTATTTATGCAAAAGCTGGATGGTGGCTTTCCCAGGAGAATGTGTACCAGATACCCATATCATCTATAATGCCGCCTTTTTGCTTCATCCTTCTTAAACTTATTAGTAGAAAAGTGACATTAAATTATTTGCTTATATTTTTTCATAATACTTTTATGGTTTTAAATTTTACTTAGAATAAAATTTTCTCTCTGGTATGAGGCAGAGATATAATATTATCTTTTCCCAATGTCTAATGAGATTTTTCAGTACCAGTCACTGAAATAGACAATTTTAGCCTAACCTTAACCTGTAGGTCCTGTAGGTCCTGTCCTCCTGTTGTTCATCGATTTGCTTGAGCAGGCCCAGTAACGTCTCCATTGTGAGACTTCTTGTTACTGTGTTTGGTATATTGAATACTCTCGGTAGATTGCAGGCTCTGCGAGAGGGGTGGAGGAATCGAACCCGGCTCAGCCGGGCTGGCTGCGCGCAAGGCAAATGCCTTACCGCTGGGCTATCACGCCAGCCCTAACCAGACCAGAATAAATAAAAAATTGCCTTTTGGTGCCAGCTTGAAAATAAAAGGTAAGAGCTCAGACTTTTGGCAGAGTTCTCAATCCTAATCCCCCTACTAGTTATTTTTGGGTTAGCACCAAGTATTTTTCTTAGCTCAAGTTCCAGACAATAAAGTTAGAAGAGATGAAACTTGGTAGTAGGGAAGGACTTTCTATCCAACCTTGATATTCAGCTTGAGCAATGAGTCAAACCATCATGTCTAAGAAGATTTATGGTTGGGGAGACTACTTGGCACTTGACCTTCTAGAACTGAGGCTCTGAGAAGGTAAAGCTGGCCTTTGTACTCATGGCTATTCTTGATGACCCTTGTACTCATAGCTACTCTTCCTCTTTAGCTGGAAACTCCTAGCTTGAAGAATTTCAGTTGATCTTCTACAGTTGTTTCCTCTGGTAGAAGGGTTTACCTCATTGGTCACCTCTATTGCATTTTATTCCTTAAGGAAAGCCTGTCTGTCTTGGCTGCATGTTGTTTTCCTCCCTGGTGAATGCTGAAAAGACAAAGTCATTCATCTTTTCTGTAGTGTCCAGCTCCTCTGGCAAGTGACCTACCTTCTAATCTTGCAAAATCCTGCGGAGTCCTTCATTGACATCATATCCTTTTTCAGTTGAAAAAGTCTTGTTTTGTTATTTATCTTAACTTCTCATGAAATCTTCATTTTTGTTCTCTACTTCACTTTCCTTATCATTTTGGTGCATTGCCTTTACCTATGGTACACTTCCCCTTGCTCCTTCAAAGTGTACCTGATATGTATGTTTTTATAACCACTGTGGCTTTTTCTTATCTCTGATTACTTCATGTTAAATGAACTCAGCCTGGCTGGGGGCACTTATACACATGATTGCTTTAGCAGTACAGTGACCTTGTTGGAAAGGCCTCCTAGTATTGCTGATGAACTATCTGAAAAAATGCTGACTTAGTTGTGTCAGGAATGGGAGTGGGACACATCCCTGACTTTAAACCTGCAATTTATTTGCTCAGATGATACTTTCAGAAGCTAACACAACAGGGAATAAGACCTTCTTGCGATCGTACAGAAGGAAGTAGGGTTCCTTTCCATGGTAAATTACAGTGTGTGATCAGTAAAGAGGAAGATTGTGAGAGAGGTTGGTGAATTTTCAGATTGAGTCTATGGTTCTGCAGATAACTTTGTCAAGGACATATTCAACAATGATCTTTGGGTCTAGTTTTGGGTCCTAAGTGCCTGTATTATATACTTGTGTCTGTCAAATAGAATAAGTAGAATAGAAGTATTTAGAATATGAGATCAGTACAGGTTATTTCATATGGTATTTAACCATTTAGATATGTTTTATTCCCCTTTTTTCATATTTATTTATCAGATTCAGATTAACCCTAGGCTAAAACCGAGATGCAGAGAGTTGTTTTCTTGCATCTGTCACTGCTCTTCAATTGAGGGACCCTGTGTCTCCCTCCATATTCAAGCAATATGGGCTATAATATTTGCTCTTTCCTTTCTTAGATAATCCATCTCCTCTCTGCAATGGCTGTATGACCACTCTGAGCTCTTGTTGTGTCTCTAAAACATGCCCCCTGTGTTCCTATTCCCATATAGCCCTAATAAGTGAATTGCTAGACAATTTGACTAACCATTCACCCAACATGTTACATCATCACAGACTGAACTCAGCAATGAGGTACCGATATATGAAATTCCATCATCATGGGAGTTGTTTGAAGAATTTTAAAGAGTTCTATTAGAAGCATTTAAGCTTAAAGTTTAAAAATTGATACAATATCATGAATTCATACCAAATGCATTCCGTTTATTGCCAAGGGAGCCAAAAATATGCAAAGTTAATTGAAAGAAAATTAGAGGAACTAGGTACTTATTAGAGGATGAAATATGACTGAGAGAATTAGATGAACATATTAGAAATTGTTGGAAAAGCTGTAAAACTGTAAATTTCCTATAGGGCAAAATGCCTTAAGGGTTCTCTTTACTACTGACAGCAATCATTTGAATGTGCACTAGATAAAAAATGTGCAGGCTGACTTGTTTAATCATCTGGGCTCTAATCAATAGCAAGAAGAAAGTCAAACAGTTATTTTCCTCCAGGTAATTAAGTAATCTTTAGGCCAGCCACAAAACAATGCAGTTTGTTGCTGAAAAGAACAGACTTTCTTTCTGCTAAATTTTGCAAAAATTACTATTGTATATAATTTACCAATATACTATATACCATATATATGTGCTTAGGGCTTTCTCTTGGCTCTGCATCAGGATCACTCCTGGTGGTTTGCAGGACCATATGGGTTGCTGGAAATTAAACCTGACAGCAATCACATGCAAAGCAAGTGTCTTGCCCACTGCATTATCTCTCTTACCCTACAAACTGTATATCTTAAAAGTACACATGATGTATACAGATATAAAACATATGTAATTTTATGTGTGTGTGTGATATACTTATGTGTCTATGTACACACACACATAGACACATATACCACACCAGTTGTTCAGCTTTAAGTGGTTAGGGCATATTCTGAGCATCATAACTTTTCAAAGTCTTCCCTAAAATTTTCTTTTATCCTTTCTCTACAGGGAGACTTTATGATAAGGGGTGAAAGGGGTGAAGAAGCTCTTTTATGGAGGGGAAGAATCCTAGGCCGTCTCTTTTCCCATCTCATACTTGAAGATTCTCCTTGAACTCATTCATCTCCAGTTTAAGCGCAGAATACCTTATCTTTTCTCCTGAAGAGCTGAGGTAGCCAGTTTGGAAAGGGCCTGCAGTTACAGCAGCCTGTGTGAACATGAGACACCTTTACTTGTGCAACTGGCAGTCCAAAGGAGACTGGGGTTGGTAGGCTTCTTAGTCTGCTCCTTGCACAGGGAGTTCTGCTGTTGGCCATAATTGTGGCTGCTCCTGTACTCCCCCAACTTTTTAAAACAGCATCCTCCCAGCAGTACTCGGGCCCAGAAGCCACCCAGGCCACACTCAGCAGTACTGGGAAGGGGAATTGCAGTGCCACAAACCAACTCAGGGCCTCGCACATGCCAGACGTGTGTTTAAAACTAGAACCACAACCCTACCCCTTACTCCATTCATTATTTTTTTTTCTTTTTGGGGTCACACCTGGCGATGCACAAGGGTAACTCTGGCTTTGCACTCAGGTATTACTCCTGGCGGTGCTCAGGGGACCATATGGGATGCTGGGAATTGAACCCGGGTCAGCCATTTGCAAGGCAACTATGCTACCCGCTGTACTATCGCTCCAGCCCCCTCTCCCCGCCCCTGCCCACCCACTGCTCTACTCCATTTTTAAAGAATTTTTTCAGCTTTGTGATGGCCTTGATGGGCCAGTTCTTACACTGCAAGATGTTTCACCTCCCCCACTTTACTTGCCCTGTTTTCATTTTGTTCTTCAATCCCAGAGGAGACGTCAGGTTCAGTTTTCATCAAGGCTGTTTATCTTTTAGCCTGACTTCAGGACTCCTGGGGCTTGTCCTCTTCATCCACCCCCAGAGCTGGAATGGGAGGAAAGTGCTGAGAAAAGAATGAGACACCATTGAAAGCACCGGCAGTACAGTCTGAGCTGGAAACTGTTGGAGATTGATTTGTGTCTCTCCAAACTCACATGGTATTGTCTGAATTCCTGGCGCTACAGTCTTTGACCTTATTTGGAAATGGAGTCATTGTAGAGGAGGTTTTTGGTTTGAACTGCAAACCCGTATAACTGAGTTCCTTACAAAGGAAGGAAATTTGGACTCAGATATAGATACATAGATACACACAAACACACACACACACACACACACACACACACACACACAGTTCTCTGTCTCTCTCTCTCTCTCTCTCTCTCTCTCTCTCTCTCTCTCTTTCTTCCTCAAATTCCTTAGGATGAACCAACCCCATAGACAGCTTGATCCCATGTTCCATGTTTCTGCCTCTAGAACTGATAAATACATCTGTCACTGTCCTCCCATTATTCATTGATTTGCTCAAGCGGGCCCAATAACATTGTGAGACTTGTTACTGCGTTTGGCATATCGAATACGCCACGGGGAGCTTGCCAGGCTTTGCCATGCGGGCGAGATACTCTCAGTAGCTTGCTGGGCTCTCCAAGAGGGGCAGAGGAATTGAACTTGGGTCAGCCATGTCGGCAGCGTGCAAGGCAAACGCCCTACCTGATGTGCTATAGCTCCAGCCCAATAAATAAATATTTATTGTAAAACTTACTTAATTATGATACTCAATTCCACAATCCTCAAATCTACTATGAAGACTGAGGGAATAGGCTTCATGCTTCCTTTGCTCTATTCCCCTCAAGTGCTAGACTACACCAGAATGACTTTCTCCAACCACATCTCTGGTGCTGGAAGCTGTCTCAGGGGCCATAGAGACTGAGAATTGGCCTCTGGGACCCACTTGCAGCCCACAGACCCACATTTGGAACTTTTTCACCTTGGGCAGTCTCCATGTAAAATTATATTTGTGAAAATAGTCCACCTGCCAAAAAATGGTCTTACCCCCTGAAGCTGCCCAAATAATGGGAAATCAGTTTCTCTTTTCTTAACATTTTGTGAACCTTTCAAATATTTTTCTTCCTGTTCTAAGTATTTTCTCCATCTGGGCTGGGTTCCGATCAGTTCTCCCTCATGATTAATGGCTTTCACGGTTGGACAATGGACTTGCTTCTGGAAATGTAGAGTCAGGAAAGGTGGAGTATCTAGACATTGAAATAACGAGGCTGTTTCCCCAGACTCCAGAAGGCTGGTTTCTGCCAAGTCCTTTCCAGAGAGCAGAACCTGGGAGTAGCATGGCCAGGTAAAGGTGTGGCCAGGGGAGAACAGGAATGGTAAAGAACCTTGGTATTAGGATGCTTCATCTTGATCTTAGGTTGGTTTCTATAAGGCAGTCTTTACTGGCATATAGGCCCAGGTCCTGCCTTTTTTTTACCACCTATGGCACTGGACTCCTTCCTCTAACAGGAAGGGCTTATTTGCTCAATTATGACTTAGCAGCCAGCCCCAACCTGTCAGAAGTCTATACTCTTCTCTTTGCCCTCCTATTACAATTGCTCCTGCAGTTTTTACTCAGGAAATGTCTTGTGAGATCTATCTATACATTCAAGAACACCTTGCAGCTACACCCAAGCATGAGAGTCAGCATTAAAGAGCCGAGAAGTAAAACCATCTTGTATGGTTCTGATATGTAGCACACATTTTGAATACCATCTCATTCAGGAGAGAGAACATTTTTCACTGTGCCAGGTAGGGATCTAAGTTCCTTTGCATTGATACTGGGAACACGTACTGGAGGCTCAGAGAAACTATATAAGTTGCCCACTGTGAAAAAGTTCCTGAGCAGGAATCCAACTCTGGCAGCCTGGCTCTGGTAGGATCTTTTTTTTTTTTTAGCACCCTGAATGCATTTCGTGACAGAATACCTAAATTACAAGCCAGGGAAACTATATCTTATGGTACATTCCTGAGACCTAAGGGAAATCATCGAAAAGAGCTGAGTGAAGTTTCAGGTTTATAGTAATTCAAGTTCACAGGGATATTGCCATTAAACAAAGAGTAGAATATGAACCAAAATAGTTCCTTAACTTAATTGTCATTGTGGAATTTTTACTACAGCATATAAACAAATGGTAAGTGGTCACAGTTTCCCTTGGGGCTTTAAGCCAATGTCAAGGAAATGCTAAAATATCAAAAGGAGCCCCTGTCCTCACCATTGTGATGGAACCCTCTGTATCCAACAAAGGTACTAAATGTCCAGTGCATTTTATTGTCACTCCCAAGGCTAATTTTCCTGGGAAGTACATGGGTCTTTGTCAAGAGTTTCTGAGAAATGAATGTAAGAGAAAAATTATTTTTGATATGAAGCACACATTTTGAATGCCATGCTGCTGTCTCCTTCCCTTCCCACCTGGCCGTAGTATTGAACTACTTTACAGGAATGAGAGCCTTTGCCACTTGCAGGGTTAGTGGTTCCAAACTTCCCTTGGGGACAGCTTTTCTGTGTGACTTCTGTGGCTGGGTCTAGCTTCAACCTGCATGCTGGGAAGCCTAGGTCACACGTGATTGATGGCCACAGCTGCCTGGCTAATTGGTGTGTGGGTTCGTCCTGCCCCCATGCCACACCAAGCTGTAGCTTAGGCTTGATTAAATGCCATTCTTTGCTTGTCCCCAGGCCGGTGTGAAGTACAATTTCCAGCTTCCACATGTGGTGCTGTGAACTCTAGTCCAGCCTGGCTCTGTGCTACTGAAGTAATTGGAAGCGGAGCCTCTGTTGCACTCCCACTGTTGGACTGGCCGAGAGGTAAAAGATACCTCTGCTAATAGGCCGTGAAAGCAGAGGTGTCTCCCTGGGGGCGTGGGGAGCTTGCACAGGAAATCGATATGGCCAAGATTATCCTGCTTCTAGCACTGTCCCTATTTGCCAAGACTAGATAATGGGAGGGATGTCCCCAGAGTACACTATTAATTTTATGTGGAAAATTGGAGGTGAGACCAGAGAAGGCAATAGCCACTCTTTCAAAGTGTCCTCTCCTGTGCACTTTTGACTATAGGACTATTGATCATTCCATTCTAGATATAATATCTCTTTTCAATTGGTGTTATTGTTTTGGGGCCACACCTGACAGTGTTCAGGGATTATTCCCGACTCTGTACTCAGGGATCCATCTTGGCAGTGCTTGGGGGTCCATATGTAGTGATAGGAATCAAACCAGGTCAGCAAGGTACAAGGCAAGTGACTTTTTCCCTGTACTATCTCTCTGGCCCAAGATAGAAGATCTCTTACCAAAAAATTCCTAAGTGGAAATTCTATACTTGTTTCCCTGAAACCTGAAAGTAGAATGTTCTCATACCTTTTATGAGCTCACATGATACTGTAAAGTGAAACAGCAAGTGATATCAAATACATGAAAAATAAGTTTGAGTATTTCTAACCTTTCTCAAAATAATCTACCAAATGACATACAAGACAATACCAGTGCCCCATAGGAAAAGCAGAAACGATATGCTACATGCACAGCTCACAGAAAGTCATTCCCAGTGAAGAAACTTGGCAGGGCCTCTTGTTATGTTAAGTTACCTCTGTAGCAGCTACTGGAAAACAAATGCTGAAAGTTTTTACCTTGTTGTCATAGAAGTGTAAATCTTAAGTTTTCTTTTGGTTCAAAAAGCAGACGTGAATGTCATTCAAGTTGTGAAAAAGTTATGAAGAGCGGTTATACCTGTGTCCACAAATCAGAGATGAGCCAGTAGAACTGGGGCGCTGGAAGTCTTGCTCCCTGCTGCCACGCCTGCTTGAGCTCCCCAGCTGCGCCATGTTTCTCCACCTGCACATTTTGGTTTCTGCTACCTCTTAAGACCTCATTCATCCTACTTGAAATTCTCATGGAAAGGAAGGGCTTGTCAAACCCTAGGGGTTTCCCTTAACCAGTGTGGGTCTGGACGTCATGGAAAGATACTCCAACTTCCTGTTACTTTGTGGGAAATAGTTGAAATGAGTTCTATACACATCTGCAGGAGGTCTCCAACAGATTGTGTCTTGCTGTCCTCAGAGATGGCCAGAATAATTGCTATATTATCTCAACTCTGCTCTTTTCCTAACTTATGTATCTTTGAAAATGACACTCAGCAGTCATGCCCATAAGCCACCCCTGGACGGTGCCAGATAATCTCATCATCAGCCACCAACTAGAGCGCACATCCTTCTCTCCCAGAAGGGAGCATAACACGACGCTCATCATAACCATGCCACCGGACCCTGTGACAGACCCCTCCCTGTCCCAAGGGACCCAGCCCCAGTAGCTGAAAACCTCCAGACCTCGATCACTGCCATGCTCATGGCTGCTCTCCATAGGCTCGGACAGAGCTTCACCCACTAGTGAATCTTTTCCTGGACCATGTGGCTGCATTTTTGGCTTTGTGACACTTCAAAGGACACACCTAAGACTCACACTCTAAGACTACCACTCTACATTTGATAGGATTTAAAGTAAGAAGCAGCCAACCTTAGAGGGTAATGTTACATTATTTCAGTTCTGCTTTGGGGCAGGGAATGAGGTTTAGAATGGAAACACCCCAAATATGATGGTGGGAAGGTGTAATGATGGTGGGATTGGTGTTTGAATATTAAATTTAATCAGATATTGTGAACTACTTTATTTAAAAAAAAGAAAAATAGAAAAAGTAAATGACTCCACCATTCGTTGCATTTTCCAAGGCCAGAAAAAAAAGCATAGCTTTGCACTTCTTATTTTCTTTAACTCAACTCCCATTATTCCCCACACTTCTTGGGGATGGGGGTTGATGGAGTTTGGGCCACATCTGGTGGTGCTCAGAGAAAACTTCTAGTGGTGCTAAGGGGACAATAGGTTGTGTAAGTGGTTAAAATGGGATTGATTTCAAATAAAGTGAGCACTTTAACCCTTATACTATCTATCTAACGCCCTATTAAACACTTGTGTGCAACTTCTCCCAGTTACTCCACGGTCATATTTTCCTGACACTTCAAATGTCCTGGTTGTATGATTACTTGGACTCCTCTGTGGTAAACAAAAGTCAGACCCCACTCTTCATATCCAGATTTCTTTGCTATATCTGCTATATCTTTCCCCCCAGGTGTGGTATATGTTGCAGCTAATAGCTTATACCCATGGACTTCTGCAAAATATTTCCCTTGGGGATGCAAAAAAAGCACACTTAGAATGGATATATGTTCCTTGAAGCAATGTTCACAATAGCCAGGACCACCTGGAAACAACCTGAGTGCCCGAGAACAGATGACTGGTTAAAGAAACTTTGGTACATCTACGCAGTGGATTACTATGCAACTGTCATAAAAGATGAAGTAATGAAATTTTCTGTAAGTAGATGGGCATAGAAAGAATAATGCTAAGTGTAATGAGTCAGAAAGAGAGAGACAGACATAGAATGACTGCACTCATTTATGGAATATAAAATAACATAATATGAGGCTAACACCCAAGGACTGTAGAGACAAGGGCCAGGAAGATTGCTCACTGATTGGAACAATCCCCAAGCTCATCATCCAAGATTGGAACTCTGTCTGATGAGCTTGGGGAGAAGGCAGCTGGGATAGAGAAAGGATCACTAAGTCAATGATGGTTGAAGGGATCTCTCAGGATGTGCTGAAAGTAGATAAAGCACCAAACATGTGGTCTCCGAGTCTGTATTGGAAACCACAATGCCCAAAAGTAGAGAGAGAGTAAGTAGAAAATTGTCTGCTATAGAGGCAGGGGATAGGGGTGGTAGGAGGGACACTGGGGATATTGGTGGTGGAAAATGTACACTGATGGAGGGATTGGTGTTCGATCATTGTATGATTGAAAATCATGAAAGCCTTGTAACTGTATCCCATAGTGATTCAATAAAAAAGTGTAATAAAAAATATTGCCCTTGGCTCCACCTTTAGATAATCCAACACAAGACTCCTCATGAAGTAGGATGAAGTAATATTTTATGAAAAACTCTCCACCAGGATAAAATACTTTAGAGATTCTTGCAGGCAATGTCATCCATCATTTCCTTTACACTTTCTTTGGATTGAATTTTACACACTTTCTTTACTGAGCTTTTTCCTTCACCCCAGCATTTTTGGATCAGTATCCCTGTGAGACCCCATAACTTTTTATTGCCAAACTTTGTTGAGAATTTTTTACATCTTTTCCAATACATTGTTATTATTCTGGAGTTGTCTTCAAATGTTTCCTTCTGATTTGGGTATGGAAAGAATGCTGGCCTCATACAATGACTTATTAGCACTGTAGAATTAATTTGAATTATTCCTTAAATATGAGGTAGGATTCACTAAAAAAGCCACCAGGACCTGGAATTTCTTTCCTTTCTTCTTTCCACTTCCCCCTTCATTGTCCATGAGAACATAGAGTTTCCTTAGTCTTGACTGCCAGAGGATATCATAGTCTGCTGTCCAGACAGATGGGGACATTCTCTTTCTACTTCACTTCCTCTGAAGTTCCACTTTTGAACTTCTCCTAAATAGCTGTGTAGTTATCTTTGCTCTGCAGGACAAATGATAGGATGTCTATGGAACTTTCTGCTCTGGTGAACAGTGAACCCCTTCCACTGTTGCTGTCCACAGCTGTCTGTGACTGCTGATCAAAACCAGACCTGTAGGTCACTATCCGTGCCTGAAATATACCTACAATTCTGGGAACTCTCTGTAACCACATTTGACAAGGACTTGAGATCTAAGTCCAGAAAAATCAGAACTATCAGATCCATTACTCAATAAAAAACATTTTAATGACAATGAACCACTATATCTGTATCTGGTATCATAAAGTAATAAAATCTGGATCCTGGTTCTGGCTTCAATCTAGAAATTGATAGAAAAAGTAATGAAGTAGCAATAACTCTGAAGAAAATCTGGGCTTTTATGAAAAGAGACAAATATTTGGGTAACTTTCTTGTCAAAGTTGGCCCAAAGTGCCAACCATGATTTCCGGAGAGAGAAAGAATCAGTAAATTTGAGGAAGGTATGGATCTCTGAATCTCAACTTATATATAAATGAAAAAATATTAACTTGATCAAGAATAAAGGATAAAAAACATAGTACCTATTATTAACTTGATCAATAAAAAAGAATAAAGAACTTATTACCCATGAAATATAGTTATTCAGAACTCTTGAATACAAAAATCTCTGAAATTGATAGTCCCCTTGTCCTATGTTGCTCAAAAATGCCCCAACCTGTAGTTGCATATAGGGAAATCCACTATCTTCCCTGTCCCCTAAACATACAGAAATTCTCTAGTAGATATATTTCCAGTTATATCTTGCTTTCATTCCTTGCCCATAGAAAGTTCTATGATGCTTATTTATCAAATAATTTGATTGGTCTTTTCCTTCAACCACACTTAACTTCATATGGGAGCTCTTTCTCTTCCACTTGTTTTCCCCTAAGCTTTGTGAGCACATCACATTTCTGTGTTGCCCAACTCTTCGGGACAACAAAGTAACAGAGCAACAAACAGGCATTATAAAGTGGATAGTCTCTCTTGAGATTTGCTGTCTGTCAGGAAATATGGGTTTTACTACTTCTACTCTAGCCCAAAATAAAAAAGTAGTATCCTCTAACCATGTTACTAACTTCACAGCAAAGAAATAGAACTTGAAACAACTCCTTCCTTACTTGAAAACAGGTATAATGAAGGGTCAGGGGCACTGGAACTAAAATGCAACATAAATGACAACTTAGACAGGAGATTTTATTGGTTTAGGGTTCCTAAAGGTAAAAGGTAAAGGCCCTCCCGTTGATCGTCGATTTGCTCGAGCAGGCCCAGTAACGTCTCCATTGGAGACTTTGTTGTTACTGTGTTTGGCATATCGAATACTCTCGGTAGCTTGCTGGGCTCTCATTTAGGGTTCCTAAATGAGTCTTACTCCTGGCCTGCTGCCATGTGGTCAGGAGAACCTCATACAAATCAGGAGAGGTTATATACCACTAATTTTTGGAGTGCACCCCAAGTGTCCCACTTGATGTCAGAGTGGAGCAATAAGCATTCTTTTTTTAGTGTTATTGATTAAATATATCAAAAGACTATCAGTATTTTCTGTCCAGGGTGGAACACTACTTAGCATAATCAACAGTATCAACATCCATTCCCTCCTGGT
Organism: Sorex fumeus; assembly: GCF_029834395.1. Lineage (NCBI taxonomy): Eukaryota > Metazoa > Chordata > Mammalia > Eulipotyphla > Soricidae > Sorex > Sorex fumeus. Next base: position 63,328,799 of record NW_026606059.1, read on the forward strand.
AAAAAAAAGCAAAACGAAACTTTTCTTACAGTAATATGACCTGTGATCACATAACTAAGACTAGTTATCAAAATTGTATGATATAAAATTATCCAAACTGGTACATTTCTCATGGTCTCAGTTATTCAGTCTTACTGAGGTTATAATCCTATTTATACAAAAAGCTCTGACTTCAGTAAAACTAAGATCACAGGCAAATTGTAGCTATGTTTAATGCTTACTGTGATAACAGCAATGGTGATGATAATGACTAAAAACAATGTCTTAAGTTTAGGTAATGTAGACCTGGCATTGCCATCTCTCTTATCCTTTTCTAGCTTTCAGGGAAGTCATACCCCTGAATTCTAGAATGCAGCAAGATTTCCTTTAGTCATGTGATAAGGCTCTCAAACTTATTTTCCACGTTTATAAACTAATGATGTTAAAATGTATACATTTTAAAGTCCCTTAGATGCCATCAATCCGTATTTCCAAGATCCAGCTGCATAACTCACATATTTTTACCTATTTAGAGAGGTAAATACTTCTTTTACCCTTGGTAATGAAAGTCCTGTTTTTTTTATTGATATAATAAACCCTACAGATACAGAACAAGTATATAAACATCAAATATACATTTCTAATAAATTATTCACATTGTGTATGAGCATTAGTGCAAGCAATTTTGTTGAAATGGAATTACAAGTCAAAAATCTGTGCTAGATTAAAGTAAAGGAATCTTTCTTCATTTCCAGTTAGTTGGAGGAAAAGATTTCTGGAAAAAATTGAGGTTTTGAGGACTTTTGACTGCTGGGAGAGGAGGAGGCTTAAAGACAAAGAGATGCATCTTCTGGTAACGCATTGCGGAACAAGGGAAAATTTAATATGGGATTAAGTTTGGTTGGTGAATTTTGGGTAGGTATTACCTGAGTAACAGGTAAATCTATCAGACTTACCCACCATATGCCATGCTGAGTTTAAGTTGCTGAGTCTCCCTCCCTTCCTTCCTTCCTTCCTTCCTTCCTTCCTTCCTTCCTTCCTTCCTTCCTTCCTTCCTTCCTCCCTTCCTCCCCCCACTACCTCCCTTCTTTCCTTCCTTACATTTATCCATCCAGGAAGCAGAGATAGTGGAATGGCTTCTGAGACTGGAGCAGTTGCTTTACATGGCAGCTCATGATTCACTGAGCACCATCAGATATGCTTAGTTTGGTCCAATGACCAAAAGAAACAAATAAACAAAAAATACAATAATGTGTTGAGTTTTTAAAAAATAATTAGAAAAATGAACTCTTTGGAATTTATATCTGCTTAACATTCTGATTTTTCTGAGAGGTGTGAAACTAGAAGGATATACTGAAAGAGGAGTTGAGAACCTTATTTCTCCAACTAATTTCAGCAGTATGGGAAGAACTAAGGTAAAAGATGCAGAGGCTGGGCAGGGCATTAAAGATAGGGTCAGACCATAATACCCAAAAAAGGGAAGTGGAAAAGAGGGAGAGGGAGAGAAGAAAAGTGCCTTCCATAGAGGCAGGCACAAGGGGGAGGGTGCGGAAGGTTTACTGGGGACATTGGTGTGGGAAATGTACACTGGGGAAGGGATGGGTGCTGGAATATTATATGACTGAAATCTAATCATGGGCAACTTTGTAACTGTGTATACGATGTGATTCAGTTAAAAAAAGAGATAGGGTTAGAATCATATCTCTCATTAATCTCATATTCTCTGATTTTGTCACTTTTATTTAGATCTCTTTCTCTCATACCACAGAGACTGGCCCACATCCAAAAGAACAAAAGCAACTAGTATTGGCATGGATGTGGCAAGAAAGGGACCCTCCTTCACTGCTGGTGGGAATGCCGACTGGTTCAGCCCTTTTGGAAAACAGTATGGACAATTCTCAAAATATTAGAAATTGAGCTCCCATTTGACCCAGCAATGCCACTCCTGGGAATATATCCCAGAGAGGCAAAAAAGTACAGTCGAAATGACATTTGCACTTGTATGTTCATTGCAGCACTGTTGACAATAGCCAAAATTTGGGGGGGGAAAAAAACCCCGAGGGCCCAAGAACAGATGAGTGGTTAAAGAAACTTTGGTGCATCTACAAAATGGAAAACTATGCAACTGTTAGAAAAGATGTCCCTGTCACTGTCACTCTACTCTCATTGTTCATCAATTTGCTCTAGCGGGCCCAGTAACATTGTGAGATTTGTTACTGTGTTTGGCATGTGTTTGGCATATAGAATACATCATGGGGAGCTTGCCAGTCTTTGCTGTGTGGGTGAGATACTCGTGGTAGCTTTCCAGGCTCTCCGAGAGGGGCAGAGGAATCAAACTCGGGTCTTCTGGGTAGACCTCATGCAAAGCAAATGCCCTACCCACTATGCTATCACTCCAGCCCTTAGAAAAGATGAAGTCATGACATTTACGTACGAGTGTTTCTTCATGGAAAGTATCATGCTAAGTGAAATGAGCCAGAAAGCGAGGGACAGATATAGAAAGACTGCACTCATCTGGGGAATATAAAGTAACAGAATGGGAGACAAACACCCAAGAATAGTTGAGATAAGTACCAGGAGGTCTGCTCCACAGTTTGGAAGCCATCAGTACATGCTGGGGGAAAAGGCAGCTCAGAAAGAGAAGGGAACATCAAGTAAAGGATGTTTGGAGGATTTGCTCAGGTTGTGAGATGCGTGCTGAAAGTAGACTATAGACTGAACACGATGGCCACTCAATACCTCTATTGCAAACCACAACACCCTAAAGGAAAGAGAGCAAAAGAGAATGCCCTGCCACAAAGGCAGGGCGGGGTGTGTTGGATGGGGTGGCGGGGTGGGAGGACTACTGAGATCATTGGTGGTGGAGAATGGGCACTGGTGGAGGGATGGGTACTTTCACTAAAAAATTTCACTAAAAAGTTTCACTAAAAAATAAATAAATAATTAAATAAAAAACCATTCTATGTACAATAAAAAAATTAAAAAAGAAAAAGTTTGAATCACCCAGTTTGTTTATTTCTGCTACGGTGGGTTCATCAGAGTTCCCTTTGCAAACTCTTGTCTCTATGGATTCCTATGTCTGGGATATTCAACATGATTCCACATCTACTGTGTAAGAAACACTAACTAGTATGCAGAACTTTCACATAAGTAGAACTCAGTCATTGATAATTTTGCCATGTTTTACCATACTTTCTAAATGTCTAAAAGATGAATTCACCAGAAACATCCAAAGAGCTTTTTGTCAATACTTTTTTTTTTTAACATTCAGTAGAACAAAGTGAAATATGGCAGATACCGAAGCCTGATTTCTTGGTTTCTGAATTCCATAAATATATGTAGCCTTAATTAGGTTACTTATCCTCTCTTGTTTCTTCATCATAAAGGCTGAAAATAAGAATTCCCTAGTCATAGGTTGTGGTGAAGATTTAGAGAGCTAATATGATATATAATCTAGGTTTTTTGGCTATCTGCCACATAGTATTTTATGTTGTTAAAAATATAAATCATGAAACTCCATTGAGATTGACTGGATACAAATTTTGGGAGTTGGAACTCAGCACAAATTTATTTTTAGCTTTTCCAGGTCTGCTTCAAAGCTTGTTTTAAACACACTGATGTAAAATGTCCAAATAAATATTCTTAAATATAAGTCAGTGTTTTGTTTTCCCGTTCTTTTCAGCCAACTTCTTCCATGTCTCTGTATTATATTGGAAATTTCATATATTCTATAGACAATCTTTTTCTTGTCTGGATTTAACTGATTCCTTTGAACGACCCTCAGAAAATGACAGCTGGTTAAGTCTTCTATATATATGATCCATCTTCTCTGGTTGAAATTTGCCTCAGTGTAGTTGACTTGGCAAATTTACAAATTTTTTGGTATAGACTCACACATATTGGGTTTCACAGTCAGAGCTCAGTAAGTACCAACATCAGTAATGATTTGGACACATTGCTCAAGCAGGTATATGCTGATTTTGTCTGCCACAATCATTTACAAGGGCGCCACTCAACTTGGGAATATTTTTGTTGCCATCAAACATGATCAATAAGTAACTATTCTGTTTTAAAATCTTTAAAATATAAAACCAATAGAAAAAATAATGGTGAATAAAATATGATACATTTTGGTTTGCCTTTCACTCTTACAGCTTGGAATCATTGTATGATTTTTTTCAAATATAAAAATATTTTATTAGATTTTTTAAGCCCTACCCCATTCCATCTAGGTCTTCTTTTTTCTAACACTTCTTTTGTTTAATCTTATTTTTTTATTTTATAAAGTAGTTCACAATATTTGATTGCATTTAATATTTAAACACCAATCCCACCACCATTACACCTTCCTACCCACCATATTTTGTATGTCTCGATCCTGAACCCAACCCCCTGCCCCAAAGCAGAACTGAAATAATTTATTTTCTATTGTTTGTTATGAAAACCTCTGAAAATGCTCAAAAAAAGTTTTATTAGAAGAAAGAGTGTGAAGATTGTTTTATTTCACCCAGGGCTCATTAAGCCCTTCTATAAGAAATCACTAACATGTTGTTAAAGGTTGACCCATGTGTGCATATATATATATATATATATATATATATATATACATATATAATGTATGTATATACACACATATATATGTAGGATGACATTGCTTTGTCCTTTCTCCCTTTATCCACAAGGAATTTAGGTTTATCAGGCTACACCCATCACAGTGCTCCCCAGTCACTCCCATTCCTTTGTTTATCTGTAACCACTTCTCTATGCTCTCCTCCCCAACCAGTTAATCAGCTTTTCCTCCTAATCAGACTCTGTTAACTGGTAAGGTTAGATTCCTCAGAAATCTATGATTTTATATGTATGAGTGAAATACTGCCTTTCTCCTCTCCTTATGTCTTTTGAATAGTTTACTTTATGCAATGTCCTTTTTGTTTAGATACAGAAAGACAGTCAATATTATGCTTTTGTAACTTAGGATTTAATTGGGTCTGGCAGCGGGACAGATAGACCGCTGCCACTGCTGTGCTGTCTTTTTGAGTTTACATATATATATATGTAAATAAAAATATTTTCCTCTAAGATTGATCAAATATGGTGCAGTACTCTTGAAGTATGGGTAGTGTGAGATATGAGAAGTCATATGTTGACCAATGTGGCCACGCGGTCTAAGAAAACGTTCAGTTCTGGTGAGACTTGGCCAGAGTGTGTGGAGAGCAGCCATGAGCATGGCGGTGGTTGAGTTCTAAAGACTTTTGGCTGCCGGGACTGGGTCCCTTGGGGTGGGGAGGGGCCTCAACCACCCTTCCCTGGGGCGCCCCAAATGAAACAGCTTGGTGCGGAGCTTGGTTGCATGGTTATGGCGTGTGTCGTCTTATGCTCCTCATTGTATAATGTTGACCACATACCCAAGTAAGATGAAGAGAATTAGGAAAGAATTGTGAAAAAAAAGTAGTTATTAAATATGCTGCAGATAATGTATGCACAATGATAGCAGGATGAAGAGCAATTGTTCAGAGGTACAAATTGATTTGCTGGGCAACAACAATCCTCTTAAGACTGTGCAGCAGTTGATCCTGTCCTACCCGGTTCATGCTTTAGAGAGCACTTGCCATCCTGATAATGTTCAAGGTGTGGATATAAGATCCATGTTTGGTGTCTTAGTTATTTTAAGATATTGTAGCAAAGCACCCCAAATTGGATAGCTTATACAAAATAAAAATTGATTTCTCACACTTTGAAGCCTGGATGTCCAAGAATAGTGTGCTAGTGTGACTGGTTTCTGGTGAGAATCCTCTATCAGACTAGAGAATATTGTTTTTTCTCCCCCACCCCCCCTTTTTTTTGCTTTTTGGGTAACACCCAGCCATGCACAGGGGTTACTCCTGGCTCTGCACTCAGGAATTACTCCTGATGGTGATTGATGGACCATATGGGATGCTGGGGATCAAACCCGTGTCAGCTGCATGCAAGGCAAACACTCTACCTTCTGTACTATCATTCCAGCTGAGAATGTTGTCTTTTTATAAACTCACCTTGCAGGAAAAAAAGGGGGGAAAGATTGCCCTCTGAGATATTTTTGTAGGAATCTTAATCTCACTTATAATGGATTTATTCTCATTACTGAATTAACTTCCAAGTCCCTGTCTCCTAGTGTCATCACCTCGGGGTGGTGAGGGTTAAGATTTCAACATCTGAAATGGGGAAAGTTTCAAAAATAATATCCCATTGCATTGAGCGGAGCAGGGATTGTCTGTGAAGACCTATGTTAAAACAGCAGCAGAATGTTATCTAGGTTTGCTTTGGCAATGGTCAGAATTATGCAGTTTATTTTTTAAAAAATCAAAGCAGGCAGAGAGATACACTGCTGAGGGATAGTGAAAGGCGGGAGTGATAGTATTTGGCAAATTAGTCTTATTCCCACTCCGTTTTCACTGCAGTTATGTGTATAAAGTGACTCTTTTTCTCCTTTACTTTTGTTAGCACAAAGTTATTTTTTTAATTTGATTGTCACAGAGCTTAGTAGAGTGGAAAACTTATTTTTTATTAATCTAGTTGGATCATATTTATTTTAAAAGTCTAATAGGTTCTCATTGTTTACTCACAGTAAAGTAGAGGATAACTAACATACCCAAACATTTTTTCAAATAGACTATTTTCTGCACATACCTTTCTGCAGTGGACATTCTTTAATCCTAAATGCAGGCTTTTATCTTTCTCAAATTCCACTTTAGTAGCTATGATCTAATATTCTAACTTGGGTAAAGTTCAAACATTAATTTTATGGGGCCTGAAAGATAGTTCTGGGGTTAAGGTGCTTGCCTTGCATGTGGCTGACCCCAGTTCTAATCCCTGGTATCACAAATGGTCCCCAAGAACCAGGATAATCCTTGAGCACTATTGGTCATGAATCCAACACCACCCTCCCACCAATAATCATAATGTTTTTATAGTTAAATACATTGTTACACTTGTGTCTGTCTGTCTTCCTGTTGTTCATCGATTTGCTTCAGCGGACCCAGTAACATCTCCATTTTGAGACTTGTTGTTACTGTGTTTGGCATATTGAATACATCACGGGTAGCTTGCCAGGCTTTGCAGGGCAGGAGAAATACTCTCGGTAGCTTGCCAGGCTCTTCAAGAGGGACAGAGGAATTGAACCCAGCTTGGCCAGGCTGGCTGCGTGCAAGGCAAACGCCTTACCTCTGTGCTATCGCTCCAGCCAATTGCTACATTTAAAAGCAGTGAAGTAGATGTTAAGTATAAACACATTAAAAAAATTTTTAGTCACCATGAAATACAGAATTACAAAGCTGTTCATGATTGGGTTTCAGTCATACAACGTTCTAACATCCACCCCCTCCACCAGTATACATTTCCCACCACCAATGATACCAGTTTCCCTCCCACATACACCCCACCTCAGCCTGTCTCTGGCAGGCACTTTTCTTCTCTCTTTCTCTGTTTCTCTCTTTCTCTGTGTGTGTCTCTCTCTCCCCGGTTTGAAATACAAATACTGAGGAATGATTATGTTTGTTCCTTTACCTACTTTCAGCATGGAGTTTTTGTTGAGAGTGATCATTTCCAACTATCATTCTCATGGTGGTCCATTCTTTATCCCAACTGCCTTTTTCTCCTCGCACTTGAAGCAGGCACATTTTTCCTAAAAAACTATGTATACAATTCAGTATGATATAGCAAAATGTTATAGGATAAAGTGTTAGAAATTGTCAATTCTGAGTAGTAGGAGAGTGAATAATTATTGCTTTGGATTGTGAATTTGTCTCTCACCCCCAACTTTGTATGTTAAATTATAACCCTTAGCATGATGATAATTGAAGTTGGTCACTTTGGAAGGTGAATAAGCACTAGGGAAGAGCCAAAAAGAGTTCTCTTGCTTCTTTCACTCATGCGAGGTTATAGCAAGGAAACACCAACTGCTCATACCCAACACATAATCTGCTGATACTTTGATCTTGAGCTTTCCAGTCCTCAGAACTGTGAGATATAAAGGTCTGTTGTTTGATCCATCAAATGTATGGGATTTGGTTATAGAAATCTAAAAGGACCAAGAAAATCCAATTGTAAATACAACATGAGGTAGGTCAGAGGTAAACTGAGATATACCATTGTGTTTGAGTTGGTCCCTTTGTTGGAGCTTGGAAAGTGATCACAGATGTTCTTAAGGACTGCTAAAAATAGTCTTCAGAATCAGATGAGAATAGCCTCATATAATGAACAAAGGATTTATCCCATAAATGTATACTTTTATAAGTAATGCATAACAGGAATTTTCTACATAATGGAAATTGCATTTGTTCTATGTAATACAGAAATCACTAGTCACAAGTCACATGTGAACATTAGCAGTGATTGGTGTGACAAAAAACTGAACTTTTGTTTTTTAACTAAACTTAATTTAAATACATTGAGTGGTTGAATCAGAATAAAACAGCTAATACTTCAGAAAACACTTATATAAAAGAACATATTCAGCTATGTGTATGTATGTGAGCAGGTAAGTTCATAAACTAATTAAGGGCCACATATCATGTGGTACTAGATAGTGGTAATATTGATAATTTTTACTATTTCTTAAAAATTTTCTATACTCTCTAAAATTCCCAAATGCTTTATAATGTTTTTATGTACTTAACTACAACTATTTTCATTTTTAGAGTAAGTATTAAAAGCTAATGTTTGTAGTACTTCAGGAAAACTGCTGATGGTATTATAAATTGATACAATTATTTCTAAAAAATTAAATCTATACCTCAAGAATGTATTCTAAAATAACTGAAAAAGTGGGGAAAAAGGTTTCCTCATAATCTTGTCCCTAGGGAATAATTATTACAAATTATTTTTGCAAAAAGTTAATTATAACTCTCTTTAAATGAATCTGTAAATTATAATGGAAATTGAAAAGGGACAAATGCTTAAAGCTGACTCAGAATAGTAAAAGAGTATCTGATTTGTTTCCCTTAAATTCTTTAATATTATTCTCTCTCATATATATATATATCTCGCCCGCACGGCAGAGCCTGGCAAGCTCCGCAGAGCCTGGCAAGCTCCCCATGACGCATTCGATATGCCAAACACAGTAACAACAGAGTCTCCAATGGAGACGTTACTGGGCCCGCTCAAGTAAATCGATGATCAACGGGAGGGCCTTTACTTTATATATATATATATATATATATATATATATATATATAAGCTTTGTACAAGAGCATCCACAGCATAAACAGCATTAATCAATAAAAAATAATTCTCTAGTGCTTGGTGGCATAATATGCCTGAGACTGATCATCATTCATGTGATTGTTTAATGCAGATATACAACTGCTGTCTCCTAAGTGGAACTCTTTCCATCTACCTGGCTCTACCCTCACTTTGGAAAGAAGGATCATGCAGGTAGTTTGATGGCCAATTTAAAATTTATTGCCCAGCATCTAGCCACTTGGCCCAGATCCAATGGCAAGGGACAGTGGTAGGTGTAATCTTTCTCTCTGCCTAAGAAGAAAGGGCACAAGGAGCTAGATCTGCTGAACTTAAAGTCAAAACAAATTCATTTGCTTTCTTGATAAGATTACTAAGTGGGTCAATCACACTGATGGAGGCTGCTAAAAGAGTGCCAAAATCTTTATGTATATCTTTAAAAAAAATCCAGAAAATCATGAGTGTATTATAGTCAAATAAGTCTATTCAGACTACAGTAATAAAACACCATACCAGTGGACTGTGGTGAAGGGATATTGGTATTGTAGTGGTGGATATGGTATGTTAACACATGCTTAGAACAGGGGTGAAGTAGCACACCAGAAACATATATTGTTTTATAAGACATTATCTTGATGAAAATAAATTCATAAAATACACTGGGAAAAAAAACCCATCAAACCCAAACCAATAGAACATCATAAATGATGTGACTCACACAGCAAACATTTTTTGTATCCAGTCTATAAAATGAAGAGTTCAAGATGATGAAACTGGCAGATTTTTCACTGGGTGAGGCTCTCTTCCATTCTTATGGTTGGCTGTCCTATAATTTCACGTGGCAGAAAGTGGGGAGGGATTTCTCTGTGATATCACTAAAAAGAAGCTAATCCCATTCCTGAGTGAACTTCCCAAATCTCCATCTCCAAATTTTATACCACTGGAGGTTAGGATTGTAACATAAGAACAGGGTTATCACATAAATATTGTAGATAATAGACGCCTTGTTATCTCCTATTTAAACTGTTGTCTCATAGGCCAATTTTACTGTTGCTAGGAGCATAAAACAATTGTTTTCTATGTTTTTTCTACTCTTTTCAGGAGGAAAATTTTCAGAAACATTCCCCTTGTTTTCTTTTTATTCCTAAACAGTAAATCAGTATAAGCTAGGTTGTGCTAGAGTAAAATAACTTCAACTTTTAAGTGGATGAATACATCACAATTTTATTTTTCACACACACTTTTATAGTTGGCAGGAACTTTGCTTCGTGGCATCCTCACTTCTAGATATAGGTTGATGAAATTGTCACCACCTGGGAGGAAGTTACTAGGATAAAGGGAGAAGTAAATCCACAAAAAACCTCTTTTTTAAAAAAGTAAAATAGTTTTACTTAAAGAAATTTACTTAGAGAAATGTGAGGGAAGAGAAAGATATGTATTCAGTAGAGATCACAGGCTTCTCAAAAGAGAAAAAGCCAGGAATAGACATCTCAGTTTGACATGTGAGTCTAACTCCAGGGTGAAGAATGAGCCCCAAATGTCTTTATAAAGTTGGTTTTATAGTATGATTTCTTTCCAGCTGCCTCGGCCTAGAGTTCCCTGCACACACAAATATTATTCTGGGTGTCTCAAAGTTGCCTCTCAGAAGCGATACACATGCTTTCCACTCACATTTCAGTGATCAGAACAAGTCATACCACCCTACTTAACAGTAAAAAAGTTGCAATAAGTGGGAAAACAATAACTTGATTTTAAAAAGTTAATGCTACTCACAATATTTATTTCTCTTTTATTAACTACTAAATTATTTTGCAAAGGAATAATAAAAATGTAATGTTACACAAAAATTTACCAGGTTTTTGAATATTCTGATATTTTGTGTGCTTATTTCATTTTCATCATTATCATTTTGTTATGATGATTACCTTCATTTAATAAATGAGGCATAGAAGACTTAAGTGTCCATGCCCAATGCATGGATTCACTAAGTGAAGTTAGAAGACACAACAGGGTAACATGGGAAACATTTAAGAAGGTAGATTCTAGAATCAGGATCCCCTGTTGTGTCTTCTAACTTCACTTAGTGGTTTTCTTCTTAATCATCCTTAAGTGTGGGGGGGGGAAGTTCTGTCTAGATATATCACTTGTCCCTAAATGATTCAATAGTAAATATCCTTCTGTGGTAATTTAACTGCTTTGCCTTCTCCCCAAGAAAGTAAAGAGTTGAATGAGGCAAAAACTTATTAGTTGGCAAGTCTATCAACCTAAAAGCTATCTGAACCATGGGCATTGAAATGGTGGGTCACGGTCCACGGTCACGGTCCTCCCATTGTCCCATTGTTCATCAATTTGCTCGAGCGGGCCCAGTAACGTCTCCATTGGGGACTTTGTTGTTACTGTGCTAGGCATATCAAATACATCACGGGTAGCTTGCCAGGCTCTGCCGTGCGGGCGAGATACTCTTGGTAGCTTGCCGGGCTCTCCGAGAGGAGCGGAAGAATCGAACTCGGGTCAGCCATATTGGCTGCATGCAAGGCAAATGCCCTACCACTGTGTACTTTTCATATTTTTTGTTATTGAATCTATTGTAGAAGTGGTGGCTTTATAGAATTGAGGGGCTAATAGTCCCCTTAAGAGGGTCTTTCCTGATATGTGTTGAGTGTTAGGTCAAGGAAAAGAATGAATTAAGGAAAAGAAAGAATAAAAACACTGTGAGAAAGAGTACAGTTAACAGAAAACCCTTTGGCCTCGACTTTTCTACTTGATGCGCCTGCAAATGTGGTATTCCCAACTATTACTTTTCCTTGTTATTCTTTTGTTTTTTCTTTTTGTGTCACATCCGGCGATGCTCAGGGGTTACTCCTGGCTCTTCACTCAGGAATTACTGGAATTACTCCTGGCGGTGCTTGGGGGACCAACGCTCAAAGCAAATGCCCTACCCGCTGTATCACTCAGGCCCTCCTTGTTATTCTTATTTTATTAATCCTCATCTCGCCCACGGTATGCCTTTGCATATAGACTTTATTTCTTCAGAATTGGAGGCTTTCGCTCTCCTACTCCATAATCACCTAATACCACTATGAAGTTAGTAAATACAAAAAAAAATGGGTTGGCTGAAAGATTTTCTTTTCCTTCCCTTTCTTGCCAAAAGAGTATGGGTTTACCCTTGATATAGAGAAATTTGGCTCCAAACACGACCATCTTCTGCTCTTCTTGACCTGCCCATGGACTTTGCCATTTGCCTCTCCTTTCCTTCCTATAATTGCCTTGAGAAAAGATAGTTATTTTTTTTCACAGTTGGTACAGAAAACTGGCAGAAATCCCTACTTTGTGGCTCATATGTGGTTGGCACCATACTCTCGTTCACTGCTGGGAGCTGTTTTTGCTTCTACTCTTTCTCTCTCCTTTTTGGTCATTTCAGCGATTTTCCTGGGGGGATGGTGGTGTTGGTGGAGTGAAGACTGATTATGTTGTCATACTTCCTGCAAGTCTGGTTCTTATTTTTTCCAACTTTTTTTTTTAACTTAGCAGATGTTAAAAAGTTGCTTATATTTGCATTTCTTGATTACATGTTAGTTTGAACGTTTTCCCAGACATTTGTTTCCTATTTATGTTTTCTCTTGTGTAAATTGTATTTGAGGCTTGATCATTTAACTATTGGAGTTCTATGGGTAGTTTCCAAAAATATATATTGCATTTTGAGATCATTAAGGAATTGTTCCTATCATTTTTGATGAAAATATTTTCTTACTCAGTTACATTTTTTAAAAATGTCATGAACATCTATCGTTTTTCTACCATATCATCACTCTAGATTTTTTTTCTTATTCTCTTAATCTGTTTTACTTCTGTCTTTTTTTTTACTTAGAACAGAGGCCCCTTGGAGTTGTGGACCCTGATGCTCTGGGGTCACGGCCCTGACTGACCTTCTAGTCACTAGACTGGACCTTTACAGTGTAATTATTTAATAAATATTATCTGAAAATATACTTGATGGGGTTGCAGAGATAGTACAGTGTGCTGGGAACTTTCTTTGCCCACAACCAACTGAGATTCAATTTCTGGAAGCATATATGGTTTATTTGAGGACAACATGAGCATATATTTGAGGATTGAAGAGATAGCCCAACAGACTGTTGGCATGCTTTTCATGCAGGAGACCTGGGTTCAGTCCCTAGAAAAACATGGTTTCTTGAGCACTACCAGGAATGTCCCTGAGCTCAGAGATGGAGTAGTCCTAGAGGTATGTCCCCAAATATTACTTCAAATTCCTTCAAGGTGACCACTTTTTTTTCCCCCGGATCTTTTTTTTTTTTAATTTTTATTAGTGAAACACCATGAGGTACAGTTGTAGACTTACAAATTTTTGTGCTTGGGTTTCGATTATACAATGATCAAATACTCATCCCTCCACCAGTGCCCATTTTCCACCACCATGGATCCCAGTATCCCTCACACCCTCATCCCCCCCATCCCACCTGCCTCTGTGGCAGGGAATTCCCTTTTGTTCTCTCTCTCCTTTTGGGTGTTGTGGTCTGCAAAAGAGGCATTGAGTGACAATCATGTTCAGTCCATAGTCTACTTTGAACATGCATCTCCCATCCTGCGAGGATCCTCCAAACACCCTTTATTTGGTGCTCCCTTCTCTATCTGAGCTGCCCTTTCCCCTAACATGCCCGACTGTCCTCTAAGCCATGGAGTGAACCTCTTGGTACTGATCTCGGCTATTCTTGGGTATTAATCTCCTATTTTGTTACTTTATGTCCCCCAGATGAATGCAATCTTTTTATGTCTATCCCTCTCTTTCTGACTCATTTTTGCTGAGCATGATACTTTCCATGTAGTGCCATGTGTACGTAAATTTCACGACTTCATCTTTTCTAACAGCTACATAGTACTCCATTATGTAGATGTACCAAAATTCCTTTAACTAGTCATCTGTTCTTGGGCACTCAAGTTTTGTCCAGATTCTGGCTATTGTAAAGAGTGCTGCAATGAACAAACAAATGCAGATGTCACTTTGACTATACTTTTTTGCCTCTCTGGGATATATTCCCAGGAGTGGTATTGCTGGGTCAAATGGGAGCTCAATTTCTAAGTTTTTGAGAATCGTCCATACTGTTTTCCAAAAGGGCTGAACCAGTCGGAATTCCCACCAGCAGTGAAGGAGGGTCCCTTTCTCGCCACATCCTTGCCAATATCGGTTGCTTTTGTTCTTTTGTATGTGGGCCAGTCTCTGAGCTGTAAGATGATATATCTCATTGTGGTTTTGATCTACATCTCCCTGATGATTAATGATGTAGAGCATTTTCTCATGTGCCTTTTTGCCATTCAGATTTCTTCTTTGAGAAAGTTTCTGTTCATTTCATTGCCCCATTTTTTATGGGGTTGGATGTTTTCTTCTTGTGAAGTTCAACCAGTACTTTATATATACTTGATATCAACCCCTTGTTGGATGTGTATTCAGCGAATATCCTTTCCCATTCTGTAGACTGTCTTTGTATTTTGGTCACTGTTTCTTTTGAGGAGCAGAAGGACCATCTTTTTAAAATTAAACTCTTTAAATGTTTTAACTTTTTCCTATTAAATGAAATTTTGATGCAAATAAGCAAAACTGTCAGTGAACAAACATGTTCTGATCAGAAACACCAGGCAGAGAAAACAAACCAAGAAAGATAATAAAAGAAGAGCTAGCCTGTAATGCTTTTGAAAGTTTGGTGTGATTGGTGAATTACAAAGCAAATGGAAATGTTGGATGTAGATAGGAGTCAGATTCTCATCAATCTCATATGTATATTAATTAAAAGTGATGTTTATATGGTGAAATAAGTTCATGTTAAAATAGGATTCTTGTAGAACAGCTCTTAACTGTAAAAATATATAAACAAGAAGCAAAATGACAACTATCTGAAATCATTGAAGTATCTGGAAATGCAGGCAGATTTTTGGGAGGATGCCAAGATTTAGGAGAGAACATTATACATGGTGGGAAGAACTCATTTAGTATAGAAAGTTTCTAAAACTTCAGTTGAAGATTTGACATAATCCTGGACTTTGAAAATCAGAAGAGAATTTGAGATAACCAGAGCAACTGAGAATTTCAGACAGTATATCAGTAATTAGAGAGATGGGAATCAAAGGTTATAGAAAGATCATAACAAATTTTGTGTACAAATTATCCCTACATATTTATTGGTCCGTAATGGCACATACACAGGACAGTGTAAATCATCACTACGAGGGATAAAGATCTTAGCAGAAATTTGAGCTTTATCCAAGAAACAGACTTTGTAGTGTGAGCTTTGTAGTGTGAGTTCAATTGAGTTAAAATCCTAAAATACAGAAACAGAGGGCAACATTTTTCAGAAGAATAAACCCTGACACTAAGAATTGAATATATAAAATACCTGGTATACTGTCCAAATTATTCAACAAAAGAATAGTTGAAACAACATAATCTATTCTCAAATGAAAATCCTTAAAGACCAACCCTTATTTGAGTCAACTGTTGAATTAAGCAAAATAATGTCAAACATCTTTTATAACTGCTTTCAAGGATGGAATAGAAAAATATGCTAATAATGAATGAATATACATGAAATCTCAACAGAGAAGTAAAATTTATCTTAAAAGAACCAAATACAAATTTTAGACCCGTGGGTTAGAAAGATAACTGTGGGCTGAGTGTTGCTTCCAATGCACAAAGTTCAGTTCTAATCTTCGCATCGCAGTTTCATCTGAACATCACTAGCAACAGCCCATAAGCGCAGGGCCAGAAGTAGTCACTGAGTTATGCTGGGTTTCCCCACCCCCTGCAAAAAACTGAAAAAAAAAATTAAATTTAGGAAATTTAAAATTCCCCGAATTTAACAGAAGAAAGATAGGAGATAAAAAAAAGTAAAGAATCAGTAAAGTTGAAAGAAGTCCATATTCTTCTCTCCCATATTTTTTGGGTTTGCTGTTGTTATCGTGCTGCTTTCAAAGTGGAGTTTCATTTTCTTTTATAGACAGCTCAAATATTGCTTGGAGTGATGTTTTAGTGGTGATGAATTCCCTTTATATTTTGTCCGCAAAACTCTTTAATCATTTATTTCTTTTTTCAAATCTGAGTGATTTAAAGTAATAAACTAACTGGGTAGAGTATTTTTGGTTTGAGTTCTTTTCATTGGCATTTTGTTTATATCATGTCCCTCCCTTTTGGCCTATTAAGTTTTTGTTGTTGTTGTTGTTGATAAATCTGCTGAGAGTCTCCCCCCGCCATACACACACACCAAAGCCTACTGTTTGTTAGTGTTCTGGGGGAATTACTTATATGTGATTTTTTTTTATACTTCTCTTGCTGCTTTTAAGATTTTCTGTTTATCTTTGATATATTAAAGGCCCTCCCATTGTTTGTTGATTTGCTCGAGCGGGCCCAGTAACGTCTCCATTGGAGACTTTGTTGTTACTGTGTTTGGCATATCGAATACGTCACGGGGAGCTTGCCAGGCTCTGCCGTGCGGGCGAGATACTCTCGGTAGCTAGCCGGGCTTTGATATATAGCCATCTGTTATAATGACCCTTTTGTTTTATTTTGTTTCATTTTGTTGAGGGCCACACATAGCGATGCTCAGAGGTTATCCTGGCTCTGGGCTCAGGGATCACTCCTGGTGGGCTTGGGGGACAATATGGGATGCCCTGGGTTGAACCTGGGTTGTCCAGCCGTGTTTGAGTCAAACACACTACCGGGTGCATTACCGCTCTGGCCCAGTTATAATGTGTCTTGATGTGACTATGTTTGTTTTATTTATTTTTAAACAAATTATTTTACTTATATTTAAATAAATAAAAAATATTGAAATATTATTTCAAAATTTTTTTCAAATAAAAATTCTTCCTCTCCCTCTTTCCTTTCTGGAATATCTATAGTGCAAATGTTACTTCCAGGGAAATTGTGCCATGTAGCTCTTGGCACTGTACTGTTTTTATTTTGTTTTTAGTTTTTTTTTTATAAGTCTTCCACCAAGAGAGATTTGGGGCCCAGAACCACTTCCAGCAATTCTTGCCCAGCAGTGTGTGGAACTGACAGTTCAGGACTTAAGGATGATGTATTGCTGCTAAGGGCAGAAACACCACTGGGTGTTTCTGGCCTTTTTTACATAGGCAGTTCTCATTGCTATGAGGTGACATTTCATTGTTTTGATTCGCATTTCTCAGAAATTTGTGATGAGAAATAATTTTTCATATACTTGTGGACCACCTACATGTTCTTTGTATTGTCTGTTAACCTCTTTTCTCAATTTTTGATGTGATTATGCGTTTTGTTGTTGAGATTTTGTCAGTTCTTTTTATATCTTGGATACTAACCCTTTGTCAGATAGTGTGTGAATATTTTCTCCCATATAGCAGAGTTTCTTTTTATTTTAGCAACTTTCTTACTTAATGCTGAAGCATTTTATATTGATGTAGGTCCATTTGCTTATTTTGATTTTTGTTTTTCTTGCCAATAGATTTGAATCACCAAAGGCACCACTGAAATTGATAATCATAGATCATTTTGCCTCTGTTTTCTTTGATGTGTATTATGGACTTAGGTTTAATATCAAGGTCTTTAATACATTTTGTTAAATTTGTGCACCAGGGGCCGGAACAATAGTATAGTGGGTAGAGCATTTGCCTTGCATGTGGTGGACCCAGGTTCAATCCCCAGTATCCCATATAGTCCCCCAAGCACTGTGAGGAGTAATTCCAGAGTGCAGAGCCAGTAACAACCCCTGAGCATCTCTGGGTGTGACTTAAATGGCAAAAAATATTTTTTTAAAATTTGTGCACCATGAGAGATAGTGGTCTTATAGCTCTAGTTTGCATATGGATAACCAATTACCTAATACCATTTATTGAAGAGGCTTTCCTTTATTCATTGTTTACTGGACTCATTTATTTATATTTTTGTGCTGTTTGGTGCTGAACCCAGTTACTTGTACATGTGAGGCAGGTGCTTTATTCAATGATCTATTCCCTCAGTCCTGCATATGCCTCTTTCATAATAAATTAACTATTCATATATATGGGCTAGAGCTATAGCACAGCGGTAGGGCGTTTGCCTTACAAGTGGCCAACATGGCTGACCCAAGTTCGATTCCTCCACCCCTCTCGAAGAGCCCGGCAAGCTACCAAGAGTATCTCGCCCGCACGGCAGAGCCTGGCAAGCTACCCGTGATGTATTCGATATGCCAAACATAGTAACAACAAGTCTCACGATGGAGACGTTACTGGGCCCGCTTGAGAAAATCGATGAACAACGGGAGGACCGTGACGGACCATGACCGTGACCATTCATATATATATAATATCAGAGGGCTTATTTTTTACTCTCAGTTCTATTAAGAATTGCTTTTATTCCATTATCACACTCTTTTGGTCACTATAGCTTGATACTATAAAACCAGGGAATGAGATACCCCCCATATTCTTCTCCCTCTGGGTTGCTTTGGCAATTTAGTGGGCTTGAGAGTTCCATAAAAATGAATGTAGTATACCTTAAAGATTTTCATTGAAATTTTGATAAATATTGCATTGTATCTGTATCAAATACTCTTAGTAGAGTTGATCATTTATGTTTATTTTATTTTTATTTTTCTGCTGGCCGACTTCGATCATGAGTGTAGGTGGGCGGCCACGCGTCATTTTGACCTCCCGTGGAATCCAGTCAGTATCCTAATGAGGACAATGTGTGTCTGTGTAAATTAGGCATTTTGATCACTTGATCACTTGACATCCCGTTACTCATTGATTTGCTTGAGTGGGCACCAGTAACGTCTCCATTTGTCCCTGTCAAAAAGAAGGAAAAGAGATATAAATGGACAGAGAGGACTACTGAAGTTTTTATCACTCAGATTTATAACCAGAAATGAAGCAGTTTTGGTTTTTAGCATATTTTAATTTATTCTCCAACTTTGTCATTTTTGTCCACAGCTGGTCATCAAAAGTAGGTGGCAATTTAATGGCTTCAGTGATCTTGTCAAACTCTGGCACATCTTAGATATACATCTTAAGACTGCTAACCTATGCAATTACTTTTTCATACCTAAGCCTTATAAAAGTAACTAACCAACCACCTTGATGAATCTCTCCTTTTTCTGAAATGCTAACTATGCTCTCCAAAGTATGAGTTTTTAATTTTTATCAGAGAGTAAAAGGGCTAATCCTACCTCACCAAATATGTTTAATTTAACCTCCAAGAAGCTGTAATTTCCCCATCATCTTTTAGTATTACATTCCTTTATCATTCAAATTCTTACCATGAATTTTTCTATATTCTTTGGTATGTTTTATTGTTTTGGGGCTACACCCATCTTTAGTCATAGCTTAGTTTTGTTCTGTGCTCAGGAATTACTCCTGGTAGTATTCTGATGAATACATGTGGTGCTGGGGATCAAACCAAGGTTGGTTGCCTTAATCTCTTAAACATTTCTCTAGCCCCAATTTCTCTATTATTTTCCAGTGGGTTGTTATTTTTTCTTTCAGTTTCTGGTCTGTCTTCCACACGATTAAAAAATATGTCATCCTCACCTCTAGGAATTAAGTGGGAGGATATTTGGCAAACTTCTTTATTTTTCTTCTTTAATGAGTTATATAAGCATCAAATGCATTTAAGTCTCCAACATGAACTTGTACAGTTCATATGGCATCTCTTTTTTTGGGCATTTTTATTCATTAAGAACTTTTTTATTCTTTAAATAATTCCTTTGACATTTTAATTGATATGCAGATTAAGCGTAACTCTCTTCTGTGCCTAGCCTGTAAAACTTGAAAATAGGATTTAGAAAATCAGGTATTTATTATATAAATTATAAAGTTCACAGATAGAAATATAGACTGAACTTCTGGTATACTGAGGAATCAATTAAAGAAATCAGAAAGATGTTTAAGTAAAAAATAATGCTACCAGCTAAGGTACCAGTTGAAATTGTAATTCTAGCAGTTGAGGGGAAGTTGAATTGGTTTTCCAAAGACCCTTCAAATATTAGACTCTTGCTTAAAATAAGAAGGGAGACCATTAGGAGATAAAGGTAATATTTGATATGTTCCAATGACATCAACTCTAAAATGAAGATAAAGATCTCATGAGTGAAAAAGCTTTCAGGTTCTTGTTGTATGTAAGGTGGGAAACATCTTTATCATACTATTGGTTCAAGAATGTAGCACTGTAGCACTGTCCTACATTCTTGAACCAATAGTACCATAAAGATATGGTTCAAGAATACAGCAGAAATATCAGGTCAGACTACACTTTTAAAACTCTTAGATAACCTTTCTGGCATGTCAAAATTAGTGGAGAAGATTGTAATGATACTCAGATCTATTGATATTTTATATGCTGAACTTCTTGGAGAAATCAGGAGAGAGTATGCCATTATAAAGTTTCAGTTATATTACTTCTCTCTTCTTGTCATAACTTTTGATCCATATAGCTTCCCCCCCTTTTTTTTCTTAGAGCATTAAGTGTTTTAGAAAATGTCATCCTAGAGAGTTTAGATCAATAATTTCCAAGTTTGTCGTTTTTGCTAGTCATCAGATGGCTCTGTGTCATTTATGTCAATACATGAGAGAAATTGACCAAGATATTTCATTGGCTGATAATTTTGATCATTTTTACACTAGTGCCTAGGCCTCTCTGTGGCAATGTTTCTGAGAATGAACCTATCCCTAACTCCCAGTTTTCAATCCCCATGAGAAATTTGCTCCTGAAAGTGCATGACCTTTATACTCGATGCATGAGGGAGATGAAGTTACTTGTCTATGGGTAACCACAAACAGTCCTTTGGTCATGAACTCATCCAAAGTTGACTGACCACTATTTGTATAACAGGCCTCAAACAGTGTGGGTGCATTGAGAGGTATCTGGGAAATATAATGTATTTTAAATTACCATGAAGTAATTTGAACTGAATAAGGCAACTCCAAAGAGAGCTCATTATGTTTCACCAAAATGAAATTGCAAACTGTAATTGGATTTCTTTTTAAGATGAACAGCAAAGCTAAGAAAGTGGCACATTTATTATTTTTGTCAATCCCATTCTAGAATTGGAGCATGAGGGGTAATGGCACACAGTGTCACCCTTTGGAACAGAGAGTATTCCATAACTCAGATAGAAGAGTCTGATATAGCTGGTGTTCTTCTCCTTTACACAGTAGCCATGAATGGGTTTTGAGCAGAGGAGGCATGATTTAGCAGATGTTTTTCAGAAGGTCAATCTGAGACCAGTGTTTAGAGGAGATTGGGGCCAGGAAAGAAATTATAGAAAGAATATAAAACTGTTATCCTAGTCCTAACCTATGAAGTTGGAAGTCTGGATTGGGATTGGTAACATTAGAATGGAAGATGTAGGAATGAGTTATTTTCCCCATATCACATAACAACTTGTATATTGGAAATGGGGTGTAATGGAAATAAATATCTCTGATCTAAGCGTCAAAAGAAAGAGAATTTTAGGGAAAGGCTGAGGCTTCATTTCTATTCTACAAGACAAAGGACTTGCATGATTACCAGTTCCTTTTCAAACCCAATGTTTTATGATAGAAAAGTTTTAAGGCATTACAAATAGGCCTTCCATTCTTGTAGGGAGGCTTAATATTGGGAGTAAGACACCTCAGATAGACAGAAAGATAGACACACAGACACCTCAGATAGATCTCTGGTTAACTAAGACCCTTAGTATGACAAGCAGATCACCTTTCTGATCCCTACGCAGAGTCAAAGATCATCCCTAACATTGGTAGGTTGGTAGGTTGCATCTTATAAATAATTTGTAGGAAGGAATAGATAGCCTATAATAGCCATGCCTTTTTCTCAGATATGATATTTTTTCCTTAGTAGAGTCAGCCCAATTTTCAGAGTAAGTCACATGTCATTTAGTCTTCTCAGAAACACCATGAAGCATACAACCATTGGTTTGTTTGTCAGCTTATTTCTCGGATGAAGCTGAGAAAATTCAGTGGTTTGGACAAGAACACACAGCTAATCAGTAACATTGAAAACAGGATGCAAGCTCCCTTACTTTACACACATTATCCTTTCCATTCTACTAGCATGTTTGTGGCAAGGCTATATTTCCGGATAAGAATACTGAAGTATTTGGAGGCTTGGGGCATTTGAAATCTTTAAAAACTCAACATTTGGCCTGTTTCCAGTCCCTCTCCCTTTGGGTAGTTCCAGCAATCGCCTTATTTTGAATAGTTCTGACAATATTCTACCTAGTAATCCATAGCAGTAATGATCATAATCACACTTTCTCCCTGACCAAAAAACATTTAGTGTATTAATGTTGTTAATTAATCTTCATGACATCCTAGCAAATGAAGCAGATTGCAAGTAGGATGTCCCACTTGGCTGAGTGAGAAGCTGAGGTAGAAAGCAAGGTTACGGAGCTGCCTCAAGGTGAGAATAAATGAGCAGAGTTGGTGAGCCAAGAATAGCCTTTCCTCAGATGGTGCTTGTAGGCCTGTGGGGAAGGGGCTCTTGCTACTCTCCACAGATACAGTTCAGGCACTGGAACAAAGAGGTCACTTTAAAGCCAAGCTTTTCTTTGCTGGGCGATTTTTCAGTGCTTTTAAGTGTATTGTGTCTTTTCTTTGGAATGCTTACCCTGATGCAACTCAGGTGACAGAATCTTTCTCTCTCTGAGAGAATCTGTATTTTTAATTGTCCAGCAAAGGGCAATCTTAATCTGAAGGTCCATACCCTATGCGTTTACCTCCTTGAAGACGGGCACACTCCAGTTTGGATTAGTTTGTCGAGTCTTTGTGTCTCTGTACTTCTCTTCCCTTCTCCAGGGATGGAGAATCCGAGTCTTGACCTAATAGCCCTCCCGCCCCATCACAGAGAGGAATCATATTTTTCAATATTTTATTTCATCAGAGAATGGGTAGAGTGACTTCATCTCTCTGCAAAAAAAAAATAATAATAAATGAGAATGATGACTGTGTCCACGACCATGCACTCTGTCAGAGCCCTGTGTGGTTTCAATGGTTACTGTAGAGCTGGGGGACCACTGGGGAGCTCTTATTGATTGTTCTGTGGTGAAGCTCAGAAGGAGAGTGAAGCTTCGCTGTGGCAGGGAGTCGGGTTACATTGGGAGGAAAGGAATGGGATTCCTGTAGGCTGACAGGAAGACCATGGTTATCTGTGGGGAAAGGAATGATTATGTTGCTCTGTTGTTGGGAAATGTGGTTGCCTTTAACCTTGGGCCCAACCAAAGAATCTTGTTATGATTTACTTTGACACTGTACTTAAATCCCCCCACAATAATTAACTCTCTTTCAAGCATCACCAGGAAGTGGGTTATCAAAATAATATTACTCTGATGGTAAAAGTATCTATAAAAGCCTAAGCCACTTAGCTCAGCAAAGATAAAAAAGACCAAATGAAGCCCACACCAGAACATTACCAAAATATTTGCTGGTCTTTATTTCAAAATCATTGTCTTTGACGTTTGCTTCATGTGATCCAGGCAAGTAACCCATTACAGGCATGGGAACAAGTCCAAAAAATGTTTCCACTGTTTGCTCAACACTTATCTACTGTGACTTGAGACAAATGAAATGGCAGAGGAGAAGATAAACATGCTAGTGGAATTCCAGTGACTTCAAAGGTAGACATGGCAGATAGCTGCTACGTGTGCTGCCATCTGCCATTTCTAAATTCATGGCAGCATCACCACTGGGTCCCATCACTCTTCCCTGCAGAGCTGTTCTCACTCAGTCTTTTCCCTCATGGCACTAAAATTAGAGCATTTGATTCTCCACATGAAAACATTTTAGTATCTCTGTTTTGAGGTAAACTGGCTTTATCTAATTTCCTCCAAAATAAAACCAAAGTATTAAGAAACTGGGTGTGATTTAGTAATAGGTGGCTGGGTTGGTATTAATCTAGTGAAGGTATTTTCCAAGGAATCTGAGCTAATCCAAAGTCTGGGACTTTACTAGAATTATTTCTAAATTTAAAGCAAATAAAACAAAGCATCATTAAGGAAGGAAATGCCTTTAAATAGTTAATGTCTTACCTTATTCATGAACTTTTTGATAATACAGTTTAGAGAAAGTTTATGTAGATATGTAGTCTTGGGATAGTATCTTTTTTATTTTAATTTTTTATTGAATCAAGGTGAGATACACATTTACAAAGTTGTTCATAGTTTGATTTCAGTCATATAAGTGGTAATAAGAAATGTATACTGGGGCTGGAGCAATAGCACAGCAGGTTGCAAGGAGCCACCCTGGGTTTGAATCCCACAATTCCCAGCATCCTATATGGTCCCCTGAGCACTGCCAGAAGTAATTCCTGAGTGCAGAGCCAGGAGTAAGCCCTGAGCATCACCGGGTATGACCCAAAAAGAAAAAAAAAAAGAAATGTGAATGGTGAAGGGATTGGTGTTGAATATCAGTTGTCTTAATTGTATCAGTATTACATTAGTATTAGTATTAGTATTAATTGGAGCCCTAATTTTGAAGGACAATTTAGATGTACTTCCCCTAAATAAATAAACATATATGGAATTTGTCCCTGTAATCCCTCTTCATATTGGACAACATGTTTTGGGAGCCTAGTGTAATATTGATTATGAAATTAAAATCAAAGTTTATACTATCTCTAATCTTTCAATACAATAGTTATATAGATGATAAGATGAGTGAAATAGATATAGATGGCAGAAAGCATTGTTTCTCTACAATAACCTAGTTCCTTCTTTTCTAACATAAGAGCAATATTAGCCTAGCAGAGTCAAGTCAAGCCCATACAACTACAGCTGATCTGTAAACTTTATGTAAGATGATCAGTGCACCAATATTTAGTGAACCACTGAGAATTGAGGGATATTTATTAAATAGCTTTACTGCAGCAAAAGTTGACTTATCTAAACCCGATTAGCTAATTTAGAAAAATATCAAGTAGATTATATGAAAAAAGGAAAATTACATGACATAATCAATATGATGGACATTTTGACATTCTATCATATTCCCATCCATCATCTATCTTTGCTTACATATATATATAGAAAATATCTGAATGATATAGAGAGGATTATACATAATGGGCACCTGTGGAAAGATTGCAGGCAAAAGTAATAGAAACTTACTATTGAATTAATCATTTACTCTGTGTGTGTGTTATGTATATGTGTGGTGGTATTTGGGATAAGATGTAAATCCAGAAACTGCATGTGAAGTAGACATTCTCTCACTGCGTCACACCTCTGACTCTTAATAATTAGGATTTATTTGCTTAAGCGTTTGAATTTTTGATCAAAATGCATTACTTTTGATAATAAAAATATTAATAAGTTTCTAATTTCAGTGTTCACTCTTTTGGGTGTTTGTTCTGATTTTGATTCTTGATTTGATTATATGATCATCACTATAAAGTACCATGACTTCTGATACGGGAAAATTTCCTTTAAGAAATGCCAAAAGTCTGATAAAAAAGACTCGAATGAATTCCACTTATTTCCTAGAAACAGAAACTTGTGAACTAACCTCAGACACTAGACCCCAATGCCGAGGGACTGAGGGAGGAGTGAGCGGAGGGGACAGTGATGCTTCCTGAGTTCATGTCCCTGAATCACCCAACAAAAGACAAACACCAATAAATTGAAGGCAGAGGGACTCAGTAGCCCCTACACCCTCCCCTTCTGCTTTCTAGAATTGACCATTTCCTGGTGGAAGTCAATGGATTATAGCCAATGCATGTTAACATTGTTTCTAATTTAAAAACTAGTGGAAAAGGCTAATCCCAGATAAAGCTGACCAACAATTTTTTTCCCTATTCTATCTCAGGTCTGGCAATGTCTCTTTCTTTTATCCCGTTTCTATGTGGTTCATTTGCTGAGGGGAAAAAAGATTTCTTTCTCTTGAGGCCATTTATTCCTGCTGTTTTCTCTAAACAATATTCCTTCCTGGGGCAGGAGTAATAGTACAGCAGGTAGGGTGCTTGCTGACATGGATTTATCCCTAGCACCCCATATTGTCCCTGAGTACTGCAAGGAGTGATCCTTGAGGGCAGAACCAGGAGTCAGCCTCGAACACTACTGGTTGTGCCCTTCAGCAAAAAATAGTCCTTCCTTACCTTTACCTTTTACCTAATTAATTTCTGGTCACCCTCAGTGTTTGAATGTCTCGGCATCCAAACACCTACTCTGCTCCTCATGGCCAGGTGGTTAGCCTCCTATCTGTACCAGGGTTACCCATATATGAACAGAAATGCAGTGCTCTATCATTCTGTACTCAATGCCCATTTATTTGTCTTATACACCTACTAAGCTCCTTAAAGTCAGGACTATGGCTTATCATGACATCCTTAGGGTGTAAAAGTGCTCAATAAGAATTTGTTGAAGTAGTAAAGTATGCTGATTAGATCATCTGGACATAGCAATGCCTTGTTTTTTTTAAGGAATTTTTACCATTTAATAAAAGAGCAAATTTCCTGTAATAAGGAAAACCCATGACTGCTATTCTAGCTTCATAAATAGTATTAAATGAATATTATTTTCTTTGCAGTCCTTTCATGTCAGTAGTGATGATGAGAGAGAGAAGGGTGTCAAGATTGCTGCCCAGACTGAGTTTCCACATGTTATTCAGTCTGTCTAGGTCAGAGACCCTTCAGCAAACACATCTCAAATAGTCCTCCAAAGAATGTTTATCTACCAGAGCTAAACAGACAAGCCTTGTCATTGTCAAGTATGTGGATTTCTACCAGCAGTCAAACTGCCTTCTGTCCAAGGGGAAAGGGTTGGCTAAGGCAGCTGGTGAGCACAGCTGTGAAGTACAGGGATTTCCAAATTCAGACACCATGTCAGAAAATCAGCTCTCTGGCCAGCAGCTGTGAGCTCCAGCTGTGATGGAGCACAAAGGGATCTCCCAGAAGACAGCTGACACTGAACCAGATCCTGCTCCCGAAACACCGTTTTTTCTCAGAACACGAAGATTCTTCCACAGAGCTCCAGAAGCATCTGACTGTACCAAATAGGGATAATTGCCAAACTGTGGTTCAGTGAAGTTCTTCACTCTCTCACTTCTCTGAATTTTTCTTTGAAATCTGTGTTCTGAGTCAAGTAGGACCCTGGGTGAGGAGGGGAAGAAGGAGAACATCATCAAAAAGAGCGATTCCTGTTCAGTCAACAAATATTTATTGAGCAAGCATCTATGGTCAGCTGCGTTCTGTCTTCTGGGAGCAACCATAGTGTCAGTAATTATCTCTATAATCCCTTCACTTCTACCTTGTGAGATGCTTAGCATATTCTATAGCACATAGAGTAGCAGATTCTGTAGCATATTCTATAGCATATTCTATAGCACATAGGTCTTCAAAGTTATTGTTTATTTATTTGTTTATTTATTTATTTGTAGGAGGTTGTGTTGCATGTAGTGGTGTTGGTTAACTCCTAACTTGTCTCACACAGTAGGACTACACTAGAATCATACTTCTCAAATCTGGCCCAATTCAGTGTCTAAACTTATGCCATATTTCAGAGATGTACTCCTGGTGGTGCTCAGTGGACCATGCACAATACCAAATACCATGCACAATACCAAAGAACAGACTGAAGTCTGTCACATGCAAGGCACTTTCTCTCTGCACTTTCTCCCTGGATCACAAACATTTTAATTAGATAACATGTTGGTATAAAATATGACAATATATTTTCTTGCAGGGCAAATGCCTTAACTCCTGCACTATCTCTCTGGCTCACAAACATTTTAATTAGATGATATGATCATTAAAACTAATAATTAGATGTGAGAGAAGCTGTATGCAGATAAGACCATAAACAGAGCAAAGGAAAGGACACTGGCAATGTAAAGGCTCTGTGTAATATTCCTTACTACCTTTCCTACACTGTCTTAGATTTGCTGTGCTGCTTTAAAACCTGAAAATGGCTCTTGTTCTAGAGGTGATTATGCTGCCTATTATTATTGACTTCTCCTAGGGTTCTGGGTAGAGATGAATGCTTAGAAGGGGACTGGCAGTCATAAGTGATGCCATAGTAAAGAACACTTGTCCCCATACAAACAGAAGAGGAACTTCTTGTATTTGATATTATAGATAAGTAAAAAACTATTATATATACTGATGTTATGGTAAAATTAACAGATCAAAATGTAATGTGTATTGACACTGTGATGAATGACACTGAAAGTGGGGGCCTTAAGATAGAGCAGCACCCCACTAATGCAGAGGAGGGACAGTGAAGGGGGGGAGTCTTATACTGTAGCTCTAAGAAGACATGCATAAGGCACTAGATAAAGACCTGACTACGTGAAAGGCACCACCTAAATTAATATTAATAGGATATTCTCACAACACATCTCTGGAGTATGACATAAATTTAGACACTGGATTAGGACAGATTTGAGACTCCTTTAGGATTCTACCTTTGGTCTTAATGCCTTCTTCAGTGAGAGCCACTGGAGATTCTTATGAACAGATAACTGTGTTGTTGAAAACTCTTTAGATCTCCATTGTTGTTTCCCAGATAGCGTGTTTTCTAAACCTCTGTTTTCAGTGGGTCATACCATTCTCTCAATCCTCTACTGCAAATTGAATTGTATGACTATTGTGTTGTGATGTGATACTTCCAATAAAATTATATTGTAATTGTATGCAATTGGATAGAGTCATAAAGGGAAATTTTTCCTTGTGAAGGTGGCAGTTACTACTTTAGAGATTGAACCTGTTATTACACAAACTCCCCTAAAACTAGTGGCAAGATATTAGTTTTATACTGCTCACAGATTCTGTGGACTAGAAATTAGGATGGGACAGAGGAAGAATGAATGCTCCTTTACTATGACTGAAACGTTATTTAGAAAGACCTGAAGTTGGGGAGTAATGTGAGATTTGGAAGCTGGAATTATGGGGAAGCATCTTTACTTATATCTTTGGAAGTTGATGACAGTTGTCAGCTGGGACCATGGCAGGGTTGTTGTCTGGATCTCCTATCTGCAGTCTCTTCTCCATGTGGTCTCTCTGTATAGTCTAATTTGGTTTTTCTTACGTCATGGTCGCTAGTTTCCAAGAGTGAGTGTGCCAAGACCGTCGGAGTGCAAGGCAATTATGAATTCTCCTTAGAGGTCACTTCTATTCTACTTTGGTTGAGGAAGTACCTAAATTCTATTTAGCTTCAAGGGAAAGGAAGCATAGACCTTCATCAGCTGATGAGGGAGAGGAAAGTTAAAATGTCACTATAAGGTGAGCATGTTGGATGGTAGGTACTACAGTTGTGATATCTGAAAAATATTTTCTGTTGCATCACATTAAGCTAAAGTTTTGAGAAAAGATTGTAGAAAGTAGGCAAGAATGGAGGTCATAATTTTATTTTTATAAATTGTTCTAGTTCCTGAATGTGCAGTCCAATTTAGTCTCTAGTCTTTCTCCAAAGTTCGTGCAAATGTTTTTACTTGACTTCTTTGTCAGCATGCTTTGATTTAATGTCCCAGATACAAATCGGAACCTCACTGGTAAAAAGCCCTATGAACTCTGATGACGGGTGTTGTGTTGAAATGATGTATACTTGAAAAGTATAATTAACAGTGTTGTAAATCCCAGGGCATCAATAAAAAATGGTTAAAAAAATTTAAATCCATATTAACATAAATAGAATTTATCACATTTTTTCTCAGAGGTGCAAACTGTAACTAATATCTAATGAGTAGTTATCCATGAATCAGATATAGTTCCATGTAACTCATAGCTTTTTAATTTTTTTTATCTCATAAAGAACTTTATTTTTATTTTATTGTATTCATTTTTTTTCTTTTTGGGTTACACCCAGCGACACACTGGGGTTACTCCTGGCTCTGCACTCAGTAGTCACCCCTGGTGGTGCTCAGGGAACCATATGGGATGCTGGGGATCGAACCTGGGTTGTGCACATGCAAGGCAAATGCCCTACCCGCTGTGCTATCTCTCCAGCCCCTTTTATTGTATTCTTACACATGAAAATGTGTAAGACCTGGGAGGAATCCTAAGGATATATAATTTATATCCTACTAGTGCCAGGATTTATAGCAGAGTCAGGCAATATGCCATACCTGCTATGAGAATTATGTGAGATAGTGGGGAGAAGGGCTTCAAAATGATTTTCTAGGATCTATTTACAAAACCATTTATCCCATGTAGAGGAAGGAAAGCAAATTCCTAAAATCAATTCTTTTAGCAATTGAAGGTACCAGTTTCCTCTTTTGGTGTCCAATGCATCAAAGAGTCAATTAAGATCAAACATCAAACTACTGACAGAAAAAAAAAAGACTATACATCAATGCAAACTTTCTCTTACAAGAAAATAATCAAGCCTGAAAAAATCAATTTATAAAACATTATTTCATAAATATTTCTGTGAATTCTAGAAAGAATTCAGAATTTCATAGTGTCTTTTGTTCCTATGGATGAAGAACACAGATTTAAATTGTTTCTCCTCTCCAGCTTGGCAAGATCTTGACTTCAGAGGATGCCTTTAATTGCTCAGAAGTACAACCTTCTCTCCTTGAGAATTCTGGCAAACAATTTTACTTTCTCTCTGTAACATCCCTTGCCATCCCTACATATCACTCTCATAATTGAACACACAGCAGTGCCATCACTAAGCATTAGCATGGGCTTACCTGACCTCAGGTTCTAAACAACATTTCCCGAAGACTTTGAAAAGTGAATGGGCAAGGGATCTTCTAATGTCATTGGGTCTTTCCTAATTTTTAAGAGAAAATAAACTCAAGTGTGGTCTGACTATATGAGTAGATAACACCAAATATACCTGTGCCTGCTTTGTTTGGAGGGAATTAGTGTTTAAGATGCCAGGAATTACAGAAGCTCTGGGGAGGGACAAACTCACATTTCTCATCCAAAATTAATCTTGGACTTTCATTTCTTAGAAGAGGTTTTCCAAAGTCCAGGTGGTCCCATTTTTCACCTGCCAGTACTGTGACTGATGCCATACACCTCAACTCCTCCTCTAACATCAAAGTCAGGTTTGAACGTCTAATAAGAAGCCATGAATCATTTCTAATTTTAGAAACCCAACTCTCACTCTCTGTCAAAGGTCTATGAGGTGATTCTGTCCCAAAGAAGCAGTTTAAATGCTTGTCTGATTTTATATGACCAGTTTCCACTCCATTCCCCCAAGCATGGGATTCTCAGCATGACACTCATCAATACCACACGGCTGTCCCACAATTCAGCATTTTATAGCCGCGCTTTCTATTATTTGCTCGTGACTGAATAGTGAAGTTTGTAGAGATAATGCTTAGAAGCAACTTTGGGGGTGTGAAACTGGATATCTCAGAAATTAAGATTTACTTATTCCCTAACGTGACTGTTAGCCTTCAAAAAACATCTATCTAGACCAGCATTTCTTCTTGATAAGTTTTCGTTCAACGTGGTTGATTCAGTCATTTTTTTAGTTGTTGTTTTGTTTCTGCTTCATTGTGAATGATTGATTGGGAATTTGTTCTTTGAGCTAAAAATTATCAACATGATTTTTTTATTTGCTTTTTTTCTATCCTTCTGAATCCCAAGTAGACTTTCAGATATGTCATATTGACTCAGCCGCTGGCTACTTCATGCTCAACTCAATACAAAGATTCAGTTTAGTGAAAGGATACATGGCAAGATGTAAATTGCTGTATTTTGTTCTTCGACCATTAAACAGTCCTTGTTAACATTCTCATTTTCCATTAAATGAGCTATTATTGCTATAAGTCAGTGGCTACACTATAGAATTTGTTATAGCACAACAAAGTATAAAATGTATGTAACGAGTACTGTCTCTAATTTTCCTTAATTGTACTTTGAATTACAGGCAGCATGATTGTGACCCCAACATTACTTCTTTAATGCATCACCTTGATGTACAGCAAGTTTTTCTTTCATGACAGGTTTATTTCTTTGTTGAAAAACTGTTTGAGAAGTATTTCACTGTATGTTGCAAAGATGTAATTGAGCCTTGGCTAGTTTATTCACTTAATAAGTGCAGTAGTAATTACATGTCACATTTTACTATATGGGTTCCTCATTCCTTTCCAGGTTGATTGTTTTATCTAGAAGACATCAAATGGAATCACTTCAAAATAGTATCCAGGGAAGAATGAACTAAAGATTTATTCTCTCTCTAAATTCAGACTTTGCTATAATCAGAGAAAAAAGGCAGCTTCAAATCAAATAGATCTGGGGAAAAAAGATGGTATGATGTGAGCATAGAATTATTTTTGATTAATATTTGAAATATTTTTATTGCAGTAAAAAACTCTATAGATATTTACTAGTTATCAGTCAACTATTGGTCATAAAATAAATGATATATATATGTAGGATTATATTCCATGAGAAACAGTCATAGTCTTGTGTGATATTAAATAGAACATAATTTGGGGCTGGAGCAATAGCACAGTGGGTAGGGTGTTTGCCTTGCACACAGCCAACATGGCCGACCCTGGTTCGATTCCCAGCATCCCATATGGTCCCCTGAGCACCGCCACGAATAATTCCTGAGTGCATGAGCCAGGAGTAATCCCTGAGCATGGCTGGGTGTGACCCAAAATAAATAAATAAATAAATAAATAAATAAATAGAACATAATTTATTGTAAAGTTTTTTTTTTATTTTCTTAACTGCACCTACATTAGTCCTCACTGGTTTTCTTTCTTTTTTGTTTTTCTAAGTCTTCATTTTTCCTTAACTGTATTGTGGAGCCTAATCTGTATTCTTCATAAAAATCTAGAATATTAATAAAAGTACTGAAAGTACATAGAAGAAGAAAGCAGCAGAACTTGGAAGGGACAGGTGTTTCTTGTTATAGTATTATATGGTTAGGACATTGGATGAATTCCCAGCAGCAAACTAATTTGAGGGTATTGCTTTTGTTACAATTAATGAAGTATTGCTTGCACCAGCATAGGTTTAGTATAAGTGTGATAATGTTGGTAATAGGAATATGGCTGTGGACATTTGTGATGGTGACATCAGTAATCTTGTTGCTTCATCTGCTTTTTCAATAGTGGCAGCAGCAGCTGTAGAGTCTTTGCTAGAAAAAAGCAGTTACCATCATGTCTTCAATAGATATCCGTGGTCTGAATGACATTTTGGTGATAGGAGAGACTGAAGATCTCTCCAAAGCAGCTAGAGAAAGTGAAGAGAAAAAGATAAATTAATTTGGTTTCCAGTTACAAAAGAAAAGAAGATATTCACTATGGATTTTCAGTGACAGAATTTTGATATGGGGCAGGGAGGTTATTTTTCAATTAGATAGAAATAGAAACATAGAGTAATAGTAAATATTTCAGACTCTTGTTTATTAAATGCACCTATAAAGTATATAAACAATGCCTAGAACATATTATAAATGAGCTTATATTATTAATACAATAGAATAGTAATTCCTCCGCCCCTCTTGGAGAGCCCAGCAAGCTACTGAGAGTATCTAGCCTGAATGGTAAAGCCTGGCAAGCTACCCAAGACGTATTCCATATGCCAAACACAGTAACAACAGGTATCACAATGTTACTGAGCCCGCTCAAGCAAATCAATGAACAACTGGAGGACAGTGACAGTGACAGTGAATAATTTTATTATTATAGTTCCTTTTTGTTGAGAAGTTAGTAAGTCCAGGAACTTGACTAAGTTCTTTACTTGTATGATGCTGCACATATAATATATATTATTATAGACTGATTGTTTCTTTTCAAAATTCATATGTTAAGGTCTTAACCTCCAATAGGATTGTATTTGGAAACATGATCTTTAAAGAGTTAGTTAAGGATAAATGAGGTCATTGGCACGGGCACTTAATCTGATAAGAGTGGTGTCCTTTTAAGAAGAGAAAAACATCAGATTTCTATGTCTGGGCACACACAGAGAAAAGGCCACATGAGGATAAAATGAAAAGCACAATTTGTGAGCCAAGAAAAGTCTCATAAGAAACCAAACGACTGATATTTTGATCTTTGAACTTCCAGAACTATAAAAATTCAAGTTCTGTTTTTCTTTTTGCGTTTTTGCTTTTTATTTTTTTTTTTTTGGGGGGGGGGGGAGGTGGTAGGAGGAGCATGGGACTTACCTGGCAGTGAGCAGAGCTTTCTCTTGGTGCTCCACTAAGGGAGAGCTCCAGGTAGGGTTCAGGGGACCATGTGTAGAACTGGGGATCAAACCTGGGTCAGCTGCATGCAAGACAGCACCCTGCCCACTGTACTATCTCTCCAGCCCCAATTTCTTTTGTTTAAGTCACCCAATGTATGGTATTTAATGACGGCCACTTGAGCAGACTTAAAGATACATAAAAAGATACATAAAAAAACAAACATAAATCAACCCCTTCCCCAGTTTCTTTTTACTTTCTTTAATTCCATTTTGGACTAGAGTGATAGCACAGTGGGTAGGGTGTTCGCTTTGCACGTGGCTGACCTGGGTTCGATTCTTCTGTCCCTCTTGGAGAGCCCACCAAGCTACTGAGAGTATCCCGCCCACACGGCAGACCTTGGCAAGCTCCCCGTGGTATATTCAATATGCCAAAAACAGTAACAACAAGTCTCACAATGGAGACATTACTGGGCCCGCTTGAGCAAATAGATGAACAACGGGATGACAGTGCTACAGTGCTATCATAGTAACTAACATTCCATTTGTTTTCAATTATTTTATTTGTTCCCTCACATTGCTAATGGGGAAAACGTGTGATTCTGTCAATTATAGATACATTGAAAAACTAACTGTTTCCCCAGTTTCTTTTTAATTTCTATAATCCCAATTATTTTAATTATTTTACATGTTTTTCACACTCCTAATGGGGAAAGCATGTGATCCTGTCAACTAAAGGTTTTATTTATTTGTTTTAGTTTTTTGGTTTAAATGAATTTTTTGTATATTTTTTCCCAAAATGTCACCAGGAACATTTCTTTCTTTTTTTTTTCCTGACAATGTGTTTGTATGAAAACTCACTGCTAAATTGTCTCCAGTGAAGTAACTTGTTTGTATGCCATTTTTAGTACCTGGTGACTTCCTTCATGGTGGCCGTGAGTCTCACTGTAGCTGGTCCTTTGGATATGATTTATGTTCCATGTAAGCACTAGCTAGTTCAAAGCTTGTACAGATGTTGGGATATGGATGGTAGTGAGGTTGGGGTAGGCAGAGGGTATGATAATGTTCTGTCAAATTCTTCCACCTGGAAATTTCCGAGCTCATTTCTGCTCCTTGCTGACTTTTCTTTTATTATGTATTCAATCAGGTCATCTGTGGAAAAGCATGATCCCTGAAAGAAAAGAAAAGTGCAGCATGCCTTGTAGCCTTGAGATTCTAGAGCAGAAGTTCTAGAGAGAGCTCTTCCAATACTGACCTCCAGGGGACAGGGGATGGGAAAATGAGTTCATTTATGCTTATTGTTGGGACACGGTAGAAAATTCTTTATCCTGGTTCCTCTCAGGCTGAATAATCAAAATAACATCAGATAGGTTTGTACTAGAGAAATCAACTTAACATATGGATGGTTGCAAATCCTAAAGTAAAATGTCACACATCTGGGATTTTATCCCTGCCCCTGCTGTATACCCTTTCTTCCAGGAGCCCCACCAAGATGATTTTGTTGACTGTTAGTTCCTCATACCGAGGTGGCACTTTGTGGAAGAGGTTTCTCTGTGAAGCCTGGGGGAAACTTGTGTGACTCCTCCAGAGACATGAATCCCAAGCTGCCTTCCAACGTTTCTCTTCCCATTTTCAGCTCTGCTTAGTTTCCTCTTGAACTGCAGGGAAAGACACTGTCCTTTCATTCCAATCCTCTCTCCCTATACCAAGTCGTAATGCTAAAGACTTCTTTCTAGCCTTGACTTTTGGTTTACAAAGCTCAGCATTTAGAGTTCATAAAGAAACACTTTATCAGAAACCTGAATTTTGAAAATTAAAGGAAATTTTCTTTAGCCTATTGTTACATCAGAAGCAACAGCAAATCTTTTTTTCCTTTTTTAACTTTTTTTTAAAAAATT
Source organism: Sorex fumeus (assembly GCF_029834395.1). Classification (NCBI taxonomy): domain Eukaryota; kingdom Metazoa; phylum Chordata; class Mammalia; order Eulipotyphla; family Soricidae; genus Sorex; species Sorex fumeus. The sequence continues at coordinate 63,364,997 of NW_026606059.1, forward strand.
GAATAGCTAGCCCATTACAAAGCTATTTATGATTGGATTTCACTGTCACTGTCACCGTCCTCCTGTTGTTCATCGATTTGTTCGAGCGGTCCCAGTAACATCTCCATTTTGAGACTTGTTGTTACTGTGTTTGGCATACTGAATACGTCACGGGTAGCTTGCCAGGCTTTGCCGTGTGGGCGCAATACTCTCGGTAGCTCTCCAAGAGGGATGGAGGAATCGAACTCGGGTTGGCCATGTGTGCAAGGCAAACACCCTACCATTGTGCTATGGCTCCAGCCCATTGGATTTCAGTCATACAGTATTCCAACACCCATCCCTCTACTAGAGTACGTTTCCCAGCCCCAGCACCGGTGTCCCCAGGTTCCCTCCCCCCACCCCTCACCCCCCCACCACCCTGCCTGCCTCTATGGCAAGTGCTTTTCTTCTCTCTCTCTCTCTCTCTCTCTCTCTCTCTCTCTCTCTCTCTCTCTCTCTCTCTCTCTCTCTCTCCTCTTGGGCACTGTGGAAGCAAGCCTATTTAAAAAATTTCAGTGACTAGCAATGATTCATTTGATCTAGGATGTTCTACCACCCCGCTTGAATGCCTCAAGGGTGACAGGGAAATGAGCAATCATTACAAATTTAAAAGGAAAGACAATGCCTTAATCAAATGTTTTTAAGCATACTCTCTTTGCTCCCCAATGCCTAGCAAATCTTTTCACCCTCAACCCCTCACTAAAAATGATCTTTACCTTTATCTTGTATCCTCTTTAAAGAAAGCAGGAGTTAATATAAGTTCTAATTTTTTTTCTCTCCCTTCTTTCTCCTCCATAGAGTTCAATGAAAGAAAACAGCATCAGGAAGAGCTTTGGGGAGGAGTTGAGATAAGCCTTCACAGGACTCTGGAAGACTAAAGAATGTTTAAAGCTTCTTTGGGATGGGGTATGTGGTAAAAATACAGCGAAAACCCAGGCTGCCACTCTACCTACAATCGTTACTTCTCTGATGTGGGAGAAATTGGCGAGGCTGACACCCTCTCAGAGAAATCCCTTTCTTGCTTATATTCAACGCCAAAAGGTAAAGTCCTCCTTAGCAATCATCAAGAGGTGGGCATGGGTGGAGAACCATAGATAGGTTTTTTAGTAGCATCCCCCTCCAAGTTTTAGGTGCCTATAGTAGGGTATAAGTGAAATGGTTAAGTTCCCTAGACCCCTAAGATGGTTATGGAATGGACAGAAAAGATGATTTCAGGTCAGAAAAGGGAAACTGAAGATAGGAAAGATATTTTGACTGGATGCATTGGCTGAAATGCCAACAAGATATATCATAAAGATCAGGAAGCTTTAATTGAATGGATGCCAACTCATGATGCCAAGAGCTTGTGAATCCAAATCTATTAGAACATATGAGAAAGGAAAAAGGGCAGAGATCAAGTAGAATTATAAGACTCAATCCAAATGAAGCTCTTGCAAGCCAGGATATTATGTAATACTCTTCCCCTCCCCAAATGGATTCACTGTCAAGGAGAAGGCAAAGAACAGTAGGGAAAATCTTTAAGAAATGAATTCTTGCCCCCAAAGTGCCTAAGAAAATTGAGAAAATTATTCTTTACTTATGCTCTATGAAAATCACTGGAAAATAATGGAGTGTATTTAGAACAGAATAGAATGTGTCTTCTGCTACAGTTGACAAGCAGTTTGTGCATTAAGATGAATTCACTTATAAAACAAGTTTCTTTCTATTCAGATCTGAGTTTCTATATGCACCTACTACAGTTTAATACTGCAATCAATCATGTAAGAAAGTTAGACAGAGAGAAAATAGTATGCTTGAAGTCATATTTAGCAATAGTTATGATGTTAATATGGCATTTAAGTCTGTATTTAACCACTATTCCTGAACCCCAGAATTATATGCTTATTATTTTTGTACTGTATATTATTTTCAATTCATAAGAGATTGAAAATAATAAGAGCCCAAAAAGTCACCATGTTCTACTGTAAATGTTCTTTGTTTCCCTGGTGCCTCTAATTTTCTTCTTTATGAAAAAAATTCTATTTCAATCTCTCTGAATCCATCCTTCACATTAGTCCTCCGTGTTCTGCTTCTCTTACCACCCAACTGAGCCCCATGGTTAGTTATTGGTTCTTCTTTAGTCTTTTTTTGCCTCCACCAAACCGTGTAGCCTTCAGGATAAAAACTATCCTAAGAAGCCACCTAGCCTGGCAGCTTCACATACATAATTCAAGATTCAGAACCTGAAGACAGCACTGTCTTTGGAAACCTACAAATTAAGACTTCATTGTGTTGAGAGGTCCAGGAGGATTGAGTTTAAGATGAATGGAATAATCATCTTCCAAAGAAGTAAATTTACTTGGCGGGTTTCCACTAAAATGGATTTCAAAAAATGTCAGATGGAACTAAAACATTTAAGACATATGGTGCATTAACTAAATGTTTAAACATTTGCCTTTAGCTGCAAGAACATATCATTATGAGATGAGCTCAGTGAGCTATGTTGAACATCTTTGACTGAATCACTGTCCATTGGAGAGCTCTGTTTCTGGAATCTATTTAATACAAACCATTCCCAGATGCTTACAACAGATACTAAGTATGTGCTATAATTACACTGTTGAATGCAAGTGCACATAGAAATGAGGGATCCAAATGAGAAAATGTTTCTGTAATCTTATTAATTACCTTTTATTTGGAAGAAATTCTACAGGAGAAGGGTACAAAGAGTGTATCTTTAAGAGTACTGCTTTCCCAAACTGTGAAAGTCGATAGAACGCTACCACCCCATCTACAGCGTTCCATAAAATCTTTTACTACTTTAATGCACAATCAGCAAGTGTTCAGCAAGTGTGGGAGTGCTCCCCTCTTCCCAAGTCCATAGCAGACATTGGTAATCAATCACAACACTTCATCTCCATGCTGAGCCTGCACTTGGTCAGAGAATATTTCCCACCCAGCACTCCAGGCAACCTCTTCAAATTGATCCAAGTTGTCTTAAAAAGAAACCTCTTTGCAAACTCCAGGCTCAGAAAATTATTTAGAGCAGTGGGGTTTCCATCTTATATATCTAACATATGTGATAATTGAGTGTGAGGCCATTTGATACTGCTGGAATTTATTCCTTAAATTAAAAGAAGTTGGGGGATGGTTGGATTCTTGAAAAAAGAGGATGTGAATTAGCCTCTATTTAGCAGTATAAAGGGAAAGCCTTGTGTATTCAAGGCAAACTGATTCTATGTAGACACCTTTCACAAACTAAGTTAAACCACCTGAATCTTAGACTTATTTGAAATGAAACGTATCAGGAATGATCTTGACACTAAAATAATCAATTAAATTATGGATACTGCAGAGAACTTCCCAGAGTATAGGTGTATGTTTGTGTTAGCAGGACTTGTATTAATAGTGCAATTTCACATATACTCACATTTCCTCTAAAGGCTGCAAATAATAATTACTACTATATACTACTATGGGCTGGAGCGATAACATAGCAGGTAGGGGTTTGCCTTGCATGAGGTGACCCGGGTTCAATTCCTCCACCCCTCTCCGAGAGCCTGGCAAGCTACTGAGAGTATTCTGCCTGCAGGGCAAAGCTTGGCAAGCTACTCATGATGTATTCAATATGCCAAATACAGTAACAACAAGTCTCACAATGGAGATGTTCCTGGTGCCTGCTCGAGCAAATCAATGAACAACAGGAGGACAGTGCTACAGTACTATATATACTACTATATATGTACCTGAAAAATTCAGTACCAAATAAGACATACTTTTATTCACTCTTTACAGCCTTTTCTCTGAATTATAACATCTTCATCATATGGATGATGAAATTGAGACCTTATGTTGAGAGTATGGCTAAAATCATACAGTGCATATCAGTGTTTAACTGAATTTTGATGGAAAAAAATTTTATATGTCAAGTCTAGCTGTCAAATTGTTTAGCATATTAGAAGACACTTTCATAAGACTGCATATAGAGGGAAGGATTGATTAAGGATACCACTAAGGAATGGCTTCCAGAGCCTCTAAAATAAATAACAATTGAAATCTGATGCCACTCTACATACAGATAGTTCTCACTGGTCTGTGAGAAACATTCATAGATATGAGCTGTTGCTTTTAGGAGAGAAAGTTCTCTACAGTACAAGTCAACCCTGCCGTGGCTGGATGGGAGGCTGTAGGAAAAGAATCTGCCTTCCAATGGTCAGATCAAACTGAAGAGGAGAAGAAGCCAGGTGGGTAGTTCTTAGTAATCAATAGAAAGCAGGGAATGCATCTGATAGGGCAAGAATAATAGGTTAGGAGATAAAGTGGCATGTAAAGTCACTATTGTTCTGAACCCATTATCAAAATTTATATTATCACTCTTGACTAGAGTATATAAAGTCTAGTTCTGTAACTAACCAGGGCATACTCCCACTCAAAAGAGAGATGAAAACATAATCTTTCTATGTACATCTTGGTCATATACGCTGTCCTTAGCAGTAACAAGTGCTCAGTGAATATGACTTACTCTTTCTTCCTCTCCCTTTTTCCTTCCTTTGTCTAATTTATTTGAGGGAGGATAGTTTGGTGGGGGGCTTTCCAAATGGTACTTAGTCAACTCAAAGCAATATTCAGTCAATTGGGCTGGTTGCTCAATGTTGAAGCACAAAGACGTAGTGCTTATTGGATTTATGGTACCAAGGATTCACAGAACCACACCAGTGATGCTCAAAAACTTCTCAAGACACTTCTATGATTCTTAGGGCCTTTCAGAGCCACACCCAGGGATGCTTGGAAGGCCATATGGTGCCAGGGATCGAACCCCTCTTGGGAGTATGCTAGGTGTGTGTCTTAACTGCTGTACCATCTACCAGCTCTCCCTTGTTTATATGTTTTTATGCTTTAGTTTTTTGTCTAAAGTTATGGTATTTAATGCAAAGGAAGTTGGATTTTAATTTTCAATGCTTTACTTGGAGCATCTTATTTATAAAAATACAAGGTGGGTGGATATTTATTCCCAATTTCCAGACAAGGAAAAGGAACTTTACTGATTTAAAGCCAGGATTGTTTTAATGCTTGACATTTACTTTAGCAAATCAGTGGCATCAAACTCTTACAGCATAAAACAGAAATGACTGCTGAAAAGAAGACGGTAGCTATTTTAGTAATTGTTAAATTTATACTATAGAATATTCTGGGAACATAACTTCTTCCACATGCATTTCTCTTTCCCGCTCTCTCTGTCCTTAATCCTGTCTCTCCTATGCTCTACTCTTTATCTCATTACTCCTTTTCCCACCAGTTATTACTTTTATCCTTCCTACGTGAATTTCCTTCTCCCCTCTTTCCTTTATCAATCTTTTTCCTCTGTTCCTACTGTCAGTAATGTTGACAGAATATCACACAGTGGTATTGATAATGGCTTCTAAATACATACTGCCTAAATTCACTTTTAGTCTACCTTTAGTAGGGATGTGACTTTGTATAAGTTATTTTATCCTTTTGAGTCTCAATTTTCTTATATTTGAAAGTGAATAACTATGATTATTGTGTTCGTAGGAAAAATTAATAGTGTAAAAGATTTACCCTTTTTCTTTTTTCGGCATTGCCCCCCACCTTACATCTTTCTTCTAAAGCTTTGCTTTTCAGCATCAAAATGTTTGCTGTCTTGCATATGAATAAAAGGATAGAGAACTGTGTATACCATGATTAAGTTCTAGAAGAAAAATGCAATGAAGCAGCATATAGCTTTGGCAGTTTCAAAAGAATGCTTACAAATGAAAGTTTGTTATTTGTGTGCATTTTCAAAGTATTTATGCAGTGTGAGAAGCTCCTTAAGGGTAATATCCCTGATGCACTGAATTGTGAGAAAGAACCAGCAGGCTACACGAATTGGTAGATAGAACTGGTGAATCTGTGAGGACCCATGGGTTGACAGAAGCGTTGCATAATTGTTCAGTATTTAACTCTCCCTGGAAGGTCCCAAAGAGGAAGCTATGTGCAAAGAGAACTTGCGGAAAAATATCTCTGGCACAGAGCTCCCCACCATCTGCAGGCATTGCAGAAATGAGCAGGAAAGCCAACGAGCTGTGAGTGACAGAGATTAATCTTCAAAGTCATGAAGGCATGTAGTTCCGTTTGGAATTCAGGCAACACTGGAGAGCGTCACAGCCCAGGAGCATTTCTTTGAAGCAATGAAGACATTTATCAGCTATAACTCTCAGGTGAATGCGTGTCCTGGAATCCTTGATGTCACCAAATCAAAAAGAACTCAGCAGAAAAGGTACTTTTTAAAAAAGTGGAATCAGCAGCAAAATCATTATGTTCAATTTTTACTTAAAACAACTCACCAAGGTGCCTTAGACAAAACTGACCTGTGACATTCAGAGGAATAAGAAAGAAACAAACTGTCCTGGTGCCCCATAGTCAATGCTCCCTTTTGGAGATCTATGGGTTTCCTATTTAGAATGAGTGGCCATCTAATTGTTAGGTAGATAGCAGGTGCTAAAAATTAAAATTATACTCTGGAATTTGATAAAGATCAATGCCTTTATATTTATAAAATTCACTTGCATTCATAAAGTAATTCTACTGAGAACCCATTGAAGGAAAGATTTTCTCAGGGTCAGAGAGATACTGCAAATGGAAAGGGATTTGCTTTGTACCTGTTTAATCCAAGTTTGATCCCTGGCACCCCATGGGTCATCCTGAGCATCACCAGGAGTGATTCCTAATCACAGGGCTAGGAGTAGGCCTTAAGTACAGTCATGTGTGGCTCCCCAACAAACAAAATATAATTTCTAAAAATATAATATCACATATCTACTTCCATGAACAAAATAAGAAAACCCCAAATGGATTATTTTTAACTAAGGAAAACATTAAAACTAATGCTGAATAGTTGTGGTTGATGTGCATCATATATGTTAATCAGTTTCTTGGCATTACCTGTGTATAAGTTTTTTTATATTCTCAAATGCTCAGGACATTTAAACTCAATACATCAGGATCCTCCATGAGCTGTATTACAGATTCACTACCAAGATCTCACCATTCTACAAAGAAGTGATCATCTATGTCAAGAGAGGGGTTCAGCAGGGTGATATCATTTAACTGAAACTCTTCAGTGCCACCTTCGAGAACGTCATGCGATAACTTGAATGGGAAGGAATGGGAGTGAAGATAGACGGTTGGCAACTACACCACCTCCGCTTTGCTGATGACATCATTCTAATAACACCAAACATTAACCAAGTGGCACAAATTGGGCCAACTTCAACCATAAGTGTGGAAAGGTCAGACTCCAGCTGAATCTCATGAAAACAATGTTTATGGTAAACAGTCTTGTTCCTGACATTCCATTCGCTCTCAATGGAACATCTCTGAATGCAACAGTTATGTGTACATAGGTCGAGAAGTCAACATGACGAATGACCTGGCACCTGAGTTGCGCAGGAGGAAGAGAGCAGCTTGGAACGCCTTCAAGAGCATCGAAGAAATAGCTAAGAAGATGAAGAACCTCCGGCTCCAGGCACATCTCTTCGATTCCATTGTTCTTCCTACATTAACATGCACCTCAGAGACCTGGGCCCTATGAAAAGAGGATGAGAACACGGGTCTCCCAAAGAGGAATTGAAAGAGCTATGGTTGGAGTATCATGCTTTACTCAAATGAGAGAAAGAATCCGAAATTCTGACCTCTGCCAACGTTCAAGAATCAGGGACGCTGTCTCATTTGCCAAGGCATCAAAAATCAGATGGGCTGGACACGTAATGAGATTTGAAGATGACTGCTGGATTAGAGCCATTACCAACAGGATTCCACAGGACGTCAAAAGATCGTGTGGCCGACCACCTACGAGATGGTCAGACTTCTTTGTCAAGACTCTGCACGATCGGTTTGAGGCTCTTCGTGTTCCTAAAACAAGCAGATGCCATTGGGCTACATTAGTGCACGACAGGGATGAATGGAGATGTTACTGGTGCCTTCTCCAACAAATCAATGAGTAACGGGATGTCAAGTGATCAAGTGATATTCTCAAAATTTTTTTTCAAGAATTTAAGTTTAGAATTTTTTTCATAAAATTGCTCTCATGTTTCTTATAATTATAGTTTATAGCTAATTAGTTTGAACTTAAATGAATTTCACATTTAATTGAAATATCTGTGGATCTCAATATTTTTCTCAAGAAATATTTCTGTATTCTTTTTAAATATAGAAGTAACTGCTAAGCTGAAAAAAAACTAGACCAGAATATATTTGAAATTTTCTTTTAAAAATCAAGATGTAAAAATATGTCTGCTCAAATATTTAATGCATACTTTTTACTTTCACTCAAAACAAGTTTCAATAATATAATTTAATCAAAGTTCTTTAATTAAATTGTCTCTATGATTCTTTAGAATGTTTTTCCAAATTTAGATGCTACAAAATCAAAGAAATTTTAACTCTATAGTAGGAAGAACATAAATCTTTTAAGTTAATTGAAAGTTAGAGTTTTAGAAAAATTCTCACAAATTGAGGTATTGCAGATCACATAGCAGAATCTCACATTTAAATACTGTATATAACATAAGAATTCTACTTTTGACCACACTCAGAGATACTCAGGGATTACTCCTGGCTCTGCACTCAGGGATCATTCCTGGAATAGTTTGGGGGGAACACATGCGGTACCAGATGTCAAACCCTTGGCTTCGTGCAAGGAAAGCACCCTACCCACTGTTCTATCTCACTTTCCAACGCATTCTTTTTTAACCTATTAAATCTATTTACTTAGATTTTAACAATAAACTTAGTGATTAAGTTTCATTAAGCCATTAGTTTTCAGTGAAAACTTTACAACAGTAGCTACTTGCTTTTGCATAGATGCTAAAGTTTGTAATTATTTTTTCAGTAGATTTACACCTTAAGTTTTCATATGATGTCATGATTACCATGTTGAACCCCAAATTAGATAATACATCTCAGTAGACGCTTTGTGTCTCAGCCGCCACAGGTAAAGCTGAAATAAACAACCACCAAATCTCATTAAAGTAACACAAGAATTTTTTTCCTGGCTATGCTACCTGTTCATTGAACCCTAAGCAGAGGCTCGCTCCTCAGAGTAATATCTCAGGTAGCCAGATAAATAGAATAACTGCTGCCAGGGCTGAAGGAATAATACAGTGGGAAGGGCACTTGCCTTGTATGGCTTGGACCAAGGTTGATCTTCAGCATTTCATTTGGTCCCTGAAGCCTGCCAGAAGTGATCCCTGAGTGCAGAACTAGTAGCAAGTCTTGCACACCGCTGATGTGGCCCCCAAACAAACAAACAAACAAATGAACAGCTGTCAATTACTGGTCAGTGGGAAGAAAGCTTTGGAGAATCTCACATTATATAATCCAACTCAGAAATGACATTCCTAGATATAGCACTGTACAAAATAAGTTACAATCTAAATACACAGGAAAGAGGAAGAACACTTCATGTATGTGTACAGAAGGGGAGAAATAAAAATGCTCGGTGAAGAGCATAACCACTTGCTTCACATAAAAGTTATCGCAAATGTTACTTTTTTATTCTTCATTTTCAGAAAAGCCCTATTTCAAACTTCAGGTAGTTCATTCCCTCTATTCAGTCTGTCCTATTATGAGACAAGCAAATCACCACGCACGTATTTTAACAATTTCCATCTTGTTTTCAGCAGAAGAACATGTGGTTTGAGTTGCTTCTGTAGTTTCTTTTAAAAAAAAGTCTTTAAACACAAAAGGACATTGCTCCTAGCATAAAGAGGAATTCCTTAAAGAAAATGTGTCATTTTCTTGTCTAAAAGTCAGTGAGCTTAAAGACAAATAAGGGGAAGGCTGAAGGGATGTGGAGTAAAAGACTCAGTTAATGTCTAAAAGACACCAAATTGCAAAGTGTTAGTGTTCCTTATGTCATCCATCACCACAAATGCTCAGCAGGAAAAAGACTATCTCAAGCTGGTAGTCTTGCCATAGAAATATATCATTTCAATAAGGTGTGTCGAGTCACGGAGCTCAACATGGCGCATGACAGTCCATTGACTAGTTGTTCACAACCAGAAAAAAGAAAAGAGGGAAGAAAGTGAAAATTCAATCAAATTTTCATCAAAGAAAAATTCAATAAATCTGGAAAAGATTCTTCTGTTGGAGTTCTTTGAGTCCCTAAATATTAATCAGCTATAAATTACGTTCAGGTTATTCATTCAGCCTTAAAAAATAGATTGGACTTTTCATAGAAATCTGCATTCAGTGGTGAAGATGAAATTTAATGTCCTTGGCTTATATGCGCTTCACAGAAGTGAGCAGTCTTTTTTGGCTGCATTCTTAGCACATAATAAAGAATAAAATTGCAGGAGACATTTCAAGTGTGTGGATTGGAGACAGGCAGCATATGGATTGAGGAAAAAAATCAGCTTTTAGGACATTGAGTGTCACACATAGAAACTTCTTGGTTGTATTATTATTAAACTCCTACTGCTGATCATGAAGATGTAAGATAATTGAATTCAGCCAACAGTTATTAAAGCACCTACTAATATGTCTACAAGTGCTTTCCATATTTCTTTGTCCTACATGAGATGAAAGTATTATTTATTATTATTATTATGGCACTATACTTGGAATTATAAAGATAGTATAGGCCAACAAATGCATATAGTGAAATGTGATAAATAACAGAGAAAAGTGATAAATAACAGAGAAAAGTGATAGATAAACAAATAACAAAGAAAAGTGACAGAATAACAAGCTGAAGGCCTAAAGTTATTGATTAGGAAATCTTATGTTTTGAAGAGCTATTTTAAGTTCAAGGCTTATATTTGAAGAATAAATATTAATCAAAAATCAATGACCATTGATGTCTATGCAATGAATTTTAAAATTACAGAACATGGAAATATTTAACGGTATATATGCATTAAACATACATACATAGTATGTAGTCTAATTTCTGAGGTACGTAGTTTTATCTGTCCTACTGCCAAAGCTTCATTTTCATCCCACCATCACCTGAACTCATTCCACCCATATCTCCCTCTGCTGTTCACCATAATTGTCATCAATGTAGTTTAGCTTTGTTGACTTCTCCTAGATTATTTTCTTTATACTCTATAAATGAATAATCATGTCTTTCATTTCCTTGCCTATTTACTTTGCATAAACACCTCAAGTTCCACAGTGATGCCATTTTAAACTTTAGGATAGTATCTATAATACAATTTTTCCTCTGTGTGTATGTGTGTGTGTGTGTGTGTGTGTGTGTGTGGTAGGTTGGGATGGGGTTCTTTCCCAAGTGATGCTCAGGCGGTCTGGCGGGTCCCTCCCAGTGATTATTGACCAACTGACTCATAGTTCACTATGAGGACAAGAGGAGGTGGTGCTGTTCAGAGTCTGTGATGCCAGGGATACCTAGACCCTCCTGGTAAATGGAGCCCTTAAGGTTGCACTTAGTGATGCTGTGTGTGAGTTGTAACCATGTAGTGCCAGGGACTGAACCAGAATCAGCTATATGCAAGGCATGGACTTCCTACATTCCTCTACTCTCTCTTCAATCCTAACACAGATTCTTTTTTTAAAAAAAATTTTTTATACATTTTATTTTATGTGTGTGTGTTTTTTTTAATTTTTTAAAAATTTTTATTAGTGAGACATCGTGAGGTACAGTTGTAGACTTACAAATTTTTGTAACACAGATTCTTTATAGTCACCTGTTAATAGGCATTTAGATTGAATCCTGGTATTGACTATTGTGAATAATGCTACTATAAACATGGGATGCAAACATCTTTATGAATTATTATTTCATATCCTTCAGATAAATATCTTAGAGTGGTATCAATGATTATGTAGTATTTCTTTTTTTTTTCACTTTGGGGTCATACCTGGCAATGCTCAGGGGTTACTCCTGACTCTGTACTCAAAAATTACTTTTGGCAGTTCTCAAGGGACAATATGGGATGCTGGGTATTGTACTGGGTCTGCTGAATGCAAGACAAACACCCTACCCACTGTACTATAGCTCAGGCCCTGTATTTCTATGTTTTAAGGAATTCACATACTTCCTGTGGAAACTACACCAATTTTTATTATCATTGGCAGTATACTAGAGTTCTTTTCCCTCCATATTCTAACACTTTTTTAAAATCTTTTGGGTGCAGGCCATTCTTGTTGAGTGAGGAATTACTTTATTGTATCTTTGATTTGAATTTACCTAATGGTAAATTATATAGAGAGCATTTTTTCATGTGTGTATATACAATCTACATGTCTTTTCTGAATAAATGTTGAGTAAAATATTTTTAAAACTATAAGGCCACAGTAAAACTGACAAGTTAAAAGCTCCCTAATTAATATTATCACTGTAACAAATTAATGATACATCAAATATAAAGCACCTTCAGTAAAAGCACTGTGCCAGTGAGAATACAAATACTGATAGATATATTGGCTAGCTGATATAATATATTACTTGATAATATTTATTTCAATGATATAAGTACTACTAAAATGAAAAGTACTGTCACTGTCATTGTCCTCCCCTTGTTCATCAATTTGCTCGAGTGGGCCCAGTAACATTGTCAGACTTGTTACTGTGTTTGGCATATCGAATACATAACGCGTAGCTTGCCAGGCTTTGCCTTGTGGGCGAGATACTCTCGGTAGCTTGCCGGGCACTCTGAGGGGGCGGAGGATTCGAACTTGGGTCGGCCATGTTGGCTATGTGCAAGGCAAATGCCGTACCCGCTGTGCTGTCACTCCAGTCCATGAAAAGTACTACCTAATAAAAATTAGGTAATGACAATATTAAATTTAGCAGGAAGCTTTTGTCATTATAAACTTGCATATACCTTGTATCCTCAACTTTATCCAAAAAATTAGTAGGACTATAGGCAGAATGTGATAGTTCACTATCAAAGTGGAAGTTTTTAAGATTTTTTATCTCAGTAGTTAGATCAAATACCAAAAAAAAAAATCAGGAAGAGAATTGAATATTTTATATGGAATATAAATCTTTTTTTTCTTTTTTGGTTACACCTGGTGATGCACAGGGGTTACTCCTGGCTCTGTACTCAGGAATTAACCCTGAGGGTGCTCAGGGGACCATATAGTATGCTGGAAATCAAACCTGGGCCGACCATATTCAAGACAAACGTCCTACCTACTGTGCTATCACTCCAGCCCTGGAATCTAAATCTTATAGAACACAGTAGCTAATGATGGCAGAATATATCTTATTTTCAAACAAATATAAAATGTTAATGTAAGTTCATCATGGCTCCCACAAAATTAATCTTAACAGATTACATAGGATAGGTAGTCTACAAACTAGATATTCACTACTACATTGACATAAGTTTTTCACTATGCCTTCATACTTAGAGGGGAACATAAAATTAATTTTGGTCAAAGGAAAGTAGGTGAGGGTGATTATGCCACTTCTAGACCTGGTCCCTGAAGCCATCTGTACAATCTATACATGCTATGTCTTAACTCATCAGTTTAGTGAGTCAGGGTGTCCTGTGAGGTACAAGTAGGGCAAATCTCTCTGATTTAGATGTTGCCCTGATCCCTGAATTGTTATTTGGAAGAGAACCACTCAGGGCTGAGGGGTGAGGAGACACTCAGACAATGAAGGCAAACAAACACTCAGGAGGAGGGTATGGTATTGAAGTTGTCTGCATGAAACTCTTTTTAATCTTTTGGGTGCAGGCCATTGTAACAGCAACAGTATTGTAAATCACTGTGCCTTCAACAGAATCTTAAGAACAATCAAACACTGGGTCAGAAAGATAACTGAAACAGTAGAGCACATGCCTCACTTGTGCTCAGCACTGAGTTCATTCCTGGTTCTGCAAAGCTCCTTGAGTATGGCATCAATGCAATTTAAAAAAAATCAAACTTGATTTATTGATTGTTCCTATCATGTGTTTGTTATCCAGTCATCTACTCTTTGACACTTAGATTGTTTCCAGATTTTGGCTATTGCATGTAGTGCTGCAAGAAACACAGGGGTGCAAATGCCTTTTCTCTATTTTGTTTTTGAGCCCTTGGGGTATACTCCAAGAAGTGGAATTGCTGGATCAATGGGAAGCTCAGTTTCTAGATTTTTGGGAACATTTGTGTTTTCCAGAAAAGCTGGACTGGTGGACATTCCCACCAGCAGTGAATGAGAGTCCCTTTCTCTTAGCATCCACACCAGCACTGGTAGATTTTGTTCTTTGGGATGTATGCCAGTCTCTGTAGTTTGAGATGATATCTCACTGTTGTTTTGATTTACATCTCCATGATGAATAGTGATGCAGAGCATTTTCTTACGTGCCTTTTAGGCACTTGTTTTTCTTCTTTGAGGAAATTTCTGTTCATCTATTCTCTTCATTTTTTGATGTGGTTGAATGTTCTTTTTCTGCCAGTTATCTATATATCTTGGACATTAATCACTTATGAGATGAGCACTGATAAATAATTTCTCCCATTCCATGGGCTGTCTTTGTATTCTGGTTATCAATTCCTTTGAGGTGCAATAGCTTCTTAGTTTAATATCCTATTTGTTTACATTTTCTTCCACTTGCTTGGTCACTGGTGTTTCATCATCATGTTGTTAGCTTCAATGTCATGGAAGTTTCTGCCTATATTTTTCTCCATATACGTTAAGGATTCAGGTCTGATATCAATATTTTTAATCCATTTTGATTTGAATATTTTGCATGATGTTAGAAAAAGATCTGAATTTACTTTTTTGCATGTAGTTGACCTTTTCTCCATTTTGTTTTTGGGCCCTTGGATCACCACTTGTTGAAAAGACTTTCCTTTCTCCATTTGATTTTTTCTTTGGCTCATTTATTGAAGGTTCACAGATTATATACCTGAGCGTCTGCCTTAGGATACTCAACTCCATTCCATTATCTGAGGGTCTGTCTTCATTCCAGTATTATGCTGTTTTAATTACTGCTGCTTGAGAAAGATCATTCTTACTTATACCTGTCCATCTTCTTCTGACAAGTTATCTTTATTCCACATGATACCCCCAGATACATCCATGTACCAGAAATTTGTATGATTTTATCTATTTTTAGAGTTGAATAGTTTTACATTGTGTATCTATACCAAAGTTTCTTTATCCAGTCATGCTCTTGGAGACTTGATTATTTTCAGATCTTGATTATTATAAATGATACTGCATCTGCCCTAGTTTTTTGATGATTTTATACCATAATATTCACCATTTTAAAGTGGAAAATTCATTGAAGTGCCATGTAGAATATTCACAAATATATGCAACCTGCAACACTAATTACAAAACATTTTCATTAATGCATACCAAAAAAAAAAAAACCCTCCTATGTCATTACTGGCAATCACTCTCCATTTCTTCCTATACTCGATCAACAACTCATCTACCTTGTGTTGCTAAACTGAATGTTTCATGAGAACAGAACCATATAATCCAGTCTTTTGGGACTCATTTCTTTTCTTTTTTGTACGATTCCCAGGCACTATATATTTTGTAGCATGTCATAATTTTTGTCATTAAATAATATTCCATTATATGCCTTTGTCACCTTTGAATTAAATATTTATTAGTTGAAAAATATTTGGGTTGTTTCTCCTTTGTATCTACTAACAACAAATCTTTTATTAATGTCCATATTCAAATTTTTTCGTGGATATAGTTTCTTCTACTTATTTCCATGGTTGTATATGAGTATTAAGGGTGTAGAAGTTATATGTACCTACATATATGAGTATTGAGTATTATGTATATAGAGTATTAAGGGTGTAGAAGTTATAGGTACCTACACTGGTAGATACATTAGCTTTGGTTATATTTAGGAATAAAATTCTTGGTCTTGTGGGAGTTTTATGTTTAAAATTTTGAGAACTTGCCAAACTAAACAGTTTGTATTGTTTTACCAACAGCTGTGCTTTGAAAGCAACTGTGCCATTTTACATTCCTATCGGAAATGGATAAAAGTTCCAATTTATCAACACCTGTTATTTCCTCTCATCCATTGTAGTCAGGGTGAGTACAAAGTAGTATTTTATCATGGTATTCTGTGTGTTCGTTTAGTTTTGACAACATGCAGTGGTACTCAGGGCTACTTCTGGCTCATTGCTCATCAACTCACAGTGTTGTTCTGGAGATCAGGGATTGAACTTAGATCTTCTGTATGTAAAACTTGTTCTTCAGCTACTTGACATATCTCCCTCGTCTTTCACTGAGGCTTTATATTTTTCCAGTGACTAATGTTGTGTCCTTATAAACCCATCGAAATTATTTTTAATTAAAATGTCTGCTTATATTTTCTGCTTATTTTAAAATTGGATTGTCTCTTTATTTTTTACTATTGAGTTGTAAGTGTTCTTCCTATAATATGAATGCTAGGACTAGAAGATATAAATATTTCCTTTCATTCTCCATGTTTTCCTTTTATGATGATACCATTTGCAGTGAAAAGTAATTTTGATATATCCAATTATTTTTTTAAATGTTGTTACTAATGTTTTTGGTGTATCTAATAAAAATCACTTAATTCAAAATCAAGTTTAAAGCTTTTACCTTGATATATTAGGCATTTCATTTATTGCACTGTAGCACTGTTCTCCCATTGTTCATTGATTTGCTTGAGTGGGCACCAGTAACGTCTCCACTGTGAGACTTGTTGTTACTGTTTTTGGCATACCAAATGCATCACATGTAGCTTGCCAGGCTTTGCCATGCAGGCGGGATACTCTCAGTAGCTTGCCAGGCTCTCTGAGAGGCATGGAGGAATCGAACCCGAGTTGGCCACTTGCAAGGCAAAAGCCCCACCCGTTGTGCTATTGCTCCAGCTGAGTTAATATTTATATCTGTTTCAGATTAATTCTTTTGCATGTGGAACTTAGTTGTCCTTGCACAATTTGTTGAGAAGACTATTTTCCCATAACAATTTGGGGGAGGGGAATTTTGCTGAATGTAAATTACCAAGAGAGACAGAGGGAGGGAGAAAGAGAGGGAGAGGGAGAGAGAAGGAAGAGGTATGAGTCTGTATTGGGTCTATCATTTATAATACTTTGATTTGTCAACTCAAACCACCTCTACATCACACACCTTAAATTATTGTAGCTTCTTTTAAACTTGGGATTGGAAAGTGGAAATGAATCCTCTTTGGTCTTTATCACGATTCTGCCTTTTTTGAGTCAACTTTATTTCTATATGAATTTCAGGTTAAGTTTGTAAATATATGCAAAAGAAGTAGCATTATAATAATTTCTTATTATATTATAATTTCATAGTTTAGTGGTCTTCTACAATTCACAAATTTCTACACATTTGTTAATTCTCCAAATTTGTTTCCGATATTTGGTTTATCACTTTATTCCACTGAACTCATATCTTGTATGAGGTGAAGTCTTTTACCCAGGTATATTGCCTATTCTGGAAGACATTCCATCTGCACTCAAGGAACAACAAAAACTGTTGTTTTACAAATGTTCCAAAGATGTCTTGAGCTTTATCATTGTTAAGTACCATTTGTAAGTAGATATTTCTTGTTTTTAAGTCTATTTAGTCTAATATTAATGTAATTTTAATCACTATTTAGGAGGTATATCTTTTGCATAGCATAACTTCCCATTTGAAGTGTTTTATATAAGAAACTAAGGCATATTTATAGTTATAATCTATACCTATTTTTCCTCTGGGGCTCATATCTAGCTGTACTGCTTACTCCTAACCCTAAGCTAAGGGTTGACTCATCACCTGATTCAGGAGAGCATATGGGGTGCTGGATATGGATTCTGGGTTGGCCATGCGCAGGACAAACCCCCTACCAGCCCCGGATCTCTCTCTGGCCCCTAAATAATCTATATTTAAAAAAGAAAGACCTCAAATTAATTACCTAATCTAATATTTGTTTAAACATTTTTGAAAAGCAATGTTTTCATATAAGGAAAGAGACTATTTCTATCAGATAAAATCTTATTTTATAGCTGTTCTAATTAAGGCAGTATATTATTACTGCAGGGATATACAAAGAGACAAATTCAACAAAGCAGAGAGCACAGAGACAGGCCCACAGCATACATGAAAGTTTATTTACGTGAGGCTAGGAACTGTAATCAGTGGACTAAAGAATAGACTCTTTAATAAATAGCGCTTAGATAATTGGTTGCTCAACTGAAGAAAATGTTAAAAATTGGTTCTATATTTCATACAATAAACTACAACTTATTCTAAGCAAATGAAAGATATAAAATTGAAGGACAATATTTCAAAACTTCTAGAGGAATCTCTAGATATTTTCTTAAAAATTTAACTAGAATTGTTTCTTAAGGAAACAAAGTACAAGGGAAATTGCTGTTAAAATTTATGTTCATTAAAGTTTAAAGCTTCTGTTTATAGGATAGAAATGCCTATATAGACAGTGAAGAAAAAGTTCTATATTGGAAAAAATTATTTGCAATCCATATAAATGACTAGCTATTAAGTCTTGAAAAGATGAATAACTCAATGAAAATAAGAACAAAAGTCTTAAACATATATCTTACAGAAAAGGAAATACAAATTACCATAAATATGTAATATGATGTTCAACATTTTTATTATCAGCAAAACTGGTAATTGAAATCTCAGTGAGATATTGTATCATGCCAAAAGACTTAAAATGAGATTAATATCAAATGTAGAGAGGATGTGGACAATAGTAATACTCTTCTTGTATTGGTAAGAGTATAAACTAGCACAAGTAGAAAGTAGTGTAGACATGGGGATGAACATTCACTGCAAACAACTACTACACATCTAAGTCTGTGTTTTTGAGCAATTTTAGTACATATGTACCAGGAGACCATTGTTTATAATAGCAGGAATCAGGAGACTACTCAGTTTGTCTATGGACAATTGCATAAATTCCTAAGATATTTCTTGAACTAGAGTTTTATGCCATAGTTAAAAAGAATGAAATACAACCACTTGCTTCAACTTAGATAAAACAAACAGAAATATATGGAATGTATGGAATCCTCTGCCCAAAATTACCTGTAGAATTTCACTTGTATAAAACAAAATATTCTTGAAGATAACAGATAAAGATTTCAAACTATAAGAGAGAAAAGGGCGAAAGAGAGCAGGAGAGAAATGAAAAAAAAGCGGAAATTTCAGACTGGTAGTTACCTCTGGAGAAAAAGAAGGAAACTATAATTAGAAGTATATAGGGAACTAAAAGGTTTAATGCTGAATATTTTGTCGCTGGTGAGAACATGAATGTTTAATTATTTCTCTCTAAGATTTACATAGCATATTTTTATTCACTCTTTGGTGTGTGTATCTTACTGAAAAAATATATTCAGCCAGTCACAAGACACATGGTGGTATTCCCATAATCTTCTTGCAAAGAATGCGGTTTAAATATCAGGATAGCTATAGTCATTCTGAAATTGTAAGGGTATCACGAAGAAAGATGAATGTTTGCAGTGAGCACAAGAGTGACTTTTGTACCTGCTTTCTCTGACAAAATGACCTGGTATTTTTAAAAGTCAGCTTTGAGAAAATAGGGACATGTTAAAGAAGATGCCAGGTGAATGATTGCAGTTGGATTAGAAACAGCGATCTTCCTGTTCCCAGAAGGATTTGGTCTCAGGTCGTGTATATAAACTGTGTCGCTGTTCAAGTCTCTCTGTGGGTACAAAGTGATAACCAATGTTCTGTGTTTTCACACTGTATAGAGATCGGCGACCCCACTTTCCAAGTGTCTACAGACATGGGGTATGGATACATTTCAGATTTGCAGAATGTTTTTAGAAGCAACCAAAATGTTATAGATTGAGACAAGAAATGTTTGCAGTGTGACTAAGGAAGCATGCACTTTCACACCCAGGGCAAATGAAGATCCTGATGCTGAGAAAATTGATGTCATAAGGCAAGATGGTTTCCTGAAGTGACTTTTCTTCAGTGAAAGAATTGGACTGAGGAAATACAGAAGGGTTCATGAAAAATCTAGGATTAATTCTTAAATGGGTTGAAATCATTTCAACTCATGTAAAGTGCCTTTGTATTCATTTCTGATACCAATCTTCACCCAAAATTCTTTTGACTGCTGTAACCTTAAGGAAGACATCCTTGGACAGGAAAGAATTGTTTGACTCAGGCACAGTTTCAGAAATATTAACATTAATAAGCTACTGGACATCCAAGGTGTGGAAGATAAAGGCTG
This sequence comes from Sorex fumeus, assembly GCF_029834395.1. Taxonomy (NCBI): domain Eukaryota; kingdom Metazoa; phylum Chordata; class Mammalia; order Eulipotyphla; family Soricidae; genus Sorex; species Sorex fumeus. Next base: position 63,385,186 of record NW_026606059.1, read on the forward strand.
CAGCCTAGAGCTTAATTACACAGAGCAGGAATTTTCTGCGAATCAGGAAGAGAGAGTAAGATGGTGGCCGATTTCCAATTAGTATTACAAATTAAATGAGAAATCTTTATTTACAGAATTTTTAAGAATAGGTCAGTTAGTTCAATGGGAGGCATAGATGGATACCCATGAAGTAAAATGACAGTAGCTTAAGTATCACTTGATACTAACATTTAATAGGACTTTCCCCCAGGTTTCTGGAAGAAGGTGCATCATAACTGAATTATAGAAGCATTTTTTTACATACTCAGCATCATAGAAAGGTGTAGTAATCAAAGGAACAATAAAATGTGCTTCCTGTCATCATGGAATTAATAACATATGCATCATCTTTTTTTTCAAGGTGGAATAATCAAATAAAAATATAAGGAGAGAGAGAGAGAGAGAGAGAGAGAGAGAGAGAGAGCTCAATCCCTGCAATAAAGGCAAGTGACAATGGAATGGATGGGAGGGAAACTGGGAATACTGGTGCTGGGAAATATACAGTGGTGGGAGGGTGTGTGTTGGAACATTGTATTACTGAAACCTAATCATGAACAGTTTTGTAATTCTCTATTTCATGGTGATTCAGTTTAAAGAAATACAAGAGTCCAATATGAACACTTACTCCTATGGAAGACTCTCAGCAAACTAGCTTGCTGGATCATGCAAAAAACTAAGCCCTGGGAACATCTACTGTGGGGATCCACAGGGGCCCTCATTCACTCCTAACTGTGCCTCACTCTGAACTTAGATGCAATGATTGGCTTTCTACCAGGACTTTCTACCAGGACTTTTATTATTGGACTTTCTACAGATTAAAATAAGGATTTCAGAGAATTAAAAAATTTGCTTGGAAACCTGAGTGCCTGAGAACAGATGACTGGTTAAAGAAACTTTAACCAGTACATTTACTCCATTGTGTAAATGTACTCCATTGGTACATTTACACAATGGAGTACTATGTAGCGGTTAGAAAAGAAGTCATGAAAGTTACATACAAGTGGTACTACATGGCAAGTATCATGTTAAGCGAAATGAGTCAGAAAGAGAGGGATAGACAGAGAAAGACTGCATTCATCTGGGGGAACATATAGTAACAAAATAGGAGACTAACACCCAAGAATGACAGAGATTAGTACCAGGAATTTTGCTCCATGTCTTGGAGGCCAGCCACACATGCTAGGGGAAAAGGCAGCTCAGATAGAGAAGGGAGCACCAAATAAAGGGTGTTGGGAGGATCCTCCCAGGATGGGAGAAGCATGCTGAAAGTAAACTACAGACCAAACATGATTGCCACTCAATGCCTCTTTTGCAAACCACAACACCCAAAAGGAGCGAGAGAACAGAGGTTAATGCCCTGCCACAATAGCAGGGTGGGATAGGGGGGAGGGGGGTGGGAGGGATACTGGGATCCGTGGTGGTGGGAAATGGGCACTGGTGGAGGGATGGGTATTTGATCATTGTATAATTGAAACCCAAGCACAAAATTTGTAAGTCTACAACTGTACCCCACGGTGTCTCACTAATAAAAATTTTTAAAAAGAAATGCTTGGAGCAGGTGCCTTGAAAACTGTTAAAGAACAATGCTTGAAATGCTTTTTGTATAAATGACACCAAAAGCATAATCAGCTGAGAATATTAAACAAAGGGGCTAGCAAGTCTTCTTCTCTAAAACTGCCCCTTGAGCCTAATGCTGTCCAGTGCAGAACTGATAACCTTGCACTGATTTCCTCATAAGTAACATATTAATCAGTCTCTGTAAGTAGATAGGAATTTGTATAATGCATTTGAGCAATTGTTCAGCAAAATAAGTTCACATGAAACTTTGGCACATAAAGGGAATATGCTTCAGTCATCAGGACAAATCACAGTAGATCACCTCATTACCCAACCATCCAGGATAAATGAGGTATTGATCTATGTTGCTGGATCCACTGCTGTACAGAATATATTCTCTATTTTTATGAAAAAATTGTAATGAAATATGATTTCTTGCAATAGCACAATCGTTATATTTGTTCATAACTTGACAAATTTGTCAAACTTCAGGAATGGTAATGGAAGGAGACTCTAGATAAAATTTCTCATTAAATAGATAAGCTCAAATAAAATTTAGTGCATCATACACGTACGTCTATTTGAATATTTGCAAGTGGAACTCGCCACTGTTTTGGTCTAGTGTATAACATGTTTAAGATGGCAGAGCAGTCAGTGCCATTTCCCACATATATTTTCTTTATAATAAATAAAATTCCCATCCAGATTTTTAATTGAAATAGCATCTGAGGGGTACTTACCATAATGATAACACTAAAGGCCCTCCCATTGTTCATCGATTTGCTCGAGTGGGCCCAGTAACGTCTCCATTGGAGACTTTGTTGTTACTGTGTCTGGCATATCGAATACTCTCGGTAGCTTGCCGGGCTCTCCGAGAGGGGCGGAGGAATCAAACTTGGGTCGGCCATGTTGGCTGCGTGCAAGGCTGTGCTATCGCTCCACTAACTTTGAACAAAAACAAGAAGATAGAAGGAACAACAACCTGGGTTTAAGCAACAGCACATAGTTTTTTTCACTGATTTTCATCTATAATGTAGAATTCCAACAGTGAAAGAGGCCCAAGAAGCTATAAGATCAATTTCCCAATTGAAATTGAAAAACAAAAAGTCCATCTCTGCATCCACCTTGATTGGTAACAATTAACATGGGAGCTCCTCAATTACTCTGTCAGTACGGTCTCCTTGGGATCGAAGTTATTTATTGGATTCATCCTAAGCACTCACGGTGCTGTAGAAGAATTTGATGCAATTTTTTTACATCATTTAACATTTATTGAATGATGGCATCACATAACTTTGAGCAGTTATTAGGCTTAATGAGAAAATAAAGCATTATTTCTATTTAAAGGAGGAGAGTAGCTAAGGCAGAAAAGTAGGAGAAAGCCTCACCCAAAGTCTAACAAAGATATTGAGAGATAATACTTGTGTAGTTTCCTTGCTAGATTGCTCTTTTCAGTTCTACAAAAACTGCATTTTCTGGGGAAATAGATCTCATATTTAAAGTGTATTGAAAGGAAAAGGATTTCTTTCTGGAATCTGGAACTATGGTTGGAATTTCTATACCTCAGAAGTGTCAGGTGTGGGGTGGGGGTGGAACACCAGAAATAGCTCCGTGATAGCCTTGCACATGACTGACCCAGGTTTCATCCCCAGCAGCTATATTGTTCCCCTGAGCCTTGTTAAAAGTGATCCCTGTGTCCGGAGTCAGAAGTAAGCCCTGAGTACTGCCAAGTAGGATATAAAAACACAAACAACAACAAAAATTTCAGGGGTGGTGGTTAAATACCTGTGTTTACTTATCCATCACTGTTGGCGTGTATCAGTCTCCACCAACAAAGAAGTCAGGTAAGAGAAAGGAAGATAGGAAATCCAGATATTTTTATAAGTGTATAAATTGATGTATATGGTAAATTTTAATTTTCATCATGGAAACTCAAATTTCTGTGCCTTAGTTTTATTTCAGAATAAGTTTTGGTTGTATGAGCAGATGCTGAGCTAATGGGTTTATTTAAAGTCTTCATCCTATAAAAGTGAACCCTAATCTGCCAAAGGATTTTCACCTCCCTGTTGGGACAACCCCATCCTAATATATTATGTGAAAACTCACGTGGATTCTGGGTTCTTTCTATGCTATTTCCATGATGAGACTGTTCCTGACCTTTTTCCAATCCTAACTCCTCTATGGTTTTGTGTATTTGTGTCTGGTTGAAGCAGGTTATTTGGGGCCTTTGGTTGAAGCATATGACAAGAGAAGGTGGAGCATGACCAGCCACTATCTTTGAGAGGATCATCCTACTTTAATCCCCTGTGCTTTATCTTCAGAATTTCCAGCTGTTAATGGTATTTTATGGGTTTGATTAAAAAAAAATCAGTAGACGTCTTTTTGGCCTGCTCTACCGCATCACCAACTTCTTGTTGGATTTTTTGTTAGTTTAAATTTTGGTTTTTGGACTATAATGCTGTACTTAGAGCTTTCTTCTGGCTCTGAGCTCAGGGATCATTGCTAGTGAGGGTTGGGGGACCACATGAGAAACTGGAGCTGGAACCCAGGTTTGCCACATACAAAGCACGCACTCTACTCACTGCACTATTGCTCCAGTCCCCAAAAAACTTGTTTTAATTTTTTCCTTTAGTTTCAATAAAAGCATGTCTATTAAAGGATAAAAAAAATGTTGAATAGGGAATGATGAATACTGGAAGTTGATTAATGCATTAAAAATAAAAGTAATTATTTTGATTCATGACTTCTGGAAAAATATGTATGCTACTTCCTTCGTACAGGAAAAAGATTAAAAAAGAAAGATGAAATCTTTGACATCTCATAATTACATTTTTTTCATTTTAAAACTTAGATTATACAGAAGTTGCTACCTGTGCTTGTTAGACAGATGGATGCTTTTGTACCTACTTTGTTCCCCTTGCTCTTATAATTCCTCAGAGACTATCAAAGATAATTTGTTTCAATTTATAAAAATGAAAACATTCTGGTTTCCAAATGAAAAAATTGATTAATAAAACAATATACAATCATTGCAGAATATAGCATATTGTAGGTCAACAGTGGAATGACTCAACAAAATGACACAGTGACAAGTTATAAACAGGACTACTGATAGTTATTGTGTTTAAGCACAGAAGGGCTGATAAACACATAGATATTATATATTTGAGTATGATTAGTGCCTTGAGAAATTGACAAGTATTTGCTTGGGGACATGATTAAAAGAGAAATAGTCACTGTGTAGGGAAACCAAGACAACTTCAAGGAACCATTATAAACCAGGATGCATCAATTATATTATAATTAAAATGAAAAATTTATGGAAGAGAAGGGTAGGGAATACTGTTCAAGAAAAGAAAAGATAAAGGTCAGTAGTTTGGAATTTAGACATGGTGAAGAGAATGTGTGTTGAGTAAAGCATATTGTTTGACTATAGGATGCATGAAAGAGCAAAAGAAAGAAAAAAAGAAGTAAATTACTCTGGCAGTGCTTGGGGGACCATATGGGATGCTGGGGATTGAAACCAGGCAGGACGTGTGCAAGGAAAACGCCCTACCCACTGTACTATTGCTCCAGCCCTAAAAGTAAAAATCTTTTGTGGAGGTCTAAAATATTTGTACTTGGATTGGTAGGCAATCATGGGGCCATCAGAGTTTTGTGTGTGTGTGTGTGTATGTGTGTGTGTGTGTGTGTGTGTGTGTGTGTGTGCGTGTGTGTGTTGCCAGGAATGATAGACAAGAGGACTACCAAGAATTTGAAACCATGACCATACAACCATATGTTTGCAAGGCAAGTGCTCTAAGTCATCGGGTTATTCCTCTATATCCCATCAAAGATTTTAAAACTTGAATGCTAGTAGATTTGAAATAGAGTGTGTACTGGAAATATACTGGAGCGAAAATAGAATTAGTAATCAGGAAAATATTTTAACAACATCCAAGTGAGAAATTTTGAGACTCTAAAAGCCCTGATTTTATTGGCTGTTTGTATATGGAGCCAACGAATTTAGTGATTGCAAAGTCATGGGTCTTCAGAAACATTACTGAAGAGCTTTAATGCATTTGCGGGAAAAATTACATTTTTGGTACTCATAAAATACTATCCATAATTTTAAATTTATAGGTTCCTGAAAACCTGAGACCCTTTAGAAATATATACTACAGAGTGAAACATCTTTGTTTATCACTAATTTGATTGGTACTTAAAAAAATGAAGCAACCAGTTATATAATGAAAGTTGTTTGCCATTTTGATAAAACAGAGATCAACATTTCTCATTTTCCCACTTCAGTCTTGTACAGAATGTGTTGTTAAACAATTTTAGAAATTGTTATGTTACATATTCCTATTATCTGTAAAATTGACATTACATAATGTCATATTAAATATTCTTTAGTAAAGTAGTGGCATAACTCTATAATGTCATATTAAATATTCTTTGGTAAAGTAGTGGCATAACTCTATTTATTTGTATATTTCTGACCACTGATCAGTGATTGTCAGAGTTTGACCTTAGAGTTGTTAACTGGAAGAACTGATAGATGTTTTCAAATATTTACATGTAAATGGAATTTAGACCCCCAAATGCGTAAGGTCCCTTTTGTGTCTCTGGCCTTGTTCTCCCAACACTCCCTACATTAAACTAGGATGTAGAAGGTCTAATCTTTACTAAGTAGCTGTCTACTCTTGGAAAACATATGGAGCTCAGGGCTCATAACTGTAAAACAAGAGCATATATTATAAAAGTCTATAGTTTAGACCTGTAGTTGTAAAGTTGGGTATTCATAAAAGTCCTCCTGAAGGCTTGTTGCCACAAAGAATCCCGAGCTCTACCCATGTCAGAGTTTCTGATTGTCAAAAGCAGGCTGAGGAGAGAAACTGCATCGCTGTAAAGTTGCCAACGGGTTCTAGTGCTGAGGGTCCTCATGCACTAGACTTTAAGAACTGCTACCCTAGCCTGAGGCTGGAGCGATATCACAGCGGGGAGGGGGTTTGCCTTGCACGTGGTCGACCCAGGTTTGATTCCTTCATCCCTCTCAGAGAGCCCGGCAAGCTATCCAGAGTATCCTGCATGCTCGGGAGAGCCTGGCACACTCCTCATGGTGTATTCAATGCCAAAAACAGTAACAGCAAGTCTCACAATGGAGATGTTACTGGTGCCCTCTTGAGCAAATCTATGAACAACAGGATGACAGTGCTACAGTGCTACCCTAGCCTGACAGTGGTCCTATGAATGTTTCAACTCTTTTCTGTGAAAGTTATTCCCTCTCAAGAGCTATCTAGTGGCTCCTATTTGATGTCTGAAGCACCATAATTTCTTGATGATCACCTTGTTTTGTTGCTGCTTTTGTTATTTTCTGAGGAAGATGAGGTCACCTAACAGAACATTATTTTCAAACTTTATATGTGTTGAACACTTATTAATTGTAGTTCCATGCTGCTGATGCCATAATAGTACTTTTTACAGTACATGTCTTTCATGAGCCCATTCGATATGCAGATAGATTCGGTTGTACAACAGAGCTGTTTACATGTAAAGGGAAGGCAGCCTTTTTTAATGTGTATGTCAGCTGAGTGCTGATTAAATATAGAAAGGATTTTTTTTTAAATTCAAAATGCATGTAAGAAATGACTGCCGGAGAGCTAGGACAAAATGATGACTTTGATGGAATTTAACTTTGGAATCCCTTCACACTTTGATCAGTCATTTAATGAATATTTACTTGTGCTGGCATAGAAAGCATTAAGCTAGATGCTTTGAGAGAATACAAAGATAAATCAGATAAAATCCTTGCCTGTGATGGAACTTATAACCTATTATGAAACATTAGATGGACTTGGAGACAGTGGAGACAGTGGAGACAGTGTACAGTGCTTCTATATGATCGACTGGGCCCAAAGGACAGTAAATCTAATTACTAATTATGTGACCTCTAACTGTTTATGTATAAACAACCCCTTTGAGCTTGCGCTTCATAAAGATATATAAGTAAGATAATAATCCATGAGATCAATAATAGCATTATTCTGCACACTGTAATGAAAGGCTTTGTGCCATACCTAGAAGGTAGTATGTGCTCAATAAATGTAGCAGATTTTATATCTATTGCATAAAAGTTAGATAAGGATGAATGTAACATACAACTTTTGAAGGCTTGCCTGTGTTGGGTTTTGAATTAAACATTTTCATACTACCTCATCAATTTTCACAATAGCTTTATGAAACTGATCATATCATTTTCTTCATTTTGGAGATGAGAAAGCGGAGCTCAGGAAACTTAAGTAGACTTCACAAATTATTATAATTTACAAATGCCTTATCTGGAATAGAGGCAATACATGCTTGTTAGAGGGCATGCTTATTAGTGCTGTAAGAGAGATAAACAAGGTATTTGGAGAGACCAGAGTAAACACGTATTTTGGGAAAAACTTCTAATATAATAAAGGCTTAACACCACACTGAGGTGTTTTGAGATTTGAAGGGTAGAAGGATTTCGGTTCTGCACATTTTCATCCACCCTTTTTCCTCTTCAAAATATTAATTTCTTCATAAATATTTATCCAGCATTTTATACCAGGCATCAAGGAGTGTGCAGGAGATGTAGCTGTGTACAATAAGGGAAGCACTCTTTTTTTTAAAAAAAAAATATTATGTTAAGATTTTATTTGATCTTTTATTTTGGAGGTCACACCCAACTAAGCTCAGGGCTTACTCTATTCTCTGCACTTCAGTCACTCCTGGTAGCCAGAGGGGCCATCTGGGGGCCAGGGATTGAAGCTGGGTCAGCTGTGTGCAAGGCAAATGCTTTATCCACTATACTGTTACTCCAGCCTGAGGGCCTTGCTCTTTAATCTATGCCTTGATGGGCCTTCTCATTCAGAAGAGCAGACAGTGGTGAAATAGAATAATTAATTCTTCCTAAGTAGTGAATGATTGGGAAGAAGTTAGGATGCTATGTATTTTATGAACCACACACTCTGTCCCGTGGCGACACAAAGGTGAGAGACAAGGCTGTTCTCTGTTCAGCAGTTAGACTTCTCTGGGAAGCTCTTTGTGTTCTCTCTTTGCCCTTCCCCCATTCATACTGCTAACGTTTTGTGCACACGGTGGCTAAGGAAATGAATATTAGAGGGAAGGAAGTTAAGGGGGAAACCCAGTCTTTCTTGGGTTACTTTGTAAGAATCTATACCCTCATTGGAAGAGATAAGATTCTTGCCATAACCCAGGACTGCCGGGGAAAGAATCTTTCCATGAAACATGAAATGCCTCTAGCTATGCGGGGAAATAACAGTGATTGCATTTCTGTCACTTCAGCAAAAAATGAGAAATTGAAAGAAAGCGGAACTGAGTTATAGAAAAATATAGGGTTAATACATTTTGCCACCTGATTGCATTGGTGGTTGATAATAGAATTGGTTGCACTGATACTTGCTAAGGTTTACAATTCTTTTCGGGTCATTTTGTATTTCAGTAGGAACATTTAAAAAATTTTAATCAAATCATCCTGAAATACACAGTTACAAAGTTGTTCATGACTGAGTTTCAGTCATGCAATGTTCCAACACCTGTCCCTCTGCCTTTGGTTTTCTCTCTCCATTTTCCTTTTAGGCACTTTTGTTTGTAAGAGTGTTGCTGAGAGAATATTATTCTCCTTTTAGCACTTTACCTTTTTTCAGCATTCAGTCTGTGTCCATAGTGATCACTCCCAACTGTAATTATCATAGTGGTTCCTTCTCCATCCTATCTGCGCTTCCCCTCACACTTTGAAACAAGCTTCCTATCATGGACCAGTCCTCTTGGCTCTTGTTTCTTGTTTCTTGTTTCTCAAATGTCTTTGGGTATTAATCACATACTATTTTTGTCATTGCTGCTGCTGTTTTTTTAAAATATATTCTACAAATGAGCACAGTCACTCTCCTCACTTATTTCACTCAGCATGATACTCTCCATGTCCATCCATGTATAAGCAAATTTCATGTATTTATTTTTTTCCCTAACAGCTGCGTAGTGTCCCACTGTGTAGATGTACCATAGTTTCTTTATCCACTAACCTGTTCTTAGACACTTGGGTTGTTTCTAGATTCTGGCAATTGTGAATAGTGCTGCAATGAATGAGGAGTGTATATGGCTTTTCTGCACTGTGTTTTTGGGCCCCTGGGGTATATTCCCAGGAGTGGTATTACCGTGTTGTATAGAAGCTCAATTTCTAGTTTTCTGAAGATCGTCCATAATATTTTCCAGAAAGGCTAGACCAATCACATTCCCACCAGCAGTGAATGAGAGTTCCTTTCTTCCTGCATCCATGGCAGCACTTGTTCTTTTTGATGTATGCCAGTCTCTATAGCATGAGATGATATCACATTGTTGTTTTGATTTACATCTCCCTGATAATTAGTGGTGTAGAGCACTTTTCATGTGTCTTTGATCACTTTTATTTCTTCTGTGAGGAAGTTTCTATTCATTGCTTCTCTCTGTTTTTCATGTGTTTGATTTTTTTTTCTTGTAAACTTCTGCCGGTGTCTTATGTATCTTCGATATTAACCCCTTATCTGCTGAGTGTTTGGTAAATATTTTTTTTCCATTCTGAAAGGTGTCTTTGAAAACTGGTCATTGTTTTCCTTTGAAGTGCAGAGGCTTGTTAGTTTATTGTAGCCCCATTTGTGTATCTTTGCTTCCTCTTGCCTGTTCATCCTTAAAGATGCCTTTAGCTTCAATGTCATGGGGAGTTCTGCCTATATTTTCCTCTATGTACCCTATGGATTCCTGTCTGATATTAAGGTCTTTAATCTATTTTCATTTGATATTTTTGCGTGGTTTTAGAAAGGGATATGAGTTTATTTATTTATTTATTTATTTATTTTTTGCATATAGTTGACCAGTTTTCCCAACACTTATTGAAGAGGCTTACCTTGCTACACTTCATTTTTGTTGTTCCTTTATTGAAGATCAACTGATCATATACCCGAGGATCTGTCTCAGGATATTCTACTCTATTCCATTGATCTGAGGGTCTCTTGATTCCAGTACCATGATGTTTTAGTTAATTCTGCTTTGTATTACAATTTGAAGATGGGCAATGTGATCCCTCCTATCTCACCCCCCCCCCCCCCAACACCAGAACTGCTTTAGCTATGGGAGGGCAGGGGGAGGTATTGTTCCATATGAATTTCATGAGTGTTTGATCTATTCATTTAAAAAAATGATGTGGGCATCCTTATAGGAACAGTATTGAATCTCTATAATGCTTTGGGAACTATTGCCATTTTAGTGATATTAATCTTCCCAGTCCACGAAGTAGTGTTTTGATGTTTTCTTTGTATAAGTCTTTTACCTCTTTAGTTAAGCTTATTTTGAGGTACTTGATTTTCTTTTTTCTTTTTTTTCTTTTGGGGTCACATCCAATGATGCACAGGGGTTACTCCTGGCTCTGCACTCAGGACTTACTTCTGGCAGTGCTCAGGAAACCATATGGGATGCTGGGAATTGAACCCGGGTTGGCCGTGTGCAAGCAAACAGCTCTACAAGCTATGCTATCACTCCAGCCCCAGTACTTGATTTTCTGAGGCACAATTGTTAACAAGATTTTTTAAAAAAACATCTCTTTTTTCTCTTTCATTATTTGTATATAGGAATTCCATGGACTTTCGCATGTTAATTTTGTAGCCTGCCACCTTTACTATACGAATCTATTGTTCTTAGGAGCTTTTATAAAGATTCCTTAGGATTTTCTAAATATAGTATCATGCCATCTCAAATAGTGAGAGTTTGGTTCTTCCTTTCCTATCTGTACGCCCTTGATATCATTTCCTTGTTTAATTTCTGTGGAGAGTGCTCCAGTACTATCATGAATAGAAGTATTGAGAGTGGGTGACCTTGTATTGTGCCTGGTTTTAGAGGGAAGGCTTTTAAGTTTTCTCCATTGAGTGTAATATTTGCTATGAGGTTGTGGTAAAAGACTTTACTATGTTAAGGAAAATTCCTTCAATTTCCATTTTGTTGAGAGTTTTTATTATGAATGGTTGCTGAATCTTGTGGAATGCTTTCTCTGCATCTCAGTAGGAAGATTTAATATTACTTACACTCATTTAAAAATATTTGTTGATCGTCTACTGTCAGGTAAGCAGTAGAGGCTAGGAGTATAGTAAAGCAAGAAGAGACAGACTTCTTGGGAAGTAATTTTTGTCTTTGAGGCAGAAAGGCATTAATCAAATAGTTATACAAGTATATGTAAAATTACAAGTGTAAAAATTTCCCCTGAGGGTAGAGATATGGAATATGTCCAGAGAATATGACTACATCTGAGGGAATCTGAAGTGTCTCCAAGATGTGGCATTTAAACTGATAGTTGAAACTTGGGCCTGGAAAGATAGTACAGCAAATAGGATGACTGCCTTGCATGTGACCCTGGTTTGATCCTGGCATCCCTTATGATCCCTAAAACATTTCCAGGTGGGATCTCTAAGCACATAGCCAGAAGTAAACCCTGACCATTTCAAGGCCTGACACAAAAAACAAAAATAAACATGATAAACTTATACCTGAAAATATATAGATAAAGAGGAGGTGGAAAAAAAATAAGCATTCTCGAAAGATAGAATCATGATTTCATGATTGTTAGGCCCCTAAGTGGGAGAGAGAGAGAGAGAGAGAGAGAGAGAGAGAGAGAGAGATTTTTACTTATAAACTTTTGTGTTTGTATTTCAGTCATACAATGATCGAGTATCCATCCTCCCATCAGTGCCCATTCTCTACCACCAATGATCCTAGGATCCCTCCCACCACTCCCATCCCATGCCCCCCTACCCCACCTCGCCTCTGTGGCAGGGCATTCCTTTTTCTTGAGAGGAGATTTTTAATCACAGAAGTAGGGCAACTTCTGACAGAAAGGACTTTTCTATATATGAAGACATATTCTGTTGGTGTTGATTGTGGGTGTCTTCCACATCTTCTATTATTGTTTCATGTGTTTCCCTGAGACTCTAAGTTTAATGTAATCACAAGTCCTTTATTTTTCCAAGTTGTCCTTTTTGCCTTAGCATCTAATGTTGACTCATGACAGCTCTGTATTTGCGTATTTTAAAAAGTAAAAGTAAAGGCCCTCCCGTTGATCATCAATTTGCTCGAGCGGGCCCAGTAACGTCTCCATTGGAGACTTTGTTGTTACTGTGTTTGGCATATCGAATAGGTCACGGGCAGCTTGCCAGGCTCTGCCCTGCGGGTGAGATACTCTCGGTAGCTTGCCGGGCTCTCCAAGAGGGGCGGAGGAATCGAACTCGGGTTGGCCATGTTGGCTGCGTGCAAGGCAAACGCCCTACAGTTGTGCTATAGACTTACTTAATATGCCTTGCATATTTTATAAACTAAAATTGTCAATGTCATCCTTTCCTTACCTTCTTCTCGCCACCTGTAACCAGTCAGTCTCCCAAGATACCTCAAGTCTATCTCTTCATATCTCTCACATTCAACTCACTTTACTCTAGTCCCACTGCCATGGCCTTGGTTGAGTCAATATCCTTCATCCTGGTGCAATGTTGGATGAACCATTTTAAATTATTTAAAAAACCTATACCTTTCAATTTCCTCGGGTTTTCATATACATCTTTCCTTCTGTCAAAAGTCCTCCTCCTCCCTATCTTCTGCTAAGGCATCTCCCGACCAGCTATAGCCACTATGGAGAAGAGATTAACTATTCCTCTTCCTCTTTACTCACTACAAAACCCTCAAGATTATTCCATCAACTACCTATCTATTCATTGGGTTAGACGTGGACTGATCTGGCCACTAACCATCAGTGGGGGCCAGAAAACTCTTGAAATATAGCTAAGATGGATAGGGATGTGTCATCAGTGTGAAATGCTATATTCATTTTTATCAGCAATTTAACAGAGTAAGCCCTGAGCACAGCCAGCTATGACCCTTTTTTTTTTAAAAAAGAGTTTAGATGAAATCATCCTTCATGGTTCCATTTCACCCTGTAAGAAGATGTATGTTCAATTTCTATTATAGGTGGAATTTGAAAACTGGAGCTTAAGTGGTGATGGAAGTCATAGATAGTAAAGAAAAAAACTTCTGAGAAACCAGTATTTTTAGTCCTTTAATAAGAGATTCTAATCTTCTCTAAAGAAAATCTAGATGCAACTTTTCTACAGGTTCATCCTATACAAACTGTTTCGGTATTTATTTTTGGCCTGGGTATTTATTTATTTAGGTTTTGGACTGTACGCATCTGTGCTCAGGCCGTACAGCTGGCTCTGCATTCAGGGATCGTGCTAGTGGAGCACAGGGAAACACATGGAGTGCCAGGGATCAGACCTCGGTCAACTGCATGCAAGGCAAGCACCTTACCCATTGTACTATCTCTTCGAACTTCTGGTCTGGAAATTAAAAGAGGTAAATCACATTGAAATTTGGAACAGAATTGTGTACATGGGAATTAATTCTTTTATCTTAAAAATGGAGCTGGTAATGACTGTTGGAAGAGAATTTAGTGTATCTTCACACTTTGATCCAAATATATTGCTGTCATTTACTCTCTGCTCACAAATCTGCAGCTGTTGGAAGACATGAAATCATTTTCTTTTGCCTTTCTCTGTCAAATTGTTGATGAAAATGATTTCACAAAATTGAAACAGTCAGTTACCATAGATGAGAATTATATTTCAGGTCTTGGTTATGCAACATTATCTTGTCTCATACAAACCAGTCATTTTAAAAAAGAAATCATAACATTTCTTAGTGTTGAAGCTTTTCTTTTCTTTTAGCAATTAAAGTTGTAGAAGCAACTAGATAAATATTCATTGGAACGTGTAGATTCCACAGGGTTTTTCTGAAGGGAGGCAGAGAATTTCCTTTTATTAGAGCAAATTTGGGAAGAAAATAAGAACAGAAGAAGAGTAATATTTACTAGCAATCAATAAAAATGATCAAATTAAGTATTTAAAGGGTTTTACTTTACCTTGTATAGATAATATCTTAAGTATTATGCACAATGGATCATAGATTATAAAGTTGAAAGAATCACAGAGCTATATCTATCACCTGCCCACCATTTATCTATCCATCTATTAGCACTAATTTTTTAATTTTATTAAGTTTAATTTATTAAATTACTGTCTTTAGGCTCACTCATAGGTATTATAATAGATCGCTTGATCACTTGATATCTCATTACTCATTGAGTTGTTTGGGTGGGCGCCAGTAATGTCACCATTCACCCCTGTCACGTGCTAGTGTAGCCCAATGACATCTGCTTGTTCTAGGAACACAAAGAGCCTCAAACTGATCGTTCAGGGTCTTGTCGAAGAAGTCTGACCATCTCATAGGTGGGTGGCCACGCAGTCTATTGACATCCCGTGGAATCCAGTTGGTAACGGCTCTAGTCCAGGGGTCATCTCCAGATCTCATTACGTGTCCAGCCCATCTGATTTCCGATGCCTTGGCAAACGAGACAGCCAAGGAAAATGATTCTTGTCTATTGATGGAGGTCGGAACTCCAGATTCTTTCTTTCATTTGAGTGAACCATGATACTCCTAGTATAGCTCTTTCAATTCCTCTTTGGGAGACCCAAATAGCATTGTCATCCTGTTTTCGCAGGTCTCTGAGGTGTATGTTAATGCAGGAGGAACAGTGCAATCGAAGAGATGTGCCCAGAGCTGGAGGTTCTTTATCCTCTTATCTATTTCTTCGAAGCTCTTGAAGGCATTACAAGCCACTCTCTTCCTCCTGTGCAACTCAGGTGCCAGGTAATTCGTCAAGTTGACATCTCGACCTAGGTACACATAACTGTTGCATTCGGAGATGGTCGTCCCATTGTGAGTGAATGAAACATGAGGAACAAGACTGTTTCTCATAAACATTGTATTTGTGAGATACAGCTGTAGTCTGATCTTTCCACACTCATGGTTGAAGTCGGCCAGCATTTGTGCCACTTGGCTAAAGTTTGGTGTTATTAGAATGATGTCATCAGTGAAGCAGAGGTGGTGTAGTTGCTGACCGTCTATCTTCCCTCCCATTCCTTCCTATTCCAGTCGCCGCATGACATTCTCGAGGATGGCACTGAAGAGTTTTGGTGAAATTGTATCACCCTGCCGAGCCCCTCTCTTGACATGGATGATCACTTCCTTGTAGATTAGTGAGGTCCTGATAGTGAATCTGTAATACAGCTCACAGGGGATCCTGATGTATTGAATTTGAATGCCCTGATTGGCTAGGGCTTTGATTACTGCTTCTGTCTCAACAGAATCAAAGGCCTTCTTTAAATCAATGAACTTTAGACAGAGAGGCATCTGGAATTCCCAAGAAAGCTCAATGAGCTTGGTTATTATGTGGATATGTCGATCACGCTGGATCCTTTGCAGAACCGGGCTTGCTTGCATGGTTATCCTTCATCTAGTATTCTGCCTATCCTATTCAGGATGACTCGAGTGAACAGCTTGTAGATGACAGACAATAGGCAGATTGGGTGATAGTTGCCAATGTCGTGGATGTCTCCCTTTTTTGAACAGTAGTACAGTCCTGCTAGTTTTCCATTGGGACAAAACCTTGCATTCAGACAGGTAACGTGTGAAGAGCCAAGCCAGTGTACTGATGAGTACTGATGGCAGATTCTTCAGGTGTTCGGGTCTGACCTTGTCTGGGCCAGGTGCTGTTCGATTCTTTACCAATGAAATGGCATGTCAGATTTCAGAAGGGAGAACATTGGAAACAACATATCCATCCTGCAGAATTTGGTATGTGGGCGGGTGGACATGGCAATCGAAGAGATCCGAGTACAAGTCATAGATAATCTGCTCCATTGGCCTTCTGAAAGATATGATAGATCCATCAGGATGTTAGAGGGCAGCCATCTTGGTCTTGTAGTTGGTGAAGGACAGGTGAGCGTTGCGAATGCTTTTCCTGGCTTCTGCCGCATCTACTAGCACTGCTGCTCTTCTCTCTGAGGTCTTCCTTTTATTGCTTCTCTGCACTGCCTTGTGAGCTCGGACATTCGCTTGCATTTTCCTGAAACTTGGGCTAAGCCACATTGGTGAATAAGCTCAAAAGTTTTTGAAGACAGGCATTTTTTTGTGGCTCTTTCTCTCTCTTGGCATTCCTCACACAATCATAGAGGTCCTGAATCAGTCAATTGATTTCCTCATCAAGGTTGTCAATGACAGTGTCTTCCTATGTTGCCACTATAGTGCCAAAGAGCTCCCAGTTTGTGGTCATTCTGAGAGTTCTCTTCTTAAACTTTGCAGCTCTTTCTCCCTGCTCTGCGAAGTAGAATTTGCATGAAGGAGACAGTGGTCCAATCCCGTTTGGAATTTTGGGACAACAGTGACATTGGTCAGGCAAAACCGTTGATTGAATATGATGTGGTCAGTTTTGTTGTGGAACCACCCACCAGGAGACTCCCATGTCCAACATTTAGATTTGGCCTTGTGGAACTGTGAGTTACCATGGATGGTCTTGGTCGATATGATGAACTCAGTCTCTCACCCTGTTCGTTCCATTCTAGGCCATGGGACAATGTTCCATTCTAGGGTCCCAATATGGAGTTCTTCAGCTGATCTTCTTGGTCCTATCTTGGCATTAAAATCACCAACAATGATCTTGTAGAAGGTATGGTCTTCTTTATAGAATTTCTTCAGCTCCATGTAGAACCTCTCAATTTCTCCTTCATCATAATTGAATGTTAGTGCATAGACAACAAAGATAGAAACTGCCGGCTGTGAGACACATCTATTCAAGTGTAATCATCAATTTGGGTTGACAAGGACACTGACGCCTCCGATGCCTCTTTCATCGCATGTTCCGAGGAACAGTTCTTCTCCAGTGTCGAAAACTGTGTGATGTGATTGATGCCTTCTTGTCTCGGTCAGATCAATGATGTCATACTTGATCTTTTGTGCATGTACCATCAGGTCCTCGATGGATGCATTCGATGCCATCATATGTGCATTGAAAGTACAGTCATTTTTGTCTTTGTTCATTTTGGAGCCTAGTTCGGCCTTGAGATTTTAACAGCCTCTCTTTCCTTATCCTTCTTAATGCTGCTGTATTATTGGCTCTTTCATGGTCAGGGGAATGAGACCCATTGTATTTACTGGTTTTGGCATATTGAATATACCACGGACAGCTTGTCAGGCTCTGCCACACAGGCAGGATACTCTCAGTAACATGCCAGGATCTCCAAGAGGAATAGAGGCTTTTAGGGCGACCTCTAATCACCCTTGTAGGTGTTCCCAGGGTTCAAACCATATTTGAACCCTGTCAAATATGGTGCATTAAATCCTGGGAGATGGAAATTAAGTGTCTTATGATGTGTCTGGAAAGCGTATCAGTAGGGTGGGTCTTCTGTGTATAATCCCTGGATCTCCGGTGGTTGGTGGACCCTACCTATACCAGATAAATACCTCACCAGCAGACCTCCACTACCTCCATTACCTTCACTACCCAGCCGCCGCCATGCTCCAGGATGCTTTCTGGATGCTCTAGCCGAGACTCATGCACGAGTGAAGCCCCACAGAATCAGGTAAGCAGAGCTCTGAGACCTTGGACTCCAGGCTCAATGGACCTGGAAACAGAGATTCTGTGCCTGCTCCCATCAACTACAGGTGACCAAGGGATTAAAACCAGGAACTCCACCCATTATGATAGAAACAGGGTAAAAAAACAATTCTAACCTTTAACTATTCATAGAATGTTTGGTGTAGGAATACTTAAAAAGACTTTTTAGCTTAAATGTTCTATTTTCAAGATAAAGAAATGGTATTCATATGAATTGCTGAAGATAAATCTCAAAGAGTCATATGTTAGATCACAGGGCCCTTGGTCCTATTTTATTAAATTTTCTACTATTTCCAGCAAGTCAAGTCAGACACTTTTCTCTTTCTGAGAAATTAGAGAATATGTAATCTCAAATCAACATGTAGGTTTGTGTGGAATCATCAGAGATGCCTGCTCTATGGGACATTGAGCTCTTTTTCTAGGGAACAATTCCAGTGGTGTTCAGGGACCTAACCTGGCAATGCTGGCACTAAGACCGAACCTGGCAGTGCTAATGGTGGGCATGTTAGGCTGGAGATGAAAACGAGACTTCACATATGTAAAGCAAGTGCTCTACCATTGAGCCACGTTCTCTAGCCTGATCTAAGGGGCTTTGAAGAATATCAATCATTGGGCAATGAATACAAAGGAACATCAAAGGATAAACATGAAAGTGAAGATAAAGAAAGGTGAATGATATAAGAGAAATAAAGCAATTGAGATTATAAATGAAGAGAGAAATCATTCTAGGTATGACCAACAAAAGAAACAAATGCAAGAGGAGAACTAAGAAGTAGGATAAATAGACCAGATATGTTAAACCAGGTAAAGGTAAAGGTAAAGGCCCTCCTGTTGATCGTCGATTTGCTCAAGCGGGCCCAGTAACATCTCCATTGGAGACTTTTGTTGTTACTGTGTCTGGCATATCGAATACTCTCGGTAGCTTGCCAGGCTCTCTGAGAGGGGCGGAGGAATCGAACTCAGGTCGGCCATGTTGGCCGCTTGTAAGGCGAATGCCCTACCCATAGCACAGTGGGTAGGGCGTCTGCATTGCACGCAGCCAACATGGCTGACCCGAGTTCGATTCCTCTGCCCCTCTTGGAGAGCCCGGCAAGCTACTGAGAGTATTTGATATGCCAGACACAGTAACAACAAAGTCTCCAGTGGAGACGTTACTGGGCCTGCTTGAGCAATGTTAAACCAGAATAAACCAAAATACTGGATATAGCTCTGAATGAGACCAAAGATCTCCATGGAAGAGCTGGTGAGAAGGGTGTGGGTCAGAGAGGTGAGAACCGTCTAAGAAAGAGATTGAAATATTGCTAGAAAAGGGTGTTCCTATTAATAAGAGACTGACATGTTAGGTATTTTTCAACATTTCTATACTAAAATCCATATAAAGACAAGTATTCCTCAAGTACCTATCAAGGAACCCCAAAGGAAAGAAGACTGTATAGGCAAATTAAATAAATATGGCAATAAGAGTATCACATTTCCTTTTACTGTCTTTATACTGCTCCCCATTTCCTGATCTGTGATCAAAATTTACCACTTCGGTTGGAAAATATAAATAAGAGTATTTTGACAAAGCTCACAGAAAACTAATAATACTCAGGACAGCACACACATTTTAAGAAATAGTCCTTTTATACTCACTGGAGTTGGATATTTTTTAAAGGTTTTGATATACTGCTCAAATTATTGCTGATCTAGGATGAAATGCATCTTTAAACACTACACTGTCATAGTAATATCTACAAATCACTCAGAACACCATCACTGGCACATAGTAAATATTTTATATCATATTGAAAAATAATATTTTCCTTATAAAGTATTGGAATTATATTCCTTTTTGGCTTTTCCCAAAAGTCTCCCTTGAGAAGCTTAAAAAAATAATGATGCTTAAAGTTTCATCATAAATTTGCCAGTGAATTTTCAGGGCAGGGGCTTTCAGTTTGGATTTGGCATACAAATTCTGTTCAGCATCATTCATATGTATTGACATTGCATATAATTGTGTGCTCGGTATAGAAATAGAAACTACAGTCTTCCACTTTAAAAAAATTTTCTGATTTCTTACATGAAATAACATTTATGTCTATGGAAATAACACTAACTTTCAACTGTTTTCCACCCCGATTTTTATGAATCTACAAAGGATGTGAGCTTCTTTGAAATATACAACTGATGCTTTTATTTGCATAATGAACTAGTGTTTTAGTAAAGTGGCATGATATGAACAGAGGGAAAACCTGAATACTCAGCTGTTTTTGAGAAAGTAAGGGTGGACTGTATAAGCAGGAAGGGGAGTTACTTCATCTCCTGGAGGCTTGGCTTGGCTACCTGAACACTTCCTTTGGCACCCTTGTTCCTTTTCAAGAACCTGATAATATATCTAAGGAAACAGACTTGAACAAATAACATGTACAGTGGGAAAAATGTTGTAAATGCATGTAGGACATGCGTCTCTTTTTTTCTCAACTTAATGGACAAAGTTGACTACTCACTTCAATTTTCTTATTGTAATTGAATAAATTTGGTCACAATAATTTTACATTTATGTTTATAATCGGCGTAACTGCTGCTTCTTCACTACCAACAAATTCTTGAGCCCCCACACAACTGTCTTATTGTCACTTCTGGTCTACTTCTTCTGTAACCCCATCCTGTACCCCCTTCAAAGTCTAAGAGACTGTTGTTAGTAGATACATGTCATTTCCTTTCTTCGTTTTGTAGTTTTTGCTTGGTTAGGGCCCATATCTGGTATTGCTCAGGACCTAGCCTGGACCCTGTGTTCAGAGATCAATCCTCACGGTGCTCACGATGCCAGGTATGGTGCCAGGGATCAAACTGCAATGGAACAAGTGTCTTACCCCCATAAACTACCTAGTTCTTCTTTCCCTTTCTTTGTTTCTTTATATACTATGTATGAATGAATTTATATGGTATTTGTCCTTCTTCCTCTAGTTTATTTCACTTAACATATTTCCTTCTAGCTCCATCCAAGTTCTAGCGAGAGGCAAGATTTTATCTTTTCTTATAAGTGAGTGGTATTCCATTGCGTATCTACACCACAATATTTTTTCCACTCAAGTACTATTGGACATTTGGGTTTGTTTCCAGACCCAGGTTACTTTAAATAATTTTTCAACAAATATGGGTTTGCATATAACTGTTTAAGTTAATATTTTGTATTCTTGGGATAGATGCCACAGAGTGAAATTGCTGAGTCTTATGGAAGTTTTATTTTTATTTTTGGGGTGAAGTCTCATATAATTTTTCATAGAGGTTAAACCAAAAATAATACTTCTTTACATCTGCTTCCCCGCCAACACTGTTATCTTTTTTATATAGACCATTCTCATTGTGTGAATTAAATCGTGTTGTTTTGATTTGTACTTTCCTGATATAAGAATGACCATTATTTTCATATGCCTGTTGGCTGTCTATATATTTCCTTGAGGAAATGGCCATCACCTCCTCTCCTAATTTTTTAATGGGGCTGTTTATTTTTTATTGTGGAACTTTAGGAGTACTTTATATTTCTTGATAGAGGTCTATATAGAATAAACCTTTATCCAGTATATGGTGTGCAAATATTTTGTCCTTTCTATAGGAAGTCTTTTAATTTCGGCCCTACTTTTTTTTGCTGTTCAAAACCTTTTCAGTCTGATGTAGTCCGGGTTGTTTGTTTTTGTCATTGTTTTCTTTGCCAATTGGTTGATTCATCGAAGATATCTTTGAAGTCAATGTGGGGAGTTCTGTCTTTATTTTCCTTGACGCATTTTTTTGCCACACCTGGAGGGGCACAGGGTTTATCCATGGCTCTGTGCTCAGGGATCACTCCTGGTGAAGCTCATGAGTCTAAATGGGATGCAGGGGACTAAACCTAGGTCAGCTGAGTGCAGAGCAAGTGTCCTATCTGCTATCCTAATTATTCAACTCTCCTCTATGCGTTTTTTGTATTCTAGTCTTCTATCAGTATATGTAACTTTCCCACAGTGATGGGGTCCCTGGAAGAGACAGGCTGACTCTAACCAGATCTAAGACTGGCAGTTCATAGACACAAACATGAGTTACTGATTTGGAACGAATATATGTGATTGGTGATTGGTGATTAAGTAATAAGTTTATTTGGGGCAAGCAATGATTATATAGTGGCAGAAATATGCATATGGTATCACTGTATTACTGTCATTCCATTGTTCATAAGTTTGCTTGAACGGCGCCAACCCATTCATCCCAGCCCTGAGATTTTTAGCAGTCACTCCTTGCTTGTCATTCACAATGCTGCCATATTGGAGGCTCTTTCAGTGTCAGGGGAATGAGACCCATTATTGTTACCGTTTTTGGCATATTGAATATGCCATGGGGAGCTTGCCAGGCTCTGCCGTGTGGGTGGGATACTCTTGGTAGCTTACCGGGCTCTCCAAGGGTGATGGAGAATGTATATAAGAGAATACAAGCAAGTATGTTAAAACCAAACATGTGTGTTGCTTTAGGTATATCAGTGGGTTAGACTATAAAAGAACATGTGGCTGAAAATGTGGCCGCGTACTTCTGGGAGCTTTGTATTATAGTCTCTGGATCTTGGCCTGGAGACCCATTATAATTACTGATACTATTTCACTGAAACTCTTCAATGCCACCCTCGAGAATGTCATGTGACGACTAAATGGGAAGGAATGGGAGTGAAGATAGACATTCCCACTATAAGATCGGCAACTACACCATGTCCACTTTGCTAAAGACATCGTTTTAATAACACCAAACATTAGCCAAGCAGCACAAATGCTGGCCGACTTTGACCATGAGTGTGGAAAGGTCGGAATCCAGCTGAATCTCACGAAGACAATGTTTCTGAGAAACAGCCTCATTCCTGACATTCCATTCGTTCTCAATAGAACGACCATCTCCAAATGCAACAGTTATGTGTACCCAGGTCGAGAAGTCAACATGACAAATGACCTGGCACCTGAGTTGCGCAGGAGAAAGAGAGCAGTTTGGAACGCCTTCAAGAGGGTCGAGGAAATAGCTAAGAGGACGAAGAACCTCTGACTTTAGGCACATCTCTTCGATTCCACTCTTCTTCCTGCATTAACATACGCCTCAGAGACCTGAGCCCTATGCAAATAGGATGAGAACGCTATTCGGGTCTACCAAAGAGGAATCGAAAGAGCTATGCTTGGAGTATCACGTATCAAATGAGAGAAAGAATCCAGAGTTCTGACCTCCGTCAAAGGTCAAGAATCGGGGAAGCTGTCTCGTTTGCCAAGGCATCGAAAATCAGATGGGCTGGACACGTAATGAGATTTGGAGATGACCGCTGGACTACAGCCATTACCGACTGGATTCCACTGGACATCAAAAGACCGCATGGCCACCCACCTACAAGATGGTCAGACTTTGTTGTCAAGACCCTGAATGATCAGTTTGAAGCTCTTCGTGTTCCTAGAACCAACAGACGCCATTGGGCTACACTAGCACATGACAAGGACGAATGGAGACATTACTGGCACCTGCTCAAGCAAATCGATTATTAACAGGAACTCAAGTGATCAAGTGATCAAGTGAAGGATTTTGGCCGTTGTTGGAATTACATGGCGCCAGGGGTGGTCTGTGCATGTGGCTGTCAAGCTACTGGAAAATGTGGAATCTCAGTTGAGGAGGCCCAGTCCCAATCCAAGCAGGCTTGTAGATCCCAGCACCAGGTCCCGCATACCTGGGTTCTCCTGCCGGTTCCTTCATGCATGAGATTCATCCGGGCATGTGGTGAGTGACCTTGAGCATGGCTGTGGCCGGGTTCTGGAGGTTTTCAGCTGTTGGGGTTCTGCTTGGGGCAGGGAGGAAAACTCAACCCGCCCCTCTCCAAGGAGCCCCAGAAAGACAGCCTGGTGCAGGAGTAGGAGATTCTGCATCCAGGCATATAGTAAGGGGTGCAAAAGAGAAATCAAAATTTGCATGGCAGTGTACAGTTGAGACTCAGTCTCCAAGCAGAAACAAAACTTTCTGTCTCTCAAAGTTTCCAAAGGCAACCTCAAAGGTTTCAAAGGCAACCCACATCCCCAAGTCCAGACAAAAGGGAATTGTTAATCTATCCTATTCTCTGGGAAGGAAGTATTAGGTCCTTTGGCATCAATCTGTTGCCAATGCCAATTTAGTACCAGAAGTGGTTGCCTCAAGGAATCCTGTAGTTATCTCCCAGGTTTCCAGATGGCTCAGGAGCTGCAACATCAAGAATTCCAATAATATCTAATGCGTTTTGAACATATTTTGGTTTGTTTATGGTTTAACTTTTTTGCACATGACTATCCAGCATTCCCGATACCATTATTGAAGAGGATTTCCTTCCTCCACTTAATGTGCTTATCTCCGTTGTTATTGTCCACAACTGAGGATTTACTTCAAATTCTTAATTTTACTTCATTGATCTGAAAGTTTGCTTTTATTCTAGAGCCACACTGTTTAGATTACTATAGATTTTTAATGGAGTTTCAAGTCAGAGAATGAAATGTCTCCCATCTACTTTCTCTGAGAATTGCTGGTTTTGGGGGCAAGGTCGGGGAGGTCTGGTTCCATACAAAGTTCAGCAGCATTTGCTCTAAGTTATTAAATCATGTCATTCGGATATTGATAAGGAATGCATTGAATTTGTGAAGTGTTATTGTAGATTACATGATTTTTTTGGTCAGTGTTTACTTTCCTAGTGCATGAACATGGAATAACTTCCATTTTCTTGCATCCTTTTCTATGTAAGAGTGGTTTTAGTTTTTATGCTTCCTTTCTAAGTTGATTCCTTAGTATTTGGTGCTCTGGGTTACTATGTTAAACGGGATCATTTTCTTAATTTTTTCTCTTTTAATTCATTGTCTGAATATAGAAATACAACTGATTTTTATGTGTTGACTTTGCAGCCTGCTACTTTTACATATTGATTAGTTACCTCTAAGAACCTTTTGGTGGCATTTTGGGGTCTTCTATACATAATATGTTATCATCTGAAAATGATATATAATATTATGTGCAAATAGTGCTAATTTAAATTCTTTTCTAATTTGAATGCCTTTAAAATCTTTTTCTTGCATAATTACATGATTAGAACTTCTAATAATTACATGACTAGAACTTCCAATACTGTGTTGAATATTAGTCAAGAAAGTATGCATCTTGCTTCATGTATGGTCTTAGAGAAAAGGCTTCGGTGTTTTGCCATTAATTACAAAATTAATCGTGAGTTTGTTTTATATAGCCTTAACAACTACCTTGAGATAGGTTTTATTTTAGTTTTAAGGGAATTTGTTTGTTTTGCTTAGGGGCCACACCTGGTAGTCCTTAGGGCTTACTCCTTGCTCTGTGCTCAGTGATCACTTTTGTCAGGGCTTAGGGGATCCTATGTGGTGCCAGATGTTGAACCCAGGTCAGTCATGTGCTAGGTAAGAACCTTACCTGTTGTACTATCTCTCTGGTTCTTCATTTTAATTTTTGATGTATATCCTTCTGGAAATGCATATATTTACTCGGCCAAATCTTGTTATGTCTCACCCACTGAAAGGGAGCTTCTAGAATCTTCATCAGCTTCAAATGTGGACAGGACAATCGTAATAAGTTATATTATGGATGACTATAACTTATTGATAATAAGTTATACATGTATGACACACATACACATATACTTGTAGTGAGGCTAAGAGTGTGAGAAAAGTGAATCTCCAATTATTGGTTCTAGGTTGTACAAAATAAAATTGTCTCTGGAAACAGTTTTATAGAATGCTTCATGAAAACATTGTCATTTTGCTTACTACTCAATCCCTAATGCCTAAACTTTGACAGAAATAAATAAACTAGCAAGTGGCAATTTAAAAATATTTTACAAATGTTTTTGTACATAAATTTAATAAAAGCAGAAATCATATTAGCCTATAATATTTAACTATAATACATGTTATTATATGGGCTGGAGCGACAGCACAGCAGGTAGGGCATTTGCCTTGCATGCAGCCAACATGGCCGATCCGAGTTTGATTCCTCCGCCCCTCTTGGAGAGCCCAGCAAGCTACCGAGAGTATCTCACCCCCACGGCAAAGCCTGGCAAGCTACCTGTGACGTATTCGATATGTCAAACACAGTAACAAGTCTCACAATGTTACTAGGCCCGCTCGTGCAAATTGATGAACAATGGGAGGACAGTGACATATTATTATTATATAAAAAAGTACAGAGTGACACATTTAGGTTGATCAATATAGAAATCAAGTAAAATTTACACAGCTTTCCTACTACGAAATTACTAAATTCTATTCCCAGTTCATTGGCCAGACCTAGTCAAATATATCATTTTGAAAGGGGAACAAGAAATTATAAGCCTCTCATGTCATAAAACATGAGAATTAAGAATACTTAATGAGTGATATTAAGAATACCGGAGGTCTTTGGCTGCCCGAACTAGCCACAACCATGCTGAGATCACTCTCCACACGCATGAAGGTACCTGCAGAGGAACAAAGGCATGCGGGTCACGGGGCTGAGATCTCCAAACCTGCTTGGATCAGGGCTGAGCATCCTCCACCCAGATCCTCCATCTAGGCATGTGTGTCACACCCACCAACTGCCCCTCAGCACCGTGTAATCCCATCAGCGGCCACGACCCAGAGATTATAAAACCCAACTCCCGGACATCTTATTATCTCATTCTTGCTTTGGACAACCGGGCAGGCTACCGAATGTAACCTGCCCACGTGGAAGAGTCTGGCAAACTCCCTGTGGCATACCCAATATGCCAAATACCAGTAACATGATGGGTCTTATTCTCCTAACCCTGAAAGAGCCTTGAATGTGGCACTTTTTAGAATCTCAGGGCTAGGATAAAGGAGACATTACTGGTGCCTGCTCAAGGCAGTCGACGAACAATAGGATGATCATGATCGTGATCATGATTAAGAATACCACTTATGGTCCTTTCAGTATATAGTCTGTCTTTGATAGATACACCAAAAGTCCTACTGGTCAAGTCATCAAACACCATACTCATGATTTCTGGGTGGTACGTAATGTTCTGGATGTGAAAATGAACAGCTATACCTGATCCCCTGCAGGGAAGGAAAATTTCTTGATAAAATTGTGATATACTATTAGTCATTTTCTATGGTCTGAGGTTCTGTCCTTTACAGGCCTTCTTTCTTTTGACTATTTATCTTAGTTTCATCTTGAGAGCACATTGCAGAATGTGCCTTCCTTTAAAGATAAGAAGTCTGTGTTGTTATCATAGGTTCACAAAATTAACTGCTCTGTCTGGCTTTAGTTGTAGAAAACTGTTACAAACAATATTTTCTAATTAATTTTTGAGGCTGGAGCGATAGCACAGAAGTAGGATGTTTGCCTTGCACACAGCCAGCCTGGCTGAGCTGGGTTCGATTACTCTGGGAGAGTCTGGCAAGCTACCAAGAGTATCTCACCCCCACGGCAAAGCCTGGCAAGCTACCCATGACGTATTCAATATGCCAAACACAGTAACAACAAGTCTCACAACGGAGATGTTACTGGGTCCGCTCGAGCAAATCGATGAGCAACGGGAGGACAGTGACAGTGACAGAACTTTTGAGGTAACTGATTTTATAACTGTATCCATTTGTCACATTTTATTTTTTAATTGAACCACCATAAGATATACAGTTACAAAGTTGTTCATGATTGAGATTCAGTCATACACTGTTCCAACACCCATCTCCTTGTCATTGTACATCCCCCTCTACCAATATCCCTAGTATCCCTCCTGCTCCCCTCACCCAACATGGCTCTACGCAGATTCTCTGCTCCCCCCCTCCACCCTCCTCTAATGTTCCTTTTAGGCATTATAATTTTTGATACTGTTACTGGAATGGTATCACGTACATCATTGAACTTCCTTTCAGTCTCCAGTTCTTGTCCAGACTGATGATTTCCAGCTGTCATTGACATACTGGTCTCTTTGTCATAACTGCCCTCCCCCGCCTCCTTGTGACAAGCTTCCTATTATGGACCAGTCATACTGGCCCTTGCTTCTATTGTCTTTGGGTATTATTTTCTTACTGTGTTTTTTATATCTCAAAAATTAGTGCAATCATTCTCTGATCGATATCTCTCTCTCTCTCTCTCTCTCTCTCTCTCTCTCTCTCTAATTTAACTCAGGATGATTTCTCCATACCCATCCATGTATGTGCAATTTTTTTTGGCTTTTTGGGTCACACCCAGCAATGCTCAGGGGTTACTCCTATTCTGCACTCAGGCATCACTCCTGGCATTGTTAGGGGGAACATATGGGATGCCAGGGATGGTACTTGGGTTGGTCCTGTGCAAGGCAAACATCCTACCAGCTGTACTATCACTCTGGTTCCAGTATATGCAAATTTTATGCATTCATTTTTCCCTAATAGACACATAGAATTCCATTGTATAAATGTACCAGAGCTTCTTTATCCACTCATCTGTTGTGAGGCACTTGGGTAGTTTCCAGATTCTGGCTAATGTGAAGAGTGGTGCAATGAACATAAAAGTGTAGATGTCTTTTCTGTATTGTGTTTTAAGCTCCTTGGGTATATTCTCATGGAGTGGTATTGCTGAATTATATGAAAACTCAATTTCTAGTTTTTTTGAGGAATGTCCATGTTGTTTTCCAAAAAGGTTGGATCAATCAGCATTCCTACCAGCAGTGCATGAGAATCCCTTTCTCTGTGGACAGCAGCAACAACATTGGTTGTTTTTGTTCTGTATATTGTTCTGTGGGTGGTTCAGCAGAAAGGGTACTTTAGAAGGGCACTTAAGTTGGGTTGCCCTCTTAGGAAACCACACCTGTCAAAACATTTTAAAAAGAAGGTGAATCATTTCTTTGAATGAAAAAAATTCTCAAAAATTGATCAACTTCCCTTTATAATTGATTCTCTGTAGCTTCTTGTGCCAAAAACAACATACTGAATTCTTTTGGGTGCATTTTCTTTATTGAGCTAGCCGTCACTCCACATAATTTTGCAGGTTTCTTTAGTTAACCAGCTTTTTTGTATGAGTCACAAATTAAAGTCTTTTCTGTTGAAACTATTTTATCCAAATGAGAACTTTCCCAACTTTCATTCTTAACTCATTCAGATGTTTAACAATGGATGGGGAATCCATGCCCTTGACATATTCCTTGATAGGAGGCAATATTCTTATTAGCTTTTACCAATTGGCGCTACATTACAATTGCATCTTTCAAGTGTCCAAGTTTTCTGGTCCATCTCGTTTACCTTCCATACTCATTTAAAAATTAGTTAATGTTACTCTTAACTCCTTTTTTAAACTTTAGTGCACTGGAGGAAAAAAAAGAAAATATAAAAAATAGTAGTTACCACCTGATTTAAAAACTGTTTCTGCTTATAAATGTATGGAAATGAAGAGTATCATGCTAAGCGAAATAAATCAGAAGGAGAATGATAGACATAAAATAACTGCACTTATTTGTGGGATATAAAAAGAAGGAAACAAAACATAGTAAGAGACTAACACCCAACGACAGTAGAAACAAGGGTCAGGACAAATGGTCCACAGTTGGAAGTCTGCCACAAGGACTGGAGGAGAGGGATGTTGGGACAGAAGGGACCATTATGACAATAATGGCTGGAAGAGATCGCTTGGAATGGGAGATGTGTGCTGAAACAACCAAACATGATGGCCTCTCAGTATCTGTATTGCAAACAATAATGCCCAAAGGGGGGACGTACAGGAGGGGGGGAAGAAGAAAAATGCCTGCCATAGAGCAGCTAGGGTGGTGGTGACAGGGGGGAAATATGGGTGATATTGGTGGTGGGAAATGTACACTGGTGGAGGGATGGGCGTTAGAACATTGTGTGACTGAAACTCAATCATGAAAGCTTTGTAACTATCTCACAGTGACACCTTGGTTAATAAAAAATAAATTGTAAATTAAAAAATTATTTACTAGTCACTTCTTATAAAATTACAAGTTAACCAAGTATGCTACTCTTCTTCTAGATATCGTAGGTGGCAGGGTTACTGGGGAGAGTTACAAGAACAGGACTCTGCCATTTATCTGTTCTTTGTTTTCTGTCAGACAAAGAATGCAAAAACCGGATGGTAAAGATAATAGTAGAGAGACATTTATTTCTTTACAAAAGAAAGAAAGCACACCAAAAAAATGTGGGATTGGGCACTCTCAATGGAAATTCACATACTTGGTCTGGGAATGAGTTTGTTGTTATTAGCATCATTGTTGGTTTGTTGATTGGTTCACTTGTTCTTTGGGTTTGGGGCCACATGCAGCTGTTTTCTAGACTTATTCTTGATTCCTCTCTTACATACTAGGCAAGTACAATACCCCATATCTCCACCTAAGGGGGTAGGGATTTTTAAGAAGTGAACTAAGGGAGAGAATATAAATAAGGATTTAGACATGGATAGTAATTAGGGGTGGGAGGGAAGTGTTAAAGTTGTGCATGCTTGTAAGAACTACATGTTTCCCCATACATTGCATGTTTCATTAACATCTAATTATGCAGCTAGAATTCTTGTAAATTAATATGTATTTGGAACTTAATGAGGAGAAAAGTGTTACAGGGTCAGGTATCTGTTCACTCATGGTCTGAGCATGATCTAGTAGCTGACTGGAACTGGCTTTCCAAAATTCTCTCTCAGGAAATTGGTAACCGCAAGACTGTCTAGATTGAATTCTTAAGGTCCCCCCCTTTTTTCCCTTTAGACACATTACAAAGTCCTTTTTGTTTCCTATAGTAGCTTTCCACACTGCCTATCCTTTGACAACAATTTATAAAATAGGCCCTCTATGCATTGATTGTGATCTTTCCAGCTGCAAGAAAGGACTCCTTGATATCTGACATCTGATCATTCAGTCAATGCTGCATATATATTTTTTCATAAAATATTACCTCAAGTCTAGGTACTTACTTTTGTATTGATCAGGATGAGAGGTATCTAGCTCTTGGTATTATAGGTCTCAGAATTTGATTGTCAACCAATGTCATTTGTGTTAGGCACTCAAACTTTCAGAATCTTATGGAAAGTTTTAATTTATTCATTTGAAATTGAAAAGTCTATCTCCATAACTAGAAGTTATATATCCAGAACATAATCTTTCCTGAGTCAAGAGATTCCAGAAACAGCCTTGTAATCAAAATAATTCTTAGTTGTTAAACATTATTCATTACTTGATTATGAGCAGCCTTCATTATCAGATAATTCAGCCAATCTCTGTAGAAGTAAGTCCACTTTTATGGGTATATAAAGAAAACAGAGTTCATCTGTTTTTCTCTGATAAAACTGTCTTTAAATACCTTACATTCATAAAACAGATAAGTAAGAAATGCTTAACATACACACACACAACACTTATGATATAATATCAATGTTTGAGAATAACAACATTCAGTGATGGGAGGTAGTGGAACTTGGAGGATAAAAAGGAGAGAGATATTTTAGATATAACAACCAATGAAATTCATTCTCAAGTATTGATAATGGAATTGCAACTCAAGAGAGCAAAAATTAGATCACAGATCTGAGAAAATAACTTTCTGTGTACAAAGAACAATAGGATCAAAAAGGTCAGAGAAATGAATGGGCTCAGAATGTTGGAAGGATTGAAAGAAGACCAGGAAAGGAGGAGAATGGTAAGGAGAAAGGTATGTGGTCATGTCTTAGGAATTGTCCTGGGATGTATCATGTTCAGTTTTTCTGGAGATGCAAGAGTTTGTTTTACTCTCAGCCCACTGGAACCATGGAAAGTTTTAAGCCAAAAGTTGAGTTGATTTCTATTATAAATCAAAAGATCACACTGAATGGCTGCTATGTAGAGAATGAACCGTGACAGAACAAAGTAGAAACAGGTCATTGTTGCCCAGGTATGAAATCACTTGGATTAAGGCTATTGCAATATATGGGGATAAGTGGTGGATTATTAAAACTGTTTTGTGAATAAGAGTTAAATTTTTCAGTTAAGTTTTGGGGAAGTGAGAAAATGAGGGTCACTTCTTAGCCCAAGAAATGTGATTATTCAGCCTGAGAAATGTGGTGGTTGTGATTACATTAACTATGATAAGGAAGACATCTGGGGCAAAGGCATGAATTTTATTTTGGACATACTAAATTTGACATGTCTATTAGACAGCAAAGAGGCAATGTCAAGTAGGCAGCTGGGTATATAAATCTAGAGCCCAGGGAGTGTTAAGAGCTGCAGATAGCGATTTATGAGTCATCAGTGCAACAATGTTATTTTAAACCATAGAGAAGGATGAGATCACCTAGAGAAGGAAGTTGCAGGGGAAAGAGGGTGGACGACAGAGGGTGAGCAGTGGAGGAGGAACCAGAAATGGAAATTGAAAAAAAGAGCAAGGTTGGGGTTGAAGGATAATAAAGAGTGAGTGATGTTAAGGAAACTAAGTCGAGATTATTCTATAGGAAAAAGTCAAATGTCAAAATCTGTCTAACATTCTATCTAGTTTTATAATTTTTGTTTCTCCTGAATATCCATAATAGTAAGCCACTTACTCCTCCCTTCTCTCCCTCTTCTCTTTCATTCTAGAAATGCTGTCAATTATAGAATAGTAATTTTAGGAGTGTTGTCTTTTGATCAGGTATATTAAGAAGAGAATAGAATTACATCTTGAAAATCAGGACTGTCTTTAATCTATGTTTCAGCACTGACACTGATATGATGGATGGGCTGTAACTGATGTTATCCGAGGGAATATGGAGTGCTTACTTAAATTCTCAAAGTCTTATTTTGCTCACTTCTTATCTTGGATGTATAGTAGTCATATCAGAGCTTTTGTGTGGATTAATTGACGTAGCATATGCAAAGCGCTAAGTTGAGGGCAATGACAGATTTGTTGTTTTTTTTTTTTCCTCATTGGCTAACTGAGAAGATGGAGCACTATCTCGCAATCCAGGAAACATGAATTGGTTGATTGTTAAGAGCTATGTTGGGAAGATGGTGTTTATGTTACTGTTGTTGTCATATACGCTTCAGTCTATCAAAAAAAAATGCTCCTGGCTACCTGGCTGTCCGGCTACTAAATACATATCCTTTGGAGTTGGGGTCAATATGTGTAAAACTGAGATAAGTGATGTTTAAAGAGATGGAACAACCTGATAGAAACATATACCTCTGTGAAGAATTATCTAGGTCTGACCATGAGATTGTTATATCAGGCTGGATGGCAAGTAGATAGGGTAGAGAGAGGGACCTCTGAGGAGCTGAGAGAAGGTCAAGAACTCTGTTAAAATGAGCAGGATTGCCCCACCTTTGGGCATCTCACAGGCCTATCTTATTCTCTGAAGCATAAGAGAATGGGTCAGGGATATAATTGAGCATGTGTCTCAAATCCGTTTTCCAGAAAATGAGGCCGTTAGCCCCAGCTGCACTCTGAGAGGTTTTGTTAAACATAAAAATTCCTCTGAAAATGTTACCATTTCCCTTATGGCTCCTCTGTGGCAGCAGTTTTCAATGGTGGAGACATTTAGATGGGAGTGACTATCTTATAGTAGGGCAGGGAGCCCCAGTGGTGGAGCTATGGCAATCCCTTTCTCCTAACCAACCCCACCTCACCCCTGCCTCTTGGAGAGCATTGCATCTCAAGTGTGGTAGTGAGACACCACACACCTTTCTTAACACAAGACCTACTATACTGTTTTTTTTGGGGGGGCACATCCAGAAATGCTCAGGAGTTATTTCTGGGTTCTGCATTCAGGAATTACTCCTGCCAGTGCTTGGAGGATCATTGGGGATGCTGGAAATTAAACCTGAGTTGGCTGCATGCAAGACAACACCCTACCTGCTATACTATTGCTCTGGCCCCTATAATACCTATGTTTAAGTTCAAATTCACTGATCAAGTTAATTTTAACTTTTTTTTGAGAGGGCATCATCACTTTGGCCTAACTGTAAAAAAGGTAGTGTAATAGCAGTGATGGTGGGCTTTCTTGACACCAGTCTTGAGTCTATCACTTAAGATGTCTGTGATTTTTATTAAATTGTTTAGCATATCTAAGTCTGTTCCCTCATCCATCAAATGGTACTGATATCTTTTCTTATTCAGTACATTGTTTCCTTTAATAATTAATCAGAATAAAAAGCTTAGTTTGCATTATCAACTCGGTACAACTAGTGCTAAGTGTTTAGTCATTCTTGATGAAGTATGTTAAGTCTATCATGCAGGAACAATTAGAAACTCCTATTAGGAGCCATCTTCAAGTTCTTGAGTGAACTGATAGTATTATGATGGTTGTACATTTGACTCTGTCCTCTTAGATGCTTTGGGAAGAAATATCATGTTAGGAAGATGTGGGAAACTAACTTTCTGATATAGTCGAGAATATTGACACCTCCTCTAGTTTTATATTTATGAGAATGTCTAACCTATAAAACAAAATGTCAGAAAAGAGCTGGAATCATTTAAATGGGCATGTTTATCTTTAGGGTGTGTGTAGCTATATGTGATAGAAAACTGTGACAGAAACTGAGTTAAACAGGAATAAGATGTACTATTACAAAGCTACAAGTTCAGAGGTAATGTTACTCATATTCTGGAAGACCCACTTTTCCTACCTGTATACCATCCATCCTCAAAGTCTTGTTCTTGCCTTCAACTGTTGTAGGGTAACATTGCTTTGTCCTTCCACAAGAAGGTTAGGTTTATCTGGTTACATCCATCAATCTGGTTATACCCATCACAGTGCTCCTGAGGCACTTCCACTTCCATTGTGTTTATCTGTAAACAGTCTTCCCTATGCTCTCCTTCCCGCCCAGTTAATCAGCTTTCCCCTTAATCAGACTGTTAATTTCTAAGATCAGTTTCCCAGAAATCTATGATTTTATATATATGAGTGAAATATTACCTTTCTCCTCTCCTTATGCCTTATGAACAGTTTACTTTAAAGCAATATCCTTTTTGTGTAGATACAGGAAGACTGTTAACATCATGCTTTGTAACTTAGGATTTGATTGGCTTTGAATATTATTCACTCCCGGGCATCTGCTTTCTCGACTTAAGCCTCAGTTGCCCTTACTTCCAAACACCCCAAAAGCAGGGTCCCGATGAGGGACTGAATGGACCCAGGGCAAGCGGTAAGCTACCCTGGCAGCAAAATGGACCAGGCCAAAGTGCCACTATTCTTAATTATAACTTAAGAGTTTGATCATAGAAATGCTGTCATGATCCAAAGGTAACGACGAGACTAGGATCCTGCTAGGGGTGGGAAAGACTATCTGGCCTGAGCACTGTAGTCTGAGATCGAGATGGCCCTAGGAGAGCAATTCTATAAGTTTAAGATATTTGTTACTGTATCCATACAAAATGATTTATATCATAAATGCTTATATGCTTGTCCAACAAGGAGAGGAGAGACACACACTTGGGATTCCACTCTAGGGTGGATCCTCCTACTGAGAAAGGATCTGTCTTAGGAGCGGCTTTCCCTGAGGCGAAGATTTCTACCCCTATTGATTTCTACCCCTATTGATTGTGACTGCACCTATGTGTAATTGTTCCCCCAATTCCTCATGGAGAGAGGATTTAACTGTACTGTAGGAGTGGGCTAGGGGTTCAGAAGAAAGAAGCAGAGAAAGAGAAGCAGGATGAAGGGGAATGTAGAAGGAGAATGAAGTAGCATGGGGGAGGAAGAGGAAGCAGAGACAGACAAGAGAGACTTGTAGATGGAGAGAGGAATGAAATAAACTGCTACTAATACCAACCAGCCTGGCCCTCGTTCCTTCCTCTGCCTGACCATCACCATCGACCTCCCCGGGTGGGAGAAGGCTGAGACTACCGAACGCGGGCGGCGGGAGAGATAGAGCCACCACCGCTGTATGCTGCGCCCCCTTTGTGTGAGATTACACAAACTGTGATCTTCTCCAATCACTAAATAGCTCTTAACCTGCTGAGACATCACCTACAGACAGGGTGATGTATACAGAAAGAAGAGATCTTTTCTTCTTATGTGTTTCTTTATATATATAACACTGTCCTCCCATTTTTCATTGATTTGCTTGAGCAGGCCCAGTAATGTCTCCACTGTAAGACTTCTTGTTACTGTGTTTGGCATATCAAATATGTCACGGGTAGCTTGCCAGGTTTTGCCTTGCAGGCGAGATACTCTTGATAGCTTGCCGGGCTCTCCGAGAGGGGTGGAGGAATCGAACCTGGGGCGGCCCGGTTGGCCACAAGCAAGGCAAATGCCTTACTGCTGTGCTATCACTCAGCATATCTATATCTATATCTATATCTATATCTATATCTATATCTATATCTATATCTATATCTATATCTATATCTATCTAGCATACTGAGGCAATGGCCATAAGAAGTTGCAGATATTTTCAAACTTGTTGATGATTCCTATGATTTCCACTATTACAGAAACATCCTTAGACATGAGTTTGGTGTCAAGAGTTGAACATTATTTCAACAGCTTCCTAGTTCAACATACCATGAGCCTCTTTAACTAGGTCCCTAACTTTTTCCATGTAGGAAATTGCACATGCTAAAGTCTATTACTTAGAGAACCTCATTCCTATTTCTAATTAAAAAAAATCAATTTAGGTTATCTATCACAAGCAACAGAAAACAATTCTGACTGATGTAGACAGGAGATAAATTTATTTAAAATGTGCTAACTGTTCTAACATGATGGATTTTCCTCTGCTGTAAAAGACATTTTAGGGACAATTGACAAAGTCTGAATAAAATATATAGATTAGATAATAGCATAGTGTCCATATTAATTAATGATTTTGAAAATTGATGAGTGCCTAAGAGAATTTATTTTCAGTAGATATGTAATGACATCTTAGTGATAAGATATCATGTCTACTATTTACTTTAGCCAGTTTAGGAAATTTTAAAAGAGATGAAGAAAGCAATATATGATAATCAAAATTGGAAATAGTGCTGACAGATAGCCAGAATTTATTGAACCACTCTTATTATTTTTAAATAAATTTTAAGTCATATTCAACTAAAAGTTTATTTAGTTGGGTTTGGGGATTATACCCACTATTGCTTTGGTTCTATTTTTATTTTAGTTTTATAACCTGTTAAGCTATCTCCCTGCCTCCTTCGATTTATTTATTTTTCAATGATGCAAAAAAGAACAGTAAGATTACAAGCAGTATCAGTTCTAACAACTTCATTTAATAAATCTCAGAAGCCAATCATGAGCGACATAGTGGAGAGCTCAAGAAGAATCTAGATTGCAAGATATCACTCTGAAAGCCTTCAGCACTGGAAATAATGTTCCAATCACTCCTTGCAACAGAAATGTTGCCCCCCACAATCCTCAACCCACAGTATCCTGGACACTAAATTTGTTCTGCAGCTGTGGCTGGCACTACATCACTATCAACACAATGACTGCAACTGCTTTCAGGTGAAATTGGTGTATTAACTTCCTCATCACTACTTCTGCCAGGGACACATCTCTGGGACCTCTGCTTCTTTTAGCTTTGCCATGTTCAATTCAAAGTCCAGGGTGCAGGATCCAATTGATAAAGCTCCAATAGCAGCATGGTAACTAGATGAAAGTCTGGTCTGTAAAAAAAAAATAAATAGATAATCAGGAATTTCCAGTCTTTAGAGTGATACACACATGTCAAAATCCATGCTCTTGGTACTTTTTTTTGAAGGTAGGAGCAAAGGAAAATGTATCATTTTAACTTGAAAGGAGTAAAGTATTCACGATTTTGATTCCTCTATCCCCCCCTATTCTGAGAGTGTGAGTTCACATGAAAGAAATTATCCTTGATGAAATTTTGCTACCTTCTGATATTGCATGAAAAAGCTGAACCTTTGTTTTCAGTGGGATTGACTTTATTTTGAATATACTTTATGCTGGACACACACACAATGCTTCTATATGCACTCCTTTAAATGTTTGCCTCACTTTTATTTCTTTTTATAAAAATACTTGATTATTTTATATATTTTTGCTTTAGCAGATATTTAGTTATGTCTTTCATACAATTCAGCCTTCAGCCCTGATCAGTATTTAGTGCATAAGACATTTTTTCTTAAGATAAAAGTGCATAAGACACCGTTTCTTTTTTTCCTTTTTTTTATTAGTGAAACACCATGAGGTACAGTTGTAGACTTACAAATTTTTGTGCTTGGGTTTCAGTTATACAATGATCAAGTACCCATCCCTCCACCAGTGTCCATTTTCCACCACCACGGATCACAGTATCCCTCCCACCCCCCGTCCCCCACCTCCCATCCTGCCTCTGTGGCAGGGCATTCCCTTTTGTTCTCTTTCTCTCCTTTTGGGTCCTGTGTTTTGCAAGAGAGGCATTGAGTGGCAATCATGTTTGGTATATAGTCTACTTTCAGCATGCTTCTCCCACCCTCGGAGTATCCTCCCAACACCCTTTATTTGGTGCTCCCTTCTCTATCTGAGCTTCCTTTTCCCCTAGCACGTGTGGCTGGCCTCCATGTCATGGAGCAAAATTTCTGGTACTAATCTTGGCCACTCCTGGGTGTTAGTCTCCCATTTTGTTGCTTTATGTTCCCCAGATGAATGCAATCTTTCTGTGTCTATCCCACTCTTTCTGACTCATTTCGCTTAACATGATACTTTCCATGTAGTACCACTTGTATGTGAATTTCATGACTTCATCTTTTCTAACAGCTACATAGTACTCCATTGTGTAAATGTACCAAAGTTTATTTAACCAGTCATCTGTTCTTGGACACTCAGGTTTTTTTTTTTTTCCAGATTCTGGCTACTGTAAAGAGTGCTGCAATGAACAAACAAGTGCAGATGTCACTTCAGCTGTACTTTTTTGCAAGACACCGTTTCTTGCTCAAACCTTGTTTATAGTAAAATATAAATAGACAAAAAAATATTAAGGTCTTAACTCCAGTCCAGTAGTATGATAAGTACTATTTGTGCATTAAACATTCCAAGAATAAGTACATTTTCTTCAAATCTTGTTGGAATAATATAGGAAAATAGTAATGCCATGCAATTATTGAAAAGCATATTTTTAAAGGGAGTTTTGTGTACACTCCTTTATTATTTTATTTTATTTTATTTTATTTGCTTTTTGGGTCACACCCGGCATTGCACAGGGGTTATTCCTGGCTCATGCCCTCAGGAGTTACTCCTGGCGGTGCTCGGGGACCATATGGGATGCTGGGAATTGAAGCCGGGGGGGGGGGGGGGGGGGGGGGGGGGGGGGGGGGGACGCTTGCAAGGCAAACGCCCTACCCACTGTGCTATCGCTCCAGCCCCTAAAGAGCATTCATTCATTCATTCATTCATCATCCTGTTAATCATCCATTGCCTCGAGCAGGCCCCAGTAACGTCTCTTTCATCCTAGCCCTGAGATTATATTCAAGGCTTTTTAGGAGAATGAGACCCATCATTGTTACTGGTATTTGGCATATTTGGTGCGCCACGGGGAGTTTGCCAGACTCTGCCCTGTGGGCAGGCTATATTCGATAGCCTGCAAGTTTGTCCAGAGTAGGAATGAGCATATTTTTACCTTTATTGGTGTTCCTCATAAAAATGATTAGAGAAAATAGAAAGCATGCAAATTGTCTTTAAATCTAGTTGGAATTGTTATTTGATTGTTGAAAGTTTTTCAGAGAGGTGGAAGAAATTTTTAACATTTTATATTTGGCTGTCAGATTTGAAAATCAATTTAACTGATTTTTAGTAGTAACTGTTGTTCTGAGAGAAATGATTAAGAAGAAGGCCTGAGGAGCAGAAGTAAACCTTTACTAACATTCCTTGAGGATGATCCAGGTAGATAATCTAAGTGATGGAACTTGGTAGCAGCAAGCAAGTATTGCTTGTATTTTCAAATACTGGAAAACATCCTAGTTGGGGATGGCCTTAAAATTTACTCATCAATTACAGATAGCATCTTGGGGAGTATCACAAATACCTTGGAGGAATTTTGTCCAGGAAATTTGAAGAAACTGTTATCTCTGACCTCAAACCACCTCTTCCATAATGAGTGACCCTTCTTACCTGAAGACTTCCACTGTTGTATCACAAACCTCCTATTCCAAATTACATATCAATTAATAAACTATTGAAATTCAGGACAATGACTTGAAAATCTCAGAAATACTCCAGAAACATATTTATCTGTGTTGTCTTATGGAAGGATTTTGAGATCTTCTGTCATATGTCAAAGTATCAAGTTTGAGATTTTGTAGATACAAAACTCACATTAGGGCTATACAAAACTTCAGATTTTTCCAGAGTTACTTTTGGCTATTGAAGGTGCTTATTCAAACCGGTCAGTGAGATAACATATTCTAAAATGGATAAAATATGGGGGCTGGAGAGATATTATATGAGGTAAGGCACATGCTTTGCATACAGCAGACCCAGGTTTGATCCCTTACATCCAGAGCACCGCCAGGAGTAATTCCTGAACATATAATCAGAAATAACCCCTGAACATCACCAGGTGTGGCTCAAAAGCCTAAAAACATTGTTTTTTAAAAATGGTTAAACTTTGGGGGCTGGCGATAGCACAGCGGGTAGGGCGTTTGCCTTGCATGCAGCCAACATGGCTGACACAGATTCCCAGCACTCCATATGGTCCCCTGAGCACCGCCAGGAGCAATTCCTGAGTGCATGAGCCAGGAGTAACCCCTGAGCATCGCCGAGTGTGACCCAAAAAGCAAAAAAAAAAATGGTTAAACTTTGAAGGCAAATGAACCTATGAAGGAGAAGTAGGTTTTAATATTTCTTTTTGGGTTCATACGGATGGATTCATGTAACTTGGATCCATCAATATGTGGAAATCTATGAAAAAGCTTCAGTATTTTAATTTATTTTTTGTTTTTGAAATTTAAAAAATTGTTTTGCTTCAGTATTTTTATCAGTTTACTCAAAGCGAAATCCATATGTTGTGAGTGTTTTCCCATGTATATGTGTTTTTCTGAGGAATGTCTATACTTTCTCCTTTCTGTTGACTTCCCAAAGAGATTCAGGATCTGAAAATTTTTGGAAATATTGCTCGCTAGTGAAAGATACAAATCTATCTAAGTCAAGGATGTTTCTAGCCTTAGGCAAAGCCAGGTTGAAGGACAGAAGCGAGTCTGTCCTTGGAGTGACTTGTATAAAGAATACTAAAATATTATTGGAATAGGTCAGGTGAAAAATTGAGTTAGTCTTATCCTGAGTATTGACCTTGAGTGAAATTAAAAACTTCTTAAATGTTTCCAACATCAGAAGAAATGATAAATATATTGCAATGGGATATTAGCTAGTAGTAATTAGTAATGTAAATGTATCTGGTTGATAAGTTGTACACTAAATTTGCAAGATATCTGTTATGCGTATTTCAATTAAAAAGAAAAAGACTGTTTAGATATTTTTGCTGTTTAGATATTGTAGCATCCAAAAAGTCATAGTTGAGATTCTAAAATTAAATGGTAAATAAATATCTTAGAAAAGCGACTCCCTTTCTTCAACAGAGTCATATTTAAAGAATTGCACTTGAATAACGATAAGTAATTTTTGAAAAATTGTTTTTATTCATATCTCCCTTATAAATGAAAGAATATCAATGCCATATCTTATTTCTCATCATTTCCTCTGCACACTCACTATTTTGTTGCTGCCAGTAAGTCCCATATTTCATTAATCCCTCAACACAGCTATTACAGGGCCCTTCACAAGAGAGCTCTAAAAATTCTCTATTCCTCTCTTACTACTCTGGCAGTGCTGCACTTTATTGTCCTCAACTTAATTACTTTAACTCACTCCTTTTTTTTGTCTTCTCTCTCCTGGTGTGACCCTCTCCACTGTCTCAGATTCTGCCTCATGCATGTTTAGTAAAGAATCCCTTTTGAAAGCAGAAGTTGGGGGAAAGAAGAAAAGACAGAAAGCAAACTCATAATTTCTTTCTGATTGGAGTGATAGCACAGCAGGTAGGGCATTTGCCTTGCACGTGACCAACTCAGCGACCCAGGTTCCATTCCTCCGCCCCTCTCAGAGAGCCCAGCAAGCTACCGAGAGTATCTCACCCGCAGGGCAAAGCCTGGCAAGCTATCCATGACATATTCGATATGCCAAACACAGTAACAAGTCTCACAATGGAGACGTTACTGGGCCCGCTCAAGCAAATCGATGAACAATGGGAGGACAGTGACAGATGAGGTAAAATACTAATTAGAAGAAACGATTGATTCTACATTTTACTTAATTTCTTAAACATTTAGCATGGCCCCAGGTAGCCTTCTTATTTGGAAAACCACCAAAGGAAAAAAAATAGAAATGTTTGATGTTGTCCAGAATTTTGTTCCGAATTCTGCTTTACATTGTGAAAATGAATGCCAGAGACTAAATCTGCATGTAGCTTTTTATTAATATAAAATTAGTTTCCTTTTATCCTGATCCAGAGTTGACGAGCTCATATAAATCTTTTCACCCTTGCCAGATAGCATGCAAGACACTGGTGAACGGAGATGAAAGGGCACATCCTAACTTTCAAGGACTAACCAGTGGACAGGGAGATAAAAGGATAATTAGAGTGTATGAAGATAAATGCAGCAGTAAGGATGTATGTGTTGATCCATGGGAATTCATAGTTGCAAGCATCTATATGGTAGGCCTTATGCTAACTTCTGGAAAATTAATAAACATTAGATAAAGGCAAGAGTGTAATTGCAGAAGGTACAGAGAGATCAAAAAAATGATCGTGTTAAATGAAGTGAGTCAGAAGAAGAAACACAAACACTGGATGATTTCACTTAAATGTGAAATACAGAATAATAGGATGTGAAGTTCCATGATCTCAAAGGGAAGATACCCAGACCACCCTTGACTCTTTGAGCATAGAAATGAGAAGAACAGGAGAAGAAAGAAACCAATCAGAATAATAAGAAGAGAAGGATGGGAGGTAGCCAGGGTAAAACTCAGAGGTCTCAAGCATATCAGTAGTAGTGCAGAGAAGATATGCATGTATATATATGAACCACAGTATCAGTCTGTAAGTACAAAAGCAAAACTACAAAAAATCAAGTGCAAAATTGTGCCAAGGAGGCAGACTGTGAGGGTGGAAAGGAACTGGGGACATTAGTGGAGGGAAATTAACACAGGTGGTAGGATTGGTGTTGAAATACTATATGCCTGAAATCCAGCGAAGAATAACCATGCATCATGCTTCCCTAATATTTTTAGGGCCACGGTCACGGTCCTCCCATTGTTCATCGATTTGCTCGAGCGGGCCCAGTAACGTCTCCAATGTGAGACTTGTTACTGTGTTTGGCATATTGAGTACGTCATGGGTAGCTTGCCAGGCTTTGCCGTGCGTGCGAGATATTCTCGGTAGCTTGCTGGGCTCTCCAAGAGGGGCGGAGGAATCGAACTTGGGTCGGCTATGTTGGCTGCATGCAAGGCAAACGCCTACCCGCTGTGCTATTGCTCCAGCAATAAATAAAATTGGAAAAACTGAAGTATAGTCTGGCAGAAGAAAGCATAGAAAGAATTTCAACCAATGGTGATGCCCAGCTACCATTAGTTTACCCACAAAAGTATCTTTATTTTCCTCATGGAGAATTCTGACATTCTGCATCACTCTCCTATAGCCACAACTGCAATGCTTCCTGGTGGGGAATAGTGGCAACTAGATGGGCTCAGAGGTTACGCATTTGGGTTCTCTCCTTCTTGCTAGTAGAGTGATTTTGGACAGTTTACCTCTTCA
This sequence comes from Sorex fumeus, assembly GCF_029834395.1. Lineage (NCBI taxonomy): Eukaryota > Metazoa > Chordata > Mammalia > Eulipotyphla > Soricidae > Sorex > Sorex fumeus. Next base: position 63,429,000 of record NW_026606059.1, read on the forward strand.
TTAATTTTCTCATCTATAGGATGAAGACATATTGTTTCCGTAACAGGGTCGCAGTGACAATTTAATCAATCCTCATAATATTACTATCCTTCTGCAGATTTGTACCTAGAATACTTATTAGAATGCAAAACAAGTGGACTGTTTGTTATATGCATTGCCTGTTTAAAATGCGTTGCCTTTTAAACCTCAATAAATAGAATGTTCTGCAGCATTCTAAAGGTGGATTTTCTAACAAGGTTGACAAGGATTAGAGATGGATCAGATACTTCACTGTATGATGCAGAGAACAATGTTGTCTGTTCCTCTATATTTCCCCTACTTGGGAAAGTCATGATACAAAGTGATTAAAGTTACTGATCTCTGTTTATAAATGATAATTAAGGCATTATAAAGCATTAGATATTTATTTATACTCATTTCTGGATATAGATAAAATTATCAGTATTGGGAATATAAACTAGAGAAAACGGTTTATAAAAAAGCAGAAATCAAAAATTTAGACATAAATAAATTTAGTGTATAGCATAATGTCATTTAAACTTTGTTCACATATTTTATAAAAAGAAATATTGTTTATTTATAAAGCACTTTAAAGTTTTATCCCACTGAATAATTAAAAACATCTAAAGAAGTATATATAAAGCATTCTGAACTACATTTGGTGTGTTCAGGGCTTACACCAGGCTGCACACTCAGGGATCACTCCTGTTGGTGCTCAGGGAACCATACAAAGTGCCAACAGTTGAACATAGATCAGACAAGCACAAGACAAGAACCTTACTTGCTGTACTGTCTCTCTGGCCCCCTGAACATTAGGACTAATGTAAATGAAGAAAACCAAGATACAAATAAAGACAAACGTCATAGTATTTGTTCTGTTACCCCTTCCCATCCACCCCATCCTACACCCCTAGCTCTGCAATATTTGTATTGAAAAGGGATGAACATTCTGAAGGTCACTTTGGGAACTTGTCTGACTTCTAGGTAAACACTTGCTATATTTATCAAGAAGTCATAGTCACTGGTAAGATCAGCTGCTTGGAAGAGGAGAGTGTTTAGGGGAATGTATATTATTCATATTTATGGACTATTATAAAAGACTTTAGTGTTACTACCTCATATTTCATGCCACAGCAATAATAAGTGATAAAAAAAAAAGTTGTTGGATTTTATTTCATAAACATTTTATAGCCTGTGGTGTGTGTAGAATCATCTTGGAGTAACTCACATGACCTATAGGGAAGTTGGGGAAGGTATAAAATGCACATATGAAAGTGTAAGTGAGGGGCTGGAGTGATAGCACAGCGGATAGGGCATTTGCCTTGCACGTGGCCGACACAGGTTCAATTCCCAGCAATAGTCCCCCCGAGCACCACCAGGAATAATTCCTGAATGCAGAGCCAGGAGTAACCCTTGTGAATTGCCAGGTGTGACCCAAAAAGAAAAAAAAAAAAAGAAAGTATAAGTGAAAATTAAAGTGAAGGCTTACTCTTCAAGCCTGTGTTCGTTTTAGAGAATACATCTCACATGCTTGTTGCTACGTAGCTTTGCTTACCTTTTCTACTCTGGGGAAGTTTATGTTTCTTGAGCATACGCTTCTTCTCTTTTTCTCCTCTCACTTCTTTCAAGCAAGTGTCATTCAACATAAGCCATCTTGCCTCACTAAAAATAAACAAATAAAAGTAAAGAAAGTGAAGATGAGAATAAACTAAATAAATGAAAGAAATCCTTTAGTAATGTGTGTCTACAGGTATTGCCAAATAAGTAGAAGTAAGTAGTAAAATATCTCAGAACTTTGATTTCCACTTAAAATATGCATTCTAAATTCATGAGCCTACCAATCCCCCACAACTTTGGGAAATCCTTATAAAATAAATATGTGACAAGAAGAGTAATAAAGAGAAAATAAAGAGTCCTAGATGGAGACACCAAAAGTCAAAAGTCCCATGAATTTAGGGACAAATCTTGATTTGCCAAATTGACTTACTAGTAGATGCTTAATAAATATTTGCTCAGTTAATTAATAAATGAATGCATGGATAAATGCCAGAGACTATCATATTGAAATGTGTTCTATGGTATGCAGAATCTTCTTATGTTTTTATACTTGGTAACATATAAAAATGCTCTACATATGTGGAAAGAAAATGGGAAATAGAGGGAAGTTGGTGGAAGGGAAGAAATAAGCAAATTAAGGTACTATTGAATCATAGGATTTGGTCTTTCTCTAAAGCTTCATGGAAAAAGTCTGGTAAGGTAAAGGTAAAGGTAAAGGCTCTCCCGTTGATCGTCGATTTGCTCGAGCGGGCCCAGTAACGTCTCCATTGGAGACTTTGTTGTTACTGTGTCTGGCATAACGAATACTCTCGGTAGCTTGCCGGGCTGGCCTATCCGAGTTTGAAAAAGTCTGAAAATAGAGCAAAACAAAACAACAAAATGAGTAGTCTAAAGAAAACAGCATGACACTGAATTAAGAAAAGCTCTCTGACCAATGGGTTAGAACTGAGTACCCCAAAACAAATCCCCAGATCTATGTCTTTTACAACAAAGGAACTTGGTACATGAAATGGAGTAAAGATAGACTCTTTAACAAATGGATACTGGAAAAACTGGATAACCCATGTAAACAAATGGAGCTGGACCCCTATCTCACACTTTATACAAGTCAATTCAAAGTGGACTAAAGACTTTGAGATCAGACAAAATCTATATGATACATTTATAAAAATATAGGTAATAGGCTCCAAGAACCTTATTGTTATTCTCAGTGAATAAGAGAGAAGATTAGCACTCAACACCTCAGGTTTAAAAGGTTAATACCCAAGTATATATAAAGCACACAGAAAGTTCAACAACCAAAAAACCAAGATGAAATGAGATATCATCTTACACCAGTGATGATGGCATACAAACACACACACACACACAAACACACACACACACACGTGCACGAGAGAGAGAGAGAGAGAGAGAGAGAGACAGACAGACAGACAGATAGACAGACAGACAGACAGAGAGAGACAGAAAGAGACAGAGATTTTGTTTTGGCAGAGATGTGAAAAAGGAATTCTTATCCAGCTAGTGGGATTGGCAATTTCTTAGAAAAATAAAAATATAGTTTCATCTGATCCAGCAATTCCTCTTCTTGGTATATACCCCAAAGGCACAAAAAATATTATTCAAAAGAACATGCACACCATTAATCATCGCAGCTTCTTAGTACTGTAGTTAGAATATGGAATCAACCCAAGTATCCAAAAACAAATGAGTGACTTACAAAAGCACAATATACATACACAATGGAATACTATGAGGCTAAAAGAAATGATGAAATCATACAAGTGGCTACATCTTGGAACTGGAGGTTATCATGTTAAATGAAGCAAGTTAGAAGAAAAAGAATGGATACCTGATGATCTCACTTGTCTGCGGTATGTAGGACAATGGAAAGGAATGGAGGGATCAAAGGAAGGACACCTAAATTTATATAAATGAGAATGATAGGAAGAAAAGAAATTGAGAGGGAAGTAAGAAGAGGCAGATGGGCAGTAACAAGGGTAGAGGTCAGGGGCCTTGGGCAATTTATGGATGCAAAAGTGAGTTACATGTTTATATCCAAGTCACAGATTCAACAATACTTTAAGAAGGAGAACCAAACTACAACAAATAACTAAACTTGAAAATGTTCCTATCAGGGCTGGAGCAATAGCACAGTGGGTAGGGCGTTTGCCCTGCACATGGCCGACCTGTGTTCCATTCCCAGCATCCCATATGGTTCCCTGAGCACTGCCAGGAGTGATTCCTGAGTGCAGAGCCAGGAGTAACCCCTGTTCATCGCCAGGTGTGACCCAAAAAGCTAAAATAAATAAATAAATAAATAAATAAATAAATATGTTCCTGTCAAGCAGGCAGTTTAGGGAGTGCAAGAGGACTTGGGGATGTTGGTAGAGGTAAGGTCACATTGTGGTAGCATTGGAGTTAGAACACTATATGTCTGCAACTCTATTATAAACAACTTTTTAAGGGGCTGGAGCAACAGCAAAGCAGATAGGGCATTTGCTTTTCACGCCTCTGACCCGGGTTCAATTCCTAGCATCCCATATGGTCCCCTGAGAACTGCCAGGAGTAATTCCTGAGTGCAAACTCAGGAGTAACCCCTGTGCATTGCCAGGTGTGACCCAAAAATCAAAGCAAACAAATAACTTTTTAAATCACAGTACCTTAATGAAAATAAATTTTAAGACAAAAAAAAAAAAAAGAACGTTACTTGAAAGTCTTAGCCACTCTAATTGAAGGCAAGAACTAGGGTTTGAGAAAGAGCTCAGAAGGGGTTCTGAAGTGAATTCAATTAAAATCACGACTCTGCTATTTCTCCTTACTTGACCTTGTGCAAATTGATATTCGAAATGGGTGTCAGTGTTCTCACCTTTTCATGGGGAATAAGAAATTACTATGAAATAAAATTTTTTACAAAGATTGAATGAGATAGTCTATTAAAATGTGTTCAATAGCTTAGTAAATGTTTAGATAAATAAATCTCAAATATGCTGTTATGTTCATAAGTGTACTAAGGAAAACTTTTTCTTCAGTGTATTTTAAAAAGATGCCAACACAAATTGTAAGTATCTTAAAATTGCAGGTTTTCTTAAAATCTAATTTGTGGACAAGCCTAGTTCTTCTGATTAGTGGCACATTTTATATGATATTTCATATGCATGCTTAGAAATAATATAACATGGCACAGTAGCCACACTAGGGGTCATGTGTATTTCTGAGTTGTATACTCTTGGACATTTCCCCCTGGACAAACCCTTGTTTTCTTTTAAATAAATGTGCCTCTCTCTGTCTTCCCTCAAATTTCTCAAAACAATTTCACTTAATAAATAACATTATAAGGTCAATTATTTGGCAACAAAAGATAGCTATGTTATGCCATATGTTTTCAATGTTAAATGTTCCAATAACCTTAAAATTTAAGATATGCCAATAATATAATTGGACTTACAGACTAGCAGTAGGACAGCATTGATTCTCAGTTATAAATCCAGCTTTCTGGATGTTTTGGGAAAAAATGGGTCCTGTTGCTGTAATACATGACTGTGATTTCAGAAAACGTGAAGATATGAATGTGTATTTTGCTGTACTATCCCTGTTGGAATTCTTGAGCAGGTTTTCTGGAAACTTAGACATGAAAGAAAATGAATAAACAGATATAGGAGAAAATTCCTGTCAGAACTAACAACATTGGAGGCTCTAGGATGTTTGTGATGGATGGCCTTTAAATCTGTAGGGTTTCTAGCTATGCCAGGAGATATGTAAAGTTTAAAAAATATTAAGTAAACTAAACTGATCCTTTTAACTTCTTCTGCTATGTATATTGCCAGCTCTGGGCTCAGGGACAAATCTACTGACAAGTGATTAATATCAAAGAGAACCACCCAAATCCAGAGATACACATTATTCTGCCTCCATCTGCTCTTGGTTGACAGTCACTTGGACAGGACACAGCCACTTAGATAATATATGCCAGTGGGTCAAGTGTGGTCATGGCAAAAGTTGAGTTCCAGTTTATCCTTGTTCCCAGTGTTCTGTCATTTAAGGGATCCAAAAGGAAGGATTTTCTCAAATGTTGTCCTTATAAGCTAGGAATGATAGTTTCTCCCCCTTTCCTTGAATGTGATTTGGTCAGAGCATACAAGAATATATTTAGTCACCAGACTCACCAGTTCTTCCTCCACCTACTCGGTAACTAACCCCACTGTTAATTAAAATCAGAAAAAAGAGAAAAGAAGAAAATGTTATAGCTAGCAAGTTTCTTTACCATAACCCTGTCATCCACCTATAGCTCATTTTACAGATAAAAGAACAAGGTTTTGAAAGGGGATATATTTTACCATCAGAACACAAACTAATAACCCAAGATTCTTGATGAGCAGGCCAAACTATTTTCTGGCATTCATAGATTGAGAAGCATGGTGTTCTGACAGTGATTGACTGTGAATGAAGAAGGAAATAGAAAAGGGCTTCGATGAGAAAGTCTGATCTGCAGATTGAGTGAGCTTCAAAGAAAACAAAAGAATTTAATATGAGTTTGTATAAAGCCAAAAATTAATGAGTAGTCTGTTAATGTTTAAATGATATTAAAAAAGAGTGAGCATTTATGAACCTCCAAGGAGATGAATAAATATCAGAAATTTCTTTGCTCTGATATTTCATGTCTTAGAAAATCTAGTACTAAACTAGTCAAGTATATAAAAAAAAAGAAGCAGAGCAATGAAAGTCCATGATTCTCCCATTCCCAGGGCATTGGTTCCATTAGAGCACATAAAGTTGTACCTTTCTGGGGAATGGTTGAGCTAGATTCAAATATTCTGGTCTGTCTGCAGAGAGCTTCTCCACTGTGAAGGAGAAAATCAATGGAGCTAAAAAGAAAATGCAGATTACATTTTATACTTAGAAAGAATTGCTAAAGAGTTGAATTACATGAGAATAGCTCTGAATTCCTGGGAGCAGACTGATCCCTTGAAACTTCTGAATAGTCATGAAGCCTATTCAAACTGTAACTAGTCAACTCTTCTGCTAATAGGTTGATTCAGTCCCCAAAATTAACTGGTAGAATATATGATAGCTACCATAGATTGCAGGCAATGCTAACTTCTCTATTGGATAAAGAGTACCTGGAATTGTGGCACTGAGATGTACTTACTGATTTGTGTGGTACATCTGTGAAGTGGCTTTTAAGAAGAGGAAGTGGTTAAATTTCTCAATAATACAAGGAAGATCACTGAACTGGCAGGCTTCTACATAAACACGGAGAGGGAAATTGGACTTCAGTAGCCTAAAGTTGCAGCTACTTCTGAAGACTAGTTTAAATTAAACCACTCTTCTTTCCTGGGCCTTTGAACAGGTAAACTTAATTTTTTGATGTGTCAGTCCTTGTAGGTAATATATGTGAATAATAATTTCCCTCTCCACAGATTGCTGTGAAATTAGACTTAAACACTTATGAGAGGACTGGAGAGGTAGCTCAGGGCTAAAGCATGTGCTTTGTATGTAGGAGACCCAGGTTTGATGCCCAGCACTGCATGATCCCCAGAGCACCACCAGAAGTAACTCCCAGACACAGAGCTAGACCTATGTACACCACCAGCTATGGCCCTAACACCCAAGCAACAACAACAAAAAGAAACATATTTATGAGAGGATTATATAACATTGAGGCACATGTTCGGTGCTCTAAAGATCTTTAGGGATGCAGAGGAAATATTAAGTAATAAAAATGTTCTGACTCAAAGTTGGAAATAGAAAGGTTTATTGGAAAGTAGAAGGGCAAGGAAAAAGAAATGCCCCAGCTGGGGAGGAATTTAGTATTGGACTAAGTTAACTATGGCTCAGAGTTGGGTTTTTTTTTTTTTTATGTATGGGTCTTTTATAGTAAAACTGAGTCTTTGTGTTACTTACCAAGTGACAAAAATGTTTACAGAAAATTTTACAGGGTGGTCTGACTAGCTTCAGTCCTTTTTAATTATCTTTTTTGGCCATTAGCTTTAGGTATTGGCCATTTCTGTGCACCTAAGGTCTGAGGGAGATCCTGAAGAATTATTAATTTTTCATTTATCAGAAAGCGCCCAGAATTAACAGGATTGTTGAAAATGTAGGATGGAACGTCTCACAGCAGCTGGGGAAACTGAGACTTCCTTTTGATGTGGGCAGGTAGATAGGGAAAGGCCCTTGGCAATGAAACTCCCCAGATTAACAATGGAAGAATTCTAGGACAGACCCACCTTGTGGATACAGAAAACAAAGATCATCTGCAGACCCCAAGGATATAGGCCTCCTCTTCCCGATGAAGTCCTCTTCCCGATGAAGTTTTTCTTTTTGGACCTCCCTTTTAATCCGATTAACTTTAGTGATTCAGCCCAAAGAAGACCATCACGGCTCCCAAACTACCTGGTAACCTCCTTAGCAACGAACTTTTACCTGGGAAGAAGCTTCACATGGGGCAGACTGGAGAAACCCTATAAAGGCCACCTTGAACAAAGGAAGAGCGTGCATATGCTGCCTGAGCCCATGTGTGCTTGCGCCCACATGGCCGAACACATGTGGTGCCCGAGCATATGTGTTGCTAGGATATGTGTAGGGGCTCTCTCCGCCCTTGGAGAAGCGGTGTTCTCTCTTGAGTACTTTCTCTCTCTCTCTCTCTCTCTCTCTCTCTCTCTCTCTCTCTCTCTCTCTCTCTTTCTCTCCACACCTTAAAATACTTCATAGAAAATAAAAGAGGATACGAGGAAATGGAAAATTATCCCCTGTTCATAGATCGGGAGAATTAACATTGTCAAAATGGCAATACTTCCCAAAGCACTGTATAAATTCAATGCAATCCCTATTAGGATACCCAGGACATTCTTCAAAGAAGTGGAGCAAACACTCCTGAAATTTATATGGAACAATAAGCCCCCACGAATAGCTAAAGCAATTCTTGGGGAAAAGAAAATGGGAGGAATCAACCTCCCTAATTTCAAACTGTACTACAAGGCAGTAATAATTAAAACAGCATGGTACTGGAACAAAGGCAGAGCTGTAGACCAATGGAACAGGGTTGAATATACTGACATCTCCCCCAAGCATACGAGCATCTAATCTTCGATAAGGGGGCAAGAAAAGTGAAGTGGAGCAGGGAAAGCCTCTTTAACAAATTATGCTGGCAAAACTGGACGGCTACATGCAAAAAAATGGGCTCAGATCTCTGCCTAACGCCATGTACAAAAGTAAGATCTAAGTGGATTAAAGACCTCAACATCAGACTGGAATCTATAAGGTACGTTGAGGAAAAAGTTGGCAAAACCCTCCATGACATAGAAGCTAATGGTGTCTTCAAAGATGTCACACCGCTGGCCAAGCAAGTGAGAACAGAGACAGACAAATGGGACTATCTTAAACTAAGAAGCTTCTGCACCTCAAAAGAAACGGTGACCAAAATACAAAGACAGTCTACAGAATGGGAAAGGATATTCGCCAACTACACATCTGATAAGGGGTTAATTTCAAGGATATACAAAGTACTGGTTGAACTCCACAGAAAGAAAACATTCAACCCCATCAAAAAATGGGGAGATGAAATGAATAGAAACTTTCACAAAGAAGAAATCCGAAGGGCTAAAAGACACATGAGAAAATGTTCCACATTATTAATCATCAGGGAGATGCAGATCAAAACCACAATGAGATATCACTTCACACCACAGAGACTGACCCATATCTACAAGAACAAAAGCAACCGGTGCTGGTGCGGATGTGGTGAGAAAGGGACACTCCTTCACTGTTGGTGGGAATGCCGACTGGGTTCAGCCCTTTTGGAAAACAGTATGGACGATTCTCAAAAAATTAGAAATTGAGACTTCAGTAGCCTAAAGTTGCAGCTACTTCTCCCATTTGATCCAGCAATACCACTCCTGGGAATATATCCCAGAGAGGCAAAAAAGTATAGTTGAAGAGACATCTGCAATTGCCTGTTTATTGCAGCACTCTTTTTTTTTTTGATTGTTTACATATTTTATTCTCTGCAATATTTCTTTCTTCGGTTTTTTTTTAATTTTTTTCTATTTTTTTTTTTAATTTTCCCTCCAGTGGTTTTTTTTTCCCTTTATTTTATTTTATTTTTTTTTAAGTTGTAGATTTACAATTTTTTGTGCTTTGATTTCAATTATACAATGATCATATACCCATCCCTCCACCAGTGCCCATTTTCCACCACCATGGATAATATCCCTCCCACCCCCATCCCCCCACCCCCCCTGTCTCTGTGGCAGGGCAATCCCCTGTGTTCTCTCTCTCCTTTTGGGTGTTGTGGTCTGCAAAAGAGGCATTGAGTGGCAAACATGTTCAGTCCATAGTCTACTTTCGACATGCATCTACCCTCCTGGGAGGATCCTCCAAACATCCTTTATTTGGTGCTCCCTTCTCTATCTGAACAGCCCTTTCCTCTAGGATACCCGGCTGGCCTCTAAGTTATGGAGTAATCCTCCTGGTGCTGATCTCAGCTATTCTTGGGTATTAATCTCATACTTTGTTACTTTATATCCCCCAGATGAATGCAATCTTTCTATGTCTATCCCTCTCTTTCTGACTCATTTCGCTTAGCATGATACTTTCCATATTGTACCACTTGTATGTAAATTTCATGACTTCATCTTTTCTAAGAGCTACATAGTACTCCATTGTGTAGATGTACCAAAGTTTCTTTAACCAGTCATCTGTTCTTGGGCACTCAGGTTTCTTCCAGTTTCTGGCTATTGTAAAGAGTGCTGCAATGAACAAACAAGTGCAGATGTCACTTCGACTATACATTTTTGCCTCTCTGGGATATATTCCCAGGAGTGGTATTGCTGGGTCAAATGGGAGCTCAATTTCTAATTTTTTGAGAATCGTCCATACTGTTTTCCAGAAGGGCTGAACCAGTGGACATTCCCACCAACAGTGAAGGAGTGTCCCTTTCTCGCCACATCCACGCCAGCATCGGTTGCTTTTGTTCTTTTGAATGTGGGCCAGTCTCTGAGGTGTGAGATGGTATCTCATTGTGGTTTTGATCTGCATCTCCCTGATGATTAATGATGTAGAGCATTTTCTCATGTGCTTTTTTGCCATTCGGATTTCTTCTTTGAGAAAGTTTCTGTTCATTTCATTGCCCCATTTTTGGATGGGGTTGGATGTTTTCTTCTTGTGGAGTTTAACCAGTATTTTGTATATCCTGGATATCAACCCCTTGTCAGATGTGTATTCGGTGAATATCCTTTCCCATTCTGTAGACTGTCTTTGTATTTTGGTCACTGTTTCTTTGGAGGTGCAGAAGCTTCTTAGTTTAAGATAGTCCCATTTATCTATCTCTGTTTTCACTTGCTCGGCCAGTGGCGTGGCATCTTTGAAGATACCATTAGCTTCAATGTCATGGAGGGTTTTGCCAACTTTATCTTCAATGTACCTTATGGTTTCTGGTCTGATGTTGAGGTCTTTAATCCATTTTGATCTTACTTTTGTACATGGTGTTAGGCAGAGTTCTGAGCCTATTTTTTGCATGTAGCCGTCCAGTGATGCCAACACAATTTATTAAAGAGGCTTTCCTTACTCCACTTCACATTACTTGCACCTTTATCAAAGATTAGATGAGCATATGATTGAGGAGAGATGTCAGTGTATTCAACCCTGTTCCATTGGTCTGCAGTTCTGCCTTTGTTCCAGTACCATGCTGTTTTAATTATTACTGCTTTGTAGTACAGTTTGAAGTTCGGGAGGTTGATTCCTCCCATTTTCTTTTTCCCAAGAATTGCTTTAGCTATTCGTGGGGGCTTATTGTTCCATATAAATTTCAAGAGTGTTTGCTCCATTTCTTTGAAGAATGTCATGGGTATCCTTATAGGGATTGCATTGAATTTATACAATGCTTTCGGTAGTATTGCCATTTTGACAATGTTAAGTCTCCCGACCCATGAGCAGGGGATATCTTTCCATTTCCTCATGTCCTCTTTTATTTCCTGAAGTAGCGTTTTGTAGTTTTCTTTGTACAGGTCCTTTACTTCCTTAGTTAAGCTGATTCCTAGGTACTTGATTTTCTGGGGCACAATTGTGAATGGGATTGTTTTTTTCATGTTGCTTTCTTCTCTCTCACTGTTTGTGTATAGGAAAGCCATGGACTTTTGGGTATTGATTTTATAACCTGCAACTTTACTATACGAGTCTATTGTTTCTAGGAGTTTTTTGGTGGAAGTTATTGGGTTCTCTAAGTAGAGTATCATATCATCTGCGAATAGTGAGAGCTTGATTTCTTCCTTTCCTACCTGAATGCCCTTAATATCTTTTTCCTGCCTAATCGCTATTGCAAGTACTTCCAGTACTATATTGAACAGCAGTGGAGAGAGTGGGCATCCCTGTCTCGTCCCTGATCTTAGAGGGAAGGCTCTCAGTTTTTCCCCATTGAGGATGATGCTTGCTGTAGGCTTGTGGTAGATGGCTTTAATTATGTTGAGGAAGGTCCCCTCTATACCCATTTTGGCTAGGGTTTTCATCATAAAGGGGTGCTGGATCTTATCAAATGCTTTCTCTGCATCTATTGATATGATCATATGCTTTTTATCTTTTCTTTTGTTGATATGGTGGATTATGTTGATTGATTTCCGAATGTTGAACCATCCTTGCATCCCTGGGATGAATCCTACTTGGTCATGGTGTATGATCTTTTTAATGAGTAGTTGGATTCTATTTGCTAGTAGTTTGTTGAGGATCTTTGCATCTGTGTTCATCAGGGATATCGGCCTGTAATTCTCTTTCTTTGTGGTATCTCTGTCTGCTTTTGGTATCAGTGTGATATTTGCTTCGTAGAAACTGTTTGGAAGTGTTTTTGATATTTCGATTTCGTGGAAAAGCTTAAAGAGCATTGGGAGTAAGTCCTCTTTAAAGATTTGGAAGAATTCACTAGTGAATCCATCCGGGCCAGGACTTTTGTGCTTGGGGAGACTTTTTATTACCATTTCAATTTCCTTGATGGTGATAGGTCTGTTCAGGTATTCCAGGTCTTCTTGGTTCAGCCTTGGGAGTCTGTAGGAGTCTAGGAATTTATCCATTTCCTCGAGGTTTTGATGTTCCGTGGCATAAAGCTTCTCAAAGTACTCCCTGAGGATCCTCTGAATTTCTGTGGTTTCTGTTGTAATGACCCCCTTTTCATTTCTGATTCGGTTTATTAGGGTTTTCTCTCTCCCTTTCTTTGTGAGTTTTGCTAGAGGCTTATCGATCTTGTTAATTTTCTCAAAGAACCAGCTCTTGGTTTCATTGATCTTTCGGATTGTTTTTTGGGTTTCCATCTCGTTAATCTCTGCTCTGAGTTTTATTATTTCCTTTCTCCTGTTCGGGTTGTGCTCCTTTTTTTGGTCCTTCTCCAAGCTCTTAAGCTGTGAGGTTAGGTTCCTTATGTGTGCTCGCTCCTCCTTCCTGAGGAATGCTTGTAGAGCTATAAACTTTCCTCTTAACACAGCCTTTGCTGTGTCCCATAAGTTTTGGTAACTCGTGTTCTCATTTTCATTCGTTTCTAGGAATCTTTTGATTTCCTCTTTGATTTCCTGTCTAAGCCACTCGTTGTTCAATAGTGCACTGTTTAATTTCCAGGTGTTTGATTTAGTTTTCTGTTTTTGTGTGTGATTTACTTCTAATTTCAGCGCATTATGGTCTGAGAAGATTGTTGATACAATCTCTACCTTCTTAATTTTATGGAGGCATGTTTTGTGGCTCAGCATGTGGTCTATCTTGGAGAATGTTCCATGTACGCTTGAGAAGAATGTGTATTCAGCTTTTTGTGGATGAAGCGTCCTGTATATATCTACTAAGTCCCTTTCTTCCATTGTTTCCCTCAAATGAAGTATGTCCTTGCTAAGCTTGAGTCTGGTTGATCTATCAAGAGGTGACAAAGCAGTGTTGAAGTCTCCCACTAGTATTGTGTTGCTATTGATGTCTTTTTCCAAATCTATGAGTAGTTGTTTTAAGTACTTTGCTGGTCTCTCATTAGGTGCATATACATTTATTATTGTAAGTTCTTCCTGTTGTATAGATCCTCTGATCAATAAGTAATGGCCTTCACTGTCTCTTATGACCTTCCTCACTCTGAAATCGATGTGGTCTGATATAAGGATGGCTACCCCAGCTTTTTTATGGGAGCTGTTTGCCTGTAGGATTGTTTTCCAGCCTTTGACTCTGAGTCTGTGTTTGCTTTGACTATTGAGATGCGTTTCTTGCAGGCAGCAGAATGTTGGGTTCAATTTTCTAATCCATCCTGCCACTCTATGTCTTTTAATTGGTGCGTTTAGCCCATTGACATTGAGAGAGATTATTGTTATGGGATTTTGTCCCATTGTTATGTTAAAATTGGGTGTATTTGAGGGGCCTTTCTTGCCTTAAAGTAGCCCATTTAGTTGTTCTTGTAACCATGGTTTTGAGTCTATGAAGTTCCTGAGCTGTTGTTTGTCTGTGAAACTGTGTGTTGTTCCTTCTATTATGAATGAGAGTCTTGCTGGGAAAAGTATTTTGGGGGAGGCATTTATTTCATTGAGTTTTTTCACTATGTCCCACCACTGTTTTCGGGCCATGAGGGTTTCATCAGAAAAATCAGCTGTGAATTTTAAGGATGCTCCTTTGTAAGAGATTTCTCTCTTCAATCTTGCTGCTTTCAGAATTTTGTCTCTGTCTAAGGTTTTGGTCATTTTGATCAGAATGTGTCTTGGGGCATTTTTATTCGGATTTCTTCTAGCTGGTACCCTTCGGGCCTCCTGAATGTGGTCACAAGTTTTCTTCAGCTCTGGAAATGTTGTAGCAATGATGTCTTTGACAGTTTCTTCTTCATCAATGTTTTCTTCCTGTCCCTCTGGGACTCCAATAATTCTTATGTTACCCCTCTTGGCTTCATCACGATCTTCTCTTGCCATCTGTTCCCGAATTGTGAGTCTCTTTTCCATTTTCTGCTCTTTTCTGGAGAGTCTCTGAACTTCATCTTCGAGCTCACTGATTCTGTTCTCAGCCGCTGTTACTCTGCTGCTGAGGCCTTCCACTGAGCTTTTCAATTCGCCTACGAGATTTTTCAGGTCTGACATTTCTGATTGCATTTTCCTCATTTCTGCCTTCAGATCCTCTTGTCTTCTATTGGCATTGCTTTCCATTGTTTCTTTTAATTCCCTAAGCATCCTAAGTAGCTCCCTTCTGAATTCCTTGTCAGAGAGGTTGTCTAACACTACAGTACTGTTGGTGTCATCTGGGCTAGACTCTTCAATGTGAATGTTTGGTGGGCTTTTGCGTTGCTTTACCATTGTGAGAGGTGTGGTTTAGTCCTTCACGTTCAGTGTTACTATTCTGCTTGATATGCAGTGTGAGTTAAGATAGGCTTATGAGTTATTGGCAACTGTGTTTCTAGTGGCTGAGGTAAAATAGAGAAGTTTTCATCTAAGAAGTTAGCTTATGGTTCCTATGGCATATGTAGTGGGAAAATATTTCGCGGCCGCGGCTCCGGAAAGAGTCCCTGGCACTGGGCGAGGAGTTGGGAATGTCTCCTGTTTGGAATTGGAGCCGTTCAGCTTTGTTGCCCAGAGCTGGGCCTCTGTGCCCGTCCCACGCAGATCAGGGGTTGAAAACTGGCTGTCTAGGGGCTGTTTCTAGCTGCGCGTGCCCAGAGAGGAACCCAGGCCCTTGGGGGCGGGCTGTACCTGTTGGAATTGGAGCCGTTCAGCTTTGTTGCCCAGAGCTGGGCCTCTGTGCCCGTCCCACGCAGATCAGGGGTTGAAAACCGGCTGTCTAGGGGCTGTTTCTAGCTGCGCGTGCCCAGAGAGGAACCCAGGCCCTTGGGGGCGGGCTGTACCTGTTGGAATTGGAGCCGTTCAGCTTTGTTGCCCAGAGCTGGGCCTCTGTGCCTGTCCCACGCAGATCAGGGGTTGAAAACCGGCTGTCTAGGGGCTGTTTCTAGCTGCGCGTGCCCAGAGAGGAACCCAGGCCCTTGGGGGCGGGCTGTACCTGTTGGAATTGGAGCCGTTCAGCTTTGTTGCCCAGAGCTGGGCCTCTGTGCCCGTCCCACGCAGATCAGGGGTTGAAAACCGGCTGTCTAGGGGCTGTTTTTAGCTGCGCGTGCCCAGAGAGGAACCCAGGCCCTTGGGGGCGGGCTGTACCTGTTGGAATTGGACTATTGCAGCACTCTTTACAATAGCCAGAATCTGGAAAAAACCTGAGTGCCTGAGAACAGATGACTGGTTAAAGAAACTTTGGTACATTTACACAATGAAGTACTATGTAGCTGTTAGAAAAGACAAAGTCACGAAATTTACATACAAGTGGTACTATGTGGAAAGTATCATGTTAAGCGAAATGACTCAGAAAGAAAGGACTAGACATAGAAAGATTGCATTCATCTGGGGAACATAAAGTAACAAAATGGAAACTAACACCCAAGAATGGCCGAGATTAGTACCAGGAATTTTACTCCATGACTTGGAGGCCAACCACACATATTAGGGGAAAAGGGAGCTCAGATAAAGAGGGGAACACCAAATAAAGGTGTTGGGAGGATCCTCCCAGGATGGGAGAAGCATGCTGAAAGTAGACTATAGACCAAACATGATTGCCATTCAATGTTTCTTTTGCAAACCACAACACCCAAAAGGAGAGAGAGAACAGAGGGGAATGCCCTGCCACAGAGGCAGGGTGGGATGAGGAGGATGGGGGGTGGGAGGGATACTGGGATCCATGGTGGTGGGAAATGGGCACCGGTGGAGGGATGGGTATTTGATCATTGTATAATTGAAACACAAGCACAAAAATGTGTAAGTCTGCAACTGTACCTCATGATGTCTCACTATTAAAAAAAAATTTTAATAAAAAAATCCTCCATATAAAATCTATTTATTTCACTGCTTGTCTACTCCTGAAATTCCTTTCTGCAAGGCGAGACAAGAACCCAGTAACCCTGGGTCCTGGGTGGCAGAGGGAGTTGGGGAGAAAGTGACCGTCTTTCTCCTCCCCACTTGACATAAGTCACCCGTGGGGCCCACTGACATCACTCTTTTATTAGTATAATTCAGGTTAATTGTTAATAATAGCTGTCACTGTCCTCCCGTTGTTCATCGATTTGCTCGAGCGGGTCTAGTAACATCTCCATTGTGACACTTGTTACGGTGTTTGGCATATCTGGAACCATATCACAGCTGTAGGGCATTTACCTAATGTGCAGTCAGGTTGGCCAAGCTGCGTTTGATTCCTCCGTCCCTCTTGAAGAGCCCGGCAAGCTACCGAGAGTATCTCACCCACACAGCAAAGCCTGGCAAGCTCCCTGGAACATATTCGATATGCCAAACACAGTAACAAGTCTCACAATGGAGACATTACTGGGCCTGCTCGAGCAACTCGATGACCAATGGGAGGACAATGCTACAGTTAATAATTGTTAATCTAATTAAAATATAGAAAATTCTCTGGGTATAAAAGAATGATTGATAAATCTTTATGCATTTTAAAGATTATAAGTAGTAATTTATAAACATGGAATAAGATTATCAGTGGTAATAGTAATAATACCAAAGCATTATTAATAGTAAATGAGGAAATTCAAGCAGTCTCCTATGTTTCTGTACCACCCAGGCATACCAGAGAGCAATTAGCAGGATGGATGCCATTGTTTAGCTTTTATTTTAGGATTTGGGGAGAAGGTTCTTGACCCACTGGTACAGTAGGCAGAACAAACACCTAGAAATAGCAATTGAATATTCTATCATAAACTCAAAGATAAAAAAAAAAAACAGAAAAAATTTGAATCCTGTCATCAAGGGCCCTCTGGAATAATAGGGTAAGGAACCCATAAACCATAGCCATAATCTCAAGGTAAAAGCCATAGCATTTTCTCAGAGAAAAATGTTTAAACCACATCTCTTCCATCTCTCATTCTCATTCTCTCTCACCTAGCTTATATGTCCTTTGTGTCCATTGTCACAATTCTATGTCTTTATCGTTTTAATTTTAAAATTATGTTTTTCACAGTACCCAAAAGAAGAGAGAGAGAACAAGGGGGAATGCCCTGCCACAGCGGCAGGGTGGGACAGGGGGGGGATGGGGGGTGGGAGGGATGCTAGGACCCGTGGTGGGGGAGGATGGGCACTGGTGGAGGGATGGGTACTTGATCATTGTATAACTGAAACCCAAGCACAAAAATTTATAAGTCTATAAATATACCTCATGGTGTTTCACTAATAAAAAATGATTAAATAAAAAAAATAAAATAAAAGTATGTTTTTAGTTCCTTAGCTGTCCCATCTCACTTGACAATAATTTCCTCAGGCTCAAGATCCCATCCACTCTTCTTACTACTAAATCCCAATGCTTAGCACAATGCCAAGTGCACAAGTACTTTAGAATAATTGTTCAAAAGGAGTTTCCTGCTGAGCAGCGTGAAGAAAGGAACACAGAAGAAGAACTGGGCTTCAGGGGCCTAGAATAGGATTTAATAGAGGAAATACTTAGTTTCACATCTAAAACTGATGGAGCTCTTTAGAACTAAACCACTTAACTTCTTACTACGTGGGCCCATAGTTTACCTAGAATGTGTCATTGTTTTGGAGAAATATTTACTAAGCAGGATAAGCTGATCACTATTTTTTAATATATTTTATTTTTACGAAGTTGTTCACAATAGTTCATTACAGATAACATTCAAACACCAATCCCACTACCATGCACCTTACTACCACCATAAGAAGAAAGTGTGTGAAGATTGTTGTATTTCATCCTGGAGACATTGAAGCCCTTATATATGAGAATATAAAGCATGCACGTTAAAACCAAACAAATGTGTGCTGCTTTTGATACATTTTTGGCTAGAGTATAAGAGGTTGCACAGCCGCAAATGCAGCCTCAAGCTCTAGAATGTTCTGTATTGCTCTCCTCCTGGAGCTTTATTTCATAGTCTCGCAATCTCAGCCATTGATGACATTATATGGTATGAGGGGCAGTTTGTAGGTGTGACTGCCAACCTACTGGAAAACTGGGGAACTTGGGGGAGAAGTCCAGTCCCATACCAGGCAAGTTTGGAGATCTCAGTCACGGGTCCCGCATACCTGGGTTTTTCTGCAGGTTCCCTTATAGGTGAGGCTCACCTGAGTTTGTGGAGAGCGGCCTTGATCATGGCTGCAGTTGGGTTCTGGAGGCTTTTGGCGGTTGGGGTTCTGCCTGGGGTGGGGGTGGAGAGGGAAACTCAACCTGCCCCTCTCTGAGGTACGCCAATAAAGACAGCCTGGAGTAGGGTCAGGACGTTCTGCTAATCACTATTACTGGGCCAGACATCTCAGTTTAAATCCTATTTATTTCCATTTTGATTTCGTTCCTTATTAGACGCTTTGCACATGTCACTTAGTGCATTCAAACCTCAGCTTCCACATCTATGTATGTGACAGTAACAGGGCATTCATCTCCCCTGAGCAACAGAGAAAATTGAGTCCTGAGGGGGAAACCTTTGTAAATTGCAAGCACTGACAAGATCTGAGTATGCTAAATAATAGCAGGCAAGGCCATTATTGTATCTGTAAAAGTAACACTAACACAATGACACAAAACAGCTCTCGCACTGCTGGTCAATAGAGGTAGCACAGAGGCTCCCGGAAAGGCAAATAGATGTGTTTCACAATCCTGTATTCTCTGTTCAGGAGAACCAGCATATCAACAAGACAGAAGCTTGTCAACCTTCCCTCCCTCTGAATCAGGGCCAGGTTCGTTGCCCAAATTTTATGTTAAGTATTAAAAGCACTGACATTAAATGTGTTGCCACGAATCAACAACCTATTCAGAGGAAGATATTGTGGCACAGCAGTCCCCGAGCAATGTGTGCTTTAAAAAATATGCTTAAAACTGCAAGTGCTTTATGTGACTGCTTTGCAAAAATCACTAGAGCTGAAGTATTTGTATTTTAATGTTTATCCCCAAACTGGCCTGCTGTTTTCAAATTGCCCAGGAAACGAAATGTTGGAAGTGGAAGGAAACCAGTGCAAGCTAGATTTAGAAATGCAGTGTTAGTAAAGCAAGCTGTGGGGTTCTGATACCTTAACAGTATCATAAAATGCTTATAATTAAATAACTGTTTTTCTTAACACAACTATTTCTATCTTTTCCCCAGCTACTTACATAAAAGCATTTAATGTTCATTCTTTCATTGCCAACCAGAGATTCTAGTAAAGAGGTAACTGGTCCCAGAATTGTAAAAAAAATATCCTAATAATGGGGCTCTTTACAAAAGGGGAAAATGTCTAAGAAAACAAAATCCGGCTGTAGATACTTCCTGTGGTTATTTTCATTGGCAGTTGGCCCACAAATAATGATTTATATGGAGGAATGTCATGCCATGGAGCTGCTTCATGAGCAGCAGTCATAAAAACAATAACAAAATGCATTCTGCTTATCAATGTCCCAGACACAATGGCAGGGCATGAGGCGACCGGCAGACGAAAAAAGAGACAAGTTTGCTGGGAACCATGACATGGAGCAGCCAGGCTTCCAAATAATTAAATGGGAGGAAAGACAAAAAAATAAAAAGCTCAGATTTATAGTTGACCTCCCTTATATCAGCATAATTTTAATATGTGAGGTATTTTGAAAGCTTCACACCAGCTGTGTGAGATGAAAACAACATAGCCTAAGATAACTTAAGTAATGATCTCAAGGTTGCACAGGAAGGAAGTAGCAGAGCTAGGACTGTGTGTCATGTATTATGTGATCTCTCTCATTCTATGAATACTGATGTGGCTAGTGAAGCTATAAGGAGAATAAAATGGGAATTATTCTAAAATGAACAAAATCCAAAGAAATTGGGAAAATTCTATACAATGGTGTATTTCCAAGAGACCCAAGGTTCTGGATCGTTTGTCTCAGGATCACCTCTAAAGCTTGACTTGTTAGGGGCTGAAGTGATAGCACAGCGGGTAGAGTGTTTACCTTGCACGTGGTCAGCCTGGGTTTGATTCCCAGCATCCCATATGGTCCCCTGAGCTACCACCAGGAGTAATTCCTGAGTGCAGAGCCAGGACTAGCCCCTGTGCATTCCCGGGTGTGACCCCAAAAGCCAAATAAAATAAATAAATAAATAAATAAAGCAAGCTTGGCTTGTTAAAAATGAAAAACCTCACACCTTTTTTCTTTAGACTATGGAGTCAGATTTTTTGAGATGAGGTTCAAGGATATTAAGATATTTATTTTCTTCCAACTACCTAAAATGATAATATGCACCCAAAATATTTCAGTTTATTCTCTGTATTTAATCTGATGGGAGTGTTGTCCAAGGAGATACCTCCCTAGGCACCTCTCTATAGTTCAGCAAAACACCTATTACGTTTTTTTGCACTTTGGGAGGGTCACACCTAGCGATGCTCAGGAGTTATTCCTGGCTCTGCACTCAGAAATTACTCCTGGCAGTGCTCAGGAGACCATAAGGGATGCCGAGGATTGAACCCAGGTTGGCCATGTGCATGGCAAACATCCTACCCACTGTACTATCACTACAGCCCCTTAACACACCATTTAGGAAATTTTGGCTTATATTTATATTTATAAACTATTCTGACTCATCCATAATGTGAGCAGTCAAGTCCTAGGAACAGGAGTTTGAGGTTATTATAAATTTATTTTCTGTCATTTGATGGACAGTTATAAGAAACATTCACTAAGTGCTAATATTCCTATACCCATGGGGAAAGCTGTTTTCAGTTCATAAGCTAATCAGGAAATGTTTTCTCCCATAAGAATGCTGTATTAGTTATCAATTGCTTTATAAAAAATCACTACAAAGCTTAGTGGCTGAGAACAAAGACCAGATTGATATCAAGGACATTGTACTGAATGAAAAGTCAATCTCAGAAGGTCTCACATCTCATGATTCACAGCATATAACTTTTTCAAAACAACACAATTCTAGATATAGAAAACAGATTAATGGTTGCCAGTGTGCCAAGGAATGGATAAAGGGAGTAGCACAAGGGAGCTCTTTGGGTGATATAGCCGTTCTATATCTTGATTACTATAGTGCAGACATGAATCTACACTGTGAGAAAGATGGAATAGAAATGTACATACATATGGTACCTGGCTTTATTTATTTTATTTTTTTGATATTGTACTATAGTTTTGTAAATAGAGTCATTGGAGGAAACCAGGTAAGTATGTATGATGCATCCTTGTATTGTTCCTGTAATTTCCTGTGAACCTATTATAATTTGAAATAAAAGGTAAAACATGTTTGAAAACTCATAGGCAGTTCTTATCTTTCTTAAAATCCTTGTGGGTCAGTAATACATTGCTACTACTTCTAACTCAAGGTGTTTCTTTAAGCTTCAGAGAAGCTTTGGATTGGGGGTCACAGAGTTATCTGAAGACTTAGCTGGAGGATAATCTGATTCTCATTTTATTCATGTGATTCTTGGCAGAA
Organism: Sorex fumeus; assembly: GCF_029834395.1. Lineage (NCBI taxonomy): Eukaryota > Metazoa > Chordata > Mammalia > Eulipotyphla > Soricidae > Sorex > Sorex fumeus. Next base: position 63,450,976 of record NW_026606059.1, read on the forward strand.
TTCAAGAGAAACTGAATTGGATTGTTGTGTTGAAAACCTGAGTTCCTCGCTGGTTGTTGACAAGAGTCTCCCTCAATTCCTCAGTTCCATCATAAGTCACCTCAGAGCATGGCTGTCAGTAATGCTCAAAACAAATGAGAAAGAATAGACAAAACATCAAATAGCAGCCATGACTCATTATAAATTTGAACTTCAAAAAAGCAACCATTCTTTCTTCCACATTAATTAGAAGTGTGTCAAAAAAAATCCAGTTGACAATACTTGAGGGGAAGGGGTTTCTAATTCAGGAGGCAGGTTTCAGTGAGAGCTGCCTTTGAGGTTATCTACCACAAGAACATTGAAAAAGGGCTTCCTTGTAACACAATTCGAGGAAATGACAGACTTCACACTGATCACATAACTGTAACACTGAGTAATCATTCTGAGGTTAATAACTTAGACAAGCAACTGATATTTTTTAATTCATTAAAAAAAGCAAGATTACACTGAAGGGGACATGAGTTTATGCATAAGCAAATTCATAAGCAAATATCAAAGAATTTTTTGCAAATGCTATTATAAGCCCTGGTATGAAGAGTAAAGATTATAGATATTTATTTTAAGATATGACTGGATGTGACTTTGAAGATGGAGAAATCCAAAGCCAGGGTGAGAATAACCAGCAAACACTTTATCTCTGTGCCTTATTTGCTGGGCTCTTTCTCACAGGGACTAATCTTCCCAACAAGGACATGCCAGTTGCCCAATTTGATCAAGTTGAGAAACTTCTTAAGTTGTATAATCTAGAGATCTACTCCAGGTCCTGATGAAATATCAAAAGCAATTTGCCATAGCCAGGATGAAATATGTGTTGAGAATTCTAAGAAGGGTGCCACTGGTAGGTGACATAGATCTCTAGCATTTAACATGCTGCACCTTTGGGCTGTTAAATAGGGTATCTAAGACTATCTCCAGAAAGCCCAGAGTTGCAATGTGTCTATTCCCTTGGAAAAGTCCTTTACAATTCCTTATCCTACAAGATGCTGTACCAACAATGTGACAGTCTCAACTAGCTGTTACCTTAACTCTGAACAGCCTGCTGTGGAGTGATTACCTTTGAGGATTGGATAGTGAACTTTTTCAAAACCAAGCATTATCAGATGCAGTTGGTAGAGTATACTGGTCTTAATGGGGTTCTGGAGTCGATCTTTCCTTCATTCTGGTGGTGCTGCAGGTCACTGGTAGAAGGGACTTGCTGGACAAGATAGCCAGAGTCAGGGCCATTATGATGGCAATGTGATAACTTGATAAGTGATAACTTGAGCATATGTATGTAAATGTGCTTGTCCCATATTAGGCATTGTACACTATATAATAGGTGGTAAGTTGGAACACAACTCATAATTTAGCTCTTATAAACTCCCAATTATGCCTGGAAATTTCCTGTAAAAAATGCTTCTGTTTATCTGTCCAACCATATGAAATGCCCCTTTCACCTCACTTTGGTGCATTATTGCTTCAGTTACACAACACTGGACTTAGTGCATTGGACATGTCAAACTTTCTCTAGTCTACAGGCTTTTCCATACCATATTCGATTGTGTATTTTCATCATAGCCTTTATCACAAGATTTAGTGTTCTTGCTTGAGTGCTTACACTCATTGATATGTGTGTGGAAGGATAGGAGACACAATTACTCTTAGACTATGAACTCTGAGCTTTGGTTCATCATTGTGTTTTGGTATATAGTAGACATTTGGTAAATAATTGGTATATGTTCTTGGAAGTTTCATACAGTTTCCAGTCTCTTGACATGCAAGAACTGTAGTCAGGACCAGGTAGACCAAGCTAACTGTGCTAGTGAGAATAGGGAATGAGAGAGATGGAAGGAATAAAATTAAATGGGGGAGACTTAATGAAAGAGAAAGCTGTACCTCTATTGCCCGGGTGTTTCCTTAGCCAAAATGTAGGACACCAGCTTTAATTTCCTATAACAGCAGCTATAATTGGGACGGGGTTGTGCCATACCCAGTGGTGTTCATGGGCTATTTTTAGCTCTCTGCTCAGGAGTAACCCCTGCAGTGCTTCATAGACCATATTTCCAACCAGGGGATTCAAACTGGCGTTGTCAGCCTGTAATGTATGTAAGCCTTACCTTCTATAGTCTTTCTCTCTGTCCTCTGTGATGTGTACATCACATGGTTACATCACATGGAAAAGGAATGGCCAGAGCAAAAGAAATTGACAATTCAGGCAGAGATGCTTCCGGACCCTGCACCAGGCTCTGTCATCCAGGTCACCCAGTCACCATCTAGATAAAAATTTAATTCCAGTTGTATTACCTCATTCAAAGTTTTTGAATTCCTGGAGCACATGGCCACGTTTGCAGCCAGTGACATTTCAAACTCTACAGGTGACATTTCAAACTCTACATCACTGATGAACCAGGAGTAGTACACCACCTTGAATGGGATGTAAAATAGAAGGCAATCAATCCCAACTGAGAAAATATAAACACAAGAGTCTTAATTGGTAACAATATATTAATAATCTCTTCTACAAGACCTTAATGGCTCTATAGCGAAGTGCAACATTAACACACCTTCTTCTAAGTAAGTTTTGATCATATCTAGAGAATTATAACAAGCAATATAAAATATTCAGGACCTGATATAGGGGTAGGCTTGAGGGGTAGTTTTGGAATATCAATTATAGTAAATCATAAACAAATTTAAAAAATAAGAAATAAATAGAAATTGGCAGTTCCTTTCATTCAGACTGTTGCAAGCAGTAGTAACTTATTTTGTTTCAAACTGTGCTGAAACAAAGTACTGAAAATAGCAGATATAGAAGAGGTACACTTTCCTGTGTTGACATGTTGGCAGTTGTGAATGGTGTTTACTGATCCATTAACAACTATTATGATCAGTGGCACAAAAATATAATACACTTCAAAAGTTTGAGAGACTAATAGGTTACCTGTAGAATTTTGTTTCCAGAATACTGTGTGTTAGAAACACCAACTGCTGAGAAATGCTTGTCTTCATAAGAGGTGGTGAACTAGCTGCTGTGCATTGCCATGGAAAAGATAGTTGTGTATTTTGGAGAAGAAAGAATCCGTTTCCCTAGAGGTCCTTTCTTGAATGTATCTGGAGATGCAAAGAAGCAGAACACTGGAATGGAAATTTCACACTGGCAGATAGAGTGCATGCTAACTGATATCACTGCCTCTCCTTTTTTCCCCTGGCCACAGTGCTAAATGATGTTTCTCAGGCCCTTTTAATGTAGTGTGAATAGAAGTGGAGAATGCCATTTTCAACTCTAACCTATAAAATCGTCCATACACAGTCCTCCTCTGTGTGGTGAATGAGAAACAAACTGCTGAATACTAAGTCTGAGAGATTTGAGGACATTTGTGATGACAATTAGCTTTCCTGAATGATAAATACTTCGTTCCATAAAACAAAATCTGAAGCCCAGAATTTTCCCCACAATATCTTATGGTTCTGAGGACATACTTCATTTCTTTGAACATAGGAACACACTACAGGATGGACCCCAGCTTGTGTTTACAAACAGAAAACTGTTGAACATAAGTGAGTGGAAAAAAGACAATTCACACTTGAACACTGTCAAGTCACCCAGGGCTTCATTTGTGTGTATATGTGTTTGTTTGTGTGATGCCAAAACATTGGATTGATTAAAATGTACACATTTCAGAGTATTTGGTTACAGGCCTGTCAGCTATAATATTTAGTGTAAGAGATATTGTTTCTCTTCAAAATGTCCTTTCATCACTTCATGCTCTTGTTTCTATGACAAATACAAAGTTGCATTTAATCTAAAATGCAGGGATGTGGTGTGAAAATATAGGCTTAGTCATTGTATAAGAGGGAATGGACAATTGTTGAAAAACCCTTAGCAGTGAATGTTCTTGATAAATAGTTTTAGAGGCCCACAAGCATTGAGAGATGAATAACCTAGGTTAGGCAGATTTCATGAAACCTGAGTCTGAGGTAGAGATTCTTTTGCAAGTGAGCTCTAAGTCTTCTCTCTCAAAGAAACCTATGAGAAGTGAGAGAAGCAAGAGTAGGCTGAGGATGACGCTAAGAAAATATATGGTATCAGAAAAGATCTAGTCTCATCCTGATTTTCTTGAGTCCATGATAGTCTAAGTCATACTATAGAGTTATTCCATCTTGAAATATGAGCCAATCATTCCTTGTAGATGATTACCCAAGGTGAGATATACACACACACACATATATATATGTATATATATATATGTATATATAACTTCCCAGATATGGTATAAGATGACTTCTCGTGACCAGTGAAAAGCAATAGCCATTCTTCAGAGAAGGATATATCCAGGAAAAATCAGTAGCCATAATTTGCAGTTTCTGGGAGTCAGGAGCACTCTCCCTACTAAAGGGGTATCATTCACTCCACTTTCCTGCATTCGTAGCTTATATTTATATAATTACCACATTATATATAAATATATTCAATAATGCATACATCTTCCAGAATTCTGATCTATCATTGTTTCTAGGGGAAATTTACAAGACTGAGGATTAAGGATTAGTGAAGGTAATATCCCAAATTACCAATCCCAAAGTAATTGATATGCATTGTTACTCTTCCACTACCCTTTCTAGATTCTTCTCTCTCTCTCTCTCTTTCTCTCTCTCTCTCTCTCTCTCTCTCTCTCTCTCTCTCTCTCTCCTCCCTCCCCCCCCCCCCGAGAGGTCAACTATTCTGTCCACATTCTATGCTCTGTTTATCTACTGGTACAAGAAGTCCAAGTGATAGGACAGAATAAATACTTTTAAATTTAATGTGACTCTTGGGCTGGAGCGATAACACAGTGGGTAGGGCGTTTGCCTTGCAAGCAGCCAACATGGCCGACACGAGTTCGATTCCTCCACCCCTCTCGGAGAGCCCGGCAATCTACCAAGAGTGTCTCGCTGGCAAGGCAAAGCCTGGCAATCTACCCACGACATATGCGATATGCCAAACACAGTAACAACGAGTCTCACAATCGAGACGTTACTGGGATCACTCGAGCAAATCGATGAGCAATGGGAGGACAGTGACAGTGAATGTGACTCCATGTAATCTCAATGGAAACATCCTTTCTCTGGAAACTAGAATTTCTATAACCTCACACATTAAAATCTATGTCTAAAATTCCACATAGATAAGAATCACAGATCTTGACTTGGTCACTGAGAATGATGGAGAACAAGACCATTCCAATTTTATTTCTTGTGCCTTGGGCCTAGGTGAATACTACAGATATCTTTCTGTCCTTGCCCTGGGATTTTTATATTGTGCCTTAAATAACTACCTTGGTTGAAACTATTCTACCATTTGTAAAATATCTGTTCAGATTTTACATTTGAGAATAAGACAAATAACACTAAATGGCTTGATGTTTCTAAGTGTGAAATTTCTAACTGTGAAATTTCCGTATACTTAGAATGTACTTACTAGTGGTTCCTCATGAAAAGTTACTCTGCCGTGTAATCCACAAAAACACTTTTAGTCTTCAGGAATCAGTATAATTTTATGATCCCGGCACCCAACTACCATCAAAGGATCTGAATATTTTTCTTTTCTAGTACACTGTCACTCATGGAAATAAATCAGCCACTTTGAGTAAGGACAGTGTATATTAGTTCTGGTGTTATAGAGTCCCTCCTCTTTCATTTTTGGAGTCTAAGTTTAGGAAGTGGCCCAGCTCTAGAAACTGAGAAAAGAATTGCAATTTTCCTGTGGGGCAACTGACCTCAACCTTCTGCTCTCTGCTCTTGATTTATTTTGATGATTTATAATAAGCAATATCCTTGTTAGTTGTCCATCTATCTTGCCCTTAGTAACATCACATACTTTTAGCTATGTCTGTAGGTTATTGTGGTTCACAGCTTCCTGGCAGCAATTCCTAGTTGAATGCCAATTAAGGTAATTATGCCCACCTTCTTTCTGATAGGTAAATGCTGCCACCTGGCCTCTGTCATTCTGGACCCTTATCATCCCCACTGCCACCATGGATCCGGTTCTATAAGAGCATAACCTACTGTCAGTTCTGATCTAAACAGGAAAGATACTAATGAGCTTCTCAAAAATACCAGTATCCTTATCCTTAGAGCCTTGGAAAAACAAATGATTCCCTGAATCCTCCAGAGGAAATTGACTGATGTGTCCCTGGTTATAGGTTATATGTATTCTTGTATGTTCACTTCTCTGCACCTTTTCATCCTTTTCCCTCTGCTAGTCTGCTGAAATTCTGGCATCGTTTTTGCATTTAATGTGGCCATAACTTTCCTCAAGTTTCTGAAAGCCATTGAGCAGTGCATCAAGGACAGGGTTGGTTCTCACTGAGATGCTAAGTCCTATGTCATGAGAGGCATCCTGAAAGTAATAAATCGTTCCTTATCTAGATTTATATATCACCTTTCATGACAACTTTCTTTCTTTCTTTCTTTCTTTCTTTCTTTCTTTCTTTCTTTCTTTCTTTCTTTCTTTCTCCTTCCTTCCTTCCTTCCTTCCTTCCTTCCTTCCTTCCTTCCTTCCTTCCTTCCTTCCTTCCTTCCTTCCTTTCTTTTCATTTTAGATTTTGGGTCACACCTGGCAATGCTCAGGTGTTAGTCCTGACTCTGCACTAAGGAATCACTCCTGAGAATGCTCAGGGGACCATATGGGATACCAGGGATTAAACCCAAGTTGGTGTGCAGGGCAAATACCCTGCCCACTATACTATCTCTCTGGCCCCTAACTGAGAAATTTTCAACCCTTCATGTCAGATGAATATTTTTCATTTGTCAGCGACAAGAACAAATGAAATATTTCCTCCAAACGTAGGGTTTAGCAGGTCCTTCCCCACCACCACCCCTTTCCCACATGAGTGATGGTAGGCCGGAAGGAACTGGTATCTTCTAGGAATTTCCATCCCCCACCCTCCCCCACCCCACCCCAGTCTAAGTTAACAATCATGTCAGATAATGCTAACTTTGTTTTCCTATATTGTTTTTTTTTAAGAACTCTTTTAGTTTCACAGCAAAATTGAGCAGAAAACAAAGACTCTCACCTAGCCTCTGTCTCCACATACCCACCATCATTCTGCACAAATAAAGTATATTTGTTCTAATCAGTGAAGCACTATTGTTTCCCAAAGTTTGCAGTTTATATTAGGGTTCTTCCTTTGTGTTCTACATTCTAGGAGTTTGGATAAATGTATAATGACGTATGTCTTCTATGATAGTAGCATATATAATATTTCCACTGCTCTAAAAATTCCCGAGCTTCCCGAGTTAATCTCTTTGCTTCAAATCAGCTCTGGCAAGCACTGAAGTTTTTTCTGCATTCCTACTTTTGCTGTTTTCAGAATATCATAAGGTTGAAATCAGATAGTGGCTAGATTTTTTTGAATGGACCTCATTCACTTGGTCATTTGCATTTACCTCCTTCCACTATTTTTCCTTTTTTTCTTTCCTTTTTTTTTTTTAATTTTTGAGTCACACCCGGCGATGCACAGGGGTTACTCCTGGCTCTGCACTCAGGAGTTACTCCTGGTGGTGCTCAGGGGACCATATGGGATGCTGGGAATTGAACCCAGGTCGGCCATATGCAAGGCAAATGCCCTCCCCGCTGTGCTATCGCTCCAGCCCCTCCTTCCACTATTTTTTCAAGTGCTGAATACTATTCCATTGCATGACTCTACCAGCTTATTTATCCATTTACTTAACTGAAGAACATCTTGGTTGCTTCCAAGTTTGGGCAATTATGAATAAACTTGTTATAAGTAATCTACATGCAGGTTTTTATGGGAACATAAGTTTTAGTTCATTTAGTAAATAGAAAAGGGCATGGCTATGATAAAAATCATATGGCAAAAAAAGTGTGTTTAGTTTTATAAGAAACAGCCAATTTTCTTCTCCCCTGCCCCAATGAGACCCCGAGTTGCTGCCCACAAATGGCTCCTTCGACTACTTATTGAGCTCCTTAACAGCCATAATCCCAGAGGCACACAAACCATTCTCAAAACCCAGCGACTTTTGGCAGAAATCCCTCAGCTTTTTGCAGAAATGCATCTGGACTCGGCATTAAGCCATAGCACCAGGCCACTCCCCGTGGGAAAAGGTATTGTCCTTTCCACCTATTCCCCCCAGCGACACAGTGGCCACCATCTTTCAGAGCCTATTGGACAGTCAGGTAGGAGCCCACAATGACAAGAAACAAGGGGCCTCAAAGGATGGGGGGTGGAACCAGCCCTTCTCTACCACCCCGATGAGACCCCGAGTTGCTACCAATGAATGGCTCCTCTGGCTACTTATTGAGCTCCTTAACGGCCATGATCCCAGAGGCACACAAACCAATCTTGGAACCCAGCGACTTTTGGCAGAAATCCTTCCAGGCTTGGGCTGGAGTGATAGCACAGTGGTAGGACGTTTGCCTTGCACGCAGACAATATGGCCGACCCAAGTTCGATTCCTCCGCCCCTCTCGGAGAGCCTGGCAAGCTACCGAGAGTATTCTATATGCCAAACACAGTAACAACAAAGTCTCCAATGGAGATGTTACTGGGCCTGCTCGAGCAAATCGATGAACAACGGGAGGACGGTGACTGACGGTGACGGTGACTTTCATGACAACACCCTGAGGGCTATTTCTCTGACTTAAATTCAGTATCAGGATCTAACTTTTCCCTTACTGATGTTCTAACTATGGTTTAGGAGACTTGTCAAAACAAATTATCCAAATCCCTTTGAAGATTTCCAACTTTTACAATTAGATTCTGTGCTTGCTTTTCAGTACAGTTCATCTTTTATCCACAGGAATTGAGGATTTATTTATTTTATTTATTTACTTATTCAATGGGGGGGAGCCACACCCACTGGTGCTCAGGGCTTACTCCTGTCCCTGTGTTCACTACTAGCAGTATGGGGATCAAATGCTGGACCATATGGCGTGCTGGAGTTCAAACCTGGGTTGGCCCTGTGCAACGCAGGTACCGTACTCACTGTACTATCTCTCCAGACCCTGACAGTCACCTTGATTTAAATGACGGATCAATCTATCTAAAGCTGAATTTTCCCCCCTTAAGAGGCAACTACTCATTTCCATGGTTCTTATAATTATAATGATAAATATTCAATAATTATATTTATAATTATTCAATACCTCTAAATTTCCAGAGCTCTTAGAGGCCAGTGCATTCTCTTCATCTACCCCACCACCCAATTCACTTTAAGCAAAAAAAATGTCACTACATATCACATGTGCCAGAGATGCTCAATAATCCACCTACCTCTGGGGATGAAGCTTTCATTACAATTTGGACCTGAAGATGGGATTCTTGTGCAATTAATTTATTAAGAGTGCTCTCAGGAGAAACTTTTAAATAGTAATGATGCAGTATGTGACAGGGCACGAAGTCGAGTGAAGATGAAAATTCAGCTTAAATCCAGTCTATGCCTGTCCCATAGGGTGATATGGTGCCAAATGAAGACACAGAATAATCCCCCCATAAGTCAAGGAGACCAGGTTTCTGTGTCCTTGAATCATGCTGTCATTTATTGTCATTGTCCCGGAGGGAAGAGTTATGTAACCTCCAGATATCTACAGATGAGAGATCTCTCTTGTCAGCTGAGGACAGGTTTTCAGGCAATGCACAGCTATGTACCTTTACAGATTGATAGTCACAAAAGCTAGAGGTTGGATACACCAGTCTTGTATATTTATTGGGCATTGATGTCAATAGATAATCTTTTAAATGCGAGGGAGATTTTTATAAACTGATAATCTAGAAAATTTTCGTAAACATGGAAAGACCTTAATTACATCTCAGAAGAGTTAATATTATAAACATGATCCTTGGTGTACTAGTTTGGTGACACATGAACTTACACATAAATTCACACGTGAGTTCGCTTATGCATATATTCAACAAATATGTATTGCCTGCCTATTTATAGTAGACTCTGTCCTTTTAGACACTCAATATACAGCAGTAAAACAGGAGGTGGTCCCTGAAGCCTAGCGAAGATCTACTATTACAATAGAACTTGTCCTATGTGTGCACTCACAGTCACTCTTTGAATTATGTTTGCTCTAAAATAAAAAGAATGAGTCATTTGAATGGGATGGACTTTTAATTTTGCCCTGAATGTATTCAGTGAATACATTCCTTGACTTTAGTAGGAAATAAGAAATGTGAAATAGTCATTTTCCCAGTCAGAACTTAGCCCAAAGAGATTCTAACTTAGGTTGCATTATACTTTGCTGTAGCTCATTTCAATTTTTTTTTCAGTTTAGATTTTTAAGTTGATTCAATACCCATACTATTTTTAAAACATTAGAGTACAGATTGTGAATGGGAATGTAACAATTTATGGAAATTTCTGGAAGGTCTAATGTATATAGTTGTATATAAAAATTAAGCTTTGTCTTAATTTCCTAAATCTAAGTTAGCAAATTTTCACAGGTGACAACTGTCCTCAGAACAAGATTACATTGACCTGCCCCTTTTTTTAGTGTGCTCTTTAGAACAACTTGAACCCTCAAGTGAGAAGACTTTAGGGTATAATAAATGCTGCTTCTTTAAGAGACAACATATGGGGGCTGGTGTGATAGCACAGCAGGTAGGGCGTTTGCCTTGCACGCGGCCAACCCATGTTCAATTCCCAGCATCCCATATGGTTCCCTGAGCACCACCAGGGATAATTCCTCAGTGCAGAGCCAGGAGTGACCCCTGTGCATTGCTGGGTGTGACCCAAAAAGTAAAAAAAAAAAGAGAGAGCGAGAGAGACGACATATGAATAAGCCCTATTAAGTTTCAGTCTGTTGAAGCCCAGACCAATTTGTTGTTTCTCTGCCTCTTTCACTGGAGGGAGAGAACTCAGTCTTTATATTGATTAAAGGCAAATTTGAGTCAGCTGATATATTGCAATGGCAGTATTGAGTTGTTGGATTATATTTGTGGCTTGCCTAAATATGAAAGCTTTTATTGGATTATTGTGAGGATCGGTAATGAAAGCAAGTAGTCATTGAAGTTATTGATAGCTTTATGTTTGAAATCAGTAACTAGAGCATACAGGGCTAGATGATTTGTCAGATTTGGCCATAAAGTGTGAATGAGAATTAATTGGTGGAATGCTTATTAAAAGATCTTCATAATGCATTTTTTCCTTGTCTATTGGAGAAAATTTCAGTCTTTGTAAAGGAATATAGAAAGATCAATATACTGTTTGAAGAATTTTTTTTTTAGAAAAGCTATCAGGGTCAGAGAAACTATGGAGTTACATGACATCTACTGACGGTGGGGAGTATCACAATTCAGTCGCTGCTGAGAAATGATGGTCCCTATCTATAAATATTTGTAACAAATATCTGCATGTAAAAATAGTGTAGTTCTAGTCCATAGAACCAGAAATCTAGTGCCAAAGTTCCCTAGTCAGCTCTTACTCTTGCCAGGGATTGGATGGGAAGTGGTTGGACCCAGGAGCTAGTATTCGATTTAGTTTCTTTCAGGATGAAGGATGATGCTAGCAGTCTGCTTCTAGCACTGCCAGAGAGCAGCCTGCAAGAGATTTGTGAGCTCTTTTGTACACAGGAGCAAAACACATCACTGTCCTTCTACCAGAGGGGTGCTGCTCACTTCCAGAAGCTCAATAATTCAAATAAAGCTCCAGATTTTCTGTATTCTCTGCAAAGAAATCAGTTCCCCAACTTGAGGATGAGAATAAGGTATTCTCTATTGTGATTTTTCCAATCTAGTATTGCCATAAACCTGCTGCATATAAACACAGAGCCTGAGTGTTACATTATTAAACATGTATTTCTGTTCACTCATTCATGGATGGATGTTGTGGTATTGCTCATCTGGTCAAGCTTACTCACCACCCTGCTGGGCTCTTTCACATGGTTGTAATCAGCTGTCAGGACAGTGGCTGTATATATGGAAACGACTTTAGTTTTGCTCCAACTGATCTCTCATCTATCAATAGATTAACCCAGGTTTTCTCACCAAGTTAGATAGTATTTGAAGCAGTAAACAACAAAACTCAAATCCTTTTGAGACATAGGCTTGGAACTGGCAGACTTGCATTCTATTGGCCAATGCAAATCACATGGATGTCCCAGATTCAAAAGGACAAGAAATGTTTCAATATCCCATGTAAAGAATGTACATGAATAGCTTTAGGAAAGAATAGAGAATTGAGTCATCTTTGCCATCCATGTACTATATCCAGGAGAACATAAAAGCTCCAGGGGAAGGTAATTTATTGCTAACTGATTCCTGAAATTCAAATCAAAATAGACATACATAACCTGTACATCTAAATCACAGTCCTTCCTGAACTGAATTTGTGACTGGATGCATACTGACATGGCAGAATTTGTCTTTAGTATTCATTCACCTGACATTGAGTCATCCTTTAGTTACTTTCCACTTTTCAAATCCACTCTTCAGCAGTGTTTAGGAAGAAGCTTTCATGTTATTTCCCGTTGGGATTTCAATGACTAACAAAAGTCTCACAAAGGTTTCACTGTACCTTTTCATGGAGTGATCCAAAGAGACTGGAGTTTCCAGGTACAGGAATTAGACATTGGACAGTAAGTTGATGCTGTGCAGAAAGTCTCCTGGAATTGCATCTCTGAGGATGAGCAGTACTCTGCTTTCAGAGGTTCCAATGGAATTATGCTGCTCAAAAGATGCACAAGAAGGGCTGGAGTGATAATACAGTGGGTAGAGCTTTCCTTGCTCGTGGCTGACCTGGGTTCTACCCCTGGCATCCCATATAATTCCCTGTGCACTGCCAGGAGTAATTCTGAATGCAGAGCCAAGAGTAATCCTGAACAACCCAAAAAGACAAAAGAAAAAAAATTATAAAATTTTAAAGATGCACAAGATTTGGCAACTTCCTTGAGATTTCTAAGTCCTTTTACTTTAATCAAAAAATATAAAATTATATAAAATAATATAATGATTATTATGTATAATATATTATATATAATAATACTATATAATAATATAAACTTTAACAAGGAGATATAGTGAATTCTTTGCTATGCCTGTTGTTATTGTTTTTAAAGTGGATTAATGGTTAAATTCATTCTTCATTGCCCCATTGCATATGCCACTCTTATCTTTGGTTCAAAGTGAAGTCTGATTTTACTGTTCTTGCTGAGAATCATTGACAGGGCCAGAGGAAGCAGCCTAAATTGACTATCTCTCAATGGGTGAGCACTGTGCTTATTGATCAGTAAAGATTATGATGGTCTATGATGAGTTTCTGCCAAGAAGGAATTTATAATGTTTTGATGCTTAGGAGTTTGAGAATTTAGAGCCCTACAGAGCTATATCTACTTTTTATATCACACTTTTCCATGATATAACTAAGAATCATATTTTCTAGAGAATAAAATATATCATATTGAGAACTGGTCAAGCTAGTTAATGGGTTCAGCAATAAGCAAGGTCATCCAGTTGGAAGAGATTTGTTAGATAAAAATGAGTCAATATGATAGAGCTACTAACAAAATACCAAGTATATAGTAAGTGATCAAATGCTAGTTTGTTTTTTCACTTTTTCCTTGTAGTCTTTCAGCTGAGTCTTGGGAATGTTAACATAAGCTTCAAAGTAAATAGCTCAAAGTTTATAGGCTAGAAAAATAGCTCAGAAGGCTGAACACATGATTTCATGTGGCAGGCCCCGAGTTCCATCCCCATAGATCCCCAAGCATTCCAGGAGTAGCCCCTAGCACTGCAGAATGTGCACCATCTCTCAAAACATAATTCAATGTTTAAAAAGTACACCCAATTATTGTAGCACTCCCCTTGTTCATAGATTTACTCGAGCGGGCACCAGTAACATGTTCATTGTGAGACCTGTTGTTACTGTTTTTGGTATATCGAATATGGCCACAGGGAGCTTGCCAGGCTCTGCTGTGTGGGCTGGATATTCTCGGTAGCTTGCCGGGCTCTCCGAGAGGGATGGAGGAATTGAACCCGGGTTGGCACCGTGCAAGGTAAACGCTCTCCCCACTGTGCTATTGCTCCACTATACCCAATTATTAAAATAACTAAACTGTGATTTCTTTTTTGGTGCAGGCACATCAAGCAGTGCTCAGGGAATACTCCTGGCTCTGTGCTCAGGAATTATATCTGGTAATGCTCAGGGGACCATATGCAGTGACAGGAATCAAACTGGAGTTGGATGCATGCATGCAAGGCAAGTATCTCAACTGGAGACTCAGGGTCTCCAGTATGGCAGTGTTGGGAAAGACAAGTAAGAGGTTTCTAAAATCTTAAGGCTGGGATGAATGGAGATGTTACTGGCGCCTGCTCGAGTAAATCCATGATCAATGGGATGACAGTGATACAGTGACATAGAGATGTTTACTTTCATATATATATATATATGAAAATGTGTAGGGAATGTCTCACGATGTGTTGTGGCTTTCGTGGCTGCGAGGTCCAGGAATATGTTCCTCATATGTGAGGCTCGACCCGAGCATGTGGAAAGCGGCCTGGAACATGGTGGTGGTGGAGGTAGTGGAGGTCGGCTGCTGGGGCTGGGTCCCTTGGGGCAGGGAGGGTTCTCACCCGCCCACCTCTGGGGCTCCCCGAGGTGAAAGCAGCCAGCAGCGTGGAGGCAGTTGTTACATAAAGTAAACATAGAGATGATAAAATAGCACAGGTCATGCATGACCTAAACAGATGAGGGTATGTAAAAATTGGTGCAATCTGATAAGTTCTATAGATTATAATAATGTCAACATTTTGATAATGTGTCATAGTTATTTAAGATATTACTATTAGGGAAAGCTGGGAAAAAGTTACCCTGGATGTATCTGTACCATTTAAAAGAGAATTTCTATGAGTCTAATTATTTCAGAGTGTAAAGCAATTTTTCAATGTTGTATTATATTATCTATGTATTATTACAGTAACTATTAATACTCATTCAGTACGACTTAGTCTATTGTTTCCGTATCTTTTCCTTAGAGGATAGGAGCCAGTCTTGCTTACTATTGTACCTCCAGGTCTTACTCGCCACTTAGTAAATAGTTATTAAGTTATTGAGTGGGCATTAGCATGAATGAATGGCTCTCCCTGTACGAGATATCTAAAACTTGACTGAATTAGCTAAGACCAATTAAGTAAAGTTAGTTAAGACTTCTTGACTACATTCACATAATTAGTGGAAGGTTTGAGCGTTCCCTGACTTTGTGGTCTTCCACTGTCCAGGAAATGACTATGTTGGGAAGGTAGGTCAGGCACACAATGTGTAATGACAGTGTATTAAAGTGGAATGAGTGCCCATCCTGACTGCTCTCCATGGGAGACACTTATCTGAGATTAAAGTGAAGCAAATTGAGCCTTGCTCAAGCTGTAGACTTTCTCTCTCCTGGAACATCTGAGCTTCTCTGTGGCAGCAGGGTCAGGTGATCTGATGTGGAGAGAACCACAGAAGAAAAGCTTGCCCTGAGGCTCCCACTGCCTGCTTCAACTCATGCAGATCATTTTAATATTTTCCTGCATAAAACACTTTGCATCTGTTAACCAATTTCCCTGATCTGAGTCGATAGATGTCCAGTGCACTGCCTTTAAATATTTAACAATGCTCAGAAAGGAACAACAAATTCTACAGAATGCTAAGCACAGGACATCATCAAATGCCAGCTAGCACTTTCCATTTTCCTTTAACCAGGAAAATGATGCTTTGGAGAGCAATAGGAGAGGAGATGCTAAAAGAAGCAGAGAAATAATGATCATGCCACTCTCAGATTAAAACCTAGATCTTCCTTTTTACGATGCCTTCCTTAGGTTTTTGGATCACACCTGGCAATGCTCAGGATTACTCCTGGCTCCGTGCTCAGGGACTACTCCTGGCAGGCTCACGGGACCATGTGGAGTGCTGCAGAGCAACCAAGTCAGACATGAGCAAAGCAAACATCCTACCATTGTACGTTTGCTCCAGTCCCTGTTCTTTCTGCATTTCTAACCAACAATCACAAGTCATAAGTTACACAGTCTTTGCCTTCAAAGCCAAGTTTTTCTTGAAGTTAGCTCCCAGTTGCTTTTCCACATTCAGCCACATTCTGACACCCCACATACACTGCATCCTGTCCCGCATCTGGTGCCTTTCCCTGAGATGCTTTGCTGCCTCTTTTTTTACTCACTGACTTTTCAGGCTTTGCATTCTAGCTTACGCAGGTTAAGTTTTCCAGAGAAACTTTTCTGGCTCATCTGGTTAGATGAGCATATTCTACTTCTACTCTCAAAGTACTGGGTACTTATTTTTATAGCCATGAATGTAATTAATATTTAAACAAAACTTAATTATATAATTATCAATTGTAAAATAATTGTTGAAGAAAATGAATCAAAGAATAGACTAGTGAATTCATATCAGGGTTAAGAAACAGGGTAGGTAATGACCTTAAAGTAATACTTATATATCCTCTTAGGCTGCTGAGTCAGCTACTTATAGAAAGGTCAAACCGATTCCCTAGTGAGTGACCAAAGAAAGTAGAATACCTGAGTGTCCAACAACAGATGACTGACTAAAGAAACTTTGGTACATCAATAAAATTGAATACTATGCAGATGTTAGAAAAGATGAAGTCATGAAATTTGCTTATAAATGAATGGTCATGGAGAGTATCTTGCTAAGTGAAATGAGCCAGAAAGAGAGGGACAGACATAGAAGGACTGCACTTATTTGTGGAATATAAAATAATATAATATGAGACCATCATCCAAGGACAGTAGAGACAGAACCAGAAATATTGTTCCATAGTTGGAACCTGCCTTCTGAGCTGGGGGAGAAGGCAGTTGGGATAGTGAAAGGATCACTAAGCCGATAATAGTGGGATCCCTAGGGATCCCTCGAGATGGGAGATGTGTGCTGAAAGTAGATAAAGGACTAAACATGATAGCCTCTCATTATCTGTATTACAAACTAAAATGCCCATAAGTAGAGAGAGAGAGTAAAAGGGAAACTGCCATAAGGCACGAGGAGGGATGGGATGTGCAGGGGGGCGTAGGGAGGGATACTGAGGACATTGGTGGTGGAAAATGTACTCTGGTGGAGGGATGGGTGTTTGATTATTGTATTACTGAAACTGGGATGGAGCAATAGCACAGAGGTAGGGCGTTTGCCTTACAAGCGGCCAACATGGCCTACCCGAGTTCGATTCCTCCGCCTCTCTCGGAGAGCCTGGCAAGCTACCGAGAGTATCTCGCCCGCACAGCAGAGCCTGGCAAGCTGCCCGTGACATATTTGATATGCCAAACACAGTAACAACAAGTCTCATGATGGAGACGTTACTGGGCCCACTCGAGCAAATCAATGAACAATGGGAGGCCCGTGATTACCGAAACTAAAACATGAAAGCTTTGTGTTTCTCACAGTGATCAATTAAAAAAAAAGAAATATAATATGTGATGGAACAGGAAATAATACCAGTAAAAAAAAAAAAGAACGTAGAACACCAAAAGTAAACTGCAGGGGCTGGAGCAATAGCACAGCAGGTAGGGCATTTGCCTTGCACGTGGCTGACCCAGGTTTGATTCCCAGCATCCCAAATGGTCCCCTGAGCACTGCCATGGGTAATTCCTGAGTGCAGAGCCAGGAGTAAACCTTGTGCATTGCTGGGTGTGACCCAAAAAACCAAAAAAAGAAAAAAAAAAGTAACTGCAATGGAAACTATGACTTGGGTAACTGTGATGTATACTATATATGTATTACTTTTAACACTGTCACTGTCACTCACTGTTACTGTCCTCCCATTGTTCATCGATTTGCTCCAGCAGGCCAGTAATGTTTCCATTGTGGAACTTGTTGTTACTGTGTTTGGCATATCGAATACATAACGGGTAGCTTGCCAGGCTTTGCTGTGCGGGCAAGATACTCTCAGTAGCTTGCTGGGCTCTCAGAGAGGGGCAGAGAAATAGAAGCCAGGTCGGTTGGGTCAGCTGCATGCAAGACAAATGCCCTACTGCTGTGCTAGTGGGAATATTTTTAAGGGGGCAGGATACTTATGATAATTTTTTATAATACTTCTATGCATAGACAAGAATAGGAGATAGGATATCTCCATCTTTCTCGATATTTTGTTTTAAACAAAAGACTACTTAATAATGTCTTAGTCGGTTCCTCCAAACCGTGGGGAAGAATGGAGAGTACCTGTGAGCAGATATGGAGTCGACTTTGGTAATGCTGAAAAAGTTCTGTTAGGGGGTATGGTGCCGCCAGCAGGTCATTCTGTACCTGTGAGGCGAGTGCATCAGCAGCCTAATGGCACCGTCAGACTTTCAGATACCCAAAATTGCTGCTGTGCCTTTGGCCAGACCCCAAAAACTTGGGGCAAAGTTTACCAAGAAAGTAAACGGCCAAAAGTTAGGTATGTGGGAGACACACCCACAAACCACCTCCAGCTCAGCTATATAATTGGAGGCATGGCCTCTCTGGTTCCTGATCGAACTGCTTAACGGCATGATCCCAGAGACTCAGAAACGAATCTCAGACCCAAAGGCTTTTGGCAGAAATGAGTCCTGTTCCTGCAGTAGGTTACTGGCACTGGGCCAATCCAGGTGGGAATAGGGTTTATGCCTTGGCCTGTTCCCCCTGGTGGCCCGGTGACTGCCATCCTCCAGAGGCCACAGGACAATCAGGTTTGAGCCTGCAGTGACGATACACTTGGGGCCTCACCAGATGGGGATGGTACCGGCCCTTTCCTCCCCATCCCAACGAGACCCCGAGTTGCCGCCTACAAACGGCCTCTCTGGCTCATGATCAAGCAGATTACTGGCCATGATCCCAGAGACTCAGAAACAAATCTCGAAACCGAGTGGCTTTTGGCAGAAATGCATCTGGACTGCATACAAGGTGGCCGCTGCCTCAGAGCTTATTGGGAAGCCAGGTATGAGCCAGCAGTGATGGGTTAACTGCAGTCTCATGGGAAGGAGGATGATACAGGCTTGTCCTTCATGCCCTACCAAGGTCACGAGTTGCCCCCCACGAGCAGCTGTCCAGCACAACCATGGCTCCAGAGGCAAAAGAACTTAATCCAGAGCCTGGCAGCTTGCCATAGAAAAGTGAATGGACCATGTGTAAAACTACGGCACCATGCCTCCCTGGGAGGGATAGGGTGTTGCTGCCTTCCACCTCCCCTCCCCCTACCCCCAGCAGCAAGGTGGCCACCACCTCAGAGCTTATAGGAAAGCCAGGTATGAGCCGGCAGTGACGGGGCAACTACAGTCTCATGTGAGGGGGGCGGTATCATCCATCTTTCATGTCCTACCAAGATCACGAGTTGACCCCCACAAGCGGCTTTCTGGCATGGCCATGGCTTCAGAGGCAAAAGGACTTAAAC
Source organism: Sorex fumeus (assembly GCF_029834395.1). Lineage (NCBI taxonomy): Eukaryota > Metazoa > Chordata > Mammalia > Eulipotyphla > Soricidae > Sorex > Sorex fumeus. The sequence continues at coordinate 63,470,347 of NW_026606059.1, forward strand.
CAGAGCCTGACAGCTGGCAGCAGAAAAGTGAATGGACCATGCGTTAAACTACGGTGCCATGCCTCCCCAGGAGGGAAAGGGTGTTGCTCCTTTCTGCCTCCCCCCACCCCCCTGGCAGCAAGGTGGTCGCCACCTCAGAGCTTATAGGAAAGCCAGGTAGGAGCCGGCGGTGACGGGGCAACTGCAGTCTCATGGGAAGGGGGGCAGTACTGGCTTGTCCTTCACGCCCTACCGAGGTCACGAGTTGCCCCCAAGAGTGGCTTTTTGGCACAGCCACAACACCAGATGCACAGAAACCAATCTCGTAATGATCTGGCTCTTTGCAGAAATCCCAAATCATTATATAACATTATATGATTCTCATAACAGCTATAGAAAACAAAGTATTTCACAATGCCTTTTCAGCAATTCTGATTGTTGGGGGGGGGGGGAAATTCTAAACAATAATGGTGCATCTTTTGTCGAAATAATGAATCTAATCAATGTAGAGAAGAGCTAAGTAGAAAGCATCTGCCTCACAGGCATTGGGAGGGGTGGGAAGGGGGTATATTGGGGTTCTTGGTGGTGAAAAATGAGTACTGGTGAAGGGAAAGGTGTTTGATCATTGTATGACTGAGACTTAAACCTGAAAGCTTTGTAACTTTTCCCACAGTGATTCAATAAATAAATATAGGAAGAAAAAAATAAATAAAATTATGAAAAAAAAAGTAAGGTGGAGTTCATGCCCAATTCAATCAGCTAATCACTGGCTGAATAAATAGCAGTACTCCTACATAAAACAAAAAAAAATAAAGAAAAAGTTCTGTTAATGGAGGTGATGCTTGCACAACATAGTGGACAATCTAAATGCTATGAAATTGTGCACTCTGCAATGGATAAGTTTCTATTTATGCTACATGAATTTTACCTTTATTGTACTACCAATGCTGTTGGTAACTACCACTTCTACAACTACTATTCCTACTAACTGCTGGTATTACCACTCATACTGCTACTTTTTCCCCCCTTTTTTGGGTCACACCTGGCAATGCACAGGGATTACTCCTGGCTCATTTACTCAGGAATTACTCCTGGCAGTGCTTGGGGGACCATATGGGATGCTGGGAATCAAACCCAGGTCAGCTGAGTGCAAGGCAAACGCCCTACCCACTGTTCTATTGCTCCAGCATCCATCCTGCTACTTTTAACTACAGCTGCTATTACTAGTACATGTCTGCTACTGCTACCACTACCATCACTTTCCCCAGAATCCTTCCCGACAAAACTTACCTATGATAACCCAAGTTGACACATGCTATTGTATACATAGAAATGAGGTTAACTGAAAAATGTTAATCAAGTCCTCTGTGGTTCCAGAGCTTCTGGTCTCTTGTCCAAGGACCAACCAATATTCTCACAATTTTCTACTCAGTAAAATAGATATTCTTAGGTGTAGGAATATAATTTTAGCTTATCAGTTATCATTTAAATATCAGTTATTTTTATTTTGAACCAGAAAATGCAAAGCATATAAATTTTTATTTCTCTTGGATTTTTCTTGAATGCAAACAAGATTGATTGAAAACTGTACCTTCTTATTAGTTAGTTTCCTCCTGATTGTTTTCCTTTGTTCCAGCCTCACTTTGTAGCATGTAAACCTTTTACTGAGTTCTCTACAGGGTGCTTCATGTCACCAAAGGCATATTCTCTGTTTTTCTCTGTCTCCCTCTCTCCCTCTCTGTCTCTCTGTCTCTCTCTGTCTCTCTGCCTCTCTTCTGTCTCTCTTTCTTTCTGTCTCATCTAAGCATCTGTTGTGTTTTTTTTGTAACTTATTTTTTGCTTGGGGGCCACACCCAGCAGTGCTCAGGAGTTACTCCTGGCTCCTTGCTCAAGAATCACTCCTGGTGGTGCTTGAACAACCCTAATGGACGCCAGGGATCAAACCCAGGTCAACTGTGTGCAAAGAAAACACCCTCCCCACTGTGCTATCTCTCCGGCCCCTCATCTATGCATCTGTAACTCAAAAATGACTTTACTCCGAAAGACAATTTTTATAGCAAGTTCAGCTTCCTTCTCATGGTTAACCAGCTTTTATTTCTGAATGCCCTTCATCAACTGTAAATATATAAATAGAAGTATGGATAATATTAACATATATGGAAATCTTAGTCAGCACAGACTGACAGCAAAACAGCACAGACTGGATTGCTGAGACAATAAACATTTATTTTTGCATAGTTCAGGCAACTGGAGTTCAAGATCAGGGTGTTGGCAAGCTTGGGTTCTGGTAAGAGCTCTCTTGTTGGCTTACTTTTTGTCCTGTCCTCATATGGCCTTTCTTCGGTGCTTATGATTTCTCTCTAAGTTTCCTTAGAGGAAAGTGTGTGAAAATTGTTGCATTTCATCCTGGGGCCATTAAGCCCTTGCATAAGAGATTCCTAACATGTTTGCTAAAGGTTGAGTCTTGTGTGCACATATATATATATTCTCTTCTCTTTCTTCTCTCTCTCTTTCTTTCTCTCTCCCCTCTCTCTCTTCTTCATGGCCCAGTTCCATAGGATGAGAACCCAATTCTGACTTTTTCTCCTAACCTTAATTACCTACTAAAAACCTATCTCCCTACCTAGTCACAATGGTTGTTACTGTTTCAACATATGAATCTAGGAAATAGAACTGAATTCCTACAGTGTATAAATAAAGCTTCTTAATGAATTCTTAATGTATTATTGTTATTATTATTATTATTATTATTTGTTGACATTTCTCTGTGGTAGAAGTTCTTTCTTTAAAAAATTATTTTTGTAAAGTTAATTCACAATAATTTATTATATTTAATATTCAAACATCAATCCCACCACCATTGCACCTTCCCACCACCTATTTCAAATGTTTCCATCCCAAATCCCAAACCGTCCCCCCCAAAGCAGAACCAAAACATTGAATTTGTATTGCTTATTATGAATAATCTGCTAAAAATGGTCCAATAAAGTTTCCTTAGAGGAAAGTGTGTAAGAATTGTTGCATTTCATCCTGGAGACATTAAACCCTTGTATAAGAGATTCCTAACATGTTTGTTAAAGGCTGAGTCTTGTGTATATATATATATGTATATATATGTATATATATATATGTATATGTATATATTCCTCATGAGATCAGTTGCCTTCAACTTTAAACCCCATTAAATGTTGTGTGCTACTCTTGGTACATCAGTGGTATAGAGTATGAGAGGTCACGTGGCCATGAATGTAGCCTCATGCTCCAGGAATTCTAAAATTTAGAATACAATTGAGGCTTGTCTGAGCCTGTGGAGAGCAGCTGTGAGCATGGAGGCAGTTGAGTTCTGGAGGTTTTTGGTTGCCCGGCTCTATTGGGGTGGGGAGGAAAATTCACCTGGCCCTCTCCAAGTGGCCCCCTGTTAAGACTGCCTGGTGCAGGGTCTGGGGGCATATCTGTGGCATGTTGTTCTATGTTGCTCCCTACCAGGAGCTTTATTTCTGAGTCTCAGTATATTATTTAAATGATTTTGCTTCATGATGTATTTTCAAAGCCTATACATGCATTATCCCATTTAATTAATGATTAATGTTTATGCCTTTCACATTTCAAAATAAGAAGAACTGAGTTAAAAGCAACAAATAAATGGCAAGCTAGGGACTCAGGTTCAGATTTTCTGATTTCTTACCCACAATTCCTCCTAGTGCAGCCCTGTCTTCCAATCTTATTTGACCATGGAACCATTTTTATTGAAATAGCAATTAATGTCCTGAAGAATATGCTTAGGAAAATATGTATCTAATTCCAGAGCTGTGAAACTTAATGGAAAGAGACTCAACTAGGATCCATCCAGGAAAATGAACACATGAGAAGCATTGATCACTTGGGAACTAACTATGTTGTCATTACAAGAAACAGGCAAATCTGTTATCCAAATCCCTAGTATATGTGACAGTTGTTATTATTAGTAGGAAGGTCGTTTATAAAATAGAGAAGATATTTCTTTGTTCAAATTTCATTCTTTTTAGTTAGGCATGCTGACAGATATTCATCCCGTTAAAAAGATTTCATCCAGGGATCAGAAAGATATTACAGGCTAACCTGGGTTCAATCCCTGTAACCCCATTCCTGAGCACTTCAAGGAATAATCCCTGAGCAAAGAATCAGTAGTAATTCCCCCTCTACCCCAACAAAAGATTCCATCATATTCTGGAACTTCATACACAGGGTTTCTGCTCCTGAAATTTTACCACTTTCCTTCAACACAGCCCTTTCCAGCTGATGTCCCTATCCCATCCATATCCCCACCCCCCCCACCCCCACCACACATGTTACACTCATATATCTTAGCTTTCACAGTCTTCTAGAGCTTGATTGAATCCCAACATTTCCTTCCAGTGTTAAATATCTCCACAATCATCTCATCCAAGACACCCATCTTTATTCAGGGTACATATTTCTCTATGAGAATCACTCAGGTCTCATTAGTGTCTAAAACTCCCACTTTTCCTAAGGCCTTTTGTTCACTTCAGTAGTTATCACCCCCATCCCTCTTCTGGCACATCCATTGCTCAGTGTTGAAAAGAACCTTCCTCTTGTCATTTCAGTGGCTGTTGGTGAACTTGATTCAACACCCCCCATTGTATATTCAGAGCGGAGAGCACAGTGGAGTCCTGGGGCCTAAGCAATACTCATCTGATCACTAGTGGCATCGAATTCAGCTTTCTCTGGAGGTATGAGGTTCTATAAACCTAACCTTCCCATATACCAAAAATAAATTAATATGTACATCTATGCACTAGAATAAATGGAAAATAGTTTCATGCACTAGAATAAATGGAAAAATAAACACAGTCCCTTTATTTAAAGAGATCAGCTGCTTAGCAGTTGATACTGACCTGGAGACAATACATTTATTTTTTACTCTGCTGCAGGCAGAACAATGCTCTTCCTGAGTGAGTGAGATTGTTGATACTTAAGTCAGACTTATTAGCAGCTATTTCATCTATTAATCAAATACCTCATTTCTTATGCCAAACATTCTGTTGTCTTTTTCTGGGGGGAGGGGTGATATCCAGCTGCTCTCAGAGTTTATTCCTGGCTGTGCTCAGGTATCACTCCTGGGAGGGCTTTGGGTACAATATGCAACACCAGAGATGGAAGCTGGGTCAATTATCTGCAAGGCCTTACCCACTGCACTATTTCTCTGACCCATACCAAACGGTTGTTAGGCTATACCAACTCAGATATAAGTAGAACAAAGGCTTCCTCTTCCAAATTAAGAGTTGGATTTTTGTTTTTATTTCTTTGAAGCTGAGATAAGTCATGGTGCCTGGCATGAATGACACTTATATAGATGAATAAAGTACTCTAATATATAGTTTTAGATTATGAATGTAAAAGTAATGCCTCTCGTGTCATTTGCAACCTTGCTCAAGGACACAATGGTATCTTTATAAGACACTGCAGAGTAATTGTTTACGATCACTTCTGCACTAGTCTGGTTACCAGGTGTGGCTTCACTGCTATGTGATCTTTGGCATGTGCTGTGTGATTTTCCTATGCCTCAGTATGTCCACCTGTAAAATGAAGATAATAGTAACAATGCTTGGTATAAAGTGTCTTTGGGAAATGATAGATTTTGCTATTAATATTAAATTATGCTTGTATAACTTTTCCTATTAATAAGAATCTCTCCAGTAGATCTGGAAAGATTCCAATGCCGATGTCTTATTTGACCCATATCCACTGATATTTTTTCCTTTCTCAATTCCAGAAAATTTGCTAACAGGACTGTTGAATTTTGCCCTGTTTTAACTATTGGCTTAAAAAAAATCAATGACTGAATTCTGGATTGCTTTTCTCAGCATCTACTATCTATATCCTTAAGCACTTTAGTTAAAAAATGTTGATTGGCCTCAGTTTCCTCTAAACACAGATAAAATAGCAGGTCTTCCTGTGAGATCAAAATAATGCTGAACATCAAGGTAGATCTGCCTGTTTTGGCGTGGGGGTCCCAGTAGTAAAGTAGGGGTATAGGGAGAACCTCTTCATCTCACCAGTGGAGGTGACATGCCAGGTTCCCATATATAGAGGTCCCTTTGCTCTTTGCTTTGCCTTGAACTAGAAACTTACAAGCAGCACAAAACACCTTCTCCCAAATAAAATGTGTTCTGTGATGAATAATTGGTGAATAATTGATTCTGTCTTATAACACTGATTATCCAAATAACTAGATATGTAAATTAAGCATTAGGATTGGTGACAGAATCCTAAGGACTCCTTTTTTGGGCTCCCAGTTGTATCTTTCCTGGTCTGGGACTCAACCTTGTTCTTGTTATTTAATGATCTTGAGTTGTTTTTCTTTTTCGTTTGTTTTCAGTTTGGGGGACTACATCCAGCTATTCTCAGGGAGTACGCCTGACGCTGTGCTCAAGGGTCACTCCTGGCAGTGCTTGGGGGACTCTGTGTGGTGTCAGGGGTTGAACTAGGGTTGGTTACCTGTAAGTCATTAACTCTTATATTATCTGTACATCGCTTTCTTGTTCAATCAAATGTTATTGATTTGGTATTGGTTTATAATAATATACCATTTTAATGGCACAACTTCTGCTGCTATAGATATAAATCTCACTGCACCTACACAAAAGTTCTAGAACTCTCTCATTGACAAAAAGTTCCCTCTACCCACTCCTCCATGCCTGCCACTGTAGATCACCACCATATCTATCCATCGAATCTGTTACTTTAGTTGTGATTTTCTATTTCATTTGCTCTGATCATTTATACCCCACATCATTGAAACTACCCAGTCATGTCTTTCATTTGCTGACTTACTTCCCTTACATAATCGCCTTCAGTTCCACCCAGGTTGTCACAAAAGGCCCAAGGTAAGCATTGTAGATAACTGAGTGTACTGCCTTAAAGATGTGTGATGTGTGTATAGACCATGGTGAGATGGTGAGTTGCTTTTACATTTGCCTCACATGTATATTTCAGGAGACTTCTACCCTCCCTCTGGATTTAACTCGGACACAAGATTTGTTCTTGCCATCTATTCTGAAATGCTCACTTTTCTTTTGCCTCTCTTTTTTCCCCCTCTATCTGTGGCCTCCTCAGTGTTCTACCTCCCTGTCATCCAAGCCCTGTACATACATTGTATTGTCCATTATTTTACGTGACCTGCAGTAGCTGAATTTTTAGCCTTTTTTTCTACTTGACTCCTCATTTTCTTCTGGCCTTCTAAATTCTATGCTCTTAAATCACAAGTCACTTTTTCTAGACAATATCCTGAACCTGTTACCTCCAATCTTCTGAATTAATTTTTTCCATGGCTCTGAACATGATCGAAATAAGCTTTATTTATTGACTGACTTCCTCCATTAACATGTAAATCCCTCTGAGGGGTGGATTTTGTTCTTTTCTTTGCAGCTGCAGCACCAGCTCTTGAAAAGGATTTGGCATGTAGACAATGCTCAATAAATACATGTGTGAGGTTGAATACAATCACCTACCTCTGGCATTGACCTAGGAGGTAGTAACTGCTCTTTTCTTTTATTTTCTTTCCTTTCTTTTTCTTGGCGAGGTTTATTGATACTCAGGGTCTATTGATCGATACACAGCACATCACTTATTTTTACTGACTCCTGGCACTGTGCTCAGTGATCACTGCTTGCAGTTCTTGGGGGACCATATGTGGTGCTATGTATCAAACTAGGGGTGAAGTTGGTTGCTTATGGGCAAGGACCATAACTACTGTACTCTCTGGCTCATCACACTTAATTTTCAGTAAAAAATAGAAATGATTTCATTTTACTTTTTAAACTGATATACAAAAAAATATAATCTAGGGAATCCAGAGAAATAGTTCAACAGGCTGAACACATGCTTTGCATGCTGTAGGTCTGGGTTTGATCCCCAGCATCACATGGTCCCCCAAACACTACCAGGAGTGACCCCTGAATGCAGGCTTGGGAATAGCCTCTAAGCCTCACCAGGTATATTCGCAAAATCCAGAAATATAAGTAATTAAAACCTAAAGATTGTCCTCCCGTTGTTCATCGATTTGCTCAAGCAGGCCCAGTAACATCTCCATTGGAGACTTTGTTGTTACTGTGTTTGGCATATCAAATACGTCACGGGTAGCTTGCCAGGCTCTGCCATGCGGGCGAGATACTCTTGGTAGCTTGCCAGGCTATTTAATGTATATTTATAATTTGATGAGTTTGGACATATTTGTGTACCCATGAGAATTATGAGAGGGAAGGGGAAAGAGTAAGATGCAGAGACATAGAGAAAATATTTGAAAAGAAAAATTTAAACATTCTTTATTTGACTCTTAGCTCAAAAATAGAATTCCTCAGTTTTGGAGAAAGTATCTAATATCCTGACTTTACATTCTTTCAAATGCTAGAAAGATAAAGTGTCCTCAGTTTCATTAAAAGAAAAGAATGAGTAAAGTAAAACAACAACTAACAACATTGACTAACAATGTGCTTGCAACATACTATGTAACTGGTGGTGTCACTGAGACTTACCTTCTTCTGGCTGTTACTTGAGCTGAAACTTGAGCTGAAACTCGAATCCTCTTACATGGCAGTAACTCTGGGAAACTTGATCCTGATAGCAGGCAGAAGCTGTCTGTGCCGCTTTGCTGCCTCCAGACTGGGGAAGGGGCTGGCTGAATTGGCCTCCATGTTCTGGTTAGGTCTGGTCATCACCTGAGGTGCACTGTCACACAGCACAAAACTTGGAGAGCAAAAACAGAAGTTCAAGTCCCAAGTTTCCAATGTCCTGGCTTCCAACCCTGTGCCGGAGATTTCAAATCAAGAGAAAGTGACTCTGTGATTGGAAGAGACTTCCCGAGACTGAGGTGGGTCCCGGAGACTGACACTAATCCACAGGCAGCTGTAGGCAGCTATTTTGGATTTGATGCAAATGTGAATCACTGGCTGTCAGGCATTCTCTGATTGTGATTGACATATTTACTGTTGACAATCCAAGGTGAACCCTGCGGTCCTCTTACATACGTGGTCCTTTGCTTCAAGACAGCATTCAGGGTGAGAGTGGAATGTGGGATTTTGTTCCAGATGCACATCTGCCTGGGTACTTAAAAAAAGAAAGGAAAAGAAACTCTCTTGAGAATTTTCTAGGCTTCTCTTAAGTGACAGCTAGCACAGAAGTCTTGCCATCTACACATGTAAATCTTCTGGAAACCGCTACATGTGTTGTTTATAGAAAAGGGCTTAAGATCTCCAGTGTGATGGCCTTTTCTTCCTGCTGCTTCCTTATACCATTAAGATTCTTTGTCAGTCTGGGCTTTCCTTTGTCTGGACCATACTGGGGACAGAGCTGATGAGAAGGGAATAGTTATAAGTCATGTTCCCAAGCCATGGCAACAACAGTGATCTGGAAAGGGTTTCTTTCTTTCTTCCTTCTTTCATTTTTTTCTTTCTTTCCCATCTTTGGCAAGGACAAGCATTCAGGTCAATCTAGAAATTTCCAGCATTGCATTCCTCAGATCAAATAGCATGCAAAAAGCTAACAGACATACAAAAGAGAGAGAGAAAGAGAGAGAGAGAGAGAGAGAGAGAAGGAAGGAAGGAAGGAAGGAAGGAAGGAAGGAAGGAAGGAAGGAAACATAAACCTCTGTTGTCAAATAAATCATAAATACTACCCATACACCTTTCTCTTGCAGTGTCTTGATGGAGAATAAATTTCTGAGTAACTTTGCAAACAAGATGTTACAATAACTTCAGCCACATCATCCCAAGCAAAGCCTTGCAGGATACTTTCCAATAGTAGTTATTTATGTCCTTTAACACCTTTTAGTGTTACATAAGTGTCATTCTGGAAAATATTCACTTAGGAAAAAGGTTCTCATTCAAAAACATGGTTTTCCAAAGGTGACCCACCAGCCACTCTGGAAAAACAGAAGAGGGATGTAGGGGCTTGCATGGAAAATGCAGACCAGTGAGTAAGTGAGAGAACAGTTTGTGCACTCACCTACAAGGCTCAGCTCATAATATCTCCTTTGGGGATGGTACGCCAGGGTCAGTTGTACTTCCTCCTCATATCACTTGTCTGCTTGAGTGTGTTACACTGAATCCTTGAGCACTTAAGCCTGCAAAACCATTTTAAGAATCAAAATCCAACCCTTAGTGTTTTAAGTGATAGAGAAACAGAGTAGACACTATTTAAGCCACTTCTTACTCCCACAGATCACTTCACTACATTTTTAGCCATATATGGATTTGCTGGTGGAGGGGGTTGTTAATTCTGACATTTGTGAAGACGTTTGATTGCCTTTACCCAAATTACCTTCCAGAAAAGTTTTATCAATTTATATTTCTATTGATTCTTTATAAGAGTGGTTTTCTAGTGGATGGACTATAACTTATGCTCCTGTTTTATTGTTTTTTAATTTGATTTTCGGACCACTTCTGGTGGTGCTCAGGGCTTACTCCCTACTCTGGCTGTGCACATGGAATACCCCTGGTGAGGCTTGCAGTGCTGAGGATTGAGCCTGGGTCAGCTGTGTGCAAGGCAAGTGACTTATCCACTATCTCTCTGGTTCACTATCTTTCTTTTTTAATTCATATTTCATTATTTTCTGAGAACAGGGAGTAACAAATATGCATCCAACATGTACTAGAGTCTGCCATCCCCACATAATTCTGGGGCTTTTGGATTTGGGGAAGGAGGGTTGCTTAGTAATTGCAGACTGTCCCCAGCTGCTTTGGAATAACCTTGGTTAGCATAGAAGAGTCTCTCACATTTCCAGAAAAGTGTTTTCCTGGCCAGTTCCTGCCTACATACTTTATCTGGGAAGCTCGCCAACAACCTAATATTAACCTGTGTGACCGCCTCACCCTGCAAATCCAGCTTGTGCTGTGGTAGGGAGTACTTACCCAGCAGCCAGATCGGTCTGATCCTAGTATCCAAGTGGGCAGCCCATCTGTCATGGCTATGCCAACCTTCTCATAAGACAATATTCATCACACTCTGTTGTCCTGCTGGTCTTGATATGCCCCAGACTCTGTAAAGCCAAAACATATAAATATATAAATATAATAATAAAAATAAATTTAATATGGCATAAAGAGATTACATAAAGATAATAAATATGCAAATAGATATAACAGAAATATATAAGTATATCATAGTAACTGGGACTGGAGTGATAGAACAGTGGGTAGGGTGTTTGCCTTGCACATGGCTGAGCCAGGTTCGATTCCTCTGTTCCTCTCGGAGAGCCCAGCAAGCTACCGAGAATATGCCGCCCACACAGCAGAGCCTCACAACCTCCCCATGGTGTATTCGATATGCCAAAACAGTAACAACAAAGTCTCACAATGGAGACATTACTGGTGACCACTCGAGCAAATCGATGAACAATGGGAGGACAGTGCTACAGTGCTATCATAGTATCTAACATTTCTGGAGAACCATGCCCTGTGTGAAGCCCTGTGTTAATCACATTATGCATTATTCAGCAGCCTAAGGGTTTCTCTTACAACATAAGATTTTGTCAGTCCATTTTCAAATACTTCATTAATATACTGTATACTTTAAAATAATACAAGTCAAAGTCCCTTCTTTGAATGTCTAAGGCCCTGTGTAGTCCCCCAAGCAGTCCTCTCACCCACCCCTCTATAATCTATATGACCTCAATCTCTTGCACTGCTCCTTCCTTTGCCCTGAACACCCAGGGCACTCTCCTGCCTTAGGACCTTTGCCGGCCTGTGCAGGGCCCTCTGCCTAGAATCTTTTGACAATATCTTTATATCATCTTTTTTTTCTGTTCTTTACTTAAAAGTCGTCTTCATAGTGATGCATTCTCCAGTCCATCAACCATTACCTCTAATTTCTCTTGACTTCCTTTTCCTTCATAGAACTGAACATGATTTAGTGGTTGATGGGAGAACTCTTCTGTCATCCTCAGGAAAAGACTTTTCATTTTTTTGTTGCAGCTTTAATACCAGCTCTTGGAAGCATCAGGCACATAGGTGATGCTCAATACCTCACTGTATTACTGTATCACTGTCATCCTGTTGTTCATCAATTTGCTCAAGTGGGTGCCAGTAATGTCTCTATTTGTCCTAGCCCTGAGATCCTAGAAGCCTCTCTTTACTCATCCTTCCCTATGGTGCCACATTGGAGGCTCTTTCAGGGTCAGGGGAACGAGACCCATTATTGTTTCTATTTTTGGCATATCAAATATGCCATGGGGAGCTTGCCAGGCTCTGCCATGTGGGTCAGTAGACTGTCAGGTTCTCTGAGAGGGAGAACTAGATTATAAGAGTTCCCGCTTCCAGGAGCTTTGTTTTATATAGTCTCTAGATCTTGGCATTTGATGGGATTACATGACACCGGGGTCAGTTCGTGGGTGTGACTGCCACAGCCATGGTCAAGGCTCAATACATATTGGTATACAAATAAATAAAATCACCTAAATCTCACATCAACTCTAAGAGAAAGGAAATATTATTTATGGTTTTGTAGGTAAAACATTAAATTTCAAGAGACTGAGTTTTTAAGTAATAAGCTCAGGAAGTAGTAGCACTGAGGTTTGACTTCATGTTCTAAACCTGTCTGTCTGTCTGTCTGTCTGTCTGTCTCTCTCTCTCTCTCTCTCTCTCTCTCTCACACACACACACACACACACACACACACACATTCCTGTCTCCCTTCATCCCCCAAGTCTCTCAAAAAAGTAAAAATCAAAATTCTCTGTGGATACCTCAGGAACTTGAGATTCCAAGTGAGACATCCAACATCCTCAAGCTGGCTCCAGCCTAACTTTCCAAACACAAAACCTGCTCTCTGTTATCACAGCTTAGTCTTTGGTTAAACAGACCTTCATGTGGCCACATCTGTGAGCTTGCACTCTCTGTTTCCTTTCCTTCGACCTATTCAAATCCTGTTGGTATACTTCTGACTCAAATGCCACATCTCTCTGAAGTCCTCTGAGAGTCCTTTCATCTGCTGCTCTTGTGCATAAGGATCCTCTTATACAGTTCTGAAGGTTGAGGTTCCACGATTGTTGGTTCCAACACCTTCTGTAGATCTTTAACAGCTCTAATTAGAGCCAAAAAGCTAATACAGAGAGGAGGCAAGGTATTTGTTTTGCATGTGACCATCGTGGGTTTGATCCTGGGACTAGGCATGGTCTCAAAAGAGTGATTCCTGAGTACAGAACCAGGAGTATATCTTGAGTACAGCTGGATATGGTCCACCCCTCAAAATGTTGATAAATGAGGTAGAGGAGATAGTACAGTGGTTAGGGGGCAAATGATTGGCATATTTGAGTACTGCAGTTCAGTCTTTGGCACTTAACTTCCTGAGTACCATCAGGTATTCTGGAAGTCCGAGGTACCATAGGCCCAGAGCATCACTCAAGCTATTATTTTGAAATACCCTGTCTGGTTGGCCCAGCCTCACTGGGTGTAGTCCCTGGCCCCACTAAGGATCTCCTTCAAAAAAACTGACTAATACACAAAGATACCTCTGTTACCATGTGGGGGATATTTCATTGTGTGAACATCGAATGGTGAAAATAGAATTTGATGCAAAGAATAAAGCAACATTCAGGGGAGGAAAGAAGGATAAAGTGGCACGTCATTTATATACAAACCACCAGTCCACTCAATCAGCACAATTTAGAAAATCAATCAAAGCAGGTGTTGGGTTGTTTGACATTTGTCGACAAAACAAGTAGATTAAATTTCTTCTGCTTCGTGTGGTGGTTTTGCTGTTATATAAAATGCCTTTGAACATCAAAGGTGGTGTATAGACCGCAATCTATTATTTCTCCCACAACTGCATAATCACTGAACACTTTGCTGTGGAAATGAGAAATGGGAGATAGAGATGTGCAACTGTAGTATCTCACATAGCAGTCAGTAAGAATATGCTTCAAAACCTTGGGTATGGTTTTGTTTGCACATAGCAACAGAGATTAGTTCATTGGGGAAAAAAAAAGATATTGGGAGGCTCATCCTCAGTGGTTCCCTTTGTAGCTATGGGCAGCTTACTCACTGACTGTGTTCTCAGTTTCCAAATGAAGATGTGAATGCCCACACACAAATAGCACAGGCTCTTTTAACACTAAAATATATTTATTTTGTTATTTATATATTCTTTTATTGAATCACCATGAAATACACAGTTAAGAAGTTGTGCATGATTGGGTTTTGGTCATACAATGTTTCAACACCCATCTTTCCACTAGTGTACATGTAAATGTACACCAAAGTCCCCAGATTCCCCCCCCAAACACTCCAGGCTGCTTCTGTGGCAACTACTTCTCTCTCTCTCCCTGTAAAATATATTTTTATGGAGTGGGGAGATAATACAAGAGGTAAGGTACTTGCTTTGCATGTGACTGACCCTGGTTCAAATCCCTGGAGCCACATATGGTCCCTTGAACACCGCCAGGGATCACTCATGAGCACGAGGCTGGAACAGCCCCTGAGCATGGCTGAGTATGCCACCACCACCCCCACCCACCTCTTAAGACAAGAATATAATGTGTTGATGTGTTATTTTGATAATGAGAATGATATCGAATAAAATATTCTTAAAATCACTTAAGATGTATTAGTGTATGATTTCATTTTCTTTCTCAGCTATCATTTATACCATTCATTTATTAGATTAATTAATTAAGTTGGGGTCAGAGCAACATAATAGTGGGTAGGGCATTTGCTTTACATGTGGCCAAACCGAATTTGGTCCTTAGCATTTCATATGGTGCCTCAAGCACTGCCAGGAGTAATTCCTGAGTGCAAATCCAGGAGTAATCCTTGAGCATCACCTGTGTGACCCAAAAAGACAAAAAAAAAATTAAGTTGTCGGTAACATCTTAAGTCCATCCCTGACCCATAAGTCACCCCACAATCATTTCTCAAATGCCATCTTTCCTGCCTTTCTGGAATTTACTTGCTGCCTACTTGATATTCCTTCAAAGGCACATATTGATGGGAATAGAAGGAAGAAGAAGGGGGACCTGCCTGGCCTGGAAGATGGATATCATAGTTACTCTTAGGAATGCAGAAAAATCCTGCCAAGAGGAAGGAGAAGATTGAAAGTAAAAACTTTCATGAACTACGTTACTATTTATGCTGCCATCATTATTATTTTTAAATGTTATTAAGGCACCATGATTTATTAAATTTTTCATGATGGAAATTAAGGCATACAGTGTTCCAACACGAACCCCATCGTCGTTGTCAACTTCCCTTCACTAGATTCCATCCCAATTGCCCACCTGCTTCCTTGACAGGCGCATTTTAAAGTTTTGTTATTGCTATCTGGGTCTCATGCTTACAGTGTTTAGATATATGCATATGACTCTGTGGTTTTTATATATTTACATATAACTCACATCTACACTACCAATGTGTCCAAGGCCTTTGAATCCTACCTCTATTTCCCTCCATTCACCTTGGATTTCTTCCCTCCGTGATTTGTTTCTTTACTATACTCTAAGTTCTAGGGTAATAAGACTCACGGTATCAAGGTAATCCCTTTTGCAACCTTGCATTCCCTGGTCCTATTTATTCTATATACAACAGATAAGAGAAATCATCTGATACTTGTCCTTCTCCTTCTGATTTACTTCACTGAATATTATATACTCTAGTTCTTACTTCACATAACACGATATCTTCTAGTTCTATCCAAGTTGAACTTCACGATTTCATCATTCCTTGTAGCTTTATGGTATACCATACCTTTATTATTCACTCATCTGTTGTTGGACACCTGGGTTGATTACATACCCTAGTTCTTGTGCTAAGTACTGAAAAGAATAATTGCCATCACTGTTTAAAAAGACAATGTTGTTTGGGGCTGGAGAGATAGCACAGTGGATAGGGTGTTTGCCTTGCATGCGGCCAACCCGGGTTCGATTCCCAGCATCCCATATGATTCCCTGAGTACCGCCAAGAGTAACTCCTGAGTGCAGAGCCAGGAGTAACCCCTGTGCATAGCCGGGTGTGACCCAAAAACCAAATAAATAAATAAAAAGACAATGTTGTTTAAAAAATTAAATTATGCAGTTTTAAATGTTTTTCATTTTTTATTTTGAGTTTTCATGCTGGGGACTGAACCTAGGATCTGCACCTGAAGCATGTGCCCGACCATTGTGCTACATCCTCAACCCTAAAAATATCATAACAAAGGTTTGTACCATAAAGCAGGAAATTATGATACTCAGTCATTTTATCTATTTTCTTCCTTTTTAATTTTTTGATTTTGGACCATACTGTTGGTGATCAGAGCCACTCCTTGAGATACACGGAAAGTATATGTAGCATCAGAATTCAGGCCAGGGTCATGGCTACATCCCCAGCTAGTGCCTTAACCTGTGTACGGTCTCTCCAGCTCTTAATCAGTCATTTTCTATCTGGAAACAACTCTGAATAAAGTTAAGGGCCTTAATTAGACCATTGCAGTCTTATCTTAAGCAAAAAAAGCATCTATTGACAAATTGATTTGTGAAGAACTGGATGAAATCATTTAAATAGTATTTTTTTTTACAAGACATCTCTGAACTGTTAGCATGCTATGCCAAGAATTGGTAATTTTGGAGGGAAGGACATAGCATGGAAGGGTTTCTAAAAATGTTTGATTACGGAACTCCCACCGATTTTTTTTCTATAAAACTATTTTTTTCTTGGCAACACACAACTTTGGATGGTAGCCCTGTGAAAGCCAAGGAAAGAGATATGACTTTCCTCACAATTTAGAAGAGATTGGTCATTGGGTTCAATTTAAGGAAATCATAACTAACATAACTAACAAGGAGTATATTCTGGCTAAGAAGGATTTGACTGTGAGGAAGAGAATATATTTATAATTGTCACATTATCAGAATAGAATAAAATCTCTTAATTCTCATCTTTCCTGAAGAAATTTTCTAACCACCATTCATTTGTTGTGGGGAGTTTACATGATAACAGTCTACAATATGCAATTTGAGATTCTCTTGTGATGGAACTGAGACGGATGTCATTTGGGCATCCATCTTTTGGGTCTGCATCCATTTTCCCCTGGTCAGAGGGACTCAGCAGGAGGGTGATCTGTTCTGAGCAGTTCCCACTTCCACTCAGACAATTCAGCATGAATCACAGATGAACTTTGGTCTATAGCTTCTCCATTCCTAAACCAGTGATTCCACACTTTTCCTTTCAGTAACTGAACTAACTTCTTAAATGATCTTTTGGCAAATAGGTTTATTTATTAGCTTAATGGCTAGGATACATTCTTTGCAAATTCAACCCTGAGGGCCCAATCAGAAGATGAAATATGTCTGGCTTGGCCACTGCAGGAATTGATTAAAGGAGGCTTATGTTTGCATCCTGAATCTCTACTGCACAGAAATTAAAATGCAAACAAGATGTTGTCTTTCTCTTTAGTGATTTGGACAGAGAAGATCTACTCCCATTAAGGTGCAAGGAGCTGAGGCCAGTTCAAAAGGAATATTTTCATTCAAGCAATCAAACAAAAGCTTTGGAATGAGGTTATTTTTAATAAACCATGTGTTCACTAATATGTCAGCTTTGCAGGAACTGGAATCAAAAGAATACAATGGGAATTAGCCAGGCAAAGTTGGGGAAAGCTACTCTAGTTCTTCTTTCTCTTTTAAACTTGGAAGATTGCATTGTAAGATTTTCTAGAAAGGATACCAACCACAGGCTTCTGATGGAAACTGTGAAGATGAATCTTCCATTCTCAGGCCATTTATTTGGATCAGAGAAAGGTGTGCTGTCATAGTTTCTTCTGAAGCAAAGCTCTGAAGACCCCACCCTGTACCCCCCACCTCCTTTTTCTTCTACATCCTATCCCATTTCTCCTGGGATTGTGTTCTCTTTTCTGAATCTCAATTTCATCAAAGCCAATGGCCTCAAGCACAGCAATAATAAAGGAAGGCCACTGATAATCACAGTGATTTTTAGAATAAACACAAATATAACAATAGTCAGAAGAGACTGATTTATCTGCAGAAAAACCCAGATATGCAGGACCTGTGTCTGAAATCTCCAAGGTCACTCAGAGCAGGAATGGGCCTCCTCTCCCCATCTCCCAAGTTTACCATAGCTTGGCATTCACACCAACAAACTGTCCCTAGCTCCATAAAATCTCATCAATGACAATGATTCAGAGACTCAGAAATAAAGCTCCTGGAAGAGAGAGACATAGGCTTCACCATGAATGAATCTGCTATATAATCATATTCTAAATTTTAGAATTCTTGGAGGACTCAGCCATGAACGATCTCTCACATTCTACACCACCGATGTACCAAGAGTCGCACGAAACATTCTACTGGGTTTAACAAATATGTTTGTAATCTCTTACAAAAGGGCTTAATGGCTCCAGGATGAACATCAACAATTTTCACACACTTTTCTTCAAGGAAACATTATTTTGCCATTTTTAGCAGATTATTCATAACAAGCAATGCAAAATTAATTGTTTTGATTCTGCTTTGGGGGGGTCACAATTTGTGATTTGGGGTGGAAACCTTTGAATTACGGTGGTGGGAAGGTACAATGGTAGTCGGATTGGTGATTGAATATTAAATTTAATGAATTATTGTGAATAACTTTATAAAAATAAAATTTTTAAAAAAGAGACTGATTTATTTTCCTATTTTTGCCTAAAAAATACTTTCCTTCAGGCATAGCTGTATCCAAATGTTAAACTATTTTCTGTATCCTTTTTTTGTGGTTGTTGTTGACTCTGTTTTTTAGTTTCACTCCATTCTTAAGCAGTCTCTTTCTTCTAGGAAGTAACATAGTAAAGATTTATATTCCATCAGACAGAAACCCCAGTGGAAAGGAATTTTTTTTTCTTCTTCTTAAGTATCAAAACTCAGTTAACATTCCTCAAAACAAGTGCAGGAGACACAGCAGTAGGCAAGACAGATGCAGAGCCTGTGCTTCTTGGGTGGCCTTTTCTTGGACTCACTGAATCAATAGCTTGTTTTGGGGACTGAGGAATGCCACAGAGCCAGGCTGAGTCTTGGTGATTTGTGCAGTCATACAGTTCACATATGGGTGGAGAGCTTGCTGTCACCCTTATCTCTTAAGGACTTTCTTCATCATTAAGGTTAGAGATGTATGGCGCAATGTAATTTCCTTCTCCACATAAAACTGATTAGAATAATGATGATGATAGTAAATCAAGGCATCGAAAATCAGATGGGTTGGGCACGTAATGAGATTTGGAGACGACTGCTGGACTAGAGCCGTTACCAACTGGATTCCACAGGACGTCAAAAGATCACATGGCCACCCACCTACGAAATGGTCAGACTTGTTCGTCAAGACCCTGAATGATTGGTTTGAGGCTCTTCGTGTTCCTAGTATGAGCAGATGCCATTGGGCTACACTAGCACGCGAAAGGGACGGATGGAGACGTTACTGACCCCTGCTCAAGCAAATCAACGGGTAACGGAATGTCAAGTGATCAAGTGATAGTAAATACCTACTGAGTGGATTTCACTTCACTTAATCACTTAATCCCCGTTATTCATCGATTTATTCGAGCAGGTGCCAGTAACGTCTCCATTCATCCCGGTTGCGTGCTAGCGTAGCCCAATGGTATCTGTTCGTTTTAGGAACATGTAGAGCCTCAAACCGATCATTTAGGGTCTTGACGAAGAAGTCTGACCATCTTTTTTTTTTTTTTTTTTTTTTCTGATCTTTTTTTTTTTTTTTCCCTTTATTTTATTTTATTTTTTTTAAAGTTGTAGATTTACAATTTTTTGTGCTTTGGTTTCAATTATACAATGATCAGATACCCATCCCTCCACCAGTGCCCATTTTCCACCACCATGGATAATATCCCTCCCACCCCCATCCCCCATCCCCCCGTCTCTGTGGCAGGGCAATCCCCTGTGTTCTCTCTCTCCTTTTGGGTGTTGTGGAAAGTCTGACCATCTTATAGGTGGGCGTCCACGTGATCTTTTGATGTCTCGTGGAATCCAATCAGTAATGGCTCTAGTCCAGCGGTTGTCTGTAAACCTCATTACATGTCCAGCCCATCTGATTTTTGATGTCTTGGCAAATGAGACAGCATCCCTGATTCTTGAGCGTTGACGAAGATCAGAACTCCGGATTCTATCTCTCATTTGAGTGAATCGTGATATTCCAAGCATAGTTCTTTCGATTCCTCTTTGAGAGACCCGAATAGTGTTCTCATCCTGTTTTCGTAGGGTCCAGGTCTCTGAGGCATATGTTAATGCAGGAAGAATAGTGGAATCAAAGAGATGTGCTCGTAGCTGGAGGTTCTTTGTCCTTTTAGTTATTTCTTCAATGCTCTTGAAGGCATTCCAAGCTGCTCTCTTCCTCCTGCGTAACTCAGGTGCCAGGTCATTCATCATGTTGATTTCTCGACCTAAGTATATATAACTGTTGCATTCGGAGATGGTGGTTCTGTTGAGAGCGAATGGAGCGTCAGGAACAAGGCTGTTTCTCATAAACATTGTCTTCGTAAGATTCAGCTGTAGTCCGACCTTTCCACACTCACGGTCAAAGTCCGCAAGCATTTGTGCCGCTTGGCTGATGTTTGGTGTTATTAGAACGATGTCATCAGCAAAGCGGAGGTGGTGTAGTTGCCGACCATCTATCTTCACTCCCATGTTTTCCCATTCTAGTCGTCGCATGATGTTCTCGAGAGTGGCACTGAAGAGTTTTGGTGAAATGGTATCACCCTGCCGAACCCCTCTCTTGATATGGATGATTACTTCTTTGTAGAATGGTGAGATCTTGGTAGTGAATCCGCAATAGAGCTCACGAAGGATCCTGATGTATTGAGTTTGTACGCCCTGATTGGCCAGGGCTTCCATGACCGCTTCCGTCTCAACAGAATCAAAGGCCTTCTTTAAATCAATGAACGTTAGACAGAGCGGCATCTTGAACTCCCGAGATACCTCAATGAGCTTGGTTATTGTGTGGATATGGTCAATGGTACTGAATCCTTTTCGGAATCCAGCTTGTTCACATGGTTGTCCTTCATCTAGTGTTCTGCTAATCCTATTCAGGATGACTCGAGTGAATAGTTTGTAGATGACAGACAATAGGCAGATTGGGTGATAGTTGCCAATGTCGTGGATGTCTCCTTTCTTGTATAGTAGTACAGTCTTGCTGGTTTTCCATTGGGATGGAACCTTGCATTCAGACAGGTAGCGTGTGAAGAGTCGAGCTAATGTATTGATGAGTACTGATGGTAAGTTCTTCAGGTGTTCAGGTCTGATCTTGTCTGGGCCAGGTGCTTTTTGTTTCTTTACCGACGAGATGGCATGTTGGATTTCGGAAGGGAGAACATCGGGAACGACATATCCATCATGTGGTATGTGGTATGTGGGCAAGTGGATGTGGCTATTAAAGAGATCTGAGTAGAAGTCATGAATAATCTTCTCCATTGCCCTTCTGGAAGATGTGATAGATCCATCATGATGTCGGAGGGCAGTCATCTTGGTTTTGTAGTTGGTGAAGGACAGGCGGGCATTACGAATGTTTTTCCCAGCTTCTGCTGCATCTACCAGTACTGCTGCTCTCCTGTTTTTGAGGTCATCCTTGATGGCTTCTCTGCACTGTTTTGCCAGTTCGGACGTTCGCTTGTGGTTGCCTGAGGCACGTGCCAAGCCACGTTGGCGAATAAGTTCAAGAGTGTTCGAAGAAAGACGGTTTTTTGTGGTTATCTCTCTCTTGGCATTCCTTGCACAATCATGGAGGTGCTGAATCATTCGATCGTATTCCTCATCAATGTTGTCAATGATGGCATCTTCCCATGTTGCTGCAACAGAGCCAAAGAGTTCCCAGTTGGTGGTTGTTCTGGGAGTCTTCTTCTTAAACCTTGCATTCTTTTCTCCTCGTTCTGTGAGGTAGAATTTTGCACGAAGAAGACGGTGGTCTGATCCCGTTTGGAATTTTGGGACAACAGCAACATCGGTTAGGCAAAACTGCCGATTGAATATGATGTGGTCTATTTCATTGTGGAACCGTCCATCGGGAGACTCCCATGTCCAACGTTTAGATTCAGCCTTTTGGAATTGTGAGTTACCATGGAAGGTTTTGGTTGACATGATGAACTCAGACAGTCTGTCACCCTGTTCGTTCCATTCCAGGCCATGGGTTCCGATGTGGAGTTCATCGACTGATCTTCTTGGTCCTATCTTGGCATTAAAATCACCGACAATGATCTTGTAGAAGGTGTGATCTTCTTTATAGAATTTCTCCAGCTCCATGTAGAATTTCTCAGTTTCTTTTTCACCATAACTGGATGTTGGTGCATAGACAACAAAGATAGAAACTGCCGGTAGTGAGCCACATTTATTCAAGTGTAATCGTCCGATTCGGGTTGTTAGGCATTCAAATGAATCAATGCTTGTGACTAAGTTTGTGTTGACAAGGATACCGACACCACCGACGCCTCTTTTATAACATGTTCCAAGGAACAGTTCTTCTCCAGTGTCGAAAACAGCATGATGGGATTGATGTCTTCTCGTTTCGGTCAGACCAATGATGTCGTACTTGATCTTTCGTGCTTGTACCATAAGGTCTTCAATGGATGCAGCAGATGCCAGTGTACGAGCATTAAAAGTACAGACAATCATTTTTGTTTTTCTGCGTTTTGGCAGCCCATGTCTGCCTTGGTGTTTTATCAGCTTCTCCTTCCATATCCTTCTCGACTCTGCATAATCAGGGTTAGGGAAATGAGATCCATTTATTACTGGATTTGAGTGGATTTACATCCATTAATTCTTGTGATTTCTACCTCTGCCATAAGGTTATATACCACCTTATGCCCATGTTAAGGAGAAATAAACTGAGGTATAGAGAGGTAGGCAATATTGCTATTGAGCCCAGGCTACCCAGTGTGGTGAAGTTGGCACTTACTGAAGATAACCTGGCCCCAATCCCCTTTTGATTCCTTTATGAAAACCAGGGAAGAAGGTCATCTCAAGAGACTTCAGGAGAAAGAGAGGGTGGAGCTTTCTCAGAAGCAACCCTACAAGATATGTTTCACCTGATGTAAAAGGCATATTTTAAACTATGTTTGAAAAGTTCCCTGTACAAATAAGTTCCCTTTTCTCCCTTTTTTCTCTTTTATGAAACACCTGTTGAGTACCATAGACTTTTTCACTCTAGTAGACTTCTCTTAAGTGGATAATGACTTAAAATAATTGGGCACTGACTGGGGCTTGGGAGCCTTTTTATGAGTTGGTAGTTTTGTTCCAATGGGCACTTGTTAAAAATAGTTCTCACCTATAAGCCATCTAACTCAGCCTAATTGAGAAGTTGACTCCATCTTTTATCATTAATGTGCTTGTGTTCTTACAGAGTTGTCTGCCCTCTAATTTAATCCAAAGAAAGAGTATTGCTTTGCAGCAATTTTTTGGAGCATTTTTTAAAAATGATTTTCTTCAACTAGGAAATATACCAGTTTCTTTCTATTCTATCTATAAAGGTCACTTATAATATTTTTTGTATTGGTTTTTCTAGGATGAACTTGAACTAGAGATTAATGAAATTCCCAGTTAGGTTTTGTGACGAGGGTGACAGCTTTGTTTTGAAGTAGCCAATTACTGAACATCTCTCCTAGCAAGCAATGGATGGAATGGATGGAAGTGGACTGTTAGATATTCCCTGAATTTGACCTAATCTTTGAGATAATGCTTGGAATGAAAGGTAGGAAAGAAATACTAGACTGGAGGTGACATAGGAGCGGAGTGGGGTGAATCAGGGGTAACTTTGCTGGCAGGAGTGAGCACTACAACTTTATATATCAATACCAGAGACTTGAATATTAAAGTTACCTTATTACCTAGCTTAACTTATTACTTACCTTATAACCTGAATTTTTTTCATTGAAAATTTTTTTCCAAAAATGATTTTCATTTGGCTATTATAAAGCAGACTGCTCAGATGTGTAGTAAGCCAATCACCAAATGCAAAGTTAGAACCTAAATGAGCAATCACTTGGGATGAACACAAAAAATTATTTTTCTTTTGTAAGATTTTTAGAGGAAGCAAACAAAAGATTATCAAGAAAAACTCAAACTTTCCAATTGCTTAGAAAAAATGTAGATCTGTTCACTCCTCTAAAAGAGTTGATGTTCCTTGGAGTTTTGGAAGCAGAAGATAAAATGCCCTTGACCAATTTCAGAGGCTGTCGTTTTCTGGGTAGTTAGAGTTCAAGAAGTGTTATGTTTGATGATCATTTGCAGCTCCTTTCTGAGTAGAATAGATTTCCAAATCACAAACCACCAGGCAAGCATCAAACTGAATGTGAAAATCAATGACCCATCATAGTTACAAGCATGTAGATGGCCCTGCCCTGGTGAGCAGACCACTGCAGACAAGGACATGCTTGAAAAAGAAGAGAAAAGGGCAGCTTTATTTACCCACTTTCTGCCTTCTGCTTCCTCCACCCTGATCTGCCATTGAAATGTGTCAGCGAATTTAAGTCAAGTAATAACCTGTGACTAATCTATAAGCAGCTTCTAACCATTTCCTCATTTCAATTTATCAGAGGCTTCTGCCTTAGCAACTTGCCTTCCTCTGTGGGCATCCCTCCAACCATCCTTATTTGCATAGAACTTGCCTTCTCCCCTCTCATACCCCCAGCAGCTTTCTGTGCCCCTGATGCTCTCTTGGCAAGAAAACAACAGCCTTCTTTAAAATATTCTGCTGGAAATCTGTGGCTGCAATAGGAAAATCCAAATTGCTTTTATTACGATTTGTCACAACAGCTACTGTTTTTATGAATACTTTTTATTTGGAGCACTACAGTAGTATTTTTTAAAACTTGGTCTCAAGAGATTCTGTGAAGATAGCTGTAAGGAGGCAGTGTTTCAAAGAAATTAGGAAACTTATCCAATGTGATTTAAGGCCAGGACTATACTCTTAGTCACAGTCCAAATATTCATGAAACAGTTTTCACCCAGAATTGAAGGTCCCTCTCAGAAGCAAATTGAAAATTCTCTCTTGAAGGGATTGCCTTTTAAAATTTGTTAATTAAATGAGTTTGTTTTGTTTTATTTTGTTTTGGGCAGTCACACTTGGCAGTTCTCAAAGCTTGCTCCTAGCTCTGTGCTCAGATATTACTTCTAGTGATGCTCATGGGACCATATGTAGATAGAACCTGGGTTGGCTGTGTACAAGGCAAGTTACTTGACACCTGTACCATCTCTCTCACACCTATTGAGTTTTTTAAAAATTTCAGAGTAGTTTTAGATTTTAGATAAAGTTTCAAAGATAGTACAGTGTCTTTTATTGTCAACATTTGATCTTAATATGACATATTTATCATAATAAATGATAGTCTTTTTAATTATATAACTATTATTGACTACATTTTTATCATTTATTTGCATTCTTTAGTTTTTGTTTCATGCTTTTTTCCTGTCTAGAATACCACATTTTATTTAGTTATCATTTCTTTCTTTTTAGTGTAGAGTTTGCCACCAAAGGAGTAATCTCTGGCTGTGCTCAGGGCTTATTCCTGGCTCTGCATTTAGGGCTCACTCCTGGAGGGATTTGGGAGACCATATGGGTCTCCAGGGATTGAAGTTGGGTTGTATTTGTGCAAGGCAAGCACCTTATCTGCTGTACTATGTTTGGCCCACTATCATCTGAGATTCTTGGGCTTTGACAGTTTCTGAGAACTTTCCTTGTTTTCAATGACCTTGATCGTTTTGAGCAGTCCTGATGAGATATTTTGTAGAATACCTCTTTATAAAGATTTGTAGGATGAATTTCTTGGAGTTTTCTTTTAAGTGTTAAACAAATGCCATGATAGTGATGCTGGTGGATCCCTGATGACTTATGTGAAATGGGGAGGATAGAAGCGACATCTTTGAGAAGAGAAGCTGCTTTCTCTCAATCTATCTCTGCCACCAGGAATGGCTGGAGAAATCTAGAGCTGTGAGCATTGCTCTATGCAGGAAAGAAAAGTCAGCCCTAGACCTTACCCAGGCCTTTCGGGTTCTTGCCTTTGTCGAAGATGAGCAGTGAAGTATAACAAATTTCATTTGAAATGGGAGGTGGGGAGAGAGAGAGAGAGAGAGAGAGAGAGAGAGAGAGAGAGAGAGAGAGAGAGAGAGTAATGCATGTAAGAAAGAACAAGGGCTGGGTCTGGATCAATAGCACAGCAGGTAGGGCATTTGCCTTGCACACGGCCAGCTGGGTTTGATTCCCAGCATCCCATATGGTTCCCAGAGCACCGCCAGAAGTAACTCCTGAGTGCAGAGCCAGGAGTAACCCCTGTGCATCACCGGGTGTGACCCAAAAAGCAAAGGAAAAAAAGAGAGTGAACAAAGTCTTCTCCAGAGTGCAGAGGGAGCCCCAGCACATATCTCAGCATTAGATATGAAAGTATATATCTCAGGAGGAGAGATGTAGGAGACACATCTGAGGGCATGCTCTCGGGTGTGACATGCCCTCAGCAGCAACAAATGGGCACAAGCAATACATGGGCTGGCGCAGCATATGCACATTTCCTTTGTTCAAGTTGGTTTTTATAAGATTTCTCCCAAGCTACCCTCCTCCCTCTAAACATGAGGCTTTCTGCTTAGGTAAGAGTCTGTTGCTAGGGTGGTTACCAAGCGGGTAGAGTTGGGAGTAGTTGATGGTCTTTGATATTTCTTTCCTGCTGGAATTTCTCTCAGAAGGGGAGGGGGGTCAACCTTCTCTGGGACTGTGCTGTTGTCAGATAAAGGTCTTATCAGATCTTAGTTCTTGTGTCCACAAGGTGGGTTTTTGCAGCCTTGGGACTATTACATTTATTACTTCCCAGGAATTAATTGTCATACAGGGCCCTTCCCTATCTACCTTCCTGACAGCTTCCATAGCTTCATCAGAACAAAAAGTTTTGCTGTGGAATATCACCATGCAAATGAGAACCGCGATCCACGGCTACTTCAGAGCTACTCGCAAAAGAGCCATTTGGGAAAAAAAAATATATATATATATATGTATAGAAAGGACGTATCTTTTTTAATTGTGTGAATGAATAGGACATATTTTATAAGAAGCCCCTCATCTGATAAGTATCACAAACGCAGCCCTCCAGGTATTTGTTTAAAAGTTGGAAATTTACAAAATGACATAGAGGATGTAATCATGATTTCAGTTAATGATAAAATTGTCATTGTAAGTAGCATGTTCATGGCCAACAAAAACAGATGTCCATATGACCATTTGGAGTCATCCAATGCATAAAAGCAATTTGTAGATAATCTCCTAAGCAGATATAGTATCAAAATGTATTCATTGTCAATTAGATGTACATCCTGGCTGTATGTCTAATTGACCAACTAATTTCCAGGCTGTCTCAGGAGCTGCTAAACACGGTGTAAAATAGAGCCCTTGGTACTGCACCTCAGAATGACCTAATGTTGATCAACAAAACAACAGATTTCTCTGCTGGTTGGAAGAAGAGAGTTCAATGGGCTGCGTTCTGTATGCAAAATCAGGCTCCTCATCAAGCTGCTGCTGACTCCTTCTGAATTGGTAATGTTGCAGACTGATAGGTGGAGGAGCTCTGACAATGAGCTTTGGGGAAAGAATAAAACTTAAGAAGAAATTGCCCAGCCCTGAAGGAGCCCAAAGGCATGAAGACCACATCCCTTTGAGATGCAAATCCTGAGTTCTTTGGAGACAAAGAAATTCAGGCACCAGCCAGAAGCAGAAACCCTAGGTCCTTCCCAAAGAAGCATGGATCCCTCTGGAAGCAAGAGGAAGCAAACATGAATATGAGACCCCAAGATTGTATCAGATTGGAAAAAAATTTCATTAGTGATGCTTTTTGTGATATCAATTGTGCAAAATACACTTGATTATACCATTTAAAGTGGGAGATAGTTTCCCTTCTTTTTGGCCCTAACCCCTGGCTTTGAGGAGGTTCTGTCTCCTTTCTTGATGTTCGGTTTATATGTCCCATCACTGGACCATACCCCTTGTTTCCCACATTGATAAATGCAAAGGAAAAATCAAAAACAAAGAATGACTCTAATTTCTTTTCAAAAGATAAAAGAATGACATTAAAAGAAATAGATGAGCTTCATGCCATTTGGAATATGATACGTGTAGGCAGCAGTTAAGGTAATCTTTTCCCAACACCCTGTTGACTTCCAGGGCTGCTGTTCATATTTCTCTGTCACTGCTCCCTAGCTGCCCTTGTCTGCAGGGGAGTCTCTGCTATCCTGCAATGCATCCAGAGAAAGCCTGGAAAGAGGTGGGGACCGCTGAGGGTGGTAGAGCAACACAAGGGCTTTATCCACAGTCAAGACCTCTAAATTTTCTTTCTAGGACTTGGTTTTTGAAGTCTCTCTTTGTCTGGAAGCCTGCAGTGCATCAGAAGTTGGAAACTCACTGCAATCGATTGCAGCTGCGTCCTTGTTTGGTAGAGGAAGAGGGTGTAGAAAGCAAATGTAGTCCCTTCCGCAGGAACACAATCCAGGTGAACAACAGTCAGGAAAGATGCCTTCCGGCAAGGTTACAAACCACACACCGAACCCACAGTTCAAAGACAGAGAATAAGTGTCTTGTCTTTTTAAAGGGAACTTGCCTTTGTAAGAAGTCCTGAAAATAAAACCAGCATCCTGTACCTATTTTCTACTAATTTAAACTAGGGGGGAATGTTCACACATTTATTGTGTCTTATTAACACACTTGCCTGACCTACAACCATACTTGTGTTGCTAAGGTTCAATGTATTTCACATTTATCACCAAATGCTTCTCAAGTGACATAATCAAAACAAGGATGATGTTTCTGCACCTCCACTTCCAAACTAGCACTGTAAAACAGCATCCCCATCACAGAACCTCAAAATTTTCCTGATGTGATGATCTGTCCTTTTGCTGAGGCACAAATTTGATTTTTTTTTTTCTTGCAAGAACCAGTTATTTATTTACTGAGGGAATGTATCTGTAAATTCAACAAGCACCTCACAGTACTATTTTTAGAAGTATAGTTGCTCTTAAGATAGAGTAATGACTTGATTTCTTTGAAATGTATGCTCTTTGCTGGGCTGAGTAAAAGTGAAAATGAGTAAGTAATAAAGCCAGAGAACTTCAGGTTCAACATGGAAGATTCTATCTGTACTTTTCTTTTGTTTGAAATGTTACTTGACACAAATAAGAGAACGGATAATGTAGAAACTAATAAGAATCATGAGAACAAAAGAAGAGGCTGTTGAAGGACCAGAATGTAATGGATTTTTTTGAAGATTGAACAAAGGAATAATAAGAAATTACAGTTTCATGTCCACAAATGCAGGTGCTGCATGACTTTGACACCTAGTTCCATGGGATATGGAAGGGAGAAATAGGATTTAAAACATCTTGATAGAAAACGCTGTTTTTTCAGCAAAAAAAAAAATGGAGGTAAATTGAGGTAACCTCAATTGTTGGAGATTGAGTTTAGTTAAGACCAGGAGAATTACTATTCAGGATACACAAGCTAGAGATGAGTCTATTAAGGGTTTGGAAACAATTGTATTTAAAGCCAGGAGTGCAAAGGGGGCATCCAGACAGAATCCGGTCTTAAGTGTGGAGAGAACCTTGATGGTGGATCACTGAATAAGACTTGATCATCTGGATGGAAATCTGCTGTTTAGGGAAAAATCTATCTCTCAGTTTTTCAGTTTTGTTTTCCAGACAGGGATGGGAATAAAATTCTCCCTGGGTCCCAGGTCATTTTTTCGATCATGGACAGCCTGGTATTGTTTCCCTATCTGCCTCCAACACACGCAAGATATACCCTAGAACAGAAACAAGCAGAACAGAACTGAGCCAAGTATAGCAGGAAAAGTGGGTGGAGGTGAGACTGGTGAAGCAGTTGCCAAGTGATGCAAAGTGAAAGTCAGCAAAATTGAAAACCTCCAACTCTCTTTACAAGCATAAAATCACACATAGAGAAGCAAGGATTCAATGTTAAAGAAACCAAAAAGCTCCAGAGGAAAGCTTGACACAGACGGATAGACTGCCGTGTTTTACTCAGTCACCCTGTGAGAAAAGTCAATAGGCCCCACCAGCTCACACAAAATGGAAAATTGAGTACATCATTTAATAAAAAATTGAGACCCTGTGGGAAAGTCTTCTACATAAAGACTGAGACTTATTATTATTTCTTGAATAATCATCAGGAAAAAAGAGAATGAGATTAGAGGAATGTAAGTAATGAAATGGAAGGAGCTGAAGAAAATACAAACTTCCTATGTGTGCATACACACACACACACACACATACACAAACACATAAACATATTTACTTTCAGGAGATACAAGAATATGTTGATCCCTACTTGGTAGAATAGGGAAAATGGAGAAAATCATGGAAAGGAAAACCAAGATTGCTACAGTTAAATTGAATCCAAAATTTTGAAAATAAAGTGGAGAAAACATTAGAAGACAGAATAAGAATGACTATGAGAATAAAATCCAAGAAAAGAAGGATATAGGAAACTTAACGATCCATTCTAACATTTGAAAAAAAGTCCAAGATGCTGGAATTCCAGAAAAAAAAGATGGAAGGTTTTTGTTTTTGATCAATTATTAAAGGATTAATTATTTTTGATTCCCCAAACTTAATGCCCTGTGTCCAGATCCTAATGAATGCCCCATGCAGTGAAAACATGCAACAAATACATTAGGATGAGGCTTTAGACACCAAAAATATAAAGAAGATCCTGGAAGCAGAATGAAATTGGTTTCTTCAGAGAAACACTAGAAATACTCCAAAAGACAATGATAGAACATTGCAAAGGTTCTGAGGAGGACAGGGAAATAGCTCATATAATAGTAGTAATGGGTAGGGCATTCGCCTTGCACATGGCTGAACAAGATTCAATTCCTAGCACCCCATGTGGTCCCTTGAGCCTGCCAGGAGTGATTCCTGAGTGCAGAGACAGGAGTAAGCCCTGAGCACCTCCAGGTGTGGCACAAAACCCCCACAAAATTAAAAAATAAAAATAAAATACCATTGAAGTCTCCAAGAAATAACAAAGTTGTGCAAGAAATCTTATGCAGCAGAGGGCAACACTCATGTAGTCATAAAATATAAACACATACTATGATTTAACCCCAAACATGGGAAGAGAGATATTTGTAAATACAGCCACATGAATGACACTGTGTATCCATGTCTTTACCTAGCACTGTAAGTAGCCAATGACTCAAAATTAGGTAAAGGTAAAGGTAAAGGCCCTCCCGTTGATCGTTGATTTGCTCGAGCGGGCCCAGTAACGTCTCCATTGGAGACTTTGTTGTTACTGTGTCTGGCATATCGAATACTCTCGGTAACTTGCCGGGCTCTCCGAGAGGGGCGGAGGAATCGAACTCGGGTCGGCCATGTTGGCCGCTTGTAAGGCGAACGCCCTACCTCTGTGCTATCGCTCCAGACTCAAAATTATACCTAAAAAATAAATAGATACCTTATAAAAGTGTGGAGTTGTGTTCTAGATGAAACAAGTAACAGTGCCAAAAGTGGTTGCTACCGGAAAACTACTGTTCTCTTGTATTAATGTTTCTTTCAATAATATTTCCATATTACTATGATAGAAGGGCTGGAGCGATAGCACAGCATTAGGATGTTTGCCTTGCATGTGGCCGAGCTGGGTTTGATTCCTCCGTCCCTCTCAGAGAGCAAGCAAACTACCGAGAGTACCTAGCCCACATGGCAAAGTCTGGCAAGCTACCCATATTCGATATGCCAAACACAGTAACAAGTCTCACAATGGAGACGTTACTGGGCCCGCTCGAGCAAATTGATGAACAATGGGAGGACAGTGCTACAGTGCAGTGTTACTATAATAGAAGTCAAAATTAATTTTAAGAGTGCACTGATATTCATTTCTGAGAAGGAATTAAGCAGGCACATTCAATAGTTGCCTTGTTCTATTCCCTAAAATACAAGTCTGAGATGAAGTCAAAAGTGGAATATGCTGAGGGTTTTTTTTTTCAATAAGCGCCATCAAAGATACCCAACTGTACTTTTAGTTTTACTGGAGTGGCATGCAACATGCTCTGATCACCCTTTTACATTTGGAAATTCTTCAGGAGGTTGACTATATCACAATGAATGTCAAAGATTCCTAGAACTAAATCCAAACTAACAAAGCAGGTAAGCTCTGAAGAGAATTTTGTCACCAGGAAAGACTTCCTTAGTCTCTTGAAGTGTTTCTGAGGATTCCATTCAACGGCAGCTTTCCTGGGCTCATGAAGCATTAGTAAATACCACCCTCTAGATCAAAAAAAAAAAAAAGAGAGAGAGAGAGAGAGAGAGAGAAACTTCCAGCTAAAGGTTACCCTGTACTTCGCTCCTTGATTTCTAAGGAGGGAAGATAAAGGGTTTCTGGCTCTGCAGTGCCACTGAACAGGAAAGAACTTTCCTCCACAAGGCTGACATTGCTGCTCCTTTTGAGGAGTCGACCTACTGCTTTATTAAGCCTGATGCATATTTACAGTGACTGAATGCAGTGACCACATGCATGAACTTTCTCTGCTTGACTTGGAAACTGCTGAGATTAAGAAACTCCTCAATCACCGGAAAAAAACCTTTCTTTCAAGAAAGAAAAAATCAATCTTCTTGAATGAAGTTAAAGGTAAATTTATGTTGCTTTTGAAAAATTTCTGACCAGTCTTGTTGAAAAAATAATGTAACCACGAGAGCTGGCCCGATGGCAGGAATGTCACATTAGACAGTGAATCTTAAGGGAGGAAGCAAAGGGTAGGGCATCCTGAAGCCTCATTAGGCAAAGCTTGCTGAGATGAAGTCTGGAGGGCTCTTTCAACAGACTGACATACAATCTTTTTTCTATCCTCCAACTTGTAAAATGGCCGAGAGGCTTAAAGAGCAAGACTGAGACCAGCTCCATTTGGATGCATTTCCCTATCTTTTCTGGTGTCCAGAAAGCCACTACCTCTTGTCAGTGCCTCTAATGCATCCTAATGACGATTCAAGGCTTCCCTACTGAGTGAGGTGCACCCAGATGCTTCTAAGATTGCCCAGTGTGTTTAAGAAAAAGAAGGTCCAGGGAATGGAATTCTGAAATTCCAGAGCAGAAGGGCATTACCATATCCAGAGAGAGAAGATTCCAGGCAGAAGACTAGCAATGTTCTCCAGTATACAGACTTAGGCAGAGCTGGTAAAAAAGGCAGCTGGTGGCTGTAGCCAGTGCTGGAAGGGCACAGGGACTCTGGGTAGCAGCTGGGCCACCTCTTCTAATGGGGACTATAAGGAGACACCTTCCTGTGGAAACTGGAGATTTCCCTGCTTTCCTTGACAACTGCAAAGCTCCTTAGAGAGTCGAGGCCAGCAGGCCCAGATTTCTGGGAAACTTTAGTCAGAGAAGGGCTCAAATGATTAAGACACCCTCTCTTTTATTTTTTTTTATTTTTTTTTAAAATTTGAAATATGAAATTTTATTAGGTAGTTTTTTTAATTATATTTATTTATTTTTTAATAGTGAGGCACCATGAGGTACAGTTGTAGACTTACACATTTTTGTGCTTGGGTTTCGATTATACAATGATCAAACACCCATCCCTCCACCAATGCGCATTTCCCACCACCACAGATCCCAGCATCCCCTCCCCCCCCAGCCCCCATCCCACCCTGCCTCTGTGGCAGGGCATTTCCCTCTCTCTCCTTTTGAGTGCCATGGTCTGCAAAAGAGGCATTGAGTGGCAATCATGCTGGTCGATAGTCTACCCTCAGCATGCTCTCCCATCGAAGACACCCTCTCTTTTAAAAAAAAATTATTTATTGAATCACCTTGAGAACAGTTACAAAGCTTTCATGTTTGAGTCTCGGTAATACAATGATCAAACACCAATCCCTTCACCAGTGCACATTCTCCACCACCAAAACCCCCCAGTATACCCCCCATCCCACCCTTACCCCTGCCTGTGTGGCAGAAAATTTTTCATTTTTCTGGAAAAACTGTTTAGGTTTTTGTTGGATTCCTTTTTTTTTTATTGGGGGGGGGGGAGGTCACACCTGGTGGTGCTCAGGTTTTACTCCGGGCTCTGTACTCAGGGGTCACTTCAGGTGGGGATGGAGGGACTAAACAGGTCCTATCCACTGTACTATTGCTCTGACCCCAACTGTCATGCATTTTCATAGCGGGCAGAGCAGCTGCATCCCAGATAGGAGTCTGGGCTAGATGGACCTAAATGAGGATGAGGATGATGATGGCAAAGATGATGATGATGATGAAGCAGTGAAATGGTTATGAGGTAGAACTCTGATTCAAATCTCTACTTTCAGATTTATTCTTAGGCAAGTTTTCTAGATGCTTTAAGCTTTGACTTCCTTATACATGTAAATCCCAGTTAATGAGAGGACCTGCCTCATAGAATTTTGAGGATTAAGGGTCAAATCCATAAGGTAAGAACCAAGGTAACAGCTCAATAAAAGTTACCTCCTAAGAGGATGCAGACCAATTTCTGAGATATGCAAATCATCTTTTCAGAACAGAGCTTGGAACAAAAGGGTCTCAAACCTCATCTCCAAGTAGCTCCAAACTCTCTAATAGACAACTTCACGGCAAGAGAAAGAGGTATCAGGAAATAAATAGTTGTCACTCTCATTTCCAGGCACCGCTCAAAGGCTCATGTTAGAGTCCAAACAAAGAGAGTAGGGCTGTAGCCATAGGACAGAGGGTAGACTGTCCTGCACCCACCTGACCCAGGTCAGATTCACCCTGAGAACAAAGCCAAAAATAAGCCCTGGGCACTACCAGGTGTGGCCCCCAAACAAAAACAAACAAACCCCCAAAACATTCACAAATCACAAATCATCCTGTTATTCGTCGATTGCCTCAAGCAGGCCCCAGTAACGTCTCCTTCATCCTAGCCCTGAGATTATATTCAAGGCTCTTTAGGAGAATGAGACCCATCATTGTTACTGGTATTTGGCATATTGGGTATGCCACGGGGAGTTTACCAGACTCTACCGTGTGGGCAGGCTACATTCGGTAGCCTGCCAGTTTGTCAAAATAGGAATGAGATGTCATAATAAGATGTTGCGCGGCCGCAAATGCGGCCGCGCGGTTCCGGTAGCTGGTTTTTATACTCTCTGAGTCTTGGCCGCTGATGGGATTACATGGCGCCAGGGAGCCAGTTGGTGGGTATGACCCCCAGCTACTGGAATGTGGAGGATCTGGGTGGAGGATGCTCGACTCCAATCCGAGTAGGCTTGGAGATCTCAGCCCCGAAACCCATGTGGCTTTGTCCCTCTGCCGGTACCTTCAGGTGTGCCAATGTTTTCCCCAAAACACTAAAAAAGTAAAATTCTAAGCTTGGAGCTGCCCTTGGAGCTAAGACATTAAACACATTGCCAAGTCTCGGGACCCCTTCTGGACTGGGACCCTGAAATGCAACCATTCTCCTACTCAGTGCTCTTGGAGCCTAAGGGAGAAGCTCAGAATGAGATTGGAACAGGGATGTTGGGAAAAAAAAAAAGAGGAACTTTCCCCTAGGCTTCTAGCTAGATGTCCCAGGCAGAAATTTAGCATATGAGAGTCACAGTCCCTTTTTTTCCCCTTTTTGGATCACATCTGGCTAAGCACAGTGGGGTTACTCTTGGCTCCTGCATTCAGAAATTACTTCTGGCGGTGCTGGGAGACCATATGGGATGCTGGGGATCGAACCCAGGTCGGCCGCGAGCAGGACAAATGCCCTACCCTCTGTGCTATTGCTCCAGTCCCCGAAAGTCCCAGTCTTGGTCTGTTTGGTTAAAGTCCTCTTTTGTCAAGGATGAGTAGGTGACACATGGCGGCTGAAGAAACAGCAGCACACCCAGGCCCCCATAGCAACGGCTGCAGAACCAGGGCCGTAGAGAGGTGAAAGAAATCTTCAAGTGCAAGGAAGCGATTACATTCTAGGAACAGTTAGAATCAGAAACTTCTGTGCCGTTCTGGAGATTAGTGCCCCTCCCCCACCCAAACTAGGCATTCATTAGTCACTAAATACTACCAGGTGTCACCTAAATAAAGTTCTAGGTGCTGGTGTTTTGGCAGTATTTTTTTTGTTTGAAATTTGTTTTCTAGTGGTGTAACTGGTTTACAGGACTGTAAATGTTGATGATATGTTGTAAAGATACAGTGTAACTGCATTGCACTTCATCCACCATCTGAATGCCAGTCTTCTTTAACCAGTTTCCTTTGGGACTTTTCAGCCTGTTCTTCACCACTCCTTAATGTAACCTAAGATCTCTGGGTAAGAGAAGCAAAGGGTTTCTTTGTGTTTGACATTGTGCTGTGCTCAGAGGACCATATGGGATGCGGGGAATCATACCCGGGTCAGCTGAGTGCGAGGCAAACGCCCTACCCGCTGTGCTATCGCTCCAGCCCAAGATTCACTATTTGTATCTGTTTTTCTCCTTATTTTGTATAGCAAGACCTTAAGTATTATCATGTAGAAAAAGGCAATAGATCCTCTTTTTATAGCTGAGAATTATTCCATTGTTAAATATTCTCCATACTTCATCCACTCAGCTGTCATTGGGCACTTGGCTCGTTCCTCCTTTGCTGAAGACTATTAATTAAGACCAGGAACAATCCCAGTATTTGATTATTTTTTAATGTGCATCACTTGCATCACTTGTCATCCTGTTGATTGTCAGTTTGCTCAAGGGGCGCCAGTTGCGTGCTAATGTAGACCAGTGGCATCTGGTTGCTCCAGGAATATGAAGAACCTCAAACCGTTTGTTCAGGGTTTTGATGAGGAAGTCTGACCATCTTGTAGGTGGGCAGCCATGCATCCTTTTGACGTCCCGTGGAATCCAGTCAGTAACAGCTCTTGTCCAGCGGTCATCTCTAAATCGCATTACATGTCTAGCCAGCACATCTGATTTTCGACGCCTTGGCACACAAGACAGCATTCCTGATTAAATTATATATACATATATGCATATATATGAAATAAGCAAGGTAAGAAATAAAAATAAAAAGTTGCAGACAAATATTGGGAACTGGTTAGCAGAAAGGAACTTTTTGATGGTGACATTAAGTGGAGAATTATGGAGCTACCTAGCAAATGAGAATTCCAGACAGAGGAAGGAAGAACTACAGCAAAAGTGTTAAGGAAGATGTACCCCTGCCAGTGATGGGGTCAGCAGGCAGCCTCAGAGAGTCAAAACTCAGAAGACAAGTGAGGAGGTGGGGAGCTCAGATCAGACTGATAGATAAAGCAAACAAGACCCCTCAGATGTGAAGAGTCATGTCTTAGGTATGTCTTAATGGCTTTGTTTCATCCAAGATAAAGCCACAATCCTTTGTTTTTAACTGTTCCCAAGTGAAGTCTGTCAGTGCTGGAAAGGATTATAGGAGAAACGGTGTCAAATTTCTTCACGTTGTAAATGAACACAATTTCTCCAGGACAGCTATCTGATTTGAAACAAAGAGAGGGGTTGGTGAACTAGTACAGCAGGTAGGGCACTTGCCTTATAAGCAGTTGACTTGACTGGATCCCCAGCACTGCCTATGTTTCCTGAAGTTCCACTAGGAACTATCTCTGAGCATAGAGCAAGGGGTAAGCCCTCAGCAGGATAGGAGTGGCCTCAAAACAAAAACAAAAAAAAAATGTCTTTACAGAAATGGCTCCCAAGGTAGATAATCCGAATGTGAGAGGACAGAGTGAGATGAAAACAACCTCTAGAGTTCATGAAGTGATCGTTGGGGGCCCTTCCCAGTGGGACTTAGCTGCCACCAGGGCCATACTTGATGGTGCTGGGGACAAAATTCAGGGACT
Source organism: Sorex fumeus (assembly GCF_029834395.1). Taxonomy (NCBI): domain Eukaryota; kingdom Metazoa; phylum Chordata; class Mammalia; order Eulipotyphla; family Soricidae; genus Sorex; species Sorex fumeus. The sequence goes on from NW_026606059.1 coordinate 63,508,099, forward strand.
ACTACATGCCAAGGATGCTGCCAGCCCTTTGAGTCCCTGGCTTCTGAAGTGACTGTCATGCTCTTGGGAGGCTCACACAGCTGGCTGTAGTCTTTCCTTTCTCTTTCCTCACCCTGCTATAAAAAATTAGTTGCTGGGTGCTTGATGTGGAACAGTTTCGCACTTCACAGCTCAGACATCTCCCTCACCTGGGCCTTCATAGGGAGGAACACCTGGGATCATGATACCCTTAATCTTCAGATATCAGAGCCCCTGATGTATGCCATCCTAACTCACCAACCCCTCTCCTGGGGCATTCCCAGCCCTAAAACTATGTCTGTAGTACTCTTGAATTCAACTGCTCCTAGCCAGCATTAAGTACAGGGTCCTGATTCCACTGCTACTGGGGCTTAGTGTGTCTAAAATTTCTCACTCATAAAATAAAGGAAAGTAATAGAAGCATGTATGAGCTCAGTTTAAACACACAAACACACACGATGGAGCCAGGCATAAAGAATCATATAAGTAATAATAACTTCCAGTTTTCTTATTTTTCTTCCATTCCTGTTTCTACTTTTTTTTCCCCTTTGGCTTCTTGGGTCACACCCAGCGATGCTCAGGGGTTACTCCTGGCTCTGCACTCAGGAATTACTCCTGGAGGTGCTCAGGGGACCGTATGGGATGCCGGGGATTGAACCTGGATCGGCTGTGTGCAGTGCAAACACCCTACCTGCTGTACTATAGCTCCGGCCCTCCTCTCGCTTCTTCTTAAGATGTCTTTCTTTCACTTCTCAAGATCATCATTCATCCTTATCATGGCATTTTTATAACTCTATCCCCCAGACAGGCTATAGACTCACTTGATTTTGGTGAATGATGTAACACTGCAGGTGGGAGTCAATGTGAGGACTTTAGTGTTGGGGTATTAGGCAGGAATCCTCCATCCCTCTGGGATCTTCTTAGGCTAGTAAAATCTTCAAAACAACAAGAAGGAAAAGGACTGCTTTAATAACATGCATGAGAGGCATGAGCCTAAATCACGTGGAATTTTCTCTCAGATGGAGGAGCACGAGGTTTAACTCCTGAATGAAGAAACAACGTGGAGGTGGGGTTCCAGGAAGAGATGAGGGGGACTTCAAGTGGGGGAAAAGAGGGCCCTCAATTTTCAAATAAAGGTGAGTCTTTCAGAGAGAGGACTTTCCTACACCATGTCCCATGACCTGAAATTAATTTTACATAACCCATCCCAAACTTTATTCTTTTAGGTAGTTCAGGGATTGGCGAAAACTTTTCAATTAGTGGAAGGACAAAAGCTTCTCCCTAGCTTTCACAATCTCAGCCACCTCCCATGAAGTTCATCTGCATGCTAAAGTGGGAAATTTTATGTAAAGGTAAATGAGAATGGGGTGACCTGATCTGGGCAACTTCAATACCCAGGTGCAACATAACCCTTAGCCCAGAAGGACAGCAGGTGGAGATCAAGCAAGGGGGAGGGAATAGGTGTGGGAGAAGAGGAGGTCGAAGGGTCACAGGAAATCCACAAGGGGACACTTCCACCATGGAACCTAAGTATGAGATGATTTTTCAGAGTTCAGGAATTTATCTTATGGTGCTGAGAATTTTCCTTTGCTGGTAAGCTCTGCTGGGTAACACTGAAATGTGAAAATGAGTGTCTAAAAGGTTAGGTAGATGTTGAATTGCAGAGGCACTGGACCCAAGAGAAAAACAGAAGGTTCTAGAGAAATGCATGAGCAAGTTGGTGCAATATCAAATAATGGGTTGCAGCTGAGGCAGCTTGTCCCTTCAGAAGCACAAAGATACTCAGAAATCTCCACCTGTGGGGAAGACTCATTTCCATGTGTCTGACTGGCTGGGTATGCTAAGGTGCTGGATGGTGTCATGGAGAGTGAAAAGTCCTTCTTCTGGTTTACCTGTTGCACCAGTTCCACTGCAATTAGGAGAATCTTTCATCTGGAACTGGAGGGATGACTGTGAAAGCCAGACAAGTAAATGGAACTGTTTTCTGGAGAAGGAGCTGGCAGACAGGGAGAAAATTTGCAGCTCGGAAGCTGACTTACTGTGCCACTAAGTGCCGGGGGTGCTTTGTCTCAGGAAAGTGGGGTTCACTTTTGATGCACCTGCCTCAAGTCTCCCTGGTGACCTGTTCCAACTGCAGAAATTGAATTTTATCTGTGGCACCCGGGGAACTTGGAATATGACGTGTCTCCAGGAACTCAGCTTCCTAACCTGAAGAATTGCTTGGGATCCTGTAAGATAAAGAAGCATCTGTTGGAAGCCATTCAAAGACAAGTCTGAGAGTCAGGAAGTGCAGGCAAAGGTGGTTTTTGTCTCTGCTTTCCCATCCTTCCACATTCCCTCCTGAAGCATGTCTGCACTACAGGATAGTATTAGGTTTGGAGAATGGTGGAAAACTCCAGGACTGCTTTGGCCTGTTACCTCATTTCTGTTTCTCACAGTGTGACATCAGAGTAAATTGTTCTGGAGGCAATGTTGAAGCTGCTAGATTTCAAGGATACAATGGCACAGGCTGAAGGGATCCTTTTGTTCTATGCAGAGATGCAAAGTTGTGTATGTCATTGGAAAGAGCCTTTCACCTGATCTCTGGCCTGTGAAGAACTGACTAGCAGTGGAATCCAGTATGAATCCAGTGTGCAGCAGCCGTTTCTTCTTAGGGTGAATATGAATAATTTTTAATTTAAGACATCTCTTCAAAGACAGTATGGGAAAATGTAGAGGCTTCTAATGGTCCTATTGGGGTACAGGGTTAATTCAAGATTGGGAATGGTAACTTCAAGAATTTTTTTTTCATGCACACCAGCGGTTTTATTGTTTCACTAACACCATCTATCTCTAAATTTAGTTACAGATGCCAGAAAGAATCCCCTAATTGTAAAGTATGAAATTGTCTTAAGCCAGTTTGCCAGAAACAGCAAGCACTCCAAGAATCTTGTAAGGGGAAAGGGAAGCCGGGAAGGAAGGACGCTTAGCAAAGATAACAAACTTGAATACTTACCAAGATAGGTCAGCGAGGAAATCAAAGTGGGAAAGATGGGTACTGCTGTGAACTGGAGAACACACACTTAGCTCAAAACCCTACCAACACCCAACTCTGGATAGGGTTACCCAGGACTGCAGACCCAGTGTTAGCAAACCTTCTGACTTTTCAGAAGCACAGACTGTACATTGTTAATAGAAAAATCCATGACTTGAATTCAGTGAGGTCCAGCCAATGAAATCTAACAGTTGCAGACCTAAGTCACCAACTCCTTAAAAGGGCCCATGGCAAGGCACTGTTTCTATTTATGTAGTCCTTTCATGGGTTATTATTAGGGAACATGTAATTTACCACATCTATTAGAATAACAATGTGCTTGGGACCCTGAGCCAAAGGTTCAGAGAATGCATTGCTGATTTGGTTTGGAGATAATATCATTGGAAAGCTGACAACTTGCTGCTTTCCTGTAAGGCTCTGATTTTCTGACAGTGAATTCAAGGGTTTGGAAATCACACAATACATACCTCTACACCAAGCAGTGCTAGCTTAACAGGTGGCTACTATAAGCTTTGCATTTTGATACACAACTGAGTTCAGAGTTGCCGTGTTTGATTAATAGCCATTTCTCCAGGGATAAGCAGGGCATGGGAAGTGAGCACAGGTAGCAGGGCAGGAGAGCTGGCAAGCTCCACGAGGCAGCAGTAAGCTGCTTTTCTAAGATGTGTTTTATGAGAACTGGGTGATTTTTCAAGGTGTTGTCTGTAGACCGCTTGTGCTAAATTTTTTGTGTATTTTTTTTAATGCATAATCCTGATTGCAATTACAAATCTACTAAAAGAAAGTCCAGAGAGAAAAGGCACCAAAAAATCACTTTTGACATATAACCTAAAAAATATGTATATTAGAATAGTTGAGCTAGACCCGAGGGATAGTGCAGGGGTTAAGGCATTTGCTTGCATGTGGCGACCGCTATTTCATCACCAGCACTACATATGGTCACCAGACCACAACTAAGTGACTCCTGAGAACCAAACTAGAAGTAAACCCTGAGCATTGCTGGGTGTGGCCTGAAAATAAAAAACTAAAAATTAAATTTCAGAGTTAAATTGTAGAGCTATAACATTTCAATGAGATGATTTTAGGTGCTGATTGCTCTCCATTTATACTATGGACAGAGTCAATGGGTATGTGTTGGATATTTAACCCTAAGTGTTTTAGGCTTCATCAGTGAATTGCCCCTTTTCCTCCTCCCAGAGAAGCTTATCGTGTTCTTGCTAGCATCTCTAATTTAGTTAAAGTTTATCTTTAACCTTTCCTTTATTTCCACTGTTCCCCAAATCATTCTAGATTACTTATAAGCCAAAACTTTCTGGTAATTCTGAACTTTGAATTTCTTTGTATTTGAAGTGATTTGTATTTGTACCTGCTTTTCTATTTCCCTATAGCCTTTTTTATATTTTACCTCAGAGCAATGTTCTTTGGTTAAACATAGTAAGGCCGTTAATGCTATACTCCTAATATTTGGGAGTTAATTGACTCTGAAATATATCACCTCCTGGGCATCCGTCATGATTACTTGATTCAGGCTTTAGTTGCTGTAGTTTCTAACACCCCAAAAAGGAGGTTCTACTGTGGGACTGAGATGGACCCAGGGCAAGTGACAAAGCTATAACTGGCATAAAAATGGGACAATCTAGAAATCATAAATGCAGGGTTTTGATGCAAGTTGTTATGAATTAAGTGACAGGACCCTCATGGAGAAGGACAAACTGAACTGGCCTGAGGAGATTTAATCTGGGATTTATGGTAAAAGCCTTGCTTGCTCTCAGAGCCCAGAGAACTTTGTCTCTTACTGTGTTTATCCAAACAACTGCAACTATTGATAAGAAGTAAATTTAATTGTTTAACATATACATCTAGAAGGAAAGACAAAAGCAATGTAGATGTCCCTGGGAGACAGTGTCTCCTTGAGTTAATCCCCAAGAGAATTTCATCTAATGATCAATCACACCCATGTCCTTACCTCAGCCCCCCTGCAGATATTTTATAAGTATGCCAGCAGCTCTGCATTAAATGGGCCATTTTCACCATCAGACTGTGGTCCCCTGTCTCTCTGCTGAGGAGGCCTGGGGAGGATGGGAGGTGGATCTTGCTCTATGAATGTGAGATTCCTCCCCCCCACCACAAACACATATAAATTTTGAACTCACAGGTATGTACTTAATATGCTGCAAAAAAAAATTGTGTATTGGAACTAATGACAAAATTGAGATACTTAGAGATGGTACTGTTACGAAATGATGATACTGTGGCCATCAACATAAAACAGGAAAATGTGGAGTGCTGTTAACGAGTTCTTTGGGGGAAGAAATTTTCTGGTTTGTTGTATTTTTCTAATTACAGTATATACTATTACCACCATGGCCACGTTTCTGCCACCAATGTGTGGTCACTGAATATGATATTGGGAAGGTACATGAAGTATTGATGGTTGTTCCTTTGCCACTGGCCCCAGCTACTCCCAAAGTAATCCTAGAGGGGAGGATAAATTCAGGAAATAATGCTACAAAAAGGTTAATATTTTTCTTTGAAATTTGGATGACTTTAATTCATTGTTTCTTGCCTAACTGCACAGATTATGACTTCCAGTACTATCTTGAGTGAGTTGCTGAGATTGAGAAAAGAATTTTTTTTTTTCCAAGCAGATATTTAGACCAACTCAACTCCCAGTGTATTGCTCCAGGAGCTAGACTGGACAAGATGAAAGTTTTCTTTACCTAAATGAAATCTTGGGCGGAGCTTCTTGATATATCAAGATATATCAGTCACCACATACCTTGTTAAATGGCAGACCAGTTTGCCAGCTGCCATTTATAAAACTTGTACAAAACTTCTCAGCTCTGTGGAGAAGCCAGGGGATGATTCTAGCAAAGCGCCAGGTGAGAAATGAAGTCATCCCCCACTTGAGAATCTCAGTCTAACCAAAGCCTCAACTTTCCATGGCCCAAAGTGCAATAGAAGCAGCTGAGACAGAGTACTCCAACCATCAGAAAACGATCATTGTGCTACTGGACCAACAGTTTCTGTCCTCTTTCTCAGGAATGAAGTGCCAGGAAGGGGGAAGAAGACTGCCTTAGACCAAAGCCAAAGGGCAGTTACTTCCTGTGTGGGTGACCAGAAACAGGGATCATTAATGAAGTTGACTCTAACATCGGCTTTACTAGAAATCATTACAGAATAACAGGGGGCCCTTCACTGGGTGTGCAGAGGTCCGGGGCCTGGGGCGGAGAGGGACAGTCATTTTGAGAGTGAAGTCAGAGGTCTATCTTTCTGCCCTTCCTGGCAATATTCCGTTTCCAAGTTTCTGTACATGCTGTCAAGGGTTAGCATGACTTTTGAACCTCAGGCCCCAGCCCCTTAGTAGTGAAATCAAATCTCAGCTGAGTGACCATTGAGCATTTCTAAGTGCTTGGTGTTAGCATTGTTGGAAGTGTTTACATGTAGGGTTTTTCTCCATATGTGCTCCAGTCATGCTTACTGGTATTATCAGTCCCATTCTTGAGGGAGAAACCGAGGCACAGAGAGATGAGCTAATCACCCAGGGTGAAGCCAGAGTTCAAACCCAAGCCTGTTTCAGCATTTTTCATGTCTGTTTGTTCTTTTGCTTTGTGTGTGAGCTTTTGAGAGTAGGATTATGCCTTTCTCTTAATTTTCACCCTTGAGGCCTTAGAGGCATGTGTTTCTAAATTTACAGATATACTGCATATACATAATGATTTGTTTCTTGGAGTTCCTGGGTATTGGTAACTGTGCCAATGAAAAAAATTTACTGTAATCCATTGAACTAAGAAGATAGCTTAAAGTTGTGGAGCATATGCCTTGCATGCTTGAGGCCCCGAATTCAATCCCTGACACCACATGGTCCAGAGACCACCCCCAGGTATATCACAGTGACTCCCAGACCTCCAGACCCAAGCACTGAACTATCAATACTTCACTGTCAGGCTTAATAGTCAGGAGAGCCTCCTTCACCCACAAGCACTGATGGGGATCCCCCACAATGTTACATTGTTTATATATTCTTATCTTCAGACAAGTTAAATATGTCACAAATAATTGTTACTATTTTATTGTTGGATATAATAGTCCATATTCAACTGAAGCAATTCATTTACAATATGTAAGAGATAATGAGAAGACAGCTGGGCCACTTGGGGAGAAACTAACTATGCAACAGTAGAATGGGGTTGGAGAAGTTTTATACATGGCAATGGGCACAACTGATGCCATTTAGAAAATATGACATGTGCTTTGACCCAGCCAAGTGAATGAAGGCAGGGAGCCATCTCAAAAGCACACCTTTCCTCAGTCCCTGGGGGGTTGAGCTCACATAAGGCTTCAATCACTTTCTGTGACTCAAAGAGGAGTCAACTTGGCTCTAGAGATTCAAATCTACTGACAATCATGAAAGGGAGTTCAATTTTTCCCTTCTAGGGGAGGATCTCTGTTCTACAGCCATTCCTTTAGGCATAATAATACTGGAGCGAGGAAGACCACTCAAGTGGCAGAACAAACTTAACTTGTGGGTGGTCCTGAGTTTAATCCCAAACACTGCATAGCCTCTGAGCACTATGGGTGGTGGTCCTATTTTAAAACATAGGACAAGATCCAGAGAGATAGTACGGTGACTAAGGTACTTGTTCTGAATGTCCTGACCAGGGTTCAATCCGTGCCAACCTATAGGGTCCCTTGAGACCTCCAGGAGCAGTCCCTGAGTGTAGAGCCAGGAGTAAGCACTGAGCAGAGCTTGGTGTGGTCCAAGAACAAAAACAAAAGGTCAGAAAGACAGTAACGGATAATGACAAATCCTTTACTCTGGAATATAGACCTGAGATTACCAAGAAGTGGGGAGGGAATAGGGGGAATGAAGAGATGTACTAGAAGTGAAGTGACATAAGGACAGGGGTGGAGTGTCGTGGGTGCTGAGCTAGAGCAGTTGTACATCATGGCCATAAACACTGGGCTGGAGAGATAATGTAGGGAATAAAGCACTTGCCTTGTATGCAGCTGCTCCAGTTTGATCCCTGGCACCAGATGATTCCCCAAGCACTGCCAGGAGTGAGTCCTCAGCACAGCCAAGTATACACACATACACAAAACCATAAATATTAACATTATTGTAAACAAGTTGCCTTAACTGTAACAGTGATAAAAAAATTTTATTTGGACATAGCATTAGTATTAAAAACTGTGGATTGTCACAACTTTTTAAAATGTTTTTTTCTACTCCTATATAGTATGGGGTAAAATTTGGTGCTTTTGGAAAACCCAGCTCCGGGAAGAGAACAGCACAGAGTCTCCTGCCCCCCGGCGTCTGGCTGTCCTCACCGAGGCCCCTTGGAGGGAAGCGGGTTGAGCTTTCCTCCCCACCCTGACCAGGGCTCCGGCAGCCAAAGACCTCCAAAACTAGCCACCACCATGCTGAGACCACTCTCCGCACACATGAAGGTACCAGCAGAGGAACAAAGCCACGCGGGTCCCGGGGCCAAGATCTCCAAGCCTATTTGGATCGGGGCTGAGCATCCTCCACCCAGATCCTCCAAATTCCAGTAGGCGGGGGTCACACCCACCAACTGGCCCCCTGGCGCTGTGTAATCCCATCAATGGCCAAGACTCAGAGACTATAAAAACCAGCTCCCAGAAGCCTGCAGCCGGATTCGTGGCCGCGCAACATCTTATCATCTCATTCCTACTTTGGACGAACTGGCAGGCTACCGAATGTAATCTGCCCACACGGTAGAGTCTGGCAAATTCCCCGTGGCATACCCAATATGCCAAATACCAGTAACAATGAAGGATCTCATTCTCCTAACTCTGAAAGAGCCTTGAATATGGCACTTTTTAAAAAAAATCTCAGGGCTAAGATGAAGGAGACGTTACTGGGGCCTGCTCGAGGCAATCGACGAATAACAGTATGGTTGTGATTGTGATTGTGATTGGAAAAGAGAGTGACCTCTGTTCATCTCTAACCTTTGTAAGGATGCCAAACCTTGTAGGTCCAATTTCACTTCTCTGCTTCCTTCCTGGTAGTGTCAACATCCACTGTCAAAGGCTGAAATCTCATACACTAGCCCAGTGTCCCTTAGGACTACAGGTGACTGTGAGATCTATTTTTGTCAAGTTAGATCTAAGGAGAAGAGGATTTAGGGTTCTGAGTAGAATGTGCTTTTCTGAAGAATCAGGCTCCTTGATGATATTGGGAAGCTGTTGATTCAATCCAGGACCCAGGGAATAATTTAGTGTTTTTATTTAACCCATTATTAAGTACTCTATGCCTTGCAGTTCAAAGTTGATGGTTTACACAATCATTCTGAGCTTTCTCACTTAAAAAGTGCTACTGGGGGATGAGAGGGTAACTCTGAGGCAGAGGGCAGCCTCTATGAGGAATCTGAATTAATGTAAGTCACCCAATCACTGCCTTATAGTAGGCATTCAGTATATTTCAGTTAAATGTGAAGAAAAGTAAGGAGTGTGTGCACAGTTTTTGACTGAATAAACTTTGATGGAGCTGTTTGACAAAACTTCTGATGCACAGATTGAATGACACAGTAATTTTTTTCTTTACAGTTTATATACAGGTTCGTATGCATAAAAATAGGCATATCTACATATATATATATACATACACATATACATGGGTATGTATGTATATATAAACCTTTACTGATGTTTGGTAGGAACACATTTATTTCCCTACCCCCCCCCAACCTTCTCTGGGAAGGGAGGTTTATTTAGCTGTTCAAGTTGAAAGGCTTGGAAAACATGTCTATTTACTTACAAAGAAAATTCTTAAATGGAGAGTTATTGTAACTGCCTACGCTGGTTTAAGTCTCATCATATCAGATTTTCCTAGCAACATTTTCAAGTCTGTCTAAGCATCATCAGGCCACATGCTTTACTGGAACCTCAGAGAGGAAGTTTGCTGAGCTAATATGAAAATATTATGAAGCCCAGGTTTGTCCCTGATGGGAGAATTGCCCTCTCGCCTTTGTTTCCCTTCTCTTTGTCCCTTCCAAAGTGGCTGCTTTCACAGACACTGGGTGGCTGCTGGCATTGGCTTTATTTTTCTGCTTCTTAGAAAGCAATCAACTTGTCTATGAAAATCATCTCCCATTGTTAGACCAACAATGGCTTTTAGAGCCTCCTCTCCATCTTTAAGTGGAATTCGAAAGGCATTTGGTCTGCTCGAATTGCAAAGGGACAGAAAGCAGCTCAGTCTGTGTGCCTAAAAGTGCCTTTGTGAAGTGCTCCTGCCTTCCTTTCTTCTCAACAATGGGTATGAAATGGCCCTTCCTTTCTGGGAAATTTTCAAGAGGGATAGAACTGACAACTCTTTATTTTCCTTTTATGTACCTTTCTATTTCTTTTTCCCTTCGCCTTCTTTTCCTTCCTTCCATCCTTTCATTATTTTCTTTCTTTTTTGCAGTATTTTGTATACACAGAGCCCCATTTCTTTAACAAAAGTGGTTTCTGGCACCGAAGATGTTGCTGATATAGGCATGCTATGAGTGAGAGGTGCTCCTGGTCATGGACCGACACTTGCATGTCCAGTGAAATGGCCCACCTTTGTCAGGTAGGTTCACGAAAGTTAGCATCCAAATATTGTTCAAAACAGTCTCACCAGTAGTGTGAATTTCTGTAAAACTTCCTAGAGCACACAGAAACACACCCAGTTAGGTCACGCTGCACCTTCCAGGGTAGGTGCAAAGCATGGATTGTGTGCACACATTTTATAATTGAGATGACTTGAATGAAAAATGCTCTCCTGGAGCTTTGTATATCCCTGAGGCCAGTTATTTCAACTCAGCTTCCTCCACTTGCAAGAAACCTAGGGTTTGAATGAGCTCCCTTCCAAGTTATGCCTATGGGAATTAGTGGGCAATGGAGAAACCCCCCAAGGCCTAGAAGTCAATGAACATGATGTATTGTCATAAATTCCTTAAAATCTCTTTGTGGGTCACTCATTCATTCCATGGATCTATGTTGAGTACCTGATAGTCACCAGGTGCTAGTCTTATTCCAGCATATATTTCCTTGCTGCTGTCCACACTTTGTTCACCTGCAAAGATGTCTGTCTGGCTTGCAAGCTGTCACAAGTCAGCCCCGTCTCCCCCAAGTGACTGCGCTTTCAGCAGCAGCCCACCAGGCAGGACTGTCCCAGAGAGGCAGTCCATTTCCTGCGGAGAACTGAGATCCCCGCTCACCCAGCTGGTGAATTGTAAGAGCATTTGAACTCCTACCTAGGGTGTCTTTGTGTAACTGTAGATTTGCTTCCACTGTTGCTCTAGGGTCAATGGATTGAGGGGGAAGTGGTGAGCTGGGAAAACGGGTTATTGGCAACAAGCTGGCGGAATGCAAGATGGTGGATTCACATCCTCAAAATAACCATCTCATCTGCAGGATCACAAAAAGCAGTCATAAAAATTTTACTTGAGGTGCCAGATTTACAATACCATTAATGCTAATTTCATGCATATATCATTTCAACTCTACACCTATTACCACAATGTCCCCTTCCCTTCCCCAATTGCTTCTCTTATTAATCCCCCATACCCCCTGCCTCCTGCAAACTCAGTTCTGTGGACAGCTCTCCTGCTCTATTATTTGTGGCCATTTGTTCCTCTCCTGCTTGTATCTTTAAGTCCCACATATGAGAGAGATCATTTTGTAGCTATACTTTTCCTTTTCCATCTGTGTAGCGGCAAATTTCATGATTTTGTACCTTCATTTATAGCTGCATATTATTCCATTGTGTATACATATTACAACTCACAAGAAGTAGCTTTTACAGAAAAAGAGATGTGTAACTGTAAAGATTTGCTTCCACATTTTTTGAAAGGGCTGGCTACAGACTAATGGGAACCAAAAATTCCAATAAATTCCTTTGTTGAATGGTTCTCTGAGGCAACCTAATCAGAGGTTTGCTGAGCAGTGTTCAACTTGCTTTTAACCTAAGGATTTCTGGGTAAAGGCTGAGAAAAGGGTAACTGTCCCTGGCCAGAAATGCTGAATTTCTTCTGGGATGGTTGGAATACAAGTCTTGTTGAATTTTTGCCACTAGGCCTCACATGGTTAAGCACTCAGCCAAAGTATACACTTTGATGCTTTTAGACCTCTGCCTTATGGTGAAATCCTTGGTGGATTCTGAGAAAGTTTTTAATTAGAGGAAATAGATGAAACACAATGCAAAGAAAAATCTGTGGGCTATAAATATAAAAGGGATATTGTTAAGTCTACTTTTTCAATGGCTATATTCATCTTTATTTCCATAATCTGCCTATTTTTAAAAAAATCATTACAGGAGCTGAAGAAATAGTACAACAAATAGGGTGCTTGCCTTGTAAACCTACACTGATCCAGGTTTGATCCCTGACAGCCCATATGGCTCCCGGAGCACTGCCAAGAGTAATCCCTGATTGCAGAGCCAGGAGTTACCCATAAACATTGCTGGGTGTGGCACAAAAACCAACCAATTGAACAAATAAAGTCATTATAATCCTGCAAAAGTAGAAAATAAAATAAGGAAGGAGATTCTAAATCTTCCCCACTCCAAGAAAATTTATACTTAGTTAACACAGTCAACCCTACTACACCAGAAGAAAACTGGTGGTAATAATGACAGAAGTATTTAACATTTAGCAAGCTTTTGTATGAAAAAGCTTTTGAGCCATATGGGATATCATGTATCAAGTTATGTACTGCACAGATATCATCATCAATTTATCGTTGAGATGTTTATAATGACCATAAGTCAACCACTTGGCTGCAATGCATACTGAGCATCAGACACGCTGGTTGTAAAACTCAGTGAGGGTCAAACAGCATAGAGTTACAGTGCTCACATGCTTGTTGTGGTACACTAGAGATCACACACTTCATTGTGGCTCTGGGGATCACAAATGCAAGTGTCTCTGGGATCATGTTCAGTCTGTGGGGCAATTCCAACGCTCGAACTGACCTACATCTTGCCTCTTTAATTATAGCTATTCTCATGGCCTTCATGTGATATTTCACTTTAGTTTTGATTCTCATTTTCTAGTAAGTGATGAGTTACATCCTGGTTTATGCTGTCTGTATGCTTTCTTCGGAGAAGTGTCTATTCAGATCCCCTGCCCATATTTTAATTAATTTGGTTGTTGTTATTGACTTTGAGTTCTTTCTATATCGAGGCCCATGGCTGACATATGATTTGCAAATATTATTTCCTAGTAAATAAAGTATCTTTTTTGATTTTAGTTTCTTATGTTGTGCAAATGATTCTTAGTTTGAAGCAATCCCATTTTTTTTTGTTCTTCTTAGTCGCTTGAGTTCCAAAGGCCTTTCTAAGAACAATATCAAGAAACATATTTTTACCGCATGCATTTATTCTATGATGTGAGATGTCTTTAGTCCATTTTAAATATTTGTTATGTTAGAAGTGGTCTGGCTTCATTCTTTTACACATGACTGTCCAGTTTTCTCTGATAGCTTTTTTTCCCCCTGAAGTCCTTGGGATATTGTACATATTTTGTCTTCAACTGTAAGTAGAGCCAATGTTACTTCTTCCTATTTGGAAACCCTTAATTTTTCTGTCTAGACATTCAGATATTAAATAGTACTTTAAGAGTAGATATCTTGTCTTAGAGCTAGTCCTCCAGTTTTTCACCGTGAAACATGGTGTTAGTTATGAATTGATCATAAATGACCTTCATGTTGTAATATACCCATTTATGTTGAATTATTTTATAACATAAATAGAAATTGAATCTTGTCCAATGCCTCTTCTGTACTTTTTAAAGATGATCATATGATTTTTGTTCTTTTGTTGAGTGGTACATCACTTTTTTTGGCTTGCATATGTTGAACCATCTGTGCATCCTTGGAATAAATACCACTTGATCATGTTTTTTTTTTTTCTGTATGATCAAATTTTATTGTGTTTCTTAAAGGATGGTTTCATATTCCTTAGAGATAATGGTCTAAGTCAACAGTTTTCTTTTTGTAACATCTTTGGCTTTGGAATTGGGCTTTATAATATGTGTTGGAAGTTTTCCTTCCAAGCTTTGGAAGAAATTAAGGGCTGGAGAGATAGTATAACAGGTAGGGTGCCTTGCACAGAGCTCAGCGGGGTTCAATCCCTGGCATTCCATATGGTCCCCTGAGCACTACTAGAATTATCCTCAAGAGCAAAGCCAGGAGTAAATCCTAAGCATTGCCTATGTGGTCCCCAACCAAAACCAAAACCAGATACTTTGTAAGAATTGAGAGGAAAAGATATGTATTCTTTAGAAGTTTGGTATTATTCGCTAATGAAGACTGGGCTTTTATTTCGAGGGAGACTTTTGAATACTTAATTTCCTTGCTTGTGATTGGTCTGTTCAGACTTTCAGCTTCTTCTTGAGTCAGTCCTGGAATGTTATGTTTCTAAGAATTTGTCCATATTTTTTTCAGATGCTGCCATTTTGGTGTTTATAATATTCTCATAGATCTCTGTATTTTGGTGGCATATACTGTAAAGTAAGTAAAGTAAGTAAAGGCCCTCCCGTTGATCATCGATTTGCTCAAGCGGGCCCAGTAACGTCTCCATTGGAGACTTTGTTGTTACTGTGTCTGGCATATCGAACACTCTCGGTAGCTTGCCGGGCTCTCCTAGAGGGGCGGAGGAATCGAACTCGGGTTGGCCATGTTGGCTGTGTGCAAGGCAGACGCCCTACCCGCTGTGCTATCGCTCCAGCCCTATATACTGTAATTCCGTTTTTAAAGTTTTCTCTTTGGTGAGCCTGGCTTAAGGTTTGTCTAAGTGTTTAAACTGTGTTTTTGTTTTAATTTCTATTAGTTCTTTCTTTCTACTGACTTTTGGTTTTGATTTTTTTTTAGTTCCTTTAGGTGTTATCTTAAATCCATTTGATATCTTTCTTGTTTCATGAGTTGTTTCTGTTGCTGTCTACTGCTTCTGCTACATCCTTTAGGTTCTAATATATTGTGTCTTCACCACAATATACTCAGGAATGTTTTATTTTCCTCATTGAGTCAGTAATTGTAGCACACTGCTTAGACTGCTCCTATTTGCTGTTTCCCCCTTTCCTTCCATTCGATTCTAGTTTCCTAACAATGCAATTTGAAGTGATGCTTGATATGAGGTTAATTATCATATATTTACAGAGACTTGTTTTGTATTCCAGTGTACTGTCTATCTTTGAGAATGTTCCGTAAATAGCTGAAAATATGCATTCAGATCTTTTGAGATAGAATGTTTTATAAATATTAGGTCTATCTCATTTCATTTCTTCCTTAAAGTTACTGTTTATTTTCTGCCTGCATGATCAGTCCACTGCCCTAAGTGGATAGTCAAATTTCTCCACTATTAATTTTTCACCTTGTTAACACTGATTCATATATTTTATGCCTCTATGTTTGACACACATGCAGTATATATGGAGTGCATGTATGTATCTTGGCTAACATAAACAGCACTATTATGAACATGTATGTGCATGTGTCTTTTAATGTTAATGGTTTTGTGTTCCTGTTATAGACATTAATACTGTAGCTTTGAAGCTTATAAGTAAAAAAGTTCACTTCTTTATCAATGGGAACTTTAAACAAAAATGGATTTTGACTTAAGTAATCTAGAACAGTATAAATGGAATGTCTATGATAGTCATAACATTGTGCTGCTGAGAGAGAGTTAATCACCATCCAAGGAAGCATTCCATCTGTCTAGACAGACAAAACATAAGCATGAAACTAGAACTTGAGAGCAGAGTGTATGGTCTGATCAACCCATCCCCATGGTGAAAATCAGTGTGGAAGAAGAGTAATAGTGAGATTCAGCTCAATGAGGATGGTTAAAATTTTAGAGGAAGGAAATTGGAGCATCCAGGAGACAGTCATTGTGGTTATCTGAGTGTATCTCCAGAAGTAAGCATTTAAAAAAGACATTTGGAACAAAAGTAGATATTGAAGAATGCAGACAAAATGTAGTAGAATGAAACAGATAAGATTAACATGCTCAGGGTATGAGGAATTAGGGCTTTGCTGAAAGAAAAAATGTCAAAGATGATACATCTTAGTTTCTGAATTCTATTGTTGTGTGTGAGAAAACAGCACTGCTTTGCTGAAGATAGCTGAAAAAATAGCTGGTTTGTGGAGAGAGGGGTTAATAAATGAGTTTTTAAAAAACTTTAAATTGAACTGAAGTAGAAAAATAGGCAGTGATATCTGAAATATTCTATCTTTGGGGGCACAGTCCAAAACACTCTCTTTTCAATCTCCATTGACAGATGGATTGGAGTTATTCAATCTCCAGCACTGCAATACCCCTTAAACCACACCTTGACGATGTTGGGTATAGCCCTGCCCAGCACTGGGAAACCCTCCTTCCCCAATACACCCACTGCCTACAGTTTAATTAAAACCCATCTGAGAACATAATATTTGTTCCTTTTACAGAGACACTACATCATAAGCAAACTGAAAAAAAAAATTGGCCAAGAGACTAGCTAGAAAGAAGCATCTCTGGGAGATTAGGCAGATTGTCTCTTCAGTATAAACCTTCACCCACAATTGCCTACCCCTCTCCCCCCAAAATACAAAGGAAGAGTTATTTATAACCCACTACTTACACTGAATCCTTTATAAAGTTTCGGGGGAGGGGGAAATCCATGCGGAAAATAAAAAAGGTAGCAGCTTCAGGAAATTCCCCAAACTCTAATCTTACTAGTTCAATAAACTGCAATGCTAGAACCTTCTTGCATGGATATGAAGGAAGAAATGTGGGAGTCCATCAAGATGAGCATCATAGGGAAAAACTGTGTAGCTCTTATTTTATGTTCTGCCACTACAACTCGGTTTTATGTTTTAGTTATTTCTCACCTGGACTACTGTTGGCACCTTGGCAAGCCCTTTCTGCTCATCTGTCATGCTTTTACTGTCTATTCAAAACACAGAAGCACATTTATGTTTTTCCCCACCAGATGTAATTCTCGAACCACCCTTTACTCAGGCAATTATACGTTTTCTGTTTCATCAGAGAATTCAATTTAGAGTTTTAGTGCCAGTGGTTAAAATACTTCACATATAACTTCAAGTTTGTATGGGTTTAATTCACATTTATGTTTCTGTTCACACTTTGCATTCTTTAATTGATTTATTTGTTAGCTATGCCATCTGCAGATTTTAAGTACTAAGCTTACACAAATGACTTTTCCCCCTCCCAAAGCTGTTCTGCATACCATTTCCCTTACCTTATTGCAATTAAAACTATCTTACATTCTCATCTTCCGGAATTGAATATTTTTATATTCCTCTATCTTTATCCTAACTGTTCACAGTTCTGGGCATATACAACAGTAAATTTTAACCACAGATTGTGTGTGTGTGTGTGTGTGTGTGTGTGTGTGTTTTCCCAATGGAAGAGTTCTTCATTCTTCTCTATAAGGAGTCACAAAAATATGTCACTCAAAATTGAATGACTAGTTGAATAAAATCAGTCGATTAGTTTTTTGGATTAGTTGGAAGATAGTTGATAAGTGAATAGAAATTTTTGTATATGAATAGCCCTTTTCTAGTTTCACTTGTGGCCTTTGGGAATTCTTTCCAGCTTGGTATACTCAGTTGCTGGCCTGGTACCTAAGCTCTGCAGATGACTAATAAGGGACTATAAATCTGGTTATTTTTTATGTCATAAACAGATGTGATTATGTTCAACAAGGAGAAGAAAGTGTCTTCTGCTACAGAAGACTATGGGAACAGTCCTTTCTTCCTTTAATCTATAAAAATGCTGACTATAGGTCATTATCTTCAATTTCCCCCAAATGTTCTGACTAAGAATGCCAAGAGTAAGGGTCTATTGCCTCTGAAACCCTTAAGTGCAGAATTAGTCAAGTCTCATAAAGTATATAATTTGGGTATAAGTGAATTTTAGGATTCTGTTCTGAAGTTCTTTACTCCAAACATTTAAATATTACTGTTAAAATTAATCTCTCAAGGGGCTGGAGTGATAGCACAGTAGGTAGGGTGTTTACCTTGCACGTGGCTGATCAGGGTTTTCAATTCCCAGCATCTCATATGGTCCCCCAAGCACCGCGAGAAGTAATTCCTGAGTGAAGAGCCAGGAGTAACCCCCATGCAATGCCGGGTGTGACCCAAAAAGAAAAATAAATAAATGAGCGATAGCACAGTGGTAGGGCGTTTGCCTTGCACGCAGCCAACATGGCCAACCAGAGTTCGATTCTTCTGCCACTCTCGGAGAGTCTGGCAAGCTACCGAGAGTATCTCGCCCGCATGGCAGAGCCTGGCAAGCTCCCCGTGACATATTCAATATGCCAAACACAGTAACAACAAAGTCTCCAATGGAGACGTTACTGGGTCCGCTCGAGCCTTTTTTTTTTTTAAATAAATAAATAAAACTAATCTCTCAAGAGTCTTCCTTGTCTTGGGGCTGGAGACACAGTACAGTGCACAAGACACTTGCCTTGCATGTATCCAACCTGGGTTCAATCACTGGCTCCCTGTATGGTCCCCTAAGGCCACCAGCAATCATCCCTGAGTGCAGAGCCAGAAGTAGGCCCTGAGCACTGCTGAGTGTGGTCTACACACACACACACACACACACACACACACACACACACACACACAGAGTTTTTGCTTGTCTCTACTGTAATTCAGTATTTCTCCGCCTTTTTAAGAGTGTGACTCTATTCTAACACTGTTTCCATTCTGTGACATGAGCCTCCTCTCCATCTTACCAACTGGTCCCAGTTTTCAGCCATGGGCCCCCTGTTTGCACAATTTCCACCTAGGGCCCCCCTGGACTATCCCGAGGGCCCGTCAAGGGCCATATGGTCCCATATTTAGAAACATTGCTATAAATCTACATAGAGCAATGATTCCTACCTTGACTGCACATTGGAATTACTTGGGGAGCTTTAAAATACATTGGTGCCTGGATCCCATCCCAGAATTCAGATTTAATTGGTCTGGGGTGTGGCTTTGGCATAGTGGCATAAAGAATTTTAACATTTCCCCAGCTGTTTCTGATGTGCAGACAAGGTAGAGAACTGCTGATACAGACTATTATTTATAAATATTCAAAAAGCTAGAACCCAAATTATGGAATAAAACATTTCCTTGTATAGCAATACTATTTTTGAATAATTTTTCATACTCCTAACACGTGCCACTAAACTTAGAACAGTATTTTTCAGTCAGTAACACGTCACCTGGAGAGCTTATTAATATAGATTTTTTTAGATCCCCACCTTTAGAAATTCTGATTCAATTCATTTGTGCTATGTCCAAAAATCTGTGTTGTAAGGGTACACTTGGTAATTCTTGTATATTAAAGATGTGCTAAAAAAGACATCTCAAAATTAATAGGCTTAGGTAGTTCAAATAAGGATTATGTCACATGGTGATCTTGTGATCCTGTGTCATTGAAGAACATGACCTCAAATTACAGAAAAGTTATATAATTTTTAGGTTGGACTGATAGTATGATGTAGTGCATTTGCCTTTCACATGTCCAGTCCAAACCCTGGCACCATATATGGTCCCCTGAACTCTGCCAGAAGTGATCCCTATGCATAGGTGTGGTCTAAGCAGCCTCCTATCCTAAATTATATAGGTTTAGATTTTCTTTGTAAAATTTCTAGTAGTCTTTGGTATACAAATTACATATTTGCAACAGCAGAAATTCCAGAAAAACTGATAAGTACATTCACCCATTTACTAATGTAAATGCATAATGTACAGTGTCAACCTATATAAAACATAAAATTAAATCTATTAATTCTACTTCAAGTTAAAAAGATGTGAAAGAATTCAAGATTTCTGCCATATTTTTAAATATATATATATATAGAGAGAGAGGGGGGGGGGGATACCTTTCAACCTAGGCATACACACACACACACACACACACACACACACACACACACACATCCACAATCCACTAATGTCTTACAGAATAGAAAAAAAAAATTTAAGGCATCCAGTTATATTGGACAAATTTAAGAAAACTGAGGATAACCAATTCTTTGAGCTTTAGGACCAAGGCACATATTAGTTTAAGGCCGAAAGACTCCTCTATCTAAATCTCCTTGGGAATTTAAGAAAAGAAAATGAATTACTCACACTGGAACTACATCAAAATGTCAAGTTAACACATTTTGGTTTGTAATGGTGCCAAGGGATCTAATGTCTAAATGATCAGGGCCTTAGGTTTCCAAATCATTTACAGATAATGTCATTACAAAAATGCTGGGGCTTTCATTTTTTTCCCCCCAGCTTCTTCCTATCTGTACCTTGAACCAGCCTAACCAAGACCTGACAAGATCACACTAATTAATTGAAACAGCTGCAAAACCAAAATCCACACCAAGGAAACTAAAAACAGTTGTAAAGAAAAGTCTATCTAAAATTCTACAAATCCAGGAGGAACAAAAGACTGTAGTTATTTTGCCTGATAATAAACTGATGTATTTGTTTTTCTATAATTTTTTTCTTGGGTTTTTGAGAGCTGAATAACTCATAACTGGATTGTGGTTGCTACTGTTTTCCTTGCAAGTTTTCT
The DNA here is from genome assembly GCF_029834395.1 of Sorex fumeus. NCBI lineage: Eukaryota > Metazoa > Chordata > Mammalia > Eulipotyphla > Soricidae > Sorex > Sorex fumeus. The sequence continues at coordinate 63,528,708 of NW_026606059.1, forward strand.
AGGTTGGTGCCCATTTATTTTCTGCTCAGTAACCTTTCTATGAATCACACAAATAATTCCTGGCCACGGCATTTTGCTGTCAGTCTGATAATTAATACAATTGGTCTTAAAGATTGGCTGTATAGCCCAAGCTATACTAAGAATAACAGGCCAAATTATGAGTGGAAGAAGCCATCCAGGTTTCTGGGATTAGAGTACAGAAAAGATGTAAAGATAGTCATTGGAAGATCATATTTCTGACCATATAGAGAAAGGCTGTTTGAGCAAAAGAAAATGGAGCAGAGAGCACTGTAGCATGTCCTCCCGTTGTTCATCAATTTGCTTGAGCGAGCACCAGTAACGTCTCCATTGTGAGACTTGTTACTGTTTTTGGCCTATAGAATATGCCACTGGGACCTTGCCAGGCTCTCTGAGAGGGGTGGAAGAATCGAACTCAGGTCAGCTGCGTGCAACACAAAAGCCCTACCTGCTGTGCTATTGCTCCAGCCCAGTAGATAGAAAACCTGGGACATTAAATTTTGCCTGTAATTCCTGAAGCTTGATTAATGCAGCTTATTTTTTTTGGGGGGGGGGGGTGGGGGGTGCCACACCTGGCAATGCTCAGGGTTACTCCTGGCTATGCACTCAAAAATTACTCCTGGTGGTACTCAGGGGACCATATGGTATGCTGGGGATCAAATTTGGGTCAGCCACATGCAAGGCAAACACTCCACCTGCTGTATTATCTCTTTGACCCCAATTCTTCCATCTCTAAAAGCACAATTCATATATATATATAAAATGATGTACATGCACACATATGTACATATGTACACACACATATATAGAAATCATTTTAGTGGTTCAGCTTCATACCTCTTCAAATTTATGTTCCCATTCTACACTCTGGTATCAACAGACCTACACCATGGTCTACTGAATCTCCTGATCTATTCTCCATTGCTCTTCATAGTTTAGTATAATCTCAGTGCTTGATCTCTCTCTTCCCCTCTCTCATGTTAGAGATCAAACCCAGGGCTTCACACATGCAAGGTGTTTTGCCACTGAGCTACATCGCAAGTCCTGATGTATGCCTGACATGAGTGAGATCATCTGGAATTCCTTTTTCTTCTTTTGCTTAGCAAAGACTGCTATAGTTTCATTCATGTTGTCAGTTCTGTCCGTACTGTCACAAAAAGTAACAGTTCCTTTCTTATGGTTGAGTAGTATTCCATATTGTATGTGTACATATACAGCCCAATTTTCTTTATCCACTCATTTGTTGTTGGAAACTTGGTGTTTTCATGTTGGTTTTGTAGAAGTGTTGCAATAAATATTTTTTTTAAATTAGTATTGGATAGGTAGGTGTGGGATTGCTAGATCATATGGTAGACTTAAAAAATATACACATACTTTGAGAAATCATGGGGCTGAAGATAATGGTACAGTGGGTAGAATTTGCCTTGCACATGACTGATCTGGGTTCGATTCCCAGCACCTCATATGGTCCCTGGAGCCCTACCAGGAGTAATGCCTGAACATAGAGCCAGGAGTACCAGGAGGTGTGTGCAAAACACCAAATAAAAACTTTGAGAAATATCTGTAAATGTTTTACATAGAAAGGACTAATTTACATTCCCACCTACGGTATATAACTGATTTTTGACACTCCTTGTTATTCTGGACTTTGATGTAAGTCATTCTCACAGATGTGAGATGATATCTCATTGTCACTCTGATTTGCATTTTCGTAAGTGATAATGAGAATCCTTTTCATGTGCTTGTTGGCCGGTTCTTCTTTGATCAAGTATCTTCATCTCTTCTCATTTTTCATGGGGTTATTTTTGAGTTTTGAGTTCTTATATATCATAAATACTAGAGCCCTTTGTCAGATGTATGGTATATATGACTATTTCCTCCTGTTCTTCCATCTTTTTCTCACATTTCCATAGAATATGTTTTAATTTTATGACAGTTTCATTAGCTTTGTAGAGCTTCTTAATTTGATGTAAGCCCATTTAAATTTTTCCTTTACTTTCTATGCTGTTGGGACCAAATTCCTAAATACATCACAGAAGTCACTATGACAGAGTGCTTTTTTTTAAATGTATTTTGGGTTTCGGGTCTAATATATAAGTATTTAATCTAGTTTGAATGAACTTTTATGTTCATTGTGGCAGTGATCTATTTACATTTCTCTGCATGTGGCTTTTCCCAACACCATTTGAAGACACTTTTCTTTCTCCATTTCATCTGTCAAATTATAAATAACCAGATGTAACCAGATTTAATATAGGTTTCTTAATTCTATTCCACTGATTTGTTTGTTTTTATTCTAATACTATAATTACAATACTATTTCTGTAGCATTATATTTGAGGTTAGGAGCATGAGACTTCCATTATTTTATTTCAAGATTGTTTTGGCTCTTTTGTGGTTATACACAAATTTCAATAATGTTAATTCTATTTCCTGAACACTGCCACTGGGATGTTGATAGCAGTCCTGTTAAATCTATATGACTTGGGAAGGATGGTCATTACTTTGTAAATTCTTTCTCTGTTTAACCACAAAACATATTTCCATCTCCTTGTGTCTTCTATTTCTAAGAGGAATTTATAGCTTTCGATGCAAGAAGTTTCATCTCCTTTTAAGTACTTATACTTTTTATGCGATTACAAGTGGAATTTACAGTTTTTTGTTTGCATATAGTTCCCTAGTTTGTGGCTTACATATGAAAATGTAACAGATTTTTGCAACTTCATTTTGTAGCCTGCCATTTTCCTGTATTAGCTTAGACTTGAAGAGAGGCATCAAACTGGAATCTTTTATTTGAAGATTAATTTGAAGATTTTGAGAGGCAATTAGGAGAACTATAGAAGAATTACTGTGGAACTACTACCAGTCTATGAAAGTTTTGTCATAAAAGGCTAAATCGCTTAAAACTCTGACACAATTACTGTTTTCTAAATGCACTGATTATTTTAGAGCTCATCTGAAAACTCAAAAGGAATGCTTTTTGGCCGATAGAAGGTAGCAAATAAGCACAGAGTTATGATTTCAATTTTTACCAGCTATACATAATTGCTTTTTAAGACAGTTTGTTCTAATTAAGACCAAACACTTGAAGAACATGATCTACTTAAATACTATAAAAAGCATTTTCACATTTTACCTTGTTTTCTATTCAAACCAAGTTAAAAAACATTGAGCTGAAAGGGTAACTTGTTTAATTTGTACCACAGAAAGACTATACTTGATATTTTCATCCACAAAAACGCAAAGCTTTAATTTTAAAAAGAGTGATGAAAAGTACAAAACCATCAGCAGTCAATGTAAAAATTTTTATTTTACAAAAAATTATTTGCTTTTATAAAACAGATTATTCAGTTCTTGAAGAACCACACAATTAACCCCTATTAATAAGATTGTTAACAAGAGTTTTTTTTGCACAGTCTATAGCTTTTTAACTTCTTATGAACAGTAGAAACAACAATGCAAAAACAGGAGCTTTAATTCTAGGGACTAAAATAAAACTGATAAATATTCTCCAAAGGGAAAATATACCTGAGAGGGAAAATAACATAATACGTATAAAGCAGGATCTTTAAATATCAGTTTAGTTTCTCATTGCCAGCATGGCATTTATATCCCAGATGAGGTTTCGTAATTGATCCATAATTTGCTTCAGCTGTTGATTCTTCTGTTTGAGTTTCTGTAGGAATAAAACATTTTTGGTAATTTCTTTTATGAAATACAGGTCATGAAGACAGAACTCGAATAATCCTGACAAAAACTGAAGATCTATTTTTTTTGGTGAGGTGACACCCAGCAATGCACAGTGGTTACTCCCGGCTCTGCACTCAGGGATCACATCTGGCAGTGCTTTCTGGACCATATGGGATGCTGAGGAGCAAACTCAATCAACCAACTGAAAGACAAGCACCCTACCTGCTCTACTCTCTCTCTAGTTCCCCAAATTAAGCTTATCTTAAGACAAAGGGTCTCATCCTTTTTCTGGCAAACAATATTCATTGCGAAGCAGCAAGGAAAATCAGCTAAATAATTATTAGCAAATGTCAAATATATAGGTTTTCCTGGCAGTGTTGTTAACACCACTGTCAGAAGTACAATCCTGAGAGTCAGGTTATTCTCGCAGCTCCATTGCTAATTAAATGTATAATGCTGGCCAGATTAACCTCTTGACCTCAGTTTCCACATCAGATAAAGGGATCATAATTGACTTTACCTCCAAGATCTTGAGGAGGATGCAATTATTTGATGTGTGTAAAGTGTTGGGACTGCATCTAGCATATTGGTAAGCATTCAACAAATCTTACTGGCACACATAAAGCACACTGTTTATAATGTCCAATGCAACTGGTCTTCCAAAGTTGTGGCAAGTCTCATTTTGCTCACAGCATGACGCACTATCTTCATCTAAAATCTGAAGACAAAGAGCAGCCCCCCACACGATCTTCGCAATTCATGCTTGCTGGATGCACCAATAGACAAGGCAGGCATGCCTCTGCATCTTAATGTCTAGGTTTCCATGAGATCATGGTTTATAAACTTTTAAAAGCACCCTTTTTTTAAAAAATCTGTAGGTGGTAAAAATTTATACTGGGGTGAAATAAGGCAGATAAAATATAGGGATTTCTTATTCAAAGCATTTACCAGTTATTATAATATTTGTTAAATATATATTTGCAAACAATACATCAGGATGTGGGCTGGAGCGATAGTACAGCAGTAGGGCATTTGCCTTGTGCGCAGCCAGCCCGGCCGAGCCGGGTTTGATTCCTTCACCCGTCTCAGAGAGCCTGGCAAGCTGGTGAGAGTATCTCGCCCACACGGCAAAGCCTGGCAAGCTACCCGTGACATATGCAATATACCAAACACAGAACAACAAGTCTCAAAATGGAGACCTTACTGGGCCCGCTCGAGCCAATCGATGAACAACGGGAGGACAGTGACAGTGACATCAGGATATACTAAGATAATTTTAAAGACCCCATATTAAAATACATACAAGTTCATTATAAAGAGGACTATTAAAAACATTTCTTAAGGCACTGTGATTTAAAATATGATTCATGACAGTGTTTCATGTCTACAATATTTCAATACCACATTTTCTATCAGCGTTTGCTTTCTCCATTCCTGCCTCAACCCCCCTGAGCCCCAAAGAGGCATACAAATGTTAATTTTGGTTTCACTAAAATAACTAAGACTGAGCTTGTCATATTATTACTTAGAACTAGGGGTTAACAGAAAGCAGGTTGCCTGAGAGGGAGAATCAAAAAGCTGTAAATGTAAAACAAAAAAGCAACTTAATAATTTCAACTAAATGTAACTTATACTTAAAAATAATACAATATAGTAGCAATTCCTGGTAATAAAACTCATTTTAACGTGGACTGGGGGAAAAGATACTTTTATTATTTTGGTTATTCGTTTTTCTTGCTATATTTCCAGAAAATGTCTTTGTTTTGAAGTGTCCTCTAAGTTCTATTGCCATTAAGCAGCAGTCATTTTAGTGAGTGCTCATCAAGAACAATGGGCTGAGATGAGAAATGACTCAATGAACACTAGCAAGTCTTGGTATTCATTTGGAAATACAAATTCTGATACATCTGCATTTTTTTAAAAAGCAGCCTCATTCTTAAAAAATAAAGAACTAAAAAAAAATCTAAGATATTTAGGGTACTGACTTTAGGCAATAGTTAAAATCATTTACATATAATACAAGAGGATAGTATTCCCTTAAAAATGTTTCAAAATTCTAAAAGAAAAAGAAATGTCTACAAGTAAAATATCTAGAGCCAAAACATGTCATGAAACTAACAGCAAAGCTGACAGTTATGCTTATCAGCAGTTAAAATGTAAATAAATTTTCATGACATGATACTGGATTTAATATATACAATCCTGCCACTGATTGATTTTAACAGAGGTTGACAGCTGCTATTATCAAAATCCATCAGCTGTGACTAATTTGTTACATTAACAGGTGAATGTGTAAGCAGAACTAGATTCATTAAGAAAGTGTTTATGCCAAGTCATACCATGTAATTTAATATTCATAAAGGTTGTGACAATTGGTCAGAAAATGTTTTAATTTCTAAATGCATGAACTCAATTATGTCAGCCCACGTATCATCTTTTTTCCCCCTTTTTTATAATTTTATTTATTGAATCACCATGAGAGCAGTTACAAAGCTTTCGGGTTTAAGTCTCGGTCATACAATGAAACACCCGTCCCTTCACCAGTGCCCATTCTCCACCATCAAAAACCCAGGTATACCCCCTATCCCACACCCTCCTACGACCTGTGGGGCAGATGATATCCACATTACTCTCTCTCTACTTTGATTACATTCAGTATTTTGACACCAAACCCACCATTATTATTTGGGATTTTACCCCAACACTCAGATGTGCCGAAAAGGCACAGTAGACAATTTGTATGTATTGCTGGTTATGAATAACATATGCTGTCACAAGGCCGCAGTAGTGGCTGTGCAATTTTGGAATTCCAAAATTTTAACAATTAAATCTGAAGGGATTTCTGCCAAAACCTGCTGGGTTCCGAGATGTGTTCCTGAGTCTCTTGGATCATGGCCGTTAAGCAGCTTGATCAGGAGCCAGAGAGGCCGTTTGTAGGCGGTGACTCGGGGTCTCATTGGGATGGGGAGGAATGGGCCAACTCCACCCCCATTCCATGAGGCCCTGTGTGTGTCATCACTGTGGGCCCAAACCTGACTGTCCAATGGCATCTGGAGGATGGTGGCCATCGAATCTCCAAGGGAGAGCAGGCGGAGGGACAGCACCCTTTCCCCCCTGGGGTGGTCCAGAGCTGGTAACCCATTGCGGGGACTGGATGCATCTCTGCCAAAAGCCGCTGGGTTCCGAGATTTATTTCTGAGTCTCTGGCATCATGGCTGTTAAGCAGTTTGAACAGGAACCATAGAGGCCTTGCCTCCAATTATATAGCTGAGCCGGAGGTGGTTTGTGGGTGTGTCTCCCAAATACCTAACTTTTGGCCGTTTACTTTCTTGGTAAACTTTGTCCCAAGTTTTTGGGGGTCTGGCCAAAGGCACAGCAGCAATTTTGGGGTATCTGGAAGTCTGAAAGTGCCATCAGGCTGCGGATGCACTGGCCTCACAGGTACAGACTGACCTGCTGGTGGCACTATACCCCCCCACATATCATCTTTGATTTCATATTTTTACCAGCAAACAGAATAATCTGAAGCAAAACAGAATCCTGATGTCCTTGGATATCAAGATGTATGGATTCCAGAATATATTTAAATATAGTTCCAATTTTCTGATACTATAGTAGGATACTGGTGGCATATAGAATGTTGATAGAAACTAGATTATAAAAATTAAATAGCAAAGATACACTCAGTATTGTTGATACAATTTTAAGTACATGTCACTGTCCTCCCATTGTTTATCGATTTGCCTGAGCAGGCCCAGTAACATCTCCATTGTGACACTCGTTACCGTGTTTGGCATATCGAATATGTCACGGTAGCTTGCCAGGCTTTGCCGTGTGGGTGAGATACACTTGGTTTCTTGCCAGGCTCTCCAAGAAGGGCAGAGGAATCGAACCTGGGTCAGATGGGTTGGGGGTGAGCAAGGCAAATGCCCTAACCACTGTGATATTGCTCCAGCACATGATACAATACTATTTTTATCTTGTAAAAAAATTTAATTGGTCACTCAGTAATGGCTCGGGGGTGCCAAGGATTTAGCTAGAGATTGACTCACCTAAGGCATGCACCACAATTCCTGTAGTATCTCTCTAGCCCCAATGCAGTAAGGTTTTTAAATGACCGGTTAACTAAGGGGTATATGAAAGTACTACAACTCTTATTTAGGATAAGAATATTAATTGGGGGCTAAAGAGATAGTACACTAAAGAGGGTAAGGCACTTGCCTCGTATGCAATTGACCCAGGTTCGGTTGCTAGCTCCCCTTATGGTGCCCCACCAGAGCCGATCCCTTAGTGCAGAGCCAGGCACAAGCCCTAAGCACAGCCAGGTATGGCCCCCAAACCAAATATATATACATATTAAAATTAGCAAGCAGAGAAGGAAATGTGTGATGAGCAGGATGACACAAAGGACAGGACCGATACACTCCATGGAGACTGGAGAGAGGCCATCACAACAGCACTGAGAAGGGTGGGGATAAAAACAGAAGGAACGGCTGGAAAGTACAACAGCTCACTCCCAAATTCAGTTAAGCTTCTTTCTATTAGTTTGGTGGATAGAAGGGAAAATTTGCTCCTGTGTCACCTCCAAAATGGTTTACAAGTTCCCTCGTATGCTGGCCATTAGCAAATCTGCAGTGGTCTGTTGCTTTAAATATTTTTTTTTTATCTTTTCCCCACTCGGAAAAAGTAGAGGGACCAGTTTTGGATCACCCTGGACATACCTGAGGTTGTGATCCAATAGCATCTCCAGTGAAATTAATTTTGATAAACAGTATAACACAAAAGAGAGCTCTTATCTCCTACCCTAAGTTACTTAAGGCTAATTTTTCCACATAATCCCTCTTCTGTCTAATTTAACTCTCACATTCAGTAGGAAGATTTTTTCTGGTCTTATTTTACCACTCTACTCTTGGTTCAGTATTTTCATGGATAGTTTAGTATATTCTCCAGGAAAATTTTCCATTTGAATTTGACTGATACTACATTAAAGGAAATCATTAGGATGGACATTTTTAGAATACAGTACCTACACAAAAATTTTAATTACTCAAAGCTCCTTTTATGATTTATCTAAATAATCACATATTCTTGAGAATTCCTATTTGCTGCAATTATGAATCTCATATTCCAATTGGTTTATAAGCATATAAAATAGTATTTTGTATGAAGTCCTTTAGATAAACTCTGACTAAATAAATCTAGTTGTTTATCAACTGAGTTTCCGGGACTATGTAAGTTAAAATATGGAAAATTTAACAAATTTAAGCTTCTAAACCCTATTTCTTGACATTTTCTTTGCTTCTTTTTATATTTAATTCCTTAAATATTAAACATAGTGGTATAAACCAACTTATTTTATGACTGCTGAAGTTTTATTTCACTTATATAAAATATGCTATCTGAAATAAGACTTTTAAAAAGCCTATTTTATTAACAGTTTTCTACGTGTTCCTTAAATGAGTGATAGTGAATTCTTACCAAGTGATTTCAAGATCTGAAGAAAAAATTCTTTTTCTAATTTACTCTGATGTTACATTTTATATACATACACTGATTATACTGACATACCTCAGAGAACCCATTCTGGCTGTGGTGGATTAACTGCTGAAGCTCATAAATTCAATTTCAGGAGCAGAATGGGGTGTATATTTGTAAGTGAGATTGGCAGTTTAATTTACTGTGTAATTTGTTAGGCTATGGTAAGCTTGGGGCTTGGAGCATGTTTCCAGCATAGAATCAACTGTCAACTACCCCTGTAACTATCTGTTTCATAAAAGCATTTAACAACATAGTCAAGTATTTCTTATTTGTAAATTTTTTATCATTTCCCCTTCAAAATATGCAATAGCTAGAATTCTGTCTAGAAAAAGTTTGTGTCTGAGGACCTTTTGAGGCTTTTCAAACAACTTTATGACATGAACTCTGCACTCTCCTCTATTTCCACTGGAGTTTTGCTGCTTCTACAGTGGACTCTAAGAAGTCTGCACTGGTCATAAAAACTTCCTGTAATTCTAAAAATTATTATAGGTAATTTTATTAAACTTAACAATGCTATAAATTACATTTTTTAAAGTTACATTAAAAGGCCTTGTAACTTTTGTCAATAATTCTGCCTTATAAAAAAAAGTAGACTAATTACCCACCTTATTTACTTCTGCAATTTCTCGCCTTTCTTCACTTGCAAATCGAGATGGGCCAGTGTGATCCTCAATCTTTGAGCCATCGTCTTCCACATAGGGAATGAGTTGCTGGGAGCGAAAATGCAAAATTAAGCCAAAAAATATACACAATTTCCAATTACACTGATATAAGCAAGGCATATGGTACACTTAAAATACTCTTAAAAACATAAAAATTCAGGCAATGAAAAGATGATCTTTTCAATCCCGTCTTTGTATCAGCTGCTGAGATTTCTTTTACAAAATAATCCTTATGATAGAAGTTGTTACACAAAGAATCATCCTGCACATTTAATCATGATAAATTTAATTGCCAGGCACAGCAAAGTGTTCAAGTCCACTGAGTCTGAACAGGATTTCTCTTCATCTATACTTGAAAGGACTTCTATGAAATGGATTCCAGGGCCAGAGAAATAGTAGAGAGGGTGTTTATCGGGCATGTGGCCAACTTGGGTTTGATCCCCAACAGGTCTGAGTGCAGAGCCAGAAGTAAGACCTGAGCACGGCTGACCGTGACCTCCCGCTTCCCCCCGCAAAAAAAGGGGCATAAACATCATTTATTTGTTATCTAGAGTTTAGTGTTCCTGAAAATTTCTAGATACCTCCCTTCAGTATGGTGAAAACTAAAACCTACTTTTGTGTTTTGGATCATACCCTAGGTGTTTGGGGGTGATCCCTGGCAGTGTTTGGAAGATTCTGCAGGGTTGGTTATTGAACCCCGACCTAGCAAAGCAAATATTCAGCCCAGTGGTCTTGTCTCTGAGAAAAGTAAGCAGCAACAAAACATATTAAGAAAGTTTATAAATACATCTGTCTGGTTTATGATATTTACTTAATGAAGTCCCTGGTAGATGTTACAGAAATTGTGATTTCTTTCTGCCGTTTTATATTATTGATGCATGAACAGACAGGTAAACTAGGAATCATCTGGCCAAACTTTAAATTTTTTGGATAATACTAGCTTTGACTCATGTCCACCCTTGCTTCCTGTTTTCAGGTGGAAGGACAGCAAATTTAATTCCTTCTCAAGCTTCTTTTATTGTGCCTGGGATTCCTCTGAGCACTGTCTTCACTATTTATACACTTTTTCTCAAACCATACCTTGTTTTCCTTCCTTTATCCTTTAAACGTGTTCTACTCTATTTCATTTATTCATTTAATTTTTCATTAAAAAAAACCTTAAGATTTCTCTGATATACTGCTTTCCTCTTGCTTTTTTTGGCATAGGTTGCTGCTACTTCTTTTTCTTTTTTTTTATTAAATCAATGTGAGATACATAGTTTCCCTCCGGCCACTCCTCTCCCTCTCCAGCCTACCTCTACTGCAGGCACGTTCCTTCTTGCTCTCTCTCCTTTCTCCTTTTGGGTATTATGGTTTGCAATACAGATACTGAGAGGTTATCACGTTTGTTCCTTTTTCTACTTTCAGCGTGCAGTTCTTATCCAGAGTGATCCTTTCCAACTATCTTTGTCATAGTGGTTCCTTCTCTATCCCAAGTGCCTGCTCCCTAGCACTTGATGCAGGCTTCCAACTGTGGACCAATCCTCCTGGCCCTTCTTTCTACTGTCCTTGCATATTTCTCTCATATTATGATTCCTTATATCCCACAAATAAGTGCAGTCATTCTATGTCTGATGGGGTACTCCTGGCTGGCTCTATGTCTGATGGGGTACTCCTGGCTGGCTCTAATTCCTTATTTCATGTTTTAATCTTCAGTTCCTTGAATCTGACTTCTAGCTGCTTCCTTTATCACTGAGGCTTCTTTCTAAGCCATCAATTTTTCTCTAGCAAAATGCCCTGACCACTTTTCCATCCAACTTCTCTGCAGCAAGCATCTAACGGAGTCCACATTTCTGATCTTCCTCCTCTACCTTCAACTTCCTTTCCATGCTTTTTTTGCACTTTACTCTTTCTCTATTCATCCCTTACAAGTTATCACTCAAGTAGGAAGAAATTCTTGTGGAGTGGATTCCTTAAATCTTTCCTCTGGTGAGAGGAAACCTCTGGTGGCAGAAATAAAACTTGCAAACAGGAAAGAATCTCTGGCAAAAGTATTCTGTACTTAATTAACTAAAACAACTATGATCCAAGATTAAAGAGAATATATTTTAAAACTACAGTGACTCCACTAGGTTAATCTAAATTATTAACAGTGAAATTAGAAACAGGGATCTATAGAAACTCTAAAAATATTTAAAATATGTTAAAATTTGATTAAAATACTATTTTGCGGTTTGTTTTTGGGCAAGAGCCAGCTGGGCTTACTCCCGGGTCTGCACTCAGGGATCATTTCTGGAGGGCACATGGGACCCATGTGGTTCAGGGGACTGAACCTGGGCCAGCTATATGCAAGGCAAGTGCCCTACCCACTGTACTACAGCTTGGCCCTCTGAAATGAAAATCTTATGTACTCATTTAAGAAGAGACCGACAGCCATGATAAAAGCTACTACAGCCTGGGAACCCCCTCCTTCCAATAGCCAATAGCGGCAAAATCATTAAAAACCTGGATGCTAAAGTTTACAAGAAAAGAAAAAAAAACCCCAAATATGCATCTTCACTAGTCAGAAGAAAATGCACGTAACTCAAAATTTGGAAAAACTGTCAAAATCACAAACATCTTGAGAGTCTCTTACATCTTATGTTCATCCACCTTCTCCCAAGAAAACTTGCCTCTACTGGAATGGGATCCATCCCTCCGCAGTTTTCATTGCATTTGTCATACACCAATCTCAGCTTCCTGAAGAGAATAGACAGCTGGCGAAGATGATCCTGTAGTTTTGCTAATCGATCTTGGTATGTTCCCGTGTGGTACGTGACACCATTTGGCAGCTTAACCAACAAAAGAAAAAAATATATATAATGAAAAAAAATCAAGATTTTTCTGTAAGTAAAGCTAGCGAACAATATTTAAGCACAGTATAAAAGCAAACTGCTTCACAACCAAAGGCAATTTTAAGAAATTCGGAGTAATACACGTTCACTTATTTGCTCCTAGGCACTTTGTTCCAGTGCTATAATATAGCCCTGAAAAAGAGTCCCTCTGACCAGTCAACATAATAGTCAAAATAGTATTCGTAAAATAATATTCATTTTTATTATTCTATAGAAAGAATGCACAATTTTATTACGTTAGATCACATAAAGGCCGTCGAACTCAATTAGAAAGTTAAAAACGAAGTGCAGTGGCCAGGAAGAGACAAGCCAAAAGACAGGGCATAGGCAACATGTGTGAGGCCCTGAATGTCTGATGGGGGCTAGGCCACTTGAGAATAACAAGAGATGCAATTTAAGGAGAAGAAAAAAGTGAGGTAAGGATTTTTCAGTTAATAAGCATGCTGCTACTATTACAAAAATAATCCCAAATGTACCTTGAATATGATCATTAAGATGCTGAAAGCTTGTAGCAAAAGCTCTACATTATGAAAGGTATCAATAACAGCAGATACAGGAGCAATGTGAACTACCATCAATAAATTATTACAAGTAACTGCTCTGACCATAACATATCTTAGATGCTTATATATTTTTAATTTAGGAATTTTATTAAAAGGTAAAAGTACACAGTGCAAAGATAAAATCACAGATAAATGGAAAATGTCTATTAGTAATTTATAACATCTCCATCTTTTGTGCACTGCTAAATCTCAAGATCAAAATCTCCCTTTCTCTGTATGCCTCAATAATATTTTACTCCCCCAAGATCTGTAAAATCATTCTTATGTTAGAAGTAATAGTACGAAGGCTTAACAATATTTAAACCGTATTTTCTAGTATATCAAATTGCTTCCATTGCAAACAATAATCCATATACACCTTTAGGATTAAAATTACTAAATTACTTAAAAACAAGAAATTAACTGCTGTCTATTAGCTAGAAAGATAGTCTTTATAAGCCTCAGTTCATTTATTTTTCTAGATGAGGCACGAATGAAAAAATAAGTAGAGAATATAATATTTTCAGATAAAACAGGATATATTACCATTCCAAGTCGATAAAAACATGAACATGACAAAAACGGGCCTGAAAAATATATTTTCTATTTTACTATCACTTCCAAACTTCCTCCAATATAATGGTTTATAAGTTAAGAATATGGGTCTTATGAAATTAAATCAACTATTACAATACACAGAGGATAACATCTCTTAGAAGTATGATAAAGTATCAAGTGCTAAATTAGTTAAAACAGTTTGATGAGAAAAGGCTTGTTTATTCCCCAATAAATGTACAATTCTCCTCATGAACTTTTATTGACTCTAACAGATCAGAAAAATTTCAAAGACTCTATATTTTGTGGCTTACAATATAACTTCATTTTGAATACAGCATACAGTGCTTGATTTTTGGAATTTTAGTAGAAATTATGGCCCAAGCATTAAACCTAGTAAACACTGGAGTTGTTTATATACATTTATGTCTTTGTATTTAGTATAGTACACACAGAAGGAAGATTTTAAAATACAATTTTAATTGCTCACTTCAGTGAGTTCGCTTACCCCAAAAGCTATAGCTCAAATTTACTAAAAACTATGTGTCATGACAGAATGCTTGATATCCTTTTGATAAACAATATCTATCATAATATCATAATGAAAATACCAAAAAAAAAATCACTGTCTTCAAGATCACCTTATTAGTAGGTTTGTTTTTAGTTTTCACTTACAACATCAGCTTCTTAAAGAAGGGAACAATAAATTTATTGTAAAAAATTACTGCATACGCCTACTGTCTTAAAGTACCATTCTTGGAACTAAGAAAGATTAGTGACCACGAGAGACACATTTCCTGTGCCATATTGTAAGCACACCTAACATGCTGTAGTGAATGCGTTTAGTTGAAAAGCTCATCAGAGATCTCACTTATGAAAACCGATGAAGATCCATTAATATATAATCATTCACCCCCGACAGTCACTACCGAGACATTCAACTGAACTCAACATCCAGTATTCAAACAGAAAATTTTAAAGATGAATTCCCCCAAAAGACAAAATATCTTTACTTCAGTTAAAAAATCAGGGCCATGATTACAATGTGGAAACATAAACAGTGCCCTCAATAAAGCCAAAAAAAGGAAAGTATGTATATACTGCGACCACTAATACTACCAGAAAAACCTGTCATGCAATCAGTATGGAGTGGAAGGTGGTATTATGTCCAGATATTGTTTGGTTTGGTTTAGGGCCACACTCAGTGGTGCTCAGAGGTTCTGCACTCAGGAATCACTTCTGGAGGGCTCAAGGGACAATGTGAGATGCTGGAGCTCCAACCTGAGCCAGCTACATGCAAGGTGTACTATTGTTCTCACCCCCAGAAGTCAAGACTTCTAAAAGGAAGTAGTATATTACCACTATTTATAAATGACATAATAAAGAACCATCCATCAATAAAATATACCAAGAAAATGGTTACAGAAATAATATAACAATGTAACTAAGATTGTATCATAGGGTATTTTTTTGGTTCTCTCAAATAAACACTAAAGAGACACCACTGAAAAAAATCCTAGAGCTGAAGATGAGGTATCCTAGCCCTCAGAGACTACATGAAAGGGACACCCTGGAGGTCCAAGGGTGAGTGTGACAGAAGGTAGGTGGAGGGTATTAGTTAAACAGGATATATTACTGTGGAAACAGAAGTCTTGGGAAGGAAAGTCTCTTGGGAGATGAGAGAACAGATGATGTGGAGGCATATGCCCTCAGCCCAGGTGAACCAGGAAGGGGAAGAAATGAGGTATTCCAGAACCCCCAAATGGAGGGCAACAGAGACACCAACAGAGACAGGGTCCTTGACACCGTCCCTCTCTCCATCTCAAGTTTCCCGGTAGCCAACTCTCAGATCTAGGAGCCCAAGAAGGGCAAAGGCCATTCACACTGTCTTCCTTCATCTATCCCAGGCAGTGTCCAGCGTTTGCATGCCTGTACCCTCTTCCTCCTGGCTGAAACAGTGTTAGCCTGTCCACCATCCCCACCTCCCACAGCACACTCAAAGAAGCCAGCGATTACCATCACCCACCCACACAACCAAAAAAAAGGTCAAAGCACCAAACTGCTGGAAAAGGAAAACATAAGCAGCTCAGAGTTCTAGTTGATTTAGGGGATTATTTTTTCTTAAAAAAAAAAAAGAAATCAAAAAATATTTATTTCAAAGGTGGTCCACAAGCCTAATGATGGATAAACAGACAGGAATATACCATCACGCCATGTGAGAATAGAAACAGGAGAGAATGGGCTGGAGTGCCAGTACCTTGCCTGTGACCCACTGGGGTTTGATCCCTGACACTCCGTATGGTCAGTGCCCCAAGCACAGCCACGAGTGATTCCTAAGCATAGAGCCAGGACTGCGTGTTACCCTAAAAAACAAAACCTAACAACAACAAAAGAACCACAGGAGAGAACAAAAGGTCTCCAGAAACCAAAAATCAAATCACTAGATTTTTATGATTTAACAAAAGTTAGAATAACAGAAGTTCAAAGATATAGAAGAACACTCAAAAACAATTCAAAGAAATATGGGAAATTCATAAAAGTAATACTATGAACTAAGAAAAAATTGCAATCAGATGATAAAGACTGACGCTATAAGACGAACAGATTCAGGATGTGAAGAAATCAATAAACAAGATCAGGTGTGCCATATAAAGTTATAAAAATAGAATAGATGTAATGGAAGAATGAATACCTGAACTTGAAGATAAAACCTAGAAATAACTGAGGTGAAATGAGAGAAATAAGGTGATTTTGAAAATGAAGAAAGGCTACTTGGCCTTAATATACTGTTTAGAAAAACAACTTAAGAATAATGAGTTCTGAGTTTTTCTCCCTTTCTGGAGGAAAAGAGAGAAAAAAAACTCAGGGCTTATTCAACGAAATAGCGGAAATCTCCCCCAAACTTGGGGAAGGATCTGAATACATATATTAATATACTAAATCCAGGAAGCAGGAAGGACACCTGTAATCAAACTGCAAAGAGATCTACACCGGACACAAATTAGTGAAACCCTCAAAAGTTCAAGATGAAAGCTAATGAATGAAACACAAAGGCATAATCTCACTGATAAATGCTACCTTAAAAAAAAAAGAACAAATTAATGAAGTATATAAAACAAAAATAAAACTTCCAGGATAGAATGAATTTTAAGTGATGAACATAATGTATTTTATTTTATTAGGGGGGCAGGTTGGGAGGCAGTCAGGAGGTCCTTGGTCATTCCTGGTCATGTTCAGGACTTACTCCTGGCTCTGTGTTCAGGGATCACCCCTGAGGGCTCAGTGGACCATATGTGGTGCCAGGAATCTAACCCAAGATGGCAACGTGCAAGGCGAGCACCCGACCTGCTGAACTATAGCTCTGGCCTAGACATACTGTATTTAAGAGATGCTAACTGAAATGAAGCATATTTGAAACTTGGGTAATGTTATAATACTCAGGTAATGTTATAATACAATGTTACATCAACCCCAGCTTAATAAAATTAAAATACAAAGACAAAAACCCCTTTGCTTTCCTATGTGAAAATGAAATGAGGAAGGGAAAAAAAAACCATTACAATAGCAACAGTAAGGATACAATATTCTGTAACAGACTACTAGAAATTTAAAGATGCAAAATGTGGGGTCAGAGAAAGCACAAGTCTGGAATACACAAATTCCGTATGCCAGAGGTTTGACTCAATCAATGACAGTACCTCATCCCCTAAGCATCAGCATCCTCAAAAAAGATGAAAAACTTGTACTTTATAGGGGCACAATTAGGGATACTTCTCAGGCTTGTTTAGTAAGATTTAATATCACACTAGTATAAAGTGTCTAATGGCTAAATAAACCTGGGGGAAAAAAAGGTGATGAATTTACTCAGAACTAAAGCTGATTCTAGAGTGGACAAGTTCTGAAAAATAAGTGTAAATACATCCTAGAATCTTAATAAGTCTAAGTCATAAAAGCCAGGCTGCTCAGATGGCCAGTGCTCAATCTTGGCCAAGCAGAAGGTGTGGGTTTGATTGCGGGTACCACACAGAGAGCAGGGCAGTCTGCTAAGCACCAGGGCGAGTCTCACCCCCCCCCGCCCCCCCCCCCCCCCCCGCCCAAAGAAAGAAAGAAAAAAGGCAGCTCTGTGGAATAAAATAGAACATCCAGAAATAGACTCATTTGTATAAAGTAGCATCTGAAATCAATGGGAAGAGACAAATGAATTATTCAGTCAACAGTGGACAAAAGCAAAGCTGGGGCCATCCCTCACACATTATTGTACTTTATTCTAGGATAAATTCCATATAGGCAAAATTGTAAATGTAGAATCTGAAATAAAGTAAAATGTAAATGATTCTGAACAAATGCTAAAACTCATTCAAAATAGAAATGTAGCTTTTTGCCAGAGCAAATGACCAAAGATCCCAAAACCTAATTGTTTGCTCCTCAGAGCCCAGTGGCTGATTTTTGCCAGGATACAGCAGCATAAACTCATTCTGCCCCTCATGGGGGCAGTTCATTGAAGTTTATCTAATTTTGTACACTCAATATGGAAGCATATCGCTGTTTCTAAGAATTTCTCCTACAGGTATACTTGTTCGTTCCTGTAGATAGTTACTTGTTAAAGCATAATAGCCAGAAATTAAAAGTAATCTAAGTGCCATTCTCTAAAGAACTGATTAAATTAATGCTAGTTAAAGAACAATGTATTACATACCTCAAAATGGAAAGAAAGTGTTTTCTGTACGGACGTGAACAAATTCCAAAACATGCCAAACAAAAAAAGGTTGGAAGATGTTGTTCATAGGAGACTATTATCTATGTAAAGGAGGTGGAATAAGAGAGTATATATCCACATTTGCTAAATATGTGTAGAAAATGTAGGACACACAAGAATAGTAATAAAAATCATTAACAATCATTGTATATATAGAGGAAATGGTTAGTTAGCACAGAGAAATGAGAATATTCAATATTCAGTGAAATTTTATATTTTCAGTGTTACTTCGTATTTCTGAATTCTGCATATTTCTGAATTCTGAATTTTTGAAAGTTTCAAAGGATAATAAACCAAAGCAGTACTTTCTTTGGCAAGACCTGAGGCCAAGGAATTCTTGGGGAGATACTCATGATCCTGAAATTTTACTTAAAATGTATATAAGATGTGTGTTTGTCAAACTAGGTTCCACCAGATTTTCAAGAGGCAAAAAGGGACATTAAAAAGGAACAAAACAGAGACACTACAGAGGGTAAAACGCTTGCCCTGCATGTAGCTGACTTGGTTTTGATCCCAGGCCACATACAGTCCTCAGAGCCCTGCCAGGAGTGATCCCTGAGTGCAGAGACAGAAGTAAGCCCTGAGCTCTTCCCAGTATGGCCCCCAAATAAAAAAGCTGGTTCATTTGTCTAAATGAGCGCTAAAAAGTAATCTCAGCAAACTGTATTTATGGCATTCCATTCTTTTGGATTAATATAAAAGATGTGGAGCCTACCTAAATCTCAAAATGTAGTCATTCTTGAAAGAAAGCACTGAAATATGAGTTGGTATACCAGGGTGTACCATGAGGAGACTAGCACATACCTACATTCTACCTGCCTTCAATTTCAAGATAACTGTGCTGAAGCACAAGACCACAAGCATCCTGCTGATTGTCCAGTATGAACTTTTGGCTCAGAGGTTAGTTTCATAGGTCATCCTGGATTCTCACATATCGAACCAGTCATTATTCTTTCAAAACAGGTATGGAGCCCCCACTACACCGCTGACCCCTCTTTTGACCTTTACAGAAGCAGAATTTCCAGAGCATACTCCAAGAACATCTTGGTGTTTTGCATCTTTGCCCACAATATCTGACACTCAAAAAAAGGGGGGGGGGGCAAAGAATGGTTGACAGATGACTAAATTACCTGCCTCGTGAACAGTGAGGGCTGCATGTTCATCCGGGGGCTACCTGTGTGCACCAAGTGCAGTCCTGGCACAGCGGGCTATTTCTAATCATACCGCCTCTTGGGGTGTGTGTGTGTGGGGGGGGGGGGTGTTATTTCTGACCATACTGCCTCTCAGGTGTGTGTGTGTGTGTGTGTGTGCTAGGTCTGACCATACAGAGAGCAATTGCAGCGAGAACCAGGGCCCAGGGTGTAGCAATCACAACCTCATCAGCATCCTCTGTCCTGCACCCACGCCAGAAGTTACCACAACACCAAGGGAGGGAAGAGATGTGAGGGACAGGAGAAAGCTGTCTTCACTCCATAGATTGGGCCCCTCTGGTGTGACCTTCCACCTCTTCACAGGAAGGATCAGGAGCATCTGCCACCAGATTGTGCTTCTTAGACATAAGCCAAAGGCCCCTGGAGCTCTGAGGCTTTCCCTGGAGACTCCAGTCCCAGTGTTAGGTCCTGCGGTACCCCAACTTCCTGCCTGGTTAAGATCCAAAGTCTCACCAGATATCTTTTCTGCCAGAGGTGTTTGCTTGCCTGGTATTTATCTGCTGAGGCTATCTGCCCATCTGTTGTTGTGGTAAGGAGAGCTTTAAAAATGTACTTTTGATTTTCTACAGGAAGGGCTGATGGGCAGCCTACTTCTGGGACTCCTCCTTGATTTTATGTTCAAAGAATATGTGAAATCTTCTTGTGGATCTTTAGGTAGAGGGGCACAATTAACATGGGACATATAGCCTCCACTGGCCTGAATGTGACTCCTTTGAAATCCCTAAATTGGCCTGTTTGTGCACCTTGTTGCGAAATAGGGAAAAAGAAAAAACCATAAAACATCACAGAATTAACAATAACAACAACAACAAAATGGAAGGGGAAAGCTATTTTATCTGTATCATGTGGCGTCATTTAGCAAAAAAAAAATCCCCAAGTTATCAGCTGATGTTGTTCTGCATCTTGAATTCCTGCTCCACTGCCTCCTTCAGTAAACTCCTTTATTAGTGAGAATCCTGATGCTTCGTAAACCGAGGTACACTAGTAACTTCTGCTCTTTTAACCTGTACACTTGGGAAAAATGGAAACCCCTTGGTTTCCTTCTTTCCTGGAGTGAATCAGAACTATTAACAATCAGAAAAGGCTTTCTGGATCCTAAGGAACACCCTGTTAATTTTGTGCAGCAAATCACTATCATTTGCTCCTTAACAGCACATTTAACAGCCTTGTTAACACTATCATTTACCAACGAAAGTATTCAGATCTGAAGGGGGCTGAAATGAATCTACCATACTTAAGGGGACCCTATTATTTCAAGGAACTCATACGACACTTAAGAATATGTTCAGGTGGGAGAACAACTATTTGTGTGTTCACAGGAGTATAAGGCAAATCCTACCGGGACCTTTGGATATTGGAAAGTGGATATTCTGAAGGTCCCCCACGCCCACCCCACCCCCACACAATCTAGTTGAAAGGGATCATTATCAAGTATTACCAACAAATCCTAGTATTTCCAAATTAAAAGGCAGACTGGTGAATTCACATTTTTCATTTACGAAAGATTGAAATGATCCCCTTAAATCCTCAACCCAAGGAGACACAAAACTCAGCAGAAATAGACCTACCAGAAATAAGCCCTCCTCTTGGAACAGAAGGAATAGAAGCCAACAAGATCTAAAAGAGACAGTCACCCCAGGTTCTAAGTCAAAGCCAGTCACCTCCTTTCTTCTTCGTGTGTTTGTGTGTGTGTGTGTGTGTGTGTGTGTGTGTGTTTAAAGCAAGATCGTTTGTCAATGATGGTTGTAGGAATTGCGCAAGATGGGAGATGTGTGCTGAAAGTAGATAAAGGACCAAACATGATTGCCTCTCAGTATCTATCTGTATTGCAAACCACAATGCCCAAAAGGAGAGAGAGAGAGAGAAAAAGTAAGAGGGAAATTGTCTACCAAAGAGGCAGTGGGAGGGGTGGTATGTGGGAGGTGGGATACTGGGGACATTAGTAGTGAAAAATGCACACTGGTGGAGGGATGGGTGTTCAATCATTGTATGACTGAAACTCAAATATGAAAGCTTTGTAACTGTGTCTCACGGTGATTCAATTAAAAAAAAAAAAAGACAAGATGGTTTTTATTGAAACTTAGAAATGAGAGGAGAGAAAGAGAGGATGCATATGTTCTAGAGGACAAGCTTCTCCAGAGTGGAGGAAACACATAGACAGAGACAAGCAAGTGAGATATGTGTTCCAGGGAGAACACAGACCTGAAGAGCAAGCCACCCCTGAATTTTTATAGACTTACATCCAAGGCTATTGGATTCTGATTCCCGATCATCAGGATGCTAGTAAAACGGGCCCTGCTCCACACCGAGGGTCCTCCATTGATGGTTCTTGTGAATTAACATCATCTAAGGGACACTTCATCTTCCCTTGTATTCCTCACAACTCTACTGACTTTAAATATGTAGAACTTATTAATAACATCTTAGAAATGTCCCAAATTTTTACTCCAAGGAATTCTGAACCCCCATCTTCACTGTGATAATGGCTTCTCATCTTGCCCTTTCCCACGTGACTTCAGTTCTGTTTGTGCCTTCAGTACACGTGAAAGACACAAGCCTTTTTTCCTTTTCCTGGCTAGCTCATTCCTATATTATTCCTATTACAAGCTCACTATGCCACTGATATCCAAAGTCAGCATTTCCCTGAGACACATGTTCCTTAAATTGAAATTGTAAGCTCCAGGCAAAGTTGTAAATAGGTGTACCTAAGTTTCCTTCCACCATCCATCTTACACCTCAATAGTCTTTCTCCCGTAAAAAAAAAAATCTCTGCTTCATCCTGACTCCTATCAAAGCTGGAACTGGGAAGGCTTCTGGGACTACACTGCTTTCTGGGAATTGCCAACCTCCATTACTGGCTCCTACTGAAGTCGGGGTTGTTCCTCATCTGTTTTTCCTTATACACTTCCAGATGCAACCCCTAGTCCCCCTTGTCGATAGTTTTTGTTTGGGGGCCAACCCCCAAGTATGGGGTGGCTGTACTTTGGGATTACCTCGTCCTGTGCGTGGGGTTCACTCACTCCCACAGGGCTGGGGGACCATGTACAGTGCCAGGGAGAGAATCCAGGTCAGCTGCAAGCAAGGCAAGGGTTTCACCCTCTGTACTATTTCTCTGGCCACTGCAAATAGGTTTTTAAATAAAACTTATGTGAAGAACAGAAACCTGTTTGCTGAAATAGGGTGAATTCCACATTAATTTCTATACCCATAAAAAATCTAGTTGAGACTTTGAAAGGAATTATTTTGTGTATTAGAATATGTTTTTTTCATATCTCTAAAAATGAACCCTATGGGCCAGAGCAATAGGACAGAGGGTAGGGTGTTTGCTTTGCACATGACTGACCTGGGTTCAATCTCCAGCATCCCATATGGTTCCCAGAGCACTGCCAGGAGTAATTCCTGAGTGCAAAGCCAGGAGTAACCTCCCCACATCACCAGGTGTGAACCAAAAAGCCTCAAACAAATAAATATATAAATGAAAATGAACCCTTGGTACTGTCTTGATAGGTGGACAGCATCATACAGACCACCCATCTTCCCAGCTTCACATCTCAATATAGGTTCTAAATACTCTCAAATCCTCCATAAACCAAAAGAAGCCTTTGGAACAGTAAACGAGTATCCTGAGTGGACTCTGCTAAACACTAAGGAAATGGCTGTAGACACTCTCTCGGGGCTGTAATATTTCTATAGCCTGATTCTCCAGAAGCAATCTGATTCCTAAGAATGTTTTCCTGACTCAGGATATGAATCGCTGCTCAGGAGAGCCTAAGAAACTTACTTGGCTCTGTTAGCAATATTGCTCTCCCCATGACTGAAGCTACTATCAGAGAGCCAGAACTGTCCTTGATAACTGCAGAGCATGCAACTAATTAATCTGTACCCCAGGATGAAGTATGAACAACTGCAAACACATTAAACTCTATGCAGACCAATTCCTCTCAAGTGGAATCAGAAAAAGTTTTAACTTGACACACTCATTGACAGATGTCACCTTGATAAATTCATTCAACTCTCCAATTTTAAATTTTCTTCAGTTTCTTTTCTTTCTTTTCTTTTCTATTTATTTATTTTTTGCCACAGCTATATAGTGCTCAGAGTTTACTCCTGGTTCTGCACTTGATAATCACTCCTGGCAGGGTTGGGGGAGGGACCATATTTGGTGCTGGGGATCAAAGCCAGGTTTATCTTGTGCAAAAGACCCTGCCTGCTGTACTGTCACTCCAGACACCAAGTTTTCTAATATTTTCCTGCTGTCTCCCATCAAGAATAGAAAACGCACTTTACTCTGGGTACAGAGATTCTGATACTTTGTCCACATGCCATTCCTTTTCGCCTGAGAAATGCTTACATGGTGCCAATATAAAGATTATACAGCAGGTATAAAAAGCAAACATTTACTGATATTAAAGCACCAAGAAATTGACTTTTAAAGAGTTTTAAATTACGTGATCCCATGTGGGATTATCAAACCCAAAATTTAAGACTGACCCTAGCCACCAATCTTATTACAAATAATAGCATTAATTTGAATATAATTTTTTTGAATTTGAATTTTTCCTTACGATCAAAATGTCTCTTGTAACTCATATAACACCAGGGTCTCCAAGAAAATTTTAAGTTAGAGTCACTGTATCACTGTTATCCTGTTATTCGTGGATTTACTTGAGCAGGCGCCAGTAACGTCTCTATTCCTCCCAGCCTGAGATTTTAGCAGCCTCTCCTTACTCGTCTACAGAGTCTAAAGAGTCTCTCTATAACACTATAAACTGCATCTGAAGGCCTGGTTTCAAATTCACCCTACCACTTCACCTTTCTGAAGCATAGAACCCATTTTCATAGGGCAAGACTGATACCCACGGCATAGAGTAGTAAAGCGTTATTAAAAAGGCAAGCAAAATGGTACTAGCATAGGATATCCTATGGCTATATGAAAAAATTACATTGTCAACATGGATTAATTACATAGCTCACTGTAGATTATAGGACCCAATACCTGAAAGTAGAAATTATCCGGGCCACAGTGAGTACTGGGGGTGCTTGCCTTGCATGCAGCCTACCAGAGTTCAATCCCTAGCACCTTATAAAGTCCCTGATCCCCTCCATGTGTGATGTCTGAGTGCAGAGCCCTGTGCACCCTCAGGCGTGGCTCCAAACCAAAAACCCAAACACAAAAAAAGTATAAATCTTCAACAGCAACCAAATAACACAAATGAAAACCTGGGTTAGATGCAATCACTAAATCATAATCTGCAAGTAAAAGAACAAATCAGTAAATTGGGGAGTCCATCAAAATTTAAAATTCATGTTCTTCAAAAGACCAAGTGAAGAGAACTAAAAAGACAAGCTACGATTAAGAGTAAGGTGAGAGTATCAGCAAGGTAAGGAGCTTAACAGCCACAAGTACTAGTGATGAAGGGATTAACTAGAACTCTTAATACATGATAGGAATGAAGGAGGGAACAGAATTTTCATTTAAGTGTTCCCATTCGTTTACCGAAGAACTACAGAACTCAGTAAGATCTAGGGGGTAAAAATAGTTCCAGTCTTCGGAAATGGGGGAAAGTGGGTAAAATAACCATTCCAGACTCCTGGGAACAAGTACACCTTTGGGAAACAACTTGAATCAAGGTGATCCCATATGGGATTATGGAACCCGTGATTTAAGAAGCTTGCCCCTAGCCTACCAATCTTATTACAAATAATAACAACGAATTCCAATAGGAATTTTTTCCATTTGAATTTTTCCTCATGATCAAATTGTCTCCTGTAACTGATATAACACCAGGCTCTCCAAGAAAATAAAAAAAATTAAGTTAGAGTTACTCTATCACACTCTATAAAAACTGTGTTTGAAGGCCTGGTTTCAAATTCACCCTAAATCAGAGATGAGTCATTTGGGGTGGTTAAGTTGGAGTCGTCTGAGTTAGGTTGGCTGAGATCCCCGGGTCACCAGCATCCCCCTCTCGCAGAGATGCCCGGGAACGACGCATCCCACCTGCATGTTCCTCAGGAGCTGGAAGATCTCCATGGTCCTGTACACGATGTCCTGGACCGTCTCCTGCCCGATGCGACAGAGCGACGCCGTGTTGACCTCCCGGGAGGCCTGCTGGGCTTGGGGCCCCGCGAAGGGGCCGGGCGCCATCCCCGACGGCGCCAGAGGCGGGGTGGACATGGCTGGCCCGGGGCCGAGGCCACGAGTCCCGGGGTCGGGCCCGCGTGGGCACCGGCTGGGAAGAAGCCGGCGGCCTAATTTCAAAACAGCCGGCCGGGACTTCCGGCCACGTGACGTCTGGCGTCACGAGACGTCACCGCGGGCACCGCCCACTCCCGAGCTCCCCGGGAACTGCGCCGGTCGCCGGGCCGGCGGCTGAAAGACAGACTGGCTAACCAATGAGAAGCTGCGATTCAGCCCCACGGGGTGGGGCGCGTGCTGGAGGGCGGGAGGTTTTTCCCCAGGGCTGATTTTCCATTGTCTGCGGGCTGCCTTTGTTTTAAGTTCTTCTTGGAACTCTAGGTTAAGGCGACTGGTGATATTTCTGTCCTTTTGCATCTGGAGCCAGGCTCAGAGGCGTTGGTGTACTTGTTGCGCATACAGTTTGCAACCAGGTGGCAATCTGTGGAACTTAGAATATTAAATTCGATCATGTATATTTCAATGTGGCTAGACGTAGGCTCTCCAGTTCTTCATTGTTTTGGTTGTTGGGCCACACCGGCAATGCTCAGGGCACACTCCGGTCTGTGTGCCCGGGGACTTTGCTGGGGTGCTGGGGATTGAACCTGGATCTGCTGCGTGCAAAGCAAGC
This sequence comes from Sorex fumeus, assembly GCF_029834395.1. Classification (NCBI taxonomy): domain Eukaryota; kingdom Metazoa; phylum Chordata; class Mammalia; order Eulipotyphla; family Soricidae; genus Sorex; species Sorex fumeus. Next base: position 63,555,359 of record NW_026606059.1, read on the forward strand.
GCTTTGCCTTCTGTAGTAACACTCTTTCTGGCTCAAGGTTCCTTGTTCTTGATCTCCGCATAAATATCGTTTATTCCAGTTTCTCCTACACACTAAGTATAAAATTACTCACAGCCTGGAGAGAGAGGGTAGTGGATACCGAGCTTGCCGAGTTTATGGCCAACTCGGGTTTGAATCCCCAGCATTACATTATTTTAGTCTCTCACTGGAGTCTCAGGTATGTGGGATTAGAACATAAAAGTTATTCAATAAATCGGTAAGAGTTGGTTGTTGTGCCATAAATGTGAGAGAAACTAAAATTGGAGCCTCCCAAAGGTAAATGATAGTGTTGATCTATAATAAAGACATGATTCAGTGGTTAACATTGAATAAATGTTTAGTAAGTGAAATCTACAGAACTTGGTATTGACTATTGGGAACACAAAGGAAAGAAACTTAATATGGAATCTATTTTTGCCTTGTATGAATGAGTATATTTTACTAATAGCTAGTTTAATGCTATGTGTTAGTCTTATGAGATGACCTTGATTTTGTGACACTGCTGTGAGTGATAGCACAGCTGGTAGGGCTTTTGCCATACACACAGCTGACCCTGGTTCCATTCCTCCATCCCTCTCAGAGAGCCAGGAAAACTAGGAGAGTAACCTGCCTGCTCAGCAGAGCCTGGCAAGCTCCCTGTGTTGTATTCAATATGCCAAAAACAGTTAACAAGTCTCACAATGGAGATGTTACTGGTGCCCGATGGAGAAAATTCATGAACAAAAGGAGGACAGTGCTACAGTGCTATGAATGAGTTTTGTCTATTATGTCAAGATAAGACTGGAGGCAGGGGGAAGTGTATCAGAGAAATTAGGACTTATGCTATCTTCCTGTTGCTGTTATAACAAACTTGGAGATTTAAAACAGTACAAAGTCTGGGCCCGAGAGATAGTATAGTCCGTAGGATGCTTCTCTTGCACACAGCCAATCCATTCCTGGCACCCCCTAGTGTCCATGGATCACCATCAGGAGTGATCCCTAAGTGCAGAGCCAGGAGTAAGACCCTAAAGCTGCCTATTCTGGCCCCAAAACAAACAAACAAACAGAAAATGTAAAACAGCTGAAGTTTATTGTCTTACTCTTTTGTAGGTCAGTTGTCTAAAACGGGTCTCACCAGGTAAAACCAAAGTGTTGCTGTAGCTAGATCTTTACTGCAAGTGATGAATAGAAACTGGTTTCCTAGTCATTTCCAATTTATAGCAGCTGTCCACTGTAGGAGAACATTGCTTTGTCCTTCTTCCACAAGAAGCTTAGGTTTATCTGGTTACACCCATCAATCTGGTTACACCCATCACAGTGCTCCTGGGGTACTTCCACTCCATTGTGTTTATCTGTAAACAGTCTTCCCTATGCTCTCTTCCCCACCCAGTTAATCAGTTTTTCCCTTAATCAGACTCTGTTAATTTGTAAGATCAGTTTCCCAGAAACCTATGATTTTATATGTATGAGTGAAATATTGCCTTTCTCCTCTCCTTATGCCTTATGAACAGTTTACCTTAAAGTAATATCCTTTTTGTATAGATAGAGGAAGACTGTTAACAGTATGCTTTGTAACTTAGGGTTTCATTGGCCTTGAATATTATTCACTCCCAGGCATCTGTTTTCTCGACTTAAGCCTCAGTTGCCCTTAGTTCCTAACACCCCAAAAGCAGGGTCCCGACGAGGGACTGAATGGACCCAGAGCAAGCGGTGAGCTACCCTTGCAGCGAAATGGGCCAGGCCAAAGTGCCACGATTCTTAACTATAAGTTAAGAGTTTGATCATAGACAAATGCTGTCATGATCCAAAGGTAACGACGAGACTAGGATCCTGCTAGAAGTGGGAAAGACTATCTGGCCTGAGCACTGTAGTCTGAGATCAAGATGGCCCTAGGAGAGCAATTCTATAAGTTTAAGATATTTCTTACTGTATCCATACAAAATGATTTATGTCATATATGCTTATATGCTTGTTGGACAAGGAGAGGAGAGACACAGCCTTGGGATTCCGCTCTAGGGTGGGTCCTCCTGCTGAGAAAGGATCTGTCTTAGGAGCGGCTTTCCCTGAGGCTAAGATTTCTACCCCTATTGATTTCTACCCCTATTGATTGTGACCGCATCTATGTGTAATTGTTCCCCCAATTCCTCTTGGAGAGAGATATAATGAGACTGTAGATTGGACACAGGGAGCAGAGACGGGGAGCAGAGACAGAGATGAAGAGAGGATCAGAATAAACTGCTACTAATACCAACCAGCCTGGCCCTCGTTCCTTCCTCCGCCAGACCATCTCCATCGACCTCCCCAGGTGGGAGAAGGGTGAGACTACCAAACGCGGGCAGCGGGAGAGATAGAGCCACCACCGCTGTGTGCCGTGCCCCCCTTGTGTGTGAGTTTACACAGTCCACATTCTTCCTCTTTTGCTCCCTTTTGTCCTTTTCAAAGCCAGCACAAACTATTCAGATCTTTCTTATGGTGTCTTTTCTCTGTGTCCCTGTGGAGTTGGCTATCCTGAATTAAAAAACAAATCTTTGGGCCTGAGAGAGAGTTTTTGCCTTGCATGCAGCCAACCCAGGTTTGTTCCTCAGCACCACAAAATGGTCAGTCCACTGAGCAATCCCTGAGCAATGAGCCAGGTGTGAGTAAACTTTGAGAACAGTTGGATGTGGCCCCCCAAATAAATAAACACTTCAAAGTAAATAAAAATAAAGTTCAAACCTAGTTTTGCCTAACTGCACACAGATTATTTCAACCTCCCAGTTAAGTATGGTTATGACCATGATAATTCAACCTGTTGGAATCTCTATTATGAAAAAAGACCAGATAACAAGTGTCAGAAAATATATTGTAAAAGGGAGATCCTTGTGCACTCCCGATAGGAATATAAATTGGTGTAAAGTTATGGAAGTTTCTCAAAACATTAAAAATAGAGCTGACATATGATCTAACAATCTTCCTACTGAGCATATATACTTACAAAAATGTAATGAGAATTTCAAAGAGATATCTCACTCATATTTAGTAAAACCTTATTCACAAGAAAGAACCAAGATATGAAGCAACCAAAGAATCCATCAACAGATGAATGGATGTGAAAAAATATCATATATATATGTGTGTTGAAATAAATACATTGTTTGCCATTCAATGTATACAGTATTATTTAATGTACACTAATATATATTGGAATATTAGTCAACCTTTTACAAAAAGTAAATTCTACTGTATGTGTCTGTACTGGTTTAATTATAATTATAATTAATATAATTATAATTATATTAAGTATAATTTAATTTAATTATACTTTTTCGTCAACACTCTGAACGATCGGTTTGAGGCTCTCCATGTTCCCAGAATGAGAAGACGCCATTGGGCTACACTAGCACGTGACAGGGACAAATGGAGACATTACTGGTGCCCGCTCAAGCAAATCGATGAGTAACAGGATGTCAAGTAATCAAGTGATCAAGTGTCTGTATAGATGAACATCTATATGCTGAGTGAAGTAAATCAGTCACAGGTTTTCTAATGCATAATTAATTTTATATGAGACATTAACTTACACGTATTGACATAATAGTCAAATACATGTAAGTTGACACTATAATGTGGTTACCAGGAGATGGGGGATTTAGGGAGTTACTGCAAAAGGAAAATTACTTAGGATTGGAGAGATGGCTCAAAGGGCTTAGCAAATGCTTTGCATGGAAGAGGTCTGGGTTTGATTTCCTGGCACTACATAGTTCCCGGAATACTACCAGGAGAAAACATCGACCATAACAATCACTCTGGTGGAGCTTTAGGGGCAGTGAGGTACCAGTGATCAAAACTGGTCATCCTTTATGCAAAGTATGTACTCTATCCCATTGAACTATCTCTCTGGCCCACAGTGAGTCCCAGTTAACCTGCTCTACAAACCCACCTGTGCTCTAGACCCTATATAATTGCAGAATAAAATTTTCCCTTGTTTTATGTTATGGAAAATGTTGGCCTTTGCATTGTCTAGCATCTGGGAACTTGTGGCTTTTGTCTGGTTTAGACACTGTGGCAATTGAATCAAATTCTACAACTCCCTGTTATCAGATTTTTAAAATACACTGCATGGAAAACAGTGAGATTTGGAGTTAGGAAAGGAAGATATGCTTATTATAGAAATGTATAACGTCATGTTGTGGAAGGAAGTGTCCTCTCAAGTTAGCATAATGGGGCCCAGATTTGCTTTGTCTTTAAATAGGTTGTAGGCTTATAACCCAGATGTTCAACTTTAAGACTTATGTACTTTTCACTGGATTATATGTTCCATGGGAAAACTTCAAAAGAATCTAGTTACATATGGAAATGTCACTAGTAAAGGAAAAGGATGTACACAGAACCATCACTGGTGTGATCTCAGCCTTCCTGGAGTTGTACTGAAACAGTCCAGTTTATGCATGACTAATAGCCTTGATTTTTCCATTCAGTCACTCATGTCAGGAATAGTCCCCCAAGACATGAAATTATTGAACTTAAACAAACACTTATTGGGTACCTATAATTGGTCAAACTAACAGGCATTTAGATTGATTCAGACTATTGCCTACACCTAATTAGCATTCCAGTTTAACAAACTGCTAACTGGTCCCTGAAGGTTCATTAGTAAAGGTTTCCTTTGCTTCACTAATGCTCACTTAGAATTCCATACTTGAGAAGTGCATAAATTAAATCACAACATCACACTCAAGAATCATTCCTTCCCCCATGTGGAGAACGTGATTGTATTAATCAACAATTTTGAGTTATTTAAGCCTTCACTGTCTAATTTCCTCAAGGGTTACAGGATGGCCAAAATGCTGGCAGCCTCATAGCATCCCTGGACCCCAAGCACCAGAGCACTGGGTTATCAGGGAGAGTGAACCTTGTGAAATAATTTAAAACAAAATGCAGCATTCAGAAACACCTGGCCAGGAGCAGGCACTATTTATAAAATGCATTAATGAGGTCATGAGGATGTAATTAAACCGGCATTTCTCAACCAGGGGCCACATGCTCCAAAAGTATACAGATGAGAATCATAGAAATTGGGGAGGGGGAACAGAATGAGTGAGACTACAGGCTAAATGGTAGAACAAGGAGGCCATGGGAAGGAAACAAGATCAGAAGGGGCCACAGTCAGGAAAAGGTTGAAGAAAGGAATCAATTCTCTGTGAATTTGCCTATTGTTTCATGACCATATCTCAGTGACAAATCTTGCTTCATTCTGCTAGAACTATTCTATTCCTCCTGTTTAGGTTTTACACTCATAACTCCTTATAATACGTTTTATTATAGGTTTTTCCTAAACCTATATAAGGGCTATGTAATTGGTGTTAGTTCAATGTGACTAGTTTGGCAAAATTATGTATTCATTTATCAAAATTTCAGCTGTCTTCAAAAACTTCTCTTGAAGTATTTCTCCCAATGTTTTTTCATAGAGAAATGTATGGAAATATTTTCTACAGAATTCTTAATGGCATAGAGAGTTCTCCAGATCTTGTAATATAGTAGGCTGAGTGGATGCCTGTTTAAAATACCAACATTGTTAGCATTCTTCCTCTCTCAAACTACACAAAATCTACTGCTCTGGTTTCTAATCAGATCCCTTCTCCTCCTGTTTTTTCTTTCCTTTAGCCTCTAAACTTATTTATATTATGATATTATTTCTTCTCACCACCCACATAGCACCTCATCCCATTGAGAACTTCTGACTTAAAAAGAGTTGCCACTTTGTCAGAAAAAAATATATATGTGATTGCTTTAAAGACAATTGTCTTGAAGCAATTTTGTGAGACAGGGTAATGAGATAAAGTGAGAAGTACTTAAAAAAGACTTATACATATTCCGATGGTATAAAAATAAAAATATGCTAAATCGGTTCTTTGGGGGGAACATATAGAGATTAATCTTTGAGCTGACATTTTAAAGGGAATAACAGATAATGGAGAGGAGAGGAAAGCATCAACAAATCAGGGATGAGGAATTATGAGATTAGGATATAGATAATGAAGGGAGAATGTATTTATTTGCCACTTGCCAAGGTTTCAGAAAAGATCAATATGGTAAACAAGTCCTACTTTTTACTCACTCCTCTCTATGTCAGAGTACTGGATGAGACTGCCCCTCTGACCAAGTCTCTCTCTCTTTTTCTCCCTTCTCCCTCTCTCTCCTCCCTCCCTCTCTCCCTCTCCCCCTCTACCCCGAATCCCTTTTTCTCTGTGTGTGTCCCAGACCCTAATAATCCTTTCTCTTTCTCACATAACCTTCTGAATCTATCCTGTCTAGAACTGGAAGAAAATGATATTTTTCTATCATTCTTTTGACATCTGTACTTATTTTTCATCACATTTGATATTAGAAGTAAAAGAAAGGCAATGCTATGACCTTTAAATCTCAATATGTGATCTGTATTGGAAAAGTAGAAAATAAAGATAAACTGCTTGTCTTTCTAAAACTTCACTTTCATTATATCACTTTCTGTGTATTCCCTTTATACCTTCCAGTTATCTCCATAAAAAAGTATTAGTTTCTCTGATTTTCAAGGTCTCCCATTTTTTATTTCTCTCCTACTGAACAACCTTGTGTCTCACTCTATTGAGTAGATCAATCACAGTAATCGCCATCCTCATGGTCATGGCTAAAAGAAACTGCTCATCCCACTTTGGTGTCAGAGAGTCCCTGTTCACTATTTCTATATCTTGGGGATCCTAGTCACAGTTTATTGGATTAGGAATGGGCCTATGACATAAGGGGAACTTATTTATAAGCTAGTCAGTGACATATAATATGATCCTGTACCAAAAATCTGTCCAACCAAGGATGAAGATTAAAAACAACTAAACTCACTGCATAGTTTTTCTCAGGAGTTAGAATGATAAAAGAAGATTAATAAAACAATGGAAAAAGAGAAAAGGTGGAGAGGCATGAAGGAAGGAGCCCTACAAGATGGAGAGACAGAGAGAGGCTAGTGATCTTAGAATGGATGATGGGTGGGAATTTGCCTTTCAGAAACATATAACCTAGTATTTCCTCTAATACTGTCACTGCTTGACCTCAGAGGTGATGTATTTTATATTAACTGACCACATTGCTCTTGCCCTGAAATCCCAAGCATTTCCTGGGAGTTCCTACTTGTTCTCCCCAGGTGCTACTATTTCCCAACTCTTACTCTCTTCCACTTTTGTACCATACACTGCTACATTGTGTTTGAAGCTTTTCAGAGGTGCCAAGTTCTTTTCCTCCTCTGGATTTACTTACAGGTTCTTCTCATATAGGTTATCATATCTCTTTCAATTTAATTCTTTTCCTACTGGATTCCCTTCATTTTCAACACACAGGTAAAATATCACTTCTTGGAACCTCCCCAAAGAAATTTTAACATGGCTTTGTTCTTAATGCTTCTTGCTTATTTCCTTCATAAAATTCAATATATTTTTCAGCAATATTTTTGTTTGCATACTGGTTATTTAAATAAACTATCTGGGAATCCTTCCTCACTCTCCCATAATGGATATTGTTGTCCAGGAGTTTTCCTTGGTCCTCCCATTAAGAAAGATAGTGGGCTTTCTCTTGTAGGGTTAGCTTTATAGATTGAAATAGGATTGTGCAAACACTATTCAATTTCTCAGACCAAAGCCAAAGGAATTCATGAGACCCAATCCTATTCTTGTCTTTCAAATATACGTTTCCCTCCATAATTTCGTTGTTTATACTTCAAAGTTGTCAGATTTAAATCCCACTTACCCCCACCCCCTGCCAAGGTTGTTAGTTATTATGGGTGAAAAATTTCCCCATAAGGGAATTATTTCATTATACTGAAATTGTAACTCTGCTGTGTATTCTAGTATCTCTTTTAGTCCCTTTAATGTCTTTAGAACCAGAGCAGGGTTGTAAATGTCAAATTACTATTTTTCTTTCTATTGCTTAACAAATCCATGCAGCTTCATGAACATATCAAAATAAGAAATACCCAACTAAAGACCAGAAGAAACTTCTTCAGAAATAACCAAAAGAGTTGCAATTTGCTATATTCAGATCATGCATAAGTATATGATGATGTGCCAGAGAAAAATAAGGGGAACTGGCTTATAGAAGAGCATGGGGCTCAAGAGAGGTATTTGGAAGAGAACAAGAATTCAGGGTATTGATAGTGTCTGGACTATCTCTGGACTGTATTAACTGGACTGTAGCACGATTCAATTGGCACAACTGTTGCTGGGCAAGACAAAGCTTTTTTGGAGCAGTAGATGACTTCCTGTTTGGAATTGTAAAAGTACACTACTGTGCATTCAGTGGTCAAGAACCATTTCACCAGCCTCCCCAGTGGAGAGAAAAAGAGAAGGGGCATCACAGATTGATGGCCAAAATGGTCCATTTAATGCAGAGTGCTAGCATACTTATAGAAAATATGAAGGGGGTCGAGGTATAGGACTACACGTAAGTGTGATTGATGATTTACAGGGGTAGAGCATGTTCTTTACCATGGGGTAAAGCAATTCTCTTGGGGGGATTTATTCTGGGAGACACTGTCTCCCAGGGAAGGTCTATATTGCTCTTCTCTTTCCCTTTAGTTGTGCATATTTAACAATTAAATTTACTTCTTATTAATACTTGCAGTTATTTTGATAAACACAGTAAGAGGTACAGGATCCAAAATTTAGTTCTCGGGGCTCTGAGGGCAAGCAAGACTTACCCTAAATCCCAGACTAAGGGTCCTATCTCATAAGTCATAACAGCTCACATCAAAACCATGCTCTCTAGACTGTTCTCTTGACTGTCCCATTTTGATGCTGGGATAGTTTTGCTGCTCGTCCCAGGTCCATCCCAGTCCTATGGGGGCACCTCCCTTTGTGGGATGTTAGGAGCTATGGCAATTGAAGACTGAGTCAAGTAATTATGATAAATGCCCAGGAGTAGTTATATTTCAGCCTCTCCTTTCTCATCCTTCTCAATGCTGCCATATTGGTGACACCTTCAGGGTCAGGGGAATGAGACCCATTGTAGTTACCGGTTTTGGCGTATCAAATACACAACGGATAGCTTGCAAGGCTCTGCTGTGCGGGCAGAATACTCTCAGTAGCTTGTCAGGCTCTCCGAGAGGGATAGAGGCTTTTGGGGTGGCCTCTAATCGCCCTTGTAGGTGTTACCATGGTTCAAACCGTATTTGAACCCTATCAAATATGATACGGAAATTCTGGAAGATGGGTATTTAGTATCTTATAATGTGTCACGTGGCCACAAAGCGACCACGCGGGTCCAGAAAGTGTCCTGGAGCGTTGCAGCGGCTGGGTAGTGCAGGTAGTGGAGGTAGAGGAGGTCTGCCGGTGAGGTATTTATCAAGTCTCACGATGGAGACGTTACTGGGCCTGCTCGAGCAAATCGATGAATAATGGGAGGACCGTGACCGTGACCCTGACATTTAGGGGTAGGGTGGGTCTTCTTTGCACAATCCGATCCCTGGGGCTCTGGTGGTTGGTGAAAGCAACAGGACAGGGTAGGGTGGGGCTCCTGATTTTAATCCCTTCGTCACCTGTGGTTGGTGGGAGCAAGCAGAGAATCTCTGTCCCTGGATCCATTGAGCCTGGAGTCCAAGGTCTCAGAGTTCCGCTTATCTTGTTCTGTGGGGCTTCAGTCATGCGTGAATCTCAGCCAGAGCATCCGGAAAGCATCCTGGAGCATGGCAGCTGCTGGGTAGTGGAGGTAGATAAAATCTCAAGGCCAAACTAGGCTGCCACAACGAAGGAAGACAAAAATGATTGTCTGTAATTTCAATGCACGTATGCTAGCATCAGATGCATCTATCGAGGACCTGATGGTACAAGCGCGAAAGATCAAGCACGACATCATTGGTCTGACCAAGACAAGAAGGCACCAATCTCATCACGCCGTTTTTGACACTGGAGAAGAATTGTTCCTCGAAACATGCAATAAGAGGTGTCAGAGGCGTCGGTGTCCTTGTCAACACGAACTTGGCCATGAGCATTGATTCATTCGAATGCCTAACAACCCGAATCAGACGTTTACATTTGAATAGATGTGGGTCACTGCTGGCAGTTTCTATCTTCGTTGTCTACACACCAACATCCAATTATGATGAAGGAGAAATTGAGAAGTTCTACATGGAGCTGGAGAAGTTCTATAAAGAAGACCACACCTTCTACAAGATCATTGTGGTTGATTTTAATGCCAAGATAGGACCGAAAAGATCAGCTGAAGAACTTCACATTGGGACCCATGGCCTAGAATGGAATGAACAGGGTGAGAAACTGTCTGAGTTCATAATGTCAACCAAGACCATCCATGGTAACTCAAGATTCTGGAAGGTCGAATCTAAACGTTGGACATGGGAGTCTCCCGGTGGACGATTCCACAATGAAATAGACCACATCATATTCAGTTGACGGTTTTGCCTGACCAATGTTGCTGTTGTCCCAAAATTCCAAATGGGATCAGACCACCGTCTCCTCTGTGCAAAATTCTACTTCACAGAGCAGGGAGAAAGGGCTGCAAAGTTTAAGAAGAGAACTCCCAGAACGACCACCAACTGGGAGCTCTTTTGCACTATTACAGCAACACGGGAAGATGCCATTGTTGACAACTTTGACGAGGAATATGATCAACTGGTTCAGCACCTCCATGATTGTGCAAGGAATGCACCTCCTCTTTGCTGATGACATTGTTTTAATAACACCAAACATTAGCCAAGTGGCACAAATGCTGGCCGACTTCAACCGTGAGTGTGGAAAGGCCGGACTACAGTTGAATCTTACGAAGACAATGTTTATGAGAAACAGCCTCGTTCCTGACGCTCCATTCACTCTCAATGGAATGACTATCTCTGAATGCAACAGTTATGTGTATCTAGGTCAAGAAGTCAACATGACAAATGACCTGGTACCGGAGCTGTGCTGGAGGAAAAGAGTGGCTTGGAATGCCTTCAAGAGCATCAAAGAAATAGCTAAGAGGATGAAGAACCTCTGGCTCTGGGCACATCTCTCTGATTCCACTGTTCTTCCTGCATTAACATACGTCTCAGAGACCTGGGCCCTACGCAAACAGGATGAGAACGCCATTCAGGTCTCCCAAAGAGGAATTGAAAGAGGTATGCTTGGAATATCACATTTCACTCAAATGAGAGAAAGAATCGGGAGTTCTGACCTCCGTCGACGATCAAGAATCAGGGACGCTGTCTGGTTTGTCAAGGCATCAAAAATCAGATGGGCTGGTCACATAATGAGATTTAGAGATGACCGCTGGACTAGAGCCGTCACCAACTGGATTCCACAGGATGTCAAAAGACCGTGTGGCCGCCCACCTACCAAATGGTCAGACTTCTTCATCAAGACCATGAGCAATCTGTTTGAGGCTCTTCGTGTTCCTAGAGCGAATAGACGCCATTGGGCTACACTAGCACGCGACAAGGACAAATGGAGACGTTACTGGTGCCCACTCGAGCAAATCGACGATTAACGGGAAGTCAAGTGATCAAATGATCAAGATATATTTCAGTCAATCAACTCCCAAATATTAGAACCACAACATTAATGGTCTTTCTGTGTTTAAGCAAAGAGCATTGCTCTATAGTAAAATATGAAAAAACTATAGGGGAAATAGAAAAGCAAGTAATTTACTACAAATACAAAGAACAGTCACCTAAGTAACCAAGAATGACTTGAGGAATTGTAAAGCACAAGTGCAAGATTAAAGATAAACTCAGGAGATTAGGGTGCTTGCTTATAACATTCTGGGGGATGGTGGGGGGGGAGGGGCAATTCACTGATGAAGCCTAAAACACTTAAGGTAAATATCGAACAGAGATAAGTTTATGTAAACAATGGATGTGATAATTTGTGAAGGCTCTTTCCTGCACTTTCGTTAGTTAAGGCCCCCTTAGGGAACTTTCACATTTCCAAGACAATATAAAGGACATACAGGAATAGACAAAATTGGGAGCACTGGGCATATGGCTGGAGGAAAGATCCAAAATGTCACATTTTCCCTATTGTCACAGAATAGATACCGTGCATCTTAAGCAGGATGACAATAAATGTACAATATCCAAAATATCCTCTTTATAATAGTTGTCATTATTAAATATGTGCTAAACATTGTGCTTGATGCTGTGGTTATCTTGAATCCATGGATTTACAGGCTCAATATTATTTTTTTCAGCTCAATTTCTTTCCATTATAGAAGAGATCTCAGGAAGGTTAATTGCACTGTGCAGTGTCACAGGCTTTATAAGCAGTGGAGATGGAGGCGCAACTCCTTTTATTTTTGTCACCAAACTCTTTCCCATTCCTCTTCTATCACCCTACATCTCAGGCTCTAAAACTACGTGTCTCTACTATTTTGACATGGGCATCGTTTACTTCTTTTGACTTAGGGGCTGCTGTTGTTTCCTCTCCCAAGGGGTTTTCATCTATGCAATATATTTCTATAGTGCACAAATACAGGAACCTGGGAAGGATTTTATTTGCATTACAAGGGGAAAACCAACCTCATTTCCCCAGGCAGTTCTTTTTGGTCAGAAAGTACACTGAGGTATTTGCTTACACAGCCTTCAGTAAATGCCAGATGAAATGAATTGAGTTCCTGGAAAACTATTTAGTGAGATCAAGTGAATCATTACAATAACCGCAACAGTTCAAAATCATATAGAACTGTTTAAGAGATCTATAGGTACCTTCAATTGTGCCTTAACATGTACATGTTAACAACTTGAAACTCATTAACAGCTTGCTCTGTCTTGTATGATCAATGGTTTGCTTTCATGTACAAGATTTTTTTCTTGCTTTGCTTCACAAAAAAAGTGATGAGGGCTATTGGATAAGTATACCAAAATCAGAGGCATTTCTTAGCTTTGTAAAACCATAATTAGAAAATTTTAGAGTTACAAACATTTTCCCCCTCCATTAATTCTTTTATATCTATAACATTTCAGGTTTTTTAGTGTATGTTTATGTGCTTGGATGTTCTGAAAATTTTAGGCCTTTTCCTTTTTATGATTTTTAAAATGTTTATTTACCTATTATTTTGAGGCCACACCCATTAATGCTCAGTGGTAACTTCTGGCTGTGCACTAAAGAATCACTCCTGGTGGTGCTTGGGGAAACTCAAGACCTGCAAGACAAGAACACTTCCTGCTGTACTATCTCTCCAGCCTCTTAATGTCATTTAATAGACATTTATTGAGCACCTATTTTGTGCCAGATAGTCCTCTCTCCCCACTGATTAAATAGTAAAGAAAATAAGAAAAAATCTGTGCAATAATTTTTACATCTTTGCAACATGAGTTTGCTTCTGGATTGGGAGAGGAAACATAATAAAAAATTAAAATTTTTATTTTTTTGAAACTTTTACACATTTTATCTTCATAAAGTAGTTCACAATAGTTCAAAATAGATAATATTCAAACACCCATGCCACCAGCAAGCACCTTCCCACCACAATAAGAGGGAAGTGTATGAAGGTTCTTGTATTTCATTCTGGAGCAAATCAAGCCCGTATATAAGAGAATACAAGCAAGTATGTTAAAACCAAACAAATGTATGCTACTTTAGTTACATCAGTGGGCTAGAGTATAAGATGTCACGCCACCGTGAATGAGGCTACATGCTCCAGGAAATACTGCATTGCTCTCGTATAGGAGTTTTATTTTATAGTCTCTGGATCTTGGATCTTGATGAGATTACATGGCACTGGGGGCAGTTTGTGGGTGTGACTGCCAAGCTACTGAAAAACTGGGGATCTGGGTGGAGGAGGCCCAATCCCAATCCAAGCAGGCTTGGAGATCTCAGCCACAGGTCCCACATACCTGGGTTCCTCTGCCAGCTACTTCATGTGTGAGGCTCGTCCAAGCATGTGGAGAGTCGACTTGAGCATGGCTGTGGCTGGGTTCTGTGGGGTTTCAGCTGTCGGGGTTCTGCTTGGGGCAGGGAGGGAAGCTCAACCTGCCCCACTCCGAGGTGTCCTGGTGAAGACAGCCTGGTGTGGGGGCAGGAGATTCTGCCAACATTTTAAATTTTTTTAATAAATAAAAAATAAGAAACTATCAATGCTGATAAGGCTTATGACAAGAAATAAATTGGAGAAAATAGAGCTGTTTTAGTTCACTTTGTTTTATTTCATTGCAACTTATTTTCATGAGATATCTTGGTTTATCCTAGTTATTTTCAATGTTTAAAGTGCTCCTATACCACACATATCACCAGAATATTAATTCCTTTCAGCATTGTCTCAAGGTCTGTTCTCTTTTCCCTTACCTCATTTTAAATAGATTACTTTGCTGTGAATAAACTTCTACCCACAAATAGTATACAACAAGTAAGCATACAGTAACAAGTACATTGTATATTATAGCATTTTATTTTATCCAATTGTCATAATAACCCTATGAGATAAGAATTATTGTCACCAATTTTGCAGATGAGAAAATTGGTATCTCAAAGCGATTAGCTGACTTGAGATTACATGGGCATGGGGTCAGAACCTCAACTCCAGGTTTGTTTGTTTGTTTTTAAATTAAAATATGGTATATTCAGTAATATATCTTTTAACGGTGAAATCTCAAATCATGCTTCTGAATTCTCTATAAGATTAAATTATTTTAAATAGCTTCAGAGAAAATATTATGGTAGGGAAATATATAAGTCAAGTGCAATTACAACAAATGTTTAAAAACTTTAGGGAATAGTCTTAATCATTTGAAGATGCCACTCATTCAGAACTCCTTACTTCCCAATGATAAATGAGATGTCCAAACACTAAAGAGAACTGATGACTAGAATGTAAGTGATAAAACAAAACTTTTTGTGACAAGTTCAATTTAGAACACAGACAAATTAGTTTAAAGGTCACTGATCCTTTGAAGTGTGAAGGTGTATTTTAGGTGTGAAGATATTTCTTAGACTTTGTGATCATTGGTGGGAAGAAAAACTAATATTTGAGAGACATGATTTAAGACAAGTAACTTGCCCATATAATTTGTAGTCTAATGACCTGAAATATCCAAATATTTTAGAATGAAATTTTTTGCATTCGTTTTGTGCTTGGCACCATGAACCAACTAATGGGAACAAAAAGCTATCTTGAGGCTAATTTGCTCAGGCCTGCGGAAGTGAATAGTTGATTATCATTGCCCTACTCCTTCAAATTGAGACACATGCCTGGACCAATTTATCTCAATTTGCATGCTAGAATGATCCCTTGGGTCACCGTGTGGAGTTTTTGTTGTCTTGTGACTCATTTTGTTATTTCTCTAATCGAGGCAGACTTTACTATCTCATTGGTAGGAATTAATTTCTTATCTCTTATTATCAAGATAAACTCTTTGCAGTGATATGTTCAAAAAGGAATAACATGCATATTGATGGAGTTTTTACCAGATAAAAGACACTGTGTAAAACTCTTCATCTTTTTTTAGGGGTTTGGAGGCACATGCAGCAATGCTTACTCCTGGCTCTGACTTAAGGATCACTCCTGGCTGACTCCAGACACCATATTGTGTCCTGGGAATTGAACCCTGGTTGGTTGTGTGCAAGGCAAACGCCCTACCCACTGTACCATTGCTCTTACCCCACTATGCTGAATGATTTAAATAGATTTGAATTCACTTTATTCTGTCAACAATCTCATGTAAACACTAGTTTCACTTTTAAAAAAGATTAAAGTTAAATCTAGAGTTTATGAAATTTAAATAATTTCCCATTTAAATAATTTTCCTTGCCCCAGACTCTATATTTATAAGTTTCTTGTATTTATCTGGTCACTTTTCCAACTAATACCTGGGAGAAGGCTTCAAACTGTCTTGGTTTTGTGATAAAAAATCCTTAGAGAGAATGGTGGAAAGAAGACAAGTTGACAACTAAGTCTTTCTAGAAGTTGAAGGTCTGCTTTCTAGAAATTTCTATATTCCTAAGAAAGAGAATTTAAAAAAATATTTTATTTAATCACTGTGAGATAGTTACAAGCTTTTATGTTTGAGTTACAATCACACAATGATCAAACACCCATCTCTCCACCAGTGCACATTCCCCACCACCAATATCCCTGGTTTACCCCCCTTTCCCAACCTCCCCCTGCCTCTATGGCAGACAATCTTCCCCATACTCAGAAAGAGATTTTGAAGAAGGGTTATCAGCTTGGAAATGCACGAAAAAAAATTTGAGTTTTTACTTGAATGGCTACATCTGACAAGCCTACAATCATTGTTTTAATTGAGTGGCTATTTCAAACTCATCTTGGTAGTTCATGCTTCAACAAGATATATGTGAAAAAAATCAAGTGATTAAGTTCTATTAATATCTGTCATAATTTATCTTCCTGTTTCCTAAAAATTTCAAGTAAACCCACAGTGTTATGAATAGGAGTATCCTTTTCTTACCATTTGTGTTTCAAGTTGCAAACATTGTGTTGGGTTCCCTGATATATAACGCATGTACCAGTTTGCATTGACCCATTGAGTGTTGCCCTTGGTTTCCATTCATATGTAGTTCCTTTGTCCCTTATAATCACTTAGCACTGCAACACTATCTTACCTTTAATTATGACATGGTGAGCAGCTTCTAAAGATTCTTATACTGCATTGTTAATTCTCTGAACAGGTGCATCTCAATACTTAACCACCTCAATTTGTCCTGCCCTCCTATGTAAAGGCCCATGAATTAGTAGATAGTTCTGATTCTTATATGTATCTAGTCTCCTTTTGAGACTCTGACTACAAAATGTAGCTTTATTTATGCAACTTGAACAATTTTTGTTCACTCTTCATTTATTAAAATCAGTATCTTTAAGGGTCCAGGACCTTTAATATATTTTAGGTAAAGATTAGTGGTAGTGAATAAAATAGGTATTTCCTATGTAAAAAAATTTGTTAGTTGTGCTTGTATTTCTTTATGAAAATCTTCGACGCCAGCAGTACTTCAATTAAATTGCATCTAAATAAAAGTGTATATCAGTATTATAGAAAGGTATTAATAAATTTTAATAAGTATTAATAGAGAAATGCAAGAAATATAAATTTAATCACAAATATTTCTATAAAAAGCCAGCTAGATAGCAATTAAAGGGAAACGTAATGCTAGTTAAGTCAATGAATTCTTTTCCTTATGAATTGATGGCTATCCTCGCCGGGGCCCCTTGGAAGGGAGTGGGTTGAGCTTTCCTCCCCGCCCTGGCCAGGGCTCCGGCAGCTGAAGACCTCCAGGACTAGCCACCACCATGCTGAGACCACTCTCCGCACGCCTGAAGGTACTGGCAGAGGAACAAAGGCAAGCGGGTCCCGGGGCTGAGATCTCCAAGCCTACTCGGATCGGGGCTGAGCATCCTCCACCCAGATCCTCCAAATTCCAGTAGGTGGGGGTCACACCCACCAACTGACCCCCTGGCGCCATGTAATCCCATCAATGGCCAAGACTCAGGGACTATAAAAACCAGCTCCTGGAACCGTGCAGCCACATTCGCGGCTGCGCAACATCTTATTATCTCATTCCTACTTTGGACAAACTGGTAGGCTACCGAATGTAACCTGCCCACACGGCAGAGTCTGGCAAACTCCCCGTGACGTACCCAATATGCCAAATACCAGTAACAATGATGGGTCTCATTCTCCTAAAGAGCCTTGAATATAGCATTTTCTTAAAAATCTCAGGGCTAGGATGAAGGAGACGTTACTGGGGCCTGCTCGAGGCAATCGACGAATAACAGGATGGTCGTGATTCGTGATTCGTGATGAATTGATGTAAAAGCATAAGGTAGGAAGGGGTTGAGTCACAGGTGGCTGTGCTCAAGGGCTGTTCCCTTCTTTGTGCTCAGGAATGATCCCTGGTGGTACCTGGAATTAAATTGTAAATATCTTAACACTTCTACTATCATTCTGGCCCCAGTAAATGTATTCTTATCATTATTAATATTTTTAAAATTATTTATTCATTTATTTATTTTTATGGTACCAAACAAAAATTAAATTTAATTCCATTCTGTCATATTTTCAGCGTTGCTCCATATTTTAAGAAAAGATTATAATCAGAAACAAAATACATTTTCAGCTTAAGTAGTAGCAATAATCAATTCAAGTTTGTACTAACAATACACATACAGTTCAACATCAACATGCAAAGAAATCTTTCTAGAAGGACAAAGCTTTTCTTCCCTGAAGGCCATTTTCTGTCCCTGTCAGGAGTTTATTTAAAGACATATTTTTAATTTTAATATTTTTTCATTAAAAACATTTTTAAGGATAATATCTTTTTTTTCTTTTTTTTTTGAAATTTTTATTAGTGAAACACCATGAGGTACAGTTGTAGACTTACAAATTTTTGTGCTTGGGTTTCAGTTATACAATGATCGAGTACCCATCCCTACACCAGTGCCCATTCTCCACCACCAATGATCCCAGTAGCCCTCCCACCCCCCTATCCCCCCCATCCCACCCCGCCTCTTTGGCAGGGCATTCCCTTTTGTTTTCTCTCTCTCCTTTTGGGTGCTGTGATTTTTAAAAGAGGCATTGAGTGGGAATCATGTCTGGTCTATAGTCTACTTTCAGCATGCATCTCTCATCCTGGGAGGATCCTCCCAACACACTTTACTTGGTGCTCCCTTCTCTATCTGAGCTGCCTTTTCCCCTAGCATATGCTGCCAGCTCCCAAGCCATGGAGCAGACCTCCTGGTACTTACCGCGGCTATTCTTGGGTGTTAGTCTCCTATTTTGCTACTTTATATTCCCAAGATGAATGCAATCTTTCTATGTCTGTACCTCTCTTTCTGACTCACTTCAGTTAGCATGATACTTTTCATGTAGTAACACTTGTATGTAAATTTCATGACTTCATCTTTTTTAACAGCTGCATAGTACTCCATTGTATAGATGTACCAAAGTTTCTTTAACCAGTCATCTGTTCTCTGGCACTAGGGCTTTTTCCAAATTTTGGCTATTGTGAACACTGCAGCAATGAACATAGAAGTGCAGATGTCATTTCAACTGTACTTTTTTGCCTCTTCGGGATATATTCCCAGGAGTGGTATTGCTGGGTCAAATAGGAGCTCAGTTTCTAATTTTTTGAGAATCGTCCATACTGTTTTCCAAAAGGGGTGAACTAGTCAGCAATCCACCAGCAGTGAAGGAGAGTCCCTTTCTCGCCACATCTGCACCAACACCAGTTGCTTTTGTTCTTTTGGATGTGGGTTAGTCTCTGTGGTGTGAGATAATATCTCATTGTTGTTTCGATCTGCATCTTTCTGATGATTAGTGTTGTAGAGTATTTTCTCATGTGCGTTTTTGCCATTTGTATTTCTTCTTTGAGAAAGCTTCTGTTCATTCCATCATCACCCCATGTTTTGATGGGGTTGAATGTTTTCTTCTTGTGCAGTTCAACCAGTACTTTGTATATCCTTGATATCAACCCCTTATTGGATGAGTATTGGGTGAATATCCTTTCCCATTCTGTAGATTGTCTTTGTATTCTGGTCACTGTAACTTTTGAGGTGCAGAAGCTTTTTAATTTAAGATAGTCTCTGTTTCCACTTGGTTGGTCAATGGAATGTCATTTTTGAAGATACCATTAGCCTCAATATCGTGGAGGGTTTTGTTGAATTATTAATATTATTTTATGTATAAGTATATAGGGTATAAACATAGTCAGCTGTGGACATCATTGCTTTAGATTGTAAACTGAAGGAACTGCTTGAATTGAACTTTCAGCTTTATCAATGATTATCCTGTTTAGCAAATATGAAGTGCCTTTTGTCTTTTGCTTTTTTGGAGTACGACTTTTCATAGGATTGAAAATATACCTATGTTTTATTTTTGAAGTTCTTTACTATGTATCTCATGTGATTCAATATTATTTTTTTCTGAAAGAGGAATTATCTGTATTCCAATGCCCCCTCCCCAAAATAGTAATAGCTCCCATTTCCTTTGATTAATTTTATAGTTAGAAATGTTGTATTTTCATGATAATGTCTGAAAATGTCTGCTTAGACACAGAAATCAGGAGTGGACATCAATGTGTTAGAGGATTTTTAGGAATTTAACATCTTTGGTTCAAACTGTGAAATAAAAGTGGATAGATGACTTTGTAATTGATGGTATACGCATAATTTTATGTGAAATGTGTGATGTTTGGGATCCAAAAAAGATAAATGAAAGCCTTTCAGTTGTGCTTTGAAGAATAATAAAAAACAAATTGAGGAGCACTTGGGGACAGAACATACAAACCAGCCACCCAAACTAGCAGCTGCAACATATAAATTTTTCCAAGAGCAGATTAATGGTGGGGGTTGGGGGAATCTTGAATATCTTGTTAAAATATAAAGACACATACTAAAAACTTAGTACCACTTGGGTAAATAATAATTTGATTTTTAAAAGTCCCCAGTCACGGCACTGTGCAATTACAATTTTAACAAGTAACCACAAACTTTAATTAACTAAGCTATGAAATGCAAACTGTCTTAAGCATTGCGTGTTAAACATGGCCTGAGAATGGAACTAGCCAATTTAATTCTAGTAATCAAGGTAATATACAAAAGATTCATTGAGTATTTTTTTTCATTTTGTAAATGGTTTTTGTAAAATCCAGACACATTAAAAAGTAGAATTGTACACAAATTCCAGCTATACTACTAACTGAATCAAGAGAAAATATTAATAGAGGCAGACTGAGGAATTCATTGTATACATGATTCAGATATGGTTGCTTGATCTGTGTTGTGATCATGTAATTTCTTTTTTCATGTTCACTTTGATTTCTGTGTTTATTTTGGAATTTCTATTGGTATTTCTGACCTGCAGATATGAATACTTAGAAAGATTATTGAATTTAATGACTTGAAAATGCAGGTGATTTTTTCTTTTTGAGAAAATAGCATTTTGGCATAACCAATACCTATACAGCATTTAGTATGGTTTCAAAAACATGGCAGGTATGAGTAAATATTTGTGAACTAAACTGTCCTGGTTGATTTATCAAAGGCAGGATTATTTTACATTTTCTTCCCCTTCCTCTGTCTATAAAGTAAAATTTACCCATA
The DNA here is from genome assembly GCF_029834395.1 of Sorex fumeus. NCBI lineage: Eukaryota > Metazoa > Chordata > Mammalia > Eulipotyphla > Soricidae > Sorex > Sorex fumeus. The sequence continues at coordinate 63,576,416 of NW_026606059.1, forward strand.
TTGGATCTGGTATAGGATCTAATGTTCTGTAGGACATTAAAGACTCAGTATATAAATAAGGAGATATTTATTTCTCTGTCATCCCTCCAACTATCATTAACATCAGCCTGATAGGACAGCCAGGAAGCTCCAGACAGTCTCTCATCCCTGCCCACACCTGACAAGCTTATCTTACTTTTTTATATACCTGTGATCACTGTCTTTTATTTTGGGCCACACCTGGTGATTCTCAGTGATCATGCCTGTTAGTGCTTGGGAACAACACGGGGCGCTAGGAATTGAACCTGGGATGACACATACAAGGCAAATGCCCTGCCCACTGGACTACTGCCCCAGAGCCTGTGTAAACTGTCTTCATTCAGAGCTTCATGTCATTGTCTAGGCTATCACAGCATGATTCTAATAGGACTTCTTTGTCTTTGTTCTCATTCCTACTATACCCTGCAACTGAATTATTTATTTATTTATTTACTTTTATGTAGGAGTACTGCTATTTATTCAGCCACTGATTAGCTGATTAAATTGGGCATGAACTCCACCTTACTTTTTTTTTCATAATTTTATTTATTTATTTTTTCTTTTTATATTTATTTATTGAAACACTGTGGGAAAAGTTACTAAGATTTCAGGTTTAAGTCTCGGTCATACAATCATCAAACACCTCCCCTTTCACCAGTACTCATTTTTCACCACCAAGAACCCCAATATAACCCCCTCCCACCCCTCCCCATGCCTGTGAGGCAGATGATTTCCACTTAACTCTTCTCTACATTGATTACATTCATTATTTCAACAAAAGACGAACCATTATTGTTTAGAATCCCCCCCCTCAAACAATCAGAATTGCTGAAAAGGCATTGTGAAATACTTTGTTTTTTATAGCTGGTTATGAGAATCATATAATGATTTTGGATTTCTGCAAAGAGCCAGATAATTACGAGATTGGTTTCTGTGCGTCTAGTGTTATGGCTGTGATGGAGAGTCGCTCGTGGGGGGCAACTTGTGACCTTGGTAGGGTGTGAAGGATGAGCCAGTACCGTCCCCCTTCCCATGAGACTGCAGTTGCCCCATCACTGCTGGCTCATACCTGGCTTTCCTATAAGCTCTGAGGCGGCGGCCACCTTGCTGCTGGGGGGGAAGGGAAGGTGGAAGGGAGCAACACCCCTTCCTTCCCGGGGAGGCATGGCACCTTAGTTTAAAGCATGGTCCATTCACTTTTCTGTCGCAAGTGGCTGGGCTCTAGATTAAGTCCTTTTGCCTCTGGAGTCATGGTCGCGCTGGAGAGCCGCTCGTGGGGGGCAACTCGTGACCTTGGATGGGCGTGAAGGATGAACTGATACCAACCCCCTTCCCATGAGACTACTGCAACGGAATGTTTTAGATATTTATATATAGCCTTTCTCTTTGGTAACTTTTGTAAATATTATATGAGTCTTAACACTTAATCCTAACAAATGAGAAACATCATGGTCTGCCAGAGTTTTCTTTTCACTCTTATATATAGTCACTTTCTCTAGCACTTCCTTTAATATCACTACAATTCTTGAAGAGCCAATAACAAAGTAAACATCTGGGTATCCTTTCTTTTGCTTATAATGTTTTTACTGTCCATTGAGTTTCTATTTTTTCCAGTATTAGTTCTAATGTACCTTTATCTCAAGCTTTTCTTCTCCACTCTAGATAGGGATAAATATTTTAGATGATCAGTTTTGTGAAAGTAATACTCAACATCCTCTATACACTCATTTGTTAGCTGTCTAAATCAATTACAAATTAGTTCATGTGGATCTACGATGGTTTCCAATGATCATCACCTAAAGAATCTTGTGCCTTTGTCTAACTCCTCTCCTTATGCATAGATTTGACATACAAAATCACTTCTACTTAACAGGTTGACATAGAATGGGATGACATTTCTAAGATTTGGTTGCACAAAGGCCTTGAGTCCTTTTTTGATTGTGCCTCCCTTTCACTTGTGTGCTCTGTGCACAGTCAGCTATCCTCATGAATGCTCCCTTACAGAGCATTCTTTGTCAGGACCACCCGACAAAGAATCGAAGGTTACCTGTGGCAGAAGTGAGACCTTTTGTCCTACAGCTTGTGAAGAAACAAATCATGTCAACTACTATGTGAATGAGGTTGGAGGAAGAATCTCCTAGCTGGAGAAAACTGACACACTTTCTTTGATGTCAAGACAGTACTGTATCACCCTCTCTTTTAGAAAATGTTACATTATCCTATCATGAGCTATTTAGACACTGAGCTAGACAGGCATTAGTTTCTAGTCTTTCTCCAATACTTCTTTCTGTCTGCCTGCAAACTTTCTTGGGTCTTCCTACATAATATAAATAAGAATGAAAACCCTAAAAACCCTTCTCTCAACCCTGATGTTTTCTCAAATACTATCCTCATTCTTTTTAGTGTACAATGGGTCCTTAGAACAAAATATGCAAATATGATTTTGACAACAAAAATTAAAATTATGTATGTGCTGGGACCAGAGGAGAAGACATGGGAAAATTCATACAGAGACTTCTAGGGAATAATAGGAAACTAATCATTTTTAACTAAAAATTTATGTGGAGGGAGAAATACCAGGTGGATATTGGGGTGCCATGCAGTACTGGGAATTAAAATTGGGTCTCTTCTCATTTGAGCCATCTCCTGGTACCCCAAACATGATCTTATATAGAAATATCTATGAGAAGAGAATATCACTCTTGGTAACAAACACCAGTTACCATTCATGAGCAAGTATAGGCTTTAATGTCTAGACTAGCCTAAGAGCTTGTCAAAGACTTCTTTTAAATCTGGAAAAAAATACCTGACTTAAAATTGAAAAAAAAGGTCTGAAAAATCAGAATCAATAGAAGCATAATAAAATGCCTACAAAATATTATATTATGAAAAACAAGTATAACTTATTCCTACTTAAATTTACACTTAAGTTTAAGCCAAAAAGATGAAATAAAAACTTTGTAATGAAACTCAAAGTCATAAAAATTACTTTAAAACTTTTTTCAAAGTATGTTCACAGACATTACATTTAACAGGTGATGTGGGTATATTTTTATGTGTTTGAAATGTAATAAGGTTGAGGGTTCTAAATTTTAGAATTCTGGAGAACTAAGAGTATCATAACAGCTATGATTAGTTTACTAATGTCTGTTTATAAAATGATTTAGGCTAACGGTATGAACAAAATTGATTTGCCTGCATAAATGTAACAGATACAGAATGGTCTCTTTTATATGTGGGATATAAGGAAACATAGCAAGGGAATAACAAATACTGCCAGGCAACAGAAACTGAGAACAAGTTTTTAGTAGGCAACTACCATAGAGAAGGAATAACTGGGACAATGCTGGAGGGAAGCAGACATTCTGGTGGAGGGTGTGGTGCTGAATTGTTTCATGTAAGAAACCCTACCAGTAACAGTTTTGTATTCCATGGTGCCTAAAGTGAAACTTTAAAGCATAATATCCTGAGGTATGGCTCCTGCCCCCACGCCTGGCTGTCCTAACTGGGGCCCCTTGGAGGGGAGTGGATTGAGTTTCCCTCCCCACCCCGACCAGGGCTCTGGCAGCCGAAGACCTCCAGAACCAGCCACCACCATGCTGAGACCACTCTCCACACGCATGAAGGTACCGGCAGAGGAACAAAGGCACGCAGGTCCCGGGGTTGAGATCTCCAAGCCTGCTCGGATCAGGGCTGAGCATCCTCCACCCAGATCCTCCATATTCCAGTAGGCAGGAGTCACACCCACCAACTGGCCCCCTGGCTCCAAGTAATCCCATCAACGGCCAAGACCAAGAGACTATCAAACCCAGCTCCTGGACATCTTATTATCTCATTCTTACTTTGGACATCTTATTATCTCATTCTTACTCAGGCTATTGAATGTAACCTGCCCACACAGCAGAGTCTGGCAAACTCCCCATGGCGTACCCAATATGTCAAATACCAGTAACAATGATGGGTCTCATTCTCCTAACCCTGAAAGAGCCTTGAATATGGCACTTTAAAAAAAAATCTCAGGGCTAGGACGAAGGAGACGTTACTGGTGCCTGCTCGAGGCAATCGACGAATAACAGGATGGTCGTGATCGTGATCCTGAGGTCTGCTCTGAAAGTATGAATGAATACATATGCATTATATAGGATTATATTAGACATTTATTTTATCACCATTTTTTCTATTTCTATATTCAAAGTATGGAATCAAGACTTTAGATATATGTGTGTGTGTATGTGTGTGTGTGTGTGTGTGTGTGTGTGTGTGTGTGTGTGAAGAGGATAAGATTCTGCCCCATGAGTAAAGGTCAAGTTTATTTTCAATGTCATAACAAGATATATCTAGCAGTTCTTAAAACTAAACCCAATAAATATTTACTTGATATTTCCCTTGATGGGTGTCTGAGAATTTATTTCCTAGCTGACTCGGTTACCTTTCCTCCTTTGTTAACTTGTATATTTTATTGACTAGATACCACAAAAAACATACACTCATATGTGCAAACACACACAAGTACATATATAAACACATAATTATAAAGATTATGCATTTCATGTATCCAAGGAAAATTAAAGTCAGATTTTTACTTTTCTTTATGTTTCTAATATAACCTGGAACATTGCCAGACGCACCAGAATTGGATACCATCTGCGAAATTAATTTCAAATTCACTAACTTTAATTTGCTTGCCTCTAAGTTATCTATGGCATCCCTCCAAATTTATTTTTCTGAGTTTAGACTTTAATTTTATTCTAAGATCTTTCTCCTGAGTATATTTTGGTCTTTTTTATGATAGAGTTGTCCATTTTAACCATTAACCATTCATATTTTATATTTTTCCAGTATTTGACTTATTAGTTTCAGGCTAAGCCTCAACATAGTTACGAAGGGAAAATGTTTGTAGGTTTTTCAAAAAAGTCAAAAATATAATTCCAAATATAAAAATTTTTTGTTGAATCTTTAAAAATCTTTCAACTGGATTTGGAAGGTGGAGTAAGGAACCCAGGATGAACTTTTCTGGTTTCTTTAACTCAGGGGAACCTTTGAGATAACTTTTAGGCCTCAGAGAGTCCCAGCATAAAATTATCATATCTATAGTTTTCTCTACCTTCATGTGATCTATTAGTGGTATTCACAAACATCCAAAAATAATTTTTTTTAATTTATTTATTGAATCACTGTGGGAAAGGTTACAAAGCTTTCAGGTTTAGGTCTCAGTCATGCAAATATCAAACACATTTCCCTTTACCAATACTTATTTTTTACCATGAAGAACCCCAATAAAACCCCACCCCCCATCCCTCCCAGTCCCTGTGAGGCAGATGAATTCTAGTTAACACTCTATCTGCTTTGATTAGATTCATTGTTTCAATAAAAGATTCACCACTATTATTTAGAGTTTACCCCCCCCAATCAGACATGCTGGAAAAGCATTGTGAAGTGATTTGCTTTCTACAGCTGGGTTCAAGAATTAAATGTTGGTTTTGGATTTCTGCTATTTTACCTATTGACCCTGGAAGTATTTCTACTGAAAGTCAGATAGTTAAGAAATTGGTTTCTGTGTTCTGGAGTCGTGGCCGTGCTGGAGAGCCGCTCGTGGGGGGCAACTGGTGGCCTTGGTAGGGCGTGAAGGGCGGACCGAAACGCCCCCGTTCCCATGAGGTTTTAGTCGCCCCCACACCCCCGGCTCATACCTGCTGTCCACAAGGCTCCCATGCGGCCGCCATCCTTCTTTCCAGAGAAGAGAGGGCGAATGGGGCAACACCCTTTCCCCACCGGACAGACTTGATGGCCTGGATTAACGCATAGTCCGTTCACTTTTCTGCTCCAAGCTGCCGGGTTCTGCATTAAGTCCTTGTGCTTCTGGGGCTGTGGTCGTGCTGGAGAGCCGTTCGTGGGGGGCAACTGGTGGCCTCGGTAGGGCGTGAAGGACGGACCGGAACGCCCCCCTTCCCATGAGGTTTTAGTCGCCCCCACACCCCCGGCTCATACTTGCTTTCCACGCTCCCATGCGGCCGCCATCTTTCTTTCCAGAGAGGAGAGGGCGAATGGGGCAACACCCTTTCCCCTCCGGCAGACTTGATGGCCTGGATTAAAGCATAGTCCATTCACTTTTCTGCTCCAAGCTGCTGGTTTCTGCATTAAGTCCTTGTGTTTCTGGGGCTGTGGCCATGCTCCAAATTTAACTCTGATTTTCAGGGGAGAAACGCTGGGTGGTTTACTTCCCACTGATCACTTTTTATATAGAGAGATGTCGCGTGGCCGCGTAAGCGGCTGTGCGGTTTTGAGAAAAAGTCCCAGTTCCCGCATACTCGAGCTGTGCTTCTAGAGGCTTCTGGTCACCGGAGTTCCATCTGGGGGAGGCGGGATGCGGTACCTACCCCATCTGGGACTTGCCGGTGATCTCGGCTCTTTTTGGAACCTGTTTTTTTTTTTTTTTTCCTCCGGGATCTGTGGTTCCCGCCCTCCATGTGGTCCTTCTCTTGGGCTGTATGTTGTAAAGATGGCGCTGGTGGGCGGGCTGTGGGCGTGACTTCTGGAATCAGAGGTTACCGGGAGCTGTAGTCCTGGCAGATTTGAGAAAAAGTCCTAGTTCCCGCATACTCGAGCTATGCTTGTAGAGGCTTCTGGTCACCGGGGTTCCATCTGGGGGAGGCGGGATGCGGTACCTACCCCATCTGGGACTTGCTGGTGATCTCGGCTCTTTTTGGAACCTGTTTTTTTTTTTCCTCCGGAATCTGTGGTTCCCGCCCTCCATGTGGTCCTTCTCTTGGGCTCCAAAAATAATTTTCAGTGCTCTTTTTATTGTAGAAAAATTTCTGTCTTTAATTCCATTTATTTGGTTTATTTGGTCTGTTTTTAAGATGTTGTTATGATTTTCCCTTCTTGTGCTAGAAATAGTAGTGAAGATAGCGTAAGCATCATTCATTTGGCTTTGCAATTCGGGCTTGGTTATCCAAAGTTGTTTATTTGGAAGCCACTTCCAGACCAGTTTGGGGCTTGAACCTTGTGATACTCTGGACTACCAGAACAAAGGGGACTGTGAAGTGCAGATATCAGAGTGGGCTATACACATGTGATGCAGGATCACTATGATTTGAGCTCTCAATGACTCCATCCTTTACAAACAGTCATTCAGTAGGTTTGAAGGTCACTAAATTCAGCTAGATAGTTGCTAGGACACGCAAACACACACACAGACACAAAGACACACAGACACACATGGGGAAGGAGAGAGAGAGAGAGAGAGGGAGAGAGAGAGAGAGAACGAGCGAGAGAGAGAGAGAACTCAATATTTTGTTGGAATTAGAGAATATTGTGCTGAGTGGGAGCTGGAGCAATATAGCACAGCAGGTAGGATGTTTGCCTTGCACGCAGTCAACCTGGGTTCGATTGCTCTGCCCCTGTCAGAGAGCCTGGCAAGCTACCGAGTATCTTGCCCACACGGCAAAGCCTGACCAGCTTTTCATGATGTATTCAATATGCCAAAAACAGTAACAACAAGTTCTCACAATTTGTTATGAGAAGTTACTGGTGCCCACTCGAGCAAATTGATGAACAATGGAAGAACAGTGCTACAGTGCTATTATACCTACTTAATGGGCTGTAGGGATAGCACAGCAGGTAGGGCATTTGCCTTGCACGCTGTCAACACAGCTGACCCGAGTTCGATTCCTATGCCCCTCTCAGAGAGCCCACCAAGCTACCAAGAATATCTCGCCTGCACGTCAAAGCCTGGCAAGCTACCCGTGATGTATTGGATATACCAAACACAGTAACAAGTCTCACAGTGGGGACGTTACTGGGCCCGCTATAGCAAATCAATGAACAGCAGGAGGACAGTGCTACAGTGCTACAGTCCTGAGTAGAGTGAGTCAAAGAACAAGCACAGAATATGTGGAATATAAAGAAATGTATTAAAGGAATAAACAATAGCTGATGTAACAGACCCTGAGAGTCTGCTTATGAGACTGAGTTTGCTAAATTCTAGAGGGTGGGGGGAGATTAATGAGCGAGACACAGTGCAGAAGGGATAGTCATATCTGGCACTGGGTATAGCAACATTATTTTCCTAAAATATTAATATTAATACTATTGCAAATCAAAGTGCCTAAATCAAAAACATAATTTTAGCTTTTATTTACATCTACAAAGACTTTGAAGTTAAACCTTTGAAAATAATCAAGTGGACTATCTCAGTCAGCCTTTTATTTGCTAATTTATTTTTCTGAAATTGTACTTTATTAAAACTTGAGGCTTTAATAAAATAAAATATAATAAAATAAAATATTTTGGGACCATGAATTACAAAGTTACTTATAGTTGGGTTTTTATTTATTTATTTCTAAAATTTTTATTAGTGAAACACCATGAGGTACAGTTGTAGACTTACAAATTTTTGTGCTTGGATTTCAGTTATACAATGATCAAGTATACAAAATTCCATCACCAATCCTGCCACCAGTGTCATTTTCCCTCCACCAGTGTTCTCAGATGCCAACTCTTAGCCCCCACCCTTCCCCCAAGCCTGCCATCTTCACAGACAGATTTTAAGTTTGGTTACTAAGGCTTGAGTCTTGTGATTTCAATGTTGTTGACTCTGTGGTTTGGATATATTGCTCTATCATTCCTTAGTACCATCATCATACCCGGGTTCCCTTAACCCTTACTCCTCATTGCTTCTCATTTGTCTCCTTCCCTTCATCTTCACTCTATTTCTTTCCTTTGGTTAGCCTTTTGAGAAAATTATTTTCTTCCTTTCAAAAATTTTAAGCTGAATAGAAAACATAATAAATTTCTGTTAACTAACTTAAGCCAAAAAGAGGGTTGGTAGATCCAAAGAGAGACTAGATGCATTTACTTTAAATAAAAATTGCAAACAAATTTTAATAAGTATATTTATGATATGAAAATGATCAAGTATTATTGATGTAATGACTTATTGTACAGATGGTATGGAACCTTTTAAACTTGTATGTATATGTCCTAGTATTTTACTCACTTGCAAATTGTATACAGTCATAATTAGGGTCTCAGTGAGTGTCTTACCTTTTCTTTTTATTTTATTTCTATAAAGTTGTTCACAATATTTGGTTGCATTTATTATTCAAACACTAATCCCACCACCATTACCTTCTCACCACTATATTTCCATTCTGAACCTCAAATCCTGCCTCCAAAGCAGAACCAAAATAATTTATTGTGTATTGCTTATTATAAATAATCTGCTACAAATGACACAAAAAGGTTTCTTAGAGTAAAGTGTGTGAAGATTGTTGTATTTCACCCAGGACTCATTAAGCCCTTCTATAAGAAATTAGTAACATGTTGTTAAAGTTTGAGCTTTGTGTGCTTTCCTCCCTAAGATTGGTTGCCTTCTATATTAAATCCCATCAAATGTGGTGTATTACTTTTGGTATGTCGGTGGTGTAAAGTACGAGACGTCCAAGAATAGGTTGACTCATGAATGAGGCTCCTCTGGGTGTGTGGAGAGTGACCGTGAACATGGCGGTGGTTGAATTCTGGGGGTTTTCAGCTATTGGGGCTGACTCTGGGGTGGGGAAGGGTCTTACCTGCCTCCCTTTGGGTTGCCCAGAATCAAACAGCCTGGTGCAAGGTCTGGTGGCCTGTCTATGGCATATCAGCTTTACTTACCTGAGCAGTAAATTCTACTAGTAAATGAGTTAGCACTTGAGATTTTTTCCACTGATTTATTTTTTAAACAAAAGCTTTACTCTGTTTTAAGATGTTAATGTTTACTTTGAGATAAGTGTCTCATTTGTCAAATGGATGCAATTTATAGTTTTTTTTCAAATTTGAATTCTGTATCCTTCAATATGTCAGGCAAATTTGCAAGCCAAAAAGAGAATCCTTCCCTTTCATTTTCTATAGAAGCATAAAAACTTTCCACATTTTATTTTCATATCTAGCCATAAAACACAGACATTATTATGGATAAAGCTTTAGAAAGATAAGTAAATAGAATAATAGGAACCAAAAGACCTCTCCATGACACTAATATAAATTGTAAAAACATTTAAAAAAGTAAATCTTCAAAATATGAAACCCACACAAGAAGTTAACTTTGACTATTACAGAATTCACAATTGATAAGTAGCAGAGGCAGCTAAGTCATGGCATATAAAAATTACCTCTTTAAGATTCTGTTCCCAGGGCCAGAGTGATAGTACAATGGGTAGAATGTTTGTCTTGCAAGCAGTCAACCTGGGTTTGGTCCTGGGCACATCATATGGTTGCTTGAGCCCACCATGGGTGATCCGTGAGTGCAGAGCCAGGAATAAGCCCTGAGCACTGCTGAGTGCGGCCCCAAGATAAAAGAAGATGCTGAAAGCAGCCCATGTTAGTGGACAACTTAAGTTGTTTCATTGCCAACAATGCTCCCCTTTTTTTAAAATTTAATCATTTTTTTTTATTAGTGAAACACCATAAAGTACATTTATAGACTTATAAATTTTTGTGCTTGGGTTTCAGTTATACAATGATCAAGTACCCATCCCTCCACCAGTGCCCATCCTCCCCCACCACGGGTCCTAGCATCCCTCCCACCCCCCGCCCCCCCCCTTCCCACCCTGCCACTGTGGCAGGGCATTCCCCCCTGTTCTCTCTCTCTTCTTTTGGGTATTGTGTTTTGCCAGAGAGGCATTGAGTGGCAATCATGTTTGGTCTATAGACTACTTTTAATGCTCCCCTTTTTAAAAAAATTTATTTCTATATAGTTGTTGACAATAATGGATTACATTCAATATTTTGACAACAGTCTCACCACCATTACCCCTTCACACCACCATTATTTTGAATTTTCCTGCCACCACTCAAACCTGCTGAAAATGCAGATGCTAGATAAGTTAATTTCTACTGCTTGTTATAAATAGTGTAAGGTGTCACTCCTGGAATTGTAAAATTTTAGATAATTCAGGTTTGGAGAAATCTCTGCAGCGAGCTTCTTGATTCCAATTTCTTTTGTGTGTCTCCGGATCATAGTCCTCCATCAAAATATAGAAAAGAGCTGTTCAGCCACCATTTACCTCTACAAGCAGTAATACTGAGTGACTCATTAAGTTACAAAAATAATGTTACATTTTAAAATAATATCTGTGGAAGCCTCTAGCCACAAATCAGAAAACCCTAGGATTCTAATATTTCAGCAACTCATGATGATAAATATTTCCATACAATTAAACATTCTGATCTCTACCTCCATTCTTACCTTGATTGAAAAGGTAAAAGGATTTGAGTGTGTGTGTGTGTGTGTGTGTGTGTGTGTGTGTGTGTGTGTGTACGAGCGCAAGCTTTTAAGGTCAATAGTCTAACAATTATCTTTTGATTTGTCTTTTTTCCAATCCCTACTTCCTCTAGGCATTTGCTAGAGGAAAATCACATGTGGCTAAGGTATAAAGCTGCTTCTTAGTTTCCTGTTCAAGAAAGGTCCCTCTTCCAGTATTAAAGAGCACAGTTAGCTTCTTTCTGACCCATGTCAGCATGAGTCATATTCTTTCTACTCTCTGGCAGTCCCTGGTCAATGACTAACCAAGGTGGTGGTACAATGATCTGATCTTTTCTACTAGGTGTGTGGAACCTTTAGGGAGCATTTTTTGCTAGTGTCCTACTTGGGTCTGAAAAAACTTCTGAAGTCTTTATTGTAGTCCAATAGATCCCTCTGTCCCATTCTATTTTCTTCCTTTCCTCATCTCTAGGAGTTACTTTCCAACAAACTTGTACTTCTGTGTTCATCTCAGCCACTTGTTCTCTCCTGGTAAGCTTGAAATAGGAGCTGTCTGGATAGGTAGGTAGCAGTGGTAAGGTAATGTGAATGCTTTCTCTCACGGATGGCTCCTAGCTCACAGGAGTGATCAAATTGTTTAAATATTCACCCAGAGTGAGCTGGAATACTTAGCTTGTATGGTGTTCTGGTACAAGGGCAGGTACTAAGTTAGTATAGTAGTTCAGGGGTTTAAATGCACCGAAAGATCAAATGGAATTGACCGGTGTCACTAAGCTTGAATCTCTTTGCTAACTTACAAAGAAGCTAACTTACAAAAGAAGAGCACAATGAATGAAGATCAAACACAAGCTTTGGTAGTCAGAGGGACTGAGTTCTATGGGTGATTGTTCATACAAGGCAGATCTGTCATGTGAAAATAAATACTCTAATTCAGAAAACCTCAAGCCTGTAATGTGGGATGAGGTCATTTGACCAAATGATTTAACTTACAAATCTTCTGCAACTGCAGAAATCACCCACTCTTGTTCTAATTAACTAACTTCAATGTTCCTTTAAAAAATCATAATAGGGAAGCAACAGCTATCCCATACTGTTGTAGCATATATTCCTAGTGGTTAAAGTATAACCCAGTTAGGGATGAACTCCATCTGATAAGAGATGACAGGAATGAGTAGTACATTCTGAAGGAAATGCAAGACCTAACCAGTGTGGACCAGCAGGACCTGGGGCAGACCTAGGCACTAGAGGCTATGGGAACCTAATTAAGTGGGTTCAAAAATTTGATTGGTCCTTGGAGTATTTATCAATACATGTCATTTTGAGGGAATACATTATTTGGGGGTGAGTTTGTGGCTCAGGTAACTTCTAGAATTCAAATAATGCAGTGCTCCACCCTGAGGTTGAACTAACTTGACATTGTCCAGTATCACCACCAGAGAAAGGAAGAAAAGACTGAGCAGAGTGGCTCTACTGGAATGGTGATAGTATGTGTGACCAGAGGAGTCACCAGAGGATCATAGGAGTTCATAGGAGCCACTACTGTTGTTTTTCTGATAGGTTGTCATTAAAAATAAAACCAATATTATATCCTAAACGCAGATTCTGAATGCTACTCTTAGCAAGGGAAAGGAATCAGTCATGATGGCTTCTATTATATCTTCATTTAACCCATTTTCCCAGTGCATAAACCAGATGGATCCTGGAGAATGTAGATCAACCAAGTTGTAGCTGTTATAAAAGGTGTAGTTTTATTGCTAGTTTTATTGTTTATTTAGACTATTTTGTAACAGAACTACCTAATAAATACATGTCTAAATCAATATTTTCTGTTTCATTTAGAACAGAAATTTAGGGGAAAAAAATCTTCTCCAACATGACACAAATAATAGCAACTAATTTAAACTTTTTCCCCAAGAAAAGAAATTAAATAGGGATTAATTAAGAGATTCCCCCCTCTTTTTTTTCACACGGTACAAACAATAGTATTTAATTTAAACTTTGGCCCTGAGATCAAACTCTCACTCTCAGTCGCAGTTTCATCAGAAAACAATACAAATATCCCACTGAACATCACAATGACCCATCATACCCAAGGCACTGTGTTTACCAAACCTGGGGACCAGCACTCTGGAGGCCTGGGAAGGGTCACGTGTACCCCAGAATATGAGAGATAAATATTTTGATTGTCCCTGTTCACAGAAGATTTTAGGGTTTCAGGGACTGAGGGTATTCTGGGTTATCCTCCACAGAGAACATCGCTAGAGCTTATAACCATCATTTCCCTCCAAGGAAGAACAATGCTTGTTCAGCCCCATCAGCATCTGGAAGCAAAACATTCAGCGTTTTGGAATATAGATCCCGTCCTCAGTACAAATGCCAAGAAAGACGGACCCCTTGAGTGAAAGCTAGGTAGGAATGGGCCGCAGATTCAGGTCTAGCATCTGCTGCCCAGGTTGCAGCAGGTCCAGTTGCAGCAGGTCCAGCTAGGGCAGGTCAAACTGCAGCAAGTATAGTTGCAGTAGATCTAGCTGCATTAGGTCCAGTTGCAGCAGGTCCAGGTTGCAGCAGTTCCTGGGTGCAGTCAATTACAGCAGGTCAGTTGCATCAGATACAAACTGCAGCAGGTCCAGGTTGCAACAGGTCCAAGTTGCAGCAGGTCCATTTGCAACAGGTCCAGTTGCAGGAGGTCCAGCTTACAGCAGCTCCTGGGAGCAGTCAATTGCAGCATGAGATCCAAACTGCAGCAGGTCCAGGTTGCAACAGGTCCAGGTTGCATTTCCAACAGGTCCAGGTTGCAGCAGTCCAGCTGCAGCAGATCCAGGTTGCAGCAGGTCCAGGTTGAAGTAGGTCCAGTTGCAGCAGATCCAGGTTGCAGCCCATTGGGTAGCTGGTGCTTTAGCTGGGCAGATAGCCCTAGGAGAGGAATCCTGGCAAGAAAGGCAGGTAGGTTGAAAGTTGTGTAAACTCAAAAAAGACAGCACAGCAGCAGCAGCGGTCTATCTGTCCCACTGCCAGTATTCGGTAATTTCACGCCGGTTCCTCCACCCCGGGGTGGTCGATGGCAATGGGCAGGCGAAGGAAGGAACAAGGGCGAGGCTGGTTGGTCTCAGTTGCAGTTTATTCCAATCCCATCTCCATTCTCCTCGGATTCTCCTCCTGCTTCTTCCTCCTCCATGCTACTTCATTCTCCTTCTCAATCCCCCTTTATCCTCCTTCTCTGGATTCTGATTCTGATCTCCCAACCCATTCTTACAGTCTAGTTAAATCCCAAAGCATGAGGGGTTGGGGTAACAATTACATATAGGTGCTATCACAATCAATAGGGGTAGAATTCTTTCCTTCAGGGACATCCGCTCCTAGGACCAATCCACCCTAGAGCAGATTCTGCTGGGTATGTTTCTCCTCTCCTTGTCTAACAAACATATAAGCATCTATAATATAAATCGTTTTATATGGATACAGTAAGAAATACCTTAAACTTATAGAATTACCCTCCTAGGGCCATCTCGATCTCAGACTATAGTGCTCAGGCCAGATAGTCTTTCCTGCCCCTCGCAGGGTCCTAGTCTCGTCGTTACTTTTGGATCATGACAGCATTTGTCTATGATCAAACTCTTAACTTATTGTTAAGAATTGTGGCACTTTGGCCTGACCCATTTCAATGCCAGGGTATATCTCACTGCTTTCCCTGGGTCCATTCAGTCCCTTGTTGGGATCCTGCTTTTGGGGTGTTAGGAACTAAGGGCAACTGAGGTTTAAGTCGAGAAAGCAGATGTCCGGGAGTGAATAAAATTCAAAGTCAATTAAATCCTAAATTACAAAGCATAGTGTTAATGGTCTTCCTGTATCTATACAAAAAGGGCATTGCTTTAAAGTAAACTGTTCAAAAGGCATAAGGAGAGGAGAAAGGCAATATTACACTCACATATAAAATCCTAGATTTCTGAGGAATCTAACTTACAAGTTAACAGAGTCTGATTAGGGGGAAAGTTGATTAACTGGTTGGGGAGGAGAGCATAGGGAAGAGTTTACAGATAAACACAATGGAATGGAAGTGCCTCAGGAGCACTGTGATAAACCTGAGTTCCTCATGGAGAAAGGGAGAAAGGACAAAGCGATGTCATCCTATAGGAAGTCTTGAACATTCCTCTCTGAATCCATTCTTTCTCTTAGAAAATTGTTAGGGAATTGTTTTGTCTTTATGTTTCTGTTGTTCTTGTTATGAAATGCTTTATTTTGTAAGAGACTATCTGCAGGATTGGAGAAAATACAACTGTAGGGCACTTGCCTTGGTGCAGTCTACTCATTTTATTCCCAGGCATCCCTATTGCCCCCTCAGTCCCACCAGGAGTGATCCCTGAGTGCAGAACCAGGAGCTCAGAACCCTGAGCACCACTGGTGTGGCCCAGAAGTAAAAAAAATAAGAGTATATTTGCAATAAAAGTTTCATAGAAGTTCCATGAAGCTTCACATAGGAGGTGGACGAAAGGATGCTATCAAGAAGATAATTCAGCTTTTTACATTTTCTTTTTCCACCCCTTTCTCACTTCAAACATAGTCATCCAAAGCATTTATCAAAAGAAGGATATGGAAGAAGAGAAACGAATGTGAGATGGTCTACATGACACATTCTATTTTACCCCTGCTTGATTCAGAGCTAATTTTTTCTCTCACTTGTTAGTTTGCTACAGAGTGGCTGTTTCATTCCCTGCTCCAGAAGGCTGGGAAAGTAATTTCTATCAATGCCTTCATTACTAGACATCCACTACAACAAATTGCATGTCTTGGGGAATTCATTACAATGTGCTTTTACCTGTATATTGTAAGTACTACATTGCCTGTAAAGGACTCTTGAGTTCCTTGGAGAAAAATGTTATTTATTCTTCGTAGGTCTTTTAGCATCTCTTAAAAATGTTTGACTTCTAACAGATTGAAAACATTTTCTAACAGGAAAAGCAGAGCAACTGATTTTAGACACAAAACCATAAAAAAATCTTGCAATAATTGAGACAACAGAAAAAAGATCTCTTATTAGAAAACATTTGTTTCCATGATCAGGATAATTAAATTGTCAATCTCACTTGCAATGATAAATATTTGTGGAATTAACGTATTAGTCATATACTTCATGTGAGAAAGTTTGCCAAGTAAGTCCTAATTGAAGGACACATAAAAAAATTATACTTTGTCCTCAAAGTATTACATGGAATAATATAAAAACAGAGGCCTATAGGTAAATTTATGGGTTATACCTATAGGTGGTATATGTGTGTGTGTATCTCCCTCTTGCTATATATATATATATATATATATATATATATATATATATATACAGGCTTTTGGGTCCTACCCAGCAGTACCCAGTGTGTGTGTGTGTGTGTGTGTGTGTGTGTGTGTGTGTACGCACTGGTGTTGAGGTCCCACCCAGGGTGCTTTCTGTCTTTGTGTACAGGGATTGTTTCTGGCAAAGTTCAGGACACTGTATGGGGGTGCCAGGTATTGAATCCAGATAGTTAACTGTCTTACCTGATGTACTCTCTCTCTTCAATCCTTACTCACACTTTTCTGAAGAGTGAGTAGCTAATATGGAATACCTTGTAGATTCCAGCGTGTTTTTTCTTTCTTTTCTTTTCATTTTCTTTTTTTTCCCTTTGGGACACACCCAATAATGCTCACAGGTTATCTCTGGTTCTGAAGTCAGGCTTGGGGAGTGGGGTTGGAGAACGTATGGGGTGCCTAGGATTGAACCCAGGTCAGCTGTGTATAAGACAAACCTCCCTTCCCACTGTACTATTGCTCCAGCCCTTCCAGAGTGTTTTTCCTTATTGAAGTTGGAGGCTGAGTGTTAAACCACGTTTAGCCTACTCTTTACCTTTCTTGAGGTAAAGGTAAAGGTAAAGGCCCTCCCGTTGATCGTCGATTTGCTCGAGCGGGCCCAGTAACGTCTCCATTGGAGACTTTGTTGTTACTGTGTCTGGCATATTGAATACTCTCGGTAGCTTGCCGGGCTCTCCGAGAGGGGCGGAGGAATCGAACTCGGGTCGGCCATGTTGGCCGCTTGTAAGGCGAACGCCCTAAAAAAACCTAAGGGGCTGGAGTGATAGCACAGCGGGTAAGGCATTTGCCTTGCATGTGGCCGACCCTGGTTCAATTCCCAGCATCCCATATGGTCCCCTGAACATGGACAGGAGTAATTCCTGAGTGCATGAGCCAGGATTAACCCCTATGCATCGCCAGGTGTTACCCAACCCCCGCACCCCCTGCCAAAAAAAAAAAAAAAAGAAACCTACGAAAAACCTAAAAAAAAGAAAAACCCCATAAAAACTTACCCTCCTAGCACCCTGCCTTGTGTTGGGAGATTAAACCAGGAGAACATTGAATAATGTCACTTAGGAAAACAGCAAAAAAATTCTATTTATCAATCCAAGGAGGCTGAACAGGAGAGAAGAACATCTCACTCGTACAGCCCCTCCTGTCATTCTCAAATCACATCCGCAGCACAGAATATGTTCTTGGAAGCTTAGAGCATAAACGGGCTGCAATCACAGGCCTTCAAGGTCTCAGCCTGGTTTTTCATCAAATGCACCTTCTCATGAATTATTGCTATCAAAGAAAAGTGCAGATTTACACTCCCAAACTTTTGCCCCAGGGTCATTCTACTTTCTGCAAGAAAGTTTACAAATTTGGGTTATATTTCTATAAAATGAAAATGCGATGTTTAATACTTTTTTGTGCATTTGGGTTAATCAAATATTCTGGTTAATTTTGTGTGACCCTTCATATCATACTTGGATTGCATATTTTAATGAATTAGAATAAAATAAGGCTGGATAATTAACACAAACTACATGGCTCCTGTTTAACCATTCTTGTGAGGTCTAGGGTTCACCGTAATGAATATTCATCACTAGCAATGTAACCTTTATTATGTTACATAGGCATTTTGAAAGTCTTTCTTCATTTAAAATTGGACTATTAACACTTTAGCTACCCAAGTATTTGTCTCAAACATTAAATGATATAACAAATGTGAAAGTGCTTTGCAAAACATTAAACCTATTAGAGGTGACATGGATTGTGAAGCAGTGAGATTTCAGAGGCAACTGACTAAGCTTTAAAGCAAATTCCTTAAATTAATATCACATGTAGAACAAATATTATTACTATAGAGACACACTGCATCCATGGAGCATATAAATACCAGTTAACAGAGACAGCTGGCTAACCAAAAGACATTTGGTCCAACACCTTGTTACATATTAGAAGTGCAGTAATAATTTTTTAGAAAACCCACATTATTCTAAAATCAGTTTAAAAAAACTGAAGACTTAATTTTTTGGGCATAAACTTCACTCCAAAGTAAAACACAGACCAGTTCATGTCTACAGTCCTTCCAAACCTTAGATTCAGTTGTGTGATTGTAATGCTGTATGGTGTAGACATACTATGCCCATTCTCACTATATTCTACTCCCTATCACAGTTCTTTTTGAATGTTACACACGTAGACATGGTAGGAATGTAATACTTAGTGATTGAAGATACTTGTGTAGAGTAGAAATATCCAGATTGCTAAAAGAATGTTGAAATCAAATATTGTAATTTTTCAAACACTGTGATTCTGTAGCAACTAGTAGTCTTATGTATTGGTGAATAAATGTTTTCTGGTGATTCTGAACCTGAATTATTTCAAAATTTATTTCCTATGGAACAGAAAAGGTAAGAATCTATTCTTTGAGGTTAATATTTTATCATAGTTAAATATTTATGTCAATTATGTCTCATTAACCCATATGTGTTACTTTATTTTTTCCAAGTTGAGTTATGTGCTTCCTTTTCAAATAATTGATTGTGTATCTGAAAATTTCGGGCTGAAGCGATAGCACAGTGGGTAGGGCGTTTGCCTTGCAAGCAGCCAACATAGCCGACCCGAGTTCAATTCCTCCGCCCCTCACGGCGAGCCCGGCAAGCTACCAAGAGTATCTCGCCCGCACGGCAAAGCCTGGCAAGCTGCCCGTGATGTATTCGATACGCCAAACACAGTGACAATTGTCACAATGGAGACGTTACTGGGCCCGCTCGAGCAAATCGATGGACAACGGGAGGACAGTGACAGTGACAGTGATCTCAAAATTTCATTGCATATTTTAAAAAGATCATTTACAAGGAGAGAATTCTTTGAAATTTTTGTAAAAATATCTTTAGTACCGAACACAGTGTTTACTGTTACCACCATTAAGAAGTCTCAATACATGTTTCTGTTACAGTTTAAGAAGAAAAGATTCTTTCTTTCTTTCTTTGTTTCAATTAAGATCTTTGAATGTATCCTTTGAAAATAGACTTCATTTTAAAGTAATATGTCTATGTCAAATTTATTGCATGACATTCTCCTGAAACTACATTTATTTTTTCTCCCTTCTTACTAATCAGTATATTTATTGATTTTAGTATTTTTTTTAAATTTTCTATTTCAGTTCACTTGATGTACAATAGTATTCTCACTTCAGGTACGCAACATGATTCAACATTTTGTACACACTGTAAAGCTAACAACATACTAAGTCTTATACTACCATTCTTAAGTCACTTTCAAATTTATAATAAATATTATTTACTAGACCTCTATTCTAAATATTTTTAAAATGTTCTTTCTTATTTTGTAACTGGAAATATGTTCCTCTTGATCCTTTTGCCCATTTAACCCATCCATCAACAAATCGTTCTCCTTTGATAACCACCAATTTACTTTCTGTCTCTGTGATTTGAAGTTAGCCTATTTTTATATTCCACATAAAGACGAATCATAGGGTATTTGTTTCTTCTTTCACTTAAAATAATATCCTTGAGGGCAAGATTGAACTCTTACAAAGGCAAACCAGGCATTCCCCCTTCGAATGATCTCCCCAGTTCAATATGCTTTACAACTTTCATGGGGGGATGCATCTATAACTAATTTTTATAATAGTTTTAATATTGAAGTTCTTCTTTCTTAAATATTTTGCTAGTTTTTAAGTAGCACTGTATCACTGTCCTCCCATTGTTCATCGATTTGTTTGAGCAGGCACCAGTAACGTCTCTGTTGTGAGACTTGTTGTTACTGTTTTTGGCATATCGAATACGCCGCAGTGAGCTTACTAGGCTCTGCTGTGTGGGTGGTATACTCTCAATAGCTTGCAGGGCTCTCCAAGAGGGATGGAGGAATTGAACCCGGGTTGGCCGCATGCAAGGCCAACCACGCCCTACCCACTGTACTATCGCTCTATCCCAAAATGAAAATAGAAATGTGAAAAATTCTTCCAGGTGATATTGAAAAACATACACATATTTAGAATAATGGCACTGTTTTATATTCATGGGTTTTGTATATGATCTGAGCGAATGCTAAATTTAAGACTTTACACTCTAGACAGATTTTAAAGTGCAAAGTGTGTGTGTGTGTGTGTGTGTGTGTGTGTGTGTGTGTTTAGACCTGGCAAAATCCATGTCTACTACTAAAGACCAAAGTGTTATTGAAGAACTTGCCGAAAATCTATGTGTTTAGATCAAGAATTCGGTTTCTAACCCTGCAGGTATGAATGCTACCTGATTTGAGGAAAGCTTACTCTCTATTTGCCAAGTTTTCATTTTGCTCAGTTTTTAAGTAGTTAATACAATACTTTTACATAAAATTACGTTTTCTTTCATAGACGTTCTTTTTTTTTTTTTTTTTTTTTGCTTTAGCAGGTAGGGCGTTCGCCTTACAAGCGGCCAACATGGCCGACCCGAGTTCGATTCCTCCGCCCCTCTCGGAGAGCCCGGCAAGCTACTGAGAGTATTCGATATGCCAGACACAGTAACAACAAAGTCTCCAATGGAGACGTTACTGGGCCCGCTCGAGCAAATTGACGATCAACGGGAGGGCCTTTACCTTTACCTTTACCTTTTGCTTTTTGGGTCACACCCAGTGATGCTCAGGTGTTACTCCTGGCTCATGCACTCAGGAATTACTCCTGGCAGTGCTTGGGGGACCATATGGGATCCTGGGAATCAAACTCGGGTCAGCCATGTTATCTGCATGCAAGGCAAACACCCTACCCGCTGTGCTATCACTTCAGCCCCAATGTTCTTTTTTTTTTTTTTAAAGAAGTCAATTTTATTTATTTATTTATTTATTTATCTTCTTGGGGTCACACCCAGCAATGCTCAGGGGTTACTTCTGGCTTTGCACTCAGAAATTACTCCTGGCAGTGCTTGGGGGACCATATGGGATGCCGGGGATTAAACCCGGGTTGGCTGCGTGCAAGGCAAACGCCCTACTCGCTGTACTATCGCTCTGGCCCCTCATAGATGTTTTTGTTTCAAATTAGTGACATTTCCTTTCATCTTAAAAGCCTTTACTTTTTCTTGTATATTTTGTTTAATGTTAGTAATTCTTTTAGCTTTTGTTTGTCTGAAAAAATTTTGATGTGTTCTTCAATTCTAAAAATGATAACCTTGTCAGGTAGAGTTCTTTTTTGAAATACCTGTGTTATTTAAAATTTTTTAAAAATTTATTCTTAAAAAATTTTAATTTTTTTTCACTGTGAGATCCTGACCCAGGTTCAATTCCTCTGCCCCTCTCGGAGAGTCTGGCAAGCTACCGAGAGTATCCTGCCTGCACGGCAGAGCCTGGCAAGCTCCCCATGGCATATTTGATATGCCAAAAACATATCCGGTGCCCGCTTGAGCAAATCTATGAACAATAGGAGGACAGTGCTACAGTACTACTGTGAGGTACACAGTTGCAGAGCTGTTCATGATAAGGTTTCAGTCATACAATGATCCAACACCCATCCCTCCACCAGTGTCCATTTCCCATCACCAATGACCCCAGTTTCTCTCCCACCACCTTCCTTCCTTCCTTCCTTCCTTCCTTCCTTCCTTCCTTCCTTCCTTCCTTCCTTCCTTCCTTCCTTTCTTCCCTTTCTCTTTCTCCCCCCTCCCCTCCACTCCCCTCTCTAGGGAAAGTATTCTTGGTTGGAACATTTTTTCCCTTTCAGTATGTTGAATATATCAAGCTACTCCTTACTGGCCTGAAAAATCCTGGTCAAGGAAAAAAAAGTTTTTTCATGGTCTTATGCTGAGAGATGGCCCTGTGTGTAACACATTTTTATTTTAAGATTTTTTTTTATATTTCATCAGTTTAACAATAGTGATAGCACAACGGGTAGGGCATTTGCCTTGCATGTGGCCTACGGGGCCGACCTGAGTTTGATTCCTTCACCCCTCTCGGAGAGCCTGGCAAGCTACCGATAACATCTCGTCTGCAAGCAAAGCCTGGCAAGATACCTGTGATGTATTCAATATGCCAAACACAGTAACAACAAGCCTCACAGTGTTACTGGGTCCACTCGAGCAAAGCAATGAACAATAGGAGGACAGTGCTACAGTTTTATATTTAACTTTTCTTCTTTGCTATGCTGGATACCAAACCTAGAGCCCCCACTAGAGATATAGATAAGCTCTACCTTCCTGAGCTATAACCTCCACCTCTTTGCATTTAAAATTTGATATTTTTATTATGATGTGTCTTGGTGGGTATCTCTTTACTCAGAATTTGGAATTCTCTGTGTCTCTTGTACCTGAATATCTATTTCCTCCCCTAGACTGAGGGAGGTGATTTTTTTAAAAACCATTATCTTCCATGTAAGTTTCTACCTTACAAAAGCTTTTCTTGGGCCAGAGGGATAGTACAGCAGCACTATAGTAGTAGGGCCTTTGCCTTGGACGTGGTCAACCTGGGTTTTGATCCCTGGCATCCCATATGGTCCCCCCTGTACTGCCAGGAGTTCAGAGCTAGGAATAACCCTTGAGCACTGCCAGGTATGACAAAAAAAAAAGCCTCAAACCTCTTTATTTCCCTTTAATTTTGCTGCTCTGAGTAGACACCGCTGCCCTGTCTCTGAGTTCATTTCTCCATGATTCCACTTTTTAGATACTGTTCAAATCCTATATGTATTTTTCATTTCAGTTATTGTATACTTTAATTTTGTGACTTATTTTTTGGTTTTTTATTGGGTTTTCTATCTAATTTCTCACTATATCAATTCTTCTGCAGGGTTTGATGAGCAAGATCATGTCAATTACCTGGAGTTCTTTCTTTTTAGCTAGTTTCTTGCCAGCTATATTTTCTCTCTCTACGGTCCACTTTGAATACTTTATCTATTAAAATTCTTATCTCTGTTTCATTAACATCTTTTCCTAATGTTGTACCTTATTCTTTTGATTAGAACATATTTCTCTTTTCCTCATTTTGTTTTACTCTGTTTATTTTTATGTATTAGTATTAGGCATAATAGCTATTGACCCAGTCTTTGAAGGATGAGCTTATATAGATATTGAAATTTATAGTCAATTTCACCCTATTTCTTTCCCTTTTTTTCTTACCTTGATATATTTAACTTGCTGAAAGGGACAGAACCTCCTTTCCTTCTGCTTTTATTATTTTTTTCTTTGTTTATTCTGTACCCTGTGGTGAACAAAAAAGCTACTCTTGGTTAGGTGGTTGGTGTCACTCCTGGTCTTAGGGGACTGTGAGGTGCTGAAAATCAAACATAGACTCCCCAAAAGTCCTGCGTATTCTCTAACCCTTTGTACTAGTTCCTTTTTCCAACATTCCCAATTTCTTGGTTGACTGTTAAACATTTGTGAGTGTCTATACCTGTTTTATTTGGATAGGTTCAATTTATTGAGAGATTGGTAATACCTCTCATTCTTCTAAGGTGTAAGGGTCTCTTTTAGCACTGAGTTTAATGAGGATTGAAGGAAAGACCCTTAGATATCCTCTTAAAATATGCCAATAGTGTGTAGTTTCAGTTTGAAAACCTGAACACCTCTGGCTCTGATGACAAGGAGCTTTCTTCTTGGAGATGCAGATAAGAATCTGGCATATAGGTCAGTGAATAACCTCCTTCCTAGGATATACTCAGAGTTGTATTGAGTTCAAGGAAATCCTAAGGATAGGGTCTTTCAATGTTCATTCCTTCAGTGATACTTTAGCTATCACTAGGTAAAGTATCTTGGTAAGGTGGTTGGTGTAAGGGATAAAGGGAGGGGAATAGATTATGCGAGAGGGAAGGAGGATTCATGATCACGGCCATGTTGGGTGAAAGAACACTGGCGTGTAATTTGTTTGATGATGTTTTAGTGGAGTTTCATGAGGGAGCTGTGAATTCATTGGCTCCAGGTTCTGTATGATAAAGTGGTATGGTTCCGTCTAGTTTCTTTATTCCCAGAGAAATGTCCAAAATACTCTTCAAAAAGCTTCAAAAGATGCTTTTATATGGGAAAAGCATAATCTCAGAATATTGAAACAAAAATACCAAGAAGAGGATAAATGGAGGAGGAGAAGTTAGAAGAGAGGTTCTCAAAGTATCATAGGGGTAAGGTACGGGGCCTTGGGTTCATCAGTGCTAGAGAGATGAGGTATATCTAAATCACTATACCAATGGAACTAAAAGCATGGGACCCAAACTACAATAACTAAATTTAAAAATGTATCAGTCAAGGAATCAGATTGGGGTGCGGGAGGAAACTTAGGGTCATTCATTGAGAGATGGGATCAAAGGGTGAAAGTATTGGCTTGGAGGATGGAATATTGCTTGCCTGTAACCTTATTGTGAACACTGTAGCACTGTAGCACTGTCATCCCATTGTTCATCGACTTGCTCGAGCAGGTGCCAGTAACATGTCCTTTCGTCTCAGCCCTGAGATTTTAACAGCCTCTCCTCTCGTCCTTCCCAACTCTGCCTTATTGGAGGCTCTTTCAGGGTCAGGGGAATTAGACCCGTTATTGTTACTATTTTTTGCATATCAAATATCCCATAGGTAGCTTGCGGGGCTCTGCCATGCGGGTAGAATACTCTCAGTAGCTTGCTGGGCTCTCTGATAGGGACAGAGGCTTTTGTGAGCAACTTTTGTAAAACATGGTTTCTTTAAAAATTGTTTTGAGATTAGCTAATAAAATTGCTACATATGTGACAGGCCTTTTTCAAATATCTGCTTTAGGGCCAGGTTCTTGGGGAAGAAATTTTATGCTTGCTTTTTCATTAATTAATTTATATAATGGGCCACACATAACAGTGCTCAGGTCTGTATTTTGCAGCTGTTCACAGGGGTCATTCCTGGAAATGTTCAGGGGATCACATATGGTGTCTGAGATCAAACTTGCACACAATGCAAGCACCCCATCCACTGTATTATTCCTTAGACCTTGTGCTTGCTCTTTTTATGTATTTATTTATTTATTTATTTATTTATTTTTAATGAATCACCGTGAGATACATTTACAGACTTACAAACTTTCGTGTTATGTTTCAGTCATACAATTATCGAGTACCCATCCCTCCACCAGTGCCCATTCTCCACCACCAATGGTCCTAGCATCTCTTCTGCCACCACTCCAGTCCCCCCTCCATGGCAGGAGGATTCCCTTTTACTCTCTCTCTCTCTCTCTTTCAGGGTGTTGTGGTCTGTAATGCAAATAAAAAGTGACCATATGATTGGTCTACAGTCTACTTTTGGTACACATCTCCCATCCCGAGCAGGTCCTCTAAGCATCCTTTACTTGGTCCCTTCTCTATCTGATCTGCCTTTTCCCCCCAGTATGTGAGGTGGACTTGCTCTTTAAAAGCAGATTCAATTAACCATCACTTCTTAGGTCTCCTGGTCATAGGTAATGTTGATTTTAAAAGCCAAGTGCCTAGGGAACTTGTATCCAGTGCAGATTCCAAGGATTAGGAGACAGTTTTAGGATGTAAACCCTAATTCCATAGGAAGAAGCCACCTTTGTGAAATCCTTCCTAATTGTAGGCTGCTACAATGATGGTGAAGTTTCTTGTCAAAATAGCACCTTTGCCTTTTCTACCCATTTTGGTATTGTCCATTGTCCCTTTTTTGTGCAAAAGAGGCTCTGTGAACTTTTTCAAAACAGAATGGCTACATCCATAACTGTGTATTTGTAATAACCCTGACAGGAAGAACATCCTGGATCTTTTTACATTCCTATCTTAAACTACCTCTTAGGGAAAATGCTTTTAATCATAGAGGCAACTTCTTGATTTAACAATTTGCCTATATAAAAATCTACTGGAAAAAAAAGGACTTCCCAAGGGGTAAAAGTAAACGATAGTTTGTTGTTGTTGTTGTTGTTTGGAACTCTAACATTTGAAGTGAGCATCTGGGACTATATCCTCCTTGCACTTTGTTCATATGTAAGGAAAAATGAAAATTCTGAAAAGACATCTGTATTGTAAATCAAAATACATTGCTGAAATCAATGTTGAGTTGACATTCTGCTTGCAAATATTCTTTAGAGATTGGATCTTGTAAATCTCTTTTCCATCTGGTTTTTATGTCTGCTCAGGGACTTGTAGGCACAGAGTTGTCTAGGATATGCTCAGAATGTTGAAATAAAGTGTGTGGTTTTTAATAAAAGGTTAGCCGGGAGGGGAAGATGTTGTCTTGGTCATACCTAAACTGCTTATATATCTTGTAACTCAGCTTAACTTTTGGAAACTTTGGGGTGTGTTTTCTTGGAATAAGAAAACTTATTTGAAGTCTTGAAATAATCCTACACTGCAACTTATATCTCATAAAGAAAATTTTGCTGGAAGGATAATTTTTATTTTTAAACACAGGAAGGGAGAGCAACAGAGACAAGTTGGTGATTGCAATTTCCCTTCAGCATAGAATTGCACCATTTTCATTAAATTAATGATGACATGAACAATTGTTTATATAAAAATCTTATTTCCTTATTTAAAGTTAAGTTGTGAATGTTTATCTCCTGTGAAAAGTCAAATTTAATGATGACAAAGAAAAAATTGTTATATTTCATGATGAAATAAATGCTCATGATTATAGCAACATCTGGAATTGATATTCTCCCTTGACCTTAATGAGAGAATGGTGTTCTGCATGGACCCTCTAAGTCAGAACATAACCACCATCATCATCATCACATAGCATCTATTGAACTCTACGTTCTAATTGCAGATTAGTGGCTAATCTTTAATCGATAGAAATCATAGGTTCATGCAGAGGAAGTCGATTTCAATTCTCCCCTTAGAGGCATGAAGTTGGCTCTTCTTCTTCCATGGTGTGTGTGTGTGTGTGTGTGTGTGTGTGTGCGCACACACACACATGCACAGATACATGTTTGTGTATGCATGTCGGTATATACTCCCATCTTCTAAGATGTGTATAAGTGTATACTAGAGTTTCCCAAAAGTGAATGAGAAGGGAACAAATTGAAGAGGCCTGTATGACTCAAAAAATCCTTTTCTCTGAAGAAATAGTTAAACAGGTCTACAAAAGCTAGGAGTCATGATTGAGAATAAGCAGGCCTTATATAGCTAGGGACCAGTAGGACCACACCCAGCTGGGCACAGTGGTTCCCAGGGCTATATCCAGCAGTACTGTGAGAAAGAGGAATGTAGTGCCAGGAATCAGACCAGGGTGCATGCAAAGTCTGTGGGTTAAAGTCAATTGTTCTTTTGATCTTAAATAGACTCAAGTGAGAAAAAATCATGGAAGGAATAATGAGTATTAAACTTTTCCCTTTACAGGCATTTGAAGATTATTGTTGTATCCATTGGTGAAGTAAGTGGGGGATATTAAGTCAAACTCATCCTATTTTCCATTATAGTATCTCCTTCCCTTTTATTTTTACATCTAATATCCTCTACCCCAACTGAAGTACTCAAAAGAATAACGAATCTGGAGATCTCCTGTTGACTATTAAGGTTGTAGACTTAATTTTGCATTCAGTTTCGTTTGGGGCCTATTCCCAGAAGAGCTCCTGACTTTGTATTCAGAAATCACTCACAGCAAGCTTAGGGGGACCATATAGGTTTGAACCTGCGTTGACTGTGTGCAAGACAAACCCCCATCCACTATACTATTTCTCTAGACACTGTAGATTAATTTTAATACTGAACAGGATAAAAAAAATTAGCAAAGTGAAGTGTTTTTAAATTTCCACTGATTCCTCACTTACCACTAAGGAGCTCATCATTATTTAATAATAGAATGGCTTCCGTGTCTTAGCATCTAAATTTAGAATTTTCTTTTCTTTTTCAGTGTTAGTCATTTCGTTTACTATAAGAAGATTTATTCAATGGAAATTTTGTCTACATATACTGTTCCCTTGATGACTTAAGTCTCTTACTTCTGCCTGAACTATAAATCCCCTCATTAAGCCTTTGTAAAGTTCTGTATTCAAAGGATAGTTTAACAAGTTATCTACTCCATGTTTGTCAACCTTTGAGAGACTGCACGGCTGACAAAATATTCTGTATTCCCTTTTACTAGGCAGATGTGCATTACTTTAGATTTTACCTAACTTATGAAGTAAACCCAGAGTATTATGGGCAACTCTTTCCCCAAAGCTAAAGACATCAGTATCACCACCTACACTATATACTTTACAATTAAGTTTACAATTAAGTTACAAAAAATGTCAGTCACTCATAAAATCTATAAAGTATATATGGTAAATTACAACAGTAGGAAGCTTATAAATTAGATTTTCCACTACTATAAAATATCCAGTATACAACATGGGAATCTTTTTAAAAATAATTTTTAATCACTTATTCAGTTATCAAGTAAACTGTGTTTTCTTGCAGTACTTGTAGATTTCAATTTAATATTCAGTATCTGATATTTTCTCTTTAACTGTGCTTATCCACTTTGCTTCCATTCATCATACCACTTGGGACTTTCTTTAATTTTTGCTTATCTATCATTAGAGTGTCATTTGCATATTACTCAGTAACCTTTAAATATGTTTACTGCAACTAAAAAATTAAAATAGTTTTTTTTTATTAGTCATACCATTATTCTCTGGTATAATAGTGTTTGTTAGTTTGTGCTGTAATGGATGCATGTTGGAGTTTGTGTATATGTGATATGTGTACAAAAATATAAGACACTGCTGCTTTAATTAGTGATGTTCCAGGACAGATTCTGTGCCTTATGGTTTAAGGAGCTGTTTGAGATGAAGTCTACACAAATAAGTCATTTTTATGCCAGTTGCTTTCTCTTTCTATTGCACCACAATTTACCCATTACGATGGCTATAAAGACATTAAAGCCAGCCTGATATAGATCATGTCATTTCTGAAGTGATCTCTGTCCAAGATAATGAAACTTCTCCTGCCCATTGGGGAGAGCCATTCTATAGTATAAATTGAATCAAGGATTACTACTCTTCAAAAACGGAATATATATTTAGTTTCATTTTATACAATAAAAGCCTATTCTCAAGTAATATGTAGACATACGTAAATTGGAAACTTCTGTGTTCCTAAATACCTGACCAGAGGAACCTCAAATGTCTCAGCAAACATGCAGGCTGGTATGAGGGATTAAAAGTAGGATTTAGAGTAGTTGTTTTGTCCAACAGTCAGCATCCAAAAAACCCAGATATTAATATCAGGTAGAATATGAGTTACCACTACTTATTTTATAGAAAAGGAAAAATGTATAAAAGGCCGAGAAGGATAATTTATGGGTGATTCATCTGACACTTAGACAAACTCTAAAATAGCAACAAAAATGGAGGCACACTTTACACATACTTGTTTGCCAGGTGTGCTGCCTCTACCAAAATTCTATTGGTGAAGAGACATAGGACTTTTTCCCCAGATTGATCTGTATATCATGGAAAGATATAGCCTAGACAATCTCTGTAATAACTTCTGGACAAACTCATTTGTCTCATGTCACAAAGTTTTGTTTTTCAGAAGGAAACAGAGGAGAGGAGCAAAAGGGAGGATAAAAGAGAGAAGAGGAGAGGAAGGGAGAAGAAAGAATCTATTGATATTGTCTATTCTATGGCTCACCAACATGATTAGACTATATCAATATACTTTTTGTGAGAGGTTTTAAGAGTTTAGTCCAATACATGTTAAAAGCTAAAGTATGCATATACTCAGTCTATACAAATATAAACTCTAATGAAGTTTGGATTGAATTTGTTATCTGTGAATACTTGTGCTCACCTGTGTACATTTGAAGGCATGTGCTCACACATGTACACAGACATGTATATGCACATGTAGTCCCTGGCCTTTGGGTTTTAAAGTTCTTAAGATTAAGGAGAAATTTTAAAATCTATTTTTCATTTTTAAAAAAGCATACACACCATAGGTTTAGTCAATTGAGAAAGTCAGGATGTCTAGGGCTTTAAGAATCACAGTAAGAATTTTAGAATATTTGAAATACAAGGTCATGGACTCAGTTTCTTGGGGCTCCTAGCAGTTTCTTCTGATCAAGGTTGTGTGAACAGAAGCACTCTGTGTAGACCGTCAAAGAAAATTTTCAGTTTCAAATCAACCTCAATTCCCATGCAAATCCTCCATGGAATATATCTGACTTCAGGAGTGCCCATCAGACCAAAGTTCTCTAACAGACTTTTGCACTTCCTTTTGATCATGAAGCTTTTATTTATGCAAATCTTTCACAAAAGGTAGTAACTGTCACTCTGTGCCATAATTTGATCCCTTGGAACCTCAATTTTTAAATTTTGTATAATTAAATAACCACAAAATGCATACTGCTAAAAAATGAATCATACTAAGAATGTTGGTCTTTGTAAGAAACATAATATGTCTTTATAGTGTTAAAAAGGAATGTGAAATAATCAGATATTAATTTTAATGTTATATTCTGTCTGCTGAGTAGAATCTAGATTATAAAAGGATAAAAGTAAATGAGGTAAAAATCTTAGGAATTTATTTAGAGATGGTGTTCATTTGATCTTGAATGGCAGGAGTAAAGGTGTTGAGAAGTTGAGAGAAGTGAGATGTAGTTAACAGGCAGAGTGAATGAAATTCAGACTTGGGGCAGTCAGTGCTAAGCCACATAACTGATCCGCTCACAAAAGCAACAGATTAGGTCATCGGTATTTTTATTTAATCAAGGATATTAGTTATTTTGCTTGATTGAGTGATATTTGAGGAAAACTTTAAAAAAAGAATATTTGTGTTCTCACTTGGTACCCCATCATATTAAAAGGTTTTGAAATATAATTAGAAGGTTGTTAGATTTTTAAGTATTGATGTTGACATCTGTCCAAGTTCAGCCCATTTCCTGTATAAAGAGAGTATTGCCAAATTCTCTTGGCCCTTATTTCAGAAGCAATCAGCAAGTAGAAGCCCTACTTCCTTTCCTTTCAAACCATGCACCATGCTAAATCCAGGAGTTTCTGTGATTGCGTTATTCACTCTTGTACTCAGCTGTGGATGTACTTACTTTTTTTTTTCCTTATCTCTTTCCAGACCTTCAACATAATTTTGCCTACCTTTTTTAGTGTGTGCCTGCAATAAGTATTATTTTTCTTTTTCTTTCTCTCTTTTTCCACTCTAAGTCTCAACTTTCATCAAGCTTTGAGGCAAGTTTAGATCGCATAAAATTGTGAGTGCTTTGAAACTTCAGAGAGCTACAGAATCTACCATGTAGAACAATATTCTGTACTTAAAATAAGATCTTTAAAAGCATAATCAAAACCATTGTGATAAGTGTAAATTGTCACTTCAAAAAAATAAAGAAAACAATTCAAAATATAAATAAGAGGGTCAATGAAAGGTGAGAAATCCTTACAAAACAAGAAGAAAATGATTTATTTTGGATATAATATGTTTATTTCTATGGAGAAAGACTTCAAATTATGAATATTATTAATAAATTATATAATTTGTTTGCCTCTCTGCGATATATTCCCAGGAGTTGTATTGCTGGGTCAAATGGGAGCTTAATTTCTAATTTTTTGAGAATCTTCCATACTGTTTTCCAAAAGGCTGAACCAGTCGAAATTTCCATTAGCAGTGAAGGAGGGTCCCTTTCTCGCCACAACCTCACAAAGAAGTATAGTAGAAATGACATCTGCACTTGAATGTTTATTGTTGCACTGTTCACAATAACCAAAATCTGGAAAAAACCCAATTGCCCGAGAACAGATGACTGGTTAAAGAAACTTTGGTACATCTACACAATAGAATACTATGCAGCAGTTAGAAAGGATGAAGTCATGAAATTTTCAAACAAGTGGTTCTTCACAGAAAGTATCATGCTAACTGAAATGAGTCAGAAAGAGAAGGACAGGCATAGAAAAAGACTCCTCTTATCTGGGGAATATAAAGTAACTGAAGGGGAGACGAACACCCAAGAGTAGTTGAGATAAGTAGCAGGAGGTCTGCTCCACAGCTTGGAAGCCAACAGCACTTGCTGAGGGAAAAGGCAGCTCAGATAGAGAAAGGTAAAGGGTATTTGGAGGACTCACTCAGGATGTGAGACACATGCTAAAAGTAGACTTATAGACCAAACACAATGGCCACTTGAATACTCTCGGTAGCTTGCCAGGCTCTCTGGGAGGGGCGGAGGAATCGAACCCAGCACAACACCCTAGAGGAAAGAGAGAGCAAAAAGAAATGTCCTCCCATAGAGGTGGGGGTGTGGTTGGGGGGATGGAGGGGTGGGAGGGCTACTGTGTTCATTGGTGGTGGAGAATGGGCACTGGTGGGGGTATGGGTACTTGATCATTGTATAACTGAAACCCAAACACAAAAGTATGTAAGTTGACAACTGTACCTCATGGTGTTTCACTAATAAAAAATATTAAAAATTAAAAAGAGAAATAAAAAATAAATTATATAATTGTGTATAGGTAAATTATATAATGGACTATATCAGCTCTCATTCTCAGTGTCAATAATTTTTCATATTGCAGAGGTTCATTGGAGAACTTCAGAAATTATTGTACAGAGATCTCTCTAACAAGAATGATTTCAACTGCGAAATTCGAGATTCTTATAATTGCATGTTGCTACCCAGTTTAGATTCTTGGCACATTAGCCATGTAGAAGTGATTCCTAAACACAGAGACAAGAGTAAGCACTTCATGATGTGACCCAAGCCATCCAATGCAACAATAATAATAATAATAATAAAAATAAAATTCTTACAATTAGTCTAGTATACCCTGTGAATAGAACTCTTAGGAAATTCTGCAGCACAATCTTATTTCTATTGGGTTTACTATGGCCTATAAAATACTTTCTCAGTCTTCTGTCTCTGATAGAGTGGAAAATGACTCATGCTTATCTCCTCCTGAATGGTGTACCTCTGTACCTAGAAATTTTATTGAAATTGTCATGACTTTCACTCTAAGATACAACTATGTTCTCCCATTGTTCATCGATTTGCTCTAGCGGGCCCAGTCACGTCTCCATTGTGAGACTTCTTGTTACTGTGTTTGGCATATTGAATACTCTTGGTAGCTTGCTGGGATCTCCGAGAGGGGTGGAGGAATCAAATCCAACTCTGCTGGGCTGACTGCATGCAAGGCAAATGCCCTACCACTGTGCTATTGCTCCAGCCCTATGATGATGCTCATTTAATAAAGTTACACAGCAAAAGATCTTGAGTCTTACAGAAAGAAGAACAACATTGTGTATTTTCTTTAAAAATTACCAGATTGAGTTAAAGCGCCCCAGAGGGGGGTGGGGAGAGCCCTTCCTGCCCCAAGGGACCCAGCCCCGGCAGCCGACCTCCACTACCCACTTGCCACCATGCTCGAGGCCACCACGCTCCAGGCCACCCCCATACGCTCGGGCCGAGCCTCACATATGAGTGAACATATTCTTGACACATCATAAGACATTCCCTCGCCATTCTCCATAATTACCACATCATATTTGATGGGTTTCAGATAGTAGACAACAAATCATAGAGGGAAATATATATATGCATATATATACATATTTTCAGACATATATACCAAAGTTCACATCGCCCAAACTTCAACATGTTAGTGATATCCTATAGAATGTCTTAATGGCTCCTGCCAAAATAGAGCAATCTTCACACTGCTTCCTATATGAACACTTTTTTGTAAGCATGTTCAGCAGTTCTTCATAACAGACAAACAAAATATATTCTTTCGGTTGTGTTTTGGGACCTGGCTTGGGGCTTGGGATGCAAACATCCTAAATTTGGTGGTGGGAAGGTGTCATGGTGGTGAGATTGGTGTTTAAATTTTAAATGTAACCAAATATTGTGAACTAATAAAAATAAACAAATTAAATTTAAAATATTACCAGGTTGGGGAAGGGGGAGGCAGGGAAATCTCCCAAGTGGTGCTCAGGAAGTCCATGTGTCACACATAGTGATACTCTGAGAAGTAGGCCAGCAATTGAACTCAATGACATGGTTTTGCTCAGACCTTGCAGTGCCAGGGATTATGTGGGCCACCCCAGTGGTTACACCGAGTGGTACTCAAAGAACCACATGATGCTAAAGATCGAACAGGGGTTGGCCACAATTAAGGCATGAGCCCTAATCCCTGTACACTCTCTCTGCATTCCCAGCTTTACTGAAATATAATTGACTTGTAAAAATTATACAAATTTGATGTGCATATGGCAGTAATTATATATACATGGCATGTATGTGCATACTCACAGATCTATCTATATCATATATCTATCTATCATCTGTGAATGATGACATATCCTTCACCTCATGCTTCACATAGTTTTTCTTTTTTGGTGTTTAGAATATTTGAAAATTTTACCAAATTTCAGGTTTAAAGAGCAATACAGTAATATTTAGCTACACTCACAATGTTACATATTATCCCCTCAGAACTTATTCTTTTTAAAGTTCTAAAATTTTCTATATTTGACTCCTCCCAACTTACTTTAGAGAAATATATTAATCCAGATTCCATAATATTATTTCAAAATTTTGCAATTTGTGTTTATCTGTGCTCCAATATTTGATGGCAAGATTATTTAAGAAAAGATTAGTTTTACTCTTATTACAAAGATTTCAGTCTAGTTTAATAGCTAGAGTGCTATTGGATTGGTATTCCTTGTGTTTATAGATTCTTTTCACTTGTTTCTGCTATGGCCCAATAGCAGTTCTTGCTACTTGTAATTGAAGTAGTCATCAATGGAGACATGGCGGAAAGGTGACAATAGTTTCGGAGTTTAATGTCAAGTATTTTTTCAGATGTCACATTGTATTTTTAGATAAATGAATCAAATTCTGGAAGTATGTCTTATTTCATAACGAATAATTGGGGCAGAGGGATTTAATTCAAGAGAGAGAATATGCTTTGCATGTATTGAAGTATGGGCTAAATTCTTGGCATGAAATGACCCCCTCTCCCCACAAGAACTGCTAAGTGTGACCCTGAATCACTACAACAACAACAACTGAGTAATTCTGGAAAAGTAACATTGAGTTATTTGTTCAAATAGTGTATTTCTTCTATGTCCTAGTTACTGTACTTTTTTGAAAGATGGGTGATACTTATATCTGATGAATAAAAATGAAGAAAGAATATTTTGCTTCAACCAGGAAAAATTTATATCTTCATATTATAGCAGAAGTCTTAAGTTTTCAATAGATAGACAATGTGCCTAAATTCATGAAATATATAGTAAATAAGCAGACAATAGTATATAGTTAACTATATGATACTAATATGTATCTTTCTACATATTTGATATGCCAAACATAGTAACAACAAGTCTCACAATGGAGATGTTACTGGGCCCGCTGGAGCAAATCGATGAACAATGGGAGGACAGTGCAGTGCATTATGATACTAATAGAAATTCTTGAAATAATTTTTAATATTTGATATCTAGGAATTGTTCCATAAGTGTTTGCCAATCATATAAGTAGCAAACGTTCATTGAGCATGTATTATGGGCCAGAAGCTATAAAGAGATATACTTTCATCATACTTTTTACTTAATTTTCACAGTAACTCTGTTATTGCAGTTGGCTGATGAAGGCTCAGTAATTAAAAGATTACACAAAAAGAACTATTTTTCCAGAGACCTCCTTCTTTAATTTCACAAAAAATCATGAATGTTATTGCACTAATATGAATATTTGTATGTATATGAATATGTATGTATGTGAAAGTATGTGTATGTGGCTTCCTTAAGAAGCCCAAAGTTAATGACTTTTATGCCATATTTTCATAGGGTAATATAAATTTACCTTTGGATAATTTGGTTTAACATGAGGAATAAAAACTTTTCCAGGTGAATAGATATATAAGTCTGTAAAACAAAGTCATGGTAGGGCCTAACGTACATAACTCCTATATATACACACAAGACTAGCCAGAAACAGAAGTGAATCAGATGATCCGATGTCAAGGATCTTTGGGGATATGAGGTATATATTATAAAATAGAAAAGGAATTATGCCATTTTCAGGAAAATATTACTTCAAACCCAAATATAAATTTCAAAGGATGGGCAATACTAATGCATATGAAATGAATGGGGTTTCTTGGAGAATGTTTTCTGCCATCCAAAAAAAAAAAATCTTCATTTAAAACCAGAAGTCCTAAATTCCCACATGATTAGATTCTATAGAAGTCAGTTCAAATATTGAAACAACTCATATTTTCCTTGCTTTCAAAATTCACCAACATAATTGGGTAGCACTGCACTGTCCTCCCACTATTCATCGATTTGCTCCAGTGGGCACCAGTAAAGTGTCTATTGTGAGACTTGTTGCTATTTTTGGCATATTGAATACGTCACGGGTAGCTTACTAGGCTTTGCTTTGCAGGCATGATACTCTGGCAGCTTGCAGGGCAGGAGTGGAGGAATCAAACCGGGATCCACCCAGGTTGTCAGCGTGCAAGGCAAACGCTCTACCCTCTGTGCTATCGCTTCAACCCAACGTAATTGGGTAGCCAAACAAAACCTTACTTCTTTTTTAGCAAGAGACAGTAGCATAAAATAGAGATATGGGTGTTTCTGCTATAATCCCAGTGTTTGAGCTATTGAATAAACCTTACATTCTGCAAAATTGAACATTAAAAATAACAGGGCCCGTGGGGAAAATAAAACTAGCAGAGACCACTCAAAACTGGAATTTGGAGAGCAGAGCACCAACAAAACAAAACAATTACTACCAAAAAATATATACTGGCATCGTTAACCCACTAACGTCATTTGCAGCTGGCTTCAAAGTAAGTTCTTCTATAATAGCCTGAAGTCTATAGCTCCAAGTTATTCCTTTGAGATTCAGTCTTTTCAGTATGAATAGTTCTTACCAAAACTTAAAATCTTATCCAGCGTGCAGCCTTTTTCATTAATCTGTTGTTTTAAAATAGGGATTAATGTCTTTGTGGTTTCTTAATCTGTGTTGGCAGCTGTACCAGTGAATTTAGCAGAGATGCATATGTTGAGATGTTCTTGCAGGCTGAATGGAAAATACTTCAGTAGATTTAAAGTCTTTCTTCTCTTAAATATCTTTGTATATTGCTGTGCTTTTCCTTTAATTGTGACTATGCTTGTTCTGGAAAACATTAAGCTACTGGGATACAATATATAAGACATTACTTCTACATCTTTCAGAACATCTCCCCTTATTTACAAGTCATATATAGAGTAATTTATATCAAAGAATTGGCTCTGTTACAAAAAGAGCGTTTCCTAATTCATGTGATATGTAAAGTTTTCAACATCATGTAATAAAAACTAGATTAACTATATAAAACTGTCTTATTCACTGTTTTGTAGAACCATTTTCATCCTTATCCAATACTAGAGTTTTCAATAAGATGACAGTAAGTCAGATTTCTACTTACAGACTAGCAGTGCAAGCAATGTAGAGTAATCTTACACAGCAGAGGTGAACTTTAAGGAATGTCTAAGATGATAAAAAGAAAAGTAATATGAAATATGAAGCATCTCTATACATTCAGCAAGTAACTGACTATGTAGGTCTTTTTTGATAAAATAGTTCTTGTTTAATCTTACTTAGAAAATTGTAAGAGGAGAGAAAGAGAGAAGTCTGAGTTCAAGAGAGAACATGAGCAAGACTTGACTATGAAGCTTTAACTGTGTTGGCAGAAAAATCAAGTGATCATTGACGTCAGTGCTGCAGATTTTTGGGTGTGTGAGTATGTGGGAAGGGTGGAGTTGGGCCACACCTCATTTAGCTAAGGGGGTAGTCCCAGGTGTTTGGGAGACCATGTGGTGCCAGGAATCTAACCACAGACTCCTGCAAGCAGAGTATGTGCTCCAGCCCTTTGAGGTCCCTCCCTAACCTCATGCATGATTTTCTTCATTTGGATTGTTCCCTCTTTTCTTTGCCTCTTTGCCTCTCTCTTTTCCTATTTTCTCATCTACAACTGTTTGTTCTTTTAATGAATAAGGAAATAAGATTTCTTTTTATTTGTGTCTTTTCACTACATATTAAATACCAATCATGAACCAGGAGACCTGCTGGATTCTGGAGATAAAAGTGTAAGTAACATTGTAACACTGTCCTCCTGATTTTCGTCAATTTTCTTGGGCAGGCACCGGTAATGTCTCCATTGTGAGACTTGTTATTACTGTTTTTGGCATATTGAATACGTCACAGGGAGCTTGCCAGGCTTTGCCATGTGGGAAAAGTGTGAGTACAGAGTTGAAAGTTTTCTGAAGAGGCATACACTAAACATAATGACACAAATAAATGTAAACTGAAGGGTGAAAGTATCAATAAACAGAGGAAATATAAACGTACGTCAGAGAGGAATATACTGTATTCAGATATCCCTGAAGAAATAGACTCTGAATCCCTGAAGAATGAGACTAACCTGGCAAAGACAGGAGAGAAGAATATTCCCCACAGAGTAAGTGTGTGGACAATGATTTAGGAATCATTGAAGGGAGTTTACTGAAACCCTTAGGCATAACAAAAGGAAAACAGTGTGGTTGGATAACTGAGAGATAAGAGGGACTGGGGATTTCAACTAAATCCTGCAACATCTAACTGGTTTTCCCTGGGATAAATAATTGATTTTTGACACCAGATAAATAGAAATCATTGAAATATTTGAAAACGAAAGATAAAAGTTCTATGCCAAAATTTGAATTTTGGAAGTATTTTTCTAATTCTACTAGAATAATATACATATAATTTAATATATATTTTTGTGCATGTGGCAATTTTTTTAAATTTTATTGAATCACTGTGAGATAGTTACGATCACACAATGATTTAGTTTTGCCCCATTGAGAATGATACTTGCCGTGGATTTGTGGTAGATGGCTTTGACTATATTGAGGAAAGTTTTTTCGATGCCTATTTTGCTGAGTTTTCATCATAAGTGGGTGCTGGATCTTGTCAAATGCTTTCTCTGCATCTCTTGATATAATCATATGGTTTTTATCTTTTCTTTTGTTGATATGATGGATTATTTTGATCGATTTTTTAATGTAAAACCATCCTTGCTTCCCTGGGATGAATCCTACTTGGTCATGGTGTATGATCTTTTTGATGACTCGCTGGATTCTATTTGCTAATAGTTTGTTGAGGGTCTTTGCATCTGTGTTCATCTGGGATATCGGCCTGTAATTCTCTTTCTTTGTGGTATCTCTGTCTGCTTTTGGAATCAGGGTGATATTTGCTTCATAGAAACTGTTATACATTTAGTTAAGTTCTTCCTGTTTTACAGATCCCTTGATCAATAAGAAATGGCCTTCACTGTCTCTTGTGACCTTCTTCAGTCTGAAATCAATGTGGTCTGTTACTAGGATGGCTACCCTAGCTTCTTTTTTTAAAAATTTTTATTAGTGAGACACCATGAGGTACAGTTGTAGTCTTACAAATTTTTGTGCTACCCAGCTTTTTTATGGGAGTTGTTTGCCTGTAGGATTGTTTTTCACTCTTTGACTTTGAGCCTGTGTTTGCTCTGACTATTGAGATGTGTTTCTTGCAGGCAGCAGAATGTTGGGTTAAATTTTCTAATCCATCCTACCAACCTGTATCTTTTGATTAGCATATTTAGCCCATTGACGTTGAGAGAGATTATTGTTATGGGGTTTTGTCCCATTTTTATGTTGAAATTTGGTGTATTTCAGTGGCCTGTGTTGTCTTAAATTAGCCCATTTAGTTGTTCTTGTAACCACGGTTTTGAGTCTATGAAGTTCCTGAGCTGTTGTTTGTCTGTGAAATTGTGTGTTGTTCCTTTTGTTATGAATGACAGTATGGCTGGGTAAAGTATTTTTGGTGAGGCATTTATTTCATTGAGTTTTTTCACTATATCCCACCACTATTTTCAGGCCATGAGGGTTTCATCAGACAATCAGCTGTGAATCTTAAGGATGCTCCTTTATAGGAAATTTCTTTCTTTGATCTTGCTGCTTTCAGAATTTTGTCTCTATTCTAAAGTTTTGGTCATTTTGATCAGGATGTGTCTTGGGGGTATTTTTATTTGGATTTCTTCTAGCTGGTACCCTTCAGGCCTCCTGAATGTGGTCGCATGTTTTCTTCAGTTCTGGGAATGTCATAGCAATAATGTCTTTGACAGTTTCTTCTTCATCAGGGTTTTCTTCCTGTCCCTCTGGGACTCTAATAATTCTTATGTTACTCCTCTTGGCTTCATCATGATGGTCTCTTGTCATCTGTTCCCAGATTGTGAGTCTCTTTTGCATTTTCTGCTCTTTTCTCGAGAGTCTCTGGACTTCATCTTCGAGCTTACTGATTCTGTCCTCAGCAGCTGTTACTCTGCTGCTGAGGCCTTCCACTGAGTTTTTCAATTTGCCTACCAGGTTTTTCAGGTCTCACATTTCCATTTGTAATTTAGTTTGCATTTTCCTCATTTCTACCTTCAAATCCTCTTGTCTTTTATTGGCATTGTTTTCCATGGTCTCTTTTAGCTCCTTAAGCATCCTCAGTAGCTCCCTTCTAAATTCTTTGTCAGAGAGGTTATCTAGAACTTCATTACTGTTGGTGTCTTCTGGGTTAGCCTCTTCAATAAGTAAGCTTGGTGGGGTTCTGCATTGCATTACCATTGTGACCTGTGTGGTTTAGACCTTCACACTCACTGTTACTATTCTGCTTAAGATGCAGAATTAGTTGAGATGGGCTTAATGAATTATTGGCTAATGTGTTTCTGGTGGTTAAGCTAACCTAGTGAAAGTTCCATCTAAGAGGGTAACTTATGGTTCCTATGGGATACGTAGGGGGAGAATAACTCACGGCCGCTAACCCTTGGCTCCAGGAAGGGACCCTGCCACCGGGCTGGTACCTGGGTGAGATGAGCAGAGGGTGCCCAGAATGGTTCAGCTTTGGTTGTGCACAGTGTGTCTCACATGTGGCAATTTTGCATCTTCAAAATATCCCTGTAAGGAGAAAGCAACCTATCTGCTCATTGTTCTGAGCCCCATTTTTCAGATGCAGAAACTGAGGCTAAAAAGACAAATTATCCTTTGATTAATTAAACCTGTTTTGTCCATTACATTACTTTTGAAAGGTATGAGTATCAGGGGTGGCTGAGAAACAAAGTGTATGGGTATAACCATTCATATTTCTTTGAACGGAAGTCCCCAAGTCTCTTGTTTCTCTTACTCTTCTTCTGGAAGAAGCTTTTACTCCCTTCTGAGCTCTCATTTAGAAGTTACTTCGGTTTTACTTTTATTGGAGCTATTTTCAGGTTTCTCTGCCACATGAAGTATGAGTATCTTTAGGGATCTATTACCAAAAAGGAAACTTTGGAAAGATCACTATAATCTGCAAAAAGATAAAAAGAAGTTGGAGCTTTGGTGATGTGCTTACTATGAACCGTTTTTATTTATAATTCAAGTCTCCTACTTATACTCTTCCTAATTATTTTTAGGGAGGCCATAACACATAGTGTTTCTTTAGTGAAGGTTTCTGATTAGCAAGTCACACTGTTGCCCTATTTTCAAATAAACCGGAGTTCCATCAATGCACTAGGTGTTTTATAGAACAGAAAAGGAAACACTGTACACATCGGGGAAAAAATGGCAGCATCTGGTCATGCTCAGGAGTTACTTCTGGCTCTGCACTCAGGAATCACTCCTGGAGGTGCTCAGGGGATCATATGGGATACCTGGAGATCAAATCTGGGTTGGCCTCCTGCAAGGCAAATGCCCTACCTGCTGTACTATCTCTCTGGCCCAACTTCCCAGGAATTTTTAAATCCAATAAGTCACCAAATCTCTGCTTTTATAAAAAAGAAAAAAATTCTTTTTCCCAGAAAAAAGCATTATAGGACATTATCTTAATAACTAATGGTCTCTATAAAAATAATTAATCTATTAGAAAATTCTGGCTTTCTAGTTGAAGTGATATTATGAGAAGAGGATCCTAGGATAGAAATAAAAATTTGAGAGAGGGACTTGAGAGAATACACAGCAAGTAGGGTGCCTGCCTCGCACAAAGCCAAAACCCAGGTTTGATTCCTGGGACACGGATTTGATCCCTGCTATCCCTTATGACAGGTCCTCTCAGCCCCACCAGGAGTGATTCCTGAGATCAGAGCCAGGAGAAAACCCTAAGCACTGCCAAATGTGACTCAACAACCACCCCCCCAAAAAAATTCAAAGGAAAGGTTATGGTTGCAAAATTTTAACTGCCTAATGGAATGGACTATTTTAAAAAATTTATTAATTGAATCACTGTGAGATAGACCCTTACAAAGCTGTTCATGATTGAATTTCAGTCATACAATATTCCAACACCCATCTCTCCTCCAATATACATTTCCCAGCACCAGTGTCCCCAGGTTCCCTTCCATCACCCCCCTCCACCCCTCAGCCTGCCTCTATGGCAGGGGTTTTCTTCTCTCTTTCTCTTTCTCTTTCTCTCTCTCTCTCTCTCTCTCTCTCTCTCTCTGTCTCTCCTTTTTGGCATTGTGGTTTTCAGTATTGATACTGAAATGTTATCAAGAATATCCCTTTACTACTTTTAACACTCATTTCTTGTTCAGTGTGATCATTCCAGCTGTTGTTGCTAATGCATTATTTTCATGATCAAGTATCTGTGTGGGAAAAAATGCAAAAACCATATGAAACAAGAGTTTTCTTCTTATTTTTTCTGTCATGATCAACCCGTTAAAACTCCTAGAGGATAAATGAGGAATCATGTAAAATTAGAGTCTAATTACTCTGAATCTAAAGTATGATCATAGATAGTTTGATGACATTAAGAAGCTGACAGCTTATTAGATCAAGGCTAAGGCAGATCTATACTGGACACAAAACATGTTCTTGGCATTAATTTGACGACATTGGCATTGAAGTGTTTACTAAACAGCAAGCAATGAATTGACTTGGGTGGAGAACAAAAAAGTCTAGGGCTAAGAATAGATTAAATAAATTGAAGGAGAAAGAGAAGAGACAACTGAAGGAGAAATAATGAGAGAGAGTGAGAGACAGAGATAAAGAGAGACACACACAGAGAAAAACAGAGACAGAGAGAGACAGAGAGGGGAGAGAGTACAATTAGTAATGTGAAGGGTACCATCTAAGGCTCCAGAATAATTGGATAAGACTCAATCAAAAGTGCTAGTCTGAATATAGTCTTTCAATTCATGATGCATTCCTTGTTATCTACTTCTATACATGATCTATTTAAGTTTTCTAAAGTGGTATTTTTTATAAGCAAATGTTACAACATCTAAATGACTTATAATGTTACATTGCACCAAATATGGAGCAAGTAAAGCATAAAAGAAAGGAGTAGAATAAAATGAGAAGAGGCATTTACATGAACTTAAAGTTTTACTATTTTGAAAAATCAGAATCACTGCTATTGGAAAATGAGATAGGAATTTTAACAAGAGGAAAGCCTGCATAGGGCAACTCAAATTCTCCTTATAAACAATCCCCAAGCTCATAAATCACAGGATGTGGTGGGGCGAGGGAGGGAGAGGGAGAGGGGAGGGAGGGAGGGAGGGGGAGAGAGAGAGAGAGAGAGAGAGAGAGAGAGAGAGAGAGAGAGAGAGAGAGAGAGAGAGAAGGAAGACCAGAATCAACCAAATTGCGAAGTAGTGTCAAATATCAAGTAGTGCTTGGAATATCACGTTTCACTCAAATGAGAGAAAGAATCCGGAGTTCTGACATCCATCGACGATCAAGAATCAGGGACACTGTCTCATTTGCC
The DNA here is from genome assembly GCF_029834395.1 of Sorex fumeus. Classification (NCBI taxonomy): domain Eukaryota; kingdom Metazoa; phylum Chordata; class Mammalia; order Eulipotyphla; family Soricidae; genus Sorex; species Sorex fumeus. Next base: position 63,620,633 of record NW_026606059.1, read on the forward strand.
AAGGTGTCGAAAATCAGATGGGCTGGTCACGTAATGAGATTTAAAGATGACGGCTGGACTAGAACTGTTACCGACAGGATTCCACGGGATGTCAAAAGACCACGTGGCCGCCCACCTATCAGATGGTCAGACTTCTTCGTCAAGATCATGAATGATCGGTTTGAGGCCCTTCATGTTCCCGGAGCGAACAGATGCCATTGGGCTACACTAGCATGCGACAGGGACAAATGGAGATGTTACTGGCGCCCGCTCGAGCAAATCGACGATTAACGGGAAGTTAAGTGATTAAGTGATTAAGTATAAGTGGGCTGAGTTCATCAGTCTAAAGGCCCAAAATGGACCCTCCTTCACTGCTGGTGGGAATGCCGGCTGGTCCAACCCTTTTGGAAAACAGTATGGACGACTCTCAAAAAATTAGAAATTGATCTGCCATTTGACCCAGCTATAGCACTCCTGGGAATATATCCCAGAGAGGCAAAAAGGTATAGTCGAAGTGACATCTGCAATTGTTTGTTCATTGCAGCACTCTTTACAATAGCCAGAATCTGGAAAAAACCTGAGTGCCCAAGAACAGATGACTGGTTAAAGAAACTTTGGTACATTTACACAATGGAGTACTATGTAGCTGTTAGAAAAGATGAAGTTATGAAATTTACATACAAGTGGTACTACATGGAAAGTATCATGTTAAGCGAAATGAGTCAGAAAGAGCGGGATAGACACAGAAAGATTGCATTCATCTGGGGAACATAAAGCGACAAAAAGGGAGATTAACACCCAGGAATGGCTGAGATTAGTACCAGGAATTTTGCTCCATGAATGGAAGGCCAGCCACAGGCTCTAGGTGAAAAGGAAGCTCAGATAGAGAAGAGAGTACCAAATGAAGGGTGTTGTGAGGGCTCTCCCAGGGTGGGAGAAGCATGCTAAAAGTAGTCTATAGACCAAACATGATTGCCACTCAAAGCCTCTCTTGCAAAACACAGTACCCAAAAGAAGAGAGAGATAACAAGGGGGAATACCCTGCCACAGAGGCAGGATGGGACGGGGGGGGGGGGGGGGGAGATGAGGGTTGGGGGTGGGGATGCTGGGACCCGTGGGGATGGATGACGGGCACTGGTGGAGGGATGGGCACTTGATCATTGTATGGCTGAAACCCAAGCACAAAATTTGTAAGCCTATAACTGTACCTCATGGTTTTTCACTAATAAAAAAAAATACAAAAAACAAAATAAATAAATAAATAAATAAAACTGGAAAAAAAAATAAATAAAGGCCCAAAATGGCTGAATGGGTTTAAAAAATAAAATCCAGCTATATGTTGCTTATGAAAAACTCACTTAAAGTATAAAGACTAGAAGTGTGTTTCCAATGATGAAAAGGAAAGAAATATGACAGACATATACAATGGAATAATATTCAGGTATTAAAAATAATTAAAGATAAAGCACTATAATTTCACTCATATGTATACAGGGAAAAATAGATAGATTAAAGAGCATAAAAATACTTTCAGACTATAACATCAATTATTGTCTAAAGAAGCGAAGGATAAAAAGTAGGTCTAAATTGTGGGTAAAAAAGACAATTTAATGTAGTAATACTCAGATTGCTTTTCAGTGATGCATACCTAAAGCTTCTATAATGTTATAATATAATTTTACTTCAATAAAAATAAAACAAGAAATAAAACTAATAATATATATGAATACCATAAATATTTGGAAATCAAGTACCATTCTATAAGTAATTCATGGAGAATATTTTCAACTGACAATGAAAATATATATCAGAATTTGTGAGATACAGATAAATAGCGTTTGAGGAGGTTTATAGATTTATATACTTATATTTAAAAGTATTATGTAAATTTTTATGTTATGAAGCTAGGTAATAAAGAACAAAGTAAGAACTGGAGGGCAGAAGAATATTGTGAAGTAAGAACATAATTGAACATAATGAAAATGACAATCAATGGAAAAAATCAAAATGTGGATTTGTTGTACCAAAAGAGCAATAAAATCAATAAGCTCTTAATTATTTTGGTGAAATTACCAATAATAGAAATGAAATATTCATTTCTCAGCTATTAAAATAAAGGATTATATGTCTTAAAACTAGCACATTTGGCATCTGAAGAAATAGATGTGTTTCTTGAAAATACAATTTATAAACACATACAACAAAAACTTCCTTCTAGCCATCTATTTGAAGAATCAAAATTATAATTATTCTGTGCAACTAAGTCTTAAAAAGTTTCATATCTGAATTAAAAGACTCAATATAGTACATTCCAACATAACAAGAATATTTTGCATAATTAAATGGACACGTTAAAATAGTTTTGTAATACCAGATTATCCCTCATATTCAAACTCGATAAATGTTATAAAACAGATATTAAGGGTCCACATTACAGCTCCTTCCTGACATTCTGCCTGCTGATCCAATATCCTAGGTGAGACTAATACCTCTGGACCTATTCCACGAACAGGAAACAGAGTTCAAATAGGAAGCAGAGCCCCTTCCTACTGGTGGGTCCAACAAATCCCCACACCCAATATGAGCCACACAAGGGTCCATCCCACAACTCCTTCTGGATGTTCTGCATGCTGCTTCATTATCCCAGGATGGGCAGAGAAGACAGAAAGAAACCTCCAGTTTACTTCCTCAGTATCTTTTAGGGGAGTTAGCTGCAATCACTCACCCCCAGCACAGCAAGAACATTAGAAAACTAATGGAAAACATGCAGAAGCCCACCAAGTTCAATGAGAAAAAACAATGTCACCAAGTGTGTAAACATCACCAGAAAAAACTCAGACAGTGTCCTTAGTGCTACTATGATGAGGACGTTCAATGAGTTCAAGGAACACAATAGCACAGGTAGTCGGCAAAGCACAAGAAAGCATGAGAGTTGAAATTTTTTTAAAAAAATGTTACTTACAGTCAGAAATGATAGAACAAGGTTGATGATGTAAAAAAGTCAACAGAAGCTCTGAACATCAGAATAACAGAAGCTGAGAAAAGATTAAAAAGCTCCAAGATGAGAATGAAGAAACTACTAGGAAACCACAGAAGGTAGAAAATAGTCTACAGCGTACAAGAGAACTATGGGATGGGATCAAGAGGAATAATATAAGATTCTTCAGAGTTCCTGAAGAACAGGAAGGTAAAATTGATGAAGAGAAAATAGTTAAAGAAATCATTGATAAGAACTTCCCAGAGTTGAGGATTACAGGCACCAAGATCCAAGGCTGAAGGGCCCCAGTGAAAATAGATCTGATTAGGATAACTCCAAGACACATTGTATTCAAAAATGACAAAATATAAAGAGACAGAATAATGAGAATAGAAAGATCATAAAGGAGCTTAAACACAAAAGAAAGTTCCTGAAAAAAAGCCCCTAAACTGTACAGCAGATGAGATTGTATAAAGTAAAGTAAAGTAAAGGCCCTCCCGTTGATCATCGATTTGCTCGAGCGGGCCCAGTAACGTTTCCATTGGAGACTTTGTTGTTACTGTGTCTGGCATATCGAATACTCTCGGTACATTGCCGGGCTCTTCGAGAGGGGCGGAGGAATCGAACTCGGGTCGGCCATGTTGGCTGCATGCAAGGCAGACGCCCTACCCGCTGTGCTATCGCTCCAGCTCCATGAGACCAGAAAAATATGGAAGAATATAGAAAAAAAGAGAGAATATGGAAGAATATAGAAGAAATGAATATAGAACATAGAAGAATATGGAAGAAAATATGGAAGAATATAGTAAAAAAAGAGACAGAATAATGAGAATAGCAAGATCATAAAGGGGCTTACATGCAAAAGAAAGCCCCTAAACTGTACAGCAAATGAGAGTCTATAAGCCAGAAAAATATGGAAAAATATAGTAAAAAATATTCAACAAAATGAACACCTCACCAAGAATATTCTATGCAGCTAAATTATCATTCAGTTTTTTTTATTTTTTATTTATTTATTTATTAAGGATATGGAAGGAGAGGCTGATAAAACACCAAGGCTGCCAAAACGCAGAAAAACAAAAATGATTGTCTGTACTTTTAATGTTCGTACGCTGGCATCCGCTGCATCCATTGAAGACCTTATGGTACAAGCACGAAAGATCAAGTACGACATCATTGGTCTGACCGAAACGAGAAGACATCAATCCCATCATGCTGTTTTCGACACTGGAGAAGAACTGTTCCTTGGAACATGTAATAAAAGAGGCGTCGGTGGTGTCGGTATCCTTGTCAACACAAACTTAGTCACGAGCATTGATTCATTTGAATGCCTAACAACCCGAATCGGACGATTACACTTGAATAAATGTGGCTCACTACCGGCAGTTTCTATCTTTGTTGTCTATGCACCAACATCCAGTTATGGTGAAAGAGAAACTGAGAAATTCTACATGGAGCTGGAGAAATTCTATAAAGATGATCACACCTTCTACAAGATCATTGTCGGTGATTTTAATGCCAAGATAGGACCAAGAAGATCAGTCGATGAACTCCACATCGGAACCCATGGCCTGGAATGGAACGAACAGGGTGACAGACTGTCTGAGTTCATCATGTCAACCAAAACCTTCCATGGTAACTCACAATTCCAAAAGGCTGAATCTAAACGTTGGACATGGGAGTCTCCCGATGGACGGTTCCACAATGAAATAGACCACATCATATTCAATCGGCGGTTTTGCCTAACCGATGTTGCTGTTGTCCCAAAATTCCAAACGGGATCAGACCACCGTCTTCTTCGTGCAAAATTCTACCTCACAGAACGAGGAGAAAAGAATGCAAGGTTTAAGAAGAGGACTCCCAGAACAACCACCAACTGGGAACTCTTTGGCTCTGTTGCGGCAACATGGGAAGATGCCGTCATTGACAACATTGATGAGGAATACGATCGAATGATTCAGCACCTCCATGATTGTGCAAGGAATGCCAAGAGAGAGATAACCACAAAAAACCGTCTTTCTTCGAACACTCTTGAATTTATTCGCCAAGGTGGCTTGGCATGTGCCTCAGGCAACCACAAGCAAACGTCCGAACTGGCAAAACAGTGCAGAGAAGCCATCAAGGATGACCTCAAAAACAGGAGAGCAGCAGTACTGGTAGATGCAGCAGAAGCTGGGAAAAACATTCGTAATGCCCGCCTGTCCTTCACCAACTACAAAACCAAGATGACTGCCCTCCGACATCATGATGGATCTATCACATCTTCCAGAAGGGCAATGGAGAAGATTATTCATGACTTCTACTCAGATCTCATTAATAGCCACATCCACTTGCCCACATACCACATACCACATGATGGATATGTCGTTCCCAATGTTCTCCCTTCCGAAATCCAACATGCCATCTCGTCGGTAAAGAAACAAAGAGCACCTGGCCCAGACAAGATCAGACCTGAACACCGGAAGAACTTACCATTAGTACTCATCAATACATTGGCTCGACTCTTCACACGCTACCTGTCTGAATGCAAGGTTCCATCCCAATGGAAAACCAGCAAGACTGTACTACTATACAAGAAAGGAGACATCCACGACATTGGCAACTATCGCCCAATCTGCCTATTGTCTGTCATCTACAAACTATTCACTCGAGTCATCCTGAATAGGATTAGCAGAACACTAGATGAAGGACAACCATGTGAACAAGCTGGATTCCGAAAAGGATTCAGTACCATCAACCATATCCACACAATAACCAAGCTCATTGAGGTATCTCGGGAGTTCAAGATGCCACTCTGTCTAACGTTCATTGATTTAAAGAAGGCCTTTGATTCTGTTGAGACGGAAGCAGTCATGGAAGCCCTAGCCAATCAGGGCGTACAAACTCAATACATCAGGATCCTTCGTGAGCTCTATTGCGGATTCACTACCAAGATCTCACCATTCTACAAAGAAGTAATCATCCATATCAAGAGAGGGGTTCGGCAGAGTGATACCATTTCACCAAAACTCTTCAGTGCCACCCTCGAGAACATCATGCGACGACTGGAATGGGAAGGAATGGGAGTGAAGATAGATGGTCGGCAACTACACCACCTCCGCTTTGCTGATGACATCGTTCTAATAACACCAAACATCAACCAAGCGGCACAAATGCTGAACGACTTTGACCGTGAATGTGGAAAGGTCGGACTACAGCTGAATCTTACGAAGACAATGTTTATGATAAACAGCCTTGTTCCTGATGCTCCATTCGCTCTCAACGGAACCACCATCTCCGAATGCAACAGTTATATATACCTAGGTCGAGAAATCAACATGATGAATGACCAGGCACCTGAGTTGCGCAGGAGGAAGAGAGCGGCTTGGAATGCCTTCAAGAACGTTGAAGAAATAACTAAAAGGACAAAGAACCTCCAGCTACGAGCACATCTCTTTGATTCCACTATTCTTCCTGCATTAACATATGCCTCAGAGACCTGGACCCTACAAAAACAGGATGAGAACGCTATTCGGGTCTCTCAAAGAGGAATCGAAAGAGCTATGCTTGGAATATCACGATTCACTCAAATGAGAGATAGAATCCGGAGTTCTGATCTTCGTCAACGCTCAAGAATCAGGGACGCTGTCTCATTTGCCAAGACATCAAAAATCAGATGGGCTGGACACGTAATGAGGTTTACAGACAACCGCTGGACTAGAGCCATTACTGATTGGATTCCACGGGACATCAAAAGATCACGTGGACGCCCACCTACAAGATGGTCAGACTTCTTCGACAAGACCCTGAATGATCGGTTTGAGGCTCTGCATGTTCCTAGAACAAACAGATACCATTGGGCTACACTAGCACGCAACCGGGATTGATGGAGACGTTACTGGCACCCGCTCGAATAAATCGATGAATAATGGGGATTAAGTGATTAACTGATTTATTTATTTATTTATTGAATCACTGTGGGAAAGGTTACAAAGCTTTCAGGTTTAGGTCTCAGTCATGCAAATATCAAACACATTTCCCTTTACCAATACTTATTTTTTACCATGAAGAACCCCAATAAAACCCCACCCCCACCCCTCCCAGTTCCTGTGAGGCAGATGAATTCTAGTTAACACTCTATCTGCTTTGATTAGATTCACTGTTACAATAAAAGATTTACCACTATTATTTAGAGTTTACCCCCCCAAATCAGACATGCTGAAAAAGCATTGTGAAGTGATTTGCTTTCTACAGCTGGGTTCAAGAATTAAATGTTGGTTTTGGATTTCTGCTATTTTACCTATTGACCCTGGAAGTATTTCTACTGAAAGTCAGATAGTTAAGAAATTGGTTTCTGTGCTCTGGAATCGTGGCCGTGCTGGAGAGCCGCTTGTGGGGGGCAACTGGTGGCCTTGGTAGGGCGTGAAGGGCGGACCGGAACGCCCCCCTTCCCATGAGGTTTTAGTCGCCCCCACACCCCCGGCTCATACTTGCTGTCCACAAGGCTCCCATGCGGCTGCCATCCTTCTTTCCAGAGAGGAGAGGGCGAATGGGGCAACACCCTTTCCCCTCCGGGCAGACATGATGGCCTGGATTAACGCATAGTCTGTTCACTTTTCTGCTCCAAGCTGCTGGGTTCTGCATTAAGTCCTTGTGTTTCTGGGTCTGTGGCCGTGCTCCAAACTTAACTCTGATTTTCAGAGGAGAAACGCTGGGTGGTTTACTTCCCATTGATCACTTTGTATATAGTGAGATGTTTTGAGAAAAAGTCCTAGTTCCTGCATACTCGAGCTGTGCTTGTAGAGGCTTCTGGCCACCGGGGTTTCATCTGGGGGAGGCGGGATGCGGTACTTACCCGATCTGGGACTTCCCGGTGATCTCGGCTCTTTTTGGAACCTGTTTTTTTTTTCCTCCGGGATCTGTGGTTCCCGCCCTCCATGTGGCCCTTCTCTTCGGCTGTATGTTGTCTATCATTCAGTTTTAAATGATAATTCAAACTTCATGGACAGGTAACAGCTTAGGGAATTCATAGCTTTGAGACCAGATGACAGAAGAAACTCTCCATCTCTGAGTATAGCATTAACTAATGATGCATATTGTTTTCTTCTACTAGATTAAGAAAGGTTAAAAACATGTAGCAATCACCACAAACTGACTCACTGATTAATTTTTTTTTGATAATTTTGGCATTCTTTTAAGTTCTAGTGGACCAAGTAATATGAATAAATTTGTTATATGCCGACCAAGGGAGCAGGTTGGCGGGTGAGAGAGAACCTGAAGATATTGGTAGAGAGAGGGGGAAATTGGTGGAGGAATTAGTGTTGGAACACTGTATGCCTGAAACTCTATAAAGAACAACTTTGCAAAGCACCGTGTCTCAGTAAATAAAAAAGGCCCTAAAGGCCCTCCCGTTGATCATCGATTTGCTCGAGCGGGCCCAGTAACGTCTCCATTGGAGACTTTGTTGTTACTGTGTTTGGCATATCGAATACGTCACGGGGAGCCGCTGGAGCGATAGCACAGCGGGTAGGGCGTTTGCCTTGCATGCAGCCAACATGGCTGACCCGAGTCTCAGTAAATATTCCTGAAAAATAAGTTACAAAACAGGACTATTTCTTTAGTTCCAGGAATGGTTCCTGGAATACAGAATTGATCATTAAATGAATATTGAATAAATTAATAATGGAGCTCTACTTAAAAAATATAATTAGATACTGTCAGAATTCCACATCCTTTCTTTATAGAGAAGAATATTAAAAGTCTATGCAATATTTTTAGATTATTTGTTTGGCCAAGGCCTCTGGCTATCATACATATATTAGTACTTATGGGAGGCCAAGGCAATTTCATAAAATTGCCTTTCCATTCTCAACTATAAATTGCATTTATTATATCAAAATTCCTGTGCAAAAGGACAGATATTACCAGATAATTAATTGTATAGATTCTCTCTAAAATAGTATTTTAACAGAGGTATAAAGAACAATAGCTAACTTAAGAATTAGATTTCCAGCAATCTCAACACTGTCATAAATTCCTAAAATAAAAGTAGTAGCCTTTAAATGAGATCAAAAAACGCCCCAGAAGACATAAATCCATAGCATTTTATTCTAAAAAAGCATGTAGCACCCAATTGACTTAGAAGGACTATAAAAATTTGAAGTACTTATGTAACAAGTTACTATATCCATAGTCTCTTAGGATTTTTTGGTTTTGTTGTTTATAGTGTTGGGAAAGCCAGGGTCTCACGCACGCAAGGCATGCTCTATCACTCAGCCACTTCTGCAGCACAAGGAGTTTTTGTATTGATCAATTTTGCAACACAACAGTGGGAAAACTAAAAATAATAGCAACTATACTTAGTAGTGAAGCAAGAGATAGAGAGCCATTCTCCAAAATTCTCTCTGGAATGTTTAGTAGAAACACAAAGTAAATGTGGTCTCTGTGAACAAGAAACAGCACAGGTGGATAATAAAGTCTTTGAGTTACTGAGGAGTGACTGAGTACATGTTTCCTTCTCTTCTTGAATTTCTAGCACTTCCATTTTTCACAGCCTTCCTGTATTCATGATTCTCAGTTTCAATGTTAGCAGACGGGATATATTGTCCAGAATTTTGGTCCATTGACCTTCGGTGTTTTTCCCTAAAGTATAAGCTAAATACTAATGCTTGGGATAATTCTGGAGGATATTGTGAATATGGTAGATGTTCTATTAGTATTGATTTTGGAAGACTTCAATTATCAAACCTGCACTACCTCTAATACTGGACTTCTGTTTCAGCCTTCACTTGAGTAAAAGACAAACCTTGATTTCATTAAGTCATTGAGTATGTTGCCAAGCCCAGTATCACTAGCTATGTTTGGCTCACAATTACTTTGGGTTTAACTGAAGCAAAAAAAGATGATTTTTTAAAAAAAACTGCATTACATTTAAATTTAGGTAATTATAGGTGAATTATTACTCTCATTCTCATAGAGTTTTAATGCCATTTATTTCTCCATTTGAAAAAAAGCCTCGCCCAGAGAATAGCAAGTTTTGCTATCAAAATAAGAGACTATCTCTAAAACATAGGGTAGATACCTCCAATGACCTGACCTCTGAACTTCCCCGGCAACCCTCTTAACCATGCTTCACCTCACCACAGCATTACATTTACTACCAAATTACTAATACTACTTTTCTCACCCTTTCCCTTCCTCTTTACTCTTCTGTTGACAAGCTTTTTTCTTTCACGGTCATTTGCAAATGACCTCTCATCTTTCAAAATTTAGAGCTTGTGTCACCTCCCCAGTGAACCTGTTTGGGGGGCACATCCCAGGAAGAATTGCTTATTTTCTTTTTTGTCTCACACTATGACCTTCTAGATATCTATGTCACCTGCAACACTTTATTGTATTTGTTATTGTGCTTCTTTTTACTATGACTGTACATTTTTAAAAATGAACTCTACTTATCAATTGTTTCCATGACACTGAGAAAAGCATCAATTATGACATTAACTATCAATATGTTATGGAGGTCTAAGATACTTAAAAGCTATAATTCTGTAATAATCTCCAACTGATTTTCTTCTTTAATTTTCACTGTCTCCAGGATCTTCACAACTGTGAAGGCTGAGTCATATTTTGTTCTGCCTTGGACTTACATTCAAAAAGAATTGTTAGTGGACATAAGGCAATGCTTATGGCTCATAGACTGTAACTACTGTTGCATATTATATTTTTCTGTTCTTGGCTGTGGCAAAGATGTATTTTGAGACTATGCTCATTTAGATAATAAAACCTAATCTAACTAAAATGAATACTTGAAATTAGCAGAAGAAATTATAATTTAATTAATATGTTGAATTTTGTGACTGCCAGTAATATTTTTTATCCTGTTACTTATACATGGCCACAATGAAATAAAATATTTTAATGCTTATATAAAAGACATGAACTTAAAGTTCTGTATATGTTTCAACAATACGTTTGTGATAGGACAAACCTCTAAAAATTGGAAATTTTTTATTGAATGTTTTTGTATTTAATATAGCTGCATAATAATTTTAGTTCTTAATATTTCATATTCTTTCCATTTATTCCTTTAGGTCTGTGGTTTCTCTCTAGGATGACTTTTTTTTGTAGACAATATTCTGGTAATTAATTAGTCAGATTTTATCTTTGGGCTTTTGTTCATTTTTTTCTTTTTTAAATTATAGTCTTTGTTTTTGGAGTATAGTTAAGAGTATAGACTTCTGGGTTAGCACTTCATTTCAAAGTTTTTATTTAAAACCATTTTATCACTACTGTTATTGTTAGTTTAAAGGTAAAAACATTTTTATGATTTTAATATTTACTCCTTTCTGACAGTGAGCTGAAGTAACTTGAATAATTGTGCCTACTTTTAATTAATTATTTTAGATATAGTCTGCATGGAGATAGGGAGGTAGTTCAAAAGATACTAGCACATTCTTTTCAAGCTTGAGGTACCAAGTTTTATCTCTGACACAACAGGGCTCCTGATCATTGCTGGGCATGGCTTTGGTGACCTCCAGATGTTAACTTCATCTACAACTGAATAAGTGATCTAACAGATGTACCATTGCCTAGATGTAATGTAGTTTCTTTATCCAGTCACCTATTCTTGGGCATTTGATATTGGATATTGCAAATAGTGTCACAGTCAACTTTTATTACAACATAGAACAGTTTATCTTCTCCTTCCGGAAATCTAAATACACTTGTGCATTTTTTAAATTTATTTTTATCATTTGATTCAGTCCTATTCAGTCTTTTCATAATTTTGTGTTGAACAGTTATCTATTTCACCAGCTCTGTGCGTCACTAGATTAGTCTGTTCCACAGTGTCCGGTCTTCCATTACCCAATGAGCTTTCAATTTTAGATATAATTTTATCTTTAATGAAAATTCGAAATATTCTTCTAATACATATTGTGTTATCTTCTCTTTTATATACTTTATATATACATTGTATTTATTTGGAAGCTCTTTTCTGATAACTCCACTGGTATTATCTAAGGAGTGTCTTTCCAGATGTACAGAAAGAGAGACATGGCTGAAACAAAATGAATCTTGCTGAAGAGTCATTTTATTCATTTTGTTACCAAACTGTATGGGTATCATTATGGATATCAAAAATTGAAAGCACTGTAATAAGGCCATTTGAAGGTTTTAATATCCCACGAGCAAGTACTTAGTAAATACTAGTTTTCCCTATCTTTCACTTTCTCCTTTAAAAAATATTTTAAGTAGATATTTTTATACATATATAATATACCGAAAAGTATTCAGTACCATCAACCATATCCACACGATTACTAAGCTCATTGAGGTTTCTCAGGAGTTCAAGATGCCGCTCTGTCTATCGTTCATTGATTTAAAGAAGGCCTTTGATTCTGTTGAGACGGAAGCAGTCATGGAAGCCCTAGCCAATCAGGGCGTACAAACTCAATACATCAGGATCCTTCATGAGCTCTATTGCGGATTCACTACCAAGATCTCACCATTCTACAAGGAAGTAATCATCCATATCAAGAGAGGGGTTCGGCAGGGTGATACCATTTCACCAAAACTCTTCAGTGCCACCCTCGAGAACATCATGCGACGACTGGAATGGGAAGGAATGGGAGTGAAGATAGATGGTCGGCAACTACACCACCTCCGCTTTGCTGATGACATCGTTCTAATAACACCAAACATCAACCAAGCGGCACAAATACTGAACAACTTTGACCGTGAATGTGGAAAGGTCGGACTACAGCTGAATCTTAAGAAGACAATGTTTATGATAAACAGCCTTGTTCCTGACGCTCCATTTGCTCTCAACGGAACCACCATCTCCGAATGCAACAGTTATATATACCTAGGTCGAGAAATCAACATGATGAATGACCAGGCACCTGAGTTGCGCAGGAGGAAGAGAGCGGCTTGGAATGCCTTCAAGAACGTTGAAGAAATAACTAAAAGGACAAAGAACCTCCAGCTACGAGCACATCTCTTTGATTCCACTATTCTTCCTGCATTAACATATGCCTCAGAGACCTGGACCCTACAAAAACAGGATGAGAACGCTATTCGGGTCTCTCAAAGAGGAATCGAAAGAGCTATGCTTGGAATATCACGATTCACTCAAATGAGAGATAGAATCCGGAGTTCTGATCTTCGTCAACGCTCAAGAATCAGGGACGCTGTCTCATTTGCCAAGACATCAAAAATCAGATGGGCTGGACACGTAATGAGGTTTACAGACAACCGCTGGACTAGAGCCATTACTGATTGGATTCCACGAGACATCAAAAGATCACGTGGACGCCCACCTACAAGATGGTCAGACTTCTTCGACAAGACCCTGAATGATCGGTTTGAGGCTCTGCATGTTCCTAGAATGAACAGATACCATTGGGCTACACTAGCACGCAACCGGGATGAATGGAGACGTTACTGGCACCCACTCGAATAAATCGATGAATAACGGGGATTAAGTGATTAAGTTTTATACATAAAATGACTTGAAGCTATTCTGTGAATAGATGAACATACAGTCAAAATATTGCTACTGCTAACTACAATGCTTCATAATCCAGCTTTATTTTTTAACCATTTAAAAATGCATTGAAAATTCAGCATCAGATCTGATATGAAATATAGAACTGAAAAATCTTTGTGTATCCAGAATATGTCACAGTTTTTCAGCCTTGTAAATTATGCTAAAGGATACTATTTCTCCTCTCTCCAAGAAAATCTGGAAGGGAAGCTAAAATTCACTAGAACATGCACAATATATGAAAAGGGGATCTCAGGGAACTGATTGAACTTGTGGTTTATGAAAGTGAATTGTAATGAAGTGGGAAAAATATCGGAAACTGTCAGTATTGAGTCAAATGCCACAGTTCTACACAAAGCTAATTGTCTTAATTGTAAATGATTTAGAGGTTCTGAACATTCATTAAAATAAAATAAAAATGAATACCCCCTAAGTAATATCCTCCTTTGCTAATGACATACAGAATTAATAGTGTACAGCATTTAACATGTATCTTTGGAAAATTGGCTTCTTTTTCAGAAATGGCATCCAAGATATAGCTGCAAGGCAATCACCATCAATTACCTAACTACTTCTGACTTTGTTATAGCATAATTCTCATTGGAACTAGATTAAACTGTTATAATTTTAGGGTGACAATTAATCATGCATCTCTTGACCCCAATGCAAGTTTAGAATTAATCGAGAAAATTTGCCAGATATAAGATGGACAGAGATTTTTAAAAAAAATCCACCCTTATCATTAATAAATGTAGTTTGGGCAAAGTACTTAAATTTATGTCTGTACCTTTTATTACCTTTGCCCATCTGGAACTACATAACTGAAGGATAATTTGAATCTTCCAAGTAGGGTCACTTACTCAAATTTTTTGTTCTTTATTTATTGAGCCCTCTACCTTACTGTCCAGTAGAATTTAAGACTAAGAGAATTTCAGGGCTGCAGAAACAGTACAGCGGGTAGGAGCTTGTCTTGCTTGAGGCAGACCTGGGTTGGATTCCTGGTACCCTATATGCTCTCCCAAGTCCTGTTGGAGTGATCTCTGAGCACCACTGGGTGTGGCCCATTTCCCCTCCTCCCAAAAAATAAAAATAAAAAAAGAATCTAGGCAGAGTTTGTATTGACCAATTGGTAAGATGAAAATACACAATTGATAGGAACAGGAAAGTAGCCCACTGGGTGAGAAGCACTGTCCCACTAAAGGAGGGAACATCCAGGCATGCAAAGGCCCCAACATCTCTTTCCAACATAATTGCCAACCTACTGAACCTACAATAGAACTGATATTCCCAGCCTCTCCCATCTGAAAAATTTTTTTAACCCACGACTGAACTGTTACCCCCAATAGACGCAGCAACCTACAATGAAAGAGATAGCCCCCACAACTCTTATCTTCACTCTAGGGACTCTCCATTCACTAGTACTACCCCCCAAAAGGTCATGGTGGGGCTGGAGAGATAGATCAACAGACTGAGCACATGTTTTGAATAAAGGGGGCATGTGTTTGATTCCCTTCACTGAATATGGCACCCTAAGCACTCAGCTAGGATTAGCCCCTGAATACTGCTGGGTTTGATAAACAAAAACATTTTATATTTTTAAATGTAAAAATAGCCAGGACAACATTGAATTCACCGTAAAAGGGAAGAAAAGGGTTAGAGACCCAATATAATGTGCAGGGTTTGAGTGTTAAAGGAAAAGTCCACTTCAGCCATCCCTAGAATCTGTTTTTACTATTCCTTCCTACAGAAGTAAATAAATAAAATACTCTTTGTCCACCTGGAAAAAAGTATGTTCTCCAGCTGCTCACTCCTATTCTATGGAGTGTACTATACTCTCCCTTCAGTAAACTCACTGGGTATTTGGAGGCCTCTAGTAGACTTGTAACTTCCTTCGACTTGTGTACCAAGAGCCTTTTCTTGCCCCAAAATAATCAGTAGTGCTTAGACCCCAATGGATTAAAGACCTTAACATCAGACGGAAATCCATAAGGTACACGAAGACAAAGTTGGCAAAACCCTCCATGATACTGAAGCTAATGGTATCTTCAAAGATATCACACCTCTGGCCAAGCAAGTGAAAACAGAGATAGACAAATAGGACTATTTTTTTCTCATTTTTTATAATTTTGTTTATTGAAACACCATGAGAGTAGTTACAAAGCTTTCGGGTTTAAGTCTCGGTCATAAAATGAAACACCCGTACCTTCACCAGTGCCCATTCTCCACCACCAAAAACCCCAGTGTCCTCCCATCCCACACCCTCCCCCTACCTGTGGGGCAGACGATTTCTACATTACTCTCTCTCTACTTTGATTACATTCAATAATTTGACACCAGACCCACCATTATTATTTGAGATATTATCCCAACACTCAGATCTGCTGAAAAGGCAACAGTAGACAATTTGTTTTCTATTCCTAGTTATGAATAACATATGATTTTGCGTGGCTGCAGTAGTGGCTGCGTGATTTTGAAATTAAATGGGACTATCTATTTATTTATTTATTTATTTTAAATTTTTATTAGTGAGACATCATGAGGTACAGTTGTAGACTTACAAATTTTTGTGCTTGGGTTTCAATTGTACAATGATCAAATACCCATCCCTCCACCAGTGCTAAATGGGACTATCTTAAAGTAAGAATATTCTGCACCTCAAAAGAAACAGTGACCAAAATACAGAGATGGTCTACAGAATGGGAAAGGATATTCACCCAATACACATCCAACAAGGTGTTGATATCAAGGATATAAAAGGAGTACTGGTTGAATGCCACAAGAAGAAAACCTCCAACCCTATCAAAAAATGGGGCGACAAAATGAACAGAAACTTTCTCAAAGAAGAAATCTGAATGTCTAAAAGGCACATGAGAAAATGCTCTACATCATTAATCATCAGGGAGATGCAGATCAAAACCACAATGAGATATCATCTCACACCACAGAGACTGGACCAAATCAAAAAAAAAAAAAAGCAACCAGTGTTGGCAAGGATGTGGCGAGAAAGGCACCCTCCTTCACTGCTGGTGGAAATGCCAACTGGTTCAGCCCTTTTGGCTGAACCAGTTGGTATTATGTATGATTCCATAACAGTATGGATGATTCCAAACAGTATGGATGATTCTCAAAAAGTTAGAAATTGAGCTCCCATTTGATCCAGCAATACCACTCCTAGGAATATTTCCCAGAGAGGCAAAAAAGTATAGTCGAAGTGACATCTGCACTTGTTTGTTCATTGCAGCACTGTTTACAATAGCTAGAATCTGAAAAAAACCTGAGTGCCTGAGAACAGATGACTGGTTATAGAAACTTTGGTACATCTACACAATGGAGTACTATGTAGTTGTTAGAAAAGATGAAGTCATGAAATTTACATACAAGTGGTATTACATGGAAAGTATCATGTTAATCAAAATGAATTAGAAAGAGAGGGACAGACATAGAAAGATTGCATTCATCTGGGGAACATAAAGTAACAAAATAGGAGACTAACACCCAAAAATAGCCAAAATAAGTACCTGGAGGTTTACTTCATGCCTTGGAGGCCAGCCGCACACTCTAGGGGAGAAGACAGCTCAGATAGAGAAGGGAGCAGGAAATAAAAGGTGTTGGGAGGATCCGCCCAGGATGGGAGATGCATGCTGATGATTGCAACTCAATTCCTCTTTTGCAAACCACAATACCCCAAAGGAGAGAGAGAACAAAAGGGAATGTCCTGCCACAGAGGAAGGGTGGGATGGGGCGGATGGGGGGTAGGTGGGATACTGGGATTAGTGGTGGTGGAGAATGGGCACTGGTAGAGGGATGGGTATTCGATCACTGTATAACTGAAACCCAAGCACAAAAATTTGTAAGTCTACAACTGTACCTCATGGTGTTTCACTAATAAAAATTTTAAAAAATTTAAAAAATAAATGTAAAAATATATATATCAATTGTTTCTAACATTTTCTTTTATATACTATGTATTATATGTGTAATGCAGATGTGAGCTTATCTCTGAATTTCAGGTGAAGTTGACTCAAACACCTCCTTGTCAGCAGTGGCAGATTCCAGTGGAGAATGTGTCTCCATTATCCTGTTTTCCTCCAGGGCTGGTTTTTCTTCTGAGCAATCAGCTGTCTTTGGATCACCTTATTGTGCTAAGTGTGCTATCCCTATTACAATGACTGCAATCTTTCACTTTCGTTTCCCTCACAAACATGAAAATGAAGATACTTTCATGAAGAAATTTTGGTTTACTCAATTTGGGTTGCTTTACTGAAAGTTTCTGAAAATAGAGATTGCTTTCATAGTTACAAAATACACTAAAGTAGAATATTTTCTTTTACAAAAATTTTGTCATAATGTTACTTCCTTTCCTTCCTCTCTCCCTGATCTTTTCTCTTTTTTTTCCATTTTAATTTATTTCAATGGAGAAATGAACTCTACCCCTCTCCAATAATTTTTACTTTTAATGCATGTTTCTTCAGCTCCCAATCAGAAACTCACCTATAGAACTTCAATTAAAATCTTGGGTTGCCTAATTTTTCTGGGCTCCTGCAAGGAAATGTAACCAGAGAAATTTAATAAAAAGGATCTTTTTTCACTATAGAAATAGAACGTACTTATGCTTTTTGGTTTAAAAGTAAAAGTATCAAAACACTGAATACAAATTTTCTTACCTTTATTATACCTGTCGGTGATACTTATTTCTATTATAAGAGGTTTATTCATTGTTTCTTACAAAAATTTAACTATCTTTAATTTCATCAGAATGATTACATCCTCAAAATCTCTTTAGGAATAGGACAGTTTATTTAGCAGAAATTATAGTCATACCCATATATTGTATGATTTTAGTCAATGAGGATGGCTCACACTTATGAGGAAAAGGATAAAATAACCTGTGTAGGATAACACTGTTCTGTCCTTCCTGCATAACCTCAGAAATAGTTGATAGTTTATTGGACTGAGGAAAAGAGAAAAACACCTTAAGAGGTATCTTGCCCTTGAGCATTCAGGAAGGGCTTTCTTATGTTGATTTGGCTACTTGACTGGGTGGAGTGTCAGCCAGACTAGAAGGGAGCTGGAGAAGGAGAGAGCAGGGCTGAAAGATGGACTACCGAGAGACTAGCAAGGGGAACATGTGCTTGAGAGAACCTAGGCCCTCCACAACATAAGTTCTTCTATGGGATAAACTTCCCTGTAATAAACTGCCACTAAGATCAACCGGCCTGGCCCTCGTCTCTTCCTTCATCTGCCCTTGGCCAACAGCCGTCCCGATGCAGGCCATACACAGCGGCTCTAGGGCACCGAACGCGGGCGGTGAGATAGAGCCGTCCAGAGAGCCCGCGAACACACAACCTTCTGCGTGCATAGATTTTTACAGCTGGCGTCCCTTGGGCGGGCTCGAGCTACCAACTAAAGGTAAGAATTGCGTTCGGTGCACCCCCACTGTAGAAAGTGAGTGGGAGAATAGGATTTTCCAGTTTGCTGGGAGTTAGAATCCTAACAGCAATCCCCCACTAAGATGGAACAGATTCTTGGCCTTCCCAAGATCTTTCATAGTGTCTCGAGCCAGACTGAACAGGCCAAGACATTTATGGATTTGATTCAGCGTCTCTCCCGCAAGATAGGGAACCCAGAATTCTACATTTCCAGAGACCAGCTCCGGTCCTGCCTTAAGGTAGTTTATGAAGTTAACCCATGGTTCCCAGATGAAGGGACTCTAGAAACCAAGATTTGGGAAAAAGTTAAGAAAAATGTCTATAAGGCATCTAAGGAAGGGACTAAGATTCCCCTAGAATTCTGGAATACCTGGGAGATTGTTGATTCTATTCTCTTGTTTTGGAAAAGCACAGTTGAGGAGGAGAAGAATATTAGCAATAATACGGCCTCAGCTCCTCCCCTACCTAAGTCTCGAAAGGGTTTTCATAGTGAAAATATTTCTCAGGCTGATGAATATAGCTTCACTTCCAATGCATCAGATGAAAGTGATATGGATTATGAGTCTGCTAGCACTTACTCGGATTATGAGTCCAAGAGTAGCTCAGCAAAGCGGCCTCCAGACCGCTCGGGACATGCTCCCAATCACCCAGTACAGGCTGAGAAGAAGCAGCTTCCATCTTATTGCAGGTTAAGAATGGATTCTCTCGGTCGTTTCAAAACGGCCTGTGCCTCACACGGGCCTACATCTCTGTACTGTAGGGAGTATCTTACAGACTGGAGTAAAAAGGCTTACTGGGTACCTCAAGATTTTCGCATGGTTGCTAAAACGTGCTTAAACCCTTCTCAGTACCTACAGTGGAGGATGTGGTTCAGTGATGAGGCCAAGGCAAAGCTTCAGAGCCTAGGCCAGGCTGGACGGAAATTTTCAGATATTAAGCTGACTTATGAGATGTTAATAGGTGAAGGGAAATGGCACGACCCAAAAAGGCAAGTCACCTTGCCTCGTGCTGTTTTTGCTCATATCCGTGACATAGCCCTGCGTGCATGGGAGAAGATTGATGCAGATGCAGAATTTAAGGGAAGTTTTACTAAGATTGTCCAGAGGGCCTCAGAACCCTATGCAGATTTCATAGGGAGGTTGATGGAAGCTATTGAAATGCAGGTTAAGTGTAAGGAAGCTCAGGAGCTGTTGACTAAACAATTGGCCTTTGAAAATGCTAATGAAGATTGCCAGGCCATTCTGAGCCCTATCAAAGAGAAGGAAGATATAATGGGGTATTTGAAAGCATGCAGAAATGTTGGTTCTGTTAAATATAAGGTGCAGATGAAGGCTTTTGAGGCCTATACTGTACAGAGGCAAGCTCAGAAAAGATGTTTTAATTGTGGAAAACCAGGCCACTTTCGTAAGGACTGCAGGGCACCTCCCAAACATACTATTGTGAGAGCACCTCCTGGGCCCTTTCCCAGGTATGAGAAGGGAAACTACTGGGCCAGAGACTGCAGAGCCAGACATGCACCTCCCGGGCCCTGTCCCAGGTGTAAGAGAGGAAATCATTGGGCCAGAGATTGTCGCTTCAATTTTGATGCAGCTGTTGACCCCAATTCGGGAAACCTGCAAGGGCACCAGCCCCAGGTCCCGCAATATCAGGGGATGTTCCCAGCTGCAGCCCCTCTCCCCAGTGTGGAGTTTCAGAGCTCCAATCAGTATAATCCCTGCAGCCAATAATGGCAGGAAGCGCAGCCCTGGATATTCCCTACCCTGATACGGTTACTATAACCCCTATCCAGTTTTACTACAATTAAATTCTGGTATAAAGGGACCAATCCCACAAGGCACTGTAGGCACTACTTTTGGGGAGAAACAGTTTGACTTTTAAGAGAATGCTGCGGCTTTAAGCACACCACCTCTCCATATTCAGTGGACATATGGCATGCTTAATAAAAAACGAAAAAGGAGGTATTTTCTCAACTGAATGTAGCAGGGAAACTCCTCATTCGAGGAAAAGGCTATGCTTTTGTTTCAACAGATGATAACCCCACTGAGAAACTTTGGATCCCATTACGTCTCATCAGAAGTCGAATTCATCTTCCTGAGTTGGATCTCAGACCAGCAGAGACTCACAACCCTTCAAATTCCAGCGCCAAACTATCTCCAAACTGATTTCAGCTAGAAGTCACAAAGGAAAGAAGAGGAACCTGCATCAGAGGACCTCCAGCAAGGCCTCTAGCTCCTTTAACACATGAGTTCACATTAAGGCATTTTTTATGCCTTTCTCTTTACAGGTTGAGGATTAGACAACGCCCGGCTTCCATATTTTGAATTAACGATACTTTACTTTTACCCTTTTCTTGGAATTCACAGGTTCCTGAAGGAGAAAGGAATGGCTTTTAAACAGGAACACCTTTTTATTTCTCTCTAGGATATCCATCTGTATTGAAGCTTCCCTCTGTCTTTCTACTCACAGGCACGGAGACCAAACCCTGATGGTTAAGGCCTCTGATAACTTTAAAAAAGTGTTTTTTCTCAAACATAAGCTAGGTTGCACATCTATGACTGCTGATGAACCTGACCGGAGAATGGCTGCATTCCCCTACTGAAGTACTCCTGCCAGAAGTTGTGATGCTCCTGTTCCAGTGCTCCCTGGCTGATCCAGTGCTTCCTGAAATTTATTGGACTCCTAATAGCTGCTCCCCTGGGAATCATTGCTGCGACCACTCCTGATGCTGCTACAGGAACAACTCTTCAGTTGAGATCCAGACACTTTGTTTCTTCAGAATGGGACTAAATGACTCTCATCATTGGTGACTTTCATCACCCCTGTACAGTGCAGGACAATTGGACGCTTACTACAAGCACTACTCTGGGTCCAGGGTTGGACTGAAATCTTACTACAACTAATGAGACTGTCTTGTATTTGGAATTGTTTCTCTGTTTTAAATTTTGTGTTTTTTGTAAAAAAAAAAGGGGGGGGGAATCTTCCTGCAAACTCAGGTATTTTAGATTTATTGGGTTGCTCCCATCAGAGTGCTCCCATTTCTCTGTGTTTATTTGTAACTTTCTTTGTGTTCTGTTGACTTGTAAATTATTGTTTTTCTCTTTTCCCTAAGTTCTTTGCATAGTTTATTCAGATCAGTGTTCTTTTTGTATGGACACAAGAAGACATGCTTTTGTAATGTGACTCTCAGTGATATTTCATTCCTGGGTATCTGCTTTCTCAACTTAAGCCTCAGTTGCCCTCACTTCCTAGCACCCCTAAAGGCAGGGTCCCGACGAGGGACTGGATGGACCCAGGGCAAGCTGTAAGCTATGTGCTACCCTGGCATCGAGATGGGCCTGGCCAAAGTGCCATAACGCTTAACTATAAGTTAAGAGCTTGGTCATGGACAAATGCTGTCATGATCCAAAAAGTAATAACTAGATTTGGACCCTGCTAGGGCTAGGAATGATTAATCTGGCCTGAGCACTGTACTCTGAGTCTATGGCAAGATGTTCCCAGGAGAGCTGCCCTACAAGTCTCAATGTTATCTCTTACTGTGTCCACACAAAAATAGCTAGTAATTTTTCCTGTTTCAAATTTTGTGTTTTTTGTAAAAAGAAAAAGGGGGAGATGTAGGATAACACTGTTCTGTCCTTCCTGCATAACCTCAGAAATAGTTGATAGTTTATTGGACTGAGGAAAAGAGAAAAACACCTTAAGAGGTATCTTGCCCTTGAGCATTCAGGAAGGGCTTTCTTATGTTGATTTGGCTACTTGACTGGGTGGAGTGTCAGCCAGACTAGAAGGGAGCTGGAGAAGGAGAGAGCAGGGCTGAAAGATGGACTACCGAGAGACTAGCAAGGGGAACATGTGCTTGAGAGAACCTAGGCCCTCCACAACATAAGTTCTTCTATGGGATAAACTTCCCTGTAATAAACTGCCACTAAGATCAACCGGCCTGGCCCTCGTCTCTTCCTTCATCTGCCCTTGGCCAACAGCCGTCCCGATGCAGGCCATACACAGCGGCTCTAGGGCACCGAACGCGGGCGGTGAGATAGAGCCGTCCAGAGAGCCCGCGAACACACAACCTTCTGCGTGCATAGATTTTTACAAACCTGCAATTTCCATAGTCTGATATATGGCTAAATATTTTCACCACTATTTGCTTGAGCGGGCACCAGTAATATCTCCATTGTGAGAGTTGTTTTTACTGTTTTTGGCACATTGAATATACCACGAGGAGCTTGCCAGGCTCTGCCATGCGGGCGAGATACTCTCTATAACTAGAGTAATTTTTTTACACGAATATGTTTTTAGATAGAAATCTCTAAGGTAAATAAATTATCGGATCTATTTCTACGAGCAGGTTTTAATCACAAAATAGGTGAGGTGACTCTAAGTATTAAATCCTTTCAAGGAAGGGGTGCCACCAGGTAAGAAATTAGTTAAGAATAACCTTAGGGAGAATATGTCAACTTTATCCTCTTCTACAACTTAGTTAAAAGCTTCCCACACTCAACTGTGTAGCATAGCACAGAGGGGTGGGGGCAGGTCAGTGAGTAAATTTAACTCGAATTCCTTTGTATCTGACAATAGGAGTTTTCAAACATAAATACAGGGTGCATTTTTACTCGTTTACCTTTGAGAAATATGCTCTTTCATCTTTACATTTTCCATTTTGATCCAAAATCAATAATTTGGATGCAGACACAGCAAGCCACCTAACTGAATGAAGTTTCTAAGGAGACTGGCACAGTAATTTGCTAAAGTGCCTAGCAACTACCAAGAAAACACTTTCTGTGTCTGAGAATGCTGATGAGAGGGTTCTCTGCTAATCCTATCCTAAACAACATGAAAACAAAGCTGCCCCTTTCCTTTTTTTGGAAAGAATTGGTATGGAGTTATGTTATCGTTAAATAGAAACTTATGACCATGTATTTAAATATCAGACATTTGTAGATGATGAACCATTTTGGTATACCCAATGCACTTATCTTTAATATACATGTAGAAAAGTTATTTTCTTGAACATGTGGGAACACAACTAATAATGTATATAGTCAAATTTTATTTTCCTAGTTAGTTTTATCTTTTTAAAAATATGTGTATAGATACACATACACATATACACATTCTTACATAAAAACTGTAGCACTGTAGTACTGTCCTCCCGTTTTTCATTGATTTGCTCGAGCGGGCCCAGTAACGTCTCATTTTGAGACTTGTTACTGTGTTTGGCATATTGAATACATCACGGGTAGCTTGCTAGGCTTTGCTGTGCAGATGAGATACTCTCAGTAGCTTGCTGGGCACTCCGAGAGTGGCGGAGGAATCGAACCTGGGCTGACTGAGCATAAAGCAAACACCCTACCTCTATGCTATCGCTCCAGCCCTACAAAAAACAATATATATGAATCACTTGGAATCACTTGTCATCCTGTTGCTCATCGATTTGCTTGAGCAGGTGCCAGTAACATCTCCATTCGACCCTGTCACATGTCAGTGTAGCCCAATGGAATCTGCTCACTCCAGGAACACGAAGAACCTCAAACCATTCATTCAGACTTCTTGACCAAGAAGTCTGACCATCTTGTAGGTAGGCGGCCAGGCATTCTTTTGACATCCCATGGACATCAAAAGATGTCAAAGAGGAATTGAAAGAGCTATGCTTGGAGTATCACACTTCATTCAAGTGAGAGAAGTGTATGTGTATCAATACACACATTTTTCCTCCCACCCTTAGATAATATGAATCATAGAAATCATTTTTTAGCAATATGCATTAACAAAATACACAAAATAGGAAAATTGCCCCTCTCAAAGGTACTCGGGTGAAATCAAACTGGCATGAGGTGGGGAGACATCTCTTTCAAGCTAATCAACATTTTTATTGCTACGAATATTGAGTGATACTTATGTAGATATATACATATATATGTGTCTATAAGCTTCTTTTCAGATGTGATTTTCATTAAGAATAAGAAATATTTGTATGTGTATATATTTATCTCTTTGTAACTAGTTTCCCAACTAAGAGACTAAGTTTATTGTAATGCATGTAATACATTGTAATGCACAAAATCCATGTAGCTTTAATAATTGGTGCAAATAGTCCTTGAACAGATCATTGTAAGTTTTTATTATAAGTCCCCTGCATTGTCATTTTATTGAGAGTTCTAATAAAGTTGATGCTTTCTAAAAAAATATATGTGTAAGGATTAAATGAGAGAAACAAATGGCTTTGGAAATTTTTACTGGCATTCTTGAAAGAAAATTAATATTTTTCTATAAAATATTGAGAAGCAAATTAAAAGAGACAGAAATAAAGTTGTATTTATACAAGTGTTAATTCACTATAAGAAGTTAGGAATATGTTTTGTTTTAATGCTAATCTCAGGGTCAGCAATTTTGTATAGGATCTAGATGCCGTTGTGGTGGCATGTGGTCTTTTGAACACCACCAACATATCCTGGAGAACTTTGACACTGTAGGATTAGGTGGCACCTTGTCCTCATGCCTTTGTACTATACCACAGGCCTGCTTGGTCGATATAGCTGGGATTGACCCCAGGTCCCATAAATACCACTTGGGAATCCCTCCAAATGTTCAACTGAATTATACTTCTGCAACCACAACAGGAATTTTTTAAATTTTACATGGAAGAGTTTCTTAGGAAGGCATCTCTAATTCAAATAAATGATAGGATCTCTTTCTATGAGCAGGCTTTGATAGGGAAAGAGGTGAGGGAAGTAGTTTCTCTAAGCAAATATTTAGGAATTTCAAAGTTGCAAACTCACAGGTAAGAAATAATTTGTTCAAATCTTTAAAATTCCAAACTAACTTTACAAGTTTTTCTAAAGATCCATCCCCTTTAGGTATTACATTAAGAATCACTTGTAGGTGCTAGAGCACACAGCAGGTAGGGCGTTTGCCTTGCATGTGGCTGACCCGGGTTACACGCCCAGCATCCCATATGGTCTCCTGAGCACTGCCAGGAGTAATTCCTGGGTGCAGAGCCAGGAGTAACCCCTGTGCATCACCAGGTGTGACCCAAAAACCAAAAAAAATAATAAATTGATAAATAAAAAAGAATCACATGTGTATTTGTTAGATATACAAGTATGTCTGGGGTTCTACCTTTCAGTGGAAGAACCTGGAACCTATATGTTAAATAAGCACCTCAGCTAATTCTTTTTTTTTTCCCCTTTATTTTATTTTATTTTTTTTAAAGTTGTAGATTTACAAATTTTTGTGCTTTGGTTTCAATTATACAATGATCAGATACCCATCCCTCCACCAGTGCCCATTTTCCACCACCATGGATAATATCCCTCCCACCCCCATCCCCCCATCCTCCCTGTCTCTGTGGCAGGGCAATCCCCTGTGTTCTCTCTCTCCTTTTGGGTGTTGTGGTCTGCAAAAGAGGCATTGAGTGGCAAGCATGTTCAGTCCATAGTCTACTTTCGACATGCATCTCCCCTCCTGGGAGGATCCTCCAAACATCCTTTATTTGGTGCTCCCTTCTCTATCTGAACTTCCCTTTCCTCTAGGATACCCGGCTGGCCTCTAAGTTATGGAGTAATCCTCCTGGTGCTGATCTCAGCTATTCTTGGGTATTAATCTCATACTTTGTTACTTTATATCCCCCAGATGAATGCAATCCTTCTATGTCTATCCCTCTCTTTCTGACTCATTTCGCTTAGCATGATACTTACTTTCCATATTGTACCACTTGTATGTAAATTTCATGACTTCATCTTTTCTAACAGCTACATAGTACTCCATTGTGTAGATGTACCAAAGTTTCTTTAACCAGTCATCTGTTCTTGGGCATTCAGGTTTCTTCCAGTTTCTGGCTATTGTAAAGAGTGCTGCAATGAACAAACAAGTGCAGATGTCACTTCGACTATACATTTTTGCCTCTCTGGGATATATTCCCAGGAGTGGTATTGCTGGGTCAAATGGGAGCTCAATTTCTAATTTTTTGAGATCGTCCATACTGTTTTCCAGAAGGGCTGAACCAGTGGACATTCCCACCAACAGTGAAGGAGTGTCCCTTTCTCGCCACATCCACGCCAGCATCGGTTGCTTTTGTTCTTTTGAATGTGGGCCAGTCTCTGAGGTGTGAGATGGTATCTCATTGTGGTTTTGATCTGCATCTCCCTGATGATTAATGATGTAGAGCATTTTCTCATGTGCTTTTTTGCCATTCGGATTTCTTCTTTGAGAAAGTTTCTGTTCATTTCATTGCCCCATTTTTGGATGGGGTTGGATGTTTTCTTCTTGTGGAGTTTAACCAGTATTTTGTATATCCTGGATATCAACCCCTTGTCAGATGTGTATTCGGTGAATATCCTTTCCCATTCTGTAGCTAATTCTTTTAATAGAAAAATGTTTAATATACTTTAATGGTGAGGGAGATGCAGAAAGATTTTGAAACTATTTCCCTACCCAAATAGATTGCCCCAATGCCAATGCACTTATCCATATTCTTCCATGCTTAAGTCAATTCCTGATGAAAGATGACTTATCGCTCAGATGTTTGGGAAGGTAATCATGAGAAGTCAACCTCTGTTGAATTAATATTAGTATTAGAGGGCCCTAGGGATACTCTTGAGAGTATCCTGTACGCACAGCAGAGCCTGGCAAGCTACTTGTGGTGTATTCGATATGCCAAAACAGTAGCAATAATGAGTCTCATTTCCCTGACCCAGAAAGAGTCTCTAATATGGCAGCATTGGGAAAGACGAGTAAGGAGAGTCTGCTAAAATCTTAGGGCTGAGACAAATGGAGACATTACTGGCACCTGCTCAAGTAAATCGATGATCAATGGGATGACAGTGATGATGACAGTGACAGTCATGATTAGAAGGCCAGAGAGATTGTACAAGAATGAAGACATTTGCCTTACATCCCACTGACCCTAGTTCAAATCCCTGGCATAATATATGGTCCCCCTACCCTAGCCAAGCACTATCAGAGGTGATGCTTTGAGCACTGAGCCAGGGATACTTCCTGAACACTCTTGGGTTTGCCTGCCACTATCCCCTCCTTAGAAAAAAGAACAGTACTAGAAATACTAGAGGCTAATGAGAAAAAATGTTTTCCATAGTTTTATTTTTTATGTTGCTTATTCTGAAAATTAACTGTTAAATAAAGTTGTGGTTTTGCTACTGCCTTTGCAGTCTAAACTTTTTGAAGGTAGAGAAATTCCCTCCTCATCTTTGTTCTGGAGTCCTAAAACAAGGTTTGCTACATTTGTTACTGAATAAGTGAATGGCTTAATAAATGCTAAAATTGCTAGATTAAATAGTTTTAATGAGAAAATCTTTGGTGCATAGGATGGAATAGTCTTAGCATGCATTCATAAGCAGCAATCACAAACCTAGTGAAGTCATTCCAAAATTGGGGTTCAAACCGCAAAAAGAAAAGTCACAAGGTGACAATTTTATGACAATGGCTATACACATTTGATTCCATTGCTTAGACAAGTGAAAATTTCACCAGCTGGGTCTTTACTTCAAATTAACCTTAGTCTCCAGCAGCAGGAGCAATTATTTGGACTTGCATTTAGATACAGAAAAAGGAAAGAGATTCTTCTTTTATGCCTCATTAAACTACAGAATAAGTAACACAATACAAATGTCCCTGAAAGGATTAATGCTACAGCTCAAGATAGCTACTATTTGTTCTAATTGGAAATGTGATCATCATTTCCTCTGATCTTTGGATCTGGGGATGAGCAAGGATCACAGCTGAACAGTAAGTAAAAAGGCAAATGGAGAGTGATAAAACCATCCTGAAATTGGCAGTTATCAGTTGTCTCAGCACTTCCTCCAATTTTGCACTTTTATGGAGCAGTAACCATAGAACTACATGGTACACTTCTATTTTTCAGCGGTAAACAGTTGCCTAAAGACTTATAGGTACCTTGGGCATGTTAATAGAATCTTGCAAAGGTCCACATGGAGATAATGTGGACCTAAGCAGATGTGTGACTTTAAATGAAATTGTTCTTGGTTGATATGTTCTAACTTCCTCAAAAATTCTCCCTATATAGTGAAAGAATTTAAGAAGAGAATTTGTCATTTCAGCCTGTTTGTTTTTCATGTATGTGTAGGAAAACTCTGAATGTAATATTGTTATTAGTTATGAATGTAATGTTGAGAAGCAATCTTTGTTATCTGTTATGCAGTTATTTTTTAGTGTATCTGCTCCAGAACATGGTGAGAGTCCTTCAAAAGTTAGATTTGCCGTGCTTTAAGTTTTGTTCTTCCACTGTTGGCTGCATAACTCCAGACAATTAATTTGACCTTTCTGTGTATTAGTGTTTTTATATTTTTGAAGTGAGGATAAAGATCAAGATGCTAGCCGAAGTGGTAGAGTCTAGCATGTTCAAGGACTTGAGTTTGATCTAGGGCACTGCATGTCATCTGCCACCGTTCAAGCCTGAGCCCTGACCATCAGTCCTATCCCAGCTGGCTAAGCATCTCTTGGGAGTGCCTCTGGTAGCATCCCCTAGTACCAATGAGTTTAGTCCCTATTTTAAAAAGCAAAAATAAATAAAGATAAACATATTCTTTGTTTTAGACATTTATGACAATTACATAAATTAATCTACAGTTATGGGGTGACAATTCAGCAGGTTGGAGGGCATGCTTTCCAAGCAGAAGTCTCAGATTTGATCGTCAACAGCAAATGGTCCCCCAAATATGATCCAGAGTTACTCCAAAATCCTGAACCAGGACTCGTCCTTGAGCACTGTTAGTGCTCAAGAGAAAAATTTAGAAAAAAGTTAGTCACAAAATATGCCATTTTCTGTTTTATAGGAAACACACTTATTATTATGTGTATTATTAAACTGCATGCATCTAACACACAATATAGTTACTCTTTAAATTATTTGCTTAATTGGTATCTCTGAGAACTATTCTATTAGAATGTAATCTCCACAAGAACAGGGATTTTGTTGTCATTGATCACCATTAATTGAGAATAATTTTTGAATAATAATTTCTTTAGACTAAATTTCTTTAGACTAATGCTATAGGGAGATTTAATGGCCAATAAATACTTCTTGAGTAAATGTAGTAGATAGAACCATCCAAAATTCAGATGTTTAGTATATTTAATGACTCAGTTAATTGAACTATAAAACAGGGTCTCTGTATATTAAATAGGATTAAATATTAGGTGGTTAAATCATAGAATGAATTTCCTGAACTTCTCGGCTGTCAGTTTGCTTCTCAACATAGCTAAGCCACTAAGCAGTTATGTGACCTTGACAAGGTTCTTTATTTTTTAATTTATAGTTTGAAAATGATATATACCTGCCTGCAATGACTGTTAATGGAATAAAATAATTTATTGTTAATCACTTGATCACTTGACTTCCCGTTACTCATCAATTTGCTCAAGTGGGCACCAGTAACGTCTCCATTCGTCCCTGTTGCGTGCTAGTGTAATCCAATGGTGTCTGTTAGTTCTAGGAACATGAAGAGCCTCAAACCGATCATTCAGGGTCTTGACGAACAAGTCTGACCATCTTGTAGATGGGCGGCCACGTGGTCTTTTGACGTCACGTGGAACCTAGTTGGTGGTGGCCACGTGGTCTTTTGACATCCTGTGGAATCCAGTCGGTAATGGCTCTAGTCCAGTGGTCATCTGCAAATCTCATTACGTGTCCAGCCCATCGGATTTCTTTTCCTACTGTGCAACTCAGGTGCCAGGTCATTCGTCATGTTGACTTCTCTTGCTATTGGAAGTATCCCGCCCACACAGCAGAGCCTGGCAAGCTATCCGTGGCATATTTGATATGCCAAAACCAGTAAATGCAATGGGCTCATTCCCCTGACCCTGAAGGAGTCAGCAATACAGCAATGTTGAGAAGGATGTGGAAGGAGAGGCTGATAAAATCCCAAGGCCGAACTTGGCTGCCAAAACGAAGAAAGACAAAAATGATTCTCTGTACTTTCAATGCACATACGTTGGCATCAGATGCATCCGTCGAGGACCTAATGGCACAAGCGTGAAAGATCAAGTATGACATCATCGGTCTGACTGAGACGAGAAGGCATCAATCACATCTCGCCCTTTTCGACACTGGAGAAGAACTGTTCCTCAGAACATGCAACAAAAGAGGCGTTGCAGGTGTCAGTGTCCTTGTCAACACAAACTTGGCCATGAGCATTGATTCATTCGAATGCCTAAGAATGCAAATCAGATGATTACACTTGAATAGCTGTGTCTCAATAATTTATTGTAATTGGAATAAAGTAAACAAGGCACTTGCACTTGTATACACTAAAATATTTTGGCTAAGCAAAGTAAATTCTAACATTAAATACAATACTTTTGAGTCCCAAAATGCATTTGAAAGTTTTATCTCATTTATTTCCTTTACTAATATGAAGTGGTGTGGGTAAAATAAAGTCCTATTTTGCAAGGAATTCATTACAAGAGAATTCACTTAAAACTGCAATAAAAATTTCAGTGTATGTGTATAGGGAGGTTTAACTGAGACTTTATCTTAAAAAAACAGCTAAAGCAATGAAAATGTTTCCTTACATATATAATACTTTGGCTATAATGACAACTGGGACTAATTATTGAAGACAGTGAAGGTTTTCCTTTAAACCCGATTTCTGACGAAATTCTATGAGAGTACAATCTGACTTTCATGTTTAATTAACTTTCAATGCATGATCAAAAGAAAGGCTGCTTTTGAAAATATTTACAGTTATATCATTTTCCCAAGGACGTTTCTTATTTTGCTGTCCAAATTTTTCCCCATTCAAAAAGCTTGCCCTGTTATCCACCCAATCTTTTCTCTCATCTACAAAATTGATTTGCCTAACTAAGAAAGATGCCAATGTGTCGTTGGCCTTTTGTGATTTGCTCTGTGTGGCAGCATTGCTTTCACTCATCTCTTTACATTCTGAAATCTTACTGAGATTTATGGTTTTGCTTGGCAAAGGATTCACATTATGTTTATAGGCTAATGATCAAAGACATTGATTTGACCATTAGCAATAGATAGGAATCTTAAGAGAGAAAGGATGTGGAGAGCAGACTAATTTTATAAATGATCAACACATTTCACCATTAGAGAATATTTTCAAGTGAGGATGGCTTTTCCTTTCCTGTACAATCTTATTATTGTGCAGACTCAGATAATATAATCGAGATAATGGTGAACTTATATATTATTACAATCCTTGTTTTATAGATGATTAAAATGCAACTCAGAGAAATTTAGTGACTTAAGCAACATAACAAGTAAATATTCTTCCCTCATCCTTTCCCATATGCAAGAGCAGGTAAAATGTGGACTAAGAGTAAATCTGTTTTTTTTCCCTCTTTCTAAATTAGTAATTTGGATTCAAACTTCCCTGTAATATGAATAAGTCTCTTCATAAGTCTCAACAACTCTATAAATATTTTGGTGTCATCAAAGTTTCCAGACTCCACTCTTTTCTTCTACAGGTGATTTGGCTTTATGTAAAAATAAATGCAGGTCTCATGCCTGAGAATTCCTTATTGAAAAGATTGAATGGAATCATGATAAGAACTTTAAATTGAGAATCAAGATTTATAGCTTCTAGATTTAGCCTGAATGCTGATAAACTGTCAAAGATCAAACATGACCTTGGACAAAGAGCTTTCTCGTTCTGATTCCTGGTTGCCTTAACTCTAAGATAAAGATTCTGAACTCATTTATCACTTACAGTTGTTTTCATGTCAAGATTCCAGATGTCTAACTGTCACCTGAAATCCACTACCAACTAGGCAAGCTATCTGATGTATGAGAACCAGATTTGACCCAAGTGTAATATAACTGCAGGTTTCTGCTGCCCTTCTCCTTATTATTCTTTCTTTCAATATCAAGTTCTTTTACAGGCCTCATATTGCTAAGTTCCTGGTCTCAAAAGTTAGATGTACTTGTGTTTAAATCTCAGATCTGTCATATTATGAACCTGAGTTTCAACCATCTATCTTAAAATTAGAACATTAGTAAAACACTTCTGTTAACAAGGATTAGTTTTGTTACTATGTGCAGCATACTTGATATATACAAGGAAAAGATTCAGTGAACATTATCTCCCTCTGGTCCACTTGACCTTATGTAGACACAAAAGATATAAAAATGCATTTATAATGGGTTTCCCAAACTCCTTTCATGGGGAGTGCACAGATGTGTAAATGGTTAAGAAAATAGCAATAAAGTACTTATCAAAGCAGGCCAAGATGCTTTAAGTAGTACTTATTTAAAAGACCAGTACTGATTTGTATTTCTCTGATGTTAAGTGATGCTGAGCATTTTTTTCATATGCCTCCTGGCAATCTGCCTGTCGCAACCTGATTTGAACTGGAAAATATCATGTTGAGTGAAGTAAACTAGAAGAAGAACACAGGCACAAGATGATGTCACTAATCTGTGGTATGTAGAATACTGGATAAGGAGATGTATTGTAGTAAAAGGTGGATGCAATAGATTACCTTTCACCCCAGTGTTTAGAGAGGAGAAGGACAGGACAGACAGAAATCAGGAGGCAAGATGAGAATGAGAAGTAATGGGTGAATAGGCATCAAGGCTTCAGTTATAGTGATAATATATCCAAAGTTATAGTGGTATAGTCATATATACAAAGCACAGGCTGAGTAACATACTGAAAACAGGAGATCCAAGATACAATGACCAGAGCTTTGTAATGTGCCAGTCAAGTTGACAAGCAAGAATTGGGGAGGGATTGTGGGTAGGGAGGGAATATGGGAACACTGGTGGAGGGAAGTTATGCTGGCAGTTTCTGTCTTTTTACACTTTAAATACTGTGGTTTACAAAGTACTTCACGATGCATTTTTTATGCCTAAAACTCAACTGTCAATAACTTTGTAAGTCATGTTCCCAAGTATCCCTCCCATGACCCCCCCCCACCCCACTTCATCCCCTCCATCTATGGCAGACAGTTTCCTTCTTTCTCTCTACTTTTGGGCATTATGGTTTGCAATACAGATACTGAGAGGCCATCATGTTATGTCCTTTATCTACTTTCAGCATGTATCTCCCATCCCAAGCCATCTCTCCAACCATCATTGACTTAGTGATCTCTTCTCTATCCCAGCTGCCTTCTTCCCCAGCTCATAAGGCAGTGCATGCCTGTAATTTAAATCCTTGAACAAACCACTAATTTGAGTAGGCTTAAATCATCATGTTGTTTATGATCTTAAACTTGAGGCCATTGGTAGGCTTTCTTGCTTAATCTCAAAAATTTTGGCTAAGAACAATAGTGATCAGATTTGTCTTTTAAAATGTTATCTTAATATTCCACTAACTCTCTTCTTTAAGACAGGCCAAACTTAGAATTCTCTTATGTGAACTGAATAGACATGGTTTCTTCTAGACTTCATTTGAGGACTCAGTTCCTCTTCTTCCTCCTTCTTTGTCTCTCACACACATACACACTCTCTCTTTACCCATTTTCTCTCCCATTTTCTCTCTTTTTGCACTTTATTTAAATGCTGTGGCTTACAGTTCATGATGCATTTATTCTAGGCATTCAATATTCCAGCACCAGTCCCACAACCACTGTGACCTTCCCTTCACCATTGTCTCCATTTTCACATCTACCCTTCAACCCTGCTCCAGAGCAGGCCCAAAATAATTTATTTTATATTGCTTATTACCCAAAATAGCTGACAGAATTATCAAAAAAATCTTCAGGAAAAGAAAATGTATGAAAAACTATTGTATCTCATGATGGGAACATTAAGTCTTTGAGGGTTTGCTAAGCTATTGTAGCTAGTTGGGCCTCTGTGTTGTTGAATCTGTGTTTTTCTGTGTTTTTGTTAATAGAACTTAGTTGGCTTCTGCATTACATTCCCATCCAATCTGACGTGCTCCTACTGAGATATCAGTATTGTAGAATTTAGAGATGAGCTTATATCTAACCATGTGCTCCAGAGAATCTAGAATCTTTAAGTGAGTAGTGGTTGTGGTGGTGGAATGTGAGTGGTTTTCAACTAAAAAAAAAAAAAAAGAAAATCCCAGTACCTGAAATTTCAGGCAGTTTTGTATCTCTGTGGAACTCAGTTATGAGGCATTGGTGTAGATTGTAGGTATGGCAGTAGTTGTCGGGGTGTAGCTGCCAGGGCTTTTGCAGTGGAGGGATAGCTTGACCCCTTCCCAAGATTTCCCTAGAGTTCTCAGATGGGTACTGGTAGATCAGATAAACTTTGTGGCTAGTTGATCACTTTCAAGATTTAATCATGAGTCTCCAAAGCAGAGCCAGTAGATGAGCTTACATGGTGGAGGTGTTGGAATGGGCCATTTTTCTTTCTTTATCTTTTTCTCCTCCTCACTCCCAACCCACTTACTTATCTATACCTATGCATAGCTCTGATGTTAATAAAATTATCTGCATGACTTGGAACATGTGTAAAACGCTTAGAAATAGATTTTTTTTTTTTGCTTTTTGTGTCACACCCGGCGATGCTCAGGGGTTACTCCTGGCTCTGCACTCAGGAATCACTCCTGGCGGTGCTCAGGGGACCATATGGGATGCTGGGAATTGAACCCGGGTCAGCCATGTGCAAAGCAGACACCCTACACGCTGTGCTATTGCTCCAACCCCCTAGAAATAGATTTTTAATTGAAAAATTTATTTAACTTCAATCACTTAAAGTGAATATTTTCAGTTATATTTCAGATTTAGATTAATACAATTTTATTTAATGCAATAAGTTTGTGCCATTGTTTAGGATTTTTTCTGAAAAAGATTTTTTAAAATTGTTTCCTGTCATCAGAGTTTAAATTTCAGTTATTTTTTTTTAAAAAGTGTAGATGCCCTTGGGACTGGAGCAATAGCACAGCAGGTAGGGCGTTTGCCTTGCACACTGCCGACCCGGGTTCAATTTCCAGCATCCCAGATGGTCCCCTGAGCACCACTAGGGGTGATTCCTGAGTGCAGAACCCTGGGCACCGCTGGGTGTGACTCAAAAAGCAAAAAAAAAGTGTAGATGCCCTGCAAAAGGAATTGAAGGCCTGAGTGATCTCTGAGGGTACCCTGTTCACTTGACTATCTCCATCACTGTCATTCTGTGATTCTGATAGGAACATGTAGCATATTAGAGGCATGTTTAAAGTATAATTTCAAACAGAAGTTATGTCTCTGATCTGGGAAAATGCATGGTTTAGAAATCTGCTCAGTTCAAAATTTGGAATAGTGACTTATTAAACCCAAAAGTGGTTAAGGGAAGTAGAAGACATCAAGAATTAGAAAGATAAGAGATCTCAAAATAAAAAAAGGCCAAATTGAAATAAGAGGTAGGTTTAAGAAGCAAGACTAAGGTAACCAGAATACAGAACCTCACAATAGTAACGATAGGATACTTCTTTAGTTGAGGTTCATCTGAAGATCATCTTTTTCATTATTTCTTGAGTTGCTCACATTATAAATTTGATTCTTTCCCATAATCATGACACCAGAGAATTGAAAGTAGTAAAATTGACGTAATCAGTAGTTCCTGATTATGGCATGTGTTTTTATGTTGTTTGTACAGCAATATGGCAAAAGTCATGATGTATTGAATGGTCAACTACAGACAGAACCATTTCCCCAAGTTTCAATGAGACATGTCCTCCACACATCTGTTGACTTCAGTGTAAGTAACTATTTCACTACAGATAATGAGATTCCAGAAGACAAGATGATGTTTCCTTCTCTGCATG
Source organism: Sorex fumeus (assembly GCF_029834395.1). NCBI lineage: Eukaryota > Metazoa > Chordata > Mammalia > Eulipotyphla > Soricidae > Sorex > Sorex fumeus. The sequence goes on from NW_026606059.1 coordinate 63,657,251, forward strand.
CTGTGGTCCATGGAAGAGACACAGTCACACAGTCTGTTTCATAGCAAATTCCCTGTATACATTTTATCTTTTGAATTTCTATAATTAGGTTTGGATGGGTAAGAGAACATCCGATTAAGTAATTTCTTTTTTTTTCTTTTTCGGGTCACACCCAAAGATGCACAGGGGTTACTCCTGGCTCTGCACTCAGGAATTACTCCTGGCAGTGCTCAGGGGACCATATGGGATGCTGGGAATCAAACCTGGGTCAGCTGTGAGCAAGGCAAACACCCTACCTGCTGTGCTATGGCTCCAGCCCCAGATTAATTTCTATGATCAAAAAGTAGTATTTTCAATGGGGAGATGAAATGAATAGAAACTTTGACAAAGAAGAAATCCGAATGGCTAAAAGACACATGAGAAAATGTTCCACATCATTAATCATCAGGGAGATGCAGATCAAAACCACAATGAGATATCACTTCATACCACAGAGACTGGCCCATATCCACAAGAACAAAAGCAACCGTTGCTGGCGCAGATGTGGTGAGAAAGGGACACTCCTTCACTGTTGGTGGGAATGCCGACTGGTTCAGCCCTTTTGGAAAATAGTATGGATGATTCTCAAAAAATTAGAAATTGAGCTCCCATTTGACCCAGCAATACCACTCCTGGGAATATATCCCAGAGAGGCAAAAAATGTATAGCCGAAGTGATATCTGCAATTGTCTGTTTATTGCAGCACTCTTTACAATAGCCAGAATCTGGAAAAAACCTGAGTTCCTGAGAACAGATGAGTGGTTAAAGAAACTTTGGTACATTTACACAATGGAGTACTATGTAGCTGTTAGAAAAGATGAAGTCATGAAATTTACATACAAGTGGTACTACATGGAAAGTATCATGCTAAGCGAAATGAATCAGAAAGAGAGGGATAGACAGAGAAAGATTGCATTCATCTGGGGAATATGTAACAAAAATAGGAAACTAACAAAAAAGTAACAAAATAGGAAACTAACACCCAAGAATGGCAAAGATTAGTACCAGGAATTTTACTCAATGATCTGGAGGCCAACCACACATGTTAGGGGAAAAAGGAGCTCAGAATGAGAAGGGAACACCAAATAAAGGGTGTTGGGAGGATCCTCCCAGGATGGGAGAAGCATGCTGAAAGTAGACTATCGACCAAACATGATTGCCACTCAATGCCTCTTTTGCAAACCACAGCACCCAAAAGGAGAGAGAGGGAAATGCCATGCCACAGAGGCAGGGTGGGATGGGGGCTGGGGGGTGGGAGGGATACTGGGATCCGTGGTGGTGGGAAATATGCACTGGTGGAGGGATGGGTGTTTGATCATTGTATAATTGAAACCCAAGCACAAAAATGTGTTAGTCTGCAACTGTACCTCATGATGTCTCACTATTAAAAAAAAATAAAAAAAGTACTGTTTTCTTTAGAACATCACTTTCTTTAAGTGGGAAACTTTATTTGATCAATGAGGACTTTTATTTTTTAAGCCATTAGCCCAGAACCCCATAGAGTAACTTTTCGAGCTTCTAGGCACTGCACATCTGTCACTCCTCTTTGACAATCTGGAAGGTGTGACGGCAGCATCTGTAGAGACTGGATTAATAACACTGTCCTGCTTTGTGTGAGAATCCCCAAGGTAGAATGGGAGTCTCAACACACAGTCTGTACATGCTTAGCATGCTGGCTAGAATTAAACACCTCATTTGAAAACCAAGACACACAAGGAAGGAAATGGAACAAATCCCTGGTTTTCAATTGCATTGCAAATAGGAATGAGTGAGGCTTAAGTGTTGAATTGTTCAGATTGTTCTGAATCTAAATGGTTCATTTTTTGCATGGTTGAGTTATTTTGATTTCTGAGATCAGGTAAAAATATTGAATGTATCAACTAACTTATTCCTACATTCTACCACTATTGGGCCCATACTATGTGCTACATACATAGCAAAAAATGAGGCAAAAAATCCTTTAACTTCATAAAACTTAATTTCTGGTGGAAACAAACAAATAAATATATGATGTAAACCAAGAATAACGATAATTTAGGATAAGACTGATATGGTGGTATGCTAAACTATGATACTGGATAAATGAAAGATTAGGGTTAGGTAGGAATTGCTTTTCTAAAAAAGGGTCTTTTTGGTGGAGATATGAATGCAATTGAAAGATGGGATCATGTCGAGGCCCTGAAAGAGAGATTTTTATGAAGAAAAGACAGCATTCGGAGTTGAGAATAAGCCTGGAACTTTGGGGAACAGCAAGAACTTTGGGGAGACTATAGAGATGTGAGTGGCAGAGAATTCTTGGAGACAGAATAAGGAAGTCACATGAACATGTTTTGTATTTTGCTTCAAGTGTAACTAAGATAGCAATGGAATGCCTGACATCAGGGGAGATACAATGTGATTTCCATATTTAAAGATCACACTTTATCGGAGGGGGGATAGTGATCCTTCAAAGTTATCCCTGTCCTAATCCCTGAAATCTATGAATTTGTTACCTTACATAGCACAGGCTCCTCGTGGCATATTTGATATGCCAAAAACAATAACAACAAGTCTCATAATGGAGACGTTACTGGTGCCTGTTTGAGCAAATCAATTGAACATCAGGAGGACAGTGCTACAGTGCTACATAGCAAAAGAGAATTGATGTTGGAAATGAGGTTGGTAGTTTATTTAAAAATAGAACTGATATTTGGTTTATTGGTGATGGCTTCTGATATAATTACAAGATTCCTTTCAAGTATGAGGAAGATCAGATGACAGTGATAAGATGTGAGTGACTCGACCTGCCGTCCTGGCTTCCAGAATACAAGAATGTGTCTTTATGATGTACATCATGAGTGTCAGTGTAGAGGCAGCATAAATTGGAAAATGGGGTGCCCGGTAATTGTTGTTTATTGCTGACCGGCTCTGTGCACGATCTGTGATTCACGTTTTACAGGATACGAGCTTCTTTAATTCAGGAACCTTAAAAAGTACTTTTTTCCCTCACTTTATGTGGCTCAACTGAAACCCAAAGAGGTTAAGTAACTTGCCAAAGTCAGACTAGAAAAAAGCGAAATTTCAAAATTGGAATCCAGGACTTTCTCTAAAGGCATATGTCTTTTACCAGACTTCAGAGACACTGGAAATGTTTTCTGTTTTGTTTCCGGTAATGTTTCCTATTAGTGCTTTCTGTTCTTTTTTGTTTCTTTTTTTCCCCTGAAATTTAATTAAGCTGCCTGATTTATTTTGTCTTGATCAAAAAGAGTTTTTTGATATGCCCAGAAAACATGGCAGAATAAACTATATCAGGAGGAAATATCCTTAAAGAAATAAAGAGCTAGTAGAGGGGTTAAGGCATTTGCCCTGCATGTAGCCAACCTCTTTTTATATCCAGCAACCACATACATTCCGCTCCCCACACCAGAAGAGATCTTTGATTGTTGCTGGGTGTTGCCCGTCACCCCCCAAAAAAGAAGAAAAATATATACTTCAAGTTACAACCAAAAACAGTTAAGTATCTCACTCAACTTACATCAGCTTGTCATCAGAGAAAGAAACCTCATCAAGCCTCTGATCAGTCGTACATCCTAACTTGGAGTATATTATTTCTTTATAGGGCATTTTCTCTTCCCTCTCTCCTTCCTAAATAAAATATTTACTTAAAAAATTATAGAGGGCACAGCTGTGGCCCCAGAGGCACATGGACCTAATTCAACAGCTTCTGGAAGAAATGTGAATGGACTATGCATTAAGCTACACACCAAGGGAGAGGGTGTCTGTCTCTTCCATGTCCTGCCCCCTCTCCCCCAAGCCGTGGCATGGTGGCTGCTGCTTCAGAGCTTATTGGACAGCCAGGTATGAGCCAGCGATGATGAGGCAACTGCGGCCTCATAGGATGGGGGGCAGAACCAGCACGTACTTCTTGCCCCGCCAAGACCACAAGTTGATCCCCACAAATGGCTCTCTAGCATGGCCATGGTCCCAGAGGCACATAAACAAATCTTGGAACTAATTGGCTTCTAGCGGAAATTCACAGCGGTAGGGCGTTTGCCTTGCATGCAGCCAACATGGCCGACCCTAGTTCGATTCCTCCACCCCTCTTGGAGAGCCCGGCAAGCAACCGAGAGTATCTCGCCCGCACGGCAGAGCCTGGCAAGCTCCCTGTGACGTATTCGATATGCCAGACACAGTAACAACAAAGTCTCCATTGGAGACGTTACTGGGCCCCCTTGAGCAAACCTCCAGACTTAATTAATAAAATATCAGAAATCCAAAATCATATGGTCTTCATAACCACCAATAGTAAACAAATTATTTCATGATGCCTTTTCAGCAGGTTTGATTGTTGGAGGGAAATTCCAAATAATAATGGTGCATCTTTTGTCAAAATAATGAATGTAATCAAAGTAGATAGTTAAGCAAAAATCATCTGCCTCACAGGCATGAGGAGGGGTGACATGAGGGGTATATTGGGGTTCTTGGTGGTGGAAAATATGCACTGGTGAAGAGATGGGTGTTTGATCATTGTATGACCAATACTTAAACCTGAAAGCTTTGTAGCTGTTCTCACGGTGATTCAATAAATAAATTATAAAAAATAAAATTTAAAAAATTGGAAAATGAAAGAAAGTGGATTTTCATCCAGAACTCCCAAAAAGAATACAGTTCATACCTGATTTTAAACTGTTGAGAAGGTAAATTTGTGTTGTTTAAGCAACTAAGTTTGTGGTAATTTGTCATAGCAACAAAATAATAATTTTTAAAGTTTCAATATATTAAATATTATTTAAAACATATAATTATATAAATATTCATTTACACATTAATTTATATAATGACCATTACATTAAAATATCTCATCTGTGAAATGACTATAGACTCTATAAATGTTAGTTGCAGTTTCACTAGGTTGTGGTTTTAATTTAAAAGTTTAGCAAAAACTGACAAGAATGACAATGACAGAGGTTATAAGACATGGGATATATTTGGGATATAATTCCATACTGATAGATATTCTTGGTCTGAGTAATTATTATGTTTGAACAAACATTGTTTAGTGGTACCATTTTTCTAATAATGGGGATAACTATTTTAGGAAGACTATTTGTTGTAGTTTTAAGAGTCGTAGGTTAGTAGTAGAGTATACAGTTTATATGAGAACTTCACTAGAATAGAAAAAAGAGAGGGAGGGTTGGGGGAAGGGATAAAGAAGGGAGACTAAGAAAGAAAAAAGGAAGGGGGAAAAGAGGCAGTGAGAGGAAGGAAGGGGAAAAATGGAGAGAGGGAAAGAAAAAAAAGAAAAAGAAAAGAAATATTTTTAAAAATTTAATTTTATTGAAACACTGTGAGATACAGTTACAAGCTTTCATATTTGAGTTACAATCACACAATGTTCAAACACCCATTCCTCCACCAGTGCACATTCTCTATCACCAATGTAATGTTTCCGGTATACCCTCCCTTTCCCACCCTCCCTCTGCCTCCTTGGCAGACAAGTTTCCCCATAATCTCTCTCTCTACTTTTGGGCATTATGGTTTGCAACACATACTGAGAGCCATCACTTTTGGTCCTTTATCTACTTTCAGCACACATCTCCCATCCTGACCAATCCTTCCAACCATAATTTTCTTAGTGATCCCTTCTCCATTCCAGCAGCCTTCCTCCCGCACACATGAGTCAGGCTTCCAACTATGGAACAATATTCCTGGCCTTTGTGTCTACTGTCCTTAGGAATCAGTCTCATATTATGTTATTTTACAAATGAGTGCAGTCCTTCTATGTCTGTTCCTCTCTTTCTGACTCATTTCACTTAGCATGATACTCTCCAAGACCACCCACTTAATGTGCAAAATTCATGATTTCATCTCTCATAACAGCTGCATAGTATTTCATGGTATAGATGTACCAAAGTTTCTTTAACCAGTCGTCTATTCTCAGGAACTCAGGTTGTTTCCAGATTCTGGCTATTGTAAAGAGTGCTGCAACGAACATACAGGTACAAATGTCATCTATACTGTGCTTTTTTTAATTTACTAGTCCTTTATTTGAGGGGGATGAAGCAGGAGGAGTGGGTGGCCCCGATGCCAGGCTGCCTGTGCTTGATGGGCTTGTACGTGATGGAGAACTTGTACAGGTAGTGGCCTATCATCTCAGTCTTGATCTCTACCTGGTTGAAGGTCTTGCCATTGTAGAAGCCCACCATGCTGCCCACCATCTCAGGCAGGATGAAGATCATGTCCTGCAGGTGCATCTTCATCACCTTGGGCTTCTCCATTGGTGGCTCCATCTTCTTGACCTTGTGCAGGCACTTGAGCATGGAGTGCTGCTTCCAGGCCATGGTTGAGGTGCTGACCCTGCTGGGCACTGTAGAGCTGCATAAGCTGCTCATAGGACACGTCCAGCAACTGGTCGATGTCCATGCCGCAGTAAGTGAACTTGTGGAAATTCTGCTTCTTCTTCTGCTCTACTTCTGCCATCTAGTCAGCTCTTTGGAAAAAGCTCTACTGTGCTTTTTTGGTATCCTTGGGATACATTCCCAGAAGTGATATTGCAGGATCCTATGGAAGCTCAATTTCTAGTTTTTGAAGGAATGTTCAAACTGTTTTCCAGAAAGGCTGGACCAGTGGGCATTCCCACCAATAGTGAAAGAGCGTCCCTCTTCCCCCACATCCACCTCAACACTGGTTGCTTTTGTTCTTTTTTTTTAAAAATTTTTATTAGTGAAACACCATGAGGTACAGTTGTAGACTTACAAATTTTTGTGCTTGGGTTTCAGTTATACAATGATCAAGTACCCATCCCTCCACCAGTGTCCATTTTCCACCACCATGGGTCACAGTATTCCTCCCACCCCCCATCCCCCTCATCCCATCCTTCCTCTGTGGCAGGGCCTTCCCACCTCTTCTCTCTATACTTTTGGGTGTTGTTGTTTGCAAAAGAGGCATTGAGTAGCAATCATGTTTGGTCTATAGTCTACTTTCACCATACTTCTCCCATGCTCGGAAGATCCTCCCAACACCCTTTATTTGGTGCTCCCTTCTCTATCTGAGCTCCCTTTTCCCCTAGCATGTGTAGCTGGCCTCCAAGCCATGGAGCAAAATTTCTGGTACTAATCTCAGCCATCCTTGGGTGTTAATCTCCTATTTTGTTACTTTATGTTCCCCAGATGAATGCAATTTTTCTATGTCTATCCCTCTCTTTCTGACTCATTTCACTTAACATGATACTTTCCATGTAGTACCACTTGTATGTAAATTTCATGACTTCATCTTTTCTAACAGCTACATAGTACTCCATTGTGTAAATGTACCAAAGTTTCTTTAACCAGTCATCTGTTCTTGGGCACTCAGATTTTTTTTTCAATTCTGGCTATTGTAAAGAGTGCTGCAATGGACAAACAAGTGCAGATGACACTTCGACTATACTTTTTTGCCTCTCTGGGATATATTCCCAGGAGTGGTATTGCTGAGTCATATGAGAGCTCAATTTCTAATTTTTTGAGAATCATCCATACTGTTTTCCAGAAAGGCTGAACCAATCAGCATTCCCACCAGCAGTGAAGGAGGGTCCCTTTCTCGCCACATCCTTGCCAGCACCCGTTGCTTTTGTTCTTTTGGATGTGGGCTGGTCTCTGTGGTGTGAGATGATATCTCATTGTTGTTTTGATCTGCATCTCCCTGATGATTAGCGATGTGGAGCCTAAGAAAAGAAATTTTTTAAATCCTATTCAGATTCCCAAATGAAGATGATGATTAAGCAATTGGATAAATTAATCTGAAGTTCAAGATATGGATAAAGATGAAAATAAAAGATGAAGTGCTAAAATCAAAAGTAGGAAAGACTTTAGTCCTTGATATTATGTAGCGCCCAATCAACCACAACGACTTTCATTTTGAAATTTTATGTGAAGGATAGTTCTAGTTTGTTGAGATCATTACTATTCAGTCATATGATAGTCAAACTGATATTCATACTGTCCCACAAATGGCTTATTTTATATTTAAAATAATTGAACTCTCATTCCTCAAATTAAATCCAGAGAACAGTAGAATGTAGCTTATTTTATCTAAAGGTTTAAGACACAGGAATGAATACATCTTGGTACATTTCTTTTTATGTTTTATAGTGGTTACTTAACGTCATTTTTTTAAAAAGTTGAGGCACTATGATTTAAAATACTGCAAAAGGTTTCATGCATAAACATTCCAACACCTCACCTTTTATCAGAATGTTCTGCTTTCATCAACCATAGTCCCACCGTCCCCCCACCCATTCTAGCCTCTCCTCCTTTCCCCCAGGCTAAGTTCCTATGAAGACTGGTTCTCAGGCTCCATTGCCTTTGAACCTTTTTTAATTTCTTTACTAAGTTCCTTTTATGCCACAGATGAGTGAGAGCATTTGTATCTGTCCCTCTCCTTCTGTCTGTCTTCATTAAGCATATATTCTGAATGATCCATCCACATAGCAGCAAATTGCATGGTGTCATTTTTCTTATGGCCGAGTAGTATTTCACTATGTAAATGTACCATAGTTTCTTTTTCTAGACATATCTTCTCTACACTTAGATTGTTTCCATATTTTCGCTATAGTGAATAGTGCTGCAATGAACTTGGGAATACAAATATTATTTTTTTTCTGAATAGAATTTTGGGGCCTTTGGGGTAGATGCAAGAAATGAAATTGCCAGGTTCTATAGAAACTCAATTCCTAGGTTTTTTTTGAAAAATTTTCTTATTTTTTTCCAAAAATGTTAGAGCAGTTGGCAACCCTAGTAGCAGTGAACTAGGGTTCTTTTTCTCCCACATCTCTGACAACACTGGTTGTTTTTGTGATACCAGTTTCACTGGTGTGAAATGATTTTCTTGTATGTAGATGACAAAGGCCACTGTGGTTTCAGTGGTAGGTGTCATCTTTATTTGCACAGTGGATGGCTCATCACTCTGTCAATATTTGGAATAACATGATGAAGAAAGAGATGGGGAGATTGAACTGACCCCCTTTTAGGATGAGATCTTGTTATACTCATCTCTTCCACTCATATTTCACTGCTCAAAATTAAGCATGAAACCCCTTTATTTAAAGACAAAATTTCAATCTGAATGACCATGTGCAAACTGATATTTGAGGATCAACCACTGAAAAATGTAAAATAGCATATTAAGTAGGATCTGAATAACTGTAATTAAAACAACTTTCCCAACTCTTCTCAAATAGAAAAAGAAAAGACATTTTTTTTTCTTTTGGGTCATACCCGGTGGTGCACAGGGGTTCCTCCTGGCTCTGCTCTCAGAAATTGCCCCTGGCAGTGCTCAGGGGACCATATGGGATGCTGGGAATCAAACCCAGGTCGGCCATGTGCAATGCAAATGCCCTACCCGTTGTGCTATTGCTCCAACCCCCTCAAATAGAAAAAGTCTTAATCAGAGCATATAACACTCATTTTCTAACAAATATAAAATTGCTGTGAAGGAATAGCAAGAATTTCTGTTTTGGTTTGCTAGAGATGTCATAATAAAACACCGGAGACTGGGAGATTTAAGAACAGATATTTTCTATGGTTTTAGAGATTAAGAAGGATTCAGCAGGTTTTTTTTGGGGGGGGGATATTTTTTTTTCCATAGTTGGTTTTGTAAGAACTCCCTATTCATCTTCTATTACTGAGATGAATAGGGAGCCATGAACTGGAAAAAAATAACCACATCTGTGCCACTACCATCCTCCTGTGTGGCTCTCTGTCTCCTTGCTGTGAAGTGCCCTTGGAGATGGGAACTGGTGAGTCTGCATGAGGTCTTGCCCAGTGTGGACATTAAAGTCCTGCCAGGCTCACTGAGGTAGCTGCCATCAAGCCACACCAGAGACCCATTTGATCTACACAGCATGGGAGCTATTCCTTCCCACTGGAGTTATCAGGACACTGGTTCTCAGGTTGGGGTGAGGTGATGCTTCCCGCAGAAAGAGGAAAAGTCGGCTCCATTCTTCACCATATATTATCACAAAAAAGAATTTCAGGAAAAACAATGAAGCAAAAATAGTTTCAATAAAGCATTGTGGGAGATAAGAGAGAGCAAGAGAAATATATTCAAGAGAGAAAAAGGGTTTCTGTAGAGAGGAAGAAATGATCACCCTAAACTGGGATTAACTGGCATTTCCAGAATGGAATGCACAGGGCTTGCTTTTGCAAAACTGAATTTACAGGCCAGTCTTTCAAGTAACTGTAGTTTTGGGCTTTCCATAAAGATAAACTTCTATCCTTAGGGCATATGGCATTATCAATGAATAAGGACCAATGGTCTTCATTTAGTTTTATCAAAGTCTTTGTATTTCCTGCTCAGGCGTCTTTGATGGGCTTCTCTGACTTTTGGCTTGTATGCTTTGAGATGATCCACCTCAGCCTAGAGTTGGAAGCTGAAAGCAGAAATTACTTTTTAATTCATATTTTAGTTTAAGTCTTCTTGGAATTCATTGTCATGGACCTCCTACCTGATTTCACATCCTCACGTGGGTCTTTTCTCTGAATGTAAACATTTCTGTGACTCTGTATGTTCAAGTTTTCTTTTCTAAGGTTACCCATAGCATGGGATGAACACCCAGGGTCAGGACCTCATACTCAATGAGGTCCTTAATCACCCCTTTAAAAGCCACCATCTCTAAATAAGTTACAATTGGAAGCCTTAGGAGTCAAGATTTAACAGATGAATATGAGGGTTAACACAATCCAACCCCTTTCTGCAGTGAAGGAAATTTGTCTTGGCTCACCTGGATTTCTAGTTTTGTCTTCTTGACAGAACTTTTAGAATTAATGTCCTCATTGTCTCTCACCATTGAGCCTCACTTCAATGGTGAGATGTCTGCCTCTGGCCAGAATTTAAGGAGACATCAAAAAAGTCAGTAATCAAGAGGAAACTATTTTAATTGGATATTTTAATCAAAATGAATACAAAAGATCCATAATAAACAAACCATCAATTTTTAATAAAGATAGAGTCAATGCCATTGATTTTTCCTTTTCCTCAGGCTTCAATATGGCTTCCTACGGCATTGCTGCTGCCTGTCCTCATTACCGTATTTTATTTTTATGCATCAAGAATTTTTGCACCACTTTTTAATGTTCAAAGCATTACATTAAATATTTATCTTGATTACTGATTTTTTGCAGCCCCTGAAGTTTTGTTTCTGAGACCTACACCTCACTCACTTCAGCCTCATCCTATTTTTTCTATCCAATTCCTAGTTTTTATTTTGTAATTTCCCCCCTTTGTGTTGTCTTCTTTCACTAAGGATATGTGGACACTTGACAAGTTGACTGTAATGGTTAAACCACAAGCCACTGGTAAAGACTTTTCTTCTCTAACAATGTCTTGATTAACTCTGTGTCTATCTTGATCATGATCATCCTGTTGTTTGTTGATTGCCTCCAGCAGGCACTAGTAACGTCTCCTTCCTTCTATCCTTGATATTTTAAAAGAGCCATATTCAATGCTCTTTCAGGGTTAGGAGAATGAGACCCATCATTGTTACTGGTATTTGGCATGTTGAGTATGACTCGGGAAATTTCCCAGACTCTGCTGTGTGGGCTGGATACCCGCGGTAGCCTGCCGGGTTCTCCAAAGTAAGAACAAGATTATATATATATATATATATATATATATATATATATATATATCATAAGATATGTGTCTATGTAGTAGATAATATGGCAGCAGAAAATCCCTCTATTACTTTAAAAGGCAAATTAAGGCAGCAGCTGGAATTAAGGTTAAGAATGAATTAATAATAAGATAGGAAAATGGTCCTGATTACAGGGATGAATCCCATATACTAACAATAGCTATTAAAATATAGACAAAGTGGGGTAAGAGAGGAAATCAGTGATGATTTGATAAGAGACGGACTTGACATACTATTGTTATCTTTGGAAACAGAAAATGGAGCCACGAACTAAAGAATATAAGCAATGTCTAGAAAGAGGAAAATTCAAGGAAAACAGAGCCTGTCCCATATTCCAGAGAACAGAGCATAGATATTCTAACTTGATTTTAATCCAACTAGACTTATTGAAGATACCTGACCTCCGTAAATGTACAATAATAAATTTTATTGGATGTATATTTATGGTAATTTATCACAACAGTCATAAACAATGGCTTTAAAAACATTTCTTGTTATTACATTTAGATCATTAAATTGTATAGTTGTGCCACTTATTGCCTAATACTTAAGTCACATGTCATATTATTTTGTGTATTATGTCACCACATTTCTTTGTAATTCATTCTGTGTTCATTCATCAGTACATTACTTTAAAACTTGACAAGACCCGAAATGGTTTAAACAAGCTAGAGCTTGGGTTACAGTTCCCCTAAAGAGAAGTTTACCAGGGTTGTTGCTATTTTAGGGATAAATGATACAGATATCTCTCATGTTTCCCTGTGAGCTCTAGGTTTACTGCCATTTACATGGATGATAAGTTGTCATTGTATCTTAATTACTGGTATAATAAATGGAAAGTAAGGGTACCCATCCTTTCTTTGGAATAAAAAGTGAATAAACATTTTTTTTTGTCTGTTTGTTTTTGGAAGGAGTCATACCCAGTGGTGCTCAAAGCTTACTTCTAGTTCTGTACTCAGGGAACATTCCTGGCAGGGCTCAAGAGATCACATGTGGTGCTGCAGATTGAACTATTATATTACTCTGGCCCTAAAAGTAGGTAAACATTTTAAATGTTTAAAGCTTCAAAACTTTCCATGTGCACTTGAAATACATAGGTTCATCATAAATTCAGTATTTTTTCAAAGATAGTTTAAAAGAAGTTCAATGAGAGAGAGAGAGGGAAAGAGAAAGAGAGAGAGATGCAAATGTACTGGATAAATCATTGTTAAAATAAAGCAAAACACTCATGACTTAGTGAAAAACATCTGCTTCAAGAAGTACATATTTCAGAACATATTTTGTGATAGATGAACAATATGAAACAGAGAAAGAAGGTCCTAGGTAAGACTAGCCTATATGTTCTTTCCCTAGTCATGGGGATAAAGAGTTATCATCAACCTCTCTATTGAGGAGTAATCAAAGACTGTTGCCAGAAGCAACTATGTATCATTGATATATTAAACTGTACATAATTCTTATTCACATTTTAGACTCAATCCTTCTTAACTAATTCTTCTGTCATTTTCATGAAAATCCCAAATCTGACTCTCCATCTTATTGTTGGTGTTCTTGCACATGGATACAAGGAGTAATTTAATTATATACATAAAGGGACCAGATTCAGTTCTAAGAGGAAAATCCCAGGAAGGTACCTTCCCTATTAAATTCTGATCAAGTGTGTTACCCAGGGAAATTAACCTTTCTGAATCACTAAACAGTAAAGAGTTGTCCTGTTAGTTTAGGTCACTGTGTTTTATCACCCACAGAAATTCTGACATTTGTGCTAAATACCATTGGTTATTTGCTCACTTTTCTATGAAATATCAACAATTCAAAATTGACTCCAAGTCTTCGTACTTAGTTATATGATCTTTTGGACAAAATCCTTTTGCTTCAGCTGAAGGAGAAAACTGATGCTCAAAGAGAATAATGGGTTCCCAACATTAAATGGTTTCTAATTGATTCAATTATGTTCGGAGTTTAGTCATCTGGTTCCTATTCCACTATCAGATTCTTCATTTTTTGCTTGCTTTTCCATATGATTCCTACCCCTTCTTCCTAAAGTTTTCATGGACAAATAATACATATGCTAATTATCTTTTGTTAAAAGATATGTCTTGATAAGGTAAAAGGTAAAGGTAAAGGCCCTCCCGTTGATCGTCGATTTGCTCGAGCGGGCCCAGTAACGTCTCCATTGGAGACTTTGTTGTTACTGTGTCTGGCATATCCAATACTCTCGGTAGCTTGCCGGGCTCTCCGAGAGGGGCGGAGGAATCAAACTCGGGTCGGCCATGTTGGCCACTTATAAGGCGAACGCCCTACCCGCTGTGCTATCGCTCCAGCCCAAGATAAAAGAAATTGAATATCTTTGGGGGCTGGGTAGGAGAGAGGGCTTACAAGTAGATGGGTCTGATGCGAGAATGGCAAATAGAAGCAATTTTCTTTATTGTGTCTGGGAATGAATCAAAAAGTTTATTTAAATCAATACGGAAATGATATTTTAAATATTACTCATAATCACTTATCTAGAAACTCGGAGCAAAGTTTTTAGTTCACCAACTATTGACTTCCCATGAACACCAATGGATAAGAATAGTCCCATCTTTGGAGAGAATATTAGCTCTTTAATTAAGGAATAGCTATTTTTTGTTTTGGGTTGTTTTTGCATGGGTATGTGAATCATACCTGGAAGTACTTATGGGTACTCTCAGATCTCTGCTCAGAATCGTGTAGTACCAGGGATCAAACCTGGACCTCTTGCATGTAAAGAAGGCTTTGCATGTACTCAGCCCCTAAAGACATCTCTCTGGCTCTGACTAATTGGCTTTTTGTTTGTTTGGTGGCCACACCTGGCAATGATCAGAGGTTACTCTTGACTCTGCACTTAGGAATTACCTTTGGCTATGCTGACCCATGTTGAAGGCAAGCACCCTACCTACAGTACCATTTCTCTGGCACACTAATTGTTTTACAAATTAATACTGAGCTTATGTGGTATTTAGTATTTATATAGTACTTAGTATTATGAAGGTTTTAGGTCTATCTTTTAAAAACATATCACAGATAAAATTCATACACTATTAATCTTTTACACCTGTCCTAAAAAATAACCACTAGTTTGATTGAATATCCTTTTTCTTTAATATATACATATCTTTGTGTATGTGTTTTTTAATTTTTTAATTTTTGGTTTGGGGGGCTATACCTGACTGTGCGCAGGGTTTACTCCTGGCTCTCCCTTAAGGATCATTCCTGGCAGTACTTCAGGGGACCATATGTGGTGCTAAGGATTGAACCAGAGTTGACTGAGTAAAAAACAAGCACCTAGTCCTCTGTACTATCTCCACAATCTTGTATACTTTTTCATAGAGCAGGGTATTTTTAATAGATTCCTTATTAAGTGAATTAAATCATACTAGAGATAATGCTTTTAAATTTTCATTTATCCAGTCAATAATTTTATGATTTATCCATACTGAAGTACTAAAGAACAGATGCAATTCTTTCAGATTAGTAGTTTGCATAATATGCAAACCACCTTTCATCTTTCAGATTTAGGCATTTCATTTTTGGTAACATCTCATTTCTCCCCAATATTAACTATTAAAGCTAATTAAATATATATAAATATATAACTCAAATTCATATGTTGAAATTCCAACTCCTTGGGAAAGAGATATTAGGAGTTCAGTTCCAATATTTAACAAATTTCAGAGAATTTTTAATGGCTCACCCTCAAATTCATATGTTGAAATTCCAACTCCTTGGGAAAGAGATATTAGGAGTTCAGACCTTTAGAAGGTGCTTAAACTATGAGACTAGAGTGATCATGAATGGAATTAATAGCCTCACCTAGAAGGCTTCAGAGAGACTTCATAGCCCTTTTGTCAAGTGAGGACACAGTAAGAAGGTACTCGCTATGATCCAGGAAGAATTCTTTACCAGAATGCAACCAGGTTGACATCTCATTATTGTTCTTACACTCCAACACTGTAAAGAACAAATCTACCCAGACTGTGACTCTACTTAGCTTTCCACACATACATAGAGACAACCATTTAGGTTTGATACTCATGGGAGAGAATATTTGGATATTCATTGCATGAAGTTATGTGAAACATTAGGAATTTCAGAGTTACACACTTTAGAATTATGAGAAACATGAGAATTCCTTAAGTTTTCCCTCCTTCTTTAGAAGACACAACATGACATAGAGAGTTTAGTAATCCTTCACCCCCACTCTCCTTACCAACTAGTTGGTGTCGTGTCTTTTATTCTTATCTTTTTATAGGCCATTTTCTTTGCCATCATCTGGCTTATTTCCTGTGATCCCCACCCCTTCCTTTAAAAACCTTTTTCATCATGTCAGTGGGAAACATTAATGATACAGATAAGCTATAGATTGCTTTCTGCCCTCTTAGTCCAAGAACCACTGTCCTATGATGTAAATCGTTGCTCTGTAGTGGATGTTCTAAAATGGTAAAAACCAATTCTCCTTTCTCTTGTTGGTGTGAAAAAAAGTACTCTTCAACAAGCTCTTTTTCTCAGATGCATCCTGAGAAAAGCATTGAGAGAAATGCGTTCTGAGAAATGAATTGAGAATTATCAATACAGCATGAGATCTTTTTCAACACTTTCTTACAAAATCTCAAACAGGTAACTATAATGGAATATTCTTCTCATCTTCAATGTGAAATTCACGTTTCACTGAAGATAGTGATTATGGTACATAATTATCACTTATCTCTTACCTTTTCTTCATTTTTATTATTCTTATCTGGCACATCCTGTCTTAGACAATGTAGGTTTTCAAACCCTGTCCACTCCCAGTATCTGGTTAAAGTTCCTCTTCTCCTAAAGTCTGAGTTGACCATTCTTGTCAACAGTGCTCAGATTTGGCCCTATTCCTGCATTACTTGCCTTATATTGGTGTATAAATAATTTGTGCATCACAGGCTTTTCCCACATTCCCTAAACACAAAGGTCATAACCTTAATTTCCTCTTCTCCTCTACACAACATTTACTGTGGAACTGTGCAACAAATAGAGTCCAGCCAGTTGTTTTCTGAGTGAATAACTATGAGTACAGAAGAGATTACATAAGCTCAAATCTATCCGTATGGTAATATTTTCAAAAAGAGCAAGATGATAATTTGCCAAAAATTAATACCACACTTTTTTAAAAAGTGACATTTTAAAAATGTATTACATTAGGGGCTGGAGGAATAGCACAGTGGGTAGGGAATTTACCTAGCACGTGGCCCACCTGGGTTCGATTCCCAGATCCCATATGGTTCTGTGAGCACCACCAGGAGTAATTCCTGAATGCAGAGCAAGAAGTAACTCCTGTGCATTGCTGGGTGTGTTTCAAAAAGCAAATAAATAAATAAATAAATAAATAAATAAAAAGAAAAAATGTATTACATTAAATAATTCTCTTTCTTCATAATAAAAAGAATATATATAAATATATAATATATAGGATCACATATATTATAAGGCCCTCCCATTGATCATCGATTTGCTCGAGCGGGCCCAGTAACGTCTCCATTGGAGACTTTGTTGTTACTGTGTTTGGCATATAGAATACGTCACGGGCAGCTTGCCAGGCTCTGCCCTGCGGGCGAGATACTCTCAGTAGCTTGCCGGGCTCTCCAAGAGGGGCGGAGGAATCGAACTCAGGTCGGCCATGTTGGCTGCGTGCAAGGCAAACGCCCTACTGCTGTGCTATCGCTCCAGCCCGTATTATATATACATATATAAATATTATTATAGAGTTTGAGGAAGTATACAAGAAAAATAATTTCTAATGAACTTCCAGAGAGAACTTCAGAGGGCTTTTAATTTTCCCATTTTCCCCATAATATTTGGGGTAAAGTGATAGCACAGCAGTAGGACATTTGCCTTGCATGCAGCCAGCCTGGCTGACCCGAGTTCGATTACTCCGTCCCTCTCAGAGGGCCTGGCAAGCTACTGAGAGTATCTCGACCAGTATCTGCTGCCAGTACTCATAAATGCCAGTATTCTCGGAGAGCCAAGCAAACTACTGAGAGTATCCCATACTGACTTGGTTCTTCACACACTACCCGAATGCAAGGTTTGAATGCAAGGTTTCATCCCAGTGGAAAACCAGTAGGACTGTACTACTGTACAAGAAGGGAGACATCCACAACATTGGCAACTATCACCCAATCTGCCTGTTTTCTGTCATCTACAAGCTGTTCTCTTGAGTCATCCTGAATAGGATTGGCAGAACACTAGATGAAGGACAACCATGCAAGCAAGCCGGGTTCCGAAAAGGATTCAGCATGATCGACAATATCCACATGATAACCAAGCTCATTGAGGTTTCTGGGGAGTCCAAAATGCCGCTCTGTCTAACGTTCATTGATTTAAAGATGGCCTTTGATTCTGTTGAGACTGAAGTGGTCATCGAAGCCCTAGCCAATCAGGGCTTTCAAACTCAGTACATCAGGATCCTCCCTGAGCTGTATTATGGATTCACTACCAGGATTCTCACCATTCTACAAGGAAGTGATCATTCAGTTAAGAGAGGGGTTTGGCAGGGTGATACCATTTCACTGAAACTCTTCAGTTCCACCCTTGAGAACGTCATGCGATGACTGAAATGGGAAGAAATGGGGGTGAAGATAGACAGTCGGCAACTACACCACCTTGCTTTGTTGATGACATCGTTCTAATAACACCAAACCATTAGCCAAGCGGCACAAATGCTGGCCGACTTCAATTGTGAGTGTGGAAAGGTCGGACTACAGCTGAATCTTACGAAGACAATGTTTATGAGAAATGATCTCATTCTTGACGTTCCATTCTCTCTCAATGGAAAGAACATCTCTGAATGCAACAGTTACATGTACTTAGGTCGAGAAGTTATCATGACGAATGACCTGGCACCTGAGTTGCGCAGGAGGAAGAGAGCAGCCTGGAACACCTTCAAGAGCGTTGAAGAAATAGTTAAGAAGATGAAGAACCTCCAGGCTTTGCTGTGGGGTGAGATAGTTTTGGTAGCTTGCTAGGCTCTCCAAGAGGGGCAGAGGAATCGAACTCGGGTCGGCCATGTCGACTGTTTGCAAGGCAAACACCCTACCCGTTGTGCTATTTCCCCAGCCCATGACAATCATCACTTTGTATAATTTTATTTATATTTTAGTCAGATTTGCTAGTCTATGGAATCATTGGGAGCAAGACTGAGTTTCAGTTGTCTTTTGATTTATAATGTTTACTACTGTACCATTGGGCTGGAGTGATAGCGCAGTGGGTAGGGTGTTTGCCTTGCATGCAGCCAACCCGGATTCGATTCTTCCACCCCTCTCGGAGAGCCAAGCAAGCTACTGAGAGTATCCCATCCGCATGGCAAAGCCAGGCATGCTCCCGTGATGTATTCAATATGCCAAAAACAGTAACAAGTCTCACAATGGAGACATTACTGGTAGCCACTAAAGCAATTGATGAACAACGGGACTACAGTGCTACAGTGCTACTACTGTCCTATATACATAGGAGATTCTCATCATAGTTTTTATCAAAAGACACTGACTGCAAGTTTGAGTTGCCCATTTAATGTACAAATTGATGTCACTTCATTTACTTTACAAGTTGCTAATTTCCCCTGTTTTGGAGGGGAGGGCTTGGGGCTATACCCAGAGATGCTCAGGGTTTACTCCTGGCTCAGGGATCAGCTGTACACAAGGCAAATGCCTTAACCACGCTACTCTCTCTCCACCCCTTTCAAAGCTTCCTTAGCATACAAGTTCAGCTCTAGAGAATCTAGAGAATACTTATCCAGTATCATTAGTTTTCTCTCCGAATTTAATTTCCCAATATTTCAGATCCTTCTTTGATATTAGCTCCTGCACAGACCCTTTCCTCTTGCCATCTCACTGATTTTTTTTCCTGCCTTCCCAAAAAACATATCTTATTTCAGTTCCACATATGGGCTCCTAGAATCTTATAAATGAGTTCAGAACATTTTTTCTAGAGAGTGGTTTAGGGAGATTTTAATTGGCTATTTTTCTTCGCAGTCTATTAAAACATTGAATTCTAGCATCTTTGTTTATGAAGTTTACTATCATTTTATGTGACTGAATAGTACTGTCAGATAAAGAAAGCTTACTCCAGTTGCTTGATACAGTCTCATGCACTTCCATTGCAAGTAATGTGAATGCTATTTTTATCATAATATGCATTTCACAGATGACCATATGTTTTTACCCTCTTGGTATCAACACAACTTTCTAAGTTAAAAATACTTTTGTGCATTACTATGTCCTAATAAATCAAGCACATATGTTTTTAACAACAAATACAAATATTCCATTTGCCATTGAATTTGTTAATGCATTTACCCATATAACATTTTTCTATTTTATTGTCACAAGAATTCTCCAGCTTGTCTTTTGAAATATGTTCTAATGGGAAAAAATGATATTTGATGTAAAAATTGCAGAGCCTTTAGGTTGGTTGGAGATGAAGAGAGGCAGAAGTCAGAGAATTTTTAAAAACAAAAGCAAAGGAAGGGGAAAACTCCAGTATCTTTGGGTTTATGTGAGTAGGAAGTAGGAAACTGAGTCAAAGACGGAAAAGAACTTTGAGAAGCAATGGAAAAGTTCAGAAGAGCTGAGAGGGAAAAGGGATGATGGCAAGACTGTTGGCAAATATGGAGGTCAATACCAGAATGAAAAGTCATTAGTATGGAATAATAAAAACAGAATTTAAAGCATAGGACATAGATTGCTCCAGCCTTTAAACTCCACCTCTGCTTACAATCACAATTTAATACTAACTCTCACAATCAGAAAACTTGATCAGGGTGGAAGTAAGGCACAAATGTAGCTATTTATTTACTAGATAAATAAATGTGATGATTCCAAAAGCTACCATGGCTCCTTTAATAAAAAGATTGATTCCAGATTTTGACAGAATAGAATCTTGTAAAAGCAATAACAGGTTTTGGATTTGGCATGAAACTCAACCTCTTTCACTATTCCCTTGATTATATTTTGCCAAGTCAATTCCACACTTAAAGAGAGAGACAAGGAACTACTATTTATCTAGGACAGAATTCATGCTGAAGACAGAGAATGAAATCTGAAAATCAAGATTTAAGACCTTATTTTGTTATTTATGTAATTTTTTATGCAAAAATACTTATTGAATACCTAGTAAGTCTTAAGTGCTACACTAGATTCTAAAAGTGAACTGACTGATATATGTAAGCAATCACAGTGAATTCTGCATAGATTGGCAAACCATAACCCATGGACCAAATCTACCTTTAACCTGTTTTTGTGTAGCATATTAATATATTTATACATGATATGTGGTTATGTTTGTGTTATAGTGGTAGAGCTGAGTAATACAGGCAAAAACTCAATAATCTTCAGGAGTTAAAAATATGTATTGGGCCTAGAGAGATAGCACAGAGGTTAAGGCACTTGCCTTGCAAGCAACAACTCTAGTTTAATCCATGAACACAGAGTCAGGAGTAAGCCCTGAGTACTGCCTGGTGTGCCACCCCCAAATAACAATAGCAAGAACAAAATGTGTCTTTTAAAAAAGCATATTAACTTCTTTTTTATTTTAAAATTTTTTCAGAGAGTTGGGTTAACTTAATTGTTATGAATTTATGTGGGATTCAATAAATTACAGGAAAAGCACCCAAAAATGTTAGTGAAAATTTCAAAGAAGGGTTGATGTGTGACATTTGATTTAAGTTTTGAAAGACATAAAGGAATTTCTGGGCATGAGGAAATGAGAGTCGTGCCTGGGGAACTGCAGTGACAAAGATAGTGTGAGGTAACTTGTGAATTTTAGGATTCTACCCACTGTTTGTTCTAGCTGAAACAGAGGTTGGCATCAATGAATAACAGTGAGAATTTAAGGCTGGCAAGGTCAGAAGGATCCTGTTCATTTATAGAACTCATATATAGACCTTCATATAGAACTACTAATTCCTAACTTAGTAGTACATGATATTTATCTTCACAAAGCTCAACCCCCAATAGGATGACTTACATTAAATAAAAAACATGACAGAATTAGATATATACCATAGAAAAAAAGACCAAACAAAAAATAATGGAGATTGTCATTTAATTTTAGTAAGAAGGAATCACATCTGATTTAGGACATCAGAAAAATAGATTATATAAAATTAATAGTGTGCCTTCGATGTTATAGTTTTGTCGAGGATAATATTGGCATAGGTGGCACAGGCACAGAAAAATATCATAAGATATGGGCAGAAAGGAATGTCAAAAGCTTTAAGGTTTTTCTTATCCCAGATCCTCTTGGAAAGTGAATCTTGAGTTAAATCTTTGTTGCTAATACTTTTTTGGGTAGTATAATCTCTGGGAAGTAGAAGGGACGGTAAACAAGGAGTGAGGTGGAGATAGAGGAAGAGCAAATAGAGTGCATGTTCCAGACTGGCACAGCTGCATCACAAACATAGCCTCCTAGGTATTGTATGAATTCGGTATTGCATGAATTTCCATGGCTAAGAACAGTCAACACAGTAGGCTGGAAGGAAAACATGTATCCATTGTCTTCCTCTTTCTTATTCCACTGACTAGCTCATTTCTTGCAGTCAGGGCAGAAGCAGAAGTCCTCCACCTATCGTAGTAAAATCAGTGCCATCAACAGTAAGCTATTGCCCATGATCTTAGGGAATGTAAAACCCCTCCCTAGAGTCTTTTCAGCTAGTAAGTTAGAGGGCATAATTGTAGTGCCATATAAGTGAAGACCAATGCAGGGAACATTCAATTAATTCTATGGGACTTATAATAGGATACCAATAGGAGAGAAGGCCAGCAAAGTTGGAATCCTTGTGGAAGACACTCGTTATTGGATAGGGACCAACTGATTAACTCATTATCAAGGTTTTCCAGGAGATGACATAATCAAAGATACATTTTCTTGGCAACTTAATCAAGCATGATATGTGAAATAAATTTAATGACTATGGAAACTGGAAACTAGGCTATTTGTGAGGTTGAAAGTATCTTGGCAGAAAGGATGAAATGCCTCAGTTTTATCCTCTGACGGGCTGGAGCGATAGCACAGCGGGTAAGGCGTTTGCCTTGCACGCAGCCAACATGGCCGACCCGAGTTCGATTCCTCCACCCCTCTTGGAGAGCCGGCAAGCTACTGAGAGTATCTCGCCCGCATGGCAGAGCCTGGCAAGCTCCCCATGACGTATTCGATATGCCAAACACAGTAACAACAAAGTCTCATGATGGAGACGTTACTGGGCCTGCTCGAGAAAATCGATGAACAACGGGAGGACAGTTATCCTCTGACATTCAGAATGGGTTGATAGATTCTTAAAGAGGCCCCTAAAATGCTCCAATATGAATTCTGTCCTTTCTTGAAGGAGGTTGAATACATAGTTTTTTCTCCATGGGACAAAATAATCCCCAGTAGTATCCATTTCTAAGCAGTATATAGATTTTTACATGATTATACATTGAAGTGGTAGGGCATTTGCCTTGTGTGCAGCCAGCCCAGCTGAGCCGGGTTCGATTCTTCTGCCCCTCTCAGAGAGCCTGGCAAGCTATGGAGAGTATCTCGCCTGTGTGGCAATGCCTGGCAAGCTACCCATGACGTATTCAATATGCCAAACACAGTAACAAGTCTCAAAATGGAGACGTTACTGGGCAAATTGATGAATATCGGGTGACAGACAGTATACATTGAAGCTAATTTTTTAAGATTACATTAATAACTTAATTAATAATATTAATAAATAATAAAATAATTACTTAATTACTTAATTCAGCCTATACCTATCTAGACATTCCCAGTTCTCATTTTGTAATCTAGTGACTGCAGAGCAAAATCTCTAATTTGATAGCCTACCTTTTTGAAAGAATATTGACAGGCAAATTGGAGCAGGTGAATTGGAACGAAGGAGTCATCTTTAATTGACATGAACAGAGACAGCTTTCTTGGTTGTGCTCTCACTTCCTCTGTCTCAGGTCTTCAAAAAAGTATCAGTCACTGCTCAGTGGATAAATAGTGAAGGCTTAGTGGGTGTCAAATCCTGTCCGAGGCAGAGGGGAGAGGAGGGCGTCACTGTAAGTAAACTACTCAGTCTCAGGGAGAAAGGTGAGGTGAGTAAAGTTAACTACTCAGGGAGAAAGGTGGGGTGAGTAATTCTTGTAAGGCCATGGTTACTGACATGCATCATTTTTAGATGACAATGAATTATATCACAATGCTAGTTTGGGGACCTTTTTTATAGAGGCCAATATTATTAATTTTATTTATTTATAAAGTTTTATTTGATCATGATCATGATCATCCTGTTGTTCGTCGATTGCCTCCAGACGTTACCAGTAACGTCTCCTTCGCCCTAGCCCTGAGATTTTAAAAAGTGCCATATTCAAGGCTCTTTCAGGGTTAGGAGAATGAGACCCATCATTGGTACTGGTATTTGGCATATTGGGTACACCACGGGGAGTTTCCCAGACTCTGCCGTGTGGGCAGATTACATTCAGTAGCCTGCCAGGTTGTCCAAAGTAAGAATGAGATAATAAGATGTCACACGGCTGCAAATGCGGCTGCACACTGCTTCCGGGAACTGGGTTTTATAGTCTCTGGGTCTTGGCCGTTGATGGGATTACACAGTGGTGGGCGGGGCGGGGGTGAATTGGTGGTTGTGACTGCTGTCTACTGGAAGATGGAGGATCTGGGTGGAGGATGCTCAGCCCCGATCCGAGGAGGCTTGGAGATCTCAGCCCCGGGACCCGCATGCCTTTATTCTTCTGCAGGTACCTTCATGCGTGTGGGGAGTGGCCTCAGCATGGTTGTGGCTGAATCTGGAGGTCTTCAGCTGCCGGGGCTCTGCTATTTGTTATATAATAAATATTACCCTAATGTATAAAGTTATGTTAAAGTCATCAGTTCTAGGGCCAGAACAGAGCTCAAATAACAGAGCTCAAATAAGTGTGCAGTCTTACATGTGGGAGGCCCAGGTTTAATCCCTAGTGCCACAAGTACCCCAAGCACTGCTTGGAGTGATTTCCAGGAATAACCACTGAGTACTACCATGTGTAACCCAAAAACAGACAAATTTTAAATTAAAAATTATAAAATTTTATCAGACTTACAGAATTTGTATCGAAGTAACATTGGTTTACAACATATGTTATAAGTATGAAGTATTATAATCTACATATTATTCTATCATAGTATGTACTACATTATGATCTCCACCAAAAGTCTAATTTCTCCCTGACACCACACAATTGTTCTCCTTGAACCATTTTATTAACCCACTATGCTGCTTTCTCTGTGATAGCCATTAATCCTTTCTTCAAATCAAATTTTTTGTTTTACTTGCTTTGTTTCTTTATCTTCCACATATGAAAGAAATCATATCGTATTTTTTCTTCATTTTTTGCACAGTGTAATTTAAAACCATAAAGAGATCATATCTTACACCTGTGAGAATGGCTACTCTCAAAAAGACTGTAAATGAGTGTTTGGGGCAGAAAGAGGATAAGGCACGTCAAGGCATTTACTTGTATATGACCTAGAGTTGGATAACCGGTAATCCAAATGGTGCTCTGAGCCTTGCCAGGAGTAAACCCTGAGAGCAAAATCAGGAGTATACCCTGAGCACTGCCAAAGTGTGGACCAACCCCCAACTGCCCCACTCAAAAAAAAAAAGGAAAGGAAAAAAAGGAAACAAGTGTTGAGGAGATGTAGAATGTGGTGGAAATGTAAACTGGGGCAGCTGTGAAAATAAAGAAATAATATATTTCTATGAAAATATAGAAATTATCCCCAAAAATTAAGAAAGAAAATTTCTTTCCTGGAAATTTACCCAGAAAATATGAAAACACTAAGATGAAACGATATATTCACAATGTGTTCATTGCAGCATTATTTATAATACTCAAGAGCTGGAATCAACCTTACTGTCAGCTGATAGATGAATGGGTGATGCAGAGGTGATATATACACACAATGGAATGTGTTCAGCAAAAACATTATCCCTTTAAAAGGAGAATAAAGTAAAGTAGCAAAAACTTGTCTTTGGAGACAAAATACCTGGATCTTAATTCTGATTCCACCTTTAGTAGCAGCATGTATTAACTTTGCTACCTTTAAATCAGGGGCTGGAGTGATAGCACAGTGGATAGGGAGTTTGCCTTGCATGAGGCCGACCCAGGTTCGATTCCTCTGTCCCTCTCGGAGAGCCTGGCAAGTTACCAAGAGTATCCCGCCCATATGGCAGACCCTGGAAAGCTCTCTGTGACATATTCGATATTCCAGAAACAGTGACAACAAATTTCACAATAGAGACATTACTGGTGCCCGATCGAGCAAATCAATGAATGATGGGCTGACGGTGCTACAGTACTACCTTTAAATGAGAACTGTGATAGTTATCTCTAAAAGGTTATTGAAAGGAAGAAATGAAATACCAATGTACAATGCTTAGCGTATTGTTAGCACTTATTAATATTATAGTGCAATAATTTCATTTGTGTGAAATTAAAAATTATAATTGAAAAATCAGTTTATTGCAATTCAATGTTTAGCAAATTTCATGTGAGGTTAAACTAACCCATATAAGATGAATGTTATTTTGTCGTTTTAAAAAAATGTTGTTGGTTGCATATGTATCATTGAAGAAATATTAATGTTTATTTACTGGTAATCAATTATTGGAAACAATATGGTTTATATGCACATTCCTAAACCCCCCCAAATTTTGTCATTCCGAAGCATCGTTTTCCAAGAATTTCAGGAAACTATAAGCTTGTATTATTTATAGGTATTAAATGACAATATAGTAATTAACATGGATTCTTCCAGTTTTTTTTAAAAAATTAACTGTTTCTGCAAAAGTTTAAATTGCTCTCCAAATATAACCCAGTGTGTGAACTTTGAAAATATGTCTCTAACACAAGTTATAGTAAAAGAGAAATTTTCCAAAAACATTCTCATGTTTTCCTCCATTCTTAGTCCACTGATGAAATTCTACACTAACTCTTTTATCATCTGATCTTTCATACCCTAGAATATTTCTAAGTATGCTATACTAAGATAATTATTTGAACTCATATGTGTAAAGAAACAACATGAATATGGGGCTGGAGCAAGAGCACAGCGGGTAGGACATTTGCCTTGCATGTGGCTAACCCAGGTTCGATTCGATTCCCAGCAACCCGTATGGTCCCCTGAGCACTGCCAGGAGTGATTCCTGAGTGCAAAGCCAGGAGTAACCCCTGAGCATCGCCAGGTATGACCCAAAAAGAAAAAAAAGAAAAAAGAAAGAATCAACACGAATAAATAAAAAAATAAAGCAAAACAAATAGACTGTAAGGAGAAAGTAATCGTTTCTGAAAATGAAAATAGAAAGAGGGAGTATAAAGGATCAGGTGTATGATGATGGATGAAAACTAGGATTCTGATGACAAACTTAATGTGCTATAGCTGACCCTTGAACAATGCAGGAATTATGGATGTTGACCCCTGCACAATCGAAAATCTGCTAAGCAGATTATAAGAATATTTTGGCTTACCACAATAACAACAAGAGGTGACTCTAAGATTTTTACAGTACACACAACAGTCAGTTGTATGCTTCTATGATTTAAGATCATCTTTGTGATTTTTCTTTTTCTCTGAATTGCAAGTGGCATGCGTAGCCTATAAGTATTTTTGTGCAAAACAGGCTCCCAGTTCTGCATCCCAACACAGGGAACATACTTTCACTTGCTTTACTTTATGGAATTTTGCTCTAATTTTGTTCAAGGGTCAGCTATAACATTTTAAAATATAACTATTTAACTTTGTGACTGAAAAGATAGCTTGAAGAACTGCGTGCATGCTTTTCTCAAATGTAGTCCCCAGTACCACTGTTTTCCTGAGCACCACTGGGAGTGCAGTACCTGAGCAAAATGTAGGGAGTAGGCTCTTCTCTCTCTTCCACCACCCTGTACTGCTGGGTATAACTCCCAAATCAAAACAAAATTAAAATGTTTTTTAAAGTAAAATATTTACTTTAGCTTATACACTAATGTTGATTTATAATGCAATACACCTAAAATCTGTAAAAATAAATCCATATTCAAAAATAACAAAACTATTCTGGGAACATGGTTTAGACTCAACCACAGAAGGCCAGTGATTCAATGATAAACCAAAAAAAACCTTATTGCATTTAGGGAAAGTTCATAGGAGTTCACTAATCAAATAAGTGTGATTTTTACTTTAATTGAAAAATTTTAATGCAAGTTTTGACAATATTGCTAAAGTCTACATATGTAGAGCTGAATTGCTTTCTTTAAAATAAACCTGAAAACTTATGTCACTTTTGTTATATAGCTTTTCTTTTTTTTTGCAAAAGGAGTCATTTAAAATGCTGTTGGACAAAATGAAGTCTTTATAAGCTTGGTGGTGTTCTGCTTTGAGATTTTTGTACTATTGCTCATTTTTCTATCTCAAAATTGGTTGAAAGTCTACTACTGTTGCCCTTTGTCTATCTAAATTGTAGTTACTGTCTTGGATGACAAACGTGTGCATTTACCTGACTTATCAAATTAGGTATGGAATAATTTTCTTATATTTCAGACTCCCTTCCTCACTCTATCCACCCTGTTTCTCATTTCTGTAATAAATATTTAATTGACCCTTTAGGGTTTTTTATATTTCATTTTGTAAAATCTTACAACTTTAAAAATCTGTTTGAATTTTATCTTGTAAAGAAGTAGAATGCTCCTTGATTATTTTCTATAAATTTACCTTTGGCCAAGTCCTTCAATTACCTAGAGTCACTCCTTGATCATACATCGGATATGTCTCAAAGGTGTCCAACAGTGTTAAAAAGAATAGTTCTAAGACAAAATATGACTTTGACACAAGGCCATTATATAACCATATCACTAGAAGCTCTATATCACACATATAGAGATATGAAGTTAAACTTGTAAGATTCCAAATATTATAAACAAGTAAGTCAATAGAACAGAAGTATAATTGTTACCCTTTAAGTCAGTCTTTATTGTGCTTTTTTGTGCTGTTTGGGAGTTCCCAAAGGTAATACTGGGTCAATCTATATAATGTGAAAATTATTGATGGAATGTCAGGGTTTTAGGCAATCTAAAGGAACACATTATTTTTTTTGCCAGAGTTATGTTCTGAAAGACAAAGAATCAGGCAGATCAAGATTAATATTCAAAGATCAGTACTGATGGAGTTATTAGGAAATGAAACAGGCAAGAAGAAATAATGAATTTTTTAATACTTAATCCTGTGAATGTATAGACTTAGTCTCCCAAATGAGGTACTACTGGTCAATCACAGACCTTCCATGCTGAAGTCCAGGGCTAATAGAGTAAGCTCTTACTGACCATAAACAGAACAGAGTATATTTCTGTAAAATCCGATTCAAGAGAGAAGGATGTGCCGGAGCAATAATACAGAGGGTAGTTTGCCTTGCACAAAGCCAACCTGCATTCCTTCCCCATCATCCTGTATGGTCCTTTGAGCACCTTCAGGAGTACTTACTCAGTGCAGAGTCAGGGATAACATCTGAGCAAAACTGGGTGTGACCCAAAAAGAAAAAAAATCAAAGAAGAGAAGGAAAAAGGAAGGAATCCAACCGTGCATGCCTGGCTTCTGCTAGTAAAATTATGAATCAGGAAATTTAATCCTAATTCCATTAAAAATAGTGACAATGTTGAGAAAGTCAAGAGTTACACTGATTGATGTCATAGGAACATCAATCAAGGGTAAAGACAGTACCATTCAAGAATGCATGGTCTTAATAAGGAGGTCTTCTAAAATAAACTCACTCAAAAAAGGAGTGACTAAGCATTTATATTCAGTATGTCTTCCTCTGCCCTTTGTATCCAAGGATTCAGGTATACGACCTAAGACCAAGAATTTATCCTCTAGGGCAAAAATTTGAGGAAAATTTTCTGAAGAAATTTGTACCAGTTTTTAGAGACTACTAAGCATAGGAATCAAATTTAACCTCTGCTTTTTAAAAAAAAATTTAACAATGTAGAACAATTCACATTAAATTAAATCAGTAGAATCTTGTGTGTGTGTGTGTGTGTGTGTGTGTGTGTTGCTGGATATTGAAAACAGAATCTCACACATGTGAGACATTTTCCTTTAAGGGTATCAAAGACTGTTCAGAGTTCTGGATGCCACTTTTGACAGTACTCAATTTGTCAGTTTAAGTTTGATAGTTAAGTACTCAGACCTGGTGATATGGTATTGGTCTAGTAATGTAATACTACTCAGATCAGTGGTACTAACAACCACCAGGCACAGAGCATCAAACTCAGATCTTGTGCAATGCATGCCCTTTATCCATTTGAGATCCTTCTCCAGCTCTCAGAAGTAGAATCTGAGATTTTAGTTTATATACTACATGTAAATTTTGGTCAGGTAGAGTCAGAAAATCTTAGCAAAATTTGGCTCAAGAAGGCAGAAGTGGTACTTTCATCTGGGTCCTTCAAAATTATAGAAGGAATTAATGAGTGAAGAGCATATTACTAAGGTACAGATTATATTGTATTCTCCAAGTCTGACCACAGCTATCATGAAAAATGGTACCATTGAGTGTGGTTTCTGCTTTCTCAGAAAACATTCTTTTCCACCTGACATCAAAACCTTATCACCAAAATCCCATAGCAGAATATCAAACCCAAGGGGGAGATGGATGAACTTTTATCATCCATCTAGGCCTCTAGAAAAGGGGACATGAAAAATTTAGCAGATTTAAAGAACCAGCTAAAGCAATCTGTCAGGTTAAACAGAAAATCCCAAGAAGCATACCTGAGTGCAGTAAGGTCCCAGAGAAATAACATGATCAGAGGGGAAATTATTCTTCTCCAAGAAAGTTTTCTTGTTCAGTCAGCTATATCGTTCATATGAAATAAAACACAAGCGCATATGACAGCTATGCCACTATGAAGGCATTGCTACCATATATGTCAATGCCACTATTCAGTCTCCGTTCTGATTCAGAAAATACTTTATATAGTCACTATATGGTAGCATAACAAAAATTTCTGTTCCCTTAATTAGGGGAAATTACCCTGTTATAGTATTACTGTGAGTCATAATCTTATATAGCTTTGCATTTTCAGATCACGATCACGATCATCTTGTTGTTCGTTGATTGCTTCGAGCAGGCCCCAGTAATGTCTCCTTCGTCCTAGCCCTGAGATTTTAAAAAGTGCCATATTCAAGGCTCTTTCAGGGTTAGGAGAATGAGACCCATCATTGGTACTGGTATTTGACATATCGAGTATGCCACGGGGAGTTTGCCAGACTCTGCCTTGTGGGCAGGTTACATTCAGTAGCCTGCCAGGTTGTCCAAAGGAAGAATGAGATAATAAGATGTCGCGCGGCAGCACGCTTCCGGGAGCTGGGTTTTATAGTCTCTGGGTCTTGGACATTGATGGGATTACCTGGCACCGGGGGCAGTTGGTGGGTGTGACCCCTGCCTACTGGAAGATGGAGGATCTGGGTGGAGGATGCTCAGCCCCAATCCGAGCAGGCTTGGAGATCTCAGCCCCGGGACCCTCTGCCAGTTCCTTCACGCGTGTGGAGAGTGGTCTCAGCATGGTTGTGCCTGGTTCTGGAGGTCTTCAGCTGCCGGAGCTCTGCTCGGGGCGGGGAGGGAAACTCAACCCGCCCCCCTCCAAGGGACCCCGGCGAGGACAACCAGGCGTGGGGCCAGGAAACTCTCGCATTTTCAGAAATAGGGAAAAAAGGAAGGAAGAAAAAGGAAAGAAGGAAGGAAGGAAGGAAGGAAGGAAGGAAGGAAGGGAGGGAGGGAGGGAGGGAGGGAGGGAGGGAGGGAGGGAGAGAGGGAGGGAGGGAGGGAGGGAAGAAAGGAGGGAGAGAAGGAAGGATAAAGGAAGGAGGGAAGGAGGAAAAGAGGAGGAAAGGAGGGAGGGAGGAAGGGATGAGGGAGGAGGAAGAGAGGGGGAGGAGGGAAGGAAGGGAGGGAGGGAGGAGGCTGGGAGAGAGAAAGAAAGGGAGGGAAGGAAGAAGGGAGGGATGGAAGAAAGAAGGGAGGAAGGGAGAAAGGAAGGAAGGAAGGAAGGAAGGAAGGAAGGAAGGAAGGAAGGAAGGAGAGAGGGAGGGACGGAGGGAGGGAAGAAAGGAAGGAAGGATATAGAGGAAGGAAGGAAGGAGAAAGAAAGGGAGGGAGGAAGGGATGAGGGAGGAGGGAGGGGGAAGGAGGGGAGGAGGGAAGGAAGGAAGGGGGAGGAGGCTGGAAGAGAGGAAGGGAGGAAGGGAGGAAAGAAGGAAAGAAGGAAGGAAGGAAGGTAGGAGAGAAGGAGAGAAAGAGAGGAGAGGAGAGAGATATTAAATACAAAGCTTTTTGTCCAGTGCCTGATATGCAGAATATCTTCAATAAATAGAAATTAGTACTAAACCCAGGTTGCTAAACCCAAGTTCATCTTAAATCATGAGATGAAGTTGCTAAGAGGCAAGTAATATATTGCAAGCTTTGCCCTCTTCTAAACAACGGCCTTTGGAACTGTCTCATTTTTCAGATTAAATTTTGGGTCTATGCCATAATTGATTAGATGTCACATGCCCTCTGAATAGTCTTAATGAGTCCTGACTCAGGACTCCATGTACTAGAAATGAATTCTGAGCATCTGGAAAGTCCTCAACTACATTCTTTGTTCTCCTTCCCCAACCCCCGTATTTTATAGGCCCCAGCCATAGGATCTTTATATTTATTTGCTCCTTCTGTATTTTTCCCATTTAATACCTCACTATAACTTAGAATATGACTCTAAATTCTAGCCATTATCTTACCCAGACATCGGAAAATTTCTCTCCCCCAATGAATTCTATTTCCTCTTATATTTCTACCTAATAGTGACACATCTGCATGGAAATGCCGATACCAACAGCTGTTTACCTGTTTTGATGTCGATTTGCACTGTGATCTTCATTCCTGCATGCCCTTGGCCAGGTAAACACTGAAAATTGAATCAAGTGATTGATATCTTTTGAGTTTCTGCTAAAGATGTCCTCTTTCATATTACCCTGTATCCAGGGGATATTGATGCTACTAAAATCTGATACCTTACATCCTCACGAAATGCATACCAGTGATCCAGCTTTCTTCTCACCTCTCTTGTCTGTGACAATACTACTTTTCCAGATAAGCCTGCAGGTGGACAAATCTCCAGGCACAAGGTGGGCTAGCCTAGAGACAGGGCATCAGCCTCATCCCCCCCAAAATGTTTCTGAGTTGTACTCTGGCTTCTTGAACCCAAACAAACAGAGGTAATAATTCTTTCACTTTAGCCTTTGGTTTTCTAGAATCACAATTCCTTCAACATTTTTCTTGTGAGATTTATTTTTCTTATTTTTTTTCTTGAGCTCAGAATTTCTGTGCAAGACAGAATGAGAAAACTGCAAACCCCTTCAGGCCACAAATCAGGAATTGTTTCAATTACTTCTTTTCTTGATGAAGCCTAGGATATAGGTCCTGATGAAGCCATATCAGCACTTTTTCTATTTTCCTTACAGAACAAATTGCCAGCAGGATTCCTGTTTATGAGGGTAGGGATTACTTGTACAAATTTCCCATAAGAATTCTGACAGAGGCCTCTCTCTGTATCACTGATTTGGGGGCATGCAGCCAAAATAAGTCTGAGATACCTTATGCTTACTAAGATACCCTTCCCCAAAACTATGTAATCTGATTTGTTTGAGAAACACAGCTCTTTTCCATAGTTATCTCAGAAGGGACAAAACTGTCTGTGTATTTATGGTGTCCATGAATACTGAGTATTTTCTCAAGGTTGAATATCGGCAGGGTGTCCAGGCAAAGCCTGGATGGTGGATTGGAATGTGGAGGCCACAAGTTGGGGGGGGGGGGGATGGAAGATATGCTCACAATGGCGTGCAAACGCTCAACTTCAGACTGATTAGGACAAGCTGTGAGAAGCTGGCAGAACAGTATCAGCAAGGCCAGATTCTTATCTTGAAAACAAAGACATTAATGAGGATACTCTTGAGTGGCATCAGAAATGAGATTGGTGGCCATAAAACTAACAAAGGCTTCCCAAGTGACACACAATGTCCATGAAGATACTCATGATACCCTTCAATAATAAGCATTTAATATATGATATATTCAATATCCTTTGTATCAGTGATATTTTTTCAAGTGTCTCCTAATTGCTAGAACTCTCCTAGGCACAAGAGGTTCAGTGATGAATAGATAAAACAGACTAGCAGAAAGAAAACAGATAAAAATCATTGTCCTTATTGATCATTCAATACTCATTAAATGCCTCCAAAGTACTTCAAAGTCTAATTCTTTCAGCTAGGCTATGGCACTGCTTCCTGGTTAGAAACAGCAGTTGGTCACATATACAATAATGGTGTGTTTTCAATTGTGAAGAATAGGGACACATCAGTCATGTGTTTAAAACATTTTCTTTCTCTTCAAGGACAATAGCACAAAGTATTGCCCCCAAGATGGTAGCTTGGTTGAGACATTAATAGGTCTTCCCATCATTCTGTGAGCCTGGTTGCTAGTGAGTGATATGAAATATGGTATTTCATATATTTCATGATCAGTGGTTGACTGTTGCTACTGTTGCACTGTAAAGTGCATTTCCAATACCATATGGAATCCCATTCCCATAAATCAGTGATTGTGCAAACTCTTGGAATGGTAGTACTAAGAGAAGCACAGCAGGTCAGAAAGGTAAGTGAGGCATAACTCATTTAAGAATGAATTGGTTATCTCTCAAAAATTAGAAAAGTATGATTTAATACTATCGACAATTAGTAGATATCAATAGTCAGTAACGGTAGGGGTAGTGATATTGCATGTCTAGAAATGCAGGGTTGATCTTTTGCTGACATTTTGGACTTATATCAAAGTAAAAGCCAAGTGGCCTACTAACAGAGGGACTCTAAAATTCAGGCTCATGCAGTCTTTATTTTTGACAATGTGGCTACTCAGTTAATAGGTCCAGTACATAAGGCTGGAACCATAGCACAGCGGTGGGGCATTTGTCTTGTGTAGGATAACACTGTCTTGTCCTTCCTCAGGTAGCTTAGGTCAGACCCATCCCAGTGCTCCTGAGTCACTCCCATTCCTCTGTTTATCTGTAAACTCTACTCTGTGCTCTCCTCCCCAGTAAGTTAATTGCCTTTTCTTCCTAATCAGATTCTGTTAGCTTGTAAGATCAGATCCTTCTAAGGATACTAAACTTCTATTGTAAGCAATGTCCTTTCTGTATGGGCACAGGAAGACAGTTAATATTATGCTTTGTAACTTGGGAATTGATTGATTCTGAATAATATTTACTCCTGGGCATCTGCTTTCTTGACTCAGTTGCCCTTAGTTCCTAGCACCTCAAAAGCAGGGTCCCAACGAGGGACTGAATAGACCCAGAGCAAGCTGTGAGCTACTCCAGCATTGAAATGGGCCAGGCCAAAGTGCCATGATACTCAACTTTAAGTTGAGGGCATGATCATGGACAAATGCTGTCATGATCCAAAGTAAGTAACGACGAGACTAGGACCCTGCTGGGGCTAGGAAGACTAAAATAGCCTGACTGCGGAATGTATAGCGAGATGTTCTCGGGAAGAACCAAACTATAAGTTTATATCTCTTACTGTGCTCATAAAGAATGACATTGCTAGAAATATAAGAAGTAGATTTACTACAACTATTTAAGTAGATTACTAGCTGAGGGCAGAATACACCCTCGTTGGGATCCCACCCTTGAGTGGATCTGCTAGTAATCTGGAGCAATCCCTTTAGATGAAATTTTATACTTGAGTTAATCTCCTGGATGAGTGGTCTTACCTCTCTTTGTTGATTTGTTGATGTTCAGCCCACCTTTGTGTCACCACCCTATGTAATTGCTAAATGGTCACGGTCATGGTCCTCCTGTTGTTCATCGATTTGCTCAAGCAGGCCCAGTAACATCTCCATCGTGAGACTTGTTGTTACTGTGTTTGGCATATCGAATACATCACGGGTAGCTTGCCAGGCTCTGCTGTGCTGGTGAGATACTCTCGGTAGCTTGCTATATAAACTAAGGATGTAAGCTCAGACAGAGCAGAATCAGAAGTGAGAGGGCTCGGGCTCCAGAGATCCAGAGTCAGAGCCAGAAGGAGAAAGGTTCCAGATTGGAGCCCAGGAGAGAAGGAGGCAGAGGAGAGACAGAAGTGAAGAGGATTGGAATAAACTACAATTGATACCGACCAGTCTGGTCCTTCTTTCTTCCTTCGTCTGCCCTTGGCCAACAGCCATCCCGATGCAGGCCACACACAGCGGCTCAAGAGCACCGAACGCAGGTGGTGAGAGAGAGCCGTCCAGAGAGTCCGTGAACATACAACCTTCAGCGTGCTCAGATTTTACAGTCTTGTACGCAGCTGGCCCTGACCGAGCTCAAGCAAATCGATGAACAAAGGAGGACAGTGCTACAGTGCTACATAGTCTCAACTACAGAGACATATATGGACATATACATAGTGGCCAATATAGAGACTGGCTGACAACTAACCCTGTTGCAGCAAATCGATCAGTATTGGGAAATTTATTAAATTAAATTGTTAAATTATCTGATTTTAATTAAATTGATCATTAATTTTATTTTGTGATCCATTAAATTGATCATCTTGTCTGCCCGAGTAGGCATCTCATTCATAATGGAGGGTCTCTGGAGGACAGTCACATGAAATAAATGATCTGCTTGGTGGTTTTATTTTTTTACCATCTTCTGTTTGTACAACTGCATCTTTTGATCCTACATTCCTTGTTTCTGATTTAATCTTGCTCCTTCCAGGCTTCTGAGCAAGTGATTAAGCCATTCACCTCTGCTCAAAGATATGTCTATATTTTATTTCAAGTTCCTTCATAATTCCTACCAAGTGAATGATGAAATGTGATACTCCTCACTCCTCTGCCCATCTGGAGGATTTGCTTCACCACTGTCCTTGAATGTCACACCTGATTAGTGCTACACTGAGTAGCAATTCATTTTTAGCTCAAACTTATGAGAGAAAATGGCCATTGTGAACCAGATTTAGTTTTCCTCTTGTGTATGTCATTTAGTTGTATAAATCTTCTGGAAGATGAGTTCATAGATATGGAAAGCAGGAGAGGCATTGATAATATGCTAAGACATTTTATATATGTCTGTAGACATGTTTGCGATTGGTCTTGAATTTGCCATTTCTGTTTATTTATTTTCTTTGGACTAGAAGGAATCCTTTCAAATGGCGCTCAGAATGAGAGTCCCTATTGGAGACTTGGCCAGCTGGATTGGTGGTTCAATGTAAGGGCCTAAAAATGCAGTGCTGCTTGGGCTATTCAGGGTTGCTAGGGCCCTTTGTTGCTGAGGATTATTGGTCCCACCTTAGCAATGCCTAAGAATGTTCAGGGCTGCACCTGGAATGCTCAGAGGACTGCGTGGTGCTGGCTGGGAATTTAAGCAAGTCAGCTGCCTTCAATACATGCACCTTAACCTCTGAACTGTATCTCAACTCCCTGCAAAAGCTTTTTAATTTGATGTAGTAATAGTTGTTTATTCTCACTTCCCCCTCCCCAACCCTTACCACTGAAATCAGATTCCAAATGCATCACTGGATTTTATTAATCAGAATTTAGTGCTTTTGTTGCTTAGCCTACACAATATACAATTTAGAAAATCTGATTTTTCCAGCTCATTTGCAGAGTAACTTATTTTCTAGGTCCTCAATCTTTGCTAGGACCAAGCAATACTACAGAGGAGCTTTTTAAAAATGGTAAATAGCTCTGTGCTACATAAGAGGTCTGTATTGAATCTTCTTTATTGGGGTCTAACAGATTCCAGAAACCATCCTTACCTACCTTTATCTCTGACAGTTCTAGCATCATTGATTCTGTCAGGTTATACAGTTCACTATTATTATCAAAACCTAAGATTATTACAGACCATTTTTCAAATTCTGTCCCCCAAGGATAACTGCCAATATTTAAAGTTGTCAAATAAATGCACTGAGGAACAACTCACAAATTTTATCCCCAGCCCAAAGCAGCACAAAAAGTGCTATGTTTTTTCTGGGTAGTAGAAGATACCATATGCAAAAATGTCACATCTTTAGAGGAATGTCCTGGTAAGTTGTAGAACATCAGATTCCTAAAAGCATCAACAGAATTGTAGGCAGCTTCATCACAGGGTTTATCGCCAACTCTCTGATATGCATTTATCTTGCCAAAGATCCAAATACTTATTATTTTCAGTTGACCAGGTCTTATTTGAATAATGTTTTCAACATTGTAAGTGAGCGCTATTGCTGAGAAACCACAGTATGATCAAGGATCCTGACTGTTGCTTTGTAATAAGGAACAGGAGACTAAAATAGCTCCAAGGAAAGAAAGTGAATGCATAATGCTGTCTTTCCCACATAAAAGGAGATTCCCTTACAAATAGAATATGCAAACGCATTTACCAGAACAGTACTTCACGTCCAGCACCTAAGTCTGTACTGTGGTTTCACTTAGATCCCACATCTAGAATAATAAGTACCTCGGAATGTTCATAACACTTGGCGAAGTTTACGGGAGTTGACTGTTTTCCATCACAATCCATGGGATTTTTTAAATCATCAGTATAAGCACATTTAATAAGGATATGTATAAACTATCATTCTTCATCCTTTAATTTTTTAATAATAGGCAAACCTCCAAATTTCTTCTTTGAATGGAGTATTACTTATGCTTAATTATCTTGGCAAGAAGGTGGAAGCAATCTCAGGAGTTTTCTACAATTTTGACTCACACTCCATAGGTCAAGGAATAATGAGTGTTCTGCCAGTTATTAAATATATCATCCCAATTATATTTTGGCTATATTTTTTGATTAAAAGCGCATCTTCAGACTCAATGAATTCTCTGTGGGATGAACTTAGGTCAGAATTCTACTTATTACCTGGCTTCTATAGGCCTCCATCTGGAGCCCTGGATGGTAATTTGGGTCCTCTGTATATCAGTGTCAACTTTGTCCTTCCTCACAAGTCTATATTTATTTTTGTACAGTTATTCTTATAAGTATATATGTGTGTATATATCATGGTATCATGGGGCTCTTCCTCAAGAGCAATAGTCATATCCCCTAATAAAGAAACTCTGGGTATATAAATAATAATATGTATCTGAGTTTGGAAAATA
This sequence comes from Sorex fumeus, assembly GCF_029834395.1. Taxonomy (NCBI): domain Eukaryota; kingdom Metazoa; phylum Chordata; class Mammalia; order Eulipotyphla; family Soricidae; genus Sorex; species Sorex fumeus. The sequence goes on from NW_026606059.1 coordinate 63,696,109, forward strand.
CAGTTACATTAGCCAGTTCTTGGTGTATGTGTGTGTGTTTCTGTGTGTGAGTGTGTGTGTGTGTGTGTGTGTGTGTGTGTGTGTGTGTGTATTTCAGGGTAGGGGCAGAGAGATTCTATTTAATTTGAATAATGCCTTTGTAGACTATCCATCTACCTTTCTCCTAGAATAATCTCACCCATGAGTCATTATCACAGCTTTCTTCAAGTCCAGGTACCTTGGCTGCTCTCCTCCACTCCTGCTATTATGATAATCACAACTACAGTGCCTCTGACAGGGAAATGCTGCCACTTGCCCTTCGCTACTCATTTCATAACCTACTGATAGAAAGAACTCCAGTACCAAGAGCACATTGAACTATCACACTGACAGATGGCATTTCCCATTTAGAGTCACAAATCTATTCTTCAGTAGAGCCTTCATTAAGGCCTTAGTAAAAGATTATCTATGGATCCTTCCAGTGAATAGCCAGTTAGTAGATTTTTCCAGTTTCAGGTAATAAATCTATTCTAATATTTCCACCGGCCTTAGCCTTTTGGCTCCTTCAATTTTCTGTCTAGGCAGTTTTGGTGTTGCCACCTCATTTATTGTACACTATCATTATGTATAACCTTCAAAGAATCCAACAGTGGATTAGAACTGGTTCCAGGTCTCTTTGCCAGGATAGTAAATTCTGAATCTTTTTGCAGGCTGTGCTGAGACAAGACCCAAATTATTGGTCTTGGCAACAAACGTTGAGTGATAGTAGATCATGAGGAGAAAACACATCACCTCAAAGTATATTGCTCACGTTTAGCAACAGGAAGTTGCTTTTCTTTAATTAGGAGGGTAGGGCTCTTTACATCTGCTTTAAATAATTGGGTGTATCTAAAGATTTAAATTCATAAATCCCTGTCACATACTGGGTTGAGGAATGCCCATGGAGTATTGCTTTTCCTGCATGTCTATACCCCATGTGAATGAAGAACATCATGCTTTCTTGAAACTACCATGCCACTATCAACTAAGGACCTTATACAGTGAAAAATGTGTGGCATACTCTTAAGGTTAGATGCTACTCTTCAGAGACCACAAAAACTATTTGCTGACATTACAGATGGAGTCAGAAGTGAAGCCAAGAGTATATTAGAGCAGGCACAGAGGTATCTGGATGATTAAGAAGAGGGGAAAAGAATAAGAAACTGAAGAAGAAAACTAGCCTAAGTAAATTTTCAAAATTATATGCCTCCTACCTGGTAAGGAGTTGAAATGCAAGTTAACCCTATCTGATTTCAGGCCCAATTATTAATCACTGCTAGTTTTTATTTATTTTTTTTGTAGTTCTCCATAGAACAATTACATTTTTTTATTATTTCATCATTAACAAGATTATCTTTTTCAGTTTGAAGGAAGAAAGTACTGTGAACATGATTTTCAGATGCTATTTGCTCCTTGCTGTCATCAGTGTGGTAAGTTTTATTTATTTATTTATTTTTTATTTAATCATTTTTTTTATTAGTGAAACACCATGAGGTACATTTATAGACTTATAAATTTTTGTGCTTGGGTTTCAGTTATACAATGATCAAGTACCCATCCCTCCACCAGTGCCCATCCTCCCCCACCACGGGTCCTAGCATCCCTCCCACCCCCCATGCACCCCCCGTCCTACCCACTAGTTTTTAATGGGAAAATAAAACAAAATACAGGAATAAACATTTTGTAGGTGGAGAGAGTTGAGCTCAACTGTCATCTATAAAGATTTTATTTCATCACTTTCCAAGAGAGAATAACTGCCTAGAGAGCTACTGATAAAAAATTTCAGTACCTTTTAATATTCATAGCTGCAAAAATTTATCAGTGACAAAATTCTTCAAGGAGCCCCATTGTCTTGATATTTGAACCAAACCAAGCCTATTTATTCTTCATATACTTACCTTGCTATACCATTCCATAGTCTTCGCTCTTAGAGTGATTTTGTACCAAGGACTCTATTTCCATTTCCTTTGCCTGGTGGGTTCCTTTTTGTCCCTCTAGAAAAATTCCGAATGCCATCTCCTTAGACAGACTATCCTGACTACCTCATCCAGAACACAGTCCACTCTACCTCCTCTATTACTTTTTTATTCACCATAGCACCATCATAGACTTCAATAATTTGGTATCTGTTTATACTCATATTTTGATTTATTGTTTACTTTTATTGTTTAAGTACTTCCACAAAAATACAAGCCCAAATACAATCCCCTTGAGTTTAGACATTCTTTTCTATTCTTTTTGCTTATTTTTGTGTCATGGATTTAGGGAAAAAATATTTTCTGGATGAATACACGAAACTATTTATTTATTTACTTATTTTTTTTTATCAGTGAAACACCATGCAGTGAAACACCATGAAGTACAGTTGTAGACTTATAAACTTTCATGCTTGGGTTTCAGTTATACAATGATCGAGTACCCATCCCACCACCAGTGCCCATTCTCCACCACCAATGATCCTAGTAGCCCTCCCACACTTCCACCCCATCCTCCCTACCCCACCCTACCTCTGTGGCAGGGCATTCCCTTTTGCTCTCTCTTTCCTTTAGGGTGTTGTAGTTTGCAATAGAGGTATTGACTAGCCATCTACACGAAACTATTTAAAAGAAGAGTTTTTTCTGTTTCATTCCTGCCTTTGGCTTTCCAGGTGTTATTGAAAATATTTAGAGACCATGGGAATATAGTAACATCAGTGAATTAGAGCCAGTATCACCAGCATATTACATAGACAACAGACCAGACTTCATCTGCTGTTATATTCAGTCCCATCTAAACATGGTAAAATATTGAGCAATTAAGTCATGCAATGATGACATTATCAAAAGCACAAACAAAATATCAGAACCTTAATAATGAGTAGCAGCCCTTTGGAAATGCAATGCTACTTCTTTATTACAATGCTGACTCAATATTGTCTATTAATAGGTGACATTATTATCATTGGTCATAGGAATGAGATACAAAACTGAGTTATATCCTAAAAATCTCAGAGTGTTCGTCTGGGTCATACTTTTGGGAGCCATCAATGAATTTCAAAAACTTTTGAAACTCAGTGATAAAACTCAGGAGCAAAGTGCATACCTTGCATGTAGAAGACCTGGGTGTGATCCCCAGCAGAGCAAAATACAATATAACAAAATCTATTCACAGTTTTTTACATTTATTACTTGAACTAATTGGTGCTTTTTGCTCAACATTGGTTTGCTCTTCAATTTTTGTTTCAACTTGATTCAGGCCCTGACTCTAAATGATATTTGTATTTGAAATCCCATAAAGGTCTTCAATGAGTCATTTTCTCAGACCCAGTGAAACCAACCAACAGTGCTTACTTTCATGGAGTTGAGATGTAGTTTGTCTTGATGCATAGATGTGCATTTTAAATTTGTGACTGTAAAACTAAGGCTAACATCCAGAGATAATGTTACCTTACAAATCATAAATTTAGGAAATCAAATGATCTTTAGTTTATTCGGTAAACATTAATAAGAAAAGGCAATATTATCAGTTGGAAGAATACTTGTTTTTGATTAAGAAGGAACAGTTTCCATCCAGACTGCCTTTGTTAGCTGTTTGAACTTTATTATAGGATTGAACTCTTGGTTTTTATTACAGATAAAAAGAATGGAGTAAAGTTAGCACTTACCACATGAAGTCATGAAGATGAACTGGAAAAATACACTGAAGCCTCTGAGCACACAATGTGGCCATAGAAAGTACTTGATAAATGTTGTTGTTAATAACAGTAAAATCTGCTTAGAATAACTTGCCTTATTATTCCACCGGGAAATCTTCATTCCATTCTTCAAAACTGTTTGAAATTGTGTTCTACTTCCACAATTGTGTTTTAGTATCCACCTGTCTGTGACACCACTGTTCATATTTCTATACAAATGATAATATTCACATTTGTGTCCAAATTTTAGGAATGGACAAATGATAGTTATTCCATAACTCCTGATTAGTTGAATGCATATCACTTGACACATTACACTTGACTTCACACTTGGCATATTATAAAATGTGATTCTGAAGCTCTAACTGGTTATAGAAATTATTGTTTTATAATAATCCACAACACAGTAACCTACTGCGGTTACTGTTGCCAGGCCACCCCAGGAGGGAAAGGGTGTTGTCCTGCCGACTGCTCCCCCTTGGTGGCTCGGTGGCCGCCATCTGCCAGAGGCCATTTGGCCCGTTGTGACGAGACACATGGAGCCTCATGGGATGGGGGTGGAGCTGACCCTTTCTACTCAACCCAACAAGACACTGAGTCACCACCCACGAACGGCCTCTCTGGCTCCTGTTCAAGCTGCTTAATGGCCATGATTCCAGAGACTCAGGAACAAATCTCGGAACCCAGTGGCTTTTGGCAGAAATGCATCCGGACCGCGCAGTAGGTTACTGTCTCCGGGCCACCGCAGGGGGGAAAGGGTTTGTCCCTCTCCCTGCTCCCCCTAGGCAGATCGGTGGCCTCCATCCTCCAGAGGCCACTGGACAAGGTTTGGGCCCTCAGTGACAAGACACGTGGGGCCTCACAGGATGGGGGTGGAGCCGGCCCTTTCCTTCCCATCCCAAGGAGACCCCGAGTTGCCACCCATGAATGGCCTTTCTGGATCCGGATCAAGCTGCTTAATGGCTATGGTCCCAGAGACTCAGGAACAAATCTCGGAACCCAGTAGGTTTTGGCAGAAATCCCTCCAGATTTAAGTGTTAAAATTTCGAAATTTCAAAATTGTGTGGCCATTACTGCACATCATACGCGACATCATATGTTATTCTTAACCAGAAATATAAAAACAAATAATCTACCATTGCCTTTTCAGCAGATCTGAGTGTTGGGGTAAAATCTCAAATAATAATCGTGGGTCTGGTGTCAAAATATTGAATGTCAAAAGAACAAAAGGAACCGATGCTGGCGTGGATGTGGCGAGAAAGGGACACTCCTTCACTGTTGGTGGGAATGTCCACTGGTTCAGCCCTTCTGGAAAACAGTATGGACGATTCTCAAAAAATTAGAAATTGAGCTCCCATTTGACCCAGCAATACCACTCCTGGGAATATATCCCAGAGAGGCAAAAATGTGTAGTCGAAGTGACATCTGCACTTGTTTGTTCATTGCAGCACTCTTTACAATAGCCAGAAACTGGAAGAAACATGAATGCCCAAGAACAGATGACTGGTTAAAGAAACTTTGGTACATCTACACAATGGAGTACTATGTAGCTCTTAGAAAAGATGAAGTCATGAAATTTACATACAAGTGGTACAACATGGAAAGTATCATGCTAAGCGAAATGAGTCAGAAAGAGAGGGATAGACATAGAAAGATTGCATTCATCTGGGGGATATAAAGTAACAAAGTATGAGATTAATACCCAAGAATAGCTGAGATCAGCACCAGGAGGATTACTCCATAACTTAGAGGCCAGCCGGGTATCCTAGAGGAAAGGGCAGCTCAGATAGAGAAGGGAGCACCAAATAATGGATGTTTGGAGGATCCTCCCAGGAGGGGAGATACATGTCGAAAGTAGACTATGGACTGAACATGTTTGCCACTCAATGCCTCTTTTGCAGACCACAACACCCAAAAGGAGAGAGAGAACACAGGGGATTGCCCTGCCACAGAGACAGGGGGGATGGGGGGATGGGGGTGGGAGGGATATTATCTATGGTGGTGGAAAATGGGCACTGGTGGAGGGATGGGTATCTGATCATTGTATAATTGAAACCAAAGCACAAAAAATTGTAAATCTACAACTTTAAAAAAAATAAAATAAAATAAAGGGAAAAAAATGTAAAAAAAAATATTGAATGTGATCAACGTAGAGAGAGAGTAATATGGAAATCATCTGCCCCACAGGTAGGGGGAGGGTGTGGGATGGGATATACAGGGGTTTTTGCTGGTGGAGAATGAGCACTGATGAAGGTATGGATGTTTCACTGTATGACTGAAACTTAAACCCGAAAGCTTTGTAACTGCTCTCACGGTGATTCAATAAATAAAATTATAAAAAATGAAAAAAATAAAGTAAGGTGGAGTTCATGCCCAATTCAATCAGCTAATCAGTGGCTGAATAAATAGCAGTACTCCTACATAAAAAATAATAATCCACAACATAGAGAAAAGCCTCACATTTAGTGCCTGGATCAACTGTATTTAATCTCGATCTTTGTATGGGTGGGAGGAGATTTCAGTGTTCATCCCTTAATAACAACAACAAAAAATTATCTCTTCTGACCTATTTTTGAAAAAAGCTGATTCTAGAAGTAAGTACATGATCAAGGTCCATATTTAACAGATGCTTCTTTGCCATCATGATGATCACACTGCTTAATGAATTAATCACCTGGCTAGTCAATGTCTCCTTCATCCGAAATTTATTCTCCTGAGCTGTCACAAGAGTCTCACAAGTTCAGAAACCCATAAAATTTCTCACTCCCATCAGTGCTTGGTGTAGAATGAGGACTCAGTGACCTTTAAGACCCTTTCAAGTCTGAAATTCTATGATTCTGTGATTCTCTCAATCACATACAATTTTATTAGTTTTCATGATTCACACCAGGATAAGAGAGGCCATCTTACTGATTCAGGAGAAAATTGTGAAGCTGTTGAAAATCTATTGGGTAGTTCAAAAAGAACTCTTTTAGGCACAGAACTCTTCATATTGTGCAGCTACAGCAATTTTATCTAGGGGAAAATTGTGACGTCTCCAAATACCAAACTTTAGATATTATTGATACCAAACTTACTTCTCTTGCACCATCTTGAGACAAACTCTTTTTCAATTTACTCAGATAACCAGCCTTGTAAACTTTCCATTTCAATGTGATGTTCCCCTTCTGTAGGCTGAATGTTTCCTAGACATAGTACCAAATGAATGAGCAATGGCAAACAAATCTGATGAATTGCTTTGGCCTCTCTCTTTCTCTGTAAGTCCCTCTCTTCATTTCTTCAGAGATTTTAGTTTTGACAGTCTCCTTAAGAGTCACCTCATGAATCATCTTACTTCCTCTGAGAATATTTGCTCTCAGAGGCTGTGAACCCTCCAGGGAAAGTTGTTTCTGGCTGAGGTGCAGACTGTGCAAATCATAAAAGTGATTTAGTTTTAGCTGAGAAAATACTACCCACACCGCAATATTGCCTCTTTCTTTGCTCAGCTATTGCAACTTTGCACTCATTTATGTATTTATTTCCTTGTTTTGGTTATCATTTATTTACACACTAATTCTGCTGATCAGAGATCAATCAGTATTACTCAACTCCAGGATACTTTACTTTTTTTTTTTTTGCTTTTTGGGTCACACCCGGCGATGTTCAAGGGTTATTCCTGGCTTTGCACTCAGGAGTCACTCCTGGCGGTGCTCGGGATATAATATGGGATACTGGAAATGGAACCCGGGTCGGCTGCGTGCAAGGCAAACGCCCTACCCGCTGTGCTATTGCTCCAGCCCGTAAGGATACTTTACTTTTTATGTTACTAAAATATTACTTGATTTACCATTTCACTGAAAATTGCATAACAAACTAAATGATGAATTTGTGCTTTTGCATCTTTTTCTTCATTACTAGTAGCACAGTAGCACTGTCCTCCTGTTGTTCATCGATTTGCTTGAGCAGGCACCAGTGATGTCTCACAACAAATTGTGAGACTTGTTGTTACTATTTTTTTTGTCATATCGAATATGCCACGGGGAGCTTGCCAGGCTCTGCCTTGCAGGTGGGATACTCTCAGTAGCTTGCAGGGCTCTCTGAGAGGGACAGAGGAAATCGAACCTGGGTCGGCCGTGTGCAAGGCAAACACCCTACCCGCTGTGCTGCTGAGCTACAATAAAAATGTATATATACTAAATATGTAAATATTTCCCCTAAAAATGTTTACAAAAAAGTGAGAGAAGAATATTATAGTTGTTGCTCAGTGTTTCCAGTGACTTCTTTTTTTTTAATTAAATTTTATTTGGGTTACTATATAACAATGTTAGTGATAAGGTTTTCTGCATGCAGCATTCCAGTCCCAAGCCTTCCACAAGTGTTTGCTTCCCTCTACTATTTTCTCAAGGTTTTCCCCTATCCCTACCCTTGAACAACTCCATACTCCACCCTTGTCATAGTATACTCAGTTCTATAGAGCAGTTTCACAGATTCTGCTGCTTTGGGCAATTTGTTATTCCTTTATTATGCTTCTCTATGTCCCACTTATGAGAGAGATCATTCTGTATCTTTTCCTCACCTCTGGCTGGCTGTATCCAACACGTTACCCTCCAGTTCTATCTATGTAGTGGCAATTACATGATTTTGTCTTTTCTTGTAGTCAAATAATATTCCATTGCATTTGACTTTATATTTAATGTAAATAGTGACATTAGTATGTATCTGAGAGGTGACTAGTCCATATCTGATCAATTTTCCTTTAGTATAGTGGGTCTTTTCAGTTAACAACAATAGACTTACATTAAAAAAAAACTTTATGTTATGGTCTCAAAGGTTGTTTATTTTCAATGTTATATTTTCCTTTTTTGGAGACCTCAATTATATGTATATTGGATCTTCTTTTCTATACCAAATACTTCTTGATTTTATTTTACTTCTTTGTTTACTTTTCATATCTTAATTCTTTTAATTATTTCAGCTGTCTAATATTCTTACTAAATTTTAATTCATGCTTTCTTGCTCAGGCAATTAGATGAATTATATTCACATCAAAGATGAACTTAACTTTTCTACTATTTCTTTCCAAATTAAGGCATTTTACAGTTTCCAGTTTCTGTTATATTTCTGAAGCTTGGAATTTTTATTTTAGGTATTTCACATTTGTATAATCTTAATTTCATAAGTTTAATTTGGGTAGGACTATTACGTTGCATTTTTCCACTACTTTGTTTGTTATTTTTGAGACTTTTTTTTTCAACAACAGTAGCTGCCCAATTACATAAAAGATATATTTTAGTTCTTTCTTTTTAATCTAACTTCACACAAATGTAATCTACCTTTTTTTTCCTATTTACTTTGAATGTCTAATTTCTAGATTAGAAGTTACTGCACACAGTGAAATTTTGGTGAGCTTCTGAGATTCCTTAGTTCAAGACTACCCTCTGCTGTTGTCATGGTGAAGCACAGCTTCCGGTGACATCAATTTTAGTTTCGTGTGTCTAGATTTATCCTGTTTTTTTGCTCTCTCATTCCGTTCTTTCTCTCTCTCACACAGGTTCTGTTGCTTTGGATTTTAAGAGAGATAGACAGAGATGGCAAAGATCTCCACTTCCTGATCTAATTTCCTTCTTCTTTTCATCAAGAACTCAGGGGCATGTTCTTCTTTTCTTACCCAATCAACATGCAGAAATCTTGCTTTCTAAGCCTGATGCTTCTGAGTACTGCTTGTAGTCAAATTCCTTCTTTTAGATGTTTGTGTAGGCAGTGCTTTGTGTTTTTGTTTTTTTTCTTTCCCTCCCTCCCTCCATCATTCCCTCCCTCCCTCCCTCTCTTCCTTCCTTCCTTCCTTCCTTCCTTCCTTCCTTCCTTCCTTCCTTCCTTCCTTCCTCCGTCCTTTCTTTTTTGCAGCCAGTGCTTTCATCTACTAAATTTTACATGTGTCTGTCTCTCTAATTCATGTGCTGTTTTCACTTTGGGGGAAAATTTTATTTGGATTTGTTTCTTTTATGGTCTCTGCCCTTCTTTCCACTTTCTTTTGATCACTTTAATATACATATTGGACTCATTCCTTAAGCAATTCCAACTCGCCAGTGTTTTGAGTTCATAAAATTATATTTCCGTTCCTTAGATAAGCAGAAAGGATAGCTTATGGGTGATTTGACTTGCTCTTCTTATTTATCCAAATGAGTTTGGGGGGAAGATGAAGAGAATCAGATGTAGGAGACCACAATTATCCTACGTTAAACCAGGAAGAGCAATAATTAAAACTTAAGAATGAAACAAAGAAGTGTCAGATGTAGGAATTAGAGGGAGAGAGAGCTTATGAAAGAGCTCTGAAATGTGTCTGTCCAGTTTGCATTTTTTTAGATAAAAAGGAAAATATCTGAGTTGCTGTCTTGTTTACTGAAGTGCAAGCACTACTGCAGGTACCCACTCTTACTCACCACATCATCTTAACCTCCTCCTGGCTCACCAAGGCGGGGCAGGGAATCTCTGGTGAGCTCTCTTGAGTAACGGAGTTTCTGGTGGCCTCAGGTCTGACCACTCAGCTTCTCAGCTTTGTACTTATCCACTTAAGATGTTAGTTTCCCTGGTATGCTCATACCCTTTCCATGGAAAAAAAATCATTTCATTTATTTGAAAATTCTCTTTACCAGTTCTTTCAGGAAGACTGTGACCTACTTAAATCCATTCGTTTATTCTATGCCACTAAAACCAATGGTGCACATTGCCATCATGAAACTTTATGTGCTACTTGTTTGTGAATGTGCCTCCACCTATAAAATGGTCAGTGCTTATGGTTTCTTCTTGGCTTCATTCCACTGTCTCTTACAAAGATAGAAACTTAGCAAATGCTGATTAAATGTTGACTGAATCGATGGATAGAGAAAATAATAAAAATGAATCTAAAAGTGTCTGCTCTCTGAATGGTCAACTTCTGAAGAAAATACTATCTCTTTTTCTTTGTTATGGTTGGAGGGTCAGAGTCTCTACTGAAGTTTCTTTCTTTTCTGGAGAGGAGGGTATTAGACCACACTCCACTGTACCCACGGTTTACTCTTGGCAGGACTCAGGAACTGACTCTATGTGGTATCAAACCTGAAATAGCTGCATGCAATGATAGTATACTATTCCTAGTACTATCTCTCTAGACCCTAGAACAGTTTATCATGCTAATTTCCTACGCTCAAGTTTATTAGGCATAAATACTACTGGACTTTTCCTAGAGTCTGGAACATTTACTGCCTATATCCACAGATCTTTCCATTTTTTGTCTGCATCCACAGCCCTTGGGGGGACAAAGAAATTAATATCTCGTCTCTAAATACAGTTAACTCAGGGGCCTTAGCAGGGTTGTGCATCTGCCATGCAAATGAATTCAAATCCTTGATATGCACTGGAAGTAATTCTGGCTGCTCTGCTCTTTCATCTGTAGTCCTGATGCCACACATGATTTCCAGTAACACCACAACCAGTTGTGAATGAGCACCAGAAAGAGGGATACAATCTCCAGTGAGCACATAAACTACAAAACTGTGAGCACCATAGCCAGGAAAAGCAACCTCTGAGTAGTATGACCACAAACTGTGTGCCTCCACTAAGTATGGGGCCTGCTGAATATATATGCGAACACCACAACTGCAGAAGTTTAAGCCTTGGTACACACTGCAGCCTGATGTCTGATCCTAAGGAGCACCACAGTCTGCCTGTCACTGTAACATCGACAATAATGGAAAGGAGAGAATTGAAAAGAACTAACTTGGAAGTGCAAGTCTATGCACTTGAGAGAAAATCTAAATAAAGAAATGTTCTTTTCCAGTCTAGCCAGATAAGATTCTGTAGTCAGGTCATTCAATTTTCCTCACTTAATTTTTAATTGTATTTCAGATGAGAATTTAATTGTGAAGGACTACCTTTTGCCAAAAATCAAGATAAAACAGTTTCTTTTTTGGAATTCAAAAAACTGTTTTCCCTCTTCTCTTGAAATATTTGAGATTCCAAATAACATGAGCATAGAATTTAGGATTCAGAGGGAGCTTTTGAACACCGAACTTATGCATAAATACTAACTGCTCATGATTCCAGAATATGCTCGTGGCAGAAGGAGTTGTAAAATAAGTTTATCAGCCCATAGTTTTATCATCTTCCTATATCTAGCCTGATAACCAGAACTTAACCTACAATCTATTTCCTAATGTTCTCCTGATCCAGTGGCAATGGTGGCCTCTTCCCTGCTGGTCATTAATATGATTTGCTGGGCTCAGGAATTGTCAGGGACTATGTGAAAACCATTTTTTTCTTTTGAGTCACACCTGGTGATTCACAGGGCTTACTCCTAACTATTCACTTAGGAATTACTCCTGGTTGTGCTCAGGGGACCATATGGGATGCTGGGAATCGAACCCCAGTAGGTTGTGTGAAAGGCAAATGCCCTACCTGCTGTACTATCATTCCAGCCCTGTGAAAGCCACTTTACTGCACTATTTGAAAACATTTTACTACAGTCTTGAAATTTTGTCCTCCTGCCATCTATCACCAACTTTATTTATTTATTTATTTTTGTTTTTTGAGTCACGCCCAGTGATGCTCAGGGGTTACTCTTGGATCTGTACTCAGAAATTACTCCTAGCGGTGCCCAGGGGATAATATGGGATGCCAGGAATCAAACCCAAAGGCAAGGCAAACACTCTACCCACTGTACTGTCACTCCAGCCCCAACATTTTTAAAATTTGGAAATCTCACTTCTTCCTTGATTTTATATTTTTATCACTTACAGGAAAAGTAAATTCTCCTTTGTTTAAATAAGTGCCATGTGGAGTGGTGCCCTTGGAGTGGCATGTGCTGCAAAGTATCAAACCCTGGGTCTCACCCACACCAGATATGTGCTATCTCAGATCCCAAATTAGAGCATCTTTAAAAAATAATAACTATGGGGCCTGGAGTGACAGTTCAGGGGTTAAGGCCCAGCATGGCAGGACCTGAGCAGCAGCACATCCTCAGACACCCACACTGAACCATGGGTCCAGTTGGTCCAGAATCACCAAGAGGCGATCCTGGACATCCTGAGTGCTATATGGGAAGACCCTTTAAATTAATCAATGAGTTGGTGGAAACAAATAATGTTATGAGGACTGGGGCTCTATTCTCTGCGCTACAAAACAAAATAAAAGAAAACATCCCAAAAATCCAAAGCAAAAAATAAGCAGGAATTTCCCCAGTGGTTTCTATCTTTTTTTAAATTCCTTTTCATCAACTGCAATTTAATCTTCCTAGTTTTCCACCTAGCAGGTAGAGTTAATAATTACCAATTTGTGAAGGATTTCCATTTCCAAATATTTCCTCCTCTTTTGTTTCCCCTCCTATCAGGGCCTGTTCCTAAAGAATAAATTCCATTTTCTTTGAACAGAGAGAGTAGTTGTTCACAATCCTGGCTTTGCCACACCCCTGGGTGTCTTCAGCAGAGCTTGTCAAAACAAAGTTAATTCAAATGGGAGAAGTAAATTCCTGCCATATAGTGGCTTCTGTAGATGAGAGGGGAGGTGCATCTTAGAATAAAGTTAAAGAAAAGTGTCCCCAATACTGGGAATTGTGACTCTAAAAAGATAAAAATCTTTTGCTGTAACAGTGACAATGTTTTGTAAGCCCTACAAGTTTTAAAAAGAGGTAACTCAAGAATTGTCAAAATCAAAAAACTACAATCTTTTTGCAATTCGCAAGGGCCCTCCGCAATATTTCTGACAGTTTGAACACCAACTGAAGGTTTTTTTTTTTAACACCATATTTAACATGCATAGGCATTTCAGATCTGTCACTAGAAGTAGGATGATGTCAGTGAGAAAATCTGGTGTTGTTTCGTTTTCACAAGTTATTCAGGATCTGAAATGGAGCTGTTTGTGTCACTGCAGAGAGGGGGTAATAATTAGTGATCTGAGAAGCAAGACTTTTCTGGAGGGTAAGAATCAAAAAGTGTTTATTAGCGAGTAGAAGGGTCGTCTAAAGGATGAAAGCAACAAGACAAACTTCTTGGTCCTCCTGTAAGTTTCCATGCATTGAGTCTGTGGAATGACTCAAGTTCAAAACTCACAACTGGGGGATGGGAGCTATTCATTGCTTTATACTTGGAGCGTATGTTTGGACATGGGACTTCTTTTCTTCCCAAACCCTTCATGCCTTGCCTTTCAGACCAAGGAATTTCTCAAAGTAGTTTTATTGAAGTAATATGAGCTTATAACATTATTTATGTTTTAGATAGACTAAAAATTTTCTTTTCTGTTTCATGACCATAAGATACAGTTACAAAGTTGTTCATGATTGGATTTTAGCTTTGTATCTTCACCAGTGTTCATTTCCCACCACCAGTGTCCTCAGTTTCCCTCCAGCCAGTCCCGCCCCCATCTCAGCTTGCCTCTACTGCCTCTATGGCAGGCACTTCTCCCTGTCTCTGTCTCTCTGTCTCTCTCTCACCTTTCAGGCATTATGATTTGTAATACAGATACTGAAAATTTATCATAATTTGTCCCTTTACCTACTTTCAGCACTCAGTTCTTGTCGAGAGTAATTATTTCCTACTATCTTTATCATAGTTATTCCTTCTCTATTCTAACTGCCCTCTCCCCCCACCCTCATACTCCCAACTTCCACCTCCACTTGTGACAAGCTTCCAACCATGGACCAATCCTCCTGGTTCTTTTTTCTGCTGTCTGTGGGCATAGTATCTTGCTATATATATATATGATGCACAGACTTTTAAACCAACATCTGTGATATTACCAAAAAAACACATTGAGGCTTTACACCAAAAACACACTTGAAATATTAAGGCACTCAGGAGTATTTAGGCACCTTGAATTATTGCCTCTTCAATTTTCTGGTTCATGTATTTGTCTTCCTTAGCACTGTCTTAGCATTTATCTCTTTTTCAATTGTTTCATGCTTTGGTTGGATATTCCTATAAAGGATTTGGATTTTTACTCACTTTAGTTTATCTCACAGAGAGTGATTTTGGTGACCCATCAATATTCATTTGCTCCTTGTCATTAGTAACAGAATCCAAGTTTGTGTCAGAGGAGATGTTTCTGCTTAAAGAGAGTCATTTCAATATTGTTCATGTTACTGAGGAAAGAATGACTGTCACTTCTACATTTAATTGGTTTTGAATGGGTCCTGTCTCTTGCAATAAGTGATGTGATGAATGATGAGTCATCGTGCCTATCTATTCTAATCTACAGTAATACCAGAACCACTTGAGTTAAGAAGACAGTAGAGAAGTCCTAAATTCTCCACCATTTCAGAAGATATTTTCTGGGTCATAGACTTAACAACAGCTCTGAACCTCCCATGTCCCCTGCTTTCCTATAGGACATTGATACAAAGTGAGATTTGAATAGGCAGTTCTTTGTTCAGCATAAGGCCACTCAGCTGTATATCATAGGGACTGCAAGGGAGTTTTGCAACTGATGAATTGACTTTGTAGTTTAAAAAGTAATTCGCTTTCATTCTTAGATTTCTGGGCTATAAAAGGATAGTATTAGATGTGATACTCTTTAACAGTCAATTCAAATCCTAAAATTCTATAATACGATGACTCTCTCATTTTGCCTGAGCTATAGCTCCTGTTCTAGCAATAGATTTGTCTTTGAAAATCTAGATATATAAATTCTGTTTTTTTAATAACCTGATGCCCTTCATCAATCTATAAATGTCTAGGGGAAATTTTTTGGTTTCCCCTTAGCTATTCCTGGTGTTTTGACCTAAGAAATTTGCTTCTCTGCTGCAAAAATTACATTTTTATATGTGTTCACACCAAAGTGGAAAAGATACTCATTGAAGAGGTTAAAAAAGAAAATGGGCAAGTCACAGAATAACCCTATGTGTGTAAAGATGGTTGAACAATCAATAACACCTTCTCTTGAGAGAAAGAGACATTTACTCATCCAAAGGAATTCAATTTGAACATTGGACTTTTATGAAATAAGAGAAGGGATGTTGATACTTATTCTATCCTTTATGCCCGGCACTGAACTAGTTCATCGAACTAGGTCCATCATTGAGTGACTTTTTTGCATTAATTTTCAGAACAATGCCATAGGATAATTTTTTCAATTAAATTTTAGATTTCAATAGGATTAAAATTTATTTTCTAACACAGATGAGGAAAGGAGGACTTTGCTAGAGATGTGGAGAAGTGGCACCAGGCCAGCTAAACAATAAAAGGTAAGAGAACCTCACTCAAAAGGCTGATCTCCATTCAGAACAACTCATCCTTTGAAACCTTTTCCTCCGTTCCCTTCTTCCCTACCCTGGAAAACAGTACAGCTCTGTCCCATTCTAAGCGAGACCTTGATTGAGGCACACACATAATTAAAAAACTGAACTTGAAGTCTCTAAATAAATGTGGCTTGTTCATAACAGCTAGAGAAAATTAATGAGTTTGCTTAAGGGCTCTCCAGTCAAGGACAAGAAAAAAAGGATCTTGCAGTCCTTTAAGAACTTATTAATATTTCTTAGGAATCCATTCTTTAGAAAAAGGGAAAGAACGTAACCACAAAACCTGCTCTTTCCTGTAAGGTCCATCTGGAATCTCAGGTGCGTGTGCCAAATTACATGATTAAAATAACACATACAAAGGGCTGTTCCTTTTTTAAGTTGAAAATCTGTCTGATTTTTCACACTTTCACCAAATCAATGTCTAGAGAAAAAATTATAAATATATCATAAATATGTCCTCTGTTGTTGCTGCTTCAAGCTGTGATTAAATTAGTTCTAAATCTCATGTAGATATTTTGAAATTTTCCCAGACAGGAAAACATAGAAAATAAGAATTAAGACTTTTTTCTTTAAAGGAGGACATGTAAACTTTCTGCAGATCATCTTGTGCTTCCTTTATATTGCTTCATCCCACGATTTGTTTTCTTTTAGGACTCTGCAATCTCAAGACTATCTCTGATGATACCAGTTTCCCTCCCTCTCTGATCTCTTCTGGATTTTCGATTGTTAACTATATTACTACGGAGCAATAGCACAGCGGTAGGGCATTTGCCTTGCACACAGTCAACATGGCCGACCCAAGTTCGATTCCTCCACCCCTCTCGGAGAGCCCGGCAAGCTACTGAGAGTATCTCACCCGCATGGCAGACTGGCAAGCTCCCCATGATGTATTTGATATGCCAAACACAGTAACAACAAAGTCTCCAATGGAGACGTTACTGGGCCCGCTCGAGCAAATAGATGAACAACGGGAGGGCCTTTACCTTTACTTTTAACTGTATTACAGGGAATCCTCATGGTTGAACTCCTTGTGAACAGAATCTACTTTGTGTTCCTCTTTCTAACAATCCAGCACAGCACTTGGCATTTAAGAAGGTGTTTCACTTGTGCTTGTTGCATTGAGCACCTTACCTCCATGAACAGAAAAGTGAGAGCAACAAATGAACAATGCTTGTGGCTGTGGGTCAGCATTATAGAATTCATCTTAGGAACTACTGATGAGAGACTGTACTAATGCCAATAATTACCAACTTCATTTAGCTGAACTCCACTAATAAAGCCTTTTTCCCTGTTAGGAAAGTTCATGCAGACACTTTATTCTGTAGTTCAGGCATTTGGAAATGTGACTGTAGGCACAGAAAATATTAAATGTCATATAAACACAAAGACTATATTTTTACTATATTTAAGTGATACACTTGGCTAATGTGTACAAAATGAATGGGTCCAAGCCACAGGAATTCTGAAATTTCAGTTTAAGCAATTCTCTAAGCATCAAGTTGGAAACCACTTTAAGAACTGTTTTGCCCATGTTATTTCAGGACTTTAGATTATTATTCCACATGTGCAGCTTTATATCATGGAAAGAAATATTTAATAAATACTTTTCAGACTTCATACTACCTAATGATATATTTGTGTCTAATTTAAATGTCATGATAAAAGAAATTTTCTGTGGTATGGCTTTGTAAATGTCAAAAGCTATTATAATAAATACCAAGCAATAGTCTTTCTCTTGAAGTAATGCAAGTTTTTAATCAAGTATATTTTGTCTGATAATAACCTGCTTAATCAACATCATTCTCTCTCTACTATCTACTAAATGATTAATTTTATGTAAGTAACTCTTCCAAATATCACGTGCCTTACTTGGAAAGTTTCTTCTTACAGGGATAACAGGAAAGAGTGTAAATCTCAGGGCAGAGTACTTGAAATTTATTAGAAACTCAATAGATCTTCTCTCTCTCTCTCTCTCTCTCTCTCTCTCTCTCTCTCTCTTTCTCTCTCTCCCTCTCTTTCTTTCTCTCAAAAAAAGAGAAAGATATTTGGAATATTATGTTACCACTCTTGATCATTTCTTCTCATCCAAACAATCTCTTTTTAAAGGATCTTCTAAATCTCCACATTATCCAAATTATTTAATTCTCTCATTATCCTAATCTACTCTGAACTGTTTTCCTAGTTATTGTGAAATAGAATAATCCAAAAGGGATTAAGACAGAGTTTTCAGTTTTTATGATGACTCAGCTTTTTGAACCACACTGAAAGAAAATAAATTGCACAGGTGACCATGTTTCAAGAAAGTTAGATAATGCTGGCTAAAATGGCAGAATTTGCCAGAACTGAACATATAATCTTTTTACTTAATTACAACAACAAAATGTATGGTTTCTCTTTTATATTCCAGTTGTTTAATAAATTTTCATGATTCTCCTTAATTTGAAGTGACAGAAAAGCATAGATACAAAGTCTAAAAATATACAAAAATGCCTAAAGAGTTACAATATTTTGGCCTTATTCATAATAGAAAGGAACAGAAAGTGCGTGCGTGTGTGTGCATGTGTGTGTTAGTGTGTGGATGTTTATATAAGTTATTGTAGTATAGAGAACACATCTATAGACAGTTTTATCATAATAATAACAGGTTATTACATTATTCTGTTTCAGATATATTCAGGCAGTGACCTTCTTGATAGAGGCTGTTAACATATTTAGTTTACCATGATTATTAGAACATTGCAAAATAAGAGTATTTTATTGTGACACAGAACTTTGGTGAGTAACATTGTTTTAAATCCATATATATTGATCCATCCATACATATATGTATGTGTATGTGTGTATTAATATATTCATCATCCTTACATACATATATAATACATACATACATAAATGTTTCAGACTATCTTTGTCCATCTGTAGCCTTTAGATTATTCTTATGTTTTTATTGTTTTTATGCATATTTGAGGTGGTTTGATAATTTCAGGGAATTGTTAGTGAATTCATATTTGGGGAAGTTTTAGCTGATTCAACATTTATTCTTAGTACCAACTGAATTAAATAATGTGTTGTATACTGTTATATTACATGTGAATAAGTAGTTAACATGGAATAAATATAATAATAGTATTAATTGAGTGAGTACCTTGTTCCAGGTTTTGAGCTAGTATTCTTGGTATTGTTTTGAATTCTTTACAGGTATTGCATAACTGAATCTTCAGCAGCACATATCATTCCCATTATAAAGGAGAGAGCTTAAGTTGTAAATTAATATTATATCTTCTCTTTAAAGGTAAGAAAACAAAGAGCATGTCATTTAAATAATTTCCTCTATATGACGTGTTTACATTGTAGGGTTATGATTTGAATCCAAGTAATGTGACTTTGTAACCTAACTTATTTTTCTTTAGCAGCATCTAATAACCTATTTTTCATTACAGCTCCCTGGGGCTTAATGTGCCAAGTCAAGGAATCACTTAGATTCTCTCATGAAAAAAAAAACTATCAGGACTTCTATGGCTCGATCCTAATATAGCTTTCCAAACTTATTTTGTTATAAATCCTTTGTGAATTGGATGCTTTATCCAGAATGAGTTACCTACTTCCTCAGATCTGTCCTATGCCTTGTTGCATCCATCTATTTTTTTCATTGTCCTTTTTTTTCTATTAGATACCTAGCCTGTTTCTTTCCCCTCATTTTGTTTTTTGTTTTTGTTTATTGACTAAAACATCTTTTTTTCACATCTCAACCCATCTTCCTCTCCCCTACCATCTCCACTTATCAGGCCATCTTAGACTTTCACTATTGTCTTACTAATTCGAAAACTTGGAGGTATAAATATTTTTACAAGAAAGTAGTATATTTTTTCTTGTACACAGAAAGCTTTGACAATCAGCGTTTCAGTCAACATCATTCCATGGATTCCCAAATTCCCAAGTCTTTTCTTCTTTGTATAAAAAAGGTTATGCATATACTCACTGTAAACATTCTTAAAGCATTGTTATACATTTCATTCTAGTAGATGAAGCTGATTTTTTACTAGCATGAGAGCTGCCAAAGATCCTTTATGGCGGGGGTTGGTATTATAAATGAGAAGTTTATAATAAGGTGTGGTTTAAAGGAAGAGCACTGAGGCCTGATCCTAGTAAGGTCTGGCTCTATTATTTTTTATCAACATTCTTCTTGGAGCTTCCTGGAATTGTGTTTATTAGATTGTAAAAAGCAACTTCACAGTGGACCTTATAGCTTGACTCTTTGTATTTGTTGCAGCCTCCCACTGTGTGCACATTCACCATTTGTGTTCCTTTAGCTACAAACTTGCTTACGTTCTAGCTTTACCTCTGCTAACATATACCACCCTAGACAGGTTACTTAACCTCTCTTATTCTTTATCCCAGATATGAAATGGAAATAAAATGCCAAATATTGAGTTGATGCTAAGGGTAGTGAAATAATGTAGGGAATTACCTAATCTTGAGTACAAGATCAAGTTTTATTGACCTGGCTAATTTTACTTCACTTTGTTGTACAACTTTCTGGTATAGCCAAATTCTGGACCTCCATATGTTCTTTTTCCTTTTAAAAGTTTCCTTTTTTCTTTTTTTAAATTTTTTTTTTTGGCTTTTGGGGTCAGAACTAGTGATGCTCAGGGGTTATTCCTGGCTCTGCACTCAGGAATTACTCCTGTAAGTGCTTGGAGGACCATATGGGATGCTGGGGATCGAACCCGGGTTGGCTGCGTGCAAGGCAAATGCCTTACTCGCTGTACTATTGATCCTTCCCTCATGGACCTCCATATGTTCTAAAGAATCTATAGAATTGTTTAGTTTTTAAAAAGACTTTGATATTTCTCATTTTAGAAAACTTAGTAGACTCACCTGCCTCTTGCATATGTATTTCTCACATTCTTGTGTGTTGCATTTTGCAGTTTGGATGCATGCCCTTATCCAGACATTTATGCATTGAAGTGCTAATTCTCAAGGTGGTGTTAAAATATTACAACATTACTACTAATAAAATATTTATTTAATATGCATTAAATAAGATATAAGTACATTATAAGAAAATATATTGGTATATAATTGCATACATAGCATGTAATTATATATTAGCTTATTTCAAGATTTTGAATATAATACCTATAATTACACAAATGCACACACATACATATTCTTGATAATTTATGATGCAGGCATCTATATTGAGCAGCTGGAGTCAAGTCAACATTTATTCTGACAGAGAAAATGTATTCTATAAGTTATTAAATAACTTGAACAAAAAGGTGACACTGAAGTCTCAGAGGATGTAACTGTGGAGTAGACAGAAGGGAAGACATTGAAATGATTAAAATTTAAGAGCCTGAAGGAAGGTCCCTGTGGATCTGAAACCCTCTAGAGGGGAAGAGCTGCCTAGACTTGTGATTACAAAGAACTATGAGAACTGTAAATATAAGCTACGAGAAGACTATGGAACTGCTTCTATGAGTTGGACGACTTCAATCTGGAAGGAATGCAGCTGATAGGAATAGGAAACAAATCTAGAAGAACTAAGTGCTTCCTCTTCCTTCAGTTTTCAAGTTCTTCTGACCTCTATGAGCAGAGCGTGAGAAAGGAGAAAGGTCATTTACAAAGTTTAAACGCTGGAAGAAAACAGAACAGTTGAGAAGCTGTGAAACAGTATCTCCGTCATGGACTCTGTCAATGTTTTTTGGCTATTCAATCTGTGTAAGTGCTTTCTGCACATAGTTTTAAACAACAGTGAAACAGCTCTATGCTTCTGCTTAAGAAGAAACATGCACTAGATAATTTGTTTTCTATTGGTGATAATGAGGAGCACATGATGTTGCGCGGCCGCAATAGCAATTTGGGATTTCTGATATTTTAGTAATTAAGTCTAGAGGGATTTCTGTCAGAAGCCACTGGTTTCGGGAATTGGTTTGTGTGCCTCTGGAAATCATCTGTCACACTGGCAGGAGGAGGGGCGGGATGGGGGTTATACTAGGGTTCTTGATGGTGGAAAATGTGCACTGGTGAAGGGATGGGTGTTTGATCATTGTATGACCGAGACTTAAACCTGAAAGCTTTGTAACTGTTCTCAAGGTGATTCAGTAAATTAGAAAGAAAGAAAGAAAGAAAGAAAGAAAGAAAGAAAGAAAGAAAGAAAGAAGAAAGAAGGAACATGCAGCAATTTGTACCAAAATGATCTCACCTTCTCAACAAAGGGGAAGAAGTTCAAGACTACTATTGTGTGTGTCTCTGGGAGACATACCAGAATCCAGCTCAGATGTTCTGGAAAGTGCTGAGGCACGTGCACTGCCATCTCAGGAAAAGGGTACAGCTATGATAGAAGGAGACTTTTTTCTTTCTTTTTTTAAAAAAAATATTAGTAAAACACCATGAGGTATAGTTGTAGACTTACAAATTTTTGTGCTTGGATTTCAATTATACAATGATCAAGTACCCATCCCTCCACCAGTGCCCATTTTCCATCACCACGGATCCCAGTATCCCTCCCACCCCCCCATTCCCCCCGTTCCACCCTGCCTCTGTGGCAGGGCATTCCTTTTTGTTCTCTCTCTCCTTTTGGGTGCTGTGGTTTGCAAAAGAGGCATTGAGTGGCAATCATGTTCGGTCTATAGTCTACTTTCAGCATGCTTTGACTTTTTTCTTTTTTTAATTTTAGTTTTATAAAGTTGTTCACAAGAACTACATTGAATATTCCAACACCAATCTCACCACCATTACACCTTCCTACCACCATATTTCACCTGTTTCCATTCTCCCCCCCCTAAAGTCTGACACCAAAGCAGGATGGAAATCATTTATTTTATATTGCTTATTATGAGTAGTTCACTAAAAATTATATTATTAGTTTCCTTAGAAGAAAGTGTATGAAGATTGTTGTATTTCACCCTGGAGTCATTAAGCCCTTGTCTTGGTACATCAGTGGTGTAGAGTATGAGATGTTCAGGAATTCACTTCAGGAATTCAGCTGTGAGCATGGCAGCAATGAGTTCTGGAGGTTTTTGGTTGCCAGCCTACTGGGACAGGTGGGGGGACTCACCCAATCCCCCAGTTGTCCCAGATGAGACAGTCTGGTGTGACACAGGGCTGGAGGCATCTTTGCAGTGTGTTACTCGTGGTGCTCTCTTCCAAGAGATTTATTTCTGAGTCTCTGGATCATGGCCATTAATGAGCTTATATGGCACCAGAGGCAATTCCTGGGCAAAACTGCCAGGCTACTGGAAGCACAGGAAAATGGGGGGAGGTCACCCATCCCCTACTCCTTGCAAGCCTGGATATTTTGTTCACAAGTCCTGCATACCTGGGTTTGTTATGTGTAGGGCTAGAGGCATCTTAAAGGCGTGTTGAGACTTTTCCTCTTCATATATTTCTTCAATAATTTTTCTTGTTCAGTAACTTGCATACTATTAAAACTATGAGAAACTCCTCAGAAACTAATTTTAAAACTTGTTTTAGATATTTTTTTGATCCCTAAGAGTGTTGCCTCTTCCATTCCTCCTCCTTCTCCCCTTTTTCCTCTTCTCTGTTCCCCATAATTCCTTCCTTCTCTTCTTCTATCTTATTCTTTAAGTACTCATATGTGTGTGTTTCTTTAATCAACTTGGTCTTTCATCAATGTATGAATATATAGGGAAAAAAGTTGCAATATTTTCCCTTATAATGTCCCTGTTTTTCAAACTCACAAATTAATTTTTGCTGAATTTTTTAAAAAAGGAATCACTTTGTCTCTAATCATATCAGCAGCATTTCCCACATCTGTGCTAAAATGATCGATAAGTTAATATTTTATAATTTACATTACATTTATTTTTTAAGCTTGAATAGTTTATTTTAGGTAGTTTCATTTGTCTTGCTTCCTTTTATTGTTTAGATTAGTTATTCTTCACATGAGGTTTGTGTGATTACTTGTTCTTTTCAAAAAAAACTTCTGCAGTGCCAGGAATCATACCCAGGGCCACACATATACAAGGCAAGTGCACTACCTCTGAGTACATTCTTGACACATTCTTACTAATTTTAAGTGTTCCTTTTTCAAGAAACATATCCCTTGTATTGAAAGTTGCAATTTTTCTCCAAAATTTTATTTCTCTTAGAATTGTATTTCTGTAGTTTCTGCTCTTGGATTTGAATCTTGTATGTCTGAAAGCAGTTGAAATTTCTCAAGGAGCTATTGCTGATATCAATGAAAAGATGTAGATTAGATATCCACCACATAAGAGTTTGACTTAAACTAAAAACTATGTAGGGACTTCTAATAGATATGATAACCACTCAGATACACTTATCTAAGCTCTTGGTCTTAGTGACAGTTTATCATATAAGAAGAGCTCACATATGACTATGTGGTTTCATCTTTTAGAGTGATAACGTAGAAGCAGCTTTTGTTAGTCTGTAGGAAACCGAAACAGATTGCATTCTTGGCAAGATAGAAGCTTTCACAAACTCAGTTGGTGATGGTGCTCTCTGTACCATAAATGTTGCTGGAGACTGACCCTGTGAGTGAGGCTTCCCACACTGTGAACAGTTCACCCAGCAACAACCATAATCTAGCAGGCCTGACACAGAGAGTAGAATATGCTATGTTGAAGACACCAAGGAAGGAGGGCATTAAACACAGCCAAATTCTTTTATAAATCAGACACTGAGGAACAAACAGCAAAAAGTAAATGTGCATACACATTGACATTCCACTGTTATTATTAAGGGCGAATAGGCTTCAAATAAGGCAGTGCTCACAATAATGTTGATTTCATTGTGTGCCTGGATATACATACCAATTTCATTGTGTATCTAGGTGTTGGTGGAAGTGAAAAATAGCGACTAGGATTTCATTTACAGGGCCAGGTTAACTCTGAAAAATGTGGGAGTGGGTTGGATTGATTTTTCTATCAATGACCCATTTTATAATATTGAATGATATACCATGATCACCCAGGGACTGACCCTTGTATATTTTTACTTGTCATCACTCATCTATTTATCACCTAAGCATTTATCATCTGTCTTTCATAGGTATTTGCTATGCCATGCCAAGTATAGATGAGTCAGTGTTATATATAGATATGGACAGAAATCCAGTTTTAACCATTATATCATAAATATTTGTGATGCTCATGACTTTAAATCCAAAGGAATCAGAATTAGCTGACTTTAGCAAGCTAGAATTCCAAGGGTTAAATTATGCCATCAAAATAAAATTCTTTACCTTCCTGCTGCCCTCCTTAGCTTTTTGTTCTCCATAAAAAGGAAGTCTCATTTCACTTGACACTTGAAAGAAAGTCACACTGGACAGCAATGGAAATGCCTAGTAGTTTCTGGCTTACAGAAGTCATTCATGTTCTCCTCAGACATGGAGATAACTGTCCCCAAGTAGCCAGTCCCCTAAAAAAGAGATAAGGTCATCCTACCTAGAACTTGTGTGTGCCTGCATCTCTAATGACAAACATGGGTCTGTGGGATGGAGATACCTCCTTGAAAGAAAGAGTGGGAGATTCGTAAATAAATTCACAGAATAATAAAAAGAATAAAAGCAAAAGAGTATAGCACAGTGGGTAGGGAGTTTGCTTTGTATGTGGTCGACCCAGGTTCGATTTCTCTGTCCCTCCCAGAGAACCTGGCAAGATACCGAGAGTATCCCGCCCACATGGCAGAGCCTGGCAAGCTCCTAGTGGCATATTTGATATGCTAAAACAGTAACAACAATTCTCACAATGGAGACGTTACTGGTGACTGCTCAAGCAAATCGATGAACAATGGGAGGGTAGTGCTACAATGCTACAGTGAATAAAAATTAAAAGGTCAAGTAAAAGAATATATAGTTTTAAAAAATATGCATGCTTAAAACAGTACAATATAAGAAGAGAGAAAGGCAAATTGTGAAGAGTTATGATCAAAATGTCTTTAAGCATTGTGACAGAATATTGTTTTAAGTTGGGAGACAGTTCTGTTTCTGGCTTGGAGGTGGCCCTCCTGTGAGTAGCAATTCTAAACTCTGGACTGAGTAAAAAAAAAAAAACAACACATGTGGGTCCCAGGGAATGAGCAGAAAAGCTGGCAGACTCTGAGGTGAGGAAAACTTTGTAAGGATAAAACAAAATAAAACAAAACAACTACAAAAAATTATATTGACATGAATTTTCTTTATTACAGTTGTTAGCCCTAATGCCTACTAAAGTTCAGAATTCCAATAGAAAACAGACTTTATGTGCTGAAGAATAAAAGGACAGAGTTCTAGGAACTAGAGTTCCTAGAAAATAGGAAGCAGGGCCAGGGAGTGTTTCAAGAAATGAAAGAACAAGTGAGAACAAGTCCTATATAATAGTTTTAATGAAAATCTATTCAGATCTCTGATAACCATGGAATTGTGCAGATAGCGTATTGGGAGGGATTGGGAGTAGGGGCAGTACAGAGATAAGGCAGTCTAGTTAAAGATAAACTGAACAGAGGTTAGAATTAAATGTGTTACAAATGTCACACATTTGGGTCAGAAAGATGGCTCAAAGGCTAGGAGTGTATGCCTTACATGCAAAGGCCCCAAGTTCTATCCTCAGTACCTCCTAGCCCAAATAATTTAGTGGTACCCAAACCCACCCACCTACTCAAAAAGTACCCTCTCTTTGGAGAAATAAAACAACATAGATTACTACCTTTTAGGACATGACTGAAAATTATTTCCTATACATGAAACTAGGAAAATGCACTTTCAAGAGAATAGAGAACATACATCAAGTAGAATTAAAAGACATGGGAACTTGTATATGGGTATACATGCTATTGAGTGTGCCTATCCTTCTCACGGCATTAAACTCAGGTCTTACACATATGAAGCATTTACTCTACAGTTAAGCTATATAGTAGTCATAAAATACATAGATTCCAATAAACTTATGTGTGATGATATAACAAAAAATATGAAAAGATGCTCTGTTTATACTTTATAGAGAAATGCAAATCAAAAGCACAATCAAATGTTATTTTACACCCACATGGATGGCTACTGAAAAAATAAACAAAAAAAAAAAGCATGAGGAGATAGAGGAATTGTTGAAACCCAGATGTGTACTTTTCTGGTGAAAATGGCATAGTTGATGAGGAAAATAATTTAAGAAGAGGTATACCCATTCTGGATGTGGGTCAGAGGAAAGGTACATGGATTCACATTCCATTGCAAGTATCACACACAAACAAAAGAGGTATTCAAAAAAATACCTGCAAATGAATGTTCATAGAAGCAAAATCAAAAAAGATGAAACGATAAAACATCCAGTATTCAGCAATGGATGAATGAGTAAATATGATGTGATTTTGCCATGTAATTGAATAATAGTCATAGCAATGAATGAAGTGTTGACACATCCTCCAATATTAATAAACTAGGATTTTTTTGTTTATTTGTTTAGGGACCATACCTAGCACTACTCTTTTGTTACTCTTGGCTCTGTACTCAGGAATCACCCCTGGAAGTGCTTGGGGAACCATCTGGGATGCCAGAGATTGAACCCAGGTCGTTCATGTGTAAGGCATTTGCCCTACCTGCTGCACTATCGCTCCAATCCAGGCAAATCTTATGGTGAATGTAAGAATTTAGTTGCAAATGTCACACATTTGGGTCAGAAAGATGGCTCAAAGGCTAGGAGAGCATGCCTTGCGTGCAAAGGCCCCAAGTTCTATCCTCAATACCTCCTAACACCTAAGCATGATTGGGTTAACCCTTCTGGCCCCGGTGCACTCCTTCACCTGGTCCTACCACTGAAACTACCAGGACTATTTCACTGGAAATGGCTTCCATATCCTTCTCTTGCTGGGGATTTCCCCTCACCCCATTATAAGAAGTGCCCAGAGTAAGTAAATCCATGGAGAAAAACAATCAGATTAGATGTTGTCAAAGCTTAGGGGAGAGCGGCTAGGGAATGTTTGTTTAATGGGATTTGCTTTGGGTGTAATGGCAATATTTGGAATTAGAAGTGATGGTTTCCCTAGTATGTGATGATACAAAATTCCATTCAATTGTACACTTCAAATTGATAGATATTATGAAAGTTCTTCCCTGTTAAAAATTTGAAGAATGGATAATTAGAAAATATTTCCAAATTTGGTCAAAGGCATAGTTATGATAACTCAAGAAATCCAGTGAACCCCCAACAGAATAATTAGAAAGCAAACCATACCTGGGACTTGTATTGAAACTACTAGAAACCAAAGATGAAAGGAACTTTTGTTTAAGTAGTTCACAATATTTGATTACATTTAATATTCAAGCACCAATCCCAACACCATTACACCTTCCCATCACCATATTTTGGTTTCCATCCTTAACCCCTATCCCTGCCCCAAAGCAGGAATGAAATAATATAACAATTCCCTCTAAGGTTGGTTGCCTCCTAGAAAAGGAACTTTTTAAAAAGCAGATAGAGGAAAAATATACCGGATCGAGAAACAATTCAAGAGACTCCTGAATCCACATCAGAAATTAACAAGGCCACAAGATAGTATGAACTATCCTCCCGTTTGTTCATCGATTTGCTCAAGCAGGCCCAATAATGTCTCCATTTTTTTTGAGACTTCTTGTTACTATGTTTGGTATATTGAATACGATAGGGGTAGCTTGCCAGGCTCTGCCGCGTGGGGGTTTTACTCTTGGTAGCTTGCCAGGCTCTCCGAGAGGGGCAGAGAAATCGAACCCAGCTCGGCCGGGCTAGCTGCGCGCAAGGCAAACGCCCTACCACTGTGCTATTGCTCCAGCCCGAGATAGTATGAAACATCTCTAAATCTAAAATAAGGCCAAGATTATTAACCTAAAAATATATATCCTTTGAAAATAGCTTTTCAAAATAAATTTAAAAAATAGACATTTTCAGGCGAAATTAGAATAAGAACATCCATTATTCTAAAACATTGACTAGCAGGAAGTCCAAAAGAAATTCCTCAGACTCTAGGAATATGATACATTTAAAGGAATCTCTAATCTTTTATGGCAAAAAATTAGCAATGATAAATAATGTGAACATATTTTTCTAATTAATTTTGCTAGAATATTTTTAATTTCTGGAATCAAAAATAATAGCATGTTCAGGGACCAGAGCTATAGTACAGTGGGTAGGGTATTAGTTTTGTACACGGCCAACCCAGTTTTGACCCCCGGCATCCCATATGGCCCCCCAAAGAACTGCCAGAAGTAATTTCTGAGTGCAGAGCCAGGAGTAATCCGTGAGCATCTCTGGATCTGACCCAAAAACAAAACAGAAAACTTACAGCACTTTCTTACCAGTTTTCTAATAGAATTAAATATGACACATATGATTGTAACTAGAGTGATTCTTCTGCAGAATTATAATATTTTCACATTATACATGAGGAATGTTATTCAACGCAAAGTAGACTGTAAAAATTTAAGGATATATGATGTAACATATATCAGATTTTAAAAGAATTGCAAAAATGTAGACACTACCTATGAAGAAAAATCCAGAGAAATAAAAATAGAATTCTATAAAATATTCAAACAATGTACAAGAAGTTAAGAAGAGCAGAGACAAAAATAGAGATGCAAAAATATTTAGCAGAATGCAAGCATATTAAATCTAACCATCTATAAAAGAATATATACCATCACCAAGTGAGGTCTTAGTCTAAAGAGTCACAATAATATAACATTTGAAGATCAGTCTAATTCACATTAAAAAATAAAAGAAAATCCATATGACAACTATAACTGAAGCAAAGAAACTATTTTTCAAAATAATTTATTACTTATATGTCTACTTTTGGCACAGCTCTTGGCCAGAAGTTGTCACTGCTAGTTGTAATCACTTAGTACATGGTCTGTAAAGTGATGTGAAGGAAGAAACATGGAAATGACAGCCAGACAGCATTTGTGGTTCACTGCTGTACATTTAGCATCACGTCAAGTTTCTCTATCATTACTGAAAGGAGTGGCCCAGTGGGTCTTGTTTTGCTTTATTGTCTTCTAATCTCAAGGTAATATCGGAGAGAGATAATGGCATATAAAAATTCATTCCTTGCTCCATACCTAAATGCCTACGTCCTCCACATACTTTACATTATATGTATAAGAATTCAACCATAAATTGCCCCTTGTCCTTGTCATTGCTCTACTTTTTGTTATTTTGATAGATATCTTATTCTTATTTCTGCTTTTCTGGCCCTCCAAGGGTGACTTCAGGGGTGGAAACCACCAGCTCTTTTCCATTTCTAATTTTACATTTTCCGTATGATACTCATTGATAAGATTACACTGCTGTGATCACCTTCTCTTTTTGCTAAAAAATGATCAGTAAATCTTATCATCTTCAGAATAATAGTCATGTTTTCTGAACAAAATAAAATGCAGGACTCTGGATGCCAGTTCAGTCTAGGCATTTCCAGCCTTTCTGCTCACATACATTAAACTATACAGAGATTTAACACACACACACACACACACACACACACACACACACACACACATTCACTATGCTTTCCAAGAACTATCTCTTCAAATTTTGTTTAGGATGTTTTTCCTGTACTTCGGGAGGTTTTTGGTCTCTCTTATTCTTCCAATGGAAAGCCTAGAAATGATGTTAGCCCCATCTTGTGTATATGATTATAGATGACACATTTCATATTTCTCTGCTCTTATTTTCTCTATCTATAAAATAAGACTCATATAAAGATGTGAGTTGGCAATTACTTATTGGTACAAAGACCAGTTGCAAGTTTACTTTCAACCTCATGTGTTACCTCTTCTTTCATGTTTTGCCTCATTCCAAAATTGATTTCTTCTTTCAAGAAATCCCAAAGCATTTCCTTAATAACATTTTTAGCACTTATCCCATTCCATGTGGGCCGGATAGAATTTTATTGTTTTTTTTTTTTTGGAGGGGGTCATATCTGTTGGTACGCAGGGCTTACTCCTGACTCTGTGCTCAGAGGTCACTCCTGGCAGGCTCTGGAGATCTTATAGGATGCCATGATTGAACCTAGGTCAGTTGCATACAAGGCAAGTGCCTTACCCACTGTACAAACTCTCTGAGCCCTGGGTAGGTATTTTAAAATTCTGTTTACTATTGAAATTGTTGTCTTGGCCCCCAAAAGGTATTTTTTTTGAGAACGAACATTAAATTTGGAAACAAAATGTTAGATATGACTCACAGGTTGACTACTCGTTTATAGGGTTATGAGAATATTTCACAGCCTTCTGAGTTTCAGATTGCTGATATTTAAAACAGCAATAATTTTAGCATTTAATATAAAGAGTTATGTGACAATTATGATAGTATATCTAATACATTCAGCACAGGATTGAATATATTTTAAAAGCTAAATAATAAGAAATAGTAGAAGGCAGAGTGAACCAAAGATATTCAAACCACTTCCCACATCCTGTATCTTTACCCTCATATCCAAATGGTTTCTTAATCATCAAATGCTAAATGCATTTAAAAATGCTAAAACTTGTCAGCATTTTTAGCTTTCTGGGACTAGTCCCAGTTTTTGGATTTTCTCCTAAATCCCCCCAAATCTCCTTGTTGACTAGCATACAGATTTCTATTGAACAGATATTTTTTTTTTGGTCCCAGTAGCCTGGATACTTAGTGTTTAAAAACTTCTTATTGTTTTCTTATGCAAGTTGATTTTTATTCTGTTTTGCCCACCTTAGAGATCTAGTGATAAATACTACAGTTACTAAGCGCTAAGTGCATCAGGATTGACTGAGTCAAAATTTTGAGGTGGGATGTAGTATATTGGCTTAGATTTGAAGACAATTTTTCATTTTTTTTCAGGCCCTCTCTGAAACTTTTGTCCCTGCTAATGCCAGTGCTTGCGTATTTTTATTTCCATTCTTGGCAGTCTTTTTAGTATATCCCAAACTGACTTCACATGTTATTAAGACACACATAAAAAGAATCATCAGGCTGTTTTTTCTGACATTGCATCTCAGCTTTGTGGTACACTGACTGCTCTTTGGAGGGGGATCTTAAGTCAAGCTGATAAATATCACTTAAATCCTGAAGGTCAGTGTCTGGTGATTCTTGGTGAAGTGCTTCTTTAAAAATAATCCTTTCCTCTCTCACTTTGTATCAGACCCCTCCTATGGCCCTTCTGTAATCCACAATCTAGACATGTCAGAGTATGGTTAAAATGCAGTTTCTGAAGAATCTTCTATAGCCCCTGAGTATACTCACATGTTCCAAACCTGACTTGGCTTTCTTGTTCTTCCTCTATCACCATGCAAACTGAATGAAATAAATAAGCAAGCCTTCAGGAAGCCGGCAATTTATCAGGAAGCTGCTGGAAACCAACTCATGAATTTCATTGCTGAGCCTCTACTTTCCATTCACTACTCACACTACAGTAATAGTGCTTTGTAAGTACATAATGGAGCTCATCCTTCAATCTCCAGTGACATTGCCTATGGTTAATTGGCTCTTACAGCATCCCTGTAGGGTA
Source organism: Sorex fumeus (assembly GCF_029834395.1). NCBI lineage: Eukaryota > Metazoa > Chordata > Mammalia > Eulipotyphla > Soricidae > Sorex > Sorex fumeus. Next base: position 63,728,517 of record NW_026606059.1, read on the forward strand.
AGCAAGTATTGTTACTGCTGTTCCCAATTTGCCAATAATTGAGACACAGAGTGGTCAAGTGTCTCTTGGACGGCCATAAAGAATGTCACTCGGAGTATTTCTTGACTTTTATCTGTTTGCTCCAATCACTGGGTTTCTCTATAGCCCATAACTTATGGGTGAAAGTCTGCTAATCATAGGCTCCTGGCAAACCCCAGGGATGAGAATTTAAAGAATGAATGTGCTTAGAAGGACTTGCCCTTGTTTTCTTTGTAGGAAAACACATAAAGAGTTTGTTTGTATTGTAAATTAAATTTTTGTAAAATAAATGAAATAAAAATTGTTTTGTCCTATGATCAGAAACTTCAAAATAAGAATGTGATCTCATTCTTGAGTGTTGATCTTTTACAAAGGTCCTATACTAATCATTGAAAAAAGATATACTGCTAGCAGAGTCATGTTCTCAAAACCAAGAGTGATGCCTTGCCTACATTCTGATCCCTGAAGCTTTTTCCCAAATTAATCAACCCTATTTGGAGAGTTCCCCACCAGAACATTTCAAGCCTCCAAGAATTCATTTTCTTGTTTTCATATTTTCTTTTTTATTGATAACTAATTATTTTTTAAACCGAATCACCATGAGATACACAGTTACAAAGTTGTTCATGATTTCAATCATACAGGGTTTCAATCATACAATGTTCTGAATACCCATCACCAGTGTACATTTTCCACCACCCATGTCCCAGTTTCCCTTCTGCCCCCCCTCACCTTGCCTGTCTCTTTTCTTCTCTCTCTCTCTCTGTTTCTGTTTCTTTGTCTCTGTCTCTGTCTCTGTTCCTCACCCCCCTTTTTGGGCTTTATGGATTGTAATACAGATACTGAAATGTTATCATGCATAGCCATTTGATTATATTCAGCACTCATTTCTTGTCCAGAGTGATCATTTTCACCATTTCAACTATTATTGCCATCATGGTCCCTTCTTTATCCTAACTACCTTCCATACCCTACATACTTGTGGCAAGAATCCAATGATGGGCCAGTCTTCCTAGGCCCTGTTTTTTCTGTCCGTGGATCACTTGATCACTTGACATCCCATTACTCATCGATTTGCTTGAGCAGGTACCAGTAACATCTCCATTAGTCCCTGTCGCGTGCTAGTGTAGCCCAATGGCATCTGCTCGTTCTAGGAAAACAACAAGCCACAAACTGATTGTTCAGGGTCTTGACGAAGAAATCTGACCATCTCATAGATGGGAGGCCACATGATGTTTTGATGTCAGGTGGGATCCAGTTGGTAATGGCTCTAGTCCAGTGGTTGTCCCTAAATCTCATTACATGTCCAGCCCACCTGATTTTTGACGCCTTGGCAAATGAGATAGCATCCCTGATTCTTGACCGTCGATGGAGGTCGGAACTTCGGATTTTTTCTCTCATTTGAGTGAAGCAAGTTACTCCAAGCATAGCTCTTTCAATTCCTCTTTGGGAAACCCGAATAGTGTTCTCATCCTGCTTTCATAGGGCCCAGCTCTCTGAGGTGTATGTTAATGGGGGAAGAACAGTGGAATCGAAGAGATGTGCCTAGAGCCGCAGGTTCTTTGTCCTCTTAGCTATTTCTTTGATGTTCTTGAAGGCATTCCAAGCTGCTCTTTTCCTCCTGTGCAACTCAGGTGTCAGGTCATTCGTCATGTTGACTTCTCGTTGCATTTGGAGATGTTCATTCCGTTAGAGCGAATGGAACACCAGGAACGAAACTTTCTCATAAACATTGTCTTCATGAGATTCAGCTGTAGTCCGACTTTTCCACACTCACAGTCGAAGTCAGTCAGCATTTGTGCCGCTTAGCTGATGTTTGGTGTTGTTAGTACAATGTCATCAGCAAAGTGGAGGTGGTGTAGTTGCCGACCGTCTATCTTCACTCCCATTCCTTCCCATTCCAGTCGTCACATGACATTCTTGAGGGTGGCATTGAAGAGTTTTGGTGAAATGGTTTCACCTTGCCAAACCCCTCTCTTGATGTCAATGATCACTTCCCTGTAGAATGGTGAGATCCTGGTAGTGAATCCGTAATACAGCTCACGGAGGATCCTGATGTATTGAGTTTGAATGCCCTGTTTGGCTAGGGCTTTGATGACTGCTTCCATCTCAACAGAATCAAAGGCCTTCTTTAAATCAATGAACATTAGACAGAGCGGCATCTTGAAATCCCGAGAAACCTCAATGAGCTTGGTTATCATGTGGATATGGTCAATGGTGCTGAATCCTTTGCGGAACCCGGCTTGCTCGCATGGTTGTCCTTCATCTAGTGTTCTGCCAATCCTATTCACGATGACTTGAGTGAACAGCTTGTAGATGACAGACAATAGGCAGATCGGGCAATGGTTGCCAATGTCGTGGATGTCTCCCTTCTTGTACAGTAATACAGTCCTTCCATTGGGTTGGAACCTTGCATTCAGACAGGTAGCATGTGAAGAGCTGAGATAGTATATTGATGAGTACTGATGGCAGATTCTTTAGGTTTTCAGGTCTGACCTTGTCTGGGCCTGCTGCTATTTGCATCTTTACCGATGAAATGGCATGTCGGATTTTGGAAGGGAGAACGTTGGGAATGACATATTCATCCTGCGGAATTTGGTATGTGGGCAGGTGATACACTACCTCCACAGCCACCTCCATGCTCCAGGACTCTTTCCAGACCCTCGGGCGGAGACTCATGCATGAGGGAAGCCCTGCAGAACCAGGCAAGCGGTACTCTGAGACCTTGGACTCCAGGTTCAATGGACCTGGGTACAGAGATCCTCTGCCTGCTCCCACTAACTTCAGGTGACCAAGGGATTAAAATCAGGAGCCCCACCCTATCTGCCTTGTCTGCTTCCACCAAACATGACCCAGGGATTCCACACAGAAGACCCACCCTACCGGTACCAGATAAATACCTCACCGGCTGACCTCCACTACTTCCACTACCTCCACTACCCAGCTGCTGCCATGCTCCAGAACACTTTCCGGACCAACACATCATAAGACACTTAATACCTATCTTGCAGGTTCGCAACACCATATTTCATAGGGTTCAAATATGGTTTGAACCATGGGAACACCTGCAAGGGTGATTAGAGGCCAACCTAAAAGGCTCTATTCCTCTTTGAGAGCATGGAAAGCTACGAGAGTATCCCGCCCACACAGCAGAGTCTGGCAAGTTATCCGTGGTGTATTCAACATTGTCCTTGGATATCATTCTCATGCTGTTTTTTTAATTTAATATTCCACAACTGAGTGTAGTAATTCTGTGCATGTTATTTTCTTTCTAACTCATTTCACTCAACAATGATTCCCTGAACCTGCCAGGAATAATCCTTGAATGCAGAGCCAGGAGTAAGTTCTGAGTACAGTCAGGGTTGTGACTCCAAATTCAAAACAATTTTTTTTAATTAAAAAATTCAATGGCAAACTTCAACGACAGAATCAACTTTACAAAAATATATATAGAACCACATACAAAAACACCCTGAACAGCCAAAGCAATCTGAGAAAAAAAGTAAGATAAGAGAGGTTACATTCCCTGATGTTTTTGTGGGGTTTTTTTTGAGGTGGGGGTGCTAGAGATTGAATCTAGGGCTTCATACTTGAAAGGCAAGGATTCTATTGCTGAACTGTAGTACTCCTCCCCACTGAAATCAAACTATATTATAAAAGCTATAGGAATAAAAACTTGCAGGATTGAAAAGTAAGAGCCGAAACCTAGACCAATAGAATAAAATCGAGAGCCCAGAAATAAATGTTCAGACATATGAGCAGTTAATTTATGACATAAATATCATAGTCCCTCTGCCTGCCCCACAGAACCCCAAGAGTTGAAAATTCCAGAACCCAATTGCTGCCAGGTTTACTGCTGATTTTCACTGCTGAATTTTTTAATTAAAAAATTGTTTTGAATGTGGAGTCACAGGTTCAGAATGAGCCTCTCATACATGAAAATGAACCCGCTGAAAAACCCAGGTATGACAGTTTTGTAACTGAAACCTCCAGGCTCACACAAAGTCAGGAATGGGCAGCCTCCTCCCATCTCCCTGTGCTCCAGGCTTCCCTGCAGTCACGGCCCACGAAATGCCTGTGGGCTCCATATATAAGCTCTTTCACAACCATGATCCACAGACTCACAAATCTCAGAAGAGAGTAACACTGAAGAGATGCCTCTGGAACCCCAAATCATCATCCAGTTAAAAATTTAACTTCAGTTCTAGCACCCTATTTTAAAATTTTAGAATTCCTGGAGAATATGACTACATTTATGGCCACTCAACATCTTATACTTTAAGTCACTGATATACCTAGAACAACACATCACTTTTGATGGGGTGTAATATAGAAGGAAACCAACCTTGATAATTTTTAGTGGAATATTCATAACAACCAATACAAAACAAATTATTTAGCATCTGTCTTTGGCTTGGATGTGGTGGGAAAATTCAAAATAATGGTGGTGGGAAGGTGTAATGGTGGTGGGATTGTTGTTAGAATATTGAATGTAGAAATTATTTTGAACAACTTTATAAAAATAACATTTTAAAAACAGAACAAAATTTGGACTATTGTCTCTTACCATTTAAAGTGATAGCACAGTGGTAGGGCATTTGCCTTGCACACGGCCAGCCCGGCTGACACAACTTCGATTCCTCCGCCACTCTTGAAGAGCCTGGCAAGCTACCGAGAGTATCTCGCCTGCACAGCAAAGCCTGGCAAGCTACCCGTGATGTATTCAAACACAGTAACAACAAAGTCTCACAATGGAGACGTTACTGGACCCGCTCGAGCAAATTGATGAACAACAGGAGGATAGTGATACAGTGATACCATTTAAAGAAGACAACTTGGGCCATGAGTTGCCCACCACGAGCAGCTCTCTGGCACGGCCATGGCACCAGAGGTATACGGACTTAATTCAGAACCCAGCAGCTTTCAGCAGAAATGTGAATGGACTATGCGTTAAACTACTGCACCATGCCCTCCCCCTCAGGAGGGAAAGGAGGGAAGGGTGTCTATCTCTTCTGCCTTTACCACCCGCCCTCCCCCCCGCCCCCCGCCGCAGCACTGCGGCCGCTGCCTCAGAGCTTATTGGAAAGCCAGGTATGAGCTGGCAGTGACGGGACAACTGCAGCCTCATGGGAATGGGGGCAGAACTGGCTCATCTTTCAAGTCCAACCGATGCCATGAGTTGCCCCTTATGAGTGGCTCTCAGCATGGCCATGGCACCAGACACACAGAAACCAATCTTATAATTATCCGGCTCTTGGCAGAAATCCCTCCAGAATTAATTAGTAAAATATCAGAAATCCAAAATCTCATGATGCTATTTGCAGCTGAGTGACATCGTATAATTTTCATAACCACAAATAGAAAACAAATTATTTCACAATGCCTTTTCAGCGTTTCTGATTGTTGGGGGGAAATTCCAAACAATAATGATCCATCTTTTGTCGAAAGAATGAATGTAATCAAAGTGGAGAGAGTTAAATAAAAATCATCTGCCTCACAGGCATAAGGAGGGGTAGGAGGGGGGCTATTTTGGGGTTCTTGGTGATGAAAAATAATTACTGATGAGAGGAGGGGTGTTTGATCATTGTATGACTGAGACTTAAACCTGAAAGCTTTGTAACTTTTCTCACGGTGATTCAATAAATTAAAAAAAAATAAAGAAGACAACTTGGGGCTGGAGTGATAGCACAGTGGGTAGGGCATTTTCCTTGCACATGGACAACGTGGGTTTGAATCCCAGCATCCCATATGGTCCCCTGAGCACCGCCAGGAGTAATTGCTGAACACAGAGCCAGGAATAACCCCTGTACATTGCTGGTTTTGATGCAAAATAAATAAATAAATAGATAAAAATAAAAAAAGACAACTCATAAAAGATGTTATACCTAATCTACAAAATTCATGGGAAAAATAAAAAGGTATGGGTGGAGCTAGAGAGATAGCTTTGGGCTCAATGTGCTACTCCTGAATCACAGAGCCAGGAGTAAATCTGGAACTCAGGTATAACACAAGTACCACCTCCCCAGGAAAGATAAATGTGGGCAAAACATTTCATGATACTGACCATTGACTCAATTCTACTGGCAAGGAAAAACAAGGCTCCCTCCCCCCCACCCCCCAACCCCCGCAAATAACGGATTGTGCCAAACTAAACAAGTTTCTGCAAAATAAAAGAGACTAACACTAAAACAAAAAAGACATTGTATCAAATGGGAGAAAATATTCAGGCAGCATACATCAGACAAAAGGCTAACATTAGAAATACATAAAAACATCCATAAAACCTCAACAACAAAAATCCAAACACTCTGCTAAAAATTTGAGGTGAAGAAGCAAACATATGCTTCTCTAAAAATACATACATATGACCAACAGCCATAGGAAAACAAAGCAAAAAAAAAAAAACCACATCACTAATTATCAGCAATATGCAAATCAAAATAACAAGTAGATATCACCTTACACCCAGTTTGTATCTAAAAGGTCAGAAACAGCAAGTGTTGACAGAGATGTGCAAAAAATAAAACAGGAGCCCTTGTTCATAGAAACACAAATTAGTCCTTTCTCTACTGAAATTAATGTGGATATTTCTCAAAGTTAGAAAGTAAAACTATCACAGGATCCAGCAATTCAACTAGATATTTCTTTAAAGAACAACAAAACGATAGTCAATAATTTGAAAAGATTTATGGACATCATTGTTAATTGTAGCATTATTTATAATAGCCAAAATCTCCATGAGACACTAATGGAAACAGAAAATGTGTATATGTGTATATATATATGTATATATATATATATACACACATATAGCACTGTAGTAAGCACTGTCTTTCCGTTCATTGTTCATCGATTTTCTCGAGCGGGCCCAATAGTAACGTCTTCATTGTGAAACTTGCTGTTACTGTGTTTGGTATATCCAATACGTCACAGGTAGCTTGCCAGGCATTGTCGTGCGGGTGAAATACTCTCGTAGCTTGCCAGGCTCTCTGAGAGGGGTGGAGGAATCCAACCCAGCTCAGCCGAGTTGGCCGCATGCAAGGCAAATGCCCTACCACTATGCTATGCTCTAGCATATATATATATATATATATATATATATATATATATATATATACATATATATATATATGATAAAGTACTATTTGACACAGAAAAAGATGAAATCTTGCCCTTTTTGAGGGAGCATTTCCCAAAGGCAAAGCTTCAAAAATACTCTAGCCCTATCTGAGAAGAAGTCTTGCCTTTTGCTAAAATAAACAAACAGATCTTTAAGGTTAAGCAAAATAAATCATAAGGTGAAAGACAAATTTCAGATGATCTCACTTACATATGCTATTTAAGGAAAGATATTGAGAGGATAGACAAGATGCATTCCATGAAAATAAATTATTAGACTCTGAATATAGAGTTGGGTGTGCCAGGAAGTATAGGAAATGGGCTAAAAAGGTCTAATGAATTATGCTGAAGGGATATTCATAACTGGTGACAGAGTGGTATATTAACATTTTGCTCCTAAAATATTCAAATATTTACACCCTTAAAAACTGGTGTTTTCATGATAAAAATTCACTGTCACTGTCCTCCCATTGTTCATCAATTTGCTTGAGCGGGCCCAGTAACGTCTCCATTGGAGACTTTGTTGTTATTGTGTTTGGCATATCGAATACATCACGGGTAGCTTGCCTGGCTCTGCCGTGCCGGCAAGATACTCTCGGTAGCTTGCAGGGCTCTCCGAGAGGGGCGGAGGAATCGAACTAGGGTCGGCCATGTTGGCTGTGTGCAAGGCAAATGCCCTACTGCTGTGCTATTGCTCCAGCCCATGATAAAAATTACATTACATTAATTTACATTGTTCAAGTGGGCCCAGTAACGTCTCCATTGTGAGACTTGTTGTTACTGTGTTTGGCATATTGAATACACCATGGGTAGCTTGCCAGGATTTACTCTTGGTAGCTCGCTGGGCTCTCCAAAAGGGGCAGAAGAATTGAACCCGGATCGACTGAGTCAGCCACATTCAAGGCATACACCCTACCATCTGTGCTATCACTCCAACTGGTAGGGCAGGTAGGGCATTTGCCTTGCACATAGCCAACATGGCTGACCAGAGTTCAATTCCTCCGCCCCTCTCAGAGAGCCCAGCAGGCTACCGAGAGTATCTCGCCTGCAGGACAAACTTCCAGTGAAGTATTTGATATGCCAAAAACAGTAACAACAAGTCTCACAATTTGTTGTGAGATGTTACTGGTGTCCACTCAGGCAAATCAATGAACAACCGGATGACAGTTCTACAGTGCTAATTTACATTAAAGAACATCCCAATGGACTTCATCTTTTCACCTTAAAAGGCACAACTGAAGGTTTAAAATTTAGCATTTTTAAATAATAATACCTTGTTCTAGATTGAATAGTTAAACTGAGTGTCTTTTAATGTAAAATTAAGAACAAGAAAGTAAAGAATTAATTTTTCCCTGTGTACAACAAACAAGTCAGGGTTTTTGTTGTTGTTGTTGGTGGTGGTAGTGGTTTTTTGTTTTGTTTTGTTTTAATATATCCTTCTAATCCTCATACTCTGAATGCTTGGTGCATTTTAAAACTAAGCAGATTAAGTTTTAGCATCCCAAACTGCCAGTTTTTTGTCACTCCTCAATTGTAAAGGAAGTTAACGTCATTGTTCCCTGGTAAAATTTTCTAAACTTTACTAATCGTTGGTTTTATCTACAATCACTTAGGGAGTATTCATGTCATGATTTTAATCTTTTTGAATACTTCTTGGCCACATTCTTGGCTCACATATAGTTTGAGTTTCGGCTGCAGATTCTAGACCTTGACCTTAATTTTTTCAGTATAAATAAAATTTTGGGCTGGAGCGATAACACAGAGAGTAGGGCATTTGCCTTTCATGCAGCCGACCTGGGTTCAATTTCTTTATCCATCTCAGAGCCTGGCAAGCTACAGAGAGTATCCTGCCCACACGGCAGAGCCTGGCAAACTCCCCATGGCAAGCTAGGAGGAAACAAACCTTTCATAATCTAGCACAGGGCAATTCTAAGCACTAAGAGTGTATGCCATACCCAGTGTCAAGTGCTGAGAAGTTTGTCTTGTCTGTTAAAGAAGCTTCTTTAAATCTTGCAAAACTGGTTTCAAGACTAATGAATGCCTTGAGCTATTGCCTGTCCGTGAACGATAATTCCTTCAATTCTGAAGGATAATCTAGCTGGATAGAGTAATCTTGGTGAGATGTTCATTTCATTGAGTTTTTGTACTATATATCACCATTCTCTTGTGGCTCATAGTCTCATTTGATAGATTTTCTGTGAATCTTGTGGGCTTTCATTTGTATATAACTTTTATTTGATCCTGCTGCTTTCATTATTCCGCATCTGTCTTTGGTTTTTGTTACTCTGAGCACAGTGTGTCTTGGAGTTTCTCTATTTGAGTATATTTTTGCTGTGACTTTTGGATCTCTGGGATTTGAGTGTCTGTACTCTTCAACTCTGTGAAATTCTTAACTATCATTTCTTTAACTATTGGTTTTTTACAAATTCTCCTACCTGTTCTATAAGGAGTTCAAAGAATCTTTTATTGCTCCTCTTGAACTCATCCCATAGTCCCATGGTTCTCTGGCGTGCTGTTCATTTCTTTTCAGACGTTTTTCCATCTTCTTTTGTTTTATAGATATTTTCTCCATCTCATCTTGGAGCTCCTCTATCTTTTCTTCAGTTGCTACGTATATATGTATAAATGTATCATAATTATAAATATATCTTTATATAGAGTATATATATATGAGTGTATCATATCTATGAATATATATAACTTTCTGGAGAGAGTATATATGTATATATACTCCATTCAGCTAGATTATCCTTCAGATATCTTCAGATATATATATATATGTATACATATATCACCTAACATATTCTTCATCTATGTCATTTATTATTATAGTTTTCTCATTTCCACTCACAGTATTCTTTGTTGAGTTACCTGAGCCATTGTTTCTTTCAGCTTATTAAACACCCTTACCGTGGTGTCACTAAACTCATTCTCTGAGGACTTATAGAGTTGATTGGTTTGGTTGAGCCTTCCACATTATTTTTATCACTCATTGAACTTGGTGGCCTTCTGCACATCTTTACCCTTACGATTTTAGTGTTTCTGCTGTGCTGAATATCTAATAGCTATAGTTAGCACCCCGCTCCCAGAGTCAATAAGAGATGAGACTGGGAAGTACCCTTTTCCATCTCTGTCAGCCATTACCCAATGACAAGTAAGCATAACTGTGAACAGTGTGAAATTTGATCAGTAGAGGTGTCACGTGACTCAGCTAATGTGAAGCTAGACTGTTGATAAGGCAGCAAAAGTCAGACATAGAGCCTACTGGGACCAAGATAGAAGGGAGGGGAATCCATATACCTCTGGTTCCAACAAGACCCCAAAGATATGTAATGTGAACTGGTAGACTAGTCTCACCAGGAGAGGTGGGAGACCAAGTAGAGGTTCAGGAGATGAGGGTCTAGGCCTGTTGATATGGAATCAGAGACTTTAATTTTACCTAGTCTTAAATATTATGTGCAAAAAAGGTATGAGTTTCCAGATATCTTGTCAATTTTTTGCATGTTCTCAAAGCCGCCGGCAGAGCCAGTTTTGATTCCTCTGTTCCTCTCAGAGAGCCCGGCAAACTACCAAGAGTATCTCACCCGCATGGCAAAGCCTGGCAAGCTACCCATGACGTATTGGATATGCCAAACACAGTAGCAACAAGTCTCAAAATGGAGATGTTACTGGGCCCCATTTGAGCAAATCGATGAACAATGGGAGGACAGTGTTTGTTTGTTTGTTTGTTTGTTCAAAGATTCATACCAGTATTGTCAGTTTTAGTAACATCATTTATAACTTACTTAAATATTTATCCCAAGTAATCCATATTTCCTTTCTGTACTTCATGTGTGAAGAGAACCCACTACCCTAGAATTAAACTCAACATTACCAGGTTCTTCACTGGATATTAGGGGGAAAGTGTTCATTGTTTTCACTATTCTTCTAAAATTTAGGACCCTTAGTCTATCACCCAGTGGTAGTTCTTATAATAATTATAAAGCTAGACCCTAAAGACTTTGTTTTTGGTCTGTCGTGTGGATATTGGCAAAATCACATTTTGTGGTTCACACATAATTTTCATTCCCTGTATAAAAATATTATATTCATTTAACACAGTTGTAAGGGCTTAAGAGCAGTTATTTAACTTTGGACTCTGACCAAATTATGCTTCTTCTTCACAAAATATTCCTACACTGTATGTATATGTCAGTGGGCTGGAGCGATAGCACAGTGGTAGGGCGTTTGCCTTGCCCGCAGTCAACCCGGCCAAGTCGGGTTCGATTCCTCCGCCCCTCTCGGAGAGCCTGGCAAGCTACTGAGAGTATCTTGCCTGCACGGCAGAGTCTGGCAAGCTCCCCATGACGTATTCGATATGCAAACACAGTAACAACAAAGTCTCCAATGGAGACGTTACTGGCCCGCTCAAGCAAATCGATGAACAACGGGAGGACAGTGACAGTGACAGTATGTATATGTCTAAACATGCTCACAAGAACATACAAACTAGCACAAGTCTTTCTTAAAATATTTTACACTTTCAGAGAACTACAAGGCCCTAAGTCTTCTAAGGCCCCTGAGACCTTTCATGGGTCCATCTTTAGTAACCTCTGATCCATCCAGGTGTAGGTTCAGGATAGGAACAGAATATCAGAAATTCCAGCATTAACTTTCTGAGATTTTTGGTTGAGCAAACTACTTTTCCAATACTGTAACCTTCATATCCAAGCATAATTTTCTCCCATGTTGACAAAATAATTTTGCTTAGTCAATTGCTTAAAAATTAGCCAGCCTAGAGAAATCAGCCAGTCAAATGCAGTAAAGATAATAGCTTAGACGGTTTATCACACTGAAAACCTACTTATATCTGTTTAGGCTATTTCATGCCTGCAACTCTTTTGCTGCTTTTTCCTATATTTTCTAAAAAGGCATTACAATCTGTGTTATAAAATATGTTTTATGTTTATAGTAAAAATTTTCTACCAAGAACATTTGTTGATCAGAACTCTAAAGATAAGGTTAAGAGTCTATTTATCTTCACCAAAGGCAAGAATAATTGTATGTCCTCAGTAGATGTATATTTATTTTGAAGTGTATTTAAGACTTTATCTTGTCTTTCCACAGCATATTAAACACTCTCAATTTGTGTGCCAAACAAGGCAGTGGATTCTCACTGTTAAAACTGAATAAGATATCAGGAAAGAGCACTTTGGGGACACAGAGAATGAAGCAACTTAACATGATAACCCCTCCTAGCACCTCTGGACTAGAGCAGAGCAGTGTGGAACAATTGCACTGACCCTGATACTTCTGAGATCTCATTCCTCTGCAGTGACAGATGGCAGAGAATCAGGCCTGGCAGCAGAAAGGGCAGGTAGCAGCTCTATTAGTCAGTGTTACAGAAATCTGAGTTGCACACCTAATGCATGCTGGTTCAGGAGGAAGTGACTCCCCAGCCCTTTAGACACAGTGTTAAGCTGATTTTCGAGTCTTTGCACTTTACTCCTTTATCAAGAAAACTTTGATATCACTTTTCAACTCAGTTTCATCCTGCAAATCCATGACCTGAAGAATGTGCCCCACAGAACTTTGGCTCTTATTACAGTTGTCTTACTCAGTCCTTGTCTAGTCTAGAACAAAAGAACTGGAAAGCTAGAGAAAAGGGGTGTCTTTCATCTGACTTCTAACCGTGATGATTTTTCAGAAGACATGTGTGGGTCCACCAAAGACAGCATTGTTTTTCAAAGGCTCTTGTGTCCTCTTACTCTGCCCAAGCTCCAGTTTTCTTGAGGCCATTCCTGCCGCAAAGAGCCTGAAAAGAGATAAAGGTGGAACATGCCAAAACTTTATCAAGATGATGGTTGCTGGATTCACGTTTGGCTTTAGCTATCATGGATTATAGCCTCTTGTCTACGATTATTTATAAACTTTGGGTTGCAAAAGACATTACAATAATCTTTTTCTCCATTCCTTTTTAAGACTTCTTCCAAAAATATAAACCTGGTATGGAAAATTCCTTGGAAGTCTTTAATGCCCAGTTTCCCTACGCCAAATCAAGGGCCTTCAACTCCCAAAGACATTATCTGCCGCTATTCACACAAAAGTGATGAAATTGTCACATGCTAGCATTTATCAAGTTCATTTACAACTAATCATTAGTCCAGAAGTGGAAAGCTTATTAGAGATTATTGTCATCATCTAAAACCCATTATTCATATCACTTTTGAACGTTGCAAAGACCCTTTACTTACATTCTCTCATTTCATCCCCATGAGAGTCTAATAGAAAGTATATTTGTTCCTTTATTACAAAAGAAAATACTAAGGTAGAGAAATTGCAAGCATCTTGTCCTAGAACACACAGGAAAGCAATAACATATGAAGTGTCCCAAGAATAACTTCACTTTCTCCCACTGGACACTGCCACCCAGATCTCTGTCAGGGGTCATTTTTGAAGCCTTCCACTTGTAATTAAGTGACCCCAAACTAGTTTGTGGAATTCTTTCCTTATGCCTTATCATTCAGGGTACACTGAAAAGTAAGATGATCTTTCTGACTCTCAAGGAAGGTGTAGAAGAAGAAGAAAAAAACTTTTTTAAGGTCCCATGGATTTATTTATGATTTTATCATACTTAGGATCTTGCTATTGATTCTAGACTCATCTTTCCCACTGGACATCATGCATTTTGAGCTCAGGGACTATCTCAGGAAAACTTATTACTCCCAGCATGGTAATGAAACCAGGCAGGTGCTCATAAATATGCATGAGTAGATTGATCGACTAAATGACAGTCGCAATAACAACAATGGCATGTTTGCCTGTGTGTGATTGGGCAAGATCCTGCTTTGAGGCTTTTTAACATTCCGACTAATCTGCCTGACTTCATTTCCCAATACCCCAATGCAAACTCAGGCATCCATCTCGATGTTCCTGGGAGACACTGAGGCACTGGCCGCTGGGGGAGGCACTTCTAATCTGTGGCAGGCAAGGGTTCCGCTTCCTTCACACTGGCTCTAGTTCATGTCATTCACTGGTCCCTGGCCTTAGCTCATGCTCCATCCTTCCCAGTTTCAATCTTACCTGCCAACTCCTATTCCTCAGATTTTCTCCATTCATGTCTGCCACTGATGTCTCAGACAACATTTTAGAAACTTTCACTAAGGCAACCGACCCTGGGGGCCCCGGGTCTCATCTTCAAAGAAGTCTCATGGGGGAGCTGGTGGCAGGAAGCCCGCATGGCAGTTGGTCTTCTCTTTCATCCTCTGAAACAGACGGGGTAACTGCTTGGAATATTTCCTCTCACAGCCTTTCTCTTTTCCTTTTTCTTTTTCTCAGCATTATACCCGTTATTTCTCAGCCTGACATGCGTATGTTTGAGGTTGGGAGGGGAAGGTGGGTGGAGGCTGGGAATGTGAACACACCAGACAGCACACAAGGAGAGGTGGCCATAAGGCTCCCAGATTTCTCTCTCTTTCTCTCTCCCTCCTTCCTTCTCTCTGTCTCTCTCTTCCTCCCCTTCTTCCTCTCCCTCTCTCCCTCCTTCCTTCCCTCTCTCTGTCCCTCGGGTCTCTTCGTGTCTCCATCTCTCCTTATAATCAGTGTGTGAAAATAACAAGGAAAATCTTACCACTTCTAAAGAATGACTGTGTGACTATGACCATTTCTAGAACCTCCAACTTTGGTTCCAGGTATTGTCGGCACCTTTGTTTATTTGTCCTCAGGGAAGTAGGTGATTAAAGGTTATGAGTTTGGCGGCAATTATCTAGCATCGTCCCTCCCAGAAGAGGCCGCAGTTCCCATAGGGCCGCTCCTTATGAACGTCTGCCTCCAGTAGCCTCTTTCTCTCCATGCAGATGGCAGGCTTTCTGGCCACAACTCATTGCGAACCAGAGTCCAGCCCACTCCAGTTCGCCTCTCAGTGATGCTTTTCTGCTCCTTTTTTGTTTTTCTATTGGGGGGATGACGGGTGGGGGGGAACATGTGAATAGATTTTCATGGACCACACTACCCTATCCCTTCCAGCTGGTGGAATTCTGGCACTTGGACTCATTTTGGCACTTGGACCCATTTTGCAGTCATAGAACTGTTATGCAGACAGACCATTTTCAAACTTGTTTAAAGGAAGGAGTTTTGAGAGAGCGTCTCAAGACCTGAGAGACTTTATAGGGGGTCAGTCACTTACCTTGTATGGAACCAACCCTGACTTGATCTTTAGTACTGCAAATGGTCCCCTAAACACTGCCAGAAATAACCCCTGAACAGAGACAGTGGTAGCCCATGAGCACCAGCGGGTATGCCCCACAAACCCTTGGCTAAAAGAAAAGAAAGAAAAGAGAAGGGAGAAAAAGAAAGGCAGAGAAGAAGGGAAGGGAGGGGAGGGGAGGGGAAAGGAGGGAAGGGAAGGGGATAGTGGGAGAAGGGGAAAGAAAGGGATAGTATGGAGAGGGGAGTGGAGGGGAGGGAAGGGAATAGTAGGGGAGGGGAGGACAGGGAAGGAGTAGGGGAGGGGAGGTAAGGGGAGAAGAGGGAGCATCCCATAACCAGCCTCAGAGGCTAATCTTAGGATTCTATACCCGGAGAGTGAGGAAAGCACCTATTTATTTCCTCTGTCTTGTGGATCCCGCATAGCTTGGCAGTGAGGCTCACGCCTGCTCTCTTCCTCATTTGCCACGTCACCTAGAGATCCCTAAGGTGATGATGAAGAGGAAGAGAAGGATGTGTGCCTATGTGCATGCATCCTTGAGTAGGAAATAATTAGACTTTTTTAACTTTCACAATGTTTCTTTATTTTTACAACTATGTAATGTTTAGCTTTTTCAGGGACTTAGCATCGTTGAAACATTCTGGAATTTTAGGGTTTTCACTCCCTTCTCTCTGGGCTCTGAGCACAACTCTCACCAACAAAGTTCCATGGCCATCCCACAGCTAGACAGTCCCCGTTTTCATGTCTCCCACCCTCCTGTCCTCTGGTCACCTCCATAGTTCATCCTGGGTCCTGGAGTCAGCTGTATTGTTCTTTGCAAAGCTGTTCTTGAAGGACAGGGTTAAGGAGAGGTTGGCACAAACTCGGCGGTGCTCCTGATTGCACTCAGGGATCTTTCCTGTTGGTTTTGGGGGACCAGATGTGGTGCCGGGGATTGATCCTGGGTTGACTACATGCAAAGCAAGCACCTGCTGTGCTAGCTCTCTGGCCCAGCAAAGCTATTCTTTGACGGTGATACATGGCTTGCGTTGGAAATTAGAAATGTTCCCAGCAGATGGGAGAAAGGTATTTGTTCTAGATAAAAGAGTGATTGTCTTTCATTAGTGGTTGTTGATTTTTCAGCCTCATGCTGACAGCCTCTCTCCTCTTCTTAATCATCATACAGGTAGGGGATGCTCTGACTCCATTCCAGAGGAAAAGACTAGAAACTCAAGGCTGAATCACTGTGGCAGGGGCATACAGAAACGGTTGGGCTGAGAATCAAACGCAGATTTGCTGTGGGTCAGGAACACGTGGCACTTCTGATGACCCCCAGGATATGGCGGATCTCCTTATGTGGCATAGTGAGATTAAAATTGATTCTTCAAGTCCCACATGAAGCTGAAAATAAAGCTTTTACTTTTAGATAGTAAGGGTCGTCTTGCTACGAAAGTCTCATTTCTGATGATGACTGTTAGTATGTGTGTGATTAGAGAATTAAATGCGAGAGAGAATGCTTTTAAAGAGTCTCTCCTGGTTTAAAATACACACTCATACTTAATGATATCTCGTACTCTGGTCAATAATAATCACCCTAATAAGACTGTTCAGAATTCCTGATTTGTAGCATTTGCTGATTTCTATAATGTTGGTAATATATATGTATATATAAATATAGTATATATCTCACTATTATGTCCAGTTTCAAGCTGCCAGCACTTTTTATATATTGCATATATATAAAAATATTGTATGTATGTGCAATATGTTGTGTATGCATATTTATGTATCATTTATACACATGCCATGTATATACATGTGTGTATGTGCACTGTAAAAATATACATACATATGATATTTAAATATACATGTGTGTGTGAACATACAGGCTGCATTTCACTGCATAATCATCACAGATTTTATGCTAATCTACTTATGCTAGTTGAGTTCCCTACCCACTGTACTATCTCTCCAACTCTGCCACCACTCCAATTTTTTTAAATGGTGCTGGTATTCCTTAAAAAAAACAGGGTGTTGTAAATCTACAACTGTACCTCATGGTGTTTCACTAATAAAAAAATTTTTTAAAAAAAGCCAAAAAATAACATAAAAGTATATGAAAAAGAAAAAAAAACCAGTGTTACAATTTTGCAATGGTGATCAATTATGCAGTGAAATAAAGGCTATAGAAACATATTTATATAGGTAAAATGTATTATATATAAGAATGTTTAGTCTAAAGTTGGAGACCTCCCAATGGAACTGTCCCCCCTTTCTTTCAGGGGTTCTCTCCTGCTTCTTCCTTCAAAAGGAGCCTGGTCACAGGTTTGCCTCAGCACCTTTCAAGAAGCAGAAGGACACCATGGCCTGGATTGTAGGGTCACCTCAAGCTCATCCCTGATCTTCTTGAGAGGTTCAGGGTCTTCTATGGTCATTGGTATCTGTGCTGGTGTGCCCAGGAAGCCACTGGTCCCTTGTTTGATGTTGGCTAGTATCTGCTGCTTACTGCCAGACTTTGTGTATTTCTCAGGTTGTTAGGTTGTTGCTTTCTGAAGTTTTCTGTTCCTGCCCTTCTGGTGCTCCAGCCTCTTGGTACTTCTCTCTCCAGCTCTGCTGTGAGACACTCTCCAATCTTGCTACCCTGAACCAAAACCTGGACACCTTCCTGAAATTTAAGTGATTCTGAAAGACTTCTGAGTATACAGAAGTGAACACAAACCCCAACTAAAACCCTCCAACCTGTTTCAATTCTAGCTTTTGAATTCTAGTTAGAAAGGGATGGAGGAATGAGTGAGGCCATTCATAACCAAAACTTTTCCTGAGTGGGTCCGGAGCGATAGTACTGCAGGTAGGATGGTTGCCTTGCATGTGGCCAGCCCGGCTTCGATCCTCGGCATCCCATATGCGCCTCCCCCCCTCCCAACACCGCCAGGAGTAGTTTCTGAGTGCAGAGCCCCGAGTAACCCCTGAGCATTGCTGGATGTGACCCAAAAAGCGAAAACAAAACAAAACAAAACAAAACAAAAAAACCTGTTCCCAAGTTTCTTCTCCTAGTCCAACATGTAATGGATGGGACATTTCTTTTGTGTCAATTTCTTATATTTTTGTACTTTTGGGGGGCTTTCCCTGGCGGTGGTCAGTTGTTAGTCCCAATTCTACACTCAAGAATTTTTTCTGGCAGTGCACAGGGCACCCTTTGGGATATCGGGAATCGAACCTAGGTCGATTGCTAGAGCAAGCGCCTACCCGCTGTACTATCACTCTGGCTCCTTGTGTCAGTTACTGAATTCTTCCCTGTTCTGTTATTTGTATCAGAATCATTCTAAAAGCTTTTGATCACTAAACCAAATCTTATTTTTCTTAGACAGAGTAAGAGCATCTGCTTTCCAATGACTGCTGAGTATAATATTAAATAATTTTATTTTTAAGTCCAGAGTTTAGGATGACTGTTCTACTGAAGGCGATCTGCTCTCCCCCACTGAATCGCCACCTGCCATGGCCTCAGTTCTGAATGGCTGAGAGACCAATTTTACAAAGGTCGAAATATCCACCCAACATTCCTAAAGATCTTATGACCGCTAAGCTAATCAAGGTGAGACTAGATCATTACTGACTTTTTGTTTTGTTTTGTTTTGTTTTGTTTTGTTTTGCTTTGCTTTGCTTTTTGGTCACACCTGGCAATGCACAGGGGTCACTCCTGGCTCATGCACTCAGGAATTACTCTGGCGGTGCTCAGAGGACCATACGGGATGCTGGGAATCGAACCCAGGTCAGCCACATGCAAGGCAAATGCCCTACCTGCTGTGCTATTGTTCCAGTCCCTCATTACAGACTTTTAAGAAAGCAGAAGAGCTAATGGTGAAAAGGCTCCCTAGATATTATTCAGAGCTGGGCTGGAGCGATAGCACAGCGGTAGGGCGTTTGCCTTGCACGCAGCCAACATGGCCGACCCGAGTCCGATTCCTCTGCTCCTCTCGGAGAGCCCTGCAAGCTACCGAGAGTATCTCGCCCACACGGCAGAGCCTGGCAAGCTACCCGTGATGTATTCGATATGCCAAACACAGTAACAACAAAGTCTCCAATGGAGACGTTACTGGGCCCGCTCGAGCAAATCGATGAACAACGGGAGGACAGTGACAGTGACAGTGACAATCTATTAGAACTCCAGGGCAAAGAGTAGGGGGACTGTTAATGACAAGCCAAGGGGAGAGAGTAACAACTATAGGCTGAGTGGATTCCCAAGAAAGAAGAGTGCAATTGGAAACCCAAGCACATCATGCAGTTTCTCCATATCATCATCATCATCATCATCATCATCATCGTCATTACTTAACACACAATTTTAGGGACCATACTGATAGTATATCTGTTAGGGGTATGGCCTTGCACAGGGCTGACCCAGGTTCAATCCAAGCATATGGTCCACTGAGCCTATCAGGATTGATCCCTGTAAGTTCTGAGCACTGGTGGGTGAGGCCTCCCAAATAAGCAAACCAAAATCACCAAACCATTTTTTTGAGATAGGCTTCTTTTAAAATTTTATGTTTTATTATAAAATAAGCCATCTTAATCCTTAGAAACAATGCAATCCTTATCAAAATACAACGAACTATTCTAAAATTGTTATGTAGCCAGGGGAAAAACTCCACACAGGAAAAATAATTCTGTGAAAAGGGAAGGAAAACAGAGGCTTCAATCTCCATGATTCAAATGATACTTGTTACAGAACAGTAGTAGTTAAAACAATGTGGCACTGGAATAAAAACAAGAACATAGGCCAATGGAGCGAAATAGAGATCCTAAAAATAAAGCTGTATATAAATTCACGTCTAATCTGTGATAAAGGAGCCACATCTATTAATGGGGGGGGGAAAAGACTTTCATTGAATGGTTCTGGGAAAACTGGACTCATATAGGCAAGAACATTGAACTCAATCATTAACACCAGGAGTAAAAGTCAAATGGGCTAAAGACTTATATCAGACCCTTTTAACCATAAAGTTTATAGAATAAAATTATGGTGGATATATCCAGACTTCAGCATCAGAGATGGATTTGGAGACACAACTTCAGTAACACAAAAGGACAAGAAACAAGAATAGACAAAAAGAACTAGATAAAATTCAAAAGTTACTATAGCCAGAGAAGCTTCCACCAAAAAAGAAAAAAAAAGACAAACCAAAAATTAGATGATCATCATACACATTTTAAAAGGGTCAATATCTAAAATACATAGTGAAGTCACACAACTCAATGGCAGAATAACAAGCTATCCAATGAAAAAAGTAAGGTGAGACATACAATTGACCCAAAGACATATGGATAAAAAATGCTCACTTTAACTTATTATACGAGAAATAAATGCTAATCATATCCTGGTGAGGTGTGATATTACCTCACGGTGCTGAAAATAACCCGGGGTCTAAAATACTGGAAGCAACATGTGTGCTAGCGAGGATGTGGAGAGAAAGCGGCCCTGGTACACTGTTAATAGGAGTAAAAATTGTTGTAGCCTCTATGGAAAATGTATGAAAAGTTTCTTAAAAATTAGAAATAAAAGTTCCTCATAATTCATCAACACCAGGCATTTATCTGAAGGATACAAAACCACTAATTTGAAAGGACATTTGCACTTGGATGTTCACAGAAGCATTAGTCTCCATAGACAAAACACGAAATCAACGTAAATGCCCGTCAATAGTGAACTGGATGAAGATGTTGTCTGTATACTCAATGGAGTACTACTCCATTTTTTTTTAAGTGAAATCATTCCTTTTAAATCAAGATTGAATAAAATTGAAGCGAGTTAAATAAGTAAGGAGGTGAAGATATATTCACCAAATAGTTTCAGTCATATATGCAATAGGAAATACTAATGCAAGCCAAATCAAGAAATAGCAAGATTAAGTCTTGGGATCGGTGGAAACAATGGCAGCTAGGGAGTGGGGAAGAATGAATGGGACAGTTTTATAAAGGTAAGATGCTCAGAGGTCAGGGCACTTGCCTTAAATGCAGCAGACCTTGGGTAGGGTCCCTGACACCTCATATGGTTCTCCTAGCCCTGCCAGGCAGGAGGAAGCTCCGAGCATTGCCTGGGGTGCCCACTGTAGCCTCCAAACACCAACCCAAAATGGACTAAAAGGAAAAATATAAAGAAATGGCACTTCCTTATATCATGATATCATTGGGGCTGTGTTTTCATATGGCTGGAGCGATAGCACAGCGGGTAGGGCATTTGCCTTGCATGCAGCTGACCCGGGTTCTATTCCTCAGTCCCTCTCGGAGAGCCTAGCAAGCAACGGAGGTTATCCCGCCCACACGGCAGAGCCTGGCAAGCTCCCCGTGGTGTACTTGATATGCCAAAAACAGTAACAACAAGTCTCACAATGGAGATGTTACTGATGCCCGCTTGAACAAATCGATGAACAACAGGAGGACAGTGCTACAGTGTTACATACAGTGTTTTCATCTAGCAAGCCAGCCCCTCTAAGCTCCACTCTGCACTATTGCTGTCTGTGTGCTTCTTCTACGCCTAGAGCCTGGAGGTGACAGCCCTGTCTTCTTCCTCTTTCTGTTATGCATCCTAGAATAGGATCGGACACTTCAGCGTTTGTCAGATTATATCTTGAATAACAAGAGAACGCTGGTTGAATGCTGAACAAGTTGTGAGAACTCCACATTAATCCATGATAAGAAAAGGAAGGTGAGAAGAAACTCCAGTGTTAGTTTACTACACAATCAGGGAGAATATCTGATTTCTAATTTGATGGCTTTTGTATTTGAGCCACACCTGGTGATGCTCAAGGGGTTACGCTTGGCCTTGCAGTTCTGGTGGTGCTCCGGGGACCATGTGGGATTCTGGAGATCAAATCCGGGTTGGACCTGTGAAAGGCAAACATCTTACCCACTGAACTATCCACCCACTCTGGCCCCTGTCACTGTCACTGTCCTCCCGTTGTTCATCGATTTGCTCGACTGGGCCCAGCAACGTCTCCATTGTGAGACTTGATGTTATTGTATTTGGCATATTGAATACCTCACGGGTAGCTTGCCAGGCTTTGCCTTGCAGGCGAGATACTCTCCGTAGCTTGCCAGGCTCTCGAGAGGGGCGGAGGAACTGAACCCAGGTCAGTCAGGTTGGCCGCACGCAAGGCAAATGCCCTACTGATGTGCTACCATTCCAACCCCAGTGTATCTAATTTTTTGAACCTGCTGCACTATACGGCTCTCTTTCCTACTTGCCTTTCTTAAATTGCCACCGGATGCCTGGTGAGCTATGTTGGACTGCTTTTGAACATCCCTGATTCTTTCCAAGGGACATAACACAAAGCAAAAGCTTACTGTCTAATTACGGAATAATTGGGAAACGTCATATTTGTTATGATACAGAGCAGGATCTCAGGGGCTCAAAGACGTATAGGTACACACAAGTTTCAAACACATTCAAAACTGATTTTGCTTAAATCATCCACGCATAATCCACTTATTGGTAATTTTTTAAGGTCAACGTGACTTATACTTCCAAATAAAAGTTTCAGTTATAATTTTATGTGGGTGTGTTTTTAAAGAATGTCTTGCAATTTAAGCGGAGAAAAAAAACCCGTCTTCTGACTTCAATCCAGGCGGATTGGAAAGAACTTGTGCTTCTGCCCAGCTACCGGTAGGCGGAGCTCGCGCTTCACGCACAGCTCCTGCTGTCCGCCTGGGCGCGGGGAGGGGGCAGCGCGGGAGGGTCAGGGCTAGTTAGTGATGGGAACAAGCCGGGCACGGGATTTCTCTTGTTCACTGCAGTGTGCTGACACTGAAAAGTTTTTGAGTCAATCACGTAGAATCATTCTTAACAGGCTGTAACTTTTGTTTGTTTTTGTCTTTAAAAAAAAACACTAAAGTTAATTAATTCGTTTATTTAGCGTTGGGCATCACACCGGTAGTGCTCAGGGCTTACTCCTGACCCTGTGCTCAGGGATCACTGCTGGTGGTGCTCAGGGGACCATATGGGATGCTGAAGATAGGTCAGCTGTGAGCAAGGCAAATGCCCTACCCAGCTTACTATCTCTTTGGGGCCCAAGAAGCAATTCTGTATTCTGTGTGTGGAATTTACCAGTGAAATTGTAAGTGCTGAGCTGGTCACTGTTGCTAAATGTGCCTGGAGAAGATGGCAGGCAGCCTCCAGAGCTGCCTTGGGGAGAAGTCTTTACTTTGAAAGCTTGGAGGACCTGAGGAAAGGTTTGGGGAGGGTGAAGCAATAGCATCTTATGCCTGCCCTAGAGAAGGAAGCTCTGTGTGTGTGTGTGTGTGTGTGTGTGTGTGTGTGTGTGTGTGTGTATGTATGTGTGTGTGTAGAGTGTAGGTGTAAATACACACGGATGTATTCTGGAACTGCATTTGAGGGCAGCTAAAACCCAAAGTCGAAACTGATAAACCAAATTTTATATCTCCAGCCCCCAAATACATATAAATGAAATTCATCACAAGCATGGAGAAATTTCTGAAGAGGAAAACGTCCTGGCCTTTTTTCATTCATTCAGTGGACAGAGTCTCAAAAACAAAGAAAAGAAGTTCTCCAGGCAACTGTTTGTAGCAGTTTGTGGATGTGACTTCCTGATACGTGTGAGTGCCTGAGTTCAATCCCCAGTACCACACACACACACACACACACACACACACACACACACACACACGGTATAGCAAAATAAAAAGAATTTAAAGCAGCCTGCCTATGCTTTTTACCCTCCTGAATTCATATGGCGTCTTGAGTCATATGAGTCCCTTCCCAAGACCTTCCTCAACCTAATTTTAATTCCTCCCATTCTGAGAATAGTCATTTCATATGATTTCAACAGAAATTCAAGTTACATTTGGAAAACAGCTTGTAGCATTATTCTTTTCTTCCCCCCAATCCTGTAAATTTCTGACATCGTGTCTTTAACTGTGTGTATTTAATACAATTTAGGCATGAAAGTAAAACCAAACATTTTCTTTTTCTGTAGTGTTGAAGTTGCTTTAAAGGAGAAGGTATTTGATTTATTTTCAATCTTTTTTTAAAGATTAAATTAAGTGAAGGAAGCTCCTTTGTTTTTATCTGAGTTTGATTTTCTTGCTGTGCCTTTATGCATCTACTGCGCACTTAGCAGCTAACAGTTGGAGAGTGGCGCCACCGTGTGGCCAGTCTGCAAATTAACCCAGAAGAAATTTCGAGACGGCAAACACACTAGTTGCTTTCAGATGTTTTTAGTGTCTCCAAAAACTTGAGCAGATTCTCCGCAGAGAATCTCTCCTGCATTTTACATCCTGATGAAACTTGGTCTCTCTCACCAACACCAGTGATGTATTTCTAAATTGTTTAAAAATTTATGCGAGTTAATAGTTTGAGTTTTCTGCTTTATTAAAGTTGAATTTGCAACACAAGAAGGCTTGATTGGCCTCGTAAAGCCTTTCCAGTCTTTGTAACTTAAATTTAAAAATATAAATCTTGGGGCTGCAGAGATAGCACAGCGGGTAGGGGTTTGCCTTGCATGAGGCCAACCCGGGTTTGATTTCCAGCATCCCATGTGGTCCCCAGAGCATGGCCAGGAGTAATTCCTAAGTGCATGAGCTAGGAGTAACCCCTGTGCATCGCTGGGTGTGACCCAAAAAGAAACATATATATATATATATACATATATATATATATATATTATTCTTAGAGTAATTTTTGAAATAGGAGGAGATTCCTGGGAATTGGTGGGAGGGGGTGTTAAATGAACATATTTGAGCTGGGATGAGACATGAAAACCTACCTAGAGAAAACTGGGAACAGGCATGTTAGCACAACAAGTAGGACATTTGCCTTGTGTGCAACATACCTAGGCCAAGCCCCGGACTCTGTGTATGGTCCCCCGATCACAGCCAGGAGTAACCTGAGCACAGAGCCAGGAATAAACTTAAAAACAAAATAAAAATAGATAGAGGTCCAAACATGATAACCTCTCGGTTTCTGTATTGCAAACGACAATGCCCAAAAGTAGAGAGAGAGAGAGTATGGGGGAAATTATCTGCCATGGAGACAGGGGGAGGGTTGGAAGGAGAGATACTGGGGACATTGGTGGTGGAGAATGGGCACTGGTGAAGGGATGGGTGTTTGATCATTGTATGACTGAAACTCAAACATGAAAGCTTTGTAACTGTATCTCACGGTGATTCAATAAAAAAATAATAAATAAAAATAGAAAACTTAAGATGCTGCAGGAGGAGCTGTTGCTTCACAATCCACTTTTTCCAGTCTAGTTGTGTATTTTCTTCTTTTTTAAAATCTGAAAACAGAGCCACCAAGTCTCTCTTGTTCAATGTTCTGAAACTGAAAGGTTTGTGAACCAATATGTAGACTCTTTCTCAGCAGGCTGTATTTTTTCAGCTCTATTTATCTGATCCAATCATATTTGTCATCATGATCTATAGGTGCTGCCTGAGACAGGTTACCTGCCGGTGATGCACATATGTTATCTCAGAGAGGGGGAAGATTCATGGTCCAGCATCTAGGATTAATTGAAATCAGATGAAATTCATTTAAACCACACCTCAGCAAATTTATTAGCTGCATTCATCTGGGCAAATTGTAAAACTGTCCGCATCTCAGGCTTTTGAATTGAGGCTGTATAACCAATCACAGAGGGCACTCTTGATGATTCAAGGTGATAACAGGAGCCCAACAGTTCGACTTCTTTATTAGATCGTGGGAACAGACATGCTCCCAACAGTTCCTGGCTGTTGATAATATTGGTTCCTAAGGCAACGTCAATAATCTGTCTCTAGAGGAACCTCAGATGTTTCTTACTCCATGTGGGAACCATCACAGAAGACAAGTGGCATTTGCACTTTGGCTAAATTATGGAGAATAACCTTGCTTCAGCACCACAGGGTAGGAATTTGGACCAATAAATTCTCTCTTCTACAAGGACAAAGATTCTCCTGTCCTCAGAAGTGGAGTATTTGCAAATACTTACTGCTCCTTTTTTTTTTTTCCTGTGTGTGATAGAGCACCCGGGGTGGGGGGTGGTGGTGGCGGGTCTCTGAAGCCCTGATGCTATATTTTCATTTTTCACCTTTCTTTTCTTGACTTTCATACACACACACACACACACACACACACACACACACACATACACAAGGAAGTTCTGCTTTAAAGATAGTTCCGTATTTAGAAATCAATTAATCTGTTAGATCACATTAATAAATGCAAAGTCAAAAATGTCTGATTGTCTCTATAGATATCAGAGAAAGCATTCAGCAAGATTTAGCAGCTATTTATTACAAAAATCCTAAACAGAATCTGATTGAAGGAACATTTCAATATTGTAAAGGCCTTATACAACAAAACTATAATGGGGGTGGGAAAATCCTGAAAATCTGTTTTCCAGAGAGACAGAACCAGAGAGCATTCCCACCATTAGTGAATGAGGGATACTTTTTAGCCATGTTCTCACCAATACATGCTGTTTCTAGTCATATATATGTATCACGATCAATCAGGACCATCTTGTTCGTCGATTGCCTCGAGCAGGCCCCAGTAACGTGTCCTTTGTCCTAGCCCTGAGATTTTTAAAAAGTGCCATATTCAAGGCTCTTTCAGGGTTAGGTAACCATCATTGTTACTGGTATTTGGCATATTGGTTACGCCATGGGGAGTTTGCCAGACTCTGCCGTGTGGGCAGGTTACATTCGGTAGCCTGCCAGTTTGTCCAAAGTAAGAATGAGATAGTAAGATCGGCCGCGCTTCTGGGAGCTGGATTTTATAGTCTCTGGGTCTTGGCTGTTGATGGGATTACACAGCACCAGGGGGCCAGTTGGTGGGTGTGACCCCTGCCTACTGGAATGTGGAGGATCTGGGTGGAGGATGCTCAGCCCCGATCCGAGCAGGCTTGGAGATCTCAGTCCCAGGACCCACATGCCTTTGTTCCTCTGCCGGTACTTTCATGCGTGTGGAGAGTGGTCTCAGCATGGTGGTGGCTGGTTCTGGAGGTCTTCGGCTGCCGGAGCCCTGGTCGGGGAGGGGAGGGAAACTCAACCTGCTCCCCTCCAAGGGGGGCCCAGCAAGGACAGCCAGGTGCGGGGGCAGAAGACTCTGCGCTGTTCTATATATATATATCTGTATATATATATATGTATGTATATATGTGTGTGTGCTATTCTCAATAGTATGAGATGATATCTCATTGTCTTGATTTAGATTGTCTTAATTTCTTGATTTAGATAGTGACAATAAGCACTTTTTTATTTAGTTACAGGCCATCTATCTATCTTCCTCAGAGAAGTATCTATTTCCTCTCCTCACTTTCTGATGGGGTTACTGGATCTTTGGTTGTTGATCTTTTAGTTCTTGTATACTAACTCATATCTGACATACAGCATGAAAATATTTTCTTCTATTAAGTAGGGTGCCTTTTAATTGTAGCCCATGTTTCTCTTGCCATGCAGAAACTTTTTAACTTCTTAAAATCCCATTTGTTTAATTTTGTTTCTGTTGTCTTTACCAGTGGAATCATTCCGTTGAAATACCTTTGAGATCCAAATCCTGGAGTGCTTTGTCTGTATTTTCCTCAATGCATTTTGTGGATTCTGGCCTAATCTCAAAATCTTTGGTCAACTTTGAATTGACTTTTGTGTAAGATGTGAGATACGAGTTCACTTTCTTATTTTTTTTGCAAATTAATAATCAATATTTTATTTTTTCTTTGTTTTGGGCCACACCTAGCTCTGTTTAGGGCTAAATTCTGGCTCTGCTCTCAGAGATCACTCCTGGCAAGCCGAGGGGATGGTCTAGGGTGCTAGGGAGAGAACCCCTGTTGACTTCATGAAAAGCAGGTCCCCTCCCTGCTATACTATCTCCCTGAAATCTGAATATTTTTTAACCAAGTGAACATAGCAGATCATTACACATATATA
The DNA here is from genome assembly GCF_029834395.1 of Sorex fumeus. Taxonomy (NCBI): domain Eukaryota; kingdom Metazoa; phylum Chordata; class Mammalia; order Eulipotyphla; family Soricidae; genus Sorex; species Sorex fumeus. The sequence continues at coordinate 63,756,739 of NW_026606059.1, forward strand.
CTCTAGATATGTCTGTCTTACTCATTACCCATCACCTGAGGCCAAGCCAATATATTGGCCAAGCCAATATAATATATTATGCCTTATATTCTACCCAAATTAAGTAGTTTCTCTCATTTAAATTAATATGTCTATAAGAGATAAAAACACCAATTTTTAATTATTTTAAAACTTAGACCATTCATAGCTATCTTTTTTAAATAACTTTTCCCCTTCCCCCTTTCTTTAATTATTGAATCACCATGAGATACAGTTACAATGCTTTCATGATTGAGTTTCAGTCATACAGTGATCAAACACCCATCCATCCACCAGTGTACATTTTTCACCACCAACGTCCCCAGTATCCCTCACGCTCCCCACACCACACCCCTCTCTCTGTCACTATGGCACAGGGTCTTGTGCAATGATAGCGTGCTTGTTCCCCCTTCCTTTTGGCGTGACTGGGGTTGCACTCGGCTGGCTGTGGTATTAACAGTTTTAGCTGTAATGCTCACCAGGGATCGCACATCAGGCACAGTGCTTGCACTCTTGGCTACAAGGCCCACTGAGGTGTGCTCTCCTTTGGTGGTGATACTGTACCTGTGGTCTCTGACAATCACACTCTTAACTAGGCCACACAAGTTATAGTCTTAGTGCTCACCGGAAGTTGCTTCAGTGCTCACAAGAAATCTCCCATTCTGGCTGCGATGCTTACACCAAAATCTTTTTCATTGCATTGTGCAGTAGCAGTGGCACCTCTTTCTATTGTGCTTACGCCAAGCAGCTTTGTGGATAGAAATCACACGCATACCTGGGGATCACAGACAGGATAGATTGGAGCATAAAGGACAGAGGTGCCGGGATCATGCCCAGCACACATGGGACACCAGGGGTTTGAACTCATGATCCAGGAATTTGAACTCAGGCAGATACTGTTAAGTCAGTATGTTGTTCCTCCAACTCAGTTTCTAGCAAACAATTGCTGTGCACTCCTTTTTTTTTTTTTACTTTTTTTTTGGTTACACCTGGCAATGCACAAGAGTTACTCCTGGCTCTGCACTCAGGAATTACTCCTGGCGGTGCTCAGAGGACCATATGGGATGCTAAGAATCAAACCCAGATCGGCCGCGTGCAAGGCAAACGCCCTACCTGCTGTGCTATTGCTCCATCCCCCTGCTTTTCACTCTTGAAGCAGTCCAGAGAGGGTAGATCTAGGGCCATGAATCCTGTAGAGGGTTCTACCCTCAGGCTTCCCCACTGATAACATTTGGAGACTATCATGCTCAAAAGTTTCTGAATAATCACTACCTAGTCAAACTCTGGTGGATTATTATTCAGAAGATTATAAGGATGTGGGACTAATGTGGAAGTGATATTTTTTTCTCTGTCACTATTTATTGAACTCAGTAACGTCGGTACTATGAGCTACACCAAACAATTTCTTTTCCCTTCCTTTTGCTTTACTTAATTGGGGCATGCAGGACATAAGATAAATTGCATATACTTAAATGATATGATTTTAGAAATTAGAGGTATATATATACCTATACAATCATAAACACAGACAAGAAAATGAGATTATCTAGCACCATGTTATACTGCTTGCATAGTTCTGTGATCTAGTCTGTTCCCATTTCCCATGACTAGGCATCCACTACTCTGTTTTACGTCAATATAGATTGATTAGCATTTTCTAGAATCTTATGTAAAGGAAACAATAGAATATTCTGCACTTGATTGGTATTTTTTCATTCAGCATATTATTTTGAGATTTATCCAACCTATTGAATATATCAGTGGGTAGTTTTCTTCTATTGTTGAATAATATTCCATGATATAGGGAACAATTCATTTACTCATTCACATGCTACTGAAAAATTTGGGGTTTTCATTTTAATTCTGACAACAAAAGCTGTCCTGAATATTTGCATACAACTTGAAGTTTTATGTGTTTATTTAATTTGGGGATTTGGCCACACTTACCGAGTTTGATTCCTCCACCCCTCTTGGAGAGCCCGGCAAGCTACTGAGAGTATCTCGCCCGCATGGCAGAGCCTGGCAAGCTACCCTTGGCATATTCAATATGCCAAACACAGTAACAAGTGTCACAGTGGAGATGTTACTGGGCCCGCTTGAGCAAATCAATGAACAACGGGAGGACAGTGACAGTGATAGTAGTGCTCAAGATTACTGGCTCTGTACTCAGGGTTAACTCCCTGCAATGTTCAGGAACTACGTGCTATGCCCAAGATTGAACCAGGGTCATCCAAAAGCAAGGCAAGCCCTTTAACCCCCGTACTATCTCTTCAGCCCTTCTACAACTTTTTAAATGGACATACTCATTCTTAAGTAAAGATAATCCAGAAGCAAAAGGGTCAGCACATATGAAAGGCCCATGTCTAACCTTCATACTCATTTCAGTAACGCATAAAAAGTAAACTTGGGGCCGGAGTGATAGTACAGTCAGCTGACTATCCCCAGCATCCCATATGGTCCCCTGAAAACTGCCAGGAGTGACTCCTGAATAACTCCTGAACACTGCCAGATGTGATCCAAAAAGCCAACAAAGAAAACAAAACAAAACAAAAAATCAAAAATCAATTTGCCTGTTTCCTCGTTATACCAACATTTGCTAAGTTTAGCCCTTTTAATTCAGGCCATTCTGAGTGTGCCGTGGTCTGTCATTATAGCTTTAATTTACATTTTCCTAAGGAGATACTATGCCTAGCATATTTTCACAGGCTGATTTCACAGACATCCATTTATTTACATCAGTTAAATGTGTGTTCAGTTCTTTTGTCATTTTGATTGGGTTGTCTCATTTTTACTGAGATATAAGAACCTGTAAGAGATGTAAGCGCTTTGGTAGATACACATCCTGCAAATCCTCTCCCATGCTTGTCTTTTTATTTTTATGACTCATGAGCAGCAGACACTTAATTTGAAGAAGTTGAATTTATTACTTACTTTTTTGTGCTTAGTGTCTTATTTAATAAATATTTGCCAAATTCAGGGTATTAAGATTTTCTGCTATGATTTCTCCTGGAATGTTTTATAATTTTAGCTTTTCTATTAAAGACACCAGCTCATTCTGAAGATTTTTTATATGTGGAAAAAGGTAGGTTGGGGTTTATTTATTTACAAAAGGCTCCCTAGCTGTCCCAACATCATTTATTAAAAGGAAGATATTTTCTCATAATAAATTGAGCATATTTGTCAACAGTAATATATAAGTGATCAATATATTAATCATTATATAAGTAGTCTTTTCTAGACTCTTTATATATTTTATCTTACTGAATCACTGTGAGGTACAGTTACAAGCTTTCATGTTTGAGTTACAATCATACAATGATCATAGACTCTTCTTTATTTATCTAGTTCCTTTGTCTCTTATTTCTCCCTTCCTCCCTCTTTGTATCTCTCTTTTATCCTTATCTCCCTCTGTCTTTCCCCCTCTCTCTTCCTTGCCCCATCTCTATCTCTATCTCTGTCTCTGTCTCTGTCTCTGTCTCTCTCTCTCTCGCACACACACACGCACGCGTGCACACATGCACAAACACACTCAGTGGAGAGAGAGAAGCATATGCACAGAAACCCACTGATATTTTGATTAAAATTGCACTAAATCCATTTGTCCATTTGAGAAGGACCAATATCTTAACAGTATTGAATTTTCTAATCTGTGAACACCTTAAAATATTTAGTCTTTTTAATTCTTATTTTCAGTGTTTTGTAGTATTCGGCTTCTATATATACTTACATCTCTTTCAAATTTAAATAAAGAATTGAATATTTTCCTATACTTTTGTAAATTATTTTAATTGCACTATAGAGTTGTTTGGGTTTTTTTTTCTTTCTGGAAAAAGAAAAACAATTATCTTTGGTAAATTGATTTTCCATCCCGTAATCTTGGTAAACTCATTTATTAGAATTAGTAATCTTTTGGCGAAATACTCAGGATTTTCCACACAGATGGTCATGTCATCTGTGAATAACGACAGTTTCACTTTTGACTTTCAGAGCTTAAACTTGTTTTACTGAGCCAACTAGAATCTCCCATGAAAAAAGTGAGAGCGGGTATATGTACTTAATCTTGGTTCCAGTCATTATTTGTCTATCTTTAAATATGATGTTTGTGCAAGTCTTTAAGGGTATATCTTTTGGGGATGATGTTCCCATCAATTCCTACTTTGCCAAATATGTTTTCATTGATTGACAGCAATTTTTAAATTTTTATTTGGCTTGCCTTTGGTCTGTGTTTAAGGAACACTCCTGGCAGTATTTGGGGGAATCATAGGTGGGGCCAGGTATTGAACCTGGGTCTGCCATGTACAAAGCAAGTTCCTTACCTGTTGTACTATCTCAGTACAAATTTTAAAAAAGGAACAATTTGTAATTTTTTTCCTGTGCAATATCTTAATATAGTGAAGTTCTTGGTTGTATTTTCAAAATTTGAACTAACATTATGTTATCTTTTCCCTTCACTTTTGTTTTCAACTTATATGTCATTATCATTTAAAGAATATAATTTTGGGCCAGAGAACACATACAGAGTGTGGTGTGCTTTGCCTTGCATGCGGCCAGCCCAGCTGGATCCCAGCAACACGTTTTTCCCAAGGACCGAGCACAGAATCAGAAGTAAGCACAGGTGTGTATGGCCCCAAAGCAAAAACAATTTAATTCAATAGAGCGATAGCACAGCGGTAGGGCGTTTGCCTTACAAGTGGCCAACATGGCCGATCCGAGTTCGATTCCTCCGCCCCTCTCGGAGAGCCCGGCAAGCTACCGAGAGTATTCGATATGCCAGACACAGTAACAACAAAGTCTTCAATGGAGACGTTACTGGGCCCGCTCGAGCAAATCGACGATCAACGGGAGGGCCTTTACCTTTACCTTACCTTTACTGTTAATATATTGGTCCTCCATATATATATTATACTCATATATATATGAGTATAATTTAAGGCAGCATAGTTAGTTAGGTCTTGCATTTTTATCTGGAAAGCTGTTATCTCTGAATTGATAGTTTTAGATGACTCACATTTAATGTCACTATTTGATATGGTTGAATTCAATATACTCTTCTGCTACTTGTTTTCTATTTCTTGGCCGCTTTTTATTTCTAATTTTTCTTTTCTTTTTTTTTAATCGTGTATTGGGAGATGGAGTTGTGGGGCCAAAATTAGAGACGCTCAGAGGAGGTGCTTAGGGGACCATGTGTAGTATCAGGGATGGTAGTGGGGTTAGCCACATTCAAGGTAAGCGCCCTCACTTCTGTACTCTCTGGCCTCTCAATCTGTATTCTTATGATCTTATTAACTCCTATATTGTGGCTATTGTTTTTAATGGTTACTCTTTAGGGCATTACTGTTCAAGTAATAAACTACCTTGTTAAGAGCATAGAAAATGGTTTCTGTTCCATTTTCTCTGAAGACTTTAATACTATTTTGGTATTTATGTTACTTGCACATGTTAAACATCTCACAATGTACTGTTTTTTTTTTTTTTAAATAACCCATAGGTGGGGCTGGAGCAATAGCACAGCAGGTAGGGTGTTTGCCTTCCACGCAGCCAACCTGGTTCAATTCCTGCATCCCACTCGCAGAGCCGGGCAAGCTGCCAAGAGTATCCCGTCCACATGGCAGAGCCTGGCAAGCTCCCCTTGACATATTCGATATGCCAAACACAGTAACAACAAGTCTCACAATGGAGACGTTACTGGCGCCCGCTCAAGAAAATCTATGAACAACGGGAAGACAGTGCTGCAGTGCTAAGGAGGTTATAAAATGAGAAAGAATTTCTTTACATTTAGTCAGTCACATATGTGTTTATATAATCTGTGTCTTCATCTTTCTGTGGCTCCAGAGAGCCATTTGTCAATATTTTCTTCTCCCCATTTTTTCCTCTTCAACATTTCATATACTTAATGTCCACTAATTACACATATTTTCACTTTCATACGTTCCCACAAAATTTATATCTTATCTTCGGTTTTGAAAGTTATTTCACCGTAAAATGAATTCTAATGACTTTTTTCATGTCTCAAGATTCTTGACTATTGCCAAGCATACATATTTTCTAAGAAGCCTGCTGTCATTAAAAATTCTTTTGAATGTGTTTATTCTGGTTTTTATTTGATTGGAGTGAGGGTCTCCTAAGTGATGCTCAGGGGAGCCTGAGAGCTATTCTGGGCAATTCTTGGCCAACTGTCATTCATTTGAGTGCCAGGACCCAATACCCAATACTTCTGGTCCCCTGCGTTACCGTTAGCACGGCAGTAGGGCGTTTGCCTTGCACGCAGCCAACATGGCCGACCCGAGTTCGATTCCTCCGCCCCTCTCGGAGAGCCCGGCAAGCTACTGAGAGTATCTCGCCCGCAAGGCAGAGCCTGGCAAGCTCCCCGTGACGTATTCGATATGCCAGACACAGTAACAACAAAGTCTCCAATGGAGACGTTACTGGGCCCGCTCGAGCAAATCGATGATCAACGGGAGGGCCTTTACTTACTTACTTACTTACTTACTGGTCCCCACAGCACTAGGAAAGAGGTGCTGGGCTATGATAAGCCATTGCACTCGACACCCAGCCTGTGGTTTAGAATTCTCTCATTGATTTTAATTACTTTCTTAGATTATGACTAAGGTAGATTATTGTACATGAGATTACTAGGGATCTCTTCTGTGAATTTTTTGTTTCCAGTAAATTTGGAAAAATTTTCCCATTATTTCTTCATTATATTTCAAACCCACACAAGACACTCCAATTACACCAATTACACATATATTCAACATAAGGGCTGGAGCCATAGCACAGCGGTAGGGTGTTTGCCTTGCACGCAGCCAACTTGGCCGACCTGAGTTCAATTCCTCCACCCCTCTCCGAGAGTCCGGCAAGCTACCGAGAGCATCTCGCCCTCACAGCAAAGACTGGCAAGCTACCCGTGACGTATTCGATATGCCAAACACAGTAACAACAAGTCTCACAATGGAGACATTACTAGGCCCGCTTGAGCAAATCAAATTTTCCCCACAATTCACATTGATTTATTTTTTCATTCAGTTTCTCTTATTTTCATTTTAGTTGCTATGCACTCATCAGTATTTTTCCTGCCTTGTTGATCTGGTGTTAATCCTATTTTTTATTGCAAACAATTACATTTTCATCCTAAAATGTTTATTTTTTTGACTTTTTTTACTACTGTAACGTGAAGTAATATTTTCATGCTTTATATAACCTTTCTGACTAGCTGTGATACAATTATAATAGAACTTTTCTGTTGTTGTCTCCTATTTTTGACATTTTACGAATCAAGTTTTGTTGATTAACTTTTTTTTTGAGTCAATATTATCAAGTATTTAATACTGAGGTCTCTGGAGTATAAATATCCTGTTTCACATTACAGCTTCACTCATGTGATATGAGAATGCTAAGTATCATCTCTTTAGCTCTTTATATTTATCTTTAAAATGAGAAAAAAAAAAACCTAACCTAATGAACATTTTTAAGTTTCTAGCACAGTACTAGGTACAGAGAAAATAAATAAACAGCAAGCTTTCATTATTCTATTAAAAAGTGGATATTTCATGACACTGCACTGAACTTCTGAGAACTACAGCAGAAAAATCTCAAAATATTCCTTAGAGCTTTTCTTTTTTTAAAATTTAATTTTAATTTAATTTTGTTTTTATAGAGTAGCTCACAATATTTGATTACATTTAAAATTTGAACACCAATCCCACCACTTTTACACTTCCAACCACCATATTTTAGATATTTCCAACCTGAACCCCAACCACTGCCCCATAACAGAACCGAAATAATTTATTTTGTATTGTTTATTACAAATAAGCCACTGAAAATGTTCCAAAAGACTTTCCTTAGAGGAAAGTGTGTGAAGATTGTTGTATTTCACCCAGAGGTCATTAAACCCTTATATAACAGATTACTTCACTTGACTTCCGTTACTCATGGATTTGCCCAAGCGGGCGCCAGTAAGGTCTCCATTCGTCCCTGTTGCATGCTAATGTAGCCCAATGGCGTCTGTTCGTTCTAGGAACATGAAGAACCTCAAACCGATCGTTCAGGGTCTTGAAAAAGAAGTCTGACCATCTTGTAGGTGGGCAGCCACGTGATCTTTTGACATCCTGTGGAATCCAGTTGGTAACGGCTCTAGTCCAGCAGTCATCTTCAAATCTTATTACATGTCCAGCCCATCTGATTTTCGATGCCTTGGCAAACGAGACAGTGTCTCTAATTCTTGACCGTCGATGGCGGTCAGAACTCTGGATTCTTTCTCTCATTTGAGTGAAACGTTATACTCCAAGCATAGCTCTTTCGACTCTTTTTTGGGAGACCTGAATAGCGCTCTCATCCTGTTTTCTGTAGGGCCCAGGTCTCTGAAGCGTATGTTAATGCAGGAAGAACAGATTACTCATATGTTATTAAGGGTTGAGCCTTGTGTGCTATGTGTGAGTATATATATATATGTATATATATATAATATATGTGTATATATATATATCTGTAAAAATATATTTCCCTCTAAGTTTGGTTGCTGCCTACTTTAAACCCCATCAAATGTGGTGTGGAACTCTTGGAGTATGGGCAGTGTGAGATATGAGTTGTCGCGCGGCCAGGAATAGGTTTATTCGTGGGTGAAACTCTGCTCTAGCATGTGAAGAGCAGCCTTGAGCAGGGCAGTGGTTGAGTTCTGGCAGTGGTTGGCTGCTGGGGCTGGGTCCCTTGGGGTGGGAAGGGGCCTCACCCGCCCCACTCTGGGTTGCCCCAAGAGAAGCAGCCTGGAGTGGGGTCTGGTGGCATGGCTATGGTAGTGTCATTTTATGCTCTCTTTTGAGAGAGAAGGACAATGAGTCTCTGGATTGTGGTCATTGATAAGATTCTGATTCACATTTTTTTTAAACCTCATGATGACTTTTTCTTTCTTCCTGCTTCTTTGCCTGTCTGGTGATTTTTCAGTGGTTTCCAGATTTATAACTCTTACTTTGTTCCTTTCTAGGTAGTTTTGTGTACATTTCAATTTTGTCAGGGTGAGGATGGCAGTGCTCAGGACTCTCTCCTGGCTCTGTGCTTAGGGATCACTCCTGGCCGTGCTTAGAAGACCATAGCAAGTATTGACCTAAACTGGGAAGGCTGCTTGCAAGACAAGGCACCATCTCCTGCCTCTGTATAAACAGTCTTGCTTTTTGTTTAGGGGCACAATTAAGTAACTTAGAATCAGATTAGTCCTGCCAAGCTTTGAATTTAAAATGGGCTCCAGTAACCTTCAGCCAAAGGCAGTCCCTGCCCTGCCCTGAGGCAGCATCCTCAGGAGTATTGCCTAGTACCTCCGGTTTGGCAGCACTTTCTGTCTTAGACTGCTATGTAGGAACGCTTACTGTTTCCTCCCTGTGTGCGTGCCCACACCTCTTCTACTTCCGTTTTTGGTCCCAGGGAATTTCAGTTGTTTATCTGTGAATTGTCTGATGCCTGTGGACTCAGGTCACCGTTTGAAGGTTGCATACCCTCAGACTTTTAAGGTTCTGATCATCCACACAGGGGAGAGGAAAGAAGAGTTTTCCCCAGCTTTTTGAGTTTCAAAAGTCTAGATCTCTCTGATGCTGGAAAGAAAAACAGCAAAGCTCCTCAAGCCTGATACTAGAAAAAGTCTCTGAGAGTTGAAAGGCATGAGAAGTAGAGATGAAGTGTTTTGAGCTGGAGTGATAGCACAGTGGGTACGGTATTTGTCTTGCCAGCGGCCGACTTGACCAGCCCAGGTTTGATTCGTCCACCCCTCTCGGAGAGCGCAGCAAGCTACTGAGAATATCTCGCCAGCAGGGCAAAAGCCTGGCAAGCTCCCCGTGACATATTCGATATGCCAAACACAGTAACAACAAGTTTCACAATGGAGACGTTACTGGGCCCGCTCGAGCAAATCGCTGAACAACGGGAGGACAGTGCTACAGTGCTATTTCTCCTGCATGAAGGGTCATTGCATCCTGCCTATTCCAGGCTATCATCAGGAGGCAGGAAGGTCTGGGGATAGCAAGGAAAGTGTAATGTGAACTGTACCATGCCGCTTTCTCTGAGAGAACCTGGAGTGGGCAACAAAGCCTGGAGAAAAACATGTACCCATTGCTTCAAGACACACCAATGCTGGTGCATTGGGTTCCTCTTTACTCCAACAAAGTGCTAACGCTTCAGAACAATTCTTGTACGTCTAAGAGCTATTCCACACTCCCGTCATTTGAGTAGACTCATTGGCTTCACTAAAACACTGGCCAGGAAAAAAAATCAGACCTCCAGTCTTGGTGATATAAACCAAGACATTTTAGTGAAAACCTGTAGGGCTTAATAATCAGAAACGAAGGTATCCAGATTGTCAATCCTAACCATCTTTCTTATGCCCTATGTAAAAAATGCCGTAACTTAAACCCAATCCTGGAAGGAGATGGAACCCTGAACTAATGGAGATATTTTTCTACTACCCTGCAGAATAGGGAATTTGTAATAAAAGTAATAAAAACCAGACCTCAGCATAACCAAGTTACTTTTCTTACATGACTAAGTTTGAACATTAAAGTTTAAATCAATTATACAAGTAGGGAGATCTGGGATGTTTAAAGTTACTCATTCCTGGGACCTATATCTAATATCAGCATTGCAAAAGATATTCTTATTCCATAAATCCTGAACAGAGATGCAAATAGAACTCAGAGAAAAAAAAACACAAGGTGAGCTTTCTGTGTGGCATTGCAATGGAAATGGGTTCACCTGAAAGCCCCCTGCCTAAACAGCCATACTGAACTGTCGCTCAGAATTCTTCACGTTGAAGTTTAGCTTTCTGGTCTAGCCTTGGTTTGGTGGTTCTGCAGGTCAGCTGCAGCTAGCCTGTACTGTGTGTCTCTTATCTTTGTGCACTAGCAGGCTGGCAGGTGTGGCTTCTATAGGGAAGCTGTATGTGCAAAGGGGAAGGAGAAGTATACAATGTTTTTGAAGGTTTAGTTTCTGTACTGGAGCTGGCGGGATAGCACAGTGGGTAGGGCATTGCTTTGCATGTGGCCAACCCGTGTTCGATTCCTCCATCCCTGTCAGAGAGCCAAGCAAGCTACCCAGAGTATCCTGCCCGCACGGCACAGCCTGGCAAGCTACCCTTGGCGTGTTAGATATTCCAAAAATAGTAACAACAAGTACCATAATGGAGACGTTACTGGTGCCCACTCAACCAAATTGATGAACAACGGGAGGACAGTGCTACTGTGCGGTTTCAGAACAGGCATGATCATTTCTGTTCCATTCATTGGTTAGAACAAGTCATGGGGTATAGTTCAAAGCAAGGAGAAGGAGAGTATGCTCTGCTTACCTTCCATACAGCCACCTGGGTTCGATCCCTGACTGCATATACGGTCCTTCAAGCACTGCCAGGAGTTATCCCTGAGTGCAGAACTACTGGTAAGCCCTGAGAGCCACTGGGTGTGACCCCGTGGCATTCAGCTGACCACAGATGAAAATGAAGATTATCTTTTTTTTTGAGTGCCTAGCACATTGAGACACTGTAAGGTGCTTTTCAAGCTGTTTGTCCAAATCTCTGAAACAGTATTATGTAAATTACATTATTTGAGCTGCTTGCTTGCTTTCTTCCTTTTTTTCATTTTGTGCCCTCATCCCTACTCCCAGCTGTGCTCAGGGCTAACTCAGAGATCGCTCCTGGCAGTGCTTAGGAGACCACACATGGTGTTGGGGATCTAACCCAGGTCACTGCCTGAAAGACAGCCACCTTTCCAGCTGTACTATCTCTCTGGCCCAAGACTTCATTTTCTTTAGCCTATGAGGAAACTAAGGAAAGGTCAATTAACTTGTCTTATGAATTTCAGACTGGGTTTTCGTTTGTTTGTTTTTTAATGAAATCACCGTGAGATGTACAGTTACAAAGCTGTTTATGATCAGGTTTTGATCATACATTGTTCCATCATCCAGCCCTCCACCAATGTCCATTTCCCATTACCAATGTTCCCAACATCCCTATACCCCCCCCACCCCATCCAGCCTGCTTCTTCCTCTGTGGTAGACTCTCCCCTCCTCTCATCCTCTCCCCTTTCCTACTCTCTCCTCCCCTCCCTTCTTTTCCTCTTTACTCCTCTCCTCTCCCCCTCCCTCTCCCCTCTCCTTCTCCCTCTCTTTCCCTTTTCCTCTCCCTTTGCCTCTATTTCCCTTTCCCCCTCTCTCTCCCTCTCTTTCCCTTTTCCTCTGTCTCTCCCTCTCCCTGCTCCCTTTCCCTTTCCTTTTGGGCACACAGGTGCTAAGAGGTTATCCTGTTCGGTCCTTTGCCTACGTTCAGCACACAGTTCTTATCCAGAGTGATCATTTCCAACTATCACTGTCAGACTTCCTGTAGACTCACACTTGTGCCCGTGCTTCAGACTGACCACACCGTCATCCCAGTGTCAGTTTGGTTGAAGATGGATCAAGTCCCTGTTTTCCCCTATGACCTTGATGCTAGATGATTAGCTCCCTCTGAGTTTCCTTCTTTTTTTTCCTTTCATACACAGTCCCTTTTTTTTTTAACTCGCTAGTTTATTCAATTACTTTTCCTTGATGTCTATTAGTAGGTAATGCCATGATTAATAACATCTGGAAAATGTTCATCCACATCTTGATTGGAAAGTTCCACAGGACAGAAAATGTAAAGGGAGACCCTCCAGAGGATCCAGGCCCGTGTAAGTGATAAATCATCAGCCCTACGATTACCTGCCAGGAGCAGTCCCTGCAGGGTTGAGAGCAGCGCCCCTCCTACTGCCGTGGCAGCTGGAACCCTTATCGCGTGTTCAGTAAAGCATGTGTCCTCGGAACCAAGGGGGAGGGCAGAACCACTAAGCCTGCACAGAAGAACTTTCGACAGAATCTGTTTTCCTCCCGTTGTCCCAAGTGCCTTCTCCCTAGATGATCCTGTGTCAGAATTTTAGAAGCTTGGATCCCCGCAGCTGGAGGTGAAACTCCCAGGGTAATGGAAGGAAGCATGTTGATGCTTTTAATTGGTCCCTGAAGTGAACCCAAGGAACGATTTATCGGTTGATGGATTTGAGGCATTCAACTTAGCAGAGCTGGGAAGCATATGGTAAAGATAAACACATTAGAAATTTGGGGCTAATTACTAGAAAGTTCAATTTATTTACTTAGAATATGATAGTCAAGGAAAATCACTTAAGTTTATTAGTGTGACACTCAGGATACATCTACTTATTTGAAAGCATGACTTCAGCCATGCTGTACATCTCTGGGGTCTTTTCAGGGTCCTGAAACCATGAACCCTCAAATAAGCCCAGTTTCTGTTGCTAGCTATTTCACTCCTTGGCTCAAGTGGGAAAAACTCTAGCAAGGCCAAGAGGCTCTGCAAGCATGGAGAGACTGGTCTGCAAAAGACACATGAGAACTCCCGGTGTATAATACATATACCTGTGGCATTAATCAACAGCTGTTGAAATAACACTGCTCAAAAATCAATTCCCAAATCTCAGTAGCTTCTAACAACATACATAGCAAAATTGATAAGCATGCCTTACTCATAAATATGGAATCAGTTTGTTGCTTAGAGCAGTCAAGTGCACTTGGGCTTGGTGTTGCCTGGGGTTAAATGTCAGATTCATGCCAGTGTCTTGTATCTTTCCTTCCGAGCAAATATCTGAGTGTTCTCTTCCAGTGACAAATGCAAGAGTACAACAGAGTTGGAAGAGTTGTGTGATGAAAAACCTTGATTTGAACTAGGTACACTATTCCTTTCATTCATATTGTTTGACCAAAGCAATGGACATGACCTGTTATATGAGTGAATCACAAGTATATTCCCTGTCCCCAAATAGGGGAGAGTGAGTGCTGAAAATTAATTCAACGATGCACACTTATGTTTTCATGTGTTTTTAAGCATGTCTTTTGTTTTCCTCCTCAGTTTAGAATTCAATAATACAGGTAAATGCATTTGAAAAAAACTTATGTAGAAATAAGTAGAATAAAGAATATATAATGCGTTTGGTAGTACTGTAGCACTATGTCCTGTTATTCATCGATTTGCTTGGGTGGGCACCAGTAATGTCTCCATTGTGAGACTTGCTGTTACTGTTTTTGGCATATCAGATACATCATGGGTAGCTTGCCAGGCTTTGCTGTGCGGGCTTTTCTGTACGGGCAGTATACTCTTGGTAACTTGTCAGGCTCTCCAAGAGGAATGGATGAATTGAATTCCAGCCGGTCGTGTGCAAGGCAAAAGCCCTACCCACTGTGCTATAATGAGTTTGGTAAGTGCAAAGTGAGATAAAATATTATAAATATGAAAACATTTATTAAGTAGCCACAATGAGTATGTGCCATGAAATGTGCAGTCTTGATAATAAAAGACTCGATTCTTGTCTGCTAGTCGACACTATGTAACAAACTCAAAATATAGTTTTCAATAGGAAAAACATCCTACTGGACATGATTGTATAGCTGTTTTCATAGAAAGTAGTTTGATCATACATTAACAAATATTTATTGAGATTTACCATACACAAACTATTGTGCAAGACACCATTTGGTAGTCTTTAGGGTAAGTGGTAGAGTTTCTTGAAGGAGGGCTGAGGAGAAATATAAAGATAAATATATTTTGAATATGGTTCTCTGGAAGCTTAAACTATGATTCTTTGCTCACATCCTTCCCTTCTTTTCTATACTATGATGAGGCACAACATAATGGTTATGATCACATTTTTATAGAGACATATTTCAAGGACTTGAATTCTTGCTCCATCAGTTACTATATCTATCTTCCTAGTTTAGTTATTTAACTTCTGTGCACCTCCACTTATTTGTCTGTAAAATGCAGAAAATAACTGTAGTAGAAGCTATGCATGTTTTAAACACACCCCCTAGGCATTTACCAGTTCCTGTTGAAGGCCACTTTCTGTGGAGACAAATGAGTTTCTGCCTGAGAACTCTTGGGCTCTGGTCACAAGTAACAATCTGCTCCGAAAAATGTTCAGCCAATGATAGATATGAAGCTTGTGTGGAAGATGAAAATGATCAAAATGACAAAATGGAAAGTCTGGATCTGAAAGATGAATTAAATAATGAGAAAAAAAATCACTAGAAAATAATAGAAAAGAAAAAGAGTCAGAATTTGCAGAAAAGGATCAGATGAGCTCTGATCCAAAGAACTAAATGTAAAACAATAAAACAATGTAAGAAAATATTTTCAGGGTCCTGAGCAATAGTACAGCAGGGAGGGCATGCGTTTACCTTGCATGCAGCCGAGCTGGGTTCAATCCACTGTATCCCATGTTGTCTCTGAAGCCCCTCCAGGAGTAATTCCTGAGTGCAGAGTGAGAGTCCCTGATCTTTGCTGGGTGTGATCCAAAAAGCCAAAAAAAAATTGTTTCAGAAATCTGCGGGACAATGTTAATCATCCCCAAATTCAGCATTGCTGAATTCCAGCAAGAACGAAAGAGGCAGAGAAATATTTGAATAATTTAATGCTATTTCCAATGTTTTCTAAATTTACAAAAATAACCAGGAAGACCACCAAAACATGAGCACAAAAACTTTAAAGAAAATCATATTTAATTACTAGTCAGATTGTTGAGATCCAGCAATAAAGAGAATATTTTGATAGTAATAAGAGAAAATTATAAAGTAAAGTAAAGTAAAGGCCCTCCCGTTGATCATCGATTTGCTCGAGCGGGCCCAGTAACGTCTCCATTGGAGACTGTTGTTACTGTGTCTGGCATATCGAATACTCTCGGTAGCTTGAGAAAATTATAATTACAGAAAATCAATGATATTATTAATAGATAACTTCTCATCAGAAACAAAAATTCAGAAAATTTCAGTATTGAGAGACAATTGCCAATCAAGAATTATATATACTAAAGTACTCCTTAAAAATAAAAGGCATTTATTTTCAGATCAGCTAAAATGAGAATATTCATTAGCATGCATATAAGATCTCTTCTAGAAAGAAATGCTAAAAGTAGTTCTCCAGACTAAACACAAATACTGCCGAGAATAATATAAATCTATGTGAAGGAAATAAGGCATCCAAAATGACAAGCTTGATGCGATAATGATATACTCTGAGTATATAGTACATATTTTCTCATAATGATATTAAATAGTTAATGATTAAGGAAAATAATGACAGCATTATAAAGATTATAAAATATTGCTAGAATAAATATTAAAACTATAGCACAAAGAATTATAGAAGATATATGCAAACTAATTTTTGCAAATTCTCTTCTTTGGAAGTAATTTAATGTTGGTTCAAAGGGATAGGGGAATAAATGAATAAGTTCTAGAAAAGAAAATTAATAAAATTGAGGCATAAGAATCAGTGGGTATGCAAACAACACGAAAAGTCACTGAACATTGTACTAAAAGAAAGCAGAAGAAAGATTAAACAAAACTTAAAGAGAGGAACTTTAAAAGGATATACACAGATTTAAAATAATACTGTAGCACTGTCCTCCCATTGTTCATCAATTTGCTCGAGCGGGCCCAGTAATGTCTCCATTGTGAGACTTGTTGTTACTGTGTTCGGTATATCGAATACACCACAGGTAGCTTTCCAGGCTTTGCCGTGTGGGCAAGATGGACCTAAAATAAAACTTGTTAAGAAAATCAGTTATGATTAGCAAATTCACTTGCATTTGCTAATCATATTAGAGGTGCTTGAAGTGAGGGAAGAAAGACAGATAATAAAGAAGAAAACTCTTGATTC
Source organism: Sorex fumeus (assembly GCF_029834395.1). NCBI lineage: Eukaryota > Metazoa > Chordata > Mammalia > Eulipotyphla > Soricidae > Sorex > Sorex fumeus. Next base: position 63,773,468 of record NW_026606059.1, read on the forward strand.
CTAGTAGAGAGATATTCATTGGTTGTAAAAAGCTACACACGCTGAAGGTTGTGTGTTCGTGGGCTCTCTGGGCAGCTCTATCTCACTGCCTACGTTCGGTGCTCTAGAGCCGCTGTGTGTGGACTGTATCGGGATGGCTATTGGCCAAGGGCAGGCGAAGGAAGGAACGAGAACCCGGCTGGCTGGTCTCAGTTGCGGTTTATTCCAATCTCATTCCCATTCACTCCTGTCTCTCTCTCCTCTCCCGGTCCCCAATCTGGAACCCTGGGTCTTTCTGGCTCTGCCTCTCGATTTTGCACTTGATCCCCCAGCCCACACTTACAGTGTAGTTAAATCCCCAAACCTTGAGGGGCTGGGCTTACACATAGGTGTGGTCACAATTAATAGGGTTAAAGTTCTTTCCCTCAGGGGATGCTGCTTCTAGGACAGATTCTCTTTCAGCAGGAATCCCATGGGTGTGTTTCTCCTCTCCTTGTCCAACAAACATATATGCATTCATAATATTAATCATTTTGTATGGACACAGTAAAAGATGCATTAAGCTTATAGAATTGCTTTCCTGGGGTCATCTCGATCTCAAACTACAGTGCTCAGGCCAGATTAGTCTTTCCTATCCCTAGCAGGGTCCTAGTCTCCTTGTCACTTTTGGATCATGACAACATTTGTCCATGATCAAGCTCTTAACTTATAGTTAAGAATTGTGGCACTTTGGCCAGGCCCATCTTGATGCCAGGGTAGCACATAGCTTACCACTTGCCCTGGTTTCATCCGGTCCCTCATCAGGACCCTGCTTTTGGGAGTTCTAGGAAGTAAAGGCAAGTGAGGCTTAGGTGAGAAAACAGATGCCCAGGAGGAAAATATCACTGGGAGTCACATTACAAAAGCATAACAAATACTGTCTTCTTGTGTCCATACAAAAAGGACATTGCTCTGAATAAACTATGCAAAGGACTTAGGGAGAAGAGAAAAACAATATTTACAAGTCAACGGAGCACAAAGAAAGAAGTTACAGATAAACACAGAGGAATGGGAGCACTGTGATGGGAGCAACACAATAATCCTAAACTACCTGAGGCTATGCAGGAAGGACAAAAACAGTGTTATCCTACAATTGGTATAACATTTCTTCCCACTGTATTCAATGGGAAAGAAGGACTTGATTGGAGACTGCAGAGAAAGAGAAAACCACAGTATACCACTGGAGATGATGACACACTTAACATCACTCTGAACTCCAATACCAAAGGAAGTAAGCATATCATTCTCTTTTTTTTTTTTTCCCTTTATTTTATTTTATTTTTTTTAAAGTTGTAGATTTACAATTTTTTGTGCTTTGGTTTCAATTATACAATGATCAGATACCCATCCCTCCACCAGTGCCCATTTTCCACCACCATGGATAGTATCCCTCCCACCCCCATCCCCCCATCCCCCCGTCTCTGTGGCAGGGCAATCCCCTGTGTTCTCTCTCTCCTTTTGGGTGTTGTGGTCTGCAAAAGAGGCATTGAGTGGCAAACATGTTCAGTCCATAGTCTACTTTCGACATGCATCTCCCCTCCTGGGAGGATCCTCCAAACATCCTTTATTTGGTGCTCCCTTCTCTATCTGAATAGCCCTTTCCTCTAGGATACCCGGCTGGCCTCTAAGTTATGGAGTAACGCTCCTGGTGCTGATCTCAGCTATTCTTGGGTATTAATCTCATACTTTGTTACTTTATATCCCCCAGATGAATGCAATCTTTCTATGTCTATCCCTCTCTTTCTGACTCATTTCGCTTAGCATGATACTTTCCATATTGTACCACTTGTATGTAAATTTCATGACTTCATCTTTTCTAAGAGCTACATAGTACTCCATTGTGTAGATGTACCAAAGTTTCTTTAACCAGTCATCTGTTCTTGGGCATTCAGGTTTCTTCCAGTTTCTGGCTATTGTAAAGAGGGCTGCAATGAACAAACAAGTGCAGATGTCACTTCGACTATACATTTTTGCCTCTCTGGGATATATTCCCAGGAGTGGTATTGCTGGGTCAAATGGGAGCTCAATTTCTAATTTTTTGAGAATCGTCCATACTGTTTTCCAGAAGGGCTGAACCAGTGGACATTCCCACCAACAGTGAAGGAGTGTCCCTTTCTCGCCACATCCACGCCAGCATCGGTTGCTTTTGTTCTTTTGAATGTGGGCCAGTCTCTGAGGTGTGAGATGGTATCTCATTGTGGTTTTGATCTGCATCTCCCTGATGATTAATGATGTAGAGCATTTTCTCATGTGCTTTTTTGCCATTCGGATTTCTTCTTTGAGAAAGTTTCTGTTCATTTCATTGCCCCATTTTTGGATGGGGTTGGATGTTTTCTTCTTGTGGAGTTTAACCAGTATTTTGTATATCCTGGATATCAACCCCTTGTCAGATGTGTATTCGGTGAATATCCTTTCCCATTCTGTAGACTGTCTTTGTATTTTGGACACTGTTTCTTTGGAGGTGCAGAAGCTTCTTAGTTTAAGATAGTCCCATTTATCTATCTCTGTTTTCACTTGCTCGGCCAGTGGCGTGGCATCTTTGAAGATACCATTAGCTTCAATGTCATGGAGGGTTTTGCCAGCTTTATCTTCAATGTACCTTATGGTTTCTGGTCTGATGTTGAGGTCTTTAATCCATTTTGATCTTACTTTTGTACATGGTGTTAGGCAGAGTTCTGAGCCTATTTTTTTTGCATGTAGCCGTCCAGTGATGCCAACACAATTTATTAAAGAGGCTTTCCTTACTCCACTTCACATTACTTGCACCTTTATCAAAGATTAGATGAGCATATGATTGAGGAGAGATGTCAGTGTATTCAACCCTGTTCCATTGGTCTGCAGTTCTGCCTTTGTTCCAGTACCATGCTGTTTTAATTATTACTGCTTTGTAGTACAGTTTGAAGTTCGGGAGGTTGATTCCTCCCATTTTCTTTTTCCCAAGAATTGCTTTAGCTATTCGTGGGGGCTTATTGTTCCATATAAATTTCAAGAGTGTTTGCTCCATTTCTTTGAAGAATGTCATGGGTATCCTTATAGGGATTGCATTGAATTTATACAATGCTTTCGGTAGTATTGCCATTTTGACAATGTTAAGTCTCCCGACCCATGAGCAGGGGATATCTTTCCATTTCCTCATGTCCTCTTTTATTTCCTGAAGTAGCGTTTTGTAGTTTTCTTTGTACAGGTCCTTTACTTCCTTAGTTAAGCTGATTCCTAGGTACTTGATTTTCTGGGGCCCAATTGTGAATGGGATTGTTTTTTTCATGTTGCTTTCTTCTCTCTCACTGTTTGCGTATAGGAAAGCCATGGACTTTTGCGTATTGATTTTATAACCTGCAACTTTACTATACGAGTCTATTGTTTCTAAGAGTTTTTTGGTGGAAGTTATTGGGTTCTCTAAGTAGAGTATCATATCATCTGCGAATAGTGAGAGCTTGATTTCTTCCTTTCCTACCTGAATGCCCTTAATATCTTTTTCCTGCCTAATCGCTATTGCAAGTACTTCCAGTACTATATTGAACAGCAGTGGAGAGAGTGGGCATCCCTGTCTCGTCCCTGATCTTAGAGGGAAGGCTCTCAGTTTTTCCCCATTGAGGATGATGCTTGCTGTAGGCTTGTGGTAGATGGCTTTAATTATGTTGAGGAAGGTCCCCTCTATACCCATTTTGGCTAGGGTTTTCATCATAAAGGGGTGCTGGATCTTATCAAATGCTTTCTCTGCATCTATTGATATGATCATATGCTTTTTATCTTTTCTTTTGTTGATATGGTGGATTATGTTGATTGATTTCCGAATGTTGAACCATCCTTGCATCCCTGGGATGAATCCTACTTGGTCATGGTGTATGATCTTTTTGATGAGTAGTTGGATTCTATTTGCTAGTAGTTTGTTGAGGATCTTTGCATCTGTGTTCATCAGGGATATCGGCCTGTAATTCTCTTTCTTTGTGGTATCTCTGTCTGCTTTTGGTATCAGTGTGATATTTGCTTCGTAGAAACTGTTTGGAAGTGTTTTTGATATTTCAATTTCGTGGAAAAGCTTAAAGAGTATTGGGAGTAAGTCCTCTTTAAAGATTTGGAAGAATTCACTAGTGAATCCATCCGGGCCAGGACTTTTGTGCTTGGGGAGACTTTTTATTACCATTTCAATTTCCTTGATGGTGATAGGTCTGTTCAGGTATTCCAGGTCTTCTTGGTTCAGCCTTGGGAGTCTGTAGGAGTCTAGGAATTTATCCATTTCCTCGAGGTTTTGATGTTCCGTGGCATAAAGCTTCTCAAAGTACTCCCTGAGGATCCTCTGAATTTCTGTGGTTTCTGTTGTAATGACCCCCTTTTCATTTCTGATTCGGTTTATTAGGGTTTTCTCTCTCCCTTTCTTTGTGAGTTTTGCTAGAGGCTTATCGATCTTGTTAATTTTCTCAAAGAACCAGCTCTTGGTTTCATTGATCTTTCGGATTGTTTTTTGGGTTTCCATCTCGTTAATCTCTGCTCTGAGTTTTATTATTTCCTTTCTCCTGTTCGGGTTGTGCTCCTTTTTTTGGTCCTCCTCCAAGCTCTTAAGCTGTGAGGTTAGGTTACTTATGTGTGCTCGCTCCTCCTTCCTGAGGAATGCTTGTAGAGCTATAAACTTTCCTCTTAACACAGCCTTTGCTGTGTCCCATAAGTTTTGGTAACTCGTGTTCTCATTTTCATTCGTTTCTAGGAATCTTTTGATTTCCTCTTTGATTTCCTGTCTAATCCACTCGTTGTTCAATAGTGCACTGTTTAATTTCCAGGTGTTTGATTTAGTTTTCTGTTTTTGTGTGTGATTTACTTCTAATTTCAGCGCATTATGGTCTGAGAAGATTGTTGATACAATCTCTACCTTCTTAATTTTATGGAGGCATGTTTTGTGGCTCAGCATGTGGTCTATCTTGGAGAATGTTCCATGTACGCTTGAGAAGAATGTGTATTCAGCTTTTCGTGGATGAAGTGTCCTGTATATATCTACTAAGTCCCTTTCTTCCATTGTTTCCCTCAAATGAAGTATGTCCTTGCTAAGCTTGAGTCTGGTTGATCTATCAAGAGGTGACAAAGCAGTGTTGAAGTCTCCCACTAGTATTGTGTTGCTATTGATGTCTTTTTCCAAATCTATGAGTAGTTGTTTTAAGTACTTTGCTGGTCTCTCATTAGGTGCATATACATTTATTATTGTAAGTTCTTCCTGTTGTACAGATCCTCTGATCAATAAGTAATGGCCTTCACTGTCTCTTATGACCTTCCTCACTCTGAAATCAATGTGGTCTGATATAAGGATGGCTACCCCAGCTTTTTTATGGGAGCTGTTTGCCTGTAGGATTGTTTTCCAGCCTTTGACTCTGAGTCTGTGTTTGCTTTGACTATTGAGATGCGTTTCTTGCAGGCAGCAGAATGTTGGGTTCAATTTTCTAATCCATCCTGCCACTCTATGTCTTTTAATTGGTGCGTTTAGCCCATTGACATTGAGAGAGATTATTGTTATGGGATTTTGTCCCATTGTTATGTTAAAATTGGGTGTATTTGAGGAGCCTTTCTTGCCTTAAAGTAGCCCATTTAGTTGTTCTTGTAACCATGGTTTTGAGTCTATGAAGTTCCTGAGCTGTTGTTTGTCTGTGAAACTGTGTGTTGTTCCTTCTATTATGAATGAGAGTCTTGCTGGGAAAAGTATTTTGGGGGAGGCATTTATTTCATTGAGTTTTTTTACTATGTCCCACCACTGTTTTCGGGCCATGAGGGTTTCATCAGAAAAATCAGCTGTGAATTTTAAGGATGCTCCTTTGTAAGAGATTTCTTTCTTCGATCTTGCTGCTTTCAGAATTTTGTCTCTGTCTAAGGTTTTGGTCATTTTGATCAGAATGTGTCTTGGGGTATTTTTATTCGGATTTCTTCTAGCTGGTACCCTTCGGGCCTCCTGAATGTGGTCACAGGTTTTCTTCAGCTCTGGAAATGTTGTAGCAATGATGTCTTTGACAGTTTCTTCTTCATCGAGGTTTTCTTCCTGTCCCTCTGGGACTCCAATAATTCTTATGTTACCCCTCTTGGCTTCATCACGATCTTCTCTTGCCATCTGTTCCCGAATTGTGAGTCTCTTTTCCATTTTCTGCTCTTTTCGGGAGAGTCTCTGAACTTCATCTTCGAGCTCACTGATTCTGTTCTCAGCCGCTGTTACTCTGCTGCTGAGACCTTCCACTGAGCTTTTCAATTCGCCTACGAGATTTTTCAGGTCTGACATTTCTGATTGCATTTTCCTCATTTCTGCCTTCAGATCCTCTTGTCTTCTATTGGCATTGCTTTCCATTGTTTCTTTTAATTCCCTAAGCATCCTAAGTAGCTCCCTTCTGAATTCCTTGTCAGAGAGGTTGTCTAACACTACAGTACTGTTGGTGTCATCTGGGCTAGAATCTTCAATATGAATGTTTGGTGGGCTTTTGCGTTGCTTTACCATTGTGAGAGGTGTGGTTTAGTCCTTCACGTTCAGTGTTACTATTCTGCTTGATATGCAGTGTGAGTTAAGATAGGCTTATGAGTTATTGGCAACTGTATTTCTAGTGGCTGAGCTAAAATAGAGAAGTTTCCATCTAAGAAGTTAGCTTATGGTTCCTATGGCATATGTAGTGGGAAAATATTTCGCGGCCGCATTAGCGGCCGCGGCTCCGGAAACAGTCCCTGGCACTGGGCGAGGAGTTGGGAATGTCTCCTGTTTGGAATTGGAGACGTTCAGCTTTGTTGCCCAGAGCTGGGCCTCTGTGCCCGTCCCACGCGGCTCAGGGGTTGAAAACCGGCTGTCTCGGGTCTGTTTCTAGCTGCGCGTGCCCAGAGAGGAACCCAGGCCCTTGGGGGCGGGCTGTACCTGTTGGAATTGGAGCCGTTCAGCTTTGTTGCCCAGAGCTGGGCCTCTGTGCCCGTCCCACGCGGCTCAGGAGTTGAAAACCGGCTGTCTCGGGTCTGTTTCTAGCTGCGCGTGCCCAGAGAGGAACCCAGGCCCTTGGGGGCGGGCTGTACCTGTTGGAATTGGAGCCGTTCAGCTTTGTTGCCCAGAGCTGGGCCTCTGTGCCCGTCCGACGCGGCTCAGGGGTTGAAAACCGGCTGTCTCGGGTCTGTTTCTAGCTGCGCGTGCCCAGAGAGGAACCCAGGCCCTTGGAGGCGGGCTGTACCTGTTGGAATTGGAGCCGTTCAGCTTTGTTGCCCAGAGCTGGGCCTCTGTGCCCGTCCCACGCGGCTCAGGGGTTGAAAACCGGCTGTCTCGGGTCTGTTTCTAGCTGCGCGTGCCCAGAGAGGAACCCAGGCCCTTGGGGGCGGGCTGTACCTGTTGGAATTGGAGCCGCTCAGCTTTGTTGCCCAGAGCTGGGCCTCTGTGCCCGTCCCACGCGGCTCAGGGGTTGAAAACCGGCTGTCTCGGGTCTGTTTCTAGCTGCGCGTGCCCAGAGAGGAACCCAGGCCCTTGGGGGCGGGCTGTACCTGTTGGAATTGGAGCCGTTCAGCTTTGTTGCCCAGAGCTGGGCCTCTGTGCCCGTCCCACGCGGCTCAGGGGTTGAAAACCGGCTGTCTCGGGTCTGTTTCTAGCTGCGCGTGCCCAGAGAGGAACCCAGGCCCTTGGGGGCGGGCTGTACCTGTTGGAATTGGAGCCGTTCAGCTTTGTTGCCCAGAGCTGGGCCTCTGTGCCCGTCCCACGCGGCTCAGGGGTTGAAAACCGGCTGTCTCGGGGCTGTTTCTAGCTGCACGTGCCCAGAGAGGAACCCAGGCCCTTGGGGGCGGGCTGTACCTGTTGGAATTGGAGCCGTTCAGCTTTGTTGCCCAGAGCTGGGCCTCTGTGCCCGTCCCACGCGGCTCAGGGGTTGAAAACCGGCTGTCTCGGGGCTGTTTCTAGCTGCGCGTGCCCAGAGAGGAACCCAAGCCCTTGGGGGCGGGCTGTACCTGTTGGAATTGGAGCCGTTCAGCTTTGTTGCCCAGAGCTGGGCCTCTGTGCCCGTCCCACGCGGCTCAGGGGTTGAAAACCGGCTGTCTCGGGGCTGTTTCTAGCTGCGCGTGCCCAGAGAGGAACCCAGGCCCTTGGGGGCGGGCTGTACCTGTTGGAATTGGAGCCGTTCAGCTTTGTTGCCCAGAGCTGGGCCTCTGTGCCCGTCCCACGCGGCTCAGGGGTTGAAAACCGGCTGTCTCGGGGCTGTTTCTAGCTGCGCGTGCCCAGAGAGGAACCCAGGCCCTTGGGGGCGGGCTGTACCTGTTGGAATTGGAGCCGTTCAGCTTTGTTGCCCAGAGCTGGGCCTCTGTGCCCGTCCCACGCGGCTCAGGGGTTGAAAACCGGCTGTCTCGGGGCTGTTTCTAGCTGCGCGTGCCCAGAGAGGAACCCAGGCCCTTGGGGGCGGGCTGTACCTGTTGGAATTGGAGCCGTTCAGCTTTGTTGCCCAGAGCTGGGACTCTGTGCCCGTCCCACGCGGCTCAGGGGTTGAAAACCGGCTGTCTCGGGTCTGTTTCTAGCTGCGCGTGGCCAGAGAGGAACCCAGGCCCTTGGGGGCGGGCTGTACCTGTTGGAATTGGAGCCGTTCAGCTTTGTTGCCCAGAGCTGGGCCTCTGTGCCCGTCCCACGCGGCTCAGGGGTTGAAAACCGGCTGTCTCGGGGCTGTTTCTAGCTGCGCGTGCCCAGAGAGGAACCCAGGCCCTTGGGGGCGGGCTGTACCTGTTGGAAATGGAGCCGCTCACCTTTGTTGCCCAGAGCTGGGCCTCTGTGCCCGTCCCACGCGGCTCAGGGGTTGAAAACCGGCTGTCTCGGGTCTGTTTCTAGCTGCGCGTGCCCAGAGAGGAACCCAGGCCCTTGGGGGCGGGCTGTACCTGTTGGAATTGGAGCCGTTCAGCTTTGTTGCCCAGAGCTGGGCCTCTGTGCCCGTCCCACGTGGCTCAGGGGTTGAAAACCGGCTGTCTCGGGTCTGTTTCTAGCTGCGCGTGCCCAGAGAGGAACCCAGGCCCTTGGGGGCGGGCTGTACCTGTTGGAATTGGAGCCGTTCAGCTTTGTTGCCCAGAGCTGGGCCTCTGTGCCCGTCCCACGCGGCTCAGGGGTTGAAAACCGGCTGTCTCGGGTCTGTTTCTAGCTGCGCGTGCCCAGAGAGGAACCCAGGCCCTTGGGGGCGGGCTGTACCTGTTGGAATTGGAGCCGTTCAGCTTTGTTGCCCAGAGCTGGGCCTCTGTGCCCGTCCCACGCGGCTCAGGGGTTGAAAACCGGCTGTCTCGGGGCTGTTTCTAGCTGCACGTGCCCAGAGAGGAACCCAGGCCCTTGGGGGCGGGCTGTACCTGTTGGAATTGGAGCCGTTCAGCTTTGTTGCCCAGAGCTGGGCCTCTGTGCCCGTCCCACGCGGCTCAGGGGTTGAAAACCGGCTGTCTCGGGGCTGTTTCTAGCTGCGCGTGCCCAGAGAGGAACCCAAGCCCTTGGGGGCGGGCTGTACCTGTTGGAATTGGAGCCGTTCAGCTTTGTTGCCCAGAGCTGGGCCTCTGTGCCCGTCCCACGCGGCTCAGGGGTTGAAAACCGGCTGTCTCGGGGCTGTTTCTAGCTGCGCGTGCCCAGAGAGGAACCCAGGCCCTTGGGGGCGGGCTGTACCTGTTGGAATTGGAGCCTTTCAGCTTTGTTGCCCAGAGCTGGGCCTCTGTGCCCGTCCCACGCGGCTCAGGGGTTGAAAACCGGCTGTCTCGGGGCTGTTTCTAGCTGCGCGTGCCCAGAGAGGAACCCAGGCCCTTGGGGGCGGGCTGTACCTGTTGGAATTGGAGCCGTTCAGCTTTGTTGCCCAGAGCTGGGCCTCTGTGCCCGTCCCACGCGGCTCAGGGGTTGAAAACCGGCTGTCTCGGGGCTGTTTCTAGCTGCGCGTGCCCAGAGAGGAACCCAGGCCCTTGGGGGCGGGCTGTACCTGTTGGAATTGGAGCCGTTCAGCTTTGTTGCCCAGAGCTGGGCCTCTGTGCCCGTCCCACGCGGCTCAGGGGTTGAAAACCGGCTGTCTCGGGTCTGTTTCTAGCTGCGCGTGGCCAGAGAGGAACCCAGGCCCTTGGGGGCGGGCTGTACCTGTTGGAATTGGAGCCGTTCAGCTTTGTTGCCCAGAGCTGGGCCTCTGTGCCCGTCCCACGCGGCTCAGGGATTGAAAACCGGCTGTCTCGGGGCTGTTTCTAGCTGCGCGTGCCCAGAGAGGAACCCAGGCCCTTGGGGGCGGGCTGTACCTGTTGGAATTGGAGCCGTTCAGCTTTGTTGCCCAGAGCTGGGCCTCTGTGCCCGTCCCACGCGGCTCAGGGGTTGAAAACCGGCTGTCTCGGGTCTGTTTCTAGCTGCGCGTGCCCAGAGAGGAACCCAGGCCCTTGGGGGCGGGCTGTACCTGTTGGAATTGGAGCCGTTCAGCTTTGTTGCCCAGAGCTGGGCCTCTGTGCCCGTCCCACGCGGCTCAGGGGTTGAAAACCGGCTGTCTCGGGTCTGTTTCTAGCTGCGCGTGCCCAGAGAGGAACCCAGGCCCTTGGGGGCGGGCTGTACCTGTTGGAATTGGAGCCGTTCAGCTTTGTTGCCCAGAGCTGGGCCTCTGTGCCCGTCCCATGCGGCTCAGGGGTTGAAAACCGGCTGTCTCGGGTCTGTTTCTAGCTGCGCGTGGCCAGAGAGGAACCCAGGCCCTTGGGGGCGGGCTGTACCTGTTGGAATTGGAGCCGTTCAGCTTTGTTGCCCAGAGCTGGGCCTCTGTGCCCGTCCCACGCGGCTCAGGGGTTGAAAACCGGCTGTCTCGGATCTGTTTCTAGCTGCGCGTGCCCAGAGAGGAACCCAGGCCCTTGGGGGCGGGCTGTACCTGTTGGAATTGGAGCCGTTCAGCTTTGTTGCCCAGAGCTGGGCCTCTGTGCCCGTCCCACGCGGCTCAGGGATTGAAAACTGGCTGTCTCGGGGCTGTTTCTAGCTGCGCGTGCCCAGAGAGGAACCCAGGCCCTTGGGGGCGGGCTGTACCTGTTGGAATTGGAGCCGTTCAGCTTTGTTGCCCAGAGCTGGGCCTCTGTGCCCGTCCCACGCGGCTCAGGGGTTGAAAACCGGCTGTCTCGGGTCTGTTTCTAGCTGCGCGTGCCCAGAGAGGAACCCAGGCCCTTGGGGGCGGGCTGTACCTGTTGGAATTGGAGCCGTTCAGCTTTGTTGCCCAGAGCTGGGCCTCTGTGCCCGTCCCACGCGGCTCAGGGGTTGAAAACCGGCTGTCTCGGGTCTGTTTCTAGCTGCGCGTGCCCAGAGAGGAACACAGGCCCTTGGGGGCGGGCTGTACCTGTTGGAATTGGAGCCGTTCAGCTTTGTTGCCCAGAGCTGGGCCTCTGTGCCCGTCCCACGCGGCTCAGGGGTTGAAAACCGGCTGTCTCGGGGCTGTTTCTAGCTGCGCGTGCCCAGAGAGGAACCCAGGCCCTTGGGGGCGGGCTGTACCTGTTGGAATTGGAGCCGCTCAGCTTTGTTGCCCAGAGCTGGGCCTCTGTGCCCGTCCCACGCGGCTCAGGGGTTGAAAACCGGCTGTCTCGGGTCTGTTTCTAGCTGCGCGTGCCCAGAGAGGAACCCAGGCCCTTGGGGGCGGGCTGTACCTGTTGGAATTGGAGCCGTTCAGCTTTGTTGCCCAGAGCTGGGCCTCTGTGCCCGTCCCACGCGGCTCAGGGGTTGAAAACCGGCTGTCTCGGGTCTGTTTCTAGCTGCGCGTGCCCAGAGAGGAACCCAGGCCCTTGGGGGCGGGCTGTACCTGTTGGAATTGGAGCCGTTCAGCTTTGTTGCCCAGAGCTGGGCCTCTGTGCCCGTCCCACGCGGCTCAGGAGTTGAAAACCGGCTGTCTCGGGTCTGTTTCTAGCTGCGCGTGCCCAGAGAGGAACCCAGGCCCTTGGGGGCGGGCTGTACCTGTTGGAATTGGAGCCGTTCAGCTTTGTTGCCCAGAGCTGGGCCTCTGTGCCCGTCCCACGCGGCTCAGGGGTTGAAAACCGGCTGTCTCGGGGCTGTTTCTAGCTGCACGTGCCCAGAGAGGAACCCAGGCCCTTGGGGGCGGGCTGTACCTGTTGGAATTGGAGCCGTTCAGCTTTGTTGCCCAGAGCTGGGCCTCTGTGCCCGTCCCACGCGGCTCAGGGGTTGAAAACCGGCTGTCTCGGGGCTGTTTCTAGCTGCGCGTGCCCAGAGAGGAACCCAAGCCCTTGGGGGCGGGCTGTACCTGTTGGAATTGGAGCCGTTCAGCTTTGTTGCCCAGAGCTGGGCCTCTGTGCCCGTCCCACGCGGCTCAGGGGTTGAAAACCGGCTGTCTCGGGGCTGTTTCTAGCTGCGCGTGCCCAGAGAGGAACCCAGGCCCTTGGGGGCGGGCTGTACCTGTTGGAATTGGAGCCTTTCAGCTTTGTTGCCCAGAGCTGGGCCTCTGTGCCCGTCCCACGCGGCTCAGGGGTTGAAAACCGGCTGTCTCGGGGCTGTTTCTAGCTGCGCGTGCCCAGAGAGGAACCCAGGCCCTTGGGGGCGGGCTGTACCTGTTGGAATTGGAGCCGTTCAGCTTTGTTGCCCAGAGCTGGGCCTCTGTGCCCGTCCCACGCGGCTCAGGGGTTGAAAACCGGCTGTCTCGGGGCTGTTTCTAGCTGCGCGTGCCCAGAGAGGAACCCAGGCCCTTGGGGGCGGGCTGTACCTGTTGGAATTGGAGCCGCTCAGCTTTGTTGCCCAGAGCTGGGCCTCTGTGCCCGTCCCACGCGGCTCAGGGGTTGAAAACCGGCTGTCTCGGGTCTGTTTCTAGCTGCGCGTGCCCAGAGAGGAACCCAGGCCCTTGGGGGCGGGCTGTACCTGTTGGAATTGGAGCCGTTCAGCTTTGTTGCCCAGAGCTGGGCCTCTGTGCCCGTCCCATGCGGCTCAGGGGTTGAAAACCGGCTGTCTCGGGTCTGTTTCTAGCTGCGCGTGGCCAGAGAGGAACCCAGGCCCTTGGGGGCGGGCTGTACCTGTTGGAATTGGAGCCGTTCAGCTTTGTTGCCCAGAGCTGGGCCTCTGTGCCCGTCCCACGCGGCTCAGGGGTTGAAAACCGGCTGTCTCGGATCTGTTTCTAGCTGCGCGTGCCCAGAGAGGAACCCAGGCCCTTGGGGGCGGGCTGTACCTGTTGGAATTGGAGCCGTTCAGCTTTGTTGCCCAGAGCTGGGCCTCTGTGCCCGTCCCACGCGGCTCAGGGATTGAAAACCGGCTGTCTCGGGGCTGTTTCTAGCTGCGCGTGCCCAGAGAGGAACCCAGGCCCTTGGGGGCGGGCTGTACCTGTTGGAATTGGAGCCGTTCAGCTTTGTTGCCCAGAGCTGGGCCTCTGTGCCCGTCCCACGCGGCTCAGGGGTTGAAAACCGGCTGTCTCGGGTCTGTTTCTAGCTGCGCGTGCCCAGAGAGGAACCCAGGCCCTTGGGGGCGGGCTGTACCTGTTGGAATTGGAGCCGTTCAGCTTTGTTGCCCAGAGCTGGGCCTCTGTGCCCGTCCCACGCGGCTCAGGGGTTGAAAACCGGCTGTCTCGGGTCTGTTTCTAGCTGCGCGTGCCCAGAGAGGAACCCAGGCCCTTGGGGGCGGGCTGTACCTGTTGGAATTGGAGCCGTTCAGCTTTGTTGCCCAGAGCTGGGCCTCTGTGCCCGTCCCATGCGGCTCAGGGGTTGAAAACCGGCTGTCTCGGGTCTGTTTCTAGCTGCGCGTGGCCAGAGAGGAACCCAGGCCCTTGGGGGCGGGCTGTACCTGTTGGAATTGGAGCCGTTCAGCTTTGTTGCCCAGAGCTGGGCCTCTGTGCCCGTCCCACGCGGCTCAGGGGTTGAAAACCGGCTGTCTCGGATCTGTTTCTAGCTGCGCGTGCCCAGAGAGGAACCCAGGCCCTTGGGGGCGGGCTGTACCTGTTGGAATTGGAGCCGTTCAGCTTTGTTGCCCAGAGCTGGGCCTCTGTGCCCGTCCCACGCGGCTCAGGGATTGAAAACCGGCTGTCTCGGGGCTGTTTCTAGCTGCGCGTGCCCAGAGAGGAACCCAGGCCCTTGGGGGCGGGCTGTACCTGTTGGAATTGGAGCCGTTCAGCTTTGTTGCCCAGAGCTGGGCCTCTGTGCCCGTCCCACGCGGCTCAGGGGTTGAAAACCGGCTGTCTCGGGTCTGTTTCTAGCTGCGCGTGCCCAGAGAGGAACCCAGGCCCTTGGGGGCGGGCTGTACCTGTTGGAATTGGAGCCGTTCAGCTTTGTTGCCCAGAGCTGGGCCTCTGTGCCCGTCCCACGCGGCTCAGGGGTTGAAAACCGGCTGTCTCGGGTCTGTTTCTAGCTGCGCGTGCCCAGAGAGGAACCCAGGCCCTTGGGGGCGGGCTGTACCTGTTGGAATTGGAGCCGTTCAGCTTTGTTGCCCAGAGCTGGGCCTCTGTGCCCGTCCCACGCGGCTCAGGGGTTGAAAACCGGCTGTCTCGGGGCTGTTTCTAGCTGCGCGTGCCCAGAGAGGAACCCAGGCCCTTGGGGGCGGGCTGTACCTGTTGGAATTGGAGCCGCTCAGCTTTGTTGCCCAGAGCTGGGCCTCTGTGCCCGTCCCACGCGGCTCAGGGGTTGAAAACCGGCTGTCTCGGGTCTGTTTCTAGCTGCGCGTGCCCAGAGAGGAACCCAGGCCCTTGGGGGCGGGCTGTACCTGTTGGAATTGGAGCCGTTCAGCTTTGTTGCCCAGAGCTGGGCCTCTGTGCCCGTCCCACGCGGCTCAGGGGTTGAAAACCGGCTGTCTCGGGTCTGTTTCTAGCTGCGCGTGCCCAGAGAGGAACCCAGGCCCTTGGGGGCGGGCTGTACCTGTTGGAATTGGAGCCGTTCAGCTTTGTTGCCCAGAGCTGGGCCTCTGTGCCCGTCCCACGCGGCTCAGGAGTTGAAAACCGGCTGTCTCGGGTCTGTTTCTAGCTGCGCGTGCCCAGAGAGGAACCCAGGCCCTTGGGGGCGGGCTGTACCTGTTGGAATTGGAGCCGTTCAGCTTTGTTGCCCAGAGCTGGGCCTCTGTGCCCGTCCCACGCGGCTCAGGGGTTGAAAACCGGCTGTCTCGGGTCTGTTTCTAGCTGCGCGTGCCCAGAGAGGAACCCAGGCCCTTGGAGGCGGGCTGTACCTGTTGGAATTGGAGCCGTTCAGCTTTGTTGCCCAGAGCTGGGCCTCTGTGCCCGTCCCACGCGGCTCAGGGGTTGAAAACCGGCTGTCTCGGGTCTGTTTCTAGCTGCGCGTGCCCAGAGAGGAACCCAGGCCCTTGGGGGCGGGCTGTACCTGTTGGAATTGGAGCCGCTCAGCTTTGTTGCCCAGAGCTGGGCCTCTGTGCCCGTCCCACGCGGCTCAGGGGTTGAAAACCGGCTGTCTCGGGTCTGTTTCTAGCTGCGCGTGCCCAGAGAGGAACCCAGGCCCCTGGGGGCGGGCTGTACCTGTTGGAATTGGAGCCGTTCAGCTTTGTTGCCCAGAGCTGGGCCTCTGTGCCCGTCCCACGCGGCTCAGGGGTTGAAAACCGGCTGTCTCGGGTCTGTTTCTAGCTGCGCGTGCCCAGAGAGGAACCCAGGCCCTTGGGGGCGGGCTGTACCTGTTGGAATTGGAGCCGTTCAGCTTTGTTGCCCAGAGCTGGGCCTCTGTGCCCGTCCCACGCGGCTCAGGGGTTGAAAACCGGCTGTCTCGGGGCTGTTTCTAGCTGCACGTGCCCAGAGAGGAACCCAGGCCCTTGGGGGCGGGCTGTACCTGTTGGAATTGGAGCCGTTCAGCTTTGTTGCCCAGAGCTGGGCCTCTGTGCCCGTCCCACGCGGCTCAGGGGTTGAAAACCGGCTGTCTCGGGGCTGTTTCTAGCTGCGCGTGCCCAGAGAGGAACCCAAGCCCTTGGGGGCGGGCTGTACCTGTTGGAATTGGAGCCGTTCAGCTTTGTTGCCCAGAGCTGGGCCTCTGTGCCCGTCCCACGCGGCTCAGGGGTTGAAAACCGGCTGTCTCGGGGCTGTTTCTAGCTGCGCGTGCCCAGAGAGGAACCCAGGCCCTTGGGGGCGGGCTGTACCTGTTGGAATTGGAGCCGTTCAGCTTTGTTGCCCAGAGCTGGGCCTCTGTGCCCGTCCCACGCGGCTCAGGGGTTGAAAACCGGCTGTCTCGGGGCTGTTTCTAGCTGCGCGTGCCCAGAGAGGAACCCAGGCCCTTGGGGGCGGGCTGTACCTGTTGGAATTGGAGCCGTTCAGCTTTGTTGCCCAGAGCTGGGCCTCTGTGCCCGTCCCACGCGGCTCAGGGGTTGAAAACCGGCTGTCTCGGGTCTGTTTCTAGCTGCGCGTGCCCAGAGAGGAACCCAGGCCCTTGGGGGCGGGCTGTACCTGTTGGAATTGGAGCCGTTCAGCTTTGTTGCCCAGAGCTGGGCCTCTGTGCCCGTCCCACGCGGCTCAGGGGTTGAAAACCGGCTGTCTCGGGGCTGTTTCTAGCTGCACGTGCCCAGAGAGGAACCCAGGCCCTTGGGGGCGGGCTGTACCTGTTGGAATTGGAGCCGTTCAGCTTTGTTGCCCAGAGCTGGGCCTCTGTGCCCGTCCCACGCGGCTCAGGGGTTGAAAACCGGCTGTCTCGGGGCTGTTTCTAGCTGCGCGTGCCCAGAGAGGAACCCAAGCCCTTGGGGGCGGGCTGTACCTGTTGGAATTGGAGCCGTTCAGCTTTGTTGCCCAGAGCTGGGCCTCTGTGCCCGTCCCACGCGGCTCAGGGGTTGAAAACCGGCTGTCTCGGGGCTGTTTCTAGCTGCGCGTGCCCAGAGAGGAACCCAGGCCCTTGGGGGCGGGCTGTACCTGTTGGAATTGGAGCCTTTCAGCTTTGTTGCCCAGAGCTGGGCCTCTGTGCCCGTCCCACGCGGCTCAGGGGTTGAAAACCGGCTGTCTCGGGGCTGTTTCTAGCTGCGCGTGCC
Source organism: Sorex fumeus (assembly GCF_029834395.1). Lineage (NCBI taxonomy): Eukaryota > Metazoa > Chordata > Mammalia > Eulipotyphla > Soricidae > Sorex > Sorex fumeus. The sequence goes on from NW_026606059.1 coordinate 63,790,350, forward strand.
CAGAGAGGAACCCAGGCCCTTGGGGGCGGGCTGTACCTGTTGGAATTGGAGCCGTTCAGCTTTGTTGCCCAGAGCTGGGCCTCTGTGCCCGTCCCACGCGGCTCAGGGGTTGAAAACCGGCTGTCTCGGGGCTGTTTCTAGCTGCGCGTGCCCAGAGAGGAACCCAGGCCCTTGGGGGCGGGCTGTACCTGTTGGAATTGGAGCCGTTCAGCTTTGTTGCCCAGAGCTGGGCCTCTGTGCCCGTCCCACGCGGCTCAGGGGTTGAAAACCGGCTGTCTCGGGTCTGTTTCTAGCTGCGCGTGGCCAGAGAGGAACCCAGGCCCTTGGGGGCGGGCTGTACCTGTTGGAATTGGAGCCGTTCAGCTTTGTTGCCCAGAGCTGGGCCTCTGTGCCCGTCCCACGCGGCTCAGGGATTGAAAACCGGCTGTCTCGGGGCTGTTTCTAGCTGCGCGTGCCCAGAGAGGAACCCAGGCCCTTGGGGGCGGGCTGTACCTGTTGGAATTGGAGCCGTTCAGCTTTGTTGCCCAGAGCTGGGCCTCTGTGCCCGTCCCACGCGGCTCAGGGGTTGAAAACCGGCTGTCTCGGGTCTGTTTCTAGCTGCGCGTGCCCAGAGAGGAACCCAGGCCCTTGGGGGCGGGCTGTACCTGTTGGAATTGGAGCCGTTCAGCTTTGTTGCCCAGAGCTGGGCCTCTGTGCCCGTCCCACGCGGCTCAGGGGTTGAAAACCGGCTGTCTCGGGTCTGTTTCTAGCTGCGCGTGCCCAGAGAGGAACCCAGGCCCTTGGGGGCGGGCTGTACCTGTTGGAATTGGAGCCGTTCAGCTTTGTTGCCCAGAGCTGGGCCTCTGTGCCCGTCCCATGCGGCTCAGGGGTTGAAAACCGGCTGTCTCGGGTCTGTTTCTAGCTGCGCGTGGCCAGAGAGGAACCCAGGCCCTTGGGGGCGGGCTGTACCTGTTGGAATTGGAGCCGTTCAGCTTTGTTGCCCAGAGCTGGGCCTCTGTGCCCGTCCCACGCGGCTCAGGGGTTGAAAACCGGCTGTCTCGGGGCTGTTTCTAGCTGCGCGTGCCCAGAGAGGAACCCAAGCCCTTGGGGGCGGGCTGTACCTGTTGGAATTGGAGCCGTTCAGCTTTGTTGCCCAGAGCTGGGCCTCTGTGCCCGTCCCACGCGGCTCAGGGGTTGAAAACCGGCTGTCTCGGGGCTGTTTCTAGCTGCGCGTGCCCAGAGAGGAACCCAGGCCCTTGGGGGCGGGCTGTACCTGTTGGAATTGGAGCCTTTCAGCTTTGTTGCCCAGAGCTGGGCCTCTGTGCCCGTCCCACGCGGCTCAGGGGTTGAAAACCGGCTGTCTCGGGGCTGTTTCTAGCTGCGCGTGCCCAGAGAGGAACCCAGGCCCTTGGGGGCGGGCTGTACCTGTTGGAATTGGAGCCGTTCAGCTTTGTTGCCCAGAGCTGGGCCTCTGTGCCCGTCCCACGCGGCTCAGGGGTTGAAAACCGGCTGTCTCGGGGCTGTTTCTAGCTGCGCGTGCCCAGAGAGGAACCCAGGCCCTTGGGGGCGGGCTGTACCTGTTGGAATTGGAGCCGTTCAGCTTTGTTGCCCAGAGCTGGGCCTCTGTGCCCGTCCCACGCGGCTCAGGGGTTGAAAACCGGCTGTCTCGGGTCTGTTTCTAGCTGCGCGTGGCCAGAGAGGAACCCAGGCCCTTGGGGGCGGGCTGTACCTGTTGGAATTGGAGCCGTTCAGCTTTGTTGCCCAGAGCTGGGCCTCTGTGCCCGTCCCACGCGGCTCAGGGATTGAAAACCGGCTGTCTCGGGGCTGTTTCTAGCTGCGCGTGCCCAGAGAGGAACCCAGGCCCTTGGGGGCGGGCTGTACCTGTTGGAATTGGAGCCGTTCAGCTTTGTTGCCCAGAGCTGGGCCTCTGTGCCCGTCCCACGCGGCTCAGGGGTTGAAAACCGGCTGTCTCGGGTCTGTTTCTAGCTGCGCGTGCCCAGAGAGGAACCCAGGCCCTTGGGGGCGGGCTGTACCTGTTGGAATTGGAGCCGTTCAGCTTTGTTGCCCAGAGCTGGGCCTCTGTGCCCGTCCCACGCGGCTCAGGGGTTGAAAACCGGCTGTCTCGGGTCTGTTTCTAGCTGCGCGTGCCCAGAGAGGAACCCAGGCCCTTGGGGGCGGGCTGTACCTGTTGGAATTGGAGCCGTTCAGCTTTGTTGCCCAGAGCTGGGCCTCTGTGCCCGTCCCATGCGGCTCAGGGGTTGAAAACCGGCTGTCTCGGGTCTGTTTCTAGCTGCGCGTGGCCAGAGAGGAACCCAGGCCCTTGGGGGCGGGCTGTACCTGTTGGAATTGGAGCCGTTCAGCTTTGTTGCCCAGAGCTGGGCCTCTGTGCCCGTCCCACGCGGCTCAGGGGTTGAAAACCGGCTGTCTCGGATCTGTTTCTAGCTGCGCGTGCCCAGAGAGGAACCCAGGCCCTTGGGGGCGGGCTGTACCTGTTGGAATTGGAGCCGTTCAGCTTTGTTGCCCAGAGCTGGGCCTCTGTGCCCGTCCCACGCGGCTCAGGGATTGAAAACCGGCTGTCTCGGGGCTGTTTCTAGCTGCGCGTGCCCAGAGAGGAACCCAGGCCCTTGGGGGCGGGCTGTACCTGTTGGAATTGGAGCCGTTCAGCTTTGTTGCCCAGAGCTGGGCCTCTGTGCCCGTCCCACGCGGCTCAGGGGTTGAAAACCGGCTGTCTCGGGTCTGTTTCTAGCTGCGCGTGCCCAGAGAGGAACCCAGGCCCTTGGGGGCGGGCTGTACCTGTTGGAATTGGAGCCGTTCAGCTTTGTTGCCCAGAGCTGGGCCTCTGTGCCCGTCCCACGCGGCTCAGGGGTTGAAAACCGGCTGTCTCGGGTCTGTTTCTAGCTGCGCGTGCCCAGAGAGGAACACAGGCCCTTGGGGGCGGGCTGTACCTGTTGGAATTGGAGCCGTTCAGCTTTGTTGCCCAGAGCTGGGCCTCTGTGCCCGTCCCACGCGGCTCAGGGGTTGAAAACCGGCTGTCTCGGGGCTGTTTCTAGCTGCGCGTGCCCAGAGAGGAACCCAGGCCCTTGGGGGCGGGCTGTACCTGTTGGAATTGGAGCCGCTCAGCTTTGTTGCCCAGAGCTGGGCCTCTGTGCCCGTCCCACGCGGCTCAGGGGTTGAAAACCGGCTGTCTCGGGTCTGTTTCTAGCTGCGCGTGCCCAGAGAGGAACCCAGGCCCTTGGGGGCGGGCTGTACCTGTTGGAATTGGAGCCGTTCAGCTTTGTTGCCCAGAGCTGGGCCTCTGTGCCCGTCCCACGCGGCTCAGGGGTTGAAAACCGGCTGTCTCGGGTCTGTTTCTAGCTGCGCGTGCCCAGAGAGGAACCCAGGCCCTTGGGGGCGGGCTGTACCTGTTGGAATTGGAGCCGTTCAGCTTTGTTGCCCAGAGCTGGGCCTCTGTGCCCGTCCCACGCGGCTCAGGAGTTGAAAACCGGCTGTCTCGGGTCTGTTTCTAGCTGCGCGTGCCCAGAGAGGAACCCAGGCCCTTGGGGGCGGGCTGTACCGCATATCATTCTCTTTTCTTTCTGGATTGCTTTGCATTTCGGAAGTATCATAGCTTTTACGAACAAAGGCAAGGTATGCTGCATATTTTTTCACAGATAAATACAAGAGGATAACGTTAGAAAGACATCATTTTACAAGTCACGTGAAATAACTTGATTCAGATGGGTCACGAATAACTTCACAAGTGGTGTTCAAATTCGCCTCTCTTGGATAGTTGCACTAAACATCACCAGGGAATTTGTTAGAAGTGACAACTTTTGATTCTCAACCTAAACATACTGAATTAAAAAAAAAAAAACGATGGAGCTCAAAGATGGTTTTACTGAACTCTCTAGCCAATTCCAAAGTTTGAGCATTGCTTTGTGCCAAAAGGGTTCATGTAATTTTGTGCTACAGAGAAATGAGGATTAAAAGAGATTCAAGGAGATCAAAATTTTATATCCAAATGCTTTGATTACTTTCTTGTTTTGGCCAGGTTGGAGGTTCAACATTAACAAAGACTATGTACTTTGGAGGCTCAGTAGTACTTTCAAGTCAGTTTTTCTATTGACTCTGACCTGGTAAGTAAAACTTTGTCTCAAACACAAGTGCAATAATGTCAGAAAGGTCTTTACAATCCCAATTTACTACTTGGGCTATTAAATAGTAATTTTGATTTCTGAACTCTCCCTCAGGAAATGGAACAAATTTAATTAATCAAAATTTCAAGTCGACTTTGATTTCCCCTACAGTCATACCGACCTAACTCCTGTCATTTTGAATTCCTGAGCTTTTATTTTTTGTCAAGAAAATTGAATAATATATTCATGTGCATAAAAGCAGCTTGCAATCCTCTTAGCAAAATGACCTAGACGTGATAGAAATGTTGTATCAACAATCTTTGCTTTGCTTTGAGGTTTCTATTTGGCTGTTACAGTGTGTACAGGTATTTTTAATTTGTATATACTCCTGGAGGGCTGAATCTGAATTCTGTAGAGTTCTCTGTGTAGCTAGCCAAATGCTGCCTGCCACCCAGCATTAAATTAGTGCATTTTGATGATGTAGAAGCTGTGAAGAAAATACTGTTTCTCTTCTGAGTTAATTTTTGAGGTGCCTGTTTCACTTGCAATTCTCTATGTTCAAAATTCTTGAGGTCATAGTCTTCAAGATCCCTGCAGCTTGAATTTTTCCGTCTGCAAAAGATAAATTCTGATAAATTCTGATCATATAACAGCATTTCTTTTTATCTCTTCCCAGATCTTGACGGGAATTCCTGAATAATGCTCCAGTACTTCTCCCAAATCCTGAGAGTTCCTACCTATGGTGTTTCATCTGTCAGTGAAACAACTCTGCCCTCTTGGAAACCTCTGGAATCTGCCATGTGTTTCCTAAGAGATGCTACTCTAATTTCCTGTTGTGATCTCTTCACTTAAGTCTCTTCCAAAGCTGACCTGACCTTATTGATAAGGACAAATATCCTATAGCTGCTTGTGGTTCCTGATGTGTAGTACTTGAACTGCATCATGATTGGTTTATTGAATGATTTTGTCAATTCCTTCAGATATTTTTTGATAGCCTATTTGTCCTTGAAAATTAGTATGGGATTACATGGGCATATTTCATACTTATGACCTTGTCTTCTTTCTACCCTGGCCAGTTGCCGTGGCTTCAAATTCTGGTACTCAAATCTCATGCTTTGGAGTTGAATTCTCAAGACTTACTTCTTCCAATCCTCTTGACATGCCCAGATGTGGGTAAATGGTAGGAAAAACACAGCCTAAAGGCAATATAATTTTATACCTATTTCATAAAGTCAAAGTATACTCTGACAAACCTAAACGAATGAACTATATTGAATTTGACTCTGAGTCATTTGAAAAAAAGTCACCTGAAACAAAGAAGAGTCCTCTCTCTGAAAGCAAGTGAGCGGAGTAGCACTCAAGTCCCATAATCTCTGGAAATATGTCTTTATTTATTGGGCATTCAACAAGTGTTTATTAAATGCGTACAATGTTCCAGAACAGGGTTTGTAAATAGATACCATCTTGTGTGCCAACTCTGATCAATTGGTGGTTACTGTCTGTGGCAGTCTGCGTTCACTTGTGGGCTCAGCAGGAAAATGTCATGAGTGATTAGTAATGTCAGCTATAGAGGAAAGAATCGGTAGTGGTGGCAGCAAAGACATCGAGTATCTGTCTCAGTCTCTGCAGATAATAGCAGTAAATAAGACAGGCGTTTGTAAAGTAGCTAAAAATGCCCAGTGACAAGAATTTACAGGATTTTCACACACACACACACACACACACACACACACACACACACATACACACACGCGCGCGCGCGCGTGCATGCACACATGCACACACACATCCTTCCTTTCCGAAAGATATCCTCATTCAAGTTAATTCTGCCCATCTTGGCATGGACTTATGTTTGTCTCCTACTGATTTCATGTTTTCATCTGAATCTTGACTCTCTGCAGCCTGTCATAGCATCACTCCATGTAGTTAGTACACAAACTAGTTCATCTTCTGCCCAGAGGAATTGAAAATGACATTGCAAAGAAAAATTGGCCCCGAACTCAAGGAAAGTCGGCCCTGGAACAGTCTCAAAAAGTTCAGCTCCCTGCAGAATGATACAATTTGACATCCTAATTAAGGTAACCATGGAGGAGAGTCTCAGAAGTAGGGAAAGAGATTCACATTTCCTGCACCGTAGGAAAGCCCTGTTGACTTGCCATGCAGATGAAAAGAGACCTTGGCCCCTGAAGCTAATTACCTTCAACATTAATTCAGAATGTGAAAGACAAAGGATGCACCTTTGTAAAACTGCCTCCTGATAGTCAGTTGAAGCCTCATTAGTTAAAGCAAAGCTAGGGGTGGGGAGGTGATGGTTGCAGAGTGCTCACAGGGGCGGTGTGGCTCACAGTCCCTGTCTTGTCTGGTTTCCCAAAGAAATCACCAACATGTGAATTCTATAAAAATCAATAAGTCATTTGGAACCAGACGCAGGCTTATTAAGGATGTCCCTTCTTTATTAGATGTAATGATTATAACCAGAAATGAGGAAATAATCTTGGAACGATCCATCATTTTCTCTACACATCTTTTAACTAATGAGACAAAAATAATTTTCTGTTTAATAGATAAAGAGATAATCAAATATAAAACCAAACTCTTTTCAATTTCCTGATACAATTAATGGAGAGATAAAATGTTCATTTAAAAGCTAGGCTCTCCTTTACCTCTACAATCAGTAATTAGACCTCTGAGTTGCTTTGTCTGCTGTTCTTAGTAAGGAAAAACTCATCCTGGTTCTGCAGATGGCAAACCTGAGAAGCAAACGTAGTCAACTGCATAAGGAAAAAAATGCTTCTGCTGATGAATATGTGCTTCTGTAGTATGTTTCTGTGTTCTCAGGATTCACATTTATCTTTATTCCTTCCTTTTAAGCTCCCCTACCCACTTTTTTGGGAACTCTATTTTCTTTTCCAGATTTTAGGATTGTGATTTGCAGTTGGAATGCACACATTCAGCCAGTACTCTGCTCCCCATTACAGTTCAAGAGCTAGTATCAGACATAGTATGGTCAGCATCCTTTGCTTGGTATTTTGAAACAAGATAGGCAAGCTGTTTTTCCTTACTGGAGGAAATTCTTGGCATGCATATTCTCCACCAGGTAACACAGCAAAGGAAAACATTTGTGCAAGGTGCTGGAAGTTTCTACCTTCTTTATTAGTTATTTCCTCATTTTGATTGAGTTAATTTAGTTTGAATTTTGCCAGCAGAATTTAAACTGTTGAAGTCCCTACTAAGTGATTGACAATCTGTCGTCATTAATGCTGAGCAGTTGGGACTATCTTATCTAGCAAGTGGGTAGACATTAGTCAACGTTAGCAAAACTTTAAGAAATGGTAAATTTGGAAAGCTAGAAAAAAATTGTTTTAAGTAGAACATAATAATCACATCACTGGGGCTGGAGTAATAGCACAGCTGATAGGGCATTTGCCTTGCATGCTGCCGACCCGGGTTCGATTCCCATCATCCCATATGGTCCTCTGAGCACCATCAGAAGTAATTCCTGAGTGAGGAGCCAGGAGTAATTCCTGTGCATCACCGGGTGTGACCCAAAAGAAAAAAAATTGCATCACAAAAGCAACTTGTCCCAACCCATTTCAGGATGAACAGGGATCTGAGAGTTTACTAGCTTGAAAAATCAAATTGTGACTATTCTCTTACTTCTTATTCCCAATTATTTGCTCTCTTCTGAATTCTGCATCAATTAACAGATTTGACTTCCATCTCACTTCTCAGCATCCACATTAATCAAATTTAGCTTTCCCCTGACTCTGCTCCCTGGCTCCAGCTCCTGGCATTCATCTATCAACTGATTTTTTTTTTAAGAACTTCATTGATTGGTAGGATGTACATTGGCTACAAGGGCTTACTAACATTCTGATGTTTCTTTAGAAAAGTTTTTAAGATTGAAAATGGACCTACAGGATCAAATTTCAAGTAGTCAAGTCATAGGTGCATTGGAAAATTTGATCGTGGCAGAAAATTCTAGTAGATGGCCCCATCCTATTTTCCCGACCAGACCACCTTGATTGCTATATCAATAGCTATTGAGAGAAAATATAGCATAGAAAAATAGAAAATCAAAGTCAGAAATTCCCCTATCTGTCCTCTTGATAGCAAATGTGTCACTCAGAACTCTGTGACTCATTTGTCTATTGTTACAGATATACCCAAGTAATTATAGTTCTATTATATTCCCACTGAATCAAGACTTGACTTTTGTGATCTTTCTGAGAACTGTTCTCCTGGAAGCTTTTTGATAAAATAGACCAGGGGATGAAACCATTGAGAACCTGATCCTTCCTCTCCTCTCCTTTATCTAAACAGGAAAACAAGTTCCTGTGAAGCTAGTGAGTAATAGAACTGAGACTAGAACTCAGGATGTTTGCGTCACCGATTTACTTGGTGATCAAGTAAGTTCTAGAATTAAGCTGCTGTATTTCAAATCTTAATTTAAACTTTCACTTTATGCCGTGTGATCTTGAGTTCCCTGTTTTGAATCCCTAGTTTTCTCATTTATGAATTGGGAATAGAATCTCCCTCATAGAATTGTAGGAGGTTAATGTGATAATTAGTGCAAAGTGCTTAAAGGTACTTAAGCACTAAATAAATGGTAGTTATTATTATTATTACTGTGGCAGACAGATAGATAGGGGGGACCTTGGTAAGAGTGAATTGGGGAAGATACTGTCTGGAAGCGAAACCAGCCCCAAAGGCATGAAGGTCTTTGAAATACAGGATCCATCTATGGATCCCTGGAAAGCAGTCAATTCCTTTCTGCTAGGGTAGGTGACAAACTGCAGCAGCAGCAAAAGAAAAAAGACAGAGGTTAGGATTGGTTTTCTTTTTTCTGCAAAGAGTATTTCCTTGCTACAGCCCAAGTCCATGGCTTTCCCCAAATTCAGTTGGTGGGGATTGATTCCTGCACCTGAAGATTAAGCAGTACTCAAGTGCAGTTTGGGGACTGCTGTATGGAGGTAGTTGGTCAGAGGCAAGGTCTACTTGCTCACTTAGCCTCATGATAGACTTTCTCAGTTCACTCCTGGCTACTCCGGGCACTTCTCCAGCAATGGAGGCCCAGAGAGAGGAAAATGGTAGACTTCATTCTCGAGTCAATTCCCTCTCTTTCCACCTCACATAATTCCTCCAACATTCCCTGTGTGGTACCCAGTGTTCACTCTCAAGTTGTGCATTCTAGGTTCTGGAACAACACCATAAAGGGGTCACACCACTGAATATAGGTGTGTGTGGAAATTCTGGTAATAAGACAAGGGTTCTGGATGTGCAGTGACCAAAAGTTAATTAAGTCAACCACATAATAAATCTAGGTGTTTCTTTTTGCGGAGGAGGATGTGAATTTCCAAGTGGTACTCTGGAGGCCACAACCCCCCATGTGATTCTTGCTCAACTGGGTCAGCTGTTCAATGTAAGGATAGGGTGCTGCCCAGGCCCCAAGGTGTCAAGGATTACTCAGGTCATGCAACTAGAGCTCAGTGGCCTACAGTGCTGTACCCAGTAACAATTGGGGACCATGTGATATTGTCTATCAAACCAGAGCCAGTGCAGTTAAGACAAGCACTTAACCTCTGTGCTAACTCCCAGTCACATGAGTTTAAGGTATTTCTGGCAGCACTCACCTGTGTTACATTTCTCAGGTAAAACAAGGCCATAAAAGGAAAAAGCCCTGGTGGAGATGAGGATATGGAAAACCATCATCCAAGATCACCCAGGCAGCTTGTCTCAGTAGAGGTTTGGGTTCACACCTAAGTTTTCATCCCAGCCAGTACTCTATTCCAATCTCCTCTCAAAATTATTTTTCATCAGTCAAATTCAGGGTACGAAAATATTCATGAGTTTTTTTTATTTACATAGCTCTTTGACACAGCTCACAAAGATCCTGACAGGTAAAATGGTTGTGAACTGGTCTTGCTGGAAACTTCTTGGCTGAGAAAGCATTAAGGAGGATATTTTGTTCATGGATGGTGAGTAGATTGCAATCACCTTTCTCCATTGCTTTGCATAGTCATAGAAGTTGTGACTTCTTAGGTAGAACTCATAATATTGCTGATCGTGGGAAATTTTGGACTTACCAAAAAACTGAATTCTCTTGCCAAGCTGCATTTGCATTTTACATATAAGGAAGACATTTTCAGAGAATGTCAATAATTTTCCCAAATAGTGCATAGGTAGTAGAACTGGGAGCCAACTCTGAACAACCATGACGAGTTAACCGTGGTTAGCTGTTTCGAGTGACCTTGAGGCATGAAAGCCGTAAGGTTGTCACAGGGAGGGATGAAGTGATCAATCTCCACAGAAGATACTGCTCGACAGCCACTGCCTTGGCTGTAAAAGCTGCTCAGACATCTTGCCTGACAGCCTATTAGTTGAGCGTGTTATTGGAATGAAATCATTTTAAGTCACATGTTAATTGTTATTGCAGAATTAACAGAGGTGCCTAAAGCTTTCCCATATTTGGAGTTTGTCATAGAGGTCACATTTTGTTTCTTTTTGTACTTCCCCCATAACTTAACCCTACCATTATATTCTTATTGGAATTTCCTTCTGTCACTTCTGATTTGTGCAAGCAGCACAGTTCTTGAGGGGTAAAGAATCTCCCCAACGCCCTGAAATGAATGATTGATTTACTGATTAAAAAAAAGTGCCACTTTCTCTAAGAAGGTATTTTGTGAGCATGAGAACTTTTAAAATATGAATATCATCAATTATTATTTTCTTTTTGCCCGGAAGAATAAAGTAGGTAATTTATCCAGCTGTTTATCTCTTCTTACTTCCCTGATAAAGGGAATATTCCTTCATCCTAGAGGGCAGTGTCAACCTGGTGAAGTCACTTATTCACATCCTTTTTGTTTTGTTTTGGATCCACACCTAGTGGTGCTCTGGGGCTACTCCAGATGGAACTGAGTCTCCTGCAAGGAAAGCATGCACCCTAGCCAGTAAAGCTACCTCTACTAAATTTAGAGTTCCATTTCTTTCAATGAACAAGTGAATGAATTATTCTTTCATGATAGAAAAGACCCAGATTAGCTGATGATTTTTTTCCAGAAGCTTATCTTTTTAAAATATTGATGTACTATTTCTTGTGTCCTGCAGAGAAGACCTATCCTTGATGCTTCCCTAAACAAACAAACAAAAAAACCCTACTCACTTTAGAATGTGACAACAATCTTGTGAGTCTGTTGTTGCAAGAATCAGCTGAAGGTCACTACATCATAATGATTGCTGTAATATACATACAATGGGGCATTTAGAACACAAATCTCGTAATAGTTTTCATCTCCTCCTACCCCCTTGCTCCCACTACCCCCTTGCTCTAGGTGCTGTGTAGAGGCTTGATATATATATATATATAGTGTCTGAGAAATTCTGTAGGTCTTCATTTTTTTTTCAAGCTGGTGGCAGACAATTGTCTCAGCTGTGGGACTAAACTGATTTCTATTCTATTGTCTTGGGAATCAATTCAGGACTAATTTTCTCAGACTAAAAATGTGTGGGGATGAGATCTGTATCTTCCTTATGCTGATATGCTCATGTTTAGCTGAATTGTATCATCCCAATTCACCACCCCAGAGCAAATAGAGAATATTAATAATTTAATGAATTACCTCAGGGGCACCATGGGGGTGGCAGGGAAACACTATAAGAGTGCGAGCTTCCCCCAGGGATTTTGAAACCAGGATCATTTCCATCCATTATCAGCCCTCTTCCCTGAAATGTTTTCCTTGTTAAGTCTCAGCAGTGTCATCTTTTGCTCTTTTGGCACTTCGGTGCTGAGAGTAGCAGAGACATTCTTAGCTTTTCCTCTAGTTTCAAAATTCTCTAGTTCACCACTACTGGGTAAAAATGTTTGCTAGGCAATGTTCACTAAAAATTTGAAATACATTTTGAATAAGTGGAAACAAATTAACCCACGATCAAAGTCATTTTCTCTTTTCCTTCATGACAAACAAGCTAGTTTCAACTGTCGCTTTCAGTGTGACTAACTTACAGAATACGAAGCCATCAGCTTTGAATTTCACTGAGCTCTAGTCAAGATGATCTCTTCTCAGAATAACAGAAATAACATCGTGATCTCTATTTAGATTTTGATTGTAAGCTGAGCACTATTTCAAGGCTTCCTCATTTGCTCTGCCTTTGCCCATAAAAACCTGAAATTCCCTTCAAGACGGCCTTTTGGAAAGCGTCGAGGACCACTAGATGGCAAAAGTGCACTGCCTAAAATGGGAACGGCAATTACGCGGACTTGGCAGCTGTGTGGATGCTGCCTGTGAGGGGGTAGGGAAGAAGTGCTCTGATTATCGACTGATCCGCTGACCCCTGTCTCCTCCCCACTCTCCTCCAACTCAAATTGCACTTCTAAGTGTTGGTCTCCAATTGCTTCTCCAACTCTCTGCCAGCATGGGTGGCTTTAAGATTGTCCCCTGGACTCCAGTAAGCAGGTCTACAAGATGACAGTGCAGCTTTAGTTTAAGGTGGCTGCAAAGTCTCTAACTTTCCCCAGCATTTTGGGTCTAGCAACTATTTGTAGAGGATCCTAAATGTCCTGGGATTGAAATCTCAAACCTCTGTTGACTAGAAGGCTATCAGGTCACCACGTCTACGTCTACCTGTAGTCAGCTAGGGAGGTGGCTCAAAGAATTGGAGTGAGTGCTCTGCATGCAAAAGTTTGAAGCTTGATCCCTGACACTGCATCTTCTTAGGCACCACCATCCTGGAAATAAGGATAACCTATGGTCTGGTTTCCCTTCCTTTGGACCGTGTAGTATTAAAAACATGTTGACTTATAGTAAATAACTCCTGTTCTCTGCTATGAGTGTGTTGGTTCATTTCTTTTTTTCCTCAAAGTACAACTTCTCTTGCTATTCTAAAGCGGACTGTTTCTATTATGATTTGTAGGGTTTTCTTGGCATCTGAGAATGTTCAAGATTTTTCCATGTAAACTGTTAGGAATAGCATTTGTATACTCAAGGAAATGGACCAAATCATAACAACTAGGAATATCCTACTAATACAGCAGTATAGAGACAAGAAGGGAATAGGCAGGTTGACATTAGAAAAAAGAGAATGGCACCAGAGAAAAAATACCTACGACTGGGCTCAGGGCATGTACCCTGGATACAAACATCCTGCCATTCCCAAATCCCTCTATCATCCCATTTTGTATGGCATAAGTTTAATGCAGTGCTCAACGATCCCTCTAGTAAAAGTAATATAAAAAGAGAAGACTTTCCACCTTTTGTGGATTCCCCACTTATGGATCACCTATGATCCAGTTTCCCTTCCTTAACCTCCCCTGCCCTGTCTAGCTATTCCCCTCCTTTCCTTTCCTTAAAGAGTTCCTACTGAATTTGACCATCTTGTGTCTGGTCCTCAGCTTTCAGTCTTGACTTCCTAAGGACAAGAACCTGAAAGTGCTATAAAACTACTTTCAGAAGGTGGTAAAACCTTAATTTAGTCCTGCCATGAATGAGACACTAAAGATACAGCCATAAATAAGACATATTTATGTCCTGAATGAATTATAGGAGACACAGCCAATGAACATAGGCCATAGTTGCTATAATAATGATCAATATGAGAGAATCTTTTTAGTGGGCTTGAAGACAAAGACCCCAAGACAATGATGGGTGAGATGCGAGAATCTAAATTAGCATTAAGAAAACTGTAACTCATCGATAATGAGTGAGATCTGTCTTTTGGAGACTTAGAAAGACATAGAAAGATGTGGGACTGGAAAAATAGGAAAGATTAGTAAGCTTGAGTCATGACAAGGAGTTACTTTAGCCATGACTTAACATGAAAGGTTATATCAAAGGCAGTGTCCTTAGTCAGGCCAGGCTAGTGCCAAATAGTAACCAATTTGGAGAGCTCAACAGAAGTGATGGTATGCTTTCTTGATTGCCACAATAAAGTATAGGTAAGAGAATACAGAGAAGCCAGTGAATGGTTAAAGAATCAATAGAGAAGTGGGAGAATACATTGAGATTTACTGTTTATGTGAAGTGAAAGAGAAGTAGACTCAAGAACAATCTCATAACCTTTGTTTGGGGCTAACTCTAGAGACTGTTTTGCCATTAAATAGTGTAGTCCTAGGCAGACAGTTACTGAACATGGATGATGTTTATACATCATTCTTTATAGAATTTTATGAGAACCTAAATAGCATGGAACTCTAACTATTCAATATTCATTCACCAATTCACATACTCAAACAGAATTCATGGATCATCTAGTTACATATGGAAATATGCAAGGTGGAACAGCATGAACAAAATGGATGTTTTCTAATCTTCAAGGAGTTGGAGTGCATTTTTCCATTCTCCCTGTTGTGTCTACTGAATTTTGGTGACATATAGTAGTATATATTTTCAAAAAATTTTTATGCATGTCTTCTCACTTCAACAGAATTGAAAATGCTTGGGATCAGGCCAGCAATAAAAATATTAAAAAATCCTTTCCCCCGAAAAGAAGCATTTGGACAAATTTTGATTAAAATTAAATATAATTATCAACCCCCAAAGCCACCTTTGACACGTAGTTTAAAACTTTCCCATCACTAATATTATGTGAAAATTGGGGGTGAGGGTGGGAGAAGCAGGTAGAAAGGAAGGAAAAGCATAAAGTTGAGTTTTATTTTGACTCCTTTTCTAATGACATTCACATTATTTTGAAAAGAAAGCAAACAAGTAAGCAGAATGTTGGGAGATAAATAACAAATGTCTATAATGTGCAAATTGAATCTATTGTTAATAGATTCCTAGTATCTTGGAGTTGTTACTGTAAAGACATGTATAGCAGTGACACGCTGTAGGTTTGGACTTAGAGATAATTGGTTCATTCTTCCAGTTAGCCAAGCCTTTATATCCTTACTAAATATTTGCTAAGCTTCTATGTGTCAGCACTGGAGATATGAAAGTAAACAAAAAAGGCACCATCTTTCTTAGCATTTTTAAGCTCCAGTAAGGGCAGCAAACCTTAGACAAGAAGCAAAGGTATAACATCTTCCTGTTTTAATAAGAACCTGCTTTACTTTAGAAATTTTTCTTCCTTGTGTCAATACATTTATGGAGGACAAATGGACTTATGCTTACGAAACAGGAAAAAACAAAAATCCAACTGGAGGATTAGGACCTGAATCCATTTCCTTGGTTTTCATGGTCAGCTAGATTTCATGGTCAAAGGAAATTTGTAGCCAATGACAAGAGACTAGGAGTTTGCTCAGTGAGGACTGAGGAAAATGCTTCTGCAGCTGAGGTAGTAATCATGCTAGGTTTCATATCGTGTATCATTTCAAATAGAATGAAATTTGCCTGGAATACCAGGGTTTTTTGGGAACGAGGCATTGTTATTCAAATGAGCAAGGAAGAAAGGGAAATCATACATATTTACATATCCTATACTATAGTGTGGTCAATGATATTGAAATACTTAAAGAAAGAAGCCATGTGGAGCTTGAGAAATAACATCTAGAAAGATGGGCATCAGAGGTAGGAACTCCTCATGCTGAATCTAGGAGACACCATCATTTACTTCATGATCAGTGAATGCTGTCAAAAGTCACTTTTATTTGATTAAACTTCAGAATGGCATTAAAGCCTTTGAGACTCTATATGCACTCCCACTGCTCCACCTCCAAATCTTATCCTCAGAGTGCCTTTTGATTCACTAAACTAAATTTACCAACACCCCAAAGAAAGATAGTCGATACATTTGGAGTCACTGAAAAGAATTAAAATCTAGTTCTTCAAATTGTAAAGTCTGAGGCTTAAGGCCCTGATTATGGCAAGCTTCTTTAAAGATCATGCTCTTCTAAGGTTATTTTATTGGTCAGCAGACTTTGGTGATGTGGAAGAAAGTATGTTCTTTTTCATGTGATGAAAACTATGTCAAGTTTTGTGTTAGACAAATAAGCTAATTTGAAAAACTTGCATAACTCAGGTAGAAAAAATAATAGCAAAGAATTCAAGAAGCTCACCATTCTATGCTCAAAACAATACAAGCTTTAAAAATAAACCATAAAAATATATATGAATTCAATTTTTATTATATTTGGCAAGGAAAAGTACTATTCGCTTTCTTCTCTTGTCTTCCCTTTATCTACTTACATATTCTGCAGAAAGCTTTGGTTTTGAATGTATTTAAATGTAAATTTTAAGTTTACCCACACATTCTGTTAATGATGTGAGTTCTAATGTGTTTTATCACTTAAAAAAATGAAGCAAAATGAAAATTTGAATAACATTGAGTTTTTCTTCTGCCTTTTAAATTACCTTCAATAAATGCCATCTTTCTGTTTGAGATATAAAGAAAAAATACCTAATAACAGTTGTTATTTGGCCTTGGCAGTTGGCATTGTATTTCTTGCAAATAACTGTCTGCTGACTGAGTCACAGGAACTATTTGCCACATAAAAGTGCATGTAAACTAACTTCCTCCAAGGGATTGGAAGATTTGAAAACGTTATAGACTTAATAAAACATTGACATTACAATGATTCAGCAGTCTGAATGGTTCATTTGGACAAAACTCTAAAATGAAAAATAAGAGGGAGAAGTCAGAGGCAAAAAATAAAAAGTCACAGTCTGAACTTTAGCTGAAATGATGCTAATTGCGTCAGCCACTATGAAATTTTTGACAGATCTAAACTTTAATCATCCAGTTAAGAGATTGAATCAAATGGTTAAGACTGACAAAGCAGAATTCATGCTACTCATAAAATATTAAAATTCCTATAACAGACTTCTTAATAATCTCACATTCCTTCTATCCCAATATGCAAGCAAGGAGATTGTATCACTTTTCTCATCAAGGGTTCCTCTCACATTAACTCTGGGTTGGACCATTTAACATGCTTTGAAAAAATGGAACTTCACACAGGGAGAAACTTGAAAAGTATTTGTACAAAAAGGCTCTCAGGGAACACCTCTTGAGACATGGGAGATCCTGGCAGATCAGAGACTGAATTAGTTAACCATTGCAGCTGCAACAAATTACTGCAAATGCAAAAGCATAAAATAACACAAATGGATCATCTTCCAGTTCACAAAAACAGACATCTAAAATAGATTCTCAGGGCAGAGTTTCTTCTGGAGGCTCCAGGGAGAGAAGCCATTCCTTGAATTTTCCCACTTCCAGGATGTCACTGCATTCTTGGTTCTTCCTTGAGTCACTCTGACCTTAGCATCTGATGTCATACTTCCTTTTTTTGACTGATTCTTTTGGAACCCTCTTATAAAGATCTTGTGGTAAATTGGGCCCACTTGCATAATCCAAGATAATCTTCCCACCTCATGATTTAATCACATTTTCAAAGTCCTTTATGTCATACATGGAAATGTTCATCTTCATAATTAGTAAAATTCAAAAGCATAAACAAAATGGGAGACGAACACCCAAGAATAGTTGAAATAAGTACCAGGAGGTCTGTTCCACGAAGCCGGCAGCATATACTGGGGGAAAAGGCAGCTCAGATAGAGAAGAGAACACCAAGTAAAGGGTGTTTGGAAGATTCACTCGGGATGCGTGATGCGTGCTGAAAGTAGACTATAGACAGAACACAATGACTACTCAGTACCTCTATTGCAAACCACAACACCCTAAAGGAAAGAGAGAGTAAAAGGGAATACCCTGTCACAGAGGTGGGGCGGGGTGTGGGGGGGTGGGATGGAAGTGGGTGGGAGGACTACTGGGATCATTGGTGGTAGAGAATGGGAAGTGGTGGAGGAATAGGTACTTGATCATTGTATAACTGAAACCCAAGCACGAAAGTTTGTAAGTCTACAACTGTACCTCGTGGTGTTTCACTAATAAAAAAAAAATTCGAAAGCATAACTTTTGAAGACCATTATTAGTCTGTCTACCACAAAAGTCAGGTGCAAGAAAATTAAGGAACCTATCAATAGTCAGAACAAAGTGAGTGAGAAAATTTAGCTTTTCTAAGCTAGTCTGAAAGGCTAGCATATTGGTTAGCCCAGCTGAAATCAACCAAGGAAGCACCAAGAGTCCTACAGGATAAGAAAATATATAATTGACTTTTGCACTCCTTAAGTGTTTCAATGGTGGGTATACAAAACTCAAACCATATTTTAAATAATTGATAATTATATTAATTTAAATGAACCTCCTGAAATATGGAAATTTTACAATTTTGTTGGCAAAAGTGAAGTTTTGAAGAGGAGAAATTCTATGATTTCTACAAATAGTTGCTCTTATGAGATAATGTACCATTTTTTTAGATTGTACCATATCCCCATATTTCAATCTAATTTTAAATATCATCTCCATTTTGAAAAAGTTAAAAAATTTCAAAATAAAGAGAATTTTTTAATTTAGTATACAAACTGATATTCTAGTCAATAACTGAAATCTTTATGTACATTTTCTTGATAAAATTTAAATTGCTATGAGGTATTTCTAGTCCTTATAGATGGTACTGGAAATTGTTTTGATTATTTGTTTTCTGACATTATGAAAGCTTTAAAATATTAAAATATTCTCCTATTCATCTTAACTTTTGTAGTCACAGAAGTATGTCATAGACTTTTTTGTGTGTCCTTACTTGCCTATAAGACACTTAAAGACTCTCTACTCCAATTAAATCATCACCTATCATCTGAAATTTGTTAAACAGGAACTTCTGATTAGGTTTAATGAAGTGCATTCAAATCAAGTTAAAAAGAGCACTAGTTCTCTAAGAAGTTCAATAGAATTTGATTCAACAGGTTTATTGAGGGAACAAAGAAAGGTCTCTTAGCTCATTTATTACCTCAAATATGAAAAAAATAGGTCTGCAACTCAAGTTTCTGACTTTGAAAAATATTGACTTACTCTTTTGCTTTCTAGGTCACATTTTCTTTGGAACTTAATTTTGAACACAAGCTCTTGGAAACTTATCAAAACTGAGGTTAACCACTCTTAATACAGTTTACTATTTGATTGGATAAGAAACAAAGAGAAGTATATATTCTATTTTCTAAAATTTCTTTGATGGTGTAAAAGCAACTGATATGTTCATCCAGCATGATGTCATGTCTCCTAATTTACCTGAGATTTCTTCTTCTGTGACATTGTGAAGATTTTTAAATAGCCTATGAATTATTTGAAACTACTCATACTGAATAAACTATTCATACTGGAAAACCAGGAGAACCGTACTACTGTTCAAGAAGGAAGACATCCATGACATTGGCAACTACCGCCCAATCTGCCTGTTGTCTGTCATCTACAAGCTGTTCACTGGAGTCATCCTGAATAGGATTGGCAGAACACTAGATGAAGGACAACCATGTGAGCAAGCAGGGTTCCGCAAAGGATTCAGCACGATCGACAATATCCACACAATAACCAAGCTCATTGAGGTTTCTCAGGAGTTCAAGATGCTGCTCTGTCTAACTTTAATTGATTTAAAGAAGGCCTTTGATTCTGTTGAGACAGAAGCGGTCATTGAAGCCCTAGCCAATCAGGGCGTTTAAACTCAATACATCAGGATCCTCCGTGAACTGTATTGCGGATTCACTACCAGGATCTCACCATTTTACAAGGAAGTGATCATCCATGTCAAGAGAGGGGTTCAGCAGGGTGATACCATTTCACCAAAACTCTTCAGTGCCACCGTCAAGAGTGTCATGCGACGTGACTGGAATGGGAAGGAATGGGAGTGAAGATAGACGGTCAGCAACTATACCACCTCCGCTTCACTGATGACATTGTTCTAATAACACCAAACATCAGCCAAGCGGCACAAATGCTGGCCGACTTTGACCGTGAGTGTGGAAAGGTAGGACTACAGCTGAATCTTACGAAGACAATGTTTATGAGAAACAGCCTTGTTCCTGATGTCCCATTCGCTCTCAACAGGACGAACATCTCTGAATGCAACAGTCATGTGTACCTAGGTTGAGAAATCAACATAACAAATGACGTGGCACCCGAGTTGCACAGGAGGAAGAGAGCGGCTTGGAACCCCTCAAGAGCATAGAAGAAATAGCTAAGAGGATGAAAAACCTCCGGCTCTGGGCATATCTCTTCAATTCCACTGTTCTTGCATTAACATACGCCTCAGAGACCTGGGCCCTACGAAAACAGGGTGAGAATGCTATTCGGGTCTCCCAAAGAGGAAGCTGTGCTTGGAGTATCACATTTCACTCTAGTGAGAGAAAGAATCTGGAGTTCTGACCTCTGTCAATGATCAAGAATCAGGGATGCTGTCTTGTTTGCCAAGCCGTCGAAAATCAGATGGGCTGAACATGTAATGAAATTTGGAGAGAACCGCTGAACTAGAGTCATTTCCAACTGGATTCCATGGGACGTCAAAAGATCGCATGGCCACTCACCTATGAGATGGTCAGACTTTTTCGCCAAGACCCTGAAGGATCGGTTTGAGGCTCTTCGTGTTCCTAGAACGAGCAGACACCATTGGGCTACACTAGCACGTGACAGGGATGAATGGAGACGTTACTGGTGCCCACTGGAGCAAATCGATGAGTAACAGGATGTCAAGTGATCAAGTGATTCATATTGAAGTAGATTGCCTCTGTTCCCTTGTATCTTTTTTTTTTATTTTTGGGTCACACCTGGTGATACACAGGGTTTACTCTTGGCTCTGCACCCAGGAATTACTTCTGGCAGTGCTCAGGGGACCATATGGGATGCTAGGAATCCAAGCCGGGTCGGCCAGAAATGTGCTAGAAGCGATGTTGGATAACTTCTAACAAATATTGCACATTCTAAAAAGGCCTTGTAGCTGCTGCAGGATTGACTCAGAACATATGCTCTGGAAGAAGCCAGCTACCATATAAGAGAATTCTAGATTATTTCACTAGAAAGGTCTTTTATGGACAATCCAACCAGCAACTCCAGTTGAGCTGCCTGCAGATGTCAATACCAACCTCCACTCATGTGAGTGAGCCCTCTTCCCTGTTTTCCCCTGTTGACCTGCAAGTGGTTTTAACTCTAGCCAATATTTGCCTACAATTCCTCCAACCCTTAGTGCCCTCTGTTCAGATAAACACTTCCTAAATTCTTGATGGTACAGTAAGATACACTGCCGGCACAGATAATCTCCTCATCGGCTACCCTCCAGAACTCACTGATAGTCCCCCAGACAGGAATATAAAAGGAGGACCCCAGAACCATGCCACCGGACTCTGCGCCAAACTGTGGGGCAGGTGAGAGCTCTCCCTATCCCAAGGGACCCAGACCCTGCAACCAACCTCCACTGCCCAACTACCGCCATGCTCTCCAGACTGTGTGGCCGTGCAACACATTATAAGACACTTCTTACCCATTTATACCTCTCAGAGAGCCTGGAAAGCTACCAAGAATGTACCTCCTGCATGGGCAGAGCCTGGCAAGCTCCCCATAGCCTATTCAATATGCCAAGTACAACAACGACAACTGATCTCATTCTCCTGACCCTGAAAGAGCCTTCAATCATTGGGAAAAGACCTACAAGAAGACACTGCTAAAATCTTAGGACTGGGAGAAATAGAGATGTTACTGGCATCCGCTTGAGTAAATCAAACATCAACGGGATGGCAGTGACACAGTGATACAGTAAAATAAGATGATTGTTAGAAATTGAAGGTTCTGGAGACCACCATGAGTTTGATCAAGTCTCTATCTTTCTAGGATCAAATTTCTGCAGTGTGTGAAACAAATAAATAGTTGGGGACCAAATAATATGTAATTTCTTCTATATGTGAGTTTCATATAACTTGAATGACTTGATATTGTTGACATGGACAAATCAATAACATAATTAAGCAATTGTAATACCTCTTTAAAGAAGGTGGCCAATTTCCAAGTGGAAGATTCACTAATAATTTGGAGGAAGTTTCATCCAAAAGTACAAAAATACTTGATTCCAGATGTACAAAATGATGATGTTATCCCTTCAAAAGATTTTACTGAACTAAAAATAGTAAGCTTTTAATGGCAACAGTAATTAAGAAAACATTTTCCTAATTTCACTGCCATTGATTCAAGACAGGTAGCATTTGTTATTTGAAAAAATGTCAAATTGACTTTAACTTGAATTATTTATTTTGAAAAACCAATCTATTATTTTTCTTACTCAAAAAATATGAGCTTTCTGTTATTTGGGTTATTTTAGCTTTATTTGGAACATGGTATTCTTATTAGGGGTTGAGATAAATGAAGTAAAAATAATGATTCACCTTCATGCTCTGGGAAGGAGAGGAAAAATCATATAGTTTTTATGTGTCAGTATTTATGTACTCTCAATAAGTGCATGTTATAACAAGTAAGCATTAAGCATATTAAGCATTCCTTTGTAATAAAATAACATTTAAGTATTTATTCAGACAGAGAGGTAGAATACAATCACTTTCATTTTTTTATTCATTCTTGTCCTTGCATGCCACTTCACATTGAATACATTTAAATTTTCTCATTTTACTCTTTTGTTGGTTAATTTTATATGGTGCTTATGAAGATTAACCAAATTCTGGTACCAAATGTTTGTTTAAGGATTTTATGTTGGATGATATGTAAAATGTCTTATTGAGTTGTTCACAAAATGTTCATGGAACATAAAGGAGGAATCAGGAGAGACTTGAGAGGAGGTCGCATGTATAAAGTGCTGATGGCAGAGCGAGTTGTCTCTCTTCATGTTCCAAAGTCTCAGTCCTTGCAAGTATAGTTTCTAAAATTAAGAGTCACAACCCATTTTAGGGGTCATATAATTGAAAATAGAGATTGCAAATATTTAGTTTTAAAATAAATTTGTGATTTATTATCAGCAAATGATTTACATGCTTGTTTTATTTACTTGAGGGTCATATAAAATTTCTCAAGTGAAAGGGGGTAGCAAGTAGAAAAAATTTAAGAAGCCCTGCCCCTAAATCAACCGAGCCTATCTACAAAGTCAGGACTGACTTCATTTCTCCACTTTTATATGTTGATGGTAAGGAGTGTACTAGTAGTATTTTAACCCTAACAATAAAATTAATACACGGCTCTAAATATTCACTGAACATTAGGTCCTCTGTTAATAGGGGAGTCGTGTAATTTATCATCCAACAGGGCCATTGTTTTAAAAAGAGAATTCTTGAGGTATAATTGAAATGCAATAAACCATGCACGTTAAAGTATAGAATTTAATAGACTTTGACATGTTGAAGTATAGAATTTAATAGACTTTGACTTATGCATTCACCCTCAGAGCTAAAACCGTGATGTCACCTCACCTCTCTCCTCTAGAAGCACTGATCAGTTTTCTGTCATTATTTGATTATTTTTTAGAATCTAATACAGATAGAATTATGCAATGTTTACCTATTGGTCAGAATTTATTTATTCATTCTATTATGTTTTGTGTACCAATAAGTCATTTTTTAATGCCATTGGGTTGGGTTTCATTGTATGGGTATATCTTAGTAAATTTATCTGTTCTCTTGCTGATGATGGCCATTAAGTGATAGATTATGAGTATCATTAATAAAGTTACCATGTAGGCTCATGTTTTAAAAAACTACTTTGGGGATGGAACAATAGTACATAGACCTTGCATTCAGCTGACTCTGATTTGATCCCCTAATACCAGTTATGGTTTCCAGAGCAATGCCAGGAGTGACTCCTGAGCAGAGAGCCAGGAAAAGCCCTGAGTACCATTAAGTGTGGCCCCCAATTTTTAAAAAATTATATTATTATAGGTAGAAGAGGATAAATTCTTATAACATCATCTTTTATAATTATTTTCTTATCACTAGGAGGTTAAGGACCTCTTTCCTTGCATGAATGCAATGAACATCTATTATTTCCTCATTGCTGGATTTATTTTTGCTGGTTCAGAGTTTGCTTTTTTATGTGGTTGACCCTCTTGAGGGCCATTTGAGAACAGGATATCACATATTTATCAAAATATTCTCTAGATTGGATTATTATAACACTTATGATGTTATATATAGTACTGTAGCACTGTTCTCCCATTGTTCATCAATTTGCTTGAGTGGGCACCAGTAATGTCTCCATTGTGAGACTAGTTGTTACTTTTTTTGACATATCAAATACGCCACAGGTAGCTTGCAGGCTCTGCCGTGTGGGTGGGATACTATCTGTAGCTTGTCTGGCTCTCCGAGAGGGACAGAGGAATCGAGCCCGGGTCAGCGGAGTGCATGGCAAATGCCTTACCTGTTGTGCTATATATATGTGTGAAATTATTGGTGAAAGAATGAAGAGGGAAAGTAGAGAAAGGAATTAAGAATGCTACCTCACTGGTGCCATTTAACTGTGAATATACTAAAAAAATCATTGAGCTGTATACATTAAGTGACTAAATTATGTGATATATGAGCTGTATCTTAATATAACTATAAAGAGAGTATTGAGAAACAGTGAGTCATTCTAATGGATGAATCCATTATATTATATAGTAACCAACAACGAGATTTAGAAGAATCCTAAACATTTCAGCATCAACTGGAAAGGTACTGGGAGACTGAATGATCAAAATTCAAACCATAATCTTTTTATCCCAATGTACCTAAAAGATTTTTATTTATTTGTTAATTTTACTAAGATTACATTAATTACTGCTTTTGTGTAGCTTTTTCCCCTCTGAGTACAATCTGACGTATAGCATAGCAAGCTAGATGTATGCAGTAGCATTTTCCCAAAGTTTTAACCTTTGCCATTCAGAGACTTGGTGCATATCAATACCTCTATTTGTGCAAAATGAACAAAGAGGGCTTACCATGATGAGAAAATTGAGACAGATATTTGAGACAGAGGCATCATCTGGGTGAAAAAAATGCAAGAAAGATGCCTTGGAAGCTTTGTTCAGTGATGTGAATCTGGAAAGTGAAGGTAGTAATAGGGACAGAAATATGACTGTAGGAGCATTAGTTGTGGTGAAATATCAAGAATTCTGGGTTTATTCTATGGTTAAGTCAGGACCAACATTTTAAAATGAATTTTTATTGAGGTTTCATTGATTTATAAGACTTATCTATTTGGGGTGAATCAAAGTTACCATCCCATACCTCCCATACCTACCACCAAAGTACAATTACCTAATCTACATCAGCACAAAGACCTTCTCCATCCGAGAGATAACATTGAAAAAATTTAGTTTTTTAGGAGGTAAAGGACAATGGGATCATTGTGAGGATAAATATAATAACAGCTATGAAAGCATTTTGAATCTCTGGGAAGAAAATTCAGTATAAATCAAAATCTCTTTTACTTATCTAATTTGACCATAGAATTAAGTTAGACTCTCATTTGGATTCAGACTCCTCTATGCCATTCTCCATTCCATTTCCTGGCTTTCCTAAACATCTCTGATTCCAAGCATAGCTTTGAATGGACTATTCTTAAGTGCTCTCAGAAAGTTGCCTTTTGTATATACGTATATACCAAGAAGGAATGCATACTCTTGACTCTTCTTTCACCACTACAGAAATTCTGCCTTGAAGTGAAGGTTACCTAAAGCAAATAATTTTGCTGTGTTTGTTTCAGCCAACTTAAACCAGGCCGATTTTCATTCATAACTACTTCTTGACTGTAGCACAAAAGTGATGTACTTCATACCCATCAATAGGTTTTTTGTTGTTCTGTGCCTGGCCAAGCCAAGTTCGATTCCACTGCCCGTCTCAGGGAGCCCAGCAAGCTACCGAGAGTATTTCACCCGTATGGCAAAGCCTGGTAAGCTACTTGTGACTTATTAGATATGCCAAACACAGTAACAATAATTGTCACAATGGAGACGTTACTGGGCCCGCTCGAGCAAATCAATGAACAATGGGAGGATAGTGCTACTGTGCTACAGTACTGTATATGTGTGTACATTTGAGGGTGCATTTAGGCACTGCCTTTATTATAAATGCATGATAAATTACTATAATTAAAAAAATACTCTCATGTATCAGCTCATATTCCTGAAGGTCACAAGTTTCCCTGCAGGTTCGCTCCAGGTCTCTGCTCCGGATCTCAGGAGACTATAATTGAACTATCAAGAGGGCCAGATTCTTATCTGAAGACTATGGGAAGAATCCACTTCCAAATTTATTCAAGTGAGAACAAGGACATTCTCTTATATAACTACAATGTAATTATTAAAATTAGAAAGTTTGTTTTGATCAAAATACTGTTACATCATCCCTAGTAATATTCCTATTATATTGTTTCTGCCAGTATCTGTAACAGCTATTTTCTTCTCATTCCAGGACCCTATCCAGAATTATTCATTACATTTAGTTGTCATTTTCCTGTGGTTTAATGTAATCTAGAATTGTTCTATTTCCTTTACAAAAAAATTATTTCTTGGTATCGACAAACTTATTATTTTACTAATTTTTTAATTTTAAAATTAAGAACTATTTTTGTGTCACATACACTGGTGCTCAGAGCTTATTCCTGGCTCTGTGCTCAGAGATCACCCCTGGCAGGGCTTGGAGACTAGATGAATTACTGGGAATTGAACCCAGGTCAGCCACATGCAATACAAGCTCCCTACCCACTGTACAGTTTCTTTAGCCCCATTTGAAAAAATTTTAAAACTCAGTTACTTTCACTAAACATTCTTCAATTTGAAATTTTATTTTTTTCTTGATTAAATTTAACTATTTTTGGCAGGAATATTAGATACAAGATATTGGTCTATCTCAGTGCATTCTATCAGAAGACATTGATGTTAGTTTGGCTTATTGTTGATGCTATTACTTTTTTTTAATAAAAAAAACACTGTCCTCCTGTTGTTTATTGATTTGCTGGAGTGGGCCCAGTAACATCTCCATTGTGAGACTTCTTGTTACTGTGTTTGGCATATTGCTCGGCCAGGCTGGCTGTGCGCAAGGCAAATGCCCTACTGCTTTATCACTTGGTGATAAAATTTAATCTAATTTTTTTTGTTCCCCTTAGTAAGTAATTTTGGGATTACTTCAATCTATATAAATATTTGTTCCCCATCAAATTAATTTTAGTACTCAGTGACTTTTTTGGGAAGGATGAGAATTGTTTTTCATATTTATTAGTTAGTGCTCTATTGTAAGGGAAAAACTATATGAATTCACATACCTTCATTTTAATCAATGTACTATAGTGTATTTGTAGCCTCATTTATATTAAGGCTCAATTTGATCCAGATTTGGCCACTGGAGTTCTTTGAAACTCACTTCCAGGTCCTACTGACACATCCCCATCATCTTCTATTACTACCTTATATTTTTTGGTAGTGGAAAATGCTCCAGGTTTATATTGTGTTTGAGTTCTGGAACCAGCCTTTTCTCTAAGGAGACCTGTTGTTTCTTGGAGTTGAATGTAATTTAGAAACCAATCACTCGTGTCCTCATTGCTTCTGGGGTGTTATTAGCTTTGCATCTTCTTGACAGGAAGAGCTAGGGTATAATGCACAAATATATGTGTATATTTTTCTTTTCAAGTGAATAGGAACTTTGGTTAAGGTAAAGGCCTTTTTAAATTACAGAAAATAGGTATGTATTTATTCCCACTTGGTAGATGCGTGAAATAATAATAGGAACCAATATTTTTCATGTTGAGGATCTCCATTCAACAACTGATACTAAATCATTTCTAATAGATATTTTTGGAGGCTAATTTTAGTTTTAAAGAAAAATTGAGATTTGAGAAGAGAGCACAATGAGTTCCTTTATATTCCACATCCACTTTCCCTATTATGAACATTATTACAGTAAATGTTATAATTAATAAACCAATGTGTACGTCTTATGTTCACTAAAATCCATTGTTTATTTAGATTTCTTTAGCTTTACTTAATATTCAAGTTTCCAGTCAGGGCACCATGTTACATTTAATTGTCATGTCTAGTAATTCAGGCTTCTCTTCACTGTGACAAATTCTCAGAATTTCTTCTTATGATTTTAACTTTTCTGAAGATTAGTAACTAGGTATTTCACAGGATGCCTCTCAATAGGCATTTATTTAATATTTCCTTATGGTTAAACTGGTATTCTGCATTTTTAGGTAGATCACAAAGGTAAAGAGGATCTTCATATATATATTTTACACTTGGGCCATAATACAATAAAAATTTGTATTTTGTTATTTTTTATTGTTTTGTTATATTTTGTTATTCTAATAGTTCATATTTTAATTATTGGGGGTTCTTTGTGTTGGCTACTCAGTCTTTTTGTCATACCCCACTAGTGTTTATTTATTTATTTTCTTAATATTGGGGGCTGGTACGTGCAAGTATGTCCTTGTTTTCTGGAACTACCAGATCCTTATGCTGCTTGTGTAGTTCCTGTCTTGATAGGATTGATTTTTAAAAAATTTTTATTAGTGAAACACCACAAGGTACAGTTGTAGACTTACAAATTTTTGTGCTTGGGTTTCAATTATACAATGATCAAGTACTCATCCCTCCACCAGTGCCCATTTTCCATCACCAAGGATCCCAGTATCCCTCCCACCCCCTATCCCCCCCACCCCACCCTGCCTCTGTGGCAGGGCATTCCCTTTTGTTCTCTCTCTCCTTTTGGGTGCTGTGGTTTGCAAAAGAGGCATTGAGTGGCAATCATGTTCGGTCATTAGTCTACTTTCAGTATGCTTCTCCCATCCTGGGAGGATCCTCCCAACACCTTTATTTGGTGCTCCCTTCTCTATCTGAGCTCCCTTTCCCCCTAGCATGTGTGGCTGGCATCCAAGCCATGGAGCAAAATTCCTGGTACTAATCTCGGCCATCCTTGGGTGTTAGTCTCCTATTTTGTTACTTTATATTTCTCAGATGAATGCAATCTTTCTGTGTCTATCCTGCCCTTTCTGACTCATTTCGATTAGCATACTTTCCATGTAGTAACACTTGTATGTAAATTTCATGACTTCATCTTTCCTAACAGCTGCATAGTACTCCATTATGTAGATGTACCAAAGTTTCTTTAACCAGTCATCTGTTCTCAGACACTCAGGATAGGTTTGATTTTTAAAACATATTTGTTGGTAATTTTGAAATTATTATCAATGTAGGTTTGAGCAAATGAATAATAAATACATGGTAATGAATGATAAGTTTGCATACTCTTGGAGAAGGAGTTAGAAATACGGGGAGGAAAAGAGAAAATAGAAGATACTCTGAGGTTGAAATTGAAATTAAAGTATAAATTTGTGATTTTAAATATATAAATTTAAGGTTTAAATATATATTATATAAAATATATATCACGGTCCTCCCGTTGTTCATCGATTTGCTCGAGCGGGCCCAGTAACATCTCCATCATGAGACTTGTTGTTACTGTGTTTGGCATATCAAATACGTCACAGGTAGCTTGCCAGGCTCTGCCCTGCGGGCGAGATACTCTCGGTAGCTTGCCGGGCTCTCCGAGAGGGGCGGAGGAATCGAACTCAGGTAGGCCATGTTGGCCTCTTGTAAGGCAAATGCCCTACCGCTGTGCTATTGCTCCAACTCAAAATATATATAAACTATATATTTATATATAATATATCATATATAAACTATCTATGTGATATATTATATATATGGCTCCAGTGGCAATGGTGGAGAAAATTCCTGGCCTGTGTGAGAATCTGAGTCTTATCTTTGTGACTACACAGTGTCCCAAGCATTGCTGAAAGTTGCCCTGGTAGCTCCAAGCACTAACTGGATTGGCTGTGACCACTAACAGTATCGAACAACAACAGCAGAAAACAAAATAAAAGCAAAAAAAAATAAAAATCACTGTCAATATGTCTTGTCTAAAAGTATATCCTGTTTAATATTAAAACAGTCACTCCAGATTTCCAGTGCCTCCTGGTATATATTTTGCTGCCTTTTTGTTTTCAAGCACGTTTCTCTTTATATTCAATGTAACTTTCTTATAAACAGACATAGGTCTGCTCTTTTACTGAAAAATCCTTGCCCTCCCCTGTTTTGGAGACCACACCTGATGCGTTATTTGGCAGGGTTGTAGGAACATGTGGTGCTAGGAAATGAACCAGGAAATGAACCGAGGCCTCTGAATGCAAAGCAGACACTCGGTCTTTTGAGAGCCTTTTGATTTGAAATTTTAGCCTATTTATATTTTAGATACTTAACTCCCAATGTAGGATTTATTTCACCTCTTTCTATTACTTCGCAGCTCTGTATTTTCAAGTATTCTACTCTAAAAATCCCAACTACTGCAGAAACTAGCTCCTCCACTCCATTTTTGAGCCATATCCAGCTGTGCTCTGGTCTGACATCTGGCTCTGTGCTCATGATCATTCCTCACAGCATTTGGAGATCAGGCGCCAGAAACTAACAACTTCTATCACACTCAGCCTCCTTAGCTTGGTGACTTTTCCATAATACATGGACTTCTCCCTGTTCTGTAGCAGGAAGAGACTCAGGATGTTTCTGGGAAAATCATTGCCCTTTACTTGTGTGTTTTTCTTCTTACAGGAGCTGTAATGCAATGTTACTTGTCCAATTCATGTGAAAACAAACAAAAACACAAAAAAATCCTCTTTTGTCTCACATTTTTCACCCATTTTGTATATTTATATCTGTTTTTGTTAAGAGTACCTGGTATAGTCACTCTGTCCTGTCTAGAAGATGAGGTGCTTCAACCAGTTCCAGTCATCCTGGCTCTGGGGTCACTCCTGGGAGGGCTAGGGGATCATGTGTGGTGCAGAGGATAGAACTGAGTTGTTGGCGTTTGTGGCAAGTGCCTTAAACCCTGTGCCATATCTTGGGCCCCTACACTATCACCTCTTACACAAGACACAATGTACCAGAGACATAGGTCAGTAAAGAACATGTAATGAAAACCTGGGTCCAATCTATGGCACCAAAAATTATGCTGATAATCAATTAAGCTTAATGAAATGGCATCATGAGTGAAAAAACATAAAATACCATATAAAGTTATTCTTGTGATTATAGAGCTTATGTTTTTTCCCTTTAAAAATTTTTGTTTCATTGAGGTATATGTAGCAAAAAAGAGTATGTTTAAGGTATGCATAATTTGATGTTTTGATACTCAGAAATACTGTGAAATTATTTACCCAATTAAGCTGAAACTTTGATTGCAGTTTAAAGATAAACTTCAAATAAATTTCCCTGCTGACATAACCTGGATATCCTCAAACAATATCTTTTAGTTTTCCTGATAGCTAAAATTCTAGCCATACAAGCACTGTCTGTAGCACTGTCCTCCCATTGTTCATTGATTTGCTAGAGTGGACCCAGTAACATCTCCATTGTGAGACTTGTTGTTACTGTGTTTGGCTTATCAAATACATCATGGATAGCTTGCCAGGCTCTCCAAGAAGGGCAGAGGAATCGAACCCAGGTCTGCCCAGTGGGCTGCGTGCAAGGCAAACACCCTACTCGCTGGGCTATCGTTCCAGCCACAGCCATACAAGAAAAAAGAAAAAATGTTTGGTGTGACCAATGGATATGGATAGTATAAAGAATGCAGTATTCACAGGAGTTTGGTACTTTGTTCAAGTTTGTTCGCATGCTTCTCTGGTTGTACACTGTTGGTTGCAAGTGGCAGAAACCTAACTCAAAGTGAGTTAAGCATAAAGGAGAATTTATTGGCTTGTATAACAAACATCCCAAGGTATCTGGCTTTGGTTATACTATTGGGAATCTGTCTCTCTCTATTTCTTAGATCTCCTTTACCTTATGTTACTCTGGTTGGCTGACAGTTTGACTCTAGCAGTTCTGGTTTCTATCCTGCCAGCTTAGCAAGCCAGCAAAAAGAGCTTCTTGATCAGTCAGCAAATAAACATTGAAATCCTGGAACATATGGAATAGGAGATATATACAGTGTTAATTAATGTTCTTGCCCTTAAATAGTTTACATTTTGGTAGGATGAAGACAAGAACAAAAAATTGAGTATGTAAGACAATTTGGGCCCTAACAATTAAAGTGAAAAAGATAATACAAAGTAATGTGCCATAAATATGATAAATAAAGGTTACTTTTTTCCATCCAGGAAGTTATAGCAAGGACAAGGGCATTTGATTTAAAACATCAAATATTATGGGGGGAAAGGTGAAAGTATAAGGAGAAAATACTGTAAGGAGAAAGAATAGCAAGTACACAGATTCGCAGATGAGATCAACATAGCCTATTTGAGGCGCAGTGGTTTTATGGACCATGGAAGGAGTTTGGATTAAATCCCAGTTGCAATAAAAGTCATTTGAGGACAGCTAAGAAATACGATGTGGCTTACTAGAATGATTATTATGGAGGCTATGGAGAAGATTTCTCAACAGTGAATCAGAATTTTAGTTTAGCTTGGGTGATATGCCCATCCCACTGTGGATAGAGGAATGCAATGCTCAGATTGGTGCATTTCTGGTTATCCTAACTCCTGAGACTACGTGGTGAAGTCAACGTAGCTAAAGTACACAACCTAAAAGTAGAAATGGGGCAAACCCTCTCTACTGAGCAGTTATTCCCAAAAGAGTAAATCTATATGCCAGGTAGATGGAGACAGCAAATCCCAAGTCCAATCCAGTACACTAATTTTTGGGGGATTCCCCTGTGTTCTGGGAAATATTGTTACCAAAGTCAATGAGATTTCTCATCAGTTTGAGATGCCGCATCTCAAATCTGGGCAAGAGTATAACTCTAAACATGAACATAAAGTATACCATAAAATAAGAGTAAATATAAATTTCTATGTTCTTTCTATGATCTTGTTTTTGTAAACCATGGCCAGTGGTTATAGATGAGCTGGTACTTTGAAGAAAAAAAAAGAAACTTACTTGGTAATGCATTCTAACAAAGCATGTAGTGACTGAGATCTTTACATTTTATACACAGGTATTCTCTATGGGAATTCAAGTATGTCTCAGTCTCCAAGGATTAAGTTTCTTACTAACTTTGGGAAACTTCAATACAGTCAATCACTAGCACTCCCTGGTATTCATTTGAGAATTCTGAAGGAAATAAACTATGAAATAGTGGCAGTGCCAGTGAGGATGCAATATGTCCTCTACAAACTGCAATTCTGCTCAGAGGTTGGAGAAAAAATTGCTAATGCTACACCCATCGGGGAAAAAATGGGGGAGAAATGAAAGAAGATTCCAGAATTACAGCTCATTGCTCTCATCTCATCATTTCAATTCTGGGGAAAGTGATTGAGGATTTAATTAAGTTCAGATAGTTGGATAAGTATAACTGGAAAGAGTTTTGCTCACAGAATTTCCATATAGCATTTGGATTTGTATAATAGAAACTGTCTTAAGGGAAAACCTATTTCCTGGCTGGAAACCTTGATAAAATTGATCATAAAAAGAAATGTCTGGTTTCTTGTGTGTAGTCTTTGCAGCAGTGGCTGAAGTCAAAACACGAACAAATCTAAATGCTTTTTTTTGTAATAAAACTAGTGTTTTTGTTCATTACATTTGCCAGATTTTCTTGTTCATTATTTGGTAGAATGATCTAAAGTTCAAAACAGGTAGTCAGCATTATTATTAACATTTATTGAGCTGATCATACACTGATCTCTGTAAAGTACTGATTAGATGCAGAGCACAAAGAAACATGGTCTTGTTCTTTCAGAACTCCTCTGGAAAAAATCATGGTCTACATATCTCCTTGAGGAGACTAGTCTGGGTATCAGTGGTCTTAAAAACTAGGATATTACTTGTATCTTAAAGACATAATTAATATACTGAGGAGAGTTAGTTGCTTGTTTTGCATATGAGTACCCTGGGTTTAATTCCTAACACTGCCTAGTCCCATAAACATTGCTGGGAACAGCCCCAAGTATTACCTGGGGTGGCTTAAAAAAAAAGACTATTCCAATTTAAGAAAGGAAGACAGCTAAGTGACTAGTGCTGGGTCATTCCTGCTTTTTCTTTGGTTTTTACATTTTCCTCCTGAATTAGCTCTTTTATGGCTCAGATTTCAAATACTGTTTCTATATGCTAAGGATACTCTGCTTGATATTTCTTGCTCAGGGCTCTCTCTAAAGCAAACTCTCACCCTGTTTCTTATCCCATCTATAGAGAGCAAGCAGCAGAATCATTATGGCACGGACATTTTAAAAAATTGTAAATGGAACCACAGTATGATCAGGAAATCTCTGTTCTGGTAACATATCCAAAGGAAATTGAATCAGTCACTCAAGAGACACCTGTGTTCATGTGCTCATTGCAACACCATCCACAATAGCCAAACCATAGGACTAACTGAAGTACCCATCAACTATATATACCACAGTTTAATAATATACTATCACTGTATCACTGTCATCCCATTGCTCATCGATTTACTCGAGTGGGTACCAGTAATGTCTCCATTTGTCCCAGCCCTGAGATTTTAGCAGCCTCTCCTTACATGTTTTTCCTAATGCTGCGGTATTGGAGGCTCTTTCAGGGTCAGGGGAATGAGACCCATTATTGTTACTGTTTTTGGCATATCAAATATGCCACGGGGAGCTTGCCAGGCTCTGCCATGTAGGCAGGATACTTGATATCCTTCCGGGTTCTTCAAGATATATATATATATATATATATATATATATATATATATATATGTACATATATATATATATTTCCCTCTTAAACCCCATCAAGTATGGCGTGGTAATTATGGATAGGGAGTGTCTTATGATGTGTCCAGAAACATGTTCACTCATATGTGAGGTTTGGCCTGAGCGTGTAGAAAGTGGCCTGGAGCATGGCAGCGGTCGGGTAGTGGAGGTTGGCTGCTGAGGTTGGGTCCCTTGGGGTGGGAGGGCTCTCACCTGCCCCGCTTTGGGGCACCCCGAGTGAAATACAGTCTGGTTCTTATGTATATGTATAATGTACATAAGTACTTATTACATATGCAACTATATAATAAAATACTATTCAGCCTTAAAAAAGAGATACTATGATTTATAACAAAATGGATGAACCTGGGGAACAACATGCTTAGTGAAGCAAGCCAGAAACAGAGAATAAAAGTAGTACAACTTCAATTGTATGCAGAATGTAAAATATCAAGTTTATAGGAACAGTTAGTAGAATAAATGGTGGTTCCTAGGGGTGAGGAGATAAGAAAACGGGGGAAATGTTGGACAAATTGTGCAACATCACAGTTATGTAAGACAAATTAGTAGCAGAGATCTAACATCCAACTTGGTGACTGTAGTTAATAATATTATATCATATACTGGAAATTTGCTAGTAGATTTGACAGTAGATTTCAGATGCTTCATATGACCCCCTCTTCTCGACCATACACAAGGTAAATATGTAATAAAATATGAATTAACCTGTCTATAGTTATGTATATGTATACCACAATATGATGTATACTTGAAATTTAGGTAATTTTTATTTTTAAAGTCAAGAAAAATTTTTTAAGTATAACAGATTTTATTTGGAAGTTCTGAGGGACAGGGTGCAGGGAGAGACAGAGAAACAAAGTGGGGGTAGGGACAAAGAGAGAGAATAATGTGGTCAAGAGAGAACAAGGGCTTCTCAAGACACATCCCAGCATTAAAGTATGAAGGTAAAAAAGTCCATATTTCAAGAGGGAAAATGTGGCCACTACACATGTGCCAGAACAATACAGCCACTAGGCAGCATATGGGCTCAAGCAGCAAATAAACCAAAAGTTAAGAAAATTAAAAAAAAAAAAACACTCAGTGCATCTTTTTTTTTTTTTAAGAATTTCTTTTCCATCTGTAGTCTGTGTTTTGGTTAATGGCCCCACCATTCCTATCAATTTCAGCCACCAACCCCAGAATCATTTTTGGTTTTTTATTCTTCTTATAATTACTGACCTCATTGCCTTTCAAATTCCATTTGACTTCCATTTTGTTTGTTTCCATAAAGTTCCTTTTCAACTTGTATTCCCTTGTATTTAAGCGCACAGTATGGTACATATGTATAGTTATGTGTTGTACTTGTGTAGTGTTTTGCTTCTTAGCCTCTGATTCTATCCCAGATACTAATGCCAGACCTGGCACATGAGAGCTGGAGGAATTGTGTATTAGATGTTAACTACGCATTCAATCATTTAGTTAATAATTCTCCAAATACACCTTTTTTGTTTTTTTATTTTTTGACTTTGGGTCACGTCTGGCGATGCTCAGGAGTTGCTTCTGACTTTGCACTCAGGTATTACTCCTGGCAGTACCTGGGGGACTTTATGGGATACTTGGGATCAAACTGGGACAGGTGCATGCACAGCAAGCACCTTAGCCACTGTACTATCTCTCCAGTCCCCCAGTACACCCTTTTGAAGAAATTGCTATTTAACTAGAATTGTACTTGCTTGATACTGAGGACACATGGATGAATGAGTCAGCCCCCTAGATCTCTGCTGACAGAAGACTAAGAACAAATATATAAATAAATAATATTGAATAATATTGACTCAGTAGTCTTACATTTGCCATTTTTTTAGTTTCAGTATATGTATAAATGTGCACATTATCTCGTCATTTGATAATGATGTGGATTTTGCAGTAATTTTTTCTCTCACTCATTGTCTTTCAGTCATTTTATTCTTTTATACCTCCTCCCCAGGATATAAGGTAATGAATTATAAATGAAAAAATTTGGTAAAATTTAGGGTCAATTATTACTAACAAAGTACTTTGGAGAATAAAAAAATTCCCTCCAAAAAGATGTTATTAAGAATATGAATCCTGGCTCAGGAAACAAAACACCATGGGATACCATAATTAAAGCCAGTCCTAATAAAATCAAAAATTCATCTCACAGTTACCCATCCTTGAGCATAAATCAAAGTACAGTGAATTTAGGGACTGCATCCAAGCACTAGTGATAAGAATCTGAGACTATTGATTATTTCAGGTACATGGAAAAATTGACAAGAAAATTAAACAACTCCAAAAGGCCAAAGGAAAAAAAAAAAAGAAGCCTTAGAGTCTTTCCCAGAAATCAGTTTTTTTCAATCACTTTCTTTTAAGCTCATGCTGAAGAGGCTCTTTCAGATAAGTGCTAATGTTTACTCCCAAAGTTTTTCTTGTCTGATTGCGTCCAGATACTCTCTGAAGATATCTTTTGAGATCAAGATAGGTTCTAGTTGCTCTTTTGAAGCATTAAGAAAGGATGGATGTTCTTGAAGTTGAATCTGCTTGCAGGTTAAATTCAGCTTGCACTGAAAAATTGAAAAAGTTCACAATAAACTTCCCAAATGGAATTAGTCTGCACAATTATAAAAAAATAACAAAATGTTCTTTTTGTTCCAAAAAGAAGTGATGCTATTCATTTTTTTAAAGACAGGTTATAGCACAAAGTAGGCAAAGAATATTAGATCAATAGTTAGTATGGTATTTCATTTTAGCACACCATTAAGGTGATTAAAAATCTCGCTATTCCAAACTCTACCACTCTCAATTTCATTAGACATTCCCTCTTCATCTTAAAAGGTGAAGCCCTTGAGTGTAACCTCCTTTAATTGTTCTGCTTCTCCCCCCACTCAAAAAAATGCCCTGATCTATATCCATTCTATCTTCAAAGCCTCTCCTTTCTTTCCAGAAACTGTGTTGGAAGGGGTGGAGTATTACATCAGATGTATATTTGGTTGCTTACATTGAGTCCAAAGAAACTGGTTGAAACAAGTAATCTCTCAGATGACTAAAACCGAGAAGAGGTCTTCTGGTGTACTGATGGTGCAGTGGCTCTGCCGTGGCAACAGCGACCCAGGTTTCTTTATCTTTCTTTTCCTTTGTCCTGAGTACTTGAGTCTCAACCATTGTAGCTTTTGGATCAGAAAATAACCCCTGGGCTCCAGTCATCATGTCTATCTACCTGAAAGTGGGAAAGAAGAAAGGATAAAAATAACAAAAGGATACTCTATGTCTTTGATGCCTGGCAAGGCAATGCCGTGAGGTATTCAAAATGCCAAACACAGTAACAAGTCTCATAATGTTACTGGGCCCGCTCAAACAAATTGATGAACAATGGGAGGACAGTGACAATGACAGTGATGTATTCGATGACTTGAGAGTACCTAGTTGCAATCATTTAAACTATATTTCATTGGTCACTGTTCTGTCCAGGGTTAATCTTATCTCCAAAGAAAGATTGGATAATTTTATAATATGCTTGGCACATCAGCACTTCAGAAGTCCAAAAATCTGCTGAAACAGGGAAAGATGACAGCAGATTAGATAAAATAAGCAACTCAGGCAGATAGAATAAGCAACTCAGGTACATTAGATAGAATAAGCAACCCAGGCATTTAAATATCTTAATTTCCTCAGTTCTTTAATTTTCTCCTTAGAAATCCTATTAAAAATAGGCTGAAAGTCAGGGAGAAAACTGAAGGTTTGAAACTGCTGGACAGATGTTCAAATCCCAAGTTCAAAGCTGAAGGAAAGAAAAACAAGTATTTCTCCTGTAACACTATCAATTCTTTCTGTAATGTGTATCCCTGTCATTAGTACTTGTATCAATTGTAATCTAGATGTCATCATAAATTTAAGGAGAATGATACTCTTCAAGTTTTCTGTGTTTGGAAGCTATTTTTTAGGTGCCGATTTCAGTGTTAATTAACTAAATAAGTGCTCAGCAATAATAAAAATTAAATTGTTTTATTTAATTAATAAAAAAGTTAGAGGAGTCAAATCCTGTTTGTGACACTTTCTAAGTCTGTGACCCTAGCCATGACATTTAATCTCCTAGGACTTCATCTATGCAGTTATAGAATAGTAGCCCACAAGGCAGAGCCTGGCAACCTACCTGTGGAGTATTTGATATGCCAAAAGCAGTAACAATAATGGGTCTCATTCTCCTGACCCTGAAAGAGCCTCCAATATGGCAGTGTTGGGAAAGATGAGTAAGGAGAGGCTGCTAAAATCTCAGGGCTGGGACAAATGGAAGCATTACTGGCGCCCGCTCGAGCAAATCAATGAACAATGGGATGACAATGATGCAGTGATACAGTGATACCTACTTCATAGAACCAAAGAATTAAAAACAGTATCATGGGAATGATGAATCTAATACTCTCCTCAACAGTTTTTTGGTAATATCAACAACTCTCACATAGATACAGGTTTTGAGTTGAATGATAGATTTTTATTATCACTTTGCAATAGAGCATAAATAACTATGATTAGTCACAGCATTTTCCTCGAAATTATTTGATCAGATTCCCACATATCCTAGTTTACCTAGCTTTCCCCCTAATCTTAGTAATACATGTTCTGTTTCCTATGAAGTATAAAATTTCTCCTCCAAAATGTCATTTTGATCAGAATAGATCAGAATACCCTTCTTCCTAGGACTAAACAAAAACTTGTTTTTTTTTTTTCTTTTTGGGTCACATCCGGCGTTGCACGGGGTTTACTCCTGGCTCATGCACTCAGGAATTACTCCTGGCGGTGCTCAGGAGACCATATGGGATCAAACCCGGGTCAGCCATGTGCAAGGCAAATGCCCTACCCGCTGTGGTATGACTCCAGCCCCCCCCCCCCCCATAACTTCTGTTTTTATTTTTCTGTGATGGATTTGGGTCACATTGGCCAGGGGCTACATCTGGCTCTGTGTTCAGGGATCACACTTGGCAATGCTTGGGGACTGTATGCTGTGCTAGAGATCGAACCAGTGTCAACCCTAAGTCAGGCAAGTACCTTACCCCTGTACTACCTCCCAGGCACAGGTTTTGATTTTTAAAGTAACTTTGAATTTCTCAATTTTTATTGTATGTTTTATTTTTTAGCTTTTGGGTCATACGTTGCAGTGTTCAGGACTTACTTTATATGTCTCTGTAATCAGGGACAATCCTGGAACTGTACAGGGGTGCAAAATATATGGTGCCAAGGATCAAAACGGGGTCAGCTACATGTAAGGCAAGCTCCTTACCTGCTTGGCTACATCTCCAGCCTCACAAATTGTGTTTTTAATATACTGTTTTAGCTTACTTGTCTCTCTTAGTATGTAGCCAAGGAAAGACAATTTATTTGTAACTTCAGGTAACGTGCTAGTTTGTGGTCTCTAAGCTGCCATGTAGTTTTAATTGAATAATTCTTTGGAAAAATATAAATGTATGCTTTACTTTGCAATTTTAGATTCGTGTGTCTTTCCCTAGTAAGGATGAGGCCTCTATCCATCAAGAGAAAAATCAAATTGTGAATGTGAAATAACTGAGAAGGCACCAGGTAATGTAAAAATTTTTGACGTTCTAGACAAAGATTATCAGTAGGGAGATGAATGACATCAGGTTTTTTAAAAAGAAGGAATTTCCAAAATTCTAGTTTCAATCTATTTTTAATAAGAATAAGGACTGGAAGATACATGTTATGAATACTGTGATGGCAATACCATGTGAATGTGCAGTAAAAGCAGGAAAAACTTTTTTCTAGCTTCTGACACAAGGGAAAAGAAAGGAATATGAACCTAAAGCAATCAATTGAGTTTCTATATCATAGATATAGATTGGAGGGAGAATAGCTGATATATTTAGGGATATAGTGTCCTGGTTTCTAGCTTCAATCCTGATAACTTCAGCAATTTTGGCACATATATAGGGCTTTGAGGTTTTGTATTTTTATGACTTTTCAATTTCATTCTCTTATTTATTGTAAAGCTGTAAGATTCTCTGGGGCAAAGAACAAAACTTCCTATATTCCATAGTTTGATTTCTGAATGATTGGTACTAAAGAATAGGGATTTTTTTCTCCAATAACCACATAAATCATCATTGCAGATGGAGACCACAAGATGAATATGCATCAATAAAAATTCAGGGAAAAATGATGCAAGATCATTATTTCCAACTTTTGCCTGACAGACATTTCTTTCTTTCAAAAGGATCATAGTCATAGTTGGGTAGATGAGGAAAGACCACATTTTAACCACAAATAGATTGATTTAAATCGTACTGTTTAACAAATTAACATGTTGCATCCAAGAATCTTGAAGCCAAACAAAAATTAGAACAACTATTTATGTAAAGATTGTTGAAATGATTATAAGGACAGTGACCAGACAAATTTAGCAATAAATAACTAATGCAAAATCAGAGTAGGGAGAACATACTTTGAATGAGTTGATTAATTTTTCATATGCTGGGTGTAAACTATATTCTAGGAACTGTGCTCAGGCTAGGATCACAAAGATGAATGATGTTCAGTGTCTTCACATAGCGAATATTTATGGAATACTATTCTAATGCTTCATATGAATGACTTCATTAGTTCTAATATCAAAATTTCAGTGTAAGAGCTATCATTACTGCTTTTCTGGGTTGTTCAAGGTCATCTACTTGGTAATAAGTGAAGGCAGAATGTGAGTTAAAACAACTGACCTTGATATTTCTGCTCATCACTAATGTGGTTTATATCTCAAGTCATTACATAACTAGAGCAAAGTATTAGAATCAGGGAGGTCTAGGAAAACATAGGAGAACATTTAGAATACTTTTTAAAAAAATTATTTGTTTATTTTGAATACCCATCCCTCCACCAGTAACCATTTCCCACCACCACGGATCCCAGTAACCTTCCCCCTCATCCCCCCCATCCCCCCCTGCCTCTGTGGGATGGGGGGATGGGGGGTGGGAGGGTTACTGGGATCCGTAACATCTGCGTTTTGTTCTCTTTTTCCTATTGGGTGTTGTGGTTTGTAAAAGAGTTAAGCCTGATTTTCAGGGAAAAACATTGGATAATTCACTTTCCATTGATCACTTTATATATAAGGAGATGTTGCGCTGCCGTGTAAGTGGCCGTGCGGTTTGGAGTAAAAGTCCTGGTTCCTGCATAACCGAGCTATGCTTGTAGAGGCTCATGGTCACCGGGGTTCCATCTGGAGGAGGCGGGATGCGGCACCTACCCCATCTGGGACTTCCCAGTGATCTCGGCTCTCTTTGGGACCTGGAGCATTCTCTGGAAGCTGTGGAACCCCGCCCTCCCCCCCCCCCCCCCCCCGCCACACACACACCCCGGCCTTTCTTCTCTGTGGCTTTGTGCTGCAAAGATGGCGCTGGGGGCACATTTAGAATACTTTTAAGTCTTAAAATGGGGAAAGACATAGGTAAAGGTAAAGGCCCTCCCGTTGATCGTCGATTTGCTCGAGCGGGACCAGTAACGACTCCATTGGAGACTTTTGTTGTTACTGTGTCTGGCATATCGAATACTCTCGGTAGCTTGCCGGGCTCTCCGAGAGGGGCGGAGGAATCGAACTCGGGTCGGCCATGTTGGCTGCTTGTAAGGCGAACGCCCTACCCGCTGTGCTATCGCTCCAGCCCGGGGAAAGACATGCTCAGCATAAACCAAGTTCAAAAGACATCCACAAAAAAAACTGGTATTTGGATTTTGTGTGTAAAACTTTTCATGGTCATAAAAGCTATTTGCTAACCTAATGTGGATATGCCTTATATTTGCCATACACTTAACAAGCAAGAGGTTAATGTTTATTAAAATCCTGAAGTCAGTAAGAAAAATTATAAAAGAAATTAAGAAAATCAAATAGTGGAAAACACAAATATAGCCAGTAAGCCATATTAAAAAATGTATAAGATCACTAGTACTCAAGGCAAGTTAAACCTTCGAGATACTTCTAACAATTTAGCTGATAATTATTTGGTTTGGTTTATTTTTTTGGGGGGGGGCACACATTTGCTGATACTTAGTACCCATTCCTGGCACTGATCAGGAGACCCTGTGTGATGTTGAGTATCAACCATCGCCAGTTTTGATGTGTGTAAATAAAGGAATACGTACCCTATTTGACTCAGAAAAGTGGAGATCTTAATCAAAATCTTTGGGATCATGCTGATTGCTAGGATTTGGAAGTTTTTGACATAAGTAAAAAATATTGTTTTGATTGACTTACATTTACTTACAACACTGTATAACTTTTAGGAGTATAGTTTTTTTCATATATTCTCAAATATATGATATCACAGCACACCCAATACCAAAGTTTTAAAAACACTAAACACCATGTAATCAGACCACCATGTGGGCTCTAATAGTTCCTCTTGCTCCCTACTCTTTCCCCTCTAGTAACCAGCATTTTATCATTAGTCTCAGGGTTGATTTTGTTTAATTTAGTTTGCTTCCTCCTCTTATTCCATATGGAGAGAGAAATTTCTTGGGATTTATCGTTCTCTTTCTAACTTATTTTAGCAGGCCCCTCAAATTGCCATTTGCAAATGAAACAGGATAATAGCTGAAAGAGTTACATTAATTGATCCCATTCTTCTTAGCTGATATTCATTCATTGATAATGTGCATTATAAACCAAATAAAAAACTGAAAACCAATTAGAAAAATTTAAATAGACATAGAATGTTTGCTCCCTGGGTTCCTGGGAACCCACTGCTTTCTATCAATCATGACATGCAGCCTCTATGATATCTGCTTTCATGGAAAGAATATTTGTAGCTACATGCTGTGATTTATTTTATCTATATCTTTGCTTCTGTTTTTCTTTTCTTTTTTCTTTTTCTTTCTTTTTTTTCTACTTAAGCAACAGAAACATATTTTCTCACAATCCTAGAGGCCAGAAGTCCAAGATTAAAGTGTTTTGAAAGACAGGTTTTTTTCTTTCTTTTCATTTTTTGGCCACATGCGGCTTTGCTCAGGGTTTAGTCCAGGCTCTGCACTCAAGGATCACTCCTGGAATCTGGAGCTCATTTGGGGTATTGGGGAATCAAGACCAGGTTGGGCCTGTGAAAGGCTAATACCTGACCCACCATGCAATCTGTCCAGCCCTCTTTTTCTTGTTTTGAACAAAAGTAAGATAACATCAAGTAATGGTTTATTTTATTTTTATAAACAAGACATTTGCTATTACAATAATCTAAATTAGTAAAAAGTTCCTGAAATCTGATAAAGTAGAAGAAAATGTAGAAAAATGAATAACTGATACTTGCTCTTATTATCTGAAAAGCAAAATCTCTTGAGTACTTTGCTTAAAGAAAAGCTTTTTGAGGTACTTAGATAAGGACTCTAAAACTATTTTCTTTAGAATGCAGAAAAAAACACAGGGAAAAGAAAAAGTTGTGCACTGCAGAAAACTTTGAAAATTGCTCCAAAGATGTAAGTAATCACTATGTGATAAACACGGTGCATTTCACAGACCAACTCTTTAACAAGATTCACTTTTTGCTGACTTGTTCAAAGATACCTAGTGGTAGAATTTCAAAAATAAAAAATAAAGAGAATTAAGTCCTGATCCCATTACTCTCCTGGGAGAAGTGCTGACTTCACTGGCATCAGTTCTTTAAAGACCTATGTAAATTTTCAAGTGAGTAACTGAAATTCATTTTTCCCTCTGTAAGTATTTTACTGAGATTCTCTCTGGATGACTTCCATCTTCTAACATTTTCTGGATGAGTGCCCACAAGAATGAACAAATACTCTTATGGTTTTTATCCAGTTTGGTTTTCTTCAGAACTTAAATATATAATCCTTTCTATGACATTAATTCTTTCTGAGAACACAGGTATTATTAAGTAATTGTCAGGGCACAAGCAAAGAAAATCTTTCTGCTTCCATCTGAGTTCTTCAGCAACTGGACAAATAAGCAAGCACCTGGCAGACTAAATAGAGAAAAAGTAAAAAGGAGTTTATAAATGATATGTATACATCCTGGAGATATATATATATATATATATATATATATATATGAAAGATCTACCTACCAAAATTTTGGAACTCACCTAACTGGTTCAGACATTAGCTTAGCTTAAAAACCGAAGCTCAGCAAAACTGGAGGGAGAAAGGAGAAAGTCAATTAGGGAGTTCTTTAAAAAAGGAAGGTGAACTAAAGATATGCAAATTCAAGTTCTATCTTCTCCATTGAAAAGATAATGTTAGGTCTTTCTCATCACACTGAGAAGACAGCCCTGAAAAAGGTTTTCATGGAACTACTCTTTTCAAAGTGAACCTTCATGCAGCTGTTAGAAAAGATGAAGTCATGAAATTTACATACAAGTGGTACTACATGGAAAGTATC
This sequence comes from Sorex fumeus, assembly GCF_029834395.1. Lineage (NCBI taxonomy): Eukaryota > Metazoa > Chordata > Mammalia > Eulipotyphla > Soricidae > Sorex > Sorex fumeus. The sequence continues at coordinate 63,835,329 of NW_026606059.1, forward strand.
ATGCTAAGCAAAATGAGTCAGAAAGAGAGGGACAGACATAGAAAGACTGCATTCATCTGGAAAACATAAATTAACAAAATAGGAGACTAACACCCAAGAATAGCCGAGATAAGTACCAGGAGGTTCACTCCATGGCTTGGAGGCCAGCCGCACATGCTAGGGGAAAAGATAGAGAAGGGAGCTTATTTGTCCAGTTGCTGAAGAACCCAGATGGAAGCAGTTCAGATAGAGAAGGGAGCACGAGAAAAAGGGTGTTGGGAGGATCCTACCAGGATGAGAGATGCATGCTGAAAGTAGACTATAGACGGAACCAATGATTGCCATTGATTGCCACTCAATGCCTCTTTTGCGAACCATAGCACCCAAAAGACAGAGAAAAACAAAAGGAAATGCCCTGCCACAGGGGTGAGGTGGGATGGGGGTGAGTCCAAGGGACACTGGGAGCATTGGAGGTGGAGAATGGGCACTGGTGGAGGGATAGGTACTCAATCATTGTATAACTGAAACTCAAGCACAAAAATTGCAAGTCTACAACTGTACTTCGTGGGGTTTCACTAATAAAAATTTTTAAAAAAATGTGAATCTTTATTCTGTCTTCAGGACCCCAATGCGAAACTAAACTCTTGCCAATTATATGCAAATTTTTTGCTTTCCTACACAATCATAATCATGAAATATAGTCCCATATGACTGAAGAATTGGAAATACTATGCAGAAGGAGGAATAAGGTGTTTAAGTTCAGTTCTTTCCTTGACTTGCTGAGTTGCCATGGAATCTTAATTTCATTGAACTGTATATATTTACTTTTAAAATAATTTTAAAATTTCCCCCAATTTCAACTGAGACAATGATTTATAATACTATTAATATTATTTTTCTGCATATGATATTCTGACACCACATCCACTTTTTTGAGTGTCAAATTCCCTTCACCAATGTCCCATAGTCCTCTCTTATCTACTCTCCTCACCCCCATAAATTCTTCAGTTCAAGTCCTGTTGTCTTTGGATATTTTTATGCCTTTACTGAGTTCCCCCCTCTCCAGATATGAAAGCAATCATTCTGTATTTGTCCCTTTCCTTCTGAATGATTTCACTCAGCATAATACCCTCCAGTGCCATCCACATAGCAGCAAATTACATGATATATTTTAATCTGTAAAATATAGAGGGCATTCTTGAAGACATCTCAGATTTCTTCCTTTTTTTTGACACAGATCTTGGTAATGATTTCTTTAATTTCTTTTCTTTTCTTTTCTTTTCTTTTTTTTTCTTTTCTTTTCTTTTCTTTTCTTTTCTTTTCTTTTCTTTTCTTTTTACTTCTTAAAAATTTTATTGAATCACCATGAAATAGTTACAAGCTTTCATGTTTGGGTTAAAATCACACAACGATAAAACACCCATCCTTCCACCAGTGCACATTCCCCACCACCAATATCCCTGGTATACCTCCCTTTCCCACCTTCCCCCTGCCTCTATGGCAAACATGATTCCCCATAATCTCTCTCTACTTTTGGGCATGATGGTTTGCAGTATAGACCCTGAGAGGTTACCATATTTGGTCCTTTATTCTCTTTCTGCACAAATCTCCCATCCCGACCGATTCCTCCAGCCATCTTTTTCTTAGCAATCCCTTCTCTATTCCAGCTGCCTTTTCCCCTTTGCTCATGAGGCAGACTTCCAGCTATGGAGCAATCTATCTGTTCCATATGTCTACTATCCTTAGGTGTCAGCCTCATGTTATGTTGTTTTATTCATCGATTTGCTCGAGCAGGCCCAGTAACGTCTCCATTATGAGACTTCTTGTTACTGTGTTTGGCATATTGAATACTCTCGGTAGCTTGCCAGGCTGTCCGAGAGGGGCGGAGGAATCGAACCTGGCTCGGCCGGGCTGGTTGCGCGCAAGGCAAACGCTCTACCGCTGTGCTATACTCCATAAATATGGACAGTCCTTCAAAAACTAGAAATTGAGCATCCATATGACCCTGCAATACCACTTTTGGGAATATATCCAGAGGATGCAAAAAAGCACAGTAGAAACGACATCTGTACATATATGTTCATTGCAGCACTGTTCACAATAGCTAAAATCTGGAAACAACCCAAATGCCCTAGAACAGATGACTGCTAAAGAAACTTTGGTACATCTACACAATGGAATACTATGCAGCTGTCAGGAGAGATGAAGTCATGGATTTTGCTTATAAATGGATAGACATGGAGAGCATCATGCTAAGTGAAATGAGTCAGAAAGAGGGACATAGGAGGACTGCACTCAGATTTCTCCTTACTTGAGAATCTGAAGTTTATGAGAAAATGAGCTCAAATAAAAGAGCCTGATATTTTGAAATAAGAATCCCATGGCTGAAATTTGATAATTCATTTTGTATTCATTTATTTTTGTCCACATTTAATGGTGCACATGGGTTACACCTGACTGCACTCAGGAATCTCTCCTGGCAGGCTCAAAGGACCAAATGAAATGCTGGGGATCAAACCTAGGTTGGGTGCATGTAAGGCAAGTGCCCTACCTATAGTACTATCACCCTAGCCCCTCATTTTATATTCTTATACAGTATTAATGGCTTGTTCTAGGGAGGATAAGTTGTTTCTTATTTATAACTAGAAATTTGCAAGTTTCATTCAAGACAGTTTCTTACTCTTGACATTATTTCTAATTACTTTGAGCCTGGTTACAAATTCAGCAATTTTGTATGCCAGAAAGATTATTTTTCTGGACAAAATATCTGAAGCAGGATAGGTTTGATTCTGATATAGAAACAATGAATGAAACAAAACATAGTCTATTCAGATCTAGTTAGGGTCTTATAACCCCAGGAAAGGTTTTTCCCTATGACACAGTTATACTGGTTATTCTTATCTGGCTCTTTTGCTCACATATAGCTCCTCTTCAATAATTGCGGTAAACCAAGAGAGAGCCTGAAGCTTACTCACTGATGCTGACTTCTGACTTTGGGCCTGAAGTTACATATAATCACTTCTGCTCATAACCCCTTGGCCAAATCTAGTTAGAGAGCATGACTCAACTTCATAAGGGCTGAGAAATGTGATACTGGAGGCAGATTGATCTTCAGTGACTTGTGGGTTTTATTTCTCCCATACATTCCTCTTTTGTAACATCTAACACAGCTGCAAATGGTTCATCCATCAGTTATCAATCCATTTGTCTCATTGAATATTTGATAAATAGTGTCTCATTTTTGTCAAATATTACCTGTTTACATTAAAGGTTAATTTGTTATCACAAAAATCACAAATCATCCTGTTATTCGTCGATTGCCTCGAGCAGGCCCCAGTAACGTCTCCTTCATCCTGGTCCTGAGGTTATATTCAAGGCTCTTTAGGAGAATGAGACCCATCATTGTTACTGGTATTTGGCATATTGGGTATGCCACGGGGAGTTTGCCAGACTCTGCCGTGTGGGCAGGCTACATTCGGTAGCCTGCCAGTTTGTCAAAGTAGGAATGAGATGTCATAATAAGATGTTCCGGGATCTGGTGTTTATAGTCTCAGAGTCTTGGCCGCTGATGGGATTACACAGCGTTAGGGGGCCAGTTGGTGGGTGTGACCCCCGCCTACTGGAAGTTGGAGGATCTGGGTGGAGGATGCTTGACTCCAATCCGAGTAGGCTTGGAGATCTCGGCCCCGGAACCCACGTGGCTTTGTCCCTCTGCCTGTACCTTCAGGTGTGTGGAGAGTGGTCTCAGCATGGTGGTGGCTGGTCCTGGAGGTCTTCGGCTGCTGGGGCTCTGGTTAGGGCAGGGAGGAAAGCTCAACCCGCTCCCCTCCAAGGGGCCCCGGCGAGGAATAGCCAGGCACGGGGGCAGGAGACTGCACTCTTCTCGATTGGAGTCGAGCATCCTCCAATTTGCTATAACCTTAGAAATATGGAAAGTATCTATCCCTTCACTTAGACAAAGAAGAAAGAAAGATACTAAGAGCTATATGGGTACCATTTTTTTTTACTAATCTATTCATGCTAATCTATTCATGCTAAATCGGCATTGTTATTTTCTCTATCTTTACTGATAAGAAACTGAGATCCAATGAGGACAATTTATTTGCCCAACATCATGTGGTATATAGTGATTAATCTAAACTTTCTATGCTGCTCTGTGTGAATATTATAGTTTTTACTTCTTCCATGGTAACTTCTGACTTACCAGTCTTCAACTAGTCTTCAACTAGTTAAAGGGTGTCTTGACTTTAGAGCTTAGTGGAACAGATTCTACTGTATATCTTTCCACTGATGACATCTAAGCTAGTGTCAAAACACCTAGAGTTTGAAACTTCTAGCTTTCTTTACTTTGGCAAATTGCTTCTCTAAATTTTGATTTCTACATCTGGAAAAGAGGTTGTGTTGAAATAATTTGCGGAAAAAATAGTCTAAAGTAATATATTTGGTCCATACTGAGTTTTCAGTATCATCATCATCAACTTCATTGTGATTACAAAGTTTTCTCCCATTTATATCCTTTGCTGTTGTGATGGTGGGGGTTATTTAGTTCATAACATTTGATAGTGGTGTTTTGATGCATAGGGTCTCACAGACTTCAGTTGTGCTTACTTATGTGCTCAAAATGAGTTGCACTTTTTAAAAAATTTTTTATTTAATTTAATTTGTGTGTGTGTTTGAATTTATAGATTGTACCTATAACTCTATTCAGAGATTTGGGATGATATTAAATGTGGGGTGTAGGGAAATATCACCAACTACTAAATTTTGAAGACAATTGAAAAGGGTTAATAAATTGAATTCTGAACCTAGAGTAGATGGCCACAGCAGCAGCCACACAATTTTGGATTTCTGACATTTTACTAATTAAGTCTGGAGGGATTTCTTCCAAGAGCCAGATAATTACGAGATTGGTTTCTGTGCCTCTGGAGCCATGGCCATGCCAGAGAGCCACCCATAGGTGGCAACTCGTGACCTTGGTAGTGTGTGAAGGATGAGCCGGTACCGCCACCCCATTCCATTCCAATAAGCTCTGAGGAGGCAGCCACCTTGCTGCTGGTGGGGAGGGAGTGAAGGCAGAAGGAACAGACACCCTTTTCTCCTGGGGAGGCGTGGCACTGTAGTTTAATGCATAGTTCATTCACTTTTCTGCTGCAAGCTGATGGGCTCTGGATTAAGTCCTTGGGCTTCTGGAGCACTTTTTAGTTACTGTGTTTGAGTACATTCTGACAGAAGCGCTCACTGAGCCTAAGCCGCGTGGGACGGGCACAGAGGCCCAGCTCTGGGCAACAAAGCTGAACGGCTCCAATTCCAACAGGTACAGCCCGCCCCCAAGGGCCTGGGTTCCTCTCTGGGCACGCGCAGCTAGAAACAGCCCCGAGACAGCCGGTTTTCAACCCCTGAGCCGCGTGGGACGGGCACAGAGGCCCAGCTCTGGGCAACAAAGCTGAACGGCTCCAATTCCAACAGGTACAGCCCGCCCCCAAGGGCCTGGGTTCCTCTCTGGGCACGCGCAGCTAGAAACAGCCCCGAGACAGCCGGTTTTCAACCCCTGAGCCGAGTGGGACGGGCACAGAGGCCCAGCTCTGGGCAACAAAGCTGAACGGCTCCAATTCCAACAGGTACAGCCCGCCCCCAAGGGCCTGGGTTCCTCTCTGGGCACGCGCAGCTAGAAACAGCCCCGAGACAGCCGGTTTTCAACCCCTGAGCCGCGTGGGACGGGCACAGAGGCCCAGCTCTGGGCAACAAAGCTGAACGGCTCCAATTCCAACAGGTACAGCCCGCCCCCAAGGGCCTGGGTTCCTCTCTGGGCACGCGCAGCTAGAAACAGCCCCGAGACAGCCGGTTTTCAACCCTGAGCCGCGTGGGACGGGCACAGAGGCCCAGCTCTGGGCAACAAAGCTGAACGGCTCCAATTCCAACAGGTACAGCCCGCCCCCAAGGGCCTGGGTTCCTCTCTGGGCACGCGCAGCTAGAAACAGCCCCGAGACAGCCGGTTTTCAACCCCTGAGCCGCGTGGGACGGGCACAGAGGCCCAGCTCTGGGCAACAAAGCTGAACGGCTCCAATTCCAACAGGTACAGCCCGCCCCCAAGGGCCTGGGTTCCTCTCTGGGCACGCGCAGCTAGAAACAGCCCCGAGACAGCCGGTTTTCAACCCCTGAGCCGCGTGGGACGGGCACAGAGGCCCAGCTCTGGGCAACAAAGCTGAACGGCTCCAATTCCAACAGGTACAGCCCGCCCCCAAGGGCCTGGGTTCCTCTCTGGGCACGCGCAGCTAGAAACAGCCCCGAGACAGCCGGTTTTCAACCCCTGAGCCGCCTGGGACGGGCACAGAGGCCCAGCTCTGGGCAACAAAGCTGAACGGCTCCAATTCCAACAGTTCCAACAGGTACAGCCCGCCCCCAAGGGCCTGGGTTCCTCTCTGGGCACGCGCAGCTAGAAACAGCCCCGAGACAGCCGGTTTTCAACCCCTGAGCCGCGTGGGACGGGCACAGAGGCCCAGCTCTGGGCAACAAAGCTGAACGGCTCCAATTCCAACAGGTACAGCCCGCCCCCAAGGGCCTGGGTTCCTCTCTGGGCACGCGCAGCTAGAAACAGCCCCGAGACAGCCGGTTTTCAACCCCTGAGCCGCGTGGGACGGGCACAGAGGCCCAGCTCTGGGTAACAAAGCTGAACGGCTCCAATTCCAACAGGTACAGCCCGCCCCCAAGGGCCTGGGGTCCTCTCTGGGCACGCGCAGCTAGAAACAGCCCCGAGACAGCCGGTTTTCAACCCCTGAGCCGCGTGGGACGGGCACAGAGGCCCAGCTCTGGGCAACAAAGCTGAACGGCTCCAATTCCAACAGGTACAGCCCGCCCCCAAGGGCCTGGGTTCCTCTCTGGGCACGCGCAGCCAGAAACAGCCCCGAGACAGCCGGTTTTCAACCCCTGAGCCGCGTGGGACGGGCACAGAGGCCCAGCTCTGGGCAACAAAGCTGAACGGCTCCAATTCCAACAGGTACAGCCCGCCCCCAAGGGCCTGGGTTCCTCTCTGGGCACGCGCAGCTAGAAACAGCCCCGAGACAGCCGGTTTTCAACCCCTGAGCCGCGTGGGACGGGCACAGAGGCCCAGCTCTGGTCAACAAAGCTGAACGGCTCCAATTCCAACAGGTACAGCCCGCCCCCAAGGGCCTGGGTTCCTCTCTGGGCACGCGCAGCTAGAAACAGCCCCGAGACAGCCGGTTTTCAACCCCTAAGCCGCGTGGGACGGGCACAGAGGCCCAGCTCTGGGCAACAAAGCTGAACGGCTCCAATTCCAACAGGTACAGCCCGCCCCCAAGGGCCTGGGTTCCTCTCTGGGCACGCGCAGCTAGAAACAGCCCCGAGACAGCCGGTTTTCAACCCCTGAGCCGCGTGGGACGGGCACAGAGGCCCAGCTCTGGGCAACAAAGCTGAACGGCTCCAATTCCAACAGGTACAGCCCGCCCCCAAGGGCCTGGGTTCCTCTCTGGGCACGCGCAGCTAGAAACAGCCCCGAGACAGCCGGTTTTCAACCCCTGAGCCGCGTGGGACGGGCACAGAGGCCCAGCTCTGGTCAACAAAGCTGAACGGCTCCAATTCCAACAGGTACAGCCCGCCCCCAAGGGCCTGGGTTCCTCTCTGGGCACGCGCAGCTAGAAACAGCCCCGAGACAGCCGGTTTTCAACCCCTGAGCCGCGTGGGACGGGCACAGAGGCCCAGCTCTGGGCAACAAAGCTGAACGGCTCCAATTCCAACAGGTACAGCCCGCCCCCAAGGGCCTGGGTTCCTCTCTGGGCACGCGCAGCTAGAAACAGCCCCGAGACAGCCGGTTTTCAACCCCTGAGCCGCGTGGGACGGGCACAGAGGCCCAGCTCTGGGCAACAAAGCTGAACGGCTCCAATTCCAACAGGTACAGCCCGCCCCCAAGGGCCTGGGTTCCTCTCTGGGCACGCGCAGCTAGAAACAGCCCCGAGACAGCCGGTTTTCAACCCCTGAGCCGCGTGGGACGGGCACAGAGGCCCAGCTCTGGGCAACAAAGCTGAACGGCTCCAATTCCAACAGGTACAGCCCGCCCCCAAGGGCCTGGGTTCCTCTCTGGGCACGCGCAGCTAGAAACAGCCCCAAGACAGCCGGTTTTCAACCCCTGAGCCGCGTGGGACGGGCACAGAGGCCCAGCTCTGGGCAACAAAGCTGAACGGCTCCAATTCCAAACAGGAGACATTCCCAACTCCTCGCCCAGTGCCAGGGACTTTTTCTGGAGCCGCGGCCGCTGACACGGCCGCGAAATCTTTTCCCACTACATATGCCATAGGAACCATAAGCTAACTTCTTAGATGGAACCTTCTCTATTTTAGCTCAGCCACTAGAAATACAGTTGCCAATAACTCATAAGCCTATCTTAACTCACACTGCATATCAAGCAGAATAGTAACACTGAACGTGAAGGACTAAACCACACCTCTCACAATGGTAAAGCAACGCAAAAGCCCACCAAACATTCATATTGAAGAGTCTAGCCCAGATGACACCAACAGTACTGTAGTGTTAGACAACCTCTCTGACAAGGAATTCAGAAGGGAGCTACTTAGCATGCTTAGGGAATTAAAAGAAACAATGGAAAGCAATGCCAATAGAAGACAAGAGGATCTGAAGGCAGAAATGAGGAAAATGCAATCAGAAATGTCAGACCTGAAAAATCTCGTAGGCGAATTGAAAAGCTCAGTGGAAGGCCTCAGCAGCAGAGTAACAGCGGCTGAGAACAGAATCAGTGAGCTCGAAGATGAAGTTCAGAGACTCTCCCGAAAAGAGCAGAAAATGGAAAAGAGACTCACAATTCGGGAACAGATGGCAAGAGAAGATCGTGATGAAGCCAAGATGGGTAACATAAGAATTATTGGAGTCCCAGAGGGACAGGAAGAAAACCTCGATGAAGAAGAAACTGTCAAAGACATCATTGCTACAACATTTCCAGAGCTGAAGAAAACTTGTGACCACATTCAGGAGGCCCGAAGGGTACCAGCTAGAAGAAATCCGAATAAAAATACCCCAAGACACATTCTGATCAAAATGACCAAAACCTTAGACAGAGACAAAATTCTGAAAGCAGCAAGATCGAAGAAAGAAATCTCTTACAAAGGAGCATCCTTAAAATTCACAGCTGATTTTTCTGATGAAACCCTCATGGCCCGAAAACAGTGGTGGGACATAGTAAAAAAACTCAATGAAATAAATGCCTCCCCCAAAATACTTTTCCCAGCAAGACTCTCATTCATAATAGAAGGAACAACACACAGTTTCACAGACAAACAACAGCTCAGGAACTTCATAGACTCAAAACCATGGTTACAAGAACAACTAAATGGGCTACTTTAAGGCAAGAAAGGCCCCTCAAATACACCCAATTTTAACATAACAATGGGACAAAATCCCATAACAATAATCTCTCTCAATGTCAATGGGCTAAACGCACCAATTAAAAGACATAGAGTGGCAGGATGGATTAGAAAATTGAACCCAACATTCTGCTGCCTGCAAGAAACGCATCTCAATAGTCAAAGCAAACACAGACTCAGAGTCAAAGGCTGGAAAACAATCCTACAGGCAAACAGCTCCCATAAAAAAGCTGGGGTAGCCATCCTTATATCAGACCACATTGATTTCAGAGTGAGGAAGGTCATAAGAGACAGTAAAGGCCATTACTTATTGATCAGAGGATCTGTACAACAGGAAGAACTTACAATAATAAATGTATATGCACCTAATGAGAGACCAGCAAAGTACTTAAAACAGCTACTCATAGATTTGGAAAAAGACATCAATAGCAACACAATACTAGTGGGAGACTTCAACACTGCTTTGTCACCTCTTGATAGATCAACCAGACTCAAGCTTAGCAAGGACATACTTCATTTGAGGGAAACAATGGAAGAAAGGGACTTAGTAGATATATACAGGACACTTCATCCACAAAAAGCTGAATACACATTCTTCTCAAGCGTACATGGAACATTCTCCAAGATAGACCACATGCTGAGCCACAAAACATGCCTCCATAAAATTAAGAAGGTAGAGATTGTATCAACAATCTTCTCAGACCATAATGCGCTGAAATTAGAAGTAAATCACACACAAAAACAGAAAACTAAATCAAACACCTGGAAATTAAACAGTGCACTATTGAACAACGAGTGGATTAGACAGGAAATCAAAGAGGAAATCAAAAGATTCCTAGAAACGAATGAAAATGAGAACACGAGTTACCAAAACTTATGGGACACAGCAAAGGCTGTGTTAAGAGGAAAGTTTATAGCTCTACAAGCATTCCTCAGGAAGGAGGAGCGAGCACACATAAGTAACCTAACCTCACAGCTTAAGAGCTTGGAGAAGGACCAAAAAAAGGAGCACAACCCGAACAGGAGAAAGGAAATAATAAAACTCAGAGCAGAGATTAACAAGATGGAAACCCAAAAAACAATCCGAAAGATCAATGAAACCAAGAGCTGGTTCTTTGAGAAAATTAACAAGATCGATAAGCCCCTAGCAAAACTCACAAAGAAAGGGAGAGAGAAAACCCTAATAAACCGAATCAGAAATGAAAAGGGGGTCATTACAACAGAAACCACAGAAATTCAGAGGATCCTCAGGGAGTACTTTGAGAAGCTTTATGCCACGGAACATCAAAACCTCGAGGAAATGGATAAATTCCTAGACTCCTACAGACTCCCAAGGCTGAACCAAGAAGACCTGGAATACCTGAACAGACCTATCACCATCAAGGAAATTGAAATGGTAATAAAAAGTTTCCCCAAGCACAAAAGTCCTGGCCCGGGTGGATTCACTAGTGAATTCCAAATATTTAAAGAGGACTTACTCCCAATACTCTTTAAGCTTTTCCACGAAATTGAAATATCAAAAACACTTCCAAACAGTTTCTACGAAGCAAATATCACACTGATACCAAAAGCAGACAGAGATACCACAAAGAAAGAGAATTACAGGCCGATATCCCTGATGAACACAGATGCAAAGATCCTCAACAAACTACTAGCAAATAGAATCCAACTACTCATCAAAAAGATCATACACCATGACCAAGTAGGATTCATCCCAGGGATGCAAGGATGGTTCAACATTCGGAAATCAATCAACATAATCCACCATATCAACAAAAGAAAAGATAAAAAGCATATGATCATATCAATAGATGCAGAGAAAGCATTTGATAAGATCCAGCACCCCTTTATGATGAAAACCCTAGCCAAAATGGGTATAGAGGGGACCTTCCTCAACATAATTAAAGCCATCTACCACAAGCCTACAGCAAGCATCATCCTCAATGGGGAAAAACTGAGAGCCTTCCCTCTAAGATCAGGGACGAGACAGGGATGCCCACTCTCTCCACTGCTGTTCAATATAGTACTGGAAGTACTTGCAATAGCGATTAGGCAGGAAAAAGATATTAAGGGCATTCAGGTAGGAAAGGAAGAAATCAAGCTCTCACTATTCGCAGATGATATGATACTCTACTTAGAGAACCCAATAACTTCCACCAAAAAACTCTTAGAAACAATAGACTCGTATAGTAAAGTTGCAGGTTATAAAATCAATACCCAAAAGTCCATGGCTTTCCTATACGCAAACAGTGAGAGAGAAGAAAGCAACATGAAAAAAACAATCCCATTCACAATTGTGCCCCAGAAAATCAAGTACCTAGGAATCAGCTTAACTAAGGAAGTAAAGGACCTGTACAAAGAAAACTACAAAACGCTACTTCAGGAAATAAAAGAGGACATGAGGAAATGGAAAGATATCCCCTGCTCATGGGTCGGGAGACTTAACATTGTCAAAATGGCAATACTACCGAAAGCATTGTATAAATTCAATGCAATCCCTATAAGGATACCCATGACATTCTTCAAAGAAATGGAGCAAACACTCTTGAAATTTATATGGAACAATAAGCCCCCACGAATAGCTAAAGCAATTCTTGGGAAAAAGAAAATGGGAGGAATCAACCTCCCGAACTTCAAACTGTACTACAAAGCAGTAATAATTAAAACAGCATGGTACTGGAACAAAGGCAGAACTGCAGACCAATGGAACAGGGTTGAATACACTGACATCTCTCCTCAATCATATGCTCATCTAATCTTTGATAAAGGTGCAAGTAATGTGAAGTGGAGTAAGGAAAGCCTCTTTAATAAATTGTGTTGGCATCACTGGATGGCTACATGCAAAAAAATAGGCTCAGAACTCTGCCTAACACCATGTACAAAAGTAAGATCAAAATGGATTAAAGACCTCAACATCAGACCAGAAACCATAAGGTACATTGAAGATAAAGTCGGCAAAACCCTCCATGACATTGAAGCTAATGGTATCTTCAAAGATGCCACGCCACTGGCCGAGCAAGTGAAAACAGAGATAGATAAATGGGACTATCTTAAACTAAGAAGCTTCTGCACCTCCAAAGAAACAGTGACCAAAATACAAAGACAGTCTACAGAATGGGAAAGGATATTCACCGAATACACATCTGACAAGGGGTTGATATCCAGGATATACAAAATACTGGTTAAACTCCACAAGAAGAAAACATCCAACCCCATCCAAAAATGGGGCAATGAAATGAACAGAAACTTTCTCAAAGAAGAAATCCGAATGGCAAAAAAGCACATGAGAAAATGCTCTACATCATTAATCATCAGGGAGATGCAGATCAAAACCACAATGAGATACCATCTCACACCTCAGAGACTGGCCCAAATTCAAAAGAACAAAAGCAACCGATGCTGGCGTGGATGTGGCAAGAAAGGGACACTCCTTCACTGTTGGTGGGAATGTCCACTGGTTCAGCCCTTCTGGAAAACAGTATGGACGATTCTCAAAAAATTAGAAATTGAGCTCCCATTTGACCCAGCAATACCACTCCTGGGAATATATCCCAGAGAGGCAAAAATGTATAGTCGAAGTGACATCTGCACTTTTTTGTTCATTGCAGCCCTCTTTACAATAGCCAGAAACTGGAAGAAACCTGAATGCCCAAGAACAGATGACTGGTTAAAGAAACTTTGGTACATCTACACAATGGAGTACTATGTAGCTCTTAGAAAAGATGAAGTCATGAAATTTACATACAAGTGGTACAATATGGAAAGTATCATGCTAAGCGAAATGAGTCAGAAAGAGAGGGATAGACATAGAAAGATTGCATTCATCTGGGGGATATAAAGTAACAAAGTATGAGATTAATACCCAAGAATAGCTGAGATCAGCACCAGGAGGATTACTCCATAACTTAGAGGCCAGCCGGGTATCCTAGAGGAAAGCGCAGTTCAGATAGAGAAGGGAGCACCAAATAAAGGATGTTTGGAGGATCCTCCCAGGAGGGGAGATGCATGTCGAAAGTAGACTATGGACTGAACATGTTTGCCACTCAATGCCTCTTTTGCAGACCACAACACCCAAAGGGAGAGAGAACACAGGGAATTGCCCTGCCACAGAGACGGGGGGATGGGGGGATGGGGGTGGGAGGGATATTATCCATGGTGGTGGAAAATGGGCACTGGTGGAGGGATGGGTATCTGATCATTGTATAATTGAAACCAAAGCACAAAAAATTGTAAATCTACAACTTTAAAAAAAATTAAATAAAATAAAGGTGAAAAAAAAAAGAAAAAAAAAAAAAAAAAAAAAAAAAAAAAAAAAAAAAAAAAAGAAGCGCTCACTGAGGATTACTATTATCAGAATTTTTAAACTTCTATGCTAGTTGTTTTTCAAAATCTCCCCTAAGTTGCAGCTTTTTGCTTATAATTCACTGAACCTCAATTGTCATCCAATTTCTTGTGTATTTGACCCCTTGAACTGACATATCTTATTACATGGAATGTTGTTAATTTTCAAATTCAAGTAAAGTCTTGATTGGTTTGTTAAACATTTAAAAAAATCATCACACATTATTTTGTCTACTTTGTTATAGTGGCTTTATATATTTTTGTTAATGTCTAATTCACACTTTAATCTTTATCCTTCTAAATGCATGAAGAGAGAAGCTCTAGTAGGATGACACACAAATATTGGGTCAAAAGCTAGAGAGAAATGAGGCCTATTTACTCCAGTAGTTCCACAAAGACTCATAGAATGTTGAAACCCTTGCAAGAATATACCTCTAATCTCATCAAGTGCCCTACTTCTGGCCTGTTTTGACCACCATGTCCTGTATTTCTAAGACATTTATGCCAACTCTACCAAATAAAAATCTTTTGGAAATTTCTAATTCATTGATATACCACTTGCCCCTTTCAACCTTCTCATTTTTCACATTTCTCTTTTCTAGTGCCCATTATTCATTACTACCAATACAACTTAACTTCTTACTAACTCTCTTCTATTTCTCTATATTGTACCACTTCATTGTCTCAAATTTGATTAAATTAAATGATCTACTTACTTTTTTGTCTATTCTTCAGGTGCTGAACATTTGTGGAAGAAAAAAAAACTTGCTAATGATTGCTTTCACTGTGGAATCGTTATTTCACATGCAAAAAGCATGTCAGTTACTCAATACTGACATGCAGTTTTATATCACTTCTTAGTTTTCCCTCCTCAAAAATGACTATGTTTTGATGGCCGCTCAATACCTCTATTGCAAACCACAACACCCAAAATGAGAGAGAGAGAGCAAAAGGGAATGCCCTGCAACAGAAGTGGAGTGCGGTGGTGGGAGATGGGTGGGGGTGGGGGGGGAGAAGCTGGGCCCATTGGTGGTGGAAAATGGGGCACTGGTGGAGGGATGGGTACTTGACCATTGTATGACTGAAATGCAAGCACAAAAGTTTGTAAGTCTGTAACTGTACCTCATGGTGATTCACTAATAAAAAAATGTAAAAAAAATGATTAGGTTTTCACTTCTTTCCTTATTTCAAATCTCTGTACCTTTTCTTAACATTACACAGATAGCACAGATAGTTAGTGACCTCATGTTAAAAATCACCAAAAAACAAAACAAGAATAAGTCAAAGAGGAATCTTTTCCTATCGTACTTCAAACCCTACAATGCTGTATCTATTCCTGCAACATCTGCTTTCTTAGACTGAATGACATGTCTTTATGATCAGTGTAGTCCAGCTCCCCTCACTTGCATTCTAGATTCCATCCCCAGATTTTGCAGGGGTATTATATTTGAAAATTTGCCATTTCTTTCTGTATTCTTATTTATTTATTTATTATTTATTTATTTATTTTTTATAGCACAGCGGGTAGGGCGTTTGCCTTGCACGCAGCCAACATGGCCGACCCAAGTTCGATTCCTCCGCCCCTCTCGGAGAGCCCGGCAAGCTACCGAGAGTATTCGATATGCCAGACACAGTAACAACAAAGTCTCCAATGGAGACGTTACTGGGCCCGCTCGAGCAAATCGATGATCAATGGGAGGGCCTTTACTTTACTTTACTATTTTTTATTAGTGAATCACTATAAAATCCAGATCCCGGACGAGAAGAGTGCAGTCTCTGCCCCCGCGCCTGGGTGTTCCTTCCCGGAGTCCCTTGGAGGGGAGCGGGTTGAGCTTTCCTCCCGGCCCCGACCAGGGCTCGGCAGCCGAAGACCTCCAGAACCAGCCACCACCATGCTGAGACCACTCTCCGCACACATGAAGGTACCGGCAGAGGAAAAAAGGCACGCGGGTCCTGGGGCTGAGATCTCCAAGCCTACTCGGATCGGGGCTGAGCATCCTCCACTCAGATCGCGGCTGCGTGACATCTTATTATGACATCTTATTATCTCATTCCTACTTTGGACAAACTTGCAGGCTATCGAATGTAGCCTGCCCACAGGGCAGAGTCTGGCAAACTCCCCGTGGCCTACCAAATATGCCAAATACCAGTAACAATGATGGGTCTCATTCTCCTAAAGAGCCGTGAGTATAGTCTTAGGGCTAGGATGAAAGAGACGTTACTGGGGCCTGCTCGAGGCAATCGATGATTAACAGGATGATGAAATGAAATGAAATGAAAATTAGTGAATCACTGTGGGGTACAGTTACAAACTCATGAACTTTTGTGTGGGCATTACAGTCATACAATGATCGTTTACCCATCCCATCCCCCAGCACCCCACCCCCCCTCAGAGGCAGGGCATTTCCTTTTATTTCTCTCCTTTTGGGTGTTTCGGTTTTCAATAGAGGTATTGAGTGGCCATTTTATTTGACCTATAGACTACTTTGGGGCACGCATCTCTCAACCGGAATGGGTCCTCCCAACATCCTTTACTTGGTGTTCCCTTCTCTATCTGAGTTGCCTTTTCCCTCAGCATGTGAGGCCGGTTTCCAAGCCCTGGAGCAGACCTCCTGGTCCTTATCCATACTATTCTTGGGTGCTAGTCTCTCATTCTGTTACTTATATTCCACAGGATCATTCCCATCATCTCAGAAACCTGCTGTAAGGTTCCTACCTTTACTTCTGGATGTCCTGCTGATAATTATGCATGGTAGGGACAATTTCCTTTGATTCCTCTGTGCATGAATTTTTAAAAAATGTTGTATGGGGCTATCTCTGGCTCTAGATCCCCAGAGCCTTCCACAAGATTGAGGAACATCTAATTCCCCATATTAAATCTTTTTCTGCTTGAATGATCTTGAACAATTTCTTTTCCTTCCAAATTGTGACTGATAGATATATCAAACTTTATTGCCTCACAACTTTTCTCCAGCTCACTTACATTTTGAAATGTTAGGTTACTCCACCCAGCCGCCATGACATAGATGACTGTTTCTTTTTTTTTGTCATTGGAATTTCAATTTAGGCAATACTCCCTCATTCAGCCATTCACAATGTATAATCTTAATTTATGATATTCTATTGATAACTCTACCAAGTATATCTTGTTTACTAATTCACTGGAAGGTATGTAATACTGTTTTATGTGAATTAGCATTGAATATTTTGAAATAAATGAATATAAAAGATCAATATGTAATGTTTTTTCTGTGTACTAAGAAATATCAGTGTTTGGAATTTTAAGCTACATTGATAATTCTTAAGAGAAATATGTCTAAATGAAAGCTGAAGACTTTCTCAAGTGCTATGAAGATTTAAATTTGAATTAGAACTAAGTCCTAAGAATTTGAGGAGCTGGTAGTAGAAATAGAAATGTAGTTATTGTATAAAAGAAAAAGTGGTATAATTATTCACATATTAAAGCTGTGGGTGTTCTAAAAAAGTGATGCTACTTCCATCTGGGAGATAAGCAAGGATTCTGAAGGAGGTAATATTTCAGTTGACCCTTGAAGGGAAATTAGAACTTATACAGAATGAGTGGGAAGAGTGTTCTAAAGCAACTGAAACAGTTTAGGGCATTTTAGAGCTATAAGTGGAGTTAAAAAAATTTCAGAATATAGGGAATTAAAGCTTGTTGCACTTGGCTGGAGACTGGGATGTGAAAAGAAAGGAATGTTAGATGACGGACTCAGAAAATAAAGATATCTCACATAAATCTCCAGGCAGACAGAAGAGCCACTGTTTTTCACTCAAAAAACAACTTGCTACACACACATTTTTAATTTATTTAAGCTGGATATTAAGCTTGCATTTAGAGACTAGCTCATTTATGCCAAGTCTCATGACTCTAAGAATTCTATTTATTACATTAGAGAGCACACCATGTTTTACGTTTCTAAATACTGTTTCAGATTCCATGTTGTGAATCTGTGCTCACTCTCTGAATGTGAAGTAGGCTTTATGCAAATACGTTTGTTCATAATGAGCTTTTAGCATCTTTCCTCCTCTCTGAGGATAAAATCACTGTACATTCTGCTTGTTAAGTCAGGTTAGTAATCTTCTTGGAGAGAGCAGAAGATGATTAAACCTCCTCTCAATCATCATAAGCCTGTTGAAAGACATGCTCCTCTTGAACTCTTGTTTCACTCTGAAACAACCCAACAATTGAATCTAAAATCGTCTCAGGGTGAAGTTAAAGAGGATATAAATCTTCCTTGATGTTCCTTAACATCTAATAATAACATGATTGTTGCTATATAGTAGTTTTATTAGTTTCTTAGACACACTCTTATTCACCACCAATAAGTAAGTCTCCTTGAAAAATGTATTCTCTTGCCTTGTCTTGCTAAACAGATTGCTTTCAGAAGTTGTATCACAATGCTACTCAGTTGGAACAGTTCTTCATAGCTGACTATTCGCTTACAGATACAAAATTAGAATGGCCAGTATATTTTGTTTGTTTTACATTTACATGCCACTGAATATGATTCATTACTATAAACAATTTTAACAAAAGTTTTTATGTTTTAAATTTTAAAAATCAATTACTGACTAAAATGACTTTGAACAATAGTATTCTGAGCAATATAGTCAGTAGAAGAGTTCAGAATCTGTTTTTTCTCTATTGCAGAATTTGTCCATTTTATATTCAAATACATGTATGCGTTTTCATGCAGATATTTCCACTTGTGAAATAAAGGACGAACAAGAGTTGTCTATATGTGTAGGTAATACTTAAGTTTCCTAAGTCCAAGGAAGAATTCTAGAGAGCCACAAATACCAAGGAATTGTAGTCTCTCTTTGAAATAAATGATATTTAATTCATCGTTTTAGAATAACCTTTTAGAGACATTCTATTCACCTCTCTTTTTTTATACACTAGTATAGATATACTACACCTTTGGTGATATAAATTGTACAGAATTCTAATAATTTACTGATTTTCATAAGATCCTGGGCTGGAGCGATAGCACAGTGGGTAGGGCATTTGCCTTGCACAAAGCCAACATGGCCGACCCATGTTCGATTCCTCCACCCCTCTCGGAGAGCCCGGCAAGCTACCGACAGTATCTTGCCCGCACAGCAAAGCCTGGCAAGCTACCCGTGATGTATTCGATATGCCAAATACAGTAACAACAAAGTCTCCAATGGAGATGTTACTGGGCCCACTCGAGCAAATCGATGAACAACGGGAGGACAGTGACAGTGACAGTGACATACGATCCTAATAATAATAGAGAAATTGATCTCTGTGAAGGGAATCTATTAAAGTAATTTATGACAAAGTTTTGTTTCTGATGAATCCCAGGAGAGGAAAACTGACAAGACTGTCAAAAGTGGAGGTTGCTATTTAGACCACTTAAAGTTTTTTAATTCATTTTTTATAAATATCACATTCCACTGGCCTTTGTGCCTCATTGAAGTTCACCTTGATCATTATAGCATTTTCATTATAACTCATGTAATAATATTTTATCCTTCTGTTGAGTATTGAGGATCTGGATCCTAAGATAATTTTAGGTATCTTGTTCCAAGTTACACTTGATTAAAACAGGAACTTACTGAGTAATGAAAATTTTTATTATGTTTTATTCCATCATATTAATTTCCATACTCATGCAGGTGAATTGACATATGTCAGTGAATAAATGAACCTTTTGACTTGTACAACTCTGAGTTTGAATATCTTTTAACTAATAATAGGTTTGGAGTTAGGGAAAAGTGAATGTTTGTCTATCAATTATCACTTCACATTTTCTTTCCCAATAAAATACAAAAGAAGGAATTTATCAGAAGTCACATTTACTTGATATCTGTTGGAAAAACAGAATGGGAATTATGTTAAATGTCTCAGTACGGTAAATACAGAAGTCAACAGAGAATAAATTAAATACCTTCTTAATTTAATCTTAGATAACTTGGTACTTAGGGGCATTTGGACAAAGCTTGCTTTAAAAGAGAAACTAACTATTTTCAAAATTCTACCAGTTGCTGGATACTGTAAATATGTTAGTTTATTCACACAGCAATCTCTCAAGGGAGGTATTTTGTCATTTGTACAGAGAGAAATCTGAGGTTTTAGAGGTTAAGAATCAGTAAGTAACAAAAGCTGATACTGGAACCAGGAATATTCCAAAGTGTTTCTATTTCCAGGACATAATTTGTTCTTTCCATACTGTTTACTTAGTCATAAGTTTCATGCAGTTGAAAAGTGTAAATAAATTTGTGAGAAGAATAATTTAAATAATAGCAGTGTAAGAGAGATTTTAAAATAGCCCCAAGAAAATTTGTTCTAGATTATTATGAAGTTAATTTAAATTTTTGAAGTTAATTTAATTTTAAATAATTCTTTTTTACTAATGAAAGAAAGTTCCCTTAGGATGTTCATTAAGAACAATTCCTAATCTGAATTATTTTTGTGCTGAAAAGTAACCAAAAAACCTTTCTTGGTGCTGAATATTCCCTAATTCGAGCTCTTCAGGAATCTACAAGTAGCCTTATTCAAATTTATACAAATTGTTGTGTCTCTGAGATACCAAATATGGTAACACTCATATATATATGTGTTCCTAAGTTTCCTGAAGCATCTCTAAGGCATTCAAAAAAAAAAAAAAGCAAATGTCACCAGTTTCTTTATAGAGAACAATAGATTTCCCTTTGAGGCCTGCTGAAAATCTTTTCTTTGAATCCCCTTCGACCCGGAGCTAAATCTCTCTGGACAGGCTGAGGATTAGTGTGTACTCCTTCAAGTAACTGCCTAGCAGGGTCAAAAGAAGATAAAGGGATTTTCAAACATGGTTCTGATGAAGAACGCAGACAGGATGAATGGTTGAGAGACATGGAACTTCTAACCTAGTATACTTTCAACCCCAATCAAACCCTGGGGACTGCTTTTGTAGAGAGCTTCCTCCTTTTCTCGGTCTGCTGAATGAAATTCTGTGCCCTTTTCAGAATAGATTTGAATGGTAAATTATTCTGCAAAGATGGAAAAAGAGTAGGGAAGCTTTTCTTTTCCCATGAGGCAGTAGCCCTATTTATAAATGGTAATGAAATTGACACAGGTAAACTGATTATGCTAAGTATACTGGGTAAACAAAATCTCTGAATACTGTTTTCTTCACCTGCTCATTCGGGTTTATATAGAAGGTTACGATTCTGAGGCTCAGAAGCTCAAGTCCCAATCAGTGAATAATTTATTAACTTTTAATAAGTTGCTGAGATCTTTGCACCTTGTTTGAAATTATGAGGTAGTAGCTTTCTTAGTAAATTGTTTTGAAATATTTTGTTGAAAGGATAAATATGCAGTGATTAGCATATTTTTTTGTAACAAATATTCAAATTTAAACTGTAACCTCATCTGGCCCTAGCTGTTTGTTTTCATCAAACTGGAAGTAAACTACTTTGAAGTAATGCAGAACAAGGCATATCTGGAGTGATGTTTTCTAATAAAAAAGCGTTAAGTGTCAACTAAAGCCAGAAAATATTCTTGTATTGTACCAGGAAATTATTGTCAGGCTATTGTGTATTTACAGTGGACTAGTTTCTAGAATACATACAGTTCCTGGCTTCAGGGAGATTCCAGTTTGGAAGGGATGATAGTCATAGAAGCAAGTAATCAGGACCATAGGAACACGTAGACACCCAGTACTAGGACAGAGAATGCCAACACCACTTAGTAGAAACCCCTGACTGAGTTTTCTAATGCAAATTAAAAAAGTTTAGAGCTGGTAGCAATCCAAGAAATATTTAATCCAATCTTTCATTGACTGGAATAAAAACTTAAATTCTATAAAGTTAAGGAATTTGAAAAATATGTAAATTCACATTTCCAGATTTCTGGGTCTTCCTTTTTACACAAATGGAAACTAAGTAGCCCAATCATATTCTTGAAAGAAAAGCATATATGTTGCATATTAGTTATGATATTGGTATATGATATCTATATATCATAATTACATCAGTATTTTTTTTTTGCTTTTTGCGTCACACCCGGCGATGCACAGGGGTTACTCCTGGCTCTGCACTCAGGAGTTACTCCTGGTGGTGGTCAGGAGACCATATGGGATGCTGGGAATCAAACCAGGGTCGGCTGCCTGCAAGGCAAATGCCCTACCTGCTGTGCTATCTCTCCAGCCCCAATTATATCAGTATTATTAATATAATTTACATTTAGTTATTTCCACATTTATATATCGAATTATATGTTATGTATTATCTGCTACACTGTGCATTATAGATGATATGTAATAGAATATAAATTATTCTTATTTGTGTAGGAACTAATGAATATGCAAATAGGTAGGAATTAAGTGGATATGCAAATAATGTTTGTTGGCAACCCACAGAAAACTCTCTAGCTAGTAGCCTGTATTCTTCATTTTTTTTTTTCATTATTTTGGTTCAAGAAAACTCTCCCTTCCTTTTAAGTCTTACACTTCCTTCTAATCCCAGCATATATAATTTTTCAATGTAATTTATCTTGATAACCCTATACTACTTCTGGCTTTTAATCATCTTTTCCCATCCCAACTACCATCTAGTGAACACCTAAGAAGCCTTAACTCTGAGGCAGTCTACATCAAAGTCTTTGTGAACAGGAATTTACCATCAGGCCAGTGCAATGGGGCTCATCTGCCCATTTTCTAGATAAGAAACTAAGAACAGTTCCTTCCAGCTCTGTAAACATGTTTATGTCTTCATCTGAAAAAATGTGATACAAATTATACCTATTACACTGTGTCTTTTTAAGATCTAGTATACACAGACATGTAGTACTCATAAATACTGGAATAGAGTTCTCTTTTATTTTCTTTCTCACTTTGCTCAATAAATATTTGTAAAGTCAAACCAAATGTAATGGTTTCCTTCAATTGCTAAAAAAAAGAAAATTCTCCCTCTTCAAACTTAGCTTTTTTTCATTAATTTTGTCACCCAGAAACAGACAGATAGTTCATAAAAGCAATTCTAAATTATTTATATTCACTTTTGGGTCCTTCAAGAAAACAAACAGCCAGCTGCATCAGATTTTGCCAACAGTGTTCTCTTTGTCAACACTGGCAGCTACAAAAGTTTGTTAAAAACAGCTTTTCTTCCTCTGTGACTCATCAGCAGGGATGAAAGAGAAGCACATTTCAAATGGTAACGTGAACAATCTAAATAAGTAAGAAACAAAACTGTGGGGTTTCTGAGTCCTCTAGGGGTAAAACACATGAGTCAAAACTTTGCTTGGAAATTTCCAACTAGCTGCCAAAACAGATAAAAACAGTTGGGGGGTGTTTTAGCCTTAATTATCTAATCGCCCTAATTTTACTCTTGATTTGGGAATAGAGGCTGATCTCTCTGGATAATTATAAGTGATACAGGCGAGGCAGAAGCGGCAGTGGTGGGTCTCTGTGTTCGTTTGCAATTCCCAGGTTCTTCAATATTTTCAAGGGTGAAAATATTGAATAATAAAGATGCTCAAACTTGGAGTTGGAAAGTAGAAATTTATTGGAAAGTAGAAGAGAAAAGGAAAAGGTAGAAGAGAAAAGGAAAAGGAACTAAGTGGGGAGGAAGTTGGTATAGACTAAGTTAACTAGGGCTCTTTTTGTGAGATTTCTATAGGCAAACCGGGTCTTTGTGTGAGAGAATGTTGGAAATCTATAGGGTGGTCTGGCTGGTTTGCCTTTCTGGTCACCTGCTTTGGTGTCGTTCATTATCTTAGTCTTGTGACTCCTAATCCTGGGACAGAATAATAGGGCCCTGGGGCACTCTAGGAATGTTAAAGATAGAGCCATAGCAATGAGGTGTGGTTGATTGATGGGGAGAAATGTGCGAGAGGAAAGTGTGGGCTCCTCTCTTGTTGGCAAGGGGAAGCTGAGGCTTCCTCTTTCAATAAGGTTAACCATCATCACATCTACTCTCAATTATATGCCCAACATTTCAGTTTCTTATCTCTAAGAATTATTGGATTAGCCAATAAACATAAGCTATGAACTTCACATACTCCCCCATTGTACCTCACAAACCCCAGATGAGAACAAACCACTTATAATTCTGACCTGAATCTCTGCACTGTCTTTCTACTTTTGCCTGCTTCCATCTTTTCTCCACCTAGTTGTGAATGTAATGATATTTAAAATATGCCATAGGCTCCCCATTATTTGTAGGATGATATGTGAAATTATGAACACTAACATCAAACACAATCATGCCCTTGTCTTTCTGCTTAAGATCATTTTCTTCTTTTCTCCCTCACTTCTTTTCCTTGATTTCTCAAAACCATTTGATAGACAGGAACTAGCAAAGGACTTTGGACTTTCTTAATCTCTTTACTCATATGATTTTTCTCCCTGAATTTTTGCAAGACACATCTTTGGTCATAAAAGTTTTCCTTGAATACCATTAACCAAATGGCCCTCTTTATTTTATTTTTATTTTATTTTTTCATTGAATCACCATGAGATAGAGCATTAAAAAATTGTTCATGAATGCATTTCAGTCACACAATGTTCCAACACCCATCCCTCCACCAGTGTAATTTCTAAGCACCAGTGTACCCAGTTTTCCTTCCATCCCAGCCTGACTCTAAGGCAGGCACCTCTCTTCTCTCTCTCTCTCTCTCTCTCTCTCTCTCTCTCTCTCTCTCTCTTTCTCATTTTAGGCATTACAGTTTGTGATACAGATGTTGAAAGGTTATCTTGTTTATCTTTTTATCTGCTTTCAAGACTTAGTTCTTGGAAAGGGTGCTATCCCTCTGCCTGCTCTCCCTTGGCGGCTTGGTGGCCACGATCTGCCAGAGGCCATTAGACAGTCAGGTTTGGGCCTGCAGTGATGAGACACGTGGGGCCTCACTGGATGGGTGTGGAGCTGGCCCTTTCCCCCACCATCCCAATGAGACCCTGAGTTGCCGCCAACGAACGTCCTCTTTGGCTCCTGATCAAGTTGTTTAATGGCCATTATCCCAGAGACTCAGAAACAAATCACAGAACCCAGCAGCTTTTGGCAGAAATGTGTCCAGTCACTGCGGTAGGTTACTGGCGCTGGGCCACTCCAGGTGGGAATAGGTTTTGTGCCTTGGTCTCTTCCCCCTGGCAGCCTGTGGCTGCCATCCTCCAGAGGTCACTGGACAGTCAGGTTTGGGCCCTCAGTGAGGAGACACGTGGGGCCTCATGAGATGAGGGGGGAGCCGGCCCTTTCCTCCCCACTCCAATGAGATCCCGAGTCGCTGCCCACAAATGGCCTCTCTGATTCCTGATCAAGCTGCTTAACGGCCATGATCCAAGAGACTCAGGAACACATCTCGGAACCCAGCAGGTTTGGCAAAAATCCCTCCAGGTTTAATTGTTAAAATTTTGGAATTTCAAAATTGCATGGCCACTGCTGCAGCCACATGACATCATATGTTATTTATAACCAGCAACAGAAAACAAATTGTCTACTGTTGTCTTTTCAGCAGATCTGAATGTTAGGGTAAAATCCCAAATAATAATGGTGGGTCTGGTGTCAAAATATTGAATGTAATCAAAGTAGAGAGAGAGTAATGTGGAAATCATCTGCCCCACAGGTAGGGGGGAGGATGTGGGATGGAGGGTATACTGGGATTTGGGGGGGGGGGTGGAGAATGGGCACTGGTGAAGGTACGAGTGTTTCATTGTATGGCCGAGACTTAAACCCGAAAGCTTTGTAACTGCTCTCACAGTGATTCAATAAATAAAATTATAAAAAATGAAAAAAAAGTAAGGTGGAGTTCATGCCCAATTCAATCAGCTAATCAGTGGCTGAATAAATAGCAGTACTCCTTCATAAAAAAAAAGACTTAGTTCTTGTCCAGAGTGGTCATTTCTAACTACTATTGTCATGATGTATCCTTCTCTGTCTTAACTACCCTCCATCTCCCACACCATTGACTGACCATTGATCATTCCTCCTGGTCCATTTTCCCTGGCTCTGGGGATTATTATCATACTGTT
Organism: Sorex fumeus; assembly: GCF_029834395.1. Taxonomy (NCBI): domain Eukaryota; kingdom Metazoa; phylum Chordata; class Mammalia; order Eulipotyphla; family Soricidae; genus Sorex; species Sorex fumeus. The sequence continues at coordinate 63,861,031 of NW_026606059.1, forward strand.
GTTTTTGTATCTCACAAATAAATGCAGTTATTCTATATCTGTCCCTCTCCTTCTGACTCATTTCACTCAGCATGATACTCTTCAAGTTAATCCATTTATAGAGTATGCCCCTCTTTAGGTCTCCATTAAGGTCTTAGCTGAGTTAATTTCCTCATTATCTCTTCATTATTCATAGAGATAATGAATGAAACAGTGATATTTTCCACTTCTCTACACTAGCACACAAGCTTTGTGAAACACTTGTACCATGGTCAAGAACATGACTGGTACATAATAGGTGTTCAAAAAATATTTCTTGAATTACCAAAGAACATAAAAGATTTATAATGTTAGATGTAACATTTGCATATTTAAGATGATCAAAATATTTATAAAGTTCTTTGTACAGTGTTAGGGATATACAGAAAGAGTTAATTTAAAATAAAGCAATTTAAAATATAATGAGTGGCCAGAGCAATAGTATAGCAGTATAGACACAGGACTTGCATGTGGTTGACCCAGGTTCAACCCCTGGCACCACATAAGGTCCCCCAGGCCATACCAGGAATGATCCCCGAGTTCAGAGCACAATTGGGTGTGCCCCCCCAAAAAAAGAATCAAAAATAAAATAAATATAAGGAGAGATTAGAGAATATATAGGTTGAAAATCTACAGGAGTGGAATGACTTTGAGATCAGACTAGAAGTCTCCAGATGCCAGCAGATAAATGAGTCCATGGATGATTTCTCCAATTATATCCATTCCAACGTGAACCAGATTCCACACAGATTAAATTCCATTAGACAAATGAGTTCATATTCTTAGATGGCAACCTTGGGTTCCATCTAGTTCTCGTCTGCTCATCTGCATTTGGGATGTGGCAAACCACTGAACAGGGTGTTTGTGCTAGGCTGAATTCACACTGCACTGCTCATTATAAACTAGACACACACCGTCATTTTCAAGCCCACCAAAGTTCAATTCTGGCATCAGCTCTTTTTGTTTTATGTAGACACTTTAGGGATTTAACATTGAAAGCATTTGGGAACAATGTGCAAAGCCTTGGAAAATCCATTTCTATTGCTGAAGAACAAAGTGCACACTTTCTCCCCATTGTCACTCCGTGAGCTACGTTTCCTTTCTTGCCACCATGTTTTGTAAGCTCTGACACACAAGCAAAAGTTCTTTTATTCTGCATTTGGGGAAGACAACCCTGACCTAGATTTTCTCCCAGTGTAGACTGCATGTGAAGATGTGATTTTGGTGCTGACTCTTTTAAGCCCCTGGATATAATTAGCAACATCTCGGTGGGAGACTGGGAAAAATGACAGGTGAGTGGGGACCAAAAGAAACTTGTCCTGGCCTCGTGCTAACTCTGGAGGCAAAATTCATTTGTTTCTTTGGGAAAAAAGTCTCCCTTGTCCTTGGCAGAGTGCTCAAAGTAGCCTTTATGTAAGTGCTGGAAGTTGTATTTAGTCCAAGACCCAGGGACTGTAGTTCAGTGTGCGTGAGATCAAGAGCAGGTGCAGCTGAGGTTCACAGTTCAGCAAGTCACCCTGGGGAAGAGCCAGGCAGAAGATTGTGGGGGAGAAGCTTTTTATATTTTAAAAAGATGTTGAAGTACCACTGCCTAGAGATTCGAAGTATTTAACAGACCTTTTGAAAAATTCCCTTTTACTCCACAGAATGGTGGGGAAAAGTCTTCCAAGAAGAATTCTTCTTTCAGAGCAGTTCTGTTTTTCTCTCCACCGCAACCCTTGAGAACTCTGAGATAAAAATAATCCCAACTAAAACGTGAGCTCCCACAGCTCTAAAGGAGCACTGGAAACTGCTCTGGCAACAAAATTGCTTTGGTTTTATGTTCTTTTTTTGTTTATTAAGTATTTATTCAGTGCCTGCCTCTTGCTTCTATGTGACAGGAAACAAACATTGAATTTCTCCCGTGAAGAGTAGAACAGTCGAGTACTACTAAGACGGGATTGTGCCTTTGCCTTATTGCTCGTGCTGTAGAGAATAGCCTCAGGAAATATTGGAGAAATCCTCTGCTGACACATTTCTGCCAGAGAAATCCAAAAGAATGTAATCTTATTTCTGTTTTCTCCTGATTCTACTATTACATCCGTGGGTCACCATCTTCTTGGCGAATTATAAATGTTTAACTCAAATGACCTTCTTTAGAAACTTCCCTTTTTGCTTCAGTATACTCACAGTGTGCCTAGGAATGGTTCAGGATATGGTGGAAAGAACATATCCCTGGAATTATTGGGTTAAGTTCTAACCTTGGGGATTCTTCAAAGACTGCCACTTTCATACTATGCAACTTTGAATGTTTTAGACTGGGTTCATGTACTAGTCCTTTGCTATGTAAATGTTTATTTTTAACTCACAGATTTTATGCTATATCTTATGACTTGCAATATTGGTAATAATAGTCAAACAAACAAACACTGTCCTCTCGTTGTTCATCAATTTGCTCAAGCGGGCCCAGTAACGTCTCCATTTTGAGACCTTTTGTTACGGTGTTTGGCATATTGAATATGTCACAGGTGGCTTGCCAGGCTTTGGCGTGTGGGCAAGATACTCTTGGTAGCTTTCCGGGCTTTCCAAGAAGGCAGAGGAATCGAACCCGGCTCGGCCGGGCTGGCTGCATGCAAGGCAAACGCCCTACCACTGTGCTATCACTCCAGCCCTAGTAATAATAGTGTTTCAGCAATATTTATTCTAAGCCACATCCAACACCAGAGTGCCAGCATCCCTTACCAAGGCCCCTATGTCCTCTCCCACCCCCTGCACATCCATGCCACCCCCTGACAAAGTCAGTTCTTTATTTTTCTCTTTTTGGGTTTATACCCAGTGATTCACAGGGGTTACTCCTGGCTCTGAACTCAGGAATTACTTCTGGCAGTGCTCTGGGGACCATATGGGATGCTGGGAATCAAACCCATGTTGGCCGCGTGCAAGGCAATCGCCCTACCTGCTGTGCTATTGCTCCAGCCCCAAAGTCAGTTCTTATAGACAACATAAGTCGACTCTTTATGTCTGTTGGCCATTTGTTATCCCCTTATGATGTTTCTTTATGTTTAACATATGAGACAGAACATTCTGTATCTGTCCTTTTCTGACTGACTTGCATGATACCCTCTAGTTCCATATATCATGTATATATACATATGATTTCTTTCTTTTAAGTAATTTTTTTCAACAGTACCAATATTTTTGTTTAATATTACACTGCTGCTATACCCTGCCAATCACTAGAGTGCTAGTATTCCTTCACCATTATCCCAAGGTTCCTGTCCTTCTACCCCACGGCATAAATTCTGACTGCATGTTTTCCTCATGTTTACTGAAATCTTTACACAGAAATTGACAATGTACTGCTGAGTAAGACACACCTGGCTTTGGAATAGTCAGGTAAAGTTTTAAATATAGAGACTGTTACACATGAGTATAGTTGGTGCAATCTAAACTGACAGGAATTAATAATATATAGTGTGGCCTATAGAGGGAAATAATTAATTCTGCCATTGTAGGGGATATTGACTATGGAGAAGAGAGATAAGGATAGACTTCAGGAGTTTATCTAATAGACAAAATGATGGACATTCAAGACAGAAGGAAATAGGTGCATTAAGAAATTGGTGATTCAGGGCCTGGATAGTACAGCAGGTAAGGCACTTGCTCTGTAGGAGATGACCTGTGTTCAGTACCTGGTACCACATACGGTTCTCCAGGCACTGCTAGTATTCCTGAGCCAGTAGTTAGCCTTTATCACTGCCAGATGTGGTAACCATATGAAACAACAAATAAAGACATTGGTGGTTGAAAGACAGAGAAATAGCTATCAATGACCAGCTATGTACAAATGCCGTTTGAAAATTATAAAATGTATGCATATATTTATTTTCCACTTATTTAAAGTATTTGCAAAATAAATGTTGAAAGATCAAAGAAAGAACAAAAGAAATAGAGAAAGAGAGAAAAGGGAGAAAAGAAGTACAGGGGTTAAGGTCATACCTTGCATATTGTTAATTCTGGAAAACTAGCTCCCTGGGTCTGAATGACACTGCATCCGTAGGCCCTAGTAACCAACTGCTGCCTGGTTAACTTAGAATTGGCAGGAGAGGCGCCAGAGCTAGAGTACAGCAGTAAGGGTGTTTGCCTTGCATGTGGCCGGCCTGGGTTCAGTCCCTGGCATCCCATATGGTCTCCCAAGCACCGCCAGGAGTAATTCCTGAGTGCAAAGCCAGGAGTAACCCCTCAGCATTGCTGGGTGTGACTCAAGAAACAAAAAAAAAAGAATTGGCAGGAGAGGCCCCTGGGCTGTGAACACTGATGGGGAGGTTCCTCTCTGAAAGATAATGTTGGTTGAGCAGCCAGATATAATTGGAAAGCAGCAAATATCTGAGAATGAGTGCACTGTTTGTTTTTACTTCCTATTTTCTAGTCGCTATACTTATAACCATACACCTATGAGTTCACAGTTGTCAATTTATTAATTTATTCAACTATTTTGAATATTTTCTTTATGATATATGATGTAGTAAGTCTGGTCCTATTGTACAGGTAAATATCAGAATTAGAGTCACAATTGCTAAACAGTAGTGATAAAACTGACATTTTAAAGTTTTGCATAATGTTTCTGTCCATGTGGTTCTATTGTAAAGGTCAAAATAATTCTAACACAATAAGCAGATTTTGAAACAGCCCTATACCCATATATTTATTGCTCAGAGTGAACTTAGTAGGGACCTTTTGCAAAAGGTTTCGCAGAAAATGACAAAATATTTAGTAAGACTTTTACAAATAATAGAATGTTTAGCAGCATATATATGTATTTACTATTAACTATATATAAATAACTAAAACAAAACGAAAACAAAACAAAAACCTCACTCTCTTGTAAGCAACAAAGTCCTTTCAAAATTATTTCTAATCATATGGTGGCATTTTTCAAATAAGGCAGATTAAATCATACACCAAATATGTCCATTTTCATTTTCCAGCGTGACACAGAGTCCTTGCAAACAGAGATCTGAGAGGCTGTTCTCAGCTCCTGCTTAGTGGAAATAAACAGCTAATGTATAATCCTTCCATGCCTAGAGTTTTGAGACATTAATAACTTTTCTAGTAGAGTCAGCCTGACATTGTAGAGATGATGACTAATAATCAGTTATGTGCATGCTAGAGAGACAGAAATGACTTGTCACCATGGCAATGGCTCTCATTATTTGACTTTGTTGTTATTCCCAGTGGTGAGTCACAGCTATCCTCTCTTCTTTCCTTATCATCTACCCTAACTCATATACAGAATAGACATTTTCCTGCTGTGAATATCTCTGTAGAACCAGATTGTTAGTTGATGATGTCTCATGAGAATCTGTGTGGATGGCTCTTTCAGTGATGGAAATTCTTTATAGTTATGTGGAAATATTGAATAGAAGATCAGCCTCCTGGACCCCATGTATTAAAATGGAAATGGTTGACCTGAGAGGTTATTTAATAAATATTATGTAAAACTAGATAGCAGTCATGATCCGTGACTTTATCCAGCAATTAAATCTTACTAAAGATATTAAAGGTCATTTATATTTATTCATTCAACTATTTATTCACAACACTTATTTATTATGTCCCATATATTAGGCATTATGCTAATTCATAAGGATGTAGCAATAGATTCTCCATATTCAAGGGGATCACATTTTAGTATGAAAGGGAGTTACATTAACTAACAGATTTAATATAGATTATATTATACATAAAAGTTACATTATATCTGCAATCTAATCAATATTGTAGATGTATATCGGTGCTATATTTTCAACAGACATCAAATTGAGCATCTACTATGTGCAAAATGTTATGTCACACAGTTTGTATAAAAACAAAAAGTTTAGTAGAGCAAAAAGTTTAGTAGACCTTTATTCCAAAGGAAGTCGTGTTAATATAATAATGTTAAAATAACTCCAACAAAAGTAAGTAAAGTGTAAAATAATCTCTCTGAATAGTTAGTATCTTATTTTGGGATGACCAGAGGAAACAAAGGTACATTAGAGTTATTTAATTAACTTTTTTTGTTTTCCTTTGGCTTTGAGGTCACACCTGACTGTGGGCAGGCCTTATTCCTGGCTCTGCCCTCAGAGATCACTTCTGGTGAGTTTGAAGGGATCATATGGTCATTGACCTTGGTTCTGATGCATGCAGGGTAAGCATCTTACTCACTGTACCATCTTCTTGTTCTAACACTAGATTTATTTTAAGAGGTACCTAAGGAGACACTTCTGGATTTTGGAAGGCAGGCAATTTTGTACTAGAAAAGACACATATGCAAGAAATGGTTATACCTTTCATTCTAGCAGCAAAATTGGTGGGAAATACGAAACTTTGGCCACAAGGGATAAAATGTGTTGAATATTTTTCCCATAGTTGAATGTCAAAGGTAAAAGTGAGGTCTTAAAGAAAAGAAAGTAATGCAATTCTATTTTAGAATAATCTCTTTTAGAGTAAAAATGAGACTAAAGTATATCCCTCTTATGGTTATAGCAATTGGTTCAAAGATTAAGTGCTCACTGGATTTAATTGATTATAGTAAGAATTCTTCCTAGAATGAGTGAATTCTATCCAGGTAATATAAGTTTATTTTGAGTCCAGAGGTTGTATCTTCTCTTCCTTTCTTGTTAATTTGGGTAGACTGGATTTCACAGTACGTCCCACTATCTGGAGTAGGTCTATCTGTAGTAAAACAGAGTGAGGCCAAGAGTATGTCATGGATGAGAAAAAGAGGCCTGGGGTGAGTGAGAGAGAAAGTCATGCTATCATTCTAGTTCATATATTTGATCCTATTGATTAGACTATCTACTCACACTCTCTCTGCTTAAATGATATGAGTCTGTGCCTGCCACTAGCAAGTTGCAGTGGTAATTCATGCAAAAAGTTTGGGGTCAAGCAATGAGTACAAATGTAGCAGTTTGATGAGAATATAAAAGGCATTCTGGGCAAAAAAATCAAAGGTCAGAACTTATAAAGGGTACTGTATATGATTTGATGCAGAAAAGGGAAGCAAATGAAGTTCAGAGTTGGGCAAGGATCAGGATAACAATGATCTTGTTATTTATATGGAAAGCTGGAACTTTATCCTATTGATCATTTCTCAAACTTTTCCGTAAAAGACAAACTTTTGTTTTAAAAATTTTATTCTGTCACAAGCCAATATTAAAATATACAAACCTTATCCTCAATTTCTGTACTTATTTTGTTGTAGACTGAGAACAGTTTGCATTCAAATACCATTTCACAGACCATACTTCTGGAGATGATGGAAAGACATGAAATGCTTAAAACAGAAGTGCCAAGATAAAACGTGAATGTTTAGGATGACTATATCCAGATTAAAAGTACTAAGTCAGTGTAACGGATCATTTTAATGGTGTTTGAAATCATATCATGTTCAATTTTTTCTGCAGGACTTTGGATGAACACATAAAAAGCATTCTGATAAAAGAGTAAAGACAATACATCTAATATTATGAAATATGGGATTATGGTTTTTAGCGGTTTGAGAAACCTGCAAAATGAATATGCTGACTTTTAGCTCTGTTCCTGAAAATAGGAGGAATGAATGGAAGAAAGAGGCTGAAAAGAGAAGTGTGTATGTGTGTGTGTGCGCGCGCGCTTGCGTGTGTGTTGGTGGTTTGTATGGGAGGCCACTTGCTCAAACCTAAAGTAAGCACTGAATACTGCTGTTTTGTTTTTTTTAGGGAATGTAATCCCAAAACAGAAACAATCCACTAAAGGGAGGAGATTTAAAAAATGAAGGAAACAGAACATTCTAATTGAAGACAGATAAGGAGAGAAAAGTGAATAAAAAGCTCAACACAAGATACAAGAAATGAATTTGTATTTTTTAGTCACCGTTATAACTGTACGTAAGGACCTATAGATTTTCTTTTCCATTTGTAATGCTTTTTAATTTTATGATACAAATCAAATAACACACCTAAAACATTAAATAATATTATCAGAGCAATGCATTCTAGTACATAGCAGTGACTAAGAGAAAAAAATTATGTTGAGGTTATAAATGAGATTTATTTAGGAATATAATAGGAATATAAGGTGAGAATAAAGATAGTCCACCGTAGAATTCTTCCAGCCCTGATCTAAAGATAAGTGTTATTTTGGGCAGTTGGGAAAAATGGGCACCTGTATTCATGTATAAGTTAATGAATTGAAATAGATTCTGTCCTATGACAGGACCCACATCTCAGAAAGATCTCTCTAAAATATAATTCATAATTACATATTGTAGGATAACTTTGGTTTATCATTTCTTCCTGGCCGCAGGGAACATAGGTTTACTGGGTTACACCATTCACAATGCTCCCAAAGCATTCCTATTTCCTCGGTATTTATCTTTAACTTCTTTGTGTTCTGCTTTCTCTACCAGTTAAATCACCTATTTTCCCTAAGCAGTACCTGTGACTTGTAAAGTAAAATTCCTCAGAAATCTCTGGATTTGTATTTTTAAGTGCAATATTGCTTTTCTCCTACCCTTATGTTCTTTGCATAGCTTACTTCAGAGCAATATCCTTTTTGTATAGACACAGAAGACAGTTAATGCTATGCTTTTAGAACTTGGAAGTTAATTGACTCTGATTAATAATCACTCCTTAGCATCTGTTTTCTCAATTTAAGCCTCAGTTGCCCTTAATTCCTACAACCCCAAAAGCAGGGTCCCGACGAGCAACTGGATGAACCCAGAGCAAGCAGTAAGCTACCCTGGCATCAAAATGGGCCAGGCCAAGAGCCATAATACTTAATTATAATTTAAGAGCACAGTCATGGACAAATTATGTCATGATCCAAAAATTAACAACTGGACAAGGACCCTGCTAGGTTTAGGAAAGACTACTCTGGCTTAAGCACTGTAGTCTGGGATCTATCGCAAGATGTCCCCAGGAGATCCACTCTATAAGCTTAATGTATCTCTTACTAAGTCCATACAAAATGACTAGAAAGATTATTTAGAAGTAAGAAAATCTAAGATGGTTGTTGGAGGCGGATCTCCTGGCTGCAGGAAATCTTTGTCTTAGAAAAGCTCCCTCAAAAGAAATGGCTTTCCTATGTTGATTGTGCTACCTGACATAGGTGTACTTGCTACCTGGAATGCAAGTACACCTTGCATTGGAGGTTGGGCACGAGACCAAGGCTGCAAGACAGAGAGTGGAAAGAACTAGCATGGGGGACAGGAGGAGATGGGAATGAGGGGCAATTGAGACTGGAATGGGGCACTTAGTCAGACTGGAACAGGCATGTGGGGAGAATGGAATAAATGGCAACTAATCACCAACCAGCCTGGCAGCCCTGTTCCTTCCTTCAAGTGTCTATTGACGGCAACTACAGCCAGGGATGGAGAAGTGGCTCATGGCCACCAAACACATATGGCAGGCAAGAGAGACCACCACCTCTGCTCACTTACTAATTTTGTGATTACACAATATATTTTATACTGAAATATTTTTTCTGAAGGACAAATAATTATCCTCAAACCCAGAGATTGAGACAAAAATTTCTTGCAGTGAATTTTGAAGCAATAATGTTAAGGCTCAGCAAGTAACAGGAAGGATTATCAACAGAGTATTATCATATAATATCTCTCTTATAATTCAGGGGAAACGGTCCTTCTACTTAATGCTCCTAGTTTCAATTACTGACTGATATCCTCAACCACATACTTCTAGGTGTATTTTTAGAGTCATCTTTGAGGCTGATCTTGATTGAGTTAATCAATCAATTTCCTACAGTGCTGGTATTCTGACTTCCTGTGAAAGGCTGTTGCAGGAAGGCACAAAATTAAGCTTACCTGCACATTGGTAAATTGAATTATGACTTCAAAATACATGATCTGGGGGTATGGTGCTTTCAGCAGACCAACCTGTACCTGAGGCAAGTGCATCAGCAGCCTGATGGTGTCTTCAGACTTCCAGATAGCCCCCAAATTGCTACTGTGCCTTTGGCCAAACCCCAACAACTTGGGGCCAAGTTTACCAAGAAAGTAAATGTCCGAAAGTTAGTTATGTGGGAGCCACACCCACAAATCACCTCCAGCTCAGCTATATAAGAACATTTATTGGCCTTATTTCAGAGAAACATAAATCTCAAAAGAGATCAAAAGACACAGTTAGGGCCAGTGGCATGGAGGCAAGTGGGAACTCGTGACTGAGATCTCCAAGCCTGCTTGGATCAGGGTTGGGCCTCCTGCACACAGGTCCCCAGTCTTCCAGTAGCTTGGCAGTCATACCCACAACTGCTCCAGATGCCATATAATCTCATTGATGACCAAAACCCAGAGACAATAAACTAAAACTCCTGGAAGAGAGTGACACAGAATGTCCTGACCCACCCCATTGGTACACCTTGGAGGGAGGTGGGTTGAGTTTCTATCCCCATCCCAAACAGAACCCCACAGCCCAAAATCTCCAGAGCCCAACCGGGCCTCCTTCCCCCAGGTCCTCAGTTTTCCAGTGGCTTGGCAGTCACACCCACAAACTGCTGGCTGCACCATGTAATCTCATCAATGGCCAAGACCCAGAGACTATAAACTAAAGCTCCCAGAAGAGAACAAAACAGAATTTCCTGGACATTATATTTTATCCATAACAAGCAATACAAAACAAATTGTCTAACATTGCCTTTTTGGCAGGTTTGAGTGGTGGTGGGACTGTTGTCAAAATATAGAATGTAACCAGAGTAGAAAGAGAGTATGGGGGAAATTGTCTGCCACGCATGCAGGGGAAAGGTTGAAATGGGGGTTGGGGGGAGTTTGGGGGGAATGCTAGGGATTTTGGTGGTGGAAAATGTGCACTGGTGCAGGGATGGGTGTTTGATAATTGTATGACCGAAGCTCAACCATGAAAGCTTTGTAACTGTATCTCACAGTGAATCAATAAAAAGGGGGGAAAAGAATAATAATAAAATAATAAAATAAAATAAACATTCTGAATAAAAAAAGTAATGTGGAGTTCATACCCAATTAAATCAGCTTAACCAGTGGCTGAATAAATAGCAGTACTCATACATTATTTTTAAAAATAATAAAATAAAATATACAATCTGTGTTTCAATTTTTTTCAGATAGTGAAGTATCTAAGATGATTTTAGGCCCACTTATATCTAATATTGAAAATAATATTAAAATAGTGATATTCTACTTTTTATTAGATATTGACTAGATATATAGACTAAATGCTAAGCAAGGTTGGAGTGATAGCACAGCGGGTAGGGTGTTTGCCTTGCATGAGGCTGACCTGGCCGACCCAAGTTTGATTCTTCCACCCCTCTCAGAGCGCCTGGCAAACTTCTGAGAGTATCTCACCTGCACAGCAAAGCCTGGCAAGCTACCCGTGACATATTCGATATGCCAAACACCATAACAAGTCTCACAATGGAGACATTACTGGGCCTGCTCGAGTAAATGGATGGATGAACAATGGGAGGAAAGTTACAGTGACAGTGACTTAGCACTGTAGCACTGTAGCACTGTCCTCCCATTGTTCATCCATTTGCTCGAGTGGGCCCAGTAACATTGTGAGACTTGTTATTGTGTTTGGCAGATCGAACTCATCATGGGTAGCTTGAGAGGCTTTGCCATGTGGGCAAGATACTCTCAGTAGCTTGCCAGGCTTTCAGAGAGGGGTAGAGGAATTGAACTCGGGTCGGCTGTGTCAGCCTCGTGCAAGGAAGGCAAACGCCCTACCCACTGTGCTATAGCTCCAGCCTGAATATATTAGCTACTTCACTAGATTTTATTCCAAATGTAATTTAAGGAATTTAGTTATCAATTCTTTTTTTCTGGAGAATAAAGCCCATATTTCTAAGAAACATTAGTGACTTATATAAGGTGAAAACAAAACTTAAAATAGAAATGCACTATAAAAATAATACAAGGCATTAAAGGAAAGAGGTGCTGAAGAGCTAGTATGGAGGGTAGGGTGCTTCTCTTGCATACAGCTGACCTTAGTTCAACCCCTGAAACCCTATATGGCCCCAGAGTACCCCCAGGAAAGATACTTGAGCATAGAGGCTGAAATTAGCCCTAAGCATCACTGAATATGACTCTAAAACAAAAACAAGCTGCTAAAGAATGTTCTGTTTCTTTCATTTATAAAATGAAGGAACATTCTAATAGAAGGCAGATAAGGAGAGAAAAGTGAAGAAAGCACAACATAAGATACAAGAAATTCATATTTTTGTCACAATTATAAGAGTATGTAGATTTTCATTTTCTTTTCCATTTGTACTGATTTTTAATTTTCTGATACTAATCAAATAACAAACCTAAAACATTAAGTAATATTACGATAGCAATGCATTCTAGCACACAACAGTGCACAAGAGAAAAAAGTATGTTGAGGTTATAAATGAGATTTAGGAATATAGTGATAACTTGAAGATTGTGTATTCTGGGGCCCCCAAATCTAGGAATTTGTAAGTATACATCAGATAAAAGCTGTGCAGTAGAATAAGATAAATAGCAATAATGAGTTAATAATATTTGTTCATTGAATGTGACTATATTGCAATATTAGGCACATTGGTATATACAGTGAAAAAATCCATTTATGTAAAATGTTTAAAATGTTATGGGTTAGCACCCATTAGCATTAATTTAATACAAATATTATTTGTGCACAGGAAGTTCAAGTGCTTTTAATAAAGTGTCTATGAATCCTTCCTGCTGTTACACTAGTTATGCTGATTATATTTGACATTTTGAGGACGAAATTGAATGCAACATAGAGAAACAATGTAATAAGGTTTTATTTCCTGAAGTGGGGTCCTTAGATTACAAACTTTCATAAAGTATGCAATGTAAGAAGCTATATTTTCTTTTTTTAAGAAACCATCAAATATAAAGACCCTTCCTCCTGTACCCAAATATCAAGAGAGACTAATTAAAAGTATACTTTTACTTTTTTTTTTTTTTTGCTTTTTGGGTCACACCTGGCAATGCTCAGGTGTTACTCCCAGCTCATGCACTCAGGAGTTACTCCTGGCGGTGCTCAGGAGACCATATGGGATGCTGGGAATCGAACCCAGGTCGGCTGCGTGCAAGGCAAACGCCCTACTCGCTGTGCTATCTCTCCAGCTCCTAAAAGTATACCTTTAAAATGCAGAAATTAAGCTGTTCTGACTGTGTGATATCAGAATATTATTTTAAGGCCCCAAATCAATTTTAGGGATAAGGGAATTTTATTATAGCAATGAAAGGCATCGTTGAGGAGATATACGGTCACAGTCCTCCCATTGTTCATCGATTTGCTCGAGCGGGCCCAGTAACGTCTCCATCATCAGACTTGTTGTTACTGTGGCATATCGAGTACGTCACAGGTAGCTTGCCAGGCTCTGCCGTGCGGGCAAGATACTCTCGGTAGCTTGCCGGGCTCTCCGAGAGGGGTGAAGGAATCGAACTCAAGTCGGCCACGTTGGTTGCGTGCAAGGCAAACGCCTTTCCACTGTGCTATCGCTCCAGCCCTCGTTGAGGAGAAATATATATTAATGTTGAATCCATGTATGCCTAACACTACAGATTCAAGTGAAAATAAGATGAATATTGTGAGAATTACAGGGAGAGTCATAATCCTTAATCCTATAACCATAATGAGGTATTTCAAAGAGATGTTCTTTTTTTGTTTTTATTCGTGGGCCACACCCAGTGGTATTCAGTGCTTCCTCTAACTCTGCCCTCAGGGATCACTTGTAGTAGGATTTGGGGGATGATATGGTGCACCAGGGATTGAACCCATATATCTCACCTGCAATATAAGCACCTACTGCTCTACTCCCACTCCAGTCCCAGATTCTTCTTTTTTATAATATATAGGCAAAACAATTAAAAAAACATTAATGAGACATAAAAATTAGGAATAAAATAAATAAGATTGAACATAAAAAAATAAACTGGACAACCAACTACATTAGATTTACTGATAATCCAACAATTAGAAAATATTGATCATACTTAATTTTATAGGTATCATTTTCAAAAACTGACCAAAATTGAATGCAATTTTTAACAAAATTCAAGCATCTTGTGTTATAGAGGACATTCTTTAGTGACAGTACAAAAGAATTATAAATTAATTGCAAATACGCACTTAGAAAATTATAAATGTACTCTTAGCTGAAGACCTCTGGAACCAGCCACAGCTATGCTTAAGACCACTCTCCACATGCTCAGATTAGCCTCATGCATGAAGGAACCAGCAGAGGAACCCAGGCGTGCGAGACCCTGGGCTGAGATCTCCAGCCCTGCCTGGATCGGGACTGGCCTCCTCCACCCAGATCTCCCATCTTCCAGTAGCTAGGCATTACACCTACTAACTGCCCTGGCGCTATGTAATGCGACTAACAGCCAAGACCCAGAGACTATAAAACCAAGCTCCCAGAGCACGAGGTTGAATTCAAGGCTGTGTTACATCTTATTGTCTAGTTCTCGCTTTCGAAGAACCCAGCAGGCTACCGAGAGTATCTTGCCTTCATGGCAGAGTCTGGCAAGCTCCCCGTGGTATATTTAATATGCCAAAGCCCAGTAACAATGATGGGTCTCATTCCCCTGACCCTGAAAGAGCCTCAATGTGGCACTTGCTAAAATCTCAGGGATAGGACAAGTGGAGATGTTACTGGTGCCTGCTCGAGGAAATCGATGAACAATGGGATGACAGTGATACAGTGATAGGTGATACAGTGATACTTGCTTAAAAATATGCTCATCATTGGGGTTGGCGAAATATTACAGCTGGTAGGGAAATTTCCTTCTGCAAAGCAGACCAGGGTTCAATCCCCAGCGTCCAATGTGGTATCCTGCCTGAGCCCTCCAGAGTGATTCATGAGCAGTCAGGAATAAGTCCTGAGTACAGCCAGGTTTGGCCCAAACACTAACACAAGAACAAAATAAAAAATGCATAGGTTATAAAAACTATTGTGATGTGTTTTCTATAAAATATAATAAAGTCACTATATCAAACTTCCTAAATGCAGCCAGGTTGATATTTAGAGGTAAATATGCAGTCTTAAATGCTTATATTAAAAATTATAACTAGATAAAGGTCTATGAATCAAGAACACAACTAAAGATGTTGGAAAATAAGCCAATAAATTGCTCAAGAAGTAAAACACAACATATAATGTTGAGAGTGTTTATAAAATTGCAAATAGCATAATAAAGATTAACAAAAGTAAATTTGTCTTACTATAGGCACAACGTGAACTTACCTTAGACAAATTTATTTTAACATTATAGAAATATTTGTTGATAGCACTAGATGTCTATAAAAAAACACAACTAGAAATGTGGTAGCGATTGAGAGAACCATAACTAAATGTTGCAAATATTGTGCAGTACATTTCAAAATTTAGAGAAAATAAACTACTTCTGGAAAAAATGGTCAAAACTAATTACATAGCATATACAGTATGCCAATAAATTAGCTTCCCACATAAGATTGCTCTAAACACTCCTGGTGAATTGTGTTTCACAAAAGTGATAGAGGAAATCTGAGGGAAAGAGGACATCAGAATTCACAAAGAGAAAATCAGACATGGAGAGAGATAGAGGAAGAGAATACCCAGGATGATGGTTTAGAAGACCAAGTGAATCTCAGTGTGGAAGGTAATGTTCTAGAAGGTAACCACAGATCAGTAGGTACTTAGATGCACTTCCTCAGGAGAGTAAAATAGAGTCCCTGATGTATCTGCTTATGTTAGGATGAAATTTTAAAACCTGAAGAAGTATTTGAGGTTGAATTATAACAAGTATATAAAAAATTAAGAAAATAAATGAAACTCATTATTGCTTTAGCAAAAACAAAAAGTTATTATAAATTGCTGAACTGTGAATAGAATTTACATAATCATAATACATAAACACTGAATATTAATACTAACCCAAAGATGAGATACTTGTAATAAAAACATGGGAAGATGTGAAAAGTTCTTGTAAGGTTAAATCTCATGAGAGAGCAAGTTCTTATTTCTTAGAGCTATAATTCTAAACAATTCAAGGTAATGCCAAGATGAAATATATAAGAAACACGAATACAAGTACTTTATTTAAAACATGGAACTAAATTATGAAGTAATAGGTAAAGGGTTACAATTTTGTCTCAGAGGAAGGAGAGACAAAGAGGTTGGGAAGATGAACAGTTTTTGGACTCTTGGAGAGATACTGAATTTTTCAGTAGGGAAGTAAATTAAGCAGTTTTGTGTTTTTCAGACAATCATTGCCATATTTGGGTGATATTATGAGGGGATCTAAGTTAAAACAACATAGGAATATATAAAAAAAGATGAATGTGAAAGATGATCAAGGATTAATCTAGAGTGATGGTGGTCACCAAATTAACAACATGACTTGGAAATTTGTTCTAAGTGCAAGTCCAAAGGTCTTATTCCAGAAACTTTTAAACAGGGTCCAGTAATCTGCTTTAAGAAGTTCTCCAGGTGCTGAAATCTGAAAGTCACTGAGATATTAGAATTAGTGACTGATCGGTTGTGTGGGGTGATGAAAGGAAGGGAAACGAAGATAACACCTAAGTTCTGGCTTAAGCAATTAGTTAATAGAATAAAAAACAAAATTCTAGATAACCATTTGCATGACTTTGCAAGCAGAGTTATGCCCCCATGCCACTAAAACCTGGGCAAGAAAATATTAAACCTTCGAAGTCCAAAACAACAAAACTATACTTCAAAACCCATGAAAATGTTAGAGGTTTTATCCAGTCTTCTGTTTTAGCATGTTTCTCTCATACTAGCTTCCATTAAAAGTCAGTTTTTGTTTGGTCAACAAATACCTAGAATCTTTATAAAGTTTGTTCAGTTGAATGTTCTGACCTGCTGCTACATGCCACAGGGGAAGGACTTTAACGAGATGGGAGACGATTAATGACACAAGAAATCAATCCCCATGAAACCAGTCTTCCTTTTTCTATTCCAGCACTGTCTTAGACTTCTAAATATGCGATGTAAATCTTTTCTGACCCAGTAACTTTAGGCCACCAGAGAATGAGAAACATATGAATAAGTAATTTATTTATTTTAGTGACAAGTCTAGGTTTAAAAAACAAATCACTGAAATAATGAAGATTTTAAAGGTCTGGCACAATAAATTACACCTTAACAGATCACCTTATGCCTGTATAATGGCAGAATTGTCTCAGGACTTGCCTTCTTTTTTTTTACCAAGCTATCTGCACATCAACTAGACAGACTAAGCTTTTGAAGCCTCTGGAACACAATGCACTCAAAAAACCAGAGTGTTGAGTCTCTGGCTTTTGGGGAAACATTAAAATGGTAAAGACAAGATATAAGTCTTCATGGGTAGAAAGTATCTCTTGATGATGACTCAGTGGGAAAATTAAAACAGGAATTTTAATACTTTGCACTTTTCTCTCTTGCATTGGAAAGGAAGCTGATCATTCTCTGTCTTGAGAGTCCATGGACTGGAAGATAACACATTGGCATTAGAAAAATTAATTAGAAAAATTAGCAGGACATAAAAAGACATAGATGATGGACCCATAGGAGCTCATGAAATATGAACTGATTTTCTGTTTGTCACAATGAAGCAATATAGGTAGTTTTAAGAAAGGGAACCATACATTTATGGATTAATAATGAAAAAAAATTACAATGACAAGAAATGGGAATTTTGCAGAGTTCATTTACATATGCTTATCAATCAAACTCTGCAAACCCTAACCTGGGGTGATAAGGTTGTAAGTCATCTCCAGTGTCCCAAAACACCAGCTATTAATTTCCTGTTTGTAGACAAATTGAAAATTAGGCAAAACTATCCTTTTTGGATCCTTTGTCTCCTAATGAGTATGCAACTTAATTTTTTTCTTTTTTTCTTTTTTTATATTTATTTATTGAATCACTATGGGAAAAATTACAAAGCTTTCAGGTTTAAGTCTCAGTCATACAATGACCAAACACCCTTCCCTTCACCAGTACTCATTTTTCACCACCAAGAACCCCAATGAACCCCTTCCCACTCCTCCCAATTCCTGTGAGGCAGATGATTTCTACTTAACTCTCTCTCTCTCTCTCCCCCTCTCTCTCTCTCTATTTTGATTACATTCATTATTTTGACAAAAGATGCACCATTATTGTTTAGAATTTCCTCCCAACAATCAAAATTGCTGAAAAGGCTTTGTGAAATAATTTGTTTTCTATAGCTGGTTTTGAGAACTATAGGATGTTGAGCGGCTGCTATTGCAGCCGCGCAATTTGGGATTTCTGATATTTTACTAGGTAAGTCTGGAGGGATTTCTGCAAAGAGCCAGATAATTATGAGGTTGGTTTCTGTGGCTCTGGAGCCATGGCCATGCCAGAGAGCCGCTCGTGGGGGGCAACTCGTGACCTCAGTAGGGCATGAAGGACAAGCCAGTACCGCCCCCCACCCTTCCCATGAGACTGAAGATGCCCTGTCACCGCCGGCTCATACCTGGCTTTCCAATAAGCTCTGAGGTGACAGCCACCTTGGTGCTGAGGGGTGGGAAGGGGGAAGAAAGGCGGAAGGGACCAACACCCTTTCCTTCCTGGGGAGGCATGGCTCTGTAGTTTAACGCATGGTCTATTCAGTTTTCAGAGGCAAGCTGCCGGGCTCTGGATTAAGTTCTTTTGCCTCTGGAGCCATGGTCGTGCCAGAGAGCCGCTCGTGGGGGGCAACTTGTGACGTCGGTAGGGCATGAAGAACGAGCCGGTATTGCCCCCCTTCCCATGGATGTGAAGGCGATCTGGCTGTGACATCTGTCACCCCATTAATTGCCAGTTTGATTCAGCTGATCTGGCTGGCTAGGAGGGTGTCCTCTTTCTCCCTCACCGCTCTATGTGCATCCCTCCCGAAGCTGCGCATTTGATCGAAGAGGATGGCCTTCCCCGAATAGAGATGGACCAGTCTTCAGTCGAGGGTATACGAGTAGCTGCGCTCCCCTGCTAGAACCTCCAAACAAGCTCTCAAGGTCCAATGAGTATGTAACTTAGGTACATCTGGGAGCCAGCATGTGTTTGATCAAAGCATAGAAACATCTGATAGAAAAATCCAAGAAACACTGCATAGAAAGTGTTTAATTCTGCACATTTCTATGCAAAGGTGAGATGAGAACTATGTACCTGAAGGACATTTCTACCTTGGGTAAATGGGTTGAGTACACTGCAGAAGCATTGAGTAGACCACACTTATATTGGGATTGTGGATGTGAAAAACAAGAGCTATCTATTTTTTTCATTTTTACCTATTTTGACTTTTTGGGTTATACCCGGCGATGCTCAGGGGTAATTCTTGGCTCGCTCTGCAATCAGCAATTACTCTTGGAGGTGCTCAGGACCTTGTAGGATGCCAGGGACTGAACCTGGGTTGGCCACATGCAAGGTAAACACCCTCCCCACTATATTATTACTCTGGTCTCGAAGACCTATCTATAAGGGGACAGAAGATGCAGTCTCATGCAGTCTCAGTGGTGAGGGGACATATTCTTTCTAGGGTGTTCAAAGAGCATGAGACCATCGGCAAAGGACAGTAAGGATAGCTGTGAGACAGGCACCATTCAGATGTCTTCAGAAGTGGTTTCAATCTTCCCGTGTATTCTTCCTTATGATGAGGTGGAACATCTCTTGAGAGAAGCTGGGGAGATAATGCATCTAACTCTTCTCATAAACTGTCTTTCCTCCAGTTCCAGTCTCTTGTGTCAAGTCTTTGTAGCACATACACCAGATTGTGCTATTGTTCTATGACTGTGTTCTCTTCTCTGCCAACTCCCAAATCTGACAAGTATTTTTCAGTCAAGAACAGGGAAAAATCTTATCCTTAACCAGAAGTTTTCTCTAAAACTTTTCTGTGCTTTCACTTACAAGTTCATGTTTTTGAAGTTCAAAACAAGGAACAGATTCTTTGATTGTTTCTTTAGCTTTCTATTACCAACTTTTTTTGTGCCCCTTACTACAGAGATAGACATGAGAAGGAAAAACTAAAAGAAGTGATCTTAACAAAATTTGATATGATGAAGGCAGCCCATATGAAACTTATTGATTTTCTTTTTTGTGTGTGTGTGTGGCTTGTGGCAACACTCAGTGATGCTCAGGGCTTATTCCTAGTTCTTTGCTTAAGGATCACTTCTGGCAAGACTTAGGTACCATATATAGGGACAGGGATTGAAACTGGGTTGGCTGAAATCAAGGCAATTTACTGCTCTACTTACTATACAGACCCAAGAAAATTATTGACACTTTTTGCTTACAATACAGCAATTTCAAATGCCTTCCTCACCATATAAATGGATATCAGAAATCCTCTGCTATATCTAAAATCACAAGTTATTTTTTAAGTGACTTATTGTACAACTAAAAACTCTGTTTCAAATTGGGATTAACAGGGGTAGGGTGTTTGCCTTACACGTGGCCAACCCGGGTTCAATTCCCAGCATCCCATATTGTCCCCCGAGCACCACCAGGACTAATTCCTGAGTGCATGAGCCAGGAGTAACCCATATGCATTGCCGGGTGTGACCCAAAAAGAAAAAAAAAGAAAAAAATTGGGATTAATTGAGATGATTAATCAAGAAGAAATCTTCTGAAGAGGTAAGTTTTATTAGTCCTCAAGTAGGAATATGGGATAGTGGGGGGAAATTAGGTAGGGTATAATCACGCAGGAATGGCTTTGGTAAGTGGAGCTTTTCCTTTATTTTTTTCAGGTTTTGGGCCATATCTGGCAATGCTCTGATCTTATTCTGGCTCTCCACACAGGAATCACTCAGGGGACCACATGGAGCTTTAACCCACTATCGTTATGTGCAGGGCAAGCACCTTACCTGTGATACTATTTCTCTAGTCCTCTAGAGTGAGTTTCTTAGAGGTAAATTAAGTGAGAAGACTTTTTAAAAACATTATTATTAAAAGAAATGGGGAGGCAACTGACTAAAGCAATTCTCACCAACACCCTGCTCTTTTGATTCTATTTAATATATGGTTCCCTTTAGCCAGAATCATGCTGTAGTGTGAGAAACATTCAACAGAGAATCAAAAGACCTGTTTTAAAATCCTAAACCCACAGGGGCTGGAGCGATAGCACAGCAGGTAGGGCATTTGCCTTGCACGTGGCTAATCTGAGTTCAATTCCCAGCACCCCATATAGTACCCCGAGCACCACCAGGAGTAATTCCTGAGTGCACAGCTAGGAGTAACCCCTGTGCATCGCTGGGTGTGACCCAAAAAAGCAAAAAATATAAAAAAATCCTTCACTTCACTTAATCACTTAATCCCCGTTATTCATCGATTTATTCGAGCGGGTGCCAGTAACGTCTCCATTCATCCCGGTTGCGTGCTAGCGTAGCCCAATGGTATCTGTTCGTTTTAGGAACATGTAGAGCCTCAAACCGATCATTTAGGGTCTTGACGAAGAAGTCTGACCATCTTATAGGTGGGCGTCCACGTGGTCTTTTGATGTCTCGTGGAATCCAATCAGTAATGGCTCTAGTCCAAAAAATCCTAAACCCACATAATTAGAAAAACTTAGAAGACTCAAAAGTCTTTCTAAACCTATATTGCCATTTTAATGGGGAGAAAAAAATGAAGATAGTAACACCTCCTCTTTCTCTCTCCCAGGGCTGTTGGCAGAATCAAATAAAAACATGTATAGAGTTATAAAAAATGCAAACAATTTCTTTATTTATAGCAACTGCTTTTGAAGTCTCATTTTCTCACTGTGTGGCTTCATGCATATTATTGATATCAAATTCAAAAAAGATGAAAATAAATTAAACTCATCTTCAGATGCCCATGAAATGTCAATAACATTTCAATTATGAATGATAAAAGAGAGGCATTAGCAAATCTAAAATTATTACCCCAGGCTATGGCTTGATAAACATCATTTCTGGTAAAAAAAAGTGATGAATTTGCTTCAAAATTTCTCCTTTCACTTCTTTAATATCTCTTTCCTCTTCCCTTCTCCTTACTCGTCCTTCTCTTTCTTTCTTATTTTCCTTCCTCTGAATTTTCTGAGAATTGCATGAAGCCAGATTCTTCATGAAGCTTAAATCCCTGATATAAAATGTCCATTTAACTACATAATATTTCCTTTTCTGTACTCTTTGTGTCCTATGATCTAGTCTGTTGTATACCGCATACTTACTTTAAAATGCATATTTGTATACAATAAACACATGTAAATTATTGATGGTATGTTTCATTGTAAGGAAATGACTTGTTTTAGACAATCTCTACATTTCATCACCCCCCCACAGACACACACACTGTGTTTTGTTTCCAGTTCGTGAAATTTTCAAAACCGCCTCAGTCCGATTCTGTAAAAATGATTTTCACACTATTGAGGGAGCTTGACTTGAGCTCTCAGACACAGATTTGACCCTCTTGGTCCTGGTCCCATCCTCCACAGCTGTTCCCTGAGCCTGTTAGGCTCTCCTGCTGTTGCCAGGTTATCTCAGAAAGCCCTGAATATCAGCCTTTCCGTGTTATTTCTCTTTCCACCTTACTTAACCTTTCATATTAGCGACTACAACAGTCTCTGGGATGTTTCAGGCCCATCTGTGAAGGGCTAATTGATTTCCCCCCATCACTCCATATTTATTTTCTTTTTCCTTGCCTCCATAAGCATGCTCTGAACCAAAGGCCATGGCAGCCGTACATGCTGGCAAAATCCGGCTTTTATTATTTCTTCCCTGGCAACAATTATTTATCCAGCTTGTCAAGTGACTGAGGACATCACAACGACCATCTGTTTCCCTCTGTCTGCATCTTTTAATGCAGTTAGACTCCATTTTCAGGAGCATCTCCCTAATGCTGCCTGCATTTTTCTCCATTTGTGTATGCCTGCCTTGGCAGTGTTCCTTCACCAGAGTTGGCATTTTCACTTCATGCTTGTTCGTTTGATTAGCCTCGTTCTCTTGTGAGTTAACTGTTTAGCTTCCAGCAAGGGGTCTCTTAGCTTCCCTTTAATCCTTGGAAATGTTCCTTTTATCGACTCTGCACAGACACTCTTTCTTCAGAACCCAATTCTCCCTTAATCTCTTAAATATTTCTCACCGCCACCCTGCTCTGGGCAGTGGTGTTCTTCAGGGCTCTCATCTTTTGCCTAGAGGAGTGAAATTGTCTGTGTTTCTTGCAATCACGTATGACTCTCTGCAAATCACGGTGGCCTAGTGATTTTCCTGAAATACCAGGTTGTGTTCAGGGCATTGCTCTGCTTAAATCCCTTTGGCATTTTCCACTGGGCTCAAGCAAGCTAAGCCATCCACTTTGGTCATGACACATTTTTTTCAAAATCTTCTCTCTCTCTCTCTCTCTCTCTCTCTCTCTCTCTCTCTCTCTCTCTCTCTCACACACACACACACACACACACACTCGCTCTCTCTCTCTCTTCATTTGAAGAGTCTTAACTGGCTATGAAGTGATAAAAGAAGGACATTTGCTATGGTTTGGAGATTTCTTTGGTCTTTACAACCGTGGGAGATGAGAATGCTTCTGGCCTCTACTAGATGGAGCTCAGGAATGATGCTAAACATCTTGCAGTGCACAGGATGCATATTATCCAGCCAAAATTCAATAGACTTAGAAAAATTCTGTTCTAGCCAATCAACTGCATACAGTTATTTGAATGCATAGTGCATTTGTGACACTATATTTTTGCCTAATGATATTTGTCCTCTTCAATGCATCCATCTCCCCAACCACGTTCCTTTTAAAATTTCCTTGTACTCCTGGGTTCAGCTCAAGAATTCTCTTATTTTAATTTCCTGACCATAAATGATGTTCACTACTTCTCTCCTGGGCTTTTGTTTTTGTTATCCAAAATTTCAAACAATTTATGTTTATAAGAAATTTATTAAGTGAAAAAAATGTGTTAGGTTTAACAGTCAAAGGAATGAGCAAAATTAGCATGGTCAGTATAACACATAAACCAATAATTTGGGAGAAAGATAGAAAGTTGTCAAATATTTACACTCAAAGATGAGCTGATCACAACAGCACATACACACCTACTTTATACACACTCAGAGCCTTTATCTTACTCTTGAGTTTTGTTCAGGGGTCTCTATGAAACCTGGCACTGGCAAAGTAACTTTTATTCTTATACATTCTTTAATCTCTCTTGAACACTTGATCACTTGACATCCCGTTACTCATCGAATTGCTTGAGCGGGTGTCAGTAATGTTTCCTTTTGTCCCTGTCATGTGCTAGTGTAGTTCAATGGTGTCTGCTCATTCTAGGAACATAAAGAGCCTCAAACCAACCGTTCATGGTCTTGATGAAGAAGTCTGACCATCTCATAGGTGTGTGGCCACGCAATCTTTTGAGGTCCCATGGAATCCAGTTGGTAATGGTTCTAGTTTCGGTGAAATGGTATCACCCTGCTGAATTCCTCTCTTGACATGGATGATCACTTCCTTGTAGAATGGTGAGATCCTGGTAGTGAATCCATAATACAGCTCAAGGAGGATCCTGATGTATTGAGTTTGAATGCCCTGTTTGGCTAGAGCTTTGATGACCACTTCAGTCTCAACAGAATGAAAGGCCTTCTTTAAATCAATGAACATTAGACAAAGCAGCATCTTGAACTCCTGAGAAACCTCAATGAGATTGGTTGTTGTGTGGATATGGTCAATCATGCTGAATCCTTTTTGGAACCCAGCTTGCTCACATGGTTGTCCTTCATCTACTGTTCTGCCAATCCTATTCAGGATGACTTGAGTGAACAGCTTGTAGACGACAGACAACAGGCAGACTGGGTGATAGTTGCCAATTTCGTGTATATCTTCCTTCTGTACAGTACTGCTGGTTTTCCATTGGGATGGAACCTTGCATTCAGACAGATATCACGTGAAGAGCCGAGCCAGTGTACTGATGAGTATTGACGGCAGATTCTTCAGGTGTTCAGGTCTGACCTTGTCTGGGCCAGGTGCTGTTCACTTCTTTACTGAAGAAATGGTGTGTTGGATTCCAGAAGGGAGAACACTGGGAATGACATATCCATCCTGTGGAATTTAGTATGTGGGCAGATGGACATGGCTATCTAAGATATTCGAGTAGAAGTCATGAATAATCTTCTCCATTGCCCTACTGGAAGATGTGATAGATCCAGCAGGACGTCAGGGGGCAGTCATCTTGGACTTGTAGTTGGCAAAGGACAGTCAAGCATTGCGAATGCTTTTACCAGCTTCTGCCACATCTGCCAGCACTACTACTCTTCTCTCTTTGAGGACTTTCTTTATCACTTCCCTGCACTGCTTTGAGAGCTCAGATATTTGCTTGCAGTTGCCTGAGGCTTGCACCAAGCCACATTGGTGAATGAGCTTGAGAGTTTTCGAAGACAAGCGTCTCTTTGTGGCTCTCTCTCTTTCTCGGCATTCTTCGCACAATCACGGAGGTGCTGAACCAGTCAATCGTATTCCTCATCAATGTTGTCAACAATGGCATCTTCCCATGTTGCCGCAATACTGCCAAAGAGCTCCCAGTTGGTGGTCGTCCTGGGAGTTCTCTTCTTAAACTTTGCAGCCCTTTCTCCCTGCTCTGTGAAGTAGAATTTTGCACAAAGGAGACGGTGGCCCGAACCCCTTTGGAATTTTGGGACAATAGCGGCATTGGTCAGGTAACACTGTCAATTGAATATGATGTGTTCAGTTTTGTTGTGGAACCATCCACCAGTAGACTCTCATGTCCACTGTTTAGACTAGGCCTTCTGGAATTGTGATTTACCATGAATGATCTTGGTAAAGATCAGAGAGAACTCAGAGAGTCTCTCATCCTGTTTGTTCCATTCTAGGCCATGGGTCCCGATGTGTAGTTCTTAGGCTGATCTTCTCGGTCCTATCCGGGCATTAAAATCACCAACAATGATTTTTTAGAAGGTGTGGTCTTCTTTATAGAACTTCTCCAGCTCCATGTAGAACTTCTCAATTTCTTCTTCATCATGATTGGGTGTTGGTGCATAGACAATGAAGATAGAAACTGCTGGCAGTGAGCTACATTTATTCAAGTGTAATCGTCTGATTTGGGTTGTCAAACATTCAAATTAATCAATATCATGGCCAAGTTCATGTTGACAAGGATACCGACACCACCGATGCCTCTTTTTGTCTCATGTTCCGAGGAACAGTTCTTCTCCAGTGTCGAATACAGAGAGATGTGATTGATGCCTTCTCGTCTTGGTCAGACCAATGATGTCGTACTTGTATCATCAGGTCCTCGATGAATGCATTCGATGCCAGCATACATGCAATAAAAGTACATAGTCATTTTTGTCCTTCGTTTTGGAAGCCTTGTTCGGCCTTGAGATTTTATCAGCCTCTCCTTACTCATCCTTCTTAACGCTGCCGTATTGAAGGCTCTTTCAGTGTCAGGGGAATGAGACTCATTGTATTTACTGTTTTTGGCATATCAAATATGCCACGGATAGCTTGCCAGGATCTGCCGTGCAGGCAGGATATTTTTGGTAGCTTGCCAGGCTCTCTGAGAAGGATAAAGGCTTTTAGGACAGCCTCTAATAGCCCTTGCAGGTGTTCCCATGGTTCAAACCATATTTGAACTCTATCAAATATGGTGCGGTAGTCTTTTAAAGTGTCTTATGATGATGGTGGAAGCAGACAGGGCAGGGTAGGGTGGGGTTTTTGGTTTTAATCCCTTGGTCACCCGAGATTGGTGGGGGCAGGCAGAGGACCTCTGTTCCCGGGTCCGTGGAGCCTGTAGTCCAAGGTCACAGAATTCCGCTTATCTGGTTCTGTGGGGCTTCACTCGTGAGTGACTCTCGGCCCGAGTGTCCTGGAGCATGGCAGTGGCTGGGTGGTGAAGGTTGTGGATGTCCTCTTGAACACATGACCCCAAAACAAATTCCTTACCACTGGGATCCAGGCCTTTTTCATTTTCATCACCTTCAGCATTTATGATCTTGTCATGTTGGAGCCATACTTTCCTGGTTTTTTTCAACTTCTTGTTCTTTTGCTGAACAATCCTTTTCCTGTCAAAACTCAGGTAATGTATATTCCCTTTTTTTTACAACTTTTCATACAAGTTAGTTCTTCTACTATTGGGAACCCTAAGTATGTGACATGTATTTGTACCTCAGTGTTCAGTAAGATAAATATGGCAGAAACCATAGCTTCTGGAGTCTGACATATATAAAATTTCTCAATTTTTCTAAGCTTTAATTTCCTAAATTAATAATCAATTTGAGGTGTCAGAAAGATACTACATCAGGTAAGATGCTTGCCTTGCATTAGACTGACCCTGGTTCAATTTCTGAAAGAGCATATGATGAAAATGAAAAGGTCCTCTTGAAAACCATCAAGAGTGATTTCTGAAAACAGAGCCAGGATTAAGCTCTGAGAGAACAAAGCTGGGTGGGGCCCCAAACAAAAGAAACAAATCCTCAAAACTAAATCTAAACAGTAGGTACATATGCCTACCTCTTATTTTCTGAAACAATTATATATAGAATTATATACGGAATTCAGCAAACCATTAAGAGTGCAGTAAATGGTAATGATTATTACTATTTCTAATTATATTGTAGGTTAAATACTTGATTCTGTAACTCCCTGAGACTAAATGCTTCCCCGCCTATGGCTAAGAACTGTATTTTATTCTTCCTGGGTAGCCCAGAGACAAGAAAAGGTAGAACATTTCTCTTTGCTTGGTGCATGTTTGAGTCAAGAATGGGAGTTAATGGGCCAGAGTGATAATAGATGGTTTGAGGCACTTGTTTAAACTGGTTTGATCCCCAGCACAACATCTGGTCTCCTGAGTATAACATGAGTGATCCCTGAGCACCAAGACAGGAGTAAACTCTTGTGTGTCTCAGACAATCCCCCAGAGAAAAAGACAAGAATTCTGTTATAACAGAATATAATTCTGTTTCTCTCAGACACAGTCTTACTTGAACACTTGTAGGACACAATTCCTGTCACTTTATCATCATAATCATCATGTCAGGTGGTTAACAGTCATTCTGAGTTTCCATTCTAAAAAACCAAAATCACAGAATTCTAGAAAACCAAATCACAGAAAACAAAATGTCTTCCCAAAATATTAGCAAGTAGCAAAGACCACACTTAATAATTAAAGCCAATAATTATCAAACACAAAGTAGTTTTTTTTGTCTAGATAATTTGAAAAAAAATCTTTCTAGAGCTGCAAAAATTTCTCTAGGCTTCCATATGTCAGTCCAAGTAAAATTCATCTAGAATCCCTGGACAGGGATGGCATTGTCCTCTAAAAATCTAGGGCACCTAAGTGGTAAGAAAGTGGAGAGAAGGATTAATAAAGTGTACAAAAGTGGACTCCACAGTCTTTTGGTCACAGGTGGTTTCTGTAACAGGAGCTGGTAGAGCATAATTCAATTGTAAAGAGAACCTAGGGAGTGCTTAAGATACCTGTGCTCCTACAGCACCTATTTACATTCTTAATTTTAGTCAAATGAGAAACATCCCTGCAGCAAAGGGAGGTGAGCTACTGAGGTTCCCAATTTTCTCTTAGAGAAAAAAAGCTATAATTAATCCTCCAAAAAGTCATTGGGTTGTAAACCTTGCAGTGTAGAGTAAATGTTATTAAAACTCTAAACTTTTCCCAGGGATTAATGATGCTTCTCCCTCATTCCAAGACACAATTCTGGGGCCTCCGGCTGCGGTGTAGGGTCATAGGTGACCCAGCAATAATGAGGTCCTTCAGGTTAGCTTGCTGGTTGAATTTTCCAACTCAGGAGATAATAAGAAAACTGTGGTGTACCCCTAAACCTCCCTGAAAATTACAGTGAAGGAGAGTCTCTGTGATCTGTTTATTAACAAGCCGAAGTGTCTCGGGCCCTATTAACTCTTTTTGTTCTTTTCTCTTCTCATTAAAGCGAGTGGAAGCCATAGCGGCCCAGAATACCAAAGAGTGAGACTAATAAGTTCCTCTGGAAGGGAAGGAAGTAGAGGGAAGAAGTAAAGGAAGTAACTTAGATTACACATTTGAGAAAAACACTGCCTCCGTGGCCCCATGGATAATTTTTTTTAGGGATGATAGAATGTACTGAAGGAAAAAATTCAAAGGGAATCATTTAGTTTGCTGACAACCTAGAGAAAAATAAGAAACTTATTTGTGGAACCTATTGGACTATTTAATACATACCCTTTAAGTATGTATATTTCACTGCTAGTACTGGCGAGGGGGTCGGCCTTAAAAGTTCACTGGGGCATTATTCGCAATAAGGAGGAAGATATGTTGAACAGACCAAAGAAGCAAATGTACCTTGAATAAATTCTATTTAATGAATTATATATTATTCACTACACAGCATCTCAGAAACAAAAAAGAAAATCAAATTTGATCCTGAATGTGCACACAAATGATTAAAGAATTAAATGTAACAGTATATCCCCAGCATAGGAACTAGCTAAATATAATTAGGTATTCTAGGAGCTATCATGTATATGGAAGTAACACTGTAACACTGTCCTCGTGTTGTTCATTGATTTGCTTGGGTGGGCACCAGTAGTGTCTCACAACAAATTGTGAGACTTATTGTTACAGTTTTTGGCATATTGAATACGCCACGGGTAGCTTTTCAGGCTTTGCCGTGAGGGCGGGATACTCTCGGTAGCTTGCCCGGCCCTCTGAGAGGGGTGGAGGAATCGAACTCAGATGGGCTGAGTGCAAGGCAAATGCCCTACCCGCTGTGCTATCGCTCCAGCCCATATATGGAAGTATTGTAAATGTTTCTTGAAATGATAAATGGATTTTTTAGGGATATACTTCATAATTTAACAAGATGTATGTTAATTATGAAGAAGTATAATACCTATCGTTTGTTATATATAATTTTATAGAAATATATCAATATAGATATACATGTAATATATAGACTTATTTGATGTATATTTGTGTATATAGAATACTCATATTTCATAGCTTAACTCATAATTACAATATATATGATTATTTTCAGATAGTTATATCCATATAT
Organism: Sorex fumeus; assembly: GCF_029834395.1. Lineage (NCBI taxonomy): Eukaryota > Metazoa > Chordata > Mammalia > Eulipotyphla > Soricidae > Sorex > Sorex fumeus. The sequence continues at coordinate 63,891,027 of NW_026606059.1, forward strand.
ATTTTTAGATACATCATATATAACGTTATTTATAAAATTGCAACAACAAAGTACCAATGATAGAGATTTCCTGTTAAGAAGTTTCTAGTTGATAAAGAGATTATATAAATTTACCATTGGCCACTGAAAGGCAAGATGGCAAGGTAATTCCTAGAATTATTGGGAGTCTGGAGGAGTTTTACTCCAAGGTTTATTTCTTGATCTCAAGTTGACAATCAACTCTTTCCATTTCCATAGACTTCCTTTTTCCTGGAAATAACACGTGTTTGCTGTCAACCTAATTATGGGAGGCTCAGTAGTTCAGTCTTTGCTTTGGTTTCAGAGCTCATCTAGATAAGTGCTTTCTCTGGAAATATTCCCTGCCTTGTAAGTATGAACCAAATGAATAAGCAATCAAAAAGACAGCCAGGGTATGATTAGACAGAGTGCATGAGATAAACAGTTCCCCACATGTTGACAAAATTTACAACACTGCAAATTACAAAATTCACTCTGAGTTATTCAGAGGAAATTAAAACTAAATACTGAACACCATGACTCCACTGTCCTTCTGGCCACACTTGAACATCCAGATGGCATTTGTTCATCTGGCAGGGCGTTAGTTATTGTATGACTTGTGGCACCCTTGCCTGGGGATCAGACTGGGACCTCATGCTGGCACCTGGCTCCACTATCTACCCACAACCCTCCTGTGGCGATTTGGAAATCCTGATGTGAAATGATGACACTTCATTCCCCATGTAAAAACTCCAGGATGAAGTAAAGAACGAGAAAATTTGCTGGGTAGAAATGGATGAAACAGACCCAAGTACGTAGGCAATGAGGCTATAAGAAAGAAAGAAGTTAAGAGTGGTTGAGAAGGGACACAAGGGAGAGGTCGTATAGGGAAGACGCTTGTAGAAAAGGACAGAAGGAGATTTTTAAAAGAAGAGAGAAGAGGGATGCAGAAAAATACATTCCAGGAGGCCATGGGAAAGAAAAGACTGAGCTGAGACTTGAAAGGAAGATGGAGGAATACATGTGAGACAGAGATAGGTGAGGGCTTCTGAGAGTATAACAGCTTAGACTCATGGCAGGGAGGAAGTACAGGTGTTCCTCTTGGCATATGTGTGGATTGGAATGTGCCCATGTGGACAAGTGAGTACATGAGCAGGACTGATGCTTTGATATGGGTGGCTGATGCCACAATTAGGAACTAGCAAATGAAGAAATGAGACAATCACAGCTTTAAAACTAAAACAAAACAAACAGAATGTAATTGTTTCAGTATAGAAAAACCTAAGACTCCAGTAGAGAAGAAAGAAGGTGTCAAGTCTTTGCTCTCTCACTAATGATAAATACAATTATTATGGATGACAGCTTTGCTAGCTTGGTACTAAGGGTTTCACAGATGCCGTTTTATTTAATCCTTACACCAATGCCATGGCAGTCCCCTCAGTGTTTCTTTTTCAGCGCAGAAAGACTCAGGGAGAGAGGCAGCAGCTGGTCCAAGCTCACACAACGATGGATGATGGGAGACCAAGTAAGGGGAATGGAGTCAGAATCACCCACTGGCTTTAGCTTCCTTCAGTTTTTTGAATATTAATATTAAATATTGAATATTAAAAATATTCATATTTTTCTGATAAAAAGAAATTGAGTAGCTACTTACATCTTGACAACTCTAACCAGACCTGTAAGATTTTCTCCTGTTCCTTAAGTCAATGTAATATATGAAGTCTTCTAACTTCCAACTTACACATGAATGTCATGAAAGTTGTAAGTGGGTTGAGGGTCTTTCTTTAAAGTCCTTTTGTATTGCATATAGTCAAGTAAATACATGAAAGCACAAGTTTAACTAATTTTTCTACTTACTGAATTTATGTAAGCATGGCAAGCTCCCCATGGTGTATTTGATATGCTAAAAACAGTAACAAGCCTCACAATGGAGACGTTATTGGTGCCTGCTTGAACAAATTGTTTGATGAACAATGGGAGGACAGTGCTACAGTGCAATGCTACTGAATTTATGAAGGTGGATGATGAAAAAGGTAAAAGTTTTGTTCTAGAAATACAGAAAAAAAAGGATGTTCATACTATGATGGGTAACCAACAGGCATGATAGACCTTGGGCCTCAGAGCAGAAAGAGAATGACATGAGAGTAAGTGAAAAGAAATCAGGAAGGGGTGAAACATAGAGCATCACAGTCAGTGGTAGCTGAGAACATACACAAGCTTTCCTAAATCATCCCAACAGCTTCCATTAGCATAGCAATAATATTTGGTGTGCTTCTACAAGTCAAACCCAGTTCAACAGTGGTACCACTGTAAGCACTCAACCATCAATACCAGTCTCAAATTAGACTCTCAGTGGAAATGCAATCAAAAGTCCCTGTCTTTTGTGGGACCATTTCCTATAAGCAGGACAATTCAATAGGTACCAGTTGGATAAGGACTGAAAGGGGAAAATGGAGAAACATATATGTCCCTCAATTGTTTCTAGGCTTTCCAAGACCTGATTATGTGCTCTCCACACTTACAGCAACAGCCAGGTATACATCCATACACACACACACACACTCACAAATACACACATACATACACACATATACTCAAGTTACAGGGAAAAATTAAAAAATAAAATACTCTAGTATGGTTTTTTAAAATTAAAAAAAAGATGCAGCAGATCATGAAAAACCATCTTAAAATTTCATGTAGTTATTTTCTTAAAGTCGTCATATGGACAGGATAAGGGTTTACTTACAAGTCTCTTCTCGCGAGTTCACTTGCCTGGGTCCAGGTGCTTGTGGCATCTCTGAACCATCCTTCCCTGCCTCTTCTCTCCTTTATCAGATTCTGTTCTCTTCCCAAGTCCTGGCATGGGCAGCTGCAGTGCTGACCTATGGCTGTTTGCCGCACTCAGGAAGTCTGGTCAGGTCTGAGAGCTCATTTCTTTCTGGGGATAGCTTCCTAGTATACTGGTGAATATAATTTGAAACCTCATTATAGAAAGAAGGGAAGAATCTAAAAATAGAGTCTGATAATAAGACAGAATCTTGGGAGAATTTATAAGAGAGACAAGTAGGGTCAAAATGATATGCAAATTTAATGGTATTTTAATGAATGGTTCATTAGAAAACTGAGATAAGGGGGGAAAAAGCGAGAGAACAAGAGACCAGGTAAGGTATTTTAAACATCAAACCAAGTCAGAAGAGCTAGACAAACCCATGCCTTGATTCATTTAGCTTGGAACAAATTAGATAACATGAGCAAAAACATTGTATAATAAAAAATATAAACTGACATGAAATATTACTTGTAATAGTCAATGAATAAACTATATTTTATCCAAAATGCCACTAGCATGATTAGATAACCTCTTGCTTGCTTCCTTTAGAGAGAGAGTTGTAAGAAACCAGGCAATGAACTTTGTATTGGGGTAGGGGAGGGATCATATTTCATATTTATTTCCTCCTTCCCTTCTTCTCATTCCTGCAAAACGAAGGTCAGACATGTATATCAAGGGAACTGGGTTTCTAGGTCTCCATATTAACTGTTTTTACTGCAAAATGATAGTTCATTAAAATTTTGACTCTGTAAAAGGAAAAGCATGGGGAAAAATTATCAACTAAAGGGCATTTGGGAAAAAGTTCTTTAAGCACTCGTTATTTTTATTTAAATCTATTTGAAGTCAATTGCTCTGGGGTTTCAAAGCTCAAATTCACTTTTGCCCTTGGTATAACTTAATTTTTTCCCACATCTGGATCAACAAATAGGGTCCTGATTTGTTAACCCCATAAAAAGATCCTTCGGGGTTGAGACAGAACAGCAGGCAAGTTGCTTGCCTTGCGTCAGTAGACCTGAGTTCTATCCCTGGTACCATATATGACCCCCAAATCTCTGGTAGGAGTCATCCGTGAGCACAGAGCCAAGAAAAAGCCAAAATCAACATCCAGTGTGCCCCTCCCTGCAAAACAAAAAGCAAAAGATTCTTGAGTCCTCAAAAAGGTAACTCAGTTTACTAAATACTATGTTTTCATGGGTATACAAAATTGAGGTGCACTCCCCTTCCATGGAATGGCCCTAACTTATACTTTGAACTGAGTAGAAGGTAAGTTGGCCAGGCTAATACTACGTGAATCTAGGGACAGTTTCCTGAAACCATTACTGTATGCCAATCAAGATGGGCACTGGACAACTATCCCCAGGGATGTACAGTCCAACAACCTCAACCTTAGTGATATTGAGCTAGTATACCTTAGAAGATCATATCTCCATAACATGTAGAAAATAGAAAATTGAGAATGCTGGGCAAAAGTTCTGCATTTAAAATGTCACCTAATTGAGTCTGATTTTGTGCCTGAAATCTCTATACCAGTCATTCCAAAGTCATTTCCAGTTTGAAAGCAGGTTTTAAAGAATAATGATTCCAGTTATTCATTGTTAACTAAAGCTGAGTTACATTATCATATTAATTGTAAAAGAGAACAAGTTAAAAAAGAATGAGATAGAAGATAGATTGGGTATGATGGGAAATTAAAGGAGGGAGGACTAGAAAGGGTGTGTGCTTTTGGAGGGGTGGGTTGTTTGAAATAAACTGAGTCCTATAAAAACCCAAGGTTTGAGTTTTCTTTTTGTTTCTTATTGAACACATGATCCTGGGTAAGTCAGTTGGGAATTCAGAATCCCAGTTTTCTTACTAAATTGGTATAATAGCATCTTCTCTCAAAGACTGTTATAATGCAGGCTGATCAAGACAGACCTGAGTTCTGTAGCATCTGAAACTTGGAGAACACGGGGTAACTTTGTAAAGGGCCCAAAAACTATCAAAGCAAAAGTAAGGACTGATCTCGACATTAATATTCAGAAACCAAATCAAATTACATTATGAACCTGTATTCCCAGCTCTAAGTTATTTAAGGCAGATCCCAAAACTATACCAAAGGTAGTGGCCAGGAAGTGAAACGTGACTAAGAAGGTCAAAGTAAAGAGAGTTGTCTTAATGAATTGTAAATAAAGTACTGACCTTTGCAAATTTTACAGTGCAGAGTATGTAAGCACATTGCCAGATCTCAGAAGGAGACCTAAGAAGACCCCAGAGGATTTGTGACCTTGATAGATTAGGAAGTCAACATTATTACTTCCCTTGCATTCTATTGGTTCAGTTAGGTCAAGGGAAAACCACATGTCTCAATGAAGAGTTATCAACATCAACATCTCTTTATAAGAGCAAGTAGAACAGAATACATATTGCTACAATTATCTTTGGAACAGACAACATATTACAAGCTTCACACAAATTTAGGTGATGGGTAAAGCAAAGGTTTTTATTTTTATTTTTTCCATCATGAGGGAATTCTTCAAAGCATTTAATCAGAAAGAAATATGTTTGGCCTGAGTTCAAATCCAGTAAATATAGTTTATTCTAAATGAGGCTGGAAAGTCATTTAGCATCTCAAGTTTTCTGTGCCTTACTAATTCTCATGGTTATGGTTGAATTAAATATGGTCTGTGAAGGGATCAACCCCATGCTTAGAATATAGTGAATACTGAATAAACCAGATACTTTTTAGTCTTGGAATTTTTTTGCTATCAGTATCAGTAGCAAACAGAAATTAAAACATTAACTACTCATTAAATTATATTCAAGTTCACAAAATCCAAATAATTAAATTAGTAAAACAAAAATATTTATTCCAAAGTTCAATAATTTTTTCATTATAATAAAACACAAGGCAAGTAAATTCTTGTGTTTTTATTCTGTGTTTTTGTAGATTACATAAAACATTTGTTCACATTCAAGGTATAGGAACAAAAGCAATGTATTTGTTCCTGTACTTTGATTATAAATAGGAACACTTCTTAGAGTTTAACTTAAAATATCAACTGTAAAATTAAAACTCTTCTGGTTATAGGTGCCCACTTTCTAATTTTGGATGATAAACATTATTCATGTTGTTGATGATAGAATCACTAAACTTATAAATTACTTCTAAAAATTTTATTTGATAGGATGGTAATATGTATAATTAATAGCAATCTCACTTGGAAGTGATTTTCATTTTTCTCTCTTCATTATCAGACTTGTTATAACCAATAATACAGTAGAATTTCATACATAGGAAAATGTGATCATATTGTAAAATTGTCATCCAATTGACTAATCATGATCTCTTTTTCAAATATTAAGGGTGATTACAGGGCTTTGTTTACCTAAGGTTATTTGGGACATAGCCTGTTGGGAGGTTGAGGGAAAGGTTAGAAGTGTTTATTGCACTAGGCATACATATGAGGTTTCAATAATTCATCAGTTCTACTTTTCCACACCTTTCTGTGCATTTGCAGAGATTGCATATATTATACAGTGATGGATAGCATGCTGATTAAATAAAGTTTGTTGCTCTTGCACAGAATACATATTTTTGCATTAATTTTTAAAATTCTTGACGGTGTTTTTTTAAAAATGCTGTGTGTATATCTCTGTTGAACACCAGAGATAACCACAGTTATTAGAAATCTGACCAAGTTTTCTTTCCCTTGACTTTATAGAGAACTGTTTGCTCTTCCCATTAAGACTTAGAAACAAAACAAATTAAAGTATAAATTTTTATCTCAGACTTGCAGTCACTTTTGAGCACTTCACTGTTCAAAATTCTGTGCAGTTTTCTTAAACCTCTCTATACTCTCTCCCCACAACTACCGAGGAAGTTAATATTTCTGGGTAGGTTTACTTGTCCCCTTTCCCTTTAGAAGAACCATTGAATAATTTTACATGTTAATGGTTCTCAGAAATCAAGTAACAAACTCCGTTTAGCTTTGCTAAAAACATGAAGTGCATTTGATCCGGGAGTTTTTCTTGGTTTGGTTTTTGCTTTCTAACAGTGGCTATTGACCTTTCAAAGACCTTCACCATCTTTTAAGGTCTGCATATTCAAATGGATGCATGTAATACTGCTTTTATTTAACTAAACTTCTACTGACAGCTATTTGAGTTGTTAGCAATATTTTTCTACTTTCAACCCCTTCATTTTAAAAGTGTAGCACATATTCATAAATGTTGTTTTTATGTCAAACTGCTTCAGGGAAACCCCAGTGCAATCAGCTTCCCTCTGCAGTAGCAATCTTACAGTTACTCCCATAGTGACTCTTCGAGTAAGAGGACCAATCTGCTCTATTGTGAAAGAGAGAGCAGGCCTATACTTCACTTTGCTTCCATTCTGAACCTGGATATACATTTTCATCAAGTCAGAAGTCTGCCACAGAGGCAGCAGATGAGTATTTTTTTTGGCTTCCTTGCTGAGAAGCTCTTGGGATAATGATCATGGTTATCCTGAATTGCACTCAAGTAGCCTATGAAATGGCTGAGTTAACAGTGCAATCACTAAGTACACACTCTTCTGCATCTCTCTTGGCCCAAGGCTTTTAATGCCCTCCTTATTCATTTTCTGCTTTGGCTGGTTACAAAAGGAGCAGTGAATGAACCACAAAGAACAACTCTCCAAAGTCCACGTGTTTCAGACTCAACTCTACTTAGTTTTCACCATCTGTTTCCATTGGTGAAATGGAAATAATTTCTCAGAAAGCATTTGGCCAAATGATTAATTTGCAATCAGGAATCAGATATATTTGTATATAAACATGATCATTTGTATAATTTGGGAAAAACGATGAGGCCATTAGATTCTCTTTATGATAATAGAATATACTCTAATCTAATTATATTACTGGTTACTTTCCAGAACAACCTGGTTTGTATGTGCTACTGTATACTGTAATCAATACTGAGAATTTAATTTCAATTCTCAGTCCCCAAGTTACTTCCATTCTTTCCATCCTTTCTTTACTTCTGTTTCTTCCCTCTTCAGTTATATGAATATTCCTTGTCCTTCAACACTAGCATCTTGTCCAAAATCTCCTGGAAGCATCCTTTGCCCACTATAGTTCAGCAATATTTCTTTTTATTCATTCCATTAGTCACATTTGGAATTCTATTCTTATATATCTTACAAAAACAAAAAACCCAAAACTTCTGTGTGCAACTGAGCTATAAATACCTTGAAATCCTCTCATTAAGATTTACAAAAAAACAAAACAAAACAAAAAACCCATAAATAGGTCATAAATAGAGCACACACCTAGAATATGTGAGCTCTTGAGTTTGATCCTTAACTCTTCACAGCCCCGTTAGAACTACTGGGAGTGACACCTTTTAAAACAAATAAAACACATATCCTATCCCAATTTTAGAAGTTACAGCATGAAAGCATGGCTAATGTATGCCTAAAATGACATAAAATGTACTTCATACATTCACCATCTTCAGTATCTCTCTGAATCAATATTTTTAAAAGATAACACATAAAGCCATATTACTTAGATATTTCTTTTATTTCTTTAAGGTAATTAATATATTCCTATCCTTAAAAATTATGTTTCTATACACAGTCAGGAAAGTGGAATGCTTTGTTGCAGATATTTCTCAGAACTTTAGGCAACAAAAATGCTAGTAGAGGAAAATTATTTCTAAATATTTATTGAAACACTGCTTTGTTTTAGGATCTGGAATCAAGCAGTGAGTAAGATTGATATAGTCTTGCCCTCATTAAATAAATGAATCAAATATCCTTTGCTCTTGAAAAACTATGAATCCAACCTTGAAACCTGAGAGAGAAAAGAAATATGAGTGCCCATTTGGAATTCTGGATATAAAATATATGCATCACCTATTTTATGCAGACATGCCAGTACGTGGTTGCATAAATGGGGCCTTTTAAATATTCTTTTATGGATTGGCCATAGACTATGCAATACAAGTGGGACATAAAAGAATAATTGAAAAGACAAGACCTGACTAAATAAATTGCTTGAAACCATTTTTTCCTTCTTTTTAACGTACTATCATAAGAGAAAATTCCCCTTGCACTTCTTTTGCTTCTTTTCTTTTCTAGGTCACCAGAAATTCAAGCATATTATGAGAAGGCAAGTGTATTAAAATTCTTTGCAATGTTTTTAAGTCAACACTAGGTCTTTAAATACTTACAGAAAATACTCAAAATGAATACATTTGGGGAAGGGTACTGTTTAGTGTTTGGAAAGCCTGAAAATATCTACTTGGTCTAGGTTTGTGAACATTACCTAAATAATAAACTTAAATCTAACAAATGAGACTACAATAGTTTTCATATTGTAAATTTGCACATTCTGAACGTAAAATAAACATTAATAATCCTTATGAAAGAAGTTATGGGGATACTCTACAGAATAAATAAAATAAGCAGGTGTAGAGTAAGGTAAAATTTACTGTAGAATATCAGCTCATATATATATATATATATATAAAACAACAAGCTATAGATGTGTCATTTCTACAATATAATATAAAATAACACCTCATTGTTAGGAATTTCCAAACCACAGTGAACGATAGATGAATGATTGGAAGGTAGAATCAGAATTCTCTGATAAAATGAGGTATTGATTCTGTGTGATTTTAATTTAGATTAGTTCACTTAGAAAAAGTAATAAATTGAAATGTACCTGAAACAGCTCACATTTGAAATGACTTATCAGGATTCCAAAATGAAATCGTAGGCAAGCAATAATTTTAACTGTAGCACTGTCCCAAGTTGCCCACACTAAATTACAGCATTTTTGCAAATAATTTGGACAAGAATGAGACAAGTACTATATCTCTGAATGATGTATGGGAGTTTGAGTTTCAATGCCAGAAAAAGAGATGGGGAAAAGAACTGGAAGTATATATCTAACTATAATAAATTAGGAAGACAAACATCTGAACTATTAGAAAAGTGATTCAATGTAATCCGTGCCATATATTTGCCCTATGTCTAGTTAAATTTAGCGGTTTCTGATGATCGTATATGAAGCATTACCTAAAGGTAATTATAGAATTGGATCATTTTGATTCCTATCCAAATTTCTTTAGATTTTTTAGTTTTTGCTATTTGTCTTCACTTAGAATTTTCTATGTTGCTTAACCTTTCTAACATGCAATCGAATCAAATATTACATATAAATCCACTAACATAAAGCTTGGCCTAAAGTAGAATGATGATAATAATAATAATAATAATAATTGCCAGCAGTGTTTAAACCCTTTTCACAAACCAGACACTGAGCTAATTCTTGTTATTGCATACAATGTGAGTTCAGAAATTGCTATATCCATTTATGTGTTACCACCGCTCACTTTTGCATTTAGTTTTATGTATTTTATACTGAAATCACAGCCATGGAACTAAAAACTCTTTAGTGTTATATTTGCATATCTAGGTGAAGACTCTAGAATCATTCCTATGCACTGATTATACACCATTGCTTATTCTGTCAACTCATGTCACTTTCAAAGAGCTCTCGCAGCTTCCCCCATCTCAAATATTCAGTCCCACCTCTCTTAGTCTCTGCCACCCCCTCTACACTTTTACTAAGCACACAAAGCTTCAACTTTGACTATTTTTTTCCTTATATGAATCATTTTGGAGACTTGGCCTGCTACGATTCATTTTTTAAAACCAGGTAACCATTATTTAGTGATTTGCTCAATGTACATAATATGTAGTATTTATCACTGGAATTTTAACTCTCCTTGGTAAAGAATGACTTTTCTTCTGTTCTCATTCTTTCAGATTAGCTCAGCTTTCTAATCTTCACTCTAAAGAATTTTTCTTTTGTAGGTTCAATACTTACCGCCTTAGAAGTAAAGTTCTTTATTCAAGGTTTAGCTTCTGTAGCATCCTGGGAGGCTTCAGGGACCATTAAGCTTAATGAGTTAACAATTTTTTTTCCAAAGTGTATATGAGGTGCCTACTGAAGATAGCTTTAACCGGTCTTCCTGATTTATGACAAAGAAAGTCTTTTTTAACAAAAGCTTTCAGGCTGAACTTTCATTCTAGTTTAAGAGACGCAAACTTTTAGTCTCAAGTGCGGCATAATACATGCCACTTTTGTATTCTTGAACTATTATATAACTAAGCTATCAGTTACATCAAAGCTTGTCTCCCTACAAAAAGATGCATTGATAATAGATAAATCCCTTTCTCTCCAATGGATTTTTTAAAAATATAGTATTTCATTGAACAAGTACCACTTTTCCTCTTTTGAAATGAGATTTAAAATTTCACACATTTATCAAAAAACAGTCAAAGCAGAATAGATAATTTTTATCATCAAGTTTTCTTCCCCCCCCCCATAGAACCTCCAAAAAGCAAACCCCATGAAACCATCAGAGGACCTTTTCAGAGATAAGTCTTCAAACATTCCTTGAACCCAGTGTGACCTACCTAAAATAGGTACCCCTGGGTCCCTCACTTCCTCCCCACCCTATTTGAGGCTTCAAAGGGAACTCCTAACCCAGAGGCAGAATAGGCAAAAAGCAAAGTTCCTGCATGACAGGGCAGGGATAGCCCTTGAAGGGTTCATCATAGGTGCCGGAAGTGCAGGCCATCTGAACAACTCTATGAGGTTGCTTTTCTAGCACCTTCTATGACAATGGTGTCAATTCTCCCAGGACCCTGAAGACTACCACTCACTAGTAGCCAAGGAGCAAGCCTCCTATATGCTAATATTTCTACCAAAAAAATTTTCTAGCAAGAAGCCTTCAATTCTATCAGCTGTAAAATAACCAACCAAAATCAGCAGGACATTAATACATCCCTAGAGGTCCTGGAACAAATTATTTAGACCCTTTCACCCTCATTTATAAAATGGTGGCTTTTTACCGATTTGACAAATGTTTTTAAGTGTTTTTGTATGTCAGAAATTGTTTTAGGTACTAAGAATACATTAGTGGCCAAATGAGAAAGACAAAAACAAAACTTTCTATACTGAATTAGCTGACTTTGAAATAAAAAATCTAAGAGGACCAGAAAGAGTAAATGAATAGAAATCTTATGAGAAAGGGCACAGTGGAGACAGTGATCATGAAGATAAAAATGAGAGTTGCTTACAACGTTGGCTAGGGAACAGAGAGTGTTTTCGAAACTGTGACATTTTAGCAAAGGCTTTAAGGACTTGAGAAGATGAATCACAGATATATCTGGGGTGGGGAGTGTGGGGGAGGTAAGTAACTGAAAAATCAGAGAGGGAAGGTGAGTTCCAGTCAAAGGAAGGTGGTTGGGATGATGGGATAAAGTGGGAGACTGGGAGAGTAAGAAGGGGTGAAATGGAAGAGCTGATGTAGGCACAGTTTTGATAGAGCTTGCTGTCTTTAGACTACATGATCTTTACTTTCAGTTTTCAGCAAAATGATATTAAAGTTTATAAGTTTAACTCTATGGATTTGAGAGCAGAAGAGACCAAGAGGACTAGAAGCAGGGAGACTGTTTAACAGCCTCTCAGTGACTATCTAGACACGAGACCGTGCTAGAGGCAGGAAATCATGACTTCTGGGCCTATTTCCAATGGATGATGCACAGGGTTACTAAAAGTTAAAATTCATGATACGGGGAAGAGGGGAGTATAGATTAACTTTACCTGGAGCAACTGGATATGTGATTTTATTGACTAAGAAAGAAATCAGCACAAGCAGCAAGTTGTTAGAGGAAAAGCAGAAGTTTGGTTTTGAACATATTTGAAAGACCAAGTGGATTTTCCAATGGAAATATTGTGTATTAAGGTGGAATTATGAAGTCTTGGGTTAACATCTACAAAATGGTTATGCATAACACTTTTTTGTGGTTCTACTGAGACAGATTTTATCATGTGTCTCTACCTACCCCTCCAGTCACATCTGCCCACCATATTACACTGCCACTGCCGCCATTTCAGTAGTCAGGTCAAGCTATACTATTTCTCATCTGATTATTTTTTAATATGTTGTTTTATATCCCAGGAATATCTTCTCTCCTTGTCCATCCATAACATTCATTGTTTTCCATTTAGCAGCTACTATTACATTAATTCATTTTCATCCTTCCCTTCTCCTATAATTCAGAAACAAAACATACTTGGTTTTCCATGATTTTTCTATGTAGAGGTAAGAGATATCTTCTGAGTATTCATAAAGTCCTTTCTGGAGCTTTAGTGACTTTTAACCACTAATAATTAATTACTTAATTTCTCACCATACTTATTGATTTAGTAAATTTAGTAACTTCAGACCAAATTATATTCAATATAAAGAAAGTAATTAAAGACAATGATGGACATTACTTGTTGGTCAGTGGGACAACAGATCAAGAAATACTGTCATCGAGGATGGTACTGGGCTATAAATAGACCTGCAGACCAATGGAACAGAGTTGAATATTCTGCCACAGACCCCCAAATATATGACCACTTAATCTTTTACAAAGGAGAAAGAAATGTGAAGTGGAACAAGGAAAGCCTCTTCAACAAGTGGTGCTGGAAAAACTGGATAGCTACCTGCAAAAAATGTGAACTCTGACCTCTGTCTAATGCCAGGCACAAAAGTCAGATCAAAATGGATTAAAGATCTCAATATCAAACATGAATCCATAAGGTACACAGAGGAAAATGTAGGCAGAACTCTCCATGACATTGAAGCTAAAAACATCTTTAAGGATGAAACAGCACTGACCATTCAAGTGGAAGCAAACATCAACAAATGGGACTACATCAAACTAAGAAAATTCTTCATTTCAAAAGAAACAGTGACCAAAATACAGAAAGAGCCCACAGAATGGGAAAGAATATTTACTCAATACCCATCTGATAAGGGTTAATATCCAGGATATACAACACACTAGTAGAATTTTACAAGAAAACCCCACAAAACTCCAACCCCATCAAAAAATGGGGAGAAGAAATGAACAGGAGTTTCCTCAAAAAAAACATTACAAATGGCCAAAAGGCACATGAAAAAAATGCTCCACATCGCTAGCCATCAGGGAGATGCAAATCAAAACAACAATGAGATACCATCTCACACCAGAGAGACTGGCACACATTCAAAAGAACAAAAGCAACCAGTGTTGGTGTGGATGTGGGGGAAAAAGGGACAACCTTTCACTGTTGCTGGGAATGCCCACTAGTCCAGCCTTTCTGGAAAACAATATAGACAGTCCTTCAAAAACTAGAAAGCACAGCGGTAGGGCGTTTTCCTTGCATGTAGCCAACATGGCCGACCCGAGTTCGATTCCTCTGCCCCTCTTGGAGAGCCCAGCAAGCTACCGAGAGTATCTCGCCTGCACGGCAGAGCCTGGCAAGCTCCCCATTACATATTCGATATGCCAAACACAGTAACAACAAAGTCTCCAATGGAGACGTTACTGGGCCCACTCGAGCTTCCATATGACCCTGCAATACCACTTCTGGGAATATACCCCGAGGATGCACAGTAGAAATGACATCTGTACCTATATGTTCATTGCAGCACTGTTCACAATAGCCAAAATCTGGAAACAACCCAAGTGCCCTAGAACAGATGACTGGTTAAGGAAACTATGGTACCTCTACACAGTGGAATACTATACAGCTGTCAGAAGAGATGAAGTCATGAAATTTGCTTATAAGTGAATCAACATGGAAAGTATTATGTTAAGTGAAATCAGTCAGAAATTAGTCAGGACAGACACTGAAAGACAGCACTCTTTTGTGGAGTATAAAACAACATAACATGAGGATGACACCTAAGGATAGTAGATAAACGGCACAACTAGATTACTCCATATCTTGAAGCCTCATGAGCAAAGGGGAGAAGGCAGCTTGAATAGAGAAAGGATCGCTAAGAAAATGATGGCTGGAGGAATTGGTCAGGATGGGAGATGTGTGCAGAAAGTAGATAAAGGACCAAACATGGTAACCTCAGTGGCTGTATTGTAAACCATAATGGCCAATAGTAGAGAGAAATTATGGGGAATCATATCTGCCACGGAGGCAAGGCGAGGGTGGAAAAAGGGGGTATACCAGAGACATTGGTGGTGGGGAATGTGCATTGATGGAGGGATGGGTGTTTGATCATTGTGCGATTGTAACTCAAACATGAAAGTTTGTAACTATCTCATGGTTCACGGTACTCCCGTTATTCATCGATTTTGCTCGAACAGGTCCAGTAACATCTCTATCGTGAGACTTGTTGTTACTCTGTTTGGCATATCAAATATGTCACAGGTAGCTTGCCAGGCTTTGCTGTGCGGGCAAGATACTTTCGGTAGCTTGCCGGGATCTCCGAGAGGGGCAGAGGAATTGAACTCAGGTCAGCCATATTGGCTGCTTGCAAGGCAAATGCCTTACCCGCTGTGCTATCGCTCCAGCCCATCTCACGGTTATTTAATAAAATTTTTAAAAAAAGAAAAGAAAAAAATAAATACTGTCATCAGCATTTATGCACTAAATGAAGGATCAGCAAAGTTTATAAAGCTTCTGCTCACAAATCTAAAGAAACACATTAATGGAAACACAATAGTAGTGGGAGACTTCAACATACCACTTTCCCACTGACAGATCAACTGGACAGAATATCAGTAAAGAGAGCAGAGCCCTAAATGATGAGCTGAGAGAACTAGGATTGTTGGATCTATACAGGGCTGGAGCAATAGCACAGTGGGTAGCGCGTTTGCCTTGCACGTGTTTGACCTGGTTTTAATTCCTCCATTCCTCTCAGAGAATCCAGCAAGCTACTAAGAATATCCCGCCCTCATGACAGAGCCTGGCAAGCTCCCCATGGAGTATTCAATATGCCAAAAACAGCAACAACAAATCTCACAATGGAGATGTTACTGGTGCCCACTCGAGGAAATCAATGAACAACAGGAGGACAATGCTACATTGCAGTGCTACTTATTGATTTATGTCATATTTTTCCTTATAGGATGTAAGTCCAATGGGGTAAGAAATTGACCCATTTCGTAATAAGTAATAAACTTTTGGTTAATGAGTGAGAAACAAATGCATGTTTCATGTGGTGAAAATAAAATAAGAAATTACCACTTCAAAATAATTTTTGTAGTAAGAATATTAGTCATGAAGTTGACAAAAAAATCTCTAGTGGTCATCGCTTCAAAGGCTTTTTCTAACCCAATCTAGTTTTCCTTTGTGAGTGCCTAGCATCATAGAGTAAACAATTCACAAATGTCTGAAAAAGAAGGTACTGGATCAACCCTAGAAATAGCTCAGAAGGGAGATTTAAAATACTTTTCAAAATTACTCCATATTACTCATACTGTCATAAACTTCCAGAAAGAATCTATTTTTAAATATGTCTTAAAAGTGCGAGGGATCATTGATATTTGTCAGTATTGGCTTGTCAATTTCAGAGAGTTAAACGCACATATAAGACACACCCACAAACCACCTCTGGCTCAGCTATATAATTGGAGACAAAACCTCTCTGTTTCCTGATAGAACTGCTTAACAGCCATGTTCCCAGAGACTCAGAGACAAATCTTCGAACCCAGCAGCTTTTGGCAGAGATGTGTCTGGTCTCCGCAATGGGTTACTGGTGCTGGACCACGGGGGGGAAAGGGTGTTGTCACTCCACCTGCTCCCCCTTGGCAACTTGGTGGCTGCCATCTTTCAGAGGCTATTGGACAGTCAGGTTTGGGCCCACAGGGACAAGACATACAGGGCCTCATGGATTTGGGGTAGAGCTGTCCCTTTCCTCCCCACTCCAAGGAGACCCCCGAGTTGCTGCCCACGAACAGCCTGCCTGGCTCCTGATCAAGCTGTTTAGTGGCCATGATCCCAGAGACTCAGGAATAAATCTCGGAATCCAGCAGATTTTGGCAGAAATCCCTCCAGATTTAATTGTTAAAATTGTGGAATTCCAAAATTGCACACTCACTACTGGAGCTGCACAACATCATATGTTATTCATCATCAACAGTAGAAAACGAATTGTCTACCATTGTCTTTTCAACAGATCTGAGTTTTGGGGTAAAATCCCAAATAATAATGGTGAGTCTGGTGTCAAAATATTGAATGTAATCAAAGTAGAGAGAGAGAGTAATGTGGAAATCATCTGCCCCACAGGTAGGTTGCGGTGTGGGATGGGAATTATACTGGGGTTTTTGGGAATGGAAAATAGGCACTGGTGAAGGGATGGGTATTTCATTGTATGACTGAGTCTAAACCAGAAAGCTTTGTAACTTCTCTCACTGTGATTCAATAAATAAAATTAAAGAAAGGGGGAAAAAAAAGTAAGGTGGAGTTCATGACCAATTCAATCAGCCTAATCAATGGCTGAATAAATAGCAATACTCCTACAAAAAAAGAAAAAAGTATATGTGTCTCTGAATGGCAGTGACTGCACACTTCTGAAAGCCACGATGAGGCCGTCTAGATGAAAGCATAGAAGAGCTGCTTTTTATCCCTGAAGAGTGCTTTGCGCCCTTTTGATCCATACCTCCTCTTGGTCCCTGTCCTGCCCTCTGATTTGCCTTGCTAATTTCTCTGAATTTCCACTGGACACCATTTCTCCCAACAGTTTTCTCTTGATGAATCAAGAATCATCTGATACTCTTCCTAAATATTCCCAGAACATTGCATACATTTACCTATCAAAGAAATAATCACAATTCATCCAAATGTATTATTTGTTTATCTATTCATTTTGTCACAATTTCAGCACACTTAATGACTAAAATATTGAAAGCACTCAATAAACATTTATTAAATAATCCAGTAGATTAGGTGAGTGCACGTGAGTGGAATAGCTTTAATGGAGAGGGCTCTCTGAGAGGATTAGCCTACAAATAGGTTCTTAGAAGGAGAATGTTTCACTGGACCTGAGAAACAGTACAGCAAGTAAAGTTCATTCCTTACCTACAGTCAACCTGGGTTCAATCCCCTATGTCCCGTGTGGTCCTCCAAGCCCACAAACAGTAATTCTTGAGTGCAGAACCAGGAGTAAGCCCTGAACAAACACTTCTGGATGTGGTCCAAAAACCAAAACCAAGTGCTCTGGTAAGGTCATTGCATCTTAACCATGTTCTTATAAAATTCCTTAAGTGCCTTCCCAAACATATACTTTACTACAGTTAAAGATTTTGAACAATTAAATTTATAGCCCAGGAAGATTTTTTGTTGTTGAGTTAAAATATATAAAATTCATATTTTAAAATCTCATACCTTGTCCTAAATGAAAATTTCATAATCATTACCACTAAGTTTTAAACCTTTTTTAAATTTTCAAGCCACTTTTATACTGTGGTTAGAGTGTTTCCCGTTTTTCCTTATATTATGTAATTCAGAACTACTATTCAGAACTACTGCATATTCAGAACTACTATTTGGGGTATTTTAGGGAATCATGTAGATTCAATACTAATCCTTTTTGTATGTACTTATATACCTTCTAGAAACATACATTCGAAAAACCTGTTTGACTTTGTTGTTTGTTTTTATTCTCTGCCAAGAGTCTTTGCATCTACAACAAATAATGCATAAAGTCCTTGAACTACAGGGGAAAAGTAGTTTTGGAATAGTAGATACAGTATGAATTGCAATTAGAGCAATACTCGAAAAAAATCAGTTATAAGACAATTCTAAGTCAACTTAGAATGTAGGCAATGTTCAAGGCTTAATCTAAAATGGTTGCCAAGTTGCATCAATAATCTCATGATTGCTGCAGATCATTTAATTATCTCAGTCAGATGAAACTCTATACAAGTAGACTTTCAAGAGAAAATCCGTCATAGAAAACGGAAAATGTATCAGCATTTAAATATTAAATAAAATTTAAAATTTGATAATAAAAATATCTTCGCCAAAGTTTGATTCTTCTCTTAAATAAAGTATCATTTTTAGGCTGCCCAAAAGTGTTATTATTTTTATTTTTTATTGACTTTCATTTATTTATTTTTTTAATTTTTATCAGTGAAACAACATGACATACAGTTGTAGAATTACAAATTTTTGTGCTTGGGTTTCAGCCATACAATAATCAGCACCCATCACTCCACCAGTGCCCATTCTCACCACCACTGATCCCAGTATCCCTCCCAACTCCTATTCCCCCTACCCCACCCTGCCTCTGTGGCAGAGCATTCCCTTTTGTTTTCTCTCTCTCCTTTTGGGTGCTGTGGTTTGCAAAAGAGGTATTGAGTGGCAATTATGTTCGGTCTACAGTCTACTTTCAGCATGCATCTCCCATCCTGGGAGTATCGTCCCAACACCCTTTATTTGGTGCTGCTCCCTTCTCTATCTGAGCTGCCTTTCCCCCTAGCATGTGAAGCTGGCCTCCAAGTCATGGAATAAATCTCCTGATATTTATCTCGGCTATTCTTGGGTATTAGTCTCCTATTTTGTTACTTTATGTTCCCCAGATGAATGCAATCTTTCGATGTCTGTCCCTCTCTTTCTGACTCATTTTGCTTAGCCTGATACTTTCCATGTAGTACCACTTGTACATAAATTTCATGACTTCATCTTTTCTAACAGCTACATAGTACTCCATTGTGTAGATGTACCAAAGTTTCTTTAACCAGTCATCTGTTCTCGGGCACTCAGGTTTTTTCCAGATTCTAGCTATTGTAAACAGTGCTAAAGTGAACAAAAAGTGCAGATGTCACTTTGGCTATACTTTTTTGCCTCTCTGGGATATATTCCCAGGAGTGGTATTGCTGGGTCAAATGGGAGCTCAATTTCTAATTTTTTGAGATTCATTCAACTGTTTTCCAAAAGGGCTGAACCATTCAGCATTCCAACCAGCAATGAAGGAGGGTCCCTTTCTCGCCACATCTGCGCCAACACCAGTTTCTTTTGTTCTTTTGGATGTGGGCCAGTCTCTGTGGTGTGAAATGATATCTCAATATTGTTTTGATCTGCATATCCCTGATGATTAATGATGTAGAGGATTTTCTCATGTGCCTTTTAGCCATTCGGATTTCTTCTTTATGAAAGCTTCTGTTCATTTTGTCACCCCATTTTTGATGGGGTTGGGTGCTTTCTTTTTGTGGAGTTCAACCAGTACTTTGTATATCCTTGATATCAACCCCTTGTCAGGTGTGTATTGAGCAAATATCCTTTTCAATTCTGTAGACCATCTTTGTATTTCGGTCACTGTTTTTTTGAGGTGCAGAAGCTTCTTAGTTTAAGATAGTGCTACTGTTTTCACTTGTTTGGGCAGTGGTGTGACATCTTTGAAGATATCATTAGCTTCAATGTCATGAAGGGTTTTGCCAACTTTGTCTTCAATATACCTTATGGATTCTGGTCTGATGTTGAGTTCTTTAATCCATTTTGATCTTATTTTTGTACTTGGTGTTAGGGACAGATCTGAGCCCACTTTTTTGCATGTAGCTATCCAGCTTTTCCAGCACAATTTGTTAAAGAGGTTTTCCTTGTTCCACTTCACATTTCTTGCTCCTTTATCAATGATTAGATGATCATATGTTTGGGGAGATAAGTTAGTATATTCAACCTTGTTCCACTGGTCTGCAGCTCTCCCTTTGTTCCAGTACCATGCTGTTTTAATTATTACTGCTTTGTAGTAGAGTTTGAAGTTAGGGAGGTTGATTCCTCCCATTTTCTTTTTCCCAAAAAATGCTTTAGCTATTCGTGGATGCTTATTGTTCCATATGAATTTCAGGAGTGTTTGCTCCATTTCTTTGAAGACTGTCATGAGTATCGTTATAGGGATCGCATTGAATTTGTACAATGCTTAGAGAAGTATTGCCATTTTGACAATGTTAATTCTCCCAATCCATGAACAGGGGATATTTTTTTCCATTTCCTCACATCCCCTTTTATTTCCTGAAGCAGCCTTTTGCAGTTTTCTTTGTACAGGTACTTTACTTCCTTAATTAAGCTAATCCCTAGGTAATTGATTTTCTGGAGTACAATTGTGAACTGGATTGTTTTCTTCACCTCATTTTCTTCTCCCTCACTATTTGCGTATAAGAAAGCCATGGACTTTTGAGTATTGATTTTATAGTCTGCAACCTTACTATACAAGTCTATCGTTTCTAGGAGTCCCTTGGTAGAGGTTTTAGGGTTCTCTTAGTATCATATTATCTGCGAATAGTGAGAGCTTGATTTCTTCCTTTTCTACATGAATGCCCTTAATATCTTTTTCTTGCCTAATCGCTATTGCAAGTACTTCCAGTACTATATATATTGAACAGCAATGGAGAGAGTGGGCATCCTTTTCTCATCCCTGATCTTAGAGGGAAGGCTCTCAGCTTTTCCCCATTGAGGATGATTCTTGCTGTAGGCTTGTGTTAGAAGGCTTTAACTATGTTGAGAAAAGTCCTCTCTCTTCCAATTTTGACGAGGGTTTTCATCCTAAACCAGTGCTGAATCTTGTCAAATGCTTTCTCTGCTTCTATTGATATGATCATTTGGTTTTTATCCTTTCTTTTGTTAATATGATGGATGATGTTGATTGATTTCCAAATGTTAAACCATCCTTGCATCCCCGGGATGAATCCCACTTGTTCATGGTGTATGATCTTTTTGATGAGTTGTTGAATTATATTTGCTAGTATTTTGTTGAGAATCTTTGCATCCGTGTTCATCAGGGATATAGGCCTGTAGTTTTCTTTTCTTGTGCTGTCTTTGTTTCCGTTTGGTAAGAGAGTGATACAGGCTTCGAAGAAACTGTTTAGGAGAGTTTCTGTTTCTTCAATTTCCTGGAAAAGCTTGAGAAGAACTGGCAATAGGTCCTCTTTATATGTTTGGAGAAATTCGCTAGTGAATCCATTTGGACTTTAATCCATCTTTTGTTTTGGGGAAGACTTTTGATTACAGTTTCAATTTTTTGATGGTAATAAGTCTAATCAGGTATTCTAGATCTTCTCTATGCAGCCTTGGGAGATTATAGGAATCCAGGAATTTATCCATTCTTCTAAGTTCTCTTGTTTTGTGGCATACTTTTGAATTTCTTTGGTTTCTGTTGTGATATCCCCCTTCTCACACCTGATTCAGTTTATTAGGGTTCTTTTTCTCCCTTTCTTTGTCAGTCTTGCTAGTGGTTTATCTATCTTCTTTATCTTCCCAAAGAACCAGCTCTTGGTTTCATTGATCTTTTGGATTTTTTTTTTGTTTCCATGTCATTGATTTCTGCTCTAAAAAACATCAATTTTTTAATAAAAAACATCAAGCATCAAAAACCATCAAATTATTATTGTTAAACAACACAATATTTGCACAAACATACCATTTCTCAACATTAGTTATATAAAGTAAATTCATAAAATGTAATTATAATCCTGCACATATCAACACTAATATTAAAATTCATAAATTTTATTTTTAAATTAGTTTTCATGTTGCTTGTGTTTATCACAACAGAAGAAATAGAAGCATTAAACATTTTTATGAATAGTATTATAAAATAAAGTACTATGTATAAAATTATTGAGTGAATCAGATCTCAATTTAAAAGTAGATGATTGTGTTGGGACTGGATAGGTATTACAGCAGGTAAGGTCTTGCCTTGCAAACTCTGGTTTGATCCTCAGCATTCCATATAATCCCTGAACTTGCCAGGAGTAATCCCTGAGCCCTGACCACCGATGAGTATGGTTTTAAAAAATGGTGCTTTATTTGATGTTTTTGGGAAGATTGACCTACTAGTAATCTAAATGTTAATGCTATTTTTATGCCCCAGGATTACTGCCCTAACTGGAACAGTTACTAATTTTTGTTTGAAGTTCTCTTAAAAACACAGGTAATTGAGCCTGCAAAGTGAGTCAAGTTGAGGTGAACCAAACCTCAAGTACATATGATTACAAATGTTAAGAGTCTTCCCTTAAAATTAAAGTAAAATATATAAATTTCTATTACTTCTCCTCCCATTGGGAGATGAACTGTAAAAAGTCTTCCATTTGAACATGGATGCAATATTTTGAAGCTCAATAATAAGCCACTTATTTGTGAAGGTTTAAAGGCATTCCCTCTTCCTACATGAATTTTTGAATATTAACCACAAAAAATAGATACAAAACTGTCCTAACCCCACTCCTACAAGTACAACTATGGAATATTCATCATCTTCCTTGTAACTCTTAGATTTCTCTTATTTTTTGGCGAGTTCAACTAGATGTTTTTAAATTATTTTACATTCCCTAAAATTTCTCAGTATTTTATTGTATAAGAATTTTCTGGTAATATACTTCTTCACACTGTAAGAAATAGAAATTTAGAACTAGATCTTTACCTGCAGTAATGAAATACCTTAAAACAAAAGAATTGGGGCTGGAGCAATAGCATAACAGGGAGGGCGTTTGCCTTGCATGCGGCCTACCCGGGTTCGATTCCCAGCATCCCATATGGTCTCCTGCGCACCGCCAGGAGTAATTCCTGAGTGCAGAGCCAGGAGTAACCCCTGTGCATCGCTGGGTGTGACCCAAAAGGCAAAAAAGAATTTACAAATGTACCCCAAAAAAGAAAACAACCCAACTGTGTTTCTTATCACTGAGTAGTACACAAATAGGAATATGGTATCAATAGAAACATATATTCACCAAACACTCAGAGAATAATTTGTCAAATAGTTAAAGAAAATGCTTTGTTTCCTATAACCAGTTTTGTTAGTTATGACAGAGGAGTGTTTAAATAACCAAGTATATTTTAGGACTTCATTTCTCCTTTTAGATTTGTTAGTGTTCCTTCATATATTTTCAAGCACAGTCAGGTATATAATTTATTTAGGGTTGGTAAGCCTTGTTGGTAAATTAAACTTTTTATATTATGTAATTATTTGTCATTTTTTAAATTTTAGACACCATGACTTACAATACCATTAATGATAGACTTACAATACCATTAATGATAAGGTTCATGCATACAATGTTCCAACACCACACCCTCTATCAGAGTGTCTCCTGCCCCCAGGCTGCCCACCTCTACTTACTCCCCACTCTCCACCCTAAATTCAGTTCTATAGATAAGTTCTCAGACTTTGTGAACTTTGGCCATTTTTTATTCCCTTAATTTATATTCCACATATGAGAGGTATCCTTCTGTGCTTATACCTCTCTTCTGATTAACTTCATTCAGCATGATATTCTCCAAATATATCAATGTAACAGCAACTTGCATGATTTCAACTTTTCTTATAGCTAAGTAGTATTCCGTTGTGTGTGTATACATGAGTTCCACGATCACGATCACGACCATCCTGTTGTTCGTCAATTGCCTCGAGCAGGCCCCAGTAACGTCTCCTTCGTCCTAATCCTGAGATTATACATGAGTTACTTAGATTATTGTCATATTTTTACTATTGTGAACTGTACTGCAGTGAACATAGAAGTGCAAATGTCTTGTCTGAATAAAGGTTTTAGGCCCATGGGATAAATGTAAAAAAATGGAATTGCCAAATCACATGGAAACTCATTTTTTCATTTTTTTGTTGTGCCCATATTGTTTTAAAGACTGAACCAGTCAACATTCGCACCAGCAAAGGGTGAAGCTTCTTTTCTCCTCATACCCATATCAACATGGATGTTTTGTTCTTTTTGATGTGTTCCAGTCTCACTGGTGTGAAGTGATATCCATTGGCATTTTGATTTGCATTTGACTGGTGATAATTGATGCAGAAAGTCTTTTATATGTATCTGTTGGCCATCCATATGTCTTCTTTAAGGAAGTTTCTATTCATCTCTTTTTCCCATATTTTGAAGTACGTCTCAGCAGATGAGTGAAGAAATTGTAGCGAACGTGTTCAATGCATACTACTCAAGAATAAAATGAATCAACTATCTAAATAGTTACACAAAATAACAATTATTAATCTGAAAAATTATACTATGAGAAAAAGAAGTCAAACTATAAGAATAGTTTCTAAATTCTTTCTACTTGTATTAAAATACAGAACAAGGGAAACTAAGCTATTCAGGGGATGCTTGGAGCAAGACACGTAGAGGGGTACTTTCCTTACAAATCTGTGGGAACACTGGAGTGAAGCAATGTTCTACCTTAAGTATGATGATAGTTGCATAGGTTTGAACACTTGTTGAAGTTATTAAATAAGTCATTTGGTACACAGAACAACCAAGATGAAAATTAAATATATATGAAAACAGTGATATGGCATTAGCTATCCTATTATGACTCCAGGGACACTCAGAACCAAATTTACTTTGATTCAGGAAAACAAAGAATCACAATATTGTATGTGCTCAAATATTGCAAAAGGAATATTGCTGCATGCCATTGATGATCTCAGATTTATTTAATAAGGAAAGTTTTTATCAAAAATCAGTACAAACCACAACACCCAATAGGAGAGAGAGAACAAAATGGAATGCCCTGCCACAGAGGCAGGGTGGGGTGGGGGGAGATGGAGGGTGGGAGGGATACTGGGATCCGTGATAGTGGGAAATGGGCACTGGTGGAGGGATGAGTATTTGATCATTGTATAATTGAAACCCAAGCACAAAAATTTGTACGTCTACAACTGTACCTCATGGTGTCTCACTAATAAAAAATTTTTAAATAATAATAATAAAAAAGAAAAAAAAGTCAGTACAAATGCCCTAGACTATCCTGATATCTCATCCAGACTATGAACTTACCTTGTGGCCAGGCAATTAGCACAAAATGAATAAAACTCATCTTCCTGTGATTTTTCCCATTATCCATGGATTTGCACTGGGGATATGGATTTGGGCAATGCTAGTGACTATGTGCTTACTGATCATACTAAGAGGCATATTCAGTGCCAGAGATTGAACTGGGTTCAGTTGTGAGCAAGGTAAATTCTGTAACTATTTCTCTGCCCCATGTACATTTTAAATGGCATTATCACAGTGGAGATAAATTCTACCCAACTTCTCATGACATTACAGTGAAACTGCATTTGATCCTTCTGTCAAAGACATCTGTCAGCTGCTCCTCTGGTAGATAATTCCATTTGTTGCCCTTATTATTTTTCTAAACATTGTTGAAAATGGACCTTCCTCCATCCCAGGATTCTTTTGGTCCATAATGAATCCTGCATGGAGACCACACAGGTAGATTGACACATGGTGTGTGAAATAACATGTCAGTGTCCAATCTTGCTAATGCAATGAGAACTGGCATTTCCAGGATTTCCAGTTCTCCAGAGCAGGAGTCTTTTGCTGAGCGTGAGTAAATATATAGATGAAAAACGTCCCAATAACTCCTATTTCTTATTTATTTGATTGCATATTGTGCTGTTTTGATTTATAACCCACTCTCAAATTCCCCGTTTGATAGTATCTATTATCTTTGGTTGTCACTTGCAAGAGTAGAACTTTATTTTCTTTATAGCTCTTGCATACCTGTGGTGAATGAGAAATGGTCTTCTGCTTTCACAGACTATTCATAAAAAAAGTTGATAGGGAAGTTCCTAAAATGCACATAAGTATAACAAAAGGGGGAAAAATCTAGAAATAAAGGAAATGAATACGCCTTGAACACTGAAATAAAAAGAAGAAAAAACATATTTAAAAAGTCAATATTAAATGGGAAGTTCCATAAATAATTCATAAGCTGGCATGAAGATACTCAATCTCCTGTCATTACTAAAGCAATTGATATTCAATAAGTAAATTTTATGTTTGAAAAAAATTATAATTCCTACCCACCGTCTTCTTCTGGAGATTAAATCAGAAAAAGCGCCTGGCACTTTGAAAGTACCTATTTCAGCCTTACCTGGTTATAACAGATGGCTCTTTCAAATGGAGTCTCTGAGACACATCTGATCATTGGACTACTGCCCTTACAGGTAGGTTAAACTTCAGGGAGCAAATGAAGGTATGTGAAAATTAGCAATAGTGAAAGCCTTTGGTTGGTCTAACCATGAACATGAGAAGGATGGTGATCAAGAAGCAGAGAGATTCCCCTCGCTTGAGCAAGGCCATAATAATGTCAATCCAGGCAACCCAGACAAGAGAGGCAGAACAAAGGTCTCCAATACTGTTCCGTCCCAAGACCTCCTTCTTGCATACCAACAGCTCTTATGCCTTTCCTGTTTGGTGAAGAAGTGGAAGCAAGAAAGTTCAGTAGAAAGGGTAGGATGGAGATAGCAACAGGGTGGATCCCTCTGGAGGAATGAGACTGGATATATGTGGGAGAGGAGAGATAGTATAGCTGGAAGGGTGCTTTCTTTGCACACATCCAACTGAGGTTCAATGCACAGAACTTGATCCCTGTCAGGAGTGATGCATTAACACAGTTTGGAATAAGACCTGAGTACAGCCATGTGTGGTCCAAAAACAAGCAACAAAACAACAGCAATAGCAAAAGATTTGTTGGATGTCTGTCCAGAGTAGCAAATTTAAAGTGTTACTTTAAATTCTTTTTTTAATTATCTAAATCACTGTGATGTACATTCTGACAACACCTCCCCCTCAAGAATATCCATTTCCCTGCACCATTATCTCAGGATCTTCCCTTACCCCCCCCCACCACACAATCCCCTCCATATCACCTACATCTCACTGCCATGATAAGCTCAGTTCTTTAGATCTATCCATAGAGTTTGGATTTGGTCTTTGTTATTCCCCCATCATGCTTCTTTATATCTCACATATGAGAGAGGTCCTAACGGGTCTGTCCTTTTCTTTCACTTAGCATGATAGTCTCCAGTTCCATCCACATAGAGGCAAATTGCATGATTTGGACTTTTCGTAACCAAGAAATATAAAGCACTTGCAAATGTATTTTTAAAATTTCTTACATATGCACCAATTTAATTTCTAAGTAATCATATAATTTAAAAGAGATAACCTAAAACTTTATAAACACTAACCCCCATGTCCCTAATCTTGGAAATTCCATTTTATACATTTATTAGTACTAATTTCTTAAAAAATTCCATAAGTTCTCTAGTTTCTATAGATTTTTATTTTAAAGTTAAAGATTTCTATTTTTTTCATGAAAATATCACACCCATCTTTCCATCTTTCTCCATTCTTTAAACACCCACACTTGTTCCCACTTCAGTCTTCAGTGATTTTGCTCTCAGTAAACTTGTCCAAGCATTTCCTCGGGCTGCTCAAATGTCTGCTTCCCTTTGTCCCTTGGCTAAAGCTCAGATCCTACCTTAGCAGAGAAACTGTGTTGCTACCTACCCTAAAGTGACTATCCCCCTTGATAGTATCTGTTTTTGTTGGATGCATTGCTATCTAACTGAAAGGCTACATGTCACATTCTCTTGCATATGACTCAGTTTTACAACCCCCCTGAATATCACCAATATGCTCTTCAAAGCCCTCCTCCACTGTTCTTATATCATTTCTGGGTCTGACAATTGAGTTGGATCTTGACCTTCATTAATGTTAGGTGCTCTAAGGAAACTAAAATAATAAAAATATTCACAATTGCACACTATAGTTATAATAAAATTGATAATATTAATCAAAATACTTAGCACTTACCACACAATAATCTAAATTCCTGTCATTTATTACATAATTTGATTATTATCTTAAGAGGTATTATTCTCTTCCCCCATTTTATTAAAAAGAAAATGGAGACATGATGAAATTAAAAATAAAATAATTATAAGAGTCATACTAAGAAAATTAAAGATTCCGCAAGGCAAGAAAAACTGAGAGATAATCTTCAGTAGGAAGTTTACCACATGGAGAAGATGTGGGGGCAACGGATAGGGGCTTCCTGGGGTAATGATGGAATGAAGTGGGCACTGTTGCGGAAGTTGTGGTGCTGGAATGTTTTATGCATGGGACCCTACCTTTAACAATATTTTAAATTACAGTGAGAAAAATTGAAAAAAAATCAAGCATATACAATGGAACCTCGATGTCAGGCTGGGGTGGGGGGGACTGTAGAAAGGGAAAAATAAGAGAGGAAGTCAATCCAGCTTTTGACATTTTGATTTCACACAGTTCTGACTGTTCTTAATCACCTAGTATATATCACTGGTAAAAATAAAATACTACATGGGACCAGAGTGATAGTATAATGGATCGGACTCATGCCTTGCATGAAGCCAACCCAGATTTGGTTCCTGGCACCTCATATGGTTTTCTAAGCATCCCCGGGAATAGTTTTTGAGTATAGAGCAAAGAGGAACCCTGGGAATTTCCAGGTATAGCCCCCAAACAAAAGAAAACAAAATGCTGCATTATAAGGCAGGTTTGTATTTGAGAGCAAGGTTCCTCATTTTCAGGTGATTGGTATTTGGGGTTGGAGATAATTCATTGTTATAAGAGATTAAACTGCATTGTAGGAAGTTTAGCAGTGTCCTTTTCCTCTACTCATTAAGTGCCAGTAGCACATTCTAACTATTCCAAGAGTTATAGGAACAAAAATACCTCCAATTTTGTCAGGTGTTCCATGGAGGATGAAATAGATTCCATATGAGAACTTTTGTATCTGCTTCACATGTATTTACAAGTACTATAAATAATGCTCCACCAGCCTCTTTTTTACTTTTTCAAAAGAAAATACAAGGTTACATACTCATACAGGCTTTATATTTTCATGATATATCACCCAAAATTCACCACCGAAGGACCTTGGCACCCCTGTTTTCCCTTACCTTGCTCTGATTTTCTCTAATGTCTAAACCTTTAAATGTATATTATTGATGTTTGTTTTCAGTATCCCTTGAAAAAGAAAGGCTCCACAAAGGCAAGAATACTGTAAAAGAACTAGAAAGAAAATAACAAGGTAATCAGAATTAAAAAACTCAAAACTATATTTTATAGCTCACTAGAAACAGTTGAAGAGAAAATAAGTGAACCAGAAGATATATTTTTAAAAATATAATCTATCTTTTTAAAATATACTCAGAATATATATATTCTCAGAATATACATATATACTCAGAATATATCACATGTCATAAAATATAAAATATGAAAAAGAAGATCAACGAATGTGGAGGATAAAGTAAAAACTAGTTCATATTTTATGAACTTGGCAAACAAGAAATGAGATAGAATTGGCCAAAATGATATTAAGATAATGACTAAGAATTTTGTAGAACTGAGGACCCAAATGTTCTATCAATAAGCATATGGATCCCAAGAAAGATAAAACAAAATTTATGAGTGACAGTAAAATTATAGATTACTAAAGACAATCAGCATAGATGGGGGAAAATCCCACTGTTTTCAGTGGAGTTACTGCAAGATTCAGTTTTGTTAGAGAAAGATTGAAAGCAAAAAAACAAGTAAAAATTATTAACAGTGTTTTGGATGAAAATAATATTCCTTTGCCTAGTGAAATAAAGTAGTAAAAATGAAAGCAAAATCCTGTACAAATAAAAATATCAAATGTTACATTTCAGACAGAAGGAAATTCAACCCAGCTGATATATCTGAGTTATATAAAGAAATGAAAAACAGAGTGGTAAATATGTAAATTAAGTTAAACTAACATGGACTGTAAAACATGGCAATGATGTTAAATACCAAAAAAATGGACCTAAATATAACATATTGGCTGGAGGGTGGGGTGAAAAAAATAACATATTGGGGAACAGATGTAAAATGTTCTTAAGTTCTTA
This sequence comes from Sorex fumeus, assembly GCF_029834395.1. Classification (NCBI taxonomy): domain Eukaryota; kingdom Metazoa; phylum Chordata; class Mammalia; order Eulipotyphla; family Soricidae; genus Sorex; species Sorex fumeus. Next base: position 63,921,373 of record NW_026606059.1, read on the forward strand.
TAATTTTCTGAGGGAGAATAAAATATCTTTTTACTTTGATAATTTATAAGTATGTTGTACTATCTGAGTTAATCAGTAAAATAATAGGAACAACTTGAAAAATAGTAGACATAAAAATAGAATAGTAAAATTTGTGTATCTTGTATTTCAAATTGTATTTGTTAAGTATGAAAATGATTTTTAGGATTTCTATGTTTTAAATTTTTTTGGCTTATTTTTTAAATTGAGTTGTGATCTTTTTCTTACTCATTAGTTAAAGCTCATTAAGTATATGGAGAATATCTCTTTGCCACATGTAATACAAATATTTGTGTATTTTATTTTGTTTTTAGAATTTTTTGCAAACTATTTGCAAATTATTCTCACAACTTCAGGCCAAATTTATTGCTCTTTTATTTCTTCTCAGATTTTTTTTACTTCTTAATAGTATATATATATATATATATATATATATATGTTTGTGTATATATATATATAAAACATACACATACATAGGGGGATTGGGACCACACTAGTGAGCTAGTGCTAGACACTATTCCCCTCTCTGTTCTAGGAGGTTACTCCTAGCAGTGCTCAAGGAACAAAGAGTCAGGAATTGAACCCATGTTTCTCATATGCAATGCATGTGCTCAGCCTTTTGAGCTAGTTCTCTGGCACCAAGTACATCTTAAGATAGGGAAAAAGACAAAGATTAGTGCTTAACCTAAATCAGGAGGGATATGGGTTTGACATAATCAGATTAAGTACTAAAGATAAAGAAAGTATAATGGAGCCAAGTAAGAGAGGCTGACTCAGACTAGATGGGAAAGGCAATTAAAGTTAAAATTAATGTATTTTGTGGCACATCGTTCTTTCTAAGCATTCATGATTAAAAATTGATGAAGAAAACCAGCAGGGTTTATCAGGAAGATAAACCAGCCAAAACCCATCCTCAATCCTATTGAACACATTTACACAGACACACACACACACACACACACACACACACACACACACGATGAAAGGAGGAAGCTTCTCGCAGTAACTTAGGCAAAAGAGTACAATCATGGCTGACAAAAAAACAAGCAAAAGCATGAAATCTTCCTGCTGTATTGTGAAGATTCTTAAGTGGGGATGTAAAGACATTTATATTTCTCTCAAAATGAAAGTGTGTTCTCTCTCTGAGGCAGGGTAGGATGGGGGATGGGGTTAGGAGGGATATTGGGATTAGTGTTGGTGGAGAATGGGCACTGGTGGAGGGATGGGTACTCGATCATTGTATAACTGAAACCCAAGCACAAAAATTTGTAAGTCTACAACTGTACCTCATGGTATTTCACTAATAAAAATTTTTAAAAAATGAAAGTGTGTGTGCACATAATAAACAAAAAACTTTATTATATATTTTGGATGGGTGAGGTAGGCAACTAATTTTTTCTAATATGTAACTTTCTTTTGAGTACAAGAATTCCTGGTCAACAGTGTTTTTGTATGTGTTTTTGTTTGTTAATAGAAGTTGTACCTGAAGAAAGTGTTAGACAAACTTAAAATACAAAACAAGTTTTAACTGCAATTTAGAAATGATGGTTAGAAACAACTAAAGTTAGGGGGTGTGGTGTCCTCTCTCAGAGAATAATGCCCTTCTTCCTAAAGTGAAAATACTCTTACTGAATATGTGAAGGGCTGGAGTTTCATATTTACTGGTCATCACAATGAATTTCAGTTCCCATTATGGAAGATGAAGCCAGTCAAAGGGAATGCCAAACACTCTGGTTTCTGGCTTTCTTACAGAGAATCTGATGAAAAGGCTGGCCTTTTAGGAGAACACCAATGTCAATAACCCACAGCTTTGGTGGAAGTTACAAACCAAATAATTAGTTTGGTACAGAGAATGAACTCAATGTGCTAAAACAGAGTCATCTGGGAAACTACCTATTGACTTCTTAGAGATAGTAGAGGGGTTAAGGCACTTGCCTTGCATGTGGCCAACCACAGTTTAGTTCCTGGCACAATATATTTCCCCAAGAGCACTGCTGGGAGTGATCTGTGAGCACTGAAAAAGGAGTAGGTGTGGATTGCAAACTAAACAAAGATTAATATACCCTGTCTTGATGCTAAATATATTAAACAAACTAGAAAATTCAGTCAACTTTAATTAGTGTCTGTTATGTATCATATATTTGATGCCAGCAACACAACGGTGAAAAACGCCTCTAAATGCCCTTTGGTTGCCTTCTCCAGATGGAATTCCGGTGACCATGAGCTTCTACAAGCATGACTCTGGCATGCGGATACCAGGACATTTTTTCCGAACTGCAATGGGGCCGCCCCAGCTCCCAGGCAACCTCTGATTCTGGCCCATAACTCGCCCCCCAGCGCCATCTTACAGCATACAGCAACAAAGAAGAAAACTTGCTGCAGGGTCCCACAGCTCCTGGAGAATGCTCCAGGCCCCAAACAGAGCCCATATCACCGGGAGGTCCCAGATGGAGTAGGTGCTGCCGTCCCACCTTCTCCAGATGGAATGCCGGTGACCATGAGCTTCTACAAGCATGGCTCTGGCATGCGGGTACCAGGACATTTTTTTTCCAAACCACATGGCTGCTTATGCGGCCGTGTGACATTTCCTTATATGTGAAGTGACCAATGGAAAGTAAATCATCCAACATTTCTCCATGAAAATCAGGCTTGACTCTTTTGCAAACCACAACACCCAAAAGGAGAGAGAGAACAAAGGGGAATGCCCTGCCACAGAGGCAGGATGGGATAAGGGGGATGGGGGGGCGGAGGGATACTGAGATCCACGGTGGTGGGAAATGTGCACTGGTGGAGGGATGGGTATTTGATCATTGTATAATTGAAACCCAAGCACAAAATTTGTAAGTTTACAACTGTACTTCATGGTGTCTCACTAATAAAAATTTTAAAAAAAAGATAAAAAAATAAATGAATGTCCTTTGGAGGTTTCATATTCATTTCAAACAGATATCATTAGCAAATAAGTGTTTTAACTGCAGCTGGTAGCCAGTGCTGTGAATAGGAGGATATGTTCAACTATGGCTGTTTGGGTGAATGAAGGCAATATTATAGATTATAAGGATAACTGGAAAGAGGTAGTTCATCAGATGAAAAATAGAAAGCACATTCTAATTAGAACAAAAGTAGTAAGTGATAAGATACCTTGAGGGGAAAGGAGTTTGCTACACCACAGAGATATATGGGAAGCCAGTGTAGATAGAATACAGAAAACTGGTTGGGGGTGAAGTTAGAACTGAGTGATGAGAAAATTTATTGTCACCCTTTCTTCCTCCTTTCCCCCTTTTCCCACTATTTCTAACAATATACTGCTTTTGTTTGGAGCAGTAGTAATTATCAAATACAGGCTGGGGGTTGAGTGGGGGATATATGCTTTTAGTTAATGGAATTAAACCCAATTCCCTATTGAAATTTCTCTATAAAACAAAAATGGACAAACCCCTTAGTTAATAACACAGAAGAATGATAAATTAGCTTGGGATCTCGGATGATTCTTGATCAATTGCTCAGTTTTCCTACTTTGAAGAAATTATTGTATGAAAAATCCTGATTTTGTTCTTTTCTAACCTACTTTACTGAGTTTCATTCTACTCAACATCACAGTGATGGTCACGGTCCTCCCGTTGTTCACTGATTTGCTCGAGTGGGCCCAGTAACGTCTCCATCATGAGACTTGTTGTTACTGTGTTTGGCATATCGAATATCATCATGATTTCAAGTTAATTGTTTTGATATATTATCTGAAGCCAGACCATATAGGAGTTAGGGACATTAGGATTATAAGCATGTGCCAGAAAAGGATATCCACCTCATAAAGGAAGGCACAAAATAATTTCTATTTGCAGATTTTCTGTGTAGAAAACCTCAAAACCTTCACAAAAAATTAGAGTGAATGAACAAATCAAGGAAGTTTCTATGTACAAAACCAACATTAAAAAGTCAGTTGTATTTTTATACACTAAAAAACAAACTGTCTGAAAGCAAATTATAAAAATAATTTACAATAACTTAAAAAAATAGGGCCAGAAAGATAGGACAGAGGTTAAGGCACTTGCCCTACATGCAGCCAACATTAGTTTGAGTCCCCTGCAACATATGGTTTTCTAAGAATTTTGACAGATGACTCCTGAGTACAGAGCCAGAAATAGCCCCTGAGTACCACTGAAAGTGGTCCCTAAACCAAACCCCCCCCCAAAAAAAACAACAAATAAAAACAAAACCAACTTGGTAATAAGTTTGAGCAAGGGGATAAAATTTGTTCACTAGAAACTACAATACATTGGTGAAAGAAATTGAAGAAAAAAATTCATCATGTGCTCACAAATTGGAAAAATAATAATGTTAAAATGTTTAATATTCCCCAAAGCAATCTATAAATTTTGTGCCAGTCCCATCAATATTCCAGTAAAAGTTTTATGGAAATAGGAGCAGCACTGTCACTGTCCTCCTGTTGTTCACCGATTTGCTCAAGCAGGCACCAGTAACGTCTTCATTGAATACGCCACGGGGAGCTTGCCAGGCTCTGCCCTAAGGGTGGGATACTCTCCGTAGCTTGCCGGGCTGTCTGTGAGAGATGGAGGAATCGAACCCTGATCAGCTGCGTGCAAGTCAAATGCCCTACCCGCTGTGCTATAGCTCCAGCGATATGTCATGTCTGTCATGTCTCTAGCCAGGAAATAGGAGACATTTCTAAATTCATATGAAATGGCAAAAGATTCAGAATAACTAAAGTGATCATGAAGAAAAAAAAGAACAAAGCTGGAAACACTCCGTCCAATTGCTGATGCTAAACGACTTGAGCTCTATATGCAGAAGCTCTATTGTACCTCTTTTGTATCATCAGATACAAAACTCAACTCAAAATAAGTCAGTGACATAAATTTTATTTATGCTAAAATTATTAGAAGAAAATTGAGAGGAAAATCCTCATGACAATCTTGGAAATAATTTCATGCTTCTGACACCAACAGCTTGGTCATCAAAAGCGAAAACAGGTGGAACAGAATCAAATGAAATAAAAAAACTCCACAGCAAGAAAAACAACAAGCAAAGTGAAAAGATAAACTAAGGAATAAGCAAAAATATTGTAAGTGTATATTTTATGAGGTCAATTTCCAAAATATATTAAAAAGCTTCAACAGCTCAATAACCATGAAATAAAAAATGTGATTTTTTTAAATGAAGAGCACTGACTATACTTTTTGAAAACAGAGATATACAAATGGACACTTGTGTGAAAAAGTGCTTAACATCAGTAAAGTAAAGTAAAGTAACATCAGTAATTATCAGAAAAATGCAAATCAGAACCACAATAAAATATCCCTTTACACATGTTTGGATAGGTATCATCAAAATCAAAATAACAAATGTTTATTGACAGATAAATGGATAAAATATATAGTGTATACATATGACAGAATATTATTGATTCTTAAATTAAAGAAGAAATCCTACAATTTGCAACAACATACAGAGGTCAGAAAGATTTTGTGTTAAATGAAATATCATAAATACAGTATGATTACACTTCTGTGAAATATTTAAGAGTCAAATCTCTTACAGATTGCCCAAGGCTAAAGTATAGGGAGAATGAGGATTTTTTTAGTAGAAATAAAGGTAAAATTATTCAAGATGAGTTTGTGCTATAGATATTCTGTAAGTCCTTGTGCTTATGGATAATAATATGTTGCTATGCATTTACAAACCTAAGAGGGTGACTCTCATACTAAATTCTGTTTCATCTCACTCCCACTCTCTCTCTCTTATACACACACAAAATAGGAAATAAAACAAATATTTTTATGTGGTGATATTCATTATAGATATATGTACATGTTCAAACTCATCAAAATTTATAAATCTAGCATGTACAATTTTTCTTTAACATGGAACAAATATAAAATAATAAAATTTTAATTTGAAAATTAAAAATAAATTACTCTTAAATCTGTCATATATATCTTATGCAAGTTTAGGAAAAAAATTGCATTTTTATACTATTTTTTTAGTGCAAGCTTTTTACCATTTTCCTTTCCAAAGTGAAATCTCGGAAAATTACCCATAATGTACAGAGGGTCAACTGTAGTATATCATGGTACATTAGGTGCCAATGACCAAACGGATACCATCTGGCCTGAAACACGTTGTCTTTTCCTGATGTCAAAAGAGCAAAGACAACAGAAGTCATATTTTGTGTCCTGGAAACTTCTAAGTATCAATTCACAGAAGGCTGCTGAGTTTGAGAAAGCAATACCCAAACAGTCACAAATAGTTCACAGTCCCAGAATTGCCCAGCAAGCCTAATGGCCAGAGAACACAGCATGCTATCACAGGAGACATCACTTCCTTAGAGGTGATGTGGAAAAGCTGTTATCTTTCCTCTGGTCCTTGGCACTGACAGCCTTCAAATGGAATGTGTGAGACCTGATGTTAATATGGGAGACCTGAGTCTCCCCAGTGATGATATAAGATTACTGACTCTAACGGTGAGTGAGATTAGTGTCAGGCCTTGGCAACTTCATACTCTTGTAGGCTTACTCTAGAGTTTAGTAGCCCATTTCCCCATTTTGGATCAGCAAAAAGGTTTTAAATATTTTAAAATTGAACTTGTGATAATATTCTGTTGCGATGTCCAAAATGTCCCAGTGTGTAAAATATATCTGACTTCCAAAACTGTAATACTTTAATCATCAGAATCATGTATTACTCTGATCAGACATCAGTGGACTGCCCTCTGGACTTCCTTCTCAGGGACTGAGTTCTAGGATTAATGTTTCTGAGAGAGACTGGGGATTTTGTTTTGTTTTGTATTTGTTTCTCACAGTGGGTTAGAATTATACACTAAATCACTAACAAATCTTAGAATCATGGGATGGAGCACATATTAAATACTCCTCCAGAAATAAAAGGTAATCTCTTAATTTATTTTGTATTTTTGTCTTTGCTTTTTGGTATCACACTTGGCAATTTTCTTGGCTTACTCCTAGCTCTGCACTCAGGGATCACTCCTGGCAGGTCTCAGAAGACCAAGCTGGGTACAGGGTAATGAACACAGATCAGCCATGTTTGTGCAAGACTGATCTCTCCAGCCTCCAAAAGTAATCTTTTTTAAAAATGTATTTTTATTATACCTTCGGTAGCATGACTACAATAATGTTAATGTTTATGGATTTGATATACACTGTTACTGTACCTCATCAACACTAAAGTGCCTCTGACCCTTCACGATCCCTATGTTACCTTTATCTTTTTCTCATCCCTTCCTCTACTTGGTAATCTCACTTTTTCCATTCAAAGTCAAGGGTTTGTCATCATTTGGTAGTGTCTATTCTTTTGCTTTGTCTCCCTGTGATTCACAGATGAGTAAGAGTACCTGGTATTTATCCTTCCTTTGGCATTTCACTTAACATGGTAATCTCCAGTTTTATCCACTTACAGCAAAATTTTAAATTTTCCTATAGATATATAGTATTACATTATGCCTCTATTACCACAAATTCTTTATTCATTCATCTATCATTGAACATTTGGGATGTTTCCGTATTCTGTCTATAGTACTTAGTGGTGCAATGAACATAAATGTGCATGTATCATAAATGTTAATGCTATATTCTTATTTTTGTCTAACATTTGACAAAGTGGGAATAGCAAGGTTTTGAAAAGGCCAATTAGCTCACTGACAATTCTTCTTTCTCTGCTTTTCTATGGTTCCTTCTCCCAAACTCCCACACCTGATTGTATCAGATTGCTATAATAGTACTGTTCTAACAGTGCTGGAATAGTGTAAAACCATCCCCAAATTTAGTGCCTCAAAACAAGTATTATATCTCACAAGGTTAAGAGTCACTTGGGCAGTTTTCTCTGAACTTGGTTAGTGATGGCTGGCCTCACCTCTAAGACTAGGAGGTTGCTGATGGCTTATTGGGGGCTAGTAGTCTAATGCACCTACTCAGCTGTATCATTCTATGTAAGATGAAGACAAAGGAGATCAGAAGTCCAAAAGACCTTTGGGGGCTATGCCCCACAGTGCTCAGCAGATATTCCTGGTGGAGTTGGAAGAACCATGTCGTGTTCGATGCTGGTAACAGAACCTCTCATAAGAAACACCCACTTTTCAGGCCTTTGGATTCTCTCCAAGTCATACAAGGTCTTTTAAGGCTGAAACCCCATTCCTTAACTTCTACTATATTCTATTGTTTAATGCAAATCATAATATAAGTCTAATTTCCAGGTTTAGGCTAAAGATGTCTTCTGGTCTTGGAAGACATTGGCAGAGTCATTGCATTGTTCCATAAATTATTTAAAAAAAAACACTGTCCTCCCGAAGTTCATTGATTTGCTCAAGCGGGCCCAGTAACGTCTCCATTGTGAGACTTTTTGTTACTGTGTTTGGCATATTGAATACTCTCAGTAGCTTGCCAGGCTCTCCAAGAGGGGCGAAGGAATTGAACCCGGCTCGGCCAGGCTGGCTGCGCGCAAGGAAAACACCCTACTGCTGTGCTATCACTCCAGCCCATAAATTATTAATCTGTTTTATTTATCATTATTATTATTTGGCTTTGGGCTGGAGCAATAGCGCAGCGGGTAAGGCGTTTGCCTTGCAAGCAGTCAATATGGCCGACCCGAGTTCGATTCCTCCGCCCCTCTCGGAGAGCCAGGCAGGCTACCAAGTGTCTCTCGCCCGCATGGCAAAGCCTGGCAAGCTACCCATGAAGTATTCAGTATGCCAAACACAGTAACAACAAGTTTCACGATGGAGATGTTATTGGGTTCGCTCGAGCAAATCGATGAATAATGGGAGGACCGTGACCGTGATTATTTGGCATTAAGGGCCACAACAGCCTATGCTTAGGGGTTACTCCTGGCTTTGCATTCAGGAATCATACCACACAGGCTACGGGGACCATAAGGTACACCAGTCAGCCACATACAAGACATGTGCCTTACCCACTGTACTATCACTCTGGCTCCTACTAAAGTGCATCCGTGTATGCATGTGAATCTGTGTGTGCACGCGCGCATGTGTGTATGTGTGGTAGTAACAGTTGCTATTGTTTTCAGAGATATAGCACAGCGGTAGGGCGTTTGCCTTGCACGCAGCCAACATGGCCGACCCGAGTTCGATTCCTCCGCCCCTCTCGGAGAGCCTGGCAAGCTACCGAGAGTATCTCGCCCGCATGGCAGAGCCTGCAAGCTCCCCGTGACGTTATTGATATGCCAGACACAGTAACAACAAAGTCTCCAATGGAGACGTTACTGGGCCTGCTCGAGCATAAAATATTACTTAATCTTAAATTCATTTTGACTTTCTGGATGACTTTCAAGGAATGGAATTTATAAATTCCCAGCATCCACAGATTGTTACATTTCAGGGTGGGGCATCCTGATAGAGTTTAATTAAGACTAATATTATGCACAGTGGATCAGACTACTGGGATTTGAGAGAGATCATTTGTAAACCAAACCAAACTTCTAACCCTCAACTCTTACTGCATTTAAGAAATAGTACTTAAATGGTGACTTAAATAAATGGTACACCCTGAATTTGTGTTTTCTGTATTTTTTTAGTTCTTTATTTATGTATATGCATATATACATATAAAAATTCTTTATATGTGACTATAAATATAATAATAGGGGGTTGGGAGTGGCAGAGGTGATTCAGGGGGAGAGACGAGATAAGGGGTTGGGGAACAGAGAAAGAAGAGGTGCACCAGAAGTGTTTGGGGCACGTGGTGGTGGGAAAGATATGGAAAATTTGTACACAAACAGATAAATGTTAACAATAATATAATCATGTCACCTGAGATACAATAAGTGTTTTAATTTTTTTAATTAAAAAATATTCTAAATAAATGTTTTAAACAAACAAATACTTATAACCAAAAACTGAATTTTTACAATAAGGATTAGCCCAGACAGTGCTAGGGAATACCTAAAGAGACATGCCTAGTGGTGCGAAGCCCATGTGGTACCAAGGACCAAACTCAGACCCTTGCACAGGAATATACTCTACCATTTGAGTTACCTCCCTGTGTTTGTATACATGTGTTTGTATACCTGTGACAGGAGACTTAAACCAGAGTATGTGCAATACCATTGAGTCACATCTCTGGCCCTAATTTTTAAGATATATTTTATTTTAATGCATATTTATAATACATATTAAAATGCATAAATTCCATTATTTGGAAAACAGATGAGAGGGATATTTATAGACGACTCTCTCCACTTTTGACCTTCGATCTGATTGAAGAGTTGCAAATACAGTTTATGTAAATTGTAAGCGCTATAAAGTATATTTATAAAAAGTATTTATATTCAGCATCATATTTATATATAACAAATGTGTATATTTACAGTTTTGCTTATATACATTATGGTTTGTATGTACATGTGCCCATGTATATTCACACGTGTATCTTTATAAATATTATAGATTCTTCTCTTAACTATGATACTGCTAAATTTTAGGCTGAAATAAAAGTTATTTTTTGTTTTAGTATAAGGACTAAGATACCTACCTGCATGCAGCTCACCTGGTTCAATCCTTAATACCACATACGATCCCCTGAGCAACACTAGGGATGATCCTTGACACAGAGCCAGTAGTAAGCCCTGAACAGTGCTGTTTGTGGCCCCCAAACAAAAATCAAAAAAGCCAACAAAGTGCTCTGCTTTTAGCTGAAACTCAGTGGGTTCCTCGTCCCAATAGGGAAAATAAGAGAGTTTTTCAGATAAATAAGGCAAATCTAACCCTAGCCTGAGTCTAATATTTAGATTAGAAAAGGGATTCAAGATATGGATCACTTTTCATTATTTTCATATCCAATCAAGTGGATAAAAACTTCAAACAGACCATTCAAAAATGAAATACACGGAGGTGATCCTTAAAATTCACAAGATGCTTTTGCTGTCGGCTTACTTGCATTTGAGTATCAAGTGCTGTATGGTCCTTCTCCAACTCTCATTTTAGAGCCATAGCGGAGAGTGGATGTTAGGGGAAGCAGGGATAAAAATCCCATGTAAAGAAGTCCACCTGGGGGCTGGAGTGATAGAACAGCGGGTAGGGTGTCCTTGCATGCGGCCTACCCAGGTTTGATTCTCAGCATCCCATATGGTCTCCTGACCATCGCCAGGAGTAATTCCTGAGTACAAAGCCAGGAGTAACCTCTGTGCATCGCCAGGTGTGACACAAAAAGAAAAAAAGAAAAAAAAGAAGTCCACCATGCTTGTCTTATACTCCACATCCCAAATAACCCTGGGGTAACATTGTCTAGTGTTAAAAATATTGTCTAGAGGGGTTGGAGCGATAGCACAGTGGGTAGGGCATTTGCCTTGCACGCAGCCAACATGACCGACACAGGTTCGATTCCCAGCACCCCATATGGTCCCCTGAGCACCGCCAGGAGCAATTCCTGAGTGCATGAGCCAGGAGTAACCCCTGAGCATCGCCGGGTGTGAGCCAAAAAGCAAAAAAATATATATATTGTCTAGTGCTAACAAATTTTGAAAATCGGCCCCCAAATAAGAGATTTTAAATTCACACATGAGGATATCATAATATGTGAGTTAATACACTTTAAGAAATGGATTATGATGGAGATGCATTATACATGAGAAACTCACCCAAATCTTGCTTCCTGCTGGTTTGCTACTTGACATAGCTGAGCTTTCTGAAAATTTAAAAAGCAAACTAATTTGCAAAATAGATAGCAAGGGCTTCCATGTTATTCTCACGTATAACTTTCAATTTACAAGTCTTTCATCTGTCCTCATGTTTCATCTGCCCTTCTTCCCATCAACATCATTTGAACTGCAGCATTTCCGGCAGCATGCTGGAGGACTGTGTGAAAACTTCCCTAAGGAGAACAGAGCCATTTTTCATATATTTTAAGGTCCTGTTTAATTGCAAGACAGTGGTTTCTGGGCATCTGTCATGCCGTGGATTGGCAAAATTCAATCACTTTAGAATTAAGCCTGTAGTAGTAATATAAACAGTATCTAGTAGCAGTATAACAACAACTATAGTAATCATAAAGTAGTAATTCTAATAGCTGCCATCTTAATCATTTTATATATGCATTACCACATTAAATAATCATGAATTTTTCAAAAAAGGTGAACAAATTCAATCAGATACATCAAAACCAAACAGCTAATATGGCAGAGGCAGGACTGACTCCAGGTTTTGGGGCTAACTTGCTTTTCACCATTTTCTTTGTTCTTCCTTGAGAAAAAGAAATGATGATGAGTTGTGGTATGTTACACAGAGCTGAGCTGAAATCACTAGACGGAGATGAGTGGAGTTTTTACCAAACAGATCCTCAGCTACGTGTTGGACAGTGACAGCAAATTCCAGATAATTTTCAGGTATTTTGGTAATTTGTATGTAAACTTGGCATACAGAACTCACAGATGTTTATTGGTATTGTGGTTATTTTGTTTAACAGCCTAAACAGGTAATCTCCTGAATTGACTTTTTTTTGTGATTTTTATACATTTTAGTTTCATAAAGTAGTTCACAATAGTTTATTGCAGATAATATTCAAACACCCACCCTACCAGTGAGCATCTTCCCACTACAATAAGAGGGAAGTGAGTGAATGTTGTTGTATTTCATTCTTGGGCCATTTAAACCCATATATAAGAGAATACAGGAGCTGGAGCAATAGTATGGTGGGTAGGGTGTTTGCCTTGCACTCAGACAACCCAGGTTCGATTCCCAGCATCCCATATGGTGGACACGAGGACAGAGGACATGAGGACAGATTCACAAGGACAGATTCCCAGCATCCCAAGCACTGCCAGGAGTAATTCCTGAATGAAAAAGCTAGGAGTAACCCCTGTGCATCACCAGGTGTGACCCCTCAAAAGAAAAACCAATATATATATATATATATATATATATACATATATATATGAGAATGCAAGCAAGTATGTTAAAATCAAACAAATGTGTGATACTTTGGGTATATCAGAAGGGCTGGAGTGTAAGGGCTCCAGCATATACTGCATCACTTTCTTCTGGGAGCTTTATTTTATAGTCTCTGGATCTTGGCCGTTGATGGGATTACATGGTATCAGGGGCAGTTTGTGGGTGTGACTGCCAAGGTACTGGAAAACTGGGGATCTAGGTGGAGGACGCCCAGTCCCGATTCAAGCAGGCTTGGGGATCTCAGCCCCAGGACCCGCATTACCTGGGTTCTTCTGCCAGTTCCTTCATGGGTGAGGCTCGTCCGAGCATGTGGAGAGTGACTCTTAGCATGGCAGCAGTTGGATTCTGGAGGTTTTCTGCTGCGGGGTTCTATGTGGGACAGGAAGAGAAACTCAACCCTCCCCCCTACAAGGTGCCCAGGTGAAGATAGCCTGGAACAGGGGCAGAAGATTCTGCCCCTGCACTGTCTTTCATCCAGGTTTTTAACCAAGCTGGTCTTTTTCACAACACCCAGTGTATGATTGCTGCTTGGTCGCTCTGCTCTGAAGCTGACCTTTCACTGCTGAATGCCCAGTGTTCTTTACCTCGTTGGCCTTGTTTGTTCTCCATCCACATACTGTATATGTGAATGTTCCTCAGCATGCATGTATGGGAAGAGACAAAATCCCTAGAGCAGGGAAGAGACTGGTTTTATCTCTTACTTATCCCTGCCATTAGCTATTTCTACGGCCTGACAGTTACTCCCATGCAGGACAGGCTTCAGCAGAACAACAGGACTAACTTGGAGCCTCTTCCTATCTCCCACATCCCAACTTTGATATAACAACAGGACTGTCAGTGCTGGAACACTGATAGAGGAAATCAGACACTCACTTCAAAGGACCATCCTATAGCTTACACTCCATCTTGGCAAGACATATTGAAGTAGGTGGCAACTTGAGACTCTGAACAGAAAGCATTTGACAGTTACTGGATCAAAGGAGCAGAACAAAGTGGCAGGTGACATTCAGCTAGAGACATAGCTGCTTATCAGAAAAGTGGCACATTAAGGTAAAGTGTATTGGCATGGACATTATCAGCACTCAGATATATGTAGCAAGGCCACTACGTGTCCCTCTATAGGTAACTTTACATAGAATTGACACATGTGTATAGTGGTTATTCACTCATCTGATCAGTTGTTCTTCATTTGACTATGAAGAATAATCATCTTTTGTTTATTTTGTTTTTGTTTTGGGACCCCACACATGGGTGCTCAGGGGGTACTTTAGCCTCAGATGTTGTGTGTTCCTGGTCGTGTTCAAGGACCTTGAAGTGTCAGGGAAAAAATCCAAGACTCCCACATGAAAGGGCTGGAGCGATAGCACAGCGGTAGGGCGTTCGCCTTACAAGCGGCCAACATGGCCGACCTGAGTTCGATTCCTCCGCCCCTCTCAGAGAGCCCAGCAAGCTACCGAGAGTATTCGATATGCCAAACACAGTAACAACAAAGTCTCCAATGGAGACGTTACTGGGCCTGCTCGAGCAAATCGACAATCAACGGGAGAGCCTTTACCTTTTTTACCCACATGAAATGCTTGAGCTCCATTGAATTACCTGTCTGGTTCCACTGGTTATTTTTAAAATTATTTTCATTTAAATAATATTTACAGATTTCATATTAGATTTAATATTTTGGCCACTGGCTTCTGTCTTTGAGAATTATAGTCCAGTGGGAAAGCACATACAAAAACAGCTTCTGGGTTCATAAATACACTTTAGAAGTAGCTAACTTTTAATAAAATTATTTACCAAGTTATTATAATTATGAAAATGAACTGGAGGGATAGCACAGGGGGTAGGGTGTTTGCCTGGCACGTGACCAGGGTTCAATTCCTCCATCCCTCTCGAAAAGCCCGGCAAGCTACCAAGAGTATTCTGCCCGCACGGCAGAGCCTGGCAAGCTACTGTGGCATATTTGATATGCCAAAAACAGTAACAAATCTCACAATGAAGACATTACTGGTGCCCGCTGGAGCAAATCAATGAATAGCAGGATGACAGTGCTACAGTGCTATAAAAATAGTACATCTTTATTTAGTGGATACAACTTAACTAGTTTGAAGATAAATTTATATCCATAAAATAATTACCACTATCAATGCTATTGCCCTACCTATTAATTCCTAAAGCTTTTTCCCCCCCAGGGTCTGAAGACATGTGTCAGTGTTCTAAAGCATTTGCTTTGCAAGCACAAGGTCTTGGGTTTGAAAATGGCAATGCATAACATGTGCCACCATGAGCTTCACTAGATATGGGACCGACAGTAACTGTGCAAAACAAAAGAAAAATAAAACAGTTTCTCCAGGACCAGTAGATAGGGCACTTGCCTTACAAGTGACTGCCCTGAGTTTGACCTCTGGCATCTCATATGGTTCCCCGAGCACTGCTAAGAGAAATTCCTGAGTGCAGAGCCTGAAGTAACCCCTGAGCACCGCTGGGCGTGGCCCCAACACCCCCAAAAAAGTTTTTTCATAGCTCTGTGACTTCAGGTCCAGTAGGTCCATATTGGTAAACCGGAGACTGTATTTGTTATCGTGGAATGAAAAGTGTCTACCACAGATCATGATAGGCTTATATGCATTTATTTAATGCATGCAATGTAAATATATAAATATATTTGCAATCAATTAATGTGGGGGAAAGACCTTTTTTTCATGCAGAAACCAATGTTAAATTATAAATGTGAGTAATACTATAAGGAACACCTCTAAATGCTATGGAAATCCAACACAGAGGACAAAATTCGGCCTAAATTATGCATCTCTTAAATCAAAATTTGAATAAGAATTTAGACATCTTTCTGTAAGAAAGAATATGAGATTGTTTCAGCAGAGGAATCAAATAGGCAAAATCTCTGAAGGAGAAATTTGGATTTTTTTTTTTTTTTTTGCTTTTTTCGCGTCATACCCAGCAATGCTCATGGGTTCCACCTGGCTCTTCACTCAGGAATTACTCCTGGCATTGCCTGGGGAACCATATGGGATGCCAGGTATCTAACCCGGGTCAGGCATGTGCAAGGGAAATGGCTTACCTGCTGTACTATCACTTTAGCTCCCTAAATTTGTATCTTCTGATGAATGAAAAGTGACCAGAGCAGAACAGTATGAAACAGGAAAAGAGTCAAATAAGTCTGGGAGAGGAATCATGGAAGACGTTGGCAGCCATAGACTGTATTTTATTTTATTCTCTGGGCACTGGAAAGTCACATGAAGAATCTTAAGCCTGTATGTGGAGAAAAAATAGTAAGCCATGAATTATTTTAAGCATTTTATAAATTTTAACTCTCTTTATCAACCAAGCAGACAATTTGATCTGACTTTTTTTTTTCGATGGGGAAGCTGAGCCTTAGAAACTTTTAGTAACTGGTATCAGACAGACAGCAAAATGCCTGATGAGAAGTCACACCGTGTTTGGTTCCAGAATATAATTATACTCTGAACTTCCTCTGCTTCTTCACTTGGTGCATCAGAGTTGACTTAGAAAGCATGTTCCATATCTATTTTTCAGTTAAAAAACACAGTAATATTTCAAGAAGAATTCATTGGTAATCTATCAGACACGAGTATATTATTCTGGAGGAAGCACTCAGACGACTATAAACATCACTGACTGAATTCCCTTCTGTATCTACTGAGCATTTTTCACCCAAGAGAACTGCAGAAATGGGAGGCAGTTTCTGTTTTAGCGCTTTGCTTTAAACTGTCATTTAGCAGGTCCCAGCATATGGCAAGCTTTGGGTAAATCAGATCCTTTAGAGACAGTTTCCCCCCTCACCAGCATTCCCCCTGCCATCCTGTATTCCAGTCTAATAATTTTAATGTGAGATTCACATTCAAACCCAGTTCATAGGCCTTTGGGTGGCTGTGGATCATTTAGTCAACCTTTGATGAAGGCAGGAAGTGTTGAAAGCATGGGCCTTTTGTTTGTCCCAACAGTTTGTGCAATGGGGCTGTGATAATCACCCTCCTGGGCAAAGGTAGCTTTTCTGAAGTTCTAAATAAAATTCTATCAAGTTTCTAAATAGGAGAAACAAGAAAAAATGCATTCAAAAGGTAATCATTGTAGTGTATATTTTGATATATGAAAATTTAGAAACTATAGATGCAGAAATGCTACAGTGAACATATTTCATAATTGGGCAATTTGGATCTGTGAAAGCATGTTTCCCAAAGTTTACATTATTTTGTTCCCAAGTCTCTACTGAGTTATCACAATTTACAGTAGGACTGATATTGTTGTATATTCACAGTATGATTGCACCATGGCCACCACCACAGGGTCAAGACTTTACCCCAACGTCCCTTCCTCCCTCTCACCATCCCTACCCTTCACCTCTTCAATTCTAAGTTCTAGTGACTACATCTCAGAATTTGTTTCCACTGGGATTCTCTAATCCCTTTCTTTGTCTCCTTATATCTCCCAATGAGGGGGATATTTGAGTATTTGTTCTTTTCTCTCTGATTCAGTTCACTTACCATGACATCCTCCGTATTTAGCTTTTGGCAATTATGCTGTCAACATAGGTATGAATATGTCCTTTCAAATTAATGGGGTTTTTATGTATTTTAGGAGGAGGTTCCTGAACAATAGAACCATAGGGTCATATGAAAACTCTACTCTTAATTTTTTGTAAAGTCTCCAACCCATTTTCCAAAGAGGCTGAACCAGGTAACAGTCTCAGCAGTGAATGGAAGTGCTTGTACACCACATCACTGCCAAACTTGCTGTTTCTAGATTTTTTGATCTAGTACATTCTAACTGGTGTGAGTTAATGTCTCCTTATCTGTTTTATTTGAACTTTCTTAATAATCAGTAAGACTACTTTTTTCACATGCCTGTTGGCCATTTTTGTTTTATTTGAGGAAGTTTCTGGACAACTCCTCTTCCCGTTTTGTTGGATGAGATTTGTTGTTGACCTTAAGAGAACTTCATATACCTTGGATCTTAAGACCATTTGTTTGAGTCATAATGTGTGAACATTTTCTTCCAATAATTAATGTATCTTTTTATTTTAAGCCTCATTTCTTAGTGCAGAAGACTTTTTGTTTGATGTAGTCCATTTGCTTATATCTAGGCCTATTTGTTTATTATTATATACTAGAGCCTAACTCACACTGTGCACAGAACTTAATTAAAAGTTGATTAACATAATTAATATCAAATCTGTATCTATAAAATATATTGAATAAGATATAGGAAGGACTCCTCAACTATGACTTCAGAGGAGCCTTCAATAATATGACCTCACTGGAAAAGAAAAAGCAGAAATATACCAAAGAATATCTTAAATAAGTAACATAGTCACAGCACAAGTATAAACACTATTTCCACCTATTCTATTAAAAATATACATGTAATAGTATATAAACACATGCCTATATACATACTTGTGGCATAGGCAACATATATGTATATATATATATGGAGTTAAAAAGAGAATTTTAATTCTTCCTTCTAATCCTCCTAGTTCTCACAAGACCTTCTAGACACAAGCACCTTCTATTATTACTTGCTTGAATAACCTTCCACAGATTCCTTAGGCATATACAAAGAAATATACATCAAATTTTGCCTTGTTCATACACAGAGTAGTGTATATATAATTACATGTAACACACATATATGTATACACATATGTACATATATACATGTGATACATGCACATAACTTTTCTGCATTTGTTTTTAACATTTAATATATCAGTATCTAAGGAGCTTCTTTACTTTTTTTTAACATTAGTAATACATGACCTTTAGTAAAAGGAGAAAGATTTATACAATCTGAAGTGAAACCAGAGACTGAGCTGGAGCGATAGCACAGCGGTAGGTGTTTGCCTTATGCGCAGCTGGCCTAGCCAAGCCGAGTTCGATTCCTCTGCCCCTCTCGGAGAGCCCGGCAAACTACTGAGAGTATCTCGCCCACACGGCAAAGCCTGGCAAGCTTCCCATGACGTATTCAATATGCCAAACACAGTAACAAGTCTCACGATGGAGACATTACTGGGCCCGCTTGAGCAAATTGATGAACAATGGGAGGACAGTGCAGTGCATATATGACCATGGAGCACTTGAAATATGACTTGTGCAAGCAAGAAACAAGCTTTCTGATTTTTAATATTTGTCGATATATAATTCACTCATGTAAATAATATGATTTAGTGCCTTTTTGTAAGTACAAAGTTGTGTGACCATCACTACAATCTAATTTTTATGATATATTTTTAAAATGTTAATTTTGGGGGCCTTCCAAGTGGTCTTATTATTATCTGACTGTCTTTATTATGGTCATCCTACTGTGTGTGAGGTGTGTCCTGTGCTTTTGATTTACATTTAACTAATAAATTACATTGAACATCTCTAAATGACTTTGTACTACTGCATGTTTTTGGAGAAATACCCTCAATTGTTTTCACATCTTTTAATTAAAGCAATTTTTATTCAAATTTTTAATATTTTCCTTTTTTATTATTACATTTTTATATGTCCTGAATAAAGTATCATATTATATATGTGATTTGAAAATATTTTCTCCTGCTTTATACGTTGGTTTGTTTTTCTTTTTCTTGATGTTATTATTGGCTATGTGAAGGTTTTACATTTTTCTGAAGTCAGATAGATCTATTCTTTTTCCACTTATAATTTAATATCTTATTTAAGAAAATAGACCCTGTCATAGACATGAACTCAAAAGTAGTTTACTTTAAGATTTTATATATGCCTTCCCCCCACGGTGGCCGCCGCCTCAGAACTTATTGGACAGTCAGGCATGAGCCGGCAGTGACAGGGCAACTGCGGCCTCATGGGATGGGGGTGGAACCGGCATGTCCTTCCCACCCCGCCGAGACCACAAGTTGCCCCCCTGAGCGGCTCTACAGTACGGCCATGGCCCCAGAGGCACACGAACCTAATTTGGAACATAGAAGCTTTTGACAGAAATGTTAATGGATGGACTATGCATTAAGCTACGGTGCCGATGGGTGTCTGTCTCTTCTGCCTTCCTCCCTACCCAGCAACACGAGACCACGAGTTAACCCCCACGAGTGGCTGCCTGGCATGGCCATGGGCCCAGAGGCACACAGACCAATCTTGGAACTATGTAGCTTTTGGTAGAAATCCATCTAGAGTTAATTAGTAAAATATCAGAAATCCAAAATTGTGCAGCTGCTATTGTGGCCACATGACATCATATGGTCTTCATAATCAGCAATAGAAAACAAATTATTTCACGATGCCTTTTCAGCAGGTCTGATTGTTGGGGTAAAATTCCACATAATAATGGTGCATCTTTTGTTGAAATAATGAATGTAATAGATGTAGAGAGAGAGTTAACTGGAAATCATCTGACTCACAAGCATAGGGAGGGGTGGGATGGGGGGTATATTGGGGTTCTTTGTGGTGGAAAATATGCACTGGTGAAGGGATGGGTGTTTGATCATTGTATGACCGAGACTTAAACCTGAAAGCTTTGTAACTGTTCTCATGGTGATTCAATAAATAAATTTAAAAAAAAGATTTTACATATTTTTATATGTGGAGTGAAGAAGGGATCCAACATCACTCTTAAATTGTCTTGGCACCCTACTTGAAAATCAGTCAATAACAAGGATTCATTTCCAAATGCTCCTTTTATTTATGTTATATGTAATACTAGAAGGTCTAGTTTCTTCAGAGTTGATAGCTTCATAATATTGGTATTTCATTCATGTATAAGTTATATTGCATAAATTGAAGTTCTTGTTGTGAGTATTCCTATCCTATTAGAATATATACTATCCACTTACTGTCCTGATAGTGCTATGCTCAGCTGACTGAGTATTTGAAGGACACTACAGTGCTCCTGGAAGTTCTCATTCGGTGCAGTCATCTCATCTCCAATACCTTGTCCTCTAAATTCCAGCTGCATTAGCTCCATCTCTTCTTCTCTTTCTATTGTGTCAAAACCCAACACTTCCTGGTTTTACCTTTCTTTTGTTTGGCTAGGCAACATGAAAGATTGTGAGCAATGTGAGGAAGGCCAATATTCTTAAATAATACCTTTTCTTCAAAAACAGTGAATAGAGTGCACAGAATTAAATAGGATAAATAGAATCATATTAAAGAACAACACATTTCTTAGACCCTTTAATATCTCCAGGGCAAGTCATGTAAAGGTTGTAGTTAAAATTCTATAGCTAATGGCTTTGATCATATTTTGAGTATTTTTCAATAACTGGAAACATTTTCTCTGAAGCTATATGGGCATAATCATCATCATCATTATTATTAGTATAACTGACTTTCTCAAATGAGGCAAAATTCATGACTCCCTTGGGCTGTGGATTCAGGAAAAAATGCAAAAGAACAACATAACCTTCTTTTACTCCATCTGTCGGCCCAGTCTCCTCTCATCTGCTTACCTTTTGGAACCAAGAAGCAGTTTTTCTCCATTGGTGCCAATTTCGTGGGAATGAAAGACCCCCCCCCCCATACTTTCCAAGACATTTTTCATGTCATACATATGACCATAATGAAAAGTGAGCTGGCATTAGTGGATTGAATAACAGAGTATTAGACAAGATCTGGTTTCAAAATTAGTTCTATGACTTGTTATCTTTGGGCAAGTCATTTAAAATCTCTGATTTATAGCTCACCAGTAACAGGGAGAGTATCATACCATAACATTCAATTGAGGGTTAAGTAAACAAATGTAACTGACTTCTTATCCTAATAAATCTCATCAGTAACTTACTAAATATCAGCCTTATCTCAATCATATCACTGTTATAAATATTATTGATAGTGAAGTTAGATCTTATTCTCACCCTTCACCAGTTAGTTCACTCTCTCCTGTGCCCTGGTCAAGAGTTTTGAAGAGATATGCCAAGATTAGGCTGTGATTACTTTTTATTATTAATATTCAGTGAGCACTGAGGTGGTGCAGCATTTACTGGGATGCAGAAGGAGGTGGGAGCAGCTCCTGTGCTCTCAGTTGAGCTGGGAGCATGGTGCTGGCTGGATGTGTGACTGAGAGCCTCACAGCCAAAAAGGACCATCTGGACAGAGCAATCAGGGTTCCTAGGAAACCTGTGAGGTCTCTGACTAAACCAAGTTATTTGGCTTCTAATCAACTTAATATTAAAATTCTACCAGGCCCTCCTGTCTAAGATGTTAATTCTTCCTAAAGAGGCATTTGATATATAGAAGCCCACATCAATCAGCTGCTGGTTTTCCTTCTGCCTCATCTCAAACATATCAGCTGGACTGATCCACTGGAAAATGAAGACTTTTCCCTTATAATAAAGCAGAACCCTAATTTGAATGAGCAGCACTGCCAAATCCTCACTTTAAGGGGCCTGAACACAATTTTTGAGGTTTGACTTTGCTACTCAAATAATTCTTCACTTGGAACAGATGCCAGATTCCTTTTCTTGTTAGGAAAGTGGGCAAGCCTTTTTAGGGTCCAACATACCTTTGAGGACCACTCAGTTCTTAACCTCCAGCCATTCTAAAAGTTATCTGAAGGTCAAGGTTATCCTGAATTACAGCAGCATTAGTAGAGAAGCTGTCTCTTTTGACATGTTAATTAGTGATAGGATTCTATTCTGAGCCACAAGATGCATCTTTGTAATTGCCTTCCTGACTGCATTGCCTGGTTTCAGCCAGCTAAATGGCATTCAGAGAAATCTAACAGTGTCTGCATTCCCATGAGTGAAGCAAGGTGTGCCTATTAAAACAATTTACTATAAATTGGGCCTACAGAACTGAGGGAAACTTGAGAATGGACACTTTATGTCATTTTTCCTTTGAATCCCTTGAGTTTCCTAGATACAATACCAGGATATAAAAGCAGCTGTGTCAATGCTTACTGGAAGAAATGCAGTTGTCCATGCAGAAAAACTGGTCAGTTGCAATTTACATAGCTGTTTGCAGTTCACAAAAAGCTTTCTTCTACTATGTCCTGTTTGATCACCATAACAATCAAAATCAGAAGGATCAGGATTCTCATTTTCCTTTTTTTAATTCAATTTTGTCACAAGTCTCGCTGTACCAACCACCAAAGTTTCAGTGTCATCCACACTCACAAAATATTCATCCCTCTCAACTCCTTCCATTTGCTGCTGGAAATTACCTTATTTTCTGTCGAGTGTGTTCCTTGCTTTCTATTTTGTTTGTTTGGATTATATACCACACACAACTCAGGTCATCCTGTAATTGTATTTAACATTTTATTTATTTATTTTTTTCGCTTTTTGGGTCACACCCAGCGATGCTCCAGGGTTACTCCTGGCTCTTCACTCAGGAATTATTCCTGGCAGTGCTTGGGCGACTATATGAGATGTTGGGGATTGAATCTGGATCGGCCGCGTGCAAGGCAAATGCCCTACTTGCTGTACTATCACTCCGGCCCCTGTATTTAATATTTTTACTTTCCTTATTTAGTACAATTACTTAAAATTCCATTCTTGTTGCCTTGAAATTTATGATTCATCTTCTTGCTAGTTGAGAAATGTTCCAGTGAGTGTATGTATATACCACACTGTCTTTATATCCATAGCATGTTCTGCCTTTTTCTATGTAATGAGCTTTAAATAACTTTATTCAGCCTTTAACTATATGCATATAGTTATATATTATTCAACCTTTAATTATATATATATATATATATATATATATATATACAACAACAGTCAGGATCCAGAGATTATCACACTCAGCTCCCGGGAGAGAACAAGGCAGAGTCTCCTACCCTGTGCCTGACTGTCTCCACCAGGGCCCAACAGCTGAAGACCTCCGGGGCCCAGCCAAGGCCATGCTGGGACCACTCTCCACACACTTGGATGAGCCTCACGCATAAAAGAACTGGCAGAGGACCCCAGGTGTGAGGGACCCGGGGCTGAGATCTCCAAGCCTGCACGATTTGGGGCTGGACCTGCCAGTAACTAGACAGTTACACCCACCAACTGCCGTGTAACTCCAACAACGGCCAGGATCCAGAGATTATCACACTCAGCTCCCGGAAGACATCTTATCATCTCATTCCTACTTTGGACAAACTGGCAGGCTACCAAATGTAACCTGCCCACACGGCAGAGTCTGGCAAACTCCCCGTGGTATACCCAATATGCCAAATACCAGTAACAATGATGGGTCTCATTCTCCTAACCCTGAAAAAGCCTTGAATATGGCACTTTAAAAAAAAAATCTCAGGGCTAGGATGAAGAAGACGTTACTGGCACCTGCTTGAGGCAATCGACGAACAACAGGGTGGTCGTGATCGTGGTCGTGATATGTATACATGAATATAAGATTTGAGTTTCTTATATACATAATATGGATGGATCCCTTTTTTATTCATATAATTTTTTGTGTCTTTTGATGAATTTAGACTACTTACATTTAAGGTGATTGTTAGTGTCTGGGGCTTAATTACTATCATTGTGCATTAGAACCCTAGCTTAACCTATAAACCGTTGCAGCAATTTTCTCCTTTCTTAGTGAAAGTTATTACCAATAAATCATGGGCTTCCCCATTATTCCCCAGCTTCCTATTAATTCAGATAGGTTTATGTGATTAATTTTGACCCATGGACTCTGAGCAAGTTGAGAAGTGTCAGCTTAAAAGTTACCAGGAATGTCATATTTAGGATATGATTAAAGAAACTAGTGTGTTTCTCCTCTCTTTTCTCTGGTTACTGCAAAGGTTCAGTCTTCCAGATGGTGCAATCAAGATGACAGTTTTCATCACCAAGAGTACTTTCATTGCTGGGCTGGAGAGATAATACAGTGACTAAAGAACTTGCTTGCACACAGCCAACATGCGTTCCACCTCCAGCTTCCTATATGGTCCCGAAATACTGCTAGGAGTGATTTCTGAAAGCAGAGCCAGGAGTAACCCCTAAGCACTTCTGGGTGTGGCCCCCTAAAAAACAAAAATAATACTTGCATGACTCTGTGGTGCCAATAATTTTCTGCTTTTGTAACTACAGCCCAGATTTTCTCCTGCGGTTCAGAGTGTTTTAAGTGTTTTAATGCCTATTTTATATTCTGACTTTTTTGTTTAGTAACTCAATTTCTCTAATACTGAATTCCCAAGTCTGCTCTAACCCAGAAGCATACCCCTCCTCTGGTCTTTCCCAACATTTCATCCCAGCTTTCTTTAGCTATAATTTACAAATTAAGAATGCATGCATTTTGACATTTTTTGAAGTTTTTATTGTAAAAATGATTATCACAATCAAACTAATTAACATACCCATTACTTCATAGTAACCTGTGCGTATTTGCATGTGATAAGAACACCTAAGATCTACTTTTGCCACAAATTTCAATTATTTAATACCGTATTATTAATGACAGTCACATAGTATACATTAGGTCTATAGAACTTATTCTTACTCTAAGTAAAATATTGTTCTCTATTCAAACACTTTCCCAGTAATTCAAATCCCTGGCTACTCTCTATTTCCATGAGTTCAACTTTTTTTAAAAATTTTTATTAGTGAGACACCATGAGGTACAGCTGTAGACTTACAAATTTTTGTGCTTGGGTTTCAATTATACACTGATCAAATACCCATCCATGCAATTAATATCTTTCTGTGCTTAGCCAATTATATTTAATCCAGATTCATCCACACTGTTCTAAGTGGTAAGAAATGCTATTATTAAGGTTGAATATTACTTTCTTGTATTTGTGTATATACACAGAATACTTACGTAAATCTATTTTTATTTATCTAATTTTTGGCAACAAACACCTTTCAATTTTATATTTATTTATTCTATATTCAAGAAATGTGTTTACAGGGTTACAGGATAGTTTTTAATTTCATGAGAAACATCCATAATGGTTGGAAAATGGGTGATTTTTCATAATAACTATACCAATTTACATTTCCACCAAAGATGAATCAGGTTCCCCTTTCTCTGATCCTCATCAAGTTGGCTTTTTATCTTTTTAATAATAGTCATTCCAACAGGTGTGTGTTGATATCTTATTGAGATTTTGATTTTTGTTTCTCTGATTATTAGTGATGCTCAACACCCTTGGTATGCCTTTTTCTGGAGAAATATCTACTCACAACTTTGGCAGATATTTAGAAATATCTACTCACAACAAAATTTAGATAATGTTTTTTGCTATTCAGTTGCTTTGAATTCCTTATGTCTATATTGAATATCAATGCTTTAGCAGTTTTATGTCTTGCAAACATTTTTTTTCCACCCATACGGTGACTCTTTACCTGTGGATCATTTAATTTGATGTGCAAAATCTTAGGTTGTCATCATTCTACATGTTTAATTTTGGTTTTGCTTCTCTGCTTTTAGAGTTAGCAGACTTACTGTCACTGTCCCCCTGTTGTTCATCGATTTGCTCGAGCAGGCCCAGTAACGTCTCCATTGTGACACTTGTTACTGTGTTTGGCATATCAAATATGTCACGGGGAGCTTGCTAGGCTTTGCCGTGCTGGCGGGATACTCTCGGTAGCTCGCCAGTCTCTCCAAGAGGGACGGAGGAATCAAACTCGGGTAGGCCATGTTGGCCGCTTGCAAGGCCAACGCCCTACCTGCTGCGCTAAGAGTTAGCAGAATATCTTTGAAAAATTATATTTCTAGACAAATGCCAAGAAGGGTTTTTTTCTATTTCAAGTAGTTTTATAGTTAAAGTTTTTTAAATTTTTCTTTAATTCATTTTGAGCTCATTCTTTTCCTTTTTTAAAAAAATAATTTTTATTAGTGAAACACCATGAAGTACAGTTGTAGACTTACAAATTTTTGTGCTTGGGTTTCAGTTATACAATGATCAAATACCCATCCCTTCACCACTGCCCAATCTCCACTACCACTAATCCCAGTATCCCTCCCACCCCCCATTCCCCCATGCCACCCTGCTGTGGCAGGGCATTCCCTTTTGTTCTCTCTCTCTTTTTGGGTGATTGGTTTGCAAAAGAGGAATTGAGTGGCAATCATGTTCGGTCTATAGTCTACTTTCAGCATGCATCTCCCATCCTGGGCGGATCTTCCCAACACTCTTTATTTGGTGCTCCCTTCTCTATCTGTTGAGCTCATTTTTTGAATATAGTATGAAATAAGGTTCCAGTTTCATTCTTTTGCGAATACATCTCCAATCTTTACAATTTGTTTTATGAGAAAGTTTTCCTTTCATTATTGTGTGTTGTGGGCACACTTATTAAAGATAAACTGATTATAAATGTGTGTCTTCATTAGCAGAGTCCTCATTTGAGGACTATTTGTCTGTTTTCTCTCATCCCATACTGTTTTGTCACTAAAACTTTGTAATATGTTTTGAAACCAGAAGAGTGGTACCAATAAGTTTGTTCTTTTCAAGATTTATTTTGGATTTTCAAGGTCTTTTGTCATAGCAAATGAATTTTAATTTTTTTTCTATTTTCAAAATCACTTGTTATAACTTTGGCAGAAATTTAATTAAATCTGCAGATAACTTTGAATAGTAAAATGTTTTAACAATGGCAGTTATTCCAGTCATTAAAAATTGCCATAAATATGTAATATCTCCACATATTTATACCTTCAATAATCATTACCCAGGTAATGAAACTCAGGTAATATGGAATTTTGTGACCTTGGATTCTGTGCTCAACAAGACCTGGCAGCAGAGATCGTCTGCCTGCTTCTCCCAGTCTCCAGCAACTGAGGGGTCACACCCATAAGCCACCTACTGCTGGCACAAGATAATCTCATCAACCACCTTCCACAACTCATGGCTGCTTCTCCCAGAAGGGAACATAAAATGAGGCCCCCATAACCATGCCACCGAACACCATGCCAGGACGTTTTCACTAGGTGCACCCCAGAGGAGGGTGGGTGAGAGCCCTCCTGCCTTAAGGGACCCAGCCCCGGCAGCCGATCTCCACTACACAAACACCTCCATGCACCAGGCCTCTTTCCACATGCTTGGGCTGAGCCTCACATATGAGTGAACATATTCCTGGACACATAATAAGAGACTCCCTACCCATTTTTCATAATCACCACACCACAATTGATGGGGTTCAGACAGTAGGCAACAAATCATAGAGGGATATATTCCATGAGCTTGCCCATGAGCATTGATTCATTTGAATGCCTAAAAACCTGAATCGGAAAATTACGCTTGAATAGATGTGGCTCACTCCCAGAGTTTCTATCTTTGTTGTCTATGCACCAACATCCAATTATGATGAAGAAGAAATTGAGAAGTTCTACATGGAGCTGGAGAAGTTCTATAAAGAAGACCACACCTTCTACAAGATCATTGTCGGTGATGTTAATGCCAACATAGGACCAAGAAGATCAGCCAAAGAACTACACATTGGTACCCATGGCCTAGAATGAAACAAACAGGGTGAGAGACTATGTGAGTTCATCATGTCGACTAAGACCATCCATGGTAATTCACAGTTCCAGAAAGCTGAACCTAAATGTTGGACATGGGAGTCTCCTGGTGGAAGTTTCCACATATTAGTATTCTGACTCTTCAGAGTATCAAAGGTATAGCTATTCAGACTCTATTCAATACTTAGTAAAATTAAAAGTCACTAAGACTAATACAGGATGAGGTCAGAGAGATATTATAGAAGTCAAAGCACTTGCCTGTCATGTAGTTTACCCCACTTCTATCTCCACTACCTTATATGGGCATCTGAGCATATCAGGAGTGATCCCTGAGTACAAGTCAGAAGTAAGCCATGGGCACAGCAAGGTGTGCTCCAAAATCAAACAAACAAAAAGAATAATATAAGCATAGCTAAAGCAATATTTTATTCCCTGACACTGATCCTGGTAATTTATCAGTAAATATTAATAAAATTAATTTAAAATAAATCAAATAAGTGTGATGGCAGGGATTAGTGGTTTTCTTCAAAATCTCTACAGTGAATTATCTGTACCATGGTATAAAAGTCTATTCCCAGAAAAAAAATATTTAGTAATAGTTGATATTAAACTAGTTAAGTCTGGGACTGGAACGATCGCACAGCAGGTAGGGCATTTGCCTTGCATCTGACTGACCTGGGTTGATTCCCAGCATCCCATATGGTCCCCCAAAGACTTCCAGGAGTGATTCCTAAGTGCATGAGCCAGGGGTAACCCCTGTGCAATGCCAGGTGTGACCCAAAAAGCAAAATAAATAAATAAATAAATAGATAAATAGTTAAGTCCTGGATGTTTAAAAACAATAAAAACTATAAAAATTGTGATGATGCTAATAATAATAGGGAAAAGGGTTGCACATCTTTATCAGCTTTGCTTCATTATGCCCTTTTGAGAATTTCTATTAGGTCAACATTAAAGATGATATAATCTAAAATCCTGAAATACATTCTTCATAGTTTTATATTTATGAAAGATTGGAGACTAAACAGAAAGAAAGAGAATCTGCTTCTTGTTTGTGAATTTAGTGATAACTGAGCCAGGGAAATTTTAACTTTTCCTTCCCCATCCAAATTCATACAAGATGCTAAAGTTTATAAGAAAGTGAAGCCAGAAACGGAGGCATCATCTTTCTAGGCTATTAGTTATTCATAGAAAATATTGCTCTTAAAAATGTCAACAGTGTACTCATATTTTTTTCGTTGTGGACTTCTGCCATGTCAGAGATAAATTTGGATTGAGAATAGGACAGTAACAAATTCTTAATAAATCCATGATTATGCCAACTTAAACCTCCTTTTCATCTCTGAAAAAAATAGAGAAAGTGATGGAAAAAATGTGGGACATTTGTTTATTAAGTTCCTACTAATTCTTGTTTGAAGAATACAGCTCAACTTCAAATGAGAATCCAAAGTCACATCTGATCCTCGTTCTTTGTACAGGTTAACTTAACATGGTCTGTTATATCTTCAGTACATCTGGTACCCTTTCTTCATCCATTATCTTCAAAACACTACTAGACTCTACTGATCTAGGGAAATAGCACTTGGTGGAACTGTTTACCACCACCATGTGGTTTTAATGAGGGAAAATAAGACAATTATGTTTTTAACAAATGGTTACTTCTTTGAAGAAAGGAAATGTAGGGTAATTATATTGAGACATTCTTGTCTTCTAGGGTTCAATTGACACACCTAAAAGAGGTACAATTCAGCTTAACATCTCTTATCATTTCCTGGCCTTTATGGTTGAACAAACCCAACTTTGTTTTTAAGGATGCTCAAAGACTACTACCACTGCCTCCAAACCCTAATATTTTCCCTTGTTAAGGATGCATACCAGTGATCAGGATGATTTCCAAAGTGTCCCTGATTTTTATACTAACTTTGATTTTTTCAAAACAAATCTGCTCCCCTAAGAGTTCTTGCTTCCATTAAAAGATTGAGAGTAGAATATATTGTCCTTACTGTCCAGACAGGTGTCATGTGAATCATTTCTGCCATAATTTAGGTGATAAAAATGTGATGATTTAAACCCAAACTCTATCTTTCCTGATTTTGTTTTAAACAACATACATCACTACTTTAAAATAGAATTTAAACAGGTGCTCAATAACAGAATGACAAGCGTTGTGTGAAATCTACAAGTTAGAAAAACTAAATCACATATGGTCACCTTTTTTTTTAACATCCACCTCGCTGGACTGTTAAGTTGGTTTCATCACTGTCACATCAAGCAGGACTTGTAAAAACTTGGGGTGTGGGTATTCAAAGATAACATTTGCTTGGTGCCTTTAATGATTTCTGTAATTAGTCAGTTAAACAGATTGCCCCATGATTCAAAACACAAAATGCAGGAAGGTGAGTTGAGAAAATCATTTACTGAAGGTATTTGAAAGCTGAGTGTGGAAAATAAAACTTTTTTTTGCATCCCTGTACAAAATTTACTGTATAGAGATGAAACAATAGAGTAACAGTGTCCAAGCATCTATAAAGCATATCAGCTTAGCACACTTTTTGAGTTGCTGTGGACTTCTCCCTACTTCTCATTTGCTTCATTTGGGTTTGTTTAGATTTGATTGGTTTGACACTAAAGTGTTAAATTTAGAACTGTCTTGAATTACAACATTTAGCAGGTAAATAAGTGATCCAAATATGCCAATACCAATTTAGAGACCAGATAAAGAAAATGCACATGGTAGGAACAAGTTGCCAGTACATGTGAAAGAGAAAAGATAAACTAAGGAGATTATATTTCATAAGGAAAGAGGGCCGGGGAGATCTATGACTGCTTTCATTGAACTAGACAGTTAGACTCTATTAATAAATGTACTTTGAGTAATTTACTCAGATTTACTTCAAAGAGAAAAGAAATTTTCAGAGTATCTTAGAGAGATTTTCAATTGTTTTAATGAATTCATGACTCTTACTCAGTAATTCGCTCTCATTCAATGACTTTATCTCAGTAAGCCTCAATTGCTCCGTGTGAAAGAAAGAGCTATTTAATTTTCACCAATAATTTCCCACTATCTTCTGGGAATTGTGTTGATGACTTGAAATCTTGAAAAGCTGGAATGATAAAAATCTCTGTGCACAACACATGCATAAGTATTCACTTTGTGTTCTACAATAAATAATAGTATTATGAAGTATTAGATACTTGCTCAGCACATGTCCAACTGCTTCAATGTCCCAATTTATTAAAACCCCATACATCAGAGTAGGAAGATCAAGAAACAGAGGGTTGGAGCATTTAAATAACTAGCTTGAGGTCACAGCTAATAAAGGAATAAAAGCATAGATTCAAGCAGGCAGTATAACTACAGAACTGATGTTCTAAGTACAAACGTTCTTTCCTTCATGTCCTTCAACATTCCCATTTCCCATCTGTAACTAAACATATGGAACACATAAATTTCTTTTATGGACCTTAATATCACCATAGAGTCTAGATAAATCTTGACTGGGTGTCGGATGACAATGAAGCATATTAAGGACTGAGGGTGGCAGTAAATTTAACCTGATTTCAGTGCTCTGAAGAATAAAACATGTTGCTTTGAAAGATATGAAAGATTATTAATGGCTTAAAAGCAGGAGATAATATAATGACACTGAGGAAACAATTCTTCTATACTCTTTCAGTTACTTCAATAACCTAGAGTTGTGACAACGCCTAGGAAGAGGCATAGAGAGAGGGATAGCGCATAAAGGCCTTCAAAATTGAGACACTGGGGCTGGAGCGATAGTACAGCAGGTAGGGCGTTTGCTTTGCATGCAGCCGACCCAGGTTCAATTCCCAGCATCCCATATGGTCCCCTGAGCACCATCAGGAGTAATTCCTGAGTGCAGATCCAGGAGTAACCCCTATGCATTGCCAGGTGTGACCCAAAAAGCAAAAAAAAAAAAATTGAGACATGGTACATAAAGGCACTGTGTCCTGGTGGCACCTACTCACCCCAAGTCCTTAAGATTCACATTTCTCATGAAACCCTGTAACATCAAGAATTTGTAATCAAGCCTCTAAAAGAAAGTACATTTCAGGGAAGTGGTAGGAATAGTTAGGGACCACGAGTAAATCTTTTGGTTGACATACAACCCCCCCCCACCCCACCCCTTGCTATGATTTCTAAGAATCCCATGAGTTTTTGACATGAAATAAAAATAAACTTAATTTTAAAAAGAAAGAAAACAATTACACCAGAGCTTGTATGTTTGCCATGTCATCTGGTTTCCAGGGCTCGTCCAGCCTCATGTAAGGCAAAGCAAAAGCATTCAGTGGACCTGAAGATAGAAGAAATGATTTGGCATGAACTTCTTCTGTTTGAAGAGCAAAGTGAGGCAGGAGACTTTAGAAGCTCACAGAATTCTAATCCCGGTTGCCTAAACGTGCTTATTGAGGTGGGAGACAAGTCTATTTTTCTCAACTGAGTAGGGCAAGCTGTCAGCAGAATGCTAAGTAGCTATTTCAGCGGCACTGATTGATTTGGAGAGATGGCACAGATGTGACCTCCTCAGTCAAAGTCAATGTTTTCCTGGCCCTCAAAACTTCAGAATCATACAAATGTAAATGAAAAATAATGCCAACGTTCACAAATATACCCAGTCATCGCCTCAAAAATTATTAATGCCTGCTAGGTCTCCAGCACCTTGCAAAATGTGACAATGAAAGGAAAATCAGCAGACCCATTCCTATTCTCTTATCGTGCTAATGATAAAGTAGAAAAATTAGAGTCTCAAAAATCACAGAGTTCAAAATTTTCCCTGCACTGCGCATTCTACTTCTCAAATTGAAAGCTAACAAACATAAGCATGACCCATACAGTCTTCCCTCTATCTAGAATGCTCTCCTCTTCACCTGTCTGGAAAATCTTCATATATAATTCAAGTTTCAGTATGTCTGTCACTTCTGTAACGTGAAGACTTGCTAGCCAAGTTCACACAGTAATCTTCATTACTTCCTCTGTGTTCCCTTTATTCCACACCCATATCTTACAATCCAACTATTACTGTAGTGTCTAGTACATGTGTAACTGCCCTCACTAAGTTACTTTTTGATTTTTGCACATTTGGGGAAGTGCTCAAAGAGATCCCTGGCAGTGCTTGGGGAAACATTTGTGGTACTGGAGATTGAATCAGGTCAGGACCATTAAAGACAAGTACTATAAGTCCAGCCTTCCTTGGTTTGATTTTTTTCTAATTTAGTTTTTAATTTAGTTTTTGTTGCATAACATTTGCATAATTGTAAACATTTAAGAGATACATTGTTACCACCTTGCATCTATCAACAATATATCAACGTCTCTCTACTATACTTCACTGGACATTTTCAGCAAGCTTCCCCATTCAGTTCTATCATGAACATTTAAGGGTTGGTTTTATTGGATATTCTCTAATTTCCTTGTTTTAATTATTTATATACCATCTTTGGTTGAGTTTCCCTTAGACTCTCTCTGTTCCTTAGAATCATATGTGAGTATTTTTAAAAGAACACAGAAGTTCAGATTTCAAACCAGACCCATTGAGGCTTTGACGTCTTTATATTATTTTTCTCTCCACAGGTGATGTAAAACTACAAACAGGCTCAAATTGTACCTGATTTCTCTTTATAGCTCCAAGCACAGTGTCTCTCTTAAAGCAGGTGCTCAGATCTTGTGGATTGAATCAGTTACTTATATTCACTTTTCTTTTTTTTGCAGGAAAATATCTAAATTATCTATGGCTCCAATTTGCTTGGGTAAACTAGAATGTTTTGTCCTCTTCATGAACATTTCTGCATTTCTATAATTGCACTCTTTGATTGGTCTGACTACTTAAGCACTTTTGAAGGTGGTAATATTTTTCTTTTGAAGAGTGAGCATTTATACAAGAATGCATTTTTGTAATAATCAAGTTAGAATTTAGAGATAGAAGGAATTTATTGCCAACATATGACAAGGAATAAAGATTGTTATGATTTATTTCTATTTATGCACATGTCCAAATTCAGACTAGGAAACAGGATGCCAAGAAATGGTTTAAACACATTTCTAACTGCCAAATGGACATTTACACCTTCAAACAATATATTTTAAATGTACTTGATTGTGTCCTCCTGAAACATTTTCTTGTAAGAGGTAAGGACCAAATTTGGAAGATGGTAATATGATATCATATAATTGAGAATTAAAAACGAGAGGCTCTTGCCTTGCCAATTATCCCTTTATCCCACAGGCAAGAATACAAAAATAATGTACTTTTCATGACTTGAGCAAAAGGCTGAAATGAGGTGTCCAGTTCTATTAATAAAATCTAAACTCTGGGGTTAGAGTGATAGCACAGCATGTAGGGCATTTGCCTTGCACGCAACCAATCCAGGTTTGATTCCCAGCATCGCATATGGTCCCCTGAGCACTGCCAGTAGTAATTCCTAAGTGCAGAGTTAGGAGTAACCCCTGAGCATTGTCAGGTGTGACCCCCCTCAAAAAATAAATAAATAAATAAATAAATAAAATCGAAACATCTATGGGGCTGTGCTTGCTATCTCTCTACAGAGCACCTCCAGGAATGACCCCTGAGTGCAGAGCCAGGAGTAAGTTCTGAACAACACTGGGTAGGCATCCCCCATGCCCACAACCCCCTGCTAAAAAAAAAAAATCTAAAGCTTGAGACCCATGCATTAAATTCTCCCTGAGCAGAGAGTGAAAGGGAACACTGAAAGGACAGGTCGATAGAGAGAGCTTTTGTCTTGCCTATTCAGTTCCACGTTCAGAAAAGGTGGAAAGAAAAGTAAACCATAGGAGGGAGAAACAGTCTCCCTCATGCCTCTGTGAGTGAGAAACAGTTTGCTGAGGTATATTTACCAAGAAGAGACAAAAATGAGATTCTGTGTCCATGACTGTAAAACACAGAAAGCCTGCCTAGGAATAAAAACACAATCCAAAGAATTCTTTATTTTTTTACATTTAATATTATTTATGGGGCTGGAGCGATAGCACAGTGGTAGGGCGTTTGTCTTGCACGCAGCCAACATGGCCGACCCGAGTTCGATTCCTCCGCCCCTCTTGGAGAGCCCGGCAAGCTACCAAGAGTATCTCACCCCCACTGCAGGGCCTGGCAAGCTCCCCGTGACGTATTCGATATGCCAGACACAGTAACAACAAAGTCTCCATGGAGACGTTACTGGGCCCGCTCGAGCAAATTGATGATCAACGGGAGGGCCTTTTACTATTTTTATTAAATTACTGTGAGATACACAGTTACAAAGATTTCATGATTAACTATCAGTCATACAATGTTCCAACACAGATCCCTCCACCAGCGTGTTTCCATACCAATGTCCCCAGTATTCCTCTAGCCACCCCCACTCCATTCCCACTCCACCCCCACCTACCTCTATGGCAGACACTTTTCTTCTCTATCTATCTATCTATCTATCTATCTATCTATCTATCTATCTATCTCTCTCTTACTCTCTCTGTGTCTCTCTGACTGTCTCTCTCCTCTCTCTCTCTCCTTTCATCCAAACAATTCTTAATCTCAGAAATACCATCTGAAAAGTGATGAACCTGACCTGAGCATAACTGCTTCAAGTTACTCTTAACCTATTGACTTCTCCTTGGCACCCAAGCATTCCAAACTTTATATCTCTATGATCTAATTGACACTCACCCCCATTCTTAACTTATTGGACATGTGCATGTATGTGTCCATTGTGCGTACATGTTTTATTGTTCAGATCAGGATTTAGGAAGTACTATTAAGAGAGTACATAGGGAGTCTGCTAAACACCTCACAGTGCCCTTTTGGGCACTATTGGAGCAGACACGGGTTTCAATTTTTTCTTTTCTGTTATTGTTTTTATTTTCTTTTCAATTTTCCTCTCTTATTTTTCTTTTATCTTATCTTTTTTGCTTTCTTTCTTTCTCTTCCTTCCTTCCTTCCTTCCTTTCTCTATTTCTTTCTATTTTTACGAGGTACACGAATTTAAAATACTGCTAATTATACTTTCATGCACACAGCAATGCAACACCACACCCATCACTAAAGTGCTCACTTCTCTCTACCAATGTCCTAAGGGGTTCTTATGCATATGTAATGTAAAGGAACAAAACAAATGAACAGACAAAACAGACCACATTTTAAATGGATAAAACAAACTTGTGATTACCAGAGAGTGTGGGATGGGAGGTGAGAAACATGTAAAGAAGGGAGAGAGTGGTGATGGATAGAAACTAGACAGGGCAGTGATCATAATGTAGTGTTCACATCTAAAGAATCTCAGTGATGTATGCCTCAGAAAAATAATGCCATAAATAAACCAATGTTACAGCAACAAAATTTTATTTTAGAAATAAAGATCCTTTTGAATGTATAAATGATATTTGGTTATGTTACTTAAACTCTATGGGTTTATATCCTTATCTATAAAATGATTGTACTAATTTAAACTTTCCAAAGCTATCATTAAAATGAAATTAAGTGACATATCTAATTTACTCATCACATTACTCAAATAAGAGCTTGTGCTACACATATTATTCTGGATTTGGGAGTTCTTATCTTAATTCTTTGAATAAATTATTTTCTGTGTGAGTTAAGATAAGAATTTTGCCTCCTATGTCTTTGTTTGCTTTTTATTTTTTTAATTTTATGAATGCAGAGGGCAGCAATTTCATAATTTTTTATTTTTCCAGAACTTTCATACAAAGAATATAATTAAATACTTTCAGTTATATTATTCTATAATTAGTAATCAAACTGAAAAGAAGACATTTCTATCCTGATTAGTGAAGAATAACATTGATAGACAAAGAGTCAAAACATAGTACCCAAAATTATATTATATCTTGGTGAGAAAGACAAGTTCAAATGGGGTGTTGGGTCCTCTGATTCCATTTTTACCTGACTTGACTTTTTGGAAAAATTTCTGCTTCATGTTTTAGGAGAATGTTATGATTTTTTTTTCTTGGCCACTAATTTCCTGGTAAGACTTTCCTTTGCCCACTCATTCTCAAAATGTGTTAATGAAAGGAAATGAACTTTTCATTGCCTATGGTTACAAACAGCTGTTATTTTACCTCCAGTCAGGAATAATCTATGTAGCACATTCCTAAAACTGAACACAGTTACTGATGAATTGAAGAACCCAATTGACCGGGGACTGGAAAAATACCTTCCTTTATGTTAGATGGAGATATACATCAAATGAGCATGCCTGGAATTATATCATGAATTTCTCATACATTTTCCTTATTATGTTTCAGAAAGTGCAGAGTGAGTGGCAAGTAGTGGCCTGTCCTATTTGGGGATCAGCTGCTGTGACTGAGCTAATCCCTGGGGTCTTCACAAAAGAGGCAGTTGGGGTCCTGGTCAGCTGGAGATTCCATTTGAATGGTGAGTGAATGCACTGTAAAGCTTCTGTGGAGGGTTTTAGCAATCTCTCTCCGCACAAACTGGCTGTCACTGCTGGCTCCTGTTGATAAAAGAGAGCAAGACTGTCACTGATTGACACACCTGGGCAATTGATCAATCTCAGCTTCAAGTACTTTGTCTTGACCCAGTGAGGCAGGGCACAGCCGGAACACTCAACTGAAGCCACATGGGTTCTGACAATCAGCTACACTCACAGGGGCAAAGCAAGGGGAAAATTCTAGTGTAGCAAGTTTCCCAGTCACTATGGGAACTCCTGTTCACAGTTCTCTGGGATCTGCCTCTCCTAGGTTCTGATGGAAGTATACATTCTGGAAAAGCCAAGATAAACGTTCTTAGCATTGCTCACTAGGCCCTGGGGATCTCTGGGGTCACATCTCTTCTATTTAGTCAGAATTTATATCAGGAGTAGTGATAGGAGCCAGAAGTATTTAGAACTTCCCACAAATTTTTCTGGGAGCATCAGTCCTCACTGCCATCTTTTCTCAAAAGATATCAGGAAATCTCAAAGTTCCCTTCAGAGAGACATAGTAGTTCACTCCATTATTCCAACTATGGTGAAATATTAGTGTTGTTGATGCTGCAAATTCCCTGGAGTCAGATTTGAGCCTCTCAGCAAAGATGTGGATGTCTGAGAAAGCACAAGCCCCAGACAACTGTCACTGGTGTCCTTGTTTCCTGCCTCTGAGGAACTTCTTGAGTTTTATGAAGGGGGCTAGCATATCACTGTTGACCTGAGCTGTCTCCTGAGGTCTCAGAAAATTTCCACTGCCTGTGTTCTAAGACCAACGATGTGTCATGGACAGTATTACCTTCTATTTGAGAAAGTAGTTTGTAGTA
This sequence comes from Sorex fumeus, assembly GCF_029834395.1. Taxonomy (NCBI): domain Eukaryota; kingdom Metazoa; phylum Chordata; class Mammalia; order Eulipotyphla; family Soricidae; genus Sorex; species Sorex fumeus. Next base: position 63,959,985 of record NW_026606059.1, read on the forward strand.
TAAGATCATCATTCATTTTTACTTTAGCAAGATTTTTAAAACTTAATTTTATTTTCTGTGAATCCAGTATTCAAGGAAAATAGTCATACAAGTGATGTGCATGCTTCCATTTTTATCAGTAGCCATACATTGTGCTTACTGAGAATTGGCTATAGAGTCCATTAAATATTTGTAAACTCAACATTCTAAAAATTCTCTCTCATGGTTAATGAATTTCTAACCATGCCATACAGAAACTGCCACTTATTCCAATGAGCATATCTTTTAGTTTTTTGAACCTCAAGAATGGGTTCCGGGGCCGAGATCTCCAAGCCTACTCGGATTTGGGCTGAGCATTCTCCACCCAGATCCTCCAAATTCCAGTAGGCAGGGGTGACACCCACCAACTGGCCCCCTGGCGCCCTGTAATCTCATCAATGGCCAAGACTCAGAGACTATAAAAACCAGCTCCCGGAAGAGAACAGTGTAGTCTCCTGCCCCCACGCCTGACTGTCCTCGCCGCGGGGGCCCCTTGGAGGGGAGCGGGTTGAGTTTTCCTCCCCGCCCCGACCAGGGCTCCGGTAGCCAAAGACCTCCAGGACCAGCCACCACCATGCTGAGACCATTCTCCGCACACATGAAGGTACTGGCAGAGGGACAAAGTCACGCGGGTTCCAGGGCCAAGATCTCCAAGCCTACTCGGATTTGGGACGAGCATCTTCCACCCAGATCCTCCAAATTCCAGTAGGCGGGGGTCACACCCACCAACTGGCCCCCTGGCGCTGTGTAATCCCATCAACTGCCAAGACTCAGAGACTATAAAAACAGCTCCCGGAACCGCACGGCCGCATTCGCGGCCTCACGACATCCTATTATGACATCTTATTATCTCATTCCTACTTTGGACAAACTGGCAGGCTACCGAATGTAGCCTGCCCACAGGACAGAGTCTGGCGTACCCAATATGCCAAATACCAGTAACAATGATGGATCTCATTCTCCTAAAGAGCCTTGAATATAATCTCTGGGCTAGGATGAAGGAGACGTTGCTGGGGCCTGCTCGAGGCAATCGACGATTAACAGGATGATTTGTGATTTGTGATTTGTGAAGAATGGAACCCCTGTCTCCTTCATCTTTCAATCTCTTGTTCTTGACAAAGTATGTTATGTACAAGTGATATTTAATGAAGATTTTTTGTTTAGCTGGTTTCTATCATTTAGTTGATAGAACAACAAGTCCAAGCAGGGAAGCCTAATTTTCAGAGATTAAAGCCTTGAAACATTGATGGTATTATATAGCCTTTTGTTCTATCTTTTACCCTCTGCAATTGGATTCAAAGGATAGCATTATTATCATGGTTCTTATGACAACATCTAGAAGGAGGTTTCAAAGATCCTTGGTAATACGAACACATTAGAGTTGTTTTAACAGGCAACAGACATTAAGAGCAGCTCTACCAGAGGAGGAAAATAACTGACATGGTGGGATTAAGGTTGAATTTAACCCAGAGTTTCATGTAGAATTCACTGACCTGCAACCACATGAGCTGAAATAATCATTTGGTTCTCTGTTAGAGACCAGATGTGCAAGCTGTGCAGAGACACCACCCCGTCCACTGCTAGGATGAGCTTTTTCACTTCATTGTAACTCAAGTTCTTTGGAACACCTGACGAGAGGAAAGAGAGGGATCCTACTGTTATTCAACTAAAACCAGTTTAGTAACTTGGGTAAACAGGGCTGCAAAGCCCTCACCAAAATATCAAATCAAATTTCCCACTTCTTTTCTTATTTCTAACTTTGTTTGTTTAAAACTTATTTTCACTAGATCTTTTTAAAATTTTTAACTTAAAATTTTTTATTATCATTTTGGTGGGCCGGAGTGATAGCACAGTGGGTAAGGTGTTTGCCCTGCACACAGCCAACATGGCCGACCCGAGTTCGATTCCTCCACCCTTCTCGGAGGGCCTGGCAAGCTACTGAGAGTATCTCGCCTGCACGGCAAAGCCTGGCAAGCTATCCGTGGTGTATTCTATATGCCAAACACGGTAACAACAAAATCTCATGATGGATACATTACTGGGCCCCCTCGAGCAAATCAAAGAACAATGGGAGGACAGTGACAGTGACAGTGATTATCATTTTGGTAATAGTTACTATTATTGGTTTCAGTTCTAACATATGAAACAATTGTGTCACCACCAACGTGCCCGCCCTCCATCACTATAAAAAATTATAAAGTTCACGTTTATAATAGTGTGAACATTTATGGGTTTGATGTATATGGTTACCTTACCTCACCACCACTAAAGGGTCAAAGTCACCTGGCTATTTTAGAGACCTAACCATCAATGAAATGTCAAAAATATTTGTGGAAGTTTCTATGTAACAGACAACAACAATAATCAAACTTTTATTCAAGGTGTATTATTATACCAATTGGTGTATTAATTTCTTCAGTTATCTTCAAATACACTCTGGGAAGCAAAATTATACAATACAGGGTTCATACCATACCTTAACATTCTGACAACTAATGTAAATGTAGTTGTCTCAGAAATACTCTAATATCAGCATGTTGTACGAACATAGTAAGAAAAAATACATAGTTCAAGGAGTTCTCTGATGAATAAATCAGAAAATATATGATGCCTCTTTTAATTTGTAATATATACAAATGTTAGTCACTGAGTGAACTGTTTTAACAAAGATCCTAGCATTGTAATACCATCTTATCATTTGTTTCATAAACTCTATTATTTTATTGCATTAGTCAGGATTCAGTATGTGGATCACAAAATGTAAGATTTGACTGTCATCCCTATTTATAAACGGACAGTGTGGGCTACACAGGAAGTGAAGACCTCAGAATCCAATCCGTTACACACTGAGACAGAATGAAGGAGTGTGTCTCTAGATCAGGGAGGAAGAAACTGTGGCAATAGGATGATATTTTTCTCAACAATGCAAGGATTGTCATTTAGAGGATGAAAAGATAGAAAGTATAAGTAAGGGTGCTTCTTTAGTCTGGCTACAGAGAAAGAACCCAAATGAATAATTATTTAAATTACCTGTGATGTATTCAATGTGCCAAACACAGTAACAACAAGTCTCATGATGGAGACGTTACTGGGCCTGCTCGAGCAAATAAAAGATATTGTTTGAAAATAAAGCATCACCCATGTAGCCCTTAAAGATTCAAGGAGGAGAAATCTCTAGTGGCAGGGGGGCAGAAAGGAGGTTGTTGCCAACTGATAGATAGGAAGAGCCTGAGTTTGTGGGAAATTATAAAAATTTAAGAAGAAAATAATCTAGCCCTTCTAGTAGCCTAAAGGCACAAGGAACAATTCTCTTTGAGATGCAAATACTGAGCTCTTTGGAAATGCAGAAATTGCAGATGCAGAAACTGAGGCATCACTCAGAGGAGGGTGGATATGCTCAGAAAAAACAAGAGGCTGTAGAGAATCTATAGGTCATGATAAGAATAAAAGTATGCAGAATATGTACACACAATACTCAAGGTCAAGACAATTTGGAGATACTGTATGTAACCTCCTAAAAATCATTCTCTGCTTTTCCCCTATCCTCTCTGGAGAGACCTTATTCTCTCTTGAACATGTACCTCTATATCTTTCTCCACCCTCACACTTCTTTAAGTATATATCTCTGAATAAAACTATTTTTCAAAGAAAAAAAGAAGGAAGGAAGGAAGGAAGGAAGGAAGGAAGGAAGGAAGGAAGGAAGGACGGAAGGAAGGAAGGAAGGACGGAAGGAAGGAAGGAAGGAAGGAAGGAAGGAAGGAAGGAAGGAAGGAAGGAAGGGAGGGAGGGAGGGAGGGAGGGAAGATATATTATATATTTGGAGGGGCAAAAAGTAACTAAGGTCTTCATCTAAGGTTCTAGAAATGAAGTTACAAATCCATTAATCTTTTCCTCTCTTACCTAATTTTTCTATGTACTCGCATAGGGAACAATTTCTTTCATTACTTATTACATCACTAAATATTGAATAAACAGGAGACACAAGAAAGAGGGCTCCTAGAGCTCTCCATCTATCATAATCTTTTCTCTAAAAAAAAGACTGCAAAAAATATTTGTGCCTCCAGTAAAATACCAGAATTGATGATAAAAAAGACATCACAACAAATACAATCATTAAAGTATAATATTCAAAGAATTACAATTATGATATCAGTAAGATTTCGTATTTTACTAAAAAGGTTAAAAATGAGTCATCAATTCATAATGCTCAATAATGATGAGGCTATGAGGAAATAAATGCTCTATTATGCTGTTTTTAGAAAGAAATTGACAAAGCATCTTTAGAAAAAAAGCAGCAATATCTATCAAATGTTAGAATTCACTTAACTAATTTTTAGGTATTATTTCACAAATATAGCAGCTGGAGATAGAATTATGAAAATGATGACAGCAACATTCTTTGTAACAACCTTCCCTAAGGAGGCATATGTTGATGGGGAATTCTTTTGAGTGATGAAAAAATGTGCTGGAGTGATAGCACACTGCCTTGCACGCAGCCAGCCAGGCCAAGCCAGGTTCGATTCCTCCACCCCTCTCGAACAGCCTGGCAAGCTACCGAGAGTATTCAATATGCCAAACACAGTAACAAGAAGTCTCATAATGGAGACATTACTGGGCCTGATCGAGCAAATCGATGAACAACGGGAGGACAGTGTTTGATGAAAAATAATGAAGTTTGGAGCTAGAGCTATACTTTGTACAATGGGTTGGGCTCTTGCCTTGCACACACCTGACTTGGGTTGAATCCCCAGCATCCCATATGGTCCCTTGACCCGACCCAGAACAATTCCCTGAGTGCAGAGCCATGAGTAAGCCCTGAGCATAGCTTGGTGTGGCCAGAAACAAATAATTATGAAGTGTATCTATGTATGATCAATCTGGGAAAATGCAGGTCAAAAAATAAGGTTCAGAACAAAATCTACTTGAATGCATAATTCTGTTTCTATATAAAAATAAAGATAAATACCATGTATTTGAGGGACATATCAATTCATAGATCTTTTGAGAATATAAATGACAAAAAATGTGCACTATATATGCATACACAGTAAAATAGCCACATATTTATAGTACGTATTTATGTAAATACATACATAGCTTTTGAAAGATAGGTGTCAACTTATTTGCAGACATCACTCCTGAATAATAGGACTGAGAATTTAAATGTGAGGAAGTGTAGAGATTTTTCTCATTAATTTATACTTTTCTTGACTAGTTCATGATTTATTTGGAGGGTTTTTTTTTTTTTGCCACTTCCCGAGGTATTCAGGGACGATCCTGGCTCTGTATTCAGGAGTGTCCCCCTGACAGTACTTTGGGGACCATGTGGTACTGGGAACCAAAATTGTAAACTTGTACAAAGTACAAGTATTCTTTTATCCCAGCCTAAATTTAAGACCTTGTTTAAAATTTTAGCATATTCGCAGAGTAGAGTCACTTGTCAGTATCAATAATTATCTCTACTTTTCCTTGTATAAAATAGGAAAATAGTACCATCACAGGAGAACTATAATAAGACACAGAAAAAAGAGGATATAGTCCTATCGAATTGTGCATCCATTTGTCTTCTGTTCCTTCTTTAAGTAATTACTTCTAGAACAGCAACAGCAGTAGCTCAAATCATCAAGATGAGGCCCTCAGGAAAGGAATAGATGCCTCAGTGACTTGGGAAACCAAATAGCATCACCCTGGAGTGAGGAAGTTATGAGTTCCCCAGCAATATTTAACTCAGATTATTTTGTTTCACTTTAACAACACTATCATCTACCAGCAACTACAGTGACCACAAGCTCAGAATGCTTAAGCATACACTCAGCTGTGAAGGCTCAGGAAGTGTAAACTGTCACAAAAGGAAGTGCCCTTTGAGATTGTGTTTTCTTATGTCAAAAGGTACTGATAAAAAAAAAAAATAAAAGTTTCACCTTTCTGAATGCCCTGAGTCATCTGAATGCTGGATGTAGGCTAGCTTCTGATTATATTAACAGAACCCTTTTGCAGGAATCACTTAACTATAAAAACATTTCTCAAAATGTGGTTCTCAGATCAGCAACATCACTATGCTGTTACCAGCACAGATTCTCAGCCTTTCAGATCTACTAATCCAGGGAGTAATGAATGGGTCACTCTGTGTTTAACAGCACCCTCCTAATGATTCTGATGCAACTAAAGTTGAGAACTTCTGGTTTAGTCTAACAAGGTAATCCTTCAGAGTCGTTGCAATGCTGCCAGAAAAATACATTTCTTTATTTTTTCTTGGATCAATTCCATATAACTAGGATAAAGTTATATTTCCTGCAATCTCTTCCAATGTCTTTCTTTAATGTTTGTACATAATATTTTTATACTGTGCCATATCATTTAACAATTGCTACAGGAAGAATAGAAATTACTTCTTTTTATTTGTTCCAAAGCAAAACATTTGTTTTCACCAAAAAATAATCCTCTTTGTAAATTTCCTGTAATGCAAATTAATGGTGAACATGCCTTGAGGTCATTTATTTTTGTGATTATAGGGATGAGAAAACAGTGATGGCAAAATTAATAAAAACCACTCCTACCTTCCATGAGGAAGATGCAAAAATCCTTTAAAATAGCGATGGTGCTGCCCAAAACCAGGATGGAAAAGATAAAAGTGCAGATTGGATCGGCCATTTTATATTCTGGCTAGAAAATTCAGGGATTTGGGTTAGCTGCATTTGTATTGCACAAGGAGAAAGTTTGATTAATAAAATAACTAAACATCCCTGTTTATTTTCTTCTCTATCATTCTCTGACCATTTGAGTTCAGATTTTCTGAATTTACATTCTTTTTAGCTTAAAACTATAGGTGCCTAAAGAAAGAAATAGGAATTTAGGAGGTAAAGGTAAAGTATTCTTAGTACTGTCTGAAGTGGACTCACTTAGTTTATATTTCAAACAAACAGAAATACAGTTTGTGATGAAAGGAGGCATGAATTTGCACAGTATTCAATGACTTTTTTTTAGCGTTCATCACAATGAGAAGAAAGGATATTATCTACTTTGAGGTTGCTTCTATATTCAGAGGTACAACTGGACTAAGATTTACCTAGATTTGGTGTAAAATTTTTTCCCCTCTTAAGTATGTCAGACTAGACACTTATATTTGATTCAGTCCTGAAAATAGAGACTGAGGCTTCATTTTTGCATTTGAAGCTGGTACTTTGAATTAAACCCTGACAAAGCTCAGCCTTAAGTCCCACTTGGTGCATGACCTTCAGTCGATTCTCAATAATATTTCCACTTCTCACTCATATGTAGTGAGTGGAAATATTACAATGGGCCCTTAACCTCAGAACTCAACACCTTCGGTTCTGCTCTTGAAGCTTTGTGTTCCAAGGAAGTGCATGACTCCTAACCTCTAAGATACTTGGCCTGAATCTAACCTTTGTCAGATATTGTCAAACACCACAAAGTTCTAGAGTTTTGAAATATTTGATCTCACAGGCTTTAGTGAGCTTGTTGATCAACTGCATTCAGATATTTTTAAAAATACTATTTTCATATTCTGGTGACCCAAGAATAGAGTATGTACCAACTAGACAATTATGATGTAGACAAAGTTGAATGTTGAAAGTCTACTAACTCCCTACCTCCACTTTTACTTCACCCATATCTGCTAGCTCTTGGTATTACAGAGATCTAGAGTGAATATTTGTTTTAATCCAAAGACCCTCCTCAGATCTTTGCTGCAAACTACTATCAGTCTGACTTTGTCAGGGGAGAAGTTAGCTCCCCATGCAATACCCTCATGTAGTTTGGATAATTCAGGGTTATTTATACAGTTACAAAAGCATGCAATATCACCATAATACATCTCATCATCTCAAAATGAAACAGTACATGCTTTTAAGCAATCAATTTCCAATTCTCCATTTCCCCAATGAACTCTAGAAAGCCACTTGTTTCTTTTTATCTCTCTAGATTGTCCTACTGTGTATACTTTATTTAAATGGAATCATACAGTGTGTGTTCAGAACTGGGGAACTTTATCACTTATATTAGCATGAAACTTTCCAGGCCTAACCATGTACAGCATACTCCAATACTTCAATCTTTAACTGATGAATATGTTATTGTCTGCATATACCATTTATTATTTTGTTTTTCAATAGTTGATTGACTCTTGTTTTTTTCCACAATTATTAATATCCTTAATAATGTTCACGTACAAGTTTTCATGTGAACAAGGCCCACTCTATCCTATGCTAACTCTATGTTTAGCATTTTGAGGAAATGCTAGATTGTTTCCTAAAGTTGTTTTAATGTTTTACATTCTGATTTGTGTGCATTAGAGTTCAAATTTCTCCACAACTTTGGCAGAACTCGTGATGTGTCTTTAGTACTCGTTTTATTCTCTGTAGAACCTAATTTATCATATGATCATGATATTCAGTAAACTCACCTTAAAGAAGATAATAAGTGCACTGACCAGCACACTGATGCTCTGAAATAGGTCCCCCAGGGCGTGAGCGAGGGCTGCTCTGACACTGGCGTTAGCATGCACTTTCTTGTCATTGCCTCCTGAGCAGCCCTGGTGTAAGATCATACTCAGTCTGGAAGAGAGAACCATGCACTCGGCACAAATGAGATTAAACATGAAAAGTGGAGCCTTTTATTATCAGGGAAAAAAACCTAAAAATTAAATTTTTTATTGTCAGAAAAATCAGGTTTTTATTATCCAAAGTGGTGGATACTTCAGTAGAAAACTTTAAAGTGCATTTTTTAATGGATTTGGAACGTAGATGTATAAAGGAATATTCAAAATGTTTACAGGAGAACAGACAGACAATGATTTACCTTGGTTTTTCTCATCTATCCAGAATGCTCCTTTGTTTTAAATTAAAGATAGGAAATATGGCTTCTTAGGTGAAAACAAAGAACTTGCAGGGAGGAGTGAAAATATTATTGAGAATTGACTTAAGGTCATACACAAAGCTGAGCTTAGAGCTGAGTTTTGTCAAGGCTTAATTGAAAGTACCAACTGCAAATGCAAAAAGGCAGCAAAAGAAAGAAAGAGAATTATATAAGAAAAAGTGAATTTCATCAAGGTTGCATTTTGAAATCTTTTATTTTACCAAGTTTGCTTATTTCCATGGAAATTTGAAATTTGAATGACAGTAATATGCTTACATAAACTATCAAGAGACTCAAATATATTAGTGTATTATAAATGAGAATGAATATATGTATATCTGTGTATATATATGCATATACACAAATATATGTATACAATGTGTAGCATACTGGAAAATTTAACCTTGATGATTCAAGTCAAATAGTCAGTAGTTTAAATTATATATCTGATTTTATTTGTAAATTTAGAAGTTATTTAGAGGAAGGGTAAAATAAGAATATATTAAGTGGAGCATTTTGCCAGGAAACTGAATATTTTGGAACAAGGTGGGTGTTGCAGGGTAGGAAGATATTTAATATCATATATCCCAGCTTGGTTGCCAGTTAAGTATTAAATCCCAGGCCATGAGTGCCAAGTGGAATGACAGCTACTCACCAAGATCTGATCATTTCAGAATGTACAGTACTTGGATGTCAGCATTTGGGCATAAATTAACCTTCATTTAGAAGTCACCGTTTAAAGTTCTTAAGACAGCCTGATACATCCAGACATTAATAGACTCTCTTTCTAGCTCTGTCATGTATGCTCATCACCTTTTCACTCTTTCTCTAACTCATATTATTTAAAAATTAAAACTTGCTTAGGGACTCCTATATGCCAGGCACTGTTAACTGCTTGGGGAGATAAAGGTTTGTGATGGAGATGGCAGAGATTTAAAATCATACAAGAGAGTGAGAGAGAGAGAGAGAGAGAGAGAGAGAGAAGAAAAGTGCCTGCCATAGAGGCAGGCAGGGGATTGGGGTGGGGGTTTGGGAGGGAAACTGGGACACTGGTGCTAGAAATGTACACTGGTGAAGGGATGGGTGTTGGAATACTGTATGACTGAAATCCAACCATGAACAGCTTTGTAATGGTCTATCTCACATTGATTCAATAAAAAAGTTAAAGAATTTTTTAAAAAAATCATATATAAATAGAAAATTCTGATTATAATGTCTTCTAATAACTAGTTATGGGATAGTAGAACAGGGGAGTTTATTTCTTTAGAGAAATAAAACAAACTTTATCTTAAATAAATTAGGAGAGAAGGAATGTTTCAGACACACAGAACTTTGCATAGCCCCAGACAATTTGTCAATAATTGTCATCTTAGGGGTAGGGAGATGACTCAGTGGCTAAGATGCTGGCCTCATAGGAATGAGGTCACGAGTTTGATTCCCAGAGTCACCATTTCCAGAGTCACTCTTTTAGCAACTCTGCTGTTGGTACCTGTGGTGACTGGCACAACCATTGTTTGCAATCCTTTGCCTCATAAGCAATTTCTAGCCCTACCACAGTCAGGCGTGTGGGGACACTGCAACTAAAAGTGGCAACATCTGGGGAACATTGTAATAACAAAATATGGAAGCACCATCCCCAGGAGTACCAAGGAACACATGTGTGAGTGGAACACCCTGACAAGCACTATAACCAGAATGTGCATGAGCACCCAACTAAATGAGTGTGACCTCTGGTGAGCACATTTGATGTCCCAAAACTGAAGGAGAGCAACACCCATTGAAGACCACAACTTAATGTAGGAGCACCATAACCAAGCCTGTGTGTGATCCCTTTCTCAGCACATAACAATCACAAAACAGGGGGAAGGGGTTAATAATAACAACAACAATAATAATAATATTGTTGATGATAATTATGCATATTTAACCTAGAATCCCTTTGCAACTTCCACTGGAACTTTCAGACCGAATTTGGATCCCCTGTTAATAGATTCATTCCCATTATACGGTTTTCTTATTTCTGTGTTCAGGAAACATAGCATTAACAACACTTGAAACCTATCATCACATTTCTGGGAGAAATTATACTCATTTGTAATCTTTAACCGTAAAGAGTTATCTAATTATGCAGAAAAAGTAAACATTTATTAGTTTCCATGTTTTGTCAAGTATTTTAAGCAGCTGCAATTTAAGTCCAAAGTTCAAAAGAAGTTGCAATACAAAGAAAATCTGGATGGTCACTCTTTAAAAAAAGTCTAACTTGATTCTCAAGATCCCAGATTTATGGCATAATTAGCTAAAAGTATCCTCAATCTGCATGTAGCATTGACAAAAACCTATGTGACATATGACTCCAGAACATTTATTAATGTTTTTATTTCCCTGGCTGCCTGTGGGCATGTTTTTCTTCTTATGCAAAGATGATGTTATTGACCTCCCATCAGTAGGACATGTGCTCTGGTCTATTTGTCTCCTTGTGGTGATAGATTTGCATTGATCTTCTCCCACTTTTTCTTACAGTGCCAATGCAAAACACATTTTCAAGTTAACTGTTGGAAATAAGGATCTAGTCCATGACAGCAAATCAAATACTACTCTTACAGTCGTTAAGCTCAAAGATTTTGAGCAAAAGTTTACAAACTGAGAAATGGGGAGTAATGGCAGGCACAAGGAGACCTAGAGAGCTTTCTCCATGTATGTATGCCGGGATTTTCCTGTAATTCCAGAGATTTCATTGTGCCCTCTTTCAAAAACCACTGTTTAGAATGCCATTCTTCAGCTCTGTCATCTTCATTTGCACGCATAATCCATCTCATTGCATGTGTCACACTATACAGCTATGTAAATGACAGTGCATACATTTTCTATTGTTGTTAAAAACAAATTATCACAGAAACTGTGTGGTTGAGATATTATACATAAATGTATAATCCCATGGTTCTGGAGGTAAGAAATATATAATGGATCTTCATTATGGAAGTTCATTCTTCTAGAGACTCAAGGGAAAATTCATTTTCTTACCTTCTCCTGTTGCTGCTAATGGTAGTGATATTCCTTGGCTCTAAACCCCTTCCTTCATCATTAAAACCAGCAATACAACATCATCTATTATATGACTTCATATCTCTCCTTTAAAAGGAATCTGATGGCTGTATTTAGATCATCTTCATAGTTTAAAAGAATCTCTCCATCTCAACATCCATCTTTAATTTATTTGATTGGGATAGGCAACATCCAGCCTGCTCAGGGGTTACTCCTGGTTCAGTGCTGGGGAGGGGGGGGGGCGGGGAACACTCCTGGAAGTACTTAAGAACCATGTGAAGCAGGGACAATTGAACTGGGGTTGACAGCATGAAAGGCAAGTGTCTTACTCTTGTACTATCTCATCAGTCCAAGATTGCTTTTTCACTTAGTTACATTTGCAATGTCCATTTTACCATATTCAGAACTTTCAAGGATTAGAATTTGGAAATCTTTGAGGGGGGTCACTTTTCTGTCTACCATGAAGATTATTGATAGATAGTAGTACTGTAGTATTGTCCTCCTGTTGTTCATTGATTTGCTCGAGCGAGCACCAGTAACATCTCCATTGTGAGACTTGTTACAGTTTTTGGCATATCAAATATGCCAACGTGTAGGCGAGATACTCTCGGTAGCTTGCTGGGCTCTCCGAGAGGGATGGAGGAATCAAACCTGGGTCGGCCGCGTGCAAGGCAAAAGCCCTACCGGCTGTGCTACCACTCCAGTCCATTGATAGATAGTAATAAGATAAATAAATAGAGAAAATAAAGTTTTAATTCAGGTTTCTCGGAACAGTATCAAATTAGAAGGAAAAAAATCAAAACACATTCTCATAGAGTGAAGTATGCTTATTTGGGGAGGTGCCCAAAACTGCAATAATTACATGCCATTATTTAAGGTAATGACATTAAATCTCTATACATGGATAGAATAATGGATCAATTGGTATGAAACAAAGAATGAATTTGGCTAACATAGCCTATGGGAGAATTTTCATGCAGTCACAATGATGCAAAGATAACAGAGACAGCTTTTGAAGGAAGGAAATTACCTACTATTAGTTCTGTTAAAATATTTAACACTAGTGACCTTCTGATGTGTATGTTGCAAAAAAATTTAAAAGCTGGAAGGAAGCTAAGCTATATAGTCTTCTCTTCTAACCTAGTTTTCTGTGAACACAAAATCTGTTTACAAAACAAAACCGGGATAGAAGAAAACAACATTCCATTTGAACCATCAATATACATGACAGAAGAATGGCTAGTAGCTCTATTCTAAATCTAGTGGGTCTAGATGTAAATCTTTGCTTTTCCCTCATGAAGGAACTGGCCTTTTATTTAACTTCCTTGAGCTTCAATTTCCTAAGATGTAAGATCGGGGTGTTGTGAATATTGATATATGATAATATATGTCAAAAGTTCTTAGCATAGTCTCTGGCTCATAGGAAACATTGAAAATGTTAGAAGTCGCTATGAAATCACTCTTGCTTAAATGAGGACAATCAATGTCATGTTCAGTCTTAGAAGCCATAGGAATACTCTCTCAGGTTTCTGCCATCATTGCAAGTGGAAAAAATGAAAAACAAACACAGATTGCCACAGTTCCAGACAGGATTATAGGCAAGCACTCTTGGGCAGTATATAAGGTGACTTACACAATATTGGCCACTACTGCACAACCTGACACAATTATCATCACTCTTGACTCAATCTCGTACTTGGGGTACAGCAAGCGTTCATAGGCCAGGTACACCAACACTCCAGTCATCACCCAGACACATAGGATTGACATCAGGGCACCAAGGATCTCTAGGGATTCAAGCAGAGACAACATTGTACACAAGGAACTCATTAATCACCTTGACCTACCAAGAATCCTGAGACATTAATGTTCCCTTCCCCTGGAGGAAAAAAAATAAAGGCTTCAAACTATTTCACTCAAGTGATTTACAAAGCAAAAGTGTGACTGGATTTTAGCACTAAGATGAGGCACTTTACTGTTGCATGAATAAAATACCAGCGGCTCAGTTCATTATGCTCCACATTATGAACTAATTTCTAGCAAAATTTTAAAGCTTATTAATTGCTGCCTGCCCTCACTGTTTTCCTCGGGGATTTTCATTTACCCAGGTGCTAGAATGATTGAAACTTATTATAAGATGAAATAATGAGACATGAAAAGTAAAGTGTGTTTAGACACTCTTAATTTTCCATAAAACATTTACAACTTGCCAGGACCAGTACCTTCGGTGGAATTAAATAGTAAAAAGGGAAGGCTTCAGAGGGTACTTGATGAAAATGAGTCTCATTTGCCAACCCAACAAATTACAAACACACAGGTTAGCTTTAGATATGTATCAACTCTTTAACTGCATTTTTTTAAGAACAACCGTAAGGAAAGAGTATCAGAATGAAGACATTATCGTTAATATTTGAAGATAAGATGGTATTCAGTCTGCCAGATGAGTCAAGTACATTTTCTCGGTTCAGAGTTCTTTAACACAACCACCCTGATCTTTAATCCAACCCTGTAGACGGGTTCAAAAAGCCCTTAGAGTCAATAAACATTCTATGAGTCACTAGTCAGGCACAATCTATAATATTCCCACCCATTTTAGAGGAGAGAAATGTGCTACAACTCTTCCCAGTGGGGAGCTGTTGTTTGTTTCCTAGACTTAACTCATTTGCATGCAACCTTTATGATTTTGCACACAGCTACATACATCTCTCTTATTAGCCACTTAATATTGCCTTTACATTCATTCACTTTTAGACTTGGCTTCTTCCTAAACAAATTTATCCATAAAATGACAGGTTTAACGTATAGTTGATTTTCTTATATAAAATGGATATGTTATTCTTCTCTGTGTGATCCAATGTCATCCGACTATGAGAGATATTGTTGTAAATGTTTAGGTATGAGTTCAATTTTCAAACATAAATTGTCTGCTGCTTTCTGGCTATGTGATTTTAGCCAAGTAACTTAGCCTATCTAAACCTAAATTTCTTAATTATGAAGTAGCTAAAATAATAGCATTTTTAAAAATTTTATTTAATTTTTAAATTTTTTTTTATTGAATCACATTGAGATACACAGTTACAAGGTTTTCCTGTTTGAGTTTCAGTTATTTAATGTCTAACTAGTTGGCATATGTTAGGACGTCTTCAAAACTCATAAATTGAAGAGTTAAAAACCTTATACCGAGTTGCCCCCCACAAGTGGATCTCTGGCACAGCCATGGCTCCAGAAGCACAAGGACTTAATGCAGAGACCGGCAGCTTGAGGCAGAAAAGTGAATGGACTATGTGTTAATCCATGCCACCATGCCTGCCTGGAGGAGAAAGGGTGTTGCTCCCTTCCGCCTTTTTCCCTCTGGAAAGATGGCAGCCGCTTCAGAGCTTTGTGGAAATCCAGGTATGAGCCGGTCATGATGGGGCAACTGAAACCTCATGGGAAGGGGGGGCGTAACCGGCTCATCCTTCACGTCCTACCGAGGTGACGAGTTGCCCCCCATGAGAGGCTCTCCGGCACGGCCATGGCTCCTGAGCACAGAAACCAATCTCATAATTATCTGACTCTTAGCAGAAATACTTCCAGGCTTAATAAGTAAAATACCAGAAATCCAAAATCATGTGGCTACAATAGCAGCCACGCGACATCATTTGATTCTTGTAACCAGCTATAGAAAACAAATTATTTCACAATGGCTTTTCAGCATGTCTTATTTGGGGGGTGTAAACTCTAAATAATAATGGTGCATCTTTTTTTCGAAACAATGAATCTAATCAAAGTAGATAGAGTGTTAACTAGAATTCATATGCCTCACAGGCATTGGGAGGGTTGGGAGGGGGGAGGGTTACTGGGGTTCTTGGTGGTGAAAAATAAATATTGGTGAAGGGAAAAATAATGTACCACTGGTCAAATAAAAAAAAACCTAATACCTCACATTGTGACCTTATTTAAAATTAGAGTTGTTGCAAATGTAGTTAGTTAAGTAAAAATGAGATCAGGATTGCATAGGAGAGCCCCATAAATCAAGATGGCCTACTCTCTTTTAAAGACAAAACTTGAGCATACACATTAATAGAGCAAAGATGAAAGATGGAGATGTATTTATATAGAAAGAAATGCCTAAGAGTGCCAGAAAAACATAAATGGAATATTCCCTGACATTGAACCTAAGGGCACACTTAAAGATTAAATGCTATTGGCCAACCAAAGAGAAGTGAATGAGATATCATTGAATTAAGAAACTTCTGCACTCAAAAGAGAGTAAGTACCAAAATAAAAAAGACACCCCAAAGACTATTACAAAATATTTTACCACCACTCTTCTGATAGTGGGTTAATATCAAAGATACTTAAAGGACTGGTAGCACTTTACAAAAAAAAACCCAAACCCATCAAAAAATGAACAAAAACCTCCCCAAGGAAGCCATACAAATGGCCAAAATGTAAAAGAAAAATGCTTTGAATCACTAACCAGAGAAATGCAAATCAAATCAACAATGAGATATCGTCACATAGCAAAGACCCTAGCTCACATTAAAAAGAACATAACCAGCTAGTGCTGGCAGCGATGTGTGAGAAGGGGGCCTTCATTTACTGGTGGGAATATAGACGGTTTAGTCTTTTTAGGGTTTTTATTGTTGTTTTTTAATTTTTTAAATTTTATTAAGGCACAAAGTTGCAACGCAGTTGTTCAACATAGAGTTGTTTCAGACATACGGTGTTCCAACACCAATCCCACACTCATGTCCCCTTCCCTCCACCAATGTTCCCTCCCACCCCCAGTATGCCCTTGGCCAGCATATACCAAATTTATTTCATATTACTTGCTCTTAAAAAAACTTAAAGGAACAGCAAAAGGAATTTTCAGAAAATAAATCAATAATAGTCAATTTGTGATAATTGCTATATGTTCTAACCTTTCTTGAACTACTAGAGGACAACTCACAACTAGTGAGTGCAATAGTCAGTACCACGCATTGTGAATTTTCTTCTGTCCTTAAAAAGAGCTATTTCCGCTTCTTGCAAAACTGGTTTCAAGGCTATAAATTCCCTCTGCTGTTGTCTATCCATTTTTTTTTCAAATTTGAATGATAATCTAGTTAAATAGAGTATTTTTGGTGAAATGTTTATTTTGTTGAGGGTTTGTATTAGTTACTCAATTCTCTCCTGGCTCATAGAGTCTCATTTGATAGATCTTCTGTAGTTTTTATGGGATTTCTTTTGTAAGTTCCTTTTTAGATCCTGCTGATTCATTATTCTGTCTCTAACTTTGTATTTTATAATTTTGAGTATGATGTGTCTTGTGATTTTCCTGTCAACTCTATTTTCATTGGGAATCTGCGGAACTGTTGGGTTTTAGTGCCTATAATCCTCAACTCTGGGAAATTCTTACTGATGATTTCTTTAACTATTGTATCTTTTTTTTTAAAAAACTCATTTATTTTCCATCAACCTTATTTTCATTTCCCATTTGAGTCTAGAAGAACAGCTTAAGACCACTCGGTAGTGGTTCCAACCCACGCAGTGGCCTGAGCAGTGGGAGCTGCAGACCAGTCTTCTGTGGCATGCTGAGCACTCCAATTTCAGTAGGGAACTGATGAATGGGCACAGAGGGCATCTGAACCCCTTCAGTCTGAAATCTCAGGCTGAGTCGTGGTAAACTTCGGAGCTGGGGCAGTCCATTCACCCTGGAATTCCTCCTTAGCCACAGCATTCTCAGCAGCAGTCTGCTCTTCCTTTTCAATCTCCTCGGGATCTCTGTAGAAGTAGAGATCAGGCATGACCTCCCATGGGTGTTCCCAGGAGATGGTGCCTTGCGTGCACAGAACCTCCCGAGCCAGCATCCACCATATGAGATCCACAGAGTGAGCTCCCTTGTTGTTGCAAAGATTGGCTATGTCCATATAGTGCAGAGGAAAGAGTGTGTTACACAGAACAATGCAGACAGGTTAATGTAAGACGCCTCTGTGAGGGGTTGGTGGTCAGCCCTGGGATCAGTAACCACCAGAAGTCTCAGCTCCCGGAATGCCTGCCTGGATTTGGTTGGTGAAAGTTCCAGGAGTGAAGCGGCCAGCTATTGGAGTGGCACCCATGGCAGCAGCGAACTTCAGCGCAGCACGCTGGCCAGTACTCCTGGATGAGATCACACTGACATCAGCTGGGTTTTCAATGGCAACAATGGCATGAGCTGCCAGCAGAAGCTTCTCCCAGGTTCTCTTCAAATTTATGATGTTAGATGCCATTCCTTTTCCTTTTGTAGATGTACTGCTCCATCTGGAAGTCCAGGTTGGTGCCATTAAGTGGGTGCCTGCTGCAAGGAATTTCAGGACATCCTCCTCCTTCATCTGCAAGACAACGAGGGCTCTGTACATTGTGAAATTTCTCTTTAAGTTACGATGGGAATTGTGTACAACACCATATGGACCCCTCGCTGGGCAGTGCGGAAAGGGCTATTGTATCTTCTTCATCACATTTGCCCTCCTATTCTTCAGAGACTGACTATTCTTATATTTTTTCCCTCGAACTCATCCCTAATCTCTGGTAAACTCCTTATTTCTTTTTAGACTTTTTTCTATTTTCTGCTATTTCATAGCAGTTTTTTCTTCCTCATCTTGACTCTTTGATCTTTTAATCAGCTGCTGGTTGCTAACATTAACTTTTTTGTATCACCTAGCATACTCTTTATTTCTGTCATTTCTGATGGTAGCTTTTTCTAAAAAAAATTTAGACTCATATTTTCTTGTGTTTTGCTACCTGCTTATGTCATTGTTTCTTTGAACTCATTGAACATCCTCATAATGGTGTCACCAAAGACATTGTCTGAGGATTATTGACCTGTGTGGTGTGGTTTATGATTGGGTGATATTGTTTTTTTGCACCATTGAACTTGGTGGCTTCTACATGTTTTTTCCATTGGTTTTCTAGTGTTCTTGCTGTGCTGGGGTGAGTCTTTATAGCTAGACCCTCTGAAGATACTGAGGGATTAGGCTGGAGGTTCTTCTCTGCCTGTCCTCACTGAATGACAGGAAGCACAGCTGTGAGCAGCATGTAATTTGTTCAGTAGATCAGTTATATGGTCTCTTACATGGCCACATGCCACAGGAGCAATGGTCAGGCCCTTAATATGGTGCAGGTCAAATGTGGAGGCTGCTGGGATCTACCCAGAAAGGGAGGGGCTCTGCCTCTTATCCCAGAGTAGGCTCAGTTGTCAGCTGGAGGCAAGCCTCAACTAGAGTAGAGGAGCAGAAGGTCAGGAAAAAGCTGTGGTCTCTGGTCAAGTCTTTTTGGAAAATAATATGGACATTTCTCAAAAGATTACAAATTAAATTTTCACATGACCCAATAATTGCCTTCTTTGGCATCTTTCTCAAGGGACCAAAACACTGTTCATAAAAGACATTTGTAAAGCCTTTGTTCACTGCAGTTCTCTTCACAATAGCCAAATCTGGAAAGAACCCAGGTGTCTTAAGAACATGTGACGGGGAAAGAAACTATGATATATATATATATGTATATTAATACTACTTGGCTATATATATTATACATTAATATATATTACATATTAATATATATATATATATAATGGAATACTACTTGGTTGCAAGAAAGGATGAAATCATGGGATTTACTGCTATTTAAAGGACCTGTAGAGAATCAGTGAAGTTAGTCAGAAGGAGAAGAACCTACAGAAAATGATTTCTCTCATATGCAGGGTATTACCAAAGCATAGTAGAAGAATAACAATTGTTCAAAAGCAACAAAAACTGAAAATTACCCTTCAATAGAATGTAGACCACAGGGGATGAAAGGGTAGAATAGGATGAGAAAGGGACACTGAGATAACAGCTGGAATGTGTCAGGCATGAAATTCTATCAGCAACAGTATTGTGAACCACAGGGCATAAAAATATTTTAAGAAAGTGTCTGTCTAACCGTACAGTGTCTGTACTGCAAACCATAATGACCAAAAGGAAAGAGAGAGGGGGCTAGAGTGTCTTTTGTAGAAGCTGACTGGGCATAGGAGGAAGGGGGGATAAGGAAGGAAGTTGGGGACATTGGTGGTGGGAAATGTATACTGGTAAAGGGATGGGTGTTGGAACATTGTATAACAGGAACCCAAACATGGACAGCTTTACAATTGTTTGTCTCATAGCGATTTAATTTAATTTAAAAAAATTAAAAATAGGGGGCTGGAGTGATAGCATATCAGGTAGGGCGTTTACCTTGCATGCAGCCAACCCGGGTTCAATTCCCAGCATCCCATATGGTCCCTTGAGCAGTTCCAGGAGTAATTCCTGAGAGCATGAGCCAGGAGTAACTCCTGTGCATTTCTGGGTGTGATTCAAAAAGAAAAAAAATTCTAAAAATAGAAAGAAAGAAAAATGTCTGTCATGGAGACAGGTGAGTCAAAGGGGTATTTGCTAGGGTGCTGGTGAGAGGGGAATTAGGAACATTAGTGGAAGATGACACTGCTGAAAGGGTTTGGTGTTGAAACTTTGTATGCCTGAAACGCAATCAGAAATAATTTTGTAAATCACAGTGCCTTAAAAATAAATATTTTTTAAAAACAATTTAATGAACTTTTCTTAGAAGAAAAACAAAAGGTAAATTTTATGCCCTCCTTCATCTCGTCCTTCCCCTTTTCTTATTTTTGTGATGATAGGTTGAGGTAGGTATTCAGCTGAGCCAGTCACTGAATGGTTAAACACTAGTTCGAGCAGTAATGTACATATTCTATTCCCAATTCATTTTCTCAGAGTTAATCAGTTTCTGAAATTCTCCTGGCCTCTCTGTGAAAAATGGCAGAAACCCTAACCCATTCCCTTCCCCAGCTACACAGTAACTTAATAACAATATCATGGATGTCACAGTACACAGGAGACTCCAACTGTACTGGCTGCTGAAATGTTCTTGTCTTCTCATAGGAACAGAAGAAGCACCACTAATCTGGTTGTTAGCTGAATTAACATTGGGAAATAGATACTCAGGTGCTTGTCTATTTTATCCTGTGTACCAGAGACAGTTCTCAAAGGGAGTTTTGCAACAAGACTTTGTTCTGACCCTTCCATTTTCACTCTTGATTACACTTTGCAGCAATACTCCATCATTTAATTCATTCATTCATCATCCTGTTATTCGTCGATTGCCTCGAGCAGGCCCCAGTAACGTCTCTTTCATCCTAGCCCTGAGATTATATTCAAGGCTCTTTAGGAGAATAAGACCCATCATTGTTACTGGTATTTGGCATATTTGGTGCGCCACGGGGAGTTTGCCAGACTCTGCCCTGTGGGCAGGCTATATGCGATAGCCTGCAAGTTTGTCCAGAGTAGGAATGAGATACTAAGATATCATAAAAAGATGTCCTGATAAGATGTCGCAATAAGTTGAGCTGTACCTGCTCGATGCCATCCAAAGGTCAGTCTCTTTGAAGGGGGCTTCGATGACAACCACAGAGAGAGGAGACTGAACAGGAAGCTGATCAAGTCAATTAAGAGGTGGGCAGCATCCGTGATGATAGCAAGACTCCCAGCAATGTGCCCACCTAGGAGGTGCAGAAGATTACACAGGGTTAGTGCCCAGAGGACAGCGAAATTCACATGCCTGCTAGCCACAGATGCTGAAGATACTGCAGACAAGCAGCTTCAGAAGGGAAAGCACCTCCGTGTTGATTTAATCAACCTCTTCTTCCAAAGACTCAGATGGTAGATCAGATTTAAACAAGTAGAAATAAACCTCAAGGGAGAAGCCATTCTTGGGAAAGCAAAAGAATAGATTAAAAGGGGGGAAGGGAAGTGAGGCATTTGGAGAACATCTGGTTAAACCAGGGACAAGGACTCCAAAAGGTAAAAAAACAAATTGATAAGGAGAGCCCCAGGGTCTCACATCACAGGAGGAGGACCTAGTCTTTTGTCTGCAATCCAGGTTTGGTAACCATCCACTGATGAGTTTTCACCCGACCTGATGTTTTAACATCACCTTTACCTTTTCCTTGTGTTCCATTAATTTAGATTATCTACTGATTATCAAGAGCTGTGATATGCAGAGTGGGAAGCAGTGAGGAAAAGAATAGTACCTTCCAAGTGGGATTCTTGCCTGCAACAATACAATAAATTACAGGAAGCGAACCCAGCTGTGGGAGCCCCTGCTTGCCTTGCCTTCCATTTGGTGTGCTCTGCTCTACTTCCCTCGAGTTCTCCGTTGAGAAAAGACCTCCAGCCTCTCAAATGGAAGTCAAAGGAAAACCTTGTCTTTTCCTCCTCGTATAAGGCTTCTTGTTTGGGAGCAATAACCTTTATTGCTCTTACTGTGCCTTTACAACAAAGAGCTTGCGCTGACAGATTGGTTCTCTCTGCTGTTTTTTATTGCTTTGTGTACTATCCGGCAACACAGACTGTCAGTCATCAGCACCTCCATCATCAGACTCACCTTGTCTCCACTAATAATTTTTAAAAATTACATATATGGCTTATAATTGCAATAATCCCCACAGACCGCTGGCTCTAGCTGTAGTTAATAACTGGTTTGTCAAAGTTTAATGGTCTGAGGCAAAGTAGTCTTCAAGCTTGTTACTGAGCTGTCAGTGCAAAAATCGGAATGATTCATTAACCAAAAAGCAACATTTTGCTAACAAATAAGCTGTCCTTCCAATTATCCTCTAATGCTGCTCTAACTGCCAAATTTGGGCCTGATAATAAAGCTGCGTTAATAATGCATTCTTCCTTGCCTGGAGAATGACTACATGCAGATAAGCAGCATGTTGCAACCTCAGCAATGAAGGATGGTGATGATTCTATGTGCTGGGCTAAAATTGTAGCTTCAGTCAAGGAAATCAAATCTTACAGGGCTACTTCCATGGGCTCAGCAGAATCAGGAGGCAATTGAGAAATGTTATAGGTTTGCTTTGCAAGATGCATATTATGAGGAAGGCTAAGGAAACAAGATCCATTTTGTAACATCAGGGCATCATATAAAATCATTGTAGCACTGTATATCCTCAAGCAGGCTAAACCCTAGAAAGCAAATTGTAAGAGGTAGTTTGTACCTAACCTTGCAATTGTTTCTGAAAGCATGTGATCTTATTGATGATTAACTCAATCATCTAGCCAATATTTATCGAGCCCTTTCTCTGCATAGTAAAAGACAAACATGGGTAAATTAAGTAAAGCCAGAGTCCTTCTTTCCACTGCTCTTATTGCCTACTACTCATTGTACTAAAGACATGGAGAATGGGGCAGGAAATCAGAAAATCACACTCAGTGGGCTCACCGATGAACTTCATAGAAAGAGGAATAATAATTACCCAGAGAGGGATTTTTAGAAGGAGATCAAGGCAGGGATAGGGGATGAGAACAGAGTATGTTTTCTTTGGAAAGGAGGAAGCAGGGAATGTTAGCATCATAACAGGAAATGGCACTGGGTTGCAACCCTTGTGTGGGATATTCTATGTCATGATAAAGAATTTCATTGCTATCCTATGGACTAAGGGGATCTACTTATGACTCTGAGACACTTACAAAGGAAATTACAATATAGGCATGAGTAAAGCAGTAACAACTATGTTTCTGGATTACTTAGCGAATGTAGAATTAAGGATATTTTTAATAAAATATAAAAATCACAGAAAAGGCCCAAGTTGAGGAAACATTATTTATAGTCTGTGGGTTAAAGATGACAGACGGAAAGAAGGAGCATTGGGCCTGGTTTTGTTGGGCCCAATTTAGAGATTTGGTATTTAGGACACAGTACATTTTTCCTAGAAAATAAAAACATCTCAGCAAGGCTAAAAAATTTGAACCTAATAACTTTATATCTGTTTACCATTGGTCAACCAACTATTGTGTTACCCATTTACATTTTTTAAATTATTTTTCCTATGAATACTATTACTAAGCTATATTGATAATAAATCTGTGCTAGTAAGGCATTAATACAAATGTGTTATTATTATCAATGTATTATAAAAATACTATATAAAGGTCAGAGGCTAACTGCTTGCCTTATATCCTACCCACCTGGACCCATATTCCTAGCATCATAGATGGTGTCCTGAACACACTATGAGTCTTTCCTTTGCACAGAATCAGCCTCTGAGCACTGATGGCTGTGGACCCCCAAACAAAAATTATTTTACAAATAAACATACTATATAACATGTTAGATCAAAATCTCATGAATTTATTATTTATCATTTGTACAATGTACCACAATTTGAATTTTTATACTTGGATATATCCTAAATTTTCAGTACAAGAACCATACAAAATATAACTGGGAGCCAGAACAATAGCCTAATGGGCTGGAGTATATGTTTTGCAAGTAGGATTTCTGAGTTAGATGCTCAGCACCACATGATCCCTCAAGTACTAACCAGGTGTGACCTAAAAATATATAAGCACATATGTAAGTTGGCCTTAGCTGCTGAAAATTCCTGGCTCTGGTGCAGTGTTAGCAACAGATAATGCTGGATGATGTGATAATCACCAAATTTGCAGATGAGCTTACTAACACTGCACCAGAGCCAGGAATTTTCAGCAGCTAAGACCACTTTGAGATGCCACCTTTCCCATTCTGCTTCTAGCTCTGAATTTCTATCTTGCAACACAAAACAACATGTCCTGTCTATTTTGCTTTTTCCAGAAGTAGCACTTGTGCTTATTTTTCTGACTTTTTAGTATTTGTATGTTTTGGTTTGAGTTTGTTGTTGTTCTCAGTTTACAGTGTCCTATCTTTCTTTTTTCTTTTTTTCTTTCTCTTTCTTCTTTCTTCTTTTTTTTGATAAGCAAGGTAGTTTTTTATTAAAACTTATATAGAAATATGTGAATGGAGCAAAAGTGAAAATTGAAGAGAGAACAAAGACTTCTTCCAGCTGGAAATAAGCAAGCAAAGAAACATAAAGCCTAGAAAGAAAGATATGTGTTCAAGGGAAACTGGGGCTTGAAGAACAAGTCTTTTTAACTGGATACAGGTTTACATCTGAAATGTTACTAAACTTTATGACATCTCTATAATTAGGGTAACATTAGCCTTCAGAAGGAATCATCCTTTAATAGGTTCAAAGACCTATTAACGGTGGACACATTGGTGCTAGTAGCCTTCTTTTTATTCCTTCCTCCATTCTGCTCTTTACTCTGTGATCAGTTTTCTCTCTAAACGCAGATTTATGACTTGGTTCTTCCTTGTTGTAAATGTCAATGACACACTGCCCTCTCCTCCAAGACTTACAAGATGAATCCAGATTCCCTGGCCAGATCTCAAGACCCTGCTTCAGTTCCCAACTGAGATTCTAGTTTCATTCTCCACCAGCCAAGCTTTACCATATGTTTCTGCCTAAGACCAGCTCTTACAATTGTAACTCACAAACTCAGGACTCTGGCTTACACAATGTACCCAGATAATAATTTATTGCCTCAAATAACTGAGAACAAATCTGGATGGACTGGATTGGGTTCAGTCTGATCTTAAAGTAGAAAAACATGGAGCCAACCAATAGGATAGCAGGAAGGTCACTTGCCTTGCACACAGTCAATCTAGTTTAATTGCCAGCACTTCATATGGTCCCCTGAGAGAGTTCAGGGGTGATCTCTGAGCACAGAGCCAGGAGTAAGACGTGAGCACCGCTGGTTGTGTTCCCCAAAACAAAACAACACAAAACAAAAATGTAGAAAAATGCTTTAGGACTTTGCCCTGTCTCTCCTCTGATTATGCATTTCTCTACTAAAGACAGACTTCTTTCCCCTCAATAGAAAAGGTGGGACCTGGAAGCTCCAAATTTGAATCATTTAAGTCAAGTATTTTAGTGGAAAGAAGGTTTTCTCCTTCAACTTTTCATAAAAAGCTAGAGGTCCTGATTAATTCAGCATCCCATCTCACACACAGCCTTTCACATGAGCAAGATATCTTGGAGCCAGGACCTAAACAGCAATCAGCAGGAATGGTAGGAGGCTCATTGAACAAGCAGTGCCAATTAACTCACATACGTGGCATTTCACCAGAATCATTTGCATTTCTTTGAAAAAGCACAAATTTCCTGTCGTGTTGTAGAACTACCTACCTACTCAAAAACTGTCCACATAAGACTGTTTACGATGCCCTGGACCACAGCATTAGCCAGGTACTGATCTTCCAGATCCCTGTCTCTGAAAACCACCCTCCACATTCCTCTTCATCCACTCAACTCATCCATCCTTCAAAGCCTTTCTCACTCTCTTATTCTACACCCAGACTTCCCAGATACCCAAAATCTATCTGAGAATAATAATTGCTGCCTGCCATGTTTAGAGAACCTGGAAAGCTACCAAAAGTATCCTGCCCACACGGCAGAGTCTGACAAACTCCCCGTGGCGTATTCAATATGCCAAAAACCAGTAACAATAATGGATCTCATTCTCCTGACCCAGAAAGAGCCTCGAATGTGGCACTTTTTAAAATCTCAGGGCTAGGAGGAAGGAGACGTTACTGGGGCCTGCTCGAGGCAATCAATTAACAGCAGGATGACAGTGATACAGTGATGGTCAGGGAGAAAGTAACTTATGACCTGGGGTGCTTGATTGGTGGCCAGAGTTCTTATGAGTATGGGATTGTTAAGAGAAGGTTTCTTCTCAGGTAAAAATGCGTACACAGAAGCAACAGAGCTTATGGGTTACTTTGCCTCACCTGTGGAAATTGCTGAAACAGAAGAATTATATAAGAAACTTGTAAAGGTGAGAGATTGATAGACACTTGGTAGTCAAATGTTAAGAATGACTACCTTAGGTTAGGTTTATTGGTCACACCCATCCCAGTGCTCCTGAGTCACTCCCATTCCTCTGTTTATCTGTAAACTCTTCTCTGTGCTTTCCTCCTCAGCCAGTTAATCACCTTTTCTCCCTAATCAGATTCTGTTAGCTTGTAAGATCAGATCCTTCTAAGGACAATGAACTTGTATTGTAAGCAATGTCCTTTCTGTATGGACACAGGAAGACAGTTAATATTATGCTTTGTAACTTGGGAGTTGATTGACTCTGAATAATATTTACTCCTGGGTATCTGCTCTCTTGACTCAGTTGCCCTTAGTTCCTAGCACCCCAAAAGCAGAGTCCCGATGAGGGACTGAATGGATCCAGGGCAAGCTGTGAGCTACCCTGGCATTGAAATGGGCCAGGTCAAAGCGACACAATACTCAACTATAAGTTGAGGGCATGATCATGGACAAATGCTGTCATGATCCAAAAGTAAGTAACGAGGAGACTAGAACCCTGCTGGGGCTAGGAAGACTAACCTGGCCTGAGGACTGCAGAATGTATAGTGAGATGTTTATATCTCTTACTGTGCTCACACAGAATGACCTTCCTAGAAATATTAGAATTAGATTTACTACAACTATTTAAGTAGATTACTAGCTGAGGAAAGAACACACCCTTGTTAGGGTCCCACCCTTGAGTGAATCTAGTAATCTGAAGTAATCTCTTTAGATGAGATTTTATCCTTGAGTTTATCTCCTGGAGGAGTGGTCTGACGTCTCTTTGTTGATTTGTTAATGTTCAACCCACCTTTGTGTCACCACCCTACGTGATTGCTATATAAACTAAGAATGTAAGCTCAGAGAGAGCAGAGTCAGAAATGAGAGGGCTCAGGCTCCAATGATCCAGAGTCGGAGCCAGAAGGAGAAAGGTTCCAGATTGGGGCCCAGGGGAGAAGGAGCCAGAGGAGAGACAGGAGTGAAGAGGATTGGAATAAACTACAATTATACCAACCAGCCTGGCCCTAGTTTTTTCCTTTGTCTGCCCTTGGCCAACAGCCGTCTCGATCCAGGCCACACACAGCGGCTCAAGAGCACCTAACGCGGGCGGTGAGAGAGCCATCCAGAGAGCCCGTGAACACACAACCTTCGGCGTGCTAAGATTTTACATCAATCCAGTTCAAATTCCAATTGATTGTCAGTAGTCGTTCAGAGTCTTTACTGAAGTTATATTAGAATTTATAGATGATAGTTATTAAAAATTAAAAGACATAGTTGCTTACTCCAAGCTTCCCAATTTCCCCTAAAATATGTCATTTTACAGCAAAATAATAGGTCATATAAAAAAAGTGCAAGGAGGAAGTAACTTTTATAGATGAGAGCTTTTTTTCCATTTAGAATATTACTTAAACATCAGCTGAAGAGAAAAGTCATCTATGTCAGCATCCACATGGGTTTAGAGAAAAATAGAAGAAGAAAGTAGGAAAGGTAGGAAACACATCTACACTTCTTTCTGAGCTGTGTTTTCATGGGATGGTGCCAGAAATTAATTTTGTAAGCTAATAGCTTTCATAAATGTCCTTTTGAAATCATCTTCTTAATGGTTTCTGGCATCTAGAATTACCATTATGTCAATCATGGGTGCTTCAGTACCGTCTGAAATCTATGAATTCCAGCAATACTAACAGGATTCCTGTGGAATAATACATCAGTAGATTTCCAAATGGGATTTGGAAATCCAAAATCCTATTTCCAAAATAGAGCTGTCAAAAGTAACTTCTTTGCAACATCCTTAAGCTATTGGGTTTCCTTCAAATCACTTATCCTGGTTTGAGAAATTGTATGATGCAATTATTTTTAAAAACTTTGACTAGAAGGTTACTTTCTAGCCATAGATTTTCTTGGAATCAATGGTTCTAACTTTTTTCCCCTTACATAAAACTATCTAAGACAGAGTGTATTGGAGAGAAGACTCGAGACAATTCTGATTGCTCACCAGCATGAAAATAAAAATAAAAACAGCTGAGTACACTGTATTTTTCTGGTCTAGATTATTTTGAATTCTTCCCCTTTTTTGATACAAAGGAAAAATGAAACTTAAATTAAATAACAGAGCAAAATAGCAGCTACAATGGAGTGTCAGTTACTTGTAAGTCTATATTCTATTAACTTATCATGTCCTTTTTAAACCTTTTGGAAAAAAAGTCACTAACATTGCATATCAATACCTTTGGATTAAAAAAGTTTAAAATTACACAGAATTTTATTAACAAAATTAAATAAGAAAAATAACTAAATAAGCATTTAACACTTTATATTAAATTCTGCAATAATAGTAAGACCCTGAAGACAAAAATTTACAAAGATTTTTAAAATTCAAAAAAATGTAGCTATATATTCAAGAAGTAGTATACAAATAATAGATCAATTGATAGATAAATATCTACCAACTTAAATCAAAGGCATAAAATAAGTAAACAATATTAAAATTTAAAAAGAATAAATAAAAATACCAATATGAAGCTTTAATATTTCACTGTATATCCATTTAAAATTTTAATGAGATAAGTTACTGAGAAAACATAAATGACATTTATTGAAGAAGCAGAAATGTCAATAAATGTAACAGATACTTTAAGTTGTATTAAAAATTTTTTTCCATGAACGATTCCAAAGCACATACTTTTGGGGAACTTTTCTTACAAACATTGAGATCATTACAAAGTCATACAATTGTCTTAGTTTCATTATAAAGGGAAAATTATATGACTAAAATTATCATTTTAAAATATGTCATTCTGAGCCTTGTATTCAGCCAGTCTGGGTTCAATGCCTCATAGCACATGTGTTCTCCTGAACACTGTCAGAGGTAACTCCTTAATAGGACCCATAAATAGCCCCTGCATATCACCAAAGGTGGCCCAATTCCCTGCAAAATAAAAACATAGGTCATAGTACCTAGAACATAGTACAACAGTTAGGTAACTTTCCCTGCATGCAGCCAGCCTCGGTTCAATCCCTGAGCATTGCCAGAGATAATCCTGAGAACAGATCCACTGAGCACTGTTGGGTGTGGCCCTTCCAAAAAACATAACAAAATAACAAAACATAGTTCTGATTTTAAAATTTCAAAAAGTACCCATAGTGATGAAAACGAATTAAATTTTAAGTATCAATAATAGTAAAAATATCCAACTGAGAATTTTCTTGATTATAAATAAGCAATGTCTCAAACAAATACCATCATGGTCAGTTTGAGGTATAATATAGTGAAAGAATAAAAATATAAGTTCTGAAATTCAGACTGCCTACCTACTTACAGGTATTATTCACATAGAGGCTTGACTATTTGTGCTTTGGAGTTTCTAATCTGTAAAGTCAAACTAATAATAGTACCGACTTTTTGGGAGTTTCATTAGTACCAAGTAACCCACAGAAGATACTACAGTTTATGGCACGTATTAAGTATTGAATGAATATAACATCACAATGCTGTGAATAAAAAGGTAGTATCATATTAGAAATTTCTTAATACAATATATATATCAACATGGGTCAAGAAATCTATAAAAGAGCTATTACAAAACCATATTTTATAGAAAATGCATGTTAAATTATTTGTTAATCACTAGAACAGATGATTCTTCGTTAGAAAAAAAATTATCTAAACTCTCAGAAAGTTTCATATTCAACAAACAGTTGAACATAAGATATGATTTAGAATATGATATTATTTACACACAAATATAAAACATTTTGAAGAAATAAATATGAAGTGGTGATAAATAGGTAAATAAGTATTTTTATAAAAAGAGATAGTACCTTGGAGCTGGAGAGATAGTATAGTAAGTAGTGGGCTTGTTTTGCATATGGCAGACCTGAGTTTGATCCCTGATATCCCAAAAGGCCCCTGAGTCTGCCAAGAGTGATTCCTGAGCCCAAACCCAGAAGTAATCACTGAGCACCACTGGGTTTGCTCCCCCCGCCCCTGCGGTATCTTTGGGGATGGGTAAGAGGATAAAGAGAATGAAAGAAAATTAAGTAAGCTCCATTCATAATAACAATAATACACTGTTGCATATCAAATAAGTAAAATTTGAACTTTCAAGAATCCATTTGTAATCTAAGTCCATTTTATAAAGACCTAACCAACTGGAAAATAGGACATGAGAAAAACGGACATCCCATTCACCTTAGGAAAGAACAAAGTGAACAAATAAATATCTAGCAAGAAATAAGATGTCCCTGTATAAAAAAGACAAGAAAACAGACTGAGACAAGATCTTGTTAGGACATACAGAGAATTTGATAAACTGAGAAACGTGTCCAATTCCTGGGAGAGAAGGAACTGACCATTTTAGGAATTTGTGTTCCCAGGTTAGTGGTCTAATAAAATCATAATTGGATTTTCAAAGAAACCAAGCAAAATGATTCTCATGTTTAATTACAATAATAAATAGAAATGAATAAGTAGCCTTTATCTTTTTCTTGTTGAGCAAAAAATAATGAGAAAGAACAGCAGGCATTATAACATATAAATCTACATTAATTAAAACTGTTATCACTGACAGAGAGCAGCAACACAGATCAATGAAACACCTTAGAAGCAAACCCTACATTTTATAAACCTTTGATAAATGATCAAAGAAGTAGCAAGAATCAATAGAGGAAATAAATATTTAATTACTTCATGGGTGATGCTGAAAATATTTAAATTCGCACTGATTTAAAATTAAGTGCAAAAGTACTTAATAGCAACAAGATGATATTTATCTTTTCAATACATAGAGAAGGATTATTAAGGACTGAAAGTATGAAAAGAGTGGTTAAAAAACATCTCAAAAACATTTTGATGAAATTTTTTAAATTTAAAACTTCTCTGAGTCAAGCAAAAGATTAAATCAAAATTTAAAAGCAAATAATAAACTGAAATGCACTAACAGATGTAACAGAAATTTAATATCCCAACTATGTAAAGAGCTTTGGAGATCAATACAATTCCAAATCACCTAAAACACACAAAGAGCAGACAGGAAGCAGCAAGCAGAAAATGCATTAGCAGAAGTACCAATCACCAAGAAGAATGCAAAAACATGCTAATGATCCACAAGGAAAAAAATGAATATTAAGATTAAGCAATGATCGATCATTGTATGACTAAAACTCAAACAAAGCTTTGTAACTGTAGCTCATGGTGATTCAATAAAAAGAAAAGGAAAAAAAGAAGAGAAATTAAGCATATCTGGCTACACTTTATCTACATTAAAAAAGAATTTTTATTATTTAATAAATTCTGGAAGAACTGATAGACTTGAAGAAACATTCTCAAGTAATGCTGGCAGACAAAAAAAAATGTCAGTCTTTCTGCATCGCTGTTTGGCAATGTGCATGAAGAAATGATGAAAATATTCATGTACTTCAGCCAGTCATTTTGACTTTTAAGAATATACTTAAAGGGATTAGTCAGAAAGATAGGAAGTGTTTTATTTAAGATTTCACTACAGAATTGCCCAGAGCAGAAAAACAATTCTGTACACTTATACAGAAAGATGGGTATCTAAATCACAGAGGAACATATTATTGCATATTGTTCAGGCATAAAAGTGGCCCGGAACAGTATTTGAAGGCATGGTCAAAAGCATTCAATATGGCATATTACATTTTTTAAAAATCACTGCAACTGATGAGTAGAAAATATATCTCATAAAAGAGCTCTATAATGTTATTGAATGTTATTATTCAAATGTGATGAATTGTATTGTTTGCTTCCATTTTCCAACGTATCCATACTGAACTCAATGCTACTTTACAGAAAACATTGACAACTTACTTTAAAAGAACAACTGTGATAACCCTTCTGTGATGATGTGAGCTTTTATTTGCTTGTCGAATCAGTGTTTCTGAGAAATACTCACCCACGGCCTCTGCAATCATGAATACGAAGCATATGGTCAAAGCAACACAGAGTTTCCACTTGGCATGGACTTGTTCCTTTGCCCTTTCCTCCACAGCCTTGGAGTTGCTGTGGCAGTGATGGATGGCTCCCGACTCCAGTTCCTCTGGCTTCTCTCCAGGACATTGATCTTTATTCAAATCCTTGGACTGGAGTTCCACACTGTAGATGAGTTGGGCAGAAGAAAAAGTGACCATGTTTGAAACAAACACCTCACTGACAGACCTACCCATTTGCTGTGAGAACACAATCAGGACATTTGCTAAATGACCAGGAGGCTCTTTATACCAGTCCCAACAAAGAAATATCAGTCTAAGCAACAAGCAAGACATTCCCTTCTGAATTCTCAGTGATTAAAAGTTAGGCTTTCAGGTCAGACTCTCTTTCAGTCTGAGCTATCGAATAAGTCACTTAAGAGATATGAAAAGAGAAAAGAAATAGATATATGTGGATGTGATTTCTTCCCAGTTACTTCATTCTGAAAAGATTTTAGGCACTGCTAGAAGTTAATAGAAAGGGAAATGGAGTGCTGGGTGTGTTTCTACTATGAAGTAGTGTTCATAGAAACAAATATTCCAAGCTACCACTCTCCACAGCAGCACCGTCAAGGGATAAGAGTGCATTTTCTGATTGAACCCAAATACACCCTCAGGAACTTTCTAGCTCAACTTTGTAGATAATTTCTATAAACCAGAGTTATCATGGAAGCTCTCAACGAAATTGAAATTTATTTCTACAGTGCTTCCTAAAGCAGGCACTGTATATCATTCTGTTCAAATACAATTATTAAGTCATTTATAGAATTATAGCATTTCACAGATTGAATGAGTACATATAATATTTAGCAAAACCCAGCTGAAATAATAAAGTTGTGAGAGGTTAAGTAATTTCCTGAGATCAGATAAGAAGGAAACAACAGAGTTGGAGTTCACAGCCTCCTGTTTTTCTAGTGTGCTACACATTGCCTCTTTAACTGCGCATTAGTCAGTATTCTAAGACCTAGCTTTGCAAATGTCAACGTCCATGGGTCAGAAACTAAGCATATTTTTAGTTTTCTCATTAACTTATTAGGAAGAATTAGATTCTTATCATTTAAAACTTTTCATTCATGGCTTTTAAAGGTATAAACAAAAATAAATTAGTCTCCACTTGAAGAGCTATTTCATTTGTCTTATCCCAATTGGAATTGAAAGCCTGATGGTTTTGGCTTAGATGGAAATTATTACAATGATTCTAATTATAATTTTTCAATAAAATGATATTCATCATAGAAAATCTTATATTACAGAAGAGCACAGAAGAGAAAAAACACTGCTGAGTCCCTGCCTTTAGGAGACACGCACAAATAATATTTTGTTGCTTAACATTGTAGTATATAAACACATGCTTTTTTTACACAATTATAGGTCATAGATTGTGATTCTTCATTGCAAGCATAAATAAAAAGTTCATATCAGAATTATTCATAATCTGTGTACTGAAAGTAGATAATGGACCAAACATGATAACCTCTCAGTATCTGTATTGCAAATCATAATGCCCCAAAGTAGAGAGTATGGGAAATATTGTCTGCCATGGAGGCAGGGAGAGGTTGGGAAAGGGGGGTATGCTGTGGATATTGGTGGCGGGGAATGTGCACTGGTGGAGGGATGGGTGTTTGATCATTGTGTGATTGTAACCCAAGGATGAAAGCTTGTAACTATCTTACAGTGATTCAATAAAATTTTAAATAAATAAATAAATAAAATGACTTACTGATAGCCAGCCTATCAGGAAAAAAAAGAATTATTTATAACCTAATTAGTTATTTTTACAACTATTGGTTTTGTAACTGAGAATACCTAATAGAAGTATAAGTCCTCAGACTGATATTTTATCAGAGCTTCAGATATTAAGCTTCCAGTGCTAAATACTCTCCATCTGACCTAATCTGCTCATGAGAGTAAAATGGCTATTCAAAGCCTAATCAAAGCTATGTATTGGCTATTTCCTATACAAAGATAGGTCGGATTCTATACTGTTAAGCAAGACTGAAGAGTTGTATGCTTATTTAGCCAAATCAGAGCCAACACCTATAGCCAGAGATTATACCTTCAATTATAAGCAGTAAGTTTAGACCTTGTGACAATCAGAAGTTTGCCCAAAATTCAAACAGCCTCACTCATAGAGCTGAGAATGAGGCAGTCGCTACCTATATCATGAGACAAGGGAAAGTGGGAGGTGAGTGAAGGAAGGATTTGAAAGGATTAAGATCCATCACAATAAAATCCTACCAAAGATATACCTTTGGAACCTGACACTTTAAACATTGTCAACATTTTTGTGGTTTACTACATTTTCTACATTACTATTTTAGTATATAGAAAATGTTTTGTTCAATGCAGATGTTATAACAAATTTATTATTGAACAATTTGATTTTTTCTAATAATTTGCTCAGAAAAGATTCCTGTGATTCATGCTCTCATAGTTAATTTTACTCGTTATCTACTTTAAAGATAATACTAAATTGTAATTACTTGGTTAAAGAGTACCTATTTTTTTCAGAATTTTGAGGTCTATTACCCAATTGACTTTGTAATGGTTAGACTGTGGCATTAACAGCATTTTATTTTGATCCAATTCAAATAGTCTTTGTTGAAATTAGAACCATTTGGCAATAATTTTAAATAATATGTATGTAATAAATTTGTCTTTATAATGATATGTAATGCTGTATAATGTAGAAGTATGAATAATCAGTTGTATTCAACGTAAAGAAATCTAAGAATGATGAAAAGAACTTCTCTTCAATTAACAGCATTGGGGAAAATTAGATGACCGAAGGCAAAAGAAAAATATAGTCTCACATTGTGTACAAAAGTTAACTTAAAGCAGATAAACTACTTGGATGTTACACCAAAAGGCATCAAATATGCAAAAGAAAACATAAACTCCATGATATTAACTTCCATGATGTCCTTGGGACCTCAACTCCAAAGGCCAAGGAAAACGAAAGCAAAAATAAATGGGATTACATTAAACTAAAAAACTTTAGCAAAACGACAGAAACAATCATCAAAACAAAAAATATAATAATGAATAAGATAAAATGTTTACAAGTTATAACATTCCTCAAATGCTAATATTCAAGTTATATAAAGAACTCATAAAACTCAAAAACACCTGTCCAAAAAAATGGGAGAAGAATTGCACAGACTTTATCAACGAATATATATAGATGATCAGCGGGTTCCTAAAATGTGCATCAGTAATTATCAGTGAAATATACTTAAAACATTACTTCATACTTATGAGAATGCCCCACATAAAAATATTAGAAACAACAAATGTTGGCAAGGGTGTGAAGGAAAAAGAAACCATGTATACTCTTCCTGATAGAATATAAGCTGGTTCAGAATCTATGGAGTCTGAACAATATGAAGATTTTTCAAAACATTAAAATATTTCCATCATATGATCCACCAATTTCATCCTAGGTATTTATTCAAAAAACAAAAACAAAAACAAAAAACAAAAAATTATAAATTCAAAAAGATATATGCATGCTTATGTTCATTGCAGTATGCTTACCTGTGTTCATTCATTGTAGCCAAGATCTATGAATAAGCTAAGTTACCAATGGAAGATGAGTAAATAAAGAAAGATAAATATAGGGTAATCTCACTCATATGTGGTCTATCAAGAAACAAAATACCGTATCACTAAAACATATTTATAGTCTTGTAAACTGTGGGTAGTACTCATGGATTTGTGGAAGAATTTGCCAATGTGGGAAGTCAAAAGATAAAGATTTGTTAGAACACAGTTACAAATGTCCCAAAGGAGGAACAATTGGTCAGATATGTTGCAGGGGCGTGTTTTTCAAAGGCATATGGTTCTGACCTCTTGAGGGTGGTCTGATGGGAGAACAAGATGTACCCATCAGTGGTAAACAGATAGTCCAAGCTAGTGCCCTTTGAAAGTTTCTCTTGGTAACTTTTCATTTATGAAGTCTCATAAAATCATCATTAACCTCTGAATAATGGGAACAGAACTATCTTTCCTTATTTCTGAGTAATGTGAATAATGTGAACAAAAGCATTATAAGCCAATGTAAACCTCAATTAAAATTTTATTTTAAAAAGAAAAATGTAGTCAGAGAGGCCGTTCATGGGCAGCAACTCAGGTTCTCCGTTAGGATGGGGAGGAGGGAGGAGTGGGAGGGCCGGCCCCATCCCCATCTCGTGAGGCCCCGTGAACCTTCTCACTGTGGGCCCAAACCTGTCTGTCCATTGGCCTCTGGAAGATGGCAGCCCCCAAACCACCAGGGGGAAAAGGCGGCAGATGGGCACCTTTCCCCAACTGGGGTGGCAAATCTCAGAATCCAGCGGCTTTGGGCAGAAATGTGTACGGACTCTGAATTAGGTTTTCAGCCCCGGGCCACCCCAGGGTAGCGGCCCCGTGACATCCTATGCTATTCATAATCAGCAATAGAAAATAAAGTGTCTAATGTTAACTTTTTGGCAGATCTAAGTGTTGGGGAAAAATCTCAATTAACAGTGGTGGTGCTGGTGTCAAAATATAGAATATAATCAAAGTAGAGAGAGAGTAATGTGGACATCATCTACCACACAGTAGGGGGAGGGTGTGCGATGGGGGGTATACTGGGGTTATTGGTGGTGGGAAATGGGCACTGGTGAAGGGATGGGTGTTTCATTATTGTATCACTGAGTCTTAAATCCAAAACCTTTGTAACTGCTCTCACGGTGATTCAATAAACAAATTTGAGAAAAGAAAAGAAAAGAAAGGAAAAGGAAAGGAAAAGGAAAGGAAAGGAAAGGAAAGGAAAGGAAAGGAAAGGAAAGGAAAGGAAAGGAAAGGAAAGAATAAAATAAAAAAGAAAAATATAAAGTAAAAAATCTAGGAAGGCTTGAGAAACAGTACAGCAGAAAAGGCACCTGCCTTATGCGTGGTAAACCAGGGTTTCACTCCTGCACCCCATATAGACCCTTCGACACTACCAGGAATGATCCTTGTGTATAGAGCCAGAAGTGAGCCCTGATCACAGGCAGGTCTGACTCCAAAACAAATAAAAATTAAAGTAATCAAATTCTTTTTAAAATATAATAATTGAAGTTCTGTGATTTTAGAAAAGTAAAACCAAATGAATCTCAAAACAGATAGATGACAGGAGATAATAAATATTAGAGTGGAAATCAATAATATAGAAAATAAGCAAATATTCAAAAGTCACCCAGACTTGCTCTTCAGACTCATGTTCTCCTTTGAACACGTATGTCACTTGCTTTTCTGTTTCTTTACTTGCTTATTTCTACCTGGAGAAACCTGAGTTCTCTCTAGATCACATGCATCTTTCTGTCCCCATCTTCCCAAATTTGTTTCAATAAAACTGTCTTTGCGTCACAAAAAAAAAAGAAAAGAAAACAATAAAAAAGTATAAAGTTTTGATCAACGGAGTAATTTTGTGCCTTGCATTTCTAAATAAAATTTAAAAACACGGTTGAAGAATGTTTATGAAATAGAATCAATAGGACTTAATAAGCAGCATTAGTTGACAAGGAATAAAGGAAGATGGGACTCAAGAATGACTCAAGGGTCTTTGCTCAGAGCAACTATAAGGGTGTGCAAGTTTGTGACAGTACGGCTTGCATATTAAGAATTATAACTGTAGCTTCCCACTGATTTACATTCTACTCCAAATCTTACCACTGACCTTATAAATAGTATAAATTAGAGAACATTACTTAATCTTTCTGGGCCTCAGTTTCCCTTTCTACAAGACAGGAAAAAATAAAGCATTTCTGCCAAAAAGTGGTGTCATAAGATTTTTAACTAATTCACATAAAACGTCACAAAATTATCACATTTAAGATAGCCAAGCATTTCTACAAACATTTCCTCATTACCGTTTTTCTTTTGAATAGGCAATGCTTTGAAATAACTTTTGGGTTACACATTTTATAACAAATCTTAATTTAAAAACCAGCTATATTTTTAATATACCTATATTAAAATGTATATATCTATATAAAATATGTATATATAGATATATCTTTAAATATCTACCCATTTACTTCATTACATTATAAATGAAATGCAACACTTTCTAATTCCATTTACACATTAGTTACAACAACTAGAACACTTTAAGAAAGCTTTCTAGTTCTCAACCTTCTAAGTGATGTGGGAGGAATGAGAAAACCCTCAAGAAGGTTACTATGGCATTATTTAACAAAGAATACAATGATTCTTCATGCCTGACAGCTCACATACCCTTTATTTGTTTTTAGTTCTCTAGGGAAGCTTCAGGATTATTGGTTCATTACATAACATAATTCTCAGAATTTCTACCAATTTTAAAACTTCTGAAAATTCTTTATATTATGTTTTTTTATAGTTGAGTTTTTTTAAATTTTTTTTATTGAATCATCATAAGTAAGTAAAAGTAAAGGCCCTCCCGTTGTTCATCGATTTGCTCGAGCGGGCCCAGTAACGTCTCCATTGGAGACTTTGTTGTTACTGTGTCTGGCATATCGAATACTTCACGGGGAGCTTGCCAGGCTCTGCCGTGCGGGCGAGATACTCTCGGTAGCTTGCCAGGCTCTTCGAGAGGGGCGGAGGAATCGAACTCGGGTCTGGCCAATGTTGGCTGCGTGCAAAGCAAACGCCCTACCGCTGTGCTATCGCTCCAGCCCATTGAATCATCATGAGCTACACAATTACAAACTTGTTCATGACTGAGCTCCAGTCATAGCTATTTTAATCTTTGCCTTTTGTGTAAATTTCTTGTTCTCAAATTCATTTATTGATGATAGGACTTACAAATTATCAATTCTATATGGATTGATCCTGGGAATTGATCTATCTTTCTGGGAGATAATCAATATCAAAAAGCAATAACATTCTAATTATCCCCTGGCATTTTCTGGACTCTGTTTTCCCAGACTACCGCTCTCCTCTGACTGTCCTTGAACATAGTAGATATTCAGTACATAATGGTTAAGATTATACTTGATTAATATGTTTATGGATTAAATGGGTGATGTGAAAAAGCATTTGAGGGAAATTAGGAGTGGAGAACAGAAATGTTTACCAAATCAGATAAAACTTCTTGCCCCAGACCTGGTATCCAATTCCCCACCATCTTTTTTTTCAAAGTTTTTTTTAATCAAGATCTAATTCTAAAACCAGAAAAATGACCCACCTAATATAAAATTTAATGGGGTTTAGAATATTTGCAGAGTTGTGCAACCATCACCATAATCTAATTTATAGCATTCCATCATCCTCAAAAGAAACCTTATACCCATTAGCAATAAGTTCCCAATCTTCTTACAAGCAACTTTACCCCAGGCAAACCACTAATCTACTTTCCATCTCTAAGTTTGCCTATTCAGGACATTTCATAAATATGAAATCACATAAGATATGGTTTTTGTGAATGACTTCTTTCACTCAACATAATGTTTTCAAGGTTCAAGTATGTTTTAGCAAATATCAGTACATCAGCATTTTATTGCATTTGATTTCCAAAAAATACTCCATTTTATGGATGTACAACACTTTATTTATGTTAATCAGTTGATGGACTTTTAGATTGTGGCAGGAGATTAGCTGTTATGAATAATGAATATTATGAATAATGCTGCTATAAAAAAATGTATACAAGGTTTTATGTTTTCATTTCAATTAAGTAGCACTGTCCTCCCGTTGTTCATCAATTTGTTTGAGTGGGCACCAGTACCATCTCACAACAAGTTGTGAGACTTGTTACTGTTTTTGGCATATCAAATACATCACTGGTAGCTTGTCAGGCTTTGCCGTGCGGGCGAGATACTCTTGATAGCTTGCCGGACTCTGTGAGAGGGGTGGAGAAATCAAACTTTTTTCTGCCGCATGCAAGGCAAACACCATACCAACTGTGTTATGGCTCCAACCCATCAATTAAGTAGATACCTAAATGCTTGGGCTAGAGCGATAGCACAGCGGTAGGGCATCTGCCTTACAAGCAGCCAACATGGCCAACCCGAGTTCGATTCCTCCGCCCCTCTCAGAGAGCCCGGCAAGCTACCGAGAGTATCTCGCCCGCACGGCAGAGCCTAGCAAGCTACCCGTGACGTGTTCAATATGCCAAACACAGTAACAAGTCTCATGATGAAGACATTACTGGGCCCGCTCGAGCAAATCGATGAACAACGGGAGGACCGTGGACCGTGCTTTTCACCTAAATGCTAGTTTATGTGGAACTACTGGACTGTTTTCCTTTGCTTTGGGGAAAGAGTAGGGATCCTCTAGGAAGTGCTCAGGAGGACCAGAGAGAGTCCCCTCACAAAGATTTTTCAATCAACTTGATAGGCTATTTAATGTGAGGACCTGAGAAAGTGGAACTGCTCCAGCCCTCTCGTGCTGGGGATTACCTTGCACTGTGGCAAGCTTGGAGGTCTCCTGAGCAGTGCTCAGGGGACCATATGGTGCAAGGATTAAACCAGGGTTGACTGCATGCAAAATATAAATCTCCACCCCTGTAATCTCTTCAGTCCTTTTTCCAAAGGGTGATGCCATTTTACATCACAATATACAATGTAGGAGAGTTCTTATTTCTCTATATCCATGCCAATACTTTTAACTTGCACTGTCTTTGTTAGTATAAAGTGGCATCATTTTTTGATTTCTATTTGCATTTCCTTAATAGCTAATGAACTTGAGCATTTTTCATGTGCACATTTGTGTATTTTCTAAGAGAACTGTATGCACAAATCCTTTACCATTTATAAATGAGAGAATTTATATTTCTGTTATTTAGTTATTATATATATATATATATATATATATATATATATATATCGCTGGAGCGATAGCACAGCTGACAGCTGGTAGGGGGTTTGCCTTGCATACGGCCAGCCCGGTCAAGCTGGGTTTGATTCCTCCCCCCCTCTCAGAGAGCCTGGCAAGCTACCGAAAGTATCTCACCCGCATGGCAAAGCCTGGAAAGCTACCCGTGATGTATTCCATATGCCAAACACAGTAATACAAGTCTCACAATGGAGACATTAGTGGGCCCAAATTAGTCGAGCAAATTGATGAACAATTGGAGGACAGTACTACAGTGCTATAAATATATATCCCTTATGAGCTGTATAGTTTGCCAATATTTTTTTTCTTTTCTATGACTTGTCTTTTAATTTTCTCCACAGTACTGCTTTTAGAACCAAAGATATTTAAATTTGCTTTTATTGAGTAACTTTGTTTTACAAAAGTGCAAATGTTTATGTGCTTGGAGAAACAATGTTACCCACCCTCCCTGACCCACCCCACACACTCCCACCACCAAAGTGCCAGTATTCCTCCCTTACAAGTCCACTGAACTCTTTCAACGTGTTGCCTATCCTCTTAGTAATTTCAGTTCTCTGGTCAGAGTCTTAGAGTTTGTCTTCATTGGATACTGTCCATTGCTTTAAAGCTTTTTTATGGAGCACAACTGAGTAAGACCATATTCAATATTTATCTTTCTCTTTATGACTTATTTTGATTAGTCGGATTCCCTTCAGTCCCAGTCTTGCTGTAGCAAAGGCTAAATTTTATATTTTGTTATAGCTGAGTAGTATTCTGTTGTTTTTGTATAGCACAACTTTGCTCATTTTTCGTTGGGCACTTGAGTTCTTGAGTCTTAGTTGTTATAAATAGAGCTGTAATAAACATAGAAGTGTGCATATATATTTTCTGATTAGTGGAGGGTTTTTTTTTTTTGTTCTACAAATAGATTCTTAGGAGTGGAATTACTGGATCACTTGATAGTTCAAGTTTTAAATTTTTTTTTGAAAAACCTCCAGATCATTTTTCAATAGAGTGTGTGTCAGCTTACATTCCCAACACTGTATGTGTATATATTCCTTCTTAGTTACATCCCTGCCTCATGAGTGAAATATTTTTCTAAAAAAAAAAAACCCTGTCTTTTATTTATCTTTTTTTTCTTTTGCAAGTTTGATCCCTGGAATTGTAAATGGTCTTAGGTACCAGGTGTGATCCCTGAGCACAGAGCCAGAAGTAAACCCTGAACACAACCAGATGTGGCCAAAAGCAAATAAAAAAACTGACATTGATTTTCTTTGGGATCTGGTTTTCTTGCTGACAAAGTGAAGGCTTGAAATTTCTTAAAAAATCTCCAAGTTAATTTTTTAATTTTAAAATTAAATTAAATGTGCTTGACAGTTCTATTAAAACCACAGACTAAAAACTATACCCGTTTGTGAAGTGGATATAACTCTGTAGCTATAAATGTTTGGCATTGTTTGCATAACAGAGTGCCAATGGTATACTTTAGTGAGAAGGAAAATGGGGAAATGTTATTTTAATAATGTACACCGGCTCTTTTAATAGTGTGTGTGGTATTAACAATTTGCTGTTCAAAACTTCTGCCTGACCAAACACAAGGTTTCTATTTTTATAACCTCAAT
This sequence comes from Sorex fumeus, assembly GCF_029834395.1. NCBI lineage: Eukaryota > Metazoa > Chordata > Mammalia > Eulipotyphla > Soricidae > Sorex > Sorex fumeus. Next base: position 64,003,035 of record NW_026606059.1, read on the forward strand.
AAATCAGATCTAATATTTCAAAGAAAAATTATTCCTACAAGATAATATAGGTGCTCTACTTTTAACTTATGACCCCATCATGTTAAATTCTGTATCATGCTTTTTTAACAAAATAATACATATTCTAAGAAAAACTCCTTTTATAGTCAAACTACATGTCACAATGTCATTTTTCGTTAGAATACTAATTTGATTCTATAAAAGAATCCAAAACATCACATACATTATTAAAGTATAAGGATCTTAAAATCTACTTCTAACATGAATTCACCTCAGATTTTACTTCATTCATCAGTATGTATCGTGTTCTCTTTCTTCTTCTGCAGGACTCAATTCCCTATACACTTCAATCTCTTGTTCTCATATGTCTCTGACTATTCATCTGTCAACCATCTCAGTCTGAAAAACATTCCCTATATTCTATTTAAGATTGCCTTACCCTAACTCTAACTCCTTTCTCTTTAATAGATGTCAGTTTAACAATTCTGAAAATCTTTCTGTGACATACAAAGACAAGCTAAGATCTAGGCTCTCTTGATATATTCTCCCTAAGTACTTCTAGAATGCTTAGACACCATTTTGTAATTGCTTATTTTTATATGTATGCTACATGAAACTCAAAATTTCAGGAGGCCAGAGATATGGAACTAGGAATGCTTCCTTCTGCATTATATTTCCAGTTGTGTTCAAAGAGTATTTGCTTCTGGAAAGAAAGATGGTGGCCGCACGGGAGCTTTGTGGACAGCAGGTCTGAGCCGGGGGTGGGGGCGGCAGGGACCTCATGGGAAGGGGGGCGTTCCAGGTCCGTCCTCCATGCCCTACCGAGGTCACCAGTTGCCCCCCACGAGTGGCTCTCCGGCATGGCCACGACTCCAGAGCACAGAAACCAATCTCTTAATTATCTAACTTTTAGTAGAAATACTTCCAGGGTTAATAAGTAAAATAGCAGAAATCCAAAACCACGTGGCCACTATTGCGGCCACACGGCATCATTTAATTCTTAAAACCCAGCTGTAGAAAGCAAACCATTTAACCATTTCACAAAGCTCTTTCAGCATGTCTGGTTTGGGGGGGGGGGGGGGTCGTAAACTCTAAATAATAATGGTGCATCTTTTATCGAAAAAATGAATCTAGTCAAAGTAGATAGAGTGTTAACTAGAACTCATCTGCCTCACAGGAATTGGGAGGGGTGGGAGGTGGGGTTCTATTGGGGTTCGCGGTTAAAAATAAGTATTGGTAAAGGGAAATGTGTTTGATATTTACATGACTGAGACCTAAACCTGAAAGCTCTGTAACTTTTCCCACAGTGATTCAATAAATAAATTATAAAAATAAATAAATAAAAGATTTAAATTAAACACACACACACACACACAAAAGAGTATTTGCTAAATAAAAGGGAAATTCACTGTGGGAGATATTAAAAGAAACTACAACTATAGAAATTTTAAAAGTTCTGTGTATTATAGGTGCATATACATGACAAACATAGCTTGTTATTAAAAAGAGTAGTAACTTTAATATCACTATAACCATGATTTTGTCACAATTATTGACAAGTATTTTCTAAGTATAATTGAATCAAAAGTAAAATAAAAATTAGACTTTTTAAGTATAATTGTATTTAGTCAAAATTATAAATAAATATAATTTACTTTAGTTTTGATTAGATTATTCTAAGTACAATTTAATAATAAATTAATATCTATATCTATAGTTGAAACAATTGAGGTAAACATCCTAGCTTGCCCTTGACTATTTTCTGAGAAACTACTGATTGAAAAAACACATAAGTATAAATGTGTTCAGAATTCATTTAGAATGTTTAAGGAATCAAATCAATTTTATCAATATTGCACTTTTCCAGATAAGAATTCCACAAATCAGTCAAGAGTCTATAAATTTTACACCATCTCCCCAAGTTGCATGGCAAAAATCTCCTATTTTGAAGCAGTAGGATCTAGGAGTATAATGCATATTTGAGATTCAGAAAGTTGTGAAGCAAGAGTAGATGTCTATTACCTGTCTAGTGTGAAGGCATACATCTTGGTGGTTTTGTTATTCACAAGGTAAGTTCTTTCAAGAAACTCCATAGTGAACCAAATTAAAGTTTACTGCTCTGACTGTTACAGCTGTTGCCGCCGCTGCTGTTTCGGTCACTGTCCACTTTAGGAAGCAAAGCAGCTCTTCGATTATTCATCCACTTTCAAAAGAAAAAATAAAAAGGTTTCTAAGCGTTTAAAATAACAAGCCACTTACACTAATGTACTTGCTCATTATGCTAAAGTCATAGCTTCTCCAGTGTATCACCTGGCTTCATTCGCTCACCTACAGAAACTCCTTCCTGAAAGACTGGCAGATAAAATCAATCCTTTGAAGCATTGTGTGTGTGTGTGTGTGTGTGTGTGTGTGTGTAGGTGTGCACACGCGCGCGGGCGCGCACATTTGTGTATACACATACTTCCTGTGCTATCTGATTCTATCCTGTTTTCTAAGCAGTGGAGGAGCTGAAGAGTGTATTTCTAATTGCTGATGGAAAGATTTAATCTTCAGAGCACACCTGGGTGAAATGTAAAACAGTGCCCCTTCTATATGCTGAGACCTTTTTTTTTCTCTTGTTCTTTGCTGTTATTTGGAAGGGGTGGGATTGTGGGGGTGTCTCTCACTTAGAAACATTTCTCCTGAGATTGAGTTCTAAACTGATCTCTAAGCAGCTGTCAAGGTTTAGTTCTTCTCTCCTAAAACCATTTTGGGATATCTCCACTGAAGAGAGGACATGGGTCATTAGTTACTCTGAAGTCTGTAATCTGAAATAGTTCCTAGTGCAGCAGCTTTGAAATCCCTTTGACAGGCAGGAGAAGGAAGAACAGGTTCAGCTTCTAAGTAAAAACAGCCTCAGTCATACCAAAACCGAAAGATCTATGCTACCCCTGGTCAGGGTCTTTTCTGCTGAAGATAAATATCTCATCTAAGGAAACCCTTCACAACTCTTAGGAATAGAATCTTCTGATTCCCTCCCAAGAGACCTTTAACTCCAAAACTGCTAGGACTTGACATTTGGTTTCATTACAAAGTACCTTCCTCTGCAACTGCTAGTCAAACAATATTCATTTGGTGTAGGTCAAAAGAGAACTTTTCAGAAGCATGCTGGAATGAAAACAGGGCATGAACCCCAACCATTGGTCCTCAGTCCTTCATTCTTTTGTCAGTACTAACTTCCTACTGAGAGCCAGCAAAGTAGTTTAGTCTTAGATTAGCCCAGTGGCTGAGGCTCTTAAGATTTTTGCCCAGATTACTGAGCAGGAACCTTACAGGATGGGCACTAACCAAATAAATACTATCTCGTAGAAGAACGGCATATCATAACAGTTTGAGGGAGGCAGGAAAAGTCATATTTGTCCAGGATTGAGGATGCTAGATGTGCTATCAATCTAGGGCAAATCTCTATCTTTTTTTAAGGTTCCACACACTCTCATCCATAATATAAAAGTGATGGCTCTTTCATATGACCACATTGCCTCACTGATTGTTATCTCCGCTCTGGAAGGTGTAGAAAGGACTCTGAGAGTAATTTTCCTCTCAGGAAAAGTTCTGGGTTTAATTTTAGTAGAATAAACCAAAACCTTTCTTTCTCTCATTTATCCTTGATCTTAAATTTGCAAAATAATAGGTTATTCTGTGGAGTCAAAAGTAAGAAACAAGAAAAGAAATTATTAAAATTCATCCATTCAACATGTTGACACATTTTAAAGTTTGAATTATTTCCTATGTTTTCAGCACGCAAAAAAGAAATAGAATGCAAATGAATCAATACCATAAATAAGGGAAACTGCTTAAAGTTCCACTAAAATTCATTAAGGACAAGTACAAAGAAGAAAAGACAGGCAACAGTCCAATTTGGAAAAAAATGTAGTTTTAGACACCAACAAGAAAGAAACAGTTTAGAGATTTGAATTTTCATATGAGTTTTGTGCTAGTCCATCTACATAAGCAAGCTGTTTATTTATAAGCATGAATAATCATGATAATTATTTTAATGTGAATTGCTTATGAGATAGGGATGGATTGAGAAACTATGAAAAGTGTAGTCTGACACAGGATAAAGGTGAAGACTGGGAAAGAGAAATTCAAACAAAAAAGACAATAAAGAAATAGGTTCTATGATCTCTTATTCTTTATAATTTTATTTATAAAGATGGTGAAAGTAGTTATCTGTATTAGTCCATAGATCCCAAGTTCTTCCATTTTTTCAAAAAATGAAAATATTGAATAATAAGGGTACTCAGACTTAGAGTTGGAAATAGAAAGGTTTATTGGAAAGTAGAAGAGAAAGGAAAAGAATTCCCTTGGAAATTAAAGGCTTATTGGAAAATAAAATGGAAAGTAAAAGAAATTCCCCAGCAGAGGAGGAACTAAAAATAGGAGTAAGTGTGGCTCACTTTTTAGAGGGGAATGAGTCTTTGTATTTCTTATTAAGTGACAAGAATGTTAAAGAGAATGCAGGGACCTTACAGAGTGGTCTGGTTGTTTAGGTCTTTTGGGTTATCTTTTTGGCTGTAAGTTACTATTTATTGTTACGTAGTCTTGATAAGCTTAAGGTCTGGGACAGAGTCAATGATCTTGGGGAATTATTTATCTTCTTATTCATTAAAAGAGCCCTAGGATGACAGAAATGTTAAAAATCTAAGATGAGGCCGTCAAAAATGGGACTGCTCATAAGCAGCTCGCAAGCCGAAACTGAGACTTCTCTTTCACTTAGAGGTTCAATATGATCTACAATCAGCAAATTTACATATGTCTTTAGTATATGCACACATATGCATACCCAAAACATGCTTATAGATACATTCATGATATGTTTTTGAATTTAAGATGAAGGGTGTCTGTTTTTTAAATATTGGGAAATTAGGTGCTATTTTTATTTTTGTGAATTTCTAAGTCAACCCTTGAAGATAATTACTTGATTAAAAACAAAACCTTCAGGTATAAGTAGACGAGCAGCAAAGAATGGAATACAACAAATAATTTTGATACTGAAAACAGTTTTGCTGCCATCAATTTTGATTTTGATTGGTAATGATAAAAATTATCTGCCTGTTGTCTTATGTAAAATATTCATCTTGTCCTCTTATGAACTCTTTTTAACTGTCCCCATGCATCCTCCCTTGATCCTGATATTTTTCAGTGTTTATGAAAAATTTCCCATCATTCTCCCTTCTAGACTTTTGGTCCACTTTGGCAGTCTTTTGCCAGCAGGGATGATGGCCCTAGTCAGGCTTCACAAGAGTCACAAAATTTGCTTTTGGAAAGCAACACAAATCATAAGAGAAAATTCCCTCCTTATTGACAAACAATTCTGGTGGGTTTTATGCTGCTCATCCCAGTTTCCTGTGGTGAAGACTGGGAAAGAGAAATTCAAACAAAAAAGACAATAAAGAAATAGGTTCTATGATCTCTTATTCTTTATAATTTTATTTATAAAGATGGTGAAAGTAGTTATCTGTATTAGTCCATAGATCCCAAGTTCTTCCATTTTTTCAAAAAATGAAAATATTGAATAATAAGGGTACTCAGACTTAGAGTTGGAAATAGAAAGGTTTATTGGAAAGTAGAAGAGAAAGGAAAAGAATTCCCTTGGAAATTAAAGGCTTATTGGAAAATAAAATGGAAAGTAAAAGAAATTCCCCAGCAGAGGAGGAACTAAAAATAGGAGGCAATAGGCAATCAATGTCCAAAACATCCTGAATTACAGGTTGTCCTCTCTGCCCACTCTTCATCACAAACTTGTAGCAACGGAAGGGGCAAGATGCAGTTTATGAAAGTTATCTCTAGGAATACTCTGTCAGCCACAGAAACATCAACAACAACTGAAGAACTAGTTCAGCTCCCCAGTGGCTAGCTGGTGTCAGCAAAAATTTCTTAATAAGATTATACAAACAGTGGCTAATACTGGTGCAGAAATAATTTACACGAGCAGCTTACACATGGTCTAGCATTTTGCTTGCATAAAAAAATGTATATGTTTATTCAAACCACCATTATCAGTCTCAGACAGGTAAAAGGATCAAGTTCTCATGATTTACATCCCTCAAATTCAGACACACTTCATATTGCAGTTGTTTGCATCTTTTTAAGGATTGTGAAGCTGTTTATTTTAAAATAAGAAATGCAACTATTCATCTAGTTTGGCTCTTTCTTGTTTGTATGAACAATAGTAAAGTGGCTTAATACCTTTAAAACAGGTCACTTTTGTTTCTGATTTAACCGTTACTTTATATCTGACCTTGAACAAGTTACATGACTTCTGTGGTTTTCAGTTTTTTATATGTAAGATGAAGGTAGTCACAGGGTCTTTCTGACATATTACCAATTTTATATAAATGTGAGTTGCTGTACACTTGTTATATTTAAGTAAGACATTTTGACTATTCCTAAGACACTAGACCCAACCTTAACAGAAGGTTAAGTATTATCCATGAAAAGAAGAATCCATCAAAAAATAAAATATTTTGAGAAAGAAGACCCAGAGGGGTGGAGCGATAGCACAGCGGGTAGGGCATTTGCCTTGAACAAGGTTCTATTCTTAGCATCCCATATGATCCCCCGAGCATCGCCAGAAGTGATTCCTGACTACAGAGCCAGGAATAACCCCTGAGCATCGCCGGGTGTCACCAAAAAAAAAAAAAAAAAAAAAACTCAAACAAACAAACAAAAGAGAAGACCCAGAGACTTGAATCTGATTAGATGTCTGACTTCAGCAGACCCTTGAAACTCTCTCGTTTCAACTTTCTCAACTAATAGATTTATACCTCCCTAAAACTACACACCTAACTGTAGAGAGCTATTCAGAATGTGTTCTCAATAAAGAAGAAATGTACACTCAATCAGTATTATCATACAGTAAAGATTCTAGACTTATGTACTAACACATAGACTATAAAATTATCATTTCTAAGTTAGGTAGCATTTCCTTAGCAAGGTGGTTTTATGGTTATTTCTTCGCTGTGATTTTTTTGCAAAGTTCTATCTAGATACATGAAAACAAAGACAGCAGAAATTTAATTGGATTGTATTTCAAAATGTTATAAATTTTTTATTTTAATCTAAAGTAAATGAGTATTTGCTCGAACGGGCCCAGTAATGTCTCCATTGGAGACTTTGTTGTTACTGTGTCTGGCATATCGAATACGTCACGGGGAGCTTGCCAGGCTCTGCCGTGCAGGCGAGATACTCTCGGTAGCTTGCCGGGCTCTCCGAGAGGGGCGGAGGAATCGAACTCGGGTCGGCCATATTGGCTGCGTGCAAGGCAAACGCCCTACCGCTGTGCTATCGCTCCAGCCCTATGGTAAGTGGAATAAATAAGGAAGGAAAGAATAATTTTCAGATATTTTATACTTTCTTAAAAACAGATTGAAAACCATATGAATTTTTATTTTCTTGATAAATTGGGACTATATAACTCTTTCCCCTTTTTGCCACTTTAAAATATAACTGGGCTATATAAGTGGTTCAGTGCAAATGCGATTCCTTGAGAAAAGAAAGACTTGATAAAATATTGATACAAACATAATAAAAGAAGTATTTCGATAAATCTAATAGATTCAAATGTGCAATAAAGAATAAACAAGTTTTTGGGGGGAGGTAGGGGGAAATATTGGAGCTAAGTGTCAAATGATTAGGAAGTGCATATTTTACAGATTAGGCTCCATTCCCACAACTTCCTTTTCCAAGTACCTGCTACTAATTGACCCTTAAAGCACCCTCTGCATTGGATATTGAGATAACTGACAAACTCTAAAGTATATTTTTATTAGTTTCATATTCTCACACCTGTGTATGTCTCTCTTTTATTATATTTACACTGAGAAGCCAGGGAGGATTTCAAGGTCCAAAGGCATTATTTAAAGACATTAAAGAAAGAAACTTAGACAAAGAACTATTTAAAATAGTCTCACATGTTGATCTATTCCTGCACAATTCCACTAAAAATTAAGCACTGAATTCATAAACTTAAAAATCAGCATCCCCTTGTCATCATCTGTAAAGCCACTGTTTAATTTTTACATAGAGTTTACTTTCCTTTAGTAAAAGGCTTCAGGGACCCATAACTCATTTTAGGAGAAGGATTTTCACAGCAAGTCCCCGGATGAATGCCAAGAGCACAAAGACATAGTTCATCTTTTCCTCTGAATCTTGAAGCTTGGATTTATTTGACTCGATGCTGACAAGCCTGCCTCTCAGGAGGCTGTGCAGGAGACAGGACCAAAGCTGCCTCAAAGCTTTCCCCTGTAAGTCTGAGCCATTGTTTTTCACGTCAAGTTCCAGATGCATCAAGGGGAGGCAGCTGGGTTTTCTGCATGGCAGCACAGCCACACAGCACTGAAACCAATTCCCCTCTACTTTTGTATTTGTATTTGCTTCCACTGAGTCTACATTTTGATGTGCTGCTGATCCAATGGTAGCAAATCCTACCAATAGCATCCCTAGCTGAGGGTTTGAATTTGCATCCTACAAGAAAGGGAGACTTGAGTTTACCTCATGCAGCCATAAAGTCTTCACTCAATTACCCAGCTATTGGTCAGAAAGCAAATGAGGGCAACTTTCATTTCTTTCCATGTCAGCTAACATTGGAAGAAAAGACAAACATTCATTTCATCACAACAAGCAAACATACATTATTAAAGATATTTGATTCAGCAACAGACATTTAAGATATTCAAGTGCCTCAGATAATGTTCCCCTTTATCCTTCAGAATCTCAAAGTAAGATTTTCTTCTGAATTTTTATCAGAATACTTATTCACAGAGAAGTTTTGTTCTAAGCATCATAGTATCCATATTAAGCTGCTACAAAAAATAGTATTTTATAGACCATAGCAATGTTCTCATGTTTTAAATATTTTAACTATGCAACAAAATCCTCTGACAGAACAGGATGAACAGGTTTTGATAGAAGTTGATGGGACTTGGCATAACAAGTAGTTCCTAAGAAAGCTAATAAATGATAAACTCAGGTATCCCTCTGCCATGATCTATAGAAGGAAATAGAAGCAGAAATCAATTCTGTGATGGATGCAATGTTCCACTCACTATTAATTTTCTGTCACTTCTGATAATCTTTATTATAGACACTAATGTCAGTGAATAAGAAATGGTTCTTCTCAATACAATTTATACTACATTCTTCTTCACCTTTCGATAGACAGTAGGTGAAGTAACAAAGATTGTTTATTCCTAGATTTAAAAACAATGAACTCATTGTCTGCTCTAATAAAACCTCTCTACTATTGATTGAGAAGATTATAGGCCTTTAAACATTTCACTCTGATCCACATAGTCACTAACTACATATTCAAACTCTGCTGGGTGGATGAGATGATTGTTTAATGTCTATCTAGTGGTTAGACATGATATATATGTCTGTGTATAAAATTCTTCTCTGAAGATATTTATCTTCAAGCATGGCTAGCTTATTGATCACTTGTATTCAGCTCCAACGCCCACTTTTAATTTTGTTGAGGTAACATGGATTTATATTTATTGTGGTTGTTGGTTTGTTTTAGGGCTACAATTTTAGAGGTAGTAATGTATGCTTTTAAAAATATATGCTACCATATCATACCCCTTATGAAAGTAACAATATTCCTCCACCACAGTCTATTGGATCTGTTTTAAGTGCCTTCTCATTTTCTTAAATCTTGGCGAGAGGGAGAGACAGGCAAAGGTTTGTCTTCATTTTTTTTAAATTTTTATTTTGCTTTGCTTCTCTATATCCTGCTTTTCTATGTCATCAGTAGATAATTCAGTGTTAATCTTTCTCCTTCTGATTCAATTTATTCAAAGTTATGATATGCGGTTCTAGTTAGATTGGTGCAAAACACAAGATTTCTTTTTTTCTGGTAGCTGAATCACCTCATCTGTTGTTGGGCACTTGAATTGTTTCCAGATCTTGGTTATTGCAAATAGAGCTGAAAAGAACATAGATGCGCACCTGCCTTTTGGAATTGGTGTTTTTGTGTTCTTTAGGTAGGTATTTAGGAGTGGACTTGCTTGATTATGTGATAGATCTATTTTCAATGTTTTGAGAAATTGTCATACTGTTTTCCAGTAAATCTTATCCAGTTTTCAATCCAACCAACAGTGTACTTTTTCTCCCCATGCCTGCCAACAGTTGTTACTACTCTTTGTGCAGTTCATTCTCACTAATATGAGATGATGTGTCATTGTGGTTTTGATTTGCATTTACCTGATTGTAGCACTGTAGCACTGTCCTCCCATTGTTCATCGATTTGCTCGAGTGGGCCCAGTAACATCTTCATTGTGAGACTTGTTGTTACTGTGTTTGGCATATTGAATACCTCACGGGTAGCTTGCCAGGTGCGAGCGGGATACTCTCGGTGGCTTGCCGGACTCTCCAAGAGGGGTGGAGGAATTGAACCTGGCTCTGCCGAGCCGGCTGCGGGCAAGGCAAATGCCCTACCCGCTGTGTTATCACTCAGTGTTTGCCTTGCGTTTGCCTTGTGCGTTTGCCTTGAGCATTTGCCTTGCACGCTCAAGTGATAGCACAGCGGTAGGGCGTTTGCCTACTGCTGAATACTAAACAGAGTACACATACTGTCCTATATTAAAATCCTTAGAATTTACCTGATAATCAATGATAATTAACATTTTCTCATGTACTATTAGTCTTCTGTGAATCTGCTCTTTTAATTTAGCCATATCAAACTTCCATTAGCCATTTTGTTGTAACAAGCAGTATAAAATAGATTATTTTGTGCTTGCCAAAGGAGAAGACTTAGGAGGTGGCTGGGAAAAGGGGATCATGGTGGAGAGAAGGTTCACTAGTGGTAAAATTGGTGTCAGAACATTGAATGCCCGAAACAACTTGATGGCAAACAACTTTGTAAGCCACAGTGTTTAAATAAAATTGGGGGAGGGTAGATAATTCAGCCAAAACAACCCTGTTCTCATGCTGAACATGCTCAGTTGGCAAATTTTGGAATTGGTAATGTTCTGAGTTCAAATTCTTTCCTTTAGGCTCTTTTATTTTTTATATAATATCAATGACTAAGTCTTCTTTTTTCTGTCCTAATTTCATAGCCACAATGATATTAGGACAGTGCTTAACCACTTTTAGAAGATTCTTGTGAGTAAAACAACACCCTCTTATTCCTTCAGAGGTAACAAAGCACCTCCCAGGTATTTCATATTGTTACTCACATTAAAAATTGAGAAATCATTTATGGATATATTTAATAAGCTATAATTTGTGTAAATTCTGCCTAATGAAAATGTTAACATAGGTTTAAATTTGAAAAGTATTATTTACCCACAGCAAAGTTTAAAATTTTAAAGTTGAACAATGAACAATAAGTCCTTTAACCCACAGAGAAATGCAGGTTGATACAGAGTTTACCTATAAGTTCCCTACCTCACATATGCACAATTTTACCATTCTCAAAATCCTACATTAGAATTTACATTTATTAAAACTGACGCATCATTACATCCACAATTCATAGTTTACGTTAAGGTTCATCTCAGTGTTGTACATGGAATAGATTTGGATAAAGGTGTATATCTACCATCATGCCAAAATATGCAACATAATACTATTTCATTCCCCTAAGGACCCTTTAACAGCATTTCTTTAATGCCATTTGACTGATTTTTACAAGATTGTGATCTGATGAATCCTAAGCATCAATAATAAGCTATTTTGTTCGTTGTTGCTTAATTTCTGAGATTCCCAGCTTGTTCGGTACTTGTAGGACCAAGAAGGTTTGATGGTTTGGCTGTAGCTCCTTAACTCCTCCAAGAGTCAACATATACAATTCCATATTCCACTCTATATCATGCCTTAAATTAAACATGGTAAAGATCACAGAAATTGCTTTTCACTGGGAGAAAAGATAAAGAAGAAAACCAAAAAATATAGGATACAATTCAGGTCATTTTTCAACCTATCAATAGACACATTATTCCCCTCTTCATCTTTATTCCTAGTCTTGATGAAATTTGTACTGTTAAAGACTGAACTCTAAGCTCAAGCTAAAACTCTAGTAATTAGTCATAATTTCCACTCTATGAGAATTTTTAATCTCAGATAATTGACTTCAAAAAGTCATCCATTTGGTCTGAGTGACATACTATAGTTATTACAAGCTACCTGAAACAACTCAATTATAAACAACTTTGTAAATCATGGTGTCTTAATAATTTTTTAAATAACTAGCAAATATGTCATAGTGCTGTCCAATATCTATGCCAAATCATTAACAAAACCTGAACAAGGAGTAGGAGAAAACTGAATGTCGCTCGTCCAGTTAACTTCATTGTCAACACTAGAAATTAGAAACTCCTATCTTAGCTCCTTGAACAATTAATTTTGACTATATCAATTTAAAAAATCACACACTACACACTATATTATGGTTTCTAGTGGATTTAAAAAGTAAATGCCATGCTCTGGAACTAGAAATTACTGACACAGAAAATTATAACTTTATTCTAAAAAGTTAGGCAACTTATAAATGAAAGATTTGTCATATGAATCCAAATATTTTTGTCTTTCAAGGACATGTCTTAAAAAGGTGAGTCTTCTCTAGCTTAGCCTAATTGTGGAAGTAATGATAGTGCACAAGAAATAATATCTCTTCCAATACCCTTAGGCCAAAATTATCCTTGTCACTCTACATTACAAAGCATTTTTTATAAAGGGTTTCAGTTATTATTCTTCAGATAAATGTTTACAAACACATAGCAAGTTTTTATTCAGAAGATGAGAGATGAAAATGAGAGGAACTGGGAAGGTTACCAAAAATTATAATTGAACTAAGATATTAAGAGATGTGAAAAGACTAATGGGAGTGTGACATGCCCATCATTTTCCCTAAGAACTTTCACGTGCGTCTTTCTCCTGGTTTCAAAAATAAATGTGATACATATAATAAATACACTTTTGAGTTCTTTTTTAAAATTAATTTATTTAATTTATTCATTTACTTTTTGGGTCACACTCAGAGATTCTCAGGAATTACTCCTGGCAGTGCTTGGGGAGCCATATGGATGCCGGGGATTGAACCCAGGTTTGGCCAAGTGCAAGGCAAATGCCCTACCCACTGTGCTATTGCTCCAGCCCCTACACTTTAGAGTTCTTTATCTAAAACGAAAAACTGATTCTTTTGCAAACCACAACACCCAAAAGGAGAGAGAGAACAGAGGGGAATGCCCTGCCACAGAGACAGGGTGGGATGGGGAGGGGGGAATGGGGGGTGGGAGGGATACTGGGATCCGTGGTGGTGGGAAATGGGCACTGGTGGAGGGATTGGTATTTGATCATTGTATAATTGAAACCCAAACACAAAAATTTGTAAGTCTGCAACTGTACCTCATGATGTCTCACTATTAAAAAAATTTTTAATAAAAATTACAGAGTAAATTTGGGCTGGAGCAGGTAGGACACTTGTCCTCCAGATGGCTGACCCAGGTTCAATCAATCCCTGGCATCCCTGTGGTTCCCTGAGCCCTACCAGGAATGACCCCAAAACTCAGAGTCAAGAGTAAGCTCTGAACAGAACTGTGGCCCCAAAACAACAACAACAACAACAACAACACACATAGATAGATAGATAGATAGATAGATAGATAGATAGATAGATGAAAAAAATAAAACAAACAACTGAGACTGTAATAATGTTCTCTTAATGTAATGAACATAAAAGAAACAACAACAAAAATCCAGACGTGTTTGTTGTAAAAAATCCAGTCATGCCTCTTCTAGAGAGCCACATGGTATATAATTGACAATAGATAGATTCCACTGAAAAAATTTTTTTTCAAAAGAGTGAACTTCGTTACTAGAAAATGGTCCTCTCCAAAACTATGTCCTTTTCTTGAGTGTTCCTTTTCCTTCTTTGTGTCACGTGGAAGACTTGTATATGGATACCAGCCTTTCGAAACCAGCTTTTCCTCCTGAGAGTCTCAGTTCCTTTTCCTCCTGAGAGTCTCAGTTCAGACACCATTTTCTCAAAGAGTGCTCTCCAATCTCTCCAAGGAAAGCTGTCAGCTTCATAGTTTTGTTCTGTCCAACTGCACACTTCGTTATTTTCAGAGCTCTTATGTCTTCCCGTGTTAGATTCTTCACTCTTGTTTCTTTTCTACATCTCCGAGGATATAAACTCTTGGCAGGTAGAACTTTTGCTATTGTACCCCCAATTCTCAGGGTATTCTGTTCATTTTTTTCAGACTCTTCCACATTCTGCTATTTCCTAGCAGTTTTATCCTCATCTTGGAGCTCCTGAATCCTTTACTTAGCTACTATTACTCTGCTATTCAGAGCTATGACTGAGTTTTTTTTTAATTTTTTTATTAGTGAATCATTGTGAGGTACAGTTACAGACTTACAAACTTCCATGCTTGCGTTTCAGTCATACAATGGTCAAGGACCCATCTCTCCACCAGTGCCCATTCTCCACCATCAATGATCCCAGTATCCCTCCCACCATCCCCACCCCATTCCCCCCATCCCACCCTGCCTCTGTGGCAGGGCATTTCCTTTTGTTCTTGTTCTCTCTCTCTCCTTTTGAATGTAGTGGTTTGCAATAGAGGTATTTAGTGGCCATCGTGTTCTGTCTATAGTCTACTTTCGGCATGCATCTCCCATACTGAGCGGGTACTCAAAACACCCTTTATTTGGTGTTCCCTTTTCTATCTTAGCTGCCTTTTCCCCCAGCATGTGAGGCTGGCTTCCAAGCCATGGAGCAAACTTCCTGGTACTTATCTCTACTGTTCTTGGGTGTTAGTCTCCCATTCTGTTATTTTATTACTTTATATTCCACAGGTGAGTGAAGTATTTCTATGTCTATCCCTCTCTTTCTGACTCATTTCACTTAACATGATACTTTCCATGTTGATCTACTTATATGCAAATTTCATGACTTCATCTTTTCTAACAGGTGCATAGTATTCCATTGTGTAAATGTACCAGAGTTTCATTAACCAGTCATCTGTTCTTTGGCACTCGGGTTTTTTCCAGATTTTGGCTATTGTAAACAGTGCAACAATGAACATACAAGTGCAGATGTCATTTCTACTATACTTTTTTGCATCTCCAGGATATTTTCCTAGAAGTGGTATTGCTGGGTCAAATGGGAGGTCAATTTCTAATTTTTTGAGAAATGTCCATACTGTTTTCCAAAAGGGCTGAACCATGCTGCTTTCTCTCCAGCAGTCAAGGAATGTCCCTTTCTCCCCACATCCACTCCAGGACTGATTGCTTTTGTTCTTTTGGATATGGGCCATTGACTGAGATTTTTATATCACCTACCATACGGTTTATTTCTGATTGTAGAAATTTTTTGTTTGTTTGTCTGTTTTGACTCATACTTTCCTGT
Organism: Sorex fumeus; assembly: GCF_029834395.1. Lineage (NCBI taxonomy): Eukaryota > Metazoa > Chordata > Mammalia > Eulipotyphla > Soricidae > Sorex > Sorex fumeus. Next base: position 64,018,429 of record NW_026606059.1, read on the forward strand.
GATTCACCAATTACTTATGCCATCATTTCTTTGACTACATTGAACATCCTTATCGTGATGTCACCAAAGATATTTCCAAAGGATTTACTGAGCTTGTTAGTGTTGTTTACATCTTATTTTTTAAATTTGTAATGTTTACTATAGTCCTATGAAATTACCTGTCACTGTCCTCCCATTGTTCATCGATTGGCTCGAGCGGGCCCAGTAATGTCTCCATTGTGACAATTATTACTTATTTTGCAGAATGAATACATCACAGGCAGCTTGCCAGGCATTGCCACGCAGGCGAGATACTCTGAGTAGCTTACCGGGCTCTCTGAGAGGGGTGGAGGAATCAAACTCGGGTCGGCCATGGTGGCTGCTTGCAAAGCAAACGCCCTACCAGCTGTGCTATCGTTCCAGCCAATTAAATACATTTCTTTTATTGAATCACTGTAAGAAATATAGTTACAAAGCCTTTCATGGTTGGGTTTCAGTCATACAGTATTCCAGCACCCATCCCTCCACCAATGAACATTTCTACCACCCATGTCCCCAGTTTCCCTCGGCCATCCCCCACACACACCAGCCTGACTCTGTGGCAGTCACTTTCCTTTCTTTCTCTCCCTCTTACCCTCACTCTTTCTCTCTCCTCTCTTTCTCATTTATATATTTGCTGATACTGTTTTCACTCATTCATTGTGGTGGGACTCTACGTGTTTTCCCCATTCAGTTTTATAGTGATCTTGCTGTGTTACAGGTGAATCTTAGTTACACCCTCTGGAAGATGCTGCAGGATTAGGCTAGAGACTGCTCTCTTCTCTGCCCATCGTTACCAAATGACAGGAAGCATAACTGTGACCAATGTGTAATTTGTTGAGTAAACCTGTCTCACGTGGCCGTGTGCTTCAGGTTGCTGTGGTGTGGACTATTAATATGGCACACATCAGGTGTGAAGGCTGCTGAGACCTAGCCAGAAAGGAGGGGCTCTGTCTCTCATTTCAGAGTAGGCTCAGTGATGTCAGCCCCAGGCAAGCCTCAGCTAGAATGGCAGAGCAGCAAGCAGAAGGTCAGCAAGAGCAAACCCTTTATAGCTATATAGACTTGGATAAACCTCACCAACAAGTTAACAAAATCTGTTCTCACATATGAGATCGGATAACTAATTTTCTCTTAGTACCATTACAAAGATTAAGTTCAATAGTTAATGTGCATTTCATACATAAAGCTAATAGTTATAGCTTAATAAGTATAATGCATATCCATATTAATACTTTATTATGAAACCATCCTGCTGTCAGGTAGGCATTTCTGCCTGCTAAAATTCACTTTAAAAAAATTACAGAGTACTTTCAAATCTCAAGCGGGCCCAGTAACGTCTCCATTGGAGACTTTGTTGTTACTGTGTCTGGCATATCGAATACTCTCCGGGCTCTCTGAGAGGGGCAGAGGAATCGAACTCGGGTCAGCCATGTTGGCCGCTTGTAAGGCAAACGGCCTACCGCTGTGCTATTGCTCCCCAGCGGGTAGGGCGTTCGCCTTACAAGTGGCCAACATGGCCGACCTGAGTTCGATTCCTCCGCCCCTCTTGGAGAGCCCGGCAAGCTACTGAGAGTATTCAATATGCCAGACACAGTAACAACAAAGTCTCCAATGGAGACGTTACTGGGCCCGCTCGAGCAAATCGACGATCAACAGGAGAGCCTTTACCTTTACCTTACCTTTACTTTCAAATCTAGATGTCAAATCAACTAACATGAGGGTAAAAAACTATTATAGACTGCCCAAAAATTAGAAATGTTTTCTAATTTTGCCTTAGAAAACATTTGGAGTTGGCTAGGCTATTAAGCTTAAAATTGTACTGCTAACTTGCATGTCGTAGCTATATCTATGCTTTCTTGAAGACAGCTCGAGAAAGGAAGGAAGAGATCATGAAGATAATGCCTTATGGAAGTAAAGAAGACAATTTTAACATATGATTATCTAATTGTTACACACCTAGGCTTCATTTTTATTTTTTATTCTTAAAATAAAGAACCTCTGCGTATTATTTCTTCTACTAAAACTTGTAGAATATATTTATTCTGTTTATTCAAAGTACACATAGACAGTAAGTATCAATATCACCCCATTGTTCATTGATTTGCTCAAGTGGGTGCCAGTAACATCTTCATTTGTCCTTGTCACGTGCTAGTGTAGCCCGATGGCATATTGGGGACTCTTTCAGGATCAGGAGAATGATAACCATCATTGTTACTGTTTCTGGCATATCGAGTACTCCACGGGTAGCTTGCCAGGCTCTGCTGTGCGGGCGGGATACTCTCGGTTGCTCTCTTGCCGGGAGGGATGGAGGCTTTTGGGGCAGCCTCCAATCACCTTTACAGGTGTTCCCAGTCAGGCATATATGTGGGCAGGATACTCTCAGTAGCCTGCCAGGTTCTATGAGAGTGAGATCTAGAGAATAAGAGGCCGCGTTTCTGCAAATGCGGCTGCACACTTCCAGGAGCTTGGTTTTATAGTCTCTGGATCCTGGCCATTGATGGGGTTACACGGCAGTTGGTAGAAGATGGGGGGATCTGGGTGGAGGAGGCCTAGTCCCATACCAAGCAGGCTTAGAGATCTCAGCCCCAGATCCCTCACACCTGGGTTCCTCTGCCAGTTCCTTCGTGTATCCGAGCGTGTGGAGAATGGTTTCAGCATGGCTGTGGCTGGGTCCTGGAGGTCTTTAGCTGCCAGGGCTCTGCTCGGGGCAGAGAGGGAAACTCAACCCGCCCTCCTCCAAAAGGCCCCTGTGAGGACAGCCAGGCACAGGGGCAAGAGACAATAAGTATGTATTTAAAAATATATGTAGAGAGCAGATTTATAATAAGACAAGGAGAGTTCTGGTTTATTTCTCATTGGTGCAAAAATAATTGGCTTTTCAAAATCATTGCACAAATATTTCTTTTTCCATTTTATCTTTCTTATAATTACAACTGAAATTAGAAGAGGGAATAACCCAGTGGCAAGATATGGAGCAGGAAGGTTTAAAAATTCAAGCCTCCTGGTCCCAGTATTTTTCCAAGCATCTTGAGCTCTTGCCAATAAAAGTCCCTTCCACTCCACTATACCACCCCTTTGGTGGCACCAATTTTTCAGACACTTACTCACTCATGAAAATATAGAGAATCCCTTCACTTCTTCAGTTGAAATGATGTTCCTTCTTCTTCAGCTGAAATGTACTTGTTATACCGAGCCTGAAATAAAATTTAGTGGTATAAACTTGTAGTTTACTCATTGACCACATCAGAGTTATGCAAAGTTAAGTTGGTATCTATGATAGTTAAAATTATAAGAGAATGGAAACATTGAAAAGAACCAAAACTCCTAAGACATAGTTACAATTACAAATTTGAGGACTGGATTCAAGAATCACAATAAATATAGCAAAAAAAACTTTATGCTTTTGTAGTCAACTCAAGGTGGGATGTCTCCTTTGAGATATCTCAAATATCATTTAGACATTTGACTTTAACCAAAAATTCTGTGGTTTATGGAAATTTGAAATCTTCCCTATATTTTGGCATTTTCTTGGGAACAAAAGGATATCAGGAGTCAATAGGTGACTACTTAGTTTTGTGTTTCCTCTATGTTAAGTCTTTTTCATTTAGCAAGGCATTAAACCAGAAAACAAAGTCCATGTACCCAGAGAACAGATCTATGGACATGGTGCATTGATGAGCATAATCAATTTACTGAAATTTAAGAGCACAGATGAAAGAGGTAGCTAAATTGTCTCCATGTGAGAGGTCTAAAGTGGAAACATAGGCATTATTGCTCTGCAAAGATACATCAGTCATTTTACTAGTCAATTAAAGCTTATCACAGGATTTTCAAGAAACTTGCCTCAGTCTTCCCATCTTCCCACTTCTGTCTCTTCACTCTTCCTTTGCTCTTTTTTCTTTTCACTTCTTGGAATTATGGAAATTCCTTTTTTTTAATTATCACATTCATAGGATTCCAGAGATGATTTTCTGGAATCATCTCATACTAACCCTCATACTAACATATTTATCAGGATACTTTACCCAAACAAGAATTTGATCCCCCAAAAGGAATTTTATGCTGAAATTTCAGTATCTCAGTTTTCTCTTACCTCATTTATTAAATAATGACAATCTACATTGCCATTCATTGATTTACAATGTGATTGGGCTGGTGTTGGAAACTTTTCTGCTCTCTTGGAATTCAATATTGCTAATTTCTAGTGTGTAGAGGGTAAAGACACATAAAATACATGGATTATTTGCTTTTATAGCATAACCTAGTCTCTTTTCACTAGAAAACACTGTCACTGTCACTGTCCTCCCATTGTTCATCAATTTGCTCGAGCGGGCCCAGTAACATCTCCATTGGAGACTTTTGTTTTTACTGTGTTTGGCATATCGAATACAACACGGGTAGCTTGCTAGGCTCTGCCGTGCGGGCAAGATACTCTCGGTAGCTTGCCGGGCTCTCGGAGAGGGGCGGAGGAATCGAACTCGGGTCGGCCATGTTGGCCCACTGAGATTGTTTGGTCTTTTGTATTAGTCACAACTTTTTTTTCAGCTTTCCCTCTGCTCTTCATATTGCCTAACAAAATCCTAGAAAGTTTAAAGTGCCCACATATTCAGGTTTCTTAAAAATTAACTTTTATTAAAAAACAGCATGATTTACAAAGTTGTTCATTATATAGTCATTTCAGGCATTTAGTGTTCCAACATCCACTAGTGTGACCTTTCTCTCCACCATTGTCACTATTTTCCCTACCATTCCCAATCTGCTCCCTTAAAAACATAATAAATTTACATTATATTACTTATCCCAACAAAATTTTAAAAAATGGAAAATAGAATGATCCAAATATAAATCAGTAAGAGCCATTTTGTGATTGCTATATGATTTAAACATTTGTAAATAAGGAAAATAAAACCCCTTAATACAATATAATAAAGTGCTTATTTCATTTAGATGGGCTGGAGCGATAGCACAGCGGGTAGGGCGTTAGTCTTGCATGCAGCCAACATGGCCGACCCAAGTTCATTTCCTCTGCCCCTCTCGGAGAGCCCAGCAAGCTTCTGAGAGTATCTTGCCCGCACCGCAAAGCCTGGCAAGCTACCCGTGACATAGTTGATATGCCAAACACAGTAACAACAAAGTCTCAGGATGGAGACATTATTGGGCCCGCTCGAGCAAATCGATGAACAACGGGAGCACAGTCTATATACTATTTTATTTACATAAGTAAATTCTCAACTCTGGAATCTAAAGTATATTGCATTACATTTTATTTTATATTTGGATCTCATTATGGTAATAATCATGACTTGCCTGTCTTTAATAAAACTTTAAAAGAAATTCTGTGCTAATATATTTTGGAGTTTAAATAAAATAGATCAGGCTTACTTATGTACATTTCCCCCCTACACTTTATGTAAACACTGTGGTCTGCGAAGTTGTTAATGGTGATTTGTTATAGGCATTCAATATTCCAACAGCAATTCCACCATCACTATCACCTTCCCTCCACCATCGTCACCAATTTTTCCAATCACCCCTCAAGCCTGCCCCCAGAGCAAGCCCACAATAATTTATTTTATATTGATTGTTATAAATAAATGATCAAAAAATATTTCCTTAGAAGAAAACTAGTGTAAATTGCTGCATCTTACCATGAAGACATTAAGTGCTTGTATGAGGGACTACCAAAATGTTGTTAGAAGTTAAGTCTTCTGTGTTACTGTTTGATTAATCGATATTGGTTGCCGTCTACATTACATCCCATCCAATATGGAGTGTTACTACTGAATTGTCAGTTTTGTAGAATTTGGTGATGTCATGCAGCCACGAAAGCGGTTACAAGCTCTAGGAAATCTAGAATTTATAACTGGATGGTACAGCTGGAGTCAAATGTTTAAGTGGTAAAACATAATGCCCCAGAGTAGAGAGAGAATTAGAAGGAAACTGCCTGCCATAGAGGCAGGGGGCGGGGCGGAGTGTGGGTGGTGAAAGGAATACTGGGAAATTGATGGTGGGAAAACTATACTGGTGAAGAGATGGGTGTTCGATCATCGTATGACTGAAACTCATTCATGAAAGCTTTGTAACTACCTCATGGTAATTCAATATATTTTTTTAATTTTTAACTGGGCAGTGGCTTTGGGTTATGGGCATGACTGCCAGGGCTTCTAGTAGTACTGGGAGGTAGGGTGAGGTAGCGTATCCCAACTCTGAGAAATCCTGAAGAATTCAGTCACAAAGACCCACATACCTGAATTTTCAGCAGGTTAATTTCTGGATGAGGCTAAGTCCTAAAACAATGGAGTCCAGCCAAAAGCATTAGAGGCAATTTTGTAGTGTGAAGCGAGCAGCTACTGGGGTTCTGTTTGTGGACCCTGGGCTAGCCTACCCACTCTTAGTGTCCCAGATGTCTCAGGCACTCACTTTTTGAGTGCAAACAAAAAAGGTGAGAGAAAGGAGGTTTCCACAGCAAGTTATAGTTATATCAGCTATATACTGATTATATTGGTTGTATACTCAGTGCAAGTTTTTAATTTAATTTCTTCATAGTTTTTAATGTCACCCATGTCTTTTCTATATCACTATATCAGAAAAGGAATTAAGAGCTTAAAAATAGCAATTATTTTATACACGAAGTACATCAAGGATAACATGTTGCATTCCAAAATTAGAATGTAATAATATTATACAACCATGTTACTAAAAATTACTGAATTGTACACTAAAATAATGTACAATTTATATTAGGTAAATTATAATTCAAAATATATGTTAAGAATGAAAAGTATGTAGATCTTAAATTCATATAGTTCAAGTCAAGCACATAATTATTTGCATCTGAGTCAAGACATTATCTTCTTTGAAGCTTTGATCAATGAATCACATCTAGGTTCCCTACTATCTCTATGATGTTAAGATTGTATTTTCTCTGAAAAATATAAAAATTTTCTCTGAAAATAAAAAAATGTTTTTATGGTGAAGGACTAAATCTAAAAATTCAAAACACAGCATGATGCACCCTTTAATGGCTTAGTTGTCCACTCTGTCCCCTGTGCCAACAGAGAGTGTGCTTTCTTGTAACACAACCACTACTTTCTGCTTTTGCACAGCAGGTAGGGAGTCTGCCTTGCACGCGACCGACCCGGGTTTTATTCCTCCCCCCTCTCAGAGAGCTCGGCAAACTACCGAGAGTATCTCACCCACACAGCAAAGCCTGGCAAGCTACTCGTGACATATTCAATATGCCCAAAACAGTAACAAGTCTCACAATTTGTTGTGAGACGTTACTGGTGCCCACTTGAGCAAATCGATGAACAACTGAAGGACAGTGACAGTGACAGTTAAGAATGATAAAATGAAAGACAGTACTTCCTTCAGCTTAAAGTTTAAAAATGAAAGGTTTATTTATGTTACCAATTTTTCATATCACTCTGCACACAATAAATTCTAAAATTTATATAAATATTTCAAGAAGTATAATGCTGTCCTGAGGGTCTTAGTGACTAATAATAAAATTAATTCATGTTTTTAATTATTGTTACATTTAAAGTATTCTTGGTGTTATTTTAATATTGATAGCTTATTTATGTAAATGTCATCATTAGTCTCATTCTGATGTCTGTTAAAGAGCTGCATAAAATTAAGTGACTCACATTTTTAAAACATGAAAGCATCTGGTCAGGGGAACAGACCTTTAAACTTCATGTCATCTAAGTAAATTGGAAAGTTTTAATGTTAATATATTCTGTTTGCTGTTGTGTATTAAAACTTAGGTGCAGTAGAAGGGGATTAATTTTCATGTAGCAAAGAGCAAATAGTGAAAGTAGATGAGATGGACCTGGGCCAGCCAGAGGTATGCCCTATAACATGAGCCAGGAGATGAATAAACTTCCCTTTTATTCATTTGACAGGTGTGTTTACATGACTAGACTATGCCACACAATATGTTCCATTCTGATACTGCAATGATGACCAAATCCTTCAGTATGTTTGCCTATGGAGTGCAAATTCTAATGGTACTACTTAAAGCAGAATGTCAAAAATTATGACAATGTACAAAACCATGCAAGTTCAATTAAGATTTGTGGAAGAAATTTTCTCAAGGATTTTCATTCAAGGAAGAAGAGTTCCATAGAGAGAAAACCACTGAGATCCCTCATAGTTACCCTTTATAAAAATGTCAATTTAATCATATCTAATTTATTGGATTGTTGTCATTATTAAATAAGATCATATGTGAATCAAGTTTTGGGTATTACTAACTTTCCTAAATCTCTTAAGACATGTTACCTATCATTAAATTAGACCAGGGCCTAAACTTTCCAGCTGAAAAAGAAGTCTCTTTATTCATTTGCCTACATTATGATCTCAATTAAAATCTATAGACCCCAGAAAAGAAGAGTCCATGTGTCCTGAAAGCATCTTAAGTTGGGGATTGGTGGGTGTTACATGATAGTTGTCATGCAGAATGGAATTTAGGCTTAATGAGCCACACTTGTAAGCAGATGGTGTGTAGAAGAGGGTGCAGCAGAGATGAAGATAAAATTGCTGAACAGTATAAGATGTTGAATAATTCTTGGGACCAGAGGGATGTTACAGTGGGTTTGGTGCTTACCTTGTACACAGTCAACCCAAGTTTGATCCCCAGCATGCTATATTGTTCCATGAATACAGAGTCAAGGGTATACCTTGGGCATTGCTGAGTGTGGCCTCCACCCCACCAAAAAAAAAATAGAATGATTTTTAATGTATTGTCCTCCAATTTCCCTTAATTTATCTTTGACTTAAGTGAACGTGGTAAATGGAGCAGAATACCCCAATACCCAGAGATATGGTATTGGCCAGGAATCTCCTTTTCTTTCTCATTGGAAAACACAATCTAAATTATAAAGATGGAAAAGAGATAACATGCACTGACTCCTAAAGAATTCTAGCCCAGAATTTGTCTCCAATGTTTCCCTAACAGAACGTGGATGAACTGAGGGTGTTAATGATAACAGTAAAACTGTGAAATACTATGAGAACAGAGAGGAACTCTAATTTATAGTCTAGAAAATACCCCCAACTGGCCAACTGCTATGCTCACAGTTTATCAACACCCCATTTAAGTCTGCTTTGATCTATAAGTAAAGCCATACCTCTACTTTCCTATAATATGCAGATTGTTTTACTGATGAAGATAACCAAAAGAGACATTTTTTATTGTCTTAATGTCATGAAAAATCTCAATTAGAGTGTATTTCCAGTGGTCAGTTGCTACCAATTCTTATTCTTCATGGATGCTTGACCTCTCAGTGACTCAGAAGACTTTGATTAACAAGTACCATGTCCTTGGATACATTTCAACTTTAACTATATGTTTAGATTTTCTTTCTATAAATACACTGATATTTGACCATCAGATGGGAGCAATGTAAACATGAATGCATCAAACTGTTCAGGTACTAAAAGATCAAGTTGATTAGAAGTTTCACACATTAGAGAAACTATCTTTCAAGTGAGGAGATATGTTAAAGGAACTAGATATGCTTAGGGACATTTACACTTGGGATGGCTGATTGCTTTTATTTTATTTGTCAGGATAAAAAAGAGGAGAATTCTGTTAAATATTACCTCAAATCTACATTGGTCTTGGGCTGCTTCAGACTTTCAAGTTCTGAAAATATGACTTATCTGATCTGGTAATGCTTTTAAAAATGCTCTGAGGTTTCAAAAAATGAGCTATTGATCTTAGAAGATTTTAATTTAGATTAGTTCACTTAAAAGTGTAATAAATGGCAGGGCTCACATGTTGAATCACTAAGGCGGCAATTATTTTAAGAATATCAGTCATCTGTGCTTCCAATTTAATCAAATCTCTTTATAGAGTTTTTAGATATATTTGAAATATCCGCGTAACCTGTCTGTGAAAAGGTGTTTTGAATTATATGTCAAAAGTTGAAGAGAATTAGAAATGTAGCTAACAGTTTTAAAAGACCAGTGATGACAGATGGGCAGTTGCTTTCATTTTATTTGTGAGCAACTGTTGTTTTGGATGACTTTTTTTTTAAAGAGAGGGAGAAAAGTTATAGGATCTCAACTAGAAAAATAAAAATAACCTGGAATGTTTCTGAATTAAATTTGCAAGGGCTAAAAGTCTTTAAGATATTGAGATTAAAATGATGAAATGATTTTGGTGGACTCTGGGAAATAAATTCTGATCATGGCCCTAACAAAAAGGCAGATACTGTAAAAAGGGAAGGGAAGACACAGAACCTACAGAACATGTTAACTCAAAAATTTGCCTTAGAAATGAAATATTTTCTCTTTAGGCCTTTTGCTTCTGATCATTCTTTGTTTCAGTGAAAACTTTTTTGGTCCCTGAGTTGGTCACAGTTCATCTTAAAATGAAGACAGTGGGCCTTTGTCTCTGGAAATCATTAATTTTATAAAACTCACTTAGAGATTTCTTTCCTGGTATTGTTCTTAAAGCATTATGAAACATTACAATATAAATGACATCAGAGGAATTTATCTGAAGTTCTCTTTCCCTTTTTAATAATTAAAAGTTGAAAACCTCTCTGTAGTTCCATAGCATTAACAAGAATAAATTTTCCTTCTAAGGCATCCTCTGCCCCATAATGGAAGATCTTGGTACAGTTTGTAGAAATACACTTACTGATTAATCAACCATAATGTCCAATTAACTCCCTGGTTGAAGTTCTTGTTGAAGTGATGTTACATATTCAGAGTTCCCTAATTAATGTACAAATGAATCCCGGAAGAGAGCAGCATGCTTCAGAGATACCTCCAGACCCCAAAATCAGCATCCAGCTAAAAAAGAATTTTGACTCCATTTCTAGTACACTATGAAAAATTTTAGAATTCCAGGAGCACGTGGCCACTTCTGTAGTTGTGCAACATCTCATACAATTAAGCCACTGACACACCCATAGTAGCACACCATATTTGATTGGGTGTAAGGTAGTATTCTTGATAATATATATTATCACATATGTATACACATATGTATATATGTGTATATATATATATATAATATATTAGCACATAAGACTTAAACTCTAACAGCATGTTAATGATTTCTAACACAGGAGAGATCTCTAATGCAGAGAGTTTAGTGGCTCCAAGATGAAATACAACGATTTTCACATACTTTCCTCTAAGGAAACCTTTTGGATCATTTTTAGTCAATTATTCATAACAAGCAATACAAAATAAATTATTTAGCATCTGCCTTTGGGGAAGGCCTCGGAGGTGGTAAAACTCGAAATAATGGTGGTAGGAAGGTGTAATGGTGATGGGATTGGTGTTGAAATATTGAATGTATTCAATTACTGTGAATGACTCTTTGAAAATAAAACTTAAAAAAATAAAAAGTGATATTTATAAAAAATACAGAGTTCCCTAATTATCTGCACATTTATAAGTATGTGAATTGAACAGTTACTCCTCTGTTTTATTTATAAAGTGGGCATAGGCAATAGTACCCTCTGTAAGGGTGGTGTCAGGATTAAATGAGTCATTAGATAAAGTGCTCATAACAGAGAATTGTGGAACTTAGAAAACACTGCATGCATTGAGCATTGTTCTAGTGTAGTATTTTTAGTGTTGTTGTGCAGAAGAATTCTTTGATGACACGTGAATGAGAAATTCCTCAGAATTCTTCAAAGGAGAGAATTTTTGTCCTTCAAGTAGGACAAAAATCATGTTAGCTGACATTTTAATTATTTTTTGAATTTTAAGAATTTCTAGAAAGTCACACTATTACTTTAAGAGTATGAAAACTGCAAAAAAAAAAAGGGAGGGGTGGAGAAGAAGCAAGACTCTAAAACATTAGAATTAAACACTACCGGGTTGATGAAAAAGATTTCTTGAGACAGTTTCAGGAATTCTAAAAGTACCCTTACTGAAACATTGATTACTTGATCACTTGACTTCCCGTTAATCATCGATTTGCTCGAGCGGGCACCAGTAACATCTCCATTTGTCCCTGTTGTGTGCTAGTGTAGCCTAATGGCATCTGTTTGTTCTAGGAACATGTAGAGCCTCAAACCAATGGTTTAGGATCTTGACAAAGAAGTCTGACCATCTAGTAGGTGGGCGGCCACGTGGTCTTTTGACGTCCCGTGGAATCCAGTCGGTAACGGCTCTAGTCCAGCGGTCATCTCCAAATCTCATTACGTGTCCAGCCCATCTGATTTTTGACACCTTGGCAAAGGAGACAGCGTCCCTGATTCTTGATCATGGACAGAGGTCGGAACTCCCAGATTCTTTCTGTCATTTGAGTGAAACAAGCATAGCTCTTTCCATTCCTCTTTGGGAGACCCGAAAGCGTTCTCATCCTGTTTTCATAGGGCCCAGGTCTCTGAGGCATATGTTAATGCAGGAAGAACAGTGGAATCGAAGAGATGTGGCCCGAGACGGAGGTTCTTCATCCTCTTAGTTATTTCTTCGACGCTCTTGAAGGCGTTCCAAGCCACTCTCTTCCTCTTGCACAACCAGTAATTACAACTCAAACTTTAGTCTCCTACAAATTGTGACTTATGCTTAAAGTCACTCACATTCAAACACTTTCAACTAGTGAAACCATTGCCCCTATTCAAATACACAGACTTGGAGAATTCAAAGAAGTCACTTTTCCCTATGGACACTAAGGGTATATTAATATGTCAAGACATTTTTAATGTCACTGCAATACCTATCTCAAAAGAGATAGTTATGGTGGCAAAAAAAGAGTGTCTTGGCTACTTTTTTATAGATTTTTTACATTTATGAAATATGCTAGGAATTATATGAAATTAATAATTCAATTTTATGTAAAAAGTAAATCAAACTTGAAATTAATACTCATCATTATGTATATCATTTATTTCAGAGTGTGTGTGTGTGTATGTGTTTTGTTGAGTGGGGAGTTGTGCATAATAGAAAAGAGTCAACCTTTTGGACACTACCTAGAACTAGCACATGTGAACTCTCCCAGATTCTATTCTGTATTAGATGTAAGCCATAGCCCTTATGAACATAAGTCACATGCATGCCATAGGCAAGGGAGCTCTAATATCTTTTTAAAAATCTCTGCAAACCCTCCCAGGACACTTGCAAGCAAAAGCACAAAATCAAACCAAAACATAGCCATAGAGAATGTGCTTCTCGACAAGTGAAGCTTTTAGATAAATTCTAAATTCTCCTCCCTATCACGCTATTTCCTAGTGAAGCAGCTTCCTTTCAACCTGCTTACTCGAAGCACCATCTGTTTTGAAAATATGAAACTACCTGCAACTCCTCTGTCTAGAAAGATACTCTCTGGGTTTTTGTAATGGCTGGTCGCTTCTCATGACTTAGGGCTTATCTAGTCTCTAGGGTCTCAACAGACATCTATCAACTATCAACCCACTCTGCAGAAAGTGACTCCTACAAGATACCCTGACTTCAGACATATAATTTTGTTTTTAGCATACAATGTTCCAACACTAATCCCACCACCAATGTCCCCTTCCCTCCATCAATGTCCCCAGTTTCCTTCAAACCCCCAACCTGCCTCCATGGCAGGCACATAAAAAATTTATTTCATATTATTTGGTCTAATAAAGCTTAAATTAATGGGAAATAGAATTATCAGAAAATAAATCAATAAAAGTTAACTTGTGATGATTAATTGCTACATATTTTTAACTTTCTTAATCTCATAGAGAACAATCATATGCGCTATCATTGAATGCCATACTCAATGCCACATAATAAGGAGTTTCTCTTGTCCTTTAAAGGAGCTCTTTTGAGAGAGTAAGAAGAAAAATGTCTGCCATAGAGCCAGGGGGTGAGGTCAGGTGGGGGTGGCGAGAGAGGTACAGAGGACATTGGTGGTGGAAAATGTACACTGATGGAGGAATGGGTGTTCAGTCATTTTATGAATGAAACTCAATCATGAAAGCTTTGTAACTGTATCCCATGATGATTCAATAAATACAAAGAAAGAATCTCTTTTAACACTTTTGCAAAACTGGTCTCAAGATTATGAATTACCTGAATTGTTGTCTGTCCATGATGCTCTGTAAAGTTCCTTTGAATCTGAGTAATAATCTAGCTAGGTAAAATATACTTGGTGAAATCTTAATTTTGTTCAGTTTTGTTCTATATCATTCTACATTCTTCAGGCTCATAGAAACTCATTTGATACATCTGCTGTACAATTTATGGGCTTCTGTATGTAAGCTTCCTTTTAGATTTTGTTGCTTTCAATGTCTGTCTCTATCTTTGTATTTTGTTATTCTGAGTATGATGAGTCTTGGAGTTTTCCTAATTGATTTTATAGAGTCCTTTGAGTCTTAGATCTCAGTGCCTGTAATGCTTGACTCTTGAAAATTTTTATTAATGATTTATTTAACTGTTATTTCTTGATTACATTTGCATTCCTGTTCTCAGAGACTCCTATAATTCTTATATTATTCTCTTGAACTCATTCCATAGTTCCACACTCTTCCACCTTCTTCTGTTTCCAACCTTTTTTCCCCTTTTTGAAAATCCTCAGTTTTTCTCAGCTTCTTTTATTCTTCTCTAACTTTTATATCATCTACCATGTTCTTTATTTCTGTCATTTCTGACTGTAGTAAGGTTTTGTTTTCTCTTTTCAACTCTCATACTTTCTTGTGCTTTTCTGACTACCTTCACTATCATTTCTTTGAATTCATTGAACATCCTCATCATAATGTCACTAAAGACATCTTCTGAAGATTTATCGGTATTATTTACGTCTCTGGTGATAGTTTTTGCTCTTTGAGCTTGGTGGCTTCTACATGTTTTCTGCATTGTTTTTATATTAGTTCTTGCTTTGTTGGGGGTGAATATACAGTTACCACATCACCTGTCCCCAAAGATGCTGAGGGATTATGCTGGAGATTGCTCTCTGTCTTCTCTGCCCATCCTCATAGTGACAGGGAGAATAACTATGAACAACATGTAATTTGTTGAGCAGCTCTGTGTCTTGGTGTACTGTGGGCCTTGAATACGAAGTAGATCAGTGTGGACGATCCGAGACCTTTGGTAGGGAGGGACCTGGTCTCTCTAGAACCCTATCTCTCATTCATAATAGGCCCAGTGATATCAGCCAGAGGCAAGCCTCACCCGGAATGGTGGAGCAGTAAGCAGAAGATCAGGAGGAAGCTGTAGGATGGGCCCTTAAAATGGCAAAGTCTGAGTGTGGAGGCTACTGGGACCCACCTGCTAAGGAGGGGTCTGTCTTCCATTGGAGCTCCACCTCCTGTTTAGATCTAGTGGAGTAGGCCACAGGTGAACCTCACCTAGGATACTGGGATGCTGAAGAACAAGAAGTTCCTAATTCTTATATTGTAGTCCTTTCACTTATTACTCACTTAGATAAAAGTGTTTATTTGGTTTGTTAGAATTTGCCTCCCTCACTCTAAATGAGTACCATGAAGAGAAAGGACCTTATCTTCTACCTAATTCATAGTAGATATTCAATGTCTATCTTTGAAATAAAATAAAATTACAATAATAAAGAATAATTATAATATAAATAATTAGTGTTATGAAAAGCTGGTGAAGAACCTGGGGTAGGACCAAGGAGATCTAGGATGGAGAGTGTCCATAGGAAAAATAATCCTTTCATTATTTTGCTTTGTGTTTGTTTGTTTAAAAATTTAATAATTTTGACCCTAGGCATCTTTGCTTTGTTTACATTCTTTGTTATGTATTTCTCATTTTTAAAAAAAATTTTTAATAGAACCACAATGTGACATACAGTTACAAAGTTGTTCATGATTGGCTTTCAGTCATATAAATGTTCCAACACCTATCCTTTCACCAGTGTACATTTCCCACCACCAATGGCCCCAGTTTCGCTTCTGCATACCACCCCCCCCCCCCACATACACAGCACACACCTGCCTCTATGGTGTCTACCTTCCTCTGTCTTCCCTCTCCCCCCGCCCCACTCCTTTTGGAAATTATGGTTTGCAGTATAGATACTGAAAGTTGAACATGCATATCCTTTTACCTATTTTTAACACTCATCCTTTCTAATGGAAACAAAACAAACTGAAAGACCATTAGAGAAGAGAGGGCAGAACAATAGTTAGGGATGATACTTGGCAATGATCATTGTTATTCACAGATTTTCCTCTACCAGAACAGTTTCTCTTGCTCATTTTTCACCGAGAAAAACAAAGGAGTTAATTCCTCTTTCTCATTCTGATGCTGCTCTGCTCCATTCTTCCTGGCAGGGATAACTTGGTCATTTCACAATTATACACTTTCTGTGGCTATAGAAGCATAGCCTGAATAAGGAGGGCGTTCTGTCTCACAGTCCTGTACACCACTCACCCCACCCCACTGCACCCTGCACCACACACACACACACACACACACACACACACACACACCTATTTTCTCAGTAATTTCCAATCTAAGATTCTCCTTGTTAAATCAAAAGTAAGAATTTGGAGCAACTATCTCACTAGACAGCCAATTAATTCACTTTTTAAAATGAAACAGTGTAATAGGAAGGCTAGGGATTTAAAGTTAACAGAGGTCAGCTGAACCTTTGATGGGAGAATTCACTCTAGTGATTACCCCACCATTTAAGTGTTCATTAATAAAACTTAATTTCTTCAGATTGATTTTCTGCTCTCTATCATCACCCAACCATTATTACTCCACTGAGTACACAGCCTTGGTGTTCACATGCCAAGTGGTAGAATCTGAATAACAATTCAGAAGCCTTAAGCAACAGGAAAGAAGGTTCAAGATGGCTCTTGTCAGTTGAATATTAGCATTATTTTACTCACTGACATCCTGTTTTCTTCAAATAATTACTTCTAACTGTAGATAGACGTTATGAAAGCTTTTTCTCTGGAGAACCTTCACAAATGAAAAGAGTTTCTGTTTCTCAGTAATATGTCCTTGAATTCTCTACTTTAATGGCTAATGTGTTGGCTCTTCATTCCCACCTGAAGCTGAATCATCACTTTCTAGTCATTTAGTGAAATTTTTCTCCAACACCGAAGGGGAGCTCTGGCGTGACCCAATAGTCCTGAGAGGCTCCCAGAGCAGTTGATAATAATTGGTTATGTTCTTGTTTTACAAATATCTCATGGTTTGCAAATCTATTAATGTCTTCACCTAATGTCTGGACCTTCTTCAGAGTACCTACATTATTATACCAACAATTGACATTATTTTATACATTATATCTTTGTCCTAAAATAAACACTCTTGTGAGAGTGAGAATGTTTGGGGACTTTTTCCTTGGGTTTGTTGGTCACACCCTGCGGGGCTCTGGGGACAGTCCAGGTTCCGTTGTGACCAGCAGTGCACAGGGTCCCTCCCCGCTGGGAAGTCCCCACCCTCTCCCCCCAGTCCAGCAGGTGCCTTTCCTGGGGAAGTAGAGCCTGTTGGTCAAGAACACCCACCGTTTCTCACCTTCTGCAGCGTCGGGCTATCCACTCAGTGGGCTTTTGGTTGTAGGGTCCTGGGGGCACACCTCACTGTGGTGCGCGGAGCTCCCACACAGCAAGTGGAGCAAGGAGCGGAGTTGGGGGGGACCCCCACTCCATATCTGGGCTGAGCCTAGACGTTGGGGTGAATCCTCATTCTATTGGGCCAGCGAGAGCGAATGCCAGGACTCACATCATTTGCCCCACATGCCCCAGATGAGAGCCTGGGGTCACCCCAGGAAAACAGCACCCCTTCTCAGGCTTCCACCTCACCAGGGACCTTTTTCATTTGTTTCCTGGCCTCGAGGGCCTGTGGATGACACGTCCCCAAGAGAGGCAACTCGGGAGTGGGACTGATCACACACGTCCCCCAGACCCACCTTGCCAGGGGATGGGACCCTCTGCTGGCCCCGCAAATGGAGGTCAAGCTGGAACCTGGACTGCCAGGCACTGCCCAGACGCATCTACAACCAGGCCGGGTTGGGGACGCCCCCGAAGTTGCTGCCCGTCATTGAGCTCACAGTGATCACCCCTGGGACAGTGCTCCCCGAGAGAGAGGGCCTGGGGAGGGCGGAGGATTTGGGGCCCTACTTGGTCCATGTACGCGTGCATGCGGGAAAGGACTCAGTGCTTCCTTGGCATCCACTGGGGACCCAATCTGCACCTTGCAACGCCACTGCGCCAAGCCTCAGACTGTCAGGTGCTGTACTGGGCAGGGCTGAGGCCTCTTTACACCATGCCAGATCCAGGTGACAGACTGGAACGAGTTCATGATGAGGATGGTGTGTGACAGCTGCGGCCGGGCCCTGGACATCACCTGGCTGCGGAAGCTTGCTCACCAACAACTGGAAACTCGGGTGGCCCTGGGACCTGCAGAGCAGGGAGAGGAGCAGGCTGGAATAGGGTCCTGCTCCCGGCGGATTCTCGCCCTCAGGGTAGCTGGCCACGCAGGGCATCAGGAGGAGACTGACCTCTGAGTCCAGGAAGTCAGCCCCGGGAAGATGTCGCACTGCAGCATGGACTGGGTGCCCTGGGGAGCGCTGGTGGGAGCGGGTGACGAGCTGGTGCATCGTGAGGTGCGTCTGTTGCAGCCTGCGGGGACAGAAGTCCGCTGGGCGAGCCTTGTTTTGCAGGATGATGGAGGGTAGTACCCAGTGCCTTAGTCTAGCGTTCTGGTAGGGGACAGGGTGGAGGGCTTCACCCTCTCTGCCGCCGGCGGGACTGCACAGACTGAGGCCCGGGAATTCGTCCTGCATTACCATCACCATGTGGCACACGGTGAAGAGGAAACTGGCCATCTGCAGGGACCGGGACTGCATCTCCTCATAGATGGGCATTTTGGACTCTGGGGGCAGTTTGCTGTCCTTGTTGATGAGATTGTCCAGGCTGGAGGGGCTCAGGATGGATGGGCTGTATGTCCAGGAAAAACAACCGGCTCCTGGGTGATAAAGTTGACGTGGCTGGTCAGCTTGCCCTCTCATTCATTCACTCAGCACTCTGGGCCCAGAAAACATATGCCCTCTGGTGCTTCTTGGGAGTGACAGCAACGGTAAGACCATGGACTTGCCTATCCCCTGGAGGCCTAGGACACTGATCAGCACAACATCAGTCTAGTCTAAAGGTACTCAATAGTCTAAAGGTATCACACAAGTTCATCTGATCATCCACCCGCCTTTGCTGTGCTTCATGGATCCCGGGCACAGCAGTTGGGCCCAGCCCACATTGGGTTCCATGTCCACAGGGTCACGGGTGCTCATGCCCTGGTTCTGGATCTGGAATATGGGCTTTGTGTATTTCAACCCTTCCTTCTCTCCCTTGGGTTCCACAGGGGCTTCCAGGGGTGGCAGGGCAGTGCTCTCGGGGGTTGAAGGGCTTGGGGGGGGGGGGGGACACAGCTGTAGGTACCTTACCCTCCTCACAGTGCTTCATGAGGAAGAAAAGTGCCTTCCATAAGGACTAGCAGTGGCTGGGGGTGGTGGGAGGGAAACTGGGGACATTGGAGGTGGGAAATGTACACTGGCAAAAGGATAGGTGTTGGAACATTATATGACTGAAACCCAATCATGAACAACTTTGTAACTCTGTATCTCACTGTGGGTCAATAAAAAAAATAATTAATAAAAATTATAGCAAAAAATCTTTTTAACAGCCTGAGTAATTCAAAACCTAATAGAAGTGATACTTTAGGAGGAAATGTACAAAAAAATATATCATCATCCTGGTCATCCCAAAACCTCCCTCCTGTTTGTCAGAAAACAGACAAGATAGAAGTGAGAATGAGAACACACCCAGGAACAAGTGCTCCTAGGTAGTCAAACCCTGGCTATAATTTATTGAAATTAGTTGAATGCATGGGTTGTAGCAATAGCACAGCAGTAGGGCGTTTATCTTGCATGCAGCAGGTACGGCCAATCTAGGTTCGATTCCTCTGCCCCTCTTGGAGAGCCTGGCAAGCTACTGAGAGTATCCCGCCCGCATGGCAGAGCCTGGCAAGTTACCTGTGATGTATTTGATATGCCCAATACAGTAACAACAAGTCTCACAATGGAGACATTACTGGGCCTGCTCAAGCAAATCGATGAACCATAGGAGGACAGTGCTACAGTGCAGTTGAATGTATAAATTGGTATTTACCATAACTTTTTTTGTAAATGTACATATAGCTAAAAAGCTTACTAGGTATGTTATTCACATCTCTGCATCCTGGAGATAAGAATACCTTAACATAGAATCATAATGCAGGGAATTGTTAAATAAAAATCAAATCTCAGCTCATGGACAGAGCAACCAGGCACAATACCAGAAGCTTCTTTAAATCCTTTAAACATTAAAAGAGCAATGCCTTGCTTTTGAACGGGACTGATGCTTTTGCAACAACTTTCTCACCTGATCTTCATAGTAGTACGTGAAAGAGGAAAGACAGATATTATTATCTCCATTGTGAAAATAATACATCGAGGCATAACATAGAGAAGCAACTTGCTTTAGCTGTATAGTATAGAACAGAAAGTTGGCAGCCAGTAACATCTAGGCCTCCTAATTAGTAGTTCATTCTTTCCCATTAAACTAGACTATAAAATATACATTCCTAGTCATGTACTTTTCATGTTTTCAGATACATACAAATTGCCAGAATACCTTGCCAACAGAAAAATTCTGAGTCAGTGTGTCTGAGACGGTACTTGAAATTTGTATTTCTAAAAAATGGCAGGTGTACACAGCTGCCTGGTTTTCAGACTTTAATTTGAATGTCAAGATTCTATAAGGCACTGTTCATATAGCTTTAGTGATACACAATGAGACACTCAAAATATATTGGTTATTTTAGTGAAGTAATAAATGATCAATAGTGTTTGAATCACCTTTGGTATTTCTGGTCCTCAATATATAGTAAATTCATCACTTAGAAAATAAGTAATGAATGAATGAGTTTATAAGTAGTCAATGAAACAAACAAAAATCTGACTATATAGAATGCCATGTAATTATCATTCATAGAACAAAGACTTGCAAAGCAGAACTATGTTAGTAAGTGAACCCATAATAGTATACTTTGTTTATCAGTTTACAGTCACGGTCACAGTCGTTCATCAATTTGCTCGAGCGGGCCCAGTAACATTGTGAGGCTTGTTACTGTGTTTGGCATACGTCACAGGTAGTTTGCCAGAAATTGCCAGTTTACATGGATCAGTAAATAGTTTTGACAATTAGAATGCTAAGTATTTTCCCAATTACTTTTTGTGTCTTGAAGACACTGTCACTCTAATTCTTCCTGCTATGATTTAATGAAGCAAATCTATTTCACAATCCTTGTTATTTCTCTGAGAACAGAACTCTGAGTCCTCCTACAAAACTGAACTTAGAACTCAGACTCTCTTCCATTCATTTCAGTTTCAGGGTCCGGTCACGGTCCTCCCGTTGTTCACCAATTTGCTCGAGCGGGACCAGTAATGTCTCCATCATGAGACTTTTTGTTACTGTGTTTGGCATGTCGAGTATGTCACAGGTAGCTTGCCAGGCTCTGCTGTGCGGGTGAGATACTCTCAGTAGCTTGCTGGGCTCTCCGAGAGGGGCGGAGGAATCGAACTCGAGTTGGCCATGTTGGCTGCATGCAAGGCAAACGCCCTACCCACTGTGCTATCGCTCCAGCCCTCATTTCAGTTATTGATACTAAATCTCAGGAGTTTTTCATATGTACTAATTTCTTTTTTCTGCAAATCACTACTAAATAAAGGGTTAGGTAAGGGGGTTTCACTTCAAATGAAAAGTTCAACTGTTCTGAACTAAGTTGTGGGATTTAGGGTCTTATTAAGAGTAAAAGATGCAATAATCAAAGTAATACAGGGGTTAAAGTGCTCGCCTTGCAATTAAAAGAGTAAAAGTTGGATAGCATAAAGTTTAATTAAATTTTTCTCACCAGTGAGATGGAACCATTTTTAAGAAACCAAACTTTCAAAGACTGGAACACAAGCCACTCTGATTCTTGAACCTGTCTCAGGAAAGGAGAGCATTTATAATTTATAAATTACACTGTGAATTTTGTCACTTTCATAAACTCCTGGAAAAAATTGAACATTTCAAGAGATGATAGAGGAGCCACACCAACTTGAATAGAGAAGAATGCCAGGTTGCCCCATCTTCAGAAGGCACTGCAGCCTCTAGAGGCTTGTTTTCCTTTTCATTTTGTTAGCCATCTTTATTGAGGTACCAGGATTTACAATACTGTTAAATACGTTTTCTTTCCTTTTTTTAATACATTTTCGTTGTTCCAGTGCCACTCACATCACCAGAGAACTCATTTCTTTCCATCAGCACCCCAAGGACCTCTCCCATAGTTCTATAGACAAAATCAGTTCTATACACAAAATCTCAAGTTCCAATGATTTTAATCACTTGTTCTTCCAGTAACTGTTTCTTTTATTTAATCCCAAATATGGGTGACAGATTGCTTTTTTGAATTTACTGTGGAAAGAGTGGCACCTACATATGTGTGTGTAGATCAATTACCCTAAAATTCCACAAAATTGTAAAACAATGATAAATTGATAGAATAATTTTCAAAACCACTATACCTTTTTTTACAAGTATATAAACTTAAAAAACTAATATGTATAATTATTAGATTTTTTAGAATGTACATTTTAAAATGTACATGAAATACATCACTGTCACTATCACTGTCATTCCGTTGTTCATCGAGTTACTGGAACGGGCACTAGTAACATCTCCTCTCCATTTGTCCCAGCCTTGAGATTTTAGCAGCCTCTCCTTACTCATCTTTCCCAAAGCTGCCATATTGAAGGTTCTTTCAGAGTCAGGGGAATGAGACCCATTTTTGTTACTGTTTTTGGCACGTCAAATACACCACGAGTAGCTTGCCAGGCTCTGCCATGCACATGAAATACATAAGTCCTATCATAATCATGATCACGATCATCCTGTTGTTCGTTGATTGCCTCGAGCAGGCACCAGTAATGTCTCCTTTGTCCTAGCCCTGAGATTCTAAAAAGTGCCATATTCACGGCTCTTTCAGCATTAGGAGAATGAGACCCATCATTGTTACTGATATTTGGCATATTGGGTATGCCACAGGGAGTTTGCCAGATTCTGCCATGTGGGCAGATTACATTAGGTAGCTTGCCAGGTTGTCCAAATCAAGAATGAGATAATAAGATGTTTTCATCTTATTATGATATAGATGTTATTTTATATAATATATTAGACGGGCTGGAGCGATAGCATAGCGGTAGGGCGTTCGCCTTACAAGCGGCCAACATGGCCGACCCGAGTTCGATTCCTCCGCCCCTCTCGGAGAGCCCGGCAAGCTACCGAGAGTATTCGATATGCCAAACACAGTAACAACAAAGTCTCCAATGGAGACGTTACTGGACCCGCTCGAGCAAATCGACGATCAACGGGAGGACCTTTACTTTTACCTTTATATTAGATATTATATAATATAGATGTTATCCGCGGCTGCGCATCTCCAGGAGCTGGGTTTTATAGTCTCTGGGTCTTGGCTGTTGATGGGATTACACAGCACCAGGGGGCCAGTTGGTGGGTGTGACTCCTGCCTACTGGAAGATGGAGGATCTGGGTGGAGGATGCTCAGCCTTGATCCAAGCAGGCTTGGAGATCTCAGCCCTGGGACCCGCATGCCTTTGTTCCTCTGCCACATACGTCCTATAAATATAAAATTTAGTAGAAGTGGGGTAAAATTAAGGAAATTTTAAGGGAAAACTCTGAGTAAGGCTATAAAGTATAAAAGTGTTGTTTTATCCTAAGAGATTTTGACTTTATGTTTGAAAGTAATTATAAATACTGCTTAAGTATATGCATTAATAAATAAAATACTGTAATAAAACTATAGATCTTAAAAACACCTGACCATACATACAACATTCAATATATATGAAAAATTAATGCATCATTGAAAATGTATAAAATTTCTTACCAGGGGGAGAGAGAGGGAGAAAGAGAAAGGATGAGAGGGAGAGAGAAGAAAAGTGCCTGCCATAAAGGCAAGCTGGAGGGGTGTTGATGGAAGGGAAACTGGGGACACTGGTTATAGAAAATGTACACTGATGGACAGATGGGGGTTGGAACACTGTATGACTGAAACATATCATAAACAGCTTTGTGAGGGTCTATCTCACAGTGATTAAATAAAAAAAATCTTTAAAAAAGGGGGAAAAATAAAATCCTTTACCAAGCTAGAAGTAAAATAAACCTTTCTTAATTTAGTAGAGGGAACCATAAGTGCTCTGAATGAATGTCATGCTCAATGCCAAGTGCTGAGAAATTCATCTTGTCTTTTCAAGACACTCCTTTAACACTTTTTCAAAACTTTTTGCAAAACTGATTTTTAAGGCTATGAATTCCCTAAACTATAGCCCTAAGGCTATAAATTCTCTAAACTATAGCTCTAAGGTTATAAATTCCCTAAAGATTTTAAGACCATGAATTGCCCATCCCTAAAGTTCTGCAGCATTCCTTCAAATCTAAATAATAGTCTAGCT
This sequence comes from Sorex fumeus, assembly GCF_029834395.1. NCBI lineage: Eukaryota > Metazoa > Chordata > Mammalia > Eulipotyphla > Soricidae > Sorex > Sorex fumeus. The sequence goes on from NW_026606059.1 coordinate 64,042,913, forward strand.
GGATAGAGTACATTTATTTTTTTGATGGCATATTCATTTATTGAGTTTTTTTTTACTATATCCCTCCAGTCTCTTCTGGCTTGTAGAGTCTCATTTACTAGATCTGCTGTGAATTTTTTTTTGGGGGGGGGATATGGGGGATGTAAGGCTTTCCTTGGTAACTAAATTACTTTTTTGTTCTTGCTACTTGCAATATTCTGGGAACATCGGTGGTGGGAACTGTACACTGATCAAGGGATGGGTGTTGAACATTATATGACTGAAACCCCATCATGAACAACTTTATAACTGCATGTCTCATGGTGAATCAATTTTTTAAAAAAATCTATCTCTCTTTGACCTTTGTGAGTCTGAGCACAAATGTCTTGGAGATCTTCTTTTAAGTATATTTTCCTGGGACTTTTCTGAGTCTTGGGTCTCAGTATCGTCATTACGTAAATCTGGGAAATTCTTACCGATGATTTATTTATCTAGTGTTTCTTTTCTGGAACTGGAGTGATAGCACAGTGGATAGGCTGTTTTCCTTGATTGTGGCTGACCTGGGTTTGATTTTTCCATCCATCTCGGAGAGCCCAGCAAGCTACCAAGAGTATCCCACCTGCACGGCAGAGCCTGGCAAGCTCCCCGTGGCATATTCGATATGCCAAAAACAGTAACACCAAGTCTCACAATGGAAACGTTACTGGTGCCTGCTCAAGCAAATCAATGAACAACGGGACGACAGTGCTACAGTGCTACAGTGCTTCTTTATCAAGTAATCCACCTTCTTATTCTTCAGGGAGTCCAGTGATTCTAATTTTGTTCATCTTGAACTCATTCCATAATTGCCTGTCTAGTGTGCTACTTATTTCTTTTCATAGTTTTTTCTGCCTTCTGTTGTTTCCTAGAGGTTTCCTCCATCTCAACTTGAAGCTCTTTGATCTTTTTCTCAACTGCTGTTATTCTGCTGCTCAGACCTTCTATTGAGTTTTTTAATCACCATAACTCTTCATTTCATCATTTCTGTTTATAGTTTTCTTGTTTCTGCTCTCATACTTTATGCACTTTGCTGATTATCTGTGCCATTGTGTCATTGTGTTCATTAAACATCCTTACCATGATGTCAAAAAGTCATTCTCTGAAAACTTAGAGTGCTGATTCGTGCTGGTTGAGCTTTCTGTTATTGTTATCACTTGGGTGGGCTTCTATGGATCTTCCCAATTGTGTTTGCTGTGCTAAGGGTGAATCTTTGTAGTTAGTCTCCCTGGGATTCTCTGATGGATTAGGCTGGCAGTTGCTCTTTTCCTTCCTTGTCTGTTATCACCCAGTGACAAGAAGTATAATTGTCTGCTCTGTGAAATGAAATGAGTCGAGCTGTTCCAGCTGTTCCATAGCCATGCAATCCAGAAGATGTGGAGCTGGACCTGTTGATATGGCAATGGTCAGGCATGGAGGCATCCAAGACCTCCTTCCGGTTCCAAAAAGCTTCCAGAGATGTCAACTGGGAGATTAATCTCACCTGGAAGGGTGAGAGAACAGGCAGAGGTTCAGGAGATGTGGAGCTGGACCCACTGATTCAATGGAGATCAATTAGAGATTTGTTATCTAATCTCCACAAAGTTTCTGTCACCCATCAATGCCACTTTGGGGGAACTAGTCCTTTTAAGTTTTTATTTGCTCTGCCTCAGCTTTATTTTCCAGCACCAGAGGGGTTTGACCATACTATCTAGCTCTACTGATTAATTTTACTCGAGCAAGGGAATTTAAAAGATGCTTGTGATTTATGGTAGATATTGGGACTCTTACATGGGTACATTTCTTAGAAAATTTCCATATTTGAGCAAGAAAGAAATATTTGGTATCAAGAATAAAAACTCTCTCATTAAAAAGAGAAGGTGGGGCCGGAACAATAATACAGAAGGTAGGGCATTTGCTTTGTACATGCTTGACCCGAGTTCGATCCCCTGCATCCTCAAGCACTGTCAGGAGTAATTCCTGAGTGAAGAGCCAGGATTAATCCTTAAGCATCTCCAGTTGTGACCCAAAAGGCAATAAAGAAAGAAGGAAATTAAGAAAAGAGAGAAATAGAGAAAGAAAGAAAGAAAGAAAGAAAGAAAGAAAGAAAGAAAGAAAGAAAGGAAGGAAGGAAGGAAGGAAGGAAGGAAGGAAGGAGAGAAGGAAAGAAAAGAAAGAAAGAAAGAAAGAAAGAAAGAAAGAAAGAAAGAAAGAAAGAAAGGAAGGAAGAAAGAAAGAAAGAGAAAGAAAGAAAGAAAGAAAGAAAGAAAGAAAGAAAGAAAGAAAGAAAGAGAAAGAAAGAAAGAGGAAGAGAGAAAGAGAGGAGAGAAGAGAAGGGAAGGAAGGAAGGAAGGAAGGAAGGAAGGAAGGAAGGAAGGAGAGAAGGAAAGAAAGAAGGAAAGAAAGAAAGAAAGAAAGAAAGAAAGAAAGAGAGAGAGAGAGAAAGAAAGAAAGAGATAGAGAAAGAAAGAAAGAAAGAAAGAAAGAAAGAAAGAAAGAAAGAAAGAGGAAGAGAGAAAGAGAGGAGAGAAGAGAAGGGAAGGAAGGAAGGAAGGAAGGAAGGAAGGAAGGAAGGAAGGAAGGAAGGAAGGAAGGAGAGAATGAAAGAAAGAAAGAAAGAAAGAAAGAGAGAGAGAAAGAAAGAAAGAGATAGAGAAAGAAAGAAAGAAAGAAAGAAAGAAAGAAAGAAAGAAAGAAAGAAAGAAAGAAAGAAAGAAAGAAAGAAAGAAACCAAACAAGCAAAAAGAGAAGGAAAAGTGTCTCAACCAGGAGCAAAGCTGGCAGCCTGTTATATAGCTGCATCAAACAATGTCATTGCGACTAAGTTTCCCTTCAGCTCTCAGTTCTGTGCTTCCCCCAGATTGGCTTCATTATCAAGAAGCCCTTTCATGGTAGCAATATACCCTCCGTTCTTCAGACCTGGATTGCTCTCAGTCCCAGTGGAGATAGCACTTCTAGTATTTCTTTCACTAGTGCCTATGTAAGAGTCCCAATATTTACCATAAATCATAAGCTTCTTTTAAATTCCCTTGCTCAAGTAAAATCAATCAGTACACCTCGATGTATGGTCAAACCACTCTGGGGCTGGAAAATAAAGTTGAGGCAGAGCAAATAAAAGAAGGACTAGTTCCCACAAAGGAAAGTTGGGGAGCTGCTAAAAGAAAAGCGAAAGTTGAGTAGCCAAGTAAGACAATTCTACTACTAAATGTGAACATACATTCTACTCTTAATTCCTATTAAATTTCTCCTTCTTCCAAAATCCAGTCCCTAACTTGAGCACTCTTTCTGATAACTGGTTCCCTGTCATTCTTGATATCCAGGTTCTTTATATATTATTATGTAAAAAATATTAATAATTTCTAGTAATATTTAACAAATATTAAACAAACAGTTTGATGCTCTTTTGTTCCTGGAGTGATAAAATGCCATTGGGCTACACTAGCATATGACAGGGATGGATGAAGATCTTACTGGCACCCGCTCGAGCAAATCGATGAGCAACAGGATGTCAAGTGATCAAGTGATTTAACAAATATTTTCTTTGTGCCAGAATTTTGCTAAAAACATTATTTATTTAATCTGAATTTGTTACCACAAACACCACTGAAATGTATTTTATCATAATTCCATGTTTAACTGAGACAGCAAGGGCTCAAAGATAAGTAAGCTTTTCTAAAATTACATGACAATTAAGAGAAAACCAGACCTAGGAAGTTCCATTATATTTTAGACTCTAAGCAATAAATTGCTATGCTGTGCTTTCTGTCTGCTATGTTGCATGGTCATATCTACAATTAATGCTGAACTATTTGTTGTTAGTTTGGGTTTGAGGCCCACATCTTATGGTGTTCAAGTCTTACTCCTGGCTCTGTGCTCTTGGCTCACTCTGAGTGCTGAGGAGCAAACCCTGTCAGCTACATGCAAGTCAAGTGCCCTATTCACTATACTTTCACTCCAATTCCAGTGCTTGACTGTTGTCTGGTAAATAATTTTTAACATTTTTTTTGCTTTTTGGGTCACAACCACCAATGCTCAGGGGTTACTTCTGGCTCTGCACTCAGGAATTGCTCCTGGAGTGCTTGGGTGACCATATGGGATGCTGGGAATTGAACCCAGGTGGGCCGCGTACAAGGCAAATGCCCTACCTGCTGTGCTATCGCTCCAGCCCCCATAATTTAACATCTTTACCCCTTAGTATATTCACATATGAAATGACAGGGATAATATCTGCCACTCGTGTCTAGCCGAGCTATTATGAGGATTAAATGAGATGATATAACATAGCATTATAACTGTAAGTAGTTGTTATGTAACCATGCAAAACTACAAACACAAACATAAAACTTAACTTAGAAACATACATCACACAAAATTCCCATTAATCTCTTTAGCCAGCTTCCTCATCCTTTATTTTTATTTATTTATTTATTTAGTTTTTGCTTTTTGGGTCACACCTGGCTCTGCACTCAGGAATTACTCCCGACAGTGCTCAGGGGACCATATGGGATGCTAGGAATCGAACCCGGGTCACGTGCAAGGCAAACACTCTACCTGCTGTGATATCATTCCAGCCCCTTGCCCTTTATTCTTTAAGACTCTACTATACCTATACTTTATCTCCTAAAAGGTAAAAGCATCATTGTTTGTCCCCAAATGTGCTGGTGTCTTGACACTCTCTGCATAACCCCCATCTCGAAGCTTTAGATAATCCTATTCTGCCAGTCTATTGGGTACCTTCCCAACAACCTCGCTGGGTTCACCCTTCTTCACCCTTCTTGCACTCTATACATGGTGGTCTTAAGTCATCCTATCTAATAGTTTTCATGTTCGGCGCTCATACCCACAAGACAGGAAGAAAAAAAAAGTCTTCAGCTCTGTCAATTAGAATGAGTATAAGAAGTTGTTAGACTCTAATTTCCAGTCATTTGATGTTTTATAAAAAGCTAATGGTTATAGCACTGCTTACAATAGCCATAGGGCTGGAGCGATAGCACAGCAGGTAGGGCGTTCGCCTTACAAGCGGCCAACATGGTCGACCCGAGTTCGATTCCTCCGCCCCTCTCGGAGAGCCTGGCAAGCTACCAAGAGTATTCGATATGCCAGACACAGTAACAACAAAGTCTCCAATGGAGACGTTACTGGGCCCGCTCGAGCAAATCGATGATCAACGGGAGGGCCTTTACCTTTTTTACCTTTACAATAGCCATAATCTGGAAAAAGCCCGAATGCCCGAGAACAGATGACTGACTAAAGAAACTTTGGTATATCTACACAATGGAATACTATGCAGCTGTTAGAAAAGATGAAGTCAAGAAATTCGCATATAAGTGGATTTATATGGAGAGTTTCATTCTAAGTGAAATGAGTCAGAAAGAGAGGGACTGACATAGAAAGATTGCACTCATTTGTGGAATATAAAGTAATATAATAGGAAACTAACACCTAAGAACAATAGAGATAAGCGCCAGGAGGATTGCACCAAGGCCTCACATGCTGGGAGAAAAGGCAGTTCAGATACAGAAGGTTGCACCAAGTAAAGGATGCTTGGAGGACCTGCTCAGGATGGGAGATGTGTACTGAAAGTAGACTATAGACCAAACATGATGGCCATTTAATACCTTCATTGTAGACTACAACACCCTAAAGGAGAGAGTAAAAAGGGAATCTTCCTGATATGGGGGGGGGGGAGGTGGGAGGGATACTGGGAACATTGGTGGTGGGGGGGAATGGGCACTGGTGGAGGGATGGGTACTCTACCACTGTATTCCATGATGATTAATTAAAAAATTAAAAATTAAAAAATAAAAATAATTAAAAATAAAAAAATAATAAAAAGCTCATGTTGTTGAACTCATCAGATTTAGAGGAGTGGAATTCGGACAAATTTCAGCAGCATCTCTCTCTCTTTCTCTCCTCCTCCCCCAAACTATACCTTCCATTGTCTTCTTAGTGAGGTTTGTCTTTTAATCAGATCTTAAAAGGTAATCAAGTATTTTCTGATTACATGTTGAAACATTTTGGATTAGCCTCTCAAAAGAATTTCTTCTTTGAATTCTCAGTATTTGCCCTTTACAAAACTAAGGCTCTTTGTTAAGTAGTTTTAACTTTGTGGGCAAAGTTAAAACCACAGAAGACTGTTGAGATGGCAATTTTCCCACTTTAATAGCAGTGCATTTTTAGCAAATGTAAATAAAGATGTTGCCATTAAAAAAATGAGCATTTCAGCATTGTCAGAGAAGGAGCCATCCATTAAAAGAAAATGAACAAACACTTTTCTGGTCAAAGAAACCTGGATACCTTGAGTGGTTCATTATCTTTTTGTTTTGTGTGGGTTTTTTTTTTCTATTTTCAGTGGATAGATTTAAAAGGTGAATTGAACACTTTTATCTGACCTCAGTATTCCAATATATGATGAATGTCTGGGAGATTTTTTTTAGACTGTTTAAGAATTTTGTCTCTATTGTTCATCACTGTCTTGTTTTCAGACAAGTCACATGAACTTTATGAGTTTTTATTTTCTTTTTCATAAATTATCGGCTAGAGCGATAGCACAGCGGTAGGGCATTTGCCTTGCACACAGCCAACATGGCCGACCCGAGTTCGATTCCTCCGCCCCTCTCGGAGACCCTGGCAAGCTACCGAGAGTATCTCGCCCACACGGCAGAGCCTGGCAAGCTACCCGTGATGTATTTGATATGCCAAACACAGTCACAACAAAGTCTCCAATGGAGACGTTACTGGGCCCACTCGAGGAAATCGATGAACAACGGGAGGACAGTGGACAGTGACATCATTGGGCTGGAGCAATAGCACAGCAGGTTGGGCATTTGCCTTGCATTCGGCAAAGCCTGGCAAGCTACACATGATGTATTCAATATGCCAAACACAGTAACAAGAGTCTCAATGGAGACGTTACTGGGCCCACTCGAGCAAATCAATGAACAACAGGAGAGTGTGAACCTCTAAAAGACTGTATTGCCTGACCATCTCATGTTAGTCCCCATTTTACTGGGTTTTTTTTTTGAGAGTTGATCCTTTACCAGTCTAATGAAATTTATGTGATCACACATAATGAAATTTATCCCTTCACACAGGTCTTTTCTTTTTAAAAACTTTTGGGCCACACAAGGCAGTGTTCAGGATGTTCCTGGCTCTGAGCTCAGGGATCACTCCTGGTTGGCTTGGAGGACCATATGGGGCTCCAGGAAATTAACTCAGGTTGGCTGCATGCAAGGCAAATATCCTCCCACTGTACTGTCTCTCCAGCTCCTGACACAGGTCCATTCTTCAAGGATAGGTACAATGAAGGTCTGGCCAATCAGACTTTGATCCCTCTTGACTACTGTGGTTTGTTCAGTTATGTACACATGATGCAGATCGTTACAGCAAAGCCACACTTTGGAACTTTTATTAGAGCCATAAATCACAACATATTCTTTCTTTTAGATATCCAATTTTAGGAGTATAAAAATTAAAGCCATAGCATGACTTCTCATAGACAGGGCCTGCCAAAGAAAATAACTGACAAAGAGGAAATTTTCTAATAAAATGGTTAAACCCAAACCAGGAATCTATAACTGTTGAATCTTGAAAGAGTAAACAGCCCTTAGTATTGTGTATAATAGATGCTCATTCATGACGTATTAGAAGAGTAGACAAGAATATTTAAGATCTTGTGTTGCTCAATTCTTAGAAATGCTACTCAGAATACTGAGAATTGATATGTCTTCCTTGTGTAATAAGAGCCAGCAGGACCCAAAGGACTCCAGAATTATCCTCTAACTTCAAGTATTCTCAACAACTTTGGAATTTCTATGTTTTTGAAGAGGCAGTATAAATGAGGCAGATTATATACCCTTGTACCTTGGTTTTGTCTTCTGTGAAAGTAGATTGATGGTAGTTTTCTAAATAAGTTTTAGGAGAATTCTGAGGCTTCAATGAGACAGTGAGGGTGGGGATCATTCTCCATTCATCTCTTTATGTTTGAACACTAAGTGTATTGCCTTTGGGCATTGCTTATTTCCATACTAGAGTGAAAAGGACAATTCACTCCCTGGAACCGTTTCTGGGAGGTTTTGACACAAATATAGTTAGGAAGTCTGAATATAATATTTGACTTGCTTTGGCCATAGTTCCATATTACTCTAAATACTATTTTGTTTATTTTTGCCATCTGGGAGCATTGGATTTTAATCAGCACATTTAAATATTGGGTTTTTTCCAGGTTTCCATACTAATATCTTTCTGTGAGCAAAACTTCCATTAATTTTAAGAAAAGTATGAATATGAAATATTGTCAAGAAATGGCTAATACTTTGTGAATTTTACTGCAATTATTTTTAATGTTTAATTGTTTTACTGGTTCCCTAGACTGGTTAAGAGAAAAATGTAGTTTTACTCATTTAAAATATAGCAATATGTAAATGTAATTGTGTGTGCATGTGTGTGTGTACACTGCACAGTGAATTTAAGCCAAAATTTTTTGAGAGGCAGAGCCACACCTGTCTGTTTTCAGGGATTACTTCTGGTTCTGTGCTCAGGGATGATTCCTGATAGAATTTTAGCAACCATATAGGATGCTAGGTATCAAACCTGAATTGACTGCTTATGAGGGAAACACTTTACCTGCTGTAGTATCTCTTAGAGCCCAGCTATGTGAATGTTAATGTCCTCTTTTAGAAAAAGGGGGGTTTTTACACATAGGATAACACCCCAAAGATTGTCTGACACTTTGACACATAAAGAAAATGGTCAAGATCTCACGGGCTTAGGATTTTGAAAGGCACACAAAACTGGTGGTTCAAATCCCTCTGGGTCAAATGGAAAGATCTTGAATGTGTACTCAAGTTTCTGTCAAAAAAGTTAGTTGAGCTTGGTGATGCTGCGGTGACTATGAGAAATATGAGTGCCCATTTTGGATAAGTGATGTTGCTAAGATTTTCTTCAGCTTCCCAAGGTGATAACACGCAAAAAAAAAAAATTCCCAGATGGTCTTTTTTCTGAAAATTTGCAGACCCAAAATATTGCTACATAAGCTGGATAATAACAGAATGGTAAAGGTGATAAGAGTGACGGAGACATCATTGGATAGTCTTGTTTTAGTTACATTAACCTTATAAGGCTTTATCATGTAAACAAAATAAAATTAATCAACGAACCCCAAATCAGAGTCTTTAATGTTAGTTGATTTTATACTGGCTTATTTTATCCCATTGATTTTTCAGTGTTTATTATTGCCTGGTTTTTAGCTAAGGAGATTTGGAAAAGTTGAGTTTATCAATCAAATACCCATCTAAATTTAATTCTCTGATACCAATGGATTGGTGACCCACCTCTCATAGGAATGATGGAAGTTGGATCATCGTGTCGACCACAGCTAGCATGTTAACTGTTTGGCCCCAAATAATAAAACTCTGCACCAAGAGATAACATCATCTCCTTCCCTTAAATAACAATCCTCATTTCTAGTATGTATAAGAATTTCATCTTCAATAATTGATCAGTGTGACAGAAAATCGGTTGCTGGCAAAGCACATTTAAAATCATATTAATCATTCTCTACTGAGACATTTTCTATCTGCTTCTCGAGTCCAGTGCACATTGCAAGCACAGCTCTGTTCAGGCAACAACTGATTGCCATTATTTTAAAAATGTACTTTTATGAAAAAGAGCAAAAGGAAAGCTTTCCCTTGAGTGCTTCATAGAATATATTGTATACTTTGATATTAAATATATTAAACTAAGTAGAATCAATATGGCGTCCTGCTTTTGGTATGGTGTATAATACTTTCAGGCTCATTTTATCAAGGATGATGTCCTGACAAAGGTATACTGTCAATATAAATCTGTTTATTTTGAAGAGTAGAAATGAAAAAAGAAAGATTCTTAGTGAAGGAAAATGGATCGATGGCCCTGTGAGAAAGTCCTAGAATGTGCAGTGTACTCTGTTTTTGTCACCTAGAGAAGGTGCTATGTGAAAAATTGCAACATGAAGGCCAAGTGGAAATACAGGTGACTAAGAATTATTCAGATAAAAATGGTTTTCTCTCTTCACAAAAACATAGAGGGATCATGCATCTCTGAAGAGAACAATCTATTGGCATCATTGCAGAGGTGATAGGTGTGTCATAACCGACTAACCTCTGAAGATGATCAGGAGATCATTCTGCTATGGTGCAGCAAAAAATGTAATTGACCTCAAACCATGTGCATGGTTACGTTTGATATGGTTAGTGGCATTTGCTAATTAGAGTCAAAGTGCTCTGGCGATTCCAAGTGGAAAATCAAATGCTCTAATTTGGTAGGGCAGTGATACAGCCTAAGGAATAAACACTGAATTAAAGACTAACCAATCCAAGTTAAGGGTCTTGCCCTGCTCTAACAAGCTCTAATCTTCGACAATTAATTTGACCTCTATGTCCTCAGCTATTAAAAATAAAACAAAAGCTCACCTCCCACATCTTCCTCCATGTCACTCACCGACCCTGTACCACCAAATTCCTGACTAAATTTTCCAGGAGATGCACACTGATAGCTAAACCTTATGGAATCGCCACTCCCGGCAGCTGAAAACCTGGGAGCACCCAGTGGAGGCAGGCGGGCCAAAAATCCACCAAACCAAGGATCTGCCAGCTGCATCCACTCTCCACCAAATATTCTCTGCAGAGACACCAATCTCTGAATAATTTCAAGTATCTGGTGCCAGGGTTGAGAACTCTGGTGTTTTTTTTCCCATAGTCAGAATTGATAGCCTCTCCCCAACCCCCACACTTCCAGAAGCCCCAGCAGCCCCGCCCACCTCCCAAGTCTAGGGACTTGACGATTCTTTAGCCCAGATCATAGATCTGGAAATGTCTGGACGCCTCCTGAAGCAACAAAAAGCTTAATAAATTCTTAGACAAACACTTACCAACCCTGTGATCAGATATATAACAATGTTCACATAAATTAATTTTCCAGACCTATTGATTTTAATATTGCAACTTGGTATCTAATCAGTTTTAATCATGGAATTGTATCAATGGTTGCCACTTTTACATTAAAAAATAATTAATTAGGAAAAGAACATTGGCCAAGTTACACCTGCAATCCCCTTTATACTAATATTCCCTGAGACAAAGAAAACTAAATAATTGAGAACAACTATAATCAAGATAAGATATAAATAATAAGATAATTTATACTATATTGGTAAGGCACCCTGAGTGTGCTTGTGAGAAGAGAGAAATTTGGATACAGTGTCACAGAAACACAGGAAAGAACATCATATAAAGATAGAAATTAGAGTCACACTGCCACACTATAGGAATGCCAACAAATGCCAACAAGTATCTCAAACTAGAAGAGGAAAAAAAAGTAACTTTTACTTCTCCAGAAGTGGACATGTACATCCCATGGAAAAATGTAGGAAATTACAGAACCCTAAAGTCAGAAACAGAATTGTGTTGAAGACTCAAAGAGATGTTAAGGATAAAGGTGAACTTATGCTTAGAGAACAAGATTTGGCTTTCTCAAGATGCTCATAACTTTTTATGAATGAAATATGGGTCAATTAGAAAGTTCATGGTTGATTTGTATCTTTCCTACTGTGAGATTTCTTAATACACTCAGATATCAACACCATTTATGCACATATTTGCTAACTGGTAACAATGACAGCAATCCATTGAAATTTGGGGGTGTTAAAAGATATATATAATTCAATGAAATATATGGATCTTGTAATACTTTATTTGGTATGTAGAAAGCAAACAGTAAATAACTATTATTTTTAAATTTAGGTACTGCACTGTCTGCACTGTCCTCCCGTTGTTCATCGATTTGCTCAAGTGGGCCCAGCAATGTCTCCATTGTGAGACTTGTTGTTACTGGTTTTGGAATATGGAATACATCATGGGTAGTTTGCCAGGCTTTGCCGTGCAGGCGAGATACCCTTGGTAGCTTGCCGGGCTCTCAGAGAGGGGCAGAGGAATCGAATGCGGGTAGGCCAATTGGCCGCATGCAAGGCAAACGCCTTACCTGCTGTGCTATCGGGTAAAGAAGCAAAATGTTTGTACACTAAAATTATGAGACATTATTGAAATAAATAGACACAAAGAGATGTAAAGATGTTCTGCAGTTAACTACAGACTGGAAGGATAAACATAATAAAGATTACTATATTACCTAAAGCAATGTATAGTAACGATGCAATATCTATCAAAATCAATTCCAAAGGCATTATTCACAGAAATAGAACCAACATAAATCATAAGATTTATCAGGAGATGCAAAAGACCACAAACAACAAAAATACTCCTGAGGAAACAGAACAAAGATGAAGGCATCAAACTGTACCACAAACTATTCATAATTAAAATATAATAATAGAGATGCCTTTAAAAATGTATAAAATAAAAGTTATATTCCAGAAATAAAACCACATATATATGTATTATTAATTTACAACAAATAATCCAAGAGTTTTCCATGCAGCAAGGAATATCTCTTTCATAAATAGAATTGAAATATCAAATATAAGACAATGAGGCCTCATTCTAACCTATAATGTGATGCACAAAAATTAATTCAAAACAGATTATTAAAGAATCATATATAAGATCTAAGATTATAATATAGATGGAATTATAGGCAATCATTTCCTTGATATCATCTGATAACACAGAGATGTGTTTTAAAGTCAACTCCAATGGCAAGAGAAACTAAATAAGTAAATTAATAAATAAATAGAGAGACAGTGAGCTAAAGGTACTTGCCTTGCAAGTATGAAATCTAGAGTTTAACAACTGGTGCTGCCCACATACACTGAGCATAACCCTGAACTCCGCTATTTATGACCCCTGAGGACACAACTTGAACACTCGATCAAATCACCTGACATCCTGTTACACATCGATTTGCTCGAGTGGGTGCCAGTAACGTCTCCATTCGTCCCTGTCGCATGCCAGTTCCTAGAATGGCGCCTGCTCACTCTAGGAACACGAACAGCCTCAAACTGATCATTCAGGGTCTTGACGAAGAAGTCTGACCATGTTGTAAGGTGGGCAACCACACAATCTTTTGACGTCCCATGGAATACAGTTGGTAATGGCTCTAGTCCAGTGGTCATCTCCAAATCTCATTATGTGTCCAACTCATCTGATTTTCGATGGCTTGGCTAACAAGACAGCATCCCTGATACTTGATTGTCGATGGAGGTCGGAACTCCAGATTCTTTCTCTCATTTGAGTGAAGCGTGTTACTCCAAGCATAGCTCTTTTGATTCCTCTTTGAGACACCCGAATGGCGTTCTCATCCTGTTTTCCTAGGGCCCAGGTCTCTGAGGCATATGTTAATGCAGGAAGAACAGTGGAATCAAAGAGATGTGCCCGGAGCTGGAGGTTCTTCATCCTCTTAGCTATTTCTTCAACCCTCTTGAAGGCGTTCCAAGCCACACTCTTCCTCCTGAGCAACAGAGGTTCCAGGTCATTCGACATGTGGACTTCTCGACCCAGGTACACATAACTGTTATTATTGTTATTATTATTAACAAATAAATATAACTACAGTCAACTAAAAAGTTTCTGCACCGTGAAATAAACATGCATCAAGCAAAATAACACTTACTGAACGATGAAAGCTATTTGCACATCAAGTATCCAACAAGGGGTTATTATACGAAATACATAAGAAATAATAAAATTCATCAGCAACAGAAAAACAATTACAAAATAAACAAAGTGGAGGGAAGAAAAAGGTAGTATAGGGGTTAAGAATCACGCTTTGCTTGCAGTTGACTCCTGGTTAGCCTCTGACACTGTACAGTTCCCCAATAATCATAGAGGACAGCCCTGGAAGCTCTGGAGCACTTTAGGTGTGGCCCTTGAGGCCACCGAGGATCTCAGAGGTGGCCCAGATAATCCTCCTGACACCCTGAGCAATACAGCATCCTTAAGCCCTTGAGCTGAATCATAGGCCTGGTTGACTAGAAATCTTCAGGAGGTATCCCTGGACATCCTTAGCACTGCTGGGGAAATTCCCCAACAAATAAAAAGAGAACTGAACAGAAGATAGAATAAGACATTTCTCCAATGTAGACATAAATATGGCTGATGGAGCGATAGCACAGCGGTAGGGCGTTTGCTTTGCACACAGCCAACATGGCCAACCCGAGTTCGATTCCTCTGCCCCTCTCGGAGAGCCCGGCAAGCTACTGAGAGTATCTCGCCCGCACGGCAGAGCCTGGCAAGCTCCCCGTGACGTATTCGATATGCCAGACACAGTAACAACAAAGTCTCCAATGGAGACATTACTGGGCCCGCTCAAGCAAATCAACGAACAACGGGAGGACCGTGGACCGTGGAGGCATATGAAAAGATCTTCAGCATTTCTTTTAATTAGAGAAATATAAGTCAAACAACAATGAGATGTTGCCATATGACTGTGGAAATTACTCGAAAAACAAGAAAACAAGTTTGCCAAGAATGTGGAAAGAAAAACACCCGTATGCACTGTTGGTAGTAATGTAAATTGGTTCAGCTGTTTTGAGAAGCAGTATGATAACTCCTCAAAAGATTAAAACATAAATTTCAAAAAATTAATAACACCTTTAGAAGATGGGAAGAAGACATAAGTTTCCTCGAAGAAAACATCAACGTCAATAAGCATATGAAATGTGTTCTTTATCACTTATCATTGGGGGAAATGCAAATAAAACATCGACCTATGACCTCACATCAGAGAAACTGGTACACAGCAAAAAAAAAGCAGGAGGAATCATTTGGTGCAGAGATGAAATGAACCCCCAGAGTGCAGGATGCAAAACAGTTCAACTTATGATTCCTGAACCAATGTTCAATAAATACTCTTAATGGTACAGTACTCTGAGTTTATTAATACCACCTGTAGTCAGTGTATGTAGGATAACATTGGTTTGTCCTTTCTGCCTTCCCACAGGGAGCTTAGATTTATTGGATTACTTCCATAACAGTGCTCCCATTCCTCTGTGTTTATTTGTAAACTCTTTCTTTGTGCTCTGCTTCTCCAACCAGTCAATCATCTTTATCTCCTAATCAGAGTCTGTTAACTTGTAAATATTGCTTTTCTCTTCTCCTTAAGTCTTTTGCATGGTTAAATCAGAGCAATGTCCTTTTTGTGTGGACACAGAAAGACAGTTACTGCTATGCTTTCATAACTTGGAAATTAATTGACTCTGAATAGCATTCACTCCTGGGCATCTGTTATCTCAATTTAAGCCTCAGTGTCCTTACTTCCTAGCACCCTAAAAGCAGAGGCCCAACAAGGAACTGGATTGGCCCAGGGCAAGCTGTGAGCTACCATGGCATCGAAATAAGCCAGGCCAAAGTGCCATAATACTTAATTATAAGTTATGAGTATGGTTGTGGACAAATTCTGTCATGATCCAAAAAGTAACAACTAGATTAGGTCCCTGCTAAGGTTAGGAAAGATTAATCTGGCCTGAGCACTGTAGTCTGAGATTTATAACGAGATGTCCCCAGGAGAGTTACCCTACAAGCTTCATGTATCTCTTATTGTATTCATACAAAATAACTAATATTATTAAGGGGTAAAATTAAGATGACTGTTTAAATGATTTTTGGACTAAGGAAAGGAGAAAAACCCCTAGGTGGTATTTCCTTGAACCTGATCTCCTGGCTGCAGCCTATCAAAAAGGGCTTCTATATGCTGATTATGCTAAGAACCTGTGTGTGTGGTTGCTACTGCCAACGCTGGGAAGTTGTGAGAGACTAGAGAGACCAAGGCTGCAAGTCAGAGGATGGAGAGATGAGCAAAGGGAACAGAAGGAGACTGGAATGGGGAGTTTAGTGAAACTGGAACAGGTGTGTGGGGGGAATGGAATAAACGGCAACTAATCACCCACCAGCCTGGCCCTTGTTTCCTCCTTCGTCCACCCGTGGAATCAGCCATCCCCAGGTGGGGAAGCTGCTCGAGATCACCGAATGCAGGCGGCAAAAGAGCCTGAGGGATTCCTAGCTGCTTGAGGATTACACAAGTGTAGTCTCACTTTCTGAAAAGAGAGTGATAATATTTTAACCCTCAGGGATTCTATGTATAATTAGCACTGTAGCACTGTCCTCCCGTTGTTCATCGAGTTGCTCGAGCGGGCCCAGTAACGTCTCCATCGTGAGACTTGTTGTTACTGTGTTTGGCATATCGAATACATCATGGGGAGCTTGCCACACTCTGACATGTGGACAAGATACTCTCGGTAGCTTGCCAGGCTGTCCGTATGTATAATTATCTTGGTAAAATTTATGAAAAGCCATCCATTTGGAATTTTATGTACTTGTGAATGTTATGGGGCCAGAGTGATACCATAGCAGATGGGGCATTTGCTTTGCAGGCAGCCAGCCCGGGTTCGATTCCTCCGCTCCTCTCGGAGATCCTGGCAAGCTACCAAGAGTATGCACCTGCACGGCAAAGCCTGGCAAGCTCCCTATGACATATTCAATATGACAAACACAGTAACAATAAGTCTCACAATGGAGATGTAACTGGTGTCCACCGGAGCAAATCGATGAACAATGGGAGGACAGCACAGTGCAGTGCAGTGATTGTTACACAGTTCTGTCATAAAAATTTGTCATAAAATTTTATCAAGAAACCACAAAAGATGACTCGTCACCAGGTGCAATCTTATTGGTTGACTTTTCCAAAACTTAAGGTGGGAGGCTCTTACCTCTGTCATTATTATCAATCAGCTATATTTTTCTAAATGAAATCTATAGTTGATGTTGAGCATTGTACCTAGAGAGGTTGAGTACACTTAGTAGTATTTATCAGGTTTTTTAATCATTCAACATATCAGTTTGAAAAGAAGGTAAAGTTTCATTTTAAGACCTGAATGATAAGAAGGAGGTAGTAATTTAAAGATCTCAAGCAGTGGAGCATGAGGTGGGCAATAATAAATCTAGACAAAGAAAATGTAGATGCAAACACCATCAGGAGAGAACAAAACCTGCAAGAAAAAAAAAAAAGAAAATAATTTGGCTGATGACATCCCAGAAGAAAGTTTATGGTTAAAGATAAATATCTTATGTTTATTTTAAGCTACTCTTACTTCTAGCATAGTGACTTAATTTACTAATAAATTGATCATCTATGCTAGAATTGTATCTTAGAGTTTAAACTATTTTTTTATATTTTTCATCATATGCAATAATTTTCCATTAAATCTTTGTTCCCCAACTAATTTTTTTCCACACTTTATGCCTAGTTTCTAGTCCTATAATGGAAACTATTGTAAGCCCTAAAAAGCTCTACATTTTCACCTTTGTCCCCCAATGCCAATTATCTATTCCATTCGTTGCTCTGCTCAGAACTTCCTCAAATTCATCCCTATCTTGCTGCTGCTGAGATAACAAAATAGAAAAACCTTTTTCCTAAGAACATTACTGAACACCAAAGGGGCAGTTTCTCTAATACGTCATGACTAATTTTTTTGATGCCCCATGCCAAATTGTCTGTTTATTTCCTGTTACTAGATCCCACTGCCAACAAAAACATATTTTTCTGTCCACTATTCACAGGCCATTTCTCCAGCCATTTTTCCAGAATTTTTCTTGCCCACTGAATGTGTATTTCAGATATCCTCTCTCTGGGTAATGATGGTCTTTTTCAGTTCAAATCTCACTTCAATTCTGCCCATGCTTTCTGCAACTTTAATGTCTTGAGGCATTTCTGAAATTTTCCTGTATTCAGAGCCTTAGGAACTCTAGCCAACCTAAGGATCTAATTCTAAATGAATACAATCAGAAATTCATAACTGCGGTGTCCCAAAGCAAAACTCCACTAGAAAAGCTTCTTTTCCTAAAGTTAAATGAAAGCTGGAAGCAACCCATTTCGAGAAAGCAACTCTAAGAACCTGGCCTCTGATACTGAAGGCCTGGGATGGGGTTGTTTCTCCGTCTGTCTCCTTGAGTCAGTAATTTAGTGCTGGTGTTTACTTTTCTACAAAACAAGGATTAGAAATGTAATGGGTTTCAATCATTCTTGTAGCACTGTATATATACATCTATATATAATATATATATTTGCTTTTCATTCTGGAGCCATTTATTTATTTTTAAATAGAACATTGGCATTTATTTTTTTTACTCTTTATCCAGTCCTGCCCCACCCCCCCCACACAGTTTTTCACAGCATATTTTGCACAGCAGTAGGGCGTTTGCCTTGCACGCAGCCAACATGGCCAACCTGAGTTCGATTCCTCCGCCCCTCTCGGAGAGCCCAGCAAGCTACCGAGAGTATCTCGCCTGCACGGCAGAGCCTGGCAAGCCACCTGTGATGTATTCGATATGCCAAACACAGTAACAACAAAATCTCCAATGGAGACGTTACTGGGCCTGCTCGAGCAAATCGATGAACAACGGGAGGGCCTTTTTTAATATTTCATCTTAAGGTTTGGATTCTACTTTGTTCAATAAAGAATGCAATCTAGACACCTAAATCACTGATGTTCATTGTAGAAATTATTCTTTTCTCATTATGCATGAGACTGAATTTTTTTAAAGTGCATTTACATGTAACTGCAGGTGACTCCATAGAACTCAAACAGTACTGTTAAATTTGGAATTGAGATTATTCAATTATCTACATACTCATCTCATTAATAGTCTTCTATGAATCTCTAGGAATCCACAAAATATAATTTATAGCCCCTGGAAAAAATGGTCTTCTAGGTTCTTTCCACTTTCAGGGTCTGTAGGTTTGGTGAAGTAATAAGGACAAAGAGGAACTAAAGATAGAGGATAGTAAAGGCAAAGGAGCATTAATTGTGGTTGTATTATGTCCAGTCATCTAAAATATTGAAAAGTGACCAAAAGGCCTTCACTTCACTATAGAAACAATATTCAGGTGAATTTTCAGCAGATGTTCATGACATTAACATGTATGGCTGACAACACCAGTACAAATATCTCTGATCAAAAACCAAAATTATCTCTTAAATATAAGTACCTACATGTTTTCTTCTTAGATTACAATATGCCCCCCATTCCTTTCATGAGCATTACTGAGGTTTAGATATCTATATAGTATATTTAATAGCAGCTTGTCCATAACATGGCTTTGAAGCAAGAAATAGTCATGTTGTTTCCAAATACCTCATTCCAACAAGAAGAGAAAGGTGAAACAGCACAGAGTGTTCATATCAAAATTTTGCATCAGAATTTTAACATTCTCACTTTTCAACCAGGGCAAGACAAAGAGAGGTAGACAACTTGCTCTTGTAGATCAGAACACAGATTCATTAACTTCCAAGTGATATTACTACTAAACTACCTGAAAATTTTTTCATTCTACAACGCAAGTGCTCACAAAAAGAAAAAAACACCATCTTCCATTTAATTTCTACTTTCTCAGAATAGTCTCATTAACCAGATGCCCCAATGTTAAATTAGTGTTCCCTGTTTTACCTTCTCTTTCCTCCTGTTGTTTAGTTTAAAAGAATTTACATAAATTTTAAATTATGTACTTGTTTATCGAATGCACCTTCCTTCTCTAGACTGCAAACCCCATGAAGGAAATAACTTTATTTCATGGTATGCTTTATTCACTTATTCTGTTCACTGCTCTGTCTACTCACTAGAATGTGAGGTCTTTAAAAATAGGGGCTAAGGTGATTTTTCTCAGCAACCCCAACTCCTACTGGTACTGGCAAAGCAAAGATCTGAGATTCCACTTTTTTGGTGGGTGTGGAAGAGAAATGGAGGGAACTTAGGCTTCGATGACAAGTAGAATGCGAAATTCAAATATTGCCAAAAATAAGAAAAACAATGTTTAATGACAATATACCAATTTCACTCTTGAACTGTCTTAAGTATTCACTCTCTTTTCTCTGAGAATTAGCCCTTTCTCTTACAACTACATTAAAATAGTGATGAGAGTTTAAACAAGTATTTATTTATTGCTATTACTTGACATTTATATATCAAATACTAGGTGTCAAACATAATTCCAAGCATTTTTATTTGTTAATATTTGTTTGGAGATGGGAACTATGTCAGAGTTTGATTTGTAGAGACTTGTCAGATGAGGTTGAATCATAAAGCGGCATAGATCCATGACATTAAAAGTACCCAGTACCCAGTTCCTAGGAAAGAAGGAAGGAAGGAAGGAAGGAAGGAAGGAAGGAAGGAAGGAAGGAAGGAAGGAAGGAAGGGAGGGAGGGAGGGAGGGAGGGAGGGAGGGAGGGAGGGAAGGAGGGAGGAAGGGAGGGAGGGAGGGAGGGAGGGTCAGCCGGTTAGCTAGTTCAACAAGAACAAATGCTTTGTGCTTCTGTTAATTAGCAATGACCGCCACACTCATAGGTGAAGAAAGTCAGTGGTCTTTTAATAGATTTGCCAAAGCTAGCACCTCTGCAAAGAAGAGAAATCATCCTCAGCCTTGCTCCCAGGAAAGGGCAAAATTCCAGCCCTGTAACCAGGTAAAAGAGAGACTATACTTTCTCCAGAATCCACTTTGTCCCTTTCAAAATTCCTGCCAACAACTATAATATAAGAACTGATCTAAGAGGAAGAAACAAAGAAGTGATAAGGGCACAAATGTGCTCATTACATCCTTAGGAAAAATAACTTGCTACATTCTCTTTTCCTACCTAAGCCACGCCTCTCATTCTTGATACTACAGGTACAAGCTTTTACACTTACTTCAGAGAACTAAGAATATTTGTAATTACTTAAATTTATGATCAGTTGAAAAACTTAGGTACTTTCCACTAGACTACAGCTGAGCTCAATAAAGGCTGAAATTGTTTTATATCACTCAGATACAGTATCCCTCACTGCTAGTGAGTAGAAGGCTTAATAAATAGTAAATATGGCACCAAGTAAATGAAAAAAGCAATGGAATTTTTGAAAGCTTTATTGAGAGGTATTTGACTATCTCACTGTCCCATAGGATTCATGTACACTGTTATTGTTTTCTAATTTGCTTTGTGATTAGGTCATCTAGGGAGATGAGGAAAGCAGAATGAATGCCAAGTTTGTTTATATTAAGTCAGACTCAAGCTAGAAAATAAAATAAGAGCTTGCTACTAACAATAAATTCTGCCCTCAAGAAAGTTTTAGTTCCTAGAGGTACAAAAGGTCATTTAAAAAACACTCCACAAATGAAAATTAAGATATCCCTAAGAATGACCAAGTCTGAAAAAGTAAAGAAGTAATATGGTACAAATACCTGAATTGAATATCACAACTTAAGGACTTGTCATCCCATAGCCATTAATGGGAGACAAAAATCTGGATGCACTATAGTCAAATAGAAGTCACTAAGTAAAGGGTATAGTAGCCTTAATTCTGTTGAAGATTCAACCCCAGTCTTCCAATGCTGTGGAAGCTATAGGTACAAAGCTATCAAATAGTGATCTATAATGAGTCACATAGTTGTCACCAGCTACCATTATGCTAAGAGAAGGAAGATTCCAGAACCATGTAATGTCATGCAATAGGGGTGAACAGGAGAGAATGAGAAGACGATCTATCAAACCCAAGGAAGCAGGCACTGGTATTGGGAGTCTGATATTAAAAGCATAATTCTATCAGCTTCTGGTAAGGTTAGAAAGAACTGAGATGGACCAATAAACTGAATTCCTTTACCTAATAAAAAGCACATCTAACATAACCTCCAGAGACTGCAATTAGTACTAGGAATAGAGCAGAATCCAGTTTGCTTTTAGAGGGGGATGGGGAAACCACATCTTGTGGTGCTCGGGGCTTAATCCTGACTCTGCCAGGGATCACTCCTGGTGGTGCTCAGAGGATCATACTGGGTGCCAGGGGTTGGCCATTTGTAAGGCAAACTCAAGGCTGTACTACCTCTCTGGCCCCAGCAGAGCAGAATACAGACTCAAAATGAGGTAGTGTGAGAAAGACACATATTTCGAATAAATTGTCTTATATTCCAGCCCCCCCCCATGAAAATATAGAACAAAATGGAGCCATGCCCAAAAAAATGGAGGCATGTCATAAACAGCATCTGTGGGGAGCCAATTGCAGTATCCCTCAAGGGTAATATGTGGAGCCTCCCCAATTTGTACCCTAGTCTCATCTAAATGGCATGTGTCCACATTCAGCTTTGTACTTCTTACTTCATAGTCTCAGCTCTCCTCTCCCTGTCCCTTTTACATCACTGACATCCAGTGTTAGTGGTTGTATAAATAATCATATAATCAGTGTATTGCTCTGGGATAGTTGTAGAATCTGCGGGTCCCAATACAGAAAGAGAATGTGGAATCTTATGAAACCAGGGGGACAGGAGAATGTGGTGGTTGAAGTTACCAAAACATAAATTTTCATTTTCTGCTTTATTTTTGCTCAGCCAAGAAAAAGTTAACTTTATGTTGCTAACATAACTTTTACTGTTTATCTTTTCATTGGGCATGATGGTTTGATTGGTTGATTGACTGATTATTTTGTTTAGATCCCACCTGGCTCTGCTCAGGGTTACTTCTGGCTTTGCTCTTGGGAATTACTCCTGACAGGGCTCAGGGGACCTTTGGGGGTTCCAGGGGTAAAACTCATGTAGTCCGCATCCAAGGCAAATGTCCTATTTTGCTATACTGTTGCTCCAGCCCAATAATGATTTTAAATGCACATATAAGAGTATTGACCTCATATGTGAGATCACTAAATTATACAATTTATATTTTGTTCTTATCAGAATAGAAACACTGTGCAAAAGTAACGCAACTGCTTTTATTACACTTTTGTTATGATTCTACTTATACTCTCCACATTCGGCATATTGATGACTGAGAATAAGTAAAGAACTGGAAGAAAAAGGGAACAGTTGACTTCTATGTGATGTGTTTAAGCATGATTGATTGGAATATACAAGAAAATTGGAAGGATTAGATTGTATTCCTTGGTCTTTTGTATTTCTTTGAACACCATGGTCTGTCCTTGAGAATCAAGTGAGGACCTAGGAGCATTAACTCTAATGATCTGTACTGTGTACAATATATTACAATTGGATCAGCCCCCAAACTAACACCAGTGTCTAGGTCAACTGCATAGTTGTTGTTGTTGTTGTTGTTGTTGTTGTTGTTTTTCACATAGAACGTACCTTCATTTTATTATCTTATAAGATTTGTCTTTGTGGCTAGAGGTAAAAAGAAGAAAGACAATAAAGGAAGTACATAACGAGGGATTTCTGTGACTAATTTTTATCCATCATATTTTCAGTCCCAAGGGTGCTAAACTGATTAAATACAAACATAACTCCTGACCAGTGTGGCTTTGTGGGGCTCTCAGGGCTCATTTCCCTTACCACAAAGATAATTTAATTCAACAAATATTTATTGAGTTTTACCATATGCTTACTGTGACAATGCCAAGCCCAGCTTAAGAGGCAGGACAGATACTAAAATCTGGCTGTAAATCAAGGTTTTCTCCCTTGAACCACAAAATGGAATCAAAGAATTCTGAAAAATAAAAAGGAGATTCTACAAAGAAAACCGTGGCCACACCTCCTGTCTGTGCTCAATTATATACTTCCCCACCTTGAAACTGGCTCTGTCAGTACTCTTAAAATAAATTATAGTGAGAAAAGAAACCGAAGGGCATGTTTAAAGAGCTTTGGTTTCTATTTCTTAGGCTCATTGATCCTACGAGGTAACACCAGGAAACACAGAGTAGAGGCTCTGGAAGAAACTGCTTTAATTTTACCACTAGGGCTTCTGCTAAGATGAAGAAATTCTGCCAATCTAATTGAAAAAAAAAGTTATTCAAATTAATTTTGAACCTAATCTGACCATTTTTTGTGCAGGGAGTGATTTAAGAAGAAATAGTTCATTCACCCATTCATCCTTGAAATATTTTCTGAACACTACTCAATGTTAAGCATTGAGCTGATACTACATCCAGTAAGATACTGCTTTCATCAAGATTTTTTTCTCAGTCTAGTTGGAGAGTCTTTCACATAAAACACAAATATACTGCAATATGACAAATGTATGGGTCAAATAGTCTAGGACATTTTAGGAACTGGCATGAAACTAATGCCTGACATTCATAGCTCCTAGTATAGTAGGTTTTTCATAAATAATTTGTCAATGTCTGAATGAATAAATGAACACAAAATTTCTAAGAGGAATTAATGACATTCATTATCTTTTCTTCCATACTCTATGTATTAAAGTATCTCTCTCTTCCTATCTTCTCATCTTACCCACAAAGGGAGATGACTCAAAAGGTGAGATATGTTATATTTAGTAAATATAAGGTTAAGGAAGAAGAAAATATATCCTAGAACTGAGAAACATGAAACATAAATGCTGGTACTAAACTAGAGAAAAGTATCATTAAACACCAATTGCTACATGTGACAACTAGCTAGAGAGAAAATATCAGAAATCTTGAATCAAAAAAATTTCAAGGTTATATATACAGAAATCCAATAGAGAATATTGAATATAGCAAGACTTGTAGGATATGTAATAACACCATTAAAATATAGAAGACTGTTTTTTAAAGGAAGAAGAAGCTTAAAACAGGATGAGAGCCTGTAATGGTGGCTAGAAAGAACAAAACAAAAAAGGGGAAGATGACAGCACAAATTAAACATGATGAAATATCCCAAATGAGGTTGAGAGAGGAAAATGCTGTCAGTGACAGAGGAAATGTGCTTTCCCAATATATTATTGTGGTTAATGGTGTCTTCACTGTTAATTCAGAATCTAACTACAATTTGTTCCATAATCTAACCTCATCCTTGGTCTTTAGGTTTTTCTCTATAAAACAGTTCTCATATCTTTTCAGAGTAAATTGTAACTATGACTTCCTATTGAAACACAAAGCTTTTAGATCTCAGACATGATGGAATAAGTTTTCTACAAGGTCACCCCCTAAATTCTAGCCCTAAGGGAAAAATGTACCATGTGAAAATTTTATGCATACATCATTCAGAAGTAAGGAAAGAAAAGATGATCATGAAAACAGCTTGAGTCTAACAGTTTTCAATTAAATAAAACTCTTAGCACTCAATTTAATTCTTTATTTTCTTCCCATCCAATTTTGCAATGATAGATTTCATAATGTAAGTGCCTGTTCCTTGTGCTTTTTCCACTTTGTAATGGTGGATAGAGTTTACTTCCCTGCCATTTGACTTTAAGTTGAATTATATGATTTGACTTGGGTTGTGCTTGCATGGCCTACCTTGTCCTCTATGAAAAAGAATATGTGAAGGGTATGGGAGATTGTTCAGTGTTCAGGGATCTGTACACGACCTTAATTAAAACCTTGACACCACATGCCACCCTGGGTACAACCAGGTGTTTCCCTTGAAGGCCCATATCACCACCATCACAGTCCTGTTGGTTCCTGGACTACAGAAGCTTTGCATCCTTAGGCCCTAGCACTGAACCACCTTGAACTAACCTGGCTGAATAACACTGAAACTGGGTCTTTTCAACACTGCTTTGAAGACTCTACCCCCCCCCCAAAAATAAAAACATTGTAAACAGCTGATGGATCAGGCAAATAGAGATGATCTGGGCCCAACTTTTAAACTACAGCTAAATTTAGATTCACTCTATATCACCCAAATATCAGTCAACACACAGATTCTTCTCTTTTTCTTTTTTTTTTTTTGTATTTTTGTTTTTTAGGTCACACCTGGTGATGCTCAGGGGTTACTCCTGGCAGTGCTCAGAGTAACATAGGGGATGTCTAGGATCGAACCAGCGTTAGCCACATGCAAAACAAGCCTTATCCAGTGTTGTATCTCTCCAGCCCAACAGACAGATTCTTAAACAAGAAACGGGAAGCTTGCTGTTGGAAACCATTGAAATTATGAGACTTCTTTTTTAATATATAGTGTCATTGTAGCCATAGGTGACCGAATTACTTCAGGAATTCAAAGCAAGTTCGCTTAGACTTATAAATCATAAATCAAGAGCCTATGATTATAGTGTGATGGTCAAAATGTTACAAATTGTATAACTCTCCCATTCTCCTGATCAACTACTTAAGAACTAGAGTCTTCTTTTCCACAGCAGAGCCCAGGTGAAAAACTGATTTTTTAAACCAAAATTAGCCTCCTGACCGTTGGTAGGCACTCATAGCAATTCCCAGGAAGGTATCAAAGCTTTATAGGCATGATTCAGGGTCTCAGGAGTTGGAAAATTGTAGAGGACCCAGTGTATCAGACACATCCTTTCATCATGATCTTGGTTTGAAAACAATGTGTCTGCTTGTAGCTGACCCTTTATTTTATTTTATCAGTCATCAGGAATATTTAAAGAGTCATAATCTGACATGGCTGATGCAAGAAAGAACATCAATTTATTTATCAGATCCATTTATTTATCCTCCTTTGTTCAAGATCCTCCTACTCTTTTATTGTGTCTTTGTTCTTCAGATATGTACTACAAACATCTTAATTTCTTTCGCATGTGACACAAGAGCTTTTCAATATTGTTTGACATCCTCGTATCTGGATCCTGCATTTTCTTCTAATAACATTGAAGGTAAACTACACAACTAGAGTTATTGAGTAATCCGGCACTTACCAGTTAAATTAGCTAAAGCCAGATCATTCAGCTCTTAGTTTTAGTTGCCTCATCTGTGAAATGGGGATTATTGTTCCTTTCTGCTAGCGTTTTCCTGAGAATTAAATAAGACAGTTCATGAGAACTTGTTAGCAAACTGTAGAACTCATTAAAAAAAAGGGGGGGGGGAGTGAGAAAATGAAAGTAATTATTCGCTAATGGTGTTAGCCCAGCTACAAAATTTAAATTTTTCTCTGAATGCGTTTTTCATATGTTAATCTGACATTCTAATGATAGTTCTGCAATAAATTGTTTTAGGTTTGAGTAACTGTAATGTAAATGTTAATATCCAGAAACAACTTGCTATTCCATTTAATAAAGATATCAATAATGAAGTCTCTAGAAGATAACTTATTTCTATAAATTTGTTATTAATTACAGAGAGAACAGTAGGTATAATGGTCAGAAGAATTGGACAGTATTAGAGGATTTAAATCCACACCATGCTAAGTGCAATGAATAAGAGTCATTTAAAAAAAATAGACTCATCTTAAGAAATTTACCTAACCTCTGATTTTTCCCATCTATAAAAACAGTTTTTAATAGTACCTAATAATAGAGTATGTAAGCTCCATGACATGTAACAATTGTGCAATAAATAAAAGTTACATTTTTTCCTAAATTTAATGAAGAGCCAAGGGAAAACTCAAGATTTTGTATTCTAAGTTGTTTTTCATGTTCTGCCTTATGCATATTTGCTCAAGAAACAGGATAAATTCCCAAATCCTCATCACAGAAAAGATTTGAACATAAAAAATAAAAATATCTTCAGGGTTGACAACACTTGTTCAAATAGCTCAGAGCCATTTTTCTCAACATGAACTTTATAATGTCATCAAGAAGGAGTCAAAAACGCTTATTCCAATAATTCTGCAATTATGATTTCATGAAGACTTTTTCATCATTACTCCATGTATCAGAGAGAAACATCTGATTTTAAATAGCCAGTTTTGAGTCTCTGGTCAAAAGATTGTACTATAATCAGGAAATCTCACAGGATTGAACTTCCCTACATGTCCAAAGTAGGGTGACCTTATCCCCATTCATGCCCAGACAAGAATTAAAACACAGGAGTGTGAAACAAACAAAAGAACCTAACAGTCAAAGCCTAAGCCTACAGAGAAGAAAACAGAATTTCAAGAGAATGTTGGTTGAGAATATTGGCTTGGCTGAGGCACTGCAATGAAGATTAAGAGTTGGCATGGAGGTGGGTATCTACTAGGAAAAAAAGGGAAATACATTCTCTTGGAACACCCTAATAAAATTGTAGATACTTTCTGCTTTTTAAAATTATTTACAAGATCATATTAGATATAAAAATATATAACCCAAGGACTGGAGAAATAGTACAGAAGGTAAGTTGTCTGTTTTATACATGACCAATCCAGATTGGATCTCTGGCATCCTATTTGGACCCCTGAGCCCACCAGAAGCACCTGAGTGCAAAGCCAGATGTAAATCCTGAGCACAGATAGATAGATAGATAGATAGATAGATAGATAGATAGATAGATAGAGGTACATATTTACCCCTTAAATCATCATCATTATCATCATTATCGTCATCATTATCATCCATAACTGTCACCGCGCTGCTCAGAAATTTAGGGTTTAAACCCTGCTATTAACCTTAGTGTTTCATTTTATTTTCCTGCCACAGCCAGGTAAATGGGCCCCAGAGGTCACCTTGTGGATGACTCAGAAAGAAATGTGAACTGACTGCAGACGCACAAGGCACTAGGGGTAAATTTCTGCATTTCTCCCCTCTTCTCCACTTGTCTCCCTAGATTTTTTTAAATTGATATACATGGACTAGAAAGAGCTCTGCTACCTTTCATTCATGGCCTGAAGTGGTCTAATTTATTACATCAATCTATCATGTTATTTTAATTACAGTCAAAATTATTTTAAGTTTCAGGACCGAGTTGGTATATCAAGGCTGTGTTACTGTTTTCTCTTGTCCTGAGATTACCCAAGACCAATGTAGGCCTCTGAAAGAGGACTGATGCAAGGCATTCAGAAGTTACTAAAAGAAGCTCATCAGGAGAACCAAGGACAATAATGACACTGTGGGTGCATTTATCAAGATGGGCAAGTAAGGCTGTGAAAGCAAATTAACTGCACTCAATGGTTTCATGTAATAATAGATTGTTTCTCACCCATGTCACTTCTACTCTACATGTACAAGGACTCCATAATTTCACTAAGTCATTTTACTCTGGTAGCTACATTCTCTGCAACCATATCTGTGCAGGGAAATATTTAGGAGTATACGTAAAACTGACATTTGTAAGAAAGAGGGAAATTGGCTGGGCAGAGAGAAACTTTGAACTACAACAGAGTCACACAAAGAAAGAACATGTCCAATCCTCCCGAGAGTCTAGTGCTCTTTAAAGGAAATTCTTCAGTTATCTCACATTAAGCTAAGGGTCTTAAAGCTTTACTCCTCCATCAATTTTGTCACTGACCTGATCTCAGTGAGAGGCTTTGACCTTGGGTGAGGTGACTGTCTTCTACAGAAGAAATTTCTAAAGAGCAATCAGCTAAAAGCAATCAACTGCCAACTTTCTTAGCTAGAAATACAAAGTTCCTGCTCCTCAATGCAAATCTATGTTTTGTACACCACAACCTACTCTCTAAGCGGAATTAGGGAATCCTGTATATGAGATTTACTGCTTCCACCTGTAAGTCTGATATATTTTGTTCTTATTTGGTGCAAACTAGTCACATGGTCTTACTCTACCGCAAGGAATCTGGGAACAGCTGGAATATTTGGGAGGTATTTTTGTCCCAATGGATATGGTCCTCTTGAGCTTTCTACTTTCAATTTCCAAGAGATTGTGTCTTGGTCCAGATGCCCTTTGGCACTTTGCTGTCTATGCTCTTATAGTAACAGAACTGATTTCTACCTTTGATTTCCCTTTCCAATCTACTGTTTAAGCCTTTCTCTCCAGTCTTAAAATTAGATCCTTCCCCTGAGCCCTTGTCCTAGTCACAGCGAGGCACTGATTCAAACTTTCTAGTGCTTTTTTACTTTTATGGTTCTCTAGTTTTTTTTTTTTTAAAAAAAAAGATTCATTTCTGTACTGACCTAGCACTCACCTTCTAGCACAGGGTTTCCCAAGATAAGGCTTTTATACATCAATATTCTCCATTAATGCAGAATCCTATACTCTATATTATTCCAGTATGTCCTATTACATAGCACTCAGTTCTCTTCAAATTGCCTACTCTCATACTTCACATCATCATTTTAAACATCTTGCCTGGACATGTTCCAATTGCCTCTTGTTGAATCTTTCAGATGAATGTCTCTAACTGCCCATCTGGTTGGATTTCTGGTACTTGAACTGCTGTAACCTTGGGACCACTAAATCGGAACAAAAAGAAACAAATAACTTCTCAACCTTAAAATTATTTGACAGAACATTTCTGTGATCAGCTTTCTTTTGATCACTTGATTCTTTCTTCCTATCCCTGTATATATGAGTTACTTTTTATCATTAGGGATCTATTTACATACTTCATTTAGATAGTGTCCTATTTTTAAGTACCTAGGCCAATTATAATTAAAGCAGGATATGGATCACTACATAGATGGCATTAGTCCTTGGACACTCAGTACCTATTAGCCTACTTTAATAATTGACTGAGACTATCGATTCTTAAATATAGTTTTATGTTTCTATCTTAATGGAACCAATTACTGTTTATAAGTCTGTTGAAGAAGAGCTGGCATCTCAAAACTTGACTTAGAATTTCAGGGACTCAGTAGATAATGAATGACAACCAAATGACCTCTGAGTTTATGGTTATCTGGAACTGGGCTCCTATATGGGTCCAACACAAGTACTGCATGAGTATTTCAACTGGAAAAGGTACCCAGAGGAGTTGAAAGAGTGAGGAAAAGCTAAGGAGACAAGTCATCACAATTACTATGCTGCTATTGTCTGCTTACTTACACAAGACTTCACAAACTGGCAATCAGCCATCTCACTTTGAATTAGATGCCAATATTGGTTAGTGAAATATTTCCCATAAATGTTTGTGTTCTTTGGGGGCTGGAACAATAGTAAAGCAGATAGGAGATAGGGCACTTTCCTTGCACATCGCCAATCTGGGTTCAATCCCTGAAATCCATATGGTTCCCTAAGCACCTTCAGGAGTAATTCTTGAGTGCGGAGCCAGGAGCAATCCCTGAGCATTGCTGGTGTAACCCAAAAAGAAAAAAAAAAGACCTGTGATGCAAGTAAAAATTGAAAAATCAGACCTGATGATGCTGGACCTTCATTCTTTGCAAATTCTGGGGCCAAGTAGTACAAAACTGATATTCTCATAAGAAGAGAAAGATAGGGCTGGGGAATTGGTACACCAAGTAGGATATTTTACTTGATTGTGTTAAAGTAAGTTCCATCTCCAGCCCCCCCATGCAGTCCCCTGAGCACCAGCAGGAGTGAATTCTGAGTGCAGTGCCAGGAGTAAGCTCTGAATATCATGAAGATGTGGACCGAAATTGAAAAAAAAATAAGAGGAAGATATGCCAGGGTATCCACAGAAGAAAGGCCTGTGGGAGGACACTGTGAGAATGAAGCTTCTTCAAGCCCCTCAATTTGTCACATTGACTAAATCACCCTCTGTATTATCAAAACCTTCCATTGTCTACCTTTGCATTTAATTTTTCCCACAAGGCAGTCATTCCACTATGTGTTCAAGATGCGTATTTATTCTTTCACCTATGATGTGATCACTTGGGCCACAAAATACGGATGGCTCTGTAGAAAGAAAAATACAGTGACTCTAGAGAAATATATCAAAGTAGAACCAATGGAAATAGGTTAATTTGTAGGCAAAACAGCTTCTGAATAGTACCTATTTATCACAGAAAGCAAACTACCCTAAACAAAGTTTTAAAGGATTGTGACATTATATCAGATGTAAGTTTAAGATAATGGTGATTGACCAAAATACAAAGACAGTCTACAGAATGGGAAAGAATATTCGCTGAATATACATCTGACAAGGGGTTGATATCAAGGATATATAAAGTACTGGTTGAACTCCACGAGAAGAAAACATCCAACCCCATAAAAAAAATAGGGCAATGAAATGAACAGAAACTTTCTCAAAGAAGAAATCCGAATGGCAAAAAGGCACATGAGAAAATGCTCTACATCATTAATCATCAGGGAGATGTAAATCAAAACCACAATGAGATACCATCTCACACCTCAGATATTGGCCCACATCCAAAAGAACAAAAGCAACCAATGCTGGCATGGATGTGGCGAGAAAGGGACACTCATTCACTGCTGATGGGAATGCCGACTGGTTCAGCCCTTTTGGAAAACAGTATGGACGATTCTCAAAAAATTAGAAATTGAGCTCCCATTTGACCCAGCAATACCACTCCTGGGAATATATCCCAGAGAGGCAAAAATGTATAGTCAAAGTGACATCTGCAGTTGTCTATTCATTGTAGCACTCTTTACAATAAATAACCAGAATTTGGAAAAAAAAACTGAGTGCCCAAGAATAGATGACTGGTTAAAGAAACTTTGGTACATTTACACAATGGAGTACTATGTAGCTGTTAGAAAAGGTGAAGTCATGAAATTTACATACAAGTGGTACTACATGGAAAGCATCGTGCTAAGCGAAATGAATCAGAAAGAGAGGGATAGACAAAAAAGATTGCATTCATCTGGGGGACATAAAGTAACAAAATAGGAGATTAATACCCAAGAATAGGCGAGATCAGTACCAGGAGGATTACTCCATGGCTTAGAGGCCAGCCGGGCATTCTAGGAGAAAGGGCAGCTCAGATAGAGAAGGGAGCACCAAATAAAGGGTGTTTGGAGGATCCTCCCAGCATGTTGAAAGTAGACTATGGACCGAACATGATTGCCACTCAATTCCATCTATTTCAGACCACAACACCCAAAAGGAGAGAGATAACAAAAGGCAATGCCCTGCCACAGAGGCAGGGTGGGATGGGGGGAATGGGTGTGGGAGGGATACTGGGATCCATGGTGGTGGAAAATGGGCACTGGTGGAGGGATGTGTACTTGATCATTGTATAATCAAAACCCAAGCACAAAAATTTGTAAGTCTACAACTGTACCTCATGGTGTTTCACTAATAAAAATTAATAAAAAAAAGATAATGGTGGTTAAAATTACTGATATTATAGTTTTGAGTTGACATCTTTGTCTGATGTATTTACCAATTATATACCTTTAGTCTCAATTTCATAAGCTTTAAAATAAAGATAGTGACATAGAGTTGAGTCTAATCTATGCAAAGCACCCAGCATAAGACCAGGAGCAAAAAGAAGTAATTGGAAGCATTCATTCTGTTAGGACACAAGTGACATGTACAAATTTCAACCCAAAATACACTAAAATATAAAGAATTGATAGTCTCCAATACTGGGAATAAAAGTTGGTGTGAGTTACAGATTGACTTAATTCAAGCTCCAACTTGTTGTGTCTCTGTAGATATCTTAATTTTGCTTCTCTCTATTGGCCAACATTATCGTTCAGGCAGTAATGGAAAGAATAAATACTTTCCTGAAATACTAATTGTTCTTCATCAGTCATTAGATCAAATACCTATGTCATTTCCATGATGCTAGTAAAATATCATCATCTGATTACCACATACCTGGGAGCAAGAGTAACAAAATATAGAAGATATGAGTCGGCAGTTGATGAAATATGATTGTTCTTACTAGTTTTATTATTATTCTCATCTGTCTACAAAAACCATAGTTCTTATAGTAAGAGCCAAAATCAGACCCAAATCCAGAATCACTTCTAGAGTTTTGGTAAGTTAGAGTTTTTCTAGAGTCCCCTGAGGCACAAGGGTTACCTAGTAGGTACAATATATATATATATATACACACACAAAATTAAGGTCCAGTATTTTTTTAAAAAGACCACAAGAACTGTGTAAGTGATTAACTGTGCTAGCAGTGGCCCCTAGATTAGCATTTTCATTATTGATGGAATGGGTATTCATATATTAGTTCATTATATCACAGATATCACTGTCATCCCATTGTTCGTCGATTTATTCAAGCGGGCTCCAGTAACATCTCTTTTTGTTCCAGCCCTGAGATTTCAGCAGCCTCTCGTTACTCATCTTTCCCAACAATTGGAGGCTCTTTCAGGGTCAGGGGAGTGAGACCTGTTATAGTTACTGGTTTTGGCATATCGAATAGGCCACAGGGAGCTTGCCAGGCAGCTGAAAACCTCCAGTACTCAACTGCCGCCACACTCACTGGCGCTCTCCACATGCTCGGGCAGAGCCTCACCCACGAGTGAACGTTTTCTTGGACACTTTATAGGACACACCCTACCCATATTCCAAGAGTACCACAACACATTTGATGGGACTTAAAGTAGGAGGCAACCAACCTGAGAGGGAAATATATTATTTTGGTTCTGCTTTAGGGCAGGGATTGGGGTTCAGGATGGAAACACCTGAAATATGGTGGTGGGAAGGTGTAATGGTGGTGAGATTGGTGTCTGAGTATTAAATGTAATCAAATGCTTTGAATTACTTTATAAAATAAAAAAAATTAAATACAATTTATATTATGCAGTCTCACCTAGTTTTATAACTGTGTAATTATAATCCTCTTTGATTCTGACTCTAGAAATATTGTCTATTATCTGAACAATTGTTTTCCAGCCATTCTATGACTGTCTCCAGGATTTCTTTCCACACTGATGTCAAGATGTCACTCATTCAATCAATTTTGACTCTGTCATTTTGACTGCAAGTACTGCAACCACTTCATAACTGCTATCACCCTAAAAGAGATTATAAATGCTATAATTTTAAAACATACCACACTCTCCAAGATGTTAAAATATAGAAGATGTGAGTCTCACATTGATGAAATATGATTATTCTTATTATTTTTATTATTGTGTTCATCTGTCTCCAAAGACCATATGACTTGTAGTAAAGACCAAACTAAAATGACAATCACTGTATCACTGTCATCCCATTGTTTGTCAATATACTCTAGTGGGCGCCAGTAACATCTGTATTCATCCCAGCCCTGAGATTTTAGCAGCCTCTCCTTACTCATCTTTCCCAACAATTGGAGGCTCTTTCAAGGTCAGGGGAATGAGACCTGTTATAGTTACTAGTTTTGGCATAGCGAATACACCACGGGGAGCTTGCCAGTCTCTGCCTGAGTGGGCAGGATACTCTTGGTACTTTGCCGGGCTCTCCAAGATATATATATACATATATATGTATACATATATATATGAATACAGATGTTACTGGCGCCCACTAGAGTATATTGACAAACAATGGGATGACAGTGATACAGTGATTGTCATTTTAGTTTGGTCTTTACTACAAGTCATATGGTCTTTGGAGACAGATGAACACAATAATAAAAATAATAAGAATAATCATATTTCATCAATGTGAGACTCACATCTTCTATATTTTAACATCTTGGAGAGTGTGGTATGTTTTAAAATTATAGCATTTATAATATGTATACATATTTATAATATGTATACATATATATGTATATATATATATCTGTGATTTGTTGCCTGCTGTCCAAACTGCATCAAACATGGTGTGTTAATTATGGGAATATGTTTGTGGCCCTGCGGTCCAGAAAGCGGCCTGGAGTGTGGTGGCGGTTGGGTAGTGGAGGTTCACTGCCAGGGCTGGGTCCCTTGGAGCAGGGAGGGCTTTCACCCGCCCTCCTCTGGGGTGCCCTGAATGAAAATAGCCTGGAGTGGTTGACAATAGCAAGACTAATAGTCAAGAAATACACACGCACACACACACACACACACACACATACACACAAACACACACTGAATTTTACTTTACTCAAATTGCAAAAGCTAGGAAGTTATAGAAAAAAATAAAAATAAGTTAAAAGAAAAAGATACACCCCAAATTTTAATTAAATAAACATCTCATTTTACTGGATGGTGGTAAAGGTAAAGGCCCTCCCGTTGATCATCGATTTGCTCAAGCGGGCCCAGTAACGTCTCCATTGGAGACTTTGTTGTTACTGTGTTTGGCATATCGAATACTCTCGGTAGCTTGCCGGGCTCTCCGAGAGGGGCGGAGGAATCGAACTTGGGTTGGCCATGTTGGCCGCTTGTAAGGCGAACGCCTTATCTCTAACAAACCATCCTAACTTTTTCTTTTTATCATGATGTAAAGAATAAGGAATATAGAACATTGAACATCTAAGATCATTACTTTGTAATGAAGTAACAGGAATCCTGATATCTATACTTAGAATTTTCTTGGAAGATAGTGAAGGCTAAAGGATTAATAGATCCCCAATGCTAGGTGCTCAGTTAAAAACTTAGACTTGCTGTGACAGGAGACACTTAGAAAGTAAACCAAATC
Source organism: Sorex fumeus (assembly GCF_029834395.1). Classification (NCBI taxonomy): domain Eukaryota; kingdom Metazoa; phylum Chordata; class Mammalia; order Eulipotyphla; family Soricidae; genus Sorex; species Sorex fumeus. The sequence continues at coordinate 64,078,883 of NW_026606059.1, forward strand.
AAAGAATTATTTCTATCGTTATTTAGTTCATAGAGAGTTGATAGAGAAGGAAAGACATTGTTTCTCATGTTTACATTTAAAACTTGATGTGTAAATTATGTGTGTATCCTTTCTGACTTACTATTAGTTATTTCAGCGACTAATAGGAACTGAGAGTTGCTTCACTGGTGAAATTTTGGAATTAGTTAAAAGTCTCTTAAGCAGACTCTATCAGACATGCAGACAAGACACACCTATAGGTGAAACTTAAAATTCACAGGATGAGAAGGTGACTGACATATCCAACCACCAATATTTTGAGAGACAGAGTAAATTGATGATCTCTTAACTGCCGTATTGTTAAATTTACAAAGCTCAAAAGCATCCCAGCAATTCTTTAAATGTCTTCTAATTAATAGCTAGCTATGTAAGCCAAGAAGATCTAGACTATTTCCAACCAAGAGCTGACACAAGAAAAGGACATTTTTAAAACAAAAAAGGCATTTCTAAAGACATTTCACAAATCTCAATTTCACCTTATTAACATTTCTTTAAGTTAACTTCATCAACAAGTATCTTAAATTTCTTCCCTGGCCCAGGCACAATAAAAAAATTCTGACAAAATGAAAAAAAAAATTACAGGTTTGACTCTCTTTCTAAGAGATCTAATGGAGACAAATAAATGATCATTAAAAAAGAGTGTGGCATGAATATTGATAAACAATAGAAGGGGTAAGGGTCATGTAACTGACCCTAAGCTTAAAACACAGAACAAAAGAATCTTAGAGTTAATTACAGTTTGTTTCCTCCTGGAAGCAGCCATTCTATTTTTCCTTCCTTTCTTAGGTAATAGAAGTACAAGACGGGTCTTATGTTCACTATGGCAGATAGATATCTTGGCAATTTTCTTCTCTCCTCTTGATGAGCAACTATATTTCTCAGAATTCACTGCAGTTTAAATTTTGAAACACCAAAAAGACAGAGAGAACCAATTTCATATCTGATTACTTTCTTTGTCTTCCAAAGGTGAAAAGTAGTACCTCTACTATTTCAGTAAATACAGAAAAATATACTTAGTCTGCCTCTTGAAACACTTATATAAACAAACATGTTAGCAAGCTTGTGATACTTATGTGCTTTGATAGGAAATGTTGAAGATAAACTTTATTATCATATTTTGGCAAGATACAATTGAATAGCACTTAGGAGTCAAGGGACATCAGATAAAAAGTAAACAGAAATTGTTGGTGTTTTTTCTCATTGTAAACTTTCTAAGTATGAAATTATTTTAAAGGAAAATTTTTTAAAGGAAAATGGAAAATAACAGGATTTCACAATAAGACGAAAGGCAACAGAAGGTACTGAGAAAGATAATTCAAAGTCATGATTCAGAGAGATAAACCCATATGATGTATCCAGGTAACTACAAATAATTTAAGAGTCTAGAATATGAGACACTGGAGACTATAGAGAAAAGAGCATGAATTAATAAGCACAAGAATAACAAGATTAGAGATGAACTTTTACCTTGCTAAGCTTTTTGACCATGCCTTTTTCAAGTTCCAAACTAGAATGAAGGGTTTGATGTGGGAAAATGATTTGATCCCATGGACACTTTATTTGTATTTATTTTGGACCTCCTAAGCACTGCATCGAAGGCCTGGAGCCATTTCCTGTAATACTCAGCAAGATACTTCAAGGGTAGGGCCCATGATTCAGCATTGCTCAGGCTGGGTAATGTTGGAGCACATCAAAATAATACCCAGTGATGCTCTGGGGACCGTGCAGTCACAGGAATATAAATCTAGTCCTTTCACATTCAAAGAATGTATCCCAAGCCCCAGAAATATCTCCCCCACCCCTCCATGTGCATTGTAGAAAGATCATTGTTGACAACTTAGAGGAACAATTGGTGGAAGGTGAAGTTCAGGCTGAGGAAACCAATAAGAAGATCTTAAAAGTATCCTAGGATGGGGCTGGAGCAATAGCCCAGCAGGTAGGGTGTTTGCCTTGCACACGGTAAACCCAGGTTCGATTCCCAGTATCACATATGGTCCCCCGAGCACCTCCAGGAGTAACTCCTGAGTGCATGAGCCAGGAGTAACCCCTGAGCATCAGCAGGTGTGATCAAAAAAGCAAAAAAAGAGGAAAAAAAGAAAAAAGTATCCTAGGAAAACAAGTTTATGAAGAAATAGAAAATTCTAAGACTCTCCAAATTTTGATTCAAATTTGAATTAATCTTAAAATAGCAATTTAAACTAAGAAGCACATTTCATAATAACATTTTATAAGAAATGTCAAGGGCTAGAGAAATAGCCTAGAATTTGGGTGCTTGTCCAAGTCCACAAATCCATTCTAAGGTTCAGATCTTCTGACTCCAATATTGCTGATGTTTGTATTATTCCATGTTGATGCCTAATGAAAACATTGTGTGAAAAATAATAGTAGTTAATAACTATATTTTCCTATTTGGATAAACATAATCTTTCAGAGACAATTTTAAAATCTCCATTGCACAAAAATACAGCAATTTAAACACACAAAACAAACTTACATATGCTTCATCCTGAAGTAATGCATTGTAGGTGCTTATGATCTTCTTCCCATAACTGTCATCTGCCTCCATCATATTGTACTTGTGGAACTCTCCTACATTGTCACAGGGAAAAAAGAGACTCTCAATTAAGTGTTAGCAGTCAGCCAAGTTGGCCTCTATTTGCTTTCCTGTAGCAAAAATTCGGCTTCCTATGTTATTTACTTTTATTCATAGACTTGTAGGACAAACAGAATGAGTAGACTGTTGAATCCCACTTCTTATCTTTCTGGACAATTCATAGAGGGTTGACAGGGAACATTATGGACACAAAAGTCACAGAAAATAATGGGATTTATGATTGAAAGACTCAGTCCGGAATATTCCCTTACCTAAAATATTTGTCTTTTGAGAAATTGGTTAAAAGTCTAAAGGCATTACTTATTTTCAAGAGCAAACATTTTGAATATTTGCAGTGGAGGGGTATTGAATATAATTTCACAAAAACATATTTTAAAGTATGAGTTATTTGTGGAACAGAAAGTAGTAGTGAGGGAACCATAGAAAAAAACTGAAAGCAATGCTACTAACAAAAAAATAAAAGTCTTAGAACTAGTGTGCTCTCAACCATGCAGAATCATATCCACCTTTTAAGAAGTGCAAAATGAACAATTTTCAAATCAAGTCACAATAGTAGCTATTGAAAAGCAACAAAATTATACAGAAATTATAGGCTACAAAGCGATCTCAGCAATTGAAATAAAGCTTGAGATATGACACTACTCTCACATCACACATAAATGTTAGATGACATGTAGTTCATTTCTAAAAATGACATTAAATTTAATGGGAATTTTACATACACAAAGACTAGAGTTTGGACATAAGAAATCAAGATTTGAGTCGCTAACATGAAACATGGATCACAAATGGCCCCTATCATTTGGAAAAGTAAAACTTGGGATTTGAGCTTTTTTTTCTTTTTTTTTAAGAGAGTTGCTTGGTGTTGGCTGTTAAGGAGGTTCCCCTTCTTATATACCTTTAATGTGAAAACTAGGAAAACATTTAATATAAAGGAGTACATAAAAAATCTAGGAATAAATGGTAAAGGTAAAGGTAAAGGTAAAGGCCCTCCCGTTGATCATCGATTTGCTCGAGCGGGCCCAGTAACGTCTCCATTGGAGACTTTGTTGTTACTGTGTCTGGCATATCGAATACATCACGGGGAGCTTGCCAGACTCTGCCGTGCAGGCGAGATACTCTCGGTAGCTTGCTGGGCTCTCCGAGAGGGGCAGAGGAATCGAACTCGGGTCGACCATATTGGCTGCGTGCAAGGCAAATGCCCTACCGCTGTGCTATCGCTCCAGCCCATTTAAAGGAATAAATGAGAAACATAAAATTAAAGAGTATAAATGGAACACCTGGACATTGTGAAGGAAAATCAAATAAAGAACTTAAAGCTAATAAGGAACAGGAATAATTAGACAATTATTTTGTAATCCTCATGTAGATTTTCATCAGGGAAATTGTTCACATTTTAAATTTTTATTAAAGTGCATATTTATTATTATAAGTAAGAAATAGTTCTTGCAAAATACAAATAAATAGAAACATCATGTAACAGAGTACCATCAGGAATAGATTTCTTTTATATATTCACTATATCCACATTGTCCAAATAAGCATTTGAGAGTGGGGCATTATGGGAGTCTTCTAAGAAGTACTCATGAGGTCCCAGGGCCCACTTCTTTGCCAGCAGGGTTAGTAGTTCACTGCAAGGACTTGAGGATGTGCTACTGTTTGGATCCTGTGGTGCTGGGGACAAACAGGGCCACCCTATCAGTGTTCAGGGCTCTCCAGAGATGAATCTTGCAACTCTTAGTGGACCATGTGGTCCCAGAGATTAAAGGGGTCAACAGCATGTTTAAAGATGGAAAAAATACTTTAGTTTAAGTACATATTATTTTCTAAATAAATAAAGTTTAAACATCATCAGTTTCAATGATACAGTTCTAAATTTTGTTCTATGCAACATCCACATTGTAGTCAAGATCAGAATACAAACTAGGTTCCTATTCTGTTATAAACTGTGAAATTTAGATTTTTGTTTTACATTATCTCTATTTCCAAGTAGCATCAGTATGGTCACAATGAAGCACTCACTTCACAGAATTACAAAGGAAAATTGTTAAAATTTATCTTTCTGGTAAGGTGACAACTACAAAGTATTCATGTACAATCAATGCTAAGTATATGTATTATAAAATTTCTTGCTTAAGATATGTAAAAGAAAGTAAAAGTCAACTATAAATATTACCACCCAGAAAATAAAACCTCATTTATGCTTCTAATACCTGCATATATTTTATGTTTATATATAGATATCATTAGGGAAGAAATAGTAGCACTGTAGCACTGTTGTCCTGTTCATCGATTTGCTGGAGCAGGCACCAGTAACGTCTCCATTGTGAGACTTGTTGTTACTGTTTTTGGGATATCGAATATGCCACAGAGAGCTTGCCAGGCTCTGCTGTGTGGGAGGGATATTCTTGGTAGCTTGCTGGGCTCTTTGAGAGGGGCAGAGGAATCGAACCTGATTAACCATGTGCAAGGCAAACTCCCTACCTGCTGTGCTATTGCTCCAGCCCAGGGAATAAATAGTAGAAAGTTTCATTCATTTCATTTCATCATCCTGTTATTCGTCGATTGCCTCGAGCAGGCCCCAGTAACGTCTCTTTCATCCTTGCCCTGAGATTATATTCAAGGCTATTTAGGAGAATGAGACCCATCATTGTTACTGGTATTTGGCATATTTGGTACGCCACGGGGAGTTTGCCAGACTCTGCCCTGTGGGCAGGCTACATTCAATAGCCTGCAAGTTTGTCCAAAGTAGGAATAAGACAATAAGATGTCATAAAAAAAAGTTCTGTTAAGATGTCGCGCGGCCGAGGATCTGGGTGGAAGATGCTCGACTCCAATTCGAGTAGGCTTGGAGGTCTCGGCCCCGGAACCCGCGTGGCTTTGTCCCTCTGCCAGTACCTTCAGGTGTGCGGAGAGTGGTCTCAGCATGGTGGTGGCTGGTCCTGGAGGTCTCCGGCTGCCGTAGCCCTGGCCGGGGCGGGGAGGAAAGCTCAACCTGCTCCCCTCCAAGGGACTCCGGGAAGGAACATCCAGGCGCGGGGGCAGAGAAATAGTAGCACTGTAGCACTGTTGTCCTGTTCATCGATTTGCTGGAGCAGGCACCAGTAACGTCTCCATTGTGAGACTTGTTGTTACTGTTTTTGGGATATCGAATATGCCACAGAGAGCTTGCCAGGCTCTGCTGTGTGGGAGGGATATTCTTGGTAGCTTGCTGGGCTCTTTGAGAGGGGCAGAGGAATCGAACCTGATTAACCATGTGCAAGGCAAACTCCCTACCTGCTGTGCTATTGCTCCAGCCCAGGGAATAAATAGTAGAAAGTTTAATTCAAATAAAATTGGTTCAAATAAGTAGACTTACTATAGGAATTGTTTTCAGAAGTGTGATATTACATTATTTGTATATATTGGTCCAAATAAGTAGATTTATACAGGAATTGTTTTCAGAAATCTGATATTGTATTTATTTGTATAAATTAAGCCATCCCTGCATCCCTGAAATGAAGTTCACTGATGGTAGAATATGAGCGTTCGGCATATTGTTAGTGTGGCTTGCTAAAATTTTGTTGAGAATCTTTGTGTAGATGGTCATCAGAGATATTGTTAGAAATGTCTCTGCTTTTGGTAGTAGGGTAATGTTGATATCGTAGAGGTTCTTAGAAAAGTTTCTTGCTTCTTCAATATTTAGGGAGAGCTTAAAGTGTAAAAAATAGTTGTCTTTAAAGGTTTGGTAAAACTCATGAGTTAACCCTTTTGGACCTGGGTCTTTGTTCTTAAGAATATTTTTAATTTCTGCCTCAATTTCCTTACTTAAGATTGTTTTGTTCAGGTTTTTGACTACTTCCTAATTTAATCTTAGTAGGAAAATGATTTTAAGTATTCATCCACTTCCTCTAGGTTCTTCAGCTTATTGGCATAATTATTCTTAATAATGCATTTGTTTTTCTGATGTACTTACTATATTTTCTCCCCTTTAATCTGCGATCCAATTTATTTATTTATTGTTTTCTCTTCTTTTTCTTGTTAATCTAGTTAAAACTTCATTGATCTTGTTTCCTTCAAAAAAAATCCCAACTCCTAGCTTAATTATTCCTAACTCCCCCCATTCTTACCCAAGCATCATAATTTATAATACTGTAATTACAATTCCTTGCATAAATATTTTAAGATCACACCCATCACCAAAGTCCCCACTTGCCCTCCACCAATATCCCAAAGACCTAATCCATCCATCTCCCTGAAGTAAACTCAGTTCTATAGATTATTTAACCTTTAATGTTTTTTAATTTCTATATCAGTGATTTCTGTTTGACTATTTATCATTTTTTTCTCTTCTAATTTGGGATTATTTTGTTGTTCTGTTTCTTGAATTAGTCTATTGATTTGAGCTTCTCCCTATGTCTTGGTGTAAATTTTTGCTGTGTCTCATAAGTTCGGATGGTTTATGTTTGCAGTCTTATAATTTCAAGGAATTTTTTCTATCATTTCCTCTTTGAGCCAATAGTTATTTAACAGTATGTTACTCAGTATGCTATTCGGTTTCCAAATAGTTGAGATTTTCAAAACTTTTTAAAAAAGATTCCAACCTTCATGGCATTGTGATCTGAAAGGATACTTAATATGATTTCTATTTTTGTAACTTCAGGGACTCTCAAGTGCTCTAACATGTGATTTATCCTGGAGAAGTTCCAAGTGCACTGGAGAAGAAAGTGCATTCAGCTTTTGAGGGGGAGGATTCTGACATGTCTATTAATCCCAGCTCTTCCAATTCTTCTTTAAAGTTCCTGTTTCCTTATTTGTGCTCTGTCTGGTTCATCTGTCCGAAACAAAAGTAGGGTGTTAAAAGTCTCCCACTACTATTTTGTTGCCATCGCTGCACCAGAATTCACAGTTGCTGGTGTCTGGCAGTTGGTGATGTGGTGTCACAATTCACCTAACTTGGGCAGTGATTAGAGATCGTGGTCACATGTTCTTATAACAACTGTCAGCATGCTCATCACTGTAGCTACAGGATCTCTGTGTTAGACAGCATTGTGCGTGGACAGCTGCTCCAAAACATGACTTGATGCTGGAGAGGGGCTATGGGGAATGAATATTTTCACCTCTGGAATGCCTGCTCCCAGTTGTGACCTAGAAATAACTGAACCCTTTTGTTCTGTGTACTGCTGGTTTCCAGGATTTTGACATGGTTTGTACAGTCACTAAAAGGAACCTTTTTAGATCCTTCACACTGTTTTCTGAGTTAGATTGAAGATTATGTCTGGTGCACCCACTTTTGAGGGAGCTTCCTTTAATTTTGAGCTGGCTATGTCGGCTACTAGCCTGTCAAGTATCCTGAAGGGTAGAGCTGGGACTGAATTTGCCAGTATGAGACTAGGGCTGCTACTCACCTCAATAATGGCTTGTCCATGGGAAGTGTGGCGGTATTTTAATTGACTAAATTGTATTTCATAACCAGCTTATAATCTAATACTTTCAAGGTTTAAAATTCTTTTTTCGGGCTGGAGCAATAGCACAGCGGGTAGAGCGTTTGCCTTGCACGCGGCTGACCCGAGTTCAATTCCCAACATCCCATATGGTCCCCCAAGCACCGCTAGGAATGATTCCTAAGTGCAGAGCCAGGAGTAATCCCTGAGCATGGCTGGGTGTGACCCAAAAAGCAAAAATAATAATAATAAAATAAAATTCTTTTTCCCCTTTTCAAAATATTCTCACATATCAATATATTTGTATTTATCTCATAATTGTCTCATACATTCTAGATTAGAGTTGCTGGAATACAAGATCTAAAAACACTAAAGGTTCTCAATATATACGTAACTCATTGCTGCCGAAAGTACATGAGAATGTTCTCTCATTTCAGTATAAACCACACCAAAACAAGGCATTGTTATATTTTCCACTTTTCCATTTCAATTGGTTAAAAAGAGCTTATCCAATTTTAATTTGCATTTATTTTATTAAATACATTTTTAACTTCACTATTTTTCCCTAGGGAACTGTTTTTCTGAGACTTTAAAAAATCACTTAAGGTAAGATAGTTACATCAATTTATCTCTAATAATTTTGGATACATATTATTGTTACAAATTATTTTATAGCATCAATAAAAAATTCAATGCATGCATATAAATGAAACTCAAATTTTAAAAAACAGAAGCTTAAAATTCTTCAATGTTTTGTAATTAGTATATTTTTAAAATTCCATATAAATCATCGCTGATATATGAAATTCACTGTCACTGTCCTCCCGTTGTTCATCGATTTGCTCGAGCGGGCCCAGTAACATCTCCATTGGAGACTTTGTTGTTAGTGTGTTTGGCATATCAAATACATCACGGGTAGTTTGCCAGGCTCTGCCGTGCAGGCGAGATACTCTCGGTAGCTTGCCGGGCTCTCCTAGAGGGGCGCAGGAATCGAACTCGGGTCGGCCACGTTGGCTGCGTGCAAGGCAAATGCCCTACCGCTGTGCTATCGCTCCAGCCCATCTGAAATTAATTGCTTTAAGTTTAAGAATGAAGAAATAGCAAATGAAGATGAAAAGGTGATTTGCTAACACCATCTAAATGAAACTTTTAAAATCTAATCTTCTGCAGCTGGAGTGATATTACATTGGATAGGGTGCTTGTTTGTATGTGGCTCACTTGAGTTCCATTCCTGGCACCACATATGGTTCTCCAAACCCTGCCAGGAGTGATACCTGAGCACAGAGCCATGAGTAAGCTCAAAGCACAGCCAGGTGTGCCCAGCCCCCCACCCCCCACACACCACCACCACCATCACCCCCACCAATAAAAAAACCAAAGAAACAAAACAAAAAACAAAAATTAATCTTCTAATGAACAAAGATAAAAAACTAAGATCCTATAGCAGATTGGAAAAAACTGGTCACAACATTTTTCAACTATGGCCATCTAAAGATAGGGTATACTTGCACCACTTAGATCATTTGAATATATGTCTTGTTGGAGCTGGAGTGATAGCACAGTGGTAGGGCATTTGCCTCGCATGCAGCCAGCCCAGTCGAGCTGGGTTTGATTCCTCTGCCCCTCTTGAAGAGCCTGGCAAGCTACTGAGAGGTATCTCGCCCGCACGGTAAAGCCTGGCAAGCTGCCTGTGACATATTCAATATGTCAAACACAGTAACAACAAGTCTCAAAATGGAGCTGTTACTGGGCCCGCTAGAGCAAATTGATGAACAACGGGAGGACAGTGTTTGGTTTTTGTTTGTATGTCTTGTTATGCTCATTAATTAGAAATAAATGGGCGGTTTGTTATGGGATTCTGATGTCTGGAATTTGGTAGACTTTGCAATTTCTTATTTAGTCAAAACCACAAAGCCAGTCTAACCATGTAGAAGAGACTCCAGATTTCCTTCAGCAGCCAGCACCATTAGCCAGACAGAGGCAAGGTCACATGGAACCTTCCAGCATGCAGACTCTTCATCCGGATGCAGCTGCACCAACAAAATCAAATAGAGTCAGCAGTAGAATCACCTAAACAACCCACAGAATTGTGAGTAAAGTGAAGTCATTATTTACGAATCACTAGATTTTTAGAGCAGGCTATTTCTGTTATCACTGACAGAAACTCATCTCATAAGACTATACATCTTCGAACCACGGACTTAAGTTTTATCCTACAATACACATGCAAGAAACAATGCAGCTAAAAGTCAAAAGCAAAACAGAAAATGAAATAATCACATAAAAGGTGATAAAGTCAAGTGGTCAATAAAATCCAATTATATGTAGAAAGTACATCAAAATTAAAACATAGACTCACTTCCAAGTTATGTGGGAGTTTCTCTGGGTTTGGGCTGTCTCCCTTTATGGACACACCAAGCTGCCAAAGAGTCCACTCATGAGAAACTGAAGTATCTCAGGCATAGGATGGTACTCAGGGGAGAGAAAGCAGATAACCATGAACTTTCCCAGCAGCATTAGTGTCTGAACAGAAGTATAAAACTTTCAGGAAATATAGATTCAAATCTGACTTTCTAACTTGTGATCAATGTGCATTTAGCTAGAGATGAGCATAAAATATTTTGTTTCTTTTTTATTTAAAATAAAAATACTTATGTTATCCAAGTCTCTAGAAAATTCTTCTCTGGGACTCTATATTCATTAGAAAGTAGGATCTATCTCAGCTAATACAATTAGCTTGATTCTTGTTATGTCTACCTAAAGGTTTTTTTCCATTTGAGTTTTGATTGAGCAAGTACTGATCTGGCTCTTGGTATATGCTGAATATCCTGAGAGGTGGCACTTGCTAATATCACTGATCTAACTCATGGCTTAAAAACAAATCACTTCTGTATTTTTAATTTGGGGATGCCATAATACGATTTTGCAAGAGTTTCACAAGAGGTAAGTTTAAGCAATTTTTGTTTTTATAGTCTCATTTCTATTCCTTTTTAATAAGAATCTAAAGTGTAGATGGGATTATAGCTATTCTTTATAGTATTATTTTGTTTTTCTGGTGGCTTTTTAATAATGAGCTTGCACTGCTATGTAATAAAATTAAAAAGTGAGAAAAACTTCATATCACACAAAACTATAAAAGTATTGTATGGGTAGTTCCCTGAGCCAAGAAAGTTGCAATAGAGTTGGCAATAAAATTCAAGAGATGCTTGTGAGGCAAACAAGACAAATCTTGAAAATGGAGGAGAGGGTGAGAATTGAAAAGAGAGAGGATGAACCCAGAATGCTGAGAAGGCTTCTGTCTTAATCAGTTGATGAGAAAGTAGTGTCATTCACTGAGACAGGAACACCATGAGTATTAAAACAACTGAGAGAATAAAGACAATAATTAAATGCCCAAATGTTACCCCATACAGAGAACAGATGAGGTGGCAGAGACTACATCACAGTATGATTCTTCTTCCAATTAATTAAAGCCATGATCATCATTGATTTAGAAAAAAAATATTCCCTTTTGCTCACTTTTAGTGTGTCTACTTGGATCTTTAGTTGTTTCATTTGCTTCTATTTTGCCCAACTTTACATTTTGCTAGTGAAACACTCCTTGCACTTCCATAAAGAGACAAGTTCAGAAGAGTTGGCTCCTAGAACCCCTGACGGAAGCACTACTGGGAATGAAAACTGGTTCAGGTCTGCCTGGCTGCAGTTGCTCTGTTCACGGGTAGAAATGCAATATTCATTAAAAAAGAAATCAGACTTCAATCATCCTAATGATCATGGATGTCTTTCATCAATGCATAATAGAACACAAAGATTGATTTTCATTAGTAATGACTTTCATCATATTTTTACATCTCATATATGAAAAATAAATCTTCCCCAAGTCTTGTCAAGTCAAAACTATTTCTGATCAGCTTGGAAACACTAGGTATGTTCTTAGGCTACTCTTCCCTACTGCAGTCATTTTTGAAAAATCCATTATCTTGTAAAATTTAGCAACCTAAAAAATTGATTTCAGTTAAGATGCCACTTGCTTCTCCTTCTCTACACAGTAAAATATTAGTTTAAAAGTACATTTAATATTTTCCTACAAGGATCTAATTTTATTTACGTTATTGGGCCCCATCTGTTGGTGCCCAGTGCTTACTCTGGGCTCTTTTGTAACCATGATGAACTTTAATTCCTAGTTTTGCCATTTTTATTTTTCCATAAGTATTTTCTCCAAGAATTTAATCATTAGTCTTTTCAAAGAAGCAATTTAGTGCTTTGCATGCATGCAAGGCAAGTGCCTTACCACTGTACTGTCCTAATGTTAACTTTAAAAAATCATTTTCTTCAATTATAAATAAAAAAGCACATTTAATATTAGCAGTACATAGTGTAGCTTCTTTTTTCCTGTAATGGGTAATTAGAGAAATGAGGAACAAGAGATAGTCATCAATAACATTACTACACCTGACATAGTCCCCCCAAAGTTAGATGTGATTACTTAACATTTTCTAAATGTCAGCAAAAGACTGAATAGCTTCATCAGAATCACATCTTGTCCAGGGGTATTGGCATTTTCAGTGTGTCAAAGTAATGTAAGTCCTCTAAAATGCATGGCCACTTTACACTGTATATGCTTTCTTTTTGCTGGACTGAAATGTTTTGTTAAACTTGAGAACTAATTATTTACAGACACCAGTAGAGTGAGAGGAACCTATCAAAACCACACAATATGATTTGACAATTAGGAAACCACATTATTCTGATTACACTGATTCAAGAATGAGCATGTCCCCAAGGTCCCTGCCACATCTAGTGTCTTCAACTGGGACTGCAAGGAGGAAACCCCATGGTTGCCCTCCCCAATTTGTAAATTTTCTGAGAATAGGGAATGAGGGATGTTTGTTGGCGTGTTCTAATGTTTTACATATTGAGTGAGTGAGTGAATGAATGAATGAAAAACCAAAGCCAAAAGAAACAACAGCATTTCCCCAAATCCACAAGAAGATAGAAAACTGGTGATGAGAATACTCTCAATGGGATTGAAAACAGTGCTCTTACAGGGACAATACTGGAGGGAAACAGATGCTGGTGGAAGGTGTACCACTGAAATGTTTGTGCATGAAACCCTACCATTATCAGCATTATAAATCATGGTGTCAGAAAGAAAGAAAGGAAGGAAGGAAGAAGGAAAGAAAGGAAGGAAGGAAGGAAGGAAGGAAGGAAGGAAGGAAGGAAGGAAAGAAAGAAAGAAAGAAAGAAAGAAAGAAAGAAAGAAAGAAAGAAAGAAAGAAAGAGAGAGAGAAAGAAATTGCAACTTTCCCAGATAGAGTCACATGACCAGTCTTATCACCAGGAAATTGCAAGATCTGGTGATGATATAATTTGCCCACTCTTATCACATGCTCTGAGCTCATAGGAATCAGTTCCATCAGAAATGTATGGAGAGAGAGAAGGATCAGAAAAATTTCTCACGAAATTACTGTTCCATTTATAGGAAATGATGGATGGTAAAAACCATAAGATATCTACAATAATAGTCAAGCAGCATCTTGATCAACAGGGACCTGCTCCAAGACAGGAGCTACCATTTCTCAATGTCTTCTCAATTTATACTATTTCTCAATATCTTCTAATAAGAATCTCTGAACAAACCATGGGAAAGAGAAGATAGAAATATATTAACAAGAACTGGTTATAATGGGGAGGTTGTTTCACTGGATTGAATATGCAAACTATAGTTCTCTAACCAACTTGCTTATTCCTAAGGACCTTGGGACAAGGAAACAAGCAATTCTTCTTGTACTCATTGTCCATGTATTTCAACATTAGGGACCACTCAATCTGAGGCTGAGAGTTGGATATCTTAAAGTCTGTAAGAGAGAGGTAAAAGATGATCTCCTTCATCTCTATGGTAGAACTCTGGTTTTTTGTTTGTTAATTGGTTGGCTGGTTTGGGGGCCATATCCATCAGCACTCAGGGCTTATTCCTGGCTCTTCACTCATGGATCACTTCTGGAAGGCTCAGGAGACCACATGGGATTCCAGGGACCAAAACCAGGTCAGCCATCTATAAGGCAAGCACCCTACCCAGTGTACTATCTCTCTGGCCCATAAAATCGAACCATCTATGGCCTGTGTCACTGACTCATAAACTAACAGTTCAAGCAGTGACCAACAATCCAGAGCAAATAGGGTATCCAAATGAAGTACAGAAGAAAGGACTAGCACAGAACAAAGTGACAGGGGCCTATCAATGGTGACTTTCTAGTTTGGGGTTGTTTTTTTGTTTCTGGATTTTTTTTCCTCCAGTTTTGCTGAGCGTTGGTCAGATCCAGGCTCTTCCTTCTTTACCCACATTTGTAAGTAGGGGTGCTCTGCAACACAGGATGTCTTCCTCAAACTTTACATCGTGCCTCCTCCAGTGTAGTTTCTCCAGGCCTGTGTTAGCTATAAAGATTAGACTGACTGTTCTATTCCTTCATAATTTCAATTTTCCTGGAAAAAGAATTGATTGCCCAGTTTGTTTAATTTGTTCAATATGGACCTTCCAACTGTGTCCAGAGGGTAAGAACATAGGGAACAAATTGGCTGTTCACCTAGTGATAGCATAAACCAAGAGGAGGCATTTTCCAAACATTTTGCTGAGGGAAGTGCAGACTGGAGCACAGATGTTCAGGTCAAAGCAATTCTTCTGCTCCAGACTCTTATTGCTATTATTGCTGTTACCTGCAGAAAACTCAATCTTAGGTTATAGCTATGTCAAAGTATCAACGGTACCAGCAGACTAAGACTTTGGGGCTCATTCATTTATTTAATATAAAAAGGGAAAACATATTCATTACTAGAAATCATTTACTATTTTTTATGTTTAATATAAACAATTTATTAAATTATTTTATTTTATTTTTTTCCTCTATTTTTTTTTATTTTTATCATTTTTTTTATTAGTGAAACACCATGAAGTACACTTTAGACTTATAAATTTTTGTGCTTGGGTTTCAGTTATACAGTGATCAAGTACCCATCCCTCCACCAGTGCCCATCCTCCCCCACCACGGGTCCTAGCATCCCTCCCACCCCCCATCCCCCACCCCGTCCCACCCTGCCGCTGTGGCAGGGCATTCCTCCCTGTTCTCTCTCTCTTCTTTTGGGTACTGTGTTTTGCCAGAGAGGCATTGAGTGGCAGTCATGTTTGGTCTATAGACCACTTTTAGCATGTCTCTCCCACCCTGGGAGGGTCTTCACAACACCCTTTATTTGGTGCTCTCTTCTCTATCTGAGCTTCCTTCTCACCTAGCACATGTGGCTGGCCTTCAAGTCATGGAGCAAAATTCCTGGTACTAATCTCAGCCATTCCTGGGTGTTAGTCTCCCGTTTTGTTGCTTTATGTTCCCCAGATGAATGCAATCTTTCTGTGTCTATCCCGCTCTTTCTGACTCATTTCGCTTAACATGATACTTTCCATGTAGTACCACTTGTATGTAAATTTCATAACTTCATCTTTTCTAACAGCTACATAGTACTCCATTGTGTAAATGTACCAAAGCTTCTTTAACCAGTCATCTGTTCTCGGGCACTCAGGTTTTTTCCAGATTCTGGCTATTGTAAAGAGTGCTGCAATGAACAAACAGTTGCAGATGTCACTTCGACTATACATTTTTGCCTCTCTGGGATATATTCCCAGGAGTGCTATAGCTGGGTCAAATGGGAGATCGAATTCTAATTTTTTGAGAATCGTCCATACTGTTTTCCAAAAGGGTTGGACCAGCCTGCATTCCCACCAGCAGTGAAGGAGGGTCCCTTTCTCGCCACATCCGCGCCAGCACCTGTTGCTTTTGTTCTTGTGGATGTGGGCCAGTCTCTGTGGTGTGAAATGATATCTCATTGTTGTTTTGATCTGCATCTCTCTGATGATTAGTGATGTAGAGCATTTTCTCATGTGCCTTTTTGCCATTCGGATTTCTTCTTTGCGAAAGTTTCTGTTCATTTCCTCGCCCCATTTTTTGATGGGGTTGGGTGATTTCTTCTTGTGTAGTTTAACCAGTACCTTGTATATCCTTGAAATCAACCCCTTGTCGGATGTGTATTTGGTGAATATTCTTTCCCATTCTGTAGGCTGTCTTTGTATTTTGGTCACTGTTTCTTTTGAGGTGCAGAAGCTTCTTAGTTTAAGATAGTCCCATTTGTCTATCTCTGTTTTCACTTGCTCGGCCAGTGGCGTGACGTCTTTGAAGATACCACTAACTTCAATATCGTGGAGAGTTTTGCCAACTTTGTCTTCAATAAACATTATGGATTCCGGTCTGATGTTGAGGTCATAAATCCATTTCAATCTTACTTTTGTGCATGGCGTTAGGCAGAGATCTGAGCCCACTTTTTTGCATGTAGCCGTCCAGTTTTGCCAGCACAATTTATTAAAGAGGCTTTCCCTGCTCCATTTCACTTTTCTTGCCCCCTTATCGAAGATTAGATGATTATATGTTTGGGAGGAGATGTCAGTATATTCAACTCTATTCCATTGGTCTGCAGCTCTGCTTTTGTTCCAGTACCATGCTGTTTTGATTATTACTGCTTTGTAGTAGAGCTTGAAGTTAGGTAGGTTGATTCCTCCCATTTTCTTTTTCCCAAGAATTGCTTTAGCTATTCGTGGGGGCTTATTGTTCCATATAAATTTCAGGAGTGTTTGCTCCATTTCTTTGAAGAATGTCGTGGGTATCATTATAGGGATTGCATTGAATTTGTACAGTGCCTTGGGAAGTATTGCCATTTTGACAATGTTGATTCTCCCCATCCATGAACAGGGGATATTTTTCCATTTCCTCGTGTCCTCTTTTATTTCCCGAAGTAGCGTTTTGTAGTTTTCTTTGTACAGATCCTTTACTTCCTTAGTTAAGGCGATTCCTAGGTACTTGATTTTCTGGGGCACAATTGTGAATGGAATTGTTTTCCTCATGTCACTTTCTTCTCTTTCATTATTTGCATATAGGAAAGCCATGGATTTTTGGGTATTGATTTTATAGCCTGCCACTTTACTATACAAGCCTATTGTTTCTAGGAGTTTCTTGGTAGAGGTTTTAGGGTTCTCTAAGTATAGTATCATGTCATCTGCGAATAGTGAGAGCTTAATTTCTTCTTTCCCTATATGGATGCCCTTAATATCTTTTTCTTGCCTAATCGCTATTGCAAGTACTTCCAGTACTATATTGAACAGCAGTGGAGAGAGTGGGCATCCTTGTCTCGTCCCTGACCTTAGGGGGAAGGCTCTCAGTTTTTCCCCATTGAGGATGATGTTTGCTGTAGGTTTGTGGTAGATGGCTTTAACTATATTGAGGAAAGTCCCCTCTATCCCCATTTTGGCAAGGGTTTTCATCATGAATGGGTGCTGGATCTTGTCAAATGCTTTTTCTGCATCTATTGATATGATCATATGATTTTTATCTTTTCTTTTGTTGATATGATGGATTATGTTGATTGATTTCCGAATGTTGAACCATCCTTGCATCCCTGGGATGAATCCTACTTGGTCATGATGTATGATCTTTTTGATGAGTTGTTGAATTCTATTGGCTAGTATTTTGTTGAGAATCTTCGCATCCGTGTTCATCAGGGATATTGACCTGTAGTTTTCTTTTCTTGTGGTGTCTTTGTTTCCTTTTGGTATTAGAGAGATATGGGCTTCATAGAAACTGTTTGGGAGAGTTTCCGTTTTTTCAATTTCCTGGAAAAGCTTGAGAAGAACTGGCAATAGGTCCTCTTTAAATGTTTGGAAAAATTCGCTAGTAAATCCATCTGGACCTGGGCTTTTGTTTTGGGGAAGACTTTTGATTACAGTTTCAATTTCCTTGATGTGAATAGGTTTATTCAGGTACTCTATATCTTCTTGCTTCAGCTTTGGGAGATGATAGGAATCCAGGAATTTATCCATTTCTTCTAGGTTCTCTTGTTTCGTGGCATACAGACTTTCAAAGTAGTCTCTGATGATCTCTTGAATTTCTTTAGTTTCTGTTGTGATATCCCCATTCTTATTTCTGATTCGATTTATTAAGGCTCTCTCTCTCTGTTTCTTTGCGAGTGTTGCTAGTGGTTTATCTATCTTATTTATTTTCTCGAAGAACCAGCTCTTGGTTTTATTGATCTTTCGGATTGTTTCTTTGTTTTCCATGTCGTTGATTTCTGCTCTAAGTTTTACGATCTCTTTCCTTCTGCCTGATTTAGGCTCTTTCTGTTGATCCTTTTCTAAGGTCTTGAGCTGTGAGGTCAAGTTGTTTATGTGCATCGTTTCTACAGTCCTAAGATATGCTTGCAGAGCTATAAATTTTCCCCTTAATACAGCTTTCGCTGCATCCCATAAGTTCTGGTAGTTTGTGTCTTCATTCTCATTTGTTTCCAGGTATCTTTTGATTTCGTCCTTGACTTCGTTCTTGACCCACTCATTGTTCAGCATCGAGTTGTTTAATTTCCAGGTGTTTGATTTTGTTCTCCGTGTCAGTGTGTGATTCACTTCTATCCTCAGTGCGTCATGGTCTGAAAAGATGGCTGATACTATTTCTATCTTCCTGATTCTGTTGAGGTATGTTTTGTGTCCTAAGACATGGTCTATTTTGGAAAATGTTCCGTGCGCACTGGAGAAGAATGTGTATTCTTTCTTTTTGGGGTGTAAAGCCCTGTATAAGTCCATAAGCCCTTTCTCTTCTATTTCTTCTTTCAAAGCCAATAATTCCTTGCTGGGTTTTGTTCTTGTTGATCTATCCAGAGTTGATAAGGCGATGTTGAAGTCTCCAAGTACTATTGTGTTGGTAGCGATGTCCTCCTTAAAATCTGTTAGCAGTTGTTTTAGATATTTAGTTGTTCCCTCATTAGGTGCGTATACATTTAAGAGTGTGATTTCTTCCTGCTGTATGTATCCCTTGATGAAGAGAAAATAGCCTTCACTGTCCCATCTAATCTTTTTCAATGTGAAATTAATGTTGTCGGATACTAGTATGGCCACCCCAGCTTTTTTGAAGGGGCTGTTTGCTTGCAGGATTGTTTTCCATCCTTTGACTTTGAGTCTGTGTTTGTTCTGGCTGTTGAGATGAGTTTCTTGTAGGCAGCAGAATGTTGGGTTCTGTCTCTGTATCCATTTTGCCACTCTGTGTCTCTTCAATGGTGAATTTAGACCATTGACATTGAGAGAGAGTATGGTTATGGGGTTTTGTGTCATTTTCTGTAGGGTGTGTTGTGGTTGTAGGGTTTGTCTTTTCTTATAGTAGCCCCTTTAGGCCTTGCTTTAGGTTTGGTTTTGAGTCTATGAAGTTCCTGAGCTGCTGTTTATCTATAAAATAGTGTACTGTTCCTTCGATTTTGAGGGAGAGTTTAGCTGGATAGAGTATTCTTGGGGAAGCATTCATTTCCGTGAGTTTTTTGACTATATCTTGCCACTGCCTTCGGGCTTGCAGGGTTTCCTCTGATAGGTCTGCTGTGAATATAAGGGGTGCTCCTTTGTATGTGATTTCCTTCTTTGCCCTTGCTGCTTGCAGTATTGTGTCTCTATCGGCAGCATCAATCATTCTAACTATGATATGCCTTGGAGTGTTTTTGTTGGGGTCTCTTTCAGCTGGCACCCTTCGGGCTTCTTGAACCTGAATGGCTGCATTGTGCAGCTCTGGGAATTTTTCAGCAATGATTTGTTTGACGGTGTTTTTTTCGTTGGGATTGTTTCCCTGAGGTTCAGGTAGTCCCATGATTCTAATATTGTTCCTCTTGGAATCATCTGCTAGGACTCTGATTCTCTGTAGAGCCATTTTGAGGTCCCTTGCCACTGTTTGTTGTTGCGTGTTGGTTTGTTGCAGCTGATCTTCCAGCTCACTGATTCTCTCTTCAGCTGCGGTCATTCTATTTTTAAGAGAAGAAACTGAGTTTCTCATTTCATCTATGGAGTCTTTTAATCGTGACATTTCTGCTCTTATTTCTTCGCGTAATTTGTCGATTTTTTCTGTGGTGTTACTGGCTGTCTGTCTGACCGTTTCATTGAGTTGATTGAACATCTTGATGACTTCATATCTGAATTCTGTGTCAGAGAGATCCCTTAGGTGAGCTGTATCAACAGAATGTTCTGGATTGTTTTTGTTCTCCTCCACTTGAGGTGGGGATTTTCTTTGTTTCTTCATATTGCTGAGTAAGTTGGGGACTAAATTCCTTGGGAACTAGGTTCCTTTGAATTAGTAAACAACCTGTGGCCGGAAAATAGGCCACGCCCACTCTGAAGCCACGCCCACTCTGAAGCCATGCCCACTTCTGAAGAGGCCACACCTCTACGGAAAACTGGGTTTGAGATGAGATGAGCGCCGCATGAGTAGTGAAGAGGGGATGGCAGCCGCTCACGGCTGCGTTTCTCCAGGCGTCTGCCGGGATGCCTGAGGTCCCGAAGGGAGAGATGGAAGTCCCGGGGCCACACACCAGGGGCAGGGCTGACCTGGGTTTGAGAAGAGAAGAGTGCCGCGTGACTACCAGAGAGGGGACGGCAGCCGCTCACGGCTGCGTTTCTCCAGGCGTCTGCCAGGATGCCTGAGGTCCCGAAGGGAGAGATGGAAGTCCCGGGGCCACACACCAGGGGCAGGGCTGACCTGGGTTTGAGAAGAGAGGAGCGCCGCGTGACTACCTGAGAGGGGACGGCAGCCGCTCACGGCTGCGTTTCTCCAGGCGTCTGCCAGGATGCCTGAGGTCCCGAAGGGAGAGATGGAAGTCCCGGGGCCACACACCAGGGGCAGGGCTGACCTGGGTTTGAGAAGCTATTAAATTATTTTAACTAATTTAGAAAATTTATCAGTAAGAACTCAAAATAATTAGGTATGCATTCTTTTTGTTTTCTTTATTTTACTTTTCTTAATTTCTTAGTTTGGGGGCTTTGGGAGGCCATACCTGACTGTGCTTAGGGCTTACTCCTGGCTTTGTGCTTAAGGTTCACTTCCAGTGATACTTCAGGGACTATTTACAATGTCAAGGATTTCAATTGGGACTGACCAAATGCAAAACAGGCACCTTAACTCATGTACTGTCTCTCCTCTTCCTAGACATGTATTCTTACTGAGCATGTATGTATGCATCTATAAACATATAAGCATAGAAGTATAAAGTTTTTAACTTTTTGGAACAGCTTTCTCACTCTTCTATCATTTATTTCCAGTTAACATTTAGAATATTTTGATCTTTCATCTGGATAATTTCTTGTTATCCAGATTATTATAAAACCAAGCTCCCAGAAGAGAACAACACACAGTCTGCTGCCCCCACACTTGGCTGTCCTCACCAGGGTCCCTTGGAGGGGGGTGGGTTGAGATTCTCTCCCTACCCCAAGCAGAGCACCGGCCGCTGAAGACCTCCAGAACCAGCCACAGCCATGCTTAAGAGAAGTTTCCACATGTTCGGACAATCCTCACACATGAAAGAACCGGGAGAGGAACCCAGGTGTGTGGGATCCGGGGCTGAGATCTCCAAGGCTGCTAGGATCAGGACTGGACCTCCTCCACACAGTCCCCCATCTTCCAGTAGCTAGGTGTTCCACCCACCAACTGCCCCCTGAGCCGTGTAATCTCATCAACGGCCAAGACCCAAAGACTATAAAACCAAGCTCCCAGGAACAACTTCTTATTGTCTAGTTCTCGCTCTCGGAGAACCCAGCTGGCTAAAAGAGTGTCCTGCCCACACGACAGAGTCTGGCAAGCTCTCTATGGCGTATTCGATATGCCAAAACCCAGTAACAATGATGAGTCTCATTCCCCTGACCCTGAAAGAGCCTCCAATGTGGCACTTGCTAAAATCTCAGGGCTAGGACAAATGGAGACGTTACTGGTGCCTGCTCGAGGAAATCAATGAACAAAAGAATGACAGTGATACAGTGATACAGTGGTAAAGGTAAGGTAAAGGCCCTCCCGTTGATCATCGATTTGCTCGAGCGGGCCCAGTAACGTCTCCATTAGAGACTTTGTTGTTACTGTGTCTGGCATATCGAATACGTCACGGGGAGCTTGCCAGGCTCTGCCGTGCGGGTGAGATACTCTCGGTAGCTGGCCAGGCTCTCCCAGAGGGGCGGAGGAATCGAACTCAGGTCGGCCATGTTGGCCGCTTGCAAGGCAAATGCCCTACCCGCTGTGTTATGATAGTGATCCAGATTATATTAATGCTCTTAAATTTTAGATAATAAAATAAAATAGAAGATGAAATATTAACATTGCAAAGTCAAAAATTAAATTCACACTCATATGTTTAAAGACTTTTCTTTATTTTGCAGAATTATCCAATCATCCTCATATGTTTGAACATTATTAGAAGGTATATTTTGAAAAAAGAACTTAAAATTAGTTTCCTCTTCTAAGTTTTGGTCTACCTTCAATCCTAAAACTAAATTGATCAGTCATATGTAATAAGATAAACTCAGGGCTGTATTTCACAGCCTATATAAAATTAAATTAAAATTTCATTGAGAAAAAATTGGTATCAGATCTGAATCCATAAATTATATTGAAGAAAATATAGGCAGAACCCTTCCTGAAATTGAATCTAGAGGTATCTTCTATGACTTAATGCCATTGGTGAAGCAAACAGAAGACCAAAAAAGTTATATTAAATTAAAATGGGGTCAGAGTGGGTGGGGCACTTGCTTTGCTTGAGGCAAACCTGGGTTTAATCCCCAGAAATACAAATTATCCCTGAGCCCCACCCAGAGTGATCCCTGAGCATAGATCCAGGAGTAAGCCCTGAATACATCTGGGTGTGGCCCTAAAAATGAAAAAGAAAAACTAAAGGAGGGTGGGGGTGGGGTGGGGAAACTACATCAAATTAAGAAGCTTCTGTACCACAAAAGGAACCATGACTAGAATAAAAAGACTCCCCATAGACTGGAAGAAAATATTCAGCCAACCATTCATATGACAAACCGCTAATTGCCAAGATTTATAAAGTACTTATAAAACAAAACAACAGAAGTAAAACAGCACAGTAAAAATAGGGACAATATATAAACATATATATCTTAAAGAAAACATAAGGGGCCGGAGCACTTGTCTTACATTCAGCCAATTTGGGGTCAATCTCCAGCATCCCACATGGTCCTCCAAGACCTCCAGGAGTGGTACCTGAGCACAGAAGTAGGAGTAAGCCCTGAAAGTCACTGAGTATGACCCAAAAATAACAACAAGACACACAGATGGCAAAAGGTCACGATCACTGGATCATCCTGTTGTTCGTCAATTGCCTCCAGCAGACACCAGTAACGTCTCCTTCATTCTAGCTCTGAGAATTTAAAAAGTGCCATATTCAAGGCTCTTTCAGGGTTAGGAGAATGAGGCCCATCATTGTTACTGGTATTTGGCATATTGGGTATGCCACGGGGAATTTGCCAGACTCTGCCGTGTGGGCAGGTTACATTTGGTAGCCTGCCAGGTTGTCCAAAGCAAGAATGAGATAATAAGATGTCTGTGGCCGTAAATGCGGCCGCGTGCTTCCAGGGGCTGGGCTTTATAATCTCTGGGTCTTGGCCGTTGATGGGATTACACGGCGCCAGGGGGCCAGTTGGTGGGTGTGACCCCTGCCTACTGGAAGATGGAGGATCTGGGTGGAGGATGCTCAGCCCCAATCTAAGCAGGCTTGGAGATCTCAGCCCTGGGATCTGCATGCCTTTGTTCCTCTGCTGGCACCTTCATGCGTGTGCCCCCCCTGCCCCCCGTGGTGCCGTGTAATCCCATCAACGGCCAAGACCCAGAGAATATAAAACCCAGCTCCTGGAAGAGAACAGAGCAGAGTCTCCTGCCCCCGTGCCTGGCTGTCCTCACCCAGGCCCCTTAGAGGGGGGCAGGTTGAGTTTCCCTCCCCGCCCCGAGCAGAGCCCCGGCAGTCAAAGACCACCAGAAACAGCCACCACCATGCTGAGACCACTCTCCACACGCATGAAGGTACCGGCAGAGGATCAAAGGCATGCGGGTCCTGGGGCTGAGATCTCCAAGTCTGCTCAGATCGGAGCTGAGCATTCTCCACCCAGATCCTCCATCTTCCAGTAGGCAGGGGTGACTCCCACCAACATGGCAAAAGGTATATGAAAAAAAAATGCTCTTCATCACCTAATATCAGGAAAATGCAAATCAAAACATTTATAAGGTACCTCCTCACTGTGAGACTGGCACACATCACAAAGAACAAAAACAATTAGTCCTAGGTGGATATGGGAAGTGGGAGGATGGGGGCAAGGGGGAGAACCTTCATTCATTTTTGGTGGGAAAGTCAAAGAATTCAACCTTTGGAAAACAATATGAACACTTATTTGAAATCTAAGGATTATATTTTCAAATGACTCAGTACTTCCACTTCTCAGCCTCTAACCCAATAGCCCCAAAGCATCATTTCAAAAAAGCTATTTGTGCTCCTATCTTCATTGCAGCACTGTTCACAAAACCCAAGATCTGGAAACAGTTCAAGTGCCTAAGAAGAGATGAGTGGATACAGAAGTAGTGGTTTATATGCATAATGGATTAATACCTGACTAAGAAAAGATGAAAAAATGCGATTTGTCACTACATGGATGGAACTAGAGGGTATAATTCTGAGTGAAGTTAGTAGAAGGAGAGGGTCAGATACAGAATGATCTCTCTCATCTGTGGAATATAAAGTAACATAATAAGGGACTGACTAAGGTAACAGAACCTGAAAGATGGTCTAGGGTACTGAGCTTACCTAGGGCGGGGGAGAGGATGGAAGGGCTCTTCTGGAGGGAAGTGGACACACAGTTGGTAGGTGTAATGTTGGAATAATATATGCTCGAAGCACCATCCAATAAAAATGAAAGAAAATAAAACTAAATAATCTCTTACATGATTTAGTTTCATTCAGATGTAGCCCCCTCCTCTTGTTCTTCTACAAGGTGGCTAGTAATAAATGGGAATGGAAAACGAGGATGGGCTCATATGGCCTTTGAAGTGGTAGGGAGGAGAGATACCATTTTCCAATCCATAAAGTTTGCATTCTTGTCACTGAGATAGTGTTTGATCCCTGGATAGTGTTCTTTAGTGGTTTGATCACAAGTCATCCTGCTGCTATCAAATGATATTATCTGTGTCGAGTTCTCTTACTTTGATCAGTGTTCTATGATCACCCTACTGCAATGGCTCCTCCTTTGTAATTGCTGGTGCTTTGCATATCCCCAAGTTTTCACTGTAATTTCCTGTGGCCCCAATGGTCTGCTCAACAATCTTTAGTTGTGGGGGTTTCTTGATAATCACATACACACACACACACACACACACACACACACAAGCTTGCCAATAAGCACTATTAGCTAATCCCCACGTTTCTCTTCAGAGCATCGGGTAATTTCTTGACAGCATCCACATGAGAAACAGAATCTTCTCTTTGAATAAATGCTCTGTCATTTTATTCTGACAGCCCAGTTTGTTGCATAAGGGGTCATCATGAGTGGAAAATTATGTCCAAAGTGCCTCTACTCATGGATTTTCCCTCAACTATCCCTGTTAGAGGATTTTGTGTTTTCACCCATAAGGAATGGTCAGACAAAAGTGGCTCACATCTTGTATTGACTTATACCTATTTCCTTCTCCTTTTGACCACCAAGTTGAAGTTAAAAAAAAAAGATTTCTATATCCTCTTCCAAGCAGAATTTTCCCTATCCTTATCAAGGTAGATTTTTCAACCTCTTTTCTCTGATTCTATAGTGTCAGGTAGCTACCAGGAATCAATTCCTATGAGAATGAGAAATTAAAAACACATTAACATTATCCCAATTACATTTGTGTGTTTGCATCAAAAAAGGATGGTGCTTTCCAGGATACTTTTCTATTCATTAGCAGTTGTTGCCTAATTTGGAAGGAGTTGGCCTGATTTATACTTTGCCTGGTGTATGAGGAATCACATGTGGAGTCCTGGGCAAGAGACCATTCCACATTTCTGATTTATTCCTATGGTGTTTTCATGTCTCTTATAAACAGAGATCAGAGCAAAGCCCTCTGGCTAACCCCTTCCATACTTCAACTCTGCCGGGATCATAACTTCTCTGATAAAATAGACATTTAGCAACTGCTAAAAAAAGGGGGGGGGGCATTTGTAATGCTGTAATCAAGTAAGCTGAGAAAAGGATTCATTCTGGAAAGAAGGTGAATGACCCTCTAAAGTATTTTGTCCAAAAATAAATATTTATAGATTTGTCTATTGATGGGAACCTCTAGCTCCTGATTATAATCTGGCTTGTGTTGTTCTCTTAAAACTTCCCATGACCTCGCACTGCTGCTCAGAAAGTAAGTAAGCATTACCTTATGAGCAGCTGCTGCCTATGAACCTCTATTGTGGCTACACAGCAGGGGCCTCCCGCTGTGCAAATGGAAGGGATCCTTCATTTAAGTGAGGACTTCCATCAGAAATAGACTTTCTGCCAAAGAGGCTTCATACTTCTTCTGCCATCACCACCATGGACAAACCACTGGTGAACCTAGGAAGAGATGAGAGTCATCAAAGAAATCTTGAAGTGAGAGATGAAAGAATATCATTTGGACACTCCTTGGGGTATAACCAGAACCTGAAAGGCCATGGTTGCTGTAAAATCTTATGCACACTGAAGGTTGTGTGTTCGTGGGCTCTCTGGATGGCACTATCTCACCGCCGGCATTCAGTGCTCTTGAGTCACTGTTTGTGGCCTGGATCGGGACGGCTGTTGGCCAAGGGCAGACGGAAGAAGAAACAAGGGCCAGGCTGGTCGATATCAATTGTAGTTTATTCCAATCCTCTTCATTCCTGTCTTACCTTTGCCTCCTTCTTTCCTGGGCCCCAATCTGGAACTCTTTCTCCTTCTGGCTCTTGACTCTGGATCTCTGGAGCCCGAGCCCTCTTACTTCTGACTCCACTTGAGCTCTTTCACTTCTGACTTTCCTTTCCTGTGCTTACAGTTTTAGTTTACATAGCAATCACGTAAGGCGGTGACTTGTGTGGGTTGAATATTAACAAATCAACAATGAGAGGTAAGACCACTTCTCCAGGAGATTAGCTCAAGGATAAAATCTCATCTAGAGATTACTCCAGGTTACTATGAGATCCGCTCCAGGGTGGGATCCTAACAAAGTGGTCTTCTTTCCTCAGCTAGTAATCTACTTAAATAGTTGTAGTAAATCTACTTCTAATATTTCTAGCAATGTCATTCTGTGTGAGCACAGTAAGAAATATAAACATCTCACTATACATTCCGCAGTCCTCAGGCCAGGTTAGTCTTCCTAGCCCCAGCAGGGCTCTAGTCTCCTCATTACTTACTTTTGGATCATGACAGCATTTGTTCATGATCATGCCCTCAACTTATAGTTGACTATCATGGTGCTTTGGCCTGACCCATTTCGATGCCAGGGTAGCTCACAGCTTGCCCTGGGTCCATTCAGTCCCTCATCAGGACCCTGCTTTTGAGGTGCTAGAAACTAAGGGCAACTGAGTCAAGAAAGCAGATGCCCAGGATTAAATATTCTTCAAAGTCAATCAACTCCCAAGTTACAAAGCATAATATTAACTGTCTTCCTGTGTCCATACAGAAAGGACATTGCTTACAATACAAGTTCAGTGTCCTTAGATGGGTGTGACCTGATAAACCTAAGCTACCTGATAAAGGACAAAACAGTGTTATCCTACAGGTTGCCATCTCCCTTCTCTTCCGAGTGCCTTAGTTCTTATTATTTTCTCCTAGTTGCACCTGCTGCCACTGAGCTACCTCCATGCCCTGATCTGAACTAAGATCACCTTTGTCCCCAAGCTTAATAATTCTTTCTGAGCATCTACCAGCCCAACTTATTTGGGTCACTTTGTGGAACACCTCTATTCCATATTATCCCGTTTTAGTAGCTTCTTTTTCTAGGGCCTGTCACTGTCCTCCCGTTGTTCATCGATTTTCTCGAGCAGGCCCAGTAATGTCTCCATTGTGAGAGTTTTTTGTTACTGTGTTTGGCATATCAAATACGTCACGGGTAGCTTGCCAGGCTTTGCCATGCAGGCAAGATACTCTCGGTAGCTTGCCGGGCTCTCCGAGAGGAGTGGAGGAATCAAACTTGAGTCGGCCGTGTTGGCTGCATGCAAGGCAAACGCCCTCCCTGCTGTGCTATGAAGTATTTAAACACATGGTCAGGAGTGATAGCACAGTGGGGAGAGCATTTGCCTTGCATGTGGACGACCTGCATCTCATATGGTCCCCTGAGCACCGGGTTCTATTTCCAGCATCCCATATGGTTCCCTGAGCACTGCCAGGAGTAATTCCTAAGTACAGAGTCAGGAGTAACCCCTGTACATTGCCCGGTGTGACCCAAATCACTTATCACTTAACTTCCCGTTAGTCGTCGATTTGCTCGAGCGGGCGCCAGTAACGTCTCCATTTGTCCCTGTCGCGTGCTAGTGTAGCCCAATGGCATCTCTTCGCTCCGGGAACATGGAGGGCCTCAAACCGATCGTTCATGATCTTGACAAAGAAGTCTGACCATCTGGTAGGTGGGCGGCCACGCGAAAAAGTCTTTAAATCTCATTACGTGACCAGCCCATCTGATTTTCGACACCTTGGCATATGAGACAGCGTCCCTGATCCTTGATCGTCGACGGATGTCAGAACTCCGGATTTGTTCTCTCATTGGAAGAACAGTGGAATCAAAGAGATGTGCCCGGAGCCGGAGGTTCTTCGTCCTCTTAGCTATTTCTTCGACGTTCTTGAAGGCGTTCCAAGCCGCTCTCTTCCTCCTGCGCAGCTCGGGTGCCAGGTCATTTGTCATGTTGACCTCTCGACCTAGGTACACATAGCTTTTGCATTCGGAGATGGTCGTTCCATTGAGAGCGAATGGGGCGTCAGGAACAAGGCTGTTTCTCATAAACATTGTCTTCGTAAGATTCAGCTGTAGTCCTACCTTTCCACACTCACGGTCAAAGTCGGCCAGCATTTGTGCCGCTTGGCTGATGTTTGGTGTTATTAAAACAATGTCATCAGCAAAGCGGAGGTGGTGTAGTTGCCGACCATCTATCTTCACTCCCATTCCTTCCCATTCCAGTCGTCGCATGATGTTCTCGAGGGTGGCACTGAAGAGTTTCGGTGAAATGGTATCACCCTGCCGTGACCCAAAAAGCAAAAAAAAATTTTAAAAAATTAAAAATAAACACATGATCAGAAGTATAAAGGATGATGGGGACCATAGTCAAGAGATAAGCGGAGGAACGTGTAGGTAGCTGGAAATACTGGAGGGCATGCTTTGCATATTGAAGTCCCAGACTGGTCTGACCTCTAATAGTGTATGGTCTCCAGAACAATGTTGGGAATGGTCCTCGAGCAAGGTTAGCTACACTTCCCAGAAAAAGAAAAGGGATGCTACTATTCTCAGTAGCATAAGACCCTGCAGAATAAAACCATCTTGGGGTGGTTGCACTGGTATTCTGTACCATTCTGTACCAAGTCCTTCAGTCTTTGGGAAGCATAGATAAAATTGTATGTTTCAAATGGTGATGTGTTCAATCAGTGGATGAAATATATGTAGATTCAAAATGCTTAGAGATAAATTAGCCGTGCTGTGGGATAGTTTCCCACATTCCCACTTTCATATAAAGTCCCATATGCCTTATTTTATGCCACTGCCTTAGAATTATGAGAAACAATGTCAGTGTGTAGTGAGATATCCTGCCTTTGTGTTCAGGATAGACACAATGTTTGGTTGAGAAAGTAGCAAACTCTTCTGCAGATTGCTTCAACACAGCCCTGAACTTGAGCCCTCTTTCTATCTGTGATGCTCAGCTGTTCTGTTCTGGATTGCCCACAGGCTTTATCCCTCATTTGGATTTCCCTTTGCCTCTCTTACTTGGCCATCTCCCATGATTCCTAGCTCAGTCCTGCTGGAATGATTCTCAGGATGACTTTGCACAGTGAAATGCCATTTGCTGTGACTGCCTTCCAGATCACAGACAAGCTGGTGGTTGAACACACACCCAGGTCTCTGCCAAAGAACTTCATGCCCCAGTGCAGTCTACAGATTGTGCACCCCAAATCTTGGCTTCTAACTTACAGTGCTGGCTATTACAACCTTAAAGAAGGTCAATGTCCAAGGAACTTTTTACTTTCCCTTCCATTTTGAAGTTGCTTCTGCAATGACAATGGTTACACATACTCAGTTGCAGTACTCACACTCTTTAGTTGCGGTGCTCTGTATGGGCCACACATTTCTTAGTTGTGGGCTTGTGCACATTTTTGGCCATGGTGCTGACACACCTCGGTGGCATGGAAGATCACACACTTGGTTGTGTCACTGAAAGATCCCAAACAGCAAAGACACGGGGATCATACTTCAGCATGTGACACAGAGCCCAGGAATAAATTTAAGGCCTCATCACACTCATACTTGCAAGGCTAAACTATCCCTTGGTACCTCCAAAGGATTTCTAAATATTTTGTTATTATTCAAATAAATTATATCACTTGAGTTTTCGATTGAAATTGTCTGGGCTAGAGAGATAGAATAGCAGGTAAGTCATTGCCTTGCATGTGACCAACCCTCATTCATTCCCCTGTTCCCAGCATTCCCAGAGGTCACTCCTGAGCACAGAGCCAGGAAGAGCCACTGAATACTGCCAAGTATAGCAATAACCCACACTCACAATTACTTACCAAATCCATAAAATGGAATTGGCTTATAGTATGTTTTATGAATTGATTGCTTCTTCTGAAATGACCTTTAAACATATTTTGCAGGATAAAGAGACAATATTGGTGAATTGGTGGGTGAATTTTCTGTACCTGATCATTTATTAATGAGAATACAACTATGATAAAGCTTATCTAGTGAGATTTTCAATATCTTGCCAGTAATGTGTGTCTACATAAATGACCAGTTTCTACATGTACACAGATATGTGTAAGTATGGGACATCTGTGTCTGTTTGAATCCACTTTTCAGTGGAAAACATGCAAGCAGGAGATAGTTAAATTGTTTTTGTATTTGGACTTGTATCACTGTGAAAACGTAGTTAGAAGCACTAGATAAAGGTCTTTAATCACACATACACATAAAGATCTAATTGACCAGAAAGCTCATCAATTTCTGCTGCTCCTTTATTGATTAATAACAAAACAACAGCTATCTATCTGAGCAAGTGAGCATTCTCACTGAGTAAAGCAAGGTAAATAATAATTCCAAAGAAGTCATCTAATTCTTTACACATCCAGAAAACTTTGATTGTTGCTTAAAGGAGGAAAAAGTATAAATAAAAAGCGAGGAAAGACATTTGAACATGAAGCTCATTTGAAATATTTCTGTTCCCCAAATATAGCTTGAATGAGAAGAACAAAAATAGAGTGATGAGAGGCAGTGTTGCCAGGGGAAAACGAAACCTGCCATGAACTGCCTGGTGGTTTAAGAGAGGAAGAGGAATATTTCCTTTAGAAAATTTCCTTCCCCAGTATTTGGCAGCTGGAAACATATGTGATAAAAACAAAAATAACACTGAGTCAGCAGGGGATATAAGTCTAATCAGATTTAGGAAAAGCCAAATTGTCTCTGGAGTGGAAAAATGGAAGGAAGAAATTTTATAGAGCACATTGGAAGCACATTATTTACTTCTCTCTGGAACATTGATGAGCTACCAGGTAATGAAATTTTTATTACAATATTTACTACAAACCAGATTTGCTCCCTGCACCTATATTTCAACTTTGCTTGGTTGCTCTTCTGACCTGTCTAGCTTAGCATGTGGTCTCTTGGCCTTTCCCAACTCTCCTTTCCACCATTTTTCCTAAGTATTACCAGCCTCACTACCACTACAGTCCTATGCTTCACTCGTGGGTTTATTAAGGTGCAACTCTGAGGTATTTTGCTATCATTACAGATAGTTCTTACCCTCTTACTCCCTTGGTCGCAATCAACCTCTATGGCCAGTGTAGACCCTCAATCTGTTAGGGGAGAGGAACATCTCCTTTCCCATTGCTACCATTCCCTCCTGGGTTCTAGAATACCATCTCCATCTACTCTTCTGATCTCAACCTCCAAGTCCTGCTAGCAATTTCCACTCAGCCTATCTCAAGCCAAAACTCATAGTCTCCCTCCCACTCCAGTTTCTGCCTCTAATTTCTCTGATCCTATTAATGACATTACTAGCTCAAAGGTTTTGTTGTTTTCCTCTTTACTCCTACATTCAGTCCATTGCTTTCGCACAGAGTCTTATATCTGTTTCCTCCTTCTCTTCCCATGACCCCCACACTGGTTCAGAGTCTCATTACTCTTTGTCTGGCATATGTGGAAAGCTACCCATTGATCTCCATGCCTTCACCCACTCCAATACCTCCTACACACAGCTACGCACAGCCACCAGATTAATCATTCTGAAATACAGCTCCAATCTCCTTGTCCACTTCCAGTTATAAAATGTAAAAACACCTCACTGTCTTTGCAGGTAAGCACCAACACTTCATCCTGCCACTCAAGCAGTTTTCCAATAGAACTTCAACCCACTTATTGAGATTTATCTGCCACTGCTGTCTATGGTCCAACTAACCCAATGGATAGGAGAAAAGCAAGAATAATCCATGATAGCACTGTTCTCAGGCATGCATATTAGTCATGGATAGGGATATGGGAAGGTCGAGAAGTGGCCCAAAAGCAAAAAGGGCTCTTAAAAACAAGACCAGTCAGTTGCATGGTTCTTCCCACTGCTCATTCCACAAATTGTAAATGCTTCAGGAATTCCTAAGCAATTTACCATTTAAGCTTTTACATTTGGACAAATATCAACCTAAGAGCAGATGTTTTCTTATGCTTTTCCAAATCACTGTGGTTTATTATTCTCAGTTTTCAGTTAATATACACTCTGTTGCAAATAAACTCCCTAAGCTAGGACTCAGCTATCTTTTTTATGGGGAAGAGGAAACATCTTTCACTTTAAAGGAATTAATAAGAGCAGTGCTTCATATGCCCACCACCATCATTCACTGAAGCACAAAGCCCTTTGGCCAAAAGCCTTTCTCCTCCAAATTACGTTCTGGTGATGGTAAGTAAGCATTGATAAGAACAGAAGCTGGAGTGTCTGCAAAAATAGTTAATATTGGCATATGTTGGATGATAGTGATGGTAACCAGGAGAAGTTATTGAAAGAACTAGCATCCCAGAACATTCTGAACCTAAATAGTAACCCTAGACAGTATTGACTTCATTAACCTTGGTCAGATGTTACATTATATTGTGAAGACATACATTGCTAATATGTAAGCGTTAATATGTTCACTAGGGCTTTAATCAACAGAAATAAGGCTGTTTAGGGACAATACTCCATTATATGGAACATTAACAGACTGCATAGTCAGGTACATTTCTCATAGAATTCATTCCTGAAATATGTATTACTTGGTTCTTGAAATACTATAAGCATGAACTTGGAATTATTATAAAACTTTTAACTGTAATATCACCAAGAAGGGCATCTAGATTATACAGATGCTTTGCCATTTTTTTCAATTTGGGGGGAAGAGTTTGGAGAGACATGCCCTGTCAGTGCTAGGGGGACCAGGCTGTTCCACAGATCAAATCCAGGGCTCTCACATGCAAAGCATGCCCTCCAACCCTGGAGATATCTTTCCATCACTGATTTGTTTTCAAATCCATTTTCTCAAATTGAGCTAAGAATGATGGGTCTGCTGCACTTCCCTTATTATCCATTCCTTCCACTTTGGGCTGAAGTTCTTTATAGACTTTGTCATTAGGGATATCCTTATTCAGAAAAGGTCTAAGAAGGGCATTGACTCCTTCTTAAAGTATTCAGCTGTTCCTACCCAGGAAACATTTCTCATTTCTGGTAAAATGTCATTTTCCAAGAAGCTTCAAATATAAAAGATGGTCTAATAACTGGCTTTCCTAAATTCTGCTCTCAATCTTTTCTCTGTTTTAAGAAACTTACCCTCCTGTTTGTGGCAAATTTAAAAGGAGTAAACTTTTGATGTTTTCACAGACCAAGGAATGAGTTCTAGTTGAAAATCTTAGTAGCATCCAGTAATCCATAAAGGACAATGCGCTGTTTGTTACTCCTCAGAGACTAATACTAATACTAATAAGGAGAAAAGCTCGAACTCATTTATAGACTGAGTAAGCAGAGGTGTGTATCTACACAGGCATCTGGATATTGGGAGAACAGGACATGGTATGATCCTATTGGCATGTAAATCTCTTCTGATTAAAAGGAGCTTGCTTTCCCTAGGTCACCCTGCTTTCAACACGTTGAGCAAATGGGCACTTGCTAGAATTTTCTGGCCTTGTATTTTTGTCTTAGGACTGACAAGAAAGTATTTTTTCCTCTATGTTGGTCCTTAATCATTTCAAGTTTATACTTGATCTTCTTCTACCTTCAATTAGAAAGGATCCAAAGCCTGTTCTCCTTCAGACCCACCTTTCACCCTCAGCTGCAAAGAGTACTGACTCAACTTCCCATTTCTCCACTGCATTATTCTATTCTCTGCTAAGACTTTGCAGCCATCCCCTTCTAAGTAATTTATACTTCAACTTCCTTGCCCATCTAACATAGTGTCTGTTATTAGACCCTAAGGGCAGATACCACTCATTTCAGGTAGAGGCTAGTGCTATAAACACTCAATAAATAAAAATACAATCATGCTTTCAATTTCACTGTGTTTATATTCCCCTGTCCTTTTTTTTTTTTTTTTTTTTTTGGATAAGTTACCAGTGATGCTTACAAGAAAAAGGAAATACCAACACTCTGTGAAGAAAAATTCAAACTGTGGCTTGGAAGTCAATATAAGAACACATTAAAATATATTTGAATTTGATCACAGAGTAACATCTACATTTTAATAACCAAAAACTATATGCAGAATTCCTCCATTCTCCTTCCTAATACCTTAGTAACTCAGACCCTACTCCATGTCCTGGCTGAAGGACTTATCTACATTCATTCTTTAGATAGACAATCGTCATATATCAATAGTCCTTTAATTTTTTTCCCAATATTTTTCATTTCCTGGGAGATGCTCAAATAATCACAGTTTCTGTTGAACTGAAACTATAACAATGATCACATGTGGGAGATAATACACCAAACAAAGGGTAAAGAAATGGTAAGTGGAAAAGTGGCAAATAAGAAATGCAGATTTAAGTGACATTTGGAATCTAAATCAAATGACATCCTAAAGTTGTTGGAGAAGGGACCCCGCTGGTCTTGTGATTGCTGTTACTGATATTAGAAGTCATGCCACGCAGCCCAGCAACTGCTGCTGTCTTTGGGGGAGCCAAATTAGGTTTTGCTTCGGTAGCTGTAATTTAAGAGTAAGGGCATTGGGATTTGAAGCTGAGCACTCCACAAGCACATACCAAGAATATTTCTATCCACGTGGCAGAACCTTTGGGCTCACACCACAGCTTTTCCATTCTCTGTCATCTTTTTGCAATTAGAGAGCAGACCATGTAGAAGGAAATGATTGCACCAATCTCTCTGAAAATTATCAGCTCTGAGCCCCTCTATTAGCTTTCTGAGCTTTCCTCTTTGGGGAAAGACTGGTAACTGGGCATTTCCAAGCACTGATCAAAGCTCATTATCACCAAAGTGGTTCTGTAGCTCAATTTTATACACCCCATTTCACAGATGGCCAAATTAAGGTCCACTGAGGTTAAGTAGCTGCACAGTCTCATAGTGACTAAATTTCAAGGTCCTTGAACTAGAGATCAAGGTTTGCCCTTCTTAAAACTGTAGTCTTTTCCTCGCCCTCATCAAAATATTTTCAGAGAATCAGAGTCAATGGAAAAATATCATATGAGTCTTAAGGTTCTGCTTTATAGAACCCATGTGAGATTTGAGAGCTAATGCTTTTTGTCAAACTATTGAAAATACCCTCTTATCACTTTGGCTTGTTCTGTAATAAAGTTCTATTTTCTTTATCCTTTGCAATCCTTTGCCATTTTCCTGAAGTACTTCAGACCTAAATAATATTTTAAACAGCTCTGAAAATTTTAACCCTCCCTTCATTATTCTAGTCTTACCATGATGAAAGATTTCCTACCAGTCACAGCTAGAAATGTGTTCAGTGCTGTTAATGCAACAAAGCAAGGATTTGGGTATTCTTTTGTCTGATAGCATTGATAGTAATGGATTGAATTCTATTAGAGAATTCCCATTATTTGCACTACTCCATTATACCATCTACCAAATAAGATGGCAACCCCACAGAGTTGTATGAAGGTTGAACTACATGGTATATATATAAAGAACTTAGCAACACATATGGCATACACTAAAGCACCTGTAAAATGTTAGCTATTATTTGTATTAAATAAAATCTATATCTATATCTATAGTGGGGCTATATCCGTCAACGATCAAAAATCAGGGATGCTGTCTCATTTGCCAAGGTGTCGAAAATCAGATGGGCTGGTCACGTAATGAGATTTAGAGACGACCACTGGACTAGAGCTGTTACTGACTGGATTCCACGGGATGTCAAAAGACCGCGTGGCCGCCCACCTACCAGATGGTCAGACTTCTTCATCAAGATCATGAACGATCGGTTTGAGGCTCTTCATGTTCCCAGAGCGAACAGATGCCATTGGGCTACACTAGCACGCAACAGGGACAAATGGAGACGTTACTGGCGCCCGCTCGAGCAAATCGAGGACTAACGGGAAGTTAAGTGAAGTGATTAAGTGATAGTGGGGCTAGAGCAATAGCACAGCGGGTAGGGTGTTTGCCTTGCAATCAGGCAACATGGCCAACCTGAGTTCAATTCCTCCGCCCCTTTTGGAGAGCCCAGCAAACTACTGAGAGTATCTCCCCCGCAGGGCAAAGCCTGACAAGCTACCCGTGATGTATTCAATATGCCAAACAGTAACAATTGTCACAATGGAGACGTTACTGGACCCGCTCAGGCAAATCGATGAACAACGGGAGGACAGGGACAGTGACAGTGATATCTATAGTGACTCTTTAGTGAAATATGGCAGAAAGCTTCAGGCTAAAGTTAACAGAGATAGGCACCCCCACGAGCGACTCTCCAGCACAGCCATGGCTCCAGAGGCACATGGACCCAATCCAGAGCCCAGGAGCTTGCTGCAGGAATGTGAATGGACTATGTGTTAAACTCCGGTGCCATGTTCCCTCGGGAGGGAAAGGGTGTCTGTCTCTTCTGCCTTTTCCCCCGCTGGCAGCATGGTGGCTGCCACCTCAGAGCTTATTGGAAAGTCAGGTATGAGCTGGTGGTGGTGGGGCAATTGCCATGGGAATGGGGTCAGAATCAGCTTGTCCTTCACACCCAAACAAGGCCATGAGTTGCCCCCCACAAGCGGCTCTCCGGCACAACCATGGCACCAGACAAACAGAAACCAATCTCGTAAATATCCGG
This sequence comes from Sorex fumeus, assembly GCF_029834395.1. Lineage (NCBI taxonomy): Eukaryota > Metazoa > Chordata > Mammalia > Eulipotyphla > Soricidae > Sorex > Sorex fumeus. The sequence goes on from NW_026606059.1 coordinate 64,116,312, forward strand.
CTCTTGGCAGAAATCCCTTCAGACTTAATAAAATATCAGAAATCCAAAATCATATGGTCTTCATAGCCAGCAATAGAAAACAAATTATTTTACAATGCCTTTTCAGCAGTTCTGATTGTTGGGGGAAAATTCCAAACAATAATGGTGCATATTTTATCGAAATAATGAATGTATTCAAAGTAGAGAGAGAGTTAAGTAGAAATTATCTGCCTCACAGGCATCAGGAGGGGTGAGGGGGTATATTGGGTTTCTTGGTGGTGAAAAATAATTACTGGTAGGAGAGGAGTGTTTGATCATTGTTTGACCAAGACCTGAAAGCTTTGTAACATTTCTCACGGTGATTCAATAAATAAAATTTTTTAAAAAATTTAAAAAAAAGTTAACAGAGATTTAGGTTCTAGTTTTTGTTCATCCCTGAATGCTCATTTATATAACTCTAAGGCACTTATTTTTTCTCCCCATAACACCAGTACCATAACACTAGCCTGCTAAATCTTCTCAAGTTAAAAGGATCAAATATGCTGGCAGTTTCAAGCACGTTTTAAAACATTAAAAATCTAGGCATGCAAATGTGAGTCACTCCAGCCATTAAGTCATTCTATATGACAATGAGATCTTTGCCTTATATGAGAGGGTGTGAGTAATGGTAGAAAGAATGCAGCAAACTTTGATTTCAAACAGAATGGAGTTCAACCCCAACTCTACCAAGGATTTGCTCTGAGCATTGGGAAAGCCACTAATTTCTCAAGCCTTGATTTACATATTTGCTCATGTGGACTTATAAATACTATTGTGATAGTTTTTTGTAACACCTGGATTACATCTAGGGCTCACTCTAGAACACAAATCTGGGCAACACCAGCTCTGTTTTCCTTCTGTATCTTCTATTGCCTGAGAACAAGAATATTTTAATTCAATCTATACCTGGACTTAAATATTCAGACAAGATTCTATGTCTGGGTCAATATGGATGAGAGTTCAATTCTAGGTAAAGAATACTGAACTCTGTGGGTCAAGAGCCAGTACAAAAACTGGGACTTGTGTGCATTGAATGTGGGCTTAATTCCTGGCACCGCATGATCCTCTAGGCATCTGCAAGTATAGTCCTATGGGCTCCTAAGCACCACAGGGTGTGGCTCTGGAGACTCTCTGGACCACCAGGTCCCAGATACCCTCGGACTATCAGGCCTAAGCAGCAGCATCTCTTTCCACTCTTGCACTGAACTGCAGCTGCTTAGTAGAAAAGATCTAATGGGACCATGGGCATCAAGTGAGAGCCCCAACCCTGCAAAAGATAATATTGAACACTAAGAGAAAAAAATTAGCAAATAAAAGAGAGCCACTTTTAAGGATAATTGAACAAATAGATCTGATATACTTTATTATCATGAAATGAAGTTTAAAGATAATGAGGCTACCTACCTACATAATGTTTTTTTAATCAATAAAATGGCTTAGTATAATTTGAAAGAGAAATAAAATTAATTTACAGTGAAATAATTTTCACTTCATAATATAATAGCTTGGAGTTGACAGCCCTGGGAGATTAAGTAAGAAAAAGAAACTTTGCAACTCTGGTGGAAACCACCACGTCACTCCAGCCGACCACCAAGTCGGTAATACTGGCTACTTACACATCATGTGTGGTATTGCCATTGATGACATAATTTGCTGAAATAAATCCTGATGATCTTATGGACAGATGAAGAATAATATTCTTTCTACTTTTACAGAGATTATATTCTTAGACAATTCATTATATTTTAAAACTATGCACAAAAATCTAACATGCTGATTTTCTAATAGTGATAACAATGTAAGAAGTTTCTAGGTAGAAAATTCAGAATTTTAATTAAAAAGGACAGTTTGTTATGGGCAGGATTGTCCAGCGCATCACCTAATAATGGAAATCCCTGCTCTAAATGACTTTGAGTTTCTCTGATCATTAACACCCCAAACAGTCCCATAAATTTTAAAACAACCTCCAGAACAGCTAGTAGACTATCATCCAGAATTAATGTCTTAATAAATCAATATAATTTTTTTTGAAGTCGGGAGGTGCTCCCATGTAATGCTCAGGTAGCCTGGAGGGCTTCACTCACTGATTCAATTCTTGACCAACCAGGTCTGTGGTTTAATACAAGGACCTAAGGATACAATACTGCTCAGATCCTGCAGTGCAGGGGTTACCTGGGTCACTACAGCAATGCTAGGGGGTCTGCAGGACCACATCTGTGGTTTGTGGGAGCCTCCAAGGTTATACTCTGAGATCCTTAGGGAACCATGTGGTACAGGGCAGCAGACCAGGGTCTCTGCAACAAGGTACAAGCCTTAACCTCTGGATTATCTCTTTGACCCAGAAGTCAGCATAACCTTAAACAAAGTCATACAGTGAGAGTCATCAAGTAAATTCATAATCTGTACACCCCTCTTGGCTCTTGTTTCATTTCAGAAACTCTAGTTCACTTTCCCTCTTTCTGTCTCTACCTTTTTTTTCATTTTTTTTTACATTTATTTTTATTTTATTTTTTCTTCTTTTTTTATTAGTGAAACACCATGAGGTACAGTTATAGGCTTACAAATTTTGTGCTTGGGTTTCAGTTATAGCCTCACCTCATTGAGATTCATATCTGGGAAGAATCCTACACAGTCCCTCTGATTTTTTTTTTCATTCATCATGATCAGTGGACTTCGAAACGTAATTCATCCTTAATTTTAGCCCCATTTCATAGGGGAAAAGACTGAGCACCTGAGTACAGGTAACTCAGATCAGGCCATAGCCTTTCTACAGAAATTGACTACAGACTGACTTCAAGTCTCACCTCTGAAACCCTTTTTTCTCCTTTCATTACTTCTCCATCCTCCAAGGTCTATAAATTCACTGATCTTTGCAAGGAGCGAGTGGGAGAGCAGGTGAAATCTCCTTTACTCTGTTATCTTTGTTATCTCTGCTGGTAAGAAATTCATTGGTGAAGGAGGAAAAGGCTGAGTCGAGTTTCCATTCCTCCAAGCCCTTGCTTTCCTTCATTTGCATGATGGATTGCAGCCTTGTTCCGGGGAGAACTGCCTGGCGCGGCAAGACTGCTGTCCCTTGGAGAGCAAATACATCATTGAACCTGCTCAAATGTTCAAGCAGATGATGAACACATCTCGATGTGATAAAGCACGTCGAGTCACATTCATTCAGTAGGGGGACAGGCCGTGCTCTGTACTTCCTGTTTGCCCCTTCCGAGAGGGTTGGCAGAGACTGTAATAAAAAGTAATGATGTGGAAGAGAGCATGCTGTTGCTTTTCAAGGGTTAAGCCAGCACAATTTGTACAAGGTCCTGACATTTTCACTCAGTTTTATCTGTACAGATATCTGTACTGAACTGCAAAAGTATAACATGGCCCCATAGCAGGGGCAGTAGGGAGAGATACAAGGCAGGGTCACTTTAAACATTTTATAATAGATCGCATAGGCTGCGTCCCAATGTATCATGAAGATTGCATTTCAGAGGGAGAGAGGCAGCCTCTGGGCCTGCTACATGGTGTCACCTCTGAGTGACAATAGACCTGCTCTTCTTAATCACTGTAGGCCATTCACAGGAGCAGCTATAAATCAGCTCTCACTTTTGGAAAAAAACATTTCCTAATGGGGCAGGTGGGTTCTTGCTTATTCTAATGAAGAAACTAATCATTCTGTGATGTGATTCAAAGCATTTATTCAGTGTTTTCTGAAAGAGAAGGGCACCAAGAATCACATCACCACTTCAGATTGATAGGTAAAGGAGGTACAGTATATGAAAACACTGTCAAAAACTTCCAAATAAATGACTGAGGTATTTTGAGGGTCTGGAAAATGATGAGTAAAATTTTATCATCTACAAATGACAATGATTGTAACCAGGACCCCCTGGATTATAAAAGAACCCTTTTAAAGACATACTATAGACTTCTTCAGATTTACCATGACCTAAATTCTAGATCCACAAAGTGACCTATCTGGGAGCCAATAGAACACGCTGATTGTAACTTTAAGAAAGCTAAGTAATTTCCTTATTTTGTATTTCTATACATACCTACTATCTACAGTTACTGGAAAGATTTTATAAGCCTACAAGTGGCGGACTTGTGGACATTGTGCACCATGACAAGAGCTAAGACACCATTTGAGGTGGATACAGGACAGACAGAACATAAATATGTCCACATGCAGTTTGATTTGAGGCGTACAAAGAAGTGCTAGTGACCACTCCCAAATCTTTGAAATTGGGGGTGTTATTATCTTTTATATTTCAAATATACTGTTTATACTTGCTCAATGACATTCAGACTACAGATAAAACATGCTAATCTTAAAATACTAGCTACAAAACATGAATTTCTCTACTGTGATACTAATAGGTAAAAGTCTCTAATCTTCCAAAGAATGGTTTTTATAATGCCCCCTAAAATTTTTCATTAAGGCCCACATTGGTGGGATTTTAATCATGGTCATGAAGCCAACATATTATGATCAAGATTTATTTCTCTTTTTGTTATGCTCAGGCTTACCCTATAAAAGAAATGGAACTAAGATTGTTTTTAATCCAAACGGGAATGGTGCAAGGGTAATGATCTTAGAATAACAGTCTTATTTTTAGCAATGAACATTATGTTTTTAGGCTGAAGATTTATTACATTCATTCATTCAACAAATACTTGTTGACTATTCTTGCCAGACACTTTGCCAGGCAGTAAGAACATAATGGTCAGCATTTTTGTTCAAACATCTACAATATATTGAGGCATCCTACTAAAACAGACAGAGAAAGAAAGTTAGAAAAATTAAGGTCAGGCTGTTTTAAAGGCACTGAAAATAATCATAATCAGCAGGATCTAGTGATAAATGATGCAATTCAACAGAAGGATGGGAAGCGTAAAGTGTTACCACAATAGGTACATAAAGATGCATTTTTGAATAATTATGGCAATTAAAGCACTTGGAATAAAACATTAAGGATATTGGAGAGGAGCATGAGAAAAGAAATTGTTTAATGTCATTCTAGTCCTCTCTCCTCTCCTCACTAGCCTCACCACCCAATCCTCATTCCGATAAGGATCTATTTATTATCCTTTTGATGTCAAAACTCATCAACAGTTTCAGTAATTTTTTCCAGTCAGGTCAATCACAGTGAACAAACACAAAATAGAAATGAACGATCTATAAAAGGTCAAATGAGTCCCAAAGGTCCATTTTTACATCCTGACCCTTTTGACAAGGTCATCCTATATATTGGGCTTGTGAGTAGATGTCAATCACTCTAAAATAGTGCCAAGTCATACTCCTTAGAAGAGTGTTCAGTTTTCAGCATCCTTGACCATGTTGAATTCAAAAGCACTTTTAAAAATATTATTTATATTCTATCCCAATAGTATAGGGAGAAATTAGTGATAAAGCTTTAAATATTGGGTCAAATCTAGCACCTGTCACCTGTCATCCTTTTGCTTTCTTTATACAACAGATAAAATTGCTACCCTCCTAATATCATTGTGAAGATTATGTGGAGTGATAGCTAAGGCTGAGGGGAAACTACAGGGCCTAAACTGGGTTTGTTCCCAGGTGCCACATGACCTTCTGACCATCACTGGGTGTCACTCTGATGGTCCCTGGCTCCACAAGTCTCAAGCAGTACTACATCCTCAGGCTTTTACACTGAATCTCCCTCTAAACATTGGCCCAGTTGGCCACTTATAACCAGAAGTGGCTTCAGGCCACCTAGAACTCCTTAGGAGATCTCCCGACCAAAAGATGTAGGGTACATCCTGGCATAGTACTTTTACCAGAACTAAGCATCCAGAACTTTGCCATACACCTTTTTTAAATTAATTAATTAATTAATTAATTAATTTTTTCACTTTTTGTGTCACACCTAGCAATGATGTACAGGAGTTACTCCTGGCTCTGCACTCAGGACTCACTCCTGGAGGTGCTCGGGGAGACCATATAGGATTCTGGGAATCGAACCCAGGTCGGCCATGTGCAAGACAAACACCCTACCCACTGTGCTATCGCTCCAGCTCCACCACACAGGCTTATGGCACTCACTTCTACACTCACTGTCCAAGGAGAATAATATGCTTTTCTATATTCCCTGCTGCCTGCTATGAACATTCTTGAGAATTACATCCACCTTCTACTGCTACACAATGATGAGTAGAGCCAGACTGAAAGGTCAGTCATCCCCAGACAAGTCAACAACCATGGTCAACTGGCCCAGCTCAAAAACAAATGAGTAAACTGGCAACTTGAGCTAATCAAATTCTCTTGATTTAGAAAAAGTGCAGAAGCCAAAAGGAAGTGAAGTGGTTGCTTTGACAGCACAGCAAACAGGCTGCAAGCAAGTAGAACTGTGCAAACAAGTAGAAAATGCACAAAGTGGATATCGAGAAAGGCAACAGAAAAACAAGCATCGAGCAGACATGTAGAGGAGAAAGACCTTGAGAAAAGGGCAGCACTTGTTTTAACTCCTCAGCTTTCTGTTCCCATGTCCAGACCATGAGAGCTCTCAGAATAATCTCTTTTTATTGGAATAACATTAGTGAAACAAAAGCAGTCTGGTTAACTGTCACTTTCTTTGTTTTATTTACTGTCTATTCAGTTGTCTCATTGCTTATTTATGTTTCCAATCACTCATTGATTTATTAAGTTAAATAATTTAGGGGCCCCCACTGTGCCTGGTAAACCCCACCTGACCCATCTATAACTGGTAGCTTGACTTGTACCCTTCTCAGATAATAGGTCTGCATTTAGCATGGCAAAGAGGGGGAAGAGGAAAGCACACAGGAAGGACAGTCATCTTGAGGGAGACATTTAGGAATTGAAGGAAAATTCCTCCCATTACTTGCAGAGGGGCTGCCCTCTTTCCTTTTCAGCGCAAAAAACCAGCATCAGCTCCAGAGCACAGAATAAATGACAAGATGAAGGTCTGGAAGGGGTCCCTTTTAGCGTTTCCCCAAACACCCAACCAGGGAGAGTATACAGAAGAGGTGAACTCAGTCTTCCACCCTTAAGAAAACATGTATCCCCCTTTCTCCTCCTGCATTCCTCCCTCCCCACCCCCCACTCCCAGCACTGCCCCATTTACAATCATCTCTCACTGGGGAGGTGGACAGCTCAGAGTGAACCAGCTTTAATTCTACGAATTATTTCTCCCTGTCAGCATTTTTAAAAGAAAGAAAGCAAAAATAATAATTTAAAAAAATAAGTCAGCTCAAACTCTTCCTAGAGAAAGATTTTTTTTTTTAAAAGGCATAAAAAGAGTCAGCGATCTCGGAGCAACCCGAAGGTCTGAGGTGGTCTGTACGCTCAGGTTCACATCAGTGTTCAAATGTTAAGCAAACAAACAGATGGCTTGTCTTGTGGCTGTCTGTTAGATTCACAGCTCTGCGTTGGCCATGTTTTAAGAGAGCTGCTGCTGAGCGCAGAGTATATAGATTGTGTGTCTGCCCGGCAGAGATCTGCAGAGGGCCCATCTAGGTCAAGGACTCCAGCCTGGTTCTTCAAAGATGGGAGTGGGTATGGATGGCCCGTTTGGGGCTTTTCATGATACTGCCGACTTATTCACAAGCTGCCAAAAGCTTAGCCCTCCTTACTCGGAGCAGGAAAGATAGATGATGCAGACTGGTTCTGTCCTCATTTTCCAGTATCCAGAAGTCTTGAATTGACAAGTTGGGTGCACTTTGGCTTAACTGCAGATTGGCGATACATTAGATGAGAGAAAAATCTTCCCACATAGGAAGGGAAACAATAGACAATGAGCTTAGGGCTGGAGCAATAGTACAGCGGGTAAGGCATTTGCCTTGCACGAGGCCGATCCGGGTTCCATCCTCGGCAACTCAGCAATTCCTGAGTGCAGAGCCAGGAGTAACCCCTGAGCATCTAGGTGTGGACCAAAAAGAAAAAAATGAAAAAGAAAAAGAAAAGAAAAGAAAAAAGAAAATGAGCTTAATGGGAATTCTCTTCCCTGATTTTGATAGAGCTCTTCCCATTTTCCGGCCTTCCCATTATAAAAAACTATTCTCCAAAGATTCCGACAAATGAAATTCTAGGGCCTTCCTCAAGGAAAGAGAAAGGTGAAAGGTCCGAGGGACTATCTTGGTCAGTGCAGTACTGCCTCCTAATCAAACCGCTTCAAGGATGAGATTTTGTTTGTTTTCAAGAAGAAAGAGAGGGGAAAGCGGGCTGTTGTTGGTAGGGAAATGAATTCCTGACCGGCCCTGAAGTGTTAAGTCTCCTGTTGCATTCTCAGGCTCGTATCTGTTTCATGCATAGGCTCGTATCTGTTTCATGCATCTCGCCGCGGGAGTCCTGAGATGCAGAAACAGCAGAAACGCAGGCAGCCCCCCGCCGGCCTCAGCTGGAGGAGCATCCCAACAGACGCGAGATGGCAGCACAGCTCTGCGCTTTGAAGCAGCCTCCCCGAGCAGCCCCTCCTGGGAGGTTTTCATTTCCCCTTGAATTTTAACCAATTGTGCTACATCTTTTGTCTCCAAAGGGACAGAAATAGGTTTCCTCTTTCCCTCTAATTGATTTTAAGTTTCCTTTTGTTCCACTCTGCTAAGAAGAAGACAGAGCCCTATTTCAAGGGTCGACCCGCCTGAGCCTTCCATGGAGAGTGCCAAATAATTAGACTCCAAACCTGGCGTCTGAAGCCCCCTCTTCACGTGGTCACGGAGAATCCTTTGTGCTGCATGAACTTGATGGTGGCAGATGCCCCTGGAGAGTCCCATCCCACCCAGCACTCCAGGGATGTTGGGGTCTTTGGGTCCAAATCAGTGTTCGTTTGTTAGACAGGAGTCCCTGCCCTTACCAACCTCTAGGACAGACTGGCAATTTTTTAAAAGTGATACATTATAGCCTTTTGACTTTAAGGTCTCATAACTGAATTTCTTCTTTTTTTGTTCTTGTTAGTCGGTTTGGGGGGCCACACCTAGCAATTCTCAGGGCTTATTCCTATTCACTATTCACTGTTTTCACTATTCACTGTTCCATGAGTGGTCCCTGAGCACAGAGCACAGATGTGTAGGGGACACTACAGATGTCAGGAATAAAACCCGGGTCAGACAAATGAAAAACAAATGCCTTACCTGATGTAATATTTATTGCTCCAGACCCTCATTACTGAATTTTAAATTGATTTTTTTGGAAGGGGGGCAAAATAACATCTCCCAATAAGGAAGATCTCAAATGTGTATTTAACAAATGAGTAATGTTTACCCAAGAATAGCTGAGATAAGTACCAGGAGGTTTACACCATGGCTTGGAGGCCAGCCGCACATGCTAAGGGAGAAGGCAGCTCAGCTAGAGAAGGGAGCACCAAATAAAGGGTGTTGGGAGGATCCTCCCAGGATGGGAGATACATCCTGAAAGTAGACTATAAGTCGAACATGATTGCCACTCAGTGCCTCTTTTGCAAACCACAGCACCCAAAAGGAGAGAGAGAACAAAAAGGAGTGCCCTGCCACAGAAGCAGGGTGGGATGAGGGAATGGGGGATGGAAGGGATACTGGTATCAGTGGTGGTGGAAAATGGGCACTGAGGAATGGGTACTCGATCATTGTATAACTGAAACCCACTTGATCACTTGATCACTTGACATCCCATTACTCATCGATTTGCTCGAGCAGGCGCCAGTAACGTTTCCATTCATCCCTGTCGAGTGCTAATGTAGCCCAATGGCGTCTGCTCATGTAGAAACATGAAGAGCCTCAAACCGATCGTAAAGGGTCTTGACGAATAAGTCTGACCATCTCATAGGTGGGCGACACGCGATCTTTTGACATCCTGTGGATTCCAGTTGGTAATGGCTCTAGTTCAGCGGTCATCTCCAAATCTCATTACATGTCCAGCCCATCGGATTTTCGACACCTTGGCGAAGGAGACAGCATCCCTGATTCTTGACCATCGACGAAGGTCAGAACTCCAGATTCTTTCATTTGAGTGAAGCATGATACTCCAAGCATAGCTTTTTCGATTCCTCTTTGGGAGACCTGAATAGTGTTCTCATCCTGTTTGCGTAGGGCCCAGGTCTCTGAGGGATATATTAATACAGAAAGAACAGTGGAATCGAAGAGATGTGCCCAGAGTCATAGGTTCTTTGTCCTCTTAGCTATTTCTTCGATGTTCTTGAAGGCGTTCCAAGCCGCTCTCTTCCTCCTGCACAACTCAGGTGCCAGGTCATTTGTCATGTTGACTTCTCGACCTAGGTACATATAACTGTTGCATTCGAAGATGGTAGTTCCATTGAGAGTGAATGGAACGTCAGGAACAAGACTATTTCTCAACTGAAACTGAAACCCAAGCACAAAAATTTTTAAGTCTACAACTGTACCTCATGGTGTTTCACTAAATAAAATTTTTTTTGAATGAGCAATGTTATGATTCTTATGTCCTTTTCCTTCCACACTGATTCTCTCTAATTCATGATAGCACCCGCCACTCCAATTTTGATTTAATTCAATCATTGTGAGATACACAGTTACAAAGCTGTTCATGATCAAGTTTCAGTCATACAATGTTCCAACACCCCTCCCTATGGCACTCTCCCTCTCCCTCTCCCAACCTCTCCCTGTCCCTCTCTCTCCAGCTCACCCTCCCTCTCTCTCTCTCTCCTTTCCTCCCTCCCTCCCATTTGGATATTATCGTTTGCAGTACAGATACTTAAAGGTTATCACATTTGATCTTTTACCCACTTTAACACTCAGTTCTTATCCAAAGTTATCATTTTCAACTATCTTTGAAATAGTGCTCCCTTCCCTATCCCACCTGCTTTTTCCTCAAGCATTTGAAGCAGGCTTCCAATTGTGGACCAAACCTCCCAGCCCTTGTTTCTACTGGGTATTAGTCTCATATGTTTTTTACATCTTACAAATGAGTGCAATCATTCTATGTCTGTCCCTCTCCTTCTGACTTCTTTCACTCAGCATGATTCTCTCCATATCCATTTACATTTATAAACAAATTTTATGATTTCATTTTTCCTAATAGCTGCATAGAATTCCATTGTGTAGCTAGACTATAGTTTCTTTAAGCAGTCATCTGTTCTTGAGCATTTGGGTTGTTTCCAGACTCTGGCTATTGTGACTAGTGCTGTAATAAACATAGAAATGCAGATGACATTTCTGTGAGTTTTGGGGGACCCCTGGGTATATTCCCAGAAGTGATATTGCTGGGTCAAATGGAATTTGATAGTTCCATTCCACCCAGCAATACCAATTTCTAGCGTTTTGGGGAATACCATATTGTTCTCCAAACAGGCTGGGCCAGTCAGCATTCCCACCAACTATGAAAAAAATAATCCCTTTCTCCCCACATCTATGACAACACTGCTTGCTCTTGTTCTTTTTGATGTATGCCAGTTTCTGTGGTGTGAGATGGTATCTCATTGTTGTTTTGATTTGCATCTCCCTGATAATTAACATTGTAGAACATTTTTCAAATGTGTCTTCTGGACATTTGTATTTCTTTTTGAGGAAGTTTCACTTATTTTCCCCATTTTTTGATGGAGTTGGATTTTTTTTTCTTGTCAAGTTCCACTCAACAAGAGTAGAACTTACCTATCTTGGATATCAACCTCTTATCTAATGGGTATTGGGTAAAGAATTTTTCCCAATCAGCAGGCAGTCTTCATATCTTGGTCACTTTTTCTTTTGAGGTGCAGAAGCTTCTTAGTTTAATGTAGTCCCATTTGTTTATCTTTGCTTCCATTTCTCGGTCAGTGGTATTTCACCTTTGAAGATTCCTTTAGCCTCAATGTCATGGAGGGTTCTGTCCACATTTTCCTCCATGTATTTTATGGATTCAGGTCTGATATTGAGGTTTTTAATCCATCTGACTTGTGCCTGGCATTAGAAGGAGAGCTAAATTCTTTTTTTTTTATTTAGCCGCCCATTATCCCCAGCTCCATTTGTTGAAGAGGCTTTCCTTGTTCCACTTCATATTTCTTACTCCTTAATCAAATATTAGGTGATCATATATTTGAGGGCCGATGTTAGGATAGCCCATTGATCTGAGAATCTGTCTTTATTCCAATACCATGCAGTTTTAAATACTACCATTTTGTAGTACAGTTTGGAGTTGGGAAAGGTGATGACTCCTATCTTCTATTTCCCAAGGATTGCTTTATCTATTTGTGGAAGTTTGTTGTTCCATATAAATTTTAGGAGTGTTTAATCTATTTCTTTGAAAAATGTCATGGGTATCCTTATAGGAACAACATTTAATCTGTATAGTGTTTGAGAAGTATTGCCATTTTGACAATGTTAATCCTCCCAAACTATGAGCAGGGTATGTTTTCATTTCTTTGTGTCCTCTTTTATTTCTTGAAATAGTGTTTTGTAGATTTCTTTGCATAGGTCCTTCACCTCTTTAGTTAAACTGATATGAGGTGCTGGATTTTCTGAGGCACAATTGTAAATGGAATTGTTTTTTCTAATATCTCTCTCTTCTCTTTCATTATTTATAATACAGAAAAGTCATGACTTTGGGCTTTGATTTTATAAACTGCCATTTTACTACACAAATCATTTTTTTTGGAGATTCTTTGGAATTTTCTAAGTATGGTATCATGTCATCTGCAAATAGTGAAAGCTAGACTTCTTCCTTTCCTATCTGGATGCCCTTGATATCTTTTTCTTGCTTAACTGTTGTAGCAAGTACTTACGGTATACCATATTGAATAGGCCCATTCCAAATTTTGATGGTAACTCTTGCTAGCTCTGTAACAGACTCTAGCTTGGTGGTCAAAAAATCCTTACATTAGGGCTGGGGACACCACTTGGTTGCACAGCGAACTGTGTGGGAGATTCTGGGTTCAGTCCCCAGCACTACAAAAATAAAAACTAATAATATTACACACCTATACATTGTAGTTACTCTCCACTTAAAGATCACTTGCCTCATATCTTTACTTGGATATTGTCCCTCACTCCCCTTGTTCTCAATTAAGTAATAGGTTTGGTAAATTTGTCAATTCTCAACGCCAATTCTGAATGAGATCCCCTACAAGAATTCATAACGCTCAAACTTTCACATGACAAAGCTCATAGCAATCTAGGAGTTGATGAGTCACTCTCTATCTTTGCCCAAAGTATGTAAACTCGTCAAGCACATTGCCTCCATCTGATCATGATATGAAAGTGCTTAATCAATATTTGTCAAATTAAATCATTCTAAACTAAAGCCTTACTGAAATTTATGAACTTACTTTTTTTTAGAACTATGGAACCAATCTCTTCTTTTCCTAAGACCATGTCCTGCCGTGAATGTAAATATCTTGTTTTCAACTGTGTAAAAAGAGAATTATAATTAGAAAATATAGAGAACCATGCAAATCTCTGAGAAACTCAGAAGAATATGTCACAATATAATCTGCATTATTTTTTTTCTATAGGAAAAATGTTTGTCATTATTGAGTTAAAAGAACCCTCTCGATAGGTAAGTTATTCTAAAATCTGACCCTAACTTTACCTTCCATTTATATCACCCGATTGGTACCTTCAACTTGTATCACCTGATTGGAATCTTCTCTTACAAAAGGTATGCTGCTCAATTCTCCAGATATAAGCCAGTCTCCTCTGACCCATTTTGAATACGTCATTTGGGATGGGTGAGCTAGCCATGTTTGTGCAACTTCCATTTGCCCTCATAAATCTACTGAAGACCCCTCTCTCCCAAAATGTTTCTACCCACCATTGAAGCCCATGCTGATTACTCTCTCTGAAAAACCTGCACTACTGAGGATCTATAACCAGTGACCATGACTTATGAAATAAAAATCACATGGACCAGGAGGGTGACACAGGGACCAGGAGTGAATGCTCCACAACCCCAGTTCAATCCTGGCACTGCAGAGCCCCATCTCTGGGTTTAGCTCTGGAGGCCTCAGGGGTGGCCCTGGTGATAATACTCAACTGTGGGACTGGAGCATTAATACATCCCTGGGCTTCATATTGAACCATCCAACCAAGTTGGCTGAGTATTGATGGAGTGGTCCCTGATCCCTTGAGCATTGTTTTTGAGACCTCTTCTGCACCTCCCCATCCCCACCCTCTCTCACACAAAAATCATAGCTAAATTAAAACGGATGGTGCTATGATTCCATAAAACAGGTTCTGTGCTAAATAGTAATAGAAATAATACATTCAGCTTATTCACAATTATTTTTTCTGTACAAATATTCTCTTTAATTCAAAAAATAAGCCACTAAATGAAAATTTCCTTTTATATGTACTTGATATTCTTCAAAATATGATCCCAGGCATTAACTTAATATTTCCTAAGATGATTTGTGTATAGTTATTCTACAGATGGTCATTCTATAGAAAACAAAATTAATACAAAATTCATACCTCCCAATCCACTATTATTTAACCTATTCCTAGTTTCAGCAGCCTTAGCATAACAACCGAATTGTACCTAGGAACCCAAGAGGTCTCAGGCCTCTATCTCTTCCTGATATCAGGACTTTAGGCTGAGTCTAATGGGGATTGAGTGCATCTTCCAATGTCAATTTTGAAAGTAGGACTTTAAAAGCAAAAGAATAAACAGCCCTGAATGCCCAGATCCAAACCAGACAGCATCTGAGAATTTATCTTAGCATCTTACCTTATACGTACCTATGTGTGAGAATCTGCCAAATCCTGTCTAATTTAGGCATTAGCTCACCAGTTAGTAGGATAGTCAGTTAATTCTGCTCCATTTCCTGCACATTCAACCAAAGGAAGATGAAAAATGCCATGACTATATTTTTAGGGAGCTCACAAATTTAATAAATTTAGGTTTTCTGCCATTTCTAAGCAAAACCAAAAAAGCTGATATGACTAGTACATTTATTGGCATCAGAACATTATTTTATTGCTGCTACCAGAGTGACGTCATTTTTCATAAAGACACCATAATTATTTCTAAATGTCATAAAAGTTGAAATTCATTCTCTTGGAAATTGAGGAGAACATGGCAATGCTATGATCTAAAGGGCGATAAAATAATACAGATGATAAAAATGTACTGGCTTTAAATTTCTCCCATAAACTAGGAGTGAAACAAGAGAGAATTAGGCTTGAGGTGAAGATTGACCTGAAATTAGTTTAGGCATCCCTCTAATCTTATTTTTTTTATGTTTTTATTTTGTACTATTCATTGGAAAAATCTGTTTCCCTTCATTGTCCAATATTTCATCTGTCTATTACTCCAATGAAAATAGGAGAGAGGGTAGGGATAAAGATGCTAACAAAAGTTCATCTTATTGGAGATGGCAGAAAACACTCATTTCTCACTAAAACACACAAGACCAAAGATATAGAATAGCCCCTGTGTAAAAGTTCCTTGCTGAAAATATTTAGGCTCTTGTCTGCTAAGTTGTCAGAAATTCTTCAGGAAAAAATCCTAGCATCCAAATTCCATTTTCCAACCAGCTGAGGTGATACATCGGACAAGTGTTTAGAAATTCCACACTATTATGTTATATGTCAAAGTTCCTGCCTTCTCTACCCCCGACTCAACATGAGTCCCACTAGAAATTCCTTCTACTGCCAAGAGCCTTAGAAAACCTTTACATTATTAATTTTCCATGGCTTCGTTGTGTTTTGGAAGCCTCACAAGAAGCTGAGTGCAGAGTTTGAGGGCAATAAAACAGTCAGAACAAATGGCAAACCTTTCGACTTGGCACAGCGGAATGTAGCGTACATCTGTGCATTCCTCTCCGTGTGGCTGGAAACTTCTCAAAGCTGGTCCTCAGTGTATATTACTCAGGCAAATCGTCTTTTAGTTCCTCTATGGGAGAAAGCCCTTAAGGATAAAGGCAGCATTAGGGGGCAGGGACTGTCAATTTTCATGTGCATAAATAACACCTGCAGGGTATTGCTAAATGCATATTCTAATTTCATAGGTCTGTGTGTCAGACCTCAGATCCTGCACTTCATACAAGCTCCCAGATAATTCTGCTGCTGCCACCTTTAAAACAAAAGGGATTGGTTCTATGTCACCGTCTATGTTAGTCTGGGCTTCTGACAATTAAGTCAGTGTTTGCACCTGACTTTATTAAAACCAAGTGGAAATTAGTCAAATTCACAATGTTTACAAAAATAAAATCTGTTTCATTTCCATGTGTGGCCGGTGTATTTACTAGTGTGTCCAAGAGGTATTAAATACCCCCATGGGATGAGGTAGGTGGGCAAGAAAACAGTCTTTGATCTTTTGCTGAAACAGTTTTCATTCTGGTTTCCCAACTGTATGTTTTGCTTCCTAGTTAAAAGCAGCCCATGCCAATTTTATCTTGCAGCTTTATTAAAAAGCTCATCTTAGCTAAGTACAAATCAGTCCCAGAAATGTCACTAAAGCCAAGCACATCAGGCACGAGGATTAGACAGAAAGGGGCTTTGCATGGCCTGCTATATTTTGCTCACCCAAAAGGAATCTCATGTTCAGCTTCAACCCAGATGTCATTTGGGGTGATATTATATAGAAATTCCAGTAATTAAACTCACTAAACTATGACCAGCTGGTGTTAACCCTCTTGTTAGGTCACAAATTGCTTCCTTCTCTTGTAAGAGAAGATAGCTAAGAGCTCCTTGGCGTTTGGAATTAGTTATAAGCACTCACGAAAATGACCTCAGAAGACAGGAGCTCAGCCTGCAGCAGTAATCACAAGGGATGTCTGTCTGTATGTCTGTCTGTCTGTCTGTGTGCTCACCAGGGGTGTGTGCACAGAGCTGCATGAGAAAGGGGCCAGGAGCCAGTAAAACTCGAACTTCTACTATTCATGTTAGCCTCATTATCTCTTTTTAATGTTTTAATGTCTGAATCAATCTCTAAAGGATATTTCCTTCCCCAGGGGGATAAGAAAGCAATTTATCAAAAGTCCTAGGAAGGTCCAGAGAAGGTCAGAAGAAATACAAATCCACATAAATAGCGTTGGAGACTCTGCCTTGCATACCAGACACAGCATTTTAAATGTAAATTTATTTTTTGTGGCGGTGTGCTAACATACACTTTGGAGAGACATGAAGTTCTGCTCCTAAAACATATACTAGCAAGTCAACTCATGTTATCCCAATGAAAAATACAATCTTAAAGAATAAAACTGAAAACAACAATAAAAGCATATTTAGTAATAACCTCATAACCACAGTCATTAGGAGTCCTCTGGGTATAGAATCTTGTTTAAATCCTCCACAGCATCCTCTCTTGTCCTCGGAGATCAAAACTCTGGGGAGGTACAAGTCCTAGAGAGTTCTGTTCATGTCTGTGCAAGATATTGGGCAGAATTTAATGTGGCACCAGGTGTCAAGAGAATGATTCATGTGGCAAATGGGACTTGAGCTTCAAGAAAAGTGAAGAAGAAAAAAGTAGCAGAGCTGAAAAATATTTGCCACTGGGATCTTTTTATTTAATAATATAATAAAATATATGAATATATGTAGCAAGCACAAATGTAGAGACATAGGCATAGAGAAAGGCAAGAACTGTGCTATTGACAATAAAACAGGTATTCTCTCTCCAAGAGAAGCTGAAAGGATAAGTTAATAAATGGAAGGTTGTATCAGGACATTGTGATATTTGGTGGGGTGGGTGTTTTTGCTGTTTTTTTTTTCCTGGTTAGAGCCATACTCAGCAATGGTCAGAGTTTACTCTTGGCTCTGCACTACTTAAATACTGTAAAATACCGAAAATAAATGAGTTAGCATAAAAATGATTAAATCAGTTCTGGTATTTTTATCCATTAAAAGACTGCAAACCTTGATTGTTCTGGTAGTATTGTGGCATTTCCATATGTCCAAATTTATCAAATTATATACATTAAATATATGCACAAAACAACTAATTTAGAAAAAAGAAAACAAACTGCTAATTTGGAAAGATATCAAAGTAGAAATAAGTAGACACAATTGATGTTTAAAGGAATGTATCCATACATAAGTAATTTGAAAAGCATGGTTGATTACCTCTTAAAAGATGCACAGTCTATTGGCTAAAGTCACTTGGCAATCAATCATCACAAATCGACTTTTATTAATTCATTTTCTGGTAATTTCATTTGCCATTCCTTTAAGTTCTGCTGGAGCAAATAATATGAAATAAATTTGTTGTATGCCTACTAAGAGGGCTGGCTAAAGGGGTGGAAGGGAATCTGGGGACATTGGTGGAGGGAGGGGGACACTACTAGTGGGAGTTATTGGAGTATCGTATACCTGAAATAATTCAATTATGAACAACTTTGTAAATCACAATGTCTTAGTAAAAAAATTTTTTTAAATAATAAAGATATATGACAATCAGGAAACAGGAACTTCCTTTCGTAAGGAAAACAGGAATGCAAAGAATCTCAAAGCATCATTTGTCTTGTTTTGAAGATTGCTGTGAGGAAAAAATAGAACAATAAAGGGGAATTTGGATACCACCTTTGGTGCCAAATTCGACCTCAATTGCTCCAGCAGCAATCTCAGTGCTATTTCTTACCATTCTGCCTCAGGATGGCAGTCTAGCTCTTCCATTTTTTCTTTCCTCTGGCAACAATTTAAGTTGGGTTTCCTCTGAAGTTTCTCTGACTTTCCCTGCAACATGAGTCCACAGTGAATTCAATTATTAAGGAGTTTTGTCCCCAGGAGGAAGACTTTAGTTTTATTTTATTTAATGCACCTGATCTTTTTTCTTTTCTAACTTTCTCTTTCAAATTCTCACCAACAAAGTACTGCCTCCCCTACCACAGAATATACTTGCTACAGGATTTTATGATTTCCAGCTTGATGTATGGTCAGTTTTTTAAACATTACCTGAGTTAAGGGATATTATCTTGACCTCAGATAGGCACACCTTGTTTTACATTATTTTAAGTGCTGTCTAATTTCTATATCCTTCATAACACCCATAACTCCAGATCTAAATATTCTTCTATATTCATAATGGCTTTTTCTTTCTCAATAGAATTTTATGGAAATATGCTGAGGGTCTGTGTGGACTTTTCAGGTTAAACAGAAAGTTAGGGTACAGATCAACCTGCTATTTTCTCTTCCTGCTGCCCACTACCTCTTATTCTTTTTTCTCTGCACCCCACCCTATAAATTATTTTTGCAGTATCACCATAGGATGTCTAAGTTCTACAGGAGAATATAGATAACACTGTCTAGAGCAAGGAAGGATTGAAGTAAAAAAAAATTAAGCTAAAGCTGTTTGCAGAAGAGCTCAAGTTTTTGGGGGGAAACAGAAGAAAATATAGATGTAGGTTGCAGATCTTCTCATCAGAAACAATAGAACATGTATGCAAACATTTTGTGCACTAGCCTTCCAAGTAAACTACAGCATTTTAGTTAAAAGGCAATTTAATACATTTATGCTGCTAGAAAGCTATTGTTTCAAGTGAACATAGCAAAAGAGATTTTAATTTTATACTTAATGTTAATTTTTATGATTTCAAGGTACGGTATTTAAAAATCTACCTACAAAATGTGGCGTTAAAAAAATCAACTTGTGTGTGAATTCAAAATCTGGGCAAAAAATACCTAAACAGATACTTCTCCAAAGACATACAGATGGCCCACAGACACATGGAAAAAAATACTAGAGAAAAACACATCAAAAACACGATGAGACACCTCAAACCCATGAAAATGGCTTATATCAAAACAAGCATAGGTGAGGATGTGGAGAAAGTAATTCCTGTATATTGTTGGTGGAATGTGAGTTGGAGATGCCTTTGTGAAAAATAGTATGGAGATTCCTTAAACTAGTGACAATAGAAATTCCAAATGGTCTAGCAGTACTATTTGTGGACATTTCTCTGAAGGACACAAAAACACTAATTCAAAAGGATATTTGTACCTCTGTGCTCAAGCAGCATTGTTCGCAATAGCCAAAACATGGAATCAACCTTAATGTTCATCCAAAGATGACTGGATAAATAAATGGTGGTAGATATACCCAATGGACTATTGCTCTGCAATTTAAGAAGATAAAATCATTCCTTTGGGGACAAAATGATAGGAACATGAGATGATTATGTTAAGTGAAATAAGCAAGGAAGTGAAAAGTAATTATCAGTTGATTTTGCTCATATGTGGAATGAATCACTAAAGCAAATGAACTGGCAAGAAACAACAAATCTAACTCCTAGATTCGATGAAAAGTATGATGGTTTCAGGGAAAGGGAAATAGGGGAAAAGAAGAATACAGATGTGGAGAGGAACAGGAAGAAGGATCTTTATGGTGGTAGATGGCATTGATACTTTGGTAGGTTAATTGAGAATTGCAAGTTCATAAAGGCGTGAATCGAAACTAATAAAATTCCATAATATCATGAATCAATGACAAACCAGTAAAAAAATTTTTTTAATTCATGTTTAAAATATGTTACTTGTGCTAGAAAGTTCCTTTCTGTCCCACCCACTTTTCCCTCCTTGTCCCAGCAGACTAAGATAGATATGGGGTTCTAGCCATCCAGTGGAGAGACCTTTGTGTGTGTGTGTGTGTGTGTGTGTGTGTGTGTGTGTGTGTATCTAAAATAATTCTTTCAGTTTATTGGGTCAGAGTCCAGGAGAAATAGATGAATTACAACGCAAAAATCTTATATAATTAAAGTTGGCTTAACAGTGCTAAAGACACTTTTTTAAAATTTATTTATTGAATCACCGTGAGAAGAGTTACAAAGCTTTCAGGTTTAAGTCTCGGTCATACAATGGGGGTTATCAAACATCCATCCCTTCACCAGTGCATGTTTTTCACCACCAAGAACCCCTTCCCACCCCTCCTGATGCTTGTGAGGAAGATGATTTCTACTTAACTCTCTCTCTACTTTGATTACATTCATGATTTTGACGAAAGATATACCATTATTATTTGGAATTTCCCCTCAACAATCAGAACTGCTGAAAAAGGCATTGTGAAATAATTTGTTTTCTATTGCTGGTTGTGAAGACCATATGATGTCGCACGGCCACTATAGTGGCCTTGTGACTTTAGATTTCTGATATTTTACTAATTAAGTCTGGAGGAATTTCTGCCAAAAGCCAGATAATTATGAGATTGGTTTGTGTGCCTCTCAGGCCATGGCCGTGCTGGAGAGCTGCTCGTGGGGGACAACTTGTGGCCTCAGCAGGGCGTGAAGGACGTGCCGGTTCCAACCCCCATCCTATGAGGCTGCAGTTGCCCAGTCACCGCATGCTCATACCTGGCTGTCCAATAAGCTCTGAGGTGGCGACCACCATGCTGCCGGGGGCGCGGGGGGAAGGCAGAAGAGACAGACACCCTTTCCCTCCTGGGGGTGGGGGTGTGGGGGCAGGGGCACACAGAGCCATAGTTTAACGCATAGTCCATTCACATTTCTGCTGCAAGCTGTTGGGTTCCAAATTAGGTCCATGTGCTTCTGGGGCCATGGCCATGCCCGGAGAAACCCTTTTGAGGCAGAAAACAAATAGCATCACAGTCTTGGAGGCCAATTAGGGTTTACTCTCAGCTCGACATGAACTTGGGTCTATTTCTCAGTCACACTGAGCCCACATCTATGAAAGGATGCTTGTGTTGGTAAGCTGTGTGTGCAGAGTCTGAAAACAGGCTTCCCAAACTCCATTTCTAGAATCTTCCTGGGCACATTATTTTGGAAAAATAGTAATCACTTGAAAGTGATTACTATTACTATTCAATTAATAGTTTCTCTACCTGTAAAGTAGGACAAATATCAGTACCTACCTCGTATGGTTCTTAGAAAGATATGAGTGTTTTTTGTTTGGTGCAGACACCCATGGTGATTCCTAGTGTTCAAGGTCTACTAAGGAGAAAATATGGTGGAGAATGTGACATCACTTGATTAGTTGTATGATTTTTCATTATTACTCACATATATACACCACTTGAATTTTAAAAAAAACCTTAAAAATGAAATCCAAAGTATGTGATATTGGTTAAGCTACTTACTTAATCCTGCTTGGAGATCACTCCTGGCAGTGTTCCAGGGATCATGTGGTTCTGGAAAACAAACTCAGGTCTCCCACATGCAAAGTAGGTGTTCTGACCTGTAAAATGATCTCTACAATACTCAGTGAGACATTTTTTAAGATCATATAATAAGTACCATGTAAATACCTGTTAAATATTTAGAGACAATGGAAAACAGAGAAAGAAGAAACAGTAAGTGCTGTGGGTTATTATTGGATGAGAGGATTGGATGAGAGGACTATTAGAAATGGATAGTTTTCATCATTACTCATTCTATCTTTGTATTTTTCTAAATAAAGAGTGTAGCAAAACATAAGCATAGCACTGGACTCCTTTCTGCAGAGAATTTTAAAAATCCAGTGTCATCCTGGTGAAGAAAATGGCATGACTTGATTAGTTGTATGATTTTCATTGTTTATTATAATATGTATATATACATATATATGTGCACCTTGTATTTTTAAAAAATACCTTAAAAATGAAATCCACAATATGTGATATTGGTTAAGCTACTTAATTCTGCCAAATCTGTTTTTTCTCTCATAAAATTAGAACAATAACCCACTTCATTATTTGTCCCATTTCTTTCTGCTTCCAAAAGGAAACACTTATTGAAATATATGGGACAACTAACAAAGTCACGTCACTTTCTTCACCAGAATGGCTCACAAGGTCTCACTGGACTAAAAGCAAGGTGATAGCAGAACCTGTTTCTTTCTGGAGGCTCTAGGGAAGAATTATTTATTCCTTTCCCTACTTCTTGAGGCTGCTCCCTATTCTAAT
This sequence comes from Sorex fumeus, assembly GCF_029834395.1. Lineage (NCBI taxonomy): Eukaryota > Metazoa > Chordata > Mammalia > Eulipotyphla > Soricidae > Sorex > Sorex fumeus. The sequence goes on from NW_026606059.1 coordinate 64,139,044, forward strand.
TTCTTACATCTTCAAAGCCATTATCCTCTGGTTCAGTCTTTCTCACAAGGAATCACTCTGGCTTCCTTTTGGTTTTTTGTTATTTTAAACCCACACATACACTTTTTTAAATTGAATTGAGATGTGATTCATATAACATAAAATTAATTGTCTTAAACTGTTTCAGTGATTCTTAGTTCATTCACAGTAATGTATAATCATCACCTCTAGAGACTCCCCAAGCTGCTCCAGCACTCCAAAGGAAATCCAGGCTCATGAAACATGTGATCCCCTTTTTCCTGAGCTCCTGATCCTTTTGTTGGGAACTCACGGAGAAGGCCAAAAGCAAGTTCTCAGGGCACGAAAGCAAAAGAACTTAGGAATGCTCCATTTAACTCCGAACACTCAGCTACTTGGAAGAAAAGGGAAACCGCATTGGGCAGCTGGAGAGCTGACTGCCCCAGAGAATCTGCAGTTTGGTTTTATTTTCTTTTATAGTGAAGGGGGAGGATATTTGATTCAAGTGAGGGTTATTGTTGGCATTTCTCTTGAAGGTTCCATCTCTTTACCTGGAAATAAACATCTATTTGTTTGTCATCCTTTTAAGGTCAACTAGGAATTGTCATGGTGGTCTTTAGAATGGGGTGACTTGTAGGATCCCTAGCTTGAAGATAGAGAGGAGCAAGTATTGTCAGCTTTGTGGTGAGTTACAATTTTATTCTAGAAAAGGGGCATTAAAGCTATCAATTTCATAGAGGACATGACTACTTCGAGCTTTTCAGCTAACGGTCCCATAAGTAGACTTTTTTTATGAGATAAGAGAAGTTGGAGCATCTCCATGCTTAAATGCTTTTGCTTATTGAGCTGGACAGGGTTTCTCTGCTCAAGTGACCATTTCCTGTCCCTAATTCCTAAAAACCATCAATTTAGTTTTATTTCTGTGGACTTGCTGCTCCTGAATATTTCATATAAACAGGGACATAAAATATGTAACCTTTACATCTGACTTCTTTCACTGAATATATTTGAGGGTCATCCATGCTTTAGTAGATACTAGTACTTCATTACCTTCTATGACAAAGTGATACTTAGTCAAGTGTATAACCAAAGTGTTTACCTATCTAATCACTGATGCATATTTGAGCTTCTTTCAACTTTCAGCTACTGTGAAAGTAGTTTCAAAATTGTGCTTTGGATATATTTGAGTACCTGCTTCTAATTCTTTTGAATAGATACCACGTGGTAGAATTTCTGGGTCATATGGCATTCCATGTTTAACTTTTTAAGGGACATCTCAGTTTCTTCTGCAGTAACTGAACAAAGTCACCCTTTGTTTTAATACATCTTCAGAAAACTATAGTCTCTCCCTCTCATAAGAGGCTCCCACCCTTCTGCAACACCTCCAATATTGCAGAGGTTCCTGTGACATTTACTAAAGTAGGAAGCCCACCTAACGAATGTTCTACATCTGCAAAACTGCCAGAAATGCCTAGGAGATTGGCAAGGCTTTCTAAAGAGCTTTAGACCTTTAGAAATTTTAATGAAGTTAGTCTACAACAGACACATGCTCAAAATATGTTAGGTGTTCTGTAAATGTGAGAAATAGTGTAAGGTCAAACAAGCCAGCTGGTTTTTCGAAGTTGAAAAGCAAAACAACTACAATTTCACAGTCTTTATAAAGTATTTCTTTACATCAAACCTTTCACTCACTTAACAAAAATGTATTAACAGGCTCCTGTGTTCCTAGCTTTGAGCACTGATTAAATACCATAATCCCTGTTATCAGAGAACTCATGATCTAGCTGGGAAAACAGATGGCAAGCAAATAATCATGTTAGAATGTGACAAGTGCTAAGAACAGGGTGTGGACAAAACTTGAAGTTATGGAGGACTTTATCATACTAAGAAGCTGACAGGAAAACAAGTTTTAGGCTGTATCATAAGCACCAGGAATAATATGGTCAGCAAAGATGGGCTGATGCCTCGCATGCCATTACCATAGGTTTACAAGTACACAATTACCGTGCATACTTAGGGGCTTCTTATAGAACCCAGTGGGGGCCAGAGACAGCTCAACAGGCTACTGTGTATGCTTTGCAAGCAGGAGGACCCTGTCAATCCCCAGCACTGCATAGTTCCCTTAGTACCTGTCACTGTCACTGTCCTCCCGTTGTTCAACGATTTTCTCGAGCGGGCCCAGTAACGTCTCCAGTGGTGTGAGACGTTACTGTGTTTGGCATATCGGATACGTCACAGGTAGCTTGCCAGGCTTTGCCGTGTGGGTGAGATACTCTCGGTAGCTTGCCGGGCTCTTCGAGAGGGGCAGAGGAATTGAATTTGGGTTGGCCATGTTGGCTGTGTGCAAGGCAAATGCCCTACCTGCTGTGCTATCGCTCCAGCCCTGAGTACCACCAGCAGCAATTCCCAAGCACAAAAGTGTCTCTGAGCACTGCTGGGTGTGGTCTAAGAGCCAAAAGTAGGTAAACAAAATACTCTAGTATATCTGAGAATAACATTGTGTGTGAAGATGAGTAAAGAGGAGTGAAACTGGAAAGGAAATATTTGTCTTATTTTCTGCCAGAAAGGACCTCTGTCACCATGTGACCACACTTTTGGAGAGCAGCACACTTCCAATGATGGGAGTCCCTCTGTGCATCAGCAGCCCATACTGGCTAGCATTGGAATCCGCTATGCAGGACTGTGTGACTCCTAAGGGCATCATATGAAAGATTCCATCACACGAAATGACATTTCTCTGAATTTCCAAATACATTTGTCCAAATCTTGGAAAGCTCTATTGTCCTGTGCACAAAAATATGTGTTTTAAAATAGGACAGCCTGAGTGACTACGTTTTGTCTCAAACAACTTTTTACATGCCTGTAAAATGGAAATCGGGAAATGATGAGGAGCAGGTAGTGCAGGAGGTAAAGCCTTTGCCTTACATATGGCAGATCAGGGTACACCACCAGGGATCAATCCTGAGCACAAGTCGGAACTAGCCCCTGGACACTGCTGGGTATGGCTCCCTCAAAAAACAAAAACAAATAAAAGGGACTGGTAAAAATTTATGCCTTATAAGGTTGATGCCTCATAAGGTTGTGGGGATCAGATGTGTTTTTAATTTCTTAATATAGTACTAAACATTTAAATGAAGGTGGCCCAAAGATTTATCCTAAGTAAGATGATTTAGGAACTCAAACCAATTTGGTATCAAAAAAACAAAAACTATGTATTTCAACTTTTACTTATGAAACATTTGTTCAAGGGGGTCAATGATTGCCTCAAAATTTTAATCACAAAAATCCTGCAAAGGTCTGGATTTCATGTTAGTGGATTTGGAGAAATAAAATCTATGGTTTATGGGCTGGAAAGATAGCACAGCCAGTAATGCTTACATATGACTGACCTGGGTTTGATCCTGACATAGCAAATGGTCTCAGGAAAATCACCAGGAGTGATGCCTAAGCTCATAGCCAGGAGTAAGCCCTGAGCAACACCAAATGTATCCCGAAAGTGACGAAGAAGGAGAAGAAGGAAGAAGAGGAAAAGGAGGAGGCTGAAAGAGAAAAGAAAATCTCTGGTTTCTGGTTCTCTGTAGCCACTAAAGAGATTGTTTCTTTTAATAGTCTTCCAAGAGTTCTCAACTGATGGATGTGATATTATTCCCTTATACTTCATGGTCATGTCCCCGAGAAAGGTCAACAGTGACTAAGAGAGAGAATTCAAGCTTTGAATAGCCGGAGTCTCCTATTGGTTAATAGAATTTCAAGTATACTTCATTAGTATTTGCTGTTTAAGTGCTTGAAGCTTTTAAAAGTCTTAACTTCTGGTCTATCTCAATAACTCAACCAAAGCTAACCCTGCCTTGATGAAGTTCTCTCCTCAGGTGAACTGAAATTTATAAAAATGGAGATTCTTCTGACACAGCCTAAAGACTTTTCTTCCAAATTGGTCACATTTAACAATTGTGCCCAGGCAGATGTTTACTCCTTCTGGTGTGACAAAGAGAAAATCGGACCAAAGAGATCAAGTTCAGACATTGAACATGCCTTGGCTTCCCTCAAAAAAGAACTGGTAAGAACATTGGAAATATTATAAAATTAACATAAAGATGAGGAATATGAGGGGCAAAACCAGTAGATCACATGATAGTTGGCATTTAGGACATATACCTGGTCAATAATTATTAATAAGTTTAGGAGAACAAAACACATTTTACACATCTACCTACAGATAGCATCTCTTCCTTGTGAAAGTATTTTTTGGTTCTTTGGGATTTTATTTTTGTTTGTTTTTTTAACAGAATGAAATATGTGACTGGATTTAACACAATGTATGACAATTTACATTGCCATCAGCAATGTACAGGCATATAACTACATTTCTTCTAAGAAACCAATGAAGTCATGATCACATCTTATTTGCTCTGCTGCTGTTCCTAGGCTATTCTTAGAACTATGATCTGTGGGCAATTTCCTGTGCTCTCAAAATGTCTACGATCTGCCCTTATTAAGTGCTGAATTTTCCTCAAACTTTAAAATGAGGCAGATGGTCTTCAGTTCAAAAAATTGAACAAACACTGCACGCTTTAGGAGCTTCCATACTTTAAATCTTGCCATTGTGTTTAGAAAGGTTTCCCTTCATCTTGCTTAATAGCCAGTTTCCAAGTGACTGCTCAAAGAGGGAGTTTTTCTTCAGTGTCAAATACTCTGACATTGGGTTGGCTCATTTTGAATCCATTCACAGTGCAAGATGACTCCAAATTAAAAAGAAAATTGTACAGAAGGGGGTAAATGTGTCCTAAAATTGATTTTGCAATCAATTCTGATAATTTACTTCTTTATAATTATCTCTCCATTATACTGGCTGTTTTTGCTTTATGTGGTAGACATTAACCATTTCAGTGAGCATACCTAGATGAACTGGGATTGTTATGACTAGGAGTTGGTAAATTCATAAATTTTCACTTTAATTTTTGTATCAAGTCAAAATTATGTGAACAAGGCTGCTTCTTTAAATTGCCTCTCCTTTCTGAATATTTGCTTTAATGGCTAACCTCAAAGTGAATTTCTGATTATATTTTATTTCTCTTTTAAATAGAAAATATGGGACAGGAGAGATGGTACAGATGCTAACTTGCTTGCCTTGCACACAGCCAAACACAGTTCAATCCCCAGCCCTGTATATTGTTCCTTGAACACCAGCAGGTGTGATACCTGAGCACAGAGCCAGGAGTAGGATTTGAGCCCAGCTGAGCATGGCCAAAGAACCTAAGGGGAGAGGGGGAATTTGTGTATGCACTCGGGTCACCAAAATCCCATATATAGAGAATAAATGGATTAGCACAACATAGTGTGGAGCTGTCAATGATAATTCAAGGATCTTGGTGTAAAAAGTTGGTAATGTATTATCCTTTAACAAGCAGAAAGGTACACAATAATTAACACAGTTAAATTATTGCAAAGATTGTACCTGTGAGCAATGGCAAAAATAGTGCGCCATCTTGATAGAGTCCATGTAATTAACCATAGCAAAAGAAATAAGCTCAACACTTATGTAAAAGACACCAACCACATAGAAAGTATTAAAAACAGCAGTTTTGCCCATGCTAGGCCTTGCTATGTGACCCATATTTAAAAGGTGTCTTTTTTTTCACAATAGTGAGTTATTTCTGATAGTTTATAGATGACAAACTAAAACAAATATAGCATTTACATGCTAGGAAGTAATAAATTGTAAAATCTTAGCACGCTGAAGGTTGTGTGTTCACGAGCTCTCTGGATGGCTCTGTCTCACAGCCCGCGTTTGGTGCTCTTGAGCCACTGTTCATGGCCTGGATCAGGACGGCTGTTGACCAAAGGTAGACGAAGGAATAAATGAGGGCCAGGCTGATCGATATCAACTGCAGTTTATTCCAATCCTCTTTACTCCTGTCCCTCCTCTGCCTCCTTCTCTCCTGTGCCCCAATCTGGAGCCCTTTCTCCTTCTGGCTCTGACTCTGGATCTCTAGAGCCCGAGCTCTCTCACTTCTGACTCTGCTCTCTCTGAACTTACATTCTTAGTTTATATAGCAATCACGTAAGGTGGTGATACAAAGGTGGGTTGAACATTAACAAATCAACAAAGAGAGGTAAGACCACTCCTTCAGGAGATTAACTCAAGGATAAAATCTCATCTAAAGAGATTACTTCAGGGGCTGGAGGGATAGCACAGTGGGTAGGGCATTTGCCTTGCACACAGCCCTGCCCAGGTTCAATTCCCAGCATTAAGTATGGTCCCCCGAACACTGCCAGGAGTGAAGACCCAGGAGTAATCCCTGTGCATCGCCTGGTGTGACCCAAAAAGCAAAAAAAAAAAAAAAGAATACTCCAGATTACTAAGAGATCTGCTCAAGGGTGGGATCCTGACAAGGGTGTGGTCTTTCCTCAGCTAGTAATCTATTTAAATAGTTGTAGTAAATCTACTTCTAATATTTCTAGCAATGTCATTCTGTGTGAGCACAGTAAGAGATATAAACATCTCACTATACATTCTGCAGTCCTCAGGCCAGGTTAGTCTTCCTAGCCCCAGCAGGGTCCTAGTCTCATCGTTACTTACTTTTGGATCATGACAGTATTTGTTCATGATCATGCCCTCAACTTATAGTTGAGTATCATGGCACTTTGGCCTGGCCCATTTCGATGCCAGTGTAACTCACAGCTTTCCCTGCATGCAGTCAGTCCCTCATCAGGACCCTGCTTTTGGGGTGCTAGGAACTAAGAGCAACTGAGTCAAGAAAGCAGATGCCCAGGCATAAATATTATTCAGAATCAATCAATTCCCAAGTTCAGTTTCCTTAGAAGGATCTGATCTTACAAGCTAACAGAATCTGATTAGGGAGAAAAGGCGATTAACTGGCTTGGGAGGAGAGCATAGAGACATAGTTACAAATAAACAAAAGAGTGGGAGTTACTCGGGAGCACTGGGATGGATGTGACCCGATAAACCTAAGCTACCTGAGGAAGGTGAAAACAGTGTTATCCTACAATAAATCATGAGGACAAATGAAAAGGCCTAATTTTCTTTCTGATAGGTTGAGTCTATTTCAACTTGTCCTTAATTATATCCTCTGCATTAGACATTATTAATCATTTGGTAATCTTTATCTATTATTTCCTGCTTATAAATGTGCATCACATACATTTTCTTTATATATGTCTATATAATGATGTGTATCTGTGTAATTCTCCCATATACTGAATTAAATTCAGAGGGAAATAATTCAGAGGCTTTAGGGATTTGTAAGTTTCCATAGGTTTAACTGGGTAAATGTTTTCCTGCTTCAATAGAAAGGACAGCCTTACTGTAACAGTCTTCCTATAATAATACTAGTTATAGGAATAAAAAACTGAAAGTGCTTCTAATTCAGGAAAAAAGGCAGCCTCCCATATATATATCAGAAATCCTCCAGGAAAGCACAAAAGTTAGTCTTTTTGGTTTTTTGTTTTATCAGGTATAATATATATATATATATATATATTTAAAGGTACATATATGTTTAATATGTACATTCACATACCTAAGATACGTATTTACAAGGTCACCATGATGGTCTAGCAAGGCTTAGCACACAGCCAACCACAGTTCTTAGAGATCATTCCTAGTCACTATGGGCAGTAGAGTGTTTTTCTTCTGGAGAATTTTTATGAAATGTTTACTGTATTCACATTTCAGGGCAGTGGTCTAAGTGTCTCCTTACAGAAAAGATCTGACATTTTCTGGGATTTTTAATAAAAAAAATTTCTTATCAAAATTTTGTGCCTAATATACCTAGAAAGTACCAGTGATTTTGAAATGAGATCAGACAAAAATCCTTGCCATCCTGAAGATCACAATCTCATCTAACATTAATCTTTTTTCTCTCTTCCTCCAACTTTCTTTATTTCCAACACCAAGAAATGAAATGACTTTCAACTAACAGGCAGTATCCTATAAGACCAAGATTTATTTCTAAGAAAGTTGAATTCCTAGGGAAAAAGGGAAAATGCCAGACACTGTTTTAAATTCTTTGTGAATTTCTTATTTAAGCTTAAATAATCCTGTGAAGTATTTTATACACGAAGAAAGTTAGTCTCAGAAAGTTTGAGTGACATGTGCATGGTCACACTTGTAAATGATAGAATCAGACTTTGTCTCCAGTTCTCTAACTCTGAAGATTCTTACTCTTTTTTAACGTAACTTAGACTTTCTCCAAAGACAGAGTCAAGGAACAAGGTGGCAAGCAGACTTTTGAATTGAAGGAAAACCTATTGAAAAGTCATAAGAATATCCTTATTTTGCTCTTCAAATAGAAATGAACACAAGGAATCACAGTGAGACCATGAGAATGTGTTTGGGTTACCTCTGACTCCCTTTCCCACCTGGATTTCTCTGCTCTTTCCTGAAGCACTGCCTTGCATTTCTTCACTCAACACAAACTTCTTGAGGGCTAGCTCCTTGCAAGACACCAGTACAGCACATAAAACACTAGTTTCTTTTTAAAAGAGCCCAGCAATTCACAAGGACACAAATGAAAATACAGACACACAATTATTGAGTGGCCAGGCTTTCTTTGAGAAGTTGAAAGTTGGTTTGAGTCAGACAATGGGAAGAGAACTGCCGTTGGAAGGGTTTTTAGACAGCAAGAACAATCAATGCAAAGATCCTGAAGTGAAAGAGAGATTGACTTGGAAGATAAAGAAATCCAGGTACTGGGGCTGAAGCACTGCAGGCAGGGCATTTGCCTTGCACACGGTGGACCCGGGTACAATTCCCAGCATCCCATATGGTCCCCTGAGAACCGCCAGGGGTAATTCCTGAGTGGAGAGCCAGGAGTAACCCCTGTGCATTGCAGGGTGTGACCCAAAAAGCAGAAGAAAGAAAGAAAGAAAGAAAGAAAGAAAGAAAGAAAGGAAGGAAGGAAGGAAGGAAGGAAGGAAGGAAGGAAGGAAGGAAGGAAGGAAGGAAGGTACTGGGACAGCCCTATGAATCTGGAAGGGGTGACAGAAGATGGCACTGGAATGGTTAATGGGCCAGTGGTTAAGGAGGGCCTTTAGGCCAAGGGAGGACTATTGTTTTTCTTCTACTGCAGGCAGCCTTCTATTTGGAACACTGCTCCCTTGGGGAACTGTGCTTTCATCCTAAAGGATTTCCAACCTTGACGCTACCCACAATGCTGCAGAGCATTTTTCTGAGATTTACAACAGATAGAAAACCTGTGGGCATTTTGTTTTATTTTTATTTTCTTTATTTTTTTTCTTTTGGGGTCACACTCTGCCAATGCACAGGGGTTACTTCTGACTCTGTTCTCAGGAATTATTCCTGGCTGTGCTCAGGGGATGATGCGGGGATGCCAGGGATCAAACCCAGATTCCTGCGCATGCACTGTAAATGCTCTGCCCTCTGTCCATTGTCCTCACCTCTCTGCGCATCTGTTTTCTTCCTCACAACAGGAGATTGGTGTAGGCCAGTGACTAACTAACTCACTGTGGAATTAGTTGCATAGTTGCTTGTGGGCACAAATCACATTTTGCTACTTGACTAGTTGTGTGACCTCAGTGATTCACCTTATCGACCCCATGCTCCTTGTTTCATTTTATTTTTAATCCTAATTGATTTGACTGTCATCTTATTATCTCATTCTTGCTTTGGACAACCTGGCAGGCTACCGAATGTAACCTGCCCACACGGCAGAGTCTGGCAAACTCCCCGTGGTGTACCCAATATACGAAATACCAGTAACAATGATGGGTCTCATTCTCCTAACCCTGAAAGAGCCTTGAATGTGGCACTTTTTAGAATCTCAGGGCTAGAACAAAGGAGACGTTACTGGTGCCTGTTCAAGGCAATCGATGATCCTGATGGTGATTGATTTGAGAGCCCAACCTAGCAATGTCCTAGGGCTGGCACCGATTCTTTGCTTAAAAGTGACTCCTGGCAGTTCTAGAAGGAGGGGGACTTATAAGAGGAGGTGGGGGTGGAATGAGGTGGGATGTCTGCAAAGCCGAAGCTTTATCTCTCTGGCCCCCAAGGCCCTCATTTTAAAAAGCAAACAACTAGAGGAGCTGCACTCAATCCAGGAGAATAAAACAAGATAAAGCTTGTGCTAGGTAGCCTAGGAGGCAGCAAGTACTCAATTCACGGCCATATTTTTTGTGTTCCCTTTCCTGCTCTGTGGGAGGGAACCAAGAGCCAAAGAGAGTAAGCGGCACATTTAGGAGATACTGGAACCAAAACTTGGAATATGGCATCAGTGCTTTCTCCTCTTTCCTTCGGTAAATCACTACAAAGTGAAAGGAGGTTAATAAACCTGTTTCCCCCTGCGGGAGAGGGTACCATGTACAGCACAAGGAAGGTCAAGTTCTGTGAGAATGGGATTAGTTTGAGCATTGATCTAAAAACTCTTAACCAAGAATTTCTTAAGGGCATACTTACTTTCCATTAAGCATTTCTCTTTGCAGTCTCGGCTGAGCAAGAGAAGGAAGGGGTGGGGGCAGGAGGATCAAGCAAGAACTCTATGCTTTCTTCTTAAAAGGAACCCAAAAAATGGAGGTTTGATGAAAATTGTGTGGGTGCTGCTGACTTACTTTTATCCATCACCCTAAAATGTGCCCATATGGAAGATAAATAGTGTTATTACATCCAATGCTTAGCACCAAGTTCCAGAATCGCTGACAAGTCACTAATCCCCATAAAATAGATGGAAGTTAATTATAACTGGAGCACACAAAAGTCAGCCAGGAGATTGCAATCAACCAGATTCACAGAAAGAACACTTTGTTCTTCGCTGTGATGGAGACAAACAATTCTCTATCCTCACAATCCCCACCCTCACCCCACACCATCCCCTACCCCTGTTCAGCATCTCCCTTCGGCTTTGCCTTCTGAACTCCTGAAGTACAATTTATATCATGAACAAAAGTGCCTGAGAAGGAAAGAAACCATTCTCTTTGACTCGTGGTTCGGGCACATTTTGAAAGTCCAGAGACTGTAGAGAGCCTTCTACTATTTCTGAAACCTTAAGTTTGATGCTTATTCACGGCCATTGTTTTTCCTCCCCAAAAGACTACCTATCAGCCATTAGTACAGTCACATCTTTCCATGAAATGCAATTACCTAAAATACCACCAGAAATTCAGTCAAATGCAGATTGCAATTCTTAAAACTTGTTTAAAAATTGGAGAGACAGCAGCACCCACACCTTGCATCCGGCACACCCAGCTTTGATCTCTGAGCACCACCAGTACTGATCACGGAGCATGGAGTCAGGAGTAAATCTTTCGCAGATCTTGGTGTGTCCCCTAGCTCCCCAAATAAGCAAAACGTTATTAGGACTGGGCACATTTCAAGACCAGTGAGCCTCTTGATAAATGGCAATGAGGTGGGAGCCAGAGAGATAGCACAGCGGGTAGGATGCTTGCCTTGCATGTAGCTGACTCAGGTTCAATTCTCAGCATCCCATATGGTTCCCGAGAGTAAGCCCCAAGCAATTTTGGGAGTGACCCACAAACAAAGAAAACTAGATGTTCTGCACTAGAGTGACAGGATCAGACAGCATAAAATGAAAGAATCAGACAGAGTACAGGGATTAGGGCATTTGCTTTGCACATGGCTAGATCCGCAAGGAATGATCCCTGAGTGAAGACCCAAAAATAAGCCCTAAAAGTCACCAGGCATGGACCAGAAATGAAAATAAATATCGAAATAAATTTGAAGAAAAGTAAGGACCAAGAGATGAAAAACAGAATTGGAAATACATATTTTGCCTTATTCTATCCACTCCTTTTTGCCAGCCGCTGGAGCGATAGCACAGCGGTAGGGCATTCGCCTTACAAGCGGCCAACATGGCTGATCCGAGTTCGATTCCTCCGCCCCTCTCGGAGAGCCCGGCAAGCTACTGAGAGTATCTCGCCCGCACGGCAGAGCCTGGCAAGCTCCCCATGATGTATTCGATATGCCAGACACAGTAACAACAAAGTCTCCAATGGAGACGTTACTGGGCCCGCTCGAGCAAATCGACGATCAACGGGAGGGCCTTTACCTTTACCTTTACCTTTTTGCCATCTGGTGTGAGAATAGCAATTCCTCCATCCCTAAATCATTATCTATGCACTCATATATTCATTCATTCACTCAAAATACATTTTTAACTATGCAAGTGGCAGAATTTTCCCAACATGTATCCCAAAGAATCTGGCATTCAAAAAATTCATTGAGAATTCAGTTTGTAATTTTAAAAGTATGTTTGGAAATGCTGACTACTATACTCGCACTAGAAGACTTGCAATGAATTAATTTCCGGAGAAGTCCTAGTTCCAAAGTACTATTTGTTTTTTATTTCAACGTTTCCCAAACTTACTGATTATGACTTGTTGCCCCCTTTATGACCAAATGTATTAACAACTCATGGAAATAATGTTTCATAAAACACATCTTATTTAACACTGTAACTTTTTAGCTAATCAATTCCTACATCCCTATTTTTAACTCTCTAAATTTTATGTACAAGATACCTTCACATAACTCTGACAAATTTCTTTCCTGCCCATGGAGGCGAAAGCAGATAGGGCATTTGCCTTGCATGCAGTCAACCCAGGTTTGATCCCCAGCTCCTATGTATCCCCAACCTATCAGGAGTGAGTCCACTTGAGTTATCCCAGGAGTTATCCTTTATTCCACAGAGCCAGGAGTAATCCCTGAGCACCATCAGTGTGACCCAAAAACAAATAAAATTTGCTTTCCTGCCTAATCCAAGTATCAAAAATAAATAACTTATTGTTTTGGACTCCAATAGATCACTTGCTTACTTTATCACTTGACTTCCCGTTAATCGTCAATTTGCTCAAGCAGGCACCAGTAACGTCTCCATTTGTCCCTGTTGCGTTCTAGTGTAGCCCACTGGCATCTGTTCGTTCTAGGAACACAAAGAGCCTCAAACAGATCATTCAGAGTCCTGACGAAGAAGTCTGACCATCTGGTAGGTGGGTGGCTACGCGGTCTTTTGACATCCCGTGGAATCCAGTCGGTAACAGCTCTAGTCCAGCGGTAGTCTCCAAATCTCATTATGTGTCCAGCCCATCTGGACTTCAATAGAAAAATGTAAAATTTTTATTCCTATTACTAAAAGGACTTTTGGGATTTCTGCTTTGTTTTGTTTTTAATGATAGGCAAGAACTTGTAGGCATTTTTAAAGGACTAGAAGAACAATAGTCTTGCTATGTCCCTTGGTGAGCAGCTGATCAAGTCATTCCAGGAAAAGGAGTTCTACATATTCATTGATCTATCAACAAAATGTGCAATGCTTACCAGATGTATTAAGGGTTATGAAATTGAACCATGCACCTGTGAATATTTCTCTTGTGGAGGTTACAATCTAGGACAGGGATAATTTATGCACAAAATAAAAACGATGTTATAAGATGGCAAATGCAATTACCAAAATGAAGATATATATCAAGCAGAATGAATGATCTGAGGAGGAAGAGATTTTCCAATCCCATATGCAACACCTTATGGAAGAAATAGCATTTAAGGCAGGAATTTGAAGGATCAATAAGAATATTCTAAAGCCAAATATTTGGAGTTTAAATAAATAATAATCTTAAAAATTCAAAATAAAAAATTAAGTTAGAATATTCTGTAATAATATTATGTTTCAATGCTCATTGCCAACTAGATATGATATATTTTGGTTTTACAGACTGTAGGGTAACATGATATTGCATAAAGATCTTTCTTTTCAAAGTACCTAAGCTATCTTGTTGGATGAACAGTATATACTATCAGAGAAACGTACTGTTTCTAAAATGTTAATATGTTGATTAAGTAAAAATGTTGCAATAACATTATTAAGCAACTGAAAATTTACTCTATAACTGATTGATAATAGTTATGTGCAAAAAAAAGCAAAATGTTTTACATATGCCAGCTGTCTTTAACAAAAGAGAAAACCCAAAGCCACCTGCAAGTACTTTGTAATTTTTCAGATCAACCAGAATGATGTTTCTGTTTTCAGAATCAGGATCTGAACTATCTTACACTTCTGATTGCACAAAGGCCCCCAAAAGGCTATCTGCTTTACAAGAGAGCCATTAAAGGCAATTTTTCTAACTGTTGTTTTCTCTTGTTCTGCTGTTTGAAGCTCACATTTATCACTTCTTGAGGCTGATTGGCAATTGGCTTCCATTATCTTCTGCCTGAATTGTACATCTTATCTTCCTGGTCTCTGTATTTGAGGTCTTAGCCTTTCTAATAGTTGGAAGCGTGTGTAGGCTCCTAAGTCCTCTGAAAGTGTGTGCCAGAGCTTTAGGATCTCATCACCCTGGTTCTAGCTTTGGTTTTGCTCCCATTGGATCTCATGCTATGCCAGGCAGAGTAGGTGTTGAACAAATATCTTCATTGAACGAAGAATTGTAAACACAAAGCTACAAATGTGAACTCTATCAAAGTGGCTGGGATAAAATATCAGCTGGAAGGATGCAGAATCCCCACATGATGGTATTGACCTGCTTCAAAAACTGAAGCAAAAAGCTTGCAGGCAGCTTGATAATAGAGCAGAAACAAATCCAACCAAAGCCACAGGTTCCAATGACTGTTATTTTAACAGAACCAACAAGGAGCCAGAGAGTGGCACAAAGGTAACACTTATGCCTGGCAAGCATAGGATCTTTGTTTGGTGGCAAAACAAAACAAAAAATTGCAATCTTTGAGCTCTGAGACATTTACTTTGCAGACATAAACTCGATATATTTTTTATACATAAACTAAGGTAATCCTACAGGATTACCTACAAAGGAGATATTTTATTTTTATTATTACTATTATTATTATTGGGCTGGAGCAATAGCACAGCAGGTAAGGCATGTGCCTCGCACGTGGCTGACCCAGGTTCAATTCCTCCACCCCTCACAGAGAACCCAGCAAGCTACCAAGAATATCTCGCCCACACAGCAAAGCCTGGCAAGCTCCCCTTGACGTATTCGATATGCCAAAAACAGTAACAAGTCTCACAATTAGTTGTGAGATGTTACTGGTGCCCGCTTGACCTAATCGATCAACAATGGGAAGACAGTGCTACTATTATTATTATTATTTATTATCTTTGTTTTAATACTTAAAGTCACAGGCAAAGAAAGGGAAATAGAAAGGAAAGTATAGCAGCTATTAAGTATCAGTCAGGATATAAGCCTCAGCACTCTGATAACACTGTTTTTGCCAAATTTTATCAACTTCATCCTATTGGACAAACTGGCTGGCTACCGAATGTAACCTGCCCACACGGCAGAGTCTGGCTACCCAATATGCCAAATACCAGTAACAATGATGGGTCTCATTCTCCTAACTCTGAAAGAGCCTTGAATATGGCACTTTCTAAAAAATCTCAGGGCTAGGACGAAGGAGACCTTACTGGGGCCTGCTCGAAGCAATCGACGAATAACAGGATGGTCGTGATTGTGATCGTGATCCTACTGTGAACATTAGAAGACCATTATATAGCATGCACTAGAAAACAGATCATTTTAAAACTTATCCTTAACAGTGATGGAAGTATCATTGCAACAAGCTGTAAAATGTTAGAATAAATGGGGAAAGAAGAAGAATTGTTTATCAAACTGTTTTAAGTATCTGGCCTCATGCCAAAAAATGAAAGAACTAGTTTCTATTCAGCCTTAAATGAACTTGTACATTTTAATCTCTTGCCTCAGTTACTCATGAGAGGCATCTTTTTGTTGCTTGTGTGTAAATTTATGTGAAATGTCTGCTATCCACAGATATTCCCTATTAAAATGATGAATATATCTGCTTTCAGTGACAAAACAGGCAACAAAATTGGAAACTAAACCTGCAGTTATTTGAACATGTTTTAACAGAGAGATTTGAGAGATCTATTCATTTGCAGATACCTCAGTCTGGATGTTAATAGCTGCTTTGCCCCCTACCCTTTTTCCCCCCCCCCTTTTATTTGAAGTAACCTAATTTTCTCCCTCCTGGAGAAAACAGCTCACCCATTGTCTGATATTACAAGTGATTCTTAGCAGAAAGAATTTAGGGCTTTATAAAAGCCCTCAAATTAAAAAATAATAGGTTAAATATCAACTTCCCTTGGCTGTTGATGGCCACACAGTTAATGAATATGTCCAGAGCACTTGCTATGCAGGTTAGAGAGAGCTGCTCCTAGCTCCCAGATCCTTGTAAGCTCCCCTCACTCACTTCCAATCCCTTTAATCAGCCCTATAAAGATGTCTAGCTTCATCGCAAATATAACTCACCTCAGTATGTATCTATATGGCTGCAATACTAAATATTTCTTTAGTCACTCATATCTCATTTTTTTTCGGTCTAAAAATGAGTGAATATCCTATTTCATATATTCTGCAAAAATTATTAACTTCATCCTATTGGACAAACTGGCTGGCTACCGAATGTAACCTGCCCACACGGCAGAGTCTGGCTACCCAACATGCCAAATACCAGTAACAATGATCGGTAGCCTGGTTATAGTTAAGTAACTGAATCATGACAAATGAAGGACCAGGATCAAGATATAGAATTGTCAGCCTTGGAGCTATGTGGTCATGCTCCTCTCTTAGCCAACCTAGTAAGATGTCCTTGAAGCTGATGAGCTAATTCTATTTTAAAGACTCTTTGTTGTACCATCATTATCCGCTTTTTCCCATACTCTAGGAGCTAAGAGCAACTAACCAGGAGAGCAAGTTTATAGGATAACATGTGTTTGCTTCCATTTATTTATTTCTTTGGAGAGAAGGGCCTCCCCAGCAGTGTTCAGGGACTCCCATAGCCATTCCCAAGGATACTCGGCCACTCAGGCCAGACAGGTTCAATGCTAGGGTCAAGCACAATTGGAGGCCATCAAGGCCACTCCAGGAATTGATCAAGGGACTATGTAGTGCTGAGAACTGAACCCAGATTCTTGAGTGGGGTTGGGCAGGGTGAGGACAGACTTGGGGACACTAGAGGAAGGAAGTTCACACTGGTTGTGGGACTGGTGCTAACTTTGTAAATCATAGTTCTTTAATAAAAATGTTTTAAAAATTTTAAGAACCCTACAATATCATCAGTGTTGATGTTATCCTGTTCTAGGGGTTTGAGTTTTCAGAACCATTACCCCTGGGTGTTCACCTTCTCCAACTGTCATATACCAGAAGTCACAGAACTCACCAGAAGACAAATGAAAGTATATTGATAATCTATATCATCCTTTTTCCCAGAATTGTCCAAGTTAAAGATTCTGTAACAATTAAGATTGCATTCATCTAACAGCTAATAATATGCATTCATTGGTTGTATTTGAAAAGTGGTAAATAATGATGAACTCATTCTAATGATTAACTCTAACATGATCTACAGTTGTATAAATTCTTTAGGAGAGGCCGGTGGGGCCCCAACGGCTCTTCTCCTAGCCTCCCGGGTTCGGGTGGGCCTGGGCCACTCCCCAAGCCAGGGTAGCCCAGGCCATGAGGCAGACAGTGGATGAAACAAGGGCCAGACTGGTTGATTGATCAGATGCCGTTTATTGCATTCTCCCCATGCACCTGCCCCAGTCTCTCTGAGCCTCCCATTCTAGTCTCACACTGCTCCTCATTCCCATCTCCTTCTGTCTCTCCCACTCATCTCTCTGCCATCCATCTTGCAGCTTGGACTCTCTCTCTCTCCACAAGTCTGCTCCTGTATTCTTCTTCTACATTCTTCTCTCTCTGTCGTCCTAGCTAGCCTCTCCGTGGTACATTTGGCCACCCTGCTCTTCCTCTCCAGCTCTCTTGCCTCCACAATCCCCCAGCACTCTGGGCTGACACTGCACCCAGTCAGATAGCCAAATCAGCATAAGAAAGCCCTTTCTGGGGTAGGGCTTTTGCCTTGCACGCAACCCACCCAGGTTCGATTCCCAGCATCCCATATGGTCCCCTAAGCATTGCCAGGAGTAATTCCTGAGTGCAGAGCCAGGAGTAACCCCTGTGCATCGCTGGGTGTGACCCAAAAAGCAAAAAAAAAAAAAAAAAAAAAAAAAAAAAAAGCCCTTTCTGAGAGCCCACTGAGTTCAAAGGGAACATCACCTAAAAGGTATTCCAAAGCCCTTCCTGACTTCCCAAGGGCCAAATACCTCCTAAGGTGTTTTTCTCCTTTCCTCCGTCTAATAACTCTATTAACATCTCAATACTAGTTATTTTTGTATGGACACAGTAAGAGATAACATTGAGGCTTGTAGGGCAGCTCTCCTGGGAATTTCTTGCCACAGATTTAGACTATAGCGCTCAGGCCAAATTAATCATTCCTAACCCTAGCAAGGTCCGAATCTAGTTACTACATTTTGGATCATGACAGCATTTGTCCATGACCAAGCTCTTAACTTATAGTTAAAAGCATTATGGCACTTTGGCCAGGCCCATCTCAATGCCAGGGTAGCACATAGCTTACAACTTGCCCTGGTTCCATCCAGTCCCTTGTCAAGACCCTGCTTTTGGGGGTGCTAGGAAGTAAAGGCAGATGAGGCTTAGGTGAGAGAACAGATGCCAGAAGGAAAATATCACTGAGAGTCACATTACAAAAGCATAGCATGTCCTGTCTTCTTGTGTCCATACAAAAAGGACACTGCTCTGAATAAACTATTCAAAAGACTTAGGGAGAAGAGAAGAAACAATATTTACAAGTCAAAAGAGCACAAAGAGAAAAGGTACAAATAAACACAGAGGAATGGGAGTACTCTGATGGGAGCAACCCAATAACCCTAAACTACCTGAGGCTATGCAGGAAGGACAAAAACAGTGTTATCCTACATACAGAGATCAGTTTTTAGTTGTCTATAAAACTAAAGTCTCTAAAGAATAAAGTGAAGATAAAATAGAAAAAAAAATTAAGAGGAATTAGTTTATTTGAAAGAAACCTCTCTTCACCACCTCTCTGGTGTCTCACCTAGAAAATGCTTAGGTTCCTTTCTTTCTTTTTTTATTAGTGAAACACCATGAGGTACAGTTATAGACTTACAATTTTTTGTGCTTGGGTTTCAGTTAGGCAATGATCAAGTACCCATTCCTCCACCAGCGCCCATCCTCCACCACCACGGGTCCCAGCATCCTTCCCACCCCCTGCCCCCCCATCCCACCCTGCCTCTGTGGCAGGACATTCCCTTTTGTTCTCTCTCTCTCTCCTTGTGGGTCCTGTGGTTTTCAAGAGAGGCATTGAGTGGCAGTCATGTTTGGTCTATAGTCTATTTTCAGCATGTTTCTCCCACCCTGGGAGGATCCTCACAACACCCTTTATTTGGTGCTCTCTTCTCTATCTGAGCTTCCTTTTCTCTTAGCATGTGTAGCTGGCCTCCAAGTCATGGAGCAAAATTCCTGATACTAATCTCGGCCACTCCTGGGTGTTAGTCTCCCATTTTGTTGCTTTATGTTCCCCCAGATGAATGCAATCTTTCTGTGTGTATCCCTCTCTTTCTGACTCATTTTGCTTAACAATATAGAGATTAGAAAGATAGCCAACTTTACCTCAAGACCTGGATCTAGCTCTAGGAATATTTATGGTTATAATTCTTTTTTTGACTTTTGGGTCACACCCAAGGATGCTCAGGGATTACTCCTGGCTTTGCATTCAGGAATTACTCCTGGTGGTGCTTGGGGGACCATATTGGATGCCAGGGATTGAACTCGGGTCAGCCGCGTGCAAGGCAAATTTTCTACCTGCTGTACTATCACTCCAGCCCTATGGTTATAATTTGTAAGCTGTACCGTGCTGTACAATATGCCTACCAGATTGGAGGGAACACATAAATACTTAATTTAGTGGAGAAATAGAAAAACAGTGCTGCTTTATGACCTTCCTTCTACCAGTGCATTATATTCATCTATCAACCCTAGAGAAAGATTAAAAACTGACCCAAGAAAGGAGATTTAAATTATTTGATGATGGCCGTCCCGAGTTTGATTCCTCCGCCCCTCTCAGAGAGCCCGGCAAGCTACTGAGAGTATCTCGCCCGCACGGCAAAGCCTGGCAAGCTCCCCGTGATGTATTGAATATGCTAAACACAGTAGCAAGTCTCACGATGGAGATGTTACTGGGCTCGCTCGAGAAAATCGGTGAATAACGGGAGGACTGTGACTCCATGACTCTTTGATTTCCTATTTAATGTCTTTCCTGCTCAGGTTGTGCTCCTAATCCTTTGTCTCTATTTGTGCTTTTAGAACTATTTTAGGAGTAGAAATGAGAGACAATTATTCATTTAAAATAGAGATCATGATATGTGAAGTGTGGTTGATAGAACACTAATTAATAGATATTACATTGGGCCAGAGAGTACAGGGGAGTAAGATACTTTCTTTGCATGTGGCTGACCTGTTTATTCCTAACACATATATGGTCTCCAAAGTACCATCAAGGACCACTCCTAAGCACAAAGCTAGGAATAGACTCTAGGTATTGATCAAACCCCACCTTCTGGTGGGGAGCAAGTTATAAATAAGTAAAAAAATAAATAAATAAACAAATACTACAATTGCAAATAAGCATTCTTATTTATTTTCCTTGTACAATCTTGTTCATTCTTCTACTCCCTGCTTCAATATTCCAAATTTCTCAACATTTCTCCTCACCCAGTAAACATTTTCACTAATGAAATTTATACTATATAACTTTTTGAAATAAAATTCTTTACACTCTCATAAATGTACATAAATCAGATGCTAAAAACGTACTGATCAAGGGAGCCAGAGAGATAGTACTGTGCATATGGCATTTGCCTTGCATGCAGCCAACCCCAGTTCAGTCCTTGATAACGCATATGGTTCCAATATTGATCAAGGACTCTTGTTTATGCTCTATTAAATAATTTTAAATGTTTGTCATTATATTATTCGTAGTACATAAAGAAATGCCATAAAATTTCTTTAATAAGGCCTAGAGAATCAAGTATTTTACTTTGTCCAAAGAAATCCAACATCATCCCTGGCTTTCCTATTTTTTCCTATAGATAGTTTTTGTATTTATCTTGTTTTGTTCTGGTGGTATTAAAGGATAATGCAAAGTTTTACTCAACATGACCCAAAGTTACAAAAGTTTCACAACTGTACTCTGAATCAAAGAATCTGAAGTCCTGAAACAGTCAAGGAACAACTTCTAGATTCAACACTCCAACTTCTCTGTGTCACGGGCTTGGAATGTCAAGAAGGGTGGGGGTGTTTGATTTGGCAGATATCTACTCCCTTAGAAGTTTACCTTAAGGGTCTCACAAACATCAAGCCAATTGACAATGGAGGGAACCACCTAATAAAATGACAGGCCAAAATAATTTATTTTATTCAGGTAAAAATAGCAAAGTCTTGAAAGTAAAATAGTGGTCAAGTCTCTGGATTTTGGATGACAGAGACCCGATTAAAATTGGTTCAATCAAAGAAATAAGTGGTTTGTGTTACTGGAAAATCCAGGAGGATCTGACTTCAGAGTCTTCTGCAGATAATCCAACATTTTGGCCTATACTCTCTCATTCTCTGTCTTGCTTCTGCTCTCAGAGCAGTTTCTCCATATGTGACCCTCATTTTCTCAGACTGTGAGCTGAGGACAGAATAGATACTAATGAGTGTTGGAGAATAGAATGTGAAGAAACTGTGCAGTGCCAAGATATAAGAAATCTGTAGTTAATTCTACATATATAGAAAGCACAGGAGAAAGGTCTTCACAAATAATTTTCATAGAGGCTGGAGCGATAGCACAGCGGGTAGGGCGTCTGCCTTGCACACAGCCAACATGGCTGACCCGAGTTCGATTCCTCCGCCCCTCTCGGAGAGCCCGGCAAGCTACCGAGAGTATTTGATATGCCAGACACAGTAACAACAAAGTCTCCAATGGAGACGTTACTGGGCCCGCTCGAGCAAATCGATGATCAACGGGAGGGCCTTTACTTTACTTTTTACCATATAATAATAGCAAAATTTATTGAACATTACTTAAATACCAAGCACTTGGCTAAACAATAAACCTCATTGAACCTAAAAGAGATAGTCCCTGACTTAGTGTGTCAAATTTTTCACAACTACTCAACCTTCCAGATTCTAACTCAAAGGTGTCAGAGGGACCCTGTCTCTCTTGACACCAGGCCAAATTCTTATTTCTGAGTTGTCAGTAGGAGACTTGTCCCATATTTTCCCTCCACAAAGAACCCCTCAGCCAAGGAATGTGCCTCACCCAAAGTTATTACCTCTTCATCAAAGGTACCAAGATTCAGCAGCTTGTCTCAAATTAGCAGACTCTAAAGAACTTCCTATGGGCTCTTCAGAGGCCTCTGTCATAACTGCATCACTGTTACCTGGCCCTTTACCCAGTTGTGTTTCCCCCTTTTCTATATGTTCCCAACTGTGTACCTCATTAAAACACCAGTACACAAAGTTCCATCTAGGATACTTGTTATTTCCAGGTAACCAACCTCAATCAAGCCCAAGGCCAGTGCCAATGACCTTTATCATAAAGTTGCTCTTTAAATCAAGTTTGTTGACTTTCCCTGCACGTCTCCAAAGAGACATCATGAAACAAATTATGAAGTTTTTTAATGAACCCTTTCCAAATAGAACCAAAAAAAAATGTCCCCATGGTAGCTTCAGAAAGGTAGCATAATTTTATGTGAATTGTGAACCCAGTCAACAATTTTTCAAGGTAAATATTTTATAGCCTCTATTACAAGTCTGAACAGAAGCCTTCATCATAATGGTTTACTCTTTCCTGTCTTCCTGGAAAATTAAACTCTTTGATGAACAGCCTGAAGTTAGCAGCTTCTCTTTTGTGCAATTTTACAATGTGTAACACATCAGAAACTGTAGAGATAAATGGTTTCTTTGAGGAGTAACACAGAGTCCTAAACTCGTAGATAACTGTGAATCTGCTAACTATCTACTATTTTGAAGGTGGATACAGACAGTGTTGCCAAGGCCAAACCTTCATGTGAATTGCAATAGAAATTATATAAGGAAAACAAGAACATAGAGCACCCTGATTATCTAATCCTTCTTTCTCAAATTTTCAGAAAATAGTGAGGTTTTACATTTAATTTTTTTCAGTTGGTGTGGCTGGTTCCCATAATATGGGAGTTCCAGAAAGATTCCATCTTCTTCTAAGTATCTCCATTAATTTGAGAACATTTGCATCTCCACCTTTAGAAATTTTATTTCTAATATCAGTTATTTACCAGGTACTTTTGTCCTTTTAATCCTTCATACTTTAAAGTAAGTATAACACAGTTTACTAACAACTTCATAAAAGGGAAACTTTGATGACTACATTGTTATATAAAGGGAAACCTCATATTCACTGAAGTTCTTATTTCTTCAAGTTACTTCATATACATTACCTCATTTGATCTTTATTTTATTCTATACTGTCACTTTATTATTCTTCTTTAATGCTGTGGTAAAAGAATTTTAGAGAAGTAGGTAAATTGTCCTAGATCACACAAATAGGAAGAACTAGTCATAAGCTATACATATGGATCTGCCTAACTTCATAGTATCATCTTATGAAAGCAATGAGCTCATAGAGATTATCATCATGACAGAAATGTGGAAAGAAAATAGGAGCTAAGGCATAACAAATACTTGACCTCATGGGAATCACTGTACTAGGCCCTGAAGCCAAAGATAATGTGAGTCTACATAAAACGTAACAAGAAGCTGAAGAAATCCTGAGATAAATGACTATTTCCCAAAAAATGATATTTATGACAGAGAAAGGCCATGTTCTCTGTAAACAAGGCCAGAAGCATCTATAAGCTGGTAGAGATTTCAGGTACCAGAAACATCTGTCTTCCCACTAAAGTCCATAGACCACATTCAGACAAGCTTAACCTGCCCTAAAGAGTATTTTGAATAGTCAGAGAGACAGCACAGAGGTTAACATGCTTGCCTTACATGAGACTGACACTGGTTCAATCCCCAGCACCATATCTGGTCTCCTGAGCAGCACCAGGAGTGATGCCTGAGCACAGACTCTGAGCACTACTGAATGCAGCCCAAATCCCCTTTTTCCCTCTCTTCTATGTAAAAGGGCTTTGGAGATGGGCCTAGAAGGGAATCACTAGAATGTCTCTATATTAGGAATGACTTTATTTCAAATAAAATATCATCACATTTGGCACTATCTCCCGACAATACTTAAGAGTTTAAAGTTGAAAACATATTCCTACCTATACCTTTAATTTTCCAAATGCACAAAAGTCCTTATAGGTTTTGTTATGTTTACACAAAATTGACCTAAGCTCAAAAGAACTTTCCACTGGGATTTCTATTCATTAATTTTCTTCTTAGCACTAAGCTAGGAATGTTAGGCATGGGACTTAACATCACGATATGATGGAAATCTAACAAGTTATTAAAAATATGGGTTTTAAAATCAAATTGTCCTTAATTCAAATCTCAGTTGTAAGATTTACTAGCATATGGACCTTGACAAGTTGCTTAATCTTTCTGTGCTGTGGTTTTCAGAGGAATGAAGGGGAGATTAGAAAGTATCTGATGCAGCTACTGGAAAGGTCAGATGACATAGCACAAATAAAGCATTTATGGTTATATCTTTGATTCTTCCATAATTATTATGCATTGAAAGAAAGGAGTTGGGAGTTGAAAGAAATTTATAATGAGATTTTACTCATCTGCCAGGTAGCACATTGCTAATTAGAAAGGATGTTTGGCTCAAGAAATATTAAAATCACTTTGCTCACCTGCCTTAAAGCAAGAATCCAAAATGTTAGTAATTAGCAAGCATTTTTCTGATTGTTAACAATCTTCAGTTTACATTTCCAAGCACAAACTACTTTATAAAATCACACTGTTCACTGTTCTCCCGTTGTTCATCGATTTGCTCATGGGCCCAGTAACGTCTCCATTGTGAGCCTTGTTGTTACTGTGTTGAGCATATTGAATACATCACAGTAGCTTGGGAGGCTTTGCTGGGCAGGCGAGATGCTCTCGGTAGCTTGCCAGGCTCTCCAAGAGGGGCAGAGGAATTGAACCCGGGTCGGCAGGATGCAAGACAAATGCCCTACTGCTGTGCTATCGCAGTTCGATTCCTCTGCCCCTCTCGGAGAGCCCAGCAAGCTACCGAGAGTATCTCACCTACGCGGCAGAGCCTGGCAAGCTACCCGTGACATATTCGATATGCCAAACACAGTAACGACAAGTCTCAAAATGGAGACATTACTGGGCCCACTCAAGTAAATGGTTGAACAATGGGAAGACAGTGACACATTATAAAATCACAATGAGATAGAAAAATATTTTACATTTTTATGAAACTAAAAAATACATATAATTTATGGAAAATCACATGCTTCCAAAATCTGTTTTGTAATAATAAAAAATTTTAAATTTATTTTCTAGAAAGTAAAAAAATGTTGAACCATCTACTTTTATCTTGCTTGTACCATTATTATAAGCAAGATAGTTATCCTTTTGTGAGTACATTTTTCAAATTGAGTACATTGTCTCTCAGATGACCTGTTTAGAATTCAAATTACCTGACTCAAATCTCAGCTTTACCAATAATGTCAGCTATGTGATATTCTTTGGCATCTCTGTCCTTCACGGTTCTCTTTTTTCCCACCAGTCATTAATTCCTAATTATAGCAGACATGGTACACTGCTGGCTTCACCTTTATTTTTCTATACTATTTACAAACAGGGCTGGAGCGATAGCACAACAGGTACGATGTTTGCCTTGCAAGCAGCCAACATGGCCGACCCGAGTTCAATTCCTCTGCCCCTCTCAGAGAGCCCAGCAAGCTACCAAGAGTATCTCGCCCACATGGCAAAGCCTGGCAAGCTTTGGTGACGTAGTCAATATGCCAAACACAGTAACAATTGTCACAATGGAGATGTTACTGGGCCAAATACAGTAACAATTGTCACAATGGAGATGTTACTGGGCTTGCTCGAGCAAAGCCATGAACAACAGGAGGACAGTGACAGTGATTTACAAACCAAAAAAGCTCTCCACACAATTCAGAGGTTGACACCCCCTTTCCCAGGTTCTAAATAGGAATAGACATGTGTCTTCTCTTATACTACTGAGTCACAGGAAGACATCTGTTAGTATCTTTTGGAAAATTTTTTTGTCTAATAAAATGAAAGATACACAGAAGAGCATCTACCCTTCCATCCTGCTTTAAGTCTTAGCAGTCTGAGGATGTGCTGTTTAAAGTTGCTCAGATATCATGTAACCAACCATGATGCAAAAGTGAAATACTGAAATAGACTCATAGACAGCTGGAGAGATAGTACAGAGGGCGAGTTGCCTTATATGCAGCCGACCCAGGCTCAATTCCTGGCATCCCATATAGTCCCCCAAACACTTCCAAGAGTGATTCCTGAGTACAGAGCCGAGAGGAATCCCTGGGCACTGCTGGGTATGACTCAACCTTCCTCCTACCCACCACCCCGGCAAAAAATAGATTCATAGCCCTAACAATATTGAACTGCTGAACTGACTCTGCAACAACCTACTTTACTACTTGCTATTCTATAAAAATAAATAAATAAATCACAGTGATCAAGTCACATTTAGTTGTCTTTCCTATTATTTATAGCAAACATATCCTAATTTCTGTCCTATTTCAGAGTTCTTGGTAAGAGTGAGATATGTTAAGTGGAAGCTCAGACAGAGGTTAGTCCACTGCACTTAAATCTACTACTTTCCCAGTAAAGTCAACTTCATTCTGCATAATAGTTCAACTACTAGCTAATTCAATTAATTGCTACCCCATTAATATCCTTTAGCCTGACTTCAAATTACAGTTAATAATACTTTATGGGGTTGCTTCAAGAAATATGCAAATTGGAGGCAGCATCTATTCTCAAAGGGAAATAATTATCCTGATAAAGGTATAGAATTTAGGAGCCAGAGAAATAGAGACAGTGGGTAAGGTAACTTTCCTTTCACATGACTGATTCGGTTAGATTCCTAGCACCATAAATATTCCCCCAAAATACGAAAGATCCCTGAGTGCAGAATCAATAGTGAGTCTTGAACACAGCTGGTATGTGACCAAAGAAACTAAAGAAAATAAAATAAAATATTTTTTTTTAAAAAAAGGTAGAAATTGTTGGAGAGGTCTGATTGGAAAACCACTCAGGTTTTCTTTGTTTTGTTTTCCCCAAAACCATTCACAAATTAATACCTAGCAGCAAGAAGAAGAATTAAAAATGGTGATGGTAGATTTTTCAAAAGAAAGTAACTCAAAGTAGAAATGCAAAATTCCATAGCTTCTTTGAAAAACAAACCGGTTACTGTACTTAAAAGATTAAATAGAGTTATCATATGGCCTAGCAATTTTATTTCTTGGCCAAGATACTAAAAAAAAAAATTCAAACAACTTGAAAATAGGTATCCAAACAAATACATGTACTTGCATATTCACAGCAGCAGTATTCACAATAGCCAAAAGGTAAAACAACCTAAAACTTTTTTCAGTTGACAAATGGATAAACAACATATGGTATATCCATACAATGGTATATTATAAAATGATGAAATCAATTATGATACATACTACAACATATGTAAACCTTAAAAACCTATTAAATGAAGGAAGTCATTCATAAAAGAGAATAGTGTATGATTCTATTTTTATTTATATGAAACGTCCAGAATAGACAAGTTTCTAGAAAGAGAAGATAGATTAGTGGTTATTTGAGGAATAGTGGGAAATGGGGACTGACAGCTAATGGGTATCAGGCTTATTTGGGGTTGATAAAAAAAATAGCTCTGAAATTGATTGTAGTTATTGTTGTACAACTCTTTGAATACAGCAAAACCCATTAAATTATAAGCTTTAAATAAATGCTTAATTTTTATCTCAAAAAAGCTATTGTATTTTTAAGGCGGGAAAGCATGACTCCAATAACAGAAGACCGGGAGAAGTCCTGGGAAGAGTTAACTTCTGAAGATGTTTGCAAAAATGTATTCAATTTTGAAAACCAAATTTCTATAATAAAATATGAAGAGAAGGCAAGAAGTTATTGCTTTTAGAAACTTGCTTTTAGAAACTTAACTGGGTGAGGGGAGTGGGGAATACAGCCAGAAGAAATCTGAAAAGTCAACATTTGGTACATTCTTGTTCTAATCAGTTCAGAGGTTAATAACCTTTACTGTACTAAATATAACAGAAAATAAAAGTTTATTTACATAAGTTTGGTGGTCCCTGTTTAAAGATAACATATCAGTCTAACCTCTCTTTGACTAAATAGTTCATTATTTGCCATGAACTGTTAGTAACTTGCGAAATGGATTTGCTTACAAAGCCTTTTTCTGGTAACAATTATCTTCAGATAAAAAGTTTCTGTCCACTGAGTTGGGACATGCTTATGGAGACATCAAAAGCTCTTTTACAGTTGATGACTTATATCAGTGAGCTCAAAGTTCCTGAGAGAAATTACTTTCTAACAAAAGTTACATACACTCAGCTTACTGTGCATTTCCCAGGATTTTCTTCAAAGACCAGATATTATGACAGAACTATTCTGTTTTTGTTTTTGTTTTTTTTTGCTTTTTGGGTCACACCCGGCGATGTACACGCATTACTCCTGGCTCTGCACTCAGGAATTACTACTGGCAGTGCTCAGGGGACCATATGGGATGCTGGGAATCGAACCCGGGTGAGCCGTGTGCAAGGCAAACGCCCTACCTGCTGTGCTATGACTCCAGCCCCCAACACAGAACTATTTTGAAGAGGACTGAAAGGCAATTCTTTCAAAATATAGCTTCCAAATATTTTGTCTGGATAGGCTTTTTCTGCTTTGTGACATTTTATTTTTTATGATATTTAAAATTTTTATTTACTTATTAGAATTCTATAGAATTTTCAATTCAATAGAATGTCAGGGATATAATTTTATACCTGTATATGTATAAATACCCTCCACCCAATTTTTGATGCTGCCCTAACCCCCACACCAAAAAGAAGATCCCTCAACCTAATAATAACATTATTGTTTTCCTTTGTGACACTTAGGATAAAAAGCTTTTTAACTGAGATAGCAATTTCAAGATAAAAATCTCTTGAGGAGCACGAACAATTGAAGAGGCAATTTAAAAGGGCTGTGACTATTAATATCCCCTTGACCTGGACACAGTTATCCAAAGCCAGGATAGGAAGTAGAGAAATAAAGATTTGACAAAGAGATACCACAAGTTTGACTATAATTCAGATCCCATGGAATAGTTTTAATTTCCAATGTTGCCCACCATGTCTCTGGTTTCAAAAAGATATGTAGTGGTCCTTTCAAACACATCAGTATAAAGCCATAATATATAAAGTGATCTTTAACATGCACTTATCAAAAATTTTGATTTTCATGGGGAACAAAAATTAAGAAAAGAACAAATTAATAAAAAATGAGAAAATGGATGAAAAAGACTTGTAAACAAAGGCAGAGATGCCAAATTTCTCCCTGTAATCCATTCTTATGAATCCCTGAATGTCCATGCTTAGGACATTTCTTAAACCTTTTCTTAAATCTTCTAATGGCAGATTTTTAATCTCTTACATTAAAAAATCTACAATATTACAATATATAAAGTACATCTTGGTAGACATAATATGAGTATTATTCCAGCTTTGCCAGTTTTAATTAAATTATCTTAAGCAAATATTTTGCCTTCAGATTCAATAATATACTAAGATGTATTGCAACCTTACCATCTAAGAAGACTTATATGCAATACCTTGTTTATAATCCTCATAACAACATGTAGTTACAGTTATTCTTAATTGTAAAGTTGAGGGAAATCAGTAGTAAACTAACTCAGGGTGGTATGTTCAATAAACTAGTCTCTAAGTTTCAACAAATATGTATGTTCTGAGCCAGAAATAGAACTCAGTGATAGAGCACTTGGCATGTCAATGTAAGATCCTGAGTTCAATACTTGGCACTGCCAAAAAAATTAAAAAGCAACAAATATGTATATCTCAATTCATTATCTTACCTGACTCATTTTACTATCACATAGAAAGTACTTACTAAAAAGAAGTTCTTATTACAAACATGCTGACAATACTACTTTGTTTAATAATTCGCCATACAGACCCTAATAGAACTTTTGAAGACCATATTAACCACTGTAATATCAGTAAAATTACATTCAATAGCAAAAGAGCTGTAGTAAAGATACGAAAAGCACAATTTTAAGATGTGCAACTGAAACTAATTTAATGTTATAATACAATGTTATCTTAAAATAGATATATTGCCATATACCTATATAAGATATTAATAAATATTAAAATACTCAGTACTCTTTGGAAATGTGATTCTAGAATTAAGGCATTTGAGTTACAAGATGATCATGGAGCATCTAATAGTGCAAAGAAATAAGGAAGTGCTAAAAAAAATGGCATGTACATATGAGAAAGACCCATCATCAACCTAATGAAATATTTCTCAGTAAAAAAGTAAAAAATTAAAAATAATAAAGTTAGTATAAGTTAAATATGGACATTAATTATTGAGTAAACATAGTGAGAAAGAGAAAACATCTTTCTTACATTATGATTCCCCATCAGAATACAAAAATAAATAAAGGAACATAAATTTACTATTAGAACATTATAGTAAAGTCTCAGTGAAGAGTCACTGTTGACTGGTTAAATTCATGAGTGAAACTCTAAAAACAGGTTATTTATAATGTCTATCTTATCAAAAATATTACCATGTAATATTAATAGGTGCCCAAACATTTTTGTTAGTGGGAACTTGGTCTTTTATTAGAGGGGTCTCCTTGAAAACTATAGAGGAATAATAGAATACAGAAATAGTGAGTTGCTTCTAATGAATAGCATATGGGAATGGAAACATAATAACTGAGAGAACATGACAAATACTACAGTAATCAAGAAATGGAGGTTATATCAATAGAAATACGTATGAGTGTCATTATACAGTGAAATTGATGCACAAAGAAGGAACAGTATCTCAGGATTACTCTACCCTAAGGTCACAGGGACAAGGGACTGGGAATTTGGACTCATCTTTGATATCAGGAAAAAGAATCTGAGTATATCTAAAGAACTGGACAAAACTCTTACTAAAAGCCTGGACCCAAAGTGCAATAATTACATTTTAAAATGTATCTGCCAGAGATTGGGGAGTGGGAGGGAACCCGGGTTCATTGGGGGAGGGATAAAAACATGCAGAGGTGGGAACATTGAGTGCCTGAAACCCTATTAATAAATAACTTTGAAAATCATGTTATCTAAAAAAATTTATTCATGGGAAAAAATTTTTAATTTAGGAACATTACATAACTATTTTTCCTTTTTTCAAATGATAATGGCTTACTTCAGAGACAAAACACTTTTGACTACCATTTATTGCATTATATACAAGTTAAATTTGAGCATAATAATGTATTTTTAAATTAATATAATTTATATTAAAAACAACATCTCAAATTAGTATTTACTAGAACCTTATTATAAATCATATCTTATTCTATGTACTTCTTTTTAAGAGAGATTGAAAGAGTAATTGTACTTACATAAACATTTCAAGGCTGGGCAAGAATTCCTAAACTATTTTTGGAATAACTACTCTAATGTCTAGAGTACAAATTTTCAGGCCTTTTTTAAAAAGTCCTTGAGGCAAAGCTTGAATGTTAAGTTAAGGTATGTAATTTGTAACAACAAATTCCATTGAGGGCTACAAACTTCTTGAACTTTGAAGCTTGAACAAAGTTTGGAGGAAAATCTAGCTTTTAAGAAAATGGCAAATGTGATCAAATCAAGAACTGATGATGATCAAGATAAACTTTCTCAATTGACAACTACCCTACCTCAGTCCAAGCCAAGAAATTAGATCAGTGGACCAACTTTCACTAACCATGAGATGAAACTTTTGAAGCATAATAGCAATGTATTATGCTTACAGGAGCAAATAATTCAAAGGAAAGCAATCAGGAACCTGAATACTGATTTGGTATTTGTGCTCAGGAAGTTAATTAACATACAAAATTTATTTATTGAGAGTGAAGCTTATGCTAAGCACTAAAATTCTAAAAAAATTCATTCTCTAAGTTCCTATTTCATCATATTAAGTAATTCTAAGGAAGATGTTCTCCAGTCATATCACTGATTGAATAAATGAACAGATTTACTTTTTGACTCTTGGGTTTCATTTAATCACTGCCATTTACCTTTTTCTAAAAAAATTCTCCCAGTAAATATTCCTCATTTTCAATGTACCATGTGGGAACATTTGGCTAGGTATTCTGAATTTTTTTCAAGATTCTATTTTTATAACAATGTCATTTGGCATTTAGAATTTGGTCAATAAAATTTTATTCCCCTGTTCCAATTTTAATTCCATGCTAAAACATCTCAGAAACAAATTGTCTTTTAAAAACTACTTTAATTATGTAATGGTTAAATCATTATAAGTGTTTTTCAGACCCCCTGTAAATATTCCAACAGCTGTGAACATTCTATACAAAGAAATATTTTTAGTAGAGGACAGGGGAAATGTCATAAATAATGAGAGTTGTTATAAAAATTAATGGTTTTGCATTTCATAGTTCATCAGCAATGAATTATTGATTACATTTTAAAGCATGCTCTGGGCTCTCCTCTCATAAAAACTATCACCAGAATAACAGGCAAACTGTTCAGTTCAGCATTTTGTAACCTGTTGCCCTTTGGAAGTTGACACTTCTGGGGGTGGATGTAAGAGTGGGATGGGTATTATAAAGCCTGAATAACCCTTCTCTTTGGCTCCTGAAAGCACAACTTAATAAACAGGTTTTAAAATACTGGGTCTCAATTTTCATTCTGGTCATCAGCAACTTTGGAGCAGTTAATATTACAAATTTAATCTTTGCAACCACTAAGGATTTCTCCACCTAAAAGTGCTCCAGGTTTTTCTGTAAGCGTATTTTATAATGTGCAAAGAGCAGACAAACAATGGGGTTAAAGAGACCACGTTTCTTTTTTTTTAACCTTTAAAATATTTGAAATATAAAAATATTTTGCATTCCTAGTAATGTGAAGTGGAGTAAGGAAAGCCTCTTTAATAAATTGTGTTGGCATCACTGGACGGCTACATGCAAAAAAATAGGCTCAGAACTCTGCCTAACACCATGTACAAAAGTAAGATCAAAATGGATTAAAGACCTCAACATCAGACCAGAAACCATAAGGTACATTGAAGATAAAGTTGGCAAAACCCTCCATGACATTGAAGCTAATGGTATCTTCAAAGATGCCACGCCACTGGCCGAGCAAGTGAAAACAGAGATAGATAAATGGGACTATCTTAAACTAAGAAGCTTCTGCACCTCCAAAGAAACAGTGACCAAAGTACAAAGACAGTCTATAGAATGGGAAAGGATATTCACCGAATACACATCTGACAAGGGGTTGATATCCAGGATATACAAAATACTGGTTAAACTCCACAAGAAGAAAACATCCAACCCCATCCAAAAATGGGGCAATGAAATGAACAGAAACTTTCTCAAAGAAGAAATCCGAATGGCAAAAAAGCACATGAGAAAATGCTCTACATCATTAATCATCAGGGAGATGCAGATCAAAACCACAATGAGATACCATCTCACACCTCAGAGACTGGCCCACATTCAAAAGAACAAAAGCAACCGATGCTGGCGTGGATGTGGCGAGAAAGGGACACTCCTTCACTGTTGGTGGGAATGTCCACTGGTTCAGCCCTTCTGGAAAACAGTATGGACGATTCTCAAAAAATTAGAAATTGAGCTCCCATTTGACCCAGCAATACCACTCCTGGGAATATATCCCAGAGAGGCAAAAATGTATAGTCGAAGTGACATCTGCACTTGTTTGTTCATTGCAGCCCTCTTTACAATAGCCAGAAACTGGAAGAAACCTGAATGCCCAAGAACAGATGACTGGTTAAAGAAACTTTGGTACATCTACACAATGGAGTACTATGTAGCTCTTAGAAAAGATGAAGTCATGAAATTTACATACAAGTGGTACAATATGGAAAGTATCATGCTAAGCGAAATGAGTCAGAAAGAGAGGGATAGACATAGAAAGATTGCATTCATCTGGGGGATATAAAGTAACAAAGTATGAGATTAATACCCAAGAATAGCTGAGATCAGCACCAGGAGGATTACTCCATAACTTAGAGGCCAGCCGGGTATCCTAGAGGAAAGGGCTATTCAGATAGAGAAGGGAGCACCAAATAAAGGATGTTTGGAGGATCCTCCCAGGAGGGGAGATGCATGTCGAAAGTAGACTATGGACTGAACATGTTTGCCACTCAATGCCTCTTTTGCAGACCACAACACCCAAAAGGAGAGAGAGAACACAGGGGATTGCCCTGCCACAGAGACGGGGGGATGGGGGGATGGGGGTGGGAGGGATATTATCCATGGTGGTGGAAAATGGGCACTGGTGGAGGGATGGGTATCTGATCATTGTATAATTGAAACCAAAGCACAAAAAATTGTAAATCTACAACTTTAAAAAAAAATAAAATAAAATAAAGGGGAAAAAAAAATATTTTGCATTCCTTCCCAAACATCTACTTACCACTGAGAAGATACAAATCATCAAGGTATCAGAGCCACCAGATAATTGTACAGCTACCAGTATGTCTGTGTCTCACAGAATTCTATGCATGAGATTCTGCCAATGTACAGATGAGGTACAACTGTGGTGGCCTAACACCACCTGGATCAGAGAGAGGGTGCAGGGGTTAGGGATAGGGAGTCCGGGAAAGATGTAAGAATTTAGGTAAAGATCCATGTAAAACCATGTAAATCATGTAATCCATGTAAAACCATGTATTCTAATTAGCTGTCCTGGATTCAAACACTGAAACACTAAGTTTTCAACCCACCCAGCAAACCCGTTACTCATCGAAAAAAGAACATTTTAGACAAGATCGCTTCAAAGATCCCTTTTAGAACTCAGACTGGTTAAGTCTATGAGTTCAAATAGTTAACATCTATCTTAACTTTTTAGGATCTTTTCTATTTTGAAGGTATGAAACTTGAACAATAATGGTCAGTTAAATAAAGCTCCCTGACCACTTGGGATAGGAGATGTGTGCCAAAAGTAGACTATAGACCAAACATGATGGCCATTCAATACTTGCATTGCAGACCACAACACCCTAAAGGAGAGAGAGTAAAAGGGAATGCACCTGCCACAGAGAGGGGATGGGGGTGGGGGTTAGGGGGAGAATGGGGGATGATGGGAGGATACTGGGAACACTGATGGCGGAGAACAGACACTGGTAGAGGGATGAGTACTTGATCACTGTATGACTGAAATGTAAGCTCCAAAGTTTGTAAGTCTGTAACTGTGCCTCATGGTGATTCATTAAAAAGTAAAAAAATTAAAAATAAGAAAATAAAATAAAAATAAATAAATAAACCAAAATATAGCACTGCACTGTAGCACTGTCCTCCCATTGTTCATCGATTTGCTCAAGCGGGCCTAGTAACGTCTCCATTGTGAGACTTGTCGTTACTGTGTTCGGCATATCAAATACGTCACAGGTAGCATAAAATATATACATAAATAAATAAATAAATAAATAAATAAAGCTCCCTGAGTTTCTGGTCCACTCAGTTACCACCACCCTAACCTTTCCTCTAGGTCAGTTTTTGTGTCCCCACCCAAGAAACAGCCACAAGTTCCAAGACACCACACTTTCATAGCATAGCTTCTATGTTGAATATAAACAAAAGCTTTAAAGTGAGCAAATCAAGATAAAATTAGGGTTTATATTGTATTTTTCCTCTCTATCATATCTGACCCCCTAGTTCCTTTGTCACCTTTGCTGTTTTTCAATACTTTAATACCTGTGCTTTTTGCATTATTTTGTGTTTTAGCACTTAGGAGTTACTCCTGGCGGTGCTCAAGAGACCATATGGGATGCTGAGAATCGAACCCAGGTCGGCCTGTGCAAGGCAAACACATTACACGCTGTGCTATGGTTACAGTCCCATTATTTTTTGTTTTAATTCAACTTTTACAGCTATTTTCAATTGAAGGGTTGATCTGATACAAGTTCTTCTGTCATTGCAAGATCCCCTCATTTGCATTTGTCTTTCAACTTTCCACCAGAACCATTATTCTATCCCTGCCTTGAAAGTTTAAAAAAAAAAAAAACCCGCTCAAGTTAAATCAAGGGAAAAGATGGCGTGACTGGTTTTTCTAAACTCTGTCGCCTTGTTATTTTTTAAATCCCCTCCTACATAATTTATACCAAGTTTCACCTATAATATAGTTCATTGATGCAAGTAATTTCAATGCATTTTCGTCAAATAAATCTCCCCAGTGAAATATTCTTAGTTAATAACTAACACATAAAAGCCAGCAGTATTTGCCAGAACCATAAATTTTAAGTTAATTTTATAGCCATTGAAGAGAAAGATGTTATTCCAGGCTGTAGACCCAGCACTGTCACTCTTCTGGGTCACAAGACACTTACTGAGGAATTAAATGGCCCTTGATAAGCGTTGACTGTCACGGCTCCTATGTGGCCCTCTGTTCTCATTAGTAACAAACCTTTGCATGATTCCATGGGCTTTAATCAGAGGAAAAATAATTTTCTTGAATACTATGAATGTGTCCCAATTTACATCGGTAGGAAAATAAATGATTAAAAGGACAAATTTGCATAGCTATTGTTGTACCAAATATTTTATTAGGTTAGGATTAAGATTCACAACCGAGGCCATGAGGGATAAAACATGTCTGAGTTTTGCATGTGAATTGGAAGATAATAGAAAATGAGTGTAGTTTGGCAAAGTATATAAAAATAGGTATCTGAAAAAGAGAAATTCTTGATTACAGAATGAGAAATGAGTAACATTGAGGAAGTATAAGGAAATGAGGGAAAATGACAGCTGTTCTTTTAGAATTTAATTTAAACATGGGTAAAAGAAGAGAAAAACTTTGAGTCTCATTTTGAGAACAACGAGTCTCAAAACTGGAATGGTAAATAATTACCAAACAAACTGCTAGTGGCATCATCCCATCAAATCATCCCAGAAAATATCTTATTCTGAAGCCCAGACTTCAGGAGTCTTAGTTCATCTTCTCTCTCTCTCTCTCTCTCTCTCTCTCTCTCTCTCTCTCTCTCTCTCTCTCTCTCTCTCTCTCTCTCACACACACACACACATACACACACACACAAATGCACACACCATACAAAAAGACACACACACCTGACTAGCAAATTTTATTTCGGGTATTGCTTTTAAAATATACTATTTTAGGGGCCTGAGTGATAGTACAGCAGGTAGAGCATTTGCCTTGCATGTGATGGACCCAGGTTTGATCCCTGGCATCCCATATGGTCTCTGGAGCAATGCCAGGAGTAATTCCTGAATGCAGAGCCAGGACTAAACCCTGATCATCGCCAGGTGTGATCCAAAAAGCCAAGAAAATTTTAAAAATAATAAAATAACTGTTCAATAATAAATATAAACTTAAAGAAAAATTGCTAGCATAAAGAATTCCTGTATGATCCTGTCCTGTATCTCCTAATATTAGCATCTTATGTAATTTGGGTACATTTGTAAAATCAAGACACCAACACTGATCTATTGGCATTAACTAAGCTTCAAGCTTGATTTGATGTCACCAGTGTTCCTCTGACATCCCTTTTCTATTCTTGGGTACTACACTGCTATTAGTCTTTGTATCACTATAGACTTTACTTGACTCTGAGAGTTTATGAGTATTTAGCACAGCAGTGGACTGGAGGAATGGTGCAGCGGTAGGGCATTTGCCTTACAAGTGGCCAACATGGCCGACCTGAGTTCGATTCCTCCGCCCCTCTCGGAGAGCCCGGCAAGCTACTGAGAGTATCTCACCCACAAGGCAGAGCCTGGCAAGCTCCCCGTGATGTATTCAATATGCCAACCACAGTAACAATAAGTCTCAAAATGGAGACATTTCTGGGCCCGCTCGAGCAAATCAATGAACAATGGGAGGACAGTGCTACAGTGCTACATCAGTATAAACTGAGGTAAACTTAATCATTCTAAAAATATTTACCAAATACTAAGTATCAGCCAGTGGGATTTTTTTGGAGGCCTAGGGATATCGCTGAAGAAAAATAGCAAAATCTATCATGAATAATTGATGTTTTCTTTGCACTATATTTCATTTCATTCATTTCATCATCCTGTTATTCGTCGATTGCCTCGAGCAGGCCCCAGTAACGTCTCTTTCATCCTAGCCCTGAGATTATATTCAAGGCTATTTAGGAGAATGAGACCCATCATTGTTACTGGTATTTGGCATATTTGGTACGCCACGGGGAGTTTGCCAGACTCTGCCCTGTGGGCAGGCTACATTCGATAGCCTGCAAGTTTGTCCAAAGTAGGAATAATAATGCACTATATGAATAACATAAATGCAGTCTTTGAAAAGTGTTCTGTTATCAGTTCTGATTTCTTCTCAAAAAAGCTAAGTACAGGGGAAATCATAGGAAAACTAAATTATAGACAAGGCAAAAATTCTTACAGGCTTCCAGTAACTTTTCCCCAAGTTTTAAAGGATGAACAGGAGATAATTTTATAGATGGAGTGAAAATATCACTCCCAAAGAGGGAAAGGTCTGCGGGAAAGACCCAAAGCAAGAAGTTTTGTGGTGCATACTAAAAAGGAAGTGGTGAGATGAGACGGACAGGAGATGCCTGTGCAAGGGAAGGCAAGAGAGTGGGCCAGAATAGAGAAATTAACATGAAGACTGAGGTGTGAAGTACGATACATGGCAGAACACTGGGTAATACCACATTGCCACATTGAAAGTGCAGCTGCCACTGAAGGATCAAATCTCCTACCTGAGTCTCTGCCTTTGACACGGAGATAACCATCATCACTTCTGTATGGATGCATTTGTCACAGTAAATGTGAACAGAACAGGAACCTGGTGTTCGTAGACAAGAGAGAGGGAGATTGCAATGGTGAGGAGAGGGGTCCTTAGACTTGTGACTAAAATAATGGACCTCAGTCCCAACTAAGAAAACTGTCAAAAAAAGATTTGAGGATAACTTCAGCAGAAGTAGAAAGAAAGCACCTTCCCCCCCCCCCCACTAAAAAAAGTGAAAAGGAAATTAAAATAAAGTGTATTATGGAACAGGTCATGGAATTCATCTCATTGTTTGGTTTTTGCAGATGGTGGTGAGATATCTGGGTCATACACTGATTAAACAGCTGATGGAGCTTCATGCTGGTATTCAAGACCTAAAAGAGCAATATAAAGACTGCATAGGAGTGGAATTCAACCTCCCTAAATCCAACCTAGAAGATGCTTATTTCAATCAGCTGTTCTCAACAGAGTCATCCCCTTGTTATGAAAAATCTTTCAGAAAAATACTTCATCGCAGAAGTTCTATACCATGACATGAAGAGAAACTGGATTCTCTGATTTGATCAACATTTATTATTTCTAACACTGAAAAATTTATTTTCTCCTTTACCAATGTGTTATTTTCAGTGTGAGGGGTGGGGAGTGAGAGCTACTCTATTGTATCCTTTGCTAGAGATGATGTAACATGTGCAGAACTTTACACTAATAATATTTACTCACAAACAACTAACTGTGTTGCATATCACTTGACTTATGATATTTCCTTAGAAAACAAATGGTGTTTTCTAGGGTAAGAAAATATGAGGTAAGAACAAAGATAGCAAAAATTTGCTGCTTTCTTGGGGCCACATTTTGTCATGATAATAACAATTTTTGTAAAACAACAATGACCATACACAAATGGAGGTGTAAAGATGTACCCCTGAAATTCCATAGCATAGAAAATGTTTATAAGGACAATCTTGCGAAGCTGCACTGAGAATCCACCTCATACAATCTATCTGTAAGACTCTGTGTATGCCTGCCCTGTCCTCCCAACTTGCACTCTGTTTTCTGATAAAGCAAAGAGTTTTCTAAGAAGGTGGTCACCCTGGGCCATGCAGTTTTCTTGACAAGGGTAAGACAACAGATTGATCCTCTTTGCACACTATATGAGGTAAACTGAAAATTTCATTAGTTTTTAGGTCTATCTGATGGTCTAATCATTGATTTCTCCCATAGATAGAGAAAATTAAGCATTTTCATCTAGTTTTTTGAGATTGATTTTTAAATTTGTTTTAACTTTTTATTAAACCACTGTAAATTACAAAGTTACTTATCATTGGGTTTTTAGGATTACAATATTTCACCAATGCCTTCACCAGTGTCCACATCCCTCCACCAGTGGTTCCCCCTGTTCCCTACCACCCACCTGCCCGCCTTATAAGAGGTGTGTTGTGGTTTGTTTGTTTTTATATAACTTTTGGCACTGTGGTTTATAGTA
The DNA here is from genome assembly GCF_029834395.1 of Sorex fumeus. NCBI lineage: Eukaryota > Metazoa > Chordata > Mammalia > Eulipotyphla > Soricidae > Sorex > Sorex fumeus. The sequence goes on from NW_026606059.1 coordinate 64,179,388, forward strand.
CTGTTACCAATAGGGATTCATGCACAGTGTTTTACCACTTTTCAGGCCCTTCTAGGTGCTTGCCTTATATGCAGCCAACCCCTGTTCGGTTCCCAGTCTTGTATCTGGTCCCCTACGCACTACTAGGGGTCATTCCTGAGCACAGAGGCAGGAGTAGCCCCTAAGCAACACAGCAAGTTGTGCCCCAAACTTCATGCCTCCCACCCCCAAATTTTTCTTTCCAACTTCTGAAGGGTTCAGAAGAGAGAATCGCCTTTTTGCTCACCATTCCTGTTTATCAGCATCGATTAGGCATGTCGTCACTTGGCCCGACCCCTGAAGACTCAGTGTATGCCTGTGAGGATCTGGTGACTCTGGCCTCTCCGGGGACACCTCACTACCAGTGCCCTAAACTGATGATGATTGAGGTAAATAAATAGTTAAATAAACCTAGGGATGATGAAAACACAAATAAACCCAAGATGGAATATCTACTGGGTGGGAGCCAGAAGTTAATATAGCACTGAGAGCACGTGCACCCACCTGCATTTATTCCTTGCACCACGTGGTCCCCTGAGCATTTCTGGGTGCCACCTGGAGACCCCTCCCACACATTCCTGAGCACCACCATGTGCGACCCTGGAGGACCCCAGCAACCCCAATTACCCAGGGATAACCCGGGTAATCCCAAGCACCACATTGGCACATACATCTTCAGGCCACCACATTGAAGAGATGGCCCAGATCACGGTTTAGGGGCTCCGGTCTCCTTAACACCACCTGGGAAGCCTCCCCCAGAGAACAATTTACTTGGTATTTTTCTGTCAGCAGACAATCTTCCTGCTGTTGACAACTCCTAGGTGACTAACTTCTTAAACTATACGGTGGGTGAGATTTTCCAACTGATAATGCCACCAATAAATCTCATTCTCTCCCTCCCTGCCATGGTTAAGAGAAATTTTTGGCTCTAAGAGTATAAACCTCACATTAGCAGACTTTAACACATAGTGTTTCTTTTATTTTACAAAACTGTAGTTAGCACCTATTCCAAAGAACTAGAATTTTATAGAGTGAAACGTAAAACTGAGTTCCTTAACAACCTTTGAGACACAAGTAGATGCAAGCACTCACAGTCACGATCACGGTTGTTCATTGATTTGCTCCAGCGGATTGGAGACTTTGTTGTTACTGTGTTTGGCATATCGAATACATCACGGGGAGCTTACCAGCCTCTGCTGTGGGGGCAAGATACTCTCGGTAGCTTGCCGGGCTCTCCGAGAGGGGCAGAGGAATCGAACTCGGGTCGGCCATGTTGGCTGCGTGCAAGGCAAATGCCCTACCCGCTGTGCTATTGCTCCAGCCCTTGATTTAAAACCCAGAAAAAATATATCGAATCTATTTGGAATTCTATAAAATCAGAGAGTAATTTTCATTTTTTCAGATAAACAGAGAATAAAAACTGAATTATTTCCGGAATAGGTGAGACAGAGGGGGAAATCAGACCTTGTATTCATGGTTACTAGGATTGAACTTTGATGCTCTATTTTTAAAAGGCAGTTTTCCAATTCTATCAAAATTAATATCAAAGTAAATACCCTGCTTTCAAAAATTCCATGTTCAGGAGTTTATTATTCTTCATAAAATACTTGTATAATGATATGTACAAGAAAATTTATTGCAGCACAAATAAAACTCCTATGAACATCCTACTTGTCTATTATTAGGAATAGGGTTGTATAAATTATGTCTTATTCCTGCAGCTATTAAAAATAGTGATAATTATTTTTATGTACGGCTGTAAAAAGATACAATGAGTGGAAAAATTTGCCACAAACAATGCAATGGTCCCTTTGGGGCTTGAAAAAAGATGTGTATGTATATTTGACAGAACCTATGTCATAAAATAAAACATAAGCAAAGGAACTTTTGTCCAAATTGTATCTTTTATATGAGGGTATCCTGCACGCATGGCAGAGCCTACCAAGATACCCAGGGTGTATTCAATATGCAAAAACCAGTAACAATAATGGATCTCAATCCCCTGAATCTGAAAGAGCCTCCAATACAGCAGCATTTGGAAGGACTGGTAAGGAGAGGCTGCTAAAATCTCAGGGCTGGGACAAATGGAGACGTTACTGGCACCTGCTCAAGCAAATCGATGAACAATGGGATGACAGTGATACAGTGATACATTTTTAATTTTTGATTAAAAATTTTTGAGATAAAGCTGACTCATGAGACTTTGTCTCACTGGTGCAATATTATCTCTCTTCGAAATATATATTACTACACCATGTCCATCAGCAAAGCCCATCAATAAATAGTCACATATTAATTCCATCATCTAAAAACAAATTAATAAAAAAAGTGTCTAAAATAATACATGGGTTGATTTTCTATTGTGGGAAAAGTTAAGGGCTTCCTAAACAACATATAAGTTCCAAAAGTCATCAATGAAAAGATCAATATATCTGACGATGTCACTTTTTCTGTCATTTTTGTTGTTGTTGTTGTTAGTTTTTGTTTGGGGGCCACGTCCAGTAATTCCCAGGGGTTACTCCTGGCTCTGCACTCAGATGTACAAGGAACCACATGAGGTGACGAGATCGAACCCCAGTCAGCAGTGTGTAAGGCATGAACCCTACTCAGTGTAATATCTTTTTAGCCCCAAGTCACTTTATTTTAAAATGTAAGTTCCAAGGGGAAAACATGAAAACGTACTGTCTAGGTTAAGGATGCTTAGGGGTGAAACTCAGTATTATTTATAAAACAACAACATAAACAAAAGATGATTGGGGCCAGAAAGACAGCTGTCTTGCACTCAGCTAATATCAATTCAATCACCAGTACTGTATATGGTCCTCCAAGCATTGCCAGGAGTGAATCCTGAGCACAGAGGCAGGAGTAAGTCAGAGCACTGCCAGTTGTGCCTTGCCTCCAAATTTTTTCTCTCAGTGAGAACCAAATAAAAATGTATGAAAGAACAGCAAACTTAGAAAAAGCACTTGCAAATTATATATCACATAGTAGTCTAGAAGCTGGGACTTATAAACAGTCCTCAAACCCCAACAGTTTAAAAAAGACAAGAATTCAATCTGAAAATGAACAAAAATCACAAAAAGGCATTTCACTGTAGAGGACATGCAGATGGCAAATAAGTACCAGACAAGATGTTCAACATCATTAGCTATTAAGGAAATGCAAATTTAAACCTCAGTGAAGTATCACTAGACACTTAGTAGAAAAAACACAATGAAACATAGTCATAATACCAAAATATAGTGAGAATATGAATAAATTAAAGTGATCCTCGACTGCTGATGGAATGGAAAATAGTATTGCTATTCTGGAAATAGTTTGGATGTTTCTTTAAAAACTAACCTTGCAACCATATTATGCTCCAAAATCTATACCTGGCCATTTATTTTACTGAATTTTCTGTGAAAATTTATGTTTACAGAAAAACCTCGATGCTGGGGTGATAGCCCAGATATCAGAGATGCATGCATGTGCTAGAAACGGAATTTGATCCTGACGCCAATGGTCTGTCTCCTAAGAACCTCCAGGGGGAGTCCTAAAGATTTCTGGTGTGTCCCTGGTGGACCTTGGCATCACAGAGCCCATAAGACCCTGCATTGTCTAGTTGCTGAGAATATTGACTAATTAGTAACTCAATATTGTCCTCATCTCTGGAGAATTTCCCTTGCCCATATGAAAGTATTTTTACTAGGAAGTCAAGTTGTATCCCCAGACCTCAGTCAAAGACAGACTGACATGAGGTTATAAAGGTAAGCCTCATTTTCTCAAGAGAAATCAACTCTATGGTCTGAGTTTTGGTCCCTATTCCCTAAAAGACCAGACTGACATTGACATCAAGAAGTCATGTTCCATTCAGCTGCTGTAACAAAGTACCAGGGATGCAGTGGCTTTTAAACAACAAATTTCCCACCGTTTCAGTGGTTGTATGTTCGACATCATAGTGTTAGTATGGTTCAGTGAGGGTCCCTTTCTGGACTCATAGCTGGTGCCTCTTGTTGTGCCCTCACGTGGCAGAAGAGGTTCAAGATCTCTCTGGAGTTTCTCTTGAAATGCAGTAATTCTGGCTCATTCTCCACCCTGGAGGCTGACCCACATCTCAACCTGAGAAGTATACTCTAAGCTACATTCTGGAAAAGCCTGTGTTTCATCTTTCTTTCTTTTCCCTCAAATACTCTTTTAATAATTTCTTTAAATAAAACTTGCTTACTTCAATTTTGAAAAAATTAAATTAAAAATTCACGAATTCTTTCATGTGGGTTCTGCCATCATGGCTAAAGCACTTCCTATGGCTCTACTTATTAATATTATCACCTTTGAGGTTAAGCTTTCAACATATGAATTTGGGGAGAGGGGGAGGTTCAGACCATGGCACCACTGGAACTGTATCTTTGCTTGACCTCCATGCTACCTGACCAGTTCCTCAGAGCTCTAGATCCCTCTCCTGAGAGCATTTCCCCAGCAATTAACCCCTCTCAGGTTCAATCTCGAAGAGTCCACTGTAGGACAAATTTGTATTCCTTTCATAACCAAAAACATCGTAAAAATAACAGAGAATCAATAAAGATTTGCTATGTACACTTACATTAATGAGTTTCAAATGAAATCAAGACAATAAATATTTCTTGGAAATTTTTTAAATCTTATAAAAATTCATAAAGTCTTTAACTTAAGTCCTACAGCATTCTTCATTTCTCAGATAGAAGAGTGGTCAAAGAAATAACATCTAGTTTCACAGTCATTGTTCTTGTCTTCATAGCATCACTTTGTATATTGGTCATTTTTTGAGTTTCAAAAAACACATCTGATATTTTTTCTCTTCCTTTCACTACATTTTTGTCCTCTCACAAATGTACCTAACTTCACCTCATAACATTTTTTAATTTTCTTTCTCATCTTACCTCTGCTGCTTGAGAGCTAACTGGTTGTTGGCTGAGTTTAAGCAATCAAATCTGCAGAAGAAAGTCCAGGGCAGACAACAGACTGCTTTTATGGATAGAAACATCTAGAAAAGGTGATTATTGCAGAGATCTTAGAAGGAGAAGCTCAGGACCCCTGAGACAAACCAGTGCATGAAGAATTCACTTAGATTGCATAGGATGCTTCCATCCTGGGTGTCTGAAATCTCCTTCACAAATTCTATCATTTTTCTCAGCTAGCTGCTGGGGTACGATATACGGCAACCTTGATCACAATGCTTTCAAGCCACTGACAAATGTCTCCCAGGAATAGGCTTGAGGCCACTGGTTCCCAAAGATGCATGAAAGAGTCATCCTAGTATCATTAATCTCCTGCCAGATCCGACCTCAGCAGAATGGAAGTCAATGAAGAGGCGAGTGAGAGACACCCAACTTCATCTCCCTGTCCCCTCAAACAATCAGTCTCTCTCCCTTCTCAGCTCTGGCCCTCTATATTTTTCTGGGGATGTGTGTTGAATGAAATGAAGTGCAGCTGAGTCACTCCTGAAATGAACATTTAAAGAAGACACAACTGTGAATTTTGTCTCCTGCTATTTCAGGCTCAGATAAAGTTGACTGTTCACCTTTCAGGCCCCAAATTTCTCGACCCTTAACTTAGATTGAAGACTAAGGCAGAGAAAAGTCCTATTAACACGGTACCTTTCTCTCAACCAACAAATAGGCCAATTCCTGCCTGCACTCATTTCTTTCTACTGAAATCTTGCTATGAATAGCAAAAGCAATCAAGGCACAGAAGACTTTACCTTCTTTTAACTACTGCTCCAAAGTTCAGGGATTTTTCTTCCAAGTCCTACAGGTGACAGTTTTACCAAATATGTTGTGAAGAAGTTACAAAAGTCTTGCAACCTTCCAGATAGGTATATTTCCTGGTCTCCCACTCCCACTTTTAAAAAACACTAACAAAGCTTTTAAAAATAAAGTGGTAGAGACCACTAATGTGGATTAAGTACAGAGCCTTGGCCTTGCATGTCTGAGGCCCTGATTTTGATTCCCAGTACCCAGTGGCCTTTAGAACAAGAGGGAGTATCTCCCCACCACCACCACTGCCCAAAAGGAGAATATATATATATATATATATATATATATATATATATATGGAGCAGGAAAGATAGCTCAACTGGTAGAGCAAACATCTAGCATGCACGTAGCCCTGCATTTAATCCCTGGCACAACATGCTCCTTTAAACATCATCAGATACAGCTTTTGGGGGGCCCTCCACTATATTGCAGGCCCAAGTACTGACCCTTTAGTCTCTCACCTGAATGCAGGGCCAAACATTTCCAGAGGTAACTCAGGATGCCCTGAGGACCTCTGGCATGGCCCATATAACAAAGGTATAAAATTTTTAAATAAAATAATGTGACAGAAATTATAAGTAGCACTTTTACTCATACTTTTACTCATACTCAGTCTAGACTTAGCCACAGAGCATATATTTGCACCATAGATACAAGTAAACAACCACACGATGAGCTAATAATCAGGAGGTTTAATACTACTCATGAAAATAAATGGAAAGGAAATCTGTGTCCTACAGGGGGTTCCTCTGTGGGCCTAAAGAGAAGATGGGAAGTGATTCCATTACTAGTATCTAGTAAAAACTTTAGGAAGCAGTTTTTATGACCATTTGGGTGAAATCTAGAGTTAGCCACACTCAGACCTGAATTTTAGAAAGTATACGGTAGATAGGGTCCTTGCCTTGATGCAGCTGATGTAGGTCCCATCTCTAGCACTACATATGGTCCTCTGACCTCCACCAGAAGTGATCCCAGAGCACAGAGCTAGGAATAAGCCCTGAGCACAGCTGGGTATGACCCCAAAACAAATATAAATAAAAATAAAATTCTTTTGATTTTTTCTCTTGAATAAATAAAATCCCCCTATCCTTCATGCCACCCCCCAACACACACACACACACACACACACACACACACACACACACACACACACACACACACACAGCACAGAATCTTGTGTCACCAAGACTAGGAAGAATGTTGCATTATATTTATAATGAGCAAAAGAAGAGGTGCAAATTTAGAATGTTCCAAGAAGAAACACTAAGATCTTTTGAAGAAAGGAATAGATGTAACTGATTCTTTTTTTTTCTCAGAGTGCTTTTCTTCAGTCTGAAATGAGCAGCTGTAGGATTTGAGGTAAATTTTCCCTGGTTTGCTTTTCTTGTGAAAAGAAAAAGCATTCATAATTAATGTTTTAATTCTGACTCTTATTTTCATGTATATTTAAATTTACCTTTACCTCCCTTTAGTTAGTAATCTTCTAATATGCCCACAAAGGAAATGGAGGCCAAATTTTCCAGCAGAATCTGTGATGTTGGTAGAATTAACTCACACATCATTTGGCAGTGGAACATGTGCATTTTTACTGCTGTGTTGTGCTTGGAAAATTGCTTGATTACTCCTCAAAATAGAACATTAGAGTAGTGGAAGGAAATAATGATCATTTTTAAGGAAGCAAGCCCATGGGGCAAAAAAGGACTAATGTTTATTATAAGAAACCAATATCATTCTGAACTTTATTCTTTGGAAAGCATGGAAAATTTTTCCCAAAAATGCTTCCCCTAAGGACTACTGAAAGTATGAATATCACCAAAAAGTCTCAAAAAATGAAACAAATTTAGTGGGTTTTACCATAATATTGGCCCTCAAACCATCCTTACATTTTCTGTTAGTCCATTTTCAAATCCTGAAGGCTATAGCATATAGGTAGACAGTAGTAAGGAATATGCAGAAATCAACTGAAATGTAAGGAAGGTCATTTTGTTTTGTTTAATTTTGTCTTATTTGGGGGGAATATTTTTTCACCTGAATGGTAAAACATATATGTACAATATATTTACATATATTATAATATACGTACATCCCTCAAGAACTATTTTAATTGATTTGCTTATTTTTATAGGGTATAGTTCAATAGTTTACAATCATCTCAACATAACCACTGTATCATAATAACAACATATGATCTTTATTAACATATACATCAGATTTTGTTCTAAGTCATTATACACACACACAATTCACAGGCACTTGTTTTTTAATAATCCTGAGAGACAAGAGATACTATCATTATCTAAATTTTTAGCTAAGAAAGGCCCTCCCGTTGATCGTCGATTTGCTCAAGTGGGTCCAGTAACGTCTCCATTGGAGACTTTGTTGTTACTGTGTCTGGCATATCGAATACTCTCGGTAGCTTGCCGGGCTCTCCGAGGGGGGTGGAGGAATCGAACTCGGGTCGGCCATGTTGGCCGCGTGTAAGGCGAACGCCCTACCCGCTGTGCTATCACTCCAGCCCAGCTAAGAAAATGACACAGAAATATTAAGTAATTTACCCAAATTCTTAGAGCAAATAATAGTGGAAGTAGGACAAACCTAGGACGAGTCTTGTGCACCTACCTCCAACATAGTCTCTCTGAAAACAAGAGAAGCTATAGTAGTGATGGTATTGTTACCCTCAACTACTTACCCCATCTTCCTGAGATGATGAAATAGACTTGACCATTGCCATAACACTTGCAGTGCCTTTAGTGGAAGAAGTAAATTATCCTTCTGTATTACAGGCAGGAATATCAGTCTGTAGAGTTTTCACAAAAGGCAAAAGATGCATCATGGAACTCCTCTTTCTTTCCTCTCTCCCTCCTTCCTTCCCTCTCTACCCCTCTTCTCTCTCTACAATAAATGAAACGGGTTCCACAAAGACGCTGTGCCATCTCATTTGCAGAAAGTGACATGTACAAGAACAAGAATCAATGCTTTTTGTCTTAATTCTCTGAAATTCTCAGACTGTTACTGAGGCATAGCTGACCAATATTATTACCATTCCCTGAGTGTTAGTATGCCCGCAAATAAATTTTCAAGGTATGCAAAGATACATTATTCTTCAAAATTCACAAAGATAACTAGTGTGTGCCTACATAAGAATCTTCACATTCTTTAACAGGAAAATATTACTGCTCTCACTTTATAGAGAAAAAAATCTTTGATTGACTTATCTAAAATCACAAATTAGTTTTCAAACTCATCTTTAACCCTTACCTGTCTATGTGATTTTAAGCTATACGTCTTCCTTAAAATGGGACATCTTCCTGGAGAGAGATCACAGAAAACCTACATTATCTTAGAGAATTTGTGATGACAGAGGTTGAAAATCCAGAATCTCACACATTCCACCAGGCCCACATCCACAATAACAAAAGCAACCGGTGCTGGCATGGATGTGGCGAGAAAGGGACCCTCCTTCACTGCTGGTGGGAATGCTTACAGTCCAACCCTTTTGAAAAACAGTATGGACAATTCTCAAAAAATTAGAATTTGATCTCCCATTTGACCCAGCAATACCACTCCTGGAAATATATCCCAGAGAGGCAAAAAAGTATAGTCGAAGTGACATCTGCAATTGTTTGTTCATTGCAGCACTCTTTACAATAGCCAGAATCTGGAAAAAACCTGAGTGCCCGAGAACAGATGACTGGTTAAAGAAACTTTGGTACATTTACACAATGGAGTACTATGTAGCTGTTAGAAAAGATGAAGTCATGAAATTTACATACAAGTGGTACTACATGGAAAGTATCATGTTAAGAGAAATGAGTCAGAAAGAGCGGGATAGACACAGAAAGATTGCATTTATCTGGGGAACATAAAGCAACAAAATGGGAGAATAACACCCAGGAGTGGCTGAGAATACTACCAGGAATTTTGCTTCATGACTTGGCGGCCAGCCACACGTGCTAGGGGAAAAGAAAGCTCAGATAGAGAAGAGAGCACCAAATAAAGGGTGTTGGGAGGATCCTCCCAGTATGGGAGAAGCATGCTGAAAGTAGACTATAGACCAAACAAGACTGCCACCCAATGCCTCTCTTGCAAAACACAGGACCCAAAAGAAGAGAAATAGATGCCCTGCCACAGAGGCAAGATGGGATGGGGGGGATGGGGGTTGGGAGGGATGCTGGAACCCGTGGTGGTGGAGGATGGGTGCTGGTGGAGGGATGGGTATTTGATCATTGTATAACTGAAATCCAAGCACAAAAATTTGTAAGTCTATAACTGTACCTCATGGTGTTTCACTAATAAAAAATTAAATTAAAAAAAGTACTTCTAAATTGCTAGTTGTGCCCTAGCATCTGTTTCCAACACAGTACAATTTTAAGTTATATTGCTTAGAGTGAACTATTACTTCTAAATGTGCCTGGATATGCTTTATAAACCTATATGTCATCATGAGAAAACAACTAGATCTTTTACTCATTATGAATCATGTGGAACTTGCACACTCATTACATCTTTGACCACTAAGAGACAAAAGTATTCCATTTTGAAGATTGGAAGATCAATTACACTGATGGCTCGGAGTTACAGAGGTGAAATATAGCTTGGTTAACATGGAAATCAGAACATATCTCATGCCTATTAACTATTAGTGTCCTGACTGGACAATCTTCTTGATAACATGAAGAGAAATATATGATTGGATGTCCTTAAGGAGTAGATACAGACTAGCATGAATTGAATGAATTTAAAATATATATGGAAAAGATTTGTGGTTGTTCATATGATAATTTCTTTATATCTCCTCTCTTCCCTTCATTGCCCTTTTCATATAAGCTAAATTGGAATCACCAAAGGGTTGTGTTCCCTGTTGTATCATAAAATCTAGACTATGACTTACAATAGAGAAATCTTTATTTTATTTTTGTTTTACTTTATTATATTGTGCTGTGAGGGTTAAATACATACAAGAAAGAGAACTCTTAATGATGTACTAACACTACTTTTCTAGAAGCCTATTCCGTTACCCTGGGTGATTCTCTTTGTCAGTCAAGACATTGCTTTGGTCCTTGATAGAATGCACACCCTTACTTTTCTCTTGGAACAGTGTTACAAGATATAAAAGGTAAAGGTAAAGGCCCTCCCGTTGTTCATCGATTTGCTCGAGCGGGTCCAGTAACGTCTCCATTGGAGATTTTTTTTGTTGTTACTGTGTTTGGCATATCGAATACATCATGGGTGGCTTGCCAGGCTCTGCCGTGTGGGCAAGATACTCTCGGTAGCTTGTCGGGCTCTCCGAGAGGGGTGGAGGAATCAAACTCGGGTCGGCCATGTTGGCTGCGTGCAAGGCAAACGTGCTACCGCTGTGCTATCGCTCCAGCCCAAGATATAACTTCATTTTACTTATCTAGGTTAGAAAGAAAGAAAGAAAGAAAGAAAGAAAGAAAGAAAGAAAGAAAGAAAGAAAGAAAGAAAGAAAGAAAGAAAGAAAGAAAGATTCAATAGTAAGAAATATTTCGGGAATGAGAATAGATAACTGGAAATTATCCTGCATCTTCCTTTGGTGAGTCCATCAGAGACTCATTTCTTTCAATCTTTTGTCTCTGCATTTAGATGGTTGCCTTCAGTATGGGACACTAGCAATAATATGTTTTCTGAAATTCCATTACCTTCAGGAATGATAGGGGTTTTGTTATCATTGTTTCATACATGAGTGAAAACCATTTCCTCTCTTCTGTCTTGTTTCCCAGGTAATTTCTTCTATAATCAGGCAAATATTTTACAAGAATCTTATGTCATTCTGGGAAGATTTATAGTCTCATTCTTATTTTCTAAAATAGGATTTCTGTGGGCTTGGTTCATGGAATCAATATCTCTGATAATTCACTGATCCTACAGCTCCTTAAATAAAGCTGTATAAAATGGCAGCTTCGATGGGGAAAATTCAAGAGGAAGAAGAAATCTTGTAAAAATATCAATTTGAAGAATTTACAGACTTTTAGAACTGTTTGTTTTCTTTTGTTTGGGGGCCATACCCAGAGGTGCTCAGGGATAATTCCTGGATCTGCATTCAGGAATTACTCATGCTGGTGCTCTGAGTACCATATGGAACGCCAGGGATCAAACCTGGGTTGACTGTGTGCAAAGCAAACATTCTGCCTGCTGTACTATCTCTCTAGCCCCTAGAACTGCTTTTAAAACAAAACACTTTTCCAGGATGGTGGTCTCATTTCCGGTTTTTGTCATGTACTACTGGATGAACTTGGAAGTGCTAGAAACTTCCATTGGAATCTCGCGGAGGTCTGAGGATGACCAACACATTTCAAAAGGGAGCAAAGAGATCTCTACAGATGTGTCCTAGAGTCCAGGAGTAAAGGTCATATATATCCAACTAGCTACTGAACCTGAGAAAGCCAGGTCCCAGAGACATCAACAGAGTTCTCAACTTTAAAAAAAAGTGGCTAAAGTTACAAACCTCTCAAACTCAGTTGAGCTGTTCTCTCATTTTCAAAAAATATCTAAGGGTTTTCCTGGAAAACTACCTTAAAGTTCTTACATGAACAAACAAAAAGTGCTACACCAATTGCATCAGAAAATATTATCACCCACCTGGTTTTTTTCCAATAGGCCACAAGAAAAGGGTACGTTCCACACTTTGGGTAAGTTCCTTTGGCTCTCCCAGAAATCCACTTCAAATCATTTAATGATATTAACGATTAAGGGCATTCTTGAGACACACAAAGGAATCTGAGACCTGAGCAACTTAGAGCAGAGACTGGTCGGGACTTTGCAATAGGTCTTCTCCACTGGGCTGCTCCAGACAGGGGCAGATGCTGTCCCTCCGCATGCGCTCTAAAGTTCCAGTGATCACCATTTTCTAGAAACCAGCAAGAAGCAACAACTCCCGCGTGGCCACGATCCAGAGACACACCCAGGAATCTCAGACCCAAGCAACTTTGTGGCAGTGATTTCCTTAGACCCTAATTATTAAAATCTTAGAATTCCTAGAGACATTATATTATATCCATAACAAGCAATACAAAACACATGTCTAGCAATTGTATTTTCGGCAGGTATGAGGAGTGGTAAGACTGGTCTCGAAATATAGAAGTTAACTAAAGTAGAGAAAGAATATTTTGCAAATTGTCTGCCACACAGGCACAGGGAGGTGTGGAATGGGGTAGGGGTAGGGGATGAATAATGGGAATTTTGGTGGTGGAAAATGTGCACTGGTGAAGGGATGGGTGTTTGATGACTGTATAATTGAAGTTCAAACATGAAATTCTTGTTATTGTATCTCATGGTGAATTAATAAAAAAATTAAAATGGGAGGGGAAAAGAATGGAAGCCATTTTTAAGGGATGATATCTTGTGTGATTTTATAGTGAAAAGAAACTGGTTAAACCTCTCCAACAAAAAATATTTATTTACAAATATAACCACGTCAATCTTCATTGCAGGGCTTAATACAATAGCCAGGATATGGAAACAACACAAGTGTTCAATGACAGACAAATGGACAAAGAAGTTGTGGCATTGATATACACAACAGAATATTATGTAGCTGTAAGAAAAAATGAAATCATGCAGCTCGCTGCAGTGTGGATGGAACTGAAGGGTATTATGCTAAGCAAAATAAGTTAGAGGGAGAACAAGTAGCAGATGAACTCCCTCATTTGTGGAATATAAAAAGAACAAAACAAGGGACAGTAACAATGGCAAAACTGGTCTTGGATTACAAAACTGAGATAATTAACGAAGTAGTGACGGGAGAGTTGGGGAGTAAGAACAATTACAGCAGCAGTGAGATAGATACAGTGGAGGTGGGTGATGGTCACTTTGGTAATGGTAGGGTGTGATAACTTTGTACATCAATACCATAAACTTCAACACTATTGTAATTATATTATAGAAACTATCATTTTAAATGTTTGAAAAGAAACTGGTTAGTGACAAGAGGTGTTTCTGCTTAAGCTTCATACAAAAGAAGAATAAAATTTCTATCTCGAAGAATAGAACTTCAGCAAGCATTACATAGTGGACAAGCAAATGTACTATATTTTTTTAATAATTTAATGTATGTTACATGTTGGCTTAGAGTATTTTTTTTACATTTTCAGTTATACAAATATTTTTCAAAGGAAACAACATGCTTATTAGCAGCTCTCAAATGTCAGCAGAAGCTTTGTTTTGAATTTCAGCTTTCTTGATTGCTTATCCTTCAAAGATTCTTTGTTTCTAAAATGAGTATAAAGGATGGAGCAATGGCACAGTGGGTAGGCACTGGCCTCGAATGTGGCTAGCCTGAGTTCTGTCTCCAGCAGCCCATAGAGTTCCTGACCCCTGCCAGGAATGATTGATTTCTGTGTACAGAGTCAGGAGTAAGCTCTGAGTACTGCCCAGTGTGGCCCCCAAACCAAAAAATAATATTTGTTAAATACTATCTGCTTCACATGGTTGTCATGAAGATCTAATGTAAAATGATAATGCAACATAACAAGGTACTAAACCTTGATTCTTTCAAAACTTGATTCCTGGCTTAAAGTATATGAAGTCACTGCCTTACCCCACAGGTATTTGAGGGGATTTGTGAGAGATACTGAAAAGCACCAAGCAATTCTTAAATGATAAAGAAATATAAATCAAATGATTGATTCTTATTTTCACCTCTGTGCCTGCTGTGTGAGCATCTGCTGCTACCTTGATCCATTATCAAGTCTGAATTTACTCACATTCAAATGAATCCGTGCATCTCCTAACCAAGGAAATGGGTTTTTCTGAGAAAACCTGACATTTAGGAACCCAGATCCACTTGAGCAGAGGTGGAGCTGAATTGGGGGGGATGTGAAATGCTCCATGTTGTGCTAGGTTTGTTGAGCTCTCTAAAAGCAATAAGTAATTCATATATATAATAGGTGCTGTCTGTCTCCTTTTATATGATTTTTCAAAAGACTAGAGCCACAAAAATAGTTTGCATTTCTTATTCACTAGGTTATCAGAACTTTTATGAACGTCTGCTAAAATGCAGCTAACATCATCATTCAGTCATGCTTTTATGTCTGCTTTGAATTAAACAACAACCCTGGTTTCAGTCCATTAGAATGTTCTGAATAGAGATAAATTAATTAATGGATTTGACAACCAGAATCTGCCTGCCTGTACTTCAAAAGGATAGAACTTTCTTATGCATTTGAATATCTCATTAAAGAAAAACAGGTCAAATTGAGAAAAACGAATGCAGTTCAGTTTGTCTTCTCTCCTTTTGCATTCTACTAAGACTGTAAAAAGCTAAAACTTACACAGATACAATTTCATGTAAATTTATTAAACTACAAATTCCTTGCAAACTATATTGCAGTGAATGTCTGAGTTTATAATGCCTTTATTTTATATAAGAACCATTTTAGTAGGCCTTGAAGAATTTTTTTAAAAAATTATTACACTTTGTAACAATGTTTTGAAATTGGCAAGGAGAATAAATTATCACACACGGTAATTGAAAGAAATTAACCTTTCAAAGTAACTTGAAAGAAATTTTGAGGTATGAAACTGTAATCCTGAAATTCTATGGCAATAAAACCCAATGGTAAATCAATGAAAATTTGAATTAAAATGAGTAAGCTCAGAAAAATGACACAGCTGCTGTAGTAAGTACATTAGAGTTTCATATTAAACTAAATACAAAATTATCATATGACACAGTTCCATCCTTGGTCATATGCTTCAGAGGTGTTCAACAAAAAATTGTATACAGATGTTTGCAGCAGTACTATTCACAAGAGTCAAAAATTGCGTGCAAATATATATATCTAAGAATGAATAAATAAAATGTGGTATATTCATACAAAGGAAGATTATCACATTGTATGCCAAAAACACAACAATGACTAACTTTGTAAATCACAAAGCTTTAATAAGATTAATTTTTCAAAGAAAGTTTAGTCATAAAAAATAATGCAGGTACATATGATCTCAATACTAAATATGCATAAACCTTGACATTATAATGCTAAATAAAAGCAGTTTCAAAGAAAGTCACATTCTATATAATTCCATGTTATATGAATACCTCAAATTGACCATTCCAAAGGGACAGAATTCAGATTAATGATTGTCAGGGTCTGGGAAAAAGAGGAAATGGGATATGACTGCCCAATAGTTGAGAGACTTCATGTTGGATTGATGGAGATACTCTAGAATAAAGTACCCATTGTGATTACATAATGTATAACATGCATAAATGTGTTAAATGATACAATGGTAAATTTTGTATTAGGTATATTCTACAACAATTTAAACAAAATTTTGAGTTAATTTTACAAATCACAATGCATTAATAAAATTTTAGTTACTGTATGTCTGAAAGGCTATAACTACAATCTCACCCCAAATCCTACTTTATATAGCACAATATTTTATATATTACTTGCAAATATTGAGTTAATATTCCATGTACTGATCTTACCCTACTGCCACTAATCCCCCATTTCCGTATTTAATGTTTCCCACTTTATTATTTGTAGCTCTAAAGTAATTATATTATATCTACTTTTATAGAGAGCCATGGATGAATTTTTAAAATAGCTATACTTTTTCCCTATTCTTTCTTCCTATCTTCTTTCAACTATTTCATATTAACCATACTAAACAGATATCAAGGATATTCATTATTTAAAATAGGCAAATCATAATGCATAGAAGCATCAATTAAGGTACAACAGTGTACAGGATTAATAGCTATATATTTAACACACAAAAAAGGGGGGTTTGTTTATTAAACTATTCTTCTTGGTATTGAAACCTGGACCAGGTATATGGCTCAATTAGTAGGCCTGGGTCCAGTCCCCAGCACCACATGTCAAATCCCAGCACTCCCCAAAATTGGCATCGTTGACTGTGTACACCACAAGAATTTAAAAAATGAAAAATAAAAAGATGTTAGAACCTGCATTTCTCGCTCTTCTTCAAATGTGATTGCTGAGATTTCTATAGCTTTCCTCTGGATCCTACCCCAGTTTCCTAACATAAACAAAAATTATGAGCACACAATCTTAGCCAACTATTTTAATAAACGTATACAATTTTTAAAAATAACTCATGAATGACTGAAGACAACTCTCCAGGACCCTTTACTACTATCTTGTGTGGTGAGACTGGTAGTGAACTTCTACAAGAAGGATTTTCATTTTGTCATCATTTTAAAATTAGAAATAAGGGATTGAGAGAAGTCAGTGTAAGGTAATACTCTTCTTTGTTGAATATAGGTTATATAAAACACACAAAATTCAAAAATGAAAGCACAAACTCCCCATCAAAAAATGGGGGAAAAGGGAGAATAGACACTCCTCCAAAGACATAGAGATGGTCAATGGGTGTATGAAAAAATGTTCAGTTCTAGTGAACTGTAAATCAAAGGAGACTAAGATATCATCTCACACCAGTGAGAATGGTCTGTGAGAAGACTAGGAACAAATGCTGGCAGAGATGCTGACAAAAAGTAACCTTCATTTACTGCTATTGGAGATGTAAACTGGTTCAGTCTCTATGTAAAACAGTCTGAGAGATCTCAAAATTTAAAAAATAGACCTACCACATTATTCAGCAATTCTGTTTCTTGGCATCTAGTTCATGATTGTAAAATTACTAATTTGAAAAGATTATGCCAACTTGCATAAATAATTTGCAAAATAATACGTTCATTATTGCAAGCTCTAAAACTGTGTTTTTCTATCCACACCTAAGCTAATGCTAACTAAACAGTTAGTGAAGACATTGCTTCAAAGAGTGATTCAAATGCCTCAACTGAGGTAACAATCCTTACACCAAGAAATCTTAAAGGTTCTTCAGATTCAACCCTTCCCTCTACTTAAAAAAAATTCTGAGGTCCAAAGTAATCAATGACCCACCAGACATCACAGAACCAGATCAGCACCCATGACTAACTCTCCCATCTTCCCAAACAGTACTCCCTCTCAGAGGCAACTGCCCACTTACACCAACATTGCCCATTTATGACAATACACTCCACATACAGGCGACATCTTTGGAACAAGATGCATAGGATACAAAACCGTGGCAGTTCAAGTGGTGTTAGAGTATTGCAGCTTTTCTGCATTATACGCTTTTGTTCCTGGCCCACGTTTTAAATGGAGTCGTCACTTCAAACTCATTTATTTCCTGATCTCTCCATCAAGATCCAATGCAGAAATGGCATCATTCACAATGCCAGTCTAAGCTCTGTGAACCTGGAGAAATTCTGTGTTTCAGCAGAGTGGATAGAAGGAGGTACCACAAAAGGCAAAGCGATTGATTTTTATGATGTGGCTGTCCCTTACACCCAAAGGACAATCTGCCCTTGCAGAAAAATGTAACTGTCCAGAAACAAAAACGCAGATGAGTCAATTCCAAAATTTCTGCTCCAAGGAAGGTCTTTGTGGCCATTCCACTTGCTTATCCACTCTCGCGGAGGTTCAAATGACCACTCAGGAAAATGGTATGGAGGTGGAGCTGCCTGCATCTACAAACTCCCGCAAACAGTTCACTTCTTCCGCTGGCCTCCCTAGGCCCTCCTGTTCTGCAGTGGCTGAAATTCCCTTGGCGATGGTCAGCAAGGAAGCGGAAGAGCAAGTCCAACCCAGCCACGGCACCTCTGCTGCAAACCCTGTGAACCCAGTTCAAAGGAAATCCTGTGTTGTGAAGAAAATCGAAAGAATGAAGAAGAAGTTAGAAGAGAAGAAAGAACTCTGAAATTAGAATAAAGCAGGCTCAGGAATATGACAGCACCATGGCTCCAGAAGCACAAGGACTTAATGCAGAGCCCGGCAGCTTGCGGTAGAAAAGTGAATGGACGATGCGTTAATCTACAGCTCCATGCCTGCCCGGGAGGGAAAGGGTGTTGCTCCCTTCCGCCTTTTTCCCCCTGGACGGCAAGATGGCAGCCGCCTCGGAGCTCTTTGGAAAGCCAGGTATGAGCCGGTGGTGATGGGGCAACTGAAACCTCATGGCAAGGGGGCATTCCTGGCTCATCCTTCACGCCCTACCAAGGTCACGGGTTGCCCCTCACGAGCAGCTCTTCGGCACAGCCATGACTCCAGAAGCACAAGGACTTAACGCAGAGCCCGGCAGCTTGCGGCAGAAAAGTGAATGGACTATGCGTTAATCCACAGCACCATGCCTCCAGAGCCACAGAAACCAATCTCATAATTATCTTGCTCTCGGCAGAAATACTGGCAGGCTTAATAAGTAAAATATCAGAAATCCAAAAGCATGCAGCCGCAATAGCTGGGCTGTTGACTGTTTGGTTCTTATAACCAGCTGCAGAAAACAAATTATTTTGCAATGCCTTTTCAGCAGATCTGATTTTGGGGTGTAAACTCTAAATAATAATGGTGCATCTTTTGTCGAAACAATTAATCTAATCAAAGTAGATAGAGTGCTAATTAGAATTCATCTGCCTCACAGGCATTGGCGGGGAGGGGGCCATGTTGGGGTTCTTGGTGGTAAAAAATAAGTATTGGTGAAAGGAAATGTGTTTGATCATTGCATGACCGAGACCTGAAGCATTTGTAACTTTTCCCACAGTGATTCAATAAATAAATTAAATAAATACAGTATGAAAAAAATTTTAAAAAAGAATATGACAGCAACTTTCCAAACTGGGAATTCACCCAGATGATTAAAAAGTTTTGGAACACTTTGGAATATCATCTGCTTACTGTGATGAATCCTATTGAAGAGCACAGAATATGTGTCCATGTGAAGAAACAGTTGCTAAATAAACAAGAACTCGCCAAGAAGGAATCACTTAATCACTTAATCACTTAACTTCCCATTAGTCGTTGATTTGCTCGAGCGGGTGCCAGTAACATCTCCATTTGTCCCTGTCGCGTGCTAGTGTAGCCCAATGGCATCTGTTCGCTCCAGGAACATGAAGGGCCTCAAACCGATCGTTCATGATCTTCACGAAGAAGTCTGACCATCTGGTAGGTGGGCGGCCACGCGGTCTTTTGACATCCCGTGGAATCCAGTCAGTAACAGCTCTAGTCCAGCGGTCGTCTTTAAATCTCATTACATGACCAGCCCATCTGATTTTCGACACCTTGGCAAATGAGACAGCGTCCCTGATTCTTGATCGTCGACGGATGTCAGAACTCCGGATTCTTTCTCTCATTTGAGTGAAACATGATATTCCAAGCATAGCTCTTTCTATTCTTCTTTGGGAGACCTGAATAGTGTTCTCATCTTGTTTGCGTAGGGCCCAGGTCTCTGAGGCATATGTTAATGCAGGAAGAACAGTGGAATCAAAGAGATGTGCCCGGAGCCGAAGGTTCTTCGTCCTTTTAGCTATTTCTTCGACGTTCTTGAAGGCATTCCAAGCCGCTCTCTTCCTCCTGCGCAGCTCGGGTGCCAGGTCATTTGTCATGTTGACCTCTCGACCTAGGTACACATAGCTATTGCATTCGGAGATGGTCGTTCCATTGAGAGCGAATGGGGCATCAGGAACGAGGCTGTTTCTTATAAACATTGTCTTCGTAAGATTCAGCTGTAGTCCTACCTTTCCACACTCACGGTCAAAGTCGGCCAGCATTTGTGCTGCTTGGCTGATGTTTGGTGTTATTAAAACTGTCATCAGCAAAGCAGAGGTGGTGTAGTTTCCGACCATCTATCTTCCCTCCCATTCCTTCCCATTCCAGTCGTCGCATGATGTTCTCGAGGGTGGCACTGAAGAGTTTCGGTGAAATGGTATCACCCTGCCGCACCCCTCTCTTGACATCAACAATCACTTCTTTGTAGAATGGTGAGATCCTGGTAGTGAATCCGCAATACAGCTCACGGAGGATCCTGATGTATTGGGCTTGAATACCCTGATTGGCTAGGGCTTCAATGACCGCTTCTGTCTCAACAGAATCAAAGGCCTTCTTTAAATCAATGAACGTTAAACAGCGCGGCATCTTGAACTCCCGAGAAACCTCAATGAGCTTGGTTATCGTGTGGATATGGTCGATGGTGCTGAATCCTTTGCGGAACCCGGCTTGCTCGCATGGTTGTCCTTCATCTAGTGTTCTGCCAATCCTATTTAGGATGACTCGAGTGAACAACTTGTAGATGACAGACAATAGGCAGATCAGGAGATAGTTGCCAATGTCATGGATGTCTCCCTTCTTGAACTGTAGTACGGTCCTGCTGGTTTTCCATTGGGATGGAACCTTGCATTCAGACAGGTAGCGAGTGAAGAGCCGAGCCAGTGTATTGATGAGTACTGACGGCAGGTTCTTCAGGTGTTCAGGTCTGACCTTGTCTGGGCCGGGTGCTGTTTGTTCCTTTACCGACAAAATGGCGTGTTGGATTTTGGAAGGGAGAACGTTGGGAACTACATATCCATCCTATGGAATTTGGTATGTCGGCAAGTGGACATGGCTATAGAAGAGATTTGAGCAGAAGTCATGGATAATCTTCTCCACTGCCGTTCTGGAGGATGTGATGGATCCATTAGGACCTCAGAGGGCAGTCATCTTGGTCTTGTAGTTGGCGAAGGACAGGCGGGCATTACGAATACTTTTCCCAGCTTCTGCCGCATCTACCAGTACTTCTGCTCTTCTCTCTTTGAGGTCTTCCTTGATCGCATCTCTGCACTGCTTTGCAAGCTCGGACGTTAGCTTGCGGTTGCCTGAGGCATGCGCCAAACCACGCTGGCGAATTAGCTCAAGAGTTTTCGAAGATAGGCGATTTTTTGTGGCTATCTCTCTCTTGGTGTTCCTCTCACATTCATGGAGGTGCTGAACCAGTCGATCGTATTCCTCATCAATGTTGTCAACAATGGCATCTTCCCATGTTGCCACAATAGTACCAAAGAGTTCCCAGTTGGTGGTCATTCTGGGAGTTCTCTTTTTGAACTTTGCAGCCCTTTCGCCCCGCTCTGTGAAGTAGAATTTTGCACGAAGGAGACGGTGGTCCAATCCCGTTCGAAATTTTGGGACAACAGCGACATCAGTCAGGCAAAACCATCGATTGAATATGATGTGGTCTATTTCGTTGTGGAATCGTCCACCAGGAGACTCTCATGTCCATCGTTTAGATTCTGCCTTCTGGAACTGTGAGTTACCATGAATGGTCTTGGTCGACATGATGAACTCAGACAGTCTCTCACCCTGTTTGTTCCATTCTAGGCCATGGGTCCCGATGTGAAGTTCTTCAGCTGATCTTCTCGGTCCTATCTTGGCATTAAAATCACCCACAATGATCTTGTAGAAGGTATGGTCTTCTTTATAGAACTTCTCTAGCTCCATGTAGAACTTCTCGATTTCTCTTTCATCATAATGAGATGTTGGTGTGTAGACAACGAAGATAGAAACTGCGGTAGTGAGCCACATCTATTCAAATGTAAACGTCCGATTCGGGTTGTTAGGCATTCGAATGAATCAATGCTCTTGGCCAAGTTTGTGTTGACAAGGACACCGACGCCTACGACACCTCTTTTATCACATGTTCCGAGGAACAATTCTTCTCCAGTGTTGAAAACGGCATGGTGAGATTCGTGCCTTCTTGTCTCAGTCAGACCAATGATGTCGTACTTGATCATTCGCACTTGTACCATCAGGTCCTCGATGGATGCATCTGATGCTAGCGTACGTGCATTGAAAGTACAGACGATCATTTTTGTCTTCCTTCTTTGTGGCAGCCTAGGTCGGCCTTGAGATTTTGTCGGCCTCTCCTTTCTCATCCTTCTCAGTGCTGCCATGTCGGTGAAGCCTTCAGGGTCAGGTGAATGAGACCAGTTGTAGTTACTGGTTTTGGCATATCGAATACACAACGGATAGCTTGCCAGGCTCTTCCGTGCGGGCGGAATACTCTCGGTAGCTTGCCAGTCTTTCCGAGAGGGATAGAGGCTTTTGGGGTGACCTCTAATCACCCTCATAAGTGTTACCATATTTGAACCTTATCAAATATGGTATGACAATTCCGGAAGATGGGTATTTAGTGTCTTATGATGTGTCCGGAAAGCGTCCTGGAGTTTGGCGGCAGCTGGGTAGTGGAGGTAGTGTCCATAGTGTCTGCCAGTGGGGTATTTATCTGGTCCCAGTAGGGGTAGGGTGGGTCTTCTGTGCGCAATCCAATCCCTGGGTGGTTGGTGGAAGCAGACAGGGCAGGGTAGGGTGGGGCTCTTGATTAGAACCCCTTTGTCACCTGTGGTTGGTGGGATCAAGCAGAGAATCTCTGTCTCTGGGTCCACCGAGCCTGGAGTCCAAGGTCTCAGAGAGTTCCGCTTATCTTGTTCTGTGGATCTTCAGTTGTGCGTGAGTCTTGGCCGGAGCTGCCACGCGGGTCTGGAAAGCATCCTGGAGTGTAGCGGCAGCTGGGTAGTGGAGAAAGTGTCCGTAGTGTCATTGAAGCCCTAGCCAATCAGGGCATTCAAGCCCAATACATCAAGATTCTCCGTGAGCTGTATTGCGGATTCACTACCAGGATCTCACCATTCTACAAAGAAGTAATCATTGATGTCAAGAGAGGGGTTCGGCAGGGTGATACCATTTCACCGAAACTCTTCAGTGCCACCCTCGAGAACATTATGCAATGACTGGAAATGGGAAGGAATGGAAGTGAAGATAGATGGTCAACAACTACACCACCTCCGCTTTGCTGATGACAGTTTTAATAACACCAAACATCAGCCAAGCAGCACAAATGCTGGCCAACTTTGACCGTGAGTGTGGAAAGGTAGGACTACAGCTGAATCTTACGAAGACAATGTTTATAAGAAACAGCCTCGTTCCTGATGCCCCATTCGCTCTCAATGGAACGACCATCTCCGAATGCAACAGCTATGTGTACCTAGGTCGAGAGGTCAACATGACAAATGACCTGGCACCCGAGCTGCGCAGGAGGAAGAGAGCGGCTTGGAACACCTTCAAGAACGTCGAAGAAATAGCTAAGAGGACAAAGAACTCCGGGCTCCAGGCACATCTCTTTGATTCCACTGTTCTTCCTGCATTAACATGTGCCTCAGAGACCTGGGCCCTACGCAAACAAGATGAGAACACTATTCAGGTCTCCCAAAGAAGAATAGAAAGAGCTATGCTTGGAATATCACGTTTCACTCAAATGAAAGAAAGAATCTGGAGTTCCGACATCCATTGACCATCAAGAATCAGGGATGCCAAAAGGAGAGAGAGAACACAGGGGATTGCCCTGCCACAGAGACAGGGGGGATGGGGGGATGGGGGTGGGAGGGATATTATCCATGGTGGTGGAAAATGGGCACTGGTGGAGGGATGGGTATCTGATCATTGTATAATTGAAACCAAAGCACAAAAAAATTGTAAATCTACAACTTTAAAAAAAATAAAATAAAATAAAATAAAATAAAGGGAAAAAAAAGAAAAAAAAAAGAATCAGGGATGCTGTCTCTTTTGCCAAGGCATTGAAAATCAGATGGGCTGGTCACGTAATGAGATTTAAAGACGACCGCTGGACTAGAGCTGTTACTGACTGGATTCCATGGGATGTCAAAAAACCGCATGGCCGCCCACCTACCAGATGGTCAGACTTCTTCATCAAGATCATGAATGATCGGTTTGAGGCTCTTCATGTTCCCGGAGCGAACAGATGCCATTGGGCTACACTAGCACGCGACAGGGACAAATGGAGATGTTACTGGCGCCGGCTCGAGCAAATCGACGACTAATGGGAAGTTAAGTGATTAAGTTATTAAGTGATGGTAGGTGAGGTGGGTTTGGTTCTGAGCCCAGGACAGCTGGGGAGGGCCTCTATGTTTCATGGGACACTTACCTTTTCCTCCATTGTGCCTTTGGGAGCAAGGATGATGATGGAGCTTTTAGTTATCCTGCATGCTCCCCCCAACCTGCAAAGTACTCCCTTAGACAGCATCCTTCGGTGGCCTGGTACTGAGGATGGAGGAAAAGCCCCTAGTGCAGCATGGGCTATGTTCCACCTTCTATACCAGACCTAGAAACTACAATATCTTATACTTTAAAAAACATTTCTGAGACCTGTCCCTTCCTTGTGTTTTTTGGGGTCTGAGACAATCCCTGCTGTTTTCTCTCTGGTTTTATGTGTCTGTACAGTATGTCTAACAATAAAGAAAAAAATCAGAAAAAAAGAGATGTATATGATGCTTCTAATGTCAGAATAGCAAGCTTCCTTCCTGACCCTCAAACTTCAGCAGTATTAAACAGCACCTCAATCGGAGGCCTCTTGTTGGCTTAATGATCTATTGACTATCATAGCACTTGGTAAATTATAAACAGTACAGTATGACCAACTGTGAGGTCATGCTGTACTGTATGACAGTAGCACCCACAGCCAGCACCAATACTGGCAGTTTCCAGAAGATACACGGGCATGTTCTCAGTAACCTGACAACTCCACCACAGATTCTTTTTTTTTTTTCCTGCTCATGCAATAATGTACTTTCTTTTTTTATCATTTTTTTATTAGTGAAACACCATGAGGTACAGTTATAGACTTATAAATTTTTGTGCTTGGGTTTCAGTTATACAATGATCAAGTACCCATCCCTCCACCAGTGCCCATCCTCCCCCGCCACGGGTCCCAGCATCCTTCCCACCCCCATTCCCCCCCCCCCCCCCCCGTCCCACCCTGCTGCTGTGGCAGGGCATTCCCCCTTGTTCTCTCTCTCTTCTTTTGGGTACTGTGTTTTGCAAGAGAGGCATTGAGTGGCAATCATGTTTGGTCTATAGACTACTTTTAGCATGTCTCTCTCACCCTGGGAGGGTCTTCACAACATCCTTTATTTGGTTATTTGGTGCTCTCTTCTCTATCTGAGCTTCCTTTTCACCTAGCACATGTGGCTGGCCTTCAAGTCATGGAGCAAAATTCCTGGTACTAATCTCAATCATTCCTGGGTGTTAGTCTCCCGTTTTGTTGCTTTATGTTCCCCAGATGGATGCAATCTTTCTGTGTCTATCCCGCTCTTTCTGACTCATTTCTCTTAACATGATACTTTCCATGTAGTACCACTTGTATGTAAATTTCATAACTTCATCTTTTCTAACAGCTACATAGTACTCCATTGTGTAAATGTACCAAAGTTTCTTTAACCAGTCATCTGTTCTTGGGCACTCAGGTTTTTTCCAGATTCTGGCTATTGTAAAGAGTGCTGCAATGAACAAACAATTGCAGATGTCACTTCGACTATACCTTTTTGCCTCTCTGGGATATATTCCCAGGAGTGCTATAGCTGGGTCAAACACCACAGATTCTTGACCTATTTCTTTACTTGAACATCCCTAATGAAATCTTAGAGGAAAGATTTTTAAAGACACTAGCATCCTCAACTCCAATTTAGAAGCGAATTTTAGAAACTCGGTATCAAATTGCTTGGTTCCTCTTCCTCCTCTTCCTCCTCCTCTTCCTCCTCCTCCTCCTCTGTTTGCTAAATTCTTTGATATAAGAATTTAAGAGCTGAGGAGTAGTTGTTTCCATGTTGCTGCTAGTTCACTCCTGGGGAATTTTAGCAAATTATTTCTTTCCACTGCTAAAGAATAAAGAGCTTCTCTGACAAAATCCACTAGACTGTAAGATCCACAGGCACCCGGATATCTTTCATGAAAGTGCTCCTGGGGAAAACATTTTTAACTGTGGAATCCCAGAGCCTCTGCAGGGCTTAGGCAGGGTTTGTCCTCAGACAAACTTTTCTCCAGCATGCTTTAGTTGGTCTCCTTGAGTGTTGGATGAATCCTCACTACAATTTTGGGTGAAATACTTTAGTGACCCAATGAAGTCCCTGGCATCCTTCATCTGTGGTTTCTGACAATGTATCCACAATTGCATTCAGAAAATGTATTATTATAAAGCTGTACCCCAGGAGATGTGTGGGATTCACATATGTCAGTTAGGGTGATTCTGATGCAAGGAACTGAAGACTCAAGTAAATGTGGCTTGATCAATTGAATTTTATTGTTGTTGCTTCAAAGAAGAAAATGAGCCAATGGCAGGCTGTTGTTAAGTAACTGGAGGATGCCATTGAGATACTATTTTTATATGTGCCACAGGTCCTTTAGGCTCAACAGAGATACAGCCCATAGTGCTTGGGGGGGGAGGGGGAATAGGGCACCGGGACCTAACTTGAGACCTTGCACATGCAAGGCATGCTCTCTGCCACATGGTTATGTCACTAGGTCCCCAGCTCATTATTATTTTTATCCTTTAATTCTCCCAGTGTCCATACAGCTCCCAACTTGGTCAAGGGTGACTGCAACTGTGGGGGAGGGGTAGATTTCCTTCCTATCTCTCTTTATGTAGAGGCAAATGTTCCTGAGATCCACCCTCAGCACTGCATTATGTAGCCGTCCAGAGCTCCCTGAAGGGCCAGGGACAAGTGAAGCCACCTCTTACTATCTCTACCTGGGAATCCTAGGCTGCCAATAAGCAAGAAGGATGAGAAAGGTAGGTTTGGCTGTTACAATCATGAACACTGCTTGTGAGGGTTATGAAGATGTCACCTGCTAGGAATTCATTAGATCTTCCCAACATACCCAGGGGGAACTGTGATCATTTTACAGAAAAGCCAACTGAACTTCAGAGAGGTTAAGGAACTCAGTGCGGTGGGGTGGGGAGAGACAGAGAGCACCACATGGCCAGAGTCTGCTCTCCTGACTCCCCACTGTCCTGCTCTCAACCTATGGCTCCGGCCACAGCAGCAGTCCATTGGGCACTCTCTAAAGCCCACCACAGAGAGCCTCTGAGCCTTGTCTGTCTCCCTTGAAGTGCAAATGTGGCCTTTCCCCCTGGCTGCAGCTTGCTGTGTGTTAGAAGGGCACAGAGGCATCCAGGAGAGATGAGAATGGCTTCCTGTCATTATCAAGGCTGAAACAGCTGGGGCCATCACCCAGGGTCAGGGCTGGGGCCAGGAGTAGCCAGGGCGAAGCCAGTGGGATGTGGTAAAAAATCTTCAGCCAACTGTGCCAGCGGAGCCTGTGTCAGTGGTGGAAGAATCCAGTTCCAAGCCAGCAGGATTTGAATAGAATAATTTCTAATTTTAGAGACTGTTTTAGAGGTGATTTCTACATTTGCTCTCATTTCCCAGTGAGGAAACCCAGTTACAACTAGGGTGCACAAGATGACGCAACTAATTTTTAGAGAATGGTAGACACAGAATGACTTCTTTTTTTTTCCATTTGAAGCTCAAATAAGTTAAAGATCTGCTGACAAAGAAAAAAGCCTTCTTTACCCCTAAAAAAGCATCTGTAGCTCTTCTTATAACCTCCTGCTGCAATTTCTGTTATAATATTGAAATTCCTCTTTTATTCATAGCTCTTCCTCATTGTTGGGGCAGCACTCAATAGCAAGACCACACCCACCCCTAGACGCAAGTCACAACAGTGCTTCTTGCTAACTGTGTGACCCATGGCCAGATGCATAATGTTATTTTCCTCCTTTAGAAAATAAGAAAATCACTGGACAATTACATTTTAAAGATATGTAGTTCCATAGTAGAGACTCTCAGGGGTTGTTAAATAGTACTACTGTTCATTTTATGTGTCCCTGGCACCTATGCACACTGGATAAACCAATGTATCAACCAACATAGGAGACACAGAGTCAGACCCATAATGGAGGACGGATAGTCAATCTTTAGAATATATCAAGATACAATGAAGAAACACAGGCACATCTATGTCTTAAAGAAAGGCAAAACCATGAAGGACCAATGCCATGGAAGAAAACACCCATGCAGGAAGTAGCAGACACTTCACTCATTCTTCAAACCTGTTTGGGGTTTTTTCAATTTGGAATCCTCCTAGTTGAAGCAAGATTGGTACCATTTTTTTTTTCCTGGCTTCTTTAGGCTACCCTAGAGAGCGGGAAACAATTGACTTCAGATTACACAGCTGCTTAGTAATAAAGCCAGGACTCAAGATCAATACCAAAAGACTAAAAAACTGTTTCCACACCTTCTAAGCTGTGTGAGGGGCAAATAAAATGACATGTGGCATTTCTAGCACGATGTCTGGCCCCAAAGGGCTAGCTCATATGATTGATAGTTTCATCATTATCATCAGATGGTCCCTCTTGCACTGATTCCAGTAAAAGGTGGTGGGTAGCATCATCGCTTTAAGAAAGCAGTGAACCTTCCAGCACTCACAGATTCAGGAGCAGGGACAGGAACAGGAGAGAAATGATACCTGCCTCAGGCTACTGGAAGAAGTTGCCAGCCTTCATAGTAGAATTCCAACTCTGTTCGGGTGCCCGTTCCAGCAGGAGCTGGAGTGGCAGAGTATAATCCTCCACCTTAAATGGTGATATTTCTAATCCTTCATAACCCTCATTAAGATGTACATGAGCAAAGAGGCAGGAGAGGAGGTGTCAGGAGCAGCGATGAAAATAACCACAAAAGCAAGCAGCTGGCACTGGGAAGGCCTGGTGCCAGACCCGTGCCCCAGAGGGACCTCAGCAGGGATTGAAGCAGTAAATAAACAGAGCTGATGGCCACACTGAGGCCCTATGCCTGGCGTAGGAAGGAACCCAGGGGAGATGGAATTCTTGGCAGACACAGAGCAGGCGCCATTATTCCCGTTTACCCACAAGGACTTGATTCCCAGGCTGGGAGCGCCAGCGGCACCTGTTTGAGTGGAAGCAGTTTGGCAAGTTGAACAAACTGCATCCATTCAGGCCACCTGCAAAGGGCTTTCATGCCTGTTCACCTCTGGAAGGCTTCTAATTGTCATAATTAATTTGGTGCCTCCTCACAGGTAGGTGCAGAACAAGTTGCCCATCAAACAAAAGCCCACTTCCTGCTCAGGTGATTTTTCCCTCTATGATTCATGCAGTGAGGAATTGTGTCCTGCAGAAAAACCTTTTTAACACCATATTTTCTTCACTAAACTGTTTGGCTTCTATTTAAGTTTCTCTTCTTTTAGTCCTCTCTATCCCTAATTAGTTGGAACATCTTCATGCTTCTGTTTCTCCATATACAACTTCCCGATGGCATCATTTTCATTCTAATTATTTCTTCATTTCACCCTCCAGCTGGCAGTGGTTTCATCCCTTTCACCTCATATTTTGTGAAAATGTCCCACTCTTGCTCTAGCTTATTAAACTAATCTGGAAAGTCAGGGGATGGAGCCATGGGAAGTGCCTCCTTCCCACACCCCTGAGGCAAGCGGTGGCATTGCCTCTGTCTTACTTGATGGAGTAAAATCCAGCAGAAGTGATAATGAACTGTGAGCTCCCTTGCAGAGAAAAACTCTGATAGATTTGACTTAGAAAGGAGGGGGTCGGGAGGCGGAGAGATAGTACAGCAGGTAGGGCGTTTGCCTTGTATGCAGCCAACCTGGGTTCAATCCCCGGCCGCCGACATCCCATATGGTTCTCCAAGTACTGACAGGAGTAATTTCTTAGCATTGCTGGGTGTGACCCAAAAAGAAAAAAAAAGGCAAGGGGATATTGCAGGTGAGCAGGATCCCCTTTATGAGGGGAGTTAAAGCAAACACAGGGACCAAGACAAACTTCTCATCTCCATTGCGTTTTCTCCCCTTGTACAGCTAATAACATATGATAAGCCAGTGGTCAAAGCTATCCCAAAGAAGATACAGTCAGAACAAGAGTTTCTGATTCAGTTTTGTATCTATCACTCTAAAAGGTACACCATGTCAATGCTTAACACTGAAAGATTGTGGGAGGGAAGATGAGGGGAGTTAAAGGGGGACAGGAACGGGATGCAAAGGAAGTTGGTGGCTATTATGAGCTACAACAAGTAAATGGATATTTTTGTGTGAATAAGTGGTGATGAGACTGAGACTATAAAAACCAGCTCCCGGAAGAGAAGAGCGCAGTCTCCTGCCCCCGTGCCTGGCTATTCCTCACCGGGGCCCTTGGAGGGGAGCGGGTTGAGCTTTCCTCCCCACCCTGGCCAGGGCCCCGGCAGCCGAAGACCTCCAGGACCAGCCACCACCATGCTGAGACCACTCTCCGCACACCTGAAGGTACCTGCAGAGGGACAAAGCCACGTGGGTTCCGGGGCCGAGATCTCCAAGCCTACTCGGATCGGATCTTCCTCCACCCAGATCCTCCAAATTCCAGTAGGCGGGGGTCACACCCACCAACTGGCCCCCTGGCGCCGTGTAATCCCATCAACGGCCAAGACTCTGAGACTATAATAACCAGCTCCCGGTTTTTATTATGACATCTCATTCCTACTTTGACAAACTGACAGGCTACCGAATGTAGCCTGCCCACACGGCAGAGTCTGGCAAACTCCCCGTGGCGTACCCAATATGACAAATACCAGTAACAATGATGGGTCTCATTCTCCTAAAGAGCCTTGAATATAATCTCAGGGCTAGGATGAAGGAGACGTTACTGGGGCCTGCTCGAGGCAATCGACAAATAACAGGATGATCTGTGATCTGTGATCTGTGAAGTGGTGATGTGGCCATTTCACAACTTACCCTTTAAATTTCTTCCATGAGATTCCCCCTCGAGTATATACGTTATAGGTTTAATCCTGGTATTTACCCATATACTAAACAACGTCCATTTCAGTGAGCTCTATAAGAAATTGGGCCAGCACCTGAGATGTGATGGAAGACTCCAAGTCTAGTGCTCCTGCGGCTTCCTTGGGAAGGTCAAATGATCCAAAATGGCAGGAGCAGTGGAACACAGGAAAGATCAGCAAGAGGCACAGAATGATTCTCCGGGAGAACGAGCATCTGTCCCAATCCGAACACCCGGCACAGGCCCACGGACTTCTCCTGCAGGAGCATAGCCACAGGTGTGGTTCATGAACCACCCGGCCAAAGTGGCCAAACTCTCCAGGAAACAGGCCCAGGTGGAGTATATGGACCCTCCCATACCTGGCCCTGCACTTGTGGGTCCCTGACTTTCAGGTGACCTGGCCTCCCTCAACCTGGGGACAGCTGCCTCTCCTCAAGTATCCCATGTTCTCAAAGGTCCCACCTTTCCACAACCCTGGGACCCTAGCTCGCCCCAGCTTCTGTTACCCAGAGTAGCCAAGTTTCTGCAACGACCATCTACCTGGGCCCTATGCTAGCTTCTCCAAAGGGCCTCTACTCAGACCATTCGAAGCTTCTCCAGAGAACTTCTACTTGACCCCTCTGCAAGCTACTTCCAGGAGAATTTTTACCTCTACTATGAGGACCAGGAGGGCTGGAGCGATAGCACAGCGGGTAGGGCATTCGCCTTACAAGCGGTCAACATGGCTGACCCGAGTTCAATTCCTCTGCTCCTCTCGGAGAGCCTGGCAAGCTACCGAGAGTATTCGATATGCCAAACACAGTAACAACAAAGTCTCCAATGGAGACGTTACTGGGCCCGCTCGAGCAAATCGACGATCAACTGGAGGGCCTTTACCTTTTTATGAGGACCAGGTCTGGGGGCGGGGGGGGGGGGGGTGTCCAACCTAGGGTCCAATTCCAGTGCCAAGGTCAGCTCAGCCTGGCAGCACCTGTGATGGCCACCTTGTCAGAGATGGTTCTTAATTTCACATGGTGTTTGAATCCTCCCAGGTCGCCCTCAGGACCTCTCCTGCTCATCATCCTCATTGGACATCAGGAGGAAGATGACCCAGTGGATGAGGACTCACAAGTTCTGAGGTTACTGGATTTGTAGACCTGTTACCTCCATCCCTGAGGGGCTGAGGGAAGTACTTGTTTTTCTGGGAGTTAGGGGGGAAGGGCGGAGAAGGGGTCACCTTGCTTTCCCTTTACTCATTAATTGCCCTTGTGAGAATTCCACTTGAACTGAATGAGTTACTTTGGGAACAGCCTAGACTGGCTGAGCATTCCCAACTAAGATCTAATGATAACTACTATTATTAGAGGAACCAAGCATTTCAACAAACACTTATCATTGTTACTAGTATTATTATCGGTGCAGAGTACTCCCATTTAGGGCATAATATGGCAGTACATTCAAATCTCTAAGAGTTTATTATCATTGCTACTACTACTACTACTACTACTACTACTACTACTACTGGGCTGGAGCGATAGCACAGCAGGTAGGGGTCTGCCTTGCATGCTGCAGACCCAGGTTCAATTCCTCTGCCCTTCTCGGAGAGTCCAGCAAGGCAAAGTCTGGCAAGCTATCGGTAACATATTTGATATGCCAAAAATGGTAACAAGTCTCACAATGGAGACAAAACTGGTGACTGCTTCAGCAAATCAATGAACAACAGGAGGACAGTGCTACAGTGCTACTACTACTACTTGCAGGGCTGGAGATGGAACTCAGCCTCACAATATACAAGGCCAGAGCTCCATGGCTGAGCCCCATCTCATTCCTCTTCGGTGATTTCCTGAGAAATCCACAAAGAGGATTTACCTGTTGGCTCTTAAGGCATTTCTCTTGGTCGGTTTATTTCTAATCCTTCGTATTGTAATTGCTGTGGACATTGTTGTTGGTATGCACTCACTTCCTCCCACCACTCCCCTGGAAGCCCTGTTGAATAGGATTCAAGTGAAACATTTATTGTGAATGCAAGAACCTGCCTCTATTTGCATCATGTTGATTTGTCTAGACAAGGTTTTGGGTTCCATCATTTGAAAACAAAGTTCATGGAATATAAAAAATAAAACAAAATAAAGAAGGATAGAAAAAAAGGAAGAAAAGGAAGAAAAGAAGGAAGAAAGGAAAGAAGAAAAGAAAGAAAGAGCGAGAGAAAGGAAGGAAGGAAGGAAGGAAGGAAGGAAGGAAGGAAGGAAGGAAGGAAGGAAGGGAAAGAAAAAGAGAGAGAGAGAGAGAGAGAGAGAGAGAGAAAGCCAGGAGGTTTAGTCCATGGCTTGGAGGCCAGCTGCACACGATGGGGGGAAAGGCAGTTCAGATAGAGAAGGGAGGACCAAATAAAGGGTTTTGGGAGGATCCCCCCAGGATGGGAGATGCATGCTGAAAGTAGACTATAGACCGAACATGATTGCCACTCAATGCCTCTTTTATAAACCACATCACCCAAAAGGAGAGAGAGAACAAGGGGGAATGACCTGCCACAGAGGAAGGGTGAGATGGAGGGGACGGGGGTGGGAGGGATACTGGGATCAGTGGTGGTGGAGAATGGGCACTGGTGGAAGGATGGGTAATTGATCATTGTATAACTGAAACCCAAGCACAAAAATTTGTAAATCTACAACTGTACCTCATGGTGTTTCACTAATAAAAATCTAATAAATAATAATAATAATAAAATTTAGGCTACCAAAAAAAAAGGAAAGAGAAGGAAGGAAAGAGAGGGAAGGAAGGAGAGAAGGAAAAAATGGGCTAATAAAGTAAATAATCTTGAGTAATTTTTAAACATGAATCAAAACAATTTACAAATATTACACATTTTAGGTATACCTAAAAACCTATTGAGAATGACTATGCCAACATTTATTGGTTATTTTACTAACATTTATTAGAGAACCTTATTCAAGTAATAGATTCTAAAGAAATCACCAAATTTTTCCTCAGAATTTTTAAACTTAGAAGACAAATAGAAAATATGCTTTGCAAATATAATTTAAGAAACCAATCTGGCTGTTTAAGCCAAATTTCATGCAAAATCTTAAGAAATTCCATATTAAGATATCAGGATACTGCTTATTTGACAATGTAGCTTTGAACAGAGCAGTACTCAGTTTTATTGAGGGTATCAGGGTATTAGTATAATTAACTTACTGTGGCAAAAAGCAAAATTGCATAGGACAAACTAACCTTGGGCCAGAAGACTTCTCAAATCCTCGCACCCAAGAAACAATTTTTTTCAGGGAAAAGTCACAACCATTCGTTCTCCTTTGTTTCACAAACTAATTTTTATTGTTACTATTAAAAGTACTATTAAAAGCGATAGCACAGCGGTAGGGTGTTCGCCTTACAAGCAGCCAACATGGCCGACCCGAGTTCGATTCCTCCACCCCTCTCGGAGAGCCCGGCAAGCTACCGAGAGTATTCGATATGCCAGACACAGTAACAACAAAGTCTCCAATGGAGACGTTACTGGGCCCGCTCGAGCAAATCGACGATCAACGGGAGGGCCTTTACCTTTACCTTTTTACTATTAAAAGTCTATCAATTACATAAATTTTTATTTTTATAATGTTTATGCACTTAGTTTACTACTATTTTATTAAGTTTATCTGTACACTAATAATCATTTTTAGATTAGATATGTACTTCACCAAGAAGAATGTTAACTTCTAAAAATCTTACCAAAAGATCTGTATCAGATGCAATCTTTGGGCTGTAGCACTGTAGCACTGCCCCACCAATTTGTTCGAGTAGGCCCAGTAACATCTCCATTGTGAGACTTGTTGTTACTGTGTTTGGCATATAAAATATGTCACGGGCAGCTTGCCAGGCTTTGCCATGCAGGCAAAATACTCTTGGTAGCTTGCCAGGCTCTCCAAGAGGGGCGGAGGAATTGAACCTGTATTGGCCAGGTCAGCCATGTGAAAGGCAAATACCCTACCCACTGTGCTATCGCTCCAGCCAATCTTTGGGCTACACATCATAAAGCCCAACTGGAACTGACAGGCAAGAAGGACACATGCCTAACCGGTCGATAGTCGAATGGGTCGAGAGGGAAGGTGAGGATCAAAGAAACTATATACAAGTGGTTGAGAGGGCTAAGTTCTCGTGGAACAGCAGCGTTGATCTTTATTTCAGACGGTCTCTTATACATCTCTATAAGGAACTTGGCAGGTAAAATCACCCATTGTAATTGCAAAAAAACATATTCCCAAGATCGTACATTTCTTTGATCATAACAAACATAAGGAAGCATAATATAATGAAAACAATGTTACTTAGATCAGTAACAGGAAATAATAACAAGGTAGAAATAATAGCAAAGTATACTGAAGAACACTTTGACCCTTCCTGTGTACTTTTCATGATTTACCAAGGTGTTATTTCCTGCATATGCCACAAAATCACAATGCATCCATTTCTTATTAACTTCTCTTGCAAACAGAGGATGATGAAGTATTAACTTCTCTGAAGACTTCAGTTAGCGACATAATGACTACTCCACGTATTAGAGGCGGCGGGACAGAGAGCTATGCCAAGTACACTTGGCCCTCTGAGTGAGGCAGTTCCTAGAGCTAGGTCCACATAAGGACCCTGCATAAGCAGGAAGCTCACTGCACTGCAGACACAGAAGTTACTGGATACTCTTTTACAGGCTAGAGTAAAATTATCAAGAGGATGCTAGCATTTCAAGGACATACATGATAGCAAAGCTTTGGATTTTGTGTAGCTGGATCCAAGAGAGAGGCAAAGCTGAGTTTCTCCTTACCCAGATCAGAGACATTTCCAACCTCCTTCATTTGACCCTGAGCCATCCCTTATGGTGGCTGTGGAAGCTTCCAAGCCCACAGCTTCTATCATTAGGGAGTACTCAGACATTGTACTTAAGGTAGATCAAAAACTTCCAAGGACAAGCAGATTGTCTGTGTGACCATATCCAGAAGTCCTATCCCCTCCATGGAAGAGTCAACCTAAATGATAATGACTAATTTAAAAACTCGACAACAGACTATTTTGTCTCTTCCTTCTCTAGGATGTTTGTCTTATTTCCCCAAAAAGTCTAAGTTTTGGCATACAAATTGTCCCTAAAATTACATGCAAAATCTCCATAATGCTACTGTCAGGATTGTTTTGAATTTGTCTGCATTATTTTCAGAGTTCCGATCTTCAAGTGTACATTTCCTTTTCCAGAACCATAGCATTCGTTTCCAAGCATTGTGATTCTACTGCAATTTCCATTTCATACTCTTTTTTAAAATGTTCCATTTTCAGACTTAAATCCAGTAAAGTTCTGGTCAGCTGGCGATTTTCAAAACGCATTTCCAGCTAAAAGTTAGAAAGAGAATAAGGATTTTTATTAGTCTGAGATAACAGATCAAATGAAACTGCTCTCTGCCGGGATAAATAAGGGCTTTGTGGAGAGGAAAAATAAGATATCAAGAAAGATGTATTTCTCATCTTATTCTCCTGCTCTCACTGCTTGCCCTGGCTATAAAACTGACTCTCTATACAACAAGGCTTTTACCAGATATACAAATAGCTTTCAAAATGGCCTTGAAATGAAAACAAAAATAGCTGATGCACAAAACTGTCCGTATGAAAAATTCCTGTTTGTGGAGAGCTGTTTTCAAGCAGAGGCGAGTGATCTGCAATGAAATCATTTATCTTTATGAGTTTCTGAGTTTCAGTATAACTGCCCTGGGGCCACATGGTCTCTTAGGACCTACACCCATTTACGTGATTGCTTGTCAGTTCAAGTTTTCAGAATTTTAAATGGTCTCCCTGTCAAGGAAAACACTTAACGATCCCTTAGAGGCACAGGTTCAGTGAGATGTACTTATATAATCTAACAATTTCCACTCTAGAGTGAAATTTGTTATATCGTAATGCTGATTTATATTCTCCTTCAATGGGAGTTTGTGAAAGTCTTCGTGTATTAAAAAGTGGATCATTAGACCAGTTGACCTATGAGGCAATCCAACAAAGCTTAGTTTGGTATAATTTTTGTATTTATAGATTAAAACTGAAAACACACTATTTACTAATTTCTTCCATTATAATCTGTTCCTAATGCCATTTGTAGGGATTCTGTCCTCTCTTCATACAATCTTTCATCATCTCACCAACAGGAACAACCCAGGATAAGCAAGAGTGTGTAGTTGGTAAAAAGTAAATATTGATGGTCACTTCCCAGTATCCAAAATGAAACATAAAGTAAATGTAAAGCATAAAGTAAATGAACATCCAAGAAACAACTGTCAGGACATGAAAACATGCACCTTTCCTAATGGAAGTGTTAGTTCACCAGATACTCTATAATTCTGCCCTATTTTTCCTGCTTCACTTCCCTCATGCCAGTCCCTGCTAAAGCTGATCAGAAACCTCGACTGATTCTGAATTGACCCACTTGCTGTATTACAGCTAACCTGTTTAGGAAGCCTTGGCCAACTCTCATACTGCTGAACTCAAGTCAAACGAAAACCCTTTTTAGGTTTCCCAGTTGCCCCTTGGCTTCTGCACACTCTGATACATTCATCTCACAGAACATACTGCACTGAGCTGATAACTAAGGACAGAGGGTTTTTTTGTATTCATAGTTGTATTCCCAATTACCAGTGCACTTCCTAGACACACGACGTAGTGGATTCTCTCTGTTTTTTAAAGGGAGGCTGGATTGGACAGTTGGGTCAGGTGGCTGGATTGATGAACTAATGATCACTATTAATTCTGTGCTTCCATGCCTGGGGTCAAGAAGTAAAATTTAAAAGATGGTTTTCACTGCAGATGGATGTGTTTATACACATCAACTTAGTCAAAGACCAGTATTTTCTCTTATTTTTTTTTCTTTTTGGGTCACACCTGGCAATGTACGGGGGTTATTCCTGGCTCTGCACTCAGGAATTACTCCTGGTGGTGCTGGGGGACCATATGGGATGCTGGGAATCGAACCCAGGTCAGCCACGTGCAAGGCAAACGCCCTACCCGCTGTACTATAACTCCAGCCCCTCATCTCATTTTTTTTTTAATCTGATGACAGCTGTGAACTCTTTCCGATGAAAAGAAAATGCACCTTATGAACACACAAAATGTTATTCACAAATCCTAAAAAATCAATGAGTGCCATGAAGAAGACCAGTTCAAGAAACAACATAAATAATATGTGAAAAGTAGCAACATACCTCTAAATTAATTGATTCATTCATAACATTCCTTAAACCAATGGGCTGGAGCGATAGCACAGCGGTAGGGCTGTGCTATCCCACCCTAGTGCATGATGTGTGCTCCTATGTGTATGCACATAGGAATGATTATTCCTACAGAAATCTGGTTAAAAGCCCATTATCAGACTTCTTCTAGATATGGTGATATATCAAGCATCTACCTTCTTCTGCCTCTTTTTTATGAGCAATCACACATCACGCATTGGTTAAATGGTTGGCAAATATGCTGTGATTATCACAGAAATACAGCATCTACATAGTTGTGTCTCTGGTTTCATTCTGAAAAAGTTTCTTAGCCATTGATACCTATGCTTGTTCCTTTATTTTTTTTTTTTGTAGTGCAATTGACTCCAAGGTTATTATCACTGAGATGTGCCTATGTTCTAGGAACTCTATACAAAATAATCTTGCATAATCCTATCAGTCATTCAATGTAACTATTTTCTCCATTTTACAAATGAGTAACTCAGACCTTCTAATAACAATTCTGAAAGTCACGGGGCCAATAGTTAGCAAAGCTTATAACTATATTATTGTTAAAATGTGTACCCTATTGTATTTGGAATTTATCCCCCCCCACCTTTTCTGCTACTTTACTTGCCTGAGACAACTCCTGGTGAACCAGTAAGCAGATGTTCAGGTTGCAAAGATGTACTCAGAGTATTTGTTCAATACAGTCTTTTCACTTGACTTCAGTATATGTCAATTAAGGTGCAGGGAAGGTAGTAACACCCCCAAGTCACTGGCACAGAGAAAACTGATCTGTGAGCCTTTCAGAATATCCTGCTGACCCATCTCGCATTACTCCAGATCTGTTTCTCTACTAACGAGGTGTCTCCCCACCCCAAGCAGCCCCATGCATATAGTGCAGGTATAGAAGAAAGTCAGGTGTTTCTACAATATGGTTGAGTCAGATAATTCATCCCTGTCAAATTCAAATTATTCTTATGAATAGATTTACTACCTTTAACCCATCTTAAATTCAGAAGCAGGATAAAAGTTCTGCTAAAATTCTTTTTGATGCTATTATTTGTTTGTTTACAGACTTTCATGATTACGTTTCAGTCATACAATGGTTGAGTATCCATCCCTCCACCAGTGCTCATTCTCCACCACCGATGTTCTCAGTATCCCTCCCACCACCCTCACCCCATCCCCCCTCCGCCTTTGTTGTAGGCACATACCCTTTTACTCTCTCTCTCCTTTTGGGTGTTATGGTTTGCAATACAGGTAGTAAGTGACCATTATGTTTGGTCCATAGTGTACTTTCAGCATGCATTTCCCATCCCGAGTGAGCCCTCCAAGCGTCCTTTGCTTGGTGGTCCCTTCTCTATCTCAACTGCCTTTTCCCCCAGCATGTGAGGCCTGCTTCCAAGCTGTGGAGAAATCCTCCTGGCCCTTATCTCTACTATCCTTGGGTGTTAGACCCTCATTATTTTGCTTTATATTCTGCAAATGAGTGCAGTCATTCTATGTTTGTCCCTCTCTTTCTGACTCATTTCACTTAACATGATATTCTCCATGTTGATCCATTTATATGCAAATTTCATGACTTCATCTTTTCTAACAACTGCATAGTATTCCATTGTGTAGATGTACCAGAGTTTCATTAACCAGTTATCTGTTCTTGGGCACTCAGGTTTTTTTTCCAGATTCTGGCTATTGTAAATAATGCTGCAATAAACACACAAGTGCAGTTAGCAATTCTACTTTTTTGCATCTCTGGGATATATTCCCAGAAATGGTATTGCTGGGTCAAATGAGAGCTCAATTTCTAATTTTTTGAGAAACGTCCATATTGTTTTCCAAAAGTTGGTAATCCCACCAGCAGTGAAGGAGAGTCACTTTCTCCCCACATCAATACCAACACCGGTTGCCTTTGTTTTTTTGGATGTGTCCCAGTCATTGTGGTGTGAGATGATATCTCATTGTTGTTTTAATCTGCATCTCCCTGATGATTAGTGATGAAGAGCATTTTTTCATGTGCCTTTTGGCCATTCAGATTTCTTCTTTGAGAAAGTTTCTGTTCAGTTCATTGCCCCATTTTCTAATGGGATTGGATGTCTTCTTTCTGTTAAGATTCTTAAACTCAAACAATTTACTGATGGTTAAATTAGTCCTAAATTAGTGGTTTTGGCTTACTCTGATTTCTTTTAATCTGGTTTCTTCTGAATTTTGTCTATAGTAGAAAAATGTCATCTAAAATATTGACTCTAGTCCCTCCTGCTTAACATTTGGAATGTTACTCTGACATTAAAAATCTACAATTTTAAGAAACATTTTACTACACCCTGGCTGAATTCTTACCAAAGTTTAGAGTAAAATTTGCAGAATTAAAGATAAAGTTGCCCCTGGGTGACCCACCTATCAATCCTATGAGAAATTTCATTAACATGTCTTCCTCCAAGATATATATATATTTATATGTATATAATTTCCCTTTGGAGAACTTTCCACATAATGGTCTCACTTTTTTTTTTATTGATTTAAAGCACTTAAAAATCCGTGCTTCTAGGTTCTACCGATTAAGCCAGCAAAACTCACAGTGTAAAAAGGAGCAGACAGGATAATGTTACGTCCTGCCCCAGAGCAAAAGGTTCTTTATGAGCAAATTCCAGCTTTGCCAGATATAAGAACCCAAACTTCTGCGTTGGAAAGCTGGAGAAAGATTATTGAGGTATTCTCACGACGCTAGAAGACGCAACAGGTAGATGCCAGCATCCCGCTTCCCGCAGGACCCCTTCCCTCCCTGACGCCTCTGGTTGGAGTGAGGACCACAGCACCGACAACCGCAGGACAACAGGACAAGAGTTGAGTCCGGGAAACACCCACTACCCGTGCCCTGGTCCCTGTCGCTGCTTGAGACCACGTGGGTGCATGCCTGGAACCCCAATGGGGGTCCCCGCAGTGCCGGATGCTCACCAGCTCGCAGCGCAGCCAGGCCAGGGCGCTCTCCACGCGCGCGCGTCGCTGCATCTCCAGCAGCGACGCCCAGGCCGCCGCCTCCCAGGAGCATCCCGAGGCCCCGCGCCGCCGGGTCCGCTGGAAGGCGGGCGCCAACCGCCGCCTAAGGTCTTCCAGTGATGAGCGGGCCTCCCCTGGTTGGCCCTCGGTCTTGCTGCCTTCGAGGAAGCCGTGAGCAGAAAGTGCAACGGAGGACCGGAGCCCGCCTGGACCAGGGCCCTGATGGTTCCCCGGGCAAGTTCTCTGCAGGTCGGGGCGGGCGTACCCAGGGCCAGTCCCGGAGACTCGGGGAAGCGGTAGCCGCTCCATTGCGTGGACCGGCCGTTAGTTTCCCGGTGCACGGCTCAGGCGGCTCCCGGGCGGCGGGCACGCAAAGTGGAACGCAGCCAATGCTTCTCCCAGGCCTTATCTCTGTCCTCCCCATGGACAAGGAATGGGGGAGTGGTCCCCGCCGGAGGTTTCACGCTGGTTTACTGCCCCCTCGTTTCAAGTTTTTTCTCTTTGGGGAGGTGAGGTGGTGTTCTGGGCCACACCTAAAGTGCTCAGGATGTTCTGTGCTCAGAGATCACTCCCAGGACCTTCAGCAGTGTCCTCTGGAACTGGGCGGACTCCGCAAGACAAGCCTTCAGAACTACTTCTTCCGCAGAGGATCACTTTCTGTTTTAAGGAGACTTAGTCCAAGTAAAAGGAATATAAAGTACAGATAGAAGAATTGAGAGCAAAGGGCAGAATATTTGGTCACAAAGGTTGTCCCTTCTCACATGCTGGGGGAAAAGGGAGCTGAGATAGAGAAGGGACCACTAAGTGAATGATGCTTGGAGGGCTCAGTCCGGATGGGAGATGCTGCTGAAAGTAGACTATAGACCAAACATGATGGCCACTTACTACTTGTATTGTAAACCATAACACCCAAAAGGAGAGAGAGAGTGTGTGTGCCTGCCACAGAGGAGGATGGAGGTTGGGAGGTGGGGTGGGGGTGGCAGGAGGGCTTCTGGGAATATTGGTGGTGAAGATTGGGCACTGGTGATGGGATAGGTACTCAATCATTGCGTGATTGAAATGTAATCAGGAAAGTTTGTAAGTCTGTAACTATATCTCATGGTGATTCATTCACAGCACTGTAGCACTGTCCTCATGTTGTTTATCAATTTGCTCAAGTGGGCACCAGTAACGTCTCACAACAAATTGTGAGACTTGTTGTTACTGTTTTTGGTATATTGAATATGTAGCTTGCCAGGCTTTGCCATGCGAACGAGATACTCTCAGTAGCTTGCCGGGCTTTCCGAGAGGGGCGGAGAGGGATGGAGGAATCGAACCCGGGTCGACTGCGTACAAGGCAAATGCCTAACCTGCTGTGCTATGGCTCCAGCCCAAAATACTATTAAAAAAAATAGTTGTCCCTTACACATCATCCCCTTGAAATAACTTTTGGGGGTGGGGTTGGCATACCCTGCAGTGCTCAGGGGTAGCTCCTTATTCTGTGCCCAGGGATCACTCCAGGCAGGGTCAAGGGACCATGTAGGCTTCCCATAAACCAGGTCTCTGCGTGCAAAGCAAGTGCCCCAACCCTCCCCCACTTTAAAAAAAAAATTCTACTCTTAACCAGAAATATAGTTAGATGTTGGAGGATATACAATAAAAAAAGTTAAATGTAATTAGTTCCCACATCTCTTCCCTGGGGATTGACAACAATAAATAAAAGAAGCCTTGAAG
The DNA here is from genome assembly GCF_029834395.1 of Sorex fumeus. Classification (NCBI taxonomy): domain Eukaryota; kingdom Metazoa; phylum Chordata; class Mammalia; order Eulipotyphla; family Soricidae; genus Sorex; species Sorex fumeus. Next base: position 64,222,571 of record NW_026606059.1, read on the forward strand.
GGAGGACATTGGGAGTTTGAAAGAATGTAGCTTTCCCCAGAGCCAACATGTACTGCTGGTTCCTAAGCTCTGACTCTTATCAATACTTAACTCCTTTCTGCTGCTTTCACATTTATAGAGGGTTTTAAACAAAAAAATAAAAGAAAGATTCCTTTTACCCTACATGTGTTATAATTCCCAAAGTTCAGTAAACAATAAAAAGGATGGCAGAGATGTTGGTCCAGTATTCTTCTCTGAGAGTTCATTCAATAAGATTTAGAAGGCACCAACAAGAATCCAGGTCTGTGGCTGACATTGAAGGCAGAACAAATTGTTATTACTGTTTCTATGTGCCAGGGGCTTCTCATGGATTAACCCTTCTTCACAACCTTGTGAAATCGGTACTATCATTTTCTGCTATTACAAATAAGGCAGTTAAGACCGAGGTCAAATCGTGTGCCAAAGGTGGTAACAATTGGTGTGTGTGTGTGTGTGTGGTCAGGAGAGGATTTGCAGGAGATCTAGCCTGTGTTCTGCACCACTGGACCAGTCCCTGGATACACAGTCACTCTAAAGAAGAAGTTTCTTGTTTTACGTTTTAGGTGAATAAACTTTATTTTTGAAGAGTCTGTGTTCAAAGCAGATTTAACTCTGCTGAAATGAGTGCTTAAGGCTCAGTGGGATAAGAAGGAATATAGGTTAGTAGGTTAGTAGGTTTCTGCACATAATCTTCCATAGTTAGCATATATTACTTCATAAGCTAATCATAATAAAAATATCAATTGAAGGACCAGAAAGATAGCACATGTGTCTCCCTTGCACACAGACATCTCATTTAGTTTCCTTAGCCCTGCCTTGAGGAATCCCTGAGCATCACCAGGTGTGACCCCTCCCCCAATTTTTTTACTCTATTACTGTTTATTACTTCATAGTCTGCAGAAACATTTGAAGATGTATTTTGTTGGTAGAAATTATGAAAATTTGGATGATCGCCTAGCAAAAAACAGACTGTACATTTTAGGTTTAGGATTTCTTTCTGCTTTTGTTTATTTTGATGATAAGTGGATGAAATTTAAAAACCAGCACGCGTAAATGTATAGTATAAATGTTTAAAGTAAGTTTGCTGCCATGAATTTTTTTGTATCTGGTTTAAGACCTATTACTTCAATAATAATTTTGGTTAAACTTAATTTAATTCAATAAAACAGTGAATGGTATATGTTCAGTGTTAAGAGTTTGGAGTGTGTGTGTGTGTGTGTGTGTGTGTGTGTGTGTGTGTGTGAACCATGTGAAGGAGATAGAACAATATATAAGTCACAGTTCTTGCCCTCTGAAAAATTAGAACTTGAGGGAGAAAATTCACTCAATCATGTTCAGCAACATTTATTATTGTTTTGGCCCCACTTCACACTTATTATATAATAAGAACAGTGTGGGTGCATGAGTTCCAAAGGCGAACAATAAATAAAAAGTCGTCTTTTATAATAGATTGATTTTACCACAAATTAATAATTGAGTTTTTTCAGCTGTGGTGTAGGTTGAATTTTACTTTTTTTTTACACAGAGAAGCACTGGGAAAGTAGAGATATTTTGTTAGAAAATACATGTTATCCATTGTTTCATAACAAGTCAGTTCCACTTTTGTAGCTCAAAACAAGTGTGAAGTGGGGCCAAAGCAATAATATATTGATTAGAGCATTTGCCTTATACATTGACCTGGGTTCAATCCCCAGCATCCCATGCAGTTCCCTGAACATGATTCCCCAAGTACCACCAGGAGTAACTGAGTATAGGGCCAAAAATTATCTCCTGAGAATCACTAGGTGTGTCCCAACACACACACACACACACACACACACACACACACACACACACACACTCCAAACAAAAACACAAAAAAAGTATAAACATTTTGGTGTTTCATAGCATCTATGGGCAAGAATTTGGAGGCAGCTTAGATAATGATCTGGGACGTAAATGGTTTTGTAGTCAAAAGTTACTGAAAATTACTTGAAACTGGATGTTAAAGAAGAGAGATAACCTGCATGCAAAGTAGATAACTCACAGAGCTGGCAGTTTTGATCTTGGTTGGGAGCAAATCCAAAACACTGGCATCAAATGCTGCTGAGGATGTGAAACAACAAGAATTCTCATTCATCGCTGGTGGGTATGCAGAACAGATAGCCACTTGAAAGACAGTCTGATTCATACAAAACTAAACTGAGTCTTCCCATGAGCAATTCTTTCCTTTGATATTTACCCAAAACTACTGAACACTTAAGAACGTATGAAAACTTGCACATGGGGCCAGAACAGCAAGTAGGGCACTTGCCTTACATGAGGCTGAACCCAGCAACATGTTTTTATTCATTGATAAAAACAAATGGGTTCACAAGGCATGAAATACATAAAGGAATTTTTAATGGGACCAGATCTAAGAAAAGAACATAGTAGGAAATATAAACCTACGTGACATTCTGGAAAAGGCAAAAGTATGCAGAAAATAAAAAGATCTGGTTATCAGGAACTGAGAGGAGGAAGAGGTGAATAAGTCCAACCCAAAGGTATTTAGGGTAGTGAATTCATTCTGCATCATACTATAATGATGAATCTGTATCGTTATACATTGATTCAGATGGATACAATGTGTAAACCTAAGAGTGAATTCTAAGTATGAACTTCCAATAATGACATGTCAACATAGTTTTATCATTTGTAGTACACTATATTGATAGTGGGAGAAGTTATGTGAAGTGTAGAAGGGTGAAGGTAATTAACTACATAAAAGACCTTTCAAACACAAGCTGGATGTAGATAGACATAGAGATAAGTACAGGTACAGATATTGATATGTTTATGAAGATAGGCACAATATTGATAAAACAAAATGCAAATGCAGATAAGTGCATAATTTATACCATCATTAACATCCTACATTAGGTTTCTTTTGTCTTTGTTTTTAATCCATGGGAACCAGAGGATCAAAGAAGGTAACAGATTTGAGTGAAGTGATATAATGAAATAGGAAATAAATAACTGGTGTTGAATTTGATTCCTGATCTCTTTTGCCACAGGGGTTGTACTTACCAGGCATTATACAGCTGCCGAAGCATTAAAAAACCCCAAGAAGTTTGAAATTTAAAACTTAGAGTTTACCTTAGTTGCCTTGACCAATTCTTCCCTCGCTCAAATGTTATCTTGTTCCTGCCTTTACATATAGCAGGGTCAGTTTCTCTCAGAACTTTTGTTTTGTTGTTGATTTGCTTAATTAGTGCTGAATAAATAGCTCTACTCCTACATTAAAAAGAAAAGAAAAGAAAAGGAAAAATGAGTCAAGTCTGAATTTCTTGCAGCAAAACAAGGCTGTTTACAAGTGAGTCCGGTGGATATTTCAAAGTGCCAATGATCATCATGGTCACGGTCATGGTCCTCCCGTTGTTCATCAATTTGTTTGAGCGGGCCCAGTAACGTGTCCATCGTGAGACTTGTTGTTACTGTGTTTGACATATCGAATACGTCACGGGGAGTTTGCCAGGCTTTGCTGTGCGGGCAAGATACTCTCTGTAGCTTGCTGGGCTCTCCCAGAGGGGCGGAGGAATCGAACTGGGGTAGGCAGGGTCAGCCTCGTGCAAGGCAAACGCCCTACCCACCATGCTATTGCTTTAAATAAATGGTGACTTACATTATTGTTCAAAATTTTCTCTGCCTCATTTATTCTGTCTGGGATCAAACCCAGAATCTCACATACCAAGCAGACCAACTACCAAATAATCTTTTATTAGATATTTAAAGATATAAAAAATAGAAGAACATAAAGAATAGGTTATTTTTTTAAATGCAGGGAACACACAGTTTAAAGGTAAGAAATTTCTGATCTCTAATGAAGCTACAATTATCTTTATTACTTAGCAATAATCATAATTTATATACAGAGATTCCAGTTAGGAAAACGAGAAAGATTGGGGTGAAGTGGTATGTCTGAGAAGGAATGAAAGCTCCTACCTTCCCCCCATACTATGTATCACTTCTATTTGACTATTGATTCAAATCATTGTTTAATTTCTAATATATCAGTCATCTAGTGAGATAGTATATGTAGTCAGTATGTTTGCCTCTTGTCATAAGACCATTTTTCTACTCCACTAACCTCTGACTTTGTCACAAGAATTGCTTAAGTCATTGAACTTGACTAGAGAAGTCCAGGGTGATTTCCTAGCAAAAGTTTCAGATGCTGTGATCGAATCTGGCCTGCTTTCTCTTCCAAAAGTGTTCTAGGTCAGAAGCCCGCCCGCTCCTCTCTGGAAAGAAAGATGGCGGCCGCACGGGAGCCTTGTGGAAAGCGGGTTTGAGCCGGGCTCGGGGGAGCGGCGGGGACCTCATGGGAAGGGGGGCTTTGTGGGCCGTCCCCCACGCCCCACCGAGGTCGCCAGCTGCCCCCCACGAGCAGCTCTCCGGCACGGCCACGGCCCCGGAGACACAAGGACTTAGCACAGAGAACCAGCCGCTTGGAGCAGAAAAGCAAATGGACATGTGTTGATCCGCGCCACCAAGCCTGCCCGGAGGGGGAAGGGCATTGACCAGCCCGCCCGCTCCTCTCTGGAAAGAAAGATGGCGGCCGCACGGGAGCCTTGTGGAAAGCGGGTTTGAGCCGGGCTCGGGGGAGCGGCGGGGACCTCATGGGAAGGGGGGCTTTGTGGGCCGTCCCCCACGCCCCACCGAGGTCGCCAGCTGCCCCCCACGAGCGGCTCTCCGGCACGGCCACGACTCCAGGGCACAGAAACCAATCTCTTAACTAGCTAACTTTTAATAGAAATTCTTCCAGGGTCAATAAGTAAAATAGCAGAAATCTAAAACCATCATTTTATTCTTAAACCAAGTTGTAGAAAGCAAATCATTTCACAACGCTGTTTCAGCATGTCTGATTGGGGGGGGGGGGTCGTAAACTCTAAACAATAATTGTGCATCTTCTATCGAAATAATCTATCTAGTCAAAGTAGATAGAGTATTAACTAGAACTGATCTGCCTCACAAAGAATTGGGAGGGGTGGGAGGTGGGGGTCTATTGGGGTTCGGGGTTAAAAATGAGTATTGGTAAAGGGAAATGTGTTTGGTATCTACATGACTGAGACCTAAACCCGAAAGCTCTGTAACTTTTCCCACAGTGATTCAATAAATAAATAAATTATAAAAAAAAATAAAAAAAAATAAAAAAAAAAGTGTTCTAGGTCAGAGAGTTTCTAGATCTTAGAACAAAGATACCATGAGATTCCTCTGAATCTTTCCTATTCTGAGGGTATAATTTAAGTGATAAGTAAAGTAACAACGCATGGAGAAAAACATGCTTACTTTTTTGTTGTTGTTGTTTATTTTTTATTTATTTATTATTTTTAAATTTTTTATTAGTGAATCATGGGAGGGATATTGGGGTCATTGGTGGTGGAGAATGGGCACTGGTGGAGGGATGGGTACTCAATATTGTATGACTGAAACATAAACTCAAAAGTTTGTAAGCATGCTTACTTTTTTGAAAGAGCTGATATTATGTTCTCCTTTTAATTTCCTTTCTTTCCTAAGAATAGCATCTAGAGTCCTGGTAAATTGAAATTTCACTGGATCATTTCTGCAGATAGATTTACAGAAGATTATTTGCCTCAGAAAAGAAAAATCTAGTTGCTGGAAGCTACAAAAGATTCTCATAACTATCCAAATGTATTTGCTCTTTTATTAGATGCATTCAGATGAACTACAAAAGTCATGTGTGAAATATAAATAACAGTAACCTTTTATCGACATAATATATGAAAGCTCATACACAAGATACACTATAATTCTCGACTGTCAGTTTATAGTCTGAGAAAAGCATCACAGCCTCATTTATACACCAAATGTAAAAAGAGACATGTTTCTTTTAATATAGCTTTGACTATTTATCTTGTCTACACGCTTCATGTCTTAAAGACATTTCAATGACAGCCTTTTTCTAAGATTCTACTAAACATGACATCAGAAAACTGCACAAACTAAAAAAGTTATGGCACTTTTCTGCAAGGTCTTTTGTGTACTATAATATCAAAGTGCATTGAGAAATAGAATAAATGTCAAATTTATCCAAACAGTACGTATGATACCTCCTGTAACACAGACATTTATATTTCAAGATCCATAAGTGAATGGTGTTTTTTGACAATTTTCACCTTGACAATTTGACAATTTTCACCTTGAGCTTTCTTTTTCAGTTAAAGTAAATAACATCCAGTCACAATCAGCATGTGCTTACTGAATTGCACTCAGTGTGATCACTGTTGTAATAAAAATACAGAAGTAGAGAAATATATTAACAAATACGTCTTTTTGTGACTGATGACTCAGACTGCAATAAAAAGGGTTAGTTTACAGAAACATTTTTAACATTTAGGTAGGAAGCGTCTAGGATGTCCCTTTTTATTCCATCAGCCTGAGGAACTGATTGTTGCTGATTGTTTCCACAGTCTTGGGAGAGAGCTAGAGTAAGAATTCTTCCCATCAGACTTTCAGGAAACAATGCAGCCTCACCCAGGAACCTTTCCTGCAGCCTCTCAGAACTTGAGGCAAACTACACCAAATTCCTGAAATCAAAAATTTTGAGATAGTAAATGCTTGTTATTTTTAACTTATTAGGTTTTTCTAAATGTGTTTTAAAAATCCTAACAGCAATTTTTTTGATATGTGTAGCTTTTTTTTTTTTGTAGGACTGTTGTATGTGACAGACATACAAAAAACTGCATTCAGCTTGAGTTTGGAGACATCTTGTGAAGTTGTTAACATAATTCATGTGATAAAAAAAGGCCTTGCTTCAAAATTTCCTCCTTCCCTTTTTATTATTGTTATTTGTGAGAAGAACTCTTAAAATATATTCGAAAATTTAAGAGTCTGTTGTAGAAGGGGGGTTAGCTCTATACTATACAATAGATTTCTAACATTCACCTTCTCTAAGTGAAACTTTATATGCTCTAACTCCCCTCCCTCTAACCCCTAACAGCTGCCATTTTACTCTTTTGCTTTTACAAGTTTTTATTTTTATTCCTCATGCTAGTGGTATCATGTAGAATTTGTCCTGTGTCTGGATTATTTCACATAGCATGATGACCTCCTAACTTACCCATGAGTCATAAATATTAAGATTTTATTTTTCTTGTGGCTAATATTTTATTCATTATTAAAATTGTATTCATATACATAGAATTTTTAATTAGATGCACAAATTTTCATTTTATTTGTGAGTCACATTTTCTTTATCCATTCGTCTGTTGATGGATATGAACGTTGCTAACATGTCTTGGCTATTTTTAAAATGCTGCAATGAACATGAAAGTACCAGTATACTTCAATGAGATCCCTCAATAAAAGTATTTAAGTAGAAAAACAATGTTGGTCTAGTGAACCTAGGTAGTGAACTCTGAGTTCACTACACATAGGTTTTATCCACTGGGCAAAAAAAGGGCCAATTCTTTGCCCAGAAAACCATTTCTATCTGACCTATGTTAAGTTTATAAGAGAGTTAGAATTTCTATTAGAACTGTGTTTTTTTCTGTAATTTTCCATTGAAGGGCATTGCTTCTTATACCTCATTTATATAGTTCTGGGCTGGAGTGATAGCACAGCAGTAGGGCATTTGCCTTGCATGCAGCCAGCCCGGCCGAGCCAGGTTCGGTTCCTCCACCCCTCTCAGAGACTCCGGCAAAGTACCGAGAGTATCTCGCCTGCATGACAAAGCCTGGCAAGCTACCCGTGATGTATTCAATATGCTAAATACAGTAACAACAAGTCTCAAAATGGAGACATTACTGGGCCTGCTAGAGCAAATCGATGAACAACAGGAGGACAGTGCTACAGTGCTATACAGTTCTATAAAGACCAAGGTAATTCAATCATAATTACACTGACAACCTCTGACAGGTACAGAATAGAAAAGCATTCTAGGGGGCAGAGTGATAGTACAGCATTAGGGCATTTGCCTTGCACATGGCCAACCTGGGTTTGATCCCCAGCATCCCGTATGGTCCCTGAGCACTGTCAAGAGTAATTTCTGAGTGCAGAGCTAGGAATAAGCCCTGAGCATCACTGGGGTGACCCCAAAATTTTAAAAAAGCATTCTAGAAATGATGATGTAGATCACTTAATCACTTGACATCCCTTTACTCATCGATTTGCTCGAGCGGGCACCAGTAACATCTCCATTCATCCCTGTCGCATACTAGTGTAGCCCAATGGTGTCTGCTTGTTCTAGCAAAACAAAGAGCCTCAAACCAACCATTCAGGGTCTTGAGGAAGACCATCTCGTAGGTGGGCGGCCACACAGTCTTCTGACGTCCCATGGAATCCAGTCGGTAATGACCCTAGTCCAGTGGTCATCTCTAAATCTCATTACGTGTCCAGTCCATCTGATTTTCGACGCCTTGGCAAACAAGACAGCATCCCTGACTCTTGATCGTTGACAGAGGTCTGAACTCCAGATTCTTTCTCTCATTTGAGTGAAACGTGATACTCCAAGCACAGCTCTTTTGATTCCTCTTTGGGAGACCCAAATAGCCATCTCATCCTGTTTTTGTAGGGCCCAGGTCTCTGAGGCATATGTTAATGCAGGAAGAACAGTAAAATTGAAGAGATGTGCCTGGAGCTGGAGGTTCTTCATCCTCTTAGCTATTTCTTCGACGCTCTTGAAGGTGTTCCAAGCCACTCTCTTCCTCCTGCGCAACTCAGGTGCCAGGTCATTTATCATGTTGACTTCTCAACCTAGGTACACATAACTGTTGCATTTGGAGATGGTCATTTCGTTGAGAATGAATGGAGCGTCAGGAATGAGACTGTTTCTCATGAACATTGTCTTTGTGAGATTCAACTGTAATTCGAACTTTCCACACTCACAGTCAAAGTTGGCCAGCATTTATGCCACTTGGCTAATGTTTGGTTTTACTTCACTACCTCCACTACCCAGCCGCCATCATGCTCCAGGATGCTTTCTGGACGCTCGGGCTGAGCACGAGTGAAGCTCCACAGAACAAGATAAGTGGAACTCTGAGACCTTGGACTCCAGACTCAACGGACCTAGGGACAGAGATCCTCTGCCTGCTCCCACAAACCACAGGTGACGAAGGGATTAAAACCAGGAGCCCCACCCTACCCTGACCTGTCTGCCTCCACCAACCGCTGGCGACCCAGGGATTGGATCACGCAAGAAGACCCACCCTACTGGTACCAGATAAATACCTCACCAAAAGACCTCCACTACCTCACTACCTCCACTACCCAGCCGCCGCCACATTCCAGGACACATCATAAAACACTTAATACCCATCTTCCAGGACTGCTGCACCATATTTGATAGATTCAAATATGGTTTGAACCATGGGAACACCTACAAGGGTGATTAGAAATCAACAAAAGTCTCTATCCCTCTCAGAGAGCCTGGCAAGCTACTGAGAGTATTCTGCCCACACAGCAGAGCCTGGCAAGCTATCTGTGGCATATTTGATATTCCAAAACCAGTAAATACAATGGGTCTCATTCCCCTGACCCTGAAAGAGCCACCAATACGGCAGCATTGAGAAGGATGCAGAAGGAGAGTCTGGGGAAAGAAAGATGGCGGCCGCACGGGAGCCTTGTGGAAAGCGGGTTTGAGCCGGGCTCGGGGAAGCGGGGGGGACCTCATGGGAAGGGGGGCTTTGTGGGCCGTCCCCCACGCCCCACCGAGGTCGCCGGCTGCCCCCCACGAGCGGCTCTCCGGCACGGCCACGGCCCCGGAGGCACAAGGACTTAGCACAGAGAACCAGCCGCTTGGAGCAGAAAAGCAAATGGACTTGTGTTGATGCGCGCCACCAAGCCTGCCCGGAGGGGGAAGGGCGTTGACCGGCCCGCCCGCTCCTCTCTGGAAAGAAAGATGGCGGCCGCACGGGAGCCTTGTGGAAAGCGGGTTTGAGCCGGGCTCGGGGAAGCGGGGGGGACCTCATGGGAAGGGGGGCTTTGTGGGCCGTCCCCCACGCCCCACCGAGGTCGCCGGCTGCCCCCCACGAGCGGCTCTCCGGCACGGCCACGGCCCCGGAGGCACAAGGACTTAGCACAGAGAACCAGCCGCTTGGAGCAGAAAAGCAAATGGACTTGTGTTGATGCGCGCCACCAAGCCTGCCCGGAGGGGGAAGGGCGTTGACCGGCCCGCCCGCTCCTCTCTGGAAAGAAAGATGGCGGCCGCACGGGAGCCTTGTGGAAAGCGGGTTTGAGCCGGGCTCGGGGAAGCGGCGGGGACCTCATGGGAAGGGGGGCTTTGTGGGCCGTCCCCCACGCCCCACCGAGGTCGCCGGCTGCCCCCCACGAGCGGCTCTCCGGCACGGCCACGGCCCCAGAGGCACAAGGACTTAGCACAGAGAACCAGCCGCTTGGAGCAGAAAAGCAAATGGACTTGTGTTGATGCGTGCCACCAAGCCTGCCCGGAGGGGGAAGGGCGTTGACCGGCCAGCCCGCTCCTCTCTGGAAAGAAAGATGGCGGCCGCACGGGAGCCTTGTGGAAAGCGGGTTTGAGCCGGGCTCGGGGAAGTGGCGGGGACCTCATGGGAAGGGGGGCTTTGTGGGCCGTCCCCCACGCCCCACCGAGGTCGCCGGCTGCTCCCCACGAGTGGCTCTCCGGCACGGCCACGGCCCCGGAGGCACAAGGACTTAGCACAGAGAACCAGCCGCTTGGAGCAGAAAAGCAAATGGACTTGTGTTGATGCGCGCCACCAAGCCTGCCCGGAGGGGGAAGGGCGTTGACCGGCCCGCCCGCTCCTCTCTGGAAAGAAAGATGGCGGCCGCACGGGAGCCTTGTGGAAAGCGGGTTTGAGCCGGGCTCGGGGAAGCGGCGGGGACCTCATGGGAAGGGGGGCTTTGTGGGCCGTCCCCCACGCCCCACCGAGGTCGCCGGCTGCCCCCCACGAGCGGCTCTCCGGCACGGCCACGGCCCCGGAGGCACAAGGACTTAGCACAGAGAACCAGCCGCTTGGAGCAGAAAAGCAAATGGACTTGTGTTGATGCGCGCCACCAAGCCTGCCCGGAGGGGGAAGGGCGTTGACCGGCCCGCCCGCTCCTCTCTGGAAAGAAAGATGGCGGCCGCACGGGAGCCTTGTGGAAAGCGGGTTTGAGCCGGGCTCGGGGAAGCGGGGGGGACCTCATGGGAAGGGGGGCTTTGTGGGCCGTCCCCCACGCCCCACCGAGGTCGCCGGCTGCCCCCCACGAGCGGCTCTCCGGCACGGCCACGGCCCCGGAGGCACAAGGACTTAGCACAGAGAACCAGCCGCTTGGAGCAGAAAAGCAAATGGACTTGTGTTGATGCGCACCACCAAGCCTGCCCGGAGGGGGAAGGGCGTTGACCGGCCCGCCCGCTCCTCTCTGGAAAGAAAGATGGCGGCCGCACGGGAGCCTTGTGGAAAGCGGGTTTGAGCCGGGCTCGGGGAAGCGGCGGGGACCTCATGGGAAGGGGGGCTTTGTGGGCCGTCCCCCACGCCCCACCGAGGTCGCCGGCTGCCCCCCACGAGCGGCTCTCCGGCACGGCCACGACTCCAGGGCACAGAAATCAATCTCTTAACTAGCTAACTTTTAATAGAAATTCTTCCAGGGTCAATAAGTAAAATAGCAGAAATTCAAAACCGCGCGGCCGCGACATCATTTTATTCTTAAACCAAGTTCTAGAAAGCAAATCATTTCACAACGCTGTTTCAGCATGTCTGATTGGGGGGGGGGGGGGTCGTAAACTCTAAACAATAATTGTGCATCTTCTATCGAAATAATCTATCTAGTCAAAGTAGATAGAGTATTAACTAGAACTCATCTGCCTCATAAGAATTGGGAGGGGTGGGAGGTGGGGGTCTATTGGGGTTCGGGGTTAAAAATGAGTATTGGTAAAGGGAAATGTGTTCGGTATCTACATGACTGAGACCTAAACCCGAAAGCTCTGTAACTTTTCCCACAGTGATTCAATAAATAAATAAATTAAAAAAAAAAAAAAAAAAAAAAAAAGAAGGAGAGTCTGATAAAATCTCAAGTCTGAACTAGGCTGTCAAAAATGATTGTCTGTACTTTCAATGCACGTATGCTGGCATCAGATGCATCCATCGAGGACCTGATGTTACAAGCACGAAAGATCAAGTACAACATCATTAGTCTGACCGAGACGAGAAGACATCAACCACATCACTCCATTTTCGACACTGGATAAGAACTGTTCCTTGGAACATGCGACAAAAGAAGCGTTGGTGGTGTCAGTGTCCTTGTCAATACGAACCTAGCCAGGAGCACTGATTCATTCGAATGACTAACAACCAGAATTGAATGATTGCACTTGAATAGATGTGGCTCACTGCCTGCAGTTTCTATCTTCGTTGTCTATGCACCAACATCCAATTATGGTGAAGGAGAAATTGAGAAGTTCTACATGGAGCTGGAGAAGTTCTATAAAGAAGACCACACCTTCTACAAGATCTTTGTCGGTGATTTCAAAGCCAAGATAGGACCAAGAAGATCAGACGAAGAACTCCACATCACGACCCATGGGCTAGAATGGAACAAACAGGATGAGAGACTGTCTGAGTTCATCATATCAACCAAAACCATCCATGGTAACTCTCGGTTCCAGAAAGATGAATCCAAACATTGGACATGGGAGTCTCCCAGTGAATGGTTCAACAACGAAATTGACCATATCATATTCAATTGACAGTCTTGCCTGACCAATGTCACTATTGTCCCAAAATTCCAAACGGGATCAAACCACCGTCTCCTTCATGCAAAATTCTACTTCACAGAGCAGGGAGAAAGGGCCGCAAAGTTTAAGAAGAGAAGTCCCAGAACAATCACCAACTGGGAGCTCTTTGGCACTATTGCGGCAACATGGGAAGATGCCGTCGTTGACATCATCGACGAGGAATATGATCGACTGGTTCAGCACCTCCATAATTGTGTGAGGAATGCCAAGAGAGAGATAGCCACCAAAAAAAAGCCTGTCTTTGAAAACTCTTGAGCTTATTCACCAACGTGACTTGGTGCATGCCTAAGGCAACCGCAAGCGAACATCGAGCTCACAAAGCAGTGCAGAGATGAGATAAAGGAAGACTTCAAAGAGAGAAGAGCAGCAGTGCTGGTAGATGTGGCAGAAGCCAGGAAAAGCGTTCGCAATGCCCACCTGTCCTTCGCCAACTACAAGACCAAGATGACTGCCCTCCAAAGTCCTGATGGATCTATCACATCTTCCAGAAGGGCAGTGAAGAAGATTATCCATGACTTCTACTCAGATCTCTTTGACAGCCACATCCACCTGCCCACATACCAAATTCCTCAGGGTGGATATGTTGTTCCCAACGTTCTCCCCTCTGAAATCCGACATGCCATTTCATCGGTAAAGAAGCGAACAGCACCTGACCCAGACAAGGTCAGACCTGAACACCTGAAGAACCTGCCATCAGTACTCATCAATGCACTGGCTCAGCTCTTCACACACTACCTGATTGAACGCAAGGTTCCATCCCAATGGAAAGCCAGCAGAACTGTACTATTGTACAAGAAGGGAGACATCCACGACATTGGCAACTATCTCCTGATCTGCCTGTTGTCTGTCATCTACAAGCTGTTCACGCGAGTCATTCTTAATAGGATTAGCAGAACACTAGATGAAGGACAACCATGCGAGCAATCCGGATGTTGAAAAGGATTCAGCACGATTGACCATATCCACACGATAACCAAGCTTATTGAGGTTTCTTGGGAGTTCAAGATGCCGCTCTGTCTAACGTTCATTGATTTAAAGACCTTTGATTCTATTGAGACTGAAGTGGTCATTGAAGCCCTGGCCAAATAGGGCATTCAAACTCAATACATCAGGATCCTCTGTGAGCTGTATTATGGATTCACTACCAGAATCTCACCATTCTACAAAGAAGTAATCATTGATGTCAAGAGAGGGGTTCGGCAGGGTGATACCATTTCACCGAAACTTTTCAGTGCCACCCTCAAGAATGTCATGCGATGACTGGAATGGGAAGGAATGGGAGTGAAGATAGATGATCAGCAACTACACTGCCTTTGCTTTGCTGATGACATTGTTCTAATAACACCAAACATTAGCTAAGCAGCACAAACGCTGGCCAACTTCGACCATGAGTGTGGAAAGGTCGAACTACAGCTGAATCTCACGAAGACAATGTTTATGAGAAACGGACTTGTTTCTGACTTTCCATTCTCTCTCAACAGAATGAACATCTCCAAATGCAACAGTTATGTGTACCTAGGTCGAGAAATCAACCTAACGAATGACCTGGCACCTGAGCTGTGCAGGAGGAAGAGAACAGCTTGGAACGCTTTCAAGAGTATCGAAGAAATAGCTAAAAGGACGAAGAACCTTTGGCTCTGGGCACATCTCTTCAATTCCACTGTTCTTCCTGCATTAACATACACCTCAGAGACCTGGGCCCTACAAAAACAGGATGAGAATGCTATTTGGGTCTCCCAAAGAGGAATTGAAAGAGCTATGCTTGGAGTATCAGGTTTCACTCAAATGAGAGAAAGAATCCAGAGTTCAGACCTCTGTCGACGGTCAAGAATCAGGGACGCTGTCTCATTTGCCAAGGTGTCGGAAATCAGACTGTCTGGACATGTAATGAGATTTAGAGACAACCACTGGACTAGTGCCATTACAGACTGGATTCCACGTGATGTCAAAAGATCACATGGCTGCCCACCTATGAGATGGTCAGACTTCTTCATCAAGACCCTGAAAGATTGATTTGGCCCTCTTCATGTTCCTGGAGTGAGCAGATGCCATTGGGCTACTCTAGCACTCAACAGGGATGAATGGAGACATTACTGGTGTCTGCTTGAGCAAATCCATGAGTAACAGGATACCAAGTGATCAAGTGGTAATATTGAACAGCATAGCATCGGGGGATGGAGCATATGTACTGTGGGTAGGGCATTTAAATTGCACACAACTGACCAGGGTTTGATCCCTGGCACCTAATACATTTCCCAAGTCTAGCCAGGAGAGATCCTTAGCACGAGTCAGAAATAAGTCCTGATCACATCAAAAACAAAACAAACAAACAAACAAAAAAACAAAAATGAACAGTCTAACATCTAAATCACTGTATCACTGTCGTCCTGTTGTTCATCAATTGCCTCAAGCAGGCACCAGTAACGTCTCCTTCGTCCTAGCCCTGAGATTTTAGAAAGTGCCACATTCGAGGTTCTTTCAGGGTCAGGAGAATGAGACCCATCATTGTTACTGGTTTTTGGCATATTGAATATGCCACGGGGAGTTTGCCAGACTCAGCCGTGTGGGCAGGATACTTTTGGTAGCCTGCCAGGTTCTCCAGAGTAAGAACTAGATAAGATGTCCTTGTGGCTGCGTGCTTCCAGGAGCTGGGTTTTATAGTCTCTGGGTCTTGGCCATTGATGGGATTATAGGGCGCCGGGGTGGGGGTGGGGTGGGGAAGCTGGTGGGTATAACGCCTACATACTGGAAGATGGGGGATCTGGGTGGAGGAGGCCCAGCAGGCTTGGAGATCTACGCCCTGGATCCCGCACACCTGTGTTCTTCTGCTGGTTCCTTCATGCGTGAAACTCATCTGAACGTGTGGAGAGTGGTCTTAAGCATGGCGGTGGCTGGAACCAGAGGTCTTCAGCTGCCGGAGCTCTGCTCGGGGTGAGGAGGGAAAATCAACCCACCCTCCTCCAAGGGGCCCTGGTGAGGACAGCCAGGCGCAGAGGCAGGAGACTCTAAAATAAGAACCAAATTTTGTATGGTTCTAATTAGCATGGGGGTGAAGGGGAGGAATGAGCATTCATTTGTTTAGCATTTATTCCTCATTCAAAGCTTGTTTGAAGGAAGTAGTATAGGTCCAAGGAATCTTTAAACACATGTTCTACAGTCACTTAGATTTTGACTTCTTTTTGTTTTCTCTGACTACTTTTTAATTATCGTTTATCTACTGACTAAATTTGCACCTCCTGGAGTATTTCTCAAACATTTTCATTCCTTTTTATCTCTGTGCATTGTTTCTATGTATAGGATGGTCTTCTCTCCAAATTCCCTAGGCAGAAATAAAACATCTATTCTTATGTGTTCCCATTGTTGTAGCTGTAATTCTCATTTTTTAATGTAAAACTCCATTTCTTCTTTATTCCCCTAAATCTACCAGTTTCCGATGCAGGTACCTTGTCCTATGAGTTGGGTCTAGCCCATTGGTCTATAAATGCCTTGGGAAAGACAAACTTAAGCTACATAAAGAACAACATACATCCCAGCTTCACAAGTCTTGCTAACTTCAAATACCTAAGAGAAAAAACCAAACATACGTGATTCTAAGAATGTAACTTATTTTAATAATAGCATTAGATGATACAATGGACTCTTTCCTTGTTGCTTTCCAGTACCTGGGAGCCCCCTGCTGTCCACAATATAAGACACAGCAACCTGCAACCTCTCTCCTACTTAATAGGACAAGGTTAGACACTAACGTGCAACATTTAAAACCTACTAGTTCATACCTCGGGTCTTCAGCAGCAGAAGCTCTTGCCTATATTCCTCTTTCTAGAATTTTGGGGGTTTTTAAATGGTGTCACTATGCCCCAGATCATCTTGAATCAAACCTCCCTGTTCTTGCTGCCTTTTTCCTGTAGTATCACTATCGTGTACTGAACTTTTGCTATGTGCCAGTCACTATGCCAAGCGCTTCACATAAGTTACATGTAGTTTATTTTTCTCACTACCCCTTTAGTACAATACAATTATGTTCACTTTACTCAAAGAGAAACAGGCTGAAGGTGGTTGACTTACATTCCTGAGGTTGTCTATAGATATAGCAGGACCACACACTGGGATTCAGAACAAAATATGTCGCTACAGAGCTCTTTATCTTTTTCAATAAATTACTACTAGGATATAAATTGACTTATGGCGTTCCATAGTTTTCAGAGATACCTGATTGTAATTCAACATCTATATCTATTGCATAATAATCATATCTTTTTTCCCTCCATCACTAGACTCAGCATCTTTTTTATTCTCATTCAACAGCTTTTAACTGGTTGCTTCTTTCCAAAACATTGCTGCTTTTTTTTTCAAGATTTTTCGGTCATACCCTGCATTGCCCAGGAGTTACTTCTGGCTCTTCACTCTGGAATTATTTCTGGTGTGCAGGGGACCATACAGGATGCCAGAAATCAAACCCTGGTTGGCTGCATGCAAGGCGAGGGCTTTTCCTGCTGTGATATCACTCCAGCACACATCCCATCCCAAACTATTGATTCTACTTCATTGTGGGTTTTCCTTTCAAAATCCTGCTACTACATTTCAGCTCATTGCATCCCACAGTAATGTGATCACACACATATGTAAGTTCCTCACTTGCTAAATTCTCTTAACTGGCATGTCATGCTTCACTGTTAGTGTTCTATAAATTTGATGAACTGGTTCCTTAACTTTGGAGAAATACTTTCTCTTTCTAGACTCTTGGACTCCTGGCCATTAATGTCCTTAAAGGCATATTTAAAATCTAAGTGAGTTTTCCTATTAGTCTTCCTCTTTTAGTGAGTCCACTCTGCTATCATTGACAATACTACCTCAACCCTGTATCCTTCTTCTATTAGAACTGTGTAGGCACTGGATTGATAGAAGAATTGGTTTGGGAGGAAAAAATGAGTTTGAGTTCATGCTAAAATTATTTGGAACTCTCTCCACCAACACTCATCATTGTGCCAGAGCGATAGCACAGCGGTAGGGCATTTGCCTTGCACGCAGCCAACATGGCCGACCCGAGTTCGATTCCTTCGCCCCTCTCGGAGAGCCCGGCAAGCTACCGAGAGTATCTCGCCCGCACAGCAGAGCCTGGCAAGCTCCCCGTGACGTGTTCGATATGCCAGACACAGTAACAACAAAGTCTCCAATGGAGACGTTACTGGGCCCGCTCGAGCAAATGAACATTGAGCTTTAAAAATTCTATGGTGCCATACTCTTAGTACCTCTTCTTTCAAGCTTTTAAATAATGATATTTCTAATTTATAGATTATGTAATAGTTAGCATAATTAATAACTAGGTGTTTTGTAAAGAGTATATGTAATAACCTAAGAGCAAATCAGATTTTATTCATAATAATTTTATTTATTATATTAAAGTACTGTCCTAGCAAAAAATGCTTTACTAAATGCATGTTGATTGAATATAGATTGAATAATTGTTCACCTTGCTAAGTAACCTAACATCTTCTAGTAGTTAATTTCAAACAGTTAAATAGCACACACACTTGAGGGGAATTTTTATTATTTTATTTCTATAGGACATGCATTCATATATAAAGGAAAAAGCACTTGCCTTGCATGCAGATGCAATGGCCGGGAATCCCTGAAGACACATAAATCTGAGCCCTGCCAGGAGTAATCCCTGAGTACAGAGCCAGGAGTAAACCCTGAGCACAGTTCTTAATGGCACAAAGGCCAAAAGAGAAAAATTAAAAACATACATTTCAGTGTACTTGAGAGTGCTGAAATAATTCTCCTTCCTAGCTCTTCAAGTTACCTATTTCATCACAACACCAAGATAGCTAAATGTCTATATCTAGTCCAAAAATGGGAGTTAGAAATAAGTAAGAAGCGAACAAATGGTGGGCAAAGATGGTTTGAGCCTCCAGGATTTCACACCCCTCATAACTATCTATGCTGCTGAGGAAGGTTGGTTTTTACCAACTTGAGTAACATCATGATTCAAAGCTTTCTCAAATCTATTATAGTGAAATATTTTAATAAATGCTGGTGTAGTTGTACTGAGTCTAGCTCTTCTTCTCCTCTGATAGTCTAAAGTATCTTTACCTAGAATTGTACACCTTAATTTTATTCTAGACTTACTCCACAAAACAAGGTATTGAACTAAGAGTTTTGGGCAAGACACCAAAAAACCTTAAAACCCTTGTGTATCAGGGCCTGGAAATAGCACAGTAGATAGGGCACTAGCCTTGCTTGTGGACGAGTCAGGTTTAATTCTCTGCCATCCAATAAGTTGCCCTGAGAATCTCCAAGAGGAATTCCTAAATGTAGAGCCAGTAATAGCCAATCCCTGACCATTACCAGTTATGGCCCCAAAACAAAAACTTGTTTATGTTTCTTTAATACTTTTTTGAGAAACACCTTCTTAGTCACTCTGTTGTAGAAATGGGAACTGGAAACTGAATATGTTATAACTTAAAACTTGATTTTGAAATTTAGTCAAATACCAGATGGCAATATTTTTACTAAAAAATAGAGAAAGAAAAACAATGTGAGTTTTGAGTGAGACTTTCAACTCAACAGTAATATAAATTCATCATTAAAAGCCCCATTTATCGGACTGGAGCAATAGCATAGCGGGTAGGGCATTTGCCTTGCACTTGGCCGGCCCAGGTTCAATTCCCAGCATCCCATATGGTCCCCTGAGCATCGCCAGAAGTAATTCCTGAGTGCAGAGCCAGGAATAACCCTGTGTATCGCAAGGTGTGACCCCAAAAAAGAAAAAAAAAGCATCATTTACTTGGGTCTGGAGTGATAATACAAAAGGGCACTTGTTTTGCATGTGTCCAACCTGGATCAGATACCTGTCACCACATGCATTCCACCAAGAACTGCCAAGGGTGATCCCTGAGTGCAAAGTCAGAAGTACCTGCCAGATTCGCCCAAAAACAAAAGCAAACGGACGATTTGTTTCTTTAAAGGAGGCAGTTTATGACATTCGATATGTCTCTACTAATGACACCATATAAATCTCTGTTGATAGTTCTCAGAGTTCTAGGAAAACACATAAAAGGAAAGATTAATGTGAACTGAATAATGGCCTGGAATTTGGAGGAATTGCGAAGAAAAGTTGAGGACAGAAGATTAAACTGGGGTCAATAAATAGAGAATCTGGGATCAGAACAATAATATAGCCAACAAGGGGTACATGCAGCTTACTGAGTTAGATCCCTGGCACCTTACATGGTCCCCAAAGTATACTTCTAGGAGTGATTCCTGAGTTCAGAACAAGGAGTGACCCCTAAACATTTCCAGGTATGACCGAACAAAAATAAAAACTTCTCTATGCCAATGCAGGAGAAAATAAATAAATTGTTTAATAACTATATATTTGCCACTTCTAATAGATCTTGAACAGGCAAGAAACAAAATAAAGCTATATACTGCCAGAAATTACATCTGCACTTCTATGTTCATTGCACCACTGTTCACAATAGCCAGAATCTGGAAACAACCCGAGTGCCTGAGAACAGATGACTGGAAAGTATACCATAAAGAATGTATACCATGTACCATAAAGAAACTATGGTACATCTACACAATGGAATACTACACAGTTGTTAGAAAAAATAGAGTCATAATATTCGCTTATAAATGGATGAACTTGAAGAGTATCGTGCTGGGTGAAATGAATCAGAAGGAGAGGGACAGAGATAGAATGATTGCACTCATCTTGGGGATATAAAAAACACAGAATGAGACTTTTATCCATGGACAATAGAAATGAGGGGCAGGAGGACTGGCCCACAGTTGAAGTTTGTCACAAATGGGAGAAGAGGATAGAGGGCAGTTAGGATAGAGAAGGGGCCACTATGACAATGACAGTTGGAAATGATCACTCTGGACAAGAATTGAGTACTAAAAGTAGGTAAAGGTAATATATCTTGCAGTACCTTTACCACAAATCATGATAACCAAAAGAGGGGGGAGAGAGGGAGGGGCGGGGCGTCTGCCATAGATGTAGGGGAGTAGGTAGGTAAAAGGAGGGAAATTGAGGACATTGGTGGTAGGAAATGTACATGGTGAAGGGACAAGTGTTGGTACATTGTATGACTGAAACACAATCATGAGCAACTTTATAACGGTTTAGCTCGTGGTGATATAATTTTAACAAATACAACTTTCCACAAAATAGAGTTAATGATGTTTTATTTCAGTTGAGATTCTCTGATACAGATTTCAAGAATCGATTGGGAAAGGATATTAATTTAAAAGTTAGAGCATAGGAAAAGAGCTGAGAATAGAGTTTTTGATGAAAACTATCAGAGTGCAATAGCTAATTATTTTTCTTCAAGAAAGGTTTTTAATTCTATATTGTTTCTAATTTTCCTGATAACAGAAAACGTTTTCTGAGGAAAGTTTGGAAAATATAATTGTGACCCACATTTTACTATTCTCACAAGAATTTTGTTAATATTACGGCATTAGCTTTCAAATTTTCTCAACATCTGTGAGCTTCAATTTGCTTGTCAACTGAGATTAACAATAGTACTAACCTCATAACTTGGACTTGAAGTATATAACATTAACCTGAAAATTAAGTAAATAAAACATGTGAAAACTTAATTTTTGGTGCAGAGTAAGCACACACACAGGTTAGCTAGCATTATATTTTATTATTTTTCCTCCATCATTGTAACTTTATAAACCAGGGCCGTACTTTATCTCTCATATCATGATTTTTTTCACTAAAATATTATTAACATCTTCCCAACCAAAACAAACAAAACAAACACTGTCCTCCCGTTGTTCATCGATTTGCTCAAGTGGGCCCAGTAACATCTCCATTGTGAGATTTCTTGTTACTGTGTTTGGCATACTGAATACTCTCAGTAGCTTGCCAGGCTCTCTGAGAGGGGAGGAGGAATAGAACCTGGCTGGGCCAGGCTGGCTGCATGCGAGGCAAACGCCCTACAATATCATTTTGGTAATTTCCTAATATATATTAGGAATAATATTACCTCCTAATATATAACATTCCTAACATAATACTATGTTCTTATCCTATAGACCCTATAGACCAGTGGTTATCAATCAGGTAAAAGTTTGCCAAGTCTATGGCCATGTTTTTTATTGAGAGATGTGCTGTACTGGCATCTAGTGAATAGAGGTCAGGAGTGTTGAAAATACCCTACAGGGCACTGAAATAGTCTCCCACAACCAAGAATTCACTCAACCAAAATATCTAAAGTAGCACTGTCCTGTAGCACTGTCCTCCTGTTGTTCATCGATTTGCTCGAGCGGACCCAGTAACATCTCCATTGTGAGACTTGTTGTTACTGTGTTTGGCATATTGAATACTTCATGGGGAGCTTGCCAGGCTTTTCCCTGCGGGCGAGATACTCTTGGTAGCTTGCTGGGCTCTCCGAGAGGGGCGGAAGAATCGAACCAAGCTCGGCAGGCCAGTTGAGTGCAAGGAAAACGCCCTACAGCTGTGCTATCACTCCAGCCCATCTAAAGTACTCTATAGAAAAAAAAAAGCAGGAAAAAAGCCAGGATTGTTTCTTTTTTTAGGAATTCTTAATTGTTTACATTTTAAACTATTAAGACACAGATTTACATAGTTATTCACAGTTGAGTGTCAGATGGACAAAGTTCCAACACCAATCTCCCATCATCATGTTGACTTTCTTTCATCAAAGTGCCCAGGTTCCCTCCTTTGCCAGTCTACCTTCTTAAAAGGCACATTGTTAAATTTGGTAATTGTAACTTGTACCTCATGCTTACAGTATTGATGGCCTGTAGATTAGATGTATACATATACCACACCTCTATATCACCAATGTGCCCAAGGTCTCTGTCTCCCTACCTATTACCACCTGCCAATCTCTTGTCACTCCCCCGTCCCCAATTTTTTTCCCTTCCCTGTCCTTCTCATTTCTATAATCTATGGTCGAGAATCTCAGTATTCTCCCCTTTTTAGTAACTTCCATTCCTTCCTCCTTTTATCTTTCTGTAAACCACAGATAAAAGAGGAAATCCAATACTTGGCCTTCTACTTCTGTCTCACTTTACTCAACATGATATCCTCTGTTTCCATCCAGTCGCAGCAAATTGCATGATTTAATTGTTCCTTATAGTTGCATAATATTCCATTGTGTATACTTACCACACTTTTATTATCCACCCATCTGTTTTTGGACACTTAGGTTGATTTCATATCCTAACTACTATGCTGAGTGCTACAAAGAATAGTGGTGTGCAAGTGTTCTTTTGAACAATTGCTTTTGTGTCCGAGGGTTAGATACCTAGAGGTGGGATTGCTGGGCCACATAGATTCTCCATTCTTACTTTTATGAGAAAAACTTCCATACGGTTTTCCACAGGGGTTGAACCAAGCAACATTCAACCAGCAATTGAAGAGAGTTCCTTTTTTCACCACATTCCTAGCAACACAGATTGTTCCCAGCTTTTTTTTGCTATGTGCCATTCTTGAGATGATAATATGAGATGATATGAGATGATAACTCATTGTTGCCTTAATTTGGATTTACCTGATAAATAATGATAAGCACTTTTTCATATGTCTACTGACCATCTATCTATCTTCTTCAGAGAAATATCTGTTCATTCCCTCTCCCATTTTGATAGGATTTGTCAATTTTTGTTGTTATTGTTATTGTTGAGCTTTGTGAGTCCTTTATATATCTTGGATATAAATCCTTTAACTTATGTGTTGAATAGAATGTATTCAAATTGATTTTTGAAAACATAACTAATATCTCAAAACCTTGTTTTTATAATAGTGTTCCTGACTAAAACACATGCACACACAGACACACTCACACTCACACACACACACACACACACACACACACATACACACACAGAATTGAAGTTAGATTTCCAATAGAATAGCCTTTGGGCAGGGATGGGATGTAGGGAATGGGTACAGGGCCATCAAACTCATTTAGGTTTGTGATCTCATCATAGATTCACAACTTGGGGTAGGTTCCTATTCATAAACTCACTTCTGTATAAAATAAGGAAGACATGCCCAGGCTTAGAATAGTTGTAATAATTAACTAACCATGACCTGCATAGTCAACTGCCTGGTTACTGCAGATGCTTAAGCTGTTGGCATTGTTTGCATGTCTGTATGCCTTATCCTACTTCATCCCTTAGGACAAATTTCTAAAATGCATTTTATGGTCTATTACTATTTTTAAAAAATATAACATGACTGCTAGGTTTTTTCCTCAAGTTATAGGACACACTGAACATTGTATACTGGCTGTTTCAATGATTTAAAATTTTTTCTTTTGTTCTGTTATCTTCTTTTTTCCCATTTTTTTCCTTAGAGAGAGAGAGAAAAGAGCTTCTTTTCTCTGTCTCTGTGTGTCCCTGTATGTCTCTGCCTCTCTCTCTAAAAGTTAGCTTTTTTAGCTGCTTTCAATAAAATCCTTTGCCACTAACCCTGAAACAGTCCTAGCACTATCCCTTAAAGCTCTTTACCATGGTGATTCTAGAAGATTCCCACAGAGCCATGAGCATAACGGTATTGAATTTCCTAAGGAAAAGGATTTCACACTTTCCCCTCAGAAAAGAAAGATTATTTAAGCTACCTGTGACATATTCTATATGCCAAACACAGTAACAAGTCTCACAATGGAGACATTACTGGGCCTACTCGAGCAAATCAATGCATAAGGGGAGGACAGTGCTACAGTGCTACAGCTAAGAAGATAAAATTAATTATATAGTTTTTCAAATTCATGGGTCAGATGAGTATGTTAATGTAGGTATAGATACAGCTCTAAGTATAATGTGTCAATGTAGGTTTGTCAGTCACATCAAAAGTTGCCCTCTGCTGGTGAGATATTGGTAAATCTTATAATTCACATGGAAGTCATTGGAATCTAGGACGAGCTTCAACATGATTCAGTTCATCTTCCAATGTCATTCTCAACAGAATGAAATTAAATGGAGATATATTAGCTACAGCTCAGAGTAAGAAATAAAGTTGAAATTTTTTTAAGTTAATACTAGTTATAGTTTAAAGTTCAGTAGTTTTCATAGAGAATTCCACTCTACTCATCTACCTTGCCTGAAACTTAGAATCAATTTCTGTTTTTTATTCGACACTCACATTTTTCTTCAGCCCATGTAATTTATTTTTATGATTAGCATCTTGGATAGATTAACTTTTATCATTTACTCTCAGACATGTGATTACTTATTAATGACTATTATTTCTTACCATGACATAATATAATTTTTACATAATTAATGAGGTATTCTACCTAGGCTAAGTGTTATTCATAGAGAATTGTAATAAAAGTAACAGAGAAATGAACTACATTGAGTAACCATTAGAGTGAATCAAGATAAATTTTAGTCATGAACATTACCTATATATATCCATCCTATCCTTAATAAAGCTGATTCCTATTGCTATTAAAACTGTCATTTCAGTATCCCTTAATTAATATTATAAATTTCTACAAGATTTCATAATCTGAAGTAGTTGTTCTTCATAGTCCAAGAAACATAAATATCTATCCGAGGTATTCATAATTAAAATTATGATTAAAAAATGTGTTTCATCTATTGCTCTTTTATCCAACTAAGACTGTTCTATTCTGGTGAAAATATTTCAAGTGTGATAGAAAGCCTATTTACAATGCTGATATTGGAAGAAATACTCACAATTAATAAAGGTTTACATAGTATGTTTAGAGTGAGAAAATACAGGAAATCTGTTTGACCCTCAAACTGATCCCACAATATAATATCACATTTTTTATTTTATATTAATGAAAAGTCACCTGTTATAAGAACAAAATGTTTTTATCACATAACAAGAAGTGAAAAAAAGGTCAATCAGGAAATCAAACCCATAACTGAAAATTTGAGTCCCTGTAAGCAGAGCATGACCCTGGCACATTGAGGCACTGAGGATGTTAGTTCACTGAGGTTTCACTGTATCTTCAGCCTTATAGGGTTCACCTGTAATTTTAAAGTTTATTTTCTTTTCTTGGTCTTTGATTGAAAAGATGGTGTGTGGAACTTTCTATATCCTATCTTCAGGAAAATCTTCTTGAAGATGTCTTATTTTGTTTTAAATGGAAGAATTGCAGATAGCTCTTTGCACAAATCCATGCCTGAACACAATACACCATATTTAGAGATTTTACTATATTTATGATGTGGAACAATATTAGATGAGTACATGAAAATCTAAAGAGATGGGCCAGAGAGATAGCTCAGGGGTTAAAGTGTGTGCCTTGCAGCCTACTGTCACAGGTTCAACCCCTGGCCCCTACTCATTCCACTGAGCATCATCACCAGGTACAATCCTAGAGACCCTTGAGCACTGTCTGGGTCACCTGGGTAACCTCAAGCATCACCAGACCCAAGCAGCACCACATCTTCAGACTCTCTCATTGAACTGCCTGCCTGATTGATCAAAAATCACTAGGAGGGTCTATGGGGATCCTGATTACTGGTATGTCAGTAGGCCACCCAAAAAATCTAAACAATTCAAAAAGAATGAACAAGTTTGTGTTTTAGAAAGGTCATGTTCCATAGAAATTTAATCATCAAAAAAATATTTTTTCAAGTTTTGAGTTCAAATAAGAAAGCTTTGCTAAGGCAAGATATATATCCCCAGAATTTTATTATCTTCTTCCAGATCTTTCACAGTTTTGAACTAGCCCTTACTGGCTTGAACTGTCAAATTATTAATGTAGCATTCTTCCCCATTTTGTTTCAACATGCTCTGTAACACCTGCCTTGTCAGGAAGGATCACGGTGCTTGAAGGCTGTTTGCCTGGTCATGAATCCATAAATAGAGAGGGTGGAGTGCACACACACGTGCACATGCAAATACACACACACACACACACACACACACACACATTTTCTGCTTACTATTCTAAGTACACCTGTGATCTCCAAAAGCAGAGAACTACAAGACTGAACTGAACTATACAATTTTAAAAATAAGGGTAGTCACATATGCATATGTAATAGACCCATTAGCACCCCATTAAAACAAAAATTGCCTAAAACCTGATACATAATAAAATCTTGTTTTTTATTATTTGTTAAAATGCTGGGATAAAACCTTGGGCCTCACACATACAAGGCAAGTGGTCTACCACTGAGTCTCATCCACAGTTCCACAAAACCTTATTTTCTAGTAGTATTCAAAACTTACCTCTGGGTAAAAATTAAGTCCTCCTAATAAAAGCAATTTTTAAATGAGAATTAATAGGTTTAAAGAAAGAAACTAGTCACCTGCTTCCCTGCTGATTCCCAGTCAGTGATGGTTATGAAACATTATTTTCCATATTTCAACATAGATTAGTAACCATGATCTAATCCTAAAAATATCCCTATCAAGGGTGAATCTTGAAATTTCTAAAGGCCTTTTTTCTTGTATCATGCTCGTGCTTAAATATTCTGAAAATTTTTTAAACATTTCATAATCTTCATGAATAAGTTCTAGTTTAGAAAAGATTCTTATACTGAACAAGATTTTTAAAAGTTAATAATTGCAGAGATATGTGATAAAGGCTACTTTATAGATATATTGAGTATGTCAGGATGGAGGAAAAGGATTGAAAGAAGACTGAGGCCAACTTAATAGGAGTGTACTGAAGGTGGGAGAATTTTTGTGATTATTACATGAAGCAATTTTTATTCAATGTATTTATTTGTGTGAATATTAGTTTCTATACATATGTCATTTTCTAAAGATATATTTCATGTACAGCATAGATCAAAAAGCTTTTGTGGAATAACTGAATTTTAACCATCATGGTTATTTGGGGGAAAATATGGATTTTTCAAAAGAAGCTAAAATCTGTAGTGATAAAGGATACAATTTAGCATCATGTTATAAATTCTAAATAAAAAAAGGATTCATGACAACATTTGAATACAGTTTTTGAATCAAGATGTTTTGCTTATATATGAAAGAAGACAAAAAATTAAATTAATTCTTAGGTTAAATCAATTTTATTTTGCTATGCAAGATCATTCTCAGCAAGCATCTTTCTGATTGTTGACTTAGAATTAATTATCTTGAAAATGGGAAGGAAAATTTCACTTAATGGATGTAGTGATAATATTGGTCACAACAATTAAATCTTCTGTTACAAATCAGTCCATTAGAATTCTAGTGTATACATGTGCATGTTATAAAAATATATGTCAATATTGAGTCTGTGAATGTATGTATGTGTATATACATATTATATATACGTAGCACTGTAGCACTGTCCTCCCATTGTTCATGGATTTGCTCGAGCGGCTACCAGTAACATCTCACAACAAATTCTGAAATTTATTATTACTGTTTTTGGCATACTGAATACGTCACAGGTAGCTTGCCAGGCTTTGCTGTGTGGGCGAGATGCTCTCAGTAGTTTACCGGGCTCTCCAAGAGGGGTGGAGGAATTGAACTCGGGTCGGCCATGTTGGCTGTGCGCAAGGCAAACACCCTACCCGCTGTGCTATTGCTCCAGCCCATTAATCTTATCTGGCACATCAGAGTTATCCAGACCTGACCATAGGATGTCCCACGATGAACCAGAGATGCCTTGAGCCTTCAAGTTGAACTGGATGCGTCCTTGAGTCTCATTTTCCACAGAGATGACCTGGCCAAAAGGAGTCCATCCCATCCCTTCCTCAGGACTGGGAGAGATCCTGGTTTCCAGGTTTTTACAGGGCCCAAGCCGAGGTAGTCATTGCAGATTCCCAGATTCCTCATTCTTCATAGCAGAGATAATTTCCAGTCTTTCCTTGATCTGGCCTGCCTCTAGGGTCCCTCTGAGGTTTGTAGGTACTTAAAACAGTACCGTACCTGTTTAATACCTGCTCCTGTCATTTAGGCCAATCCCCTGTTTCCCTAGAAGAGGGCTTTGGGGCCCCATAACTGTTTTTTCCTGTCTGCATGAGGGGTAGACCCTAATACAGAGAGGAAAAACTTTTATCTGGACTTATGCAAACCAACATAATGCCATGAAGCATTAAAAACATACTGAAGGTACAAAGAAGAGAAAAGCAAGCCTCTCACTTTACTCACAATGAGATGCAATACACCTGTTTGCTGTGGATACTAGTCAAAAGAATCTAAAATCTGTAGTGATAAAAGATAAAATTTAGCATCATGTTTAAACCTTGATTTCCCATTATCTAAGAGCACTGTACCAGGAGTCCCGCATACCAGTAACCTGTCTAATTCATTTAATCGCATGTTGAAAAACCATTGATTTCCTGCAACCTTTTGAAGAATCCAATTATCTAAGAGCACTCTAACAGGAGTTCAGACAATCTGTCCAATATCTTTTCCATAGACCGTAAATTTAAATTACATATATATGCAATACATATTATTGTATTTTTATTTGCTTCATTACCTATTGTTTAAGGACTTGATAAAGTTATAGTTAAAATATTCCCAAATGACGGACTGGGGAGACAGCACAGCGATCAGAGACACATGCATTGCACATGGAGGAACCCAGTTTGATCCCTGGCATCACATGTTCCCCAAGCAATGTTTGCATGTCCCTGGTGGTTCCAAGCACCACAGGACTGAGGGCTACTTTATCTTTGCTCGCTACCATTGAGCCATCCACTCAGTTGACTTGAGTTTTTCCAAGATTAGTTCTGGGGTCGCTGAGCACCCCTTGGGAGACACCCCCAAAATTTTCAGATGATACCTAACAAAACCAAAATGAGAAAGACCTACATTAATTAGAATAAGCCAAAATCCCACCAACAGGAAATTAAGGAAATGGAGGAGATAACTGCACAAACACAAGATGTGAGTTAGCAGCAACAGGTAAAATAATACTAAAAGTCAAAGGTGAGGAGGTGGAGAGATAGAACAGTGCATATGGTGCTTGCCTTGCACATGGCCAAACTGGGTTCAGTCCCTGGCATCACACATGGTCCCCTGAACACCACCAGAGTGATTCCTGAGCACAGAGCCCGGAGTATACCCTGAGTACAGCCAGGTGCGCTCCTCACCCTCCAAAAATATCAAAGGTGAAAGTTTGGGGGACAGTAAGTTTATTGTAGGTTAAAAGCAGTGTATAGCAAGGGAGAAACAACAATATAAACTCTATCTATATTCAGCTGTTATCAATATTCAATGAATTCTTCTTTTATACTATATTTGAGTATCCCAAGTCATCATCAAAAGATTTTAATGGGAAGTTGGATGTTCTATTCTATGAAGGTCAAGTCTCATCTAGAAAATAGTGCTACATTTAAACCATAAAAGAATCCTTTTATGTATTGGAATTACATTCTTGAGCTTGAAATTGTTTAATAAAATTAATTCTCCACAGAAAACACACCACTGAGTATTTGTTGTAGTCTGTGTTTAACAGATATTTTCATACTTGCCTCTCAGTTTGAATTCTAAAAGGTGAAACTGCTACTATAAAGGGAAGAATTTACATGGAAGTTACTCTATAGAAATGTCTCTTTGGGGTCAGGTGTGCTCCCCCCCCAAAAAAAATCTCTTAATCCCAAATCACTTCAGCCTGAAAGTAATGAATGAGACAAAAAAAATCTCTGACAATGCTTAACAACAAATTTTTGTCTGCATCACATCTCTGCTGAGAATAATCACTTAGTCCCATAGAGATATCTTCTTAAAGAAAATAGAATAAGAATCACCTAATTAAAACAGTGGGCAAACTGCAATCTTTGGCAAAACCAATATTGGACTAACAGTCAAGTCTTTTGTTTTCCATCAGGAAAAAGAACTTTCATTCTATCTTGTGTCTAGGACAAACTCTGCAGAACTGGAATTCTATGAACTATTAACTGAATAGATAAGAGCTAACTTTCAGATGTTTCATGTTTTTTAAAGTGAAAAATTCATTTGCCTCTGAGCTAGACTAAGAAATTCTCACAGAGTGAAAGGCTACTCAACATAAATGGACTAAGAAAATTACATGAAAGTCAATTTGCTTTCCTCTTGGAAACTTGATTTCTGGGATGAAGAAAATGACTGTATTTTTTGGTAAGTTTATAGATTCAACTATAAGCCTGCAAGCACCCATAATATATCTTAATGGAAACATGAGAAGTTATTGCTGACATCTCTTACACTCCCTTTAGTAACCAAGACTTCTCCTTCAATCCTATTATGCATGAAGCTGACTAGTTGGTCTCTATGGTCTGCATTTTGAACAAAAAGTAATAAATGTAATCTAGGATGAGTTGTAAAATCATACTAGATGTGCATAAAATTGCACAATTTAAAGGAGCATTTGGGTATTTTAATCCCATTTGGGGATTTTTGTCATAGATTTGTTTTATTTCCAAAGAACAGGCAAAGAACCATGGGATGCAGATCCCAGTGGCAAACATATCAAACTTCCAAAATCTAAATAAGTATTAGCTGACAGGGTATAAGTTATGAGTCAGACAAACCTTAGTCTCAAGAGTGAACTTGTCATCTATTATCAGACACTTAAATCTTCACAACCTCAGTTTCTCCGTTTATGAAATGAGATAAAAATTTACCTATACCCATAGAATGACATTATATTTATATATGTACAATATATAGATTTTTGTTTCATTTTAGGTCTGGCTTCAATTCCTTCGCCCCTCTCGGAGAGCCCAGCAAGCTACTGAGAGTATTCTGCCCACACGGCAAAGCCTGGCAAGCTACCCATGATGTATCGATATACCAGAAACAGTAACAGCAAGTCTCACAATGGAGACATTACTGGTGACCACTTGAGAAAATTGATGAACAACGGGAGGACAAGGACAGTGACAGTGACAGTTACTTTCGAGAAACTAAACATTACTATTTCTAATGTCACCTTCATCAGAATTTCTTCAATACATCAAATACTCAAAAAAATTAAGTTATGAAATTATCATCACTATTGGCGATTACTAATTAAACATCAGTAATTTAATAGCTAAATGCTCTCTATAACACTACATATTCAGGGCTTAAAGATAATCTACTCCTATATCTAGCTATCTTGGAAAAGTTACTAAACCTTTCTGCTGTCAATATCCATCTCTACAAAGTGACACATATGATGATACTTTATTTGTAAGGTTTTAAATAAACAAGCACCAAAAAAAGTGTTTATATTTTCAAAAAGTAGTACTAAAAGAATGGTACATCCACCAAAAGTTCAATCCAGACATAGACCTTACATCCTTTACAAAAATGTATTGAAAAGCAAATAGAAGACCTAGCTATAAAACACAAACTAGCAAACTACTAAAAGAGAAGAGAAAAATCTAGATGGCTTTGAGTTTGGTGATCACTAGTTAAATATAACAACAAAGGCATGATTCATTAAAGAAATAATTGATAATCTGTGCTTCACTAAAATAAGACAAATCTTCTCTTTGAAACATATTGTCAAAAGAAAATCGAAAACTCTAGACTAGGATAAAATATTTGCAAATACCAAAGTAGAATTGTTACCCAAAACATAGAAATAACACTGAAGACTCAATAGAAAAAAGGAAGTAAAAAAGGAAGTAAAGGCCTTCCCGTTGTTCATCGATTTGCTCGAGCGGGCCCAGTAACGTCTCCATTGGAGATTTTGTTGTTACTGTGTTTGGCATATCGAATATGTCACAGGGAGCTTGCCAGGCTCTGCCGTGTGGGCAAGATACACTCGGTAGCTTGCTGGGCTCTCCGAGAGGGGCGGAGGAATCGAACTCATGTCGGCCATGTTGGCTGTGAGCAAGACAAACGCCCTACTGCTGTGCTATCGCTCCAGCCCTAGAAAAAAGTAATGCAATTTAAAAATAATTCGAAGATCTTACCTTAACAACTTCCCACAACTTTTATGTAGATGCCAAATAAAAGTATGAAAATATGCTCTATGTCATAAATCATCAGGAAAGTACAATTAATGCAATAAAATATAACCACACAACCATTAAAGTAGCCAAATATCACTATTTGATTTTGAGGATGTAAAACAAAAGGAATTCTTGTTCAATGTTTGTGAAGAAGCAAAATAGTATAGTTATTTTCTTTATAGGAAACATAATAATTTTCTTCCAAAACTAAACTTTTACCACACAATACAGCAATTACTTTCCCTGGTATTTACCCAAAAGAGTTAAACACTCAGGTCAACACAAAAACATGTGCACAGATATTTATAGCAACTTTATTTGCAATTGCCAAAATGTGTAACCACACAAGATTTTATTCAGTAGATAAGTGGAAAAGTGGTTGTACATCAAGAAATGGAATGTTACTGAATACTATAAAGAAAACCATCAAGCTCTGAAGAAATGAAGCCAGAGAGATAGCACAGAGATTGAAGTGCTTGCCTTACATGCAACTGTCCCCCAGTTTGAGCCTTCATGCACTGTATATGGTCCTCTGAGCACTGTCCAGAGGGAATTCCTAAGCATAGAACCAGTAGCAAGTCCACAACATCACAGAGCATGGCCCCAAAACATAAAACAAAATACATGAAGAAAATCTAAATGAATGCATGTTACTAAGTGAAAGAACCAATCTGTAAAGGATATATGTTTGATGATTCCAACTATATGACATTCAGGAAGTAACCATGGTCGATAGGGGTTGACATAGAGAAAAGGATAATAGGCTGAGCAATGAGGATTGTTAGGGCAGTAAAGATACTCTTTACAACATTATATTGATGGATATGGTCATTATATATTTGTCCAAACCCATAAATATACTGGATAGAACTATAAAAGTAAATCATTCTGTAAACTATGAACTTCAAATAATAATGATGTGTTGAGATAGGTTCATCTATAGTATCAAATGTACCACTCCAGTGGGAGATGCTGTTGATGGGGAGGTGTGTAAGTAGGGGACAGGAGGGGGGTACATGGTAAATCTCAATAACTTTCTCTTAACATTGCTGTGAACCTGAAGCTATTCAAAAGAGATTTTAAGTGATTAGAAGTTGGCACATGGAAAGGGAGGTATAAACGAAACTGCCACCACTAACTTAGAAAAATGCAGATCATTTACATTTTCCTCCACATATATCTGAACTAAACAAGGAAAAAATAACACCTAAGTGATGCATTTCCTGAAGAATACATAGTTTTAAAGTCGCTTCTGAAGACTACTATTCCTGGTAATGAAAATGAAAACTAGCAAGAATATTTGAGGAAATCTCCTACATTTTACCTCTTTCATAGTTAATCAGTATTCCCTTTAAGAAAATTTAAGCTTTAACAAGCTTAATCCCACACTATATTCATTTCATCTAGCAATAAGTTGAATCACTAGCAGCTTACCTTATATTGCAAAGAGACTAACACTATAGCTGTCATCACATAACCCCTGAGAGCATAAATTAATGAACATCCTGGGGCTGGAGCAATAGCACAGCGGGTAGGGCATTTGCCTTGCACGTGGCCAACCGTGGTTCGATGCCCAGCATCCCATACGGTCCCCTGAGCACCGCCAGGAGTGATTTCTGAGTGCAGAGCCAGGAGTAACCCCTGAGCATTGCCAGATGTGACCCAAAGACCAAAAAAAAAAAAAGGCCCTACTTTTGAGTAAAGGAAAAGAAACAACCTTCCTTTTCTCTCCCCCAACTAATAAAGTTTACCATAGTCTTTTAATGTCAGAGAATGAGAAATTAGTGGGAAATAAAACTATGCATAATTGGCCAAGTTTGTCATCCTCAGCTTAAACAACCTATGAGATTTTTGAGGGAATATGTGAATACCATGTTGAAAATCTTCACAGTCATTAAATTTTCCATAGGCATAGAGCAGTGGAAGGGAGGTACCCCCACCACTGCCCTCTATCTCATCCTGTAGATGATGCTAAAGATCCTTTGTACTGGACAGCTGCCCAAAAAAGAACTGTTCCAACTCAAAATGACAGAAAGTCAAAACTGAGAAATCTAAGGCTATCTTTCTCTTAGATATTTTTCCCTCAGTTGGTCTCTGTAGCTTCCCTTAAATACCTAGACTAATAATATATAATCAACATGACAAAGGAATGCTTTTTGTAATACCACTTTTATCTCAGACAAAAACTGATATTCTTAGAACATGTATATTATTTGTGAGAGAATTTTGTCAAAGGACAATGTAAATTGGTATCTCCAATTTTTAAAATGAGCCCTTTTTCTCACTTTTAGCCTTGCATTGAAAAGAAAAACTATGTCAAACCAAGTTACTTACTACTCTACACCTTAAAGACACGTTTCAGTGAAGCAACTGACAATGTGTATATTCAGATTTTCTTCAAACATAATAGCAGTATATAATAAAGATGAAGGCTGTCACAAGAACCCACTAAAAGACAGAGGGATAGTGAGAAAGAAGGAAAGTGCCTGACATAGAAGCAGGTGGGGGTGGAGGATGGGACAGGCAGGGAGGGAGGAGAACCAGGGACATTGGTGGTGTGAAATTTACCCTGGTGACGGGATGGGTGTTGGAACATTGTATGACTGAAACCCAATCAAGAACAACGTTGTAACTGTGTGTCTCACTGTGATTTAATATAAGTAAATAAATAAATTATGTTAATACATGATATTCGACCTCTAGAAGGTTAAATTCAGTCTTCTAACTTATTAATTCTCACAAAAAACTACACCAAAACCAAATATATACTTGTATTTTTTATGATGATACAAGTGTAAAAGAGAAAGAAAAAACACTAAAGCAGATAATGATATCTCAAGTAACACAAATTATTTAAAAGCATAGAAGCATCAATATGTACTAATAGCTCTATTCTTTCATTTGAGAAAGCATGTTTGCTTTGAGGTCTTTTTTAAGCCTATTAAAAGATAAGTTTATTAAAGAGTTTGTTCAGAATTGAACTGAGGAATCTTAGTCCAGGAGAATTGCAGCAGATTAATTTACCCTGAGCCCTTGCCCCTGCTTGCTTTAAATTCTACCCAAATCTATCCTATATAAATTCTACCTGTCTGTTTCTATATAAATCTATCCTATATAAAATCTATCCTATATAAGTCTAAAATATATGGTTGGTATTGAAAACTAATCAATTAATTACTTAAGAAATCTCTTAAGAAAGTCATACTTGGAGTACATGTAAATTACTGTCAGGATGCTTATCTCCTCCCTATTCATTCCAACCACATTGCTTTCATTGCTGTTTTTGGAACTTCCAAAAACACTTCTATCTCAAAGTCATTGTACTTTCTGTTCCTACTAATGCTCCATCCCTGGAGACCCTCATGGCCCATCTGCTCACATCCTTCAAATCTTAACTCAAGTACCATTTCCCCTGGAATGTCTAACCTCATTCACCCTCTCAATTCTCTCTACTCCCATTCTCTGCACTGTTTCTCCAAAGCACTTATCAGCTTCTAATCGTTTTATTGTTGCTGCAAACAGTCAATAAATCTGAGGCATCCACTTCATAAAGAAAAGGGAGAAAAGGAAGTGCCAACAACATCTGCTTGGCTTTGTCACGATGGTACACTAATACTGGTGTCAATTTCTAATTTAAGAGGGTGTGTTTCTGGAATGAAGCATCCCAATAATGCCTTCCTGATTCTCCAACTTCCTGACCATTGTGCAGGGAGCTCTTTCCTTAGAGGGTGGTTCTCAGTTGAAATTCTGGGAGTCAATCCAAATTCTGGGAGACAGAGTGAGAGCCAGCTCTTCTCCAAAATCCATCTCATTCATCATAGATCACCAAAGTGTTTCCTATTATTTATAGTTGAGTCTTGACTAACATATCACCACTTAATAAGAAAACTCAATATCAGGAACACTGAATGAGAGTGATCTGCAAACTCAAATTTGTATGGTCCCACAAACATATTGAGCATAATTCTACATTTCTCTTCCAATGACTCAGAATACTTAAAACCGATGCAGTCACAGAAATTCCTCCTCCTAATCCCTCTGAAACATGGATTTCTGAAACTGAGAAATAAACATGTTCTTTCCAGTCCAGCATGCTCCCATAGCTTGCACCTGCTACAATGCCACTGTTCCCCAGAAGCAAGAAAAGCTTTTGCATTTCAATATTTGTGTTTATAATCTTGTTTTTGTGGAATTTTCACGATATATTGGTGTGAAAGAATCAAATTAAGTCACAAAAACTGTCTACTGTATTATAGAACATCGTGCATACTATGGATTCAAATATTTTCACTTAAAATTGCTTTTTTTCCTTTTATGATTATTTGGTTGATGACTGTGTTATTTGTGATAATCAGAAGCTGAGAATCTGGCTGTTACATTCTCGTGACGCACCTAAACTCTTTTTGTATTAGGTTGTTCTCAGTGTTTCTGTATAGTTTGCTTTTATACAGAAAATATTTTTTTCAAAGAGATGGTCATCTCAGTAAAACAAAATCAGGGAAAATATTCTGGGAAATATTCTTCATTATTTGTATAATGATCTGTAAACAAGCCAAGGGTACACAGTGGCTCTGAAGTGGCAAGTCTGATGAAGAGGGTTTCATAATACAGGAAGAAAATGAAGTAGGAAGGGTCAGAAGATGAATCTCTTTTTCAGGGATATCCAAAACTAAAATAGAACATCAAATAATATGTGATTATCTTGCAGTATGTTACATTAACCACATGTACACTATGTGGTACAGATTTTTATTTATTTGAATTATTCTATTATTTTATAGACTTTTTAAAAAAGTGACCTAAGAATGTTTATTCTAATTTTTAATTTTATTTGTATAAGTTGTTCACAATAATTTTTACATTTAATATTCCAACACCAATCCCACGACCATATTTAGAATGTTTCTACCACAATCTCCAAAGCAGGACCTAAACAATTTATCTCGTATTGCTTATTATGAATAATCTGTTAAAAGCAATCCAAAGAATGTTTTCTTAGAGGGAAGTGTGTGAATTCTTATATGTCACCCTAGAGACATTAGGCTCTTGTATAAGAGATTACTAACATGTTGTTAAAGGTTGAGACTTGTGTGCTTATCTATTTTTTTCTCCCCAAGATTGGTTGCCTTCTGCTTTATACCCCATCATATGTGGTGTGCTGCTCTTTGTATATAGGTAGTGTAGAGTACGAGAAGTCACTCCAGGAATTCTAAAGTTTTAAATACGATGATACAGCTAAGGTTATTTTTTTAACTGAATGGTGACTTTGGGGTCCAGAGCATCTCTGTAGCATGTTGTTCTCAGGTTGTTCTCTTCCGAGAGATTTATTTGTAAGTCTCTGGATATGACCATTAATGAACTCCTATGGCACCAGAGGCAGTTTGTGGGCTTGACTGCCAGGCTACTGGAGATAGGACGAGGTCACCCATTCCCAACTCCATGAGAGCATGAGAGCCTGGAGATTTCAGTTACACGTTCCTCATACCTGGGTTTTCAGCAGATTAACTCATGGATGAGACTATCTGAGCCTGTGGAGATCATCTATGAGTATAGCAGCAATTGAGTTCTGGAGGCTTTCGGCTGCCAGGGTTCTGTGGGGTGGAGAGGGGAACTCGCTTGTCCCATCCAGGTTGCCCATGACTCTGGACCTCGAACCAGGATGACTCATCCAGGGTGTGTCACTATGTGTTGCTCTCTTCCAGGAGATTTATTTCTGACTCTCTGGATCATGGCCATCAATGAGGTTATATGGCACCAGAGGCAATTTGTGGGCATGTCTGCCAGGTTACCAAAAGCACAGGGAGATGAGGGGAGGTCGCCCAAGAATGTTTATTCTTGATCCTTCTGATCCAACAGGAAAAATCAACAGCACTTCTAAAGATGTAAATTAGATAATGAGAAATTGTCATTATTAACTAAAGTTATTAAAGGGAAAGAGATTCTCCTTGCCACAAAAATCAACAATAAATTTCCCTATGTTTGAGTGGAAATCAGACCCTAACAACAAGGTGAATGCAATTTTAAAATGGCAGTTTCATATTAGTTAACATATTGTGTTTTACAGAAAAGAAAGAAACTAAAGTGTTTGCTACCATCAATAGAAATAATATTTTTGAAAAGATTTTATAATAGAGAATTCTGTCACAAAACACTGTGACAGAAAATGTTATTCTAAATGCCAACAAATAAGACCACATCCAGAACAAACAAAGGCACAGGCAGGATGTGCAGGAGAGGGAGGAAGGTGATATTCTCTGCAGAGTTGGGGACAGAAGGAAAACCTGAGAAATAAGCCTCCTGCTTGCATTGGAAGGATTTGCTAAAGGTCAAGAATTGGCTTGCTCTTCAAGCTTGTGTTCTGAATACATATCTCGCTTGCTAGCCTTTTTCTGCTAGGAGAAGCCCATGTTCTCTCTTGAACTAGTACTTCTCCCTTTCTCTCCCCTCACATATAAGCAATGGGAACTTTCTTGCTTCACCAAATATAACTAAAGGGCCAACGACATACTTGACTGTTTTTCTTATTGCTTTTAAAAAATCAAGGTACTTTGATTTTCAATCCTGCTAAAGATGATTTCATATACACATGGTTCTAATACATTACCAGAACACTCACTTCCCTCCATCAACATTCCAAAGGCCCCTCCCATCCAGGCCCTCCCACCACCACCAAGTACACTCAGTCCTGTGGACCAGTTCTGTTGTTTTAATACTCGCATGAAGAAAAAAATCATTCTTAGTAATACAACCCTTAAGGGAAAAAAAAGACAGTTGTCTAGGTTCTTAAAATAGGACTAGTATAAGCTAAAGGTTCCTTCACTTCCCAAAAAGACAACTAAATAATCTACTAAAATCACCTGCTTAATATCTGTGATTCTTCATGGATAGATCTGACTAACAGTTAATAGATAACTGTTAGTTAACCTTTCTTTGGCATTGTCTCCGGGTCTGTTCCAAGTAATAATGTACTGAATTTTGGCTTACAAAACCAAATAATCCTCAACATGGCTTTACTTTTTTTACTTATTACATGTTTCTGGGCTCATCTGTGGTTGATTTTTTTGCCTTTGGATTAATTACACTGCACTGTGTAATACATATGTGACCACCAATGAAAACATTCCCCATAAACCCTCTTTTTTCTGGATTCTGACCTCAAATGTCACAGATAACATAATTTGTGCCCTTCTATCCACTCAAGTACAAATCTCCTTTCAATGTCTTGCTTTGCAACAGTCTGCTTCATCAGTGGGTACAATTTGAAATTTGGTTCATGGAAATCAGGAAACAAGTCTCCCTGAAATAGGAGCTACTTTGCTTGGCCCTTGCCTGTGTGGCTTTGATTCTTTGACTCATGCCTCCGAAGCTCTCATTGTCCTTGACAGTAAGCAGCAGGTGGACTACCAGAGACAATTAGGCTTCAGCAAGTGTGGCAGCACTTTGCAGATCCTCTTTAAGTGAATCACAGAATGCCTTTCCAGAGAGTTTTCTTAACATCCCAGAAGACTGATTTGAGCTGGTTTCACAGGGTTTCTAACAGATAATTCCTAGTCAGCCCTGGCTGGTGGCACTTCAGCAGATGTTTCTGCCATTAAATGGTACAGTCAAACCTTCTCCAAAGCATCTGGATGTCAGCACTGGCTTCCTTCCCAGTGTTTCCCTTCATGGGTACTTAGCCCCACTCAGCTGAAGAGGCAGTCTGTACACTCCCACATATCTACTATTCTTATATTCTGTAGAGTTCTCTTTATGGCTTAGTTGTTAATCCCCTGTTGTTAATTCTTTTTCCCTTAGTAGTTAATCTTCTTCTATTAGTTCATTATTAAATAATTCTCTAAGTGGGAATGTTCCCTCAAGTTCTGTTTCCTGGTTACACTCTGACATCCCATCTCTAGGTCACACACAGGAGTTCTATATGGTATATTGCCTTGTCTTACACAATAACAGGAATCTGTTGACTTTCAAACTAAACCAAGCTATATAAGTTGCAATGTTACACATGTAAGACCAAATTTTGAAGCACAGTAATCTAGTATGTGAAATTAAATTAACATATATTTTATGCAATGTTTCAGGAATTAAGAAGACTCAAAGACACTAAATTTCTGATATGGTGAATTTCCTTAAACCCAACAACATTAATTTTAATTGTAGTTCCAACATAATACTGTAAGTATAGAGAATTAAATTGTACATATAAATACTTTAATGTTTGTGGAAGTATTGGGTATAAGAAATGGACTCGACTATTACCTATAACTCAAGGATTTAAATATTTTAACATACTAATATATGATCATATAGGTAAATTACATCTTTTAACCTATACTTCAATCTTATACATTGAAAATACAATATCTTTAAACTCTACACCACCCTTCATCATTAATGACCAATACTGAAGAAAATATTTTAAATTATATGTCCAATGAAGGTCTAGTATCCAGACTGTTCCAAGAACACAAACAATTCAATGACAAAAAAATGATAAATTCACAGAAACTTAGTAGATAAATTATAGCACAGCGGTAGGGCATTTGACCTTGCACACGGCCGACCCGGTTTACCCAGGTTCGATTCCTCCGCCCCTCTCAGAGAGCCCGGCCAGCTACTGAGAGTATATCCCCCGCTCAACAAAGCCTGGCAAGCTCCCTATTACCTATTCTATTGATATGCCAAACACAGTAACAACAAGTCTCACAATGGAGACGTTACTGGGCCCGCTCAAGCAACTTGATGAACAACGGGAGGACAGTGACAGTGACAATGAATATTGTCCAAAAATATATATAAAAGATCAACAAAACATGAAATGATGTCCAATGTCACTAGCACTGTCCACTGCACTGTTCATTGCACTGTCCTCCCGTTGTTCATCAATTTGCTCGAGCGGGCCCAATAACGTCTCCATTGTGAGACTTGTTCTTACTGTGTTTGGCATATTTAATACTTCATGGGGAGCTTGCCAGACTTTACCATGCAGGCGAGATACTCTCGGTAGCTTGCCAGGCTCTCCAAGAGGGGCGGAGGTATCAAACCTGGCTCGGCCAAGCCGGTGGCTTGCAAGGCAAATGCCCTACTGCTGTGCTATTGCTCCAGTCCAATATCCTAGAAAAATGTAAATTAAAATCAAAATGAGAAATAACCTCCTAATCAATCTCATGAATATAACTTATTCTTTTTGTTAAAAAATAACTGGTATTGATAATGATATAGAAGAATTAGAACTTGATACATTGCAGAAAAGAATATATAATGATGCAGACACTATGGAACATTTGTCTATTTCTCAACTAATATCATATCTGTAAGTAATTCTGTTAGAAATATACCCAAATTTGTTGGAAAATTGTATGCCTGAAACAACTCTATTATGAACAATTTTGCAAACCAATTTTAAAAAACTCCAACAACAAAAAAATCCAAAACCCCATCAGAAAAATTGGGAGTGGAAGTAAACAGGGAATTTGTTGAGGAAGACCAATGGCTGGTATACAGGCACATGAAAAAAATCTTTATTATTACTTATTATTATGGGAATCCAAATCAAGACAACAATGAGATACTATTATCTCACACCAGTGATTACTTGATCACTTGACTTCCCGTTAATCATCAATTTGCTCCAGCAGGTGCCAGTAATGTCTCCATTTGTCCCTGTCACGTGCTAGTGTAGTCCAATGGTGTCTGCTCATTCTAGGAACATGAAGAGCCTCAAATCAATCGTTCAGGATTTTGATGAAGAACTCTGACCATCTGGTAAGTGGGCAGCCACACAGTCTTTCGACGTCCCGTGGAATCCAGTTGGTAATGGCTCTAGTCCAACGGTCCTCTCCAAATCTCATTATATGACCAGCCCATCTGATTTTTGACGCCTTGGCAAACGAGACAGTGTCCCTGATTCTTGATCGTCCACTGAGGTCGGAACTCCAGATTCTTTCTCTCATTTGAGTGAAACATGATACTCCAAGCATAGCTCTTTCAATTCCTCTTTGGGAGACCTGAATAGCATCCTCATCCTGTTTTCGTAAGGCCCAGGTCTCTGAGGCATATGTTAATGCAGGAAGAATAGTGAAATCAAAGAAATGTGCCTGGAGCCAGAGGTTCTTCGTCCTCTCAGCTATTTCTTCGACACTCTTGAAGGCGTTCCAAGCCGCTCTCTTCCTCCTGCGCAGCTCAAGTACCAGGTCATTTGTGATGTTGACTTCTCAACCTAGGTACACATAACTGTTGCATTCGGAGATGGTCGTTCCATTGAAAGTGAACGAGGCTGTTTCTCATAAACATTGTCTTCATAAGATTCAGCTGTAGTCCGACTTTTCCACACTCATGGTCGAAGTCGACCAGCATTTGTGCCACTTGGCTAATGTTTGGTGTTATTAAAACAATATCATCAGCAAAGCGTAGGTGGTATAGTTGCTGACCATCTATCTTCACTCCCATTCCTTCCCATTCCTGTCGTCACATGATGTTCTCGAGGGTGGCACTGAAGAGTTCCGGTGAAATGGTGTCACCATGCCAAACCCCTCTCTTGACATCGATGATTGCTTCTTTGTAGAGTGGTGAGATCCTGGTAGTGAATCCGTAATACAGCTCATGGAGGATCCTGATGTATTGCGTTTGAATGCCCTGATTGGCTAGAGCTTTAATGACTGCTTCTGTCTCAACAGAATCAAAGGCCTTCTTTAAATCAATGAACGTTAGACAGAGCGGCATCTTGAACTCCTGAGAAACCTCAGTGAGCTTGGTTATTGTGTGGATATGGTCGATGGTGCTGAATCTTTTGCGGAACCCGGCTTGCTCATATGGTTGCCCTTCATGTAGTGTTCTGCCAAACCTATTCAGGATGACTTGAGTGAACAGCTTGTAGATGACAGACAATAGGCAGATTGGGCAATAGCTACCAATGTTATGAATGTTTCCCTTCTTGTACAGTAGTACAGTCCTGCTAGTTTTCCACTGGGATGGAACCTTGCATTCAGACAGGTAGCATGTGAAGAGCCAAGCCAGCGTATTGATGAGTACTGATGGCAGGTTCTTCAGGTGTTCAGGTCTGACCTTGTCTGGGCCGGGTGCTGTTCATTTCTTTACCGACAAAATGGCGTGTCGAATTTCAGAAGGGAGAACATTGGGAACGACATATCCATCCTGTGGAATTTGGTATGTGGGCAGGTGGACATGGCTATCGAAGAGATCTGAGTAGAAGTCATGGATAATCTTCTCCTTTGCCGTTCTGGAAGATGTGATAGATCCATCAGGACGTCGGAGGGCAGTCATCTTGGTCTTGTAGTTGGCGAAGGACAGATGGGCATTACAAATGCTTTTCCTGGCTTCTG
Source organism: Sorex fumeus (assembly GCF_029834395.1). Lineage (NCBI taxonomy): Eukaryota > Metazoa > Chordata > Mammalia > Eulipotyphla > Soricidae > Sorex > Sorex fumeus. The sequence goes on from NW_026606059.1 coordinate 64,266,515, forward strand.
CCGTATCTACCAGCACTTCTGCTCTTCGCTCTTTGAGGTCTTCCTTGTTTGCATCTCTGCACTGCTTTGAGAGCTTGGACATTTGCTCGCAGTTGCCTGAGGTATACGCCAAACCACATTGGCGAATAAGCTCAAGAGTTTTCAAAGACAGTCGTCTTTTTGTGGCTATCTCTCTCTTGGTGTTCCTCGCACAATCATGGAGGTGCTGAAACAGTCGATCGTATTCCTCGGCAATATTGTCAACAACGGCATCTTCCCATGTTGCAGAATTAGTGCCAAAGAGCTCTGGGAGTTTTCTTCTTAAACTTTGCAGCCCTTTCTCCCTGCTCTGTGAAGTAGAATTTTGCACGAAGGAGACAGTGGTCCGATCCCATTTGGAATTTTGCAACAACAGCGACATCGGTCAGGCAAAACCATCAATTGAGTATGATGTGGTCAATTTCATTGTGGAACTGTCCACCGGGAGACTCCTATGTCCAATGTTTAGATTTGGCCTTCTGGAACTGTGAGTTACCATGGATGGTCTTGGTCAACATGATGATCTCAGACAGTCTTTCACCCTGTTCATTCCATTCTAGACCATGGGTCCTGATGTGGATTTCTTCGGCTGATCTTCTCGGTCCTATCTTGGCATTAAAATCACCGACAATGATCTTGTAGAAGGTGTGGTCTTCTTTATAGTACTTCTCCAGCTCCATGTAGAACTTCTCAATTTCTTCTTCATCATAATTGAGGCTGATAAAATCTCAAGGCCTAACTAGGCTGCCAAAATGAAGGAAGACAAGAATGATTGTACTTTCAATGCACGTATGCTAGCATTGGATGCATCCATCAAGGACCTGATGGTACAAGCGCAAAAGATCAAATACGACTTCATTGGTCTGACCGAGACAAGAAGGCATCAATCACGTCACGCTGTTTTCAACACTGGGGAAGAATTGTTCCTTGGACCATGCGATAAAAGAGGCGTCGGAGGCGTCGGTGTCCTTGTCAACACGAACTTGGCCATGAGCATTGATTCATTCGAATGCCTAACAACCGAATTGGACGTTTACAATTGAATATATGTGGCTCACTGCTGGCAGTTTCTATCTTCAAACCAGTGAGAATGGCACATATGAAATATACTGGTAACAATCTGTGTTGGTGGGGTGTGGTAAAAAAAAGAAATCTCATCTACCACTGGTGTAAATGTTACCTGGTTCAATCTCTATGGAAAAGAGCACGGGGATATCTCAGTTAACTAAGAATTCTGCTGCCATGTGACCCAACAATTTCACTCTAGATATTTTACTCTACCCCCAGGACACAAAAACATTCATTCGAAAAGATATATGCACACTATTATTCATTGCAACACTTAGTACAATGGCTAAGATATGGAATCAAATTCTGTGTTCAACAATAGATAAGTAGATCGTAAATGTGATACATATATATATATATCATGCAATGCTGTGCAGCTGTAAAGAAAGATGAAATTGTGTAACTTGCTGCAACTGGAACATAACATGTTAGATGAAGTAAGCCAGAAGGAAAAGGACAAAGACAGAATGATCTCACGTATACAAAAACTGGATAAGGGAATGTAATCTTTGAAGGTGGGGATGCCTAGATTACCCTTGGACCCAGCATATAGTGGGAAGGGCAGAGAAAGAAGAAATCAAGGGGGGAAGGGTTGCATAGGAAACAATGAGGAGCAAGAATCAAGGCGATCAGACTACTTGTGTACGAAGAACTAGTTATAGCTAAATATTCAAACCATAGAGTCAACAACACTGAAAACAAGAGTCAGAACTTTAAGAATCAAACTTAAAAATATTTTTATCAATGTGGAAGGTGGGAATGGGAGGGTGTGTGGGAGAGAACCCGGGACCCCTACTGGAAGGAAAAGATATTGGTGGGAGGACTGGTAATGGAACACGGTAAATCTAAAACACAACTGTGAGTAAACTTGTAATTTTTTTTAAAACTCTAAGGAGATAGACTAGGGGGAACAATAATAAATATACCCAAGGAATTGAAATAAGCATTCAAACAAATGCTTATAGCAATTCTTAAGTCATGGTCCTCCCGTTATTCATCGATTTGCTAGAGCGGGCCCAGTAACATTGTGAGACTTGTTGTTACTATGTTTGGCATATTGAATACGTCATGGGTAGCTTGCCAGGCTTTGCCGTGTGGGCGAGATACTCTCAGTTGCTTGACCGGCTCTCCGAGAGGGGTGGAGGAATCGAATTCAGGTCAGCCATATTGGCTGCGTGTAAGGCAAACGCCCTACCCACTGTGCTATCGCTCCAGCCCCATAGCAATATTATTTATAATAATCAAAAAGTTCATCAGCAATTCAAAACAATACAAATGTTCATCAACTGAAGAACTGATAAAATTTGTGTAACTAGAATAGTATTCAGTTAATAGAAAGAAAGTACAGATACATGCTACACTGTGGATGACGTTAGAAAACATGGTAAAGGTAAAGGTAAAGGCCCTCCTGTTGTTCGTCGATTTGCTTGAGCGGGCCCAGTAACATCTCCATTGGAGACTTTGTTGTTACTGTGTTTGGCATATCGAATACATCACGGGTGGCTTGCCAGGCTCTGCCGTGCTGGCAAGATACTCTCGGTAGCTTGCCGGGCTCTCCGAGAGGGGTGGAGGAATCGAACTCAGGTCGGCCATGTTGGCTGCGTGCAAGGCAAACGCCCTACCTCTGTGCTATCGCTCCAGCCCTGGAAAACATGATACTAAGTTAAATACTCAAACTAAGAAAACATGATACTAAGTTAAATACTCAAACACAAAAGATCATATTTTCCATAATTTCATTTACATGAAATATCCAAAATAAGAAAAAATATAGATTAGTATTTTCCAGGGACTAGATCGAGGAGGTAATAAGAAGTTATTACCAATGGATATGGTAGCACTTTGGGGATCATAAGAGTATTCTAGCATTAGTTATTAGCGATGTTTGCACAACACAGTAAAAGCACTAAATGACACTGAATTATACATTTTTTAAATAGGGGAAGTGGAGCTGAAGTACAGCAGATAGGGCGTTTGCCTTGCATGCAGATGTCACGGGTTCAAGCTCCAGCAATCCATTTGGCCCCCCGGGCCCTTGCAGAAGTGATCCCTGAGCACAGAGCCAAGATTAATCCCTGAGCACTTCCAGGTTTGAACAAAAAATAAAAGCAAAACAAAATAAAAATTGTAAAGTGGGCCGGGAATGTGGCTCAGTGGTAGCACATATGAACTGATGTGAAGGACTGAGTTTTATGAGCAGCAGCACACGACATAAATAAATAAAAAAAATAATTAAAAATGAAATGACTGAAGTGATGGTCTTGATAGTATGTAAGAAGAAAATAAAAGATACGCTATGGGAATGGTTAATTATGGGGACGGGAAGAAATTTTATATGAAAAACATGAACAACTATTTTTTTAATTATGTTCTAAAGGAAGTAGAGAAATGATACTGTATCTGGAATGAATTGTGGTCTGAGGGAAAGTTTTTAAATATTTAATATGACATTATGATATAAATATGAAGTAGATAATTATGGTAGATTCAACTCAGAATGAACAGATAGAACCACTGAATAATTTAGATGCTTGAATCTGTCGTTCACTTTTGCCATTGATACACTGATAGAGGAAAATCAGGGCACACCTAACTGTTGCATTGCTTAAAATATCAATTAGATTTCCCTAGTTAATTATCCCATAATGGAAGGGTAGATAAAGCTCACTGATTTATACTAAGAGCAAATGTATAAAAGAGAAATTTTATTTACAACTGATGAAGAGAACAATTGAGGAATAGAACAGGTGAATAACTCTAAAGTGGACGATTACATATCAGTGTAATTTAATACAATCCAGGTACCTAGAAGAGTATTTCCTAAAGTAAGCAATAGTTCCCCCCACCCTACCCTGCCTTCGAGCGATCTGGAATGATGGGAAGCTGAGTAGTAGCATCAAATGCTTTAGGGAATACTTTGTTAGCCCACTTTAAAAAAAATAAAAGTAGTTTGCAAGGAGGTGCTGATTGTTTTTCTGAAATGGGGGTGAGGCTAAATAAGTTTGGGAACCTCTTATCTAGAGTTGAAAACATTCTATCAACTTTTGCCATTTTTCTTATTTAAAGTTAAAACTACATTTCCTGTATCAATGTCCTCTTTCATTTCCTTAAACATGTAATTTTGGAGAATTTCAAACATATGCCAAAGGAGAGATAAGTATTAAGAGGATTATATGCAGAAAAGTAAGTCAGATGGAGGAGGACACACACTGAATTATGTGAAATATAAAAAAAAAGAATATGCAAAATGAACATTTGAATTGTGACTGGAAAACTTGAGGTTTCCAAAGGGAGCAAGCAGTGGAGGTTAATCTAATGGACTGTGGTAGAAGTACGTTGGAGTAAGTATGTTGTGGTAACATACATCCAGAGATGTGTAAACCTGTGCCTTTAAACATATGGTTTTATAAACCAGTACTACTACTTCAATATACACACATACATACACAAAGTGATTCTCCCCTAGATAGTTTGCACAAATTCAGTCATTATTAACTCACAATCTCATTTTTGTTTGCTTTTGGGGGAGGCCACACAAAAGGAGGTGCTCAGGGGCTGCTCCTGACTCTGCTCAGGAGTTACTTCTGTCAATGCATCAAGGTCTCTCTGAAACATCATAGCTAATTTTGCCTAGCTATACCCCTCCCCCAATCCCACTTTAGGAATTGTTTTGTAATACATCCCAAGCATCCTATTATTTAATTTGCAATTCTTTCACCATGCATATTTCTAAAAGACAATACCATTCCATCCCTAACTTAAGTAGTTATTTAATATTAACTTTTATTTTTTAACATTATCCTTTTGAACCTGACCTTCCATGAACATAAAGGACAAAGTGTTTGTCCATCTTAAAACTCATTCTGCAACTTAAAATCCTTTCAGTGATTGATGTAGCACTTTACCATGATTTCAAGCCAATGCATAGGAAGAGATACAAGGAAGGAGAGAGTGGAGAGACAGTTAAGGCTCTTGTCCATGCACATGACCCTCATGCAATCCCTTACACAGTGTCTGATCTCCTGAGCACTGCCTAGCATGATCTCTGAGCACAGAATGCAAAGTAAGTCCTGGGCACCACTGGGTGTATCGCAAAAACTGAAAGAAAAAAAAAGAAGAAAAAGGGAGGGACTGGAGCAATAGTACAGGAGGTAGGGCATTTGCCTTGCACGCAGCCAACCCGGGTTCAATTCCCAGCATCCCATATGGTTCTCTGAGCACCACCAGGAGTAATTCTCAGTGCACGAGCCAGGAGTAACCCCTGTGCAACGCCGGATGTGACCCAAAAAGCAAAATAAATAAATAAAAAGGGAAGAGAATACTTTTATATCAGATCCACCTTTGCCAGTGAAAGGTGATTGATTATGGACCATCCAGAGAAGCAATTATACTTAACCTATGCTCAATGTAAAGCTAAGAAGGAGAATGTTTTAGTCAGAAAACTATCCCAAGAATAATCTATGTCTACTGCACCTTGATAACTCCATGGAGGGTGAGACTTTCCCATACCAACTAGATATTGCTTTGCACTTACGTATTGCAGATCTATACATTGCAGATATAGACTCGCACTTGTCTTTTATGTGAAAGATCTTATTCGATCACCAGCACTTCATGGTCCCTGAGCACCACTGGAAGGATCCCTGAGCAATAAGTCAGGAGTAAGCCCTTAACATCACCAGATGTGATCCCAGACACCTCCAAAACCAGTTTTCCAGTATCAACAAATTTTAGCAACTTCCACTAACATGAGATTTTATTCTCAAAGGAAATCTATAAAATATTTCCAGTAAAGCTAAAATCTAGAATATGGAACCGGTAAGATTTGGAATTAAAAGTATAAATTCATTTTTCCCAGCACATTAATCTTTCCCCCATTGAATTAATGGGAGGCATATTTGCATAATTGTCTAGCCCCAGAAGATTGTATATAATGCCACTTCAAGTGAATTGTCAGCTCAGTTTAGTAACACGCTCTGTCTCTGAAACTATCTAACATCTAACTCAAGTTTTCATTTGTCCTTTCACAATTTCCATCAAGTTACCCTCTCCTTATTTCTAGGAAAAATACTGCATTTGTGCTATTACCTTGATTAGTAGTGGTATAACATGTTATTTTAAGTTCCATGGACTACTTATTAAAAGTGCTTCCATTTTTTGTTAATTTTATAGATTTTAAAATATAAACTCTCAGCCTATTTCCCTCAGGTTCACTCCATTATTTTTATTAAGCAGTTTGGCATAAAGAAAAAAGTAATATATGTGACATTACAACAGCAAAAATGCTTGCATTTGGGAATGGCTAGAGGGATTTAGCAAAAACTTTATTTTCTTTCAGATAAGTACCCATTACTCTGAGAGATTTAGCATCATTACAGAAGTGATGATGGGCTTGGAAAAGTAGGAAATGCATCAAAATAGTCATCATGAACAGTAACCAAAAAATATAAGCTAAAGAGTAAAACTGTTCCTGGTATTGGAATATTATTAGCATAATAAAATTTTCTGAGAAATGCCCAAGTGGCATACATATTCCCTGACTCTTTGTAGCTCCCCCAGGGTCTCAAACTTAACAATCCTGGACAAAAATCACAGTTCCATCTGGTCCAGAGGCCCGTAGTATCCTGAGCAGAGCACTAGCACAGCTTGACAGGCATGTAAGTAGCCCTTCTCAGGAGCACTATCTTAAATCAGATCTTAGTTAGATCTTAATCTGAACTCAAATTCACAAGCCTGAAGCTGCACATGTGACTATGAGGAAATCTATTACTCCTATGACTTCCAAAATCTCTTAATATACACATCAACACTACTTTACTTAGCATCTATTGCATTAAAAACTATTTCATTCTACAGTTTGCTGCTGCTTTATGGATGAAACTGAAAGGTATGTTAAGCTAAGTGAATCAAGGGAAAAGGGCAAATATTGAATGATCTTTCTCCTGTGTGGACTGTAATAAAGCATAGTGAGTTCATAGGCCAATAACAACAATCCCCTAAAGTGGAATTATAGAACAGAGTCCACTAAGGCTAGGAACTGGGGTTGTAAGAAACCTAGAGACAGTGGCAGAGGGACTTGACACTCTGGTGGGGGGGAGGAGTATACCAACTTTGTATGCCTGAAACAATACTATCAACATTATGGGAATCACAGTGCTGATATTTAAAAATAATAAAATAATAAAAAAAACACTATGATTTTAGTTCTTAAAATGTTCCCTCTTTTTTTGGTATTAGTGTGCATATGTGGTGGGGGCTGAGGGGGAGGAGCAGGAACACACCTGGTGGTGCTCAGGGGTTACTCCTAGTTCTGCACTCAGGAACCACTCCTGCCGGGCTCAGGAGAACATATGGGATGCCAGGAATCAAATCCAAGTTAGCAGTCTACAAGTCAAGTGCTTTACCCGCCATACAATCTCTTTGGTCCTATTTTTGAGACTATTTTAGATGGTACTATTTAAATGGTACTATTGACATTAGATGAAAAATCTACATATTTCATTATTTCCCATCTATCCGATTAACCTAAAATATCAGGCCAGAGAGAGTTCAGGGGTTAAGATGCCTTATATGTAGCAGACCGTGGTTTTATCCCAGGCACCACATATAGTTTCCTAAGCATCAGCAGGGGCAATTCCTGAGCACAGAGCTAGGCGCTCTGCCAGGTGTGGCCAAACCACCCACCAAAAAAGCTATTAAAGGGCATAATCATTCTTTCTAGGTATTTTTCTGTAATGCAATAACATTAAACTACTACTGAAAATCTGTTTGGCTTAGTCCTCTCAATCTCCCTATATGCTATTTTTTTCAATATTATGGTATTTTAATGTAGAAGCAGTAGACATTAAAAAATCACCTCACCAAAAAATGTATACAGAAAATAAATATAGTGAAATTTTAAAACATAATTTGTGCTACATACCACCAAAATATTTTTATAATTATGCAACATTACTGCCATTATTTTCTTTTTTGTGTTTTGTATTTGTGTGTTTTTATATACATGTGTGAGCATTTTCTTATTTTCTAGAGAAGCACAGCAGTAGGGCGTTTGCCTTGCACGCAGCCAACATGGCTGGCCCGAGTTCGATTCCTCCGCCCCTCTCGGAGAGCCCGGCAAGCTACCGAGAGTATCTCGCCCGCACGGCAGAGCCTGGCAAGCTCCCCGTGACGTATTCAATATGCCAAACACAGTAACAACAAAGTCTCCAATGGAGACGTTACTGGGCCCGCTCGAGCAAATCGATGATCAACGGGAGGGCCTAGGGAAAAATAATAAGGGGCTGGAGCGATAGCACAGCAGTAGGGCGTTTGCCTTGCGCGCAGCCAGCCTGGCTGAGCCAGGTTCAATTCCTTTGCCCCTCTCGGACAGCCTGGCAAGCTACCGAGAGTATTCAATATGCCAAGCACAGTAACAAGAAGTCTCATAATGGAGACGTTACTGGGCCTGCTCGAGCAAATCGATTAACAACGGGAGGACAGGTTAATCTCAGGATAAATGAGTTCAAGTAACTAGTTTTTTTTTTTTTAATTAGTGAAACACCATGAGGTACAGATGTAGACTTACAAGTTGTTGTGCTTGGGTTTCAGTTATACAATAACCAAGTACCCATCCCACCACCAGTGCCCATTCTCCACCCTCACCAATCCCAGTATCCCTCCCACCTCCCCATCCCCCCATCCCACCCTGCCTCTGTGGCAGGGCACTCCCTTTTGTTCTCTCTCTCCTTTTGGGTGCTGTGGTCTGCAGAAGAGACATTGGGTGGCAATCATGTTCGGTCTATAGACTACTTTCAGCATGCATCTCCCATCCTGGGCGGATCTTCCCACCACCCTTTATTTGGTGCTCCCTTCTCTATCTGAGCTGCCTTTACCCATAGAGTGTGTGACTGGCCTCTAAGTCATGGAGTGAACAATCTGGTATTTATCACAGCTGTTCTTGGGTGTTAGTCTCTTATTTTGTTACTTTATGTTACCCGGATGAATGCAATCTTTCTATGTCTGTCCCTCTCTTTCTGACTCATTTCACTTAGCATGATATTTTCCATGTAGTACCACTTGTATATAAATTTCATGACTTCATTTTTTCTAACTGCTACATAGTACTCCATTGTGTAGATGTACCAAAGTTCCTTTAACCAGTCATCTGTTCTCGGGCACTCAGGTTTTTTCCATATTCTAGCTATTGTAAACAGTGCTGCAATGAACAAACAAGTGCAGATGTCACTTCGACTATACGTATATGCTATTTTTTAATGTTATGCATAATTCTGTTTCAAAGATTAAGCAATTCCAAGAAACAATTCAATAAAATAATGTGTAAAACAAACAACTCTGCTATTATATGGTCACCTAATTTGCAATTGTTTTATCTTGCAAAGTCTCATTTCTATACTTATGTCTTGGTGAAATGATTGGACATACAACGAACACAGATGTTTTTGTAAAGATATTAAAGATAGTGACAGTGCTAATGTCTAGTTTTCCTAAATTGTGTTATCAACTGAATAATCAGAATAGAAACCATATTCAAAGGCAAAAAAAGATTAAATCCATTATATAAATCCACCCTTCAATGGCTTTAGTCAAATTCACAATTATTAAAATTGACAGATACACATCCATCAAATAAGTATTTCTAGGAAAGGGAGATACTGACTAAAGGTAATCTCGCTAACAAAAAAATTAACCTGGGGGCTGGAGCGATAGCACAACTGGTAGGGTGTTTGCCTTGCACACAGCCGACCTGGGTTCGATTCCCAGCATCCCATATGATCCCCTGAGTACTGCCAGGGGTAATTCCTGAGTGCAGAGCCAGGAGTGACCCCTGTGCATCGCCGGGTGTGATCCAAAAAGGAAAAAAAAAGAAAATTTAACTCAACACTTTATTAAAGGACATGAGTAAATGTTGATAAATGAAAGTTCAAGTCAAAATAGAAAATATACCTCATTCAAAAGAATCAAACCTAGCAGATAACTTCTTGTATTGAAAAATCTATGTATGTATTTTAAAAATTCATTAAAAGGGAAGTAGGACTGGTGAACAGCTATTGGATATGAATAAATGGCTCAAGAGCAAAGGAGTAATGTGACTTGGGGGTTCAGTATAGACTGAGAAGGATGGGGACACATGGGGACAAAGAAGGGAAAAGAAAGAACAACTTTTTCAGTAAAAGTTACACAATAAACTTAGAGCAAAGTATAGCTAAAGATTCATTTAAACTATCTCATTATTTGCTGCTGTTCTTAAAAGTAATGTTTGATAAAAATTTGCCATAACTTTTGGCTATTTCATTTCTCATGACGTTAAAGAAGCAAGAATAATAGCTATAATTGAGAGATATACTATTCATTTTGTATAGCACTGTAGCACTGTCCTCCCATTGTTCATTGATTTGCTCGAGCTGGCACCAGTAACATCTTCATTGTGAGACTTGTTGTTACTGTTTTGGGCATATCCAATACACCATGGGGAGCTTGCCAGCCTATGCCATGCAGGTGGGATACTCTCAGTGGCATGCCGAGCTCTCTGAGAGGGATGGAGGAATCAAACTCCAGTCGGCCACGTGCAAGGAAAACACCCTACCTACTGTGCTATCGCCCCAGCCCCATTTTGTATATATCTCATTTATTCTTTTTCAAAATCATGAAGAGTATTTATCCTCATTTCTTTTCTATTGTGTTGTTTGTTCATTTGGATCACACTTGGCGATGTGATGCTCTTGTCCGACCAGAAGTCCACTTATTCTGCATGGCTTGGGAGATGATTCATGTCACCTGATTTCTCAGGGATGTCACCTGATTTCTCAGGGACCCACAGACCCAGGCTGGAAAGGAGTCAGTCCTAACTTCAGCACAAGTGTTCTGGGTCTGTCACTTTTACATCACAGAGAAGAATTTCAGGAAGAGGCAAAAGAGTGAAGCAAGGTAGTTTTCTTGAATGAAACTTACTTAGAAAGACATGAGGGCAGAGAAAGAGGGTACATGTTCGAAAGAGAGTCTGGGTTTCTCCAGAATGGAAAAAGAAATGTAGAGAAAGGCAAGCAAGATGTGTGTTTAAGAGAGAACAGAGGCTTGAAGAACAATAAAAGAAACAGAGAAGCAAATGTGATCCTTGTTAAAGAAAGAGCACAGGCTTAAAGAGCAAGCCCTGAAAGCAAGGCTTTTCAGAGGAGCTTTTATAGAATTCTTCCAAATGGTTTATTTTGGAGTTCTGCAAAACATACAAATTAATCTGGGTCTTGTCACAGGAAAGCCTGGCACTGATGATGGTCTTCCCATAATCTTATCTCTTGCTCTGTTGATGATCTTTTCATAATTTCATAAGTTCTTCTGTAGGATATCCTTTTCAGAGTCCAGCCTTCTCTGGGTGTGGCCTATGATTTCTGCATCTGTGTGGTGCCTCTGTTTCTACTCTCCAAAAAGCTCAGGAATTGTATTTCTTTTTTTTAATTTATATATTGAATCACCATGAGAAAAGTTACAAAGCTCTAAGTTTAAGTCTCAGTCATACATTGATCAAACACCCTTCCCTTCACCAGTAATAATTTTTCACAACCAAGAACCCAAATATAACCCCCTCCCAACCCTACCGATGCCTGTGAGGTAGATGATTTCTACTTAACTCTCTCTCTCTACTTTGATTACATTCATTATTTCAACAAAAGATGCACCATTATTGTTTGGAATTTCCCCCCCCCCCCCCAACAATCAGAATTGCTGAAAAGGCATTGTGAAATAATTTGATTTCTATTGCTGGTTATGAAAACCATATGATGTTGTGCAGCCACAATTGCAGCCGTGCAATTTTCTTTTCTTTTCTTTTCTTTTTTTTTTATGTAGGAGTACTGCTAATTATTCAGCCACTGATTAGCTGAGACTCATATAATGTCATGTGGCCGCAATAGCAGCCGCGTGATTTTGGATTTCTGCAAAGAGCCAGATAATTATGAGATTGGTTTCTGTGCATCTGGTGTTATGGCCGTGCCAGAGAGCCACTCGTGGGGAGCAACTCGTGACCTCGGTGGGGCATGAAGGACAAGCTGGTACCGCCCCCCTTCCCCTGAGACTGCAGTTGCCCCATCACCACCAGCTCATACCTACAGCTGTGCAATTTTCAATTTCTAATATTTTACTAATTTAAGTCTGGAGGGATTTCTGTCAAGAGCCGGATAATTACGAGATTGGTTTCTGTGAGTCTGGTGCCATGGCCATGCGGTGGGGGGGGGGGGGGACTCGTGGCCTCGGTCAGTCGTAAAGGACGAGCTGATTCCAGGAATTGTATTTCAAAGGGATGTAGTTTTCATACCTTTGGGCTACTTCATGGCTCTGCAATCTCTTCTTAAATGTTATTTTTTTCTAAAAAAATACTTTAGGAAGAAACCCTCTTTCTATCTGCCTACAATGCAATGAAAGAGGATTCACCATAGAATGTAATCTCATCCATATGATCTTCAACCTCACTGAAGATGTTTGTCAATTAGTTGTGTTGTTTGTTTTTGTTTGTTTGTTTTTGCTTTTTGGGTTACACCTGGCAATTAACAGGGGTTAATCCTGGCTCTGCACTCAGGAATTACTCCTGGTGGTGCTCAGGGGACCATATGGGATGCTGGGAATCGAACCGGGTCAGCTGCATGCAAGGCAAATGCCCTACCCACTGTGCTATCACTTCAGCCCCTGCCAATTAGTTTTTAAACCATTTAATAGCTGGTATACATAAAAGCTTATTTCTAAAGTGGTTATTAAATTATTAGAGATAGTACAGAGGGTAGATAGTGTGCCTTGCATTTGGCTGACCTGGGTTTGATCCCTGGCATCACACATGGTCCTCTGAGCAATGTCAGGAGTGATCCCTGTGCCAGAGCCAGGGATAAGCCCAGAACATCGGTAGGTATGGTCCCCAAACCAAAACAAAACAATAACAAATTTTTTTGTTTAAATATTTAGTTTGCTTGAGCGGGCCCAGTAACGTCTCCATTGGAGACGTTGTTGTTACTGTGTCTGGCATATCGAATACTCTCCGTAGCTTGCCGGGCTCTCCGAGAGGGGCGGAGGAATCGAACTTGGGTCGGCCATGTTGGCCGCTTGTAAGGCGAACGCCCTACCTCGTTAGTATAGTGGTGAGTATCCCCGCCTGTCACGCGGGAGACCGGGGTTCGATTCCCCGACGGGGAGGCTAGAGCGTTTCTTTAGGGCTGGAGCGATAGCACAGCGGCAGGGCATTTACCTTGCATGCAGCCAACATGGCCGACCCGAGTTCGATTCCTCCGCCCCTCTCGGAGAGCCCAGCAAGCTACCGAGAGTATCTCGCCCGCAGGGCAGAGCCTGGCAAGCTCCCCATGACGTATTCGATATGCCAAACACAGTAACAACAAAGTCTCCAATGGAGACGTTACTGGGCCCACTCGAGCAAATCGACGAACAACGGGAGGACCTTTACCTTTACCTTTAAATATTTAGTTAGGGAGAGGAGGGCTAAAGTTAATACTTGATTAATGAGGGTATGATTTGGTGTATTTGTAGTAATGTATTTTGAGATGACAACAATTTTCTGAGTTAAGTTTGTTAAAAACATCACTAGAGAGAGAGGATTCAAAGGTTTAGAGCATTTTGTTTGTATTTATAAGGGGAAATCACATAGAAAGTAGTCAAATTGCTTGTACCCCTTTACTCTCTGGGTTTGAGATTTCAATGACTATCCTTAATATCAATCATAGAGTCGCCATTTTTTTTTTAAAAAAAGATCAATTTTGAGTGGGGAATTGGGCCACACCCAACTGTGTTCTAGGTTTACTCCTGGCTCGACATTCAGGGATCACTTTTTTGTTTAAATTTTATTTTATTGAATCACCATGAGCATTACAAAGCTGTTCATGATTGGGTTTTAGTCATTCAATGTTTTGACATCCATCCCTCCACCAGTGTAATTTCCCAGCACCAGTGTCCCCAGTTTCCCTCCCTTCCCACCTCCAACCCCCCCTCCCCCGCATGGCTTTATGGCAGGCATCTCTCTTCTCTCTATTTCTCTCTCTCATTTTAAGCATTATGGTTTGCAATACATATGCTGAAAGGTTATCATGTATAACCCCTTAACTACTTTCCACAATCAGTTGTCCAGTTGTCTAATATTGTCATAATAGACTCTCCTCTATCTTAACTACGCTCCACTCCCCACATCCTTGTGGTAATTTCAGGGATCACTTCTGGCTTGGCTTGGTAGACCATGAAAAGTGCCAGGGAACAAACCTAGATTGACCACGAGCGAGGCAAATGCCTTGCCCACTATATTCTCTCTCTGTCTCTCTCTCTCTCTGTGTCTCTCTCTCTGTCTCTCTCTCTCTCTCTCTCTCTCTCCAATCCAAGAACATTTTTTTAAATTTTTATTGAATATCAATGAGAAATACCATTACAAAGCTTTTCATGATTGGGTATCAGTCATACAATGATCCAACACCCATCTCTCCACCAGTGTACATTTCCCAGCACCAATGTCCCCCATTTCCCTCTCACCACCCCACCACAACCAGCAGCAGCCTGCCTTTATTACAGGCACTTTTTTCTTTCATTCTCTTCTTTTGTACATTATGGTTTGCAATACAGGTACTAAGAAGTCATCGTATTTGATCAGGGCATTCAGTACTTTTATCAGGAAGGTAAGGGTGGAGTAGCTTTTCAACTGGGTAGCAGCTTTGGGGTGTGGACAAGTACAGGGAAGTAAGAGGAGGTAGACTACCCAGATCCCCCAAAAGCCTGAAGATTTCAATCACAGAACCCACATACCCAAAATGTCAGCATATCATATTTGAGTGAGGCCTGTCCTGAGATGGTGGAATCTGTCTGGGGTCATGGCAGTGATTTAGGATTGTGGGAGCAAGCAGCTGCCCGGGGGCTCTGCTTGGGGAGGCACCAGGCTGACCCACCCACCTCTGATTTACCCTGCTCTGTTCAGCCTTGCATGGGTCAGAGATTAACTGTGACTTTTGATCTCTTTCATGTTTTTTCATGGGTCTCTGAAGCAAGATCAATAAATGAGCTTGTATAGCTGAGTTGGATGTGGTTTATGGGTATGGTTCCCACATATCTAATTTTTGGCTGTTTAATGTCTTGGGAAACCTAAGTTGTTAGGGTCCGGTCAGAGGCACAGTGGCAATTTGGGGAAGTCTGAAGGTACATCAGGCTGAAGGTACAATCAGGAAGCCTGAAGGTACCATCGGGCTACTGATGCACTCACCCATGGGTACAGGTTGACCTGCTGGTGGCACCACAAAAAAACCCAAAAACGTTTTTAATAAACAACTGAAATACTGAAACATACCATGTGCTCAATAAAGCCTTAAATTCCAACTGCCACAGACAATAGGCTAACAACTAGTTTCTTAAACTATAAATGAATGTGTGGGGGGGGGGGGTCATTAAAAAATTGGCAAAAGCAAAAGATTTCTGAACAAACAAAATTTTAATTCCAAATCAACTGTTTCTGGCAGTACAAACTATGTTACATTTTTCTCTCTTTTAATTCTTTTGGTTTTTGAAGCACACCAGTGGTATTCAAAGAGGGTCTTGGAGGACCATATATAATGGAAGAGATGAAATCCAGTTAGAACATATGCAAGGCAAGCACTTTACACTCTGTGCTATCTCTCCTGCCCCATGTTTCATTTCTTAATCAAAAACGGGACATGAGAGGAAAATGTTTAAGAAACCTTAAGCTAATGGATGCCAGCAAGTACGATAAGTCCTGTCCTAAGCCAAAAATATTGGTAGTCTAAAACTGCTCACTTTCTTATTTACCTGCTGCAACAACATTAAAAGGGTAAAAGTGCATTGTGCTGTGTATTGTTAAAACCTTGGAAGGGTCTAGATGTCATACAAGTTGTTACTAGTGGTGGAAATACATGGAAATATGTGTTATTTCCTCCTGCACTTTGCTTTAAATTGTGTTCACATTTAAAAATAAAAAAATAAATTAGTTATACATCTTTCAAGAAATTCCAAAACAGTTAAGCATGTAGCATACAACTGTGCTGGTTAAAAGTACTAGGAGTTCCCTTGACTACTTAATCTTTGACAAAGGAGCAAGAAATGTGAAGTGGAATAAGGAAAGCCTCTTCAACAAGAGTGCTGGGAAAACTGGATAGCTACCTGCAAAAAAGTGAACTCTGACCTCTGTCTAATGCCAGGCACAAAAGTCAGATCAAAGTGGATAAAAGACCTCAATATCAGTCATGAATCCATAAGGTACATAGAGGAAAATGTAGGCAGAACTCTCCATGACATTGAAGGTAAAAACATCTTTAAGGATGAAACAGCACTGACCATGCAAGTGAAAGCAAACATAAACAAATGGGACTATATTAAACTAAGAAGCTTCTGCACTTCAAAGGAAACAGTGGCCAAAATACAGAAAGAGCCTACAGAATGGGAAAGAATATTTACCCAATACCCATATGATAAGGGATTAATATCCAGGATATACAAGACACTAGTAGAATTATACAAGAAAAAAAACCCAACCCCATCAAAAAATGGGGAGAAGAAATGAACAGAAGTTTCCTCAAAAAAGAAATACAAATGGCCAAAAGGCACATGAAAAAATGCTCTACATAGCTATCTATCAGGGAGATGCAAATCAAAACAACAATGAGATATCATCTCATACCACAGAGACTGGCATACATTCAAATGAACAAAAGCAACCAGTGCTGGCGTGGATGTGGGGGAAAAGCGACAATCTTTCATGTTGGTGGGAATGCCCACTAGTTCAGCCTTTCTGGAAAACAATATGGACAGTCCTTCAAAAACTAGAAATTGAGCTTCCATATTCCCCACAATACCACTTCTGGGAATATATCCTGAGGATACAAAAAAGCACAGTAGAAATGACATCTGTACCTATATGGTCACACTGTTCACAATAGCCAAAATCTGGAAACAATCCAAGTACCCTAGAACAGATGACTGGTTAAAGAAACCTTGGTCCATCTACACGATGGAATACTATCCAACTGTCAGGAGAGATGAAGTCATGAACTTTGCTTATAAATGGATAGACATGGAGAGTATCATGCTAAGTGAAATGAGTCAGAAAGAGAGGGACAGATATAGAAGGACTGCACTCATTTGTGGAGTATAAAACAACATAACATGAGGCTGACACCAAAGGACAGATAGACAGATTGCTCCATAGCTGGAAGCCCGTCTCATGAGCAAAGGGGAGAAGGCAGCTGGAAGAGAAAAGGGATCACTAAGAAAAAGATGGCTGGAGGAATTGGTCGGGATGGGAGATGTGTGCAGAAAGTAGATAAAGACCAAACATGATAGCCTCTCAGTGTCTGTATTGCAAACCATAATGCCCCAAAGTAGAAAGAGATTATGGGGAATCATATCTGCCATGGAGACAGAGGAAGGATGGGAAAGGGGGATTATACAGGGGATATTCGTGGTGGGGAATGTGCACTGGTGGAAGGATGGGTTTTTGATCATTGTGTGATTGTAACCCAAACATGGAAGCTTGTAACTATCTCACGGTCAGTTAATAAAATTAATTTTTAAAAAAAGTACTAGGAGTCCCCTTCAAAGGATAATCATCTCATTGCCCTCCGCTGTCGCTATGAACATTTTGTCTAATTCCATTTAATTAAAAAAAATGTTGAGGATGATAATGGCAATGATGAGAAAAACAGTAAAAATAAATAAATAAATAAAATAGAGTATCCCCTAAACTATTCCAAAGGCTTCTGTATATTAATTCATTAACCCTCACAATACTCCTTAGATGAAAAACCAGAAGCACAAAAACGCAAAGTTCCTTATACTCAGTAATTCTCAATTCTTTTTTGTAAAGCCCTGAAATTTAGAACACAGAGAAGACTCTTTTTAATTTTGATTCTTTTTTACATTTGGACTGTCCCCTCCTTGATGGTTCTAGGAAAATGGAAAGGAACTTCTCAGCAACCATACCCATGGATTTCTTTTCCTGTATTTCTCTCTTGCTCTCTATTGACGCAGGAACTCAACTTCCAGGAACTCAACCTTCTAATCCTCACTCCACAGCCACTTCAAGGAAAGACGTTAGCTCCTACTCCCTAACTTCCCCCTAGTAATTGATTTCCCACATTGTCTGACAGAAACAGGTATCAGAAATTTTAAGATTCCTCCGTGGCCATAGTGCCCTGTAAGTCTCCGTTCGGTAAAAGTTCTAGCTCTGCTCTATTCAATTCAACCCTGATCCTCTACTTGCAGAGCTGACAAGGGAATGTTCTTTAAGGGCACTGGCTGCATGAATGCAAACCCTAAACTTTGTGGACCCCTAAAAGTTTTGCATTTAACTAGGTCACTAAAGAACTACTAACCATGTATGGTGCGGGGTGGGGGGGGTGGGGTGGGGGCGGGACACTCAAAACGGCACGACTGTTCTTTCCCTTACAATCCGTGCAAACACTCAAGCGAACCCCAAATAAACGTCACTGACAAGCACACCCCCCCCCCCCCCCGCGCGCATGCTCCTTAGACGCCTCTCGCAAACGTTAGCAAAGACCCGCTGGAGCCTAGAGCTTCACCTTGGCGCTTGCTCAGCTTCAGGGCTGCCCGGGGCCGGAGCGCCCGGCTCCTCCCCCGTGTCGTCCCCTACCCCCCCCCCCCGGCGGGAAACGCACACTGCGCAGGCGCCGCCCGTTCTCCGGCCCGCGGCCGGCCGCGCAGGCGCGCGGGGACCATTTTGACCGTAAACATCCTGCCGATTTGAACCGACGATTTGGGCGGCCGGAAGAGCCGCGGCATAACGGCCGCCATCTTGTTTGTTTGAGTGACTCGTACCGGAGGCGGCGGCTGTTGGCGGCAGCGGGAGCCGCGCCGAAGCTACACCTCACCGGGGCTCCCCCCCTCTCCCCGCCCCCGTCCCCGACCCTTTTCCCCTCCCCGGGCGCCCAGCCCGCCGGCGCCGGACCAGGTAGGACACTCGGCCGACCCCCTTCGCCGCCTCCCCCTCGGCCCGTCGCTGCCGTCCTGCTGCTGTCCGGGACCCGCACTCCTGGGTGGGTGGGTGGGTGGGTGGGGGCGGGGGGCTCAGGGGGAAGGCGGCCCGCGGAGTCTCGGGGTCCCGGGGCTGCCCCGCGGACGCCCCTCGCCCGCGCGGGTGCCTGGGCGCGGGGCCCGCATCCTCGTGCGGACGTCCGGCTGCGAGGGGTCCCGCTCGGGGGCTGAGGTCGCCCCGCACCCCGCAGGGCCGTTCATCCGCGGGGCCGCGGGTCGCGGTGCGGGGGTGGGGGGTGGGGGGCGCGGAGGGAGGCCCGGATTCCGGCGCGGGGGCCCGCGGGAGTGGCGGCGGCGGTTTGAACGAGCCCGCTCTGGGCAGCGGGCCGCCTCCCGCTCGCTCGGCTGAAAATGGCTGTCCGGGAAGGCGCGGGAGTCCGGGCGCCCTGGCCCGCCAGGCCCGGCCCGAGCGGGCAGCAGCGGCTTGGGGGGGAGGGGGGGGCGGACCTGCGGGCGCCGGGGACCCCGCCAGCCCCTACCACCCCGGAGGCAGTTTTCGCCGGCGGAGGGTGCGGAAAGGCGGCCCCGACCCGGGCCGCACGCGCCCACCTGTCTTCTAGGGCGACCTCGCATCCCTGAAGCCCAGCGGGTCCCGGATCGTGTCCTAGGGGCGCTTTGGTTGGGGGGCGGAGACAAACGCGGGCCCCCTTCTCCCCGGCCCGGGAGCGCTCCCAGAAGGTTCTTGCCGCCTTCGGGCAGGACGGGGGGGGGGGGGGGGGGCTTGCCCCTGTCGCGAGGGACACTGCTGCACTTGGAGGCCACCGTTCGAGTTGAACGCAGGGAGCCAGCGCGCGGGGGTGTGGGGGGCGCCGGTCTGGCCCCCGGATTGTGTTCAGGCTGTGTTCCGCGCCCCCCACCCCACCCCACCCCGGAGGCGCTGCTGTTTTCTTCTCCTGGTTTCTGCTCACCAAGGCTTGGGTTTGAGTTTTTGTCTCTTGGCAAGCGAAAGTTGATGGTTGCCCGGGTTAAGTTTTGAGAGTAAATCGTTCTTTTCTTAGGGGAAGCGGGGGATTGGAGGGGGGCGGGCGTGTGCCGGGTGGACTGAAATTTCAGGATTTGGGAGATCTGCGGGAGAGGCTTAAGTTGGCGAAGTTTATGAAGTGCCCTGCTTAATGTTGGGGAGAATGGATCATTGTTTTTAAGAGGACAGTGATGGGAACGAATGCCGACTTGGTGATACCGTGAAACTATGCTGTAGGTGATTGACGGGGCAGCAGTGCAGAGCTGGTGCGCTTAGAGGGTCCTGGGGGGGGGCGGGGGCGGGGGGAAGCATAGCCTTTACCAAGCAATGTGTTTGTTCTCCAGGTGTTTAAACTTGAATTCCCTTTTTATTGTGATAAAGTGCAGCGTTCTTTTAGTCCTAATTGTTTGGCTACAGAAGGGATTTTTTTTCTCATTCTCTGAGTGGTAATTTTAAATTCTTGAGAAATTTTTTTTTCCCTTAAAAGGTTGTGTCACATTGTTAGATGTGATATTGTGCTGGTACATGTTCTAGTGCAATGAAATTTCTTTTCAATTACTGTTGGGATCTGCAGAGGAACTATTAGGTTTTGGGATGCCATTTCCTTCTCATAATCCTTTCTGGTGAATTATATCCCCTTTTCAAAGACGAGAAATCTAGGACTCAGGTGCTAAGTAACTTATTTATCATTACAAAACAACTGTGTAAGGAGGCAGCTGAATTTGAACCTAGGACTGTCTGATAGGAATGTTAGTGACAAAAGGGGGGTGAAAGTTCTCCTTTCCTGAAAATCTCACACACCAGACATAGTTCCTTTCTTACCTTCTTTAGATATGTTGAAAATCACTGGATTTTGGCCTTTCAGGTTTTCATGTGTAACTTGAGAAAAACTCAGAAAAACTTAAGCAGCTTTTCTCCTTATTAACTGTAGGAAGTGTCTTGACTACGTGTGACAGTTTTTACTTGAAATAGATGATGCGTCTGTTTGCCCCGCAGTTTTGAGGCCTCAAATAAAGCAGTAGATTGGGCTCACTTTGTCCAGTGATCCACTCTCCAACAGTAACCATTGTCATCTGTTTCATAGAGAGACCCCCTCCTAATGTTTGTAACAGTTGCTGGTAGGATATGGAGAAAGGGGGGGGGAGCCTCGTTTACTGTTGGGGTGTAGTTTGGTGCAGCTTTTATGGAAAACAGTAAATTGATTTCTAAACTGTTCTCAAAATGGAACTACCATATATATCCAGTAGTTCCATTCCTAGGTCTCCAAAGAACACAAAAACAATTCCGAAAGTTATGTGCACACTTAGGTTCATTGAGGCACTATTTACAGTAGCCAGGATCTGGAAATAACCCAAGGACTCAACCCAGATGAGTAAATTGTTATGATATATATATAAACTGTGGAATACTACTCAGCTTTTAAAAGATTTTTGCTACAAGATGGACTGAAATGGTGGTGGTGGTGGCGCAATCATGTAAACCAAAATAAGTTAGAAGACTGCTAGTATCTTACGATCTCACTAGTATGGTATATAAAAAAGCAGAGTAAGAGAAGAGAATGTCCAAAGAAAACCCATCTTTAAACTGAAAATGAAGTTACCAAGGTGGGACTAAATTGCTAAAGCATCCAGTGAAATATGTTGAAGGTATGGTTTTTGTGGTTGGCATGGTGCCGTAACATTGTTACTCTAAAACATCTCTCCCCTCCCTCCTCCTTGTAAACTAGTATTACAAAAATAATTTTTTAAAATCACTTACTGTGCTAGATATGTTTTGCTACTAAAAGGCTCTGCTTCTGCTGGCAAGGCAGTGTAGTGTAGTAGTTTAAAAATACGGGCTCTGAAGTTCACTTTCAACTTGGCATTAGTCAATGGGGCTAGAAAACAGCACAGGGGTTAAGGCATTTGGCAGGCCCTTGGCACCCCCTATGAAGCCCTAAGCACCACAGTGGGGCCCCCAAACAGACAAAAGTGTGTAGTTTTGAGCTAGAAAACTGGTGTGAGAATTTTAAAGTGCATTTGATGAATTTTTAGTTTGATTGGATTTTTTGGTTTGGGGACTACACCTGACTGCTCAGTGCTTACTCCTGGCTCTGCACTCAGGAAATCTCTCCTGGCAGACTCTGGAGATTAGGTGGGATGCCAGGGATTGAACCCGAATTTGCTATGTGCAAGGCAAGTTATCTCCACTGTACTATTTTCCAGCCCCCAACAATGAGTATTTGGAAGTTGCATGAGACGATGATGTATGTCTCAACTATCAGTATTTAGCCACTTCAGATCACACTTTAAAAACAATTTTTTTATTCTAAAAGTTACTTATGGTGAGAAACTTCATTACTTCAGGGGGAAAGTGTCATCAAATAATTGCTACCCTGCATTGAGATACAAAAATGAAGGTTTTCTGCTAAAGTGGGTTTTTTTTGTTTGTTTTGTTTGGCAGGGCATTAGAATTTGGAATCTTTAAAACCTACAGAAAGTAATTTTTTTAAATTAAGGTTTGATATTACTAAGAAAAAAGATTTCAAAATACACTTTCTTATTTAAATGTTAAGCCAATTTTGGTGCACCACCATACTTCAGGGAGATTTCCTCATGCTCGCTCTTCCTGGATTAATTTTAGCACTACTCAGCTTTAGCTCCCTTTACTTCCCCCACTCCAAACCCCATGTCAAGAAAGTGTCTATTTAGGAATCTGCCTCTGCATAGCTGGGATATTTTGGGCATGGTACTCTTGATTAGCACTTGAAGTGCTGGCCATCAACTACCAACACCTGTTGGAAAATGCCAGCAGTCTTAATTTCTTGAATGCTAGCTTTTTTTACGCATATCACATAGTAGATCACTTGATGTATCCCATTTCTTTCTTTATTAAGGGCATACATAGTTGGGTGACAGATCGTATTCTAGGTAAATATTAAGGTTTTTTTTTATTTGAAGTACAGCTATCTTCGGGAGTGAATCTTGGAATCTGTGACGGCGACTGTTTCTAAGAACACACTGCCATATTGAATTTCCTTAAAATCTTACAGTTTTTATTTATAATGTTGTAGAGGCAGTTTCATGCTTTAGAGATAGCTTAAGTTTCATTCTAACAAATTTCCAAGGCTTGAAGAAGAAGTTCTGATTTGTAATATAGTAGATTATTATGGGGAAATATTTTGATCTCTGAAATACTGCTAGATGACATAAGATATTCCGGGGGAGTTATTATTTAATCTTCTCATAGACTATTTGATCTGAATTCTTTTTTTCTTTTTCCTTTTTTATTGAATCACAGTAAGATACACAGTTACAAACTTGTTTATGATTGATTTTCAGTCATATAATGTTCCAACAGCAGTTCCTTCACCAGTGTATATTTCCCACCACCAATGTCCCCAGTTTACAGACACACACACACACACACCATGGCAGGCACTTCTCCCTCTCTCCCTCTCTCATGGTTTGAATACAGATACTGAAAGGTGATAAGGTATATCCCTTTACCTACTTTCAACACTCAGTTCCTGTCCAAAATTTGATCTGATTTTTTAACCTCAAATTTAAAAGGAAGAGTTCAAGATCAGGCATGTGATGAAACCTGTTTTAGAACTGTGCCATTAAGTGATCAAAAATGGAGATGTAGCAAACGTGACTGAATTATTCTTCCACTATCACCCCACCTTCCCATTTTTGACATTTGCAAAATCTCTTCCTTATGGATTAATACATGTTTTCTGTACATCATTAGAGGGAATGGGCTTAGCTTTTCCTTGAAGAAGTGCATTAAATAGTTATTTTAAAATGTACACTTTGTAAAAACATGAAAGAGCCGATTTGCTCTGGATTATTTTTCATACTAAAATTTATTCATAATTTCACTACCACTGACATTTGGTATTGTCACTATTTTATGCCTTAGTGCTCAGAAGATTACAATGTGTGTATCTCTGGGTCTTGTTTTCCTCATAGCTATTTATGGTGAGGTGGTGGTTTGTTTTTGTTTTGTTTTGTCATGTAGTGTAGTCTCTTCTAAGAAATACTTTTCTTTTCCCATTCTCATTGGGAGGGGGTGATCTAGAGTTCACTATTCTTAACAGTGTAGGTGATCTGTAATTGTTTTCTTTCCTCCCTGTATGTTGTCATTGCTTCAACTCAGGGAATCTCAAGGAGTAAAGGGTTTCTTATTCTGTTGTGTTTTGGAGGTCATACCCAGTGGCGCTCAGGGCTTACTACTGACTGCCCAGGGATGGAATCCCAGGTCTGTGGCATAATGCAAGACAACAACTTTACCTGCTGTACTGTCTCTCCGGCCCCAAATATTTTAATTTGGTAGCCAGTTTATTGTTATTTTTTCCTTGATATTTTAGTTTTACAGTTGTGTCCTCTCTCTCTTACTCTCTCTCTTAATATTGATTGGGAGATTTGAGTTGAGGTTGTGGGGGTTGGTTTTATTTGGTTTAAGGAACTATTTTGTGCTTTTTGAAGGTTAGGTTTTTTGCTTGATTTGCTTTTGTCTGTCACCCAAGTGTCATTTGGTGAAACTTTTGGGTGTGTTTTGTTTGTCTGTTTGCTTGTTTTGGTTTTGGGACCACACCTGGCAGTGCTCGGGGATTATTCCTGGCTCTGCACTGAGGAATCACTCCTGGCCTGGTGGAGCTTAGGGGACCTTGTGGTGTGCCGTGTATTGAACCTGGGTCTGCTGCAGGCATGGCAGGTGCCTTCATAGCTGTATTATTGCTCAAAACCCACTTGTTTTAAGTTGCCTTGTATTTGTGTGGATTTATATTTTGGTTCTCTTTTCTTCTGTTGTTATGTATGTCTTTTTTTCAAATAACCATTCTAGTTTTTTGTCTTAGAAAAATTTAAATGCTGCCTAACTATAATTTAACTAGGGTTTTTGATAGTCGCTTTTAAAAGCATGAAATTTGTCGTGCTACTTGGCAATACTGTGTCTGGACATTTGTCCCAAAGAAATGACAGCTAACATTCACCAAATATTTATACCAGCTTTATTTGAAATAGTCAAAACTGTAAACTAAATGCCCTTCAACACATGAATGGCTGAGCAAATTGTAGTAATTCAATCATGGAGTGCTATCCAGCATTAAAAAAAGAACATAATAGTGACACAACTTGGAGATTCTCGGGAGCATTTTACTGAGTCTCAGAAGTCACTTCAAAATGTGTCCAATTCTATGTGATTGTAAAACACTCGAAGGATAAAATTGGAGGTGCAAAACAGTGATAGTTGCCATGACTTAGGGGGCAGATGAGTGAAAGGGATAATGAGTGGGAGAGTTCTGGTGATGGAGTTCTGTATCATTTGTATTAGATATCTGATTTAAATGCACATTATGATGTCATTGTCTTAGTTTTGCTTCTTAGTGTGCTCATTATGTAAGGTGTAATCATTGGTGAAACATGATAAAGCGTAGTTGGCACCTCTGAACTATTTCTGGACAAGGGAAGTATTTATGATCATCTTTTCATAATACCTATAAAAACATGACTTTAATATATGATATAGATATTTTAGGAAAAACTTTCTTGACCAGTAGGTATTCTTTTTTTTTTCTTCTTCTTCTTTTTGGGTCACACCCAGCGATGCTCAGGGGTTACTCCTGGCTTTGCACTTAGGAATTACTCCTGGAGGTGCTCAGGGGACCGTATGGGTTGCTGGGAATCGAACCCGGGTCAGCTGCGTGCAAGGCAAACGTCCTACCTGCTGTGCTATCACTCCAGCCCCCCCCCCCCCCGTAGATATTCTTAAATCCTCTATAAGAGATGTTATATAAGAGAACTTTGATCAGTTTACATATTTAATGTACTTTCATACCTGTAGTTTTCAGACCACTTTCTCCACCCCCTGGTTTTCTTAGTTTCCTGCAAGAAAAATACTATATCATATATTTCTATTATTTTTATAATGCAGGTCAGTGTTTTAAATGTATTGAAATTAGTAAATTACAAGTAAGGAGGGTTGGAGATAGTACAACAGATAGGCCACATGCTTAGGTTCAGTTCCTGGCACCACATGATCCCCCGTCATCACCAGAGAGGCTCTGCTGGCCCTGCACTGAGGGCTGAGTAGTTTCACTCACTTCTGCTGCAGCTGTGGTGCTCAGTTGGCGAGAGAAGCTGAGTGGAGCACAAACCAGCCTGAGCGCTGCTTGGGAGGCCCCCTCCCACCCACATTATATGTAGGTGAATTTTTTCAAGTTTCAGAATTAAATTGTGCACATACAAATACTCCCTTTAAAATACTTTTTGCCTTCAAAAAAAAATACTTTTTGCCCTCAGCTTTTCTAGATGAGGAGCCTGAAAAATGGAGCCAGCCCACCCGCTTATGTTGGGTGGAGTGTTAATGCTTGTCAGCTTGGTGCTTGCCATGAAGTAGCCACTGTATATAAGCATTTACCTGAGAACCTTAGGTTTTCAGTAGGATTCTGAAAATGGAGATTTGTCATATTGATATCTGTGCCCAAGTTCTTGGACATTCTGTCTCTTGAGGACTATATTCTCTAGCTTTGGATTGGAAGCCAAGTTTTTCTTGCAGTCAATAATCAGAATAGAAATTATTTTAATGCTTGATAGAGCTTCAAGGAGAGTTTTCTGATTAACTTCACTATTTTGTTTGGGGGTGGGGTGGATCCAGACACACCTCGCTGTACTCAGGGAATCACTCTTGGCAGTGTTGGGGTTCAAGTATGTGTACTGGTACTAAGGCAAGCATTAACCTATTATCCCTTTGGTATCCAATAACATTTTTCACTTTTAACAAAAAACTAGCACCCATAGGGTGGCAATGACATTTCCTTTCCTTTTAGCTCTTAAAAGTTTGAGATCCTTTTCTTGCCCTATCAGAATCGAAGCATTGGGTTTATAAAGTGCCTGTTTTGGCCAAGAATTTCATAGTTCAGTGTTACTGGGATTTTTGTAATGGAAACTTTCATTTTCATGTTTCTTGCATGTCTTAATACTTCTGTTTTCTGAAAGTGTATTACCTTTCTTTGTTCCAGGTCTTCTCCTGTTTAATAGTCAACCAGAACAATGTTCTACGCACATTTTGTCCTCAGTAAAAGAGGGCCTCTGGCCAAAATTTGGCTGGCGGCCCATTGGGATAAGAAACTAACCAAAGCCCATGTATTCGAGTGTAACTTAGAGAGCAGTGTGGAGAGCATCATCTCACCAAAGGTATGTATGGTGTTGATAAATATATACTTCCTCTTCCAGTTTGTAAATAATGTGGAACTCTATAATCAGCCATTTTGGTAGACATCTTTGTATATTGAAAGCAAAATAATCCCATAGGGTATTCAGAGTGTTGGTTGGATAGTCTTTTCCAGAATTCTTCTCATATAGATAGTTTTGTTCTTGGAGTTATTATCTTAGAGATAAGCATAAAGTCAAATGTAGACTGCAAATACTGTATATTTGACCTGGATTTTTTTTTTTATTCAAACATGTATAGGTTTTTCTGATTTAAGCATCAACAAAGTATGAATTCTGTTAGAAAAGTTTGCAGTTGATTCTGTATAGTCTGTTGTATCCATACCACTTGCTTCATTACTTCTTCACAGCCTACTCTATATCTTAAAAATGCCAAACTTTTACCTATGTTTTTCTGAGATAAATTTCTTGCACTGCTCCCCTAAACATCGAAATGCTGTCTCTCTAGACGTTTCCTAACTTTATATATCTTACTTACTGCTTTTTTCCTAGATTTTGACATCTGCTGAAACTAGTTGTTTTGCAACTGTAATTTGCAGTAGTGGTTTTCACAAATACAACAACAGTGATGGGGTAGATTGTGTTGCCAAGAAAGGACCATTAACTTAAGACACAATTATCTCTACCAACATCTTTAGCATTTCGTTGGAGGGAAAAAGTTACACTGACTTCAAAAAATAAATGAAGGACTAATCTCATAAAGAAGTTGTCTAATTCTTAAGTATATGTTACATTATGTTTTAAAGGGTCCTTAGGCCTATTTGTACTGACTAGTGTCAGTACATAACTAGCGTCCTGTTTTGAAAACGTTCCAGATTCCAGCTATATGAACCAACATTGGAAGCTACTCTCAGAATTAACAGTGGACAGTTCTAGCCTGTGTTTAAAAAAAATGTTTCATTATTGCTTAAAGTGAGAGGGGCTCCCAAAGCAATAAAATGGAATGTAGCAGAGGTTTGTTTAGAAGAGTAAAGTGGCAAGGTAAATAAATGGTGGTAGGGAAGTAAAAAATTGTCTTTGAAAGAAAGTTTTGCTGATGGAATATTGACTTGTTTTATAATGGGCAGAATTTGTTACTAAAAACATTTTCACATTATTTGTAATACAATATGGATTTGAAAATGTTGCTAAGATGAACACTTCAGGAGGTGTCCTATCGTAGATTATTTATAAACTCTAGTTTTTTGGTATGCCTTCAAGTCTTGTATGTTTACATTGCATGTTTCACAGCAGGACAAATCATTACATGTTTTCATAAAAACGCTGGGGCCAGAGTCATGTGGATAGGACATTTGCTTTGCAGTCTGCCCACTTCAATTCCTAGCATCATATATGGTCCCTTAAGCATAGCCAGGTGTAAGCCCTGAGCATCGCTTAGGTATGGTCAAAAAACAACCTCTTCCCCCCTCCCCCAGGGGCCTATTCAGAAATACTCTCTTGTTACTCTGTTATCATATATATGATTTTTCAGGGATAGTGATGCTCTAGATAGTGACACTTAACCTTTGTAAACCTACCCAATTGGCACTTTCCAGACTGCACAGTAGATGCTCCTGGAGATGCACTGCATAACCTCTACAATCTAGAAAGTTCTGAATCCAAAAGCCTAGAATTTCCTGTAATGACTTATTGATCTGTTATCCATTTTTTTTGTTGTTGAACACGATGTTTTGCTGATACCGTTTTTGTGGGAGATCTTTTCTGATTTAAGCAAAATTCCAGTATAACACAACTATTAAAAATTATGATTTTATGAATAGAAAAATCCTGAGTGCAGATCTCAGTATATAAAACAGTACACTATTTCATACTCAAATCCAGAGGAGAAAAATTACATGTTTGTGCACACATAAGTCTAGATGGTACACACAAAAAAACTGCTAAAAAGTTTTTTCCAAACTGTAATATTACAGGTTTATTATTATTTTTTTAAGGAATTACTCATCACAGCGGGTAGGGCGTTCGCCTTGCACACGGCCAACACGGCCGACCCGAGTTCGATTCCTCGGCCCCTCTCGGAGAGCCCGGCAAGCTACCGAGAGTATTCGATATGCCAGACTCAGTAACAACAAAGTCTCCAATGGAGACGTTACTGGGCCCGCTCGAGCAAATCGACGATCAACGGGAGGGTCTTTACCTTTTACCTTACTCAGTTAACATTGCTGTATTCCTAAAGTTTTTTTTTTTTAGATTGATGTATAGGAGTGGTGGGGAGTGGGGCGCTAAGAGGAATATGCTGACATTGGTTTTATTTAATCCCCGCAAGCGTTCAGTACACACTGCACGCGGATGAGCATAGAGCAGCAATTTCCCAAAGGGGACAATACCGGCCCCCAGTGGTGTGCTGGTGCGTTTCAGGAGACTCTGCGCCCGGCTTTGGGGCGGGTGAGAGAGCTCTCCCTACCGTAAGGGACCCAGCCCCGGCAGTCGAACTCCAATGCCCAATCACCGCCACTCTCCAGGCCACTTTTCGGACCTCTCGGATACATTATGAGACACTTCCTACCCATTTATGCCTCTCAGAGTGTCCCGCCCGCATGGGCAGAGCCTGGCAAGCTCCCTGTGGCATGTACGATATGCCAAATACAGTAACAACAATAGGTGTCATTCCCCTGATCCTAACAGAGCCTCCAAATCATTGGGAAAAGACTAGTAAGAAGAGGCTGCTAAAATCTCTGGGCTAGGAGAAATAGAGACATTATTGGTGCCCGCTTAAGTAATTTGATGACCAACGGAGTGACAGTGATACAATATAGAAATATAATTTGGCCAGATTACACACTTATTTCTAATATGAATTTATATTTCTCTGTGAAGAGACTCAGTTGATGCTCTGATCAAATTCTGAGAATATATTTTCTACATTTTATATGCACACTTCCTAAGATTAGTGAACGGGAAAGGAGGGAATTTTTTTGAAAGCAGCATGTGTAGGTGACTATTTCTTAAATGGTCATAAGCAAATATTGAGGGTATTTAAAGAGGAAATAGTATTGGTGTTTGTACTTACAGAAATAGTCTTTTATATGTACGTTGATAAATAGTTTGTACATTATTAATAGATGTCACTAAAAGATTTGTGTCTATATGAACTTTGGTACATCTACACAGTGGAATACTATGCAGCTGTTAGAAAAGATGAATTCATGAAAGTTGCATACAAGTCGATCAACATAGAAGGTATCGTATTAAGTGAAATGAATCAGAAAGAGAGGGACAGGCATGGAAAGATTGCACTCACTTGTGAAATATAACAGAAAGGGAGACTTAACACCCAAGAATAGTAGAGATGAGTACCAGGAGGATTGCTCCACGGCTTGGAAGCTGGCCTCACACGCTGGGGGGAAGGCAACTCATACAGAGAAGGGACCACCAAGTTAAGGGTTCTTGGAGGACCCGCTCAGGATGGGAGATGCATGCTTCATGAAAGTAGACTATAGACCGAACATGATGGTCACTCAATACCTCTGTTGCAAACCACAATACCCAAAAGGAGAGAGAGAACAGAAGGGAATGCCCTGCCACAGAGGTGAGATGGGGTGGGGGGGGGGGGGGGGGATACTGGAATCATTGGTGGTGGAGAGTGGGCACTGGTGGAGGGATGGGTACTCGATCATTGTATGACTGTGAAACATAAGCACAAAAGTTTGTAAGTTTATAAGTATATCTCACAGTGATTATTTGAAAAAATAAATAAGAGTGTACATCTACCTGATAAAAAATTAAGGATCACTGATATCGAAACATGGTTTATCTTTTGGAAATAATATAAAAAATTATATATGTATGTGAAATGAGAAAAAAGTTTCTTTGCACTTAAGCGATTTTTGTGATTGTGATAAAATATAATGTTATTTCTACAAGGTGAACTGACCTGAAATTTTAGTTTTGTAGGGATCACACCCACCAGTACTTAGGACTCACTCCTGGCATTGCATTCAGGGATCATATGTGGTGTCAGGGATTGAGCCCAGCTTGCTGAGTGCAAAGCAGGAGCCCTCTGCACAGTATTGGCACTTCCGCTCCCTAGCTTGAAATTTTTTTTAGTATTTGAACTTAGTGCCCAGTTCTTGCTTACAAGGATATGTTGGTTTGGTTGTAGAACAAGTAACAGTTGACTACAACCACATGTCATCCTGCCCTACTCGTTCTCTTTTTTTGCCCTTTCTCTTCTTCATCTTCTTTTCTTTTGCTCTGGAACAACACTCACAGTCTCTACCGAACTTTGTCCAGATGGATGTACTTCTAATATCAGCTCCACAAAAATGTTCAGCCTCATTTTGCCTATTCATAGACTAGACTCTTAGCTAAAATCAATTTTAAAAGGCAGGGGCGCTCATTGCCCTCCTAAAATTTTACCTCTTTTAAGTGAACAAACAATGCACTTGAGACTCTGGCTGCTACTCCCCTCCCTGTATCTTTCCAGTGCCCTCCAAAGGCTCTATTCCCCTCACTTTGAGAAACAGCTACCTAATCTCCTTTTGAACGTTGCTTATTCTGGAAAAAAGGAAAACTGATGGTTCTTCCCCTCCTTTCTGGGAAAAAAATTCATTCAATATTGAGTTTAAATTTTTTTATGCCCCATTCTCAAAGTCAATTGTAATAGGAATGTTTTAATGGATTATTCTAATCAGCAACCATGTGTTCCAAAATTTGATCGCAAATTTATTTTATAGCAGCAAACTTCATAATTCATGTTCTAACGTGGCTGTAAATGGAGTCAAAAGTCACTATATAACTTTAAAATATTGCTATTCAAGTAACACAATGTACTAATCATAATTTAAATTTCAAGCAGATATTTAACAACTCTTTGCTACCTTGGAATTTGTTGGGTTTAATGTTATGACTCCAAAAAACTCAGAATCTTTTGAGTTTGTTGTCCTTTTTGAAAAGAATTTTTCTTGGTTGGAGGAATTTAGAATTTATTCTCTTTTGATTTGGGTGTTCTTCCTCTTCTTGTCCTGCATACCCCATAAGCACTGATCTTTCTCAGGCAAGAACAAAAAGGCTGAGGGGTCTATTTTCTGGTGAAACGAGTGAGGATACCATGTTACTTTGCTTTGCAGTCAAGTAAAGTAAAAACTAGATGGAAAGAACTTAAGCATCATCGGGAAATTACAGTGATGCCATTTAAGGAATTACCTTCTTAGTATATTGGCTGCTTCTCATACTTAATACCTCCTTGTTACAGTGTTATTACTCACAGAGCATGAAAGGGGGTGCTTCTTAATTGGGTGCTTCTTAATCTTTTGAATATACCTGCACTCATCGGCTGAACTGGGTCGCATGTCCACTGAAGAACAGGCATAAGCAGAGAAGGATGAGATGATGGGATGATCAGTTTTCAAGGCTGGAAACATATACTTCCCCCAAAAAAGAATTAGAAACAGGGAGCACAGAGACTCTAGATTGTGAACCAAAATGCCACCTCCTCTCTAGTGGGTTGATAACAATCCACAAAATGCCTTAGCACATGTATTATAGTAACCTTTTCACCTGTGTTAATTTGTGAATTACTGCCACTCTCTTTTTTAGAAATTGGAATATATAAGTGAAGGTGAGAAATGAAATAAAGATCAGGTACATACAAGTAAATTATGTAAAAAGATAAAAGTAAAATTTGCCTATAACTTGCACAAAAATCAGGGTTTGGAGATGTGATTTTTTTTTTCTTAAAAACATTAACTACATTAGATTAATGTGAATATTTATTCACAGGTAAAGATGGCTCTCCGAACATCAGGGCATCTCTTGCTGGGAGTAGTTCGAATTTATCACAGAAAAGCCAAATATCTCCTTGCAGACTGTAATGAAGCTTTCATTAAGATAAAGATGGCTTTTCGGCCAGGTATTGTGATTTTTTTTTTTAAATCTAAAGTTTCTTATGTTCATGCATAACTGGTAAATAGACTAGACTAGATCAGCGTGTTTTATTTATTTTATTTTATTTTAATTTTTATTAGTGAAACACCATGAGGTACAGTTGTAGACTTACAAATTTTTGTGCTTGGGTTTCAGTTATACAATGATCGAACGCCCATTCTCTATCATTTACTTTTTTTTTTTTAGTTTTTGTTAGTGAAACACCATGAGGTGCAGTTTGATCGTTGTACAATTGAAACCCAAGCACAAAAATTTGTAAATCTACAGCATGTTTTATTTTTATTGCATTTCAAGGAACTCAGTAAGTAATTGGGCAAGGCTTAGAAAGGTAATGTTCAAAGGAAAAAAACTCACCTCTACAAAAAATTATGAAAAAAGATTACAAAAAATCTCCCTTTTTGCTTCTTCCCTAGGAGTTGCATTCTTTAACTCCTCTTTCCAGCACCCCAGTGGAAATGATTATCAGAGTTTGAAAAGTTGAAAAGTGTTATGTAATTTTTCAATGTAATAGCTCAGGAAAATTTTTAGAATTTTTTTTTTCCTGAATTTTAGTGTATTGTAAAAATCAAACTTCCCACTATCAGGGTTGGAGCCATTCAACTGTGGATAGGGCACTTACCTTGCATGCATTTGAACAGCTTTGATCCCCAGCATCCCATTTGGTCTCAGAACCCTGCAGGCTGGGCCCCCCAAATAAAACAAATATCAAAGTACAACTTTATCTTTGATTTTGGATTTTTGAGCTGCAACTGGCTGAACAATGGGATTCCCCCACCCGGACAGTGGTGCAGAACCAAACCATACAGTGATGCTGAGTGGAATCAGGACTCTGCATGCTGGCAGCTGCTGCAGCCCTTTGAACCATCTCCCACACCTGAAATCAGATTACTTTTAAGGCCTGTAGCTTTGTTGTGGACTAGGTAATATCTGATTCTGAAACTTCTTTGGCCAAACATTTATTTGCATACAAAATTACAGAAGCCTTTGAATTTTGTATCCCATAATTTTAAAGGCATTGGTGAAATTTTATTCTAATTAGAATGTTCTATAAGAGAGAGGCTTTATATAGTCATTTCTGTGGAAATTCTTGAGATCGGAAATTTTGTTCAGAAAATGTTTAAGGCCAGAGACAGCTCCTCAGACTGACTGAATGCAGCCCTTTTGAATGTTTTTGTATTCTGAATGCCTAAATACAGTCCCCAGTGGCAAGTGTGTCCTTCCTCTCAGCCCCCCCAACCCCCCAAGAAAAAGCCCTTGAAATATGTTTAGACATAAACTATGATATTATGTCATTTCTTGATTTCTGCTAAGTGCCTTTTATGTAAGAGCATTAGTTTTTAGACAATGGATATTACAGACCACTTGAAAAGTATAAAGAAATTTTAAATAACTTTTCCCCAAAAACCAGCTATTTGGGCTCTTACTCATTAAATATCTTGCTAACTTGATATTTATTGTCTTTCAAGGGGGGGGTGGGTTGTTGATTAACTGTCTTAGACATAACCTTAGGATATTATATTCACTTTACCTCCTTTTGATTGCTAGATGATTTGTGGTTTAGCCTTGGGCCTTCAGTTTATCTTCTCTTTGCCAGGTGTTGTTGACTTGCCTGAGGAAAATCGAGAAGCTGCTTACAATGCTATTACTTTACCAGAAGAATTTCACGACTTTGATCAGCCACTGCCTGACTTAGAGTATGTCTCTCTCATAGTTAATTATTGATTTGCAAAAAAATTGCTATTGATATTTTAATGTCTCTCAAGCTCTCTCTTGCCCTCTCTTTCTGTGTGTGTCTCTCTCCTCTCCTTTCTCTCTTTCTCTTTTTGGGTCACACCCAGCTGTGTTCAACAGTTACTCCTGGTTATGCGCTCAAAAATTATTCCTACTGTTCTTGGGGCACCATTAGATCTTGGGAATTGAACCTGGTTGGGTGGCCACTTGCAAAGCAAACACCCTGCTCATATTGGAGACATTTCCGGCCCCCAAATGTCTCATTTCTTTGTGTTACTTTACATTGAATTCTTCTGTAGCTGAAATGCTTAATTATTTATTTCAGGTGGTATATAAATATGAAAGATGGAACGTGTGTGTTCTTTCTCTGAGAAAATCATGTAGGTGTGGCTTGAACAGATAAGAATTCTGTTGTGTTTGTTCTAGAAAATGTGGAGACTTAACAGTTGTCCGAAGTATTGGCTTGACAGAAAAGATAGCAGCATCCTTTAATGCTTCATGATTGGGGAATGAATGGGAGCACCACAGTCAGTGATGTGCCTTATAATTTTTGTTCAGAAGTATATTTTTATTGTCTGCTTGTCTATTTTATCACGCTAAAATCCACCAAAATTTTTGTTCATTTTTTTAATAAATATGTCGTTAAAATTAACACAAACATACGTTTAAGAGAATGTTAGTGATAGCGGAATACCATTGTTGGTTGTTTAGTCTTACCTCAGCCCTTTGAAATACAGCTATTTTATGGGCCTGAGAGATAGTACAGCAGGTAATGCGCCACCTTGCATGCCACCAACCCAGGTTCAGTCTCCGGCATCTCATGTGGTTCCCCAAGGACCACCAGGAATAACTTACTCCTGAGGATCACAGGTGTGCACACACATGCCCCACTCATCCCCGGCAAAAAAAAAAAAAAAAATAGAGAAATATAGCTATGTCTAAAATCAGTGGGTAGGTACAGAATGCTTGCCTTGCACATGGTAAACTGCCCAGCATCCTGTATGGTGTGGTTCAGCTGTGGCTCAGAAACCAGGGTGGAGGGTTGGGAAATACAGCTATCTTTACCACAGGAGTGTAACTTTCCAAGTGATTGAGGAACATATGAGACCCATTGTAATTACTGGTTGA
This sequence comes from Sorex fumeus, assembly GCF_029834395.1. Lineage (NCBI taxonomy): Eukaryota > Metazoa > Chordata > Mammalia > Eulipotyphla > Soricidae > Sorex > Sorex fumeus. The sequence goes on from NW_026606059.1 coordinate 64,302,551, forward strand.
GTCTCAGCCTGAGCATCCGGAATGTGTCCTGGAGCATCCGAGCTCGCAGAGCAGTACAGAGATGCGATAAAGGAAGACCTCAGAGAGAGAAGAGCAGAAGTGCTGGTAGATGCAGCAGAAGCTGGGGAAAGTATTGGTAACGCCCGCCTGTCCTTCGCCAACTACAAGACCAAGATGACTGCCCTCCAACGTCCTGATGGATCTATCACATCTTCCAGAAGGGCAATGGAGAAGATTATCCATGACTCGAATTTCTTCGATAGCCACGTCCACCTGCCAACATACCAAATTCCACAGGATGGATATGTCGTTCCCAATGTTCTCCCTTCCGAAATCCAACACACCATTTCGTCGGTAAAGAAATGAACGGCACCTGGCCCAGACAAGGTCAGACCAGAACATCTGAAGAACCTGCTGTCAGTATTCATCATTACGCTGGCTCGGCTCTTCACACGCTACCTATCTGAATGCAAGGTTCCGTCCCAGTGGAAAACCAGCAGGACTGTACTATTGTACAAGAAGGGAGACATCCACAATATTGGCAACTATCGCCCAATTTGCCTGTTTTCTGTTATCTACAAGCTGTTCACTCAAGTCATCCTCAATAGGATTAGCAGAATACTAGATGAAGGATAACCATGCAAGCAAGCCAGTTTCCACAAAGGATTCAGCACGATTGACCATATCCACACGATAACCAAGCTCATTGAGGTTTTTCGGGAGTTCAGGATGCTGCTCTGTCTAACGTTCATTGATTTAAAGAAGGCCTTTGATTCTGTTGAGACGGAAGCGGTCATTGAAACCCTAGCCAATCGGGGCATTCAAACTCAGTACATAGCATCCTTCGTGAGCTGTATTACAGAATCACTACCAGGATCTCACCATTCTACAAAGAAGTGATCATCGATGTCAAGAGAGGGGTTCGGCAGGGTGATACCATTTCACCGAAACTCTTCAGTGCCACCCTCGAGAACATCATGAGATGGCTGGAATGGGAAGGAATGGAAGTGAAGATAGATGGTCGGCAACTACACCGCCTCCGCTTTGCTGATGACATTGTTTTAATAACACCAAACATTAGCCAAGCTGCACAAATGCTGGCCGACTTTGACCGTGAGTGTGGAAAGGTCGGACTACAGCTGAATCTCACGAAGACAATGTTTATGAGAAACAGTCTCGTTCCTGACGCTCCATTTGCTCTCAATGGAACAACCATCTCCGAATGCAACAGCTATGTGTACCTAGTTCGAGAAGTCAACATGACGAATGACCTGGCACCTGAGTTGCCCTGGAGGAAGAGAGTGGCTTGGAACACCTTCAAGAGCGTTGGAAGAAATAGCTAAGAGGACGAAGAACCTCCGGCTCCGGCCACATCTCTTTGATTCCACTGTTCTTCCTGCATTAGCATATGCCTCAAAGACCTGGGCCCTACGCAAAGAAGATGAGAATGCTATTTGGGTCTCCCAAAGAGGAATTGAAAGAGCTATACTTGGAGTATCACGTTTCACTCAAATGAGAGAAAGAACCCAGAGTTCTGGCCTCTTCCTACAGTCAAGAATCAGGGACACTGTCTCATTTGCCAAGGCGTTGAAAATCAGGTGGGCTGGACTCGTAATTTGGAGACGACCGCTGGACTAGAGCCGTTACTGACTGGATTCCACGGGATGTCAAAAGACCGCATGGCCACCCACCTACCAGATGGTCAGACTTCTTCATCAAGATGCTGAACGATCGGTTTGAGGCTTTTTGTGTTCCTAGAACTAAGAGACGCCATTGGGCTACACTAGCACGCAACTGTGACAAATGGAGACATTACTGGCACCCGCTTGAGCAAATTGATGATTAAGAGGAAGTCAAGTGATCAAGTGAGGAGCATATACCAAGCAGCCTCTATTTTTTGACATTTTTCTGCTTTTTCTAAGGAGAAGTTATTCCTAATTAAAGTCTGGGGGTTTGTTTGTTTTGTATCTAGCTGCTTTATTTATTTTATGCTCCATTTTTTTCTCAGTTCTTATTAAAGAAATGTTTTTGTAACCAAAAAGAAAAGGGATTGATATTTTAAATGAAACATAAATTGGTTTATATCAGTACAGTGCCAGCTTTGTTACATCTCTGTTTTGTCCTTTTACCTCCCACCCCCCCTTTATATTATCTCAAAGTAAATAAGTTTGTTTCATCCATGTATACTTTTTTAGAAATAACATGTCCATAACATCACTAATCTTTCAAAATAGTAACAGCTTAAAAATTTATTACAGTTCAGTAACATTATTGCAGTGGTGTTGATGTTTATAGTATTGGTGAATATCATTACCACTGTCACCAAAGTGTCCAAGACACTCCATCTCTATTCTTCCCTAAAGTTTTTTTTTAAATATTTGATTGTTTCAGATATCCCAACTGATAAAGGGGTCTTGTTTTACTATCTCACTGGTATGTTTTATAAGTTTTTCAAGAATTTATAACAGTTCTCTGTTCCTCTTTATTTTTCTTTGTTATTTATTGAACAAGCTTGATGGTTTTAAAGTATTTATATTATGACTTTGTCTATTGATATTCCAGATTGGCGTTTTAGCAATACTTTTTCTGTTTATTTTCTTTAGTAATGTAAGTTTATTACTTGTTAACCCCAAAAAGAATATCAGGAAGGCACGGTAATTTCACATGTCACTCACACAGCCTGTGAGTTTCAGCAGGGTCTGAGTCTGTATAGCCTGTCCATTTCTGAGGTTTTTTTTATCTTGCTTTATAGCAATTTTAACCTGTTATATTTCTTGTGGATGGTTTTTAATTTTAATACAGATTAACTTTGAAATTGTTCTGATTCTTATTTACTATTAAGTATTAAGGTTTCTAAACCTTGGTAAGTTTGTGTATTTTTTTTTTTATAGAATTGGTTGGGGTTTTTTTTTTTCTTTATGAATAAAGTATAGGTTTGAGACTAAAATATATTTGAAATTCCTTTAAAGTGACATCGATGTGGCCCAGCAGTTCAGCCTTAACCAGAGTAGAGTGGAAGAGATAACCATGAGAGAAGAAGTTGGGAACATCAGTATCCTGCAAGAAAATGATTTTGGTAAAGAGAAATAAATACTTACGACTAGCTTCAGTGGTTTGATTACCATGTGTTAGTAGTAACACTACCAAGAATTTGAAAAAGGGAGACCAGGCATTTGATTACTTTGATAAAGGCAGTAAAACAAAAATTGTATCTAAAGCTTTTTCATAAGCAAAAGAGTATCCTTAACCAGTATATAAAGTGCCATCTCTATGCACCAACAGATATCTCAGCTTGAGTTTATTTTTAAGCTAGTCCTTTGAGCAGTTGCATTTTATACCTACTTTTTTTTCAATTTAGCTCTGTTTGAATTGCTAAGCATGCTCCAGAATCCGTTTAAAATATAAGTACTAGTACTAAGTATTTAAAACTTAAACTAGATATGAAAACTTTAGGTAGCAAATGAGACATAATCATTAGCTGTTTTCTTCTGTAACAGTGATGTTTCCTTTTTCAACTAATGACTAAAATTTGTTTAGGTGACTTTGGAATGGATGATCGTGAGATAATGAGAGAAGGCAGCGCTTTTGAAGATGATGACATGTTAGTAAGCACTAGTGCTTCTAACCTCCTATTAGAACCTGAACAGAGCACCAGCAATTTGAATGAGAAAATTAACCATTTAGAATATGAAGACCAGTATAAGGATGACAATTTTGGAGAAGGAAATGATGGTGGCATATTAGGTAGGTCACTGACTATTCTAAGATGATTGCTTTCTTGATGGGAGGAATTGCAGTGCTAGGGATGGAACTTCGGACCTCAGTGAAAGACACGAACAGTACCACTGAGTATACCCCCCAGTTGTCTTTAGAGCAGTTAATAATTCTGAGGCATGAGTAGCTCTCTTAAGTATAGGTGTCTGATTTGTGAGCAGTGGGTCAGTTAAAGTTTTGTCTCAGTTTTTCATTTTATTAACTCTTAAAAATTGGCGATAGTATGGTGGGTAGGGTGTTTGCCTTGCATGTGGGTTTGAGACCTGGCATGCCATGTGGTCCCCCAAGGCCACCATGAGTATCATCCCTGAGCACAGAGCCAGAAGCCTGGTGAGGCCCAAGAATCCAAAAGAAGGGGAGAAAGTGGGGTGCTATTTGGTGTACAGATTAGAAATGTGAGGTAGAAAATAAGAATAAGGTATTTTTCTCATATATATTTAGTGTTTATCTTTTACTGTCTTGAAGATAGACTTTAATTCCAGAATTTGCTACTATTTTCGCATTTTTTCAAATAATCATTAAGTTCTATTCTCCTATTTCAGATGACAAACTTATTAGTAATAATGATGGTGGCATCTTTGATGATCCCCCTGCCCTGTCTGAGACGGGTGTCATGTTACCTGAACAGCCAACACATGATGATATGGATGAAGATGACAATGTATCCAGTAAGCATAGCGTGTTTGGTAATCTGGGTGTGGTGGTATGGGATCCAAAAAAGCTGTTTAAACTGAAAGCCAAAAACAAAACGTTAAAGCTTCTAGTGATTATAGACCTTAAGGCAGTATGATTTACTATTGTAATTATTTTATAGTTTTAAACCCTATGTCTTTTAGCAAGTAGAGTTGAGCTTTTAAAGACATTGATTATAAACTATAAGAAGTTACTTTCTTAGTAGTAATGGGGTTTCTTTCAGATTCTCAGGGCTTCTTAGTCCCCAGTTCCATTCATTTTACATCTATTAAATTTGTCCTTTGTGACCAAACTTTTATTTCTATTACAGTGGGTGGACCTGATAGTCCTGACTCAGTGGATCCTGTTGAACCAATGCCAACTATGACTGATCAAACAACACTTGTTCCAAATGAGGAAGAAGCCTTTGCTTTAGAACCTATTGATATCACTGGTGAGCAAACACATTTTTTTTTTTTTTTACTTAAAAAAAAATATTCTTTTTAAACATAACATCTTAGTTGTAGTTCTTGTCCACTAATCTCTGCTGTCATTTCAAGTAACATCACTTTAGGTAACTAAGCTTCAGTCTCCTTTTTTTGTTCTTTGTCATATTTTTATTCAATTAAATTTGACTTGGAAAAACAAGTTAGTAGAATGAAACGTATAGAACACACTTCCTGCTAATATGTATCTTAGTTTGAATATCTAACAAACTGTTTGTATCGTAGTTCCAGGTTTTTCAAAATGCTAGTAGTATCAACTGTAAAATTTAGAAAATAATGCCAGGCATTTTGCAGTCAAGTATAATGATTAACCACAATCTGGGAAAATCTAGAGATGACTTTCTTTTAAACTTAATCAAATACTATACAGTTTTTTCCCCATTTTAGTGTTAAGAAACGTGGCAGTAGTGTTCACCGGAACTGCTTCTGGGTAAAGAATGTAATTTTAGTTGTCATGTCGATGTATTAAAGTTTCTGGATAGCTTGTGGTATAATGGGGTAGAATATATGAGGAACACAATACAATTTTTAGAACAAGACAACTTTCCAAAAATTTCTTAGAATTTGACCAAGCTATAACTTCGGGCCAGAGAGATAACCTGCTGGTAGAGTGCTTGCCTTGCACACAGTCAACAGCCAATTTTATCCCTGGTGACAAATGATTCTCCTAAAACAAATTGTAACCCAGAAAATCAAGTTATGACTTGGACTTCTATTTTATAAAGACAGCTTGCTATAACCTGACCCTAGGAAATAATACAATAAATCCTTGCCCTTGTGGAACATAAAGACAAATTAGGGAAACATGAGTAACTAAAATAAATAGTTTTAAATTACAGGTATTTGAAAGGTATAAATGAAGCCGGAGGGGGATTAGAGTATATGTAAAATAGGGAGAGTCAGGCTTTGCTGGGGTGTATGGATAAGAACTTTCATTTGAGGAAAAGGAACTTGGTGACTGAAAGACAAATTGAACAGAAGGTGTTTAATGTCTTGTAATCTTGAACTGCAAGAATATGATACAGTGTAGCGTGTGACAGAAGGAATTTCTTTAATTCCAAGAGCTCTTCTCTATCTGTTTGGTTTGGAGCCTCACCTAGTGTTGCTTGGGGCCACTCCCTGTGGCTTGGAATCACAGGCAGGAATCACGCTCTCAAAGTAGAGCAGGAACCCAGAGCCTCTCCATGCCGGCAGGTGGGCTCCTGAGTCAGTTTTGGCCTTTCCTGTATCTTAAAGGGTCAAATATTGCTTTCTACTTTACATAGTGGTAGGGATTCAAAATAAAAATGTGAAAAAAAAATCCAAATGTATAATGTCACTATATCCTGAATATATCTAGGATTCAGGGCTTGTTTTATTCATTACACTATTTGTATAATTGCCACCTCTAGATTTCTATCATTTCTGCTAAAAGTACTCTGTAACCCCCTAAGTAGTTGGCCATATTCCAAATGAAAAAAATGAAATAAATAAGATGAAATTTAACTCGGAAGCGGGGTCAGCTATTCCTGACTGCGTAGGGCACCTTGCAGCGCAGAGGCAGAATCAGGGCCTCCTGATGCAGCGTTTGCACTCATTAGTTGGCCTCGCTCTTTCAGCCTGAACTTAACTTTTCTAATAGGACACCAGCAAATAAGTACCAGAACACAGTAGTTATATTTTCCACATTATAGCTCAGAGCTACCTGGCAGACATCTATTGAACTCGACCACTTTTATACTAAGCTTATGCATGTCCATCTTGCAAATTCTTAATGAGTCGCTGTTAAGTATGTGCCAACCTCTGTCCTACATGATGCTTGGGGAACTAACTCATAAAAGATTGTGCTCTCAGGAGGCCTAACTTTACTAGGCCTGTAGAAAACCATAAAAAGAGTGTGGACCTAGTAGCTGTTAAGTTTCATGCTGGCCCCTCAGGATAATGACCTTACTTTCTTTTATCTTTCTAGTCAAAGAAACAAAAGCCAAGCGGAAGAGAAAGCTAATTGTTGACAGTGTTAAAGAGTTGGATAGCAAGACAATTAGAGCCCAACTTAGTGATTATTCTGATATTGTTACTACTTTGGATCTTGCACCACCTACCAAGAAATTGATGATGTGGAAAGAAACAGGAGGAGTTGAAAAACTCTTCTCTTTACCTGCTCAGCCTTTGTGGAATAACAGACTACTGAAGGTAATGGGGTTTTTAGAATTTTCCAACTATGTAATACTTTCTTTTTACTTCTCCTTATAATATGACCTGCTCTCTGAAGAAGTCAGCGGCGCCTGTATTTCCAAAGGATAAAGAGTAGCAATAATTTCTCCCCCGAAAATCCCTATGACAAACTATAAAATGTTTGTATTAGAGCATACTGTACTTTAGATTTGCATTTTTAATATTTTTTACTTTATTAATACCAATATGCTTTTTGCTTCAAACTTTGGGTGCCATTAATTTCTCCACAATATAAAATTTTGGCTTTTTAAGAATGCTCTTTATAGGTTCTTTTTTACTCAGTTTAATTCTAGATCATTCCAGAACAGTGTTCTGAGGCCTCTTATCTGATGAGTGAAGCAATACTCTTAGACTATCATTCTGAATAAAGCTGAAATAATATTTAGAAGTAATTCAGCTTTCTAACGTATTTTAAATTAGCAGGGCAGCTGTAAAACCACTGTTTCTTGAAAGCAAAGTCATAATAATTTGGAGACTGGCTCCTAAGTACTTTAGTTTTTAACTCGTAGACCTTAAGTAACACCAACAAAGGTTCTGGTGTGAGATACATAGTGTGTGTCTCCACTCAGTTGAATATTATGTGATAAGTCTGTTAATAAGATGACTATACCTCTGAGGGGGGTAGGAGTCTCCCAAGCAGGGCCGAGGAGACCGAAGGGGTCCACTCCCAGTGATACTCAGCCTCAATCTGCAGGCCTGAAGGTTTAATAATTTAACCTGGCATTGCTGCTTTGTTCGGGTGTGGTAGTTACTCTGACGGACACCAAGCTACACCTGATAGTACTGATGTCACTGTACTCAGCATGCAAGGCGTTTACTCTGGCCCTTTTAGGATGTCCTTCGCTCTGGTTATAGTATAATAAGGGGGTTAGCGTTTTAAACATATGAATATTGAAATGAACTGCAGTGAAATCTCTTCAAAACAAATCCCTGATATAGAGCAATGAAATATTTTTGGTTTTCTCCTTCACTACTGGTGGGAATGCCGACTGGTTTAACCCTTTTGGAAAATTGTATGGACAACTCTCAAAAAATTAGAAATTGAGCTTCCATTTGAGCCAGTAATACCACTCCTGGGAATATACCCCGGAGAGGCCAAAAAGTATAGTCAAAGTGACATCTGCACTTGTTTGTTCATTGCAGCACTGTTTAGCTAGAATATGGAAAAAACCTGAGTGCTCAAGAATAGATGACTGGTTAAAGAAACTTTGGTACATCTAAAATGAAGTCATGAAATTTACATACAAGTGGTACTACATGGAAAGTATCATGTTAAGCGAAATGAGTCAGAAAGAGAGGGACAGATATAGAAAGATTGCATTCATCTGGATAACATAAAGTAACAAAATAAGAGACTAGCACCCAAGAGCAGCTGTGATAGATACCAACCAGGTTGTTCTCTCCATGGCTTAGAAGCCAGCCACACATGCCGGGGGCAAAGGCAGCTCAGATAGAGAAGGGAGCACCAAATAAAGGGTGCTGGGAAGATCTGCCCAGGATGGGAGATGCATGCTGAAAGTAGTCTATAGACAGAACATGATTGCCACCCAGTGTCTCTTCTGCAGACCCACAGCACCCAAAAGGAGAGATAGAACAAAAGGGAGTGCCCTGCCACAGAGGCAGGGTGGGATGGGGGATAGGAGGGGTGGGAGGAATACTGGGATTGGTGGGGGTGGAGAATGGGCACTGGTGGTGGGATGGGTACTCGATCATTGCATAACTGAAACCCAAGCACAACAACTTGTAAGTCTACAATTGTACCTCATGATGTTTCACTAATAAAAAATAAATTAATAAAAAAAAAAAAAAAGAAATATTTTTGGTTTTGTGTGTGTGTGTGTTTTCATTTTTGGGGTTTTTGTTTTGTTTTTTGTTTTGTTTTTTTTTTTTTTTTGCTTTTCGGTTCATACCTGGCGATGCACAGGGGTTACTCCTGGCTCTACACTCGAATCACTCTTGGCAGTGCTCAGGGGACCATATGGGATGCTGGGAATTGAATCTGGGTTGGCCACAAGCAAGGCAAACACCCTATCTGCTGTGCTATCACTCCAGCCCCGTATTTTTAACTTTTAAAGTTATACAGTTAAAATTTCAAAGATCGAGATGGGACACTGTGAGTATGACCTAGTGTTCTTGCAAATCATGCTGAATACATATACTGATTGCAGTTGTTTATTATGACATACTTATGAAATATGAAAATTACAATTGTGGGTTTTCTTACAGTGGTTATTTTGTAATTGGAGTTTTCTCTTTTTTTCCTTTTTTTTTTTAAGCTCTTTACACGCTGTCTTACACCACTAGTACCTGAAGACCTGAGGAAAAGGAGGAAAGGAGGAGAGGCTGATAATTTGGATGAGTTCCTCAAAGAATTTGAAAACCCAGAGGTTCCCAGAGAGGAACAACAGCAGCAACATCAACAGCGTGATGTTATTGGTCTGTTATATTGGAATAATTCTCATTTGGTTTTAACAGTATATTGTCACATACACACACACACACACACACACACACACGCCAAAGTAAATTCAGAAATAGAGAAGTAGACTCCAATTTTTGGACAGGAATGTTCCTTTTATATTGTTAATTACAGTTGAGATTTTATGTTTCTAAAAAGGTTTAAAGTTTAGAACTGGCTGAGATAATCTGGAGGATTACCTTGCATTGGAGTGAAGGTGGGACTATGTGGAAATAAACTATATTTGGTCTTCTTAAACAGTAGCTATGGTATATTACACATAGACTATTAAAGCTAAATGGTTCTGAAGTATTGTAAGGCTATATTTCCTAAATCTATTCTTCATATGACTAATTGCAGATGAACCCATTTTGGAAGAGCCAAGCCGCCTCCAAGAATCAACAATGGAGACTAGCAGGACAAACTTGGATGAGTCGGCCATGCCCCCACCGCCACCTCAGGGAGTCAAGCGGAAAGCAGGCCAAGTTGACCCAGAGCCTGTGATGCCTGTAAGTGCAAATCTCTCCCATCAAAAATGTGTAGGTGTGTTCAGACATTTTCGATACCTGGTAAAAGCAAACTGATCAGTACTGCTCTCAGAAGACTTGGTTCAGGCAGAAAAGGACACAGTTCCAGAGAGAAAGAATGGCAACTGAGGAATTGAACATACTGTGCCTTAATGGGGAAGAATGTCTTAGGACTTTGTGGTCTTTGTGACTCTTGAGTGAAGTTTTGTTTATTTTTAAATTTATTTTTATAAAGATTTTCATGGTGATTTATTACATGCACTATTCCAACACCAATCCCACCACCATTGCACCTTTCCACCACTATTGTTTCCAATTTTCCCTCAAGCTTACCTCTATGGCAGAGGGAAAATGAGTGTTTTATATTGCTTGTTAAAAATAAATCTCTAAAAATGATCAAAAATTAGTTCCTTAGAAGAAACTGTATGAAGATTGTTGTCTCTGTCTCGCCATGGAGCCATTAAGCCTGTGTAGAAGAGATCATTGTTGTTAGAGGTTAAACTTTGTGTGTTTATATTTTCTTTTATTTTCTTCTTTTTTTCATTTTTTATAATTTTATTTATTGAATCGCCGTGAGAGCAGTTACAAAGCTTTCAATATTTTGACACCAGACCCACTATTATCATTTGGGATTTAACCCCAACACTCAGATCTGCCAAAAAGGCAACAGTAGACAATTTGTTTCTATTTCTGTTTATAAATAACATATGATGTCACGTGGCTGCAGTAGTGGCCGTGGAATTTTGAAATTCTGAAATTTTAACAATTAAATCTGGAAGGATTTCTTGCCAAACCTGCTGGGTTCCGAGATTTGTTTCTGAGTCTCTTGGATCATGGCCGGTAAGCAGCTTGATCAGGAGCAAAAAAGGCCATTAGTGGGTGGCGACTCAGGGTCTCGTTGGGATGGGGAGGAAAGGGCCGGCTCCGCCCCATCCCATGATCCCCCCCACATGTCTCATCACTTGAGGGCCCAAACCTGACTGTCCAATGGCCTCTGGAGGATGGCAGCCACCAAGCCACCTAGGGGGAGCAGGTGGAGGAACAGCACCCTTTCCCCCCTTGGAATGGTGCGGCAACAGTAACCTACTGCAGGGTCTGAATGCATTTCTGCCAAAAGCCACTGGGTTCCGAGATTTGTTTCTGAGTCTCTGAGATCGTGGTCATTAAGCAGCTTGATCAGGAGCCAGAGAGGCTGTTCGTGGGTGACGACTGGGGGTCTTGTTGGGACGGGGAGGAAGGGGCCGGCTCCACCCCCATCCCATGAGGCCCCATGTGTCTCGTCACTGCGGCCCAAACCTGACTGTCCAGTGGCCTCTGGAGGATGGCAGCCACTGGGCCGCCAGGGGGAACAGGCCAAGGCATGGAACCTATTTGTACCTGGGGTGGCCCAGCACCTGTAACCTACTGCAGGGACTGGACGCATTTCTGCCAAAAGCCGCTGGGTTCCACGATTTGTCTCTGAGTCTCTACGATCATGGCCATTAAATGGCTTGATCAGGAGCCAGAGAGGCCGTTCGTTGGCAGCGACTCGGGGTCTTCTTGGGGTGGGAGGGAAAGGGCCGGCTCCACCTCCATCCCATGAATCCATGTGTGTCTCGTCATTGTGGGCCCAAACCTGACTGTCCTATGGCCTCTGGCAAATGGCAACCATGGAGCTGCTAAGGGGGAGCAGGCGGAAGGATAGCACCCTTTTCCCCCCTGGTGTGGCCCGGTGACAGTAACCTACTTCGCGGTCCAGGTGCTTTTCTGCCAAAAGCCGCTGGGTTTCAAGATTTGTTTCTGTCTCTGGGATTATGGCCGTTTAGCAGTTTGATCAGGAATCAGAGAGGCCATACCTCCAATTATATAGCTGAGCCGGAGGTGGTTTGTGGGTATGTCTCCCACATACCTAACCTTTGGCCATTTACTTTCTTGGTAAACTTTGCCCCAAGTTTTTGGGGTCTAGCCAAAGGCACCGCAACAATTTGGGGGTATCTGGAAGTTTGAAGGCACCATCAGGCTGCTGATGCACTCACCTCACAGGTACAGATTGACCTGCTGGCAGCACCATATCTCCATGTTTATATTTTCTTTAAACTGTATTGTTTGCCTTCTAAATTACATCCATCCAATGTTGTGTTGTACTCCTGGTTTATCAGTGGTGTAGAGTTTGAGGTGTCATGTGACTGCGTGTTCCAGGAATTGAAAAATTTTGAATGGGTAATACAGCTGGAGTTAAATTTTTTACCAGATGGTATAAATCTTGTTTGTGAGTAGACGACAGCCAGCATTTGTGACTAATGTGGATCCATGGTTCTGAACTTGGGTTTAAGATTTTTTTTTTTTCCATTTCTTAATGTCAGTGCAGGATTAAGAAAAGGCAGTATATGGTACTGGTTAAAAGTTAAACCCTGAGAAGTACATTTTAGATGACTTTACATGCTAATGAAAAGAGAGTCTTAACACGGGTGTGTGTGGGGGGGGGGGGGGGAAGAACACCCTAAATAGCTTTGCATGCAAGAGGTCCAGATTTGATCAAGATTCCCTGAGTATAGAACCAGGATTGTCTGCCCCAAGCACTCCCTAATGTTGCCAAAATAACCAGGTGGGGACAGATTGGGTTGTTTTCCTGTGTATGTGATTGTAAATAGTGCTCCAGTTAATATGAGTACTGATTACTATTTGGGATGAAAGTGGTTTTGTTTTCTTTTCGATAATGCTAGATCATAGTTTTGTGTATATATGGTTACTTTCTTCCCTAAACCAGGCCTTTCTTTAGGAAGAGATTAATGATAATACAACATTGATTGTACCTAAGCCAAAAATCATACATGACAATTTTGGCAATGGGTGCATTTTTTTTTTTGCTTTGTTTATAGTAGGATAGTATGTATTTATACAAACATTATCCTGGGCTCTTTATCCAGGTTCTTCCAACTTCCTCTTTAGCAAACGTTTCTGCCTCGCTCCAGTAGAGGCTGCCTTATAAAATAGAGTATGTTTGTAAAATTGCTGAGAAAGTGTAAACTAACATCTATTTCTTTCAAATAAACTACTATTAAAATTTGTATACAGTAGAAAACCTAAATGGAGTTAAAGGAAAACAAGAATTTTTTTTTCCCCCTTTATTTTATTTTATTTTTTTTAAAGTTGTAGATCTACAATTTTTTGTGCTTTGGTTTCAATTATACAATGATCAGATACCCATCCCTCCACCAGTGCCCATTTTCCACCACCATGGATAATATCCCTCCCACCCCCATCCCCCCATCCCCCCGTCTCTGTGGCAGGGCAATCCCCTGTGTTCTCTCTCTCCTTTTGGGTGTTGTGGTCTGCAAAAGAGGCATTGAGTGGAAAACAAGAATTTATCGGTCTTATATCTGTGGAATACACTCAGCAAGAGGGATCTTTTTGGCAACCTGAAGCAAAGGTTCAGTCTCCCTCTAAAGGGAGAATACTTAGTGAATTTCAAGGAATAGTTTTCTGTGCCCTCTGGTTGAGGGTTATCAACTAAAACATGTCTATGAATTCTCAAGTGTGGGATTCAGTAAAGTTGAATGGATTACCTTAGCAGCACTTTTTCTGGTAATTGTTTTCTTTATGTTTTTGGTTTATTTTAAGAGTGATGAACTGAGAGGATTGAAATATAGAACAGCCTGGAAAAATAATCACCGTATTACTTGATACCTTAAGAGTGCCACAGCTCTGAGAGCACAAGATAACAGTTTTAAAGGCTATGGTACAATAGCCATAGGGAGTTTTATCCAGTATTGGTTAATAATACCTTGCTGATTTGTATTGAAGCTTTTATTATATTCCCACAGAATTTGTAAATGATGTGGTATTTTGCTGTTTTATTTATATCCACAACTAGTGTTGTGGATTTCTCCTGTATAGACTCTAAGCTTAAAATAACACTTTTTATTAGGTATATTGTCAGCTTATTGATTATGAGAAGTGATTTGCTCTCAGTATTTTTAATTTTGGGGCTTTAATAACTCCTTTTTGTAATTGTCTTATTTTTATTGCCTTAAGCCTCAGCAGGTAGAACAGATGGAAATGCCTCCTGTGGAGCTGCCCCCAGAAGAACCTACAAATATCTGTCAGTTGATTCCAGAGTTACAGCTTCTACCAGAAAAAGAGAAGGAGAAAGAAAAGGAAAAAGAAGATGATGAAGAGGAGGAGGTAAAGAACTCTAACAAAGATTTTAGGGATGAATTTTCATTCCAGATTTTACAAGAATATCCAGCAGCCAATTTTTTTTTTTCACTTTTTATATTGAAATTAACTGACACTGAGCGCCACAGAGTGAAATCAGACTTAAACCACAGTCTTGGTGATGTGAATAAGTGGTTCCCAGCCACCAAGCATGAACCATAGTGGACCACCAGAAGTTTCTTGCCGGTCCAAGTAAAAGGTTTTGCTGTTTTACACAATGGTTTTTGACCACAAATATGCAGGTGTTAAAAGAATTGGAAAACACACTGATCTAGGCCATTGTTAAAGAACACTGACATTTTATGCTCCACAGCTCATTGCTTCTCATTTGCGTGGACTTTGTTTTAATTAGACACACCGTAGGGTACAGTAGCTAAAGAGTGACTGATGTTTGAATGACTAGAAATGAAAATTCATTCCTAAAGTAGCAGTAGAGACCAGGCAGAGAGCTCAGTGGGCTAAAGGCACCCTGCCAGGATTAGCCCCTGAATACCACAGGGTGTAGCCCCCCCAAAAAACTTAGAGATGCTCTAGGAATGGATCTCCTTTTCCTGGGGCATACATTTGCTCTGGATTTTGGTTTTTATTTTTCTTTCTTAAGGATTTTGGTTTGTTTTTCTCTTGGATCATTGATATTGTTGATTAAGATTCATGATCTGTTTGATGCTCTGATAAATACTGTGTTTACATTTCTTAAAAATTATTTTTTATGTTTTAGGCCCATACCCAGCATGCTCCCTACCTCTGCATGGTGCTAAGAATTAAATCTGGGCTGGCCATGTAAAGCTTGCGTGTGCATAGCCTATAGAGTTATCTCTCTGTCCTCAAATACTACGTTTAAACTTTTAGGCATAAAATACCTTCCAAGTTGCATCAGAGCTTTGGGGTAGGGGAGGTTGAGCCACACTCAACAGTGTTCAGGGCTTACTCCTGGTAAGGGTGAAGGGGATCTTATGGGGTGCCAGGGATCCAACCCCAGTCGACCTTGTGCAAGGCAAATGCCCGACCCCACCACGTTCATTTTTAAAACATTGTAAATAAGTACTGCTGAGCTAGCCTACAGCTCTTTGGACTGTTCCAGAATGAGATTAGGGAGTTATAGAATAATAATGTAGAATCATATTCAAATATTAGCATGTAGGTAGATTGAATACATACTAGTTACTAATTGAATTTTTGTGTAACATTGAGTGCATTTGTCTACTAGAATATACAGCTTTGTTTTTCTCTTTTAAATCCAGGATGAAGATGCCTCAGGGGGTGATCAGGATCAAGAAGAAAGAAGATGGAACAAGAGAACTCAGCAAATGCTTCATGGTCTTCAGGTATGCTTACAGAAATAAAAGATTCGCCAGTGCTAACTTAGAATACAGTTCATGCTGTAACCAGTTAAGTTAGGACGAGAGGAAGCCAGTTGTTCCTTCTCACATGGTTATTTTGGAAGCAGAACTTTGGTGATGCTTTATGAAACACCTTTATCTTTGTCATCTGACTTTTGTGCTGAGTAAAGTTGTCCCGTCATTACACAGTGTCAGCTTTGAACCTGAATCAGATGCAGCCTAATTATTTTGTGTATCTGTGACATAACCAGTCAGTTTCCTCAAAGTTTCCTGAAATGTAACGGATAGTTGTAAGAACAATGAATGGTTGTTTTAATATACTTCTTGAAACAGAAACAGATTTGCTTATTTCGTGAGTCTTTGGTTTTTTTAAACAAAATATCCCTTTACCTTTTGGATTGACATGAGAATCAAAAAAGTTAGTCCCAGCACCACAACAAAATGTACATACACTTTTTCACCTGTATCCTTTAAAAATTATTCTAGGGCCAGGAGGTAACAGAGCTGGAATAAATTTGCTGCATTTTTTGAGGCCTCAGCACTGCTGTGCCCCTCCCCCCCAACCCCTACTTGCTAGTCTTTAGTACTTAGTATATTCATTTAATTCTTTCTCTTATTTCAGCGAGCTCTTGCTAAAACTGGAGCTGAATCTATAAGTTTGCTTGAGTTATGTCGAAACACCAACAGAAAACAAGCTGCAGCGAAGTTCTACAGTTTCTTAGTTCTCAAAAAGCAGCAAGCTATTGAGCTTACCCAGGAAGAACCATACAGTGACATCATCGCCACCCCTGGACCAAGGTTCCACATTATTTGAGCGGATAGAAGCATTAAGCTAGTGTTCATTTCACTAGTGTGTACAAATTGCCCCATGTGTAGGGCATACAAAACCCTTGGGGAAAGTTTAGCTTTTTGTCTGTACAAAGTCACTGTGTTTTTCTTTTCTTTCTTTTTTTTTCTCCAGTATTTTATCAATTTCATCTTTAAGGGATTTGCTTGTGTGGATTGTTTGTGAAGAAAAAACAAGCACCCCACCGGCTCAGAAAATTTTAAAACCAGTTCAAAACCAGTGTGTGCAATATTAGCACATGTAACAATGTTGAGTAGCAGTCAAAAGTTGGGATTTTAATCTTTGTTCTTTACTGCATTGGAAAAGAAAGTGTATCAGGAAAAATGACATTGTAAGAACTATGCTATGCTGCGTATTTGATAGACATTCTTTTCCTGTGAGTAACACCGGCAATCTTCTTGCAACCACTGTGCTTCGGGAGAGTATCCCAAACTACAGAGGTATTCTTGAAGTACGTTTTTAAAGTATAATTCCATAATGGACAGGTTGGGGTGGGGGGAGGAATATGGATGTGTGAAACTGTATTGTAACTGATACCCTTCAGCTACAATGGACTTGATTTTAAATTGTTCTATTTTGTAAATCATTCCATTTGAAACTACTTTATAATTAATCTTGCAGTCCTGAATACTGTTTTAGTAAAGCTCTAAAAACGAGCAGATAATGACTTTTTAGAATAGAATGACTATAAAAAGCAACTTTCCAGGAGCTATAAATCAAAGATTTTTTAATGTTGGATATACTGAATATTCAAATCATGAAAATAGAAATTGCGAACCAACTGAAAGGACAAGGACAAACTGATGGGGAACTATATAACCTGGTTAACTTAACCTTTAAGCAGACAGTGCTGTAAAAACTAATGGCTTCTCTGATATTTATTATGTTTTTAGTACTGATCTCTTATCAATTCTGCACAGTCCTGTGTTTGAAATTTTAATAGCTTTGCAACAAATCCTATATCCCGTTTCCTGTAATTTAAGTGAAGAAAAAATCCAAATAAAGGCTTTATTATTAATGGACCAGATAGCACCAGAAATTATGTGACTACGATTTTCAAATCATGTCTTAACTTTTTAGGGCAGAATTACTCAGATTGAAAGTTCTAGCTTAAGTGTTGGCACTTTTGTGGGGGAAAGATATCACTTTTGAAACAGCCTTTGTGTGTACCCCGTAACTTAAAATTATGTGAAATGTTTTAAATTTGTGGACTCGTAATTAATGTTTTGATTCCGTTTTTTGAGAATGGTAATTGTATAAAATTGCTATTGCAGCTTTATTTTCAATATGATGTGCCTGTAAACCATGGATTTTTCTCCCTTTGTAAAAAGACATTGTAGATAATTGAATGTTTGATTATAGAAAGGTCATTAGTTACTTGTTACACATTTTGTTAGTCTGGTTTTTGTTGCTTATCGGGTTTAATATTGTTCTTGAAAATAGTTGATGCTATGTTATGTATAACTTTTCTAATAAAAGTTGTGTTATAAGCTGTATATTTTGGAGTATTATTCACTTATGTCCCCCAGGAAAACATTGATGGCAAAAATGTTAAGTAAAGTCTCATCTAGAGGTTTTATTATTTTATTTGGGAATCTCTGGGTTAGCCAGAGGAAGCCTTAACTAGAAGATGAATGAAGTTCAGAGTAAAAAGAGACATGAAAAGGAGGTAAGGGACAGGGTAGAGAGGTTGAAGAGAAATGGCTAAAGTAAAGACAACTGTAAGTCTACTATTTGTTCAAGATAAAGCAGATCCAAGATGCTAGGTGTCAGGAAGAAGAAGAGTTAAGAGGTTCGTACCTTGCGGTCTTTTGCAGTTAAAGAGGGAGCATTTTAAAATGTTGGGCCAGAGAGGTAGCCTGGGGTTCAGGTGTATGCCTTGAATGCTACCCTAATTTTTCCTCAGCACCACAAGGTCTGCCAAGCACTGCCAGGAGCTAGCCCCCAACCTGGCCCCTCCCCACAAATAAAAGTGATTGTTCATCCACTATTGTCTAAGTAACTTGAATGCTTCTGGATGTTGTCTTTGTAGTTTAATCACTGGACCTGACTGGCACCACTACTCAAATTTGAAGAAGGTCAAAAGACAAGTACCTACAGTTATGACTTCAGTAATAGCACAGACTATGGTACTTCCCCCACAAAAAAAATATTTTCCCCCCCCCACAAAAATTTTTGAACACGAGAATTTGCAGTTCAATGGAGTAAGGTTCGATTCTAAGACTATAGACTCAGGTAAAAACTTGTCTAGATTTGTGAAGATTATGAATAATGCCTGAAACAGTGGGCGAATAGTGACTTAGAAAAGTAAAACAGATTCATATTAGAGTTTTCAGAATGAAAGTGTGCTGTGAAATAGAGTGAAGAGACTAAAGCTGGAGGTAAATAATAAATGAGGGAAGGAACAGAATGGCTGTCTCCCACTTTTATCCTCTTCAGCTTATTTCCTTCCCATTGTATGCATTGCAGTCTAAGGTGAGCACTGATGAGCAGTTCCAGCCACAGTAAAGTAAGGGCTCTGAACTCCACTCCCACAGACACACTAAATGAAGGCACACAGGGTGCAATTTTCTTTGAAAGAAATCTGAAACCTAACTAACTGCCATTCCTACACATGGGTGAACAAGAAAATAATACCTGTGTCAAAACAGGAAAGGCTGACACACTCAACAAGGAACTCCAATCCAACCCCACCATAGTGCTTCATATTAGGGAGGAACTCCAAGTCCCAGCTTTTTCCTGCAGAGGAAACAGCTTCTCCCCCCAAGAATAAGAATTTGAATCTCACATCTAATGCCAACTTCTACCCAGTTGTGGGGCCCCCAAATATCTAAGTCTGAAACTCACTGGAGCCTGAACCTTCAAGATAACAAAGAAAAAAATTCTTTCGGGAGCTGGCAGAATCACTCCCATGTAGTTTCCCAGAAACAGTCTGTTTACGCACTTTCATGCTGTTGCCTAGGAGATGGATAATTTAGCATGCTAGAAGAGCAGATACTTCTTGCCCTTTCCAGTACACTCTTAAGTGCCAGTTTGCTGAAAGGAGCCCCCTACACATGTTCAGTGCCCCAGCTTTGGAGGCTTGTACCTGAGGAAAGAACCCCTCTCACCTGACTGAGCCATCATGGCTTGTCTCAAGTGACTGGGAAACAAAGCAGGTTCAGGCCAGCATACACATACACGCATCCTCTCAAGACACACCCTTGGTTATAGAACTCAGCATCAGGGGAATCAGATAAAACCCACTGCCCAGTTTCCTAAGGTGCTGACTAATCAGATCAGACCAGAGGTTCTCGGAGCATGCCCTCAACTCCTCAGAGGCACTCAGAACGAAATCATCTCAGAAAATCACCAAATGGTGATAACCACATCTTGGAGCATAACTTGTCAAAGAGGTTCATTTCCTTCACACAGCCACTAGATTTGAAGAGTTAGGGTTGGAGCAAATGCTGGTCGGGCACTTACTTGCCTTGCATGTGACCAACTTTGATTTGATCCCCAGTATTCCAAAAGGTTCCCTGAGCCCTCCAGGAATGATGCCTGAGGGCAGAGTTAGGAGTAAGCTCTGAGCACCACAAAAAAGCAAAACAAATACGGTGGGACAAAGGCAAAGGATGAAAAGGAACAAAGAGAACCCGGGGGCTTGAGAGAGTCAATAAGAAGTACTAATATTCACATGACACAATTTCCAGAAAAAGGAGAACGTGTGTCTGTTTTGTCTTGGTTGAAAACTGCCAGATCTGAGAAAAATTCAGATTCAAGAAGCACAAAAGATAGCAAACAACATCATCTAAAGAGATCTATTGGAGCTGGGGCGATAGCACAGCGGGTCGGGCATTTGCCTTGCATGTGGTTGATCCGGGTTTGATTCCCAGCATTCCATATGGTCCCCCAAGCACCGCCAGGAGTAATTCCTGAGTGCATGAGCCAGGAGTAACCCCTGTGCATCTCCGTGTGTGACCCAAAACAAAAAAAAAAAAAGATCTATACATAGAAAGTAATAAAGATGAAAAAGTTACATCAGGGAAGCAGATGTTCTTCCCCTTCCTCACCCCCTCCCCCATCCCCAATCCAACAAAGACCATACCTTGGTCGGCAGGGCTCATGGAAAGAGCCCCACACTTTATTTTTGTTTTAAGCTGCTGCCTAAGAGTCTGTCTGACTTCCAATCAGCCTGCACCTGGCTGCTGACTCAGATCTTCTGCCTTGAGACACTGAAGGTTCTCTATCCAACTATTGCATACCATTGAGAATAAAATGGGGAGCTGGTGGGATAGTAGAGGGGTGTGTGTTTTATATGCAGTTAGTCCCAATCTGATCCCTAGCATGATTCCTGGTACCCCACCACCACCCTCCACAAGCATTGCCTTGTGCAGCCCTGGGATCCTTGAGCATTGCCACCTGTACTGGACACCCCGATCACGGCCAGTGTAGCCCAATTAATCTCTAATACCTCAGAACCCAAACTGCCTGTATTCTTGGGCCTCAGCGTTGAACTACTAGCCTGGTTGACTGAAAATCCTTGGAAGGGGCCCTCCTGGAGTCATTTTGGGTCTCCAGAGCACTGCTTGGAAGGGTCCTCAAGAAATAAAAGAGAAATTGTTCCAATGGCTGAATGCATGCTCTGCATGCAGAAGGTCCAGGTGTGACCTCTGGCACTTACTTTATGGTCCCCTGAATACCACCAGGAACAACCTTCTGAGCACAGAGCTGGGAATAGCACCTGAAAACTCCCAGGTGGTCCAATTGTCAAGAAAGCTGGACTCCATGCCACTCCATGCCAGGGTGTTTCACTGGGGGCGCCCCAGAGGGGGGCGGGTGAGAGTCCTCCCAGCCCCAAGGGACCCATCCCTGCAGCTGAAAACCTCCAGAACCCACCGCTGCCACTCTCAAGGCCATTCCCCACACGCTCGGGCTGAGCCTCATGTACCAGTGAACATATTCTTGGACCGCACGGCCGCAACACGTCTTAAGATGGTTTTCCATAACAGACAACACAAAATATATTATTTCGTTTGTGCTTTGGGACAGGGATTGGGGCTTGGGGTGGAAACACCCCAAATTTGGTGGTGGGAAGGTGTAATGGTGATGGGATTGGTTTTGAATATTAATCAAATATTGTGAACCATACTATAAAATAAGAAATTTTTTTAAAAGAAAGAAAAAAACAGGCTACTTTAGCAATCACAAACCTTTGAGAGACCATCAAAAGCTAAAGCAAGATTGAATAATAAGACTCCTATTTCCATAATAAGACTTCTATTTCAGGTCACTCATTCGATACTGGGGCATGCAGGTGCTTTGCCTAAGGTCACTATGAGCATAGCCAGAAGTATGCCCTGAGCACTGCTGGGTGTGATCCCAACTCCGTGTCCCCCCTCCAAAAAAAAAAAAAAAAAGGAGTAACGTGCTAAAAAAGGTAACTAAAAGTGACTCCTTTTTACTCCTGTCATGCCCACCCTCTGCCTCCTGGCGCCATCTCAGTGCATCCACGGCCTTGATCCAGAGACTCCCAAATGAATCTCAAAATGGATTAGCTCCCTCCCTACAGAGATGTCTCTGGACTCCAACCATTTACAATTTTAGAATTCCAGAAGCAACCTCTCATGCTATTCATAATAAGCAATAGAAAATTATCTAGCATCTGCCCCTGGCAGACAGGCTTGAATGCTGGTGGGAAAATTTGAAATAATTCAAAATAATGGTGGTGCGAAGGTGGAATGGTGGTGGGATTGGTGTTGAAATATTGAATGTAATGTGAACTACCGTATGAAAATAAAAGAAATTTTTAAATTAAAAAAAAAAGTGGTCAGGTGTCTGATTGTAGAGGCTGGGCAGGGACAGAGATGCCCGGGGAAAGCAGGAGGGAAGACAGCAGCTGCTACCTGCTCATCGACTGCCTTTCCCGAAAAAGGACCCAGCACTGACACATGTGGGGGTGTCAGGAGAGATGAGGGGCCTGTATTCTAACACAAACATTCCTGGTTTTTAAATGTGAAGCATGATTCAATCTCAACATTGTGTGTGTGTGTGTGTGTGCGTGTGTGCGTGTGTGCATGTGTGTGTGTGTTTGTGTGTGTGTGGTTCTGCAATTTTTTTAATTTTTATTAATGAATCACTGTGAGATACAGTTACAGGCTTACAAACTTTTGTGCTTGCGTCTCAGTCATATAATGATCGAGTACCCATCCTTCCACCGGAGTCTATTCCCCACCACCAGTGATCCCAGTATCCCTCCCACCACCCCCACCCCACTCTGCCTCTGTGGCAGGGCATTCCCTTTTGCTCCTTCTCTCTCTCTCCCTTTCAGTGTTGTGGTTTGCAATAGAGGTAGTAAGTGACCATCATGTTCGGTCTATAATCTACTTTCAGCACGCATCTCCATTCCCAAGCAGGCCCTCCTAGCACCCTGTACTTGGTGGTCCCTTCTCTATCTGAGCTGCCTTACCCCCCAGCATGTGTCCGTCTCAACATTTTGCAGCTGACTGATACAGCCCAGGAGCCTCTGGTTTGTGGCTTCTGTTGATCAGAATGTGAAGCCAATGGGGAAAGTATGATTGATTCAGCAAGCCTCCCAGAAGTCTTTTCTCAGTCCCTGTTTCAGAGAACACAGGCTGGCTGCTATCTCTTTCAAGAATGCTGTCTGTCTTCCTTTTTCCCAAGGCCTTTATTTGGTTCTTCAGGACCTCAGGGAGAATTCTTACTGACATTATGCTTCAGGCCATGAAATATAGTGGTTTTGAAGCATGAATTAAGCATTTAAGCTAAATGGCTTGTATAAGAGCTGATAACACAAGAACTGTGCAAGTATAGTAGTACCTAACAGAAACCCGAGAATCAGGACTAGAAAAAATATAAACTCAAAGGCCAACGCCTCATTTCCTCAAACTTCTCTAACCAAACACTGTGGGAATTCACAGATGTTGTGAGACCAAAAGTTATGTGGTAGATTGTAAATCTGTAGGCTGGAAATTTGGCCCTGAAATCACCATTTTAAATAAAAATTCTTCTGGGTCTGGATCAGGCAACTTCTTGACGACATTTTCGGTTACCATAATTTAGCCTTGTCCTCTGAGTTGCCATCTAGAACAATTGGCCAGACCTTAGAGCCTGACTGGGGAAAGAAAAATCCTGACATGATCAAGCACTACTTTTGCTCTCAGACTAAGTTGTTTTCATTGGCCAAAAGTTGTTCATTGGAAAACTTTGCTATTAATCAAAGACTGAGTGAAGCTCTCCAAGTTGAGCAAATGGGTTCAGTGTTAGCTCCAAAGTGCATCACCAGACCAAAGGAGTCCCTATATCACATTTTAACTTGCTCATTTTCTTCTATGTGCTAGACATATGCCATCTATTAAATTTGCTGTTTTCCTCCTTCCTGCCATCATATAAATCTATTCAAACCTTAACACTGCCTGCCAATTGCACTGTTTTTCCTATACCTGCTGTCCTCCTCTCCTTAGCTCTGAAAGGGGACAT
Source organism: Sorex fumeus (assembly GCF_029834395.1). Taxonomy (NCBI): domain Eukaryota; kingdom Metazoa; phylum Chordata; class Mammalia; order Eulipotyphla; family Soricidae; genus Sorex; species Sorex fumeus. Next base: position 64,326,565 of record NW_026606059.1, read on the forward strand.
TAGCATTGTCTGGATTAACATCCCTTTCCACGGACAAATCTGAGTTCTGACTTCCTCTCCTTGACACTGTCAGCAAGGCTCAAGGCTCAAGGTCAGCACTTTATTATTATTATTATTATTATTATTATTATTATTATTATTTTGCTTTATTTTGGATCACACCTGGCCATGCACAGGACTTACTCGTGGCTCTGCACTCAGGAGTTACTCCTGGCGATGCTTGGGGGACCATATGAGGTGTTGGGGATTGGCCAGGTGCAAAGCAAACACCCTATCCGCTGTACTATCGCTCAAGCCCCAAGGTCGGCAGCTTTAAAATGCCAAATGTAATCCCATATCTCTGGATTTGATACTCTCCCTTTCAAAGTTCTGAGTTTCTTTGGTTGTGGTGACCCTTCCTGCCTGGTATGTTCCTATCTACTTCTCTGTTTCTTCCTGTCAAATGTTGGTGGTCCTTAGGGTCCCATCATTTTACTGCTTGTTATACTCTTAATATAAATAAAACTACATCAAAGGATGAGGAAAATATCTTTATGCAGCTACATAATAAACAAAAACATTAGTTTGTGTTTTCAGACACTACTGCAGACTAAATTTCAAATGCAAGTTCTATCCATGTTAAAAGTATCTTAGAGAAGCAAAGTGGTGCCTGGAAATGGTCTCATTCTTGCCGTAGGTTTCATCCAGGAGAAAAATGTTATGCAGTCCTTTTCTTAATTTTGGGCAAAGAAATGTATTAAAGAGAAATCTAAGAAATGTGATCCACAAAAAAGATATGCAGAATAATATGGAAATTCTCTTGCAACAGTGAGGCAACAACTAATAAGACATCCAATGTTGAAAGAACTTCAGTGCAAGTACATGGCACATAAGTTTTGCATCAGTTAGTTTTTAGTGAGTGATTATTGTGAAACCTATTGGTTTAAGAGAGTAACTACGAATTTATTCACAATTCTGTGGGTCAGAAAGTTGGGCTTGGGGCTAGAGTGATAGTACAGCAGGTAAGGCATGTGCCATACAGCTGATTGGCCTGTACTCAATCTCCAACATCCTTATTGCTCCCTTAGCACCTCCAGGAGGGAATCTTGAGTGCTGAAACAGAAGTAACCCCTGAGCATTGCTGGGTGTGGCAAGAAAAGGGGTTGGGTTTCATTCGTCTGTATTGGCTTATCTTTGCTTTTTGTGGTATTATTTAGTTTATTGGTGTCTTTGTTGTAAATCCTGGTCAGTGGTTTCATATATATAGGCTAGAGCGATAGCACAGCAGTAGGGCATTTGCCTTGCACGCAGCCAACATGGCCGACCCGAGTTCGATTCCTCTGCCCCTCTCTGAGAGCCCGGCAAGCTACTGAGAGTATCTCGCCTGCACAGCAGAGCCTGGCAAGCTCCCCGTGACATATTCGATATGCCAAACACAGTAACAACAAAGTCTCCAATGGAGACGTTACTGGGCCCGCTCGAGCAAATCAATGAACAACGGGAGGACAGTGACAGTGAAGTAACATCTCTATTCCTCCCAGTCCTGAGATTTTAGCAGCCTCTTCTTACTTAACTTTTCTCAACGATTGGAGGCTCTTCTAGGGTCAAGGGAATGAGACCTATTGTTGTTACTGTATTTGGCATATCGAATATGCCACAGGGAGCTTGCCAGGCTCTGCCTGTGTGGGCGGGATACTCTTGGTAGCTTGTAGGGCTCTCCGAGAGGCATAAATGGGTAAGAAGTGTCTTATAATGTGTGTCAGGTCGCTTTGCAACAGCGCAGTCTGGAAAGCAGCCTGGAGCATGGCAGCAGTTTGTCAGTGGAGGTCAGCTTCTTTTATACTCCTGTCTGGGAGGAGAGCATCCATGAGTTCCGGAGGGTGGCCAATGAGGAGATTATCTAATACCAGCAGGGTGTGGCTTATAGGTGTGATCCCTGAATCACCGGAAACTGGGGGAGGCAGGCAGAGGATCTCTGTTTCGCTCCCGTTGAGTCCAGAGTTCAAGGTCACAAAGTTCCGCATTCTCTTGGTTCCATGGAACTTTATTCTTGCATGAGGTTCAGCCTGAGCATTCGGAAAGCAGCCTGGAGTATGGCGGTGGTTGGACAGTGAAGGTCGGCTGCTGGGGCTGGGTCCCTTGGGGTGGGGAGGGCTCTCACCTGCCCACAGCCTGGTGTGGAGTTCATGTGCATATATACATGTATGTATATATGAATATATATGTGTATATATATATATATATACACACAGACACATATATACATATATATCACACAAGGCTCAAATTCTAACAACATGTTACAACATGTTAGTGATCTCCTATACAGGGGCTTAATGGTGCCAAGTTGCAATATAACAATTTTTACATACTTCTTCTAAGGAAAATTTTTAAGATCATTTTTAGTCAATTATTCATAACAAGAAATACAAAATAAATTATTTAGTATCTGTCTTTTGGGCAGGCTTGGGTAGGAAGCACTATAGCACTGTCCTCCCATTGTTCATCAATTTGCTAAAGCGGGCCCAGTAATGTCTCCATCATGAGACTTGTTGTTACTATGTTTGGCATATTGAATACGTCACAGGTAGCTTGTTAGGCTTTGCCATGGGAGCTAGATACTACCTGTAGCTTGCTGGGCTTTCCGTGAGGGGTGGAGGAATCGAACTCGGGTCGGCCAGGTAGGCTGTGTGCAAGGCAAACACCCTACCCACTGTGCTACCACTCTAGCAATAATGGTGGAAGGAAGGTATAATGATTGTGAGATTGGTGTTGAAATATTGAATGAAATCAATTACTGTGAACAACTCTATGAAAATAAATTTTTTTTTAAAAAGTGATATATGGGTCCTAGAGTGTGGATGCAAGGAAGCCCTTCGCAGAGAAATCTGCAGATGAAAGTCAGTAGCCATTCTTCCTAGAGCCAAGAAAAACCTAGGGTTTTTTTTCTTTTTCTTTTTTACTTAAAAAAATCTTTTTAGGGTCTGGAGTGATAGCACAATGGGTAGAGTGTTTGTTTTGCATGTGGTCGACCTGGGTCCGATTCCCAGCATCCTATATGCTCCCTTGAACACCGCCAGTAGTAATTCCTGAGTACAGAGCCAGGAGTTATCCCTGAGCACCGCCAGGTGTGAACCAAAAAAAAAATCTTTTTAGTGTAGAAGCAATGACTGAGTAGCATCGAATTCTGGTCCCAAGGTTCTGCTTTTACCCAATGTATTTTTGTGACAAGTAACCAAAAAAACTCCTTTTCTCTTAAGCTAATTTGAGTTGCGTTTCTCTCATTGGTAGCCTAGAACCAACTGACTTGAAACTCAGCAATAACTATTAAATAAACTCATTTGACTTGAGCCCAATCACCATCTCCACCTGTCAATTCTTAAACGCTTCAAAACTTTAGTAGAGATAGTACTGTCATGAGGAGGCCACGGAAGAGGAAGAAAAAGAGGCTTAAAGAAAATGAATGAACCACAGGGATCAGGAAATAGGATGAAAAATTACCACTCACAACAGCCTGACAGAAGAAAAAGGAGACAGATAAATGGGAGACTTTGGCAGTCAGGAAAGAAAATGAAAGGACAAGAGAGATGACAAAGAACTGTAAGAACCATATTACCTGAAACACTCATAGGAGCAAGAACTCAAAAAAATGTCTTCAGGGTTGTCAGTGACTGTCTTTTGGAAATATATACTTTAGTTCATCGTGGGAAAGAAAAAAGAGTGATGAGCAACCACCACGCGGCACATTAAAATGAAAAGTGAGTTGTGAGGAGAATTACTTCTTCACAGAAGCACGACCCCATTACTTTGAAATTTTGGTATTTGATCAAAAGTCCATTAGGATAGCACAAATTTATTCTCACACAGAAGCTCCATTATCTGTCTGCAGCTTTCCCAAAGGATCATATGTAAAATGTGATCAGGGCAATTAGATTTTTTTTTTGGCAAATGATCTTAACAAGCTGTCTAAATCATTTTCCAATACTAACGGAAAGTTTTCTTCCCAACTTTTGTATTTGCTTGATAATATTTTCCAGAATCCTATCAACAAACTGGGTTCAGATCAAACTTCATTTTCAAACTCAACACCGTCATTCCTACCCAGAGCAACTATGATGCACATCTTTAAATAGGCTGCCAAATTTTTCAGGAAGTGCACAATTATCTGTGTGATCTGTTTACAATATTTTAACTGGAGAGGAAGACCCTCTTGAGAAACCAAGGGAGCATGACCTAGTGCAGTTACCAAAAATTCCTGAGCTATTCTAAGAACACAATCTCCACCTACAGTCCTGAGTTCATTTGAGCATGATAAGAAACTTCAAATATAAAATTGCTTTGAAAAGTAACTGAAAATGGAATTAGCCATATTAACTCTGAGGTATTTCCTACCTAAGGTATTATCTTTATATACTTTGTGAGAAATTGTTCACCTAACAAAAACCCAAACCCATCCTGGGCAAAACAGCATAGTCCTTGACTAGAAATTGGCAGTATAAATGTGCCCCTGAAAAATTAGATTACAAGGCAAGCAAAAATGTGCCCAGGAAAGAATAGAATAAAACAATTTAGGGTCTTTTTTTTTTTCGCTTTTTGGGTCGCACTGCGTGATTCACAGGGGTTACTCCTGGCTCAAAACTCAGGAATTACTCCTGGCGGTGCTTGAGGGACCCTATGGGATGCTGGAAATCAAACCCCGGTTGGCTGGTGCAAGGCAAACGTTCTACCGGCTGTGCTATCGCTCCAGCCCCAATTTAGTCTTCTAAATGTAGAGAGCAACATGGGAAAAATAAGAATATGAAACTGTCACTTTATACTTTAAGGATACATGCTGATTGTCTGTGGGAAATATCCCAGCATCTGCTCTTAATGTACCCATTGGATTTTAATGTCATTATACCAATTATTCTTTTAAAATATGTACTTAATGTAGAGAAAAGCAGTAGCTATTAATACAATTCTAGGATTAAATTGATGAGATAACAAAGTTGCAATATTAAAATCAGTAGATCTAGAAAATAAAAATTTATGTGAATATTGTTATATCTGATTGCAGAGTTGGTAAGTCCTTGTCTAAGAGTTTATTAATCTTTTTGTTACTTCAAAAGGTGATGTGCAGGCACATGATATAGACACTTTCAGGTCTATGGTCTGGGCCAAAGGGTCAATAAGGTAGGGGCTGGAGTGATAGTACAGCGGGTAGGGTGTTTGTCTTGTATGCAGCCGACCCAGGTTCAATTCCCAGTATCCCATATGGTCCCCTGAGCACCGCCAGGACTAATTCTTGAGTGCATGAGCCAGGAGTAAGCCCTGATCATCGCTGGGTATGACCCAAAAAGTTAAAAAAAAAAGGGGGGGGGTCAACAAGGTAGCAGATATGGGCGGTGAATGGCTGGTGGGCGGGGCTGCTGGGGTTTCCAGAAGTATGGGGGTTGAGGGAGAGGGTACTCTGGGAAAAAAACACCAGAGTTCTCAGCCCGGGTACCAGTATCTAAAATTATTCAGAATTGGTGTCTCTACAGAGAGTATATGTAAGGCGATAGAGCTGAGTCCTTGGCATAGTTATAGTTGTGGAGAGTGGGTGCTGCTGCCAGAGCTTTGGTTTGGGGCGCATTGGGCCCCCCTGCCTCCCAGAGGTGCTCCTGGGTTTTCAGTTGAGGATCCAGTAATTCCATAAGTTTTAGCTGCTTGTTGTGTATCTCCTGGTAGATTTAGTCGGGATTTTTCTAAGCAATGCCAGTGAATGAGGCAACATCTTATACAAGCTATTCTTAATGTCTCTGTTAGCTTAAGCAATATTTCACGTGTTGGGAACCAGGGTGGGGGAATAATATTTGATTGATTATATGACCAGGCTGTGGCTACCAAAGTGAAAGTCCCTGTGGGTTTGCTTCCTTATGTGTTTATTTCTATCATTCACTGCTACCAACCTCCACTGGATAGAAGCCTAAGGTGCCAATACGATTGGCATTAGACAATACTTAGCATAATTTGTCTCTAAATTAACATGCAAAATTTTCCTGGCTAGTGACTCCCCTCAGGGTGAAACAGTCACACCTATCCTGTGTACAGAAAGCAAACCCTGACTTCATGGGACTATGTCTGGCTGGCATTCGTTGTGGGAACTCTAGCAAGTGCCCCCATGATAACTATGTCCTTCCAGTCCTATCCTCCTCCCCTCTTTAATTCCATTACATACACGGGCTTCAGCCTCAGGAGACCTGAATTTAACAGGATATTCACTTAACAAAGTAGAAATAGTAATAGCATGTTGGGTTAGCAGCCAGCAGTTGGCTCACACAAGTTGCATTGCCAGCGTCAACCTATTGAGAAATGCTGAGACCCAACATTGGAATAAAGATCTAGTTGGGAAACGGAGATAGCACAGGGGTGGAGGCATTTGCCTTGCACACAGTTAACCCAGGTTTGACTTCTGACACTACATTAGAGCCCCACTGGGAGTGATCTCTGAGCACAGAGAAAGGAGTAAGCTCTGAGCCCCATTGAGTGTACCACTCTTCCCCAAAAGGGGGGAAGGAAAAAAAATTGGGGGAGGGGAGGTTAAAACATTTTCAAAAGGGGCTGAAGGATAATACAATTGTCTTGCACACAGCCTTTCCAGGTTTGATTGCTGACATCCTATGTGGTACCTGAGCCCCACCAAGACTGATTCCTGAGTGCAGAGTCAGGACTAAGCTCTGACCATTTCCGGGTGTGGCAAGCACTCTAACTACTCTACTATCACTCAGCCTTCTAGTAACTATTATAAAAACTATTTTAAAATTAACTTTAGAGCAAATGTAAGCATGTAACAGGAAAACCAATCTCAACTACATGGAAACTGGTCTAATAAATTTTGTCATTCCTCAATTCCTAATTTCCCTATAACAACTACCCTCTCAGAGACAAAGCAGAGTGATAAAATGAGTGTCGAGACCTGGTATTCCACCCAGAACTGCATACAGCATCTGTTTTCCTGTGATTCAGGCTTTGGCCCTGGGCCAGACCCCCTTTCCACTTAGGACATTGAAAAACATCACCTGTTTAGGGATCAAAAGGGTCAATATCATCGAAAAGGCAATACTCCCCAAAGCATTATACAGATTCCATGCAGTCCCTATAAAGATACCCATGGCACTTTTCAAAGATTTGAAGTTTCACTTTCCCCAACTTCAAATTGTACTATAGAGGCCAGAGCGATAGTACAGCAGATAGGGCATTTGCCTTGCATGCTACTGACCAGAGTTCAATCCCCCGTATCTCAAAATCCCATACGGTCTCCCAAGCACCGCCAGAAGTAATTCCTGAGTGCAGAGTCAGGAGTAACCCCTGTCATTGCTGGGTATGACCCAAAAAGCAAAAAACAAAAAACCCCCACTGTACTACAAAGCAGTTGTTATTAAAACAGCACGACACTACAACAAAGACAGACCCTCAGCTCAATGAAATAAAATTGAAATTCAGAGACAGATCCTCAGGTGTATGGTCAGTTAATCTTAGATAAAGGAGCAAAAAGTATGAAGTGGATCACGGAAAGATTCTTCAGCAAGTGGTAACTAAAAAATAACAATAAACGTATTTTTTTAAAAAGAAAGTAAAACATTCAGCCCCCCAAAAAGTGGTGTTGATAAAACTGGTTGGCCACATGTAAAAAAAATAAATAAATAAAAAATAACCTCTAGAGTTGCTCTTCAAACTCATGATTTTCCTTGAATATGTGCCTTACTTCTTTGTCTTGGCATTTCTTTGCTTGCCTATTTGCACTCTGGAGAAGCCTGTGTTCTTTCCCAAATACATGTTTCTCTCTCTCTTTCCCTCCCCTCACATGTTTCTAAATAAATTTCAATAAAAACTATAATTTTTTCATATGCACACACACACACACACACACACATACACACAAAAGGAATTCAGACCCCATCCTAATGCCATGAACAGAAGTCAAATAAAAATGGATTAAATCCTCAATATCAGACATGAATCCATAAGGTACCCATAAGAAAATATAGAAATCTTTATGATATTGATTCTAGAGTTTTCTTTAAGGATTCAATGCCACTGTTTAAGCAAGTGGAAGCAAAAATAAACAAACAGAACTACATTAAACTAAGAAGCTTCTGCACCTCAAAAGAAATGATGATCAAATTACAAAGACAGTCGAGAGACTGGGAGAAATTATTTGGCCACCATTCATCTAATAAAAGATTAATATCCAATATACATATAATACTTGGTAAAACTTTATAATAAATAAACTCCAAACCGCATAAATTAAGGGGAAAAGAGATGAACAGAAACTTCCTCAAAGAAGAAATACAAAGAAATAAATGGCATATGAAAAAATGTTCTGCATCACTATCCTTCAAGGAAATAAATATTTCAATCAAAACAATAATGATATCTTACACCAGAGAGGCTGATATACATCAAAAAGAACAACAACGAGTGTTGGCATGGATATGGGACCCTCATTCAATGTTGGTGAGAATGTTGACTGATCCAGTTCTTTTGGAAAACAATACAAATATTCCTCAAAAATCTAGGAATCTAGGGGGTATGGTGCCACCAACAGGTCAACCTGCACCTGCAGGGCGAGTGCATCAGCAGCCTGATGTTGCCTTCAGGCTTCCTGATACCCCAAAATTGCCGCTGTGCCTTTGGCCAGACCCCAACAACTTATGAACAAGTTTACCAAGAAATTAAAAGGCCAAAAGTTAGGTATGTGGGAGTCACACCCACAAACCACCTCTGGCTCAGCTATACAAGTTCACTCAGGGTTGGGTTGGTCTACTTCCCCCACTTCCCAATACACATGGAAAAACAGGGAGTCAACCCCATGAACCAACTCCAGCAACACTCTGTAAGCACTACAATTGACCTTGCCTCAGAGACCTCTAAATAAATCTTGAAGGAGATCAAAAGTGGCAGTTAATGTTGGTGGGAATGCCGACTAGTTCAGCCCTTTTGGAAAACAGTATGGACGATTCTCAAAAACTTAGAAATTGAGCTCCCATTTGACCCAGCAATACCACTCCTGGGAATATATCCCAGAGAGGCAAAAATGTATAGTCGAAGTGACATCTGCACTTGTTTGTTCATTGCAGCACTCTTTACAATAGCCAGAAACTGGAAGAAACCTGAGTGCCCAAGAACAGATGACTGGTTAAAGAAACTTTGGTACATTTACACAATGGAGTACTATGTAGCTCTTAGAAAAGATGAAGTCATGAAATTTGCATACAAGTGGTACAATATGGAAAGTATCATGCTAAGCGAAATGAGTCAGGAAAAGAGGGATAGACATAGAAAGATTACATTCATCTGGTGGATATAAAGTAACAAAATATGAGATTAATACCCAAGAATAGCTGAGATCAACACCAGGAGGATTACTCCATAGCTTAGAGGCCAGCCGGGTATTCTAGGGGAAAGGGTAGTTCAGATAGAGAAGGGAGCACCAAATAAAGGGTGTTTGGAGGATCCTCCTAGGAGGGGAGATGCATGTTGAAAGTAGACTATGGACTGAACATGTTTGCCACTCAATGCCTCTTTTGCAGACCACAACACCCAAAGGGAGAGAGAGAACAAAAGGGAATGCCCTGCCACAGAGGCAGGGTGGGATGGGGGGGATGGGGGGGAGGGATATTATCCATGGTGGTGGAAAATGGGCACTGGTGGAGGGATGGTTATTTGATCATTGTATAACCGAAACCCAAGCACAAAAATTTGTAAATCGACAGCTGTACCTCATGGTGCTTCACTAATAAAAATTAAAAAAAAAAGTGGCAGTTAAGCTCAGGCCCATACATGGTTGAGCAGTCTGGAGTAAATTGTAGGGGATGGGTTGGCCTGTACTCACCCAAACAGAGTCCCCAGCAGCCACTTGCTTCCACAATCCAAAATTGCCGCCATACCCCAAGCCTGACTACACCATCTCAGGATGGACTTTACCAAGATATAATCTGCTGAAAATTTTGTAATGTGGATCTTACTGCACCAACAGCCCTGGCCCAGAGACACAGCAGCAAGTTCTGGAAGACACCACAGTGCCAGAGATCTCTCCGGGCCCCATACAGAACCATTATCACTGGGGCATGCCAGGTGGAGCAGGAGCAGTTCCCCCCCCCCCCCCCCCCCCGCCTACTCCAGATGGAATCCCATGACCAAGAACTTCCACAAGCAAGGCCCAGGTATGTGGGTTCCAGGACTACATCTCCATGCCTCATGGCAGCAGAGGACTCAGACTGGCCCTCCCTAGGTTTCTGCCCACCCAGAAGATTGGCTGTCATCTCCACAATTAGCCTCCGGGCACCATCTTAGCACACCAATAGCCCTGGCCCAGAGACACAGCAGCAAGTCCCAGATGACACCATAGCACCAGAGATCTCTCCAGGCCCCATACCGAGCCAATATCACTGGTACATCCCAGATGGAGCAGATGCAGTCTCCCCACCTACTCCAGATGGAATCCCAGTGACCTTTCAAAGCATGGCCTAGATATGAGGGTTCAGGGCTAAATCACCAGGCCGCATGGTAGCAGAGGACCTGGGCTGTCCCTCCCCGAGTCACCACCTGCCAAGAAGACTGGCTATCATGCCCACAATTTGCCTCCAGATGCCATCTTAGCGTACCAATAGCCCTGGCCCAGAGGCTTCCAATTGAGTCCCAAAATGAATTAGTGCCATACAGAGATGTCTCTGGAACCCAACCATTTACCATCTAAATTACATTTACAATCGCACCCACATGAGCTCTCATGATATTCAAAATGAGCTATGGAAAATATATTATCTAGTGTCTGCCCCTGGCAGGTAGGCTTGAATGGTGGCGGGAAAATTTGAGCAAATTTAATGCTCCAAATTAGAGATAGAGTATTGAGGAAATTGTCTTCCATAGAGGCAGGGTAAGGACTGCAATGTGTACATATGTGAGGGGGGTGTGATACTTGGGACAACGGTGTTGAAAAATGTGCACTGGTGAAGGGATGGCTGTTTCATCATTGTTTGGCTGAATCTCAAACATGAAAGCTTTGTAACTATCTCATGATGATACAATAAAACAAAAAAGTAATGTGGAGTTCATGCCCAATTCAAACTGGGTCAGATATTACCAGAAGTAATTCTTAGGCCCCCTGAGCACTGCTTTGGGAGGCCACTCAAAAGAATAAATCTCATTGGATTTTTTAAAATGTAAAAAAAACCAAAAAAAAAAAAAACAATTCTATTCACAACAACCATAAAACCTCTGAAACTACCTAGGAATAAGCCAAACAAGAAATGTACTATATATAAATGAGAAAAGCTATAACATTTTATTAAAGAATATAAACAATGGTCTGAAAAAGGTGAAAAAAACAGCTTAATCAATGGCTGAACAAATAGCAGTGCTACTACATTATTTTAAAAAAATCTAGGAATCAAGCTTCCATATGACCCAGCAATTTTATTTTTTGAAATATACCCTAAGGACTCAAAACCACAATGTAGAAAAGATATCTTCACTCTTATGTTCACTGCAGTACTATTCATAATAGCCAAACTCTGGAAACAAACCAAGTGCTCAAGAACAGATGACTGGTTAAAGAAACTACAATATGCATACACAATGGAATACTACTCGGCCATAAGAAAAGAAGGTCACAATGTGCTGCTATGTGAATGGACCTGGAGAATATCACTCTGAGTAAAATGAGTCAGAGTGAGAGAAACAGAAACAGAATGATCACTTTCATATGTGGGATATAAGGAAATATAGTAAGGGATATAACAAATTCCCAAAGATTACAGAAATGAAGAGCATGAGAAATAAACTTCAGTGGAAAGATCATCACTGGGGGAGAGAGGGAGAAAAGTTGGAGAAGGGAACATTTCAAATAATGGTTGAGGAAAGTGGATGTCCTGGAGGATGGAGCACTGAGGGGAGGTAAGGGAATATGTAACAGTATTGTAAACAAAGTAACAGTAACAGTATCATTAACAGTATCAGTAACAGTACTGTAAACAAAGTGGTAAAAAATAAAGTAGAGAAAAAAGTGCCTGTAACAGAGATAGGCAGGGGGTGAGAGGTAAATTAGGACCATTGGTGTAGGGAAGTGGAATGGGTAAAGGGACTGGCATTAGAACATTGCATGCCTGAAACTCAATCATGAATAACTTTTGAACTTTAATTTACTCTGATTCAAAAAAATTAAATTAGACAAGAAAAGAATCATCAAGGAAAATCATTCAAATTCAAAGGGCAGCTATAAATAATTGGGGAGAAAACAAACATGAAACTTGAAATCAAAAATAGAATGGCAGTAATTAAGGCCAACATATGAAAAATCACCCTAAATGTGAAAGGTTAAACTCATCAAAAGTCAGAATGGCTGGCTGGATTGATAAAATCAGAATCCATATATATTATGCATACAAAGAGTCTCACATCAGATAGAAAGACAAACACAGCTTACTAAAAGGTGGAAACAAAGTATTCTAAACTAAAATAAAGAAAAAATCAGGGGAAGAAAGCTGGTGTTGTATGCATCTAAAAGACAAAAATGTATGCACTCAACATGGTATACTTAAATGCAAGACTTTTTTTCTTTTTTTTTTTTCCTTTTTGGGTCACACCCGGCAATGCACAGGGGTTACTCCTGGCTCATGCACTCAGGAATTACTCCTGGCGGTGCTCTGAGGACCATATGGGATGCTGGGAATTGAACCCGAGTCGGCCGCATGCAAGGCAAACACCCTACCTGTTGTGCTATCGCTCCAGCCCCCTACAAGACAATTTTTAACAGACTCTCTAGTATCTATTGAGAGCAGTACAATAACTGATCAACACACTACTTATAACAAGGCAAACATCGTCCGGGTGAAAGCAGTAAGTGATGAGATGAACTTAAGATATATTCAGAACTTTCACAACTGAAGCAATTTACAGATTCAGCACAGCCCCTACTAAAATAATCTCCATAATACCTGCATTCTAGTAATGAAGAAAGCAGCAGCATCAATAGGGAAAATAGGTTAAGGACAAGAGTAAACCTTTGATACATAATGCTAAGTCTCACATATAAAAAGACAAATACAAATTAAAATCTCTGAGATACATCCTCTGCTGGCCAATTAGGTACACAGACTTTACCCTTCTACATGATTTTACTATACAGACAAAATTCATACTGTGACAGGATTTAGACATTGAACCATGCAGCTCAGGAAAGTGGTTCCTCGGAGAAAAGCAATATCTAAATCCTCTGATTTCCCAGGTGTACTACTCAGAGTTTCTTAAACTTCAGAGGCGGGGAAACCCAAATGGGACTTGATCAGTTATTTGAGCTGGTTCTGGTAGTTGGATGAAGTCCAGGTGACTGGAATACATCGATGAAAACTCTGCATGTATACACACAAACACAGATAGTATATACACACAGGCAAAACTTCATCCTGCATTCCAGGCACTTGTAGGTGAAGGGAAATGTGTAAAATATGAACCACAAGTACAAATATTTATAAAACAAGCCCACAAAGATACTGAAACAGTTATTATACCTATAGTCCATATGCTGAATAAAATAGAAAAAGTTGAATAAGTTTAATGCATCTAAGACTTTTTCAATGTAAGTGTAACACTATTATTGTTATGAAAAAATTCACTAAATGAGAATAACAGACAAATACTATGGGGGAGATCATAAATATGCAGACATAATGAAATCTATTTAAAACAAAATAGAAAAAATTACTAAGAAAAAGTGAGCAAGACAACAAGTTCTTGGGGAAATTAAGGTACTTTGACACAAAAAGAATGCTTGAAGAATAGGAAAGGCATGGAAATTGTAGAAGGCTCTGCCGTGCGGGCGAGATACTCTCGGTAGCTTGCCGGGCTCTCCGAAAGGGGTGGAGGAATCAAACTCGGGTCGGCCATGTTGGCTGCGTGCAAGGCAAATGCCCTACCCACTGTGCTATCGCTCCAGCCCATTATATAATAATATTAAAATAAAATATATAAATTATATGAAATATATATTATTATGTAAATATATTAAATATTTATTTAATATAATAATACTTTAATGGAATAATCAGCAAAATATAGGGGCTGGAATATGATTCAGACCTAGATTTAATCCGTGGCACCTAAAAAAAGTAAAATAAAATAGTCAAGACATATAATAATATAATAAAGATATATAAGAAGGAATAAATTATATGTCTAATTCACCTTCACTTGATCACTTGACTTCCCGTTAATCGTCAATTTGCTCGAGCAGGCACCAGTAACGTCTCTATTTGTCCCTGTTGCGTGCTAGTGTAGACCAATGCATCTGTTCGTTCTAGGAACACGAAGAGCCTCAAGCCAATCGTTCATGATCTTGATGAAGTCTGACCATCTGGTAGGTGGGCGGCCATGCGGTCTTTTGACGTCCCATGGAATCCAGTCAGTAGCGGCTCTAGTCCAGTGGTCATCTCTAAATCTCATTACGTGACCAGCCCATCTGAGTTTTGACGCCTTGGCAAAGGAGACAGCTGTCCCTGATTCTTGATCGTCAACAGAAGTCGGAACTCCGGATTCTTTCTCTCATTTGAGTGAAACGTGATACTCCAAGCATAGCTCTTTCAATTCCTCTTTGGGAAACCCGAATAGCGTTGTTCTCATCCTGTTTTTGTAGGGCCCAGGTCTCTGAGGCATATGTTAATGCAGGAAGAACAGTGGAATCAAAGAGATGTGCCCAGAGCTGGAGGATCTTCATCCTCTTAGCTATTTTTTGACGCTCTTGAAGGCATTCCAAGTCGCTTTCTTCCTCCTGCGCAACTCAGGTGCCAGGTCATTTGTCATGTTGACTTCTCGACCTAGGTACACATAACTGTTGCATTCGGAGATGGTCATTCCATTGAGAGCGAATGGAGTGTCAGGAACGAGGCTGTTTCTCATTAACATCGTCTTTGTAAGATTCAGCTGTAGTCCGACCTTTCCACACTCATGGTCGAAGTCGGCCAGCATTTGTGCTGCTTGGCTAATGTTTGGTGTTATTAAAACAATGTCATCAGCAAAGCGAAGGTGGTGTAGTTGCCGACCATCTTCACTCCCATTCCTTCCCATTCTAGTCATCGCATGATGTTCTTGAGGGTGGCACTGAAGAGCTTTGGTGAAATGGTATCACCCTGCTGAACCCCTCTCTTGCCATCAATGATTACTTCTTTGTAGAATGGTGAGATTCTGGTAGTGAATCCATAATACAGCTCACGGAGGATCCTGATGTATTGGGCTTGAATGCCCTGATTGGCTAGGGCTTCAATGACCACTTCCATCTCAACAGAATCAAAGGCCTTCTTTAAATCAATGAATGTTAGACAGAGCGACATCTTGAACTCCTGAGAAACCTCAATGAGCTTGGTTATTGTGTGGATATGGTCAATGGTGCTGAATCCTTTGCAGAACCTGGCTTGCTCGCATGGTTGTCCTTCATCTAGTGTTCTGCCAGTCCTATTCAGGATGACTGAAGTGAACAACTTGTAGATGACAGACAATAGGCAGATTGGGCGATAGTTGCCAGTGTCATGGATGTCTCCCTTCTTGTAAAGTAGTACAGTCCTGCTGGTTTTCCATTGGGAAGGAAACTTGCATTCAGACAGGTAGCATGTGAAGAGCCGAGCCAGCGGATTGATGAGTGCTGACGGCAGGTTCTTCAGGTGTTCAGGTCTGACCTTGTCTGGGCCAGGTGTGGTCATTTCTTTACTGACGAAATGGTGTGTCGGATTTTGATAGGGAGAACATTGGGAATGACATATCCATCCTGTGGAAGTTGGTATGTCGGCAGGCGGACATGGCTATCGAAGAGATCTGAGTAGAAGTCATGGATAATCTTCTCCATTGCCTTTCTGGAAGATGTGATAGATCCATCAGGATGTCGGAGGGCAGTCCTCTTGGTCTTGTAGTTGGTGAAGGACAGGCGGGCGTTACAAATGCTTTTCCCGGTTTCTGCCACATCTACCAGCACTTCTGCTCTTCTCTCTTTGAGGTCTTCCTTGATCGCATCTCTGCACTGCTTTGTGAGCTCAGATGTTCGCTTGCAGTTGCCTGAGGCATGCACCAAACCACATTGGCGAATAAGCTCAAGAGTTTTCGAAGACAGGCATTTTTTTTGTGTGGCTATCTCTCTCTTGGTATTCCTCACACAATAATGAAGGTGCTGAACCAGTCGATCGTATTCCTCATCAATGTTGTCAACAAAAATGCCAAAGAGCTCCCAGTTGGTGGTCATTCTGGGAGTTCTCTTTTTAAACTTTGCAGCCCTTTCTTCCTGCTCTATGGAGTAGAATTTTTCAAGAAGGAGGCGGTGGTCTGATCCCTTTTGGAATTTTGGGACAACAGCAACATCAGTCAGGCAAAACCATCGATTGAATAAGATGTGGTCTATTTCGTTGGGGAACCATCCACAGGGAGACTCCCATGTCCAACGTTTAGATTTGGCCTTCTGGAACTGTGAGTTACCATGGATGGTCTTGGTCGACATGATGAACTCAGTCTCTCACCCTGTTCGTTCCATTCTAGGCCATGAGTCCCGATGTGGAGTTCTTCGGCTGATCTTCTTGGTCCTATCTTGGCATTAAAATCACCCACAATGATCTTGTAGAAGGTGTGGTCTTCTTTACAGAACTTCTCCAGCTCCATGTAGAACTTCTCAATTTCTCCTTCATCATAATTGGATGTTGGTGCTTAGACAACGAAGATAGAAACTGATGGCAGTGAGCCATATCTATTCAAATGTAAATGTCCGATTTGGGTTGTTAGGCATTCGAATGAATCAATGCTCATGGCCAATTCACCTTAGTAAAATTAATTTGACACATCAAGAAAATTACAAATATACCTGCCTTAAAAATCTATTTTAATACTTCAACACACAAAAGTGCTCAAGAATAGTGAACTGTGACGGAGACTGGAGAGACAGCACAGTGGGTAGGGCATTTGCCTTACACGCAACCAACCCGAGTTCAATTCCCAGAATCCCATATTGTCCCCCAAGCACCACCAGGAGTGATTCCTGAGTGCATTAGCCAGGAGTAATCCCTGTGCATCGCCCGGTGTGACACAAAAAGAAAAAAAAAAAAGTGATCTGTGGAACAGATCCCAGAATTTAATGCATAAAAATAATCTACACAGAAAAACTTCATATTACAAAGATCGCTGGATCTTGTATTAAGCAAGCTTTATATTCCTCAGTTCCCTCCAAGTCCTTTTCATTCTCTAATATCTACAAAAGATTAGTACAGGCAGTTTCCAAGAAGAGCTGGCAGTACAAGAGCACCAACTGGCTCTCTTCCACTGACTCGGTATGATTTTTAATTAAATACAAGTTACCATCATCAGCTTCCATCTTCTTCCAGCTGTTCCGGTTTTTCTCTGAATTCTTTTAAATACACCATTTTCTCTCTGAGCAATCGCGCCAGCACCTTTGCTCTGACCCTGATCTGTTCCCTGAGAGGACAGACTATGGTCCCTGGAGCTTGAGGAAGGGCTAGAAGAACCGGAGAACCATCAGTTCTTGGAGCCAATTTTTTGGCTACCAACAAGAATTGCATTTTTACTATAGAGACATAGGTCTAAATTAAGAGACAGGAATGGATGTAACAAGCCAACACTAATAGAACAGGCCCAGCTCCACATCTCCTGAATACCATCTTCTAGATGAGATTAACCCCTGATTGACACCTCTGGGTCCTTTTGGAGGCAGCTTCCCCTCCCAGCTAAGGCCCTCGCAGTATCCGCAGGTCCAGCTCCACACTTGCTGTTACACTTCCTGTCCCTGGGTGGAGACAGGCCGGGAAGGAAAAGAACAGCTCCCAGCCTAACCCCTCAGAGACTCCCAGGGGCTGACTACAAAGATTCACCCTTAGCACAGCAGGAGCACAGCAAGCACAGTGGGGACAAACACCCAGAATCCCACGGAGCTTTAAAAGACATGACAGACTTCTCAGTGCTAGGAACTGAGAATTGCACTCCTCCATGAACATGACCAGGGTTTCACTCCTGAGCACAGATCCAGGAACATCTCTCAGAGTACCCCTGGGTGTGGCCCAGCCCCGAAACACACACACACACACACACACACACACACACACACACACACAGTGTATATGGTTATATGTGGTATTAAAAAATATAATAATGGAATGGACAGTATCTAATTAACACACAGCCTTAAACTTTGACTCCAGAATTCAGGTTACCAAGCTGTATGGGACAGGACATTGGGTGTGAAGGAGTCACATAAGGACTGTAGCGAAAGGTCTGGGACACTTTGGCAGTGATGGTGGAGTCGTAGTAACAAAAGCATACTGCTCTTTGTGTCCAAAGTTACATTACTGAAGCCGTGCTAACTATAAATAAGAAAAGGTATATTCTCTGACCCCAATACAATTAGCAATAAAGAGAAAAGACAATCCAGGTATCCCAACTGGAAAAAAAAGAGGTCCTCTAAAGTCCACTGTGGCACTGTAGCACTGTAGCACTGTCCTCCCTATTGTTCATTGATTTGCTCAAGTGGGCACCAGTAACATCTCCATTGTGAGACTTGTTTTTTGGTATATCAAATACGCCATGGGGAGCTTGCCAGACTTTGTCATGCGGGCGGAATACTCTAAGTAGCTTGCCGGCTCTTCGAGAGGGGTGGAGGAATTGAACCGGGTCGGCCACCTGCAAGGCAAATGCCCTACCTGCTATGCTATTGCTTGGCCCCTCTAAAATCCATGGTCCCCAAAAGAAAAATAGAAGTTTTTAGTTCAGGAGAATGAAAACAAAACACTAGTGTTTGTGGGAATTAAGCTAAATAAGTTTACAAAGAAATGAATAACACTGAAGAAAAAGGGTCTAGAGTCAATGACCTGAAGTTTCAGCTTTAGAAATGGGGGACAGAAGAGTCAATTAAAAGCAAATTGAAACTCAAAAGAAAAAGGTCAGAAAGATAGTTAGTGGATAAGACACTTGCCTTGCACACAGCCAAAATAGGCTCAATTCCTGAGTGTAGAATCAGGAGAAATCCCTGAACATAGTTGAGAGTGCTCCCTGGCCCCACCCCCCCCCACACACACACAAAAAAAAAAGGAAATAAAGATGAAATAAATGGAAAACAATATTTTCTCCCTTAGTTCATGAAGAAATTGCAAGCCAATATCCCTCAAATATGGATGCAACAATTTTCAGCAAATTTTTTTTTAGCAAATTAAAGGTAGCAACACTCGGGGAAAATTTTGTGTCTCAGCAAGAAGTAACAAGGAGAAAGTTTCAGCGATTGGATAGATTGCTCAACAGGCAAACATGTGCTTTGTATGCAGGAGGTCCAAATATGATCCCTGACACCACATGTTCTCCAGAGCACAGCTAGAAGCCAAAGCCCACTCCCCCTCCAATAGAACTGAGAGTAGCCTCCTGGACACAGCCAGGTATGGGTACAAAAATGTTCCAAAGCAAGAGAATTCCTGGGGGATAGAAATAAACATAGTAAGGAGAGGAAAGAATGTTTAGCCTCGATCTCAGAGACTCAGAAACAAATCTTGAAACCCAGTGACTTTTGGAAGAAATACGTCCAGACCGTGCAGTAGGTTACTGTCACTGGGCCACCCCAGGGGGAAAAGGGTGCTGTCCCTTTGCCTGCTCCCCCTTGGTGGCTCGGTTTGGGCCTGAAGTGACGAGACACGCGGGGCCTCCCAGGATGGGGGTGGAGCCGGCCCTTTCCTTCCCATCCCAACAAGATCCCGAGTTGCCGCCCACTAACGGCCTTTCTGGCTTCTGATCAAGCTGCTTACCGGTCATGATCTAAGAGACTCAGAAACAAATCTCAGAACCCAGTAGGTTTTGGCAGAAATCCGTCCAGATTTAATTGTTAAAATTTCATAATTTCAAAATCGTGCGGCCACTACTGCAGCTACGCAACATCATATGTTATTCATAACCAGCAATAGAAAACAAATTGTCTACTGTTGCCTTTTCAGCAGATCTGAGTGTTGGAGTAAAATCCCAAATAATAATGGTGAGTCTGGTGTCAAAATATTAAATGTAATGAAAGTAGAGAGAGAGTAATGTGGAAATCATTTGCTCCACAGGTAGGGGGAGGGTGTGGAATGGGGGTATACTGGGATTTTTGGTGGCAGAGAATGTGCACTGGTGAAGGTACAGGTGTTTCATTGTATGACTGAGACTTAAACCCGAAATCTTTGTAACTGCTCTCACGGTGATTCAATAGATAAAATTATAAACAATAAAAAAAAAGTAAGGTGGAGTTCATGCCCAATTCAATCAGCTAATCAGTGGCTAAATAAATAGCAGTACTCCTACATTTAAAAAAAAAAGAAGAAGAATGTTTAGCCTCATGGAAAATAGTGGGAAGATAGAGACATTTGTAAATTTCAAGAGATAAATTAGAATCGGGGCATGCCAAATTTGTTGTGATCTTAGGGAAGCAAATGACACAAATTCTCGTATGGGAGTCACAAGTGTCCCTCCCACAGGAGAAATTCAGTGAGCACATCACTTGGTAGAGAAGATATTTTTTTTCCCTACCGGCTTAAACCCTTGGTTGATCTCAGAGGAACATCAAAGCATGAAGCAATTACTTTGTTCCTATAAAAATAGTCACTGAAAATAGCCTAAGTCAGTGCTCCTTTATCAGACACAATCTCCTTTTACTAACAGTTTTATGGAGAGTAATTTCACACTAATTACCGTCCGGTCTTGATTTCCTGTCATTGTTATGGATTGCATACACAAAATGAATGTCTAAAATGAAAAGTGCAGTCCCCTGTTTGCTGTTTCAGAACTGGCAAGTCATTCATTTCATCTGACAGTGTTCTTTTAATCAGAAGATTCTTCAATACTATCTGTAGAGACCTTCACCCTGCTATTACTGTAGGAAGATCAAGAGCTTGCAAATGGAGGGCTCTCAAATTCTCTTTACTACACAACTCTGCAAAATTATCAGTCACAGCATCCTCTGACCTGCTTCCGAAGCAGCCACAGTCCCTGCGCTAGCGCTCCTAACCCAGTTTCTCGCTCTGTTTCCTGAGCCATCCGACAGCCCAGATTATCCTTTCCTTAGCCTCCTTCCCTAGCCTAATCATCTTTCCACCCACAGACATAGTCCCCCAGCACTAATGTTACTTCCAGCAACTATCCTATTGTCCTTCTCTCCATGGTGTTATTTCTTAACTTATTTATTCCTAAACCCAGAGAGACTTGCTTTCTTTGGGGGCAGGGGAGAAGGGGTGAGGCATATCTGGCTGTGCTTTGTGTCTGGGGACCCCTGGAGGCTGGGGATCAGACCTGGTCCTCCTGCAGGCAGACATGCACTCAGCTCACCGAGCTAGCTTTCTGGCTCACATACTTTTTTTCCATATCTCCTATTCTACCATATTATACTCAAGTCACCACTGCAAATGAAATTAAAGCAGTCACATTCTGAGTAGCTGCCAGTTCTGATGAACTTATAGATAGGCCCATGAATCCATCATTCTCTTGTTTTAAATGCGACCAATTTTTGCCTACTGTGTGTCAGGCATTGTTCTGTATTTATGAGTAAGTCACCGGTAGGCTTGGAAGTATGCTTGCAGGTAAGGATGCAGTGATAATCAAAGACAAATCTCTTACAACATGCATTTTAGTGTGACAGCACAAACTATAAAGGGAAACTATATAATTAAACAAGGAGTATGGAAACAAAGGGTATATAATCTGTAAGAAATTCTATGGTGAAAATAACCTAGAAAAGAGGATTATAGACTAGTCAAATTGGTATAAACGGTGAAGCAAGGTTTTAACCAAGAAGTTATAGCACACGGATGGTTAGGAAAGATTCTGGAGCTGGAGAACCTCAGTTCTTATCCCATCTCTCACTTTCTGTGCGTCTTTAGGTAAGTCATTTAACTTCTTGATACCTGAGTGTCCTCATGAAATTGAAGGATATTAGAAGTTACCACATAGGATTGTTGTGCTAAAAACAGTGCCTGCATTCTCAGTCAGAAATAAAATATATTAGCTATTACACTATTGTCCTTCAGTTTACTTAGTTCTTATTAACCTGACAGATTGGTTTCATCTGACCTCATTTATAAAATTCACATTTTTACCCACGTGACCCAGGTTTTTTTTTTTGTGGTGAAAATCCATGAGCTACAGTTGTAGACTTACAAACTTTTGTGCTTGGGTTTCGGCTATACAATGATTGAGTGCCGATCACTCCAACAGTTCCCATTCTCCACTACCAATGATTCCAGTAGCCCTTCTATCACCCTACCCAATCCCCTCCACCCCAGCCCGCCTTTGTGGCAGGACACTCCCTTTTGCTCTCTCTTTACTTTAGGGTGTTTTGGTTTGCAATAGAGGTATTGAGTGGCCATTGTGTTCAATCTATAGTCTACTTTCAGAACAAATCTTACATCCGGATAATCCTCCAAATATCCTTTACTTGGTGTTTCCTTCTCTATCTGAGCTGCCTTTCCCCCCAGCATGTGCTGTCAGCTTCCAAGCCATGGAGCAGACCTCTTGGTACTTACCTCAACTATTCTTGGGTGTTCGTCTCCCATTCTGTTACTTTATATTCCCCAGATGGGTGCAGCCTTTCTATGTCTGTCCCTCTCTTTCTGGCTCATTTCACTTAGCATGATACTTTCCATGTTAATCCACTTATATGCAAAGCTCATGACTTCACCTTTTCTAACAGCTGCATAGTATTCCATTGTGTGGATGTACTAAAATTTCTTAACCAGTCATCTGTTCTTAGCCACTCAGTTTTTTTTCCAAATTTTGACTACTGTGAACAATGCAGCAATGAACATACAAATGAAGATGTCATTTCGACTGTTTCGGTTTACTTTTTTGCCTCTCTGAGATATATTCCCAGGAGTGGTATTGCTGGTGACCCAGGTTTGACAGATAGGGAATGCCAGATTTGAACTGGGGTGATAGTACAGCAGTTAGGGTGCTTGCCTTGCATGTGGCTCAGCTGGGTTCAATTCTTGGCATCCATATGATCCCTCAAACACTGCCAGGAGTAATTCATGAGCACAGAGTTATGAGTAACCCAGAAGCCTCACGGGGTGTGGCCCAAAAAACAAACAAATGAAAATAAGTGAAATCCATAAATCCATGATAAAGGTTATGAAGTTAATCTTTCTACAAGGAATATCACACTCGTACTGTCACTCTTTATACAATATTCAGATACTCAGCTTCATCTCACCCAAGAACTCTCAATGGCCTGCAAGATGCAAGATGATTGTGAGAAGAACCATTGCCCTAGTATACCTCCTGGCGACCAGCTATTCATAAATAACGATTGAAACCATAAGCAACAACTTAGTGTTTCAGGCTACAGGTACAAATTGAGTCAACTAACAGTTATACAGTCTTACAGTATGACCTTGACTCCATGATAGCCTGTGTTTGAACCTAGTAATCACTGATGATTGATTTTGCCTCTCAGTTGTCATAAGAACAGTTAAGTCTGGCTGCATTCATTTCACACAAGAATAAAATGTGATGTGTATAAAGCACTTTTAAAATCATTCATCCCATAATAAGCATCCACTAAGAGGTTATCTTTAAAGAAAAAAACATGGGTCAGGGACTTAGTACAGTAAATAGGGCACTTGCCTTGCAAGTAGCTGACTTGAGTTCAATCCCTGGCACCCCAAATGATTCCCTGTGCACCTTCAGAAGTAACGTCCTGGGAACTGCCAAATGTGGCCAAAAATACAAATAGAAAACTCAAAAAGAACCACATCCTTTTTGTTTTATTCCATTTTGTATTCACTGAATATTCTACATGAAGCCTCAATTTATGTGTATGTATGAGATGACATACACATGTCACTCTCACTCTCTGTCACTCTTTTCCCATTGTTCATCAATTTGCTCGAGCAGGCCTAGTAACATTGTGAGACATGTTACTGTGTTTGGCATGTCAAATGCATCACGGGTAACTTGCCAGGCTTTGTCGTGCGGGCGAGATACTCTCAGTAGCTTGCCAGGCTCTCGGAGAGGGGTGGAGGAATCGAATCCGGCTTGGCTGGGCTGACTGCGTGAAAGGCAAATACCCTACCGCTGTGCTATGGCTGCAGTCCTACATACACATGTAAAAATATGTATAGAAGTAAAGTGTGTATTCCTTCTCTAATCAATAATTTCATGAGATACTTGCTAGAAAAAGTAATGGAAAAAGATCATGTTTTCTAAGATGGTTATGGAGTTTTTTTTAACTTTTCTGGTTTGAGAGGATCTATACTCAAGATATAATATTTAGTGAAAAATCAAAGATGCTGGTGCTGGAGCAATGGCACAGTGGGTAAGGCATTTGCTTTGAACGCTCCAACCTGGGTTCATTTCCCAGCATCCCATATGGTCCCCTGAGCACTGCCATGAGTGATTCCTGAGTGCAGAGCAGGAGTAACACCTGTGCATCACCAGATGTGACCAAAAAAGCGAAAAAAATTTTTTAAAAATTAAAGATGCTGATACATGCACAGCCATTGGCAGTGTAAAGGGTTTGTATTTCAGCAACAGGCATGATACCATTCAAGCAGCAACAGAGACCTCAGATTTGTTCCATGGAGAAGTTCTTTTATTATGTTGGCATAATGAAAAAGCTATAGACCCCTTACCATACAAAGAGTTATAGACCCCTTTACCATACTCTAAACAAAGTACCACTGACTCATTTCATCCTCAAATTTTCCCTATGAGGTAAGTGTAATTGTTATGACCATTTGGGGGGGAGGGGGAAAGAGAGAGAGAGAGAGAGAAAGAGAGAGAGAGAGACTCAGAGAGGAGTGTTTGTATTCCTTGTCAGTCTTTCAATGTATGGTGGAGGTTTTCTGCCTAAGAAGTTTGATTCCAAATGTCACACATATAACCTCAGTGCCTGTGTTGCTGCAGAATAATTTAAAAATTAAGTGATCTTCAATAGCCAAAATCTGGAAAAAAAAAAACAAGTAACTGAGAACAGATGATTGGTTAAAGAAACGTTGGTAAACCTACACAATGGAGTACTATGCAGCTGTTAGAAAAAGATGAAGTCATTAAATTTACATACAAGTGTTACTACATGGAAAGTATCATACTAAGTGAAATGAGTCGAAAAGAGAGGGACAGACATAGAAAGACTACATTCATCTGGGGAATACAAAGTAACAGAATGGGAGACGAACACCCAAGAATAGTCAAGATAGGTACCAGTAGGTTCACTCCATGGCTTGGAGGCCAGCTGCACATGCTAGGGGAAAAGGCAACTCAGATAGAGAAGGGAACATCAAATAAAGGGTGTTGGGAGGATCCTCCTAGGATAGAGATGCATGCTGAAAGTGGACTATAGACCACACATGATTGCCAATCAATGCCTCTTTTGCAAACCACAGCACCCAAAAGGAGAGAGAGAACAAAAAGGAATGCCCTGCCACAGAGGCAGGGTGGGATGGGGGAGATGGGGGGATGGGAGGGATACTGAAATCATTGGTGGTAGAGAATGGGCACAGGTGGAGGGATGGATGCTCGATCATTGTATAACTGAAACCCAAGCACAAAAATCTGTAAGTCTACAATTGTACCTCATGGTGTTTCACTAATAAAAATTTTTTAAAAAATAAAGTAATTTTCAGTCTGGAAAAAAATTAAGTAATTAATATACACACTGGGACAAGTAGACACACAGAGTGCATGTACATATTTTGAGATTTTATGAACTGCAGCTTTAAGCAAAATGGATTGTAATAAAAGCAGACACTCAACATCTCATTCATGGTGGCCCTGGGGTTTGAGTGATAGCACAGCGGGTAGGGCATTTGCCTTGCACGCAGCCAATGTGACTCACCCGAGTTCTATTTCTCTGCCCCTCTCGGAGAGCCCGGAAAGCTACTGAGAATATCTCACCCGCATGCCAAAGCCTGGCAAGCTACCCGTGATGTATTTGATTTGCCAAACACAGTAACAAGTCTCACAATGTTACTGGGCCCACTTGAACAATGGGAGGACAGTGACAGTGACAGTGACATGGTGGCCCAGGAGTTTTTCATAAACAATAGGAGACAATGGAAAAAAATTTGTTACTTGAGCACCTGCATAGGCAATATATATGCCAAAACAATATTCCTAGTATTATAACACCTGCACAAGATCTGCTATTTGTATTCACCATGAAAAATTGGGACATCTTCAAATGACAACCTGAAAATTATCAAAAGGATAATTTCCTTTGGTTCCTACAACATCACATATTGACAATACAAGTCACTAAAACCAACTTAGCAGTGAGTTTCTAGTATTCCTCAACCAATGTGACAAATAGTCTATAATACAATACACTCTATAGCCAACACTTCTCTTGAACTCACCCCTTCTCTATTCATAATGTGCTTCTAGTTCAAGAACTTACCAGGACCAGGAGGTAGTTCAGTGACAGTCTATGCCTTACATGTGTAGGGTCCTAGGTTTGATCCTCTCCATACAATTTTTAAATTTTTTAAAGAACAATTTTCTTTTGACACTCCCCGATAACACTTATGTCTATTTTTACTCTTAAGACATCAGTTTTCGGGGTTGGAGTGATAGTTCAGTGGGTAGGGCTGAATGCCTTGCACGTAGCTTACCCAGGTTCAATTCCCAGCATCCCACATGGTCACCCGAGCACCACCAGGAGTAACTCCTGAGTGCAGAGCCAGGAGTAACACCTGAGCATCACTGGGTGTGACCCAAAAAGAAAAAAATTTTTCCTCATAGATTTTGAAAATTCATTCTAAAAAAACAAATCTTACATATTTGAGCTCCTACAAAAGTTGTCATGATGACGATAATGGTCATCCTGTTGTTCGTCAACTGCCTCGCACAGGCACCAATAACGTCTCCTTCGCCCTAGCCCTGTGATTTTCAAAAGTGCAATATTCAAGGCTCTTTCAGGATTAGGAAAATGAGACTCATTATTGTTACTGGTATTAGGCATATTGGGTACACCACGAGGAGTTTGCCAGACTCTGCCGTGTGGGCAGGTTACATTCGGTAGCCTGCCACGTTGTCCAAAGTAAGAATGACATAGTAAGATGTCGCACGGCCGCAAATGTGGCCACGCTTCCAGGAGCTGGGTTTTATAGTCTCTATAAAAGTTGTAGATTCTATAAATGAATTCTAAACTTAGTACGGCACTTTAGCCCTTTTAAAATAAAATTATCTTAGTAATTTTATTGATTTACCAAGTTGCACCTAACACAGTTGTTTGAGTCATTAAATGCTGCAACACCAATCCCACCTCAAGTGTGACCTTCCCTCTACCAATGTTCCCAGTTACCCACCCACCACCAAGCCTGGCCCCTTGCAGGCACAAATTTACTTCATATTGTTTGTTACAACACAAGACAATGGAATTATCAGAACTTAGATCAGTAGGAGCTGATTTGTGATCATTGTTGTATCTCACAAAAAAAAATGTTACTGACATCATTGTCTGAGGATCTACTGTGCTGGTTAGTGCTAGTTGACCCTTCTATGTTACTGTTTTTGCTCGTTGAGCTTGGTGTAATGTCTATGCAACTTTCCAATCAGATTTGCTGTGATTCTACTGGGCTGACAGTATTATGAAATGTTAAGGTGTCAAATTTTCAGACCTCGGCTGCCCTACAGATCTGGAACAACTTAGTGGTTTGGCAGTTTGATGAAGTTCCATTGCGGAGCTGGATTGTATCTAGTGTGACTGTGGGCTTTTGAGCCTCCAGGGCTCATCCTCAGCCTAGACCAGTTCTACCTGAAATGATTCGGCAGTTTCATGTGATTCTGGAGATGTAGCACAGGGCTGATTTTCTGATGGCAGGATAGTGGGTACATATGGGGACTTCTGGTTTTCTGGTGGCTGGGGAGGCTGTGGAGGGATTTTTGCTAACTTCCATTCTGAGAATAACCCACAGTTTTCAGCCTGTAGATTAGTTACACCTCAGAAGATTCAGCTGCTTCTTGTTCTCTTTTGAAATTAGATGTGAAGCTATTAAGTCCTTTTTGAGCTGATATTTTCACTCCTGTTTGGAGAATCTCTCCCATGTACCTTCAGTTAGACACACAGTTTTCATCTCTTAGTCTTCATTTGGTAAGATACCACTGAATCAATAAGATTCATCACACACATCAGTGCCTCTTGGAAATCTTTCAAGACTCCCCCTGGCAAAGCTGGTTGTCTTCACCTTTAAGTCCAAAATAGACAAATTAGAATTTCCCTCTTAGCACATATATGTAAGCACTAAGGGCAGGTTCTGTATGTTCATGATGTTTTCTCAACCCCAGAACTTTCTGCCACATGGCATAAACTCGGTAAATACCATCTTATAATAAACCTGTCATATTACGTTGTGTTGGTAAACCTTTCTTCTTCCTCCAAGGAACATAAACTGCTGGAGGTAAAGATGGTATCTTTCACGTCTAATTCCTGGCACCCACTAACCATCTAACAAAAAGTTATTCATGTTTCCTGAGTGAATTAATGCATGAACAAATAAATGAACACACTCATCTCCAAAATTTCCTTTTCCATCCAAATAACCTAAACTTGCTTTCTAGTAGCATTTGGAGGAAGCTCTGGCCAGAATAAATCAAGTTCAGCAGGAAGATGCTATTATAAAATCAACCAGATTCCAAGAGACCAGAGGGTGCACTAGTTGCAGTGTGCATAAACATAAATAAGGTATTTGTTTGTGAAATCCCAGTTTTAATGTGGAAAACTTATTTTTTGAAAAATGCCATTTAATCATATTTCTTCATCAAAGGAACTTTGAAAAGTTGTAATTTGACACGCTGTTAATGAGGGCAAAGTCCTACAGAGAATTTTCTTTTGTAAACTCTTCCTAAAATATTCACACATCCACAGTACAGTCCTCGAAGATATGTGTATTAGGATCACTACTACTATGGATGAATAAAGATATAGTTTCAGACTATAAAATAAGCCCCTTGTGTAATACTTGAGAGTCAAATATTAGGTTCAATTTCAGTAATCAAATTCAGCCAGATATATCTTGCTGCTCACACTCCAGAAATAAAGTTTCTCTTCTAGAAAAGATGCACCACCATGAAACAATACCTTGAATTAAGCTTTGATTCATCTTAAATGGATTCCTCCTTAACCAAATATCTAAGTTCATTGTGTGGATAAGCTACATCATCAAATTTCATTTAATTCACTGTGAATTTACTATGTTAATTTGGTATTTTCTGTATAGTATAATTTGTATAAACAGAGGCCATGAATATCACTAAAAGGCATGAATGATGTACCAAAGACTCGTATCTAATTGCTGTACTACACAATGAAGGTATTGTTGAGGGAGTATTTTTTTAATTGAATCACCATGAGATACAGTTACAAAGCATTCATGACTGAGTTTCAGTCATAAAATGATAGAACACCCATCCCTCCACCAGTGTATATTTTACACCACCAATGTCCCCAGTATCCCTCCCACCACCCCCACCCACCCCACCCCTTGCATCTGTGGCAGACAATTTCCTTCTTTCTCTCTACTTTTGGATCTTATGGTTTGCAATACAGATACTGAGACACCATCATGTTTGGTCCTTTATCTACTTTCAGCACACACCTCCCATCTGAGAGAGCATTTTTTTTGGATCACTATGCAATACAATTGCAATACAGTTCAGGGGGATTAGAGGCTGCCCTAAAAATCTCTATCTCTCTCAGAGAGCCCACAAGCTGCCCAGCAAGCTATCAACAGTATCCCGCCCACACAGCAGAGCCTGGAAAGCTATCTGTGGATATTTGATATTCCAAAAACAATAAATACAATGGGTCTGACCCTCAAAGAGCCCCCAATATGGCAGCATTAAGAAGGATGAGAAAGGAGAGGTTGATAAAATCTCAAGGCCGATCTAGGCTACCAAAACAAAAAAGGACTAAAATGACTGTCTATACTTTCAATGCACATACTCTGGCATCTGATGCATTCATTGAGGACCTGATGGTACAAGTGCAGAAGATCAAGTATGACATCATTGGTCTGACAGAGACAAGAAGATATCAATCACATCATGCCATTTTCTACACTGGAGAAGAACTGTTCCTCAGAACATGCAACAGAAGAGGCTTCAGTAGTGTCCATGTCCTTGTCAACACGAACTTGGCCATGAGCATTGATTTATTCGAATACCTAGCAACCAGAATCAGACAATTACACTTGAATAGATGTGGCTCACTGCCAGCAGTTTCTATCTTCGTTGTCTATGCACCAACATCTAATTATGATGAAGAAGAAATTGAGAAGTTCTACATGGAGCTGAAGAAGTTATGTAAAGAAGACTACACCTTCTACAAGATCATTGTTGGTGATTTTAATGCCAAGATGAGACCGAGAACATCAGCTGAAGAACTGCACATCGGGACCCAGGGCCTATAATGTAACGAACAGGGTGAGAGACTGTCTGAGTTCATCAGGTCAACCAAGACCATCCAGGGTAACTCACAATTCCAGAAAGCAGAATTTAAAAGTTGGACATGGGAGTCTCCTGCTGTATGGTTCCACAACGAAATTAACCACATCATATTCAATTGATGGTTTTGCCTGAGCAATGTCCCTGTTGTCCCAAAATTCCAAACAGGATCAGACCACCATCTCCTTCGTGCAAAATTCTACTTCACCGAGCAGAGAGAAAGGGCTGCAAAGTTTAAGAAGAGAACTCCCAGAACAACCACCAACTGGGAACTCTTTGGCACTATTGCGGCATCATGGGAAGATAACTTGACAACATTGACAAGGAATAAGATCGACTGGTTGAGCACCTCCATGATTGTGCGAGGAACACCAAGAGAGATAGCCACAAAGAGACACCTGTCTTCGAAAATTCTCAAGCTCAATCACCAACATGGCTTGGTGCAAGCCTCAGGCAACCGCAGCGAACGTCTGAGCTTGCAAAGCAGTGCAGAGAAGCAATAAAGGAAGACCTCAAAGAGAGAAGAGCAGCAGTGCTGGTAGATGTGGCAGGAGCTGGGAAAAGCATTTGCAACACCCACCTGTCCTTCGCCAACTACAAGACCAAGATGACTGCCCTCCGACATCCTGATGGATCTATCACATCTTCCAGAAGGGCAATGGAGAAGATTATCCATGACTTCTATTCGGATCTCTTTGATAGCCACGTCCACCTGCCCACAAATTCCACAGGATGAATATGTCATTACCAATGTTCTCCCTTCCAAAATCCAATACCATTTTGTCCATAAAGAAGTGAACAGCACCTGGCCCAGACAAGGTCAGACCCGAACACCTGAAGACCCTGCCATCAGTACTCATCAATACACTGGCTTGGCTCTTCACACACTTACCTGTCTGAATGCAAGGTTCTGTCCCAATGGAAAACCAGCAGGACTGTACTACTGTACAAGAAGGGAAACATCCACGACATTGTAAACTATCACTCAATATGCCTGTTGTCTGTCGTCTACAAGCTGTTCACTCGAGTCATCCTCAATAGGATTGGCGAACACTAGATGAAGGACAACCATGTGAGCAAGAAGGGTTCCAAAATGGATTCAGCACCATCCACCATATCCACACGATAACCGAGCTCATTGAGGTTTCTCAGGAGTTGGAGATGCTGCTCTGTGTAATGTTCATTAATTTAAAGAAGGCCTTTGTTTGCATTGAGATTGAAGCAGACATCAAATCCCTAACCAAACAGGGCATTCAAATTCAATACATTAGGATCCTCTGTGAGCTGTATTTCAGATTCTCTACCAGAATCTCACCATTCTACAAGGAAGTGATCATCAACGTCAAGAGAGGGGTTCGGCAGGGTGATACCATTTCACCGAAACTCTTCAGTGCCACCCTCGAGAACATCTTGTGATGACTGGAATAGGAAGGAATGGGAGTGAAGATAGACGGTCGGCACCTACACCACCTCCACTTCACTGATGACATCATTCTAATAACACCAAACATTAGCCAAGCGGCGCAAATGCTGGCTGACTTCTACCCTGAGTGAGGAAAGGTCAGACTGCAGCTGAATCTCAACAAGATAATGTTCATAAGAAATAGACTCGTTCCTGATGTTCCATTCGCTCTCAATGAAACGAATATCTCTGAATGCAACAGGTATGTGTACCTAGGTCGAGAAGTCAACATGATGAATGACCTGGCACCTGAATTGCACAGGAGGAAGAGAGCGGCTTGGAACACCTTCAAGAACGTCAAAGAAATAGCTAAGAGGTTGAAGAACCTCCGGCTCCAGGCACATCTCTTTGATTCCACTGTTCTTCCTGCATTAACATATGCCTCAGAGACCTGTGTCCTACGAAAACAGGATGAGAATGCTATTCAGGTCTCCCAAAGTGGAATCAAAAGAGCTATGCTTGGAGTATCACGCTTCACTCAAGTGAGAGAAAGAATCCGGAGTTCCAACCTCCATCGACATTGAGAATCAGAGATGCAATCTCATTTGCCAAGGTGTCAAAAATCAGATGGGCTGGACATGTAATGCAATTTGGAGACAACCACTGGACGAAAGCCATTTACCAACTGAATTCCATGGGATGTCAAAAGATCGCGTGGACGCCCACCTACGAGATGGTCAGACTTCTTCGTCAAGACCCTGAGAGA
The DNA here is from genome assembly GCF_029834395.1 of Sorex fumeus. Taxonomy (NCBI): domain Eukaryota; kingdom Metazoa; phylum Chordata; class Mammalia; order Eulipotyphla; family Soricidae; genus Sorex; species Sorex fumeus. Next base: position 64,359,165 of record NW_026606059.1, read on the forward strand.
TTGGTTTGAGGTTCTTCATGTTCCTGGAGTGAGAAGATGCCATGGGCTACTCTAGCACGCGACATAGACAACTGGAGACATTACTGGCGCCCGCTCCAGCAAATCGATGAGTAATGAGATGTCAAGTGATCAAGTGATGCAATACAGTTACAAACTTGCATGATTACATTTCAGTAATGCAATGCACCCATCCCTCCACCAGTGCACATTTTCCACGACCATTGTTCCCAGTGTCCCACCTGCCACCCCCACCCCATCCCACTCTCTGTTTCTATGGCAGTTACAATCCTTCTTACTCTCTCTTTAATTTTGGGCATTATGACTTGCAATACAGAATGATCATGAGAATCATCATGTTTGGTCCTAGATTTACTTTCAGCACACATCTCCCATCCCGGGTGATTCCGCCAATTATCATTTACTTAGTGTTTCCTTCTCCATCCCAACTGCCTTTTCCCCCAGTTCGTGGGGCCATCTTTCAAACCAGGCATGATCCTCCCGGATCTTATCTCTACTGTCCTTAAGTGTTAGTCTCATATTATGCTATTTTATATTCCACAAATGAGTGCAGTCATTGTACATCTGTCCCCTGAGAGGGTATTTTAAATATAACAAAAAATTCTATTTTGGTTTTTGGGCCATATACCATGGTTCATAGAACTTATTGCTGGTTCTATAGTGTGTGTGGGGGAGGTGTCATATGGGTGAAAGGGAAAGAACTGGATTCAGCTGGTCACAAAACAAGTGCCTTAACTTTCATACTATCTCTCTGGTACTAAAGATAAGGAAATTTGGGACTGAGTTGGCCAAAAAACAAAACACACACACACACACACACACACACACACAAAAGAAATGTAGCAACTTTCTGAAGAAGTGTTTGTAGTAAGACAGAGGATGAATACCTGTTTTCTTTATCACATATTCTGCTGGAACTATACTGTTACATCAACTGACTGAGGAATCCCCAAGATATGGACCTTGATACATAAAAAGAATAAATTCAATTACAAGAGGATCTCAAGTTACAAGTTATTACAAGTTATAGGTGGGGCTATATTTGAAAGTAAATCACATGGCCAGACAAATTCGGACAAAATAAACTTACTTCGAAAGTAAGTTTACCGTAGACATTGGAGAAAGGGGAAGCCAAAGGGAAGGTAGATCCATGGCCTGCCATGGAGGAATATTGGTATTTTGATGGTGGGTGTGGACGGAAACATTTTTTTAAATGGGTGAAATTGTATCTGTAAAATTGTAAACCAATGTTGCCTAAGTGAGGATAAAAATTTGGGGAAGTAAGTCATTTTTTGCTTGACTAGGAAAAGCTTATTTTCTGAATTGTACTACACCAATTTGGTATTATTATATTCATTGCCAATGGCTAGAGACCCAAACCCTAGGGTGGAGATCACAGCTTTAGCCTGGGACTTCAATGACTTGAAAGGCGTTGGTTCTGGGCTTTGTTGTTGTGTTTACTTCCCAAACATGGCTACAACAAGGGCTCAGAAGCCACAGCTCCACCATGGAGTTTAAAGAACACAATGACAAAATTCAATCCTGTCTGTGCTTGGAAGCAGTTTTCTTTAGGAACTATGAGAGGATAGAGTTCCACAAAGAAATTATACACCCTCAGCTGGGACATGTGACTCCAGAACAGTGTATAAAGGATTTTATGCTTTATAGTTCTCAAGAGTGAACAACAGATACCATAATTCATTATTTTCCTTTGACATCATAACAAAGAAAAACCCATCTTCCTAGCAAAAGGGCTGACAAGAAAAGCAGCAGGATTGATGTGAGGCCAACCTCTGCCCTGCCCTGCCAACAGTCTCTGTGCTGCACTGAGCTCTGAACTCATTGGTTCATCCATTCAGCAAAAGAGGCCACATCTCTGCTCGGTAAGTTTAGGAAACATGAGTTATCTGAAATATGATGTGTACTCTGAAGAACTCAGAGCCATTGAGTGGAATAACCTTGAATAAAATCAAGTACAGACTCATCTTGCTGCCACTGAGTCATCCAAGGTAAGCCCAGTCTTAGAGGCTTCTTGGGATGGGGGCAGACTGAGTTCCTACCCTATCAAGAGACCCAGCACCCCACCCACACCCAAAGTCCTTTGCTTATAAATGATCCAGCTTCACTGCTCCATTACTAATCTTAAAGAGATGCCAAACTGCTGAATCATCCCAGTTTCATAGCTCCTGGAGCATGCAAATTTCACTGCCCTGACAGCCTAGTGGGAGCACAGCAATTTAGATGGAAACGTTGTGTAGAAGCTCACTAAGCTCAATGAGCAAAAACAGTAACACAGAAGGTTCAACTAGTACCAGGTATTTAGGGCAATGACTTTAGTAACATCTAGGGAGATACAGGTTGCAACAGTAATATAAGGCAAATTATTTTGTGTCTGCTAATTTTGTGCCAGCGGAGCGATAGCAACAGCGGTAGGGCGTTCGCCTTACAAGCGGCCAACATGGCCGACCCGAGTTCCATTCCTCCGCCCCTCTCGGAGAGCCCGGCAAGCTACCGAGAGTATTCGGTATGCCAAACACAGTAACAACAAAGTCTCCAATGGAGACGTTACTGGGCCCGCTCGAGCAAATCGACGATCAACGGGAGGGCCTTTACCTTTTACCTTTTTATTTTGTGTCTTCTAAGAAAATAGGCTTGGAGAGTGGGTAGGAAAATGGGGAAATGGGTGAAAAGAAGGTCACACTGAAGGTCTACTGATGGTAGAATTGGTGTTGGAATACTGAATATCTAAAACAACTGTATTATGAACAACTTTGTAAATCGTTTTTTTAATCAAGTACTACTTAATTAGTGAAGCATGACTCAAAAGTGAACTAAAATGTGGCAAGTACTTTTATTAAATAGGAATCAAAATGAAAATGAGATTTTACCTCACAACTTGAGAATGGCTTATGTTCTGAAGGTCAGAAATAACCAGTGCTTCATTTAACACGATATCTTCTAGTTCCAACCATGTTGCTACAAATTGCATGATTTCATCATTCCTTACAGCTGTGTAGTATTCCATTGTCTATATAAAAAAAAAACATCTTCACGATTCACTTACTTGCTGTTGATTCACTTACTTGCTGCTGGACATCTAGGTTGATTTCAAATCTTAGCTATTGTACTGAATGCTGGAATGAATAGTGGTGTGCATACATTTTTTTGAATGAATATTTTTCTGTCCCTGGCTGGAGCGATAGCACAGCGGGTAGGGCATTTGCATTGCACATGGTCGACCAGAGTTCAATTCCTCCGCCCCTCTTGGAGAGCCCGGCAAGCTACCAAGAGTATCCTGCTTGCACAGCAAAGCCTGGCAAGCTCCCCGTGGCGTATTCCATATGCCAAAAACAGTAACAATAAGTCTCACAATGGAGACATTGCTGGTGCCCCCTCGATGAAGATTGATGAACAATGTAAATCAATGAACAATGGGAGGAAAGCAATGGGAGTAAATCGATGAACAATGGGAGGACAGTGCAGTGCCGTGCAGTTTTTCTGTCCTGGGGAAAGATACCCAAAAGTGGAATTCCTGGGTTATACTGCATATCCAAAACACCACTACGAATAATTTTGTAAATCACAGTGCTTTAATAAATAATGTAGAAAAATTTTAAAAAGTGATTAATAATCACTTGATCACTTGATCACTTCACATCCTGTTACTCATCGATTTGCTTGAGCGAGTGCCAGTAATGTCTCCATTCATCCCTGTTGCGGGCTAGTGTAGCCCAATGGCATCTGCTCGCTCCAGGAACACGAAGAGCCTCAAACCGATTGTTCAGGGTCATGATGAAGAAGTATGACCATCTCGTACATGGGTGGCCACGTGATCTTTTGATGTCCCGTGGAATCCAGTCGGTAACGCCTCAAGTCCAGCTGTTGTCTCCAAAGGACATTACGTCTCCAAAGCCCATCTGATTTTCAACGCCTTGGCAAATGAGACAGCATCTCTGATTCTTGATCGTTGATGGAGGTCAGAATTCCAGGTTCTTTCTCTCACTTGAGTGAAGCATGATACTCCAAGCATAGCTCTTTCAATTCCTCTTTGGGAGATCCGAATAGCGTTCTCATCCTGTTTTTGTAGGGCCCAGGTGTCTGAGGCATATGTTAATGCAGGAAGAATCGTGGAGTGTAAGAGATGTGCCCGGAGCTGGAGGTTCTTTGATCTCTTAGCTATTTCTTCAATGCTCTTGAAGGAATTCCAAGCCACTCTCTTCCTTCTGCGCAACTCAGGTGCCAGGTCATTCATCACATTGACTTCTCATTAATCCTGGCAGTGCACGGGAAACCATATGGGATGCTGGGAATCGAACCCAGGTTGGCTGCATGCAAGGCAAATGCACTACCTGCTGTACTATTGCTCCAGCCCCCCGAACCCTGCTCTTGACATGGATGATCACTTCCTTGTAGATGGTGAGATCCTGGTAGTGAATCCATAATACAGCTCACAGAGGATCCTGAGCTTTCTCAATGTTTTATAATAATTTTTATAAGACTGTTTTATAACATGCAATAATTTGAACAATTACTAGAATTGTTTTCAGCAGAGAATTTGAAAGTTACAATACATAACAACAGTAGGAACTGAGGAACAGACTCGCAATATAACTTGTATTTATAATGACGATACTAATGCTGTCAAGCAGACTCAGCGCCAGACTGTTTTCACTTGGGGCATCCCAGAGGGGTGTGGGCGAGAGCCCTCCAAGCCCCAATGAACCCAGCCCTGGCAGCTGAAATCCACTACCCAAACACTGCCACGCTCTGGGCCACTTTCCGGATCATAGGACACATCATAAGACACTTCTTACCCATTTTCCATAATTACCACACCATGTTTGATGGAGTTCAGACAATAGGCAACAAATATTAGATTAGAATTAAATATTAGATATTTATGCCTCTCGGAGATCCTGGCAAGCTACTAAGAGCATCCTTCCCGCACATGCAGAGCCTGGCAAGCTCCCAGTGGCATATCTAATATGCCAAAACCAGTAACTACAACAGGTCTCATTCCCCTGACCTTGAAAGAACCTCCAATCATTGAGAAAGACGAGTAAGGAGAGGGTACTAAAATCTCAGGGCTGGGACAAATAGAGATGTTACTGGTGCCCGCTCAAGTAAATTGAAGAACAAGATGACAGCGATACAGCGATGCAGTGATACTAATGCTGATTACTCATATTTATCCTCTGGTCTTCTTGATTTCAGCGAAGTGCTAACTGGTGGCTTTCTAGCATGACCACATCAAATCAACCTATGGTTGTTTCAAAAAATATTGATGCCTAGGCTCTGTCCAGGTCATTTGGCTCAAAATTAAGGTCAGAATCACTGGTATTGTCCTGGTTTTAAGATTCCTTGGGTTATTCTAATTCATATCCAAGATCAGAGCACAAACACAACTAGTTTGTCACATCCACAATTAATGCTTTGCATTTGGGGGCCACATCTGATGATGCTCAGGGATTATTCCTGGTTCTGCACTCAAGAACTACTACTGTTGTAGTATTGTTGTTGTAATATGGTTGTTGTGATAAGTTGTAATATGTTGTAATATGTTGTAATACAACTACTACTGTAGTAATATGGTCTCACAACTTATGGAATACCAGGGATTGAAACTGGCTAGCCACACGCAAGGCGAAAACCTTACCTATTTCTCCAGGCTCAGTGTTTAACATTTTATAAGCATCTGAGTATTGTAATAAGGGATTGATGAAACAACATGTGAAATATCTGTAAAAGTTTAAGGTTTTTTGTAAATGTAAGGCCATAATCTCACATCAGCCATGTATAACATGAGAAAAATGTTTACTTCTCATATTATTGGTTAGTTTATTATAGATTAAGTACAACCTAGAATCACAAGATCCTGAATGAAAAGTAAAAACATTTGCTTGTTATCAGCCCAGATCAAATGAGCGCTGATATTGAAAAATCCAAGGTATTCAATGTTTATTTTACCAAGTTATGAAAACTATGAAACACATATAAAAATTGTCAATGTAAAGAAAACCTTTCTAAGTTCTCCTCAGGGTGACTGAGCTGTCAAAATAGTATCAGACACATTAGCAGAAGAAAAACCCACTTAACAACATACATATGGCTAATTTATTTGGCAGCAAATCCTAAAGAAAATTAGAGTAGATCTGGGATATGGATTTTGTGTTAATGTATCTTGGGTATCTTGGAAATAGTAGGGTTTCCAAAAATGAGTACAATTGCTTCATCATTGCCCTGGAATGAAATAGATGAGCTTCACTGATAGAAAGGGCATGTCACTGATAGTCTTACACCTGGATATCTCCCAACCTCTGTGCTCTTTTAGGTCCTAGAAGTAGAAAGAAATGATTGCTTTTTTGATTAGAAAAAGGGCAAAGCGAGGGCCAGAACGATATAGCACAGCAGGTGGGGCCTTTGCCTTGCACGTGGCTGATCCAGGTTTGATCCCTGGCATCTCATATGGTCCCCCAAGCACCACCAGGAGTAATTTCTGAGTACAGAGCCAGGAGTATCACCTAAGCAACGCTGGGTATGACCCAAAAAGAAAGGTAAAGGTAAAGGTAAAGGCCCTCCCATTGATCGTCGATTTGCTCGAGCGGGCCCAGTAATGTCTCCATTGGAGACTTTGTTGTTACTGTGTCTGGCATATCGAATACTCTCGGTAGCTTGCCGGGCTCTCCGAGAGGGGCGGAGGAATGGAACTCGGGTCGGCCATGTTGGCCGCTTGTAAGGCGAACGCCCTACCCGCTGTGCTATCGCTCCAGCCCAAAAAGAAAAAAATAGAAAAAGGGCAAAGTACTGGTGCAAGAGAGTCTTCTGTCTCTAGACCATTCACTGTGTTGAGAGGAAAATCATTTGCATTCAGCGCAACAGGATTTTTTGTTTGTTTGTTTATGGGGGATTTTGTTTGGTTTGTTGTGGGGGGTTTGTTGTTTTATTTGTTTTTTTAGTTTGATTTGGGTTTGGGGGGTCATACCCAGCAGTGCTCAGGACTGACCCCTATTTCTGTGCTCAGGGATCGTTCCTGGTGAGGGTTGGGAGAACCATATGTGGTCCTGAGAATCAACCCCAGGTCAGCTGTGTGCAGGGCAAGCACCCTCCTTACCATTCTACTTGCTTCAATCTCAAGGCAACAGCTTCTCTGAAGTTCACAGGGATGCCCTTGACCTCAAGTTACCCGTTCAAGGTGATGCTTATTTGAATAGACTTACCTTCTCCATAGTGAGAAAGACATTTGGGGAAGATTAATGCCACACAATCATGGAAAAACTAAGAACAAATTGCAGAGGCTAGAGAGACAGTATAACAGGTAAGGCATACCCATATTCAATGCCTAGTATTCCATATGGTCCCTCAAGCACCACCAGTAGTGATTCCTGAGTGCAGAGCCAGGAGTATCCACTGAGCATTGCCAGGTGTGGTCCCGAAACATAAAGAAAGAAAGGAAGAAAGAAAGAAAGAAAGAAAGAAAGAAAGAAAGATGAAAATTGCAGCTAATGTCAAATTCTGTTCTATATGAAAGAAGGAAGGAGAATCACACTTATTTTGTGAGGTAGGCACTTTATATTTTTTAATATGGTCAGGTAAACATAACATGGGATTATTTTTTTTCTTTATGGACCACACCCAGCAGTGATTAGGACTTACTCCTGACTCTGCACACAGGAATTATTCCTGCCAGTGCTCAGAGGACCATAAGGGATGCTGGGGATCAACCCAGGTCTGCTGCATGCAAGGCGAACGCCCTTTCTGTACTATCTCTCCAACCCCTAACATGTTTTTTTTTTGAAAGATTAAGTTGCGAAGTGAGCTTGATGGATTATGATTAGTACATTTTAAAATAGCAAAAAAGTAAAAATTTGAGAATTCAAGAGTCTGTAAAGTCTTGTTTTGGTTAGACATGGGTGGGTGTGTGTATATATATGCACATATATATATATACATACATACATATACATACAGCATCTCAACTTATAATATAAGATACTTTTCACTCCAGGCTGTTGCCAAAATATATATAAAATACCCAAGAGACATTATAAAATCCAATTCACAGACAAATAAACTATAAGAAAAGGACAGTTCTAAGAAAAGCCCATCCAAAACCACTTCAAAAGCAAATAGTAGAACTTGCTTCACACTCCTCTTGCAGGAGGCAAGCCTTATAGTGACAAAACAGATAAATGCATGGAGGAGAGACACATGTGTTCCTAATGACTTTTTGAAACAGTTGAGTAGCATTTCACAACTTCCTAGTCGTACTGAGGTTTAACATTTTCCAGATTTGTAGATTTATTAACTGTCAGAACCCTAGCCACAGTTTGAACTCCAGTTAAATTTTCTTTTCACTTTCATCACTTCTAAGCTTGGTTGGAATGCCTTTGCTGTGGATTTGTTTTGGTTTGATTTCTTTCCTTTGTTATTCCAGCATATCATTTCACCATTAGGAGCCATAATGCCTCTTTCAGAGCTCCCTACCTCCTTCCTGAGAGATACAGCCTCCCTACAGGGAAGTCTGCCCTCCTGAGGGCACACCTAGCTGCTTGCCCCTTGGCAGAGCAGCTGAGTCGACAGATTTGCACAGGAGCGGGGCACCTGGACAAACAGGCCTTGAACTTGCTGGCTCCAAGGGCAATATTGCCTCACTGGATCATTTTACTGGCTATAACCTCATCCATCTCAGACTCCATCATCCCAGAGAAATCCCTTCCCACCTCAGCATCTGGGAGTCCCTTTAAGAATGCCTCATTACCAACACAGTGTTGATCATTTAGAAATACCACTGAAGTGATCATTTAAAGATTTAACATGGTTTTCTTCTGAAGCTTCTCTGCAACTTCAAGGTTGGTTTTGGTGTTTTTCTTGGTTTTTTTAACCTGTGGAAGAATACAAGTCTGATATTGTCCACAAGTTCTTCTAATGAAAAATTATCACAAAAACAGTATCTATTCTCACAAAACTGGAGGGAAAAGTCTACAGACTCCTTTGTTCATACTCAAAAATCCAAGAAGGAATTCAACTGTAGACAAGCATTTTATAGAGGTCAGTGGAACAGCTCTGAAGCTTTTCCTTTTGTCTTTCCTTTTTGTCCCAGGAGTGATTCATGAGCCAGGATAAACCCTGAGCACCCCTGGATGTGGCCCAGAAAACAAATAAAAAATTCCAATAAAAACTTTTTATGAAAATGGGGAGAAAACCCCCAAATTCCTATGGAATTACAAAGAACACTAAATAGCTAAAGGAAGCTAAATAACAAAACTAGACATCACATTTCTGGGTTTCAAAGTATTTTAAAGTTATTACAATTAAAACAGTGTTATAATGCTATAAAAACAAATACATATGTTGAAAGAACAATGTACAAAATATATCCTCTTATGTGGTATATTTATAACAAAGAATCTAAGAATATATGATGAGGAAAGAACATTTTTTAATAAGTGATGATGAAAAAACTGGATATACACTTGCAAAAGAATTAAACTGGACCAGTATCTCAGACATTTATATTGCCGTATTCACTGAAGCATTATTTTCAATCCCAACATATGAGCATAACTGCAGTACATAAATTTATAAGTGGATTTATTTTTGTTTGGGTCCACACCCAGAAATGTTCGGGACTTATTCCTGCTTCTACTCTCAGGGATCACTCCTGGTGGTGTTCATGAAACCATATGGGGTGCCAGGGAATGAACCTGGGTTGACCTTGTACAAAGAAAATGCCCTACCACTGTACTATCACTCCAAACCCTATAAGTGAACTTTTAAAGTGGTATATATGTATCACTTGTCATCTTGTTGCTCATCGATTTGCTCGAGCAGGCGCCAGCAGCGCCTTCATTCATCCCTGTCACGTGCTAGTGTAGCCCAGTTGCATCTGCTTGCTCCCAGAACACAGAGAATATCAAACCATTAGTCAGGGTCTTGACAAAGAAGTCTGACCATCTGGAAGGTGGGCAGCCAAGGATTCTTTTGATGTCCCATGGAATCCAGTTGGTAACAGCTCAATAATGGGCCTCATTCCCTATATATATATATATATATATATATATATATATATATATCCCTATATATATGTATTTATATATTTATATATTATTATATAATTATGTTGCATATACACACAAATATTGCCAATTGCAATTGCAACAAAGTAGATGGACATTAGTGTCATTTTGTTAAAAAATTCAGAAAGAAAATATGATCTCTCTTATATGTGGAATCTTTTCGGAGAATACAAATTTTTGAACAGCTTGGTGGGCTGTCAGAGGAAAGCAGTGGAGAATAGAGAGTAGGTAAATATAGCCAAAAGGTACAAACTTCCAGTTATGAGGACAATGGATATAATGTTACAGTGTAGTGACTATAATTAACAGTACTATATCATTAATTTGAAAGTTGCTGAGAGTAGACTTTCTTTAATAAGTTAAAGTTTATTGTAGGGTTTAAGTAGATGCATCTGGGTCCCTCCCCAATGTTCAGGCCTCTCCTTTTACCCATGTACAATGTCATTTGTACTGACCCTCATTACCCAGTCGTGTGTAAGACATCCTAAGTCCTGTTCCCTATGTACAGTGACCTGGTCTGCTCAACTCAACTCTCATGTACAATGACCTGGTCTTATCACTGTGAGATTCTCTAGTCAGCATATGCTCTCCTCGTCTGAGGCCCTCATCTGAGGGCCTCCTTAGGACTGTACTCCAGCAGTTTCCTTGTCATCATGGCTTTCCTTTCTCTGACTCTGCCATGTGAGTGAGATCCCTGGCCATAAGAGCCCTGCTTGGTCCTGCTATCTGTCTGGGCATAGAAGAGAGAGACAGAGAGTAGGGTGGGAGAGAGACAGAGAGAAATGAGAAGATGAAGAGATTGAGAGATATATGGAGAGATGGAGAGGAGAGAAATGATGAGACTGAGGTGAGAGAGAAATGGAGAGATTGAGAGAAGAAAGTAAGAGTGAGAGATTGAGACATTGCAATTGAAATTCTGAGAATAGATCTTAAAAATGTAACTGCAGTGATAACTTATTTTGGTAATCATTTTACAATACATACACATTTAAAATTATGTTGTCTAATTTACAGTAATACATTGTTATATCAATTATAGTTCAAAAATAAGTTGTGAGGTTGTGGAGAAATTGGAACCCTTGTGCATTGCTAATAGGAAAGTAAAATGGTTTAAACTGCTATGGAAAACTATGGTCTAAAAAAATTAAACATAGAATTACCAAACACTCCAGCAATTCCATTTCTATGTTTAGTCCCCCCCACCCAAAAAGTGAAAATATAAAGTTAACTAGTTACCAATATTCAACAGTATATCAATATTCATAGCAAGTATTCACAATAGAGGAGACACAAACAATCCAAGTGTCAATTATGGATTAAACAGTATGATACATACTTAATCACTTAATCACTTAATCCCCGTTATTCATCGATTTACTCGAGCGGGTGCCAGTAACATCTCCATTCATCCCGGTTGCGTGCTAGCGTAGCCCAATGGTATCTGTTTGTTCTAGGAACATGCAGAGCCTCAAACCGATCATTCAGGGTCTTGACGAAGAAGTCTGACTATCTTGTAGCTGGGCGTCCACGTGATCTTTTGATGTTCCATGGAATCCAATCAGTAATGGCTCTAGTCCAGCAGTTGTCTGTAAACCTCATTATGTGTCCAGCCCATTTGATTTTTGATGTCTTGGCAAATGAGACAGCATCCCTGATTCTTGAGCATTGACGAAGACCAGAACTCCGGATTCTATCTCTCATTTGAGTGAATCGTGATATTCCAAGCATAGTTCTTTCGATTCCTCTTTGAGAGACCCGAATAGCGTTCTCATCCTGTTCTCGTAGGGTCCAGGTCTCTGAGGCATATGTTAATGCAGGAAGAACAATGGAATCAAAGAGATATGCTCGTAGCTGGAGGTTCTTTGTCCTTTTAGTTATTTCTTCAACACTCTTGAAGGCATTCCAAGCCGCTCTCTTCCTCTTGCGCAATTCAGGTGCCAGGTCATTCATCATGTTGATTTCTTGACCTAGGTATATATAACTGTTGCATTCGGAGATGGTGGTTCCATTGAGAGCAAATGAAGCATCAGGAACAAGGCTGTTTCTCATAAACATTGGACATGGGAGTCTCCCGATGGACGGTTCCACAATGAAATAGACCACATTATATTCAATCGGCGGTTTTGCCTAACCGATGTTGCTGTTGTCCCAAAATTCCAAACGGGATCAGACCACCATCTCCTTCATGCAAAATTCTACCTCACAGAACGAGGAGAAAGGAATGCAAGGTTTAAGAAGAGGACTCCCAGAACGACCACCAACTGGGAGCTCTTTGGCTCTGTTGCGGCAACATGGGAAGATGCCGTCATTGACAACATTGATGAGGAATACGATCGAATGATTCAGCACCTCCATGATTGTGCAAGGAATGCCAAGAGAGAGATAACCACAAAAAAATGCCTTTCTTCGAACACTCTTGAACTTATTCGCCAACGTGGCTTGGCACATGCCTCAGGCAACCATAAGCGAACATCCAAGCTGGCAAAACAATGCAGAGAAGCCATCAAGGATGACCTCAAAAAACAGGAGAGCAGCAGTGCTGGTAGATGCAGCAGAAGCTGGGAAAAGCATTCGTAATGCCCGCCTGTCCTTCACCAACTACAAGACCAAGATGACTGCCCTCCGACATCATGATGGATCTATCACATCTTCCAGAAGGGCAATGGAGAAGATTATTCATGACTTCTACTCAGATCTCTTCGATAGCCACATCCACTTGCCCACATACCACATTCCACATGATGGATATGTCGTTCCCAATGTTCTCCCTTCCAAAATCCAACATGCCATCTCGTCAGTAAAGAAACAAAGAGCACCTGGCCCAGACAAGATCAGACCTGAACACCTGAAGAACTTACCATCAGTACTCATCAGTACACTGGCTCGGCTCTTCACACGCTACCTGTCTGAATGCAAGTTTCCATCCCAATGCAAAACCAGCAGGACTGTACTACTATACAAGAAGGGAGACATCCACGACATTGGCAACTATCACCCAATCTGCCTATTGTCTGCCATCTACAAACTGTTCACTTGAGTCATCCTGAATAGGATTAGCAGAACACTAGATGAAGGACAACCATGTGAACAAGCCAGATTCCGAAAAGGATTCAGTACCATCGACCATATCCACGATTACTAACGATTACTAAGCTCATTGAGGTTTCTCGGGAGTTCAAGATGCCGTTCTGTCTAACGTTCATTGATTTAAAGAAGGCCTTTGATTCTGTTGAGACGGAAGCGGTCATGGAAGCCCTAGCCAATCAAGGCGTACAAACTCAATACATCAGGATCCTTCGTGAGCTCTCTTGCGGCTTCACTACCAGGATCTCACCATTCTACAAAGAAGTAATCATCCATATCAAGAGAGGGGTTCGGCAGGGTGATACCATTTCACCAAAACTCTTCAGTGCCACCCTCGAGAACATCATGCGATGACTGGAATGGGAAAGCATGGGAGTGAAGATAGATGGTCGGCAACTACACCACCTCCACTTTGCTGATGACATCGTTCTAATAACACCAAACATCAGCCAAGCGGCACAAATGCTGAACGACTTTGACCGTGAATGTGGAAAGGTCGGACTACAGCTGAATCTTACGAAGACAATGATACATACACACAAGATAATATCATTCAGCACTACAAGAGGAAGAAAATTTTGACATACATTATACAACATAAATTAGCTCTAAAAACATGTTAACTTCTTTGTTGTGTTTTGTTTTGTTTTTGTTTGGGGGCATGCCTAGCAATATTCAGGGGTTACTCCTAGCTCTGCACTCAGGAATCGCTCCTGGCAGTGATCAGGGAACCATATAGGTTACTGGAGATCGAACCCGGGTCTGTGGCATGCAAGACAAGCACCTTACCTATTGTACTCTCTACCCCCACATTATCCTAACTTCTGAGTGTCCTGATTTTAGGAAGCCTGGTCCTAAATATACTCTCAGGTCCAGAGTGTATGTTTTTATTTGTTCAGCCGACCATGAAGACCCATTTCCTTTGCTACTGATTCAGACATGGATATAAAAAATTTCAGCCTGTCAAATGTGAAGAACAACATGTGGCATCAAGACCACCTTGTTATTCAGAAAGTGAAGACAACAAATAGTAACAAGAAATCAAAATGATGTTTTATAAAACAGAGTTGGAACTCAGACCTCCAGGGCTGATAGCAGCTCTCCATCTGAACAGATACTAGGAGAGAGAATCAATGCTCTTATTTAATCCAGCTGTGTCACAAGTTTAACACTACTGACAACCAAATGCATCTCATCTTCTAAGTCCTAACATCCTTTTAATATTTAGACTCAGACATAGAGAAATCAATATTCTTTCTTAGTCTATGGCAATACAGGTATGTATGACAGCAAAGTTCACAATTGCACGTTTTTATTCACAGACTTTAACACTATATTGGAAAACCATTAAGTCCATCTACAAATTTCTTCAGTTTTCCTTCTTTGTGTTACTCACAGTTGACTGTTTTCCTGACCAGCAATAGTCTTAAAACCACAGGCTTCCTGACAGGAAAGAAATCACAGCAGTCCCAGATGCAACTCCCCATAGGTGACTTGTGTAGAACAGGGGAAAAAAGTCTCAGGTCATCAATAAAATGATACCACATGACAAGCTTTCCCTTTGTCTGCCCATTATGTTCCTATAATTACCAACACAGAAAGGACAAATGAGCAGATTCTGTGGAGCTCGCTAGGCAGGGACAGAGCCCAAACTAGAGTAATCCCAGATTTACTAGGGAAGGTCATATTTTCCTGGGGTGCTTTAGATAATTTAAGGATGGCATGGCGGCAGACCTCAGCTATTCTGATTTGGCTACCCATTGTTCAAGAAACCACAAAGCAGAGGTAATGATCAGTGGTTACGAGATTTTCTCAATGCCTATGGAGCTGCTTATTTTCATTCTCACTGGACTAACTATACTCAATGAATTCACCTTGGAGAAATAAAACTTCATTGCTGACCAAGGAATTTTTTTTGGCATCCATAAATATAGGAGGAAGAAAATTAGGCAGTTACTGCATCAGAGTTTCTCAGATATATTTGGGAATGCAAACCACATGGAATATTGTTATAATGTGGATGACGATTTACATGTCTTGGGTGAGACCTGGATTCTATATTTCTAATAAGTAGGAGTTGCTCATGCTTTCCATTTTCAGATTATTCTGAGTAGGAAAGAATCATTACCAGGATCTGAAATTCCCTGCGATTAATTCAGAATAGGAGAATCAGGTTCGCATATTGTTATGGTGCCTCTGTTGAACAGGTTAAAGAGTTTGAAGTCACACAACTCTCCACTTATTCTATGAAATCATGGCATGTTGAGGGGGAAGCGGGCTTGAGTGTGAACATGGGAAACACATAATTGTGTTCCAGAACTATTGAATCCTGATTTCAGTGGCCTCTGAGTCCCTGCTGAATTCCACAGTGCCTGAGGATGTTGAATGTTTCTCATTCAACATTTCATCAGATAGCCAAAGTCAGTAATTTCCTGTTTGCTGAACTAACTGGAGTTAGATTTCTAATATTTACAACCAATGTCATCATACAATGACCAAATAAATTATTATTAACCCAGTGGGAGAATTATGTACTCATTAAAAAGCATTATTTAAAAAATAAGGCGGTTGGGTTAGAGAAGGAATCACGAAGTCAATGATGATTGGAGGGATCTCTCGGGATGGGAGATGTATGCTAAAAGTAGATAAAGGAACAAGCATGATGGCCTCTCAATTCCTGTATTGCAAACCATAATGCTCATAAGTAAAGAGAGAGTAAGAGGGAAATTGCCATAGAGGCAGGGGAAGGGCTGGGATGGGAGGGAGGGATACCGGGGACAATGGTGGTAGAAAATGTACTCTGGTGGAGGGATGGGTGTTTGATCATTGTGTGGCTGAAACTCAAAACACAAATGTTTTGTCACTGTAGCTCTTGATGATTCAATAAAAAATAAATAAATAAACAAAAATATATTCATATGGACAAATACAAGATCTAGTGAGTAAAAGCTTAATATCTATATGAAAAGACTGAATTAAGTTTTTTTAAAAAGAAAAGAAAAGAAAAGAAAATCAGAACAAAGAAGAAAACTGGCTGGAGGGCCCCACAGCTCCCAGAGAATGCTCCAGGTCCCAAACAGAGCCGATATCCCTGGGAGGTCCCAGATGGGGTAGATGCTGCCGTCCCGTCTTCTCCAGATGGAACCCCGGTGACCATGAGCTCCTACAAGCATAGCTCTGGCATGCGGGTATCAGAACATTTTTTCCGAACTGCGTGGCCACGTGACATCTCCTTATATACAAAGTGATCAATGGAAAGTAAATCATACAACATTTCTCCCTGAAAATCAGGTTTAACTCTTTTGCAAACCACAACACCAAAAAGGAGAGAGAGAACAAAAGGGAATGCCCTGCCACAGAGGCAGTGTGGGATGGGGAGGGATGGGAGGTGGGAGGGATACTGGGATCCGTGGTGGTGGGAAATGGGCACTGGTGGAGGGATGGGTAATTGAAAAAATAAATAAATAAATAAATAAATAAATAAATAAAATGCATAGAGATATCACAAAGATTTTAAAAAAGAAAAGAAAATCAATATTCAAAATACATAACAATGTGCACTGAAAAAATGATCTCCCAAACCTGTTCATGTTCTAATCCTTAGAACTCATGAATGTTACTGTGTATGGCAAGAGGGATTTCCCGATGTTCTTATGTTAAGGATTTCGAGATGAGGAGACAGTCCTGGATTGAGTATCACAAAAGTCCTTATGAGAAGGATTAGGAGAATGGAGATTATATAATGACAGATGCAAAATTAAAATGGATAGATTTTAAAGATGGAAAGACAGGGATATAATCCAAGGAATTTGGTTAGTCAAAAGTAAAGGGACAAGAAATGGATTTTACCCTCAGATCCTTCAGAATACTCTAACCAAACCAACAGCTGAATTTAGCCTCCTGAAACGTTTGGTTTCCACGACTGTGAGATAAAAAATTCACAATACCAAAAGTCACTATATGTGTGTAATTTCTTTCAGAAGCAAAAGGAAGGTAGTTACAATAGTAGCCCTGCAATTGTATTTAATAAATTTTTATAAGAATTATTGTTATATTGAATCATCCTAAGAGACAGTTACACAGTTGTTCATGATTGTCACATTGTAACACTATTCCATGTGCTTTGCAAATCCATTCAATGTTCTAACACCCATAATTTCACCAGTGCAAGAAACTATGTTTTTCTTTTAAAGGAAGAAGTACCTAAGCAATAGTACAGCAGGTAGGTCACTGACCTATAATTGTTCCTAGAACCCCATATGATTTCCCAAGCCACACCAGGAGTGATTCCCTGACTGCTGAGCCAGGAGTAGGCTCTGAGCATAGCTGGCTTTTGCCCCAAAAGCAAAAGTAAATAAGTATCATTTGTAGAAGAGATAGAATAAAATGCTTTTACATTATAATATAACGTAATTTGTTTTCTAGGACTATAGAATGTAGTCATAGTCAAAGTTTATTCCAATGTGTATCTCAAGTAACATTCTCTATGGCTTAAAAGATCTCTAACTCCATCACTCCCCTAGAATGACAAGACAGAAAACTTGTCTTCTGATGTTAATATCCAACAGGTGACTAAAAATGCATTTTCAAAATTGACATCTGATAAGAACAAAAGATTCTCTGAAATGCTCAAGTCACAGAGAAAGTAAAAGACAGAATAAACACACCACCACTTGGAATTCTTCAGGTCTATTCTTGTATATTCCCTGCACTATTGTTCTGGAATCATATTTGGAACCATCAAGAAAGACAGCATAAGATGGAAACAAAAGGCTGTTACATGTCCTGTATACTAAAGGTCTTAAAACTCTGCAGACAAAATGAGTTTGAAAAGTATGGTCTGACATTCCTGGCCCAGGCTGAGATCACCTCACTCTGCTACGCCCTCATAGAACCTCCACCCTCAGCATGTATTTTTTTCTTGTCATAATTCTATCACGATCACGACCATCCTGTTGTTCGTCGATTGCCTCCATCAGGCCCCAGTAACGTCTCCTTCATCCTAGCCCTGAGATTTTTTTTAAAAGTGCCACATTCAAGGCTCTTTCAGGGTTAGGAGAATGAGACTCATCATTGTTACTGGTGTTTGGCATACTGGGTACGCCATGGGGAGTTTGCCAGACTCTGCCGTGTGTGCAGGTTACATTCGGTAGTCTGACAGTTTGTCCAAAGTAGGAATGAGATAATAAGATCTCAGCCCCGGGACCCGCATGCCTTTGTCCCTCTGCCAGTACCTTCATGCGTGTGGAGAGTGGTCTCAGCATGGTGGTGGCTGGTTCTGGAGGTCTTCGGCTGCCGGAGCTCTGGTCGGGGCGGGGAGGGAAACTCAACCCGCTCCCTTCCAAAAGGCCCCGGCGAAGACAGACAGGCACGGGGGCAGGAGACTCTGTGCTGTTCTCTTCCGGGAGCTGGGTTTTATAGTCTCTGGATCTTGGCCATTGATGGGATTACAAGGCGCCAGGGGGCCAGTTGGTTGGTGTGACCCCTGCCTACTGGAATTTGGAGGATCTGGGTGGAGGATGCTCAGCCCTGATCTGAGCAGGCTTGGAGATCTCAGCCCCGGGACCCGCATGCCTTTGTCCCTCTGCCAGTACCTTCATGTGTGTGGAGAGTGGTCTCAGCATGGTGGTGGCTGGTTCTGGAGGTCTTCGGCTGCCGGAGCTCTGGTCCGGGCGGAGAGGGAAACTCAACCCGCTCCCCTCCAAGGGGCCCTGGTGAGGACAGCCAGGCTCAGGGGCAGGAGACTCTGCCATAATTCTATCTGTCTGTCTGTCCTCCCGTTGTTCATCGATTTGCTCAAGCAGGCCCAGTAACGTCTCCATTGTGAGACTTCCTGTTACTGTGTTTGGCGTATTGAATATTCTCGGTAGCTTGCCAGGCTTTCCGAGAGGGGCGGAGGAATCAAACCCGGCTCGGCCGGGCTGACTGTGTGCAAGGCAAACACCCTACCACTGTGCTATCACGCCAGCCCAGAAAAAAAAAATCTGTATTCATTGATACATCCATCGCCTCTGACTAGACCACTCTTTTTTGTTATTTGTTCTTGTTGTTGTTGACTGGTCTTTATGTCTTCTATCTTTTTATTTCTGAATTTAAGATAATACATAAAGAAATCTTGCTTATTGGAACAAATTGAATTCTAGCTTTAGTAACAAAACCTTAGGTCTCTTAGGCAAGTTAACCAAAATTCAGGGGGGAGGCAGATAGCCCAATGGGTTGAATGCTTGGGATTAGGAGATCCTGAATCTAGTTAGTGTCACATGTTCCCATGAGCACTGGTAGAGCAGCCTGGTGGCTCACTTACTATCAAATCGAGCAGCCCTATATTACTGTTCTGAGTACGAACCACCAGACTCACAGAGCCAGGCCGAGTATCACAGGGAGTGGCCCCCATATCTCTGAAGCACTGCTTAGAGGCCCCAATCCCACCCTGGCCCCTAGAAAAGAAACAGATTTATGAGCAGGGTGGGGGTGGGGAGGAAAAAAGAGATAATAAACATTCATCTTTCTCGATTCTATCTTAAAAAAATTTGTTAAACTGGAACATGACATCTTGACCACCTCTCCCTTGGGTTTTGGGCAAACCTGAAATTCCTTTTTAACATCTGAGTTTAGATTTCAAAGGGTAAAATCCAGACAGGGCCCTGAATTTCCAAATGAATTCGTGATGGATGAGTGCTTCATTAAGTGTCCCAGGACTTAATCTTTTCCCTAGGATTGATCTAAGCCAGGCCAATATTGGTTGATGACAGCAGTATCCTTTTTCCGGGGGCTTTGCTGAATGTGGGTGGAAAGTACAAAAAGAAACTAAGATAATTTTCAATCCCTTATCTTTTCAAGGGGAAACTCAAGTGGCTGGATGGAGGGTCTCCCCTCACCCTCATCCCCACCCTCATCCCCACCCCAGTACACATTAACATTTTTGTTTAAGAATCATATTGACATGATTTCAAAACCCAACTACAATTTTTAATAGCTGAGCTACCTGTGACGTATTCAATATGGCAAACACAGTAACATGTGTCACAATGGAGACGTTACTGGGCCCACTCAAGCAAAATGATGAACAATGGGAGGATAATGACAGTGACAGTGAGCAGCATCAGCTATATTATTATTATTATTATTATTATTATTTGGCTTTTTGGTTCACACCCGGTGATGCTCAGGGCTGACTCCTAGCTCTACACTCAGGAATCACTCCTGGCAGTGCTTGGGGGACCATATGGGATGCTGGTGAACCTGGGTCACCCGTGTGCAAGGCAAACACCCTACCCACAGTACTATCGCTCCAGTCCAGCTATATTATTTTCTTTGAACTTCTGTTCTCATTTATAAAGGACTATATGAATTGTTGCATAGTCATGTAAACTGTTTTACATAGCCAAATTCATGCACACAGCAAATATTCAAGAAGGAAATTGCTATCATCATGCTGTAATTTGTCGCTCCAAAAAAGTGGCTCCAGGAAGAGTAAGATTTAATGTTGTATAGCTCTAATAACCCCAGATATTAGGGCAGGGGGTGCTGAGGTGCACGGGGAAGGTCTCCAGATATTGTTATTTAATACAGCCTAATCAAGGTTTTAAACCACAAGTGAACATGTTTTCTTCTTGGTCCATAAAACTTTTCCAAAAGATATATATAGTTCTGCATTATAATTTGGACTGATTTTTATGCATATCTGTTAAACTCTTATCCTTCTTTGGAATCTAAGTGGTGTTTGACTTCTTACCTCTAGTCTTTCCTTCCCAAATTTTAATAATATTTTAGGATAAAAGTAGAAAAGACCAGTAGTAAAACTTCTATTTATAATCTAAGATGGAATTACCAGGACTAAATTTATTTTCCTAGGCCAGGAAAAGAACTTCTTGAAAACATTGAGGAACAATGCTTGGGATTCAAAAAGTGACAAAAATAGTTTCTGTCCCTACTGGCCAGAGCAGAAAATATAATTTATAAGATATTGATAAATACACATAAGGTTCTTTTCTTTTTTTTTTTTGTTATATTTATTTATTGAATCACTGTGGGAAAAGTTACAAAGCTTTCAGGTTTAAGTCTTGGTCATACAATGATCAAACACCTTTCCCTTCACCAGTACTTATTTTTCACCACCAAGAACCCCAATATACCCCCCTTCCCACCCCTCCCAATGCCTGTGAGGCAGATGATTTCTACTCAACTCTCTCTCTACTTTGATTACATTCATTATTTAGACAAAAGATGCACCATTATTGTTTAGAGTTTCCACCCAAAAGTCAGAACTGCTGAAAAGGCATTGTGAAATCATTTGTTTTCTATAGCTGGTTATGAGAACCATATGATGTTGCACGGCCGCAATAGCGGCTGCGTGATTTTGGATTTCTGATATTTTACAGAGTCTCCTGCCCCCGCACCTGGCTGTCCTCACCGGGGCCCCTTGGATGGGGGCAGGTTGAGTTTCCCTCCCCGCCCCGACCAGAGCTCCAGCAGCCGAAGATCTCCAGAACCAGCCACCACCATGCTGAGACCACTCTCCGCACTCATGAAGGCACCGGCAGAGGAACAAAGGCATGTGGGTCCCAGGGCTGAGATCTCCGAGCCTGCTTGGATCAGGGCTGAGCATCCTCCACCCAGATCCTCCAAATTCCAGTAGGCAGGGGTCACACCCACCAACTGGCCCCCTGGCGCCTTGTAATCCCATCAATGGCCAAGATCCAGACTATAAAACCCAGCTCCCGGAAGCGCGCAGCTGCATTTGCGGCTGAGCAACATCTTATTATCTCATTCCTACTTTGGACAAACTGTCAGGCTACCGAATGTAACCTGCACACACGGCAGAGTCTGGTAAACTCCCCGTGGCGTACCCAATATGCCAAATACCAGTAATAATGATGGGTCTCATGTTCCTAACCCTGAAAGAGCCTTGAATATGGCACTTTTTAAAAATCTCAGGGCTAGGACAACACAGACGTTACTGGGGCCTGCTCGAGGCAATCGACGAACAACAGGATGGTCGTGATTGTGACCATGATATTTTACTAATTAAGTCTGGAGGGATTTCTGCCAAGAGCCAGATAATTATGAGATTGGTTTCTGTGCCTCTGGAGCTATGGCCGTGCTGGAGAGCCGCTAGTGAGGGGCAACTCGTGACCCCCTTCCCATGAGACTGTCATTGCCCCGTCACCACCAGCTTATACCTGGTTTTCCAATAAGCTCTGAGGTGGTGGCCACCTTGCAGCTGGGTGGTGAGGGGCAAGGCAGAAGGGAAAGACACCCTTTCCCTCCTGGGGAAGCATGGCGCCGTAGTTCAACCCATAGTCCATTCACTTTTCTGCCGCAAGCTGCCAGGCTCTGCATTAAGTCCTTGTGCCTCTGGAGCTATGGCCATGCTGGAGAGTCACTCATGGGGGGCAACTCATGACCTCAGTAGGGCAAAAAGTTTCTTTTCTTAACAATGAGCACCACTAGTCTTTTATAACCACTGCTCTGAGTTTACACACCCAATTTTAAGAACAATGATTAAGTTGTTTTTAGATAGCTTAATTGCTTTTTAAAAAGTGTTTTTGTAAGAACACCAAAATATTTAGCAATCCAATGGGGTACAATCAACAGTGTTTATAATAAACTGTAATCATATTAAAATGGGAGATTCAATGTTCCCTACCAGTTGTTGATTGGACAAACAGATAGAAAATGAGCAAGTGTAATGTGTCAAGTTGTTTGGGTAAAGGATGCTCAAACATTTCTGAGTGATAAAAACATTACTTCAAGTTGTGTACCGGAGTGTTAGCTTTTGAGACTGCGTAAAGAAAATCTCTAATGGGCATTGCATAGATTTGATAATGCCTTTATAATTTCTTGAGGGCCTAAGTAGAACCAAAAAGAAAAGACAAATTTCTTCTTTTAGTGTTAGAATTCCCATCTTCCCTTGCCCTTTGACATTGAACTCCTGGGTTTTCAGACCTTCATATTCTAGGACTAATGCTGGCAATCCCCTGGTTTTTAGGTATTTAACTTGAATTACACTACCATCTGTTGAGGCCCTCCAGCTTACAGATAGCAGATCACAGTACTGTTTGACCTCCATAACTGTAAAAAGGCAATTCTCGCAATTAAACCCTTTTTTTTCTTTTTTTATTAGTGAAAAACCATGAGGTACAGTTATAGGCTTACAAATTTTGTGCTTGGGTTTCAGTTATACAATGATCAAGTCCCCATCCCTCCACCAGTGCCTGTCATCCATCCCCATGGGTCCCAGCATCCCCCCCACCCTCATCCCCCCCCCCCGTCCCATCCTGCCTCTGTGGCAGGGTATTCCCCCTTGTTCTCTCTCTCTTCTTTTGGGTACTGTGTTTTGCAAGAGAGGCTTTGAGTGGCA
Source organism: Sorex fumeus (assembly GCF_029834395.1). Taxonomy (NCBI): domain Eukaryota; kingdom Metazoa; phylum Chordata; class Mammalia; order Eulipotyphla; family Soricidae; genus Sorex; species Sorex fumeus. The sequence goes on from NW_026606059.1 coordinate 64,382,706, forward strand.
ATCATGTTTGGTCTATCGACTACTTTTAGCATGCTTCTCCCACCCTGGGAGGGCCCTCACAACACCCTTCATTTGGTACTCTCTTCTCTATCTGAGCTTCCTTTTCACCTAGAGCCTGTGGCTGGCCTTCCATTCATGGAGCAAAATTCCTGGTACTAATCTCAGCCATTCCTGTGTGTCACTCTCCCTTTTTGTTGCTTTATGTTCCCCAGATGAATGCAATCTTTCTGTGTCTATCCCGCTCTTTCTGACTCATTTCGCTTAACATGATACTTTCCATGTAGTACCACTTGTATGTAAATTTCATAACTTCATCTTTTCTAACAGCTACATAGTACTCCATTGTGTAAATGTACCAAAGTTTCTTTAACCAGTCATCTGTTCTTGGGCACTCAGGTTTTTTCCAGATTCTGGCTATTGTAAAGAGTGCTGCAATGAACAAACAATTGCAGATGTCACTTCGACTATACCTTTTTGCCTCTCTGGGATATATTCCCAGGAGTGCTATAGCTGGGTCAAATGGCAGATCAAATTCTAATTTTTTGAGAGTCGTCCATACTGTTTTCCAAAAGGGTTGGACCAGCCGGCATTCCCACCAGCAGTGAAGGAGGGTCCCTTTCTCGCCACATCCGCGCCAGCACTGGTTGCTTTTGTTCTTGTGGATGTGGGCCAGTCTCTGTGGTGTGAAATGATATCTCATTGTGGTTTTGATCTGCATCTCTCTGATGATTAGTGATGTAGAGCATTTTCTCATGTGCCTTTTTGCCATTCGAATTTCTTCTTTGCGAAAGTTTCTGTTCATTTCCTCACCCCATTTTTTGATGGGGTTGGGTGATTTCTTCTTGTGGAGTTTAACCAGTACCTTGTATATCCTTGATATCAACCCCTTGTCGGATGTGTACTTGGTGAATATCCTTTCCCATTCTGTAGGCTGTCTTTGTATTTTGGTCACTGTTTCTTTTGAGGTGCAGAAGCTTCTTAGTTTAAGATAGTCCCATTTGTCTATCTCTGTTTTCACTTGCTCGGCCAGTGGCGTGACATCTTTGAAGATACCATTAGCTTCAATATCATGGAGAGTTTTGCCGACTTTGTCTTCAATAAACATTATGGATTCTGGTCTGATGTTGAGGTCATAAATCCATTTTGATCTTACTTTTGTGCATGGTGTTAGGCAGAGATCTGAGCCCACTTTTTTGCATGTAGCCGTCCAATTTTGCCAGCACAGTTTGTTGAAGAGGCTTTCCCTGCTCCATTTCACTTTTCTTGCCCCCTTATCAAAAATTAGATGATTATATGTTTGGGAGGAAATGTCAGTATATTCAACTCTGTTCCATTGGTCTGCAGCTCTGCTTTTGTTCCAGTACCATGCTGTTTTAATTATTACTGCCTTGTAGTAGAGTTTGAAGTTAGGGAGGTTGATTCCTCCCATTTTCTTTTTCCCAAGAATTGCTTTAGCTATTCGTGGGGGCTTATTGTTCCATATAAATTTCAGGAGTGTTTGCTCCATTTCTTTGAAGAATGTCATGGGTATCCTTATAGGGATTGCATTGAATTTGTACAGTGCTTTGGGAATTATTGCCATTTTGATGATGTTGATTCTCCCCATCCATGAACAGGGGATATTTTTCCATTTCCTCGTGTCCTCTTTTATTTCCTGAAGTAGCGTTTTGTAGTTTTCCTTGTACAGGTCCTTTACTTCCTTAGTTAAGCTGATTCCTAGATACTTGATTTTCTGGGGCACAATTGTGAATGGGATTGTTTTCTTGATGTCACTTGCTTCTCTTTCACTATTTGCGTATAGGAATGCCATGGATTTTTGGGTATTGATTTTATAGCCTGCCACTTTACTATACAAGCCTATTGTTTCTAGGAGTTTCTTGGTAGAGGTTTTAGGGTTCTCTAAGTATAGTATCATGTCATCTGCGAATAGTGAGAGCTTAATTTCTTCTTTCCCTATCTGGATGCCCTTAATATCTTTTTCTTGCCTAATCGCTATTGCAAGTACTTCCAGTACTATATTGAACAGTAGTGGAGAGAGTGGGCATCCTTGTCTCATCCCTGACCTTAGGGGGAAGGGTCTCAGTTTTTCCCCATTGAGGATGATGTTTGCTGTAGGTTTGTGGTAGATGGCTTTAACTATATTGAGGAAAGTCCCCTCTATCCCCATTTTGGCAAGGGTTTTCATCATGAATGGGTGCTGGATCTTGTCAAAAGCTTTCTCTGCGTCTATTGATATGATCATATGATTTTTATCTTTTCTTTTGTTGATATGATGGATTATGTTGATTGATTTCCGAATGTTGAACCATCCTTGCATCCCTGGGATGAATCCCACTTGGTCATGATGTATGATCTTTTTGATGAGTTGTTGTATTCTATTGGCTAGTATTTTGTTGAGAATCTTCGCATCCGTGTTCATCAGGGATATTGGCCTGTAGTTTTCTTTTCTTGTGGTGTCTTTGTTTCCTTTTGGTATTAGAGAGATATGGGCTTCATAGAAGCTGTTTGGGAGAGTTTCTGTTTTTTCAATTTCCTGGAAAAGCTTGAGAAGAACTGGCAATAGGTCCTCTTTAAATGTTTGGAAAAATTCGCTAGTAAATCCGTCTGGGCCTGGGCTTTTGTTTTTGGGAAGACTTTTGATTACAGTTTCAATTTCCTTGATGTGAATGGGTCTATTCAGGTACTCTATATCTTCTTGATTCAGCTTTGGGAGATGGTAGAGATCCAGGAATTTATCCATTTCTTCTAGGTTCTCGTGTTTCGTGGCATCGAGACTTTCAAAGTAGTCTCTGATGATCTCTTGAATTTCTTTAGTTTCTGTTGTGATATCCCCATTCTTATTTCTGATTCGATTTATTAGGGTTCTCTCTCTCTGTTTCTTTGTGAGTGTTGCTAGTGGTTTATCTATCTTATTTATTTTCTTGAAGAACCAGCTCTTGGTTTCATTGATCTTTCGGATTGTTTCTTTGTTTTCCATGTCATTGATTTCTGCTCTAAGTTTTATGATCTCTTTCCTTCTGCCTGATTTAGGCTCTTTCTGTTGATCCTTTTCTAAGTTCTTGAGCTGTGAGGTCAAATTGTTTATGTGCATCGTTTCTATCGACTTAAGATAGGCTTGCAGAGCTATAAATTTTCCCCTTAATACAGCTTTCGCTGCATCCCATAAGTTCTGGTAGTTTGTGTCTTCATTCTCATTTGTTTCCAGGTATCTTTTGATTTCATCCTTGACTTCGTTCCTGACCCACTCATTGTTCAGCATCGAGTTGTTTAATTTCCAGGTGTTTGATTTGGTTCTCCGTGTCTGTGTGTGATTCACTTCTATCCTCAGTGCATCATGGTCTGAAAAGATGGCTGATACTATTTCTATCTTCTTGATTCTGTTGAGGTATGTTTTGTGTCCTAGCACATGGTCTATTTTGGAAAATGTTCCGTGCGCACTGGAGAAGAATGTGTATTCTTTCTTTTCGGGGTGTAAAGCCCTGTATAAGTCCATAAGCCCTTTCTCTTCTATTACTTCTTTCAAAGCCAATAATTCCTTGCTGGGTTTTGTTCGTGTTGATCTATCCAGAGGTGATAAGGCGATGTTGAAGTCTCCAAGTACTATTGTGTTGGTAGTGATGTCCTCCTTAAAATCTGTTAGCAGTTGTTTTAAATATTTAGCTGTTCCCTCATTAGGTGCGTATACATTTAAGAGTGTGATTTCTTCCTGTTGTACGTATCCCTTGATGAAGAGAAAATAGCCTTCACTGTCCCTTCTAATCTTTTTCAAGGTGAAATTAATGTTGTCAGATACTAGTATGGCTACCCCAGCTTTTTTGAGGGAGTTGTTTGCTTGCAGGATTGTATTCCATCCTTTGACTTTGAGTCTGTGTTTGCTCTGGCTGTTGAGGTGAGTTTCTTGTAGGCAGCAGAATGTTGGGTTCTGTCTCTGTATCCATTTTGCCACTCTGTGTCTCTTAACTGGTGAATTTAGGCCGTTGACATTGAGAGAGAGAATGGTTATGGGGTTTTGGTCATGTTTCTGTGCGGGTGTGTTGCGGTTGTAGGGTTTGTCTTTTCTTATAGTAGCCCCTTTAGGCCTTGCTTTAGGTTTGGTTTTGAGTCTATGAAGTTCCTGAGCTGCTGTTTATCTATAAAATAATGTACTGTTCCTTCGATTTTGAGGGAGAGTTTAGCCGAGTAGAGTATTCTTGGGGAAGCATTCATTTCCATGAGTTTTTTGACTATATCTCGCCACTGCCTTCGGGCTTGTAGGGTTTCCTCTGATAGGTCTGCTGTGAATCTAAGGGATGCTCCTTTGTATGTGATTTCCTTCTTTGCTCTTGCTGCTTGCAGTATTGTGTCTCTATCGGCAGTATCGATCATTCTAAGTATGATATGTCTTGGAGTGTTTTTGTTGGGGTCTCTTTTAGCTGGCACCCTTCGGGCTCCTTGAACCTGAATGGGTGCATTGTGCAGCTCTGGGAAGTTTTCAGCAATGATTTGTTTGACGGTGTTTTTTTCGTTGGGATTGTTTCCCTGAGGTTCAGGTAGTCCCATGATTCTAATATTGTTCCTCTTGGAATCATCTGCTAGGACTCTGATTCTCTGTAGAGCCATTTTGAGGTCCCTTGCCACTGTTTGTTGTTGCGTGCTGGCTTGTTGCAGCTGATCTTCCAGGTCACTGATTCTCTCTTCAGCTGTGGTCATTCTATTTTAAGAGAAGAAACTGAGTTTCTCATTTCATCTATGGAATCTTTTAATCGTGACATTTCTGCCCTCATTTCTTCTCGTAATTTGTCGATTTTTTCTGTGGTGTTACTGGCTGTCTGTCTGACTGTTTCATTGAGTTGATTGAACATCTTGATGACTTCGTATCTGAATTCTATGTCAGAGAGGTCCCTTAGGTGAGCTGTATTGACAGAATGGTCTAGATTGTTTTCGTTGTTCTCCCCTTGTGTTGGAGATTTTCTTTGTTTCTTCATATTGCTGAGTAGGTTGGGTTACTAGATTCCTTGGGTACTAGGTTCCTTAGCGTGGGAAAACAACCTGCGGCCGCGTAAGCGTTGGCCCGCTGGAAATTAAGCCACGCCCACTTTTGAGGCCACGCCCACTTTGAGGAGGCCACGCCTCTACAGAACCCTGGGTTTGGGATGAGATGGGCGCCGCCGGGAGTGAAGAGGGCAGGGCAGACGCTCAAAACTGCTTCTCTTCAGGCATCACGGGGGACACCTGGGGTCCTGAAGGGAAAGATGGAGGTCCCAGGGTCGCGAGCCGGCAGCTGTTCTGACCTGGAATTAAGATGAGATGGGCGCCGCCGTCAGGTCAGGAGTGAAGAGGGCAGGGCAGACGCTCAAAACTGCTTCTCTTCAGGCATCGCAATTAAACCCTTTCATAGTTATCATATTGCTTCTGTTTCTCAAATTACATTCCTGATAATACATTATGACTATAAACGAACAAAATTACCAACAAAGTTGGTTAAGTTGATATTTATAGAGCACCTTACTAAGCGGTAACAGAAGAGATCCTTTTGAGTGTACATAGGATTTTCTCTACAATGCAATATATTTTCATATACAAGTCACAAATTTAAACAATCCCAAAATGTACAAAGGCTGTTCTCTAAATATGACGAAAAAATAATAAAACAATAGCCAGAGAATCTGCAAATATCTGAAAATTAAGTTACATAATTCTTTTTTTATTTATTTTTTTATTAAAAATTTTTTAATAGGGAGACATCATGAGGTACAGTTGCAGACTTACACATTTTTGTGCTTGGGTTTCAATTATACAATGATCAAATACCCATCCCTCCACCAGTGCCCATTTCCCACCACCACGGATCCCGCTATCCCTCCCAGCCCCCAGCCCCCTCTTCCCACCCTGTCTCTGTGGCAGGGCATCCCCCTCTGTTCTCTCTCTCCTTTTGGGTGTTGTGGTTTGTAAAAGAGACATTGAGTGGCAATTGTGTTTGGTCTATAGTCTACTTTCAGCATGCTTCTCTCATCCTGGGAGGATCCTCCCAACACCTTGATTTGGTGTTCTCCTCTTTATCTGAGCTCCCTTTTCCCCTAGTATGTGTGGTTGGCCTCCAGGTCATGGAGTAAAATTCCTGGTACTAATCTCGGCCATTCTTGGGTGTTAGTTTCCTATTTTGTTACTTTATGTTCCCCAGATGAATGCAATCTTTCTATGTCTATCCCTTTCTTTCTGAGTCATTTTGCTTAACATGATACTTTCCATGTAGTACCACTTGTATGTAAATTTCATGACTTTGTCTTTTCTAGCAGCTACATAGTACTCCATTGTGTAAATGTACCAAAGTTTCTTTAACCAGTCATCTGTTCTCGGGCACTCAGGTGTTTTCCAGATCCTGGCTATATTGTAAAGAGTGCTGCAATGAACAAACAATTGCAGATGTCACTTCGACTATACCTTTTTGCCTCGCTGGGATATATTCCCAGGAGTGCTATAGCTGGGTCAAATGGGATATCAAATTCTAATTTTTTGAGAATCGTCCATACTGTTTTCCAAAAGGGTTGGACCAGCCGGTATTCCCACCAGCAGTGAAGGAGGGTCCTTTTCTCGTCACATCCGCACCAGCACCGGTTGCTTTTGTTCTTGTGGATGTGGGCCAGTCTCTGTGGTGTGAAATGATATCTCATTGTTGTTTTGATCTGCATCTCTCTGATGATTAGTGATGTAGAGCATTTTCTCATGTGTCTTTTAGCCATTTGGATTTCTTCTTTGTCAAAGTTTCTATTCATTTCATCTCCCCATTTTTTGATGGGGTTGAATGTTTTCTTTTTTGTGGAGTTGAACCAGTTAAGTTACATAATTCTAATCCAATCATTTGAAAGTATTTTGAGGGTGCTAGCTTAGAGCATCTGCCTGGCAAGCATATCATTATGAGTTCAAATCAACAGTGCTCCACATGTTCCAAGGGCAGAGATGGCAGCTATGTAATACGTGATGCTCCACAGTGCAAGCATTTGGGGACTACCTCACAGCCAAGTGTGTGTGAGCACCACAAAAAGGGGTGAGTTCGACTCCCATTAGGCACAATAAAAAAAATGTGTGAACTCTGCAGCCAACTTCTGGCAAACTGTGTGTGAGCATTACAGTGAAAGTCCCATAATCACACACCCTAATCACCATAACCATTACTTAGATGGCTCAACTAAATAAGTGTGAGTGTGAGTCCTGATGAGCATGTGTTCATGCACTGGTAGAAAGGTATGCAAATATTGGTAAGCAGCACAGTGGGTACGTGGTGTGAGCACAACTGAAAATGTACAAACAGTTTGTTGCTATGACTGAAGATTGCGTATAATAACAATGAAGGGGAAGTAAATGTTTAAAATGTATTTTGAAATAGGGGGCCGGAGAGATAGTCCAGTGAACAGCCTTGCATGTGATCAATCCTGATTCAATCCCCAGTCCCCCAAAAGTTCCCCCAAGCCTAACAGGAGTGATTCCTGAGTACAGAGCCAAGAGTAACCCCTGAATGCCACCCACTGTGACCTCAAAAAATTATTTAAAAATAGATTGAAATGAAAACATATAAAAATGTATGGGATATAATTAAAGCCAAACACAAATGGAAATTTACACCATCAAATCAAACACCTGTCTTTGAAAAGAAGACCCAGAATGATAGTACCACAGATAAGGCATGTGACTTAACTTGCATGTGACTGAACCAGGTTTGATTACTGTATGTTTCCCCAAGCACAGTACTAAGAGGAAAGTGCCCAAACACAAATGAAGTAGTCCAACCTGCCCCCAAAACAAAATTCTGAAATTGATGACCAGATTTTCTATCAAACTAGAAAAATAAGAGCCAATTAAATTCAATGAAAATATAAAAAAGAAAATAGCACAAGTCAGAGTGGAATTAAGTCAATAAGAAATGCAAAAATAGTAAAATTAAAGAAAGACTATTTGAAAACATTAAAAAAATGCTACCCAAATTGATTTGAATGATTAAAAAGAGAAGACACAATTACTATTATCAATAATGAGAGGGGATCATTGTTGTAATTGACAATATTTCAAAGAAAATAAAGGCAGAGCATAATTAGTAACTATGCCAATAAAGATGACATAGAATAAAAGAACAAATTCCCTGTTACGGTATCAGAGCTTATGCAAGAAAAAAATCAGAATATTTTTTATCTCTTAAGTACGTTCAATATATTTTAAAATCTGAAGAAAAGTCTGGAAACAACCCAAGTGTCCAAGAACAAATGACTAGATAAAGAAACTATGGCATGCATCACGATCACGACCATTCTGTTGTTCGTCGATTGCCTTGAGCAGGCCCCACTAACATCTCCTTCGTCCTAGTCCTGAGATTTTTAAAAAGCGCCATATTTAAGGCTTTTTCAGGCTTAGGAGAATGAGACCCATCATTGTTACTGGTACTTGGCATATTGGGTATGCCACGGTGAGTTTGCCAGACTCTGCCTTGTGGGCAGGTTACATTCAGTAGCCTGCCGGTTTGTCCAAAGTAAGAATGAGATAATAAGATATCGCGTGGCTGCAAATGGTATACATAAACAATGAAATACTACTCAGCCATTAAAAATGATACAATATTCTGCCACATGGATGCATCTTGAAAACACCATGCTGCGCCAAGTTATCCAGATATTGACAGACTTTGAATGATCTCTCTCAGATTCGATTCAGGATTAAAAGGAGCATAAGTAGAGGAATAACAAATGCTGAAAGACAACAGAAACAAAGAGCATGAAAACTGGTTTCCAACTGGGAACTTGCCACTGCCTGAAACTCAATTATGAATAACTTAGTAATTTTGTAAAAAAAGTGAATAAAAATCTGAAGAAAACTCCGAGCAAGTTGGTTTCATTGGTGAATTCTAGCAAACATTTAAGGATGAAATACACCCTTCAAAAAAAACAAAAACAAAAACAAAAATAAAACCCGAAGCTAACACTTTTCAAATTGATCTACTGTTAGAACCCATTTAGCCAGAGAACTGCCATGACAGGCTCTGAGTGACTTAGGCCTCTTCCAGGAACAAGAAAAGCAGAAAAACCAGATGCTTTTGTCAAATATTACATCTCTGGAATAAGATTAGGTCTCTGGAATGTAACTGTCAGGGAGGTGGGCTGGATGTTGCAATCCAAAACAACAACAACAAAATATATGTGTAGGTAATAGAAAATTGCTGAGTAACACTGACTTGCCAAAATGAAAGCATAAGAACTTGCTGAACCTAGTGCTCAGGGTCTTTGTTGAAGCCTGCTGTGTGGGATGGACACTTGGACCCCAGTTAGCTGGAACAATAAACCTCCCTATGTGATTTGCATTATGGGCTCTGATCTCTGTTCTTGAGGGGGGTCGGCTTCGCACTCTAACACTACTAAGGGATAAAACTGAAGTCACAATTTTGTTTATATGAGGAGTGGGCTTAAAGAAAGGACAACCCTTAGATTAAGTGCTGTCATATTATCTACCAAGAAAATCAGGAAGTACAGAAGAAAAATTTAACATTATTAATGGATCTTATATGTCAGGTATATATGGATCTTAAATCACCTGGGGTGTTTGCTAAAATGGGACATTCCACGCCTCCCCTGCCAAGGCTTCTGTGTAACTGACTTGAGTGGAACCTGCATGTTAATTTGTCCACAAACTAGGAAACAAGATGGGGCCTCAGGGGAGCGAAATCAAAACAGAAGCCACTTCGCTGTTACTCTGCAGCGGTGATGCTCAGGCTTAACGAGGTGAGAATGAGGGAAGTGTGGGTCAGCATTCATTTCTGTCCTGTTCTTGTGACTTTGTAAGAAAAGGCATGAAAATACTCAAAAAGAACACTCAAGGGCAGTTAAACTTGAGCAAATACGGAGTGTGTAACCCAGGAAAGTGTTAAGCCCCTGACATCTGCAGCCTTCCACTTCTAGTCCTTAAAGATGACTTAATGAAAAGACCAGAGGCATGAAACCAAGACTGATTGTAGCTGTCAGAGCTTTAGTGCAAGCAACCTAACTTTATTTGGCCCACAGTTAGAGATTTATACCAAATTCATGTCTTTGTTCAATGAGCTAATTGTGCCCTCTTAATAAAGAAGCTCCAAAAGGGCTTTTTTCTACCAGAGTAGATATAATATAAGTAGAATGGTCAGTTTCTTAAAAGTCACAACACAATATATACAAGGCACCAAGACTGGTACTTTATGTCACTGGTTCAGGCAATAGTCATTGATTCCCTTATTGCTGACATACAACTTTAGTTTCCACTATTTTCAGTCTGTCTTAGAATGTCACTTTCCCATCAACTTTCCTCAGAGCCCTCAGGTACAAAAAAGAATTTAAGAGATTTACAAATGCATTTACTTCTTTTTTTAATAGTTCTTTCTTGCCTTGGGTCAAAAATAATCATAAATTGATGTTTTATTTATACAACCAAATACTTAAGTCTGAAGAGTTTTGTTATAACATTTACTTCAATGTAACAAAATTCACTATTTACATATCTAGTCTTTTAGGAGATCATAAACTTCCTGACGAAAAACACTAGACCATATTCAGTGAATCCCAGCAAGTGTTGTCCCAAGATGTCCAGACAATGAACAGACAAACCTAAGCACAAAATTTGTAAGTCTACAACTGTATCTCCTGTGTCTCACTAACTGTGTCTCACTAATAAAAATTTTTAAAAAAAAGAAAAAAAAACAAACAAACAAAAAAACACGTGGCACCAAGAGAAAGTTGCCCTGCAAAGCAGTATCTTGGTATATTTTTCCTGTTACAGTGTCACTGCATAGACTCCCTCCCAAATGTAAAATTATCTCCAGAACAAGTTCTAAAAGCACTGACGACAAGATGTTTCCTTCGATTTTCCTTCCCCATTTACTGTCCCAAGCTGATTAAAATTACTTTAGGTGATATCCAAAAAAAAAATTCTTCCTCTAGCAACATTGGGGCTCCAGCAATAACACGGCAATAGGGCATTTGCCTTGCACATGGCCAACCCAGGTTCGTTTCCCAGCATGCTATATGGTCCTCCAAGCACTACCAGAAGTAATTCCTACGTGCAGAATCAGGAGTAACCCCTGTGCATCGCTGGGTGTGACCCAAAAAGCGATTAAAAAAAAAGAAAGAACGAACGAAAAAGACTAGCAACATTTACCAGTAAAGTTTTTTGTGCGTATGACCTCTAAATATTGCCATGCTGTCTGGCCGTAGGGAGTCTCTCCATCATTCCTCAGCCAGTCTCCCAGGCCCCAAAGAGCTATTTAGATTTAGAGATTTGAGTTAAAATTCTCTGTTATCTGTTACCTGCATTGACAAGTTATTTGGGTTCTTTTATGGTTAATATCCTATATATCTTTATATTTCATTTTATTTATATGTATTGGTATATATACCTATTGATATAATGTAAATGTGTTTGTTTTTCATTGGGCCACACCCAGCAATTTAGAAAGATCACTCCTAGTAGTGCTCTGGGAAATACTAGTAGAGCCAAGGACCAAACTCAGGCCTCCTGCATGCAAAGCATGCCCTCAGTTGGTTGAACTATCTCTCAGGCCTTTCTACACATGTAGTTGTAGTTCTACAGAGAATTCTGGCTAATACTTACCTCACCTGACAATTTTTTGTTCTGTTCTAAATATTGTCCATATACTATCAGTCTGAGTTATTACATTGTCTAATACTAGTTTTAGTAGCTACTTGACTTTTTACGCTTTTTTCTTTTAAATTCTATTATATATGTATCAGTCTACTTATCTTTCTCTTCATTCCTTCCTTAAACTGCTGTTTTTCTTTTCATGTACATGTTGGGATAAGCAGTTAACTGCCTTATTGAATGTATACAGTGAATTCTCAAAAACCTGCTCCATGCATTCTGGAGTAACATACTACAGAAACGAGACTCGGATCGGGGCTGAGCATCCTCCACCCAGCTCCTCCAAATTCCTGTAGGTGGGGGTCACACCCACCAACTGGCCCCCTGGCGCCGTGTAATTCCATCAACAGCCAAGACTCAGAGACTATAATACCCAGCTCCCGGAAACGGGCAGCCGCATTCGCGGCCATGGGACATCTTATTATGACATTTTATTATCTCATTCCTACTTTGGACAAACTGGCAGGCTACCAGATGTAACCTGCCCACACGGCAGAGTCTGGCAAACTCCCCATGGCGTACCCAATATGCCAAATACCAGTAACAATGATGGGTCTCATTCTCCTAACTCTGAAAGAGCCTTGAATATGGCACTTTTTTAAAAATCTCAGGGCTAGGATGAAGGAGACATTACTGGGGCCTGCTCGAGGCAATCGACGAATAACAGGATGGTCGTGATCGTGATCATGATTATCAATTAATTATCAATTATTCTTTTAACTTCTGTATAATATAAATGATCGTCCCCTCTGTGTTTCTGCTTAGTCATGGCATTAAATTCCCTTGGGGTAATAATCCCCATCACCAGCATATCAATCCTTCTCACATTTTGTGGTCAAAAAAAAAATTGGAAAAAAAAAGGTGGGGGTCAGGTGCGCACATGGCAGTACACAGGTTTGACTCCTGGCTCTGGTTCTGTGCTCAGGGATAACTCTTGGTGGGACTCAGGTGACCACATGAGGTGCTGAGGATCAAATCCAGATCAGCTGAACATGCAAGGCAAATGCCCTGTCCACTGTACTATCATTCCAGCCCCATGGTGGTCAAATTCTTAAAGAGAAAATTTGATGAATCCAAGTTAATGATTGGCTCATGTTTGGAAAAATTTCTGGACAAGGCTTCTGTCTCAACTGACTTTGTTTGATCCGATTATCAAACTTCTATTCAGAGAGATTCTATTCAGATTATAAACTTGTAAGTCTGTGCCTTTAGCAAGCTTGTGGAGGTCCCCTCCCATACTTAGTTTTTCTCAATACTAAGGCAGAGCAAATAAAGACTTTTCTATCCCAGAAACAATGGCACTATCACTTGTTTACTGCTATATCTGAAGTCCCTTGAATTGTGTCTAATTAGCTGGTATCCAATACATGTTAAACGGATGACTAAATCCAACCTCCTGAAATCTTCCCTAGAGAGACCGTTTCAGGTATTTGTGGCCCTGAATTAGTATTTCTACAGCTGTATCATTAAGACAGATCCCTGTAACCCCACAAACGTGTTCATTAGTGCTTTTACCCTTAACAGATTACTTGTCAGGTCTTCACTTTGGGCAAAGAAGAAAACCATGGAGGAGAATGCTGATGAGAAGACCAACATAGGAGGCTGGAGCTCCCTCTAGGGGCCACAAAAAGTATTCTCAAATATAGTGCTGGCTGTAGGCAAATTTCTTTAGAAAGTCTTCAAATGTTTTCATATTTCTAAAATATATCAACAGACATTCTTTTATAAGAGAACTGTACACTAGATAATACTTAAGTGTTCAAGTTGAGGATATAGGAGTATTTAGAGAAGATAATCCTAAAGTAAATATGACAGACACAAAATACAAATGCTATTCAGTGTCACACGTGGAATTGACTCAAGTCATATCCATTGAAGCAGATAGTTTGTCAGGTGTTGTGGATAGAAGTGGGGAAACATAGAGGCATTAGGCAAAATGTGCCTAATACCTCTCTATTAGATAGGATAGAGCCATTGGTTTCATTTGGGTAAGATGATTATGTTCAGTCAATCTAATATATAAACATGGTGATCAAGTTAATAAGACAGCTGTGTTTACCTTCCACCATTTTGCTTGATAAGAAGGAGGGTGAGGCCACACTGCAGGACTCGGAGGCCACTCCGACTGTGCTCAGGAGAACCTATGAAGTGGCAGTGCCAGGGATGAAACCAAGATCCATCAAAACAAGGCAAGCACCCTAACCATTGTATTTCACTATTTCTTCCTTGACAAGTATTTGTGTTTCTACTATATGCCATAGGGACAGTGGCTAGGCAATGGGTTCAAAAGTAAAGAAAAACAAAATTTAGGAGTTCAGAGCTCACAGACCATAAATTCAAAAATTAAAAGTATTATGGGGAAAGTAATTACATGATTTAATGGTGTTGTGCCGCGCGACATCTTATTATGACATCTCATTCCTACTTTGACAAACTGGCAGGCTACCGAATGTAGCCTGTCCACACGGCAGAGTCTGGCAAACTCCCCGTGGCGTACCCAATATGCCAAATACCAGTAACAATGATGGGTCTCATTCTCCTAAAGAGCCTTGAATATAATCTCAGGGCTAGGATGAAGGAGATGTTACTGGGGCCTGCTCGAGGCAATCGACGAATAACAGGATGATTTGTGATTTGTGAATGGTGTTGTGGAACTTAGGAAGAAATAGACCTACTTATGCTAGGTGATAGAAACTAAGACTTTACATGGGTAGATTCAAGGAATTTAGCTGAGACCGTTAATGAAAAAAATCTCTTAATGAGCCTCACTACCAACACCATTACCACCCCAGTATGATCACATCAAATCTTTCCTACCAGAAAGCAAATAGGATTTCTTTGTCTTTCTTCTGTTTACTCGATCCATCTAAAACTGATTCCATGGTACTTAATTTTCTGAGGAACTGACTGTGAATGGTATTGTATTTTTAATGTTTGTTTTGTTTTTGTTTTTTAATCTCACAGAGCTGAGAAAGACGAGTAAGGAGATGCTGCTAAAAATCTCAGGGCTGGGACGAATAGAGATGTTACTGGCACCCACTTGAATAAATCGACAAACAATGGGTTGACAGTGGTACAGTGAATGTATCTCTCTTCTCTTTCATTTGCGAAGAAGAAAGCAAAACAATGAGTATAGGAAAACAAATAGGAATAACAGGCACAATGTATGATCCCTGAGCATTCCCTTATTACCACCATTACAATTACCTCTGAGACCATATGATTTAGCAGTTGAGACACAGCTTTTCTATCTTCAGATCCCGATTTTGCCCTCGCTAGCCAAATGAGCTTTGAGAAGACACTGAAAGCAAGGAGTGGTGGAGTTCATGCCCACTTCAGTCAGCTTAATCAGTAACTGAATAAATAGCAGTTCTCCTACATTTTAAAGTAATAATCACTGTATCACTGTATCACTGTCATCCTGTCATCAATTTCCTTGAGCAGGCACCAGTAACGTCTCTTTCATCCTAGCCCTGAGATTTTAGAAAGTGCCACATTTAAGGCTCTTTCAGGGTCAGGAGAATGAGACCCATCATTGTTACTGGTTTTTGGCATATTGAATATTGAATATTGAATCACGGGGAGATTGCCAGACTCTGCCATGCGGGCAGGATACTTTTGGTAGCCTGTCAGGTTCTCCAGAGTAAGAACTAGATAATAAGATGTCGCGAATGCCGCCGTGCACTTCTGGGAGCTGGATTTTATAGTCTCTGTCTCTTGACTGTTGATGGGATTACACAGTGCTGGGGGCAGTTGGTGGGTGTAACGCCTACATACTAGAAGATGGGGCATCTGGGTGGAGGAGGCCCAGTCTCAATCCGAGCAGGTTTGGAGATCTAAGCCCCATGTCCCACACACCTGGATTCCTCTGCAGGTTCCTTCATGCATGAGGCTTGTCCAAACTTGTGGAGAGTGGTCTTAAGCATGGTTGTGGCTGGAACTGGAGGTCTTCAGCTGCCGGGGCTCTGCTCGGGGTGGGGAGGGAAACAACCCACCCTCCTCCAAGGGGCCCCTGTGAGAACAACCAAGCATGGAAGCAGGAGACACTGTGCTGTTCTCTTCCAGGAGCTGGGTTTTATAGTTTCTGGGTCTTGGCCGTTGATGGGATTACATGGTGCCAGGGGCAATTGGTGGGTGTAATACCTACATACTGGAAGATGGGGGATCTGGGTGGAGGAGGCACAGTCCCAGTCCCAGCAGGCTTGGAGATCTAAGACCCGGGTCCTGCACACCTGGGTTCCTCTGCCATAATAATAAAATAAATAAATAAACAAAATAAAAGCAAGGTGTGTAACTCTAAAGAGTACTGTATGGGTTGGGCCTTTGCCTTGCACATGGCTGGCTAACTAGGCTTTGATCCCTGATAACCCATATGGTCCACTGAGCACCCCCAGGAGTGATTCCTGAGTACAGCACCAGAAGTAACTCCTGGGCCTTTCCAGATGTGGCCCCAAAGCAAAACAAAACAAACAAACAAAAAAAATTAAAAGTACCGTTTCCTTTTCAAAAGACAAAGTTGTAGATCTGGAGGGAGAGAACTTGCAACTCTCACAAATCCCCTGCTTGAGATTTTGGATTAAAAATCTTGCTTGCTAGACTGGGAATGTAGCTCAGTTCTCAAGCACCTACCTTGCCTGTCCCTAGCACTCAAACAACAAAAAAACAAACAAAAAGTAATCTTGCCTTTTCAAGTGTCTCTCACTTTGCATCCAAATAAGAAGTGACAATGGTGTGACTGATATTTCTGTGGATATGTCATTTATGTCCCAGGAAAAACTTAAAGTGGCTCAAAAACCCAAATCATCCCAACAGTGATTTTGAACATTTTATTTAATGGTTGTTCCACAAGCTCTAAAGTTCTGGCTCAACACTTACCATATAAACCTTGAACAATTCACTTCACCTTGCCACTAAACGACCTCATCTATAAACTGAAACTTCTCCATGAAGTTGTATGGATTAAAAGAAATAATACACATATACTGACTCAGACTGAAAGGTGACACTGTGAAGTCTAAAAATAAGAGTTCCTCATTATTTACTACCACCTCGTTTACTGAACAGTTTTAACTCTTGGTGGGTATTCAGCTTCCCTGTTCACAACTAACCCCCGATCTTTGTACCTCTTGGAGACTTAAGGATTCCACTGGGGAAAGGGGCAAATAATATGTACAAGCAGGACGGAAGCAACTGGTCATCTGGGAGGGGAAGAAATTAAGCAACACAAAGATACAATGCCGTGGTCTTCCTAGAGAATTCTATGGTGCTAGAAAAATTGGCAACCCTGGAACCACATTTCTAATTCCTAATCCCCGTCTTCAGCATCTCTACCTTCCTTGGGATTATCAAAGATATTCCTATATCCTTCCATTGAATCTACCCTTTATGTCAATTAGAATTTGTTTCTATCTGAACAATTCCTGAAACAATAGAAATCTGCCAAGGTGTTCAAAGAAAGGTAAAATTGTTTGAACCAACTGAAAGCTAGAAACACTTAATAACTTTCAGCTAAAATATTATAATGACTCAACTGCCTTCACCAAATTTACATAATGAGGTAAATGTTTACCTGGTCCGCCCCCAAGAGTCATCTTTGCCTTTCAAAAGCATTCAGAAGGCTTTTATAGATTTTTCAAAGAGCTTTTCTCTCCAGTGACTAAACTATCTGTACTAAAGGTGAATTTGCTAAACAAATTGTCTCCAATGAAAGGAAAACACAAGATTTAGAAGTTTGCACTAATTAGCTTATTTGGAAGAGGGTAAGATACAGAAGATAACTGATTACAGAATGTGTGTTATTTTCTATGCAAGCAGTACTATATAGTCACAAACTGTTGTGTCCAAGTATTTACTCTCTTGATTTTATTGGGGGGGGGGTGATGTTGAGGCTATACCAGGTAATGCTCAGGTATTACACCTGACTCTGTGCTGGGGGACCATATGCAATGCCAGGGTTCAAACCGAGGTCTGCTATTTAGGCAAGCATCTTAACCCTTGTATTCCCTCCAGCCCCTTAGTTATTTTCCATTATGTAACATTAAATATATTAGATACCAGAATAATCAAGATTACTCTTTTTTTTGGTTAATATCTATAAAAATTTTTATTATTATTTCGTGGCAATTCTCAGAGAGCCTGGCAAGCTACCCAGAGTATCCCACCCACATGGCAGAGCCTGACAAGCTATATGTGGCGTATTTGATATGCCCAAAACAATAAATACAATGGGTCTCATTCCCCTGATCCTGAAAGAGCCCCCAAAACGGCAGTGTTAGAAAGGATGATGAAGGAGAGGCTAATAGAATCTCAAGGCCGAACTAGGCTGCCAAAATGAAGAAGGACTAAAATGACTGTCTATACTTTCAATGTATGTACGCTGGCATCAGATTCATCCATTGAGGACCTGATGGTGCAAGCACGAAAGATCAAGTACGACATCATTGGTCTGACCGAGACAAGAAGGCATCAACCACATCACATCATTTTCAACACTGGAGAAGAACTGTTCCTCAGAACACGCGACAAAAGAGGCATTGGTGGTGTCGGGATCCTGTCAACACAAACTTGGCCATGAGCATTGATTCATTCAAATGCCTAACAACCCGAATCAGATGATTACACTTGAATAGATGTGGCTCACTGCCAGCAGTTTCTATCTTCCTTGTCTACACACCAACATTCAATAATGATAAAGAAGAAATTGAGAAGTTCTACATGGATCTGGAGAAGTTCTATAAAGAAGTCCACACCTTCGATAAGATCATTGTCAGTGATTTTAATGCCAAGATAGGACTGAGAAGATCAGCCGAAGAACTCCACATCAGGACCCATGGCCTAGAATGGAATGAACAGGGTGAGAGACTGTCTGAGTTCATCATATCGACCAACACCATCTATGGTAACTCACAATTCCAGAAGGCAGAATCAAAACATTGGATATGGAAGTCTCCAGGTGGACGGTTCCACAATGAAATTGACCACATCATAGTCAATTGACAGTCTTGCCTAACCGATGTCACTGTTGTCCCAAAATTCCAAATGGGATCGGACCACTGTCTCCTTCATGCAAAATTCTACTTCACAGAGCAGGGAGGGAGAAAGGGCTGCAAAGATTAAGAAGAGAAGTCCCAGAATAATCACCAACTGGGAGCACTTTGGCACTATTGCGGCAACATGGGAAGATGCCATCATTGACAAAATTGATGAAAAATATGATCGACTGATTCAGCACCTCCATGATTGTGCAAGGAACACCGAGAGAGAGGCACAAAAAGACATCTGTCTTCAAAAAGTCTTGAGCTCATTCACCAATGTAGCTTGGCGCAAGCCTCAGGCAACCACAAGTGAATGTCTGAGTTCTCAAAGCAGTGCAGAGAAGCAATAAAGGAAGACCTCAAAGAGAGAAGAGCAGCAGTGCTGCCAGATGTGGCAGAAGCTGGGAAAAGCATTTGCAATGCCAGCCTGTCCTTTGCCAACTACAAGACCAAGATGACTGCCCTCCGACGTCCTGATGGATCTATCACATCTTCCAGAAGGTCAATGGAGAAGATTATCCATAACTTCTACTCAGATCTCTTCGATAGCTACGTCCACCTGCCCACATACCAAATTCCGCAGGATGGATATGTCGTTCCCAACGTTCTCCCTTCTGAAATCACCAGTAAAGAAGCGAACAGCACCCAGCCCAGACAAGGTCAGACCCAAACATCTGAAGCACCTGCCATCAGTACTCATCAGTACACTGGCTCAGTTCTTCACATGCTACCTGTCTGAATGGAAGATTCCGTCCCAATGGAAAACCAGCAGAACTGTACTACTGTACAAGAAGAGAGACATCCAGGACATTGGAAACTGTAGTCCAATCTGCCTGTTGTCTGTCATGTACAAGCTGTTCACTCGAGTCATCCTCAATAGGATTGGCAGAACACTAGATGAAGGACAACCATGCGAGCAAGCCGGGTTCTGAAAAGAATTCACCATGATCGACCATATCCACACAGTAACCAATATCATTGAGATTTCTTGGGAGTTCAAGATGCTGCTCTGTCTAACATTCATTGATTTAAAGAAGGCCTTTATTCTGTTGAGACAGAAATGGTCATTGAAGCCCTTGCCTAACAGGGCGTTCAAACTCAATACATCAGGATCTTTCGTGAGCTGTATAACGGATTCACTACCAGGATCTCACCATTTTACAAGGAAGTGATCATTGATGTCAAGAGAGGGGTTCAGCAGGGTGATACCATTTCACCGAAATTCTTCAGTGCCATCCTCGAGAACGTCATGCAACAACTGGAATGGAAAGGAATGAAAGTGAAGATAGACAGTCAGAAACTACACCATCTCCGCTTTGCTGATGACATCATTCTAAAAACACCAAACATTAGTCAAGCAACACAAGTGCTGGCCAACTTTGACTGTGAGTATGGAAAGGTCGGACTACAACTGAATCACACGAATACAATGTTTATAAGAAACAGTCTCGTTCCTGATGTTCCATTTGCTCTCAATGGAACAAACATCTCCGAATGCAACAGTTATGTGTACCTAGGTCAAGAAGTCAACATGACAAATGACCTGCATCTGAGTTGCGCAGGAGGAAGAGAGCGGCTTGGAATGCCTTCAAGAGTGTCAAAGAAATAGCTAAGAGATAGAAGAAGCTCCAGCTCTGGGCACATCTCTTCGATTCCACTGTTCTTCCTACATTAACATATTTCTCAGAGACCTGTGCCCTACAAATACAGGATTAGAACGCTATTCGGGCCTCCCAAAGAGGAATCAAAAGAGCTATGCTTGGAGTATCATGCTTCACTCAAGTGAGAGAAAGAATCTGGAGTTCCGACCTCCGTTGACGATTGAGAATCAGGAAACTGTCTCGTTTGCCACGACATTGAAAATCAGATGGGCCGGACATGTAATGAGATTTGGAAATGACTCCTGGACTAGAGCCGTTACCGACTGGATTCCACGGGATGTCAAAAGATCGTGTTGCCGCCCACCACAGTGGGTCAGACTTCTTTTTCAAGACCCTGAGAGATCAGTTTGAAGCTCCTCGTGTTCCTGGAGCTAGCAGACACCATTGTGTTGCACTAGCACGCAACAGGGACAAATGGAGATGTTACTGGCGCCTGCTCTAGCAAATAGATAAGTAACAGGATGTCAAGTTATTAAGTGATCCTGGGTGATAAAGCACAAACCTGATAATGACAATTTACATATAATGGAAACAGTGCTTTTCCTTCCTGAAAAGAGTCAAGCCAATGTTTTTGTTTTCTGGATGATGCGAAACAAAGGAGAAGGGACAGCAGGGACAGCTCAGGGAGTAGAACTACGCATCTCAGGCATCAGCCATGCAGAGTAGACCCTCATGGTCCTAACTGCTCTGTTACAAATCAGACAGGATGAAAGAGGAGATTCCTGGAAACCCCAGAGTACCCAGAATTAAGGTGACTGTGTGCTTCAGTTTGCTGAAAAACATCTTGACTTACACTTATCACTGTATTATTAGTTTAGTTTAACCTTAGTCCCCAGATAAAAGTGTGGCAGCTTACATATACATTAAATAATAAACAAGATATGCCATCAGTTAACATTAAATTATATAGCATCCTGGAATTAAGAGAAAACTAACCTGATAATTTTCTCTCCTTTTCTTCACTTTGGGGTCAGGGGTTTATTATTTTTTATGCACATTTTTATGTACAAATCATTGGGGGTGCATACCTTGCCTTGTTGCAAGTTTGCCAGAAGCCATTTGAGGTGCAGGAAATCATACAGTGGTGCTTCCAGGCTCAAAGAGTTGCCAGATCACATTCTGAGTATGTGAGACTCCAGGGATTCAAACCCACAACAGAGTGCTGCCAACTCAGATACTGTAAGCCCTGTGCAATTCCTCAGGGCCAATAAAACTTACAAGTTAAAACTCAGATTCAGAGAACAGATGGTCAGATGGTGAGTGGTTGGTGAAATAATTAAGGGATCTAAATGTATAAATCTCTTGGGCTGGAGCGATAGTATGATAGTACAAAAGGTAGGGTACTTGCCTTGCACGCAGCAGACCTGGGTTCAATCTCCAGCACTAAACATGCTTCCCCAAGCCTCAGGAGGAGTGAAAACTGAACACAGGCAGAAGTAATTCCTGAGTGCCTCTGGGTGTGGCTCCAAAACCAAAAAGAAAAAAAAGTATAAATTTCCACTTATAAAAAAAAATTCTGCTAGGGATGTCCTATATATATATATATATATATATATATATATATATATTTTCCTTTTGGGTCACACCCGGCGATGCACAGAAGTTACTCCTGGCTCATGCACTCAGGAATTACTCCTGGTGATGCTTGAGGGACCATATGGGATGCTGGGAATTAAACCCAGGTCAGCCGCGTGCAAGGCAAATGTGCTGTGCTATCGCTCCAGCCCCCCGTATATTTTTAGTTCAAAAATTAAAACTACTCTAAGCTTTTGCATATAGGTTTGTGTATGTGCATACCTGAATTTCCTTTTGGTAAATACTTAACAAAGTGAGATTGCTGGGTCATATAATAAGTATAGTTACTTTGCTAGTAACTGTCAAATTGTTTTCCAAAATAATTTTATTATTTTGTATTCTCACCAACAATACATAAGGATTTCCACAATTGTTTTTTTTATTATTATTATTATAGTTTTAATCTCTTAAATAGCATTTAAGTCAATGAGTCAAGTCTAGATGTCTAGAGAGAAAAACAATTATTATGCAAAAAGTGTTTCTCACTAATAATTGTAAGACTTAAAAGAAGCACATAGCATACTAAATAAATTTGAAGTACTAAATTTTTTTGGGAAAAAAGCCTACTCTCTCCTCCCTTAAGAAATTACGCAATTTATAACATGTAATTTTTTTAAAAAAATAACACTTGTGAGCCAAGATTCTGTATAAGATTGTATGTATAAATCATTATTTTTTGCCTTCTTATACCATTAGACCTTCTTAGCAATTGTTTTCCTAATCCTTCCCTGCAACCATGCCCAGACATGCTGTGGAATTGTCCTATGGGAATGTTAAAGAAACTCCCTCAGAAGTGGTCTTCTACTGCTGACCCACTTGCTGGTGCCAGTCCTCAGGTATAGAAATCTACCCCTTTAATTATTACTGCTGGTCTACAGACCAGAATGCAGGACAGGTGCCAGGATTCAGGTGTAAGAATGTTCTTTTCTCTCCTTTCTACTCTTTTTTCTTCATCATAACAAGATCTAAAGAAGTCAGCTGAGTACATGAGTTATCCTTGGCAATGAAGCCATGTACAGAGAAGAAATAAGCCCAAATTCCTAAGAGTTTGCATACCACACCAGTCCTGAGATCACTACTGCTGGACTTTGATATAAATTTCTGCTTTGTTGTGGTAGACTGAATAAATGCCTGATTATTTTTCCTTACATCCACATTAAAGGTAAAGGTAAAGGTAAAGGCCCTTCCGTTGATCGTCGATTTGCTCGAGCAGGCCCAGTAACGTCTCCATTGGAGACTTTGTTGTTACTGTGTTTGGCATATCCAATACACTCGGTAGCTTGCCGGGCTCTCCGAGAGGGGCGGAGGAATCGAACTCGGGTCGGCCATGTTGGCCGCTTGTAAGACGAATGCCCTACCACTGCGCTATTGCTACATCCACATTATTTTTTTAAATTTCATTTATTTAATAAATTTTATTTATTCCATTTATCACCACATACAGAAGTGCTCAGGGATAACTCTTGGCAGACTTGGGAGACCATCTGATTCAAACCTGCATCATCTGCATGCAAGGCAAGAGCCCTACCTGCCATACTATCTCTCTGGTCCCTATATCCATATTTTTATTTCTTTTTTTTTTAATTGTTGGATCACAAAGATATTCATGACTGACTTTCAGGCATACAAAGTTCCAACATCAATCCCTTCACCAGTGTCCACTACCCTATCTTTTACATGCTTGTAATGGCTTTCTTGTGGGAAAGGTGTTTTAACACTCTGAGTTTGGGCTCCACCATAAGACTTCTTTTTGAATTGAAATAACAATGGACTGGCTCTGAACTGAGACCACAGGATCTGTGACTCAACTGCTAAATCACATTGTCTCAAAGGTAATTATAATGATAGTGATAAGGGAATGCTCAGGGACCATCCATTGTGTCTTGTTAATCCTATTTGCTTTCCTATACTCATTATTTTTGCTTTCCCCTTTGCAAATGAAATAGAAGAGAGATACATTTAAAAAAAAATACCATTGTGGGTATGGTGATGCCAGCAGGTCAATCTGTACCTGTGAGGCAAGTGCATTAGCAGCCTGATGGCCCCTTCAGACTTCCAGTTACCCCCAAATTGCTGCTGTGCCTTTGGCCAGATCCCAAACACTTGGGGCAAAGTTTACCAAGAAAGTAAATGGCCAAAAGTTAGGTATGTGGGAGACACACCGACAAATCACCTCTGGCTCAGCTATATAATTGGAGGCATGGCCTCTCTGGTTCCTAATCAAACTGCTTAATGGCCATGGTCCCAGAGACTCAGAAACAAATCTCAAAACCCAGAGGCTTGTGGTAGAAATGTGTCTGGACCGCGCAGTAGGTTACTGTCGCCGGGCCACCCCAGCAGAGAAAGGGTGATGTCCCGCTGCCTGCTCCCCCTAGGTGGCTCAGTGGCCGTCATCTTCCAGAGGCCATTGGACAGTCAGGTTTGGGCCCAAAGTGACGAGACATGCAGGGCCTCATGGGATTGGTGTGGAGCCGGCCCTTTCCTCCCCACCCCAACGATATCCCAAGTCACCACCAACGAGCGGCCTCTCTGGCTCCTGATCAAGCCACTTAATGGCCATGATCCCAGAGACTCAGAAACGAGTCTCGGAACCCAAAAGCTTTTGGCAAAAATGCGTCCGGTTCCTGCAGTAGGTTACCGGTGTTGGGCCACCCAATGTGAAAATAGGTTTCTTGCCTTTGTCTGCCCCCCCCCCCCCCCGCGACCCGGTGGCCACCATCCTCCAGAGGCCACTGGACAGCCAAGTTTGGGCCTGCAGTGATAAGACACGCAGGGGCTCATGGAATGGGGGTGGAGACGGCCTTTTCCTCCTCACCCCAATGAGACCCCAAGTCACTGCCCACAAACAGCCTCTCTGGTTCCTGATCAAGCTGCTTAATGGCCATGATCCCAGAGACTCAGAAACAAATCTCGAAACCCAGAGGCTTTTGGCAGAAATGCGTCCAGTCCCTGTAGTAGGTTACTGTCGCCAGGCCAACCCGGGGGGGGGGGAAGGGTGCTGTCCCTCCACCTGCTCCCCCTTGGCAGCTCAGTGGCCACTATCCACCAGAGGCCATTGGACAGTCAGGTTTGGGCCCAAAGTGAAGAGATACGTGGGACATCATGGGATTAGGGTGGAGCCAGCCCTTTCCTCCCCATCCCAACAAGACCCCGAGTTCGCTGCTCACGAATGGCCACTCTGGCTCCTGATCAAGCCATTTAATGGCCATGATTCCAGAGACTCAGAAACAAATCTTGAAACCCAGTGACTTTTGGCAGATATGCATCTGGTCCCTGTAGTAGGTTACTAGCACGGGGCCAACCCAGGTGGGAATAGGTTTCTTGCCTTGGCCTGTTCCCCCTGGCTGCCCAGTGGCTGCCATCCTCCAGAGGCCACTGGACAGTCAGGTTTGCGCCCACAGCGACAAGACATGCGGGGTCTCACAGGATGGGGATGGAGAGAGCCTTTTCCTCCCCATCCAAACGAGACCCCAAGTTGCCACCCACTAATGGCCTTTCTGGCTCCTGATCAAGCTGCTTAATGGCCATGATCCCAGAGACTCAGGAACAAATCTCGGAACCCAGCAGGTATTGACAAAAATCCCTCCAGATTTAATTGCTAAAATTTTGAAATTTCAAAATCACGTGGGTACTACTGCAGCCACACGACATCATATGTTATTCATAACCAGTAATAGAAAACAAATTGTCTACTGTTGCCTTTTCAGCAGATCTAAGTGTTGGGGTAAAATCCCAAATAATAATGGTGGGTCTGGTGTCAAAATATTGAATGTAATCAAAGTAGAGAGAGAGAGTAATGTGGAAATCATCTGCCCTACAGGTAGGAGGAAGGTATGGAATGGGGGTGTACTGGGGTTTTTGGTGGTGGAGAATGGGCACTGGTGAAAGTACGGGTGTTTCATTGTCTGACCGAGACTTAAACCCAAAAGGTTTGTAACTGTTCTCATGGTGATTCAATAAATAAAATTATAAAAAATTAAAAAATAATAAAATAAAAATTTAAAAAATACCATTCACAGTAAGTGCCTCAGAAAATCAAGCTCCATGGAATCAGCTTTAGTTGAATCAAGTAAAAAGGTGAAAGACAAAGAAATCCTATTTGCTTTCTTGAGGAAAGAATTGATGTAAAATCATACTGGGGTGATAATGGTGGTGGTAGTGAGGCTCATTTAGAGATTTTTTTCCACTAAAGGTCTCAGTTAAATTCCTTGAAATTTAACCCATGTAAAGTCTTAGTTTCTATCACCTAGCATAATTAGGCTGGGTGGGGGGGGAGGGAATGGGGTGATGGTAGGGATGCTGGGATCATTGGTGGTGGAGAATGGACACTGGTAGAGGGATGGGTACTTGATCAATGTATGACTGAAACGTAAGTGCGAAAGTTTGTAAGTCTGTAACTGTACAGCCAACCCAGGTTCAATCCCAATCACAGTGATTCATTAAAAAAATAAAATATAATATAAAGGCAGAGTCTCCTGCCCCCCGCGCCTGACTGTCCTCACTGGGGCCCCTTGGAGGGGGGTGGGTTGAGTTTCCCCCCTGCCCCGAAAAAAGCCCCAGCAGCCAAAGACCTCCAGAGCCAGCCACAGCCATGCTGAGACCACTCTCCACACGTCCAGAAAAGCCTCATGCATGAAGGAACCAGCAGAGGAACCCAGGCATGCGGGTCCCGGGGCTGAGATCTCCATGCCTGCTTGGATCGAGACTGGGCCTTCTCACCCAGATTCCGCATCTTCCAGTAGGTAGGCGTTACTTCCACCAGCTACTTCCAGTGCCGGGTGGTCCCATCAACGGCCGAGACCCAGAAATTATAAAACCCAACTCCCGGAAGCACGCAGACGCATTTGCAGCCGCGCAACATCTTATTATCTCATTTTTACTTTGGAGAACCTGGCAGGCTACCGAAAGTATCCTGCCTGCATGGCAGAGTCTGGCAAACTTCCCATGTCATACTCAATATGCCAAATACCAGTAACAATAATAGGTCTTATTAACCTAGCCCTGAAAGAGCATTGACTATGGCTCTTTTAAAATCTCAGGGCTAGGAAGAAGGAGACGGGTGCCTGCTCGAGGCAATCGACGAACAACAGGATGATCTTGATTGTGATCATGATAATATAAAAAATAAATAAATAAAATGTGAGCTTTATGGGGCCAGAGAGATAGTACAGCGGGTAAGGTGCTTCCCTTAAAAGCAGTCAACCCAGGTTCAATCCCCAGCATTCCATATGGTCCCCCCTAAAACCACCAGGAGTAATTCCTGAGTACAGAGCCAGGAGTAATCCTGGAGAACAGCCAGGTATGGTCCAAAAACAAAAATTAAATAAAATGTGAGTTTCAATAGCTGCATAGTAGTCCATTATGACCGGTGGACTATTTAATGCACGAAATGTCAAATACTGCAGGGTTATAATCTGCTTTAATTCCTTTTTACCCAAAAAGAAAGTTCAGGTGGAGGAAACCTCAATTGATTATTTGGAGCAGGAACTGCCTGGCCCCAAACAGTCTGTTTTTTCCTAGAAATTATCACTCTGGGCACACATTTGAAACACCTGGCAACACTGAACACGCTCAACTGCTGGTTCCCCTACCACACTGAGGAAATCTAAATCTCTCCAGCAAGTATTCAGCACTTGCTCATTTCTGTGCCATTCCTTCCTCTGCAGAAGACTTAAAACCATTAGGTTCTCAGCCATCACATTTTGCTTCCACACGGATGGGAAATACAGGAAATATTCTCCTTTCTGGCTTTGTTTTTCCCCTTTCAGCTTTAGTAGAATCACTTTCTTCTCCCCCTTGTTTCTTCGCCAAAAATAAGACTCAGATGGAGCAGTGCATACTTAAAGAGAACAGGGTTGTGACAAGATACATAAAGTCAGAACATCCAGCAAACTTCAAGTCCTCTCTGACTGAAATAATGGAGGATGGTAAGGTGGTGCTCTCCAGTCAGAGTATCTGAGCAGAGGAAAAGACTCTGGAGTGCACTATATTAGGCAGCACCTTTTTTAAAAAAAATTTTATTGATTCACCGTAAGATATAGTTATAAGCTTTCATGTTTGAGTTACAATCATACAATGATCAAACACCCATGCCTCCACCAGTGCACATTCCCCACCATCAATATCCCCAGTTTCCCCTCCCCCCTTTTCCCACCCTCCCACAGCCTCCATGGCAGACAATATTCCCCATACTCTCTCTCTGCTTTTGGGCATTATGATTTGCAATGCAGATACTGAGAGGTTATCATGTTTGGTCTTTTATCTACTTTCAGCACACATCTCCCATCCCAACCGATTCCTCCAACCATCATTTTCTTAGTGATCCCTCCTCTATTTCAGCTGTCCTCTTCCCGCCCACTCCTGAGACAGGCTTCCAACTATGGAGCAACCTTTCTGACCCTTATATCTACTGTCCTTGGGTGTCGGTCTCGTGTTATGTTATACTCCATGAATGAATGCAGTCCTTCTATATCTGTCCCTCTCTTTCTGACTCATTTCACTTAGCATGATACTCTCCACGTCTATCCACTTATAAGCAAATTTCATGACTTTATCTCTCCTAACAGCTGCATAGTATTCCATTGTGTAGATATAACAAAGTTTCTTTAGCCAGTCATCTGTTTTCAGGCACTTGGGTTGTTTCTAGATTTTGGTTATTGTGAACAGTAGGCAACACCTTTCAATGCCGTCAGATGTTGGCTCTCAAAATCACTGTGGGGGATGAAGAGGGGTGAGGGGAAAGAGGTTGATAAAGATAGTAAAGAGACTATCTATCCTCCAGGAAACTAACGAAGCTTTCTAACAAGCTTCTGAATTGATGAGGGGGTCCGTGAGGTGGCCTTCGCTATAACTTCTTTTGTTCTAAAAGAGGATGATCTGTGTGCAACAGAGCATAGTGACAAGTATACACACCCAGTCTCCCACAGGCCCCCTTAAACAAATTACACTTTGAGATTTTCCCCAATGAAAATCATTCATGAAATGATAGAATGAGAAAAGCTGTCAATAATAATTTTGTATTTAATTTTTTATTAAAGCACCGTGATTTACAAGGTTATTCATAGTTGGATTTAGACATGCAATGTCCCATCACTGATCCTACCGCCAGTGTCACTGCACTGTCCTCCCGTTGTTCATCAATTTGCTCGAGCAGGCACCAATAACGTCTCCATTGTGAGACTTGTTACTGTTTTTGACATATTGAATACTTCACGGTTAGCTTGCCAGGCTTTACCGTGCAGGTACAATACTTTGGGTAGCTTACCGGGCTCTCCGAGAGGGGTGGAGAATCGAACTGGGATCCGCCCAAATCGGCTGCATGCAAGGCAAGCTTCCTACCTGCTGTGCTATCGCTCCAGCCCCACCAGTGTTATCAATAATTTTAATAGTTGATGAATTTAACAGTATTGTCAGTAGAGGGTCAGGGAAAGAGCTCAAAGGACTGGTATGCAGACTTGAATGTGCCAGATTCTGAGTTGGAACCCCAGTGGTGCATGGTCTGCCCCAGTGTCCCAAAGTGCGACCCTGATGGCCTCCTGAGCCCATAGGCCTAAGCAGCATCTCACTGACATGAGCCATGAGGTCTAAGCATCGAACTGGTCCTCACAGCCTGGCTGAGCATCCCTTGGAGTGGCTCCCAGGGTGTCCTGAGCACTCTTGAGAGCTCCACTATCCCCCCCCTGGCCTGCCAACCCTCCACAATATTTCCATAGGATAAATAACAGTTTTTCTGACTACCATATTTCTAATTTTTTTCTTTACACCTGAATTAAATCTTTTCTTTCTCTTTTTTAATTCTTTTTGGGATTTTTTTTTGGGGGGGGGAGGAGTCACACTCAGCAGTGATCAGGGGTTACTCCTGACTCTGCACTCAGAAATTACTCTTGGTGGTGCTCAGGGATCATACTGGATGTCGTGGATCAAATCTGGGTCAGCTGCATGCAAGGAAATACTATAAAAAAAAAAGCTAGGGGCTGGAGCAATAGCACAGTGGGTAGGGCGTTTGCCTTGCATGTGACTGACCCGGGTTCGATTCCCAGCATCCCATGTGGTCCCCTGAGCACTGCCAGTAGTAACTCCTGAGTGCAGAGCCAGGAGTTAACCCCTGTGCATTGTCAGGTATGACCCCCCCCCAAAAAAGCTATACTTACCTTACTCACTGTACTATCTCTCTAGTCCCCCTCTTATTTCTTTTTAATTATTAGTTATTTTCAGCACCAGAGAACTCACAAAATAAAGTTTTGAGCAATATTTGTGTGCTGTATTGGCAAGTAAAGTGAGATGGCTCCAAAAATATAGAATAAATTAATAGTTGAGTGCTTTGGAGAGCCTGGCAAGCTACTGAGAGTATCTCGCCCACACGGCAAAGCCCGGCAAGCTACCCATGATGTATTCAATATGCCAAAAATAATAACAACAAGTCTCACAATGGAGACGTTACTGGTGCCCGATCGAGCAAATCGATGAACAATGGGGACAACAGTGCTACAGTGCTACAGTGCTAATCTAATTCAACTCAGTTCATTCACTCTCTTATTCGATGTTAAGTGCCTAGGCACCAGAAATTATATTCAAGCACTCCTAGAAAATAAGGGTGAGATAAAATTAAATAATTACAGATCTAAATTCAAACGTGTTTTAAGTCAGCAAGATAGCTCAAAGGGCTAGTCTATACACTTTTAAAGGAAGGCCTGGGTTAGATTCTGGGCACCACATGGTCCCATGAGTACCTGTAGAAGTAATCCTTGAATACTGCTAGGTGTGGTCACCAAAAGCAATCATTCAAAAATTAATGCATTGTTTTGGGGAATGATTCAAAATTCCAGAAGCTCAGGTTCAGATCTGTTACCTCCATGGGATCCCTTTGGATTCCCCACTGTCCTAAGGGGTGTAAATGTGGATAGCTATGAGTTCAAGGTGGGTGCATTAGGTGGCCAATAACTGCCTCCCAGGCCGGTCTACAGCAACAGACCAAGACCACAGGCTGGTTGGCAATAAGTCGCCTTTTCTTCAAGACTCACAGCATTAGTTATATAGAAATCATGAAGGGTGGGGGTAGCAATTCCACACAGGTGTGGTCGAACATTATCACAACAAATGAACAGATTTAAAGCCCTTCCTTCAGGGGAAGTTCTTCCAGTAGATACACTTAAGGACAAAAATCTCATCTGGGGGTTCAGCACTCTAGATATTTGGTAGGAGATCCACCCAAGGGCGGGATTTCATCTAAAGGTGTATTGCTTTCTTCTTTCCTCAGCTAACAATCCACTTAAACAGTTATCTTAAATTTATTTCTTGATAGTATTTCTAGTCATTTTGGTGGACACAGTAAGAGACATATTAAGCTTAAAGGGTGGCTCTTCCTGGGGACATCTGTCTATATATCCCAGACTCCAGTCCTCAGGCTAGGTCACTCTTCCCTAACCCCAGCAGGGTCCTTATTCAATTACTTCTTTTTGGGTCATGACAGAGTTTGTCCGTGACCATGCTCTTAACTTACTATACTTATGGCGCTTAGCCTGTCCTTTTTTGATGCTAGGGTAGTTTGTGGCTTGCCTTGGATCCATCTTGGTTCTTCGCCAGGATTCTCCTTTTGGGGATGTTAGGAAGTAAGGGCAACTGAGGCTTAAGTCAAGTAAATATGACGGATATCCAAAAGTAAATATTATTGTAATATAGTTATGTAAAGAGCTGAACATTTGGGAGAATTACCTCTTCACTATTGACTACCCACGGAAAGGTTTGGATAATTCATAAAAATTTTGGCAAATATGGGAACAGATGGCATCTTTCTGGTGCCACTGAGAACAGATAGTGAGAAGACTGGAAGAAATCCATTTGGGATTAGTTTATTGAAAAAAAAGAAACGAAACATGTAGCAACAAATAGCTAATCAGTATTTTTTTTTCCTTTAAAGACACTGGCCAGGCATATAGCCCAAAAGGGTAGGCATAAAAGTTTTGTGTTCTCTAGGTCCTGAATTTGATCCCCCAGACACTGAATGCCCACCCACCCCTCAGCACCACCAGAAGTAGCTGAATGTGGCCTTGGTATTTCTCAACACTCTCAGGCCAAAGCACTGAACCATCAGACTGCACAGGAAGGCAGAGTTTTGGATAGGAAAGGCTGCAAGTCCATATTTTATAGAATATACAGGGTGCCTGACCCCCTCCAGGAGTGATCCCTGAGCACAGATTAGGAGTAAGCCCTGAGTACAACTGGATGTGGCACTAAAACAAACATACAAAAGCAAGTTTCAGAAAAGGAGAGAGAGAACTCAAAGATTTCTAAAGAGCCCATCATAGGCAGTATTCTATCCATAGGGCAAGAAGAGGAAGAGAAGAAGTTAGAATTATTAAACTTAGAAGCTTGGTGAAGGGGTCCTGTGATGCTAAAACCTCTGAAAAGGGGCATTCCAATCCAGCGGTGCTGTTCCCTCGGAGGCTACTTGACAGACAGATCTCAAAGCAGCAACTGCAGCCAGTCACTGCAACTGTCTGGTTCTCTGATAGGGTGACAGGATGGAGGCAATAAACTTGTTTACACAGATGTTGGACTGGGACCTTTGGTAAAAAACTGTCTCTTCACAGATCAGTTAGATGAGTTAAATAGACATGTAATGGGAATAAATTAAAAAAAAACTTCTACATCATTTAAATATTAGATGATCAGTCAAAAACTGTTAATTCTTCCAAAGTCCTGTTCCCTTGGTTTACTATCCTAATCTCTGTCACTGTCACTGTCCTCCCCTTGTTTATCGATTTGCTCGAGCAGGCCCAGTAACGTCTCCATTGTGAGACTTGTTGTTACTGTATTTGGCATATCGAATAACCTCACAGGTAGCTTGCCAGATTTGCTGTGCGGGCGAGATACTCTCAGTAGCTTGCCGGGCTCTCCAAGAGGGTTGGGGGAATTGGACTCCGATCAGTCGGGCCGGCCATGCATAAGGCAAACATTCTACTGCTGTGTTATCGCTCGAGGAAAAATTCCAAGTTTATCTTCTGTGCTTCTTTATGTCCTAAAGACCCTGAGTCCAAAACTGAAAGCTAGTATGGGAATACAGTCAATACCTCGTGTTTTCAACAGTTACGCATTCTGAAGCTGGGAAGAAAACCCAGGGTGGGTTCATATGAACCATCTGAGCTTATTTGAATCCAAACTTGGCTGTTTAACTCAAGTTATCACCTGATCTTCTTAAGCCCTGCACCCTGATACTAGGAATGTTAGACCAGCACCCATTTGGAATGCTAGTAACTAATATCAATTCAGAGCCAGTATCTAGAAATCCCTCAAATGTATCTGAGCATTTTTAATGCCTGGTACATTCACTGCAGAAAAACTTTTCTCTTTGGGGAGAGTGAAGAAGGAAACTTGTAACAGTGCACCAGTTTCCTTCTTCCTGGTCCCATTTTAAAATAATGGGTTCTTGGGGCTTGAGCGATAGATAGCACAGCTGGTAGGGCATTTGCTTTGCACACGACTGACCTGGGTTTGATTCCCATATGATCCCCAGAGCACCGCCAGGAGTAATTCCTGAGTGCATGAGCCAGGAGTAACTCCTGTGCATCACTAGGTGTGACCCAAAAAACAAAAAAATAAATAAATAAAATAAAATAATGGATTCTGTCTAGGTCTATAAACTGGTTTAGGTTTGTTAACTGTTGATACAGTCCATGACTCTGCTCTGTGGTAAAATTTAATATTTTCATACAAACAATAGATAGTACTGATACATCATATTCCTAGGAGTCATTAATATAGAGAAAATCCAATGATCTAGATTTAACCAAAAAAAGCAGTTATAAAAACTATTTTAAATAGATTAATCTTCAATAATGTTGATAACCTTTATGCATTGAATGAACTAATAAAGTCATTGAATGGCATAATTTTAAAGTAATTTATCTTTATCACCCTATTTTTCTGTTTATTTTATAAAGCATAGCAGTAAATTCATGCAGTTCATAAATATACATATTGTAGATATACATAATGTTTTAATATGGACAAGCATGTGTGATTATATGAGTAAACAGTTGCTCACCTCAGTTCAGACACAGTCTTTGGCCTTATTCCCAATTAACTCTGGATCTCAAGATATAGTTATATCAAATTTTTCCTTTCATTATTTATAGCTAAACCAGGGTGGGAGACCATTTTCTGCCAAGAGTCATTTGGATATTTGAATCATTCATGGACTCTACAGTACAGGCAAACAGACCACAGGCAGCTAACAAGAAGTCTTTAAAGAACACCAAATATATATTCTACCCAGCTATAAAATAATTAAATCTGTAAAATCACAGCCATCTTTCTTGCTTTACCTAGAAGCTTCTTTAAAAAAAAAAAGTCTTCATAAAAGATAGTGTTTTTAAAAACACCATTTTTGGCTCGTCCTTCAAGCCCTACCGAGGTCACAAATTTTCCCCCATGAGTGCCAGCACATCTATGGCTCCAGAGACACAAAGACTTAATGCAGAGCCCGGCAGCTTGCGGCATAAAAGTGAATGGACTATGTGTTAATCCATGGTACCATGTCTCCCCAGGAGGGAAGGGGTGTTGCTCCCTTCTGCATTTCCCCCCCTAGGCAGCTAGATGGCGGCCGCCTCAGAGCTTATTGGAAATGCAGACTTTAATGCTCCTCCTCTGATGAGTTTATTGAGATGTTGACCAAAGTATTATGAACTTTAATATGTATATGTTCATCAGGCATACTTGAAAATCGGCTTTAAAATAAATTGAACATTGCTGTGAAGAGAAGTTTACTTCAGTCCTCAGGATCAACACATATCTGGGCATAACTATTTTATCACTTGCTATGTTCTTTCCACAGTCATTAAAACTTCTCTTTTTGGCACTAAAAAATAAATAAATAAAATAAGAACACCATTTTTTGGTCTGGCAAACTTCAGAGTTCAAAATGACATGTACTCTCCTTTACCCCCAATAAACTAGCAGCTTCCTTCTAAAGCAGAGATTCTGTGTCCTATTTTACTGAACCACGAAACCAATTATGATCATTATATGGGCTTATGTCCTTGCCCACTGCATCTGCGCCTCCATCCCTAAATTACATGAAAAAACAAGTAGTGATAGGAGGTTTTGTGATAGTGGTATTAGGGTGATGTTTATTCAGGAATTATACTGATTTTAGTATTTCCGATATAAGTTCCTCTGCTAAAGTATCTTATTTTCATGGTTTTTAAAATTTTCGGACATGCTGATTGACAATACTGCTCATGATACGGTTTCCTGCATACAATGTTCCAGAACCACACCATCCAGCTGAGTGTCCCCACCTCAACCTACCCCAAGTCCCCCACCATAGTGAACTCAGAGCTGTAGACCAGTTCTCAGGTTGTTGTTAAAAGTCTCTTCTAAAATACTTTTTTTTTTTTTTTTTGGTGGAGGCAGAGATTCTTCTGGATCCTGTGCAAGTCTGAATCTTCTGGGACACCCAGGATTGGGATGAGTGAGCCCTGAGCCCACCCAAACAGCCCCAGCAGCCAAAACCCTCCACATTCCAGTCATCATCATATTCCTGGTGGGACTCCACTGCTTCGGTCGAGCCTCATCCAGAAATTGATCTGTTGTAAAACTCAGGTATGCGGGTTTTGTGATTAAATTCTCCAGAGTTTCACAGAGTTGGGGATAAGCTACCTTCCCCATTTCCCCATACTTCCAGAAGCCCCAGCAGTCACACACAGACCCCAAAGCTGCCACCCAGCTAAAAACTTAACTCCAGCTGTATCACCCCATTAAAAATTCTGGACTTCCTGGAAAGAATTTTGGAAAGCTCAAACTCTACAAAACCAGGAATAGCATACCAGATTGGATGGGATGTAATGTAGAAGGCAACCAATCTCGATTAACAAAATATGAACACAGAAAGCTTAACCTGTAACATCTTCGTAATCTTTTATGCAAGGTCTTAATGACTCCACGATGAGATAGAACAATCTTCATTTTATTCTAAGGAAACATGTTTTTTATCATTTTTAGCAGATTATTTGTAACAAGCAATATTAAAAAAAATTAAGGACTTGCTATGGGGGCGCAGGCTTAAGGTGTGGTTGGGAAAATTGGAAATAATGGTGGTGGAAGGTGCAAAGGTGGTGGCATTGGTATTGGAATATTGAATGTCTATAACAAATCATCATGAAAAACTTTGTAAAAATAAATACACCAACAAAACACTTTTTTTGTTTTTGGAAAGGGGTCCGGAGAGCCTTCTAAAAAGTGCTCAGGGAATCCAGAAGCCACGCCTAGCAATTTTTGGTCAACCAGGCCTGACATTCTGTGCTAGCGTCCAAGGATGTGTTTATCAGACCCTTCAGTGCTGGAGATCACTAGAACTACCCTCGGCTGTACTCCAAGCCTCCAGGGCTACACCTGGCAATGCTTAGAGGTTTCCATGACCACAACTAGTTGTAAACAAGTGCCAGGGCCACAGGGATACATCAAGCAATGTTCGGGGGATTACATGATACCTGGAATCAAACCATAACCATTCACCTTAACCCCTGTTTCTCTTTGGGCCTCTTTCAAGTAGTTTTATTAGGAAAATATAACTGCTCAGTTTTAAAATATCAAAGAAATCATTTTTGTTATATTTTTAATGTTTTATTACTATTTTATTGCTGTCCCATTCAGATAACACTAATAAATAACCAGACAGCACTGAACAGATATAACTTTCTTTAAAAAGAGTAATACCTTGGGTTGGAGAGAGAACACAATGTACTGAGTACATAAAGTTCAATTGCTAGAATAAATGAATAAAGTTCAATTGAATAAAGTTCAATTGCTAGGATCAATCAAAAGGTAGTAAGTCCCTATGATTTAAAAATATAATGAAAATTCTACAATAACTAGTTTTAAGTTTCTTTGTGAATATCAACCAATCTTTAAAAAATAACAAAACAAATATGCCTCTCCCACTGCTTGATTTTTTAAAAGCTATTTCCACTACATAATTGGGATTATATCCATTACACATTGGGGTGGAATGAGGAGGTAGTAACACAGATACAATCTGTTACCTTGAAAAACCAACTTCCAAAGTAAGAAACGCAAACATGTCACACTTAAACCTATCCACTTTCTAATACAAGAAGTATTAGGCAAAGGTTCAAATGAAGAGCAATCATCATTTAAAAAAATTAATTTAGTACTTTATTGTAAAGTACTAAATATTTTCACAATTCCAATCACATCTGGATGTCTTTCAAGTATCTCTAGGTTTCACTGTCCTTCTGCATTCTGTTTTTCTGAAAGTACTTTTGAACTGGATCTGTTTCGGATTCTTTTCCTTTTTCTTTTCTTTTCAGAGGTTGATGAATTTGCGGTCTGTGCTTTTTTCTTTTTCTTCAAACAGCTAAGAGGATTGGGGCCACTTATTTTCTTACGCTTTTTTCGTCTTCTCTGTTCAGGGTTTTTCCCTAAACCCTGTTCTTCTTTGAGTTGTTTAATACTTTGTTTCTCGTGCACTGAGACAAGCTGACCTGACTCTACAGCTTTAACAAAGGCAATTGTTTTGGGAGAAGGTTTGTCCAAGACTATAGTGTTCTGAATAATAAACATGAGAGGAACACCAGGCTTTTTCTTTACTCTCAGAGACAAATTTTGATCCTATTAAAAAGAAAATTATTTTAGTACAAATATGTGAAGAAGTCTGAAATACATTTCTATGTATTTCTACAAGAGGCTACATTAAAAGATATCACAAACTTTATTTTTCTTTTTTCTTTTTGGGTCACACCCGGCGATGCACAGGGGTTACTCCTGGCTCTGCACTCAGGAATTACTCCTGGCGGTGCTCAGGGGACCATATGGGATGCTGGGAATAGAACCTGGGTCAGCGGCATGCAAGGCAAACACCCTACCCGCTGTGCTATTGCTCCAGCCCCACAAACTTTATTTTTCAAATCAGTATGTTTCACTATTGTGAGTACATTTATGATAAATAAGAGAGGGCACTTGTTTTGCACCTGACAGACCAGAGTTCCATTCCCAGCACCCCACATGGCCCATGCCCTCCATCACCTCACCCCAAGCACTAGGAATAATTCCTGAATGCAGAGCCAGGAGTAACCCCTAAACAGCATCAGAATGGCTCCCAAACCAAATCAATAAATAAATTTAAAAATAAAAGGAAGAGAAAGATTAAAAGTGATCATAAAAAATTTAGTGGCAGAGCTGGAGCAATAGCACAGTGGGTAGGGCGTTTGCCTTGCACATGGCCGACCTGGGTTCAATTCCCAGCATACCATATGGTCCCCTGAGCACCACCAGGAGTAATTCCTGAGTGCAGAGCCAGGAGTAACCCCTGTGCATCACCAGGTATGACCCAAAAAGCAAAAACAAAAATTAGTGGCAATAGTGAAAAGTAGATTTATCAATATTCTAAAACCACAAGTTATAACCAATGCAATAAAATTGTTAAGAGTGGCATCCCTTTGTCTCTTAGACGAATTTTATTTTACTGGCCTTATATGTTTATTTGTGGATCACACCCAGTAGTGCTCAGGGACAATTCCTAGCTCTGAGCGATCACCTAGTGATCAGAGGTCCATATGATGGACACAGGCTGTCATAAATCACTGTACTAAAACAAACAAAACATAAAGGGAATGAAAAAGATCAAATAAAAAAAACCCACACAGACACACTTGGATTCTGACAAGAGAACTGAGGCTATCAAGGGGTGAGGGGAACATGGTAAAAATGGGAACAGAAGGATGGGGAGAACATTAACACTGCTTAAACAAAATAATGTGTGTGTGTGTGTGTGTGTGTGTGTGAGAGAGAGAGAGAGAGAGAGAGAGACAGAGAGAGAGAGAGGAGAGAGAGAGTATAAAGTCAGGAAAAGTGTATTTCAAGAAAAAAGAACCCTAAAATATCTTATTTCCTTTAAGGAGGCCTGGGTGAATGCTGACAATGCTCAGCCAACCGGGCTGACAATACTAGGACAGTTCAATACTAGGACAGGGCACTTCTCTGGTCGACATTTGCTGGAATCGCAAGGGCCACCCTGGCAGTACTCAGGGTTTGAGGGCCACCCCTAGCAGTACTGGAAGCGGGGAAGGACAAGTGATGCTGGGGAATCAAACCAGGATCCTGCAAAAGTACCCTTGCCCCTGTATTATGAATCGCCCCCAAAATTAATGTTTATGTGCCCAAGGAGATTGCCCGAAGGGTTGTGGCATATGTTTTGCCTAGGAGATCTCTGAGTTTGACCACTGGGATGGTCCTCCAAGCACAACCAGGAAGCCAAGACTATCTCCTACTCCCAAGAAAACTTCCACAAGAAAGAAATATACCCAAGATTCTCTAGCTAAGGTACTGAATGACAATTGCTTTTACTTTTTTATTTACTGTCAATTAACCTAGAGAATATTCAACACTTAAACAAATGTAACCATTTTTACCACCTAAGTTTTTTGATCATACATAGATCCACATGATGTTTAAAATAGAAATGATTAAAAAAAAACCAAACAAACCTGACTCTGGTGGTCAGAGAAATAGTATTGGAGGTAAGGCTTGCACTCAGTTGACCCTGGTTCAATTCCTGGCACTGCATACCGGGGTCCCCTGAGCCCCACTAGGAGTTACCTCTTACAGAGGAGCTCCAGAGCAACACCGGATGGGGCCCAAGCACCCCACCCCGCCACCACCAAAAACAATAATAAAAACCCAATTCTGGTTTTAAAAGTACTATTACCTGTGTCGCTACAAAATAATGATGGGGATTTCCGTCTTCAACCATAGAAAACAGGCACTCAGACCCACTCACTGCATTCTTGAAGTGGGGACAATTTCGGACCTGGCATTTTTGTGCAATCACCTTTGCCCCATATACATCTGTGCCCAGCGTCTCTAACTCCTTTAACACGCACCTGCAGAGTGGGGTAAGGAGAGGGAACGTGACAGCAATGCACAATCACAGTCGGTTAGGCATCAGCAACGCACATAAACAATATCCAACTTTTCCTAATAGTAACTGGCCCTCTCCCCTCGGAGGCGGTCTTAGGGTTGCCTCAAATCACTGCGGCCGTTTCGCTTTTGATAACACCTGAAGGGGGCCATAGCGATAGCACAGTGGGTAGGGCGTTTGCCTTGCACGCAGTCGACCTGGGTTCGATCCCAGCACCCCATGTGGTCCCCCAAACACTGCCAGGAGTAATTCCTAGGTGCATGAGCCAGAAGCAACCTGTGCATCGCCGGGTGTGACCCCCCCCCAAAAAAAAGCAATACATACATAAATAAAAACACCTAAAATCATTAAGACCCATCAGGAAGAAAACAATAACGGCTCGATGAACCGACCCGTCCCAGGTGCTAGGGCAGTAGGCGATGGGTTCTTTGAAAACCGAAGTTCTGGTTTAATCGCCAAAGGGACCTCGGCCTTCTCTGCCGCTTTCTCGCCCCCTTCTTTCAGCTAGAGGTTCCCACCAACGAGAAACGCCCAAGAAGTCCCCTCAAAACTCAGCGGTGACTAGGCGTTGCTTTTCTCCAGATCAAAAAATAAAAATAGAAATTCCAAGGCTCTGAGAGGGAGATTAAGTTGCACCCCCCACCCCCAAATCAACAGAGCTGCTGGAGCTGGGGTCAAGATTCAGGCAGGTCGCCTGTCAAAGCCCTCGCGACTGTCACTGTCACTGGCCGGGCTGAAGACCTGGGGTGGTGGCGAGGGGCACAGTGCACCCGCGGCACAGCCGCCCCGGCGCCTCCAGTCAGTCTTCCCTGTCAGTCTTCCTGTGGGCGGGGCTTCCGCGCCTTTCTGACCAATGAGCTGTGGCCTCGTCTCGCCCCACCCACCGGCTTCCTCCGCCTCATCCCGGAACGGCCCGGCCCACCTGGTCGTGCACAGCTGGGTTTCCCCCATGAGGTAACGGGGCAGCTGCTCCCTCAGCTGGATGCGGCCCCGCAGTGCGGCTTGACAGAAAGTGCCGTCGAGCAGGATCTGGTACGGCTCGCGCACTCCGAAATTGTTGCGGAAAAACCCCAGATGCTTCTTGGCGTGCTTCTGCCTTGTGATCTTCATATTCGGCTTCCCCGGATCACGGCCACGGGCCCTGGAAGCTGGAGCCTCATGGACGCTGCGAACTCGGGCTAGGCAGGCTTCTCCCGGAAATGAAGCGCAGTGACCCGGAAGTGCATGCCCCCAGCTCCTGGGATTGGCCACGCCCAGCTAGGCACGCCCCTTTCCCCCATGCAGACCAAGTCCACGCTGTGTGCACTTTCCTCGGCACTCACAAGTGCATCTTGGGGCGAAAGAAACGATGCTGCGAGCTTAGCCCGTTATGTGGCCTTTCAAGTACTGAGCGTTTACTAATAATCAGTGATAACATTAATCCTTAATATATTCTAGGGCCGGAGAGATAATATAGTGGGCAGGGCGTTTGCCTTGCATGTGGCCCATCCGGGTTCGCCCGGGCACCTCATATGGTCCCCCGAACCCGGCAGGAGTGATCCCTGAGCGCAGAGCCAGGAATAAGCCCAGAGCACAACTTGACTCTGTTCTAAGTTATCCGCCCAGTTGTATTCCCGTTAATGTTTATAATGACAAATGACTGTAGGAGAGGCATCAAAGTTTATTGGAACACCTATGACAAATTGGTACTGGTTGCTTTCCTGTTAAGATGTCAAGCTCATTTAAAAAAAATTGTTTAAGAATTAAATTTGGGAGCTGGAGAGATAGCACAGCGGGTAGGGCATTTGCCTTGCACGCAGCTGACCCGGGTTCGATTCCCAGCATCCCGTATGGTCCCCTGAGTACCGCCAGTAGTAACTCCTGAGTGCAGAGCCAGGAGTAACCCCTGTGCATCGCTGGGTGTGACCCAAATAGTAAAAACAAACAAA
This sequence comes from Sorex fumeus, assembly GCF_029834395.1. Lineage (NCBI taxonomy): Eukaryota > Metazoa > Chordata > Mammalia > Eulipotyphla > Soricidae > Sorex > Sorex fumeus. The sequence continues at coordinate 64,424,488 of NW_026606059.1, forward strand.
CGAACAAAAAATAAGTAAATTTAAGCGCATTTAATAAGGACACGTGTTTTTCAGTATCAGAACTCTCCGTGGAACCCTGATGATCCTGCTGCAGTTCAAAGTTAAGATTATAGCCATCTCTTACCCCAGAGATATGGAAGAAATGTTAAGGAATGTTAACATTCTTTCCTTCCTTGTCCCCCCGCCCCCCTTCCCTCCCTTGGAATCATCCTGAATCATTCCCAGGAATTTCTTTGGTAAGCAGCCTTCAAGAGCTTCTTTTTCCTAAGAGTGAGGCTCCCTAGTTCTTCCATTTACCTGAGCCCTTTTTCCTTGAAGCAACTTTCCAAGAAAGTTATCTTTAGATTCACTATCTTTAGCTTCACTATCAAACTTTGGCCAAGCCCTTATAGGTATATAGTTTCTGACCTAAAGACCATAAACAGGGCTACTAACGGGAAGGTACAACGTTGAAACTTTATAAATTACTTGGTCATTTTGATTTGTGAAAAGAGCGAATCAGAAAATTTTGAGTTCCCCAGCAATTAATTGTCAGTGCATTTCTCATTAAAGTAAAATATTGGCCAATGCAAAATTTTGCATTTTTGTACTGGTCTGTTTGTCTGAACATCTGAAAAACTCAAGGCAAGAGAAATTATTTACAATATAATTGTAATGTATCATTTTCATTTGTATTTTATTAGAAATTGGAACCAAGATACTCTATAATGTTAGTTCTGCCCTGATACCCAGAACATCACTTAATGATGACTGATTTAACTGAAAATTCATTCAGGAATTGGAAGCTATTCAGAGTTGTTAGATTGGACTCATGGTCCTTAACTATAATTGTTCATTACTTTCCAACATGATTATTCTCTATCCCTGGGTGCCAATGCTCTCCCCAAATGAACTGTCTTTATATTAAACTATGCCACCCACTCCTTGCAAACAGTTAATTGTTTTGAAAATTGACTAGCACACCTATCTACTAACTCAAACTTGTTAATGATTATTTTACTAAAAAATATGTTGCAGGGCTAGGGATTTGAATTATATTGCTAGTTGTTTTTTGAAACCTGGAACCTGGAACCTGGAGTTGTTTTTTGAAATTTACCAATCCTGGGTTCTAAGCAATAGTACAGCAGGTAAGATGCTTGCCCTGTACATGGACCAACTTGGGGTTTGATCCCCTGCATCCCATGTGGTCCCCCAGAAGCAATTCTTGAGTGCAAAGCAAGTAGTAAGCCCTGAGCATCACCGGGTGTGTCTCCAAAACAAGCAATAAAATTTTACTAACCTTTAGCCTGTGGCTCATGGTCTGCCAAAAATTTTTCCACCCCTATCATGTGTAACAGCAGACTTTATTTTTTTTTGCACTAGTTAAAAATTGTATTTTTATTACATGAATGTAATAAGTAAAATTCCATCTACCCAAAAGTCCCCTGTGATTATCCTCTAAGAATATCTGTGTAATTATATATAGAGAGTGTGCATTTTCTTTCATAAATCTATAATCTACACTATTTTATTCACAAATTTCTCAGACAACGACAAACAATACCCAAGTGGCAAAAGCATAATCCAAATACATTCAGGAAAAGCTTAGTTAACTTTTTTTTGGATGCCTATTTCTCATTTAGAACAAGTGATAAGTGATAAGAGATTATAATGTAAGATATTATATTAAATATAATGTCATTAGTATGCATATTAGTATTTGAAGGACCATTTATTATAAAGAATTATTTCTTGTCCTATAGGACATTTTTATTAAGTGATATGGCGCTAATTATTTTGGCCCATTGCCAAATAACCTAGCATTGAGAAATAATTGATCGGATTAACTATTTGCATAAAAGTTTACATCTATTTTTAACCTTTAAAATTATTGGGCTGGAGAGAGGACAGCTGCTAATGTGCTTGCCTAGCACATGACTGACCCAAGTTCAATTTCTGGTACCCTATTTCCTGCCTTGAGCATCTCCAAGAGTTATCACTGAACACTGAAATAAGCCCTGAGTGGTGCCAGGCATAGCTCATATACCAAAATAGATAGATAAAATTATGAAGTTTTATTGAGAATTTTAAATCATTGAAAACATTTTGATCCTATAGTGCAGACACAGTAATGTCTCTACATTGCTAGCTGCTAGTTTGTTTTCAGGTCTCTATTTGGACATTTTCCAATGCAAACAGATATTTACTTTCAATGAAATTTTATTTTTATTTTATTAATGCTCTTAATATATCTTATTATGTCTAGGTAAATATCTAAAATGGTCTTGAAGACTTATTTGAAGACTTATTTGTCATAAAATTTTGATGAAGCTAAACTGACAGGAGCATTATTTATTTTTGCAAGATTTGACTAATTCCCAGACATAATTTTTCATGAAATATTCATGACCCAAATGCAACTAAATAGGTAAACATTGTATTAAGCGGTAAATCAACAATTCATGACAGTTATGGTATTTAATATAATATATGCTAGTATACCAGATAATAAAGCAGAGCTATTGTGATATTATTCTTTCTTACATTGATATTTAAATATTCAAAAACATTTGTTAATCTCCATTAATCTCAAGATGAACAGTGTTTTTCCTCACATAAACTTTCAAAACATAATCTCTCTAAATAAATCATTTACATGAACTTAACTAAACTGCTTTGTATTGATGTCCTACCAAGTTCTTTGCTGATTCCTTTATTTATTTGTTTGTTTGGGAGTCACACCCTGCTGTGCTCAGGGATTACTCCTGGCTCTGCACTCAGGAATCAGTCCTGGCCTGCGCTGAGGACCAAAACCAGGTAGGCTGCTGCAATGCAAATTCCCTACCTGCTGAATTACCACTCTGGTCTCAAAGCAACTCTGTGTTATTGTGCAATTTGTCTGTATTACACACACATATATAGATAAGTAGAGTTTGTCATTTATTTAAAAAAGATGATTTTTATTGTTTCTATTTATTTTCTCATGTAGCAGTCTCATGGCATCTCTTAGTCTCTTTCTCTCTCTCTCTCTCTCTCTCTCTCTCACACACACACACACACTTACATATACACACCAAAAGACAAGTGGCACTCAGTGTCTCTTTAGCAAACCACAGCACTCAAAAGGAGAGAGATAACAAAAGGGAATGCCCTGCCACAGAGGTAGGGTGGGATGGGGGATGGGGGATGGGAGGGATACTGGGACTGGTGGTAGTGGAGAATGGGCACTGGTAGAGGGATGGGTATTTGATCATTGTAACCCAAGCACAAAAATTTGTAAGTCTACAACTGTACCTCATGGTGTTTCACTAATAAAAATATAAGAAAAAAAAGAATTAAAAATTAACTGCAAAAGTTAAGAATCATGACCACATATATTTATTGACTTAATCATTTAATCACTTAACTTCCCGTTAGTCGTCGATTTGCTCGAGCGGGCGCCAGTAACGTCTCCATTTGTCCCTGTCGCGTGCTAGTGTAGCCCAATGGCATCTGTTCGCTCCGGGAACATGAAGGGCCTCAAACTGATCGTTCATGATCTTGACGAAGAAGTCTGACCATCTGGTAGGTGGGCGGCCACGCGGTCTTTTGACATCCCGTGGAATCCAATCAGTAACAGCTCTAGTCCAACGGTCATCTTTAAATCTCATTACGTGACCAGCCCATCTGATTTTCGACACCTTGGCAAATGAGACAGCGTCCCTGATCCTTGATCATCGACGGATGTCAGAACTCCGGATTCTTTCTCTCATTTGAGTGAAACGTGATATTCCAAGCATAGCTCTTTCTATTCTTCTTTGGGAGACCTGAATAGCGTTCTCATCTTGTTTGCGTAGGGCCCAGGTCTCTGAGGCATATGTTAATGCAGGAAGAACAGTGGAATCAAAGAGATGTGCCCGGAGCCGGAGGTTCTTCATCCTCTTAGCTATTTCTTTGACGTTCTTGAAGACGTTCCAAGCCGCTCTCTTCCTCCTGTGCAGCTCAGGTGCCAGGTCATTTGTCATGTTGACCTCTCGACCTAGGTACACATAGCTGTTGCATTCGGAGATGGTCGTTCCATTGAGAGCGAATGGGGCGTCAGGAACAAGGCTGTTTCTCATAAACATTGTCTTCGTAAGATTCAGCTGTAGTCCTACCTTTCCACACTCACGGTCAAAGTCGGCCAGCATTTGTGCCACTTGGCTGATGTTTGGTGTTATTAAAACAAAGTCATCAGCAAAGCGGAGGTGGTGTAGTTGCCGACCATCTATCTTCACTCCCATTCCTTCCCATTCCAGTCGTCGCATGATGTTCTCGAGGGTGGCACTGAAGAGTTTCGGTGAAATGGTATCACCCTGCCGCACCCCTCTCTTGACATCAACGATCACTTCTTTGTAGAATGGTGAGATCCTGGTAGTGAATCCGCAATACAGCTCACGGAGGATCCTGATGTATTGGGCTTGAATGCCCTGATTGGCTAGGGCTTCAATGACCACTTCCGTCTCAACAGAATCAAAGGCCTTCTTTAAATCAATGAACGTTAAACAGAGCGGCATCTTGAACTCCCGAGAAACCTCAATGAGCTTGGTTATCGTGTGGATATGGTCGATGGTGCTGAATCCTTTGCGGAACCCGGCTTGCTCGCATGGTTGTCCTTCATCTAGTGTTCTGCCAATCCTATTTAGGATGACTCGAGTGAACAACTTGTAGATGACAGACAATAGGCAGATCGGGCGATAGTTGCCAATGTCATGGATGTCTCCCTTCTTGAACAGTAGTACGGTCCTGCTGGTTTTCCATTGGGACGGAACCTTGCATTCAGATAGGTAGCGAGTGAAGAGCCGAGTCAGTGTATTGATGAGTACTGACGGCAGGTTCTTCAGGTGTTCAGGTCTGATCTTGTCTGGGCCGGGTGCTGTTTGTTTCTTTACCGATGAAATGGCGTGTCGGATTTCGGAAGGGAGAACATTGGGAACAACATATCCATCCTGTGGAATTTGGTATGTCGGCAAGTGGACACGGCTATTGAAGAGATTTGAGTAGAAGTCATGGATAATCTTCTCCATTGCCGTTCTGGAGGATGTGATGGATCCATCAGGACGTCGGAGGGCAGTCATCTTGGTCTTATAGTTGGCGAAGGACAGGCGGGCGTTACGAATACTTTTTCCGGCTTCTGCCGCATCTACCAGTACTTCTGCTCTTCTCTCTTTGAGGTCTTCCTTGATCGCATCTCTGCACTGCTTTGCGAGCTCGGACGTTAGCTTGCGGTTGCCTGAGGCGTGCGCCAAACCACGCTGGCGAATAAGATTAAGAGTTTTCAAAGATAGGCGATTTTTTGTGGCTATCTCTCTCTTGGCGTTCCTCGCACATTCATGGAGGTGCTGAACCAGTCGATCATATTCCTCGTCAGTGTTGTCAACAATGGCATCTTCCCATGTTGCTGCAATAGTACCAAAGAGTTCCCAGTTGGTGGTCATTCTGGGAGTTCTCTTTTTGAACTTTGCAGCCCTTTCTCCCCGCTCTGTGAAGTAGAATTTTGCACGAAGGAGACGGTGGTCCGATCCCGTTTGAAATTTTGGGACAACAGCGACATCAGTCAGGCAAAATCGTCGATTGAATATGATGTGGTCTATTTCGTTGTGGAATCGGCCACCGGGAGACTCCCATGTCCATCGTTTAGATTCTGCCTTCTGGAACTGTGAGTTACCATGAATGGTCTTGGTCGACATGATGAACTCAGACAGTCTGTCACCCTGTTCGTTCCATTCTAGGCCATGGGTCCCGATGTGAAGTTCTTCAGCTGATCTTCTCGGTCCTATCTTGGCATTAAAATCACCCACAATGATCTTGTAGAAGGTGTGGTCTTCTTTATAGAACTTCTCTAGCTCCATGTAGAACTTCTCGATTTCTCTTTCATCATAATGAGATGTTGGTGCGTAGACAACGAAGATAGAAACTGCAGGCAGTGAGCCACATCTATTCAATTTATTGACTATCTATTTATTGACTAAATTATAATAAAGTATATTTTAGCCATATATATTTAAAAAAAAGACAAGTGGCAAAATTAGCATTCATTTATTTTTTAGTGATCAAAGAAAATTTAAATACCATATAAATAATTACTACACATAATCTTAATGTAGACTAGACTATGGACTCCACCCAATATCCCTTTAATTATTTTTAGGCATGTTTTTGGCGAGTGGTAGTGGAAGGCCTACCCAGCAGCGCTCAGGTATCACTCCTGGTGGATCCAAGGGAGCATATGCAGTGCATATGCAGTGTTGAGGATTAAACTAGGATTTGCTGCATAGAAAGCAAGTGTCTTAAGCCCTGTATTATCTCTCTGGTCCCAGTATTTGTTTCTTTTGAAAGTATAAATAATTTAAAATAAACCGGATTTTAAAAAAGGACATAAGTATATATGTGGAATAAATTAGCTAAATATGACGAGCCTCAACTGCTTGAACAAGAAACATCAAAATGGGGCCAGGGATGTGGTTCAGGGATGTGGTTCAGTGGTCTGGTACTTGTGTTGCATTTGTAAGATCTGGGCTCAATCCCTGCACGTGGGGGCGGGGAGGAGGGGAGTATCAAAACAAAACAATAACAACATCAGGAAATGGTGTAACCCAACTAATAAAAGAAGGCAAGCAGGATTTCTGTCTGTGAATCTTGATAGTACCAAGTGATTACTTCCAGGGGAAATGCCAAAGAAGAAACTGTCTCTTAGAAAAAAAAGGTTTTGGCATCCGCTTCCAGCCATGCAGTTCTGCGTCAGGATCCAGGACACGCGTGTCTGGGCCACTTTGCACGGGTCAGTAACATGATAGCCAAGCTTGCCAAGATCTGCACTCTACGAATCAGCCTCCATAAACTGAACTTCATCATCTGGGATAAGGTGTCCAGTGGAGGAGTAATATCTGTGGTGTGAACTGGGACAGAACTTCTTCAGCAAACTTCAGATGGAAGGTGTCTCAACGGAAAATAATGACATTTATTTCGAACTGATATCAGAAAACTTACCTCGAGCCTTGAAAAGGGCTCAGAATGCTAAAGTCTTGAAAATAAAACTGACCAGTAAACACTTCCCCTGCCTTACTGTCTCTATAGAATTGTTTGTATTGAATAGTGGTTGCATTGTGACACATGACCCTCCCATAGAGGTTCACTGTATCACTGTAGCACTGTCCTCCTGTTCATGGATTTGCTCCAGCGGGCACTGGTAACATCTCCATTGGGAGACTTGTTACTGTTTTTGGCATATCGAATACGCCCTGGGGAGCTTGCCAGGCTCTGCTGTGTGGGCGGGATACTCTGGGTAGCTTTCCGGGGTCTCCGGGCTCTCCGATAGGGAAAGAGGAATCGAACCCAGGTTGGCCGCATGCAAGGCTAATGCCCTACCTACTGTGCTATTGTTCCAGCCCATAAAGGTTATTCTTAGAAAACTGTAGAGGTATTTATGAGATCCCACAGTCCCTGCCTCTGACATTAGCACCTATTTACCAGTCTTGATGATTATGAAGTGTTGTGGAAAAAAATGAAAAACATCAGCAATCACCTTATTATTGAAACAAATCTAAATGGAGAGTTGAACTTGAAAATAGATACTAACTCAGTGTGTGTTTAAAGACCTTGGAAACCCTCCATTAGCCTCTGAAAATACTTCTCAAGATAAAAATCCAGAATAAATGGCTGAGGTGCATGTTAAGAAGCACCTACAACTTCTTGCTGGACAAATAAATACTAAAAAGGCTATATGCTATGCAGAAGTCACTCACCTAACAGAGTGCTAACAGTTAGCCTACTACTGGGGTTTTGGAATATAGCACTCACTTTAGTCCTGTGCTAGAATTCTTGTTTTTGCGTTCAACCAGTGGAGGTATTTGGTGCATTCATATAGTTGGGAAATGTTGACAAAGGGGCAGAGCTCCTGCTTGATGAGATAGAATTCTGCCCTTAATATATTCTAAAGGTGTCCAAAAGAAAGCTTGAGAGTCTTTTGGGGCTTTTATAGTTTCTCCTCAGTGCTGACAATCATTGAACCAGGAGATAGGAATCATCTGTTATGGCTAAAAATCTCAAGATGATCGATTAAATGCATTAATCACCATAGAAACTGCTGGTATAATAGTATGAATGGCCTCATTGCATCTTTCTGAATTTAATTTTTGTATTATATATATAGGAAGCGCTGAAAAAAATCCGTGTGTTCTTCGATCTAATGCCTCTGCATATAGGAATTTATCTGCATAAAGATAAACAATGTTTGAAACAAAAAAAAGGAAAAAAGGTTTCATAGGATTTCTGTATACCAAGCACATTTGTTTGTTTGTTCGGGGGCCATACCTAGCAGTGCTCAGGGCTTGTGGCTCTACATTTAAGAATTACCCCTGGTGCTGCTGGGGACCATATGGGATGGTACCAACGTTGTCTGCGTGCAAGGGAAATACCCTATCCGCTGTGCTATCTCTCCAGTCCAGCAAGGGCATTTCTAAACCAGACAGTAGCCAGGAAGCCTGGTCTCCCAGTGTGGATTATCAGATAACATTGTCAGATGGCTGTAAAATCAGGTTAGCAAATGTACTTGTTATAACAGTTGATTAAAAGAAACCCCATCGCTTCTCGGCCTTTTGGCTAAGACCAAGAGTAAAAGAAATTATATAAAAAGAAAAGACTGCCAGGTGAGTTAAGTTGAAGGAATTTATATTTCACTCTAATAGACCTTAGAGTACTCTCTATCAGATTTATAATACAAACAAACTATTTAGTGGTATTACATAAAGAGGTGAAAACAAACACTAGTTGAAAGAAGTGAAAAGTTAAGATGTGGTAGCAATGAGCTATTTTTCTTTGATGTATAGCAAACTGACATTTGGAATTTAATTTAATCATAACTGAAAATGATAGAGAAATCCAGACTGTACGGTGTCTTTCATTTTAACCTATCCAAGCATTTTTTACGACTAATGAATCCTTATAAAATTACTCTAGATAAGCAAATATTATTACTGTTACTTAAAGGAGTTTAAAGATGGAAAATTTTGTTAGATTATAGTATTAAAATAATTGCCTAAAATACCATTTGTTTATATTTAACAAAACGTTGAAGACAACCCTTTCACTCATGGTTTTGTATATATTTTTAAGCAGCGGGAGGATTTGAGAGCAGAAACTGACCTCTTGGTGGCAAGGAATTAAAATAATCAGTAATCCAATGGAATATTATTTCAAAGTCTAATATTTATAATTGAATTACACTAATAAGTGGTATTAATTACATGATATTATACACAATAAAAGCCACTCAGATCTGCTCACATATTTTTAATGCAAGATCACTTTGTTTTAACATTAATTGGTAAGTCATATTAATCAAAATACTGGGATGAGAAGGTCAACTGTTTTAAAAATTATTACTGTTTTAGCAAATATATGGAAAATACCCGAATGCTGAGTCATAGGTATACATGAATATTATTTTTTTGTTTTATTGGCTTTCAATTTACTCTCCTTACTTTTCCTTTCATATGACAGAATAACTTACTTTGCCCTTTAAATTATAACTCACATAGTCTCATTGGCCATATAAAAATACAGGGAGGCATGTAAAACTTAATTTGATCGAAATAAGATGAGAGAGAGAGAGAAAGAGATTCCATTCTGATGGTTGGGGAAGAGGTTTACTATTTCTTTCCATAGCATTTTTCTTAAATGCATTTTGTTCAGTGTTACTGGCAGCAATTTTACTATTATGTAGGAGGTGACTCAAGAGGTTGACCATTTCTTGCATATTTGAAAACCTGGGTTCAACTCCCAGTACCACATGACCCCTGAGCACTGATGGGGACAGGCTTGGGTCCCTCCCACTCCATACAGCTGTGAGACACCCCTACAAATATAGTAAAGTTAGCTGGTCTTTGGAATGAAAGCATGATAGAAAAAGAGTCAAAAATGGCAAAGATACAGAACCAGAGTCTTTATGCTGCTTCATATGAATTATGTCCTCATCTACACATTTAATTACATGATAGAATAGACTTTCTTTTTGTTTAAAGTTATTAAAATTTGGGCCACTGGTGGAAGGATGGGCACTCAAACATTATATGACTGAAACACAAGCACAAAAGTTTGTAAGTCTATAATTGTGCCTCACAGTGATTCAGTAATTAAATAAAATGAATTGGGCCAGATCAATAGTACAGTGGGTAAGGCTCTTGCCTTACATGTGGCAGCACCCCATATACTACCCCCTGTACCCCTGAATGTGCCAGGAGTGATCAGGGTTCATGTGCTATTCCTGATTCTGCTCACAAGTGACTCCTAGTGGTGCTTCAGGAGCTGTGTTAGGTATCAAACAGGTATTGCCCACAGGTAAGGTAAGAATCTTACTTCCTGCACTTCGCCATGTTGATCGCCTTTATTCATTCATTTGTTGAAGTCAGTTGTGTCATTTCCATTTGTGGAATATATATGGTACTACAATGAACATTGATGCACAGATATATTTTGGGTAGACATTTTATTTTATTTATTTATTTTTGCTTTTTGGGTCACACCCGGCAATGCACAGGGGTTACTCCTGGCTCTGCACTCAGGAGTTACTCCTGATTGTGCTCAGGGGACCATATGGGATGCTGGGAATCGAACCCGGGTCAGCTACGTGTAAGGCAAATGCCCCACCCGCTGTGCTATCTCTACAGCTGGGTAGACATTTTAAGGTAAAGGTAAAAGGTAAAGGCCCTCCCGTTGATCATCGATTTGCTCGAGCGGGCCCAGTAACGTCTCCATTGGAGACTTTGTTGTTACTGTGTCTGGCATATCGAATACTCTCGGTAGCTTAATTTGTTTATTCTAGGTTTTGAGCACCTCCACCAGTGCTCTGGAGCTGCTCCCAACCCATTAGGGCCATTTATATACTGGCAGAAGTGTGGTGTGGATTATATAGAGACTCAGCTAGGCCATTTATATGCTGGTGGAAGTCTGACATGGGTGGCATGCTAGACCTTCCAACAGAGAGGGGAGTCAGTATGTCCACATCCCTGAGAAGACTCCAAAGATATTGATCCTGGAGATTGGGCCTACCTGGGTCATCTCACTCGGAGCATCTCTCTGAGATAGGTTGTGCAGCTGGGCTATTTATATGCCATTGGAAATTGGATGTGGGTTAAATTTTATTCTAAAATTTAAAATTAATGTTATTTTTATTGGGCTATTTTTTTTAAAAATAATTTTAAAGTGTATCCCCATCAACTGCCAGGATCCAGAGACTATAAAACCAAGCTCCTGAAAGAGAACAACGCAGAGTCTCCTGCCCCAGCGCCTGGCTGTCCTCACTGGGGCCCCTTGGAGGAGGGCGGGTTGAGTTTCCTTCCCTGCCCAGAGCAGGGCCCCGGCAGCTGAAGACCTCGGGGACATAGACAGAGCCATGCTGAGACCACTCTTCACATGCTTGGACGAGCCTCACGCATGAAGGAACCAGCAGAGGAACCCAGGTGTGCAGGACCCAGGGCTGAGATCTCCAAGCCGGCTTGGATTGGGACTGGACCTCCTCTACCCAGATCCCCCATCTTCCAGTAGCTAGACAGTTACACCCACCAACTGCCGTGTAACCCCATCAACAGCCAGGATCCAGAGACTATAAAACCAAGCTCCCAGAAGCATTTGCAGCCGTGTGACTTCTTATTCTCTAGTTCTCACTCTCAGAGAACCCGGCAGGCTACTGAGAGTCTCCTGCCCGCATATATGGCTGACTGGGAACACCTGTAAAGGTGATTAGAGGCTGCCCCAAAAGCCTCCATCCCTCTTGGAGAGCCCAGCAAGCTACTGAGAGTATCCCGCGCGCACGGCAGAGCCTGGCAAGCTACCCGTGGTGTATACTCGATATGCCAGAAACAGTAACAATGATGGTCCTCATTCCCCCGAACCTGAAAGAGCCCCCAATATGCCATCGGGCTACACTAGCATGTGACAGGTACAAATGGAGATGTTACTGGCGCTTGCTCAAGCAAATCGATGAACAACAGGGTGGTAGTGATAGTGATTTTTTTTTTTTTAGTGCCACACTCTTTACCCAAAGTAGCTACATCATTTTGTATTTTGACAATGTGTTGTATAGACTGGGTACAGTTCTAGCATGTTAAGTTTTCTAGTTTGCTGTTAAAATTTTGGTTTGGGTAGCTGTACATTTTTAATTAGAATTTTCCTTTTGGTTTGTATTTATATCTCCTGTACCTTGGCTGAGACTTAGAATTATGAACAAATATTTATTTAGTTTTGGTTTTGGGGGCACACTCTGCAGTGCTCAAAGCTTACTTCTGGCTCTACACTCAGGGATCAGTCTTGGTGGGCCAGAGTGCTTGGGGGTTGAACTTGTGCTTGTCATGTGCAAGGCAAGTATCCTACTTACTGTTCTATCATTGGCCCTCAGATTTTCTCTTCTGTTCTTAAGTTCACGATCACAATCACGATCATTGTGTTGTTCGTCAATTGCCTTGAGCAGGCACCAGTAACATCTCCTTCGCCCTGGCCCTGAGATTTTAAAAAGTACCATATTCAAGGCTCTCTCAGGGTTAAGAGAATGAAACCCATCATTGTTACTGGTATTTGGCATATTGGGTACACAACAGGGAGTTTGCCAGACTCTGCCATGTGGTCAGGTTACATTCGGTAGCCTGCCAGGATGTTCAAAGTAAGAATGAGATAATAAGATGTCGCGCGGCCAGGAATGTTCTTAAGTTACATCAGGTAATGCTCTAATTCTAATCCCAGTTCTGTGCTCAGAGGACTGTGTGGTACCAAGAATCCATGCTGCTCGTCCTACATACTAAGATTGCTCTCAGTCCATTGGCCTATTTCTCCAACCTCATCAGCACAGAGTTTAAAGGTTCAAAAATAAAATGTTTCAATTGACAATTATACTCACACTTAAACACAAAAATACAATTGAAACAAAATTTAGTCTAGGAAAAAGATTCAATTTCATCTATCACTTAGTGTTGTCATCTATTGATTTTATTCATTCGATTTGCTCGAGTAAAGTAAAAGAAATTACTGGTTATTTTTTATATGTTCATTTTGGCTTGAGGCCATACTCAGTGTTGGAGTTTACTTCCAAACTTGTGCTTGTGGACCACTAATGGTTGTGTTTGGGGGAGCAAGTGGTGCTGGGGATCAAATCTTAGTCTTTGGCATACAAAGCATGTACTCTAACCAGTTGATATCACTCCCTGGCCCCAAGAAATTATTATTATTATCATGTTTATGGAAACATAAACTTTCAACTTTTTTCCTCTAGAATTCTGAAAAAAACTGATTAAGATGTTTTAGCTTCTTCTGACAAAGTTCTGGCAATAGAAATGTGTTTTGTGTGTGTGTGTGTGTGTGTGTGTGTGTGTGTGTGTGCGTACGTGTGTGTATTCCTCCTTATTACCACCCTGAAGAGGTTACCCATTGGTCTTTAATTCCTGCAAGGATGGGGTTGTTCCTTGTTACTGGTGGGGTCTAGCCAGCATTCCAGCTCTCCTCAGTCCTTCACTTGCTTCTACTTCTTTTTTTTTTTTTTTGGACATTATTTGTCAATGCTTGGGGGAACCACATGGCACCAATACTTGAACCTGGGCTTCCTGTATGCAAATACATGCCATGTGCTCAGCTCAATGATCTATCTTTCCAGGCCCCTCTGATATCTTGTTAATGGGAATTACCTCATTTCTACTCTTCATGTGCCTTCACAACCATTGTGGTGTTTTCATTCCTTGAACTACTGTCGAATCACAACTTTTCATAAAGTTTCCTCTGACCTTATTCTCTTAAGGAATGGAGTGAGTGTCTCATTATTGTCTGGTGTGGGTAGAAGTTCAAGCTACCCACTGCTCTTCCCTGACTATGCAAAGAGAACAAACTTGGAGATGGGCTTTCCTCACTCCTCTCAAATGGATATTAAATGTATCTGCTTGCTTAATAATAGTCTTGGCAAAAATTAGTTAACCAATGCTGAGATAATTGCAATGTGATGCTAATTTAAAACAATCACAGCATCTTGATAGAAATTAGTTCACAGAAAAATGAAATCCTCAATATTGGCAGAAAATATAAAATAAAGACTTTTTTTTGGATTAATTAGTTACATCTGTTGGTTTTCAGATCCCTAAGCCTTATCTCAAAGACTAGAATATATTTGGTAATAGAAATCTCTCCCTGCCCCAAATCACCAAAGTTTTGCTCGACTAAATTTTGTTTCAAGTGCATTTTTGTGTTTAGGTGTGAGTATAATTTCCTCCTCTTTCTCCTCCCCACATTTGGTTGTACTCAAGGCTTACTCCTGGTTCTGTGCTCAGGGCTTACTCTTGGTTCTTTGGTCAGGGATCACTCCTGGCAGGGCACAAAGAACCACATGTGGTGCCAAGGATGAAACCTGGGTTGGCCACATGCAAGGCGAACACCCTGCCTTCCTTACTATCTTTCCAGCCCTTATGCTTCATTTAATTTTTTGTCTGGGTTTTTTTTGGCCACACCCAGTAGTGCTCAGGGCTTACTCTTGTCTCTGCATTCAGGGATCACTCCTGCGGGGCTTAAGGGACCATATAGGATGCTGGAGACCGAACCTGGGTCAGGCCTATCCAAGGCAAGAGCCATACCTGTTGTACTATTGCTTTGGTCCCACCCTTATGCTTCTTTTGGTCTCACCCTTATTCTAATACAGTGCTCAGGGCTTTAGTTCTACCTATTGAGAGGAATGGGGTATCTATGTCATCCCCAATTTCTTAGAAATTGAATTGTGGAATTTGAATACATTTTAAAGACAGAGTCTAAAGAAGCCTACAGTAGATCAGAGGTAAGATCATATGAGTGAAACAAAAAAAAAGATGAAGTTGAAGATTTCAGTCCTATTCAATAGAATAAAGAAGCCGTTTTCAAATGAAATTCAGGTAAAGGTAAAGGCCCTCCCGTTGATCGTCGATTTGCTCGAGCGGGCCCAGTAACTTCTCCACTGGAGACTTTGTTGTCACTGTGTTTGGCATATCGAATACTCTCGGTAGCTTGCCGGGCTCTCCGAGAGGGGCAGAGGAATCGAACTCGGGTCGGTCATGTTGGCCGCTTGTAAGGCGAACGCCCTACCACTGTGCTATTGCTCCAGCTCACAGATCACAGTCACGGTCCTCCCATTGTTCAAAGGAGCTGTTGTACTTAGAGCTCTGCTTCAAGAAAGTAAAGTTAGAGATGCCCACTGGACACTTAGCTGGAAATATTAAAAATTCGAAAGGACACATTAATGTTAAGTTCAGGGGTGAGGTCTGGGGAGGTAATAATTTCTCCAGCATATGCATGATAGATAGAGACATGAGGCGAGATGAGATCACCATGATAGGAAGTACAGATAACAGAACAAAGGTATGTAATGATTTAGTTGTGGAAAAATAATATATTATGTAAAATATAAAATACATTATATATGTAATGTACGTTACATGTGGGGGATGAAGGGAGATCCATTCTTGAAAGTGCTTAAGGAATCACATGTGGTGGTGCAGGAATTTAAACTATCATGGCTATAGTTGTAAGCAAGGCAAGTGCCTTCATCTCTACACCATCTTTCCAGTCCTTTAATAAAGGTTAGGGAAGGGTAGATTAATGAGCAATGGTGATTAAGAAGAAAGGCGCTGCTAGTGAGATAGGATTGAAACAAAGAATTCAAGTGAGGAAAGCATTTCCCTTACTTTTAAGCCTTTTCTACTTAAGGTGATTATAATTTTATGGCTGCACTACATGTTTCATAATTGTTTCCCATTTCAAACTCTAACTTCTGGGTTGAGTTCCTCTGATGGTCTTTCTCTCTCCCCACCCTCTTTCTCTTTCTGTATTGGTACTTATTTCATGCAGAGGGCTTATCTGCATGATCTTTGTTCAGATGAAAAAAAATCATTGTATGATCAGCAAATATGACTGAAAAACCACAGTGTGGGTATTTTTATGGAAAAAATCGAAAAATCTATTTTATTTTTAAATAGTATATTTTCATTTTATTAGTTTCTTTTATTATTTATTACCCACTCTTCTATAGCACAGCGGGTAGGGCGTCTGCCTTGCACGCAGCCAACATGGCCGACCCGAGTTCGATTCCTCCGCCCCTCTCGGAGAGCCCGGCAAGCTACCGAGAGTATTCGATATGCCAGACACAGTAACAACAAAGTCTCCAATGGAGACGTTACTGGGCCCGCTCGAGCAAATTGACGATCAACGGGAGGGCCTTTTCTATATCTCTGGCCCTGAAGAAAATTGAAAACGTTAAACTTTACTTAGTAGTTTTTTGATTGATGATGCAATGTTAATATTGGTTTGATTTTGTATTTGGGCCACACCAAACTGTGCTCAGAGCTTACTCCTGGCTCTGTGCTCAGGGACCACTCCTGGTGGTGCTCAGAGTACCAAAAGGAGTGCCAGGCATCGAAATTTGGAAAGCAAATGCCACAGTTGCTTCATTATCTCTCTGGCCTTAATAAACTTATTCTTGTTTTAAGCAACCTTGGGTATTTTTTATGCTGATTAGTGACAGGCACCAGTTTCCATTTTTTTTGTCTTTGTTTGGTTATATTTCTAATTCTATAGTAAACCCTCACAACTTCTAAATTAGTTATTTCTACATACTGTGGTCTATTTTTGGTATCTATTAAATCTGCATTTGGAAAGAATTCTTAATTTCATATCATCAAGAATATTTTAGGTATAACTATTTTTGTTCCCAGATTGTATTACAACAGACCCAAACCCTGCCCCAACAAAACCATTGATGTAACCACTTCGTCAATTCTGCACAGGTATTTATTGAATGAGCCCACATTTCCAAAGTTAAAATAGGTCTACTATTGAAAATGGTATATTGAAACTGGTCGGACTTCTTTGTCAAGACCTTGAATAAACGGTTTGATGCTCTTTGTGTTCCTGGAGCAACAGATGCCACTGGGCTACACTAGCAAGAGGCAGGGACGAATGGAGACGTTATTGGCACCCACTCGAGCAAATCAATGAGCAACGGAATGACAAGTGATACAAGTGATTGAAAATGGTCAAAGATTAGTATTAAACAAGGATAACTGTACTTGCCCCAAAGACTAAAGAACATGCAAGTGAATAGTAATTAAAACTCCATTTGGGGGCCGGAGTGATAGCACAGAGGGTAGGGTGTTTGCCTTGCACGTGGCAGACCCCAGTTCGATCCCCAGCATTTCATATGGTCTTCCAAGCACCTCCAGAAATAATTCCTGAGTGCAGAGTCAGGAGTAATCCCTTGAGCATTGCCAGGTGTAACCCAAAAAGCCAAAAAAAAAAAAAAAGATTGTACAAATTCCTCCTTCTCAAAAACATAATAATAATAATAATAATAATAATAATAATAATTTTTGTGTGTATTTTTGGCCACCATAGCAGTGCTATCAGGCTATTCCTGACTCAGTGCACAGGGATCACTCCCAAAGGTGCTAGGGGGACCATGTGATGTTGCGGATTAAACCCTGTTCTCCTGCATGTAAACTCCAGTCTTTTGAGTTATCTCTCTAGCCCTTACATGTATGATTTCTGTAATCTCTCAGCACCCTTGGCCTTTACCCTGTTTCCCAATGCTAAGAGATGTCATTCGTTGCATGTTTAATGTTATACTAAGTACTGTTAGATTTGACAGAAAATTAAAAAATAAAAAATAATACCAGGCCATCTGAAAAGACTTTTGAAGATTATCATGTAGATCTTGGACATCATGTTTGTTGTCAAGCTTTACAAAAAACCATACAGGAGCCAGAGTGATAGTACAGCAGTTAGGGTGTTTGCCTTGTATGCGACTTACCTGGGTTCAGTCCTTGTCATCCCATATAGTCCCCCACGCACCATCAGGAGTAATTCCTGAGTGCTGAGTCAGGAGAAACCGCTGAGCATCACCAGGTGTGACTCAAAAAAGTAAGTTAAAAAAAATAATAAAAACCAAAAATAAACCCAGAACAAAAACAAAAACACCTCCCCAAACCAAAAAGCCAAAACGTCACAAACCAAAACAAGCAAAACACAACATACCATTATCCTCCAAGTTAAGTACTGACTCCAGCAGGGACTACCCTAAAACATTACTTCCTCTCCCTGCCCCCCATGACAATACATTTCTTCTTACATTCCCAATCAACCCTATATAATCCTGAGAGTAAGATTAAACACCCATGTCAAGTTTGGCAACAATAAGGGCAGTTTGTTCTCAGTTTATCTTTACCCCAAAAGATACCTTTTACCTTTACCTAGGTTTGTAGATAAGACAGAGTGCCTAGGGGATCCAGTCCATGAAGGAATTTTATTTTTATTCTGGCACCCACTGGTCTGGAACACTCACCCTTCCTTAAATAAAAAGTAGCTTCCCTGTTCCCTGTTGCTTTAAAAAAAATGTATTCTTGCAACTGTGAAATGGGACAGTCGCTTTGAGGCCATAAATTCACCATCTTCCAATCTGTGACTTGTTGCTAATTAAGTTGTTTCTCCATCCAGCGCCCCAGCGTCTTTTAGATTGGCCCTCTAAAGGCAGGAGAACCAGATCTCTGAAGTTCTCTAGCACTTGAAAGCAAAGAAGTTTCCTAATCAAAACAGGTCTTCTAAAGCTGCCAAGCATTGTCTTAAAAGACTTAAAAGACCTCCTTTTTCCTAGAAGTGGGGAAATTTTTAGGAAATCTGCTCTTCATCATGCTATCACACTTCACACTTCAAGTCAACTAACTTCTTTATAGAGGCAGAAGTGACTGTAGAGTTGGTAGGGTATTTGTCTTGCATGTGGCATTTCTGTGTTTGATCTGTGGTAGGGTTTTTGCCTTGTATGCAGCCAACCCAGTTCAATCCTTGGCATCCCATACAGTCCCCCATGCAACGCCAGGAATAAGTTCCTGTGTGCAGAGTCAGGAGTAACCCCTGAGCATTGCCTGGTGTGACTCAAAAAAGCCAAAAAAAAAAAAAAAAAGAAGAAAAACCCAACCCCAAATACAACTAACCAAAAAAAAACAAAACTCCACAAAATAAAAATAAACAAAACACAACATACCATTATTCTCCAAGTATTCATCAAGTACTGACTCCACGTACCCAAATAGTTCCCTGAGGAGTGATCCCTGAGCATAGCTGGATGTGAACCTAAAGCAGAAACAAAAAAATCCCCCCAAAACTCCTTTGTTATTTTTCTCCTGTAAATTTTACATGATAGCAGTAAAAAACTACTATTTTATGTTAATTTCATCACTATTATTTTTTATGGAGTAAAACCAGTACCTCACATGCTCGGCATGCATTCTACCACTTGGGCTACGAATAGTTCTTTTCTGGTAATTTTGATCAACACTCCAATATATATATATTTTTGTTTTTTGGGTCACACCCAGCGATGCTCAGGGTTTACTCCTAGCTCTGTACTCAGGAATTATTTCTGGTGGTGCTTGGGGGACCATATGGGATGCTGGGAATCGAGCCCGGGTAGGCCACGTGCAAGGCAAGCGACCTACCCGATGTGCTATCACTCCAGCCCCAACACTCCAATATTTTGATTCATTTCTGTAATAGCTAAGTGTTTAGAAACTGCTCTCTAAAATTATATAGGACAAATTGCAAAACCAGAGGGGCACTAATTAACAAAATGTAAAGCCCGGTCTCAGTTTTCAAATTGGTATAATAAGAACTGGGACTATTCTTCATATTTTACAAGATAGGTAATGGGAATTAATCTAAAAGAACTAGAACTGAATGCTTCCTGCGCTACAATCTCAGTACGATCAACGACTTAACACCAGGTAAATCAAGAGTAAAAAAAAAAGGGGGCAAACATTGAAAACGCCTTTCATTTCCAAACTTTCAGTGGGAAAGGAGCCTCCATCCGCAAACCCAAACACTCCACCAGCTGGTCCAAGGCTGGGGAGGAGAAGCAGCGAGCCTGGTCCCGCCCCCCCAAACGCCCGCCCCCGTGCCTGACGTCATCGCGGCTTGCGCTTCCGCTTCCGGTTACTCACGTTTCTCTCTCTTCCGGTCCGGCTTGAAAGATGGCGTCCCGCAAGGAAGGCACGGGCTCCACTGCCGCCTCCTCTACCTCCACCACCAGCGCGGTGGGCAAAGGCAAAGGCAAAGGCGGCACCGGCGATTCGGCCGTGAAGCAAGTGCAGATCGATGGCCTGGTGAGTAGGCGTCCGTGCCCACGGGCCCACGTGCTGGAGCGCGGCTTCCTGCCCGGCTCTTTCGGACACGCTCCCTCGCCTCCTTCTTCCCGGGCTCCCGGAGACCTAAAATCCTCCTCTTGCAAGTTCACTCTCTGGCCGGGAGGCGTGACGGGCTGCTCTGCCCTTTGCCGGCGGGGAAATCGAGGGCGGAGGTGAGGGGACCGAGGCCTGAGGTGTGTCCTAGACTTCTGAGGGTGCGTGTCTGGAGATGCTTGGGGTAGGGGACTCAGGGAATATGACTTTTCTGGGAGGCAGGCAGGTAAGGTGACAGATGTGGAGAAGGCTGGGACTCTGAGACTTCCGCCAAGGGAGAGGAAAGTAAACTTGCGGGCCGCCCTGCCAGGATCTGACACCTGTAGCTTTAACCCGGTGGCGTTTGCGTTCCGATCGGTCCTGAGCCTGTGTGGCCCCGCGATGTATCTGAAACTGCATAGTTGAAATGAGCACCTGCTGCGTTTGCGTGTCCTCCGTTTGAGAAGGCCTTCCCTTTGCCCCCTTTCTGCTCTACGATAGGATACGACTAAGTAGATTTTTAAAAAGCCAGCTCCCCTCCAGCCTTTTTCCTTGGGTGCGAATCTCTGCTCCAAAATGAGCCGAATGACAGGGGACATGCCACACAATTTCTTTATGCTCTGTCTTTCTGATTTGAGTTGTTTTCCAGGATTTGAAATTGGCTTCCTACGTGTCATTAGCAATACCAGTGCCTGGGATTTGGTAAGCTCCTTGATCTTAGCTATTGCTGCTGTTTGTGGTGCTTACTGTAGTGGATGCCTTAGGTCGTCTGCCACCCTTTCTTCCGGCTTTAAATATTACTTATGGTAAAAAGTAAAGTAAAGGCCCTCCCGTTGATCATCGATTTGCTCGAGCGGGCCCAGTAACGTCTCCATTGGAGACTTTGTTGTTACTGTGTTTGGCATATCGAATGCGTCATGGGGAGCTTGCCAGGCTGGAGCGATAGCACTTATGGTAAGTCCTAGATTTAAAATTCTTGCAGTCCACTTTGGAATGCTGCCTGCTCACTATGTGAATGTGGTAGAGGCACCTGAAATTTAACAGGTGAGAAATAAAATGGTTAATATTTTTCTCTTCTTTGTCTCTCCATGTTGGTCTTAACTCAGTCTGTCCCCTCCTAGCAAATGGAAATGGCTTCGCTCTCCCCACCTACCCATTTGAACACGGACAACTCAGCAGTGTTAACTTGTCTCAACAAATTCTATTCCACTTTCAAAATCTATCTAATTGACATATTGTCATCAGTAAACACTTAGAATAAAATGCAAACGTATTACTGTGCTCATAAAAGGTCTACTATTTTCTTTTCCAAATCTAGACGTGGTCCTCTGTGTTCAGGGGCCATTCCTAGGTCTGTGCCAGGAGTGACCCCTGTTGGTGCTCCAGGGACCATTCTTGGTGCTGGGTATTGAACTGGGTCGGGCACATGCAAGGCAAATCCCTTATTTCCTTTATTATCTCTCTCCTACCCTCCTGATCATTTAGGTGTGGGTTTAAATGTCATCATCTTAAGAAAGATTTTGCCTGAAAAGTTGCTCCTTTCCCATCATGATGCTGTGCAGGAAGTTGAACCTGCCCACTTTGATCCTGAACATGCTTACCATTCTTAACCATCTTATCATTTTTTTTTTTTTATCTTTTTTGGGTTCCCTTTTGTTTATTGTGATAACTTTTGGTTGAGGTCCTTCTACACATACTCACTGGGTTTGCACGCACACACTCATCTTGGCCCTGGTGTTTGAACTGCTCTCATTGTGGTGCTTAGACATACCTGGCTGTGGTGTGCTGGATATAGGATACCTGGTTTTATTCTAGAATCCCAAATAGCCACCTGGATCAGACTCAGGGCATGAGGATATTGCTATCAAACTTCCGCTCTCTGCCTTTCACCATTGAGGTAGCCTCTTGCCATTCTTGTTTTATTCTACCTTCCATTATTATAGCTGTTCACACTGTCACTGTATCACTGTCATCCCATTGATCTTCGGATTACTCGAGTGGGAGCCAGTAATGTCTCCATTCCTCCCAGCCCTGAGATTTTAGCAGCCTCTTTTTACTCATCTTTTGCCAACGATTGGAGGCTCTTTCAGGGTCAGGGGAATGAGACTTCTTGTTGTTACTGTATTTGGCATATTGAATACGCCATGGGGAGTTTGCCAGGCTCTGCTCGTGTGGGCTGGATACTCTCTGTAGTTTGCCAGGCTCTTCAAGAGGCATATATTTATATATTTTTCTTTATGATTTGTTGCCTACTGTCTGAACCCTGTCAGATATGGTGTAGTAATTGTGGAAAATGGGTAGAAAGTGTCTTATAGTGTGTCGCGTGGTTCGGGAAGTGGCCTGGAGTGTGGCTGTGGTTGGGTAGTGGAGGTTGGCTGCCGGAGCTGGGTCCATTGGGGTGGGGAGGACTCTTACCCGCCCCACAGCCTGGCGCAGAGTCCAGTGGCATGGTTCTGGGAGCCTCATTTTATACTCCCATCTGGGAGGAGCATCCTGAGTTTTGGGGGGTGGTCGATGAGGAGATTAGCTGGTGCTTAGCTCTTTACACATAAGAAGTAAATAGAGATTGGTTTTTATTGTATGTCACCTGCTCTTCAGAATACCTTAAGTATTTTAAGCCATTGAAGCCACATAACAACTCTGTTGTAAAAATCGTTTTTGCTTATTTTACAAAGGAGAAAACTCAGATACATGTAGATTGTGTGAATTAATGTCATGATGCGGGGGGGAAATAAATATGTTCATAAAATAATCCAGTGTTCTTGATCAAGCATCAGGTATATTTTCTAGAATTTAGCGCTCATGACTCAAAATAGATAAGAAAATTAAAAAGACAGTACTTTTCTTATGATGGTTCAAGTTACAGGTTTTTTTTTTGTTTTTTTAATTTTACAGTGGTGTGCAAGTGATACACATTCAGTAGAATCTGTACTTAGTATTTGGTCTTCTCCTTAGGCTGTTGATATGCAGAACATTATTTTTAGGATGCTGAGCAACTGGTAGTGACTGACAGCTGCTGGTCAGTTACAAAACGTTACTGGTGCCTGCTCGAGCAAATCGATGACCAATGGGAGGACAGTGTTACAGTGCTACATTGCAGCAGGTTCGTAGTTGAAAGAGACAATTTAAATATTTTCAAGTTTGGAAAAAGAAAGATGGTCTGCACAGGGTATGATTCTGGGGAATTAACATTGGAGAAACCTGGGAGTGTATTAAGGAGGGTTGCAGGTACATTAATTACTGGTAGATATTTTCCTAATTAAGGTCTTTTATTTGCCTTTTCAGACGGCAATCCTAAACCTAAGCCTAAACCTTTCTGACTCTTTTATTTTATGATACCTGAAGGATTTGGATAGCTTCACAGAAATCTTGGGCATTGCACCTAAAGTCTGAAGGCCTGTTGGCATTTTTTTGCCTTTTTCAAAAAACAATTTGACATTGTTTTAATATTTGGGGAATCATCACCAGCAATGACAAGCTGTATCAATATTGTTTCTCTTAAGTGCCTTGGGAATAATTTAAAGAAATCCGTATCATATTATTTCTGTTGGATATGATTTAATATATCAGTTAGTATTTCTGGCAGGGCCTTTTAATTTCTTTCTGCTTTTGTGGCCAGAGTGATAGTACAACAGACAGGGCATTTTTCTTGCATGCTTCAGACCTGGGTTTGATCTTATATGATCATCTTATATGGTCACCTGAGCCTGCCAGGAGATTCTTTTTAGTAGTTGATATTAAGTTTGATAGTTGCGGGTTGAAGGGATTCCAAATTGACTACTTTACCTACTAAAAGGGAGTTTAATGAAAATTCTTAGCTTTAACTGTAGGTGATCTGACTAGATGAACTAGTATAATTATTTCTAAAATGCCTATCTTCATATTAGAGATATGAGTGCATAGTAACATTTTATATCAGATTATTGGGTTTTTTGGTTTCTAGTCACATTTAGCTGAAAACTACCCTATTTGTACACACACATGATAATCTATAATTATGAATTCAGATCTGCTCAATATTCTGAGTTTCTTGAGTTTTGGAAGCACTTTCTGTACCTTCCTCAGATCTCAAGTCTGACACTGGGGGAAACACCTTTGCAAAACATGAGACTTTGAAGAGAGTCTTTTGTTGTTTTTTTATTTTTATGGTCAAATATTCTGACTTTTACCTAAAGCAATATCTGTAATACTGTAAATCTTGAACATTAATAATAAAGTAAAACAATTCATTTCGTTTTGCTTAATCAAGTCAACTATAGTTTTCTTAGATAAATCCTCTGACTTTAACACTTAGAAGAAAACATGGTTGTGTTTGCTTTTCTCAGTTATTTCATAATTTAAGTTTTATAAAATATTAAACTATGGTTCTTGTTATTTCATCTGGCATGGTATATGAGAAAGCATACTTAAAGAAGCAGTGATTATTTTTTTCCATAAACTACTGTTTGTCAAGCATCATTCTATAATATGGTGATATCCTAGAAAATTAAGAGCAGTATGTTACACATCCATTTATTTGATGATAGTCAATACTTCTTTTATCAACACTGTAAACATTGAAATGGAGAATGGTATATATGCCTTAATAATCTGTGTATATATTTTTTATTAATGTAGAAGTACTGCTATGTTTTCAGCCATTGATTAAGTATTCTGTATTTTTGTCGATAGGGGTACCATGCCCACGCAAAAGATAAAAGGTCAATTTATCAGAATAGTGGTAATTCGGTATTTAGTGATGGTATGGGTTTTAAACTCTGAGAGGAAGTATTAGCTATTTTCAGTATGAAATTTTAGTGATTTCCCCTTCCTCCCCCCAAATAATAATGAACATAGTCCCTGGTCATAATGATTACTATGATTAATATCACATTTTTATTGTTCTTATTTCTTTGGTAATCAAACTCAGGGTCTGACATATACAAGGCGGTGCTCTACCACTGAGCCACATAACCAGATCTGTAAAATTTTTCTTTTTTCATTATATTCTATCCCAGTCCCTGACTAGTTTCATTTGACTTAACAGATGTTTATCCTTGGAGGCAAAGAGTATGCTAAAACTTGATTGTCTAAAAGACAAAAATGATATGCATTGTAAGAAAAGCAAACCACTTGGAAAAATAAGCCTCCCTACACACAGTACTACAAAGATGAAATCAGTCTGTAAATTCATAACATGAGGGTGTTTTGCTTTTACCATTACACATAATTTTATCATAAAAGATTTGGGATTTATTTGCAGTGTTCCCAGCTTACCACTGGCTCTGTGCTCAGAGGTCATTTCTAGTAGGCTCAGGAGATTATGCGGGGTTCTCAGGGTTGGCCATGTGCAAGGCCAACCCTCCTGCCTGCTGTACTATCTGCCCACCCTCGCCCCTCCTTTAAAAATATAGTGTTTTCCTGTGCAATACTTAAAGATAAAGATTTAACTTTTTGGGGGGGGTGGCAGGGATTAAGGGGCACACAAATAGGGGTATTCCTGGTGAGCGCTTGGGAGTTCTGTGCAGTGTTGGTGATCAGACCTAGACCTTCATGCAACGCATGTGCTCAGCCCTTCGCTCATTCTCTGTGGCTCTGGGATTATGTAGTGTGTTTGCCTTGCACGCAGTGAACCTGGCCAACCCGGGTTTGATTACTCTGCCCCTCTTGGAGAGCCCGGCAAGCTGCCGAGAGTATCTTGCCCACGCGAGAAAGCCTGGCAAGCTACCTGTGAGGTATTCAATATGCCAAACACAGTAACAACAAGTCTCACAATGGAGACATTACTGGGCCCGCTCGAGCAAATTGATGAACAACGGGAAGACAGTGCTATTTGTTTGTTTTTTTAAAAATCATTTTAAGCTTGCCATCTGGAGCATCTCATTTACACTGTATTGGGATGATATTTCTTGACGACATTGTCAACCGAAAGTTATAATTTAAAAAAAAAATGAACCTTTACGTCTACTCCCCAAAACACAAGAACATTAATTCAGTAGGATATGTGTACACCTCTGTTCATTGCAGTGTTTAGTACAGTTACCAAGATAACAGATACAGCCCTAATGCTCAACTAAGGGATGAATAGATCATGGAGTTGTGGTATGTATGCACAATATATGCTCTACTGCTGTAACAAAGGACAAAAATCACTTCACTTCCTGCTACCTGGATGGAATTAGAGGATATCCTGTTGAGTGAAGTGAGTAGGAGAGAGAGAGATACGGCCAGAGCGACGGAACTGGAAAGTTGCTCCACAGAGCAGCCTGGCGGGGTGGAGGAGGAGGAATTGAACTGGGAAGGACTTTTGGGATCTTGGTGGAGAAAGGGGATACTATAGTGGCCAGTGTGACATTGGAATGATGCATGCGTGGAACCATCAACAGTGTTGTAAAGGACAGTATCTCAGTCAAGATAAAGAAAAAAACTCTAACAGCTTTTTATTAAATTTTGTGGTTTTATTTGGGGGTGGGGTGGGGCATATTCCTGGTTCTGTGCTAAAGAGAGCCATATGATTCTGATGATCAAACCCAAATCTTCTTGGTTCCTGATCAAATCCAGGAATACCCCTATTTGAGTGTCCCCCCAACCCCTGCCCAAAAGTATGCCAAAAGTCTTATACATGCAAAAACATGCACTCCTCCTTTTAAACCATTTGCCTGAGACCTTCCTCCCCTGTCTCCGCTTTTTAAATGTAAACATTTACTTTCTTTGCCTTTGTTTTTAAAATTTTTGTATTTTCTTTACAATAATTCAATTTAATAAATATGTCTGTACATTAGTAATATTATCATCTTCCCATGTTTTCTTTGTTCCTTAGGATTTCCTTTGGGTTCTCTTAAAATCACTAAAGTTTTTCAGCTTAATAACTGTTGCCAATACTATCTCTTTCTATTCTTTTATATTTTTCCTGGCTTTTGGGGTCTTATCCGGCATTATTCCTGGCTCTGCATTCAAGAATTACTCCTGGCAGTGCTTGGGGGCCTTGTGGGATGCTAGGAATCGAACCCCTGTCTGCTGTGTATAAGGCAAATACCTTACCTAGTGTAACTATCATTCTTGCTCCTAATACTATTTATTTTTTGATACTATTTCTTTTTTGTGACTTACAACAGACTTCATTGTTTTATTTCAGTAACAGACAGTGCAACTGAATAAATAATGAGCTTGGTTTAAGGGTAGTCTTTCAGCAATTAAGACCAAAATCCTTTCCTTGCAGATAGAATAAAACATTTCTTTGACATTTTGTTTAGAAATACATATCTTTAATTTTGCTCTGAAGGACACCTCAGAAAGGTGTCTTCTTAGAATTTCTATCATACACCCTTTTTTGGAGTGTGTGATTGGGACAGGCCTAAGGGCTTACTCCTGACCTATACTCAGGGATCACTTAGAGGACCATACGGGGTGCTAGGGATATAACCCAGATGGACCACATGCAAGGCAAGTGCCTTGCCTGCTGTACTATTTCTCTGACCCTTGTATACCTTTTTTTTTTAATGTGAATTAAAAAAATATTGAATCACTGTGAGAAACACATTTCTAAAGTTGTTCATGATTGCGTTTCAGTCATAGGATGTTTCTATACCCATCCCTACACTAGTGTACATTTTCTACCATTAATGTCCCCAGTTTCCCTCCTACCACCACACCTATCCTTCACCCCCTCCCCAGCCTGCCTGTATGGCAGTCACTTTTCTTCTTTCTCTCTCTTCCTTCTGGGCATTTTTATGATTTGCAGTACAGCTGCTGGAAAGTTATCATGTATATCCCTTTACCTACTTTCAGCACTCAATTCTTGTCAAAGGAGTGATTATTTCCAACTAGAAGCGGTCCCTTCTCTCTCCTGACTGCCCTTTTCTACTTGTGGCAAGCTTCTGACAGTGAACCAGTCCCGGCCCTTGTTTCTACTGTTCTTGGATATTAGTCTTATATTATGGTTTGGGGTTTTTTTTTTCCCCCTATCCCACAGCTAAGTGCAATCAATCTATGCAGTCAGTCTCTCCTGAATCATTTCACTCAGCATGACATGGCTATCTATTTATAAGCAAATTTCATGATTTTGTTTTTCCTGTAGAAGCTTCATAATACTCCATTGTGTAGATGTACCGTAGTTTTTGTCCAGTCATTTGTTCTCCGGCACTCAGGTTGTTTCCAGATTCTGGCTATTGTAAATCGTGCTGCAGGAACATGGAAGTGCAAGAGGCATTTCCATTTTGATGTGGTAAACCTGTTTCCCTAGACACAGTCACTGACTGGGTAATACATGCACGTGCATACAAATCGAAAGGTAAAGATGTTGAAAGTGAAAAAAAACCCCTCACTTTTATTAATTTTTTATTATTTTAAATTTTTGATTGGGGTATATTAATTTATAGAACTGCTAATGATGGAAAAAAACCCTTTTATTTGGTTTCGTTTGGGGGCTCCACATAGCTGTTCTTAGGCTTACTCCTGGTTCTGTGCTCAGGGATTACTCGTGGCAGGGATTGGGGGTTCATATGGGATGCTGGGGATCAAGCCTAGGTCATCCACCAGCATGGCAGTGCCCTCCCCATTGTACTGTATTGTCACTCTGACTCCCAAAAGTTAATGAAATTATTTTGTTTGAAGTGTTGGGCTTAAGCCCAGGGCATATGCTATGCATTGAGCCACATCCTCAGCCAAATTCTGTTATCCATGTCGTCAACCAGTTTCTTCCCAGAGGCAGTTATTCTTGTTCACAGTTTCTTTCTGGATCTGTTTTAGTAAGTGGTTTCTGTTATTAAGGAGTTGGAAGCAGTTTAATTGAAGTGCCCTTAGATCACCTAAGTAGTTGCTGCCTCTGTGTAATAAATTGAAAAATGTGTTCTGAAATAGCTCAACAGTGAAAAAATCTTCCTTTGTATTGTGTATGTGTTGTGTTTGTATCTGTGCAGAAATGAATTTTGCTCTACTCAAGACTTCTTTCTTAGCACATGATTTATTTTAGAAAAATTGCATGCTAGCTACATGTGGAAAAATTTGCAGGTTGGTTGTATATTTTAAGTTGGTAAAACATAGATTTAATGTTCTAAATTAAACATCTTTTATCAATTCACATTTAATTGTGACTGTATGTTTTTATAATTTGTATGTTTGCATCGTTTTACTTTCCTATGACTGATTTGAATGGGTGCAGTGGAATTCTGATGAAGTTTTTGAGGGTGTATTGCCCTTTTCTGGCAGTTATTAGTTGATTTAATTATAAAAATGTGGATAGTCAATGAACATTAGATCCAAGGGAATAATAATGAAATATGCTCTTTCAACTGAAATATTGTAGATATTAAGAGTATTGGAGCATTGTAACTATTCCCTTATGTGTTAGGGGCAGAATATCTTTTTTACCCCCTATCAGCTTACTTAAGTTTCCTTCACATCAAGACTTAACTCCAGTGATTTAAATCCTATTTATTATTTGACTCAGTTATGAAATGGAACCCCTATCCCAATTGAGCTATAAAATGTGTTAAATTTAAGACTAATGCTCTCTCTGCTTTTTGAATTTACATTTGGCAATAACTACCTTCTTTGTGCAGTGTTAGAAAAAAATGATTGGGCTTAACCAAATAAGAAAGCTGCCAAGTTCACAGATCAGTCTGTGAAAGATGCCAGAATTAAATGAAAGTCTTGATATTGACTTTACAGAATATGTTAAGAGGAGATTCTATGGCATTTCAGTTTTTTTGAGACTAAAATTCTTCTACAGCAATAGCTATTTTTTGACAGAGATTGATGTGAGAAATTCATACTGTAGCCCTTACCTCCCAGAATCTACAAAACTAACAAAGCCAACCAGGAATTCTACATCCTGCCTTTTTTCAGCAAGCCAGCAATTGGTGTTGTATAGGCTTTGCCTTTTTTAAGTCTTTAAAGAAACTTTTGCCTGGACCTAGACTTTATTTTAGCTAGGATAACAGTGCAATTAAGGAAAATTACATAGGTACAAGTATACACAATGTTTTGTCAGTTTTGTCTCTTGAATTTTGAATACAGATGAAAACAGTTTTGTGCAGGGGCAGGGATATAACTCAGCCATAGACATATACCTTGAGTGCATGAGGCTGTGGGTGGGATCCTCAGTATCTCCGTGCTGTTGGGTATTTTATAAGAGCTGACTCTAGGTCTAGATAACTGAGAAGTCTTAGTAGAAGTTAAGTGTCAGGTGTCCTATCGCCATCCCCACCCCCACCCCCCCAAGTTATAGTTTGCCTTTTTTTTTGTGGGGGGGGTCCTTTTGGGTCAGACACAGAGATGCTCAGAGGTTACTCCTGGCTCCACACTCATATGGAATGCTGGGGATCGAATCCAGGTCAGCCATGTGCAAGGCAAACACCCTACCCACTGTATCACTGCTCTGGTCCCAAGTTTACATCATAATGCCCTGAAAAATTCTGAGGAATAAGGTTGTTGTAACAGTAGCTCACATTTACTGAGGATTTGCTAGATGCTGTGTTGAGAATCTTTTAGGTAGATTATTTTTTAACTTTGCAACCGCGCTGTGAGATAGGTACCTATTACCATGGGGGAAAAAGCCGGTGAGATGGGAATAGGGACTAGGTAAGGCAGCTTCTTTGAGAACCCAGAGCTGGAATTCAAACTTGGTCTTGGATGCTAGTACCTACTCACTATGTTGTTGCCTTTTCTGTTTGCACAGATCAGTGGCTCACATTTGTATATAGAGGAATTAATTTGGGGGGGGTGGGGGTTGTGGCTGGAGAGATAAAACAGCGGGTAATTTAACTTTTGCACATGGCAGAGATGGGTTCAATCCTGGTCATCCCTTATGATCCTCCAAGTTTGCCAGCCATGACCCCTGAGTGAAGGGCCAGGAGTAAGCTCCAAATATGGGTGTGGCCCCGAAACAAATTAATTTGGAGTAAGGAAAGAATCAATTTTTAAGCTTTTATTGCATTCTATTTTCGAAAAGTTTTTTAACAAGGAAAATGAAGATTAGTTGTATAGTTGTCAGGTACTTTACCTGTATTTCTTAACCAGGCGCCATATAGTGCCCTGGGGTATTCCAGGAGAACCACAGGAGAAAACGTGTAAATGGGAGTTACAGTATGAGATGAGGCATCCGTCTTCTAGGATGGGGCCCACAGGAAGGAAGCAAGGTTGGAAGGGCACCACAATTGGAAAAGAGGTCGAGAAACACTGTGCTAGACAACAGATGGATTAAATTAGCAAATCGGGCTTGGCATGTTGTGAATTCAGTGGAGCTCACCGATTTAGCAAATAATTTCATTTCCTGTCCATAGAACTTCAAAAAGGAATTCTTGGTATTGAAATACATTTTATTTATTTTCAATTTTTTTTTCTTTTTGGGTTGCACCCAGTGATGCTCAGGGGTTACTCCTGGCTCTGCGCTCAGGCATTACTCCTGGCGGTGCTTGGGGAGCCATATGGGATGATGCCAGGGATTGAACCTGGGTTAGTCGCATGCAAAGCAAATGCCCTACCTGCTGTACTGGCCCCGAAATAAATTTTTTAACCCTCATAAAAATTACAATGCTTAGAAATAGGATCAACTACTGAAATAGTAATTTTGACCTTAGCCAAGGCATCTAGGTGGTTCTTGAATGGACACAGCAAGAGGTGCTCGGGATAGGGACTTGCTGGCCATAAAGTTGGGGTTTACAGTGGTTGGCATGTTGATATTTTGAGTGATATAAAATGAAATTTGATTATAAAGTCATAAGGTTCAGCTCCTGGAGTTGAAAGGGAACTGTCCACCTGCTTGATGTTAGATTCTATAAATCACGTTAACTGAAAGGGTGGGTACTGCTTACTGGTCAGCATTAGGTAGCACAGGTGTTGATCTTAGAAGTGTTAGAGCGGTGTGGTTTGCTTTCATAGCCAAGCGTATGATCCCTGACATTGCACTTTCTTTGCCTTTTAAAATTTTTCACTTTTCCAGTACGTGCATTTTGTTTTTGGTTAAAATACTGCTCCTTGATGGACTGAAGAGGATTGAAAATTCTTTTACAACTAATAGCTTGATAAGCACTGATATAAACAGTTTTCACATATAGGGTCTTTTTTATGGCCCAAGTCCAGTAATGTTAAGAACAGTATCTGACATCTAAAATATTACTGTCAGCAATAAGTATCACTATGTTTTAAAAAAGTTTTATTTAGGAAATATGAGAGAGAAGAGAGAAACACATGGAACTAAAATGAACAACACACTTCCAAGTCAGGATATAGGCAATGGTAGCATGGAGTGCACTAGATTTGTCTCTCTTTGGGGCCACATGGTCGTTTTAGGGGCTCTACCCCTCTCTGCTAGGGGGAAAGACATGCTGCTAGGGATTGAATTGGGAACAACTGATGCAAGGCAAACACTTTAACCTCTGTACTATCTTTTCAGCCTAGATTTATTATTAGTTTTAGGTTACAGTTTCAGCATTTCTTTTTCTGTGAGCAATTAAAAGAGATGAGCAAGTATGTATGTGTTTTTCTACAATCTGGATTGTGGTTGCTAAGCTTTGCCTCTGAATTCTGCTTTAGAAAGGCTTAACAGAATTTACTCAAAACTATGTCCATCTTTGAGATTTCAAGAGATCCTTTTTAGAGTCTCTTACAAGGACAGTGGGAAATCAACTTTCTTGAAGATGTGTTGTCATGAGTTTGCAAAGTTTGAGTAATTGGTTTAGGTGGTTTAGGTTTTCTTCCCTGTTTTTTTTTTTTTTTTGTCCATTCCCTTATCTGTGTTGCTGTTGTGCCGACTGGGTTTGATGCTTTTGTTATGACATGTTTGGTTCTGTCTTTCACATGCTTGGTGTGGTGTTCATGCCCAGCATTTTGGTGCTTGTTAGGGATCATGTATCTGATTCTGATGCACAGATACTTAGCTGCAGTTCTCCAGGGGGTTGCATCCATGTGTTAGAGACAACACATTGGTGAGCTTTATGGAACAAAGGTTCCAGACAGCAAAGTTGCAGGAGTGTGTGTGGTGCATGCAGCAGGGACCAATCTGAGGCAGTTGGCATGTCCGCAGGCTTTGAACATCGTGCAGGTTTTTTTTTTCTCCTTTTAAAGACGTAACTCAGTCCATGTTTTACTGAAATACCCAAAAGAACATGGTAGAATCAGGAATTATTCTGTCTGCCTTATTCTGTCAACTCAGTAGTATTATCAAAAATGGAAATTAGTTTTTATTTCTGTGAAACTACAAGCTACATATTATAGTAATTTCTGTACTTTAAAAATCTTATCTCTTGATTCAAATCAAGACAACAATGAGATATCATCTCACACCAGTGAGAAAGTCACTTACCAAAAAAAAAAAAAACTGGAAAGTATTTGTGTTGTTGGATGTAGTGAGAAAGGAACTCTGAACCAGCACTAATGGTGGGAATGCCAATGGAAAATTGTTGGGGCTTTTTCAGAAAATAAGAACAGAGCTGCCATATGATCTAGCAATCCCATTTCTTGGTATTTACCACAAGACACAAAAACATTCATTCTAAAGGACATATGCACACAATCAACTCAGGTGTTTAATAACAAATGAGTGGATAATGAAGACCTTGCATCTCTGCACGGGGGAATACTATGCAACTGTATTCAGTGATGTAATCATGCAATTCACTGACATTTGGATGGAACTGGAGGATCTTTTGTTAGATTTGAAGAAGGGCAAATGGGAATCAAAGCAATAGTACAACTGGAAGGTGCTTGCCTTGCATGCAGTCAAGCTGGGTTTAATTCCTATAACTCCGTATGGTCCCCCTAGGCTGCCAGGACTTATTCCTTAGTGCAGAGCCAGGAGTAAACCCCGAGCACTGCTCAGTTTGGTCCAAAAACAAAGCAATACAAAAAACACCAAACTACTGGATGATCTCATCTGTAGAATATAGAATAACTGGATGAGGGGATGCAGGATATTAAAGGAGGAGATACCTAGATTACCCTGGATCCTGCACTGTAGCACTGTCCTCCCACTGTTCAGGGTAGGCTGGAGCCATAGCACAGCAGATTACTCCTGGCTTTGCACTCAGGAATCACTCCTGGCTGTGCTCAGCCCTATTTGCTGTTCTATCTTTTTGGCCCACAGTTACATCTTTTGAAATTCCTGCTTGCATGTTGTCAGGTTAGCTCCATTACTTTGCCCATTTTTCTTCATAGTACCTGTAAAATCTCAGGCACGCTGAAGGTTGTGTGTTCATGGGCTCTCTGGACGGCTCTCTCTCACCGCCCACATTCGGTGCTCTTGAGTCGCCCTGTGTGGCCTGGATCAGGACGGCTGTTCTTTCTCTCAAGCTTGGGCCCCTCTCGGTCTGACTCTGGATCATTCCACCTGAGTCTACATTAGTTTATATAGCAATCATGTAAGGCGGTGACACAAAGGTAGGTTGAATATTAACAAATCAACAGAGGTAAGACCACTGCTCCAGGAGATTAACTCAAGGATAAAATCTCATCTAAAGAGATTACTCCAGATTACTAGGAGATCTGCTCAAGGGTGTGTTCTTTCCTCAGCTAGTAATCTACTTAAATAGTTGTAGTAAATCTACTTCTAATATTTCTAGCAATGTCATTCTGTATGAGCATAGTAAGAGATATAAACTTACAGTTTGGTTCTTCCTGAGGACATCTTACTATATATTCTGCAATCCTTCAGGCCAGGTTAGTCTTCCTAGCCCCAGCAGGGTCCTAGTCTCGTTGTTACTTTTGGATCATGACTGTTTTTGTCCATGATCATGCCCTCAACTTATAGTTGAGTATCATGGTGCTTTGGCCTGGCTCATTTTGATGCCAGGGTAACACACAGCTTGCCCTGGGTCCATTCAGTCCCTCATAGGGACCCTGCTTTTGGGGTGCTAGGAACTAAGGGCAACTGAGTCAAGAAAGCAGATGCCCAGGAGTAAATATTGTTTGGAGTCAATCAACTCCCAAGTTAAAGGCTCGAGCGGGCCCAGTAACGTCTCCATTGGAGATTTTGTTGTTACTGTGTTTGGCATATCGATTACATCACGGGTGGCTTGCCAGGCTCTGCCGTGTGGGCGAGATACTCTCAGTAGCTTGCCGGGCTCTCCAAGAGGGGTGGAGGAATTGAACTCGGGTCGGCCATGCTGGCTGCGTGCAAGGCAAACGCCCTACCGCTGTGCTATTGCTCCAGCCCGCATGGCAGAGCCTGGCAAGCTCCCCGTGACGTATTCGATATGCCAGACACAGTAACAACAAAGTCTCCGATGGAGACGTTACTGGGCCTGCTCGAGCAGATCGATGAACAACGGGAGGGCCTTTACCTTTACTCCCAAGTTAAAAAGCATAATATCAACTGTCTTCCTGTGTCCATACAGAAAGGACATTGCTTTAAGGTAAACTATTCAAGAGACATAAGGAGAGGAGAAAGGCAATATTAACTTATAATACAAGTTCAGTGCTCTGGGATGGGTGTGACCCACTACCTGAGGAAGGACAAAACAGTGTTCTCCTACAGTACCTTTTACAATTCTGTAATCAGATTTTCTTATATCATTCTAGTATAGGGTTCTTAAAGTGTGAAAATCCGTAACATTTAACAGTTTTTTCCCCCAATCAGGCTAATATCACTGTCACTGTCCATTGTCCTCCTGTTGTTCATTGATTTGCTCAAGCGGGCCCAGTGACACTGTGAGACTTGTTACCGTGTTTGGCATATTGAATATGTCACGGGTAGCTTGCCAGGCTTTGCTGTGCAGGCGCGATACTCTTGGTAGCTTGCTGGGCTCTCCGAGAGGGGCGGAAGAATTGAACTCGGGTCGGCTGTGTCAGCCGCGTGCAAGGCAAACACCCTACCCACTGTGCTATCGCTCCAGTCCCAGGCTAATATAGTTTACAATAATATTATATT
This sequence comes from Sorex fumeus, assembly GCF_029834395.1. NCBI lineage: Eukaryota > Metazoa > Chordata > Mammalia > Eulipotyphla > Soricidae > Sorex > Sorex fumeus. The sequence continues at coordinate 64,460,530 of NW_026606059.1, forward strand.
CATTATATTGTAGTTGAAGAACACTAAACACATTTTGTGGGTCTCTGTGGTTTAAAGTATTTTGAGAATAATTAAATATTGTCATTTCATCCATATTTTTGAGTTTTAATGGCGGTTACCTCGATGCTACATGATTATCTGATACAAGAAATTGAATGCAGAAATAGATACAAAAATCCAAGTGATATTAATAAAAGGCATCAAAATGGAGTCAGAAATATAGCTTAATGGACTAAGTGCATACCTCTCATGCAGGAAACTCAGGTTAGGTCCCCTGGACTGCACGGCCTCCTCAGCACCACTGAAAATAATGCCCAAGCACAGAGCAGTATCACCTAAATACTTGGTGATACTGGATGTGGGGCTCTTCCCAAAGATAAAAGCATAAGGCTACATAATTTTTCTGTCCCTGTTACTTTTTGAGAATATAAATATTTGATAAAAGTGTTAAAAGAAATGACATGTGCCATGATAGAAAATTTGTTCTAGAAAATAAAATTATTTTTCTTAAAAATGTAATTGTATGTCTGCTTGTAATTATTATAATTTAAAAACTATAAAAGTACATACATAAATACTGACCCAGTTACTTAATTTGGGGCCATAACTGGCAATGTTCAGGCTTAACTTGTGGCTCTGTGCTCAAGGATCTCTCCTGGTGCTTGGGGAACCTTCTGTGGTGTCAAGGATTGAACCAGGGTTGGCTGCGTGCAAGGCAGGCACTCCACCTGCTCTACAATCTGTCTGGCCCAGTGAATTTTAAATATTGATAGCTCTTATGTAGCCTGGGATCTTTTCTTTCTTTTTCCCCCACAAAAACTCCTTGATTGTTTTCATAAACAGGACTAGTGTTACAGAGTCATGAGCATGGGGGATCACTTGTGACTTATGTAATATCTATGTTTTTGTTTGAAGGAAAACAATTTTTTGGGGGGCTTTTGGGTCACACCAGGAGATGCTCAGGGGTTACTCCTGCCTCTGCACTTAGGAATCACTCAGGGGACCATATGGAATGCTGGGGATTGAACCCAGGATGGCTGCATGCAAGGCAAGTGCCCTACCAGCTGTACCATCTCTCCGCCCCTTGAAGAACTTTTAAGGCTTTTATGTATCTTTTTTAAAATATAGGGAGCATAATATCAATAAAAAGTATTAATTGAAAATATCCTCATGGTTTTACTGCCTTTGGTTGGTTAGAGGGAGAGAAAATGTTAGGATCTGAATGGTAGGATTTTTGCAATGGAATGTACACATTTCATGGCTTGTGAGAGAATGCTGCTAAAGTTAAGAACTGTATTCTTGCAGCAAAGGATGACTTCTAGCCAAGGTCACATAACTTCTAGTGATGAGGCACAAATATTTTCTGCTCTTTGAATCTTTTGATGCTCGACCCTGACATACCACATTGAACTTTGCTTGTTTCACAAAATAATTGCTTCTACAGCTGAGTTATTAAGGATCTTTTCTAGATTCCTTAGCATTGCATCCTATCTGTTTCAGCCTTGTTATTGTGAATAGAGCTCTGACCAAAGCACCTAAATTTACTTTTTATGATGGAATTAAAAGTACTTTGGAGTAGAAGTTAGACTAATATTTTGTTTTGTTTTGGGGTAATTCTCTGTTTTCGTGGGAGACCAGTGATTTGCATATAGAACCCAGGGCTCCTGCATGTAAAGCTTGAACATTAAGCTCTCTCCCAACCCACGGAGTTGTAATCTCCCCTATCATTTAATGCTTCTGTGTCTGCTTTTTTTTAATGTTTCCTTTCCTCTAAAATGGGAAAAGATTACTGGCTTGATGGAGCGGGTATGAGGATTAAATGAGTAAATGGAAGTAACTGAGGTTGGTGGCATGGGACTCCTTGAGCACATCCAGGAGTGGCCCTTGAGCGCAGAGGTAGGGATCACTGTGCCTTGAGCACAACCGGGTGTGTGTGTCCGCCCCCCCCCCCCCCCACACACACACCCCAAACCTATATATCAGATCTTTGGCTATCTATCTATCTATCTATCTATCTAGTCAAAAGCTTGTATGCCAGTTATTCAGATCAGGAAATTTTTTTTGACATCTAAATGGTTCTTACTCTTAAATTTGAATGCAATTCCACTATATTCTTTTTTTGAACTAAAGAATTGGGATTTTTAGTGTGTATGTGTAGAAAATGTGTAGAAAAAAGAACCTCCAGATCCGAGCACATCTCTTTGATTCCACTATTCTTCCTGCATTAACATACGCCTCAGAGACCTGGGCCCTATGAAAACAGGATGAGAACGCTATTTGGGTCTCTCAAAGAGGAATCGAAAGAGCTATGCTTGGAGTATCACGCTTCACTCAAATGAGAGATGGAATCCGGAGTTCCGACCTCCGTCAGCGCTCAAGAATCAGGGACACTGTCTCGTTTGCCAAGGCATCAAAAATTAGATGGGCTGGGCATGTAATGAGATTTAAAGACGACCGCTGGACTAGAGCCATTACTGACTGGATTCCATGGGACATCAAAAGATCATGTGGACGCCCACCTACGAGATGGACAGACTTCTTCACCAAGACCCTGAATGATAGGTTTGAGGCTGTTCAAGTTCCTAGAACAAGCAGATGCCATTGGGCTGCGCTAGCACGCAACAGGGATGAATGGAGATGTTACTGGCTCCCGCTCGAGCAAATCAATGAGTAACGGGAAATCAAGTGATCAAGTGATTGGCCCTCCCATTGTTCATCGATTTGCTCGAGTGGGCCCAGTAACGTCTCCATTGGAGACTTTGTTGTTACTGTGTCTGGCATATCGAATACGTCACGGGGAGCTTGCCAGGCTCTGCCTTGCGGGCGAGATACTCTCAGTAGCTTGCCGGGCTCTCCGAGAGGGGCGGAGGAATCGAACTCGGGTTGGCCATGTTGGCTGCGTGCAAGGCAAATGCCCTACCGCTGTGCTATCGCTGCAGCCCTGGTGAAAGGGTCAGAATGGGTTTAATAAAAATGGTGGATTTTCTTTAAAATGACAAGGAAAGGGAACAGAATAGTGGATAAATCAACTTAGGTTGGATCCCCTATACCCCATATGAGCCATTGAACCCAAGAATTTTATTTTAAATGACCCCCACATTCAGTTACCTTTAGGTGGGGTTGTGTGTGACCTAGTGTAAGAAGCTAGGCTGTATTGCAAAGATTTCTAAACTTTATTTGGCTTATCATTTCCTTTCCAAACAAAGAAACAAACAAGCAGACCAACTGAAAAACCCCAAATTAATCACTGCCCTGTTGGAAATCTGTCTTTAAGCAAATAAACAGAACCCTCCTTGGTTGCACTTGCAACCATTAGTACTACCACTTCCTCCCTGCGTTGTCTCAGTGTCTCCCGGTGAGGGGGCAGTATCTCCCACTGTGGGAGATACCGCTCTAGAGATTTGAGTGTGTTCTTTTTAAGTGTCCTCCATGGAGAGAGATTTGAATTCACTGAATTAGTCCTCGTTACAGGCTTTAAGCTTACACTTATCCCATTTGTTGTATTATTCCTATGAATTGTCTTTTGCAGAGAGTTGGACTACTCTGCATTTCCCATCTCTTAGTTTGGGTACTGTTTCTGATCATTTTTGCCTTAAAACAATGGTCTTCTAGAATTATTTACCTTGATTTTAATGGTTTAGTCATCTCATTAATAGGGCTAAGTGTCTACGAATTTAGGTGATGTAGACAAGTTGGTTTATAGTAACTCAGTTTTTTCTTACTCTTTTTAACCATCTATATCAGTTTTTCTTCCTCCTCCTCTTTCTCCTCCTCTTCCCTTTTTCATCCTTTTTCTGTTTCTGGGTTACACCAAGTCATGGTCAGGGCTTACTTCTGGCTCTGTGCTCAGGAATCACTCTTGATATTGCTCAGGAAACCATCTGGTGCTGTGTTGAACCCAGGTAAGGCAAGCCCACTCCCACTGTACTATCCTTGTCCTGCTATTTCTTTTTTCTTTGCTTTTTTTTTGTGGAGGGGTGGTCACACCCGGCATTGCACAGGGGTTACTCCTGGCTCTGCACTCAGGAATTACTCCTGGTGGTGCTCAGGGGACCTTATGGGATGCTGGGAATCGAACCCGGGTCAGCCGCATGCAAGGCAAATGCCCTACCTGCTGTGCTATCGCTCCAGCCCCGGTCCTGCTATTTCTTCTGTTTTTTAAGTGTGAAAATAATTGTCCTTGGTAGGTAAATCAAATAGGAATTAAATAATTTTCATCCTTTATAATTACAAAACAGTACTTTTGTTCACTTCTTGAATATCAAGTGATAGGCCCCTTGTAATATATTTGTTAAACGTTATTTCATTTTTAATACTTTCAGTAACACTATGAAAGTAACCTATGAAATAGCTTTGTTTTGCACATTAGTAATTGAAGATTTAGAAAAATTACATTTCAAAGGTTGCAGCTAGTAGATGCTAAAAATGGAACTTATGGTCATACCTAAATGACTCTTCAAAACCTATTTTCTGTCTTTCAGTAGTTTCTTTTTTATATAGGAATAATAAGGTTTGTGCACTTTGTAGATTTCACGTTTTGAAGGTCTGCCAATCTAACTAGATGTTGTTCTGTATTGCTATTTTTCCATACTAAGTGCTTGCTCTTTAAGGTCTAGATTTTTATTGAGGTGAATTATCTCTTTTAGGTTTTTTTTCGGGGGGGGGGGCGTCACACCTGGCGTTGCACAGGGGTTACTCCTGGCTTTGTACTCAGGAATTACTCCTGGCGGTGTTCAGGGGACCATATGGGATGGTGGGAATCGAACCTGGGTTGGCCACATGCAAGGGAAACACCCTATCCACTGTACTATTGCTCCAGCCCCATTTTTCAGTATTTTTACCACAGTTTTTACTTCATTACTATTACTGTTACTATTGTTTTTAGTGATTGCTATAGTTACTGGCATGAAAGTCATCTTTTTTGTTAGTAAAGTATGCCCAAGCTTTGGACTTGGCTTAAATTTTTACATTTTTTACTTTCTAGATATGTGACTGTTAGGCATTTATTCCGTTTTATTCAGTCTTCTTATTTGTCACTGTCACTGTCCTCTCGTTCATCGATTTGCTCGAGTGGGCCCAATAACGTCTTCATTGTGAGGCTTGTTACTGTGTTTGGCATATCGAATACACCACAGGTAGCTTGCCTGGCTTTGCCGTGCGGGTGAGATACTTTCGGTAGCTTACCGGCCTCTCTGAGAGGAGCAGAGGAATTGAACCTGGGTCAGTCGGGTCAGACGTGTACAAGGCAAATGCCCTACCTCTGTGCTATTGGTCTAGCTTGTGGTAATTATGATTTGACGGCTAATACATGCAAAATAGATTCTTGTCTAGCACAGTGTTTAATAATTGTAACTTTTTATCTAGGTTGGATTTATCTCAGTAATGATGTTTTACTTGAAGCTTTATCAACAGAAGACTAACAATCATTTTGATGTTTAACATGTTTTTTGCTGAAAACTTTATTTTGTATCTTAGATCTTTATCCATTAGTCTTGAGGTCATGGACTTAAATCAAGTAATACTACTTTTATGTCAATACTATGTGCCAAGCACTTATGCAGCTCGGTCCATATATTAATGAGCTCACATTCAGTTACTGTTTTATGGGGGAGCCTTCAAGTAGTGCTTAGGATGTGCTCAGGAACCCTTGTGGGGGCACTCCTGGTGCTGCTCACCTTGACTGTGTGGGCCTGATGGTCAGGGTCAGCGCTTAGGCCTGGTTGCTTGTGCCCAGTCCCTGCGGCCACCCCAGCGTTGCTTGTGAACCACCAGGCTATACCTGTCAGTGCTGGGAACGAGACATGTGGTGGCAGGAATGAGAGGGGGTTAAAGCATGCAGGCATGTGCATGTAACACCAGCCCTTTGACAGTCTTCTTGGTCCAGCAACTGTTCTTAATGAGGACTGTTTCTGTGAACTCTTAAATTAATTGCCTGTTCAACCATGCAGTGCTACCTCTTTATGGAAAGTATTAAAGGTGTGAATAATTTGAGAGTCGATCATTTCATTAGAGGCTATTTGGTGTAGTCTTCTGGTGGGGGCGAATGAGATTGTGCTGGAGTCTGGGTTCTCTCTCTCCCCTGTTTTCCACGGGCTTCTTCTTGGATGTATGTTTCCATTGTTGCTTCCTCTGACTAATGAGGTGCCTTTTTCAGGAACTGTCTTGACATGTGGAGAATTTGTCCAAGGATTTTGTTTTCGCATGTCCAGATAATTGAGGTCTTTATCTCTGTATCTCAATGATGGCTTCATTCTCAATGTCAGGAAATTATCTTCCCGTTAACAAAGGTTAATAGGATCATGTCTTCTACTCACCTCAGATTGAACTGATACTGTGTGATTTGATGGAGGAACTTCTGGATGCTAAACCTTGGGGAGTCTTAACCTGAAGGTCATGAGGGCTGTAATAGGTGTTTTTGATGTCTCCAAACTCCGGAGTTTCGGTTGTATAGTTAGACAATGTGAGCATTATATTTCAGTATAAGGGTGAAGAAAATTATTCCTGAGAGTGCTGTTAAATACCTTTGTAATGTTTATAAACTAACTAGGATGATACAAAGAAAATAACTGTAAGAAAGGTTCTAAAATTACCTTCTGTACTTTTGGTTAGGTGGTTTTGAAGATAATCAAACATTATCAAGAAGAAGGACAAGGAACGGAGGTGGTGCAGGGTGTGCTTTTGGGCCTTGTGGTAGAAGATCGCCTGGAAATTACCAATTGCTTTCCATTCCCTCAGCACACGGAAGAAGATGCTGATTTTGATGAAGGTAAGGGTAGTCATTTCAAATATGTTTTTAACATAGACACATAATTTTGTTTAAATCAATTCTCGTAACTTTTGATGTGACTAGAATTTGTTAAGCTCTTCTAGTTCACTTGATTTGAGTGTTGGAAAATTCATAATTTTTATGATTTTTATGAAATATTTACATGAAGTATATGTGTCTTAATGGGAATTGCTTTTACTTCCTTATTTTTTGGGCTTTGGACCCAGCTATTTTTGGTACCGTGCACAGAGTGACCCCCAGTGGTACTCAGGACCATATGTGGAGCCCAAAATAGAGCTGGACAAAAAGCAAAAAAATGTATTACCTCTTGTGTATTTGACTTCATGGTTCAGATTTTAATAATTTGTCTAGAGCCTGTGCTGGTGAAATCAGCTTGCTCCATATCTTCATAATATCTTATATCATGAAGGATAAGATTCAGGGACCTTTTACAATGTCCATTTCCTTTTACAATATTTTGACAAGTTTTAATAGATGAGTTGAAACTAATTACTTCATAAGAAGACACTCTACCATTGAAGGAGAACTGATTTTTTTTTTGTGTGTGTGTGTTATGTGTATGACTAGTTATTATAGTTAAAAACGTATACCAAGAGCTCAAGTTTAACTTTATAAAAGTTTAGCCATATGCAAGGCAGGTGTCCTAATCTTTGTACTATCTCTCTAGCCCCTGCCTTTGTGTGTGTTTGTGGTGGTGGTGGTGGTGGTGGGGGGGAGGCAGTGTGTGTGTGGGGTGGAGACTCTGACATACCCAGCAATGCTCAGGGCTTACTCCTGAGTCCAGCCCCTGATTTTAGATCTTGATCTTTGGAACTTAAATCTCTTTAATGGACTTGAGGTAATTGACTAAAGTGTTATCTCACATTTAACATACATGTTTAAGAAACTCAGTTAAAAAAATGCGAAAACCTTGTGGGTTTTTTTTTTTTTTGGGGGGGGGGATGAAAGGTTTCAAACCTAGCAGTCTCAGGGTTTATCCTGGTTTTGTGTGGAGGGATCAATCATGGTTGGTTTTGGGAGACCATATGGGATTCTGGGGATTGAACCCACTTTGGCCACATGCAGGGCAGGGCAAGTGCCGTAACTGCTATACTATTGCTCGTTGGTCTTGTGAGTTTTTTTTTTTAATGTATGTTGTGCATAAGCGGTTGTTTCTTTTTATAATAAAAGCTTTTATTGCCTCATTCTTCAGAGTAGGAAACTGAATACAATAAACATATTGTCTAAAATCATATAAACAAGAATTGGTGGATGAGTTTGAAGTCCCATCATCTTCCTAATGTATGTTTCTTTAGGTAGTGAGACAAGTGGTTTTTGGGTGCCAGGTGCAGAATAACATTGTTTTGTATCTGAAAACTACGTTTACTTTCCTTTTTTTTGGCTATACATGACAGTGCTTAGGAGCTTTTCCTGGCTCAGCACTCAGGTGTCATTCCTGGAGGTGGTAGGGAACCATATAAGATGCTGGAGATGAAACCCAGGTCAGCCACATGCAAGGCAAATCCCCCCTACCTGCTGTACTCTCGCTCTGCGCTTCTCTTTGTTTATTTATTTTTTTATTTTATTTTATTTTTTATTTTTGCTTTTTGGTTCACGCCTGGCATGCTCAGGGATTACTCCTGGCTCTGCACTCAGGAATTATTCGTGGCGGTGCTCGGGGGACCATATGGGATGCTGGGAATCGAACCCTGGTGGGCTGCATGCAAGGCAAACGCCCTACCCGCTGTGCTATTGCTCCAGCCCCTCTTTGTTTATTTTTAAAAGCAAATAGAATTTTCTGTTTTTCTTTCACGTGATAATTGAAGACAATGCTAACCTGCATTTCTTCATAGTTGCGTGTAATTGTTTTGAATTTTAAATTCTCTCAATCTATTTTCTTTAATGGACATTAGTACATGGTCACATTAAGTTTTTATGCAATCTAAAGAAAATTTCGTCATTATATAGGTGTATCTCAGAATACAATGGTCCTACATAATGATCATGGTATAGACTCACTGCTTCTCTATTATTTTATGCCACTTCATACTATTATTTGGGGAAGGATCTTCTGCATTCCATCGGCGGACGTAAATTATTTGTCAAATATTCCATACTTCTAGAGATTTGCTTTCTTTATTTTTGGTTTGCTTGATGTCTCATGTAAAGCGGAGCTCTCTCATCTGTGGTGCAAATATGTTTCAAATTCAGGGTTAGCACACTGATCTGGGGGGTCCTGCTTTGATATGTACATTTTCCTTTTTTTTTTTTAGAACACTCTTATTCTTGTTCATATATGTTATATTCCTGCTACAGTGGTATAGTTTGGTGGTTATAACAGAGACCATATGAACACCAAGTTCGAATTGTGTTTCTGGTTTTTGTTTGGGGGCCACACCTGGCAATACTCAGGGGTTATGCCTGGCTCTGCACTCAGGAATTCCTCCTGGTGGTGCTTGGGGAACCATATGGGATTCTGGGGGTGTTGGCATGTGCAGAGCAAGCACCCTACCCACTGTACTACCACTCTTGTCCCCAAACTTCAATTGTTTTTACTAACGTTATCTTTTTGTTTGTTTTTTGTTTTTTTTTTACTTTTTGGGTCATAGCCAGTGATGCCAGGGGTTATGCCTGGCTCTGCACTTAAGAATTACTCCTTGCCATGCTTGGGGAGCCATATGGGATGCCAGGGGGTTGAACTGGGGTTAGCTGTGTGCAAGGCAAACACCCTGTCCTATCACTACCCTACCCTATCACTCCAGCCCTTCCTTATCCTTCAAGACAAAAGTTTGACTACCCTTTTCCCACATACGGTCTTCTCTTGTTTTCCGCATTTCATAAAGCTAAAGAATAAGGTCAGTGTTCTGTCTTTTCATCATAAATTTAAGACTTTTTTGTTTACTGTTCATTTTAACATTGATCCTGTGTCTGGAATGTATAAATGGGCACTGTAATGAAAATAGTGTATTACTTGGTCTTCTTTCCACCAGTGCATCAGTAAAGTATTAGAATAAATAGGTAGTTTCTGCTTTCATTAAAATACCCCAAATGAATGCAGTTAAAACAGAAGGGACCACTTTGACAATGATAGTTGGGAATGATCACTCTGGACAAGAACTGAGTGCTAAAAGGAGGTAAGATGATATACATAATAACCTTTCAGTAACAGTATTGGAAACCACAGTGCCTAAAAGGAAATAAGTAAGGAAAAGGAAAGGGAGAGTCTGTTACAGAGGCCGGGATGGTGGTGGAGGACTGGGGACACTGGTGGTAGAAAATGTATGCTGGTGAAGGGATCAGCATTGAAACATTGTATAACTGAAACCCAGTCACAAGCAACTTTGTAACTGTGTTTCTCAGTGTGGTTCAATTTAAAAAGCAAAAAAAAAAAAAACCCCAAAATAAAACCCCAAATCTTCTCTCCCCCGCCAAATGTTGAATAGTTAGTTCATGTTTAGGGAAGCTTTATGTAGCTTTTAGGGAAAAAAGGCATTTAGTTTGTAGTTGCAGACTTGTGACCAGATATTGTGGGAAGTTAAAGATGAGGCCACAAAATTCATGTAGGAATCTTAACTGGTCTCTATTCTTAGGATACATGTGACACTGAATAATTTCACCCCTGAACTTGTATTTTTTTTTTTCCCTCAGTAAAAACTCAGTAGGTTTTAGGGGTCGGAGGATAGTACAGTGGGTAGGGCATTTGCCTTGCACGTATTTGACTGGATTTGTTTTCAGCATCCCGTATGGTCCCCCGAGCACCATCAGGAATAATTTCTGAGTGCAGAGCCAGGAGTAACTCCTGAACATTGCCGGCTATGATCCAAAAAACCAAAACCAAATAAACAAACTCAGTAGGTTTTAATTGCTTGCTAAGTATTAGAGTCATAGTTGAAGGACAATTTTCTTGCAGACTTTTTTAGGTGGTGGTATTTTAGATTATGAACAAAATGGGCATACAGTTTCTCTTCTTGTTTTTGTCCATGAATTATCATTTTGTGCTTTAAAAAATTTTAAACCATTCAAAGGTTTAAAATTTTGTTTAAAATTTAGACTAAATCAATATTATCTAAAATTTAAAATTTAAACCTTTGAAAAATGGTTTAAATTTTGGTGACCCTTTATATTACAGAATTTATTTGCTTATTGTGAGATAGCTTATGAGAGAATATGCACTTTAAAAAAATTGGTTAGAAAAAACTCAAATTCCCATTAGGGGGCACTATTATCAAGCTTAGAAGAATTGGAGACTAATTTGTTTTCTCAGACATGCAACCCGAGGCTTAGTAAAAGGGAAAAATATTTTCATCTGATAAGATTCAGATACTGTTTTATACAACTGAATTTCTTAAATATGTTATAAAGTGAACTGAATTGAACACAGATCCAATAACTCACTGTCTTGTTTTCCAACAGACTAAATCAATTTAATATTGCAGGTGATATAAGAAACTTGCTTTATTGTACACCATAGCCAAATCCATAATTTTTATATTTGGAGTCAACAGATTTTTTTATTTCGTTCTCTTTAAGTCAGTTACAATAGATGATCCTTGGAGTTCAAAATAAATCTTTGAAAAATAAAGTGTGAAGACTATATTGTACTACCAAAATGCAGTTAGGGGAATGAAGTGGTGGCTAGCTTATGAAGCAGACTGTATGAACGTGCAGCATGTGTACCGAAATACTCTGCAATTAAGTCACAAGGCAATAGCGTTAGCTTTTTTATTTTTCATGTGCTCATTTTGTTGATTTCCATTTCTCAGTTTTGATATTAGAACCAGAAATAGAAGGTAAAAATATATTTTGATGAACCTTTTGAAGTAAAAAGCAGTGGGTCTTAATCCAATTTCAAAGACTACAGTAAGAATGGGCAAAAATGTAGTAAGGTGATATTTTCATGGCATAGGTGTTTTGTTTTTTAATTGCTGGGGTTTGAATAACTGTAGGATTATATTATATTCACAATACTTTCTACATAGGTCAAGCACTTCTTACATAAGTAAGCCACATGGTTTACGGTGGGGAAAAATCTCTGCCTAATGGAGTGCTTCCTGAAGCTTCTCCTTCCCATCTTGGACTGCTTGCAGCCCACACTTAGGGCAGAATTTCTGAAACCTTGCTGATGATTGCTGTTTCAGCTCTGATTGTTGTCGAGTTCAGGGGAGAATTGAAGCAGAATAGAGAAATGCTATTTTGCTATTTTTTAGGTAGATGGGGACTTTTCATAACAAGGCATGGTGTTTACTTCATATTTCTTTCTACTTGCTCCAATAGTGATCATTTTAACGGTGAGATATTCATGTTGTAGATAATACTGTTTTGTGTTTTTCTAGGAGAGTTTTTCTTGGTGGAATTGTTAAAAAAAATATGCAGTTTCAGAATATATTTTGGAATTTATTTGATATGCTTACCACAGATCATTAGATACAGGTATAAAATATATTAGAAGAAATTAGTTCTCAGCATTCAACTTAGCATTTGTCTAGGAAATTTTATTGTGAGTGGTTAAAAGATCCATAGATTTAAAATCTTAGTTAAAATTTTGAAAGATTTTAAATGGAAAAGAAAAATTCAGAAATAAAGAATTGTGAAACCAAATTTATATAATTCTAGAGTAAGGGAGCAAAAAGTGATTGGAATGTCCAGATGTGAACTATTAATTAATTCCTTTTCTGATATGACTTCAGAGAGATGAATTTTTTTTTTTTTGGTCTGTGGATGTTATTTATACTGTAGGAACTTTTTTTTGAACATTTTGTCTTGTGAGTTCGTTTCCATTCATATTTACAGGCCCTCATGAATAATATGTCATCACTGAAAACAAAGGACAACTTATTTTAATGTATATTTAACTTATCTCTTTAAGTTATTTGCTTTTTGCGGGGAGGGGCATACATAGCAGTGCTCAGGGAAGATGCCCCTGGCTCTGTGCTCAGAGGTTACTCTCTGCAGTGCTCAGGGACTACGTGCTGTCAAAGATTGAACCCAGACCTGCCACATGCGAAGTATGTGCTTTGCTCATCAAGCTATCTCTCCCAACCTCTTTAATGTTCAGAGATATTGTGCTTCCTGACAATATTCTTTACATTTTGTTGCTGCATTTGCCTTTAGGCAGATAAGTTGTTTTTAATATCTAGGTTATTTTGCTGCATTAAAAGACTGGGCAGTAATTTAGTTCCATATTTATAGAAACTGGAAGCCCGTGGCCCACTTTTTTCCATTTAAAATACTTTTCAAAAATACTTTCTTTAAAAAGTACTTTTTAACAATACTTTTTCTTTTTTAAAGCTAAAGAATTGTAATTTACAAAGTTATTGATAGTTGAGTTCTGGGCAAAAAATGTTTCAACACTGCCAGTGTCACCTTCCCTCCACCAATATTCCTGTGTTCCTTTCCCACCCCCAACCCTCACCCCATCTCCCGCCTGTCAACTTGATTGGCACATTACGAAGTTTCAGTGGTTGGGCCAGAGGGACAGCACAGCGGGTAGGGCATTTGCCTTGCATGCGGCTCACCTGGGTTCAATCCCCGGCATTCCATATGGTTCCCCAAGCACTTCCAGGAGTGATTCCTGAGTGCAAAGCCAGGAATAACCCCTGAGCATCGCTGGGTGTGACCCAAAAAGCAAAGCAAAACAAAGTTTCAGTGGTTGCAGCTTTCCATTTAAAATACTTAAGTATTAGATATTTACTATATATTTCATTTAAATGAAATATCTGCAGTCAGATAAAAAAAATTTTTTTTTCCTTTTTTGGGTCACACCTGGCTCAGGGATTCCTCCTGACTCAGGAATTACTCATGATGGTGTTCGGGGGGACCATAGGGATTGCCGGGGATCGAAACTGGGTCACCCACGTGCAAGGCAGATGCCCTACCTGTTGTACTATGGCTCTGGCCATGAGAACATCTTCTCTTGATTAGAATTTTCCTAGGTGCCAGGGATTGAATTTGGGTTGGTCACATATAAGGCAAGCACCCTGCCAGCTGTACTATCTCCAAGGATGGCCATACAGTTTGTGATTTGGAACTAGTTTAACCTAAATCTTGGGACTGGAAATACAGTACAGAGTGTAAGGGCACTTTCCTTGCAGATGACTGACCTAGGTTCAATCCCCAGTATACTGTACAGTCCCCTGTGTACAGCTGGATGTGACCCAAAAACCAAAATGAGAAAGCAGATTCCCCCCCCCCCAAAAAAAAACAACCCCCAAACACTAAACCTAAGGTCTAGCGATCTAGCTCAGTGGAAGAGTGCTTCCTTTGCATGTATAAGAACCTGGGTTTTTTCCCCAACACTGCAAAAACTGCACACACCAAAATGCCCCCCCAAACCTAAATTGTACATGTTTTCAGATTTAGATATGTAAAAATTCAAGCATAAGAATAATTCTGTTATTTTTGTGCCCCCTTTTTTTTTTTGCAGTTTGGGTGTCTGAAGAATTTTAATAGAGGAGTAAGAACAAAGTCTTGCTTTATTTCAAAATCTGGAAAAGTATATTTGTGTTATGTTCATATTCTAAAGTTTTAAGTTACCCAATTCCCCTTTCAAATGAGTTGAGAAAATTATTATTGGTTTTTGGGTCACACCCCATGGTGCTCAGGGCTTGCTGCTAGCTCTGCACTCAGGGATCAGTCCTGACAGGGCTTGTGGACCATATGCGGTGCTGGGGATCGAACCCATGAAGGCTGCATGTAAGGCCAGTGCCCTACCTGCTGTACTGTTGCTCCGGGTCTCTGTTGAGAAACTCTGGTGCGTGGAAAAGATACGTTATTGAAATGTGGTCCAGGTAAGAAATGCGGTCAAGATTTTTCTGCCTAAAGAAATTAGAGCTTTGCGCTGTGCCTTCCCTTGGTCCCTAAAGCATAAGTGCTATGGTTTGGAAAGAAGCCAAGTAAAACCTGTTCAAATTTTGTGCAGACTTAAAGTAATACTTTAAGATTTGAAAATTACAGGTGGATACAGTACTTAAATAGTATTTAAAATTCCTAAGTTTCCCAAGTCTAAAAATGTAATCCTTAAATTACTGTACTCAGTGGTTTAGATTTTAATTAAATAAAAATTGTCTTACTTTTGAACCACAACTTTAGGTATAGGTATTTGAATTTATTACTAAACATTTAGGTAATAACCATTAAAAATGAACTATTTTGACACTAATTAAAATGTCAAAAAGCCACAGTTATTGTGTGTAACCAAAGATCCTTTGCTGTTTATTTTTCTAAATTTTGCTTTGCCCTCTCCAGTTACAGCTTGCTTCCTATCTTGCCCGGGAAAAAGCAGGACTTGGCTTCATCCCACAATTAAATAAACGGTCAGATCTGCAAGTTTCATGAATTGATATGTAATTAATTATAATCATCTCTGATGGTTTGGTCGTGTATTAGGTTCCAAACTCTCCTTTATATTAAAAGAGTCATATCTTAGTCATACCACTGAACTGTTTCATTTTAAACTTATCTCTCCAAGTGAAATTTTTGCGGTTCTTGAAACTTTAGTTTTATTTAGAGTGTTTCTACTTATCTTTCACACTGCACTTTTTTTTGCCTTTTAAAGATAAAACAGTTTTTTTCCCCTTAGTTCAATTTAGATGTTTTCTACTAGAAGATATAGGCAATAGTTATTTTGCCCTTTAACAATATAATTGCTTAATAAACAGTCTGCTTCCATCTTCCTCCCTTCCTCTCGTCCATACACATGTGCCCTTTGTTTTACCTACAAACATTTATTTATGTATGTATGTATGTTTCGGGGATCACACCCCGTGATACTCAGGTCGATACTCCTGGCTCTGCACTCAGGAATTATTCCTGGTGGTGCACTGGTGAACCATTTGGGTTGTTGAGGATTGGGTATTGGGGATCAGCTGTGTGCAAGGCAAACACCCCACACTGCTGTCATTCAGCCCCAACCTACAAACGTTTTAATATACATACTACCCTCCTTAGGCTGGTAAGAAAAATCATAAAATCGTTGCAACAGCCACTCTACCAATATATCTATTGCTTTTCTATATAGATAAGTGGTCTTCAGCCACAGGTATAGAGCAGTGCAGTAAAAGCCTTAGTTGGGGTTCCTCAGGTTGGTGGTATGCTGCCATCCCAGCAGGCAGAAGCAGCAGGTTCAGTTGCCATGCAGGTACCAGTTGTCCTCAAGCCACTAGAGCTTCCAGTTTTATTTGATCTGCTTTTGCTTTACTTTCAGCTGCCCCATTTCGCCCCTTCCCCGCACTCCTCTTCCTATGTTATTCATTCTATGCATCAGTAATTCTGTGGGAACTCTATGCCAGGCATTGCCACTGGCCAGTGTGTGCCTTTATCTCTGCAGATCTGGTGGTTTATTGAAGCATTTGTTATTTAAAGAACTTAGCTGTTCTTTAAAGTGCAATTTAAACCAATGTATTTGATTTAAGTGTGAGGATTTTTTAAATTATTTTTTAAGCAGATTTAAAATAATTTTATTATTTTGTAACTTCTAAAATGTAGAACTATGTCATGTTTTTCACTTTATATTAGAAATTTCCATTTTTTAGAGGGTGGGACACACCATGCGTTTTTCAAATCAGGGATGCTGGGGCAGGAGTGAGGTAGGATCAGGGAGTTGAGCCTGGGCTTCCTGCTTGTACAGTTTGTGCATTTTCTCTTTGTGTTGTCTTCTGTGCTTAGAAATTTTGATTTTTTTCTCTTAATTGCTTGCAACTTCCCACACAGTAAATAAAAGCAGCCAAATAGATTTAAGGCTTCCAGTCAAGACATTTAGCGGTGTTTTAGTTTCTCCTTAAATGAAAAAATTTCCTCCTCCTTTCACTACTCCATGACCATGTGAAGCCTGAAACCATTGATACGTAAAACATGCAGAAGATCCGCCATTTTAGGGCGGTGAAGTTTTGTTTGTAATACCTAGGTGGAATGGAACTATTTTCTTGGGGGAGCAAATGAAGAATGGGAAGGTAAAGGCATAATGTAAAATAGCTTATTATAAGCCATATCTATGTTACTGCTGGTTTTTGGAGATATTTCGCTTGGTCACTCTATTCCGATATTTCAGTCAGACTCCAGATTTGTGTTTCTTTCTGAATTGTCTTCTCATCTCATCAGCCTGATAAAATTCCTTATATATGAGCTGGAGTGATAACACAGTGGGTAGGGTGTTAGCCTTGCATGTGGTCGACCCCAGTTCGATTCCTCCGCCCCTCTCAGAGAGTCTGCCAAGCTACCGAGAGTATCCCGCCCACCCCGCAAAGCCTGGCAAGCTACCTGTGACGTATTCAATATGCCAAAAACAGTAGCAGCAAGTCTCTCAATGGAGATGTTACTGGTGCCCACTTGAGCCAATCGATGAACCGTGGGAGGACAGTGCTACAGTGCTGTATGGAAATGATGTATGGATAGCTTTGATTTATTGGAGACGGGGGCTGGGTCACAGCCTTCAGTGCTCAGGGACTGCTCTTAGCTCTGTGCTCAGGAGTCACTCTTGGCAGTATTCTGAGGACCATATTTGATGTTGCGGATGAACCCTGGGTTGACTGCATGCAAAACAAATAAATGCCTTACCTTCTTTAGTCATCTCCCCTCTTCCCCCTCCCCCATAGTTTTTAGTTGAGAAAATTCTTAAAATCATTCTTGGACAGATATTAAAACTTTCTGAAAGTTCTAAAAGGAAAGAGGTTTATATTGAGTATTCACCAACATTCAAATAAAATTCTGGCTTATTTTTATAAACAGTGGGGGCTCTCCAGCCTCAGTTTTCACATTTGCAGGCAGAGTGGTCAAATAAGAACTACTATACCTCTTCCAGCAGAGGGACAGTTTGGCCCAGGGAGACCAGGTTTAAACTTAGTGATCATTGAAAAACTAGGAATCTAACATGCCCATCTATACACTCCTTCACAATTTAGGAGAGCGCCACTTACCTTATTTTGTGAAAATCACTGAGGTAATAGATGACTGCAGTTGTCACTTTGAGAGGCATAATATATTTAATATATTAGGAGATGACTTCGTGTTATCATTTGTCCTGTCAGTACAGTTGGAGACAAATGATTGTTGAATCTAACACTAAACTTCAGAAAGTTTATTAATCTTCTGGTTTATACTAAATTTAATATACATTGGTTGAAAGGGGGGAAATCTAAACTTTATGTCAATAGAAAATTAGTGTTGTTTGAACATGCACCAATAGATTAGATACTTTACAGTTACTTAAATGCTTAAATTAGCACAGCTTCAAGTTGCTGCTACATAGGATGGGATGAAAAAACGAATTGAATTGATCTGGATTGGTTAAGGGAGGATAATATATTCTTACAAATGGCACTGAATGCAGTTACGAACAATACTTTGAATAGCTGGTGTAATTTGACTTTGGAAACTAGTGCCTGATGACACAGGAAAACTTTCTAGAATGCATTGCTTTGCAGATGACTTAAGCAGACAATACTGATACAGCCTGTCATGTGAATTTCCTTCTTTACTCAGTACACAGTATGGTTAAGTGGTATGTTGTGCAATGCTTCCAATCTGCTGTGACTGCCATCTGTGCAAGCAGCGAGCATGGAAAGGAAATGGATCGGGTGTAAGGAATCTGTGTGAACACTGGGTGCCACTCATGAAACACTCAGCAGCTACTGATTTTCTTTCCTAACCAGTATAACCAGCAGTGTGTGCTCTGGAGGTGTGCAACACACACAACTCTCACACACTGAGAAATCTAGGGATAGTAACTGTGTTCCTGGGACCCTGGTTTTCTCTGCTTTGTAAAATACTGTTTATTGCTTCAGGGTTTGGCATCATTGTTGAGGTACAGTTAGTAATCCTAGCATTTTTCACTTTGCCTAAGTGGAGTCTTTTGGGGAAGTGTTTATGCTATTAAGAAAGCAAGCTTCCTGGGAGTAGTAATATCTATAGGTGGGAAGTTGCTTCAAAATCTTACAAGTTGGAAACAATAGGGAATCATGAATGATGGTAAGAGAAATTGATCTGCAGAATCTTTCCTATATTGCGTTGTCCATGGAAAATTTTACTTGAATCTGAGGTTTATAATCTGTAAAAGCAGTGTTTGTATGTGTGTATGTGTGTGTGTGTGTGTGTGTTTGTGCATATGGTTAGTTTTTCAATGTAAATATGTGAGGCCTTACAAAAAACTGTTAACCGTGAGTCATCCGGTACCTCAGTAGGTATTAACATAACCATATATAGATGACTAATAATACAAAGCCACTGTGGTTTCTGTGGTTTTTACCAACCATGGCTCCAGTTCTAAAACATTTAAAATGAGGCCTTCGTCCTCTTTCTATATATTTTTGGACAAAGAGTTGTCTTATCAGAAAACTGCAGTAACTTAAGCAGATCCATACCTGGGGGGAATTAATAACAGAAAGTTTTTGTTGACACCAGGAAGTAGATTAAATGGTGCAATTGTGGTAATGAGTACCATATATGATAAGCTTGAGCCACCTGGGTTTTATTAGGCTGCTTGATACTTTGATCACAATATTATTTCAAGGCTTGTCTATTTAAATTGCTAAGGTTTCTTGTCATCTTTGTGACTTAGACTGTAATCTGTTTCACTGCAATGAGATTTTTTAAAAGAGAAGCCCTGGCCAAAGCAAAGTTCTGGGGAGATGTAAGTTCAACAGCTAAGGGAACCTTAGACCAAAAATGTTGTTGAATATAAAAGCAAAAGCTTAAAAAGTTCAGCAGTTGAATCTCAGGTTCATCTGACTTTACTTCTCTTTGGGGTTTTTTTCTTTTTTGGCTTGGATTAATTGCACTTTTGTTTATTATGTGGCTGTGGAGTACCATATGTATGTTTGATATAATTCAGTTAATTGATATAAAGACATGCATTTAAAATATATTTCATGTTTTGGGAATGTAGTGCAGCTCTCGGTTTTCCTTTATCTGGTAGTAAGTGGTTTTGATGAACATCTTTGAGAATTTATAGAAAGATTTTTAACTCTTTCATCCATAATGAATGAATTACACTAATCACAGAATTTAATTTGTTTGATAAATTGTCTCGCTTTGTCTTTGAACTTCTAAAGACATTTTAAAAGAAATTTTAAGCTTTAGTTACCCTATTACTATAGATCAATGAAAAATTTCAGCCTTAAAAGTCAATAGGCTTTCTTTCTCTGATTTCCTTTACTCTAGAAATAGTCTTTCACAGGTATCTTAATTATATCCTCCTTATGTCTTTAAGTAAATGTTTCAGCTTGGAAAAATACTCATTTTAACTAAAGGTGTGTGTGTCGGGGAGAAGGGGGGAGACAGGGAAGATTTAATAGCTTAAGATATTGTTGTTTTTAGTGTATAAATAATAACCATTATTAAATGCTATTTAAAATGTATTATGTGAAAAGCTTCGTACTTTCATTCCTCTGTTCTTCAATTTTTCACTGTTATGATCTTTGTGTACTATTACTATTGCTGTTAAATTCAGCTAGGAATTTCCGTGTCCCAGAATAACCTATAAGCCTGATTAAGGGCACTTGGCAATGTAATGGTCTTAATCTACCTGATTTACTTCTGCTAGTACATGGAGTTTAAATGACAACAGCTTTTTTGTTTTGAGAAAAGTATTAAAAGCAGGGAAAAATTTGACACTGGGAAGATTGCATTTCAAGATTTAGTAACATTCTTACTTTTGTAAAGTGGGATGGAGTTTTCAGGTTTCAGACACAAGTAACTCATTGATTCTGGAAGGATGATTGCAAATAAATGACATAGAGTTAAAAGCAAGCACATTATGTAGACTTCACAAAATAGAATCTGCTAATCGCAAAGACTTAGATTGAAGGAATTATTTGAAATTACAAGAGATAGGGTCAGATTAAGGAAGACTTTGAATGTTTGAAAAAATAGCTTAAACTTGAGTTGTGAATTATTCTAGGTAAACCAGAAAAAGTGTAATAGTATAAAATAAATATTTTGTATCTAGGAGTGAT
Organism: Sorex fumeus; assembly: GCF_029834395.1. Taxonomy (NCBI): domain Eukaryota; kingdom Metazoa; phylum Chordata; class Mammalia; order Eulipotyphla; family Soricidae; genus Sorex; species Sorex fumeus. Next base: position 64,481,242 of record NW_026606059.1, read on the forward strand.
AGCACAGTGGTAGGGCGTTAGCCTTGCATGCAGCCAACATGGCTGACCCAAGTTTGATTCCTCCAACCCTCTCTGAGAGCTGGCAAGCTACCGAGAGTATCTCGCCCCCACAACAGAGCCTGGCAAGCTACCTGGGATGTATTCGATATGCCAAACACAGTAACAACAAAGTCTTACAATGGAGACGTTACTGGGCCCGCTCGAGCAAATCGATGAACAACAGGAGGACCGTGACTAGTAGGAGCAGACAGAAGAGGTGAATAGCACTGTAGCATTATCCTCCCGTTGCTCATCAATTTGCTCGAGCGGGCACCAGTAACATCTCCATTGTGAGACTTGTTACTGTTTTTGGCATATCCAAGTACGACACGGGGAGCTTGCCAGGCTTTGCCGTGTAGGCGGGATACTCTCGGTAGTTTGTGAATAATGAGTTTAAATGAAATTAGGGCAGCTAGTAGTTAAGAGTGAAGAGGTAAAAGAGAAAAAAAATGGCAGAACGTTGAGTTGAAAGGTAAATATATATATACCTAGTTGAATTTTATTTTATGTATCCGATAACTTTAATATCTGTCATATTCTAGAAGACGAGTTCCTATTATACATTCTTTTCCCTCATTGATAGTTTGAGGGAATACAAGCACCTGTTCTGATAATGCTGTGTATGATAGAGCAGGTGGATACAGTAAATAGAAGCTCTTGATAATCAGCAGGGGGGGTTCCTGTCCTTATTACTAATATAATGAACCAACATTGCTCCATTGCTGTTAAATTCCAGGTTTTATTTTTAAATTTATTTATTTATTTTTGCTTTTGGGGTCACAGCGATGCTCAGGGATTACTCCTGGCTTTGCACTTAGGAATTACTCCTGGTGGTGCTTGGGGGACCACATGGGATGTCAGGGATTGAACCCAGGTTGGCTGTGTGCAAGACAAACACCCTACCCTCTGTGCTGTCACTCTGACCCCATATTCCAGATTTTATTGATTTCAGTTTTTTCCATTGTTTTTCTAAGAAATATCCTCGAGAAACTTGATCATATATCCTTAGTCCCTTCAGCTCTGAAATTGTTTCTTAAATCATTCCTTGTTATCTCCTGGATGATTTTGTGATTTTGTGGCTAATACCAGCTTTACTGAAATACTAAATATTTTTCGATTCAAGGAGCTGTTTGTATATTTTTGAAAGTACATACATACACTGGAGTAGTTGACACAGATTTGGACTGGTATTTTTACGGCTGTCTGAAGAGAGAATTAAGCTTTATTGTGAAGGTCCAAAGGACAAACCTACTACCGTTTTTCCAGCAGAACAGTCCATTTAGGGTACATGATTCCTTTACAGTTGTGCCTTCTTGAGATTAATTTTTGCAGATTGTTGCATTCATTCATTTAACAGTTATTTACCTGGTGCCAGCTAACTCAGTAACTTTGCCAGGTGTTGAAGTATAACATAATGAATATGTTAAAAATAAAAATGGATAGCACAGTGGGTAGGGCGTTCGCCTTACAAGCGGCCAACATGGCCGACCCCAGTTCGATTCCTCCGCCCCTCTCGGAGAGCCCGGCAAGCTACCGAGAGTATTCGATATGCCAGACACAGTAACAACAAAGTCTCCAATGGAGACGTTACTGGGCCCGCTCGAGCAAATCGACGATCAACGGGAGGGCCTTTATTTATTTATGAATATGTTAGAGAAAGATATTAGATGTTTACCAAATAAAATAATTATAAGTTGTGCTAAGTACAGTGGAAGAATTATTGAGATGCCCAAAGGTTTTAAGAAATGTTGCCCTACCTTAAATAGGTTCTTTCAGTTCGACACAATATTTCCCAAAGTAGGTAATATAAGCCCCCTCACCACCTTAGCACTGGAACAATCCAGGAGAGCAGTGGTAGTCTTACTTAGTCTACTAGAGCAGGGGAGAGGGTGGGACAGGTAACTTTCTGTGTGATTGGTTATAAAGGTACATTTCCAGGGCAGTACCTAGTAATTTTTTTTTAACCCTTTGAAAGAGGGCAGTGGCCCAAATAAATTTAGGATACTCTGCTTTAGAATCTAGCTTTTTAAACTGGGGTTCATGACCCCTAACTTAAAAAAGTTGTTTTAAAACAAATTTACTTATGACTTATCATCAGTAGATGTTTGACTTATATGCCTATTTATATATCTATTTCATCGTCTTGCCCATGGCCATGTTAATTTTTTCTGTGAAAAGGGTTTGCTAGTGGAAAATGTTTATGAAATCCTGCTCTAGAGTGCCCCTGTAAAGAGTAGATACAATGGAAGGATAGAGCAGAGTTACCTGTGTGAAAAACCACAAGTAGAAATGAATTCCAAAGGGTGCCATTGTTCTCTCCCTTCTCCACCCCCCCTCCCCCCAATTTGAGGTGGTTAATGAGCTAGGCACTGAAGTTAGTCTGCCTGAAAAATCCTGCTGAGTGAGAAGCAAGGAACTGTGTCATTAGAGGAATTTTGGGAGTTTTTGGTTTTGTTTGTGACTTCTCGACATAGACTTGCAGGAGTAGCCCTTGAGCACTGCTGAAATGTGGCCCCCAAATCCAAAACCTCTTAACCTCCCAAACAAAAACTCATAACCCAAAACTTTGGATTAGTCATAGGGAGATAGAAGGGGATCACAGTTCCTCAGAATGTAAAAGGAAATGATAGTATGTTAAACAGTTAATAATTTGAATTTTGAGTTCTCTGAGATGATTTCTAGGGTCTTTTTTGTGGTATTTGAAAAGATGTGACTTTGTTTCTCTGTCCCCTAACTGCCATCCTCAGCATGAATCAGTTTGTGTCGAATAATTAAAGTCAGACTTCACATCTGATGTAAAGCTGAACACTAGTTTCAGTAATTCAGATGACTAGTGCTTATGAATATGATTATTCATTCCGGAGTCTCTACTATGACACCTATTGTCCAAGCAATGATATAACACGGAATCCAGAAAGTTATGTTTTGGACTGAAGAGGACTTGCTTCCTGCTGTTCCAGACTGATTGTGGAGGTGAGATTTAATGAGGGAAGATTAAGATAATACAGCAAACTTATTTTTAAAAAGGAGGGGTTGCATTATTAATGGCCAAATAGCTGATACCAAAAATGGTTGCAGAAGAGGAAATCACTTCCGAACTAGGTTGCAGTACTGGGGTTTGAAATAGGTATTGGAGTCAGGTAACTTCTGCTTTCCTTCATACATTTTTGACATTATCCCCTTTCCTTCCTCTATTTTGCCACACTTTGTTTTCTACCCTAATACTGGACTGGAGCGATAGCACAGTGCAGGTAGGGTGTTTGTCTTGCATGCGGCTGATCCGTGTTCGATTCCTCCATCTCGGAGAGCCTGGCAAGCTATCGAGAGTATTCCGCCCTCATGGCAAAGCCTGGCAAGCTCCCCGTAACGTATTCGATATGCCAAAAACAGTAACAATAAGTCTCACAATGGAGACATTATTGGTGCCCGCTCAAACAAATCTGAACACCGGGAGGACAGTGCTACAATGCAGTGCTACCCTAATATTAGATGTCTCTTTTTATGGGAGAGCAGGTTCTTCTCTTCTGATCCCCACTCCTGTTACGTTAAGTTCCCATATTTCAGAACTTGGTTATTCCCCAGACGTACACATATATCCCCGAGGTAGACTCTGTATATTCTTATCAGTTGTAAGTTTTTATTACCTGGAGTAATTATGGGCTGATCAGGTCATGTATAGACTTTCAACTCTTAATTTGGCAGGATTTTAGTTTTCTAGAAACTGAAGAGTTCTACATACCTTTCCTTCATTGTAATAACCTTACATAACCATAGTATATTGGCCCAAACTACATTGATAGAGTAACATTAACTAAATTATAGCTTATTTTGATTTATCCACTTTTCCAGTCACATTCTTGTCTTTGTTCCAAAGATCCAGTCGGGACATCATGTTGTTATACTCACTTGTCGCATTTCTTTTTATCTCTCCCCATCTGTGCCTTTCCCTTGAATTTCCTGGTCTTGATACTTGAAGAGATTCCTCAGCTGTTTCATCTATTGTCTGTCAATTTGGGTTTGTCTGTTTCCTCATGTTTGATTAGAGATGATGAGTTCTGGGGAAGAATATAAGTAAAGTTCATCATCTCATCATGTCTGTTATCAATGTCCTTGTGATAATAACCTTGGCGACTTTTTTTAGGAGGTGCCATCCAAGTTTCACTACAGAATAGTTACCTGCTTTTTCTTCTCTATTCACTGCTCCTGCATTGCAAGTGAGAAAGTCCATATGTGAAAAACATGATCAGTACTATGAGCACTTGTATTCACGTATTATGAGGACTTTCAGACTACATCTAAGTTATATTTTCCGTGATCACTCCTATTTACTAGATTGTATGCTTCTTGAGTTCAAGGATGAAGAAGGTTCAGTTCTTTCTCCTTATGTACAATAGTTGCTTATGATAAATTTGTTGAATGGCTACTACTGGAGAGGAAGGATTGTGAGTTACAAAGCTGAAGTAGTGAAGAAGTGATCTTGTAGATAATGGAACAGTATTAACAGGATTTAGAATGATATGACAAAAAGCTTTGAGTTTCCAAATTTGCTTAAAAGTAGGGTAAACATTTTCCCCTTAATTAATGTTGTTTCATTATTCCTTTTTGGACCTCACCGGGCAGTACTGGGGAGTGAGGGGTATTAAGGGACGGACTTCCAGCCCAGTGTTTGGGGGTTACCATGCAGTGTTGGGAATCAAACCCAGTTCACACATGCAAGACAAGTGCTCTACTACTGAGTCATACCCCTGGCTTTCCCCCCTAATTTTAATACAGTATTTAATTTTTTCCTTCTTATCTTTAAATGATTACTGTTAAGACTAAAACAATTGAGCAAAGTTAGACCAGAAGTCTTATAATTAAGGATAGTTGGCTGAATGTTTTCGGCATATCTTATATTTAGAAGGATGGACTTGGGAAAGCATGTAATTTCTATGTAAATTAGCAGTAATAGAAAAATCCCTTTGAGAAATGGGTTTCTCCAAAAGGTGTTTAAAAGTACAAGTGTTATGTTTAACGTAGCTTTTGCATTATAAATGAACTCTCTCAACCCCAACCATGCTAAATTCAGCATCCATTTGGATGCCAGGTTTTTCATGAATGCCATTATGGAGTTTCTTCCAATTGTTTTAAGTCAACCCCCTTTCCCTTCCCCCCTCCCCTCCCCTCCCCTCCCCTTCTCCTATTTCCTTCCTTTCCCTCCCCAGCCACATGTACTTAGAGGTGCAGAGCATGTTGAAATTTAATTTCTTAGTTTCAATTTTCTCTTTAGTAAATCCGAGACAATTGATACCTCCAACATAGTTTATTTAATTCAGAATTTGATCTTTAGTTGCTGAAGCAGTAGTGCAGTGGCATGGTGCTTGGTTTGATAATTGGCACCCCATATAATCCCGTGAGCATCACCCAGGAGTGATCCCTGAGTGCAGAGCCAGGTGTAAGCCTTGAGAACATCAGGGTCTTGCCCCAACACTGAAAAAATTAGATCTTTAGAGGCTGGAGAGATATAGGGATTAAAGTTCATACTTTGCCTGAAGCTGATCCTGGCACTATCTAGTTCTCTGAGCGTTATTCTGTATACTCCTGTAGGTTTCTGCGCATCACCTGGAGTGGCCTGGAGACCCCTGGGTACTGGGCCTCTGCCTAGCACCACTTGGGGAGTCTCCCTGTCCCCAGCCCCACCTCTCAGCCCCTGGCACACACCATGTTTTTGGCATTTATACCACTGAAAGTGGGTAACCATGAAGTGGTTTTTGAATATTACTACAATGTTCAGATCTAATTTTGAAAAGAACATTAGCCTGTAGGAAGATCAGCTAGAGCATCAGTGGGGGGAAATGAAGAAAAGGGGTAGATGTGAGACTTTTTTTGTCTTCTGAGTTAAGGGGTACTTTGCAAAGTGAGTGACAGTTGACTTACGGGCTAAGCTTCTGAGAATCTGGAAAATTGCGGCTTAAATTCGTTTAGAATGAAATGTATATGGCTTACTTCTTTGAATAATCAGCCTTGTCAAATTTATTTTATGTCCGATTGATCAACTTGTTAAAGCTAGAGGAAAAATAGTTGCTATTATTTTGCATGCAAAATCATGACTACTTAGAAGCCATGGTAAAAACTGGTGAAATGGTCAAGGCATACAGGCTCTGGAGCTTAACAGACTAGTTGCATGTGAATCTGATCTGATCTTGAGCATGATAATGCCATCTATCCTCTAGGGTTGTTCTGGGGATTAAGTAAGAATGCATGTAAAACATTAAAGCAGTGCCTAGCTCATAGTAAGCACTTAATGAGTGGAAGATATTGTTATTTTTCACAAAAGCACTATTTTGGGTTCATTGTATGCTTGGAGGCATTTGAAATGCATAGGGTCTATCTTCCACCATAGCATAATTTAACTTAATCAATTGAGATTATGCTGATCAAATTTCAAGATCAAGCTTTATTACTCATTTGCATTGTATAATACAAAGTAATCAGGGCAAGTTGAAATTGAGTTTTTTTTTTTTTTTAACAGCGTGATATTTAATAGGAACAACGATTTAAACCCTGAGGGAAGAAAAATAAACCTTTACTAGTTCAGTGTGAGTTGAACAGGCTTAGAGGTTTCTGGTAAAGAGAGTGAAAAAGTTTTAGCAGTGCAGCTAGAATCTCGACTCCTTGTACTGGATTTTAAGGAATAGGGGCAGTGAGCAGTTACAGATAAGCTTGTGGGGCCGGAGAGATAGTACAGTGGGCAGGGCACTGTCTTACCTGCACCAGACCTGCGTTTGTTCGCCGTCACCCCAAATTACTCCCCATGTACCTTCAGGAGGAAGTCCTGAACATTGCCAGGCATGGCCCTCAAAACAAAACAAAACATTTTTTTAAAAGTGGGGAGGAGGTTTGTGATTTTGTATAAACTCACTAAAGAAAGGAGTGAACAGCACGTTGTTCCCGTCCAATTATGGAACCCCTTGATGTTGTACCATGTTCTAGTAAATACCAGCAGGTGGGGTGTTGCAGCTTTTTGTTGTCTGGCTGCATGTTCTGCTTTAGCTGTTTTTGTTTGTTTGTTTGTTTTGTTCTCTTTCTTCTTAAAGGTTTTGGTTTCTTTGTTGTTCATTCTACTTTTGGGGGTGGTTTTTCATACATACTGTGGTCATATTTATTTCAGTTATAAACTCAACAGATTTTTGTTTTGTTTTTAAAGATGACTAAGTATAATCACTTGATCACTTGCTATCCCATTACTCATCAGTTTGCTCGAGCAGGCTCCAGTAATGTCTCCATTTGTCCCTGTTGAGTGCTAGTGTAGCCCAATGGCGTCTGCTAGCTCCAGGAACACGAAGAGCCTCAAACCGTTTGTTCAGGGTCTTGACGAAGAAGTCTGACCATCTTGTAGGTGGGCAGTCACTCGTTCTTTTGACGTCCCATGGAATCCAATTGGTAACAGCTCTAGTCCAGCGGTCATCTTCAAATTGCATTATTTGTCCAGCCCATCTGATTTTCGAAGCCTTGGCAAACGAGACAGAGCCCCTAATTCTTGATCATCAGACGGAGGTTGGAACTCCGGATTCCTTCTCTCATTTGAGTGAAGTGTGATATTCCAAGCATAGCTCTTTTGATTCCTGTTTGGGTGACCCGAATAGCGTTCTCATTCTGTTTTCGTTGGGCCCATATGTCTGAGGCGTATGTTAGTGCAGGGAGAATGGTGGAGTCAAAGAGATGTGGCCAGAGTTGTAGGTTCTTCGTTCTCTTAGCTAAGAGGACTAAGTATAATACTAGATTGAAATAAATGAAAATACTGTTAGTAATCAGTATCATGCTAGTGAACTACTGCTGTAAGTATTCTTGAGCCTTAGTCGCTGAACCCTGTATTGTAGGCAGAATTAAATCGTTTCAAAAACAATTTGGATAGGGACTAGAGTGATAGTACAGCAGGCTGTGCGCTTGCCTGTACACAGCTGACCTGGGTTCGATCCCCGGCACCCTATATGGTCCCCTAAGCACTACCAGCAGCAATTTCTGGGTGAAGAGTCAGGAGTAACCCCTAACCCAAAACAGTTTGGATAGTTGTCCTTGATGAAGTCAAGAAACATTTTACCACATCTTATTCTTATTCTTAAGTATTAACTATATTAAGGAGATAGGAGCTTTGAATAGTGCCAAGTAATTTCCAGAATATTTTGTTGGGGAATCTTTGAAACTTCATAAATATCCTATAAAAACCTAATCATACATTTCTACTGATGGTTTCATATTTTACTTTGTGGGTTCCTCCCTGATGCTACATTTATTTATTGGATCTTCATTTTCTCCCTCTTCAGCAATGGGACCCCATTCACATGGGATCTAGTATTGGACACTTATTTTCAATGTCTTTCTATCAATTAAACATCCCCTTGCTCTTTGGGATAACACGATGTTCCAGGCTCATTTTCAGCTTTCCCTGTCACAACTTTGGAATCTTTTCTGAGAGGAACCTTACAGCCTAGAAAAGAATGGTGGTTAGAAAATGAAACTGGGCACTAAGTTTGCTCAGTGCTATTGCTTCTGGCATCTCTATGTTGAAAAACATAGATATTTGAAAACTTAATGCATCAATATTGAATTTTTCTCCTTTCCTCATTTGTAATTTCTTTTCCAGATAGTGAAAATATTGACCCATGGAATTCTTTTTTTCTTCCACTTTTTGAAAAAGCTTTACTTAAACATCTTGATTTATAAAGTTGTTCAATATACAGTTGTTTTCAGACATTCACTGTTCCAGCATCAATCCCACCACCAGTGTGACCTTCACACCATTGTCCCTAGTTTCTCCCCTTCTACCCCTTAAATGCGCCCCCTTGGCAGGCACAAAATAATTTATATTGCTTGTTACAACAAAATGCTCAATAAAATTATGAAAAAATATTTCAAGAACAAAAATTTATGAGAACTGTTATAGCTCACAGTGGTGTTATTAAAGTCACTGTCTGAGGATTTACTGAGATGTTTGTTGCTAGTTGAGCCATCTGTGTTATGAGCTTAGTGGGCCTCTATGATACTTTACCATCTAATTTGTGTGCTCCTACTGGGCTGTTGGTATTGTGGAATCTGGAAGTGTTGCAAGGCCACATAGAACTGAGACAATATTTGGTCTGCCCACCCCCCCCACCAAAACGCCCCTCTCCCCTCCACCGCAGAAAGAAAAGGAAGAGAAAAGAAAAAACATGAAAAGAAGAGCGAAAGGATCCCAAAGGTTTCAGCCCAAAGACTTGTTTGTGTACTTGTTTGTGTATACCTGTGAGTTTCATTGGCTTGGCATCTCTTCTGAGATACATCGAGATGCATCTTGTAACCTGTGACGCTGTTTACTTGGTGGAGGCCTCCATATTATTCTTAATATCTTTGAGAATCTTGACTAATTTCTCCTTTATGTAACTAATCTGCACAGTTCCCCTCCTTCTCTTAGACTCTTCACTTACCATTCTTGCTTTTTATCTCCATGAATCCCCCTTCGCCCTCTTGAATTCTGATAGCCTATGACAGACCACCCGTGAGTGAGTTATTCCCTTTTTCCTTACTGCCCAGGTGTGTGCTCTCCCTGCTCTGCTGCTTTGCAGACTTCCTCCATTATTTGACAGCCAGCCATAATCAACCTACCTTTCCCTCTTCAGGCTTGGACATGCTTCTCATCTACTTGCACTCCGTCACTTCTCTGGGCTTTGCATGTTCCTCTAAGTTGTGTCTTTTTCTCCAGAAAAAAAGTGCTATGTTCAGCTAGTTACAGGAATCCAGGAAGTTGAACCTAGTTTTTAAGACCTTTGAAAGAGAACAGATTTTCTTATGCCTTTTTGCTTTTAGAAACAGTGTGAGCTTGATTATGGAATAGAGGAAACATTGGAGAAAAATTTTTACTTTCTCATTCTCTGTTGCTTGTGTTGGAATGAATATGCATCAGCTTTAGCTCTTGTTGCCTTCTTTGAGGTATTAAACTAATTATGTCTATACCATATCTGTATGTGTGTCCCATCTGAACACAATACTTCTCAAGAATAATTTATGTGTCATAGATTTCTATGTAAAAAAAAAAACAAAAGACCTGAAAGAGACTAAGGAATCACGAGTAAATAAGCCATCTCATACTAGGTCTATGTGTGTGACAGAATCTGAAAGGCAGACGGTTCAAGACTCAAAAAATAAAAACATAACAGAGGAAAAGAAAATAATTGCAAATTCAGCAGTGTTAAAACACTAATTTCTAAATTGATACAAGTTGTTCTTACAAATTAAATAAGGCAAAGAAGACAAATAAAGATCTTGAATTTAAGTCACATAATTCTTTGCCTTGTATATAATTCTTTACCATGAAATTTCACTTAAACTCAGTCAGGTTGGGACAGGAGAGACAGTACAGGGTTCAGCATTTGATCTGCACACAGACAACCCCAGTTGGCCCCCACTGCATAGTCTCTTGAGCACTGCCAGAAATAACTCCTGAGCACTGCTGGATTTGGCCCTTCTCTGTACTGCCCCATTGCCCAGAAAACAAGTCAGTTTTTATATCTCCTTACATGAAATGATATAAATGCGGAATATTTATTACAGGACTGTTGATATCAAAAGATTGATGAAACATAATGCTAAGCAGTGAAGAATAACTTAGGGTGCATCCATTCAGTGTTATGCTGGGAATCTAAATAAAAATCAAAAATATTCTATATGAATAGTTGTGAGGCATCTCCCAGATATTTTTTAAAGGAAATTTTATTTATTTATTTATTTTTTATTTTTTTTGCTTTTTGGGTCACACCCGGCGATGCTCAAGGTTACTCCTGGCTCATGCACTCAGGAATCACTCCTGGCGGTGCTCAGGGGAACCATATGGGATGCTGGGGGATTGAACCTGTGTCGGCCATGTTGGCTGCATGCAAGGCAAAAGCCCTACCCGCTGTGCTATCGCTCCAGCCCCAGGAAATTTATTTTAGACTCTGGTATTTGTGTTGAAATGTGTGAACTTGTGTATTTTGATATGCGGTGGACTTGTGTATGCATAGGTTACTTCTTTGAGTGTGAAAACATAAACTGGAAAGTGTTGGATCTCGAGTGAGGGGGGTATAGGAATGAAAAGGAGATCTGTTTTTACTTTTTACTCCTATATGCTTAATGCATTCAAAGTTTTTAGTTATGTCACTTAGGAGGAAAGTAGACAATGCATGTGGGCATGCAATTTAATCTTTATTTTGTTGGATAGTTATGTGTAAAGGTTCTTTCCTTGCTTAGTGTCTATCTTTGATGTAAATAACTTAACAGTTGTTGATTGGACCTCATTTTTAAAGCCTCTATCGTGGGGTTTGGTGGATGATAGGTGAAACAAATTTTATGTTGAAAGTTTTATGTAAAAGAATTATGTAGGCAGAAGTGATCATACGACAAGGTAGGGCATTTATTTTCATTGCATGTAGCCAACCTGGGTTCCATCCCCAGTACCCTGTGTAGTCCAGGAGTTTGCCAGGAGTAATCCCTGATCTCATAGGCGGGAGTAAGCCCTCAGCACCACTGGGTGTGCCGGGGGGAGAAAATACATTTAAACTGTGTTATAATTGACTCTCTGCATGCACAGATACATCATTCCTCACTTCTAGCTTTGGGAGAGATTATATAATAATTTTGTGAATTAGCCTAGCAGACTACCCATTTCAGCATCGATTATCCTCTACTATTGCAGCAGTATGGTTATTTATTATTGTATCGTAGGTAATGGCATTTGAAATGGGATTAAACTGTTGATTTGTGGGAAAACGAGCTAGAGACTCACTCCTCTCCTTGAGAGGCTATCCTGTTAAACACTTTACCTGTGGTCATGAATAAACAAGTACAAGAATTTGCTGATGTCTGAGTGATGCTCATTTAGTTAACAGATTAGAAATGTACTTTCCCCATATTGAACGTTCACTTTGGTGTCAGTTATACTTTAGATCTATTTGGTTGAGTAACAGAACCAATTTAGTATTTTGATTTGTTTTTGATTTGTTCTTGTATCATTTTGCTGAAGATAAATTTCTGCTAGTGGGGCTGGAGAAATAGTAAGCCAGTATAGCATTTGCCTTGCATGCAGTTGACCCAGGTTTGATCCTGGCATCCCTTATGTTCCTCCAGCACTGCCAGGAGTATAATTCCTGAGCACAGAGCCAGGAGTAACCCTTGCACATACATTGATGATGTGGCTTCTGAACATAAACAAAATTATGCAGGTGTTTTGGAGATGGGGCTTTGGTTTAGTTGTATGCTTTTTCTGGATATGGACTTTTTAGTATATAAATATTTGGGCCTTACAATTCCTTCTCTACAAAATTAAAGGAAATTTTCCTACCAAGTTCTTTGTAGAAAAGTAAATTTGCTTTGCCATATAAATTCATTTTATTTTATTCCCAAGTGAGAAGACCTTTCAGAAAGTACAATACTGAAATAAAGATACAATTAGTTTTGCCCCGTTGCTTGGTAAAAAGAATCAAGAATTTATTAAGATGATATCACAAGTTGTAAAATTTGGTGGAAGATCCACTATTTGGACTCTCTAAAATTTGATACTGAATTTAGATATTTCACCCTAGAGAATAAGCTCATTAAATGCATTATTATAAACTAATATTTTCAAATGAATGTCTCAGTGCCTCAATGCAAGATGAAAATAAGAAAAGGGTTTTTGTTTTTTCAGAAATAGATGGTACTTTTCCTTAGTGCTCCTTAATGTGCTGAGAAACACTATGGTTAGTCATTTTTTTTAATCCCATCCTCACGCCCAAAAAATACTGTAAGGTCAAACGGATAGTATAGTGGGTAGATAGAAATACCTTGTTTACCCTTGCATGGGGCCGATCTGGGTTCAATCTGGCCTCCATATGGTCACCCAAGCACTGCCAGGAGAAATTCCTGAGTGCAGAGCCAGGAACAGCCCCTGAGCATCTCCCAGGTTTGCGCCCCTCCCATCCTCTTAAATTTTTTCATCTATGTTGTAGCTAGGTTTGAGTTTTAAAACAATGTTTCATCAAACATAGTAAGCTCGGAAATCTTTTCTGCAAATCAGATTTTATTGGACCAGACTGATGTGCTTCTGCGCGTGTGTGCCTCCGTGCGTGCGTGTGTACGTGTGTGCGTGTGTAGTTGGATGGGGCAGAGCGTGCAGCTTTTAAGAAAAGCTGCTCTTGGTGATGCTGGAAGGAGAATGTGATGCTGGGGATTGATTGGCCCCTTGCAAGGCAAGTGACTTAACTTGGGTTTTTTTGGGGGGAGGGGGTCACACCCGGCGATGCACAGGTGTGCACTCAGGAGTTACTCCTGACGGTGCTCAGGGGACCATATGAGATGCTGGGATTCGAACCAGGGTCGACCGCATGCAAGGCAAATGCCCTACCCGCTGTGCTATCTCTCCAGCCCCAAGTGGGAGTTTTTTAAATCCCTACTGGGTCCTACCAAGAGCCCAGTTTGTAGGATATGGGGTGGGGAGTAAATCCCTGTGGTTACTCTAGTAGAGCACTTCATACAAAGTGTAGTATTTGTGTATCCATGGATGACTGTGCAAGTGGATTGTTACTAAAAATAAAGGTTGTGCTTTTCCCAACGTAAGAGTTTAATCAGCGTTTTCCCTCATTAGAAGTTCATATCACACTTGATATTGTAGTACTATGTCTGTTAAGTAACCCTTTGATCTAAGAATGTTGGGAAACAACAAAATTCACCCAGACATTGTTATTGAATATATTACCAGACACACAATTCTATCAGAGTTTTTGGTGAAAATTGCTATGGACTTTGCCAAGATATTTGTTCATTTTGCTTTCACATTTTATTTACTTATTAGAGTCTTTAAATGTGTTGAAAATAATGGATTTCTTATTCTCTTGTTTTATTTAGAAGTATACGTTAAGCATTTTCTACCTGTGTTTTTAACGTTCTAAATTTTAAAATGAATGCAAAGGGCAGAACTAATCTTTGAATATTTGCTGTACCCAATTATGTTAGAATTTTTTTTCTCTACACATAAAGGATTTTAAGAAAACTGGGTTATAATTAGATACCACACAACCTTCAAATGGTAGTTAGGATCAAAGTAACGTTACAGCAATCTGGAAGGATTGATGCATTTTTAGTTCTTTCTATAGCAACCTTTCAGCAAGCTGCTTTCAGCTTAGTTAGAACTTTTCAAACTTCTTGTCCGCCAGGTATTTCCAACCAGTGATGTTATTAGTAGCATTGTGAGTGATAAAGGAGCTGTTTTTAATTATATTAATCCTTGGTGCTGGACCATTAGCACAGTGGGTAGGGCGTTTGCCTTGCACGCAGCTGACCCAGGTTTGATTCCCAGCATCCCATATGGTCCCCCCGAGCACTGCCAGGAGTAATTCCTGAGTGTGACCCAAAGAAAGGAAAAAAAAATAATTGTATTAATCCTTAGTCTGATTATTTTAGCTTGCTGTGGTTTCAGTAATAGGGCAAGTGAATTCAGCATTTGTAATTGGTGACACCCCAGAGGTTTGCTAGCCCCCAAGTTTAAGATCAGCTCTTTGGTTTTTATTTGAGTTCGAACAGTGATAGAAAACCCCACAGTTAGAACAAAAGGTAGTAGTGAGAAGAGCCAGGAACGTGCATCGTCTAAGATCAGATTTGACTTTCAGTAATATTTGTGTGGCACTGTAGCACTGTCCTCCCGTTGTTCATCATTTGCTTGAGTGGGCACCAGTAACGTCTCCATTGTGACATTTGTTGTTACTGTGTTTGCATATCGAATACGTCACGGGGAGCTTGCCAGGCTCTGCCGTGGGGGCGAGATACTCTCGGTAGCTTCCCGGGCTCTCCGAGAGGGGCGGAGGAATCGAACCCGGCTTGGCCACATACAAGGCAAAAGCCCTACCCGCTGTGCTATCACTCCATTAGAAACAGTTTTACATACTAAAGTGCATAGTGATTATTATTTGGGTAGGAATATATCAAATATATCTTTGCTGTAGATCTGATATTTTGCAGACAACAGACCCTTTGGATTTTCTTCATAAACTTTCATGTTTCATGTACTTATCTATTAGTGAATTTCAGTTTACCAATAATAGTATACTTATGATACAGGAAACTTGACTTTTCAATATAATAAAGACTGACCACATTTGTTTTGATTAACCATTAACAGTTTCCAGAGGTCTTAATTTCTGTAATAGGAATATGTTGGTTTCAGTGTCCAATGTCAGTGAAGAACTCATGGATTCTTATATTACTGAGCTTTTTTATATTGTTCTTTGCTTTCACCTTAGTTCTTTATTTTTAAAAAAATGCTCATTGTAGTTATTGAATGAAAGAATAAAACCCGTTTCTTCAGTGAATGGGCATGCTAAATGCAGAAGTTATAGTCATTTAAACCTAGAATTAAATTGTTTAATCATCTACATTATTATTTCTAAACAGTTGTAGCTAGAAAAATTGTTTTCGCTTATACTGATGTTCCAGCTCACCCGAGTTCGATTCCTTTGCCCCTCTCAGAAAGCCCAGCAAGCTACCGAGAGTATCTCTCCCGCACGGCAAAGCCTGGCAAGTTACCTGTGACGTATTCGATATGGCAAACACAGTAACAACAAGTCTCTTAATGGAGATGTTACTGGGCCTGCTCGAGCAAATCCATGAACAACGGGAGAACAGTGCTACAGTGCAGTGCTGTATTGATGTTAATTTTAGATTATTTTAAAAGCCGCCTAATCCGGATATTCCTGAACCAGTTTTCAGTTTCAGCACAGATGTGCACCACCATCACTAGGCAGTCTTGGGACATTTTCATCACCTCAAAGAAACCCTGAGCCCTTTAGCTGTTGCTTTCTTTTCTTCCACCCTCTATTTCTAGTTATTAAGGAACCACAAACCCACTTTTTGTCCTAGAAATGCCTCTCTTAGATATTTCATACGAGTGGAATAATGTATTATGTAGTCTTTTGTAATGATCTTCTTTAACTCAGCAAAATGTATTTTCAAGGCTCATCCTGCTGTGGCAATATATTGGTACTATATTCGTTTGTGATATATATTTTTGATTTGGAGGGGGTGGGGTGCCACATCTGACTGTGCTCACGCAGGGGTCTCCTGGCAGGCTCAGGGACAATATGGGATGCAGAGGGTGCCCAGGATTCAAATCTGGATTGGCCACATGCAAGGCAGGTGCCCTCCCATATGGCGCTCCTTCAGCCTTTCATTCCTTTAGTCTTTTATTGTGATAAGATATTCGTAACTTTTGTCACATAGAAAGTTGCTAATAGTCACTTTAATTGTAGTCCTAATGCTGTGCAACCGTTACAACATTTCCAAAACAGTCTTATCAGCGACTTCATTCCTCCTTCCACCTTCTTCCAACCCCTAACTTTGATCTATTTTCTGTCATTCTGAATTTGATTTTTCTTGGTCCCTGATATGAAGTGGAGCCATGCAGTATTTGTTCTTTTGTGTCTGGCTTATTTGGCAAATTCTTG
Source organism: Sorex fumeus (assembly GCF_029834395.1). Taxonomy (NCBI): domain Eukaryota; kingdom Metazoa; phylum Chordata; class Mammalia; order Eulipotyphla; family Soricidae; genus Sorex; species Sorex fumeus. The sequence goes on from NW_026606059.1 coordinate 64,497,744, forward strand.
TTTATTTTCATCTACATTATGGCACGTATCAGATGTGGTACTTTTGTGTGGCTGAGCAATACTCCACATTTTGTTTGCCCATTCATTTGGCTGTTAAGAGGTTGCTATAAACCTTGGTTTGTAAGTTTCTGTGTGAACATTGTGATTTCATTTCTCCAGAGAATTGCTGGGTTATGTGCTAACTTCATGTGCAACTATTTGAGGCATTGCCAGAATTTCCCAAAGCAACTATATCATTTATACACTTCACAAAAAAATCAAGATAGTTAATTTTGTGCTTTCTGTATAATTTTAAGTATGTTTTGTCTATCTCACTTAAAAGTTTGTTGTTGCATAATATACTTACAACAAAAATACATAAAACACATATACTGCTTGGTGAAAAATTAGAAAACAGATATTTACACAACCATTACTTTGGCCAAGAAATAGAACTCCAAGCTGGGGACAGTGATGAGCACTAATGTGATAGAGCACTTGCCTTGCAAGGGGAGGCCCTTAATTCGGTCCCTCTACTGCCCCAAGCTCTAGCACAGAGCCTGTATGATCCGGCCAAGTGCATATTCACAACAGCACAAAGGAAAGAAATAGATCATGGAGAGTTCAGACTTTGCCTCAGTGTTTCTGATTTATCACAATCTCATGCATTCTCCTTGTCACTTGTCACCCCATTGATCATTGATTTGCTCGAGTGGGCGCCAGTAACGACTCCATTCATCCCTGTTTCTTGCTAGCGTAGCCCAGTGTGTATTTTGGCATATTCGATATACCAAAAACAGTAACAATATCGGGCCTCATTCCCCTGACCCCGAAAGAGCCCTCAATGCATTCTCCTAGGAGTAGTAAATCAATGACTTTTATCAAATTTGATCTTTTATGTTTTTACCATAAACCTATGTTTGTGTATGTCGTGAATTTGTTTGAGCTTTATGGTGTCATTATGGGTTTTTATCGTTTTCTTTGATTTTTGTTTGTTTCTATTTGTTTGGTTTGGTTTTGATGCCATACCTGGCAGTGCTCAGGGCTTACTTCCTCAGCTCTGAGCTGAGGGATCACTACTGGCTGTGCTCAGGGGGCCATATGGAATGCCAGGGATCAAATCTGAGTTAACTGTGTGTAAGGCAAGTGCCCTACTTGCTGTTGTATCACTCTGGCCTCATGCTTCCTTTTATTCCACATCGTGATTGTTAATGTTTCCTCATCTATAGTTCATGCATTTTATTATAATTATTATATTATTATTGCTTTGAGTGGGCACCAGTAATGTCTCCATTGTGAGAATTGTTGCATCTGTGGGCTGGAGTGATAGTACAGCGAGTAGGGCGTTTGCCTTGCTCGCAGCTAGCCTGGGTTTGATTCTTCCATCCCTCTCGAAGAGCCTGGCAAGCTACCAAGAGTATCCCGCTTGCACGGCAGAGCCTGGCAAGCTCCCTGTGGCGTATTCAATATGCCAAAAACAGTAACAACAAGTCTCACAGTGGAGATGTTACTGTTGTCCACTCAAGCAAATGAATGAACAACGGGAAGACAATGCTACAGTGCTACAGTGCTACTACTACCACTACTAATATTACTACTACTACTGTTACTGCTACTGCTACTATTACTACTACTACCACTGCTACTACTACTACTGCATTCTGTTCTGTGAATGTATCACTACGTATGCTTGGGTATTTGGGTTTCCATATATTCCATATACCAAGAAGGCAGAGGATATTTGGACTTTAGTTTTTTGTTTCTATGTAAATTCTGATATGTATATATATATATATATATATATATATTATGAGAGCATTGCACATAACAACATTTTATATATTGAGGTTAGACATTTTAGCCTTCATTTAAAGTGTGAGTACCAGAGATATTAGACATTTTTCTTTTCTTTTTGGGTCACACCCAGGGATGCACAGGGGTGATGCTCAGCGGGACCATGTAGGATGCTGGGAATTGAACCCGGCTTGGCCTCGTGCAAGGCAAAAGCCCTACCCACTATGCTCTCGCTCCAGCCCCAATTGTTTTGTATTTAAAGCTTGTACATGAGACTATTCAGAACAAGGTAGCGCTGTAGCACTGTCTTCCCGTTCATCGATTTGCTCGAGCGGGCACCAGTAAAGTCTCCATTGTGAGACTTGTTATTACTGTTTTTGGCATATCGAATACGTCACGGGGAGCATTACCAGGCTTTGCCATGCAGGCTGAATACTCTTGATAGCTTGCTGGGCTCTCTGAGAGCAGAACAAAGTATTTCACAATATAATATATTTGCGAAGAGTTTGACAGTTTTGCTTGTAAAAATATTGGAACTTTTTCCAAATAGTTTTCTTTAGTTTATCTCAATGTGTGAGTATCTTATAAATGAAAACCAGGGGAAATTTTGAATTGAAGTGGATTGACTATGTTATATATTTTATTCTTTTACTACTTTGCTTTGACAGTAACATTTTGTTGTGTTATATTCAAACTATGGTCAGGATGTCTCTTGACCTTTTGAAGTGCTTTATTTTTAACTATCCTTAGCTGGTGTTATTAGTATATGTGGGCAGTAGTCAGACCTGATTCATTTTAGATTGGTGCTTGGGCATTTTAGGTTTTTTTACTTGAATGAGTGATTGCTTTTTTATGAACAAGTTTCTATTATAAGCATCTCTCCAAAGAGCCTTGGAGTACATAAATAACTTATCCTCCCTCATTGTAGAGGCTTTTTAAAAGTTAGGTGATTTTCAGTAGATTTCAAAACTATTCCAGAAATGAAAGCAGCCATAAGAAAAACAGTATGAAAATGTAGTTTTAAAGCCCCGTAAAATGCCCCATTAAATATGTCTCCTGACCCTCCCTAACTTAAGGAATAACTTCAGTAAGCCTATATCAAATGGCCTAATCGATTTTTCTCTTGAATTCCTACATTTATTTGCCTTTAGATGATTTAGTACAAAATAATGTGATTACAAATTGTGGCCATTGTTTATTTGAAAATTTACAGGTTGCACTTTTGTTTAAAATTTTGTGTAACCAGTTTATGATTTGTCTTTTTTGTGAAATCTTGAAGATGGACTGCTAGTCCCTTTCTTGGATTTGTAAACTTTGTTGATTTTTGCTGGTTGGAATTGTTTTACAGTATTGGTATAATAACCATATCCCTCTTAAAGTGCCTTGTGTGATTTTGGTGCTTTCATTTTGCATATTCATTTTTTGCATGAGATCCCTTTAAAGTAACATGTAAAGTTAACGAGCAGGTTTTTCTTGTTGATTTGTTCAGTGTTTTCCTGGTATCTAACTCTGCAGACTTTCATTATTATTTCTTTCCTGAATCATTGTGGGAATCTTGTAATTGGTTCTGTAATCCAGTTCTTTTCCTTTTTTGTTCATCTTCCTCTCTTAGGTGATGCCTCCAAATAGAAATCTTAAGAGTCTCTCTCCTGCTTAAAAATGTAAACCTCTGGAACCCTTTGCCTGCACAATAAAGTCCAAATTTCCTTGGCATGTGGCCCTTGGAGGTAGCATGCAAACTGGTATTTATGCTATTTCTTATTCCTTGTTCCGTGCACGTTCTTGGAGGTGTAGAGTTGCCTAAACATATTGAACTCTTTCCATACTTCTTTTGCCTTTACACAGTCATTTCTTCGGACCAAAACACTGCCCTGACCTTTTGTTGTCTGGCATGCTCCACAACACCTTTTCCAATAGCCCTGTCCACATAGTTCTCTTGATACTAATTCTGGACCTTATATTTGTATTGAATTTATTGTATGGTTTTGGTAATGTGGTTTTCTCTTCTATTCAGAACTGATTTTAAGCAAGGCAACTATGTTCTTTAAGCACAGCTGTTAACTTTTACATACATCGTAGTGTAAGAGATACACTTACGTATATCTCTTACATAGGGTAAGAGATACACATAGAGATAAATAAAGATTGGTGCTCAGGAAATACGGTGGCAGTTGTCTGGATCTGCAGGTGGAACTGACTTTGTAATGACTTTCAGAGTACTTTCACGTCCTCCCCATTTTAATGTACCGTGGGGGCCTTGAACTCATTTGGTCACCCATTTAATCCAGGATATGCGTACTATATCCTTTTCAATTTGTAGGTAGTCAGGATATTCAGAGAACTACTACATATAAACAGAATTCATTCCATAAGGCTTATCATTGACTTTGAAGTTGGTATAAAATCAGCTCCTGCTGTGATGCTAAATATTTCATATTTTGAGCAATATGGTTTTAATTCAGAATCTGAAACCCCAAACAAACTTCATAAATAGCACTTTTAAACTGTTCCCGGAGACTTAGTTGTGTAGCTGGGTTTTGAGGAGAAAGAAAGGGGAAGTCAAATATTCATTCCCTACGTTGATGATATCCTCTGTTATGTAGTAGGATCAGCTTGTAATTGTATTCTCTTTCCTACTGCCAATAATATTCGTTGTATTAAAATGCTGGGTAAAATCCAGTGTTTCCTTCATGGGTACTAATGGAAGTAGCTGATAGTGTGAGGTGATGGAAACATTTTTATTTCTAAACACTTTTCAGTTGATTTCTGTTACTGTAGGGGAATGATCCTTCACAGCTGTTAGAAATGTAAGTGGCTTCTGCTCCTGCTCTGCAGCTCTTGCCTTGTTTGGGAACCTCTCATGGCACAGTAGGGGCTTTTTAAAGTGTCACAAGCGTAAGGCAATTTATACTGCACTAAGGATAGAATCTTGCTGTCGCTGTTTATGGCAGAAAACTGAAAGTTAAAAGTAAGCTGAGAAGAAGGAACGCCGAGCATGGTGTGCTTGTCCAAGTAGCCATTTTTTAGTTAATAATGCCATCTCTTCTAGTCATCTGGACTTTGTCAGTTTTCCTGTCTCACTTCTTCAATTCCAGATTCTTTTATTGGTGATTTTAAAAATAAAAGCAGAATAAGTTGATGAATCACAGACAAGAATAGCATACATTCTACTTGATTAATGCTTAGGTAAATATACTCGGGGGAAGGGATTCAGTCAGCAAGCACAGTGTTAAAAGCAGTCTATTGAACGGGTCCATATTTTGAACCAAGGTATGTACTTGCTGCAGAAGTACTTCAAGTATTCTGAGAGGCCCAATTGTTAGCACATTGTGAAGAAGAAGCTAAAAACAGTTTGGGCTCAAGAAGATGCTTCTTTAGTGGCGTTTTATTCTGCTACGTTTATGTCATTTAGCCTGGAGATTGCAGTAATCACACTGGAATACTAACCTTCACAGCAGATGTGTTCTTAAAGCAAGTTACACATTTCACCAGATGTTCCATTTCTCTTTAGGGTAAACTTCTGGTTAGCTTCTTGTATCAAATACTGAAGAAATCAGAACTTGAAGTTTATTTTAGACATGGATACTTGTTTATAAGTAAGAAAAGAAAAGTGCACAGGCTTAAAATCTGAAAGACAAAAAAAGGATAATTTGCATATTATCAAGTAAATTGATGCTGTGCCTACAGTTACTTTTCTGAAAATTTTTCTAGTTGATTTGGCGTCTGTTATGAAAAAGTTGGAAATATATATTTCAAGAAGTTTCTCTTATGAAAAAGGTACAGTATAGTCTTTGTCAGCAGATAGTTATGATTTACAGAGCTCTTTCAAGATAGTTTTTGAAGGAACTAGGAGGTTTTTTTTTGTTAATTTGACAGTCTAAAACACTTTATAATTGAATAAATTGTGGATATTCTTAATCATAACATCTACAGGATGTTTACTTACAAACACTGTAAAATGCTGTTGTTTTCATGCTATGCACATTTCCTGTAGTGTATGCTTGCAGTTCAAAAGCATTATTTCCTTATCTATTTCCTTCAGTCTTTGAATTTTAGCACTAGCCATAATTCTGGGCCTGGAAAAGATTTTTCACAATATTTCCACATTTCTGTGTTTTTCCTTCCCATTAATAATCTAGCAGTTTTATGTAACACTAAGGCTTGTTGCTTTGTAAAAATAGTAGTAACTAAGGAAAAATGCATGATTCTCGGAGAAATATACATTTTTTTCTTTTGGAAACTTTGTTCTATTCATGCTCATTCTACCTGTATATTCACTTAAGTAGGCGCATTCACCAAGAACAACTTTACACTGGATTTTTTCCCCCCCAAGAGGTACACTGTTAATCCCAGTTTCAAACAAATACTGTGGACAAAACTTCGTGTCTGCAGTACTTCCATCTGGTGAGAACTAGATCCAAGTTTCATTGTGGTTCCCTCCAGTGATAGCATAATAGCCTCTTTATTTTGCAATAAAAATACAAACTCACTATTAATAGACAAATGAAAGCTATAGATTAGTGATTTGTCCTTTTTCTAGATAGGAAATTACAAGATATATGTTTTATTTTCCTCTCTTAAACTGCATTTTAATTTTATAGTACTGCAGTAGACAATTTTTTTTTGTTTTGTTTTGGGGGGTTTCACACCTGGCGATGCTCAGGACTTGCTCCTGGCTCTGCTCAGTTATCATTCTTCACTCTGGCAGTTCTCCAGGGACCATATGTGGTTTGGGGACCAAACCAAGGTTAAATTGTACTGTCTCTCTAGTACCAGGTACTGGACAATTTCTATGCCTTTCTAGGTCACAGAAATAACAATATCACCCCAAAAAACAACTTTAGGATTATTATACATAGCAGCAAAGTGACTGTCACATGGTAAACTAATAACAAACATAGGCTGTTTAGTAAAAACTGCTGCAGATTGAAGGTGACCTTCCAAAGTTCAAATGTGATGGTTGGAGATGCTACCTACCTGGGGTCAGGAAGTTAGAAAGAAAACAATCTATGTTAAGTAGGGCCTGGTCTGATAGGAATAGTGTCCTTCCCTCTACGAGGACACACTGGAGAGTTCCTCACATGAGGACACAGGCAGAAGGTGGCCATCTGCCATATAGAAGATAGTGCCCGCCAGAAACTAAGTGAGCCAGCACTCTCATCTTGGACGTTACAGCTTCCAGAACTGGAAGAAAATAAAATTTCTGTTGTTGAAATCACCCAGTTGGTGGTATTTTATGACAGTTCATGAGGACTCACAAACAAATGAAGATCAAAAAATTGGAGTCATGAGCTATGAAGTAGATTGATCTCTGTCACACTAAGGCAGTTAAATACATTATGTGCAGGGCAGTTCAACAAAGAAAAGGCAGTCTGCTTAGTGTACAGAACGCAGCTATCTATTTTTATTCCTGAACAGGTGTCTATTGAAATTTTTGTTTTGTAATGGCCTCTGGAATGTTTCTTGTTCAGTAGATGGTAGGAACTTGGAAATGTTTTGACCTTTAGCATGCATTGAAGTTTAGTTGATTTTTCTTTGGGTTGGTTCTCTAATGTTCTAATGTCAGATGATTCTAATCTAAGAAGAGATCTCACTAGAAAAGTTCAAGCATCATGGCCATAGCAGACAACATACTGCAACATTTCTTATGTATCCTCTTTATAGTACTGTTGAATCAAAGTGTTAGAAAAGAGTGAAACTCCCCCCCCCACCCCCCCGCAAAGAAATCACATTCCCTGCTTGCGTTTTGTACTGTAGTGACCGTAGTAAAATTGTATTGTGAATTTGTAGGGAAGGTTGCTTTATTAGACTGATCCAAGCACTTAAAGTAGAACTTTGTACCTGTGGTGACTATTTTAAGCAGAGTATGTATCTCTTACCCTCCTTCGACTGATTACTCTGTCTTTATAAAGTGTCTTCTGGACTGTGCTGCCTCTGGAGACAAAATTATCTTTCAAAATTTCTTCCTCTGGTTTTGAGAAGTCCTTGGAGAAAGTGTCTGTATTGTTGCCAAATCTATATTAAAGGGGACAGAGATGGAAGAAAAAGACATAGTGATTGTAAAGCAAACATAATAGATATTTTCTAATCTTTCTTAGTCAACTTTACCATTTCCATGAGACAGTGTTTGCTTCTAATCTTTTTATCTTCAGTTTTGACTGGATTGCTAAGCTTCCTTTTCCCATGAAATGCTTGAAGAAGCTGTCTTCTACTTCTAGCACTTTCTTACCAACAGCCTTTAACTATTTTAAATTTGAGTTTTGCAGAGAGCTTGGTGTGGCGTGATTCCTTCAGAATAATGAACATTTGTGCAGCAAATGAACCCAGCTTCTATGCTTTTCAGCTAAATATAGCCCTTGATATTGTGAATTTCCGTCTCCCGGACCCTCTGCTGCAGTGCCATGGGAACATCTGGTGTACCTCCTTGAGTGCTTTCATTACCAAACTCTATATTTTCACATCTCTTTTGCTTTTTCTTTATCTTACCTATATCTTGAAATTTGACCATTACATTCTTGAACATGTGAATTTTGTCATGAATTCCAAAACAGTGTACTTTGAACTTTTCACTTTGCAGAATTTTTCTGTTTTAAAACTTTTGTTAGCAAAAGAAAGTAAGAAGAACATTTCAGAGAATTTAGAGAAAAGGAAGAATTGCACAACTTGTGTATTTAGCATAAGGATGGTTAATAATTTAGTATATTTCTAAGTATACTTTGAGTTTTCATTTAAATTGAAAAATAAAAATCAAGCATTTAGCATGATTTTACCTTTCAGATATTTGTTTCACATATTATTACATAAAGGTAAAGGCCCTCCCGTTGATCGTCGATTTGCTCGAGCGGGCCCAGTAACGTCTCCATTGGAGACTTTGTTGTTACTGTGTCTGGCATATCGAATACTCTCGGTAGCTTGCCGGGCTCTCCGAGAGGGGCGGAGGAATCGAACTCGGGTCGGCCATGTTGGCCGCGTGTAAGGCGAACGCCCAACCGCTGTGCTATCGCTCCATATTCGTTACTGAAGAGTATTCATTATTGTTCAGGTTTTGCTGTATCCTCTCGCTTTAATCCCCATTATAAACTTATAGCTTGCCTTCTGATTTCTAGGAAAAGAATCAGAATTGCAGGACAGTAACCATAAGGAAATGTAGTCTTAGTAGTTGGGGAAGTCTTATCTTGAATCGTGATAGTAACTTAACGACTAGGTGAATTCACTCCTGTAAAAATGAAAAAACTAATATGACCTTATGTTTGAAATACTGAGTTTTTTATTTAAATACAAGTAATTGAAAGCTATTTTTAGTGCCAGCATTTTTTCTTAAAGGTTATTGTTCTCAATATGTAAGAGTATCATTTCATTGTGATCATATTTACCATACAAGCTGGGATGTTTTAGTTTAAAATGAAGGCCAACATATGACTTCAGGACAAATTAAAGTTGACCTCAGGACAACTGACATCTGACTACATGGGAACATAGAGCACCTTCAGTTAAACATATGCAATCCTACAAAAACCACTTCATTGGGATCTTTTGACTTTATTGTTTGGAATTACACATTTTTAAAGTGAAAATTGCCAATTTCAATTTCAAAACAAAATTATTTGATTACAACTAATGTTTAATTTGTGGGCTGCTTATTTGAATAAGCCTAGTGGAATATAATTATCCATTTATATACAGTCTTTTATCTCCTTTTCTCAAATATATTCTGAGAAAGACAAGAAGACAAGTAAAATTAGCACAGTGCTCAGTGAAACTTCTAGTAACTTCTAGTAACTAGAGTGCAGTATTCAAGACTACTCTTAGGAATTTTTGTTTTGTTTTGCTTGGGGGCCACAGCTGGTGTGTTCACAGATTACTCTTGTGAGTGCTCCGGAGACTACATTTGATGCCAGAGATAAACCAGGGTTGACGTTGTGTAAGGCAAGCACCTTAACCACTGTGCTGTCTCTCAGGCCCTTCATTTCAGGAAATTTTACTCTTTCCTTAAAAACAACCGCTATAAATTTGTGTGCTTTCATTTCTTTGTATACTATTAAGAGGTACATATCATAGATTGATTTGAATCTTTAGTTTTAAGAGTTTATTACAAAACACACAGTTGTGACAGGTGATATACTTGATGCTAGGTCCGCAGTGGTTTTATTGGGAAAATGTAGGTCTAAAAAGGAAAGTACGGCATCATATGCTAATCAGTGGAACTTGTAACCTGAAGAAATTGTAATTCTGGAGAAATGGCAAATTGGATACACTTCCAGAGAGGACTCTGAGCTAAGACCTGAAGGAGGAGTAATACGTGTGTGACTTTTCTTTTGCCCACAGTCTACATTAGTAATGCTGTGTTTGTTCAGGATTATGTCTTTGCCCCTCCTTTATTTTCTCCAGTCACTAAATAGTATTGTGCTTGAGCCAAGGTATAAGAGGACTTGATAGCGGTAATTGGCTCCTAATCTTCACTGCACATGTTTCTGTTACTTGTTTTTCTAAACTTTAAACTTTGCATATTCCTGGCCTTTGCCACTCTTAATATTAGTGGGTTACCTTTTAATATAGGAGATGAACATTAAGAACAAGATTAGTTTGCACTTTCTATATTCCAGTTTGTAGGGTTTTTTTTCTTTTTTTCAGAAAGGCATTGAACCCTGCTTATATATAAATGTTATGTATGAAATTTTAAGTTTACGATTTTCTTAAAAAACTTTTTTTTTCTTTTTGGGTCACACCCGGCAATGCACAGAGGTAGCTCCTGGCTCTGCGCTCAGGAATTACCCAAGGCGGTGCTCAGGGGACCATATGGGGTGCTGGGAATCGAATCCGGGTTGGCCGCGTGCAAGGCAAACACCCTACCCGCTGTGCTATTGCTCCAGCCCCTTACAAACTTTTTATTTTATTTTTTTAACTTTGTGTTTGTTTTGGGGACACACCTGGTGGTGTTCATACTTTACTCCTGACTCTACACTCAGGAATTACTCCTTGTGGGCTGGAGGGACAATATGGGTTTCCAGGCATCAAACCTGGATGAGTAGTGTGCAAAATAAGTACACTGTCCACTGTACTATCATTCCAGCCTGACTTTTCTACATTCTTAATTATTGTTATATTCTTAAAGTTTTATAAATATACTCTAAAGGGTAGTGGGATGGTCATTGTGCCTCGGGTAGTATTTAACAGGGTGTTTTTGTGTGGTTTTTTTTTTTTTGCCATTTTTATATTATGTATTGTTGAACTTTGAAGTTATTAATCATAAAATTTGCTGGCATTGGGTTTTAGGATAATGTGTGACACTTAAACTGGACTAAGATCCCTAAATTAGTATTCTTAGGGGAGTTGGAATTTGTGCTAGAGAGGACTGTTAGTGTTTGGAAGCCTCTTAGAAGGTGAGGGACTCACAGGTAGTAAATGGGGGCCCTGGGCCCAGGACTGGTCAGGATAAGGTGCGTCTCTGGCCCTGGGGTGCTCAGGGTGTATGGGGTTCGGGGCAATTGCTCCAGGCCCTTAGCTGGCAGTACTAGGAGGGGGTGGACATGCTCTGAGGATTGAACCAAGATACTTCACATATCAAGGTACTTTGAAAGCATTTTTGATTTTCGCTACTTGAGAGGTGAGCTACTGGATTAGGTAGGGAGAATCCAGAGCTTCTATGAGAAACCCCACAATGCAGAGATGGTTTTCCAAGAAGAATTATGTGGCCCCAAGTGTCAGTGTTTATCATGTTGGGAATTGGTGGCCCAAATGACACAAGGATCTGTACATGTTGGGACTAAAATCTAGAAATGATCATTTATTCAAGCAATTAATAAATGAAAGTGTGAATAAAAATTACTGTGACACACTTGAGAATAGATTTTACAGACTTCTTGAGTCATTTTGCCTTTGAATCCCCCTTTTTTTTTTGGTTATTTATGAAATTTTAGGTTTCATGCTGCCATCAAAACATTTGTAAAATTTTAAAGTTCCCTCCCTCCACAGTGATTCTTTGCAAATCCATGAAGGTTTTCCAGGACAAATGTAAAATAATGTTCATATGCTGCTTTATTTTTAGAAAACGATTTCATTGCCTATAGAATCTCTCCTCACCCCCTTTAGTGTGCCTACCTGCTTATCTGTGTATGCAAAGTTTTTAGTCCTCCGTGTGTCATAACTAAAATTGCCTGTCCTTTTTCCTTTCCTGCACTTCGTAAAATAATGTTTTGCTTTCTAATTTTGATTTAGCCTCGAAGCAAATAGTGAATATAAAAAACTTTCAATTTCTAAATGTTGAACTTTAGAATATACTGGATCAGGTATATATGACAGAAGATTAAATTTGACTTACTTTTTCGTACTCCATGAAAGGAAGAGGTCTTGTAAATCTTTGACAATAGAGACAGGATTACATTTCCACCCCTTTGTGATATAATTAATACCATAGTTCCATTCATTCATCTCATTTGCTTAAGTAAGGCATATTTTAGTAAACATGTAGTATCCTGAATAGCTTTACAGTGTTACTTCTGCGTAAATATATTTTGCAACAATATTCCCCCCCCCGCCCTTTTTTTTTTATCATTTTATTTATTGGATCACCGTGAGTGTAGTTACAAAGCTTTCGGTCATACAGTGAAACACCCATACCTTCACCAGTGCCCGTTCTCCGCCACCAAAAGCCCCAGTATACCCCCATCCCACACCATCCCCCTACCTATGGGGCAGATGGTTTCTACATTACTCTCGCTCTACTTTGATTACATTCAGTGTTTTGCCACCAGACTCACCATATTATTTGGGATTTTGCCCCAACACTCAGATCTGCTGAAAAGGCAACAGTAGGCAATTTGTTTTCTATTGCTGGTTATAAATAACATATGATGTCGTGTGGCTGCAGTAGTGGCTGCGCGGTTTTCAAATTCCGAAATTTTAACAATTAAATCTGGAGGGATTTCTACCATAACTTGCTGGGTTTCATGGTTTGTTCCTGAGTCTCTTGGATCATGGCCATTAAGAAGCTTGATCAGGAGTCAGAAAGGCCGTTAGTGGGTGTCGACTTAAGAGTCTCATTGGGAAGGGGAGGAAATGGCCAGCTCCACACCAATCCTGTGAGCCCCGTGTATCTCATCACTGAGGGCCCAAACCTGACTGTCCAATGGCCTCTGGAGAATGGCGGCCACCGAGCCACCTAGGGGGAGCAGGTGGAGGGACAGTACCCTTTCCCCCCTGGAATGGCCCGACGACAGTAACCTACTGCTGGGTCCAGACGCATCTCTGCCAAAAGCCACTGGGTTCCGAGATTTGTTTCTGAGTCTCTGGGATCATGGCAGTTAAGCAGCTTAATCATGAGCCAGAGAGGCCGTTAGTGGAAGGTGACTCAGGGGCTCGTTGGGACGGGGAGGAAAGGGCCGGCTCCACCCCCATCCCATGAGCCCCCGCGTGTGTCGTCACTGCGGGCCCAAACCTGACTGTCCAATGGCCTCTCTGGCAGATGGCAGCCACCGAGCCGCCAAGGGGAAGCAGGCGGAGAGACAGCACCCTTTTCCCCCTGGGGTGGCCCGGTGACAGTAACCTATTGCGGTGTCCGGACACATTTCTGCCAAAAGCTGCTGGGTTTCAAGATTTGTTTCTGAGTCTTTGGGATCATGGCCATGAAGCAGCTTGATCAGGAGCCAGAGCAGCTGTTCGTGGGGGATGACTCGGGGCCTTGTTGGGACAGGGAGGAAAAGGCCGGCTACACCCCCATCCCGTGAGGTCCCGCGTGTCTCATCACTGTGGGCCAAAACCTGATTGACCAGTGACCTCTGGAAGATGGTGGCCACTGGGGCCGCCAGGGGGAACAGGCCAAGGCATGCAACCTATTCCCACCTGGGCTGGCCCAGCACCAGTAACCTGCTGCAGGGACTGGACGGATTTCTGCCAAAAGTCGCTGGGTTTCAAGATTTGTTTCTGAGTCTCTGGGATCATGCCCATTAAACGGCTTCATCAGGAGCCAGAGAGGCCATTCGTTGGCGGTGTGATTTGGGGTTTCGTTGGGTTGGGAGGGAAAGGGCTGGCTCCATACCCATCCCGTGACGCACTGCGCATCTCGTCACTGTGGGCCCAAACCTGACTGTCCAATGGCCTCTGGCGGATGGTGGCCACCGAGCCGCCAACGGGGAGCAGGCGGAGGGACAGCACCCTTTTCCCCCTAGGGTGCCCGGCAACAGTAACCTGCTGCGGGATCCAGATGCCTTTGTGCCAAAAGCCGTTGCGTTTCGAAATTTGTTTCTGAGTTTCTGGGATCATGGCTGTTAAGCCGTTCGTGGGCAGTGACTCGGGGTCTCATTGGGACGGGGAGGAAAGGGCCGGCTCCATCCCCATCCTGTGAGGCCCCACGTGTTTCGTCACTGTGGGCCCAAACCTGACAGTCCAGTGGCTTCTGGAGGATGGCGGCCACGGGGCTGCCAGGGGGAACAGGCCAAGGCACGAAACCTATTCCCATCTTGGGTGGCCCAGTGCCTGCAACCCACTGCAGGGACTGGACACATTTCTGCCAAAAGCCGTTGGGTTTCGAGATTTGTTTCTGGGATCATGGCCCTTACGTTGTTCGATCAGGAACCAAAGAGGCCATGCCTCCAATTATATAGCTGAGCCAGAAGTGGTTTCTGGGTGTGTCTCCCACACACCTAACTTTTGGCCGTTTACTTTCTTGGTAAACTTTGTCCCAAGTTGTTGGGTTCTGGCCAAAGACACAGCAGCAATTTTGGGATATCTGGAAGTCTGAAGGCACCATTCGGCTGCTGATGCACTCGGGTCACAGGCACAGATTGACCTGCTATAGCACCATATCCCCTATCTTATAACAATTTTTAACATTGAGATTAATTCAGGTTAAGATACTGGGACAAATAATGTGTTCACATCAAGCTTTGTTGATTTTAATTTATTAAAGGAGTAAGTTGATACACTGAATTTATTTTTTCCCAGTTTGATAGCAGTTGTTTATTAACTGACCAGATTACAAAAATATGGTAGCTACCTTATAGTTAATCAGCTTTATAGTTTAATCAGCTGTATACCTGATCTCTGTTACCAGCATATCCACCTTCTACAAAATGGGTGGTCTTTTTCTTCATCCCACCCTGGAAGAGGATAATTTGAAGGGCCAGAGAAAGTTTGCTGCTTTAAACTTTGCCAACAATGTAGATCTCATGAATCATACCCTCCATGCAGATGATGCCATATTTACCAAGAGTGAAAATCAGTGCTTTATCCTTTAGGCAATGCAGTTCTTTTGGATTTTGCCATAGCCACACTTGTAGATCAATTCATTTGCTCACTTCAGGTTTGGGTACCTCCCCCCACCCACCCCATGCAATAATGGGTTCCACAGATCCTCAGCATGTTAATTGAAGCCTTGTTGAGTTTAACAAAGGTACAGTTGAAGATCTGGTGAAGACCAAGAAGCTGTAGCACCTTTTGGACCCTGGGGCTCACACCTTTGATACCTCTGATCTGGATGACAAAAGTTAATTTGGGTTCTGCGGACCGTGAAAGTTGCCATGCAAATCTCTTTTCTGTACACCTGTCTATATTCCTCGGGCTGGAGCGATAGCACAGCGGAAAGGCGTTTGCCTTGCATGCAGCCAACATGGCCAACTTGATTTCGATTCCTCCTCCCCTCTCGGAGAGCCCGGCAAGCTACCGAGAGTATCTCGCCCGCAAGGCAGAGCCTGGCAAACTACCATGATGTATTCGATATGCCAAACACAGTAACAACAAGTCTCATGATGGAGACGTTACTGGGCCCACTCGAGAAAATCGATGAACAACGGGAGGACCGTGACCGTCTATATTCCTTATGATAATGCTTAGCTTTTTCCATAGATTAGCTACCTCCTCACCTTTCGAAACATCTTTTGAGCAAACTACTTTCTCAGGTGCTTAATCTTCAGGTCTGTGAAAATTTTTCACTATTTCTTCAGGTTTTTTGGCACATGAGAAAGCTGCTTTTTTCTTTTCTCAGGTTGCTGCTTCTGGCGTAGCAGGAACCCTCTTCTCTTCTGCGCCCTCTGTGGTTCCAGTCGGGAAAGAGGCCGCATTTTTAAAACTACATCTAATCACTGCAGTAGATGTGAATACTTAATACCTAAATGACACCTAGGATTACACTCTAGTCCCTAGAATTTCCCTTACTGAAACACTGACTCTTAGCTATAGCATGTGTCTTGGGTTGAGAAATTTTCTGTGGTTTTAGAATTTCTCTTTGATCTGTACATGTAGGATTAATTGACAGTAGTATTTGTTATTCTTTCATATAACCGATATGCCTAATTTAGAAACAACAATGAGAAAAGAAGCTACCTACATAGGCAACCTGTGATCCAAGTCATCACTTTCAGGCTGTGTATTTAAACCTTAGGGATAGGTGTAGTCCATCTTTGTACAAATGCATTGCAGTTTTATTTTGAATTCTGTTACTACAACTTTTTTGACTTCTTTCAACTTTTCAACGTTTTTCAGCCTTTTAACTTTTCAAACTTGAAATTGGTTGTGTTCATGATACCAGACAACCTTTAAATGCCCTGCTGATGAATGATACTGGCAAAATTGCAGGGGGAGGCGGGGACCTAACAGCACCTCTCCTGTCTCTTTCTCCTTCTCAAGGTTTTGCTGAATCTCTTTCTCCTTGGGAACTCCAGGTGGGCTCCTCCTTATTAGTCTAGAATTCAGAAAATTTTGGAAAAACCTCAATCTATATCGCTGTCTCAGTATTTGACACTACAAAGAGAGGGACAGGTTTTGGGAAGGCGCGCACGCGTGTGTGTGTGTGTGTGTGTGTGTGCGCGTGTGTGTGCACGTGTGTGTGCACGTGCACACGCGCTTGCAGGTCCCCAGGGAAGCAGCAGGAACCAGGCCCCCAGTGTTGTGCTCAAGTGAGGGTGAGCATGCCAGGGAGTGCAGCCACAGCTGGTGGCAGCAGGTTCTAGGTACTGGGAGACAGGTAGCTCATGAATGCGACCTCTAATGTTACTGGGGGTAGCAGGGGGTACAGTCCACAGAGCTCCATCCTCATAAATTGTCAGCCATGCCAGGACTCCCTATAAATATGTACTGTAATTCTTTGTATCTGGAAACATGGTTAGAAAAGTTAAACTTGACTGGAGGGGGGCGATGCAGTCAGATGCCTCACACTGCCATTTTATAGCCATTTACTGCAACCATGATTAATATGTTGATATTATCCCGATACTCTGAATGCTTTTGGAATGAGCATTAAAGAAGTCACTATTTTCATTTTGAGATTAACCACAGAATTAGAAGACTTAAAAATTGTAATTGAAAGGGCATTTTGGTTATTTGGAGAACATCTATGGCTGTATTATACCTAATGACCACAGACGTTGCAGCTTTACAGTGTGCTGGTTCCTCCTCACCCAGCAAGGGAATCCTCACTCTTTTATTTAGGAAACATAGATTATCCTACTTGTCTCTGATCCTCTCTAATGGAATGCCAGCTGCAGGAAATTTTTGTCATCCTCACCTGTTTCTGGATAACTCCTGAAAATCCAGCACATTGTAACTCAGGAAAAATCCTTTCCATGGGGGCCGGAGAGAGAGCACAGCAGGTAGGGCGTTTGCCTTGCACGTAGCCGACCTGGGTTCAATTCTCAGCATCCCATATTTCCCCTGAGCACTGCCAGGAGTAACCCCTGTGCATCACCAGGTGTGACCCAAAAAGCAAAAAACTAAAAAAAATTTAAATTTAAATTTAAATTAAAAAAATTTAAAAATCTTTCCATGTGAATTCAAGATGGAATGAATGTATGAATACCTCAGTGGTTAAGTGTGTGCATGTGAGAGACCCTGGTTGGTTCCCCAGCACTACATAAGGCCCCAGAGCACAGAACATGGAATAACCCCTGGGACTGCCACGTGTGGCCCCCAAACTAGCAAAAAATAGTTGGGGGTTCTTTCCCCTCTCCAAACCTGTAAGACATTTGTTTCTGCAAGATTTATATATTTTGGGAGTAGAATAGTACCTCTACTCCCAGATCCTCCAAATTCCAGTAGGCGGGGGTCACACCCACCAACTGGCCCCCTGGCGCCGTGTAATCCCATCAACGGCCAAGACTCAGAGACTATAAAAACCAGCTCCTGGAAGAGAACAGTGCAGTCTCCTGCTCCCGTGCCTGCCTGACTGGTCCTCGCTCGCCGGGACCCCTTGGAGGGGAGCGGGTTGAGCTTTCCTCCCCGCCCCGACCAGGGCTCCGGCAGCCAAAGACCTCCAGGACCAGCTACCACCATGCTGAGACCACTCTCCGCACACATGAAGGTACTGGCAGAGGGACAAAGTCACGTGGGTTCCGGGGCCGAGATCTCCAAGCCTACTCGGATTTGGGCCGAGCATCCTCCACCCAGATCCTCCAAATTCCAGTAGGCGGGGGTCACACCCACCAACTGGTCCCCTGGCGCCGTGTAATCCCATCAACGGCCAAGACTCAGAGACTATAAAAACTAGCTCCCAGAACTGGACATCTCATTATGACATCTTATTATGACATCTTATTATCTCATTTCTACTTTGGACAAACTGGCAGGTTACCAGATGTAGCCTGCCCACACGGCAGAGTCTGGCAAACTTCCCGTGGCGTACCCAATATGCCAAATACCAGTAACAATGATGGGTCTCATTCTCCTAAAGAGCCTTGACTATAATCTCAGGGCTAGGATGAAGGAGACGTTACTGGGGCCTGCTCGAGGCAATCGACGACTAACAGGATGATTTGTGATTTGTGATTGTGAGAAGAGTAAGTACATTGTCATTAAGGTGATACTACCTGCTTTTAAAGCAGACATTGTTGGCTTTCAGAAAATTTTTGAAAACCTTAGCTATATCACTGATTCCATATTTGGACACTACAAAGAGAGGGACAGGTTTTGGGAAGGCATGTGTGTCTCTGTGTGTGTGCGTGTGCAGCAAATTCAGGGAAAGTAAAAATAAAGATATTCTTTCCTTAGATAGTTATTCATGCATCCTTACACATGTGTTTATTTATAGTTGTGCAGTTTATTTCTATCAGTGTAGTTCATAGAGGTTAATTCTATTTCAAATATCTGGCAGGATTCTGCCTGCCAATTGTAGAAGAGAATTATTTGTTTTGTAGCTTTCCTGCATCTTATAGTAATTATGTGCTTCTCAATGATTTTTTTTTTAAATTCAGTTATTTTGGAGGGATTTTGGGGGGGTCTTTCTTGGGGGATTGTCAAAGCTGCCTTAGTGTTTGGGGGTGGGGTGGGGGCAATGTGATGCTGCTGGGAATTGGGCCTCTTGCATGCATAGCCTGTGCACCAGCCCACTGAGCTGTCTTTCCAACCACTTTCTGTGTTTTTTTTAAATACTTCCCCTGTATACTGCATTGTTTTCCTCTCTAATCCATAGAAAAGCACCTGGAGGATTTTCAGATTGTTAACTGACAATTGATTAGATAAGTTCTCTAAAGATTTCTGTGTGAAAACTCGCAGAGATAGCAGGTCACCTAGTTTGAGGTTGGCTTTTAGTGTGTGACTGTCGGCTAGATAGCTCTCTGAGGTGCACTTGTAGCAGAACAGATTATGATTTGTCCTAAGCTTCTTTTTCTAATACTTTTATTAGAGGACACTTCCCCCTGGAGCGACACCCCCCCCCCCCACACACACACACACACACACACTCTCACTCACGCTGATGTGTATATCTCTTGAATGCTGAAGGGTCCCTCTATGAGGACTACCCCTCATAGTGAATCATCTCGTGAGGGAAGAACTCTTTGGAACGTTCCATCTTTAACTTAGAGTCGTCTAGAGTCGTCTAGGTGGAGCTTCTGTGCCTCTCCCCTCCCGTTTTATTATTTTTTCAGCACAGAATTGTGTATTCCTTTTGAGGGGGGGGAAGCACATCTGGCAATGCTTCAGAGTTGTTTATCACGGTCACCGTCCTCCCGTTGTTCATCGATTTGCTTGAGCGGGCCCAGTAACGTCTCCATTGTGACACTTGTTACTGTGTTTTGGCATATCGAATACGTCACGGGGAGCTTGCCAGGCTCTGCCGTGCAGGCGAGATACTCTCGGTAGCTTGCCGGGCTCTCCGAGAAAGGCGGAGGAATCGAACTCGGGTTGGCCATATTGGCTGCGTGCAAGGCAAATGCCCTACCGCTGTGCTATAGCTCCAGCCCAGAGTTGTGTTTATATATATATATGTATTATTTTCATAAAGGTAGTTCACAATAGTTCATTACAGATAATGTTCAAGCACTAATCCCAGTACTACCTTCCCACCACATTAAAAGGGAGGTGTGTGAAGATTGTTGTGTTTCATTCTGGAGTTATTTAACCCTGTAGATGAGAGAATATAAACAAGTATGTTAACACCGAACAGTTGTGTGCTACTTTTGATAAGTAAGTGAGCTAGAGTATAAGAGGTCGCGGGGCCGCAAATGTGGCCACGTACTCCAGGAAATTCTTCCGGGAGCTTTAGTTTATAGTCTCTGGGTTTTGGCCATTGATGAGATTACCTGGCCCCGGGTGCAGTTTGTGGGTGTGCCTGCCAAGCTACTGGAAAACTGGGGAACTGGGGCAGGAGGCCCAGTTCCGATCCAAGCTGGCTCAGTCACAGGTTCCCACATACCTGAATTTTTCTGCCAGTTCCCTTTTGGGTGAGACTCGTCCGAGCATGTGGAGAGCAACCTTGAGCATGGTGGTGGCTGGGTTCTGAAGGTTTTGGCTGCCAGGGTTCTGCTTGGGGTGGGGAGGGAACTCAACCTCATCCTCCCCCCCCCCCCCCCCTCCCCACACACACACACACACACACACACGTGAAGACAGCCTGGCAGGGTCAGAACATTCTGCTGCACTTTGTTCTGGAAGCTTTAGTTTATAGTCAGAGTTGTTTCTTGCTCTGCAGTCAGAAATCACTCCTGGCAATGCTTGGGGGATTGAACCCAGGTCGGCTGCATGAAAAGGAAATGCCCTGCTCTCTGGACCATGACTTCAGCCCTGTTACTTGGTCTTAAATGGCACTGTAGCTCTGTCCTCCTGATGTTCATTGATTTGCTTGAGCAGGCACCTGTAACATCTCACAACAAATTGTGAGACTTGTTACTGTTTTTGGCATATTGAATACGTCATGGGTAGCTTGCCAGGCTTTGCCGTGCAGGCGAGATACTTTCAGTAGCTTAGCAGGCTCTCCGAGAGGGGCGGAGGAATCGAACCTGGGTTGGCTGCATGAGGGCAAATGCTCTACCCACTGTGCTATCACTCCAGGTCTTAAATAATCCATAGAAAATTATTTGCCCTTTTTAGCTCCCCACTTTTATGGTCATTTTCTATTTTGGTCATTTTCTATTCTTGTCAGCTTTCCCTTCTAATTCTTCTTGAGGTCACAGTTAAGGATTCTCTTAAGAGATCATGTCCTTTGGGCTTTCTTATAGAATCTGTAATAACTGATTTTCTTATCCTAATCTTGAAGATTGATGCTAAAGGAAACAATCAGCAGGTCATTCTTCTAAGCTGTAGATGGAGCGCTGTGAAGCTGTGTGCTACATTTGAGTTTAACTACTTCGGGTTGGATGCTGGTGTTTCCATAACCTTTACCTGTTCCCTGCATTCCCCACTGAACTTGCTCTTCCTTCCCATGCCCACCCCCATTCTCAGTGTTGTTCTTAAAGTTACCTGTTGGAAAGAGGGCAGGAAACTTATTTTCTTTCTTTTGAAGAGTTATAAATGGAATCAGGAAATAGAAACCTATATCATACAATACAATTATATTGTTATATACACAGTAATAATGGAACACCCAACATTACCTTTTCTTGAAATCTAATTTCTGAAGCTTGTCTCTTCTTTATTGAATCTGTTCTTTATTGTACTGAATATAATTAGCTTATAGTTTTAGTATCTAAGAAATATTTTTCTTTCGTAATCCTTTTTTATGGTATTGCTTTTGATTATATTCATAATTGTACATAAACAGTCTCGTGAAATGGATGTTTTGGATTCATTTTCTCTCTCTCTCTCTCTCTCTCTCTCGTCACCATATTATCTCTACTTTCCTGTTCTCATTTTTCTGATTTCCTAATATGGAGATGGGATAAAGGGATTTAGGAGTTACACAACATTCATTGATCAAATAATTAGACCCAGTTGTCTCGTTTGATCCAAATCAGCACCATAACCTCTGGATGCTAAATGACTTTTGTCTGTAATAGGTGATAGTGAAAACCTATTGAAATCTTTTAGAGGGAGTACACTAGACTTTGTGAATTACTTTAGTCCCCTTAACTGCTTAGGGAATGGGTTCCATCTCTTCTTCCCCCCCCCCCCCCGCCATTGTACAACACAGGTAACCTAAAATGAATGAAATAATTTTTTTCCTGTTATATAACGAATGTGTCTTGGTGTGCTTGTGCTGCTATAACAAAATACTGGGTAGTTTAAATGGCAGAAATTAATTTCTCACTGTTTGGAATACCAGAAGTCCAGATCAAGGGGCCAACAGGGCTGGTGTCTAGTGAGGGCTGTCTGCATAGGTTGCAGATAACCACAGTCCACATCGCGGCATCACATGGTCTGAGTATTTCTTGCAAAGAAAGGCAGGCTTCTTTTTCTCTCTTTGTGAGGGTGCTAATCTCATGTGAGGCCCTCCCTGAAGAGGCCTACCTAATCCTCCTCACTCTCCAAAGCCCTCTCTCTACCAACACATTGAATATATACATGCTTTAAGAATTTCAGGTGGTCACAGTTGATCCATAGCTGGGTTTAGTTAATGTTGGTCCTTACTCTTATTCTCAGTGACTGATTCCCTGCTCTATTCCCCACTTCCACATTTATCTGATCCTGATAGGTTAGGCAAGTTAGCCAGCAGTAGAAACCTCTGTCCGTAAGAGTAAACAATTGGTTGTCGTCTCTGACTTCATTTCCTGGAGAACTGTTGCCTTGATCATTTTCGCACATTTAGTACATTTCTTTCCAGTCTTCTTTCACAAGCTATTAGTGACATGTATACAGTATGTAGTTTAATGTTTTTCTCTCCCACCCTCCCACCCCCAGAGCATTCAGTGAACATTTCTCCCTGTTATTTCAATTGTTTAGAAATATTTTGAACGATTTTGGCCTTGTAGAAGGGAAATTAGGGAGATGCCCAGAAGGTAGAGGCATCTATGTACTGAGTGTGGGATCTGTCCAGATGGCTCTTCAGTTCGCCTCATTGAGGAAGGAATCATAATAGGATTGGTAGCACTGTCCTCCCGTTGTTCATCGATTTACTCGAGCGGGCACCAGTAACGTCTCCATTGTGAGACTTCTTACTGTTTTTGGCATATTGAATACGCCACGGGGAGCTTGCCAGGCTCTACTGTGTGGGTGGAATACTCTCGGTAGCTTCTCCGTAGTTTGCCGGGCTCTCCCAGAGGAATGGAAGAATCAAAACTGGGTCGACGTTGTGCAAGGCGAACATCCTACCTGCTGTGCTATCGCTCCAGCTAGAGGATTGGAGAGTGGGATGGATAAAGTTAGTGTATGGTTGTAGCATGCAGCACCTGAGGAATTTGCCCTTAAAATGCTTATTAAGAACCTTCTAGGCTGGAGGTACTTAAAAATTGTTACCATCATGTTTTTAAGTTAATCACCATACTCTTAAGTTAATGAAAATAAGAGACTGAAAATTGCCATGGATCACCATGTTTGAGGTGTACGTGCATGTGTGTGTCTGAACATTGTGTATGCAGAATCCCTGCAGTTTCACACCAGCCTGTCTCTGCACACTCTGGGTTGTATCCCTGTCTCTTGGCTGTGGTCAGATCCTCACCTGTTCAGTTTGTGTGGGCAGAGTATGTGAGGCAGCAGAGCCCATCCTCTTCCTCTTCTAGCTGCAGACCAGCTGAGTTTGGGGGTCCAGTGCTTGTCCTATGCTCCATGCCACAAATCTCTTCAAATTATGCAAAGGACAGATGCATTAGTCTCTCAGGGAAAGCAGATTGTGAATTGGTAAGGATTTTCTGGGATCTAGAGTTGATTTCTGGGTGTGCTTTAGAACAGGTCTTAACTTTTTCTTTCTTTGCATGCAAGGCAGGCACCCAACCCATGCATCTTTCCCGGCCTTACTATTACTCAAGACCTGCTTTTGTTTTTTAATTTCTGGAATAAGGCTTTCTGAAGATTGATTTGTAGGCTTATGCTTTTGTTACATTTTTGAATAACAAAAACTTGAACACTTCACTGTGAAACATTTATGGGCATGATAACACGCATCAATTAGGGGAAAAGATGGCTTTACAATAGAGAATGGGTGAAGAGTTTTGTTTCGTGTGTGTGGTGGGTGCTAGATCGCTAATCTACAATATGGAACTCTTAATGCATGTAATCCATAGTTCTCTCCAACCCAAAGTAGGCTTTCATTTAATTTTTTTTTTCAAATGCACATTCTGTTTGCTTAAATCTACATCTGCTACTCGCTTTGAATATTGCCTGAAACGTATGTGTGGCTTGGCAGAAAGTGTGATATGAAGAGGAAGCACAGAATAGTTTGTCTTCTTAAATAATCAGGCAGAGCTTTCACAATTCATACCCTGTCTCTACTCATTAGTGTCCCAGGGTGCTATTTTGGAAGAGGATTTGTAATTATTTTCTTAAAAGCCCTACTTCGGTTAGCTAACATACTTAGATCTAGAGGCAGTTTTAATGTATTCCTGTCATGTTTCTTGTATTCATTGATTTGTTTGAAGGAAGTAGTTTTGTTTGTTTGTTTGCCTTTAAAACCACTTGTATCTTTTTTATTGAGCTTAGTTTGTTTCTTTGCTGCAAAGAGTATGTCCTAGGTCTGGTCTTGGTTCCCTTACTTGATGTGTTTGTGCTGGCCTTCTTTGATCTGAGCCTGTACTTAGAAAGTAGTCTTGGCTGTGTAGAACACACCATTTTAAGAGTTTGATTGCACATTTGTGATAATTATGAACTTTGACATTTAAAAAATATCGCGGAACATTTATCACTTTACTGGTAGTCTAAATTATTTAATGATCAAACATGGTTCCTGGAAACCCCAAAACTGTGGTGTAGTTCTGTTTGTCATGCTTTATTGATTTATAAGTCACTTACTTTATACTCTACCCAGAAGAGAGAAAAATTTGTGCCCAGGGCTTTGGAGTTGGTTCTGAAGTCAAACTGAGACGTGCCACTGTCAGCTGTGACAAACAGCTTTTCTATAAGACTTTCAATGATTGTGATTGGCTCATTAAAATTATTGTGAGGAGTAAAGTCAGATAACATATGTAGACCACTTAGCAGGATGTCTGGCATAGTAAATGCTCAATAAGTGCCTTGTTTCTTTCTTGGAGATTAGCTCTGCTCATTCCCTTTGGGCAATACTACGTGTTTTTATAAATTTGTTATGCTGTATTTTAAAATAATTGGATTTATTTGACACATTATTAAGTCATCAACTAAGGCAGCACATCCATTAAATTGTCTTTAATTTTTTAAATTTAAATTACGTTGCTCTGTCCTTTAAGAGTTCCTTAATAAAACATCAGTAAAACACTTTCCCCACTTCATCTGCCAGACATCTCAAATAATGAGCCTATTACAGCTTTAACTTTCTTCTCTCATTGTATCCATCCCAGCCTAGCCAACGGTGGCAGTTCTTGGTTTCTGTTTTTTGTTTGTTTGTTTTTTAAAGAAACGATTTGAAGAGAAATCAAAGAGATAATTTAGAAGAAGGGTGGGGTTTGGGAGTATGGGCTAAAGAATGTTAAAAATTGCTGGTTAATTATCCTGCTGAACTGCAGAGCTTCTAATCTGGTGTCCTTTCCAGTTTTTTCAGAACTCAAATCTCAAACTCTTGCTTGGTTGTTTGCCAGTGTTACCACAGATATAGCATTTAAATAGAAGACAACATACTATTTTTCAGTGTTTTTGTATTGGGAGATAAAACAAGAGAAAGCCCAACAAATGTGGTTGGATTTTGAAAGGAATAGTTATTGGGCAGCCTGCCTCAGTTAAGACAGTTTTAGCTGTAGGCAATTTAAAATGGACTGTTTTGCAAAGAGGATATCTGGAAAAAGTGAATATAAATATGCCGGTGCCAAACTTTGAACAGCTTTTAGTGTTGTAAACCAGGATCGCCTTTGCTTGGGAGAGGCTTAACCAATTAAGACAATTATAGAGTTTGAAGAGATTTCTGAAACTTCAGCTCATTTTTATAATCCTTCCAAAATTTGTAGTACCACCTCATTCACTTCTAAGTGTAGGTTTTGTATTAGTAATTGGAGTTGGCTTAGTAGTAATTACCAATTTGTCTTTGAAATTCATTTTCTGTGCACTGTTTTCCTCCATCAGAGCAAGTTTGCTTTGCAAACCAAGAAAGTTTAAAACATCCTTTCCTAAACATTTCACTACAAAATACTGAGCTCTTCTGTGAATATTGTCATAAATTGAAAATAATCCACAAAAAAATTTCCCCTTGCTATTCATCTTTTGGACCCACCCCAGAAGTTATTCGGCCATTTAGAATTAAGTGTCATTGGTTGAAATATCTGCTTGAGCTTCTGTTAGAGTTTTAGAACAAAATGAAAGCGTTTTTAACCCAGAGACCAACCCTGTGCAGTTTGCAGTAGGGAGTTAGGGGTGCTTTCTATCAGAGAAGCTTGTTTTTCCTTTCTTTGTTGTATGTGCTGCTTCTGCCGTGATTCTGTTCACTCGAAGGTGTGAGGCACTTTATACATAAAGTGAGCCTTATACCCATCTCACCATCCGTCTTTTTTGACTCTACTGTCAAAAATGCAGCTTGGGACCAGAACGACAGTACGGGGGGGCGGGTGTGGAGGGATGGGGGGGGAGCATTTGCCTTGCACAACGCTGTCCCAGGAGTTATCCCTGAGCACCACTGAGTTGGCCCCCCACCCCTAAAGCAGTTCAGGAAGATAAGGTCCTGCCGGGCTGAGGCAGCACCGCCTTCCATTCCCCAGAATCTGTGGACTGCGGGTACCAGCTCACTGCCACAGGCGCTTCCAGTAACGGGCATCTCTTCCCCTCTTGTGGTAGCTGTTGTGGCAGCTAAATTGTGTGTCCTGTGCGCCTTTCCTCCTCCCCCATGTCTTGGCCCCTCCATCCCACTAGAGTGCCTGACAGACTAGCACAGCCAGGAAAACATGGACATTTGCCTGGGAGATTTGAATCTGGAATGACTGTTTCTGATTTCCTGTGTAAAATACGCTTGCGTGTCAGCCTTTCATGATTTTTCCCCCTTGTCTCTCCCATAGGTCAGAGGAATAAATAGGTGTCAGCCCAGTGTGTGGCTTAGCGTGGTTGGTGGGTGATGGATGCTTGTTCACAGCTTTGTGATAGCAGGGAAGTTTGCCCTGCTGTTTGGTTTCATGCCTCCCTCCTTGGCCTTGCTAGAGAGGGAGCTTGTGTCGGGTTGCGCTTCACTTTTGGAAAACCTGGGTAGGAAGGTAAGGGCAAGCTACGTGGGTGACATGTCAGTCACATGTCTTTGCCCGCATTAGAACAAGGACATACACCCAGAAGTCTGAGTGAGAGATGAAGCAGTTCTGACTACTCATCATCTCTTGTTCTGGCTTTTGTCTGATGGAAAATTGCAGTACATTATATATATATATATATATATATATACATATATATATATATAATGGGGCCAGAGAGTCATGTTTTAACCCCACATCTATTAGAACTTTATATGAGTAGTCCTGACGAGTACCGTGTGCCTCAGTGTACCCCAGTGTCACTTCGGAGCTCTGGTGCTCTCACCCTCAGCTTTTCAAGAACCTCTTTCAGTTCTTTTAGATCTTTCTTTTCTGTCTGATGCCGCCAGGAAGACTTTCATTTTAGTTTGCATTTTAAAAAATTGTATAGTTTCAGTAAAGGTAATATCTAGACATTTCACATAGAATAGGCTCTCACATTTTTTTTTAATATAATAGTACAATTCCAGTGCGCTGTAGGATTTCAAAAGCACCTTCATCAACTCATTATTGTTTGCAACCCTTACATTTTTATATTCATTCATGTGGAACACTTAGATCCCCTTGAAAATGTCTGTATTAAAGCAGTGCAAAATCTTATGTGCCACAGTAATCTAAACTGCATTTTAGGAGCCGGGAAGTGTTCCCCAGACACAAGCCCCCCACCCGACCCCCAGTCATAGAGAAGCTCATCTCTACTCCTCAGTCCCAGAGGTGGCAGTCAGGTCTCATCAGATCCCTTAGTCTCTTCCCTAGCTGAGAAAACCATTTTATTTTAATTTTCATGCTAATCTAAGGGACTGTGGTATGGGTAAGATTCAGGACCAGGAAGGAGTTTAGAGATTGGCCACCAGTCTTGAAATGCTTTTCCTTCATGGAGTCTAAAATACTATTATAAAATTTTTTGTATTTATACCACGTGAGAGGAAACTTACTAAGACTGTATTCTAGGACACGTGTTTTCTGGCATTAATGCATGCTGGAAGCCTGCTTTGGTGTTGAGTAGATCTTCCGTATTTTACTGACCCAGGGAACAGTTTTGAATCATGCAGTATTTGATGATAGTGATGGATTTTGACGATGTTTGGAAAGATGGAAAATTAGCCATTGAGAAGGAGTAGCAAGACCATTTCATAGAAGAAATCTCCGAACTGTTGTATATGTGTGTCTTCTCTCCTCTTCAATTATTACAGATTTCTGTTTTAGCTAAGTTGTGTGTTTGTTCCCAGGTGTTTTGGAAGGACTGACTTTAAAAAACATTTTATGTAAATTCACCTTTGCTGTACTGCCATTACGTGGTAATTTTTCCCTGTCTCCTCTTCCTGATCCTTTTATATTTATTTAACTCCCCCCCCCCCCCCCCCCCAATTGTAACCTCCATGGGTGTCTTCTCTTTATTGTGTTCTCTCAGTATTTCTGGGGCCATACCTGGGACAGTGCCTTGGTGGCGCCAGAGGTCACACCTCATGGTGTTCAGGATGCTTGGTGGTGGTTTGTGGTGCCAGGTGTCAGCCTCAAGGCCTCATACTGGCAGGACATGTGCTCTACTACCGTAACCACTTCTCCAATCCTTACCCTGCCCTTTTAAATAAACAGTTATATCCTGGTTCTAGAGTCACTTGGACATATATTAGTCAAATGGTGATCTTACTTAATTTTTAAATGCTACGTAAAAAATTAAAAGCTGAATGGGACCATTGCAATGTGGCAATGAAGCTCTATCCCAAATTTATGCGGCTGGCATGAGTCTGTTAAATTTGCAGGAGGGCAGGTGTCTGCTAATTTAACAGAATGTTAAGATAAAGGATGATTGATACAAGATTATCATTAATTTTTTTTACTGCTGTTTCTTGAGACCATCATACCATTAATAAAAAAGAAAAACCTTAGAAAAACATAGTTCTCGAGTAACTGATGAGTTGGCTGCCTTTTTTTTTTATGAGAAATATAACCTTTCAGGCAGATTTATAATTTCTTTGCCTAGAAGTAAGTGTATATGTGTTCATCTGAGGAAGAAGGTTCTTTTATACTTTATGATCCGGAGTCGTGTTTGCTTTGTAAAACCACAGTGCTGTAACCAAGAAAATGACAGACATAGAACTTTTGTTAAGACCTAATTAAGAGGGTTTTTTGTTTTTTTTTTTTTAATGAAATGTTTAGATTCAGAGTTAAGCAAATCTGTTTTTCACACAGTCATTATAATAGAAAGAGGTTGGATATTGTGTCGTCTGTATTTGCTTTCACATATTTATTTACTACTCATTATTGGGCTACATTGTTTTTTCAAATGTTTTATTAATATGCATTTATTTTTCTGGTAATACTGCATTAAGTTAATAATATACATTATGGTCATTAGTTTTAACAAAAGTAAGAGTCATCCAACTCTTTCATCCTGTATATGGCAGTTAAAATAAAGCAATTGTAATTTAAAAATAGTGTCTATTACTTGATACAAAGGAACGCAGAGAAGAAAGAATTCACTTAAATTTAGCTTATGCAGCAGGGGGCACCAGATGAAGGCAGAAATGAATTCTTATATTTTAAATCAGTTATAGCCTATATCCTGTTCACATTTAAATAGTATGGTTGTTAATCGTTTTCTCCATTAGCTTTCTTGATGGTTTAACTTCTCACTTTTTACAGCTATATTTAAAAAGACATTGATAACTATTCTCCTAATTTAAATGAAACTTATTATAATTAACCAGTTTAGTTATCATACTAATTTTTCTTAAATTTTTGTTTTGAAAAGACTGAAGACCACATTTAATAACTTGTTTAGATGAGTCATACTGTGTTTTTAAATCCTTTGCACAAAATGTGTTTTCATTAGTGATAATGAAAAGAGAGCTCCAGTGATTTGAAAGTTTTAATTTTATTTTCTTCATGTGTGAACCAAATGCATTCAAAGTCTGGGAAGCTGCTCCTTTTAGCGAATAAGTAATACAACTTTGCTTTCAGGAATGCTTGCTTTTAACACTGGTGGTATCATAGTTCTGTTCTTCCTTTCCTTCCCACCGTCTAGTCCAGTATCAGATGGAAATGATGCGGAGCCTGCGCCATGTAAACATTGATCACCTCCACGTGGGCTGGTACCAGTCCACATACTACGGCTCCTTCGTCACCCGGGCACTTCTGGACTCTCAGTTCAGTTACCAGCATGCCATTGAGGAATCTGTCGTTCTCATTTACGGTCAGTAGGAGGTTCCTTTATTATTCTTTTCTTCCCTTAATATTATTACAGCTATTTTTGCTTGCTGTCTTTTGCCTCTCCGAGCAGCCTGGCAAGCCTTCTCGAGTAAATACCAACCCTGTTTCTGCAGCAGCCTCAGCAGCAGCTAAGTCTAGACAGCGTTTCCTTCTTTCTGTTTATTTTTCTTGCTATCAGAGCCCTGATGTGTACATTTTGGAATGCTGGAGTAGCTGCTTCATTTTTATTCCCCCATCTCCCCTCCCTCAATTGAAAGGGCTGGTGGAACTAGACCAGATGTCTAACAAACCCCGATTGCTAGAGTGTCTGGCTCTGTACGTGACTGACCAATCATAACACAGCGTGCCAAGTTCTCTCTCTCTCTCTCTCTCTCTCTCTCTCTCTCTCTCTCTCTCTCTCTCTCTTTCTTTCTTTTTTTTTATACCTCTGACAGCAGCATACAAAACCTGGACTGTTTCTTAGCACAAAGATTTTTTTCTTTTCGGCCTATTTAATGGTGTTTCCTCAAGCTCTCCAGACCAGATGTTCTGTGCTGTATCAGAACTGTAGGCAATTTAACAGCTTTATAGCCTCCCCCTCCCCAAACACTCACAGTTTGCCATATCTGGCAGACTTGGATATAGTTTCCAGCTGAGAAGTAAATGTAACGTCCTGAGTATCTGTCAGAAAAAATACTAATGAATACGATCAATCTTATGAGCTGCCCCAAAATTGTTTCAGTATGTTAACAATTGGATTACAGTAAAGAACAAGTTGTTAAAGTGTACTTATATTGGCTGGAAACATTGCATCATCAGACCTTGATGAATTTTCCACTTGTTTCAGTCTATTTTGGTTTTCATTTTATCACCTATTGCTAAAAGTTTCACTGTGTTAAGTTTCAGACAACATGAATGTTAACACAGGTTTTAGGAGAATATTGGCATGCTGGAGCTGTTATCATGCAGCGAGTGCTAAGCTCCCTTACTCGTGGAGTGTTTAAGCAGTCTTGACAAAATTAGTTTCCCTAAAACTAAAGGACACTTTTGTGATAGCGCTTTGACTTTAGTGATATTGCTCTTAGAATCTGTTTTTAACTGAAAGTTTGAACAGAGATTATTAGGAGGACTAAATCTAGTTTGTAGGGCTCGTCATTTTATATTAGTTTAACTATAGAACTATTCACAATGCATGTTGCGAATTTTTCTATTTAATATTCATTAATATTTTCCTGCTAATGAGCAAGATGTCTAATGTGTAGGCCATTTTGTATATTTGATATTCATCAAGATTGCTGGTTTGAGCTGAGAAGATTTGAAAATGATTGTGTTTTGAATCTTATTGTTTCTTATGGAAAGAAGTTGTTCTTTCTATTATGAGTAGTATAATAGGGTCCTGCCCCTCCCTCCCCTCTTACTGTTTGCTGTACTGGTTTGGATCTGCTTCAAATAGTGTCCTTCTGATTTTTTTTAAATCTTCATTTAACAAAGATTTTAGGATAATAGGATGTGCTCAGAACCTTATCATTCAAGAATTGGTAGAGATAAAAACCACTTGTTACTTCTGTTTTTCTCTCCCTTATTTAAGATCCCATTAAAACTGCCCAAGGGTCTCTCTCACTGAAGGCATATAGACTCACCCCTAAACTGATGGAAGTTTGTAAAGAGAAGGATTTTTCTCCTGAAGCGTAAGTTCTTGGAAGCCTCTGGTAAAGGATTGAATATGTATCTCTTTTTGTTCACTGTATCACTGTCACTGTTAATCCCGTTGTTTGTTGATTTACTCTAGTGGGCGCCAGTCTCTATTCCTCCCAGCCCTGAGATTTTAGCAGCCTCTCCTTAACTCATCTTTCACAACGATTGGAGGCTCTTTTAGGTTCAGGGGAATGAGACCTGTTATCATTACTGTTTTTGGCATATCGAATATGCCATGGGGAGCTTGTCAGGCTCTGCCTGTGCGGGTGGGATACTCGGTAGTTTGCCTGGCTCTCTGAGAAGCATATCTCTTTTGGTTAGTTTGCCACATTTATTGACTCCTCAGTGGTATGGTAATGTGGTATGATAATGCTTTTGTCAGGTGAACTTCACACAGGAGAATTTTTCTGTGTGGATGAGTGCCGTTTGATTTCTGCCTTTCTATATTTAATTGTTCTTTTTAGAACGTCTCATTTGTTCTCACTAAGCCTAAGTTCAGCTAGGGTGGTTAGTAATTAGATCCTCAGGATTAAATAAATAAATGACTGTATAAGGGAGATAGAACAAGTGATCAACTGCTGTCTGTAAGTGCTGTGTTGAATGCTTGCCAACTGGATATCTTATTTTCTGAACCTCGGGTTCATAAGAGATAGTAGGGTGGAAACATTTTAAGGATTCAATACGGAATGTGCCTTTTTTGGTATTTTATGGGTGACAAGAAAATTAGATGATAAAACCGTTTGTGATCCTATATAATAAATAGGGTTAGAGTATCTGCATTAAAAGTTTTGTTTTAAATATTTAGGATTCTTTCATTTTCTGTAATTATAATAGTTTTAGTTTCTTTTTCAAATCAATATTAGTGGCTTTGACTTCATGTTAGACACCTCATAACTCTTTTTCCATTTGGTCCCTAAAAAAAAGGTACAGTGGATTTAAAAGAAGAGCTGGTTCATGAACTGTTGATGAATATGGTAGTTCTAACTAAATCATTTGAAGTTGCATTCTTGCTATGTTCTGAGTCATTGAATTCAGAATACACTATGAGTGTTCCACTTGTTAATCTCTTTAGTAAGCTGTTAAAATGTATACTTCCAAGAACTAGTATATTCCCTGGTATTTGCTTTAATTTGATATACTTTAGCTGTAGATTATAAGAATAACTTTATGACATTTTCATTTTAATCACAATGCTTTAAAGATACCTGATTGCAAAAAGAGGGGTTTTTTTTGTTTGTTGGTTTTTGGCCAAAAATCTAACCTTTGTAGGTGTACAGTTTCAATTCGCATTATTGTTAGTTACTCAGATCATTTAAGCTTGAATCTGCAAATCTCTAGTCTGTCTCCCCTTCTTAAAGAATGCTCATGAAACAAAGGCTCTGCAAAGGACCTGTATTTAGGAGGAAATGAGTAAAATAGTCAATTTAACACTTCCGTCTGACCCTCTCAGACTAACATAATTTTAACGTGCTTCACAGATTGAAAAAAGCAAGCATCACCTTTGAGTTCATGTTTGAAGAAGTACCAATTATAATTAAAAATTCTCATCTGATCAATGTACTAATGTGGGAGCTTGAGAAGAAGTCTGCTGTAGCTGATAAACATGAATTGCTCAGTCTTGCTAGCAGGTAAGTGACCCTGCCTAGTGAAAAGTCTCTAAAGTTTTTTGTAAAAGGCACTTTTACTTAGACGTTAACCACTGAAACAAATCAAAGGATTAGTTTTAAGTACATCTTGAGGTTACTAAGACATACGTAACAGCATGTAGTACTTGTCTGGGTCTGCTGAGATCTCTGGGGGGAAATCCCACCGAACTGCAAGTGTTTGAATACTGATAGCTCCTATCATGAAAAGCCGTTAGCTGTCTTTGCAGTTTCATTTTTGCTTTGATATGGTAAAGCCCATGGGGTAGGGTTTGGGGCTGAGCTTCATTTATCATACACTGGCCTTGGAGACTTATGGCATTGTGCTTAATGTTCAGGAGAAAAACCAAAATACTTATTTTACTAGTGACACATACCTTTGTTCAGATGAAGACTCTACCAGTAGTTTTGGATTTAAGACTAAAACTCGAGTTTTCTGAACCTGCCCCTGAGTTTGCTGTCTTAGACACTGTTGACATGATTTCCTTCAGTGTGGCTGCTTTAGCTGTCTTGCTGCTAAGGCATTACTTATTATATTGGTAAAATGCTGACAGAGGTATTTCAAGCAGATTGTGCTCTTAGTGGAATTAATACTTCTTTTGCCCCGTCTATTACTCTTAGCAAAAATATGAACAGAGTCATGCACCAAGCTTCTCTTAATTGCTCTTTCGATTTGAGCACAGTGATTATTTCAGGTTGGAAGAAGACTAGCAGCTGCTTGGTAGCGGGAAATAACAGAAGTAAGCCAGGCCAACGGTGGGCACTTGTTGAGGACTGAAAGAAAAACGTGTCCTCTCAATCATCCCATTTGGAGCAGAAGCTCGATTGTTTATCAGATTTCTAGATGCTAGATAGAAGCTTGTACCAAAGAATATACTGATTTTGTACACCCACCTGTGCTCGGATCATTCTGGTGGCATGCAGGGAGCTTGATGGGGTGCCGGGAATGGCCGTGTGCCGAGTTGACCATGAGCCAGGCAGCACACTGTCCACTGTACTATTGCTCTCACCCCTGTGCTTCTTTGATAGAAGACCAGTGAGATAAACGCAGGCCCGAGAACTTCATGTTTAGGCTCCAGGCAGGCCAGGGCCGGGCTTGCAGGGCCTTCTAGTGTGTGAGCCCAGCACCGCCCCTGGGAAGTGTTCGCCCTGGAGGGTGTGCATAGCATTAGGTGACAGGCTGCACGGTGTGTTTGGCATTGAAGAGAGTATTGTTTGACTGCAAACATGTATTCATAACAGCCCTTTAATTTGTCTCTTTTAGAAGGTCATATTTTTCTTTATTGCTTTAAAAAACACACTTGGCACACCTGTATTTAAAGCATTGAGCTAAGAGCCTTTTTTCAGCACGGAAAGTTAAAATTTGATGTATTAAGTATATAGTTCAATAATAATTCTAAATTTACTATGTGAAAGCTTTTGCTTATATAATTTATGTCTTCACCTTTTCCCAAGCTGCTTTTATTGAGCGTACAAAACAAATACGGCCCTTCTGTGCTTTCACATTACCAGTGAGCTGGTCTGTAATGTCTGTTTGTCCAAAGCAGCATTTATAACAGCCAAGAAAATGTTCCCCATTTGCCATAGCAACTAAGATCTAGGCAAATATTTTATTAATGGTTTTTATCTTCTGTATTTTATGTGAACTAGGAAGAAAAGGCCCTTTGCTTCCCAGTTGAAATTATTTAAAAGTCAGATTTGTGTTGCTGTTCAGAGAAAAAAAGCAGCTCCCCCCCCCCCCCCCCCCCCCCAAAAAAAAATAGAACAGAAACTTTGTATCAGTGCTTTTAAACTGTTCTGGACCCACATGATACTACTATTTAGGAGGCTAAGATATAACCTTTGTATATCTCAGACTTTAATTTCTAACTTTAGTAGTGACCATGGTGATTGGATAAGTTACCATGAAAGATTTTCTAAGAAGCATAATAATTCAAAATGATTCTTACACAACGTAAACATTTTGCTTATCCTTGTTTTTTACAACCTGTGTATAGTACTGGTTCCTTAATATACTTGATTCATGCTGTAAGCAGATCATACTACATGTTCTTTCGTTTCACAAGTTTCTAAATTTTAATTTCACTAGCTGGAGGTGCTAGTGAAATTTATTTCATGAGATCCTCTTAATTTTGGAATATACTCTACAGACCTTCAGTATTTACACATGATAAAAACAATTGTTTTTATTTTCTCTGTAAATAAGTAAACAAAGGGTAGGCATCCATCATACATTTAAAGATAATAAAGAAAAATTGATACTTTGGCTAGAACAGACATCACTCCACGTCTCAGCTCACATCTGTTTAAGTTATCTGTCTTCAGATAACTTTGTTTCCTTGGCAATAGGAAGAGGCTACATTATTTAAACTCCTAACAATAATTCTGTTTCAGTATTTTTATTGAACTGGTACTGAAAAGATCTCCATAAAATTGCTGTTGGTAATGGACCTGATTTCCTGTGAATGTTATTTGTGAAATAGTTATGTATCTTAATTTTATTTGCCCTTCAAGGTCTTTACTGTGCAGACTTTTGAGTTATATGTTTGAAAAGTATAATCTGATCAGATACGTTTCTGACAGGCATTTAGTATTGTAAATGTTATGAAAAATGTTTAAAGTTCTTATATCACTGCTTGTTCCTCACTATAATCACACATACTTAAAACGAAGAATGGTGATACTCTATATTGGAGATAGTTCTTGGTAAAGAGAGACGGTCTGTCCTTAGATGACCTATCTCATTGCTAAAGCCAGTGCAGTTACCTCCGTGGTTAAGGTCTGGCCTTCTCAGGGGCGTGCTCTCTGTTCTTTCTGTTTTCCTCAAGTGTCACTGCCATTCCCTCTCCCCCCACTAATCATTCAGTCAACGAACTAGTGCTGGTTTGCCTTCAATGAATTCATTTTCCCCTTACATAAATGATTTATTTGACAATTGTACAGTTAAT
The DNA here is from genome assembly GCF_029834395.1 of Sorex fumeus. Classification (NCBI taxonomy): domain Eukaryota; kingdom Metazoa; phylum Chordata; class Mammalia; order Eulipotyphla; family Soricidae; genus Sorex; species Sorex fumeus. The sequence continues at coordinate 64,534,461 of NW_026606059.1, forward strand.
GTGTCTCTTCTTTAAGCCTCAGGTCTTCTTTAAGCCTCAAGTCTTCCCTGGTGGGTGAAATGAAAGAATGGGTATTTTCCCTAAGGCAAACCCCATCCATTTCCTCCCCTGTATTGTCTTTCCACCTCATGCTTTAGTATTTCTCTAACCAGTCTGACTATTCTATCGTATATTATGGTTCTCATTATACTCATAGAATACTTCATTGGTATTCTGTCACAGGATGCTGTAATAATCTTAGGCATTTAACAGTTATTCCTAAAATTCTACCCCTTTTTTTCAGTCTATAATACTGCAGCTCTTCTGGGTAACTTCTCGCCACAGTAAACCCACTTCTGCTCATCCCTTAATATTAGTATTTTCCAACTCTGTCTTCCTCCTCCTACTTACATTCCTGGGAATAACATCTCACTTTTACGTATTTGACTACCTTAGGCCTGGACCTCATTATTTCTATTCCTGATTACTTTCACAGTCTCCTAACTTCCTGCTTTTAGCCTTTCCTTGTGGCGATCATGCTAAATGAAAATTGTATGATCATATTACTACTTAGATTAAAATATTTGGCTAGTTCTCTGTTGTCCTTAGAATGGAACACACACACACACACACACACACACACACACACACACACACACACACCCTTCCAAGAGTCTGTGCTATGACTGTTGTCTGTCTCTTTAGTTTCATAGTTCTTTTTCCATAGTCTTGTCCTTTTTCCTTGCTCCTGGTGTACTGAAGACCTTATAGTTCTTAGCTTATTCACCCACCCATGCCAAAGTCTCTGAGCTTGTTGCCCAGAATCTGCAGTGTCCTCACCCTTTTCCTTGTCTGCAACTCCTCTTTAAAATTCAGTAATAAGGTGTTATAGGGTCAGGAAAGTCTCCTTCCCAAAATCTTTTGCATAGAGTGTATTATAGCAGTTATTATATCATCTCTGTGTTGTATTTATTTACATTCGTCTCCTTTTACTAGAATGTTTGAGTTCAGCAGTGTCTTTAGTATCCAACAGAAGTGACTGGCACAGTAGGCATATACTCCTGTGTGTTGAAAGAATGCATGTGAGAAGATAATATATTGTTACGATTTAATTCTAAAGTTGCATGACTGTATAAGTTATGAATCTGGATCTTCGCCTTGCACTTTTGGTCCAAACGCTTACTGTGGGTAAATTGAAAAGACTATTAAGAAATTAGGAGAAAACAGAAGTGGATACTTAATCTAGTTTACAGAGAAGAGGTTTTTTTTTTTATTAAAAAATTTTTTTAATAGTGAGACATCATGAGGTACAGTTGCAGACTTGCACGTTTTTGTGCTTGGGTTTCAATTATACAATGATCAAATACCATCCCTCCACCAGTGCCCACTTCCCACCACCACGGATCCCAGTATCCCTCCCACCCCCATCCCCCCCATTCCACCCTGACTCTGTGGCAGGGCATTCCCCTCTGTTCTCTCTCTCCTTTTGGGTGTTGTGGTTTGCAAAAGAAACATTGAATGGCAATCATGTTTGGTCTATAGTCTACTTTCAGCATGCTTCTCCCATCCTGGGAGGGTCCTCCCAACACCTTTATTTGGTGTTCCCCTTCAGAAGAGGTATTTTAAAACTAAAAGCAGTTCACAAGATTACACAGGCTACGATAAATATGAGTTAAAGTTAATATGAAAGAAATACTTGATCCCTTGATAGGTTAAATCATTCCACCAAGAATATATAGGTAGTTTAGACTTAAATTCAAGCCCAGGATTTAAAGGTGTGTTCATTCATTTATTTACTTACTTACTTATTTTTATTGGTGAAACACCTTGAGGTACAGTTGTAGACTTACAAACTTTCATGCTTGGGTTTCAGTTATACAGTGATCAAGTACCCATCCCTCCACCAGTCTCCTTTCTCCACCATTAAAGGTGTATTTAAATAACATTTATGCCCACATGATAGCACAGATTTTATGCTGTTTCCACTATTAAAGGGACACCACCCTTCCCCAACACCCCCCCCCCCCACACACACACACACGCACACACCCCACTCATTTTAAGACTCAGATTGCATAAGGAACCCATACCGAATTTCTTTTTAGAATTGGGTCTTCTTTCATTTACATTCCTAATTCATTTCTTCCTCGTCTCTGTAAATGATATCCTTTTATTTCTGGAACTAGGGAGATAGTGAAGAAGTTAAAGTGTAGCTCTTAACGCCTTTCACACTCCTCCTCGTCTCCAAGGATTTCGGTTTGCATTTGTGATGTGCCAAGGGATCGACCCTGCAGCTTCTCGTATACAAGGCAGGCACATCGCCACTGATCTCTCCCTGAGGTCAACACTACACATTCCTACTAGCACCATTTGTATCCCTTTCGATTTGTCTCTCTTCTGTTGTTACTCCCCACAACAAAAATAGAAATGTTTGTAAAGTAAGTTCGTCTTTCTTAGGAAAGTTTGTCATCTCCCTTGAAAAATGGGACATGAACTTAAGATGTATATATTTTTGTTATTTAGTATATGCTGGAGGAGAATTATTGGGTTGTACGGTAACTCCCTATTTTGTCTTAGCTGCTCCTGCTGTGGTGCTGGGGATCATGGTGATTTATTTTTCAAGAAAATTCATACTTCCATATGATGGTATGGTGGCTTACCATTTTCCATTCTTACCACAGTGTATGAGTTGCCAAATTTCTCCACATTTTTCTGCCAACACTCTGCAGTAGTAGACCTTCCCTCCCCCCCAAACTCCACACCCCTCTACCTCCCACTGACTAGATGTTGAGGGATCTTTGGTTCATACGTTGCATTGCTTAGGAGCTGTATTCCAGGCTTTCTGCTTAGGAGACCATGTATATGCCAGGGATTCAAACCAGAATCACGTTTGCTGCATGCAAGATGACTGCCTTGCCCCCAGTACAGTCCCTGGGGCTCCGTACTATAGATATTGTTTTGTTTGGCAGCTATGTGTAGTCATGTGGGGACAAGGGAGGGGATTGGGGACACTACTCCCAGTTCTGTGCTCAGGACTCACTCCTGGGATGCGCATAAGAGACCATACAGTGCTTGGGATCAAACCAAGTCTGTCTGTGAAGCATGTGTAGGCCTGATGAGCTATCTCTCCAGCTGCACAGTGAAGTCTTCTCCCCCCTTACACTTTATGTAAACACTGAGGTTTACAAAGTTGTTTATGATGATTTGTTACAGACATTCAGTATTCTAACACCATTCCACCTTCCCATCACCATTATTTCCAGCTTCCCCAATCACCCCCTTAAGCCTGCACCCATAGCAGACCCTCAATAATTTATTTTATAGTGCTTGTTAAAAATAATTTGCTAAAAGAATGATCAAAAAAATGCTTCCATAGAAGAAAGTTAGTGAATTGTATCTCACCATGAAGCCCTTAAGCCCCTGTATAAGCGATTACAAAGATGTTGTTACAGGTTAAGTCTTCTGTGCTTGTATTTCGTTGAGATTGGTTTCTTTCTACATTGCATCCCATCTAATCTGGCTTGCTATTCCTGGTTTATCAGTATTGTAGTTTGAGATGTTGCAGGGTGTGCTCCCAAAAGTCCGAAACTTTTAACAGGTGATACAGCTGGAGTTAAATTTTTAACTGGGTGGTGGCTTTGGGCAGTGTGAGTGACTCCCAAGGCTTCCATAAGTACAGGGAGATGCCAGGAGATCACCCATCCCTGACTTCGTGAAAGCCTGGATGGAGATTGCAGTCACAAAAACCCACAACTTAACCTGAGTTTTTCTACAGATTAACTTCTGGGTTTGGACTGACCCTGGGCTCACCCTCCCTCCAGCCTCTCCCCCCCTACACACACACACACACACACACACACATACACACACACACACACACACACACACACACACATATCCACCCTTGCCCTCAGGTGGTGCCCTAAGTGACTCAGCCTCGCGCAGGGTCTGGGAAAAAATCTACAACTTATTGATCTCTTTTGAGATTTATTTATAAGTCTTCTGGATTATGGCCAGTGAATGAACTTAATTGGAGCTGGAGCTAGAGCTGGTTCATGTACATGACTTCTGGGGCTTTTGGAAGTACAGGGAGCTGGGGGGAGGTAGTCCATCCCAATTCTGTGAAAGCCTTGAGATTTCAGTCTCCACAATAAAGTCTTAATTGATCTGACCTCCCTCACCTGTTACCGTGCTTCAGTATTCCCATGTCTCTTTTTAACCTCCCCACCTTCGTTCTTGCCCATCTCAGGCTTGACTTAACACTAGTACTTTCTCCTGTTCACAAGTGCCTGCATGATTGATTGGTCTTTTGGACAGTCATTTCTTCAGAAAGCCTGACTTACCATCTGATGAAGTCTAGGTGTCTCTCTGCCTCCTTCTTCCCTTTGCTAACTTGTAAGCTGAGTTAAAGACCATGAATGTCTCATTCCTATTGTGTCCCGTTTGCTAACACTGAGGCTGAAATACAATAGGCGTTTAACAATTATCAGTTCCAAATGAATGAATGAGTACTGTTTCAGCTAATGAATTTTAAAGTTTAGATGTATAGTAACTGCCTTTACCAACATAGGAGATAGTTGCTGAGAAAAATTAATGAACTATGGTGGTGGTTGTAACTAACCATTAGCATAACAGAAGCAGATCTTTGGTAAATGAACTGCAGTTAAAGTTTCTGGAGAGGAAAAGAAGTATGAAAGACTGTGCCATAGATTTTAGGAAGGGCAAGAGGAAAGGAGTCCTTTCTATACATATGGCTTTGTGGAGGAAGGGCTACTGTTGCTCTTTGTGGAGGAAGGGCTACTGTTGCTCTTTTAGAACCTTGCTAAAGAAAGGAAGGACTCGTACCAGGAGTATTAGTCCGATTACATGATTCTCCTTTCCTGTGACTGTGGATTGAGATGTCTGGGAATGTGATTCAATGGTAAAACAACTTGCCTTGCTTGTGTGCGGTCCTGAGTTCAGTCCCTGACACTGGAGTGGGGAGGGGAAGCTCTGGAATACAAGTGGTCAGGGGCGAGGAGCTCAGAGACAACGGATAAGGAAAAGGGTCCAGGAACATTGGGTTTACGTTGAACTCCATTGTTCAGAACACAGACACCATGCTAGGTGTGTGTAAGAGTTCCTACCTACCAGCTATATGCTCCCGCGGTAAGAAGCTAACTATTTCTGGTATTTTGTGGTTATGCTTATGGGTTTGAACCGAAAATTTCAATAATAAACTAAAACTCTCTCTGTAACCCCCCCTTTTTTTGGGGGGGGAGTTGGGTGGGGGTGCAGAATGTGTGCGCTTGTTCACTTAGCAAATGTCAGATCCATTTGATACCTCAGAACTCAGCAGTGTCAGAGCTATAACTTTAAAATATGACATGTCAGCATATTTACTTTACATTTCAGCAATCATTTGGGGAAAAATCTACAGCTGCTGATGGACAGAGTGGATGATATGAGCCAAGATATAGTTAAATATAACACATACATGAGAAACACGAGTAAACAGCAGCAGCAGAAACATCAGGTTGGTATTATGGAAGAATTCATCAAACATAGAATTTATTTTCTAAGTGTGACACTTCAAGAGTCATCTTTAGAATGATCTAAATTTTCTGATAAAGCACTGGCTGCTTGCTAGTAACTTTATATCATACTGGAAAGATTATTGTTTTGCAGAATATGTTTCTAAGATATTATTTACCAGTTGTACTTAAGAGTACCTGCCTTAAAGAGAGTCTGGTATGTTAAGCTCAGATTGTAATGCCAAGGTTATGCAAATAAGAGGTACATTTATTGAGAAAATCAGAGGCAAGGAAATTCTAGAGTCACAGCTCATTTCTTTACTAACTATAATTGGTTTGGTAGTGGCTCATTGCAGTATAGTTAGCAATCTTCAGTTCATTAAAAAAAACTGAGCAATTGTGATTAAGAGCAAGCGATTTTGATAGGGAATAATAGACCAACTGCTGTGAAATAGATAGTAAAATACAGATAAAACCTCTAGAATTACCTGAATATTCTCATATGCACATATATACTGTTAGGGCTGTTTAACATTTTATTAGTGTTGCCTGAAGGCCGCAAGGTTTTCTGGAATATTGCTTTTGGACTATATTGTTCTGAAAGACTCTTAGTACCTGACTGATACAGAAAATTTGATTCCAAAATATTTATCTGAAGAAGTATTCAGGACTACACTGTTCATTAAATTATTTTTTAAATTAGGTGTTATTAAAAATAGAATTCTAAGCACTATGAAGTGGTTTTGACGTATTGTATTAGTTCATGAAATTTACAGTGATTTGCCCATGTTGTAATTAGAATTTTTAAAACATACATAAATAGGCCCTTTCAGCCAAGAGGGTGGTGAAAATCTGATAAACCAGCAAGAAAACCCAGCTTGATTTCTGCTGAGTCTTCATTTAGGAAAAGGACTCAACTTGGGGTATCAAATAGAAAATCTTTTAACTTTTGAAGCTGTTGATTTGAAAATCAGTTTAACATATTTTCAGAATACTAGTATGTTTCAAAATTTTGTATTTCAAATTTATGCATTCTTACTAGAACCTTCTCACTTCTACTCTTGTACAGTGTGAGTTTAGGAATCTCTGTAGAGCAAATTAAAATTCTTTAGGAAGAACTGCTATTTCCCTTGATTATCAGAAGAATGCAGAGACTAAAATTTTTACTATCCTACCATGCTTTCTTATTACCTGGCCTGTTAGACTTTATGTGGGTTATTATCTCATGCTGCTGGGAGCAATCCATGTCCATGAACTATTCGCTGTAATTTGACATCCAAGTTTGTTTTTTTTCCTTTTTGGTTTTGCATCTGACTGTGCTCAGGGTGAGCTTAGAGATCATTCCTGGTGAGCTGGGGAGAATCATATGTGTTACTGTGGACCAAATTGTGGTCAGCAGTGTGCAAGGCAACCATCCTAACCCAGTGCTGTTTTCACTGGCCTAATTCAGGGAATTTTTTTGTTGTTGTTTTCTTTTTCGGTCACACCCAACAATACTGAGACATTACTCTGTGCTCAGAAATTACCAGTGGCTGTGCTTGGGGGACCATATGGGATGCCAGGGATTGAACCTGGATTGGTCGCGTGCATGGCAAATGTACTATCTGTACTATTGCTGCGGCCCCTATTTCAGGGAATCTTAAGAGCCCAGAGTTTGAAAGTTTTGAGAAATGATTTTGATTAGTAGACACTCTTAGTCACAGAGCTAAAACATAGGTGATTGCCAGTTTAAAATGGTAATTTTTTCCTTAGAGTGATAATAGTGTAGTGATGTATAACAGCATCATCAATATTATTGTTACTTTAGGTTAGCACAGGTGAAGCAGAAAGGTTCTCCCATGTGGTAGTTTATTTGTTAAAATGAATTCAGATTAAAATTACAATAAGGGCCTGAGAGAGTACCGGGGTTAAAGCAGTAGCCTGGCCTGTGATGCACCCTTGTTCGAGCCTCAGCACCACATGTGATCCCCTGGCACTACCAGGATTGACCCCCTGAGCGAAGCCAGAAAGAAATAAGCCTTTAGCACCCTGGGTGTGACCTAAAACCCAAAACCCCCACCTATCCCACAAATTAAGGTGAATGGTGCTTGTAATACTGTTGTAGTCAAATGAAGGAAAGTTATTCTCTCTCACAACCATGAGCTGCTTTGCTTCTTAAGTCCCATTTCTCACATCAGCAGTTTCATTTTCCCCCATCATTACAGACTCTCTTATCTCAAAGTGTCATCGGTCTGAGACAGAGGAATTTTTTTTTCCGTACTCTAGGCCCCCCCCTTCCCCCGACTTTTGAAGTAGGAATTACTAAATATTGTCGTTTACGAAACCGAGATTTGGAAGTCCAAGCGGTGGAATTTTTCTATTTGCCTAAGAGAGGCTGATCATTTTTTCCCTCTGCAGCTAGACAGAAATAAATTATTTTCCCTCTGAATTTCAGTATCAGCAGCGTCGCCAGCAAGAGAATATGCAGCGGCAGAGTCGAGGGGAACCCCCACTCCCTGAGGAGGATTTGTCCAAACTTTTTAAACCCCCCCAGCCCCCGCCCAGGATGGATTCACTGCTCATTGCAGGTATGGTTAGCCAGTGTCAAACACGACTGGTTGTCTCTGCCTTTCGGAAACAGAAGAGAGAGATTTACAAACAGAGGAATGTCGGCTGGCATATTTAAAGTAGTTGAATGATGAATTTAAATCTAGCAGCTATACTTTCTGAAATTTAAGAATTTGTCTGTCTTTGTTATTTCTGAAGGTCTTTCAGTGCCTCGCTCTGTTTATCTAAACATTTCTGAGATAGCATTATAAGCATTCTAATGTGGAAAGGTTTTATTTGAGTTATCTTTGATGGAAACCAAGAATAAATGTTTACAGTCTCATAATGCAAACAATCATTTTGCTCAAGCCCCTTAACTTTTCACATTCTAGCTTAGCACTGAGTCTGTAGTATTTGAATTGAATTTTCTGTCTTGACGGAAAGTGTTTCCCATCTCTTTTTGTAGGGGAAATTGCAGCAATATGGTTATAACTCGGAATGAAATTTTCCTGGGCTCCGTTTATCATTTAAAACTGGCTTTAAGAATAGAGATCTTGTATCTTATGCTAGGACTTACTAAGTTTTTAGTACATAACATTCCTAAAAATTAAAAAGAACAGTAGCCTCAGTTCTTTTTAAATGTTGTTAAATATGTTTAATTTAATTGGCCAGTGAGAAAGTTGTTAGAGTGGAAATCCTGTTCAAAGAAAATCTGACCTTCCACAGTTTGTAAATTTGTGTGTATATTGAGGGTGGAGGGAGGAGTTGTGTATGAATCTAGATTCCTTTAAGACTGTCTAGTACAAATGTAAATTAAATTTGGTAAATGGAGACACTTTCCTTAAAGATCCACTTCAGACTGAACTAACTGTATTTCTTAATGCTTATTGAAAAATAAAACGGTTGCATCAGATTCAATTACTAGTTTTAATACATACGAAGCAGTGATGGAGCTCTTTATTTAAGTAAACTGTGCTCCTGTTCTATCTTGGCTGTGGGAAACAACCCTTAATATTTCTAGACTATAAACAGTACTTTTTCACTTTTGGGTCAGGTGGCCTGGGTTGGTTTTGCAATATGCCATTTCCTTTCTACCTGGCTAAGGACAGCTAGTGCTGTTTTCTTGCTGGTCTTAGAACAGTGTTGGCCTGACTGGAATAAAGTACGGCCAATGTGTACTTACTGCAAATGACCTTTTGAGAAATTGTAATTTTTCATTATTTTCCATGTAGCAAAGTGTGCAAGACATCTTACTAAACAACAACATTCATCCATTCTTGATTATGTTTGGTGGGAAAGAAGAATCAATCATTTTAAACTTTTGATTCAAAGCACTTTGAATCAAAGTAATTCTGAATTCCGATTTTTTTGTTGGACTAATTTTCTGTGTAGTTTTTAATTTGTGGCACATTCTGATTCTCTTTCTTACTGTCCCAAATGCACAGGCCAAATCAACACTTACTGCCAGAATATCAAGGAGTTCACCGCCCAAAATTTAGGCAAACTCTTCATGGCCCAGGCTCTTCAAGAATACAACAACTAAGAAAAATGTTTCCAGAAAAGGAATTAACATGGATTTTTAAAATCACATTTAGTCAACTCTTGGAAGAAAAACATTTGTATATTGGAAAATCTTTCTATCCAACAATAAAGTTAAAATAAAGTTATCTTGTGTTCTTGCTCTTTGATTTTAGACATATTTACTTGCTTTCTCATCCTTCCCTCCTTCCCCTCTCACCCTCTCAGACGAACTTTTACCAATTTATTCGCAAAAGACAAAACAGGTTTAATAAAAATGCTCCATCACCTTTGCTTCCCATGAAGTTCACATTCCTACCACCCAGTGTGTTTACTATTTCCTGTTCCCATCAACCCAGAGACCAACTGTAAATTTTTTGTTTGTTTGTTTTGGCTTTTGGGGTCATACCTGGTGATGCTTAGGGGTTACTCCTGGCTCTGCACTCAGGAATTACTCCTGGTGTTGCTTGGCAGACCATAAGGGATGCTGGAGATTGAACCCAGGTTGGCTGCATGCAAAGCAAACGCCCTACCCACTGTACTGTCATTCCAGTTTGCAACTGTGAATTCTTTTTACCTCTGAAGATTTGGGTAATCTTTGATGACTGAAGATCCTGCTGTTCATGGAATGCCCAAATCAGTGAGATCTGTCAACTCTGTGTGTGTACTGAGAGACTCACAGGGGAATTCACAGCTTGAGAACCTGACTTCTAGAAACATGGGTGGGATGGATATATAGAGTAAGGGGAATTAAAAATGTGTTTGAAAACATATTTTGAAGGTATCACAAGAGCCCTGGGATCAGGTGACAACATTGGAAACTGGTCCTTCTTCCTTCAGTGTCCTTTTAGATGAGTCGCCTGGCCTTCCTGTCTATTCCTTTCCTTATTCAGGTGAGAAGACAAAAGGGGGGAAAGTATTAAAGGATGTGTACAAGCTTTATAGATGTTCGGCTGGGGATTAAGGTCAAGGACAGCAGTTCTCAAACTTTATTAGACCTACTGCTCCCTTTTTGGAAGGTGGGAGGATGATGTAGCACCTTCTCGAAAATGTGCCTAAACGAAACCCTTCATGACATTGAAGCTAATGGTATCTTCAAAGATGTCATGCCACTGGCTGAGCAAGTGTAAACAGAGATAGACAAATGGGACTATCTTAAACTAAGAAGCTTCTGCACCTCAAAAGAAACAATGACCAAAATACAAAGACAGTCTACAGAATGGGAAAGGATATTCGCCGAATACACATTCGACAAGGGGTTGATATCAAGGATATACAAGGTACTGATTGAAGTCCACAAGAAGACATCCAACCTCATAAAAAAATGGGGCGACGAAATGTACAGAAACTTTCTCAAAGAAGAAATCCGAATGGCTAAAAGGCACATGAGAAAATGCTCTACATCATTAATCATCAGTTGAGATGCAGATCAAAACAACAATGAGATATCATTTGACACCACAGAGACTGGCCCACATCCAAAAGAGCAAAAGGAAGAGGTGTTGGCGCGAATGTGGAGAGAAAGGGACCCTCCTTCACTGTTGGTGGGAATGCTGACTGGTTCATCCCTTTTGGAAAACAGTATGGAAAATTCTCCAAAAATTAGAAATTGAGCTCCCGTTTGACCCAGCAATACCACTCCTGGGAATATACCCCAGAGAGGTTAAAAAAAAAGTATAGCCGAAGTGACATCTGCACTTGTTTGTTCATTGCAGCACTCTTTACAATAGCCAGAATCTGGGAAAACCTGAGTGCCCAAGAACAGATGACTGGTTAAAGAAACTTTGGTACATCTACACAATGGAATACTATGTAGCTGTTAGAAATGAAGTCATGAAATTTACATACAAGTGGTACTACATGGAAAGTATCATGTTAAGCGAAATGAGTTAGAAAGAGAGGGATAGACATAGAAAGATCGCATTCATCTGGGGAACATAAAGTAACAAAATAGGAGACTAATACCCAAGAATAGCCAAGATTAGTACCAGGAGGTTTAATCCATGCCTTGGAGTAAATACATGCTAGGGGAAAAGGCAGCTGAGATAGAGAAGGGAGCACCAAATAAAGGGTGTTGGGAGAATCCTCCCAGGATGGGAGAAGCATGCTGAAAGTAGACTCTAGACCAAACATGATTGCCACTCAGTGCCTCTTTTGCAAACCACAACACTCAAAAGGAGAGAGAGAACAAAAGGGAATGCCCTGCCACAGAGGTGAGGGGGGATGGGGTGGTGGGAGGGATACTGGGATCATTGGTGGTAGAGAATGGGCACAGGTGGAGGGATGGGTACTTAATCATTGTATAATTGAAACCCAAGCACAAAAATTTGTAAGTCTAAAACTGTACCTCATCGTTTGTCACTAATAAAAGAAGAAAATGTGCCTTAAGTAAAGAAACAGAAATTGCTTCCCAGTTGCACCTAATGCTACTACTGTGCTTCTGGATTGTTCCAGCACCATCCCCAGATGAGGGATGATAAGGGAAAGGAGTAATACTTGCTTTGGTAAAATTCTCATCAAGGACATAGAACATTAGTTGACTGTCACTTCTGGATAGTTGGTTATTGGCAGACTTTGGCCATTCTAAAATGGAAATACATATGTAATTAATTTTCCAGGGTAGAATTTTAGAAGTAGGCCTGCTAGTCATAGGGCATATAGAAGTACTAGACTTTTATTTGTTTCTAAATTGCTTTCCCAAAAGACTATACCCTCTTCATTATAATTCCTTAATTTTTTTTTTGCTTTTGCTTTTTTTGGGGGTCACAACTGGTGATGCACAGGGGTTACTCCTGGCTCTGCACTCAGGAATTACTCCTGGCGGTGCTCAGGGGACCATATCGGATGCTGGGAGTTGAACCTGGGTCGGCTGCGTGCAAGGCAGATGCCCTACCCGCTGTGCTATCGCTCCAGCCCCTGATTCCTTAATTTGAATCAATATATATTGCTATATTGACAGGCAGAGGGAATTGCACAACAGAGTCTATTGGTTGTTTATACCCTAGATTTGGACTTGCTGTGCACTTAAAGCATCCAAGGGAGAAAAATCAATACAAAATAATCATGACTACTGTTTTCCTCAATGCGTAGGATTAATAATTCAGTTATACTTCTTTAAAGGTGTAATTCTCTCTTAAATTCCTTCTGAGCTGTTTGGATACCTATAATTCAGAATATTCACTTAGGGGATGATTTCAGTAGTTTTTGAGTTAGGAATTACTGTAGTGGGAAAAACTGTTTAGGAAAACATGGCAATGAAAATCAAATCTCCACAGTATGTAGTGTTAGGGAATAGCTTCTGTTAGCATTTGATTTGAGTGCTATATTCTGACATTTTTCAGGAACAAATACATGTGGTTCATCTTCTATAAATATTTGCAGTTTCTTCAAGTTGAAATGAAAAAAAACTCATAAACTGAGCACCAGGTCTAATAAATCACTTACCCAGAACAAAATGACTGAAAATGCTGTTAATTGAATGGAAAATTAAACCTTTGACATTAACCCCAAATCATTGATAATCCTTATATGATTCTTGAAACATAGCATATTAATTGAAAATAACCTGAAGTAATATATCGTTAGCCTGTGTAAAGTGACTTTTTAATTTTAATATAACTAAAATATTATTTGTTTTCCCCATCTTTGGGAGTTGGAGGTAGAAATGTGCTTAATATGCTGTTAACTACAGAGGCTTTATGTAACATTAGCTTTAGTGTCATCAAAAATGTTAATTGTTCACACTTGATTTTGTTTTACCCAGCTGTGTTCAAGGTTTACTCCTGGCTCTGTGCTCAGGAGACTGTGGAATAATGGGGATCTAACACAGGTCAATAGCATGTGAGGCAAAAAGCATCTTACTCATTGTACTATCTCTGTGACCCCATTTTTTTTTGTAACATTCTTTGTGTTTTTTGTGGGGGAGAAGGCACATCTGGCAGAGCCGAGGGCTTACTCCTGGTTCTGTGCTCAGGGATGACCCCTGGCTGGCTCAGGGGTCCGTATAGGATGTCAGGGATTGAACCCAGGTAAGGCACGTGCAAGACAATATTCCTACCTGCTGTCCTATCACACTGGCCCCTGTTATGTCAGACTTTAGGTAACTAGGATAGCTTCATTTTTAAACCAGACATATTGAAGTTTGATACAGATCTAAGGAGTTTATGCAAGAATTTAAATATTGCACTAACATTGACATAGGTTTCAAATGTCCATGAAGTTTTTTGGTTTTGTTTGCTTGTTTGTTTTGGGTCACACCGGGCGATGCACAGGAGTTACTCTTGGCTCATGCACCCAGGAATTACTTCAGTACTCAGGGGACCATATGGGATGCTGGGAATCAAACCCAGGTTGGCAGTGTGCAAGGCAAATGCCTTACCCGCTGTGCTATTGCTCCAGCCCCATGGAATCTTTTGTAAGCTCCATTTTTATAGTACACATCAAACTATATAATACACCATTTTTACAAAGTATTTTCCTTCTCACTGAGCATCTATTTCTATGTTCAATCTTGGGAGTAGATCAGGGGTGTTTGTTAATAGGTATCTATCAAGCCCAATGACTATAGTTTGTTTTAGCAAACGACTCTACATGTCTAAAAGTACGATCAGATTGTACCTTGGAGAGGACTTGGATCCATTTCAACAGATGTTCCCGTCCCTTTTCACCCTGTATGAAATGGATGACCAGTTATTAAATATATTAAATATAGAAAGGTCTGGATTTATTAATATTGACAAAGAGGGAAATGTAGTAGATCATTTCTGCTTTTCCTTGCCTGAGAGTGCTGCAGTTGGAACTTACTTATTGTGTGGTGACTCTAAATTGCTGGAGTCAAGGGAATAAAGGAGTGGGGAGCCAGAACTCAGGAACTGGAGTTTGCTGGAACAAACAACTGTGAGCTTCTTTCTTACATAGATACGCACCTTCAGTTATATATCACAAGTCTGCTTGGCCTCACAGCTCCTGTAGAGCCCAGAATGGCAATGATGAAAATAACCACGTTCACTGCTTTCAACAACCACTCGCATTCCCCTCAACTTGGGCTGTCTGGGTCAGTCCACTGATGTCTAATGTATCCTAAACATCTCTTGCCATGAGTACTTGGGTCCTCCTTGTTCCCAAAGTTTTGTTAAGCACCTGATACTGGTTGTCATATAATCAGCTTATTGGAGTCTCACTTTGATTCTGTAAGGATTTCTGTTGCAATCAACTGCTTCTTAAAACTCATGAGTTTCCGAACCATGAGTTAGGCAACCCATTTTTGATCTTCCCATTGAGTCCATGGCTAGCAATCTATGAGAAATTGATTCTATCTCAGAGTCGTAAGCGTTCTCTGGAATGCTCAAAATTTGAGGGGGTGTTAGATGTATACTAGATCCAAGCTTCTTATGGGATGTGTTGGAAACCTTTTTCAATAGATTGCAGTTAGCCAACTTCGTTTCTTTTTGTGTGCAGCCTCCGTTTCCTTAAAAAAAAAAAAAAGTTTAATAAAATTTTAGTCCACTAAAACTGTACTGAAAAGACAGGTAAAGACAATTTGTTCCTTCTCCCCCTCCCCCCCTT
Organism: Sorex fumeus; assembly: GCF_029834395.1. Lineage (NCBI taxonomy): Eukaryota > Metazoa > Chordata > Mammalia > Eulipotyphla > Soricidae > Sorex > Sorex fumeus. The sequence continues at coordinate 64,549,562 of NW_026606059.1, forward strand.
TTTTTAAAAAAAAAAACAGAAATATGCTGTTTGGACAAAAGTGAAGAGATTGGACAAAAGTCAACTGCTTCTTCATCAGACTGTTAACACAGGGTGGCCGCATACCCAACTGTGGCTTATTTAAAGTTGAATTGATTGCAGTAGGAAAATATTCTTATTGCTTTTGGCATTTGTGTCAAACTGAAGGCATAAACTCAGGTGTCACTTCTATTTTCTTCGGTAATAATTTTTTTCGTTGACCCTTCTCCGGGGCACAGGGATTTCTGGCATCATACATCTTCCTTTGTGGACATGGAGGCAAAGGATTTGTTTAACTTTCAGCAGTGTTTACTGCTTCTGACGGTAAATGGTCCTTGCCTTTTCTTCTCAAACCGTAGTCTCTCTTGCCAATGTTTTACTTTGTATGTATTGGAAATGGTTCTTATTTTGTCAAATCCCCTGGGTAATCTTTCTCCACCTTTGTTTATCTTGTCATTTGGCTTTCACTTTCTTAACTCATTCCTAGATTCTATCTACCCATGATTTTTCAACTTTGGTTCTTGCCACTCTTCATTTTGAGGTATTTTTTTTTTTCCCGATTACTTTCATTTCAGAAACAGTCGCAGAGGTTTTCATTTTTTCCCTGATCCATTCGTGTTTCTCCGAATGTCATCAGACAGGCAAGGGGCCTCATACCCTCATCACCTAGATCACAGTGCTAAAGATCTGTTTTTCTCTTTGATGCATGCAGCACCCATTATAGCTAATGAAAGGTCTTCATGTGCATTAAAGGAAAACTAGACCTCTAATGAGATACAGAGAGGAATTGCAGCTGACAGTTTCCACTTCTAGCCCACTGTACTATAACAGAACTGCACTCGGAGAGCAATGGGCCAACAATACAGAATGCATGTGATGCCTGCATAGAATATCTGGCTGGTCTTAAAGTATGGGAGGTACTATTTGGGCCTATAGACTGGTAATATTTTTTTTAAATTTTTTTTTTTATTAGTGAAACACCATGAGGTACAGTTGTAGATTTACAATTTTTTGTGCTTGGGTTTGATTATACAATGATCAGATACCCATCCCTCCACCAGTGCCCATTTTCCACCACCATGGATAATATCCCCCCCCCCACCCCCATTCCCCCATCCCCCCTGCCTCTGTGGCACGGCAATCCCCTGTGTTCTCTCTCTCCTTTTGGGTGTTGTGGTCTGCAAAAGAGGCATTGAGTGGCAAACATGTTCAGTCCATAGTCCACTTTCGACATGCATCTCCCCTCCTGGGAGGATCCTCCACACACCCTTTATTTGGTGTTCCCTTCTCTATTGAGCTGCCCTTTCCTCTAGAATGCCCGACTGGCCACTAAGCTATGGAGTAATCCTCCTGGTGCTGATCTCAGCTATTCTTGGGTATTAATCTCATATTTTGTTACTTTATATCCCCCAGATGAATGCAATCTTTCTATGTCTATCCCTCTCTTTCTGACTCAGTTCGCTTAGCATGATACTTTCCATGTTGTACCACTTGTATGTAAATTTCATGACTTCATCATTTCTAAGAGCTACATAGTACTCCATTGTGTAGATGTACCAAAGTTTCTTTAACCAAAGACTGGTAATATTTTATACCTGACTGAGGCCCCTGCTCTCCTTCCGCCTCCTCTCCAACCCCCACCATTATAAAGGCGAAGGACCCAGATATTTTGAGAAAAAAAAGTGAACAGACTGATTGTGTACATTTGAAATGGCTTTTAAGAACCACAAAGTACTTCTTAATACAGATTATTCATTTCGTATGGAAAGGGAATATAAATGCATTATAAAGCTCAGTTGGGGTATGGAACATATAGTTGCTCAGAAATGGTGAAACCAAATTTTTCAAAGAGATCATGCTTACTGTTGCTAACTCCTAAGTGGCAAGAACAGAATTGGAGTTTAGGTCTTCTCAGTACTTAAAAAAGCCCTTCTTTCCCATCAGCTAGAGAGAAATAGTATCGAGATTGCTCCCTATTGTTTATTTGTGGGTCATCTTTACTTGGAGGATGAGCCACTCCTTGCTCTCCCTCTACCAGTTTCCTAGAACTGTTTCATCCCCTAATTCAGTCATGTCATCCCCTGTGCATAAGATCTCAGTGGTGAACATGCAGTGTACATGTTTATGGATACTGAGACAGGATACAGAGCTCAACTGATCAGTGATCCTTTTTGATCAGAAAAAAAAAAAAAGGAAACTAAGGGACTCCAGTCTCCATTTGGACTCATTTCTTGGCCAGAGAATATCTATGGTTAAGCAGAAAAAAACATAAGGGAATGGGGCTGGAGTGATAGTACAGTGGGTAGGGCATTTGTCTTGCATGTGGCTGACCTGGGTTCAATTCCCAGCATCCCATATGGTCCCCTGAACACTGAGTGCAAAGCCAGGAATAACCCTTGTGCATTGCCAGGTGTGACACCCCCCCCCAAATTTTAAAAATAATAAGGGAAGAAGTGGAGAGAAAAAGAGGAAAGAATGCTTTTGGCTTCCTGATATTTGAATTTTCTCTTTCCAGCCCCTATTTGTATTCCTGTCCTAGGGTACCACAAGAAGACATTTGAATCTTCTTATTAGCATTTCTCCCCCCCGGATGTCCTCCCCCCTCCAAAACCTTGAATTGATTTTTGTTGCTTTCAACCTCAAAATTTTCTAACCCAACTCCTGTATATGTCTGCCAAAGTTTATTTGCTGTAAAGTTTCACAAGATTTGAGATGCTGCAGCCTTTGGAGGCAATAGAACAAGTTACTTTGCAAATATATTAATAGACTGAGAGCAGGACGGCATAGCTGATCTCTTGGCTCCCACCAACACTCCCATTTGCAGATGTGGGAATAGGCACCAAGAGCTCTAAATACTGTTTCAAAAATAGCCTGGATATTCACTGTTGTATTTTGCATGTTTGGGGAGAGCTCAAGTATTGTCCCTTCTATATTGAGCCTTTCTTTTTGTGAAATGCGCCGTGGTGCTGAGGTGTGCTCTGTGCAGTATTTGGAGCACAAAGGTTGCACGCTTTCCCAGAAGAAACAGGGAGTTAGAGCCTAATTAAAAAACCTCATCTCCTAGTCCTGACTGTTCCCAGATGGGAAGTGGATGGAAGAGGTGAGCTTTAGCTGCTTTGCTGGAGATTGGTGGTGTAAACAGGTGGTGGGTATTCTAAATTTGGTCTGAGATGAAAACATTTCAAGCAAACAAAATTAAAACTCGATTCTCTTTGACAGTGAAATATTTCTTTAGAAATGCAGATGTCAGTTTTATTAAAGTACAAATCAGCCTGGAAAATACTTTCCCTTTGTATGTTGAAAAGCTACTTCTGACATACACTTTGGAACATTAACTCTCCTTTGCCTCTGCCATCTACACTCACCACGGAGCCGTATGACATCCATTCCCTCCCACTTCGAAACTTAGGCAAGAAGGAAGGACTGAAGCAATTTGTTGGAAACAAAGACATTTGCATTTGTGATGTTCATGTCATTCTGTTCATGCTTCTGTGAATTCACAAATGTACACAAATTCAGAAATCATCTGGGGTAGGAGAGAGAGAAAGAGAAGGTGTTGATTTTGCATTTTGATGAAGCCCTGATGTGGCAAATCTCAGATGACAATTTCTCATCTTATATCAGCGGACTGTGGCAATCGTGGGATGCTCTGCTTCAAGCGACTAGAGGCTGGCCGTGCAAATCCTCCATGGATTCTGAAATATATTCAGTGTTATTCAGCAGTAAATCATTGCTCCAATTTAAAGCAGGCTTAGACAAAACGACGAGTTTCTTCTCATGCTCGTATGTACAAGACGTTTGCCTCTCATTACCTCTAGAGAGAAAAGAACCAGCCTGCCAGCCAACCAGAAAAAGTGGCATTTTTCTTTGAAAAGGATTGAGCATGGCTGACTCTGTCAGTTCAGCATGTTTGAGCCTCTCCAACTTGGCAAGTGACTTTAGCTTTGCAAATGGAGCATCACTAGGGGATGAAAGTAGAATCACAGTCCACATTGGTGCCTGTTGTGGAGTCTTCTCCAAACTATAGTCACATTAGGATATTGTACCTTGGTTACTCAGTAAACAGATGTGCCATATGCAGTGTTAATACTGGAGTGAGAGGGCAAGAAGTGTTGATTCTCAAGCCTTTCCCCATGGACAGTGACTCTAAGATGGCCTCTGGGGACTGCATCACTGTGAGATTGTCAGGAATGCTAATTCTCAGGCCTGGGTTGCAAGTTAACGGAAGCCTGAACTTTAGGATGGACTCAACCACATTGCTTTGACAAGCAGCATAGCTGATGGGAATGTTTGTTAAAGGTGGTTCCTGAATCTGACTGTCTCGATGCCTGGGGTGTTTTAAGACAGCGGGTCTGAAGATTGTTGCATTTCATCCAGAAGCCATTACGCCCTTCTATAAGAGATTAATAGCATGTTGCTAAAGGTTGAGCCTTGAGTAATTATATTTATATGTATATATAAATATACTTCCCCCTAAGATTGGTTGCCTTCAACTTTAAACCCCATCAAATGTGGTGCGCTACTCTTGGTATTTTGGATCATTTTTTGTGGGTTATTCATAACAAGCAATACAAATAAATTATTTTGTTTCTGCTTTGGGTGCAGGGTTTGGGGTTCGGGATGGAAATATGGTGGTGGGAAGATATAATGGTGGTGGGATTGATGTTCAAATATTAAATGTAATCAAATATTGTGAACAACTTATAGAAATAAAATAGATTTTTTTAAAAATCAGGTCTGAAATAAGGCTGGGATTTGCAGGGGGTTTTGGTGGTTTTTGTTTGTTTGTTTGTTTGTTTGTTTGTTTTTGGTTTATTTTTCCCTAGTCGCTGGAGATGCTTTGCTTCGAAGACAGTGCCACAACGCGTTGCGTTGTAGAGCTGCCTCATGCCTCTCCTAGTGGCACTGTGAATGTTAGATCCTGGAGAGGGAGATTCCAGACAGTGAAAGCAGAAACCAGGCCAGAGGGTGTGTGTGCGGGGGAGCACTGCAAGGCCCAAACTTACACTGAGATTGAGCAAAGGGAGGTGGAGAGAGCCGGAAGGGGTGGGGGGAGGAGGAAGAGCACAGACTCTGAGGATCCAGGGACCCCACGTTCCTTGCCAGCCTGCTCAGGGAGTCCAAAAGCTGGGCTCAGAGAGCCTGAGACAAAAGCAGAGTTTTGTAGCTGAGTGCGCATTGAAGCCGCCACTTAGAGGCAGCAGCAGGACGTGCTCTGGCGGTCAGCAAGGCTGGGCCACTTGACTGGAGGACCAGGCAAAGCTGCAGTGACAGGAGCTCCAGCTGAAACCTGTCCCTGTGGCGGGAGGAGAGTCTTGACAATCTGCTTCCTTCCTTTCACTTCATTTTTCAAAAATTTCCAGTGCCTGGGATGGAACCCAGTTCTCCTGCAGGCAAGATGTTCGCTGTATCCCTGAGCCGCATCCTAGGTCCCGCTGCCTACATTTATGCTCAACTCTTCCTATAATTAGGAATCTGGCCAGGGAGCCAGATTTAGGGTGTGTGTGTGTGTGTGTGTGTGTGTGTGTGTGTGTGTGTGTGTGGTGTGGCATGGGGGATAGAAAAAAAAACAGAATAATACTATTTTTTAAAATAGAATGTAATTGCTAAACACAAGCCCCACATTTTATGATGAAAGTCATAAATAGTGGGAGGGTCCAGGGGGTGGCTAGAGCTTAGCACAGCGAGTTGGGTGTTTGCCTTGCACACAGCCGAGCCTAGTTCAATTCCCAGCATCCCATATGGTCCCCTGAGCATCGCCAGGAGTAATTCCTGAGCCAGGAGTTACCCCTGTATATCACCGGTTGTAAACCCCCCGCTCCCGCCAAAAAAAAAATGCAAAAAAATAAATACATAGTGAGTGGGAGGAAGAGGGAAGCCGGTCTGGGTGTACAAATAAATTGCACCTTCCTCATCTGAAGTGGAAATCTCTCATGCACTTCTGATTGGACTATAGCCCTAAGATACAGCCTGTGAGATCCTTGACGCGATTTCTTATGTATTTGATTTCTGGGGAGGAGCTGAGAAGATAACCCAACGCTAGATGAAGGGATTTCTTGTGAACACCTTTGTGAACTGGACAAGTGGGAAGCAAGTTGTATTTGCAGCCAAGTTGCACCATCTCTGCCCACTGAGAGCCTCTGCAGAGTGAAGGCTGCACAGGTCTCTGGCAGAAGGTGGATCTGAGGCATCCCCTGAGGCAATGGAAACAAATCTGGGTCTGCCCTGAGAACAGGATTCTCATTCCCACCCCCCCACACCCTCCCACCCCCAGAAGATCCATTTCTTCCTCTCCACTTCCAACCTATTTTTTTTGCAGTGTTTTCTCAAATTGTCTGTTTTTTTTTTTTAAGCATATAGAAATTTAGTTTTAATTTGTTACAGCTTGCGTTTAAAACTCTGGAAAAATGAGAAGTAATTGGAAGATAACAGTAGCAGCTGCCTAACCAGTTGTTTCAAAATATGGCAATAAAATATTAAACTTGAGGCTTGCTATTTTTGTGCATGGATGTCTGTCATTGGTTATGATGGATTTCTAACCTCTCTACCGGGTTTATATATTAGGAAGGGGTAGAGGAGGACACTTCTGAGAAATCATGGGCTGATACTATTCCTGAAGGAAATTTGTAATAAATGAGGCCTGATTGTACACTTTACACGCACTAGCAATTACTCTTCTTGTTTTTTTTTTTTTGAGGGGACAAAACAGGATCAAGGATGTAGCTCAGCAGTAGAGCACTTGCCTTGATACAAGGCCCTGGGACAAAAAAACAGGTCAGCAAGTACCGTGTTGCTTAATGGATCCGGATTAAAAGGCAGCCTCAGATTTTGGAGACTGCTGTTGGAAAAAAGCCTGCAACTGATTCCTGATTCGGCACATAAATCCCAAGACTGGGGCAGGGAGCAGTTCTGATGGAGGTGCGGTTTATTTGCATTACAAGTGGGAGGCTCCAGAGAGTTCAAGGTCAGAGAGTGACCCTCCAAGGTCACACAAGACCTTTATTCCTGGATGTGGAACTTGCCCGCAGCAACAGTGTGAATGGTTCAGGTTATTTTACTGAAAATGGCGTTAGGCCATTTGCCTGTGCAGCAGGGTGCAATGTGTCTCCCATTGGGTGTGCCCAGAGCAATGGTGTGGGGTGAGGAAAGCCCGAGAGAACTGCAGGCAGAGAAGGGGGCCTGGTGGTGCTCTACAAGGGTGGAGCATGGGGGGCGGGGCCGGAAGTAGAGATGGTTCCCAAGTGTGTTCAAGGATGTTTCCTTTATGAAAGCATCAGAAGTACAAATTGGGGAGGAAACGCCCCCCTTCCTCTGCCAATTTTTCTAATCAAGGTAGTTTTAGAAAAATTGGCTTAATTGTCTCAAGGGCTGACCCCTTGACCAGCAGTACAACTTCTCAGGCATGAAGTGGGAAAGTTCCAGAAGTCATCATAGAGCCAGCACAGCTCTTTGCACAAGGACTAGTTTGATATTGGAGCACTTTTAATTAACAGGATGCTGATGGATCAGTAATTCCTGTGTTTTCATCTTTTGGGGAGGTGCTTGTGGCTGTTTTTTAGAACACTCCCGGTAGGGCCATATGGGGTGCCGGGCGTCTAATCCAGGTTGACTATGTGCCAGGCAAGTGCCCTACTGTACTATCTCGTTAGCCCTTGCTTTACCATCTTTAAAATAAAAACAAGAATATTAGCTTATACTCAAAAATTGTCAGCCTTGGTCGTGCCCTCACAAAAGCCTATTTTGTGTGGCTTGGCCTCATTCTATGAGCATGTGCTCAGAGAGGATTGTAGGGGGCCTGAAATAAAACATGGTGGGTCACACTGCTGCACCCTCAACAGCAAGCATTCATAAAGGATGATTGGGGCTGAGGGGAGCAAGGCTTGGGGCCATAGGATGCTCATCTACCATGAGCTCTAGGATGGATGTTGGAAGGTTGCCAGAAAACAGCCATCCATACCCTTACCTGTAAAGGTTTTAGGCTTTGTGGCCCATATGGTCTCCATGGCAACTACTCAGTACAACTATTGGCGTGGAAAAGGAGCCTCAGACATTCTGCAGGGCAGTGAGTGTATCACTGGGTCAACAGCGCTTGATTTACATACGTCAGGTGGTAGTCTGGATTTGGCCCATCAGACAAAGGAAAGTACTGAGCTATAAGAGCAAAGTGACTGGATTGGGTATTTGGGGACTGGGCATTGTCAAAGTGGGTATGGGTGGGGTCACCATGTGGCTCTGGGGGTTGAAGCCTGGCTTCTACTTCCTTGATACTGTAACTGGTTTATGTAGCATTTGCTGACCCCATCAACAAGAACACTTGGAAGGTGATGTCAAAGATGCTCTCTAAGACCTGTGTGCACAAGGAGTTTGTTATCTCGGTGCTAGAAATTGAATTCAGAGCCTCAGAAATGCAAGGACTCTACTGCTGAACTACACCATTATTATCTGTTTATATATTCATTCATTCAACAAACTTTTCAGTAACCTCTGTGGATGGCACCCTGCTTCCTCTGGGATATCTCGTTTCCTTGTGGGTATTTATTTTTGAACTTCAGGTATATGATTTGAAGGAAAAATAGTACAGTAGGAGTTAGTGAATCCTCCATTTTCTTTTTTTTTGTGGAGGAGGGGAATTGAGTCACATCTAGTGAGGCTCAGGAGTTACTCCTGGCTCTATACCCAGGGGTCACTCCTGGCTGGCCTCCAGGCGCCGTATGTAGAGCTACAGATCAAACCCAGGTCAGCAGCATGCACCATAAGCACTGCACCCATTGTTCTAGCCTTTTTTCTTTTCTTTCCTTTTTTGTTTTCCTTAAGAAAAATCTGTTCTAAGTAGAATAAAGTATATTTAAAGGTGACCTCTTCAAATATAACCTAATTTAGAGTTGTATCTTGACTTTTCCCAAGGACTTAGGATGAAGTCAGGCTTAGCTGGTCTTTGAGCTTTAGCTGCAGCCTGTGTATAAGAATACTGTATTTTGTTTATGCAGCAGACTGATCCAGCTACAGATGTTTCCGGCACCTGGTTAATTTATCCAGAAAATACCCATGCTCATTAGACACCCCCTCCGTCCCATCAAGTCCCAGAGTTGAGTTTTATGGGTGGGGAAACTGAGGGACTGGAATAGGTGAGGGGGTTGGCTGGATGGAGTTCTCAGGCCTACACAACTGGTGGGTCCTACTTCTGTGACCCCGATCTCCCTCGTGGAGACTTGCTGGCTCTCCAGAGCAGCTGGGACTTCTCCAATTAGGAGAAGTGACTCCAATTAGGCTTACAAAGTGTTTGTGGGGCTTGAGCTTCTGCTGAAAGGGAGCTCCGCTGGATGGAGGCGAAGCTTGAATCAGGAAACCAGGTGTGGCTTCAGGGAGGAAGAACCCTGGCTGCATTGGGGCAGCGAGTACAGAGGCCACAACCAGAGAAGAGTGACATGATGGAAACGGGGTCTCTCTTCTTTTCACGAGCTGGGCTCTGTCCCCCAGGAGACTGAGATTATCTCAGCAAAGAAACATCTGGGAACAAAATCGAGTTCCTGTCTGCGGCGATATCACTGGTCACTTGCAGTTCTGCTCAGCACTCCTGAGTCAGCCCTTCACCCCTATCTGTGGCAGTGCCACCCACCCAGCGCAAGAGCGTGGCAGAACTTATAAGAGTGTCCCTAGTGGACGTGGGGAAGTGAAGGTGTGAAGTATAGTTCAAAGCAGCTTATGGAATAATGGTTTCATTTTGCATTGTGGAAATGAAAGAATCTGCTGGTTTTGTAACCTACCTATGCCTGGACATTTGCCCAAAGATTTGACTTGTGCAAAAAGAAAAGCTCTGTCTGTCCATTTTCTTGGCCACTTGGAGGTAACCAAGAATTCTAAAACTTGGCGCTGGAGCGATAGCACAGTAGGTAGGGTGTTTGCCTTGCATATGGCTGACCCAGGTTCGATTCCCAGCATCCGGAGCACCGCCAGGAGTTATTCCTGAGTGCATGAACCAGGGATAACCTCTGTGCATTGCTGGGTGTGACCCAAAAAGAAAAAAATAAAGAATTCTAAAACTTGTTGAGAATCTGGGGCTTTTTTCCCAGGCTTCCCACGCGGTGCTCAGGGGCCCTGGCAGATCTCAGCCCAGCGGGGCGGTGGCAGCAAGGCTGCACCCAGCGATGCTCATGGGACCGGCTGGTTCTGTCAATCCAACCTGAGTTGGCTGCAAGTAAGGCAAGTGCTTTGACCCTTTCTCTTAAATTTTAATAGTCTGAACATGGGACCTGGGTTGACAGAGGAAGCAGGAGCTGGAGATGGGCGTTTTACTGCAACGGTAACCCAGAGTGGGTGATTCTGGACAGCATCATGGTCAGTGTGTGGAAACTAAAATGTAATAAAATGCCGCCCTGAATTTCATCAGGGTCAAGGATAGCTGGGCAGTGGACTTTACGCAGTTTTGTCCTAGAGAACCCAGGGGAATCCCTGCAGTGCTGGACAAAACACTGCAGGACCCAGAAGCCTGATTCCAGCAAATGTCTCCCAGATGCTCCTGGCTGAGGCTGCAGCTGACGGATGATGACCCTCACCCCCTTGGATTCTGGTGGCCCAACCAGCACCTGGGCTATTCTGTGGCTTGTCAGCCCCTTCCTGGAGAGCTGCAGCAGGGGCTGGGGGGAGTCAGAAGGGGCGTGGCCATTTACATATTTGCAAATATGGACACATCAAAGGTTGCTTCTGCTCATAGTAACTTACTGGAGTCACAGTTGTGTTCAGCTACCCAGAGTGGGGGTTGTCACCAGAGCAAATACTTGGAAGCTTTTTTGATTAACAATGCCCTTATTGGTACAATGGGAGTGCCATGATCTTCCCACAGCTGGTGTGAGAAGCCCCCAAGTGTTGAGTACCTCATACAGGGAATGCCTCGCACTCTAAGTGACCCAGATTTCTGTTTCTGTAGGGTTGATTCTTTTTCCCCCCCCTTTTTTTTGGGGGGGGGTCACACCCAGTGATGTACAGGGGTTACTCCTGACTCATGGACTCAGGAATTACTCCTGGCAGTACTCAGGGGACCATGTGGGACTCTGGGAATCAAACCTGTGTCGTCCGTGTGCAAGACACTACCCGCTGTGCTATCACCCTAGGGTTGACTCTTGACATCCAAAGAGTGTGAGGGAGGGGATACTCCTACTGACTCTGTAAGGTGCTCACCCACGCTATTCCCACTGACCACCATATCTGAGACTAGCTACTTATTTTACATGTGTCAGCCAAGTATTGTGTAACCGCTGTGCCAGGCCCTGGGGAATCTGGAGACTAAGTAGAAATGACCGCGGGGGCAGCCCAGTTCTAAGGAAGTACTGGCCAGTGGAGTAGGGACTACTGGAGGCCAGTAAGTAAATCTGGGGACTTTATGGTGTGGCAGGAAGGGCCTGCATACAGCATTGCAGTGCAGTAGCGGAAAAGACCCAGTTGTCCCCCTCCATGCAGCAGGAAACTGGGCTATAATAGCGTTGCCTGCATGGTTTCCAGGCTTGAGGGGGAGACAGACATGCGACACATCAGCATGTAAACTTTCAGTGATTTGCAGTTGTGATGGGAGCCTGGGAGGAGGAGGAGGAAGAGGATAGAGGCCCCCAGGCACTATCGCAGTCAGACTGCAATTCTGCACAGTCAGGAAGGCTTCCTGGAGGAAGGGGTTTCCCTGGCGCTGAGACTGCAAAGACAAGCAGAATGTGCGCAAGGGGAGAAGGGCTCCAGGATTTTCAGAAAGTGTGAGAGACTCGAGCCAGGGGCTTTCCAAAGAGATGTGGGGAGAGGAGAGAAGGAGGAGAGGAGAGGAGGGAGAGGAGCCTGACAATTGTCAGAAATGATGGAGATTAAAAAAAAAAAGATTCTTCTGAGACAGAGAGAAAATACAGGAGGTAAAATGCCTCCCTTGCACGCAGACAACCCTGGTTTGCTTCCTGTTGCTGCATATTATCCCCTGAACGCCACCAGGGGTCGCTCCTGTGCACAGAATCAGAACAGCCCCTGCACGTTCTGGATGTGGCCTCACCTAAAAGAAGAAGAAGAATATAATTTTTGTCCTTTTCTAATATTCCTTAGCATTTTATTTTTTCTCCTCTGGAGGGTGGTTGTCACATCCAGTGATGATCAGGGCTTACTCCTGGCTCGACACTCAGACGTCACTCCTGACAGGATTTGGACCTTAGAGATGCTGGGGGTTGAACCCAGATGGCAGGGTGCAAAGCAAACACCTTACCTGCTGTTCTGACCCTTGGGCCACTAATGTTCTTTCCATTTTTTTTTAAAATCTGGGGGTGGGGGTCACAACCAGCAATGATCAGATGGTACTCCTGGTTCTGCACTCAGGAATCACTCATGGCAGTGCTCAAGAGACCATATGGGATGCTGGGGATCAAAGCCGGGTTGGTTGTGTGCCAGGCAAGCACCCTACCCACTATCCTCTCAGTCCAGCCCCTATTCTTTCCATTGGGATTCATTTCATGGTTACATTTTGTCTAGACAGTGACCCCACCCTGATCAGTGCCCGGTATATACTTGAGGAGACATAACTGAGACCTTAGATATAAAATAGCAAAGAAATCTCACTGTCTGCTCCTTGAGGGGGACAAGGGAATGTGCTGCTGGCCTTATTGATGAATCTGTTCTTGGTTCAGTCATCAGTGCCAAGTGTCTCTGGGTGCTGAGCAGAGACTCAGTGTGATGCTGAAACAAGTTATAAAGGTTATCATGCAGGTGCATCTCTGAGACACTGGATCCATATTCGCATTTGAAGACAGCCAGAGCCTGGGCATAAGGCCCTGCGCTTCCCACTAGCCTAGCACCAGCTGCCTTCCTGGGCACTGAGTCCTGCTGAGTGAGCCCAGGCAGATCCTGGCAATGGCACGAGATGCTCGTGAGTCAGTATTGAGCAAGAGAGATCAGGAGAGGGAGCGAGAGCAAGATCTTCTAAAACTTTTTCTGAACTCGACATCATTTCATCAGCATAGAAATGGAAACTGATATCTGCAACAGGCCCTTGGGGGTCAAAGAGACAGTAGAGTGGGCAGGGCATTTGCACACTTCAGTCCCTAGCACCCCATACATCCTCCTGAGCGTGGTGAGGAGTGATCCCTGAGCACAATTCCAGGAGTCCACTCTGAGCACCACTGTATGTGGACCTGCCAAAAAATAAAATAGGCCCAAGTATTTTAACAGTTTCCCTACACCTAGACAGCCTCGCCTGAATCCCTGAACCCTCTAATCAAGGACTCCTGACCTCTCGGGGACCCACCTCACACTCTGACGTCACCCATTTCCCTTGACTTCTTGGGCTCTCCTCAGGATGGGGGGCTCTGACCTCTCCTGCGAGCAGTAGGCGTGCATTTCAGCAGCCTTCTCTCTGCCAAGAGGTGCATTTCAAATATCCCTTAAAAAAAATCATTGCTGCGCACGGAAGCCTTCCATACAGTTTTCTGCCTGTCTGTGCACCTGTAGACGGATGCTGATTAGATCAGAGCGCGGCCGGCAGCGTGAGTGTTGTATCTCCTCCCTCCCACGCAACCTCGCAGCTCATTTCCAAGTCTGTACATCTCATTGTGCATCTGCTGTTGTTCTCCCCGGCCTGAGTAGCCGCTGACAGTGATTGGCAGAAAAGTGCTTCCAAGAATATTTAAAAAAAAAAAAAGAATGAAAAAGAAAGGGAAGAGAAAAGAGAGGGAGAAAAGCAAAGGCTGGGAAAGAGGGATTTGCTGGAGAATGACAAAGAGCTGATGGGCCGACTACTTGCTCGGGGTGATTGATGGTGTAGACCAAGATGCTGGCCCCCTTGAGTTATGGCCACCAGCTGGCATCACTGGATCATGCAGAGGACACCTTTCTTTAGAGCCTGTAAATCCTGTCTTTAGAGTGCTGACGGAGAAGATCCTGGCTGGCAGTTTCTCCGCCGGGGATGAAGGGTTTGCAATGGCAGCAAGTGTGGAAGAGGAGACCCCTACCCATTCCGTACCCTCTCTCATGGTTTGGACAGTCGAGGAGACAGCGAGCCTAGCTCCAGAGGGAGTGGAGGGATCGCCTCACCTTCTTCTTCTTCTTTTTTTAAATTATTTTTATATATTTTATTTTCATAAAGTAGTTCACAGTAGTTCATTACAGATAATATTCAAACACCCACCCAACCAGCAAGCACCTTCCCACCACAAAAAAGAGGCAAGTGTGTGAAAGTTGCTGTATTTCATTCTGGGGTCATTTTAAGCCCATATATGCAAGAATACAAGCAAGTATGTTAAAACCAAAACACGTGTGCTACTTTAGGTACATCATTAGGCTAGATTATAAGAGGTCGTGCGGTTACATTCTCCAGAAAACACTGCATTGCTCTCTCCCGGGAGCTTTGTATTATAGTCTCTGGATCTTGGCCATTGATGGGATTACATGGTACCAGGGGCAGTTTGTGGGTGTGACTGCCAAACTACTGGAAAATGAAGGATCTGGGTGGAGGAGGACCAGTCCCTATCCAAGCAGGCTTGGAGATCTCACCCCTGGGTTCTGCACACCTGGGTTCCTCTGTCGGTTCCTTCATGGGTGACCTCCTCACCTTCTTATCTTGGCTTCTGCATCCACCATGATGCTTTGGAAGAGAAGTCTTAGTCCGTGTCTACACACTCAAATCCAGGACCTCACGCCAGCAAGACCCATGGTCTGAGCCCCAAGAAGCCATGCCCGTGGTCCATTTCGCTTCCTTGTCCAAGGATGTGTAAACTCATAGCAGCGGTGGTGGCTCTGTCTCTCCCGCCGCCCGCATTTGGTAGTCTCAGGCTGCTTCCCCCACCCCGGGGAGGTCAATGGTGATGAGCAGGCAAGGGAAGGAACAAGGGCCAAGCTGGTTGGTCTTAGTTGCAGTTTATTCCATTCCCATCTCCATTCTCCTCCTGCTTCTTCCTCCCCCATGCAACTTCATTCTCCTTCTCAATCTCCCTTCATCCTCCTTCTCTGGAGTCTCGATTCTGATTCTCCTCTCCCAGCCCACTCTAACTCTTAGTTAAATCCCAAAAGCATGGGGTAACAATTACACATAGGTGCGGTCGCAATCAATAGGGGTAGAATTCTTTCCCTCAGGGAAAGCCACTTCTAGGACAGGTTGTCATTATCAGATCAACCCACCCTAGAACGGAATCCCCTGGGTGTGTTTCTCCTCTCCTTGTCCAACAAACATATAAGCATATACAATATAAATCATTTTGTATGGATACAGTAAGAAATACCTTAAACTTATAGAATTGCCCTCCCAGGGCCATCTCGATCTCAGACTGCAGTGCTCGGGCCAGATAGTCTTTCCTATCCCTAGCAGGGTCCTAGTCTCGTCGTTACTTTTGGATCATGACAGCATTTGTCTATGATCAAACTCTTAACTTATAGTTAAGAATCGTGGCACTTTGTCCTGGCCCATTTCGATGCCAGGGTAGCTCACCACTTGCCCTGGGTCCATTCGGTCCCTCATTGGGATCCTGCTTTTGGGATGTTAGGAACCAAGGGCAACTGAGGCTTAAGTTGAGAAAGCAGATGCCCGGGAGTGAATAATATTCAGAGCCAATTAAATCCTAAGTTACAAAGCATAATATTAACGGTCTTCCTGTATCTATACAAAAAGGACATTACATTAAAGTAAACTATTCAAAAGACATAAGGAAAGGAGAAAGGCAATATTTCACTCATACATATAAAATCATAGATTTCTGAAGAATCTAAACTTATAAGTTAACAGATTCTGATTAGGGGAAAAGCTGATTAACTGGTTGGGGAGGAGAGCATAGGGAAGAATTTACAGATAAACACAATGGAATTGACGTGCCTCAGGAGCATTGTAATGGCTGTAACCTGATAAACCTAAGTTCCTTGTGGAGAAAAGGAGAAAGGACAAAGCAATGTCATCCTACACACGATCACCAGTGCTGTCAGAGGAAAGCACTTCGATCTCCTCTAATGTGAATTTCTACCTCAAATGCTCTGTCTACAAATTGGGGCTTAGACCTCTAACATACGATTTTTGAGCAGACCAGCCATAATATGCCCTTACCTCCCGCCAGCACCTCCTATGGGTCAAACCCATGGATGACATGGAAATGAGCAGTGCAGGGACCAGGTCTGATAAGGAGCAGAGAAGGGGGTTATTGTGTTTGTGTGTGTGTGTGTGTGTGTGTGTGTGTGTGGTCTCACTCAGCTTTCACCCCTAAGGTGCATGTGGAAAGTATTCTTCTTCTCTTTGTTCCGCACTCAGTGCTGTTCCAAAGCTGGAGTGTAAATGCTGTATGAGGGATCCCTGGCATCACATGGTGCCTTGAGCACTGCAGGGAGTGACCTGAAGCCTGGACTAACCCCAGAGAAGGGAACAAAGGCTCCAGGACCAAGTGTCTTGCCAAGATGGCGCATGACAAGGCACTCTTGAGTATTTCTCTTCTCTAGGTAAAGTGTCACATGGTTGGACTTGCCCTTTGTGTCATGTAGCCAAAGCCCTGGCCAGGGTGAAATGTGCCTGGCCCATTCCAGTGGTCTCCTGCTTCATGTCCCCTGGGGCTCGCTTGACTGCTTGGGGACCTGGTATGCTAAACTCTACCCTGAGAAATGTGTGGTTCATGGGACATGGGACTTGGCAAACTGAAGTCTCTGCTTGGCAGTGGATCACAGTTCTGCTGTGTCTATTTCTCTGGCTAAATCAGATTTCATAGCCAAGCCTACTGCAAGGTAAGCCTGGGACAATGTGGTCCTTCTCCCCAGCAGGGTATTACATGCTTTTGAAAAGTGAGAGTGTTGGGCTGGAGCAATAGCACAGCGGGTAGGGCATTTACCTTGCATGTGGCCGACCTGGGTTTGATTCCTCCGTCCCTCTTAGAGAGGCTGGCAAGCTACTGAGAGTATCCCGCCCACATGGCAGAGCCTGGCAAGCTCCCCGTGGCGTATTTGATATGCAAAAAAAACAGTAACAATAAGTCTCACAGTGGAGACATTACTCATATATGCTTGAGCAAATCGATGAACAACGGGAGGACAGTGCAGTGCAACAGTGCAGAGCCAGGGGTGTGATCCAAAAAGGAAAAAAAAAAAAGGTGAGAGTGTTAACAGATACCTAGGGGGCTTCCTCGTTCCCTGAGACAGTCATGTATGGCGTGAGTGGCTGGTAGCAGGGCGTCTATACGTTGTCAGGGAGCCAAAAATGCTTCAGAGCATGTGACCAGTTGACCGATTTAACCTCTATAAACTTCTTTCAGGACTGTTGAGGATCAAAGGAGTTTTTGCTTCTAGGGCTACACAGATAGCTTAGGTAGCTCTCCCTGCTCTTGAAATAGAACCATCCTTTCTGCCATGTTCAGAACAGACAGGGGATTTGGACAAGACAAGAAAAAGAGAGAGAGAGAGGATACGGTGTTGACCTTGAGCTATTAAAATTGTTTTAATAAATAACCAGAAGGTAAAAATTAGCTCTTCCTGCTTCTTTCCTTAGTGATTTCCCCTACCCCCCACACCCCTGCTTATTTGGAATGCTTTCAGCAGGGCTAAGGTTTTTCACAGCAGGAAAGAATTTAGGAACACATATTTCTTTTGTTCATAGCTTTATTTTTGTATGTGTTTGGGAGCAGAGACTGTGGAAGAATATTTAATCTGTGATTGGAGTATGGTTGAAAACTACTGGTCCTGAGCACATAATTACACATCAAAAATTCATTTGAAAATGAACCGGTCTAGGATTTCCCCATAAGGGATCCGCAAAGTACAGATACTGAAGCCTATTTATAGCTATTACACGATATGGTTGAGTACAAATATGGTCAAAACTCTCTGATCCTTGCAATGTGACTTTGCAGCCTCTTCTTTTAAGACACAGCCTGACTTATATGTGGTATTTAGAATAATTGAATGAGGGAAAGTGATGGTTTAAGGGGGGGGATGCCATAATCACCCTTGGCCCCAAAGTATAGGGAGGAAAAGGAAAGAAATAGAGTGGAGGTGTGGGAGAGAAGAGACAGATGACAAACAACAGGGGGGCAAGTAAAGGGGAGTCAGATACGTGAGTGGTGATAAGGAGTATAATACTGTATAGCACTGTCCTCCGGTTGTTCATCAATTCGCTCGAGTGGGCACCAGCAATGTCTCCATTATGAGACTTATTGTTACTGTGTTTGGCATATCAAATCTGTCACGGGGAGCTTGCCAGGCTTTGCCGTGCGGGCTCGTTACTCTCAGTAGCTTGCTGGGCTCTCCAAGAGGGGCGGAGGAATTGAACCGGGTTGGCTTGGGTTGGCTGCATGCAAGGCAAGCACCCTACCTGCTATGGTATCGCTTCAGTGATAAGGAGTGATGGAATCAAGTATCCAAACCACAGAGTCAACAAGACTGAAATCATGAGACCCGAACTTGACCAATCACACCAGAGGGCAGATTGGGGGAGGAGATTATGGGAGGGAACCTGGGAACATTGGTGGAGGGAATGCAATGTTAACTAACGCTGGTGGTGGGATTGGTACTGCAACATTGCATGTCTAAAATTCAACTATGAATAACTTTGTAAATCACAGTCCTTTAATAAAATCCAGGGGAAAATAAGTTGGAACCAATTCGCCTGGTTCTGAACCAGAGCTGGCCGCTCACTAGCTTTGGTCACTGGGATACAGAAGAGTCCACTGTCCCAGTCTTAAGTTCACACTGAAAAGTTCTTTTCCTGATTCCAGTAGTTGCCAGAACCCTACCTAGCTGCCTGTGTTAGTCTGCTGGCAGATGGGAGATCCCAGGGAGGAAAGATGAAATGTCCCCGCTGAAGCCAGACGAGGGCACAGATCTGTGAGCTAGCTTTTCTGAGGTCTCAATCTAGCCCAAAGGACTGATTTGCAAAATCATGAACCATATAAATGGTTGTTTCAAAAATGTTGCACTGGGGACAATGATGCACTGAGTTAACTGGCATTCAAAGGCAGAAATGGTACCCTTCCTCAAGGCATAGGGGATGGACCGGTCTCTCCCATCCCTCTCGACTCCCCCCTCAAATCCCCCCACCCCCATCTCCATGGGACCCTGGAAGTCACGCCTACAAACTGGCTGCTACTTAAGCTCCTTAATGGCCATGATCCAGAGACACACAAAAGAATCTCCGAACCGAGCAGCTTACTGCAGAGATTTCTCCAGACTCTAATCATCTAGAATTTTAGAATTCCAGGAGCACATGGCCGCTCGACATCTTACGCTATTCATAACAAGCAATACAGAAGAGAGTATGGGGGAGATTGTCTGCCATGGAGGCAGGGGGAAGGGTGGGACGGGGGAGGGGGAATACTGGGAACCTTGGTGGTGGAAGATGTGCGCTGGTGGAGGGTTGGGTGATTCATCATCGTATGACTGAAACTCAAACAGGAAAGCTTTGTAACTGTATCTCATAATTAAAAATAATGATAATAAAAATTAAATTAACATTCTGAATTAAAAAAAGAAATGGTGACCTTGACAAGTAAGTTTGGGAGCGCTAGATCAGACAAAATGGAGGCTGCCTCTTTTCTGCAACACTCGCCAGAGAGTTTTTAGGCTTACCCTCTTTCAGGAAGCACGATGTGCCATGTTAACTAATTAGCAAAACTATGCCTCCCTAACTGCCTTGAGTCTTAGGAATGTGTTATGATGGAATAATAGGGATTCAGGAAGGATTTAGGGGTTTGTGATTCTTTTAAACATTTGGTTTACTGAAGAATTTTTTTATCCTGATTTTGTCATCAATGTTTACAAATCAGGAATTAGACACAGAAGTCTACTGTGTGAAACTGCAGGTTGGTTGAGGGCAGAGCAATTCATTTTCACAAGCTCAGCAGCCTCCTCAAAGTCCAAAATATGGTATGTAGTACTTGCTTAACAAAGACTTGTTAAAACAGTGAGTTAGTGTGGATCTGAGAGTCAGTAGAATGTGTGGCACTTGCCTATGCACATGGCTGACCCAAGTTTGATCTCCGGCCTCCCATATGGTCCCCTGACCCAGGCAGGAGTGATTCCTGAGCACAGAGCCAGGAGTAAGCCTCAAGAACAGCTGGTTTTGCTCCCTAAACCAATAAATGGATAAATAAATAAATAATTTAAAAAAAATAATGAATGAGAATAAAGTGGAGCTGTGAGCTAGGGTTAATACAATAAATGAGCCCAGAAATTTCCAAGAGTGGAATTCCTGGGTCATATGCAAGCTCAACTCCTAGTTCTTTAAGGGATATCTATAGTGCCTTTCCAAAAAGCTGTATCAGTTGATATTCCCACCAGCAATGAATGAAGGTCCCTTTTCTCCTGCATCCACACCAACTCTGGTTATTGTTCTTTTTTTTTTTCTTTTCTTTTTGGGTCACACCAGCACAGAGGTTACTCCTGGCTCTGCACTCAGGAGTTACTCCTGGAGGTGCTTGGGGACCATATGGGATGCTGGGAATCAAACCCAAGTTGGCTGTGTGCAAGGCAAACACCCTGCCTGCTGTGCTATTGCTCCAGCCCCATTGTTCTTTTGGATGAGTGTCAGTCTCTGTGGCATGAGGTGATATCTCATTATTGTTATGATTTACATTAACTTGATGAATAGTGATACAGAACATTTTTATTTGCCTTTTGCTTATTTTTGAATCTTCTTTTGAGAAGTTTCTGTTTATCTCTTCTCCCCATTTTTTTTATAGTGTTGGATGTCTTTTTTCCTGTAAAATTCTACCAGTGCCTTATATAGCTTGGATATTACCCCTTAATCAGATAAGTGACGAGGAACTTATATAGTTTCTCCCACTCTGTGGGCTGACTTTATATTCTGCTCAGTATTTCTTTTGAGATGCAGAAGCTTCTTAGCTTGGTGTAGTCCTATTTGTTTATTTTGCTTCCATGTGCTTGGCCAATAGCATTGGCCAAATAAATCATACTTTAAGATGCCTCTAACTTCAATGTCATGGAAATTTCTGCTTATGTTTTGCTCTGTGTACCTTACAGATCCAGATCTAACCTTGTTTGTTTGTTTTGGACCACAACCAATTTTTCTCAGGGGTTACTCCTGGCTTTGTGCTCAGAAATTACTCCCGGCAGCACTCTAGGGACAATATGGGATGCCAGGGACTAAACCTGGGATGACTGTGTGCAAGGCAAGTATCCTCCCAGCTGTAATATCTTTTCCGCTCCTGATATTGAGTTGTTTAATCCTGATTTAACTTTTGTGCATGGTGTTAGGAAGAGGATCTGAGTTCAGTTTTTTGGCACATATGTGGCTGTGACCAGTTTTCCCAGTACTACTTGTTGAAAAGGCTTTCCTTGTTCCATTCATATTTTGTGCTCTTTTATAAAAGATTGACTAACCGTATACCTGAGGCTCTGTCTCTGAATTTTCAATCTATTCCATTGATCTGTGGGTTGGTTTTGACCCCAATTTCATACTGCTTTTATTACTACTGCTTTGCAGTATAGTTTGAAGTTGGGGAAAGTGATGCCTTCAATCTTCTTTTTCCTGAAGATTGCTTTAGTTATTGAGGCTTGGGAAGAGGTCTAATTGTTTCATATGAATTTCGGGAGTGTTTGATCTACTTATTTGGAAAATGTTACAGGCATCCTTATAGAGGATTAAATTCTTTTTTCATTTCAGCACTATTCACAGTAGCCAGAATCTAGAGACAACCCAAATGCCCAAGAGCAGTTGACTGGATGAAGAAGTTATGACACATACACATAATGGAATAATACTTCACCGTAAGAAAAGTGAGTCATACAATTTTCTTATGCATGGATGGATCTGGAAAGTATCATGCTGAGTGACGTTCATTAGAAAAAGAGGGACATATACAACAAAATAGTCTCTCTTTTATGTGATATATAAGAAACATAATAGGGGAATAACTAACGCCAGAAGGCAATAGAAATGAAGAAAAGAAAGACTGATCTTTAGCAGGAAGCTTGCCACTGGGTTGTGAAGAAGGAAGTGGGATATTTCAAGGGGAAGTGGAATATTTTAGGGAAAAAACCACTGTAATAATGATGGAGGGAAGTGTTGCTCTGCAGGAGGACTGGGTGCTGAAGGTGGTAAAGTGATATGCTTGATACCTTATCAGTAACAATATTGTTAACCACTGTGCCTAAGAGGAAAAAAAGAAAAAAAATGCCCTCCATAGAGGCAAGCTGGGGGGTGGTTGGAAACTGAGGACACTGGTAGAAGGCAGTGGGCACGAATAAAGGGACTGTACATCTGAAACTGAATAATGAATAACCTTATATCTCTGTAATTCATGGTGACTTAATTTTTAAAAAATGCAGTAAGTGGGATTTGTTGTTTGGAAGAGACAATAATCCAGAAAGTAAATGAGTGGTGTAGAACTAAGATATTTTCTTTTTTGTTAAAAAAATTTTTTTTTAATTAAAACACCGTGGTTTACAAAGTTGTTCACAACACAGTTGTCTTAGTCATTTAGTGTTCTACCACCACCAGAGTGACTGTCCCTGTACCAATGTCCCTAGCCCCGCTCCCTACCCCAACCCACCCCCTTAGACACACAACAAATTTATATTGCTTACTCCAACAAAACTTAAAGAAATGGCAAATAGGATGCTCACAAAATAAATCAGTGAAAGCAAGTTTGTGGTTGCTATATGATTTTACCTATGTAAATAAGAAAATTAAAAGTATTTAATACAGTATAATAAAATGCCTAATCTCATTTACATAGGTAAGTATTCAAATGTGGAATCCAAAATACATTGCATTTTTTTTTAATTGAATCACCGTGAGAACAATTACAAAGCCTTTCAGTTCAAGTCTCGGTTGGTCATACAATGATCAAACACGTGTCCCTTCACCAGTGGACATTTTCCACCACCAAGAACCCCAGTATAGCCCCCCCACCCCCTGCCTGTGTGGCAGATTTCCACTTTACTCTCTATCTACATTGATCACATTCAATATTACGACAAAAGACCAAACATTGTTATTTGGAATTTTCCCCAACATTCAGACCTGCCACAAAGATATCATTAGATAATTTGTTTTCTATTGTTGATTATGAAGAGCATATGATGTCGTGTGGCCACAATAGCGGCCACATGAATTTGGATTTCTGATATTTTAGTAATAAGCCTAGAGGGATTACTGGCAGAAGCCCCTGGGTTCTGAGATTGGTATATGTGCCCCTGGGTTCATGGTTGGTAAGAAGCCAGAGAAGGCGTTTGAGGGTGGCAACCCAGAGCATTGTCATAGCGGGGAGCAGGGCTGATTCCACCCCCCATCCCCTGAAGCCCCACGTGCCTTGTCAATGCAGTCTCATACCTGGCTGTTCATTAGGCTCTAAAAGATGCAGGCCACCATGCCAACGCCGCAGGGAGGGACAGGCGAAGGGACAGACACCCTTCACCTCCCAGGGCGGCATAGCACCATAGTTAAATGCACAGCCCAGATGCATTTTGGTTGGGCACTATATTTTGCTCAGATTTTCCCACCATTATTCAAGCCTGTTTATCCAGGGACAAACGCTAGATCATTTACTTTCCATTGATTACCCTGCATATCAGGAATGTGGACCCATTGCAGTTCGGAAAATAGTCCTGGTACCCACATACCAGAGCCAAGCTTGTAGAAGCTCATGGTCACCAGGATTCCATCTGGAGAAGGGGGCATTTCTTTTTAAAGAATTTTTTTTAGATTTTATTTTATTTTTATAAAGTGCTTCACAATATTTGATTATATTAAAACACCAATTCCACCACCATTACACTTTCCCACCACCATGTTTTGGATGTTTCCATCCCGAACCCCAACCTCTGCCCCAAAGCAGAACCGAAATAATTTATTTTGTATTGTTTGTTATGAATAAACTGCTGAAAATGCTCTAAAAAGTTTTCTTAGGGGAGAGTTTGTGAAGGTTGTATTTCACCTAGGGGCCATTAAGCCCTTCTATAAGAGATTGCTAACATGCTGTTAAAGGTTGAACCTTGTGTGCATCCACTGGGCTTAACAGTCCATTCCTCAGCATGGCTGACTTGGGTCAGCTTCAGATACCTTCTGGTTCAAGAACCCTGACTGAGCTTCAGTTATACCAGGGATAAGAGTGAGGGGTATAGCCATATATCCACAACACAGACTCAACAAAACTGAAAAAAAAAATGAGATCTAAGCTGTAACCACTGAAAGTTTGTGATGTGCCTGTCAAATTACAGGTGGGGATGGGGTTGGGGTTAGGGTGGGGGGAAATATGGGAACACTGGTAGAGGGAATTTGGCACTGGTGGTGGAATTGATGTTGAAATATTATATGGCTAAAACTCAACTATCAATAGCTTTGTAAATCACAGTTCTTTAACAAAAATTAAAAATATCAAAACTAAAATAAGTTTTTTAAAAACCACGAAAAACAAGAAACCTTACTGACCACAGTCTCTCAGGAAATGAGTTATTCTCATGGTAAAGGCAGCAATAAAATGTCTGAATCAAGCCATCAGGAGCACACATACTGCTTCTTCTTTACTTTTTTTTTATTAGTGAAACACAATGAGGTACAGTTGTAGACTTACAAACTTTCATGCTTGGGTTTCAGTTATACAATGATTGAGTACCCATCCCTCCACCAGTGCCCATTCTCTACCACCAATGGTCCCAGTAACCCTCCCACCCTCCCCCACCATCCCTCCCATCCCACCCCACCTCTTTTGCAGGGCATTCCATTTTGCTCTCTCTTTCCTCTAGGGTATTGTGATTTGCAATAGAGATATTAAGTGGCCACCAACACACATACACTGTACTATGCTGGTAAGGTGAATGTTACACCTCTCTGTCCAACTCAGTCAAGATCAAAATCTGTGGGCTGAGTAAAAGACAATACCTTGAGAGAGGAAAATGAGAAAGGATGAATAAATGTCACAGGGAGAGAACAGTTATGGGAGCAGGAGATTACAGAGCTACGAGGAGGGGGAATGCTGAGTTGGGGGATGCTGGGCAGGACCTTCGCATCAAGGATGCAGCCAGCCAAGGAGATGAGGAGAGAGGAGGGAGGATATAAAAGCCATGATGCCTCCACCTTGGTCAATTCTACCTTTGTCTGTGCCCCTTTGGAAGCCAAAGCAAGAGTTTATTCTGTGTCCTTACATGGAAGAGTGGAAGATGGAAGCGAGTGAATTTGGAGAAGAAATGGAAGATGACTTGATACCTTCTTAAGGACATTGCATCTGATTCATAATGATTCTTTCTTAAGGACATTGTATCTGTTTCATAATAAGGACATTAACATTGCAGAAAATTTATCACAAACATTTCTTTAAAAGCCAGCAACTTTTCATTCCTAAATGACTTAAGAGGAATTCCATGCTGGAGGTTCATAAAGTTAAAAGGAGGGGGGAAAATTAAGATCACAATAAATCTTCTTCAAGATCATGCTATAAATCTCAAGAAAAACCCTTTTGGGTGACATAAGGCATAACCTTTAACAGCTAATAGCCCAGAAACTGTTTGCATCTGACCATTCAGAGTCCCTAAGTGGTTTCCATTCCAACATTGTCATTTATCTTGTGATATTTACTTTATTGTGGTAAGTTATACTGTTTTTTCCCCTTAGTGAGCCTGTGACAAAATAAACTCACTGGTATAAGATGAATGGTAACTTACTAGCAAACATCACCTATAAGGACCTGGAGCTAAGCTGACTTAGACAGAGGTATAGGGTTTGCATCTTTGACATTAATTTAGAGATGGTTGTCTGTGCTTTTGAGTCATTACAGATACATTGACATAAGCTCTCTAAATTCCAAAATCACCTGGAGATCATGGAGAAGGAGGCAAAGGATTTTTGCTATGCCTCATATCTTTCTTTTTTCCATTTTTGAGCAAATTTTATTTAAACCGCAGCATTTAAAGATACAGTATTTCCAACTAACATAAACATCTAAAAATAAATATTTAAGAAATAGTTTTCTTTCATAATTTATCAAATATTATGAAAAATCATTACAGTACTCAAATTCTTTTTACCTTAATAAAAAAAATATTTATTTATTTATTTTTCTTAGTGAATCACCATGAGGTACAGTTACAGACTTACAAACTTTCGTCCTTGCGTTTCAGTCATACTATTACTGAGTACCCATCCCTCCACCAGTTCCCATTTCCCACCACCAATGGTCCCAACATCCCTCCCACCACTCCCACCCCATCCCCTATACCCTACCCTGCCTCTGTGGCAGGGCATTCCCTTTTGCTCTCTCTCTCTTTTTTGGGTGTTGTGGTTTGCAATCGAGGTATTAAGTGGCCATCATATTTGGACTATAGTCTACTTTCAGCCCGCATCTCCCATCCTGAGCGGATCCTCCTAGCACCATTTACTTGGTGGACCCTTCTCTATCTGAGCTGCCTTTCCCCCCAGCATGTGAGAATGCCCCATATCTTTCTGCTAACTTTCTCTCCAATTCTCCACTCCAATTCTTCTTCCCTCCCCTCCTCCACATTTCGCCCCTCCCCTTCTCCCTCTCACCCCTCCCCTCTTCATCCCCTCTTCTTTATTCATCATTGTGTTCTATTCTGCTGCACTCCATACTATTTCAAATGTGTGATAATTGATATTTAAATTCCCTAAGTGATTAAAAGCACAAGTTGATAAATCTTGTGTTGTATCCAGTACATATAGATGGTTTTGGAAAGACATTTTGTCCACTGAAGAAGAGTTCTAGGTTCTTTTAAATGGCTCTATCTTGGATCCTAATTCCTAAAGGAATACCCCACATTCTCCAATTGCTGCAATAATTTATTCTTTTGATTTTGGGCCTCACCTAATGGAACTCAGAGGTTACTCCTGGAGGGCTCAGTGGACCTTACAGGGATCAAACCTAGATGGCCATATGCAAGGCAAATGCCCCATCTTATGTTCTATTGTTCTGGCCTTGTTACAGTAATTTAATCGGAAAAAATACAAGGTTTGCATTGGTTGAACTGCCTTTCTTCTCAAGGAGTTTATAGGAATTTCCACATAAACCTTCTCCAGTTATGAACTGTGGGGATTGTGGAGGAGGGAACACATTTCTGAACTCGCTGAGCATGGTATAAGGAGGCTAGTCGTCATGGCTGTGCCAAGAACTCTTTTTATGTTAATGGCAGTTGTTGGTGAAATTCAGTCTCTTTGTGGATTTCTGACCAATGCAATGAAAAGTTTTAACTGTGAGTCTTTTCATGCTACGGGCTTTCTCACTCTGCTAGCAAGTGCTCAAACTACACCTTATAATTCAGACTCTAAGGTGTTCAAGAGTGAAGGGCAAATTGCCTGCAGCATCTTTCTGAACCATTGTGTGTTTCTGTAGCCACATATTTATTTATCTATTTATTGACTTTTTGGGTCACACCTAGCGATACTCATGGGTTACTCCAGGCTCTGCACTCAGGACAGTGCTGGGGGACCATATGAGATGCTGAGGATTGAACCTGGGTCGGCCTGGGCAAACACCTTACCCACTGTACTATTGCTTTGGCCCCAGCTACATATTTATTCCCATATTTTCTACCCTGTACCTTCTTTTTTCTGGTTGTTTTTATTTCAGTCCACACCTGGCTATACTCATGGCTTATTTCTAGCTCTGTGCTCAGTGCTCAGTGATCATTCCTGGTAGTGTTCAGGGGACCAACATGGCTCTGAGAATGGAACCAGGGATAGCCACATGCAAGGCAAGTGCCCTGTTCTATGTCTCAGCCTCTTCATGCTTTTTAACTTAGAGAGCTTTAGTCAGATTTTTCTCTTTATCTGCTAGTTCAAAGCATTAGAAATTTTTCTTCTTGATTCTTTGTGATTTCTATATCAAATACTATAGTTGACATTCTGTTACTATATCAAATGATTAGTTGACATTCTGCTACTCATCGATTTCCTCAATTGAGCACCAATAACGTCTCCATTTGTCCATGTCCCACCCTAGTGTAGCCCAATGGCGTCTGCTCATTCTAGGAACATGAAGAGCCTCAAACTGATCGTTCAGGATCTTGATGTAGAAGTCTGACCATCTTGTAGGTGGGCAGCCACACGATTTTTTGACATCCTGTGGAATCCAGTCGGTAATGGCTCTAGTCCAGCGGTCATCTCCAATCTCATTACGTGTCCAGCCCATCTGATTTTTGACACCTTGGCAAATGAGACAGCGTCCCTGATTCTTGATCGTCGACAGAGGTCAGAACTCTGGATTCTTTCTCTCACTTGAGTGACGCTTGATACTCCAAGAATAGCTCTTTCGATTCTTCTTTGGGAGACCCAAATAGCGTTCTCATCCTGTTTTCATAGGGCCCAGGTCTCTGAGGCGTATGTTAATGCAGGAAGAACTGTGGAATCAAAGAGATGTGCCTGGAGCCAGAGGTTCTTCATCCACTTAGCTATTTCTTCGATGCTCTTGAAGAGGTTCCAAGCCACTCTCTTACTCCTGCGCAACCCAGGTGCCAGGTCATTCGTCATGTTGACTTCTCGACCTAGGTAACTGTTGCATTCGGAGATGTTCATTCTATTGAGAGTGAATGGAACGTCAGGAATGCTACAGCTGAATCTCATGAAGACAATTTCTCACAAACATTGTCTTCATGACATTCAGCTGTAGTCTAACCTTTCCACCCTCATAGTTGACATCAGCCAGCATTTGTACCACTTGGCTAATGTTTGGTGTTATTAGAATGAGGTCATCAGTGAGGAGGAGGTGTTATAGCTGCCAACCATCTATCTTCACTGCCATTCCTTCCCATTCTAGTCATTGCATGATGTTCTTGAGAGTGGCACTGAAGAGTTTCGATGAAATGGCATCACCCTGCCGAACCCCTCTCTTGACATGGATGATTGCTTCCTTGTAGAATGGATAAATCCTGATAGTGAATCTGTCATACAGCTCATGGAGGATCCTGATGTATTGAGTTTGAACACCCTGTTTGGCTAGGGCTTCAATGACTGCTTTAGTCTCAACAGAATCAAAGGCCTTCTTTAAATCAATTAACGTTAGACAGGCATCTTGAACTCCCGAGAAACCTCAATGAGCTTGGTTATTGTGTAGATATTGTCAATTGTACTGAATCCTTTTCAGAACCCGGCTTGCTCTCACGGTTGTCCTTTATCTAGTGTTCTGCCAATCCTATTCAGGATGACTCGAGTGAACAACCTGTAGGTGACAGACAACAGGCAGATTGGGCGATAGTTGCCAATGTCGTGGATGTCTCCCTTCTTGTACAGTAGTACAGTCCTGCTGGTTTTCCATTGGGACAGTACCTTGCATTCAAACAGGTAGCATGTGAAGAGCTGAGCCAGTGTACTGATGAGTCCTGATGGCAGGTTCTTGAGGTGTTTGGGTCTGACTTTGTCTGGGCCGGGTGCTGTTCCTTTCTTTATCAATGAAATGGTGTCTTGGATTTTGGAATGGAGAACGTTGGGAACAACATATCTATCCTTCGGAGTTTGGTATGTAGGCAGGTTGACGTGGCTATTGAAGAGATCCGAGTAGAAGTCATGGATAATCTTCTCTATAGCCCTTCTGGAAGATGTGATATATCCATCAGGATGTCTGAGGGCAGTCATTTTGGTCTTGTAGTTGGCGAAAGATAGGTGGGTGTTGCAAATGCTTTTCCTAGCTTCTGCAGCATCTGCCAGCACTGCTGCTCTTCTCTCTTTGGGGTCTTCCTTGATCGTTTCTCTGCACTACTTTGTGAGCTTGGACGTTCACTTGCGGTTGCCTGAGGCTTGTGCCAAGCCATGTTGGCGAATGAGCTCAAGAGTTTTCGAAGACAAATGTCTTTTTGGCTATCTCTCGGCATTCCTTGTACAATCATGGAGGTGCTGAACCAGTCGACTGTATTCCTTGTCAATGACAGCATCTTCCCATGTTGCCTCAATAGTGCCAAAGAGCTCCTAGTTGGTGGTTGTTCTGGGAGTTCTCTTCTTAAACTTTGCAGCCCTTTCTCCCAGCTCCATGAAGTAGAATTTTGCACGAAGAAGACAGTAGTCTGGTCCCATTTGGAATTTAATTTTGGGACAACAGTGACATTGGTCAGGCAAAACTGTTGATTGAATATGATGTGGTCAATTTTGTTGTGGAACCTTCCACCGGGATACTCCCATGTCTAATGTTTAGATTTGGCCTTCTGGATCTGTGATTTACCATGGATGGTCTTGGTCAACATGATGAACTCAGACAGTCTCTCACCCTGCTTGTTCCATTCTAGGCCATGGGTTCTGATGTGGAGTTCCTCGACTGATCTTCTTGGTCTTATATTGGCATTAAAATCACTGACAAGATCTTGTAGAGGTTTGGGTCTTCTTTATAGAACTTCTCCAGCTCCATGTAGAACATCTCAATTTCTCCTTCATCATAATTGGATGTTCGTGCGTTGACAATGAAGATAGAAACTGCCAGCTGTGAGCCACGTCCATTCAAGTGTAATTGTCTGAATCGGGTTGTTAGACATTCAAATGAATCAATGCTTATGGCCAAGTTCATGTTGACAAGGAGACAGACACCACTGATACTTCTTTTGTCACATGTTCTGAGGAACAGTTCTTCTCCAGTGTTGAAAATGGCGTAATGTTATTGTTGCCTTCTCCTCTCGGTCATACCAATGATGTTGTACTTGATCTTTCGCACTTGTACCATCAGGTCATTTATGGATGCAACCAATGCCAGCATATGTGCATTGAAAGTACAGACAGTCGTTTTTGTCCTTTTTTGTTTTGGCAGCCTAGTTTGGCCTTGAGATTTTATCAGCCTCTCCTTCCTCATCCTTCTTAACGCTCCTCATCCTCCACTACCCAGCCATCGTCACGTTCCAGGACACTTTCTGGATGCTCGGTCCGAGACTCATGCACTAGTGAAGCCCAGAGAACCAGGTAAGCAGAACTCTGTGACCTTGGTCTTCAGGCTCAACGGAACCCATGAACAGAGATCCTCTGCCTGCTCTCACCAATCTCCAGCGACCAAGAGATTAAACCCAAAAGCCCCACCCTAACCTGCCATGTCTGCTTCCACCAACCTCCGGCGACCCAGGGATTACACACAGAAGACCCACCCTAACGGTACCAGATACATATCTCATTGGCAGACCTTCATTACTTCCACTACCTCCACTATCCAACAACCACCACGCTCCAGGCCGCTTTCCGGACACATCATAAGGCACTTAATACTCATCTTCCAAGATCACCGCACAATATTTGATAAGGTTCAGATATGGTTTGAGCCATGGGAACACCTGCAAGGGTGATTAGAGGCCACCCTAAAAGCCTCTATCCCTCTCGGAGAGCCTGGCAAGCTACCGAGAATATCCCGTTCACACGGCAGAGCCTGGCAAGCTATCCGTGGTGTATTTGATATGCCAAAACCAGTAAATACAATGGATCTCATTCCCCTGACCCTGAAAGAGCCACCAATATGGCAGTGCTAAGAGTACTATTGAACTGACTTATTAATCCCTTTTTCTCCATGTAGAAAACTTCCATTTATCTCCTCAGAGATAAAGTCTGGGTCTACTCACCCCAGAGCATTGTCTCAGTGGCCCTTGTGGATTGAGACAATCATCAGACCCTTACATTGAATGGACACCTCAGTTATCAAAGAACCAATGGAAGCAACCTGACCACCTTGGGAGCACATGGGTGTTCCCTCCAACAGCAGCAACAACCATAACAACAACAATTACTGAGGTGAAATATTTTGTGGTGTCCCAACCTTCTGGCATTCATGGCTTCTCCTCTGGGTCCCATCACACTGCTTGTATTTGGTTTTTGGCAGCTTTAAATGTGCATCATGATAATTTTCTGTCCATTCCTCCTTTGAAATTAGCTAGCTAGAGTGCATAGCTGTGTCATTTTTGTGCCTGTGGTGCTTGACCTTCAAATAAACATCAAATTGATGAACAAATGAGTAAGTATGCTCACAGTTTCCTACAAACTAGTTTGTATTTTGTTGAAAAATAGTTTCTGCATGTAGCTTTCAAGATGTTAAATAAAACACAACTAGATTTCTAAATTAAAAAATAATATTTTGAAATACTATAATTCACTTCAAAAAAATAGATACAAACAACACGAAAGTGAATTCTTACTCGTTGGAAGCATCCACCTACCAGTGGAGACTGGGATGATGTTAGTCTTATCACTTATTATGAACCAGACATACAGTGGATATCTTACAAATCGTTTTTAAAAATCTCATGATTGCACATTCCAGTTGGTGCTGAAATGAAATCAGTGTTGGCCATATGTAAGGCAAGTGACCTGCTCCTGTACTATCTAGCCAACCCTCTCATACTTTTCTACACTGAAGAGCTTTATTGATATTTTTCTCTTTATCTGCTCATTCTAAATGGCACAATGACATTCCTGCTACCTGACACAGATCCTCTACATCCTCTTCTATCACTCTATGCAATATAATTTCATTTTATATTTCCAATTTGGTTTGGAGCAATAACACAGCAGGTAGGACATTTGCCTTGCCCATGGCTGACCGAGGTTCGATTCCTCTATCCCTCTCAGAGAGCCCGTCAAGCTACCGAGAATATCCCACCCACACGGTAGAGCCTGGAAAGCTTCCTGTGGAGTATTCTATATGCCAAAAATAGTAACAATAAATCTCACAATGGAGGCATTACTGGTGCCCGCTCGAGCAAATTGATGAACAACAGGAGGACAGTGATACAGTACATATTTCCAATTTGTTGTTTTAATGGACAGAAAGGTGTGTGTGTGTGGGGGGGGGCATGCCATGGTTGATTCTTCCATTTGATAACTCCAGAAGGAATTTTGTTGGGGAAAGATCTATCACTGAACCTAACATGACCTTAAATGGAATTACAGAAACCACATTGCTTCTTCCTTGTTCAGGGGCAAGTCAATAAGTTTCTGGTTAAGCTTACTAACATCCTCTAAAAAACTGTATTGAGTGAGACCTTATACAAATTCCAACTTTAGGCATGCAGCTTCTTCATGGAATTTCCATATGTTCCTCTGCTCACTTCTCGAAGTCCAGGCCATAAGGAAGATGGGAGATGTAACATGTTTTATGTTCTGTGAACTCTGACCCTCACAAGTGGTCCTAAGAGCACAACAGTCTCTGCTGAGACTCAGGCTTCTAAGCAGGCAGAAGTATTTCTTCTTCTTAGTGCCTACCCAGTATTCTCCAGACTCAGACATCTTCTAAGTGCAGGAACTGTGTATCCAATTCTCCATCATCTGTTCATATAAGGAAAGATTCATTTATTTGACATTCAATAAATATTTATAGCACACCACTTATGTGAGGCCACAGATGAACAACAACAACAACAAAAAGTTTCTCTGAAGTTGCTTATAATGTGGTGGGTTGATGTACTCACAAAAAAAATTAAATCCAGGATGATATCAAATGTGAGTGAGGGGGCGTGGGGTGAGCTGTGTGTGTGTAGGGGGGGGAGAGACAGATATCAACAGAAAGAATTTCTTCCAGAAATCAGAGGCAGGACATTTCTCAGCCTTCAGGACTGAGAACATGCATGCTGGAAGAAATGGTGTCTGGGTCTGAAAGAAAAACAGAAGTTCTCCAGTAAAGAAGGGGTGAGAAAAGTGTTTCTTGCCAACAGTGTTATAGAGTAATGAAGAAGACAGATGTGGTCCCTGCCATGATGGGGTTATGGTCTATTGTGGGAGGAGATAAACCATCCTGCAGTGAATTAATTAATAAACATCACATAAGATTGTAATTTCATACAGTCTAAGAAATGGGATATATTTATGTGGTGAGGGTGGATTAGGATGCCATTTTTTTTTCTTATTGGGTCACACCCTACGATGCTCAGGGGTTACTCCTGGCAGTGGTTGGAGGGACCATATGGGATGCTGGAATCGAACCTGCGTGCAAGGCAAATGCCCTAACCACTGTGCTATCACTCCAGCCCCAGCATGCCATTTTGATGCTGGTACGCTGGAGCGATAGCACAGCGGGTAGGGTGTCTGCCTTGCACGCAGCCAACATGGCCGACCCGAGTTCGATTCCTTCGCCCCTCTCGGAGAGCCCGGCAAGCTACCGAGAGTATTCGATATGCCAGACACAGTAACAACAAAGTCTCCAGTGGAGACGTTACTGGGTCCGCTTGAGCAAATCGATGATCAACGGGAGGGCCTTTACTTTACTTTACTTTTACCCATTGAAGGTGTCGTTTAGCACGTGACCTTAGTCTGAAAGAGTCAGTTCCTTGATGACATGAAGGGTCTTTGTATTATTATTTTAGGTAAAGGAAACACCAAATACAAAACACTTGAAAAGCTGGAAAGAGTCTGAGGAAGGACATTCCGAGAGGGCAAATGTGGCTTGAGATAATGAGAAAATAGAACAGTTACAGGGAGAAAAGCTGGCAGTCACCCAGGTCAGGCCTGAGATGACAGAGAGGTGGAACACAGAACTGGTATTTTATTTTAATGATAGTGGGAAACCATTGGTATTTTTCACACAGAGGAACGAGATGATCTAAGTTTTGTTTTTAAAATATTACCCTGACTGCTCTGCGGAGAATGGATCATGGGAAGGCAGGAATGGGAGCAGGGAGAGTCATTCAGCTAGTTTATAGGAGTCCAGGGAAAAGATAATGGTGATCTGGATGAGGAGAATAACCAGAGAGGTGAACGTATGTCATCCAACTCATGACATATTGTGGAGAACATGCTCTTGGTCCAGATGAAGAATTGGATGTATGCATGGAAAGGGTAGGGAGGCGTGAGAGAAAGACAGTGATTGAGGATGACTCCTAGATTTCTGGATGTGTGGTGATTCCTTTGATTGAGACAAAGGGTTGGGGGCAGCTTTTGGAAGCAGAGTAGGAAATCAGGCACCCTCTTTTGGGAATGGTGAGCATGCAGTTATGTGCAAATACCACAGCCAGTGTCAGAGAGGGTGTTGCATACACAATGAGCTGAATGTGGAAGACCAGATCTAAAGAGAAGGGGCGATGTCATGAAGGGGCAATTTTAGTACTCCAGACCTGGGTGACATATCATCAATGACAACAGTGGAAACCAAGAGGCAAGGCTATTGTGGAACTGGGTGCACTAACATTAAGAGTTCAGACAGGCAGGTTGAAAATGTGCCAGACAACATTCTAGTGTGTGACATGCATCATGGTGTTCATCCCTCACTCTTCCTATTTCACTTCATCGTATTTTTTGGGTCCTGTATGCTTTGCTTCTACATCTGACCCTAACATGAATAAACTAGCTCGTATTGCTCATGCATTTCTCACTTTAGCTGAATCAAAACAGAGGATGAAGCTTGCATGACTGGGGCCAGAGTGATAGGACGGTGGGGAGGGCATTTGCTCTGTATGTGCTGACCAGGGTTCGATCCCCAGCAACCAATATGGTCCCTGAGCACCTCCAGGAGTAATTACTGAGTGCAGAGTTAGGAGTAACCCTGAGCATGTGTGAGTGTGACCCAAAAAGCCAAAAAAAGAAAAAAGAAAAAGGAAAAGAAAAAAGAAGAAAAAAAGGAAAAGAAAGAAAGCTGGACAATTGGAAGGTTTTTTTTTTTTAAATACAAGAGTGGCTTCCAGAATCTTAATATGAGAAGAAAGATACAAAATAGGCAATGAGCAGGCAGAGTAGAGAGTGAGGCATTTGAGCAAGTGAGGCCTTCTCACCTCACCTGATAGAAGTGCTTGGCAGGAAATCCACGACCACGAAGAAAGGGAAACCGAGAGAATTTTTGCTGCTGGAAATACCTGGGGGCACACTAGTTGCTTTGTTTGGATCTTCGACTAATCGAGTCCTGAACTTATATCTGGATAGAGACTAACTAGGTATGACCCATCAAAAAAGAAAGGGTGTTTTTTTGTATGTTTGTTTTTGGGTCACATGTTACACCTGGTGTGCTCAGAGGTTACTCATGGCTCTGCACTCAGAAAGTACTTCACATGGCACTTGGGATGCTGGGGATTGAACCTGGTTTGCCATGTGCTAGACAAGAGCCCTATTTACTGTACTATCTCCTTCCTTCCTTCCTTCCTTCCTTCCTTCCTTCCTTCCTTCCTTCCTTCCTTCCTTCCTTCCTCCCTTCCCCTTCTCTACCTTCCCCTTTGCGGACATACTCAGTGGTGTTCATGGGCTCTGTGGTGGCTCCAGGTGATTCTCAGCAGAGCAGTGTGGATTTAATCCCACGTCACCTCATTTCTCTGTGAAATATACAAATGGCTTATAGGTGCTCCTCCACCCCTTTCTCAAGGAATTCTTTATGAGCAGCACTCCCATCTTCTGCCCTCAGAGTTACTATCCTTGTCTTCCATGGTCCCATGATAAATGCCGGTGTCTCTTTGTAAGACTTATTACATTCTGGCTCATATTTTCTTCTGTATGATACCATTTCATGAGCTGGTAATGAAAGAGTTGCATAAAGAAAAATAAGATCGGATGGATTGATGTGAGTGAAGGCAAGGTCTTTTATTTTTGTGTGCCAAGCTCACAGAGTCCTGTGCTACTGTACTGATCATCTTGGTTTACTTAGTAACAAGCAGTCTCCCAAATAGTGGAAATGAAAATAAGGGTTTGGAGCAATAGTACTGCAGGCAAGATGCTTGCCCTGCATGTGGCTGACCTGAGTTTGCTCCTTGGTAACTGTAACTGTAACTGTAACTGTAACTGTAACTGTAACTGTAACTGTAACTGTCCTCCAGGTTGTTCATGGATTTGCTCCAGCAGGCCAGTAACGGCTCCATTTTTGAGATTTGTTGTTACTTTGTTTGGCATATTGAATATTTCACGGGTAGCTTGCCAGGCTTTGTGGTGCGGGCGAGATACTCTCGGTAGCTTGCCAGGCTCTCGGAGAGGGGCAGAGGAATCGAATCCGGCTCAGTGGGGCTGACTGTGCACAAGGCAAAAGCCCTACCGCTGTGCTATCACTCCAGCCCCTACTCCTTGGTATCCTATATAATTTTCCAAGCCCCACCAGGAGCGATTTCTGAGTGGTTCCAGAGCTCAGGAGCATATCTGGAATGGCCTCAAAACCAAACCAAAACCAAACAAAAGAACCAAAATCCCACCAAAACAAACAAACACATAAAAGCAAAGCAGAACAAAACTTTGATTTAACTCCTGGCTCTGTGGGCTGTCAGGGAGGACTTTATGGTTTGGGCAAGGACAGATGATCTTTGCTGGGCTTTGCCAAGTGTCTATAGCTATAGCCTGCAGACCACTGGAGGCTAATAAAGGATGGCATCCTAACGTGGCCTACTGTTGCCAGTCATGAACAGGGGTACCCTGGCTTTGTCAGTGTGATCCCCCAAGACCTGGGAACTAATGACCGTTTCAATTCCTTGCTTATGAGCCATATGGATTGGTCATCTTGTTTGTTATCTTCAGAAAGCAGGGGCCACGATTGTTCTGCAATGTGCCATTCAACTTTTATTGAACAAATAATAATAATAAAGGCCCTCCCGTTGATCATCGATTTGCTCGAGCGGGCCCAGTAATGTCTCCATTGGAGACTTTGTTGTTGCTGTGTCTGGCATATCGAATACTCTCGGTAGCTTGCCGGGCTCTCCGAGAGGGGTGGAGGAATCAAACTCGGGTCGGCCATGTTGGCTGTGTGCAAGGCAAACGCCCTACCCACTGTGCTATCGCTCCAGCCCTAATAAATCAAAAAAACTTCATGCAGCTTCTGGAATAAGCAATCTTATTGATAGGGATAAGATCGAGAACTCAGGGACTGGAGCAATTGTGAGTCAAGTGCTTGCCCTAAAGGCAGCGGCGTGATTCAAATTCCTGGCACCCCATCGGGTCCTCTGAGCCCCACCAGGAGTGATCCCTGAGCTCAGAGTCAGGAGTACTTCCTGAGTACTGCTGGGTGTGGCCCCAAAACCAACCCCAAAGTTTGAGAACTCAAGATGCCCTGTTATACCTCTCAACAAAGGTTCTGCTCCCAACATACTTCCCCCACCACCTCATCCGTCAAAGCATCATTCAGATGTGAATTCTTTGGAAGTTTTTCATGACTCCTTAGCCAAATTAATCTGATAATTTTTCTGTAAAATGCTTTATAGCGTTTGGCTAAAACATTTACTGTAGCTTGTATCAGATGCTTCTAATGGTTTATGTGTCTTTTTCACAACTAAATGCCAAGGTTCTTGTGATAGTGCAAGAAAGTGGAATCTTCTCAGAATGTGTATTCAGCATGTCTGCATTTTAATCCCAAGTTTAACAACTTATTACTGCAGCCCGGTTTAAGCTGGGATTTGTTCTATAATATTGATTTGACAAACATTTGTGAGCCAGGCACTAAGCAGGCATGGTAGGTAGTTAAACAGGGAAATACACAGATTGGTTCCTAAATGATACTCTGATAGTGATGTAGGACATTTGATGGAGGGCAAGGAGATGGCATGAAGCCTCTGAAGAAATGACTTCGAATTTGACTCCAAAGACATAGAGAAGCCAACCATTTGAAGGTCGGATAAAGTGTTCTTAGCGGCAGGAGTGGTGAGTTTAGAACCCTTGCAAAGCAAAATTCTGAAGGAAAGCTAACATGGGAAAGAGCAAGGAGCTAGAAGGAGCATCAGAGATATGTTATAAATTTCTGTATCCTCTGTTTATTTATGGGCTGGAGCGATAGCCCAGTGGGTAGGGCGTTTTCTTTGCATGTGGCCAACCTGGCCGATTCCTCCGCCCCTCTTGGAGAGCCTGGCAAGCTGCCAAGAGTATCTTGCCTGCACGGCAAAGCCTGGCAAGCTCCCCATGATGTATTTGATATGCCAAGCACAGTAACAAGTCTCACAATGGAGACATTACTGGGCCCGCTTGAGCAAATTGATGAACAATGGGAGGACAGTGCTACAGTGCTGTTTATTTATACTGGGAGTATAACAGGTTGAATGAATGCATCATCGGAAAATTGAAATCAGTTTTGTTCCTTAAATAAAAGCTGGGCTCTGACAGTGGAAGAGAATTTCCTGCTGTTTTTATCTTCTTCCTGTGTTTAAGTTTTGGCCAACAGGCCATGCATTACCTAGGGACCTGTTCTAATAGGCTGAGTAGTGTACAGAAACACAAGGAAGGAATTTTGTTGGGGCTGGGGGTTTGCTTCCAAGCCTTGGAACATCATCATCCTTAATCACACTCCAACTTTTGCTTAGTAAGTGTTGTGGCATCCCAGTGCTTCCTTACCCATACTGTTTAGGCACTACTTAGCTAAAAATATACCTCTTAGCTAAAAAATTAGAAAAATATACCAACTCACCCATACAACCAACCTCTCAGAGACAAAGCAGTGATATAATGAGTGACAAGAACTGGTATTCCACTCAGAACTGCAGAGAGCATCTGTTTTCCTGTGATTCAGGCTTTGTCCCTGGGCCAAGCTTGTCTGTTGACCCCCTTTCCACTTAGGGTGAGAGCTTTCCCAGGAGGTTTCTCAGTTCTGTATGCAAATGTCCTGCTGTCAGTCTAGTCTCACCAGCTCATTAAATCTGTTTAGAATTTGAATCCCAAAGGTAGACCGAGTTTAGGCTGAGGCAGGAATGCCTAGTAGGTCTGCAGCTGCTTTCTGTTCTCCCTCTACAAACACCTTTACTTTCTCTTCCTCCCTGAGGAAAAGTCTGGGAAAGGCATTTAAAATATTGAGGCAGCATTATAGGAGATAAAGCTGAGAGTTGAGAGAATGACTTGAAATGTAGGAAGAAGCATATTCTGGAGAGCTCTTGGAATCATAGACATTATGTGTCATCCATACTTAATGATAATGTTCTGTCCTAGTGTAATTCTTGGCTCTCCCAGGGGACTGAAGAAAATCAGAGAACCTCAGTAGGACAGAGACCAACTCCCAGCAGGTCACTTTCAAGTTCAGAGAAGGCTGGTCTGCCCTATTAGATTGGAATTTTGTTCTTGAATTTGGGCCACACACCAGTGGTGTTTAGGATTTACCCCTGGCTCTGTACTCAGGGATTACTCCTGGCAGCGGTGGGGAGACCATAGGGATGCTGGGGATAGAACCCAGGTCTGCCAAGTGCAAGGCAAATGCCCTACTCACTGTGCTATCTCTCTGACCCCTCTGTTCATCAATCAAAACAAAACTCTTGCTTGGGAGATAGAAACACCAGTGTGAAATCCCATTTGATCACTTCCTATATTTGTGAACAAAGGTCATATTGCCTTTCTGGGTCTCACTTTCCTCAACTGTGAAATGGGTAAAAGAATAGTTAAAATAGACAAAGAGCATAGACAAATGGCACACGAAAGAATGCTCAGCCTTACTTACTGTTAGGAAAATGCAAGTCAAATCAAGAAGGCAAACTAAACTTAAAGCAGTGAGAATGACCTGTTTCAGTGATTTTCAGAAAATGGTCTGTGAAAAACTTTCTACTAGTTGAAATGAAAATGTTATTGCCACTTAAGACAAGGTATACCTAGATAAAGTTTATTTTATAATATTAGATATAAAAATGGATACACAAAACACTATTATAACTAACATTTTGTTTCATTTCTGCCTTTGCAGTTCACAAAAATTTCTCCTATTTTCACTAGTCAGCAGTAAAAAGACTGAATAAACACTGATCAATATCAAAATTATTGAAAATAACAAGTGTTGGTGAGGATGTGGGAAAAAAGGCTCTTTGGTA
Organism: Sorex fumeus; assembly: GCF_029834395.1. Lineage (NCBI taxonomy): Eukaryota > Metazoa > Chordata > Mammalia > Eulipotyphla > Soricidae > Sorex > Sorex fumeus. Next base: position 64,590,146 of record NW_026606059.1, read on the forward strand.
TACTGTTGGTGGGAATAAATATTAATATGGCCTTGTATGGAAAACAGTGAAGAAATTCTTTTTAAAAAAGGAATTTCCACATTATACAACATTTATCTGGAAATACTAATTTGAAGAGTTATTTACACCCCGATTTTCCTAACAGTGTTATTCAAAGTAGCTAAAAAAAACATGGAATCAGCCTAAATGCCTATGGATAGATGACTAGAGAAAAAATCTGTGGTTAAATGCTCAAAGGAATACTGCTCTGCCATTCAGAAAGATAAGATCATGTTTTTTAGATGAATATGCTGTGTGAAAGGAGGAAACAAAATATAGTTCTTTTTAAAAATTTATATTTTTTATTATTATACCGGGAACTGGAGCGATAGTGTAGTGGGTAGGGCGTTTGCCTTGCACAAGGCCAACAGGGGTTCAATTCCGCCGCCCCCTTGGAGAGCCCGGCAAGTTATGGAGAATATCTCGCCTGCACGGCAAAACCTGTCAAGCTACCCGTGACATATTCTATATGCCCAAAACAGTAAGAACAAGTCTCACAATTTGTTCTGAGACGTTGCTGGTACCTGCTAGAGAAAATCTATGAACAATGGGACAGTGCTACGGTACTTTTATTATACCAGGATCAGGGATGCTGCCTCGTTTGCCAAGGTGTCGAAAACCAGATGGGTTGGACACATAATGCGATTTGGAGACGACCACTGGACTAGAGCCATTACCGACTGGATTCCACGGGACATCAAAAGAATGCCTGGCTGCCCACCTATGAGATGTTCGTACTTCGTCAAGACCTTGAATGAATGGTTTGATGCTCTTTGTGTTCCTCGAGCGAGCAGATGCCATTGGGCTACACTAGCACACGACAGGGAAGAATGGAGACCTTACTGGTGCCTGCTCAAGCAAATCGATGAGCAATGGGATGACAAGTGATACAAATGATTATTACACCACAATCTAAAAAGTTGTTCATAAGACAGTTGTTCAAACATACAGTGTTCCAGCACCAATCTCACCACCAGTGTGACCTTTGCTCCACCACTGCCCCCAGTTTCCCTCCCAACCCCCCCAAGCTTGCCCCTTAGCAAATAAAAAATAATTTTACTTTATATTGCTTGTTACAACAAAATGGCAAATGGAATGACCAGAAAATAGACCAATAAAAGTCAACTTGTAATGATCGTTATATTTCACGATGGTGTTACTAAACATTATCTGAGGATTTACTGGGATGGTTGGTGCCAGTAGAGCCTTCTGTGTTACTGTGTTGGTGGGCTTCTCTGCAACTTTCCCATCAAATTTTCTGTGCTCCTACTGGGCTATAAGTACTCTGAAATTTGGAGGAGCTATCGAGTGGCTGTGTATGTGGCTATGAGCTTCAGGAGTTGTGGAGCTTTTGGCATATGTTTATGATGAAGGAGGTCATGTGTGTTGGCTGCAGGGGCCTAGCCAGAGGGAAGGGGAAATGACCTGTCCTCATCTAAATTGGCCACAGAGTTTCAGCCTGGCAATTATTCTACCTGGGAAGATTTGGTGGTTTGGTGACTTGTGAAGGTGTGAAATAGAGTCCTTGGAAGATTTTCTCATATGTGAACTATGAATTATTAAAGCAAATAAACTGGCAAGAAAACAACAATTTCTAGATTCAGTGAAAACTATGGTGGTTACCAGAGAGAAACAAAAAGGAGGGTTGAAGGAAAGAGTTAAGGAGCCTTTTGCTTGGTGGGATCATGCCAAAAATTGTGTGATGGGAATAGTATCAATTACACATTTCTAGAAGGATGATTCTAACCCTAGAAGTTCTATAATATTGTAAACCAACAAGTTAATGAAATAAAAATTGTTGTTGGTGGGGTTTTTGATACACACCCAGCAGTGCTCAGGGTTTCCTCCAGGCTCTGCAGTCAAGAATCACTCCTAGAATTGTTGGGGAACAATGTGGGGTGTCAGAGATAGGACCCAGGTTGGTCACGTGCAAGGCAAACACCCTACCTACTGTACCATCTTTCTTTTCATTATTTTTTAAGTTCAAAATAAAATAATGAAGAGTTCTAACTTCAGAATCATTCTTTATCAGTTACTATCCCTGTGAGTGTGGGTGTTTCAACCTTCAGTTCCTCAGTCTGCTACACAAAGTGCGATATTGAGTGTTTCTGCCTCATGGATAAGGATGGCCAGAGAGATTCATGGGAAGCACCTAGGAGAGTGGATGGCACAGAGCAAGCTCTGCAAGACTAGTTCTTTCATTGATGTTCTTGTTGTTAGTGTCCATTTCAGGGCGGTGTGAGGTTGAATGAGTTGAGGGAGCTTGCAGAGAACTTGCCGGGCAGGTGGTGCATTTTAAACTATAGACCCATGTTTTTGGCTCGGGTGGTGCCTGTACTCAATACTTTTTTTTTAAAAAACAAATCACTGAGAGATACAGTTACAGACTTACAAACTTTCGTGATTACATTTCAGTTATACAATGATTGAGCACCCATCCCTTCACCCCTCCAGTGCCTATTCTCCACCACCAGTGTTCCCAGTAGCCCTCCCACCACCCCCATCCCATCCCTACCCTGCCTCTGTGGCAGGCACACTCCCTCTTTCTCTCTCTTTTTGGGTGTTATGGTTTGCAATACAGGTATTAAGTGGCCATCATATTTGGTCCATTCTTTGTGAACTTCCTCAGGTGACTTTTCAGATTGAGGGGCAAGAGGTTTCTCTCTTGCTCTTTACTTCCACACACTCATGCAAATGACCCCAATTTTTCCAGGATCCTTGGTGTGGGATGTCAAAAACTTTCTCACACGTGTCCGAGCAGTCTTTAATCCTGATAAGGGGAACAGTGAGAGAAATACAGCTGCGTTGCTTGGGGGCAGGGTGGGTTTACGGTATCACACGAAGGGTGTTCTGATTTCTCTGCTCTATAAAACACCCAATATATTCTATAAAATTAAATATTTACATTTTTACATCCCCAGATGTACTCAGTGGGTAGAGTTTTGGTCAATTTCCAAATCCATGAGGCTTTGGGGATTCTGGTTTTGCTTCACCTGATGCAAAATGATACTTCATGCATTCTATGGAAAGCACATTTGCCTGTTTAAGTTGTTCCTGGTGAGGGTCTGGAGGGGCTGGCTGCAGTGACACTTTAAGGGAATAGTCTTAGGTAACCAGGGACAAGGGAAAATTTGTATATAATACAATTCATTTTTCTACTGATAGAAAAAGGAATTTTAAAGGCCTGCAACCTCTAAAAATGTCTAGTTGCAGCTGGTTACTTTCCTGAGCCACCATCAAGACAGAGCTCACAGCATCCTGCCAAAGTTTAATCACAAACTGATAGCTGTAGCTTGAAAGGGGGGGATGATTTGATTTAATAAAGCAAGAGATAAGCCAAACACCCACAAATGGTAATTTACAGCTGCACAGGGTTGTGTTTTTAAAATCATCCTAGAGAATTATATGTCTTATGAAAAGTAACTATGCATCTGAGAAATTATGTTCTTTGGTAATACTTGAGACATTATTTTTTTGTCCCTGTCACCTCACAAGGCTTATAAATAATCCGGTCCTTTCTGCTTTTATTTTCCTAGATTAGCTAGTTGCTGCTAGCTCCCGTCTCCTGGCTACCATGGGCATTTTGCTCAGCTGGAACGTGCTATCATTCCTCTTCACTGTCACTTTTTTTTTGTTTTCTTTTTGGGTCACACCTGGCGATGCTCAGGGGTTACTCCTGGCTCTGCACTCAGGAATTATCCTGGCAGTGCTCAGGAACCATATGGGATGCGGGGAATCAAACCCAGGTCAGCCATGTGCAAGGCAAATGCCCTACCTGCTGTGCTATCACTCCAGCCCCTTCATTGTCACCTTGAGAAGACATCGTGGGGGCTGGATTTCTGCTGCTGGTGGGGTTTCGGGGATCCTGTCCTGCTCCTAGACCTACTCCTCAGATAATCATGTTCAATGAAGCGCACAGCTCTTATTCTCTGTTATGTGCTTCCAAAGCTGGTTTGCTCCAAGTAGAATGCTGTGCAAGGACAAAAGTGAACACAGTTATTTCTGAAGAGGTGGCCTTTGAGGCACCTTGCTGGGTTCTCCCTGCTGAGCATCCATTCAGAAGGCACCAGATTCTGCCCCACACAATAGGGCTTCATTCATTTGCAAAGGGTCCTGCCTGGGTGCTATCCGCAAGCATTACCCCTCAGCCCCCAGCTTCCTGGGACATCTTCATCCCACCTCCATGTGAGTCACTGAACTCACTTTCGGTGGGATTTCCATTTTACAAATTCCTTGGCTAAATAGAGATGTTCAAGAATATCCGCAACAGCATCCATGATGAAAAATGGAAAGCACAAACAGAAGAGGTGGATATTTTTCTTTTTTGTCTTCTTTAAAATTTTTTTTTTTATTGAGTCACTGTGAGATACAGTTACAAAGCTGTCATGTTTGAGTTTCAGTCATACAGTGATCTAATACCCATCTCTCCACCAGTGAACATTTTCCACCACCAAGATCCCCGGTATCCCCCCTGCATCCCAACCCTTCCTCTGCCTGTGTGGCAGACAATTTCCACAATACTTTCTCTTTACTTTGATTACATTCAACTTTTTGGCACTAGTCCCACCACTATTATTTGGAATTTTCCCAACACCATTCAAACCTGCTGAGAAAGTAGTGCTAGACAATCTGTTTTGTATTGCTTGTTATGAATAGCATATAATGTCGCATGGCCACCCTTGTGGCCATGCGCTCCTGGAATTCTAAAATTTTAATAATTAGGGTTACTGACCTAATTACTACAGCAAGCTGCTTGGTTCCGAGATTCGTTTGTGTTCTCTGGATCATGGATATTTAGAAGTTTAATAAGTAGCCTGGAGCAGTTTGTGGGCATCATCTCAGAGTCCCATGGGGTGGGTGGGTGGGAGGAGAGGGATTGGCTCCTACCCATCCCATGAAGGGAGGAGGATATTTTTCAAAGTTGGCTGTAGCACTGTCTTCATCCAGGGTTTTCTTGTGAACTTGTCACTCGCTTTTTCAAAGATGGAATCTCTTTCTCTACTCCCATGGGTTCCCTCAGTGCTTTGATCAGTTGGATCTGGCAGAAGTGACCCTGGTACATATGGGACCTGTCAGCCTCTACATTGAGCCTCTTGGAAGTAGGCTGTCATGGAGACGGTGAGACTTCATGGTGAGCAGTAAGTTGTAAGAAACCAGAGACAGGTAGGGGAACATGGAGAAAGAGATGCCAAATGAGATAGACATCTGGGAAAGTGCCAAATGATAAGGAAGGTGCAGACATGGGTTCAAGGAGCATCTAGAGGAGGCAGCCCCCAGGAACCTTTAGATGGTTCAGTACAGGCTCCCCCGTTTTCTGCATCCATTCAAATGCCCTGGAACCACACTTACCCAATGAAGCCAGTCAACCCCCACACTCATGAGAAGAAATACAGTACTATTTGAGTACACTGAATTGGACCAAGTGTGCTTTCAACTTTTTGCAGCATTGATGCCCTCACTCTGCCACTTTCTCTGAAAATAGACTCCATGTTTTCTGATGGAAACTTCTTTTGTTTCTTGCAACTTGATTGCCAGGAATTTAAGCCAGGGAGAAAAATTATTGGATGTCATGGCAGTCTTCTTGCAATCAACCAATGGTAAGTAGTGTCCACATTTTTTCTCAAGCAGAATGTTGGTCGCTATTTCCTTTCTTCCAATTTTATCTCTTATACTGGCCTCACTCTGACATAAGATACACGAGGACATATCTTGCCACTCTGTCGTATATGTGTTTACTGAGTTGCTAAGTTGTGGCTGTGACAGTTACTGAGAGCCTAGGACTTCTAGCTGTGAATTAAAGAGAAGAAAGCATTTGACTTTCCCCTGAGTGACTTGCCTTTTTGGGGGAAACTCATACCAAAGACTCTTACCACTGTTCTCTCACACTGAGAGCAGTGAATGACACTGATGCAGAGTATCTGAGGACCGTGGCAATAATTGAAAGTAAATTTGCAATTATAGGTTCTTAGAAATGTAAACTTTCAGCAAAACAGAGTATAGCAAAAGTAGATTCTCAAATACTATTGCTTTATTCACCATCAATCTTATAATAAAAACTTTGTTGAATGAAATATTATTTGAGTATCTGCTATACTTTCTCCTTCTCCAGGACCCTTGTAAAAGTAAATGGGATAGGTAAAGCTAATAGGACTGAGTTCCTACTGCTACTCAATGTTCCTGAAATACTCTGTGAGGGATGAGTTCAACTTGGTGTTTGCAAGGATGTCTTATAATGAGTGGAGTAACTGTGGCTAATCAGCTCATTAATAGTGTCTGCCTGGTGACTGATGGCCATCTTGACTCTGGATTCCACTCCATTCCTTTGCATCCAGATTCCTCTGGACTCAAACTCCAGCAGCATTTATGGTCTGATTTATCTCATTTTTCTTGAATGGTTCATTCATTGCTTCATAGGTACCCGTGTGGTTGAGGTTCATCTTCTTGTTCATTCCTTGAATGGGTGGTATTGTGCACTAAGACATCAATAATCACTTCACAGCCAATTGAAGAATATGGAACTGGATAGGATGCATCACAAAAACTTGGAAGTAAAACAGTTCAGATACAGAGTGACAGACTTAGACATAGTCACTGGAAGAATTCATAGCATACCTAAGGCATGAACTTGAGGGTTTTCTAGTCATTAACTTATAGAACTTCACAATTCAAAAAGGTAAAGGTAAGGTAAAGGTAAAGGCCCTCCCGTTGATCGTCAATTTGCTCGAGCGGGCCCAGTAACGTCTCCATTGGAGACTTTGTTGTTACTGTGTCTGGCATATCGAATGCTCTCGGTAGCTTGCCGGGCTCTCCGAGAGGGGCGGAGGAATCGAACTCGGGTCGGCCATGTTGGCCGCTTGTAAGGCGAACGCCCTACCCGCTGTGCTATCGCTCCAGGTAGCACAAAAAGGTAGCACAAAAAGGTAGGTAACATTATTATTTAGAATTGTTCATGCTCAAGCAAATCAATGAAGAACGGGAGGATGGTGCTACAGACGGTGGGGAAATAGAATCTAGAGACTAAGTTTCCATGGTCCAGACCATATAGTAGATAAATGGCTGACCTGGGTTTTGAATCCATGACTCTTCAATTCTAAGGTCTGTGCTTCCACCTTACTCCTCAGTTGCCTTAGGTTTGGGTCTGATGTGCAAATCAGGCGGATTGTTTGTCAAATACAGTGAAGTTTTTATGTGTCTGGTTTCCTAATTTTCCCATTTTTTCCATTTTGAAAGCTTATATGCTTGAGCTTAAATTTAGCAATCTCTCATTTCCAGCTCTTAACTTAGTTTGGATATCATATCCAAAAATTTGGATCCAATGTGTATATTTTTTGTGGAAGCAAAAAAGTGCAAACTGTCCAGCATCTGTTACTTATAATTGCTCTGCATTAAATTACAATTTTGGATTTCAATTTGAAAAAAGTGCATTTCAGGACCAAGACTTTGATGTGGAAATGAACAAGGATAGGAAGTAACTGATATCCTTCTTATTTTTCTTTAAAAGAGGGAGATGCATAATAGAATTTGAAGTCAAGGCAAGGTACCCCGGTACTTTCTGGAGGTTCTATGACATTTTGTTATCTCCTAAAAAGTACCAGAACCTTCAGAAATGTCATAACTCTGCTGGTATTGAAGTCCAAAATTTACACATACTTTCTTATGCCTAGATGAGTTGGTCTCAAAAATTTTTTCATCAAGCACTGCCTTGTTAATCTTCTCAGATGTCAGTAGTTTAGTAGTTTACAGTCTGCTCCAAACTTATTCCTGGTTGGGGCACCCAGGTAGAAGCCAGTTTCACATTCCCCTATTTCTCAACAAACCTGTCTCTTTCCTCCCGCTCTTTTTGCTGAGTCTTTTTTAAAAATTAAAATAAAAAATTTATTATATATATATTTTTAAAATCACCATGAGACACAGTTACAAAGTTGTTCATGATTGGGTTTGAGACATACAATGTTCTGACACCCATCTATCTCTCCATCAGTGTGCTTTTTCCACCACTAATGTCCCCATTTCCCTCCCACTATCCTCCCACTCCCAGCTTGCCTCTATGGCAGGCACCTCTCTCTCTCTCTCTCTCTCTCTCTCTCTCTCTCTCTCTCAATATGCCCCTTTCCTTTTGGGCATTATGGTTTGGAATAAAAATATTGAGAGGTTATTTTGTTTGTTCCTTTATTTATTTTCAGCATGAAGTTTTATTTATTTATTTACTTATTTATTTTTTTATTAGTGAAACACCCTGAGGTACAGTTATAGACCTACAAATTTTTGTGCTTGGGTTTCAGTTATACAATGATCAAGTACCCATCCCTCCACCAGCGCCCATCCTCCACCACCACGGGTCCCATCATCCCTCCCACCTCCCATCCCCCCCATCCCACCCTGCCTCTGTGGCAGGGCATTCCCTTTTGTTCTCTCTCTCTCTCTCTCTCTCTCTCTCTCTCTCTCTCTCTCTCTCTCCTTTTGGGTCCTGTGGTTTGCAAGAAAGGCATTAAGTGGCAATCATGTTTGGTCTGTAGTCTACTTTCAGCATGCTTCTCCCACCCTGGGAGGTTCCCCAACACCCTTTATTTGGTGCTCTTTTCTCTATCTGAGCTTCCTTTTCCCCTAGCATGTGTGGCTGGCCTCCAAGTCATGGAGCAAAATTCCTGGTACTAATCTTGGTCACTCTTGGGTGTTATCCAGAGTGATCATTTCCAACAAACCCATCTTCTTTCTCACAAGGCAGCACATCTTGTCCTTAGAAGAATCAAGTTAGGATAACTTGATGAGACAAAAAAGCACACATCAATAAGAAAAAGGCTAATTGATAAAGATATGAGTAAAAGGTGGGGCTAGAACGACAGCACAGTGGGTACGGCATTTGCTTTGCATGCGGCTGACCCGGGTTTGATTCCTTGGTCTGTCTCGGAGAGCCCAGCAAGCTATCAAGAGTATTCTGCTTGCACGGCAGAGGCTGGCAAGCTCCCTGTGGTGTATTTGATATGCCAAAAACAGTAACAAGTCTCACTTCCTGTTCCTGGAGCAAGCAGATGCCATTGGGCTACACTAGCACGTGACAGGGACAAATGGAGACATTACTGGTGCCCACTTAAACAAATCAATGAACAACAGGAAGGCAGTGCTACAGTGCTATTCGTAAAAGGTAGAAACAGAGAATTAGTTTGCTTGGGTTACCTTAATACAATACAATAGACCATGTGGTCCTGAGCATCTCAGGGTGTTGCCACTGCCCCTCCTTCTCCCCATCCAAAAAAAAAAAAGATGTTAGGGAACTTGGCTAGTCACAGAGTCAGGAAATAGTTGAGCCAGAATTCAAAATTCAAGATCCGGTACCCAGGCCAGAAAGCTGACTCAATGGGATAGAGCACATGTTTTGTATGCAGGGGCCCCATGTTTGATCCCTGTACTGCATGGTTCCTTGCTAACCTTTCTGAGCAACCCCTAATCATGCTGAGAGTAAACCCTGAGCTCTGGGTGTAGCCTCTAAACAAAGCAGTAACAACAACAAAAGATCTGATGCTTGAGTCTGTGCTCTCAACAACTCTCTGAGATGCTTGAACTCACAAAAATTTGTAAGTCTACAACTGTACCTCATGGTGTTTTACTAATAAAAATTGAAAAAAAGATGCTTGAACTTATTCATGCTTGAACTTATTCATGGGTATAAATTAGAATCATGAAGCAAATTTTAATTATTGATGAAAATGAAAAAGATTGTTCTGGGAAGGATGGGAAAACTATTGTTTTTATGTACCTTTGGAGGAAGTGGTAACTTTTTCTTTGTTGTTGGCTTTTTTAAAAAAATCACACCTGGTGATATTTAATCAAACCTGGGTGTGTGTGGAGGAACCATATGGGATGCCGGGGATCGAACCTGAGTTGGCCACGTTCAAGGCAAACGTCCTACCCCCTACACTATCGATGCACCCCAGAAGAAGTAACTTTTGAAAGTGTATTTGACTGTCAAAATTAAACGTGATTATTTACACTGTATGCCAGAAATCCACTTTATAAATGTACTAACAAAATTATGCCAGAGTATATTAACTGAAATTTTGCTTGAATTAGTCATAAACCCAGAAACAATATTCATGTAAATCATTAGGGAAGGATTTAAAGAAATTGTGTAAATTGATTGGCTTGAGATATGGATTTGTGAGAATTGATATGGATATATAAAAAATATACACTGATATATTTTACTACTTTGTAAGGAATGCCATAATAAGACTGCAGACCAGTTTGGTTAAAGAATAGAAATATATATATTTTTTATAGCTAAAGAGACAGGGCTGTGCTATCACTCCAGCCCTTTTATAGCTAATACACAGTGGGTAGGGCGTTTGCCTTGCATGCAGCCAATCGGGGTTTCATTCTTCTGTCCCATTCTCGGAGAGTCCGTCAAGCTACCGAGAGTATCCCGCCCACACAGTAGAGCCTGGCAAGCTCCCCACAGCATATTCGATATTCCCAGAATAGTAACAACAAGTCTCACAATGGAGATGTTAATGGTGCCCGCGTGAGCAAATCGATGAACGACGAGAGGACAGTGTTACTACAGTGTTACAGCTAAAGAGAAAGGAATCTAAGACAAGATGTTGGAAAGCTTTGCTCCTTCTGAGGCTTCTTTTCTGAACTTTAAATGAATGCTCTCTTACTACCTCTTCACAGGGTGGTCTATACAAATACACCTGATATCTTGCTGTGTTTCTTAATGGTTTCTCCTCCTCCTCCTCCTCCTCTTCCTCTTTCTCCTCCTCTTCCTCCTCCTCCTCCTCCTCCTCCTCCTCCTCCTCCCCCTCCTCCTCTTTTTCCCCTTCTTCTCCCTTTCCTCATTTATGGGTGAACACTAGTCCATTGTGTGCCTGTGTGTACTCACACACACACACGCCCCACAGTATATCACAGTTTCTTTTATAAAAAAATATTTTATTTTTTTATATTGAATCACTGTGAGATAAAGCCTTACAAGCTGTTTTAAGTAGGTTTTGGTCATGCAGAAGCTTGATGAGTGTTTCAAACTCCATCCCTCCACCTGAGTACATTTCTCAGCAACAGTGTCCCCAGTTTCATTCTTTTTGCCCCCCCTCTCCCCCTCACTTCTTCTGGGCATTGTGGTTTGCAATACAGATACTGAAAGGTTATAACGTATATCCCTTTACCTACTTTTAACATTCAGTTCTTGTCCAGCGTGATAATTTTCAGATATTATTGTCATACTGGTTCTTTCTCTATCTTACTTACCGTTTGCCCCCACACACTTGTGGTTGATTCCAACTATTGACCGTGACATATATATATATATATATGTATATATATACACACATATATATGTATATATATATCACTTGATCCCTTGACATCCTGTTACTCATTGATTTGCTCACACAGGTACCAGTAATATCTCCATTCGTTCCTGACACATGCTAGTGTAGCCAATGGCGTCTACTTGTTCCAGGAACACAATGAGCCTCAAACCGATCATTTAGGGTCTTGACGAAAAAGTCTGACCATCTCATAGGCGGGCGACCGCGTGATCTTTTGACATCCTGTGGAATTCAGTTGGTAATGACTCTAGTCCAGCAGTTGTCTCCAAATTGCATTATGTGTCCAGCCCATCTGATTTTCAACACCATGGAAAAAGAGACAGCATCTCTGATTCTTGATCGTCGATGGAGGTCAGAAGTTCAGATTCTTTCTCTCACTGACTGAAACATGATACTCCAAGCATAGTTTTTTTGATTCATCTTTGGGAGATCCGAATAGCGTTCTCATCCTGTTTTCGTAGGGCCCAGGTCTTTGAGGCGTATGTTAATGCAGGAAGAACAGTGGAATTGAAGAGATGTGCCCAGAGCAGAGGTTCTTTGTCCTCTTACCTATTTCTTCAACGCTCTTGAAGGGGTTCCAAGCCCCTCTCTTCCTCCTGTGCAACTCAGGTGCCAGATCATAATCATGTTGACTTCTCAACCTAGATACACAGAAGTGTTGCATTAGGAGATGTTTGTTCTGTTGAGAGTGAATGGAGCATCAGGAATGAGACTGTTTCTCATAAGCATTGTCTTCATGAAATTCAGGTGTAGTTCGACATTTCCATACTCATGGTCTAAGTTGGCCAGCATTTGTGCCACTTGGCTAATGTTCGGAGTTATTAGAATGATGTCATCAGCAAAGCGGAGGTGGTGTAGTTGCTGACCGTCTATCTTCACTCCCATTCCCTCCCATTCCAGTCGTCGCATGATGTTCTCGAGGGTGGCACTGAAGAGCTTTGGTGAAATGGTATTACCCTACAGAACCCCTCTCTTGATATGGATGATCACTTCCTTGTAGAATGATGAGATCCTGTTAGTGAATCCGTAATACAGCTAACAGAGGATCCTGATGTATTGAGTTTCAATGCCCTGTTTGGCTAGGGCTTCCGTGACTACTTCAGTCTCAAAAGAATCAAAGGCCTTCTTTAAATCAATGAACATTAGACAGAGCAGCATCTTGAACTCCCTAGAAATCTCAATGAGCTTGGTTATCATGTAGATATGGTCAATCATGCTGAATCCCTTTCAGAACCCAGCTTGCTCACATGGTTGTCCTTCATCTAGTGTTCTGCCAATCCTATTCAGGATGACTTGAATGAACAGCTTGTAGAAGACAGACAACAGGCGGATTGGGCTATAGTTGCCAATGTCTTGTATGTCTACCTTTTGTACAGTAGAACACTCCTGCTGGTTTTCCACTGGGGACCTTGCATTCAGACAGGTAGTGTGTGAAGAGCTGAGTCAGTGTATTGATGAGTACTGATGGCAGGTTCTTCAGGTGTTCGGGTCTGACCTTATTTGGGCCAGGTGCTGTTCCCTTCTTTACCAATGAAATGGCATGCTGGATTTCGGAAGGGAGAACACTGGCACGGCATATCCATCATGCCGAATTTGGTGTGTGAGCAGGTGGATGTGGCTGGCGAAGAGATCCAAGTGGAAGTCATAGATAATCTTCTCCATTGCCCTTCTGGAAGATGTAATAGATCCATCAGGACGTCAGAGGGTAGCCATCTTGGTTTTGTAGTTGGTGTAGGACAGGCGGGTGTTACGAATGTTTTTCCCAGATTCTGCCGCATCTGCCAGCACTGCTGCTCTTCTTTCTTTGAGGTCTTCCTTGATGACTTCTCTGCACTGCTTTGTGAGCTCGGATGTTCGCTTATGGTTGCCTGAGGCTTGCGCCAAGCCACGTTGGTGAATGAGCTCAAGAGTTTTCAAAGACAGGTGTCTTTTTGTCTCTCTCTCTCTCTCTCTCTCTCTCCATTCCTCACACAATCATGGAGGTGCTGAACCAGTTGATCATATTCCTCATCAATGTTGTCAACAACGGCATCTTCCCATGTTGCTGTAATAGTTCCAAAGAGCTCCCAGTTGGTGGTCGTTCTGGGGGTTCTCTTCTTAAACTTTGCAGCCCTTTCTCCCCATTCTGTGAAGAAGAATTTTGCACGGAGACAGTGGTCCGATCCCGTTTGGAATTTTGGGACAACAGCAACATCAGTCAGACAAAACTGTCGATTGAATATGATGTGGTCAATTTCATTGTGGAACTGTCCACGGGGAGACTCCCATGTCCAATATTTAGATTTGGCCTTCTGGAACTGTGAGTTAACATGGATGGTCTTAGTCGACTTGATGAACTCAGGCAGTCTCTCACCCTGTTCATTCCATTCTAGGCCATGATTCCTGATGTGGAGTTCTTCAGCTGATGTTCTAGTTCCTATCTTGGTATTAAAATAACGGACAATGATCTTGTAGAAGGTGCGGTCTTCTTTATAGAACTTCTTTATAGAACTTCTCTAGCTTCTCAATTTCTCCTTCATCATAATTGGATGTTGGTGCGTAGACGACGAACATAGAAACTGCTGGCAGTGAGCCACTTCTATTCAAATGTAATCGTTCAATTCAGATTGTTAGGCATTTGAATGAATCAATGTTCATGGCCAAGTTCATGTTGACAAGGACACTGACACCACTGAGGCCTCTTTTGTCGCATGTTCTGAGGAACAGTTCTTCTCCAGTGTTGAAAATGGTGTGATGTGGTTGATGCATTCTCATCTCGGTCAGACCAATGATTCGAACTTGATCTTTCCCAGTTGATCTTTCCCACTTTCCCACTTCCCATCAGGTCCAGGGATTAAAAACCCAGAAGCCCCACCCTATCCCGCCCTGCCTACTTCCACCAATATCCATTTAAATACCAGATAGATACCTCATTGGCAGACCTCCACTATCTCCACTACCTCCACTACCCAGGCGCCGCCATGCTCCAGTCTGCTTTCTGGACTGAGAGGCTGCTTTGCAGCCATGCCACACATAGTAAGACACTTAATACCCATCTTCAAGATTACCGTACCATATTTGATTGTTGATACTGTTTTTGGCATATTGAATATGTTACGGGGAGCTTGTCAGGCTTTGCTATGCGGGCAAGATACTCTCGGTAGCTTGCCGAGCTCTCCAAGAGGGGCGGATGAATTGAACCCAGGTTGGCCACGTCAACCGCATGCAAGATAAACACCTTACCTGCTCTGCTATTGCTCCAGCCCTCTAATTATGGGTAGACATTTTGATTTTATTCTTGCACTGTTAGCAAGAGATAACTTGATAATAGGATTAAGTGTTATTTTATTTTTTCCTTTATTTTTTCTGTTGATAAAAATTATAAACATAAAAAATGAAACTTTTATTCTAAAAATAGAGTAATAGGAAAATTGAGGGGAGAAGGCAGAATGTGTATGAAGAGAGCTACTGGTTTGTGGTTACCTTTCATTGTTTTTAGTATGTGATGGTATATTGTTGGCTATTGAAAAAGAACTATAAAGTTTCATAACTTGGGGTCCTAAATCCCCCTACTGGATATTGTTTTCACTTGTAAAGGTTTCTTGAAGGAAACCTTATGCTAGGAAACAGTTGTGACTTCCCTGGAAGTAGTTCAGAAAGGAAAAAAAAAAGACATTAACTTCTGACTAATTTTATTCTCTTGATCTGCTTTAAATATGACAAATTATTAATTGTTGCCCAACTCCTTTTGCCAGCGGGTCATTGCGTGATCCGCTCAGATCATCTGTATGTTCATTAAATGACAAGGAATTTTAACATTTGTTCAAAGGAAACATGATTCAGAAGGATGGCCACTATAGAGGGAAAGTCCCATACCTTTCTCTACAAAGTAAAATCTCACCACTTTTGCATCACTCCCTACTGGATATGTGACTCCTTCTCTCTAATAGCAAAGAGTCATGTGAATTGAAAGAGTTTAATGATTTTGACCCAGGGGAAAAAGAGGAAAGGAAATTACATATATTGCGAGTCCACATGTACTGAATGTTTTACAGATATTCTCACACTGGCACTTCACTCTTTGAAGACTTTATTATTTCTCCTTTTCTGAACCAGAGACTCCTCCTGGCCCTCGTGTTAGCAGGCTTTGGGGCTTGGTCATGGGAGCAGGCTCGCAGACACCAGGTCTGATTTTTGCTTTGGAAACCAGACAATGGAAGACTCCTCTCTCCCCTAAGGAAGACCTGTGTGTGATGGTATATTGTTGGTTGTTAAAAAAGAACCCTTGACCCTAAACCCTCTAGTGCAGCTGTGGGAAAGGTTTCTGCTAATCCTTTTCTTTACCAGAGAGGAAAGAAGGCCCAGAACAATTAAGTGAATTTTTCTTTTATATCTTACACTCCCCATTTCTTCTTGTTCCTTTTAGTAGATTTCAAGTACAGAGGAAGAAACTGTCCAGTGCTGGAAGATAGTTTGCCAGGGGATTCGCTGGGGCTGTTTGGTCTTGTTTTTCTTTATTGATTGGCTGCCTGGGTAGATTTTTGAATCAAGCAGTGTTGTTCATTTATGATTTCATTGAGAAATAAAACTTTACAAATTCTCCTTAATTTTACTATGTATAATCTTGTACATAAAGTTAAAACTTGACATACACGGTGAAGTAGAAAAGAAATTCTGTGTCTCACTCCAGAAAGGAAAGTTTGCTGAATACACCCCATGCTGAACCAGACTGCCGCCTGAGGTGAAAGAAACAAAATGAGGCATACATATTGCCTTTATTTAAAATTTTGATATTTTATTTATTGTGGTTTTGGGGGGGGACATTATTTCTATTTTTCATTTGAATTTTTCAAATACAGGAAGTGTTCCTAATGACTAAATATTTTGATTCCCTTAAGTTTTGTTTTGGAGATGAATTCTGGTGCTCTATTGTATTCATTGTGGCCTGGTCCTGGGATTATTGATAGTATGTTGACTCCTGGCTACTTAAAAAGAGTTTGGCACTTGTTTACAAAGTAAAGGGTCATACTGTAAGCAGAGTTTACACATAGAATATAACACTAGATGATCTTATGGAACCACAATTGTGATTTTATGGTCATTCAACCTCCTCCAGCGATCTCCTGAGGTATGTTCTGTTTGTGTTCCTGCATTTGGAAGATGCCAACACTGAGGTTGGGCTACACAACTAGTTTGGGGCAGAGATGGCTCAGACAGCCGGGCTTCTTGGGTATGCGTTCAGGCTGACCAAGAATCTCTCTCTGTCTCTTGACATATACTGTTCTATTACCTTTGTTTCTTTTCCTCTAGCCAGGTGTCTTTCCATTCCATTCCAATATGGAAAATTCTCTGCATCCTTGAATTTCAAGTATAAATGAAAATCATCAGGGGAAAAACAGAAATAAAGGCCAAATATCTCTCCACAGTCCTGTGGCAGCACCTCTCTCCTAGGTGAGGTTCCCACCCCTCTTCCCCATCTTTGCCTCTCAAGACCATTTCTCTCTCTCTCTCTCTCTCTCTCTCTCTCTCTCTTTTCTTTTTCGGTCACATCCGATGCACAGGGGTTATTCCTGGCTCATGCACTCAGGAATTACTTCTGGCAGTGCTCGGGGGACCATATGGGATGTGTGCAAGGCAAACGCCCTACCCGCTGTGCTATTGTTCCAGCCCGGCCATTTCTCTTAAGTGCACTTTTGACCATTGTGACTGTGGGCTCTTCTGTTTTGTGCCAGTGCTCTTATTTTGAAGATAATTGACTCGTGCCAGCAATCTGGCTGCTGTGTATGCAGAGCAAGCCACCTCTTCACGAGCTCATGGGAAACATTTGGAGCACAGATTGCAAAGCACCTGAATTTGAAATGTTTATTTCTTGGCTGGCTTTTATTTTCTTCCAACTATCAAAGGAACTCTGGCTGAAGTTGACGCATTAATCACTTGTCTAATTTCATTTCTTAAAACCTAGTTATTTTTAAATGATAAGTAACATGATTTACTGCCCTTTTTGATTTAGAAACCTGTTCAAAATGCAGAATGGTGTCTGCCTCTTTGTTAACAGAGGCTTGAGATGCCTTTTCTTTTTTTTGATAATTAAATGCTTATGGTTCTTCCCTCTAAAATGTAGTTTACTATGGTTGTAGTTCATGCTCTCTAGACCATTCTATGTAGGCATGGGTTATTTCTCATAAAATGCAGTGTGGTTGTTGTCCCTAGGTAAATGTGCTACGAAGACTAACCTAACTCATTCTGATTATTTTGCTATAAGCTCCCTTTCCCTTTGTAGGCAGTTGGCAAATCCTGCTAACGTTAAAAATTCAATACCTGGATGACTCAGTTCCATGGCCAGAGTTAGCATTTCCACTGTGATATGGAGTAATGATCACAAGGTGTGTGTGTGTGTGTGTGTGTGTGTGTGTGTGTGTGTGTGTTTAAATCTTTCATCCATTCTTAAGATCTAAGTGGATTATATGTCAGGCAGATTCAGCTCCTTGTAAGTGCC
Organism: Sorex fumeus; assembly: GCF_029834395.1. Taxonomy (NCBI): domain Eukaryota; kingdom Metazoa; phylum Chordata; class Mammalia; order Eulipotyphla; family Soricidae; genus Sorex; species Sorex fumeus. The sequence continues at coordinate 64,607,987 of NW_026606059.1, forward strand.
AGGAATTAAGAATAGAGTCTCACTTGTTTGTATGTATCAACATGTGAAGGTAGTAGGGGCAGAAATGATGGGGAGACCAGGTGGTGTTATGCATCCCTGTCAAATTCAGACATTGAAGTACAAACCTCCAGAGTTTCAAAATTTAATTGTATTTGGAAATATGCATATTTAAAAAAAAGAGTAATGAAACTACCACCAGTCTTATGAGAAGAGATCAGGGGACCAGAGAGGAAGCTTAAAGCCATAGACCAAGTACCTTGTATGCAAAGGCCCTCCTCCCCTCACATTTGATTCCTCATTGCATAGCCCTTTGGACTCTGCTAAGCATAGCCAAAGGGGTGACTCTTATGGTTACCAGCACAGCCAGGAGCAAGCACCAAACTAAACCACCAGGCAGAGTGTCACTGGGATTGATCCTTGGGCATCTAAACACAAGTACGGAGACAGCTATGAAAAAAGAGATCAGGCACAGACATTTAAAGAGGATAGATTATGTGAAGACATGGAAAACCTGCACATCTAGAAGCCAAGGGATGGTGTTCAGAAGAACCCAACCCTGCAGAGACCTTGATCTAAGATGTGTAGCTTCCAGAATTAAGAGAAAGTAAATTGCTGTTGTCCTGCAGTCTAGGGTATGTTGTGATGGAAGCCTTAGAATTCTAATTCAGGTGGAAAGTGGGATCAAACTAGGGACACTTTTGAAATGAATGCCATACATTTTTGGTCAGCTGGTCAAGTTAAAGATCTTATTCATTTTATAGTTCCTATAATTTACACACCTGCAAATAGACTTCCTGTGCTTGAATTGTTGTGATTGTCCGTGCTATAATGAAGCAGCATTTGAGTTTAAATGGACTCAGTGTACTAAGTGGTTGGAAAATGCCCTGAATCACTGTAAGGAATGGTCAGTGGAGGAGGAAGGGGCAGAAGTCTTTCTCTCTAAGGCTTCTGCTGGAGAAGGTGCTTCTCCCTTAGAGGGGAAGGGCAGAACCATTGCTGTGGTGTGCTGAGTGGTGAGCATGCTTTAGATACACTGCTCCTTTTATTTTCAGCACTAATTTGCAGGATGTGGGTTTTTTTTTGGGGGGGGGGGGAAATCACATCCAGTGAGGCACCGGGGTTATTTCTGGCTCATGCACTCAGGAATTACTCCTGCTGGTGCTCTAGGGACCACATGGGATGCTGGGAATCAAACTTGGGTTGGCCGCATGCAAGGCAAACACCCTATCCGCTGTGCTATTGCTCGGGCCCCTGGATGTGTTTCATTATCTCTACTGTATGTGTGACAAAACTGAGGACATGATAATAAAAAAACACTGGTGACTTACATAGGTCTCTCTGCCTATATCTAACTCCAGTTTGATTTTCATTACACCACAATTTCTCTAATATTTATAGGTTTGGTAATGTTACTGCTTTGGTCACGATGATGTTTAATTATGTGTGCCAACTTGGTTATGTTATAATAGTCTGTTAATTTAGCCAAGCTTCAATTTGGAATTGCCAGGAAGGACTTAGATGTGATGCACATTTACTGTTTGTGGATTTGGAGGTAAGCAGATAACCCTCTTCTTATTGGATGGGCCTCAATCAATTAATTGAAGATCTTAGAGCAAAGGCTGAAGTTTCCCTAAAAGAAAATTTCTGCCTCAAGATGACAGCATGAAAACATGCCCGAGTTCCCAGGTTTCAGGTCCGTCTTGTGAATTTCGGACTCAAGGACAGAATATCAACTCTTATTTCCATTTTACCAGCCTACGCCACAGACTCCCCATTTGCCAGTCCCATAGCCACACGAGCCTATTACTTCCATCTCTTTCTCTGTCTCATAGGTTTTGGGTCTCTGGAGAACCCTGATGATGATAGTGTATCATAAACATTGAGTTTTCTGTGTGGAAGGCAGAAAGTCTTACTGTTATTTTCTAATAGATCATCTATCACAAACAAACTCCCAAACCTTGGGGGTCCGGTGTAATAGAAATGTTATTCTTCACATAGCCTAGTTCAACAGAGGACTTATAATTAGAGTCCACTGTGATTAGAGTGCAGGGCCTCCACTCACTGGTCCTTACCACCTTCCATGGGACCCAGGCCACTGGGAACTCTGCTTCTGGCTAGTAGCACTGTAGCACTGTCCTCCCGTTGTTCATTGATTTGCTCGAGCGGGCACCAGTAACGCCTCCACGGTGAGACTTGTTACTGTTTTTGGCATATCGAATACATCACGGGTAGCTTGCCAGGCATTGCCATGCTGGCAGGATACTCTTGGTAGCTTGCTGGACTCTCTGAGAGGGATGGAGGAATCAAACCTGGGTCGGCTACATGCAAGACGAATGCCCTACCAGCTGTGCTATGAGAGTGGAAGCTGTCAGGAAGGGTGCCAGGATCAGACTTACAGTGGTAACTCTTTCTCCCCACACTCCACTGCCTTGACATCTGCCGCATGGACAGCTCTAGCTGCAAGGCTGCTGGACATATAGATATCCAAGTTCTGCCAAAGGGAGGAACCACAAGTATAAGAGAGCAGTGACTTTCTCTCTCACTTTATCACTGTCAAAAAAGGCTGCAGCCTTTAAACAGTATGAAAAATATCACCATAATAAAATGATGCTTATCATTGTATCATGATATTATAGATTGTCTTATCATTATATCACTTATATTATTATTAATTATAAGGCAGTATGAAAAATATCAGCAAGTAGACTGGACTGAACATGTTCACCACTCAATGCCTCTTTTGCTGATCACAACACCCAAAAGGAGAGAGAGAACAAGGGGGAGTGCCCTGCCACAGTGGCAGGGGGGGATGGGGGGATGGGGGGGAGGGATGTTGTCCTGGTGGTGGAAAGTGGACACTGGTGGAGGGATGGGTATTTGATCGTGGTATGACCGAGATCCAAGCACAAAAATTTGTAAATCTACAACTGTACCTCATGGTGTTTCACTAATAAAAAAAAAAAAGCAACTGATTACATATAAAAAAAAAAGAAAAATATCAGCATAATAAGTGGAAGTTTCTAACGGGGATGCAGCATGTTTCAATATGGTTACTGTTTTTATTTATTTATTTTTGTTTTGTGGCCACACCTGGGGATGCTTAGGGGCTTATTTTTGGCTCTGTGCCTAAGGGTCATTTCTGCTGGGGCACAGGGGACCATATGGGATACCGTGGTTTAAACCCAAGTCACCTTGCAAGGCAAATGCCTTACCTGCTATATTATTTCTTTTCCCATCCACCCTGTCACTGTCACTGTCCTCCCGTTGTTCATCGATTTGCTCGAGCGGGCCCAGTAACGTCTCCATTGTGACAATTGTTGCTGTGTTTGGCATATCGAATATGTCTCGGGTAGCTTGCCAGGCTTTGCCGTGCGGGCAAGAGACTCTCTGTAGCTTGCCTGGCTCTCTGAGAGGGGAGGAGGAATCGAACTCGGGTCGGTCATTTTGGCCTCTTGTAAGGCAAACGCCCTACCCACTGTGCTATCGCTCCAGCTCCCCACCCACCCTACTGTCTTTAAAGTTAAACCTGTGTGTATAATTTAATTTAATTTAGAGGTACATAAATCTGAAGAAAATAATCAGACTCTTTGCCCAGATATAAAAATATCCCCAACATGTAACGTAGTTTGGAAAAATAATGGGATGTGAAGTTAGAAACAGCTGTAGGCAAATAGAGTACTAGGATTAGGAATTTATTACTTAGCCATTGGATGGAACATAAAATAAAATGTTGCAACTGAGGAATCATCTAACACCAGCTGGAAATGTCCAGCACTGGTGATCTTTTAGAAATATGATTGATCTCATGCTTTGCTGGTGGCATTATATCTGTATCAGGAGACCTCAAAACATCCCTATTTTTTTTTTTACCCCGTAATATTCTCCTTAGAACTTCATTTCAAGGGAAGGACTCAGCTAAAACATATCCCACATGGAAGGGATATGTTCATTGCCTTATTAGTCTTAATAAGAAAAAAAATGTTGTTAAGTTTACAAGTAGTAATTATCTTTAATGAGAGTGTGCCTCTTTTTATAAGCCTCATCATGTGGTGATAGAGTAAGAACTAAAAAACCCGATTTTGCTTTAAATGGACAAGGAAGAGCTGGGGCAGAACCTGGCTGTAATAGAATATTTGCTCACCACTGTGGAATCATATCATCTCTGCAGATCTAAACATAAGTTTCATTTTCTCTCCCTCGTCTGGAAGGCGCAGAATGGTCATTATTAAGACAATTTTCCTAACTCTGAAAAGCCTCAATCCTGCTTGCCTTTGGAGAATCTCTTGAAGGGACAGGGGGAAAAAATGAAACTCTAACGGAGCCTCACTAATGTTTGCTGCTGTCAAACAGAGTTCCCCAGTTAGAAAATCAAGGGAGGACTGTGTGCGTGCATGCATGTGTGCATGCGTGCATGCGTGCATGCGTGCATGTGTGCAGGTGTGTGTGTGTGTGTGTGTAAGCTGCAGACAAAGAGTAGCCTGGATTCTACTGGTGAGTCATGGATATCTTTATAGATCCACTTTTTGTCCTAAGATGTGTGAGTTAAATGCTTGGGACCCTTTGCTGTGAGCAGGAAGAGACTCTGGGTCCCCTTGTGTTCTGGTCAACTCAGTTGAGCATAAAAGGAAGGGAGAGGGAAGATTCTTAGGTGCTTGCTTGTAGGATGTCTGTATCAAAAATCCACTGGGTGGTGCTAGTGAGCAAATAAGACATGCGAGGGAGGGAGTGGCACTTGAAGGCCTTGCTCTGCTGATGGCTGGCCTTCTACAAGGTGTCCATCCTCCCCTCAGCTCTTTCCTGTGTGACCACGAGAAGACAAGCCTCACGTAATTCCTAAGGTTCTTTGAGGAGGCAACCCAGTCTAGGCTAATACATTGTTTTTCAGCAGGACTTTCTGCAGGAGACACAAGTAGGAACAGATTTACCAGGAGGAATGGCAGTAGAGACAGAAAACATAATAGCAAACACAATAATTATAGGATTGCCAAAGACACAATAACAAGTCTTTCCCAATGCCTCCCACCGTCCTGGCTGGATTCCCTGATTCCGGGCCCCAGGGCCGTGCTCGTGACGACTGTGGTCCCTGCACTAAGTGCTGGGCCTGGCCTGGGTCCTGCCCACTCACCCCCACAGTGGCGTGGTGCGAGCTTTAAATAAACACAGCCCAAGGGAGGAGAGAGGGAAAGAAGTAGCCTGTGTTCTCACACAGCACACAACAGGACTCCTTGTGGCTCTAGCATGGGGAGCTCCCCTTCCAGCTGTCCCAAACATTTTCTCTTCCAAGAAAGCACACTTTGCCAGTGATACCTCGGACAACAGGAACAGCAGTTTTGAGTCACCAACCACACAGCGAGTTGGAGGTTGGGGAAAGTTCTTCAATGCTGGGTTGAGGTGGGTGGTCACGGGAGCCTGGGACTCAGTGTTCCCGTGCTCCCCAGGTGTGATCCAGGTGCTGGCGTTTCCTGCTCTTCTCAGGAGAAGGCTGGCGTTGGCTGTGGTTCCTGGCTGCCTGGTCAGCCCAGAATCTGTGTGGATTTCTTAGTTTGGCTAGGTTAACCAGGAATTCTCTGCTATCTCCCTCTGTCAACTCTCTGTCTGTCTCTGCTCTGTCTCTCTCTCTCTCCCCCTGTATTTCCTCTCCCTCTCTTATTTAATTTTCTTTTAGGTTTTTAGGCCACACTCAGTGATATTCAGGGATTACTCCTGGTTCTACACTCAGGAATTACTCCTGGTGGTTCTCCGGGGACATGTGGGGTGCTGGGGAATGAAATCTGGTGGGCCTCAGACAAGGGAAGCACCGAACCTGCTATACTATCACTCTGTCCCCTATATAGCATTTTTTTAAGCACATAATTCTGTGCCACATATTTAGGAAGTTGAAAAAAAGTGAAAGGTATGTTCTTAGCTTCCAAGAAACAGAACATCTAGTATTGGAGACTGTAACCTGACTTATCAGAAAGCAATTCTTGGGTTCAGAACTTCTCTGTCACAAATCAGTAGTGTGACCCTGAGTGAGTCATTGAATGGTTTTTTTTTTTTAAGAGTTCAGCTGTCCCATCTATAAAGGGCCATTTAAATTTATCCCACCCTTTTCTAAGCACTGATGATAATTTAAAGTATATCTTTCATTATGGTAACAGTTCACAAGTAGGAAAAGATTTACCAGGAGGAATGGCAGTAGAGACTTAGACGTTCCAGGGATACAATGTTAGCATGCCATGTCCACGGACAAAGTGCCACATCTTTCCATCACGGTCCATTGGACCTTTTTCAATCCTGTGTTAACTTCTGTTCTGTGGTCAGAACTTAAAAATTTGTTTTCATTGGACATTGTCTTGTCACTTCTTTATATTCTATGAGTAAGGCCATCTGGTATTTTTTAAAAGTCTGACTTATTTCATTTAATGTGATACCATCCATTTCCATCCATGTTGTAGTAGAAAAAATCTTTTCTTTCTTATAACTGAGTAGTGAGTATTCCACTATATATGTATATATATATATATATATATATATACTCATCTGTCATTGGACATTTGGAGTGTTTCCACATATTGACTATTGTAAATGGTGATGCAGTAGACATAGGTGTGCATATATCTTTTTGAATTAGTGTTTTGTATTTTTTGAGAGATTTTTTGGAGTGGGAAGGATGGATCATGTGGTAGTTCTAATTTTATTTTTTTGTGAAATCTCAGCACTCTTTCCCATAGAAGCTAGACCAATTTACTTTTCCCCCAATAGTCAATGGAGATTTTTTTCCCCTCCATATTCCTGCTAACACTTGTTGTCTGCTCTTTTCTGAGATAGACCATTCTCACTGGTGTGAGGTATATCTTGTTATCATTATGATTTGCATTTTCTGGTAATATAAAATCTGCTGGGTTTTCATGGTGAGTGTCAAATAAGTAGTTTGTCCACTTGTGGAGAGACATGGCAGAGCACAGTTTTAGAGAAGGTTTTGTGGAAGGGATGGGAGTTGACTTAAGTCCCAATGGATACATAGGAAATATTAACAAAGAGAAGACATCCACAACAGTGGCAACTATCGCCCGATCTGCCTGTTGTCTGTCTTCTACAAGCTGTTCACTCGAGTCATCCTGAACAGGATTGGCAGAACACTAGATGAAGGACAGCCATGCGAGCAAGCTGGGTTCTGAAAAGGATTCAGCATGGTCGACCATATCCACACGATAACCAAGCTCATTGAGGTTTTTCTGGAGTTCAAGATGCCTCTCTGTCTAACATTCATTGATTTAAAGAAGGCCTATGATTCTATTGAGACTGAAGCAGTTATGGAAGCCCTAGCCAAACAGGGCATTCAAACTCAATACATCAGGATCCTCCGTGAGCTGTATTACGAATTTACTACCAGGATCTCACCATTCTACAAAGAAGTGATCATCGATGTTAAGAGAGGGGTTCAGCAGGCTGATACTATTTTACCGAAACTCTTCAATGCCACCCTCGAGAACGTCATGTGATGACTGGAATGGGAAGGAATGGGAGTGAAGATAGACGGTCAGCAACTACACCACCTCCTCTTCACTGATGACATCTTTCTAATAATACCAAACATTAGCCAAGCAGCATAAATGCTGGCCAACTTTGACCGTGAGTGTGGAAAGGTCAGACTACAGCTTAATCTCATGAAGACAATGTTTATGAGAAATGGTCTAGTTCCTGACGTTCCATTCACTCTCAATGGAATGAACATCTCCGAATGCAACAGTTATGTGTGCCTAGGTCGAGAAGTCAACATGACGAATGACCTGGCACCTGAGTTGCGCAGGAGAAAGAGAGCGACTTGGAACCCCTTCAAGAGCGTCGAAGAAATAGCTAAGAGGATGAAGAACCTCTGCTCTGGGAACATCTCTTCGATTCCACTGTTCTTCCTGCATTAACATATGCCTCAGAGACCTGGACCCTATGAAAACAGGATGAGAACGCTATTCTGGTCTCCCAAAGAGGAATCAAAAGAGCTATTCTTGGAGTATTACACTTCACTCAAGTGAGAGAAAGAATCCAGAGTTCCGACCTCCATTGACGATCAAGAATCAGAGATGCTATCTCGTTTTCCAAGGTGTTGAAAATAAGATGGGCTGGACACAAAATGCGATTTGGAGACAACTGCTGGACTAGAGTCATTACCGACTGGATTCCATGGGACATCAAAAGAACGCCTGGTTGCCCACCTATGAGATGGTCAGACTTCTTCGTCAAGACCCTGAATGATCAGTTTGAGGCTCTTCGTGTTCCTAGAATAAGCAGACGCCATTGGGCTACATTAGCATGCGACAGGGACGAATGGAGACGTTACTGGCGCCCGCGCGAGCAAATTGATGAGAAACAGGATGTCAAGTGATCAACTGATGATTGCAATCTTTTTTGGTTTGTTTTTTGGGCTACACCCGTGAAGCTCAAGGGTTACTCCTGGAATCACTCAGGATTTACTCCTGTGGCAGTGCTTGGGGGAACATATGGGATGCTGGGGATCAAACAAACTTCGGATGGCCAAGTAAAAAGCAAATGTCCTACCCTCTGTGTTATTTCTTCAGTCCCTATTTTTACAATATTATGGCTGATTTATCATCAATTTAGTGTAGTATCTACTTGATTCCCTAAATAGTAATACCTGAGTTGAGACTGCAATGTATAAAGTATCTTGACTTTTGGGTAGTTGAGATGTCACAGTCCGCTGTAGACCTGAATTTAGGAATAGATTCTTTTTATAGAAAATGTACCAAAAATTCACATGTAAGTGAAGGTTTCCTAAGGTCGTTGAGGTATTATGCTCAAGTAGAGAATTGTTAATATGTCCAGCTCCCTATGGTATGTAATCACTCTATTTTTCTTATTTGTAAAATAAAGGAAGTTCTTTATAAAATAAAAAAAGTTAATGCAAAGTATTCTAAATGAAATATATCACACTGTGATCAACAGCTGTTATTTATTACAATAATAATTTTAATAGATGAAGTTTTCTCACTAAATGTTCTGTTGACAAAAACGTTTTTTCTTAGGTATAAATTAATTCATTCATTTTCTTTCATTCTCACTTCTTATTAATTTATTCTAGGATTTAGGGAAACAAACAATTTCTACTGTCAAGAAGTCTTTCTTTCTTTCTTTCTTTCTTTCTTTCTTTCTTTCTTTCTTTCTTTCTTTCTTTCCCTCCCTCCCTCCCTCCCTCCCTCCCTCCCTCCCTCCCTCCCTCCCTCCCTCTTTCTTTCTTTCTTTCTTTCTTTCTTTCTTTCTTTCTTTCTCTCCCTCCCTCCCTCCCTCCCTCCCTCCCTCTTTCTTTCTTTCTTTCTTTCTTTCTTTCTTTCTTTCTTTCTTTCTTTCTTTCTTTCTTTCTTTCTCTCTTTCTTTCTCTTCTTTCTTTCATCACACCTTGCAATGCCCAGGGGCTACTCTTGGCTTTGCACTCAGGAAATGCTCCTGAGGGTGCTCAGGGGATCATAAATGAAGCTAGGGATCAAACCCAGGTTGGCGGTGTGCAAGGTAAATGCCCTACCTTCTTTGCAATCGCTCCAGCACGTCAAGAAGTTTTCAATCCAGCGAAATGTCTACATTTCCTCCTTCTTTTTGTCTTGAGGCCATACCCTGTGCTGCTCAGAGCTTTCTCCTGTCTCTACCCTCAGGGATCACTCCTGGAAGTGCTTAGGGGACTCTATAGTGCTTGGGGAATCAAACCCCAGTTTCTTTTGTTATTCTTTGAAAGTGGGGTTATGTTCCCAAAAGCACTGCATGTCTGGATTAAGCACCAGGCTGTCAGGTCCATAGTACCAGCTGAGCAAGAAGTGGTTTTATGCCCCTGAACTCTGCTAGAAGTGGCCTCTACAAAAAAATGGTTATTAAACAAAATAGTTATGTGAATAACCTGGTATATTGTCTACTAGGTGCTTTTTTTTTTTGGTTAATTATTTGTTTTCGAACGCCCGGCAGTGCTCAGGGTTTACTCCTGACTCTGTGCTCTTCCTCGTAGTGCTCGAGGGACCATGTTGGGACTGTAAAAGGTCAGCTGCATTCAAGGCAAGCACCCTGCCATGGCTCTAGCCCCATTAGGTACTTTAATAATAGTTTAGTTTTATTTTTCATTATAGCAAACTGAAGCTTATTGTCATCATTTGATTATAAGACTATGAACTACTCTGGATAGGAACTCTGGAAGAGAGAGAGAGAAAGGCCATAGAGCCATAGAAGTAGGATGGGGGGATGGTAAGAGGAGAGAAACTGGGGTCACTGGTGGTGGAAAACAGACACTGGTGGAGGGATGAGTCTTGGATCATTGTATGACTGAAACCTGATCATGAGCAGCTTTGTAACTGTGCATCTCATGGTGACTCAATTAAAAAAATAAAAGTTAACAAAAAAGACTATGAACTATCTGAGGCAGATACTAATTGAATATTTGACAGTATTTAAATGGAAATAAAACCTCTTCCCAGTCATTCTTAGCACCATCTTAGTAGAATGCATTTATATAGACCCTATTAAGACAAATTACCAATAATTATCTGTTCATTATGATATCTAGCTGGCAAACACCTTGATTTGTATTATTTTTGAAAGTATTAAATAACTTTAAATGTATTGAATAATCGTGAAGTTTCTTTAATTCAGAATGACCAATTAGACTAAGCTAGTGTGATTCTCATATTTATTATTTCAGAAAAGCTATTATCTTAGAGTGAATACAGAAGAAAAGCCTAGGAATTCATTTGCATTTGGGTCTTTTGGGTTAAAAAAGGCCCAATAAAACATTTTAAATTAAAATTTCTCCAAAAAAGTTTTATGCACCACTTGAATTCTATTATGTATTCTTACATCATGAATAAACAAACTAGGATTTGTTCCTGAACAATGTGAAGGGAAAACCAAATGTGAGGGTTTTTTTTAATGATTATACCTAGATTTATTAGAAAATTGTACTTTTAGTAAAAGCATTTTTTAAAAATAAGAACTGAGGACAAGATGGTCGATTTTACTAAATAAAGTTAGGGTATGTGCCAAGTCTCAACTTCTTGGTCTAGCATTAAAAAAATTTGGGAGAGGGCACAACCAGTGGTCCTTGGGACTTGGTACCATTCCCAGAGTTGTTTGGGCCAGCTGGGCAGGGGCTGGGGCGCTGGATGGCAGAAGGCTGAGGGGTCGGATGTTAAACCAAGGGACACATGCAAAGCATGTGCTCTACCACTGATCACATCCTTGGTTCTTGGTCTGGCTTTTAAAAACAAATTTGGCACTCGGTATTCAATTTCAACTTACCAAACACATCCATTTAGATTCCCCCAAACTCTTGCTCCTTCTTACTCATAACTCAGACTCTTGTTATTCCCAGTCTTCACAGTTCTTTAAATTCCCTCCCCAACACCAACATTTAACATTCAGATAAAATTCTACCATCCTCTTGGGGATATTATTTTCCTTCTCAAGTTCCCATTTGGAAATGATTTCCCCCACCCACACGATTATTTAATTAATGGTTTTCGAGTGATTACTTCAGGCTAGTCACTGTGCTAAATGCTTTACAGGCATTATCCTAATAACACTATGAGGTAGGTACTGTTATTAGCCCCATTTCACAGATAAACAGGGCTTGAATTATTAATTAATTTTCTCAAGATTAGATAGCTAGGATGCCAACTTGTGTTCAGTGGGCTCGAATCCTGACTTCTCTCACACCAAATTATTTTGTTTCCCCTTACCATGTCTTTGTGTTTAGCACTTTCATTTTATTTTTCAAATTGATACTTTAGTTTGGAAAGATCTTCAGAAGTATTTTTAATGTTTGTGTGGCTTTCTCTGATTTTCAACTGGACAACTGGACCTTTAGGGCAAAGATGTCTCATTAGTATTTCCCCTGGGTTTCTAACACTGTTTCATAAACTAGGGCTTGTTAACTACTTGTTAAGTAGTTCTTGAGGGAGAATGAAGAGGTGATCTAGAGATGACCTAGGAATAGTGGTGGAGGGTTTTAGACACTTTGGTGATGGTGAGATGCAATTACTTGGTACATCAATATAATAAATATTAGCATTATTAAATCATGCTGCCTAACCTATAATAAAAAATTAAACTATAAATTAAAAAAAGTACTTCCTGAAGAAGTAACTAGATTGACACAGAGTAAATAGTGTACACATTGATTAAAACTAAATGAATTTAGGTGGTCAGAATTAGCTTACGACTCAGGTTGTTTTTTTTCTCACAGTGTTAGAGACTGAATGTTTGTGTGCTTCTCAAATTCATGTCTGAAGACTTAACTCTAGGATATGGAGAATAAATGAAAAAACAAAAATTTAACATGCACAGATTGGATCTAGAGCATATGCATTTAGATGTCCCCGAGAGTTTAGGGAGAAGGAACAGAGTCCAGATTCCTCTCTGGAGCAAAGAAGTCAAGTTTTGAATTCTACTAGGTCACTGCTTTTTCAAGGAAACTAATTTTTATCTCAGTAAAAACAATATTAGTGTTTTCTTGATTTCCTAGTGCATTTATATGAGAGGTAGACAATCTTGAGAGGCAGCACAAGGGAAGGTCAGAAGGAAAAATGTAAAAAGACAATCCTAATATCAATCCTTGTGCATCTATGATGCACTCTAGTGTAGTACAATTACAAACAACCCCAAAATCTTTGTGTCTTTGTGGAACACATTCTATTTTTTATTTTACAAGGGCAGAAGTGACCAGCAGAATGCTGTTACTTATTCAGGGTTTCAGAATGGAAGCTTCATCTTCATACAGATTTGCAAGACTCCCCTAAATTGGAGAAGGCAATGAGGTTCTTTAAGAGAAGAATCAGTGTTTAAAACAGCTACACCGGAAGTTACTTCAATAATTTCTGCTGACATTCACTGGGCAAAGAAAGTCAAATTACCAAGTGTCCTTTCAAGATGGCAGGACAGTACAATTATGATATCTTTCTGGAAAGAGACAGATCAGAAGTAGTTGATACAGAGGTTCAGACTGCTCTAGCCCTTGGACAGTTTTAAGTGAAATGTAGATCTTAAATTGGAGTTACACCTCAGTGGTAGAGCACTTGCCTTGCATGTGTGAGACCTTGAGCTCATTTTCCTTAAAAAAATTCAACAAAACCAAAGCAAAAATAATTTATATTTGGAATATAAGGAAACAAAGCTTGTTTGGATTGGAGCAATAGTACAGTGGGTAAGGGGCTTGCCTTGCACATGGTTGACCTGAATTGATCCCTGGCATCTCATAAGTTTCCCCGAGCACCCCTAGGAGGGTTCCTGAGTGAAAAACTAGGAGTGATCCTTGAGCATTGCTGTGTGTGGTCCCCCAAACAAAACAAACAAAAAAGAAACAAAGCATAGAAATAGAAAATGATCAGTGAAAATGGACCATAGGATTCTGCGTTCTGTCAAGCAGGAATTGGGAAAGGAAGCAGAAGGGACTTAGGGACAGACAAAAGTGGGAAGCTGTTGTCACTTTGATGATGGGTGTGGTACGGGAACATGTTATGCCTAAAGTGTGAATACTAACACTGTTGTAAATCATGATATTTACTAAAACCAAAAGATGCAGTGCAGATCTTGATTTAAGTGCTGGAGTGGTGATGTGTGTATGACGTTTGTAGACATGAAAGGGAGTCATCAGTGCAGCAGTTCTCACCTGTCCCACACCCAAGGATTCCTTATTCTAGTGGGGGAAGGCAGAGAAAACACTGAGAACATACCCAGAGAAGATATCATCATTTAAAAATATTATCTTAAAACGTGTTTCCTATCCATCTGATTATATGAACCATGAACAATTATGTGGTTGTGTGGCATCATGGGAAACTGATAGTCTTTGTATTTCTGTCAAAGGTTCGGAGAAACTAATTTTATTGTCATTTTTATCTCTAAAAATTTTTACATGCAGGATTTCTTTTTTTAAAAACTTTTTTATTGAATCACTGTGAGATAGACCCTTACAAAGCTGTTCATGATTGAATTTCAGTCATACAATATTCCAACACCCATCCCTCCACCAGTGTACATTTTCCAGCACCAGTGTCCCCAGGTTCCTTTCCATCACTCCCCACCCCTGTTCCCTGCTTGCCTCAATGGTAGGTGCTTTTCTTCTCTCTCTCTTTCTCTCTCTCTCCTTTTGGGCATTGTGGTTTGCAATATTGACACTGAAAGATAATCAAGAATATCCCTTACCTACTTTTAACTCTCAGATCTTGTTCAGAGAGATCATTCCCAGCTATTGTCATACTGGGCTCTTCTCTATCTTACCTACCCTCAGATCCACACATACTTGTGGTTAGTTCCAACCGTTGGTCAGTCCTCTTAACCCCTGTTTTCCTCATACAGGATTTCTTATTCACAATCCATAGTTCATAAAATTTTATGAAGAGGCAACATTAAGTCCCAATTTACTTGTTTCCTTTTAAGTATCATCTTGTGTTCTTTTTTACTCCTCTAAATTTGTTAAGAACCCTCTTTAGATTGATAAGAAAGCTTTCATTTTCCAATTTGATTAATGAGTGCTTTTCCAATTATATTTCTTTAGAATTGGAAGCAAAATTACTTGAGACAGTTTCTGATGCTTCCTGGCTTGTTAAAAATGTATGAAGTTAACAGATTTCAACTCAGTTTTTCTTCTCTCCCCTCCCTCTTTCCTTTCTTGTCTCCCTTTTCCTCCTCTCCTCCCTTTCTCTATACTCACTTGCCTTTCATTTCCTCTGTTCTCCTTGCCCAAATTTACCTCTCTTTTCTCTCTCCCACTCTCCCTTTCTCTCCAAACCTCCCTTTCTGTTTCCTGTAACTGTCATTGTACCAGCTCTAGACCCACCTCTATCTTCTCAACTCCTATCTATCCCTAAGGTCAAAATCTAATAACCTTCCTCAGAGGAATTTTCCCAAACCTTCATGCCCATATTACTTTATATGTCACCAAAATGAACTTCCCTAGGGTATCAAGTACTTTCTCCTCAGAGTTCTTACGAAAATGTAGTTCTGTGATTCCTCATGGAGATATCTGTCCAACTTTCAACCCCTCAATAAAACTGCAAGCTCTCTGAAAGCAGATACCAGGTAACTCTTGACCATGACTATGACCATAAAAAGTAAAGGCCCTCCTGTTGATCGTCGATTTGCTCGAGCGGGCCCAGTAACGTCTCCATTGGAGACTTTGTTGTTACGGTGTCTGGCATATCGAATACTCTCAGTAGCTTGCTGGGCTCTCCGAGAGGGGCGGAGGAATCGAACTCTGGTCGGCCATGTTGGCCGCTTGTAAGGCAAACGCCCTACCGCTGTGCTATCTCTCCAGCCCGAGAAGACACCTGACTCCAACAGGCGCACAGAGGCTGGTTGTCCAGCCAGCAATGCCAATATGCTCCATCATCCTTAGAGTTGGGTGACCTGCTAACTTCCTGTGGGGTTGAGCACTACAGGCCGTGTCAGGGGGGAATGAACAGAGGCAAGAGAATCCCTGTACCAGCCAAAGAAACAACCACAGAAGTACATTTTCCACACCATCCTGCTTTAAGTGTGGGTGTTTTGTGGATCGTGGTCAAGTGACATCTTAAAGCCATATAAGCTTGTTGCTTCCATATTCTGAAACTTAAAAATGATACCAATGGAGCTGTCCATGAGGGAATGTGGAAAGGGGAACACCCCATTTTCCCCACCAGTTACGTAAGGTCCTTTCCTGCCTGCCAGCATGTCTGATATGATAGACTGAAAGCACCATTTTCTTGGTAAAACAAACACAGACTTCTCTTTCAAAACACCTTTTGATACTTTATGAGTAGGGCTGGTGTATGTAACCGATCAGGACCAACATATGGCTTATTATGACATTTAGCTGATTAAAATAGTCTAGACATAAACTTGAGATTTCAGAAATATTTAAGTTAAGTAAGAAATACATTTTAACGTACAGTAGATGTGTACTTAGTCCTCGGCCACCTGTATCCCTATAGGAATTACCGCGCAGGAAGTACTTTTGACTCAAGAAGTGTGTCTGAAAATTAAGGTTGTAAATTAACAACAGCTTGTCTATTAGATTATTTCAGCCATAAAGGACTCAGTATGTTTCAAAATGCTCATGATTTTCAATACTTTTCTGTGGCTCAATTTAATAAAGAGTGATGCTGGGAATGGTTTTGGCTTGAAAGTCTGCTAAAGCACATTTTTAGAAAATCCCAGAGAATAAATAGTAGCTGCTAGTTAGGCTGTGGTAAAACACACCTGTGGCTAATGGAAAAGGAAAAGTTTGGGCCGCCTCTTGGCTCAGGCCTCTGGGCCGACACCAGGGAGAGTCCTGTGGCTTGGTGGTTGTCTCAGCCTTGGCTCCAGGGCCAGGCCGCTGAGGTTCCCATCTGGCCTCTGAGGTCTTGGTTACAACAATCATTCTCTCTGCTCTACAGATTGAGTAATGAAGCCTGATTAACACAAGGGGTGCCTGTGAGGATTAATTGGCGAATGTTGGAGGCCAAGCACTCTGAAGGATAACGTTTCATGATTAGTCGAAGAGCAATCCTGAAGTTTGGTTTAGGTTATGATTTTTGATTAGCTTCTCTGTCGATTTGACCTCCTATGGGCATGAAGGAGGTGGGTGAGGTCAGAGAACGATGTGGGAGAGATGTCGCAGTTTTTTTGAGAGGGTGGGTAGAGGGGTAGAAAGAAGGAGGGAGAGGAGAGAGGAGAAAGGGAGAGAGAGAAGAAAAGGGAAGAAAGGGAAGAAGAGAGGGAACATAGGAGGGGTAGGAAAGAAGAGGAAAGGGGGAAAGGAGAAGAGAGAGAAGAGAGGAAGAGGAAAAGGTGGGAGAGGAGAGGAGAGAAGGAGAACAGAGGAAGGTAGAAAGGTAGGGAAGGACTCTGCTCAGGCCTCTGAGACTTTGTAGTTCACAAGTGGTCTGTGAGTCTGGGAAATACTGGAATCGACTCGGGTGGGATCAGGAAAGAACAGAATGTGCTTTTAAATTTTTTTCATTCTCTGCAGCCAAACTCTTGAGCTGGCAGGAGCACACTGAGCTGATGGGCTCCAGCATGGGGTGACCTGAAGCCCATTCAGGGTACTTGTTTCGCCAATATTTTAATTCCTTCCATGTCTGTGAGCTCTTTTAACCTTTTTCTTCCTGAAGCGAGCAATGGCTGGAGAACAACTGTCGGGCCAGCCAGGAGAACCGGCTTCTCCCAAACTGATTTGTTGTGTGCCTCTGAGCGGGGGCTACTTCATTCACCTCATTGGTTTTCTCATTTGGAAAATGAGCAGGATTTGATGAGCCGAGGTGTATCAGTTAGTTTTTGCTGCATGACAAACCACCCTGAAACTCCGTGGCTTGAAACAGCAACATTTATTTAGCTCACCATCCTGTGGGTTGGCATTTGGGACTGAACGCCTCCTGGTATTGCTGACCTCAATTGGACTTGCTCTTGTGTTTGTGGTCAGCGGGGTCAACTGGGGAGTGGGGGGGCAGGGCTTCTGCCGTGGTTAGCTGGTTTCTGATGCTACGTCTGGATGATGAGATGACTGGAGTCTTTCTTCCTCTGCTCACTCATCTTTTAGCAGGTGAGCCCGAGCTGATGCATGGGGTGGTCAAAGGTACCAAAAGAGTCCAAGCTACAAGGTCTCTGGAGGCTACTGCTCAGCCCTGGCACCATCAAGCCCAGGCTGGGAGGTGGGGAAAGAGACTTCCTTGTCTTTGTGGGAACAGCTGCAGAGTATGGCAGCCAATGTTCCCTTCAAACTACCACCCAAGGTAGACAATGAACAGAAATCAAGACTAACAGGAGAGCAGCATTTACTTTTCTTGAGTCCAGTTTTGAGAATCTGAGGTTATAAGCTTTGGCTGCTGTTTTGAATTCATTAAGTGACTTTAAATAAGTTTTCAACCATTTTGTTGATTTTAAGCACAATACTAGGTTTCTTTTGCTTATATGCTCTGAAAAAAAAACTAAAGTAGCTAAAGAGGGAGTTTTATGGAGAGATTTATCTATCTATAAGACATGGTGAATACTGGACATTTAATAATTACTGAACAGGAAAAGAATGCATATATTAACATGTACTTTGGATTTTTAAGCTTCTTTTCCCATGCAACACCAATCTTTACTTATAATAAAAATTTGGAAAAGGAATATCAAGAGCTGAAAATAGAAGTAATGTTAAGCTCCATTGCCAGAGAGACTAACATATAATCAATTTTGGGGTATGGTTTCTCAAAAGCTCTTTTCAATACAGAGTTGGATGTCTTTGCTGCAAATCTGGGATTATACTGTACTATTTTCTTTTTCTTTTCTTTTTTAAAAAATTTTAATGAATCACTGTGAGATACAGACTTACAAACTTGAGTGATTACGTTTCAGTCATACAATGTTCAGATACTCACACCTCCACCAGTTCCCACTCTCCACCACCAATGTTCCCCAGTATCCCCCACCCCCATCACCTCCCGCCCCCCCACCCCGCCTCTGTGCCCCATCACCTCCCGCCCCCCCCCCACCTCTGTGGCAGGCATATTCCCTCTTACTCTCTCTCTCTCTCATGTTGGGTGTTATGGTTTGCAATACAGCTGTGTTACTATTTCAAAACATTTTTTAAAAAATATTTTTTTCCAGGCTGGAGAGATAGCACAGCGGGTAGGGCGTTTGCCTTGCACACGGCCGACCCAGCTTTGATTCCCAGCATCCCATATGGTGCCCTGAGCACCGCCAGGAGTAACTCCTGAGTGCAGTGCCAGGAGTAACCCCTATGCATCGCCAGGTGTGACCCAAATAGGAAAAAAAAATATTTTTTCCTTCTATTTCATCTGCTGCTGTTGCAGTGACCAGGGAGTCACACAAATCCCTTGGTTGTGTTGCTAGAACTTCTGGCAGTGGTGCTCACAGTTGCAGCACTGGGGTTCTGCACTTTTGGTCCAAAGATTATGCACACTTGCCCATCAGGGGTTGCATCTATTTAGTTGTGGTGTTTGCCCACATTCTTGAGAGTCTGAGGTAGTACTTGCAGGAGTCCCTGTATGACTTACACACTGCTGGCTGGGGTTGCACTTCTGGCTGGGTAGTGATATATCTTTCAATTGTGGTGCTTATACACACCTCGCTGTAGTACAACAGAGATCACACACCCTGTTGCAAAGCTGGGAATCTCAGAGTCGCTGGGCCCAAGTTCAGTATGTGCTGATGGCATGAGGGATCAAACTCCTGTCCTCATATTCGTAAGGCTACTTTGCTGCAATCTGTCCCCATATTCACTGCCTCATTTTGATGGCTCTATTTGTATTCCAGTACACACACATATGCAGAATTTATGAAACTCATCCTTTGTTGTTGGGCATCAAAGTATTTGCTGGACTGTAAAAAATCCTGAAGGGCCAAACAGATAGCTCAATGGGATCAGCTCATGCTGTGCTTGTAGGAGATCCCAGTTTGGTCTCCAGTATCACAGGTCCTCTTGAGCATAGCCTGGAGCAATCCCCAAGCACAGAGTTGGGAATGACCCCTGAGCAGTGGCAAAACAAAAAAATCATTTCATAAAAATTGTATATAGAGGAGGAATACTGATACTTTGGTAGTATGGTAACACAGACTTTGAAGAGACACAAAATTGTACTCTCAAAACATAGATAGTTATGTACATTAATGCTCCCTGGGTAAAAAACCATATGAACAGTTCAGTACTAAATTCTTTGAATGCAGTTGTGGTATAGAAGTATTTACTGTGTATATTTTGTATATTTGGCTGTCATCACTGGTTCTTAGCATAGGAGTTTCCCCAAGTGATAGAAATGGCTTTTGTCATTCATCAGAAGTCCCTTTGAGCACAGTTGTGTCTCTGCTAATGAGGGGACTTAGTCTCATGATGGAGTCAGTCACCAGAAAGAAAGGGGATTCAAGGGGCAGGGACTTTTAGTCTTATCCACTGATTTCTAGAAAGGAGGATCAGAGTTGAAAACTACTGGAGATTAGGCCCTATACAAACTCTTGAACAATAAGATTTGATAAAATTCTGGGGTGGTGAATACACATGCTAGGAGAGTGGCCCAGAGATAGCAACTCCTATGGCTCTAGCCCGGCCAGATCTCACATTTGGTCCCTTTTCATTTGACTGCTCATTTGTACTTTTAAAATAGCCTTTGTAATAAAATGCTTACCTAGCAAGAAAGAACCCTTTATTTCCCTTGTGTTGCTTGAGATTTTCTAGTTGATTCATTATTTATTTATTTATCTGAGAGGGGGGATCTTGGGGGTACTTCTGCCTTATAGCAGATGGGTCAGAAGCCTTGGTAGCACCCTGAAATTTCCATTACATCTGAAGTGGGGGAATAGAGGCTGGTCGTCTCATGGAGGAGAGCCTTTCTTTTATTTGTAGGATCTAATGCTGGCCCCTCTTTGATCTATCATGCACCATAAACATTTATAAATAGTTCTAAATCCCTCTGTAATCACTCTAGATCTCTTTAGATGTGGCACAATCTCAAGATAAGCAAAGTCCAGAATGGGGAAAAAAATCTCAGAAATCTCTTAAGTCTGACCTTACAAGGCCAAGTTCAAATGCTAGCATCTTCTTGCTGTATTTACTTAAATGTACAGACACAACTGACAATATTAAGGTGAGATCTGACCAACAGCAGTTGTCTTAGAGCTTCTGAGTATGTCTGAGTTTCTGCTCTTCCAAGGACAAGCAAAACAGGGAGAACAGACTTCCAAATGACTTAAAAAGGAACCAAAAAAAACTACCCCGAGCTCAGTTGCCTTGTCTCCCAGAACAGCATGTGAAAATGCTGCTGAAGACTTGGATATTTCAAACATAGCTAACTCCATACTCACAACTGGAATTTGTGAGTATGAAAGGTTAGGAAATTTTATCAGAAGGGAAAATGATTAAATAAACATATCTGTGAGCCAGCATGAGAAGTAGATTAATTCTGGTAGAATTTTCCACCATTCTTTACAGATATTAGAATAAGGACAAGTAACACTTCTTCATTCCCTTCAGTCTTCAGTGTTCTAATCCTAGTCTTTTGGTTGGCAAGCGGTTCAAGCTCAGAGAGTAGAGTTATTAAGAAAAAAACAAACCCAAACAAACACACGACTATCCTACAGTCCTACTTTTCCCTGGATTCTTCCCCTTGTCTCAAAAGGAGGATAATTCCCCAAAAGTAGTAATACCTGTTGACATTTCTATAAATGTGTGAGACTGCCTTTAAGGGACAAATCTAAGTGCTGGTTTCTCCTAGTAACCAAAGTCTTTCGTAGGCAAAGCCTATTATTCTGATTCCTTCTTCCCTTACGGCAGTGCTTATCTCGAAGATTCCCATTTACTATTCTGTCTGGATAATTTGTTTAAGTGGATCTCACTTTTTTTTTTTTAAAAAAAATAGAAACGACAAAAGCACAACAATAACCATAGTTTTATGTTTCTCATCACCTGATGACATCGTCTTGTCCATTTGACTGGCTTGCACCTCCATTGTTTCTGTCTTCCTTGAATGTGATGAAAAGTCCTTTTTCATTTTTCTGAACATGTGTTTCTAGGTTCAGTTATTTCTGACTCTGTTCTCTGGCAATGATATTATAAAATCATTAATCACAAGAGCAACAATAACAATAGCAACATGTCAGTGACATTTCAGGCTCTCGTTGTCCCTATAGTTTGTTCACAGGATACTGTGATCAGTACTGGACCTGTGAATGTTAGCAGAAATGCCCTTCAGGATTTCAAGATAGACTTTATAGATAGAGAAGAGAAACTTGACAGTGCTATGGTTAAAAATTCTAAGAAAAGTATAATTTAATTTATAAAAATGGGTGAAAAAAGTCTCTGTTTTTTGGGGGTTATTATACAGAATGGGCTGGAGCGATACCACAGTGGGTAGGGCATTTGCCTTGTGCATGGGAAACCCGGGTTCAATTCCTCCATCTCTCTCAGAGAGCCCGGCAAGCTACCGAGAGTATCCCACCTGCACGGCAGAGCTTGGCAAGCTACCCATGGTGTATTTGAAATGCCCAAAACAAGTCTCACAATGGAAGCGTTACTAGTGCCCGCTGGAGCAAATTAATGAACAATGGGAAGACAGTGCTACAGTGCTACAGATTATACAGAATACATCAGTCTGTCCAAAACTCTTCCAGATTTCTATTCCTTTCAGGGGTGTTCCCTGATCCTTCTCTTTGGATGCTTTTATTCTTCTTTGACTTCACAAGGTGCTCTCTTACATTTTATTTTTCCTGGAAATGTCTCAGAAACTTTGTCGTATAGTCAACTCTTGGAAGCAGGAATCTTGACTCATCCAGCTTACCTCCCTAGCTCTGAACACAGAATCTGGCACAAAATGGCCACTGGTCAGTGATTTTTGAATGAAGGAACAAAACAGAGAGAGAACGATTACTTGCGGAGACAGCTAATGCAGAAGCAAGTTCTTCAGAACAGAAATAGATGTGCAGAAGAGACAAACACTAGATGGAAAGCAATGAGGAGGCTCTAAGATGCTAAATAAAGTCTTGGAAATTTCAAGTATGCACCTTTTCAGTTGTTTTTCAATCAGCTAAGTTTGATTTAATCTTGTTCCGTATTAAACATCATTAGTGGTCTGGCACAGTGTGGGGGTGTTGTGTTGGTCTTAGCTGGAGACACTTGCCAGGGCCCGTACTACTTGTGGTGAGCCCATGCAGACACTTCCCCCACTGGAGCCAATAATGTGACTGAATAGCCCCTGTGGTTCTTATGATTTCGGGATGCACCTCAGTAACAGTCATCAGGGAACTTTGAAGAAGATTTATTACTCTCATGTTCTGGAGGGTACATAGCCTGCCTGATGGCCACAAGGGAAGTCATGGGCAGAAAGAACTTCTGGCCCTGGGCCTCTGCCTTTATTTATCTCTGAGGGTGGGAAGTCTAGGGCTTAATGGTTCTCTTTTAATTGTCAAATTTAAAACATAGAACTAGGAATTATGGAGAAAGAAAATTAGTCAAGTGTGCAGTTAGCTAGGTTACCCAGGGATTTCATGGATGGGGGTAGACTAGTTCCTTATCTAGTTGGTTTGCTCTTGGCTGTATTGTTCAACTGGCATCACATTTATTCAAGATGGGTATCTCTGAAATGGATGTCTTGGCAATCGAAAGCTTAGTGCTAGTGCTCCCCAAAACAATGAAACCTGTATCTATCCACAGTAAAGAGAGTTGAGAATAGATAAGTATGCAACATCCTTATGGAACGCAATGAAAAATTCTGTACAAAATACCCTAGGCTTAGAGGTATGACTGTTCAGGAAGGTATGACTGTTCCAAGGATAAGAGGGCCAGGCAAGTTCCACAGATTCAAATTCTTGTCTTTTTCTGGAAGTTTTCCAGGTAGAAATGGAACATCAGTTGTATGTTGTATGGACAACTTATTCTGGGAAAAGTTGGTAGGGTAAAGAAAAGCATAGAATCATAAATCAGCAGTGTTTGAGATAAAAAACAGAGAGGCCAAAACATAAAAGTGCCTTTATCTCATTAACAAATTTTGGCAGAAGTCTTCCAGTTGTGCCTTCCTTACATTACAAACATAACTTCTGCAAACCTATGTGATTCATAATCTTTCCCCTATATTTTCTATGAGATAAAAATGTATTATTCATCTCTTACTAGGATAAAAGTTCCCTGTGACTAGAAACTTTATTTTCAGCATGTATAGGCATGTGAACTATTCTATTCAGTGATTTTTATGGATGAATAATTGTGTGTTTTCAAAAGTCCTGTGGCATTCTATCTCTTTCGCTGCCTGCATTCGGTGGTCTTGGGCCGCTTTCCCCAATCCCAGGGAGGTTGATGGCGATGGGCAGGAGAAGGAAGGAACAAGGTCCAGCCTGGTCGGTATCAATTGTAGTTTATTCCAATATTCACTCTCATTCTGCTTCTCTGTCTCATGCCTGAGCCCCTCTCACTTCTGACTCTGCCCTCTGGAGCCCAAGCTGAGCCCAAGCCCACAGTCTTAGTTTATATAGAAATCACATAGGATGGTGACACAAAGGTGGGTTGAACATTAACAAATCAACAAAGAGAGGTAAGAGGCTCCTCCAGGAGATTAACTCAAGGATAAAATCTCATCTAAAGAGATTACTCCAGATTACTAGGAGATCCGCTCAAGGGTGGGATCCCAACAAGGGTGTGTTCTTTCTTCAGCTAGTAATCTACTTAAAAAGTTGTAGTAAATCTACTTCTAATATTTCTAGCAATGTCATTCTGTATGAGCACAGTAAGAGATATAAATTTAAGGTTTTGTTCTTCCTGAGGGTATCTCATTATATATTCCACAATCTATCTATCTATCTATCTATCTATCTATCTATCTATCTATCTATCTATCTATCTATCTACCTAGACCACACCGCAGTCCTCAGGCCAGGTTAGTGTTCCTAACCCCAGCAGGGTCCTAGTCTCATCATTACCTTTGGATCATGACAGCATTTGTCTATGAGCATGCCCTCAAATTATAGTTGAGTATTGTGGTGCTTTGGCCTGGCCCTTTTCAATGCCAGGGTAGCTCACAGCTTGTCCTAGGTCCATTCAGTCTCTCGTCGGGACCCTGCTTTTGGGGTGCTAGGAACGAAGGGCAACTGAGTTAAGAAAGAAGATGCCCAGGAGTAAATATTACTTGGAGTCAATCAACTCCCAAGTTACAAAGCATAATATTAACTGTCTTCCTGTGCCTATACAGAAATGACATTGCTTTTAGGTAAACTATGCAAAAGACAAAATACAAGTTCAGTGTCCTTAGAAGGATCTGATCTTACAAGCTAACCAAATCTAATTAGGGAAAAGGTGATTAACTGGCTGGGGAGGAGAGCTCAGAGAAGAGTCTACATATAAAAAAAGGAATGGGAGTGACTCGGGAGCACTGTGATGGGTATAACCAATAAACCTAAGCTCCCTGTGGCAATGTTATCCTACACAGAATAATATTTGATTTTTGGGGGGGTAACAGAACTGAACCTTTTCTAAAATCCATCGACAAAACTGATACATCAGATAAAAGATTTATTTTTTGTTTAAACAGAATCTGCACTGTTGGTGCCAAAGAACTCCACATCAGGATCCATGGCCTAGAATGAAACAAATAGGGTGAGATACTGTCTGAGTTCATCATGTTGACCAAGACCATCCATGGTAACTCACAGTTCCAGAAGTCTGAATCTAATCATTGGACATGGGAGTCTCATAGTGGACAGTTCCACAACGAAATTGACCACATCAGATTCAATTGATGGTTTTACCTGACTGATGTCGCTGTTGTCCCAAAATTCCAAATGGGATCAGTCCAATGTCTCCTTTGTGCAAAATTCTACTTCACGGAACGGGGAGAAAGGGATGCAAAGTTTAAGAATAGAACTCCCAGAATGACCACCAACTGGGAGCTCTTTGGCACTATTGTGGCAACATGGGAAGATGCCATCGTTGACAACATTGACGAGGAATGTGAATGACTGGTTCAGCACCTCCATGATTGTTCGAGGAACCCGAGAGAGTGACAGCCACAAAAAGACGCCTGTGTTCAAAAACTCATTCGCCAATGTGGCTTGGTGCAAGCCTCAGGCAACCACAAGCGAAGGTCCGAGCTTGCAAAGCAGTGCAGAGAAGAGATAAAGGAAGACCTCAAAGAGAGAAGAGCAGCAGTGCTGGCAGATGTGATAGAAGCTGGGAAAAGCATTCGCAATGCCCACCTGTCCTTCGCCAACTACAAGACCAAGATGACTGCCCTCCAACATCCTGATGGATCTATCACATCTTTCAGAAGAGCAATGAAGAAGATTATCCATGACTTCTACTTGGATCTCTTCGAGAGCCACGTCCACTTGCCCACATACCAAATTCTGCAGGATGTATATGTTATTCCCAATGGTCTCCATTTTGAAATCCAACAACCATTTTGTTGGTAAAGAAGCAAACAGCACCAGGCCCAGAGAAGGTCAGACCTGAACACCTGAAGAACCTGTTGTCTGTACTCATCAATACACTGGCTCGGCTCTTCACGCGCTACCTGTCTGAATGCAAGGTTCTATCCCAATGGAAAACCAGCAGGACTGTACTACTGTACAAGAAGGTAGACATCCACAACATTGGCAACTATCGCCCAATCTGCCTGTTGTCTGTCCTCTACAAGCTGTTCACTTGAGTAATCTTGAATAGGATTGGCAGAACACTAGATGAAGGACAACCATGCGAGCAAGCCAGGCCCCGAAAAGGATTCAGCATGATCAACCATATCCACATGATAACCAAGCTCATTGAGGTTTCTTGGGAATTCCAGATGCCTCTCTGTCTAATGTTCATTGATTTAAAGAAGGTCTTTGATTCTGTTGAGACTGAAGTGGTCTTCAAAGCCCTAGTTAAACAGGGAGTTCAAACTCAATACATCAGGATCCTCTGTTAGCTGTATTACGGATTCACTACCAGGATCTCACCATTCTACAAGAAAGTGATCATCCATGTCAAGAGAGGTTTTCGGCAGAGTGATACCATTTCACCGAAACTCTTCAGTGCCACCCTTGAGAATGTCATGGGACAATTGGAATGGGAAGAAATGGGAGTGAAGATAGACAGAGGGCAACTACACCACCTCTGCTTTGCTGATGGCGTTGTTCTCATAACACCAAATATTAGCCAAG
Source organism: Sorex fumeus (assembly GCF_029834395.1). NCBI lineage: Eukaryota > Metazoa > Chordata > Mammalia > Eulipotyphla > Soricidae > Sorex > Sorex fumeus. The sequence goes on from NW_026606059.1 coordinate 64,634,600, forward strand.
CAGCACAAAAGCTGGCTGACTTCGACTGTGATTGTTGAAAGGTTGGACTATAGCTGAATCTCATGAAGACAATGTTTATGAGAAATGGTCCTGTTTCTGACATTCCATTCACTCTCAACAGAACTAACATTGCCGAATGCAACAGTTATGAGTACCTAGGTTGAGAAGTCAACATGAGGAATGACCTGGCACCTAAGTTGTGCTGGAGGGATAGAGCAGCTTAGAACCCCTTCAAGAGCATCGAAGAAATAGCTAAAAGGATGAAGAACCTCTGGCTATGGGCATATCTCTTCAATTCCACTGTTCTTCCTGTATTAACATATGCCTTAGAGGTGTGGGCCCTATGAAAACAGGATGAGAACACTATTTGTGTCTCCCAATGAGGAATCAAAAGAGCTATTCTTGGAGTATCACACTTCACTCAAGTGAGAGAAAGAATCCGGAGTTCTGACCTCTGTCGATGATCAATAATTAGGGATGCTGTCTTATTTTCCAATGCATCGAAAAGCAGATGGGTTGGACACATAATGAGATTTGGAGATGACTGCTGGACTAGATCCATTACTGACTAGATTCCATGGGATGTCAAAGATCGCGTGGCCACCCACCTATGAGATGGTTAGACTTCTTTGTCAAGACCCTGAACAATCAGTTTGAGGCTCTTCATGTTCCTAGAATGAGCAGACACCATTGGGCTACATTAGCACAGGGACGAATGGAGACATTACTGGCGCCTGCTCGAGCAAATTGATGATTAATGGGATGTCAAGTGATCAAGTGACTGTTGGTGGAAATATGGCATGGGATAGTCACACTGGAAACAATATAACAGATTCTCAATAAAATTAAAACTAGAACTATCACATGTTCCTGCAGTCCCAGTCCTGGGTCTATATTCCCAATAATTTGGTGATGAGAGGGGGTAGGATAGAGATGGGGGGATGACACACTTAGCAGTGCTCAGGGATTTTTCCTGGATCTGTGCTCAGGAGTGGTTCCTCTTGGTCATTGTGGACCAGGTCAGTGCTGGATCAAAGTGGGCTCAACCACATGCAAGACAAGTACCTTAACTCCTGTATTATCTCTTCATCCTGATGTCCCAAAGAATTTAAATCAGGACTTCAAAAAGGTATCTGTAATCCAATTATTATTCCTAGTGGCCAAAATATGGAACAATACTGTTTAGCCTTAAAAATAAGGAATCTCACCATGCTGTTTTCGACTCTGGAGAAGAATTGTTCCTCGGAACATGCGATAAAAGAGGTGTTGGAGGCGTCGGTGTCCTTGTCAACACAAACTTGGCCAAGAGCATTGATTCATTCGAATGCCTAACAACCCGAATCGGACGTTTACATTTGAATAGATGTGGCTCACTGCCTGCAGTTTCTATCTTCGTTGTCTATGCACCAACATCTCATTATGATGAAAGAGAAATCGAGAAGTTCTACATGGAGCTAGAGAAGTTCTATAAAGAAGACCACACCTTCTACAAGATCATTGTGGGTGATTTTAATGCCAAGATAGGACCGAGAAGATCAGCTGAAGAACTTCACATCGGGACCCACGGCCTAGAATGGAACGAACAGGGTGAGAGACTGTCTGAGTTCATCATGTCGACCAAGACCATTCATGGTAACTCACAGTTCCAGAAGGCAGAATCTAAACGATGGACCTGGGAGTCTCCCGGTGGACGATTCCACAACGAAATAGACCACATCATATTCAATTGACGGTTTTGCCTGACCAATTTTGTCCCAAAATTTCGAACGGGATCGGACCACCGTCTCCTTCATGCAAAATTCTACTTCACAGAGCAGGGAGAAAGGGCTGCAAAGTTCAAAAAGAGAACTCCCAGAATGACCACCAACTGGGAACTCTTTGGTACTATTGCGGCAACATGGGAAGATGCCATTGTTGACAACATTGACGAGGAATACGATCGACTGGTTCAGCACCTCCATTAATGTGCGAGGAACGCCAAGAGAGAGATAGTCACAAAAAATCGCCTATCTTCGAAAACTCTTGAGCTAATTCGCCAGCGTGGTTTGGCGCATGCCTCAGGCAACCGCAAGCTAATGTCCGAGCTCGCAAAGCAGTGCAGAGATGCAATCAAGGAAGACCTCAAAGAGAGAAGAGCAGAAGTACTGGTAGATGCGGCAGAAGCCGGGAAAAGTATTCGTAACGCCCGCCTGTCCTTCACCAACTACAAGACCAAGATGACTGCCCTCCGACGTCCTGATGGATCCATCACATCCTCCAGAACGGCAATGGAGAAGATTATCCACGACTTCTACTCAAATCTCTTCGATAGCCATGTCCACTTGCCGACATACCAAATTCCACAGGATGGATATGTCGTTCCCAATGTTCTCCCTTCTGAAATCCGACACGCCATTTCGTCGGTAAAGAAACAAACAGCACCCGGCCCAGACAAGGTCAGACCTGAACACCTGAAGAACCTGCCGTCAGTACTCATCAATACACTGGCTCGGCTCTTCACTCGCTACCTGTCTGAATGCAAGGTTCCGTCCCAATGGAAAACCAGCAGGACCGTACTACTGTTCAAGAAGGGAGACATCCATGACATTGGCAACTATCGCCCGATCTGCCTGTTGTCTGTCATCTACAAGTTGTTCACTCGAGTCATCCTGAATAGGATTGGCAGAACACTAGATGAAGGACAACCATGCGAGCAAGCTGGGTTCCGCAAAGGATTCAGCACCATCGACCATATCCACACAATAACCAAGCTCATTGAGGTTTCTCGGGAGTTCAAGATGCCACTCTGTTTAACATTCATTGATTTAAAGAAGGCCTTTGATTCTGTTGAGACGGAAGCGGTCATTGAAGCCCTAGCCAATCAGGGCATTCAAACCCAATACATCAGGATCCTCCGTGAGCTCTATTGCGGATTCACTACCAGGATCTCACCATTCTACAAAGAAGTGATCGTTGATGTCAAGAGAGATGTGCGGCAGGGTGATACCATTTCACCGAAACTCTTCAGTGCCACCCTCGAGAACATCATGCGACAACTGGAATGGGAAGGAATGGGAGTGAAGATAGATGGTTGGCAACTACACCACCTCCGCTTTGCTGATGACATTGTTTTAATAACACCAAACATCAGCCAAGTGGCACAAATGCTGGCCGACTTCGACCGTGAGTGTGGAAAGGTAGGACTACAGCTGAATCTTACGAAGACAATGTTTATGAGAAACAGCCTCGTTCCTGACGCCCCATTCGCTCTCAACGGAACGACCATCTCCGAATGCAACAGCTATGTGTACCTAGGTCGAGAGGTCAACATGACAAATGACCTGGCACCCGAGCTGCGCAGGAGGAAGAGAGCGGCTTGGAACGCTTTCAAGAACGTCGAAGAAATAGCTAAGAGGACGAAGAACCTCCAGCTCCGGGCACATCTCTTTGATTCCACTGTTCTTCCTGCATTAACATATGCCTCAGAGACCTGGGCCCTACGCAAACAAGATGAGAACGCTATTCAGGTCTCCCAAAGAAGAATAGAAAGAGCTATGCTTGGAATATCACGTTTCACTCAAATGAGAGAAAGAATCCGGAGTTCTGACATCCGTCGATGATCAAGAATCAGGGACGCTGTCTCATTTGCCAAGGTGTCGAAAATCAGATGGGCTGGTCACGTAATGAGATTTAAAGATGACCGCTGGACTAGAGCTGTTACCGACTGGATTCCACGGGATGTCAAAAGACCGTGTGGCCGCCCACCTACCAGATGGTCAGACTTCTTCATCAAGATCATGAACGATCGGTTTGAGGCCCTTCATGTTTCCAGAGCGAAGAGATGCCACTGGGCTACACTAGCACGCGACAGGGACAAATGGAGACGTTACTGGCACCCGCTCGAGCAAATCGACAACTAACGGGAAGTTAAGTGATTAAGTGATTAAGTGGCCAAAATATGGAACAATACTGTTTAGCCTTAAAAATAAGGAAATCGGGGCTGGAGCAATAGAACAGTGGGTAGGGTGTTTGCCTTGCACGCAGCCGACCTAGGTTTAATTCCCAGCATCCAACATGGCCCCCTGAGCACCGCCAGGAGTAATTCCTGAGTGCATGAACCAGGAGTAACTCCTGTGCATCGCTGGGTGTGACCCCAAAAGAAAAAGAAGGAAATCTTATCATATACCCCAACATAGATTAATCTGGAGTACATTTATATGAGATGAAATAACCCAGCCACAGGCTGGAGCGATAGCACAGCGGGTAGGGCGTTCGCCTTACACACGGCCAACATGGCCGACCCGAGTTCGATTCCTCCGCCCCTCTCGGAGAGCCCGCCAAGCTACCGAGAGTATTCAATATGCCAGACACAGTAACAACAAAGTCTCCAATGGAGACGTTACTGGGCCTGCTCGAGCAAACTGACGATCAACGGGAGGGCCTTTACCTTTAACCCAGCCACAGAATACTAAATATGTATGGGTCCATTTGAATAAAGTATATAAAATAATTTAATTCACTGAAGCAGAGTAAAATTGTTATTGTAAAATAAAGAAGAAAATAAAAAGTTGTTTGAATAGTCTGAAGTGTTAGCTATGTAGGACAAATTCTAGAGATATTCTGACCTAATGTTTTACCTATACTTAAGAATATTATATGCTGGAAAAATTATTGTGAACTCATATTGAGTGTTCTTACTACAAAAGAAGATGGGGAAAAGAGAGAGAGTGCAAAAGAGAGAAGAAAAAGGAAGAACATAGGCATAAAGCCAAATAGAAGTGATAAAAAGGTAAAGGTAAAGGCCCTCCCGTTGATCGTCGATTTGCTCGAGCGGGGCCCAGTAACGTCTCCATTGGAGACTTTGTTGTTACTGTGTCTGGCATATCGAATACTCTCGGTAGCTTGCCGGGCTCTCCGAGAGGGGCGGAGGAATCGAACTCGGGTCGGCCATGTTGGCCGCTTGTAAGGCGAATGCCCTACCCGCTGTGCTATTGCTCCAGCCCAGAAGTGATAGAACTAGTGTAAATGCTATGTTGACTATAAACTATACGATAGAAGAGAGATTATTTATTTTGAACTTCAGTGTACTAATTGAAAGATAATAGGATACAAATACCTGGGGATAACACTATCTGCTTTTTGAGATTTGGTGCAAGGGTAAAGAAGGAAAACATGAACACACTCAGTTCTGTGGTCTAAACTGAAAGTTATAACAGGAAATGTTAGTTTCCTACAAATACTTTGTTCTCTTCTAAGGGTGATAGTAATTGCCAAGTTACTGAAGCATTTGACAAAATTACTTGAGGGGCTGGAGCATCAGTACAGTGGATAGGGTATTTACCTTGCATGCAGATGATTCAGGGTTTATCCCTGGAACCCTCTAGGGTCCCCCAAACCTGCCTGGAGTGATCCCTGAGTGCAGAGCCAGGAGTAAGTTCTGAGTACTGCTGTATGTCACCCAAAATAAAAAAGACTTGAATTTCTTAAAAGAAAATATTAGCAAGACTTCTGCTGTGTATTTTAGTTTTCTAAATAATTTTAAGTTAAATAGACAACTATATTATGTTTGTTTCTGGATTAAGTGTTTTCTCAGAGAGGAAAACAGGAATTAGTCTAAACCATAAGTCTACAGAGATTTTTCTGGTCTATCCTCTGTCCCTCCCTCCCTCCCTCCCTCCCTCCCTCCCTCCCTCCCTCCCTCCCTCCCTCCCTCCCTCCCTCTCTCCTTCCATCTCTTCCTCCATTCCCTCCCTCCCTCCCTTCCTCCCTTCCTTCCCTCCTTCCTATCTTTCTTCCTATCTTCCTTCCTTCCTTCCTTCCTTCCTTCCTTTCTTTCTTTCTTTCTTTCTTTCTTTCTTTCTTTCTTTCTTTCTTTCTTTCTTTCTTTCTTCTCCTTTGTATTTGGGACACACCTGGTGATGCTAAGGTGTCACTCCTGGCTCTATACTCAGAACTCGCTTCTGGCTGGACTTGGGGAGCCATATGGGATGCTGGGGTTTGAACCTGAGTTTTCTACATGTAAGTCAAGCTCCTTACCTGCTGTACTATCTCCCTAGCTCCTGTCCTATGTTTCTTTGCCCTCTCTCTTTACCCTCTCAGCTGCAACTTCTATTGATTATGACTAAAGTTTGTTTCCATAGAGGGTAGGGCGTTCGCCTTACATGCGGCCAACATGGCCGACCCGAGTTCGATTCCTCCGCCCCTCTCAGAGAGCCCAGCAAGCTACCGAGAGTATTCGATATGCCAGACACAGTAACAACAAAGTCTCCAATGGAGACGTTACTGGGCCCGCTCGAGCAAATCGACGATCAACGGGAGGGCCTTTACCTTTACCTTTACCTTTCTAGTCTACATGTGAGTGAAATCATATGATATTTGTCTTTCACTTTCAGATTCACTTCTCTTCACTCAGAAATCGATTTCCCAATTTTACCAAAGTTGCAGCAAACAGCAAAATTTTATTTTTTCTTATAGCTTAATAATATTCCACTGTGCATTTCTTTATCCATATTTCTTTATCCAGTCATTTGTTGTTGGACACTTGGGTTCTTTCCAGATCATGACTATTGTAAAAGTTCAATGCACATAAGTACATATTGGACTAACATTTTTATGTTTATAGGGTAGATTCTTAGGAGTGTAAAAAGGATTTTTTGAAGAGCTTTCTCTCTCTCTCTCTTTCTTTCTCTCTCTCTCTTTCTCTTTCTTTCTTTCTTTCTTTCTTTCTTTCTTTCTTTCTTTCTTTCTTTCTTTCTTTCTTTCTTTCTTCCTAACTTTCCATTCTTTGACTCTGAAATCCTGGCAAATCATTCAAGCTCTCTGAGTCTCATTTCTTTATGAATATGAATCAGGACAATAAACTTAACTGTAGAGCTTTGGAGAGGATAAACTGAGCTACTATGAAGATGAAGTTCCTAGGAGAGAACTTGACACAAAGTAGATACTAAACAAATGGAAGGAATATAGGCCTATCAAAGGCAGCTGACCCAGAGCAGAATCTCAGCCCAGTTTACTGCCACACGGACTAATGGAAGAGGAAAACACATGGTCCAATCCCAGTGAGAATGTACCATGGGATTCATTATTAGCAGGAAACTTAGAGAATAAAGCCTTTTTGTCTCTTACAACAAAGCAGGAAGATGTGAGCCAGGAACTGCTGGTGGCACTGATTCCTGCCTTTTTAAAAAATTTTAAAAAAATAAAAAAAATTGAATCACAGTGAGATAGACAGTTACAAAGTTGTTCATGATTGAGTTTCACTCATAAAATGTGGTTCCTGCCTACTAAGACAGTTGCTCTGAAGGAAAGCCTGGCAGAGAGAAGAAGAAATAGGAAGTACACAGAGAGGTTTGAGGCCCCCAGGCATCTCCTCCCCAGCCCTCTAGAGCTCGCTTTTATTTTGGGTGTGTGTGTGTGTGGGGGGGGGGGGGGGCGATGCACAGGGTTGCCTGGCTTTATACTTAGGAATCAGGAATTACTCCTGCTGGTGCTCTGGTGACCATATGGGATCCCGGGAATCGAACCCCGGTTGAACGAGTGCAAGGCAAACACCCTACCTGCTGTACTATCACTCCAGCCCACAACCCTGTCGCTCTTGTCTCTGCCTTCCCAAACTTCACGTGAGGAGCTTCTGTGTATCCTTCCAGCCAATCATCTTTTCCACAAAGCCTGTTTTGAGTTGATATTTTGCTCATTCTATTTCAAATAATCAGAACGAGTGCAGTGATACTTAGAAACTGGGGAATAGCAAGATGGGAGGTTTGGTAAGCCACAGTCATTTTCACTTGTAGCTTTGAATTAGGGATGACAAGGCAGAGGGTGGGAAGCAAACTAGCTCCCTGGCCACTTGCTTCTAGATGCCCTGATACAGTGGCCTCAGAGGTGATGTTCAGTTATGTCTTTGAAGAGTTGTAGGCAATAGGCTAGGTATAGATGCAAGCAAGAGCTTTAAACAAAAAATGATAGATATCTCATCCTTAGGGCCTTTAACCTGTGCTCCTTAATTTTTGTTTTCTCTAGTATCTACCTGTCCCTTATAATAATATGCAGTTGTTTTATACACACACACACACACACGCACACACACACATACACACACAGACAGTACTTTCATGGATGAGCCATAAGGCCTTGAATTAAGACCTTAGTGAATACTAAGGATCCCAGTGAATACTTGTATTTAACCATATTTTACAGAGAAGGAAACTGACATAGACTAGAGAAACTGTCAAAGGCAAAAAACAACTTTTTTCAGTTCTTAATTTATTTAAACTATAGTTTAGGAAATATAGTTATGGTACTATAAATGTTCATGGTATTGGGGCTGGAGAGATAGTATAATGAGTAGGGTGTTTGCCTTGCATGTGGCTGACCAGGTTTGATTCCCAGCATCCCACATGGTCCCCTGAACACCGCCAGGAGTAATTCCTGAGTGTAGAGCCAGGAGTAATCCCTGAGCATCGCCGGGTGTGACCCAAAAAAGCAAAAAAAAAAAAAGTTCCTATACTATTTCTAGGGCTGGAGCAATAGCACAGCAGATAAGGCATTTGCCTTTCATGCAGCCGACCCGGTCTGCCTAGGTTCGATTCCTTCGCCCCTCTTGGCAAGCCCTGCAAGCTACCGAGAGTATCTCACCCGCATGGCAAAGCCTGGCAAGCTACCCATGACGTATTTGTATGCCAAACACAGTAACAAGTCTCACAATGTTACTGGGTCCGCTTGAGCAAATCGATGAGCAACGGGACAACAGTGCTACAGTGCATACTATTTATGTACTGACTACTGTACCAGTCGCGTTCCCCCTCCCCCAGTGTCCTTGACCTGCCACGAATGACTTATTCTTATTCTTCTGACTTATTTTGCTTAGCATGATACCCTTCGACTCCCTCCATGTTCCAATGAACGGCATGATTTTATCTTTTATGACAGTTACATGATATACCATTAAATTCCAGGTAGCCTATCTGCAAAGTTCATGTCAATAACCCCCTGAGCAGACCCAGTCTTCTAGGGAGCATTCTGCTTCCCCTGGCCATGACATTTATTGCTAATATGTTTACTAGATTTCTGATACAACCATAGATTTTTATTATTATTATTATTTGTTCTCTATCTTCCACCTGATAGTAAGAAATCAGTGCTCAGGCCTTTTATCCTCTAGTGATTCCAGCCTCCAGCATAAAGGCCCAGTTTAGAGGCAGGAAATGATTATGACATTTATCGATTTGTCAACATTGTCAATATATCAATATGACACTTATCAATGTGTGCTCCTCCAGGCAATTCTAGGCATGAACACAAGAACATTATCAAACAGCTTTGAGGGGAGAAGGGAAGAAGGAATTATATTTCCTCTTCCTTTAAGGTTTATCTTTTTCTTGGTGGGGGGAGGGTTAGTTTGTGGGCTACCCATGGCAGTGCTCAGGGATTGTTACTGGCTCTGGGGTCAGAGGTCTCACCTGGTGGTGTTCACAAGACTATAAGTGAAATTGAAGTGGGGTTGGCCTCAAGCAAGGCACAGGCCTTAAACCTTGTATCATCTCTCTGGCTCACAGGTTTGCTCTTTTCTCTTCAAATGCAAACTATAAGAAATTACCATAATGCCCATTTAATCCTCCCAGAAGTTACCTCTTCTCCTTGTTGGATATTTTGTACAAAGAAGGTCCCATTTAAAAAGTCACATTGTTGGGCCAGAGTGAGCCACAGTGGGTATGAGTCTTGCCTTGCATGCAGTCAGCTGACCTGGGTTCTATCCCTGGTATCCCATGGGGTCCCCTGAGCACTGCCAGGAGTAACTCCTGAGTGCAGAGCCAGGAGTAAACCCTGAGCATCGCCGGGTGTGACCCAGAAAGCAAAAAATAAAATAAAAAGTCACATTGTTTTACATAGAGTTTTCTAGGGTCTAATTAGTCAGGGTCTGCCTGTCCTGGAAACATGCTATAGATGATCTCAGTACATGACTTTCTGTTTATTTGCTCTTTGGGATCCGAAAAATGAGCAGTTAAAAGATGTTTGCCCTTGAAAACATGTTGGAGAATTAACTGCTGCCTTGAGATGTTATCTGCCAACTTTGAACCTCAAACACATTTTGTACCTAAGTCTGTGAAAATAGGAATTTGGTAATTGAAGCGTTGACCTGGTGTTATCTGATCGCATGCAGAGAGGCTGGGCTCTGAGCAGGAGCAGCGTCCCCCCCCCTCCCCCCCCCAAGAGAAAGCCCCACACAAGAGGGTAGTGGAAAATTTGAAGAAACCTTTCTTTAGACGTCTCTCGTCCACACCCTGAACTGTACGAAGTGGCTGTAATTCCCTCCCTTCTCGCAACCTCCCCGAGTCTGTACTTCTTTTAAAATCTTAATCTGAAAATTATACTGCTCGAAATAGAACTCAGCGATCCAGTCTTCAAAATGGCAACACAGAGCTGGGATTGACGACGGGTCTGGAGCCTATGTTTCGCTTGCAAAATTTAATTCTAGGACATTATTTTTGTTTTCTCATAACTTGTGCTTTTACTTCTTTCCCTTTCTTACAGCTTGGCCCCTTCAAAACGAAATTGTAACTCAGGTTTTTTTTTTAAATAGCTTCAAAGTGAGAGCCTGCATTAGAAAAAAATAGTTCCCCCTGCTCTCAAGGTGGGGTGCTGCTGTTTATTTCAGGATTTTGAGGGGAAGACACACCTCTAGGCCACGGAAAGGGAGAATACCACCGTCTTGGCAACTCCAACCCTCTACTTTGTCCTGACACATATATCCACTTGGACCCTGGACTCCACCCTCTGCTGATAAAAAAGTGCCACTTCCCTTCAAAGGACGTGTTGACTTCCTATGTCCACGTGTCTGCCTACCCATTAGCTCTGTCCTCTCTGTGGGCACCTCTGTGTCAGACACTTGTCTTACCCCTTGGGACCTATTGAACAGGTTGCTAGACTTCTGTCCCTAAGTGCTCCTCTCTTTCTTGCTTTCCTGCTACCCACCAGAAGGGATTTGTGAGCCGGGCTGGCGGACGCTCCAGCCAGCACCTCAGGCCAAAGGAACTGCAGAAATGGGGCTATTGGCATGTTGGCAGATGGTTCGCACAGGGGCTGGGACAGCAGCCACCAGCCTCCAAATGAGACTTCAGTCCAAACGCACACACACACACACACACACACACACACACACACACACACACACACCGGCTACAAACACAAAAGAAACCACTCCCTTACAGAAAGACGTACAGCTTAAACTGTAGGAGCTGTTGTCTGGGGTTTTTACCAGCCATGTGCCAAGTGTCCCAGGGAGCGGAGGGGGCTGCCGGAGCGTTTGCAGATTCCTGTGGTCTGAGTACACACCCTTCTCATCCCAAGATGGGCCTGGAAAAAAGCAGTCATGGGACAGGCCACTGATTTATGTTCTGATAAAATAACCTTTCCTCCCCCTGTTCCAGCTTCCCCAGAAGCAGTCTGTATTCCTGTGCCACCCCCCCCCTCGCCCCAACCCAACCTCTGGTAAACGAGGTCATACCCCACCCACCCTGCCAATGGGCTGTTTCCTTCCCCACAGCTCTCAGACTGTGCCAGACGGCGACGTGGAGGATGGTGACAGGCAGATCAGAGCGTCTCTTTAAGTGGAAGGTATTAGTTGTCTTTTGGAGTCAGCCAAAAAAACCTTGGTTGACATTGGAAAATTGTAGATTTTGATAGGGCCTCTCCTTCCTGCCTAGAATCCGTTCTTCCAACACGCGCACGCACACACACACACACACACACACACACACACACACACAGACACACTCTCACACACATTCACACACACAAACACACACACGCACACATTTTCATGCCTTCTACTGGGCATTTTACATTAACGGGAGGTCTGTCCTGAATTATCTGGAAGCTTCAGAAGATGACCTGTGTGGGCTGGACCTCATGGTGCATTCCTAATCTGTCATGTCAACACCCTTCTTTAAATCAGGCTACTTACTTTCTCATTTGAGGCACATTCCATGTCTCACAGAGGGGTGGAGATGGAAATTCCACTTGGGCAATGAGAACATGGATAATATCTTTTCCTTCCTTGTGTCCATTTCACCAAGTGTAAGAATCTTAAGTGTTGCCATTGGGCCGAATAAACTCCAGCACATTGCTGGTGCATAATAGAGGCTTATGAATGCCAACTTCTGTCCTTCCCTAATTACCCAAGCTTGTGTGTGTTCATTATAAGAGAATAAATGCTATTTAAAATATCCTGTGACCTTGGCGAGTTCTTCAGCTGCCCAGCATTTTCATTACATAGCTTACACAGTTGGGAAGATTTGGGTAAAGTCTTTTTGGGTAAAATATTATTGCTTGAGAAGGAAGGAAGAGATTGAGGACTGGAAGGGGTCATGAGATGAGAAAAGGCTTCTAGAATAGTGTACAGCAGTGAGACTTGAAGAGGGAGCTTGTGTAGGCTTTGGATGTTTCATGGCAACTTTTTGCTATTACCACCTTGGTCCCTGCCCCTATGAAATTTGCATTAAAATTATGTTATTTGCTATTATTCTTATTGTGAGTGGGTTATTTGGTGTGTGTGTGTGTGTGTGTGTGTGTGTGTGTGTGTGTGTGTTGTGCATTTGGGCATCAGGGTGAGAAGTGGGTTGACCTGAACAGATTGCATTTTTCTATTTAGCTCTCTCTGTTCTCTTGTTCTGTTGACTCTGTGTCTTGGCCCTCTTGCTTTCTCTTTGCTGATTTAGAGGTTCTGGGTCATTAAGTGGCGTGTTCTTCTTTGTACTACATGCTCTCTAAAGAGAACACAAATTGGGATTCTATGACTTGTAAACCCATCTGTCTCATGGACAATTGTATTTCCTAAGTGGAGGGAGATTATTGAGAAGAAAGGAGCTAGGGTTAGAAGGGAAAAATGAGGGAGAATTTAGCTTCCCCTCCTCCTTTAAAACTGTTTTTGGAAGAACATTGACTGTTGGGTAAGTTGGTCAAGTTAGCAATGGTATGTTGATTTGTGCTATAGTGAGATTGTTCACAGGACAAGGAAGCCCAGGAAAGTAAAGAATTACAGAAGAGGAAGGAGTGACATTCAAACAAGAAAAAGTGATTACATACCTATGGTGGCCCCATTTTGTGTTCCTTGCTCCACTAGTCACTTGCCTTTAGCAAAGACACCCACTTTGAGATGTGAGTGAAGAGGGAGTTTAATGAGGTCTCTCTTAATAGCTTTGGAGAATACCAGAACAGAATACCAGATCAGGCATGATGATCCCCTTTATTTGTGGTTTCACTTTCGGCAGTTTTAGTACTAATGGCCAGCAGCATTAAGAATATTGGGGCTTACTCAATGCCTCTTTTGCAGACCACAACACCCAAAAGGAGAGAGAGAACACAGGGGATTGCCCTGCCACAGAGACAGGGGGGATGGGGGAATGGGGGTGGGAGGGATATTATCCATGGTGGTGGAAAATGGGCACTGGTGGAGGGATGGGTATCTGATCATTGTATAATTGAAACCAAAGCACAAAAAATTGTAAATCTACAACTGTAAAAAAAAATAATATAAAGGGAAAAAAAAAGAATATTGGGGCTTGAGCAATAGTACTTATCTTGCACATGACTAACTCGGGTTCAATCCCCAGAATCCCATATGGTCCCCTGAGAACTTCCAGAAGTAATTCTTGAGTACAGAGAACAGAAGTAATCCCTGAGTATGTCTGGGTATGGCTCAAAAAAAAAAAAAACCAAACAAAAAGCATATAAAAGATATTTTGAGAAAGGAGAGAATTTATCTGTATAGCTTATTACTGTATATTGTTATCATCATTCAATTTTATTACTAGTTATTGTTGTTAATGGGCTGGAGCGATAACACAGCAGGTAGGACATTTGCCTTGTATGCGGGCCAACCTGGCCCACCCGAGTTTGATTCCTCCGCCCCTCTTGGAGAGCCAGGCAAACTACCGAGAGTATCTCGCCCGCACGGCAAAGCCTGGCAAGCTATTCATGACATATTCGATATGCCAAACACAGTAACAACAAAGTCTCACAATGGAGACGTTACTGGGCCCGCTCGAGCAAATTGATGAACAATGGGAGGACAGTGCAGTGCTACTGTTGTTAATCTCTTACTGTGCCAGATTAAATTCCATCATAACTGGGGCCAGAGTTATAACACAGGGTTCAGGTCCATGTGTCGCACTTGGCCTTCTTAGGATTGATCCCTGGCATACAATATGATCCTCCATGTACTGTCAGGAGTAATTTCTGAGTGCAGGGCCAGGAGTGACTCCTGAGCTCTACGGGTATTGCCCAAAAGGCCAGAAAAACAAATCAAAACAAACAACTAAACAAAAAAGCACATTCAGCAGTGCTCAGGGGTTACTTCTGGCTCTGTACTCAGGAACTTCTCCTTGTGGTGCTCAAGGGACCATGGTGGTTCCTGAGGTTGGAACCTGGGTCAGCCAAGTGCAGGCCAAACATACTACTTGCTATACTATCACCCTAACTCCCTCCTCCCCAACTTTATCATAACTATGTATAATTGGAAAAAGTATAGGACATATACTGTCCAGTACCACATGCAGTCTAGCCATCCACTGGTGTCTTATATCATCTCTCTCTTTGGGTAAAGGGGAACTACTGTACCCCAAAACCAAGATAAAGGGGATCTTGAGAAGGAGGTGAGACAAATGATGAGTTCTGTGGTTGCAATGTGTGTCAGGCATTGTTGGACCACACCCCTATGTGCTGACATTGTAGAGAGCCTGGGATGAAGTGCTTACTTAGGAAATCTGGACTTAAAATTCCAGGTCTTGGAGCTGGAGCTAGTACAGCATGTAAGGTAGCCTTGTTTACAGTCAATCCCAGTGTGTTACCTGACACAGCATATGGTCCCCTGAGCAAATACAAGAGTGACTCTCGAGTTCAAAGTGAGGAAGAGTACCTGAACACTGTGAGGTATGCCCGCAAACTCAAGAAACAATGCAGAGCAGAACAAAAATCCCAGTTTTCCTTAAAACTTAGCTGTGTTATATCAGGAGAGTCACTAAAACCCTTGAGTTTAAACTTCATTGCATATATATATATAAAATAAGTAGTTTTATGAACAATTTCATCTGAAACATACAAAGGATATAATTCAGCCCATACTCAAAGGGCTGGAGTGCATTCCTGAAGCCTGGTACCATATGGACTCCAGAGCACATCTCTTTGTAGCACAGTTGGGGAGGAACCCCTAAAAGTGTCTATGTTTCATAAATAAGCACAACTTATGGCACTGTAATATTACAGATTTTAATTATGATGATATAAAAAGGACTCTATGATAACAAATTACTGTAATAATTTTCTTACTAAAATATCAGTAAATAATTTTCAGAACTTTATTAAAGCTGGAAATTCCTGTTTTTTTTCTATCGAGAAATAATTATTGGCCAATGTATGAAAATTGCCACCTCTGAAAAGTTTTTAATAAAGGATGTATTAAAAAGTCTGTTAATTACTATGTGCTACAACCGTGAATGCCATATATGTTTAAATGCGAAAAATTGCTTAAAGTTGCTGCTGTGGCAAAGTTCTTTTTTTTTTTTTGGTCAGTGTAAAATATTCCTAGCTTCATGGTAACATTTGAAGGGAATCCCTAAAATCATTTTTGCTTATTTTTCTTTACAGAGACATAGTCCACAAGAACACTGGGAGCTGGGGCTTCAGCCAGGCCTAATGTCAATCACATAAGGATAATTTTGTTTATATTTGATGGGTCAGTTTTTGGGTCCAGAATCAGGAGTCAAGAATACTTCTGTTAGAAAGCCAGCTTAGTGATGAGCTTGTCACTCTTCCATGGATGAGCAAGTTGTACTTGCTTCAAGGGAGACCCAAGGTCTTTTTTGAACTTGAGGCTGGGAGAATTTTGGTTTGAACAGTCGGCTCGGAGCTGAACTAGGTCTCTCCTTTCCCAAATCTGTCTGCTGTATTGCTTGTCTTCATTACATGCAACTCCTGAATCATGCTCCGAGTCCTCAATACCTAACCATGGCATTCAAGACCCATTGGATCTATGCCTAGTGAAGACAGACACTTAGACTCTGACAACAGAACTGAGGTTACTAAACTGGCATGGGAGTGGGGGGATGAGGAGGGAAGAAGCAAACAAGAAGGACCTGGGGAGAGTGGTAGAGGATTTTAGCGCTTTGGAGGTGGTTGAGGTAGTAATATTGTATGCAAAGAACACAAACATTAATACTATTGTAAGCCATGGTGCCTTAAAAAAGACACACACACACACACACAAACCCAAAGCCAAAACCATAATACTTAATACCTACTCAAACCTGCATTTTCTCCTTCTTATTAACCTCAACTTACACTTCTATCACTCCCGTCCAACTGAGCCCTAAAGCTCATTATGCTTGATATTTTCACTTCTGTATCTTTAGTTTCTGCTGTGCTCACTGCTTAGAATGACCCTCTCCAACTCCACCTTCTTTGTATGTTAAACTCTACTCATCATTCAGTAGCTGCCATGCTACTGCCTTTATGACAGATATGTCACAGTTTATTTGAACTTTCTACTGTAGCACTGTAGCATTTTTGTCCCATTGTTCATCGATTTGCTCCAGCGGGCCCAGTAACGTCTCAATTGTGAGACTTGTACTTTCTACTATTTTTTTATAATTTTTTATTTTATAAAGTAGTTCACAATATTTCATTACATTTAATATTCAAACACCAATCCCACCACCATTACACCTTCCCACCACCATATTTTGGATGTTTCCATCCTGAACCCCAATCTCTGCCCCAAAGCAGAATGAAATAATATATTTTCTATTGTTTGTTATGAAAAACTGCTGAAAATGCTACAAATTCTATAAGTTCATGCTTATCCCTAGAGGAAAGACTGTGGAGATTGTTGTATTTCACCAGGGACCATTAAGCCCTTCAATAAGAGATCACGTACATGTCGTTAAATACATATAAGTGCTATATACTCGTTGAGCCTTATGTGATTTGTATATATATGTATATATATACACATATATATATCACTTGTCACTTGTCGTTCTGTTGTTCATTGATTTGCTCAAGTGGGCACCAGTAACATCTCCATTTGTCCCTGTTGTGTGCTAGCGTAGCCCAGTGGCGTATTGGGGGCTCTTTCAGGGTCAGGGGAATGAGACCCGTTATTGTTACTCTTTTTGGCATATCAAATACGTCACAGGTATATTGTCAGGCTTTACCGTGCAAATATATATATATTTATATATACATACATATGTATATATATCTGTAAAAAATATATGTTCCTCTAAGATTGGTTACCTCTTACTTTGAACCCTATCAAATGTGGTGTGGTAATCTTGGAGTATGCGTAGGGTGTGTGGTTTGAAGCATTTGAGGCCCTGTGGTCCAGGAATAGTTTCACCTGTAGGTGAGGCTCTGCCGGAGTGTGTGGAGAGCGACCTTGAGCATGGCAACGACTAGGTTCTGGCGGTTTTCAGCTGCTGGGGCTGGGTCCCTTGGGGTGGGGAGGACTCTCACCTGCCCACTCTGGGGAGCCCCAAGTGAAACAGCTTGGTGCAGGGTCCGATGGAATGGTTATGTTGAGCATCACGTTACGGAACTTTCTACTTTTTATAGATATTTAGGTTCTGTCTAATTTATGGTTTATAAAGTCATTCTGAGTATTTAAATACTCAGAATGAGTATTTAAATATTCTTTTGCATGCATGTGTTTTGGTGGCGCTAATAACATATGTACATAGAAGATATATCTAGGGGGAGCTACTAGCTCAGGAACATATGTTTTATTTAACTTTTGTTGAACAAAGACTCTTTTCCACTAAAGGTACCAATTTCCACTCTTTTTCTCAAGATTGACTTTATTTTCCAACTAGATTTTCCAATTAGATATACTAATTTTTATTCTCAAGATTTTTCTTATCTTAGTAATTTTCCTTATTCTTGATGATCCTGGGAAGGGTCAATCATTTACATTTTAGCCTTTCTGGAATGTGTTGAAGTATTATGCTGTGGTCTCTTTTAGTTGTCTAGTTTTTTGCACCACACCTAGCACTGCTTGGGGGATACTGTTGGCTTGGTGCTTGAGGGTTGTTCCCTGAGCCTATGTTGAGCTCAGGGAAGGTTGTTCCCTGAGCCTATGTTGAACTCAGGGAACCATGTGGTGCCAGGAATCAAGTTCAGGTTTCCCATAGATAGAGTTTATTCTTATTATGGTCTTAATTATCTCTTTTTCCTGATGACTGGTAAAGTTAAATATATTTCTTATGTCTAATGGTCTATTTATGGGCTATTTGGCATCAACTGTGGGGCCTCCAAAAATAAAATAGAAGGCAGATTTATTTTGATGGGCCAGGCGGCAGCTCCCCCCCAAAAGTGACCATGTTGCTGTCGGTGATGTATTTATTAGTTATCATGATATCTAGGGTCATCCTGAGGGCATGATCATCATAGATGCTTAGGGTTTGCAAATGAAAATTTACTTTTTGAGTTATTTTTTATGGTTTGATGTCCAGTTTGATATCCTGGCTGGAGCGATAGCACAGCAGGTACGGTGTTTGCCTTGCATGTGGCCGACTTGGTTTTGATTCTTCCGTCCCTCTTGGAGAGTTCGGCAAACATATACTCAATTGTTCCATGCAATAGAAAATACATATTAGTGCTATATACTCAAGCATCATTAGGCATAAGTATCACAGTGAAAGACTGATATAAACTTCTAATTATTTCTCATTGTGAATCTTCTGAGAGCCGTTAACCACAGATTATTCTTCTAAGAATTGGGTGGATCATTTTCCAAATCAAGATTTTTTTATTTTTTGGGTCCAAATTATATATACCCTCTTCTACATATCTCACACTATTTAAACCAGGTTCACTTTTTGTCTTAAGCTTTTGAGTCAATTGGTAGTTGAGTCTCAGTCTTTTGGTCTACTGAGCCAAAGTTAAAGTCTGGCACTTTGTCAAGTCAATTTGATTGAAATTGACTTCCCTCTTATGCTCTCTGCTTAACACTGCCTCTAATTTTTTCACCCTGCAGTGTACTTTATCTTGAGGCCCCTGTAGTTTATCATCTCTTTGTGTGCTCTTTGGCTGTTGCTGATGCACTTTGACTGTAGCTAAGCAAGAGATTCTTTTTTTTTTTTTTAATCTGTGACTTTCAGAAAGAATTGTGTTGGTCATCACTGTTAAAGTCATTGGTGCTGTCATTGCTGATTTACATTAGCCAGGATTTGAGAGATATAAGATATTATTTGTACTGGTGCTTGCCTTAAAGTTCTGCCTTCATGAGAGAAGATTAGGTCAAGCAATGCACATTTGCGACTATCACCAAAACAGTGGTAAGAGCCCTTTCTGTTTTTTTTTTTTGAGGGGGGTAGGGGTAGGGGTGGAGGATAAGGATATGGATCCCAAGTGATACTCAGGAGATCTGTGGGCCCTTTTGGGATGCCATGGTGCTGGGGATTACTTGAACCATCCTTGGGTGCTTGGAGCCTCCATGGCCACACTCAGTAGGACTTGGGGACTTTCCATTGGGTTGTACCTGGCAGAGCTCAGGAGACCAGTGCTAGGGATAGAATCAGAATGAGCCTTGTGCAAAGCATGCAACTGTATCCTCTTCTCTTTCTGATAAGGGTTCTCTTTATCCCAACATGCACCAATTCCAACTCTTCCAGATCTGTTATTTTCCCATCATTAGAACATACTCTTTGAAGTAAAGCATTATTTCAAGACAGCTCTTGTTAGATTATTTCTGTTATTCAGAAGGAGGAGACTGTAAAGTCAGTGACATCCATTACTATTTAACTAAGGATTTACTAATTCAATATCTGACCTCAGAAAGAAGACAAGAGGACAAATAAGAGTGGAGTCTGAATACAGAGACCAATTTTATTTCCTAAGAAAAATTCTTCTGGGTAAGAGGATTCTATCTTCATCTCCTAAATTCTGGGTGACAGAAAGCTGTGCACAGGCCACAAATCGCTTGCTGCCTTTTGTTATGCAACTTTTGACAAGCCACTTCATTCTTTTGCAACTTTCTTTTCTTAGCTGTAAAATGGAGATAGTATCTCTTTTGCTTAACTCACAAAGTAGTTGTGGGACCCAAATAAACTGAAGTAGGTAAAAATGCCTCATATAATCTAAAGAGCTAATCATGCATGCTATGGCTGTTTTAATAATAATAAGCATTGTTGTTGGAATGCTATGGGAAAAGGAGAAGTGTTGGAGACAAATAACTTACTTTACAATATTGCTCTGGGCTGCTGCTTGTGGATGTAGATTGCCTGATGAATCCTTATCACAGGGAGCACTTTTTTCTTACCATGCTAACAATAACAGAAAGGTTAAGCTGCATGTGTGCTATGGTGCAAGTGAGCCACTTAGTGAAAAAATGATTTTTTTTTGTTAAAAAAGTAATATATAAGGTAGTTAGCTTGAATTCTAGGATGTCAAACATCCTGTTTGGGTCATCCCCCCAGACCTAAGTAATTCTTGAAATAGATTTATTTTGGTATGAGGCAGATTCAGAACAAAGCACACACACCTTGCACAGGTGAATTTGATTTGTCTTGGATAGATTTTCCTATTTCACTTTATCCTTGTTTGACTTTATTGAGACATTGCTGTCACTGGAGAACAGAGCACCATTGAAATAGACCAGACTAGTTTGTTTGAAATCAGATGAACTTCAATTGAGTGAATGGAAGAAGTGTAAAAATCTCCTCTGAAGATACCTATTCTTGAATAAAATTTATTAAAAAGTGCATCTTGTTTTTGTTATAAAGAAAGCCCTAAACTGATTTCCCTGTTGCAGGCAGAGTCATAGAATGTTCAAGTTCAACCAGACAGTAGTAACCATTTAGCCCAATCCCCTCACTTTATATTTAAGGAAGTTGAGATATAAAAAGTTTGAATCACTTGCTCAAGGTCACATTGCTAGTCTGTGCAGAGATGCAACTGGAAGCTGGGCTTTCTGTCCTCAGTCGGGCCCTTTCTCTGACCTTTCGCAGCATCTAAGTTCTGGGAAACAAAACCATTTATTCAAGGGTTGCCATCTACAAAAGATTATTTACTGGTGTCTATAATACTGGCTTGTGCCTTTGAAAAGACAAAAATTCTGTGAAATGTAATTCTTCGAGACTACCCCAATCAGTGCCTCTGGAAGGGAAGAAATGCATCATGTTCTCTGGCACTGAGCCCAGGGCTTAGTGGCCACTCAATCAGTGCTGTTGTTGAGTGTTCTGTCTGCGACAATACAGGCTGATGGGATGCTGGGAATGAACTTTTAAAGCAGAATTTTTGAATGCTGGTGGCAAACATGGATCCTTTGGTTGTCTCTACATTTTTCCTAGTCTATCATGCTTTTTGTGGCTCTCACCGAGAAATATGCAATGTTTGCACATGTCTAGGTGAATTTTAGTGCTTTGAAGTTTGAAATCATGGGGCTGAAAACTGCTATCTCATAAGTACTAAATGCATCAGACTAATGGGTTCCAGATAAACATGTGGTAAACAAAATACCTTGATTTTTGTTTGTAGTTTTCTGTCTCAAAATTATGAAACAAGGTATTACTTGGATTTAGTACATGGTTGGACACTGCAGTCATAGTGTCCTGAGTAACAATGAGAAAGCTTTAATGCAATCAAAAGTAGTGATCTTATTTACTTCCAGTATATTGCGCCAAAATGCATTTTGATGCTAAGGGTTGCTTCGTACTCTTTGTTTTTATACCTTTGTATGCATACAAAATAGAAATTTTTAGAAAAGAAGAAAGCATTTATTTTGCATGCTATAATGAATTTTATTTCTGCACCTACTTGTAGTCACTGGTGCCCAGTTTAGTCAAATGCCATTGAATTGATGTGAAGGTCATTTTTTAAGATATGCTGAATATATAAATCAGTGTGCTCTAAGTAAAGCAGATTATTACTCTCAGCAGTATGGGTGGACTTTATCCAATCCATGGATGATATTCAAAACAAAGAATGGAATTTTCCAGAAGAAAGGAATTTGTTTTGTATTGTTTGGGAGCCACAACCCGCAGTGCTCAGGGCTTACTCCAAGGGATTACTCCTGGCAGGCTCAGTGGGACCTTATGAGGTACCAGGGGTTGAACTCAGTTTGGTCGTGTGCAAGGAAAGTGCCCCAACTGCTGTGCTACTGCTCTGAATCTCCAGAGGAAAGAAATTCTTCCTCTGGAGGGTTGGAGCAATGCTTTAGTGAGTTTCCAGCACGATGGCCTATAGAATTCAAGAGTCAGAATGCAGACAACTGGCTGAATCTACAGGCTGCTGGACTTGACAGCTTGCATAGTTGTACTAGCCAATTCCTAAAAATAAACCTCTTTCTTCCTAACCCTTCCTCCCCTCTGTCTCTCTAAATATATTTTATTGGGTTCAGTTTCTCTGGAAAAACCTTGACTAATACTACACAGTAGAAATTTAACATTGTGCATCAAGATTGTACATGCCCATATTTGTTCTGCACAGTTTCAACAGTGACTCATCACCAACTTCTGAGTTATCAAACTTACAGATGCATTGCTATCTTTATTTTTATTGTTTTACAAAGATCACTCGTGTTTCAAATTGACAAAAATTATTAGAATGCAACCTACAGTAACTTGGCAAATATATTTAGTGCGTCCCTTCCTATGAGTGTGATGGTTTGAAAATAAATAATAAATCTTTTCCCAAGTGCCTGTTGTCCATCTGTATATCTTCTTTGGAAAATATGCTTGTTATCACTTATTATCAGGGAAATGCAAATAATAAAAAGACAACCTGTGAGAATGGTCTACATCAAAAAGGCAGGAGACAATAATTGCTGGGAGTAGTGTGGAAAATAAGAAGCTTTCACTTTGTGGGAATGTAAATTGATCTAACATCTGTGGAAAACAGTATGAAAATTTCTTAAGATATTAAAAGAAGACCTACCATGTGATCTAGCAATCTACCCGTAAGTAGCACTTCACAGAACACACAAAAAATTTTTAAAATATATGTTCATACCTATGGCTATTGCAACATGATTTACCATAGTCAAGATTAAGAAACAACCCAAGTGACCAATGGTACATGAATAAATACATGAGATGTGGTATTTATACGCAATATAATAGAGATGAATACATACTTTTTCAAAGATGACAGAGATGGCTAACAGATATATGAAAAAATTTTCATTATCACTGGTTATTAGAGAAATGCTAATCAAAGAAGAATGAACTATTACCTCACACCAGTGGAAATGGTCTGTATCACAAGTGCAGAAACAGTAAGTGCTGATAGGGATGTGGAAAAAAAGAAACTCTCATTCACAGTCGGTGGGTTTGTTGCTTGGTTCAGCCTGTGTGAAAAACAGCTTACAAAATTTAAAAAAATTAAGAATAATATAAAAATTCCTTGGGTGGATTTGTAGAGTATCCTATAGAGTGAAATAAACCGGAGGGAGATATACAGACTCAGAATGACCTCTCTCATATGTGGGATAGAAAGGACCTGCATGAGAATATCAAATGTCCAATGGCAACAGAAATTAAGAACAGAACTGGTCTTCATTAGGAAGATTGGGGAAATGTTAGGGAAGGGAACACTAGACAAGGTTGGGGTGGGGCGCATGAAGAGCCTGGCACAGAGGCAGGCTGGGGAATGGGAGGGAAACTGGGGACATTGGTGGAGGTTATTGGCACTGGGGAAGGGATTGGTATTGTAGCAATATATTCCTGAAACTAAAGAAAAATATTTTAAAAAGTTACTATACATAAAAATAACAGAGCCTCATATGACACTGTGAATCTTCTTTTGGGTATCCACCCAAGAACACCAGCACATTAATCTGAATGGATGTTCACCACAGCATTATTTACAATAGTCAGGATCTGGAAACAGTATAAGTTCCCAATAACAGATGAATGGGTAAAGGATTTGTGAATTATATATATATGCATCTGTCACTGTCACTGTCACTGTCCCTCTTGCTGTTCATCGATTTGCTCTAGCGGGCCCAGTAATGTCTCCATTGTGACTCTTGTTACTGTGTTTGGCATATCGAATATGTCATGGGTATCTTGCCAGGCTTTGCCGTGCGAGCGAGACACTCTCGGTAGCTTGCTGAGCTCTCCGAGAGGGATGGAGGAATCGAACTCGGGTTGGCCATGTTGGCTGCGTGCAAGGCAAACACTCTACCTGCTGTGCTATCGCTCCAGCCCATATATGCATAAATATTTATATATACATATTTATTTGTGTATTTCTGTGTATGTGTGTGTATATACACACAATGAAAATCTACTCAACTATGAGAAACGATGATATCTTATAGTTTTCTGCAACTTGAATTGAATAGAATTGGAGGACGTTGAACTAAATGATTAGAAAGAAAAAAAACAAAGACCAGGTTACCGCACTCACATTCAGAGTATCAAGAAATCAAGCAAGGGGTTAGACAATTCCCCCCAAAAGAAGCCCTTAGTTATGATGAATAGAATTGTGATGTGAGGATGCCAAGGTGACCAAAAGTAGGGAAGGGACCTTGGGATAGTGATGGAGAGATCTTGACATTCTGGTGGTGTACATGGTGTAGCAGCACTGCCAGTATAAAATAAGAATATTGGTAGTATTGTAAAAAACAAAGTGCTTATTTAAATTCCCTTTGTATGTTTTAGTTTACAAACTCATGGAACAGTTTTGTGTAGTTGAAACAAAGCTTAGTTTATCTATAAATATATGGACATTGAAGGTGTATGTGCAATACCTAATTATGTTTGGGGTAGTTTGGGGTTCAAAAGTCAGATTATGGATGAGTAAATGACTGAAGCATGCCCCCCTGTGGTGGGGTGGGGGACTGACGGTCACAGCTATGAGTCACTTTAGAGTACTGTTTCTATTCCTTCAGGACAGGAAGTAGGGGAGGCTTCAACGGACACAGTGGAATATCCTGGAGGGGTAATGTGAGGCTAGGGCAATTATGCCAACTGGAATCTTCCCAGAGGGCTAATGCCTCTCTTCTTGTAGAAACATCATGGGACCTCAAGAGGTAGAGGGAAAGAGAACTTGGAAACCTATCAGGAAATACAGGAAATTTAATTTTGAAATTAGAGAAAGATTTCATTTAATGGAATTAAGGAAAGCATTGGGTAAGCACTGATTTAGAATGTAAAAATGTGCACAAAACGGCTCTCTGCCAACAACCTGTAGTAAGTACTCTTCCCTCCCCCTTATCTAAAATGGCTCTTTGTATTTTTCCTACTGAAATATTAAACTGCTTGGCCAGTAGATCCATCTTAGAATATGCTTTCATATATGGAAGAGGCAACATAATTGGTGTGGATTTTTCAGAATATAACTTTGGCTCAAACTACTAGGGATCTGCTGAGGATTTGGAGTAAAGATTCCCTTCCTCATTTTACCAGGTTGTTTGTTAAAGAAAAATAAATTACGAGAAGAACTCCAACTAGGAATAGAATCAGGTTTTTTTGTTTTTTGTTTTTTTTGCTTTTTGGGTCACACCTGGCGATTCACAGGGGTTACTCCTGGCTGTGCACTCAGGAGTCACTCCCGGCGGTGCTCAGGGGACCATATGGGATGCTGGGAATCGAACCCAGGTCGGCCGCGTGCAAGGCAAATGCCCTACCTGCTGTGCTATCTCTCCAGCCCTGAGAATCAGTTTTGATTTAAAAAAATTGTTAGCTTAAGGGCTGGAGCCATAGCACAGCGGTGGGCGTTTGCCTTGCAAGCTGCTGGGTTGGATTCCTCCGCCCCTTTCGGAGAGCCCGGCAAGCTACCGAGAGTATTTCGCCCGCAAGGCAAAGCCTGGCAAGCTACCCGTGATGTATTTGATATGCCAAACACAGTAACAACAAATCTCACAATGGAGACGTTACTGGACCCACTCAAGCAAATCAATGAACAATAGGAGGACAGTGCTACAGTGTTAGTT
Organism: Sorex fumeus; assembly: GCF_029834395.1. Lineage (NCBI taxonomy): Eukaryota > Metazoa > Chordata > Mammalia > Eulipotyphla > Soricidae > Sorex > Sorex fumeus. Next base: position 64,660,512 of record NW_026606059.1, read on the forward strand.
TAAATTTTTTTTTCTAGTGTTACAGGAAGTTCTTCCATAAATAGACTCAGTGAGGCAGATGTGTATAATGGCATCCTCCTGCAGATTGCTGGGAGGGATGTAGTTTTCTTTTCTTTTCTTTTTTAAATTTTATTTTAGGTGCTGTGATTTACAACACAGTTAATGATAGGGTTTCATGAACATAGACCAGTTCTCAGGCTCTGTTACCTTTGCCATCTGTTATTCCCTTACTGTTTCTTAATAAATTTTCAAAGAGCATATTGTTGCACAATTCTCTACTTCCTTTTGAAAAATATTTTATTATTATGGAGTAGATGGGGAAGAGGAGATATATAGGGCGTTACACAGCAGTAGCGCTTCAGCCACTATGGGTTTTATAAAAACATTTGAGAAGATGGGAAAGTTTTTACTGCTTATCTTTAAATTCAGCAGATGATGTTATTGAATTAAAAATCTGTACCTCTTCAAAGAGGGAGAAGAAAAGTGCCTGCGTTAGAGGCAGGCTGGCCAAGGGTGGGGGTGGGGTGGGGTGACAGGAGGGAAGCTGGGGACATTGGTGCTGGGAAATGTACACTGGTGGAGGGATGAGTGTTGGAATATTATATGACTGAAAACTAATTATGAACAGCCTTGTGAAGATCTATCTCACAGCAATAAAATCTTTTCAGTAATAAAATCTTTTTTAAAAATCTCTGTACCTCTTCAAGGTGTTTTTTTTTTTCCAAGTCTGTCTCTGACTGACTTAATGAGGGCAGTAAGGCTTAAGTAAGGGCAGTAAGGCTCTACATTCTAGAAGCCAATTAAAGAGACGGCCTCTATATGAGTAGACACCTCAGAAAGGTGTCTACTCATATAGCCTGGAAGGGTGAAATGGTTGATGGAAACAGCAAATGCTGAACTAAGCATGTTTTCCTTACATGGCGTAGGCAGTCATCAACAAGTATCTTATCTCAACCTTCAGAATTCAGTTGCTTTCAATCTTTCATCTTTATGCTCACATCTTAGCCACTCTCGTTCGCTCCTGGTTTAAAGGGAAATTCCTTAACTGTTCTCTCTGCTTCCATCCTTATTTCTGTAGACTCTATTTTCAGCACATAGTCAAAGTGATCATTGCATTGTTAGGCAGAACACATTCCTCCTCAATGACTTCCCATTCCTCTGAACAGGAAAAGCAAGAGCCTCTGTAAACATTTGAAAGCATGTGTGGTGTGTCTCAACCTTTTCCAACTGTTGCTACCTTCTGACTTTGTGTTCTTCCTATGTCCCCCACCAAACCCCCAACCCTTTCCTACCAGTTGGCCCCCTAGTCTTGTGTTGTTGTTTGCTCATTTACATGACATTTACCAGAAGCCCACTTGTAATATCCTGGGGATCCAAAGTATAACAATATATCCTGTGTGCACATATTCTTTAGTTGAGAAATGATGATTTATATGAGTTGGTTCTATATTCTCATTCCATCTTCCTTGAAAATCCCATTCTGGTCACAAAGATCTCCTTATTACCCCAAACATGCGCATCAGACATTACTCTTTAAAAATTTGTGTGTGTGTGTGTGCGCGCGCGCATGCGCGCGCATGTGCTCAGGGATTCCTCCTGGGTTTGTGCTCAGAAGACCATATGGGATGCTTTAGATCAAACTCGGGTCGCCATATGCAGGGCAAGTGACTTACCCTTATCAGATAGCTCTGCCTCCAACTATTCTTGACATTCCTTCCACTTGCAATGTGCTTTTGTGGAATATTCACAGAAATCTCTGTGTTCACCTCCTACGCCAGCCTCTTTGGGCCACTGCTGATCATATCTGCAGACAAGCATCCGTTTAAAAATCTAATAGTACTTGACTCGAGCAGGCATTTGTGTTTGTGTAGCTCCAGAAATGTCACCAACTCAGAATTCACTCTGTTCAGGATGGTCAGTGCTCTTGACAACCAAAGAGACTGTCGCTATTAGTTAATTTGTGTCAAAATATGTACTTTATTAAAGCTGGGCTATTTTATTATTAAAAAAAACAAAGGCTATAATAGTTTCATTAATCAAAGATGGATGTTGGGAAATTCATTTTGAATGAGTGCAATTTTTTTTTATGTAGGTTATTGGGGTAAAACTCAATGATTGGAATTTGGCAGATCTCCTCAATATCAGTTGTTACAAACTAAATTATGTCCTTTCAAAATTTACATGTTGAAATTCTAATCCCCATTGTGATTGTACTTAGAGACAGGAAAGAGAGAGAGAGAGAGGGAGAGAGAGAGAGAGAGAGAGAGAGAGAGAGAGAGAGAGAGAGAGAGAGAATTTTTGTGATTTTTTATACATTTTCATAAAGTAGTTCACAATAGTTTATTACAGATAATATTCAAAAACCCACCCCGCCAGAGAGCATCTTCCCACATGTGTGTGAATTTTTAAACACTTTATTAAAGCATTATGACATGCAAAGTTATTGTAGTTGAGTTTTAGACACACAATAATGCATCATCCATTCCTCCACCAGTGTTTCCAAGTTCCCTCCCATATTAACCCCATCACCAAGCCCATCCTGACTTTTGACTGACACCTTTCCAAGTTGGGTTGTTAAAATTTGGGTTAGAGACAGGACTTTAGAAAGATAATCAAGATTAAATAATGTCATAACCAGTCCAAATATGATAGGATTGGTGGCTTTATATTCATGTGCATTCAAGGAAAGCCAAGATCCTAGGAAAAGGAGGCTAATCCAGGAAAAGAAGTTTCTACCAGGAAACAAAATAAACTGGCACCTTGATTTTTGGACTTTCCTACCCCCTTTTAGTCACCCAGTCTATAGAATTTTAGGAAGGCAGCTTGGGTGAAATAGGCATTAGTTTACCACAGCAGTGTAAAATGGTCACATTACCATGAGAACAGACAATTTGAATAACCATTTGGCTACCCACTGATAGTATTGCCAACACTATTATTTATTTTTATTTTCAGGAAATGAATATTTTACCAAGTCAAGAAGACAAATGTAAGAGGAGGTTATTTTAAGCAGGTGATTTAATATTAATTCACAAAACATTTTTTGTTTTTAGAAAATTTAATACAAAGAATTAGAAAAATACTATTATTTTTGAGATAACCATTGTTTTTATTTGTTTTCCATTCTCTTGTATATTTAATAATTTCATAGTTACTTAGCACCTAAGATTTCTTCTTTCTTTGTTTGAGCTCACCATGACTATTCATTGCACATCTCTTATTGTTTTAGTTGCTTAGCATTATGGCTGTTGGCTGTATTTAGAGTTATAGCTGTTAGTTGTGCTTTAGTAATTTAAAGAACAATCATTGCTATTCACAGCCCAGTAGTTAATTTTGTGCTAATATCAATACCTATTTTTTTTAGTTCACATTCTTTAGTATTTTATGTCATATTCTTTTATGGATTCATCTTTCTCCTTGTTAAAGTGTATTCTTTAATAGTTCTTTTAGAAGGTGTCTGTAGGCAGAGGTAAACAGTTTTTTTCTAATTTCACAAATATCTATTTTGAAATTAAATTATTACATTTAGTTCAAAGTTTAACTGGGTATAAAATGATAGATTGATCACATTTCCCCTTAGTACTTTGTAGGTTCCACTGTATTGTGCTTTGCCATCTACAGCTACAAAAAAAAATTCTTTTGAATATAGTTCTTGCTCATTTGTGTACAATCTGTGTCTTTTATTTAGACATACATATATATTTATATATATAGGGGTCACACCCGGTGATACTTTTGGGTTATTCTTGGCTCTGCACTCAGGAATTGCTCCTGGCGGTGCATGGAAGGACCGTATGGGATGCAGGGAATCAAACTCAGTCGACTGCATGCAAGGCAAACATCTTATCCTCTGTGCTGTCATTCCCACCCTTGATACTTTATTTTACACTAGTGTCCTGCCAATATGGACTTGCTTTTACTTCTCATAAGTCATTACTGATCTGAGAACTCACCTCTTTGACTTTGTCGTGATCAGTAAATATAATTTCGGATACTGTTTTTTTTTTCTTTGCGGTTCCTTCCTTTTCAAGTTTTTGGCCTCTGATTAATTAAGTACTGAATATTCTCACTCACTTTCCCCCTATCATTAAGCTTTCCTATTTGAGTCCTGGGGGCAAGCAGCACACCTGGTAATGCTCAAGGGCTGTTTCTGGCAGTGGGACCATATGTGGTGCTGTGTATTCAAACTGAGATCAGTGTGATGCAAGATGAGTACTTTAATCTCTCCACTATCTCGACAATCCTAGCTGTCCTCATTTTTAAGAAACTTTCTTAATTTCTCTGTCATGTTACAGGCTATATCCTCAAGACTATCATTTTAAAATTTTTAATAAAGTTGTTTGTAGGATAACATTGATTTGTCCTTTCTGCCTTGCCACAGGGAGCTTAGGTTTATTGCGTTACTCCCATCACAGTGCTCCCATTCCTCTCTGTTTACCTGTAATCCCTTTCTTTATGTTCTGATTCTCCAACTGGCCAATCTCCTTTATCTCCTAATCAGACTCTGTTAACTTGTAAATATTGCTTTTCTCTTCTCCTTAAGTCCTTTGCACAGTTAATTCAGAGCAAAGTCTTTTTTGTATGGACGCAGGAAGACAGTTCGTAATCTGGGAGTTAATAGACTCTGAATGATAGTCACTCCTGTGCATATGTTCTCTCAATTTAAGCCTCAGTTGCCCTTACTTCTCAGCACCCCAAAAGCAGGGTCCTGATGAGGGACTAGATGAACCCAGGGCAAGCTGTGAGCTACACTGGCATTGAAATGGGTCAGACCGAAGTGCATAATATTTTACTATAGGTTAAGAGCATGGTCATGGACAAATTCTGTCACGATGCAAAGAGAAACATCTAGATTAGAACCCTGCTAGTGTTAGGAAAGATTAATCTGGCCTGAGCACTGCAGTCTGAGATATATAGCGAGATACCTCCTACAAGATTAATGTATCTTTTACTGTCTCCATACAAAATAATTAATATTAAGAAGTTGAATTAAGATGTTAATTAAGATATTAAGTTATTGGACTAAGGAGAGGTGAAACACCCTAAGTGGTATTTTTCCCTTGAGTGGAACAATGGCTTCCATATGTTGATTTTGCTACTGATGGGGTGTGGTGGTTAGCCCCAATGGATGGAGTTGGGGAGAGACTAGGGAGAGACCAGGGCAGCGAATGGGAGTGCAGAGAGAAGAGTGGGAGAGATAGGGGGAGATGAGAATTGAGTGGCTTAGTGAGACTGGAACAGGGAGTGCGGAAAGACTAGCATGAGGGACAGGAGGAGACAGGAATGAGGAACAGTATGAGACTAGAATGGGGAGCTTAGTGAGACTGGAACAGGCGCATGGGGAGAATGGAATAAACAGCAAGTGATTAACAACCAGCCCGTTGAACCACATTTTCTCCTTTGTCTATTCTGCCCATGGCATTGGCCATCCTGTGTGAGGGAGTGGCCTAAGACCATTGAATGCAGGCAGTGAGAGAGAGTTGCCTGGTGATTACACAGTTATTTATGAAGATTTGCTACATTCAATGTTCCAACACCAATCCCACCACCATTGTGCCTTCCCTCCACCATTATTTTCAATTTTCCCAATAACCTCTCAAGCCTGCCCTTATAGCAGGCTATGAATAATTTATTTTATGTTGCTTGTTACAAATAATTAGCTAAAATGATCAAAAATGTTTCCTTGGAAGAGTGTATGCAAAGGTTGTTGTATCTCATCATGGAGCCCTTAAGCCCCTGTAAGAAATTACTAACATGTTGCAGCAGTTTAAGCCTTGTGTGTTTATATCTGTTAATTGAGATTGGTTGCCTTCTACTTTACATGCCATCCAATGTGGTATGCTACTCCTGGTTTATCAGTGATGTAGAGTTTCAGATGTTGCTCCAGGAATTCAAAAATTTTGAATACAGCAGTAGTTAAATTTTAACTGATTGTAACATTGGGTGCCTAGGATGACTCATCCTGGCTCAGAGTTTGAAAGCATCTCTGCAACTTGTTGATCTCTTTCGAGATTCATATATGAGTCTCTGCATCTTGGCAGGTTAATGACTGACAGGCTTCTTGAAACAGGGAGATGTGGGGAGGTAGCCCATCCCCGACTCCAAGAAAGCCTGAAGATTTTAATCAAGACTATCTTTTAATTAGTTAATTATCTTTTTAACTAGGAATGTACCAGAATTTATCCTGTCATGACATTTTTGGTTCAATATATGTAATTAAGCTTAATTTGTTTTTTGTCTTAGCTTCTTAATCTTGTTTTATTTTATTTTTCTTAATGTTTCTACTCATTCTTTGCACTTTTTAAGGACAGCTTCTTTTCATCCTCTTTAATGTACTCAATTTTATTTATTTATTTATTTACTTAGTTTTTTTTTTGCCACACCCAGCAGTGCTTAGTGCTCAGGGATCATTTCTGGTGGAGCTTGGGGGACCATATACTGTGCCAATGATTGAACCAGATTGGCTGCATTCAGGGCAAATGCCTTACCCACTATGCTATCTCTCTGGCCCCTAACATACTCAATTTTAAATTCATTACTGTGTATATAGAAGCAATTTTACAACAGAATGAGTTTGTTTATGTTATGTATCTAATGGCTGCCTATTTTGGCACTATTTTTCTTCTTGCATTTTGAAATTTTTATTTCTGTATTCTTTTAAAATGGAGAGGATTTTAATTTGTTTTTCTTTACTGATTTTGCTATCATCTTCATTTTTTCTATGACTCCTCAAACCAGAGCCAGGATTAATAAAAGGCACTCTAGGCATATATACTCATAGAGTATACATGTTCCCTCAAAAAATATGTTAAAACTCTAACCCTGGCACATATAATAAAACCATATTTTGTAATAGCAGATGTAATCAAGTTAAGATGAGATCATTCTGGATTAGAATTGGCTAGAGTCCAAAGGCTGATGAATTTATTAGAGAAAGAAGAAGAAACTTTGGACACAGAAACTTTTCTCAGAAGACAAAATAGTCACGTAAAGACTGAGGCAATAGAAATTTAGGTTCTCTGTTGTAAGTCAAACAACACTTGGGGTCAGTACAAGTTGGACAAAGAAGGAAAAAAATTCTTTAGAGCCTTTAGCAGAAGAAAAATCCTGCTCCATTTTGGTTTTGGATGTAAAAATAAAAATTTCTATTATAAGTCACCCAATTTCCAACATTATTAAGGTAGCCCTGAGACTTACATAAAGGGTGATTTTGTGGAAATATTACAGAACCATTCCAAGAGGCAGATGGTAACTTAAGTTGCCTCCAGGTTCAATCTATTGAGACACAGTTGCCGCAGACGTTGGTCTGAGCTAATTTATTTCTGTCCTTCCTCTGATAGTGCCTGAGAGAATCCACTTTAACCTTTGACTTCAGTCAGTGAGCCTGCCCTATGAGCCCATTTTCCCTCACCCTGAAGGAGACAACCCTTTACCTGGTGCTTGAACTCAGAGCCCACCAGTCCTGATCTGTCAGTCCTGTCTGCCATTCGGCATTTTGGTCCCATCTGTAGTCTACAAATATATCTTGTTTTAGAGTGGCTTCAAGAGTCTTCTTGGCTTCCTCTTTAAGTTTTATATCAATCATTTTGTTAACTTAGAGCACATAAGATGAACGGGATTAATCTTGACATCATGAGTGGAACTACTATAGTTTTTAATACTTCTTTTTATTAGTAATCTATACATAGTGACGTTTCCAGAATGACAAAAAAAAAAACCTAGCTATTTTTTGTTCGTTTTAAAAAGCATCTTATTTATTTATTTATTTATTTATTTGGGTCACACCCAGTTATTCTCAGGGGTTGCTCCTGGGTCTGCGCTTAGGAATTACTTGGGGGACCATATGAGATGCTGGGGGATCAAACTCAGGTCGGTTGCATGCAAGGCAAACACCCTACCATCTGTGCTATCGTTCCAGCCCCTAATCTAGCTGTTTAATTAAGATAACCTCTCCATGAAAATAATATCCCATTAAATGGAAGTTGAGTAGTACTTTAAGAAGAACTTTGCAATGATAAAGGCCTTAACTATGATATATCTCAACCCAACAGCTTGGAGAATCATTTAAAGCATATTAAAGGCTTAATATGTTGGAATGCTGCATAGCCTCCTTATTGTGTTTCAGAATGGAGACAGTAGAATTGAGTAAGTAACTTCAAAGGAGTGTCTTGACTTGTATTCTAAATTCCCTGAGCAAGGAGCTTTATTTAAGAGAAGCTTGTAATCCACTGAGTAGTGTCAGTGGTTTCCATGGAATTTCATTTGGTTTCTGAATATAGCCTTAGGTTATGTGCTGTGAAGATAGTTTTGACATTTTAAATGATTGCAATTTGAAATAAAAGACATTTTCCATTGGAAGTGGGGGACAGGCAACAAGCCACCTTCCACAATAGCTAGGATTCATTTCTGTTACTCAGTGCTGTCTCCTGAGACTCTAACGGGGAGCATACCCCCACCCCACATCCACCCTATTCCTTTTGCAAGTGACACTGAAAACACAGTTAGCTGTCCTTGTGTTTGGGAGAGCATTGTCAATCTCCACCCATGTCACAATAGCATCATGTGTCTTGGAAATGTGTGGCTAACCAGTGATCTGAACAGTGTTCTTTTTTTCACCAAAGGAGAAAAAAAAGGATATCTCAAGAAATGGTGCACCATTGGGGGGTGTTTATTGAGAAGTGTACTTTTCCTTCACTGCCTTCTCTGAGGAAAATAGTTTTGGAATCTCAGAGTATTGTCAAGGTTGACAGGGTCTTAACTGGATTTAGAATAGCTCTTATTTGATCCATGAATCTCTTTTCCAACATTCCCAAGCAGTGGTTATTAAACTTTTGCTTGAATATCTGTAATTATAGGAAAACATTACTCATACTGAAATATGTTACTTATATTACAATTGCAGTACATTCCGTTTTGGACAAACATAATTGTTACTAAATTCTTTCATGAACAAGAGACTCATTTATTTGATCTAATTCTGACCAGAAATATATGCCTAGAAATTTGTTCTGATTTACTTTCTTCGGCTTGAGAGTAAACCTAGAATTTTCTGGGCACACCAACCTCTTCACGATCTAGACATTTGGTAGTGTCTCTAATGGATACACTTTTCTATAAGTAGTGCACTTCAGTAACCAAATGGTATTTCTCATATTTCTTTAACTTCAATTGAAGAGATACTCCAGGTTGGGTCTGGAATGGAGGCCAGAGTTGGGCAGCAAGCCATGGAAGAGTCATGCCAGGGCCAGTGAGTAACAAAACGTTTCAAAGCAGAGACTATTAATTAGAGAGAAAAAATAAAGTGGTGCCAGGGAGTTGCTGCAGAAAGAGGGTGAAATATGTAAGAGAATTAGCATAAGATTGGAGAATAACACTGAGGATGATGGCAAATAATGGGGGTGAGTTTCCCAAAAAGGGATTCGTTAAGGCCTGGGGTAAGAATCCACAGTATCTAAGAGAATCTCTGGAACAAGATTGGAGAAGGCTTTACGGAGTCTTCATGAAATGTTACTGTCTAAGAGAACATTTCAGCATTTTGTTACCTGCCTGGTCTGCATCGTTTTCTTTTTTATTTCCCAGTAAATCTTGGCCATGCTGCTTGAACCCTGATGTTCTAGGGGTTACAAGGGCCACCCCAAAGATGCTTGAGGGCCTCCAAGTGGTGCTCCTTAGGGGGCCTAGTTGTGCCTGGGTTGATTACATGCTCAGCAGAACTCTACCCTGTGTACTGTCTTTCTTGCACCCCTTGCCTGCTTCTGAACAGGAAAGAGGCATTTATTGCCTTGGATTATATGATTTGGGTTTGTGCTTCTTCACCATCCTGTTCTCTTTCCAAATAGGTGTTGAGTCTTAGTCATTTTACTTTTTTGTTTTTTCTGTTTCTTTCTTTTGCCACATCCAGTAGTACTGTGGGACCATAGGCAGTGCTGAGGACCGGCATCAGTCTAATGCAAGACAAGCACCTTACCTCCTAAGCCTCAGACCCTCCTATATCTCAGACCTCCTATATCTCAGACCCTGAGCCTCAGTCACTTTGATTCACATCTAATGTAGAGCTAGCAAAAGAAAAAAACTTTGTTTTAAGCTAACATTGATATTCTATCTTTTAGCAGCAGACTTATATGTACCAGCAAATTCTAACATTACCTACATCATAGATAAAAATTCTGGAGAATTGTGATCTGAAAAATTCTAAACTGATTACCTTTCTATGTTAAGTAGAATTTTCTTCTGGCTAAAGCCCTATTTCTTCCAATTTGGCTCAAAATTCTTCAAATATAGATATAATCTCTAATTAAATTGTCTCTCTGTAATCATAAGCTATAAGCTAAAAGCTAAAACTCTGATTTGGCTCTTATAGCCAATGACTGGCCTTGGACAGGTCTCTAATCTCTCTGAGTCTCAATTTGCTCATCTGTAAAATTGGGATAATCATGACTTGAGTGATTTAAATAACATGATAAAATAGCATGCATATTTAATATTTGGTGAAGAATATCTGCTTTATATACAGAGATTTTATTAATTCTTAGCCGTGTCACAATAGGTTATATATGACAATGAAAATTTATTAATGTCAGTGACCAACACTTTTGGTAAATGCTAGACATCCAGCGACAAAAGATGTCTTCTATAATATTACAAAAATTAGTTTTCTAGGTTCCATACCAGTCAATGCATATGAGCCGATCTTCCTTTAGAGACTTCTAGGCGATATAACTGTGCCAAGTGTACATTAATGTTAACTTTTAGGTATTATTCTTCTTGAAGTAGATGGATGTAATCTTAGTGAAGTCAAAAACTTTACAGTCATACTAGAAGTTACTAAGTTTGTGTTTGAGTCCATGTCTGTCTGATGTTCATGTCCAATCTAAACTCACTGTGGGAAAGAAATACTTGAGGTGTGTTTCAATTTTCCATTACCAGGTGAGTGTGCGTTGGGGAGCAGAGATTCCTATGAGCCATGGGACAATCAGTGTTGTGATTTATAGTAAGAAAACAGCAAACACCAGGAGGAGAGCAATATGACGAGGAGAGGAAAGACACACCAGTCAGTGCTGAATAGTCTTAAGGAAAGTAAGAGAAAGCCTGTGAGGATTCAGCAGACTCCTTGACTACATGTGGATGAACAACCATTGCTGCCAGGGCATCTAAAAAGGATGTGATTTCTCTAGGACTTGGGCCACCAGTATGCACGCTCCATAAAGATGGAGACTGGGACTGGAGACTAGGGGGTTTGCCTTGCACTCAGCCAACCCAGGTTTGATTCCCAGCATTTCATATGGTCTCCTAAGCACTGCCAGGAGTAATTCCTGAATGCAAAACCAGGACTAACCCCTGTGCATTGCCAGCTGTGACCCAAAAAGCGAGAGAGAGAGAGAGAGAGAGAGAGAGAGAGAGAGAGAGAGAGAAAGAGAGAGAGATGGATGGAGACTTCATGTCTTCCTGCTATGGTCCAGGTGCCTATAGTCTACAGTGAGCGTTTGTTGGGTATATGAATATATCAGTGATTACAAATATTTACTCTAAGGCCTTAGTTCTGAAATGGAGAAGGTTGCTGGTTTAGGACAAAGGATTTTCTGTGCTGCCTGCCTGCCCGCAAGTAGGCATCCTGCTTAGCACTTGAGGAAGATAAAGTAAGGAGTGATGTCTATCTGGCTTCAAGCAGAAACATTGTGTGGGTGTGATGTTTACTGTCTCCTTTTGGACTTTGGTTTATAAGACGGGCTCTGATAAAGTTTATTTCCTCTTGAGTTCTTGGCTTCCACAGTAGGAAAACCAAAACCAACAACAACAAGAACATCAACAACAAACAATGCAGTGCACAAAATGAAATCTTGAAATGGGAGCAGAGTGTTCTTTACCAAAGTTGGAAATGAATCAGTCGTATTGAAGGAAAAAAGAACATAAAACATCTAAGCTTATTGAAATACATTTCTTCACTGGGGATTTCTGCACTTGTACAAACTGTAGTTTAGAAATCCAGATATGTATAATTACATTAAGAAGAGTCAAATTTCATGTTAATTTCCAAGAGTCTCTCTTCCTCTAGGCTACTCAACATTGTCCACTGTCTCAGAAACAGCATTTGTTTTTCTGTGTCTCCTTCGCCTGTCAGCATTTCTTATTTATGTATCAGCTTGGTAGTTTTGGAATTGGATGGGTAGATAAATGGGAGATGATGGTGTTAAAGGAATAGCAAACTTTAATGAAAGAGGTTATTGGGGGTTTTCATGTACCCTTTTGGCCTTTCACTAAATCACCCTGTCCTTAACCTTATAGCAAATGGCTCCTTTATGAGTATCATCTTAATACTTGAAAAGAAATGCATATTATAAATAGAAGAATCAGCAAGAATCTTTCATTGTATTCCTAAGTCACAAACCTTTTACTTAACTTTTTTCATGCTCAACACATAATCAATGGAGCAGACAATGTAAAACTTAAAAAAATGTCCCAAGACATCATAAGGCGGGGCAGCTTGTCACTGGTGTATATTTAACTAGAATATTAATGAAGGGAAAAGCTCAGTATTATTGTGGTTAACACAGCTCTTTAAAACTTCACAGTGCAAAACATGTTTTATATTACTGCTTACCCCCTCGAAGGAAACGGTTGTTTCAAGGGGACATCGTGAGACCAATCTCATTATGTGTGCCACCATGGCGACTCACATATCTCCTAGAAATCTGAAATGCTTTAAACACATCCAAAGATTTCCACGGTGAGAACTTCTCTCTGCGGTGCTGCCAAGTCTTGCTCTGACTAGAGTAGAATGGGATTAATAATTTACCAGAGAGCTCTATTACTTACAAAAACAAATAATTGACTACTTTTTTTTGGATAGGCATGGCAACATGTAAGCATGGATATTGGAAACCTTACTTTATTTCACATATTTTTAGACGCTGATTTTTTTTCTTTAACAGTTGGAAAGGGGCATGAATGTTTCTTTCTTACTGACATCATAGTCTTTGATTCCAGTTTGTTAAGCTTGTATGGGTAAAGGTTCTTCTATTTGGGATTGGAAAAGAGTGATGAGGACTCCTGTGCCCAACTCATGCCTCCTTAACCTTCACGTGTACTCTGGGAGTTTTGGTATTTGAATTTTTATTTTGTATCTTGGGAACTTTGACATTCACCTATATACTCCTTGCTGCTTGCTGGAACATTTATGACACTTTGTTTGTGGACTTTGCCTTGCTATGGTCTTGAGGTGTGTGTGGGGTAATCTAGAACATTAATTTCCCAGAAGCAGCTTAAACCAATGAAGGCTGAGGACTAGACAGATACAAGTACAACTCTGGGCTTCTCAGTGAGGATAATTGAGGGAGAATCCTTTCCATCTCTCCGCATTCCCACAATGCAGGTATTTTTGTTCTCAAATGGCTAAACAAAGATTCATTTTCTTTTTCTTCCCTGTCTCAGGTACCACTCTTGACTGGTATTTCCAGGTCTATCATCCCAACTGCTTTCTACTGGAACTTGAATCTCAGAATTGGCTTGTGAAGGAATCCAGAAATCTTCAGGAAAGATTTCTGAACTAATTTTGGGATTCAAGCAGAAAGCATCTGAATTTTATTGAACCAGCCCCAACTTGTCATGAAAAGCACCATGCCTCTGCTTTCAATTTTTTTAAAATTGACTTTATTTTTAGAGCACTTTTACACTCACAACAATTTTTCACTGAATATAAAGAATTTTGATCTACTTGGCACCCCACAGGTGCCCCGACTATTAGGATCCCATCTTTCAGTGTGGTGCACTTGACTAGTCCAAGAACAGGGATATCATCCTCACCCCAAGACCATCATTTGGATCAATGTCTTAGGAGTATGGATGAATTATACCAGCATACACCCACTGTACTCCTTGCTTTTCCTTCAGGATCAAATCTATGCCTTTCTTAAAAAGAATTAGAAACAGCTCTAACTTAATATTGAAGCTGTGCTCCTTTAGCTTGCATCCTGAGCAGCTGCCGAGTGGGAGTGCCTGGTGCTCATTTGCTGCATTTCATCTGTGTCGCAGTGGAGGGAAACTATCCCTCACAGGGTGTCTGGGGGTGGCTATGCATACTTGAATGTGCAGGTATCGTCATGTGTCTTGGGATCTTTAGTTGAAACAGGCTATGTAAATATTATCTATTATTATTACTAATAATTACCCGCAGCTGTAATGGTGATAAAGCTTATGTGCTAGAGTCCCAGATGCAAGCCTCCTGGACCTGTGTGCTCCGCGGCGATGTGAACTGCAGTGAACTCGTCTTGTCAGACTGCATCTCCACGCTGAGAACAAAATCCCTGTTGCTCAGAGATGGTGGCCTGTTGTGCTTTACTGCAACTCAATCCTCATTTGCACTTCCGAGAAGTTGTTCACCAACCCCCTTTTTCTTTTTTAAAAACGTAGAATAGAATAATCAGCTATAGTTCTTGGTGGGAGGTCCCCTGTGGTCTGCCCTAGATTTTCAATCTGGCTGTCAGGCCAAGCCAGATTGTAGATGGGAGAGGAGTGTGTGTGTGTGTGTGTGTGTGTGTGTGTGTGTGTGTGTGTGTATGTGTGTGTTTTGCATTGGCAATTTTTCCTTTTCTCCTTTTTCCCTCCCTTTTCTTTCCCCATTTTCTTTGTGATCCGTTCAAAATGATAGTTCTTGCAGCTGTACAACTTCAAAAACGATATAACTTCTCTGCTGGGCTAAAAGCAGTGAATTATTATCTCTGGGTAAAAAGGAAAAGGGATGTCTTGGGATACAGGAACCCAAGCCAAAGGCTACTGGTTGAGAATCTTGGGCAAGTTTTGGATTTTCAATTCATATATAGTCTGTGAATACTGGAATCACTCCAGAAGAACAGATAGTTCCTTTTTTAAAAAGTTTAAATATTTGGACCACACTCGACTGTGCTGAGGGTTTACTTCTGACTCTGTGTTCAGGGCTCACTATTGGGGTGCACAGGGGACTATGTGTGGGACCAGAGATCAAATCCTGGTTGGCTGCATCCAAGACAAGCACCTTACCTGCTGCTCTAGGCTCTATATACTATGCTCCTGACCCCTCTAGACCCTAGTAAGAGACCTGATTTGTTTTATTTAAATATTTTTTGGCTTTTTCCAAGCCAATGTTCTCTCTTGAGCATGTATCTCTCTCTCTTTTTGCCTCCTTTTTCCACTCAGGGGAAGCTGAACTCTCTCTTTCTCTCCTTTCACATGTAAGTAAATTTCTTTAAAAAAATTTTATTTTTTAAATAGAATCACCATGATACACAGTTACAAAGTTGTTCATGTTTGGGTTTCAATCATTCAATGTTCCAGCACCCTGTCCATTCACCAGTGTACATTTCCCACCACTAATTGTTCCCAGTTGTAAATCTCTTTTAATAAAGATTATCTTGCATCACTAATTTTTTAAAAAATCATGTATAGATGAATGAATTTACCTTATTTCTCCTCTGTCTCCCTTAATGTCCATGCAGAGCTCAGTCAATCATTTATTTCTCATTATGCTCATCACATAAAGAATACTCACTAACTCTTTGTGCGTAATGAACAAATAAAAGAAAATAAAGGGGAGTCCTGGCTATCAGTAAGCCCACTGTTCTCATACTGAAGATGAGAAGAACTGAAGGAAAACAACTTTTAGAAAGTTGTAGAACTGATATACAATGAATATAAGGGAGATGCTTCCCTTATATTCTAAGGGAAATGCTTCCAAACTACAATACACCATCAAAATAGAACATATTGTTACTCAAGCATCAAACTTAGTAAGGTGCCATTGTCTGATATGGGAACAGATTGTGGAAATCCAGACAAGTTATTCATCTAGAATGGTGACTTATACATGCCAGGTGTTAAAACAGTTTTTAGCAAATCTACTTCCGTTGTCTGGAAAAATGAAATTTTAACCAATCCATTTGCCAAAGCAGGAGGAAGGCACTTCTGATTTTCCAAAACCATTTCCATTATAATTATTTCTTAGCCAGCTGCATGCTCTATTAGCAGTCTTCAAACAATAACCCCTTCAAATGACTGCTTATTTCCCAGGCAATTATGTTTTTATTGACTGCCTCCTACCAGAATGAGGCTAACATGTTCTAGACAAATATTAGTTTCTATGAAATATGGTTGGAGAAGTGGTCACTAGTCTCTGGGTAGGAGCTGCAGTCATGGAAGGATATTTTTTTTTAAAAGCCTAGGGTCTGGATATATACAGAAGGGATACATACCTTCACTAAGTTTCCCTTTATTGGAGTGAGGCGGGGGTCTTGTGATTCAGATTAGAGACCAGGTGCCAAGGCTTAGAATGCCAATTAGAGACCGAAAAGTGCATTAGCTATTACTTCAGTCTGGCAGGCTCTAGACAGACACATAATAATGATATTGCTGTGCCCTTAAGTCAGCTGCATGCTGAGGAAGTTGGTTCAGCTTTGGGAAGCCATCCTTCTTTTAAGGTAGATTTATTTCTTCTTGCACCTGGTTTGCCATCCAAGAAGTACTAATAAATACTCAAAAATATCAACTCAATATCCATGGTCAAATAAGACACCTTTAAAAGCAGTGTTTATTTGAACAAAGGCAAACAGGTTAAGATGGCCCTTTTCATCTTCTTGGCTGTGGTCATTCTTGGAAATTTCCAAGAACACGAATCCTCTGTTTAGTATCTTAATCTTCTGAGAACATGGAGAGGATGTTGGAGAACTCTATCTAATTTTGAGAGATAAGCCTTTGAAAAGAATCTTTTGGTGGTTTCCCAGAGTTCAAGAATTTGTGATTTTTAAAAAAATTGAATCACAGTGAGATAAACAGTTACAAAGCTGCTCATGATTGGATTTTTGTCATACAATGTTCCAACACCCATTTCTCCACCAGTGTACATTTTCCACCACCAATGTCCCCAGTGTCCCTCCCTCTACCTCCCCCCACCACAGCCTGTTCCTATGGCAGGCACTTTCATTCTCTCTCTCTCTCTCTCTCTCTCTCTCTCTCTCTCTCTCTCACTTTTCTCTCTCTTTCTGGGCATTATGGTTTGCAACACAGATACTGAGAGGTTATCATGTTGTTCCTTTACCTAATTTCATCTTGCAGTCCTTATCCATAGTGTTTATTTCCAACTATCTTTGTCATAAGGGTCCCTTCTCTATCCAAACTGCCTTCTCCCCCAGCGCTTGTGGTTTGAGTGCTTTTATGACTTCCTCAGGTAATTTTTTTCTGCCTAAGGAATGGGATAAATTATGGAAACCTTTCTACCATGTTTGACTTCTTGAATTTATCTCAACAAGGAAGTTTATCATAGTGATCAGTCCCCACGGTGGTTTTAGGGACATCCAAACACTATTTGGGACTTGAGAAAATGAATCACTGTACCACTGTCATCCTGTTGTTCATCAATTTCCTCGAGCAGGCACCAGTAATGTCTCCTTCATCCTAGCCCTGAGATTTTAGAAAGTGGTACATTCGAGGCTCCTCAGGGTCAGGGAAATGAGACCCATCATTGTGAATGGTTTTTGGCATATTGAATACACCACGGGGAATTTGCCAGATTCTACTGCGTGGGTAGCCTGCCTCAGTAGCCTGCTGGATTCTCCAGAGTAAGAACTAGATAATATGATTTGCAGCAGCACATTTCCCGGAGCTGGGTTTTATAGTCTCTGGGTCTTGGCTGTTGATGGGGATTACTTGGCACCGGGGGCAGTTGGTGGGTGTAACGCCTATGTACTGGAAGATGGGGGATCTGGGTGAAGGAGGCCCAATCCTGGTCCGAGCAGGCCCAATCCTGGTCCGAGCAGGCTTGGAGATCACAGGCCCGGGTCCCGCATGCCTGGGTTACTTCATGTGTGAGGCTCATCCGAACGTGTGGAGAGTGGTCTCAGCATGGCTGTGACTGGTTCCGGAGGTCTTCAGCTGCCGGGGCTCTGTTCGGGGCAGGGATGGAAACTCCAATGAATATCAAATAATATATCCATGATCATTATCACTTTCTCCCCCACTTCCCACCCTACCTCTTTGTGAATGCTAGACCTGCTCTGTATTACACTGCTCCCCAATTGACTTTCTGAGATCTTACAGTGCATTTTAGTGGGAAATGTCCCATCTGATTTAGAACAGGGAAGGCCTGACTTGGAGGCCTCAGAAACTTTGGGTAAATCAGTGTAAACAATATTCATGTCTAAAAACTTTTGATCTTGCACAGGAGTTTGGAGAAGTCTTTATCTTTTTTTGATGTTGTATGTGCATATGTTTTTAAACTTTATTCCTTTTGTAGCTTAAGCAGTGCAGAGACTGGAATGCCAAGGAGGAGGAAGAGAACACAGAAAGTTAAGCTCCTCCTAATCATGAACTGACTTTTTCCACAGGCCCAATTGCTGGGACTTGAAGTCCAAGAAAGTTTCCACCTGCATGATGGAAAATGCCAAGTAGAGAGAGAAGAGTTCTGTGTTCCATACTTGCTTGGTGGGGGGCCCTCCCGCTGGACACGTCTTTCCTGGCAGGGAGAGGAAGAGCCAGAAATACAGCTTTTCAACTTTGTTATCAGTAGATGTTTTGGGAGACTAGAGTGGGTTTGGGTTTGGTTTTCAAATGAGTGATTAGCATCTCTCTAAGAAGGTCAGGGAGAAAGCAGCTTGGGGGCAGGAGGAGGGGTAGATCTCACATAGCTGTCGCTACCTCCCAAGGAGGCCCCAAAGGGCTTGGATGTCCATCAAAGCAGGAATTCCCAGAGTGCATGGTCAGGAAATTCTGAGGACAAAGTTTTGTTTGGAGAACTGGATTATAAACATCATTAACTGAACAACAGAACACAGCTTGCTGTTATTTAGATAGATTTAGAAAGGCTTGTCAATGGCTTTTCCCATTGTCAAGATGTCTCAGATGTGTTCCATACTCTTCAGAAGTAGGCACATATGTATTTGGTATATGTGCTTTACACCATTACCTAGTTCACTTTGTAGCCACAGCACAATGGTCTGCACAAAATAGGGATTCAATCATATTTGTTGAATGAAAATATTGGTGAAGTTATTAAAGTTCTGATGTCACAACTTCCTGGTTTAGAATCAGCTAAGTCTCTTAGGGTCTTTGAGTCACTCCTCTCCTCTCTTGTCTTCTACCAAAAATCTGACAATTCATTGCCCTTTTATTGCTAAAGGCATCTGGCAACCTTAACTTCTTTGTAATTACAAAGATGAAATTGATGTTCCAGAGCAATTGAGAACAAAGGTGAGACCACAAAAGCTTCTTCTGTCTGACAGAGGAGCTGCTTTAGGGAAGGACCCTGTTGGCTGAACTTGCAGCAACTATTTGATAAACCAGTTACTGGAGGAACTGCAGCCAGCTGCCTGGGGAGAAGCTCATCTATGATGTGGTTTTAAGAACATTTTGGTTTCTCATGGCGTTTCCTCTGAATTCCAATAGCACCTTCTTTGTCCTTTTCTTCCATCACCTCACTCAAGAAAGAGCAAAGGGTTCAGGGTTGCAATTCCCACATTTGAGTGTGCTCACGGCTCCCTTTTTGATTTGTGTCTTTAGTAGAGCCACTAAACTCCACTGAGCTTTAAGATCACCAACCCCAACAAAATGGGGTTGGTTATCAGCTTATCTCATAGCATTTTGCTAATAAATAAGATAATAGATGAAGAAATTCTTGTCAATCTATAAAGCAACATGTAGATATTAGTTATATTTTATTTTATTATTTATTTATTTTTGCTTTTTGGGTCTCACCCAGCAATGCACAGGGGTTACTCCTGGCTCATGCACTCAGGAATTACTCCTGGCAGTTCTCAGGGGACCATATGAGATCCTGGGAATCGAACCCAGGTCAGCTGTGTGCGAGGCAAACGCCCTACCCACTGTGCTATCACTCCAGCCCCTAGTTATGATATTTTAGATATGTCTGCTAGATTGTTCATTTTTTTAAGGCAGGAAGCTATGTGATCATTGCTTTGTGTTATAGTATCTAATAGATTTATCAAAAACAAGTAATGAGTCATTGTCCTGATAGAATTAACATTAACAAACTTTATACCAAGAGCAATTATTCTTTGCCGGGACCAAGAAACTTAGGGCAGTAAGGACATTAGGAGAGGGGAGTGCACAAGGGTGGAGGAAAAAGAAAGAGATAAGAGACACCAGAAGTAAAGGGAAGTATCAATCATTCCTTCTTGCAGAATAAGAAGGGATGATTGGGAAGCTTGTTGGGAGTAGTCTTAAGATCCTGCATGCTTTCTTTGGGGACAGCCAAGCAAGCATGCTATATGAATTCATCATATATATGTCTACACACAGACACAGGGCTGGAGCAATAGCACATAGATGGGCATTTGCTTTGTGCACTGCTGGCGCGGCTGAACCGGGTTCAATTCCTCCACCCCTTTCAGAGAGCCTGGCAAGCTACCGAGAGTATCTCACCTGCACAGCAAAGCCTGGCAAGCTCCCTGTGGTGTATTCGATATGCCAAACACAGTAACAACAAGTCTCACAATGTAGACATTACTGGCTCTGCTCAAGCAAATCGATGAACAACAAAAGGACAGTGCTACAGTGGTACACACACACATATATAGCACTGTAGCACTGTCCTCCCTTTGTTATCGATTTGCTCGAGTGGGCACCAGTAACATCTCCATTGTGAGACTCGTTGTTACTGTGTTTGGCATATTGAATATGAGACGGGGAGCTTGCCAGGCTCTGCCGTGCAGGCGAAGATACTCTCGATAGCTTACCAGACTCTCCGAGAAGGACAGAGGAATTGAACCCAGGTCAGCAGCATGCAAATGCCCTACCTGCTGTGCTAGCAGACCTGAGTTCGATTCCTCCAACTTAGATTTCTCCACCCCTCTCAGAGAGCCGGGCAAGCTACCGAGAGTATCCTGCCTGCATGGCAAAGCCTGGCAAGCTACCCGTGATGTATTCGATATGCCAAACACAGTAACAATAAGTTTCACAATGTTACTGGACTCACTTGAGCAAATTGATGAACAGTGCGAGGACAGTGACAGTGACAGTGACAGTGACAAGCTCTCTCTCTCTCTATATATATATATATGTATATATATATATATAAAATATTTTTCTGTACCAGGGATCAAACTCAGAGTCTTTTATGTGCAAGAAAAGCACTCTACCACAGACTCTGAGCTGCATCCCCAGTCTCACTTGAAGACTTGAAAGATGTATTGACTGATATAATCACTGCTGTGGAACAGCTCAAAGTATTTTAAAAGAAAGATTTATTAAAAGAGGTTATATAAAGCCCAAATGAGTTTACTAGGTTTGGAGAGCAGCCAAAAGATTTCTCTTGATGGTTTCTGTCAGTGACATAGGTTTGGTCTCAATTAATGTTTACGTGACATTCACAGAAAGAATGTGTGCACATGCAGACACACACGCACATTTTTATGAAGGAAAGAAGACATCTAATTGATCTCTAATATTTTCATTGAACTAAAAAAGGTTGACCTCTAAAGGACTTAATTGATAAAGGACAAGCATTTGTTTCATAACTTCAAAGTAATTACTCAATCTTATAGCATTAATTTAAGGTTGTTTGTTTTTTGGAAAATAGATGCAGAGAATGTAAGGATCTCTTATTCTAACACTACCCTATGGAACATGAGGGCACAGTTAGGCCTTTATCTCTTCTTTTATACTTACAAATATGACAGAGCTAAGCTTTGACACTGGGATTTTAAACTTTGCTTTGTCCTTCAGGGTTCTTCACAACAAGTTAACATGCGTTGTGTTTGTGACTTCAGCAATTTTGAAATGTCAGGTAGGGAAGGAAAGGCATTAGATAACAAAACAAAAAGTTGAATTTTCTTTGTCCACAGAACCAAATGCTTCATTCCCATGGGAAGTTAAAAAAGAGTTTTAGTTCTATGAGCTAAGGCTTGATGCTTTTATTTTGTCTAGGTATGGATAGGGAATGATGGCAGTAATAAGGGGTGATAGGGGGCAATGGAAGAGTTCAGGAGGTCTTATTTATTTAACTGAATGCAGTTTAGAGTCAAGTATGTATTTTGATGATCTACTGAATTTAGAAAGATTTTGTTAGACCATATGGGTATGTTTTTAGTTTAAATGAAGGTCAGTGTGATCTGTTAAGAGTTGGTTGCTTAAATGTTCCTTCTATCTTGCAAGGCAATCCAGGGATGGTTTAATCCTTGATGACAGTCACTGCCTGAAGGGTTGGACTAGGCGTTACCAGCTTTGTCAAAGTGTGTGCTGGCTCTGTATGACCAACCCTTTCCTCTTTCTTCTGGGTCTTATTTGTGTATCTGCTGCATTATTCTTTGTGTCTGGCATTGGCACTTCTGCCTGGGAGTTCTCTGACTGTGGGTTTGGGTGGGGCAGCAAAGACAAAGATGAACATTACTTCTGGCTGCCTCCCAAGCAATTCTTCCAGTGGTAGCAGACTAACACCTGTGGGAAATTCACTAAAGGCTAAACAGAACCTGGTGGAATAAATCTGTCTCAATGACTCCCGGCCCTAGCTTTTACTATGTTCTCTATACTCATTATTCTCATAAGATAATCACACTCATTTGTTGATCCCAAAGATTTGTCTTTCTACTCATATTGCCACCATTTGTTGTGTGGTGTCTATGTCTATTTGTGCATCAAAAATGCTTTCTATCATCAATTAAAAATCTGCAACATGAGGATGACCATTGATTTGATTGTCTCTTTCATAATGAGCATCGTACGGGGAGTGAAAGGCTTATGCATGATTACATACATTCCTAGGTCGAGGGATGGAGACTGCTTTGTTACTGAACAACGTTGTTGCTTAATAAAGATTTGGAGGATATGAAACTGAATAATATCAGGCTTATCTGTGTGCCAGGAAACTAAGAAATAGTAATCATAAATGGTGAATGTATTAATTAGAGACCCTGCTAGAAACTCAGTGGTCATATAAACACAAGACTACTGATAAGCTAAGAGGAGTTTCTGTTTTACTTTTGACACTTATCTTTGATAGGACCAGCATTCAATATGGTAGCAAATGTAGGCTTATGATCTTTAAATTCTTTGAGGAAGAAAAGACTTGTGCATTCCAAAACCAACTTGGAAAAGTTTATCTCTTTGCTAGATCAAGTAGGGTTCTCAGATATCAGTCTGAATTCTTGAAACCACGTTGAAAACCTTTTTCAAGTTTCTTTTTGGATTAATAATTCAGTACTAAGCTATGCATTCCTGTCCCCATCACCCCATAAAACTGGCTTTACCACTAACAAATCTGCTCATTATTTGTAAACACAGTTCTTTTAATTTCTGACTGACTCAGTTTCTCCTCAGAATATTGTATAATTTCAATGATGAGTTGTTATTGCTTTACAATAAGATAGAAATTTATTGGTGTTCATACTCTTTCTAAATGAGCCCACCTTGACTATACATCACTAATTTATAACTCAAGATCTATGTACACCTGATATCAGTTTTAGCCTACAACATAGACTAAACTCCAGAAGAAGCTAAGAAGCTGAGTAAGTAGGCAGCATGATAAGGGAAACCTGCAAACCCTGATACCTCTTATTCTGTCCAAAGATGGAATTCAAGGGGAAACAAAAATATTTCCTTTATAATGCTGACCAAACATTGACTTTGTGAGGCAATTTTTGGGTAAGATTATTATAGCCACAGAATACAGCATCTCTATTATGAAGAAAGAACTACTCACAAATATCTACATTTGATGAACTTGAAATGTGATTTAGAGTTTATATCAATTTTGTTTAAACTATTTTCATAGAACATTTACTAAAAATACTAGTAATCCTAATTTACAAGGATGAGCTGGATGACACAGCCAGCTCTCCAAAGAACTTACCAGAAGCTCTGTCTACAGCATATGAAGAGTTCTACATTTAATCTTTAATATGATACTGTGAGAATCTTGATTTCACACACATTATTTAGCACAACACTATATTTCTTCATGTCACAATAGTTAATTATTGAAATATATATGTATATATATGTATTTTCATATTGGTGCCATACAATTTGCACTATTATCTATGGACATTGGATAATCTCAAGTTTACTACTGATCTCTTTTCAGACTACTTTTTTAAGAAAATAAATATCATTTTCAGTTTTGTGTAGAGGAAAGAAGAATCTGTATAAACTCAAATTATTACAATATTAAATTTAGCAAGAACTTTAAGGTTTGTCTACTGCCTCAAAGGTAGTAGGTAAACTTCTCTTTTTTGCTAATCTGAACTTTTTTTCCTTGTTCAGGTATAACTCAAATCTCAACTGTTTTCCTGTGTCTCTCTTAACCAACTGAAGCTCTTCTCCAACTCCCTAAACACTGATTTGTATGGTCATATTTTGACAGTCACTATGCTTTTTACTGTTACTATTCCTCACTTTTGTTTCAAGTAGCCCTGTGAGAAATCAAAGGTCTAACCTCTTTTGTACTCTTTGAATTTATAGCCTAGAACCCTGCACAAAGTAATTAGTAAATAGCTTGTATTTGTAATTAATTTGTTTTTTTTTTCTGTGTGAGGTGTTAGCAACCTTAATTAATTAATGTCCAAGTGAAAATGTGTGATCCTCATGCACTAGTTTAAAGAAATAGAAATCAAAGCAAACCCTTGAAATTGGAAAGACTAAACATTATCTTGATAAAAACAGTTTTATGAGCTCAGTCATCATTCAGGATTTTGGCTTCTGCTTCATAGACTGGCATTCTACCACGCCACAGAAATGTTTGTTTAGTTCTTAGAATCCTGGGCTGGGGGCACAATGTCACTCTCCTTTGCCTACTTTTGTCATTTTTAGTGTTTGGAAATTGAAATTGTTCTAAATTAAATGCTACTTGAAAAAAAAGTTAAAAACAAAATGACAACCAAATAGATCTTCTTAGAGTGGGACATATTCTCTGTATTCTTTGTTCGACTTGAGTATAAGGACTAGCAGTTTACTGATTTATCAGAGCATGGCTATTCACTACATAGTATCTTATTGGAGCAATTAAAATGATAGAGAAAAGTCATAGCAGTGGAGTCAAAGCTGGAAGTTTCCTGGGAACCAGTTAAGATACTTGGCAGTTTATGCCAAACATGCCTAGGCCATATGTAGGCAAATAACCATGCATTAAATAAATTTCAAATCTCCAAGTAATCTCTTTTGGACATCTTTTTTCCTTTCATTTCCAAAAACACAAGAATAAAAGTCAGTGCCACTGAGTATAAATCATCTTATGTTGCCCATGGTGACATAATGTCAGTGACAGTCCAATGACCTTGAAGGATGGAGTTTAGGATGGAGTGATAGAGTGGGGGGAGGCCGCTTGCCCTGCACGCAGCTGACCTGGCTTTAATCCCTGACATCTCATATGGTGCCCTGAGCCTGTCAGGAATGGTCCTTCAGCTCAGAGACAGTAGTAATCCCTGAGTACTTCTGAGTGTGGCCCAAAATATAAAAACAAAACAAAAACAAAAACAAAAATCAGATGATGTTTAGGAGTGTAGAAATAGGTCAGGAGTTAAGGCTCTTGCCTTGTATGTGACTGACCTTGGTTTGATTCCCAGGCGACCATTCACAAATGGTCCCCTAAGCTTACCAAGAGTGATTACTGAGAAGCAGAAATTATCCCTGAGTACTGTTGTTTGTGGCCCAAGGAACAAAAAACAAAAAAAGTGGGGTTCTGGAGCAATAATACAGTTGGTAGGGCCTCTGCCTTGCATGTGGTCAACCTGGGTTCAATTCCCAGCATCCCATACAGTCCCTCAAACGCCACTAGCAGTAATTACTGAGTGCAGAGCCAGGAGTAACCCCTGAGTATCTCCACGTGTGACAAAAAAAAGTCAAAAGCAAGCGAACAAACAAACACCTGTCCCCCCAAGAAAAAAAAAGACAAAAAAGTAGAATTAGTATAGCATGAATTTTGTCTTGCCGCAATGTTCTCCATGTTTTCTAGGCCATGTAGCTGCTTCCTCTCTGGGTCTGATTCCTACTCTTAGTTTGGAGCCTCAGAGAACTAAATCTGTGTACATTTTGACAACCTATAGAAAGTTTATTTTATTAGGGTTGTTGGTAGAGAAAAAACTATGTAAATTTGATTACCCCATTTAGCACAAGGCCCTCTCTATTCATATCCTTACATTGAGACTCCTCTTAGAGTTGGAAATCAGTGGGGTGTAAATCTAAAATCTAGTACTGTCACTACTTCAAGGAGAAAAATATCTCATGGATCCAAAGTCTGTCAAACTTACTTGTAGCCACAGAATTTTTATTTTTCATAGAAAGAACAAACCAACAAATAGTGCTCAGTCTTGATCTTGCTTATTGTTTGCTGAATTCCTTTTTTTCCTTACAATTTAGGTTCTTTACTGGGAAGTGAATTGGTCTTTCCATTGCTTTCTTTCTGGAGAAGGAAATTTGGGTTATAACAAACTCATTCAAGATGAAGAGGAGAGCTCTCAGTTCAGGTTAAACTGCATTTGCTTGCCCAGAAATTAACATTTTCATTTGTATCTTAGACAGTCTTCATTTCTTGGAAAGCATTTTCACACATGCTGAGTCTTGGTGGGAAAATATAAACTCCTGGCTTTGAAGGGTGCCATGTATGCAAATGTAAAAATGTGGTAGGATAAAATATATCTCTGTACTGGGCCAAGGTTGGCTTTATAATTTTTTATTTCTGTTGGCATTCATGACTTTCACTAATCTGAAATAGTTCTGGATGAGATTTGTGCAGATAAACCTACAACTATATTATACATGATCCAAATCATCCATATTTTGATCTCCCTTTTTAATTGAATAGAACATTGAGCTTCAACATTCTGTTCATTTTGCCTATCAGGGAACTACCTGGCTAGCTGGGATAATCATACATAGTGACAGTGACAGAAAGGATTTTTTTCAAGACAAGAGGGATAGAATCTAGAAGTGGTGGGCAAAAGCCCTAAAAGTGACTTGGGACAACTTATTTTTTTCCTAAATTTAACCAAAGCACTAAAAATGTGGAAAACTGAAAATAACTACTATTTAATAATATAATCTACCCAGGTATTCTTAAAAAAACAAAAATAATGACTCAGAAACTTTTGGTTCTAGACATTCCTCCCCAGAAGTCCTAACAAGTGACCAAAACTCATAGGCGTAACTATGGAAAATTACAGCAAAATAATAAAGAGCCACAGTTTGTTAAGTTACACAAAATGAACCAACAAAAACAGTGTCTGTTCTGATGATGGGAGAATATTTTTATTCTACCAAGATAATATTTCTGACCATTGCGTGTCTATATTTTAGCACTTTTTTTGTGTTACATTTGGACTGTTCTCAAAATTGGGCATTAAATGATATCTAGGTACTAGAGTCCATAGAATTTTATTATTTGTTCACTTTCACAGGTGTTGTGTGGATAAAATAGATGTGTTTTCATGGGGTTCCTATTTTGTCTTAATAATTTAGAGAAGTTATACTTTAACATTATGATCTGTCATATAGCAAATGTTCCTTATGTAGTAGTTACTAGTAAATTTTAGATAACTATCTTTGTCATACAGGAGCATATTCGTAAATAAAACAGGAAAGAGATATGAAATAAGTATTAATGATGCAAGGTAGCATATGATCATATATCTATATAGTGAAGATATATGATTATATAGTATAGATATACTATATAGATATACAGCATATATTATTTATATGATTATATATCTATAATATTATGTATTTTGGTTTTGGGGCCACACCTAGCAGTGCTCAGGGATTATTCCTGAATCTACACTCAGGAATTAATCTTGGCAGTGTCAAGAGACCATATAGGATGCTGGGGATATAACTCAAATCTGCTGCATGCAAGGCAAGTAACCTACACATTGTATCATAGAATTGACATTCTAAGTATAGGTTATCATCATTTACATTCTTGTACATAAGTTAAATTTTTCTTCCTCAGGTAACTCATTTGAAAAATGATATTTCATGGATATATATCATTTTTTTAAACAGGGAAAATGCTAGCCCAAACCGTTGGTTAACATAAAAGATACTAGTTCAGAGGTTAGGTATTGTACACAAGACTCTGGCCAGAGTGATTTCAAAGTCTTTTAGAATGACTAAATAGTCAGTTTTCTCTGCCCACAGCTCTCTATTCTTAGGCTTTATGGAGGCCTTCCATTCTTCTATTTGTTGAAGATATAAAACCACATCTCAAAACCCATGCACAAATCCTATAAAAAGCATACATGATTAATAGAACATTTTCTACATTAACTGTCTTAACCAATTCTATTAAAAGAAGTTTTAAAGAATATCTACCCCCTTTTTTCTCCTTCCAAGTTCTAGGGGGTATGCCAAATATGGAAGCCTTCTGTCAGAATACCCTCCAATTGACAGTGTGGCTTTATGATTGTGATATAAAAAGACAGAGGTTTCTCCTATACCTCCCACCATCAAAATATTGTTTTCTCAGTTTAAGAGCAAAAAATAAAATGCTTAAGAAAAAAAATCCTTAGTCCACTTATGAAATGAAGGTAGCACTGTAGCACTGTATCACTGTCGTCCCATTGTTCATCGATTTGCTCGAGCAGCACCAGTAATGTCTCCATTGTGAGACTTGTTGTTACTGTTTTTGGCATATTGAATACGCTATAGGGAGCTTGCCAGGCTCTGCCGTGCAGGTGGGATACTCTTGGTAGTTTGCTGAGCTCTATGAGTGGGATGGAGGAATCAAACTTAGGTCAGCCGCATGCAAGGCAAACGCCCTACCCTCTTGCTATCACTCCAGCCCATGAAATAAAGGTACTATGTTTTATTCAAATCATATCCACTAAAACATACAGGAAAAAACCAGAGTATCACTGCTGCTGCATGAGCTCACTGTTTGGTAGTCTCTCTTCTCCGTGAGGATCACCTCCTCTCTAGCTTTGAGGTTTTCCTCTACTAAGTTCAGTGTTCACCCTTCTGCAGACACTTCTCACTTATAATAAGTTGAAACAACAGTATCACTGAGGTAGTGATGGTCAGATTTCAAAAAAGCATTAAAATACGTCGATGAGAAACAATTGCCAGTACGCAAGCTCTTGTAAGATGCTCAAGTTAAAAGAACCTTATTTTCTTGGCAATCCCCTTAGATGTTCTGCAATAACGAATGATATGACTGTTATCTTGACACCATACTCTCCCATGATGAAACTGTTTATGGGGAAACAAACATCATATGAAAAACAGATTGCCAGACACCAAGTAAATCACTATAAAGGGTAGTGAGTCAAGTATTGCCAGTTTTACCCACATTGTCATTGTTATGATGTAACACATTCCTTGAGACTGATATTGTTTCCAAATTTGGGCACAAAACCCCCTCTTGATCGGTTGTCTGAGATTTCCTACAATACATCATGTCGCGCATGCACGTACACACACACACACACACACACACAGATATTTGGACACACATCCAACCTGAATTAAGTACGAAAGACAATCTGGAAAGGATGGAATATTAAAAAGGTGTGCAAAGATTATAAAAACTGTAAATTTCAGCCCTTGCCCAGGCAATAAACCCAGTAATCCTCTAAGCTCTGCTAGCAATGATTAATAAACAGTGGGTGTGCTAAACATATGGAAAAATCATCCCATCTGGACCATTTAAAACTAGGACATAGACTTTATCTTTGTTTATTTCATCCTTAGCTAAAAGGCTTATTATGAATTGCAATAATCCAAGAAGCCAACCATGGAAGACAGACAAACTCTTTAGATAAAACCAAAAAAGCAAGTTCTGTAACCGAGGACCAGATGTATTTTTGGGTTTAGCCCTTGTACATATTTAGCAGAGCTTTTCAAGTGGTGAAGATTTGCATGTTTGTTTTGCAATACTAATGAATATGTTTTTGATTTACATTTTAGAAAATGGAAACTTTTATCTTCTTGGGGCTTTGTAACTTAATGACTTCCAGAGGGTGGTTTTGTGTCCTCTTTTAACCCTTCACCAAGAGAAACCTATCTTTTTTCAGAGACCCAAAGCTCTATCTTGCTGAATAAAACCCCCCAGATAATGTGGCTCTGTCTTTTGTTGCCGGAATGGTAAGGGTTGAAGAGCTTTTGACTTTCAATCTAGTGAAAACATATGTAAATGGCAAATTATTTTTAAACTAGCTTTAATGTGAATCTTGGGGGTATAAAGAATGAGTCCACAGATGATATTTATATTAGATGAATAGGGCAACTTTTTGAAAAACGTTGCTTTGAGAGGTAGGATCTTGGGTATTGGTTCAATTTCCTTGGAGATAAAGATTGTTTTAGGAGGATGAGGAAAATGTCTTACAGAATTTTTTACTTCTGGAAGATATCCTTAGGAGAAGTTCTTTCTTCCTTTAAGTTTCTTTGAAGATGCTACGTGGAAAAAAAAGTAAACATAGTTCCCCCCAAGACTTCCTTTGCTTATAATTTGGATTGGACAAGGCCCTTATCAGAAATGGAAAAATTTATCCTTGAGGGATAACAGCGTATTTTAGGGTAAGAGATAACTAGAGCTTTGAACTCTCATTTCTTGACAAATTGGTCCAAAGAGATAGCTTTTCTTCCAAATTCTTCCAGTAGTTTTTAAAAAGTAGAATAGGACGAATTATGCCCTCCAGAAAAAATAGTGGGGAAAGCCATGCATGTATGGGGCTGATGTGTTTCTGATGTGTTTTTACTTGATATTAAGTTTTGTAGTGAACCTGAAACTGTTCTATAAATTAAAGTTGATTAAAAAATTAAAGGTATTTTCTCTTGCTATAAAAATAAAGTAGGATAGGATAGAATAATAAGTTTCCCTTTAAATGCCTGTTTTGGGGCCATGGAATCTTTTACATGCTTAACTTTTTGGTACAAACAAGTAAAGGTGTAACATCACACTGAGCATGAAATGGAGGACATTTTACACCAGTTCTACAGTGATTAGTTATGTTGAGGTTCAATGAAAATGTGCTAGTGTGGGCTGACTATTTCTATGATAAGAAACCCAATGGAGTTTTTATTTTGTAATATCTGAAAGGCTATGATTGAGAGTCCCTATGTCCAAATCCTCACATGGGAAATCACTTCACCCCTCGAGAGTATTTTTCCCACCCAGACACTGTTAATAACTAGTTTGTACTCCAGAACAGTTTTATAGTGTTGTATTAAAATTGGATACATATTTGCTGTGAGTTCTTGGTTAGCAGACATTTTCTAATGTAATTTTTTTGAGTAAAGAAGATTGAAATGTGGTATAAGAATTCCTTATTTTCTCTTAAAAATTCTTTTATGTTCCAGTTCTAGTCTATTTAATTTTCTAAAGTAGGAACACCTAAATGTATTTTGAAAATAGAAAATGTTTTTTGGTATTCATTTATTTTCAGACTTCAAGCCTAGGAGGATACTTCCTATAATAAGACATAGCTGATTAGATATTATTTTTGAATAATTTATTTTAAAAAATCAAGTCTACATTTTCTTTTCTCTACATGGAAAAGGGGAGAGGAGCAGGTTATTATTTTATTTTCACAAAGACCTAATAGTAGGTTCTATTGCAGATGAGGAAATTGAAAAAAATGAAGGTTACCCTTGTAAATTCATAGAACCCGGTAGATTACTTGGTAGATTACAATTCAGGTCTTTCTGCTCCTTTAACCGATTTTTGCTCAACTACATGTCTTTGTTTTCGGTGTGAGTGGGGATGTTCTCTGGTGCTCAAGGGCTCTTCTTGGCCCTGTTCTCAGGATTGACACCTCGCAGTTCTCAGAGGACCATATGCAGTGCCAGGGATCAAACCAGGGTCAGCCAAAGCAGCTGCAAGAAAGGCAAATGAATACCTTACTTCCAGTACTGTACAACATCATGTGTTTTTACTCCCATGTCTTTGAATTATTCATCACACATCTCTTTATTTTTGTTGGTATTCCTTAAAACAAATATGTTTGGTATACCAGATACCTAGAGTAGTATAAATCTGATTGAGCATAGAAAGCCAGGTGCTAGTGGAAAAGCTGGATTAATGTTTCAGGAGCAGCTATTGAGAGAGATTTGGGAAAGAACTGAATGAAAAACAGAAGCGGTAGCTTTGGTCAACTATCTCGACTTGCAGACAGTTGCTTTTGAGACTTCTTTGATTAACGTTATAAAGTCATTCCCTGGAAAACTATTTACACTTAAATATTTACTATGGTTTTGGGGGAGACTTTGCAAACCTACTGATACTATTCAGAATGCTGGATTCTGAATTAAGTCCTAGCCTTCGCTACTCTAAAGCATGTCCCATGAATCAGCAGCGTTATTTATCTCTGTTTTTTTTGGGGGGGAGGCTTTTTGGGTCACACCCAGAAATGCACAGGGGTTACTCCTGACTTTGCACTCAGGAATTACTCCTGGCAGTGCTCAGGGGACCATATGGGATGCTGGGAATCGAACCTGGTTGGGCCGCATGCAAGGCAAATGCCCTAGCCGCTGTTCTATCACTCCAACCCACAAATCTCTAAAATCTATAAAATTCTCAGGTCCCCGTACCCAGTAAATTCGAGCCTGTATTTTGCAAGATTCCCAGATGATTTCTAAGCACACTAAAGTTTGAGAATCATTAGTTTAGGTAAGCAACAGTCAAGCAGGAATGAGAGTTAGGGGTGTTGAGAAGGCAGAGGGAGGAGAGACGAGTATGTGATTGCACAGGTAGTTGAGGGAGAAAACACAGACTCAAATTTGTCAAGAAGTGGGAGATTTGGGGCTGGAGAGATAGCGCAGCAGGTAGGGCATTCGATTCCCAGCTTCCCATATGGTCCCCTGAGCACCACCAGGAGTAACTCCTGAGTGCAGAGCCAGCAGTAACCCCTATGTATTGCCGGGTGTGACCCAAAAAGAAAAAAAAAAGAAGTGGAAGACTTCTGGAGACTGGTCATGTGATTGTGACCTGTAGATATTTATCACTTTTAGTCATGATGCAGCTTAGCGACAGCACAGCAGGTAGGACTTTTGCCTTGCACGCGACCTGCCGGGTTCGATTTCTCCATTCCTCTTGGAGAAGCTGCCGAGAGTATCCCGCCTGCATGGCAGAACCTGACAAGCTCCCTATGGCGTATTCGATATGCCAAACACAGTAACAACAAGTCTCATAATGGAGACATTACTGGTGCCCACTTGAGCAAATCGATGAACAATGGGAAGACAGTGCTGTAGTGACAGTGCTACAATGCTTAGTCATGATGCAATCAATATGGAACACTTATATGGACTGTGTGACTCTTTTTTTTACTGACATATTATACTGAGTTTCAGTATTTTTTCACACAAACTGTAAAAAACTACACAAACTGAAGGGTATGTGTTCGCGGATTCTCCGGGCGGCTCTATCTCACCACCCACGTTAGGCGCTCTAGAGCTGCTGTACATGGACTGGATCAGGACAGCTGTTGGCCAAGGGCAGACGAAGGAAGGAAGGGACGAGAGCCAGGCTGGTTGGTCTCAGTTGCAGTTTATTCCAATCTTATCCCTGTTCACTCCTGTCTCTCTCTCTCCTTCTCTCCCAGTCCCGATCTGGAACCCCTTTCTCCTTCTGGCTCTCGCTCTGGTTCCAAACCCCCAACCCACTCTTACAGTCTAGTTAAATCCCCAAACTATGAGAGGCTGGGCTTACACATAGGTGTGGTCACAATCAATAGGGTTAAAGTTTTTTCCCTCAGGGGATGCTGCTTCTAGGACAGATTCTTTCAGCAGGACAGAAAGGCTGAATCCCATGGGTGTGTTTCTCCTCTTCTTGTCCAACAAACATTTAAATATTTATAATATTAATCATTTTGTATGGACACAGAAAGAGATGAATTAAGCTTATAGAATTCATCTCCTGGGATCATCCTGATCTCAGACTACAGTGCTCAGGCCAGATTAGTCTTTCCTATCCCTAGCAGGGTCCTAGTCTCATTGTTACTTTTGGATCATGACAGCATTTGTCCATGATCAAGCTCTTAACTTATAGTTAAGAATTGTGGCACTTTGGCCAGGCCCATCTCAGTGCCAGTGCCGCTTGCCCTGGTTCCATCCAGTCCCTCGTCGGGACCCTGCTTTTGGGGGCACTAGGAAAAGAGGGCAACTGAGGCTTAAGTTGAGATAGCAGTTGCCCGGGAATGAATAATATTTGAAGCCAATTAAATCCCAAGTTACAAAAGCATAATATTAATTGTCTATTTGTGTCTATACAAAAGGACATTGCTTTACAGTAAACTATTCAAAAGACATAAGGAGAGGAGAAAGGCAGTATTAACTTATAATACAAGTTCAGTGTTCTAGAAAGATCTGAACTTTCAAATTAACAGGAACTGATTAGGGGAATAAGCTGATTAACTGTTTGGTGAAGAGAGCATAGAGAAGTGGTTACAGATAAATGAAAGAATGGGAGTGACTCGGGAGCACTGGGATGGGTGTGACCGGATAAACCTAAGCTCCTTGTGGCAAGGGAGAAAGGAAAAAGCAATGTCATACTACATCAAACAGTCATTAAAATGTCATAGTTCCATAGTAGGAGGTAGATGGCAAACAATAGACATAAAAATATCATAACATTTCTATATGTACTATATCAGTAATGCAAATGAATGGAAGGTTCACCTTGTCTGGAAGGTTAAACTATCTCATTTTAATTAAAGGTCCTGGTTTGATGCCCACATATGCATTTAATTTTCCCATTTATTCCATTTAAGCCAGGAGGATAGTTGCAGGAAGTATTTCAGCAAGGTTTCATGCACATTATAAACACTCAGAGTTTTTTTAATTTTAACTTTATTTATTTATTTTTTAAATTTTTATTAGTGAAACACCATGAGTTACAGTTGTAGACTTACAAATTTTTGTGCTTGGGTTAATGAATAAAATGTCCATGGGTTTACTCATGGAGTGAGTGCAGTTTGGGCAAAGTTATCCTTGGTACTACCATCATCATTTTAAGTGAGAACTTAGTTCACCCCAACTAAAATGAGAAACCGAATTATGGAGATGTTTGTTATAAAGATAATTTTTCTGTAAATAGATTTATTAATTTTCATTTAGTGACATTTTAAGCATGTACAGCCTTAGTAAGGGTCAATTTAGCCTAAATTAGCCTTCTTTAGCCTAAAGATTTCTCTGTGGTTTGGCACACAAGTATTGCTCCATACAGCACCTGAATGAACCAGTGTTCTATTGGGAGCACTTCTTTGGTGGGAAAGGAACTGCAGACCCATGAAATAGTATTACTGAGAAAGATAAAGTATCTGTGGTTAAAATATTTCTAGGTGGAATGGGTTTTTAGGGAAAGCACCAGCAAGGTAACAAAGTATCTAGTCATTTAACACATATCTGTTGAGAATTGACTATGTTATAGATCTTGGGTGGGTAACGGATATACAGTTATGGATAGGAAATGTTCCCCACTTATTATTTTTTTTCCTTTTTAACATCTCTGAGACCAAGCATCCCTGGCTGCTACAGGAGTCAAGCAGACAGGTATAGTTTAGAAACAATTTTATTTTAAGCAGGGGGAACAACAGCATAACCTTTACGTGTACATAGTAGTTAAAATTCACTTGTTTCCTATGTTTAATGAATTTCATTATGTTCATATCCAAAGGCAGAAGGAATATGTATACAAAAACTCAGAGACTAGAAAAACTGGATAGTACTCTTCCTGATGGGCTGGAGCGATAGCACAGCGGTAGGGCTTTTGCCTTGCATGCAGCCAATACGGCCGACTGGAGTTCGATTCCTCCACCCCTCTCGGAGAGCCTGGCAAGCTACCGAGAGAGTATCTCGCCTGCACGGTAGAGCCTGGCAAGCTACTTGTGATATATTCGATATGCCTAACACAGTAACAACAAAGTCTCCAATGAAGACGTTACTGGGCCCGCTCGAGCAAATTGATGAACAATGGGAGGACCGTGACTGTGACTCTTCCTGATCACTGATCCCATCACCTTTTGGGGACCATCTACTGAAGGACACAACTCAGAATGCAGTGAGACAAGTCAAACATGTAGCCAATACTTGTACTTTGCACTTTAATATCCTACACTCTCACTAAACTTCAGTTTTATATAAGCTCTCAATCATATTTCATAGGGGAATATGGAGCAGAGGCCAAATATTTGAGAGCTCATATATGAAGGATTTAATTTTGTGCAAACGTCCCAGTAAACTTCCTTTCCCATCCACTGCATCTCCCTTATATCATACCACTGTCATGTGGCCTTGAATTGTTAGCACACCTGTACCCTTTTAATGACTATGCCTCAACCTCAGTGCCAGCTGGAGAGAAAGGTCACATTTCACGGAGGTGTAACTGGAGAACTGCGTTTCTTAGGAATAGAGGGAGCAGAGTCTTGTTGGAAAGTTTGAGAACATAGACCTATTCAAAAGTCACTTACCTTTGGTAGTGAATCATATCCTAAATATTTGATTGGACCTTGATTTTTATTGTGACTGATCCCTAGTGGACCTAGTGGATTAAACTAGCAGTCAGCATTAGATATGTCCAGAAATCAAGGTAGAATCTGGGTTGAAAGAATGGAAAGAGTTGCACGCAATTGGGTCCAGTGTGTAACATGGGTCTGTAATATGCTTTCACACCTTTTTCAATGTGATTGAAAGGATAGTTTTCCTCAGCGCGAGGTCCTGAATCGTCTTATTAAGGTCGTGTTTGCTGTTCAAATAATAAAAAGTAACATTTATTTCTCTAGCCAGTCTGGTTCCTAATGAAATCTGTTGATGGAATACAGACACGGGTTAGCATTGTCATGGTGCCTTTTAGGCTTTATAAGGATGCCCTCAAAAGAAAAAAAAAAAACCCTGTATAACCACAATGCTTAAATTGTAGAAATGAACTTGGTTTTTGAGATTGAGTGACATTTAAATGATGAAAAATGCATAGCCTTGGAGCTTATGAAATTTTAGTTTCATTTGCAGTAACAGTGAAAATATCCGAGATCTAATCTTAAAATAAAACTTGGCTCTAAGAAACATGTGTAATAAATTAGCAGATTAAAGTTGTTTACACCTTTGGCATTTTTAATCTCATATTTCTGCTTTAAATAGCTTTCCTGGCAATTACATTCTTTTTTTCCCACCATATAATTCTTGAAGTTGTGTGTTGGACATATTTTTGATATTTATCGCTCTCATTTCTTTCTCAGCCTTTGTTTCTAAGATAATTATTAGTTGATGATAAAACCAATAAAATATTCTCATTTATGTTACATGCAAATAGAGTTTTTGGCAAAATTACTTCCTGTTTCTTTTGAAAAGGCTTTCATAAGATTGTATTTTGAAATAATAAATGTCTAAATTAATTCAATGTATTTAAAGAAATACTTATGTGAGTGAGTCACAGTACTGCATCTTATTGAGGGTATCAGACCAAGAGAGATGTTTTGCAGGTCTGCAGGGATCTAACAAATTGCAGATCATCTTGGACAGATACACTGGAAAGCTCAGAGAAGGAATCAATTCAGAGAGCACTGCAAACTCAAAGGTATGAAGGACCCTATTTCTGTGTACTGAATATACAACATTTTTTCTATAAAATTTTTAAAAAATTATTTTTAAGTTTTTTGCTTACAATACTGTTAATAATAGTCCCTCATGGACATAATTTCAACACTGCACCCGTCACAAGTGTGCTGTTTCCCTCTGCCAAGGAGCCCAGTCTCTCTCCTTCTCAGCCTCCCCACTCCCTTCAACTAACTCAATTGTGTGTGTGGGTGCCCGCATCTTTAAGCCCCACATAAGATACAGAGTAGATTTTTTTCTTATTGAGGAATAAGATTCTTCTAAATAAGAATTTTTTTGACCTTCCCTAAAACGGGTGTGATTTCCTGGTTTTAAGATCTCTGTATCCTTTATTTGAAATAACAGCTTTGAGGTATATTCCATATGCTATAGAATATACTTATTTAAACAGACACCTATAAATATGTTTTCTTGTGTGAATGTATGTGCATTTGTGTGTTCATTCATGTATCTGTGTGTTTGGGAGAAGAGTGTCTGTACACAGGATGAGTGATAGTGCATACATGTGCAAATATCTTTGGCCAACACGAATTTCACTTCCTACGAGCACATTGCTTTCCCTTCTTCCCTTTCCAGGAGTGGCTATTTCCTCTCATTTCTCATACCATTGGACTTCACAGTTAGTTATCTTCCTATTCAGAGTTTCCATTCCTGGGGTCAGAGAAATCTCTCAACAATCTGAAACACATAATTTACATGAAGGATGCCCTGGTTCAATCCCTAAGCCCACATTAGGAATCACCCCTGAACATTGAACCAGAAATAGTTCCTGAGCACCATCTAGTATGGTACCCAAACAACAACAACAACAACAACAAAAAACAACAAAAAAAGAGATTTTCAATTTTTTAGATTATTCATAAACTCTCCTTCCTGTAAATGATGTAATTTTGACTTGCTTGTCATTCCAGTGTCCAATCTCCCATCCCCTATGTTATAGTATAGACCCCTGACTCAATCTTATTCATCTATTGAAGATATTTGTTTTATATTTTGTTGTTACACCCATAAATGCTCGGGGATTACTCCTGGATCTGTGCTCAGAGATCTCTTCTGTAGTGCTCAGGGGACCATATGTGGTTCCAGGTAGCAAACCCAAGTTGACTTTGTGCAAGGCAAATGCCTTACCTGCTGTACTATCTCTTTGACCTTGTTGAAGATTTTGTTCTAGTTTATTGTCATTCTCCCCTTGCCTAATTCTTCCTTATTTTATATTCATATGGTACTACCTATATCTTGGTTACTCAACTTTTATTTTACTACAAACTTCTACCACAATCTTCCACCACAGTCTTCTTGGTTATTCAGTAACCTTGTTCTACAACTATTTTCTAATCCATTCTCTTAACCACTCTATCTCAGTTTATACATTTGGTTAGAATATAAATTTTTCCCACTTTAAGTTTCTAGCATTTCATTCTCTTCTCAACTTAATTTCTCTTAGAACTCAATGTCATAACTCTTTGAATTCCTTGGGGCTTATCTATCGATTTTCCCTCCTAATCCTAATTTATTATACAGCATATCCATCCTATAACCATTCTCAAGCCTCCTTCCAAATCACGTCTCTCTTTATTTGAAATGCATAAATAGTCATTGTAACTGCTATTTAATACCTACTCTCAGTTCTCCTGCTTCCTTAGAACTGACTTAGCTAAACCGCAGTCAACCATAGGTTAGACTCTCTGCCTTGTCTCAGCACCTATACTGATAAAGTGCCCCATTGCTCTTGTTCCTACATAGAAATGTCTTTTCCCTAATCTAGGGACAACTACTGCGCTAGTCTCATTCTCTGATTGTACTCAAGGAATTTGTTTCAGAAATCTTATTTCTCATTTAATTTTTTATGGTTTATTCCCATCAGCATGCAAATCATCATATATCTAATGGAAAACTTTATCATGTCACAGAAATTTTTCCTCAAAGCAGTCAATAGTTCCTGAATTCATTGGTCAACTGTAGGATAACACTCTTTTGTCCTTCCTCAGGTAGCTTAGGTTTGTCAGGTCACACCCATCTAAGAACACTGAACTTGTATTGTAAGCAATGTCCTTTCTGTGTGGACACAGGAAGGCAGTTAATATTATGCTTTGTAACTTGGGAGTTGATTGACTCAGAATAATATTTACTCCTGGGCATCTGATTTCTTGACTCAGTTGTACTTAGTTCCTAGCACCCCAAAAGCAGGGTCCCGATGAGGGACTGAATGGACCCAGGGCAAGCAGTGAGCTACCCTGGCATCGAAATGGGCCAGGCCAAAGAGCCACGATACTCAACTATAAGTTGAGGGCATGATCATGGACAAATGCTGTCATGATCCAAAAGTAAGTAACAACGAGACTAGGACCCTGCTGGAGCTAGGAAGATTAACCTGGCTTTAGGACGCAAAATGTATAGTGAGATGTTCTCAGGAAGAACCAAACTAAATTTATATCTCTTACTGTGTTCATACAGAATGACATTGCTAGAAATATTAGAAGTAGATTTATTACAACTATTTAAGTAGATTACTAACTGATCCCCTTGTTGGGATCCCACCCTTGGGTGGATCTCCTAGTAATCTGAAGTAATCTCTGTAGATGAGATTTTATCCTTGAGTTAATCTCCTGGAGGAGTGGTCTTACCTCTCTTTGTTGATTCGTCAGTATTCAACCTACCTTTATGTCACCGCCTTATGTGACTGCTATATAAACTAAGACGTACGCTCAGAAAGGGAGTCAGAAGCGGTAAGCTTGAAGAGAGGAAGGAGTCAGAAGCGAGAGAGATCGGGCTCCAGAGATCCAGAGTCAGAGCCAAAAGGAGAGAGCTTCCAAGACTGGGGCACAGGAGAGAAGAAGGCAGAGAAAGACAGGAGTGAAGAGGATTGGAATAAACTACTATTGATATAGACCGGCCTGGCCCCCGTTTCTTCTTCCGTCTGCCCTTGGCCAACAGCCGTTCCGATCCAGGCCACACACAGCGGCTCAAGAGCACCGAATGCAGATGGTGAGACAGTGTCATCCAGTGAGCCTGTGAACACACAACCTTCGGTGTGATAAGATTTTACAGTCAACTTTCAGTATTTATGCTTGACTTATCAGAAACATTAGACACAGATCACTTCCTTTGCTTGAAATTGTCACTTAACTTGACTTTCAGGTGACATCCAGGTCTTCACTCCTTATCATTGGACAACTATTCTTGTTTTCTTTTTCTCTTTGTCCCCTGAATCCAATCTCTTTAGGTGCTCATATAGTTTCATGACTCTAAATACTGTCAATACGCTGACAGGCATTAAAGTTACATCTTCAACTACTGACTTGTATGTCTAGTCATATTCTGGGTGTCTCTTCTTGAATATACAATAGGCCTCTCCAGTGAAACATCTCTAAAAGTACACTGTTGATCTGTCTTCTCAAATCTGCTATACTTCTGTTTCTTTCCCATCTTGGGAAATGACAGTTCTGTCCTTCCCGTTCCTCAGGCCATTGGAATCATTTTCAATATCTCTTTTTATCTCATATTCAACCTGTCAGCAAATACTACTGGCTTATCTTTAATAATGTATTAAGACTCCTAATACTGATTTCATGCTTCATCTCTGAAGGTGATGGTGCAGACCACCATCATTGCTCACACAGTATTATAGTGAACTTCTTTCTACTTCCTCTCTCTGCCTTTAGTCTGTTCTATTTAGAATTTAGGGGAACACACCATTAAGATTATTTTAAATTCTAAAATGATATTCTCATTTCCCCAAATTCCAATGACAGTGAATCTGTTGTAGGAGAAAAGCTAAGGTCTTTATAGTGATGTAGGAGACTCTAGTCCTTTTGTAGACTCTTGTTCTGTGCTAACCTTTCCCATTCTTTTTCTTTCTTTTCACTTTCTTCATTGCATATTTTGAGTCCAGGATCCCTACATATGTTACTGACTCAAGATTTTTATTTTTGAATTATACCTACTGGAATGTATTTTTTCAATTGTTTACTCACAACCTTTATCTCTTTGCTCAAATATCATCTTCTAAAGGAGGTCTTCTGTGACTGCTAAGATAAAGTCATTGCCAGCTTCATGAAGCCCTGATAGTCTTTTTGCTGTCCCCTAAAACTTACGGTCCTCCTGTTGTTCATCGATTTGCTCGAGCGGGCCCAGTAACATCTCCACCGTGAGACTTATTGTTACTGTGTTTGGCATATCGAATACGTCACGGGTAGCTTGCCAGGCTCTGCCGTGGGGGCGAGATACTCTCGGTAGCTTGCCAGGCTCTCTGAGAGGGGCGGAGGAATAGAACTTGGGTCGGCCATGTTGGTTGCGTGCAAGGCAAACGCCCTACTCGCTGTGCTATCGCTCCAGCCCCCACACCCCCAACTAAAACTAGAAAGAGTTTTAAGCATTCCTCTCCTTGTGA
The DNA here is from genome assembly GCF_029834395.1 of Sorex fumeus. Lineage (NCBI taxonomy): Eukaryota > Metazoa > Chordata > Mammalia > Eulipotyphla > Soricidae > Sorex > Sorex fumeus. Next base: position 64,702,420 of record NW_026606059.1, read on the forward strand.
ACTTCTCCTTCCCCATCATTTTCTTGAGAATGATTCCAATGAAACCAAAGGGAACTAAAATTCTGACTTTCTGAATCCAGGGAAAGAAAGTATTGAGCTCTCAATGAGGGGAACAAAGAAGATTAAAGTGACTAAATGGGCATAGGGAGAGGAGATCACAAATCTACAGGAGGGTTTCCCTAGCAACTGGATAACACAAGTGAGCAGGATCCTGTTCAAATGATCAACCTAAACCCCACTTTCCACAGAAGACATGCTCCCACGTGTCTGGGCACTGTGTAAGGGTTGTCATACTTTGCAAGTCTTCCCTTATAGTTATAAAATAAAGCTACTTCATGGATGGTGGGGGAAGGAAACATAATTCAATTTTACAAAACACTCTGAAATTCTTGCATGAAAGGTGCTAAACATGCAAACTGTTAGATTTTATTTTTAAATTGTGCAAGCTATATATTTCCCCATTAAATGTTCACTTGCCAGTTATCCTCTTTCTGACTGAAAATAATAAAATCAAGTAGTATGTTATCCAGTAATAAGATAGATTTTAGACGTAAGGAAATGTACATTTTTTCTTGTTCATTTGAAATGATTCCAATTATTTAAGGGGTAATATTAGATCTCATGGCTTCTATAGCCTTATTTCTAATCTAAGTACTATTCAATTATAGACTACTGTCTCTGAATCAGAGTTATACAGCAAGAGTTGTCCTCTTTTCCCCAAAATTACTTTGCTAGTTGCTTGACATTTTCAAAATCAATGTTCCTCTCCACCTTCCTTAAGTCATAGTAGTAGTATTTAATTACAAGTAGAATAATTCTTCATTGGTGGTGGAAAAATTTGGCTCCTGTTTCAACACTGTACCACATCTTTTCTGTTAAGAAGAACATGCCCCTATCTGCAGCTATTTGAATCTAACCTGTTACTTTTGAATATATTTTTCTGTTCAGTTACTTAGACCCTAAGCATGATCCCATAGTCTTATAATCTTTCAACACAGAATCTAATTAGGGCATTTGTGAGTCCAGGCCTTGCACTGACATATTTGACTTCCTGTTCATTCTCCTCAGGAAACTTACTTAATGACTTGAAACTTGGTTTCCTCTGCTAGTAAATAGAGATAATAATACCTGCCTTATAGGATTGCTAAAGAATTAGTGCATGTCAATTAAAGACCTTGGAAAACACCTATAAACAGTTTGGTTTATTGCTTGTTGTAGCAGAGATGAATGTATATTGAAGACATCGGTGGGGGGTACCTCAGTTAAGTGTTGGAAATATTACGGAATTTGGACATTGGTTGGAAGATTTGAAGACATATTTGATCTATATTAGATACTTTCAGGAAGCAGAGGTAATTATCTGAATGCTTATCTTAATAAATAGTATCTAAATATTATCTAGAAGGAGTAAAACATGAGTGCTAAACTGTAATTAGTAAATAATTTGCAATAATTCATTGGGTGAGAGAAAGTGGTTTAAGTATAATATATTCCCTCCTCTCTACTGAGGGATATCCTTGTTATGGTTATTAATATTTTTAGAGAAGCCACTTATTTGTCTTTCCTTGGACAAGGTTGTCTCATTTTATCATATCAGAGATACCTTGTCCAAGATTGGCATAGCACGAGATGGTTTATACACCATAGGATGACAGCTAAACCTACCTGGGTGTGACTATCTAATGTTGAATATTGGAGACTGCTTTACCCCTCTTTGAAAATAACAGACTTTTGTTTTTAAAGTTTTTAACTCCCCAAGGACTCAATAAGGTGTGGCATTTTCATCATAAAAGTCCAAATTATATATTCAGCCTTCTCAGTTACAGGATAAATAATCCTGCTTCCTTCACCTGAGCTTCAGGGTACTGGGAGGTAATAAAAAATAATTGACACTTCTTTAAACTTTATGCCAGCATCCTGTGAAACACTTTAGATAGAAGATCTTATGAAAAATTAACCACAATCTGATGTGAGAGTTATTATTACTTTTCACATGGTACAGATGAGGAGACTGATGTTTAGAGAGTTGATGAGGCATGCCTGATTTCACACAGGTAAGAAGTGTCGGGGAAGCATGTATCTGCTCAGAAGTCTTTCTTTAGAACCCAGAATCTGGAGAGAGAGAATGTCGGGTAGGGCATTTGCCTTGCACACAGCCCACCTGGGGTTCCAACCCTGGAATCTCATATTTTCCCCTGATCACTTCCAGGAGCAATTTCTGAGTGCTGACCCAGGAGTAGCCCTGAGCATTGATTGCCAGGTGTGGCCCAGAAACCAAAACCAGAACCCAGATTCCTGTTCTCTGATGCTGCTGCCTTCTTAGACTTTCTGACTCTGTGGAGGTCGATTCTGACAATGTGACATCGCTAATCCAGAGCTTCTCCAGCACCAATTACATTTCTTAGTCCTCATCTGAATTGCAATTAACGTCTAAGGCCAGGCCATACCACCCTGAACACAACCAATCTAGTCTGAATTACAATTAACATTGTATTTCTTGCATTTATTTTACAACGATCCTTGTATAGTGCCCATTAGCTGATAACAGCGAAGCGTGCAATTTTAATTCAAGACAGCTGAATTGTGCCTTCAGCACAATTAATTGAAAGACAAATCTGGTACAGATTTAAATTAGAAAATTTTAAATCTTTTCTTTGAACTGGAGGAGAATGGTGATCCTAGATTGTGAATCCAAAACACCTTTTGGTAACTGTGCTACTTTTAAAAAATTGAGTTCACAATGCTCAAGCATTATAGTTTTTGAAGTTTTAACAAAATGGTAACACTAGGTTGAACTTGGCATTTTTTTCAACTTACTTTAGGGTGCTATATCAATATCCCCATTGATGAGAACTCCAATGTTTGTCATTCACAGTTAACATGCACGATATTATACTTTTCATGGAAATAGAGATTTCTGCTGTTGTACAGAATTTGAAGAAGAGCATTAAAATATCTTGAGGCTGGGATTGGCGAGAGAGTACAGCAGGTAGCTGCTTGTCTTGCATGAGGCTGACCCAGATTCCATCCCCAGCATCCTATATGGTCCCCCATGCACCACTGCCAGGAGTAATTCCTGAGTACAGAGCCAGTGTATGACGCAATAACAAAACAAACAAACAAAAGATTTTTTTTTTTCTTTCTGAGGATCCACTGTGCGCCAGGAAGTACCGACCTTAGATACAATCATGTTATCTCATTTATTCTTCTTAACAAGTTGTAGGTAAGAATTGTTTGCAGTTCTAGCCACCATCCTATCACAGTTACTGCATTATTAGCATTCTCATTGTACTTTTCTACATTCACTTTTGCCTTCTTATGAGTTGAGTCTAAAGCTGTAATTTATCTGTCACTGTCACTGTCCTCCCATTGTTCATGAATTTTCTCGAGCGGGTCCAGTAACGTCTCCATTGTGAGACTTTGTTGTTACTGTGTTGGCGTATTGAATACGCCACGGGGAGCTTGCCAGGCTTTGCCATGCAGGCAAGATACTCTAGGTAGCTTGCTGGGCTCTCCGAGAGGGGCGGAGGAATCAAATCCAGGTCGACCAGGTCAACCACTGCAAGGCAAACGCCCTACCCACTGTGCTATCGCTCCAGCCCGTAAATTATCTACTTATTTAAAAATTTTAAAAAATTTTGTTTTAGTTTTTGGTTTTGGGGCCACACATTGGCAATGCTTAGGGCTTACTCTAAGCTTTGCATTCAGGAACCATCCCTGGTGGTGCTGGGCGGACCATACGGAATACTGGAGATCAAACCTGGGTCTGTCTCACAAAAGCAACCGGTGCTGGTGCGGATGTGGCGAGAAAGGGACCCTCCTTCACTGCTGGTGGGAATGCCGACTGGTTCAGCCCTTCTGGAAAACAGTATGGACGATTCTCAAAAAACTAGAAATTGAGCTCCCATTTGACCAAGCAATTCCACTCCTGGGAATATACCCCGGAGAGGCAAAAAAGTATAGTCGAAGTGACATCTACAGTTGTCTGTTCGTTGCAGCACTGTGTACAATAGCTAGAATCTGGAAAAAACCTGAGTGCCCAAGAAGATGACTGGTTCAAGAAGCTTTGGTACATCTACACAATGGAATACTATGCAGCTGTCAGAAAGGATGAAGTCATGAAATTTACGTACAAGTGGTACTACATGGAAAGTATCATGCTAAGTGAAATGAGTCAGAAAGAGAGGGATAGACATAGAAAGATTGCATTCATCTGTGGAACATAAAGTAACAAAATAGGAGTCTAACACCCAAGAATAGCCAAGATAAGTACCAGGAGGATTACTCCATGGCTTTGAGGACAGTCGCACATGCTAGGGGAAAAGGCAGCTCAGATAGAGAAGGGAGCACCAAATAAAGGGCGTTGGGAGGTTCCTCTCAAGATGGGAAATGCGTGATGAGAGTAGACTATAGTCCGAACAAGATTGCCACTCAATGTCTCTTTTGCAAGCCACAGCACTCAAAAGGAGAGAGATAACAAAAGGGAATGCCCTGCCACAGTGGTAGGATGGGATTAGGAGGGAGGGGGGTGGGAGGGATACTGGGACTGGTAGTGGTGGAGAATGAGCACTGGTAGAGGGATGGGTATTCGATCATTGTATAACTGAAACCCAAGCACAAAAATTTGTAAGTCTACAACTGTACGTCATGGTGTTTCACTAATAAAAATTTAAGGGGGAAAAAAAAACCTGGGTCTGTCTCATGCAAGTAAATACTTTATCCACTGTACTATCTTTCTGGCTTCTAAATTATCCTTTTAAAATTGTAATTCAAACCTCATTACTTCCCTTCTTAAACATTCCTTATGGCTTTCCACTGTTCTTGGGTTCTTGTGTTAAAACCCAAATTAAAACCCTGACCCACAAACCCACTAGATTAAACTGTTTCCTGTCCCTTGGACACTATTTCTGTTTGTTCGATCTATTATCGTGACATTGATTTTCTTTCATTCAATTTTTGAAACCTTCCTTCCTTCTTTCCTTCCTTTCTTCCTTCCTGCCTTTCTTTTTCCTTCATTCCTTTCTTCCTTTCTTTTATAGAAGTTAAAAAACATGTGAAAATTGAGATCACATGGTTTCATCACAGTACACTTATTTTAGAAATAGAGGTTCATACCTTTCAAATATCCATTACCATACCATACCCATCCCATCAAAGTAACAATATCCTTCCACCACAGTGCATGGATTCCCTTTTCCACTTGGTAGCTTCAATTCTCCTTCAGAATCCTGAGTTGATTTTGATTTTGTTTTGTTGGGTTTGTTTCTATATATCCCACATATGCGAGGAATCATCTTGCATTTGTTGTGCTCATTCTAATTGATTTCACTTGGCTTAAGCTCCTTCAGTTTCATTCAGGTTGTCCAAAATTTCATTTTTTAAAAAAATTATGTTGTGCCACATCTCCCTTATCAGTTTTCTGTTGTCTTCTTTCCTTTATTTCATACTTCAAGTTTGTATACTAATTATCTTTGAACAACTATTTTTTTCCAATTTGTTTTTCACACAAATTCACTTTTTTTAAAAAATTGAAAACTTTTCTGATCACAGAACTTACAGTGAGTCCAATTTTCCATCACTCTCCAATGCAATGCCATTAAAAATATAGCATGCCCCACTATCTACAATTGTGTTTTTCATTCATTTCTTTAACTGATCCTTCCTTCCTTCCTTCCTTCCTTCCTTCCTTCCTTCCTTCCTTCCTTCCCTCCCTCCCTCCCTCCCTCCCTCCCTCTTTCTTTCTTTCTTTCTTTCTTTCTTTCTTTCTTTCTTTCTTTCTTTCTTTCTTGGTGGGGCACAACCCATCATGCTTAGGGGTTGCTCCTGGTTCTACATTCTGGAGTTACTATTGGTGCTGTTCCCAGGAACATACGGGATGTCAAAGATCAAACCCGAATCAGCCATGTGCAAGGCAAATGCCCTTTAAGTGCTATACTATCACTTTGGCCCCTTAACTGATGATTTTATTTGAAATAAAGTTCCATGATAATATTTCTTGTCTGTCTTGGTTTTGTTCACTACCATATCCCTTGTCATATCCCTGTTCAGTGTCAAATGAGTAAATAAATATGCATTTTTATAGATAAGGATACTGAACAATCAAAATATTAATAAAAATAATAGTGACTGTAAACACCATTTATGGAGTTCTTTCAAAGACATGAAACAGGGAACTTAAAAAATAATTTTACTTTAAAAAATCGTTTATTTATTCTGGTTTGGGGGCCGTACCCATCTGTGCTCAGGCGTAATCCTGGTTCTGCAATCATGGATCACTTTTGGTAGGGACCATATGGGACCATATGAGGTGCTGGGGACCAAACCCAGATCTAGTTTGCAAGGCGAGTGACCCATTGCACTATCTCTTCAGTCCCCAAGGTTTTATTTTAATCTTTAAAGGTAGATGCAGTTAGCTCTGCTTTACAGAGAAAGAGATTGAAACAGAGCATTGCAAAATCAAGCTCATTAAGTACATGGTAACTCCTGGAATGAAACTTGCTTATCTGATTTTACTGTTCTTTTCCCCATAAATAATAGAAGAGAGCCTTTGTCAGGAACACATATAATTCAAAAAATATTCTTACCAATTGAAAGGGAGATAGAATTCCACTTTGGATATGACAGAAGGTTGTAGCACATAAAAATAGCCAATTTCTTCTGCAAAGGGACTTGATCACTTGATCACTTGACATCTCGTTACTCATAGATTTGCTTGAGTGGGTGCCAATAATGTCTCCATTCATCCCTGTCACGTGCTAGAATAGCTCAATGGCGTCTGTTCGTTCTAGGAACATGAAGAGCCTCAAACCGATCATTCAGGGTCTTCACGAAGAAATCTAACCATCTCGTAGGTGGGTGGCCACGCGATCATTTGATGTCCCGTGGAATCCAGTCGGTAATAGCTCTAATCCAGTGGTCATCTCCAAATCTCATTATGTGTCCAGCTCATCTGATTTTGGCAAACAAGACAGCATCCCTGATTCTTGACCGTTGACAGAGGACGGAACTCCGGATTCTTTCTCTCACTTGAGTGAAATGTGATACTCCAAGCATAGCTCTTTTGATTCCTCTCATCCTGTTTTCATAGGGCCTAGGTCTCTGAGGCATATGTTAATGCAGGAAGAACAGTGGAATCGAAGAGATGTGCTCGGAGCCAGAGGTTCTTTGTCCTCTTAGCTATTTCTTCAATGCTCTTGAAGGCATTCCAAGCCACTCTTTCCTCCTGTGTAACTCAGGTGCCAGGTCATTCGTCATGTTGACTTCTCGACCTAGGTACACATGACTGTTGCATTCAGAGATGGTTGTTCCATTGAGAGTGAATGGAATGTCAGAAACGAGACTGTTTCACATAAACATTGTCTTCTTGAAATTCAGCTGTAGTCCAACTTTTCCACATTCACGGTTGAAGTCAGCCAGCATTTGTGCTGCTAGGCTAATGTTTGGTGTTATTAGAACGATGTCATCAGCAAAGTGGAGGTGATGTAGTTGCCGACTATCTGTCTTCACTCCCATTCCTTCCCATTCCAGTTGTTGCATGATATTCTCGGGGTGGCACTGAAGAGTTTTGGTGAAATGGTATCACCCTGCCGAACCCCTCTCCTGACATGGACAATCACTTCTTTGTAGAATGGTGAGATCCTGGTAGTGAATCTGTAATACAGCTCACAGAGGATCCTGATGTATTGAGTTTGAACACCCTGTTTGACTAGGGCTTTGATGACGACTTCAATCTCAACAGAATCAAAGAACTTCTTAAATCAATGAACATTAGACAGAGAGACATCTTGATCTCCAGAGAAACCTCAATGAGCTTGGTTATCATGTGGATATGGTCGATCATGCTGAATCCTTTGCAGAACCAGTCTTGCTCGCATGGTTGTCCTTCATCTAGTTTTCTGCCAATCCTATTCAGGATGACTCGAGCGAACAGCTTGTAGATGACAGATAATAGGCAGATTGGATGATAGTTGCCAATGTTGTGGATGTGGTTTTCCATTGGGACAAAAACTTGCATTCAGACAGGTAGCATGTGAAGAGCCAAGCCAGTGTATTGAAGAGTATTGATGGCAGGTTCTTCAGGTGTTCAGGTCTGACCTTATCTGGGCCAGTTGCTGTTCGTTTCTTTACTGACAAAATGGCATGTTGGATTTCGGAAGGGAGAGCATTGGGAACAACATATCCATTCTGCAGAATTTGGTATGTGGGCAGGTAGATGTGGCTATCCAAGAGATCCAAGTAGAAGACATGGATAATCTTCTCCATTGTCCTTCTGGAAGATGTGATAGATCCATCAGGATGTCGGAGGGTCTTGTGGTTGGCCAAAGACAGGCAGGTGTCGTGAATGCTTTTCCCAGCTTTTGCCACATCTGCCAGCAGTGCTGTTCTTCTCTCTTTGAGGTTTTCCATTATCACTTTTCTGCACTGCTTTGAGAACTCAGACATTCGCTTTTGGTTGCCTGAGGTTTGCACCAAGCCATGTTGGTGAATAAGCTCAAGATTTTTCGAGGACAGGTGTTTTTTTTGTGGCTATCTCTCTCTTGGCATTCCTCACACAATCATGGAGGCGCTGAACCAGTCATTCATATTCCTCATCAATGTTGTCAATGATGGCATCTGCCCATGTTGCCGTAATAGTGCCAAAGAGTTCCCAGTTATTGGTCATTATAGGAGTTCTCTTCTTAAACTTTGCAGCCCTTTATCCCCACTCCATGAAGTAGAATTTTGCACAAAGGAGACGGTGGTTTGGAATTTTGGGACAACTGCAATATCCGTCAGGCAAAACCATCGATTGAATATGATGTGATCAGTTTCATTGTGGAACACATCAGGAGATTCCCAATTCCAACGTTTAGATTCCGACTTCTGGAAGTCTGAGTTCCCATGGATGGTCTTGGTCAATATGATGAACTCAGACAGTCTATCACCCTGTTTGTTCCATTCTAGGTCACGGGTTCTGATGTGGAGTTCTTTGGCTGATATTCTCGGTCCTATCTTGGCATTAAAATCACCGACAATGATCTTGTAGAAGGTGTGGTCTTCTTTATAGAACTTCTCCAGCTCTGTGTAGGACTTCTCAATTTCTCCTTCATCATAATTGGATGTTGATGCACAGACAACGAAGATAGAAACTGCCAGCAGTGAGCCACATCTATTCAAGTGACTTAATGTGCAAAGGGACTTAATGTGCTCTAATCCAAGTTGTCAGCAGTTGGGGTGGAGTAGCAGGGGTTGTAGAATAAGTATTATGAGTCCTGCATCACTATTTTTTTGAATCACCATGAGATACAGTTTTGTAAAACTTTCATGTTTGAGTTTCATTCATATAATGATCGAACACCCATCCTTCCACTAGTCAATATTCTCCACCACTAATGTCCCCAGAACTCCTTCCCGCCCCAACTTTTCAACCATCCCCCTGCCTCTATGGCAGACAATTTCCCCCATACTATCTTTCTACTTTGGGCATCATGGTTACCTGCATCATAAATAAAAGTCTCTATTTAGAGATTTTTTAATGCACAGAAGAATTGGTCAAGGTGCTGAAAGTTAAAAGATGAAAGTTACAAACTGAGATCAGAGTCCACAGCACATATTATAAAAACTGGTAGCTTTAGACTTACCCCCTCTGTTCTCTGTGTGGTAAGGCAGGTCCAAACCACAACCACTGCTTTTATCTTTAGACTCCCTTTAACAAGTCATCCATGAGGCAGAATTAATTCTCGGGTAGTGGGGAAGTTTTTGTCTGATGCGTTTCCTAGAAATTAAAATGATGGGATTTTTTTCCATGGCTTTCCTATATGCAAATAGTGAAAGAGAAGAAAGTGACATGAAGAAAACAATTCCATTCACATTTGTGCCCCAGAAAATCAAGTACCTAGGAATCGCCTTAACTAAGGAAGTAAAGGATCTGTACAAAGAAAACTACAAAACGCTACTTCGGGAAATAAAAGAGGACACGAGGAAATGGAAAAATATCCCCTGTTCATGGATGGGGAGAATCAACATTGTCAAAATGACAATACTTCCCAAGGCACTGTACAAATTCAATGCAATCCCTATAAGGATACCCACGACATTCTTCAAAGAAATGGAGCAAACACTCCTGAAATTTATATGGAACAATAAGCCCCCACGAATAGCTAAAGCAATTCTTGGGAAAAAGAAAATGGGAGGAATCAACCTACCTAACTTAAAGCTCTACTACAAAGCAGTAATAATCAAAACAGCATGGTACTGGAACAAAGGCAGAGTTGCAGACCAATGGAACAGAGTTGAATATACTGACATCTCCTCCCAAACATATAATCATCTAATCTTCGATAAGGGGAAAAGAAAAGTGAAATGGAGCAGGGAAAGCCTCTTTAATAAATTGTGCTGGCAAAACTGGACGGCTACATGCAAAAAAGTGGGCTCAGATCTCTGCCTAACGCCATGCACAAAAGTAAGATCGAAATGGATTTATGACCTCAACATCAGACCGGAATCCATAATGTTTATTGAAGACAAAGTTGGCAAAACTCTCCACGATATTGAAGTTAGTGGTATCTTCAAAGATGTCACGCCACTGGCCGAGCAAGTGAAAACAGAGATAGACAAATGGGACTATCTTAAACTAAGAAGCATCTGCACCTCAAAAGAAACAGTGACCAAAATACAAAGACAGCCTAGAGAATGGGAAAGAATATTCACCAAATACACATCCAACAAGGGGTTGATATCAAGGATATACAAGGTACTGGTTAAACTACACAAGAAGAAATCACCCAACCCCATCAAAAAATGGGGCGAAGAAATGAACAGAAACTTTCGCAAAGAAGAAATCCGAATGGCAAAAAAGGCACATGAGAAAATGCTCTACATCACTAATCATCAGAGAGATGCAGATCAAAACAACAATGAGATATCATTTCACACCACAGAGACTGGCCCACATCCACAAGAACAAAAGCAACAGGTGCTGGCGCGGATGTGGTGAGAAAGGGACCCTCCTTCACTGCTGGTGGGAATGCAGGCTGGTCCAACCCTTTTGGAAAATAGTATGGACGATTCTCAAAAAATTAGAATTTGATCTCCCATTTGACCCAGCTATAGCACTCCTGGGAATATATCCCAGAGAGGCCAAAAGGTATAGTCGAAGTGACATCTGCAATTGTTTGTTCATTGCAGCACTCTTTACAATAGCCAGAATCTGGAAAAAACCTGAGTGCCCGAGAACAGATGACTGGTTAAAGAAACTTTGGTACATTTACACAATGGAGTACTATGTAGCTGTTAGAAAAGATGAAGTTATGAAATTTACATACAAGTGGTACTACATGGAAAGTATCATGTTAAGCGAAATGAGTCAGAAAGAGCGGGATAGGCACAGAAAGATTGCATTCATCTGGGGAACATAAAGCAACAAAACGGGAGACTAACACCCAGGAATGGCTCAGATTAGTACCAGGAATTTTGCTCCATGACTTGAAGGCCAGCCACATGTGCTCGGTGAAAAGGAAGCTCAGATAGAGAAGAGAGCACCAAGTAAAGGGTGTTGTGAAGACCCTCCCAGGGTGGGAGAGACATGCTAAAAGTAGTCTATAGACCAAACATGATTGCCACTCAATGCCTCTCTGGCAAAACACAGTACCCAAAAGAAGAGAGAGAGAACAAGGGGGAATGCCCTGCCACAGCAGCAGGGTGGGACGGGGGGGGGGGAATGGGGGGTGGGAGGGATGCTAGGACCCGTGGTGGGGGAGGATGCGCACTGGTGGAAGGATGGGTACTTGATCATTGTATAACTGAAACCCAAGCACAAAAATTTATAAGTCTAATAAAAAAGATGGGATTTTTCACAACAATAATGCAGAAGATCAATTACCAATGAGAAAATAGAATGTCACCGAAATACCAAAAGATACTGTAAAAGTCATCTCTTCAAAGAGACTTTCCCTGTCCATACTACCAAAAATTCATGCTCTTCCCAACTCATGGGATTTCCTGTCTTCTTTAATTCATGTTTTCTGTCTCTTCCTTGTATTCAGTGATTGCTAACAAACTCTGTGTTTTATTTTTTGTGCTTCATTTGCTGACTGTGACTACCTATTGCAGAGTAGATATAAATTCTTTGAGACTCTGCTTTCCCCCATATTCTATCTTTTGCACTTAGTACCTAGCACATAGCATTTTCTCAATAAATACTTGTGGGTGAAAGAATAAATGAGTGAATCCATCTAGGGTTCAGCCTCAGCAGATTCGATTGTAGCCTCTTCTCTCTGCTGATGATCTGAGTAAGACAAAATATGGTGACACAGACCAACAGAGAACAAAGATGGAGTTTCAGAAGTCAGGTTCACCTTCTATTTCTGCTTGGTAGGGCTGTATGACTTCTGTAGGCAGTTTGGCCCTTCAGCCCCAGTTTCCACAAATGTGAGATGAAGATGATTACTCATTGATTGTTATGGGAATAAAGTTATTTAGAGCCTTTGCCAAAAAGTATGTGCTTAATTAATATAAGCTGGATCTGAAGCAAAGTCTTATAAGAGTTTTAAAAGCTTCTCTCTTCTAGCAAACATTGATTTTAGCCGCAGGATAAAAGCTAAAGGCAGTGTGACATTTTTATTCTCCTGAGGGGGCCCTAAAACATTTTAGCAATTTCCCTTCTGGCAAATGCCAGAATAAAAACCGGCTGCTTGGTCTATCCTTCTGCCCCCTTTACTCAGGCCCACTTGAGCCTGGAAATCTCTGGGGATCATGGGACAGTTTCACAGATGCTTGGGGGTTGCAGGTGCTTCGTAAGGGCTGCTACAACCTGCAGAGGCCAGAAGGACATGTTGCTGGATGGCAGAGGACTTAGATGATGCCCACAATTGAGTTAGCTGTGAATAGGTTGTGAGCAATCATTCCTTAGTGGGTGCAGTTAAATGCTGTGTTTAATAGCTGATTTTCATGCTTCCTGTCATGCAATGCTGGTATTAAAAATGGAAACGAAAACGAAATGAATCAGAATGCTGATAATGTTCAGGGTACTGAAATATATAATGGCTCATAATTCTCCACATTTCTAAATGAATCTATATATTTCATTCCTTTGTACAATGTTAGTTATGAAGTATAAAAAATGAGTTCAAAGTACTTTTGGTAAAAGACTTATTAAACCTAAAATGGACAATGGCGGGGAGAGGAATCAGAGCTGAGGTGAAGCTGAGGAAGTATATTTGTTGTCCTGGTACACAGGGCAAGTCCTTATAAAGATGTGATCACATAAATAAAGAGGATCCACTAATTACTGTAAGCCTGAATAAGAAGAATATTTTGGGGTTCTTTTGAATCTACAGGAATAGGTGATTTGATTATTGTTTTTTTTCTATTTCTCTCTCTCTCTCTCTCTCTCTCTCTCTCTCTCTAACTAGCTCTCTCTCTCTAGTTTGTTTTGGGACCCACCTGTGTTTCCACCACACCTGATGGTGCTCAAGGATTACTCTTGGTAAGCTAAGGGAAATATTTTGGGTGCTAGGAATCCAACCCGGATCAACCATGTGTAAGACTAGCAGTCTATCCCCTATTATCTTTCTGAACTATTTATGAGTATCACTTTTAAGGACTTTAAAATAAAAATGGTGACAATTAGGTAATTGATATAATTAAGAAAGAAGCAAAGAAATTTTCTCTTTTAAAGAAAATGCACCAGAGATAGATGTGGTGTGGTGTGGGAACTCTGTGCATGAGCAACCATTACTAATAATATTGTAAACTACAGAATCTCAACCACTGTAACTGTAACTGTAACTGTCCTCCCATTGTTCATCGATTTGCTTAAGCGGGCCCAGTAATGTCCATCATGACAATTGTTACTGTGTTTGGCATGTTGACTATGTCACGGGGAGCTTGCCAGGCTTTGCTGTGTGGGTGAGATACTCTCAGTAGCTTTTTGGGCTCTCCGACAGGGTCAGAGGAATGAACTCAGGTCGGCCATGTTGGCCGCTTGCAAGGAAAACGCCCTACCCGCTGTGCTATTGCTCCAGCCCAGAATCTAAATCAATATTTTTTTTTTATAAAAGGAAAGTACATACAAAGTCATTTAAAAATTGACCTAGAATCATGTCTCTTTAAGACAGCTTTTCAAACATGTGATATAACATTGAGCCAGGCACTGAAATTGCAAAGAAACCAAAATGGTGTTTTGAAGAAAAATTCTTTTGAAAGATCACTGTATCACTGTATCACTGTCATCCCGCTGTTCATTGATTTTCTCGAGTGGGTGCCAGTAATGTCTCCATTCGTCCTAGCCCTGAGATTTTAGCAGCCTCTCTTTACTCGTATTCCCAATAGTGCTGCATTGGAAGTTCCTTCAGGATCAGGGGAATGAGACCCATTATTGTTACTGTTTTTGGCATATCGAATACACCACAGGGAGCTTGCCAGGCTCTGCCGTGTGGGAAGGATGCTCTCAGTAACTTGCCAGGTTCTCTGAGAAGGAGAACTAGACTATAAGAGGTCTAGAGAACTAGACTATAAAAACTTCTGGGAGCTTTGTTTTATAGTCTCTGGATCTTGGCCATTGATGGGATTACACAGTGCTGGGGCAGTTTGTGGGTGTGACTGCCAAGCTACTGGAAAATGGGGGATCTGTGTGGAGGAGGCCCAGTCCCAGGCTTGGAGATTTCAGCCCTGGGTCCCGCACACCTGGGTTCCTCTGCTGGTTCCTTCATGCATGAGGCTTATCCGAACATGTGGAGAGTGGCTTTGAGTATGGCTGTGACTAGGTTCCGGAGATCTTTGGGTGCTGGGGCTCTGCTTGGGGTGGGGAGGGAAACTCAACCTGCCCTCCTCTGAGGGGCCTTGGTGAAGACAGCCAGGCACAGGAACAGGAGACTTTTTTGAAAGATGGAAAGGTATATTAAAAAAAATAGAAGAAAAAGGAACTTCCCAGCTGGGGAGGAGCTTAGCACTGTATTGCTGGTGGCTAGGGTAAAGTGAGGAGCAAGGGAAATAGACTCTGTAGAAAGGGTGCTTCCTCCTCTCTATTCAACCCATCTTGGCTACATGCACTCGGAGAAAGCCACGCTTAGATCAGGACTAGTGAAGTCTGTGGCAATCACCTCCATGGCATAGATGCCTATGTTTCACCAGTCCCATGAGGCAAACATCAAGCTGTACTGGAGGTCCATTTGTTCTGCACGGTGTGGGAGATGATTCCTGTCACCTGATTACTAGGGAAGTGGGGACTCAGTTGGAGTGAGGAATTCCTTTTTGCAGGACAAAAAAGTCAGTCCTTAAACTTAGAACAGACATTCTGGTTCTGTAATCTTCCCTTGCACGAAGAATTTCAGGAGAAGGTGAAATAGTGATGTAGGGTAGTTTTATTAAATGAAATTTTCTTAGGAAGATGTGAAGGAAGAGAAAGAGACACTTTTTTTTTAAAAAAAGTAGGAGTACTGCTATTTATTCAGCCATTAAGTAAGTTGATTGAATTAGGCATGAAATCCACATTACTTTTATAAAAATATTTTTTAATTGAATATCTATGAGATAGATCATTTCAAAGCTATTCATAATTGGGTTTCAGTCATACAATGATCCAGCACCCATCCTTCCACCAGTGTACCTTTCCCACCACAAATGTCCCCTGTTTCCCTACCACCATCCACCAACACCCAACCCCCCACCCCCAGCTTCCCTCTATGGGAGGCACTTTCCTTCTTGCTCTCTCTCTCCGTTTCCTTTTAAAGACACACATGTTTAAGAGAGAGCACACACTTGAACAGGAAGTCTTTTGAAGACTATTTTGCCGACAGCATTTCCGATACAAATATTATGAAAAAATAGATGAATTAGAATGCAAAATTTCAATCCACCTTTGAAAGGCAATAGATTAATAACCGTCACTTATTTATAAGTTGGCCTAGGAAGATGGATATGAAGGCAGATAGAAAAGGATTTTTGAGAGGAATCAGAAGTCTCCATCCTTCCTACTCTTGTCATCATATGTCCATGCTGAAGTGTCTTGACTGCTCTGAGTTTTGGTTTTGTTGTCTATTAAATGCTTAACCCACATGTCATGATGACTTTTGCAATTCAAATAATGTGTTGTTTATGAAAGGCACTGACAGGTTGTAAAGTGAAATATAAATACAAAGGCAGAACAATATTTTTTATAAGTCTTAAACACCAGTCTTCTCTTCTTCCTACAACTCATAGATGCTATTTATAAGTGAAATCTCAGAGGAGAAGAATGACAAGACAGTGCAAAGACTTGAGCCAGTGGAGGTCCTGAGAAAGGACCTAGAGTCTGGCCGGGTCTTAGCTGTTGCCACCCAAGAAGAAAAGAAACAGGATGGAGAGTGCTGGGGATCACTGACAGCATCACCAGGGATTATTACTTCTTCAAGCATATGCTGATATCATCTGGAACAAGTTTTCTTTTATTGCCAACGAGTTATCATTTTAAAATTGTAGGATTGTATGCCTAGATATATTTCAAGAGAAGTGATATAAAAAGCAGACGGGGAAAGGGAATAAGGGCTGAATACAACACTGTGGTTTCAACCCTTAAACGCATCTAGTTTGATGAGTTCAGCATCCACCTGAGAGGGCCAGCTGATGAGGGAACAGAGGAAATGCACTTTCTGTAAGAGAATACTGGTTGACAACATGTGCCCAGGTTGTAACAAAGGGTTGAGTGGAATAAAGTATAGAATGGTTTTATCCTCTCTGATCCTGAGCCTCAGTCCCAAGACTACAGATATATCCCTACCCACTAGGTATAGAGTAAATATAGTTTATAGGTGTCCATATAAATCAAAATCTTTGCTGTTTTATAACATGAAAACATTAATAGAAGTATTTTTTGAATAGGTATAAATGAAGGTGTTATTAAAAATATATAAGTATGTGATGCACCTATTAAAGTAGTAATTTCCTCATATGAACGAGAAAATGGATAAAGCAGGGAGGAAATACTTATGTAAGTGAGTGCCCATGTTTGGGCTCTTTAGTTGAGATCAAAGGAATTAATGTTTCATTAAAATAAATTCATAGTAAAAGAAAAGGTAACATCCATATATAAGGCTAGCATGACAGTACAGTATGAACTATGAATTGAGATAAAAGTAATTTTGTGTATCTACATATTATGTTAGTAAATGATGAAATAAATAAATGACTTAAGTAGAAGTCAATGGAATGAACAGTGAACAGATAAATATAGTCTAAGAATGCCTCTTGTAACATAAGAGTTTTTAATCCTTGCAACTGATTTGACAAGGATCTTGGAGGTATTAGTAAAATGTAATTCATGGAAGTATTGTTATGAGGAAGGAGATTGAGATTAAATAATAGAGAAGGCAATTTCAGTTATTTTGACATGTGCTAGTAAGCATTAAAATGATGACCAATCCTTTATTTCTTTTAGAATAATAAAAATCGATTATTGTTGCAATGAATGATACAAATGAATCTCACCATCAAAGATGTATGTCAGCTGCATTTTCATGTTAATTTCTACAATATTAATTCCTTAGATAAAGTGGGTATTTCTTTAGCTTCTTTAATGAGACAAATGTTATTCTGTCTTAGCTGGAACAAACTAGATTTTGTGATAAGGATGTTATCTTTAGTTCTATTGGAGAAGCATAAATATGGAGATAAATAGCTATAGATATAGATATAAACACATATTAACGGTTCATGTAAAGATGCCAATCATCAGGGGCCAGAGAGATAGTAAAGCAGGTAAAGCACTAGACTTGTATGCATCTACCTGGGTTCAATCCTTGGCACACTGTTTGAGAAGTGTTTGAGACCCCCTGAGTCTGCCAGGAGTGATCTCTGAGTGCAGAGCCAGGAGCAAGCTCTGAGCATCACTAGCTATGGCTTAAATACTTATATATATGTAAATATACATATATAATGGGGCTAGAGTGATAGCACAGTGGTAGGGCATTTGCCCTGCATGCGGCCGGCCCTGCGAGCCAGGTTCAATTCTTCTGTCACTCTCAGAGAGCCCAACAAACTACTGAGAGTATTGCGCCCACACAGCAAAGCCTGGCAAGCTAACTGTGACATATTCAATATGCCAAACACAGTAACAACAAGTCTCACAATGGAGATGTTACTGGGCCCGCTTGAGCAAATCGGTGAGCAACGGGAGGACAGTGACATATATAAAACATCAAAAACCATATATATGACATCTTAAACAAGTCATAAATATGTGTATATATATATACATGTAACATCATAAACCAGGAGAAGGTTTGTGACAGAAATATAGACTGAAAAGATGAGTAGGAGGAATCAGGGAATGTTCTATGAGAAAGTGGGGTAATACAGAAGAGCTATAAATTTTCTGGGGATTTCATCAGTTTAGTTTCATTTTCATGATATATTAATGTTTGGGTAGTAGTTACTTCATTAAGATTTGTATTGGGAAAGACTTTGTATTGTGAGAATTAGGGGAACCAGAAAATTTTAGTCTATAGTCAAACAAGAGAATTATAAATATTAAGAAATACTTTTATTGTAATTTTTCTGAGTAGTATTTCTTTTGTGGTTGTGAGACTCTTGTTCTCCTTCCTCCTTTTTAATTACTCTCCTCCTTTTCTCCCCCTTTACCACTTCCTCCTCCTTCTTTTATACGGCAGTGTTAAGGACCAAACAAATTGTTTGCGACACTGACTTTGGCCCACGATTCTTTTGAGATTCTCAAGAAAGTGAATCAACTTTGCATGAATTTTAAAAGACATTTTTCAAGCAAAGCTGTGAAGAACTTGGCGGAATTTTCTAATTTTAATATTTTGGCACATTACACAAGCAAATAAAGGTCTCATTTTCATATACACAGTCTTTCTATATAAAATTCCACTTGTCTGTATATAGACACACATATGTGTGTCTCTATAAATGTATGTGTAATAACTGAAACTTGATTCTGGCAAGTAGTAGTATGCATAATATACTATGAGAGCAGCATTTCAATGCCAGCTAATGTTTATTCTTGAACAAATCTATACAAAAAGCTGCAGTTATCTCTGTGGGATAAAAAACCCTGAAATGTGCTTAAGATGACCGAAGCAAGGAAGGAGCCCAAAGAATAAATATATAAATGGTGAAAATAGTCTCTATGGTTTCATAGTTTACAAGTTTTGAATACCTAGCAGGTTACAGTTTATTAACTTTGGGGAGGAGGTTGGCATTTATCTGATGGAACAGCCTTTGTGACTCCTCTACGAAGTGAAGAAACTTGCACTTGATACATTGCTCATTTCTTTGTTGATTTTACTGATGCTTTTATTTATCTAATCTTCACAGCACAGTTTCCATTTAAAGAGTAAAAAAAATGTTGGAGGAATTTCTTCATGATTTAATCTTTCCTTTGTAAAGGTTACTGTACTTAAAAATCACTGTAAGTCAGCTACATCAACCAATTTTGACAAAATTTCTTCTTTTGTCCAAAGGGTTAGCATTGATAAAAGAATAACAGGGTAATTAATCATGCTGAATGCAACTGACATAATACAATTATTTAGCATAATTTGGACTTTTTGTGATAAATGGTCATCTTCATTCTAATTAAAAAATTTTACTTTTAAAAGATTTTTTATTTAAAGAACCATGATTTATGACTTTTTGAAAGTTGAGTTTTAGACATATAATGTTTCTTTTCTTTCCTTTCTTTTTCTTTTCTTTTCTTTTCTTTTTTTTTTTTTTTTTTTTTGCTTTTTGGGTCATATATGGCAGTGCACAGGGGTTACTCCTGGCTCTGCACTCAGGAATTACTCCTGACGGTGCTAGGGGGACTCTATGGGATGCTGGGAATTGAACCCGGGTCAGCCGTGTGCAAGGCAAATGCCCTACCCGCTGTACTACCGCTTCAGGCCCTAGGCATATAATGTTGCAGCACCGATACCCCCACCAGTGTCAACTTCTATCCGCCAGTGTTCCCTCCTATTCCCCTGCTCCCAACAGGCTCATAAAAGTTTGGTGGTTCTAATTTCTTTTTAACATGACTGTTAATATGAATGAATTGTAATCAGCATGATGCTTCGGCGAGTCTACAGTTAAGTGTTTCTCCACATGGGAAAAATCACTAGTTGGGGGAGTAAAAAGTTAATTTTAGTACACAGTTTTTGATGTTTGTAAGCACTGTGGAATGGAGAGACTTTGCTCAAAATTTAGGTTTGTGATGGGTTTCTGACTAAGCAAGATCCAATTCATTTTGGTCTGAATCCATTCTTGCCCTTTAGTCATCAGGTTTGAGACAGTAGTCAGCTGAGCAGAGGTCAGAGGTGGGGAATCTTAGAGACAGATACTTCCTGTTCATTGCACGGAAATGTTTATTTCAATTGCATATTCCTTCCCTGGCCTAGGAATGCAGGAGCATTATTTTCTTCCTCTAGATGAGTTCTTCTTGGGGGCTGGAATGATAGTACAGCAGGTAGGGCATTTGCCTTGCACACGGTTGACCAGGCTTCGATTCCCAGCATCCCATATGGTCCCCTGAGCACCACCAGGAGTATAGGAGTATTCCTGAGTGCAAAGCCAGGAGTAATCCCTGTGCATCGCCTGGTGTGACCCCAAAAGCAAAAAAAAAAAAAGAGTTCTTCTATGAAGATGCCATGCTTAACCTTAAGAACGGATTAAATGTAGAAAGATACTTAGTTTGAATGATTTTTTTTCATTACTGGTGCACTTTCAAAAATTCTCTGAATGATTTCAATGTTAGAGAAGGCAATTATTTTCCTACAGAGTAAGATAATGGGGCTACTTCATTATGATAAACAAATTGGATTATGCACAGTCATGAGGCACAAAAAGAACATGGGAGTTCTACTATTGCTCTTGTATTACTATGTACAAACCTAGAATTGTGGTGAAGACAGAAGCTGATCTGAGCATGAACGAGGCTTACCACAACTTGAAGCTTGCCACTGATAGCTTCATTTAGGTTTCAGAGCCTGAGACAAGTTTTAGCCACAGTTGCCCTGGCTTTGCTCTGGACTCCCACGGAGTGAAAAGAGTTAGTCATCACAGGCAGATGGCTCAGGACTAGGTAGAAAGAAAGTTTAGCTGTGTTGAAATGTGCAGGGAGGTAGAAATGAAGCAGTGGCTGAGTGATCCACATGGATCAGTGGAAAGCTGGGAGACCACAAGGATAAGGAAAATGAATCATGTCATCAATTCACTCATGCAGTGAACACCCATTAAGCTGATCATAAAGGGACAAAGATAAGTTGCAGGCACTCAGAGATAAATGACAAGGGCCAGTACATGGAGAAATCAGTTAGAATGAAGTGATAGAAGTGAGCAGATGGCGCCCAGAAAATAGTACAGAGGTTAAGGCATTTGTCTTATACATGGTTGACCATGATTCATTCTCAGCACTGCACCTGGTTCTTGCCACCCCCAAGTTCCACCAATACTGATACTTGAGCACAGAGCAAGGAATAATCCCGAGCACTACCAGATGTGGTCCCCCAAATCAATCTTTCTCTTCTTCCCAAATGAGGAAATGGATGGGAGGCATAAACATGACAGGACAAGGTGAATAGGGGATCGCTGGCGTTGCAGAATGATATGGAAGATAAAGGTTCATAAATGTCAAGGTTTGTTTCCAACAGGAGTTATGCCTAAACCAATTTCTGGTGAGGCTAAGGGTGGTGAGGATTGAATGAGGGAAAGAGACAAACAAGGGTAATGAATTTCAGAACCATCCTGTAAAAGCAGAGAAACATATCATGATGGGATGTGTCACAAGGAAAAAACAATATTTAAAGAAGATGATCTGAGAGGGAGACACAGAATGAGATCATCTGGGGAAGGGACCCTTAGAAAAATTGGATAAAAATGGTGTACTGTAACTATAGGATTAGAGTTCTAACTCCATAGGAAATAAGATGTCTATGTTGAGGGGGTAGCGGGGGGGGGGGGAGTGGAGGGATACTGGGAGCATTGGTGGTGGAGAACTGGCACTGGTGGAGGGATGGACACTCGATCATTGTATGACTGAAACGTAAGCACGAACTTGTTCATTGTATGACTGAAACATAAGCATGAAAATTTGTAAGTCTGTAACTGTACCCCACAGTGATCCATTTTTTTCATTTTTTATAGTTTTATTTATTGAATCACCGTGAGAGCAGTTACAAAGCTTTCAGATCTAAGTCTCGGTCATACAATGAAACACCCATAACTTCACTAGTGCCCATTCTCCACCACAAAAAACCACAGTATACCCCCATCTCACACCCTCCCTCTACCTGTGGGGCAGATGACTTTCACATTACTCTTTCTCTACTTTGATCACATTCAATATTTTGACACCAGACCCACCATTATTATTTGGGATTTTACTCCAACACTCAGATCTGCCAAAAAGGCAACAGTAGACAATTTGTTTTCTATTGCTGATTATGAATAACATATGATGTCGCATGGCTGCAGTAGTGGCTGCACAGTTTTGAAATTCCGAAATTTTAATAATTCGATCTGGAGGGATTTCTGCCAAAACCTACTGGGTTCTGAGATTTGTTCCTGAGTCTCTGGTATCATGGCTGTTAAGAAGCTTGATCAGGAGCCAGAGAGACTGTTTATGGGTGGTGACTCGGTATCCTGTTGGGACAGGGAGGAAAGGGCTGGCTCCACCTCCATCCCATGAGGCCCTGGGCGTCTTGTCACTGAGGGCCCAAAACCGACTGATGAATGGCCTCTGGAGGATAGCAGCCACTGAGCCGCCAAGGGGGAGCAGGCAGAGGGACAGCACCCTTTCCCCCCTGGGGTGGCTAGGCAACAGTAACCTACTGCGCGGTCCAGATGCATTTCTGTCAAAAGCCGCTGGGTTTTGAGATTTGTTTCTGAGTCTCTGGGATCATGGCTGTTAAGCAGCTTGATCAGGAGCCACAGAGGCTGTTTGTAGGCAACAACTCAGGGTCTCCTTGGGATGGGGAGGAAAGGGCCAGCTCCACCTACATCCCCTGAGGTTCCACGTGTCTCATCACTGCAGGCCCAATCCTAACTGTCCAATGGCCTCTGGAGGATGGCGGCCACCGGGTCACCAGAGGGAACAGGCCAAGGCATGAAACCTATTCCCACCTGACCCATCGCAGGTAACCTACTTCAGACCAGACGCATTTCTGCCAAAACCTGATGGGTTCCAAGATTTGTTTCTGAATCTCTGGGATCATGGCCATTAAGCGCTTGATCAGGAACCAGAGAGGCCATTTGTGGGCGGCAACTTGGGGTCTCATTGGGATGGGGAAGAAAGGGCCGGCTCCACCCCCATCTCGTGAGGCCTCACATGTCCCGTCACTGCAGGACCAAACCTGACTGTCCAGTAGCCTTTAGTGGATGGTAGCCTCCAAGTTGCCAAGGGGGAGCAGGTAGAGGGACAGCACCCTTTTCCCCCTGGAGTGGCCTGGCGACAGTAACCTACTGCGGGGTCCAGATGCATTTCTGTCAAAAGCCATTGAGTTTCAAGATTTGTTTCTGAGTCTCTGGGATCATGGCCATTAAGCAGCTTGATCAGGAGCCAGAGAGGCCGTTCATGGGCAGTGACTCAAGGTCTCGTTGGAAAGGGGAGGAAAGGGCCGGCTCCACAGCTATCCCATGAGCACCAGGTGCCTTGTCATGTGGGCCCAAACCTGACTGTCCAGTGGTTTCTGGAGGATGGTGGCCACCGGGCTGCCAGGGGGAAGAGGCCAAGGCACGAAACCTATTCCCACCTGGAATGGCCCAGCACTGGTCACCTAGTGCAGGAACTGGACGCATTTCTGCCAAAACACATTGGGTTTCGAGATTTGTTTCTGAGTCTCTGGGATCATGGCCGTTAGGCAGTCTGATCAGGAACCAGAGAGGCCATGCCTCCAATTATATAGCTTAGCTGGAGGTGGTTTGTGAGTGTGTCTCCCACATATCTAACTTTGGCTGTTTACTTTCTTGGTAAACTTTGCCCCAAGTTTTTGGGGTCTGGCCAAAGTCACAGCAGCAATTTGGGAGTATCTGGAAGTCTGAAGGTGCCATCAGGCTGCTGATGTACTCGCCTCTTAGGTACAGATTGGCCTGCTGGTGGCACCATACCCCCCCCCCCCCGGTGATCCATTTTTTAAAAAATTAATTAATTAAAAGAAAATAAGTTGTCCGTGAATTGGTATGAATAACTGTTTATAACCAGAGCTTTGTTTCTGAACATTGTCTGCACAGCGGGAAGCTTTAAAAAGCATAGGTACCTGGTTCCCCTCCCTCCCCTACACAGTTTTATTTTTAATTATTTATTTATTTTTAATGTAAGAGTATTGCTAATTATTCAGCCACTGATTAGGCTGATTGAATTGGGCATGAACTCCACCTTACTTCCCCCCCCCCTTTTTAAATAAATTTATTTGTTGAATCACCGTGAGAGCAGTTACAAAGCTTTGGGGGTTTAAGTCTCGGTCATACATTGATGAAACACCTGTCTCTTCACCAATGCCCACTTTCCACCACCAAAACTCCCAGTATATCCCGTATCCCACACCCTCCCCCTACCTGTGGGGCAGATGATTTCCAGATTACTCTCTTTCTACTTTGATTACATTCAATATTTTGACATGAGAACCACCATTATTATTTGGGATTTTACCCCAACACTCAGATCTGCTGAAAAGGCAACCATAGACAATTTGTTTTCTATTGCTGGTTATGAGTAACATATGATGTCACGAGGCCATAGTAGTGGCCGTGGAATTTTGGAATTCTGAAATTTTAACTATTAAATCTGGAGGGATTTTGTCAAAACCTGCTGGGTTCTAAGATTTGTTCCTGAGTTTCTGGGATCATGGCTGTTAAGCAACCATGCGAGCAAGCCTAGTTAGCAGTCTAGTTCGGCCTTGAGATTGTATCAGCTTGATCAGGAGCCAGAGAGGCTGTTCGTGGGTGGTGACTAAGGGGGTGGGGAGGAAAGGGCCAGCTCTACCCCCATCCTGTGAGGCCCCGCATGTCTCATCACTGCGGGCCCAAACATGACTGTCCAATGGCCTCTGGAGGATGATGGCCCCAAGCTTCCAGGGGAAACAGGCCAACACACGAAACCTATTCCCACCTGGGCTGGCCTGGACGCATTTCTGCCAAAACCTCCTGGGTTCTGAGATTTGTTTCTGAGTTTCTTGAATCATGGCCATTGAGCAACTTGATCAGGAACCAGAGAAGCCATTTGTGGGTGGCGACTCGGGGTCTTGTTGGGGCAGGGAGGAAATGATGGGCTCCAACCCCATCCTGTGAGGACCCATGTGTCTCGTCACTGTGGGCCCAAACCTGACTGGACAATTGCCTCTGTAGGATGCCAGCCACTGAGCCGCCAAGGGGGAGCAGGCAGAAGGACAGCACCCTTTACCCCCAGGGGTGGCCTGATGCCAGTAACCTACTGCAGGGACCCAGAGGCATTTCTGCCGAAAGCCTCTGGGTTCTGAGATTTGTTTCTGAGTCTCTGGGATCAGAGCCATTAAGCAGCTTGATTAGGAACCAGAGAGGCCATGCCTCCAATTATATACCTGAGCCCGAGGTGGTTTGTGGGTGTGTCTCCCACATACCTAACTTTTGACCATTTACTTTCTTGGTAAACTTTGCCCCAAGTTGTTGAGATCTGGCCAAAGGCACAGCAGCAATTTTTGGGTATCTAGAAGTCTGAAGGCACCATCAACTGCTGATGCACTTGCCTCACAGGTACAGACCTGCTGGCGGTCCTCCTCCCTTCCACAGTTTTGAGAAATGTCCTTGGATATAAAGCCTAGAAATCAAAGTTTTAAAATTTTTATTTTATTTTTTATTTTATTATTTTTTTAAATTTTTATTTTTTGAGTTACCATGAGATATCTGTTTGTAAAGCTGTTCATAACCGGATTTGAGTCATATAAGCTGAGATTTTTCAAAACTTTCCATGATCTTACTATCAGTGGTTAATAGCAATAATGGACTTGGTGCCTTAGTTTTTTCATGAGGAAGATAGTATTGTCTTCCTCCAGGTTAAGGATAAAAATCATCATTAATCTTGTAAGTGTTGATTGATGTGGAGCAGTGATTTTGCACCCCTTCACCCACACACACACTTCAAAGGAGCATTTGATAATCATGTCTGAGAGAGAGGTGCCAGTGAGAGCTCTAAAGAAATGGGCTGAAATGGCAATACTTATCATTTATTGAGAGTTCACTGCAGTTCAAGCAATATGTTAACTAATCTGCACATGGCCTTACTCAATCTTTACAATAATTCATGTGACGTGGTAACATGAACCCCTTTTTATTATTGTTTATATGTTGTGGGGGCCTCCCAAGCATAGCTTACAGTGTTACTGAAGCCACTTCTGGTGCTACTTGGCCTGGATATATGGGTCTTACAGATAAATGCTGAAAGGTACAGTGATGCTGGGGGCCACCAAGGCTATTCTTGGTAGTGATCAGGAGTCATGAGGTATCAAGGATTAAATTTGGGGCCATTGTAGGCAAAACATTCACTCCAGTCCTTTGACTATCTCCCTGACCCTATGATTCCCATTTGATAGAAAGAAATGTGAGGACTCAAAAGTTGACAAAATTGTTTCAATTCCAACAGACAGTAAAGAAGAGAGGTTCTAGGCCCAAAGCATGTGTACTTAACACAGTGTTACAGAAATCTGAAAAATGTGGCAGAAACCCCTAGACAGGAAGTAGCCTGTCAGGTGTTTTGACTCAGTCTGCGTGTTTCACCTGATCTGCTGTACCTACATTCCTGCAGGTCCTGAGCGGCCATGCGTGTTGCTGCCACCATATTAATCTTGTGGGCAGTGGTCTCTAAACCATTTCATCAGTGTCTCTCTCAGTGAAAAGTGTTTCAGCTAGGTACCTGACACATTTAAACATTACATGCCTATTTCACTAGATTGTACATTTTATACATTTCCCCAACTTCCCTTCCCTGGTGTTTTTGTTGCAATCCAGTGACCTGGATTGCACACACTTGCTTGTGGTATGCTGGGGTTCACTTGTTAAGTGGCAGTAGTGCTGGGTTAAAACGGTTTATGCCTGCAAGGGAAGTGCTCTACCACTGAGTTATCCCTGGCCATGCTTATTATACACTTTCAAAAACATGACTAAAACTTCAAAAACATTAAGAAATAAGAAAGGATAAAATCAATCACACATAACGGTTCCTGTGTATTTTCCTGCTGCTTTAGGAGACTCCCTGCTCTCCCTGGTTCCTAATGTTTTGTTATTTGTTTTGTTATTACAAAGGCTCGATTCCTAGTAACATAGACAAGAGTACACTTGTTTTCCAAATCGGCTTGGAAACAATGTGAAATCAATGAGTAACACCAAAATATATTACCTTTTAACCGGATTTAACCAAAGCCCAGTGACAGCTAACTTGGCTGGTAAGGTTTATGGGATTCCAGTACCCTTATTCATATTCAACATCTCAGATTTTGATAGCTAGAGTGTAGGTGAGAAAAAGAAATTCCAGATGGTGGCGGGTCTCAGCAGCTGCACCAGCTGTGCCTGTTAATGACAGAATTACTTTTAACATAATGCTTGGGTGTTCAAATGTTTTGAGGTTTATACTTTTCTCCTTGTTTTCTTTATTTTTGGTTTCCTGCTAACATCCCTTCTGGAAAGAGTCTAGTATATAGTTTTCTAAAAACTAACAGGAAAAGATATTTCTAGTCTTTTCATCTGCTAGGAATGAGCAGAAGGTCAAAGTCATGAGCTATTCTGGTAGGTGCAATTATTTTGGTTCAGGATTCTAGAAACAGAGTTTTCTTTCCCAGGTCTGTATTGCTTTGTCAGGAATCTTCTTATTCTTCTAGTAGTATTCGAAACTTCCAAATATTAGGCTCCATACTCTTGGAAAGCAGTTCAATGAAAAGAAATTTGGATTTCATGCTAAAGAGGGTGATTTTTTTTGTTGTTGATGTTGTCATTGAAGAAAATTCACTTGATAGTTTTTCATTCTTGGGAAGTTAAGAATGTATAAACAAATCCAAGGATCAGAAAATTCGGGAGCAATCATTATTAAAATGAATTATACAAAGATATTTATGAAATCAGACAAGCAGTTCAAGGGAAAAATGATTAGTACTCTGCATGTACAATCATCTTTTATATCTGAGGATAAAGAAACAGATGGTCCTGTTATCAGTTTGCATATTTGCCTGAAAAAATAAAAAAAGCAAACACCACAGGTGTAAGACCCACATTCATTTCCACATGGCTTGCATGAACGAGTCTGGCTCTGGCTCTGTAATTCAGATGCTGCTTATGGAGCCTTTTACCATTTCCCTACAATCCAGAGAGCACTGAGCCTTTGAGCAAAGAACTTCTCCATTTCTTGTCAGGCACCCTGTTCATATAAGCATTGGGATCATATACCCAGATCTGACTCTTTGGATCCAAGATGAGAAGTTCTAATATTACTGGCCATGGAATTGGTATCCTGACAATGTGGACATTTCACAGTGGTACTTGAAATATCAGGTAGCACTGCTTTCTGATATGGGTATGTTTCTCAGAAGAGTTGAATTTCTTTCTCTTCTTTCTAGAACATGTGTATATGTATAAAGGAAAAATCAACTTTTTCAATGATGGCAAATAAGCTTGCAAATCTTAATTATTACACCTATCACGACATTGATTCATAGAGTGTGCTGTGATTTCTTATATTTCATATGTGAATACTTTCAAAGGGCACTAGCCCCTGAAATGTAAAAATACAGGGCCCTCAAACAGCTCCAGATGGGTCTTGGTGAAGGTTACTCGACATGAGACTGGTCAGGCTGAAAATACAAATACCATCAATAGCATAGCTCTGATTTTAACCTAAAGAAAAATTAAAGAGGCAGTGGGAGAGGAGACACATAACTATTTTGATTGCAGACACTTCTCAGGAGAGTTACTAACACATATGAAGAAGGCATATGTGGGTTATAAAATAGCATAATATGAGACCAATACCTGAGGACAGTAGAAACAAGGACTGGGAAGATTGGTCCACTGTTGGGACCCTGCCTCAAGTGCTGGGGAAGAAGCAGCTGGGATAGAGAAGGGACCACTATGACAAAGATAGTTGGAAATGAACACTCTGGATAAGAACTGCATGCTGAAAATACGTAAAGGAATAAACATAATAACCTCTCTGTCTTCATATTGCAAACCATAATGCCCAAAAGGAGAGAGAGAGAAAGAAGGAAAGTGAAAGGCTGCGGGCAGACATGTGGTAGGAGGGAAACTGGGGTTATTGGTGATGGGAAATGTACTGTTGGAGGGATGGGTGTTGGAACATTGTACGATTGAAACCCAACCATAAACAGCTTTTTGTCTGTGTATCTCATGGTGATTCAATTAAAAAAATAAAAGAGTAGGGAGAAAGTTCTGATGGGTGTAAAATAGGTCACCAAAGGAAGGGAAGAGAGGAGAATTAATCACAGGGCAGCCATCTAACATCTCTGAGAGGATATCTAACAAGCAGAAGAGAAGTATTTGTTGTTTTTTTGTTTTTTTTTTCTTCTGGGAATCACACCCAGTAATGCTCAGGGACTACTCCCAGCTCTGAGCTCTGAGGCTTTTCCTGCAGTGCTCCGGAGACTGTGTGTGTTGCTGGGAATCAAACTGGCATTGACAGTATGTGTAAAGCAACTTAAGCCCTGTACTAGGTTCCCAAATCTATAAGATGATGAAATTAATTCTATCTGTAATCAAAGAAACATAGAACTTCCCTTTAAGGCTGCTTTCCAAGGCACTGTCATAAAGGAAAATGTAAACAATGGGAAATAATTAAAAGCCTATAAAAATAGCCCTTGATAAAAAGCTCAAACACCACTTAGCATGTTTGTCCATATGTGCAACAGGAATGTGTGTTTCTCTTAAGATGCTGGTGACAACAGTAGTTAACAGTAATTGTTGGCCTCTGAGGACTATTATGAAAATCCATAAGAAGTGAAAAGTGGTAACAAATTTGCTTAACTGGTGGGCTTTATAGAAGTATGGGAACTCACGAAATGCCTGTTTTACATCAAGCATTTCTTCTGCTAAGTTCAGTGAGTAACCCGTTTGTGCCGGGTGGTTTCTGTTGCTCCCACCCCACCCCCCACCTCCTTCAGCTTTTCATCTCCTGATCTTTTCACAATGACCTGTGTAAACTGTATCCACAAGAATCCCTCATTACCTCACTTCTAATTGCCTTGGTTGAAGGGAGCAGGAACAGGAGAAGAAGGCAGTAGGAGAGAATGATCATGGAGTATTTCTCAGACCACGGCTCTACTGGCTTGTAGCATCTCTGTTCCTCTATGGAAGGCACAGTTACTGTATGTGGAGAGTGAGAAGGCATGCTTGGGAGCTAGTACTCTCAGCTCTTGTTATCTCCAGTGCTCCTCACTTCAATTCTTCTTGTACCCATGCATCCCATTATTTTATAAATACTCTCCACGAATGCCGTGTTAGAGTTGTATACACTCTTTTCTGAAAGATTAAAAACCCTGAACTTGAATTCTGACCTTCGCACAACGGGCTTTTGAATCAGGTCACTACACTTCAGGGAGTGCTTCTTATAGAAAGAATTAGCATTCAGACTAGAGCAGATTTGAGTGATGCAAACATGAGAGTAATACTATCAGTGGAAAATGAAAATATGGACCCTACCCCAAGTCAGAAGGAAGAAAAGTCACAGGGAGACGCCAACAGATCAGGGGCAGTTTGCTCGACTTCTCTTGCTCCCTTTTCATGGTCCAGAATGTTAGGTTGGCCAAGGCAGGCTTGGTCCCAGGTTTCTATAGTAGGCCTTGGGGCAGAACAGAGGTAAGATTCTTGATGACAAAGTACTTGCCCTTGCAAATAGTGTATGCTGCTTCTTATGATTTGTAGTAAGTCCCTGGACACACAGAAACTCTTACGTTGAAATTATTTTTTGTCTGAACTTATTCCTAAAAAAAGTTTCATATTACTTAACAGTGTTTGTTTAGACCAAATGGCACTGCTTGGGACCAAAAGACGATGGGCTGATGAGACAGCAAACACTCCCAGAATCAAAATGACCCTTTCCAGCAGAATCTCCTGATCCCATTTCAGGCTGTCTTCACTGGGGCACCCCAGAGGGGGTCGGGTTGAGTTTCCCTCCCCGCCACAAGCAGAGCACTGGCAGGCAAAAAACCTCCAGAACCCAGCCGCAGCCATGCTCAAGGACACTCTCCACCCACTCGGATGAGTCTCACCCATGAAGGAATGGTCAGAGGAACTCAGGTATGCGGGACCCGTGGCTGAGATTCCAGTACTGCTCAAATCAGTACTGGGCCTCCTCCACCCAGCTCCCCAGTTTTCCAGTAGCTTAGCAGTCACACTCACAAACTGACCCCGGCGCCGTGTAATCTGGTGCAGCTCACTGATGTACCTAAAGTAGTACACATTTTTTTGATTTTTACATACTTGCTTGTATTCTCTTATATAGCGGATAGGGCGTTTGCCTTGCACATGGCCGGTCCGGGTTTGAATTCTCCATCCCTCTCGGAGAGCTGGCAAGCTACTGAGAGTATCCCGTCCACACAGCAGTTCCTGGAAAGTTACCTGTGATGTATTTGATATGCCAAACACAGTAACAATAAGTCTCACAATGCAGATGTTACTGGTGCCCACTCGAGCAAATCAATGAACAACAAGAGGACAGTGGTACAGTGCATTCTCTTATATATGGGTCTAAATGGTTCCAGAATGAACTATGACAACTTTCACACACTTCCCTCTTATTGTGGTGGGAAGATGCTCATTGGTGCAGTGGGTGCTTGAATATTATCTGTAATGAACTATTGTGAACTACTTTATAAAAATAAAATGTATAAAAATCGCAAAAAAATGACCTTTTTCCCCAGTGCCGAGGGCAGGACTTAGGGTTAACCTGGAGCCAGAAAACTACCAGGCTGCATCCCATCCTTCCTCACCTCGACCTCCTACAGATAACAGAAGACCAGACCAAATGTACCCGGTCCCACTGGTCTTTGTTCCCTTTTCCCACCCAAGACAACGTAAAAGTCTGCTTAGCCTTTTCCAGTGTGCGACTCTACTCCAGTCTTGAAGGGGGTGGATTATTCGCCTGGAAT
Source organism: Sorex fumeus (assembly GCF_029834395.1). NCBI lineage: Eukaryota > Metazoa > Chordata > Mammalia > Eulipotyphla > Soricidae > Sorex > Sorex fumeus. Next base: position 64,734,486 of record NW_026606059.1, read on the forward strand.
CTCAAATAAACTTCTATTCCTTCACTTTTACCGTTCCTCTGTCTGTGCCCCAGTGAGGTCTCTTAACCTATCAGTCAGCATTGGGAAAAAACAGTCAAGTTCATTCATTGTTGTAGGTGCTGATGGGAAAGATTGTTCCTTTTCACATGATGTGAACAACAGTGATTTCGAATGTCTTTAGTTCAGCGAGATTTGAAAATTCTTTCTCCAGGAAACAAGATATTGAGGGAATTGCAGGCTTTTTGAGGTTAAACAACTCTCTTTTTCAAAGGCACATCATAGTTTTGTTCCACAGCAAAGATGGTCAACCCAACCTTCTTCGGCCATAGAAGGAAACAGAGTCAGAATTGTAGAAATACTGTCCCCATGTATAACTAGTCAGAGCAATAGGAACAGAGGTGTCCAATGCTTTTGACTCCTGGAGTAAATGACCTAAATTGCTATGCTTCCTCTCTTTCTGGGTCCCTCCAGCCCTAGGAAAGAACTCCATTATATCCACTCCTATTGTATCACAGGGTGGCTGGGGTTTCATTTACATACCAGTCCTGCTTTTAATATACTGAGCTCAGTGCAAAGCTATTGCTAGGAATCATTATATATAAAATATCATTTTCTCTAGTTAAGAAAGCAGCCATAAAAAGGAAAACGCAGTTGTGTTTTGAATGTGCTGAGCTGAGGTTCCTTCCCCAGGCAAAGAATTTCAAAGTTTTAAGACTTTCAATCTATGTGTTTTAATTATTGCAACATGTAGCAAGGCTCTTAGAGAAGCAATATATCTGCATTAAGGGATGGCCTGCGTCATTCAGGGTCTCATTAGCTGCCACCATTTTTCACACCACAGGGAGGCCAGTGGGCAGACATTAAAATTGTAGGGTCCTTTCCAAAAGAATAATAAGAAGATATATCCTAGGGGGAGCCTTGGATTCAATGTCGTCCTCAAGGGAACAGTAGACAACTGAGAGAAAATTTGCAAAGGTCTTTAAGTTTTATAAACACAAATTATATGAATAAAAGCCTTGACTGTTGGGAGCCATACAGCCTCGCATATCCTTTTGTTTTCTTTCCTGAAGAAATGAGGGCATAAAAAGGCAGAGGAATTGCTAGTTATTGAACAGAAATAGTGTTAGATTCCAGCATTCACTTCTCGGAAGCCGTGTTATCTTTCTTTCCAAGTTTTGCAGGCTTGACAGAATGCTGCTCAAAAATGAACAGTCTGTACGCAGGCAATGCTCTCACTATAATCCCCTATTTAGTAAGAAAATAAGAAATCGTGTTTGCATGATTTGGTAGCCTCTGCCATAATATCATATTACTGAAAAATGTGGTATAGTTTCCTTTTCCTACCCCCAAATTCTCTTGTTTAACAATTGAAAGAGGAATTTCAATTAGGTCTTAATGCACATCTAAAATGAATATTAGCCTAGGTATGATTTAAAGTCAAATAATTTGTCCTAATGTATTTCCCTTGTGGGGAGATAGACGGAAATTTAAAGTTCTTTGTGTTTAAAAACAACATTCTACCTAAGGGAACCAGAAATTGAGAACTCTTTCTAAGGGATCAGCCTTTTCAAGGAGCTCAAAGAGAGAATCTAGCTGGCAAACTTCATCCTTAGGATGACCTCATATGGTAGAAGCAACCGAACAGGATATATTTTCTAGTTTTGTTGTAATCTGAGAATTTTTTTTTTTTTTTTGGTCCTTAAACAATAAGCGAATCAAGTCACGGCTGAGTGGCTGTATTACTCTGGTATTTTAATGTATTGCAATTTATGGCAGTATTTACTTCAGTCCTTGGCTTGCTGACACTAAAATTATCTTAAACAGGAATTATAACATAAAATTAGATTAGATATACTTCAACAAGTTTATCTGTAACAATAAATATATACAAATTCTGAAGCGAAGTACCCTGCAATTTTCAGCCAGTGCTTAAAGTAATTACACATTCTGTGGTGATAACACATTCCGGGTTTTTTATTGTGCCACAAGCTGGTGAGATACCTCCACAGCGCATGTTAATGCTAATTAGCAGATAAAGTGTAAATCTGAGGGAGCCTCAAATTCTGTTGCTTTGCCAGTTTTCTCTTGATTGGAAATTGCAGGCCGAATTTCCTCTCCTTCCCGCCTGCCCTATTCAGGCTTTGCTTGAGATGTCTTTCCTCAGTGCACTTTAATCCATCAGATCTGTTCGCCAGTGAATGCCTCACTGTTTGTTTTTAATTCAGCAGACTCAAACAGTTTCCTCTTGCGCTGCCTTTTATAATCAATCATAGGAGAATTTCCACTCTGCGGAACAATAGGTGGGGATGACATGTTTATGCCACGTTCCCTCATCCCTGTCGAAGAGGTGTTTTTTGTTTAGCTGCTAATAAAGTGGCATTTTGAAGTATGTTCTTGAACGGAGAGGGAGAGAGAGATGCTTTGTAGCAAGCTATCTATCCATGTAGGCATCTGTAGCCCTCCCCTCCATGAAGACAGGCACCTTGTCACTTGACTTACAATGAGCATTTAGGGCCAGAGAGTTAGTACAGCAGCTGGGGCATTTGCTTGTTGACAGTCCACTGGGATAGGATCCTTGGCACCCACTATAGCCCTCTGAGCACCCCAGGAATGAACCCTGAGCACAGAGCAGGGAGTAACCCCTGAGCATCTCCAGGTGTGCTCCCCATTCCCTTAAAACAAAAAAGCTTTCAGAGGGGTAAATGTTTGGGGAAAGAAGATACTGTCTGTTTAGTCTTTAAGGGTCACAGATACCCAAAGGGCATGGTTAGCAACCTCCTGAGGCTCAAGAGGGGAATTTTACTTCTCAACACTCCTTTCAAAGCTTCCACACATTCTCTGCATGACCAGTTGGACTCTTCGCTGTGGCCCAAGTCTATCTTTGAAGTTGCTGGAAGAAGCTTTAGAAAGAGCTCTTTAAAAATTTTTTTTTTGTTTTTATAAAGTAATTCACAATATTTGAATACATTTAATATTCAAACAATAATCCCACCACCATTATACCTTCCCATCACCAAATTTTGGATGTTCCCATCCCAAACCCCAACCCCTGCCCCAAAGCACAAATGAAATACTTTATTTAGTATTTTTTGTTAGGAATAAACCGCTGGAAATGCTCCAAAAAAGTTTCCTTAGAGAAAAGTGTGTGAAGATTGTTGTATTTCATCCAGGGGTCATTAAGCCCTTCTATAAGATATCACTAACATGTTGTTAAAGGTTGAGCCTTGTGTGCTTAAAAATATATGTCACTCTAAAATTGGTTGCCTTCTACTTTAAGCCCCATCAAATGTGGTGAGCTAATCTTGGAATATTAATGGTGTGAGGTATGAGATGCCCAGGAATAGATTCAGTCATGTGTGAGGCTCAGCATGAGTGCCTGGAGAATGGCCTTGAGCATGGTGGCAGTTGAGATCTGGAGGTTTTCAGCTGCTGGGGGTTGGATCCCTTGGGGCGGAGAGGTACCTCACTGAATGAAATAGCCTGGTTTGGGGTCCAATGACATGGCTATGGTGAGTCGTTTAAAGCTCTAGGAAGAGTTTTAACTCTGAGCTGTTTTAATTTAATTTTACATTCTAGGCCCATAGCAAATACCTTGTGTTTCATCAATTAAGAGGTGCTTATCAAGGCTCTCCTCAACCTGACTTTATTTCCACTTGCCTTTTTGGTTTCTGCCTCTACCTCAATTATTCAACAGAAAAATCTGCCCCACAATCTGATCATCTTTGGTTCTTTATTAAGTTTCATTGAATTCCTGACTCTGAAACATGATGGTCTCAAAGGAAAACGTGATGCATCACCAGTCAGGACTGGAGGTAAAGTGAAAGGACTATGTGGAAAAGGGATGAAGGGACATTTGGAATTCAGCTTTCTTATGTGAAGGAATTCGTGATGTCTCATTCCACATCTTGATCACAGTGGGCCAGGGTTACCAAAGTGATTACTCAAAAAATTAATTAGGAGCTTAAATATTTAAGTTCAATGTTAAGAATTACTTTGTTGTGCCATGCTGTTTGTATTAGTTGACTCAGGCTACCATAGCAAAATACTGTATGGTTTAAATAACAGGAATTAATTTTCTCACAGTTTGGGAGTCCAAGAAATCCAAGATCAAAGCAATGGCAGATTTGATGTCTGGTGAGAATCCTCTCCCTGACTTGTGGATACCTCCTCCTTCCTCTGTCTTCACTGTCTCTTCTTAAGGGTTGTTAATCCAGTTGGATCGGGGGCCCATCCTTATGATAATCACATTCAACTTTAATTGCCTCCCTAAAGGCCCAACTTCAAACAATAATCATAATAGGGTGTTAGGGTTTCAACATACAAATTGGGGGGGGGGACAATATTCAGGATAAGACAATGCTTCTTTAGACTCTACAAGCACAGTGAAACAGAGATACTGATGTGGGTTACACCATAAAAATTAATTTTTCTGGACATGTGGTATTAAATTTTTGGCTATGTTTCACTTACATTCAATATTAAAAGGATTAAATTTTGTTTTTATTAGCATTTTTGTATTTATTATAAAAGTTTAGAAAATACAGCCAAGAACAAAAGCAATAAAACGTCATCTCCAACAAACTTAACACCCAGAGTACCTGCTAACACTTTGATAAATAACCGTCTAGAAATTTCCTACACACGTGTACTATACATTGTTTTTCAAACATGGATTCATATTGCATTTGTACTTTAGAAATCTGCTTTCTTCCTCTACCAATATATCTTGAATATTTTTCCATGTCATTAAATGTTCTTTCATAACATGTGTTTCCATTTTTTTAATGAAAAAAAGTGATTTCTGCTGCAGAATTTCATGGTCAACTTGTTTAAATTTATGGCAAGAGCATTTTAAATTGAAAGTGTATCAGAATGATGTGTCCAGTTCTGGAGAAGTAGAACAGGGTACAAAGCATTATGATCGGAGATCCTAAAAGCACACAGTACGAAATGTTGAACAAATCAATATTCGAAGAAGTAAAAAAGTAGTAGCACCCCAGTTTTAAAATTTATTCTGTCTCTTAGAGACATTATTTGCAACAAACCTGAAACTTAGTAGCATTTGTGTTCACTGGTGTGATATGAAGTTGATTTAATAACCAAGGATCCTGCAATTTACTCAGCTGGTGTGTTTTTAAGAAGGAGCTGGGTCCTGTGGTCCAAAAAATGTGTGCCTGTTGGATTATGTGGGAAAGTAGCAATAGGCTGCTCTTTAAATACTTGATAGGATTACTTGCCATCTCTCTTAAAATCAGTTTCACAAAAACACCTTGTAAATTTACTTTCTGAACAGTCCTGGTGTGTTTGACACAAGAATGTTAATTTGGTTATGGGCCAGAAAGTGATGGCAGACATTTAAGTGACAAAGGGAGCAGACAAATTGAGGCTAAAGTTATCAGTCACTTGAAGAAGTGTGAATAAAGAAATTAAACTGTAGCAAAAATACGAAAACCAAAGGTGAACGAAGAATTGTGAGTCGAGTCTGGTTAGTATAATTTAGAAAAGATGACACTGAATGGACTATCCAGTCATGGGTCTGGAATATTGTATTCATCTGGCAGGGGTAAATGCTTTTGGGACCGTGACAAATGATGCACTTTCAGTGAAGAAAAGAGATGATGATGAAGAGTCTGAAAACCATGGTATATTAAGAACATTTGAAAGCAATGGGCATTTAGTAGGGGAACAGGGGAGCTAGGGTCAGCTGCATTTATTTGCTTTGAGATATGTGCACATACTCCGTGTTACAACAGATAGTTCAACTGCGACCATGAAAGCAAAACTTTTCTAAGAAGTTTCTCTCTATGATTTTTTACTAACTAGAAGAGCATTCTGGGGGTGTTTTATGGATAAATGCACTTGTAGCATTTCACTGTAGAAAATCTTTAACTTTTCTTGCAATTTAGGGTCCCATTCCCCTTGTTAAAATAAGAAAAGAGTTCCTGGGTTGAGGAGAGAAAGTTGACAATCTATCAAAAGTTAATTTTATACTTTCACAGTGTGAGTGTTGTTGAATGGGAGTTGTCTGACAAGGGATATATTTTCTATTTATTTGAAGATGTGAGCATATATTGAGATTGAGGGGAAGAAGACCCACTTCTGGGTCGAACTTTTTAAGAAACAGTCTTGATTTCATTCTTTATATACTGTCTACCGGTAAGGGGCAGAATCCTTCAACGCTAAACGGATAGTGAGTTACAGATGGAGGGAACAGGCCACCTAATCCCAAATTTAGTAAAATCACCCACCAAATTGGGAACACCACCATAGGACTATTATGTGAGAAATCAGCTTTGAAGGTGTTAGGCTGTTAAAATATAAGGGTTTATTTGTTACAGAAGCTAACTGAATGCTTTCATCTAGACTGATCCTGGGTGGTCCCTTATCGAAAGAAGGTTAGAGAAAACAATAGTGCTTCAACTGAAACAACTATACAGTAATCTCAGGAGTATACCTAGAATAATAACTTGGTAGGGTAAGCCATACTTTTCCCAAGGTGATAAATAAAACACTGAGATTTAGAGAAATTAAGTCACTTGTGAGTTGGAGCTAGATAAGAGTGCACCACATAGGGCCCTTACCTTGCCCAGCTGACCCATGTTTGATCTGTGGTACCCGACTGGTGTCCTGAGACCTGCCAAGAGTGATATATCTGAGTACAGAGCCAGGAATAAGCCCTGAATACTGTTGGGTGTGCCCCTCCCCCCAAACAAACAACAAAACTAACATGTTCATAGTCACCTTACAGGGCAGGTCTATTGATAAACCAGGATTTAATGGCAACTGTATAATGGCAGCACTGAATTTGAAGCCTTTCACTTGGGAAAGAAATCCTTTAAAATCTTGGAATGGGGATTGGGGTGGGGAAGGAATTTGGGAACACTGGTGGAAGGAAGCTGACACTGGTGGAGGTATCAGTATTGAATTATTGTATGCCTAAAATTCAACTATCAGTAACTTTGTAAATTATGGCTCTTCAATAAAAAAATTAAAAATGTGTTTCATTATTTCCCTTAAAAAAATAAAATATTTGGAATTATAGCAGCTCCAGAGTAAGAACTGCAAGCAGGAACATTTTGTGCTTTGGTGATATTGAAAATCTATGCCAAAGCAATGACCAACCAGTTTTGATGGTTTAGGAATACTTGGTTTCTTGATGTTACTAATGTTTGACTTCTGCAGAGCCTCCTGAAGTAAAAATACCATCTTGTCTCAGAAACACTGTCTCTGTCTGCAAAGGATCCCACACAGAATTCTGATTATTTAGGCCAACCCATTCTCTGCTATATATCATAAATCTGTAAAGGCAACTCTCCTGCATGCTGAATTATGGTGAACTCCACAAGTCTTGTATGTCCTTGGCACTATTACCCTACAGTGAATCATTGAGTTCAAGGGCTTCACCTTCTCTTACCTCCGTTTAGCAGGCTGGATTCGTATTTCAGATAATAGACTGAGCCATTTTGTTGTTTTGCTCCTAGGTTGTAGCAGGCACTAGAGACATAGCTGTGAAATTACTGCTAGACCAAACGTTAGGATATTTTATTTCTATAAAGTCTGGCTTTGTGCTTAAATATGAGACTGTCTGATTGCCCCCAACCCCTTTTTTTCATGACTGAAGAAAGTGCTGTTTCCTACATTTTCTATGTCTAGACTTCTCTCCTAAGAGCTAGAGACAAAAAGTCCTGAAGAATCCAGTTCAGTTCAGGAATCAAAGTCAACATGTATTGTACAGTGTAAAAAAACTAGAGCTATGTTTTGCTTTGATAGAACCAGTGAATAATTTACCTTGCTGTTAATACACTGGCCTACTAGTTAGATTTTCCACCCAAGCAGTGAGTATTATCTAAGGAATCTATTTGTAGGATTTCTCAACGTTGGCTGCCCGTGAGTGTCACCTGGCAAATAAGGAAATCTTGATGCCCGGGCTTATACCCTGGATCAATGAAATCAGAGTCTCTGGTACTGGGATGAGTGTTTTCCTTCAGGTTTTAGTTTCAATGTCAATCTTAACAAGATGTTTCTCTCCTACGCCTTCTGAGCATCTGTACTTTGGGTGTTCAGCGGGTACTTGTTTCTTTCCCAGAGACATCCATCAGCGGAAAGCAGGGTTTCCATTCAGATCTGATAGAAGGCCACATACTTGGCTTTCCATCTGGGACAAGAGGTCCAACTCTTTAATTAGGCTTCCCCCCACGTCCGCTATTGTATCTCCTTGAAATTATAACAAGTTGGCATAGCTTGTGTTTGAGCAAGCCTTTGAGTGATGTGGATCTGTTTTCTGACATTTAAATTAGAAAACTAAATTTGCTGAAAGCAGAACAAAGGGGCTACCAGGGAACCCTTGACCAAAGCTCCTATCTTTATAAACATCTTTTCCTATCTGTTTGTTTGAGGCATTTCAGGAAGTATTAGGTGCTCGATGATGAGCAAGGTATAAAGCAATTCTACCACCCACCCACAGGGAAGATGTTAATTATACTGGGTGAGGGCCCAATGCCTGTTGAAAATGAAGTCCGTAAATAATAAGACGGGTGATTTTCCACTGAAAAGGAGATTTTTCCGTTCCAGGGGTTGCACTGCGGATGTGAGACAGTGATTTCATAGTGGACCATTTAACTTTGACTGGATTTCTTCTTTGCCCAAGACTTGCTCAAAATCCAGGCTAAGCCTAGTGACAGAATCTCTGGCTTGGAAATGCTGGGCTCTAACGTTCCCCATTGTTTGCTCCTTTCTCCAGATGCCAATCCACTTCGGCCTGGGTGGTCCAAGCAAGTGTTACAGGCAGCTGCAGAGGTTCCAGCAGGCCGGGTGCCTCTGACACAACCTTCCTTGTGAGCACCGATTGGCCAAGAGCTGGCAGTCAGCCACCAAGAGGGTTTTTTTTTCCCCTTTTGCCTTTGCACTTTTATGTCTAAGCAGCTACCTCTGCTGAGCTGAAAGGACGCAAAATGTTTGAGCTTTATTTACAGACATTTTTTGAAAAAAGAAAGTGGCATCCAGGCTTGGTCTCTATGGGAGAACATGAAGGAATTTATTTTTAAGTGAGCATTTATAGACAACTCAAAGTTTTGTGATTTTTCTATATCTACTTTGTATTTCCTAAGACATCATTCATGAAAATAACAGAGATGATGAAATAGAAGTGGGTTTGCTACTCAATCTTTGCAGTCTCGTGGATCGCACCAGGAGATTCAAACACAAATGTTGGACTTAATTTAAGGAGAATCCCACCATGCTTTCAGAGACTACCAAAGTGTTTAATTCTGGCCTGTCTTTATATGGTTCCATTATCTTCCGATGATATTTGGATTCGAACGAAAGGAATTTTCTTTTCTTTTTTTTATCTTTTATTCATTATGTCCTATGTTCCAGATACTTGCATCAGTGTGAATAACTAATGTGGTGGGTGCGCTCAGCACCCCAGTTACACAGCAGAGGAAACCCCAGCAACAAGCTAAGATTGTGATGTCGGAATGCCAGCTAATGAATCCTGCTTATTGAAAATACAGAGTTCATGCCTTACTTTTTAACACGAATTCTCTCTCCAGTCCTTGGCCCAGTTTGATTTTTTTTTCTTCTTCTATTTGTTTTTGTTGTATTTGGGGACCACACCCACCCGTGCTCAGGGCATACTTCTGGCTTTGGGCTCAGGGATCACTCCTGGTGGTGTTTGAGGAATCATAGGTGGCCATGCCAGGGATTAAACCAAGGTTAGCTGTTTATAAGGAAAAAAATATATATACATGTAATTTTTATTAATGAAACACCATGAGGTACAGTTGTACCTCAAATTTTTAAGTGAGCATTTATAGACAACTCAAAGTTTTGTGATTTTTCTACATCTACTTTGTAGATATAGACTTACAAATTTTTGTGTTTGGGTTTCAATTATACAGTGATCTAGTACCCATCCTTCCACCAGTGCCCATTTTCCACCACCACGGATCCCAGTATCCCTCCCACCCCCTATCCCCCCTGTCCCACCCTGCCTCTGTGGCAGGGCATTCCCTTTTGTTCTCTCTCTCCTTTTGGGTGCTGTGGTTTGCAAAAGAGGCATTGAGTGGCAATCATGTTCGGTCTATAGTCTACTTGTCTACTTTCAGCATGCTTCTCCCATCTTGGGTGGATCCTCCTAACACCCTTTATTCCCTTCTCTATCTGAGCTGTACAAGGCAAATATATTACCCCTTGTATTATGTCTCTGGCCCAAGATTATTTTACAAGAAGTGATTCATAAGACCAGTGCCCTGGTCTAGATATTATCAAATAGAAAAAACTTTCAACTTGCAGTATTTATTTTCTCTCTCTCTCTCTCTCTCTCCCCCTAACCCTCTCTCTCAATAGATAGTTTTTTGATAAGTGAACACTGTTTTTTAAATTTATTTTTTAATTGAATCACCATGAGTTACAGTTACAAAGCTTTCGTGATCTGGTTTTAGTCATATAATGTTTCAACATCCATCCCTCCACCAATACATTTCCCACCACCAATATCCTGCATATCTCTCCTGCCATCTCACCCCTACCTGTCTCTATGGCAGGCACTTTTCTTCCCCCCCTTCTCTCCTCTCTCTCTTCTCTCTCTCTCTCTCCTTTTGGGTACTGTGGTTTGCAATACATATAATGAGAGGCCATCATGTTTGTTCCTTTATCCACTTTCAGCGCAATTTTCCATCCAGATTGATCCCTTCCAACCATCACTGTCATAATGGTCCCTTCTTTTAAACTGTTGGGATCGTGGGTGGTAGAGAATGGGCACTGGTGGAGGGATGAGTACTCGATCATTTTATATCTGAAGCCCAAGCACGAAAGTTTGTAAGTCTACAACTATACCTCATGATGTTTCACTAATAAAAAATAAAATAAAATAAAAAATAAAGAGACACCAAGCCACTGCTGACTCTAGAAATGCCAATATCCAAAGCATATGACGCCGGGTTTGTCAGGATGCAATATTTTTCAGCCATGTTTTATGGAAATGTCGTGTTTGATGGTCGAGGATGGGCACAGACTTCTCAAAGCTTAAGAAGTATTGTATTTACTATAGAAATTATAGCAAACTGCCCTGGCACAGTATGCTCACTTTTGGCCAAGAAAATTTACTTGCTAGAAAATGAAGGTGGGAGAGTAATATAAATGATCGGTCTTTTCATAAGAGCAAAATAATCAGTCTTTTCACAGTTTTACTTTTAACTCTCATGAAGTATGAAAAGAGAGTGATTATGAAGACACTTTTGCTATTCACTAGACTCATTCTAATCTCCTTTTACATTTCTTTATTTTTTGAAAAAGTATTTAAGAAACCAAACATAAGGAGTACATTTTAATCAGAATATTACCAAGCAACAGATCCTTTTTTGTAGCAATCACTGGTTTCCCAAATGACTTTTATCTCTAATAGCTCAGAGGTGACCTTGGGGGTTATTTTTGCCTAGCAGAGTAAATGCTCAATGAAGACTGAAGATAATTGCTAAAATAATTCCCTTTATTGTTCTGGTGACTGAGTACTGAATGAGCATGGTTGCTCATTCAATATTAATTTACCTGTGTGTGAATATTGAGTGTCTGAAGGTTTAAGTTCATGTGAGTTTGAGTTCAGGTTAGCTGAAAACTTGGTTCATGACAGACTCTTTTCTGCTAGGGAAATTTATTTTTTATTTGCCGGTGAAATAATGCAAGCTTTTAAATCACATTGGTTACTTTACTTTTGTCCGCTGAAAGTATAGCCATACATCTGGCATATAGAGCTAATCCTTATCTACATAGTAATTGCCTTGTAGATTTATTCTAATATACAAAATATATGTCTAAAATATATGAATTAAACTGGATAATGAGGATACCCTACAGTATGTAGGCAGAGGATACCAGATCCAGGAACCCAAATATCATTTAGAAAAGGTATAATACTTGACTCTTTGAATTAAAGACTCTTTGAATTAAATATTAGGCCTGCACTTTAATTTTTTTAAAAAATTTTTAATGAATCACCATGAGGTACAATTACAGACTTATAAACTTTCTTGCTTACGTTTCAGTCATACAATGATCGAGTACCCATCCCTCCACCAGTGCCCATTCTCCACCACCAATGATCCCCGTATCCCTCCCACCACCACCACCCCATCCCCCCACTCCGTCCTGCCTCTGTGGCAGGGCATTCCCTTTTTCTCTCTTCATCCTTTATCCTTTATCCTTTATTCTTTATCCTTTTGGGATAAATACCCCACTGGCAGACTTCCACTATCGACACTACCTCCACTACCCAGCCGTCGCCACACTTCAGGATGCTTTCCGGACCCGCAAAGCGGCCGTGCGACACATCATAAGACACTAAATACCCATCTTCAGGAATTGTCGTACCATATTTGATAGGGTTCAAATATGGTAACACCTACAAGGGTGATTAGATGTCGCCCCAAAAGCCTCTGTCCCTCTCGGAAAGACTGGCAAGCTACCGAGAGTATTTCACCCCTATGGAAGAGCCTGGCAAGCTATCTGTTGTGTATTCGATATGCCAAAACCAGTAACTACAACTGGTCTCATTCACCTGCCCCTGAAGGCTGCACCGACATGGCAGCACTGAGAAGGATGAGAAAGGAGAGGCCGACAAAATCTCAAGGCCGAACTAGGCTGCCACAACGAAGGAAGACAAAAATGATCGTCTGTACTTTCAATGCACATACGCTAGCATCAGATGCATCCATCAAGGACCTGATGGTACAAGCGCGAATGATCAAGTACGACATCATTGGTCTGACCGAGACAAGAAGGCACGAATCTCACCATGCCGTTTTCGACACTGGAGAAGAATTGTTCCTCGGAACATGCAATAAAAGAGGTGTCGGAGGCATCGGTGTCCTTGTCAACACAAACTTGGCCAAGAGCATTGATTCATTCGAATTCCTAACAACCCGAATCGGACGTTTACATTTGAATAGATGTGGCTCACTGCCTGCAGTTTCTATCTTCGTTGTCTACTCACCAACATCTCATTATGATGAAAGAGAAATCGAGAAGTTCTACATGGAGCTGGAGAAGTTCTATAAAGAAGACTACACCTTCTACAAGATCATTGTGGGTGATTTTAATGCCAAGATAGGACCGAGAAGATCAGCTGAAGAACTTCACATCGGGACCCATGGCCTAGAATGGAATGAACAGGGTGAGAGACTGTCTGAGTTCATCATGTCGACCAAGACCATCCATGGTAACTCACAGTTCCAGAATGCAGAATCTAAACGTTGGACATGGGAGTCTCCCGGTGGACGATTCCACAACGAAATAGACCACATCATATTCAATCGACGGTTTTGCCTGACTGATGTTGCTGTTGTCCCAAAATTTCGAACGGGATCAGACCACCGTCTCCTTCGTGCAAAATTCTACTTCACAGAGTGGGGAGAAAGGGCTGCGAAGTTCAAAAAGAGAACTCCCAGTACGACCACCAACTGGGAACTCTTTGGCACTATTGCGGCAACATGGGAAGATGTCATTGTTGACAACATTGACGAGGAATACGATCGACTGGTTCAGCACCTCCATGAATGTGCGAGGAACGCCAAGAGAGAGATAGCCACAAAAAAACGCCTGTCTTCGAAAACTCTTGAGCTAATTCGCCAGCGTGGTTTGGCACATGCCTCAGGCAACCACAAGCTAACGTCCGAGCTCGCAAAGCAGTGCAGAGATGCGATCAAGGAAGACCTCAAAGAGAGAAGAGCAGAAGTACTGGTAGATGTGGCAGAAGCCGGGAAAAGTATTCGTAACGCCCGCCTGTCCTTCCCCAACTACAAGACCAAGATGACTGCCCTCCGATGTCCTGATGGATCCATCACATCCTCCAGAACGGCAATGGAGAAGATTATCCATGACTTCTACTCAAATCTCTTCGATAGCCATGTCCACTTGCCGACATACCAAATTCCACAGGATGGATATGTCATTCCCAACGTTCTCCCTTCCGAAATCTGACACGTCATTTCGTCGGTAAAGAAACAAACAGCACCCGGGCCCAGACAAGGTCAGACCTGAACATCTGAAGAACCTGCCGTCAGTACTCATCAATATACTGGCTCGGCTCTTCACTCACTACCTGTCTGAATGCAAGGTTCCGTCCCAATGGAAAACCAGCAGGACCGTACTATTGTTCAAGAAGGGAGACATCCATGACATTGGCAACTATCGCCTGATCTGCCTATTATCTGTCATCTACGAGTTGTTCACTCGAGCCATCCTAAATAGGATTCGCAGAACACTAGATGAAGGACAACCATGCGAGCAAGCCGGGTTCCGCAAAGGACTCAGCACCATCGACCATATCCACATTATAACCAAGCTCATTGAGGTTTCTCGGGAGTTCAAGATGCCGCTCTGTTTAACGTTCATTGATTTAAAGAAGGCCTTTGATTCTGTTGAGACAGAAGCGGTCATTGAAGCCCTAGCCAATCAGGGCATTCAAGCCCAATACATCAAGATCCTCCGTGAGCTGTATTGCAGATTCACTACCAGGATCTCACCATTCTACAAAGAAGTGATCATTGATGTCAGCAGAGGGGTTCGGCAGGGTGATACCATTTCACCAAAACTCCTCAGTGCCACCCCAAGAACATCATGTGACGACTGGAATGGGAAGGAATGGGAGTGAAGATAGATGGTCGCAATTACACCACCTCCGCTTTGCTTATGACATTGTTTTAATAACACCAAACATCAGCCAAGCGGCACAAATGCTGGCCGACTTTGACTGTGAGTGTGGAAAGGTAGGACTACAGCTGAATCTTACGAAGACAATGTTTATGAGAAACAGCCTCGTTCCTGATGCCCCATTCGCTCTCAACGGAACGACCATCTCCGAATGCAACAGCTATGTGTACCTCGGTCAAGAAGTCAACATGACAAATGACCTGGCACCTGAGCTGCGCAGGAGGAAGAGAGCGGCTTGGAACGCCTTCAAGAACGTCGAAGAAATAGCTAAGAGGACGAAGAAACTCCGGTTCCAGGCACATCTCTTTGGTTCCACTGTTCTTCCTGCATTAACATATGCCTCAGAGACCTGGGCCCTACGCAAACAGGATGAGAACGCTATTCAGGTCTCCCAAAGAAGAATAGAAAGAGCTATGCTTGGAATATCACGTTTCACTCAAATGAGAGAAAAAATCTGGAGTTCAGACATCCGTCGATGATCAAAAATCAGGGACGCTGTCTCATTTGCCAAGGTGTCAAAAATCAGATGGGCTGGTCACGTAATGAGATTTAAAGAGGACCGCTGGACTAGAGCTGTTACTGACTGGATTCCACGGGATGTCAAAGACCACGTGGCCGCCCACCTACCAGATGGTCAGACTTCTTCATCAAGATCACGAACGATCGGTTTGAGGCTCTTCATGATCGCAGAGCGAACAGATGCCATTGGGTACACTAGCACGCGACAGGGACAAATGGAGACGTTACTGGCGCCCGCTCAAGCAAATCGCCGACTAACGGGAAGTTAAGTGATTAAGTGATCCTTTTGGGTGTTGTGGTTCTGCACTTTAATTTAAGTGCAGGCCTAATATTTGAGGGAGGAAAACTATTTAGGGGGATTTCTAAATAACAACTCAAGAGGTGACTTGACTGTTTTCTTCTTTTGGTTTATTATCCAGTTTAAATGAACAATTTAATGAGAAGTTGACTAAAGTTGGTGAGTCCCAAACTTTCCTTCTTGCATTTGGTTATTGGCTAGAATTTTCCTAAGCCAGCAGAGCACTTGAGTTTACCAGCATGTTATATAATAAAAATATGATAAAGGATATGGATGGAGAGCCAGAAGGAGAGATATATAGGGAGGCTCCACAAGGCCCCCAAGTGCATAACTTTCTGTCTCCACGGTTTAGGACTGTGTCTTAGCACAGGGGTATGCCCCACCAATCTGCAAACTCTTCAAACCTTATACTATTGAGGTTTCATTTATTTATTTTTATTAGTTCTTATTGGAGGAGGGAACTGACTGCCCTGGGTGGTGCTCAGAGGCTATTTCTATCATTGTGCTCAGGGGTCACACCTGGCAGTGTTTGGGGGCTCAGATAAAGTGTTGGAATTGAACCAGAGATGACTGCATATAAGCAAGTATTTTAACACCTATATTATTTTTCCGACCCTACTATTGTGATTTTTAATAATTGCTTTATAACATATGGTTGAGTCACTGTATACTCCATTTTTAACTTCTCCTGTTTGCTAAATAGAGGGTAGGATTGAAATTTCCAAGCATCTAATCATGACTGATCTTTCTGGTGACCCCACCAGAAGGAGAGGAGCCCATGGTTTACCTCATTAGAACAAAACATGCTGTTTCAACCAGCAAATCCCAAGGGGATTTAGGGGCTTTGTGTCAGCAAGCAGCATCAAAGGCCAAATATTAGAACAAAAGGTACTCCAAATCTTCTTTTCTTATCAGGTAGGAATTTACACGGGTTTTAGTTGCTTAACATCAAGAACTGGGGTCAAAGATAAAATGTTAGACAAAATTTTTCCTATTGTTCTATTTATAAGGGTTTTAGCAGTTGTGTGTGTGTGTGAGCATGCACACATGCACGTGGTGTATCTAATTATTTCATTCTGTTCACACCATATTTTGACATTAGTAACATAAAAATCCTTCCTTCTTTCCTTCCTTCCTTCCTTCCTTCCTTCCTTCCTTCCTTCCTTCCTTCCTTCCTTCCTTTCTTCCCTCCTCTTTCTCCTTATTCTTTTTTCTTTCTTTCTTTCTTTCTTTCTTTCTTTCTTTCTTTCTTTCTTTCTTTCTTTCTTTCTTTCTTTCTTTCTCTCTCTTCCTTCCTTCCTTTTCTTATTTTCTTTCCTTCCTTTCTTTTCTGACACCTAGTGATGCTCAGGCATTAATCCTGGCTCTGTGACCAGGGATCACTTCTGGCAGGCTTGGGGGTACATATCAGGTTTTGGGAACAGAACCTGTGTTGGCTATATGCAAGTTAAGTGCTTCCCTGAAATTCAACATATCTTTCCCAACCTTCATTTTTCACCCCTACCTGCTATTCCTGCTGCCATACTGTTGTGTCTGTCCTCACGCCCCATTTATCTTGCATGTTTATTAACTATTATTAATTGCATTTAATTATTGGCTGGAGCTTTCCTAACCCAGGGAAGCACTTTAGTTTACCAGTGTGTCATATAACAAAAATATGATAAAGGATATGGATAAATAGCCAGAAGGAGAGATATATAGGTATATATATATGGGTTATATAGATATATAATATGTAATTTTTGATTCTCTGAAAATAGTGATAGTACTTCTTTGTAATTTCCAAACTTGAAGTACTATTGCAAAATAAGGAGATAATTTTTCTAAATGAATTTTGGACTTTTCTAGTTAATTCATTCCTGGTTCTTTTCCGTTCCCTACCATGTTTGAGTTAATGTAACCAAATGCCTTGATATTGGATAAACGTATGTTGGAAGATATTTTTATAGCACAGTGGGTAGGGAGTTTGCCTTGCACGCGGCTGACCTGGGTTGGATTCCTTTACCCCTCTCTGAGAGCTCAACAAGCTACCGAGAGTATCCCGCCCACATGGCAGAGGCTGGCAAGCTTCCCATGGTGTATTTGATATGCCAAAAACAGTAACAACAAGTCTCACAATGGAGACATTACTGGTGCCCACTCAAGCAAATCGATGAACAATGGGAGGACAGTGCCAGTGCCAGTGATAGTTATTTTATTATTGTTAATAATCACCAATATATTACAGAAGATATTGTTTGTAAGTGCTTTTACCTAATATTATTATTTATATTTGACAGGTTGGGAAATGACATAAATTAAGAGATACCTTCTGGTGGAGGTAACATTAATTTGGATCTTCCAACAGCAGAAATCCTCAATATTTTATGGGAATTAGATTATATTTGTATGAAGATAGAAATAACTTAACTTTATGGCAAATTGTGAGATCAGAATTAACTATTCTTCTGATACTGCTGTTTAAAGACATAATGTGCATTTTGGGGTTCCTTATTATGTAGAGCATTTTAGATGTATGGTCACGTCCAAGAGTTATATTCTTGCATAATTAGGTTAAAAGCATAATTTCTCCTCATTTTTTCCTGTTGTTTTTACATAGTAGACATCAGAAGAATTGGAGCTTGTGATTTCCTCTGATCTTGAGCAATTTTAATAACTTTTCTGAGCCTGTTTTCTCATTTCATTTAATACCACAAAGTCTGCTATAAGGACGGATATAAAATAAAAATTATAACATAGTGGGATAGGTGCCATGCCAATATTATTTGATATTATTACTGCACTACGACTGTATAGTATATAAAGATGTATCTATAATAATTCGAGATTAGATTTTTAAATTTTAGTCATTAAAACTTTCATGCATCAATTACTCTATAGTCTTTGGATTAGAGAGATCAGAGAGGTGATTCAGTGATCAATTCAGTTACTGACTAACAACAAAAAATGTCAACCATATTTTAGTTTAAATGAAGAAGCCATGCTTAAAGAAGTAGTAAATGAATTACCTGAATTCACAAAAAACTGAGAGAGAGATAAAGAGAGACAGAGAGACAGAAAGAGAGAGACTTAGGGTTTCTGATGCAAATTGGTGGGCAACATGCAAATGAATCTAGAGACCCTGAGGTATCAACTGCATATCCTGTTCAGAGGTAACTCAATTAACATGTTATTTTCAGGTGTTTTCCATGAATTCCATGGGTGGTGACTCACCAGTGTCTCACATCAAAAGTTGCTCATTTAGAAACTAAAACAACTTTGTAGACTCCTTTGCCTAGACATTCTGGTTCACTTTCAACTGCTATAAAGAGAGCGATCCTAAATGATGTGTTTGTTCAACTTAGGTTCCTTATGATAAGAAAAAAAACACAATTCCAGTTTATATTGAATTAAATAGTCTAACTAGAGAAACTGCCTTTGTTATGTTATTACACCTAAAGTTGCAGTTTCCAAAAATCTAGAATTCTCATTCATAAAAACTAAGGGAACATTTTGATTGCTTCCTTCCTCTCTAGCTAGTTCTTGGTTGCTCCATTTCTCCAAGAATACACTCAACTAATATAAAAGACTTTCTTTAACACAAACAACTTACAGATGGTGTAAGCAGTGTGAATACTTTCTCTCCATTTTTCAGGCTAGGAAAATGGTTTTAGAGAGAATTCATAAAATTAGCATGAAATAAATATTTGGATTCATCATCCATCAATGTTCACCCATCCACTGAAACTGTTTATGTAGGTGACTAAAGGATTTGATGTAAATAGCTTTAGAAATCACAATACAGAACTTTCATGCATGATTAGCAGTCCTCAATGTTTTAGACAAATAAGTGAAAAACTGCAATTCGCTTTTGGTTAGTTTGAAACCAAATTGATAAACTTCATGGAACAAAGGAGTGATTCATTTAATACCATTCAGGAGCTTGGGGCTGTTTCATTAGATGTTGTGTACAACTTTTCCCCCAATGCATTGTTTGTAAATAGAGGGGTCCCCCCTCCCCGGTAGTCTTGGAAGCTAGTTTTTAGTCACTTGCACAGTAAATCTTTTTTAATAATGGCAATAAATAGTAATCATATCTAATAGTTTCACTGAATAGAATTTTCCAAAGAAGTGCATATGGTATTAAGGGTATAATATATAAAGGATTGAATGAATGAAAGAGACATACAGGGTGATAATGATAGAGTAAAAGTAATAATTATTAGGAATGACTTTAGCTTTCTAGGTAGTCTATAAAGGGTTTGTCTGTGATAGGTGAATTCCAGTCAGCTGAAAAGATAGTATGTCAGTGGACTGTTTTAAAACTTTTCTCCTTCCCACAAGTCTTTGCAGAACATGTGAGTTTGCATAGAGGAGAAACATCTCCCTAAAAACATGTTCAAATGACAGGTTTTTATGGTCTAGACATTCCAGAATTTCATAAGATTTACAAGGCTCCAATAAAATGTGGTAGAAAAACTCATAAAACTCCAGTGGCTTGAAATAAAACATTTTCATAAAGTGGAAATCAACCTGCTTTGATTAAAACACAGTTTGAGGAGAAGTAAATGAATGTGATGTAACAGATTTAGTTAAAACAGTGTTTTCCAGCACTCGATTCCACTTCCTTTTTATCAGTGCAAACAAATAAGTAACTAATTATTTATTTATACTGTCATGACCCTGAGACTATTTGTCTTTATTAGCTATAATAGGAAGGAATATTGCTTTCTTGAAATAGGAAGTAGGCTAAAAGATCTCCATCTCACCAAAACAGTTAAACAAGCACTCTGAACTTTCACTGGGATGAGAAGCAAAGTGTTCATCTTAGTCTAATTAGGAAAGACCCATTTATGTTCAATTTAACCTATTCTCAGTTGGCGCACATGCATGTCTTTAGTAAGCCAAATCCATATTTGTTGAATTTATTAAGTGTTGTGAGTTGGGAAATGAGTAAAGGGGTTACAATTTGTTTCCACTGATATTGGTCAAAGTTTTATGAAAGTTCTTCGTGTGTGTGTGTGTGTGTGTGTGTGTGTGTGTGTGTGTGTGTGTTGTGTCAGTGGGATCAGTGGAGAGTTGTTGTTCTTTTGGTCTTTATATTTTCTTGCTTAGGTGATTTTTTTCTTATTTCCTTTTCAACAGAGAGGATTGCCATGGATATAAGAAGTTGAATGAGAGAGGCCATGAGGAAGTTTAGTAGGTTGAGAAGGAAGCTTGTCAAGTACATTTAGGGTTGTCAGTCTCTTGGAATTTGTCCCACACTAATAAAAATTTCAGGAAATTATGGTGTACCAGAATGCCAGTTATTTAAGGCGTGAGATATAGTGTTCTAGTAAGCAGATTTCTCTTGAACATTAGCCATGCAACTCCTTTACAGTATCATGACACCTGTCAAATCAAATCAATCATTCCAGGGTTGACTCTGAGCACAGAATCAGAGCACAGAAATATGGATGGGGTACATTACAACTCTTAAACTTCAGCATGTCTTTGAACCACAAGGAGGGCTTCTCAGTCAGACTCTGAGGCCTCATCCCCAAAGTTCCTGTCTTAGAAGACTGGGATTGGAACCTAAGAATTTGCTGTATAACAAATTCACAGGTGATGCTCACTTTAATGATGATTGATCTATGCTATTAATGCATTAATCAAGTTGTGTTATATCTTTGTGTATTATTTTATATTTATTAAAGAATACAATTTCCAAATGGCTAGGACATTATGTCTAGTAAATGTAATTTTTTTATTTGCAACAAAAATACTTTATTTATTTGCAACAAAATACTTTATTTATTTATGCAACAAAATACTTTATTTTTATTTAAAATTAATTTTCCATTTTAGTTTGGGAAATAATATAATATTTGTGGGATTGATAAACAGTATGACTGCACCCTGTTCTCCACCAAAATGTACAATACCTCTATGTCACCTTTTGTCTTTCTCCTCATTTCATCTCTCTCATCTGTCCTCTCTTTTGCTAATCTAAGGTTTGCAATCCCAAAGTTCAGCAGACTCTTAATAATCAATATCTTTTCTACAACAGCCACAAAAGATAATTATTATTGTATTATTGTAACAAAAGATGACTATTATTGCTCCCTGATACATATATGATAGCATTGCTGATGCAGTCACAACTTAAAAAATTTAATAATAATTAAATGCCAACTATGGTATTCTGAGCATATTTTTTAGGTGCTATTCTTTGGTTGATAACTGGGTTTCCTAGGTAGAGATTTGGGGACCTGAGTTTTCTTATTAATAAACAGTTTATATACCATATCATTAAGATGAGGCTATTTTCATGTTAGGAAAATTCTTCTCTCATAGTTCTTCCACTTGCTACAATTGGAAAATGCAGTGTTTTTCCTGATCTTGTTCCTAACACAAGTACAGTTTACTCCTTTTAGTTTCTCATGTGCACTTCTGATGAGTACATTAATTTGGAGTTTTATACATGTCAAAAGTTACACTAAGCAGACTTCATACATTCACCTATCTTATCTTTACACAAACATATGAGAAGTGCATTTTTATTATCCCTACATTAAAGGTGAGAAACCAAAGTCAAAGACAGGTGAAGTAGTTGACCTCGGTTCACACTAGTAATTAGTTGGTTATCTGAGATTTGAATCTCCCAGTTGAGACATGTTTGTATATTTGTTGCAGTTGGTCCCCCAATTTGGGTGTTGGAGAGAAGATCATATCCCTCAGTCATGTCTTTTGATGAGAGTAGGACTTTTTATTGTTGCTTCACAGATTAGTTCTGTACAAAAGAACCAGGAGAAGTAACTGTTAATAGGTCATACTCAGTTCACTTTGCTATGGGTTGTGCCTTCAAGGGTGTTCCTGCTCCAACTTCATACACAGGCTCTGTTTAAGTTACCACTGGATAGAAGGAACCCCTGCTCTGTTCTAAAAAAGAAACAGTATGAAAATCATTTTGGGTTTCTTTTTCTCTGTGCTCCCTTTCTCTGAAAAATCCATTTCTGTGCACTGTTATTGGAGTGTACTATGTCTGTGATGGGGATGGTCATAATAAAGGCAAATATAGGGCAGAAAATTATAAATTATTTTAGTCTTATGTCTTATTATGGGCTGGAGCCATAGCGTAGCGGGTAAGGTGTTTGCCTTGCACGTGGCCGACCCTGGTTCGATTCCTCCACCCCTCTTGGAGAGGCCGGCAAGCTACAGAGAGTATTTCCCACCTGCAAGGTAGAGCCTGGCAACCTCTCCGAGGCATATTCAATATGCCAAAAACAGTAACAACAAGTCTCACAATGGAGATGTTACTGGTGCCCACTCGAGCAAATCTATGAACAATGGGAGGACAGTGCTAAAGGGCTATAGTCCTATTATAATGTCTTATGATAATGTCAAATGTCTTAAGTTGTAGTCTGAAAAAAAGAGCCTGAGGCAAGGATTTAGGTGCTAATTGGTTTATTGAGAGAATGTTCTTCAGGAAAAACCCTTAAAGAAGAATGGAAATCTCAAAGGAAAAGAGGAACTGAGCAAGGAAAGAGGTAGCTTTAGATCTAGGCTGTCTGATCTATAGGGGAAGGCACCAGCACATGGAACTAGAACACAGTCACTGTTCCTCGAGACAAAGTGTGTAATGGGATGATGAGATGGAGAAGGAGGAAGAATTTGAGGGTATGTGATGGGCCACATGTGATGGGTTCACTTTAACCACAGCAGCTGAGGACAACCCTGCAAATGAGAAGGTTCATTCATGAGATATTGGAGAGTCAGCATTCAACATTTGGTCTTGTATGCAGTGGAAACTAAAGGGGACTTAGGTGTAGTACCACATTTTGTTTTCAAATTTACCTTTCATTACAATATTTTTTCTTTTTTAAAATGTAGGAGTACTGCTATTTATTCAGCCACTGATTAATCTGGCTAAAGCAGGCATGTACTCCACATTACTTAAAATTTTTTTTTTTAAATGGAGTATCTGTGAACTGTGTTGGCTGTGTGCAAGGCAAACGCCCTACCGCTGGAGCAATAGCACAGTGCTAGGGCGTTTGCCTTGCACGCAGCCAACATGGCCAACCCGAGTTCAATTCCTCTGCCCCTCTCGGAGAGCCCAGCAAGCTACCGAGAGTATCCCGCTAGCATGGCAGAGGCTGGCAAGCTCCTTGTGACATATTGGATATGCCAGACACAATAACAAGAAGTCTCATGATGGAGACATTACTGGACCTGCTCGAGCAAATCGATGAACAATGGGAGGACCGTGGCCGTGATCTGTGAGCTGGAGCAATAGCACAGCGGTAGGGCATTTGCCTTGCACGCAGGCAATATGGCCGATCCGAGTTCGATTCCTCTGCCTCTCTCGAAGAGCCTGGCAAGCTACCGAGAGTATCTCGCCTGCATGGCAGAGCCTGGCAAGTTACCCGTGGCGTATTCAATATGCCTAACACAGTAACAACAAAGTCTCCAATGGAGACGTTACTGGGCTCGCTCAAGCAAATCGATGAACAATGGGAGGACCGTGACCGTGACCAATCTGTGAACATTACAAAGCTGATCATGATTGGGTTTCAGTCATACAATGATCCAACACCCTTCCTCCATCAGTGTACGCTTCCCACCACCATGTCTCCCATTTCCCTCCCACCATCCCCCAATACCCACCCCTAGTTTTCCTCTATATTTTTTTCTTTTTGGGTCACACCCAGCAATGCTCAGGGGTTACTATTGGCTCTGCACTCCTGGTGGTGCTTGGGGGACCACATAGGATGCCAGGAATTGAATCCGGGTGGGCCGTGTGCAAGGCAAATGCCCTACCCACTGTACTATCACTCCGACCCTTTCCTCTATTTTTGTGCATTTTGGTTTGTAATATAGGTACTAAGAGGTCATCAACTTTATTTAGGGCATTTAGTATTTTTATAGGGAGAGTAAAGCTGGAATAGCTTTTAAACTGGGTGGCAGTTTTGGGTTGTGCATGTCATTGATGAGGCTTCCGGAAGTACAGGAAGGTGGGAAGAGGTAGCCCATCCCAACCCTAACTAAGCCTGGAGATTTCAGGCACAAAACCTGTATACCCAAATTTTCAGCAGATTACATATTGGTGAGGTCTGTCCTGAGATGGTGGAGTCAGGCCGGGGGCATGAAGGTTCTTCTGGATTGTGGAAGCAAGCGGCTGCCAGGGGCTCTGCTTGGGTGGGCACCAGGCTAATTCGCCCTCCTCTGATTTACCCCAGTCAGCTCAGCCTTGCATGGCTCCAAGATTAACTGTGACTTTTGATCTCTTTCAAGATTTATTTATGGGTCTCTAAAGCAAGGCTGAAAAATGAGCTTGTGTAGCTGAGCTGGAGGTGGTTTGTGGGTATGACTTCCACATATCTAATTTTTAACTATTTAATTTTTCAGGAAATTTGGTCCCATGTTGTTGGGGTCTGGCCATAGGCACAGTGGCAATTTTGGGGTATCAGAAAGCCTGAAGGCACCATAAGGCTGATAATGCATTTGCCCTGCAGGTACAGGTTGACCTTCTGGTGGCACTGCACCCCTCATTGCAATATTTTATCTTCCATTTGACTTTACTCTTCACTTGGAGGAAAGGAAAAGTGATAATCACTCTAAAACCCTAGTAGTAGGCAACCAAGCTAAACTCAGCATTAAAACCATTTTGATAGTTTATTTATAGAATAATCACACATTTACTTAAATTTTTCCTTATAGCACAATAAAATTGAGTTTGTTTAGAAAAGGAAATGAAAATGATAATTTGTTTGCTTTGGTTATTTTTTCTTTATAATAAATGACTATAGAATATACAACTCCTAGTTGTATGTTACAAAAATACAAAACAAGAAAAGTCAAAGTAAACATATAAATGGCAATTTTGGCAGATGTAATGACTACTCCATTCATGGGAACCTCATAGCATATTGAAAAATATTCAGGATTTGTAACAGGATACAGATTGTTTCAAATAAAGATTTTGTCTTCCAAAGTGCTCCCGTTTCGGCAAATTATTTAATCACTGCAATTTATTCTTTTAATCTATAGATTTCTTGGGAGATTTGGAAAATTTTATCTAGAGTTTCTCTTCCAGTATTGGGCACATAGTAGGTACAAAAGTACAGAAACCAATTATTTGATAGATATTTCCTATATTACTATAGCAGTTTATAAACAACGCACTTATCCCTCGGCATGAACATGACACAATACTTGCCCCTAAAAGTTAATTTAGTGAGGGCTGGAGCGATAGCACAGTGGGTAGGGCGTCTGTCTTGCATGCAGCCAACATGGCCGACCCGAGTTCGATTCCTCCGCCCCTCTCGGAGATCCCGGCAAGCTACCAACAGTATCTCGCCCGCATGGCAGAGCCTGGCAAGCTCCCCGTGACATATTCGATATGCCAAACACAGTAACAACAAAGTCTCCAATGGAGACGTTACCAGGCCCGCTCGAGCAAATCGATGATCAACGGGAGGGCCTTACTTTACTTTACTTTAGTGAGGGAGATGCATGAATAAATAGTTTGGACATTAAGTGGGAAAAGATAAGTGTCACGTTGGGATATCTGATGAGGAAGAGCTGCCTGGGGGAGACCAAAAAGTCAAGAGGAGATAAAAATTGAGTGGTATTTTATAGGACAGAAACAGTCTTACCAAAGGGTTGAGGAAACTAGATGAGGCATGGAAGTATGAAAAGGTAAATTATATTTCAATACCATGTAAAGGATCACCAACAAGTAAATTTGCACAGTAAGAATTTTCTCAAAAGTCTCATTTTGGTGAAGTTGATGTTTAACATCTTGCTATAAATCAATACACACTCTGAATTTTGGTCCTATAAACTGAGCTGAGTGCTTATTTATGACACTTAATTTGCATAATTTCTGTAGCTATTAACGAACCATAAATGAATAAAGATGCAAATTACTATGATAAATTAATAGGGGTATATTGGGTGCAGTAAAGGCACATCAAAATTAATAGATATATGTGTATATATATATTTGCTTTTTGGGTCACACCCGGCAATACACAGGGGTTACTCCTGGCTCTGCACTCAGGATTTACTCCTGGCGGTACTTGGGGGACCATATGGGATGCTGGGAATCAAACCCTGGCTGGCTGAATACAAGGCAAATGCCCTACCTGCTGTACTACTGCTCCAGCCCCTTATATATTTAAAAAAATATGCACTCATTGAGGGGCTAGAGAGATAATATAATGGGTAAGGTGCTTGTCTTGCATTGGGCAGACCTAGGTTCTATCTCTAAGACCTCATATGGTCCAGATGGTCCCTCAAACCCACCAGGATTGATCCCTGAGCATAGAGCCAGAAATAAGCCCTGAGCACAGTTGTGTGTGATCCCCAAATATATAAAATTATATTAAAGGATAGCTTAAATGAACTGAAGACATTTACATAAACAGAATGTTGACATTTGTAGGAATTGATAATTTTGGAAAAATTATACAGCAGTTCCTAATATAGCTATGTAAATGAATACTTTTTGTTTGGGGAGATTATGACCTGAAGATCTTTTAATTACTAAGGAGAAATAAATATGCATTGAGTACTTACCAAATGCTAGATGCATTATAATATATTTCATGCATCTTTATTTGCTTTCCCCCTCCCTTTTTGTTTGGGCCATACCCAGCTCTGCTCAGGTTTTATTCCTGGATTTACACTCAGGGATCACTCTTGGTGGGAATTTTAATTAATTAATTAATTAATTAATATTTTTAATGCAGACAAAAGCCTCAACTATTGATACATTTCCAGAGTTGAAGTAGATTAGAAACAAAGCTCCAATATTAAAGTCAATAAGAATAAAAACCATTTCTTAAATGCACAAAGTGTTGTATCTCATCACCTGTTGTTAAGTCCTGGGTCTAAGGATTTACTAAGCTGTTTGTTGCTAGTTGAGCCTTCTGTGTGGTTGTTTCTGTTTTTTTGAGCTCCGCTGGCTTTTATGTTACTTTCCCTATCCAATCTGGTGTGCTTCTACTGAAACTTCAGTATTGAGGATTTAGGAGATGTTACACAACTTCTTATGTGGTTGCTAGGTCCAGAGACATCAGGATTTATGGTCTGGGCCAATGAATTGCCAGCAGCAGCTGTGAGAGTTGGGCGTGGCTTCCAGGGCTTCTGAAAACATGGTGGGGCAGGGGGAGGGGAGGTGGGGTGGAAGGAAGAAGACTGCTCAACCCCACTCTAAGAAGACCCCAAAGTTCTCAGTCTGAACACCGGAGTACCTGAAATTTTTTGCAGTTTGGTGTCTTTGCAGAGAATATTAGTGAAGTAGTAGAGTTAAGTCCCTGGGATGGCCTCAGCAGTGGGGTATGAGTGCAGCTACCAAGGCTTTGGTATGGCGGGTACTAGGATCTCACATTTCCCAAGGGCACCCCAAAGTTTTCAGCCAGGGAACTGGGGTGTCCATGAATTTTACCTGTTTGGCTTGCATCTCTTTGGAAATTTAGTTGTGAATCAGTAGAAAAAGGTTGGTGGGTGAATCGACACGGCAGCAGATATGGGAGGTGGGTGATGGTGGGACTTTTGACACTGTAATGCTCTAAGTTGAACCTTGGTTGGCTGTCTGCAAGGCAAGCTCCCTACCTGAAGTATTATCTCTCTGACCCTTACTCAATATTCTTGAGGAATGCTGTGGGTAGATAAAAGGAGCAGTTACTAAACACTCCCACACTCCTCCTAACAAATACAACTATGATTTGTTCAGAGTGTGGTGATGTAGATCCCTTTTGTAGCCATGGGGGATGAACAATGATTCAATCATGGTATCTTTTTCCTTTACTAGTGATTGATTTAGAGGTGGACATGTAATTAAGTTTTGACCAGTGGGACTTGAGCGAATATCTGTTGGGGACAATGGGTAAAGTTTTTCTCTTGGTGAGAACAAAAAACTGCACAAAAACAAGTACATTTTACCCAGTTATAGCTTCAGGAATTTTTGTATGAAAATATAATTCCAGGATCCTTTGTATCTTGAAGTCTTGGGGTGTGGGTGACAAGACAATCACAGAGAAACCAACTCAGTTTCTGAATTCAGTTACAGAATCAACCCTGGAGTCAAGTATTTCATATTGTAAAAATCATAATTGTTTAAGCCAATTATATTCAGGCATTTAGTTACCCACAGCCAAAAGCATCCCAATGAATTATACATCCCATTTTGTACCTCCCTGAAGTATAGGGAGGACAAATCAGTTATTCAAAATTTTACGAATATTGAGCAGGGAAGAAAACTAAGATCTACTGCAAATCAAAGTCCTAGCTCTTTGTCAGGTAAAAAAAAAAAGCAAGTCAATTAAAAAACTATCTTTGCTTTTCTTCACATATTTGATACTATTTCATTGATTTTTAGCCCCACACAAGAAATCTTCAGCAACTGCTTTTGATCAAATACCAGAGTAACACAGTAGTTCAAAACACATGGATATTTCATTAACCAGCTTTACTGCATGATAGGTAATAGTTCACATTTATTGACAGTTAAATATGGGCTTTGTACAAAGTGCTTTACAAGCATTATTTCATTCTCACAACCTTGTGAGGTATGTTGTTCCACATAATGCAAATGAATTTCAGAGAGGTTAAACAGTAAGCCCAATGAAAGGTTGAGTCAGGATACAAATCCACTTAACTCATGTTTTAAACCATTGTTCTATATTCTGCAGATTCCTAGCAAGTCCATCTTTGAAAATCCAAAGAAAATAAGAGTTTTTCCAGCTTCTTTTCTCTTTTTACAAGACAATTGAATTGCCAATAGAAGGTTTTGCAAGAATACATTTTAAATTTGCCAAGAAAAAGGGAATAATGTGGTGCCCAGCTGTTTGCCAATAAATTATAATATTGTAGGTTGGAAGAGATTATAGAAGCCATTATATCCACCATTTCCTTTCCAGACTGGCCTCCCCAAAGCAGAGTTATCAGTCTTCGCATAGAAACTTCTACTGATCTTGCAACGACTCAATTTGGCAAAACTTGTTAGAGAACTTTTCTTTGTTATTTATTGTTTAATAAAATAATTTTAGAGATTCTAGCTCTACTTCGCATGAGCAAGATTTGGCTTAAAGATTTGGATTGATGTTTTTCTAACTTGAAATATTGTACATACTTGTTTAGTTTCACTTTGCTTATTAGTCAAAGAGGGAAGAATTCTGCTGCTAGGAGGTAAAATTTAGGATTAAAGAAATACTAGCAATCTCCCCCCCCCAAAAAAAAATCCCAACGCTTTTTGTCAATAAATGGACACTAGCATGTCTAATATAAAGCCCAGAGAGAAACTGAGTGGTTTGATTAGTCATAATGTTGAAGGCAAAACTTTTGAGTTGGTGACCTAAGAGACGAATGGCAGCAGGTAATTTGTCTTTGCATCAGTTGTTCTTTTGTGAACAGGGTGAACAATATATGAAGGACTGTACCACTCTGAGCATACCCTGGGTACACTTCATAAGAAACCAAATGTGTGATAGCTACCTTTAGAGAAAACTATAGACGCAGTAATAATTTTGAGAAAATGAGTTCTTTCCATTACTTCTCTCTCTCTCTTCCTCCCTCTCTCTCTCTCTCTCGTGTGTATATGTGTGTCTTTCTGTTTGTCTGTGTCTCTGTCTCTTTCCTTTGTGAATTATGGTTTAGAATATAGATACTGAAAGGTGATCATGTATATGCCTTTGTCTACTTTCATTTCTCAATTCTTGTCCAGAGTGATCATTTCTAACTATTATTGTCATACTGGTCTCTTTTTTATCCTTCTCTATCCTAACTGCCCTTTGGAGCAGTACCTTTAGTATAATAAAAGTATAAATATTAACACTATTGCAATCTTACTACCTGAATTACAAATTAAAAGCTAGACAATCACTTCACTGATTTTCTACCATTACACCAACATCTTTTTTTTTAATCTTTTAAAATTTTTATTAGTGACAAACCAAGAGGTACAGTTGTAGACTTACAAATTTTTGTGCTTGGGTTTCAATTATACAATGATTAAGTACCCATCCCTCCACCAGTGCCCATTTCCCACCTCCACGAATCCCAGTATCCCTCCCACCCCCCCCAGGCCCTCCATCCCACCCTGCCTCTGTGGCAGGACATTCCTTTTTGTTCTCTCTCTCCTTTTGTGTGCTGTGGTTTGCAAAAGAGGCATTGAGTGGCAATCATGTTCGGTCTAAAATCTACGTTCAGCATGCTTCTCTTATCCTGGGAGGATCCTACAAACACCCTTTATTTGGTGCTCCCTTCTCTATCTGAGCTGCCTTTTCCCCTAGCATGTGTGGCTGGCCTCCAAGCCATGGAGTAAACCTCCTGATACTTATCTTGGCTATTCTTGGGTGTTAGTCTCCTATTTTGTTACTTTATGTTCTCCAGGTGAATGCAATCTTTCTATGTCTGTCCCTCTCTTTCTGACTCATTTCGCTTAGCATGATACTTTCCATGTAGTACCACTTGTATGTAAATTTCATGACTTCATCTTTTCTAACAGCTACATAGTACTCCATTGTGTAGATGTACCAAAGTTTCTTTAACCAGTCATCTGTTCTCGGGCACTCAGGTTTTTTCCAGATTCTAGCTATTGTAAACAGTGCTGCAATGAATAAAGAAGTGCAGATGTCACTTTGACTATACTTTTTTGCTTCTCTGGGATATATTCCCAGGAGTGGTATTTCTGGGTCAAATGGGAACTCAATTTCTAATTTTTGGAGAATCGTCCATACTATTTTCCAAAAGGGCTGAACCAGTCAGCATTCCCACCAGCAGTGAAGGAGGGTCCCTTTCTCACCACATCTGTGCCAGCACTGGTTGCTTTTGTTCTTTTGGATGAGGGCCAATCACTGATTACACCAAAATCTTTACCCTGCAGTGAAGGAAGCAAAATTATATGAAGGATAAAATCATACAGACCACAAATCTCTATCCTTTAATATCTCCTGTTGTCATAGTTGAGACCTATGTCCTAAGCTAGTTAGTTCAATCTCTTGTCTAGTTGCCATCAATATAGAACGTGTGTGACAATCTTCTTGGGAATGTTCTATAGTTGCTTAGATTTCATTTCCCAGGAATTTAGATTCATATGGAGCCTGAGAAGTAACTATTAAAAATTTCTAGCTAAATAGTCATATTGGAGAATCATGCAGGTAGTATAAATTAAGAGCCCCGAGGCTGTTAGCTCAGTGAATTCCACGCAGATAACCTTGCTTGGGTGCATCAGTGGTCATAGTTTTAGATTCAGACTCTGGTTGACTTCTTATTTCTCTTTGTGAGAAAGCATTTACTTTTATCCTACTGACCTTATCTTACAACTAACTAACCAATACCTATGTCTGTTAGAAACTGTGGTTTGGTGCCAGATCCCACTCTATTATGATTGGCTCCATATTCTGTCTACTCACTTACGATAAGGACTCTGTACCAGACCAAGTTAAGGGACAGGTAATAGATGAGGTGAATATGACAAACGGAGTAAGTCTGATTTGCAAGGTATCTTTAGTGTGATAAAATTGAACCAGAAGAAAAGTAATTGAATCATTGGTATTATCCTAAACCTGCCATTCTTGTTTTCATCCCAACTCAAATTGTCCTTTGGCTCATTTTATCATTATTTTTTTTTGTTTTTTGACTGTGGTTTTTGAATGTAGAGCACCTGTTTCAGATTTTGTGGCCTTATCTTACACCAATTTTAGGCTATGAGCTGTGTTTAATATTCTCTGTGTTTTTGTTTTTGTATAATAGCTGTGTTTTTTGTTCATTTTCTGGTTTAAAATGGACAAAATGGAAAAAATATGTTATTAATAATAAAACATTTATAAAGAGTATATGCCTTACATTTATTGTGTCACTTACGCATCATGAAATACATGAAGTTGCACACGTGTTGCCAGCTCATGCACATGATACCCCCACACACGTCACCGGCATCTCCCCTCTTGAGATGTGTACTTTCAAACTTGTATACCTTAATGCTGGGATGTATCCTGGTGCACTGTCTCTACTCTGGAGAAGCCTGCCCTCTCTTGAGCGCATCCCTCTTTCTCCCCTTCTTGAGAACTTTCAAATAAAAGCGTTTTTTTAAAATTTCAAAACAGAAGAATATATGGAGCAGATCATACTATTGTCTCGAGTTTAATAAGAGGCACAAGAATTAGTGTTTAACTGGAGCCAAGTGGCAGAGCAGACATTTGACTCCTGGACCTGAGCTCTCAACCTGTGCAGTACAATGTTCTATTCCATCTCTACCAAGTTCTCTATCACTTACAAAATGACAAATCTTTGAAAAAACTGCCTGCTCTCTTTTAATGTATTTGAAAATGTATGGAGAGGTGGGACTACAGTTCCCAATAATTCCTCTTTCAAAACACTTGGGAAACATTTAATTTTAAGAACTTGTTTCCCCCCCAAAAAGCATTTTTGAAGTCATGCCATTCCCTGATATCTCTTCTAACTAATGAGATCATCCCATTGATTCTGGGGGGGCTAGCTATATTTTATCAGTGGCGCCTTTGTTGCACAATTTCCACTTTTGTTCTTGAAGATACAATAAAAGATTTATGCCTGATGGACTGTGATGTGGTTTGCATCTAAGAGAAAAACAATTCCTCCCCAAAAATACCATATCCCCAAATGATTTCATAATTGCAAACAGTGTTGACGAGCTCTTTGGCTTAAATAAGTTTATAACATATTTGCTGTGTTTTTGTGTAGATATGTTTTGATGTGCTTGCTAAGGAAAAATAATTAAAACCCCTCTGCCATTTCTAATTGAGAAGAAAGAAATGCAACCCATTAGTTGATGTCTACCATAATAAGATTTTTTTTCTCCCTCATTTCATTCCAGATTTGTTTCAAGGATTAACTTGCGTTAAATAGTTTCAGGTCTGAACATCAGCCATGTTTCTCATTATTGGAGATCAAAATGGCTTAATTCCCTTTGTGTGTTGGTGCCACTAAAACACAGGGGAATCTTAAAACTACAAACTTCTGATAGAAACACCACATTTTCCTAGTCAATCTGCCCAGCAGAGCTTGTGTTTTTCCTGCATTTGCTGCTGAAATGATGCTTTGTACTGACAAGCTTTAGAGTTTTGGTGTCATGCACAGACTTAGCAAGATTTTCAGTGACTCTATTCACTTTTGAAATAATATATTTTTAAAATTTTCATTTCCTTAAATCAATTATATGTTTTTCCATCTTTGAACAGAACATAGTTATTAAGGGCTGGAATGACAATATAGCAGGTAGAGTGTTTGCCTTTTATATGGCCCATCTGGGTTTGACCTGGGAATAATGTGTGGTTCCCTAACTTCCCCCAGGAGGAATCCCTGAGTGCAGATCCAGGAGTAAGCCCTGAGCACTGCTGGGTGTGACCCCCAAACCAACACCCCCCAGCCAAAAAATCCCCTACCAGAATTTAGTCATCCATTTTACAGAATGGTAAGTTCTATTATCTAAATAGACCTCTAATTTAAATAGACTTAAGATCTGGTTCTACCACACACTAGATAACCTGGTTCAAGTTTGAAAACTTTTCTCATCTGTAAAGTGGATCAAATGATTTTCAGTAGAAAAGTATGCAACAGATAATGCCTGTTAAATACGGACCAAGCAAAGAAAGGCATGTTAGTGCCCAGTTAGTTCTGTTATATGTGATTCTACTGTGTTAAAAGGCAATCGATTGATTTTAAAGTTTTCTGTGGTTCTTTGCAGCTTTAGTATTTTATTGTATCGTTGCTAAATTTACTTATAAGTTTGGCTGAGGGTAAACACTTAGACATTAAGGGAGAATTGTTAAGGCATCAGGATAATAAGTACTATTACTCTATTTTGATTGAGATCTGAACCCATCACGAGAAAAGACCAAGAAGTAAGGAAACTGCAGATTCAATTGATGAAACTAAGGGTGAAAACTGGGGATGATATGTAGCTGGATTATTTTCAGGGAATTTGAGAAGGTATCTGATGTATTATTTATCACTGGCCTGAGGTCTGGACTCATTGTAGAAGAGCAAAGTATCAATGTTCACCCCTGACAACTTGTTTCAAAAACAAGATAGCAGACATTTTCTGGCTTAGCACAAACTCACCATTCAAGAATGAGGGATGGAGAGGTAGAGTGAGAGGGATCACTATCAGCCAAGAACACCATACTAGTTATTGTCCTCATGTGCAAGGAACCTATCAGGAATGGGAACAAGTGTTCAGCTGATAGGATTTTTTTCTCAATGCCTATAAAGCAAGAAAGGAGTGATCCAGGTTACACTTTATGATCATTTTCTAGAAATAGATTCAGAAACAAGAATTTTATTTTACTTGCAAGTTAAACTGGTTCGTACATCAAATTCAGTCTGCTAAATCCACAATCCTTACAACTTAGTGTCCAATTTACAATGGTGGGGGAAAATTTATTTCCTCAACTGTACAGTCTTCTTCCCTCCCCCCATCCCATACTTGAGATTTATAACTCCAACAAGAAATCTTGAATGAAATAGTTCTAAGGTTATTAAAATCACTGATGGGATAGTCTTAGCATCCCTTAAATTGATAATGAAGTCAAACATAGACAATGGTTGAATTTTAATAGCGTTAGCTTTACGAAGAGGTGAATTGCTTTATTACAGTCCTTGGCATTCTTGCCCTTGCCCAGCTGTTTAACAAATGTTTGTCCTTGGTCACCAATGAAACCAGACTAGAGGGTGTAGATAGCTGAGTGTGAGCCATAATTACTACTGCTAAAACAACTCAAAGCACATGTCCTACTGACAGGGGTGTGGAGAAGGCAGGCAGTACAAGTGACACAGACATTCTGAGGTATGTTTTCAAGTTCTGCGTTGCAGGAGGTCTTAGCCACCCACAGGTTTAGAACCTTCGATTCCCTATTAACACAGAAAGAGAGGGATCCCACACAACAAGTCCCTCTCTATGCCTTTGTGTAAATGCCTTTCTCATAATCAAGAGCCTTGTCTTTTCTCAGTCTCTTTTCCTACATTGAATATAACATTTATGGAATTGCCTTTCAATTTTGCTACACCTGTTTTGAAGTTTTTATTACACTGTCAGTTTGTCAGTGTATTGAGATTATTTTACTCGTTGCTGTTACAGAATCACCTAGGCCAGTGTTTGATATGTAAGAGGGAACCAGCGAATTAGGTATTGAATTGAGTTGAAGGACAGTCTGCTTTCCAAGGTAGGCGAATATTACTAGATTTAGGCTCTGTAATTCAGGTAACACCACTGAACTTATGTGACTTAGCTATACTTCCAGACACTGTAGTAGCACTGTCACACTATCCTACCGTTGTTCATCAATTTGTTCGAGCAGCACCAGTAATGTCTCCATTGTGAGACTTGTTGTTACTGTTTTTGGCATATTGAATACACCATGGGGAGCTTGCCAGGTCTGTCGTGCGGGTGGGATACTCTCCATAGCTTGTTGGGCTCTCCGAGAGGAATGGAGGAATCGAACCTGGGTCGGCCGCATGCAAGGCAAACGCCCTACCCACTGTGCTATCGATCTCCAGACAAAGTTACAAAATCAAATATAGTTTTCAAAGACCTTTAAAATACTTGAAAAATTAGCCACACTAATCTTTTAGCTTGAGAAAATGCCAGTGTTAGTACACAGTTTGCCTATATTCAAGGACTCACAGTCCCTGAGTAAAAAGGACCTCTTTACACTCACTCCCTAACACTTTATTATGCTAAACTCTGGGACAGGTTCCTAGGCCTGCAGATGGAATCAAAACTGGGATTCAGACACAAGATTCAAAGATGTGCTCCAAACACAGTAATCTAGAAATTAATATATTCAGTGCACTACCTCAAAAATAAATCCCTATTAAGGGGCCAGAGAGTTAGTACGGAGGGCAAGTTGCTTGCCTTGCATGCAACCAATCCGGGTTCCATTCCAGGCACCACATTTGGTCTCCTATGCCCTGCCACGAGTGATTCCTGAGCACAGAGTGAGGAGTAAGCCCTGTGCACAGCTGTCACCATTAAGCACTCTAAAATTTAAAAGTAATCCAAATTTATACAAACATTTCTTTATCAACAAATATCATCATTCTAAATATAGTCTTATTTTCATTGTCTTGGTTTTTCTTTTGCCTTTGAAGGGTGCTTTTTTTCTTGTCTCACTCACCTAATGATGGTCTGAGAGGAGAAAGAACCCCTGGGGAATCTCCTTGGTAATGACTTTCCCTATTTTCAGCCTTGGTTTCCCCCCTCCTCCCTCCCTTTTCTCTATCCAAGGCAGATGGTAAATGCTTCAGTTAGTACTGAAAGGTAAATGTATAAAGATCATCATAAAAAATGGAAGAAGTTGTCAAATCTGAAGTGTCTATATGAGAAAAGATTTAGCAAGGAAAATGTTGCATATTTAATGACTTGAAGAACAAAAGGAGGGGATGAAGAGAGTTGAATAACATCCAGCAATATGGCTACAATATTTATTCCTTAGATGAATTTATACAGCTCCATTTTTATTTGTGTTCTTCTTTATTGGAATCGATTTTCAAAAAGGCTTTTCCTTAAATTGTTCTGGATTTCCACTAAGCAATGCAGAAGGCTGCTCTATGCAAAGTGACTTTTAAAAGGGAGCAAATGTGTATGAAATCAGCAAACTGAGCCCTTCTCTCCTGCTGGAAGAGCTCCCCGCTCCTCATTTACATAGGAGAGACTGAAGCCAGGAAAGGGGAAAATACAAACATGGAATCTCCAAGAGCCTTTTGGAATCACAGCAGAAAAACATAGCACTTAGCTCGAGAAGCCAAGTGAATTCTGAGTTTCCTGCAAAGCAGCAGCTTTAGGGGAAAGTGACCTTCTGGGGAGGCCAGTTGCTCTGGCTGCTAGGCTAGCGGCTGCCGTTTCGCAGGCTGAGGACAGAAGGGAGGGGGAAAGGGGGGTCGATTGTGTAATTGTAGGAAAGCATCTTGAAACTTTTCAGTTTCATTTGTTTCCAAACAGGAAAACAAAGTGCTGAAGAAGCCTTACAGAGAAGGGGAAGCCTCAGGCAGTTTTTATTTTATTTTATTTTTCCCCTATGGAGGCACAGCTGTGGCGGTATCACAATATTTCCCAAGTGTTTTCTTAGGATTTCTTTACCTGGTGCCAACCCTACTCAACCAAAGAGGAGGTCTGGTCTGCAGGAACCAAATCCCGGCCAAAAAGCTGAATCTCCTTCCTTCTTTCTATCACATTAAAGGCTCCTTTCCTAGGCTTGGAAATGCAAGCCTGGACCCCACTTTTCCCCATCAAATTACTACTTCTGGTGGTTCTGGTTCTTGAGGTACTGACTCCAGACAAGCTTCCCTGCTGTGCTGATTGAGGGAAAGTGTGAAAATCTGAGGTCTGGGAGTCTGAAATAAGATGCAAGGGAACCTCAGAGCCCAGACCAAATTTCTGTTTTGGAAGCCCACCAGTCACAGCAATGCACAGAGATGCTAGGGTAGCCTTCTCTCCAGAGGAATCATCTCATGCCTGGTTGCACATTAAAAACACTGGGGAACTTTAAAAAATACTGATGCCAAGGACCCACTTAAATCCTATTTAATGAGATGCCCGAAGGCTTAGAACCATGCATTCACATTTTTATAGAGCTCCCCAGGTGATTGTAATGTACAGCCAGGGCTAAGTCCTGACCCAGAGCTTCATCCTATAGCCTAGCCTGCTTTTTCTCTCCTTCAAGCCCAGGCTCTGTACAAGTATCTCCATCAGAAACCAAGACTGCATTTTAGTTTATTTCAGCTTGATCACACACAACTCAGTTCTATAGTTCTTCAATTGCATCCCTACTTTTAATTTCTGATTTTGTCTCTTCAAAGAACCGTATTTCCCAAATAGAACAAATATACATGACTGACTCCAGTTTTATGGAGCCATGTTTCTAAAAAGTAAAAAGTAAAACTAAAATCTCTTTAACATAGATTAAAAATTAAGAAAAATGTACTGGATTTGGGGAGAATGTTTGGGTACTGAATATTTTGACACTCAAAGCTCTCAACAGATATTTGTACCTACGTGGAACATCCGTCTTTTAATCTGTTCATTTATTCAGTGTGTGTTAGCAAGCATGGAGGGGAAGTACTGAGATAAATTACAGAACTTAGCTTTTTTTTTTTTTTCTGGATCATACCCGGTGATGCACAGGGGTTACTCCTGGCTCTGCACTCAGGAATCACTCCTGGCAGTGCTCAGGGGATTATATGGGATGCTGGGAATCGAACCTGGGTCAGCTGCAAGCAAGGCAAACACCCTACCCGCTGTGCTATCTCTCCACCCCCAGAACTTAGCTTTTTATAAATTTATTTTTTAGTTTTTTTAAATTTTTATTTTCAGGGAGTTGTTCACAGTAATTTATTATATTCAATATTTAAATACCAATCCCACCATTACACCTTCCCAACATCAGTATTTTGAGTTTTCCCATCACCACTCAAACCTGCCCAAAAGGCAGACGCTAAATAATTTATTTTATATCGCTTGTTGTGAATTATTGACTAAAAATGATCAAAAAGGTTTCCTTAGAGGAAAGTGTGTGAAAATGGTTGTATCTTATCTTGGAGCCATTAAGTCTCTGTAATAAAGATGATAAACTTGTTGTTAGAGTTTTGAGTCTTGTATGATAATATATATGTACACATATGTACATATATATTTATTTTTTAAATCAAGATTGGTTGTCTTCAACCTTACGCCCCATCAAATGTGGTGTGCTATTCTTTGTATATTAGTGGCATAATTTTATGAGGGGCTGGAGCAATAGTACAGTGGTAGGGCGTTTGCCTTGCATGCGGCCGACCTGGCTGACCTGTGTTCGATTCTTTCCCCCTTTCGCAGAGCCCGGCAAGCTACCAAGAGTATATCGCTCACACAGCAAAGCCTGGCAAGCTACCTGTGATGCATTTGATATGCCAAACACAGTAACAAGTCTCACAATGGAGATGTTACTGGGCCCGCTTTAGCAAATCGATGAACAATGGGAGGACAGTGCTATAACACTACTACAGTTGTATGAGATGTTGTGCAGCCACAAAAGTGGTTGCATGCTCCTGTAATACTAAACGGCTTTTTAAGGGTGCTAGACTTGGAGCTAATTTTTTTTTAACTGGATGGTGATTTGGGAGTTCAAAAGCATCTCTGTAGAGTGCTGCTCTCTTCCGAGATTCATTTGTGCATCTGGATCATGGCCATTAATGTCCTTAAATGGGGCCCAGAGGCAGTTCATGGGTACGACTACCATGAAAGGGGAAACGCAGGGAGATGGGTGGAGGAACCCATTCCCGACTTCAGAAGCCTGGAGTTTTCAGTCACTAGTCCTACATACCTGGGTATTTCAGAGGATTCAATCTCATGCATGGGGGCTCAGGAAGAGCCTGTGAGGATCATTGATAAACTTGGTGGCAATTGGGTTCTGGAGGTTTGCGTCTTTTGGGTTCTTTGGGACAGGTGGAGGGACACATCTGTCCCCTCCAAGGTTCCTGGTGAAATCAGCCTGGCGTGGGGAGGGGAGACATCTCTGTAGTGTGCTGCTCTCTTCTGAGACTCATTTGTGCCGGGTTAGTGTACTTAGCATTTGAACTGCTCCCAGACTGGCGCTACAAACTGCTATGACTGAATCAGGTAAGTAAAAAAGAACGTTAAGAGGAATTAGTAGAAGGAATTGTGCTTGCTAAGGCAGCAGGGACTTGTGCCTGTAAAAGCATAAAGGCTGAGGAAGGGTAGACTAGTAGCATTCTCTGCGCAAAGGATGTTAGACAACAGGAGTGCATGCAGTTTTAAAAGGTGAGAAATATTTGACTGAAGATGACACCACAAACACCAGAGGGGAGAGAAAAGGAAGCACTTCCAATTGTCCTGAGAACTTTTTCTATTAGTGAAGTGTTTGAAACTGTGTTTGATTTATGACAGTTTCAAATTCATAAAATTGCAACTGCGTTTGGGTATGTGGTGTTAGAGAAAATATGGTGGGGAGAGATACCGGATGGGCTGACACATGGCCTGCTTTTGGAAAGTGAGGCAGAAGACTTTGAGGAGGAATTACAAATCTAGACATCAGACTGGAAGAGACATGAGATTTCACAGTGACTGTGGAACCTGGGGTGAGTTCCTGAACCTCCCAAATGGTTACTCTTTACCTTGTGGGATTTTTGTTGTCATTTTTGATGAAGGCTCAATGAATTAGATATTTTGTAAAGCACTTAAGTTAACTGAGTACAGGATGTGTCAATGAAATCAGGCTTTCCCAGCTGAAATATTGAATTTCATTCTTGGAGGGTTTTTTTTTTTTAAAGACCAAGTTCAGTAAAAGACTATTTTGGAAGGAGGGAAGAAAAAGGAATGCAATCAGATTATGGGAGGGATCTCCTAAAATAGGACTCCAGAGAAAGGCTAAAGCTTTCCCCCTTTATACTTTTTAACAAAATGTGGCTGGGTGAACATTTCATTATTACGGTCCAAGATTGTGGACCACTTGCAGTTAAAAAAAACCCCCACTTATTTGGGTTCTTTATGCTTCTTTTATTTGTGTTATTAGTCTTCTTAGTTTTTATTAGTCTTCTTCCCAGTACATACTTAAAGACCATGATAGTAGTTATGTCAAGTGCACGATTTTGGACATATAATATAGAATGGCTGGAGTGATAGCACAGCATGTAGGGCTTGTAAGTGGCTGACCCGGGTTTGATTCCTCTGCCCCTCTTGGGGAGCCCAGCAAGCTACCAAGAGTTTCCTGCCCGCACGGCAGAGCCTGGCAAGCTCCCTGTGGCGTATTCGATATGCCCAAAACAGTAACAACAAGTCTCACAATGGAGACGTTACTGGTGCCACTCGAGCAAATCGATGAACAATGGGACGACAGTGCTACAGTGCAATACAGAATGCGTGCATTGTATAAGTAGTCAACTAAATCTCCTGCCAATAAGAATCCACTGTTCTGAAAAGTTCTCTGATAGGCTCATTAAATCTCTTTACAAGTAGGACTATTTTGTGGCTCTCTCTTTATCCCCGATGCTAAAACAAAAACCACTGAGAAAGTTTCCAAGTACATTTCATTTGTAGCCCTAAACTCAGCACTCTATGGCTTGACTCATCCTTCTGCCTTTCCATGTGAAAAGTTGTTGAGGAAGGTGGTATTTGAAAACACCTTAAAGAGTGCATGGAATTTCCTTGTGACCAAAAATAGGCACTCCAGGTGATGAAACTATTATGAATAATGCTCAATCAAAATATCTAGGAACCAAAAAGTTAGACAAAGAATAGTTTTGCTGGAAAACAGGTTGGGTGTACATAAAAGGCAGAGAAACAAGTCTCCACATTTAGGCAGAGGGCACAAGGACTCTCTTACTGATGCTGTCCTGGGAACAAACGAATGTAAGAACTTTATTGTGTTTCCTATAAACAAAATCACACCTCTCAGAAACACGGTATCAAATTCCTTTAACTTCAGAAAGTTATCTCGGATAACATTTATTCTGTTGTTTTTGTTTCTCATTCTGTTTATTTCTTCCTTTGTGTCTTACTGAGGACATTTGTGGTAAGGTCCCAAACTTGGCTTGCTGAGTGTTCATCTGCTTCAGTTGCCTGTGCTTGTTCCACCTAAAGTGACAATCTGTCCCTGAGAGAACAAGCTTATTTGCACAATAACCATTTGTAATAGCCAAGAGAGGATAATAATGTCAGATGGGGTCTGAGTAGCTGACATGGAAGAAGTTTGAGAACACATAAATCCTATTTATTTCCGAACACATGTCATTAATAAGAATGAAGGGGTAGGGGGCAACTTATTCTAGAAAGGAG
This sequence comes from Sorex fumeus, assembly GCF_029834395.1. NCBI lineage: Eukaryota > Metazoa > Chordata > Mammalia > Eulipotyphla > Soricidae > Sorex > Sorex fumeus. The sequence goes on from NW_026606059.1 coordinate 64,776,785, forward strand.
CAGAGTTGTTTCTGTAGAACTAGTTTTCTGAGGGAGTACATATGATGTCAGCAATTAATTAAGGCCCTAAATTCCGTTTTCCTATAAAAAATCCTATTTTCGTTGCAGTGTCTTTGACGCATCTGCTGGCATAAGCAGGATATATGCCACAAATAAAAATTCAAAAATATCTTTTTTTTTTGCAGACTTGGAAACAGACATTCTGAAACTGAAGGAAACTACATAGTATTCAGAAGGATCCCCAGATCCTTTTGAACATGGACGGCAGTGAAGATGATGCTAAATCTAGAGTGAATGCCCTGAGGGGGTGGTTATGGGAGGAAGAACATTCCTGCACAAATTGGGCCCTGAATTTATAACTAGACCATTTCAAATCAATGTTGAATGACCCTTCGTGGCATGAGCATTGCTGGAAAAAGCATCCAACAATGCCAACTGAAGAGAATTGACTCCTTATACCAATAAAGGAAAACCTTCAAAGTTTCAAGGTAATGGTGAGAGGGTTGCAGGTTGATGAGAAGGTTAGGCATCAACCATCCTGCTTTGGTGTTGCCACTTAAAAGAGGACTAGCGAATTGCAATCAGACACTAGATCACTTCTTTAAAAAAGGATATCAGATGCACGGAGAATGCTAACTTATTTAAACTTAAAGGGACTTGATTGTATGTCGAGGCCAAACTCAGAATTCTATTGAGGAAATGGTTGTTTAGTGATCACTCAGATAATTTCAGCCATAGCTAAAGGCAGAATTCCAGTTTTGTAAGATCTGTGTCCGTAGAGTTTTAGTGTCCAGCTTTTCTTTATACTTAATCTCAAGTGCATCCTAAACTGTAGCTGTAGCTGGTGGATTTCTAACGCAGGAGAAAGGAGGAATGGGAAAGTCACGTGAACACTGTGGAAAATCTGACACGTCACTGTAAACTACTGGGATGAGTAAGTAGCCAACAATCACAAGGAGAATCCAAACAATGCTGTGGCTGACTCTGGCCAGCATTCTGGTCAGCTTAAAGCTCTGGGGAAAACAGAATAGAGATTTTGTTGGGAAATATAGAATCCAACTGAGGATTTTCTCAAAAGCAGATCAGGAAAATCCTTCAGGTAAAAGACAGAAGGATGAAGGGAAAGTAGCCCAGAACCCCTGGCTATGAGACCACCAGAATATAAAATAGGAATCCAGGTCCCAGGTGGACCAGATGCTCTGGATGGCCACTGAGGTTGTGGTGATGGTTGGTGACAGAAAGAAAAAGTTTGAAGAATTATAGATATCTATGAATCTCAGACAGAACAATATAGTGATGAGGTTGTATGGGAGCCAGAGACAATTCATGATAATGCTGACAAAGTGTCCCAAACATTATGTCTCAGTCACATTCACCTCTATGAACTGGGATAAGAACTTGCTGATAGTATATGAACACAGTAACTTTACTGATTCCAGGGGGAGGAAAGAATAGTCAGATTGGTATAGCTCAGAGTTCTTTTCTCAAGTATTCCTTCAGTGTCCATATATGATTTTTCTTTAGTCATGAAGAAAGAACAGAGCTGAAAGACTTTTTTCCTGTTATTTAAAAATGATAATTAAAACATTTATTTTTTCTGATATCCTCACTCTACCATAATAGTAGACAGTAAAAAATCATTATTAGGCATGTAAACATCAACATTTTCTCAGAGAATGTGCCTGTAGGCAGGATATCTGGAGAAAACATTAAATATTAAAAAAGAGTTTCTATAAAGTGTTTTTTTTTCTTTTTAAACAAAGATACTACTTAAGTTCTGACCTTCACATGGTTACAGAAAAACAGACAAAATCTTCTCAGGAGTTATTATTACTGGCAGAGATATGAGCAGAAGCAAACACTGTGTGTTAGCATTGATGTGGCTATGTATGAGACACAGAGTGTCAATAGGCCACTAGATCAAGGACATATAGAGAGGATATAAACTGTACTCGGACTTGCCTTGGCCTCATACTAAGGGCTCTTTCAATACTTCAGCGAAGACTCATTTTAAGATAAAATCATACCTACACTATATTGTTTCTCTGCAGTATTTTCTATCATTATTATTACTTAATGGAAACTATTTGAAATAAAAAACCCATTTATTTATTAAATGAGTTTTTCTTTGTATCTCCTATAAATCATTTTGGATACTTATATAAAAACTCCACACTGTAAGACTGACTTTCAACCTTCACTCAAAAGTCTGTTAGAAAGTTCCTGAAACCAGGTAGGTCTAACCACTCTTTGAGGTATAGTTGCAGACCTTCACTGTCGGCTCACTAAGGAAACTGCCCACTTACCAACAATCTTCCCCAACAAGGTCAGGGACAGTGAAAACAAAACAAAACAAAACAAAACACTTGCAATTACACTTCTCTACCACTAGATGATATGCACGTATAAGCAAGATAAAGATGCTGTTCCCTTTAAATATAAGTGACGGTAGTGATGAATAGGTAAGTTAAGGTACTAGATTCAATTACAGATGTTACTAGGAAAAATAAGCAAAATTTGGAAATAAAGAGCAGGTGGAGTTGATTAGGAAAATAATTATTGTCATAACAAATTCACTGAGCACCAACTCTAAGCTAGGGACTATCAGTCTACTGCTTGTGGACCAAATCCAGCATACAAGCTCTTTTTGTAAATAAAGTTTTATTGTAACTGAATTACACTTGCTTGTTTGAGGCTGACTTGGATCTACAAAAATTTGCTGAGATAAAGACTCAGGACCTGTGAATCTTAAAAAGTTTCTGTCTGGTCCTTTACAGAAAGGTTTTCTGATACCTGATCTACACATATCAAGTCATACCAAATCACTTAATCTGCACAATGCCATGGTTTTATGTATGCATTATTATTTGTTTTACAGAAATAAATAAAAGATAATTAGTTCTAGCAAATGTATTCAATGACCATAGCAAGCATTCATGCCAAAGCTGTAACCATTGATGTATGATGTACTATTGGGTTTGTGTAGTAAGATCAAAGACAGTTGTAGGGAACCAGCAAAAAGGAAATTTAAATTCTTGTAAAGTCAGGCTGACCTTCTGACTGATCTATAGGGAGAAATGTAGCTAGACTGGGAAACTCGTGAATATTTTTTCCCAAAGTGACACTTCAAAATCATATTTTAAGAAGTGATTTTTAGGGAATAGGAAAAGGTGGGCCACCCAGGAAGTGGTCAGGGGCCCCAGGTGTCACTCCCAGCAATACTGTGGCAATGAGATTCATTTCAGTGTTAGGACTCAATGACGTGGTGCTGTTTGAGTCCAGCAGTGCTATCAGTCAACAGTGCCAGACATGGTACCAGACATCAAACAGAGGGAAGTCCTGCGCTCCTAACGCCTCAGCTCTCTCTCTGGTCCCAAGAAACTCTTCTGACATAGTGATTCCTAAGAAAGCAGATGATTTGTCCAATAAAACAGTGTTTAAGCTGTGGTAGAAATATTGATGATCAGGTGGAAGGTCTGAGAGAAGGGAGTCAAAGGAAGACTTTGTTGAGTTGAGGGACCATATCTGGAGATGTTGGAGAGTTGGGGATTGAATTTAAGGTTCTTATAGGCAAAACGTGCTCCGCAGCCTTGGAGTCAGTCCCTATCTATGCTCTAAAGAAAAACTGCTTTTAATGACTTTGATCCTCGTTCCTTCCCCTTTCCATTCTCCCCCATCAAAGCAAGGGGAATCTGTCCCTCTGGTGTGTTAGAACTTGGCTCAATCTGAGTCCTTCGGATCCTTGCTGGGAGGTAGAACCCAGGGGTGGGGCTGGGCAGAGGGAGGTGTCAGTTGTAGTTTCTGAGACTCCTCACCATTAAGGGAACATTGCCCAGTAGTACATATCAGCAGTGATTATTTACTGGGAAGCCACTCTGGTGGTTCATTCCACATTCATGACTACTAGCCTTTATACAGAATTCTCTCTTGCCTTCGATTGCTGGTATTTTTATTTTCCTTGTTACTGAAGTAACTGGGTAACCAACTGCCTTCGAGTCATGCCTAACAAGAAAAAAAATTAAAAAATGAAGAGTTGGGTCAGGAGTTAGTCAACTTTTTCTTTTGTCTCACGTGAAGAGATAGTCACATAAGAAGATTCCAAAGTATTTTCACGTGGGTACTCCACAAGTATCTACTCTCTGGCTGGAGTATTAGTACAGTGGTAGGGCGTTTGCCTTACATGCAGCCGAGCTGGGTTCGATCTCGGGCATCCCGTATGATCCCCCAAGCAACAACAGGAGCAATTCCTGAATGCAAAGAGCCAGGAGTAACCCTGAGCATTGCTGGATGTGACCCAAAATTAAAACAAAACAAAAAAGCATCTACTCTCCCATTTCTTCACTCCAGTGAGTCTACTTTTGTTAGCATTTCCAATTCTTTCATAAATAGCCTTCCTTTGCATATTTCATTATCATTATAGAGAAGGAAGTCCTGGTAGATCTGGGATTATGCATTCAATATATTTTTGATCTGTAAAAGAGTGACATACTAATATATGTTGATTTCCTTAGGGTGAGGTGGGGGTGTGAAAGGGGCAAGGTGAGGGAGCAGAAAGAATAAACTCTGGAGCTTTGTAAAAGGATGTGGGGAAAAGCAGAGGTTTTTATATTAAGGAGCTACTGTTTTCTCTCAATGAATCAGAAACAAAGCTTCCCATGAAAATAAAAAGAATTTTCTTCTTGAATTGTCCTATGTGGATTATTTGAGAAATATATTTCTTTTAATAACATGGCTTTCCCTGCCCCTTCTTTGGTGAAATAATAACCCTAGCTTTCTTCTACCAACGAAAATTTGTGTCTGGATTTTTTTATAGAATGGATATTCCCAGTCTTTTTCTTGATGCTTAAGAGATGTTGTGGTACATATAAATGACTGCATGTTTACTTTCTTTGATGTGTAGTTGATTTTTGGCTGAGACAGGGTTTGTGGAATAACATAAAAAATGAAAAAGTGATAATCTGGACTATTGGGATTCAGGAAGGGGAAAAAGCTGCAGAGCAGAAGAAGCTGAATTAAAGTTGAGTTCAGTTGAGGAAATTTGGACGCGCAGAGGAAGGAGTTAAATTTAAAAGTTAGAAATATCAAGTTGATGTTTAAACTAAATTTTATAGTCCCAGAGAAGCAAAACCTTTTTTTTTTAAACTAGAGAGGGATTGCTTCCTGTACAGTCTTTAAGGTCAAGATCATCATCTTCTTGCCCTTCTCTTTTTAAATAGGTGACCATTGATATGTAATGTTAGTTGGAATCCAACCAATTTAAAATGAATAAATGCATAGCAGTAATATTTTAGGAAAAATAATCTGAAACTAGCCCTGGGATGACAGGAGAGACAGAAAATAGAAGGGAAAAGTGGGGTGACTGCAAAGATATATTTATTTTACAATTTGAAATGACCAAAATTTAAATTTCATTGCTACTACTACAGCTGTAGTTGTTGGAAATAACCAAGCATGAATCAGTATTGCAAATGCAGTGGTAATCAAAAATAGGAAACGTTTCATAAAAAGTTTATTTGTTTTACTTCTGACTACGTGGCCACATCTTTCTGTGCCCATTCCACAAATGGAGCCTGATGAAAAAAAAATTATCAGGGATGTAGATTTTGTGTTTGCTCTGGACAAAACATTATTTCTGATTATGTTAGCATCTTATTTATTTTTTAAAAAGAGTGTTTGTTGTTTATTTTTATAAAATTCTTACTCTCTTTTGATTTATACTTGAAACATAAAGCTCGTTTTTAAAATTTTAGTTTTCACTAACTATAAAAAGAAAGGCTTAAATGTAAGTTATCAAAAGACGTGTCTTTCTTTATTTCTTAACTCTTTACTCTGACACCAGCACTTGATGTGTTTATTTAAAAGAACTTGCTTTCAAAATCTGTGTTATTGGGTGGAGAAATAAGGGCTGAAGTCCATCCCCAGTTACGTCAAGTGGTGTCAAATTTGGCTTGCCATTCTCACTTCCTGTTGACTGGGAGAGAGAGAGACTGCAGTCGGCATCTCATAGAGAAAAACATGAAGCTCAGAGACCCATCTGAATTACTAATCACTACATGTCCTGTTCAGTCTAACTGCTTTCCAAGTGATTAAATGAGCTGGCCAGGTCAGTGACTCAGCTTCCTAGGGCTAGCCAGCTCTCCGAGCTGCTCCACACAGCCGGGTTTCAGTTCCCAAGTTTAATCCAGCGCTGTCTCTCAAAGATGATTTCCCCTTGGAACTTGTCTCTCCAGGGACAAAGAGACGGACACAGACGAGGAAGTGTATCGTCTACTGGAGAAGGGCCATCTCAGTATGAGTCTTTTGAGGGAAAGAGTTGCAAGAATTTCATCTTTCATCAGCTGGTGTCATTCTTTGGAACAAGTCACCAGTAGTTGGGTGTGGTAGGGTGAAGTTGCCTGAAGTTTGGAAGCAGAAAATAAATTGAGTAGGAAATATTAAGTTTTTTAAAAATACCATTTTAGGCTAGTATTTTTGTCTGGTTTTCTGAGTGATTAGTGATTTGCTGCTTTTCCTAAGCTCAATGTCCAGTTACCATAAAAAGCAGCACATAGTGGTGGAAAGAGGGGTGGGAGTATAGGGGCCACATGGGAATGCAGTTCCAGGAACTCCCAGCCTCGTATGCAAATTGGATTAAATTGCTCTGTGGCCAGGGCTTCCAGAGCAAATAATTCCCGATCCCACCTCTTTTCTTAGCATCATCTCTTGTGGGAATAAAGAAATCACTTTCAATTTATTTCAGCTACTGCCTTGTTTTGAGAAAGTACATGTCATGGCTCTGTTTGTCCACCTTCCTTATGAAACCTTTTACGAGGTAACTTAAAAATGCTTAAAAATTTTAAATTTGAGATCATAAGAAGAAAATACGATAATCAAATTAAAATTATATATATATATTTTTTTTTTTTTCCAGAGAGAAGCTGAGTCTTTTGAATGGCTGGTGCCACCACATCCTTAAGGCGTTTTTCACATTTGGCATAAAACTTTAAGTCATTTTCATAGTCCCTGTTTTGATTACTTAATGCATGATAACTTGACAACACTCAAACTTGAAAGCTTGAGAAGGGAAGGGAAGAGGGAGGGAAGAAATCTCCCAAAATCAGCAATTCTTTTTTTCTTTCTTCTTTTCCCCTTAAGGTTTAATGTGACTGTTTCTCAAGCACAGGGGCTGAAGGTGAACTTGAACAATACAGTCCAAACCAATCTCAGTTCTCTGAATGCGACCATTTTGGTCACTATCTGGAAAGAACATGTGAGCATGTGCATGCCAGAGAGCAAGCATGCAAATCACTTCTTTCCCAGGACACTTCCAGCGCTGCTGCTTTATCCGCACAGATGTGCTGTGGGCCTTGCAGATAGCATCTGTTTGTTCTATTTATGGGGGGAAAGCATGCATTTGTGAGCTCAGCACGAGCACAACTTTCTTTGTGGATGCTTTATTTCATTATAATCTAAAATTTTTGCATATTTGAAACAGAAAAATGGAGGTATTGGAGATTTAGCTGTCCTCTAAAATCCTTCTCCTGTCCCTCATTATCTGTTGCCCTGTCTTCCAATTTCACAGAATTAAGTTTGTCAATTTTGATTTAACCACATTATTAGTAGTACCTACTATATTTCAGCCACTGTCCAACTTTCTAGAATGCAGTGTAGCACTGTAACACTGTAGCACTGTCCTCTCATTGTTCATCAATTTGCTAAAGCGGGCCCAGTAATGTCTCCATTGTGAGAGTTCTTGTTACTGTGTTTGACATATCGAATACATCATGGGTAGCTTGCCAGGCTCTCCGAGAGAGGCGGAGGAATCCAACGCGGGTCGGCCGGGCCGGCCACAAGCAAGGCAGATGCCCTACCTGCTGTGCTATCACAGTGTAGTGCCCCCAAAATTATTTTCCCACTGTTCTAAGAAGCTTTGTACTTTATGGTATACTGAGGGAAATATTAAATTATTATATATAAAAATAGTCAAACAAGAATACTTCATTTGAGACAAGTACTACTAAGAGCTTTTCACAGGCAAATTTGATATGGTTAGAAGTGTAATTGAAAATATTTCAGTTATATAATGCAAAGTAAGCATGAAAATGAAAATTTATAAGTAGGAATTAATTGCAAAATACTTGACAAATGTTTACCAACTCACGAATTAAGAACAAAACAGTGGTCACCATAGGGAAGGGGAATGTGGGTGAGACATTTTGGGCAAGGAGGCCAATTGTTGATGGACAGAAAGTAAACTTTTTTTGGTGGAAATCATAATTGTAGCATATGTGTAGAATAAACTGTTTCAAGAGTCATACTTGTGAAATCTATTTTATATTATTATCCAGTGTTACCTCAATTAAAATATTTCAATTTTATTTGCTAAGAAATAGAGATAAAACTTCTTAAGAAGTTTTTCTTCAGAAAATGTTGCCTATGCAGTGAAGGATGGCTAAGACCTGGCAGAGCATGTAAAGAAAGGAAGAACCTTCCTAACAGAGAAAATGGCATAGAGAAGATCCTGTGGTGGATGGAAGCACGAGCATATAGAACTGGAAAGAAAGCTAATCTAGTTAGAGTGAAGTGTGAGTAGGTGCAGGATAGTCATTGACTGAGCCAGAAGTCATAGCTAGACACTGAAGTTCCTGTGACTCATTTTGAAGTTTTGATTTACAATTGGAGCCCACGTAGTAGCCAGTGAGAAGAGAGAAAGATTGCATAAGATAGTATTCCAATGGGGGGGCACTGCAGCAGATAATAGAAATTTGACTTGCAGGGTATGTGGAGAGAAGAAAGGGAAAGGAGTAAATATATTCAAAAGATTCTTAGGTGAATGCAGAAGTGTCAGGGTATGGGGAAAGAGGGAATAAGTGGGAATCGAACATGACCACAAGCTTCTGGCTGGGCAAAAAATCATGCATGATGGTATCATAGAGACAGGAAATACTAAAAGGTGGGAATGAGAAGATGATAAAAGTTCATTTTAAAAAGTAATAAAGTTTTTTTGGGGGGGCACAATTGTGAACAGGATTATTTTTTTATGTCACTTTCCTCTCTCTCATTATTTGCATATAGGAAGGTCATGGATTTTTGGGCATTGATTTTATAGCCTGCGACTTTACTGTACAAGGCTATTGTTTCTAGGAGTTTCTTGGTAGAGGATTTAGGATTCTCAAGATATAGCATCATATCATCTGCAATAGTGAGAGCTTGATTTCTTCCTTTCCTATCTGGATGCATTTAATGTCTTTTTCTTGCCTAATTGCTATTGCAAGTACTTCTATTACTATGTTAAAGGGTCGATATCAAGGATATACAAAGCACTGGTTGAACTCTACAAGAAAAAAACATCTAACCCCATCAAAAAATGGGGTGATGAAATGAACAGAAACTTTCCCAAAGAAGAAATCCGAATGGCTAAAAGGCACATGAGAAAATGCTCTACATCACTAATCATCAAGGAGATGCAGATCAAAACAGCAATGAGATATCATCTCACACCACAGAGACTGGCCCACATACAAAAGAACAAAAGCAACCAGTGCTGGCGTGGATGTGGGGAGAAAGGGACTCTCCTTCACTGCTGGTGGGATGCCGACTGGTTCAGTCCTTGTGGCAAGCAGTATGGACAATTCTCAAAAAATTAGATATTGAGCTCCCGTTTGACCCAGCAATACCACTCCTGGGAATATATCCAGGAGAGGCAAAAAAGTACAGTCGAAATGACATCTGCACTTCTATATTCATTGCGGCACTATTCACAATAGCCAAAATCTGGAAAAAACCCGAGTGCCCGAGAACAGATGACTGGTTATGGAAACTTTGGTACATCTACACAAGGGAGTACTATGCAGCTGGTAGAAAAGATGAAGTCATGAAATTCACACACAAGTAAAGTTTCATGCTAAGTGAAATGAATCAGAAAGAGAAGGACAGACATAGAAAGATTGCATTCATCTGGGGAATATAAAGTAACAAAATGGGAGACGAATAACCTAGAATAGCCGAAATAAGTACCAGGAGTTTCACTCCATTGCTTGGTGGCCAGCCGCACATGCTGGGGGAGAAGGCAACTTAGATAGAGAGGGGAGCACCAAGTAAATGGTGTTAGGAGGATCCTCCCAGGATGAGAGATGCATGCTGAAAGTAGTCTATAGACTGAACATGATTGCCACTCAATGCCTCTTTTACAAACTACAGCACCCCAAAGTAGAGAGAGAACAAAAGGGAATGCCCCGCCACAGGGGTGGGGTAGGATGGAGGGGTGGGGGGCTGGGAGGGATGCTGGGAGCATTGGAGGTGGGGAATGGGCACTGGTGGAGGGATGGAAAGTCAGTCATTGTATAACTGAAACCCAAGCACAAAAATTTGTAAGTCTACAACTGTACCTCATGGTGTTTCACTAATAAAAAGTTTTAAAAAATTAAGAAGAAACAGGGGGAAAAAGTAATGAAGTTTGATGAGAATTTAAAGAGTGTCTACATTGGTCTGACCCTTGAAAGCAGGTTTAGGTTGAAGATAAAATGTTTGCAATGATTTGCGATAGTTTTGGTATCAGGTGAGTTTCAACCCTTTTCAAAATCTTTCTGTAACAACAATTCTATTAGTAGGGATGTCAATAGTCTTGGAAACTAGGCTAAGTGAATTGTTCTCCCACTTTCATGATAAGACTTTCATGAGTTATGGGATGCAGTCTTCTCCCCAGTGGACATAGATTAAGAGCTATATGATTTAGGACCAGGACATTATTACAGCAGGTAGGACACTTGCCTTGCAACAACCTGGGTTTGATCTCTGGAACAACATGGGATTTTTTGAGCCTACCAGGACTGATCATTGAGTGCAGAACTAGGAGTAAGTCCTGAGTACCACCAGGTGTGGCCCAACCCCCTGCCTCCCTTCCCTCCAAAAAACAACGGTATAAGTTAAAGGATAGAGAAATGTGTCTCTGCACCCAAATTTTAAGCTTCTTCCCCTTAGCATGACACAGGTCTAAAATAGATGATAATCATGTCCTCTTTCATTGGTTTTCATTTTAAAATTTTAGTGTCTGATGATAATGTAGACATTGTCTACTCCAAACTTCTCATTCAAGATGAAATTATGCTTTACAAAATCTTTAGACACAGAGTCTCAGGTTGATTATGTGTGTGATGGACTCAATATTCAACAAGGCAGTACAGAAACTGTTCCAAAATTTCTTTTCATATTGGACTTTTCTATCTAGAATAAGATAGAACTATTCATACCCATATCAGGCCATTAACCAGTGTTAATTCCTAAATCACTTCTATTTTTGCTAAGCTTCTATAGAAAAAGGATGGTTTAGATTCAAATTGTCATTGAAGCCACTGATGGTTTTGGACATGCATAATTTCACTTAGAGATTACAAGAATTCTATGAGCATTATTGTTCCCTTCCAAAGATAAGAAACACGGATCCCAGAGTCAAGTGACTTATTCAATGTCATCACAGGAGTAAAATAACAGAGCCAGGATTTATTCCAAATAGTTTGACTTTTAGCCCATAACCCTACTAAAGTCGCTTCAGTAACTCGGGTTAGGACTCCATACTGACTTCTGAAGGCAACACATTGGTAGAGATTTGTGAGTAATAAAATAATGACATGGAATCAGAGTTTAGCCACTTGACCCTTGTGGGTCAAATAATGCCTGACCTTTGCTTGCTCAGCAAATGTTACAAAAAATACAGATGTTCAAACTATACTTGATTTGGAACACTTGAAAGCAAGGCATGATCTCTAATGCTCCACTTTATCTCTCTCTCTTTGATCCTTCTGCATTCATCTATTGGCACAACTCCAGAAGGTTACTGTGCTTCTAATTTCTTGTCCCTTTTAAGAGCTGGAAAATAATTGGATCTTCATTTTTTTAAATTTCCCTCCTACTAGTTAAAATTATTTAGCATATATCCAAAATATGTATGTGTAGCTTTAGGTTTCATATAAATATTAATGTGTGATACTATTTTATTTAAAAATTATCAAATATAAGTTGAAAAGACCACAAAATATAAAGGGAAGTCCTAATTTTTTCTTTTTTGGACCCCAGTGAATTACATTTATGAATCATCTTAGTGACCTCCCATAGGAGGGACCACTGAAAGGGAATAGGGGAATAGGAGCAGGACGGAGCCTTGTTTGACAGGCCACAGCTAGTTGGAAAACAACACCTGGGGGATATATAGAAGCATTTCAGATGTGCTGATGTTGTGCTCTGCTCTCCATATTGCCCAGCCTGAGATCTTTTCCAAGGCACACACATTGCTAAGATCTCCCTGGAGGTTCACAGTTAGGAAAGGGCTCATTGCTTTGGTCTGCAATGTTGTCCTTGGTTTTAATTGCCACTTGTGTCCTGAGCTATGTGGAAATAGCACTAATAGCTAACACTTGTTGACTGCTTACTATGTGCCACTGTGCTAAGAGATTTACACACATTACTTCATTGCTCTTATTACTACCCCACGAAGTTGTGGTATCCTTGTTTCACAAATAGGAATACCAAGGTATGGAAATCTGTGACTTAACCCATTGGGGGTGGGGTGGTGATTAATAAGTGGCATGGCTGAAAACAGGTCTATTTCTCTACTTAGTAATTCACTCTTAATTTCCATATTATTCAATGATAGATTAGCACGTGAGTAACTGTTAGTGATCTGAGAGGAAGTCCAGTGGGAAGTCCTAGTGGGAAGTCCCACTAGGAATGGGAATGTATCAAGTGAAAAGAATTATCTGATTTGCATACAAAAAGCTGGGTTCACATCAGGTGTGGCTAGATGAGAAGAAACAGGTTTTTTTTTTCTTTTTGGGTCTCATGGGCAATGCACAGGGGTTACTTCTGGCTGAGGCACTCAGGAATTACTCCTGATGGTGCTCAGAGGACCATATGGGATGTTGTGAATCGAACCCGGGTTGGCCACGTGCAAGGCAAACGCCCTACCCGCTGTGCTCTCACTCCAGCCCTGAAACAGGTTTTTTTTTTTTTTAGAAATAAAAATGTGTCAGTACAGTTCAAGAGAAACCCCTCCAACCAAACCAGTGACCTTTATTTTTAGGTAATTTGACTCATTGTTACCCATGGCTCCAGTTAGTAAGAATAAACTGAAAACTTTTCTTGATGAAGTCAGTGAAGAATGTGTTTGTTGCTTAGAGCATCTGAGTCCCATTATGGGCTGTAGTTAGTTCAATTTTGCATTTAAGTAAATATGAGAGAGAGGGAGGGAGAAAATGGGAGAGAGAAAGAGAGAGTGAGATAGATAGATAGATAGATAGATAGATAGATAGATAGATAGCGAGAAAGATCAAGGGAACTAGAAGTTCTCTCTTCTCTCTGCCTAAGTATGTGAGCTTAGGGAAGTCAGTGGACCTAAGTTTCCTGACCTTGCTGTATATCATTAATTCTTTCAAATTACTCAAGCAATTAATATCTTCATTTCTTCATCTTTAAAGCAGATATAATACTATTTTAAAGTGGTGTTGTTACAAGAATGCCTTATCAGTATGTAGAGTGTGTCACACAATGCTTAGTTAAGAGTAAGTGTCCCAGAGTCAGCTGCAGTTATAGTCCTAGGTCCCTGTTTTCTCTTAAAAGATGATTATTTTCAAAACAGCTCATATAGCCTCTGTTGCATTGGTTATATCCTACAGGCCCTATTTGAAAATTGGAGCTGTTTTTGTTTCCCCAAGCTCTCCGCAATATCTGTTCCCAAAGACAAAGAAATCTGTTTTCACAAAAGAGGAGCAAGGACTGGAGACATTGGAAGTTTATGGGCTGAAGAAGACAGCTCCAAGAAGAAAAGAATTCTGGTGATCAGCAACACACTCCTGAGGGGGCCCAGATGTGGGCCAGATGCTGAGAATCTGCAGAGACACGTTAGGTTCAGTGACTGCTATGCCATGACTTTCATCCATGTGGGCATAAAGAATATTGTGTGATCTCATTCAGATTATTAAGACTGACTTCAGGGCTCTGGAAACATGGGTGTAGGAGGCTGGGACTCAAGGGGTGGTCTTGACAATCCTCCCCGTTGAGCAAAAGTTTTTGTAGATGACAGCCCTGCCCTAATGATGGATACCTACTTGATGTGCCCTGTTGCATGCCACCCCAGCAAAAATCACCGACAATGCTTTGATACAAGAGAAGATTTGAGATTTCTGCATGAGCAGATATGTGTATTATTATCTCTACCCCAAAGATGAAGGAAGTGATATTTTAAGAGCTTAGATGTTTGGACAGACAATATATGTGAGATTCAACTCCTGTGGCCTTTATTTAATGCTATTAAAGTGATACTATTTATTGTGATCATTCCCATAGATATTTTTTCTCTTAGAATCAAACTGTAGAGACTCTTCTCTAGATAGAATTTTACCACATTTCTCAGTTTTCCATTCTCCCTTTTGTAACTTTTGGGGGGATCACTCCTAGGAGTGCTTAGGGGAATTATGTGATGCTAGAACCGAACTCAGTGATTCTGTATGCACAGCTTGTGTTCCAGGCCTTTGAGATTTCTTTATTGGCACCCCATTTGACTTTCTGGTAAGCATGCTTTGTTCTCAATAGTTATAAAAATGTTTGGAAATACCTCATTTAATGATAAGTGCTAGCAGAGGTACATTGTATAGCTTATTTATAATTTTTTAAATCATAGTTTGGATGACATGGTTACAACAGTGTTAACATTTATGATTTTGATGCACAGTTATTATACCTTCACCACCACCAAACTCCCTAGAGACCTTCCACTGCTGTCCTTATGTATATAATTAAAAAAAATACACTAAATGCAAGAACTGAACCGTGGACCACCCAGGGGAATGTTGTCCCTTTCCTGCCTTCTGTTTAGCTCTTTCTGTTCTCTACTGCAACCAGAGTGGTATTTCTACCTTCTTCCCTAATATATTAATTTTCTATATTACCATAACAACTCAGTGGCTTAAAAGATCACAGATATTTTCTCTCATAGATCTACTATAGGAAGTCGGACACAGGTGCCAATGGGCTAATAGCAAGGTGTTGACAGGGCTGCATTTATTTCCAGAGATTCAATGGAAGAATCCCCTTTCTTCACCTCTCCAGCTTCTAGAGGCTATGCATGTTCTTTGGTTCATGCCCTCTTCTTCCATCTTTAAATTCAACAGTGATGCGTCTTTCTAAGGGCTCTGTCCTTACCATAACCAGGGCGCAGTCACTGCATTCAGAGACCCATGTTGACCCTTTCTGGACCCTGTGCTAGTCCAGATACTCTTACTACCTCCAACATCTTTAACTCAGAATCTACTTTCAAAGTTACTTGTGCCAGGTAAAGGGACATATTCACAAGTTCCCAAGATGATTGAAAATTTATATATATGTGTATATATATAATATCTATCTATATATTTATAGAAGGCATTATTCTTTTTTATTATTTTTATTAGTGAAACACAATGTGGTACAGTTGTAGACTTACAGTTTTATGTGTTTGGATTTCAGTTATACAATGATTAAGTACCC
This sequence comes from Sorex fumeus, assembly GCF_029834395.1. Taxonomy (NCBI): domain Eukaryota; kingdom Metazoa; phylum Chordata; class Mammalia; order Eulipotyphla; family Soricidae; genus Sorex; species Sorex fumeus. Next base: position 64,792,280 of record NW_026606059.1, read on the forward strand.
ATCTCTCCACCAATGCCCATTCTCCACCTCCAGTGCTCCCAGTATCCCTCCCACCCCCCATCCCACCCCATCCCTGTGGCAGGGCATTCCCTTTTGTTTTCTCTCTCTCTTTTTGCATGCTGTAGTCTGCAAAAGAGGCATTGAGTGGCAATTATGTTCAGTCTATAGTCTACTTTGAGCATGCATCTCCCATCCTGGGAGGATCCTCCCAACACCCTTTACTTGGTCCTCCCTTCTCTATCTGAGCTGCCTTTTCCAGAGGGGCATTATTCTACAATTTATTATTTTAAAACTTGTCCCAAGCTTATCATATTCTTACCAGACAACTACAACTATTTTCTAAATGAATAATCTTTGTTCATGCATTCACTGTGATATTTTTACACTGAATTTCCTTGCTGTCATCCTGAACACAGGAATAGTTATGCCTCAGGGCCTTTGTACTTGCTGATCTTCCTGCCCAGATTTCTTTTTCACTTAGATTTTTTTATGATAAGCTTCCTCAGCAATTTGTTGATGTCCCCTCTTCAGAGGATATCTTTTGCTGCACAATTCATTATGTGAACATTTTTTCCTGCCACTGTCATTGTCTCTATTTTACATTTTTTATCTATCGACTCAAGATATTTTTTGTCCACAGGTAAGAGTGTGAAATAAATGTTAGGACAAATAGATGGGCATCTTGAGTTCATTCCTTTCCCACCTAGTATTTTAAAGCTATATTGCTGGGACTGGAGTGATAACACAGCATGTGGGGCATTTGCCTTGACGCGGCCGACCCAAGTTTGATTCCCATCATTTCATATGGCCCCCTGAGCACTGCCAGGAGTAATTCCTGAGTGCATGAGCCAGAAGTAACCCCTGTGCATCACCGAGTGTGGCCCCAAAAGAAAAAAAAATAAAAGCTATATTGCTTTTTAAAAGCTATAACTGGTTTTCTGGACTGAGCTATTTTTTTGATGAGAATTTTTTTGTTAGTTTTGCCTTTTGTGTAATTTTATGCTTTTCAAGGTTTTCTGTTTTATTTATTTCATTTTGTTTTTGCTTTGGAACGACATACAGTGGTATTCAGGTCTTACTCCTCTCAGGATTCCTGGCTCTGTGCTCAGGGATCACTCCTGGAAATCTGGGGTGGGGGGAGGATGGGGTTCTTGTTGGGATAAAGGATCTAACCCAGTTTGACTGCACGCAAGGCAAGCAACCTGCCCACTGTACTATACTGTACTGTACTCCAGCCCCCTTTTTGTTTTCTTGTTTTAATAATGCTTTAAAAAGTTTTAATAATGATTTACCTTAATCTAGTCCTCTTCATGTTCCTTTTGCTTGGTGTTCACCCAGCTTTTCAATTTGTGGGTTTATCATTTTCATCAAGTTCAGCCATTTTTTTCAGATAGTTTATTCTCTTCTGAGTCCCATTGTGCATGTCTACCTCTCTTAAGAGTGCACTAATTATTCCTTTTCCTTTTTTGTGTCTTTTATCCTTTGTTTTGTGTTGTATAGTATCTCCCTATGTTTCACATTTGCCCTGGTTTTACCCACTATCTCCGCTCAGTTAATTCTATTGCTCAGTGCACCCAGCTCTTATTTTTCTCATTTTAGGTATTATATTTTTTTCATTTCTAAAAGACCTATTCATATCAGTGTATACTTTCCACATAATTCTAATTATAGTTAACTTTTCTCTACTTTCTTAAATGTAAGGAATATTTATTTATAGCTGGCCAGCATCCCTATCTACTAATTTATTCGTATAATTTCTTGGGGTTCTGATACCCCAATCACTCTCTATTGAAAACAAGAGAAAGCTTTTTATCTTGGATACATAGCACTAATCATCCTAGTTGTTTACAGAGGCTTGAAATGAGTCAGGTTGGGGGTGGAAGTCCAAGCACGGGTAAGCCTAAAACCTCTTTAGCTTCTGTATTGTGTCACAAGAAGCCTTTGCTTCCTGCACTCCATGACTTGCTCATTGTAACATTATCAATAGAAGAAGTACAGAAATCAAAAACTTCACACAATAGGGAAAATGGTAGCTCTCAAAACTAGTTCCTTACTGCCATTTGACTGGGTCCATGCACACTGCTCATGATTTATGTTAAGGGGCAACCCAGCTACGGGAACACTAACAAGGCTGGAAGTTCGGCACCCTACTCTCCCACCCCTACTTCAAGCACACAGTCTGACTGCTACTTATCAGTCTCCTGAGCAAATCTACACCTGATAGTTTAAGTCTCTGAATCATCAGGAGCACCCCAAGAGACCCCAACTGCAGTAGAACTGTGGTATAATAGTGAAACTATCAACCAGTAGTCAGTCTCCTCAACATGGCAGTGGAAGTCAAGCACCCAGTAGGACTACTGCCTACTTGTTAGCCCGTTTGGAGTTCTGTAAGAACAAAGTGAGAACACGGCAAGTAGAGAGACCATGGCCCAGGCCTGCACCTGCCCTGGAAGCAGACATGGGAGCGTGCCCCTTCAAACAAGTCCACCTGGGGTCTCCATCTGCCTCGGAGTTAGTCTCTTGCTGCAGGAAGAATGGGCTACTTGGCCCTGGGCAAAAAAAAAAAAGCACTCGAAGGGGTCCATGAACTTGATGGAGTGCAAAGAGGGGGTTCTCTCATGTGGAGCCCAACTCACCACCTTTATTTACTTATTATTATTATTGAATTACTGTGAGCTAGTTACAAAGCTTTCATGTTTGAGCTTCAGTGATACAATGATGGAACACCTATCCCTCCACCAGTGCACATCAATGTCCCTAGTATTCCGACCCCCACCCGCCCCTAACCTGCCTCTATGGCAGACAATTTCCTCCCATACTCTTTCTCTACTTTGGGACATTATGATTGGCAATACAGAAACGGAGAAGCGTCATGTTTGGTCCTTTATCTACTTTCAGCACATATCTCCCATCCTGATCCATCCAACTCATCACCTTTATGCTAGTTTGGTAGTTTGTCCTTGAGGGTCATGATGGTGACTTTTTGCAATGCAGACTGGAGGTTTTACTCCTTGAAAAAGTTCCGGATGTTTTCCTAGGATAAAACAGGGTAGTTTTCTGAAGGGAAATGCCTGCCTCACAGGTCTCAGGGTTGTTGTGGCATCTGTGGGCCTGGGAGACTTTGCTGAGGCCAGGAAAGGGGCACACTAAGAGCAGAGAGTGCTCACGGGGTGCTCTGCCCTCCTGTGCTCTACCCCCCAGCACTCAGCCCGCCTTGGGGAGGCCACTAAGCTGCTTGAGTCTTCAGTCCCCTTTGGCGACCTGCGGCACATGGAAGCTCTTGCCCACTTGATTTTCCTTCTCTCAGTCTTTCTAAACAGGGAGGTTTCATGAATCTGGGGGCATGAGAAAAAGATTTGTTTTAGGAGAAAGGTTACATCCGGTTCCTTTCAGAACCTTTAGTTTGGAGCAGGAGTGCATTCACTGACCTCTCAGGTCCACTTGAATCTCCCTACCCGCCCCCACCCCCCAACTTTTTTTTGTTTTGTTTTCCACAGGCTCCTGATTCTCTGCTCTGCCTTTGACCTGTCTTTCTGGCCCTGTGGAGACCTGCAACGTCACCCCTGTCATCCTTGACCCCTTGTCTGAAATTCTGAAATTGAATTTTTCTGCCTAGAGCCTGATTTTTTAATATTTATTTTTTTTAATGAGTCACAGTGAGGTACAGTTACAGATTTGCAAACTTTCGTTTGCAAATGTGCTTATGTTTCAGTCATGCAATGTTCAAGTACCCATCCCTCCACCAGAATCCTGATTTAAAAAAATTTTTTTATTGAATCACCATGAGATACAGTTACAGATTTACAAACTTTCGTGATTACGTTTCAGTCATACAATGATCGAGTACCCATCCTTCCACCAGTGCCCATTCTCCACCACCAATGTTCCCAGTATCCCTCCTGCCCTCCCCACCCCATCTCTGTGGCAGGCATATTCCCTTTTACTCTCTCTCCTTTTGGGTGTTATAGTTCGCACTACAGATGCTAAGTGGTCATTATGTTTGGTCCCTAGTCTACTTTCAGCACACATCTCTCCATCCTTCTCTATCTTAGCTTTTCCCTCAGCATATGAGGTTGTAGAGCCTGATATTTTGATTCACTTTCTGACACATTGTTACCTATGAGCTCATCTAAGGGCTCCCTGCTTCCTGGGTTCTGCATCCTGGATCTTCACTCTTCTTCAGCAAGCCTAGAATCGTTTGTTGGAGGTGGAATTTGAAATTAAATTAACCCTTAATAATTTGATAGGTGAAAATGTAAATTTATTTGTATTACCTACCCCCCTTTTTTTATTTCTGAAACTGGTTATTATTTTATTTTGAAGTGCTTGAAAATTTCCAACTATAGATAAACTACCCACTCCTTTCCATGGAACCAGGTGTTCTTTGCAGGATAGGGTGAATACGCTTAGAATTGTCTGATAGATTGATTCTTTAACTTTTGAGACAGAATTTCCCCCCCACCCATTTAATGTTTGTTTCTTCTTTCATGAGTAGATATTATCCATTTAAAAATTTTTATTTCCTTTGCTCTGTTCCAAGATTCCACAATGAAAACTTGAGTTCCTACTAGTTTGAATCGATTCAGAGGGCGGTTGGTCATGTCAAACTTCCAATGGTCTTTTTCTGGAAAATGGGGGTCTCCTTTCATGAAAGACTTTCCTGTCTTTAAATCTTGTTGCAGAGTTTTTTGTTTTAGTTTGGAACAGTGTTTGGAAAAAATACCAGTTATTGATTTTTATTTCTATAATTTTATCATACAGGATGAAATGCCAGGAATAATGTCTAATCACTGAAATTAATTTCTTTTAACTAATTTTGGTTCTAAAATTATATTGTCAGCTGAATATAAGTGAAAGGGAGATGAAAGTATATCATGTAATACATTCAATGCATCCAGCATATTAAAGGGTGATTAATGAAGTATTTGTTATTGAAGTCTTTGGGGAAGAACTGATGGATGAACTGAGGACAACTGGGAATCTTACTAATGAATTTCACTATTCAAGCACTCAGGCACTGGCCTAAATCCTATCTGAGGAATGTTTTGGTGTAAAACAAGACATTGGCTTAGTATTGCTCAAAGCTGTCCTTAATTATTCTATATATGAGCATGTCATCGATATGACTCTTTTAAATTTACTATCACATTAGGAATAGTCAATAATTTTTTGGTTATGCAATGACTTTTATTAACTAATTTTTTTCATTGATTTACTGTTGATTTACAATATTATGGAATTTCAGGGTTTTATTCATATGATTTATTCATATGATTATCACCACTCCTGTCATCAAAATATTAGTGCTATTTCACAATCAAAAGATACCCCTGCTCATTCCTATCTCCTTTTTTTTTTAAATTAAGCTCTGGTAGCCACTGTATTTTTCTTGAAATGTTAGTTTTGTTTTGTTTTTGCAGTTTGCTTGCTTTAGTTATTTATATTCTACACATGCATGAAACCATCTGGTAGTTTCACTTCTTTACTTATTTGACTTAGCATAATAACCCCAAAGATGACTACTTTGTCCCTGAAGGCAGTATCCCATATTTTTTAATGGTAGAGTCATAATTCAATTGAATATATAAACCTTCGCTTCCTTATTTAGGACATTTAGGTTGTTTCAATGTTTTGCTTTTGTGAATAATATTGCTCTGAATACTAGGTTACACATAGCCTTAATTAACTTTTCTTTACTAGGTGCGGGGGAGGGAGAAGTAAGGAGTCTGTCCTTCTTCTCCCTCCCTCCTTCCCTTCTTTCTTCCCTACTTCTTTTATTCCTTACTTCCATTTTTCCTCCCTCATGTGATGCCAGGAATCAACCTAAAGCTTTACACAGGCAAGGCATGAGCTGTGTCACTATGTAATAACCCAGGCTCTGAAAATATCCTTTCAAATTAGTTCTTTCATAGATTTTTAAGATAAAATACTAGCTGTGATATTTCTGGATCATATAAAATATTTTTTCATTTATTCTTTAGGCCTCCCAAGAGATTCTCAGGAGATCCAGGTCCCCTTCTGATGATTCTCTGCCAACAAGGTCAGTGGTTCAATGCAAGGGACCAAGGGTGCAGTGCTGCTTGGACCCTGCAATTTTGGGGGTCATCTGGCACACCATGGAATAGTTGGGGGCATCCAAGTTCACACTGGGTGGTGCTTTCTGGGGCTATATATAGTGATAATCAGGAAACCATATAGTGCTGGTGATCAAAACAGAATCAGCCCCATTCAAGGCATGTGTCTTAATGCCTTGTACAATCTTTCCAGCCCTAAATGTATGTTTGTTTTGTTGTTTATTGTTTCTGGGTGACACCTGACAGTGCTCAGAGCTTTCTCTTGGTTCCATACCCAGGGATCATTCCTGGTGGTGCTCAAGAGACCATATGAAATACTGGGTCACCACATGAAAGGTAAGTGCCTACTCATTATACTATCTCTCTGGCCCTTTTGCTTATTTATTTTAAGAAATCTCAATACCATTTTCTATAGAATTTGCTATCAAATTTGTATTCCAGTCAACAGTGTATCAGTGGAACAGAGTACCTTTTTATGCATCCTTGCCAATGTTTATTAATTTTAATCTTTTTGATATGGGCCAGTCTCACTGGTGTGAGATGGTATCTCATTGTGGTTTTGATTTGCATTTCCCTAATTATAAATGATGTTTATCGTATCCTCATGCATTTGCAGGCCATGTCTATCTTCTTTGGAGAAATGTCTATTCATGTTCTTGCTCAGGTTTTATTGCATTGCTTGAGTACAGGTTCTTTGCTTGTATGGACATTTTGCACATTGTATTTTTCTTTGGAGGTAGGGGAGAGAAAGATTTCTGCAGACAACATGGCTTAGTTTGCTTTTCCAGTTGAAGAGTTACTTCCGCTATTAAGGCAAATAGAATCCAATGGATTGTGTAAGGTCTGTTACTGACAAAGTAAATTGAATCATGTGACAGTAAGAGATTACTCTTAATATTTCAGCACTGAATAGACAGATTTTATGTCCGCTGCCCCTTTAGTCTCTGACATAGCAGGGAAAATGTGAATCTTCTCCAGATGGGAGACTCTTAGGAGCTCAGGAATAATTAGGAAGAGAGAAGATAAGAAAGAGCTGGGAGAAGTATGCTAGTTTTAGTCCTAAGGCTACTAATTAATGTTGGTTATTTAACCTCTAGAGCCTTAGTTTGCTTATCTGTGAAACACCGCTATTACTACTTATAATTACCTGATTACTGTGAAGTTTGGTGAGGTAAGACATATTAGAGTGTTTTATTAAAAGATTTTTTTTTTTTTTGGAGGGAGGCAGGGGGAGGGCTGGAACAATAGTATAACAGGTAAGGGGATTGCCTTGATTGTGGCCGAGCAGATTTGATCCCTGGCTTCCCTGATGATCCCCTGAACTCCACCAGCAATGATTCCTGTGTGTGGAGTCAGAATTAATCCCTGAATACAGTGGGGTATGGCCCCAAAACAAAAACAAAATTAAGCTATTTTTATTTTATTTTTATTATTTTTAAAATTTTTATTAGTGAAACACCATGAGGTACAGTTGTAGACTTAGATATTTTTGTGCTTGGATTTCAATTACACAATGATCAAATACCCATCCCTCCACCAGTGCCTATTTTCCACCACCATGGGTCCCAGTATCCCTCCCACCCCCCATTCCCCCACCCCACCCCACCCCACCCCACCCCACCCCTGTGACAGGACATTCCCTTTTGTTTTCTCTCTCCTTTTGGGTGTTGTGATTTGCAAAAGAGGCATTGAGCGGCAATCATGTTCGGTCTATAGTCTACTTTCAGCATGCTTCTCCGGTCCTGGGAGGACCCCCCCAATACCCTTTATTTGGTGTTCCCTTCTCTAAGCTGTCTTTTCCCCTAGCATGTGTGGCTGGCCTCCAAGCCATGGAGTAAACCTCCTGGTACTTATCTCAGCTATTCTTGGGTGTTAGTCTCCTATTTTGTTAAGCTATTTTTAAATGTGTTCCTAGTGTTCAATTATTGCCAAATGACAAAAATCTAATTAGAAAATATAACAGTTGTGTAATATTATTTTGTTTTGTTTTGGGGCTACACACAGTCTGTGCTCAGGTGACAGACAGACTATATGTAGTGTTGGGGATTGAACCTGGGTTGGCTGCGTGCAAAGACAAGTGCTTTAGCTGCTGTACTGTCTTTCCAGCTCCAAAGGTGTAACAGTAGAAGCTATCTTTTATAACGTTTTCATATCAGGCCATTGTAATTAGAAACTTTTTGTCTCTATGTATATTCTCTTTGTGGTCCCTTAGAAATTCCTTTTCTCTTTTCCCTACAGACATTACTAAAATAAGCGGTTCTTTCAGTTTACAACTTGAGAGCACTGCTCATTTTTTTCTCTTACATGTGAATTTTCCACTCTTTCAAGAACTTTATAAAAATTTTTGCTCTGTTTCTTGGAAAAAGAAATTACAATAACCTAGCGACCTTGTACAAGAGAAACCCAAAACAGGTTTTTGTTAAAGCCTTTTCATCACTAAGCTTCCACTGAAAACAAAAGTGCAGTAAGAAGAGTAAGAAGTGGGCTGAGGGAACCAGCACTGTGGATAGAGAAGTCATACTCTCCTGCGTGTCAACTCGTTCTAGGTAAAAGCCAAGAAATAATTCTCATCCTTTGGGCTCTTTATGTTTTTTTTGGGGGGGTCACATTTGATGATGCACAGTGGTTACCCCTGGCTAATAAGTCAGGAATTACTCCTGGTGGTGCTCAGGGGACCATATGGGATGCTGGAAATTGAACCGAGGTCGGGTGCGTGCAAGGCAAACACCCTACCTGCTGTGCTATCGCTCCTCTCTCCTTTGGGCTCCTTTGATGTTTTCTGACCTCTCTTCATTTCGTCTACCTGTTTTGAATGAGCAATGGCCTGCCTGGTTGTAGCACTGTGAGGCAGGAGGAAGTGTGAGCCTGCCCCTATTCCTAGCTTCTGAGGACTTTCTCTGTACCTTTTCTCTGCTTGTTCTGCTCTGGCCCTTCTCTCTTCCAGACTTGGGTTACGCAGCAGCACAAAAGGACAGGACGACCTCTTCCTTCTTCCTCATTGTACTTTGGGGAATTAAATACAGTAGATGCACTCTGTTCTGGCTTTGCCTCATTAAGAGGTCTCTATGGATTAATTCCCAAGAGATCGAATCTCGTTACTTTACTGTGGCAAAGTGAAATTAGTGTAAAGTAACAAGGAGCCAGATTAATGTGACCCCAGGAAATAATCCATAAAAAACTTATGAGGCCTTTAGCAGGCTGTAAATTGGATTTCAGACAGGGTAAGAGAGGAGGAAGAATCATGTTTAAAACAATCAGTTTATAATGAATAGAGCTAATATTTTAGCAGTTCCAAACAGAAGAAAACACCAGAGTAAATAACTCTGAGAACCCAATGGCAATATTTTCTAACATGTGTAAATAATTGAAATTGTGATTATAATCCTAACTGAATTTTTCTTGCTTTATGGCTGCTGGGAAGTGTATTGTTCATTAAGCATCACAGGACTCCAAATCAAAAGAACAAAGAGACAGGAAAGTCAGAAGAAAGAGATGGAAAAAAATCTTCTGGGTGATCAGTTATCTAGTTTATAGGAAGGAGAGTCTGTGGCTGGCTCCTTTTGCTACAACGTAGTAGATTGTTGCAAAATATATCTGTTCATAGGCTGTGGAAGTTATAGCTAAGCCTGAGAAGCAAATAAAAATGCATCAGGTACATATGAAGTATAAAAAAACTGCTCTTAAAAAGAGGGAAATGGTTTGGAGGTTGATAGATAAAAATTTTCTTTTCTTTCTTTCTTTCTTTCTTTCTTTCTTTCTTTCTTTTCTTTCTTACTTTCTTTCTTTCTTTCTTTTCTTTCTTACTTTCTTTCTCCTTCCTTCCTTCCTTCTCTTACTTTCTTTCTCCTTCCTTCCTTCCTTCCTTCCTTCCTTCCTTCCTTCCTTCCTTCCTTCTTTCCCTCCCTCCCTCCCTCCCTCCTTTCTTTCTTTCTTTCTTTCTTTCTTTCTTTCTTTCTTTCTTTCTTTCTTTCTTTCTTTCTTTCCCTTTCTTAATAAAGCAGTGACACTTGTCAGTTTTACCCAGAATCTTGTGCTAAATTAAGAAAGTGTACAAGAGACATATCACAGAAAACAGAAAAAACAGTTCTAAAACTCATATGGAAATATGTAAGACCTTTACATTTTCAAAACAATTATTAGCAAGAACTAAGTTAGTGAAAACACACTCCCATATTTTCACCATATTGCAGAGCTATAGTCATCAAAACAATATGGTACTGACATAAAAGGAGAGAGAGAAGCCAATGAAACAGAATAGAGACTAAAAATTAAAGCCATGGATATACTATCAACTAATCTTTAAGAGGCCAGCAAGAATACAGAATGAAGAAAGAATAGTCTATACCTGATCATACACCAAAAAGCAATTAAAAGATTTAAACCAAGTGCTAAAATTGTCAAACTCTGGAATTTCATACTGTTCTTGGCAGTAACATTTTTAGGTGTGAAAAAGTACCGACAACAATAGAGAAAATAAGCATAGTTACATTAAAATTTCTGAATGGTAAGAAAAATTATCTACACAATGAAAAGACATCTTAGAGAATGAGAGAAAGTATATTTAAATCTATATCTGATATAAAGTTAATATATGAAATAAATAATATGAACAATTATATAACTTAGTAGAGTGTGTGCACACGTGTTTGTGTTTGCATGCACTCACTCACACACACACACACACAACCCCAAACCAAAAACCATTCATCGAATAATCTGATAAAAATGAGCAAAGGATGTAGGTAAGCATTCCTCCAAAGAAGACATGAAATACATGAAGAGGTACACAATATATCTAATCATAGGGGAAATTAAAATTAAACATATACTGATCTATGATCACACCTGTTAATATGACTATTATTAAAAATATTGAATATTGGTACAAATGTGGAGAGTTAAACTTTGAATCCTCCTTGTGGAAATGTAAATTGGTAGAGCTGTTGTAAAACAGTATGGAAGTTTCTGAAAAAATTTTTATAAAACACCTACCAGATGATCTAGCAATCCCAGTTCCAAGATAATTGAAATCAGAATCTTGAAGATATATTTGTAGTCTTCTATTCATTTCAATTTTATTTATAATACAAGATTTGGAAGTGGCTTAAATATTCACTGGAAGATGAATAAAGAAAATGTCACCTACACATACAATGGAATATTGATCAATTTTTAAAACAAAGGAAATTTTATAATTTACAACAGCATGGATAGACTTGGGCAGCACTATACAGAATGTAATAAGCCAGACCCATAAAAACAAGCTGCATGCCTGTAATAATATGTGGAATCTAAAATAATAAAATTCATAGAAACAGGAGAATGGGAGTTGCTAGGACTGTGGGAAGGAGGAAATGGGAGGTGTTGATTAAAGCCTCACTTCTTAAGCTGCGGGTTATGACCTCATATAATTTATGGGGTAACATAAACAATTTTAAAAATAAATTATTTATTTTTAAATCTTTCATTTGTATGCCTATCTTATATACCTGTACACCTGGGGCTCTCTAAGAATTTCTCAGGTGAAAAGAGATTGCAAATAGAAAATGTTTGAAAAGCTCTGGATTATATTGTTTCAGTTACTCAAGATAAATAGGTTTTGCAATTACACTATACATCATGAGTTTATTAATACAATATTGTATACTAAAGTATTCTAGGATGTTAATATAAAATGATATAGTGTTAAAATTATGTTGATACTGATAATTAATATTAATAATAAAATATTGTGATTATAAATACTTACAATAGTAATATTTTACATTAAGTGTTCTTACCATAAAAAATGGGGTCAATCGGAGCTTCAAGTGAAAATGTTTATATTTATGGCTTTGATGTTTGTGGTGGTTTCATAGGTGTATACTTATTCCCAAATGTATTGAGTCACATATATAAGTATATATCGCTTTTAAAGTATGTTAGAGCTGGTGAGACAGTACAGCATGTATACCCCTTGCCTTGCATGTGGCTGACTTGGATTGTATCCTTGGTATTGCATATGTCCCCAAAGTACATTCAGGAGTCATCCCTGAGCACAGAGCCAGGAGTAAGTCCTGAGCACTGCCAGGTGTGGCCCTCAAACAAAAAAATTAAAAATAAAATGTGTCAACTGTAGCTAAATTAACTTTCGTGTGTCATATGTCATGAGATCTTTGGGTCTGTACAAATTATTGCATCTCTGCATCGGTGTAAACTCTATTTTTGTAACATATTGTCTTTGTAGTTAGCTCAAAATGTGAACTGGCTGAGGATCATGTTTTCTCAAGCATCCTTATGGAATGAAAGGATATGGCACAAAGGACGGTGGGTGGGATGGTTTCACCACCAGAAAACCCAGACCCATTTTAAGAAGGATAGAGATGGCCCAGTGTCAAGGAAACATCATTGAGATTGACATCGAATTAACTAAAGCACAAAGACCAAAGATTGAAGGATTTTTCCCTGTATGATCCCTGGAGTTTAAATGCACTGCAGATGAGAGCTATTAGTGCCACCTGTTAATCCACCAGGAGTCGGAGCAAGGGATGAGAAGCTGGTTCCCATTGTCTAAAGGGACTGAAAAGCTCAGGCCCATCTGCTCCACTCTACCTGCATCGGCAACCTGGGCAATTAGTTAAATGAGAATTTACATCTCGTTGGATTATCCATTTAATGCAATTTTATATAATTCCAAATTTTAATAGAATTTAAGAAAATGTCATTGGAATTTCCTGAAATAATGAATATGTAAGAGAGTTCACTAAGATAATCTTGAAAAATGAGTAATGAAGGTGGTTATGATGAAAATTATTAAAGCCAACTATGATGAAAGTAATGTGGTATATGATCAGGTAGAGAAAAATAGACCATTATAGAATCATCAAATCCAAGTTTTAGACTTTATTAAAACCTAATATGTGTTAAGGCAGATAATGTTATTAATAGGGGTTGATTTTTTTAAACTTCCATTAAAAAAACATTTATTGTACTTTAGGTAACATGGTCACAATAAAATAATGTCAATTTTATGGTCTTGATAAAATGTTACTGCACTCTCACCACCTCTAACGTGCCAGAGGTCCTCCAAATTGTCCTAATGTCACTTATGAATAATTTAATTAATAGGTTGTTGGAGCAGAAGAACTTTTGATTTAGAAAGTAAGAATAAGTTAATTGAGTTTCCCAATACTAATGTAGCAAAATTCACAGATAGTGCATATGTAAATGTATATGTTACTGACTTATCCTTCTCTCTAGATACATATATATATAAAGCTTTGCTACAGTAGATCTTAAAAATTGATGCTCTGTATACATATATTTATGTATAATTATAATATTTTAATGTTTGATTTGGACACTGAGGTGCTAAAACTAGCTAATATAATTTGATGTAGAAACTTGAGTAGTACCTTGTTCTAACAGGTTTGAGACATTTTATAAGGCAGTGATGATTAAAGCAAAAAGACCAATAGATCATTAGAACACAATGAAGAATTTAATGTATAAAAAATATGGGAGGGGAGTAAGGATGTAAGCAAGCAATTTTCCATGTGGACCAGCCTAAGCTTCCTGAGAACATGATACTTAGGTTCTGAAAATGAGAATCCCAAGAGAATAAGAGAGAGAGATGATATTTAAAGAACTTAGACTTAGTAATAATACAGTGGGCCATTTAGTTAAGTTACACAGAGGAGCTATCTGGTTGAAGGGGATGGACACAATTATCTCTCCATGAGAAAATAGCTAAGTTCTAACAAAGCATGTGTAAATGGAAGGATTGTTGCTAATATCATAGGAAAATAATCTGTCACACCTAGGGATTTAGGAAATCCTAGACTTTTCCGTAAGTAAATTGTACTGGATATAATTGGCTTTTCTCCCTGGGTTTCTTGGATTGATTCTCACATTAGCACCTTTCTGAACTCTCACTTTACATAAGCTTCAGCTTTACTTGCATGTCATTATCTTGGGACAAAATTCCTGACACGGGTGGTAATTTAATTTTGTGAGGTCTTTTGGGAAAAAAATTAGACTTGATTTCCATTGGGGGTAAAGTGATTGTAGAATTAGTTTCAAATGTGACATAAAGACTAAAATATAAGACACGTAGAAAACTATTTTTTTGACAGATTTAGAGGATATGAATTTTAGAAGTTGTCAAATAAATTGTGAGCATACTGTACATGCAATATTACATCTATTTCTAGTTGCATAATAGCCACAGGAATCTTTCTCCACATTGTCTTAGGGATCCAAGGAAAACCTTACCCCTACAAAATCTAATTTAAAGCTATGCTCAGACTGTGGACTTGGAATTATATATTGGGAGTTTAACTTTGAGAAATTCCTTTTGGCTCTAGTACCAAGAGTCTCTTTCACTTTTCCTATCCTGTTCTGTATATTCTTCCTGCTATGGCCTCATCGGGGTCCTCAGCTGATGTGGAGAAATAAAAACCTGGCTTACTGAATCTGATTAAACTATGCTGACTTTAAGCTCAACCCCGTATCATGGGAATCAGTTAGGCCATGTAGTATCTCAAGCTAAGTTCAAAGGAGCACATTTTGACAAAAGTTTATGTAAAGTTAAAAAATGTTCACTTATTCCACATCACCATAGTAACCACATCCTGCAAAAAAGCTGCTATTATAAGACATGAACTTGTAAAAGAAACCTTTAACCCTAAATGGGGTTCTGATGATTTTATACAAGTGATTATATAGCCTGTGATATTCTTGGACTAATTGACATCGAAAACAATATTTGAATGAAATCTAGAAAATTCTTCCTACCCGAGATATTGATCAGTATGTTCCATGTAACTTGATTGCAACAAATAATGTCAACACAGAACAGCTAATGTGGAGACGGTAAAGAATTTCTATTTAACTATGCTCCAATAATAATGGGCTGGAGCGATAGCACAGTGGTAGGGCATTTGCCTTGCGTGTGACCAGCCCGGCTGAGCCAGGTTCAATTCCTCTGCCCCTCTTGAAGAGCCTGGCAAGCTACCGAGAGTATCTCGCTCGCACAGTAAAGCCTGGCATGCTACCCCATTTTGTATTTGATATGCGAAACACAGTAACAACAAGTCTCACAATGGAGACGTTACTGGGCCCACTTGAGCAAAATGATGAACAACGGGAGGACAATGCTACAGTGCTCCAATAAGACCAAATGAAAATAAAGGCAACTATTGCATCTTGAATAATCAAAGAACCACTGACCAAAGATAGATGATGGCATATATGGCAAGATAGATGCTAATGGAGGCAGCCTTGGGTCTGATTGTTTTCCTACACAGAGATAATGATCAAAACATATTTGTTGAATACTAACTTGAAGGAAAACAGCACAGAGTCTCCTGCCCCCATGCCTGGCCGTCCTCACTGGGGCCCCTTGGAGGGGTGTGGGTTGAGTTTCCCTCCCCACCCCAAGCAGATCCCCGAAAGCTGAAGACCTCCGGAACCAGCCAGAGTCATGCTTAAGACCACTCTCCACATGTTCAGACAAACCTCATGCATGAAGGAACTGGCAGAGGAACTCAGGTGTGCAGGACCCAGGACTGAGATCTCTAAGCATGCTCAGATATGGACTGGGTCTCCTCCACCCAGATTCCCCATCTTCCAGTAGCTAGGTGTTACACCCAACAACTAAGACCCAGGGGGTATAAAACCCAGCTCCCGGAAGTGCATGGCCACATTTGTGGCCACGCAACCTCTTATTGTCTTGTTCCCACTCTTGGAGAACCCGACAGGCTACCTTACTGGTTGTATCCTGCCCGCACGGCAGAGTATGGCAAGTTTCCAGTGGCATATTCGACATGCCAAAACCCAGTAACAATGATGGTTCTCATTCCCCTGACCCTGAAGGAGCATCCAATGTGGCACTTGCTAAAATTTTAGGGCTAGGATGAATGGAGATATTACTGGTGCCTGCTTGAGGAAATCAATGAACAACAGGATGACAGTGATACGGTGACAAAGTAAACTTGAAGGAAGAGATTGGTGTTATGTTAAAATCATGCCAGAATTATGTAGAATCTGAGAAGTTTTAGCATCAAGACATTAAAGTATTATTAATATTATTGCATTACATATTTAATAATTAACTATGCTTTTTCTTACCAGGTTTTTGGTGTCTTGAGGGAAGAAACTGAAAGCCTTTGCTTGCACTCATTATATCTGACAGATCAGTAAGTTCTAAAAGGACTACTTTGAATTTGTGGTTCAAATTCTAAATATGAATCTTTGGGCTTAATAAATAGTAATTGAACAATATTTTGGATTTTCTTCTTTTGGTATTCACTGATACCTCAGTGGCTGATTTTAGGTAGGATTCACAAACCTATTTTGTAATGTAGTGTAGGAAGTTGTTAAGCTCCATTGCAACTCATTCTAAATAGAGGGTGGGGAAATGCAATTGCAAGAATAATAAATGTGATGAAAAAGCCCTTATATAGTGCTTTCCCAAGGCACTTGAGATGCTTTGAAGATATTAATTAATGCTTGTTAAAGTCTTGTGGGGTAGGAAGGGGCAAGGATTATTAACTGGTTTTATAGGGGAAATGAAGCAAGAGAACTTTAATAAACTCCCTCATATCAAGCAGTAATTATGTAAAAGAATAAAGTGTCAAGCCCCAAACTCCTTTTTCTCAGGGTCTTGGTTCCCAAAGAACACCTAGCATTGCTTCTGCATATTAATTTTGAATGGATTTTAGTAAACCTCCCATTTTTTTCTCTTTTACCTTCACACTTTGTTTCTCAGATCAAGTGCTCAGAGGCCTGTTAACACTGTTCAAACCCCAGCCTCTTCTTCCCTCCTCCTCAGTAAATGAAATTGCCTCTTATTTCCAAGATCCTTGAAGCCATATACGGTGAACTCTCAACCTCCCTTCTCTCTGACTCAAAATTTATTTTTATCTTCATCCATTTTCTGCTCATTTCTCTTCCTTGTTTCAGAGTCTCATCACTTTTTAAAGTTGAGTCTGCCTATCCCTCTTCTGAACCCCACTTGTTATAGCCTTCTGATGGGAGGCAGGGGACTTTCTGGCACCTGCTACCCTCCCCTTCTTATATCTTTAATTTATCATCTCCCTTAGCTCTTTCCTGTCAAGCTAAAATCAGGCTCAAAACTCTTCACCCCCCACCACCCAAATTCTTTTCCTTGGCCCTGCTCTTCTTTCACATGACTTCCCTATCTCTCTCTCTTCCTGTGATTGCTGAGTTTCTGAAAAGAGCAGCCTGTCTTCAGTTCTTACAGGATCTTCACAATGATCATTTGGATTGCTCTTGTTTTCCTAAGAGGCAGCAGGACTTCTGGAACTAGGCTGCCTGAGTTCAGTTCCCAGAGTGAGATGGATCTTATCACTACTCTGCTGTTCACTGGAAAAAATGATCATGGCTTTAATTCTGCGTTTCCAAGCATTGATGTGTAACGTTCTGCAGCTCGCCTCTGCTCTACTGGGGGAGGGGGGGCAGGCATCTCATTTGCTTTTATTTTCAAACTGAGCTTATGTCTGAAGTGTAGGCTCAACTTTCTTGTGGACTCCAGTTGAGCTTTTTATATTGTTATGGGGAATAACTTACAGTTTTGAAATTTAGATTTTTTATTCTTATTGGAAATGAGGACAGTAACCAGCACCACTAAGTAAAAAATATGTTTGTGCATAATGTCTGGTTACTATCCACAGTTCTTCAGTCTCTTATTTAAAAAATCTGTGTATATGGAAGAGGATAATCATTTTGGTCTATGGGGAAGCAGTTTCTGTTGTATCTTAAGGACAGAATAAAACAGATTACTTTACCAGGTACCTGAAGGTATTACAGGCATTTTTCCCTACTCATGATTTAAAATCACTGATAACTAAAAGTGGTATAAATAAATCAAAGATTATAGAAAAATTGGTGTTCTGATTGGGGTAGAGAGAAGGAGCTAATGTCTAGTTATTAAATAATGTCTAGTTACTAAGCACTATTTCACTGCTGAGTGAATCTGTCAGGAGAGGGATAGATACAGACTGATTCTCAATTATGGGATGTGAGGAAACATAATAAGGGAGCAACAACTAATCAAAGGCAATAGAACTGTAGAGTTGGTATACAGAGCTGAGCTTACCTGGGGTTGGGGTGTGGAGAATTGGGGACCTGATGGGAGTAACCATCGAGACATTGGAATAGGAAAGCCAAACTATGGTGGTGAATGCAATTTGGAATGATGTACGCAAACAACTCTCATTCATAATATACTATATAACTTAATGTTAATAAAAATGAGGGAAAATAAAGTTTGATAACATTTGTAACAGTAACTGTCAACACATACACACAAAACCTGTATAGTAAGCCGAGTTTAACTATTGCTTCTGCATTCTGACCATCAGAGAGACATTCATTCATTCACTCAACGAATGTTTATGGAACACTTCTAAAGTAAACACTAGGGAAGTTAGGAGTGAATGAAAACAGATCATGCTTTGAAGGACCAAGCACTCTAAGGCATGTGACAGATGAACAGTCTATGTATGATAAATGCAGTGGACCAGGGTTTTTCTGAGGTGTGATGAAATGACAGATGGGAAGAAGAGAGCAGGCATCCTGGTGGAGGGGCTGCTGACAGAAGAGTATTTGGAAGGAGTAAG
This sequence comes from Sorex fumeus, assembly GCF_029834395.1. Taxonomy (NCBI): domain Eukaryota; kingdom Metazoa; phylum Chordata; class Mammalia; order Eulipotyphla; family Soricidae; genus Sorex; species Sorex fumeus. Next base: position 64,810,977 of record NW_026606059.1, read on the forward strand.
CCAGCACTGTGGGGTGTGAAGGAATTTGGGGAGAGAGAGAATGAGGAAAATGGGAAGGTTCAGAAAACTAAAGGGTACAAGAAAAGTCTGGTAAAGTAGGTCAAGTCTGGATAAAAAATGATGTTGAAACAATACCAATGGCAATAAAATGGGGGTGAGAAAACACAAATAAAGAATGAAGTATTGCAAATAATAGGTTCTGACTGAGAATGGAGAATGTAAACTGTGACTTAAAAATCCCTGAGAAGTGAGTTGTAAACTAGACTCTGTGTGGGACTGAGTGACCCTGACCAAAAGCAGCAATTCCAAGAACTGAAACTCTAAATTTTCTCTAAGGATAAAGATCACAGCCCTGATTTCAAGTATGCCATGTTCTCATATTTCAAGGGGACCCACTTTATCCCTATGTTTATTTTCATCTTTCTTCTTTCTATACTTCTTTAGGGCAATGAAGACTAAGTGGGTCTACTGAAATGAAATTTGGTTTGGTATTTATATATTTCTTCTAGTCACAATAGCTGTGCCATGCTCTATGGTGTGTTTACTCTCTGTGTAGAAGTCTGAATGACTGTATTTTTAACCTAATCCTTGAATTTTCCAACCGAAATGATTGCTAGTGGAAGTGATACTTGATACTTTCATGTTCCCAAATGGCTCACCTTTATAAAATAATTTTTGCAATGAAAGTGGCAGTTTTATAAGAAGTGATGTTTATAAGCAAGAAACTATATCATTATCCATTTTATAGATGTGAAGAAACTTCTCATACAATTCTTGGTATCAACTTTTAAACACAGCACTGAAAAGGAAAAAAATAGGATCTGAGATAGTTGTTTCTTTTCTTTGCTGTTTTCTTGCAAATTTTCTCTGATAAGAGAGACAAACACAAGAGCAAAAAATTAGGTGCTAAACAAAGAGAAAGTAGTCAACCCTTGTTTCATTTATTTTCTCTAAGTTTCTCTCGTGAGACAAAAGTAGATTCCCCCACATTTTCTACATGAGGAAACCAGAACCAAAGATGAAATAATTTGTAGAGCAGCATTGGATAAATAAAAGTAACTGGACTCTAGTTTTTTCCTGATTCTCACACTCCCACTTTCCCCACTTCACCAGTTAACAGCAGTTTGAGATTCCTATTCATGGGATCTTCATGGGATACAATTCTTCCTTCTTTGCCAATAAAAATCTACACATTTCACTGAGGTTAAACATCTGTAGAGAAAAGCACATAGGTACTTTAGAGAGAATAGTTTGATTTCTTTTTATAGGCTGAACACATTCCTGAAATGCACATAGATTAAGACACAAAGCATCATTAACATTTCTCAAACTTTCACCCACTAATGAACCTCCACGTCCATAGTAGCCACTATCCACTATCCAATTTTCCCCAAAGATTGATTAGTTTTTATTTTTCCTGTATTTTTAAAAAATGAATGTATTTTCTAAAGTCTTCTGTTATTGACTTTTAAATTCAGCATTCTGTCAATTTTATTTATGTATAGTATTTTAGTGTATGAATAAATCACAATTATCCATTGCTTGGATACTGGGAAATTGAGAACTTCTTTTTGGAGTTTGAGGTACACAGGTTTCTCCAAGATATGCACCTACTATTTTCTGTGACTATGTTATCTTATAAGACTATTGGAAATTTGCCATAGTAAGTTAGGGATTTTGAGATGGAAAGATTTTCCTGCATTATCCAGCTGTGCTAATGGAATTATAAGTCTCCTAAGAGGGAAATAGAAGAAGAAAAGAAACAAGGGAATATGAAGAATGCAAAGGTTGAAATGCTGTTTTTTAAAGAAGCATTTTGAAAATTCAGTCAAAGGTTGGTGGTTGGCCTCTTCAAGCTGAAAAAGGCAAGGGAACAAATTCATACTCAGCAATTTCAGAGGGAATATAGCTATGCTGATGTCTTTATTTTAGTTCTAAAATCCCTTTTGATGTTTGATGTAAAAACCTGTAAGACAGTAACTTTGTGTTTATTTTTACCTACAACATTTGTGGTGACTGTTACAGCAACATTAGAAAACTAGTACAGGTCTCTTATGGATAAGAGTCACCAGAACATTCTTATATATTTATTTTGGTAAATATACGAATCCATCATTTTTTAATATATCCTTGAAAAAAATATTGGTAATTCATAGAATATACATGTTTTAGTTGTTGCTGATGATGTTAAATATTTTTCTAAAGTAGTTATACCAATAAAGACTCTTAAAATGATGAGCGTTCTGGTTCTTCTATATCTTTGCCATAATTTTTAGTATGTCTTTTTTTTTAGAAATTCTAGGTGGTGACTTGGTATTGGTTTATAGGTCAGTTTTTTCTCAAAGACTATATGTCATTCTATTTTTAAAGCCATAAATTAAACAAATTAATAGCACTGTAGCACTGTACTCCCATTGTTCATCGATTTGCTCGAGTGGGCACCAGTAATGTCTCCATTGTGAGACTTGTTGCTACTGTTTTTGGCATATTGAATGCGCCACAGGGAGCTTGCCAGGCTTTGCCATGAGTGCAAGATACTCTTCGTAGCTTGCCAGGCTCTTTGGGAAAGACGGATGAATCAAACCCAGGTCAGCTGTGTGCAAGGCAAATGCCCTACCTGCTGTGCTATTAGGAATAATTCTATTCTAGTGCGTTTAAAAATACAATTTGTAATAATGAGAAGTTGAGAATGAAAATTGTAAGAAAAATATGAATAGACTTTTAAAAGTAATAAAGTGTGTTTTATCCGAATATGGGATGTTGGCTTTGTTTGAAAACATTATGTTACAGATACTGCTTAAGTTTATGCATTTCACTTGATCACTTGACATCCCGTTACTCATCGATTTGCTTGAGTGGGCGCCAATAATGTCTCCATCCATCCCTGTCATGTGCTAGTGTAGCCTAAAGGCGTCTGCTTGTTCTAGGAGCATGAAGAGCCTCAAACCGATCGTTCAGGGTCGAGCAATATGAAGCATAGCAAGGAAAGCCTCTTTAACGAATGGTGCTGATATAACTGGACAACAAAATGCAAAATAATGGGCTTAGACCTCGGCTTAACACCATGCACAAAAGCCAGATCAAAATGGATTAAAGACCTCAACATCAGACTGGAATCCATAAGATCCATTGAAGACAAAGTTGGCAAAACCCTTCATGATATTGAAGCTAATGGTATCTTCAAAGATGTCACGCCACTGCCCAAGCAAGTGAAAACAGAGATAGACAAATGGGACTATCTTAAACTAAGAAGCTTCTGCACCTCAAAAGAAACAGTGACCAAAATACAAGACAGTCTACAGAATGGGAAAGCATATTCACCCAATAGCCACCTGACAAGGGGTTGATATCAAGGATATACAAAGCACTGGTTGAACTCTGCAAGAAGAAAACATCCAACTCCATCAAAAAATGGGGCGACGAAATGAACAGAAACTTTCTCAAAGAAGAAATCCGAATAGAAAAAAGGCACATGAGAAAATGCTCTACATCATTAATCATCAGGGAGATGCGGATCAAAACAACAATGAGATATCATCTCACACCACAGAGACTGGCACACATCCACAAGAACAAAAGCAACCGTTGCTGGCGTGGATGTGGCGAGAAAGGAACCCTCCTTCACTGCTGGTGGGAATGCCGACTGGTTCAGCCTTTGTGGAAAACAGTATGGACAGTTCTCAAAAAATTAGAAATTGAGCTCCCATTTGACCCAGCAATACCACTCCTGGGAATATATCCAATAGAGGCAATAAATTATAGTCAAAATGACATCTGCACTTGTATGTTCATTGCTGCACTGCTCACAATAGCCAAAATCTGGAAAAAACCTGAGTGCCTGAGAACAGATGACTGGTTAAAGAAACTTTGGTACATCTACACAATGGAACACTATGCAGCTGTTAGAAAAGATGAAGTCATGAAATTTACATTCAAGTGGTTCTACATGGAAAGTATCATGCTAAGTGAAATGAGTCAGAAAGAGAGGGACATACATAGAAAGGCTGCACTCATCTGGGGAATACAAAGTAACAGAAGGGAAGGATGAACACCTAAGAATAGTCGAGATAAGTACCAGAAGCCAGAAGCACATGCTGGGGGAAAAGGCAGCTCAGATAAAGAAGGATGCGAGACGTGAGCTGAAAGTAAAGAAAGTATTTGGAATGGAAGACTATAGACGAAACACGATGGCCACTCAATAGCTCTATTGCCAACCACAACACCCTAAAGGAAAGAGAGAGCAAAAGGAAACGCCCTGCCACAGATGCGGTGTGGGGTGGGGTGGGATAGGGTGGGAGGGTGAGAGGGCTACTGCATTCACTGGTGGTAGAGAATGGGCAATGGTGGAGGGATGGGTGCATGATCATTGTATGACTGAAACCCAAGCACAAACATTTGTAAGTCTACAACTGCACCTCATGGTGTTTCACTAAATAAAAAAACATTTAAAAAAACTATATGCTATAAATTTTATTTTATGGCATTTTTAGAAGACAAAACTATGGAGATGGACAACTACGGTTGCCAGGTGGAAAGAGCATGTCATTTTAAAGGCATGGCATAAACAAAGTATTTGGAATGGAACTCTTCTCTCTACTAATTGGGGCTATCGTTACATAATCCTGTATATTAAATATATGTAAAAAATCTATATTTTAGGATTTGTAAAACTCAGAAAACCTTATATGGCCCCCCCAAATCATCTTACTCTTAATCAAACTTAATTTAAATGCATGTACTCATGAGACAAAATGTCTATGCTCAATGGCAAATATGGTATATTTTAGGATTTCATTATTAAAAAAGAACTAAAATTATATCAATGTCTTCCCCACCAAATCTAAACTCTACAATCAATAGTTTTCTCAGTCCTTACTTTGGCCAAAGCTTACTGCAGAGAGGCTGCACGACAGACTTTGCTTTTTGGAAAAAAGTTCCAAGTGGTCTAAATGCAGTGTTGCTGTAACTTGCCTTAATCAATCTTCTGTAAAAAAGATTTTTATAGATGGGACACAGTCAATAAATAGAAAATCTTTTTAAAGACTTTTTTAAAACCACAGAACAGGATTCAATGGACTGAAGTACATGGATACTGCTTCTTTGGTGTTAAGCATTGGTGCAACAGTAACAGGTAACATAGATTTTAAAAGTGTGAAATTTTACCCCTAATATACTGAAATAAACCATTTTAAATGACTAATAAATAAATTTAGTCAGCTACAAAAACTAAACAAATTTGAAAAACTCTAAAGGAGGAACCCAGTAAGAGGGAAAACAGGTGGAAAATTTGAACAAATGTTCCACCAAAAAAATTCAAATGGCTAGCAATACACAAAAAAGTATTCAATATCATTAGTCATGAGGAAAAAATATAAATGAAAATTGCATTTCAACCACCACATCTCAGAGTGTCTTCTTGCTCCTCCACCCTTCCAGGTGAGACTAATCCCGGAGCCTTTTTGGACCAGGGAAGCTGATTCCATGCTCCATGCCTGCACTCTGCCATTTAAGCAGGCCCGTTTCCATGTCTCCTGAAACACGGCTGCTCTGCTCATCCCACTTCATCCTACACAGTTACATTCCCTGTCACCAGGTGGAGATAGGCAGGAAAAGCAACACCCAGTATAATGTCTCAGAGATTCCAAGGGAGGACGTGGCTAACATAAAACTTCACTGGTGTGACTCCCAGAGGCCCACGAAACTCAACGAGTGAAAATAGAAACACAGAAGGAAGGCTCTGCCACTACCAAACAGCTCTGTGAACTTTCAGAGAATGACTTTAACATCACCACGTTGATGTTAAAGTGACATTTGGGAAAAAAAAACTTGCACAGGTAGTCATCAAAACACAGTTTATGATAGTGGAAAGAATACTCCAATTAGAAGTGATAGAACAAAGAGTATGGTGGGTGATGTAAAAAGGACAATAGAGGGCCTGAGGAGAAGAATAACAGCAACTAATGAAAAGATCAATGAGTTTCAGGATGAGATATAGGAAAGCAAGAGATAAAAAAATTTTTAAGGAAATGAATAGAATATTAGAGAACTGTGGGATGAGTTCAAGAGGAACCTCACAAGAATCTTTAGACTCTCCAGTACACTATCGTTGAGCTTTGCAGAGACTTCAAATTGACTAAAATTTTAGGTACATAGGTAGGGATTGTTTGTGGTGTTGTTTGGTTTGGTTTGGTTTGGTTTTGGGGGGGGGGGGGCTGAGGGGTTTTGTTGTTGTTGTTGTTTTGACCCAGGCTTGTGGGAGTGGGCAATTTCCCCTCAGCTTCTACTTCTAGAAGCCCTGGAAACCACCCCTACATTCCAACACCTCCACCATGTGAGTTCACTGCCCAGTTAAATGTTCTGGATTTTCTGGAGCACCATCTTCAAAATCTACAATACTAACATTCAAGCAGGAACATACCAGATTGGATGGGAATGTAACATAGAAACCAACTAAGTCCTTCTAACAGAAACATTAACACAGAAGGCTTAACTAGCAACTACAGCTGAGTAGAATCTCAGATAAGGACTTAATGTCCCTGATACAACTATCTTCACAAATGTACTTTTACTGTAGTTTTTTTTCTTTTTTTTTTTTTTTATAATTCCATAGCAATTTATTGGTAACAAGTCATACAAAATAAACTCTTTTGGGCCTGCTGTAAGGGAAGTGGGGGTGGGGGGGGAAGGGAGTTGGGAAAATGGGGGCAATGATGGTAGAATTGGGTTGGAATACTGAATGCCTATAACAAATGCATCGTGAACAACTTTATAAATCAAGTGTTTAAATAAGGTGTAAAAAATTTATTTAAAAAGAATCATAAAGAAACTGGGCTGGAGTAATAGCACAGCGGGTAAGGCATTTGCCTTGCATGTGGCCGACCCAGATTTGATTCCTCCGCCCCTCTTGGAGAACCTGGCCAGCTACTGAGAGTATCTCGCCTGCATGGCAAAGCCTGCGAAACTCCCCATGATGTATTCGATATGCCCAAAACAGTAACAACAAGCCTCACAACTTGTTGTGAGACATTACTGGTACCCGCTCGAGCAAATTGATGAACAAAGGGAGGACAGTGCTACAGTGCTACATCAAGAAACAGCACTGACCATGCAAGTGGAAGCAAACATAAACAAATGGAACTACATCAAACTAAGAAGCTCCTGCACTTCAAAAGAAACAGTGACCAAAACACAGAAAGAGCCCACAGTATGGAAAAGAATATTTACCCAAATACCCATCTGATAAGAGATTAATATCCAGGATATACAAGGCACTAGTAGATTTGATTACTTGATCACTTGACATCCCGTTACTCATCGATTTGCTTGAGTGGGCGCCAGTAACATCTCCATTCACATCGCATGCTAGTGTAGCCCAATTGCGTCTGCTCGTTCTAGGAACATGAAGAGCCTCAAACTGATCGTTCAGGGTCCTGGCGAAGAAGTCTGTCCATCTTGTAGAGGGACTGCCACGCGATATTTTGATGTCCTGTGGAATCCAGCCAGTAATGACTCTAGTCCAGCGGTCATCTCCAAATCTCATTACATGTCCAGCATATCTGACTTTCGACGACTTGGCAAACGAGACAACATGCCTGCTTCTTGACCATTGATGGCAGTTGAAACTCCGGATTCTTTCTCTCATTTGAGTGAAGCATGATAATGCAAGCATCATGATTCCTCTTTGGGAGACCCGAATAGCGTTCTCATCCTGTTTTTGTAGGGCCCAGGTCTCTAATGAGTATGTTAATGCAGGAAAAACAGTGGAATCAAAGAGATGTGCCCAGAGCCAGAGGTTCTTTGTCCTCTTAGCTATTTCTTCGACACTCTTGAAGGCATTCCATACTGCTCACTTTCCCCTGCGCAACTCAGGTGACAGGTCATTCATCACGTTGACTTCTCAACCTAGGATGGAAATGTCGCATTCAGAGATGTTCATTCCATAGAGAGCAAATGGAACATCAAGAACAAGACTATTTCTCATAAACATTGTCTTCGTGAGATTCAGCTATAGTCCAACCTTTCCACACTCATGGTCGAAGTCGGTCAGCATTTGTGCTGCTTGGCTAATGTTTGGTGCTATTAGAACAAAGTCATTAGCAAAGCGGAAGTGGTGTAGTTGCCGACCATCTATTTTCACTCCCATTCCTTCCCATTCCAGCCATCCCATGACATTCTCAAGGGTGGCACTGAAGAGTTTCGGTGAAATGGTATCATCCTGCTGAACCCCTCTCTTGACATTGATGATTACTTCCTTGTAGAATGATGAGATCCTGGTAGTGAATCCATAATACAGCTTATGGAGGTTCCTGATGTATTGACTTTGAACACCCTGTTTGGCTAGGGATTTGATGACTGCTTTCATCTCAACAGAATTGAAGGCCTTCTTTAAATCAATGAATGTTAGACAGAGTGGCATCTTGAACTCTCGAGAAACCTCAATGAGCTTGTTTATCGTGTGGATATGGTTGATAGTGCTGAATCCTTTTCAGAACCCAGCTAGCTCACATGATTGTCCTTCATCTAGTGTTCTGCCAATCCTATTCAGGATGACTCGAGTGCACAGCTTGCAGATGACAGACAATAGGCAGATTGGGCGATAGTTGCCAATGTCGTGGACGTTTCCCTTCTTGTACAGTAGTACAGTCCTGCTGATTTTCCATTGGGACGGAACCTTGCATTCAGACAGGTTGTGTGAAGAGCCGAGCCAGTGTATTCATGAGTACTGATGGCAGGTTCTTCAGTGTTAGGGTCTGACCTTGTCTGGGTCAGGTACTGTTTGCTTCTTTACCGATGAAATGGTGTGTCAGATTTTGGAAGGGAGAACATTGGGAACGACATATCCATCCTGCAGGATTTGATATGTGGGGAGATTGACGTAGCTATCGATGAGATTTGAGTAGAAGTCATGGATATTCTTCTCCATTGCCCTACTGGAATATGTTACAGATCCATCAGGATGTTGGAGGGCAGTCATCTTGATCTTGTAGTTGGCGAAGGACAGGTGGGCATCACGAATCCTTTTCCTGGCTTCTGCCACATCTACCAGCACTGCTTCTCTTCTCTCTTTAAGGTCTTCCTTTATCATTTCTCTGCACTGCTTCACTTGTGTGTGTCTCGGCCTGAGTTTCCAGATAGCCTCCTGGAGTGTGGTGGCAGCTGGGTAGTGGAGGTAGTGGAAGTAGTGAAGGTCTGCCTAGTAGAATTGTACAAGAAAAAAACCTCCAACTCCATCACAAAATGGGGAGAAGAAATGAACAGAAGTTTCCTAAAAAAAAAAAAACTACAAATGGCCAAAAGGCACATGAAAAAATGCTCCACATCGCTAGCCATCAGGGAGATGCAAATCAAAACAACAATGAAATATCATCTCATAACACTGAGACTGGCACAAATTCAAAAGAACAGAAGTACCCAGTGCTGGCGTTAATGTGGAGAAAAAGGGACACTTCTTCTCTGTTGGTGGGAATGCTCACTAGTCCATTTCTGGAAAACAATATGGACAGTCCTTCAAAAACTAGAAATTGAAGGCTGGAGTGATAGTACAGTGGGTAGGGCATTTTCCTTTCACGTGGCCGATCCGAGTTTGATTCTCAGCACCCCATATGGTGCCCTGAGCGCTGCCAGGAGTAATTCCTGAGTGCAGAGTCAGGAATAACCCCTGTGCATTGCCTGTGTGACCCAAAATGAAACAAAAAACAAAAACAAAAACTAGAAATTAGCTTCAATGTGACCCCACAATACCACTTCTCAGAATATATCTTGAGGATGCAAATAAGCACAGTAGAAATGACTTAATCACTTAACTTCCCGTTAGTCATTAATTTGCTCGAGCGGGCGCCAGTAACGTCTCCATTTGTCCCTGTCACGTGCTAGTGTAGCCCAATGGCATCTGTTCGCTCCGGGAACATGAAGGACCTCAAACCTATCGTTCATGATCTTGATGAAGAAGTCTGACCATCTGGTAGGTGGGCGGCCACGCAGTCTTTTGACATCCCATGGAATCCAGTTGGTAACAGCTCTAGTCCAGCGGTCGTCTTTAAATCTCATTACATGACCAGCCCATCTGATTTTCGACACCTCGGCAAATGAGACAGCGTCCCTGATTCTTGATCGTCGATGGATGTCAGAACTCCGGATTCTTTCTTTCATTTGAGTGAAACATGATATTCCAAGCATAGCTCTTTCTATTCTTCTTTGGGAGACCTGAATAGCGTTCTCATCTTGTTTGCGTAGGTCCCAGGTCTCTGAGGCATATGTTAATGCAGGAAGAACAGTGGAATCAAAGAGATGTGCCCGGAGCCGGAGGTTCTTCGTCCTCTTAGCTATTTCTTCGACGCTCTTGAAGGCGTTCCAAGCCGCTCTCTTCCTCCTGCACAGCTCGGGTGCCAGGTCATTTGTCATGTTGACCTCTTGACCTAGGTACACATAGCTGTTGCATTCGGAGATGGTCGTTCCATTGAGAGCGAATGGGGCGTCAGGAACGAGGCTGTTTCTCATAAACATTGTCTTCGTAAGATTCAGCTGTAGTCCTACCTTTCCACACTCACGGTCAAAGTCGGCCAGCATTTGTGCCGCTTGGCTGATGTTTGGTGTTATTAAAACAATGTCATCAGCAAAACGGAGGTGGTGTAGTTGCCGACCATCTATCTTCACTCCCATTCCTTCCCATTCCAGTCTTCGCATGATGTTCTTGAGGGTGGCACTGAAGAGTTTCGGTGAAATGGTATCACCCTGTCGCACCCCTCTCTTGACATCAACGATCACTTCTTTGTAGAATAGTGAGATCCTGGTAGTGAATCCGCAATACAGCTCACGGAGGATCCTGATGTATTGGGCTTGAATGCCCTGATTGGCTAGGGCTTCAATGACCGCTTCCGTCTCAACAGAATCAAAGGCCTTCTTTAAATCAATGAACGTTAAACAGAGCGGCATCTTGAACTCCCGAGAAACCTCAATGAGCTTGGTTATTGTGTGGATATGGTCGATGGTGCTGAATCCTTTGCGGAACCCTGCTTGCTTGCATGGTTGTCCTTCATCTAGTGTTCTGCCAATCCTATTTAGGATGACTCGAGTGAACAACTTGTAGATGACAGACAATAGGCAGATTGGGCGATAGTTGCCAATGTCATGCATGTCTCCCTTCTTGAACAGTAGTATGGTCCTGCTGGTTTTCCATTGGGACGGAACCTTGCATTCAGACAGGTAGCGAGTGAAGAGCCGAGCCAGTGTATTGATGAGTACTGACGGCAGGTTCTTCAGGTGTTCAGGTCTGACTTTGTCTGGGCCGGGTGCTGTTTGTTTCTTTACCGACGAAATGGCGTGTCGGATTTCGAAAGGGAGAACGACAAGTAGAAATGACATCTGTACCTATATGTTCATTACAGCACTGTTCACAATAGCCAAAAATCTGAAAATAACGCAAGTGCCCTAGAACAGATGACTGGTTAAAGAAACTTGGTATATCTACACAGTGGAATATTATGCGGCTGTTAGGAGAGATGCAGTCATGAACTTTGCTTATAAATGGATAGGCATGGAGAGTATCATGCTAAGGGAAATGAGTCAGAAAGAGGGACAGACATAGAAGGACTGCACTTATTTGTGGAGTATAAAGCAACATAACATGAGGTTGACACCTAAGAATAGTAGATACACGGGACAGAAAGATGGCTCCATAGCTGGAAGCCTGCCTCATGAGCAAGTGAAGGCAGCTGGAACAGAGAAGGAATCACTAAGAAAATGATGATTTGAGGAACCGGTAGGGATGGGAGATGTGTGCTGAAAGTATATAAAGGATCCCATTTGGAATTTTGGGACAACAATGACATCGGTCAGGCAAAACCGTTGATTGAATATGATGTGATCAATTTCATTGTGGAACCATCTACTGGAAGACTTCCATGTCCAAAGTTTAGATTCAGCCTTCTGAAACTGTGAGTTACCATGGATGGTCTTGGTCGACATGATGAACTCAGACAGTCTCTCACTGTTTCTTCCATTCTAGGCCATGGGTCTCAATGCGGAGTTCTTCTGCTGATCTTCTCGGTCCTATCTTTGCATTAAGATCACTGACAATAATCTTGTAGAAGGTGTGAACTTCTTTATGAAACTTCTTTATAGAACTTCTCCAGCTTCTCAATTTCTTCTTCCTCATAATTGGATGTTGGTGCATAGACAATGAAGAGAGAAACTGCCAGCAGTGAGCCACATCTATTCAAGTATAATCATCCAGTTTGGATTGTTAGGCATTCAAATGAATTAATGCTCATGGCCAAGTTTGTGTTGACAAGAACACCGACATGACCAATGCCTCTTTTGTCGCATGTTTCGAGGAATAGTTCTTCTCCATTGTCGAAAACAGCGTGATGTGATTGATGCTTTCTCATCTCGATGATATCAATGATGTCATACTTGATCTTTGGTGCTTGTACCATCAGGTCCTCAATGGATGCATCTGATGCCAGCATATGTGCACTGAAAATACAGAGACTCATTTTTGTCTTTCTTCATTTTAGCAGCCTAGTTCAGCCTTGAGATTTTATCAGCTTCTTCATCATCCTTCTTAATGCTGCTATACTGGTGGTTCTTTCAGGGTCAAGGGAATGAGACCCATTGTATTTACTGGTTTTTGGCATGTCTAATATGCCATGGATAGCTGCCAGGCTCTGCCGTGTGAGTGGGATACTCTCGATAGCTTGCCAAGCTCTCTGAGAGGGGTAGAGGCTTTTAGGGAGGCCTCTAATCACCCTTGCAGGTGTTCCCATGGTTCAAACCATACTTGAACCCTATCAAATATGGTGCGGTAATCTTGTATTGTCTTCTGACTATGATATGCCTTGGAGTGTTTTTATAAGAGTCTCTTTTAACTGGCACCCTTCTGGCTCTTTGGATCTGGGTGCCTGCATTTTCTAACTCTGGGAACTTTTCAGTAAAGATTTTTTTAACTGTGGATTTTTCCATTGGAGTTGCCTCCCTGACCTTCTGGTACTCCGATGATTCTAATGTTGTTCCTCTTGGAGTCATCCCCTAGTTCTCTGATTTTCCTTAGAGCTATTTTGAGGTCTTTTCCCATTGTTTGTTATTGCTTGTACAATTTCTGCTGCTTATCTTCAAGCTCAGTAATTTTGTCATCGCTACAGCTGAGGGCACCCACTGAGTTTTTCATTTCATCTACCAAATCCTTTACTAGTGACACTTGTGACACTTATTTTTGTAGCTTTCTTATTTCTGCTCTCATTTCTTCTTGTATTTTCTCGGCTACCCATTCCACTGTTTCTTTCATTTCTTCCTTTCAATTTCTGGATGTCTGCTTCATTGATTCTTTGAGTTCCTTGAACATCCTCAGCATTTCATCTTGGAATTCTTTCTAGGAGACATTGTATTTGTGGGTAACCCCTGCTGAGGATTCAGGACTCTTTCCTTTGTCCTCTCCTTGTAGTGGAGTTTTGCACTGTTTCCTCATGCTGTCGTGGTTGCATAGAGGTAAAACCTTCAAGTGCACTAGCAGTGTTTCCTCTTATTGTGGGAAAGGATTCTGATTAAGGTCGGTCAACAGTGGTCACCCTTCTTCACTTCTAAAATATGTCCTTCCTCTCAGACATTATTCTGTGAAGTGTTGGAGGAGGTAGTCTTTTATATTGGGCTTGTACAGCTTCTTGTGTACACTGGTCTTTTGTTGCTATTGAAGTAGGCTGGTGGATTATAGAATTGTGTTTGAGACGGCCAGGACTTTTTCCATAGAGCTAGATGATAAAGGTTAGGATGTGAGTTAAGATTGCTGGGAGTGGGATATATAACTGTGATGTGAGAGTGGCCACAGGCCCCGCAGAAGGCCACGCCCACTTTGAGAAGGCCACGCCCCTACAGTGGAGACCACACCCCCAGCCTGTCTGGATGCTAGTCCACAAATCTGGGGCCAAGGGCCTGTGCAGAGGCTGGGTGGGCGTACACAGCAAAACTCCCGTGAGTGCCCTCAGGGAGCTGTCCAGGTGGCAAGGGATCAGGAGCGCAGGGCAGGGCAGGGCAGGACGGCAGCGCACAAATGGACCCACCAGTGCACAGGAAAAATCCAGGCTGGCTGAAAGTGGTTTTGAAGCACATGAATAATGTTTTTAATGATAAAAATATTTTTAATTTTGGTAAATATCAGTTTATCTTTGTTTTATAGGTAGTGAATTTGGTGTCATTCTTGAAAACTTTGCTTATTTCTGGACAATAAAGTTTTTATTTTGAATGTTTTTTTAAATAGATTTGTATTTTATTTAAATCCACAATGCATTTTGAATTAATTTTTGTATAGCATGAAGCTTAGGTCAGGGTTTAAGTTATGTATTTTTCTTATAATTGTTCAAGGTAATTTAAAGTCTCTATTCCCTCCCTTACCCCACTAAATGAAATTAATTTTAATACTTTTGTTAAGAGAATACAAATCTTGTTAAAAGTCTCTTTGTGAGTATATGTACTTTTTTCACTCTGTACCCTCCCATTGATAAGTATCCTTTTCCCAAAACTATACTTGATATTGTGTCATAGTAAATGTCAAATTTATGTGAAATATTACTCTTGATCTCTCTTCAATTTTCTCAAAATTATTTTAACTATTTTATTTATTTTATTTTATTATTAGTGAAACACCATGAGGTACAGTTGTAGATTTACAATATTTTGTGCTTGGGTTTCTATTATACAATGATCAAATACCCATCCCTCCACCAGTGCTCATTTTCCACCACCATGGATAATATCCCTCCCACCCCCATCCCTCCTATCCCCCCCTGCCTCTGTGGCAGGGTAATCCCTTGTGTTCTCTCTCTCCTTTTGGGTGTTGTGGTCTGCAAAAGAGGCATTGAATGGCAAACATGTTCAGTCCATAGTCTACTTTCAACATGCATCTCCCCTCCTGGGAAGATCCTCCAAACACCCTTTATTTGGTGTTCCTTTCTCTATCTGAGCTGTCCTTTCCCCTAGAATGCCCGACTGGCCTCTAAGCTATGGAGTAATCCTCCTGGTGCTGATCTCAGCTATTCTTGGGTATTAATCTCATATTTTGTTACTTTATATTCCCCAGATGAATGCAATCTTTCTATGTCTATCCCTCTCTTTTTGACTCATTTCGCTTAGCATACTTTCCATGTTGTACCACTTGTATATAAATTTCATGACTTCATCTTTTCTAACAGCTACATAGTACTCTATTGTGTAGATGTATCAAAGTTTGTTTAACCAGTCATCTGTTCTTGAGCACTCAGGTTTTTTTTCCAGATTCTGGCTATTGTAAAGAGTGCTGCAATGAACAAACAAGTGCAGATGTCACTTCGACTATACATTTTTGCCTCTCTGGGATATATTCCCAGGAGTGGTATTGCTGGGTCAAATGGGAGCTCAATTTCTAATTTTTTGAGAATTGTCCATACTGTTTTCCAGAAGGGCTGAACCAGTCGACATTCCCACCAACAGTAATTTTAACTATTTTAATTGCTTTGCTTTTCCATATAAAATTTAAAGTCTACTTGTCTACATATTTAAAAAAAATCATGCTGGGATTTTGATTAGAATTGAACCAAGTCTAAACCAAGAGTAACCCACGAGATTGCAAAGCAGGTGAAAAGCAGAAGGCATTCTATCTCAATTAACAAAATATCAACACAGAAGACTTAACCTGTAACAACATTTTAGTAATCTCTTGTACAAGGACTTAATAGCTTCATGGTGAGATACTCGGTCTTCACTAACTTTCTTTTGAGGAAATATGTATATATGTATATATACATACATATATATAAGGTAAAGGTAAAGGCCCTCCCGTTGATCGTCGATTTGCTCGAGCGGGTCCAGTAACGTCTCCATTGGAGACTTTGTTGTTACTGTGTTTGGCATATCGAATACTCTCGGTAGCTTGCCGGGCTCTCCGAGAGGGGCGGAGGAATCGAACTCGGGTCGGCCATGTTGGCCGCTTGTAAGGCGAACGCCCTACCCGCTGTGCTATCGCTCCAGCCATACATATATATACATATATATATTCTTTTTGGGTCACACCCAGCGATGTTCAGGGGTTGCTCCTGATTCTGCACTCAGAATCACTCCTGGAAGTGCTTGCAGGATTATATGGGATGCTGGGGATTGAGCCTGTGTTGGCCGTGTGCAAGGCAAATGCCCTACCCACTGTACTATGACTCTGACCCCTGAAAAAATATTTTTTGATGATTCTTTTGGCAAATTATAAAAAGCAATATAAAATGAATTACTGCTATGGGGGTAAGCTTAATGGGTGATTGGGAAAATTGGAGATAATGGTGGTGGGAAGGTGCAATAGTGACGGGATTTATGTTGCTATATTGAAAGCCTGTAACAAATCATCATGAACAACTTTATAAACCAGAGTATTTATATAAGGTGTAAGGGGAAAATAAAATTTAAAAAATAACGGAATCAAGACTTGTGGCTTAGGGATAATTGGGTGATTGAGTTCCTCTCTTATAGGCATGAGGCCACCGTTTTTAATTTCTAAGCACCACCCCACATGCTCACAGTGCTCTATTTGCATTGCTATTTGGGATTCCTGGCATCACAATGAAAGTGTGATTTCTGGCACAATGTGTGTTAGCACCACAACCAAATATATTAGCATTGCAACCAAGAGTGCAACCCCTAGTCATTCCAACAGAAGCAGCAGCAGTAACAAGGATAACAAAAGGGAAGGGAAGGGAAGGGAAGGGAAGGGAAAAAACTAAAAATCAGAAAGTATTTCAATCTGCTGTTCTATCTGGGGGAGAAATGACATATTTTACTACATTGATTATTTCAGCAACGAACATGGTATGTCTCTGCTTATTTTTGCAATGTTCTGTAGTTTCTAATATATATTATCTTCTGCATTTTTAAATTTTCTTTCTAAGTATATCGTTTTTTGAGTAGTCATTGTAAACAGTATATGAGCAATTTCTGTTTTCAACTTTAAATTGCTAGTATTGAGAAATAGGATTAATTATTGTTGATCTTGCAGCTGTGATCTTGATGAACTACTTATTAATGTTTTTGTGATCACTTAGAAATGACTTTTTTTGCTTTTCTTATGATTTATTATAGTTAAGGTAATGCGTTCATGAGGTAATGAGGTGAGATCATGAGGTACTTGTCTTTATTACTGTTATTTTAAATTTATGATTAATTTCAATTAACATAGGCCACATAGTTTGTCCTAACTATTTTGTTTCAAATGGCAATATCTCCATCTTTTTATGGTTGAATACTATTCCATTATATGTATACATTATGTTTTAAAAATATATTTATCCAGAAAAAACGTTCAGAATAAGAGAAGGAACACATGGAGGGTGCGGGATCCTGGAGGAAAAGAAAAAAGAAAAAACAGGTTCCAAAAAGAGCCGAGAGCACCGGCAAGTTCCAGATGGAGTAGGCGCCGCAACCCGCCTCCCCCAGATGGAACCCTGGTGACCAGAAGCCTCTACAAACACAGCTCGAGTATGCGGGAACGAGGACTTTTTCTCAAATCTGCCAGACTACACCTCCCAGGTAACCTCTGATCCCGGAAGTCACGCCCACAGCCCGCCCCCCAGCGCCATCTTTGAAACGTTCAGAATAAGAGAAGGAACACATGGAGGGTGCGGGATCCCGGAGGAAAAGAAAAAAGAAAAAACAGGTTCCAAAAAGAGCCGAGAGCACCGGCAAGTTCCAGATGGAGTAGGCGCCGCATCCCGCCTCCCCCAGATGGAACCCTGGTGACCAGAAGCCTCTACAAACACAGCTCGAGTATGCGGGAACGAGGACTTTTTCTCAAATCTGCCAGACTACACCTCCCAGGTAACCTCTGATCCCGGAAGTCACGCCCACAGCCCGCCCCCCAGCGCCATCTTTGAAACGTTCAGAATAAGAGAAGGAACACATGGAGGGTGCGGGATCCCGGAGGAAAAGAAAAAAGAAAAAACAGGTTCCAAAAAGAGCCGAGAGCACCGGCAAGTTCCAGATGGAGTAGGCGCCGCATCCCGCCTCCCCCAGATGGAACCCTGGTGACCAGAAGCCTCTACAAACACAGCTCGAGTATGCGGGAACGAGGACTTTTTCTCAAATCTGCCAGACTACACCTCCCAGGTAACCTCTGATCCCGGAAGTCACGCCCACAGCCCGCCCCCCAGCGCCATCTTTGAAACGTTCAGAATAAGAGAAGGAACACATGGAGGGTGCGGGATCCCGGAGGAAAAGAAAAAAGAAAAAACAGGTTCCAAAAAGAGCCGAGAGCACCGGCAAGTTCCAGATGGAGTAGGCGCCGCATCCCGCCTCCCCCAGATGGAACCCTGGTGACCAGAAGCCTCTACAAACACAGCTCGAGTATGCGGGAACGAGGACTTTTTCTCAAAACCGCGCGGCCGCTTATGCGGCCGCGCGACATCTCTCTATATACAAAGTGATCAATGAGAAGTAAACCACCCAATCTTTCTCCCTGAAAATCAGAGTTAAGTTTGGAGCATGGCCACAGCCCCAGAAACACAAGGACTTAATGCAGAAACCAGCAGCTTAGAGCAGAAAAGTGAACGGACGATGAGTTAACCCAGGCCATCATTTCTGCCCAGAGGGGAAAAGGGTGTTGCCCCATTCGCCCTCTCTTCTCTGGAAAGAAGGATGGCGGCCGCATGGGAGCCTTGTGGACAGCAGGTATGAGCCGGGAGTGTGGGGGCGACTAAAACCTCATGGGAAGGGGGGCGTTCCGGTCCGTCCTTCACGCCCTACCGAGGTCACCAGTTGCCCCCCACGAGCGGCTCTCCAGCACGGCCACAGCCCCAGAAGCACAAGGGCTTAATGCAGAACCCAGCAGCTTGGAGCAGAAAAGTGAAAGGACTATGCGTTAATCCAGGCAATCATTTCTGCCCAGAGGGGAAAGGGTGTTGCTCCCTTCCGCCCTCCTCCCTCTGGAAAGAAAGATGGCGGCCACATGGGGGCCTTGTGGACAGCAGGTATGAGCCGGGGGTGTGGGGGCGACTAAAACCTCATGGGAAGGGGGGCGTTCTGGTCCGTCCTTCACGCCCTACCGAGGTCACCAGTTGCCCCCCACGAGCGGCTCTCCAGCACAGCCACGGCCCCAGAAGCACAAGGACTTAATGCAGAACCCAGCAGCTTGGAGCAGAAAAGTGAACGGACTATGCATTGATCCAGGCCATCAAGTCTGCCGGAGGGGAAAGGGTGTTGCCCCATTCGCCCTCTCCTCTCTGGAAAGAAAGATGGCGGCCACATGGGAGCCTTGTGGACAGCAGGTATGAGCCGGGAGTGTGGGGGCGACTAAAACCTCATGCGAAGGGGGGCGTTCCGGTCCGTCCTTCACGCCCTACCGAGGTCACCAGTTGCCCCCCACGAGCGGCTCTCCAGCACGGCCACAGCCCCAGAAGCACAAGGGCTTAATGCAGAACCCAGCAGCTTGGAGCAGAAAAGTGAACGGACTATGCGTTGATCCAGGCCATCAAGTCTGCCGGAGGGGAAAGGGTGTTGCCCCATTCGCCCTCTCCTCTCTGGAAAGAAAGATGGCGGCCACATGGGAGCCTTGTGGACAGCAGGTATGAGCCGGGAGTGTGGGGGCGACTAAAACCTCATGGGAAGGGGGGCGTTTCGGTCCGCCCTTCACGCCCTACCGAGGCCACCAGTTGCCCCCCACGAGCGGCTCTCCAGCACGGCCACAGCCCCAGAAGCACAACGACCTAATGCAGAACCCAGCAGCTTGGAGCAGAAAAGTGAAAGGACTATGCGTTAATCCAGGCAATCATTTCTGCCCAGAGGGGAAAGGGTGTTGCTCCCTTCCGCCCTCCTCCCTCTGGAAAGAAAGATGGCGGCCACATGGGAGCCTTGTGGACAGCAGGTATGAGCCGGGGGTGTGGGGGCGACTAAAACCTCATGGGAAGGGGGGGGGCGTTCTGGTCCGTCCTTCACGCCCTACCGAGGTCACCAGTTGCCCCCCACGAGCGGCTCTCCAGCACAGCCACGGCCCCAGAAGCACAAGGACTTAATGCAGAACCCAGCAGCTTGGAGCAGAAAAGTGAACGGACTATGCATTGATCCAGGCCATCAAGTCTGCCGGAGGGGAAAGGGTGTTGCCCCATTCGCCCTCTCCTCTCTGGAAAGAAAGATGGCGGCCACATGGGAGCCTTGTGGACAGCAGGTATGAGCTGGGAGTGTGGGGGCGACTAAAACCTCATGGGAAGGGGGGCGTTTCGGTCCGCCCTTCACGCCCTACCGAGGCCACTGGTTGCCCCCCGCGAGCGGCTCTCCAGCACGGCCAGGACTCCAGAACACAGAAACCAATTTCTTAACTATCTGACTTTCAGTAGAAATACTTCCAGGGTCAATAGGTAAAAGAGCAGAAATCCAAAACCAACATTTAATTCTTGAACCCAGCCGTAGAAAGCAAATCACTTCACAATGCTTTTTCAGCATGTCTGATTTGGGGGGGGGGGGGGTAAACTCTAAATAATAGTGGTGAATCTTTTATTGAAACAATGAATCTAATCAAAGCAGATAGAGTGTTAACTAGAATTCATCTGCTTCACAGGGACGGGGAGGGGTGGGGGGTGGGGTTTTATTGGGGTTCTTCATGGTAAAAAATAAGTATTGGTAAAGGGAAATGTGTTTGATATTTGCATGACTGAGACATAAACCTGAAAGCTTTGTAACCTTTCCCACAGTGATTCAATAAATAAATTTAAAAAAAAAAAACCAATAAAAAAAAATATATATTTATCCATCAGTGGATGCTTTGGTTGGATCCATCCATATCTTTACTATTTTAAATAATGCTGAGATGAACATAGGGGTGTGTATAGCTGTCTGAATTAATGCTTTATTTTTATTTGGATAAATTCTCAGAAGTGGAATTACTGAATTGTAAATATTTCTATTTTGAATTTTTGATGGCTCTTCATGCTGTTTTTCATAATGGCTGCACTGATACATTATAAATGTAAACATTCCTACCAGCAGTGCACAAGATCTCTCCTTTCTTTTCTTTTCTTTTCTTTTCTTTTTTTAAAAATTATTCATTTATTTTATTTTTGCTTTTTGGGTCACATACACCCGGCAATGCTCAGGGGTTACTCCTGGCTTTGCACTCAGGAATTACTTCTGGTGGTGCTTCCTGAGCACCCGGTTCGACCGCGTGCAAGACAAATGCCCTACCCGCTGTGCTATCACTCCAGCCCCTCCCTTCTTTTCTAAAATATTGCAAAATCTATTACATACAATATGGTTTCATTGTAGATCTCGCTGTCTAAATTATTTGTGGTGTAGGGGCAAGGTTGTCTGTGTATATCTAAAACACTAGATCCAGCACTACTATAACAGGGGACCTAAATTACAATAATTAAACTTAAAAATGTGTCTGGGCTGGAGTGATAGCACAGCGGGTAGGGCGTTTGCCTTGGCGGCTGACCCGGGTTCTATTTCCCCATTTCTTTTAGAGAGCCCGGCAAGCTACTGAGAGTATCCCGCCTGCATGGCAAAGCCTGGTAAGTTACCGTGGTGTATTCAATATGCCAAAAACATTAACAACAAGTCTCACAATTGAGATGATACTGGTGCCTGCTCAAACAAACTGATGAACAACAGGAGGGCAGTGCAGTGCAGAGCAATGTCTATGTTTAGAATTCTCTTTTCTTCACATCCTCAATAGCATTTACCACTTCTTGCCTTTTAGATAATGGTTATTCTTGAAGGAGTGAGGTGATAGAGCTTTTTGTGGGTTAGATTTGTATTTTCTTGGTTAATAGTGATGTTGAACAAATTTTCTATGTATGCTTGGTCATTTGTATGTCTTCCTTGGAAAAAAAATCTCTATTTATATCTTCTGCCTATTTTACCTCAATTTGATGTTATTTTTCTATAGATTTTTATGTATTTTTGATTACAATTTATTAGTTATATTATTTGAAAATCATTTCTACCATTTTACAAATTGCTTTTTTATTTTGCTGATTGTTTCTTTTTCTATACAGAAGAGTTTATGTTTGAGGCAGTGACATTTCTTTATTTTACTTTTGTTGTCTTTGGAAAAATCATTAAAAAACAACACTGATGTCAAGAACTTTTCCACCTATATTTTCTCTAGGAGTATTATAATTTCAGATTTTGCATTTTAGTCTTTAGTCTACTTTGAATTAATTTTAATGTAGTATGTAAGATAGTGGTCCATTTTATTTTCAATATGTGTCTTCCCAATTTTCCTAACACCATTTATCCAAGAGACTGTACTTTCCCCATTGTATCTTCTTGACTCTGTTATAATAAGTTAGTTTACTCCTGAGTTTATCTCAGGGATCTGTTCTATGCTGTCTGTTTCATTAACCTGTGTGTCTGCTTTTATGCCAGACCATATTGTTTTTAATACTTTAGATTTGTGATGTAGTGTTAGTTTTAAAGCAGTGTGTGTGATTCCTACAAATTTGTTCTTTCTCAAGTTTTTTTTTTCTATTTGGAGTCTTGTGGTTCCATAAAATTTATGGTTCTTTTTCTGTGAAAAATGCTATTGGAATTTTGATGGGAATTACATTGAACTTGTAAATTGGACTGGAGTATATTAAACTATATTTAATGTACTCCAGTGTACATTCACTGTCACTGTCACTGTCCTCCTGTTGTTCATTGATTTGCTTGAGCAGACCAGTAATGTCTTCATTGTGACACTTGTTACTGTGTTTGGCATATCAAATACATCACAGGTAGCTTTCCAGGCTTTGCTGTGCAGGTGAGATACTCTCGGTAGCTTGCTGGGCTCTCCGAGAGGAGTGGAGGAATCGAACCTGGGTTGGCCAGGTCGGCTGTGTGCAAGGCAAACGTCCTACCCACTTCAGCCCCCAGTGTACATTAAAAACAAAAATTCTCTGGTATATGATTTTGGGATATATATTTGTATTTTCAATTTCTTACATTTATGTCTCATAGATTTTATATCTAGGTCTTTTGCTTTCTTGGTCAAGTTTATTCCTTTTTGTTTTATTCTGATTTTGTTTGTTTGATTTTTGGGCCACACCTAACTGTGCTCAGGGCTTACTTCTGTCTCTGCAGTCAGGGATCACTCCTGGCGGGGCGAAGAGGATCCTGTGTCAGATCCATGTTGGGATTAAATTTGGGTTGGTCACATACAAGGCAAATGCTTTTCCCTCTCTGGCCCGGTTTGTTATTGTTTTTGATGTAATTATAAATGGTTTTCTTGTCCCTTTGTCAATGTTTTTAAAAATTTGATCCCAAGATGAGTGTAAAATCTTCTTTATGGGAACTACCAGTGAGTTTGTATGAAGGAGTAAGTCTGCAAGTTGGCTCCAAATGTATGCCAAACCTGAAGCCTACTTCTCAGGTTTAAGATGCAGGATAAGAAAACAGATCACTTTCACAGAATGATTGGGGTGTTTATTTTAGTTTCCTGTCTATGCAGTGGTCTTTTTTATAGTTAGAAGGCGGTATAGCCCAGGAACTTAAGTTCTCTGCTACTAAAGCCAAATGACCAAGGGGAATCCTGATTGGTATCTGCAAAGATGTGGGTAACATGCAAAAAGCAGGGCATATAATGTAAAAATTATCTAACAGGATACACTATTACTTTGGAATGTGTTAGGGAGAGCAGAGAAGGATAGAACCTTTTTACTAAGATCTCTGGGAAGGATTGTAATCAGAAATGTTTTTAATTACGAACCTGTCCATAGACTGAAGTTAGAATGATAAATAAATCAACCTCTTTCACAGAAAACTTGGCTCCTGTTATTTCTTGCTGTGCCTGGAGGTGGTAGCTGGAATTGTTTCTCCCTTGGTTACAGTTCTGTGGTGATGTAGAAGTATCCTCTGGCAGAAATGAGAAACAGTAGGATGCCATATTGAAAACTTGGGTACTAGACTTGTGTTATAGCTTCCCTTGTGGGGAGTTGCTGATGCTTTGAACAATGGCAGGGGAGGAGCATACCAATGGTGCTTCCTAGGAATGAAGAAGGAAATAAAGAAAAAAAAGAAGGAATAAAAAACGTTGAAAAACAAAAACATAAGTACATGATATCTATTATGCAACAAATAATATATGGACATAGTATCCATTCCAATAGGAGCAAGGCAGTGAGAGAGTGTGAAATGGAGCCAACCAACTGAAGAGAGAAAAATAGTGCAAAGATGGTCTCTGCAAATCTTCATCTCCAGAGGGAGTGCGAGAGTTTAGATGTACATTTAGATGCTGGTGGGGGCTTACTCAGATAGGAATCTTCAAAGATGAGAATTGCCAGTTTGGGATTCAAGCTCTGCTTCTCATGAAGAAGCTCGGGGATTTTGGTAACCTTTCAACCATGGGTCATTCTGCCTGAGGGTTGGCTGATGGTGAGATAACATCCCAACCTCTCCTGCTGTTCTATTACCCAAATGATCCCTAGAGTTACTTGGAAAGATTTTATGGTTATTTTAAAAATTTTATTCCTTTAGAAGAAGCTGTTTTATATAAAGCTGTAGATTTAATGTGGTCTTCACAGGAAGTGGTAATCTCAGTACCTTTTTACTTCACCATCTTGAAAGAGACCCAATCTGTATTCTCTCTCTTTTTTTAACATAAGAATATGATTGTGAGCTTTAGTAGAATCTGCCTAGCTCTTGAGTGAATTATGGACTTGTGTTCATTCCAGAACAATCCATTACCCTCTACATAACAGAAAATGCCATTTATTGCAATTTTGCAAACTGTAAATCAATTTTTTATTACTTAGAGGCATGTAAACTGTGTCTATAAGTTTCTTTATAAGAATTACTTTAGGTACGTAACACAAATTTGATATATTGCATCTTCATTTTGTTCAGTTCAAATAGATTCTAATTTTTCTTTAGATTCCTTTGGACCAACAGACTATTTTGACATTAAATTTCAGTTTCCAAGTGTGTAGAGACTTTACTATTAAATAGAATGTATAATTTAATTAAAGTACTATTTAAAGAAATACTTTGATTCCTATTTTTTTAAATTTGCTAAGGTTTGGTTTATGACTCAAGGTATATCTTGGTGAATGTTTCATGGGAACATGACGATTTGTCTATTTTTCAGGATCTTTTAGAAAATTATCTGCTGGGGTTGTATGGGATTTTATGCAATAAAATAATTTTGATTGTGGCATAACTCATTTCTATGTCCTTGCTTATCTTGTGCTCACTAGTTCTATCTATTACAGAGAGGAAAGTGTTGAAGTCTCTAGATATAAATATGGATTTGTCTGTTTCTCTTTTCAGCTTCTCTAGTTTTAGATTCATTTATTTTGAAGCTCTCTTCTCAGATCCATACACTCTCAGAATTACAGTCTGTTCTTGGTGAATTAACAATTTTTATCATTATGTGATACTCGTTAGGTGCATGGATCAATTTAACTTTTCTATATATTAAATTCAAGAGACATTAATCTAGAGCATCATAAATTACTGAGTGTAGATTTAGTTCAGATTGCATTTTACTTTCTTATATAAAACTAATTCATAAATGTCTTGAGTCTGTTCAAGTTAGTTGAACCAATATTACCTGCTTGGTTATATCTTAAATACAGAAAAACTATAAAAACTTCCCAATGACTATCTTTTAGTACAGTAAAATTGCAGACATTTGCTAAACCAAATGTTTCTACTTTTCCTCTGAAATGGTATTGTGGTAATTGTCTGCTTTTGAAAGGCTTACTTTTAGTTTATGGGTATTGAGTGAAAGAAGACTTATAGGATCTTTTTATTCTTTTCCTAGTTCCTGGTCTTATTATTCTTCAATTGGACTACATGATCTTATGGTATATGGGAAATTCAGTTGTCTCCAGATTATTCCACTCAGGTATATGGGAAATTCAGTGGTCTCCAGGCGATTCCATTCATCTTATAGCTTAGCAATAAAGATCATACTGTCCTGTTGTCTCTGAAACAATCTTTCCTTGTTTCTAGTTTGTCTCCTAAGCATGACTGGAGAGAAATTAAGCTAGAGATTTAACAAGAGGTTAGTAAGAGGGAGAAAAAAAAGTCCCTAAAAACATTTCTCTTGATTTTCCTTATATTTATCAAGTTAATTATACTTCACCTAAAGTAATAGATGGTCACTAAATTGAATACCACTGTGAAGCCCATTCTCAGCATTAAACTACCATGGATTAACTGCTAAATTGTGAGCTCTAGTTTATAGCATCAGCATAGCCCTTGAATGAATTATGGACTTGTATTCATTTCAGAACAATCTATTACCCTCCACATAACAGAAAATGCCATTTATTGCAATTTGTGCAAACTATAAATCAATACATTATTACTTAGGGGCATGTAAGCAGTGTCCATAATGCATACTCTTGCATTTGGTAATGGTGTGTATGTGTTGGGGGTTGGAGAACGATTAACTACAGAGATTTTAGTCTCCATTTAGATACTTAAAAATTTCCCAAGAGAATTAATTTTGTCTGCTGTCTCCTTATAATGCAAAGTGGTATCTCTGTTTATGTACCTTTGGATCTCAAACAGGTGCTGACCAGTCTCAAATAATTAATGTTTGGATGTAGTTTTATTTTGGGGGGAAGGTGGTAGAATCCCTTGCATAGGTTTCAACTTTTGTTGTATGGAGGACCCATCTGGGAGATGGAGTAGACTTTTAGAAATTACTAATTTCTATGTCAAGCTCAAATCCAGGGTGATACTCAGAACCAGAATTTTATTTTTATTTTAAGGACTAGAATTTTAAAAAGTGATTTGTAAATTTTAATATGCAGCAAGGGTTAGTAACTTCTCTACAAGCCAGGAGGAAGAAAAAAGAAGGTAAAGGGAGAATGGTGGTGAGTTACGATTTTCTCCAAGGGGAAATGCTTTGTGGGAATTATAGATACAAGCATATCCACAGCATGTAGGACTCAGAGTATTTCTTTGTGTTCTCTGAGGAATCAAAAACGATAGATATAAGTATGGTGGCAAGGAGTGTTTAATGAATCCTTATTTCCTCCCTTAAAAATGCAGATAGCAAATAGAGACCAAGCACGTGAAATAAATATCCACAAGTCTTATATAAACCATCACCTTGCCTAGGCCCTTCCTGTTGTGTTTCCTGGTCCCTTTTCTATCTGGGTAAACTGAGAAAGTGAAATCTTATCTGTACACTGGAGTGAACCACCGAGCCTGCAGACCAGCTGCCCTGAAGTCTGAATAGTCAAGATCTAGTGGGAAACAGATGTGGCATTTTGTGTAGAAGACCAGAGAGTTTGAAAGAGTCATTAGGTATTTCTTGACTAGAGTGTATCCCTCAACACTATTTTTATTTTTCCTGAAACACCGATGAAAGATGACTGTCAGCACCTCCAGGTAGTAGTAAGAGCTGCAATTTGGTTCATGAATACTATTTGCATCTAATTTGCTAAAGTGCTTCTTATATGTCAGTTTCTTGGATTTTTTTCTAACTGCCTTATCAGATAGGCATATATATTCTCTTTTCTTATTTTGCATCTATGGAACCTGAGACCCCAAGAGATAGGAGAGTAGCTACACCCATCACTCTAGGCTAGGTTAAAAATACTTCATTATCTTTGTTCTATTTACTGTCCATATTCAAAAATTCCTCTCTAGATTTGCCAATGGAAGAGCCCTCCAAGGTTTACAGTCTTCCTGATTTTAGCTACCTGTAAACTCTCGTTACTGTTTGTGAGTCAGTTCTGACCCTTCTTGGTGACCTTCCCTAACCACTCCATTGGTTTCCTCTGCCTTACATTCCTGCAGTTATTATCTACTTTGTTGCATGCATACTTTCTGTTTCAGGTGGACAGTTATATGTGTATGTACAGTGCATGTGTAATGTGTCAGTTTGTGTGAAATGTGTATGTGTTGGTTTCCTGAAAAGTCTGTGACTCTTTTTTTTTTCTTTTTGGGTCTCATCCTGCGATGCTCAGGGGTTACTCCTGGCTTTGCACTCAGAAATCACTCCTGGCACTGCTCGGGGGACCATATAGGATGCTGGGAATCAAACTCGGGTCAGCCACGTGCAAGGCAAACGCTCTACTCACTGTGCTATTGCTCCAGCCCCAGTATGTGACTCTTTATTGCAGGTCTGTGTCTTGTTTTGTTTCTCTACACATGCCTCAATCAAAATGGGGTTCAATTAAAAAGGCTAATTAATTTACTTTTAGAAGTTATTTTTGTTGCTTATTTTTTTAATCCTTTTATCATCTTGGGATGAAAGAGGAAAAAGTATACTGTAGTGAAATAGGTAACATTTCTACAAGACAGACCTGGGTTTTAGATCTTACTCTTTCCTTTACCAGCCTGTGGCCTTTGGTATCTTGAAGATCACCTGTTCACTAAACTTGAGCTTTTGAACTCTTTGTAACACAAAGTAAAATAAACAGCTGACTGATGACATCCTAGGTGTTTCCAACTTCCTAGCTTATGACTCTTCCCACTTCTGGAACTTTATGTTTCCTCTCTTTTTCCAGGATGGCTGAATGTGCACAGAGGAAAGTGGACCTTGGATGGTGAGATGTTGGTCAATGTTCATCCTTCCTTGAACCCAGGAAAAGATTTCTTCACATTTGCAAGAGTCTTGAAGAATAGAAAAATAACATTTTAAAAGAAATTGTGCCTGAGCCTTGCTAGTTTGTGATGAGCACTGTATCACTGTATCACTGTCATCCCATTGTTCATTGATTTGCTTGAGCGGGTGCCAGTAACGTCTCCCTCTGTCCCAGTCCTGAGGTTTTAGCAGCCTCTTCTTACTCGTTCTTCCCAATGGTGCTGTGTTGGAGGCTCTTTCAGGGTTAGGGGAATGAGACTCGTTATTATTTCTGTTTTTGGCATATCGAATACGCAATGGGGAGCTTGCCAAACTCAGCTGTGTGGGAGTTTATGATGATAAATAAATAAACAAGTAAATAAATAAACAAACGGCATGGAGAGGAGGCTTCACAGGGCCAAACTAGAATAAGTTGGTGACCTAGGAAGAGCCTCAGATGATTATTTCCTTGTGAAACTCTTTCAACGTATTTGGTGTTTGCTAAGCCGAAAGAGTCCCTCAGCGTAAGCACTGGGTAGCATGTTTGTCAGTGGCAGCTCGCACAGAGAACCATAGCTGACATAGTCTCATTGAATCTTGAACGAGATTGCCCACAATAAAGGTTTAACTGCGACATATTTCAAAGTTAAGACACAGGCTATAGCAATGGTATCGAAGCCTCTAATTTCTGATGCAAATAAACAACATGAGTAACGGCTGTTGGCTACTGGGATAAGGAGCAGAACATGTGAGTGAAATAACATGGCAGTTATGTCAAAATTGGAAGAATAACTATATTCCAGAATAGTAAATTATTATCACAACCCAACTGGTAGAATAACCCATAAGGTAAAGTAATGTACTTTTCGGTACCTGGATAAAATTACATTGTCAATTTTGTTTAGTCCCTTTTTAAAACCTGAGCATTCATTTTTGAAAATATGTGTGGAACATAAGGTGACATTTGGAAAAAAGGCATAATTTTCAAAGAATACTGATCCCATTAGTTCTTATATTACAGATGTCAATGAATTTAATTTTTATAGAGTTGCTAACACATGGAATGCATAAAATGGACTTTTAGCTACTGAGGGTTTTCAACAATGTCTCAGGGAAATACTGAACTATGTAAAAATTTGGGGGGGGGAGCGCTTTATGGAATCACATTTTATAAGCTCAAGTGTATGGACTCGGAAATATTTAGCTTAAAATATAAATACCTTTTATGATTGTCTCTTATTTTCTTTAATCTGTGTAACAGTGCTGAACCTACCTTTGAATCTTTAGAATGGGGATGCTTATATTTTCCTTACAGAATCTCATAAAGATTAAAAATGGTAATATGGGTGAAGCATTTAATCTAATCTAGTATCTCTCATATAGCGAAGCATTATGTAAAAGATAACTAAGTTCTTATAGTACTTTCAAATCATCTTTGTGTATGTATCTTTCAAATTTTGTAGAATCACTTCAGAGTTAAAGCAATTATAGTGGATACACTCTTATGTATTAAACTTTTTTTTTCTTTTTCTTTTTGGGTCACATCCAGTAATGCTCAGGGGTTACACATGGCTCTGCACTCAGGAATTATTCCTGGCGGTGTGTTGGACACCATATGAGATGTTGAGGATTTAATCTGGGTTGGTCCTGCACAAGGCAGACACTGTTCTATCACTCCTATCTATTAAACTTTTTACATGTTTGTTTTTTTTTATATTATTTTAAAATTTTTATTAGTGAAACACCATGAGGTACAGTTGTAGACTTACAAATTTTTGTGCTTGGGTTTCAGTTATACAACGATCAAGTACCCATCCCTCTACCACTGCCCATTTTCCACCACCAAGGGTCCCAGTATCCCTCCCACCCCCCATACCCCCCTGCCCACCTTTTCAATTGTTTTCTACAAGTACACTGAAACTTTGATAGAGACGAAATTGGTAGGACAATTTTTTTTTTATTTTATCATTTTTTTTTATTAGTGAAACACCATGAAGTACACTTATAGACTCACAAATTTTTGTGCTTGGGTTTCAGTTATACAATGATCCAGTACCCATCCCTCCACCAGTGCCCATCCTCCCCCACCATGGGTCCTAGCATCCCTCCACCCCCCATCCTCCCCCCCTCCCCCGTCCCACCCTGCCGCTGTGGCAGGGCATTCCTCCCTGTTCTCTCTCTCTTCTTTTGGGTACTGTGTTTTGCCAGAGAGGCATTGAGTGGCAGTCATGTTTGGTCTATAGACCACTTTTAGCATGTCTCTCCCACCCTGGGAGGGTCTTCACAACACCCTTTATTTGGTGCTCTCTTCTCTATCTGAGCTTCCTTCTCACCTAGCACATGTGGCTGGCCTTCAAGTCATGTATCGTTCCAATTTTAGTATATGTGCTGCTGAAGCGAGCACGACTTTTTACATGTTTGAATTGATTCTCATATGTATAGTGAGTTAATTCACCTTTCTAAAAGAAAATACTTTAATGAAATAAACTATAGAATTGAGAATACAATTCTCAATATGTAGGATTGAGAATACAATCCTATGGAAAATGCTGGTATAATTTATTTTCTATATTAAAGTATCAATTATTAAGTACAGATATTAGAGCATAAACTGCATAAATATCATTTATTAAAATTTTATGTTCCATGTTAGCTTTAATTAGTCACTCTCACTGACTATAAATATTACTTATTTTGAGCATTACACTGCTATCCCAGAGAGCCGCATACTTAGTATGGGCAAAATGTGCTGAAGAACAGACCTTTGCAGTTAGCTTTTCAAATCAAACTGGGCTTAATTGATGACTTTTTTCTTGAGACTTCTGTGATCTTAGACTATGCCTCTCTCGATCACCATCTTATCTAATAAATGAAAGCGCAACCTACTTTAGAATCTTGTACTTAAACAAGGTAATACATATAAAACTTGACTTAGTTTAATAACATGGTTCAGTCAGCAAGAATGTCTCTTAATTAAAAAAAATTGTGTGACTTGTGGTAGGATTGGTGTTGGAACATTGTATGAAATGCTGCTGTGAATAATTTGCAAATCATGGCGCCTTAAGAAAAAGAAGTTGTGTGGGGCATGTAACCCTAATTTTATCAGATGGCAGAAATATTTATATGGTTATTCATGTAAATATACAAATAGATTTAATTGTGCAATGTGGTAGAAGAATAGATTTTCTCCATAGACATGGAATATTTTTGGTCATAAAAAAGGACTGGATAGAATTATACATTTAAATTACATTTTAATCTATATTTCTTATCTATATTTCTTAGTTGGATTTCTTCCAAAAATTATGACAGAGAACATGATTCAAACATAGTTAACTTTGCACTTGATTTAGAAATTAGATTAGTTTTTTTTTATTTCCATAAAAAATGTACATGGTATTTTTGGCTACCAAAGGAAGGCATGGTCTTGGCTTTATGTTATAAGTACACTTTATTGACTTGGTGCATTAAGTGTTAAAAGCATTTCTCATAGCTATTATTTTGGTAGTAAACTATAGTTATGATAAAGAAGTAGAACTAGTAAATGTGAAGAAAACTAGTTAAAATGTTATATCAGAGTGAATCATTTTACAGATCAATGTGTGTAAGTAGTTATGATTTGCTATCTGATGATTTGATAATAGTCTACTTTGTCATCTTGTAATTTTGGTTATGGATTTCATTTATTTTGTCAAAACCCTCAGATTCAACAATTTGCACTAGAATTTTTCCCCTGTGGATATGATATATTGCCATAATTCAAGTAATATTCAATCAATCCAATGATTTTAGGGAGGCCATACATTTCAAATTTATTTCCAATGTCATGAACCATCCCCTATGGAAAGTGCAAAATGCCTTTGATGTGGTGGGCACAACATCTGCATGGACAGACACACTTAACTCGGGCTGTGCTTTAATTTCACATTTTTGTTGAGAGGTAAGGTCTTTGAACTGAAGTAAGTTTAAAGTCACATTAACTAATTACATAAATGACCTTGGCAGTGGGCGATGGGACTCTCTTTATAAAGTCATCAAGAAATACCTGACAAGGGGAAAAAAGTGATGTTAAGTGCTGTTGTCGCACTCAGCTTGGTATAGGTGCTGGCAATAACTCAGAAATCAACTCTTGAAATATAGCATAGTCAGTATTGTACTTTAGAGATCCTAAGTCTTCCTCCTGTAATGTTTTGCTAGTCATTGAATGGCACTAGTATTTACTGATCTGATGATGTCCAGAATCACAGTGTCATCTTCCTTTCTTTTTTTAACTTTTTAATTGAATCACTGTGAGATAGACCATTACAAAGCTGTTCATGATTGGATTTCAGTCACACAGTATTCCAACACCCATCCCTCCACCAGTATCCATTTCCCAGCACCAGTGTCCCCAGGTTCCCTCCCATCACCTTCCATCCTCCATCCCCTGCCTGTCTCTATGCTAGGAGCTTTTCTTCTCTCTCTCTCTCTCTCTCTCTCTCTCTCTCTCTCTCTCTCTCTCTCTCTCTCTCTCTCTTTCTCTCTCTCTCGGGGATTGTGGTTTGCAATATTGACACTGAAAGGTTATCGAGAATGTCCCTTATCTACTTTTAACCCTCAGATCTTGTCCAGAGTGATCATTCCTAGCTATTCTTGTCATAGCAATCTCTTCTTTCCTCAGTCCCCCCAACCCAAACACACTTGTGGTTAGTTCCAACCATTGACCAGTCCTCCTAACCCCTGTTTTCCCTGGCCATGGATATTATTCTTCTACATGGTGTCATCTTTCCTCCTTCATCTTCAGCTCCATATTTATATCCAGTGGATCTCTAATACTGTTAAGCCAAAGTTGGTCACATATGTCATGTACTGCTTTGTCCTTATGTTTTGTTTGGATATTCCATACAGTATCTTGATTTTATTTCTTATTTGTAGATTTGCCTCTAATCCCCTTCATTCTGTTACAGTCTTCAAGTTACTCTTCCTTTAAAAGCATGAACAAAGTTTTCTGCAGCCTCCTGAATTAAGGTCTTTTTAACCTGCACTTTTCATAGTGTGGGCTGTTTTCATCACTTACCACTTTGCATTCCAGGTCTAGGATATTAATGGATATTAATTTTGAATGGAACAAACTCCTCAACTTTCTATCATGTCTAAAACATTTTTTGAGCCTTATTGTAGATACAATTCTTCTCAAAAGCCTGCTATACTTGGTATCTTGAATCCCAAACCCGGACTGGGCTTGTAGCACCTTATCTTTACCTTACATTGAATTTCAGTCCAGATCTTTTTATATGCATTCCAATTCCTTTACCCTTATCCAAATTGTCTACTGACTAAACTCTTCAGAGTGGGAGATAGTTCCGGTACCTTACATATAGGAACATTTTCAAGAACCCAGAAAATATGTGCTAAATAAATACGTGATTTTCAATCTTCTGCTTCCTTTCTACATAATTCAGCACCAGACTGTGCTATAGGTTATCTGTACATCTGAGTCTTTATTGGGCATAAAAATTTCCTTTTGAAAAATGTCACTATAAAGTCAGGTTATTTTGATTTAATGAAATATTATTAAAACACCTTGGAGCATGAAGTTCCATCTCTTTTCTGAAGATAATGGAAGTGAAGCAGAACTGACATATAGCTTTTTTTTAAAAGAGAATAAGAAGTGAAAGAAGTGAAAGAAATTCTAGGAAAGCAGGGACATTGAGAAGGAGGTTTTATGCACATACCCTTTTTATACACATTCCCTTTCTTTTCTTTCAAATTTATATATTCTTTATGAATTTGTGGTATTTAGTTGGGTGATAAGGGAATTCATTTGTCATATATGCCAGTAATTTTCAATTGCTGTCATTTCTGCAAGGCTGGGTAGGCACCAATGGGGCTACAAAAGACATGGTTCCTGCCCTAAAAGATTTTGGAAGGTTGAAAAGATGAGATTTTAATAGGAGTGTCAATTAGAAAATGAGTGAAATGAGATTTATTTAGGTGATTGTGACAATTGAGGTGAGAAGTGCTAGATAGAGTGGATGCTACTGGTAATAGGGCAAATGAATGGTAAAATTTTCAATCACTGCTCTCCACAAAATGAAAGCAAAATATTTGGTGGCGTTTTCAAATAAAAGAAGCATGAACTGGGAGCTATATAAATTTGTGAACTATTTTCTTTTTTTTTTCCCTTTATTTTATTTTATTTTTTTTAAAGTTGTAGATTTACAATTTTTTGTGCTTTGGTTTCAATTATACAATGATCAGATACCCATCCCTCCACCAGTGCCCATTTTCCACCACCATGGATAATATCCCTCCCACCCCCATCCCCCCATCCCCCCTGTCTCTGTGGCAGGGCAATCCCCTGTGTTCTCTCTCTCCTTTTGGGTGTTGTGGTCTGCAAAAGAGACATTGAGTGGCAAACATGTTCAGTCCATAGTCTACTTTCGACATGCATCTCCCCTCCTGGGAGGATCCTCCAAACATCCTTTATTTGGTGCTCCCTTCTCTATCTGAACTGCCCTTTCCTCTAGGATACCCGGCTCTCCACTGCTGTTCAATATAGTACTGGAAGTACTTGCAATAGCGATTAGGCAGGAAAAAGATATTAAGGGCATTCAGGTAGGAAAGGAAGAAATCAAGCTCTCACTATTCGCAGATGATATGATACTCTACTTAGAGAACCCAATAACTTCCACCAAAAAACTCCTAGAAACAATAGACTTGTATAGTAAAGTTGCAGGTTATAAAATCAATACCCAAAAGTCCATGGCTTTCCTATATGCAAACAGTGAGAGAGAAGAAAGCAACATGAAAAAAACAATCCCATTCACAATTGTGCCCCAGAAAATCAAGTACCTAGGAATCAGCTTAACTAAGGAAGTAAAGGACCTGTACAAAGAAAACTACAAAACGCTACTTCAGGAAATAAAAGAGGACATGAGGAAATGGAAAGATATCCCCTGCTCATGGGTCGGGAGACTTAACATTGTCAAAATGGCAATACTACCGAAAGCATTGTATAAATTCAATGCAATCCCTATAAGGATACCCATGACATTCTTGTGAACTATTTTCTTGATCTCCTGCCCCTGTGCCTAGCTGTTCCTCGCCGAGGTCCCTTGGAGGGGAGCGGGTTGAGCTTTCCTCCCCGCCCCGACCAGGGCTCCGGCAGCCGAAGACCTCCAGGACCAGCCACCACCATGCTGAGACCACTCTCCACACACATGAAGGTACTGGCAGAGGGACAAAGCCACGCGGGTTCCGGGGCCGAGATCTCCAAGCCTACTCGAATTGGAGTCGAGCATCCTCCACCCAGATCCTCCAAATTCTAGTAGGCGGGGGTCACACCCACCACCTGGCCCCCTGGTGCCATGTAATCCCATCAGCGGCCAAGACTCAGAGACTATAAAATCCAGCCCCCGGAACCGCGCGGCCGCATTTGCGGCCACGCGACATCTTATCAGGACATCTTTTTATGACATTTATTATCTCATTCCTACTTTGGACAAACTTGCAGGCTACCGAATGTAGCCTGCCCACAGGGCAGAGTCTTGCAAACTGCCCGTGGCGTACCAAATATGCCAAATACCAGTAACAATGATGGGTCTCATTCTCCTAAAGAGCCTTGAATATAATCTCAGGGCTAGGATAAAAGAGACGTTACTGGGGCCTGCTCGAGGCAATCGACGAATAACAGGATGATGAATGAATGAATGAATTTTCTTGATCAGAGCCATAGAACATTGGGAAATATGTTAATCACACTTATTATAAATATGATAATTTTTACAAACAGAGGTGACCAGTGCCAGGTGATCAGTAGGCTATAGTATACATACATTGCATGTGGGAAGACCACATGCTTTGCTTTCTGTCACCCCATTTCTGGAGTATTGCTGAGTATGGCTGGGTATGGCTTAGCCCTCCTCCTCTCCTTCCAAAAACTAGGTATAGGGCATTCTTTATTAGGTTTTCATTATTTAGGCTGTGAAGTAGCATGACTCTTGTAAAAAGTATCTGACATTATAACTAGTTATTTAAATGTCACTGCTCATAGCACACAGGAATTGTTGCCTAAGCGTAGAATAAAGACGAGTGGAAAGCCAAGTTCTTGAAGGAAATTTCAAATAAGCTGTGTTTTTTGGTCCAGGAATCTGAAGAGAACATTGTGTTGCATAGAAGATAAGCAAGATAGAGACTTGCATGGCATTACTGGGATACCCTTTTGGAGGCAAATATGATAACGGCAAATGCCAAGTCAGGCATACCTAGAATGACCTATGAAAATTCTTCCAATGTCATTTCTCATTTGCAAAGTGGCAGTAACTCTTTACTACAACACAATTAGGGAAGCCATTTTGTGAAATCCAGGAAACTTTTGGAAATGCCTTAGATATTTCATTTAAAAATGTTTCATTGAATCACAGTTACAAAGTTGTTACTGATTGGGTTTCAGTCATACAATGTTCCAACACCCATCCCGCTACCAGTGTGCATTTTCCAACACCAATGTTCCTAGTTTCCTTCCTGACACAACCCCCATCCCTGATCCCAGCCTGCCTCTATGGCAGGAACTTTTCTTCTCTCTCAATCTTTCTTTTTCTCTTTCTCTGTCTCTGTCTCTGTCTCTATCTCCTTTTGGGCATTATGGTTTGCAATACAGGTACTGAAAGGTTATCATATTTGTCCCTTCCCCTATTTTCAGCACTCAGTTCTTGTCCAGAATGATCATTTCCAACTATCATTGTCATAGTGGTCCTTTCTCTTTCCTAACTACCTAACTTCCTTATGCCCCCCGCCCCCCCTCCACTTGAACACGTCTACCTGGTCCTTGTTTCTACTGTCCTCAGACTTACTCTAGGGTTCCAGGAGCCACTCTTAACAGTACCCCACCAGAGATATAACATAGCCCTCACACATGCCATATAAGTACTCCATTACTTGGAATCATATACTCAGAGTTTAGAAGGAGATTTTTGATTAATTTTTGTCAACTGGTGGTTCCAAGTTAACAGCTTCTAGAACTCTTAAATCTGGAGCATGTGAAGAAAAATTAAAACACAAGGAATCTACTATGATGTCCCCTCTTATGATTCCAAAGACCTTATCTTATTTGTGTTAGTATTTTTTCTTTTCACAATCTTGTGAAAAGATGACTGTGAAAAGAATATCAATAGTTTTAAACATTTTATATCTATAATATCCAGAGTTTTCACTATTCTTAATGAGAGCAGTTGAAAATTAGTATTGACTTTATCCTCTTGGTTATGAAAGTCAAGTTGTCAAATATATTATTTTCCTTTAACCCCCAATGAAATTCAATTAAATTCAATAAATTATGGTGTTCAATAAATTTGAAAGAGACAATGATAGAGTTTTTCATGAATTGTAAAAATAATGTACAGTTATTGGTTTTGCATTTTTCTTTTTTTAAAAATATTATAGATGCTAGGAAACCTTTTTCTTGCCATTAATGATAATGGGTTTTAAGATAGTTTTTGTAATTGCTATTCATTTGGAGTTAACTCTAGAAAAGTGAAATAATTGTGATGGGGCAACATATAAAGGAAAGAAATTCTATTAAGATAAATGAGCCAATGCTCAAAAGGCCAATTCTCATTTCACACTGCCTATAAACAGGAAGTTTAGGAAAATATACATAAATAAACACAGGTTTGTTTTTGTTTTGGGACCACAGCTGGCGATGGGCAGGAGTTTCACCTGGCTCTACACTCAGGAATTTCTTCTGGTGGTACTCAGAAGATATAGGATGCTGGGGATAGATCAGAGTAGGTTGCATGCAAAGCGAGTACCCTACCTGCTGTATTATCTCTCTGGCATTAGTACTTTAATTTTGAAATAAGATAGCCTTATTATTACTTTTATATTAATATATATATGTATTCCCTTTTATATAATAAATTTGTTAGAGACTGGGTTATTATGAAAAAAGACTGACACTGAGGGACAGTCAGATGACCTAGAAGTTGCTTGGACATTTTAGGGTATCTCATAACTGAGACAACTACAGAGAATTGCTTTTCTCTTGAGAAAAGAAATAGAAAAAGATTAACGTTGCACAACAATTAATACTTATCTAAATATGACGTCTATTAATCAAATTTTGATAAGTTAATTTTTTAAATTAAATTTTTATTTGGGGAGTCTACTAAGTCATGTTCAAAAGGCCCAGGGGTCCGACTGTCAATTTTTGACTAACTGGGCCTATAGTTAACCACCAGGGCCTTGAGAATGCAATGCTTCTTGAGTTCTGTGGTGCTGGGTATTACCTGGCAGTGCTGGGTTCTTCAGTACCACACTTGGTAGTGTTTGAGGCCTCCTGGTTGACCCATTGGCTGTGCCATGTACCAAGAATTAAATATGGGTTGGTCACATGGTATGCATGTGTCCTAATCACTGTGCTATCTTATGAATTGCAGTTCCCATTTTATTATATTACTTACATAGACATAGATCCTTAGCAAATATAGTAGTTGGATCACAGTCTAAAACATGCTTGCAGAGAAGTCCTCCTTATTAATAACATTTCTATCTTACAATAACTAATCTAACAGAACTTAAAGAAATGACTTTACACAGTTTTGATTTTATTCCATATTAAGTATTTCCTTTAAAACTCCTAACATTTATTTTTATGAAACCATTTTGTTTTTGTAGTGTTCTCTTTTCAGGAGTGTACTAATTTATGAAAAAGTCTGTGAAATGTCATAAAATGGTTTCAGCCTTTTTAAAATACTTTTATTCCATATTGGTATCTCTATCTGTTCTATAGTATTCACAGAACTACTCAAGACAGTGATCTTCCTCAGCTCTTACTTACCTCTCATTATCTATGTCTTCTATTTTCTTCATTCTGGAAGGAGGTAAATTAGAGGAAGTTTTCTTCCTTCCTTCCTTCCTTCCTTCCTTCCTTCCTTCCTTCCTTCCTTCCTTCCTCCCTCCCTCCCTCCCTCCCTCCCTCCTTCCCTCCTTTCTTTCTTTCTTTCTTTCTTTCTTTCTTTCTTTCTTTCTTTCTTTCTTTCTTTCCTTTTTTTTAAAGAACTCATAATTTGGTTCCCATTCAGGTACCCTGAATTTCACCTATAACAAGTGTACCTTCACGATAAGAAGGAATCATGGGATTATCGATTATCATCCTTTCTTAAAGGTATTAGTGCTGGATTATCTTTTGACATCAATGCAACTAATGACTTCATGATGGCTCAGAGAATTAAGCAGTAATATAAGGACCACAAAGGACCACAAAGTAATTGTAGCTACATTCTGAAACTGACACTTCAGTTTCTGTGGCTTGATATGTCTAAATGACAATTTCTAGTCTCCCTGTCTAGAATAATTTTTACACCCTGTTCATTTTGATTAAATGTCACTTTAAAAGAGGCATCATAGTTTCTGTTTGGTTATTTTCCTTCCATATACTCAAAGAATTTAAATATTTCTTTTATTCAGCGATAGCACAGAGGGTAGGGCATTTGCCTTGCACGCAGCCAACATGGCTGACCCGAGTTCGATTCCTCCATCCCTCTCGGAGAGCCCGGCAAGCTACCAAGAGTATTCGATATGCCAGACACAGTAGCAACAAAGTCTCCAATGGAGACGTTACTGGGCCCGCTTGAGCAAATCGATGATCAATGGGAGGGTCTTTACTTTTCTTTACTTTATTCAGCCAATAGATATTCGTCAATTGTGCTTACTATGTGTTAGAAATGATTCTAAGTTTTATGTTTTCCAGCATTCTGTACATCTCTCTGAGTAATTACTGAAATTCTTATTCACTTAACATCTATTGAACACCTGTTGTTTGACAGATCTTGTGTTATTTACTGTTTTGTGCATTGTGAGAATTTTAACTTTCAGTTGCTTTGTGTAGACTGTGAAGTTCTGCCTAGACTTCCAATCCCTGAGGTGCAAGGACAGTATTTTATTCTCTTACATTGATATTGTATGTTGAGTAGTGTGTGGTATATAGTAGATGCTCAGAATACTTTATGAGTAGATGGCTGAACAAAAAAATAATAGGCAAGACTGACTTTGATAGTGGAGAAAGCTTTGGGTTTCACTGCATGTAAAATGGTAAGGTTGTCTCAGCTCAGGGCATCTGTGACACGTAGATTCTATCACAAGCAGATCCAGCCAAATTGACTATCCTCAGGCAGAGAGATGTTTTCCCTCAATCAGATTATGTGCATTTACCATATACTTGATGCCAAAGTATGTTCCCCTGATGAGCATGACATTTTATTTGCATGCACATAAAGCAAGTTCATAATGTTTAATTTGAAAGTGCACCCCACTAAGAGTGCATTTGTTTGTATTTAGAAGCTTTGTTTAGATGGGCACATGCAGGAGATCTGGGGCATAGAATCCTGAAAAAGCTGGTGAAAGCTGAGTCTCCCTTAAAGAATGCATTTTGATGAAAAAAAAACCATGACCCTTAATGTCCTCTTTTTGTTCTTATTTCAGAACATTCTATTATTAGACATTCCCAGATTTCTCCAGTCATTTGATATTGAATTGATAGACTTATCATAGGTATCTTAGATATTTGGTTGAATTTAGATAGAATATATTTGAGGCTTGATCTTTCTAGATCACTAACAATTATAAAGTACTGTCACTTTGGTTCAGGTAATTCTTTTAGCTAATTCTAAGAATTTTTAACTAATTTTTTGAGCTAATTCTAATGTATTGAGATAATTTCATGATGCCTCAAGTAACTGGGCTATTATTTCCTTAATGATTTTCTCAAAAATGTCATTAATGGGCAATAAGCTTAGTCTTGCTATGATGCAGTTTCATCCATCCATCCATCCATCCATCCATCCATCCATCCATCCATCCATCCAGATTGTGAGGTACGGCTGACCTTGAGCTTGTTGGGCTATAATTCTTTTTTGTCAAAGTAAAATAAACTATCTTAGTTTTCATATCCCCACACTTCATGGTATCTCTAGTTAATGGATGAATTATATAGCTCATAGGCTTCTTATGTATAGGAGAGACTTGACACAGGTAAAAAAATACCAAATAGGAAATCCAAAATACCAGGGAATGAAAATAGTTTCTCACACTCTCAAGCATCACCCAACTATTTCTTTCATTTCAAGGCAGTTAACAAAGAAGATAATCACCTTCAAGGCATCGGTTTGTTTTGCAATTCACCTGTCAAAAAGGATTCTTTAAAAATTATTTTTTGATTGAGAGTTTATAATTTCAATGGAGGCTACTGTTTTCATGATAAAAGAACATTAGATCATCTCAGGAGGTTCACCCTCTCCACCCTCCGCTTGCTCCTCCAACTCCCAGGTTAGATTATCCCCATGGATGACATTTCTGGAATGTCATCTGGAACATGACATTTTTGCATCTGGAAGCACATTCCTGTCATTTCCTCATGGATCCACCTCCACACCTCCTGAACTGGGTGTCCATATATGCAGTCATGAGACAGTTCTACTCCCCACATCTCATACAGCTCAAATTTATACTTCTAGTCACAGGATGAAATAGGTGGGGGAAGAAAAGAGAAATACTAGCCTAATATCTGACTCCCAGGGAGGCTGTTGCAAAGATTCACTCTCAGCATAGCAGAAGCACAGCAAACAAAATGGGAAAACTCAAAGATGCCTACTGAACTCAGTGAATGAAAACAAAAAACAAAAGCAAAAACAGGACAGGCTGTACAGTACCAACCAATTCTGGAAACTGAGAGAATGACTTTAGTTTCACCATGTTGAGGATGTTTAATGAGCACAGAGGTACAGTGACACAGGTAGTCAGCAAAGCCCAAGAAAGTAGGAAAGAAAAAATGAGAAAACTACACTTGAAGTGACATAAATGAAAAGTATGGTAGGTGATATAAAAACACTGAAAATCTGAGCATTAGAATACTAGTAGCTGAGGAAAAGCTCAAGCAGTTTTTAGATTAGATGCACGAAACCTCTAGAAAACAAGACATGATGTAAAAAAGTTTGAAAGGAAATGAACAGCACTTAAGAGAACTATGGAATTAGTTTAAGAGAACCAATATGTCTGAAATAATCATCAAAATCTCTGAAGAACAGCAAGGTAAATTTGGTGAAGAACCACTAGCTAAAGAAATCACAGCTGAGAATTTCCCAGAGTTTAGGAATGCAAACACTGATATACAAGATGCCGAAAAAGTCCCAGTGAAAATAGAGCCGAGTAGGAAAACTATAAGACACATTATAATCAGTACAAGAAGAGCCAAAGTCAGAGATTTTGAAAGCAGCAAGATTTTTAAAATGGAACTTATATACAAAGGAAAGCCAGCCAGATTCACAGTCGATTTATCAAATAAAACTCTTATAACTAGAAATGAATGGTGGATGTAGTATAAAAATCTCAATGAAATGAACAACTCACCAAGAATATGCTATCTCTCTAGATTATCATTCATATTTGAAGGGATAATACAGAGCTTCATGGACAGACAACCACTTAGGGAATTCATAGCCTTGACCAGTTTTACAAGCAGTGTTAAAATGGTTTCTTTAAAAGACAAGACCAAAAAAAAGAAAGAAAAAAGAAAGAAAAGACAAGATAAAATTTACAGCACTTTGAGTTAAAGATGGCATCCACTCATGGTGCTTATAGTTGTCTTCTACTAGATTAAAGTTTTATTTACTTCTAGCTTGCTAAAGGATTTTATAGTTTTTCAATAATGAATTAACATTTCATTTATATTAAATGACTATGTCTACTCACGTGATTTTTTGCATCTATAGGGATTTTTATTATAATCTTTCATTTATTAATGCAGACACTTAAGCATTAATATTTTCTGACATAAAACCAATATTCTCTTATTAGAATAAAACATACTTTTATAATTTTATAAATTATATCATATTTTCCTTAACATTTTATCTATTCTTTTCCTCACTCTTACTAAATTGTATATTTATAGGATTTAGTTACTTCATGTTAATTTAAAAATACATTGGCACAAAATTATTAATACTATTAAATATATATATATACATATATATATATATAAGTTTTCTCCCTCTTGGAGAGCCCGGCAAGCTACTGAGAGTATCTTGCCTGCATGGCAGATCCTGGCAAGCTATCTGTGATGTATTCGATATGCCAAAAACAGTAACAATAATGGGTCTCATTCCCCTGGCCCTGAAAGAGCCCCCAATATGCCATTGAGCTATGCTAGGACGCAACAGGGATGAATGTTCACCATCTTTTCGGGTCAGGAGCTATAGCACAGCGGGTAGAGTGGTTTGCCTTGTATGCGGCTGACCAGGGCGACCCGGGTTTGATCACTCCACCCCTCTCGGAGAGCCCAGCAAGCTACCAAGAATATCTCCCACACACGGATTCAGGAGTTTAGCTTTAGTCATTTTTGTGTATAGGTGTCATCACCTCCATAATAAGTAAAAACTCAAACTTATCTCATATACAGTATATATGGAAACATAGTAAGGAAACAACAATGACCAAAGTCATCAGACCAGGAGATCTTGTCTAAGGAATTGAGCTTACACGAGATGGTGGCTGGGTGGGGTCCTTGGGACGCTGGTAAAGGGAAGCAGACATCTTGTGATGAGAGTGTGCTGGAGTGATGTATCCATGCAATGTGTGATGATTAGTATTGTAATTCCTGATACCTCAATAAAAATGACAAAAAAGATAAAGATCAATCAATATAAAGAGATGCCTCTTAAGTTTTATTTTATCAATTTTTTATAGCTTAAACTTGAACAAAAGATTGACTTCTACCTTGTAAATTTGTGCCGTTTCCCCTTTTTATGCCAACGTTGTTACAGAGGAACATTATAATTCAGTCTCAATATAACAATTAAAATAGGCTTATATTTGCATATGCTCATAGACCCTTGAGAATGTTTTCTTCTTTTATTTCAATGAAAAGTGATTTGTATCCAAACTAAGGAAAACTTTAAGGTACTTGTGTGGTGAGATTTATTATTACTATTCAAAATCAATTAGTCTGGAAGGATTAGATTTGATTTTAATGGTGATCCCAGTCATAGTGGTTTGGAAATCTACTTAAACTCATTTTTTAACCACACTAACCAGCCTTTTACACTTACATTCAACTATATGAGTTAGGTTAATATCAGTTGCACATTTCGTTCCTA
This sequence comes from Sorex fumeus, assembly GCF_029834395.1. Classification (NCBI taxonomy): domain Eukaryota; kingdom Metazoa; phylum Chordata; class Mammalia; order Eulipotyphla; family Soricidae; genus Sorex; species Sorex fumeus. The sequence goes on from NW_026606059.1 coordinate 64,855,611, forward strand.
ATTTTCTAGTCCACACTGAGATTGAGTTATATAACTCAATGTGTAATACTTGCACCATTCTCTAACTTTTCCTACTCTGCTACTGAGATGTGTATAGTTTATATTTAGATATATTTCACTCAGGAAATATGAATAAAGCTGGTCAAACTGATATACTGTCTAGAAATGTTTATAATATCTTACTTTTGTATAATGCTCTAGTTTGCAAGTCACTTTCACATAATTAAATTTTTGATCCTTAAAACAATTCTTTGAAGTCACCATGGAGGATATTATTATCTCTGTATTAGAGAGGAAACAGGTTCAGAGAAGTTAAATGACTTGTCTGAGACCATATGATTAGTAAGAGGGAAAAAAAACAGAATTAGAGAGAAAGCAAGAGAGCGAGCATTAAGTCACAGTCCCTAGCTGCCCACTGACTACAGTGACCATCAACTCTGCTTTGAACTAGGACCCAAGAAGTAAGATGTTTTTCTCTTTAATAGATGAAAAACAGTTTATTGCATTGTACTAAAGACAAAGTATACTCTCTTGAAAATGCCTCACAATTAACTTACACAGCAAAGAAACAGCAAGAAGCTATGAATAAGGTGCTTAAAGTTTACAGGTGTACCTTCAGGGAGTATTAAAGGTATCAAAGAGTTTACTGTAAGAAGGCAAGGTAGAAAATTATTGCTAGTGTGTTTTGTGTTTGAATCCTCCAAGATGCAGACACTAAGTCTGAATTAGATATACAAGAGACTGATTAGGCAGAAGTATGCAAGGGAAGACTGGGCAGGCTGAAAGCTAGAGGAGGTGCAGGGACCATTTCTATCACAATGTTGCTCTGATCCCTGGGCAGGCAGATAAAATTCAGAGCTATGGATGGGTAGAAAGGGTCTCAACTACATTTCACTTACAATGAAGTTGAATTCATACTATTGGGAAATCCCTGAGAAAAAGTTCCTATAAAAGCATGCTCTTACAGGTTAGGGTCTAATTGTAAGATGCTTTGTGGAGCTCAGTCTGAGCATGGTTGTAGATTCAGCTAGGACCATCAATCAACCGAAATTTCAGAGCCAGAGATCTAGATGCTGCTATTTTATTAGAATCATATATGTGTCACGATACAATATTTATTTTCTGCATCTTCTAGCTTAAGTAGTAAACAGAAATAACAAGAATCTCAGCAAGATGCAGAAATGCTAGGAGTAAAATTTGATGCTGAACTATCACCATTTAGTGTTGGCCTTTATTACAAGGGAAATAATAGAAATAGGAGCGTTATATTTCAGTTTTACAAAGACTTTATTTATAATCTTTTTTTTGACAACCAAACTGCTCTGTGAAGTGAGAATGGTAATCTATTTTTGTATCCCTAACTCAAGCACAGTGCCTGGTCCATAACAAATGCTCAGTAAGTTACTGAGCAAATGGATGATTAAAGCTTAAGGATAAAGAAAGAGACATATTGTCATTTCTAGATTTTTTTTATATATCTAGTATTTGAACAACTTTTGGAAGCTTGTTAACAATGAACTTATTTCTGGGTTGGGCAGGGAGGAGGCACCTGGGATTCCAAGAAATCATTAAATTCAAACTTCTCTCATTTAATGACCTTAGGTCCAAATATTGCATTGCTTTCTTGTTCTGACATAGTGCCCCCACCCTCATTTTTTCTTTGCTTAGGAGTGTGAAAATGTGCAAGTGTACTTATCAAAGATGATTTGCATTTTCTTAAAATTTACTCAGGGCATCAAAGAAGCACTAGGGATGGCCAAGAGTAGGAGATACAAGACAATACAAAGGTAAGGTAATTCTACCTTTGTAAGAGCAATGCGAATTCAATACTTAAATAATTTGTTTATGAGTTCCAAGTTATTCCAATGTCTATTTGTGTGCCATTCTATTGCATGCTTCTCTTAATAGGTCCTTGATTTCCTAGGCTTTCACCTTTGATTTTTCATTACTTTCACCTACAACTAGTCAAGAAGTACTGCCAACTGTTCTGTCTATTAAGAGCCTTTCTTCTATTTAGGAAATATACTTGAGTGTTCTGACTGCTATGAATACTCCTGATGGCTTTCATTACCTCCAAGAGCTTTTAGTCTTGTGTTTATAGGGAGTGTCATATACACTTGGGTTTGGTTCTCAGATTTGCCTCTATCCACAGTGAAATTTAATTTAGACCACTTGTCTCCCTTCAACGTCAATCATCTCATACAAAAAATGGGAATAATAGTGACTATCCCTGGGGGAGGAGATAAACTTTAAATGAGATAATATGTGGAGAGCACCTACAATAGTACCTATGATATAAAGGTTATTTCTGCAGCCAGGGTATCCAGTGTCATCCTAGAAATCATTGCCTGGTTAATGTTCTAAAGGGAGGATTTTACTCCCATCTCCATGCAATCCTTTTCAGCATGACTGCTCTTTCCCCACTGACTATCAGAACTTAATTTTATTGTTAAGGCAGCATGATTTATAATGGTGCTAATGTTTTTTTCTCTTGGTGTGCAAAGTTACTGCTTCTCCATCATCACCAAAGCATCAAATACCATCCACCACTGTCTTGATGTCACTTCTTATCAAATCTCTTCATTCTCCACCCCCACACCATTTTGGTCAGTTCAGTTCAGAACAACTGTTCTTATTTAATCACTGTCACTGTCCTCCCATTGTTCATTGATTTGCTCGAGCGAGCCCAGTAATGTCTCCATTGGAGACTTTGTTGTTACTGTGTTTGGCATATCGAATACGTCACGGGGAGCTTGCCAGGCTTTGCCATGTGGGCGATACTCTGGGGTAGCTTGCCAGGCTCTCCGAGAGGGGCCGAGGAATAGAACTCGGGTTGGCCATGTTGGCTGCATGCAAGTCAAACGCCCTACCCACTGTGCTATCGCTCCAGCCCTTATTTAAAGCATCTCTAATAGTTTGTGTGACTTAAAGAAACCACGGAGAAAAATCTCAAGCTTCTCATTCTGTCATTCAGTATCCCCTATAAGACAAGTTTCTTAGCTTGTCTGTGTTATCCTGTTATTTAACTTTCTCCCACGTTGTTTCGGAGACCACACCCAGTGGCAGTGAAGGTGGTTAGCATCCCCAAGGGTCATATCCTGTGGTCTGATTGGGAGGGGCCTGAGGTGCTGGGACTTGAATTCAGGGTTTCACACATATAGTGTTTGTACTCTGCACTTGAGTCATATAAATGCCCTTTGTTATTTTCTTTAAGCCATCTCCTGCTTCAGTTGAGGTGACTTACTCATCTGTCCTTTTATGTCGCACCAAGGGAGAAAACTGAACTGTAGTCATACTTTGGAATGTACTCTTAAAAGTTGAAGGTACAAGTTTTCTTTCTGCAAACATTCCAATCCACACCCCACAGTGATCTAAGTTCCATTGCTTGCCATGTGATCTGGGGACTTACCTCTCTGAAATTCTATTTCTTTATCTAAAAATTGATGGTGAAAATTACTTCTATTACATCATTTTAGAGAGAATAAAATGAGATATTCAAGGTAAAGCATATAAAAAATACACGATGGGGGAAGAGAGTAGAGTGGGTAGGGCACTTGTCTTGTATGCAGCTGACTGGATTTAATCCTTGTCATTACATATATGTTCCCCTGTTCACTGCTAGGAGTGGCCCTTGAGCACCGAATCAGGAGTAAAGGCTTGAGCACAGCCAGATGTGGCCCAAAACAAACAAATAAACAAGCAGAAAAGAGCAAATAAAACCCCCAAAAGACTAAAAACAAAAAAGAAAAGTCCATAGTATATTCAGGGAGTACTGATTATCGGTAATTATTATTGTGTGCCTGCTTCTAAACTCCTCTGTACTTATTGTATGCATAACTATATCTCAAATTAAATTCTGGTAGGACTCTTAATATATACATACAGGAGTCCTGTTATCTCAATTTAGTTGTATTAAAGGCATGTATTTTAGCTTGAATCCTAAATGTTAAAATTAAATATGATATTTGGGAATTAGTGTGGTTTGTAAAATATTTATTCTTTTTAGGAAAATGTCCATTCTGAAGCAAATTTTAAGTACTTGAGAACATAATGGGTTTTTTTGTTAGTTTAAAACAAAACTCTATTAAAACAAGAACTTTTGGGGGAAGGATTCATGATCATGATCACGATCATCCTGTTGTTTGTCGATTGCCTCAAGCAAGCACCAGTACTGTCTCCTTCGTCCTAGCCCTGAGTTTATAAAAAGTGCCATATTCAAGGCTCTTTCAGGGTTAAAAGAATGAGACCCATCATTGTTACTGGTATTTGGCATATTGGGTACACCATGGGGAGTTTGCCAGACTCTGCCACATGGGAAGGCTACACTCGGTATCCTGCCAGGTTGTCAAAGTAAGAATGAGATAATAAGATGTCCGGGAGCTGGATTTTATAGTCTCTGGGTCTTGGCCGTTGATGGGATTACACGGCTCGGGGGTGGGGGGTGGGCAGTTGGTGGGTGTGACCCCTGCCTCCTGGAAAATGGAGGATCTGGGTGGAGGAAGGTCAGCCCCAATCGGATCTCTAAGCCCCGGGACCCACATGCCTTTGTTCCTCTGCTGGTACCTTTCATGCATGTGGAGAGTGGTCTCAGCATGGTTGTGGCGGGTTCTGGAGGTCTTCGGGGCTCTGCGTGGAGGGAAACTCATCTCGCCCCCCTCCAAGGGGCCCAGGCAGGGACAGCCAGGTGCGGGGGCAGGAGACTCTGCACTGTTCTCTGGGGAAAAGATTAGAGGTTTAAATTGGTTAATACGCAACAGTGCTCAGGATTTACTTCAGGCTCTGTGCTCAGCGATCACTCCTGTTCATACTTGGGAACTATATGCAGTGCCAGGGATTGAACTGGGGTTGTCCTCATGAAAGGTAAGCACTTTATCTCCTGTGCTATCTCTCTGGTCCCAGATTTTAAAAAAGTAATGAAATGTTTTTATTCAGCTTGTGTTGCAGAGTTACAAAGTTATTCACTACTAAGTTTCAGTCATGCAGTGTTCTAGCACCAGTCCTCAAAGTAAAATTTTATCACAATAAAATTTACGTTTTTAGAGAAAGAGTAGAAATAGAATTCACTTAAGACCCAGTGATTCAACTTCTTGGCATCTTCAAAACTCAAAAACATTCATTTAAATAGATATACGAGTTCTTACATTTATTGCAGTGCTTGGTATAATAGCTGGGTATGGAACAAATTTAAATGTCCAGAAGATGGATGGATAAAGAAGTTGTGGCATATACTGTAGCACTGTCCTCCCGTTGTTCATCAATTTGCTCGAGCAGGCCCAGTAACATCTCCATTGTGAGACTTCTTGTTACTGTGTTTGGCATCTCGAATACGTCATGGGTAGGTTGCCAGGCTTTGCCGTGAGGGCGAGATACTCTAGGTAGCTTGCTGGGCTCACCGAGAGGGGCGGAGGAATCGAACCCAGCTTGGCCGTGCCGGCCACGCGCAAGTCAAACACCCTACCGCTGTGCTATCCCTCCAACCCGTGTGGCATATACATAGAAGAGAATACTATGGAACTATAAGAAATAATGAAATCATGCATTCCGCAGCAACATAAATGGAACTTACCATTTTACTTATTTTATCATTTTGTTTATCATTTTAAGTGAAATAAGGCAGAGGGAGAAGAACAAATACCAAATTACCTTACCTGTTTCTGGAATATAGAGAGATTAAATAAGGAAATATACAGAATCTAATGATAACAAACCTTTGGACTTAGATCATAAAACTTATTAACTAATAGTGGGGAGGGGTGGAGGAGAAAGAATATCACAGATGAGGTTCCATAAGGACAGTGGTAGTACATCATGGGACATTGGTGGTGGTGGGGTGCTATAATTTCGTACATCAGTACCAAATACTTTGAGACTCTTGTAACAACCCAAAATATAATTTAAACAAGAAAAAGAAAAGAATATATGTCCAACCATCACCACCTCAAAAAATTATTTCTTTCGAAAAATTTAAAACAGATGCTAAAACATTTTACTTTTTAAAATAATGTGCGTTTATGAGTTTGGACAAATGTATTTCAGGTAATTTCCACCATGTCAAGAAATATAGTACCCAAAAGAAGAGAGAGAGAACAAGGGGGAATGCCCTGCCACAGAGGCAGGGTGGGATGGGGGGCTGGGGGATTGGAGGGATGCTGGGACCCATGATGGTGGAGGATGGGCACTGGTGGAGGGATGGATACTTGATCATTGTATAACTGAAACCCAAGCACAACAATTTATAAGTCTATAACTGTACCTCATGGTGTTTCACTAATAAAAATATTAAAAAATAAAAAAAGAAATATAGTTCATTCTTCTGCTACTCTTACTGTATCCCAGTTCCTCTGTGATACTTTATACTCAACCTCTTCCCTAATATCCAGTACCTGGTAACCACTGATCTGTTCTCTGTACCTATGCTTTTGTATTTTCCAGGATGTCATTTAAATAAACTCACACATCATTTAGCCCATAGAGTCTTGCTTTTTTTACTTGTCATGGTGTTTTTGGATTTCATATCTTTGTATGTACCTCTACTTTATTCCTTTGTATCTATACTTTTATTCCTTTATCTTGGCAAATAATATTCTATTTTGTGAGTGTAGCACAGTTGTATAACAATTTGCCTGTTGAATAAAATTTGCGGATGTTTATACATTTTGCAAATCATGAGTAAATTTTCTGTAAAGCCTTGTGGATATATTTGTGTTTGATTGTAAATTTTCACTTATTTTATGTAAATAACTAGGATATTTCTGTTTCATATAATAGGTAGATGTTTAACTTTAAAAGGGACTGTTAAATTTTTTTTCAGAGTGACATTTTCAGATTCCTTCTATCAGTTTCTAGGTATTTCTTTGCTTCATAGCCTCACCAGCATTTGGTATGAAAAGAGTACTGACTGTTTTAAAAGTAATTTTATCTATTTTACTTACATCGATTCTATTGCTCTTGCAATGACCATGATCTCAACAATCCCTGAGTTAACTCACTTCTGAGTGTGGCTCAAGTCTGGAAGTCAGAGCACCTTTTCATAAAAAACAAAATATTGAATTTGGCAGTTGAAGAGACCACATAGGTTTTATGCTTCATTAAAACAAATCTCAAGAACACAACAGGTGTGGGGATTAATAATTTTAGTATCTTCAATTTCTGGGGAGTAAAAAAAATCCTCTATATTGTTGAGTTATAATAAAACTTTACTTTTGCTCGCCTCTACCTAACCATACATTTCTAAGGTTGTTTGATTGTTCTACTCAGTGAGTTGTTTTCTTTCTGAGGCAGCTAAATGTAGTGAGGGAGTGAGTGGGCAGAGAAATAATGAGACACTAACTAGGTGCTAACAAAGGGCTATAGTGAAAAAAGGAATATGGTGATGTGATAATGAAGAGCTTTTAATTATATTTTATGGGAAACAGAATTTTTAAGAAGTGCTATACTGGAAAGGTATTAAAACAGTAGAGCTCGGTATGTATGAAAGTTAATGCTGTCTGTTGGTGGGGCTGCAAAGATTAGCAGGGAAAGCTCTGGTGATTTACCTGTATAGATATAACTGTGAATTAAAAACAAATTTAGAGAAATCAATAATAAGATCGATTTATCTAAAATGAATGATAGCTTGACTCTATATGTGGATAAAAAATTTAAACAGAGCTAATGGAAAGTGGAGAAATAATAACAGTGTTAAGGCACTTATTTTAAGTGAGGCTGATCAGGGTTTGATCCCCAACACCACATATGGACTCCTGAGGACGGCTCAGAATGATCCCTACACACAGAATTTGTAGTAATCCCCTAAATAAAGAAAAAAAACACTTGAAACCAAAAATGAAAACATCTTTTCTGCAGCTGGAGTGATAGCATAATGGGTAGGGCCTTTTGTCTTGCATGCAGCTGACCAAGGTTCGATTCCCAGCATCTGCTATGGTCCCCTGAGCTACCGCCAGAAGTAATTCCTGAGTGTAGAGCCAGAAAGAAGTAAGCCTTCTGCATCGCCAGGTGTGGCCCAAAAAGCCAAAAAAAAAAATATTTTCTATCTATTCTATAAATTTCTTGAGTAATTTTGCACATTTTTACTGGGTATTTGTCCTATGTTTCATTGATCCGTGAAAAATGGGCATTATTTGCTATTATTTTAATTTTTTGTCATTATTTTTAAAATTTTTAAATTTTAATTTAATTTTTATAAAGTTGTTCACAATAGTTCATTGCAGATAATATTCAAACACCAATCCCACAACCGTGCATCTTCCAACAACCATAAGATGAAAGTGTGTAAAGACCATTGTATTTCATCATAGAGACATATAAGCCCTTATATAAGATAATACAAGCATGTATGTTAAAACCAGACAAATGTGTGCTACTTTTGGTACATCAGTGGCTAGATTAAAAGAGGTTGCACAACCACATTTGCAGCTCCATGCTCTAGAACATTCTGTGTTACTCTCTTCTGGGACCTGTATTTCACAGTCTCTAGATCTTAGCCGTTGATGAGATTATATGGCACTGGAGGCAGTTTGCGGGTGTGACTGCTAAGCTACTGAAAAACTGGAGAGCTGAGGGGAAGAGGCTCAGTTCCTTTCCAAGCAAACTTGGAGATCTCAGTTATTTGCTTTTATTTTAAAGCAAAAAGAAGTTTAAAATTAAGATTCTGTTGAGGACTATATATATGGTAAATATGATTGGATTGGATTAGAAGAGGCCAAATGTAACAGAATGTAACAGAAAAAACTCCGAGAGGAGATCAGAGAACCAGAATATTTGACCCAACTTTGCTGGCAATCATGCTTATGATCTTTGAATGCTACTTTATACTCTTCCTCTTTCTTTGTTACATATAGCACCATTATATGGTATTTGAGTGGGTGACTTTAAAAATTCTCCAACTTCAAATCCTCATTATTCTAAAGAGTAAATAGATAGAAAAGAATGCAAACTATGTATGTTTGTATAAAGAGGTATGAAGTAGACCAAATTTCCATGGATATGGAGATGTGAATCTACTTATGAGAACTGTAACTTATTTTAAAACTGATGTTTTGTTCATGACCTTCAAGTGGTGAATTTTGTAATAATTTTCTTAAGAAATTTCTGGTTTCTGTTGTTTTATATGAGCAGATCTGCTGAGGGAAACCATAACACAACCATCTTGAGACATAAGTACAATGTTATTGTTAAACTGTTTTCTATCTTTTATTATCACTGTCATAAGAATAGATGTATGTGAAAGAAATTTTAGTTTTTCTTGTTCCTCATATGTTCTGTGAATTATAGGATTATGTGGTATTTCTCATATACTGTCATCTGATTCATTGCTCCTCCCAATTTTGTTTCTACTAATCTGGGAAGGTGGACGTTATATCAAGAAACTAAAACATTCATGAAGTGGGGAAGGTCAAATAGTACTGAATTTAGAAATGAAGTTCCACAAAGCAATGGTTAGAGCATTGTATTTATACCTGTTGCCCTGAGACATCTCTTTGCCTTATGTCAGAACAAAAGCTGCAGAGGCAAGACTGGGAGCAGAATCCCAAGAGCATCAGTGAAAATTCACATTGAGCTTTAGTGCAAGAGACTTTGATAATGAGGTGTTGAATCTCCCTTTTGTTAGGAGAAGTCTAATATTGCTGGGGTCAGAGTCTGTTATGTTGATGGGAAGGAAGACAGAGAGCAATTCATTCACATTTAGAGACTGCTTAAAACTTAATGATCACATCATGATATAATCACTAAGTTGCAGAGTGCAAATAAAATTTTACTTACAACACATTAGATGCCATTTTGCTATAGGTAGATTGATCAAATCAGAGGTTATTTAAGTGATAATGTCTTTTTACTGGACAACACTGGCAACACCAATTGAGTCAGATTACATAAGAACATTATAGATTTTCTTTTGTACCTTGAGGCATTACTTTTGGCATATGGTAATGACCAAATTACTATAATAAAAATATTGATTGAGATCATTGCAGCATGTGGCTCTAGCCATAAAATACTTAGAATATAATCTTTTCTGATATTACCTTCTACCTTAAAATTTTTTTACTTATTTTTGTTTGTCCTGATCTCTGAAAGGGTTCACAGATTTATTAGGCCTAGGGCTCCCTTTTCAGAAAAGTTTCACTTAGTATCTTCTTGTAGTCTAAGTGAACAGATTGAAATCCTTTCTCCTTGACAATTAGATGCCAAGGCTACTACTGCCTCTACCCTTATCATTCTAGAACTCTCCCTCTCCCAGGGTATGCTAGAAACTGTTTTGGAAAACAGTTAATAACATAGTTTTTTTTTTATGTAGGAGTACTGCTATTTATTCAGCCACTGATTAGCTGATTGAATTGGGCATGAACTCCACCTTACTTTTTTTTTCTTCATAATTTTATTATTTTTTCTTCTTATATTTATTGAATCACTGTGGGAAAAGTTACAAAGCTTTCAGGTTTAAGTCTCACTCATACAATGATCAAACACCTTTCCTTTCACCAGTACTCATTTTTCACCACCAAGAACCACAATATACCCCCTCCCACCCCTCCCAATACCTGTGAGGCAGATGATTTCTACTTAACTATTCTCTACATTGATTACATTCATTATTTCAACAAAAGATGCACCATTATTGTTTAGACTTTCCCCCTTCCCCCCCAACAATCAGAATTGCAGAAAAGGCATTGTGAAATACTTTGTTTTCTATAGCTGGTTATGAGATCATATAATGTCATGTGGCCGTGATAGCGGCCGCGTGATTTTGGATTTCTGCAAAGAGCCAGATAATTACGAGATGGTTTCTGTGCGTCTGGTGTTATGGCTCATGTTTTACGTATGGTCCATTCACTTTTTTGCCGTAAGCTGCCGGGCTCTGGATTAAGTCCTTTTGCCTCTGGAGCCATGGCTGTGCCAGAGACCTGCTTATGGGGGGCAACTCTTGAGCTTGGTAGGGCGTAAAGGACGAGCCAGTACCATCCCCCTTCCCATGGGACTGCAGTTTCCCCGTCACCGCAGGATCATACTCGACTTTCCTATAAGCACCGAGGCGGTGGCCACCTTGTATGCAGTCCAGATGCATTTCTGCCAAAAGCCGCTGGGTTTCTAGATTTGTTTCTGAGTCTGGGATCATGGCCGTTAATCAGCTTGATCAGGAGCCAGAGAGGCCATTTGTAGGCGGCGACATGGGGTCTCATTGGGATGGGGAAAAAAAGGCTGGTTTCACCACATCTGGAGAGGCCCCACGTGTCTCATCACTGCAGGCCCAACCGTGACTGTCCCGTGGCCTCTGGAGGATGGTGATCACCAGGCCGCCAGGGGGAACAGGCAAGGCACGAAACTTATTCCCACCTGGAGTGGCCCAGCGCCAGTAACCTACTGCAGGAACAGGACGCATTTCTGCTAAAAGCCTTTGGGTTCTGAGATTCATTTCTGAGTTTCTGGGATCATGGCTGTTAAGCAGTTTGACCAGGAACCAGAGAGGCCATGCCTCCATTTATATAGCTAAGCCAGAGATGGTTTGTGGGTGTGTCTCCCACATACCTAACTTTTGGCCGTTTACTTTCTTGGTAAACTTTGCCTCAAGTATTTGGGGTCTGGCCAAAGGCACAGCAGCAATTTTGGGGCATCTGAAAGTCTGCTGGTGCCATCAGGCTGCTGATGCACTCACCTCACAGGTACAGATTGACCTGCTGGCGGCACCATACCACCAGTTGATACCATAGTTAGAATAAATTCTGAACTCATTGCTTTTACTAGTTTGGCTTAGTCACTAAAAATATTTAGAACTCAGTTTTCAATCGTAAACTATGGCCCAATGCCAGATATAACTTGTCACATGATTTTATAAATAAAGTTTTAATGGAACTGAACTACTCTTACTACTTTATACACCGCCTTATGGCTGTTTTACCAGTGGTCAAGTTGAGCAATAAGTTATTCCCAAAGAACTCAAAGACTTGTCCCCAGTGTGATGCTTTTAACAAAATCCTCTCTAACTTAATTTATAGTTCTGGAATTATACATATAGGTATTTTTTTACTTTTATAGCACTTTTTGAAAAGTAGAATTGTTTCTAATTCTTCATTCTTAGATGGTTGAGAACCTTTATTTGTCTATATACCAGTATCAACTGGTAGAGCTATAATTAAACTACAATATGATGCTTGATGCATAAAAAATCCTTAAATACTTCATGCTTCTTGGAATACTTTAGTGTAGAAATAAAAGAGAAACTGAAGTTACACTTTTAAAAATAGACCTAAACAAATAAACTTTTCTTTTAAAGCATGGAGAAGTGGGTAAATGAACATATTTCCCTATATTTTAAGCTACTTATTTCTGATGACTGAGGTACAAAAAGAATTGTGTGTTGTCTAACAGTATGGTATAACCCAATTTAGGTAACATTTCTGAGGGAGGTCAGAGGGTGTGAGCTATTTTGTTAGGCAAGATGGAAACCTCTATGCTCCTTCTTCCCCTTTTAAAAATCATATATTTCTAAGACCTGTATTTCTTTATAAAGATTTTAGGGGGATTTGGGGCCACATTCAGCTCTGCTCAGGGTTTATTGATGACTTTTTGCTCAGGAAACACTCTTGGCAGGGCTCAAGGGACTATATGCAGTGATGTTTGAAGTCAGATCAGCAGTGTGCACGGCTACTACCTTACCTGCTGGCTATCTTTCCAACGCTGTCTAAGGCCTGTATTTTATTTTCAAAGAACATGGAAACTTTAAACTCACTGGAGCTATGTCTTTGTTCATTTATTTATTTATTTATTGTGTGAGAGAGAGAGAGAGAGAAAGAGAGAGAGAAAGAGAGAGAGAGAGAAAGAGATGAAAGGAGCTAAGAAAGATAGAAATAGTGAAATAGTTTGGGAATGGAGGGAACATGTTAATAGCTATAAACTATCTAACAAATATTTGGTGTGTTCTTTTTCTTTATAATATTTTCTCTTTTATTTCTAACAAGTACTTTGGAATCAGCTCTTAACTATACAAATGTGGAAACAGTAATTTCCCATAGTAACACAACAAATAAGTAGCAAAGTAGGGCTGTTAAGTTTTGATGATAAACATTGCCAAAGTATAGTGTTGATTAGCTCTGCTTAAAAAACTTAAACCACAGAAAATGTACAGTCAACTCCTGGCATCTATGTGAGAAATGGTTCTAGGATGCCCATTATCCAAAATTGAGGGATTGTTCAAATTCCGCATATAAATTGGCATTGTATTCTTATATAATCTGTGAACAACTTTCTTATACTTTAAATAATCTCTAGAGTACTCAGAAGAACTAATATAATGAAAGTAGTTGTTACACTATATTGTTTAAAGAATGATGACAAGGAAAAAGAAATGGTTTGTGCATGTGTAGTACAGACACAGCTATAGTCAGCCTAACTATATAGTATGTGCACATTTTTCATGCTTGTCTGACTCCTCTGTTGAGAAATTTTGCATAAGGAAAGACTCCCATACTCATGTAGATATATCCTTATGAATAAATATCTCAACAATCACATAAACTTTGTAAATCATTATTTCAAATGCACAGGACAGTGTTCTTTTCTGTAGTAAATGGCCTGTATTAACTTGGAAAATGATCTCACTTTATCATTTAGTCCAAATGGGTAACAGGGAGTTGTCTCAGCAAGAAATCAGAAATAAAAGTATATGCTTCCGAGAGCAATCAGACTTCTTTTGGGGGTCTGTCTACACCTGGAGGTTACTCCTGGCTATGCACTCAGGAACCCAAATTGGCTGTATGCAAAGCAAACACCCTATCTGCTGTACTATATCTCCAGTCTAGCAAGGAATTTTTTTGTAAAAGATTCAACAAGAAGTGTTTCAGATTTTGTGCACTGCATGGTCTACATAGTCACTCCTCAACTCTGCCATTGTAGCACCAAAGAAAAATGACCGTGCTTGTTTTCCAATAAACTTTTATATATGGGTAACATTTCCTATGATTTTCACATGTCATGCAATTCTCTAGATTTAAAAAAAATAATTTTGAAATGTTCATATTCAAGTTTAAAGAGGGGAGGGGCTGGGGATATGGCTCAGTGGTAAAGTACTAGCCTTGAGGCATGAAACCTGGGTTCAATTTCAGTATGCAAAATAAATTGAACATTTTATTTCAATTTAAGCAGAGAGGGAAGAAACGCAGGTGTTTGGATCTACAGGCCTGAAAGAGCTTGTATTGGAATGTGGACACCTTCAGTTTTAGCAACTCCCATTTGTCTGGGTGGAAGAGAAGAGGAGGATATGTTAATTTACAATTTAGGAAAGGCAGTGTATATATAAGAAAACTTAGAGTTTCTAGAAATTCAATTTATTGTCTTTGAAAAATCTAATCATTGTTAAATATTTCTATTGAAAAGCATTACCCTAACTTAGCTTTCAAGATCTTCTCATGAAAATGGCTTCTGTTGTGGAAAAGCACATTGCTAGGTGGAAGTGAGCTTAAAGGTTAATGGAAGATGTCAGGCACTTCTCTAGCGCTCTCTATTTTCCATTTCCTGTTATTAAGGTTTCAATAATCAGGGTTTACCCAACCTTGGTTGGAGTGCTTGTACACCTGGTTGTGGTGCTAGCTGGGGATTGAACACTTGGTTATGGTGCTAGGGTTCACAAACCAGTGCTACACATTGCACATCGCATGTGTGTTTGTGTGGAGATGTGACGGTGCGAGGGGCTTAACTTTATAGTCTCTTTCCTGTAAGACAGGAACACCGCTACTGGGCTATCCATAAGCACCACAAGATTCTATGTCTTTATTATTTTACCATCCTAGTAGATGTTCATACTTATTTGGATTATCCATTTTATTTCAGACTTAGAAGAGGAACAAATATAAATCAAGGCTTTAAAAACTAGATCTCTTGAGTTGATTTTTCTTCTTTAAGGCTCGTGGGACCCAAAGGCAAGAGCAAAGAGAATTTCTTTGAGAAGGCGCCACTGTGGTCTAAGAAATTTTACATATCCATTTGGCTTTTGCTATTTGCATAATAACCATCCATTTATTTTCCCATTTGTCTAAATTTACACATTCATATGGTTTACTTTATCCATAAGAAGACATCACTCCCCCTTGCCCCCCATCAGTAGTATGAAGCAATGAAGAAAATCTGCGTGCCAAATGAAAAATTTAAGAGATTTTCAAAAAGGGCATTAATGAATTGGTGGTAGCTCTGGGAAAAATAGAATGGCAATAATTTTCAAATTAGTAAGTTTCCTCTTTGTTCTCCAGATTTTGAATGGATTCTCTTAACCTCAAGCCAGAAATTCCACTTTTCTCTTTAGTATACTGATTATCTAATAAGTCCTTTCTTTATTACTTATTCTTCTGTTTTATCCTTGTATTTTTCAGACAGAACCATTTCCATAATAACTCTAGGACAAAGCTCTCCCTTTTCAAAAAGAGTTCACATATAAAATTTGGAAAACCTGTTTTTCTATTCTCTTCATAGACACATAATTTCTCAAGGGCTTGAGAAATTATGAGGTATTTTCCACCTGGACATTCTGAGATGAAATGATAATGTAGAGTCAGAAATCACAATAATCAGAAAATATAAAGAAATAACTGATCAATCACCAGAGTAGCTAATTACCCCCAAATAAGTTTCCATTTTCTTTGATGAATTCTCTCTGGCTCTGGAAGTCTGAGTAATTACAGTATATAAATTGAAACTAGCTCCTTGGAGGTGAGAAGCCACTAGAAATGCTCTTATAAAATGTTCAATGAATTCTATCTGTTCCCTAAATCATGAATTGCTACTTAATCACAGGTTACTTTTATTCAGCAGCTCAGAGAGGAATGACATAACTCTTGGAAATTGCTGAGACTGCTTCTTTTAAAATATACAAGTAAAATAAAAGGTCATCAGCCTAAGGACATCTTTAAAGTCAAAGATCTTGTTGATTCTGTTGCTTAATTAAGGTGTAAGAGCATTCCTGGCCTAAGTCCTCAGTGTTGTGTTTGGTTACCATTTCTTTTGTTGTCACTTTTCCTGCCTCTAATTTGGTTCTTCCTTAACTGCTGTATAATTTTCTTCTATTTTGTTTTGCAACTTGCTTTTTAAATGTTTCACTTCTCTAAATATGACAGTAAGATTTGATTACTTCATAACTATAATTGTCTCACAAATTTAGGCTTGTGAGTGAGGACAACCCAGATGGGAATTCTGGAAACAAAGGAGTTAAATGGTTCTCGTCTCTTTCATTTTCTTTCTATTTAAAATGATAATTTGCTAGTATTAAGTGATAGAATAGGGAGCAGGAGGAGTAAAAAAAATTTTCATGTATTTCTTACCTTCATTGAATAATTCCCGTCTTTACCCTAAAGACAAAGAAAATTCTAGAATATTTTCAGTTACTGCTTCTGTTCTTCATTCCTCACTATGATCTTCCTTTTACAATTGCTTCACAAAGCACTGGTCACTTTTAAAATCCTGCGATATGAATAGAAGTTTTGGGTCATGAGGGGACTGTTGAAACTAGGGAGATAGCTCTAATGGATGGAGCAGAACCCTGGATTCTATCTCCAGCATCCCATGAGAGTGGTCCCTTCCCACTCCTTATGCATCCCCACCCCTGTGCAACACCAACATCACTAGGTGTGGCTCAAAAACCAAAGTTATAAAGTGGGACTATGGTGATTTATAACACCCAGCCCTATCAAGATGGGAGTAGAGGATGACTAATGATTTACGAGGAATGTGGGACCAGTGTTACCAGATCTTTTTATTTTCCAAGAAAATTTAGAAATCTGGATTTGTATTTGAAACTCCTTGACTTTTGAATGTTGGAGACATTTAAAGGGAGAACACCATGTAAGTCAATGGCACACACGTGCAGGCCAGATTGAGTCTTCAGGCCGCCACTTTGCAACCTCTGACAAACATAACATTATAGGCTTTGGGTAGATCCCTACTCTTGGGAGTTCAGGACAAACAAGAAAGCAATTGCTGTCCATATGCTTTGATTTTAGTTTAAGGAGAGAATGAAACTGACATAAACTCATAACTAAATACATTTGCATGAGAGAAACTAAACTCTAGCTCACTGTAACGAGTAGAGAAACATGGTTTTATATACTCTGAATACTTTTTTCTCCAAAGAGCTATTTTTTAAAAGGTCTTCATTAGCTTATGTAAATATTTTCTGATTTCATAAAGCTCTTCTATCTTTGATTCTATATCAAGAAGGATCAGTCAAATAACTTTCAGTTATTTTAGCATATATATTTAATTGAGGCATCAAGCTTGAAATATATACTTGCTTTGAAAATTGTTTAATGTCATAGACATCTTGGCTAACGTGGTTATTAGCCAAGGCCTGCTTTTTTCTTTTTTCTTTTTAGTAATTTAAACTCGTTTTCATTAATAAGAGAGATAAAACAAGAGTGATTAGGGGTCTCATTTTTAAGGGAGCAGGTTCGAATTGAGAGAGACTTGAGACTGAATTCCACTTTTTTCTTCTTATTAGCATGCTCTTGTAAAGTACCTAACACTTTTAAATGTCAGAACTATTCTTTACAGTGTTTGTAGCATGACATGTGTGCTTAAAACCTACAGGAGGGAGACTTACTGAGGGATGAAAGCTTTGTTCCAGGAACAACTAATGAGGTGATATTAGCAGGCAGAATCAGACAACGGAAGATCTTGAATACCCATAAGAAGTTTTGAGTTTAGGGTTAAAGTTCAGAGTTCAATTTTAGGGAATAGGGTGAAGGATTAAGGTATTTGAATTTGGTTTAGGAGGTGACAATTTAGAAAGACAGAGTCCTTTAAAAACAGTGACTTAGCAGCACTGTTTTTGGGTGGGTAACAATTAGAGTTATCCGTAAGAAAGATTATATCAGTCTGGATTATATCATGGTTGTGGAAACAAAAACAGGAGAAAAACATTTAAGTGGTACGGCCGGATATGTCTTTTATTTACTTTGTTTGGGGGCCACACCCAGCAGTGTTCAGGGCTACCTCTGGCTCTATGCCCAGAGATCATTCTCGGCAGGGCTCAAGGGAGCGTACAGGGTACCAGGGATCCAACTTGGGTCAGAAATGTAAGGCAATCACCCTACAGCTATTTTATTCCTCTGGTCCCAGATGTAACTAGAATCAATCTGAAATAATTGTATTTGTGAAAAAGTTATACAGCAGAAAACCTAAAGTTTAAGGATTATTTTAGAGATAATTTGGGGCTGCATAGTACAGGGAAGTAAGGTGCTTGCCTTGCATGCAGATGACCTACATATGGTCCCTGAGCACTGCTAGGGATTGCTTTTGAGTACAGAGCCAGGAATGATCCTGAGCATTCTCTGGTATGGCCCAAAGCTCCCCTTTGCCCAAAGGGTTAGTGAAATTTAAGGTTAGTGAAAGTAAAGAGAAATCAGGATGGATAACTGAAACTAGGAATTGTTGAGAGGTAGAAAATATACTCAAGTAAATGGATAAATAGAATACTTTTTGGTTTAATATTTTATTTTTAACTCAGTATGATATCCGACAGATGAGAGAAATCATTCTGTATTATTCCAAGTGAAGTTAGTCTGCAAGAGAACGACAAACTGAGAACGATCTCTTTCATATGAGGGATAAAACAGAAACATAGTGTGGAAATACTTAATGTCCAAAGGCAACAGAAACAGAGAAGTGGTCTTCAAGAGGAAGCTTAATACAATTTTAAAAATAAAAAATAAATATTTCAAGGAATTTTTATATCCCTATACCTCAGTGTGTCCCTGTGATAATTATCTCTCTTATGTTCTAAGAATGCAAACTACTTCCTCTATTGGTATATATTGTTCTTATTTTTCGATTTTATCTTAGGTCTGTCTTCTGTGGGAGAACTTTATCATTTTGTTTCACTATTATTGGTGTAAAATTATGTCAATTAACAAGATCAAGAACATCACAACCTGGTGTAAAATATGATACTTTATTTCCTAATCCACTTGGTATGTGTCTAGTATCAGCAAGGAGTCAACCTGTTTTATTGTCTCCTTAATGAGTCGTATGATTTTCATTTTGTTAAAAATAAGACTGTCAGCGTTTGCAGGGTTGAGGCCTTCTGTTGATTTGATACAGTAAAATCTTATGCTTCATGAACCCATCCCATAAAATATCAGATTGAACTATGAGTAGGTTTTTGCTAAATTCTAAAAACTATTTTTTATTTATTTCCAAACAGAAGTATGTACTTATCACACACTCTAAATCTTGTTTTGCTTTGTAAAAATTAAAATAAGGAGTGATGGCAAAATGTATAATTGAATTGAATAGTGTTTTGGCGGAGATTTAAAATTTTGTTTCATATTAATAATTAAATTTTTGTTGTAGTCCATATCTTCTTTTTCTGTCTTCCACATAGCTTTCCATTATCCAATTGGTAATTTAGGAACAAGTCTTTATTTAAAGTATTCCTCCTCTACTTCTTTCTATATCCTTTCGCTGATTTTCATGTTTCACAGTTCCTTTATTTTAAAATGTATTATTTCTGTTCTAACTTAATTTTCTTTTTAGCGTTTTATTACTTTCTTTCCTATTTTTCTCCCCTTTTGTGAGACTGAATCTAAGTTCCTGAACTCTTTGGGGTCCTTTAACCTAGGTTAGTACAGCTTTTGTCAATAGTAAGTAAAGTAAGGGTCAATAGTAGGTGGGCATAAATGCTTTGACATGCAAAAATTTAGGATAATTCTGAGTGTGAGATGCAGAGTTAGATTCTAGGATGTAGTTCAAATAAGATGTTGTTCTAGGCTTCTCTGAAACTCCTGTAGAGAGATGGTCATGTCAAGTAGTAATAGTTCAAGATATGAATGACAGGATCTATTTTAGAGGGCTACAGAGGTTGAAAGACAGAGGAGGTATCTTGGAAGAAGGAGCTTGCTGATTTTTGAAAGGTAAGTAGTTGTAATTAGGAGTAATAAGGCCTGATGTTAGGTTGTACTAATGGATGAAGAGATGAGATGAGGATGGGGGTTAATTAAGAAGATGAACTCTGTACAACATATGACTGTTTCATAGACCAAAGTGATAACACAGGCGAAAGTTATTGGTTTTGCATGCTGCTGACTCAGGTTCAATCCCTGGCACAGTATACAGATCCCTGACCACTGGTCAGGGTGATATTGAGCACAGAATCAGAAATAATCCCTTAGCTCTTCCTAGTGTGGCTCAAGAACAAAAACAAAAAATATGGAAATAAAGAAGGATGTATGATTGCTTAAATGTGGGGTGTTGGAAAAGAAGGGAGTTACCAGCTCCATTTTTGCCTCACTAGCTTAGTGATGTAAGAATTAACGGGAAAGAATAAGTTGAGAGGGACAGATGAGTATGATGTGAGGGACAGTCATTGCTTCTTTGTCACCATTCCTTCTTCCCTTTGGGAAAGAAGAATTTTGCATCATAGAACAACCTAACAAAAATATTTTCCTTAGAGCTGTCTTCTGGGTTTACTGAGGTTTCCCGGTGTCTATCTGTCAGGCGGTTTGATGTTTTTCTCTGCTCCATTTTATTTTTTCGTTCCTTTCCTTTCTAAGGACAATCTTTAGTAGAATTATCGGAATGCATCTTTTTAGTATCTGCTTTTGAAGAACACTACCTGTAATAAGAATAGGGCCATGGAGTTTTTGTCAGGTTTCTCAGTTTCCCATGTGCTTTTAACTTTTGGAATTCTAGAAGGAACAAGTGAGAGAACTAATACAGAATTAGTGTGAAAAGGGTCTAAACTTGCACCTTAATTAATATTGGCCCAATAGGACAAGGTGTGTGAAATTAGGTTGGGAAGAAATGAAACTGAGAGAACAAATGAGCAGTGGATTTTATGATTGGGTTAAGGCACTTCTAATTTCCAAGGGGGCTTTAGTTTAAAACCAACATATTGTAGTAATTGTTCTAACTAGGAGCTTCTTTAAAAAAAATCATGGGAAAGTTTGAAGCAAGTTTAGTTGCTGTGAACTGGAACACTTTAATCTGTTATTAAATAAATGCCGTGTACTAATAATATAATGATACCTCGCATTTAGATTGCATATTTATTTTCCCCAAGATATTCCTATAGCACTCTAACACAATGTCTTTTCTCCCTCTTACAGCTGAATTTTCTCAAGTGGGGGAAGGAAGAATAGAGATAATTGAATCTTTAGTAGTTAATGTCCCATTCCTTGATTCAACTGCTTCCCCAAACCACCTGTATTAAGAACTCTGGAAGAGTACAAGAAATGATTTTATTTTCCTGACAGAGGAGGTTTTAAGAAAAGAAATAGGATAGTTTGTATTTATAAGGCTCTGAGGAGTTTGTAGGGATAAGGAATTGAATGCACAAATAGAATACTGTCTGATCATCAAAAATTGATACTGCATCCTAAGATAGTCTCAATTATTAAAAAGCCATCATTATTGATATTTGCATATTTGAATAGTGTGATTAACAGTTATTCTGTGAGACATTTAATATAAGCTATTTCATTATGCATTTCACAATTTTCTAGGTGGTAGTTTTTCTGTTATTGTGTAGAGTTGAAAATGCAGGCTCTTAAAGGAGAGGTAGAAGGTCTGGAAGCTGGTAAGGGACAGTACTGGAATTTAAATTAGGGAGATACTTTAGTCCAAAGAAAGATAGAACTTCTAACCACATTTGTTAGTGTTTCCCTAATTGCTCTTATCTGAAACTGCTGAATTAACTCTACAGATGACACTCGTGTGTGTGTGTGTGTGTGTGTGTTGTGTGTGTGTGTGTGTGTGTATGGGGGGAGTGGGGTGAGGAGTGCTTGAGGGTCTACTGAAATAGCCCCTAATTGAACAGCTTGCTGAGTATGCTAAAAACAAAACAGCTTCACCAATAAAGCTCTAGGTTTCTATCAAGTGTTCCATCTTCTCAAACTCCCCCTTCATGGAAATCTTTGACTACTCCAATAACGCTCAGGGAAGAAGATTTGACATCTTCAAGGATGACAACAAAAAATAAAGGAATAATAAACAATAAACATTGCACAACGATGCTAATTCATGCCCCAAAGGGAAGACAACAGGAAAAACCTAGAGTTTGCCAAATGGAAAAACAACTAAACTGGTAGAGACAGAAATGTTAATTTAGACTTCAAGATGATAAAAGACTTGTTATAAACAATGGGAATTGGAAAAAATAGTTGTATTCAGCTAAATCCCACAGATATATGTAAGCAGCTAACTCCCACTGAGATAGATGGATGCATCAGTTTCTTCATTTTAATGAAGACAATTAGATTTTGCATGTTCACAGGGCTCTCTGTGTTCAAGTTCTTTTCTGGATGATACTGATGAAGCAACTCATTAAAAAATTTTCAAATGCTTACACTGCAATCAGGGCAAGCAGTGAGTGGGCTCAATATGGAAAGCGCATGGCTGTGTGCTGTAGGTTTAATACGTTCTCTCTTAGTGCCTCATGGGAGGGAGGGAAACGTACATACAATAGCTGACCCTATTTTTGGATCCTCGCTTGGCCATTATTATTATATGTTTGTTGAATATTGTTATCCCAGAAGCAATCTTTCCCAAATTGCTACTTTCTACATTTGATATTATTTAGAACAATGTACAATTAGCCACAGTTATGCATGGAGAACTTTTCTTCAAAGTAAATATGATAAACTTTGGTAGCATGAGACCCTTAGAAATAATGCTTGATTGAGGCTGCTTAGTTTAGTAATTTATTTATCAGTTTAAATGATCCCAGTCATCTTTTCATCTGTCTACATCCATTTGTTTTGTGAGTATATTGGGGTCGAAATCAGCCTCTCATTCATAGGAATATTTATCTATATCCACAGATGCATCTGACGTTGTGTTTGATACTGCCTCATGCTAATCCATAAGGAAAATTTTCCTCTCTAATTAAATTGCTCTGACTGTCTTGCTGAGAGATATGTTAATTTGTATTGTTCTGATGTAATTACTTTTAGTTTTTCTCTCTCTAACCAGATTTTCAGCTATTAAGATATATTAACAAGGTTCCTGCTTCTTTTTATAAGCTTGCCTCTTTTCTCTATTCCAGTCACCAATAAATGATTTAAAAAGTTTCCTTTGCACAGAAGTCAGAGTTAAATAAATATTTGTTATATAACTTTGTATGGTTGTGTTTTCAGCCAAATGAAGAAGTAGCCTTGAAGAGAGAGTCTTGTTCCAAGTTGGTTGAGTTTTAAAAATGAATAAAAAGTGAAAAAGCAGTTTTAAACCTTTGTAGGATATTGATTCCAAGTAGGTGTCCTTTGTCCTCACACTGAAATTGATGATGACCTGCCATCAGCACTGTGTCAGAAGATGCTATTTTAGTAGCGTGGGTAGAATAAGGGGAATCTATACTGGTGAGTATAGATAAAATAGGTACTCTCCCGTGACTCTTCCCACTAAACTTCTCATGATTGAACTTTTCCCCCTTCCTGGCTCTGTACTCATGAATGACCCCTCGTGATACTCAGAGGACCATTTGTGGAGTCAGGGATCTGAACCAAGGTCACCACAGGCACATACACTCCAAGTTCCCTTATCTCTTCTACTGTCTTTCCAACACCTTATGATTTCATTTTTGCCATTTAAATTGTTTGTTTATCACTGTTTTCTCCTTTATGTTTTTACTATCATCTTTTCTACTTCATGTTTTCATATGAACCTAAATTGGTTCAAAGGGGTGCCATTCTTTTTCTTTCTTTTCTTTGTAGAATATGTCTCAGGGGAAAAAATGCTTTCTTCCATTGGCCTCCTCTCAGAGACCTCTCTGTGGTTTTGTCTCCTCAGAAATTATAAAAAGTGTATTTTAAATATGATGGTTGTATAATTTAGAGTGCGTTAAACCCATATCTTCCATTTACAGTTTAAGTAATTTATACCCTCCACCTACCCCTTCCTTTTCTTAAGTGACTTCTGGGCCATTTCACTGGAAACTAGTAGAGGGAAAATCATGGGTATAGCCAGTCATTGCTGATTGATTATTTCATACTTGTGAAACAATTTTCTGTACCAATTATGTCTTTGCAGTTGACAGAAGCCATTTAGTCTAATGACCATAATAATTAATTTTCATTATGAAGAAGATTGGTTAATGATGCTGAAGCCTAGATTTCATTATGGAACTAAAACAAAAACTTGCCACAGTTCCAAAACATAACTTTCAAGTTTGTTAAATCAGAGAATAAATGCAATTATTACTTTTTAAAGAGTCAACTGAGGCAGTTAGGGTGAAAGTGTGAAGTGCTATAGTGGAGAAGTTTTCTGTTGCTTTCTGCCTTGAGAAGTCAGATAAGATTCTCAAAAAGAGCATCAGAATCACCTGGGAGCTCATTAGAAATGCAAAATTATGAACCCTGACATAGGTCAAGAGGATCAGAAGCTCCAGGAATGGTACTCAGCCTTCTTCATTTTCACAAATCTTTCACGTGACCACTGACGTAGGTTAAAGTTTAAGAACTACTGATACAGAGAATGGAGAAAACATGATAAAACTGGCCTTCTATATTTTTTAAAAAGCTTTCCTTAATCAGGGTGTCAGAGATGATCTAAAGACTTTGATTTTTTTTAAAAAGGAAACCCTCATCCACTGCTGGTGGGAATTTCAACTGGTTTAGCCCTTTTGGAAAGCAATATAAATACTTCTCAAAAATCTAAGAATTGAGTTTCTGTAAGATTGAGAAATTCCACTCTGGGTATAGGCTTCCAAGGGCCTCAAAACTATACATAAAAGATATTTGTATTCATGTGTTCATTGCAACACTATTCACAATTGCAAAAATCTGGGTATAACCAAAATGCCTAAGAACAGATGAGTGGGTAAAGAAATATGGTATATATACAAAATAGAATACTACTTGGCTATTAAAAAATGATGAAATCATGCAATTTTCAATGATCTTAATGGATTTGGAGAGTATCATGTTGAGTGAAAGCAGAGGGACATATATTCTGCTTATGTGGCAAATGAAAAGCCATAGTAAGGGAATAACAAATGGTACAAAGCAACAGGATCTAAGAACTGGTCTACAGAATGAAACTTCCAATACCAGTGAGAAATGGAGAGTGGGGTGGAGGTGATGAGGTGAGGGGTTGGTACTCTAATACAATGGTGAATAGAAGCTGGCAGTACAGCGGAGTATCTGGTATGTGCATAATACCCTCCTCTGACAGCATTGCAAAATGATAAATCACAGTGCCTAAATAAAATGAAACCAAACTGAAGACCAATATTTTTAAAACTAGTTAACTGCTGCATATTTGGATGGTTAGATCAAGCTAGATCAAGCTAAATTTGATCTAACATTTGATCTAATTGTAACAGGAACAAGCTAGAATTCAGAGCAGAGATCCACAATTTGGGTAAAGGATTCTTTTAACTACCAAACATTCAGTATACAGAATTCAGTGAGTCTATGATCCTGGTGAAATTGCTGGAAATTTAGCTCAATTTTCTTTTAAAATAAATACTAACAAATACACATTTTGGACTAAGACCCGTGAAGGTCCTCAATTTTCAGCAGTGATCAGAAAGAAACTTTACTTGACACCTGGAGTGAAGAGGCAAGCAGTTAACAAACAAGTCCTTATTGCCATGTGGAATTACATGTGACAATAAATGAAAGGTGAAAAGGGAATAAGGAATGATGGGATGTGGCCCTCCCGTTGATCATCGATTTGCTCGAGTGGGCCCAGTAACGTCTCCATTGGAGACTTTGTTGTTACTGTGAAGGGCTGCAATTTTATATAGTTGATCAGTGAAGTCCTTGAAGATGAGCAAGCATCTCAGTTCAGTAGGAGAAAGGCAAGAATATATATATATGCATTTCAGACAAAGTGACCAGAATATGACGTGTGGTTGATATGTTTATAATCTGGGTTTCATGCAGAGTCAGAAATCTGTATAAGTTTATAAAACTAAAAATGAATCAAAAATGTACTTGGCTAATTCCACTTTACCATTCTTCCTATTACCTATATTTCTGCAGATGAGACTGATCTGAAAAGACCTGATTTTTTGTTTGTTTGTTTATGCTGAATACAAGATCCGGCTTATGCTTGATGGCAAAGTTTTTATATTACACCCCAAACTGGGACATTTGTTTGGGGGCAGTTGCAGTTTATTTCTTTTGGTTTTTGATTTAGTAGTTCAAATGAAAGTCATGGTTGTGTAACATTTGACGATGAAAAGAAGAAATAGGGAATAGATAGAGCTTCTTTTTTATATTTAGCTAATGTTTTAATGTTTTAAATTGAATTACCATGAACTACCGTTACAAAGCTTTCATGTTTTTTAGTCATACAATGATCAAACACCCATCCCTCCACCAGTGTACATCTTCCCCACCAATTTACACAGTATTCCCTCCCCTCCACCCCATCCCTGCTTCTATGGCAGATAATATCCCCTTACTCTGTCTATACTTTTGGGCATCAAGGTTTGCAATCAGATTACAGATAATGAGATACCATCATATTTGTTCCTTTATCTACTTTCAGCAGCAATCCCTCCAACCATCATTGACTTAGTGATCCCTTCTCTTTCCCAGATGCTCTACTATTGTCTATGGTGTCAGAAAAATTTAACTTTATTTACTGAGTATCTCCTATGTTCCAAGTTATGAGCTCAGTTAATCACCCACGGTCACGGTCCTCCCGTTGTTTATCGATTTGCTCGAGCGGGTCCAGTAACGTCTCCATCGTGAGACTTGTTGTTACTGTGCTTGGCATATTGAATACGTCACGGGGAGTTTGCCAGGCTTTGCTGTGCAGGCGAGATACTTTCAGTAGCTTGCCGGGCTCTCCAAGAGGGGCGAAGGAATCGAACTCGGGTCGGCCATGTTGGCTGCGTGAAAGGCAAAGGCCCTACCGCTGTGCTATCACTCCAGCCCTTAATTACCCAGGTTTTGTTTTTTCGAAATTCTTTTCTTTCAGATGGGGTATTGGAAAGTTAATGGAATGGGCTAGAGCTCTTCCTTTGCATGCAGGAGCCTGGGGTTTGATGCCTACTATGCCAAGGTCCCCAAACACTGCCAGAAGCAAGCCCTAATTACTGAAAGAAAAATAGCTCTGCAGTGGTGGCTGGGTGTAGCCCAATGCAACAACAATAGCTAGAAAAATATTTTTTCAGGAGTGTTTTTTAAAATTATACAGCAAGGAAATGATAAAACTGAAATCTGGATCTTTTCTATCAAATCTAAAGTTTGCTCTTATTGTGCTATGAGTTAACCTGGACTAGGATGGGTAAAAAATATGGCAATATGAAATATGAACACAAGACAATGTGAAAAAGCAACTCTTTCAAAGCTATTAATAAAGCAAAAATAGTGGGTCTGCTCTCCCTGATTGAGCTGGTCTTATTTTCTAAGGGCTAACCAAGAGTTATAAGTATTTCAATTCTCTGCCCTTTGAAAGATCAGATTGGCAAGACTAAGTGCTATAGGATAATTAGTCAGCAACATAATAAATTAAGTGGTATGGCATCTCATTTCATATTGTCTACTTTCAGAGCTTGCCATACTTGGAATTATAATCATAAAACTTTCAAACTACAGAACTGCCTGAGAAACTCATATCAATACGAGAATGACCCTCATAGTTCTAATTGGTTTCAGTTTATTCAAATTGACTTCATTTCTAATTTGCTAACACATATTGTTCAAATGTAGTGTAGTGCCTTGAATGTAAGACGTCTTCCCTGCCTTTGCTCCCCCTCTTCATTGCTTTTCCTGCTCCTTTTCATTTGCTTTCTTCTTCCTCCCTCTTGTTCCTTCTTTTATTCTTATAGTTCCAGACTTGATTATAACCTTATCACTTTCATGTACACAATACAGATATTATGATACCCACTTTACATGTCATTGAAAATATCATTTCACTTTTGATCTTTGTGAAAGTAGAGAGAAAACTATATTTCACAGGGTGAATTTCCTTGTGCCTTTATATTCACCAGTATCAATACAAATTCTTGGGTTCAACTTTGGATACTGATTTACAGTGTGTATTGATAGTAATAGATTTATTATGGTTAAAATCAAAGCATGCTTGAAAGTGCTAATTAATATTTTCACTTAGGTAGTTCACCATGTTTCATGTTTATTATGGGAATAACGACAAAACCCATGTATGACTACTTTAAATACAGTACTTTAAATGATAGAATTATATGCTTGAAAGACAAAGCTTTGTGGATTAGATTTTGTGGAATTAGATTTGCTTGGTTTCTGTCAAAGATCCAATGTTGCTGTCTTGAAATAGGAGTACATATATACTCTTGAGTAAGAGTTTTTAGAAAGGCTCTTCTCTGTTTTTTTTTCCCAGTAGATTATACTTGCTATTCTATAATGCATTTGAATCTTTCTGATGTGGGAGAATGGCATGGTGTGTGTGTGTGTGTGTGTGTGTGTGTGTGTGTGTGTGTGTGTGTGTGTAACAGATTAGGTAAACCCTTTAGATTACGTGGTCAACTAGGAGCTTGTACTTGGAAACAAGTAGTTCATTGATTTCTGTAGTCTGACTTCCATGAACACAATTAATGGCTAAAATGTATTGTTTGAAAAGTTTTGGTTTTACAAAAATGAAGGAATTAAGTATGGAGTCATATTTTCTCCCCAGAGTAGTTATATTACCAGACACTTCTGTTCATGTGATAGTTGGCACCAGTTTACATTGGGGGGAACATGCTGTTAGATTAGACAATACCTTTTCCAAAAGATTTTCTAATAATGAAACTGTGAGAGAAGAACAGAAAAACAAGCTCCTTGTTTCTCATATAATAATCACTGTCATTGTCCAGATTATAACAAGGTTGAAATTTTATGATCAGGTAATTCTTGTTGAAGGCAGTGTTTCCACATAGTTTGGGGAGAGGAAAAACAACAAACTTGTTCAATAGCTGAGATAACACTTGAGGTGCAGAGTAGTTCCTTTCCAAACATGTTTTGATTATGAAGCATCTGAATTGTCAAAGAACCTATTTAATTTATAGGAAGGTTGTTGCAACACCAATTTAATTAAAATGAATGGTGCCATCACTGTGAAGGGATATTAACATTGTCACCTCTTTTATTTTCCTCAGTGGCCACTCTTCACAAAACAGAGAGTGACACATGAACACAGGAGTTTTACCTTTACCTGGTTTGGAAGCAGGGTAAGGGCAAGTGGTAGAATTCAAAGCTGAGAACTTTATTGTAGTTGCAGCTTTTGTAGTCCAAATGTTTCAGTTGGTCTAAGATTGTGCTTTTCTCTGAAGACCTTCTGTCAAGTGTAGTTCAATGAATGGGCATAAAACCCAAGGTGACACAGGAATGACAGGAGTTGCAGTTTTATTATTTACTCTTCAAAGCCCGCAATATGATGTCTGTTTCTTCTTCATGTAGTAATAGAGTTGAGGAATATTTACTTAGTACTTGTAAAATTTTCAGCTGGGTCCAGACTAGGACAATACTTTTAGTTTTCTGCCGCTGGTGGGTGGGAAGTGAGGGGGCATCCTTATTTGCCTATCTGGCAATGCTATTGTAAGTTATATTTATTGACTGGAAACTTGGCGAGGCAAATATTTTTTTATGGTAACAAGACACTACCCTCATTTTTTTTTCTTATAAGATTCCACAGCAACCAGGTGGAACATACTGAATAATGATTATATTTTAAGCCATGGCTTAAAGCTGTTTATTTATAATATATGAAACAAAAGAAAAAATCATGCAAGTCTAGATTTCTGTAGTAGAATTAACTAAATCAAAAGCAAGTCCTTTCTTTTCTTTCTTTCTTCTTTCTTTCTTTCTTTCTTTCTTTCTTTCTTTCTTTCCTTCTTTCTTGCTGAGTGGGGGGGGTGAGTTTCAACTTTATTGAAACTCATTCAACTTTCCAAGAACCAGAAATTAGCTTCCTGTCTTGACTGTTTGGAATTACTTACTGTCATCTGTTTCAGACATTAAAGGATGTGATTTAATATAAGCAGTAAGGCCTCTCTTCCTCATTTGGCAGGTGTTAATTATTTAAACACTACTCATTTTAATTTGTTTCCAATCAGTCCTTTGAGTGATTTGCTTTACAGGTTTTTATTATGTGCATTTCTTTTTTAAAAAAATCTAAAGTAAAAAGCAAGCTAAAGTCCTCACACCTCCGTGAGCAATCCATCTATTGATAGGTGGGGTGAGGAGAGGCTGTATTTCACATATTATGATCTTCATGATCTCTACTGATGGAATATAATATACAATATATCATTTTTATATTCTTTATAATAAAAAGTTGCTCTAGGCACAAAGCCTGGAGTTCCTGCATGCTAATGATCTTCACTGAATGGGGACAGCCTTTGCATTTCCTGATCTGTCAATTAGGAATGAGCCACAGACATCCAGAGTAATTGAAAATATAGGAAGGACATTTCTCCTAATGAAATAACTTCTTTCTTACATTCTGAATATAATCCTCTGTGTAAAATCTTGCTGCTTTATTCCCTCTAGCTAAACTGGACTCTGCTCCATGATGACACTTGGTTTACACAAAATATTTGACACATAGTTTATTGGGTTTACATTTCTCTCTATAAACTGCTTGTCAGGGCTTTCTGTGTTCACCTGTTTGGCTCTACATATAGAAAACCAGTTTTTTTTTTTACTGGGAAGAAGCTGCCTGGTGTCACAGAATTTGGGCACTAGTCTAAGAGTTCAATAGAAACCTTTTTAGAGGGGTAACATTTTAATTTGAAAAGCAGAGGGATAAGAAGAGGGAGAAAAACCTTTCACAATCCCTCTGGGAAAGGAAAAACCTACAATCCAATTTTTTTTCAGTTGTATACAACGAAGTAATTTCATCTCAGTGTGAAATGGAAAAGGTGGGTGTTTGTTTAGATTGAGGCCACTCAGTAATGATTTTAACACTCATTGGAATCTTTTAGCCAAAGTATTCCAGGAATAAAGTCTGTAATGAACACTTACCTCCCAATTAAAATTTTGGTCCCAGTGAATGTTACCTGATACTTTGCTGTTTTCAGTTTTTAAATCTTTGCTCCTTCTTTAACTTCTTGATTGGTGGCCTAGCTCATCATTTTCCCAGTGAAATTATTCTCCCATTGTTCATCAACAATAGAACTACAGCAGCTGACCTTTCACACTAAGAATCAGGGTCATCAAACTCACTAGCACTATGAATTTGAAGTCTAGAAGAATCGACTGAAATTTTTGATGCGATAGCTTCATTCTCTTGACTGAATTAAAAGAGCATCGCTCAGTCTTTGTAAATAAAATGTTAATAAACAAAAGTCTTAACTGTTTCAAACATGACTCAGATATCTGATAACTGTTATTCAGTTAGCTATTTTCCAAATATCTGGGATCACTTTCATTTTGGTGATAAAAGGATGCCTGTGGTTGTA
The DNA here is from genome assembly GCF_029834395.1 of Sorex fumeus. NCBI lineage: Eukaryota > Metazoa > Chordata > Mammalia > Eulipotyphla > Soricidae > Sorex > Sorex fumeus. Next base: position 64,886,965 of record NW_026606059.1, read on the forward strand.
GTGGTAGTAAAAGTATGCAAGTGTAAAATGCACTTTGTAATGAAAAGCAAAATATTCTTGCTTGTTCTTTTTCTTATGTCTACAGAGCTTGTGAAGATAACATGTGGGGTTGCTTCATTGGAAATCATCACAAGATTTGTGGTAGTGGGTGGAGTGATTCATTTAGATGAAAAAAAAGAATGCGAAATAAGGCCTTTGAAAACATTTCAATATTTATTTATTTATATATATATATATATATAATTTTTTTACTTCACACACAGTGATGTTCAGGGGTTACTCCTGGCTTTGCACTCAGGACTCACTCCTGGCAGTGTTCGGGGGACCATATGGGATGCTGAGGATCAAACCAAAGTTGGCCACATGCAAGGCAAATGCCCTATTGACTGTACTATCACTCTGGCCCCAATTTTATATTTTTACTTGTTCATTTATTCAGTAAATGTTAACTGGTTGCATTCTCTGTGTTACAAGGGTAAATACTGGTTAAGCAATCTAGTTCACATTCCAGTCAATCAGGCAAACTTGTGAACCAACAATGTTAACCTTATAGGATAGCATTATATATATATATATATATATATATATATATATATATATATTTATAATAGAAATTATTAGGAAGTTTAGGAAATTTTTCTAGAAGGGGTATTATGGAGTAGAGATTGAGAATGAGGCTGAATGAGACCTTAGATGTTACTGAAATTTCTGGTTTGTTTAGTTCTAGTTGTAGGTATAGAGTAAGAGAAAAGATGCTTTTTGTTTATTTTTTGCCTTTAATTTTTGTGTGGTAGTGGTAGAGGTAGGAGGTGCAAGCATGAGGCATGGTTAAAATTTTAGAGATTTTACATAAATTGACAATCCAAGAACGTACTTGGGTTATGTGGTGTTCGTGTGTGTGTGTGTGTGTGTGTGTGTGTGTATGTGCGCATGCACATGTGTGTGCATGTGTTAGACAAAATTGCACATATCATGTCTACTAAATTATTTATCTTGGTAGGGTAGCTTTATTATCCTAGAAAATTAAATAATAGGTATTATATAAGTCTTATTTTGGGACATAGGCATCAGGGGCAACTCAAAATTGCTTTAAGCAGAGTTCCTGAAATACCTCTATCTCCCAATTGCCTCGGAACAATTGTTTCTCCAGAACAGACTCTTGACAAATTCTAGACTTGTGAGAAGTAAAATAGTCTAGAGTGATAATTGCTTAACTCCTTTAAAAATCCTTGTGGGTTATTGTAATGGCAAGTACTGGAATCTTAGAGTGTATTTTTCATTATTATGGAATGGGCACAGCAAGGTTTAATGGAAAGAACATTGGACCAGAAATTGGAAAGTTAGGGTAATAGTTTTAGTCGTATCATTGACTAGTCTTCGAAGTTGTTAGGGAACCCAAGCCTTTTTTTTAATCTTTTAAATGGGGAGAATATAGCCTGCTCTACAATGCTCTGATAATTAAGTGAAGAACATTTCATAAATTGTGACTATTTTTCAGCTGTAAATCATTACCATTATTACTACTGCCTTTGTTCACTCAGATATGAATGTTATAAATGTTTAGTAAAGGTCCATAATATTTGTTATGAATTTTAATTAAGGGGTCAGAAAGATAGTACAGGAGTCAAATCATCTTGTATGTGGAGAACTCTTGTTAGATCTTCAACACCACATCTTTCCTTTAAGCATTGTCAGAAGTGGTCCTAGAGTCAGGAGTAAGCTCTGAGCACAACTGGGCATGCCTTCCCATTACCCAACATTGAATTTAGAGATGCTGAGTTCCTTTTCCAAAGCTTGTGGGATGGGTAATTATAACTTAGATAATGAGTCTTCCTCTGTTATGTATAGCAAATTCTAGGAAACTTATTCCTGAGTCAATGGAAGGCAAATAAAAGATTACATTGTAAATAGATGAGAAATTCTCTTATCCCCTCAGTGGGTTTAAGACATAAGAGAGCTTTTCAGGGAAAATGAAGTGCTTCATTTTTCTGGTTGAGGTTTACTTTTAAGTGGAAGCTTTCCATTTCTTTGTCACTTATGGTATTTAAAACACAATTTTATTACCCATGGTATCAAATAACTGTGTATTATCCAACTTTCAAAAGGTACTGTATCTGGATTGTTATTAAAATGTCATTATGATTTTATCACTTTAGGGTTGGATGTTTAATCTGAGTAAATAAACATAACTGTACCCTCCTCCTACATTATAGGTTTGTGCCTAACTCTTCTCTTTGGTATATTACTACTAACTACTAAATAGATGTAATTCTGCTTGATTCTAACATAATATATATATATATATATATATATATATATGAAACCCTTGTTATGACTTGTCTTTAGAATTCACACTTTTTAAAATTTTCTGTCAATTTAAAGTATTACAAGCTAAACTTTATCTTTGGTTCTTGCCCTTTTATATAATCACATAAGCCAGTTCTAGGTGAATTTATGTTTTGGTGCTGCTTGACTTTCTGTATCTATTTTTTCAGATTTGGGAGCCAAATACAGATGGGAAATTGAATAAAGCCTGCTTTGGCTTCCAAAGTACAAGAAATATATCCAAGCTACCTCTTCTCTTATGGAAAATTGGGAAAAAATTAATAAGAGGAGAACAAATATGTTTTTAAAGGAGTGTGATTTTTTTAAAGGACAGAAAATTTCAATCATTTCAAGATATCAGAGTGATCCTTTAATCCAAAATGTCAAAAAAATCAGTTGACTGAATCATGAGAACAGCTTTTATGTATCTATTTATTAAAGTCCTATGATTTATAAAGTCATTTATAGTAGAGTTTCAGGAAGACAATGTTCCAATTCCTGTTTCACCATCAATGTCAACTTCCCTACTCCAGTGTCTCTGGTTTATTTCCTTTCCCCCTTGCACCCATTCTTTCTTCTTGGCAGACATATTTTTAAGTTTGGTTATTGTAGTGTGGGCCTCATGCTCTGTGGTTTAGATATATGCCTATACCTCCCCTCTAGAATACTGATATACCCACGGTTTGTGACCCTGCACTGCCCCTGTTTGACTCTTTTTATTTTCACCCTTAACATTTTTCCTTCCTTGTCCTTCTCATTTCTGATCTGAGGTCAAGAGAAATCTAGGAATACATCTCGTTTGATAATTTGCATTCCCTTGTCCCTTGTCCTATTAATTTAAGTACCCCATATAAGTGAGATCTTTGGTATTTGTCATTCTTTTGAATTATTTCACTTAACATGGTATCCTCCAGTTCCATCCAAGTTGCCGAAAATTGCATGATTTAATCTTTCCATGCAGCTGCATAATATTCCGTTGTGTATACGTCCCATACCTTCATTATCCACTTATCTTTCTTTGACACTTGGGTTGGTTCCATATCCTAGGTATTGTATTGAGTATATACATTTTTTCCCTTTTTAATCGAAAGCAAATGCAGGCAGGAATCCTGTTCTAAATGGAATCTTGTACCATCTTTGTTCCCCAGCTTGTGCTCTTCTACTTGAAGTTAGAGAAAGATCCAAAGAGGAAAGAGCCATGGAACAAGAAAAATGTCAACTTAAGGATGAGGTGTTAATGGAATTTATCTCAGATTTTAGTTCATGGAAAAGAGATCATCCAATGTTATGAACTAATAAATGGGACTAGATTGCTTAAGGACTGGTGAAGATTTAAAAACTCTTTGGGTTATTTCCTCAGAATTGCAGTAGGTTTTTATACAGTTGTTCCAGTTTAAGATACAATAGGTTGAAGAGCAAATGAGTGATTTTGAATAGTTCATTTTTACACCTGTTAAGAATTAGTACATTTCATCTTTTCTCCTTGTAGAGTGCCTCCAAATATGTAGATATTGTCTTGTCATGGATGTTACAAATTCGTTGCACATAGGACTTAAAAAAGCAACTTGACTAGTTGTTATTGTAAGGATAATCACCCAAGTTCAAAACACCTGGAATCCTCATCAGTCCTTGGGAAACACTGTGACCATTATCTTTTGGGTCATGTGAGCTAATTGTGCAATAACCCTTTATTTGGGACTAATAAAATCAGAACCTCACTGGAAAATATGGTGCTTGCCCATTGGACTATTGCATATGTACAGTACTGCTTTCATTAAAAAGGCAGAAACTCTTCTTTTGGAATATAATAAAAATGTATTCATTAAAGGTTGGAATGTTTTTGAGTAAGTTTATGCAGTGTGTGTGTGTATGTTTGCACGTGCATGTCATACACACATGTGGATATATACACATATAAGGTGGGTAGGCACATCACTTTATAAAAAAAATTTAAAAAAACTTGAAAGACGTGACACCCAAAGTATTGTGCTGTGGATATGCATGAGGATGTTTTTGGTTATAGCGAGGACAGCTTGTCTCCATCCCATTTCAACATAGTAGGCAGGAGACACCATAGCTGAATTTCTCAAGAGGCAAGGACTATCTTTTTCAATGTCACTGGATTGATCCATCATTAAGATGTTCCATGTTTTTAAAAGAGGGACTGTTTACTGACAAACAGAATGGTATCTTAAAAAATCTCAAAAGAAACGATCTAGGGGAAAGGAGACAGAAAGAAAACAAAAGTATTGTTTTAGAAAACACTACCACATTTTAGTTATATTTTAATTCCAATAAGTAGCAGTTATTTCCATAGTGAGAAATTGTATGTCCTTGATAAAACTCTCTGCTAACCCCTTTTGATGTTCTCTCATGCCTGATTTCCAGTGACATTGTTGTCTGTATAATTCACCCTCCACTCATCTTGTTTTGATCTGATCTTTGCTCATTGTTTTAATCCTTTGCTGCAGTTTGATTTGTTTTGTTAACCAGAAGCACACAATATAGTTGAGCATACAATACTCCTTTGCATCTTATTTTTTCTCAGCAGAGTAGGTGCTAAAAATACTGTCTGCTGACTTGATTTCCTATAGAATAACCAGTAGAATTAAAGAAGTAGTTTGCTTCTTTCCGTAGCAGTAAACAGCCATTAGTTTGTTATGGTAAGGTTGCCTAAGGGCAAGTTTTCAGACTAAAAGTGAGTGTGAGCCATCTATCAAGGAAACAGAATTATTTAGCACAATAAACATTTTGTTGTACATTTGGCCTAGTGGAAATTTTTTTTGTCTCTCTCTAAGGCTCCAATTCTTCAAATAATGATTTACCTCTTATTCCCTGTGTTTATATGTTCCTGGTTAACAGGGAAATATGTCTAACATAAAAAAGCCTGAAAATGCACTCTAAATGTAGACTAATGGTGAGTGAAATGCAAGGATAATTTTGAGGGTGTCTCTTTGAAAAATATCAATAAACATTCCAACATGAATCCAAGGCTACAGGACTAAGATCTAAGGGTGAAGGTTTACACTAAGCTCTGTAAATGATTAAGATTGCAGGTTGCTCCAAGCATCAGCCTTTGGTGTGCAGAAATATTTCTGCTTACAGGGTATGCCACAGTGGAGAGTACTGCCATCCAGTGAGCCTCATGACCCTGGAAAGTTTCAAGAATTCCTAATCAGTTGATTTTCTGTTTATAGGCTAATTCCATTTCCTATTCTTAAGACTGAACGAAAAACCATCAGTGCTTAAAAAAAAAACAGCTTAGAATTCTTGCTTTTATCTTAGAGAATGTGATTATTAATGGCTATTTTAGCAGAGCTTTTAAATTTGGAGGCATGCCCCCTCCTTTCTTATTCATGAAATCCTGAAGCTGCAGTCAGTAAGCCTTCTCCTTCTTCCAGACTCTTCCTTCTTGCTTTCAGACCCCGAGGCAAGCCTTTCATCCTCCTTCTGGATGAAACAGGGAAGTTAGTTTGAGACCTGCAGCTTTGTGTGTGTGTCATAGGAAGAGATCCAGACTTCTTTAATGCCGCAGCACCCATTGGTCAATCCATCTCACTCTTTTTGTAAGCCATCCCTCTAAAGTCCCTTGGCACTCCTTTCCTTGAAACCAAGGCCCAAGGAGGTCAGACAGTCTCTCTAGCTTTGCCAAGCATCACTCAGCCCCAGCTGAAGTAATGTTTACATATATGATCACTCCATGCCATTTAAAATATGTAATGGATACTGTGAAAACAATAGACATATTCAAGCCCCAGTGCTGTGCACAAATGAGAGAAATATTCCAATACTCATATCAGAGCTTAATAGGTATAATTTTGCTCACGATAGAGTAATATGCAGCAGCTTTCCCCAGACTGCTGGGTAAAACAAAGAAGTGGTTGTCAACTTTTTCAGAATCAGATGTTAATGATATTTCGTGTCTTTGTTGAGTCTGTGGAAAGTAGCTACTGCACCTCGAAGGGAAATGACTTCCATACCAACCGCCCTCAGCCAAAGTCATTCGGACTGAGAAAGCTGGACCGAGTCCATATTTACATTGCAGAGAGAGGTGTGAAAGAAGATTTCAAGACAGAATTGACTGAGCAGCCTCCCATTTGCTTTATCCAATGTTCAGTCTTATCAATGAGCCACGAGGGGTCTTATTATTTCCAACATATCGGAGGGGAAAATGATAATGTAAACAAAGGCCGACGTGTTTTGGCAAAGGAGGCAAGTGTTTTCTGCATTTCATGTATTTTTGGAAACCTCTGAAATCCCGAAGTCATACATCTTCCAAGGTTTGAAGGAGGGTTTATTCAAGCACTGACTCTACAAGCAGCTTGAAGAGCAGTAACTTTGCTCTATCTTTTGAAGTCAGCTGCAAATATCCTCATTTTCTTAGGGCTGGTTATAAAAAGTTGCAGGTACAAGATTATTTATTTTGTAGTTCTTTCTACTTCCTCCTTTTTCATTATTAAAGTTTGTCTTCCTTTCTACTAAAGTTTAACTTGTTTTACTGAAAAGATCATAAGCCTAATTTCAAGTTCACTAAGAGAGTTTTGTCTCTACCGTCCTCTGCTCTACCCATTCGATATGCCAGACACAGTAACAACAAAGTCTCCAATGGAGACGTTACTGGGCCCGCTCGAGCAAATTGTGAAAATTAGACTACATTTAAAAAAATTTTACCAGATACATGCATTATCATTCCAATGCCAAATTTTTAGACACAATACCACTGTTAATATTCTCATAGAGAGAACTTTGAGGGATGGAGTCATTCAGCCATAGAAAGACCATCGATAGGAAAAACAGAAATCTGACTAAAATTTTAAAAATAAATGATGCCACAATTACTTTTTAGAGCAATGATTATGGGGGCCGGAGCAATAGTACAGCAGATAAGGTGTTTGCCTCACACTTGGCCAAACCAGGTTCAATACCCAGCATCCCTGAGCACCTCCAGGAGTACTCCTGAGTGTAGAGCCAGGAGTAAAACCTGAGCATCGCCAGGTATGACCCCCCCCCCCAAAACAAAACAAAACAACAAATAGATTACATTGAAATCCCACTTTCACAATGATTAGAGATAGTTAATATATCTTTAAATAACTTCCTCCAAAAAGTTGTCTAAGTTAAAGTGAAGGGATATTCCCCTATCCCGTGTAATCACTTATGAGAGACTGTATTAGCTTATCTCTGTAATGACTTTTTTAAAAAAATTAAATCATAAGCAACATGTCTTCCAGTAAGGAATAGCTTACACATTGATTCATGTCAGAATTTCTTTCTTTTTTTAAAATTTTTATTTATTGAATCACCATGAGAACAGTCACAAAGCCTTTCAGTTTAAGTCGGTTGGTCATACAATGATCAAACACCCATCCCTTCACCAGTGCACATTTTCCACTACCAAGAACCCCAGTATACTCCCCCTTCAAACTCTCCCTCTGCCTATGTGGCAGATTTCCACTTTACTCTCTCCCTACGTTGATCACATTCACTATTACAACAAAAATCCCACCATTATTATTTGGAATTTTCCCCAACATTCAGACCTGCCAAAAAGAAATCATTAGATAATTTGTTTTCTATTGCTGAATATAGGCTGAATATAGGCTGGAGCGATAGCACAGCAGTAGGGTGTTCGCCTTACAAGCGGCCAACATGGCTGACCCGAGTTCGATTCCTCCGCCCCTCTCGGAGAGCCCGGCAAGCTACAGAGAGTATTCGATATGCCAAACACAGTAACAACAAAGTCTCCAATGGAGACGTTACAGGGCCCGCTCGAGCAAATCGACGATCAACGGGAGGGCCTTTACCTTTACCTTTACCTTTACCTTATTGCTGATTATGAAGAGCATATTGCGGCCACGTGATTTTGGATTTCTGATATTTTAGTAATAAGTCTAGAGGGATTACTGCCAAAAGCTGCTGGGTTCTGAGATTGGTTTGTGTGCCTCTGGGATCATGGTCGTTCAGGAGTCAGAGAAGGTGTTCATGGGTGGCAATTTGGGGCCTTGTCAGGGCGGGGAGCAGGGCCGGTACCATCGCCCCATCCCATGAGGCCTCCTGTGCCTCGTCACTGAAGTCTCATACCTGGCTGTCCAAAATTGCTCTAAAAGATGGTGGCCACTATGCCACCAGCACCAGGGGGAAAAGGCAGAGGGACAAACACCCTTCCCCTTTCTGGGGTGGCATAGCACTGCAGTTTAGTGAACAGTCCAGATGCATTTAGGTTGGGCATTATATTTTGCCCAAATTTTCCCACCACCACTCAAGCCTGCCTTCCAGGGACAGACACTGGAATATTTACTTTCCATTGCTCACTTTGCATATCAGGAAAGGTCGCACAACTGCACAAGTGGCCACATGCTATGGAAGAATAGTCCTGGTGCCCACATACTGGAGCCATGCTTATAGAAGTTCATGGTCACCGCGATACCATTGGGAGAAGGCAGGGAAACTGCACCTAACCCATCTGGGACCTCCCAGTGATATCGGCTCAGTATGGGAGCCAGAGAATTTTCTGGGTGTTGTGGTGCCCATCGGCCAGGTTTCTTCATGTCAGAGTTTTGTCTAAGTTATGAAATACTTTATAGAAATTATTGTAATTATGCAATATGTTGGGTAAAACATTTTCATACTTGCTTGAATAATAGGGCTGTGCCACAACTATTTCAATAATTTCAGTTATTTTGAAGTCTGTCTTAGTTTAGTGTCTCACTTAATCAAACTCTTGTTTGTGGATCAACGGCATCAGCAGCACCTGATGTCTATACAAATGCAGAATGTTGGTCTCATTTACAGTAGCCAGAATCTGAAAAAAACCTGAGTGCCCAAGAACAGATAACTGGTTAAAGAAATTTTGGTATATCTACACAATGGAATACTATGCAGCTGTTAGAAAAGAAGAAATCATGAAATTTGCATATAAGTGGATGGACATGGAGAGTATCATGCTAAGTGAAATGAGTGAGAAGAGAGGGACACAGAACGACTGCACTCATTTGTGGAATTAAAAAGAACATAATAGGAAACTAACACCTAGGAAGAGTAGAGAGTTGGGTCAAGAGGATCGTTTTATGGCTTGGAAGTCAGTCTCACGTGCTGCGGGAAGAGACAGCTGGGATTGAGAAAGGACCACTAAGTAAATGATGATTGGCAGGCTCGTTCAGGATGGTAAATGTGTGCTGAAAGTAGACTATGGACCAAACATGATGGCCTCTTAGTACCTGTTTGGCAAACCATAAAACCCAAAAGGAGAAAGAGAATAAGAGGGAATGTGCCTGCCACAGAGGCAGGGTGTGGAAAGGGGTGGGGGTGGGGGTAGAGGTACTGGAACATTGGTGGTGGAGAATGGGCACTTTTGGAGGGATGGGTACTTAAACATTGTATTACTGAAATGTAATCACAAAAGTTTGTAAGTCTGTAACTGTATCTTATGGTGATTCATTAAAATAAAAATTAAAAAAAGAACTACTGAATAAAGTAATTACTATTACTTCATTACTATTTTGCTGTTATACTTGAATAATAATGGTTCATCAGTTTCTAAATGAGATGTTTACATCTTAGCTCTGGTAGTATGTGTGGATTTTTTGTTGTTAGAAGGGAACTATTCATGAATGAATAATGTGGTCACATCCTCTAAGTTATATTACCAAGGATCATGTTTTATAGGTTTGGTTTTTGCAGAATCTGAGGCATTAATTTGTCAATCTATGAATTTCTGTTGGTGAGTTTTTGGAACAAATATGCATTGTTTGTTTATAGTTTCATGACTCAGGGGTTTTAAAAGAAATAATTCTCACTGGAAATCTAAAATACTAAAATGATAATAGTAACAGTAATATTTATGCAGCACTTTATATGAAATATGTAATCTTGTATTTTACATATATGAAGCCATTGAATAATCCTGAAAATCCTTTGAGATACTTTATTAGTATGTCACTTTACAGATCAGGAACTCAAAGCAGAGAGATAGTGACTTGCCTGATTTCACATAGCTGGAAAGGGAAGAGTATGGTATTGTTCATATTCTCTTTATAAAGGCTAGCTGATGAACAAGAAATGACTTTGAGCAATGATGTTAATACAACCTTTCATTTTACATATGAGAGAAATGAGGTCCAGAAAAATTGTAGGGCTTTCATATTACTTCTTAATTTTTTATTTTTTTAGCTTTTTGGATTACACCCAGTAGTGCACAGGGGTTATTCCAGGTTTATGCACTCAGGAATAACTCCTAGTGGTGCTCGGGGGACCATATGGAATACTGGGATTTGAACCTGGGTCAGCCACGTGCAAGTTAAATGCCCTACCGGCTGTGCTATCACTTCAGCCCCCGGCTTTCATATTATTACAGATAATTTTGTGACAGTTTAACATTTATTTTAGTCTCCTTATGTGTCATGTATTTAGACTTTACAACCTCCTGAGAAATAGACAGGTGTTAAAATACCAATGATGATCCCATTTTATCTCTTGACTTCAAGAAGAGATTTTGGTCTAAGAAAGGTGGTAACGCTTAAAAGTCAAATGCTACTAGTATGGTATATGGTTTCCTCTCTTTTTCCTGTTTCTAGTCTACATTTTTCAGATATGTACTGTTGCCTAATAACTTAGGTTTGCATTGTTTATTGAAAAGTCTGCTCCACATTAAGACTTGCATAAAGGCTTGTAAGAGCAAAGGCCTAGTTTTATTTCTTATCTCTGACCCTAATAATTACCATAGAATAGGACATACTGTAAGCCCATAGTAAATCCTTGTCAGATAGTTTAATAAATACTCCCTCATCACTACTGAAATCTCAACCTTAGGAATATGAGGCCCAGGTGCCACAAGCAGGAATGAAATGACCCAAACTCAAGCCTGGGGAGACAGGAAGTATAGTTTCTTGGGCCATTAATGGCATTGGGAGTGATTTGTGCGTGGAAGAGAACAATGAAATGTTCAGGAAGTTGCTCTTCTACCCCTAATATCTCTTCTTTACATACTTTCTGGTTTGGAATATAAAATTTCAAAGGCATTGATTCCCTTCTTTTTATTTCCTTTGTGCAATATCTGATTTCATATTTCATGCAAGGTAATTGGTGAATACTTATAGGGATAAATAATAAAATTTTAATCAATACCTTAGAGAACTTTTATTATGATCTTATTTTGGGAATTTTTTCTGTAGAGAATTTTATTTCTTAAAATAAGTGAAGGGGATAAACACTAGATGAATCTGCTGGTCATGGTCACTGGGACTGTTAAAACACTGATGGTTCACTTTTCACTAGCCTGTGGTTTTAAAATAAAACCACAAGAACTTTCAATGACCAAGTGAGCCATTTCAGTCTAAAGAATCCATGGCTAGTGTGTTTTCCAGTTATTTCCCAAAGGGTTGGCATACACATCTCCATAAACCCGTCTGTCATCTGCAGCTATCATTTGTTCTTCCTATTTTTTCCCATCCTGTTCTAATTTGCACATATCCACAACTGCTCTTTGCCCAGTGCTTGGATAAAGGAAGTGTCATGGAAGTATACATGCTTACAGTAATATGTACAAGAAAATATCCAAGAAAAGTAATATGAAGATGAATGAAGGTCTTGCTCTATCCAATTTATTAAAATTAAATTGTTTTTAGAGATTTAACTAGGAGTTATAAGAAATAATTAAATGAGACTTGTGTGACTTTTATCTAGATTCTTTCAATGGTAATGTTCTGCAAGATTCTATTGCACTATCACAACCAAAATATAGAGATAGTCAAGTTATAGAACGTTTCTATCATCATAAAGATCTCCCATGTTGCTCTTCATCATGAAGCATTTATAACCATAGGATTCTTTCACAAAATGAAAACAACGTAAGTGTCCATTGATGAATTATATACTATAAAAAGATGTTACATATATCTTTCTCTTTATACCCATGCACATGGAATAATATTCAACCATAATAATATGAAAAATTTTCACTCAGTAAAATGGAGGAAACTCAAGGGGATTGATTATGTGAAGTAAAATAAGTCAGAAAGAGAAATACTGGGTGATTTCAGCCAAATGTGGGAATATAAAGCAACAAAGCTGATGAGTGGTCAAAAAATTATTCTTTGACTTTGACAACAGAACTAAGACGACAGGGTAAGGGGAGTGGGAGTCCTGAGGAGAGGGTCAAATTGAATATTACTTTTGAAAATTAAAATATCAGTTATGTTTATCTATCATAATATATTGGATATCTCTTTGTGAGCAGTAATGACACTTGTTTTGAGAAATATAAGGGGAAATATAAAAGGATGTGTGTTCAGTAGAGAACATCAACTTCTCCAGAGGAAGAGTCCAGTTTACTTGACTAAATTCACCAAAAACACCTTATGCTTTTAGACAGAACTTGAACTGAGATGCAGGTGAAGCTGCAAGACAGGGCATACAGCATAAACGTAAGAAACATGCTACTTATATCAGGCTGAGATGTAGACAACCACCACCAACTGGAGAAACTCACTTTCATTTATTTATTTTTTTAGGCCACCTCTAGTGATGGTTAAGGCTTACTCCTGGTTTTGTGCTCAGTTATTATTCTTGGAAGTACTCAGGTGACAAAAATTCATGCTGGCTATTGAACCATGGTTCTTAGATGGATCCTTGGAAACAGAGTGTGTTCATAGAATTGAATACTGCTAAGCAAACTGAATTACTGAGGTTACCTTTCAAGAGTAATCAACTTGTGGTTGTTGAATTTTCATTTTCAAATGCTTTTTTATGTATTATTTATAGCAATTATTCAAATCTTACTTTTCACTGCAACTTCTTTGAAAAATGCTATACCAAGGGTTGCAATACAGTGACTCACCAACTGCATTGCCTGCACAGATATGAGCATTTAACTGTGGAATGACAAACATTTTGGGGAAAATGTTCAACCCATTAGATTTTACACAATAATAGGCAGCAGAATGTTGGTTTCAGTTTATGAATCCATTTTGCCACTCTGTGTCTCTTGATTGGTGCCTTTAGACCATTGGCATTCTACTGCTGAGGGCACCCATTCAGTTTTTAATTTCATCTACCAAATCCTTTATTTGGGACACTTCTTTTTGTAGCTTTTTTATTTCTGCTCTCATTTCTTCCTGTATTTTTTTGACTATCCATTCCACTGTTTCTTTCATTTCTTCCTTTAATTTTCTGGATGTCTGCTCCATTGATTCTTTGAGTAGTTCCTTGAATATCTTCAGCATTTCATCTCGGAATTCTTTATTGGAAAGATCGTATTTGTGGGTAACCCCTGTTAAGGGTTCGGGACTCTTTTTCTTCATCCTCTCCTCATAGTGGAGATTTGCACTGTTTCTTTATGCTGTTGTGGTTGTATGGAGATAAAACGTTGAGGTTCACTAGCAGTGTGCCCTCTTATTGTGGGAAAGGATTCTGAATAAGGCCAATTGATGGTGCTCAACCTTGTCCCATTCCAGAATATTTCCTTCCTCTCAGACATTAATCTGTGGCATATGATAGGCATGTAGTAAATCTTTGGAGGAGGTGCTCTTTTATATTGGGCTTGACCAACTTCTTGCGTACTGGCCTTTTGTTGGAATTGGAGTAGGTCAGGAGATTATTGTCGTATTGTGCTTGAGGTGCCCAGGACTTTTTCCAAAGAATTAGGTGACACAGGTTGAGATGTGAGTCAAGAGTGTTGGGAGTGGGAAATAGGCCACGCCCACTTTGAGGAGGCCACGCCCCCTACGTGTAGGCCATGCCCCCAGCTGTTCTTGATGGTAGTCCACAGACCTAGGCCCAAGGGCCTGTGCGGAGGAAAGGCGTGGACTGGGTGGGCACTTTGTCACTCAGGGGAGTGCCCTCAGGCCTCTGTCCGGGTGGCAGGCGAGCAGGATCGAGGGGCTGGACAGGACAAGGGGGAGCACACAGAAGGACATACCTGTGTGAAGGAAATGCGCCGGCTGGGGATTTTATACAATAATAAAATTGGTCTTATTATAAGAAGAAATTGGATAATCTAGTAATGATAGATCCATATTTCCTTGGCCAAATGTAGTTTTGAAGTGAGATATGGCTAATTTTAATCAGTCTTATTTACTTATTATATCTTTTAGCTCTGCAATAAATTAAATAATTTTACGAGTATTTTTTCATTAAGTAAATCTTGCATCTAAAGTAATATGAGATTATAATATGGTGTTATATGTTCACATAATAAGAAGGTTGTTTTTTCATTTAAAATTAATTTATTGCCTATATTTCAGAGCTTATGCCAGAGAATTAGAATCTGGAATAATTATAATTATTTTGAGAGCCCGGCAAGCTACCGAGAGTATTCGATATGCCAGACACAGTAACAACAAAGTCTCCAATGGAGACGTTACTGGGCCCGCTCGAGCAAATCGACGATCAACGGGAGGGCCTTTACCTTTTATAATTATTTTAATATTGGCTTATCATTATGAGTTCATTTAAGATTTTATGCTCATTTGTCAAAATATAACTCACATTATTCTCCCAAATGACTTAGTTTTCCCCCTTGGGATAAGGAGACAAAGATTAGGTAGTTTGTCAAAAATCCACATAAAATAAAGCAAGAGATCTTGTGGTCACTCAAATTTTTATACCTGAAACCCATAAAACTTCCTTTACACCTAATATTATTAATTTCTTTTGCCTTTTCTTTCATAACAATTTTTCTTTTATTGGTGCTACATGCCAGTTAGTTTTTTTGTGAGTCAGGTATAAAACATAATGTGTGTCCTATCATACATAGTCTGCTACTTAGGATGATAATTGTATAGTAGAAGCTGAAGATATTTTCTGGTAGATCTTACATTCCTTCTTCCAACTCCTGTCCCCACTGTTGTTGTTAACCTCGAAGTTTCATATTTATTTTATTCTTTAAAAATCTATCAATTTTGGTTTCAGAGAGATAGTACAGCAGTTAGGGAACTTGCTTTGCTTGCAGCTGACCTGGGTTTGATCCTAAGCACCCCATACAGTCCCACTGAGCCCTACCAGAAGTGATCCCTGAGCATAGAGCCAGGTCTAAGTCCTGGGCACCAAAGGGTACTACTGTATCACTGTCATCCCATTGTTCATCGACTTGCTTGAGTGGGGACCAGTAACATCTCTATTTGTCCCAGTCCTGAGATTTTTAGCAGCCTTTCCCTACTCATCTTTCTCAATGTTGCCATATTGGAGAGTCTTTCAGGGTCAGGAAAATGAGGCCTGTTATTGTTATGGTTTTTGGCATACTGAATACACCATGGGTAGCTTTCTAGGCTCTGCCATGCAAGCACCATGGGGTAGAGTCCAAAACCATACAAACAAAAGCAATAGCAAAACACCCCAGAAACTCCTTATGCTTTTAGATACTAATATTTGAAATATAATAAATTTGCATGTAGTAACTAAATTATTTTATAGGAGAAGAAACACTTTTGGACTGTTCCCTTTCCTGACAATCAAGGAACATTAACTGATTTAATGCTTTTCCACAAAGTTAGTGATTTTTTTTCTTCTCATTTAATTCACTAGTCTTTTTGTTAAAATATGCTGAGCGCTTTAAATTCTTGAATGATGGTCTTACTATAAAAACAAATTGGCCATCAAGAACTGATAACATTATATCCTATATTCTCCTTTCCCTATATTGTGTTGTATTAGGCCAAATGACTCACTTCAGAACAAAGCTCATTACTAAGAAATATGGCAGATTTTATGGGAGTAAGAATAGAGATATCTGCCAGATTTGGAATAATAAGTCTACTTACCTATGCCTTTTTAGAAATTATTTCTCTAAAGAACAACCTACTAGAAAAAAGATATATATTTTTTGTCAAACAGTAGGACCATTCAAAGAGGAGAGAGTCTGGAAGATTCTCAGATGTCGGATGAGGTAACTAGTAAAGAGATGACCAAGATGAAATGAGCAAGTGATTCAGTAGGCATGATCTTCTGGATAATATATATATATATATATATATATATATATATATATATATAACCCCAGTCTTTCAAGAGAATGGAAGCTATGCTTGATAGAGAATGACAAACAATGTGTTAGCAAAAGTGAAGCTTATTACATGTAAACAAGTCAAGAGATTAATGAGTTTCTAAAAAATTCTCACTTCTTTTTGGAAATGATAGTAATCTTAAATTAAATAATATTTTTTCTTCAGTTGCTAAAATTGTGTAGACCCTTTTTAAAAAGGTAGTCTCCTTGGATTCCATAGTTATTCATTACTGGGTTTCAGGAAGATAATGTTTCAACAACAATCCCTTCACCAATGCCTGCTTGTAGATATATATTCTTGCAGAGATATATTCTGTCAAAGTACAACATTTAGTTACAATAGCTTATCTAGTGAAAATATATATAAAATTTGAGTAAATATGTAGGTCATGTAGCATCAGCAAGGATTATATTAACTACACAGAGAAAAATATCCAAGGGAAAAAAATCCACTGTAAAGACATAATTTTGTTGTCACACACTTAATAGGATTGTGTATTATTTAGATCTTATTTTGTACTGGGAGCATTTGATTTGTAGCCAGAATTTTGTCATTTATTGCACATTTCATAATTTGGACAAATCTTTACTCCTTGCATTTAGTAAACAATGTATTCTTAAGAAATGATAATATGAGGCTGAAAAAATAGAACAGTGGGTAGGCTGCTTGTATTGCTTGTCACTAACCTGAGTTCTATCCTTGGCACTCTCTGTGGCTCCAAGCATCACTAGGAATTAACCCTGAGTGCAGAGCCAGTCACAAGTCCTGAGACTGCTGGGTATGCCCCCCTCCCCTGCAATTAAAATAAAAACGCAATATTGCTAGCAATAAAGGAAGACTTCAAAGAGAGAATAGCAGCAGTACTGGCAGATGCGGCAGAAGCTGGGAAAAGCATTTGCAATGCCTGCCTGTCCTTTGCCAACTACAAGACCAAGATGACTGCCCTGACATCCTGATGGAATTATCACATCTTCCAGAAGGGCAATGGAGATTATCCTTGACTTCTACTTGGATCTCTTAAATAGCCATGTCTACCTGCCCACATACAAAATTCTGCAGGATGGATATGTTATTCCCAAAGTTCTCCCTTCAGAAATCTGACACGCCATTTCGTCAGTAAAGAAGTGAACAGCATCTGGCCCAGACAAGGTCTGACCTGAACACCTGAAGAACCTGCCGTCAGGACTCATCAATACACTGGCTCGGCTCTTCACACGCTACCTGTCTGAATGCAAGGTTCCGTCCCAAAGGAAAAATAGCAGGACTGTACTACTGTACAAGAAGGAAGACATCCACGACATTGGCAACTATCGCCCAATCTGCCTGTTGTTTGTCATCTACGAGCTGTTCACTTGAGTCATCCTGAATAGGATTTGCAGAACATTAGATGAAGGTCAACCATGCAAGCAAGCCGGATTCTGCAAAGGATTCAGCACAATCGACCATATCCACACGATAACCAAGCTCATTGAGGTTTCTCGGGAGTTCAAGATGCCACTCTGTCTAAAATTCATTGATTTAAAGAAGGCCTTTGATTCTGTTGAGATGGAAGCAGTCATCGAGGCCCTAGCCAAAAAGGGCGTTCAAAGTCAATACATCAGGATCCTCTGTGAGCTGTATTGTGGATTCACTACCAGATTCTCACCATTCTACAGGGAGGTGATCATTGACCTCAAGAGAGGGGTTCGGCAGGGTGATACCACTTCACCAAAACTCTTCAGTGCTACCCTCAAGAACATCATGCAACGACTGGAATGGGAAGGAATGGGAGTAAAGATAGACGGTCGGCAACTACACCACCTCCGCTTCACTTATGACATCATTCTTATTACATCAAACATCAGCCAAGCAGCACAAATGCTGGCTGACTTCGACCATGAGTGTGGAAAGGTCAGACTGCAGCTAAATCTCACGAAGACAATGTTTATGAGAAACAGCCTTGTTCCTGATGTTCCATTCACTCTCAACAGGACGAACCTCTCCAAATCCAACAGTTACCTGTACCTAGGTCGAGAAGTAAAAATGGAGAATGATCTCGCACTTGAGTTGCGCAGGAAGAAGAGAGCAGCTTGGAATGCCTTCAATAACGTTGAAGAAATAGCAAAGAGAATGAAGAACCTCTGGCTCTGGGCACATCTCTTTGATTCCACTGTTCTTCCTGCATTAACATACACCTCAGAGACCTGGGCCCTATGCAAACAGGATGAGAATGCTATTCAGGTCTCTCAAAGAGGAATTGAAAGAGCTATGCTTGGAGTATCATGCTTCACTCAAATGAGAGTAAGAATCTGGAGTTCCGAACTCCTTGAACGCTCAAGAATCAGGGACACTGTCTCGTTTGCCAAGGCATCAAAAATCAGATGGGCTGGACACGTAATGAGATTTGTAGATGACCGCGGACTAGAGCCATTATAGACTGGATTCCATGAGACATCAAAAGATTGCGTGGCTGCCCACCTATGAAATGGTCAGACTTCTTCGTCAAGACCCTGAACGATCAGTTTGAGGCTCTTCCTGTTCCTAGAAGGAGCAGACGCCGTTGGGCTACATTAGCAGACGACAGGGACTGATGGAGATGTTGCTGGCGCCCACTAGAGCAAATCAATGAGTAAGGGGATGTTAAGTGATCAAGTGATTGCTAGCAAAATAGCACTTTGACTTCTATCCTGAAACACTTGTTACACAACCCAAGGAAAATCAATAGATTTACAATCACTTAATCACTCACTTAATCACTTAATCCCCGTTATTCATCGATTTATTCGAGCGGGTGCCAGTAAAGTCTCCATTCATCCCGGTTGCATGCTAGCTAGATATTCCTCTCAAAGAGGAATCTCTCAAAGATTTACAATGCACGTGATAAATGCTAATAGCATCTAAGTTACCTTTAAGGAAGATGCCCAAACATGATTCTCTTTAGTACCTAATCCACATTTTCATCCTTTCAACATAGGAAACTCAGGAAATGGATTTTTATATATTAATTGAAATAATACTGTTATTACACATACAACATGAACACCATTATGGACTGGTTCCTCTTAATACTCACCATTTTTCTAGCATGACCACTAAATGAATTTAGGAATAACTACAATTTTAAAGATCACATTTATGTTATTTAATCAACTTTAAATTTCTGAAGAACGATGAAGAGATTCAGTTCCTCTTGAGGTGCTTCATGAAATCAAATATTGTGACAGTCTTAGGTATATTGGATTTTATAGTGTCCTTAAACTAAATATTCCACATCAATCATCTCTAACTGAAAAATTTTAATTAGTCTGGTTATTTGAATGTGAATTATTGGCTTAATAGAGCATCATATAGTAGGCAAGTAGAAGAGGACATATAGATAAGATTACCCCTCTACAGGTAGAAAACCTAGACCTTATATTTGTGTAAAAAAACAATTTTATTTGGTATTATCTCTCTTTTCGTGGGGGCTATTATGTAGTTTAGTTGTTATGAATATTCTGAGTTTAGAAGGTGAAGATATTCACATAGAAGTTTGAAATTGTATTATATTGATAAGCTTAGCTGAAATTACTATGAAATAAACATTAATATATTAAACTAATATTAGAAATTAATTCTGTATTCATAAGAATATAACAAAACAAAACTATATTTACATAATTTTGGAAATTATGTAAAGCTACGGAAAGATGTTTTTCTTCCAACTGTTTTCTTTTGCTGGAATATTATCTTAGGAACATGCTCCAATATATGGAAAGAAAATTTTTATTTAGTAATATATGCATAGCAGTATTATTTATATTAGTAACTAATTGTAAATAAATTAAATGTCTAATAAAAATAGTTTATATTATAGCATGTAATACACCTATTCAAATCACACTAATAGGTCCCATTTATTGGCATAAAAATGTTAATATGATAAGATTAAGTGAAAAAATACAAAAAAAACTGCACATTATTATAAATATTGTTTATTTTAATATTTATGCTTTTTAAGTAAAAATTTGTGATAGTTACAGCTAAGTAAGAAATACTTTACACAAGAAGGAAATTGTGTGTTTGGGCAAAATATTGTATTTTTCACTTTCTATTATGCATTTTAATTATTTTTAATAAAGTAATTAAATTGTAGTATATATACAATAACTTTACTCTCTAACCAGGCATTTAAAGAGTATAAACAATAAAGTTATGAAAAGAAATAAAAGGTGGCCAAATTGAAAACTAATGAGAAAGTGGTAGATGAGGAAATAGAATGAAAACACTGTTATGGGATGAAAGGCAAATATGGAGAAATACCCAGATAACCTTGAAATTCACTGCAGATGATTAAGACTTGGCAAATTAGAAAATGATAAAAAAAATAAAGATAAGTGGTGGAAGTGTTTTGTAGGGGAAAATCATCAACATGACTGATGGAGAGATGCGAGACAACACATTACTCCAATTGCGTTCAGCTTCTTGAACAATCATGTATAAATTTTGGGACATGCTGGCTAGACAGGTTACAGTTCTAGGGTTCTAGGGTCTTGTGTTAGAGTCAGATGTTGTCAAAAAAAATTGGCTGAGCATGTGCCTAATCAAAGAAATGAAGATAGAATTCTATTTGAGTTGTAAAATAGTAAGCTGAAGTGATAGCCACAGGTGAACAAGAGGATCCATATTACACCATAGCAATTATGAAGACCTGGTGTTATCCAAAAAATAAGATACCTTTGAGTTGATGTTAGTGGAATAAACAAAATAAATGGTTGCAGTAATACCTATCTGTACTTTTTGAAACTCCAGGTAGTAGTTCACTTGTTCTGAAATGTCAAGGATTCATCTAGCTACCACATGTGACTGCAAAAAATGAACACACGATGTATGTGTGCTTCTTTATGTATATAGAGGAATTTATTTGTTGAAGTAAAATGTTTACTTAATTTTAGAATATATCTGAAGCATAATCATTAGGTCATTGGATAGGCTTTATGCCCTTATTACATGAGTGTTTACTGTATTAGTTTTTTCTTATCCTTTTATCCTTTTTTTATCCTTTTATCCTTTTATCCTTTTACCTAATTCAAAAGTAGTCGGTATTGGCCTACATTTTTTTCTACTGCATTTACATTTAATTAAATGATCATTTATTTTTTATTTTTATCTATTTATTTATTTATTTTTTTAAATACCCATCCCTTCACCAGTGCCCATTTCCCACCACCACGGATCCCAGTATCCCTCCCAAACCCCATTTCCCCATCTCACCCTGCCTCTGTGGAAGGGCATTCCCCTTTGTTCTCTCTCTCCTTTTGGGTGTTGTGGTTTGCAAAGGAGTTAAGCCTGATTTTCAGGAAGAAATGTTGGATGATTTACTTTCCATTGATCACTTTATAAGTGATATAAGGAGATATCGTGTGGCCACATAAGCGACTGCGCAGTTCAGAAAAAATGTCCTGGTACCCACATGCCAGAACTATGCTTGTAGAAGCTCATGGTCACCAGAGTTCCATCTGGAGAAGGCGGAATGGCAGCACCTACCCCATCTGGGACCTCCCGGTGATATCGGCTCTGTTTGGGACCTGGAGCATTCTCCGGGAGCTGTGGGGCCCTCCAGCCGGTTTTCTTCTTTGTTGCTGTGTGCTGTAAGATGGCGCTGGGGGGGCGAGTTGTGGGCATGACTTCCGGAATCAGAGGTTGTCTGGGAGCCGGAGCGGCCCCATTGAAGTTCGGAAAAAATGTCCTGGTACCTGCAGGCCAGAGCTATGCTTGTAGAAGCTCATGGTCACCAGGGTTCCATATGGAGAAGGCGTAATTAAGTGATCATTTAAATCAAAGTTTCGTTGCTTACAAAGAGTTACTGATCTTTGTTCCTATACTCTCCCCTCACCCACACAAGCCTTTGTTCTTGTTTAGCAGTAGTTGACTTTTTAAATCCTGATCAGATAAGACACAGCTTAGTGACTACTTACTCTGTTCCACATATGGCACCAAGAGCATCACTGGCTGCTGCTTGGAATTCTTCTCCAGCCCAGGTTAGAGTAAGTGCTGCTTTCAAGGGTTTCTCTCATGCTTGAGCAATTACTTTGATTCTCTTGCCCCTAGAAATCAATTCCAGCTATAATTCCATACTATAAAAAAGAGAACAGAGATGCTTGCTTTTATAAAGAAAACCATTTGAATTTAATAAGATTGTATATACTCTTTCCTACAGAACCATGTTAGAAAATTATATGAGGCAGGAGCATTTTTAAAATAGATATTCTTTTCACTATTACTATCACTTGTTGCTGTTTTTTCACCAATCAATATTACATGGAATTTTGCTTACTTAGCAAAGAATTATTTTTTCTGAGTTACCCAATTATTCGTTCACATTTATAATATATTAATCAAGATATTATCTTTGTACTGTGCAGAAAGACCTGAGTGAAAAAAAATTCATTTAAACAGTGCACAAAAGAGTCTCTTTTAATATTTAATGAGGTAGGGAATTTTACATAGGAATAAAAATAAATATTGAAGGTTTAAAAGCAAACAGCAACAGCAATCTTTCTTTTTTAAAATATACTTTAGTGAGGGTAATTAGTATCTTATAATGTGTCGCACCAGAAATTACAATGGGTCTCATTCCCCTGACCCTGAAGTCTTCCACAATATGGCAGCACTGAGAAGGATAAGAAAGGAGACGCCAATAAAATCTCAAGGTCTAACTAGGCTGACACAACGAAGGAATACAAAAATGATCATCTGTACTTTCAATGCACGTACACTAGCATCAGATGCATCCATCAAGGACCTGATGGTACAAGGGCAAAAGATCAAGTACGGCATCGTTGGTCTGACCGAGACAAGAAGGCACCAATCTCATCATGATGTTTTCAACACTGGAGAAGAATTGTTCCTTGGAACATGCGATAAAAGAGGTGTTGGAAGCGTCGGTGTCCTTGTCAACACAAACTTGGCCATGAGCATTGATTCATTTGAATGCCTAACAACCTGAATCGGACGCTTACATTTGAATAGATGTGGCTCACTGCCGGCAGTTTCTATCTTCGTTGTCTACGCACCAACATCCAATTTTGATGAAAGAGAAATTGAGAAGTTCTACATAGAGCTGGAGAAGTTCTATAAGACCACACCTTCTACAAGATCATTGTGGGTGATTTTAATGCCAAGATAGGACCGAGAAGATCAGCTGAAGAACTTCACATCGGGACCCATGGCCTAGAATGGAACGAACAGGGTGAAAGACTGTCTGAGTTCATCATGTCGACCAAGACCATCCATGGTAACTCAACAGTTCCAGAAGGCCGAATCTAAATGTTGGACATGGGAGTCTCCCAGTGGACGATTCCACAACAAAACAGACCAAATCATATTCAATCGACGGTTTTGCCTGACCGATGTCGCTGATGTACCAAAATTCCAAATGGGATCGGACCACCGTCTGCTTCATGCAAAATTCTACTTCACAGAGCGGGGAGAAAGGGCTGCAAAGTTTAAAAAGAGAACTCCTAGAACGACCACCAACTGGGAACTCTTTGGCACTATTGCGGCAACATGGCAAGATGCCATTGTTGACAACATTGATGAGGAATACGATCGACTGGTTCAGAACCTCCATGATTGTGCGAGGAATGCCAAGAGAGAGATAGCCAAAAAAAAAAGCCTGTCTTTGAAAACTCTTGAGCTTATTTGCCAACATGGTTTGGTACATGCCTCACGCAACCACAAGCGAACGTCCGAGCTCACAAAGCAGTGCAGAGATGCGATCAAGGAAGACCTCAAAGAGAGAAGAGCAGCAGTGCTGGTAGTTGTGGCAGAAGCCGGGAAAAGTATTCCTAACGCCTGCCTGTCCTTCGCCAACTACAAGACCAAGATGACTGCCTTCCGACATCCTGATGGATCTATCACATCTTCCAGAATGGCAATGGAGAAGATTATCCATGACTTCTACTCAAATCTCATTGATAGCCATGTCCACTTGCCGACATACCAAATTCCACAGGATGGATATGTCGTTCCCAACGTTCTCCCTTCCAAAATCCGACACGCCATTTTGTCAATAAAGAAATGAACAGCACCCGGCCCAGACAAGGTCAGACCTGAACACTTGAAGAACCTGCTGTCAGTACTCATCAATATGCTAGTTTGGCTCTTCACACGCTACCTGTCTGAATGCAAGGTTCCGTCCCAATGGAAAACCAGCAGGACTGTACTAGTATACAAGAAGGGAGACATCCATGACACTGGCAACTATCACCCTATCTGCCTACTGTCTGTCATCTACAAGTTGTTCACTCGAGTCATCCTGAATAGGATTGACAGAACACTAGATGAAGGACAACCATGCGAGCAAGCCGGGTTCTGCAAAGAATTCAGCACCATTGACCATATCCACACGATAACCAAGCTCATTGAGGTTTCTCGGGAGTTCAAGATGCCACTCTGTCTAAAATTCATTGATTTAAAGAAGGCCTTTGATTCTGTTGAGACGGAAGCGGTCATTGAAGCCCTAGCCAATCAGGGCATTCAAGCTCAATACATCAAGATCCTCCGTGAGCTGTATTGCAGATTCACTACCAGGATCTCACCATTCTACAAAGAAGTAATCATTGATGTCAAGAGAGGGGTGCGGCAGGGTGATACCATTTCACCAAAACTCTTCAGTGCCACCCTCGAGAACATCATGCGACAACTGGAATGGGAAGGACTGGGAGTGAAGATAGACGGTCGGCAACTGCACCACCTCTGTTTTGCTGATGACATTGTTTTAATAACACCAAC
The DNA here is from genome assembly GCF_029834395.1 of Sorex fumeus. NCBI lineage: Eukaryota > Metazoa > Chordata > Mammalia > Eulipotyphla > Soricidae > Sorex > Sorex fumeus. The sequence continues at coordinate 64,912,041 of NW_026606059.1, forward strand.
ATCAGCCAAGCGGTACAAATGCTGGCCGACTTCGACCGTGAGTGTGGAAAGGTCGGACTACAGCTGAATCTCACGAAGACAATGTTTATGAGAAACAGCCTCATTCCTGATGTCCCATTCGCTCTCAATGGAACGACCATCTCCAAATGCAACAGCTATGTGTACCTAGGTCAAGAAGTCAACATGACAAATGATCTGGCACCCAAGCTGGACAGGAGGAAGAGAGCGGCTTGAAATGCCTTCAAGAGTATCGAAGAAATAGCTAAGAGAACGAAGAACCTCCGGCTCCGGGCACATCTCTTTGATTCCACTGTTCTTCCTGCATTAACATATGCCTCAGAGACCTGGGCCCTATGCAAGTAGGGTGAGAACACTATTCAGGTCTCCCAAAGAGGAATTGAAAGAGCTGTGCTTGGAATATCACGTTTCACTCAAATGAGAGAAAGATTCCGGAGTTCTGACATCCGTTGATGATCAAGAATCAGGGATGCTGTCTCATTTGCCAAGGTGTCAAAAATCAGATGGGCTGGTCACGTAATGAGATTTAAAGATGACCGCTAGACTAGAGCTGTTACCGACTGGATTCCATGGGATGTCTAAAGACAGCATGGCCGCCCATCTACCAGATGGTCAGACTTCTTCATCAAGATCATGAACGATCGGTTTGAGGCTCTTTGTGTTCATAGAGTGAACAGAAGTCATTGGGCTACTCTAGCACGCGACAGGGACAAATGGAGACATTACTGGTGCCCGCTCGAGCAAATCGACGACTAACGGGAAGTCAAGTGATCAAGTGATCAAGTGACTTTAATAAGACCAAAGTTTAAATTGGAAAATAGCAAAGATAAAAATGATATCCACCCAAGCACATTTTTGTATGAAGTTTCAGTTCAGCTTTTCAACTTCTGCCCTTCTTTGTCTCTTAGTTTTTTGTTTTTTCTTAGTTTTAAAATTTTTTTCTTTTTTTAAAATTTTTGACCACACCTAGCAGTACTCAAGGATCATTCCTGGTAAGGCCTAGGGGACCGTGTGGAGTTGAAAAGGGGAGACTGAAAGGGAGGGATAAGAAATTTAGTCTTTTAGAAGTTTCTTTTTTAGCTGATTTAACTATATCATTTCATAAGTACACTGAATTTACTGAAAGGGGCCAAGAACGTGTCATGGATTGCAAGCAGGAACAATGGGCAAGAGTCCTAAAGGGATACGGTTAAAGATGACTGACAGTTTGCTTTTTGTACACCTCCTATAACCACTTTTTCTCGATTCTATAACAATGCTTGCTTTGCTGCCCTTGTGTGAGATTACGAGATGCCAGGATATGGACTCTGGTGGGCAAAACAAGTTTTGTAGGTACTTCCGGAAGCATTTGGGCACCAGCAAGAAGTTTTCCTAGTAAGAGGTCTTTGCTTCTGCCGTGAGGCTGCTTGCTCTTGCCTAGTAGTACGGCTTACCAGCTGGTGTCAATACAGACTCTTCAAAATTTTAATTTTTTGGTCTCTGTGGTCTTTTGGTGGAAACCATACGATATTTGTAGGCCCCAGCAAGATGAGGGCAGTGTGGGAACACTGACACCCCAGGTCTCAGGGAAGACCTTGAAGGTCCATCGAACCTTTGCCCAGGGGTCCAGGGTATTGATGGAACCAGCGACCAGAGTCTCAACAAACATTAATTCAGAGTTAAGGAGTTTTCCCACCAGTGAGTCTCGACTATCTGGCTCCTGGTTTCCATGCGCACATATCAGTAGCACTGTAGCACTGTCCTCCCATTTTTCATCAATTTGCTTGAGCGGGCACCAGTAACGTCTCCATTGTAAGACTTGTTGTTACTGTTTTTGGCATATCGAATACGTCACAGGTCGCTTGCCAGGCTCTACCATGCAGGTGGGATACTCTTTTTTTTTTAATTTTATTTATTTTTTATTTATTTATTTTTTTCTTTTTTTATTAGTGAAAAACCATGAGGCACAGTTATAGGCCCACAAATTTTGTGCTTGGGTTTCAGTTATACAATGATCAAGTGCCCATCCCTCCACCAGTGCCCGTCATCCATCCCCACGGGTCCCAGCACCCCCCCCCCCCTTGACAACTTGCCGGGCTCTCTGAGAGGGGTGGAGGAATTGAACCCGGGTTGGCCTGCGTTGACTGCGTGCAAGGAAAACACCCTACCTGCTGTGCTATCCCTCCAGCCCTCACATATCAGTATAACTGGAAATACCAGAATCCCCTTTTTCCTGTTAGATGCATGGGAAATGGTGTTTCCAGATATCTAGTTATTATTATTATCTTTTGGCAATTGTGCCTGGCAGTTCTGGCCTGACTGGAGTATTGGTGCTGAAGTTGCTCTCCGCCTGCTCCTTCCGGGGCGCTACTGCCAGGCTGAGCCATCAGCAACGCTTTTTCTCTCAGGATGTTGAAGGGCTGCTAGCCATGAGCCCATTATCAGGTGAAAATATATTTTAATTGTTGGACTAAAAACGTTGAAAATGCTACACTTTTAGATTTTTTTAATAATGATTTGGTTATAATACAGTTTTGCTGGCTTCATACAAAAGGAATTCTTTCCTGACCTGTTTGGAAAGATCTGGGATGGTGGAGGAACACGGAGTCGTCTCAATACGCCTACAGGTACAAAGGTATGTTTGTATTAATTGGCAGTTTCAGAGACTGGAGCTCCATTTGTCTCCCCTCCTGGAAGGAGCTTTCAACCCCCTCCCAAAATTTATTGTCTGGTAAAGAGTCAGCTGATAACAAATAGAAAGAAAAAAGAAGAAGAAGAAGGCTGTTTTAAAATTCAGCTTGCTCCAAAAAGCTGCTTTTAACTGTATTGGATAAAAACTCCCTCAAATTTTATTTTATTTATTTTTTGCTCTGGCGGTCTTTTAATCATGTCCCCACAGCAGGGTGCTGGAATCAAACTTTGATCTAACAATCTTACCCACTCTCTTCTCTTTCTAGACCCCATTTGCCTCCAAGTTTTTGCATTCTCTTTTTTCTTCCTTTTTTTCTTCTTTTTCTCTATCTCCCTTTCCCCTGTTCTCAGAAACCTCAGAAAGTCTCAGTTCAAATCAGAGGTTAGCTAGATTTTGGTGACCATTGCCAGAGAGAAGAGACACACTCTTCTTTCCTTCCTTCCTTCCTTCCTTCCTTCCTTCCTTCCTTCCTTCCTTCCTCCCTCCCTCCCTCCCTCCCTCCCTCCCTCCCTCCCTCCCTCCCTTCCTTCCTTCCTCCCTTTTTTTTTCTTTTTTGGGTCACACCTGGCAATGCACAGGGGTTACTCCTGGCTCATGAACTCAGTAATTACTCCTGGCAGTGCTGGGAAACCATATGGGATGTTGGGAATCAAACCCTGTTTGGCCACTTGCAAGGCAAAGGACCGCCCTACCTGCTGTGCTATTGCTCCAGCCCCAACACACAGTTTCTATTCAAAACTTCCATATCTGTTTTTTCTTCCAGCAAGCATCACATGTAAACTATGGAGAACACACACACACACATACACACACACACACACAGCCTTATACTGTGCCAGAGTAGAGCTCCTGAAAACTGCTGCCAGGTGGCTGCCACCCAAGAAACTGCAGAATTTCTGGCATTCGGCAGAATCAATGGCTGTAGCCAAGTGATTGTTGCTGAACTTACCTATGTAGAAAGGTCAGCCTTGCGGTGCTAAGGCTGGGCACAGACACTGAAGGCAAATTGGATTGTGAATGGAGGCCCTGAGGCATGTTCTGCACTTTATAACTGGTCTGGCAGGCTCCTCCACCTCCTGAGTCTGCCACAAGCATGGGAAACACCTGGCCAGTGACAAAGGCAGGTAAGGCACTTCCGCCAAGGTACAGTACCAACTCCCATAAGCCCATTGTTTTGCACACAAAACTACAGTAATGGCTGCATTTTAACGTGAATTTCAAATACACCTTGTTTTTATTAAAACAACAGAAGACTGAATTTGGGCATGAGCTATTTATTGTAACATCACTACTCTGAAGTCACTTATTTGTGTACTTCTTATACTAATTTGTAGCATATATGAATGTTGCCAATATGAGGAAAAGATGAGTGCAAGCATCATATAGAAAATGTTTTTGTGCATATTCACCTCTGTGTATTAGGGATAGGCTCATAGATTAAACAAAACCAAAACAAAGACATGGATTATCAAAAGAATACAACAAAGTGTAAACCCAATATTATTTAACCTTTGTCATTCATCTCCCTCTATTCTTTGAAATAGAAGCTAATATAAAAATTGCTACTTAGCTTATGCCAGCTCAACTTATTCATGAGTCAGAAATCGTCAGATAAGAACTTCTTCAGCTTCTTGGGACTGACTCCCAGTAGCTACTTTTTCTTCCTCTACTAGCTCCGCAGTGAAAAAAACTCTCCTTTTCACCCAGTCTTCTCAGCCTACCCCATTCATCTTTTCTTTTACTAGTGCACACTCTTGCCTCTTTAGTATTTTATTTTTGTAGTAATTTTCTTTCATTGGTATTTAAGTGGCTGGAGCAATAGCACAGTGAGTGGGGTGTTTACCTTGCACATGGCTGACCCGGGTTCGATTCACTTTTAATTTATCTGTTTGCTCATTCAACACAACATGGTCCTGTTGACTATCTCCGGTTGATGTCCTTTTTCTCTTGTTATTTTATGCCTCCTTAGATCTTCCTCTTTGCTATTCTGTATAGAAAGGTAGTTCAGGCTGGTTCTCAAAGTCTATATAACTACTTAAATTTCTTTCAAAATAAGGATTAATGTAGTACTAGTTGATATCTATTGGAGCTGAGTAAAGGTTTGGTCATCCATTTTAGTCATTTTATTATTGGCCACAGTGTGTAGGTCATTTGCCTTGCACATGGCAGACCTGGATTCAATTCCTCCGTCCCTCTCAGAGTGTCTGGCAAGCTACCGAGAGTATCCTGCCTGCACGGCAGAGCCTGGCAAGCTCCCCGTGGCGTATTTGATATGCCAACAACAGTAACAACAAGACTCACTGTGGAGACGTTACTGGTGCCCGCTTGAGCAAATCAATGACACGTCTTGGTACAGTTTAAGAATAAACTAAAAAGATAGCTCATACTCTATCCACAGACTTGACAGGAAAAAATAAAAAACTATGAGGAGAATTTGCAAGAGGAAAAGAAATAGAATTGACTGACTGTAAGGAAGCTCTATGACTTAGGGAGTGGTACATATGGGGGGGGAGGGGGTGATTCTTACATTCCCTCCCCAAAACAAGGGAATATTCGATAATATCTGAAAACATTTTTAGTTTTTTTTAAACATTTTTGTTTTTGATTTACAATACTATAGAATTTCAAGGACACAGCCTTAATACTTCTGTATGTGTACAGAACTTGGAGTATCTATCATGGAAGTTCCAGTGTCACCCAACAACAAAAGAACTCCTTTTTAAAAAAGATTTTTTAATTGAATCACCGTGTGATAGTTTCAAGCTCTCATGTTTGAGCTACAATCACACAATGATCTAACACCCATCCCTCCACCAGTGCACATTTCCACCACCAACATCCTCAGTATAACCCCCCTTTCCCACTCTCCCATGACAGACAATATTCCCCATACTCTCTCTCTCTACTTTTGGGCATTATGGTTTGCAATACAGCCACTGAGAGGTTATCATGTTTGGTCCTTTCTCTACTTTCAGCACACATCTCCCATCCTGACAGATCCCTCCAATCATCATTTTCTCAGTGATCCCTTCTCCATTCCAGCTGCCTTCTCCCCTCCACTCATGAGGCAGGCTTCCAACTATGGAGCAATCTTCCTGTCTCTTGTATCTACTGTCCTTGGGTGTCAGTCTCATGTTATGTTATTTTATATTCCACAAATGAGTGCAGTCCTTCTATGAAAAGGACTCCTCTTCCCAATGCTCCCATCCCATTCTTCCTTCCTTTAGGCAAGCATCATAGTTTTCACCAAGTATAGAAGTTAGCTTTGCTGTCTTTTTGCCAGTAATTTGCTTTATTTCTTTTAATGTCCTTCCTATGAGAGAAATCATCAAATGAATGTCCACCACACCCTTATTTCAACTAGCACAAGCTGCTCATATTCCATCTATTTTGTTCCAAAAGCACAGTTGTTTTGGGCGAGGGGGATTAGGTATTGGGACCATATCCTGTAGTACTTAGTAGGTAAGTACTAAGTACTAAGTAAGTACTTGGGAATTGCTCTTAGGAGTGCTGTGGAACCACGTCACACCAGGGATCAAACAGAATCTTTTTTTATTATTATTATTTTTATTAGTGAAACACTAAGAGGTTCAGTTGTAGGCTTACAAATTTTTGTGCTTGGGTTTCAGTAATACAATGATCGAGCACCCATCCCTCCACCAGTGCCCATTCTTCACCACCACTAATCCCAGTATCCCTCCCAGCCCCCAGCCCCTAACCCACCCTGCCTCTGTGGAAGGGCATTCCTTTTTGTTCTCTCTCTCCTTTTGGGTGCTGTGGTTTGCAGAAGAGGAATTGAGTGGCAATCATGTTTGGCCTATAGTCTACTTTAAGCATGCGTCTCCCATCCTGGGTGGATCTTCCCAACACCCTTTATTTGGTGCTCCCTTCTCTATCTGAACTGCCTTTACCCCTAGAGTTCAAATGGAATCTTGAGATGTTTTATTGCAGCTGCTTGGAAGAGTGGAACAAATATTGATAATTTTTGTTTTTGCCTGGAAGAACTCTAACAACCACCTGCCCCTCCTCTCTATAGCAACAACAACAAAAAAATGTCAACAGTGCAATGGTCAAAAAACCTGCTCTAGAGTGAAAGGGAAAGAAGAGGCAACCTTGCAATTTTGAGTCTCTGACATGTAGGTTGCATTGAAAGCAATTAGAAAGCCAGAAGTTTTGTTGCATTATTGGAAAAGGGGATGGAATAACATCAGCCAGCTCTGGTTTGAGGTTAATGTGAGTTGAGAGATACAGCTGGCAAAACCAGTGGGCAGAAACATTGCAAGTGGGAAAGGAAATGTGGCTATGGAAGTAATTTACCTTAGAGTAATAATTGAGACTACACGGTAAGAAAAGAAATTGAAGAGATTTTGCTGGTATACTGGTAACATAAATACTTCATAAAAATAGTCAAAATTTAAGTGATATGCAGTAAGAATTATTCCTCAATGTACATTTGTTTCAACATGAGAAATTAAAATTTGAATATGACCATTTCCAAAATAAAGGCACTGGACAGATTTGATTTTCTTTTAGTTTTTTTACACTTTAGTGTTGCCCTTTTAAAATTGAAACGATGTTATCAAATTAAGTATTTATTTTTGATTAGGGTTTACCTGCTAAAGTGGCAAGAGAGATGAAGTTTTGGGGTTTTATGTTTTGCTGTAAAACATGATAAGAGGGGATATTCGTAAAGAGAGGTGTGACCTATTCATTTCAGTCTGTCTGCTCTCTGGCTTAATTTCAAAGCATTTAATAGTTTCAGTTTGTAATTGCTAAACATAGAAATACTGAAACACCACACCCTGCGTTGCTTATGATGAATAGTGTCTTTAGCACAAACATATTTTTTATCAAAGCACCTAGAGACAGTCGGCCACACCCGTCACATTATTAATCAGCCACACTCTTTGGCTCCCCAGTCTTTGGAGAAGTTGTGGAAGAGAGAATTTCTAAGTTAAGCAAACTGAACAAACTGAAGTTGAATTCTTTTCATGATCCAGACTGAGGATAATTCCACTTCATCCCTTCCTACCAATAAACAATTAAGATGTTCTTATGTATGGGTAATTGTAACTTCACTTATCCAATCCCAGGAAACACAGTATTTTTTTTAATAACGTGTCTACTTAAGACTTAAATGTAGGCAGGTAGGACAACCACTGGTGTTACAGAAGATGAGTTGGCAACAGCAGAGCCACTTCAAGGCCTTCAGGCAGATTGAGGATTGGAGTTTCCCAGATTGAAGAAACCAGTTTGGTTTCTCTGCTCCTTTATTAAAATGTCGCTTATCTAATGTCTGTGTCTAGTGAGTATTCATAGCTTCATCTGTTCTGTCTTTTGAATAATATTTACAACATTGTTAGCTTTGGCCTTAAAAATAATCTTAACCTTATTATTCAAATCCATGTCTTACAATACTGAGAAACACGTGACCCACACAGGCTAAGAATAAACCATATGATGCCATGAAATCTTCTACCCACTGTCCTGGAAATGCATGGAATACAAAATTACATCCCAGCTGCAGTGTGCAGAGATGACTCTCCCTTCATGTAGGTGAGGGGACATGCTACCTACTCATTATTCATAAGTGAAGACTGGAAATTTCTGCGTGAAATTTCTTCCTCAGGCCTGACATTGTACCTGAAATTATTACCACTGCGGTTAATTCTTTGACTAAGACATAATTTTAATAACAACACCTTTAAAATGAAAAGAACTATCTTGCAGGGATAGGAATACAAATTCAATTTGTTTTAAATTTAATATAGTTCCCCCCCTCCCTCTTTCTGATTTTACTCTTTCTTAGAACATAGAGATGTGACAACAGGGGACAAAGACAACAAGACTTTTTCATCAAGGCAAAATGTACATAAAATTTAGACATGACATTGTACAGGGGTTCTACAATGGTAGCAGTTGGGCTAGGGAAAGGTGGATTGCAGATGACGCAAGAGTGCCTTTGGAAGAGTGCCTTCAGACTTCTATCCCTAGGACACTACTGTGAGTCATTTCTAATAATAACAAGATGAATAAAAGACGAATAGCAACAACTTCAAGTACTTTTATTGGATTCTCAAACCTTAGCTTTATATTTTGCATTCATCATCTTATTTGGGCTGGAGTGATAGCACAGCGGGTAGGGCATTTGCCTTGCAAGTGGCCAACATGGCCAACCCGAGTTCAATTCCTCCACCCTTCTCGGAGAGCCCAGCAAGCTACCGAGAGTATCTCGCCCACACAGCAGAGCCTGGCAAGCTACCCGTGACGTATTCAATATGCCAAACACGGTAACAATTGTCACAATGGAGACGTTACTGGGCCTGCTCGAGTAAATCGATGAACAATGGGAGGACAGTGATAGTGACATCTTATTTAGTTCTTAAAACACTAAAAGAATTAAAATCTTAAAAGGGTAAGGTTGATTCAGGTTGATATTGATACTGTTCAATATCAACATTACTAAGTGAATGTTGATATTGAATTGGTGTCCAAAATAAGGTTGATCTGATCCCCGAATCATGAATCACGACTATCCATCCTGTTATTCGTTGATTGCCTCAAGCAGGCCCCAGTAAAGTCTCCTTTATCCTAGCCCTGAGATTTTTAAGAAAGTGCTATATTCAAGACTCTTTAGGAGAATGAGACCCATCATTGTTACTGGTATTTGGCATATTGGATACACCACGGGGAGTTTGTCAGACTCTGCCATGTGGGCAGGTTACATTCGGTAGCCTGCCAGTTTGTCCAAAGTAGGAATGAGATAATAAGATGTCATAATAAGATGTTGCGCGGCCGCAATTGCGGCCGCGCAGTTCTGGGAGCTGGTTTTTATAGTCTCTGAGTCTTGGCCGTTGATGGGATTACATGGCACCAGGGGGCCAGTTGGTGGGTGTGACCCCCGCCTACTGGAATTCGGAGGATCTGGGTGGAGGATGCTCAGCCCCGATCCGAGGAGGCTTGGAGATCTCAGCCCCGGGACCCGCTTGCCTTTGTTCCTCTGCCGGTACTTTCAGGTGTGCGGAGAGTGGTCTCAGCATGGTGGTGGCTGGTCCTGGAGGTCTTCGGCTGCCGGAGCCCTGGTCGGGGTGGGAAGGAAGTCTCAACCTGCTCCCCTCCAAGGTGAGGACAGCCAGGCGCCGGGGCAGGAGCCTGCCATCCCCAAATCAGGATATTAGCTACTATTTACATGACCTCATTACTATTTCCCCATGTTCTTCCTCATGTCACTCTCAACTGTAAACTTTTTCCCCTGTGTAGAAGATCTTACTTGCTGGGATATGTTTCATTTTTTTAATGATCAAGTGAAACGTCAACTCTCTTTTGGTTTCTTCTCTACTGTATCATTTCTTGAATTCATAATAAAAATAGTGCTTTCTAGATTATGAGATATTTAAGACAAGGTTCTTTATTAATAGTTGTAGCACAGTTTAACTTTGTACAATGATCAAATAGACATTTTTAATAACTTGATTATTGATATCATATCATTGATATCATATAAAGTTGGGAAATACTCAAATTCATCCTAAATTAAGATATTAAATTATGTCCAGTGGATTCCATTTTAGAAGGTAGGAAACATGAGAAATATAAGGAATATTTTCATTTTTAAGATGAATATTTGTATTAGTTTCCATTCAGTTTTTTTCAAGGTTTCTAATATTTTGACTGGGTAACTGAATTTTATTAGATGTGCTCAAGGGACATAAGGGTAGAAAACTGTATGTATATACCTATACATAGATATGTATGTACACACATTTATATTTATAAAACTATATATACTTATTCAAGTGGCCTAGATATAAACAGACACACATATATATTTTCTGTTTATACCTTTGAGCACCTTTAATTGTGAAACTACTGCCAAAGGGTATATACCATAATGTAAGAGTGATGCAAATGGGTAAAAATATTTTTCCAACTTATTACCCCCCAAAAATTTCTGAATAAATGATATGAATGGATGTGATGAGATACACATAAGTATCTTACTGATAGGAAGACACCTCGCAAATAACTTGAATGAGGTGCTAGAGATACTGTAACTGTGGGAAGCATATTACTTATAGTCTTGATACATAAAGTAAAACATCGTTTGCTTTCTGGGTACTCCGGACTGTATATATTGCCACTTTTAAGTTGTTTATGCGTATGTGTTTGTGTCTGTGTGTATGTGTGTGTGTGTGCTTCAAATAATAAAACAATAAGACTGTATCCTTCTACACATATGGGGGGAGGTGTATTTGGTTCACACCCAGTAGTGCTTGAGGCTCACTCCAGGTTCTGTGCTCAGGGATCTCTCCTGGTGGACTCAGGGAACTATATGGTATGCTGAAAATTGAACCCTGGTCAGCCACATGCAAGGCAAATTCCTTACCCACTGTACTATCACTCCAGCCCCATATTTATATATTTTAAACAAGAAATGATTCATGTTTCAAATTTCTTAAAATTTAATATAGGTAGAAGTCCAAATACTTCTGAAATAAAAAAGTATGTTTTTTTCTCAAATATGATACTTTTTTGAGTATTATATCACTATCACTATCACCCCATTGTTCAATTTGCTTGAGTGGGCGCCAGTAATATCTCCATTCATCTCTGTCACATGCTAGTGCAGCCCAATGGCATATTGGGGGTTATTTCAGGGTCAGGGGAATGAGGACCATAATTGTTACTGTTTTTGGCATATCAAGATATGCCAAACAAACAACAGGGTGATGGTGATAGTGATAGTGATAGTGATGATACTTTTAATATCTTAGGTTCTAGATTAAGGTTTACTCAAAGCTTTTGCCTAAGAAGATTCGGCCAATATGGATTTCTGTATATTACATAATTCTTGGAATTGTATGTGAGTTCTTTAAGTGTTAAAAAATATTCCTGAGCTTTTGGGGCTGGAACGATAGTGCAGCAAGTAGGGTGTTTGCCTTGCATGCAGCCAACCCAGGTTCGATCCCCAGCATCCTATATGGTCTCCTCAGCACCGCCAGGAGTAATTCCTGAGTGCAGAGCCAGTAGTAACTCCTAAGCATCTCTGAGTGTGACTCCAAAAGCAATATATATATATGTATATATATATATTTCTGAGCTTTATAGCTCTTACCATAATTTTTGCCGTTATCTTGAAATCCTCAAGAGTCAGATTAGAGGGGTTTCCATTTCTAAATGGCATTCATGTTAAAGAATTTTTTAAAAAAGTTTTAGTTACTTTTGTAGGCACACCAGCAATGCTGAGGGCTTATTGGAGGCTTGGTGTTTGGGGGTTTCTTCTGGGGATACCCAGTGAACCAGGGTTTCAGGGATTGAACCTGGAGCCTTTCATGCAGACCTGTACTCCAGTCCCTTAAGTCTTTTCTTTGTAAGACTGCACTCATCAGTTGAATATAAAGTAACAGAATGGGAGTAGAACACCCAAGAATAGTTGAGATAAGTACCAGGACGTCTGCTCCAGGCTTGGAAGCCGGCAGCACATGCTGAGGGAAAAGGCAGCTGAGATAGAGAAGGGAACACCAAGTAAAGGATGTTTGGAGGACTCGCTCGGGATGTGAGATGCGTGCTGAAAGTAGACTATAAACCGAACACAATGGCTATTCAATACCTCTATTGCAAACTACAACACCCTAATGGAAAGAGTGAACAAAAGGTATTTGCCCTGCCACAGAGGCGGGGGGGGGGGGGAGGGGATGAGGGGAGGGCTACTGGGATCATTGGTGGTGGAGAATGAGAACTGGTGGAGGGATGGGTACTCGATCATTGTATAACTGAAACCTAAGCACAAAAGTTTGTAAGTCTACAACTGTAACTCATGGTGTTTCACTAATAAAAAAAACACACACACACAAACAGAGTCTTCTCTTTGTGACCTAGATATTTGTCTAGCAGAGAGCATCAAGTAGTGCAAGAAATGCTTAAATTTTATTTCTCATGGTATCCCAAAGCAAAGTATTAAATGTTCAAGTTTAGTACCATTGTGTGCACAGATGCTCTGTCCTTTGCACTCTATTTATCAGCTCTAATTCATCAGACCTCACTGCTTAATCAGCATCAAATCATCCTTTGAAACTAAGTTTTCCAAGTCTATCACCTGTGTGACTGCTGGCAAGGTGCTTAACTATTGTCCATTTTTTCAACTGTAACTGTAAAACAGCAACATCACTTAATAAGATTGCTATGGGGATTTAATTTAATTAAATAGTGCACACAAAACAGTTAAAACAGAGCCTGGTGTCTAAGAAGTACTATAGATATATTACCAAGTTTTTATGAAATTTTTTTCTGCTAGGCTACATTTTATTGTACATCATTATTATCCATTATATACAATTATATATTTCATCATATATTATTCCAGGACTAAAATCACTAAAATGCAGTAGAATATGAAGTGAAAGTAACATCATCATTTAACATAGGCATAAAATACAATTCTACTATTATGAGGGAAACCCTTTGAAATCAAGCAGTCTTTTGGTACATTTCTATTTTCAAAATGTGAACTGGTCCTTTGTTAGGAGGCATCTTACAAATCATGGCAATACTGTTCTCAGAGCTCTTGCATTTTAACACTTATTAGAAATATGCACGACTTCACTTATATTTAGTGTTCTGATTGGGAATCTGCAGAAATTATGATAGGTAGTGAGGGAGTTTAGACCTCTTACAATGAGTTTAGACACTCAGGGGGCCCTCTTTAGTTGCATCCTCTGGCTCAATGCAGAGCAAATCTTTTCTGCAAAAATATTTTCCCAATTCCCAAAGGAGGATCATAGGAATTTAGCAATAATATTAAGAAGTACACTCATGATAAAATATTTTTAAATGTCTGAGGAAACACTTTAACTTAACAGTCTGAGATCAATAGACAATAGATAAAGAATTTTGTGATGCTTGCTTTTTCATGTATAGACTATATCTATAGGGTTTTATATAGAATATTGCATTCAGACATTTATATGTTGTAAAGGATACAAAGTGCTTACTTAAATTAATTTATTTATTTTTGAATTTTGGATCTATCTGGTGGTACTCGGGGGTCATTCTGGCTCTCTGACACTCCTGGTGGTGCTCAGAGGACCATATTATGGCTGGAATAGAACGTGTTTTACATATGCAAAGCATGTACTCATTTTACTGAATCCTTCACAATATAAAGAATAAATTATAAATATAAAGAACAGTGTTTAATGATAAAACAAAACCCAAAACATTGTTGAATTGTATATTAGAAGCAAGCTAGAATAAAAAGTTCTGACAGAGAATGAGAGGTGTATTTTTTTTTAAGAAACAATAGATGTGAATTTCCCAGAACTCATGAGAAACACTGAGTCCTCATATTTGGAGCCATAATGTATCCTCAGCAGGACTACCAGAAAAAAATTCATGCCTGATACATAGTTGTGAAACTTCAGAACATTGAAGGAAGAAAAGGTCTTTAAAGCAACCATGTAAAAAAAAAACACAAACTCTAACAGTAGAATGATAATGCTCTTTTTAATTGCAATAATGAAGCCAGAAAACAATGAAATAATATCCTCAAACAGCTGAGAGAAAAAAATAACTATTAACTTGTGGATACTTATAAAAGTATCAATTAAGAAAGAGAGTGAGTTATTTTTTATAAAAAATTGAAACTAAATTCATTCAATAATCTAAGTTTACAAAATCTACCGGACTGGAGCGATAGCACAGCGGTAGGGCGTTTGCCTTGCACGTAGCCAATATGGCCAACCCGAGTTCGATTCCTCCACCCCTCTTGGAGAGCCTGGCAAGCTACAGAGAGTATCTCGCCCGCACGGCAGAGCCTGGCAAGCTACCCGTGACGTATTCAATATGCCAAACACAGTAACAACAAGTCTCATTATGGAGTCTTTACTGGGCCCGCTCAAGCAAATGGATAAACAACGGGAGGACCGTGACCATGACTGTGACAAAATCTACCAAAACTATTATTTTAAAGAGCTTCTAAAGTAGATCATTCACCATCAAGTGTTTACCAAATTTTTGTTTGGGATTCCTGTTACTCTTGAGAAGGCAAATTTTAGTGTTCTTATGAAAATAAGCTAGATTTTTGGACTTCTTAATAGGATCTTGGGCACATCCAGGATATACTATACCACACTTGGAAAACTGCTAATTCTAAAATAAATTCTTCAGAGACTCTGGGAACTGCTGGGTATGTCCCCAGTTCCCCTACCCAACAGCCCCTCCCCACTTCCCCTACCAAAAAAAAATAGAAAAAAAAGCCTGTCTCATGAGCAAAGCTGAGACGGCAGCTGGAGTAGAGAAGGGATCACTAAGAAAATGATGGCCTGAGGAACCGATCAGAATGGGAGATGTGTGCTGAAAGTAGATGTTGGACCAAACATGACAACCTCTCAGTATCTGCTCAAAAGTAGAGAGAGAGTATGGGGAATATTGTCTGCCACAGAGGCAGGGGGAGGTGGGGAAAAGGGGGTACACCGGGGATGTTGGTGGTGGGGAATGCACACTGGTGGAGGAATGAGTGTTTGATCATTGTGTGATTGTAACCCAAACATGAAAGCTTGTAACTATCTCATGGTGATTTAATAAAAAACAAAACAAAACAAAAATCCTAAAATGAACACAATAAAACAAGTCCTACCAGAGGAAGGAATGTAACTCCTGTTTTTTATTTTGATTTTTGGGGTCACACCCGGCAATGCACAGGTGTTACTCCTGGTTCTGCACTCAGGAATTACTCCTGGTGCTGCTCAGGGGACAATATGGGATGCTGGGAATGGAACCTGAATGTAACTCTTGTCAAACTTATGTTAAATAAGAATTGCTGTTAGTAAAAACTGATGGGATATGCATATGAGATATGGTCAGGTAATAGTAAACAAAATAATATAATAAATTTTAAATATGAAATAAATATAAGAAGAACATTTATTGGTAGAGTGTAATCAGCACAGATGGTGTGTGTTTAGAGTGTGCATAATTAGTAACAATAATAATATTAATATGAACAGAGTTTTTATTAAAAATTGCCACATTTCAGGTACTATGTTAATTAAGCAAGATCTTTTCATTCTGGCACTGTATTTGTAACATAAATGCTGATGATTATTCTTTTTGTAGTTGAAAAAAAGACTTACAAAAGTAAAGTAACTTGCTAAGGTAACTAAATTTATAAACAATGCAGGTATGATGGTTAGAAACTTCCAAAATGACTGTAGAGAATACAATGGAATAAAATGGCAGCTCAAGTTAGAAAATAAAAACAGGGGTGAACGATAACTTTGCTGTCACTGTCACTGTCCTCCTGTTGTTCATCGATTTGCTCGAGCAGACCCAGTAACATTGTGAGACTTATTGTTACTGTGTTTGACATACCCGGCAGGGGAGATACTGTGATCACAAAACTTTGCTAAAGGGGTAAATTAATATGTAATGGGTGCCTAGTATATACTTATTTCAAGACAAGATGGAGAATTTAAAAATTTGCATTCTTTTGTGGTTTATAGTCTTGTGGGAAAAGAAAGTCTGAAGCACATAAGACATGTCTATATCACAGCACAAATCATGTTTTCAGAGCTCTGAGTATTGCTGGGCTTTGGTTGGACAGTTTGGACACACACCAAACTAGTGGGAAAGGGCTGAGGTCATCTTGGAAGATGAGTGGACTTCAGAGCAACAGAGTGATGGTAGAAGGCTGTTTCACGGGACATTTTGGCAATAGGAAAAAGACAGAATAATCCTGACCTATAAAGAGAACACAACAAAACTTATTTAAGGTATAAATAAAATTTATTTAGGGGAAATTTGAGTCAGGCAACTCCTAAATCTCATGGAGATGGTAGAAGTCCTTGAACATAAAGAGATGAACCTCAACATTCAGAAAGAAAAGCCAGAAGTTCTGCAAAATCTGCTGCTGTAAAAATGGTGAATCATCTAAAGAAGCAGACGATGCCAAAGGGTTTGATGTTGTAGAGAAAATATTTTAAAGATGATGAACCTGCCAAATATGACATGTGAAATGAAAATTGCTTAGGATTCCCAGCCTCATGTGTGTTGTGTCCTGTGAACCCCATAGCCTTTATCTTTAGGCAGATAACTAAACTGTTACAGTCATTTTCGCCTGTGTGGTCCTCAGCAATGTTTTCCTCTTCTTTTTATCAATTCACTTTATATTCATCTAGTCACCAAATTTTCTTGTGTGTCTTTGACTTGAGTTTTATACAGCTGAAAAATGCTTGATGTTGCTGAATCCAGGAAATAAATCCAATGTGGTGAGAGAATAAACAGTCTTAAGACCTGGAGTAATGTCTTTTGTTGTTGTTGTTTGTTTGCTCTATTGATTACACATGACTTGAATCAGCTCTTTATTTTTCCATCTTCTCATCTTTGATTTTGGGAGAACAGACATATTACTCCAGATGATTCTGCAAAAACACTGGCTTTCTGGTACAGGAGGATTGTTAGAAATAGTTGACTAAAATCTTGAAATTTTTCATTGTTACTTCAGTGTAAGCAACAGTGTGCCATGTGCTGTGTTTTAATTACTAATTAAGTTTCTAAATGTATGCTGATAATGTGCTAAAATATCTGTATTGTAGGCAAGCTACTATAGTTAAATACCCCTACAATTTGCCTATATATATTGTGTCCTGTGTACCATTTGCACATACAGTGACATGCTTTATGATATAAATTTGGGACCTATATTTTCAGAAGTTCCATCATCAGAAAATGTATTGATGGGAGTAAGAAAGAAAGAATTGCAAGTTTCTTTGGCAAGAATTAAAGTCTGAGATTTTCCTCTTCAACTATCTAATCACCCGAATCCTTCTCTGGACTGATAACAGTAATAGTTAACATAGATATAGTACTTTATAGTTTATGAAACACTATTGCATAATGTTCATGGAGATAGTAAAGCACTTAATTGTGGGAACAAGGCCAGTGTAACAACATGTGAGTAATGGGAGGAAGCTATGGGTTGAGTCTGTGAGTGTGAGCAAGTCAGCATCTAGATTGCAAGGCAATTTGGTGATAAAGAGTTTGGCCTTTATTACATATGCAATGGGAAGCCACTGAAAGGTTTTAAGAAAGTGATGTGAAGTAATTTACATTTTTGAAATTCTTCCAAGCTGCCTCATAGTAAAGAATTATTTGAGGCTAAGTGTGAAAGCACAGGAAACTAAAATAGTCTAGGTGAAAGGTGGGAGGGGGTAGCTTGGAGTGGATTCACCTTAAAGATGCTTAAGCTTCAGGGATCCATGCTTACGCAAACCCCTCCTTAAGCTGGAAAAGAGCCAGAGTAAGGCATTTAAGATGTCATTTGTCCTATAAAAATAAGATGTTATAACAGTTAACTTTAAGATGATTGTTTCTTTCTACTCTCACCTTTTCTCCATCATATTTCCACTAAGATGAAGTAGACTATGAACAGGTTTTTTAATCTGTCTAGGGGAAGTTGGATTGAGCATATGTCATTTAAATTAAAATTCAAAATCACGTTTTGGGGTGGTTTCATTAAACAAATGAAATATATTTCCTGGGTTATTTTTGAATTTACTGGAGAACCAAAGAAGTATAGATTAAAAGTAATGAGATTTAAAATGAAGGATCAATAATAAAATCACTAGAGATTATTCTGATGACCCAGGAGCAAACTGTGTAGTATTTAATTTTTTTCAAATTTTATTAATTTGGAGAAAGTACAGATTTTAATTATAAATTATTTATGGTTCATTAGTTGTTTAATAATTCAATAATGAATGGGATTTAACTTTCTTCTGTTTTGATGAGATGAAGATAACAAAATTATGGTTTACCATCTTTTGTGTGGGTGAATAACAAGAAACTATTTAGTGAGATTTACTGATTCAAGGATATTTAAGATTTGACACTGTATAGAAAACTTGAAATGTTCTGAACTCTTATAGCTTATCTATAGGCAATTAGTAAATTATCATTCACATTTTTATAAAAATCTTAAGCATTTATGTAGTATTATAATAACATCCGATGAAGCCAAAGTAAGAAAATTAAGCTATCAGCCTTCAATTTGCTAAAGGAAAGAGTGAATGTTGAATTTACTTTTATACAGAATTGTCATTTGAAGAGGGGATCAAAGTGTATGCCACGAAAACATGGGTAATTTTTTAGAGGTGTAGAAGTCGTCTTAATTAGTAAAAACAGTATGCCTTTTTTCTTTTATGCATTCAGTAGTGTTTCAGATTAAAAGTTTTGCGTGTGTGATTTCTTATTCTAAATATATAGTGCTTTACTTTTTAAAACTTCATTTTGTATTCATAGATTTTGTATGCCCTTTCCCTAAATATAGTCTCCTAAATTGGGCAAGCCTCAGGACCCACAAAACCTGTATCTGCCCTCCTATTTGGGTTGTGGTTATACAGATGGAAGAGAGCTAGACATATTTAAGATGGGATTTGGAGGTAGAATGGATGTTTATATGCTTGTCTTATTGAAGGGCCTGTGACCAATTCTGAGAGGTGAGTAAATTAGAACTGAGAATTTAAAAATACCTTTAAAATTACACAACTTTAAATGGGCTAGCAAGGATTTGAATCTATGTTTGTTTGGTCACGATGCCTCAGGTCATCGTCCGATTCGAAGCTTCAGTTTCCTTAGGGTGGTTTAGAGGATTCGTTTGGATGAATATTTCATGTGGTACCCAGAATGTTGCCAAGTGTGCCTTTAAGTGTTGCTATTATTAAGATGATAGGAGACTTATTCATTAGATATTCTTAGGTGTTTAAATTGGGAAACATTTATTTTTCTCTCTGCTTGCCAATCTCTCTGTGGGAGTCAGCCCACTCTGTTCCAGGTTTTCAATAGTGGGGGGGTGGGGAGGGAGAGTTGATATAGGAGTGTCTCTCTTCATTGTTCTTTAGATGTCGCTTGCCAGTCAACCTAGGCTTAGGAGGGGCTGCTAATGACCAGAAGAGCCATCAGATTGATTGACCAATGGAACACCAGTCACAGAATTACTTAGCTGGAAATGCACATGCTAGTAGAGGTTGACCTCCTTATTTTCCAATATAGGACAAAAGAGTCACATGATTTCTGATAAAGCAAGAAAAAAGATAAGCCTTTAGCATACACACAAACTCAAATCTGATCTAGCTTATTTGAGTTATTTTAGACAGACGTAAGGTGAGGAGTAAGGTGGGATATGTCCAATTTCTAAAGATTTTCAGAGCAGGAATATTTTCAATGGCTTTTTCACTGATTTTTTTTCAAATGTTTTCTTTTAGTGTCTCATTGGATTTCTTGATTTGCGTAAAACTTTTGTCACTGCAAACAGGATGATCTCGCTTATCTGTGGTATATAAGATACTGGATGAATAAATGTATTATAGTAAAGAGGACATGCCTAGATCACCCTTGACCCCAGTGTTTAGAGAGCAGGACAGAGAAGGAAAGAAATCAAGGGGACAGGGTAGAGAAGAGAATGAGGAGTAATGAGTGAACAGGCATCAGGACTTCGGTTAAACTGATGATCTGGGAAAGTAGCATAGATATGAATTCAAAACACAGACTCAACAACACTGAAAACATGAGATCTAAGCTGCAACCACTGGAACTTTGTAATGTGCCTGTCAAGTTGACTGGCAGGGATGGAGCAGAGTCCATGGTGGGGAGGAAATATGGGAACACAGGTGGAGAGAAGTTGACATTGGTAGTAGGATTGGTGTTGAAACATTATATTCCTAAAATTCAACTACCAATAACTTTGTAAATCACAGTTCTTTAATTAAATTTAAAAAATGAAAAACAATAAAAAGAACACTTTATCTCTCTTGGGTGCTGGAGAGAGTACAGTGGGCAAGGTGCCTGCCTACTGCACAGGTTACCCTGGTTTGATCCCAAATTCCTCAAAGCTCCCCAGAAGGGATTTGTGAGTACAGAGCCAGGAATAAGCCCTGAGCACTGCTGGGTGTGGTTTCCAAACAAAAACAAAAACAAAAATAGAAACCAAAAAACCAAAAAAAAAAAAAAGCCTTTTGAAGCTCTTCACTGACTGTAATGCTATTTATATATTTGGGGACTAAAATTCATTTGTATGCTTATTTCTACTGGTGATACTAATTCTTAGTTCATTACCCAACATGCTCCTAGATCTCCCATTTTATCTTTAATTCTGCCAAGAGCAAATGAATGTCTTTTAGATACATAAGTCACTGTCACTGTCCTCCCGTTGTTCATTGATTTGCTCTAGTGGGCCCAGTAATAACTCCATTGTGAGACTTGTTGTAACTGTGTTTGGCATATTGAATACATCATGGGTAGTTTGCCAGGCTTTTGCCGTGGGGATGAGATACTTTCGGTAACTTGCTGGGCTCTCCAAGAGGGATGGAGGAATCGAAGCCCGCGTGCAAGGCAAACGCCCTACCCGTTTGTGCTATTGCTCCAGCCGGGACATATTGGCACATGTTTAGATATACATGCACAAGTTAAATTAAGGGAAAATAAGGAGTTTTTTGGTAGTGTTCCAATCTACTTATTTCCATATAACAAACAAAGATTACTGTTTCTGTTCTCCCTGGTCACCACACCCTTAATAGGTCATAACAAATCCTGTGAGCTCCCAGCAGTTTGCCAGAAGATATAGCAGTTACTGTGGTTTGTTTTTCCATCAGCTTGTATTCATTCTGCTTGTTGGACTTCTAAATTAGGAAGGTGCCTGATAAAAATTTCAGCTTTAACTAAAATTCTGTGCTCGAGTTATTTCTTATTCATTTCTTTAGTGAGTCTGGCACCCTCAAACAAGGACTGGGACTTATCTTGAGCAGATTCACATCCTCTGACCAGAATATCAGTTAATCTTTGCAAAGTAATGCAAAACCCAGTGTGACATCTTTTTTTCCTGAGTCTTCTCAGTATGGCATGTGCTATTTATTGTGTAAGAGATGGGTCAGTAAAAAGAGAGAAAAAGACTGATGGCAAAGGGAGTGACTCAAAATTAAAGATTAATTCAGACAGTGTTGAGACAAAACCCTGTTTACTAAGTGTCTCTTCTCTGGATAGTTTTCTTTGAAATAGATGATGAAATAAAACAATGTGATTTTTATAGTTTGTTAAGGAAATATTGCTCATTTGAATTTTATGGAAGGTAAGCAAGTTATCTTTGAAACTGAGTAAACTGCTGTCTTTGGATGGAGGATCCATTCTGTCTGTGGGTAAATTTTTATGAGTCTTCTATTTCTTGTAACTGGAAAGAATAATTCCTAATTTGAATTTCTAGTGAAATTTTGATTTTTCTTTCCCTCATGTCCCTCTCTAAAAACGTCCACACACATGCACACACATACACAATCTATATAAACATTCATGCGTGCCCTTACAAATGTACTTATAGTTACATAAACAAAATATGTGACTTTTTTTCTTTGGTGGGATATCAGCATTTTGTAGCTGCCATAAAATGAAAGCCTAGATAAGGTCTGTAAGTTAGGTTACTCTCTTTTCTTTTTACAGAAAGTGCAGGTCCTCTGGGAGTTTTGCCTGCTGTCATTGTTCTGGTTTTTGAAGACATTAGGAAGTGCTAGGTCTAGATCCCAATGAGAAACATCTGCTTTTTCATTTTGATAGTCTCCATGGATTGCTGGATCACGTTCACAATGTGAATGTGGAAGTCACAGGAGAGAATCCTCCAGACAACTTCTCAAACTTTGTATCAATTCCTTCACAGAAAACAGTGGACATTGCCTTTCTAGTTGCTTCTTATCTCAGAAAATGCTTAATTATATGTTAAGATTTGAATCTCTTAACCCCAGTAGTCAAAAGAAGAATGCTCTAATTATTGCCTAATTTATAGTTTATCATGCCTTTGGCTCTGCTTTCCTTTTTGCCCATGTAGCCACCTTCTGAGGATCAACTCCTACTCCTAAACTGCAACTGTTCAAATATTTGAGTCTGACCTATTTATTGAAGAACATGCCCAGAAATTTGATGCTATAATTGCTTCTAGCATTAGTGAATTTACTCATCTCACACCAACCATGGAGTATCTATTCAAAGTAGGATCAAAGTGAGTTTCCTTTGATGTCAAGGGTTTTTTTTTTTTGTTTATTTGTTTAAATGAACAAATAAATAAATATTTCCCTGCCACTTCATTTGATTAGTCTTCAAAGTGAATGCAGTAACATGCCTCAAATGACTATTTTTAAACAATTACGTTCTGTCTCCACCTTAACATTATCCATTAGTCACTATTGAATATTTGTCTTTACTTGTCAGAAGACATACACTTTACCTCACAACTTCTATGCATTCTCTGCATCACGGTGATAAGAGTTTCTTCAGTTGTAGCCAAACTGTCAGAAAGGAAATTTCTTATCATGGGTGGGATTGGGAAATATTACCCAGACATTTGTGTGATTCACAAACAATATGAAATTTACAACAAATTGAAATGGTTATAAATAATGTTCCTGCCCCTTAGAAATGTAGGCATATATGTCTTTCAGATGAAAAAATCTCTGGATACTTATAATCATGATTCAATAAAAATATATGACTTAAAAAACAATATTGGGCCACTTCTATGACTGGCTTTCTTCAACTTTTTTCACTGTTGACACTGTTTTTATCCAGGAAATTTTTAGATGGCCCTTGGTATATAAAAGAGCTACACAGTTGAAATGTTTATTGCTAATACATAATAAATTCTGAAACAAAATTTTAAGATTTTTTTATGACCCCTACATTCAATTACATATTAGATGGGTTTCTGAACCAGCATAGGAGCCTAGGTTATAGGGCTACCTACTTTTACCTTTGCTAGATAACAGGAGTAGTACATTTTAACTATTTTACTATAGTTTCATCAGGGAAATACATGTACATAGCAAGATGAAAAAATTAAATAATACAATGTTAAGAGTTCTTTCAAATAAGTCCAGTTACTTTTTTAACTGAAAGCATACTAGTTTTCTCATTTCACACTAGACTGGTGAGAATTCTCTGAATTGAATGGGTTTGGAACCTGCACTAGGGACATGGTTCAGCATTCGTTTGGCCTCCTGATATTTCACCAGTACAGATGATGCAATGCAGGACACTGCATGTACCAATGTAAGAGTTTTTTTATGCTTTGCTCTTTTTTAGTGCCATATTGGGATGCTTCCTTTCTATCTCGGGAGTTCTTCTTAATGGGTATGTTCTGTAGATGGCTCTGAACTTCATGCTGTTTCTCAACTGTTTGTGGTCTTAGTGAAGATCACTCATTTTTAAATAGAATCAGTATATCCTTAAATGGAGTAGACAGTGGCTTATGTGGCAGTGGCTTATGTGGCGAACTAAAAGAGCTTGAAAATAACTTTTCCACTTGGTTGCCACACAGGCTTAAATTCAAAACATTGATATTTATCTCCCCAGGCTCTCTAGGGACCCTACTGGTCTAGCTATATGCTTCCTTTAACTGGTCTCCATCACACTGAATGTTCTAAACATCATGTTATGCTGTCAGTCTACTTTGTAAAGTACCTGGGATTTCTCTTTTACTTTGGTCTGCTGTGGTCAATAGATTAGGAGACATCTGCTTTTGGAGGTTTGTTTCTCAGGGTTTCTAGAAGGAAAGACATGTCATGTTTCCCAGGACAGGGTATGGAAGAACCAGGGTTGGTTAGGAAGTAGAAGCAGGGAAAGAATAGGTGAGTCAGGACAAGCCAATAGCGCAGGTTTAGGTTACTTGAAATAATTTAGGCTCTGGGTTCTAAGGGTGGTCTCTGACTATTTGGTAGCTGTTTGCACGTTGAGTATGATAGAGGAATATTGGTTTGATGTGAGAACACTGGATAAAGGAGGAAGTTGACTAGAATTCCTGCATGGCATGACCCTAGTCTATTTGTCTACTTTTTGCTTTCTTCACTCTTTCTATACGTCATGGTGTTTAGAATTTCTAAATTTTTTTGTGACTCAGGCTTAGTGGTTGCTACTAACCTTGATGTGAAAGTTGTTAACTTATAGTTATCACATTATACAAAAGATTTACTTATCACCTAGAACTTATTTGTCTTCTATATGGAAATTTATATCCTATGACTAACATATTCAAATCTCTTACCCCCGGCCTCTCGCAGCCACCAGCCTAGTCTGTTTATATGAGTTCATCATCAATTGTTTCTTAACAATTCAAGGTTTAGCTCTTAAGACATATAGTGAAAGTTAGTTTATCAGTTGTTTCATCCTTGTTGTCTGAGACCAATATAAACTTAGGAGATAGAAGGATAATGTAATCGATTTTTATAAAAGATGAGGAGAGGGGCTGGAGTGATAGTACAGCGGGTAGGGTGTTTGCCTTCCATGCGACTGGCCTGGGTTCGATTCCCAGCATTCCATATGGTCCCCTGAGCAACACCAGGAGTAATTCCTGAATACATGAGCCAAGAGTAGCCCCTGTGCATAGCTGGGTGTGACCCAAAAAGCAAAAAAAAAAAAAATGAGGAGAAGCTGATGTTGAAATAGGTAATATGTGGGCTTTAGATTATAATTTGTTCTGTATCGTCTTACCTATCACTTAAGAATTTAATTGTGTACCAGAATATGTTGTCTTAAAAATATCTGTTTACTCATCATAATAATTTTTATGAAATTTGAATTTTTATTCTCATATTAAATAAAATATTTATGAGGGATATTTGTAAGGTGACATTTTTTCCTAATTTTATGTAACTTTATAAAATAGCAGATTATAGAAGCTTTGGAACCATTTGAGATTGTGTTTATATTTCTCATGAAAACATTACTTGCTGTGTGAACTTGAATATATCAATAAACTTGAAAATGATTTTCCTTATGTTACTGATGAGGAAAAAGTTTGTGCTTTATTGTAGAGCTTTGGTTACCACTGACTTGGCTTAAATAACGGGAAAAATTATAATAGCATCTGGCCTATAGAAGGCACCCTAAATGACAGCTATTATTGTCATTAACAAGTTTCTTGTGTTTAAGAGCTCTGCACATAAAAAGAAGTGTGTTAAGGAAACATGATTCCAAGTTTAGGAATACAATAAAATGATAAAAGAAATTTCTAATCCTAAGTGTCTAAACTGCTTGTCTAAACTTGATCACTGGATCACTTGATCACTTGCCATCTGGCTACTCATTGATCTGCTCAAGCGGGCTCCAGTAATGTCTACATTGGTCCCTGTCTTGTGCTAGTGTCAACCAACGGCGTCTATTCTTTCTAGTAACACAAAGAGCCTCAAACCAATAGTTAAGGGTCTTGATGAAGAAGTCTGACCATCTCATAGGTGGACGGCCACTTGATCTTTTGAAGTCCCATAGAATAGAGTTGGTAATGGCTCTAGTCCAGTGGTCATCTCCAAATCTCATTACGTGTCCAACTCATCTGATTTTCGACGCCTTGGCAAATGAGACTGCGTCCCTGATTCTCGATCCTTGATGGAGGTCAGAACTCCAGATTCTCTCACTTGAGTGAAGCATAACACTCCAAACATAGCTTTTTCGATTCCTCTTTGGGAGACCCACATAGAGTTCTCATCCAGTTTTCGTAGAGCCCAGGTCTCTGAGGTGTACATTAATGCAGGAAGAACAGTGGAATTGAAGAGCCTGGAGCCGGAGGTTCTTCATCCTCTTAGCTATTTTTTGACACTCTTGAAGGTGTTACAAGCCACTCTTTTCTTCCTATGCAACTCAGGTGCCAGGTCATTCATCATATTGACTTTTAGACCTAGGTACACATAACTGTTGCATTCGGAGATGTTCCTTCCATTGAGAGCAAATGGAACGTCAGGAACGAGGCTGTTTCTCATAAACATTGTCTTTGTAAAATTCAGCAGTAGTCTGACCTTTCCACACTCACGGTCAAAGTCGGTCAGCATTTGTGCTGCTTGGCTAATGTTTGGTGTTATTAGAACAATGTGATCAGCAAAGTGGAGGTGGTATAGTTGCTGACCATCTATCTTCACTCCCATTCCTTCCCATTACAAGTCATTGCATAAAGTTCTTGAGGATGGCACTGAAGAGTTTCAGTGAAATGATATCACTCTGCCGAACCCCTCTCTTGAAATGGACGATCACTTTCTTGTAGAATGGTGAGATCCTGGTAGTGAATCCATAATACATTTCATGTAGGATCCTGATATATTGAGTTTGAAAGCCCTATTTAGGTAGGGTTTTGGTGACTGCTTCAGTCTCAACAGATTTAAAGGCCTTCTTTATTATCAATGAATGTTAGACAGAGCAGCATCTTGAACTCCCGAGAAACCTCAATGAGCTTGGTTATCATGTGGATATGGTCAATTGTGCTGAATCCTTTTCGAAACACGGCTTGCTCACATGGTTGTCTTTCATCTAGTGTTCTGCCAATTCTGCCTATTCAGGATGACTCGAGTGAACAGCTTGTAGATGACAGACAACAGGCAAATCGGATGATAGTTGCCAATGTCGTGGATGTCTCCCTTCTTGTACAGTAGTACAGTCCTGCTGGTTTTCCACGGGATGGAACCTTGGATTCAGACAGGTAGCATGTGAAGAGCAAGCCAGTATATTGATGGGTACTCACTGCAGGTTCTTCAGGTGTTCGTGTCTGATCTTGTCTGGGCTGGGTGCTGTTCACATTTTTACTGACAAATGGCGTGTCAGATTTCGGAAGGGAGAATGTTAGGAACAACATATCGATCCTGCAGAATTTGATATGTGAGCAGGTTGAAAAAACTCATCTAAACAAGCGTTATAAACGTATATTGATTATATTTTAATCAAAATTTAAAAAAAAGGCCCTCCCGTTGATCGTCAATTTGCTCGAGTGGGCCCAGTAACGTCTCCATTGGAGACTTTGTTGTTACTGTGTTTGGCATATCGAATACTCTCGGTAGCTTGCCGGGATCTCCGAGAGGGGCAGAGGAATCTAACTCGGGTCAGCCATGTTGGCCGCTTGTAAGGCGAACGCCCTACCCACTGTGCTATAATCAAAATAAGGTAAATAAAAATCTGATAGAACATCATATATATCATATGACTTTGACTTATATATAATTTATGGAAACTGAATAATTAAATTAATAAGAATTGAAGGATCAGCCTCATTTGATATCACAATAAAATAAATATTCACTTGAATTTCTTTTTCCTTATGACATCGTTTTGGTAGTAGAGATGAAAAAGCATTGAACAATTCTCTCTCTTATTTTCAGTTGCTCTACCTCCTGCTAATGTCCAGGTAATAAAAATTGCTCATAATAATATATTTCCTATGTCTATATGCAAACTTGATTTATGGGAGCTTAGGTGATGCATCTGCTACTTCTTTGGAACCCAATTCGGTCTCCCAATAGTTTTCTTAGTGAACAAGTATTATCTGATACTCTGGTTTTATTTTTCTTTCACAGTACCATTCTTTGCATCACCCACAACAATTCACTTCTTTCTTTGGTATTTGTACTCTTCAGGTACTTGTGGACTGTTCTCATGACCCCCTTTATTTTCACTTAGTTATCTTTTACATAGTTTGTTTCATCTTTTTCCATAACTCCATCTCCTCAGGCCTGCAATCACTGAGCCTTTTCCAGTTCATCTGCCTCTTTTTGGAAATAAAACTCCCAGAAATTACTGCATCAGTACAAATATATTCTCTTCCGAGCTCTCTGGAGTCACAGAGTTCCTGGGTTGGAGAAATGATACTGCATCGAGGCAACCTCAAAATGAGATGGCACTTTTAAGGCTTGTGTTGCATTCTACTTTGGTTACTTGTTTACATGATAGATTTCCTATTTAGATTTCGAGTTCTTTGAAAGAAAAAAATAAACCATGCACAATATCCCCTCCACTTTGTGGATGAATAAATTATTTAATCTTGATTACACCTTGGAATCACATTTTTTTATATTTTTATTAGTGAAACACCATGAGGTACAGTTGTAGACTTACAAATTTTTGTGCTTGGGTTTCAATTATACAATGACCAAATACCCACCCCTCCACCAGTGCCCATTTTCCACCACCATGGATCCCAGTATCCCTCCAACCTCATCCCCCCCATCCCACAGTGTCTTTGTGGCAGGGCATTTCCTTTTGTTTTCTCTCTCCTTTTGGGTGTTGTGGTCTGCAAAAGAGGCTTTGATTGGCAATCATGTTTGGTCTATAGTCTACTTTCAACATGCATCTCCCATCCTGGGAAGATCCTCCAAACACCCTTTATTTGGTGCTCCCTTCTCTATCTGAGCTGCCCTTCCCCTAGAATGCCTGGCTGGCCTATAAGCCATGGAGTAATCCTCCTGGTACTGATCTCGGCTATTCTTGGGTATTAATCTTCCATTTTGTTACTTTATGTCCCCCAGATGAATGCAATCTTTTTATGTCTATAACTCTCTTTCTGACTCATTTCACTTAGCATGATATTTTCCATGTAGTACCACTTGTATGAAAATTTCATGACTTCATCTTTTCTAACAGCTACATAGTACTCCATTGTGTAGATGTACCAAAGTTTCTTTAACAGTCATCTGTTCTTGAGCACTCAGGTTTTTTCCAGATTCTGGCTATTGTAGAGTGCTGCAATGAACAAACAAGTGCAGACGTCACTTCGACTATACATTTTTGCCTCTCTGGTATATATCCCCAGAAGTGGTATTGCTGGGTCAAATGGGAGCTCAATTTCTAATTTTTTGAGAATCGTCCACACTGTTTTCCAAAAGGACTGAACCAGTCGGTATTCCCACCAACAGTGAAGGAGTGTCCCTTTCTCGCCACATCCTCGCCAGCACTGGTTGCTTTTGTTCTTTTGGATGTGGGCCAGTCTCTGAGGTGTGAGATGGTATCTCATTGTGGTTTTGATCTGCATCTCCCTGGTGATTAATGATGTAGAACATTTTCTCATGTGCTTTTTTTGCCATTCAGATTTCTTCTTGAGAAAGTTTCTGTTCATCTTCTTACCCCATTTTTTGATGGGGTTGGATGTTTTCTTCTTGTGGAGTTCAACCAGTACTTTATATATCCTTGATATCAACCCCTTGTTAGATGTATATTCAGCAAATATCCTTTCCCATTCTGTTAACTGTCTTTGTATTTTTGTCACTGTTTCTTTTGAGGTGCAGAAGCTTCTTAGTTTAAGATAGTCCCATTTATCTATCTCTGTTTTCACTTGCTCGGCCAGTGGCGTGACATCTTTGAAGACACCATTAGCTTCAATGTCATGCACGGTTCTGCCAACTTTGTCTTCAATGTACCTTATGGTTTCTGGTCTGATGTTGAGGTCTTTAATCCATTTTAATCTTACTTTTGTACATAGTGTTAGGCAGAGTTCTGAGCCCATTTTTTTTTTGCATGTAGCCGTCCAGTGATGCCAGCACAATTTGTTAAAGAGGCTTTCCTTACTCCACTTCACATTTCTTGCACCTTTATCAAAGAGTAGATGATCATATGATTGAGGGGGAGATGTCAGTGTATTCAACCCTGTTCCATTGGTCTGCAGCTCTGCCTTTGTTCCAGTACCATGCTGTTTTAACTATTACTGCTTTGTAGTAGAGTTTGAAGTTAGGGAGGTTGATTCCTCCCATTTTCTTTTTCCCAAGAATTGCTTTAGCTATTCGTGGGGGCTTATTGTTCCATATGAATTTCAGGACTTTTTGTTCCATTTCTTTGAAGAATGTCATGGGTATCCTTATAGGGATTGCATGGAATTTGTATAATACTTTGGGAAGTATTGCCATTTTGACAATGTTAACTCTCCCGGCCCATGAGCAGGGGATATCTTTCCATTTTCACATGTCCTCTTTTATTTCCTGAAGTAGCGTTTTGTAGTTTTCTTTGTACAGGTCCTTTACTTCCTTAGTTAGGCTGATTCCTAGGTACTTGATTTTCTGGGGCACAATTGTGAACGGGATTGTTTTTTTCATGTGGCTTTCTAATCTCTCACTGTTTGCATATAGGAAAACCATGGACTTTGGGGTATTGATTTCATAGCCTACAACTTTACTATACAAGTCTATTGTTTCTAGGAGTTTCTTGGTGGAGGTTATAGGGTTCTCGAAGTATAGGATCATATCATCAGCGAGTAGTGAGAGCTTGATTTCTTCCTTTCCTACCTGAATGCCCTTAATATCTTTTTCTTGCCTAATCGCTATTGCAAGTACTTCCAGTACTATATTGAACAGCAGTGGAGAGAGTGGGCATCCTTGTCTCATCCCTGATCTTAGAGGGAAGGTTCTCAATTTTTCCCCATTGAGGATGATGCTTACTGTAGGCTTGTGGTAGATGGCTTTAACTATGTTGAGGAAAGTCCCCCCTATACCCATTTTGGTTAGGATTTTCATCATAAAGTTGTGCTGAATCTTGTCAAAAGCTTTCTCTGCATCTATAGATATGATCATATGGTTTTTCTCTTTTCTTTTGTTGATATGATGGATTATTTTGATTGATTTCCAAACCTTAAACCATCCTTACATCCCTGGGATGAATCCTACTTGGTCATGGTGTATGATCTTTTTGATGAGTAGTTGGATTCTATTTGCTAGTAGTTTGTTGAGGATCTTTGCATCTGTGTTCATCTGCGATATCGGCCTGTAATTCTCTTTCTTTGTGGTATCTCTGTCTGCTTTGGGTATCAGGGTAATATTTGCTTCATAGAAACTGTTTAGAAGTGTTTTTGATATTTCAGTTTCATGGAAAATCTTAAAGAGGATTGGGAGTATGTCCTCTTTAAAGATTTGGAAGAATTCACTAGTGAATCCATCCAGGCCGGAACTTTTGTGTTGGGGAGACTTTTTATTACCATTTCAATTTCCTTGATGGTGATAGGTCTGTTCAGGTATTCCAGGTCTTCTTGGTTCAGCCTTGGGAATCTGTAGGAGTCTAGAATTTATCCATTTCCTCGAGGTTTTCATGTTCCGTGGCATAAAGCTTCTCAAACCACTCCCTGAGGATCCTTTGAGTTCATGTAGTTTCTGTTGTAATGACCCCCTTTTAATTTCTGATTCGGTTTATTAGGGTTTTATATCTCCCTTTCTTTGTGAGTTTTGCTAGAGGCTTATCGATCTTGTTAATTTTCTCGAAGAACCAGCTCTTGGTTTCATTGATCTTTCAGATTGTTTTTTGGGTTTCCATCTCGTTAATCTCTGCTCTGAGTTTTATTATTTCCTTCCTCCTGTTCAGGTTGTTCTCCTTTTGTTGGTCCTTCTCCAAGCTCTTAAGCTGTGAGTTTAGGTTATTTATGTGGGCTTGCTCCTCCTTCCTGAGGAATGCTTGTAGAGCTATAAATTTTCCTCTTAACACAGCTTTTCCTGTGTCCCGTAAGTTTTGGTAACTTGTGTCCTCATTTTCATTCGTTTCTAGGAATCTTTTGATTTCCTCTTTGATTTCCTTTCTAAGCCACTCGTTGTTCAATAGTGCACTGTTTAATTTCCAGGTGTTTGATTTAGTTTTCTGTTTTTGTGTGTGATTTACTTCTAATTTCAGTGCATTATGGTATGAGAAGATTGTTGATACAATCTCTATCTTCTTAATTTTATGGAGGTATGTTTTGTGGCTCAGCATGTGGTCTACCTTGGAGAATGTTCCATGTACACTTGAGAAGAATGTGTATTCAGCTTTTTGAGGATGAAGTGTCCTGTATATATCTACTAAGTCCCTTTCTTCTATTGTTTCCCTCAGATGAAGTATGTCCTTGCTAAGCTTGAGTCTGGTTGATCTATCAAGAGGTGATAAAGCAGTGTTGAAGTCTCCCACTAATATTGTGTTTCTATTGATGTCTTTCTCCAAATCTATGAGTAGTTGTTTTAAGTACTTTGCTGAACCCTCTTAGGTGCATATCCATTTAGTATTGTAAGTTCTTCCTGTTGTACAGATCCTTTGATCAATAAGAAATGGCCTTCACTGTCTCTTGTGACCTTCTTCACTCTGAAATCGATGTGGTCTGATATTAGGATGGCTACCCCAGCTTTTTTATGGGAGCTGTTTGCCTGTAGGATTGTTTTCTAGCCTTTGACTCTGAGCCTGTGTTTGCTTTGACTATTGAGATGTGTTTCTTGCAGGCAGCAGAAACTCATTGAAATACATTGAACCCAGCAGATGTTGGGTTCAATTTTCTGATCCATCCTGCCACTCTGTGTCTTTTAATTGGTGAGTTTAGCCCTTTGATATTTAGAGAGATTATTGTTATGGGGTTTTGTCCATTGTTCTGTTGAAATTTGGTGTATTTGAGAGGCCTGTCTTGCCTTAAAGTAGCCCATTTAGTTGTTCTTGTAACCATGGTTTTGAGTCTATAAAGTTCCTGAGCTGTTTTTTGTCTGTGAAACTGTGTGCTGTTCCTTCTGTTATGAATGAGATTCTTGCTGGGTAAAGAATTGTTGGTGAGGCATTTATTTCATTGAGTTTTTTCAGTATATTCCACCACTGTTTTCGGGCCATGAGCAATTCATCAGAAAAATCAGCTGTAAATTTTAAGAATGTTCCTTTGTAGAAAATTTATTTCTTTGATCTTGCTGCTTTCAGAACTTTGTTTCTATCTAAGGTTTTGGTCATTTTGATCAGGATGTGTTTTGGGGTATTTTTATTTGGATTTCTTCTAGATGGTACCCTTCAGGCCTCCTGAATGTAGTCACACGTTTTCTTCAGCTCTGGAAATGTTGTAGCAATGATGTCTTTGACAGTTTCTTCTTAATGAGGGTTTTCTTTCTGTCTCTCTGGAACTCCAATAATTCTTATGTTACCCCTCTTGGCTTCATCACGATCTTCTCTTGCCATCTGTTCCCGAATTGTGAGTCTCTTTTCCATTTTCTGCTCTTTTCTGGAGAGTCTCTGAACTTCATCTTCGAGCTCACTGATTCTGTTCTCAGCAGCTGTTACTCTGCTGCTGAGGCCTTCCACTGAGTTTTTCAATTCGCCTACCAGGTTTTTAGGTCTGACATTTCTGTCTGTAATTTTGTTTGCATTTTCTGCATTTCTACCTTAAAATCCTCTTATATTTTATTGGCATTGCTTTCCATTGTTTCTTTTAGCTCCCGAAGCATCCTAAGTAGCTCCCTTCTGAATTCCTTGTCAGGGAGATTGTCTAATACTACAGTACTGTTGGTGTCTTCTGGGCTAGCCTCTTCAATAAGAAAGTTTGGTGGGCTTTTGTATTGCTTTACCATTGTGACCAGTGTGGTTTAGACCTTCATGTTCACTGTTACTATTCTGCTTGATATGCAGAATGAATTGAGATAGGCTTAACGAGTTATTGGCTAATGTGTTTCTAGTGGTTGAGCTAACCTAGAGAAGGTTCCATCTAAGAGGTTAACTTATGGTTCCTATGGGATATGTAGTGGGAGAATAATTCGCAGCTGCTAATGTGGCCACGGCTCCCGAAAGGGTCCCTGGCCCTGGACACCAGGCGGTACCTGTTTGAATGAGGAGAGAATGCCTGGAGCAGTTCAGCTTTGTTTCCGCAAGATATGCCTCAGTTCCTGTCCCGCGCAGATCTGGAATCACTTTTTAAAATTTATTAACAACTGGTTCCCATTCCCAGGCATTCTGAGTTATTTGGTATGGAGTATGACCTGACCATCAAAAATTTTAAAACTCCCCAAATGATTATAATCAGCAGTAAATTTTGGGAACTAGTGCCTTAAGCAATAGAAACTTAGTAAATATTTTGCAGGTAAATTTAAAAAGTGAACATTATCTTTTCCTCAACTAATATATCTAAGTACTTGTCTCCCATATTTCTACTACTATTATCTATCTTCATTTTTTATTGCTATTCTAGCTTTCCAATCATTGAATGGTTTTCTGACCCAGAATTATTGGAAGTCACATGTGTCCAACAGCTTTCTCTTTTAATAGCTCTCTCATTCTGCTCTTTCCATGCCTGGGAATAAACTACATCAGTAGTTTCCTTCCCATTTTGTTGCCATTCATTCATTCATATAGCACCTGTGAACCCAATGAAGACTTAATTTAGATGATCACAAGGTTTCTAATGTTTTTTTCCTGACAAATTTTGATTGAAGAGCAACATGTCTATCCAGGTAAACCTAGGAAATTCATATTACATAAAAATTCTACTACATTCATAAATACCATGTGAATATAGTAGTAGATTTTAAAGTACTTCATAGACTTTTAAAGAGAAGTTGTTGGTTTATAAAAAATGTGACTAGAAAACAGAGACTTTACTGTGTGGGGTGAAGGAGAAAGAGAGGGAGAGATAGAGGGAGAGAGATAGAGAAAGAGAGCAAAAGAAAGGGAAGGCGGGAAGGCGGGAGGGAGGGAGGGAGGGAGGGAAGGAGGGAGGGAGGGAGGGAGGGAGAACTGGAATTGAACAGCTTGCACCATACACAGAAAAATCTCTTTCGGGTCACTGAGTGATGATTTTAACAATGAATGTTGCTTGGGGAATCATACTAGAAAAGAAGAATGTGGAACTACACTGTTAGAGTCTTAATTATGATGATAAGAGTGAGGTTTTTTTCTGGTATGATTTTGAGTTTATTCTTCTAGTATGGAAATTTAAAGATTTTTATTTTAAACACAGTCAAACGGAAGGCATTTAGAATGCAGCTCTTACAAGATTACACTAAGCCAGCATTTTTAGCACAAGAGGACTTTTTTTTAGTGATGAACAGGATGAGGAAAGACTTGTCTCTAGAAAGTGAAAAGGGCATCACCAAAGGGACAGCTTGTTGGAACAAGCAATTGACCTTCAGTTAGAAACTACACATTCTTGTCTTTACCACCGTAGAAATTCCATACTTGAGCCTTGTACAAAATTGAAAGGCACTCAGGTAGCTCTAATTAATGATTTCTTTGTCTTCTGTATCTTGCTTTTTACTGAGTACTGTCTGAAAAATGAGAGAACACCGTACACTTAATCATTTTTTCTCAGCCAATTATAGAAGTATGTTTGAGATTGGAGGACGGTCTGAGTTTTGAATATGCTTAGAATTAAGCAGAATAGAGAGACACAAATCCAAGGCGAGTCCCACTCAACTGCTTTTACTGCCTAATAAGTGATTTTCAGAGGTTAATTCTCTGAGTAATCAATTGTTCAATTGCTTCACTTTAAAGAATGTGAGAATTGCATCTTTATTAAAATCTCTGTAACCCTAGTCAGTAACTTTCTTGTGACTAAAATTTAGTTTCCTAATATTTTCCCAAGTTTGTCAAGTATACAGTTACATGTTCATTTAAAAAAAATCAAACCACAAGAGACACTGGAAACATTTGCATATCCTTAGATGTAGGACAAATTGTTGAATTCTGTCACCATTATGGTAAAGTATAGATAATAGCAAATTTTCCAAAGAAAACTTGAGAAAAAAAACACATCATTGTAACCTCTCAGAGGTCCTTGATTAATTTGTAAGTTTTAATTATCAGAAAAACTCTGTTTTAAATAATTTATTCAAGAATGGAACACAGCAAAATCTTATGTTTTAGCAATTGGGATATGGTAGTTAGCTGTGTGGCAATTCAGTTATTGAGATCAGTCCTTCTTAATTATCCACCACCCCCAATTTAATTAAAGAGCTGCTTTTAAAAAGTTCTGTTAAGGAGGAGAGATCTTAATCAGTGGACCTTATGAAAATTTCCCCCCGAAGTTCCAGCTGTTATTGTGGCCAGAACCAGAAAGTGACAATCTTGTAGGATTTGCCTGAACAAATTATTTTTTGAGAATACCATAGTTAGCACATGCAGAGAATACAGGGAAAAAGTACAGGGAAATATTACCATATAAAAATAAAAATTACTGAAGAGTAACTAAAATGAACCTATTATAAGTGGTAATATATTCATTTAAGATACCAATTAATTGATTAAAGAGTTCTGGAATTTGAAGTTTTAATTTATCTGTGTGTGTGTGTACACATACATATGTGCTAAAACCAAGTTTTACTTTTTTGAACATCCTCTGGGGTGAAGAAATTCGTAGTTTGGGAATGGCTTTGATTTGGGGGAATAACTTGATATGTTGTCATTCATTTAGACAATTTTTTTTCAACTAGTCAAAGTTCAAGTTGCAACTCTAAAATAATAAAATTGATTTTTCTTTATGGTTCATAAATGTAGTCCAGTTACATTCCAAAAGCAAGATTCATTTTGAACATAAATAATCCTACAATTTTGTTCTTAAGAGATTGGCTCTAAGAAACAAATCTGGTTTTAGAGCCTAAAAACTAATTTTAAGTTATAACTTTACAATTATTGCCCATGAAACTTTAAATAAGCAAGTTGTTTGAAACTTCATTTTTTTCATCTTTTAAATGAAGCTCAATCCATCTACCCTAAAGAGTTATAGTAAGAATTATAAAATGAAAGAAAATCTATTTCTGAACAATTTTGGAAAACAACTCCATTTGGAGGAGTTACTTTAGTTTAAAAATTGTTTTCAACTGGATCCCCTTGGAATGAACTACTGCCTAAATGGAATGGACTTCACCAAGTTATCTTAAACACTCCCACTTCTGTAAAACTTAGTGGAAACTCTAGTTGGTTGATTGCTCCAGGATAAAGTTGTCTCCATCTACATCATCCAGCAATCAGACGCTGACAGAGAATGAATCAAACTGTTATTGTGAACTCACCGAGAGCTTGAAACTTTTCTTTTAGAAAATCCAACACTAGGAGCTAATAAAAGAGGAAGCCCCAGTTTCCCTTTGCCAACTTCTCTGAGCAATCTCATTACTGACTGCCCCCCATCCTACATTGCTAATGTTCCTGTGAATTCCTGGGCTCTTTCCAGTAATTGGACAGTTAACTGTTGTCCAATATCATAAAATTCTGCCCTAGACTCACCAAGACTAAGATAATGGGAAATAGGTAAGGCATGTCTATTTGCTCTCAGATCTTTGCGTTGTCTGTAACATTTTCAATTGATAAGAAATGCAAAGAGCTCATGTTTTATTTAAAAGAACCCGCACAGCAACTTTTTAGCTTTAATTTCCTCGAACTCTCTGTAACATTTATGTGACTCAGTAATACAAAGACCCAGTTTTCCTATAAAATCCACCCCCCCAAATAAAAAAAAACAAATTAGCCAGTATTAACTTAGTCCTCTACTAAGTTCCTCTCCAGCTGGGAACTTTCATTCCTTTTCCCTTCTATTTTCCAATAAACCTTTGTATTAAAAAAATTGCTTCCCAACAAGGTGTATATTTGATGATCACCAGTCAATGAATTATTATTATGTTTATTTAAAAAATATTCTGCAAAGCAGATTTCTAAATGTTTTCTATTTGTCAGGACATTAACCTCTCCTTAGAAGACAATGAGAAGCAATGCAATTGTATTGTAAAATACATAACCCTCTAGATCTTGAGTGATAGTAAGTACGTGGGTAGGGTGTTTGCCTTGCATGCAGCTGACCCGGGTTCAATTTCTGGCATTTCATATGGTCCTCAAGCACTGCCTGGAGTATTTTCTGAGTGCAGAGCCAGGAGTAATTCCTGAGTATTGCTGGGTGTGACCAAAAAAGACCCTCCCCCCCAAAAAAAACATAACTCTCACTCTTACACATTTGTTTTTATAGAAGCATACTGGAATCATTGACATTTTATTACTAGAATATTTGAGGAACTGTGGTTTATAATTATTATAAGATTAAGAATTGATAAGAAGAAATGAGAAACAAGCATTTTCATGAAATTCTGACCAAATTTAGCTTACTCTAAATTTCAGAAATATTTAACAAGACAAATTTCAATGATCTTAGCATTTATTATCATTAATTTTTGAAAATTGCCTTCTGTGCATTATTATGGAAAAGTAACATAGTGAGTTATAAGCCACTGGAAACATTTTACTACCAATGTACTTCTTTATCAGTAGGATGAAGCAGATCAACTGATTTAACATGAATCTGTGCTTCTTGTTTCTTTCTATTGCATTAATGTTCAAATTCAGTGAGTGGGAGGAAGAAGTCAAAAACAAAAGTTTGTTTTCTCTCCATGTAAATGGCTTACATTGGAATAATTTCTCTAACCTCTTCAAGTTACTGAAGAGTTTTTGATAGTGTTAAACATAACTCTTTTTAATATGGGTTCACTAATTACTCTTTTGTTTAATTTTGGTCTCACGAGTAGACAAATCTCAAGATTTGGTCTCACTTCTGGCCATTTAATTTTTTGGTAAACTTGGCCCCAAGTTGTTGGGATCTGGCAAAAGGTACAGCAGCAATTTTGGTCCGGAAGCCTGAAGTCATCATTAGGCTGCTGCTGCTCTTGCCGCGCAGGTACAGGTTGACCTGCAGGCCCACAAACCACCTCTGGCTCAGCTACATAAGCTCACTTATTGGCCTTATTTCAGAGGCCCATAAATCTCGAAAGAGATCAAAAGATGTAGTTAGAGCCTGTAGCGTGGAGGTAGGTGGGAACCTGTGACTGAGATCTCCAGGCCCACTTGGATAGGGACTGGGCCTCCTCCTCCCAGGTCCCCAGTTTTCCAGTAGCTTGGCAGTAATACCCACAGATTGCCGCTGGCGCCATGTAGTCTCATCAATGGCCAAGACCCAGAGACTGGAAAATAAAGTTCCCAGAAGAGTGTCCAGAATGTCCTAACCCTGCACTAGGCTGTCTTCACTGGGGAACCGCAGAGAGGGGTGAGTTGCATCGCCCTCCCCACCCCAAGCAAAGCCCCAACAGCCAAAAACCTCCAGAACCCAGCTACAGTCATACTAAAAGCCACTCTCCACACACTCGGATAACCTTTCCCAAGAGAGGACGAGCCTCACTCAAAACAGGATGAACCTCACTGGAGAGCTGACCGGCCAGAAAACACAGGTATGTGGGAACCCTGTGACTGAGATTTCCAAGCCTGCTCAGATAGGGACTGGGCCTCCTCTCCCCAAATTCCCAGTTTTCCATTAGCTTGGCAGTCACACCCATAAACTGCCCTCAGGGCCACATAATCTCATCAACTGCCAAGACCCGGAGACTATAAACTAAAGCTTCTGGAAGAGAATGACACAGAATTTTCTGGAAATTATATTCTATCCATAACAAACAATACAAAACAAATTGTCTAGCATTGCCTTTTTGGCAGGTTTGAGTGGTGGTGAGACTGGTGTCGAAATATCAAATGTAACCAAAGTAGAGAGAGAGAGTATGGGGGAAATTGTCTGCACACAGGCAGGGGGAGCGTTGGAATGGGGGTGGGGGGGTGAGGGTGGGGGTAGGGGAACACTGGGGTTTTTGGTGGTAGAAAATGAGCACTGGTGAAGGGATGGGTGTTTGATGATTGTATGACCAAAGCTCAAACATGAAAGCTTTGTAACTGTATCTCACAGTGAATCAAAAAAAAAGGGGGTGTGGGGTTGGGAGAACTAATAAAATAATAAAATAAAGTTAACATTCTGAATAAAAGGTAAAGGCCCTCCCGTTGATCGTCGATTTGCTCGAGCGGGCCCAGTAACGTCTCCATTGGAGACTTTGTTGTTACTGTGTCTGGCATATCGAATACTCTCGGTAGCTTGCCGGGCTCTCCGAGAGGGGCGGAGGAATCGAACTTGGGTCGGCCATGTTGGCCGCTTGTAAGGCGAATGCCCTACCCGCTGTGCTATCGATTCTGAATAAAAAAAGAAAAAGTAATGTGGAGTTCATGCCTAATTCAATCAGCTTAATCAATGGCTGAATAAATAGCAGTATTCCTACATTAAAAAAAAGAATTTGGTCTCAGGACATTATAGATGAGAAACAGTTATCCTCTCAAAGAGCTGCATCCTCAGGCTGACATGGTCAATTTCTGAAGAACTAGGAAGGGATCAGATGATTTCTTTTGTGCCTAGAAAACATGATTAAGGTAATAAAAAAAAAGAGATAATATCCTGAAAAAAAATCGGACAAAGTTAAGGGTAGTGTCAGCCACATAACAAAACAGCATATTTCATATACTCATAAACACACACTCTGAAGATTTGTTTTGTATCGGATTTATTTGCTGGCCTTGGCTTTAAAGCATCTTATTTTCCAGAATTATTTTTCCAGTCTTTATGTGTACTTATTTCAGAAGGAACAAAGTAGACTAAGTAGAACCAATACTTATATTCCAAATCAACATAAAATGTATCCAAAATAATATTACATATGCTTACAGGAAGGAAATGCACATTTTATACTACTTACTGAGACATATTTTATATACAACCTAAAACCAAGAACAAGAAAAAGTTTTTGGTCTAAAAATCACTTTAATAATAAGAAAATATCCATAAAAGTCTGCTATGCTACATTTTAAGGTTTAAATTCGAAAATACTTGTTCAGTTCTCCAGGTTCAAGTATATGATTTCTTTTATATTCCCAGAATTTTTTGTATTTTTAAATCTTCCTTCCTTCCTTCCTTCCTTCCTTCCTTCCTTCCTTCCTTCTTTCTTTCTTTCTTTCTTTCTTTCTTTCTTTCTTTCTTTCTGTTCTCTCTTCTTTTTTCCTTCCTTTCTTGCTCCCTCTTTTCCCTCTCTTTCTTTTCTTTCTCTCCTTCCTTCCTTCCTTCCTTCCTTCCTTCCTTCCTTCCTTCCTTCCTTCCTTCCTTCCTTCCTTCCTGTGATATCACCTCTTTTTAAAAAAGTCATACGTAAAGTGTTTTGGCCCAAACAGACAAGAATAAATTCTTGGTTTTTATTTAAACACTCATACTTGTTAAAGATTGAGAGGAAAATCAGCGCAATTCCTTCCCTCAAAATTCATCTAAGCGCCTGATCTACAGCATTTTCTCTCAACTCTGAAATAGTTGTTGTCCCTTAAGACTTTGTCATATACAATTCAACTAACAGTTAAAAAATTTGTTGATATTGACAACAAATGAATATTCATTGAGTACATACTTGTGCCAATGCTAAGTTTAAGGCCTTGGGCACATTATTTTTTTTATTATTCCTCAGTAATGCTTAAAAAAATCCTCTACAGTTGTTACCCCAATTATTCAGAAGAGCAAGTGCAGATTTGCATACCACCTTCAAAGTTACTCAGCAAGATCCCTGCTGAGTCTGGCATGGGCTCCAAACTTCCTTCCAGCTAAGCACTGGCAGACTCAGGATGCGAGTGCCTGGGATGTTGATAAGGGTTATTTTCAACCGCCAAATATGCCAATCTTCACATTTTTATTGAAGCGACTCCCACCCCATCCCATTCCTGTGAGGAGAACTGTTGTTGGAAGTAATGACTCTTCCTCCACGGAAACGTTTTCCTGTGCTTCTTCTGGAATCCCCGCTGAGCAGGTGATTGGTTCTAGGCTTCTGCTCCCATCCTTGCTCATCAACGCTGCTTGCAGGGCAAGTCTGTACTGAAGTTATGACAGAAGCAAAGACTGCTCTGTGCCACTCAAGACAACATGCAGCGCGTAGCTCTCAGCCTGGAGTGACTTTGACTTCTGGTGTGGAGAAAGTGGGGGCTTTCCCACTCCTTCCTCTTTTTTTCAGTTTTTAAAATGTATTTGTTTACTTTTCTACTGAATCATTGTGAGATAGATGCTTCCGAAGCTGCTCATGATTAGATTTCAGTCATACGCTATATCCTCCCTCTTCTTAAGCAGCATCCTTTTCCTCCCTCTCCTGCTCCCTGCCCTTTGGATGTGGATTCTTTTAATCCTCTTCTCTTTATGGATCCTGTTCATTGTTTTGTTTTTCTTTTTTTCTTTTTCCTTCTCTCATTGAAGGTGACATCAGTTACTTCTCTAAACATGTCCTTATCAGGAACATGTAGTTTCTACCTGTCCCCTTTATTTTGACGGACATTTTAGCTCTACAGTTCTGTTCTGGCATGGGTCAATTGAGATGGTACTTACAGGGGGGGTGTTTGCACGGTCTATGGTGTGTGTTGTGTGCCTGCTCCGCTGCGCCCCAGGGCTGAATTACCTGCAGTACAGTAACTTCTTTGTTCATGGAACAGCAGATATTATCTTCACTTTCCTAGCTGTCTCCTTTTGCCAGGGCTTTCCCCAGTATCTCAGAAGTAAAAATTCCCACTAGACCGAACCCTTGGAAGGAAATCCAGATTTTCAAACCTGATTTTTAAGTGATTCCGTTTGACTGGTTGCTCTGTACATTTAAAACACAGAGCTTTCAGGAAAATAAACTTCATGAATATTCACTTCCCCTTTCCAAATTCAAATGCCTCATTGAGTTGCTATGCTCTTCCCTTTTAGAAAAAACAAATGGAAATTGGTTGATGTATTCTGTTAAGTTTAGACAAGTTCCCTTTCTTTCTCTCTTTCTCGTTTCTTTAGTTTAACTTCTTTTCCTCCAATGTTTCTAGCTTCTTTGATTTATGTT
Organism: Sorex fumeus; assembly: GCF_029834395.1. Lineage (NCBI taxonomy): Eukaryota > Metazoa > Chordata > Mammalia > Eulipotyphla > Soricidae > Sorex > Sorex fumeus. The sequence continues at coordinate 64,954,938 of NW_026606059.1, forward strand.
GTTTTTGTTTTGTTTTATTTTGTTTTGTTTTGTTTTGTTTCTGGCATTCTTCCTGGAATCAGAGAGAATTTTGGCCCTAAAATTAGGTTTTCATACTCAATAATGCCAGATACTGTCTCTTTCCATATATAAAGTAGGACAAAAATTTGTAAAACTCACCTGTGCAGTGAACACTCTCTGGGTTAAAACATCAGCACCACATGTGCAATAAAGCACTACCTTTTTTGGATGTGGGAGAAAGAATTGTGGAGACACTAGGGACTGCTTTGGTTGCTGTCATTCACAGTTTGTTTTTTAAGAGCCAAGTATTAAACTGCCAAATATTTTGAATTGGTCTTACATTAATATTCAGTCCCAATAAAAATGACTACCATTGTTATTGTTGTTGTAAGGTGTTTCCCTCGCCCCATCATATTAATCACAGCTAAGGAGACAAAATGACATAATCAAAGGGCACCCAAATTTAGTTGTTCAGTTATGTTCAAATTGAGGAAATAGCAAGTTAACTTATATGGCTGTGAGTCCTTATTCTTTCCTAATAAGCTCTGGACCCTACTCTCTCTCTCTCTCTCTCTCTCTTCCAGTTCCTCTTCAATGATGTAAATTGAATAACAGAGTTGTTTGTTCATTATTCCTATTTGCCCAATTTTGTGGACATGAAATAGTATTGTATTTCTTTTGTTACTTCATCTTGATGGGACAACTATTTCATCTGCCGTTTCTGTAGCTTTTGCTATTATAAAATCATGATCTTCTTATTTCCAAGAGGGAGATTTTGGGTAGCACTGTAACACAGTAGATATTTTTAAATCAAAAAAATATTTCAACAGTCCTGTTCCACAGTTCATCAGCCTGTAAGAAAGATGATTACTGTACATGCTTCAGAATAATGACTTACCATCTATATTCAGTTCATCTGAAAGGCACAAAGCGTGCTGAGAGTGCTGACTATAGGTCAAAACTTCCTTTAAAGGTTACACACTTTATCCCAGAAACATGGGCCGCACATTGCTTTACGGACAGAAATATTAGCTCAATGGTGGTGCTGCTGAGGTGTCTAAATATGACTAAAGAACTGCCGGAAAATTAATGCCTTGACCAAACCTTAAAAAATGGAACAATGTTGAAGAACAGTTACAAATAGTTGAAGCTTTTATTCTTTTTCTTTAAAAAAAAATATTGTACGAGTCTCTAATGAAAAGTGCCAGGAACCACTGGGGAATTCTTCCTTGCTCAAAAGACTTAACAGAAGGCATTAATACGACTGACTGAGAGCCAGAGTGAAAATACAGTTTGGAACTGTCCGTCCTTTATCCTCCGGTGCCTGATATCTGTGTTTTTCTCTTTGCTCAGATAGCCCACAGTTCAAAGGGAATGACCTTCTTCAACAGAAGCTATACCTTTCCAGCACCTGACATAACTAGCATGTGATATGGTAAGAGCATGAGTTCATTTTTGTTTTGCCACCCGGTGGCTGTGCAGCTTTAAAAGATTTACTTAACCTCTCTGTAATGTTGTTCCCACATGTATAAAGTGAGGGTAGCGATGTATGTGTGCATCAGACTTGCTGTGGAGATCAGCAGCCTGTGTTCACATTCCAGTCCAGCTGCTTGTATGTGATGTTGGCAGTCAGTCTTCAATGCTTATTCTCTTCTTGTCAAGAGATAGAATCACTGTCCCTACAGCATGAGTTGTTGCAGAGATGAAATTTAATAATGAATGAAAATACCTTAGACTTGTAACTTACCCAAAATGAGCTTTCCATAACAATCAGCTGGTACTGACACAGTTTTATAAGTAGGTATAAGTAAGTTCATAGTAGGTACTTGGTAAATCATAGGGTTTCCGTCTCCCAAATAGTCTCATGGCAGTGGTGGGGAGGGATGCTTGTTTATGTATTTAATTCCTGTGAATGAAGACTTTTCTGAGAAGTCTGGTGGATGTTAACTTCCCAAGACTGTAGTTGAGAAATTCTTTTTTTTTATGGATGTTAATATTGAAAACTCTTTCCTTGGAACTCTGTGACCTTTTCATTGTAGGCCCTTACAGGTCAGTTATTTTGGAATAAGTAATCCTTTGTCTCAGATATTCTTGCATAAGAGAGGATGGGTCATGAATGACTTTAACAGCAGTTAAAGATAATTGTCACAAAGATTGGGAGGTGTGACAGGAAGGGACACAGACTGTAGTATCAGAAGAGGACTGAATTCCATCCAATCTCCTTTTCACTCTTTGGCCTTGGGCTGTTCCCCTCCTCCTGCCTCATCTATAGTGGGGTTTCCATCTCTTCATCTGGAGAGTATAATGAAATAATGACTGCATGAAAAGCTGATTAAATGAGATCACTGATGTGAAAAGTCCCTGTGTTTTTAAAAACATGATGCTTCATACAAAGAAGGACATTTGGAGAACTAAAACTCAAAGAAGTGATTTTTGTTACTTTAAGTTTACCAAATAGAATGCCTTTGGACTTAAAAGGGGAACTTGACAGTACTGTTTGTAACAAGTTGTGGAAGCACAGAAAATATTTTGCTCCTTTAAATTTTTTCTTCAGAAAATAAAGTCAAGAATCAAAAGAAAATAGGATTCAAATTTGGTTACCTCTGAAACTGATTCTATATTTAAACTTAATATATAATAGATTGCATTCAAAAACAGTTCATGGGCAGGTATCTGGAATTTCATGCAATTCCAAAGTTCCAATTAGGTCATAATATAAAGCTTGAGGTGCACAGAACCAGACGGTGAGGAATGATACTTGGCATGTATTATTCCCTGGTCTATGATTATATCATTATTATGGAAACACATAGCTAAATATACTTCTCTTTTATGTTAGGTTAAACGTATATAGAATCTTGTTTAATATATGGACATTGGGAATGCAGTAGACATTTGATACTTGCCAAATATTTTGGGGATTTCATTTTGAGCACATGGTAAGTTTTTCATTTCTCCTCCCAGATGATTCCTTCTGGCCAATGAGATCTGACCAGAAGAGATATGTGTTACTTCTGGATCAGAGCATGATAATTGCTGTTTTGAGACCATCAACACACTCATATGAAGTGTTTGGAAATAATGGAAGTGGTAGTTGTTCTGTTAGCTGAAACTTTAGTGACCAAGAAGAACTTCTGTTCTTCTTGACTGACTTGAAATGTGTACATTGCATAGAAGGGAAACATATCTCTGAATTTAAGCCCTTGGGATTGGGTAGGTTACAACTCTTCCTGACCTGAACAAAGCTAGATAAAACTACATTAGGTCATATCTCTGTCCACAGGTGACTCTGGACAAGTTATTCAAATCTTTCTAAACCTTAATTTACCTGTATGTTATTTTTGGGAGATAATAATAATGCTAAATTTATAGAGTAATTGTGAGAATTAAATGAAACAGTATAGATAAGTTTTAAGAAATGTATTTACTAATTTACTAAAATCATAATCTTACTATTTGTCTGCAATTTAGATGCCATCTACTCTAACATACTTCATTTTTCATCAGTAACAGAGCATAGCAGTTAGATTCATTGGTTGCCAAAATGGAATTTTTAATTTATAGTCCATGACTTCCTCTGAAATTGCATGATGCACGTGTGCAAATTGGATGTTTAACTTCTAGAAGATTCTCTTTGCAATTTATCTCCAACCACTGTTTCTGCTCATACTGAGATTTGTAATTTTTAATGCCTTCCTTAAATCAAGATATGCCCATGAGATCCTTCTAGCAGCCCTAATTAGAAAAAGGAGGACAACTTAATTTGATTTGACCTCTTGCATATTGCTTCATTCCCTTTTCTAATGACCCTGGGTCATTCATTACACATTTGATCAGGAGACATTTCTTTTTTAGAGAACAGCTGTTTGGCTACTACTGCTGTGTAGTACACTACCTAATGAGTATCTTTCAGCATGAGCTGGGGTGAGGCTTTCAGGTTTAATAGTAAGCTGAGAAATCGAGGGTAGCAGTTATCTAGTAATAAGGAGAAAATCCAGCCAGAGATGTTAGAAGTGGTAGAAAATTATGAGGAATATCCCAGAAAGGAATCTAGATAACTTTAGATTAGTTCTGGTCTGTCATATAACTAAGGCGGGAATTTAGAAACCAGTATAGAGAAGTATACTTCCCAATGATATGGAAGCATAGATATAGGCAAGCCAAGGGAGGTCCTGGGAAATGGGGATGACAGGAAAAAGGAAGCAGAGAATCCTAGGAGGCAAAGAGGTTTATTCCACACAAGGATGACTAGTGAGTAAACAGAAAGCCATAGCCATGCTAGCTTTTTTTTTTTTATTAGTGAAACACCATGAGGTACTGTTGTAGATTTACAATTTTTTGTGCTTGGGTTTGATTATACAATGATCAGATACCCATCCCTCCACCAGTGCCCATTTTCCACCACCCATGGATAATATCCCCCCCCACCCCATCCCCCCATCCCCCCCGGTCTCTGTGGCAGGGCAATCCCCTGTGTTCTCTCTCTCCTTTTGGGTTTTGTGGTCTGCAAAAGAGGCATTGAGTGGCAAACATGTTCAGTCCATAGTCCACTTTCGACATGCATCTCCCCTCCCTCCTGGGAGGGTCTTCCAAACACCCTTTATTTGGTGTTCCCTTTTCGATCTGAGCTGCCCTTTCCTCTAGAATGCCCAACTGGCCACTAAGCTATGGAGTAATCCTCCTGGTGCTGATCTCAGCTATTCTTGGGTATTAATCTCATATTTTGTTACTTTATATCCCCCAGATGAATGCAATCTTTCTATGTCTATCCCTCTCTTTCTGACTCATTTCGCTTAGCATGATACTTCCCATGTTGTACCAATTGTATGTAAATTTCATGACTTCATCTTTTCTAAGAGCTACATAGTACTCCATTGTGTAGATGTACCAAAGTTTCTTTAACCAGTCATCTGTTCTTGGGCATTCAGGTTTCTTCCAGTTTCTGGCTATTGTAAAGAGTGCTGCAATGAACAAACAAGTGCAGATGTCACTTCGACTATACATTTTTGCCTCTCTGGGATATATTCCCAGGAGTGGTATTGCTGGGTCAAATGGGAGCTCAATTTCTAATTTTTTGAGAATCGTCCATACTGTTTTCCAGAAGGGCTGAACCAGTCGACATTCCCATCAACAGTGAAGGAGTGTCCCTTTCTCGCCACATCCACGCCAGCATCGGTTGCTTTTGTTCTTTTGAATGTGGGCCAGTCTCTGTGGTGTGACATGGTATCTCATTGTGGTTTTGATCTGCATCTCCCTGATGATTAATGATGTAGAGCATTTTCTCATGTGCTTTTTTGCCATTCGTATTTCTTCTTTGAGAAAGTTTCTGTTCATTTCATTGCCCCAGTTTTGGATGGGGTTGGATGTTTTCTTCTTGTGGAGTTTAACCAGTATTTTGTATATCCTGGATATCAACCCCTTGTCAGATGTGTATTCGGCGAATATCCTTTCCCATTCTGTAGACTGTCTTTGTATTTTGGTCACTGTTTCTTTGGAGGTGCAGAAGCTTCTTAGTTTAAGATAGTCCCATTTATCTATCTCTGTTTTCACTTGCTCGGCCAGTGGCGTGGCATCTTTGAAGATACCATTAGCTTCAATGTCATGGAGGGTTTTGCCAACTTTGTCTTCAATGTACCTTATGGTTTCTGGTCTGATGTTGAGGTCTTTAATCCATTTTGATCTTACTTTTGTACACGGTGTTAGGCAGAGTTCTGAGCCCATTTTTTTGCATGTAGCCGTCCAGTGATTCCGGCACAATTTGTTAAAGAGGCTTTCCTTACTCCACTTCACATTACTTGCACCTTTATCAAAGATTAGATGATCATATGATTGAGGGGGAGATGTCAGTGTATTCAACCCTGTTCCATTGGTCTGCAGCTCTGCCTTTGTTCCAGTACCATGCTGTTTTAATTATTATTGCTTTGTAGTACAGTTTGAAGTTCGGGAGGTTGATTCCTCCCATTTTCTTTTTCCCAAGAATTGCTTTAGCTATTCGTGGGGGTTTATTATTCCATATAAATTTCAGGAGTGTTTGCTCCATTTCTTTGAAGAATTTCGTGGGTATCCTTATAGGGATTGCATTGAATTTATACAATGCTTTCGGTAGTATTGCCATTTTGACAATGTTAAGTTTCCCGACCCATGAGCAGGGGATATCTTTCCATTTCCTCATGTCCTCTTTTATTTCCTGAAGTAGCGTTTTGTAGTTTTCTTTGTACAGTTCCTTTACTTCCTTAGTTAAGCTGATTCCTAAGTACTTGATTTTCTGGGGCACAATTGTGAATGGGATTGTTTTTTTTTATGTTGCTTTCTTCTCTCTCACTGTTTGCATATAGGAATGCCATGGACTTTTGGGTATTGATTTTATAGCCTGCAGCTTTACTATACGAGTCTATTGTTTCTAGGAGTTTTTTGGTGGAGGTTATTGGGTTCTCTAAGTATAGTATCATATCATCTGCGAATAGTGAGAGCTTGATTTCTTCCTTTCCTACCTGAATGCCCTTAATATCTTTTTCTTGCCTAATCGCTATTGCAAGTACTTCCAGTACTATATTGAACAGCAGTGGAGAGAGTGGGCATCCTTGTCTCGTCCCTGACCTTAGGGGGAAGGCTCTCAGTTTTTCCCCGTTGAGGATGATGCTTGCTTGTGGTAGGTAGCTTGCTTGATGTAGGCTTGTGGTAGATGGCTTTAATTATGTTGAGGAAGGTCCCCTCTATACCCATTTTGGCTAGGGTTTTCATCATAAAGGGGTGCTGGATCTTGTCAAATGCTTTCTCTGCATCTATTGATATAATCATATGCTTTTTATCTTTTCTTTTGTTGATATGATGGATTATGTTGATTGATTTCCGAATGTTGAACCATCCTTGCATCCCTGGGATGAATCCTACTTGGTCATGGTGTATGATCTTTTTGATGAGTAGTTGGATTCTATTTGCTAGTAGTTTGTTGAGGATCTTTGCATCTGTGTTCATCAGGGATATCGGTCTGTAATTCTCTTTCTTTGTGGTATCTCTGTCTGCTTTTGGTATCAGTGTGATATTTGCTTCGTAGAAACTGCTTGGAAGTGTTTTTGATATTCAATTTCGTGGAAAAGCTTAAAGAGGATTGGGAGTAAGTCCTCTTTAAAGATTTGGAAGAATTCACTAGTGAATCCATCTGGACCAGGACTTTTGTGTTGGGGAGACTTTTTATTACCATTTCAATTTCCTTGATGGTGATAGGTCTGTTCAGGTCTTCCAGGTCTTCTTGGTTCAGCCTTGGGAGTCTGTAGGAGTCTAAGAATTTATCCATTTCCTCGAGGTTTTGATGTTCCGTGGCATACAGTTTCTCGTAGTACTCCCTGAGGATCCTTTGAATTTCTGTAGTTTCTGTTGTAATGACCCCCTTTTCATTTCTGATTCGGTTTATTAGGGTTTTCTCTCTCCCTTTCTTTGTGAGTTTTGCTAGAGGCTTATCAATCTTGTTAATTTTCTCGAAGAACCAGCTCTTGGTTTCATTGATCTTTCGGATTGTTTTTTGGGTTTCCATCTCGTTAATCTCTGCTCTGAGTTTTATTATTTCCTTTCTCCTGTTAGGGTTGTGCTCCTTTTTTTGGTCCTTCTCCAAGCTCTTAAGCTGTGAGGTTAGGTTACTTATGTGTGCTCGCTCCTCCTTCCTGAGGGATGCTTGTAGAGCTATAAACTTTCCTCTTAACACAGCTTTTGCTGTGTCCCATAACTTTTGGTAACTCGTGTCTTCATTTTCATTCGTTTCTAGGAATCTTTTGATTTCCTCTTTGATTTCCTGTCTAAACCACTCGTTGTTCAGTAGAGCACTGTTTAATTTCCAGGTGTTTGATTTAGTTTTCTGTTTTTGTATGTGATTTACTTCTAATTTCAGCGCATTATGGTCTGAAAAGATTGTCGATACAATCTCTATCTTCTTAATTTTTTGGAGGCATGTTTTGTGGCTCAGCATGTGGTCTATCTTGGAGAATTTTCCATGTACGGTTGAGAAGAATGTGTATTCAGCTGTTTGTGGATGAAGTGTCCTGTATATATCTACTAAGTCCCTTTCTTCCACTGTTTCCCTCAGATGAAGTATATCCTTGCTAATCTTGAGTCTGGTTGATCTATCAAGAGGTGACAAAGCAGTGTTGAAGTCTCCCACTACTATTGTGTTGCTGTTGATGTCTTTTTCCAAATCTATGAGTAGTTGTTTTAAGTACTTTGCTGGTCTCTCATTAGGTGCATATACATTTATTATTGTAAGTTCTTCCTGTTGTACAGAACCTTTGATCAATAAGAAATGACCTTCACTGTCTCTTATGACCTTCCTCACTCTGAAATCGATGTGGTCTGATATTAGGATGGCTACCCCAGCTTTTTTATGGGAGCTGTTTGCCTGTAGGATTGTTTTCCAGCCTTTGACTCTGAGTCTGTGTTTGCTTTGACTATTGAGATGTGTTTCTTGCAGGCAGCAGAAAGTTGGGTTCAATTTTCTAAACCATCCTGCCACTCTATGTCTTTTAATTGGTGCGTTTAGCCCATTGACATTGAGAGAGATTATTGTTATGGGATTTTGTCCCATTGTTCTGTTGAAATTTGGTATATTTGAGGGGCCTTTCTTGCTTTAAAGTAGCCCATTTAGTTGTTCTTGTAACCACGGTTTTGAGTCTATGAAGTTCCTGAGCTGTTGTTTGTCTGTGAAACTGTGTGTTGTTCCTTCTGTTATGAATGAGAGTCTCGCAGGGTAAAGTATTTTTGAGGAGGCATTTATTTCATTGAGTTTTTTCACTATGTCCCACCACTGTTTTCGGGCCATAAGGGTTTCATCAGAAAAATCAGCTGTGAATTTTAAGGATGCTCCTTTGTAAGAGATTTCTTTCTTCGATCTTGCTGCTTTCAGAATTTTGTCTCTGTCTAAGGTTTTGGTCATTTTGATCAGAATGTGTCTGGGGGTATTTTTATTCGGATTTCTTCTAGCTGGTACCCTTCGGGCCTCCTGAATATGGTCATAAGTTTTCTTCAGCTCTGGAAACGTTGTAGCAATGATGTCTTTGACAGTTTCTTCTTCATCAAGGTTTTCTTCCTGTACCTCTGGGACTCCAATAATTCTTATGTTACCCCTCTTGGCTTCATCACGATCTTCTCTTGCCATCTGTTCCCGAATTGTGAGTCTCTTTTCCATTTTCTGCTCTTTTCTGGAGATTCTCTGAACTTCATCTTCGAGCTCACTGATTCTGTTCTCAGTAGCTGTTACTCTGCTGCTGAGGCCTTCCACTGAGTTTTTCAATTCACCTATGAGATTTTTCAGTTCTGACATTTCTGATTGCATTTTCCTCATTTCTGCCTTCAAATCCTCTTGTCTTCTATTGGCATTGCTTTCCATTGTTTCTTTTATTTCCCTAAGCATCCTAAGTAGCTCCCTCCTGAATTCCTTGTCAGAGAGGTTGTCTAACACTGCTGTACTGTTGGTGTCATCTGGGCTAGACTCTTCAATAAGAAAGTTTGGTGGGCTTTTGCTTTGCTTTACCATTGTGAAAGCTGTGGTTTAGACCTTAACATTCACTGTTGCTATTCTGCTTGATATGCAGTGTGATTTAAGATAGGCTTATGAGTTATTGGCTACTGTGTTTCTAGTGACTGAGTTAAACTAGAGAAGTTTCCATCGAAGAAGGTATCTTATGGTTCCTATGGCATATGAAGTGGGAAAATATTTCGCGGCCGCGTTAGCAGCCGCGGCTCCGGAAATAGTCCCTGGCACTGAGCGAGGAGTTGGGAACGTCGGTGGAGTTAGCTGTGCATGCGCAGAGAGGGTCCCAGGCCCTTGGGGGCAGGCTGTACCTGGTTGGAATAGGAGCCGTTCGCTTGGTTGCCCAGAGCTGGGCCTCCGTGCCCATCCCATGCAGACCAGGGATAAAACCGGCTTTCTAGGAGGTGGAGCTAGCTGGGCATGCGCACAGAGGGTCCCAGGCCCTTGGGGGCAGGCTGTACCTGGTTGGAATAGGAGCCGTTCGCTTGGTTGCCCAGAGCTGGGCCTCCGTGCCCGTCCCACGCAGACCAGGGGTAAAACCGGCTTTCTAGGAGGTGGAGCTAGCTGGGCATGCGCACAGAGGGTCCCAGGCCCTTGGGCACGGGCTGTATCTGGTTGGAATAGGAGCCGTTCGCTTGGTTGCCCAGAGCTGGGCCTCCGTGCCCGTCCCACGCAGACCAGAGGTAAAACCGGCTTTCTAGGAGGTCGCCATGCTAGCTTTGAATGGAAGTAGATACTCATCAAATTTCTGGAGGAAAATTATGCAGAAACAATGAAGACTGTAGCAAAAATGCATACTCGTCTATTCCAGTAGACCTTTAATTAGAATAATCATATTTTTATTCCACACACATTTATTAAAATATGAACTAGATGCCAAGGGCTATGCTAGTTTCTCTGGATCCAAGGAGCAAGAATGAGAACCGTCTCTCCTCAAGAAACTTATATTCTAATTAAGAGTTCGGGCAAACTCATACTGTTCTTTTGTTTGACAGGGCAGATAATAGGATTGAATCATCTTTTTTGCTGGTTGATATCAAATTGCATTACTGTTTCCAAATAGGAAGACTATCATTTCTCTTGTTCGCCATACTCCCAGGCTGACTGTTGAAGCTATGCCATATTTTCTTAAGTATATTTTAACAACCTTTGGATGTCCTTCACTTATTCTTTCCAGTCTAGGCCATTCTTGGGTGTTTGCTTGTTACTGGACTCCTAGTTTGGTTTTCTTGTGTGTTTGTTTTGTTTATTTTATAGTAACTTCTTACTTCACTAAAGATATCTGAAAGAAAATTCTTTATTTAGATATCTCTATTTTTATTTCCACCTGAAAACATAAATGATTATGTTGCTTTAATTTTTTTTAAGACTTTTTTATTTGTCCTTCTTGGGCCATTTTTAGAAAATGGACTCAGGAAATCGTACTCAAATTTTCTCTGGGAATTTTAAAATTATTTCATCTAAAAGCTAAGCCCTAAACTGTCATTCATATTTAAACGCTTAATTATAGCACTCTCACTTTTCTTTATGTTTGCAGAGTGCTTCATGTTTTATTTAGCCCATTTACCACCCCCCACTTTTTTGAACGACATTTTAGGCAGGTTATTCTACCCGAAGAAAAACTTGAGGTTAAAGATACAGTCTTGGCTTTGTTTCATTGGCAGTATTGTCGTGGATTGCGGGGAGAGAGAGAGAGAGAGAGAGAGAGAGAGAGAGAGAGAGAGAGAGAGAGAGAGAGAGAGAAATGTATACTTCCAATGTCCTGCCCAAGTTTATGGTTATCTGTCTGTATAGTTACCACTTTTCTTTGACATTTTGAGAATTATATATGTATGAGTTCAATGGCTGATATGGGGAGAAAAGGGAGGGAGGACCTCATTGCAGTAAGCATCAGCAGTGCCAATTCTAGAGATAGAAGTTAAGCAGACAAGCTGGCAGGGTCCATTGCATGAACTATTATTGCTCAAGTAAACAGGCACATCTAAGTAATTAGTAACACATTCTCATAATTGCTTCCCAAATGGCCAAGGCATTTGGTTTTCTAAAACAGCATTCTGAAAGCTCTGATATATGTGCTCTGTGTGACATATATTTGCACACATTTTCTTCTCTTCCTGACTCATCTTTGAACTTCTGGACACTGAAAATTGATCCATTAACTCTGTTTGTCTGTCATCTTTGGCATTTGATTTGTAGCTTCTTCTCATCTTTTCACCAACCTTGACGTGATTTGCATTCTGAGTTTGAAGTTTCAATTATCTTTGTCTTTCAGCTTTTTGGTGGTCAGACTTCCATCTTTGTGCTTCTTAAGCAAAGGCCATCAGACTTCCACAGGTTCTGTAAAAAATCATTAGAACCTACTGGGCCTTGGGGTTTGCAGTGGCTTCTAACCTTTGGGGATCAATTATTTTGTGAGTCACCAAAAGAAGGTTTCTATTTCTAAGGGGAGAAAGCATTTCTTCACAAAAGCTCAAAAGACTGGGACATCAAATAGCTCTTACAAAACAACATTTTGATGAGTTAAGTGTAAATGAATCAGAAACATATGGATTGAATTTCCCTTAAAATACACATGGGTTTAAAAATTAAGGGGAAAAGTGCTTGGCACAGTTCTCTTTGGGTTTGGCCAAGTCTGGTTCCTTTGAAAACTAGTTCAAGACATGATGCCAATCTCTAGATGATTCTGGGTTCACACATCTTTGGTTCAAAGTGCTCTCTTCCTCAGATTCCTTTATCCCCCACCCCTTTGTTCATTGTTGTCAGAACTATGTCCCCTCAGTAATTCTAATCAGGATGACATCTAAAGAACAGAGAGTTCATATGAAAATTTTCTTTCATCCAGGAACCGGTTTTTGTAGAGTTCACTGAATAGAGAGATTATGGCTCAGTTACTGTTCAATTATCTATTAAAATCCATTATTTATTAGACACCAAAATAATCAAGATGACTCAACAGCAAAGCAATATTCTGAGGGTAAAACAGACATAATGATAGGCAATGAGGTGAATGCTATAGGATGGAGTTAATCTACAGAAGTTACTTCAGATGACTTATCTAGCTCTTTTTCTTTCATATTTCTATGTGGTATCTTATAGTTTACAAACTCCTGAATTTAGTACTGAATCTCTTTACCAAGACACAGAGAAGTAAAGGAATAATTATTGTACAAGTGTGTAGTAATAGTGAATAATTATTGTCACCCCACTGCCAAAAAGACAAAGGGAAAATGGAGTCTGCAAAAACCAAGGAATGGTTGAAGTATGAAGAGAAACCATTATTTGGGACCATTCACCACGGTCTTGATGCAGTTGTTTTTAGAAACGCAACTTTACAAGAGGAAAGGACAGGAAAGAATTCTAATGGAAGCTGGGATGGAATCAGTGGCATTATCATAAGGAAAGGTAAGGAATTGACCAGGAAGGGCACTGGTAAGTAACGATGTAAACTCATGTATGTGAAAGGAGAAATTATGCTGCTTCAACAAGAATGATAACATAGATAAAGCTTGGGGCCTATTATTTAAAGGTCACTTTTAGGATTTTGATAGGTGAGTTTGAAGGTAGAGGTAAAAAGGTAAGGTAAAGGCCCTCCCGTTGATCGTCGATTTGCTCGAGCGGGCCCAGTAACGTCTCCATTGGAGACTTTGTTGTTACTGTGTCTGGCATATCGAATACTCTCGGTAGCTTGCCGGGCTCTCCGAGAGGGGCGGAGGAATCGAACTCGGGTCGGCCATGTTGGCCGCTTGTAAGGCGAACGCCCTACCCACTGTGCTAATAAAGAGAGCACAAGGCACACTGGGGAAAGGTGATTGATCCATATTTGGAAATGAACAATTTAGATAGGAAATTTTAATGACTTGCTAAACAGTCACGGTAGTCAGAGTTACACAGTTCAGTGATAAGGAGACAGCTCATGTAATATTGGAGAGAGAGCCAGCCCATGATGTGCTATATGCAAAGCAGAGATTCAGAAAAGCTAGCGTTGTTCCCAGGCTGAGCCTGAGAACCTCAGAAACTCAGAAACTCTGAAGTTTCTCAGAAAGAGAAACAGAGGACCCATGATGAAGACTATTGGGGGCAAAGTGAATGTCCCATCTCTGCTGGAGTATTTCTTTGCCTTTTGTTCTATGTAGTCTCTCACTGGCTTAGATGAGGACCACTCACTTTAGTGGGGGTGGGGGGAGCAATTTGCTCTACTCAATCTGTCCATTAGAAAGTTGATCTCTTTTTGAAACCCTGTGAAAGAGTTAGAAAAAATATTTAGTAGATATTTGATTATCCTGTAGCCCAACCAGGTTGACATATAAAATTAAACGTCACAGAGACTGGGCGTTCTTCACCAGACAAATTGAAACAAAGATTTTGAGCAGGACTATAATAAAATCAGAGGTGTTTTTAGAAAGTTAATCTGGTAACTGTAAAATGAATCAGAGTAAAAGGAAGAGTTTGGGAATCAGATGGGTAGAAGATACTAGAAGGCTTGATTTGTATACCTTGGTGTTCTAATTTGTCTGTTTTGCAGAGTATTTATCAACTTCTTCATGATATATGATACTGTACCTCTCAGTTACTTTTCTGGTTTTGGTTAAATCGCAGTTAGTGATTGTATCATCATGATTTGTAAATATTATTTACTACTGAGACAAATAGTGTATCAAGATTTTGCTGAGCCAAAAAGTGTATCAGGATTTCATCTTTTTCTTATAAAACATTTTGTTTTCCCTGGAGTTTCTAATTGGGTCAATTTTTTGGTTGCATAATTTGCTGGCCACAAACTTTAATTATTTTCAAATGGTCAACATATCAATTGTTCTATTAAATTGCCCCTTTTCCCTAAACTCTCTTTGCTCCCAGAGTCCTCAGTCCTTATTGTCCAGTGTACTACTGTGTTTCATGGCTTCATCCTGAGGATTGTCTAGATTCTTCTGCAGTGAATTTTTGCTTTCTCTTTTTGGGATTCATTCTTTATTTTGTTGCTAGGTCGTATTCTTTAATGGGTTTACCAACAAAGAGAACATACTAGATTAATTTTATGCTTACTTGCATTTATTCATTCTAATCTACCTTTGGCTGATAGTTTGATTTCAGAATGCTTGGTTGGTAATTTCCCTTTTCCTCTGAATTTTGGTGGTAGCTCTGCTGTGTGAAGTCTGGTGCCTTTTTTTTTTACCTTGATCCTTTATATCAAAAAGTGTTCCTTTTTTTCTTTGAAAGTGTTTTTCTTCTCTCAGGTATTCTCGAGTACCAATATTCAGAAAATTTGTAGTTATGGGCAATGACAGAGATGTTTCATTTATTGTGCTGGCCATTCATATGGGTAGTTTTCAATCTAGACATTTGTGTATTATGTACTGCAATTTCATGAGATTTTTCTGAGATACATTTCTCTGTTGCTTTTTCAAATTCTTTTTGAATTAATATTAATTTGATAGTTTTTTTAAATACTTTTCTTTTGGAATTAGTATTAGTTTCATAGTGGAACTATGAAATTGATATTAACCAATTCTTGAAATCACATTTTGCTTTTTTATTTCTAGTCATTTCATTCATTAAAAAAACTATTTAACTTTCAGTTTTATGAGCAATATTTGTAACTTCAAGAGTTGTTCTGTACATTCTAAAGATATTTTCTCAGATTCTTTTTTTTTCTGTTGAAAAGGAAACAAAGTTATATATTCTGATAATCACTTGTATCACTTGTAGTCCTGTTGTTCATCAATTTGTTTGAGCGGGCACCAGTAGCGGGCACCTCCATTCGTCCCAGCCCTGAGATTTCAGCAGCCTCTCCTTATTTGTCCTTCCCAGTATTGCTGCATTTGGGGTTCTTTCAGGGTCAGGGGAATGAGACCCATTATTGTTATTATTTTGGTATATTGAATACATCATGGGTAGCTTGCCAGGCTCTGCCATGTGGGTGAGTTACCCTCAGTAGTTTGCTGGGCTCTCTGAGGGGGATGGGGCAGGATACAAGGATATCTACTAGAAAATAAGTATTTTTACTTATCAAGAGTAAAGTCAATTTGTTTAACATAATGTCCACAGAATACTAATTTTCAGATCTTGAAAAACCAACAAATAATGTATTTGCTTATTTCTAAGGGGCAAAGGTAAAAAACCAAGTCCTCAGTAAAAATTTCAAAGACTTCTTTTTTATTTATTTATTTTTTTGGTCACACCTGGCGATACATAGGGGTCACTCCTGGCTCTGGCAGTGCTCAGGGAACCATATGGGATTCTGGGAATCGAACCTGGGTTTGCCACACTCAAGGCAAACACCCTACCCTCTGTGCTATTGCTCCAGCCCCAAATTTCAAAGACTTCTATACAGTAGGATAGAGTAAGCAGCAGACAAAAGAAGACAACAAAGTGAAAATGGTGGAAGTGTGTTCCCTGTGATAATAAAAAAGTAGATGCAGGAAGGAAAGTAAGAAGGGAAAAAGCATCAATAAGAACACAGAAAAGACACTGGTGCCGAGATTCTGATAATATTCATAAAAATTTTCTTAGACTTATTGATTGTCTGATGTATTTCCTTCATGTTTCCCCAACTGTCCCTTATATGCTTTCATTTATTGTGGTTCCTTTTTTCATGTGGGAATATTGTCTTCAGAGTTTGCTGATTTGTTCTTACTTAATACCAAGGCATTTTAAATTCCGTTATATCCATTTGTTGCATTTTTTCAGAAACATAAGATATACTGTTAATATATGGAAGGATTTTGATTCACCTCTGAAGCAATATGAGAGAAATGGAACATAAAATGTACATACCATGTAAATTCATTTATAAGATATTTTTAAGATTGAGATATAATTTGGTGGTTGAGTGCTGCCTATCATGTATGAAGTCTTAAGTTTTATTGACAGCAATGCAGGAAGAAACACACACAAAGACATTTTTAAGAATACAAAATCAACAGAAGTAAATTAGCAATTTCCAGAAGCCAGAGACTGAGAAAAAAATTTGAATGTAATAGAATATGATGAAAATTTGGGGTTGATGGTAATGGTCTGTGTTTATATTAGTAGTGGATTAAATATGCCATAGACTAGTTAAAATTCATTGAATTTAGACATAATATTATTGAAATTTATTGTATATAAGTGATGCTTGATCACTTGACACCCCGTTACTCATCTATTTGCTCAAGTTGGCGCCAGTAACTTTTCCATTCGTCCTTGTCACGTGCTAGTGTAGCCCAATGGCGCCTGCTCTCTCCAGGAACACAAAGAGCCTCACACCAATCATTCAGGATTTTGATGAAGAAGTCTGACCATCTTGTAGGTGGGAGGCCACTTGATCTTTTGACATCCCTTGGAATCCAGTCGGTAATGGCTCTAGTCCAGTGGATGTCTCCAAATTGCATTACGTGTCCAGACCATCTGGTTTTTGATGCCTTGGCAAACAAGACAGCATCCCTGATTCTCAAACATCAATGTCAATGGAGGTCAGAACTCCGAATTCTTTCTCGCACTTGAGTGAAGTGTGATACTCTTTGATTCCTCTTTGGGAGACCCGAATAGTGTTCTCATCCTGTTTTTGTAGGGCCCAGGTCTCTGAGGCATATGTTAATGCAGGAAGAACAGTGGAATTGAAGAGATGTGCCCAGAGCCTAAGAGGTTCTTCGTCCTCTTAGCTATTTTTTCAATGTTCTTGAAGGTATTCCATGCTACTCTCTTCCTCCTGTGCAACTCAGGTGCCAAGTCACTCGTCATGTTGACTTCTCGACCTAGATACATGTAACTGTTGCATTCAGAGATGTTCATTCCATTGAGAGCGAATGGAATATCAGGAACGTTTCTTATAAACATTGTCTTTGTGAGATTAGCTGTAGTCTGACCTTTCCACACTCACGGTCTAAGTCAGCCAGCATTTGTGCCATTTGGGTAATGTTTGGTGTTATTAGAACGATGTCATCAGTGAAGCGGAGGTGGTGTAGTTGCCTACTGTCTATCTTCACTTCCATTCCTTCCTATTCCAGTCACCGCATGACATTCTCGAGGATGGCACAGAAGAGTTTTGGTGAAATGGCATCACTCTGCCTAACCCCTCTCTTCACATTGATGATCACCTCCTTGTAGAATGGTGAGATCCTGGTAGTGAATCCGTAAAAGAGCTCATGGAGGATGCTGATGTATTGAGTGTGAATGCCCTGTTTGGCTAGGGCTTCGATGACTGCTTCAGTCTCAACACAATCAAAGGCCTTCTTTAAATCAATGAGCGTTAGACACAGCAGCATCTTGAACTCCCAAGAAACCTCAATGGCCTTGGTGATGCCTAATGAACAATATTTAGAAAAAGGTAAATTAAAAAAAAATTTTGGACAATAATTTTTGACTTGGAAATTTTGAATTTAGATTACCAAATGAGAAACTAACTTTTTAATTGAAAATCTTACAGATGACAAAATACTCAAAGGTTTTATTGCTATTGAGTGTCTTTAGAGCAAAAAGCAATTTTTTTTGTATGTGATTGTGAATCCTATTATCCCATATCACTGTCCTCCTGTTGTTCATGGATTTGCCCGAGCGGGCACCAGTAATGTCTCACAACACATTGTGAGACTTGTTGTTACTGTTTTCGGCATATCAAATATGTCACAGGTAGCTTGCCAGGCTTTGCTGTATGGGCAAGATACTCTCGGTAGCCGCACTTCTCGACCTTTTGGCTAAGATCAAGTGTAGTTATCCCATATATTGACTTTCAAATCATTTGCCTTTTTTTTTACCACTTTTCATTGTATCATTTATCTTTAAATTCCTAGATTTTCTATTTAAGTTTTCTTTAATAAGCTATTTACAGGCAAATCGAATTAAAATCTTGAATTAGGTACTTATATTTACATGTATATAGGGTTTTCATAAAGAAATAAAAGGGGTAAGAAATGAAAGTTGAAGAAAATATGGATCTGTGGATCTTATCTTTTTTTTCAGAATATTTGCATGCTGTGGAATTGAATTTGAGATAATTTTTAGCTTTCAAGGATTTCTGCATTCTCTGATGATATTTACGATTCTTGGGATCCATAAGAATAGACAATGGATATAAAAATATAAAAATGTGATATAACTGATAGCTCTGCAGCTCTTGCTCAATTTAAGTGATGTCATTCTACCATATTTTCTTTAGAATTTGTATAAGAAATAAAAGTATTTCAGGTGTTGCTAACCTTCACCATGCCTTATTAATTCCTTTTCTTCAATGACTCATTTCCTTTCTAGAAATACCTTTTGTGCTGATGTTGGTGTAACATTGCCTTGTGTTTTTGGTACTTTGCAAAAAACAATAAAAGACACAAATAATACCTACATTATGCTATTTTTGAGTTTTAAAATTTTGCACGGATACTATTGTCTCACATATTCTTTTGTCACTTGGTTCCCCTCCCTCCCCAACTTGGTTTCTTAAGTTTTATTTGTATGAAATATGACCAATTGATGTATCTTGTTTGCAGTGCTGATTTTGTAACCCAGGGCCTTGTACATGCAAGGTAATTTCTTTAACACTGAGCCACGCCCCTGACTTCTAATTCATTCACCTTAATAGCTATAAAATATTACATGAAAAGAAAAACTAGAGTTTTTATATCCATTTTTCTCAGAGGGCCAATTGGTGGTTCACATAATTTTGTGATTTCATGCAGTGCTTTAGTGTACTCTTGCACAGTGGCCCTCATTTACTAATGTGGATTAAAACCAGCTGGGGTGTTTGTGACAATAGTTAGCCTGGTCCCCAGAGTTTTTGACTCAGCAGGAATAGGTGGATCTTAAAACCTGAATTTTTCACAAATTTTTAGATGATTTTGACATTGGTTCAGAGGCCAAAACTTAGAGAACCACTGTTCTAGGAGTCTATGTATTAAATTTTGGTATTTGGAGATTATATCTGAGAGATAGAGAAGCAAAGGCAACGCCATGGCAGGCTCATATAAAAACCAGACGAAGCTATACCTACGTTTCAGTTCCAGAATTCCTAGAATTGGGCACAGATACCTGGAATTGAGTCATGATTTCCCTGAAGTGAGATAGCCATGTTGAGGTCAACTATGGGTTATCAATTAGATGCAGGTAGGGAAGCCCCCCCCCCCAATATAACCATTATGTAACTCTTATGCAACCTTTGTGTAATTCTGACTTATAACCAATCAGCTAAGTACAAGTAGTGAAAAGCCCCTCAGACTGTGTGTGGCCAAAATGGTGATACACGGAAAGTCCCTGTTCCTTGTTATTCAATGCTATGGTATAAACGCCCCTCACTTTTGAGACTTAGAGCCACTTGTTCCAAAAGGCTGCCACTGTGTTGGTGAGCTGGATGAGGAACCTAGCTCGAGCTAACAGAGCTGGACAATAGAGACCCTTCATTTATTGCTTTGCAACTTGTCTTTGTATGATTCCTCTGCCGGGAGATCTTGGCCGGTTTAACACATTGATATTTTTTTTGACTACATTTTTTATCTGTCTTTGCTAGGATTTGTAAACACAAATGTTTGTCCTATGTATATTTTGATGATTAATGTAGGCATTTTTAATCTTGCTATCTTGACAAAATTGATATTTTAGTCTTGAAAATCGTCATTTCGTGTGATATCTTGTATGTTTTTCTGATTAATAGTGAGACAGCAAAACTTATGTCTAAGGTTCATTTCTTTTTCTTTTCTGTAAATTCCATAAGTTTTTGCTTATGTTTTTATTGTTTATTTATGTTATTGCTTCATAGTGTTTCTTTGCATATTCTAGTATTAATGCTTAGACTGAAAATGACCTGTAAATATGCTAAGGTCCTAATCTGTGATTTTGGCACTATTTTGCTTTTGTGTTTTCTGTGTGTGTGTGTGTGTGTGTGTGTGTATGTGTGTTGTACTTAGTAGTAGTGCACAGGACTACTCCTACTCTGAGCTTCAGGTTACTCCTGGTGGTGCTAGAGGATAAGGTACAGTACACCTGAGCCTCCCATATGCAAATATGTATGCTTCCTCCCTTAAGTTAACTCTTTAACCCTATTCTGTGATTATTAAATTTTTTTATGGAATGTTTTTAGATATTGATGGAGAAATTTTTGAGATATTAGTGGAGCCATTACTTATAACTTGCTTTGTAATTTGTGTTTTGTTAATATTTTAACATACTTTTCTTGCTCTGACGTCATAGATATATACTGTATTTATAAACTTAAAATTTTCTACTTCTCTTTTTTCCTTTTTTAAATTCATTTTTTAAATTTTATTTTAATTTTATAAAGTAGTCCACAATATTTGATTACATTTAATATTTGAACATCAATTCTACCGTCATTACACTTTCCCACCATCGTATTTGGATGTTTCCATCACAAACTCCAACCCCTGCCCCAAAGCAGAACCAAAATAATTTATTATTTTGTATTGGTTGTTAGGAATAAACCACTGAAAATGCTCCAAAAAACTTTCCTGAGAAGAGATTGTGTGAACATTATTATATTTTATCAAGGGGCCATTAAATCCTTCTATAAGAGATTACTAATATGTTGTGGGCTTATATATAGATGTGTGCGTGTGTGTGTATCTGTAAAAATATATTATGCTCTAAGATTAGCTGCCTTCTACTTTTAAACCCATCAATTGTGGTGTGCTACTCTTTAGTATGAGTGGTTTGAAGTATGAGACGTCCAGGAATAGGTTCACTCATGGGTGAGGCTCAGTCCCAGCATGTGGATTATGGCTGTGAGAATGGCAGTGGTTGAGTTCTGGAGGGTTTCAGGTGCTGGGGCTGGATCCCTTGGGGAGCGGGAGGAAACTCAGTGGCCCCCCTCCAGGCTGCCGTGAATGAAACATCCTGGTGTGTGATCCGGGGGACATGGCTATGGCAGTGTCGTTTTATACAGTGTTGTTTTATCTTTTTCTGTTTACTTACTACTTTATACATTCTCTTAATATTTTGTGTGGTCAAAATCTATTACTGTACTTTTTAATTACTTGAATTTAAAATATCTAGAACATATTTATATCTGATAGGGAAATTTTTTCTTTAAACTAATTTAATCTCTTATTTTTTGACAATGTTTGGTTTAAGTTGAGTGAAAAATTGAGTTTATACATTTCAGTTGGTTTTATATTTTATTCAAAGTTAAAAGTGTTTCTGTGTTACAATGTTCATTTGTCCTTTTTTAAACTTTCTTTTTCCTCAAAAATATAAAGGTTGACTTAAACACCCACACAATTCAATAAAAATAATTGTGTATGGTTGGTTTATGGTTAAAAACAGAGAGTAAATTATGCCAACTGTAAAAGGGATAGAATTATTGGATAAAACATAAAACTTTATTCATTCCAAGAGAATAAAAAAGGCTATGTGATAAAATTTGGTTTTTCTGGTAGAAACCCCAGGCTTATGGTAGAGAAAATAATTTGTTCTAAAATCAATGTCCAAAAGTATCTTACAGGAAGCATTTTTTAAGAAATTTAGAAAAGTGTTCTCAATATTTTTTTATTTTACAGTTTTTAATCAAGGAGCGATAGCACAGTGGTGGGGCGTTTGCCTTGCATGCAGCCAACATGGCCGACCCGAGTTCGATTCCTCTGCCCCTCTCGGAGAGCCCAGCAAGCTACCGAGAGTATCTCGCCCG
This sequence comes from Sorex fumeus, assembly GCF_029834395.1. NCBI lineage: Eukaryota > Metazoa > Chordata > Mammalia > Eulipotyphla > Soricidae > Sorex > Sorex fumeus. The sequence continues at coordinate 64,977,056 of NW_026606059.1, forward strand.
CACGGCAGAGCCTGGCAAGCTCCCCGTGACGTATTCGATATGCCAGACACAGTAACAACAAAGTCTCCAATGGAGACGTTACTGGGCCCGCTCGAGCAAATCGATGAACAACGGGAGGACAGTGACAGTGACAGTGACAGTGTATTTAAGATAACTTTATTTCTGCATCTTCTCAAGTGTTTCTTCCTTATATTTGCCCTTTTTTCTTTCCTACTTGACAAGACTTGGCTTTGTGTTCAAAGATCTTTTTGAGGTCTTTGTCAAGTTTTAGTCTAGTGATACCCACCAATAAGGGGTAAAGCCCACATGGACAGTTGTCCTATTTTCCTTCTCCCACTGAACTCATTCAATGTAGATGACATATTTCTTCCTGTAATCTGAACTGCTTTGCCAGTTTGTTGACTTTTGTAGCAGACTCTCACAACCTGACCTCATTGTTCTTTCCAGTGGGCATGGATTGCATATTGTACTTCTGTCTCAGTCTTTGGAAAGAGGGGAAGACATTATCCTCTTACGGATGTGGAAAGGTGCATTGAAATTACTTGCTTCAATCAGAAGCCCCACAAGGACTGAACTTCCTTTTGTCAGTTAGCACTTCAGTGATGGCGGCAGAAGGTATTAGCTCAATAATAATTTTTAAACAAGCACAGAAATATATATTTAATGATGACAGCAAATACCTTTTAATGTTATGAAGATTGACAATTAGTAGTGAGATATAGTCTCCTTCTTCCTATGATCCTACTTGGTTCAGAGTATTTAGATCATAGGTTCCTGAATTTACAATACACTGACACTTTTTAGTAAAAAAAAAATAGGTTCAAGAGATAGTTCAGAAAGTGAGGCACTGGCCTTATATGTATGGGACCACAGGTGTGTGTGTGGCACAAAAACCAAAGGAAAAGGAAAAAAGAGAAAAACACTCATAATTACTCAATGCTCCATTCTTTCAGTGAAATAAGTGTACACATTCCCTTCCACCTTCCACAACCACCTGGTGCAATGGAAATTGAAGTTACTATTATTCCCCTAAATCACTTCAGCTCCACCTGGGAGTGTTATCAGTCACTTTGGGAAACACTGATTTAGAAAAGGTTCTTGGTTCATATCCTACTTGCTAACTGTTTTTGTAAATAAAGTTTTATTGGAGTACAACCGCACTCATTTGTCTACATACTGTTTGTGACTGCTTTCTTGCTTTCAGTGACAGAGGCAGAGAGTTGTGATAAAGACCATATAGTCACAAAGCTGAAAGATTTACTAGTTGGGCCTTTCCAGAAACAGTTTGCCTGCTCCTACTCTAAAACATCTTTTCTTAAAATTATTAACCTTTACTTAGGTATGTTTTGAAATTTTCCCTGTTCCCCTTTTTAGCAACTGAAAATATAAATAAAAGTATAATGTTAACAGGCATAATGGTCAAGGTGAATCACTTTGCCAAGATGATTTGTTAATGTCTTTATACAGATAAAGAATGTATACTCTGCACTCTTCCTATCCTGGGCTTTCATCCTTCAATGGAAAAAACAGTTTAAGAACACAAAGATAGCTTGCAATTTGGAATCGGGGACATTCTCTCTCCTTGGAAAACATCCTCCTTTCTTTTGCCCTGCCTCAGGGTAGTTTATTCTCTTAATATCCATCCCCTTCCTGGTTACCTAGCCTGGGCAGCGGTTCCTGTACCTCTTTGCAGGCCCTGGAGATTCTGAGATGCTATCTCTTTTCTCCTCTAAACTCAAATCCTTATCAGCCCTGAAGTTTTATCAACTTCTTCCCCCCTAGGCCCAGTGTTGAATTCTGAGCAACTCAAGATGGTAAAGTTACCAAAGATGTAAAGATGTTAAATCATCTTTAATTTTTTTTCTCCTTTATGGACTGGTTAACTGAACTTTCAGTTTCAAACTGACAGTATGCTCCAGCAGAAAACAAAATTTAGAGTCACGTTTGCATTCCTGATCTTGATAGTTAACCAGGTATGTTAACTTTGGTTAACTTAACCAGATAAGATTCCTTACTTGGGTAGATTGCTTCAACTTGGATACTTAGTTTTCTCATTTGCAAGATAAGGACCTTAAGAGTTTTTGTAATAACGACCTGCTAGGGATCTAACAAGAGTCAAATAATATATGCCCCAATAATATATACACTGCAAAATAAAATGCACATACACATTTTTATTACCAGTTCTCGAATGCCTCCTCAGTGCTTTTTCCTAATTTCTAAAGACTTCGCACTTGGCTCTGGAGAAAGCAGACTATTAATTCTCCTCCACTGTGGCCTTGTCAATGGCCATCAGCATCTTCAACTTTGGGAAGGAATGTGCTACTCCTCCAGAGACAGGGGCCCTCTACAAATCACTGTTCTAGACCTGAAAAACTCAAAACTGAGCTGTATATTTTGACAATTTGAGGGTGAGGGTTAGGAAAGGAATGTTCCTTTGCCTCTCCCTAATTCCAACTTAATCCATGGCCCTGAGTTCCAGTAAAATCCTGATTGTATTCAGAATATCACATATTATTTAATGGATTCCTTTAATTCTTAACCAACCAGTCTGTCTGAGCTCAGCAGCAGAAGATAGGGTAAAAATTGATATTGGGGATACAAGTATTCCCCAATTCTACTTGTGATCCTTATCATGCACACCTTCTTGTTACCCTCATTTGTGTCCCCCAATCTCTTCCTTCATGAGGCTCTCCTGATACAGACCCCCGCCCCCCATCCCATCCATTCATCTTAACTCTTTTCAGACTCTTCTTATCATGATGGCAATATTGGCCGGTGGATGAATTCCTTTTTAGTACTGGACATTATCACATAAGATGAATAGATTCAGTCTTTACTGAAAGATATCATACTCTATTAAATGATATTTCACTTTCACTTTATTGAAAGATACTTCACTATTGCAAGATATTGAAGTGATATCTTTCAATAAACAGTATGATATCTCTTTAGTTTTTTGAGTATTGAAAGATGTCATTCTTTATTTTTCTTCTTTGTATACATCCTTTTAGTCACAATACATTGTTTTTCTTTCTTTAGTATCATGCTCTCAGATTATAAGACTGAAATAAGAAAGGTTGTGGAAAAGGTACCCACAAATAAGCCAGGGTGTGTCTCAACTCAGAATTCCTAAAATACTACATTGAATGAACCAAAAATGAAAATATTATAAAAATAAATGAAACTCACTTGCTATTTACTGTTGCTTCTTTTGTTTATATTTCCCCCAGGACTGTCATAGAAGAGGGGTAACTACCCTGTCTTCATAATGTTGATTGTTCACACACTTTACATTTATGAACTCATAAGTAAATACCCAGGTGATCATTGACTCACTGTGTTTTGCAAATGGCTATTCTCTGCAACCTGGCTTAAGCTCCATTGGGACACCATGTCATGAACTAAATTTTCTTCAAATTTGAAGTAACTGTTTTGCCATGGAAAGAAATAAATGAGGATTTTAAGAAGAAAAAAATCATGACTGTGATATCTGCCAGATAAAAGCCAATTTTTTTTATTCCTCCCATTTGCACACTTAGGAGATTTATTGTCTTCTATTTATTTTCAGCACTTTTCTTCATTTCTGGGAAGTCTGACCTGCCTAAATCATTACTGCATTTGAACAGAATTTTACGGACAGATTTCCAGTAATAGGCTCATATAATGAGCTCTATTTGGTATTTCAGTGGTCCTTTAATGACAAGGGAGAAGGCCAGTGCTGCTTACATGTTTTCTGAGAAGCAACATGAATTAGCCCCCATAGGCCTAGTGAAGCAATCCACCCAATTTAAAAAAAATTCTTTGTGCATGATATTAAGAAAAAGTTATATACTACCTTATAATGCATTTTTGTTTCCTTATATATGCACATAAACATAACTTTGTATTTAATTGACATTCTATGTTGGTGTGTTTTTGTCTTAGCACATTCTTGCTGCCTATTTATTATTAGTGAGTAGATGGCACATGCAGTCTGAGGTATACATGTTTGGAGGCAGAAAAACTGTGTTTGAATTGATTCTCCTGCCTTTAGACCTTTAATTCTTGGCAAGCCATTTTTTCTTTTAAGAAAGGAAATCTTGTCCTACAAATGGGCTGTTATGATAACTCAATCTACAACTGGGGGATTATTTTTTGTTGAGTAATCACTATTGAGAAGTAAGGCTAGATTAAAACCAATGGCAAAATCTGAGACTAGACAATTTTTAAAAATGATTAATGATTTTGCAGTTGTTTCACTCTATCATATTAGTTCTTTGTAGTTGATGATAGTATTTTTTATTTTAGGAGTGTTAGGAACAGTAATTCTTATAAGAAACTGATTTAGATAGTTGCTACTCTCACACACATGAATTCATCCTCAGTGAACCTAAATTCAATATTCATCCATATCAAAAACATTTTTGTCTCCATAATTTTCAGGTGTTTAGAAATGTTGCAGGATAATGTTAGTTTTGGTCCCTAATCTCAAGTATTTGAAGTCTACTAGAAGAAACCTACAAGGCAGTTATAAGAAATAACAGTAACAATAGAAGACTACTAAAATATAAGAATGGTATATGTTTATTAATAACAGTAGTGTTTGAGGTGATGTATGTGAAGTGGGGAAGAGAGGGGAAGCACCAAGAAGAGATTCTATTGGTTCTCCCTCTACCGATCTTGAACACCCAAAGAAGTGCCTGAGGAAATCTAGGGCTGAAGAAAGTCTGCAGTGTGAACCTACATAGAGACCTTATGTCTCACCAACCCCATGAGGCAGTTGTTACAACCCCAGGAGGCAGTTGTTACACTACACTTGGGTTCCTTGGTTCCACTTGTTCTGCCTGGCACCTGAGTTCTCTGGTTACTGTGCAACCCAGACTGGAGAAAGAAAAATTAGAAAAAGGAAAGTCAGTCTTAGGTTCTTACCTACGCTTTTCCAAATTTGTCATGCTGCCACAGAAAAGAATTCTAGGGGGAGTCAAATGGTGAAGTGAAGTTTTATATAGAGATTATGAGAAATGAAAGACAGTAACATGTTCAGCAGAGAACATTGGAGGGGAGTCTAGCATTCTCTGTGCCCTTGTTCTTATTTTTCTAATTATTTTTTTTATTTATTATCTACCCTTGATAAAAGTAAAGTAAAGGCCCTCCCATTGATCATTGATTTGCTCGAGCGGGCCCAGTAACGTCTCCGTCATCAGACTTGTTGTTACTGTGTTTGGCATATCGAATACGTCACGGGGAGCTTGCCAGGCTCTGCCGTGCGGGCGAGATACTCTCGGTAGCTTGCAGGGCTCTCCGAGAGGGGCGGAGGAATCGAACTTGGGTCGGCCATGTTGACTGCGTGCAAGGCAAATGCCCTACCGCTGTGCTACCCTTGATGAAATATATTATGTACATATTGAATCACATAGGAACGAATATTTGGGTCAAATAAAGTATGAGTGAAAAACTAAACTTTCAAAAGCAAAACTAATTTAGTGTTTAATCAGTGCTTGCCTAATTGGTCAGAAGAACTCACTGGTGTAGAAAGCACTCTGAACTTTTGTACAAATTCCAATTCCCCACTTTTAACCTTGTGCTTCAATACATCAGGATCCTCTGTGGGCTGTATTAAGGATTCACTACCAGGATCTCACCATTCTACAAAGTGATCATCAATGTCAAGAGAGGGGTTTGGCAGAGTGATACCATTTCACCGAAACTCTTCAGTGCCACCCTCAAGAATGTCATGCGACAACTGGAATGGGAAGGAATGGGAGTGAAGTTAGACGGTCAGCAACTACACCACCTCTGCTTTGCTGATGATATTGTTCTAATAACACCAAACAGCACAAATGTGCCACGCAGCACAAATGCTGGCCGACTTTGACCGTGAGTGTGAGAAGGTTGGACTACAGCTGAATCTCACAAAGACAATGTTTATGAGAAACAGCCTCGTTCCTGACACTCCATTTGTTCTCAACAGAACGACCATCTCCGAATGCAACAGTTATGTGTACCTAGGTCGAGAAGTCAACATGACAAATGACCTGGCTACTGAGTTTCACAGGAGGAAGAGAGCGGCTTGGAATGCCTTCAAGAGCGACGAAGAGGGGCTGGAGAGATAACACAGTGGTAGGGTGTTTGCCTTGCACGTGGCCTATCCGGCTTCGATTCCCAGCATCCCATATGGTTCCCCAAGCACCACCAGGAGTAATTCCTGGTTGCATGAGCCAGAAGTAATTCCTGAGCATTACCAGGTGTGACCCAAGAAGAAAAAAAAAGTGTCGAAGAAGTAGCTAAGAGGACGAAGAACCTCTGGTTCCAGGCACATCTCTTCGATTCCACTGTTCTTCCTGCATTGACATACACCTCAGAGACCTGGGCCCTAAAAAAACAGGATGAAAATGCTATTCAGGTCTCCCAGAGAGGAATCGAAAGAGCTATGCTTGGAATATCATGTTTCACTCAAATGAGAGAAAGAATCCGGAGTTCTGACCTCGGTCAATAGTCAAGAATCAGGGACGCTGTCTCTTTTGCCCAGGCATCAAAAATCAGATGGGCTGGGCATGTAATGAGATTTGGAGACAACTGCTGGACTAGAGCTATTACCGAATGGATTCCACAGGATGTCAAAAGACTGCGTGGCTGCCCACCTACCAGATGGTCAGACTTCTTCATCAAGACACTGAATGATCAGTTTGAGGCTCTTCGTGTTCCTAGAATGAACAGACGTCATTGGGCTACACTAGCACGTGACAGGGACAAATGAAGATGTTACTGGTGCCCGCTCGAGCAACTCGATGATTAAACTGGAAGTCAAGTGATCAAGTGAACCTTGTGCTATGTGAATGCATGGTGTGTGTGTCTCTGTGCCTGTGTGTGTGTGTGTGTGTGTGTGTGTGTGTGTGTGTTAGGCTATTTAGGATGATGGGTTGATGGAATGGATTAGGAAGCCTAACGTTTGAAATGACTTTTCCATTCTGCCTTCCTTTTGTGTGTCAGCCAGGTCATGCTGGAGCAACACTGGATTCTACGAAGTAGCAAAGTACAAGATGGAAGGCACTAGGGTCTTCAAGTCACTTCCAGATGGAGATCTGCCAGGACAGTTATCCCAACAGGGCCATCAATGTTGGCCTTTGTATATGCAAAAACTGAACTTCTATAGTAAAAGAGCACTGAGATTTATGATTGTTTGTTCTAATATCTGCTAACTTGTCTGACCAGTCAGTATGTCAATAAATAGTCAATAAATGCTTGTGACATGTGGGAGACATTGGTGGGCTTCACATTAAAATTACTTCAAAATTAAAAAAGAACCTGTGCCCAAATTTTAGATAAATTTGGTCAGAATGTGTTTATGGTGATATCTAGTCATTAAAAAAAGTAATTTCCTTTTTTATTTCATTGTATAGACAAATTTGTGAACCACTCTATTATCAGTTCTAACCAAAAAATTTTATTTGTGAATCTTGTCAGAAATGCAAATTTTTACACATTCAACTCTATGAGATTGAATTCTCTTGGGATGTGTATTTTATCGATCTCTGGGGTTATTTTGGGGTATATTGAAGCTTAAGAAATAACTTTGCTAGAGCATTCTGTGCTAGGAATTCTCAAATCTCTGTCCTTAGGATTTACCAAGAGTTGCCTGGAAATACTTGTTAGAAGCAGACTTTAGCTCCTAGTCTCAGGCCTACTAAATTTGAAGCTAATGATGGAATTGTTTATTCACGTGGACATCCCTAAAGAATTTAATATATAATTCTTGGGCCAGTTCATATTAATCAATTATTTTATTTATTTATATATTTTTGCTTTTTGGTTCACTCCCAGCTATGCTTAGGGGTTATTACTGGCTCTGCACTCAGGAATTACTCCTGGTGGTGCTCAGGGGACCATGTGGGATGCTGGGAATCAAATCCAGTTATTATTCCAGCCCCATATTAATCAATTATTGAGATTGTTAATATTCCTTCAAACCACTGCTCTTCACCAAGCACAGAATACATTCAAATTTTTCCTGTAAGATCTGAGGATGGGAAGGATGGTTTGAGCTTCTGTTTTCAAATATATGTATATATTACTTTAGAAAAAGCTTTTCTTTCCTTTCAAGTGTTTGCTTATAGATCATTAATTATTAAGTGTGGAAGTTGTAGAGCAGTTACTTCAACTTAAAGGATAAGAAATCATAACCCCTAGAATGACTGATGGAGATTTAATTTCTACCTATATTTATAAGAAGTGTATCTACACAGTGTCAGAAAAGTTACTGTTGAACTAATTTAGAAGATAAATGCAAATAATCTTTATGAAAAATGGAAAGGAATATGCAGAAGCAAGATACTGATTGAAAAAAAGGACCAAATGTGTGAATTTTTTTGTACTAGGTAGGGTTTATGGATAACATCTCTCTAAGTTTATCAGAACAGAGATTCTATTTTTTTTATTGGAGAGAAACAAAATGTCCTACTATTCCAATTTTTTCCTACTTTTTCTTTCACTACGTGAAATTTAACTTATGCTGGTTTTTCAGAGGGAGGAAATGCTAGAGATTTATATAGCTACAGGAAGAAATTGATTTTAAAAGCTGCAGATGTCACTGATATAACTTCTGTCTCTATTTTATACTGTCTTTATTATTTACTTCATGTCACTTTGACACATTTGGAACACCCAAATTTTTAAACTGAAGATCTACAGGTGTCAGACAGGAATGGAAAGGCCTCTGGTCTGAGTCTAAAGACACTTGCCTTCTTGGAGCAGAGAGATAGCACAGTTGGCAGAGGACTTGGATTACATCTGTTGGACCCAGATTTGATCCCTGGCACCTGATGTGGTCCCTCTAGCAGTGATCCTTGAGCACAGAGCCAGGAGTAAGCCCTGAGTACTGCTGGATGTGATAACAACAACAATAAAAAACTTTCAACCTCCCTCTAAAAATAAAATGCTATAAAAAAAGAACTTGTCTTCCAAAGAAATGTATGCACAGTATCTTCAGGAGAAGGCTTTGTTTATGTGCAATGAACAGGAGGAGAGCTTAAACTAAGAAGAAAGACAAGTGAATATTTATCATATTTCTGTGAACTTTGGGGAAAGTGAAGCCAGCTCATGGGACATGAAGGGTGTTAGAAAGACATACATTGAAATTGGGAGAACATACATAATTGGTAGGACAATTCCTGGAACTCAGCATCCCCAAGACTCAGCAGGTATGAAGTCAGATGAACTAAATTCCTATCACTTTCTCTGATCTGTCAGAACCAATATATCTTATTTACTGGGTTTGTTATAATACACAGCAAGGGTGCTTTATGGATTTGGGGTTTGTGGTTTTTGTTTTTATTTTGGTTTCTGGGCCATACATGGTGGTGCTCAGTGCTTACTCCTAGTTTTGTGCCCCGGGTTCATTTCTGGCAGACTTGGGGAACTGTTTGTTGTGATGGGGATCAAAGCTGGGCTAAGACAAACACCCTATCCACTGTACTATTTCTTTGGCTAGCAAGGATACTTTCTAAGGTGATTTTGGAGATTAAATGAGATAATGTATTTAAAAGACTTAGCAGAGTCTAGGCATAGGATACATTGATTGCTGCTCTTCTTAACGATAGATTTAGTTATTGGATGGATAAAAATAAAATATTAACATGGAGTAGATATGAATGGGATATTCTTTAATTTATAAAACAGCGACAGAGCCAGAGACGATTTTTGTAAAGGGCAAACCAAAAGAGGCAAAATTCAGTATATTGAAATTGGGAGATATATATTGAAATTGGGGGAACATAGACATACAAATATAACCAAGAATAGGATGGCAACTATGGAAATGCGTTGCTGGCAGTATAATGGAGCCATTGATATATTATTCTTTAGGTAAATATTTAGTACTAGTGAACCAACATAGAAAGTTTAAATCAGTGAATCACCGTGTGGTACAGTTACAAACTTATGAACTTTCTTATTTGCATTATAGTCATACAATGATCATTTACTTGTCCCTCCACCAGTGCCCAGTCTCCCCCACCAATGTTCCCAGCATCCGTCCCACCATCCCCACCCCATCCTCCACCACCCCACCCTGTCTCAGTGGCAGGGCATTCCCTTTTATTCTCTCTCCTTTTGGGTGTTGTGGTTTGCAATAGAGGTATTGAGTGGCCATCATGTTCAGTCTATAGTCTACTTTTGGCATGAATCTTTCAACCTGAATGGGTCCTCCCAACATTCTTTACGTGGTGTTCCCTTCTATATCTTAGCTGCATTTCCCCCCAGCATGTGAGGCTTATTTCCAAGCCATGGAGCAGACCTCCTGGTTCTTATCTCTACTACTCTTGTGTGTTAGTCTCCCATTCTGTTACTTTATGTTCCACAGATGACTGCAATCTTTCTATGCCTGTCCCTCTCTTTCTGACTCATTTAACTTAACATGATACTTTCCACGTTGCAAATTTCGTGACTTCATCTTTTCTAACAGCTGCCTAGTATTCCATTGTGTAGATGTACCAAAGTTTCTTTAACCAGTCATCTGTTCTTGGGCAGTCAGGTTTTTTTTCCAGATTTTGGTAAAGTCAATCTCTTTTGTGTGGTGGAAGTATGGCAGGTTCAAGTTAATTGTGAAAAAGGGATAGGGATGATGAAAATATTTATCTTTCAGAATTAGAGTGGAGACAAAGATCTAAGAGGTGCCTGTCACAAGTTTCAGCACTGATCAACACAAGAGAGAGCTGAGTCTATTTAAGGCAACTGGTTTCTCAAGCCATGGGGAGAGAATATATGGGAAACTGGGATGTAAGGAGAATTGGCCTTACAATTCGGTATCTGAAAAACTAGATTTTCCCTCCTTTTTCTAATGCCCTCAAGAGTCCTTAATACATATATCAAAAACAGTCAATTACTCTTTCATGAATCTGCCCCCAGTGTGGATTCAACACTGGTGAAGGCTTTTGCAGTTACGATTTTGCTTCCCTGTGCTTTCCATTGTACTCACAGCTTTGAAAGTGATTCTTCATCTGAATTGCTTCCTCAGTTTCAGGTTCTAGTATATCCTATTAAGGGCACTCTGCCCAAGAGCTCTTTTCTTTTTTTCCTTTCTTTTTTCCATCTGACACGGAGGCTTTACAGATTAATGTGTTAGTCCTTAATACCCTCTCTCTCTACGGCCTGGTTCAAGTCAGTGCTCAGTGATTAGCACTATCTTTTTCAGCCCCGTACTGAGCTATTTTGTATCTCAGTTCGATGAACATTTTGTTCTTGAGAGGGAAGTGAAAAGCGCAAAAGAAAAAAATATGTAAAATGTGCAAGATTATAACATCTGAATAAATTTCTTCAAATATCCTGTGTTTCCTGACTGGGCAAATATAAATGATTAATTTCTTACACAAGAAACTTATTTAAGCAGGAAAAATATATATGTGTGAATATAAATACCACTGATCGCGAGTGCTAAAGAATATGGTTTATATCAGCAGTAGGTTCTCGAAGCAATAGTTTTACAGAATTATTAGTACAATAAAGACCTATAGTTTGTTATAGCATTAATTGCCCACTGTTTACTTTAAGCTGTTAATCAATATATTAGCTATTCACCTGCTGGAAACTTATGATATTTTGAAGATTATTACTGTTTTTATAATCTCATTTTCTTTATTTTTTTGACTCCATATAGAAGAGAGTTAGGAATGTGTAGCTAATCCTATGTATTCTCAATATACAAAATTTCATTGGATTTCCAATAGATAAGAGATATCCTAGAAAATAATTCTATAAATCAATGATTCAGAAATATATTCTTAATATTGAAGAAGAAAAAGTTATACGTGGGCTAGTAGCTCTGTTGAATACATATTTCTTTCTCAGTGGCCAGTTTGTAAATGGCAATGCGAATGGTAAATAAAATCTAGTAAAACTAGCTTGTCGGGAACTTCTGACTGAGGCATAATTTGGGGCCTGACATTGTGTAGGAAATATTCCTTAAAGAAAAAGCCCCTGAACCTTGAATGTTTGAATGTTTTTTTTTCTTTTATCTTTTTTTTTTTCAAAGCTGTGACCATTTGGTTCTATTCTTTCCTTATACTTTGGCCTGGTCTCTGTTAGAATAACATGTAGTTTATGCTTAATTTGGTGTCAGTGATAACTATAAAACTGCAAATCAGCAGGGCAAGAAAATAGTCTTGGCAGACTGGTTTCCATGTAAAAGCTACCAAAACTGGATCTTTGGGCTGACAGTGTGAAAGACTTTCTAATTGTGGGAAATTTCCTCTTGTAGAAACTTTGGTTTATGCAAGTCTGACATGAAAGTCTTTGATACTAGTGTTTTATCATTAAATTTAACTTAGTAAGTATTGTTCTAGCTGGAATCTTTTCCCCTCTCTTCTATGTCTCTATTTCTAAGCATAATTCACCATAACTTGGGTGGAGGAGTGCTACAGCAATTAATTTCTTGTCATATTGGTAACTGAAATGATCTTCTATGAATAATAATGTCAGGCAGTTGGCTGGATCATTCGTTATTTTCTTAGGATTACTGGTCTCTATTTCCAGGGAGAGTTAGAGAGTTATTGTAGCATCTTCAAAAAATATTTCAAGGATAAATCTATCTTGTATTTGTACATTGAAAAAATAAAAGATAAAATTAGAAAAAAGATCACTATTTTTTGGTCTGTTTCTTAAATTAGGCTTTAAAAACGTTTTGGGTATCTTAAAAATTTTTTTTCTTTATTCTTAGAGTCAATGACCCTGAAACAGCTGCATATAATTATTTTCAGAATGAAATATTTCATTTAAAGTTGGTAATTTAACTAAAAACTTTAAATATTAAGAAAAATAAATGAGGAATATTATTTGTTTTGTTTGTTTTGAATTGGTTTGGGGGCTGCATCTGACTGTGGTAAGGGCTAACTCCTGGCTCTGTACTCAAGAATCACTCCTGGTGATGCTCAGAGGCACATATGGAGTGCTAAGGATTGAACTTGGGTTGACTGTGTGCAAGGCAAATGCCCTACCTGCTGTATTATTTCTATGTTCCCAATGAAGAATATTTATAAGAGAGCAAAATTATTTATGTATTGGAGCATTTTTTCTATGACTTTAAAATTTGAATTTATGTTGTCAGTCGAAGATAAATTTAATAAGAATTAGGACACTAGGCATTTAAGAAATTCACTTGAACATGAAACATACTCCTTGTACAAATACATCATGTTCACAGCAGGTTTTGAAGCAGATGCCTCAGTGCATTGCACGATTGTACACTGACCCCAAAGGACGGCATTCTGACCCATCCAGAGGCTTAATGGAAATGGCAGATTGTCAGGAGTTGGTGAATGGTTCTTAAAGACGAAGTTCTTCATGTTAAAAGAATTTTCTTTTTCAGTGATATTTGGTCAAGTGCAAACTTTAACTGAAATGCTCAACACTAGATTTGATAGATTCTTCTTCCAATTCTATGATTCCATTTTGGGAATAATTTGTTTTTCACTATTGGAAATTAAGTCTGATGGATGTGAAAGTGAAATCCTACTGTAGAAATGCAATTGTTCATCTTTTCAATGCCAGTGTCATGAAATCAAAATACTTTCATACCATCACAGAGATATAAAGAATAGATGGCAGGATTAAAAATGGCACACTATTTAGTCCTATATTCACTTGAATACTTTGATGAGCACACTTTAAATTTTATGAACTTGTGGGATGGGGCAGATGGGGGTGGGAGGGATATTATCCATGGTGGTGGAAAATGCACACTGGTGGAGGGATGGGTATTTGATCATTGTATAATAGAAACCCAAGCACAAAAATTTGTAAATCTACAACTGTACCTCATGGTGTTTCACTAATAAAAATTTATAAACTTATACATGAAAATTTATCTACTATCTTTAGGAGATGCAAAAAAGTGGTGAATTAAAATATGTACTTCACCAGGGCAGCTCAAATATTCAGATCAATTAGGCTGCTTACCCAATTAGGACAGTCTGAGCCTTTGAAAATTCATGATAGAAGATTTAAGCATTTAAATATATATATATGTCCAAATATACACCTCTTATAGTTTTGTATATTTTAGAAAATGTTATTGAATGCTCCTACTTCTTGCTAAAAGTGTTGATGTGATAATATTAGACTTTACTCTTCATCTTAAATGCCAGTGACTTTTCTTGCTGCATGACTATAGAGTGTTAGTCCATTATTTCTTTATCTTTGCAATATCATGCTTTCCACTAGACATATGTTAGATTTTAGAGCCGCATCTGAAAGGGAACAGGAGCTGCTTCCCACTTAATGCTTTATCCAGGGATCATTCCTGACCCCTGTATATTTTTTTAAACATTGAGTAAAAGCTTTTGTATACAGCTCCTAGAGGTATTATAATAAAAATCTTTTAAACAATGAAAAAATAGTTGACATAAGAAGTACTGAAATTGGTAAAGGGAGATTAGACAGGGAGAAATAATTGGAATGTCAGTTTTATCTGTATACCAATCTCAAGTTTTCAGCAATTTTTGATATTGCATCTATTGTTATATTAGTGATATGTGCCATAGTTTTTGACTGTCAGTGAGGAGCCAAACCTAGAAGTTGGAGGGACCAGAGCACTAGTATAGCGGGTAGGACATTTGCCTTGTATAGAGCCAACCCAGATTCCATCCATGGCATTCCATATGGTCCCCCAAGCACTGCCAAGAATTTTGCTCGAGCGGGCCCAGTAACGTCTCCATTGGAGACTTTGTTGTTACTGTGTCTGGCATATCGAATACTCTCGGTAGCTTGCCGGGCTCTCCGAGAGGGGCGGAGGAATCGAACTCGGGTCGGCCATGTTGGCCGCTTGTAAGGCGAACGCCCTACCCGCTGTGCTATCGCTCCAGCCCAATTATAATGAAAGAGAAATTGAGAAGTTCTACCTGGGGCTGGAGCGATAGCACAGCGGATAGGGCGTTCGCCTTACACGCGGCCAACATGGCCGACCCGAGTTCGATTCCTCCGCCCCTCTCGGAGAGCCCGGCAAGCTACTGAGAGTATTCGATATGCCAGACACAGTAACAACTGCCAAGAATAAATTTCTGAAAGTGCAGAAACAGAAGTAACTCCTGAGCATCACTGAGGGCAAGCCAAAAGAGAAAAAAATATATAGATGTTGAAGAAATTAGAGACTTTGAAATTCATATACAGTCCACCAGCGCCAGTAACCTACTATAGGAACAGGACACATTTCTGCCAAAAGCCTTTGGATTCCAAGATTCGTTTCTGAGTCTCTGGGACCGTGGCCATTAAGCAGTTCAATAAGGAACCAGAGAGGCGATGCTTCCAATTATATAGCTGAGCCAGAGGTGGTTTGTGGGTGTGTCTCCCACATACCTAACTTTTGGCCATTTACTTTCTTGGTAAACTTTGCTCCAAGTTTTTTGGGTCTGGCCAAAGGCACAGAAGCAATTTTGGGGTATCTGAATGTTTGACAGTGTCATCAGACTGCTGATGCGCTCGCCTCACAGGTACAGATTGACCTGCTGGTGGAACCATACCCCCTCCTTTTTTTTTTTTGGTCTAGTATCTGATTTTATTACAGCTTTGACTTTCAGTTGGGAACATATCTTGAATTTAATGAGTCATTTAGTGAAGAACCCAATAATTCCTAGTAATAGAACTTTAAATTTATTTATGATTTCTTACAACTGTCCATTTATGATTTATTATTGGGCATTAATGAATAAGGACACACCATCTTTATTTTGTCTCAAAAAGACAGCAGCAACTTTTAAGTCCTTATGGTAGCTATGGCCAATTACCTTAACAATGTGGTAGCTAATTCTGCATCATTTTGTTCCAAGTAACTAGAATATACTGACAATTTCAAATCAAATGAAACCTCTGTTCTGTTTTCTCTTGGAAGGTTTTCTCACAGTGAGTTTGGACTCCAAATCCAATAGAGTCTAAAATTGTGAAGAAAGAAATAATTCTATAAGTAAAACTCGGGAACTACTGGTGAGAACCAATCCTACTTACACTCCTTATTCTCATTCCTTTACATAATTACTCCTGTAATAAAATACCTTTGTGGCCTCATTGTTTTTATACTGCATCCTTTGGTAATATGCCTGACCCACAGTTTATGACTCCAAATCTGAACCTTTTATAGGTTAAGCTGTCTTCATTCTGGATTTGTAATTATCTTTAATTATGACCTGAAATTCATGATCTGAATATATGTTAATAAGAAGTCCTCTGTTGCTCTAGTATTTCAAAAGGCCTTAGTGGTCATGCCTCCAAAGGTACTTTTAGGTAAACTTATACATGGAATAGGTATAAACTCCAATGAGGATGAATTGATGTCTTCTTTAGAAGGCAAAGTATAACATACTAAAACATGTTTCAGAAAACTTACATGTTTTAGAATGGATTTCTCTATTTTAGGGCAAATTTTCTAAGCATCATGGAAAAATAAAGGTCGAATATGCTTTTGTGGACTTGTAGTAATTTAAAAGACTGCTGTGAAACCTGAAAAGACAATTCGTGACAGACCTTAAGATTTAAGAATTTGTAGTTTTAATGACTGATATCTTAGTGATGATTTTGAAATTACTAATGCATATTCATTCAAATTGGATGATGTATAGGATGAATGACTAAATCAATAGTAGGGTCACAAGAGGTAACCTTTCCAAATTTGCTCTTTACTTGTCTTATTTCTTGCCTGTTCCTACATTTTTTTGAGCAGTTTTATGTTCAAATTAATATAATGTAAGCTGCACAAGTAGTTACAAGCTTCCTATTAGCCAAGTTAAAAAGGTAAAAGAATTATATAATTAATTTTAATTGCATCATTTAATCCAAATATATCCAAAATGTAACAGATTTTTACCAGGTACCCAAATAAAAGTATTGAAAAGTTTTACATTGTTTTGTTAGTAACATATATATTTTATATTTTAAGCACATCTACTCTTGAACAGGCTGCATTTCAAGTGCCCCAAAGTAACATGTAACACAGTAGTATGCTGCAATGCATAGCTTATCCTGAATGTTCTTCGTATTTTATTGACCTTTTGATTCTGTTTGGCTTCATGTTGTACATATGATATCACCTCTTCAGAGAAGTCTTCACAGTCTATCTTTTAATTTATTTACTTTATATATTTCAATAGCAGCAACAGTAACAGAAAAGGTTTGCACACACCTGTGGTATGTTCTCAATATATTTTATATTTATGCAAATCACATAATTTATCATGATTTATGAGTTTTTATTAAAATATATAACATTATCAATAGACTCTTAAGTTTCTGGAGAGAAAAGAATGTGTCCTTCATCTCTATATATTGAATGTCATGATTGTTTTAAACTAAGCAATCAGCTGGAGTTAATATGATAAACTGAAGTGAATTTTGGGAAATATAATGAGATTAGGTACCTAAAATCAACCCCATAAATTCAGGATAGGAGGAATATGGTTTAGAAACAGTCTATTTGAATAATATTAACTTGGATTCAATTATTATTTTAATAAGAACAGATGCTAGTATTTTACTGCCTAAAATAGTGGTAGCCTCTGCGTCTGTACTAACAAATACAACATTAAAGAGAACTAGAAGCTAGATTTTTTTTTTTCAACTTGTTCAGCCACATATGGAACAGTGGGTTTGGTGACACTATTTTGAGAAATAAACTGAGAGTAGGAAAGTGTACAATCATGATATAAGCAGTTCATTTAGAAATTAGAGAGAGATGAATGACCAATGAAGATGTTATTTCTTCCAAATACCTGGAAGCCTGGGCTGAAGCAATAGCGCAGCAGTAGGGCGTTTGCCTTTCACACAGCCCGCCCGGCCAAGCCTGGTTTGATTCCTCTGCCCCTCTCAGAGAGCCCGGGCAAGCTACCGAGAGTATTTCGCCCTCACGGCAAAGCCTGGCAAGCTACTCGTGACGTATTCAGTATACCACACACAGTAACAACGAGTCTCACAATGGAGACGTTACTGGGCCCGCTTGAGCAAATGGATGAACAACGGGAACACTGAGCTACCATCCTACCTGTAAGTCTATATATGTAAGCTAATCAGATTTGTGAGTTTCTAAGAAATCAAAGTTATATTTCCTATTTTAACTTCTAAGAATTCAGATTTCAAACTTACTGAAACATATGACTTACACCATAGTTTAAGATGATGCCTGACCATTAAAAATATATAAAAGGTTTGAAAAAAATAAAATGAAATGAAATGAAGAAGGAAGAAGGAATTGATAACCTTGGCAGATAGAGGGTTTCTTTTTCTTCAAGATATTCAGGTACCAGCTGGAATAACAACTAGGAAATGTGTAATGGGCATGAGTGGTGAGAATAGTTGTCTTTTATGCTTTCTTCCAAGACGTGAAATTTTTTTCAATCATTCTATTCACTTTAAAGGACAACAGGATTGTGTTTGCTCAAGCCTGTGCTGACACTGTACATGTGTAGTTTTATATCAGTCACAAGGAACTTTCCCACCAAAACAATAATGTCATTTTTCCCTTGAGTAACTCACCAAGTTTGCGCTTTTAAAACTTGATTAAAGAAAGTTAGTAATCAGTGTTTTCGGAATACATTTTGGGAGCTGAAGCAAACCTCACAATGACAATGCATTATTACTCATTTATTTTTCACAATTAGTCATGGAATATCACAGGTGCTCAGAATTTCCTGAGCACATAAACATGAGACCTTAGCTTCTGAGAGCTCCCAGTCTAGGTTGAGACAAATGCAAAACAGGAAACCTGAGCTTTACCACAAGAAGATGAATGAGCATCATTGATACCTTAATGTGTGACCTCTTCCAGACAATAATGCTTTATTCAGAAAGCTTCAACTAAAACAGAGCTCAGGCATATTTCAGTTCTCTGGAAAATATGACAATCTGTATCATCACAGTTGTTTTGTAAACATGGAATTTGGTTTGAGAATTATGAGAATTATCTTTTGCATTATAATCAATTTAGAACATTTTCTGGGCATTTATTGTATTCTATGCAAAAATGACAAAAACATGGTACTTGTTCTAAGTATAACTCACAACTAAGAAAATAAAGCTATTCTAACTTGAAAAACTGATTAGACAGCAGCCACAATGCTAGTGTAAAGAGGATAAATTTTGGTTTCATATAGAGATCTTGAAATGTACCTCTACTATATATAAAATTCTACTGATCAGTGTCCAAATTTTGGATACTATCTTTTTGGTATTGTGGCATTACTTCACTAGCATGTTCATTGAAAAAATTTGGTGATAAAAAAATAATAAAAGTAAAAAAATTCAAAGTATTTAAGGCCAAAATTTTTCAGTATAGGGTCATATAGTGACTTTTTTTTCACACAGGATTAGATATTTAAGTACTGCAAGGTTTAGATAGTATGTATTACAACTATAATTTCTATTTATAGCATGATAACAACCATAGATAATATGTAAATCAAAGAGTATGGCTGAATTCCAATAAATTTTATTTATAAAAACAGGTGGTCATGTGCGAGGTAAATTCCCTATTGCTATATTTTTACTTAACCTAGTAACCTTATTTTTCTACTCACTTTTATCTACTACTTTATCTAATTTTGGGGCATTTGGGTTGTTTCCAAATATTGCCTATTGTAAATACATTACATACAATACAATACAATACATTGCATAATGAACATTGGATGACATATATCTTTTTGAATTAATGTTTTTGAATTTTGGGGGTAGATACCTAAGAATGGAATTTTGGGGTCAAATGGTAATTCTATATTTAAATTCTTAATGTTTTCCATGGAGGCTAAATAAGATCACATTATTCCTCAATTGGGTCTGATGGGTTTTTCTTTTTTCTTTTTTTTTTTTGGATTACACCAGACGATGCTCAGGGGTTACTCCTGGCTTTGCACTCAGGAATTACTCCTGATGGTGCTTGGGGGACCATAAGGGATGCAGGGAATTAAACACAGCCTATCCACTGTGTTATCACTCTAGCCCCCTGATGGTCTCTTTACTCTACTTCTATAAATGATTCCCCCCCCACCCCTCCACCCCCGCCCCCACCCTACCCCCTGCGAGCGATAGCACAGCAGATAGGGCGTTTGCCTTGCATGCAGCCAACACAGCCGACCCAAGTTCAATTCTTCCGCCCCTCTTGGAGAGCCCGGCAAGCTACCGAGAGTCGCATGGCAAAGCCTGGCAAGCTACCCAATGACGTATTTGATATGCCAAATACAGAAATAACAAGTCTCACAATGTTACTAGGCACGCCTGAACAAATCGGTGAACAACAGGAAGACAGTGACAGTGACAGTGACTTTTTGATAGAAATTCTCAGAGATTTAAGGTGATATCCCTTTTTTAGTATTACAAACTGTTTTTCATGTCATGGTTGATCATCTCTGTGTCTTCTTTGGAGAAGTATCAATTCAGCAATTCTGTTTTTTTTATGTGACTCTTTTGTTTCTTTGTCACTTAGTGTTTGGAGTATATTGGTGCCACATCCAGCAGGTTTACTCCTGACTCTGTGCTTAGAGTTTTCTCGTGGTGATGCTCATAGTACCATGAAAGGTGACAGATATCCAACTCGGGTTGACTACTTTCAAGGCAATCCCCATTATTCAAGTTTGGAGGTGCTTTATATATTTTGAATATTAATACTTTTTGAGAAATTTGATGGGGTGTTTTTTCCTATGTAGAAGGATGTCTTTTTTTGTTATAATTTCTTTCATAGTTAGAAAAATTTAAATTTACATTTAGTTGTTTCTTTTGTTTTATTTGTCAATGTAGCCGAATCACTAAAGATATTGTTGAAGTCATTATCATGGAAAATTTGCCTATATTTTCTTCATTGTATTTTGTAGATTTGGTGCTAAAATTTAAGTCTAATTAAATCCATTTTGAGTTAACTTTTGTCTATGGTGTGAAACAGTGCTTAATTTCATTCCCTTTCATGCTGCTATTCAGTTTTCTCAGAACCATTTGTTGAAGAGATTGTTGAAAGCATTTTTCATTTTGTGCTCTTGGCTTCTTTGTCATCAATCAACTATCTCTCTCTCTCTACACACACATACACATATATATAATATATATTATATATAATATATATATCAGTGTTTATTTTTGAACTCTCAATTCTATTTGCTTTTACCCCAATACCGCATTGTTTTTATTATAATAGCTTTGTGATATAAATATTGTCTGTAATTTCTTTTATTGTCATGTTTCTGCTTTTGGTATTAGAGTAATGTTGGCCTTATAGAATGATTTTTAAAGAATACTCATTTCTTCAGATTTTGGAAGAACTTGAGAAACATATGTAATAGAACCTTTTTGAAGGTTTGTTAGTTCTCACTAGTAAGAACATCTGGACCTAGACTTTTATTTGTTGAGGGAAGGTAATTTTTGATTCTTGTTTTAAGTTTCCTTTCTTATGATTGGGCTTTTCATGTTTTTTCCTTCTGACTAAACCTTGAGAACTTGTATGGTTCTACAACTGCATTATTTTTTAAGCTCTTCAGCTTAATGACATTGAGTTTTCCATGGCACTTTTGTATGACCCACTAAATTTCAGTGGTGTCAGTTATGACTTCTCCTACTTAGTGGCATAAAGTTGTTTCTAATAATATCTTTTGTACATTTGTACTTCTTATAAACTTTTGTCTTTTACTTATTTGTATTTAATTTTTATTTTCTTTCTTCTGCTGCTTTTTGGTTAAATGAATTCTTCTTTTTCTAATTTCTTAAGATTTGAGGTTATATTGCTTAGTTCTTCTTTTCTGATATAAGCATTTATTCCTATGAAATTCCCTCTTAACACAGCTTTGGCTGTCCTATATGTTTTGGTAATTTATGTCTTCATTACTATTTGTTATTAGGAATTAAAAAATCCTTTTATTTACTTATTTGCCTAGTAGGTATTCAATAGCATGTTATATTGTCACTGTCACTGTCCCCCCGTTGTTCATCGATTTGCTCAAGCGGGCCCAGTAACATTGTGAGACTTGTTGTTACTGTGTTTGGGATATCGAATACATCATGGGTAGCTTGCCAGGCTCTGCCATGCAGGCGAGATACTCTCGGTAGATTGCCAGGCTCTCCAAGAGAGGCGAATGAATCAAACTCGGGTCGGCCCGGTCGGACTCATGTAAGTCAAACACCCTACCCGCTGTGCTATTGCTCTAGCCCAGCATATTATATTGGTCTCCAAATATTACAGTTTATTTCCCAGCCTTTATTTTATGGTGGATTTCTAGTAATGCTTCAATCTGAGCTGAAAAGATTGATTTATATTCAATGTATTTGATTTCAATATTCATGTCCTTACTGGCATTATTTTGTATTCCAGAATCGAGTCTGTTCTCAGGAATGTTTCATCTGCACTAAAGAAGAATATGTATTTGACATTTTGGGGTGTGGAGAGCCATGTAAATGTTTATTAAGCTCAGCTGTCTAAAATCATCGTTTAAGACAGATGTTCCCTCAGTATAGAGATTTCTCAGTAAACTAAGAATTGAGCTGCAGTACAACCCAGCAATTCCAGTTCTGGGTTTCTACCTCCACGACACAAAAACATTCATTCAAAAGGACATATGCATGCATTATTTATTGAAGCACTTAGTACAATATCTAAGCTATGGGATCTGCCTAGGTATTCAACGACAGATGAGTAGATTATGAAGACGTGGTATATACATGCAATGGAATAACATGCAGCTGCTAGGAATGATCACTTGATCACTTGATCACTTGACTTCCTGTTAATCGTCGATTTGCTCGAGCGGGTGCCAGTAATGTCTCCATTTGTCCCTGTCGCGTGCTAGTGTAGCCCAATGGCATCTGTTTGTTCTAGGAACACGAAGAGCCTCAAACCGATTGTTCATGATCTTGATGAAGAAGTCTGACCATTTGGTAGGTGGGCGGCCACGTGGTCTTTTGATGTCCGGTGGAATCCAGTCGGTAATGGCTCTAGTCCAGTGGTCGTCTTTAAATCTCATTACGTGTCCAGCCCATCTGATTTTTGATGCCTTGGAAAACGAGACAACGTCCCTGATTCTTGACCATCGACAGAGGTCGGAACTCCGGATTCTTTCTCTCATTTGAGTGAAACGTGATACTTCAAGCATAGCTCTTTCAATTCCTCTTTGGGAGACCAGAATAGCTTTCTTATCCTGTTTGTGTAGGGCCCAGGTCTCTGAGGCATATGTTAATGGAATGATGAAATCATGAAATTCACTGCAACTTGATTGGAACTGGAAGATATTAAGTAAAGTAAGCCAGGGGAAGGACAAACACGGGATGACCTTGTGTATCTAGTGGTTGTAGAATAACTGGATGTGGGAATGCTATTTAGTAAAGAGTAAATGCCTAGCTCTTCCTTGTCTCCAGGGCATAGGGAAGAGAAGGGCAGAGAAGAAAATAAGGGGATATAAAAAGAGGCAGATAGGAAGTAATGGGGTGCAGGGGTTGAGGACTTACAATTAATGGTATAGAGGAGTACGACACTATGTGTCCAAACCACAGAGTTAACAACAGTGAAAACATATCTAAACTACAACAACCAAAGTTTGAAATGTGCCTGTCAAGGTGCCAGAATGAAGCATAGGGTTAGGGGTGGAGGGGAGGCGGTGGGAACAAACCTGCAATACTGGTGAAGGGAAGTTGACGCTGATGGTGGGATTGGTGCTTGAACATTGTATGTCTAATACTTAATTATTAATAACTATATACGTCATGGTGCTCTAATAAAATGAAATAAAAAGAGACATTTTCTTGTTAAATTTCTTTTTCATTTATCAGTCCAATGTTGAGAAGAGAGTGTTTTACTATTTATTTACTATTTATTTACTATATTATTAAATATTTATTGTGTTATATTTTTCTTTCATTCTGTTGGTAGTTGCTTTATAGTTTGTTCGCTGCTCTTCATTTGATCCTATATGTTTACCAGTGTAAGTCATATTGGTGGATGATCCCTTAGTCATAGGATGTCCATGTCTGTCAAATCACCTTATTTTAGTTAGAAATCTTTGTCTACTGTACATAAAGTCATCCTGTATTTTTTAAGCTACCATGTGCCTGCATGATTATTTTACAACCTTTATTCTTTGAACCAGTGTCTATCATTTAAGGTTAAATATATCCTATGAACCACTGAAAGTTGTGCTTTATTTCCTGATCTATCTGCCTAATCTGTGCCTTTTGGTTGGTGAAATCTTGTCATTGACTTTCAGTGAAATTGATGTACAGTAATATATTATCATTTTTCTACATGGTAGTTTTGTAGCTTGTCTTTGTGTCATTATTCTCTGAATTTTTCCTTTTGTACTTTGATATCTTATTTTTGTGTAGAAATTTGGTTCCATATTCTCTTTCATGTTTTGTTCTAAGTATGTTTTTTAGGTTGCAATGAAGTTTACACCTAGAGTTCTATGCTTACCCTATTTAAAATTTATAGCAAGTTAATCTGTAGTTCATTCTAAGAGGCATCTATATTGCCCTCTTTTGTTCCTACGTTTTGTGAATGATTAGAAGAATCTCATTTCTGAGAGGGAATTCTTTTTCATTCTAGCAATCGTCTTTAGTATTTCTCGTCTTTAGTATTTCTTGTAGAATTTAGGGGCTATAAATTCATTTAACTTTTATTTGCATGTAAAGGTTTTCATCCCTCCTTCTCTAGTTGGAAAGGGCATTCTTGGCTGAGGGTCTTTTCCATTTAATATTTGGATATGTCATGTCATTTCCTTTTTAGAGTGTCAGTTGAGAAATCACCTGAGTCTTTATATGTTACTTTTTGCTTTTCTCTTACTACGTTTAAGGTGACTCTTGCCATTTTAATTATAGTGTAATTTGATGTACATCTGTTTGGGATTATTTTGCTTGTAACTCCTTGAGCTTCTTGGATCAAAGTTCTTGGCTTTTATTTCTTCAAATAAGGATTTGTCTACTCATCTTGGATTATAAAAAAGATAACTAAAGGGCAGTGATGGAGGTTCTTGGCATCTCAATGGTGGTGAGGTACTATAACTGTGTACATCAAGGTCATAATTATTAATATTATTGTTACTATGTTACCTAAACTTTAATAATAATTAAATTTTTAAAAAAGAATTATTCCACTCTCCCTTATCTTTGAGGAACCCCCATGGTTTGGATATTATTCCTCTTGATGTTGTCCTTCTAGTCTCTTATGTTGGCTTTATTTTTAAAATTTTGTTTTCTTCTTTTCTATTCTTTTCTTGGTTATTTCCTTTACCCTTTACTCAGACTTACTGATTTGATTTTTAGATTCTATAATTCTTTTGGTAAGTGCAGTTTAATAATTTTTTTTAGTGTAGCTACTGAACTTTTTAGACAGTGACTTCTATTATTTTTTTTTCATTTTCCCTATCCTTATTGAAGTTTTCATTCGTTGATCTCATTTCAGTGACTATCAGTAGTATTGTTGCTTTAAAATCTTCACCAGGTATTTCAGAAAGTTTTGAATTGCTTGTGGTCTCCCTGGATTTTGTCTTCAGCCATACATGCAGGTGAAGTACTCTTGTTTCTTCATTATGCCTGCTATTGCAAGGCTAAGGCTAAGGGTTGATTGGGTGATGATTGTGGGTTTACTGTAAAAAAATTACAGGCAATGACTTTGGTTCTGAGTTTATGTGGGCCTGTCTCACTGTTGGGAAATGTGGTCATAAATGCTCTGCAGCAACAGAGGTTGAGGGGGACTGGGTGGTGACCCTCTACTCACAGTTGCTAGTCCTCAGCAGTAGCTATGGTGTTGAAGTCAGGTGGCTTTGGGCAACACAGCATTTTCTGCACAGGACCACCTAATTGTTTTTGTGGCTACAAATGCCCAGTAGCTGGTATTGCACTAAACAGATCTGTATGATTACCAGATGATATTTTTTTTTTTTGTGAGCACCCGGCAGAAACTCTAATGCAAAGGTCTGGCATATTTGAATATTGTCTTGTTACTTGAGATTGTAAGTATTTTGCACTCTGGTGCCACCAAGTTTGAGCACACGGACTATATCCAAATGTTTAAAAGATTACCGGGAGCATCTATGTACCAGAATTTCATAGATTGAGGGAGGAGTTAGAAGTTTGAGTTTATATTACCTGGAAGCCCCTGTGTGTCAAATTTGAGTAGGCCTGAATGATGATCAAGGATTCACAGTGACAAGTACCTGGTAGCTGCTTTGTGCCAGGTTTGAACAGACCTTGGGGCTCATCTGGTTTATAGGATTTTGCATGTCTGGTGGTACCTGTAACTGTGGTCTTTTGGTCTGCTCAGTGGAGACCTAGGGTCAGAGACCTTATCTTGGTTTCATTCATAAATTTTGATTTTACTTTTACTAAGTTAAACTTGTACCGAATAAAGTTCACTTATTCTGCTGGATTTATTTACTATTAAATTCATCATCTCTTTTGTTTCCCTTGTCTGAGAGTTAGTCATTTTCATTCCTTTTAATTGATTCTTCAAACACTAAACTCTAAGTCATGAAATATGGAGATCTGTTACTTCACATTGATATATTAATTTCTAGTTATTTCTACCATGGAAGGTAGAGATTTCACAGTTCTTCCCAAATCCAATTTCCATCACATAACTGATTTTTTTCATCATCCACTTTGCCTCCAAGAATATAACATTATATTTTTATTATGTATTATCTAAATATTATATAAATTATAATACTTAGATATAATATTCATATACTTAAATACTTAAATTATATCATTACTTAGTATTTACATTATAATGTCAATATATACAATTTAGACATAAATTATATGGTAAACTATAGTTAACCATTATTTGTGTTATGTTTTATTTTCTCTAGATTTAATAATTGCCTCCCATTACTTTTAGTTTATTTGTATTGTGTTTATCACTTATTTATCTTTAACCTTTTTGCAAGTGTCTAGTTACCTTCATAAAATATTCACATGCATCAGATGCTCAAAAGAATTTTATCTTCCAGAGGGATAATTACCTCATGTAGTAGTTTTAAGCTTTCAAATTAATCAGATTTATTTGGAGAGTTTTTACAACATATATACATTCTTTGGCTCCAATCCCCAAAACTCAATTGTTCTGGGTATGTACTGGAGAACTTTCATTTTAACTAGTTCCCAGCTCATGCTGATGTCAATCTCAGCACCCAATTTTGAGAAGTGTTGGGAAACTCTAGCCAAAGAACTTTTGTAATTTTCGATTCCTCCACCCCTCCCGGTAAGCTACCTAGAGTATCTTTACTGTACAACAAAGCCTGGCAAGATATTCTATATGCCAAACACAGTAAAAAGTCTCACAGTGTTACTGGGCCCACTTGAGCAAATCGATGAACAACTGGAGGACAGTGACAGTGACAGTGATTTTAAAGTAACAGAATAGGAGACAAACACCCAGGAGTAGTAGAGATAAGAACCAGGAGGTCTGCTCCATGGCTTGGATACAGGCCTCACATGCTGGGGGAAAAGGCAGCTCATATAGAGATGGGAACAGCAAGTAAAGGATGTTGGGAGGACCCATTCTGGTTGAAAGATGCATGCCAAGGGTAGACTATAGACTGAACATGATGGCTGCAAATGCCTCTATTGCAAACCACAACACCCAAAAAGAGAAAGAGAGCAAAAGGGAATGCCTCACCACAGAGGCAGGGCGGAGTGGAAGGGACAGGTTGGGGGTAGTGAGAGTGATGCTGGGACCATTGATGGTGGAGAATGGGCACTGGTGGAGGGATGGGTACTCGATCATTATATGATTGAAACACAAGCACAAAAGTTTGTAAGCTTGTAACTGTAGCTTGGGACTACATGGGACTACATCAAACTACATGGGACTACATCAAACTAAATGGGACTACATCAAACTAAGAAACTTCTGCACTTCAAAAGAATCAGTGACCAAAATACATAAAGAGCCTACAGAATGGAAAAGAATATTTACCCAATGCCCATCTGATAAGAGATTAATATCCAGGGTATACAAGACACTAGTAGAATTGTACAAGAAAAAGACCTCCAATCCCATCAAAAAATGGGGAGAAGAAATGAACAGAAGTTTCCTCAAAAAAGAAATACAAATGGCCAAAAGGCACATGAAAAAATGCTACACATTGCTAGTCATCAGGGAGATGCAAATCAAAACAACAATGAGATATCATCTCACACCACAGAGACTGGCACCCATTCAAAAGAACAAAAGCAACCAGTGCTGGCAGCATGGGTGTGGGGAAAAAGGGACACTCTTTCACTGTTGGTGGGAATGTCCACTAGTCCAGCCTTTCTGGAAAACAATATGGATGGTCCTTCAAAAACTAGAAACTGAGCTTCCATATGACCCTGCAATACCACTTCTGGGAATATATCCCGAGGATGCAAAAAAAGCAGAGTAGAAATGACATCTGTACCTATATGTTCGTTGCAGCACTGTTCACAATACCCAAATCTGGAAACAACCCAAGTGCCCTAGAACAGATGACTTGTTAAACTTTGGTATATCTACACAATGGAATACTATATGCAGTGTCAGAAGAGATGAAGTCATAAACTTTGCTTATAAATGGATAGACATGTAGAGTATCATGCTATGTTAAATGAGTCAGAAAGAGAGGGACAGACATAGAAGGACTGCACTCATTTGTGAAGTATAAAACAACATGACATGAGGCTGACTCCTAAGGACAGTAGATACACGGGACAGATAGATTGCTCCATAGCTGGAAGCCTGCCTTATGAGCAAAGGGGAGAAGGCAGCTGGAATAGAGAAGGGATCACTAAGAAAAAAGATGGCTGGAAGAATTGGTCGGGATGGGCGATGTGTGCAGAAGGTAGATAAAGGACGGAACATGATAACCTCTCAGGGTCTGTATTGCAAACCATAATGCCCAAAAGTAGAGAGAGATTATGGGGAATGATATCTACCATGGAGGCCGAGGGAGGGTGGAAAGGGAGGTTATACCAGGGATATTAGTGGTGGGGAATGTGCACTGGTGGAAAATGGGTGTTTGATCATTGTGTGATTGTAACCCAAACATAAAAGCTTATAACTATCTCATGGTGATTCAATAAAATTAATAATTTAAAAAAGAAAAGGGTGCTAGGAGGGCCCACTTAGGATGTGAGATGCGGGCTGAAAGTAGAATATAGACCAAACATGATTGCCACTTAACACCTCTATTGCAAACCACAACACCCCAAAAAAGAGAGAGCAAAAGGGAATGCCCTGCAAAAGAGGCGGGGTAGGGTGGAGGGGAGAGTGGGGTGGTGGGAGGGATGCTGGGACCATTGGTGGTGGAAAATGGGCACTGGTGGAGGGATGGGTACTCAATCATTGTATGACTGAAACACAAGCACGAAAGTTTGTAAGTCTGTAACTGTATCTCACAGTGATTCACTAATAAAAATTTTTTAAAAAAAATTTTAAAAAATGGAAAAAAAAGAAAGTTTGTAAGCCTGTAACTGTAGCTCACAATGATTCACTAATACAAAACAAATAAACAAACAAACAAAAAAAACTTGTATTTAATTCTTGAGCATTTTTTTACTGTTATATATTTATTGACTGTTTTGATATATTTATATGTTTTGAGATACCTGGAACCACACCTTCTGTTTCAGAGGAGATACTTATAAAGAATTAATTTTCTTTGGGTTGGAACTTGGGCATTGCACATGGCAGACCTGTGTTTGGAATCCCATATATCCCCCCTAGCACTGCCAGGAGTAATTCCTGAATGCAGAGCAGGAGTAATGCATGGTTGTTGCCAGGTGTCACCCAAATAGTCCCCAAAATTTAATTTTTTCCAAAGATATGTGTCCAAGTTTGAATTTGACTTGTAGAAATCAAATATTTGGTCTTGTTAGTCATAATGCTAAAACACTTTGATCTTCTAGAAATTATATAATGAGAAATTGCACACGATTTTTCCATGGGGAAAATTAAAACAGGGATGTTATAAAAATTAGTATATATCTATAATGTAACTAATCACATGATTCACATTTACCACATGGGTTACTTTGGTTATCAAAAAGGAGATCTTTCATATCAGTGTCAGTTTCTATTCAATGTACAATAACATTAGCAGGAGATTACTTGCACAAAACTTCAATTTTGATATTTTATCCAGGACAGAACTATCTATATTTGTTTACTTTTCACCCAGGTAAGAATTTTCTATACGTGCTTTTCTTATTTATATGCAGCTTATAGAGTATGTCAAACTGACTCCACATATGATGGTAACTTCATATACATACACGAAGGAGTGAGTAGATTTGTATACAAGAGATATCTAGGATAAGATAAAGGATAAACATGGTGATAGAATTACATTACAGTCTTCAAGAGAAAAATAAACCTGTAAGGGCAAATATCTATGCTGAATAGATGGACAATCTTATTTCTTCATTTATCACAGCCAATTCCATCCATTTTATCTGGACTTTATTGCAGCTGAATATATCTTATGAGTTAATGGGTTATATAGCAGTTTCTTCTTAAAGACAAAATTCTGTATTTCAACAGGCCAAATGTGTTTGCTGTTGGCCATCTGTCTCTGTAGTTCTCATTTACACACTAGTTGTTTTTTTTTGTTTTTTTTTAAACATTTAAGGCTATTTTTGCATATAAATACCCCAAAGCACAAATAACAGACAGGGATATTTTAGATAAACTCATGTCATACACCACAGTATCAAAAAAGAAATAAACAAGGGGCAAAATTATCTGTTTCTTGTTAATAGTTGACCTGTCCTTACTTCTTACCCAATATTTAGAAGCAACTTGTACTTTTCCTTAACTTAATCACTTAACTTCCCGTTAATCGTTGATTTGCTCGAGCGGGCGCCAGTAACATCTCCATTTGTCCCTGTCACGTGCTAGTGTAGCCCAATGGCATCTCTTCGCTCCGGGAACATGAAGGGCCTCAAACCGATCGTTCATGATTTTGACGAAGAAGTCTGACCATCTGGTAGGTGGGCAGCCACGCGGTCTTTTGACATCCCGTGGAATCCAGTCAGTAACAGCTCTAGTCCAACGGTCATCTTTAAATCTCATTACGTGACCAGCCCATCTGATTTTCGACACCTCGGCAAATAAGACAGCGTCCCGGATCCTTGATCGTCGACGGATGTCAGAACTCCGGATTCTTTCTCTCACTTGAGTGAAACGTGATATTCCAAGCATAGCTCTTTCTTTTCTTCTTTGGGAGACCTGAATGTACTTTTCCTAAATCTAGATATTGATAAGATGAAATGGGGATAAATATGAATAGGATATTCTTTCCAATGAAACAAGCTACTTGAATTCACCTTGGCACTGTAGCACTGTTTTCCCTTTGTTCATTTCTTTGCTTGAGTGGGCACCAGTAATGTCTCCATTGTGAGACTTGTTGTTACAGTTTTTGACATATCGAATATGCCATGGGGAGCTTACCAGGATCTGCTCTGCAGGCGGGATACTCTCATTAGCTTGCCGGGCTCTCTGAGAGAGATGGAGGAATCGAACCCAGGTAAGGTACATGCAAGGCAAATGCCTTTTCTGCTGTGCTATAGCTTCAGCCCTTGAATTCACAAAGTATATAATTCTATACACATTTCATCTGGATGAGAATTAAAGCATAAAATCATTGGTAGCAGGATTAGGACCACAGAAACTATTGAATCTAACCTTCTATTAATGTTTGAGAATGCTTGAATGTATTGGGAAGGAAGTCTTCCCCCCAATTTGGATGAATGTTTCTTGTGGTAGAGTTTATGCTATGCTATATTATACTGTTTGGGTCACTTGATACAGGAAAAGTATTTAGCTATTCCTATGTTATTTGGTCTTGCCATTCATTTGTATTAAATGATTACCATATCCCAAGGATTGTTCTAGAAACTGGAATCCTTAGGAGTTCTGATACAGCGGTAGGGCGTTTGCCTTGCACACAGCCAATATGGCCGACCTGAGTTCGATTCCTCCGCCCCTCTCGGAGAGCCCGACAAGCTACCGAGAGTATTCGATATGCCAGACACAGTAACAACAAAGTCTCCAATGGAGACGTTACTGGGCCCGCTCGAGCAAATCGATGATCAACGGGAGGGCCTTTACCTTTACCTTTATATTCAAGTACAAAAGTTACTCAAACCAACACATTCTTTTTAAAAAGTGAGGGCGGAGGAATTGAACTCAAGTCGGCCATGTTGGCATGCAAAGCAAACGCCCTACCGCTGTGCTATCGCTCCAGCTTTTAAACCATATGCACCCACACTCACTTTACTTTTTAAAATCTTTTTCTATGTGTACTCAAGAAGTTTTCTGACCAGAATATATCTTTTATCATAGACTAGAAACAGATAACCTTGAGCAAATTTATAGGCAAATTAGAATGACTATGTGTAAAATGCAACATTTTCATCAGGGTTTTATGCCTTAAAATTATGTCCTTAATGAAATGAAGGGTGCTAAAGCAATAATAGAGTGCATAATATTTTTATTAATGTTCTTTCTCATCTCCTCTGATTTACTTTAAAGGTGTATTGAAATTACAGCAATTTTTGAATCTACATGGTAAGATCCACAGTTTACCTTAAATATTAGCAAGAATTTAAGTATCATAGTGCTAAAATACTATTAGTGAGCAAGGACAAGTCACTGTGGGAGTCCCTGATAAAGGTTATAAAGTATGTAGACTTTTCAGAAGGGTTGCTAGCTAAAAGTTGAATTCCTTGTACTTAAGTAAAGAAAGCAGTCTATCATCATTGTGACTTTAGGTCATGGCATGGAATTTTCACATTATGATAAAAGCGAACCTATGTTTTTTTCTTTATCCTTCTCTATTCATCTTGTAACAAAATTATTCAGTATAATTATTCACTGATTTAAGTGACATCCACTTAACTGACCAGGATGCTTTCTACTGGTAATAGTACAAATGCAGAAAACACGACCCATGTCAAGTGTCTGTAGTGTCCTAACTTGTACTCCCACCAGGGTGGGCATGTGATCCAGATGGGTCCAATAAGAGCATTGTATCATTCTAACTACAGTAATGATTCAGTGGCGGGTGAAAGACCCATTTTAGACTTGTAAAACTCCATCTAAGCAATCATAGTGAAGTACTTCCTTTTAGAGTTGCTAAGCTGACTGGTTGGAAACTGAGTAAGTATAGCTATATTTATTATACTTGAATAAATGCTTAATCGAAATGAATGCTGTTGTGAAAGAAAATCAAATGAAAATAGACAGCATATTATCTGAAGCAATAGCATAGCAGGTAGGGTGTTTGCTTTGCAAGCAGCCAACATGACCAACCCGAGTTCAATTCCTCCGCCCTTCTCGGAGAACCCGGCAAGCTACTGAGAGTATCTCATCCGCACGGCAAAGCCTGGTAAGCTACCCGTGACATATTTGATATGCCAAACACAGTAACAATTGTCACAATGGAGACGTTACTGGGCCTGGTCGAGCAAATCGATGAACAACGGGAGGACAGTGACAGTGACAGTGACTGGTTACATATTTGGAGCAACATTTGTGCTTTATAAAGCTTGGGCTTTTCACATATAAAACACCCTAATTATTTGTAAAGCATGAGCCTGTTTGAGTTGGACTTTGGTCACATGTAACCAAAATTATCCTCACACATTTGATTGGCTGGATGTGAGCTCCATCAAGTTTTTACTAAGCAAGGCAGTAATAGTGAACACATCTCTATTATGATAAATGATAAAATGCAAATCTCATGAAATTTGACAGTTCTGAACAGTTATCGGTAGGACTAATTGGAACAATGCAAAGAACTTTGTCTTCAGAGTTACAAAGGTGGGAAAGGGGGCTTGAACTTAGTTTTATCATCTAATTTAGTAAGAATTTGAATAAATCATTTAGTATTTATAGATTGTTTGGTAAAACTGTGTCCATGTATCATAATGATATAAAGGTAAAAGGTAAAGGCCCTCCCGTTGATCGTCGATTTGCTCGAGCGGGCCCAGTAACGTCTCCATTGGAGACTTTGTTGTTACTGTGTCTGGCATATCGAATACTCTCGGTAGCTTGCCGGGCTCTCCGAGAGGGGCGGAGGAATCGAACTCGGGTCGGCCATGTTGGCCGCTTGTAAGGTGAACGCCCTACCCTAAGATTATTTTAAACAACTTGTGAATTTAATGGCACCATATTAATAGCACTTTTATAAATGTTTCCCTACTACTTTTATTCATTCATCAAGAAATAACGAGACAGAAGCCCTCAAGAACTTGAAGTTCTCATGGGGTATAGTGAACAGGATTTAGGAGACTGTGAATACCACAATTCTCCAGGTGGACCAAAGATAAGAAATAGCCATTGGTGTAATTAGTTAAAAGTGTATATTATCTTTTATGTTATTGTATGTTGTGCAAAGCTCTAATAGTGCAAGTAGGTGTCATAATTTTACAGAAATTAGAACATCAGATAGCTTAATAATTAGCTAGGTTTTACTTATTACATGTCAAAACTTGCAAATTATTTCTTTGTGTCAATTAACTTATTTACTCCTCATGACAAGCTACTTTATATTGCTATATATCATATTATATATTAACCAAATTCCACAGATGAAGATTCAGAAAGATAAATAACTTTTTCAAGGTTCCATATCCAGTAACTTACAGAGATGGAATACAAATCCTGAGCTTGGAGACTGTGCTTATTCTTTATATATTCCCTGTATCCCTTTCCTAGAATTGTCGTATGTCCTATTGAGAGTTAGTTGGATGGAGTTGATAGCCAAATATTGTGGCCATTTCTGCCATTTTCCTTTAAACATTATAAATTTGTTTCTGGGCCAAGATTATTGTTATTTTTTTTCTTTTTGGGTCACACCTGGTGATGCTAAGGAGTTACTCCTGGCTTTGCATGTAGGAATCACTCCTGGCAGTGCTCAGGGACCATATGGGATGCTGGGAATCGAACCTGGGTCGGCCGCATGCAAGGCAAACATTCTACCCGCTGTGCTATCACTCCAGCCCCAAGATTATTATTTTTTGACTTTACTGGGTCACATCGTCAAGAAGAATCCTTAAGAACACACACAAAGTGGTTTCCAGAGAAGGTTCAATTTGTGATTAGTCTGACGTGTTCATTAAACATGACGGGTCATGTCAAAATTCCATCTTAGGGTTCATCTGGAGCCCTTCCTAGGTGATTTATGGATTTGGGGTAGAGAACAAACTTGTATCAGTATTTAAGTTTTTATCAGTTAAGCCTCTTTTCCAAGCTGTGAATAAAAAGAATAAAGGGAGTATCTTTTTAATTGGGCTTATACAAGTGTCACCCATTTGCTTATAAAAACTATTAATTTCAGTCTTGATCCTTGTGTTCCAAAGTGTGAACACAGACCAAACCTTTCTGACTAATGCAAGGATTAAACAGTTTTATCCTGGCTTTCATCTGTATGCAGATATTTTCTGTAAAAAATATTCACTGGTTCATCAAGATACAGCTGAGAGGTAAGGAAGACTCTTTTTACCCTAAAAGAATCTTACTTTGTCAATGAAGTGTCTTTATCCTGTTCTAGCTCTCAGGTATTTCCTCCCTCTTGATGTAACAACTAAAAATGGAGAATCATGGCAGATTTCATGAAGTGACAAACAACAACTGGGACTACTGATCTATGTAAAAAAAAATAATGGCTTCAGCTGTGGTGCCACATACTTTAATTGTCCTAAGTGTTCACATATCTTGAACAAAACAATATTTATTTGAGGAAGATATTTTGCATTATTATATGCTTTGTTTTCCTTTTGGTTTCCAGGTCACACCCGGTCATGCTCAGGATTTACTCTTGGTTCTGTTCAGGAATACATCCTTATGGAGCTCAGAAAATCAATAGGTAGTGCTAAGAATGCAATAAAGATCAGCCGTGTTAAAGAAAAGCACCAATCCCCCTGTACTATTGTTCTGTCCCCCTGCTTTTCTTTCTAAATGTGAACCCCAAGATAGAAGAAAAGTCCAGTAGTATTTATTGAATATCATCAGTATATTTTTTACTCAACTTTTCTAAGCCTATTGTATATACTATTTTATCAATTCAATAATATATATTTTCTGAGTGCCAACTAATTATCTGATACTTGAGGGGGAACATTGAAATACTAACTCACCCCATCATTTAGTATAACTTAATCTCTTGGTGCCTAAGTTTCTTTGCCTGTAAAATAAGGTAATATTTTATACACACACACACATATATTTATACACACACACAATGGGTTTTAGAGGATTACATAGGTTGAAATGTGGCAAAACCTTTAGAATAGAACTTGGAATATTATAGATGTCTGCTGAGTACTAACTATTGCTATTCTAATATGTCAAGCTTGATTCTTGTTACTGAGGAGTGAACAATGACAAAGACCCTTCTCATGAGGCTTATATTCTAATGGGTTCTCACAAGATCTTTAAAAATGTTATTATGCCGCATAATTTGCTTCATTTTAAAGAGGAAGGTAATGCAACTTAGTGAAAAGTAATTTTCCAAGGTCATGTAGCTATAATGTCTCAGAGTCAACATGTGAACATATTTTTCTGTGACAAAAGCAAAAGTATACATATTCTGAGTGCTAAATGGATTTTCAATATACTTGCTATTGTGTACACTAAAGAGGAAGTTATTTTTTCTCTTTCCTTTCATTATTTTCTCATTTTATCTTTCTCTTCCTTTCATAAATATTATGAAAACTAAAAAATTTTATAAGTATATTTAGCTTCTCATATTCATTTTTCTTAGAACAAACCTCTTATTTCTGCTGATAAACCAATCCTAATCTTTAGTCTGCCACATTTTATTGAAAGTCAAATGTCCACAGTGATTCATCTTTGCAGCAAGTGGGCAATGTGTATTTCAGAGTTTAAAAATAAAGATGAGTCAAGAAAATCATATGTTTCTTATTTAAAAAATATTTTTCAAAGATTTGAGTGCCCCTCCACCCCTTACCATCATATTAATCATGATGACCATAATTGGGGTACACATCTAAGTAGAACCTAAAATAGCTCATTCCTTTCCAATTTTAACATTTAGAAATACTATTTATCAAAATAATAGCTTCAACTATTTCTAGCCATATTTCACATTAGCCCAGGGTCTTTTCAGTGTGTCAATATTCACCATCTGGGGCCTATCACCACATGAAATGTGGTGGGTGAGTGGTTGCATGATCCTGTAACACTCCTTTCTCTCTCTCTCTCTCTCTCTCTCTCTCTCTCTCTCTCTCTCTCTCTCTCTCTTTCTGTATTTGGACAAATGAAGCACTAGGGTCACAGACAGGAGTTCCCTTCTTGTTCTTTTGCTATTTATTGCCAGGACTCCACCCATATATACATATGCGTGCACTTTTTCATAGTATGGTGCAAGAGTAGCTGCTCAGCTAATTAGGCTGCAACCAGAGAACTTGGAAAGAGAAAAAATATCCATGTCTTGCACCTTTCGACTGAGGATTTCAGTGGGAAGGGCTGCGACAGGCTCTTTGCCCTTCGTTCACATGGAGGATAGTAAGATGTTGATTTTTTTAGGTCAACTGGAAATAGTTTCCTCAATTTTAATGAAATCTTATCAAAGCAAATCCTAAAAAAAGTACACTGGGCTAAAACTGCCTTTTATGTGAAGGTGAATGAGATGAAGTTTCATTGAGTTAAAAATACACTAAGTAAATGTAATAGAATTTTTGTTTAAATAAAAAAAAAGGCTTATCCAGTGTCCTTTATACGAGATATATTCTAGGTTTGTGGTGAAAAACACATCAAATAAAAGAGGAAGGAAGCAAGGGGGAAAAATGAAAGGAGAATTAATGAGTGAAACTAAATATATGACAAACCTCAATTTTCACAGCTGCATGTTTAGGGACTTTCTGCCTTATCTCAGCCTAGTCTTCACTCATTAGGGGCTTGGAAATATCTTGACTCCGTGTCCCCTACATATTTCTCTCCTTTGGCTACCTGCTGCAGTTTGAAACTCACACCTTTCTTCCAAGTCAAACTTCCACCAACTCAAGGAAAGACTCCAAGTCGTGACTCCCACATCTCCCTTAGAACGCAGGCTCCAGCTGCTGTATTCGAGCAGGTGTGCCACGCTCCAGCATAGCAGCCATCACATGATCGCACTTCAATTAGGCATTTACTCTCATCTCCTGAGATAAATTCTGTCAGGTAGTCTGACAGCTGCCAAAACTGTTTAGAGATGATACAGGCAGTATTGTCCCTACTCTGCCTCACATGGAGAAAAAATAGAATCATCTCTCTGCCTCTACTCTGCCAAAGACACTGTGTGTATTTGGCACCTTTAATATGTTTACTATCAGTTAACAACATGAGTGATCCTGGATTCTTTACTTCACACTTACACACACACACACACACACACACACACACTTCTTAAATATGCAAAAAGAACCCTAACTTTCCAATTATGGATAGTCAGTTCTGTGAGATACACTAATATTTAAGAGAACAGAAATTCCATAAGACTGATTTATAGAAAATACAGTCTTGCATTGCATCTGGTCCTAGAAATAATACGGAACTAGAATTTCTAGAGATTTGCTCTGAGCAAGAAGACCCCTAGCAGTGAAATGTTTTTACCAACACCATGCGTTTTGCACCAACCCAGAATCTGCCTTTTATTTTCTTATGACTGTGTCTTTGATCTCCATTTCTTCTTTTTATTTACTCTTTACAGATTCAAGTAAGTTGAATTTCCTTTAAGATGATGTTCTAAGAGTTATAATTTGTCCCTTCTCTGAACTAACATTGCAATTTATGCTTCTTCTGTGTGAATAATAATGCCCTGTGACTTTTTGTTGCATACTTGGCATATTAGTCTTATGTTGAAAGATTGGGTCTTTACTTGCCTTTCACAGAATCACATTGCTTAGCATAATAATAAGAATAATCATGACTGCTCAATAAATATTTATATAACAAATGTAACTATGACACGACATTATATATACATTCATACTTACATATATGCATGTATGTGTATATATAAATTGGGCTACACCTGGCAGTGCTCAAGGGTTACTACTGACCTGTGATTTTTCGCAGTGCTTAGAGGATCATATATGATGCTGGAGCTCAAATGAGGGTTATGGTGACTGACATAGCTGTGTACAAGACAAGTGTCTCTCCTTCATGGAGTACTGTCTTTTTGGCTCCTAATTTTATTTTTTTTAATTATTTTGGTTTTGGTTTACAAATACTATATAACTTTCAGGATTACAGCTTCACCCTTCAATATGTGTATACTGTCATTATGCCATTACTATAAAAATTCTATCAAAATGGTCCTCTCTTCCCATTCCTCCTTCCATTTCACCTCTGGTAACTACCCCACTTTTCAAAATTCAAGAATTAAATATTTATTTAGTTGCTAGTTACTTTGGTTATTTATATTCCAGATGAGATAAAACTTCTGTAAGAACTTTCATTTTCTGATTTCCCTTAGTAAAACCTTCACAAGCTTAATCCATGTTGTTATTAAAATCATGATTTCAGTTTTATAGTGACAAGTAGTATATTATTGAATATAAATATCACAACTTCATTTTCTAGTCACTTGTATATGGGCATTTATGCTGTTTTCATGACTTGGTTATATTGTTAATAAGTGCCGCTTTGAGCAGAAAGGTGTTTGAGAAATACTCAGAAGTGGTATTGATGGGTCAAATGATAATTCTATTTTTAGGTTTTTAAATAACCTACATTAGTGTCTTCCACTGAAGCTGAAATCAATTTACATAACCATCAGCAGAATGTGAATTTCCTTTTTCTTTACACCCTCTCCACTTATTTCAAGATTTTTGGTTACAGGACATTCATTGTGAATTTGGTTTGCATTTACATAATATTAAGTGATGTTGAGTATTTTGTGTGTGTGTATGTGTGTGTGCTACAAGCTGTTCACTAGAGTCATCATGAATAGGATTGTCAGAACACTAAATGAAGGACAACCATGTGAGCAAGACGGGTTCTGAAAAGGATTCAGCACAATCGACCGTATCCACATGGTAACCAAGCTCACTGAGGTTTCTTGGGAGTTCAAGATGCCGCTCTGTCTAACCTTCATTGATTTAAAGAAGGCCTTTGATTCTGTTGAGACAGAAGCAGTCATCGGAGCCCTAGCCAAACAGGGTGTTCAAATTCAGTACATCAGGATCCTCCATGAGCTGTATTATGAATTCACCGTCAAGATCTCACCATTCTACAAGAAAGTGATCATCGACGTAAAGAGAGGGGTTTGACAAGGTGACACCATTTCACCAAAACTCTTCAGTGTCACTGTCGAGAACATCATGTGATGACTGGAGTGGGAAGGGATGGAGTCAAGATAGATGATCGGCAACTACACCACCTCTGCTTCGCTGATGACATTGTTCTAATAACACCAAATATTAGCCAAGCGGCACAAAACCTGGCCAACTTTGACCATGAGTGTGGAAAGGTGGAACTGTAGCTGAATCTCACAAAGACAATGTTTATGAGAAACAGACTCGTTCCTCACATTCCATTTGCTCTCAACTGAATGAACATCTCTGAATGCAGCAGTTATGTGTACCTAGGTTGAGAACTCAACATGATGAACCACCTGGCACCTGAGCTGCACAGGAGGAAGAGAGCGGCTTGGAACGCCTTCAAGAGCATCAAGAAATAGCTAAGAGGACAAAGAACCTCTGGCTCTGGGCACATCTCTTTTATTCCATCATTCTCCCCGCACTAACATACACCTCAGAGACCTGGGCCCTACAAAACCAGGATGAGAACGCTTTTCGGGTTTCCCAAAGAGGAATCAAAAGAGCTATGCTTGGAATATCACACTTCACTCAAGTGAGAGAAGGAATCTAGAGTTCCGATCTCCATCAACGATGGAGAATCAGGGTCACTGCCTTATTTGCCAAGGCATCAAAAATCAGATGGGCTGGACACGTAACGGAATTTGAAGATGACCGCTGAACTAGAGCTGTTACCGACTAGATTCCACAGGATGTCAAAAGAACACGTGGCCGCCCACCTACAAGATGGTCAGACTTCTTTGTCAAGACCCAGAATGAATGGTTTGAGGCTCTTTTTGTTCCTGGAGCAAGCAGGTGCTGTTAGGCTACGTCAGCACTCAACAGGGATGAATGGAGACATTACTGGCGCCTGCTCTAGTAAATCGCAGATCAACGGGATGATGAGTAATCAAGTGATCAAGCATACTTTAGGTGATGATCTGTGAATGATCAGAATCTTTTTGGAGACATTTCTATTCAGGTTTTCAGCTCCTTTCCTTTCCTTTCCTTTCCTTTCCTTTCCTTTCCTTTCCTTTCCTTTCCTTTCCTTTCCTTGTATTGAATTGTTTGTTTTGTTGTTGAGACATGGTGAATCTTGTTTTTAAGTTTTGTTTTGTTTTGTTTTAGTCTGACCTCTCTAATCATGTTATGGCAATAGGGGAACACACAATGATGCTCAGGAGGCCAAGTAGTACCAGGAATTGAACTTGAAGCACTGTGTATACCAGGCATGTGCTCCAGCCCTTTGAGTTATCACCTTATCCTCAATGAGTTTTTAATATATTCTGGATATTAACCTCTTGTCACACATATAATGTATTAACA
The DNA here is from genome assembly GCF_029834395.1 of Sorex fumeus. NCBI lineage: Eukaryota > Metazoa > Chordata > Mammalia > Eulipotyphla > Soricidae > Sorex > Sorex fumeus. Next base: position 65,018,627 of record NW_026606059.1, read on the forward strand.
TTGTCTCCCAGTAAATGCACTACCTTTTTATTTTGTGGTGGTTTCTTTCACTGAACAATAGCAAATAAACTAAAAAGCATGTGTTGTCCCATGTGTTTATTCTGCTTTTGTGTTGCTTTTTTGGTAGAGTCTATTTCCCAAAGGCATCTTTGAGGTCTTTCACCAGAAATATATACCCTATTTTTTTCCCTATTACTATTATGGTTTCAGGTCTTAAATTGTGTGTGTGTGTGTGTGTGTGTGTGTGTGTGTGTGTAATGTTTTGATATAGTTTCTTTTCTTTTTGAAATAAAAATATTTGTTAAAGACATTTTCCTCTTTACAGTACCTTGTTCTGTCATCTTTTAACACATTTTTAGTATTATTGATAAAGATATAGATAAAGAGCAAAAATAATGAAACTCAGGACATCTGGATTCAAGTTCATGCTCTGCCTTATACATACTGATTCTTTCAATAAAGTTGTGGTGGTCATTTAATGTTTTCTCCTGAAAAGCTAAAGGTAATAATACTCAATCATTACCTCCCAAAGATAATTACATGAATCACCCAAATTGCTTCAGATATTGCAGGTTTTTAATCACACAAACATGAAGAGATTTTTAATATGTTATTTATTAACACTTTAGTTAATATTCAAGTATTAATCAATTATTCTATCTATATCTATTTTTCCTCTTTTCTTTATTATTCTAATGCTAACAAGGCTTTTGTTTGTCATGTTTTCTGTGTGTCTAGAAACCAAGTGCATGGTGGATTAGGATTAGCTTCATTACTGCTGGTTTTCTCTCTCTCTCTCTCTCTCTCTCTTTCTCTTCTTTTTGCTTTTTGGATCACACCTGGCAGTGCACAGGGGTTGCTCCTGGCTCATGCACTCAGGAATTACTCCTGGTGGTGCTCGAAGAACCATATGAGATTCTGGGAACTGAACCTGGGTCGGTCACATGCAAGGCAAATACCCTACCCACTGTGCTATCACTCCAGCCCTCTGTTTTCTCTCTTTGCTTCATGATTCTACTCCACAGATTAGAAGTATGGATGCAGACACCTGTCAATTAATGAGAACTTGAGGATTAAAGAACTTATTTCTGTATATATAGAAGTAGAATTTGCAATGTTGGCCTTCAAATATACTATCCCTTGCACATATGTTTTCACAATTATGTTTTGTTCTCAATATGCTCTTGAATTAGTCATTAAATTACTTTTAGTGATCATTGAAGCATATGTGGTGTTTTCTGGTTTGGAAAAGTAGGTACAGCTTCTCACAGAACACTTCTAAAAAGTACAAGCGTAACAAAGTAAGTTCTAAAAATAAATGTTGAATGAATAAACTCCCAATTAGCCACAGCATCAGGGGCCATATCTTTATCATTAGTGAGGATATTCTCTGATGTGACTTTTCAAGAGTAATACTGATAACCTTTGAAATGGAAAGGGGGAGAACTCAGAAATAAACATCTTCACAAAATCCATATTCTTAGAGTTTCCAGTGTACATTAAGTCCTATTTGTGTTATTGTATTTTTCAACAAAGTCTCCAATGGAGACGTTACTGGTCCCACTCAAGAAAATCGATGAACCACAGGAGGACAGTGACAGTGACAGTGACAGTATTTTATGTTGTTTATGGTAGTGATTTTATTTATTCACTTATTATTTGGCAACATGTAGCCATGCTCAGGGTTTCTTGGTTTCTTCTTGGCTCTGTGCTCAAGAATCTTCCATATGGGTACCAGAGATTAAACCCTGCTTGGCCACTTGCCAAACAGGAGCCTTACCCTTTGTACTATCCCTCTGGACCGTGCAGTAGCGATTTTTAAAAATATCTAGTTTTAAAAATTGAAATTTAAATATAGGGTAGAGGGGAAAGTTCTACATTGCATCAGTAAGAACACTTTTATAAGATTTATTTCCTTTTGGTATTCTGGTGTCTTTGAAAATGCTTTCCTTTCCTGCTTAAGGGGGAAATATACATAGTGACAGCCTAAAGGAATTATGCAATGCACTTTTCACAACTCCCCATGGCCTTAAGTCACAATGTAAAGGAACCTTATTAGAACATTTCTTTCACTATCCATGCAAGAAAATTATTTTTAAATAACATCCCTCACATTTTAGATTCAGTCAAACTTTGAATGAAAATAAGAGTGGGATTATAATGGAAGTGTGTGTGTGTGTGTGTGTGTGTGTGTGTGTGTGTGTGTGTGTGTGCATGTGTGTATGTAATTTTCAGAACAGCACAGGAGGCATTGCTAGGAAACTCCATATTTGCTATATTATGTCTACATATTGTCAGGAAGTGCATTTGTCACTCAGAAATCATCCATATTTCTGAACCTCCAAAATTTCATCATAAAGTCTTGATGAAATCAACTTTAGATTTATCATTTGGCTTTGAGGAAAATCACATGAGAATGATTCTGTTAAAGAATTATTGTAGGTTTGGCTAGAAGAGTAGTCACAGAATAGAGCACTGTATTCATGAAGCAGTGGATATCTCATCTTTGGGATCATTCCTTTGAAGACATTAGTTCTTAATTGTGTACAGCTTTGAGAAAGCCCTTTACCTAACATGACTATGTAGTATTCTTTTGGGAATGGCAATACTTGACTAAAACAAGAATATGTGGACAAACAGCGTTCTACAGCCCAATAGTGCCCATGAGGTAGGAGGTCACTGTCACTGTCCTCCTGTTGTTCATCAATTTGCTGGAGTGGGCCCAGTAATGTCTCCATTTTGAGACTTGTTGTTACTGTGTTTGGCATATTGAATACATCACAGGTAGCTTGCCAGGCTTTGCCGTGCGGGCGAGATACTCTCGGTAGCTTGCTGGGCTCTCAAAGAGGGGTAGAGGAATCCAACCCAGTTCTGCCAGGCTGGCTGTGAGCAAGCCAAACACCCTACCACTGTGCTATCGCTCCAGCCCAAAGTAGGAGGTATCAGGAGAGAAATAGAAGTAGCTTCATCAAGGGTTTACTTTGAAGGTAATTTAAACCTTTTGAAACTAGATAAAGCTGGTGGCATATAATACTGAGTTTAATAAAGCCCACAGAATTGTTCACTTTGAATGATTAATTTGATGTTATGTGAATTTTGCCTCAATGAAAGAAACATGCAGTAGTGATGTAACACAGAAAGAGTTCACTGGATGCAGACATGATTACATCACTGCTGACAGATATGTGTGAGGAAATTTAAGTGATTCTGGATGGGATGGCTGCTATTTAAAATTCTGTTGTAAAAAAAAGACATTACGAGCTTTTATTGAAAAAGGCGCATGGCTGAAATAGGAACAGCATTAAACATTTACAAGACTTTATGTTTTTTAAAAATGAGGGGTTTTTTTGCATTTTGGGTCACACCCAGCAATGCTCAGGAGTTACACCTGGCTCTGTGCTCAAGAATTACTCCTGGCAGTGCTTAGGAGACCATATTACCATATGCTCAATATGGGGTGCCTGAGATTGAACCCAGGATGGCCACATGCAAGGCAAATGCCCTATCCGCTGTACTATTGCTCCAGCCCCAAAATGAGTATTTTCTTTTTCATCACATTTATAATAACATTTTCTTACTGATTTAAATTTTCAGAACCGGGACTTGGAGGGAGGGAGCAGACTGTGAGAGTTACAGCACATTTGGCAGGGCTTAAAAGTTGACCTTCATGTGTTGATGACATAGTCTTTCTGAGGCATCTTGACTTGTCCACTTTTCAAAAATCCCTTGGTTGAAAGGAATGTGGCCTCAGAAGAATTTGGTCTGACTGAAAATTGATAAAAGAAAGCACAATTGGCTAGTTCTACATGCCAAGACATAATTATCGTGCTCTAAATGCCCTTTTTCCTTGGGCGCCACCCGTCTTGTTCGTTATCCAGTGCCCCTCCTTTCTCAAGTTTACCCCCAAGCACTTAAGTAAAATTATTAATCTCCCTCTTGAAAAGCTTCCTTCTTTCTCGCTCACGTTGTCCTTGAAAACATTCCAGATGTGAGATGTCATACCAGGTTCCGACCAGTCGAGGACCCAATTTCTGCAAACACATCATTTGTTTCTAATCTAACGAGGAGATTCACACCCAGAATAAACTCAGTGGCTGTATTTCTCTCCAGGTGAAGCTCCAGACTCTCAGGTGCCAGATGATTAAGCCTTGCTTCTAGCAGGAGTTGGAAGCAGCTGCTCCCATATCAAACCTCTTTTTCACTCAGCCAGTTACAGCAGAGTCTACACCCAGCTGTGATTCGCGATGCCCACTGGCAGCTCTCATCTCTACCGACAACCTTTCATCTCTATTCTCTATAAACTTTTCTTAATATCTGCTTGTTAAAACTGACAGAATGGCATTAGAACAAAGCTAACCTGGCTGCTGAAATGCTGGCAGCATCATCTGTCAGGTCTTTTGGTTTCTTCCTTTGATAAAGTTTTGCTGGGCTATTATTGGGGAGACCTTGTGGGATGGTTCTGAGGTTGTGGAGCAGAGAGGCAACCATCTGCTGTAGAAGGCTCAAAGGGTGAAATGGTCCTGGGACGCATCCTGAGTTGAGTCATGTGTTTATTTCCCCAAAGTATATCCAGAGAATAAGACCAAATCAAACCTCGCTTTTTCAGCTTGTGTAAGCACTATTTAAAACGCACTTGAATTAAAACTCTTAACCTTTGTTGTTCCAAAAACCTGCAGAAGCCAGACTATAAGGAGTTTCATAAAACAGTTGTTTTCTTGGTGTCTCAGAGTGACTTAGTTTCAGAGTCAAGATGAATTAGATCTTATGTAAAAGAGAAAATGACATTGTATGTGGTAAAGTATGAAGTCCCTGTTTCCCTCCTTGGAGCTCAGCTGGGACCTGAGCAAGACTCGGCAACTAAATATATTATCTGGAGACTTGGAAGGGTGAGTTTACAACTTTATATGGTGCTATTGAACCATCCTGTTTTCAGATAGGCTAAGAACAGGGCATCCCTAGTGCAATCCAGCTCACTTCAGGATTGTATTCCACCTGTGATCTTCAGACAGCCCTGTGTACTGGATAAGAGTCATGGAAAATGTCCTCTCCCACATAGTGAGTACCATTCTTGCCAGAAAAATAGATGCTCAATAAGTGCTTTATGCCATTTGACTGTGAAGTACCGTTGACAAGCTTAATTAGAGAGGATGGTAGGTCTAAAGTGTTTTCCTTGAGAAAGGAATCTGTGATTTAGTTTGCCAGATTTAGCTTTTACACTTCAGAAGCTGCTTCTGTACTGTCCCACCCAGTGACCTTCCCACTACTGAATAAGAAAAGATTACATGGTCATGTTTATAGGTTCTTCACTGGCATTCTTTACTTGTGCTTTTCTTTGTTACCTGAAGTTTCCACATGCCCTGTTTTAACCTAAAGACAGTACTTAGTAGATTTGACATTTTCCTTGTTATCAACCTTGCTTTCTCCCATGGAACCTAGCTGGTCGACATTATAGTGAAATGTCTGTGAGTCCTGTTGAAATTAAAAACCTAGGTGAGGGCATAATTTGGATCAAAAAAATTGCAGCACGCTTTCTTTTTTCTTCTTTTTATTTCTTCCACATTTAAAAGAAATGAAAGCACTGTGATTTACAAAGTGATTCCTAATGAGCTTTAGACATACAATATTGAAGCACCAGACCCCCCCCCCAGCAGTGTCAACATCCCTCCACCAGTGTTCCCAGGTTCCTTCCCATATCCCGTCCCCACTTCTCCCTAGCCCAGCCTGCCCTCTCGACAGGCATCTTTACAGTTTGAGTTTTGCTGTTAAAGTTGATGTCTCTTTATTTCAGTGTTGTTCGCTCTGTGGTTTGGATAGTTGGCTCTATCTTTCCTTAACACTCTACCTTTGTACCTGAGTCCCCAATAAGTTCATTCATTCATATTCATATGTCCTCCTGTTGTTCATCAATTTTGCTCGAGCGGGCAGCAGTAACATCTACATTGTGAGACTGTTGTTACTGTTTTTGACATATCAAATATGTCACAGGTAGTTTGCCAGGCTTTGCCATGCCCCTAATCAATACACTGATTAATATGCTGATTAATATGTATCACACATTTACAAGGAAGAAGACATTTAAGAATTGGGGGTCATAACTTTGGGAACAATACCGTGGCATAATAGTAATTAAACTCAGTTAATGTATTTCACATCAAATACAGACAAATGAGATGCCTTGTTCCCTGCTCCCCCACACCCATCTTCCCTCCTCACAAGTTACGCCAGGGAGAGAATTACCATCGCCAGACTTTTCTCCTTATAAGGTATGGTTTCTGCCATTAAAAAGTCTGCTTGGACATGGTAGACTTCAATCCCTAAATTATATCTCTTGCTCCCTGCTCCCTGGCAGCAACTGTGTGCCAAGGTCCAAAAGGAGAATTGGATAGGTGTGTTCTAATAGGAGACGGTGTTCTTCTTCTAATTGCTGTAAAAGCTTTTGAAGCCATTGTCTGGTGGATCTAATAAGATTGATCCTGAAGGTGTAAAACCAGAGCTGCACGTTAGGAGCTCAGAGTTGTAATTCTTGGGTTGGCAATGACTCATGTTAAAGCCTGCGGCAAACTCACTCTTCTCTGTGTACCAGTTTATTCATCTACAAAACCTTGGGAAATTAACACAATTTCCTGATGGGGTTGTTACGTGGTTTAGTCATGAATGATCAGGGCAAATAAGTTTGATGTAAAGCATCCCCAGAAGTTTTACCTGCTTGAAACCTCTGTGGATTTTTAGTAGGCTTTGTTAGGTTTTATTTCCATGTCTTGTCTTCCCTCTTTGGAGGTCTTTAAGTCCACAGTGCGAAAATTTAAGTTCCCTTGAAGTAAAGTTCTAATTCTGGTAAGCACAGATGATTTCCTTTAGGACTGTGCCACATGAGGGATTTGCAAAAGAGGGCTTCTCACCTACCACAAAGACCTCCCTGCCACCCTCTCAGTCCAGATGCCATGCAGCATGGGAACCAACTTCTGTGGTGGGACCACTTTGTTTCCGAGCCCATCTGTGTAAAAGCAATACTATTGCATCATCTAAGAAGCATCATAAAGACATCCTCCTTTGTGGATGGTCTTCCATGTCTGATGAAACACCCCTTTTGGGGATAAAAAAGTCAAAATGAAAAATGATGTGTCAATAAATGGAAATTAAATGAATGTGTTAGTATTAATTTGTTACATTCAACATGTGCTTCTCTGAAGAAGTTGTGTTTATATTTAGGGCCAGATGCAGGCTTCCAGTATGGTAAAGCAAGGAAGTACCCAAGAGAAATTGATCTGGCCTCCTCCACATGGCTTCCATCTCAGCCGGATCCTCTTGTACTTTGCTTACTTCTCTCCTGGAAGAGAGAGCAATTCCTAACTGTTCCAGTCTCTGGGTGGACTGGCCTCTGCTCTCTGTCTTCCATATTTCAAATCTCTTGGGTCCTGAAGCATATTTCTGTCTCATCTACTTAACTCTGCTGTTAAATCTCTGCCACCATGCCTGTCTCTTCAGCTCACCAGATTTCACACTCATTTGCCAATGGCTGTGAACGGAAATGACAGCAGAATTTCTCATGAATTTGGCTCCCTTCCAGCATGGAAAACTTCCCAAGTTGATGTCTCCCAGAGCCCCGTCTTTAACTCAGGTGTCTCCGTTTCATTGGGCTCAGCAGATTTCCTACATCTGCGGTGTATGACATTGTAAAGAGTTCAATCTGGAGACTCGTTTTCCCCTTATGTGTCCCCATCTCACGTTTAAGCCAAAGAGCCTCCCCATAGGTCTAAGACTGAAAAAGTACAGATTGTTTCAGTCCCGCTTTTAGCAGTACCCTGTGGAATAAGACACCTCCTGTTCAGTGTTCCTTCTACTGCTCTTAAGGTGTGAACAGACAAGCAGGGTCCATGAGCTGACAACTATACTGTGTGAGTACCAGTGATGGGGAGCTGAGCTTTAATAGTGGCTGGGGGCCCTGAGAGAAAATACTGGAATGTGGTCATTATTTTAATTACATTTATTTATTAACTTATTCTTTAATTCACCCAGCATATAGTTACTAAGCCTTAAATATGCTGTACACCAATTTGTCCATTGATATGATAGCTGACATTTATTAAATACCTACTTTAGAGGTCTGACTACGTGTGAGTATTCTACAACCCTGAGACCCAGTACGGTGGTTATTTCTATTATACAAGAAGTAAACTGACACTTAAAGGAGTGACAGTAAGTGATGTCATCTGTGCTTGTAGCTAGCAAACAATGAAGACAAGATTTGACTGCATGCAGAACAGCCTCGAAGTTTTGAGATTTTAGTGGCTGCACTATTCTGCCTGAATGCAGTAGTCTATTTGGCATTGTAGAATATATGTGGAAAAATAGGACACAAACATTTTCTTCTAAAACGAGTGACAATAGAGGTAACTAACATGTTAATATTACTCCACTATTCCTCAGTTTCTTCACTCTTAGAATGAATATGATAATATCTCCTATTTCTTAGGATTATTTTGTGAACTAAATGTTTTAAAATATATGAAATATGATAATGCTTTGATCCATCAATAATTATTAGATATTCATTATAGTTTTTATTAGAAGTTCATATTCACCAAATAAATAGCAGTAACCAATTGTGTAACAAACTGTATATAAGTTACAATATTAATCATTTTAGCACCTATAGTGAGCAAGTTACATAGTCTATGTCCCCTTTTATTCTTCAAGTCAAGCTAAACCAAAGAATAGTTATGACAGTTGGAGAAGAACCTTGTTTGTACAACATTTATTCTTACTTGCTATAGATAACAAAATGTTACAAAAGCACATAACTTTACGTTAATTCCCTCAAGAACAAAGGAGTATCTCACTTACTTAATTAAGAAGGAAACAGAGAAGATACTGCATCTGGTGAAGAAAAAGTTGTTTGAAAACATCTAATAGGGAAGGGAAATGGTGATAAGAGTTCCTTCCAGTCACTATATGCCTGTCTAATATTTCTCTAGTTGATCACCCAGTGTGTCCCAAAACCTGTGCCTGTATTCTCTGGTTGTCAATAGGGGCAAATATATTTTGATTCTTTGGCGAGTCCCTTCAACTTTGCATTGTGAAACACCTCTATTGACTATAGAGTACCCATTTTTGTAGGCCTTTTAGTACAGAAAGGATATATGTGAATATGGAGGAATCTATAGAGCCTACTTAGGAATAAATAGGGTCTGAAATTTATTTGTTGTATTTGAGTATTGTATTATACAGGAATATGAAGCAAGATGAAATAGTCTTTGTGATCAAAGAACTTTTTCTTTACTTTTCTGATTTGTTCATATCACAAATGTACTTATTCCATTCCATGACTTTACAGATAACACTATCATTTTCATAGTACTTCCCTACCCAAAAGTCAGTTATTGGAAGGCTACATTTTTGTAACCCCTTTGATTCAAAAAGAGGATTCTTTGAGTCTTTGTTTTTGGCTGTACTCAGTGGTACTCATGCCTGACTTTATGCTTAGGAATCACTCTTGGCTTGAGTCAGGGAACCATATGTGGCATTGCAAATTGAACCTGACTTGACTGCATGCAAAAAAGAGCCTAACCCCAGAAGGGCTGAACCAGTGGACATTCCCACCAACAGTGAAGGAGTGTCCCTTTCTCGCCACATCCACGCCAGCATCGGTTGCTTTTGTTCTTTTGAATGTGGGCCAGTCTCTGAGGTGTGAGATGGTATCTCATTGTGGTTTTGATCTGCATCTCCCTGATGATTAATGATGTAGAGCATTTTCTCATGTGCTTTTTTGCCATTCGGATTTCTTCTTTGAGAAAGTTTCTGTTCATTTCATTGCCCCATTTTTGGATGGGGTTGGATGTTTTCTTCTTGTGGAGTTTAACCAGTATTTTGTATATCCTGGATATCAACCCCTTGTCAGATGTGTATTCGGTGAATATCCTTTCCCATTCTGTAGACTGTCTTTGTATTTTGGTCACTGTTTCTTTGGAGGTGCAGAAGCTTCTTAGTTTAAGATAGTCCCATTTATCTATCTCTGTTTTCACTTGCTCGGCCAGTGGCGTGGCATCTTTGAAGATACCATTAGCTTCAATGTCATGGAGGGTTTTGCCAACTTTATCTTCAATGTACCTTATGGTTTCTGGTCTGATGTTGAGGTCTTTAATCCATTTGACGATTCTCAAAAAATTAGAAATTGAGCTCCCATTTGACCCAGCAATACCACTCCTGGGAATATATCCCAGAGAGGCAAAAATGTATAGTCGAAGTGACATCTGCACTTGTTTGTTCATTGCAGCACTCTTTACAATAGCCAGAAACTGGAAGAAACCTGAATGCCCAAGAACAGATGACTGGTTAAAGAAACTTTGGTACATCTACACAATGGAGTACTATGTAGCTCTTAGAAAAGATGAAGTCATGAAATTTACATACAAGTGGTACAATATGGAAAGTATCATGCTAAGCGAAATGAGTCAGAAAGAGAGGGATAGACATAGAAAGATTGCATTCATCTGGGGGATATAAAGTAACAAAGTATGAGATTAATACCCAAGAATAGCTGAGATCAGCACCAGGAGGATTACTCCATAACTTAGAGGCCAGCCGGGTATCCTAGAGGAAAGGGCAGTTCAGATAGAGAAGGGAGCACCAAATAAAGGATGTTTGGAGGATCCTCCCAGGAGGGGAGATGCATGTCGAAAGTAGACTATGGACTGAACATGTTTGCCACTCAACGCCTCTTTTGCAGACCACAACACCCAAAAGGAGAGAGAGAACACAGGGGATTGCCCTGCCACAGAGACAGGGGGGATGGGGGGATGGGGGTGGGAGGGATATTATCCATGGTGGTGGAAAATGGGCACTGGTGGAGGGATGGGTATCTGATAATTGTATAATTGAAACCAAAGCACAAAAAATTGTAAATCTACAACTTTAAAAAAAATAAAATAAAATAAAGGGGAAAAAAAAAAGAGCCTAACCCACTCTGCTATCTATCTAGTCCCCAAAGAAGAAATGTTTATAGACAGAATGGAAGTGGGATCTGAAAACTTTAGAAGATAAGAAAACTGATTTTTTTTCTTTGTTTCACTGGTTGGGTAGCAGGTATTCTGTAGTAAAATCTGGTTCAGAAATGATGAGATGCCCAGTATTTTCATTACACTCCCACAGTTTCATGTTGCTTTCGTTCCTGCCAAGAGTTGCAAAGAGCAACTAGAAACCCAGGGTGATCTGAGTCTGAGGAGTCATCACCACCACCAGTATCTTCCCCCCATCAATTCCCCCTAAATTCTCACTTACCTTGAAAATGGGCTTCCTTTTAAGATTGCAAAATAATAGGGTAACCCCCCCTTTTTATGTAAGAGCACCATTTTCCACCTCCCACTGATTTCTTTGTTTGGAACTGTTCATTCTTGGCAGTGATATTCTTAAACTAGGGAAGAATGAGAAAATTTCACTGTCTTGGTGAAATTACCTCATTTAGGAATAATTGGTATTCACAGAAGAGATGCACATTTTCATCCACCTAGTAATGAACAAATTAACAAGACACCTACTGAGTTGTGTTAACAAAATTACCAAATGTAAAAGGAACTAATTACTATCCACTTCATCCAGGCAAACTCAAAACTGCATTCATAATGGGCTTTGTGGCGGACTTGATGTAGACCGTGGGGAAGGGAAATGAACAGGTGCCTGGTGATCAAAGTCTCTGTCCTTGTTGATTGTTCGGGGTGGTGTTCACTTCTTAAGAAGACCACAATTGCTTCTGGAACTTTTTTTCTTTTCTGCTGCAGATGACGGAAATGCACTTACTTTCTTTTTAGGGTTAACCAATTGTTACACATAAAATAGCAACCAAAGCATAAAAAGAGAAATCTTAGACATAGCCATCTTTCATAAAGAGATAAGGCTAGAAAATGATCTCTGTGATAATGAAGTGAGGTCACCTGATTCAATGCTCAAAAGGATTATCTTAAAAGACATTTTTTAAAAATCATAAAAGTGGGGCTTTCAAATGCATACTGATTTTTGGTGTTTTATTTACATCAAATATGCTTTTGAGGTTTTAAATAATGTACTAGTAGTTTTTTGCTACTATTGCCTACACCTTTATGAATTAAATCTTGTTGCATGTGACTATATATTTTTTCATTTGAATTTGTAGTGAAATTTTAACTATTTTTAGACTATTTTACTTTAACTGAATACATAGCAATTTGGGCTGGAATGATAGCACAGCAGGTAGGGCGTTTGCCTTGCATGCAGCTGACTGGGGCCAACCCGGGTTTGATTCCTCCACCCCTCTCGGAGGGCCTGGCAAGCTACTAAGAGTATCTTGCCCGCACGGCAAAGCCTGGCATGCTACCCGTGACATATTCGATATGCCAAAAACAGTAACAACAAGTCTCACAATGGAGACATTACTGATGCCTGCTCGAGCAAATCGATGAACAATGGGAGGACAGTGCTACTTAGCAATTCAAATGGAAAAAGAAAAATTAGGTTATTATAGAGGTAAATAGAGAGAGAAGGTTAAAGAGGGATTTTAAGTCACCTCATGTATGCATCCATCAATTCAACTAGTATTACCAATTGATTATTATACAACAACAATGTCCCGAATGCTGGGGATAAAACAAAAAATGAGATCATTAAAATTGATAGAGTCAAATAACATAAATTATGGAGAATTCAATGACCAGAAAATAAAAAAGCAACAGAAAATAAGACTATTTCAGAGACTAATGAGTTACAAGAAGGAAAAGAAATTATGTGAGAGATATGGGGTGAGGAATAATACAACACAAAAGTAGGGGATTCAAGAAAGGTTAAGATTTGTTTCTGAACTGGGGACCCCTGCTGGTGGCTGGATTTCAAACAGTGTCCTTCCCCTCTGGAGCAGTTATACACCATTTTCTGAATTCTATCTGGTGTGCTCATGTGACCTGAAAAAACACCTCTTCTGCCCTGGCCAGGGGAGAACCCCCTCCTACCTGCAGAGGTCCTGTCAACACCTGGTATCTTGTGTTTGCACTAATATCCACATTACTACTGCACTCTATATCAAACATTCTGAGAGATGGTGGGATACTACAATACAAGGTTTTAATTTAGTGTCATAATGCCCCGATAAAGTCCTGTCAAATAAAAGAGAGGAACCAGATCTATATCTGTCTGTCCCATTGAAGTACAATTACCTAGTAAAGAAAACAGAATAGCAGAGGCATAAGCAGTAGCCTGTTTAAGTAAAATCATGAATTAGATCAGTATTCTATAATCAAAAATATAAGACTCCAATGTTAGCACCCACAAAATTCTAAAAAAAAATGTTAAATAATTCAGCTACACTGGAAGATCAGGAATAGAAGTCCAGGCGGATCTTCAGATTCATTATAACTCTTAAGATTGATCAAGGAGGACCTCAAAACCACACCCTATGCAAGAGCAGTCAAGCTGTCACCAGAAAAGAAATTCAATCAACTCAAAGAAGAATTGATTCAGAGAATGGCATTACTAAAAAAAAAATTCAGACCAACTTTTTATGAACACCAACTCAAAAATCCTCAACAAAATCTTAGCAAACTGAATTCAACAACATACCAAGAGAATCATGCACCATGATGCAGTGGGTTTCACCCCAGTGATCAAGGGTGATTCAAGATATGCAAATAAAATAATACAATATACCATATCAATAAAAGTACAGAAAATCACAGTTCTATTAATATATAGAAGGCTTCTGAAAAGGTTTAACATCCATTCATGATTAAAACTGTCAACAAAATAGAGCTGGAAGGAATCTTCCTTAAAGACAATAATGACCAGCTATAAATAGTTCACAGCCAGTGGCCATTCATTATAAGTGGTGAAAAACTGAAAGCATTTCCTCTGCGGATAGGAAAAAAGTAAGGCTGTCCACCACCTCTGCTTTTACTCAATATATTTTTAGAAACCCTAGCAACAGAAATCAGGCATGAAAAATAAAAAGATCCAAAGTGGAAATGAAATTAAATTATTGCTATTTTCAGGTGGCATGATAATATACTTTTTTTTTTTTTTTTTTTTTTTTTTTTTTTTTCCCCCTTTATTTTATTTTATTTTTTTTAAAGTTGTAGATTTACAATTTTTTGTGCTTTGGTTTCAATTATACAATGATCAGATACCCATCCCTCCACCAGTGCCCATTTTCCACCACCATGGATAATATCCCTCCCACCCCCATCCCCCCATCCCCCCGTCTCTGTGGCAGGGCAATCCCCTGTGTTCTCTCTCTCCTTTTGGGTGTTGTGGTCTGCAAAAGAGGCATTGAGTGGCAAACATGTTCAGTCCATAGTCTACTTTCGACATGCATCTCCCCTCCTGGGAGGATCCTCCAAACATCCTTTATTTGGTGCTCCCTTCTCTATCTGAATAGCCCTTTCCTCTAGGATACCCGGCTGGCCTCTAAGTTATGGAGTAATCCTCCTGGTGCTGATCTCAGCTATTCTTGGGTATTAATCTCATACTTTGTTACTTTATATCCCCCAGATGAATGCAATCTTTCTATGTCTATCCCTCTCTTTCTGACTCATTTCGCTTAGCATGATACTTTCCATATTGTACCACTTGTATGTAAATTTCATGACTTCATCTTTTCTAAGAGCTACATAGTACTCCATTGTGTAGATGTACCAAAGTTTCTTTAACCAGTCATCTGTTCTTGGGCATTCAGGTTTCTTCCAGTTTCTGGCTATTGTAAAGAGGGCTGCAATGAACAAACAAGTGCAGATGTCACTTCGACTATACATTTTTGCCTCTCTGGGATATATTCCCAGGAGTGGTATTGCTGGGTCAAATGGGAGCTCAATTTCTAATTTTTTGAGAATCGTCCATACTGTTTTCCAGAAGGGCTGAACAAGTGGACATTCCCACCAACAGTGAAGGAGTGTCCCTTTCTCGCCACATCCACGCCAGCATCGGTTGCTTTTGTTCTTTTGAATTTGGGCCAGTCTCTGAGGTGTGAGATGGTATCTCATTGTGGTTTTGATCTGCATCTCCCTGATGATTAATGATGTAGAGCATTTTCTCATGTGCTTTTTTGCCATTCGGATTTCTTCTTTGAGAAAGTTTCTGTTCATTTCATTGCCCCATTTTTGGATGGGGTTGGATGTTTTCTTCTTGTGGAGTTTAACCAGTATTTTGTATATCCTGGATATCAACCCCTTGTCAGATGTGTATTCGGTGAATATCCTTTCCCATTCTGTAGACTGTCTTTGTATTTTGGTCACTGTTTCTTTGGAGGTGCAGAAGCTTCTTAGTTTAAGATAGTCCCATTTATCTATCTCTGTTTTCACTTGCTCGGCCAGTGGCGTGGCATCTTTGAAGATACCATTAGCTTCAATGTCATGGAGGGTTTTGCCAACTTTATCTTCAATGTACCTTATGGTTTCTGGTCTGATGTTGAGGTCTTTAATCCATTTTGATCTTACTTTTGTACATGGTGTTAGGCAGAGTTCTGAGCCTATTTTTTTGCATGTAGCCATCCAGTGATGCCAACACAATTTATTAAAGAGGCTTTCCTTACTCCACTTCACATTACTTGCACCTTTATCAAAGATTAGATGAGCATATGATTGAGGAGAGATGTCAGTGTATTCAACCCTGTTCCATTGGTCTGCAGTTCTGCCTTTGTTCCAGTACCATGCTGTTTTAATTATTACTGCTTTGTAGTACAGTTTGAAGTTCGGGAGGTTGATTCCTCCCATTTTCTTTTTCCCAAGAATTGCTTTAGCTATTCGTGGGGGCTTATTGTTCCATATAAATTTCAAGAGTGTTTGCTCCATTTCTTTGAAGAATGTCATGGGTATCCTTATAGGGATTGCATTGAATTTATACAATGCTTTCGGTAGTATTGCCATTTTGACAATGTTAAGTCTCCCGACCCATGAGCAGGGGATATCTTTCCATTTCCTCATGTCCTCTTTTATTTCCTGAAGTAGCGTTTTGTAGTTTTCTTTGTACAGGTCCTTTACTTCCTTAGTTAAGCTGATTCCTAGGTACTTGATTTTCTGGGGCACAATTGTGAATGGGATTGTTTTTTTCATGTTGCTTTCTTCTCTCTCACTGTTTGCGTATAGGAAAGCCATGGACTTTTGGGTATTGATTTTATAACCTGCAACTTTACTATACGAGTCTATTGTTTCTAAGAGTTTTTTGGTGGAAGTTATTGGGTTCTCTAAGTAGAGTATCATATCATCTGCGAATAGTGAGAGCTTGATTTCTTCCTTTCCTACCTGAATGCCCTTAATATCTTTTTCCTGCCTAATCGCTATTGCAAGTACTTCCAGTACTATATTGAACAGCAGTGGAGAGAGTGGGCATCCCTGTCTCGTCCCTGATCTTAGAGGGAAGGCTCTCAGTTTTTCCCCATTGAGGATGATGCTTGCTGTAGGCTTGTGGTAGATGGCTTTAATTATGTTGAGGAAGGTCCCCTCTATACCCATTTTGGCTAGGGTTTTCATCATAAAGGGGTGCTGGATCTTATCAAATGCTTTCTCTGCATCTATTGATATGATCATATGCTTTTTATCTTTTCTTTTGTTGATATGGTGGATTATGTTGATTGATTTCCGAATGTTGAACCATCCTTGCATCCCTGGGATGAATCCTACTTGGTCATGGTGTATGATCTTTTTGATGAGTAGTTGGATTCTATTTGCTAGTAGTTTGTTGAGGATCTTTGCATCTGTGTTCATCAGGGATATCGGCCTGTAATTCTCTTTCTTTGTGGTATCTCTGTCTGCTTTTGGTATCAGTGTGATATTTGCTTCGTAGAAACTGTTTGGAAGTGTTTTTGATATTTCAATTTCGTGGAAAAGCTTAAAGAGTATTGGGAGTAAATCCTCTTTAAAGATTTGGAAGAATTCACTAGTGAATCCATCCGGGCCAGGACTTTTGTGCTTGGGGAGACTTTTTATTACCATTTCAATTTCCTTGATGGTGATAGGTCTGTTCAGGTATTCCAGGTCTTCTTGGTTCAGCCTTGGGAGTCTGTAGGAGTCTAGGAATTTATCCATTTCCTCGAGGTTTTGATGTTCCGTGGCATAAAGCTTCTCAAAGTACTCCCTGAGGATCCTCTGAATTTCTGTGGTTTCTGTTGTAATGACCCCCTTTTCATTTCTGATTCGGTTTATTAGGGTTTTCTCTCTCCCTTTCTTTGTGAGTTTTGCTAGAGGCTTATCGATCTTGTTAATTTTCTCAAAGAACCAGCTCTTGGTTTCATTGATCTTTCGGATTGTTTTTTGGGTTTCCATCTCGTTAATCTCTGCTCTGAGTTTTATTATTTCCTTTCTCCTGTTCGGGTTGTGCTCCTTTTTTTGGTCCTTCTCCAAGCTCTTAAGCTGTGAGGTTAGGTTACTTATGTGTGCTCGCTCCTCCTTCCTGAGGAATGCTTGTAGAGCTATAAACTTTCCTCTTAACACAGCCTTTGCTGTGTCCCATAAGTTTTGGTAACTCGTGTTCTCATTTTCATTCGTTTCTAGGAATCTTTTGATTTCCTCTTTGATTTCCTGTCTAATCCACTCGTTGTTCAATAGTGCACTGTTTAATTTCCAGGTGTTTGATTTAGTTTTCTGTTTTTGTGTGTGATTTACTTCTAATTTCAGCGCATTATGGTCTGAGAAGATTGTTGATACAATCTCTACCTTCTTAATTTTATGGAGGCATGTTTTGTGGCTCAGCATGTGGTCTATCTTGGAGAATGTTCCATGTACGCTTGAGAAGAATGTGTATTCAGCTTTTTGTGGATGAAGTGTCCTGTATATATCTACTAAGTCCCTTTCTTCCATTGTTTCCCTCAAATGAAGTATGTCCTTGCTAAGCTTGAGTCTGGTTGATCTATCAAGAGGTGACAAAGCAGTGTTGAAGTCTCCCACTAGTATTGTGTTGCTATTGATGTCTTTTTCCAAATCTATGAGTAGTTGTTTTAAGTACTTTGCTGGTCTCTCATTAGGTGCATATACATTTATTATTGTAAGTTCTTCCTGTTGTACAGATCCTCTGATCAATAAGTAATGGCCTTCACTGTCTCTTATGACCTTCCTCACTCTGAAATCAATGTGGTCTGATATAAGGATGGCTACCCCAGCTTTTTTATGGGAGCTGTTTGCCTGTAGGATTGTTTTCCAGCCTTTGACTCTGAGTCTGTGTTTGCTTTGACTATTGAGATGCGTTTCTTGCAGGCAGCAGAATGTTGGGTTCAATTTTCTAATCCATCCTGCCACTCTATGTCTTTTAATTGGTGCGTTTAGCCCATTGACATTGAGAGAGATTATTGTTATGGGATTTTGTCCCATTGTTATGTTAAAATTGGGTGTATTTGAGGGGCCTTTCTTGCCTTAAAGTAGCCCATTTAGTTGTTCTTGTAACCATGGTTTTGAGTCTATGAAGTTCCTGAGCTGTTGTTTGTCTGTGAAACTGTGTGTTGTTCCTTCTATTATGAATGAGAGTCTTGCTGGGAAAAGTATTTTGGGGGAGGCATTTATTTCATTGAGTTTTTTTACTATGTCCCACCACTGTTTTCGGGCCATGAGGGTTTCATCAGAAAAATCAGCTGTGAATTTTAAGGATGCTCCTTTGTAAGAGATTTCTTTCTTCGATCTTGCTGCTTTCAGAATTTTGTCTCTGTCTAAGGTTTTGGTCATTTTGATCAGAATGTGTCTTGGGGTATTTTTATTCGGATTTCTTCTAGCTGGTACCCTTCGGGCCTCCTGAATGTGGTCACAAGTTTTCTTCAGCTCTGGAAATGTTGTAGCAATGATGTCTTTGACAGTTTCTTCTTCATCGAGGTTTTCTTCCTGTCCCTCTGGGACTCCAATAATTCTTATGTTACCCCTCTTGGCTTCATCACGATCTTCTCTTGCCATCTGTTCCCGAATTGTGAGTCTCTTTTCCATTTTCTGCTCTTTTCGGGAGAGTCTCTGAACTTCATCTTCCAGCTCACTGATTCTGTTCTCAGCCGCTGTTACTCTGCTGCTGAGGCCTTCCACTGAGCTTTTCAATTCGCCTACGAGATTTTTCAGGTCTGACATTTCTGATTGCATTTTCCTCATTTCTGCCTTCAGATCCTCTTGTCTTCTATTGGCATTGGTTTCCATTGTTTCTTTTAATTCCCTAAGCATCCTAAGTAGCTCCCTTCTGAATTCCTTGTCAGAGAGGTTGTCTAACACTACAGTACTGTTGGTGTCATCTGGGCTAGACTCTTCAATAAGAATGTTTGGTGGGCTTTTGCGTTGCTTTACCATTGTGAGAGGTGTGGTTTAGTCCTTCACGTTCAGTGTTACTATTCTGCTTGATATGCAGTGTGAGTTAATATAGGCTTATGAGTTATTGGCAACTGTATTTCTAGTGGCTGAGCTAAACTAGAGAAGTTTCCATCTAAGAAGTTAGCTTATGGTTCCTATGGCATATGTAGTGGGAAAATATTTCGCGGCCGCGTTAGCGGCCGCGGCTCCGGAAAGAGTCCCTGGCACTGGGCGAGGAGTTGGGAATGTCTCCTGTTTGGAATTGGAGCCGTTCAGCTTTGTTGCCCAGAGCTGGGCCTCTGTGCCCGTCCCACGTGGCTCAGGGGTTGAAAACCGGCTGTCTCGGGGCTGTTTCTAGCTGCGCGTGCCCAGAGAGGAACCCAGGCCCTTGGGGGCGGGCTGTACCTGTTGGAATTGGAGCCGTTCAGCTTTGTTGCCCAGAGCTGGGCCTCTGTGCCCGTCCCACGCGGCTCAGGGGTTGAAAACCGGCTGTCTCGGGGCTGTTTCTAGCTGCGCGTGCCCAGAGAGGAACCCAGGCCCTTGGGGGCGGGCTGTACCTGTTGGAATTGGAGCCGTTCAGCTTTGTTGTCCAGAGCTGGGCCTCTGTGCCCGTCCCACGCGGCTCAGGGGTTGAAAACCGGCTGTCTCGGGGCTGTTTCTAGCTGCGCGTGCCCAGAGAGGAACCCAGGCCCTTGGGGGCGGGCTGTACCTGTTGGAATTGGAGCCGTTCAGCTTTGTTGCCCAGAGCTGGGCCTCTGTGCCCGTCCCACGCGGCTCAGGGGTTGAAAACCGGCTGTCTCGGGGCTGTTTCTAGCTGCGCGTGCCCAGAGAGGAACCCGGGCCCTTGGGGGCGGGCTGTACCTGTTGGAATTGGAGCCGTTCAGCTTTGTTGCCCAGAGCTGGGCCTCTGTGCCCGTCCCACGCGGCTCAGGGGTTGAAAACCGGCTGTCTCGGGGCTGTTTCTAGCTGCACGTGCCCAGAGAGGAACCCAGGCCCTTGGGGGCGGGCTGTACCTGTTGGAATTGGAGCCGTTCAGCTTTGTTGCCCAGAGCTGGGCCTCTGTGCCCGTCCCACGCGGCTCAGGGGTTGAAAACCGGCTGTCTCGGGGCTGTTTCTAGCTGCGCGTGCCCAGAGAGGAACCCAGGCCCTTGGGGGCGGGCTGTACCTGTTGGAATTGGAGCCGTTCAGCTTTGTTGCCCAGAGCTGGGCCTCTGTGCCCGTCCCACGCGGCTCAGGGGTTGAAAACCGGCTGTCTCGGGGCTGTTTCTAGCTGCGCGTGCCCAGAGAGGAACCCAGGCCCTTGGGGGCGGGCTGTACCTGTTGGAATTGGAGCCGTTCAGCTTTGTTGCCCAGAGCTGGGCCTCTGTGCCCGTCCCACGCGGCTCAGGGGTTGAAAACCGGCTGTCTCGGGGCTGTTTCTAGCTGCGCGTGCCCAGAGAGGAACCCGGGCCCTTGGGGGCGGGCTGTACCTGTTGGAATTGGAGCCGTTCAGCTTTGTTGCCCAGAGCTGGGCCTCTGTGCCCGTCCCACGCGGCTCAGGGGTTGAAAACCGGCTGTCTCGGGGCTGTTTCTAGCTGCGCGTGCCCAGAGAGGAACCCAGGCCCTTGGGGGCGGGCTGTACCTGTTGGAATTGGAGCCGTTCAGCTTTGTTGTCCAGAGCTGGGCCTCTGTGCCCGTCCCACGCGGCTCAGGGGTTGAAAACCGGCTGTCTCGGGGCTGTTTCTAGCTGCGCGTGCCCAGAGAGGAACCCAGGCCCTTGGGGGCGGGCTGTACCTGTTGGAATTGGAGCCGTTCAGCTTTGTTGCCCAGAGCTGGGCCTCTGTGCCCGTCCCACGCGGCTCAGGGGTTGAAAACCGGCTGTCTCGGGGCTGTTTCTAGCTGCGCGTGCCCAGAGAGGAACCCGGGCCCTTGGGGGCGGGCTGTACCTGTTGGAATTGGAGCCGTTCAGCTTTGTTGCCCAGAGCTGGGCCTCTGTGCCCGTCCCACGCGGCTCAGGGGTTGAAAACCGGCTGTCTCGGGGCTGTTTCTAGCTGCGCGTGCCCAGAGAGGAACCCAGGCCCTTGGGGGCGGGCTGTACCTGTTGGAATTGGAGCCGTTCAGCTTTGTTGCCCAGAGCTGGGCCTCTGTGCCCGTCCCACGCGGCTCAGGGGTTGAAAACCGGCTGTCTCGGGGCTGTTTCTAGCTGCGCGTGCCCAGAGAGGAACCCAGGCCCTTGGGGGCGGGCTGTACCTGTTGGAATTTAGCCGTTCAGCTTTGTTGCCCAGAGCTGGGCCTCTGTGCCCGTCCCACGCGGCTCAGGGGTTGAAAACCGGCTGTCTCGGGGCTGTTTCTAGCTGCGCGTGCCCAGAGAGGAACCCGGGCCCTTGGGGGCGGGCTGTACCTGTTGGAATTGGAGCCGTTCAGCTTTGTTGCCCAGAGCTGGGCCTCTGTGCCCGTCCCACGCGGCTCAGGGGTTGAAAACCGGCTGTCTCGGGGCTGTTTCTAGCTGCGCGTGCCCAGAGAGGAACCCGGGCCCTTGGGGGCGGGCTGTACCTGTTGGAATTGGAGCCGTTCAGCTTTGTTGCCCAGAGCTGGGCCTCTGTGCCCGTCCCACGCGGCTCAGGGGTTGAAAACCGGCTGTCTCGGGGCTGTTTCTAGCTGCGCGTGCCCAGAGAGGAATCCGGGCCCTTGGGGGCGGGCTGTACCTGTTGGAATTGGAGCCGTTCAGCTTTGTTGCCCAGAGCTGGGCCTCTGTGCCCGTCCCACGCGGCTCAGGGGTTGAAAACCGGCTGTCTCGGGGCTGTTTCTAGCTGCGCGTGCCCAGAGAGGAACCCGGGCCCTTGGGGGCGGGCTGTACCTGTTGGAATTGGAGCTGTTCAGCTTTGTTGCCCAGAGCTGGGCCTCTGTGCCCGTCCCACGCGGCTCAGGGGTTGAAAACCGGCTGTCTCGGGGCTGTTTCTAGCTGCGCGTGCCCAGAGAGGAACCCGGGCCCTTGGGGGCGGGCTGTACCTGTTGGAATTGGAGCCGTTCAGCTTTGTTGCCCAGAGCTGGGCCTCTGTGCCCGTCCCACGCGGCTCAGGGGTTGAAAACCGGCTGTCTCGGGGCTGTTTCTAGCTGCGCGTGCACAGAGAGGAACCCGGGCCCTTGGGGGCGGGCTGTACCTGTTGGAATTGGAGCCGTTCAGCTTTGTTGCCCAGAGCTGGGCCTCTGTGCCCGTCCCACGCGGCTCAGGGGTTGAAAACCGGCTGTCTCGGGGCTGTTTCTAGCTGCGCGTGCCCAGAGAGGAACCCGGGCCCTTGGGGGCGGGCTGTACCTGTTGGAATTGGAGCCGTTCAGCTTTGTTGCCCAGAGCTGGGCCTCTGTGCCCGTCCCACGCGGCTCAGGGGTTGAAAACCGGCTGTCTCGGGGCTGTTTCTAGCTGCGCGTGCCCAGAGAGGAACCCAGGCCCTTGGGGGCGGGCTGTACCTGTTGGAATTGGAGCCGTTCAGCTTTGTTGCCCAGAGCTGGGCCTCTGTGCCCGTCCCACGCGGCTCAGGGGTTGAAAACCGGCTGTCTCGGGGCTGTTTCTAGCTGCGCGGGCCCAGAGAGGAACCCGGGCCCTTGGGGGCGGGCTGTACCTGTTGGAATTGGAGCCGTTCAGCTTTGTTGCCCAGAGCTGGGCCTCTGTGCCCGTCCCACGCGGCTCAGGGGTTGAAAACCGGCTGTCTCGGGGCTGTTTCTAGCTGCGCGTGCCCAGAGAGGAACCCGGGCCCTTGGGGGCGGGCTGTACCTGTTGGAATTGGAGCCGTTCAGCTTTGTTGCCCAGAGCTGGGCCTCTGTGCCCGTCCCACGCGGCTCAGGGGTTGAAAACCGGCTGTCTCGGGGCTGTTTCTAGCTGCGCGTGCCCAGAGAGGAACCCAGGCCCTTGGGGGCGGGCGATAATATACTTTTAAGACCCCAAATCATCCACTAAAAAGTCCCTGGAAACAATAAACCACTACAGAAAAGTCAACTAAAAAGTCAATACACAGAAATCTGTCTCATTCCAGAGAAAGAGATCAGCATTTACTCTATTCAAAATAATGTCTGAAAAGATCAGGTACTTATGAAGCTAAAGATGCGAATGACATGTACCATGAAGACTTATGAAAGAAATAGAAGATTATAGAAAATGGGAGAGTATTCCATACTCATTGATTGGAAAAATCAACACTGTTAAAATGATCATCTTTCCTAAATCATCTATCTATCTATCTATCTATCTATCTATCTATCTAATATATACATATCTTCATATTAAAAAATCCCCATTACAATTATTAGGACATTCTTCAAGGACTTATAATTTTCAATAATATAGTTTGTATGAAATTTAATCACTTATCACTTAATCACTTAACTTCCCGTTAGTCGTCGATTTGCTCGAGCGGGTGCCAGTAATGTCTCCATTTGTCCCTGTCGCGTGCTAGTGTAGCCCAATGGCATCTGTTCACTCCGGGAACATGAAGAGTCTCAAACCGATCGTTCATGATCTTGACGAAGAAATCTGACCATCTGGTAGGTGGGCGGCCACGCGGTCTTTTGACATCCCGTGGAATCCAGTTGGTAACAGCTCTAGTCCAGCGGTCATCTTTAAATCTCATTACGTGACCAGCCCATCTGATTTTTGACACCTTGGCAAATGAGACAGCATCCCTGAGTCTTGATCGTCGATGGATGTCAGAACTCCGGATTCTTTCTCTCACTTGAGTGAAACGTGATATTCCAAGCATAGCTCTTTCTATTCTTCTTTGGGAGACCTGAATAGCGTTCTCATCTTGTTTGCGTAGGGCCCAGGTCTCTGAGGCATATGTTAATGCAGGAAGAACAGTGGAATCAAAGATATGTGCCCGGAGCCGGAGGTTCTTCGTCCTCTTAGCTATTTCTTTGACGTTCTTGAAGGCGTTCCAAGCCGCTCTCTTCCTCCTGCGCAGCTTGGGTGCCAGGTCATTTGTCATGTTGACCTCTCGACCTAGGTACACATAGCTGTTGCATTCAGAGATGGTCGTTCCATTGAGAGCGAATGGGGCATCAGGAACAAGGCTGTTTCTCATAAACATTGTCTTCATAAGATTCAGCTGTAGTCCTACCTTTCCACACTCACGGTCAAAGTCGGCCAGCATTTGTGCTGCTTGGCTGATGTTTGATGTTATTAAAACAATGTCATCATCAAAGCGGAGGTGGTGTAGTTGCTGACCATCTATCTTCACTCCCATTCCTTCCCATTCCAGTCGTCGTATGATGTTCTCGAGGGTGGCACTGAAGAGTTTCGGTGAAATGGTATCACCCTGCCGCACCCCTCTCCTGACATCAAGGATCACTTCTTTGTAGAATGGTGAGATCCTGGTAGTGAATCCGCAATACAGCTCACGGAGGATCCTGATGTATTGGGCTTGAATGCCCTGATTGGCTAGGGCTTCAAAGACCGCTTCCGTCTCAACAGAATCAAAGGCCTTCTTTAAATCAATGAACGTTAAACAGAGCGGCATCTTGAGCTCCTGAGAAACCTCAATGAGCTTGGTTATCGTGTGGATATGGTCGATGGTGCTGAATCCTTTGCAGAACCCGGCTTGCTCGCATGGTTGTCCTTCATCTAATGTTCTGCCAATCCTATTTAGGATGACTCGAGTGAACAACTTGTAGATGACAGACAATTAGGCAGATCGGGCGATAGTTGCCGATGTCATGGATGTCTCCCTTCTTGAACAGTAGTACGGTCCTGCTGGTTTTCCATTGGGACAGAACCTTGCATTCAGACAGGTAGCGAGTGAAGAGCCGAGCCAGTGTATTGATGAGTACTGACGGCAGGTTCTTCAGGTGTTCAGTTCTGACCTTGTCTGGGCCGGGTGCTGTTTGTTTCTTTACCGACGAAATGGCGTGTTGGATTTCGGAAGGGAGAACGTTGGGAACGACATATCCATCCTGTGGAATTTGGTATGTCGGCAAATGGACATGGCTATCGAAGAGATTTGAGTAGAAGTCATGGATAATCTTCTCCATTGCCATTCTGGAGGATGTGATGGATCCATCAGGATGTCGGAGGGCAGTCATCTTGGTCTTATAGTTGGCGAAGGACAGGCGGGCGTTACGAATACTTTTCCCGGCTTCTGCCGCATCTACCAGTACTTCTGCTCTTCTCTCTTTGAGGTCTTCCTTGATCGCATCTTTGCACTGCTTTGCGAGCTCGGACGTTAGCTTGCGGTTGCCTGAGGCATGCGCCAAACCACGCTGGTGAATTAGCTCAAGAGTTTTCAAAGATAGGCAATTTTTTGTGGCTATCTCTCTCTTGGCGTTCCTCGCACATTCATGGAGGTTCTGAACCAGTCGATCGTATTCCTCCTCAATGTTGTCAACAATGGCATCTTCCCATGTTGCCGCAATAGTACCAAAGAGTTCCCAGTTGGTGGTCATTCTGGGAGTTCTCTTTTTGAACTTTGCAGCCCTTTCTCCCTGCTCTGTGAAGTAGAATTTTGCATGAAGGAGACAGTGGTCCGATCCCGTTCGAAATTTTGGGACAACAGCGACATCAGTCAGGCAAAACCGTCGATTGAATATGATGTGGTCTATTTCATTGTGGAATTGTCCACCGGGAGACTCCCATGTCCATCGTTTAGATTCTGCCTTCTGGAACTGTGAGTTACCATGAATGGTCTTGGTCGACATGACAAACTCAGACAGTCTCTCACCCTGTTCATTCCATTCTAGGCCATGGGTCCCGATGTGAATTTCTTCAGCTGATCTTCTCAGTCCTATCTTGGCATTAAAATCACCCACAATGATCTTGTAGAAGGTGTGGTCTTCTTTATAGAACTTCTCTAGCTCCTTGTAGAACTTCTCGATTTCTCTTTCATCATAATGAGATGTTGGTGCGTAGACAATGAAGAAAGAAACTGCAGGCAGGGAGCCACATCTATTCAAATGTAAACGTCCGATTCAGGTTGTTAGGCATTCGAATGAATCAATGCTCTTGGCCAAGTTTGTGTTGACAAGGACACTGATGCCTCCAACACCTCTTTTATCGCATGTTCCGAGGAACAATTCTTCTCCATTGTCGAAAACGGCATGGTGAGATTCGTGCCTTCTTGTCTCGGTCAGACCAATGATGTTGTACTTGATCATTCGCGCTTGTACCATCAGGTCCTCAATGGATGCATCTGATGCTAGTGTACGTGTATTGAAAGTACAGACGATCATTTTTGTCTTCCTTCGTTGTGGCAGCCTAGTTTGGCCTTGAGATTTTGTCGGCCTCTCCTTTCTCATCCTTCTCAGTGCTGCCATGTCGGTGAAGCCTTCAGGGTCAGGTGAATGAGACCAGTTGTAGTTACTGGTTTTGGTATATCGAATACACAACGGATAGCTTGCCAGGCTCTTCTGTGCAGGTGGAATACTCTCAGTAGCTTGCCAGTCTTTCCGAGAGGGATAGAGGCTTTTGGGGCGACCTCTAATCACCCTTGTAGGTGTTACCATATTTGAACCCTATCAAATACAGTACGACAATTCCGGAAGATGGGTATTTAGTGTCTTATGATGGGTCCGGAAAGCGTCCTGGAGTGTGGCGATGGCTGGGTAGTGGAAGTAGTGACACTACTTCCACTACCCAGCCATGAAATTTAAAAATACCCTAAATAGCCAAGTCATCCTGAGAAATAATAAATTTGGAGTTATCTCATTAACTAATTTGAAACAATACTATACAAGTATTGTATTTTTTTTAAAAAAAGAGCATGTTGCTGGAATAAGGACAGAATCTCTGACAAATGCATTAGATAAAGTACCCGTAGACAAATCTACAAGTCTATAGTCAATTAACTTTTGGCAAAGGAGATGGGTACAAAAAATGGAGTAAAAATAGCCTCTTCAGCAAACAATGTTGGTTTCACTGGATAATCACATGTAAAAATATGAAGCTGAACCCATATTTCACATGTTATACAACAATCAACTCAAAGTATATCAGATTTTGAGTTCATATCAGAATCATAAAATATATTGAGGAAAATATTGGCAGATACTCCAAGATTTGGACCTTAATGGCATTTTCAATGATGAAAACCAGCATAAAGGCAACAGTAACAAGTATAAAGAAATATGACTCATGGTCACGGTCACGGTCCTCCTGTTATTCATCGATTTGCTTGAGCAGGACCAGTAACGTCTCCATCGTGAGACTTGTTACTGTGTTTGGCATATT
Organism: Sorex fumeus; assembly: GCF_029834395.1. Taxonomy (NCBI): domain Eukaryota; kingdom Metazoa; phylum Chordata; class Mammalia; order Eulipotyphla; family Soricidae; genus Sorex; species Sorex fumeus. The sequence goes on from NW_026606059.1 coordinate 65,046,077, forward strand.
GAATACATCACGGGTAGCTTGCAAGGCTTTGCCATGTGGGCAAGATACTCTCGGTAGCTTGCAGGGTTCTCTGAGAGGGCAGAGGAATCGAACCCGGCTCGGCCTGGCTGTGTGCAAGGCAAACGCCCTACTGCTGTGCTATCGCTCCAGCCCAAAGAAATATGACTATGTAAAATTTAAAAGTTTCTGCATATCAAAAGAAATAATAGCTAAATAAAAGATAAACAAGCTGAACTGGAGAACATTTTTTGTACCAACACACTAGGTAAAGGGTTAATATACAAGACATACTCACAAAGAAAAAAATAAATCCAAAAGACATTTGAAGCTGAAAAGGACAGATAGGTGGCCAATTATACATAAAAATCTGCTCATTAACATTTACTATCAGGTATGTCTAAATCAAAATCACCATGAGATATCCCTTACCAGTGAGAAGAGCACAAATCAAGAAAACTGTAAACAATCAGTGTTGGTGACATGGTGAAATAAGAACTCTCACCCACTGCTGATGGGAATTTCATCTAGTTCAGCCCCTATGGAAAACAGTATGGTAATTTCTTAGAAAAGGAAGATTAAAACTGCTATAGAACCCAGTGATTACACTTCTTGGTATCTAGCTCCAGGACACAAAAACACTCATTCCTGCATATTACTATTCAACTGAAGCACTTAGTACGTTAGCTCGGTTATGAAATCAACCCAGGTGTCCAACACCAGAGTGGATAAAGAAGGTGTAGTATATGGAAATGATGTGATGCTATTCAGTCAAAAGGAATGAAAAAAAAATCCTACAATTTCCTGCAATATGCATGGATATGGAGGACATTATGTTAAGTCAGAAAAAGGACAAAAAAATGGATGATCTCACTGATCTGTGGTATATGGAATAAAAGAACAAGGAAATACAAGATATCAAAGGGGTTGTAGCTAGGTTACCCTGGACCCTATATTGTAGAAATTTGAGGACAGGGAATGAAATAAATTGGTGGAGAGAGAATTAAGAAGAGGTTGATAGGAGGAAATGGATAGGGTATAGGGCCTCACGCACCTTGGAGATTTAGAAGTATGGTGTTGATATGTTATCTAAAGATAGATATAGAATCAGCAGAATCATCAGCATTGCAAGCATGAGACATAAACTATGAAAACCAAAATTTTAAAAATTGCCTGCCAAAGAGGCAGTCTGGACAGTGTGTATGTGTGTGGGGGGGGGGTGGGGGGGAGCTGGGGACATGGGTGGAGGGAAGTTCACATTGGTGATTGGAATGGTATTGGAACATTGAATTGCTGAATCTCTATAACTTTGGAAATCATGGTGTCTCTGATAGAAAAAAACATTCCCAAATATTTTTCTTATTAATTCTGCTCTTGTTAGTCTAGGTTTCATCAGAGAACCAGAGTGAAGACCCAGTTCTCAAAGACTTTACAAACACAACTCTTTAATTAAAAATTCTTCCTTTGGGAGGCTGGAGCGATAGTACAGCGGGTAGGGCATTTGCCTTGCACGCAGCCAACCCGGGTTCGATTTCCAGCATCCCACGTGGTCCCCTGAGTACTGCCAGGGGTAATTCCTGAGTGCAGAGCCAGGAGTAACCCCTGACCATCACCAGGTGTGACCCAAAAAGAAAAAAATATTTCTTTACTTTGTCATATTTTCATTGTTCACCTAGATGTACTAAGGTATGATGACCTCCCTCATTTCTGTGCTGTGTAGCTAATTGCCTTCCACCTGTGTGGAAGAGGTCTTACTGATTTTCTTTTGGGAAACCAGTCAAGTAACTATAGAGGGAATTTACTTTAAATGACCAAGATACCAAGTGAATGGCAACAATAAAGAAACAATGCCTCAGAATGAGCATTATAAAAAGAATCTGTAATTCTAGGAAGATACTTTAGTTAGGATTTTAGGTAAAAGTCACAGGCATAGGACTCTTATTGCATATAAGACTTTTTATTGGTTATATTAAATTTGTCTCATACTACCATTATGCATATGTAGAAGGACATTTGTAATGTGTAAATTTTTGTTGCTAATGTCAAAAACGGAGGCATTTCCTGAATTCTGTTGGCTTTGATATTTGCACAGGAATTTCTTTCCCATTTTCCTCATCTCTGGTTTGGTTACCCTTGGATTTTCAGTTTTAAAACGGCTTCAGGAATTTACTGATAGACATATAATTAATAAAAACTGAAAAAAATGACACTGATATTGAAAGAAGGAAACTGTCTTTAACAATCCCTTCTGTTATACTCTGAGTGATTTCTGCCTCTCTTCAGAAATATCATCGCAAGTTTGCACTGTGTTTTGCTTGCTATACCCTTGAAGGTTTCTTCTCCCACCCTATTGAAAGCTTGTTTTATTTCTAGTTATCCTATAGCATCTGCTTTTTATGCTGGTGGTGGCCGCTTGTTACCAGAGACACATTGGGAATAGCTAAAGGCCAATCAATACTATGTTGATACTTTTAGAGAGGTCTGCTCCCAAAACATAATTGTTGGAAATGTTATTCTATCATTTGGCTTGAAGCACAGCATGTGGTTGTCACAAAGGGACATTTGCTCTGGGAGTGAGTGTGACATTGATAGGATCTAATTTCACACCCAATACAGCAGGTTGAAGAGCACCACTACTTTGCAAACCTTGAGTTTTGTCTGCTGCTTGGTGCCTTTTTTGTTGCCATACTCTATTTCCTAGTTTGCTCTGCCAAAACTGGCAGGCTAGCAGCTTTTTTTAAAAAAAGAGGCAGAAGATAGAATTTTCTGTAGCATATGATGAAAGATGGGAGGAAAACACCACCAAAGTACTAAAATGTATTTATTCAAATATAAAGACTATGGGAGTTTGGCAAGAAGATGCTGTACATCAGAGTGAAGAAGGTTATAACTACACTTAGATAAACAAAATCTGCTGATATTATGTTAATTTCAAAGATGCCATTCCATTTAAAAATATGATAGTTTAGGTAACATCACTACAATAATGTTAATATTCATGGTTCTGATGCAGAGTTATGTACCTCAGAACCACCAAAGTGCTCAAGACCCTCAACCACTATCCCTTTGTCACTTCTAGTTCACATCTTCTTTTCCCCAAATCCCATCCCCCTTTTGCTTGGTAATCTAAATTTTTATAATCCGAGGAGAAGCACTTGTCATTGTTCAATATTATCTATTTATTTTCTTTTCTCTTTTACGGGGCCACAACCAGCAGTGCTCAGGGCTACTCTTGGCTCTGCACTTAGGAATCACTCCTGGTAGACTCAAGGAGTACTGGGGATCGAACCCAGGTCAGCCTTCTGCAAGGCAAGCACCCTATCTGCTGTACTATCGCTCTGGCAATATTGTCCATTTCTTGTTTTGTTGCTTTCTATACCACAGATGATTGATATTTTTTCTGATATCTTTTCTTCTTCTGTCTTATTTCACTTAATATGAAGCCCTCCAGTTCTATTCAAGTTGCATAACATTTAAGGATTTAATGTTTTCTCCTCTTTTTGTTTTGTTTTTGGGTAAGAAGTGGGTTTTATTGCAATTGATGGGATGGCATAGTTGAGTTTCTGGGCTGGGAGCAAAGATTGGCGGGGCCAGATCTGAGTCTATCAGTAGTGTACTGCCTGCTATTTGTCCAGTGTCCTGTAATTCAGGATTTATGTGGTCTTACACCATTCAGGAATGAGCATTTTATCAGTCCAGATGTCTGAACAGTTTACAAAGTATCTGAGTGCATGAAGTGAAGAAAACCTCTTCAACAAAGGATATTGGGAAACTTGCATAGTCACATGTTAAAAGTAGAGATTGGATCAATATCTCACACCATTAATGAAATTTAATTTAGATTATATTAAAAACTTTGAGGTTGAACCAAACTTCATAAAATACATTGAGGAAAACAGGCAGAATTGTCCAGCATATAAACCTCAGAGTTATAGACCTTCATTGATTTGTTTCCATTGGTAAACACAACAAAAATAAATAGAAAAAAAGCAGTGACTTTTTGTGGGAGGTGATATTTAAACTGAGCCTTGGGTAGTGGTAGGATTTCAGGAATTAAATGGAAAACGAATGACTTAGCAAAGATGAGAGGATAGTTAGACCATATATATATGGTCTTATATATGTGAATATATAAGATATATGTAATTATATATATCTAATACATGTATTTATGTATATCATATATACATAGAACTCTGTATATATATGTTTATATATATATATTTTTCCTCTTTCCTCTATCTCATCTGCTGTTATCCTTTGTCGCTGATCCTTGGTGTCACTTCCCTAAGAAGACCCGAGGATCCCTTTGGAGGATTTGGGGTTAATCACCATTCTCACTGTCACCCAATGGTGAAGGGTGAACAAAGGAACAGGGGCCACAGGTTGGTTGGTAATTAGTGGTCCTTTATTCAAGTCTCTCAAAGTATTAGTTATAGAGAAATCATGAATCGTTGGGGGTAGTGATTACGCATAGGTGTGGTTGAACATTATCATAAACAATAAAACAGATATAAAGCCCTTCCTTCAGGGGAAGTTCTAGGATATTCCCCTAAGGACAAATTCTCATCAGAGGGCTCAGCACTCTAGATCCCTACTAGTAGATCCACCTGATGGTGAAATTCCATCGAAGGGTGTATTGCTTTCTCCTTTCCTTATCCAGTAATCTATTTTAACAAGTCATCTTAAATTTAGTTCTTAATAATTTTAGTCATTTATATGGACACAGTAAATATATATTATAAGCTTAATGGGTGGCTTTTCCTGGGGACATCTTGCTGTATTTCCCAGACTACAGACCTCAGGTCAGGTTAGTTTTCCTTAATCCCACAGTCGCTTCTATTTTTGAGTCCTGTGATTTGTTCCATGACTATGATCTTAACTTATACTTCTTATGGTGCTTAACCTGCTCCTTTTCAATGTCAGGGTAGCTTATGGCTTGCACTCGGTTCATCCTTGTTCCTCACCAAGAACCCCTGTTTGAGGTGGTAGGAACTAAGGCATCTGAAGCCTAAATCAAGAAAGTATGACAAATGCCCAGGAATAAATATTATTCAGAGTCATTTAACTCCCAAGTTATAAAAGCATAGCATTAATAGTCTTCCTATGTCTATACAAAAAGGACATTGCTCTAAAATAAACTATGCAAAGGACATACAGGAAAGACCAAAATTTTACTTACATACACAAAATCCAGAGCCCTCAAAATAATTTGACTTACAGGTTACAGGATTTGATTTGGGTACATTTTTGATTAATAGATAGTGGAAGAAGACCACAAAGGATTGGTTGAAGATAAACAGAGGATTGGGAGTGCCCTGGTGGTATTGGATGTGCCTCAGGAATACCATGGTGGGAGTAACTCAATAAACTAAGCTCCCTGTGGGGGAAGAAAGGACAAACCAATGTCCTTTACTTCTTAAGATGCTTAGAATTGTAATCAAACAATCTTCTACCTGGATATTTGTAAATTTTTATTGATTCTTGATTTTTTCTCACTCTCCAAATCTGGAAACCCACTAAGTTCGACTGAGTTCACTTCTTATGCATACAAAAATGTGACTTTTTTCATTATTACTGAAGTCAGACTGTTATTATCTTGTTACATGGATGTTGATGCTGCTTTCTGCTCTCCTTGTTTCTAAATTGTGGCATCACTGACATAACTCTTCAGTGACTATCTTTCAGGAGGATTAGTTCTGTTTTTAGTCTAATGTCATTCCTGCTTAAAATGTTTCAGTGATACTCCATTAGCTACAGGATGGAGTTCATATTTAGCATTACAAGTGTGATTTTCATGAGTTTTTCCTTGCCTACTAATTCACCCTTCACAATGCTTTTGTCTTAGTGGGTAATGAGTTATGACTACCATTCTTAAAGGAAAATAATATTACTCAGAAAGTTTAAGTTGGTCTCTTTTTGTGGGACTATGGAAGAGTAGACCACAGGTCCTGATATGGAGTTCTTTGGCCAATCTTCTCAGTCCTATCTTGGCATTAAAATCACCAACAATGATCTTGTAGAAGAAGTGATCTTCTTTATAGAACTTTTCCAACTCCATGTAGAACTTCTTAATTTCTTCTTCATTGTAATTGGATGTTGATGCATAGACAACGAAGATAGAAACTGCTAGTAGTGAGCTACATCTGTTCAAGTGTAATCGTCCAATTCGGATTGTTAGGCATTTGAATGAATAAATGCTTATGGCCAAGTTCGTGTTGACAAGGACACTGACATCACTGATGCCTCATTTGTCGCATATTCTGAGGAAAAGTTCTTCTCCAGTGTCAAAAATGGCTTGATATGATCGATGCCTTCTCCTCTCTGTCAGACTAATGATGTCGTGTTTGATCTTCTGCACTTGCACCATCAGGTCCTTGATGGATACTTCCAATGCTAGCATCCATCCGTTGAAAGTACAGTCATTTTAGTCCTTCTTCATTTTGGCATCCTTGTTCGGCCCTGAGATTTTGTCAGAATGGAATGGCCTAGAATGGAATGAACAGGGTGAGAGACTGAGTTCATCATGTTGACCAAGACATTACGTGGTAACTCAGAATTCTAGAAGGCTGAATATAAACGTTGGACATGGGAGTCTCCCAGTGGACAGTTCCACAATGAAATTGACCACATGATATTCAATCAACAGTTTTGCCTGACCGAAGTTGCTGTTGTTTCAAAATTCAAAACGGGATCAGACCACCATCTCCTTTGTGCTAAATTTACTTCATAGAGTGAGGAGAAAGGGATGGAAAGTTTAAGAAGAGAACTCCCAGAACAACCACCTACTGGGAGCTCTTTTGCACTATTGCGGCAACATGGGAAGATGCCATTGTTGACGACATTGATGAAGAATATGATCAATTGATTCAGCATCTACTCGATTGTGCGAGGAGCAATGAGAGAGAGAAAGCCACAAAAAGATGCCTGTCTTCAAAAACTCTCGAAATTATTCACCAAAGTGGCTGAGTGCAAGCCTCAGGCAACCACAAGCTAATGTATGAGCTCGCAAAGCAGTGCAGAGAAGCTATTAAAGGAAGACCTTAAAGAGAGAAGAGCACCAGTGCTGGCTGATGCAGCAGAGTGAGGAAAAGCATTCGCAATGCCCACCTGTCCCTCGCCATCTACAAGGCCCTCCAATGCCCTGATGGATATATCACATCTTGCAGAAGGGCAATGGCGAAGAGTATCCATGACTTCTGCTCGGATCTCTTCGATAGCCATATCCACGTGCCCACATACCAAATTCCGCAGGATGGATATGTTGTTTTCAACATTCTCCCTTCTGAAATCTGACATGCCATTTCATCAGTAAAGAAGCAAACAGCACCCAGCCCAGACAAGGTCAGACCCGAATACTTGAAGATCCTTCCATCAGTACTAATCAATAAACTGACTGGGCTCTTCACACACTACCTTTCTGAACGCAAGTTTCTGTGCCATGGAAAACCATCAGGACCATTCTACTGTACAAGAAGAGAGACATCCACAACATTGGCAACTATCGCCTGGTCTGCCTGTTGTCTGTCGTCTACAAGCTGTTTACTCGCGTCATCTTGTATAGGATTGGCAGAACACTAGATGAAGGACAACCATGCAAGCAAGCCGGGTTCTGAAAAGGATTCAGCATGACTGACCATATCCACATGGTAACCAAGCTCATTGAAGTTTCTTGGGAGTTCAAGATGCTGCTCTGTCCAACATTCATGATTTAAAGAAGGCCTTTGATTCTGTTGAGATTGAAGTGGTCATTGAAGCCCTAGTGAAACAGGGCATTCAAACTCAGTACATCAGGATGCTCTGTGAGCTGTACTATGGATTCACCACCAGGATCTCACCATTCTGCAAGAAATTGATCATCGACATAAAAAGAGGGGTTCGGCAGGGTGATACCATTTCACTGAAACTCTTCAGTGCCACCCTCGAGAACATCATGTGAGGACTAGAATGAGAAGGAATGGGAATGAAGATAGATTGTTGGCAACTACACCACCTCTGCTTCGCTAATGACATTGTTCTAATAACACCAAACATTAGCAAGCAACACAAATGCTTCCTGACTTCAACTGTGAGTGTGAAAAGATTGGAATGCAGCTGAATCTTATGAAGATTCATGAGAAATGGACTCATTTCTGACATTCCATTCACTCTTAATGGAACAAATATCTCTGAATGCAGCAGTTATGTGTACTTATGTTGAGAAGTCAACATGACGAATGACCTGGCACCTGAGTTGCACAGGAGAAAGAGAATGGCTTGGAACGCCTTCAAGAGCATCAAAGAAATAGCTAAGAGGACGAAGAACCTCCGGCTCCGGGCGCATCTCTTACACTCCACCATTCTTCCTGCACTAATATATGCCTCAGAAACCTGGCCCTATGAAAATAGGATGAGAACTCTATTTGGGTCTCCTAAAGAGGAATAGAAAGAACTATGCTTGGAGTATTATGATTCACTCAAGTGAGAGAAGGAATTCAGAGTTCCAACCTTCATTGATGATCGAGAATCAGGGACACTGTCTCATTTTCCAAGGCATAGAAAATCAGATGAATTGGACAGGTAATGTGATTTGGAGAAAACCATTAGACTAGAGCCATTACCAACTGGATTCCACAGGATGTCAAAAGATTGCATGGCCACCCACCTAAGAGATGGTCAGACTTCTTTGTCAAGATCCTGAATGAACAGTTTGAGGCTCTTCATGTTCCTGGAGTGAGCATACGCCTTTGGGCTACACTAGCACACGACAGGGGTGAATGGAGACGTTATTGGCACCTGCTTGAGCAAATCGATGAATAAAGGTATGTCAAGTGATCAAGTGATCAAGTGATGGAAGAGTAGGGGAAATGGAAGAGAGAAATGATTACATGCCTATTTTGAAGTTAATAAACATTGAATTGAATTTTATCTTGGCTATCTAAAAGCTTTTAACAATTTTATAACTTCTATACATTTTAATTTATTTTAAAAATCACTTTAATTTTTTTTTTGCTTTTTGGGTCACACCCAGCAATGCACAGGGGTTACTCCTGGCTCTGCACTCAGGAGTTACTCCTGGCGGTGCTCAGGGGACCATATGGGATGCTGGGAATTGAACCCGGGTCGGCCACATGCAAGGCAAATGCCCTACCCACTGTGCTATCTCTCCAGCCCCTTAAAAATCACTTTAATTTTTAATTTAATTTTTACAATTTTGTTCACTATAATTTGTCACATTCAATATTCCAACATTAATTTCACCACCATTGCACATTCCTACCACCATTATTTCCATTTTCACAGACAACTCTTAAGTGCACCCCCATAGTAGGGCCTCAATAATTTATTTTATATTACTTGTTATAAACAATTTGCTGAAAGAATAATATTTCCTTAGAAGAAAGTTCTAAGAAGATTGTTGTGTCTCACCATGGCACTATTAAGCCCTTTTATAAGAGGTTACTAAGATGTCAGATATTAAACTTTATGTTTATACATGTTAATTGAGATTGATTGCCTTCCCTTCCAAGATGGTGTGCTTTTTTTTTTTCATCAGAGTTTAAGATGTCACTCCAGGAAGCCCAAAATTTTTAACAGGGTGATATAGCTGAAGTTAAATTGTTAACTGGTGGCAGCTTCAGGCCATGTGGGTGATGGCTAGGGCTTCCAGAAGTTCAGGGAGATAGGAGAAGTAGCCCATCCCCTAATCCGTGAAAACTTGGAGATTTTAGTCTCAAAACCTACACACCTGAGTTTATCAACAGATTAATTTCTGGATGATGCTGTTCCAAGGAGTGGAGTCAGTGGAGAATGTGGCGACAATTGTGGAGTTTAGAGGTTTTTGCTGTAGACACTCTGTTTGGGTGCATGCCATGTTAAATTATTAAATGAATTTAGTGATGCAGGCAAGTGCTTAACAAATTGCTGGAATATTCTACACATGCTTAATAAGTAGAATTTTATTTTTCTATTTTTACTTTTATTTCTTTTTTCTCCTTCTCACTCCTCTCCTCTCCCTTCTCCCCTCTCCACTCCTTCTCCTTCCTTTATTACCCTTCTTCTTCTCACTTCTCCCCATTTTTCTGTCTTTCCTCTTTATCTCTTTCATCTTTTTCCTTATTTTTCTTTTATTCTAGAAACCAGAAAGTTTGTTTGAAATACACCTCAAATCCAGGTATGAGTAAGACTCATTGTAAAACCTCAGAACATAATAGAAAACCCAAATCAAAAGTAAGTGAAAGATAAATGGCATGAATGTGTAAAGAATGAAAGATATCTGCTATTACACTATATTTGTTTTTCAATTTTATTTTATTTATATAAAGTTGTCCATAATAACTCCACAAGAAGAAAACATCCAACCCCCTCAGAAAATGGGACGATGAAATGAACAGAAACTTTCTCAAAGAAGAAATCCAAATGGCCAAAAGGCACATGAAAAAAATGCTCTTCATCACTAATCATCAGGAATATGCAGATCAAAACAACAAAGATATCATCTCACACCACAGAAACTGGCCCACATCCAAAAGAACAAAAGCAACTGGTGTTGGCGCAGATATGGGGAGAAAGGGACTCTCTTACATTGCTGGTGGGAATGCCGACTGGTTCAGCCCTTTTGGAAAACAGTATGGACGTTTTTCAAAAAATTAGAAATAGTGTTTCCATTTGACCCAGTAATACCACTTCTGGGAATATATCCTGGGGATGCAAAAAAAGTATAGTAGAAATGACATTTGCACTTGTATGTTCATTGCTGCACTGTTTACAATAGCCAAAATCTGGAAAAAAAAAAAACGAGTGCCCAAGAACAAATAGATGACTGGTTAAAGAACCATCTACACAATATTGGTACATCTACACAATGGAATACTATGCAGCTGTTAGAAAAGATGAAGTTATGAAATTTTCATATAAGTGGATCAACATGGAAGTATCATGTAAAGTGAAATGAGTCAGAAGGAGAGGGACAGACATAGAAAAATTGCACTCATCTGTGGAATATAAAGTAATAGAATGGGAGACTAACACCCAAGAATAGTAGAGATAAATACAAGGAGGTTTGCTCCATGGCTTGGAAGCCAGCCTCACATGCTGGGGGGAAAGGCAGCTCAGATAGAGAAAGGAACACCAAGTAAAAGCGGGAAATGCATGCTGAAAATAGATGACTATAGGCAGAATATGATAGCCATTCAATACTTGTATTGCAGACCACAACATTCTAAAGGAGAGAGAGTAAAAGGGAATGTTCCTGCCTCAGAGTTGGGGTGTGATAGGGGTAGTGGTGGGAATGAGGCATGGGGAATGGGAAGGATACTGGGAACATTGATGGTGGAGAATGGGCACTGGTAGAGAGATGGGTTCTCGATCATTGTATAACTGAAATGTAAGCACTAATGTTTGTAAGTCTGAAACTGTACCTCATGGTGATTCATTCACGAATCTCGAATTACGACCATCCTGTTATTCGTCGATTGCCTCGTGCAGGTCCCAGTAATGTCTCCTTCATCCTGGCCCTGAGATTTTTAAGAAAGTGCTATATTCAAGGCTCTTTAGGAGAATGAGACCCATCATTGTTACTGGTATTTGGCATATTGGGTACGCCACGGGGAGTTTGCCAGACTCTGCCGTGTGGGCAGGTTACATTTGGTAGCCTGCCAATTTGTCCAAAGTAGGAATGAGATAATAAGATGTCATAATAAGATGTCGCACGACCACGAATGCAGCCGCACGGTTCCGGGTGCTGGTTTTTATAGTCTCTGAGTCTTGGCCGGTGTCTTGGTGCAGAGAGTGGTCTCAGTGTGGTGGTGGATGGTCCTGGAGGTCTTTGGCTGCTGGACCCCTGGTTGGGGCAGGGAGGAAAGCTCAATCCGCTCCCCTCCAAGGGACCCCGGCGAGGACAGCCAGGTGCGGGGGCAGGAGACTGCACTGTTCTCTTCTGGGAGCTGGTTTTTATAGTCTCGGAGTCTTGGCTGTTGATGGGATTACACGGATGTGAGGGCGATCTGACTGCGACATCTGTCACCCCATTGATCACCAGGGTTGATTCGGCTGATCTGGCTGGCTAGGTGGGTGTCCCCTTCCTCCCTCACTGCTCCATGTGCATCCCTCCCGAAGCTGCGCACTTGGTCGAAGAGGACGGCCTTCCCCGAATAGAGATGGACTGGTCTTTGGTCGAGGGTATACGAGTAGCTGCACTCCCCTGCTAGAACATCCAAACAATGGTGATTCATTAAAAAAAAGTAAAGTTGTTCATAATAGTTCATTACAGTTAATATTCAAACACTAATCCCACCACTGTGCACCTTCCCAGCACCATAAGAAGAAAGTGTGTGAAGATTGTTATATCTCATCCAGGAGCCATTTAAGCCCCTGTATAAGAGATTATAAGCATGTATGTTAAACCCAAACAATGTGTGCTACTTTTGGTCATCAGTGGGCTAAAGTATAAGAGGCTACACTCTCTAGGATGTTCTATGTGACTTTCTTTCCAGGAGCTTTATTTCAGATTCTCTGGATCTTGGTCATTGATGAGATTATATGGTGGTGATGAGGGGTGCAGTTTGTGGGTGTGACTGCCAGGCTAACAGAAAACTGGGAAGTTGGGAGTAGGAGGTCTGATTCCATTTTGAGCAAGCTTGGAGATCTCAGTCACAGGTCCGACATACCTGGGTTTTTCTGCAGATTCCCTAACAGGTGAGGCTTGTCTGAACCTGTGGAGAGTTGCCAGGAGTATGGCAGTGGTTGGGTTCTGGAGGTTTTTTTATTTTTTTCTTTTTTTTTTAACTTTTTTTCTTTTTTTATTTTATTTTTCTTTTCTTATTAGTGAAACACCATGAGGTACAGTTATAGGCTTACAAATTTTGTGCTTGGGTTTCAGTTATACAATGATCAAGTGCCCATCCCTCCACCAGTGCCCATCATCCATCACCACGGGTCCCAGCATCCCCCACCCAACCCCGCCCCCGTCCCATCTTGCCTCTGTGGCAAGGTATACCCCCTTGTTCTCTCTCTCTTCTTTTGGGTACTGTGTTTTCCAAGAGAGGCTTTGAGTGGCAATCATGTTTGGTCTATAGACTACTTTTAGCATGCTTCTCCCACCCTGGGAGGGTCCTCACAACACCCTTCATTTGCTGCTCTCTTCTCTATCTGAGCTTCCTTTTCACCTAGCACATGTGGCTGGCCTTCCATTCATGGAGCAAAATTCCTGGTACTAATCTCAGCCATTCCTGGGTGTTAATCTCCCTTTGTGTTGCTTTATGTTCCCCAGATGAATGCAATCTTTCTGTGTCTATCCCGCTCTTTCTGACTCATTTCGCTTAACATGATACTTTCCATGTAGTACCTCTTGTATGTAAATTTCATAACTTCATCTTTTCTAATAGTTACATAGTACTCCATTGTGTAAATGTACCAAAGTTTCTTTAACCAGTCATCTGTTCTTGGGCACTCAGGTTTTTTCCAGATTCTGGCTATTGTAAAGAGTGCTGCAGTGAACAAACAATTGCAGATGTCACTTCGACTATACCTTTTTGCCTCTCTGGGATATATTCCCAGGAGTGCTATAGCTGGGTCAAATGGCAGATCAAATTCTAATTTTTTGAGAGTCGTCCATACTGTTTTCCAAAAGGGTTGGACCAGCCGGCATTCCCACCAGCAGTGAAGGAGGGTCCCTTTCTCGCCACATCCGCGCCAGCACCGGTTGCTTTTGTTCTTGTGGATGTGGGCCAGTCTCTGTGATTTGAAATGATATCTCATTGTGGTTTTGATCTGCATCTCTCTGATGATTAGTGATGTAGAGCATTTTCTCATGTGCCTTTTTGCCATTCGAATTTCTTCTTTGCAAAAACCTCAGGGAAACAATCCCAACGAAAAAAACACCGTCAAACAAATCATTGCTGAAAACTTTCCAGAGCTGCACAATGCAGCCATTCAGGTTCAAGGAGCCCGAAGGGTGCCAGTTAAAAGAGACCCCAACAAAAACACTCCTAGACATATCATAGTTAGAATGATCGATACTGCCGATAGAGACACAATACTGCAAGCAGCAAGAGCAAAGAAGGAAATCACATACAAAGGAGCATCCCTCAGATTCACAGCAGACCTATCAGAGGAAACCCTACAAGCCCGAAGGCAGTGGCGAGATATAGTCAAAAGACTCACGGAAATGAATGCTTCCCCAAGAATACTCTATCCGGCTAAACTCTCCCTCAAAATCGAAAGAACGGTACACTACTTTCTAGATAAACAGCAGCTCAGGAACTTCATAGACTCAAAACCAAACCTAAAGCAAGGCCTAAAGGGGCTACTATAAGAAAAGACAAACCTTACAACCACAACACACCCGCACAGAAAGATGACACAAAACCCCATAACCATTCTCTCTCTCAATGTCAACTGTTTAAATTCACCAGTTAAGAGACACAGAGTGCCAAATTGGATACAGAGACAGAACCCAACATTCTGCTGCCTACAAGAAACTCACCTCAACAGCCAGAGCAAACACAGACTCAAAGTCAAAGGATGGAAAACAATCCTGCAAGCACACAACTCCCTCAAAAAAGCTGGGGTGGCCATACTAGTATCCGACAACATTAATTTCACCTTGAAAAAGATTAGAAGGGACAGTGAAGGCTATTTTCTCTTCATCAAGGGATACGTACAACAGGAAGAAATCACATTCTTAAATGTATACGCACCTAATGAGGGAACAGCTAAATATTTAAAACAACTGCTAACAGATTTTAAGGAGGACATCACTACCAACACAATAGTACTTGGAGACTTCAACATCGCCTTATCACCTCTGGATAGATCAACAAGAACAAAACCCAGCAAGGAATTATTGGCTTTGAAAGAAGTAATAGAAGAGAAAGGGCTTATGGACTTATATAGGGCTCTGGAGGTTTTTGACTGCCAGGGTTCTGCTTCGGCAGGGAGGAAAACTCAACCCACCCACCTCCGAGTTTACCCAGTGAAGACAGCCTGGAGAGGGGTCAAGGCATTCTCTCTATATTTGTTATATAATTAAATACTTAGGTTTGCTGTTAGGGTTTGTTTTTGTTAAAAATAATACTCTAACAGGATATTTATTAAGATTATGATTAATATATGATTAGAACACATGAACAGCTAAAGAGAACAAGACAATTACCTACCAAACTAATACAAAATAGTATATGCCTCACAGGGCTGGTATGAGGTCTAATTGATTTAGACAAGGTTGTTATAAGGTCAAGAACACAGAGCTAGAAAATTCTTGTTTTTATTTGGTACAATATGTGCAATGCCTAATGTTATATACTTTGCAAATAACTGACAGAAAGCAGTTCACAAGGTCAGAAGTTAATATATACATGCAAGAAATAATTTAATTACAAGTAGAACCAAGAGAATAGAATATTTTATGAAGAACATCAATTCTCCATGTAGTATATGATCATTGTGTTTGTACATTTTGAATATTTTAGACATCTAAAATAAAGAATTCTAAGCATTTTAGAATAGAAATAATTAGTACAAGATATGGAAAATAATTCAGTGGTTGGTTATATCAGGATTAGTGTATTTGAATGAATAAAGGGAGATGGGAACAGAGACAAAGGAGATTGTATAAATAAATTAAACTTTATAACAGCCTTGTATAAATCAATTAGTCCTCATGCCAGCCCTGTGAGGCACATACTATTTTGTATTAGTTTGGTAGGTCATTGTCTTGTTCTCTTTAGCTGTTCATGACTTTTCAAAATTTTAAATTTTGTTTTTATCTACTAAGTTAATATGTTGCTACAGGCATGTTTTTTTTTACATTTTAGCATGGAATATTTAACTTAAGAGATATGAGTCATACAACAAGAGGGAACATGATCTTTTAAGTGCTAGAAAAAGGTATGTACTTTTCATAAAAAAAATTTATGACTATGTGAGAAGGAAAATGTAAGGTGTCTTAGATAAAATATTTCAAATTATCTTTAGCTAAGAATTTTTTTGAAAAATGAATTAAAGGGGAAATTTTAAGACATATAGAATAATTGAGGAAAATGCAGAGTCAATGATTTAATTTTTAATAAAATTCGAGGAAGACACTTATTAAAATGCATCTTTTAAAAAATTTTTTTTAAAGTCCATTGCAATGTGATGAATATAAACAGGCAAAATTCCTGAAAATTTGTCTTTCTTATTTTAAAACATTAAGAAAAAATATAATTAGAAATTTGTGAAGAACTTTTTTGGAAAAATATAATTGACAAAATATTTTTGACCATGACTCAAAAAATGGAAAGTTTTTCCAGTCAAAGGTGAAAGGGAGTTGGTATAATTTAAGGAGTCAATTATAATTACTAAGTGAATATGCCAAAGGATTAGAATCTTTTTAAACTAAGTGAGGAATACAAAAATGATTCTTTAATACCTGGTCTTGCCAAGGAGGTATGCCATTAATATTTGGTTAAATGGTGGGTCATATGCTCAAATACTTGCACTTTCAGAGTTGGAAACTCCTCTACAGAGAGACATTAGGTACATATTGAAAACTAATGCTGAGTAAGTATTACAAACTTTTAGAATCTTGTCCTAAATAATTGTATTGGTAATAATAATGATAGCTAATGCATATTGGATACTGTATGCCAGGCACTGCTCATGTATACGTTTTACTTGATCTTCAAATAGTCCTATGAAGCATATACTACTATTCTAGCTAATGCAGATATGGAAATTGAGGACAAGAGATAGAGAAATTTACTCAAAGTTAATAATTAATGGTCATGACACAATTACTTGCTGGGTGTCACAAAATGAAATAAATAATCTATTAACCCATTCATCAAACAACTTCTGTCTTGCTTGTGTCTGGCACCAATAATAATGAAGATATCCTGGCATGAAGAAAGAAGACAAAGCTTCAGCCCCTGTGATATTGAAATCTGTTTCTAAATATGAGGACCAGAGCCTTCAGTTTCAATTGTAATGCCCAGCTGTCTTTTTCTTAGAGTAGACTATAATATATTCCAGATACCCACCAAGCTTTTGTTTAGGTTGTTAAATCTTACTTTCTGATGGAAGCCCATTGTTTATCTAGAATTTCAGACATTGTATAATAGAGATCAGAATTTAAATACTAAAAATCAACATGAGAGCCAAGAACTCAAATGCAACTTAAAAAAAAATAGATCCTGTCTGACATACTACTAGGCGATGTTAAGGGGCCTACTGTTCTAGAATGACCTACTTTGGGATCAGACTGTTTAGGTTTGAATCCCTAATCTGCCACTTAGTATCTAGGTAACTATGATGAAGTTATTTAACTTCTAAGTAAACAAAGAGAAAATAACCACCATCCCAGAGAGTTGTGGTTAAAGTTAAAGGAGATGTTACAGAGGTGCAGAGTAAGGGTAACTTGAATGTGAGGGCTCATGTGGTGATGCTATTAAAGATGATGATAATGATTTTGACTATGGCAGCAAAGAATATAGAATAAAATAATTGACCTGTTTTTAGTATATGTACTTCCCATTTTCTTTCTTCCTCAATGACAATTCTTAGTATCTAGGCTTTCTATACCACAAATTTTTCAAATTTTTTGATTCATTGTGACTATCACAATGAGTAAATGCAATTACATGCTAAAAAGCAGTAAGAACCACTATTCTCTATTGAGTCCAATTTGATCCAGTCATTGCCCTGGATCCAAACCAGACATTAAAGGTATTTAATCCTGTCAACAACTCTACTAAGAAATTGAGCCTCAGACAATTTAAGAAGCACCTAGAAACAGATGAGAACAAGTCTGAAATCTTGCCTGTCTGATGGAAGGTTCATGTGTTTCCACTTTCCTGTGTAGTCAAATGATGAAAAGATAGAACTAGAAAAATAATGATTTTCTAAGTGCATAATTGATGCAAGAAATGAAATCAATCAATGGATGCAAAGAATGATATCAACATACAATACAATAAGAGTATTGTAGAATCTAGGAACAGAAAGATAAGAAATGTGAATATGCCAAGAGTGAAAATACTCTCCTCCGCCCCTCTCGGAGAGCCCGGCAAGCTACCGAGAGTATTCGATATGCCAGACACAGTAACAACAAAGTCTCCAATGGAGACGTTACTGGGCCCACTCGAGCAAATTGATGATCAACGGGAGGGTCTTTACTTTACTTTTTTACCCAATTTAATAGAACATGTATTAGAGACTCCAATTATTGGTTCTGTTTCTTGCCAAGATAAGAATAATCTTGTGAATAAAACATTTAAAAATTACCTAAGCTAAAAAATCAAGCAATTTATTTTCAATAATTTCAAGTAGAAGTAAAGTACAAAAACACCCATGTTACCTTTTTATCCAGATTCTTCACTACTAAGGCATTTGCTTCACCTTTTCTGTCTCTCTCTCTCTCTCTCTCTCTCTCCTTCTCTCTTTGTTCCTCTCTTCTTTGTTCTTTCTCTCATATTCACACAAGCATCCCAGAAACCACTCACACATTCCAATACATCCCTTTGCATGATATCATAAACCATTTGAAAGCAAATTGTAAATGCAAAATCCTAATGATTATAAAACTCTTAAGTGTATTTCCCAAAATCAAGTAGGTTCTCTTGCATAAACGTCACATAATTCTCTGAGTTAGGAATTAACACTGGTGTGATTCTACCATGGAATCAAGAGGTTCTGTTTAAACGTTGGAAATGTGAAAATAAAATTTTGCCTTTCTGGCCCAGGATCTTATCCAGGAGCACTCAGTGCATTTAGTTGTCATGTCTCTTTGCTGCTTTCTAAATGTGAACAATTCTGTGGTCTTTACACAGACTTTTAATATCTTTCATCAATTCTTAGAGAATAAATTTCTTATATTCTTAAATTGTTTCCTTATGACCAGACTCAGATTGGGCTCAGTTGGCAGAAATACTATAAAGATTCTTTTTTCTTTGAAGTACATACAGTAAGTATCCATCATATCTATGGATGATATTTAACTTAATTATTTGACCATATTGATATCTGTTAGACTTCCTGACTATAATGTCAACACTTTCTTTTTAATTGAATAGCATTTCCCCTACCACTCCCCTCTATCTCCCCTGAACAATATTTTTTAAAGAAAATATTCAGAGTATATAATGTTCTGGCTTCAACAGTCCACAAATCCCTGTCTGAGTCAATTGCCACAATGATAGTTGTTTAATGTCAATTTTCTACTTCCACTACTTCTTATACACATATTAGTTGGTGTTTAAATTAAGAATTTTGCTTTTTTTATGATTGTTGAGATCTGTATAGCTCTTAGATTCCAACTTAATTTGTTGTATTTATTATTATCATCAGGCTGGAGTGATAGCACAGTGGGTAAGGCATTTGCCTTGCACGCAGTCAACATGGCCGACCTGAGTTCGATTCTTCCACCCCTCTCAGAGAGTCCGGCAAGCTACTGAGAGTATCTCGCCGGCCCGGCAAAGCCTGGCAAGCTACCCTTGATGTATTCGATATGCCAAACACAGTAACAACAAAGTCTCACAATGGAGACGTTACTGGGCCCGCTCGAGAAAATTGATGAACAATGGGAGGACAGTGACCATTATTATCATTATTCTGATGCATAACCTCATTCTTATGTGTCCAATTTCAGTCTCTTCCTATGCCCTTTTGATATCTTTTCATCATGGTTTGAGCATTTCTGCACTTTCATGTTCAGATGTTCAGTTTAAGGAAGCTGATTAATTTATGTGGAAAATGTTATTGAAAAACCAAATTCTTATATCTATTTTGATCATTGCTATCGTAGTATTATTTTGTGACTTACTCAATGGTTAGGATTAGAAATAATTTTTTTAGTGATCATGAGTCTATATATGTTCACCTGAACACTTAAAGTAAAAATATTTTTATGTGTAAGTGTACATATTAAGTAAAAAAATTAGTAGAGAAGGGAAGGGAAGAAGAGGAAAGAAAGGTGCTAAATTGGCCCTTGAAATACAAGCAATTCACAGTATATTTGGTCATAGGCTCCTTACTGAATTTGAATTGCATATAGGGGGGATTAAAGAAAAATAAGAGGAATATGCAACCTTTTTCCTATTAAGGTTCCATAAAATGAAGAAAGTAACACAAGGGGAGATTTCAGTTTATAGAGAAAAAGTCCTTTTGAAAAAGTCCTTTTAAAGCTGAGATGCACTTTAAATCAAAAGGATAAGAATACAGTGGTAGGACGTTTGCCTTGCATGCAGCCAGCCCGGCCAAGCCGAGTTCGATTCCTCTGCCCCTTTTGGAGACCCTGGGAAGATGCCAAGAGTATCTTGCCCGCATGGTAAAGCCTGGAAAGCTACCCTTTACATATTCAATATGCCAAACACAGTAACAAGTCTCAAAATGGAGATGTTACTGGGCCTGCTTGAGCAAATCGATGAACAATGGGAGGACAGTGACAGTGCAGTTTCGGTAACTTTTTATTTAAAACAATACTATCTTTTTTTCACTGTGTGCAGTTTACATGTAAATCTAAAAGGCAATGTATATAAAATCTCCATGAAATCTGATGATTGTGTCAGTTGGCAGCAGAAGCCAGAGCTTTCTAGGATGTTTTTCTAGGTCACCAGTTTGTGATAGGATTTGCCACCATTTTTAGGGTATAGAGGTAAAATCATGGAGAGGGAACCATATGGACTGACAGGAAAAGCCCCCTCCCCCCTAAATATTAATAATAACACAGCAACAACTGTGTTTTGTGTATGCATGTGTTCTAGAAAAATGCATGCAAATGTAAACAAAACACATTAATTTATTTTCTCTAAAGCATAAATAAACATTGTGTTGTTTGGCAGAATCTGCAAAATACATATTGCTCCTTTGGTTTTTTTTTTTTTTTGCTACAATAGAAGTATGTTTCATATTAAAACCATTGTTACTAGCAAATTAATTCCTAAATATGCCAATGTGGCTTTTCATAGTATTGAGAACCCAAATTTTTTCATGGAAAAAATGTCACCCCCCTAAATACATCAGCGCCTCTAAGTATAAAATAGAAAATATAAATTTTCCCCTTTAAATTGAATGAAATGAGACAGAAGAAGATACCGGAAGAGGAGTATTTTTTTAGAACTGTAACTTGCTAGAAATTGTTGGTTACCTAAGGGCTATCAGACCCCCTATGTACTTAGACTTAAAGTGAAACCTCATACCAGTGTGTAATTTGCTCACAAAATTCTAGGAAGAAGACAAATGGAGACTCAAAAGACATGTGCTAAAGTTCTAAAAATAAACTTCAGACACACTTCAAACAATAGCACTGTAGCACTGTCCTCCACTTGTTCATCAATTTGCTCGAGCGGGCAAAAGTAACATCTCCACTGTGAGACTTGTTGTTACTGTTTTTGGCATATCGAATATGCCACGGGGAGCTTTCCAGGCTCTGCCCTGCAGGTGGGATATTCTCAGTAGCTTGCCAGGTTCTCTGAGAGGGACAGAGGAATCAAACCCAGGTCAGCCACATGCAAGGCAAATGCCTACCTGCTGTGCTATTGTTCCAGCCCACTTCAAACAATAGAATTGCAACAATAGAATTATTGTTCAAACAATAACTCACTTCAAACAATAGAATTAGAAAAATAGTTTGGATGACTTGATCAAACTTGACTAACACAGCAGTTGATGAAGTGTTTTAAAGGCACCAGAATTATCATGAAGTCTGCCAAAGCAGTGACTGCTGAGTGACCTTGTTGACAAGAAGTGAAGATGGTAAAGGAGAGCAGACTGAGAAGGAGCACACAGAAAGTCGACAAGAAGACACTGTCATAACAAACTTCTAGGTTCTGCGATCCCTTCAATAGTTGAGCCATGACTTGGTTTCTCTTCATTTCAAATCCGAATGTTCTAAAATCATCTATGTTAAGAGGTGGCTGGGCATGGTTAAATAAGTCTTCGGGGATACCTCTATATGAACAAAGCACTGTAGCACTGTCCTCCCATTGTTCATCGATTTGCTCGAGTGGGCACCAGTAACTCTCCTTTGTGAGACTTGTTACTCTTTTTGGCATATCAAATATGCCATGGTAGTTTGCCAGGCTCTGCCGTGCAGGTGGGATACTCTCAGTAACTTGCCAGACTCTCTGAGAGGAGTGGAAGAATTGAACCCGAGTCAGCTGCATGCAAGGCAAATGCCTACCCACTGTGCTATCGCAGC
This sequence comes from Sorex fumeus, assembly GCF_029834395.1. NCBI lineage: Eukaryota > Metazoa > Chordata > Mammalia > Eulipotyphla > Soricidae > Sorex > Sorex fumeus. The sequence goes on from NW_026606059.1 coordinate 65,068,230, forward strand.
AAACTGCAGCTGTTGCATGGAACATGGGGTTAAAACGGTAAATGTTTTGTTATAATACATTGCATTGCATTTGTCCTGAATTGCTAAAAAAGGATTAGTTATGCTGATGGAGTGTCTGTACACAATGTCATTTCTTTCTCTATGTAGGAGTATTCAGTTTATGGAGGAAAGGTGATTAGTTGTATTTTTTTAGTTTTCATTTTTTTCTATATCACTTTATTCTGAGAAAAATATTTATGGTATCAAAATGGCTTTATAAGATTTGTTGATCATCATAAATATTAGTTGAATGCTATTTATGCCTTCAGTGTTGATCAATGTGTCACTTGCTTTGTGTGTATGTCAAAAGCAAAGGTAAAAGAAGTATGAAAACTCATTTCAGTGTGTTGTACCTGCTTGGAAAACAGGCTTTCTGAATTTAGTGTTTCCAGTGAGCAGTAGTGGTGGTATTGGTGGAAGGAAGATCAAAAACCCTCCGTCATCACAGCTTCTACCCTTGATGAAGCCCCATGTATGATAGAGTTAGAACAGGAAGGTTGTTGATATGTTTCCTTAAAAGTGTGACCTGTTTAAAATCATTGATGGTTACAGCCTTAGTCTAAACATTCCTCCTCATCCTGGACACATTCTTAGAATTCTGTGGTAGGGAATCGGAGCTTCAGTGTCTAGGAATCAGAAACTAATGGACCTTAACAATAATTCTGGGCTCTATAAAGGAGTCAAAATGAGGGGCTGGAGTGATAGCACAACAGATAAGTCATTTGCCTTGCACGTGGCCAACCCTTGTTCAATTCCCAGCATCCCATATGGTCCCTTGAGCACCGCCAGGAGTAATTCTTGAGTGCATGAGCCAGAAGTAACTCCTGTGAATCACAAGGTGTGAACAAAAATAAAAGAGTCAAAATGATTGGAAACTGTGTAACAGTGTAAATAATCTCAATGGATCTGGACCTGAAGGCTCCCTAGAATCATTGTAGAGACTGTTTGCAGACTTATTGCAAATGAAGGTCAAGAAATTCATGTTGACATTGTTATTTGAAAGATAGAGGGATCCTTTAAAATTGACAATAAACCAATTTTCCTCCAGGGGCAGGAGAAGATAGATTTGATTTTTTTTTTTACCTACCACACTATTGTGAGGTTCTTGTTTGTTTGCCATTGACCATAAACATCCCCAAATGAAAAAAAAATTCTACAGTCATCGGGTACTGTGTTAGTTGTGGCCTACCAGAAATCCAACACTACTTGCAAGCCAGAAAACAATCAGATTGCAGACATTAGAATTCCATTGTCCAAGTATTTCCAGAAAGTATCCTGGCATTGGACAAGTTATAAGCTTTAGTAAGAATTAAGTACAGAAAAATAATAATAGAAGGAGGACTCCTATTGGAGGCCTCTCTTTTATGATAACAGCTTTAATTCTTCTTTAACACTTTTTTTATGTGACCATCTCAAAGGCTCCTACAAGTGCTACCTAATTAACTCTTACAATAGTCTTGTTAGTAGTAGTAATAGAGCCCTCAGGTTGAATGAGCTGAATTGAGTAGAAATGCATCTTATTATCTGAGAGTAAAGCTTTTCTATTATCAATTCCCTAAGAATTTATTTGTGGGGGGAAAAAAACAAACCTTAGGAAAGCCTTGAAATTGTACAGCCAGATTGGAAGAAAAAGTTAATATTCTTGTCATTGCGTATAAACTTATAACAGAATGAACTGGGACACAATTTTAAAGAACTATACAACTCTCCTTCTGTTCTTGATAAACTCATCCAGAAATTTCTTTTTCATATTAGCTCTGCTTCTCCTGATCATTTATTTACATGTCTTTGACCAAAATAAAAAAAAGTCTCATAATTTAATATATTCTGTTGTGTGGCCACAGCTGATGCCAGAGGGCTAAAACCTGGACTTAAGTTCTTGGATAAGGAAAAGTTGCGCTCCCTGGGCTGGGCTCCAGTGAGATTTCTTTTTGTTTTGTTTTGTGTGTGTGTGTGTGTTTTCTCTCTCTAAGTGGCCATGTGTGCTTTGTCCATCTACAGGATTTTAGACCCAAGTAAGTAAACACGATTTGGAATAATTTATGTGGAGTGTATTTGGCAAATGACTGAAATTCACTCCAGATTGGGAACTCTCTTATGAAGACAACATCCACTGCCTGCCTGCAGCCGCTCTATGAGCCCCGTGTAGAGGAGATCCTTCTGCCGTTACCCTCTTCTCTGAGTGAGGCTCAAAGGACCAAATATGACAAAGTCTGGAGAGTAAGGCTGCTGAAGTTTGTCTATAAAGTTTAGTTGCAGACATGAATATGCTATTCTTTTTCATCTCCACCCTCAGATCCTTGTGCAATGGGTATATGAAAGTCTTTATATGAGGCAGAATTCACCAATTGACCTGTACTTGGCATTGGTCACATGACGTTGTGTATCAGAATGTTCTCGATGCTCAAAATGTACTTAAAATATTCTCAGTAAGTCCAAGAATAATTTTCATCATGCTGTCTCGAATATGATCTATATTCTCAAGAAAAAACGAGTAGTTTTCTGTTTTCTCTCTCCTTCCCCCACCTCCACTCTTACTGTTTTTATTTAGACCCCAGCCTTGAGATTCTGTATGGAGGTCTCATGGAATAAATAATGTCCATGTTTGGCCTAACAAATTTGTACTAGAATCCAGTCTTGGATTTTAGGTGCTTCTGTAATTTTTTCAAAGCCTCCAATGCCAAAACATCTATAGGTTGACCTTAGTTGGGATATTAAGTAAATGGTGTAAAGATCTTAAACCATCCCAGAGGACTTTTCCAAAGCTTTGATTGCAGATCATCCTGTGAGGAGTTTTCTGATACAATTTTTCTTTTGGCTTCTTGTTAAAACCTTTGAAACCTACCTTGTTGCTACACAGATGAGAACAAACTTTCTATTAGTGTCAAAATAGTTCAACCTTTGACAAGAAAGATTAAAAAGTTAAGTGTCTGATCGCATTACAAACATTTTTAGAGAATATGAGGAAGACAACTCACATAGATAATTGTCTGATCAAATACACTTATATTTTATTATATTTTTAATAGACATTTATTTTCATCCCAATGTATTAAGTTATTTCCATTGTCTAAATTTATGTGAAAAAGGGTCAAATTGTATTAGCATGCTACACAAAAGTATACGCTGGTCCCAACGTATCTTGTTTTATTTTGAAATGATATAGATAGCAAACATATCTTCATTCTTTTGTAGTTCTTTAAAACAACCAAGTTGAGGCTGCTTGTGGGTCAGAGATTTCTTGTAACGTACAGAAGCCAGATCTGCTAAAGTTGGTAAAACAAACAAAAAAATTCCCAAAGATACAATCAGCTAAATACTCCTAACTCCAAAGGGTAAACCTGAACTCAATCTGAAAGTAGGGAAACAAGATTGTTCTTCTTCCATCGCTCTCCCAATGGGGAACACATGCATTCTGTCATCAAAACCCACAAAAAGAAGGCGAGGGGGAGACTAGAAAACATGTCTACTTTCATTAGACATGCACTTACAAAATAAAGGACTCCAGATTTTCCTACAAGAAGAGGAACTACATGATCAAGAGTAGTACAAACATTGAAAACAAAATTGCCTAGTTCTCATGTAGTTCAGATACTTCTGATTTTATACCATGGATGAGTTATTTCTCTCTGTACCCCCAATTTTCACATTTGTAAAGACAACTATGGATCTAATCCAAAGCATTGTCCTGAGGTGATGTGAGTTAAATGATTATGGAATATAGAATTAGCCCTAGTGTATAGAATGCACTGCTTAAGTTTTTTTTTTTTTTTACCATGGTAGATATATTATTTTTGTTTGTTTTGGAGCTATAGCTGGAGTTCTTGGGGGTTACTTCCAGCTCTGTGCTTAGAGGTGAATCCTGGTAGTACTCGGAGGATCTTGCAAGTACCAGGGATTGAAAACCAGGCTTCCTGCATGCTTTGCACGCACTTTGTCTGAGTTATTCTTCTGGCATGGAATATTGAGTAATTATTAGTATATCTCCAGGTAGTTTGAAATTTTGTTTTGATTTTGATGAAAATTTAGTGTGTATACAATGCTTGCTGGTTCTGTTAAATGCTGAGGTATCTTAAGATTGTAGCACTGTAGTACTGTCCTCCTGTTGTTCATCGATTTGCTTGAGCGGGCCCAGTAACATCTCCATTATGAGACTTCTTGTTACTGTGTTTGGCATATTGAATACGTCATGGGTAGCTTCCCAGGCTTTGCCGTGTGGGCGAAATACTCTCGATAGCATGCCAGGATCTCCAAGAGGGGCTGAGGAATCAAACCCAGCTCAGCCAGGCCAGAGGCTTGCAAGGCAAACACCCTACTACTGTGCTAACTCTCCAGCCCCTTAAGATTGTAACTATAGTATTTCTGTAATATAGGTATATATAGTATATTACATATAATCTATATTAGTTCTAATTTAGATTAACCTAATAGAAATATATGGAAATAAAATCCTCATAGGATACACTATTATAGATCAGAAAGATATTTCCAGATTTGTGCTACCTGTGAAGAATGATAAAATATTTTTATTTGTAGTACAAACTGGAATCTACTACATTTTGCATTGTGTGTAGTCAACATGAGGCATCAAGAATAAACATGATACAAGTAACAAAGAAAAAAAGTTTTCATTTTCTTTTACTTAAAAATGTTCTCTTTCCAGGTTTCCTTGACAACTGTTAGGTATTATTTAGAGTTCCTGGTTCTGAATCTTTGAGCTATGCAATTTATCATGTAGCCTCAAACACATATTAAAACAGAATATGGAGAAACAGGTTTGTGTTTATGCTATCTGAATATAAGAATAGTTTCTGTTTATTTTCCTTTTAAAGTTGGATTTTTCTTTTAGTCAATCACTGATAACTCCTATGCTTTGTAATTAATCTATAGGGTGTGCAAACATATTAAAGATATCATATATATTCCTTCAAGGCTATATTTCCTAGCAACCAAGTCTAAATTTTAGCATAGCTTTTGCAATAATTAGGAGATAATATGTAGAAAAGTTTAACTTTGAAAATGACCTTAAATCATAAGGCAGTAATAATAGTAGGTACTTAGTTGTTGAGGTTAAAGCAAGTATTTAAAATCAAAATATGAATTTAGAGTATATGGAAGGCTGGAGAAGGCAAGAAATCATGGTGCTAGGGGAAATAAGAAGAGACAGAAGGAAAGCAACAAGGGGCAGAGGTCAGAGGTCAAGGGGACTCTGGTGTAGAAGAGTGGTATATCAGAGTGTGCATCAGTGGTATAGAGGAGAGTATAGCTATAGATAGATAGATAGATAGATAGATAGATAGATAGATAGATAGATACCATGGAGTCAACAACACTGAAATCCTGATACAAATTTCAACAACCAAATTTTAAAACATGCCTATCAGTATGGCAGGCTTGGAGAAAGAGAGAGGGGACCTGGGACATTGGTGGAAGAAAATGGACATTGATGGTGCTGGGACATTGTATATGTAAAACTCAACTGTGAGTAACTTTGTAAATCACAGTACTTCAATAAAATAATTTTTTAAGAAGAAAAACAAACAAATCCAAAAAAAAACCCAAACTAGCCATATATCTATCTCCTCCAGATGTTGAACTGAGTGATAAGTGCATAAAGAATTTGACAGGGATTAATCTTAGAATGATTTCAGATGACTTGGAACCAAAGTTAAATTCCAGTTTTCTACTCTCTATCCTTACTTGGTCACAGAGCCACTGAACAATGACAAGGCTTCCTAGCAAGACAGAACACACTAGGTAGGCGATCCTGTAAAGGAAGTTGGCTGCTTGTTCAAAACACTTACACACCCTGATTCTTCCACCATTTCAACCAGATAAAAAACAGAGTTACCAGGTCAGATAGTTCTGTAAATACAGCACCTACCTTGCACATGGCGGACTTGAATTCATCCCCGGCACCATATATATGCTCTTGAGTTTTGCCAGGAGCGATCCCTGAGCACAGAGTCAGGAGTAAATCCAGGTGTGGCCCCAAAACAAAACAAATCTAGACTTTAAATACCTTGAAAGAACTGAGTTCCTCTTTAAGGGAAAAGCAGCATCTCTAAGAGGAAAGGAAAAAGCACCTTTCCTAACAGACTACAAAGCACCTTTCCTAACAGATTAATCTCCTAACAAATTAAAAAGTTGTACTTTTACTAGAATCACAGTTTACAACTGTTGACTGGGAAATAATTTGTATTATGAGTGATTGCAGGAAGTCTAGAATCAGGCAGCAGGGTTCAAATGCTTTTGCTTTCACTTCTAATTTATGTGAGTAAACATGGTATGGTTAAGTCTTCATTTAGCACCCTCAACAAGTTTTTGGACACTAAAATTAAATGATGTATAGAAAAAACAGGTCCTGGAATAAAAGTTTCATTAATTCAAGATGGGGGTTATTTTTCCTCTCATTGATACTATATAAGAATGACACAAAACAAAATGTTGTTCAAGGATCTATTACACTTTAAAGTCTGTTTCTTTATCTTAAATGCTCAGAGTTGCAATTGGCATGAGAATTGAGATTGTACATAGAATTAATATTTGAAATTGAGGAACATCAATATGTTCCATTTTAATAGATGAGAGATTATTTTGAAAACAAGAAATTTGCTCAACCAAACTAAACTTCAGCTAACATATTTCTAATTCCTGTTTTGTAAATGGCTTAATATTTTATTTGATCTTCTTCAAACTCAATGTACCATGTTTTGTTATTTCTAATCTCAGTAGATGAATTAAAAGCTCATAGAAATGAGAAACTTCATTCTAGTTCATGCAGCTAAAAAGCATAGCTGGAAGTACAGCTTGTGTTTTCTAATTCTATCCAAGTCCATTCAACTCTGATTATGTTTCAACTACTTTCATTTGACTCAGGCTTGTGTATGAATATAGTATATTATAATTAAATGTTGATAAAATACTTTTAATTTAAGAACATGCTTCCAGAGGAAAACTGTCTCAATCCTGCCCCCAATAAAAATCCCAAGGTCCAGATAGTTCTCTAGATACAACAAGTTTATCTTGTTTCGTTTAGACATGAGGGCTGCAAAGATGAGCCCAGGCAAGACTAGAATAAGAAATTATCATGACTTTTTACTATACTTTAAAGGTGCCTTCTAATAGGCCATGTATATATCCCAGCCTTTACTCAATGTGCTTATTAATTTTTGGTGTACCTGCTAACTGTCCTTATTGTCCATGTTAAGGTAAACAATAGCTAAAGTGCCTGCACCCTGCACCAGGAATCAGGGTGGGGGAGGAGAAATTGTATTCAGCAAATGACCAACTGATCTCCTTGAGGAGTTGTCAAGGCTAGTTTTCAATTTGGACTTGCCACAGCATCTCTCTCTCTCTCTCTCTCTCTCTCTCTCTCTCTCTCTCTCTCTCTCTCTCATCCATCATGACTTTATGACTGACCCAGCTGAAAAGAGGCCAAAGTCACCAATTTGATAGACTATTGTGGGAAATTACGAATAATTTTTGGAATAAGAAACAAAATCTGAAAAGTATTTGTGCCTTTGAGGATGTCAGTGATACTGGCCCAACAACATTACTTTGTTCTAGGATACGTAGATATGTAAGTAGTTTTCACCCTTGAGGACTTTAAATTTAATAAATTAAATTTTCAATGATATTCAATAATATGTCACAACAATTTTCATGTCATAACTGAAACTTTTCTAATATTTTCCCAATTCTGCAAAATGAGTGAATTCAAGAAGAAATCTTGTATTTCCTAACTTTATTTATATACAAATATAAAAGTAATTTTCTCTCTAGAGTCTAAATTTTTAGTCAACAGGTTAATAATATTATCTCCCTCCTTGCTTTCACGCCAACTTGTGGAATGGTTTTACTCTCTATATATTTTAAGATAATTATTCAAAATAATTCTTGAATTTAATATGAAACCTCATTCATATAATTTCTTTAAAACTAAAAAAATACAATTAAAGAAAACAGTTTGGCTCAAATTTGGGCTAATGCAGTTTAAATTAACTTATCAAACTAGAAAATAAGTGACTACAAGAAATGAACTGATTCATCTGAGATAAAATATTCAACAAATATTCAACAAATAAAAATTATTACAGTTTAGGGAATTAACTATGACTTTCTTTTCTTCTAAGGCCTTAGTCTGTAGCCATCTCAGTTTTGTATTTGTTGCAGGCAGTAAATTTATCATGAAACTGTTGATAGGTTTAACTATGGGGAATGGGATGGTGATCTCAGTCACTCCCACTGGGAATGATATTGCTTCATGAAAGCTAAGTGAAAATGGGATGATGTTGGATTGTGGGGGAAAGGAGCCAATGTGGAAAGTTAAGAAGAATATCACTATCTAGGTTCTGGTAGGTCCAGCTTCTTTGATAAAACTAAGGAAAAGTTGTAACCCCTAAGGGTTTGCTGGGGGAATTCTGGTTAGAGCAGCAACTCTTGGGATCCTGAATTCGTTTTGAAATGGGAAATTTAATTTATGCTCAAATGATTCATGTATCCTCAGTGATGAAAGTATATATTATAGCATTCATTTTCATCATAGCTATCAGAGGGATGTTCACATATGGAACGGTAAAGTAATAGATCATTGTATGTGCCTGTTTTCTATAGCAGAATCAGGAGATGCATCCCAAAAGCTCATTTTAAAATGATAGATGGGGATTAGTCTTCAATTGGGTGAGTAATTATCTTTCAAGTTTCTTGTAGCCATGGTGACTAGTCCTTGTACATGTGCATTGCACAAATGTTTGTTCATCACATTTCTATTTATATTATAAATCATTAATAATTAACTTGATCATGTCTTCACACAGTTACTATAATCCCAGTATAAATGTAAGTTTTAAAATTGTATGATTACTGGTTTTAGAGTTATATGTAAAATTAAAAATAGTACTAGACAACACATCATGTTGAAGTAAATAAAAAGTTTTCCATTTTAATCAATTTGAAGTGTAACATAGTGTCATGGATTACATTGATAGTGTTGTGTAACTATCACCACTTCATAGTTCCAAAAAGTGTATCATATTAGCACTGTAGGACTGTAGCACTGTCCTATTGTTCATCAATTTGCTTGAGCAGGCCCAGTAACATTGTGAGACTTGGTGTTACTGTGTTTTGCATATCAAATACATCATGGGTAGTTTGCCAAGCTTTGCTGTGCGGGCAAGATACTCTCAGTAGCCTGCCAGGCTATCTGAGAGGGGCGGAGGAATCGAACCCGGGTGAACTGAGTTGGCCGCGTGCAAAGCAAATGCCCTACCTGCTGTGCTATCGCTCCAGCCCACATACTAGAGACTACAAATTAAGTAATAACTCTACATTTCCTTTCCCATAGACCCTAGTTTCCTCTAATCTAGTTTATGTCTCTATGATCTCACCTATGTGCATTTCATGTGAGTGAAAAAATACATTACTTGGTCTTTTATTTCTGCTTTATTTCATTTGACATGATGCTTTGAAGGTCCAGCCAAACTGTAAAATTATTAAACTTTGACATTTTAAAATAATTTATTATTAAACATTTTATGATAAGTTTTCATTGAGTTAACAAACAATGAATGTTAGGATGAACTCATATCAGGTATTAAGAGAGTGAGGAACAGGAGAGTAATTGTTTCTTTTAGTTTGCCTAATTGTTAGGAGCCATATCTAAGCACAAATCTTAAGACTCCAAACTTCTTCCACCCCATCATATTTTCTTTCTTTCTCCTTTATCATGAGTATACTATCTTTTAACACTTTCTTTTTGTATACAAATATTTTGTTCACTCATTATTATGTAGATATTTAGTCATAATTTAAAAAAAGTGTAACTGATAGCTGATCAGCACTTTCTTTGCATATAGTGTGAACTTGTAAGACCAGACCCTGTACCAGGCTGTTTCATCTGGGGAACCCAGAGAAAGGAGGGTAAGGTCCCTCCCTGCCTCAACAGAGCCATCCCTGGAAGCCAAAAACTCCAGAACTCAACTGCCGTCATGCTCACAACCATTCTTCACACCCTTGGACAACCTTACCCATGTGTGAATCTATTCCTGGACCACACAACATCTCATACTTTATACCACTTATATACCAAAAGTAGCACATCACATTTGATGGAGTTTAAAGTAGAAGTTAACCAATCTTAGGAGAAATATACTTAGACGAACATACATACAGACACACACACACACACACATATATAATATAATATAATATAATATAATATAATATAATATATATCACTGTAATCCTGTTGTTCATCAATTTACTTGGGCAGCCACCAGTAACATCTTCATTTGTCTCAGCCCTGAGATTTTAGTAGCCTCTCTTTACTTAATCTTTACTTTCCTAATGGTACCATATTGGAGGCTCTTTCATGATGAGGAGATTATCTCCTCATTTCAAGATGAGATTATCTGGCATGGCTTTCGCGGCCTCAAGACATATCATAAGACACTTCCTACCCATTTTACATAATTACCACAGCATATTTTATGGGGTTCATACCGTAGGCAACAAATCATAGAGGGAAATATGTGTATATATGTCTCTTGGAGAGCCCGGCAAGCTCATGATCATGATCATGACCATCCTGTTATTCGTCGATTGCCTCGAGCAGGCCCCAGTAACGTCTCCTTCGTCTTAGCCCTGAGATTTTTTAAAAAGTGCCATATTCAAGGCTCTTTCAGAGTTAGGAGAATGAGACCCATCATTGTTACTGGTATTTGGCACATTGGGTACGCCACTGGGAGTTTGCCAGACTCTGCCGTGTGGGCAGGTTACATTCGGTAGCCTGCCAGTTTGTCCAAAGTAGGAACGGGATAATAAGATGTCGCGCAGCTGTGAATGCTGGGTTTTATAGTCTCTGAGTCTTGGCTGTTGATGGGATTACACGGCATCAGGGGGCCAGTTGGTGGGTGTGACCCCCGCCTACTGGAATTTGGAGGATCTGGGTGTAGGATGCTCAGCCCTGATCCGAGTAGGCTTGGAGATCTCAGTCCTGGGACCCGCATGCCTTTGTTCCTCGGCCCGGCAAGCTACCCATGACATATTCAATATACCAAAAACAGTAACAATAACTGTATCTTTCCCCTGACCCTGAAAGAGTCTCCTATCTGTATATATACATATATATGTGTGTGTGTGTGTGTATATATATATATATATATATATATATATATATAGTAAGTAAAGTAAAGGTAAAGGCCCTCCCGTTAATCATCGATTTGCTCGAGCGGGCCCAGTAACGTCTCCATTGGAGACTTTGTTGTTATTGTGTCTGGCATATCGAATACTCTCGGTAGCTTGCTGGGCTCTCCGAGAGGGGCAGAGGAATCAAACTCGGGTCGGCCATGTTGGCTGCATGCAAGGCAAACGCCCTACCCGCTGTGTTATATATATATATATATATATATACACATATATATACACATATATATATATATATATATATATATATATATATATATATGGCCCAACCTTTAACAACATGTTACTAATATCTTATAGAAGGGCTTAGTGGCTCCTGGGTGAAATACAACAATCTTCACACACTTTCCTCTAAGAAACCTTTTTTGGATTGTTTTTAGTGAATTATTCATAACAAACAATATAAAGTAAAAAGTAAAGGCCCTCCCGTTGATCATCGATTTGCTCGAGCGGGCCCAGTAACGTCTGCATTGGAGACTTTGTTATTACTGTGTTTGGCATATCGAATACGTCATGGGGAGCTTGCCAGGCTCTGCCGTTCGGGCGAGATACTCTCGGTAGCTTGCCGGGCTCTCCGAGAGGAGTGGAGGAATCGAACTCAGGGTGGCCAAGCAATATAAAATAAATTATTTCGGTTCTATGTGGGAAGCAGGGTTTAGGTTCAGGATGGGAATATGTGGTGGGAAGGTGCAATGTGGTGGGATTGATGTTTGAATATTAAATTTATTCAAATATTGTGAACAACTTTATAAAAATAAAATTAAAAAAACTTTGAAGGGTTGTCTTAATGGACATTAGAATGCAATTTTAAACTTATTTAAAAACATGTAGATATCTAAAACTGCTCAATAAAACTAACTTTATGTAAAGTGGAAATATAAATTTTTAGAAATAAACAGTAAAAGCATATTTATAATACCAAAAATAGAATGTATCTGATGCATGGAAATTAGACATTTTTATTTTATCAAATTTGATCAAAATTTTTGGGAATCTCACAAGATAGTTCTAATTTTAAAGTGTCATAAAACAAATATCCTATTAAAACCACCTTTGAATTTTCTACAATATAAATTTAATCGCTCCAGCACTGGGCCCACTCAAGCAAATCAATGAACAATGGGAGGACAGTGACAGTGATAAATTTAATAATTTAGATAATTTCCAAGCATAAAAATTAAAAGGAAAGTTTAAGCTAATAAAGACCAAAAAAATCAACTAGAAAAATGTTTTGAAGGAATTTTCATGAATTATAAGGTTAATTGAATGGGTTGGAATGAGTTGGAAGAGAACACTTGACCAATCCGACCCATGTGAACCAAAGATAAATAAGTATTTTTGTTGTAGTTCAATCTATTTTATTATCCTAGTTGTATATATGGAAATGAAATATTTTATACTAATCAGAAGTTATTATGTATATAGTTAAACAAATATATGCATATACAATTGTGCACAATTGGCAAATCGCCCATTGTACGAATTGATGATTTCCAGTCCTTAAAAAGTCTGGACATTAATTTTGGATATCTGTCTGTTGGGTAATACTTCTGTGGTATGGACGACTATGGAAAATGATCAGTGGTGCCAAGAACAGACTTGAGAATTTCTTTTTAAATACAGAGATTCATAAAGGTCTAAGAATATTGAGTGCAAACAATATAGATTTGGCAGGCAAACATATATTCAAGTTAAAGTGTAAATATCCCTAAGTAAGAAAATAGAAGTATGGAATAAAATAAAAGTCAGAATTAAACAAAATTTCTCTGAACTAGAGTAATTTCATATTATGAAATTTTACATATACCATTTTATTTTGCATGAAATCGAAGCTAAAAAAAGAAATATTCATCACAATCACGATCACAATCATCCTGTTGTTTGTTGATTGCCTCAAGCAGGCCCCAGTAATGTCTCCTTCGTCCTAGCCCTGAGATTTTTTAAAAAGTGCCATATTCAAGGCTCTTTCAGGGTTAGGAGAATGAGACTCATCATTGTTACTGGTATTTGGCATATTGAGTACACCATGGGGAGTTTGCCAGACTCTGCTGTGTGGGCAGTTTACATTCGGTAGCCTGCCAGGTTGTCCAAAGTAAGAATGAGATAATAAGATGTCAGGAGCTTCCTGGAGCTGGGTTTTATAGTCTCTGGGTCTTGGCCTTGATGGGATTACATGGCTCCAGGGGGCCAGTTGGTGGGTGTAAGCCCTGCCTACTGGAAGATGGAGGATCTGGGTGGAGGATGCTCAGCTCCTGATCTGAGCAGGCTTGGAGATCTCAGCCCCAGGACTCGCATGCCTTTGTTCCTCTGCTGGTATCTTCATGCATGTGGAGAGTGGTCTCAGCATGGTGGTGGCTGGTTCTGGAGGTCTTTGGCTGCCAGAGGTCTGCTGGGGGGAGTGGGGGAGGGAAACTCAACCCGCCCCCCTCCAAGGGGCCCTGGCGAGGACAGCCAAGAGCGGGGGCAGGAGACTTTTTCTAAAAAGAGAAATATTCATAAAATTCAGAATTTTCTTTCTGATAAGGGGAAGTTGCTTTCATTTCTGCGAAAGGAGTGAAAGATATTTGTATGGATTTTAAACCATTTCTCCTAAACATTAAGTGCTATTAAGACAATAGACATGACTAGATAAATGTTTTAAAACTGAAAGTGCAAAATGAGATGCTGTGTTTGTAATTAAACTGAGAGATTTTAGTTTGTATAGTTGAGCAAATATATATATATAAATCCTATATATATAAATATATAATGTAATACATAATATATATTATTTAGGTATTCTGAAGGGTAAATAGGACATTGTACCTTATATGATAAGGGAAAAAATAAAAGAAATAACCCAAGAATGAGGAATTCAAGGCATAAAGAAAGCAGTGAATGTTAAAATAAATAGAATACATATTTCTCAATAGTTGCTATATAGTTAAATCATTAATAAAAATAATTATTACTTCTATAAAACTTCATAATAAAAGTAATAATTAGAAATTTGGGTCTAAAATATTGGGATATGTTAACACAATTGAGAACCCAGGTGTAGTATCTGGAGTGGGTAATAAGTATATTGAGTTATTCTTTATCTGATTTTACTTTTCAGTGTTTTAAAAAGTAAAAAAGTAGTTATAGAACTATTAAAATAATTAATACTTCAACCTACAAGAAAATATTAGGACAAACACAGAGTGATCCCTTTTTAAAGATTTTTCTTCGCTTTTTGGGTCACACTCGGCAATGCTCAGGGGTTACTCCTGGCTCTGCACTCAGGAACTACCCCTGGCAGTGCTCAGGGGACCATATAAGATTCTGGGAATTGAACCTGGGTTGGCCGCACGCAAGGCAAACGCTCTCCTCACTGTGCTATCACTTCAGCCCCCAGAGTGATTCCAATTTAAGTGAAGAAATAAATTCATGAGAAAACAAATTTTAAGCAGTCTAATTTTTTTTCTTTATACTCTGTAGTGATTTCTAAATTTTGCTCAAGTGCATTCATTAATTTATAACAAAAAAAAGTCAGCAAACATTACGTAAACTATTTTTAGGTGGCAACTTCCAAGAGAAAGGAAGAAAATCTTAGTCCGAGGACAATTATTTAAGTGATGTTCTTGGTGAGGGACTTGCTCTAGCTGGGAGAGAGCACTCTTGGCAAGCACTGGAGACCTAGCCAGAGGAGGAAGATGAGGCAGCTACAGGGAATATTGGACTTTTAGTCTTAGAAACAATCAACAATAAAAGGGTCGATGAAAATACATGATGACATTTGTGGTTTGAAAAGGTCATCAAGTCTCTTGTTTCCCTTCATTTAGAAACGTCAGGCTTGTATCAATCGTGGTGTTGAGTGTTTTGTCCTCCACCATGAAGAGGAGTCTTAAGAAAGTAGTCAATACAAATAAGAGAAGCAAGAAACAAGAAAAAGCAGCTAATAAAGTGTCACAGTGAGTGCAATGTCTGACACCAAATGGGCTTTTGTGTGTGTGAGCCCATGTGAAGTTAAGTGTGTGGGGGCGAGGGAGGGAGGTGGTATCAAGCTTTCAAAAGATGAGACTTTAACTGTTTGTAAAATGTTAGATAGCAAATTTCCTTTTTTCTTTTTGCTACCAAATGTTCATTCTTCCTAGCTACAAATTTAAATGCCATTATTTTAACTTTGTACTTCTAAAGGTGATTGGGATGTGACACAGAGGAATGGGTGCTGTATCTTGGACACATTAGTGGTAGTAATGTGAGGTACTACGTAAACTGAAATGATGAAAGTCAACACCATTATAAACACATTACCTTGAATATATTAAAAATTTTAAGGTGGTTATTTTTTAATAAAGCCACGTGGACTACTTTGATAGACACTAATTATCTGGACTATATTGATACTTTTCTGTAGTGGCCAGCAGTTTGGTGCGCTGTAGGTTTAGAGATGCAAATAGGGGGAAGACTATTGGTAAGCAAACTGAAATAGAATAAAAAGAGATATTAGAAAATACAATTCTTAGATGAGTAATTGGCAAATTGCATTCACTCTGGTATGATATTAGTCTCAGAGGTGAAGAATTGTAAGATCAAAATAGATTACTTTCTATATCAATTTTTTGGCATCCGTTTTTATGCATTTCAAAAATCTTTTGTAGGTTAATCATCATTTCTATGGATAAATAATGAAAAATTGTCATCAAGGACTATTCCTAATTCAGTCAGCATAGCCCTAGGGTTTCACAACTCAATCAGTTATCTCTAAATCAACAAAATTTAGCTGCAGAGAAGTGTGATCTGGGAAGCTTTACTTTTCAGTTCTCTCATATGTTTTCTTTTAGTTTAATGTGTTTGTCTGGATACTTAGACACCATGGTGATAGGCGTCATAGAAATAAATAGAAATAGACATAGAAAAGAGCTAAAAAATAAAATGAAAACTTGAGAAGACTAGAATGACACTTGTATTTGAGCACTTTTCCCCCCCAAGAACTCAGTGAGGGGGAAATTAAAAAGGGACTTTGTGTCAGACAGACAAGTTAGTGAATAATTTTTCTAACAGTGTTATTTTGCTGACACTAGACTAAGGGAACTCATTAGCATGCTGAGACTATTTAACTCCAAAAAATAGTGCTTTAGCTTTTGCTTTGCTGGATATTCTTTAAATCTCAGCTCAGCTCAGCATTAAAATAGTAGTAAACCACTTCAAAGTGGGTAGTGTGAATTGATAGAAAGAAAAAAGTCTTTGGAGTTAGCGTTTGAATTTTGGCACCAGAATTTATTATCATTGTTAATGCTTCATGAGATTTACTTTTCTCATCTGTAGTATGTTTATATTAATACCCCAGATGTTTAGAGCAGGTAAAAGCACCAAATTAAAATTCTCGTAATTGATTCTGGTACATTGATGCTACATTAAGTGTCCACTCCATTTCTCACTGTCTATATAAATCCTTTAGTTTAATTTAGTAAAATGAATGTTCAAGTAGAAAAAATAAGACCAAACTACTAGGCATCTGCTGAATGAAGTTTCTTCTAGAAACATAAGAATCAGTATTGACACTCTTCTGTTCCCTGTCTCACTAAGACCCAAACCCAGAAAAAGTTCAGTTTTCATGCTCAGAGATCAGAGTGTGAATTTTCACCTCTGACTCCCACAAATGCACTGTGGCTTGTCTGAATGAAAATGTATTGCTTGAACTAATATATCAGATAAAATGCTCTGGAGATGACTGCAGTCGAGAGCCCAGAATTAAAGGAACTGCAATATGCTCTTCAGTAAAGCAAAAACAAATCTAAATGCCTGGAGAGGATCCAGGCAAAGGTTTTGATCTGACGACATTCGAGGCCGCAGTTGGAGATGTGTTTCTCCTTTGTGTTAAACACAAATGCTGAATTATATTCATTACTTGCTTTCGAGGCTGCAGAGAAAACCAATAAAATATTAAATTGTTTTCATTATAGCAGCTCTGAGTGATATCGAATCCCTGCAGATGGTGTGTAATAAACTTATTTCTTTGTTATTAATCTACTGATGCTCTCACTGGCCATCCTGAGGGAGATGGCCTAGGAGGAGATCCTAACCAAGGTTTAGAAAGCCAATCCAGTATAGTTCATTCTGACTGTTGCAGTAGAAGTCTTTCATTTCCTGTCAATCATTTCTGACTACTGCAATTTTACCTAAAGATGCAGGAAAGTATTTCTGTGTGAAACCATCTCAAATAAATTAATAAAATGATGAATTTTGGAGAACAAATAATAAATAAAAATTGAGCATAGCCTTTTCCTGAACCTCTTGTCAATGCCAAGTCCATTCCCAAGATCATAAAATCAATTCAAAATCTGGCATTATAAACAAGTAGTTTTCATTGTTTTCCCCTTCATACTTCTTTCATCTCTTGAGCATCTTATATCACCACATTTCCTAATATTTTTGTTGAGAAAGCAAACAAATTTAGATATTCTGTTTTAACTTTGCACATAAACCTAAATGCTCAAATATCATGTCCTCTTATTCATAATCAAAAAAAGTTCTGGGAGTAATTGGTGGGAGCAACATGCAAGCAAATGGAATGTCAGAAAAGTCTGTTCTGTAAGCTTGGGCTGGTGCCGTTAGCCCCAGGGTAAAAGTAGCCTATTCCAGAATGAGAAGGCATGCGGCCATAGAGATTCCTGGTATTGATGTCCAAAACCAAACTGAATGCATAATGACAACAGTTTGCATCTTTGGATGAGCTAGAACTGCTCTCTAAATATGGGGTAAATTCTCTTGGTTGAAAAGGAAGAATCCAACTTGGGAGAACTCCATTAATCAGTCTATATGTGTTGATTGCCTACAGTGTAATTTTTGTGCTATTCTCCAGAGTGTGGAGGTTGTCAAAAGAGAATGGCCTGATCCTGCCTAAAGCAACTTGTGAACTAGTTGGGAAAATAGAACAAACATCCATGAAAAATTAGAGAATAATCAAATGCTAATGTATGCCTTCTGACTTTAAGTGTAGTAAGAATTCTTAGAAGGGTAGGATCAGTGTATGAAGAAAGAATTGGGAAAGGTTTCTTAGAAGACATTGAAGCTGGGGTTTTAAGAAGAGGTATGAAGGAAGAAACATTTTCAGGCCAAGGAAACACTATGTACTTCAGCTGGACCATGACACACGTGTCAGAGAGGCATAAGTAATATGATGGTAGGAAAGAATTGAAATAAAGAGGGAAATGTATAGCAGGGCCATACTGTTTGGATATGATACCGAAAAAAGAAAAACATATAAAAGATTCTGAGCTAAGGCCTGATAAAAAGCATTACTTTTCAAAAAGTATTTAGTTACTATGCATAGATTGAAGTTAGTTGACGTAGGATTTTAAAAGACTTTTAGTAAAGATCAAGAAACTAACCCTTCTCTAAAAGTGAGTGAACTAGTGTAAAAGGATAAAAATTCATATATTCCATGTATTGATCATCAAACTCTGATCCTTCAGGGGTCACAAAACTATTCCAGAAATTGGTATCAAAGCTTTAAATTGTTTGGTTTTGAGTTTTGCTAAATACTCAAAACCAAACTAGTTTTAATCTAGCTTTGATTAATTCAGTTTTGATTCCTGACTCTGCACTTATATATGTTTGTGCTTAACCAAGAAACATAGCATCTTTAATCTATATATGTTTCTCACTAGCTGGGCAAATCATGATTTTAAGATGACCACCAATGGCTCTCCCTCTTCTATAATTCCTTTCTGTTGAATGTGAGCAGAACTATGAACAGGATAAGGAACCACTCCCATAACTATTTTACACAGGAAAGAAAAATTTATATATGGAACCAAGTTATCAGTAGTTGATTTCTCAAAGAAAAGTCATGCAGATTGGTTTATTCTCATCACCATAATTCTTTAAGAAGATCACAACGAAGGAAATCCAAGACCTTTAAAGTGTGAGAGAATTTCTCTTACCAGTCTTAATGCTGCCTGCAGTTTTAAGTACTTAAAACTTGGACAAGAGCAGTGAGACTCAGATGAGATGACAATTCTTTTTTTTTTTTAATTTTTATTAGTGACAAACCAAGAGGTACAGTTGTAGGCTTACAAATTTTTGTGCTTGGGCTCAATTATACAATGATTAAGTACCCATCCCTTCACCAGTGCCCATTTTCCACCACCACGGATCCCAGTATCTCTCCCACTTCCCATCCCCCCATCCCACCCTGCCTCTGTGGCAGGGCATTCCATTTTGTGAGATGACAATTCTTGTAGATACCTTGATACAGTTTCTGAGACACTCAGCCCCGAATTTTGATATACAGATTAGATATTGTTTTATATTACTTGTGTTTGGTGCAATTTGTTATGTGCTAATATATAAGTATATTAAAAATAAAGACGTGACTATGAGAAAATGAGATGAGAGAACATGAAAACTGAATTTAAAGTGTTTAGTACTTTGCCTGGCATGTTGTAATTATGTAGTAAATAAAAGTTATTTCTATCATTATTGTTCTATTATTTATTTATGTATAACCATGCAGTAAGTCGGAAAATTATCTAAATTAAGAGAAACTGATTGAATTGAAGCAAGATCAATAAAGGAACTTACATTCAATAAGTAAAGCCTTTAAAATGTACAGCCAGTCTCTCAAATGAGACTCTGTGAGCCGAAAGATAATGGAAGAATATAACACAAAAATGAGATGAACACCTCACTAAGTATATTCTATACTAGTAGATTATCATTCATATTTGAAGGAAGAATACAGAGCTTCATGGACAGGCAACCAGATTTCCAAGAAATGTTAAAAGTCTGTTCCATGTCTTCCATGGAGGTAGTTTGTAGGGTGGGAGTGAACCTCGGGACATTGGTGGAAGGAAGGGGACACTGTTAGAGGGAGTAATGTGGGAACACGTTATACCCAGAATAGTTCTTTTACAAACAACTTTGTAAATCATGATGTCTTAATAAAAAGTCATTGTATCACTGTCATCCCATTGTTCATCTATTTCCTTGAGTAGTAACCGATAACATCTCCATTCATCCCAGCCTTGAGATTTTAGCAAGTGCCATATTGGAGGCTCTTTCAGGGTGAGGGGAATGAGATCCATCATTGATACTGGGTTTTGTTACCACATACATTGAATACGCCACGGGGAACGTGCCAGAGTCTGCTGTACTGGCAGGATACTCTTGGAGCCTGACAGGTTCTCCAAGAGCTAAAACTAGATAATAAGAGGTTGTGTGGCTGCGAATGTGGCCACATGCATCCAGGAGCTTGGTTTATAGTCTCTGGATCTGACCGGTGATGGAATTACACGGTGCCAGGGGCAGTTGGTGAGTGTAACTGTCTAGCTACTGGAAGATGGGGGATCTGGGTGGAGGAGGCCCAGTACCGATCCGAGTAGGCTTGGAGAACTCAGCCCTGGGTCCCACACACCTGGGTTCCTCTGCCAGTTCCTTCATGCATTAGCCTCATCTGTGTGTGAAGAGTGGTCTTAAGCATGGCTGTGGCTGGGTTCCAGAGGTATTCAGCTGCCAGGGCTGAAAACAGTTAATGAAATTATATGAAAAAAAAGGAGTAGTAGAAAGGGATGAAGAAAGTCATAATGATATTTCTGGGCCTCTCTGAGTGTATCTCCTAGATTAATTGAACACTCTCTTCATGTTAGTAAAGTGTTCATTGTTTGGTTAGCTCAAACTATCTGATTATTTTAGTTGGAACAATGAAGCACAATTTTCACTACATCAAAGCCACACATCCACAGTTATAATGTATTTGGCATCATCCAGAGTAAGTTACTAGAAAAAAAGTATTAATGCAAATTGTTAATATAAAGCCTTTGCAATCTTACATGTCAAATGACCTGTACAAGGATAATACCTGTGCAGTCAGGAGCAACGCTAAAATATTTAGCAACCACATACATTGTAAGCAGCCATCATGCGTGCTTATGCTATAGAACTAAATGTCGATGTCATGTGCATTGTAAAAACTTAGTTTATTCAGCATTAGGTGACAATGAGTTTCCTTTATGGGTTAGTCATCATGCTGAAAGATGGGACCTCAAGATGGAATATACTGTCAAGGACCTCATAGTCTAATAAAGAGAGCAAAAAAAGAAAGTTATCAATGACAATATAGTGATATAAATACTACAATAGAAACACGTGCTGGAAATCACAGATTCAGACAACTAAGATGAAGGGAAAAAAATTTGATGGCCCAGTCTCAGCTAGAAATAGAAATTGTGTGCTACTTGGAGCTAGAATTCATTCTTTAGACCAGGTAAGTAAGAAGTACTCAGGTTTTTGGAGGTGGGTCTCTAATGCAAGGGTACAATTCTTCCCACTCTGAGAAAAGTGATAATGGCATAATTTGTTGAAAATGGCTGGAGTGAAAAGAGAATGGAAAGACCAGAGAACAAAGGGCCACATGAAGGAGTTTGGTTTTTATCTGATGACATGAAAAATACATTAAATAGATTAAGAGAAGTTAAATTTTTATTTTCCAAAACAATTCTAATGACACAGTGCATAATAGTTTAGAAGCAGTCAAATTAAAAGCAGAAATGTCAGTTGGGGTGACATTGTGGTCACATAGGAGAGGAGCAATAATGACTTGAATCAAGATCATTCTGATGATGTTTTGTAAAAAAAGGCTAATTAAAATAATTACATATAATTAAATATAAATAATTAAATATAACCAAATGGAGTGAATAAATTATTAGATATAGGGTTGAAGACATGCAAAAATGAGAATGACTTACAGTATGGGTTTGCTAACAATGTGGATGTATGTGTAATTTACAAAAACAAAAATAATAGAGCAAAAGAAGATAATGGTGGGTATGCTGCCTTTGTCCAGGAGGAGAAAAATACAATTCCAGGTCTATAAGTTGAATTTTTTTTTTCTTTTTGGGTCACACCCAGCAATGCTCAGGGGTTGGTTAATCCTGGCTTTTCACTCAGAAATTACTCCTAGCGGTTCTTGAGGGACCATACGAGATGCCGGGGATCAAACCCGGGTCACCCTTGTGCAAGGCAAATGCCCTACCCGCTGTACTATCTCTCCAGCCCTTGTAAGTGGAAATTTTATCTAGAAGGGTACAATATATCATTTTTTTAAAAAATCATTCTAATTTTTAGACAAAATAAAGCCAGCTCTTTACTTCAAAAGATTTTAAAGAGGGGCTGGAGCAATAGCACAGCAGGTAGGGCATTTGCCTTGCACACTGCCAACCCATGTTCGATTCCCAGCATCCCATACGGTCCCCTGAGCACCGCTCCAAGAGTGATTCCTGAGTGCAGAGCCAAGACTGTACATCGCCAGGTGTGACCCAAAAAGCAAAAAATAAAAATAAAAACAAAAGATTTTAAAGAATATTAAAGGCCCTCTGGAAAACAATATTGCTACAATAGAAATATCAACATTTAGATGGTGGCACTCTGGTTGAGTATAGATTTTTACTTGTCTAGGAATTTAAACCCAAATTCGTAACATTGTGGGAGGAGAGAGAGAAAGAGCATCCTATTAAGAAAACTGCAAGGGATACTGTAAGAAAGGAGGAAAGCCATAAATCAGCGGAGAAATCCTTGTCTAATCTGTGTCATATGATGCAAAGATACCAAATACGATGTAGCTGTTGGTCTCTGTAATTAGAAAATGATATTGGTGAGTTGAGAAATGAGGCTGTGAGCCATCAAGAAAGGGACACTACTTTCAAGAAGTTCTGTCCGTTGAGAGGCACACACTATGCTAGGCCCACTGAAAGAAGGATGATAAAATATGGGTGGGTTCCTATTTCAAAAATTTCCTTATGAAATAAAACACATTGTGTTTCTATGTATATGGGACTGTACGAGTCATCTATATGAATGCTTATCACAACTTTCAGTCGAAGTAAATATGTTTTATACTCCGGCATTCAGGCAATGACTGATGATATAAGGAAAATACCATTTGGATTTAGTGTAAGTAATGGAAAGGGAATGGGCTGCGGAGTCAAGTTGACTTGAATCTACATTTTTCATATAATTCTCTATCTGTGGAATATTCAGATGGAAACTAAATTTATTTATCTTTAAAATAAATCTGATGATAAATAAATCTGGGGGTTATTAAAAACATGCAGATAAATACCTCGGAGTATAAGTAATAATTATTTATATATATATACATATCAACAGATTTGGTGATGTCAGCTTTTGTGAGAGACAATTTGAGATGTGAGATTTAACTAGACTATAATTTTCTCCTGGGCACCACATAATAGAATGAAAATGTACCCTCCCTGTACGCCCCTAAGTACCATTATCATCCCAGGAAGAGGCAAGGCAGTCTTACAAGGTTTGGCTATCAGTTATTATAGCTTTAGTTTGCACAGTAAAATTATTTCATCTTTTAAGATCATTAGACAAACAGTATGCTCTTTATTTAGATAGAGTAAGTCATTCATCATTCAGAAAAGACATCCGTAGCTGTTTTATCAGACTCATCGTAGTAAAGCTTGCTGTGCTAGTTGTTTGTGTTCCTACAGCGTTTTCTTTCTGTCTTGGAGAGGTCAGTGAGAGAACTGGGAAACAAAATGACAATTTAGAGGCCTCTATAAGCTCTGGATCTGTTTTTTACAATTTAACATATAAAAGTGATTATATCAAATGAAATTAAATGCATTGTTATGGGGCATTTATGACATCTCATTTAAAGAATTGCTGGGAATCCTTTAGAGAGCTCTTATTTCCAACCACCAGCCTGTATCATGAATAAAGCCTCTGGTATGGTACTTAGCAACTAATTAAGCTAAAAAGACAAATATGAGGCTTTTACATTTTTAATTTAAAAGCTTCTAAATGTAATTGTTTTTATAGTGCTACCAAAGTACAGTGCAGCAGTCTGTATTTTTAAGCCTCTAATTTCATTATCATAATTAATTTTGTATATAAAAAGGTCTGTCTAGGGGTAAGAGATATATTATTATTTTTCTTAAACAAATTTGTTAAACATCATGGTTTACATAGTTGTTTATAATACAGTTGCTTTAGATATTCCAGCATTCGGTGTTCTGACACCAATCCCACCACCCATGTGATCAAGCAAAAACAAATATACATGGTCTTTTTCAAACTCACTACGCTTCTACTAAGCTGTTAATACCATGTAATATGGAGAAGACTTCACGGCCACATGCTCCAGGAGCTGTGAAACTGGACCATTTGTTTATATGTTGACGGAGGTTGGGTGTAAAAATATGGAACCCTTCACAAATTTGCATGTCATCCTTTTGCAGGAGCCATATTAATCTTCTCTGTATCATTCCAATTTTATTTTTATTTTAGATTTTGGGATACACCCCACTATGTTCGGGGGGTCCTTCTGAATCTTCACTCAGGAATTACTCCTGGTGGTGCTCAGGGGACCTGAGTGCTGGGGATTAAACTCAAGTTGTCCACATGGAAGGCAAGTGCCCTACATGCTGTACTATCTTTCTGGCCCCCATTCCAATTTTATGTACTGCCATAGAAACTAAATGTTTGTTTGTTTGTTTTTAAATGTTACATTTTGTTTTAAATGTTAATTATGGTACTGGTTGTCATTGAAATTAAATGTTATTCTAGTGTAATTTTTTTCGGCAATGAATAATTTTTTTTTCTTTTGAGTCACAACGGGCGATGCACAGGGGTTATTCCTGGATCATGCACTCAGGAAATACTCCTGTGGTGCTGGAGGCACCATATGGGATGCTGGGAATCAAACCTGGGTGGCCACGTGCAAGGCAAACGCCCTACCCTCTGTTCTATCGCTCCAGTCCCTAATTTAATTATTAAGTAATTTTGCCCAAATATAATTCAGACATGAAAAATTTCAGTTCATAAGGCCCTTGCAAGCTATAATTTAAAATGCCTCTCTATTTTATCCTTATAATTTTTGAATGGGCTGAAGTGATAGCACAGTGGGTAGGCTATTTTCCTTGCACATGGCTGACCTGGGTTCAATTCCTCCACTCCCCTCGAAGATCCCGGCAAGCTACTGTAGGTATGGCAAACCCTACCCGTGACGTAGTCAATATGCCAAAAACACTAACAAGTCTCACAATGGAGACATTACTGGTGCCCAAGCTAAATTGGTGAACAACAGGAGAACAGTGGACCGTGCACATTTTGCTCAAGCATAATTGATGAACAACAGGAGGACAGGGGACAGTGGACTCTCTCTCTCTCTCTCTCTCTCTCTCTCTATATATATATATATATATATATATATATATATATATATATTTCTTGGAGACCCTGGCAAGCTACTGAGTGTATCCCACCTGCAGTAAGCTCCCCATAGTGTATTCAACATGCCAAAAACAGTAACTATGACAGGTCTCATTCCCCTGACCCTGAAAGAGCCTCCAATCATTGTTAAAGATGAGTAAGGAGAGGCTGCTAAAATCACAGGGCTGGGAGAAATAGAGACGTTACTGGCACCCATTTGAGTAAATCGTAGAACAACATGGTGAGTGATAATTTTTGAAGATGATAAAAATCACAATCAAATGGTCTCACTGAGTTATGTTGGGGTGCTTTTCTAGCCATCAACTGAGTAGAACGTTTCTTGCAGGTGTCTGTTTCACAGGAAAAAGTGCATGAGTTGGACATTAGCAGTCAGGATATCTTCAAAGCCTGTCTCCTCAATCTATGACCTCACCAGTGATGATTAGCAATTTCATCTCTACCTATTAGATGTGGTTTGAGTGATACCCAGTGATGGGACAGAAAGGAAGCCAATTAACACCTAATCTGTTAAAAAAAAAAAACTATGCACGCTGAAGGTTGTGTGTTCGAGGGCTCTCTGGATGGCTCTATCTCACTGCAGGTGTTCGGTGCCTTAGAGCCACTGTGTGTGGCCTCCATCCGGGCGGCTGTTGGCCAAGGGCAGAAGAAGGAAGAGACAAGGGCCAGGCCCGTTGATCTTTGTAGCAGTTTATTACAAGGAAGTTTATCCCATAGAAGAAATTTATGTTATGGAGGGCCTAAATTCACTCAAGCACATGTTCTCCTTGCTAATCTCTCTTTGGTCCATTTTGCAGCCTTGCTCTCTCTCTCTCCAGCTCTTTAGTCTCTCCAACTCCCCTGCAGTCTGGGCTGACACTCCAACCAGTCAGGTAGCCAAATCAACATAAGAAAACCCTTCCTGGGGGCCCACCTAAAAGGTATTCTAAAGCCCATCCTGACTGCCCCAGGCAAAATACCTCCTTAAGGTGTTTTTCTCTTTTCCTCAGTCCAATAAAGTATCAACTATCAACTATTCCTGAGGCTATGCAGGAAGGAAAGAACAGTGTTATCCTGAACTAATCCAAGTCCTTTATTCTACAGAGGAGCAAACCAGCATCCAAGAGTAAGTAATGAAACATGCATGCCCTAACTTGGGGAGAGAAGAGGGGTCAAAGTCCAGTATAAATGTCATTATACTAAAGCTGTATTGCTTGGGATTTGGTTCTTAATAGAGCAGTTGCCTTACCTATATTTGGCCTAGGTTTGATACCTTGAAAACAGAATAAAAGAATAAATAAAATTAAAAAGATGTGGGGTCTAAGAGATAGTACATGGGGTTTAGGTACTTATTTGTCTTGGATGCTGCTGATCCTGATTCAAATCTGGTACCACAAATGATCCCCTGAGCAATTCAAGGTATTACTCCTGAACATAGAGTC
The DNA here is from genome assembly GCF_029834395.1 of Sorex fumeus. Classification (NCBI taxonomy): domain Eukaryota; kingdom Metazoa; phylum Chordata; class Mammalia; order Eulipotyphla; family Soricidae; genus Sorex; species Sorex fumeus. Next base: position 65,095,121 of record NW_026606059.1, read on the forward strand.
AGAAATACTCCTGAGCACTTGTAGTTGTGGCCCTCAAACCCCAAATAAACAGGTAAAAAAACATGTCTGCAACATCCAAGTTTATATTGAAATTGTAATGCAGCATCTCTTTAGGGGAAGAGGAGGGGTAATAACTTATCTAGAATTTTGTTCATTTCTTTGTTCAAGATTGGATGCTTAGGATCACAGAATTCTTCATTTATCATTCTTTTGGATGCTTGCTGGGTACTCAGAAGAAGTGTATGGTATGTACAAGGGAAAATAATAAAGTTTGTAGAAAACTAATAGCAGCATCACATCATGATATGTTTATTGGTAGTTTTAAAATCCTACGATTGAAATTATAAATAGCCATCTTGAAACTTTATTTTATTAACACTGATTCTGTTCAAAGAAAATAAAATGCCTCCAAGTTTCCTGATACCATATACTTCAAAGATCTTAAATTGGATCAGAGCTGAAATAACACATTTCTGATTCAGGAACAACTTGTCTCCCTATGCCTAAAGTTCATATACTCTCCCTGAGAAATCTCATTCGTCAACATGATTGCATTGACAATTGATCTTTGTACTATTTAGGAATACTTATTTTTAACACAGCAAATGGGCAGCAGCAGTTAAATATTAAACACTATTTAAATTAGGGCATAAATATAACTATGCATTATTCAGAATTGAGATAAGCTGATATTCAAATCAGACAGAAGGTCACTGCCCCTTGGTGATCGTCCTCTCAAACTCAGGCAGTACCCGTTCTGTATAATGAAGTCAGCTCTTTGGCAGAAAGAATTTGCATCCAGATAGGGAAAAGGGACACATCATCTGTTTTCAGCATAAGCACTTTGTGCTGGTTTGATCTGTTTCAGTGAGCAACATGAGGATTAATCATGCTGTCTCTGTATATGCATATTCAGAATGGGCTTTTTCTGGGAATTTCCCCTCATCAAAGAGTCACAAAGTTATCTCCCACTTGGTTCCAAAAGCATGACCTCTCCACAATGACGGTGCACATAGATCAGGTATTTGCTTCCTCTTAGCTCAACTTTCACATTCTACTTTGCCTTTGCTTGACAGGGGGAAGGAGCTCTAATCAGAATTAACAATCTGTCTTGAAGTTAGGCCTGTTGACATTGCTAAACAGAGGTGGGAACCCAAGAGGTACAATCTTTATGGCTTGATGCTCACATGGTTTTCAATCAGTTCCTGAACATACCCTAGGTGTAAAACAGTTTCTCCCAGTGTTGATTTATTGAGGGTTATTCCTTTGTTTGCAGCTCTCTATGTCCTACTCATGACAATGGTAGTAGGATGATTAACGTGATTATTGCCTGTCTTTGTGACTTGAGTAGTTAAATTCACTTTTAGATATGGAATTAGGTCATTTTTCCTCAAGGGTACTTAGATGTGCTTTTAAAAATAAATTATGGCCAAAAGAAAATTTGCTCTATAGGTTGATATCCTTGGTGATTTATAACCCATGAGTGCCACTCTTAAAAATAGCAATAAGTGAGTAGTTGTTGGCATCTTCAAAAGTAGTAGATATTGTATGACCAATCTCATTTCTTTGGAGCTCTCTCTCTCTCTCTCTTTCTCTCTCTCTCTCTCTCTCCCCTCCCTTTCTCACTCTCACCTATTATGGGAGAATTTATGTTAATTACTGAATTGTCTGTTCCTGTGGGATAAATCATTTCAATATTATTTCTTTTGTTTTCTTTTGTTTTGTTTGGGGGCCATAACTGGTGGTACTCAGGGATTACACTCGGCTCTGCATTCGGGAATCACTTCTGGTGGGCTCAGAGAATTACATAGAATTGGAGGCATCAAACCCAGGTCATCTGTGTGTGAGACAAGTGCCTTACCCTTCATGCTCTCTCTCTCTCTTGCTATCTCTCTCATTCTCTCTCGCTCTCTCTCTTTCTCCTCATGAATTATATATTTACCGCCCTCCACAATAGAAATGAAGAATTTTTAATCTGCCAACTCTATTAAGCCCAGAAACTTTGGACTTTTGGGAGCTTGCTAGTCTGATGCAGCATCACTTCTCTGTAATTCAAATTTTGATTTAAAAATAAGGTAAGATTATCATAAAAACTAATTTTTATAAATTCTTCTTTTTCAGTTTACAGAGGACAGGACTTTTTCATTCGAGATCTTAGCTTTTAAACTCACAATATCTTTGTGCAATAAATTCATCCACAGATACCTATTTATTAAGTCACTAAGAAGGAAAGCAGAGGTAATTACCAAAGCCTTATGGCATCATTATTATAAGAAGTAGGGGACATTAATTACAGAATTACAATAAAAATAACATGAGTTGTGATTGAAACTGTGAAGGAAAATTATATATCACGTAGTAAGAGGATCAACATAACCTTAGATATAGGTAATAAGGAATAAAGAATAGACAATATAAAGATATTTAATATTGGGTAGAATGTGACCTGTCTCCTCACTGAATAACTAGATTTCTCAAAAACAAGTAACCATAAGTAAAGTAAAGTAAAGCCCCCCCCCCCTTTGATCATCGATTTGCTCGAGCGGGCCCAGTAACATCTCCATTGGAGACTTTGTTGTTACTGTGTTTGGAATATCGAATACGTCACGGGGAGCTTGCCAGGCTCTGCCATGCGGGCGAGATACTCTCGGTAGCTTGCCGGGCTCTCTGAGAGGGGCGGAGGAATCGAACTCGGGTCGGCCATGTTGGCCGCGTGCAAGGCAAACGCCCTACCCACTGTGCTATCGCTCCAGCCCAGAAAAATTATGATGGATTTTCTTATTTTTATGAAGTATTTTAATTGATGAGTTAATAAAATAATGGAACAACAATTCACCAAATAAGTTATAATGACGAATTTGTTATTATGAGATTGCTTATTCAAGTTTTCACAAGAAATACAGAATAATATTCATGGTATACTTTAGAGAGGTTCTTGCATTTGTAATGTGATATTAGATAATTAAGGAAGTTTAAACTATGTTTAGGTTTATTGATATGATATGTGATAACATTTAGTGATAATCACATTATAAAAAATTCTTAAATATACTTTTTGTAAATTTAGACAAATACTAAAATATGCCCTATAACAGAATAATTTCATAGTGGCTTTGGAGGTAGATTTGAGAATTTATTGATTGTATTAAGGCACCATGATTTATGGTTATTCTAGTGGTTTCAGATATATAGTGTTCCAACACCAATCCCACCACTCGTTCAACCTGACTCCATCAATGACCCTTTGTTCCCTCTAACCTCAGAGCCTGACTCCTTGATAGGTCCATTATTAACTTTAGTTATTATAGTTTGGTTCTCATGCTTATAGTTTTTCTGGCTCTCTGGATATACACATATAACACAGTGGTCTCACAGTTGATGATTTACTTAACAGTTACACTGTTTGTTCCTGATGTTGGCAGCCAATAGGTACAGGTGTGTGGTGTGTGTGTGTGTGTGTGTTTATGTATGTGTATGTGTGTATGTGTGTGCATGTGCGTGCATGTACACACATGCACACATGCACATGCATGCATGTGGATGTATGTGTGTTGAAATATTATTTTCCTAAAGCAGAAAGACCCATAAGCAAAAGTATAGGAAATCGAAAAAATGTTTATCCTTTTCTCAACAATTTAAGATCAAAGGTGAGGCTTTTCCCATCACATATGGATTTTGTAGCAATCCTTCATGAACTTAATATTAATTAATTTATCTGAATTAATTTTCACCAAGGTATTGGCTAAACTTGTCAGTGAATAATAAACCACACAAAATCATTACAAGCAATTTTTTTTTCTAGGCAAACTTTAACAATAGGGTTGAGAGGGGCCAGAGAGACAGTACAGTAGAAAAGACACTTGCCTTACACACAGCCACCTAGGATTCCATCCCTGGAACCACATCTGGTCCCAAAGTGTGATCCCTGGGTGCAGAGCCAGCAGTAAGCCCTGAGAACTCCCAGGTGTGGTTCCTAAAAGCAAAACCAAAACATATCAAAACAAGTAAAACAAAACAAAAAGATACCAAAACAAAACAAAAAGCAGAAAAAAGTTAAGGGGTTATAGCTTATAACTCATTTGACTCATTTGTGTGAGATGCTCAGTTACATCACTATCTCTCTCTCTCTCTTTCTGTCTCTCTCTTTTTCTCTCTCTCTCTCTCACACACACACACATACACACACATGCAATGGACAAATAGACATAGAGTTGTGTGCAAAGACAGACATAAAGACAATTGGACTGTTGGAAAGGGCTGATACAGTAAGATGTGTGGACCTCTATCTTTGCCTCATCTTCAAAATACCACTTAAGTGCTTAAGAAAGCAGTTGTGATTGATTTCCTCTTTTGCCTTTCTCTAAGAGAAAGCAGGAGAATGTGGAAAGAAAATTTTAGAGGGTACTCATATGACAAACTAGATTTAAGGTTATAACCTTTTATCATTGTGTTTTCTTAGACCAGTTCTCCTGTTCACCTAAAGTACATTAGTCCCATTTTGTATAAGTTGACTGATTATACCTTTCACAAAAAGCAGAGAAGTCATATTTTTAAAAAATCTTTCTATCTGAGGAACTTAATCCTGAAGTGTCTCCATTTTATATTACAATCTATTAGAATTTTAACGTCACTGATTGGCCTTTATTGTTGATCATGAACTCGTTAACCATATATTATAATGATGTAATGGAAGGGCTATGGGTTTAAAGCTAGAAGACAATATCATAGAATTTGACTTTGGGAATTTTATCATTTTAAGACTTGTGGTCTGTTTTTCTTTAGCACAGCGGTAGGGCCTTTGCCTTACAAGCGGTCAACATGGCCGACCCAAGTTTGATTCCTCCGCCCCTCTCGGAGAGCCCGGCAAGCTACCGAGAGTATCTCGCCAGCACGCAGAGCCTGGCAAGCTACCCGTGACGTATTCGATATGCCAAACACAGTAACAACAAGTCTCATGATGGAGATGTTACTGGGCCCGCTTGAGCAAATCAATGAACAACGGGAGGACTGTGACCATGACCGTTAGTAAGAAAAATATGTTATATTACACATAAAATAGTATTGAGGGTTAAATAAGTGTGTTCGACATAAAAGAAGTCATCCTGTATCCCTATGAATTCTTCATAAACTAGACAAATAATTATCAGAATTTTAAGAGAAAGATATAAAAAGTTTATTAGTAATATTATATCTCCTTAATGGATGGGCAAGGGGGAAAAAACCCTAAGCAGTTCACTCACATGGTTCCAGAAACTACCTTTAAGAATGCTGGCTAGAAGAGAGAAAAATGGTAAAAATAAAGAGAAAGCTAAGTATGATGGTTACTAAAGGAACAACAACAACAAAAAGAGCATGCAGATGTAAATTCCAATAGGGAGATGAAGTTTTCCAGAGAGATTCCCTTAAGGGAAATATTTACCCCTAAGTATCCTGTTTAAAGGTCACAACTATTCTGTTTTTAGGACACCTCCCTGGAAATTAATCTTTCATCAGGGTCGTACTTGGTGGTGGCATCTTTTTGCTCCTTTATAAGTTAGAGTTTGTGTATCAGTTGGAACATTTAACTAAATCTCACTCTTAAGTGACCTCCCCAAATGCAGTCATATTTTCCAAGGCTCACTATTCTGTATTTATCATATTATGAAATTTTTTGCTATTTCCCCTTAAAAATCATCATCTGAAAATATCCTTATTAAGTAATATTTTAAAATAACAAGTGTTTTGAAAGTCAATCTGGAGGTGATTTTTCTGAAACTCTCCTCATCTTTTTATAACTAGTTTTATTTTTTTCTACAAATATTATTTCTTTTAAATAGCACATTTTCTAGACCATAAGTTTTCTGTGCAGATACTGTTTTATAAATTTTTACCATAAACTTTTGTAATAAATTAAGAGCTGGTAATTTGAGATACTCAACTCTTGACATTTAATAGATTGTTCTTACATGAATATACTTGTTTGAAAGTGGGACTCTTCAGTAGGGATTTATATATTCACAAAAAGTTCGGTGGTCTCCAAAGTGCTTGTATTATTGAAATCCAAAGTTAGAACTTTTATATGTATTCTGGGTTCTCTTTTCTCAAAAATGTCTTTAATATTCTCAGAAACAACTTAATATTTATACTACAAGCCAAGTGCATCAAAACCAAATAAGTAAGTAGAACTATTCTGAATGGGTCATTCATGATACTTTTCATTATTACATTCTTATTCAGATTTTTTTTAAAAAAAGGTTGCCATTTTGACACAATCCAGAAGTACATATAAGGGCAACACTAGTAGTCTCAAAACTGTTTTGATTAATGCCATCATTAGAGGAATATGTGCCTAGTTTCTAGTTGGAAGTCTCTGAAGTGAATAATGCTCTGGTCATTGCATAAATCTTTATATTCTTGTTTAGCAAAATTAAAATCACTGCTTTTACTACCTCTGCAATATTTGATTTCCAATATAAAAGAATTAGTCATGTAATTGATTGTATTGGAGAACTGAAATGTATGATGTCTTGAAGAATATATTAATCCTTATTTTTAAGAGTGTATTCATTAGTAGAGATGGCAAACTGAAATTGGAGAGGACCTTAGTGTTCTCCCACACAGATTTTACCTACTTTTTCTTTTTTATACTTTTATCTATCAAACATAATGTGACTCAGTAAAAAAATAATAATTTTAATGTAATTGAGTTCCATGCTTAAAGTTTGAAAATTAATGCTTACAAAGTTCTAAATGTCATTAACTTCCTGAATGAGAACCTTTATAGAGTTCACTTTAAATTGGTTGCTTTTTTTCATGAGACAAATGAGAATTATTTTGCAAACAAAATACTGGCTAATAATGACACAAATGAGTCTCTCTAATATATTTATATCCCAATGAGTTGTAACAAGCCATTTAGTCATATTTGATTTCAGTTAGACTTTACAGTCTCATAGATGGTTGACAGTTTGGAAAGTAAGTGACAAATGATCACAGGCTAAATACGGATGTAATGTTATCTTTATATCTGGCACATCATTTAGATCATTTTAGGCAACATTCATTCCCCAGTATGAGTATGATATTGGCATTAGCACTTTATATTATTATTTGGTACTCACTTGATTCTAATTTTCTTTGCCAGAAACGGAGAACTATCATCTTTTGATCATAGTTTATCAACATGAAATGCATGATTTCTAGAGCTACCATTCATGAAAATGCTACCTCTATCTTGCCCTGGTCTTTGCTCAATCTGTTGGCAAGAAAACTTAACACTGAAGACCTAATGCAATAATGTTGACAAAACTCTGGACATTTGGTGTCACAGTAAAGAGAAAATCACAGTTTGTATTTTACATTGTTGGCTTTGTAACTTCAAGAATTGAAAATTACTCAGCTATCATCAGAATCAATATGACCATTCAGCCTCCTTCCCACTGTTGCTATCACACCCCACTCCCCTACTAGGTGGGTGAATTTTATTAATACTAACACAGAAGCATGGGAGTAGCAGAACATATGCATTCTTATCCATTTGGCAATAACTTAGTCATGACGGTTATAACTTGTAACTTAGTGGGGATAAAAAGATTTAAAGGGAAAAAAGATTTGGAGGGAAAAAGATCTGAGTTCAATTCATAATCATCTATCTTGAGACTTAGTGTGAGGATTAATCACCATAAGGTCAGACAAAAAATAACTTCTGATACTATTATTTTGATAGTGAACAAATTCCCATAAAACACTCAGGAGGATGACATGCAGCAATATATATTTTTGTGTCTGCTTTTAAACAAACTATTTTAATGTCACTCTTTAAAATAATCCATGATCCCATAGATTATGTTCTAGTTAGTAGAAACAGGTTTTTGTTTTTGTCTTTTTTTACTTCTGTGTTTTTCTTTTTCTTTCTTCTTTCTAAGCATCTATTTCCTACTTCGAATAGACATGATGAGGTATCAATATCTGAATAATTTTGTCTTAGATTTTTTAAGTTGCTTTTTGCCTAAACTAGTAAATTTCTTAATAAAATAGTTTATAGGGATGTTATTGATACTTCCCTCTTCCGTAGTTAAAAGAGGTTTTTGAAGTTTTTCTTGTTCTAATTTTTCCAAGATCTCTACATTTATCAACAGATACAAACAGATACAGTACAATGTTAGTGAAGGTTTTTTTTTAAAGTGAAAATATAGGTCCATTTGGGGCTGGAGCGATAGCACAGCGGTAGGGCGTTCGCCTTACAAGCGGCCAACATGGCCGACCCGAGTTCGATTCCTCCGCCCCTCTCGGAGAGCCCGGCAAGCTGCCGAGAGTATTCGATATGCCAGACACAGTAACAACAAAGTCTCCAATGGAGACGTTACTGGGCCCGCTCGAGCAAATCGACGATCAACGGGAGGGCCTTTATCTTATCTTATCTTATCTTATTTGTAAGTCAATTATATCTGAAACTATACTCAATTATCAGTTTGATCTTCTAGAAGATAAAAATGTGTGACATGTTTCTAAAATCTTGTATTCATTCAAACTTCTGAAGATAGAACTAGGGCTGAAGTAGAAAAACATTTCATCATCTTAGGTTGGTGGCTTCTTTTTCCTACACTGTGATGCTTCAGCTTTAAGCTCATTTTATAAGTTCTATTTGGACACTCCGTTAACCCTCAGGCCACAGAGTATTGGCAAACAGTTGATTTCCTTTTTTCTCATTGGCATGACTACTGTTCACAGCAGCACACCCTTCTTCTTTTGTTTAAATTGGCTGCAGTGGTTCTTGCTTAAGGGATTTACCAGAATGTGGTCATACCTGGGACTGAACTAAAATCAGGATAAAGGACTGGGAATGGGAAGGCCATAAAATGACCACTGAGTGGGTAACATTATTCTTTCAACTATTCAGAAAAACATATGCATACCATGAGATCTGACTTTCAGAGGTGGAAAAACAAACTGAACATATGGTAAAGTTAAAAATTAATATTAATAAATGGAAAAGCTATTTCCCCAGCAGACATTTCATTTTAAGATTGTCTTCCACTGGAATGATTTATTTGACTCTCTAATCTATTGAAATGGGCAATGGGCTGAAAATTGTAAAGAACACTTAAGGAAAAACCAAGAAAGTGATGACTATTATATTTATGAAGTATTTAGATTCAAATTCTGTTCAAAAGATACAAGGTTTTTGAAATAAAGTCTTCCCTGTATTCTGATTCCCAAATTAACATATAAAAATAATTCTTAGTACTGTGAGGCATCATTACAATTTATGCCTTTATTTATACATTTATGACGTTGAAATGAATTTTAGATGGAAAGGTAAGTAGATTTGACACTTGACAAACATACACAGACCAAGGCAATCCTAAATTCTAAAAAGTTTTATGAGTCTTTATTAAAGTGAGCACCTGAAAACTCAATAAATACAATAGCTAGACTTATTTTTACTCTTCTCCATATAGGTAACAGTTCTTAATTGTATGAATCTGAAGAAATTAAAGAATCATGGATTTCATGGTGAAGATATGTAATTTCAGCCTTTGCTGAATCTCTCGAGCATGCCCTTCCCTTTCCTGCCTTCCAACCTTATTATAAACAAATATTTCAAGCAATGCAAATGGTTTCCTTTTCTAACACCTATTTCTTATTGCCCTTGTTTTTTCCATTTAAGAGTCTCTTGACTTGTAACTAAAACCTATTGATTGATATGGCAATAGTACTGTAAAAGCAAACTGACTTTGACTGTTATTCATTAAAGATGTGAAAATATAAAATTGGTAGTAAGATGATCATAATTTTAAGGTATTAAAAAGTTATTAATTTCAAACAGCGTATTTTTATTTTTGTAGCTAATGAACTGATTTGGTGGTAAAGTATTTTCCAGGGGTCTCTACTGTTATTCACCCACTTTTTTGAATATCTGTGAAGCCACAACTATATTTCTAACAGTACTAAAAATGATTTTTATTTTTCACTCTTTCTCTCACAACTCTACAGTGTAGATTTTAAGAGGTTATGCAAGATTCAATAGTACTATCTTTCCTATGGATAATGATATGTATATTTGTAGATTCTAGTGTTTAAAATCGTCTTTTATAATTTAAAATAAAATAAGTATAACCCACCAGAACAAAACCTCTTTGAAGATCCTCAGTAGTTAAAATATGGAATAGGGTTCTAAAAAAATATTTAGAGAACCTCTGTGCTAGGCAATGTGTTAGTCAATCATAAGACAAAATGAGCAGCTATAAATGTTATCTAGGTTTCTTCCAAGCATTTTAAAATATAGCAGTTGAAACAGGAACACTCTTAAATCTATCATTTTCAGCTATCCACTCAGTTCACAGTTCATCATTTGGGTTTGATTGCTATGTTTTTAGAACTAAATCCTTTCTGTACTTGTATTTTAATCAACAGTTCTATGTAAATATAAGTGCTGGGTCTGGTGATAGGTTACACAAAATCTGTATATCTTAAGAGCTGTGTGTATTAGAATAGGAAATGTCTGCATGTACATTTTTGAGTCTATGCTGCTTGATAGTTGTGATAACTGGGATGGTGGAGGTTGCAAGATAAATATTCTTGAGCCAGAGATGGTATACTGTGGGTAAGGCTTTTGCCTTGAGCATGATTACTGGGGTTTGATTCTGGACACCACATATGATTCCCTGAGCACTTCCAGGAGTATCCCTGAGCACGGAGCCAGCAATAAACCCTGTGCCAGCTGGGTATGGCCCAAAAACCAGAAACAGAAAGAGCTAAATACTCTTATTTATTTAGGATGTGTTCCAACAGAAAACCAGCAGAGGAATCAGGAAATATATAGTACTGTGTATTTTTGTGCTGATTGTTCTTTGGTACTATGTATTTTTGTAAGATAACTATAAAATTTTTAATTGGAGAGTTCTGAATAAAGGATATATAAAGTTTACCAATGGAGTTACAGTTTTTACTAATAATTACTGAGATTTTTAAAAATTGTTTTATAAATGGAACTTAAATCTGTAATTGTAGGCTATTTTCTGTTTTCAATAAGCGTTTAGCCAAGGTCTAGACTGTATGTTGAGCACTTTGAATATACAGATAAAGAAACTGTAGCCCATTAGAGAGCTCAGAATTACCAACCAAAATTAATAGGGATAACAGTATTTAACTCTACTTAGCATCACTGAAAAACATTTAACAGAGGTTGTATAGAAGGTGTTAATGAAGAGAATGGTACTTTGAGCAAAGTGAGTATCACATATGACTTTTTACACTGTTAAAAGTCAGTGTGTATACCAGAAAGAACATGTGACTAGATTTGTGGATCATAGAAGAAAGTATATTATTTTTGTATTATAATAAGATAAAAAGAAATTTGTGAGCCATTTTAAGTTGTTTGAAATTTACTTAATCATTCACAAGAATTAAGCTCCCAAGGGTCTGACTGACTAGGCAAATTAATCATAGAGCAAGACATAATCTCCCTCATTTTATTTTCTGCAGTTCAGGGCTGGAGAGATAGCACAGCGGGTAGGGTGTTTGGCCTAGCACTCAGCGACTCGGACATCCTGGGTTTGATTCTTTCGCCCCTCTTGGAGAGCCCAGCAAGCTACTGAGAGTATCTCGCCTGCACGACAGAGCCTGGCAAGCTACTCATGACGTATTAGATATGCCAAGCACAATAACAACAACTTAGCAACTTAACAACTTAGCGTCTCACAATGGAGACGTTACTGGGCCCGCTTGAGCAAATCGATGAACAATGGGAGGACAGTGCTACAGTGCATTTTGTTTTCTAAATTTGAAATATGTATCTGTCTTTTTTATGGTTCTCTTCTTGTTCAGGTTGGAATACCTATATTAGTATCTCTTCTCAGTGGCTAGTTCAGTCACTTTATGTTGGCTGCTTCAAATCTGGCATGCTGGAAGCATTTACAGCACAGAAATTGGCAAATGTGACATATCAGACTGTTTCATTTCCTGTTGTCTTTTGTTTGTTTGCTCTTTACCGGCACATAACTATTTTTCTGCTTGATACATGTACAGAGAAATATTTTTCTACCTTTTCAAAATTGAACATGATGCCCAGTACATCTCAACTGCCAACCACAAAAACAGTAACTAACTCATGCTAATAGAATCCCCTGCTCACTATGGTAAAAAGAAATGTGAATGCCTTAACTTAAAGAAGATAACAACCATTCATTCAGCTCTGCCTACGTAGGCAAAGGAGGGGTGCATTACTTACAAACATCTCAAATATATGTATTTATATACACATAATAAAAAATCAAACATGTATTTATATCTATAGAGGAGGGTCATAATATTAGAAAGTAATTCAAAAAATAATAATTACCCATTAGCTTAATTACCATCTGCTTTTGTTGGAGGCAGTGAGAAGCCATTCAAGAATTTTAAGCAGAGCAACAATATGATGGGTTTTTATTTCAGAAAAGAAATCTGGAAGCTGTATGAAAAACAGATTGAAAATAACAGAGGCTAACAACATCAGCTTCTGTCATGGAGATGGTGAAGACTGATGATATGGTTTCAGTGGAGGGCAGTTTTGAGGGTGAAGTCAAGGTTGTATCCCCAAATAGACCAATTGCAATGGACTTCAGAATTGAGTACGTATTTCCTTGCAAGTTTTTCCCAAAAGCATATCAGGGCATAGTCAATAAAGTCATTGGGGACCCGTTTTCTCATTCGCATGTAAAATTCTCAAAGCAGACATCCAAGTGGTGGTGGGTCAAAAATAAATTCTGATATAATAAAGGGCAACATTAATATTGATTTTGCTCTCAAATTCCTTTGGAAAGAGCAAAGCAGATGTTAACATGGAAGATGGTACCGAGGTCAAGTTCACTGACATATTTGTTATTCAGATTTAAACCAGGATATTGGCAGATGAGTTTATCTGTTATGCTGCATACCTGGTGGCTATATTCCAACAGAGTGAAAAATTCAGAGCAAAACAAAAGTGCTTTTGAGTGTTGTGCTAAGTCAATGCAAATGGGCTTGGCAAGGATTTTCTCAGAAAGCTGCCCAAATTCCCCCTCATTGCTTCCTTCCTTATTGGTTTGGGTAAATAAAATATTTATGATTTGGTAATAAAATCTCCCAAATACTAAGTCCTTTCATATGTCCACAAGGTGTGGGAATCTTCAGAAGAAATGAAAATAACAGTACTTAGCCAAGGCCCTTAAATGGGATTGTGACACTCTTGAGTTTCATCCTGTTGTGGTTCTCCAACCAGCCTAGATTATTATGTAATTGAAGCAGACAGTTAAGGACATATAAAGTCTTTTGTTGAATTTTCCCTTTCAAAAAGTATCCAGACTGTCCTTGTAAAGGTAATCTCCACATAGAATATAATTTGATGTTTTATTTTCTTTTTCTCTGGGGCCAGATTTTCCAAGCCTTCAGACTCCTATGCACTTACTTAATGCCTTAATTTTCTATTGTGTAAAATGGGGTCAATATAGTGACCCCCTGATGCTAATGTTTGAGACTAAGCAGAAGAAAATGCATCTAAAATGCTTGGCAGAATGTCTGGTACATAGAGAGTATTTAGAAATGTTAACATTGTTGTCCTTATTATTAGTGTTATTGTTGCTTTAGATAGTAATATTTGAAAACTGGTGGCAGTTAATTCAGGTGCCCTGATAAAAACTCTAGGGAACTGAACTTTTAGCATTTTAGTATCATTATTTTTATAACATCTTTCTTGCTTTCCTGTTTCAATTAGTGTCTGGATTCCTACCATCTCTCTCTTAGGGATTGCAAGTTCTTTATTCTGTTGAGAGGCTGGGAGAGTCTAATGGTGCTATGACCATTCCCTATATGACACTTTAAATTTAGAACCTTCAAGGCCAGGGAACTCTAATTTTCATTGTATGAAATTAGAACAATTCTTTCACCACCTTATTACAACATGACCATGCTTAAGTGTAGTCCCTCTTTTAAAAAACTGTAACATGCCCCCTCTTCTGACAGTTAACTCAGGGTCATGTCCTATCTTTAATCTTTGTTTAAATTTATCTATGATGGCATAGATAATTTTGTCCCAGCTTTTGTTTCATCTAAACTATTGCTATTATCTCCATCAAGTGAGCACCTTTCCTTGAGCCAAGCACCAGTGTTAGATGCTATCTCACATTCCTGGCAACAGTGTTGATTTCCACCTCGGGTTTCATCAAAATCAGAGATCTAATGTGACTATTTAGGTTTATGTCACTGTTTCTGTTCATAGAACTGGGGTTTATTCTCTAGAATAGAAGTGCTCCCTTTCCACCCCAAGTAAATGTAACTTTAAAAAGAATTGACACAAGGTTTGAAGGCTTATCTTCCACAAACCTGCCTTTCCTCCAAATGCCAACTGCTCCATTTTTTTGCTCAGCTAGCAAAAAAAGTAAGGGATCCCCTGGCACTACAAAGGCTTGGAAATTCTCCAAGGAGACTCATGAGATTCACTAAAAGCACCATCCTTGTGAAAGCAGTTTGTTATGCTTTATTTTGGGGACACAACCTGTTGGTGCTCAAGCTTTTTCCTGGCTCTGCACACAGGATTCACAGCTGGAAGGCTAAGGGGACCGTCTGTGACACTGAGGATGGAATCTGGGTCCATTGTGTACAAGACAAGTGCCCTACCTGCTGTACTATTGCTGGGGCAATAGCAATTTGTCTGAACAGTACATGTGATCATTAGACAAAGCTTTTGAGGTAAAGCACTGTTGTTTATAGGTGCACATATAATACCAGACATGTGTCAAGCTCTTACCAGGGAAACTTGATTCAAGTCTCAGGAGCTTAGGTGAAACACTGTATACCAGCTTTTTTATTTTGTTACATTACTATAGAGTAATATGCACTCCTTGTTCATCCTTCAGATATAAGCTGATTTATTTGCTCTCACAAATGCATTTTGCATTTTCTAACATCATATACCATTTCTGCTGGGTGAGGAGAAACTGGTGATAGCTATAGAATATTAGCATACAAGAGAAATTTTTATTTATTTGGAATTTGGGATTTAGTTGTGGGAAATTTTTTACTCATTTGCGTCAATGCATATCTAGTGACATGTTCGAATTGTCTAAAGACATCAGATGCTGTTTGCTGAATAAATAATATTCTAAAACTCCAGAAGAATCAGTTTCATGTGTTTGAATACTTAACTTCACAAAATCTTAGGGCTTGCTGTTTATGTTTCTTACGCTAGAACATCTAATAAAGGTCATTTAGGACACACTTTTAACACTTTGGCTAGTTCTTGAAATGATTTTAGGAAATCATATGAAGGGAATTATGGAACTACAGTGATGTAAGCATATGTTTTATATATATATTTGCATAATTCTATTATGTCTTTGTATAATTCTGGAGTTAAGTGGAATTACCCTGCAAAATTTCCAAAACACTGTGAATTTTTTAATTTCTTTTCATTTTGTTTTCTAAAAGACATTAAATTTCAGTGGTAAATAAAATATTTATACTCTTATCACTGAGGTAATAGTTGTATAACCCCAAAATAAAAGTGAAGATACAGAAAATAATTAGGAATGAACTCTGGAAAAATTTCCTTGTCAAGAACTCTAAGATCTTAAAATTAGAAGAATGTCCTCCTTGCCTTCACTGAATATATACATTTTTTCTTATAACAAAATTAAACTAATCTGAAATTTTTATTTGTCTCTTATAAGAAATTGTCAATGAAGTTGTATTAATGGGCACTTAGAAATATATTTATATATTTCTAAGGGTAAAAACTTATTTTACCTTTTGTCTTGATAGATCTTCTCATTCACAAACTGAATATTTTCATTAATATGTTTTTGATAAGGGTCTACCTTGAATCTATTTATTTTAAATTTTATTTGAGGCATCATGGTTTACAATACTGTTAATAAGATTTCATGCTTACAATGCCAGTGCCACATCCTCCTCCAAAAGACGTTTAAAAGTACTATTTATTTTCAAAAGGTGATGCTTATCCGTCTTATATTCTTGTATTTAAAATAGCTGCAGTTATCAAATCTGGCTCTGGTGGGCTTTCAACTAAAGAGTTAAAGACTCACTCACTATTCATTCCTATGTAGATGAAAGCAGATTTGCACAGAGTTTTGAGTTTTGGTATTTTTAAGACATAACAATTTAAAGTAAAGTCACTAGATAAATCCTATGCTAAAAACAAGGAAATCTTTTGTCAAGGTTGTTATTTATATATACTTTAAGAAACACTAGAAAAATGTCACACGAAGGACAGACTTATCCAGTAATAAAATATGAATGCAGAAACCTGGAAATCTCTGTGTAAGGATGTGTATCAGTACAGCTTAAAACTATATATATGTATATGTATATTTATAAAGAAAGACAAAGAATTGGCTCACACAGTAGTGGGGTTTGGCAAGTTCAAAACCTGCAGAGCAGGCAGGCTGGCTGAAAGCTCAGTGAAGAGTTGATCTTATAATCTCAAATTCAAAGGCAGTCTAGAGGAAAGATTCTTCCCTTCGTCACAGACTTGGTCTTTTATCTTAAGACCTTTCAGTAGATTGTGAGAGGCTCACCCATACTGTAAAAAAATATATATAATCCACTTTATTCAGTCTTCTGATTCAAGTATTTATGTACTTTTAAAAAAATACCTCCCCAACTGCATCTAGACCCTTGTTTGACTGATACCTGGGTACTGTGACCTAATCCAGTTGACACAAAATTAACCATGACATCTCTCATATATTATTTAAATGCAAATTTCTTTAGACATTGAGCTGTATCATGCGCTGTTCTTGGTGCTTGGTGAGAAACAGATATATATGGGAGCTAGACATTTCATATTCTAATGCAATAACACATTCATTGCTAGTTCATTGATGCCAGTTTGTCATCAAACTCTTTTTCATTTTCTGTGTGTGAATGCCTGCATGTGTGTGTGCATGTGTGTGTGTGCATGTGTGTACGTGTGTGTGTGTAACACACACTAGTTATGATCATTAATGTATTTTACTCTATCATAAGCACACTAAGTATTTTTTTTTTGGAATGCTGACCAGTCCTTCTGAATAACTGCCATTTGAGATATGATCTAAGACTATTGGGACACAATGAATTTGGGGAGGGGTGGATGGCTGGAGCTTCCTGATAGGAAAGAAGCCAAGAGTTAATATTGGAGTTGACTGGAGCTAGATCACATTCTTTTTTATTCTAATGAGTGTGAACATAATCTACAGTGAAATTCAAGAATACGCTGTTGAAAGATTGTATGTAGGCATGTAACATTATTAATGTCATTATTTTTAATGATTGCTCTAGCTGCCGTGTAGAGAAGGAATTCAAGCAGGACATAAATGAAAGCTGAGAGGCAAGATCTAAGTGATAAGATTATTACAAGTATGTTGGTAGGAAGTAAAAAACATTCAAATATTGTAATAAATACAATGACTGTAAATGAGATATGAAAGAGAAGTTTTTAAGAAATTGCATATCTTGTAAATACTTTATCTCATTTGTCACAAGTACCAGTCAAGGTTGATATTAGCAAATGAACTATTTTTATAAGGCTCTCCATTCCTCTTTAGATGCTGAGTCCCAAATCATAAGAGACATAAATATCTTTTGTAAAATAAGGGAACAATCTTTTAGGGGTAAGTCAAACTACAAATGAGTGGAGATATTTGAATGAATTTAGACTTTTCAATTGTCAGAATGATGACTCAGTACTCAGTACAGATAATGCAAACATTATTGATGATGTTTCATTCAGGAAACAGAGAAAAGTAATTTTATTTTATATAAATAACTTTTACTATATTTTATTCTCTTGAAGAACCATTACATTCAAGTACTTCCTTAGTATTAGTGGCATGAGACAAAGCCCTCTGTAAAATCATTCTCTATTGAAATAGTTATCCAGAAAGAAAATTTTTTGCTTGCATGATCATTAAGCTTGTGTTTATTATAGATGACCGGATGTGTGTGTCTGTGAATGCATAGAAGCTGCCTTGGGAAATGAATAAGAAATTTGAGTTTTTAGCAAATGCTGCAGAATGAATTTTAAAAGACCAACTATTGTAAAATGATTCAGAAAATGTGAAATGTGTTTCACTATAATTAATCTCCCCTGCATCCTACAGCCTTCCTCCATCTCTACATTCTGATGATGATGATAATGATGACGATGATGATGATGATGATGATGATGATGATGATGATGATTTTAATTTGGCTTTTGGGCCATACTCAATGGTGGTCAGATCTTATTCCCCATTTTTCACTTGGGAATTTCTCTTGGTGAGGACTGGGGGACCATACTTGGTGCTGGGGATTGAACCCAGTTTGTCTTCCTATGAGGCAAGCACCTGATACACTGTACTATTGTTCTGGCCCCATCATCACTAGATTATTAAACAGCCTCCCAATATTTTCCCTATTTTGATTGTCCCTAAAATCCCTCTGTGTGCTATTGTTCCACAACAAAACACCAGATCCTTGCCTATAGGATAAATTCAAAACATCTTAGAAAAATAAGAATGTCTTCTAACTCTGAACCTAGGGGGAGGCTTAGTCCTAAATATTTTACGTGTTATCGGTCTTTCAAAATGATCCCTCATAGGCTAGAGCAATAGTTCAGAGGGTGGGCTCTTGCTTTGCATGAGGCCAACCTGGATTAGATCCTTGGCCCCACATACAGTTCTCTGAATCCCTGAGTACAGAGTCAGGAGTAAGCCCTGAGCACTGCTGAATTTGGTGCCAAAACAAAATGAGGCATCTTTCCCATCTCTCAAACTATTCTACATTCCTTAAGAGACTATTGTACTATATTCTGAAATTACATTATAGGATATAATTGCACTCTGTTAACAATTATGTCTTTCCAGACTTTAGACTTAAATCTTCAAGGACAATAATAATATTTTATTTTTTTTAAAAGAATTCACACTGTGCTTAGCAGAGTCCCTGAATAATAGTAACTCAGTAAATTAAAGAAATTTATACTATATTTTACAGACTCCTTGTGTTTTAAGAGCAGTCTTTCTAGAAATAACACAAGTAATGGATGCTAATCCTTTGACCTATGCTTGGTGAATTCTAGATGTCTGCTCTGCATGCTAGCTCGATGAATCTGATCAAATCTCCTTAAATTAGGTAACTTGTTCAAAATTTGTGCCGTAGATTCTTCATCACTGAAATGGGTAGTAATCATTTTAAACTTACAGAGTCCTTGCAGGTGTTAAATTACATACAGTGGGTGGTTGGAAGGATAGTACAAGGGTTTAAACCACAATTTAAGGAGTTAAACCACTTGCCTTGCATGCAGAAAATCCCAGTTAGGTCCCCAGCATCCCACATGGTTTCCTGAGCACCGCCAAGAGTTACCCCTGAGCACAGGGCCAGGAGAAACTCTGGGTGTGGCCCAACTATTCTCCCCCAATTAAATAGAATATGTAAATAAACCAGTACAGTAAAGTACCTGGAAGTGCTTATACCAACATAGTAGATACAGAGTAGATAATATTGTGATCGCTACTTTTGAAGTATATATCAATAGTCTAATGTTGAATATGTTTATTTTGTGCTTAGGACATTCTATCACAAGGACATTCAAAATTTTAACATATTAGAATTGGATTCAGATAATATATATATATATATATATATATATATATATATATATATATATATATATAGGTTAAGGCACTTATTTTGCATCCATTCACCCTAGTTTAAAGCCTTGGCACCATATATAATCCCCTGGGCACCACTAGGGGTCACTCCTAAGCACAGAGACAAGAATAGTCTATGAGCATTGCCTGGTGTGCCTCAAACTAAAAAAAATAGAGAGGATAGCTAGAAGTAGCATTAATTAATACATTCACTTGAAAGAAATTGGGTTGGGCTTTAGAAAAATCAGGGACTTATGAAAGCAAATGATATTTTAAACTAAATCTGCAGAGTAGAATGTAACCTTTACTATTCATGGCGATTGCAATGTAAGAGTTACAACTGTTTTTTCTTTCCCAACTGATATATTTTTCTAAATTTATATGTAAGGTTGCCTCTGAGATCACATTATTTTAATGGTTGTCATTATTATTATCCATTTAAATAGAGAGGAATTTAGTTTAAAGAGAAACTATAACCTTTCTTTATTTTAATTCACATTCTATATAGGAAAACCATGACTTGCAGGTTCAAAGGAGAAAGCCTTTAAAAGGGCTTGTAAAAGGCCTCATAGGCTTCGAGGACATCAAATAGCTCAGCAAAACAGCATTATGATGATTTAAATGTAAATGAATTAGAAACATATGGATCACATTCCCTTGGAAATACACATGGGTTTAAAAATTAAGGGGGAACTGTCTGACAAAATGCACTGCACTTTGCTTAGCTAAAAATGTTTGAATAATAGGTTGAATTTTTTGCCAAATTCTGAAGGCCATGGTTTTGTCATACGGGTATTTTCACAAACCTTCTAGGTCTTAGGGTTCCTTGGCTGTGGGAATCGTGTTACCTGGGGAGGACAAATCCCCTCAGTGTTTCACCACCTTCTCCTTATCTAGGACAGGAGTGGGTAGTTAAGACAGATAAACTAATTTGGGGAGAATGGAAGAAATGGGGTACAAGGAAGAATGATGTTGAACTTTTCTCTCCTTTATTTTCTCCTCCCTTTCTTTTTTCTGCTTATTCTCTGGATTCTTATGATGCTAATTTCTTCCCACCTTTGCTATTCCCTTTCCCTCTCCCTATTCCTACCATTTTTTCTTACTCTCTCCAGGAGCAGAATGTATAAAGACAGCACATACATAGGGAAAGATTTTGGGGAGATGGGGTACAAATCATCTGTTGTATCATTAGTTGTTTAAAGTTATCCACTGCAAGGAAATTTCCATCTGACAAATGAAAAGTTAAAAAAGGCCAGCTAGGTAGATTGCTGCATAGTTACTGTATTTTAAGAGGAAGGGAAGCATTGGGGCTTGCTGTGTTGTTTCCTAAGCGTTTTAGTCTCTTGGAAGGAGAATCTCTTTCATTCAGCTTATTTTAAAAAGCAATCTATCACCATTGATATTGATTTCAGGGATGATTAATTAGTATTTTTAAAATGACTTGACACATGGGATATCAGGGACTTAACATGAATTCATAGCTCTTCATTCACTGCTTCCTGGGTGGAAGCAGGTGTCAGAGTAACAGAATCTGGCTTTTGTGTGTGCATTACAAAATATACTGCCTCTTGATAAGCAGCTACAGAATTGATAGTTAAATCTATCCGCATGGATTTGCTTCCCATATGGAACTAATTGCCTCTGGAATAGCTAAAGCCAAAGATCTCTGTGATTTCAAAAGCTTCTCTTATCTTTCCTCTCATATGGCTGTTGACAGGAGTGAAACACATCTATCCTCATTTATTATATTGGTCTCATCAAGTGAGGATGTGTTGATGGGGGACTGTTACAGAACCAGATGGTCCAAGTCGGTCTTTTATGTTTCAAGCATTTTCCTCCTCAGTTACAAAAGACCAAACAAAGGCTGCCTTGCGTTTAGACTGATCCTGTAGATCAAACCCTTTAAAGAACCTGGTCCAGTTCTGGTACAGAACAGGATCACCTGAGGACCCGAACATTGAGTTTTTGTATTTCTTCTTCTCACTTTGCCACCACGGTGATATTTCAACCTCTTTCCCCAACTGCGTAGTCTAAATCCTAAATGCTAGCATTTTATTTAACTGCTGATATTCTAATAATGACTTGAAGGGCATAACTTGACCTGATGGGCCTTTTTTAAGCCTCTGAGAAAAACAGGGTAGAGATAAACAGGTAACCATCATCACCACCATTCTCATTGTTTTGACTGTCATAATCTTAGTTCATATTTCTGGAACATGTGTCTACACCAGGAATTAAGCCCTTATAGAGGTATGAATTTTTTGGTCTCAGCTAACTTCATAAGTTACACCTATTGTTGACACCTGTAGCAAGAGACCTAGTAGAGAGAAAGAAGATGGAATACAGGAATATTTAAATCTTGTAGAATCTTCAGGTTGAGAACAAGGGTACCACAGTTTATAAAGGTCAAACGCGTAGGAATGTTGTAATGCAGCACACTGCAACCTGGATCTACATCCCAGCCCATCACACTTCTCCCATTTCCTAGAGTAGGTGAGGAAATTTTTAGAAAGAACATATCAGCTGTGGAAGTCTAAATGGACATGGGAAATACAACTTGGATATATGACAACTATCAAGCAGTCCTGGTTGCGCTGCACTGGAGAAATGACTTCCACTCCCTGTGCTGTCTTTCCTTTCTCTTATTTCGCATAAATATATTGATTTTTCAGCACGACTTATGTTTGAAATAGGTTGGGATACCAGTGTATTTCATCATAGTGGCCAAAATGAAAAGTATTGAAGTTGACCTTTATTTCTCTCAGTAGATGAGTCATAAAATATTCCTGTCATATTTGTTGTTGGTATCATACTGATATTGATATATATTATATATCATACACATATATGTGCTGCAATATTATTCTCATGAATGGGTCCCTATTTCTAGTGACGAAATCTCAAATCCCCAGGATGGAGGATACTTTACTTTTCTAAACACACCATACATATGCTTCCATGTTACTGGCCCAACAACCACTTCTATTCTATCATTTAGAAAGACTTTATGAGTGAAGATTAAACCTCTTTAAGCTTCAGACCCTTAACCCTCTAAATGCTGTACTCTGAATAATAATAGAGAAGAGGTTGCTTTGAGGGGAAAATTTAAGAATGGGCCTAAGTACCATAATATTTGGCCTTGGTAGTGTAACAAGAACAATTTAATTAATGTTCATATACCCTATTTTAAAAAATATTTCAAATTTTTTTAATTTTTTTGGGTCACAGCCGGTGATGCACAGGGGTTACTCCTGGCTCATGCACTGAGGAATTACTCCCAGTGGTGCTCAGGTTTCCACATGGGATGCCGGGAATCGAACCCGGGTTGGCCGCATGCAAGACAAATGCCCTACCCACTATGCTATCACTCCAGCCCCATACCTTATTTTTATTTTTGTGAAGAACAGATAATACCTATAGGATAGAGAATATGAGAATTTAATAAGAATTAGTAAAAATTAGTAAAAATGTACAAGTGCTTATAATTCTTGTCTTATTTTTCAATCTCTGTAACTCAGTTATAAAGTGCTATTGATGTTGCAAACACAAATTTGTAGTGTATTTATTATATTTTATGTGCACATTTTATACACTGGGATAATGTTGTCTTAGAATAACATTAAGGAAAAGCACAGATGTCCAAGTACCATCACTTCATAAAGATATTCCCAATTATACTCTGCCTCTTACTTCTCCCTTATATTTTCTTAGGAATTTGCCCATATTTCTCTTACGGCAACTTGAGGCATGATACAAGGGTTATATAGGTTTCTATCTATGTCTCCACAAGAATGAAAGTCAAGAGTTGGTGCCTTTTCTCTTTTCATTTCTTCTGAGCTCCCTGTTAACCTTCCCTCCATCCCCAGATGCCACCTCAACGCCTGACCCCCAGTAGGCATTGACTAAACATTGACTGAACGCATTCTGAATTGAGTAATGAGCCATTGTCCCACCTTTGCGGCTGCTTTCGCAAATACCCAGGGCTGAATTTGGGTTTGTGGCCATGTTGGCTGTGCTTCAGAGACCAGAGTGTTGTCACAGCAGTGGGGACTCCACCAATTTGGCTCCAAGAACATTTTGACAAGAAAAAAAATGTCTGTGTTTCAAGATACCTGAAGACTTATTCCTGTTTTTCTCAAACACAGCCAGTCTTTCATGTGGTCTTACACTTGCTTATTGATACCCAGTATTTTTTTTTTTTGGTTTGGGCCAAATGCAGCAACACGTTATTTATTTGACACTGTGGTAATCCATTGAATTGGATGGAAAAGAACATATTAGTCAAATGAAACTGATGTCTGGTAGCCATGCACACTCACCCAAATAATCTGCCCTTGGATGGAGCCTGTTTGCAGGCCAGTTCTCCAGCTGCTTGACACTGAGCCATATTCTCGCACAGGGATTTATTTTCCCTGGCCCTGACAGGATACTAAAACCAACTTTCCGACGCAGCCTCAGCCTCGGCCTCCAGCACCGGGACAATAGCAATACTGTGTGATGACTACCAAGGATAGACTAGAGGGATGACTGTTTTAATAGCACTTTATGACTCCTCAAGCTCCACTGGAAAGATCACCACAAGGAGAACAAGGTATTCGCCAAAGAGAGGGGGTGTTTCTGTAGTCAGAATCTGAGCTGGAATCAAAACCACAGACAGAAATAGGGCTGAGGTCCTATAGTGTAAATTCCAGGAACCAGGGAGGAAGTTTGAGGACGTGGCCATCAGGGCTTTCAGAAATGTGCTAAATTTGAAATATATTCACATGTACAAAGAACATGTGATAAAATGACAATAAAAACGAATCTGTACCTGTGAGCTACTGAGTTGCGGAGTAGTTTTGAAAAACTCCAGAAGCATTCAACAACATTAATTTTGTTGTTATCTCTTCATTTTTTCCTGAGTTACCCTTCCTAGATCTCTCATCCTCTCTTTCTCTGATCCACATTCTCTCTATCCCATTTCACCCCAAGCTCTCCCTTGTCTGTTTCTTATTCTCTGTTGAACTCTTTCTCTTTTTTACTCTATTTCACTCTTTCCTCCTTTCCCTCTTCTTGTCCCTCTACCCTTGTTCCAGAAAAGCAGAACACAGTCAAATATGCAGAGTGTTTTCGTATTGTACACAGGATGTTATGTGTACCTCTGATCTCTCACAAGAATACATGCTTAGCATATCCACCTCAGAATTCATTGTACAATTGAGCTTTCAATTGGGTGGTCAGAAAAGTCAACTCTAGATCTGAATCTTGCTTCTGAACTACAGGTAGCATCTTCAATTAACTTCTCAATGGCCAATAGATGGATCCTAACACACACACAAAAATCATATTTATGAACCAACAAGAGATATTTACTTGTTAGCAAAAGGTCAACTAATGACTTTTTCAATCTTTGTTTGGTGGGGATACCGATATTTTGATAGTTAGGATTTCTCTCATATCATGTCATATAATGTCATATCAAGAGAATGTTGTGTGTGTAGAAACCTGTGTCATGACAGAATTTCTAGACTGCCAAAGGTTCATGAACACTCCAAGGGATGCCTGGAAGAAGAACTGTCAGACTTAGTTTTATTCCTGTGAACCAAGGCTTGAACAATGAAGATAAAGACTGCCTTAGTCCTTGGAGCTTATAAGCTTATGTGACAAGAAACTCATTCTGCTGTTTAAAAAAAGAGAAACTATACCTCTTAAAGTACATGAAATTCTTATAATATATCAAAAAGTCATATTCACAAGAATCAGAGAATTTTAAATGTGCAGGAATCTTGTGAACTGTATGTGTTTCCTGGTTGACCTCTCTCATCTCTAATCTTTACAGAAACTCTTCAAGGTGGGCATTTCCACTCAGGGAACATGAAAATATTAATTAGTGCAATAAATACACTAAACTAGGAAGTGGTGAAGTGAAATAAACACAGGCCTGCCTGACTAATCCTGGATGATTTTTTGTTATAGCACATTGTGTACTAAGGACATAAAATAAGTATACACAGAGACCACTGTAATAAAAGTGTGAAATGATGTGTCACAAAATGATAACTGCTGAAGGGTCTAATTTTCTTGATTTTTTATACCAAAAATTCTGCTTTATTACAGCTTCATTTTTAATTTTTTATAAGGTCACTGTCACTGTCACTGTCATCCCATTGTTCATGGATTTGCTCAAGTGGGCCCAGTAACGTCTCCATTTTGAGACTTGTTGTTACTGTTTTTGGCATATTGAATACGTCATGTTAGCTTGCCAGGCTTTACCGTGCAGGTGAGATACTTTTGGTAGCTTGCCAGGCTCTCCGAGAGGAGCGGAGGAATTGAACCCGGGTTGGTCGGGTCAGCAGTATGCAAGGCAAATGCCCTACCACTGTGCTATCACTAGTTCACAATATTTGATTACATTTAATAATCAAACACCAATCTCTCCACCATTACACCTTCCCACCACCACATTTAGGATGTTTATATCTCAAGCCCCAATCCCTGTCTCAAAGCACAAGTAATATATTTTGTGTTGTGTGTTATGAAAAAAAGCTGAAAACGCTACCAAAAAAAAGTAACCATAGAGGAAACAGTGTGAAGATTGTTCTATTTTTTTCAGGGGCCATTAAGACATTCTTTAGGATATCAATAACATGTTAAAGGTTGAGTGATGTAAACTTTCATATACATCTGAAAATATGTATATATGCACATATATATTTCCCTTTATTATTTGTTTCCTACTGTTAGAAACCCATCAAATGTGGTGTGGTACGTATGGAGAATTGGTAGAGAGAGTCTTATGATGTGTTGCTGCCACAAGGTCCAGGAATATGTTCACTCCTATGTGAGACTTGGCCAGAGAGTGTTGGGAGTGACCTTAAGCATATCGGCAGTTGGGTTCTGGAGATTTTTGGCTTCTGGAGCTGGGTCCCTTGGGGCAGGGAAGGCTCTCACCCACCTCCCTCTGGGGTGCTTTGAGTGAAACAGCCTGACTCAGAGTCCGGTGTCATGGTTGTGGTGGGCATCATGTTGCTCCCTTCCAGGAGAAAAAGCCATGTGATCGGGTCTAATTTTCTTCTTGGTGACACCTCTACCTGACATTTTTTTGACATTTCTGTATGGAATGAATGTTCTCTTTACTTGTTTAAGGTATGCCACTAGGTACCCAATATCAGGGCAATGAGTAATCTTCCAAAGAATTCTATTCAGGAGCCCCTACTGCACACTAATAGTGTATTGGCAGTGAGGAATTTTATGAATCATCGGTAATGAATTGCAGCAAATTTGATCATGGTAATTGTCATGAGATTTGCCGATTTCAAAGTGTGTAATGATCTAGCATTAGCACTAGGATCTTGAAAAACCAGTTGCATTTCCACTGTTGTTGAAGACTCGAAGAAGCCCCTTTCTAGGCTTTTCCATTTCTTCTTTTGCACAGCAAGGATTCTAATTTTCCTGAGACAGCACCCCAAGTTACTGTGACACGAAACTGTCTTACAATCAAAGGACAGTGGGCTAGGTGCCCTGAGAAGCTCTCCGTTTCTCATCTTCCCTCCTATGTAGCTTTCCAAATATATGAAAACTTACATATATGAGCACTTTCAGATGTGGCGATTTCTTAGGGAAATTCTTCTTATGCCTGATACATAAAATACTGAGCAAACTGTTTTTGCTATGATTTTTAAATCATAACTAGAGTTAGTGGAAATGGTACAGAGAAGGGGAGAAAATTCAAACACCTAAATTTATACTGAGGCTTACGAAGAATTTCAAATTTTATTCATCAGATTTAAATACCTAGTTTAACCACTGTGGCTTCACAGTTTCTGTCAAAAGCTGCTAAAGTCATATTGTGCTGTTGTAAAACATATCACTTGAAAAACATTAATGACCCAATGTCATTAATTATCATTAATCTCACAAATTGTTTTGTGAGATTATGTACTCCTAACTTTGAATTGAATTTGTTAACTTTAGTTGAATTTAATTAAAACATAATATTGTTATGCTGGAAAATGTGCTTGAAAAAGTCATCCTTTCCTTTTTATTCTAAAAATTAAACACACAAAAAGAATTGTTTCATTTTGAAGAAAGCTTTTTTGACTTTCTTCATTTATAGTCACACTTTTTATTTTCTGCTAGCTTTAGAAAGCTTTTTAAAGCGCCAGGATTTCCTACATGCTATCACTGGATTCCTACATGGTATTACACTGCCCTAGTGCTAAAAAGCGAAAGAGGGGGAAAAATGATTAAGACTGCATTTTACAGACTAATTAAATCCTAGTCATGATTTACCACTCAGGTAATAAAGCTTTTCTGTCTCCTCAGTAATTTTGCTCTGAAAATGTATTCATCATTTTCCACCTGCCAACAAAAGCCAAACCTCAAATATTAAAAATTATAATTGTTTAAATAGTAGTAGCTTTTCAATTTTGCTTATCTAGGTAATACCTTTTCATAAATTTTAATATATCACTAATGAAATCGTTAAAGAAAATTGCACAGTTCATCTGCTTGTTTAAAGGAGAGACTATGAAGTACTCTTTTAAAATGTCTTTTTTGCAACTTCTTCATATGTTATCAATAAAATCAAGCATAAAATTTAAAAATATTAGAATATAATCTCTCCCATATACCATATTTTCAAGGAAGACTTCATATATTTTTGCTTGATTTGTAGCTGTTAAATTCAGTCGTAAGGAAAATAATATACTTTTCAGCTATAACAATGAATCTTAAGTAATAGCCATAAATTAAACTTTGAATAGTTCCTATTTTGTTTGGTAAGCAAAATTTTAAAGTAATCATTTGAACTAAATTACTTGTTTTTTAGATATTAATGTTACTGTTAAATTATTCTCTATTCTAAAAAAATTCCACATTTATCATGCCCTATATGCATCCCAGTACTTGGGACATTTTCAAAAAACTTCTGTTTTTATTTATAAAACATTTGTTTATAATATTATGATTGGAAGCATATACAGTGAAAACCTTTCTTTTAAAATTCTTTCATATATATATATATATATTTTAAAAAAAACCTTCCAGTACTGACACAACTTTCCATCACCTTTTTCTCTTTAAATGGGTTAATTTGGGGACTTTATTTTCAGTGTGATCTAGATTGATTATCCCAGGGAAATTTTTTTTTCTCTTTTTGGGTCACACTCGGAGATGCATAGGGTTTACTCCTGGTTCATGCACTCAGAAATTACTCCTGGCGATGCTCAGGGAACCATATAGGATGGTGGGACTCGAACCCTGGTTGGCCATGTGCAAGGAAAATGCCATACCCACTGTGCTACCACTCTAGTACTCCTAGGGAAATTTTTCTGCTTTCTTTATTCACCAGCTTGAAGGAGCTGGCTTTGTTAGTGTTCATGACTACTTCCCATCTCACAGTCAATAACCTTTCAAGGAAACACGCATTCCTCAGCAGCTGTCACTGAAGTCACTTCATTCTACTCTTCAGCATACCTCCTCAACAATGTGTGCCATGGTTTTGGCTTAGAACTAAACAATAAAGCATAGTATATGCAGGAAAGATCAATGTATTCCAGGGTTTGCCAGCCTCTCTAAATTCTAGCATAAATATAGGAAAAACTCAATGTTTTTCTTTTTAAAAGTATAATAGATTTTATTTGAAAGTTCCAAGTTGGGGGTGGGGGTAGGGAGAGAGATTTTGCTCTGATTTTGCTTTTAATTCCACATACTTGCTGCTGTCCAAGTACTAACAGTATCAGCTACATTGTCAGTATCTTCCTATCCACTTGTTCTACCTTTAATTCATTTTCTCCCAAACCATTCCCTTCTGCCAATCAAATGCATTTAGACATATCTAATGTGATCACTTGATCACTTGACATCCCGTTACTCATTGATTTGCTCAAGCAGGCACCAGTAACATCTCCATTTTCCCCTGTGTCGCATGCTAGTGTAGCCCAGAGGCATGTGCTCACTCCATGAACACGAAGAACCTCAAATCAATTATACAGGGTGTTGATGAAGTCTGACCATCTTGTAGGTGGGGGACCACAGGATCTTTTGACATCCTGTGGAAACCAGTCAGTAACAGCTCTAGTCCAGCAGTATTCTCCAAATTGCACCAGCCCATCTGTTTTTCAATGCCTTGGCAAATGAGACAGCATCCCTGATTCTTGATCATCAAAGGAGGTTGGAACTCTGGATACTTTCTCTCACTTGAGTAAAGCGTGATACTCTAAGCATAGCTCTTTCTATTCCTCTTTGGGAGACCTGATTAGCATTCTCATTCTGTTTTTGTAGGGCTCAGATCTCTAGGGCGTATGTTAATGCTGGAAGAACAATGGAATCGAAGAGATATTCCCAGATATTCCCGGAGGTTGTTCATCCTCTTAGCTATTTCTTTGATGCTCTTGAAGGCGTTTCAAGCCCCTCTCTTCCTCCTGTGCAACTCAGGTGCCAGGTCATTCGTCATGACTTCTTGACCTAGTATACATAACTGTTGAATTTGGAGATGTTCATTCCATTGAGAGTGAATGGAACATCAGGAACAAAACCGCTTCTCATTAACATTGTCTTCATGAGATTCAGCTTTAGTCCGACTTTTCCACACTTACAGTCGAAGTCAGGAAGCATTCGTGTTCCTTGGCTAATGTTGACCAAGCAGCACAAATGAATGATGTCATCAGCAAAGCAGAGGTGGTATAGTTGCAGACCACCTATTTTCACTCTCATACCTTCCCATTGCAGTCCTTGCATGACGTTCTCGAGAGTGGCATTGAAGAGTTTCGGTGAAATGGTATCACTCTGCCGAACCACTCTCTTGATATCGATGATCATTTCCTTGTAAAATGGTGAGATTCTGGTAGTGAATCTGTAATACAGCTCATGGAGGATCCTGATGTATTGAGTTTGAATCCCCTGTTTGGCTAGGGCTTTGATGACCGCTTCTGTCTTAACAGAATCAAAGGCCTTCTTTAAATCAATGAACATTAGACAGTGCGGCATCTTGAACTCCCGAGAAACCTCAATGAGCTTGGTTATCATGTGAATATGTTCATGTGGATATGGTGCTGAATCCTTTTCGGAACCTGGCTTGTTTGCATAGTTGTTCTTCACCTCGTGTTCTGTCAATCCTATTCAGGATGACTCGTGTGAACAGCTTGTAGATGACAGACAATAGGCAGATTGGGCGATAGTTGCCAATGTGGTGAATGTCTCCCTTCTTGTACAGTAGTACAGTCCTGTTGGTTTTCCATTGGGATGGAACCTTACATTCAGACAGGTAGCATGTGAAGAGCCAAGTCAGTGTATTGATGAGTACTGAGGGCAGGTTCTTTAGGTGTTCGGGTCTGACTTTGTCTGGGCCAGGTGCTGTTTAGCTTCTTTACCAACAAAATGGCGTGTTGGATTTCAGAAGGGAGAATGTTGGGAAGGACATATCCATCCTGCAGAATTTGGTATGTGGGCAGGTGGATTGGCTATCGAAGAGATCCTTGCAGAATTCATGGATAATTTTCTCCATTGCCCTTCCAGAAGATGTGATAGATTCATCAAGACGTTGGAGGGCAGTCATCTTGGTCTTGTAGTTGGCAGAGAACAGGCGGGCATTATGAATGCTTTTCCTGGCTTCTGCCGCATCTACCAGCACTTCTGCTCTTCTCTCTTTGAGGTCTTCCTTTATGGTATCTCTGCACTGCTTTGCGAGCTCGAACATTCGCTTGTGGTTGCATGAGGCATGCGCCAAACCATGTTGGCAAATAAGCTCAAGAGTTTTCAAAGACAGGTATCTTTTTGTGGCTATCTTTCCATCAGCATTCTTTGCATAATCATGGAGGTACTGAACCAGTCTACCGTATTCTTGTCAATGTTGTTCAACAATGGCATCTTCTCATGTTGCCTCAATAGTGCCAAAGAGCTCCCAGTTGGTGGTCATTGAGGGAGTCCCCTTCTTAAACTTTGCAGCCCTTTCTCCCTGCTTCGTGAAGTAGAATTTTGCACAAAGGAGACAGTGGTCTGATCCTGCTTGGAATTTTGGGACAACAGCGACATTGGTTAGGCAAAACCATCGACTGAATGATGTGGTCAGTTTCATTGTAGAAACATCTATTGGGAGACTCTCAGGTCCAATATTTAGATTCAACCTTCTGGAACTGTGAGTTACCATGGATGGTCTTGGTCGACATGATGAACTCAGATAGTCCCTCACCCTGTTCTTTCCATTCTAGGCCATGGGTCCCGATGTGGAGTTCTTCAGATGATCTTTTTGGTCCTATCTTGGCATTAAAATCACCAACAATGATCTTGTAGAAGGTGTGATCTTCTTTATAGAACTTCTCCAGCTCCATGTAGAACTTGTCAATTTCTTCATCATAATTGGATGTTGGTGCATAGACAACGAAGATAGAAACTGCCAGCAGTGAGCCACATCTATTCAAGTGCAATCATCCGATTCAGGTTGTTAGGCATTCGAATGAATAAATGCTCATGGCCAAGTTTGTGTTGACAAGAAGACAGACACCACCGATGTCTTTTGTAGCATGTTCTGAGGATCAGTTCTTCTCCAGTGTCAAAAATGGCATGATGTCGTTGATGTCTTCTCATCTTGGTGAGACAAATGATATTGTACTTAGTATTTTGCACTTGCACCATCAGATCCTCGAAGGATGCATCCGATTCCAGTGTATGTGCATTGAAAGTACAGACAGTCATTTTTGTCCTTTTTTGTTTTCGCAGCCTAGTTCGGCCATAAGATTTTATCAGTCTCTCCTTCCTCATCCTTCTTAATCTGCCATACTGGTGGCTCTTTCAGGGTCAGTGGAATGAAACTCATTGTATTTACTAGTTTTGGCATATTGAAAATGCCATAGATAGCTTGTCAGGCTTTGCCATGTGGGCTGATACTCTCACTAGCTTGCCAGGCTCTCCGAGAGGGATAGAGGCTTTTATTTTTTTTTTTTAATTTTTATTAGTGAAACACCATGAGGTACAGTTGTAGATTTACAAATTTTTGTGCTTGGGTTTCGATTATATAATGATCAAATACCCATCCCTCCACCAGTGCCTATTTCCTACTACCATGGATCCCAGTATCCCTCCCACACCCATCCCCCCCCCCATCCCACCCTGCCTCTGTGGCAGGGCATTCCCTTTTGTTCTCTCTCTCCTTTTGGGTATTGTGGTCTGCAAAAGAGGAATTGAGTGGCAATCATGTTCAGTCCATAGTCTACTTTCAACATGCATCTCCCCTCCTTGGGGGATCCTCCAAACACCCTTTATTTGGTGCTCCCTTCTTGGATAGAGGCTTTTAGGGCTGCCTCTAATTGCCCTTTCAAGTGTTCCCGTGGTTCAAAGCGTATTTGAACCCCATCTAATATAGTGTAGAAATCTTGGAAGATTGGTATTAAGTGTCTTATGATGGTGCGGTCCAGAAAGCGATCTGGAGTGTGGTGGCGGCTGGGTAGTAAAGGTAGTGGAAGTAGAGGAGGTCTGCCGATGAGGTATTTATCTGGTATTGGTAAGGTGGGGCTTTTAGGTGTGATCCCTTGGTCAAGGGTGATTGGTAGAAGCAGGCAGGGGAAGGAAAGGTGGGGCTTCCGGGTTTAATACTTGGGTTGCCAGAGATTGGTGGTAGCAGGCTGAGGATCTCTGTTTCCGGGTCCCATTGAGCCTAAAGTCCGAGATCACAGAGTTCCACTTACCTGGTTCTGTGGGGTTTCACTCGTATGTGAGTCTCGGCCCAAGCATCCGGAAAGAGGCCTGGAGCGTGGTGGCGGCTGTGTAGTGGAGATAGTGAAGATATCTAATGTATCTTCCTAAAATGTTTTTTCACTTTTTTTCTGCCCATGATCTTTTAATAATAATTTTGACTCCAAATTCATTAGTCAGTTGCCTCTTCAGACTTTTATATCCCACTTTCTTAAACTATATAATTTTAGCACTAATTGTCTTAATTTGTGTACCCTAAGTGGAATAACTCATGAACAATATTTGTTATTTTCAGCAACAGATGATAGAATATCTAAAATCAGAGTACCAGAAGATTCAGAGTCTGATAAGTACCTCCTTCCCTGGACAATCCTTTGTCACAAGGCAGTGGGTACAAGCAAGCTTTATGGAGACTCATTAATAAAGGCACAAAATCTGGCCTGAACTAGTCATCTCTCCAAGACTCACCTCTGAGTACAATCTTTTCAGGTTTTGATTTAAAAATGTAAATTTAAAGGAGTACAAAGACTTAGTACTAATATTTATCAATGGCTTTGGAGTCATATCAGTTGGCTAGGTACTGAACTTACGCATTTCTGTAGCTTAAGACTTATTTATTTATTTATTTATTCATTTATTTGCTTTTTGGGTCACACCCTACAATGCTCAGGAGTTACTCCTGGCTCTGCACTAAGGAATTACTCTTGGCACTGCTCTGGGGACCATAAGGGATGTTGGGGATTGAACCCAGGTCAGGCACATGCAAGGCAAACGCTCTCCCCACTGTACTATTGCTCTGCCCCTAGCTACGGCAGCCACCAGGATGTAGATAATATCATATCCATTTTTTCATACAACAACAACGAAAAACATATTTAGGTGGACCCCACAAGGTCATATGGTTGTAGGGATAAAATTTATGGATACAAGGCTTAATCTATAGCTGTGTTCTTAACCAACATTTTATAATGCCTCCAGCAAACATTTGACTCAAAGCAAACCATTTTATTATAGTTTTTAAAATATGCCTTAAGGGTTTTGCTATTGTTCTTTTTTATCTCATAGCATTGTAACTGGAGTACCATTTCTTCTGCCCAGTGAAATGTCATCTATTTTTCAAAGCAATCACAAATCCAATCTCCTTTTAACAGTTCAATATAATTACTTTACCCTAAAAAGATGCTTACAGCCTGAAATATTCCTGGTTATACCATTTGTCTTGTTATTTATTTTTCTGTTGCCCTATGGTAAATTTATTATCTCATATTAGCAGTTATACTTTTTTTTAACTTTTTTGCATGCTTTATGTTACTGTGTTTCTCCTGCTCTATAATCTTATTTTTTTAATTGAATCATTGTGAGATACAGTTACAAAACTTTCATGTTTGAGTTTCAGTCATACAATGATCAAACACCCATGCCTCCACCAGTGCACATTCTCTGCCACCAATGTCTCCAGTATACCCACCACCTTTCCAAACCTCCCCCTGCCTCCATGGTAGACAATTTCCCCCATACTCTGTCTCTACTTTTTGGAATTATGGTTTGCAATATAGATACTGCAATAAAGTTTGGTCCTTTATCTACTTTTAGCACACATCTCCCATCCCGAACAATTCTTCCAACCTTCATTGACTTAATGATCCCTTCTCTATTCCAGCTGCCTTCTCCCCCAGCTCGTGAGGCAGGCTTCCAACTATGGAGCAAGCTTCCTGGCCTTTGTGTCTACTGTCCTTGGGTGTCAGTCTCATATTATGTTATTTTATATTCCACAAATTAGTGCAGTCATTCTATGTCTGTCCCTCTCTTTCTGACTCATTTCACTTAGCTCTAACATCTTAGATTTTTGTTGCCTTTGTTTTTTGGGGCCACACTCAGTGGTATTCAAGGATTACTCCTTGCTCTATACTCAGAGATCACTCTTGGCAGTGCTAGAAGGAGCATATGAGATACAAGGGATTGAAGTTGGGTCAGGTATGTGAAATACAAGCTCCCTATCCTCTGTACTATCACTCCTGCCCAATCATCTATAGATTTTCTATTTCTCCAGTTTTTTTGAACATTGTAAGAGATAAGTATGTGATTATTTGCTTGTTTAAAAAAGTCAGTTAGATTGGTTGCCCAAACTGGCTAATCTGATCAGGTGGTCAGTTCATTTGTGATCATCAAATGAGTTGTTTATACATGAATTCTATACATTATGGCTTCAGATGTAACTTAAAATTCATCCAGCAAAAACACAATACCAGGTGGTAAAATTTGCTATATACACATGAATTAAAATTTTTTAGTTTATTCAATATGGAAAGTCCCTCAAAAACTAGAAATTGAGCTTCCATATGACCCCGCAACACCACCTCTGGGAATATATCTCGAGGATGCAAAAAAGCACAGTAGAAATGACACCTGTACCTACATGTTCATTGCAGCACTATTCACAATAGCCAAAAACTGGAAACAACCCAAGTGCCCTAGAACAGATGACTAATTAAAGAAACTTTGGTACATTTACACAATGGAATACTATGCAGCTGTCAGGAGAGATGAAGTCATGAACTTTGCTTATAAATGGATAGACATGGAGAGTATCATGCTAAGTGAAATGAGTCAGAAAGAGGGACAGATATAGAAGGATTGCACTCATTTATGGAGTATAAGACAACATAACAGGAGACTGACACCTAAGGATGGTATATACATGGGACAGATAGATTGCTCCATAGCTGGAAGCCTACCTGATGAGCAAAG
Organism: Sorex fumeus; assembly: GCF_029834395.1. Classification (NCBI taxonomy): domain Eukaryota; kingdom Metazoa; phylum Chordata; class Mammalia; order Eulipotyphla; family Soricidae; genus Sorex; species Sorex fumeus. Next base: position 65,131,168 of record NW_026606059.1, read on the forward strand.
GGGAGAAGGCAGCTGGTATAGAAGATGGATCACTAAGATAAAGATGGCTGGAGGAATCAGTCTGGATGAGAGATGTATGAAGAAAGTAAAGGACCAAACATGATAACCTCTTAGGGTCTATATTGCAAAACATAATGCCCTAAAGTAGAGAGAGATTATGGGGAATCATGTCTGCCATATAAGTACCGCACACTAACCAATTCCTCCACTGGAGCTCCCTGGAGCTGGATAGCACAGCGGTAGGATGTTTGCCTTGTGCCCCGCCGAGCCAGGTTCAATTCCTCTGCTCCTCTCGGAGAGCCTGGCAGGCTACTACTGAGAGTATCTTGCCCGCAGGGCAAAACCTGGCAAGCTAATATTCCAAACATAGTAACAAAAAGTATCACAATGGAGATGATACTGGGCCCGCTCATGCAAATCTATGAAAACGGGGAGGACAGTGCTATGTCTGCCTTGGAGGAAGGGGGAGGGTTGGAAAGGGGGGTATACCAGGGATATTGGTGGTGGGGAATGTACACTGGTAGAGGGATGGGTGGTTTGATCATTATATGATTGTAACCCAAACAAGAAAACTTGTTATTATCTCATGGTGATTCAATAAAATTAAAAAATAAATGAATAAATAAATAAAAAGTTTTATTTTATTGTAATTTCAGGCTCATAACAGATTAGTAAAAGTACATTTAGAAAAAGGGTTACAAAATATTGACAAGGAAGGTAACAAATGCTTGGGTAGATCAAAGAAGAATTTTCCCTCTAATGTTTTCAGACTACCTTTACTTAAATTAACTTTTATTGGGTCATTATAGTTTATGGGCTGGAGCAGTAGCACAGTGAGTAGGGCATTTGCCTGCATGTGGCAGACCCGGGTCAATTCCTCTGTCCCTGTCGGAGAGCCCAGCAAGCTACTGAGAGTATCTCACCCCGCACAGCAAAGCCTGGCAAGCTCCCTGTGACGTATTCGATATGCCAAAAACAGTAACAACAAGTCTCTCATTTTGTTGTGAGACTTTACTAGTGCCTGCTCGAGCAAATAGATGAACAATGGGAGGACAGTGCTATGGTGCTACATTATAGTTTATATAGTATTGAAACTATTGTTTTATAGTGCTTACAACTGCACCATTTCCCCCAGTGGAATTTCAAGGTTTCTATACCATTATTTACGGTTCCTTCCCTCTAACCCCCCTTAACCTCCTCAATTCCTCACTGTACTGATCATGTCGCTAACTTTAATATGTAATTTATACTGAATCCAAGTTGCATGAGGGTAGATAACACTTTGCTTTATTTCACTCTTAATGCAATAAACTATTAAATCTCCATCTTACTCTCAGTTAAATCACAGAAATGTATTACTGACAGTTTCTTTAAACATTCAGAGTACAACTTCTCATCATTGCAGAAAAGTTATAAAAAGCCATTTTTACTATCCTATAATTCTGTTATATTATCACTTCACTTTACTTAAATACCTTTTGTAATATAAAACAGTACATTTTAGTTTGTCCTCTCCTTTTGTTATGTATTTATCATGATAAAACCATTCTTCTCTGATAAACCTAAATCTTCCAATCTATAACATTATTCCATTCTCTTTTATTATTTATAATAATATTTTATGTTATATTTCATAAAATTGAAGACAGCTTGGATTTGTCCCCAAACGACTCCCTTAACGATTGAGAACTATTTTATCTCTTCCTGGTCCTCCTTTCTACTCTTCTCCTGCCTTCAGGCAAAAAATCTGCAATTATTTCAGCCAATAGTTATTTGATTTAGTTTGCTGATGTTTTTACCATTCCATACTTTCTCCTTTGGATTTTCTTTTCCATCCTGAGAATATAGTAAGCCAGATGTGGCCCAGAGAGGAACAGAAAATCCCCAAACTATAACTTCTCTTACTTTAGAAATAGTATTTCTGTCATTGCAGCCTGAATCTGCATTAGCTTTTAAAACAGTAGCATTCTACTCATGGCTTTTATTTAACTTGTGGTCTGATACCTCAGACCTTTTATTTTTCCCTGGGAACTCAGTTATGTATTTCTCATCCTGTCCTTATGGTTTTTTTAAGTTACATATAAGGAATTTCCTTTTTGCTTTTTTTTTTTTTTACTTTTTATCATGTTGGACCCCAGAAGTGTACAATGGGACAACTGAGAAAAACCACAAGATTCTTGGCTGCTCTAGAGGCTGAGAACCTGGAATGGCTCTAGTGAATTACAATAGGAGTTCCACTCAATAAACCCCAAACCCTATGTTTTAATATGGATATTAAAAGATAAAAACAAGCAAACTGAAGATAAATCCCGCAAAGTCCCTTTCTGGTGGGGTTACATTTTACTTTCAGTAGTACTGAAATGGGAAGATGGAGAAAGGAAATGCCTAAATCCTCAGTAGTGGAGACCTCCTAGTAGGACATTACTTTCCAGTCCCTGAAACTTCCTGTCTCCTGTGGTTAGTAGGGAACCTAGTAGATGGAGACTTATTTAAAATATGCAGAGATTTCCTGTATTAAACCATTTTCTCAGCCAATTAGCACACATTCAACGGCTTTGCTCTATTTCATTTACACATTTTACCTTTTGCTCGCGAGCATTAAGCAACTTTCAGGATGTGTACTATTAAAGCTCTTGTCTTTTTAGAAGCAATGATCTCATCTTTGGAAAATGGAGAAAATAAAAACATGTATTCCTCCCAATCCATTTATAAAAGTATTCCTCACTCCACCAATTATGAGAATTTTCATACCCACAGCCCTTATTTCTTCTTTTTTCTTCTATTTGGGATTTTTGTCTTTGTTTATTCCTGATTCCTTTTTTGGAAGAGTGCCCTTCTTTGGTGAGAGTTCTCTCCCATAGAAGTGGCAGGGATATTGAACGTCTCTCCTTCTAATACAATCATTAATTTATAATATAGATATACGATAGAAAATGTCTGTAGTATAATTTTTGCTCCACAGATTCTTCTTCTTTTTTAATTGAATCACCATGAGATACAGTTACAAAGCTGTTTATGGTGGGTTTCAGTCATACAATATTCCAATACCCATCCCTCCACAAGTGCACACTTCCCACCACCAGTGTCGCATTTCCCTCCTCCCACCCCCACACCCCCACTGCCTGCCTCTATGGCAGGCACTTTACTTCTCTCTCTCCCTCTCTGTCTCTCTCTCTGTCTCTCTCTCCCCCCTCTCCTTTTTGGGGGTTTGCAATACAGATACTGAGAGGTTATCATGTTTGTTCCTTTACCGATTTTCAGCAAATAATTTTTATCCAGAGTAATCATTTCCAACTATGTTAGTCATAGTGGTCCCTTCTCTATCCCACCTGCCTTCTTCCTCAGCACTTGAAACAGGCTTCAAATTGTAGACCAATCCTTCTGACCCTTGTTTCTTTTGTCTGTGGGTATTGGTCTAACATTACAGGGCTTTTTTATATTCCACAAATGAGTGCGATCATTTTATGCCTGTCCCTCTCCTTCTGATTCATATCACTCAGCCAGGGCAGACACTAGACTTTTCCAGTTGGCCATCTTTACCTACCTTCAGCTCCCAGCTGTCCAGCTCTTTATTTCTTCCCTACATATCTCCTGAGTGCATTCCCAGCTTAAGTTATTTGTCCACAAATGCCCTTCCAGGCTGAGCTCTTGAGAAAATGAACTGATTTCAGGATATACTTTGAAACCAGAGTCCTTAATTTTAAAAACGTGAACATTTTTAAAGCATGTGCAGTTTAATTCAGCAAACTTTTACAGAGAGTGATGTCGCAACTGAGTTTAATTAGACTAGAAGCCTCTGGAAGGCAGCACTGAGATCTAATGAATGGTCCCCCCCAGTGACTATCAACATACCAAAAAAAATAAAAAGCAATACAATATATTCTGTTATGCAGACACCATGATGAATCTGCGGTAACCTTAGAGAAGATGAATTTATAGTTTTAATGGAGAAAACAAATATTTAATTTGTTATGGAAAAGATTGGATTGCAGAAATTACTGCAAAAAAAACTAACTATTTCAAGTGTTCTAGAAGTAGAGGAATAAAATGATCATTTCAGTTGCAGTGGAGGGACAGATGAGGAGTGACTCTATGAGACTAAATAAAAACAGATAAATATAATTTTAATAGAAAAGAGGATTGTTGCTAACACTTATTGAGCAATTATAATATATAGTGCCTTCAGCTAATTTCTTTACATATGTTATTAATTAATAACCTCCTGCCCCCACGCCAGGCTGTCTTCACTGGGGCACCTCGGAGGGGGGTGGGCTGAGTTTCCCTCCCCACCCCAAGCAGAGCCCAGGCAGCCGAAAACCTCCAGAACCCAAACACAGCCATGCTCAAGGCCACTCTCACAAGCTCCGACAAGCCTCACACATGAAGGAACCAACAGAGGATCCCAGGTATGCAGGACCCATGGCTGACATCTCCAAACCTGCTCAAATCAGGACTGGGCCTCCTCTACACAGATTCCCCATTTTCCAGTAGCTTGGCAGTCACACACACAAACCGCCCCCTGAGCCATGTAATCTCATCAACAGTCAAGATCCAGAGACTATAAAACAAAACTCCCGGAAGACAGCAATGCAGTATTTTCTGGAGAGTGCTGCCCCATAAGCCTCCATTCCGAGAGGAGAGCTTGGAAAGCTACCGAGAGTATCCCACCTATACGGCAGAGCCTGGCAAGCTACCCGTGACGTACTCGATATGCCAAAAACAGTAACAATGATGGTTCTCATTCCCCTGACCCTGAAAGTGACCCCAATATGCCATTGGGTTACGCTAGAAACTGACAGGGAGGAATGGAGACATTACTGGCACCCGCTCGAACAAATCAATGAACAATGGGAGGACAGTGATGATAGGGACAGTGATACAGTGATATTAATTAATATTTACATAACTCTATGATAAGGACATTATTATTAGTTCTAGGGTTCTTTTTTTGGGAATGGTGTTAAGAGACAATACTCAAGAAATATTCTCTGCCATTCTTCCAGTAGTTTGGGCAATGACCTAAAGGTATGGTACTGTTTGGATGCTTGGTCCATGTAGTTCCTAGGATTACTCTCCTAGTCTCCCCTGAGATGTTCATAGCGTGGCACAACATCTTTCCTATGAAGCTTTCAGTCCTGGAACTGGTGATACTTGAGAACCTCATGGTACTGAGCATTAGAACCAGGGTTAGCTTCGTGCAAGTCAACCCTGACCCTTGTACTATCTTTCCAGTTCCTGTTCAGTTTTACCCATCTTGACATATGAAAAAATGTTGAAGGAATCCCAGGTAGAAATTCATGGAGTATAAAGAAAGCCTATTCTTTATTTTGTAAGGAAAGAAGAATATTAAGACATAATATGATAGACACATTTAAAGAAGCAGAAAAGAATATGGACTTAATATTTTTTATTACAGTTATATTTTTTTAAATGAAAGGTCTAGAGAAAACAATTTGGACAAGACCATAATAGACTTGAAATACTGTGCTGGTAAATTAAACTTTATCATATAAACCATGGAGAATGTTTAAAGAAGATTTGACAGGAATGGAAATTGATAATACTTGAAACTTAAGAAAATTATTCTAAAAGAAAAAAGTAAACAAATGCTTCAGCTTATTCAGACAAATGTGGATACACTAAAAGGTTTAACTTTATCAATATTTCTTTCTGATTCTTTTCTACTTAGGTTTTGATGGATCTGGTTAAATGATTCTTATATTGGTAAATGATTTTGTTAGGAGATTTGATTTTAAACAACACTGATACTGTTATACTTTTTCCATGCACCTGTATAAAACTCATACTACATCTATCCATTTAATGACCGCTGTAAAGTGCTCTTGGAAGGGGGTGAATAATACATTGAATGAAATTATCTTCATCTTTCTCCATTGAAATCTCCTTCCAAATAACTAGAAATCATCCTAGTATTTGTTCTAGTTTTTTACCTCACTCTCGCCCAAAATCTTCAAAATTCTCCACAGCTGTATATCTTTCCCCGTACTTCTTCATCCAACCTTTTAAATCTGTTTTCTGAACCAATGTCTCTCTAGCAAACTGAAAGTAGTTCAAGTGAATCTTTCTGTATCCTTTTTTCCTCTCCATTCATTATCGAGTAGAGCGATAGCACAGCGGCAGGGCATTTGCCTTGCACGCGGCCAACATGGCCGACCCGAGTTCGATTCCTCCGCCCCTCTCTGAGAACCAGGCAAGCTACTGAGAGTATCTCGCCCGAACGGCAGAGCCTGGCACGCTCCCCTTGACGTATTCAATATGCCAAACACAGTAACAACAAAGTCTCCAATGGAGAAGTTACTGGGCCTGCTCGAGCAAATCGATGAACAACAGGAGGACGTTTACCTTTTATTCATTATCGAGAATTTAGGATAAATTTATGAAATAACAAGATAATTTTACTTTACCATAAATATGTAAAAGAAAGCAGAAGTTCCTGACAATGATTTTATATGTATGTTTGGAAAGTTAATTACAACAGCAAGGGAAAAATAAATGCAAAACTAAACTACTAGGATTAGATCAACTAAAAGGCTATACAGCAAATGAAGCTTGTGTTAGAATTGAAAGGCATTCTACTGAATGGGTGAATGTAATTACACATCATGTCACTGAAAATAAGTTAATATTCAAAATGTAGAGATCACTTGTAAGGTACAATAATAAAAAGTCAAACAATCCAAATGAAAAGTGAGCCAAGAAATGTATAGACACTTCTCCAAAGAAGACACACAGATGGCTAATAGGCACATGAAAATATGCTCTCATCTCTTATTATTACAAAAATACACACCCAACCCACAATGAGCTATCACCTCACACCAGTGGGAATGCCTATTTTTCTAAAATAAAAGTAACAAGTAAAGAGAATGTGGGGAGAATAAAATCCTATACACTGTGGGTGGTAATGTAAACTGGTACAGACATTATGGAAAGCGGTATGAGATTCTTCAAAATATTAAAAATAGAAATTCCATAAAATTCAAGTTATCCTACATCTGGGTATTAACCCAAAAATGCAAAGGCATTAACAATAGATAAATGCATTGCCATACTTTTTGCAGCAATATTTACAGTATCCAAGAACTGGAAACAAACTCAAGTGCCCATCTTCTGATAAATGGATAAAGCACATCTGGTCTATATACACAATGGGATATGATTGCGCTATAAAAGAGATGAAGTCCTGTTATGTGTAACAACAGGGATGGACTTAAGGAAGTTCATGCCGAGTGAAATAAGCCAGAGAGAAAGGCAAACACTAATTTCTCTCATAATTAGTATATAGAGAAAACAAATAGAAAAATTCAATAAAACAAAAATGAATTTTTGGATTTTAAGATAAATTAATGGTTACCAAAAGGGAAGGTGTGCAGTGGGCAAATAGATACAAAGGACATAATTGTGCAGTCAAGGATGGGATTAGAATATTACTGCTGAACTTAATGTATATACACCCATGTTGATTTTTATGAAGAACATCCGAAGCTGGTATGACGGTATGCAATGTTACTTTAGTAAAAAATTTTAAGATAAACTTTTTAAGATTACCTGTTTTAAGAAGGGTTCAAAATCAAACTTTCTTCTCTCTTCTCCTTAACTCCTCCTTCCTTCCATCCTTCCTTCCTTCCTTCCTTCCTTCCTTCCTTCCTTCCTTTCTTCCTTCCTTCCTTCCTTCCTCATCTCATTTACCTGTATTTATTTTGTAACAAGTAATGCAGTATTTTTAACCTACTATTCCCTTTTAGATAAGTGGATTTTGGCAATCAGAGAGATTTTCCTCTGCTGAATGCACAGTAGTTAGGGAGCTTCACCTGTAAAGGGTTGAAAGACCAACTGACACATAAACATTCCCCTTTTAATACTTATTAAGACCTCTCAATAGAAGCAATCACTTAGCAATCACTTAGAATTGTGCTCTTGAATTGCTTGTTTGGAAATTGAATGTTATTTTTAATTCAAATCAACTAAAAGCATCCCAAATAAGACTTAATGCCTGCTATCAGTGAAATATCTGCTTCCTTTTTCCACTTCAGGGACTCACACTCCATCTCACACTTCTCTAATTGTCACTGACCATGACTAGAGATGTAACTAAACACTGATGAAATGAAAAGACTCTCAGATTATTGTGATAAGTAAATCTGTATCAATATATTTATTAATTTTGATCCCTTGCATTCTTCTACCAGCCGGTCACATATAACTTCTTAAATATGCTGTTTATGAAGCTGAAAACATAATAAAACATAATAAAAAGGGTTACATCAGTTTCCTTGCATCCAGTTAACTGATTCTACCTCTGGCACTATATATCGTCCCTTGAGCACTTCCGGCAGTGGTCACTGAGTATAGAGACAGGAGTCTTGAGCACTGCTTACACCAAAATAAACACATTTACTATTTGTTAAAATTTCTTCCTGATTCAATTTAGTTTCCTAAGTCAAATGTGTCTGACTACATCTGGTCACAATTCTAACAGATCTTTTTCTTTTAAAAAAATTTTTGTCATAAATATATTGAATAATGAATATGAGAAAAATGATCATTTGTTTCTCACCTAGAGTAATAGGTATCTGATGACTCAAATATCTACTGAAGCTAAAAATAAAGGTAGGGTCAGACCTTGAGAGAAAAGCAAACCATCTTGTCTATGATTGAATTTACTGTTGGTTATTGCTTTCTGAGGGCTGGAGCGATAGCACAGCGGGTAGGGCGTTTGCCTTGCACGCAGTCTATATGGCCGACCCAAGTTCGATTCCTCCACCCCTCTTGGAGGAGAGCCCGGCAAGTTACCGAGAGTATCTCGCCTGCACGGCAGAGCCTGGCAAGCTCCATGTGACGTATTTGATATGCCAAACACAGTAACAACAAAGTCTCAGGATGGAGACGTTACTGGACTCGCCTGGGCAAATCGATGAACAACGGGAGGACAGTGACAGTGACAGTGATTGCTTTCTGGTCTTCACCGAGTCATGCTCAAGCTTACTCCTGGCTAAAGGATCCTATCTGATGGTACTCAGGGGACTTTATATGGAGTCTAGGGTCGAACCAGAGTCTGTTGAGTTCAAGGTAAGTACCTTATTTAACCCCTGGTGCTAACTTTCCAGCCTGTGCTTTGACGTTTTAAAGGTATGATGCCAAAGTATTTATTTTGTAGAGCTAAATTCCTATCTTAATCAGTCATTGAGATTCAGTCAGAAAAATTTCTAGAGTTTATTAAAATGCATCAACTCCTTTTGTAAGAAAAAGCAAACAAAATCCAAGCAATAGCAAGAAGTTCAAATAAAGCCATTAGTCTTATCCCCTCTCCACCTTTTCTTTTGTTTTTCTATACTTGTCCCTTCTGGTACAGGAAAATAAAAATATGTTGTTAGTTTCCAGTGATTTATATTTATTTTGTTATATCAAATTATGCATTTTATATTTTAATATTGCACTCCTGAGCTAAAATAGTCAACATTTTGACATGTTCCTTATGACTTATTTTATAGAATTTTCTTGAGTTTCTTCAATTTTGCTGCAAATAGCAAATTTCTATCTTTATAATAGTAGAGTAGTAATCCATTGTGTATGTATATACCACCTCTTTCTTATCCAATTCTTTATTGATGGGCACTTTCTTTGTGTACATGTCAACTATTATAGATAATGTGACTAATTTTGGGGTTGGTTATGACATTTCATATTGTTTTCATAGTCTTTAAATAGACACTCAAAAGTGGGCTTACTGGATCATATTGTAGTTCTATCTTCTGAAAAAAACTTCAAATTTTTTTTCAGAATGGCTATTCTAATTTACATTCCCACCAACAATGGAGAAGAATTCCTGTCCCCACACACTCAAGTAAATTGTACTTATTTTAAGATAAGCTGTTCTCAAAGGTGTGAGATATGGTATTCACTTGATTTGCATTTCTTTAATAAACATTGATAGTGAGCATCTTTTCTTGTGCCTTTTGGCCCATTTGTATGTCCTCTTTGGAAAACTATCTTTTCAGATTTTCTGCCCAATTTTAAAGGAGTAGCTTTGATGTGGTTATTGTTGAATTTATAAGCTTTTATATAGCTTGGATAATTAACCCCTTAATCACATGTCTGATATGAATATATGTTATCTCTTTCTGTAGACTTAAATTACAATCATGTATTTTTTCTTATATCATAAAGGTCTTTAATTTAATGTTGTCTTAGTCATTGATCTTTGACTTCATTCCCTTATGTTTGGATTTGAGTTTCAAAAAACAAAATCTCTAATACTGATATCATAGAACTTTGCACTTATGTTATCCTCTGTGGATTATAATGAAATATTTGTGGATTCAAGTCTTATATTCAGGTCTCACATCCACTTTTTTAAATTTTTTTTTTACATTTTTTTTATTAGCGAAATCACATCCATTTTGAAGTTTTTTTTATTTGGAATTAAGAGCTGGCTTCTGGAGCTGGGGTCTTTAAGCAAATATTTTTCCTTTATTTATCTGAATACTGATTTATTTATTTACTTATTTATTTATTTTGCTTTTTGGGTCACACCTGGCAATGCACAGGGGGTTGCTCTTGGCTCTGCACTCAGGAATTACTCCTGGAGGTGCTCAGGGGACCATATGGGTTGCTGGGAATCGAACCCATCACCCTTTCCACTAGGAATATTGTCACTGTCACTGTCCTCCTGTTGTTCATCCATTCGCTTAAGCAGGCCCAGTAACATTGTACGACTTGTTACTGTGTTTGGCATATGGTATACCTCATGGGTAGCTTGCCAGGCTTTGCTGTGGGGGCGAGATACTCTCAGTAGCTTTAGGGGTGGAGGAATCGAACTTGGGTTGACCTTGTTGGCCGCACAGGCAAATGCCCTACCCGCTGTGCTATGGCTCCAGCTGCACGCTAAGTTCAAAGAGGGTGGCCTTCCCCAAATAGAAATGGATCGGTCTTTGGGCGAGGGTATACGAGAAGCTGCGTTCACCTGCTAGAAGCTCCAAACAAGCTCTCAAGGAACATTGTATCTTGGTTAATTTGCTATTCCTTTCCCTTCTCCTGTCCATATTTAATTCCCTTATATATCCCTTATATTCTGAGAATAAGGTACTAATAAAATCATTTTCATTGTGGTAGATTCTGAGTATTTTTCCCTTCCTGTTATTTAGATATTTTGAAGGGAATAAACAAGATTTGATGAAGTGTTATTTTGAGTAGAATAGCAGGAGAAATTACTATTGCCATCATTTAAGATATATGAGCAAATCTATATTTTAATTCTTACATTCTCTACTTTTGGAAGATATTTTATCTGCATTTTGTTTTATTAGGGAATAACCATCATTTGAAAACTGTAAATTCATGCCATTGAGTAACTTCCAATCAATCAAAATAGTTTCTTGTCCCAAACAAAATTATTTACTGTTTGCCAAAAACTTTGTACTGAAAAGATGCTTGTATGTTGCATTGAAAATTACAGTTAAAATAATCATTTTGCTGCTTTTTTATGTCAGTTTTTATGTTATTTTGGCACCATATTTATTTATTCAATTTTTATGAATTCCAAATTTCAAAGTATGAAAGGTTGTTAAGTATCTAGAGATGTGCTCTTAAATCATAGTTACTATATATAATGATTTCTATATTAAAAATTAAAAATTGGATTAAGTCAGTAGTCATATTAGTTATGTTTTTGCCTAGTCATGCATACCTAGTATTTACTGAAATACACACCTTAAGATATAGGACATTTCTATCATTTCAGAAAGTTTTATAAGATACATAAATGGTATATCTCCTTTATGATGAGAAATACGTAAGCAGAAGTAGAAATTATTTTGAAATTGAATGAAAATACTCTTGTCAATGTTCAGGGGAATTTTATTTGAAAAGATGAGTGCCTTAAGTGCATTTTCCAACTGGTCCAGTAAACACATTTTTGGTTTGGTAGCAGTAATGTGGGAAATGGAAAAGATTTATCCAAAATACTGGACGGGCTGGAGCAATAGCACAGTGGGGAGGGCGTTTGCCTTGCACATGACTGACCTGAGTTCGATTCCTCCTCCCCTCTCAGAGAGCCCTGCAAGCTACCAAGAGTATCTCACCCACACGGCAAAGCCTGGCAAGTTACCTGTGATATATTTGATATGCCAAACACATTAGCAACAAGTCTCACAATGGAGACGTTACTGGGCCCGCTTGAGCAAATTGATGCACAATAGGAGGACAGTGACAGTGACTGGATGGGTTTATGTTAAATTATTTCATGCTGTTCAGGTGGAGGTATACTCTGGGGACTGAAGACTCACCTCCTACACCAATCCATCCCCCCCCAAAAAAAAACTGTTCCCATTTTCCTACCTGGTTAATGTCAGAAGATATATTGAAAGCATACTGCAGGTGTGCTTTTGTCTCAGAGCTAAGATCAATGCAGTGTACGGCTTATGTGTAAAGTGCCACTTTCAGCTAGAAAATACGTAAATCATGGTTAAAATGGTGATTCCAAGGAAAAGCCTCAGACTCATGGATTCTGGCTCTCTGTTTGTGGACCTTCAGATCCCAATTAATTAATTGTTTATTGATTAAATAAACATTTGAGGCTACTTATTCAATCCCAGTAGGGAGCTATTATCTAGCCAAAGAATGATAAATATGTTTGTATTCCTCTCGCTAATTTTTGTGTATTAAAAAGACAAGTCTATTGCCTATGAAAGTAAAATATTTCTAATAATTATTTGCTCAATAAAAAGCATCTAAATGCAAACAAAACTGTCTTATTTCATGGGCACAACACGTATTCTTTGGAGATCATTAGAGGGAAAACAGAAAAAAGTGTTGATTTAAGTGTCAGAGACATAATTATATTGATTAATATTATGCTATCAATTATATTAATTTGTGAGTCAATACCTGCTTGGAACGATGATCTGGCACATTATTCTTAAATAGTTGCAGTTTTAAAGAAAAAATTACATAAAGCTACTTGCTTCCCAAATTACCATACTATTAGGATTTTTTTGCAATAATGACATGCTCAACCTGGGTTTATGAATTTGTGCCCTTAAAATAAGGCAGTTTTAGGTGTTTTTATGTCTCCTTGTAATGGGAAGGAAGCTTTCCTGCTGGATATCTCTAAGGCAGTTAATTGGTTTTTAGTCTGTTAGAGACATGTCAAAAGTCTTCTTTGCCTCCGGTAGCTATTTTAAACTTTACTTCAATCTTTCACTGTTTTTCAAGAGGTGAAATAATCCAATGGAATACTACTCAGCTATAAGAAAAATAAAATGCTGACTTTTGCTACAACCTGTACAGAATTAAAGGAGGTTATATTAGATATAATGAGCAAGAGAGAGAAGGAAAAATACCAGATGATTCACACGCAGAGATTTGTGTGTGTATCTATCTATATATATTTATATATTTATACATGTATACATAACTAATAGAATGGATAGCAAATAATGATATAGAATAATTGTACGTTGAGTGCAGTACTAACGTTACCAACCGAAAGAGGTAGGAAGAGGTGGTCTAGAGATAGCAGCAGGACAGTGGGGAAGGGTCATGTGTACTTCAGTGGTTCTGAAGTGATAGAAATTTTGCCGCCACAAGCATGAAAATACTACTGTAACCCTGTTGTTTCAACTGCAATAGAACTGTAAGAAGAATATTCTCTACCATAAGATTTAATATTTTCCAAAGGAAACTATAAGCAACCTGAATATAGCCCTTGATTACACTATCACTTCAGAATTTGGGGGAATCAAAATCAAAATTCCTTATCTACATGATTATTTGATGACTCTTAAACCATTAGCTACCACGAGTATCTCGCCCACACAGGCAGAGCCTGGCAAGCTCCCCGTGGCCTATTCGATATGTCAAATACAGTGACGACAATGAGTCTCATTCCCCTGACCCTGAAAGAGCCTCCAATCGTTAGAAAAAGACAAGTAAGAAGAGACTGCTAAGATCTCAGGGCTGGGAGGAATAGTGACGTTACTGGCACCTGCTTGAGTAATTCGAAGACCAACAGGATGACAGTGATACAGTGATACAGTGATTTTATATATATACACAGAGTATATATATATATATAAAATATGTATACTTTTGTGTAACTTTATATATGTGTATATGTATACATTTGCTGGTAAGAATTTTTCTTCCTTCCATTTTATTATTTAAAGTTAGTGTCTTTCAATCAGTTTAAATCACATCCTTTAACATCTCTTGTGAAGCTAATTTAGTGTTGATGATTTCCTTTAGTCTTTGTCTGGAAAATACTTTATTTCTTCTCTCATTCTATGTGATAACTTTGCCAATTAAAGTTTTTTGTATCAGATTTTTTTTTTACCTTTCAGCAATTTGAATAAATCATGCAACTCCCTTTTGGTCTGGAAAGCTTTTGATGAAAAATATGATAACCAGATATGCTGATACAAGAGGTGGGATACTTCCCATGTAAGCAGCATGTTTTTTCTTGCTGCTTTTAATATTCTTTATCTTTAACATTTGACATCATGATTATAATATGTCTTGGTGTGGATCTCTTTGATTTCATCTTATTTGATATTCTCTGTACTTTCTCCACCTGGATATCAATTTTCTTTGACAGTTTAGGGAAATTCTCAGACACGATTTATTCAAATAAGTTTTTACTCCTTTCTCTCTCACTCCCTCTGGGACTCATATAATGCAAATATTCCTTTAGATGTCTTTCCATATGTTCCTTAAACTAACTTCACTGATAAAACACTGTTTATTTGGATGACCTCAGCTGCATTGTCTTTGATATTGCTTATCCATTTTTTGACTTCATCAGTTCTACATTGAAACCTTATAGTTAGTTATTTTTAGTGCAGTTATTATATTAAATTCTGAGACTTTTTTTCAAAATTTTCTTATATTTTTTCTTTCTTTGGTGAGGCTTTCAGTCTGTTCATCAGTTCTCCAAACTTTGGTAAGTACTTTTATGAGTTCCGACATCCATTGACGATCAAGAATCAGGGACGCTGTCTCGTTTGCCAAGGTGTCAAAAATCAGATGCGCTGGTCACGTAATGAGATTTAAAGACGACCGCAGGACTAGAGCTGTTACCGACTGGATTCCACAGGATGTCAAAAGACCATGTGGCCACCCACCTACCAGATGGTCAGACTTCTTCATCAAGATCATGAATGATCAGTTTGATGCTCTTCATGTTCCTAGAGCGAACAGATGCCATTGGGCTACACTAGCACACAACAGGGACAAATGGAGACGTTACTGGCGCCCACTAGAGCAAATCGACAATTAACAGGAAGTTAAGTGATTAATTGATTGATACTTTATCTGATGTTTTCCTCTGTTTCATTAACTCATTTTTCTGAGGTGGTGTCTTCTTTAGTTTGTGCATTTATATTTGTTAGCCTGATTCTCTGTACTTGTTTATGTATTAAGTGAAACACATACCCCTTTCAATATTTAGATTGTTGAGTTGTTAGCTATTATTTTGGTTGTCTATAGTTTATTAATTGGTTCTTATTGGTTGCTGAGTGTCTGTCAAGACTCATCAGTGTGCCAAGGAACAGGGCTCTCTTCTGTCACCTATTTTATTTTTTTAAATTTTAATGTAAACAAAATGCGTGTTTATTATTGAGAATGTATAAAATCCTTTAACAATTTTAGAGTAAGTAAGTACCTTTCTTAATCTAGTAGGGTGAAACCATATGTGCCATTATTGAATCCCATGTTCAATGATACATTATCATGGTGTCACTAAAGTCATTTATCAAAAGATTTACTGGACTGGTTGGTGTTACTTGTGTTTTCACTCATTGAACTTAGTAGGTTTCTACATGTCCTTTAAAGAAGCTCTGAATTTCTTCAAAACTGGTTTCAAGGCTATGACTTCCCTAAGCTGTTGCCTATGAAGGAATATATCATTCCTTCAAGTCTGAATGATAATCTAGTTAGATTGAGTATTCTTGGTGAGATGTTTATTTTGTTGAGTTTTTGTATTATACCTCTCCATACTCTTTTGGTTTATAGAGTCTCTTTTGATAGATCTGCTGTCAAACTTACAGGCTTTCCATTGTATGTAAGTTCCTTCTTGGAATGTTTTGCTTTCAATATTCTGTGTCTATCTTTTGCTTGTATCATTTTTGAATAAAATATGTCTTGGAGTTTTCCCAGTTGAATCTACTTTTGTTGATACTCTTGAGGCCTCTTGAATCTCCATGCTTGTATTCCTTAACTCTGGAGTTTCTTGTCTATGATTTTTTTTATTGTATCTTCATAACTTTTGCCTCCCTGTCCTTTGGGGGCTCTGGTGATTCTTATATTGTTCCTCTTGAACTCATCTCCTAATTTTCTGGTAAGGTGTTTATTTTCTTTCAGTTTATTTTCCATCCCCTGTTGTGTCGTAGCAGTTGTTTCCTTCTCATTCTACAGTTCCTCATTCTCTTGCTCAGATGCTCTTGAGAGCGTCTATTGATTTTTTCTTATATCACTTGTAGTACTCTTCATTTCTATTGCTCTTGATTTTAGTGTCTTTCTCATTTTGCCTCATATTTATCTTGTGTTTTGCTGACTACCAAAACTGTAGATTCTTTGATTCATGGTGTCACTGAAGTCATTGTCAGAGGATTTATTGAGCTGGTTGGTGTTCTTTGTGTCTCTGGTAATATTGTTTTCACTCATTGAACTTGGTAGGCTTCTATCTGTCTTACCCATTGGTTTACTAGTGTTCTTTCTGTGTTGGGGTGAACTTACAATTTGACCTCCTGGAAGATGCTGTGGGGTTAGACTGGGGTATGCTCTCTTCTCTGTCTATCTTCACTGAATGACAGGAAGTATAATTGGGAGCATTTGTGTAATTTGCTGAGTAGATCTGTCACATATGCAGCCACTTGCTTAAGGAGTGTGGCGTGAGTTGTTTAATATGGTGCAGGTTGGTATGGAGACTGCTTAGGCCAAGCCGGAAGAAGGGGCTCTGCCTCCCTTCTGGACTAGTCTGAGTATCACCTATTTTAAATGTGATTGAAGGCCATATTCTCAAGTATCATCTCTTTAGGTATGCCATTGTGATTGGTTCCTTAAGGCAATATATTTTACCCTTACTGGTCCTAAACCTGGTAATATGGAGGTATTTCCTTTAGCTATAAAAATAGAATTTCCAAATAAGTATAAATTTTCTTTATTCAAGGTTCTAACAAATTGTAGTAGAATCAAGCATGAATTCAATGCTACATTACCCCTAGTCTATATTGTTTGTGAGCAACTCTGGCTTCAGAGATCTTGGTTACAATGATGGGAGATGGAAAATGCATGTGTGTGTCCATGCACATGTGTGTGAAACTCCATCACACAGAGGTTATTTTGTTCAGTGGTATGCAGACAGGATGTGGTGCTGAGTTTAGTGAGGCCAAGGTAGGTAGTTTCGGGCTAACCTAGTATCATTCAGCAAAACACTGGTGCATTGGAGCACAATGAGTCTGCTGACTTTAGAAGGTGGGGGGGGGGGGGTGCTAAAATACTGCACATTAGTAGTAGTTAACTTAGCAAGATCAGCTGAAGCCAAATCAATATCTTTGTCTTTAGAGATAGTTCCAGCCAAATATTTCCCATTGACAAATGCTTTCAGATGAGCATATCAGTCTCCTACTTGTATGACTTACGTACTTTTCCTATTTCTATTTCTGTGCTGGATCCTGTGAGTGATTCTGAGCACTTGCCCTTTAGGGGAGGACTTTAGGGGGTGTTTCATTCTTGGGTCTCCTAATTGCAAGCTTAATTGGCTTTAAGATGTTTTGAAGGAACTGTCTCTTGGGTTCATATTCCAAATTTGATTTGCTTGATATAGGTCAGTGAACCCCTTACTACTGAGGGAGAAATCCATGCACATGGAATACATCCCAATAATGAATAATTGTGCTAAGGAGAGCATTTTTTAAAAAATTTTTTATTGAGTCACCCTGAGATTCACAGTTACAAAGTTCTTCGCAATTGAGTTTCAGTCAAACAATGTTCCAACACCCATCATTCTTCAGTTCACCAGTGTACATTTTTCACCACCAAAGCCCTCAGTTTCCCTCCCATCTACTACCCTTCCCCCATTCCCCCACCGCCTGCCTCAATGACAGAAACTTCTCTCTCTCTTTCTCTCTCTCTCTCTCTCTCTCTCTCTCTCTCTCTCTCTCTCTCTCATCATCTCTCTTTCTCTCTAATTCCGTGGGGTCCTTCATGTCCCTAAGAGGGTATATTAGTTTGTTCTCAGATAATTTTTAAAGAAAATATGTATATATTTCATCATCCTGTTAATCGTCGATTGCCTCGAGCAGGCCCCAGTAACGTCTCTTTCATCCTAGCCCTGAGATTATATTCACGGCTCTTTAGGAGAATGAGACCCATCATTGTTACTGGTATTTGGCATATTTGGTAGGCCACGGGGAGTTCGCCAGACTCTGCCCTGTGGGCAGGCTACATTCGATAGCCTGCAAGTTTGTCCAAAGTAGGAATGAGATAATAAGATGTCGCGCGGCCGCATTCGCAGCCAGGGGCCAGGTGGTGGGTGTGACCCCCGCCTACTGGAATTTGGAGGATCTGGGTGGAAGATGCTCGACTCCAAATCGAGTAGGCTTGGAGGTCTCGGCCCCGGAACCCGCGTGGCTTTGTCCCTCTGCCAGTACCTTCATGTGTGCGGAGAGTGGTCTCAGCATGGTGGTGGCTGGTCCTGGAGGTCTTCGGCTGCCGTAGCCCTGGTCGGGGCGGGGAGGAAAGCTCAACCCGCTCCCCTCCAAGGGACTCCGGGAAGGAACACCCAGGCGCGGGGGCAGAGACTGCACTGTTCTCGTTCGGGATCTGGATTTTATAGTCTCTGAGTCTTGGCCGCTGATGGGATTACACGGCGCCAGGGGGCCAGGTGGTGGGTGTGACCCCCGCCTACTGGAATTTGGAGGATCTGGGTGGAAGATGCTCGACTCCAAATCGAGTAGGCTTGGAGGTCTCGGCCCCGGAACCCGCGTGGCTTTGTCCCTCTGCCAGTATATATAGCTATTTATTTTGTGGTTAGGCTGGGAATGTAGAAAGCTCACACTGCATTCTTGATCCACATATCAAAATATTTTAAATATTTGGTGATATGTTGCTTTTCTATTCCTGCTTTAATATATAACCACAAGTAAGTGACTTAAAACAACATATGTTTATTGTTTTACAACTATGAAAATCCATTTAAAAAATGGATCTCATTAGGCTGAAATTAAGATGTGGAAGGTCTGTGTTAATTTTTGGAGACCATAGGTGTAAACTGAATTTTTTGCTTTTGTTCAGTTTTTTGAGAATTCCCACATTCTTTGTCAAATTCTCCTTTCATGTTCATGTTCAACAATAAATGGTGGAATCTTTCTGAAGAGGCATCTCTTTGACATCTAAACTTCTATACTCCTCTCTCATATGTATATATCCTTATGATTATATTGAACCTGCCTGGATAATCTAGGATAATTCTTCCAACTTAGATCAGCTGACTAATCAATCTTAATCTATGTGGCAAAATAATTTTCCTTTGCTGTATAACACAACATATTTAGATGATTTAGAAAAGGGCCTGGTTATCTTTGAAAGTCCATATTCTGCCTTCTAGTAACAGAGACAAAAATATGTTGGTATTAAGTATCAGAATTGCATGCAATCCCCAACTCTATTCTTTAACTTTGTGAAAGTTATTTCCTTCTGTTAAAGATGGTAAATTTACATGGAAAATATAGATGAAACTTATTTAACTTCCTTGTGTTAAAGATTGGAAAATTCAATAACATAAGTACCCAGGGCTGTGCTCAAAAAATATAGGAAGCTTTGACCTATGAAACAAAATTTTCTTGTTGAGATTGCCATCTGACTAAATGTTTTTTTAAATTTATTTATTTTGAATACCCATCCCTCCACCAGTAACCATTTCCCACCACCACAGATCCCAGTGACCCTCCCACTACCCCATCCCCCCCCATCCCATCCTGACTCTGTGGCAGGACATTCCCTTTTGTTCTCTCTCTCTTCTTTTGGGTGTTGTGGTTTGTAAAAGAATTAAGCCTGATTTTCAGGGAGAAACGTTGGATAATTTACTTTCCATTGATCACTTTATATATAAGGAGAAGTCGCGTGGCCGCTTATGTGGCCGCGTGGTTTGGCGTGAAAGTTGTGTTCCTGCATGCTCGAGCTGTGCTTGTACAGGCTCATGGTTACCAGGGTTCCATCTGGAGGAGGCAGGATCTGGCACCTACCCCATCTGGGGCTTCCCGGTGATCTCGGCTCTCTTTGGGACCTGTAGCATTCTCCGGGAGCTGTGGAGCCCCCCCCCCCCCCCGCGGCCTTTCTTCTCTATGGCTGTGTGCTATAAAGATGGTGCTGGGGGGCAGGTGACTAAATTTTTTTTTAAAAAAACTTTTAAAACACAAGGAAAGAGAAGCACAAGAAAGAGAATAGAATTTTTAAATACCCTTTATTATTTTCAAGTGAAAGTTTAGAATTCATTTACTCAATACCTTCTTTATAGCTCTTCACCTTATCTTGTCTAAAAATTATATTTAAATATAGGAATCTTATCTGACCTTTTTAATTCTTTCAATATGAATATGCACAATATGGCACAATTCTTGAAGAGACAAGATGAATGAGCTTCTAGCAGTTAGGGCAAAATTTATGGATAAAATATGCTAACCAGCAAATATAGTTGAAGTTCAAGGAAAAAGATAAATCTGTAAAGAATGATCTAATTTATGGAAGTCTTAAAACAATATAAAGAGCATTTAAAATAACAAAAAGATCAAAAATGAACCACTGAACCACTCCAGTGATAGCACAGTGGTAGGGCATTTGCCTTGCATGTAGCCAACATGGCTGACCCGAGTTCAATTCCTCCACCCCTTTCGGAGAGCCTGGCAAGCTACCGAGAGTATATCGCCCGCACAGCAGAGCCTGGCAAGCTCCCCGTGACGTATTCGATATGCCAAACACAGTAACAACAAAGTCTCCAATGGAGATGTTACTGGGCCCGCTCAAGCAAATCGATGAACAACGGGAGGACTGTGACTGATATATATATATACATATATATATATATATATATATATCAGCTTTAGGACTCTGAGTAAAGTAGAGGCCCTCCCGTTGATCATCGATTTGCTCGAGCGGGCCCAGTAACGTCTCCATTGGAGACTTTGTTGTTACTGTGTCTGGCATATCAAATACTCTCGGTAGCTTGCCGGGCTCTCCGAGAGGGGCGGAGGAATCGAACTCGGGTCGGCCATGTTGGCTGCGTGCAAGGCAGACGCCCTACCCGCTATATATATATATATATATATATATATATATATATGTGTGTGTGTGTGTAATTTATTTATTTTTTTTATATATAAACTTGTAGAAACTGAAGACAGTTTAAAGTTGGGTGACAATACTTTTTATCGCTAAATGTATATAAACACTGAAGTCCTTATGACAGAGTTTCAGAAGAAAATACATTACACAAAGGAAAATCTTGTACTTCAAATAATACTTTTTGTAGGCACTGGAGAGAATATCACTTAATCACTTCCCGTTAGTCGTCGATTTGCTCGAGCGGGCGCCAGTAACGTCTCCATTTGTCCCTGTCGCGTGCTAGTGTAGTCCAGTGGCATCTGTTTGCTCTGGGAACATGAAGAGCCTCAAACCAATCATTCATGATCTTCACGAAGAAGTCTGACCATCTGGTAGGTGGGCGGCCACGCGGTCTTTTGAGATTCCGTGGAATCCAGTCGGTAACAGCTCTAGTCCAGCGGTCGTCTTTAAATCTCATTACGTGATCAGCCCATCTGATTTTTGACACCTTGGCAAATGAGACAGCATCCCTGATTCTTGATCGTCAACGGATGTCAGAACTCCGGATTCTTTCTCTCATTTGAGTGAAACGTGATATTCCAAGCATAGCTCTTTCTATTCTTCTTTGGGAGACCTGAGTAACGTTCTCATCCTGTTTGTGTAGGGCCCAGGTCTCTGAGGCATACATTAATGCAGGAAGAACAGTGGAATCAAAGAGATGTGCCCGGAGCCGGAGGTTCTTCGTTCTCTTAGCTATTTCTTTGACATTCTTGAAGGCGTTCCAAGCTGCTCTCTTCCTCCTGCGCAGCTCGGGTGCCAGGTCATTTGTCATGTTGACTTCTCGACCTAGGTACACATAGCTGTTGCATTTGAAGATGGTCGTTCCGTTGAGAGCGAATGGGGCATCAGGAACGAGGCTGTTTCTCATAAATATTGTCTTCGTAAGATTCAGCTGTAGTCCTACCTTTCCACACTCACGGTCAAAGTCGGCCAGCATTTGTGCCACTTGGCTGATGTTTGGTGTTATTAAAACAATGTCATCAGCAAAGCGGAGGTGGTGTAATTGCCGACCATCTATCTTCACTCCCATTCCTTCCCATTCCAGTCGTCGCATGATGTTCTCAAGGGTGGCACTGAAGAGATTCGGTGAAATGCTATCACCCTGCCGAACCCCTCTCCTGACATCAACGATCACTACTTTGTAGAATGGTGAGATCCTGGTAGTGAATCCGCAATACAGCTCATGGAGAATCTTGATGTATTGGGCTTGAATGCCCTGATTGGCTAGGGCTTCAATGACCTCTTCCGTCTCAACAGAATCAAAGGCCTTCTTTGGATCAATGAAAGTTAAACAGAGCGGCATCTTGAACTCCCAAGAAACCTCAATGAGTTTGGTTATTGTGTGTATATGGTCGATGGTGCTGAATCCTTTGCAGAACCCGGCTTGCTCACATGGTTGTCCTTCATCTAGTGTTCTGCCAATCCTATTTCGGATGACTCGAGTGAACAACTGGTAGATGACAGACAATAGGCAGATGGGGCGATAGTTGCCAATGTCATGGATGTCTCCCTTCTTGAACAGTAGTACGGTCCTGCTGGTTTTCCATTGGGACGGAACCTTGCATTCAGACAGGTAGCGAATGAAGAGCTGAGCCAGTGTATTGATGAATACTGACGGCAGGTTCTTCAGGTGTTCAGGTCTGACCTTGTCTGGGCCGGGTGCTGTTTGTTTCTTTACTGACGAAATAGCCTGTCGGATTTCGGAAGGGAGAACATTGGGAATGACATATCCATCCTGTGGAATTTGGTATGTCGGCAAGTGGACATGGCTATCGAAGAGATTTGAGTAGAAGTCATGGATAATCTTCTCCATTGCCGTTCTGGAGGATGTGATGGATCCATCAGGACGTCGGAGGGCAGTCATCTTGGTCTTGTAATTGGCGAAGGACAGGCGGGCGTAATGAATACTTTTCCCAGCTTCTGCCGCATCTACCAGTACTTCTGCTCTTCTCTCTTTGAGGTCTTCCTTGATCGCATCTCTGCACTGCTTTGCGAGCTCGGACGTTAGCTTGCGGTTGCCTGAGGCATGCGCCAATCCACGCTGGCGAATTAGCTCAAGAGTTTTCGAAGACAGGCATTTTTTTGTGGCTATCTCTCTCTTGGTGTTTCTCGCACATTCATGGAGGTGGTGAACCAGTCGATCGTATTCCTCATCAATGTTGTTCAACAATGGCATCTTCCCATGTTGCCGCAATAGTGCCAAAGAGTTCCCAGTTGGTGGTCGTTCTGGGAGTTCTCTTTTTGAACTTTGCAGCCCTTTCTCCCCGCTCTGTGAAGTAGAATTTTGCACGAAGGAGACGGTGGTCCGATCCCATTCGAAATTTTGGGACAACAGCGACATGGGTCAGGCAAAACCTTCGATTGAATATGATGTGGTCTATTTCGTTGTGGAATCATCCACCGGGAGACTCCCATGTCCAACGTTTAGATTCTGCCTTCTGGAACTGTGAGTTACCATGGATGGTCTTGGTCGACATGATGAACTCAGACAGTCTGTCACCCTGTTCATTCCATTCTAGGCCATGGGTCCCGATGTGAAGTTCTTCAGCTGATCTTCTCGGTCCTATCTTGGCATTAAAATCACCCACGATGAACTTGTAGAAGGTGTGGTCTTCTTTATAGAACTTCTCCAGCTCCATGTAGAACTTCTCGATTTCTCTTTCATCATAATGAGATATTGGTGCATAGACAACAAAAATAGAAACTGCCGGCAGTGAGCCACATCTATTCAAATGTAAACGTCCGATTCAGGTTGTTAGGCATTCGAATGAATCAATGCTCTTGGCCAAGTTTATGTTGACAAGGACACCGACACCTCCTAAACCTCTTTTATCGCATGTTCCGAGGAAAAATTCTTCTCCAGTGTTGAAAACGGCATGGTGAGATTCGTGCCTTCTTGTCTCGGTCAGACCAATGATGTCGTACTTGATCATTTGCGCTTGTACCATCAGGTCTTTGATGGATATATCTGATGCTAGCATACGTGCATTGAAAGTACAGACGATCATTTTTGTCTTCCTTCGTTGTGGCAGCCTAGTTCGGCCTTGAGATTTTGTCGGTCTCGCCTTTTTCATCCTTCTCAGTGCTGCCATGTCGGTGAAGCCTTCAGGGTCAGGTGAATGAGACCAGTTGTAGTTACTGGTTTTGGCATATTGAATACACAACGGATAGCTTGACAGGCTCTTCCGTGCGGGTGGAATACTCTTGGTAGCTTGCCAGTCTTTCCGAGAGGGATAGAGGCTTTTGGGGCGACCTCTAATCACCCTTGTAGATGTTACCATATTTGAACCCTATCAAATATGGTACGACAATGAAGAGAATATAAGGCAAGGTATTTGCTTTGTAGCACTGTACTCCTGTTGTTCATCGATTTTCTTGAGCGGGTCCAGTAACGTCTCCATTGTGAAACTTGTTGTTACTGTTTTTTTTGGCATATAACAACAAAGTCTCCAATGGAGACGTTACTGGGCCCGCTCGAGCAAATCGACGATCAACGGGAGGGCCTTTACCTTTACCTTATTGAATACGTCATGGGTAGCTTGCCAGGATTTGCCGTATGAGTGAGACACTCTTGGTAGCTTGCCAGGCTCTCTGAGAGGGGTGGGGGAATAGAACCCAGGTCAGTCTCATGCAAGGCAAATGCCCCACCCACTGTGCTATTGCTCCAGTCTGTTTGTATACAGATTATTTGGGTTTTATTCCTGGCACCGTATGTGGTCCTGCAAGCCCTGCCAGAAATTTTCCCTGAGCACAGAGCTAGGAGTAAACCCTGAGCATTGAAGGCTATGGCACTCCAACAAAACATAAAGCAAATTATTATTATCTGTTGCAATTTATTTGTGCTAGTTTTAATTAACTGTTTCAGTTATTCTCTCTTTTAGCAATGAAAACAATATGAGTTTTAATTCAATAATCATTTCTGGAAGGCATATATGTTTTTACAATTTTGTTTTTTCTAATTGATGACTTTATAAAAGTAACAAACTTCTAAGAACTCCAAATTCCTATAACTTTAACACTGAACTCATATTCCCTACAGTAAGGTTTCCAAGAGAATGAACATAGGTATCACACCTTCATCATTGAAAGAAGTTTGAGACAATTTCTGGCCTGCATTAGAAGGTAATAAAGAAACACATAGGGTCAAAAAATAATGTGGATGAGAGCAAGTCTTGAGATCTAAGCAGAAAGAGCCAAAGGGATGTGTCTTCAAGTTGCTACCATGGGGACATCAAATTTCTACAAGATTTGTGTCCTTAAATTACTCCGTTAAGGATCCAAATTCTCAGCAGAAACAAAGTGTCCGATGAGATCAGTGTCACACGAAAAATTAAACTGGAAAAAATTAAACAGTTAAGGAAGACTCTATTCACTGCTACTGCAAAAGGAGAGAGGCTGGAGTCAGTCTACACTTAATTGCTGAACAAAAAGAAGTAGTGTTTTTAAATTTTATTTATTTTTAATTTAATTTTAAAAGTTTCTTTTGTTTTGTTTTGTTTGCAATATTATTAATGGCTTTTTCCTGTATATGATTCCAACACCTCACCCATCATCAGTATACCACATCCCTCTCCCAAGGAACCCAGCCCCACTTCCTCTCACTCCCCCTCCCTACTCCAATTCGATTATGTGGGTCAGTTCCCTATTATTTTGTTTAAGGCTCTTTGTTTCTACCTAACTGTGTTTCTTTAAGTTCTAAATATGAGAGATACCATTCTGAACCTGTCCCTTTCATTCCAACTGGCTTCACTCAGCAGGATATCGTCTG
Source organism: Sorex fumeus (assembly GCF_029834395.1). NCBI lineage: Eukaryota > Metazoa > Chordata > Mammalia > Eulipotyphla > Soricidae > Sorex > Sorex fumeus. Next base: position 65,157,332 of record NW_026606059.1, read on the forward strand.
GTTCCATCCCTATTGCTGCAAATTGCATGATTTTGCTCTTTCTTAGAGAGTCATAGCATTCTATTAGGTACATATGTCACCTTAAAAAAATAGCAGTTGCATTCTCATACGATCTAGCAATACCACTTCTTGGCATCTATCCCTCAAACAGAAAAAATTAGTTCAAAATTGTATATGCACACCTGTGTTCAATACTGCACTTAGTACAATAGCCAAGATGTGAAAACAACCCAAATGCCCAACTACAGATGAATGAAAGAAAGGGAATAGTCATTTTAAGAGGTTGGGTGAGGAGTAGATTGTAAAGTATCTGTGTTGGTTTCTTACCTTATCCAAAACTAAAATAAACTTTTGCAGTGTACTCATGATAGGAACTAATGCTGTAATTTCAAGCAAGTTTCCACTGAAGTTAGAAACAGACACTACAACAAATTCTGGAGATTAAGATGCTTCCTTAACGATGTCATTTCAAAGGAATGAACCCCAGGTCCTTAGAAAAAATAAATTTTGAATTGTATAATGGGAAAAAGACCTGAAAAAGGATTTAAATGTTAAACAGTCAGAGAAAAAAATATTGTAATCTTTATAAGATTGCTTTAATCTAAAGGTAATGAGGGCATCTTGGTCACCAGCCATCAGCCTGCCCTCATTTTTCTTCATAAGGAGAAGTACATAGCAGGGCATCTAGATTTGTCTTGCAGGCAGAGTGGGAAAAAGTATTACTTTCTAAAGAAAAGTGAAATATAACCACCAAAAGCAAACTGAAAAAGCTATAGAAGAAATAGTATGCAGGACATTTAGGGATTATAAAACGTACCTGAAACTGGGTTAGAAGTTGGAAATGAATTGTAGCATTTGAATATGCTAGCAGTTATTTATACAAAATAAACAGTTCCATCTAAGATAATTAGCAAACACTAAGAGCAACACAGAAGCAAAGACAAATCCCTTAATATTGTGCCACCCCATGAGCATAGCATTGTATTTAGAGGAAATAAAATCCTATCATTACAGAAAACTTATATCTTTAAATTTGCCAGATGGAGGATTATATTGCAGGATATACACTAACAGATTTTTAAAATCCCTTTAATTCATCATTCTCCCTCAGGTTACCTTGCTAGCAGTCCCAAAGTTTCCCAAAGTGCACATTCCCCTCAGTCTCAGTTAAATCTCTCTCTGTGCCCTTTCCAATTTATTTATCTTCAAAGTAATCTCTGCTTATGCTGGCCTTCCTAGATTTTTTCATTCTATGTTCCATATCTGTATATTTTATTTATATATTTATACTATTTATAGCAGGTTCATTAGACTCTGCATACTGTCTATTTTATGCTTTTATCTCTCAAATCTTCATCCCTGATCTTCGATCGTCAACGAATGCTGCTTTGTTTGCCAAGGTGTCGAAAATCAGATGGACAGGACATGATTTGGAGATGACCACTGGACTAGAGCCATTACCGACTGGATTCCACAGGATCTCAAAAGAACACCTGTTCTCCCACCTACGAGATGGTTGGACTTCTTCTTTAAAACCCTGAATGAACGGTTTGATGCTCTTCATGTTCCTGGAGTGAGCAGATGCCGTTGGGCTCTACCAGCACACAACAGGAATGGATGGAGACGTTACTGGCACCCACTTGAGCAAAACTGATGAACAACGGGATGACAAGTGTCAATTGATTTCTCAAATCTGGGAAACAATCCTACACAGAGTATATATGTTTATGGAAGAAAGTCAAAACTAGAGGTTCTGTTTTGTTCATCATATCTTCATTTCCTATTCAAAGCAGGTTATGGATCAGAATCAGTACTTTTTCTTTTACCTACATTTATATAAGAAGCAGATGGGTTTGAAGTACTCAGTTATTATTCGATAGATACCAACATAGAAGTTGTTGTGCACATGTGTTTGGTGGCTGCACAGCACTGTTGTTCCATAACGTTTTCCGAGTAAGTGATAGAGAATGACAGACACTTCTTGAGTATCTTTAGTGATACCCTCACTCTTAGCAGTCTTATTATCATATACAAGAATGATAAGAGAGAGGGAGAGACAAGGATGAAAATAAGGAAAGGAAGGAATGGGGTTGAACATATACTCACCAGCTCACGTTTTCATACTCTCAGCACCTCACAGGCAGCAGAGCAGATCATTGGTTTCCATGCATCCTGGGATGTTATGGCCTGCAACCTTGTGTTATGGCATGCACTAACGTAGACTCTTTACCTTTACTTATGTAACCACCACAAGACTAAAATACAGCAATCTTGTTTCAAAATAGTATTGAGTGGTTTACCTAAATTAATATGGCAATTAATTACAGTAGAGGGTTTTCTCTTTTTTGGTCAATAAAACTTTGTTAATTTATTTTCACAAAAGCAGATTGGAACTCTTTCAACAGGTCAAAGACTATCCCTATAAGGAGAATGGAAAAACAAAGACCCTGCATATAATATACAAAAGAAAAATTTCTGCACAACTCTGAGATATATGTGTAGCATTAATATAGAAGACTGTCTTCAGAGTACATGTGTGCAATATCAAAGTCTTAACTAAAAGTTGAAGAGCAAGACATTCTTCTTTCCAGAGGTCTGCTTATACCCTTCACAGCATAAAAACTGAGAGTAATGTCGAGCACGTTACCATGGCGGAAAAGCCCCATGGGTGAGAGGCACTCTTTCATGCTTTCAGTAGTTGTTAGAAGCTTTTGTGGGTTTTTCCTTCTTGAATCAAAGCCTGAAATGTTTGTGCTCTAATCATAGATTTACACTAGCACTTAAAATACACCCAAAACACAACAGCGTTTACAGAGCTAACTTAATACAGTGCAAATTGAGATTATTTCTGTGTTTAAGGCCGTTAGCTAGAACCCATAGGACTAGCTAATAATTAATCACATTCAGACTCAGGAAGTTGTGTTGCATCCATTTGGAAAGATCACCTTGCAAACAATAAATAAAGGGTAGAGAAACATGCATGTATTGAAGAAAATCACCCATTCCTGGACAGGTTTTAAGCAAAAGTGATGCTTGCCTCCAGTTCACAAATTCATTCATCAGAGAAAGGAGGGAATCTGATAACATGCATATTACAAACTTTTAAACTTACACAGGGACTCAGTCCATCCCATGTTATGAGTTGGTATGATTCCACTTTTGCATAAATTAATCACAGAACTATAATAATTTCCTCTGATGATTCCAAATTTAGAACCTGGTTTTGCCTTCCCGTCTATACTATAGATCTTTCTGATGTGAGTCAAGTATTTGAAGGAGCTGACAGCACTAACCTCAACCCCAAGTGTTTGATCTAGTCTCTCATCTTCTTAAAAGCATTGCTCTTGGATTTGCTCTCTCTGGCTTACTTAGTGGTAGATCTCCCAAAAGATGTATAGTTTGGGTGGCTTTGGCAAAACGCTTTTATGCTTTTCCTCTTACATAATAGCCTGAAATTGTTAGATCTGGATTCAGTTTACAGGATACAAACTTTAAAAAAAAAGGCAGAATAAATTAGTTTGATTTTTCTCACGCATCATTATATATCTCAATAGACAACTAAACACGATGAGCCTGCTTTCTTAATCATTTTTTCCTGAATGGTTTTAGCTAGAAAAACCTATTTTACACGAGGAACAAATTTCTAACTTTTTTTCCTGAAGCACTGGTTCTAAATTTTAAACAGATTTTTAAGATAATACTTCATATTCCCTTATAACAGGATTAAGGTCCACATTTTCTTGCGAAAATACCTCTAAAGCTGTTATTTGTGTCTCCACTTTTTGTTGCAGTTCGTGGTTTTATTAACTCTTGCTTAGACTATGGCAATTATTTCCCTTATCAGCCACCTTATTTCTGGCTGGATTCCAGTGGCAGCCACACTACCTATAGAGTGCATTTATATAACTCTGTCATACCCTTCCTTATCACTCTCAAAATGCTTTCTAAATGCTTGGCATGGTGCACATTATGTTTTCACCTTCCCTCCTTGCTGGTTTTCTAGCTTCATCTATGCCACAATCTACAGATCCTTGACTTTCTCATCATGCTGTAACCTCATGTATGAGACACATTTCTGGCTAAAATGCCATTTTCTCCAAACCTCTGTCACTGTCATTGTCACTGTCACTGTCCTCCCGTTACTCATCGATTTGCTTGAGCGGGCCCAGTCCTCTACTATTAAATATCCTTCAACACTTATCTTAGTGTAGGATATCTATATAGCATATAAATGTATATATATGTACCTATATGAAAATAATAGTGGAAAAAGCATAGTGAAGATTATTGAGTTAATATTTGGGTCAGTGATAATAACATCAGCCTATTTCCTATTTTCAATTGTATTTTATTTCATCTTTTACATTACACTTTCTGTGAAGCAATTTTTGTATCATTTTTAGGTGAAATGGCACAGAACTTTGACAGAAATTGCAGACACAGAGACAAAGGGCCAGAAAAAGAAAAGATTAGTTGACAATCCCCTAAGAATTCTTAGAGAAAGGGGCATAGCCTTGACATTTTTTAATATACAAAATGGGAACACAAGTCTTGTAAATAGAAAAATAAATAAGAGTGGGTCAGCGCCAGAGAGCTAGTACAGTAGTAAGGAGCTTGCCTTGCATGAGGTCAACCGGGATGTTTTGTTCCCAGCACTGCATATCTCCCTGCTTTAAGTTCCTCCAGAAATGATTCCTGAGTACAAGGGAGTATGGGAGTAAGCCTTGAGCTGCACCAGGTGTGGCCAAATATACATATATAATATACACATATACATATATACATATATAATATACACAAATATACATATATAATATACACATATATATGTGTGTGTGTCTATATATATATAGAGATAGAGAAAGAGACAGAGTATTCTCTTAAGATAGAGAACTAGAGGATACACAGGTACATAAGTACCATCTATTTAACTACGTGTCTATGTATCTGCTGCCTCTCCATTAAACCATCATTGATATTTGATTTATTGACATTGATATTTGAAGGGAGGGAACTTCTAGGAAAGCAGGGTTTTTTCTAATACAGATTTTAGTAGCTAATGACAAGAGAAATTTTCTTTCTTTTTTGGGGGGGGGGGGTTGATAAGAGAAATTTTCTTTAGCCAAAAGGAAAAAAAGCCTTTGTTGGTGTTGACTTGCCATGTTGATTTCCTATCATCTTCTTAATTCAACCCAAATCAAGTCCTTATATTCTCTCTTCCCTACATTAAAATATCTCTGCTCCAAGGATCTGGTTCTCCCCAGCTTGTAATAATGTCTGCTTTTAAGTTTTTCTTATCTAGAACTAGCCTTACCTGAAAAATGTTCCATGTAATTTCCTGTGAGTGGAAGAAATCAGTTTTAGATAACAGATTTAATTCACCTTTATTTATTTTAAATACTGTTCATTGATATTAACAAGGGAGCAGGGAACCAAACACCTTGGCAGCCTTAGTGGTAGGATATCACTTTTGGGGGAAAAGTTACAATATTCTAATCACTGCCAGCCATTCCACTGAATTTATCTTAACTAGCTCAAATGGACACCAGTAACATCTCCATTGTGAGACTTGTTGTTATTGTTCTTGGCATATTGAATATGCAACAAGGAGGTTGCCAGGCTCTGTCATGTGGGCGGGATGCTCTAGATAGCTTGTTGGGCAATCTGAGGGGGATGGAGGAATCGAACCTGGGTCTGCTGCATTGCAAGGCAAATGTCCTACCCACTGTGCCATTGCTCCAGCCCTATCTTAACTAATCCCTCAAAGTTCTTAATAAAAATATTCACAGCACTATCTCATGCAGTTCTTCACATATTAATGTTAGTAGGAAAACAAGTGACCCAAATGTTGCCATAGGATTCTAGTGCAATTAATTTTGATAGATCTATTGAATTTATTAAACTATTCTTAAACATTATTACATATTAGGAAAAGTAGAATTGTCATTTAAATATATGTCAATAAAGAATATTTAATTTTTATTGTTGAATTCATGTTCTCTACTCATCTACTTACATACAAGTATATATTTTTTATTTTTCAAAATCTGGTCCTACATTAATTACCTAAAAACACCATTAAAAATTTCCTGAGTGGTCTAGACCAGTATTTCTCAACTTTTCTCCAATCATGTTCCTCTACTAACCCTGTTCCCTACCTGTGGACCCACTGTCTGTGCCATGACTTGTCATTTACTTGTTCTCACTTGTGGTTTGTAATATCTCAGAACCAACAGGAGGGCATTAGTTTCTGGTTTAGTAAGAAATGAGAACTAGAGCCAGATAATAGTGAACCTTGGAATAGATTTTTGTTTTCCTGTTAACTTTCCCAGCTATATTTATATTCACAAGACATGACACCTTTAGACCAGATTTATGCATTATAACATGACATGGAAAGCAAGCAAGCAACTAATTAATTCATTCTATAAAAAAAGAAAACAAAGGAAGTGGTTTTCCCAAAGCGCCTTAGATTCTTATAATGTGTCTTCATGAATAGAGTGCTAATCTATGATCCAGTCTTTGCTCAGTTTTGTTCTTTATATAATAGGAATTTACTTTTTATATCGTCATCAAGGATCGGAGCGATAGTACAGCGGGTAGGGTGTTTGCTTTGCACGCTGCTGACCTGGCCTACCCAGGTTCAATTCCTCCGCCCCTCTGGGAGATCCCGGCAAGCTACCGAGAGTATCTCGTCCACACGGCAAAGCCTGGCAAGCTACCCGTGATGTATTCAATACGCCAAACACAGTAACAAGTGTCACAGTGGAGACGTTACTGGGTCCGCTCTAGCAAATGGAACAACGGGAGGACAGTGACAGTGTGACAGAGAGCGTAATCAAATCATGTATTTACAATCATCTTCCTAGACTTGGATTGTGTAAATTTTGTTCTGTCATAGTTTATTGAAGTCCTATAACAAATATCTCATCCTAGTATGTTAGTCTAAGAGGAGTAATAATACTCAGTATCCAAGGGTTTTATTATTTAGAAAAAATTTATATTTAAAGTAAATTAGTGGGATGGGAGATGGGGGTGGGAGGGATACTGGGATCCGTGGTGGTGGATAATGGGCACTGGTGGAGGGATGGGTATTTGATCATTGTATAATTGAAACCCAAGCACAAAAATCTGTAAGTCTACAACTGTACCTCATGGTTTCACTAATAAAAATTAAAAACACAAATAAATAAAAATAAAGCAAGTCTATGTATTTAGCCACAATATGTGAATACAAAATATTGCAAAGTAAGTATTTTATTTTTGTATACAGAGGTTATTTAGTGTAAAAATATCTAAAATGCCACTGTAAATTCTCAATCTCTATCACTGGATATTTTAAAGTAAATTCAGCTGTATAAAGTTTTTAGTCTAAAAAATACTTAAAACTCTACCAAAAATTTCTATTAAAACATATATACTTCATGTCTCCCATTGGATGAATCTGAGATAATATGGATTAAAGTATAATGGCCAAAATATGAAGAAAATGTGGTGGGAACAACTTTTGAAGGTTTTAGCAATTGTCCAAAAAATTTGTGTGCTAGACATTACTTTCTTAAAAATGTTGAAGTTGACTACAGAAAAATGGATCAAGAAGTTGTTTAATATGTACACAATGGAATACTATGCAGCTTTAAGAAAGAATAAAATCATGCAATTTGCAGCAACATGGATAGAACTAGAGGATAGCATGCTGAGTGAAATCACTCGGAATGAAAGGGAGACACTGAATGATCTCTCTTCTATGTGGGAATTAAAATACACAAGTATCAATAAAGGTCCAGAGACATCATTATGGGAGAACTTACGTAATTCAGTTGTGGGGGAGGGTGGGGTTTTGGGATCCTTGGAAGAGGGAGGCACACACTGTTGATAGCTGTGGTATTGGAATTACGTGCATTGGAAGCCATTATTAATAGCATTGTAAACCACAGAGTCTAAAGAAAAAAAGTTTGAATGTGGCTGTTTTGAACCACAGAGATTGCTCAGAGGACTCAGGACATTCTCTGCATGTGGGAGTCTCGGGTTTGATTCTCTGCCCCTCATGATAATCCCAGGCCCACATGGTCACCCTAGCACTGCACTGGGAGTAGTCCCTGGAGCTACTTGATGTGGCCCCCAGACAAAATAGCTCGAGTTTGTGAATCTTAATGATAATCATTGGCAAAGAGATTTAAAACTGGAGCATTCTTTTAAGGTAGGTAATAACTGACAGAAACTTGGACTGATGGTGCTTTTGAGGAAATGTTGGTCACAAAATTTAGCATATAGATGAAATTCATGAGCTAATAGCATGAACTTCTCAATTTGAAATTGCATAAGTATGATAGAGAATAAACCTATATTGAGAGAGAAGAGGGACTGGAGTGATAGCACAGTGGGTAGGGCATTTGCCTTGCACGTGGCTGGCCTGGGTTTGGTTCCTCCGTCTCTCTCAGAGAGCCCGGCAAGCTACCAAGACTTTTCCGCCTGCACAGCAGAGCCTGGCAAGCTCCCCGTGACATACTCAATACACCAAAAACAGTAACAACAAGTTTCACAATGGAGACATTACTGGTGTCCACTGGAGCAAATCGATGAACAATGAGAGGACAGTGCTACAGACAGAGAGAGAAGGATTCGCATATATGCACACTCAGAGTTCCGTGTGTAATATTTTGATCAGATTTCAGTGTCACTGCACTTAATCTTTGCTAATTAATTTAGCTAAAATTTTGTTTGCTTTTGTTTGGGGACAACAGTTAGTGTTGCTCATGGATTACTCCTGATTCTGTGCTCATGGCAGGACTCAGACTTTTATATTTGGTGCCAGGGATCCAAACTGCTTCATCATGAACAAAGTGAGTCCCCTGTCATCTGTAATAATATTGCTCGGATCCAATTAACCAAATGATTTTAAAGACCCAAGCATATGCAATGTTTTGGCAAAACTTGGAAGGGAATATTTGGGTCAAAACCTTATAAACATAGTTCATCTGATTTTGCACCTATAAAATGTTGGTTCAGAAACAACCAGAAACCAACTGCATCTTCATGATAAATTATCAGTTGCTAATAAAGGAACTTGAGACTCCCTGGCTTGCAATTTGTTCACTAGAAAATATTTGAGAGTTTAAAGAGAAAGATTGAGGACAATATACTGTCTGTGGTTTATTTTTGTTTCTTTGGAGTTTGAATAGTTTACACTATATTTATTTTTTGGATTATCCTTCTTACAGATTAAGTTTTAAAACTACTGCCAGAGTTTTGTTTTATTATCTTGAATGTTACAGAAAGAGAGAGAGTAAAAGAGAAAATCCTGAATATAAGAAGGTCCCTGTCTTATAACAATTCTTTATTCGGGAGTGGCCTGTTTGGAACTTTTAAAATCAAATTATGCAGGGTGGTAAAGTGATCAAATAAAAAATACAAAGTCATAAAAAACTAACTATTCAAGAAATGTTGTGGTTTTATATTATTATTACTTAATCTTGAAATGAACACAATAAAATCAATAGTAACATTTATATTGCTATATTTGGATAAACACTAAGGAAAACTAATCTACAGTAATATATTACCCAAGCATAATACATTATAAAGAAATCAAGGTCTGTGTAGATTGTGCACCTTAAAATGACCGAAAAACAAGTCAAATTTTTAACATTAATATGGTTGACAGGAATAAATAAAAATAATAGAAATTTAACTTTTACAAATAATAGATATTTAAAGGGGCTAAAACCTGTCCACTTCTACTTTTTGCACTCAATTTCAGCATACTGACTGTCTCCTGGCTCTTTCTACCACAGTTCAGTGCAAGCAAATATACATTTTGACCAGAGAAGAGTCTATTTATTTTCCCACACTTGGAAAAAGTGATGCAATTGTTATTTCTACCCACTTCCTCCCCCTTAATTTTGTTAAGATTGTTTCATTGTGTTTTGTTTATTTGTTTGTTTGTTTTTAAAGTGAGCATGGGTCAAGGAAATTTCTTGAAAAGTGAGGCATCTGATTACTCTAAGATCAAAACCAAATCTTGTTTTGGTTTTATGTGAGGAACTGTGCAGTTTGGTACTCACTCTTCTTAATTTAATTACAGTTCCCTTTTTATTGATTTATTTTCCTTAAATTTAAGACAAGTACAACACATACAGACACAAGAAAAAAAAATAACAAAGGGAAAAGCATACTCAGTAGGCTCTCAGGAGATATTTTCCTAGACTCTAAATCCAGAAACACTTTAGCTAGAAACAGTTGAAATAAATTTCACCCAGTTATGGAAAATAGGATTCTCTTTCACTGTGTCATTATATTCTCTGCATCTTGAATATGATGCTCATATGCTTGCTTGCTCTACCTACTTTCAAATTCCAAATCTCTTCATGTTCCCCAAATTAATTGTTCCTAGACATTTTAGGTAGAGGAAAGACACCTTTGTCTACTTCTATTGCTACTCAACTATCTGACTGTTGTGGTTGATAATAGATATTATTCCCCTCAATAGCATGCCTTTTAAAAAAATTTTCAGTCTCTGTTCCTCAAAATAACACACTTAAGATGTACTCATTGAATAGTTCCTAGTTTAGTTTTAAAGACAAAGCTACAAATACTAATCATCCTTGGTAAATAAGTTTTTGACATAATTACTGGAGAAACTTTTGATGAAAACAGAACCAATTTGAAAGATCTGTGTACAGCTATGAATGTTTTTAATAATAAAGACTGACTGAACACTTAATATTCTCTTTTTTTTTTTGGGATGTTGGGGATCGAACCCTGGTAGGCCGTGTGCAAGGCAAACGCCCTACCCGCTGTGCTATCTCTCCAGCCCCAAGATGCACATTTCTTTTTTTTTCTTTTTTTTATTAGTGAAAAACCATGAGGTACAGTTATAGGCTTACAAATTTTGTGCTTGGGTTTCAGTTATACAATGATCAAGTGCCCATCCCTCCACCAGTGCCCGTCATCCATCCCCATGGGTCCCAGCATCCCCCCCACCCTCATCCCCCCCTCCCCCGTCCCATCCTGCCTCTGTGGCAGGGTATTCCCCCTTTGAACACTTAATATTCTCTTGATGCAAGGTCTCAACTTTTTGAAAAAGATTTAATCCATAAGCAAAAATTATGTTAGCACAGATACATTTCATTTTTACTTAGTACCTATTTTCACTTTTATATTAGATATTATATATGTTGGTACTGTTTAATATAAAACATATTTTATATTTAATAGTATAAAATACTTGCAAACATAAAAAAATGGAAACTGAATTACAGTTATATTTTTGTGTTAGACAAGTTGTTGTCTTTTTATTTGTACTTATTCTTCAGTGAAGTACAAATAGAACTTAACTGGAGTGCATTGTGGGTCATTGTACCAAGCTAATAGTTTTCAGGCTTCAGCATTTAGTTTTTTTTTATTTTTATTAGTGAAACACCATGAGGTACAGTTGTAGACTTACAAATTTTTGTGCTTGGGTTTCAATTATACAATGATCAAACATCCATCCCTCCACCAGTGCCCATTTTCCACCACCACGGGTCCCAGTATCCCTCCCACCCCCCAACCCCCCTACCCTACCCTGCCTCTGTGTCAGGGCATTCCCTTTTGCATTTAGTTTTATCAAGCACAGATTCCTATCCCTATCTTAGAACTTCGGAGTCACTGGAGCTGAGTTAGTATGCATCAATTCCTGTCAAAGCTTTTATATTATGGGACACACTGTAAATCAGTGTTTCCCAAACTTTTCTTGTGGTGGCCCCTTTTCCACCATGTTTCCTTCCTTAGTCCCTACCCCTTCCTTGTCCTACTGTCTTTAACCCCCTAATTCCTTCCTGTGGTCTCCAATATACATGATTTACACTTGTGTACCTCTTGGAATATCCCAAGAGTGTATCCCACAGTATCTATATTGACCCCCAAATTGAGAAGCCTTTCTTAAAATAAATTGGTTCTGAGCTATAAAATTGTAGAATTATTTCTTAATTGTAAGATTCTCATTTTGTTCTTTTATTTTGGGAAACTGAACCCCAGAGCTTTATTCAGGGGAACGTTGTGATTTACCACTAGACTAAATCCTTAGCCTCCAGGTTCATCATTAATGCAGTCTTATATTTAGGCTCAAAATGTCAAACTTGAGTCTATTAGACACCACTTGTCTACAGAAGTTGACTATAATTACTTACTTTCTTTCTTCTTTATCTATCTATCTGTTGATCTATATACACATCAACATTTCTCTAACTTACACCAACTGGAGAAAAGGTCATCCCATCTGAATTCAGTGAAAGGTTTTTCTTGAAACACAAGTTGATAGTCCTTGACCCTACTACATGATTAGTGACAATTGTTATGGAAGGTTTATCTGTAAATAACCTACAGATCCACGAATTAGATTGACATGCAGTGAATACTATGACATTTAACCTGCTCTAAAATATTGTTTACATTTCTTGGGAAATTGCTAACTTAATCTTCTTAGCAAACCTTTAGGTCAAGGACAATGCAAATAAGTATAAAAACTCCAATAGATGTGCAGATTTCAAAAATGCTTTGGGCAAATGAAATTTTAAAATTTTTTAAAAGAAAAATTAAATAAGCCTATCCCAAATTTTATAAGCCTTAAATTTAGTATAAAGTCATCCTTGTGCTAAAAGTAATCAGATTGATTGCTGATTCATTCATTTGTTCATGGAATATTTGAATAATCATATGTACTATAAACATATACTATGAACTACGCAGCTGTGAGATAGTCCATTAGTAAGTGATGGCTATAAAAGAATTATATAATACACTTAAAATTATAAATTTTAGGTGACAAAAATAAAGTAATATGATATGACATTCTGAAAGTATAATTGGAGGAAGTAACCTGGGGTCACACCCAGATGCCATTCCCTGCTGGCGCCAGATAATCTCCTCATCAGCCACCCTCCAGAACTCATAGCTGCTTCTCCTGGAAAGGAGCACAAAATGGGGCTCCCATAACCATGCCACCGGACTCTGTGCCTAGGTACACATAACTGCTGTATTCAAAGATGTTTATTCATTCTGTCGAGAGTGAATAGAATGTCAGGAACGAGTCCGTTTCTCATGAACATTGTCTTCGTGAGATTCAGCTGCATTCCGACCTTTCTACACTCACAGTCGAAGTCGGCCAGCATTTGTAACTTAATTGTTGCAGGGAAAAATGTGCATGCTTTCAAACCTTTGACTTGCTCCTCAATATTACTTTTAGAGAAGGAGAAAGAGAAAGACAGAGACAGGGAGAAAGACAGAGAGACAGAGAGTCAGAGAGAGAAGAAATGTGTTGGCTATAGATGCAAGCTGGGGGGTGGAGGGGTGGTGGGGTGATTGAAGGTAACCTGGGGACACTGGTGCTAGGAAATGTACACTTATGGAGGGATGGTCGTTGAAATACTGAATAACTGTCACCTGATCATGGACCACTTTTTAAGGGTTGATCTCACAGTGATTCAATAACAAAGTACAATAAAATAAAAATAAAATAAAATAAATTTTAAAAATTCCCTAATTAAAAAAAGAAGCAATCTTGTGTTTTAAAGAGAATTTCAAAGGTTATTAGTTTATGGCCAAACGGTAGAACTTTATATCAACCTGCCCTCAATAGTTATCCAACTCAACTTAATATATTGCTTCCTACCTGGTTTCAGAAGGCTAACAGAAGTGAATTATATGGCAATAGAATAGACTAAGATAATCATTGAGAGCCTGACCCAGAAATTGACTGGTTGTATTTAGTTTGATTTATTAAATACAATGATTAAATAACGGGATTGAATAACTAACTTCCTTGTTAGGAATATCCCAAGACTCATGACTGTTATTTTTTAGATCTGATACTTTTTTTTTAAATTCCTATGTGACCATGCCCTGCCTATTATACAAGTTAGCAAATTGTCCTTCCATTTCAAAAGATTCCCTGTTCTTAGCATCTCTTTCTTAGTCTTTGTGCTAACAAAATCCCACCTGACTCACAAGACCATTAAATATGCTTCAGGTTTTATCCTGCCATGTGCCCAGAAAGCATTATTACTCAATTTAATAACAGAGTAACATTTTCATGCTAATGAGAGGCTTGCTGGCTTTTAAGTACTACACATTATTCCACCTAAAGGAATAAAAGCACTCAAACAAATTTTGGAATATGATGTTAGCAAGGAGTCTGTTAGTGTTTAATTCTTTGCTGCTGATCAAATAAAATAGACTTATTTTGAGTTTCTTGATGATATTTTATAAGTATTTTTAAGTAGACCAAAGCAGGACTTATCCCGTTGAAACAGCCATTCATTGAAATAGTTTATTTTCCCCCTAGGTTCTTGCAAAGGAAAAAAAATATATTGATGTTATAGAAATCAGCTTAAAATTTTTATTTGTGGGAGGGGTGGGATGGAAGGTATACTGGGGTTCTTGGTGGTGGAAAATGTGCACTGGTGAAGGGATGGGTGTTTGATCATTGTACAACCGAGACTTAAACCTGAAATCTTTGTAACTGTTCTCACAGTGATTCAATTAAATAAATAAATAAATTTTATTTTTATCATGTGGTTTATCCTTTAAACCATGTCTTTTTCAGATTCCCAAACTGAGATCACTTTGTTATGATTATTCTCTAGGTGTTGTAACATCCATCACAATAGGGATTAGTAAATCACTCAAAAAAAGAAAATATGATAAAAGCCTGAGTAATAAATGAACAAACTTTGTCCCCCCACCCCCAATAATTCTCCTTTCTCTCAGTCTAGTTTGAGAAAATTGAAGGTCATATCTTCTTTATAGAAAACTTATTTTAAATACTGTATTAACTTTGAGGTGTGTGTATATTTTTCCTCACATAATTGTCTCATTAATATCATATCACTCAGCTACCTTTTATGATTAAATTTTAAAGAGAATAAAACTTTCTAGGCAGGATTTCCCCACTTGTTTTTCTCTTGTCTTTGGATAACTGCACTAGCATAAATGATGCCTGAAGTATTGAAATATTGATATGTTCAGCTCCTCACTATCTAGTATATTGTTTCAAATTTGGAAATTCAATATTTTAAAAATATATAATGAGACAAGAAAAATACTATTATTTACTCAGAACAGTGCTGAAGTACCAAAAGGGAAAAAAATGTCAGTGATGAAAAAAAAATAACACAATTTCACACACCAAGAGTATTTAAAACCTCTAGGAACTTGAAGAGCAAAGCATTAGGTTGTATACACTGATATGAATAATACTAGTGACTGAAGTGTACCTAATCCTTGAAATGTTACTCAATAGAGGCTTCCATTAACAGGATTTTGCTGCTATATGGGACCTATATTAGATGTTTATATCTCATGTTTTATTTGGATGTGATGGTATTATCAGGGTCTTTGACTCTTGATGCTGTGATCCCTTTCACAGACTTGAATAACTAAGCATGTACTCACTTTTACTAATGAAACTTCATTTTACTGTTCTAGGCTTGTGACTTCTGAGACTCCTTCTTACTCGACTTTTGTTTACTTGTTTTGTTTTGGGGCACACCTGGTGGTCACTTGATCACTTGACATCTCGTTACTCATCGATTTGCTTGAGCAGGTCCCAGTAACGTCTCCATTCGTCCCTGTCATGTGCTAGTGTACCCAATGGCGTCTGCTCGTTCTAGGAAATGAGAACCTCAAACCGATGGTTTAGGGTCTTGATGAAGAAGTCTGACCATCTTGTAGGCGGGCGACCAAGTGGTCTTTTGATGTCCCATGGAATCCAGGCGTAAGGACCCTAGTCCAGAGGTCATCTCCAAATCTCATTAGGTGTCCGGCCCATCTGATTTTCGACGCCTTGACAAAGGAGACAGTGTCCCTGATTCTTTATTTATGTATGTATGTATTTATTTATTTTTTTTAATTTTTATTAGTGAAATACCATGAGGTAAAGTTGTAGACTTACAAATTTTTGTGCTCGGGTTTCAATTATACAATGATCAAATGCCCATTCCTCCACCACTGCCCATTTTCCACCACCACGGATCCCAGTATCCTTCCCACCCCCATCCCCCCCATTTTACCCTGCCTCTACAGCAGGGCATTCCCTTTTGTTATCTCTCTCCTTTTGAGTGTGTGGGGTGTTGGGAGGATCCTCCCAGGATGGAAGAAGCAAGCTGAAAGTAGACTATAGACCAAACATGATTGCCACTCAATGCCTCTTTTGCAAACCACAACACCCAAAAGGAGTGTCCCTGATTCTTGACCTTTGACGGAGGTTGGAGGTCCGGATTCTTTCTCTCATTTGAGTGAAACGTGATACTCCAAGCATAGCTCTTTTGATTCCTCTTTGGGAGACCCAAATAGTGTTCTCACCTGTTTTCTTAGGGCCCAGGTCTCTGAGGCGTATGTTAATGCAGGAAGAACAGAGGAATCGAAGAGATGTGCCCGGAGCCGGAGGTTCTTCATCCTCTTAGCTAATGAACACCTTGGGGTGTTCAGGGATTACTCCTGACTCTGTGCTCATGGAGCATTCCTGGTGGGGTTTAGGGACCATAACTGGGTGTTGCAGATCAAACTCAGGTTGGTTTTGTCTCCAGCCCTCATTATTTTTTTTTTTCCTTTTGGTGTCACACCTGTCAATTCTGCACTCAGGAATTACTCCTGGCAGTACTTGGAGGACCATAGGGGATGCTGAGGATCAAACCTGGGTAGGCTGTATGCAAGGCAAATGACCTACCCACTGTACTATCACTCCAGCCCCTGGCCTTCATACTTAACTGAGCAATGAAAATAAGTTCAGTTATGGAAAGCAAATTGGTATGCTCTCCTAATAATAGGATATGATGTTTTAATATTTTATTTATATATGCGATTGGAAAAATTTGAATTTAGAATTAAGATGGCTATTCTTTTTTTAAATTTCTGAGTTTCTTATATAGAAAATAAGACTATAACTAAAAGGACAAGCAAATAAATAAATAGTTCTCTTCTCTCTCTCTCTCTCTCTCTCTCTCTCTCTCTCTCTCTTTCTCTCCAGACTCAGTTGTCAGATAGCTCAGTTATGTAAAGGACTCAGTACTGCAATCTTGGTAAGGACAATACCATGAAACGCCTAATGTACTTATCATACAGGAAGGAGAATTAGGAGAGAGACAAATAAACTTAGAAACTTCATGGAAGGGACAATTTATACTTAAACTATGTTTATGAAAACACTCATTCTTCAAAAACAAGTAATTACATACTTGTTTACTCTCCATTTAGATTGGACTTTGATCTCTCACCAAAGCAGGACTCTGCTTCTTTCCTCGTGACACTAACACAAACCATCCAGATGACTGACTTGATTTTCACATTTTCATTTATATCAAAGAATTTTGGCATCACCTAGATACAAATTATGTTAGCACAAGCTACAAAAGAAAAATTACAGAAGCATTTGATGAAAGATAATCTCAGGTCAGACATTCTCACAGATACTGATAAGATTCCCAAGACGAAGACACATTTTGTTTTGCTTTTTTTGTTTTGGAGCCACAGTTCATCAATGCTCAGGGTCATGTACTCCTGACCAAGCACTCAGGGATCACTCCTGCTGGGCTGCATGGACTATTTGAGACACTAGCAATAGAATCTGAGGTGGTCACATGCAAGGCAAGAGTCCTACCTGTTGGACCCTTTCTTCAGCCCCAAGCGGAGGAAACATTCAAGTCTTAAAATAAATAAATAAATAATAGGTCTATTAAACAATTAGCAGAGGCTCACTTAGGTCTTAATAGTATGATTTCGGAATCATATTTTGCCAAACATAAAAACAGAAGTGATCTAAGCCACCTAATTTCATTCATGTTTATAAAACATAGGTTTACCTACTAATTTACAGTTGTTAATTACTTCACACTTGACAATGAGCCCAGGTAAATCAATGTTTTATCCTCAATAGGAAAGTACTCTGTGTGTATCTCTGTCTGTTCAATCTAATTTTCTGAACGGTGTCCATAATACGTATTTTAGATTTTTTTCAGCTCCATAATCAGTTGCAAAATTCAATATATAATAGGTAAAATATTAAATTTTTCTTTTAGCTATTTTGATTCTATAGACACAGTAAGCTAATACATTGAAATGCAAAGTACATTTCAAGTCTTCAAGAACTATAGCACGATTGCTATTTAGGTTTGTGGGCTCAAACATCAGTCTCAATATTTATGATGAGTTTGATGGATTTTACTTTAAATAAAAGATTCCATTTGAAAATGATCAAAAAAAATCTAACCTTCATGGAACTAAATTATTCCTTATGGCAAACTCAAATATAATTTATTTAGAATGAATATTTTTTTAAAGCTTAAAATTTCATGGAATTTTTTCAGATACACACATGAATAGAGGTTACCATCTTTGAAATTTTTAGCTAACTAACTTCCAGAATTTGCTATTCAAGCTATCTAATGAGAAAAATAATTATTTTTAATGATTTTCTAGCTTGATTATGGTATGAAGAGACTACAATTTAATATACATGAAAACATTATGAATTTTAATGCCTAATATCAATTATACAAAATTTAGTGTATTATATTTTTATTTTAAGGTTATGCATATTTTACCAGAAAATGATAATATAGCAGGTTTCATGAAAGCACTATTCATTTATAAGTAAATATGAAATGATTTAATTTCTCTCCATGTTTCTTTTTGAGGCCTGGAGCAATAGCACAGCAGATCGGTCAACTGCCTTGCACACATCCAACATGGTCGACCCGAGTTCGATTCCTCCGCCCACCTCAGAGAGTCCAGTAAGCTACCAAGAGTATCTCGCCCATATGGCAAAGCCTGGCAAGCTACCCGTGACGTATTCAATATGCCAAACACAGTAACAAGTTTCACAATGGAGACGTTACTGGGCCCGCTCGAGAAAAGCGATGAACAATGGGAGGACAGTGATTGTTTCTTTTTAAGGTAAGTTTATTCAACCTAAAATTTAATGGTCATTTTAGTTGTAGGATTACAACTATTTAGAATTTTGTCATAATTAATAAACAGCTCTCTTTTTAAAAAACTCATTAAAATTCAAATTTAATTCAATAATCTTCTCCTCTCTAGGGGTTAGTGTCATTGTGTATTCTCATCCTTTTCTCTCATATAAGAGGCTCCAGCTTTTCGAGGGTTGGTGGCAGGAAGAAAGAATCAGCACATTGAAAGTCTTTATCAGTCAATGTGCTTCTTCGTATTAGTGGTAGAGGTATGTCCTTCTTGGTACCCTGTGATATTGAGATGGCCTATTGATTATAGATACTGCATGTAGGTAGTGTATTTGTTCTCTTTAGATTCTCCCTTAGAGGGTCAGTGATGTGACTCCTAAGTATTTCTGAGAGGTTGTTTTTAATGTTTCCTTAATATTGGTCATCCTAATAATTGGTTACAATTGTATGAACTACAGATCACTCCTTTTCAAAGAACATTCCAAGTAGTTCTTCTGGAGTAAGTATGGTCTTTGTTCTCTCCGAGGGCCACAGAGAACTTAAATCACTAGCTATTTTTTCTGTTTTTTTTTAATTATTTTTTATTCCCACCTGTGTTTCTCGACTGTCACCTGCAGTTGAGAAACACTAGTGTAGAATAAAAAAATTCTATCTGGTCTCCTGTGGGTCCACAGGATATCCAACAGGTAAAAAATGGCATAAATGGAGTGTCATATTATGAAATTAGGGAACCACAGGAAGAAAAGAAGGTCACAAAGAGGCTCCAGTTAGAAAAAGTTTGAAAAATACTGGTCTACGCTACAGTCCTTTTAACACTTAGCAGAAATGGGGAGTGAGTAATCTAAGACAAGAAGCAGGGATGATTTTTGGCGGGCATAATATTTTTACATACAAGCGTGTTTACTAATATCAGACCTATTTGGTATAGTTCCCTGATTTCCACTGTGGTGTTGGAAGGTCTGGAAACTACTAAATGTTATAATTACTTCAAGTACTCACGCAAGAATTGTTCATGCTCCACTATTGAACATCATGGGACATGCTAATCGCCCAGAGACTAGAATGCTGAAAGTCTTCTGTGCAGGGGTTTTCTTTCTTAATTAATGACTCAGAGCCCCTCATCTATTAAAATCCATAAAGTGCTCCCCTTTGCTACTTTTCCCCATGCACATACTATATTGACTTAGGACAGAACAGAAAGGCTGTGTCTTCAAGAAGTCAGTGGCCATAACTCTGACCTTAGAATGTGAACTACTTAGAGTACTTTTATTCTTAGCTTTAATATTTAACGTTTCCTGGGCAATACAGAGTTCCAGCCAACTTTTGGTTATGCAAGTTTTTAAAAACAAGTATTAAACCTATTACTTTATTTTCAGAGATTAACAGTCACTGAAGTATAGATGATCTTAAATCAATCATTTAAAAATTATAGTAGACTTTTTGGGCTTAGATCTGCATGCCTGCTCGGATCAGGCCTCCTCCACCCAGATCCCCCATCTTCCAGTATGTAGGTGTTACACCCACCAACTGCCCCTGGCACCATGTAATCCCTTCAATGGCCAAGACCCAGAGACTATAAAAGCCAGATCCTGGAAGAGAACAGCTTAGTCTCCTGCCTTTACGCCTGGCTGTCCTCACTGGGGCCCCTTTGAGGAGGGCGAGTTGAGTTTCCCTCCCCACCCCTAGCAGAGCCCCGGCAGCTGAAGACCTCTTGTTCCAGCCATAGCCATGCTTAAGACCACTTTCCACATGTTCGGACAAGCCTCACGCATGAAGGAACTGGCAGAGGAACCCAGGTGTGCAGGACCTGGGTCATAGATCTCCAAGCCTGCTCGGATTGGGACTGGGCCCCTTCCACCCAAATCCCCCAACTTCCAGTATGTAGGTGTTACACCCACCAACTGCCCTTGGTGCTGTGTAATCCCATCAAAGGCCAAGACTCAAAGACTATAAAACCCAGCATTCGCAGCCACGTGACATCTTGTTATCTAGTTCTTACTCTGGAGAACCAAGCAGGCTACCGAAAGTATCCTGCCCGCAAGGCAGAGTCTGGCAAACTCCCTGTGGCATATTCAATATGCTAAAAACCAGTAACAATGATGGGTCTCATTCTCCTGATCCTGAAAGAGGCTCGAATGTGGCACTTTCTAAAATCTCAGGGCTAGGACGAAGGAGACATTACTGGTGCCTGCTCGAGAAAATCGATGAACAACAGGATGACAGTGATACAGTGATACAGTAGTTTTTTTACCCTCTTTTTTTTCTGTTTGAAGGAAAACTTTTATTTTCTTTAATGCAGAAAAGATGTTTCCTCTGTGTCTTGGCTTTTATTTTCAGTTCTATACTTTATTTCAAATTAGGTCAGAGCTGAGATTTGGGGGACTAGGTATAAAATTGTTAACTTTTTGAAGTTAATTGTTCTACATTTGATAATCTTGAGATATTTTATTTAACTATCAAATAATTTATAAGGGTCAAATTCAAAACTTTCTGCTTTATTTTGTAAATGTGTTTTTTTCTTATGCCACTGCCTTGACTATGGTATTTTTATGTTCTTAAAATCAGACCTTATAACTGAGAGTATACTAAGTTTCTCACTTCTGGTGACTCCTTAGAATTTTCTCCTTCAGTACCATGGTTTATACAAGATAAAAAAGGAAAACCTTTTTACTTTAAATCTTTATTTCTGTTACTTGTTTTCCTTGTTGATAAGAGTAGGCTGAAAGGAACCAGCCCAAAAGCACTTGCCTTCACATGGCTGACCTGGGTTCAGCCCCTGGTACTTCGTGTGATACCCAGAAGTGACACCAGGAGTGATCCCTGAGTGCAGAGTCAGGAGTAAGGCCTGAGCACTCCCAGCTGTGGCCCCAAAACTGGAAAACAGAGAGCAAAGGAATAAAAGAAAGGAATAGAAAAGCAAAAGAAAAAGAGAAAAAAGAAAAAGTTCATGAAGAATGAAAAACGTCATGCCAAGTGCAGTCTCCTAGAGTACTAGCCTTCTTCACAGTTTTAGGAACACAGTTACTGTTTCATCATTAATAAAATATTAACTCTACTTTTAAATGCTCCATATCAAATGAAGATGTTCACTTCTTAATTGCAAAGAGCTTTCATCATAAAGGCAGAAAGACAGCATTATCTTGAGTGTGGCAGTTCAGTCCCGGGACTGCCAACTGTCCCCATTTATCACCAAGGATCATTCCCGAGCCCAGAGCCAGAAATAGCCCCTATATCCCAAACTCTTTCCACCTCAAATGAAATATAAGGTACAGAGAAGTACCACGGGGTTAAGGCAGTTGCCCTCCATCGTACCAACCAATTTCAGTTGCAGGACCCCAGCACCCCAGGACTCAATCCTGACCACAGAGTCAATAATAGCAACTGAGTTCTCAAGTGCAACACCCCCCCAAACAAGAAAAAAGCAAAATAAAGGGAGTGAGGTTATCATGAAAAAGTTGTCATTTTGTTGTTGCTTTGTTTTGGAGCCATACCCAGGACTTACTCTTGCCTCTGTGCTCAAGGATGACTTCTGGTGGAGCCCCAGAAACCATCAGGTATTGTGAACACCATGCAAAACAAGGGCCTTCACCCTTGTGCTGGCTCTCCAGCCCTGAAAAGTTGGCATATTTTTCTTACTAAGGATTGCCTTGCTTACTTCCACTAGTTTTGATTATTATTTACTTGAAATATATTTAGCTTTCCTTATGTTTTCTTCTTTGTACTATGACTACTCAGTTGCACATTACTTGTTATAAATAATTTAGTATTCTTTTGACATTCTATTATTATTATTGATTTTTACTTTATTCTATATTGTCTAAGAAGAATCCAATCCTTCAAAATTTATTAAAACAAAAATATACCTTTTCCTATTGAATAATCTATGCTTAACCTTCTAGCTGTCAATTAATTAAGTTGATTGGCAGTGTTGTTCCAATCTTTTATGTCTACTGTATCTCTTTCTTTTAATGAGAAAGGGCATTGAGTTTGTAATTCTCATTGATTTGCTTAGTTTTTTTTATCCTTTGTCATGTCACTGTGTACTTCACATATTTTTAAAGCTCTTGATATTGATAGGCTTATTTAGAAATGTGGTATCTTCTTTATAATTTATCATTTATTATTATGAAATAATTTTCTCTTTGTATTAATAATTTTTGTTTCAATGCTGACCATTTTCTTCAATGCACTCCAATATTAATATAACACTGTAAGCCTACTATTTGTATAGCATGCTATTTTCTATCTCTAACCCTGTTACTGTCTTTACAACTAATTATGCTTTTTCTAAACATCCTATTGCTGGTTATGCTATTTCTGAACTGGTGTGGCAATCATTGCCTTTTAAAATTAATTTGAATATTTATAGTAGATAACAATATTAATTTTGTCTATCATCTTGAAATTTTTTGTAATATAACTTACTTTTCCATTGGTCCGCATTCTATTTTGGTGGGGCGTCTTAAGGGGTTCTGGGCCACCTTCCAAGCAAAACTGGACCTAGCAGGGTGGCACTTCAATGCACAATCAGAGATAATATAGCGTGGGTCTTGTAGTGAAGATGCTGAGAATTATTCAGGCCACCAGCTGGTGCTCAAAGACCTTCAAGGTGTCACCTGCAGTGCTGTAGGATTCATGAGCTACTGCACATTGAACTGGGGTCAGCTGCATGCAGGATATGTGCCTTCACCACTGCACAATCTCTCAGGCTTTCTCATTTCTTTATTATTTCTATTAACCAGGACTTTTTAGTTCTTTTTATCTCATCAATCTACCATTTCAAAGCCCAAATAACTTGGTATTATGTTCTTAGTGGTGCTGTAGTGATCACCATTTGGGCAATTTTTCTTATCAAAATCTACATTGTATTAGTAAAATGTTCAATACAATTAAAGAACTATAAACAGTATAGTTTTACACCGAAACCTAATATAGTTTGGCACTATTTGTCTTGTAATTTCCCCACGTCCCCCACCAACCAGGAAAGAGTGTGAATGCAGTCCCTCACTACCAAAAATTATGCAGTTGAGTTTCCTACATTTGGGGAAATCACAGGGGTCAGCACATCTGGAGTGCAATGAATAAGCCTCACCCTGGGAAAAGCACCTTCATCATCATGGGATCTCCCCAGCCAGGTAGGTATGTCTTGTAATTTCTTTTGCAGGCAAAAGGCTTCCTAGTCAATCATAGAGGGTCTGAAGCTCTTCCAGTGATTTTCAGCTGACCTGGTCAGTTGGTTCAATGCTAGGGCCTGAGAATGAGGCGCTTCTTGGGTTGTGTGATTCTGGGGATCACCCGGGATGCAGGGATGCTGGGGAATCACCCTCTCCTGCAAGCCATGTAGGGCTACACTTGGTGGTGCTTAGGGGCCATGTGGTGCTGGGAATTGGTGCAAGTCAGGCACTTAATCCCTGATCTCTCCAGCCCCTTGTGTTGTATTTTATGTTTTATATATTCTTGTTTTTTACTTTGCTTATTACACTGACATTAAAATAATGATAAAAATAATCCATTACATTTAGCTACCTATTTACCACTTATCACACTCAGTTCTGCCTAATATTTCTTTATCTCTAAATTTTCATATATGGGGGGTTCACATTTATCCTCAGGGTTTACTTCTGTCTCATGTTGCACTTAACCATAAGGGCTGATGGAGCTAGGAAACCACGTAAGCTGACTCTCTCTGGTCTCTGGTTTTATTTTTTAGCCCTAAGATTTTCCTTTATTATTGTAAAATAATATGTATTTATTACCTACACTATCTCAGGTTTTTTTATTCTCATGATAACTCATTGTCAGGGTTGAAAGATTTTTATTGGATGTCAGAATCTTTTTGTCTCAATGATGACAGATTTTTGTTTCTCTTTCCTTTAAATTTGTTATCTTATTATACTCTGTCTTTCATTGTACCTCATATGATATTATCTGTCTTTCTTATTGTTCTTTCAATAAAATGTAGTTTCCCAACCCCCACCTTTTCACTCTTTGTAAAGATTTATACTTTACCCGCAAGGAAATGATTATAAAAGTGGCTATATTTTAGTGTACTTTTCCTTTGAAAAATTTCTTCTAGTGAAAATGTTAGTGTTCATGAGTCAGAGAAATGAGTTGGCAGCAGACATTTTCTCGAAGAAGACATACGAATATCCAACATCATAGAAAAATAGTATTCAGAAAATTAGTATTTATTTCACTGATTATTAGGGAAATGCAAACCAAACAGCCTGAGATATCATTTCATTCCAGCAAGAATGATCTATATCAAGAAGGCTAAACACAAATAAGTCAGTCTCAATGATGCTGTGAAAGATGGTTGTAAAAAACTGTAATTTTGGTTGAAAAAAATAACACTACAGAGTTTTTTAAATTTAAAAATAAAATAGAACTACTATTAAACCAGTAATATTTATGGTATCCAAGATCTACAAGCAACAGTCTGATAGCACAGCGGTAGGGCGTTTGCCTTGCAAGCCACCAGCCCGGCTGAGCCGAGTTCGATTCCTCCACCCCTCTTGGAAAGCCTAGCAAGCTACCCCTGACGTATTCGATGAATATCCGATATGCCAAACACAGTAACAACAAGTCTCACAATGGAGACATTACTGGGCCTGCTCGGTATAGGGCAGTGATTAAATAAATGTGAGCGGACGTCCGTCCTCCAGAGACATAGTATACTGGGTAGGGCACTTCCCTTGCCTTTGACTGGCCTACCTTCAATCCCTGGGGCCCCATATGTTTATCCGAGCCCTCTAGAAAGGATCCCTGAGTGCAGTCAAGAGTAAGCCATAAGTGTGACCCACAAATGTAGTATAGACACAGAATGGATACTACTCTGTACAAAAGAATTAAATTTTACCTTTTGTTACAATTGGATGCAACTAGATGGTGACTATGTTAAGGGAAGTAAGCTAGATGAAGAAAGACAGATCATCTCACTCATATATGGTATATTAAGAAACTGTAACACTGTATCACTATCATCCTCATTGTTCATTGATTTACAGGAGCAGGTGCCAGTAATGTCTCCATTCATCCCAGCCCTGAGATTTTAGCAGCCTCTCCTTACTTGCCTTTCCCAACGCTGCTGTATTAGAGGCTCTTTCAGGGTCAGTGGAATGAGACATGTTATTGTTACTGTTTTTGACATATCAATTACGCCACGAGTAGCTTGCCAGGTTCTGCTGTGTCAGCGGGATTCTCTCAGTAGCTTGCCGAGCTCCTCTATGATTTGTTGCCTACTGTCTGAACCCAACCAAATATGGTGTAATTATGGAAAATGGGTAGGGAGTGTCTCCAGGAATATGTTCACTCATATGTGAGGCTTGGCCTGAGCATGTGAAAAGCTGTCTGGAGTGTAGTGGTGGTTGGGTAGTGGAGGTCGGCTGCTGGGACTGGGTCCGTTGGGGTGTGGAGGGCTCTCACCTGTCCCCCTCTGGGGCGCCCCGAATGAAAACAACCTGGTGCTGAGTCCAGTGGCATGGTTAAGGGGGCCTCGTTTTATTAAGAAACAAAGCAAGGAAATATACAATGTCCAGCAAAAATAAACCTCTAGACTCTGACAACAGAATTAAAGTTACCAAGCAGAGAAAAAAAGCAATGAAAGGATTGAGTAAACAGAAAGATGTTTAGAGATTTAGTGAAGTTTTTGACATTTTGGTGGTAACTGTGAAGCACAATACAGTTTAAAAATAAAGGTTGGTGTATTTATGAAAGAAAGAAATGGTTGTAATCTGATGAACACTGAAAAGTATGCTGAATCTAACATTCAGGGTCCTGAAGCAGTCATCAGTTTAAATTTTATTTTAAAAGTTAGCACAACAAAATATGTGTATCTTATATTATTTATTTTAGGAAATTAGGAAGGAAAAGACACACCACAATGTACAGAGACACAGTGAATAAACATCCATTAGATTTTTTGGCTATTTTCTGCAGCATCTTGACTCAAATATTTTCATGATTGTATCACACCACTTATTACTTTTAGATTTATAATTCATGAAGAGTCTTTAAGGGTATATGTATTTGCTTCTTAGTCTGACTAATCAATATTATTTTATAAACAACTTATAATGAAGAAATCAAGAGAGACATTGAGTGCATTCTCCTAGATTCACTGATTTATACTGCATGTTTCTGTTTTACCATGACTATGTGCCATTGGGACAATTGTAAGCAAAATCATTATTCTCTTGCCCTAGTGACACTTACATTTCTAGAAGGTAGGAGAGACAATAATTATTCACACATAATGAAATGCCATATAGCAGTGCATGCTTAGGGAAATAATAAAGCTATGTAAAGTAAAGAGTGCTAGGAAATATTTTAGAGAGGGTAATGAGACATAGCCTTTTTTAATTTATGATTTTAGAGAAAACAATGAAGTGAGATTGGGGGAAAGTATGGGATCAATTAAATATAAAAATGTTTATGTAATTTAAATTTCCCAGTTTTTGCATAGCTTCCCTACTGATTACTGATGCAAAAAATTTCACCATGAGATTTGTAAGAGTTTTTAAAGTTATAGCTAAAGTGTTACTGAAAAAATGTACTACTCATGAGCCTCGATTATCAAATCACTTCTGGTTAATTCTGTCACTTTAAGATTAAGCCAATCTTTAGATCAAGGGAAGGACAAATAACTTCAGTTTTGTCTTCCTCTTCCTTCTTTCTCTTATTCCAGATTGAAGAGCTTCTGGCAAGGTTTACATGCAAACATGACATTGTGACACATTGTACCCTAAAGTCTTCCATATTCTCTACTGATTTGGTCTTTGAGAGTCTTCTTTGTCCTTGGCTGTCTCGACTGCTGATGGCACAAGTCTGTGTCTCTTGGCATGAGACTGATTTGGTCATGCTGATTATGAGAGGTTGATCTGACTCCTGTTTCATCCCTGGAGTTTTCCACTCTTATAGACCTATGCCTCAGAGAGACATAGACGCTAGTACTCTGGGGAGCTACCAGTCAGTATTCTCAGCTAATATCTAAATCCCACAAAGGAACACCCAGAACTTTCTGGACTTTACCCTACCACAGTATAGCCAAGGGAGAGTCCATCCTGCAAAAATGCTACACCAGAAGTCTCTTAATCAACTCTTTCTTCTTGATTACCAACTCGTCTCTTTTTAAATGAGAAGTTGCTATTAACTTCACATTGGAGTAGCTTGATTTTCATTTTGTTTTCTCGCATTCTAAAATGAATATGAGACAGAACAAGGGCTCTTCATTTATGAGGGCTGAATGTAAGATACAAATGGTTTTGCTTTTAATTCCAACAAAGAATTGGCTTGGAAAGTAAATAACTGAAGTCTAGAAGACTGATCCCATAAAATGAACCAGAGGAAAGAGTTTCATGCTAAAGACCTGTTGAGCAGGAATATCTCCTCAAGGGCCATGTGTGAATTCAAGATCTCTGAGTGGGATGTTACTTTCACATAAGAGAAAGCCATTCATCTTGGGCATTCGTCTTTCTTGATGGATGATGAAACCCAAACATTATAAATTAGTGTGAATAGAAGGATTAAACAACACTGTAGAAATTCTATAACTAGATAAGATTTTTTTTAATGTAACATGGCAGACACACCTGTTTACATTGGCTTTTGATAAACCTGGTCATTGTTTTCTGGGGCCAATTTTTGTAGGTTGCTTTTTCTATCTTTACAATAAGTCAAGTGTTAAGACAGCGAATTCAGTGGCTAAGGTATTGCTTCTAGATTTAAAGGAATGAACTGTAGTTTGCATTTATTTTTCTAGGCCAGGCATATATTTCATAATAAAATAAAAGTGATAAAATGATGAATGTAAGTGGAGAATGTCACAGACTTTCTGCCTTTGTCAATTCATATATCTGTGATATGTGCCAGCTTACTTTTAACCTCTGGTTAAACAGTCATTAACATACTGTTGACAATAAAAACTAACTCCCTCCAGAGCATTAATTAAGTAATGTGAAAGGGCTTTAGATAAGTGATGTAAGCAACAAGGTCCTTCCTGTTTTATAACCAGTTTCTCGAGGAGAAAGCCCGATGCAATGTCTTGAGTTTCAAAGTACTTAGGTATATAATTGATAAATAAACACTTAAATATTTTTCTTATGAAGAACAAATTAAATCCAGGGTACATTCTGATGTAATTAGAAAAAAATGCATAAGGATTATAATGTCCTTTGTTTTAAAATGGGTGGTTGAGAATGTTGGAGAGGCAGAGGAGGGGGAGAGAAATTTTCTTTGTTTAACAGATGATGATAAATTTTAAAATAAATATGAGAAAAGTTTAAAAAATGAGAAAATATTCCTATTTAACAAAATGCTATAGCGTCTTAGATGCTGCCTGGAAAGATGTAAGAAGGAAAGGAACTAGGAGATGTTGATTTAGCAGTGAAGAAAAATCTTATATAGGAGTTTGAATGGAGAAAGAAAAAAAGGAAAATAAGCAGAGACACATCATTCACTTGACTGACAATGAGTAAGCTGACTTTATTTTTATTTTCTATCTCTGAGAAGAGTGTTGCACTCATGAAGAACAAATTTCTACTCATAGTGTGGATTAAGATCTCAAATGTGCTTAACTCTAAAGCTTAATTTTTACATTAATAAAATGTTGCTTAATAACCTAACTCATACACATATGGCTATTTAGAAGATTGAGTGAGTGAATGGATGTAAGGCATGTGAATAATGCTTGGTTTCTATAAAACAATGAATACCTTTCAAATTTAATTTCTGTTTTTAGGCTTGGGGGACACACCCAGCAATGCATAGGGCTTACCTCTGGCTCTGCATTCAGGGATCACTCCTGGGAAGGCTGGAACTATATGTGATACCAGGGTTGAAATCCAGGTCACCCACATGCAAAAAACATGCCCTACATAGAGTACTGTCTCTTTGGCACTTAATTTTTTGTGTGTGTATTACTTTTTGTTTCTTGTTATTTTACTCTGGACACAAAAAAGAGAGAGAGTGAGAAAAAGAGGAAAGAGACAGAGACAGAGAGACAGAGAGGCAGAGACATAAACAAAAAGAACTGATTCTCAGAAAAAAATCTGTTAAATTTAAATTCACATTGAGATGTTAACAAGTAAATTCATTGGGTCAATACTTAAATAGTTATTAATGACTTATCCAAAGTTGAACTTTTCCTATGAATGTCAGCTTTTGTTCCTTCTTATAGAGTTACCTCTTGAACTTCTCAAATAATACCCCACAAATTGACTTTCTCTTGCTCTAAGTCCAATCCTTTTGTACTATTTACAAAAAAAAAAACCCAGTTTTTTAAATAATGTTGAAATAGGTTCACAGGAAAAATGTATAAAGCAGTTCTCAGTGTTCTCCAGTTTTCCCCATGGTAACGTCACATCTAGCTATAGATCGGTATTAAAAGTAGAAATTTTATATTGGTCAAGTTCAGAGAACATATCAAGTTTCACCATTGTTTCAGTACTCATGTGTGTATGTGTTATATATGTGTCTCAGTCATGTCACATGTGCAGATTCATGGAACCAGTACTACAATCAAGATACAAAACTGTAGCTACAACGGCATCTGTAATTTTCATTTCAAATGTGCCATATAATAAATACAATACATAATCTGTTGAGATTTACTTTTCCACTTAATATAATTGTTTAGAAACACATTCAAATTGTATTAAATAACAATTTCTTCATTTGTGTTGCTGAGAAATATTTTATGCTATCAAAGTACCACCATTTAACTATTTATCTGTTGAAGGACAGTTGTAGTACTCACAATCTGGGACTGTTCTTTTTAAAAATATGCTATGAATATAAATATCATTTTCTGAGAACATAAACTTAATTTCTCCTGGAGAAATTACCAAGATCGCAGCAATTAGTTAAGAAACTGTCCTACTTTCCCCCAAACTGATGTACTATTTTACAGTGCTACCAATAATACATAGCTATCCAGTTTCCCAACATTTATACTGATCTTTGGTGTTATGACTATTTTTCATTCTAGTCATTTAAAGTATATATATATATATATACACAAAAAAATATTTGTTATAGTTTTAATGTGCATTTCTCTCTCTTTCTTTGTTCTCGTTTTTATTTTGGGGTCACAGTTGGTGATGCTCAGGAGTTAATTACTCCCAGTTCTGCACTTGGAAGTTACTCTTGGTGTTGCTCAGAGAACCATAAGGGATGAGTAGGATCGAACCTGAGTTGGCCTAGTGCAAGGTAAGTGCCTTATCCGCTGTATTATCTTTCTAGTCCCATGCATTTATTTCTCTATTCTCCTCTGATACAAGATAACTTATATATACTATTCTACCATCTGTATCTTTTTAAGTAAATGATTTTTCATGTGTATTGCCTTGTATCTAATTATATTATAAAATGATTGTTAGCTTTAAGAGTAGCTTCATATGTTCTACCAATAATATTTTTGTCATAGGTTCTCCCAATTTGTAGCTGACTTTTTTTTTATTTGATCCTCTTCATAGGTCTTTTGAAGAACAAATATTTTAATTGTTGAACCAAATGATCAATTTTTTGCTTGTATGGATCTGTTTCAATTTGGGAGCACACAAGGTATTGTTCAGGGCTAAATCCTGCCTCTACACTCAGGCATCACACCTGGTGGTGCTCAGGAGACCATATCGGGTGCGGGGGGTAGAACCTGGGTCTAGTGTGGGCAAAACAAGTGCCCTACCTCCGTACTATTGCTCTAGCCTCCTCATTTTTTAAAGGTCAATTTAAAAATATTAGCCCTACATAGCAAAGAGTTCTTTACTTTTCTTCAAAAACTTTTATTACTTTGCATTCATGATGTGTTCTGTTAATTTTTGTGTAAAGTATGACACTTAGAAAGAATTCTTAGTTTACTATATTTGTCTTTGGATATCTAATTACTCTAGCACCATTTGTTTAAAAAAGCCGCCTGTCCATCTTTCATTTAATAACATTGGCACTTTTATACGAATCAGTTAACTTTATTTATATTATTCTATTTCGGTATTCTTTATTCTATTTTACTTTTCTATGTGTCTACTATTCTTTATCACATTGTCTTGTTTACTGTAGGCATTGCTTACTCTTTTTAGAGTAAGCCCTAGCCTCAGAAAAAGTGATTTCACTAATCTTTTCTTGTTTCTTAAAATTGTTTTAGTTCTTCTCTGATGCAATTACCATTCCACATAATTTTAGAATTAACTTGACAATTTTTGAGGCTTACTGAGATAATTATGATTTTTAGTCACCCATAGACCAACAGCTTCCTGTGTATAAGGTCAAAAGTTAACAAGAAGGACTAGAATTTGTGCACAGTTAGTCTATTGCAGGCTTCACACTCTCACTGACTGTGTCTCCACTTCATACTCTTCCTAAAAGACTGAGGACTTTTACTTTAGAGCCAACACCATGTCTAGATTGCAGATATTCAGAGAAGGGTGGAGGGGCTTCTAAATCTAATTATGTGTTAATATTCTACCAAATCCATACAATCATAAGAAATTACTTTGATTTTTTTTCCCTTTAAAATATGTTTTAGGAACTTTGGTCTGCAATACTATTAATGACAAGGTTTCATGCATAACATTTCCCAACACAACACCCTTAGTCCTGTTTCTGTTTCCTTTTGGCATTTGTTTACCCTTACTCTGTTTCTTTATAGTCGGCATAGGAGAGAAGTCATTCTATTTCTGAATCTCTCCTTCTGACTAATTTTACTCAGCTTAATATTCTCCATATCTATCCACAGCAACAAATTGCATGTCTTTATCTTATAGCCAAGTAGTATCCCATTGTATGTATGCATCATAGTTTCTTTATCCGGTCATCTGTGCTTGGATAATTGGGTTATTTCCAGATTTTTAAATATTGTGAATAGTGCTACAATGAACAGAGGCTTTTATATGTCTTTTCAGAATAAAGTTTTGGGGTCCTTGTGGTAGCTGCCAAGAAGTGAGCTTCAGCTCATTTCCTAGTTTTTGAGAAGTGTATATACTGTTTTTCTAAAAGACTTCATCAGTCAATATTTCCACCAGCAGTGAGTATTGCATCTCTTTCTCACCATATCCCACTGATTTTTGTTCTTTGTGATGTGTGCTAATCTTAATAATGAGAGTTGATATCTCATGAGATGATATCTCATTTTGATTTGCTTTTCTCTAATGATAACTGATGTGGAGCATTTTTATATACATTTTGGCCATCTATGTTTTCTTTGAGAAAGTTTTATTAAAACTGTCTTCCTATTTTTAATGAGTTTTTTTTATTATTATCAAGTTATACCACTGCTTTATGTATTTTGGATATTAGTCTTTTGTTATATAAGTAGTAGGTGATATTTTCTTCCAGTTTTTGGGCTATTTTATTACTTAAGTTTAATTTGTAGTAGAGAGACATCTTGGTTTGATGTAGTCACATTGTTTATCTTTGCTTCCAATTGCATGCCCAATAGCATTAAACTATTGAAGAGTAGCTATAGTTTCAGTGTCAAGATTTTGTTATCTACCTATGTTTTCCTCAAGACAGTTTATAGATTCAAGTCTGTATTAAGGTTTCTAGTCTATTTTGATTTGACATTTGTATATATTTTTTCAGAAAGGGGACTGAATTCAATATTTTGTATGTGACTGATGAGTTTTACCAACACCATTTGTGGAAGAGGCTTTTCTAGTTTAAATTTCCACTTTTTCTCCTTTATCAAAGATTAACTGGTATATATCTGAGGATACTACACTAGATCTTAGCCAAAAAACCAATAAGTGACTTCATTCTAGGGCTGGAGTGATACAGTAGGTAGGACATTTGCCTTGCATGCCGACAACCCAGGTTCGATTCCTCTGTCCCTCTTGGAGAGCCCGGCAAGCTACCGAGAGTACCTTGTCCGAATGGCAGAGCCTGGCAAGCTCCCTGTGGTGTACTGGATATGCCAAAAACAGTAACAGTTTGAATTTGGGGAAAAAGATGTCTCACTTCTTTTTTTGTTGCTGTACTATCTCTCCTGCCCCATTCTCCATATTAATTTACATAGCATTTTCTTAAGTCCATAAAAATGGCATGAGCATTTTATATGGACAGCATTAAATATGTGTAATGTTTTGAGAATATCATTTTAACAATATTAATCCTTCTAATCCTTGATCAAGATATGAATTTTCATTTCCCCGTGTACTTTTTTATTTATTTTACTTGCAATGTGTAACTCTCTTTATATGTCTGTCACCTCTTTTGTTATAACATAGACTTCAAGTTAAAAGAGTTGTAAGTGATGAGGATGGTATTTTCTTAATAATCAAGGGATATCACTTCATCGCCGCCTTCTTCCTGGGCATGGTCGCGCTGGTTGGAGTGATGAGAAACCGGAGTGATAGCACAGCAGTAGGGCGTTCGCCTTACTAGCGGCCAACATGGCCGACCCGAGTTCGATTCTTCCGCCCCTCTCAGAGAGCCCGGCAAGCTACCGAGAGTATTCGATATGCCAGACACAGTAACAACAAAGTCTCCAATGGAGACGTTACTGGGCCCGCTCGAGCAAATCGACGATCAACGGGAGAAGAGAGAAGAGAGATCACTTCATCACTTGACATCCCGTTATTCATCGATTTGCTCGAGTAGGAGCCAGTAGTGTATCCATTTGTTCCTTTGATGCTAGTGTAGCCCAATGGCATCCTCTCCTTTTAGGAACACAAAGAGCCTCAAACCAATCATTTAGGGTGTTGATGAAGAACTCTGAACATCTCATAGGTGGGTGGCCATGCAATCTTTCGACGTCCCGTGGAATCCAGTCAGTAATGGTTCTAGTCCCTTGGTCGCCTCCAAATCTCGTTACATGTCCAGCCCATCTGATTTTCGACACCTTGGCAAATGAGACAGCATCCCTAATCTTGATTGTCAACCAAGTCTGAGTTCCGGATTCTTTGTCTCATTTGAGTGAAGTGTGATATTCTAAGCATAGCTCCTTTGATTCCTCTTTGGGAGATGGGAATACTGTTCTCATCCTGTTTGCGTAGAGCCCAGGTCTCTGAAGCGTATGTTAATGCAGGAAGAACAGTGGAATTGAAGAGATGTGCCCAGAGCCGGAGGTTTTTCATCCTCTTAGCTATTTCTTTAACACTCTTGAAGGCTATCCAAGCTGCTCTCTTCCTCCTGCACAACTCAGGTGCCAGGTTGTTCCTCATGTTGACTTCTCAACCTAGGTACACATAACTGTTGCATTCAGAGATGTTCATTCCATTGAGAGTGAATGGAACGTCATGAATGAGACCGTTTCTCATGAACATTGTCTTTGTGAGATTCAGCTGTAGTCTGACCTTTCCACACTCATGGTTGAAGTTGGCCAGCATTTGTGCTGCTTGACTAATGTTTTGTGTTATTATAACGATGTCGTCAGCAAAGCGGATGTGGTGTAGTTGTTGACCATCTATCTTCACTCCCATTCCTTTACATTTCAGTTCTTATATGACATTCTCGAGGGTAGCACCAAAGAGTTTTGGTGAAATGGTATTACCCTTCCAAACCCCTCTCTTTACATGAATGTTCACTTCCTTGTAGAATAGTGAAATCCTGTTAGTGAATCCATAATACAGCTCATGGAGGATCCTGATGTACTGAGTTTGAATGCCCTATTTGTCTAGGGCTTCAATGACTGCTTCCATCTCAGTAGAATCAAATACCTTCTTTTAATCAATAAACCTTAGACAGAGAAGCATCTTGAACTCCCGAGAAACCTCAATGAGCTTGGTTATCATGTGAATATGGTCGATCATGCTGAATCCTTTGCGGAACCAGGCTTGCTCGCATGGTTGCTTTTCATCTCTTGTTCTGCCAATCCTATTTAGGATGACTCGAGTGAACAGCTTGTAGACAACAGACTACAGGCAGATTGGGTGATAGTTGCCAATGTCGTAGATGTCTCCCTTCTTGTAGAGTAGTACAGTCCTGCTGGTATACCATTGGAATGGAACATTACATTCAGACAGGTAGCATGTGAAGAGCCGAGCCAGTTTATTGATGAGTACTGAGGGCAAGTTCTTCAGGTGTTTGGGTCTCACCTTGTCTAGGTCAGGTGCTGTTCGCTTCTTTACCGACAAAAATGGAATGTTGGATTTCAGAAGGGAGAATGTTGGGAATGTCATATCATCCTGTGGAATTTGGTATATGGGCAGGTGGATGTGGCTATCGAAGAGATCCAAGTAGAATCATGGATAATCTTCTCCATTGTCCTTCTGGAAGATGTGATAGATCTATCAAGACACCGGAAGGCAGTCATCTTGGTCTTGTAGTTAGCAAAGGACAGGCAGGCATTGCTAATGTTTTTACCGGCTTCTGCCACATCTGCCAGCACTGCTGCTCTTCTCTCTTTGAGGTCTTCCTTGATTGCTTCTCTGTACTATTTTGTGAGATTGGACATTCACTTGTGGTTGCTTGAGGCATGCGCCAAGACACGTCAGCAAATGAGCTGAAGAGTTTTCGAATACAGGCATCTTTTTGTAGCTATCTCTCTCTTGGCGTTCCTCGCACAATCATGTAGATGCTAAACCAGTCGATCATATTCTTTGCCAATGTTGTCAATGATGGCATCTTTCCATGTTGCTGTAATAGTGCCAAAGAGCTCCCAGTTGGTGGTCATTCTGGGAGTTCTCTTCTTAAACTTTTCAGCCCTTTCTCCCCACTCTGTTAAGTAGAATTTTGCACGAAGGAGACAGTGCTCCAATTCCATTTAGAATTTTGGGACAACAGCGACATAGGTCAGGCAAAACCATTGATTGAATATTATGTGATCAATTTCATTGTGGAACAGTCCACTGGGAGACTCCCATGTCCAACGTTTAGATTTGGCCTTCTGAAACTGTGAGTTACCATGGATGGTCTTGGTCGACATGATGAACTCAGACAGTCTCTCACCCTGTTTGTTCCGTTCTTGACCATGGGTCTCGATGTGGAGTTCTTTGGCTGATATAGTCAAGGAATATATAAATATTTTTATAAATATATAATCAACGAATATATAAATATTTTTAAAACAGCTGTCTGTAACCCCAAAAGAAGATACTGACAGTAACACTATAGTAGTTGGAGATGTCAGCAATGCTTTATTATCTCTAGATAGATCAACTAGACTATATTGATCAACAAGGACACATTAGCTCTGTGTGTATCTTTATTCCTAATGAGTCTAATGCACATGCTTTTTCATGATAGACTTCATGCTGGGTCCCAAAACATACAAACATAAAATCAAAGGGTATAAATCATGTCAACTATCTTTTCAGAAATACCAGAAATTGTTGAAAAAATCAAACAGAAATTAAACTAGCTAAATGAACAACAAATGGGTCAAAGAGGAAATTTGAGAGTAAATCAAAATACCAGAAACAAGTGAAAATGAAGATCCAAGGTAGGAGAACATTGTGATACAGCAAAAGTAGTGCCTGAGGAAAGTTCATGGCAATGCAAGTCTTCGTAGGGAAATAAGACCCCACATAAATAACCTAATAAGGAAGGAAATAATAGGACAGAGCCGAAATTAATGTAATGGAAACCATAAAGCAATTCAAAATATCAACAAAACCAAAAGCTTTTTTAAAATATATAACAAGTAGGACAAACTATTAGCAAGACTCACAAAGAAATGGAGAAGAACCCTAGTAAACCAAATCAGAAATAAAAGGAAAGATGTTACAGAAATTCAAAGGATCATCTAGGAGTACATTACTTTGAAAATCTTTATGGCCCAAAATAGGAGAACCTAGAAGTGGACCAATTTTTGAACTCCTATAACTTTCAAAGGTTGAGCCAAGAAGAAATAGACCTCTGAACAGGCCAATTACTATCAAGGAAATAAAATGTTAACTGAAAGTCTTCCCTAAAACAAAAATTCAGTTCCAGATGTGTTTACTAATGAGTTCTTCAAACATTTAAAGATCTACTCCAGAACCTTTTAAGAACTTTCATAAAGTTGAAACAGGAATTCTACTAGTTTCTATGAAGCAAACTTTACATTAATATCCAAACAGACAAAGATATGACTCAAAGGAAAGCTATAAATCTATGTCTCTAATGAAAATGAATGAAAAGATCCTAACAAAATATTAGTAAACTGAATTCAACAATGCATCAAAAAGGTCATACATCATGAGTATATAGTATTCATTCTGGGGGTAAAAGGATGTTTTAATATATACAACTCATTTGACATAATACACCA
Organism: Sorex fumeus; assembly: GCF_029834395.1. Lineage (NCBI taxonomy): Eukaryota > Metazoa > Chordata > Mammalia > Eulipotyphla > Soricidae > Sorex > Sorex fumeus. The sequence goes on from NW_026606059.1 coordinate 65,195,468, forward strand.
TATTAATACAAGGAAAAAATCTCTGCAATGAATGCATATAGAAAGCTTTTGACAGGTTAAACATCCTTCATGATAAAAACTCACAATACTACGACATTTGATGAAAATTTTCTCAATGTAGTTAAAGCCATTTGCCACAGCCCACAGCAAATATTGTACTCAATGGTAAAAAACTGTGAACCTCCCCTCTACAATAAGGCAAAAGACTATTTTGCCTATTCTTACCACGGCTATCATTATAGTATTTGAAATAACTATATGTCCATAGCAATTACAGGCCCCGTTTTGTTAATTCAAAATTGCCTTTAAATAATTATCACTTGGTTCATGAGTGCCTGCACTGTGAAATTAAATATGTATATATATGTATAAATTTATATCTTCTAAACTCAAAATCATCCATAAACCTCTCTCTCTTAGCTTATTCAGAAAATATTTCTATAAATTTGATAATGTAGCACATAGCTTGTAGTATGAAGATTTTCTGATGAGTTGAGATCTCGAGCTCTTGTACAGGCTCTTTTCAAGCAACTGGGATTTTGAATAGGGCAATAATAACCCTATTTCGCTAAGTTGGGTTAAGCAAACACTAGAACAGAAATTGGTAGCAGCACCTGTATTTGGCAGGAATGTTGTGTTGTATATGCATGAAAAGGTTCCAAAAGTTAGGATCTTTTATAGCTTGTACTTTTAGCCAATGTTGTCTAAACAGTGGAGCACACATTCAGTTTTACATAAATTGCAAATTTATGAATATTTTGAATAGTGCAATAATAACTCCATTTCGTACCAATATTCATAATATTCAAAACCCCAATATTCATAATATTCAGAAAATATTATGAATATTTTCTGTGCAATGAATTAAGTTTAGACATTGGAGTCAAATAAAAAGTCTGAATACTATCCAGAATGGTTGGAATGTCTTGGGCCAATGGTTAGTGTCTATAAACTACTTTTCTTTTCTGCCAGGATGTTTTCATCCTTTTCCAGTCTTCTCCCTTCTTTTCACTGTTGTTTACCATTTGACTGTACCTTTGGAATTATGTTAAATTAATGTTTAATGCTATAATAAAAAATCGTACAAATCTCAATCTTGTAACACAATAAAAAGTATTTCTCAATAATACTCTAAAGAATTTATTCTAGAAAGATAACTTTCTCAGCAGTTATTCAGACATCAGTCCAATCAGAACAGTTTCTTATTGTTTTTCTGCCATTTGAATCACACAAATCTTGATATTGCCCAAGAATTGTCTCCACAACAGTTGAAATAAAAACGGGGCATAGATGTTCATGTGATGAATTTGAACTTGAGAGTGATACATCTCACTTGTACTATATTTAATTAACACATACTAGCACATGTGCACAGACAACTATAAAGAGGGAGAATATACTATTAAGGAAGAAGATATTAGTTTAAGGAACTAAACTAAAATGTCCATACTGTGTAATAGAGTCAAAGATCTCAAACTGTTCCTAAACTAAGATCTTAAAAGTGGGTCGACTGATGCTGCTACCTCACCTTTGGGACAATAGTATCACTGTATCACTGTCATCCCATTGTTTGCTGATTTGCTCGAGCGGGCATCAGTAACGTCTCCATTCGTCCTAGCCCTGAGATTTTAGCAGGCTCTCCTTACTTGTCCTTCCCAATAGTGCCACATTGGAGGCTCTTTCAGGGTCAGGGGGATGATACCCATCATTGTTACTGTTTTTGGCATATCGAATACACCACTGGTATCTTGCCAGGTTCTGCTGTGCAGACAGGATACACTCAGTAGCTTGCCAGGTTCGCAGAGAGGGAGAACTAGACTGTAAGAGGTTGTGGCGGCCACAAATGCAGCCGCAACTTCTGGGAGCTTTGTTTTATAGTCTCTGGATCTTGGCCGTTGATGGGATCAGATGGTGTGTGTGTGGGGGGGGGGGTGCAGTTTGTGGGTGTGACTGCCAAACTACTGGAAAATGGGGGATCTGGGTGGAGGAGGCCCAGTTCTAGTCTGAGCAGGCTTGGAGGTCTCAGCCCTGGGTCCCTCACACCTGGGTTCTCTGCTGGTTCTTTCATGTGTGAGGCTCATCCAAGTGTGTGAAAGTGACCTTGAGCATGCTGTGGCTGGGTTCTGGAGGTCTTTGGCCGCTGGGGCTCTGCACGGGGTATGGCCAGGACAATAGTGCAAAAAATAAAAGTGAAACAAAAACAATTCTGGGTATGGAGTTTTGTGTTGAGAGAGAGAGAGAGAATGTGAGAATACATAGATGGGCACATACATTGTAGGAAAAATCCACTAAATACCCTTGTCGTTTCTATTTACTAAATTTGAATGACAAACTACCAGACTCACTGTGGAGATTAGGAGCTCACATTTAAGGTAATCTTTAGGGAAGATAGGAAGTTATGGAAAACATAAAGCACCAAAAAGTAATACGTCAAGAATTTTTAAATTCAAGCACTTCTGTAATACTTGCTATCTACTTCCCATGAGTTATTTCCTTTGATTAACTAAGAAGCAATAGCCATTAAATTTTAGCTATCAAATAATTACAGAAGTTTTAGAAATAACATGAAATAAAACTTAAAATAGCAAAGGTAACTTACTGTGAACTTGGGCCGTACCTTGGATATTCTTTCTCTCATCAACTTTATGAACACTTTTGAAGCTCTTATTTTTCCAACAATCAGTAACTGTGTTTCTTTGTAGTAGGGTTGGCTATGATTTTCATCACTGGTTTGCCTTCTCACTCCGAGAACCAGAAATTTATATTTGCAGTCATATGACAGTTAGCCTTTAGCCAATAGCTACAGGTATGTATAAAAATCCTAGATGTTGGAACAAGATAGAGTATTCCCAGTTAAATATTTCTATTTTCAGACTTGGTAATAGATGTTTTAATAGATTATTAGGAATGAATTCCCAAATGCTTATCAGGAGAGAATTCAAGAGAAATTGCACGGAAGTGTGAATAACCCATATAGAGCACTTGGCTATAAATGGCCGCAGACTTTGAAAAATCAAGGGTAAGAGAGGTGGGAGATGGAGAAGGAAGAAAGGAGAGTAAAAGAACCCAAATATTTTAATTTCTTAAAAATGAGAGCAATTGTAATATGTTTGTGTGTTAGCAAAAATGATTTCAGGAGAAATAAGTATAGATAGAGAAGAGAGATATTCGGTCACAAAGCTCTTGAGTGTTTGAGAAGGAAATGTGCTATATGCAAGTAGGTTGAGTATTAGAGAATGGAAGGATAGTATTTCCTCTACTATCGAACACCACAAGAGAATCCAAGACTTTTTGTTCACTCAACTCTCATGTTTGATTAACTCCTAAATTCTGCCAATTCTTTTCTAATGCTTTTCTAGTGTCTGCCATGTAGGGCTGGGGCGATAGCACAGCGGGTAGGGCATTTGCCTTGCACGCAGCCAACATGGCCGACGCGAGTTTGATTCCTCCGCCCCTCTTGGAGAGCCTGGCAAGCTACCGAGAGTATCTCACTCGCACGGCAGAGCCTGGAAAGCTACCCATGGTGTATTCGATATGCCAAACACAGTAACAATAAGTCTCATGATAGAGACGTTACTGGGCCCGCTCAAGCAAATTGATGAACAACGGGAAGATCGAGACTGTGACCGTGACCGCCGTGTCTCTTCATCACCCCTGTCACGGTCTGAGTTGCAGCATTCATCATCAATCGCCGTAATTTTTGAAGAAATTTTCCTTGTGCTCTTTCTTTTAGACTTTTTACATCTTCAGTCCCTTTCCCCACATTCCATTAGACAGATGCACTTCTGTACAACTCACTGTGCTCATAATCCTTCATTTCCTTTTCTACTGGATGAAATTTAATTTGTTGGCTCAATATGTAAAGTCTTTGATGGCCTATGCCCAAGTGTCTAGTTCCTTCTCCTGACGCACTGCAGTCCATTGTAATCATGTGATAATGAACTTCATGGAACTGCTGTAAACATGCTGCACACTCGTACACTCTGTTGTTTAGTTTTGAAATATATATATACATATATATATTTGAATCATCATGAAATACAGTTACAAAGTTTTCATGTTTGAGTTTCAGTCATACAATGATCGAACACCCATTCCTCCACCAGTGTACATTTTCTACCTCTGATGTTCCTAGTATCTGCCCCCATCCAACCCCTGCCCCTGTCTCTATGGCAGACAATTTCCCCCATACTCTCTCTCTACTTTTGGGCATTATTGTTTGCATTACAGGTACTGAGAGGCTATCATATTTGGTCCCTTCTCTACTTTCATCCCACATCTCCCATTTCAAATGATCACTCCAACTATCATTGACTTAGTGATCCTTTCACTATTCCAGCTGCCTTCTCCCCCAGTTCATGAGGCAGGAATCCAACCAAGGAGCAATATTCCTGGCCCTGTTTATACATACATGTCCTTGGGTGTCAGTTGAGGTTCATTTTTATCACAATATCCTCCTCCATTTGCCTATCTAGTCAATTTCTCTTTATATAGGTCAAGTACAGTCCCCTTTTTATATAATAGACATAATCATGACTGTGATTGAATGTGTTAATTATAGCAAATAATCTATCAAGCCACACCTTTCAATTTAGGTTTGAAAAATTTTGTTCCAGGAAATAGTAGGTTATTACATCATGCTGGGGTATAGATAGGACTTTAGCTTCCTAGGAATTGTTTGTTTTCTTGAAGCAATCTAAAAAATTGTATTAAAGATCATTCACCCTATTGTGCCAATGGATAAAATCCATGGGCTTAGTAAGTCTTATAGAAACTTCCTTGACCTTTGCATGTTGACTTGCTCTCCTGTTCTTTAAGGGAAACAAAAGTGATAACTAGAGACAGAAAGGATAGTGTTCTGTCCAAAAACATTTGGCCCTTTGTTTTTTGTTTTCAGGGCCTCCCGAAATATGCTGTTTATACCCAATGGAACTTGAGAGACCATGTAGCACTGTAGCACTGTCCCCCTGTTGTTCATCAATTTGCTCAAATGGGCATCAGTAATGTCTCCATTATGAGACTTGTTGTTACTGTTTTTGGCATATAGAATATGTCATGGGGAGCTTGCCAGGCTCTGCTGTGCGAGATACTCTCGGTAGCTTGCAAGGCTCTCTGAGAGGAATGGAGGAATCAAACCCTGGTCTGCCATGTACAAGGCAAACACCCTACCTGCTGTGTTATCGCTCCAGCCCAGGAAACCACATAGCTCCAGCAATTGAACCTGAGGCCTTGTGATACTAAACATGTACTCCGGTTCTTTGTGCTCTCTCCCCGTCCCTGCGATAATTTCTTTACTGACTTGTTTTGGCAAGCACTGAATAGGGAAAGTTCTATTTAACTGGGAGACCAGTATCCCCAACAACCATGTAAAGAAAGGTTCGGAAAAACTATTGTCATAGCAAATAAGATGTGCTGCGTAGTGTAATAGAGCCAAGTCAGAATGACTCTTGTGATCCCTTACTTCATCACTAATCCTCAGTTCAAAACTCCACCAAAGACCTTGGAGTAGGGGGATGGGTTGTCTCTATTGTCTCACAGATGGCATTGTCCCGAAGCAGCAACAAGGGAATGCTGGCGTATGCTATGGAGGTAACTGAAAATCAGAAAAACATGCAAAGGAGGAAGAAAATAAGACAAAAGGAGAGGCAGAGGAAATACTGGACTACTACAAAACTCGCCAAGTGCCACCAAAAGTGACAAAACACTATATGGGAACTTGAAAATGTTTCAGGGGCAAACAGTAATGCTTTGAATTTGAAAACCTTCATAGCAGTTTTGTTGCCAAGCTGTAACATTTTAATAAAGAAATTATAAATAAACCTCTGTAATTATTGTACTTTTCTGAAAAATAATTTTTTTCAGAGGAGGTCTCGTTTTTTTAATCCTTTCAAGGCTTTGGATTTTCAGTTTATTTGCCTTTTTATGGTTTGCCGTGACTGCCACTTTAAGAAACGTTTTTGCTGTTACTGCTCCATTTTAATCCTTCACTTTGCATTAACAAAATCAAAAACAGGACAATTAGATACCTCCTGATTCTGATTTGTTTTAATACTAAGAGAATGTTTAAAATGGCACAAGCAGTGGGGGAAATACTTCATGCCGTGGTGGCTGCTGCATTCAAGTTTTAGAGGCAAACATCAAAAGATAGCTTGAAAGAAAGACCAAAAACTTCTAAACCAATAATTCTTTACATTTGCGTTTTTATTATATTGTAGTCTTCACAATAAAAGCAAGAGGCTTGGGGAGAGAGAATGAGATGCGTGTAAGCTCAATTTTATCATATAATTTAAAATGAAGTCAAAGGACTTTCTCCTGTCATTGAAAAATGAACCATCAAGCCATTTATCTATAACAAAAAAATTTATCACTAGAATATACATGCCACGGTCAGTGCTTGTCTCATTTTGTGAGAATAAATGAAAAAGAAAATGAGCAAGATGCGGAAAGCAGGATTATAATTAAACTACATTGATCCCAACACCTACTGCTTCTGCTTATATATTGGACATTTTGGACAAGATTGAAATGCTTGAAACAAGACTGAGGAGAGATCTGCAAGTGATAGTAATTTGGCTACAGAGGAAAAAAAATGAAGAGATGGACCTTTGAAACATCACAGTGGTCAGAATTAATAAGCAATTTTTGCAATTGCACACATGTGGATTGCAGTATCAGAATTATGACACAGCTAATGACTTGATTGCAAATTCCTATTATTATTACTATTAGTATTTTTAAGGCTCCAAGCAATAACATTTTAGAGGTTGGAAATGTTACCTTTGTTCTTACTCTGTTTGAAATCCTGGCAGTTAAGAGATTCTACAGTGTTACACAGACCTAGCGCCTTCAAGGGGGATTTTCTTTTCTTCTGAAATATGGGTATGTATGGTACATTAGCTTTTCTTTCAGTAGTCATTTAGGTAGATTTTCAGTCCATTGAGACACAATGAGTGTTTGGTTTTTCTGTATAAAACTCTGATATTCCTTTTATTGAAGAAAACTGAGAATAATCACTAGGTACAATGTGAATTGTGAATTATGTTCTTTCAATGGTAAAAGAGTGAATCAAGCCATTTTCTAATCACAGCCAGCCCACTCACCTTCTTTCCCAGATATCTTAATTTATCAGTCTATGTCCTCTGCTAGACCTATAGGTAGAAAAATGGAGGTGGGTGGGGGAGGGGGGTGAACAGAATCAGAAAGAAGAAAGAATGGTAGAGACAGACAGAGAGAATTAAAAGAACAAAGTCCATTTTCAGACAAGTTGTCTCAGAGTCATTGAATCATTGAACTCAGAACAGCCTTAGTAATACTGTTCTATTCTATATTGAAGGGTACTTTGATTTCTACTGTCTATACTGTAGACAGAGTTGAGAATTGCCTACCAGTCAAGAGCTCACTCCCATTAGTGTATCAGAGTCAAAGGAGATGAATTTCCAGAGATCTATCAGGATAACCCCACATACTCTCCCTCACCTCTAACCCTGATCATCCACCAATATCTGTACAAGGTAGATCAAAGTTTCTGGGCAACGGGACTAATTTTTCTCTTTCATATCTTTAAATCCAGAATCTCTTTGTTTGAGGTTTATAGCAAACAGAAGTGAGCATATCCATTAGAAGTTTCCAGAAGGTGCCAGTTTGAATGTCAAAACTTTTTTTGTTTTATCAAGCATTTAAATGTGATAAAGAAAAGATCTACTTTTAAGACCCTGGGGCAGCATAACTTAGTGACATGCAAGTACTTCAACTAGCAGGAAAATAACCTTCCAGTGTCATTGAAACAAAATTTCCTAAAGAAAGGGTGAGATTATAACCTCTGGGCAAGCTAGAACGAGAATAATTAAGGATGGGAGCATATGATGACAAGACTTGCTATTTCTACAAGAGAAGACCAATAGAAAACTTTTGGCTCAGAATTTCCAAAGGTTAAATTACTATGGCGCCTTTTCTCTCCTGCAACTTTATGAATTTTGATATATTGTGCAAGAGATTTTCTATCATTAATCCTCGCCTGACCATACAGTTTAGGGATTGGGTGGGGTCTACTTGGGAACTGAGGGGGAGTTAAATCAATCATGCTTTTAAAGTGAGTCTCTGCAAAAGCACACATATCGCCTTTCATATAGTGTGTTTGTGAAAACGATTATTGTAAAGGAAAGCATTTGATTTCTAACCAACCAAAGCAAGATGTTTAAAACTTAACAGCCACTAAAATTAGATAGTGTTGGAGTTTACCAGGCTTGGAAATCTGAATACTTTCAAATATTGTACAGCTTTTCTTCTAAAATGCTATGTCTTCTAAACCATAGAATAAAATATAACATGAAAATCTTAAAACTCAGCATTATTTTATTACCCTAATATATGTGTTTGTTTAAATGTTGAAGTCTCATTTAAGAGAAGAGGAATAACAAAAACGGCACATAAGGGGATGTCCTAGGCACCTAGCACTCTAGGACTGTTCTTTTCACTTTATGTAAATTGACAATTCCATTTGGTAAATATCCTAATACCCATTGTATTGGTGAAAAACAGAGATTTGCAAAGTTGGAAATAATTGTGCCCGGCTTAGAAGATTCAGAATTCAAAACATCCATCTCTGCTCTTTTCTCAGATCTAAATAGAAAAGAGCTTCATTCTCCACAGTATGGAGATTCACCTCAATGGATCCTTGACAAGATTTCATCTCTCCCCAATCCCACCCGCCCTCCCATTTGTCTTGATTTGCTTAGCCATGAAGGACTCAAACTGGCATGCTAAGAAACAGTGTCTAGGTCATTTATTGGCAGCCCTGATTTGGGTTACTGCTTTCTGCTCACTCGCCCTTCGACTTTTCCAAAAACAGCCAGTGGGTGCTGGCACTCTTCTTTTCCAGTCCCTCTGATGCTCTAAGATAGAAACTAGCAGCTCCATGGTGACCAGGAAAAAAACAAAGGAACCCCAGAGCCCATACCAGTCCTGGGAGCACTTACTGAACAGATTTTGAAAAGGAGTGAACTCAGTATAGCTCCAATTCCATCTGGAAATTGGCACTGATAGTCATGTTAGCAGCATGTCCTGCTTGCTTTCACCCAAGGATTCTACAGTACCAGGCAAATGTTCAATTGCTCTGGACTTCTCTCAGAAACATGGGAGGCATTTGGATATCATGATGCCTTTTTTCCTGATGGATGCGCAAATTGCCATTTTGAGGTCAGTCAGATAAAGAGCAGAATTAAAAGTTCATTCTTGCTCCAAAAAGCTGTCCAGTTAGTAAGATTATCTGGTGGCTTCAAGAATCTAAATACAGTTTAAGAGAATTTTAAGGTTTTAGCTGAAGAACAAAGAAATATGTAAGTCTGTTTAGAATACTGTGCTAATTTGGATCCTATTCAATTAGAAAAAAAATGATGTCTATAATTAGGCAGTATGTTTTATTTTTACCTACAGTTTCATTCCCATTAGCCTACAGGCACATGGACACAAACTTTTCTGCACAACCTATGAACTTTCTTAAAGTGAGAATGAATTATTAAATTATTCTGGAGATATAATTAAATGTGATATAGGATTTCTTGTCCCTAACTATAAATTTCTTGTTTCATTTATTAATTGATCCACCACAGCTAAAAATATATTTCTAAGAATTACAATGAGATTTGAAATATGAAGGGACCCACCAATCTATTGTCCTAATATAGTTTTATGAAGATAATTTTATTTCATTGATAATTCTTAAATTTTCTTTAGCTAAGTTCAGGCTTTGTGATCTTGAATTCTGTTGGGCTCTGGGCAAGCTTCCCAGTGGTCTGGCATGAAATGGGAAAAATACTAATCTTGTGATAGCTATGGGACTAGACTTCAAAGACTACATGTTAGATGATAGGGGAAGTAAATGGTAGCTGTTGTGCTTTTTGAGTGCTTACTTATTTTCCTGTGATGCTTAGGACTTACTCCTGTCTCTGATCTCAGGGATAAATCCCCGCAGGGCTTAGGAACTGTATATGGCTACAAGGTGGATTGAGTATCTGCAAAGCACGCGTCCTCCACACTGTACTATTGTTCCAGCCTCAAAATCAAAGGAAATATAAATGGCTTCTATGAACTAAGAATAAAACACATATCTTTTAACATTATTGCCAGGTTTTCTGAGATTGTTTTTCTCCTCCTGGCATCAGTGTTGAGATCTCATAAATGCAGAAGACTTATAAACATAGTTGAGAGGTAGCACTGTAGCACTGCACTTCACCCATTGTTCACCGATTTGCTCGAGCAGGCACCAGTAACAACTCACAACAAATTGTGAGACTTGTTGTTACTGTTTTTGATATATCAGATACGTCACAATACGTCAAGGGTAGCCTGCCAGGCTTTGCAGTGCGGGCGAGATACTCTCGGCTGCTTGCCGGGCTCTCTGAGAGGGGCGGAGGAATCAAACCCTGGTGAGCCGCGTGCAAGGTAAACACTCTGGCTGCTGTGCCATAGCTCCAGCCCCTACAATAACAAAGCAAAAATAATTAATAGGAAATGGGACAAAAGATCTAAACAGAAATTTCTCAAGAAAATATGTATAGATGGCAAATAAGCATATGAAATGATATTCAGCATGATTTATCACCAAGTAACTGCAATTCAAACAATGCTGACAGAATACAACACACCTAGTAGAATGGCTAAAATCCAAAACACAGAAAATAGCAAATGCTAGAACTGTAGAGCAACAGAAATTCTCATATTGTACTGGCGTGAATGCAAAAATGACACAGCCACTTCTTACAAACTTAAAAGTAGTCTGGTTATACAATCTAGGAATTTTGCTCTTAGGTATTTTGCCCAAATAGAGTTGAAACCTATGTCCACACAAAACCCTAAACTCATATTTATAGTAATTTTATTCACAATTGCCAGAAACGCTAAGTCAATGTGTCCTTCAAAAGATGATCAAACTGTGGGGCATCCATACAATAAAATATTATTCAGTGGTAAAACAAACAAGCATAAAATGTTAAAAAATAAACTTTTAAGTATCCAAATATTTTTCATTCAGTACTACATTATTAAAATCTTTTAACTCACACTTCTAAAAGGTGGATATGTATCTAAAAATAATAGGCAGTCAGAATAATGGAAAAATTAGAGAAAGAGAAGACACTTTAACATAAATTTATTTTATTTATTAACGGTGCCATTGGACCATTTGCAAAAGAAATGGCCCAAAAGAAATGAGCAATTTCTTATGCTCTTGCCTTCTCAGCTGCTATTGACTAAACCACTTCAGGTGGCAAATTAGGAGCTCATATAAAGAACAGAGGGTGTGTCTTTGCTGTTATTATCTTAAACTCATATTTTTTAAGACTGAATTCAGTTCACAGTCTCTTTGCAGGATTTCTCTCAAACCACTTGTTTATGTTGTAAGTTATTCTTCAAAATGAATGAACATAATTCATTTGTAACATAGTGTTTAGCAGGCAAAGAAAGGTAATGCCATCTGGACTCTTCTACAATGTAGGCACTCTAGTCTTTGCCAGAAAAATATGGGAGATTTTCCTGTGTGTTGAATGAGCAGAAATGCAAAAAATCAAGTAGGGATCAAGTAATAACTGGTGTCAATTTATACTGTAAATATCTGTAAAGCATAATTTTGAATTTATATATAAGGGCTAGTGTGAGTTCATATATATATATACATGCCAAACCTCAATGATTAATTTCAAATTTACTCTGAATTGCAAACCCCCCCCTTTGAGACCACCTACCAGTTGCAGCAACAGTAGTGACATCATTCATTGTGTACTAAAAATAACAAGTAAAGTTTAATAAGTTGGGAAAATCTTCAAATCTTATAATAGTCCCTCAAACATTGCTACAATATACATAGAAAGAAACTGAGGGTTAAAGGAGAAATCTGGATTTAAAGTAAGTGCTGTAATCCATGTCATGTTGTATTTAGTGGCAAAAACAGGACCAAAATATTCTTTATCGCATGAGACCCCATTATTTCTGAGAAAATGAGAGACAACATTAGAGAACATGCCTCTAATGTATAGAATTATCCTTAGTGCAGGGTCAGATTTGTGAGGCAAAAACATTACTTTATGTGGTAAGTCAGGAATTTACCCTAAAATCTGTCCAATATCCCCTTGAATTCCTTTAATAGAGGCGAAACTTTACTTTAAAAAATAATCAGGAAATGATAGCATCTAGGTTGCCTCATTGATATTAGCATGTAAATGAGAGCTACCCAATCCCATTTTCTATTTAGAACAGAAGACGCTGGTGGACTAGAGGCTGCAGGCTACTCTGGTTTAAAGAAAGCAAACCCACAAGAGTATAGAAATAAAGATTTTGATGGTTGAATACAAGCTCTACCTCCTTCTTTCTCATTTTTTTCTCAAAGAAATCTATAAAACAAATAGACAGATTGCAAGTTGAATGTCCTGTTATTTTTGTTTCCTTCCCTATGTTACTTCTATCCATGGAAACCTCTGGTCAGCCTGTACTTTTGACTCATCTACTGTCAACTTCCGTCTATCAAAAGATCATCAGCCTGATAGATTCTGTGGTTCTGCAGTTTCTCCATTCTTTCAATTAAATTATCCTTTTAAAATTTTCCTTAGCCTTTTGTCCTCTTGGAAAGGTTCTTCTAATTTTATTTTATTTATTTTTGAAGGATTCTACTCCAGTGATACTGGTGGTGGTGGTGGTGGTGGTGGTGTTGCAACAGGGGACACTCCTGGAGGCAACTCAGCCCACTGCTGACAGCAGTGGGATGGCTCAGTGCTTGGGGCAATGCTTTGCTGCTCAGGATCTGGTATTGCTGGGATTGGGACATGCAGTGTCAGGAAAAAAAAATTTACATATGCTGGACATGTGCTCCAAGTCCTTGAGTCACATCCCAGCTTCCTTTAAAACTTACTCTTAATTTAAAATATCTTATTTTGTTGTTATTGAGGGTTTTCTTTTTTTCCTTATTAAAATTTGTTTACATTTCCCACAGATCTGATAATCGCTTTGCTTAAAAATTATGGACACTGGAAAGGCTGACTCATGTAACTGAAGCTAAAAGTAATGTTATTTTCGCATGTTTATTTTTAAGTTCATGCCTAAATCTTAATTTATCTCCCATATATTTTATTTTCTGAGTTTGTCTTTGCCCATGTGGTTCCCCTGGTCTTCATATGATTAGAGAGGATACAGCATTCTTCACATTCACTCAGCCGTCATAGTCATTTTCTAAATTCAGCAATTCAGCAGCTAGTCTTTAGGTTGTCTCCTATGAGTCAGTATCTCTTGTAGACTCAGTAAGGGATATATATATATATATATATATATATATATATATATATATATATATATCTTCCTGTATTTTAGAACTTTCCTAGAAATGACAGTAGGCAAGCCTGTCACTATAGCACAGAGCATATTGAACACCATAGGAAGAGACAAAGAGACAAAGTACTTGGTTTCTGGAATGGAAGAAATCATATTTGATGGGGATATTGGATGAAGGGAGGATAGATATGTTAACCATATCTCTTGACATTGGTCGCTATTTCTTTACAACTTCTTTAAACTCTTTGGGGCCAAAACTGTGGATACCAATTAATTCTAACCCTTTCTTTGTCTTGGAAAGTTAATCTGGTTGACTATCCAATCTACACTGCAGTCAATAAACGGCATCCCTTCTCTAAATTTTGTAATTTTGAACTGAGCAGCGGAATTCATGAGTTGTTTAAAGAGTAACCATGTGATCCTTCGGCAGTTTAAGTACTTGAACTCCTATGCCAATTTGAGTTTAGTGCCTTGTTTTGTCACTGACTAGAAATATCAGGATATTCAGTCTTTTTGTCTTTAGTGTTTTGGTCGTTTTAACTTGGAAAACAGGTAAAATATATATGAATATTTTCATAAAGCTATGAGATACGGATAAGGCCATTCACTTAAAGTATCAACACTAACATTTAATAAATGTTAGAGTTTTAGATTATTATGATTGCAACTGCTTTTATTAAAGAGTACCACCATTAGTTCTCTGAAGCAAAGTTGGGAGTTTCTTTATAGTGATTGGTTAGTAACTATTTCCTTTGAGTCTATCTTAATATTTCTATGGGAAAAATGACTTTTGTGTGTCTATGAGAGTTACTATGAGAATGAAATAAATAAAAAATCATAAGAAGTTTCGTAGAATGAAACTAGAATAATTCTTCTCCTTCCTTATTTTCTTCCTGTTATTATTGTTGTCTTTTTCAAGAAAATTTTTTAAAAGTTAACTTTCTCCACATTTTGGTTATACATTCGTATACATTAACGTTTTTAAAAATTCTATAGACTTTGTGACACAGATGGCAAAATGAAATTAAAAATAAAACAAACAACAAACAGATGGCTGTGCATGACCTAAATCTGTAATGAAAATTTGCATTGTGTGTATGTGTGTGTATGTGTTTATACATATATATATACACATATATTACACACACACATATATATATCACATTCTATATGTCATTTAAAATGAGAAATTTCCATATGCTGCACTGGCATATTAACCATACGTCATTCAGAAAGTGTAAAACATAAATGTTCAGTGTGATACAAATATGACTTCTTTTGAAAAAATGTGCCTTGTCATGACGAAAACTACCATATATAAAAGTACACATATATATGTAATTTATGCCATATACACATATAAGTTAAATCGACATCACAGATCTTTTGATAGAATTACCTGAAATCAGTGATAATTATGTTTCTTTCTGATTTTTGTTCTCAGAAGGGAAACCGGGAACATTGGTGGTGGGAAATGTACACTGATGAAAGGATGGATGTTGGAACATTATATGACTGAAACCCAATCATAAACAACTTTGTAACTATATCTCACTGTGATTCAATTAAAAAAGAACTTTAAAAATATTCTACAAAAAGTATGCCTTCAGTATTTATAATAATTATTATTCTGATCAGAGGTATAAAAATAACTAAATATCCTCCTATAACTTTAATTCTGTATAACCTACTCTTCCTAAAATAATTTAAGGAATCATGGAATCTTTTTTGTAGTAAACAGGTTATCCTGTTCTAATTCATGTTCCTACCCCTTAATTATTTATTTGTATTACCCTGCCTTTAGTTTTATCAAACAGTAAAAATAGAATATAACAAAAAACCCAAAGTAACAGGCTATTCTAGTAGAATAAATCCTTTAAAAGAGATACTGCCATTTAAGAAATTTGATTTTTTAGAAAACAGAAAACAAAATCCAGATAAACAATTTTAGTCATATTAGGATATTTTCTATGGAAGAAGAAACGCAAGTTGAGTAGTTAAATTCAATGTGAGATTCATTGGTTTTAGTGATGATGAAGTCCACTGTCTCATTTGCCAAGGTGTCAAAAATCAGATGGACTGGTCACGTAATGAGATTTAGAGACGACCACTGGACTAGGGCTGTTACTGACTGGATTCCACGGGATGTCAAAAGACTGCGTGGCCGCCCAACTACCAGATGGTCAGACTTCTTCATCAAGATCATGAACAATCGGTTTGAGGCTCTTCGTGTTCCTAGAACAAACAGACGCCATTGGGCTACACTAGCATGCGACAAGAACAAATGGAGACGTTACTGGCGCCCACTTGAGCAATTCAACGATTAACAGGAAGTCAAGTGATCAAGTGATCAAGTGAAGTCCACAGAACCAATGTAAGCTCTAATGAGATTCAGAGTAAAGGCAGTCACCACAACTATCTCATACCTGTTCTTGTGATCTGCAGTATCCAGTTGCCCTGACTTCATACATGGGATATTTTGGCTCTTTATGGGAAACTGTGAGTCATTTTAGGAAGGGCAAAGATAGAGATTGCTGGGTGATGTGTGTGACATGAAGTAAGATAAATGACTTGTACCCTTCTCCCCTTTTTTCATTTATTTATGTATGTCTTCTATAAAGATGTGGAAATTTTATAGATAAATATGATGAATCTATCTATATCTTATAGATAGATATAAGATTTAGTTTAAAAGTCACAAAATATACTTGGATTTATCAAATACTTTGTTTCCATCATGATGCTAGCTTTGTTTGGTATCTGTGAAGGGTTTATGAGGATGACGCAGGATCAGTTCCCTCAAAAGAATTGTACTGGAATAACCTTGAAAAGGTTTCTTCTTTGGATCAGGAGCATTCACTCTGGAAGACCAGCAATGATTTTACCCAGATTTCAGAGCAATTAGCTGTATTTCTATTATATTCACATTCCTTCTACATATTACTTTTTCTCCAAATGCTTATCCCAGGAAAATCAAGCCATATCCTTCTCGGTTTCTTTACAAGTGCAGCAAAAGTTACGATTAATGTATTGAGTAAATTATTATTTAATGACATTTCAAATATCTGTTCACAAAACAAAAGTCAACTGATAGCAATCTAGATGCTGTCATAGTTTATATTAGATGGAAGAGCTTTTTATTACTCTACAATTTTCAAATCTTCACTTTTTTTCCAGACAATGATGAGTCTGTGTTTGTAGATACTAATGTTGTCTCTCATGATTGAACACTGAACTTTTTGCATTCAAAGTTCTACACATTATATGTGACTCTAAGAAAATAAAGCTTTCTATGATGCTTTTAAACAGAATGTTAAAACAATTACAAGAAATAGGAAGTAGCATGTTTTTGCTAGAAAATAAAAATATTTTCTTTCTCTAAAGATGTGTTTTCCCTAGAAAATACAAACACCCTGCGTGTTAGACACTAACTTACTCTAAAAAAAAATCTAGAGATTTTTCCCCCGGGGGAGGGGGGAATATCTCAATTTAAATGACTTCAACCAAACAAAGTTTCTTCAAGTGAGTCTAAGTCAAACATTCATCTTACAGGATCGGTAATTTCTTAAAGGAATCTCTTTGTACAGGATTCATTTTGCATGCATATTTAGATTTTCAGAAGAAATAAATTGTCTATTTGATCTAATAAATAATATTTTCTCTGTGTAAATATATATTTATAGTCTCTGGGTCTTGGCCATTGATGGGATTACACAGGCTGGAGGTCAGATGGTGGGTGTGACCCCTGCTTACTGGAAGATGGAAGATCTGGGTGGAGGATGCTCAGCCCCGATCTGAGCAGGCTTGGAGATCTCAGCCCCAGGACTCGTATGCCTTTGTTCCTCTGCCGGTACCTTCATGCGTGTGGAGAGTGGTCTCAGCATGGTGGTGACTGGTTCTGGAGGTACCGGCAGAGGAACAAAGGCATGCGGGTCCCAGGGCTGAGATCTCGAAGCCTGCTTGGATCGGGGCTGAGCATCCTCCACCCAGATCTTCCATCTTCCAGTAGGCAGGGGTCACACCCACCATCTGACCACCAGTGCCGTGTAATTCCATCAACGGCCAAGACCCAGGACTATAAAACCCAGCTCTGGGAAGCGCTTGGCCACGAATGTGCCAATATGCCAAATACCAGAATGCCAAATACCAGTAACAATGATGGGTCTCATTCTCCTAATCCTGAAAGAGTCTTGAATATGGCATCTTTTATGAATCTCAGGGTTTGGAAGAATAGATGTTACTGGGGCCTGCTCGAGGCAATCGACAAGCAACAGGATGATCGTGATCGTGAAATATATCTTTATGTAAGGAAAAAAAATGTTGCCCCATTTTATATTTCTGTCACTAAGGAATTGGGACTGCATTAAAAATGTAAAATACTTGATTTAGGATGTAAGACAATATTTTGGATAAAAATATCAAATATCTCTTATTTTAAAACAGCAATAATTATATATATACATATGCAAATATATATATATATATATATGTTGAAGGTCAAACCAAATCAAGCTTTCTAGGCAGAAATTTAAATGTTCAAAACCCTTAAACCACTGTAGCCTGTCTAACTGGTACATCATCCTATATAAACTCGGCAGGTTCCTTTTTGTCTCTTGTGCTGAGCTGTGCAGTTATGTAGAGCTTTTCTTACCTGCAAGAAATTGTTTCCTCATGGATGTACAAATGTATCAGACAGTCAGAGACTGAAAACCTAATTGGATGTAATTCATGTTCTAACATGAGATTAATATAAATTACGATATTTGAAGCAATACAAATTACTATATTTCTTAGTTTATTTCCTGATTTCAGGTGCTATATTATCTGAATCATTTTATTTATTACTCTCTGATCCTTAATCTCTTCCACTGCCCTGTCAAGCAAATAGCTGACCACAGAAAAACCTGTTTTATTCTAATTGTAGTATTGATCATAGTCAAATGTATGAACTGCTTGTTGGTTATTCTTTATGATCATGCTGTGTAATACTGAGGGTGCATTAACCACTTCTCAGGTTGATTTTGTTGTAGGCCAGGTTAGGATATAAAATACAAAAACTATTTTTGCATGCTCTGCTCACATAGTTTCTCACCGTGGCAACTTTATTAAAAGATAGGCGCTAAAAAAATTATAGGGTAAGGGCCAGAGAGGTAGCTCAAGTGGCAAATCACTTGCCTACCATGTTTGAGACCCTGACTTTTATTTCAGACTGTATGCCCCACCTTCACCCCAGCACTCCCAGATGTAGCCCTGGTTGGTGGTGTCAAATAAAGATGGGCCTGAGCAGAACCACATTGTAAGGCAAAATATCACCAAAAACAAACATCCCCCAATTCCAGAATCTCTGGAATGTCCCCTACTGAAAATTAGAAGACACCAATATGAACTTAAATATGAACTGACTCTATCTGCTAACTTTTTAAGAATTAGAATGCATGTTCTCACCAGATAGGAATTTTTGTCTGCTGGGCTCATAAAATATCCTCAGAATTCAATAGTACTTGCCCCATAGCAGGAGTTCAGTAAATGAAGATTGATTAAATGAGTGAGCGGATTACATAGAGGAATTGTTTTGTTTTTGCAAGATCCACATTATGAATGTGAGAAGACACATTCTTTGTTTTTGCAAGACTCACATTATGACCCACATTATGAATGTGAGACGACAGCAAAACACTATCTTCCCTAAAGTGTATTTATAAGGTACCCTAGGTAAAGGTAAAGGTAAAGGCCCTCCCGTTGATCGTCGATTTGCTCGAGCGGGCCCAGTAACGTCTCCATTGGAGACTTTGTTGTTACTGTGTCTGGCATATCGAATACTCTCGGTAGCTTGCCGGGCTCTCCGAAGGTACCCTAGATTGAACATAAAATAGGGTTTTCATTTTGTTTTCGACAATTGATTGATAACAGTGACTTTCTTGGACACCGCATTGAGGAGAATTCTGTGGCTCATCCAAGCTCACTGAGAAAGAATACTGCAATCACTTGGTGATGTTTGTTATGGGACAGTGATGGCCCACAGAATAAAATTTCCTGTCCCTGAAATAGTTTACTACCTTGCTGAGTACAAAGAAATCTGACTTTGCTATTATAAGATAGTTTCTCATCCAATTAAATGAGCAACATCCATTACAAATGTATGCTGATCCTAGAGGATTATATAGAAAGTTTCAGTTTTCTTTTTTCTACGAGATTATATCTAGTTGACATATTGCCAGAGCCAAAAAAAAAAAAAACTTTTTAAGAAGTCCTGTTGGCTCTGGACATATTTGTCCTACTTGAGTGTGTGAGAGGATATTAGATTCTTCCTATGCTTCTGGTTTTAGAAACTAATAATGTAACACATTTTCACCTATAACACAGCCCCAGGGCACCACCCTCATTTCAGCATAATTTCAAGGTTCCAGGGTAGTTGCCCAAGTCTGTCGAAACTCACTTTCTTAAGGTGCATTTTCTCCATTTTCTTTGTTTTTGCCAGAATGGAAGAAACTGATTTTTGTCAGCTGTCAAATGGAGCAAGATGTGATGTGGAGGGGAAAAAAAATAAAAAGCTTTCCACACTTTTAGTTTCTGTAATGAAAACAGTTAGGCCCTTGGTTGTCTGCACTGTGTGAGCTTTTGTTTCCAGTATAGTTTAGCACACTCATATCTAAGCTGATAGGAAACAGTGCTAAGGTCAACAGGAAGGTTGGAAATATTTCTTAACTAAGATAGACTCAATAAAGTATTGGCACCTTGGGGACAGCAATCTGCAAACCCTAAATCCTTTAGAAGCGTGACCCCCCTTTTGGGGGCTACTGACGGATTTGAACAAGCCCTATTAACGTTCCTAGTCCTATAATGCGATGTGCTGTTGTTTAAATTCTCAGTTCACATTTGTGAGTGTGCAACACAGACACAACTCATGGATTTCACTGCATCTCTGGTTCTGCCAACAAAGCTAAGCACTGACCTGCTAAATGATTCAGACAGTTTATTTAGTCACAGGGTTGTGTCTCCTCTAAGTTAGAAAACTACCAATTAGACAAAATACGGCAGATCACAGAGTGGTTTTATGACCATCGTGGCCTGTAAATTCAAACCAATATATTTTTTTTAAATCAAAATTAGATCAGTCCTGCCAGCTCAACTTCTCTTTTGCAAATGTTATTTCTGTGACACTCTAAGTGTTTTTATTCCCACCAAAATTGACTCAGACAATGTAAAGCCACAGGGCATCACCAGACCTAGATAAGAATACTTTCCTGTTCATCTTCCTACTATTTTTTGGTACCAGTATTTAAGTTGTGTCTTAATTAACTGCGTATAACTATGGTTTCAGTCTTCAGAATGGACATCTCTGGTCACCCATAAGAATAAAAATTGTGGGGCTGGAGCAATACACAGTGAGTAGGGTGTTTGCCTTGCATGCGGCCGACCCGGGTTCAATTCCCAGCATCCCATATTGTCCTCTGAGCACTGCCAGGGGTAATTCCTCAGTGCAGAACCAGGAGTAACCCCTGGGGATTGCCGGGTGTGACCCAAAAAGCAAAAAATAAATAAATAATTAATTAAAAATAAAAATTGCTTTTGGAAAACTTGAGGAATCCAACTGGTGAAAGGAAACAAACAGCTATCACTATTTCACTGTTGGCTATTTGCAACAGCTCCTAATGTCTGTCTCAGGCAAGTGTGGGTTTCCAAAGTCCATGACTTTGATAGATGGACTGTGAAGCTCTTTCTTTTAACTGTCCTAACAAAAAAGCTCAAGACACTGGGTCTTGGAGTGTATAAATAATGCTTCTTATGAATTCACCTGAATTCCTGGCACTGGAAAGTACATCCTCTTCATTCTTCTCTATTCTTACACGTAAATGCAGCATTCAGCCCACACTGTCTTTTGTTACTGTGCTTCAGAATCATCTGGGGTTGATTATTAGAAATTCAAATTATTGATTCTCATAACACGACTTTAAAGTTTCTGTCTGCTGCTTTCAGTGTAGTTGCTTTGCCTCTTAATTATAAAATGCTCAAAGATCCAGCTGCTCCTTCACCTGTGTAAATCAATATGCAATCTTGTTTTATTCTTGGGATCGCTAACCAGCCTTCCTGCATAGGTACAGTGAAACAAGTTGTTAAAATATCAAAATGCATTCAGTCATGTTACAAAATAGCTTATTCTCACCATCATTTACGTGTCCTATTTCCACATTAGCTCATCCATTGGAATCCCCAGGATTCTCCCCACAGTCCGTCAATTTGAGGGTTAATAGCAGACACAGAAGTTCCTTCTCAACTCAAATTTTCTCACCAGGTAGTTTCTTGGAAGCTTTTATCCTCATGACCATAAAAATCAATTCTGTAGTGGGTAATCATCAATTCATATCTTATGGCATGTCCTCTGAGCTTAGAAGTCAGGTGACTTAAATATCCAACTGCCTGTCTTGTGGGTTTTTCATTGGCTAACAGAAACACAACTGTGTCAGAAAACAAATTCATCATCTTCTGCCTAAATCCAGCAACCCCTCCCAGTTTCTATCCTGGTCCCTGATTCTTATTCATTCTGCCACCATTTGCCCTCAATAAGCATGGAACAGTCATTCTTGATTATTTGCTCTCTCCATCCATTACTCATCCAATTAGTTGCATTTTAAACGAAAAGTTTATCTTGCCTCCATCATTTCCTTTTCATTTCCACTGCCACTACTTCACTGCAGACTCATTGCCCACTTTCAGATGAACAATAATTTCCTTACCAATCTTTTCCTTCATGTCACCTTCAAATGAATCTTAGAAATCCACTTCCAAAATAAATTTTTAAATGGTCTATCATCTTTAGTTTTGTGGCAGATATTTTATGCATTTTTATATAATTAAACTGTAACCCATATTGTATATCAAACTAGTTAAACTCTACCAGGAAAACGTTCAAGTGATGTAGCTGAGACACTATTCCAATTTTCCGTATTCCTTCCACACTACCCTGTTCCTGCCAAGCTCCCTTTTGAAATTCCAGATATAGCCATGCAAAACATCCCGTTTGGTTTCTCCTGTTTTGCTCTGTTTCTATTGTAGGTGCTTCATTGATCTGTCTCTTTCTTTCCCCTAGTGCTTTTCTGAAGCTCTATTCTGATTCAATTTTGACTTCATCTATCTTCCTCTCAAATTCAGGACCTCTTGTCACTCTTAGTTGTCTAGCTGAAATTGAATTTGTGTCCTTTGTGTATCATCTGAAGTCATGGTAGTCCCTCTTAAGTGAAGACTTTCATTCCTATTTCATTGAAAATCTTTATTTCATTGAAAATCTTTGGAGTGATCCTAAGAGGACTTCTATGTTTAGTGAAACTCAGTCAGGGTTGCACCTTACAATCCACAGTATATTGAAAAGAAAAGAAGAAAAAAGAAGAAAGGTGAAGGGAAAGAGGAAGAATAAAGGTAAGGTTAGGTAGTTTGGAATCCCAATAAGTTAATTTAGAAACTCAGAGTGTTAAGGGAAAGTTAGGAATTAATATTTAGAGTATTACATCAGGAATATACTGGACAGTCAAAAATGAGACCCTCTGTTCCATAAATTTCCACTATCATATTTATTAATTTACTCATAACTCTGATTTCTTTTGTACAGCTAATGGGGTCTTAAGCCTTATGCAGATGGCTCTTATATCGATGTATGGAAAACACTTTACTCTTTCCTTGCTATTATCAACTATAAATATGTGATGGTTTATCCTATTTGGAAAAATAATTACTAAATCAACAATTCTCTACTTATACGAACAACCACAAGATTTATCACCTATTTTTTTCTCTCCTCCTTTACCACAAACTTCTCCACATTTCTATATGAGAATAAATTTTTATCCACATTGCTTTCAATTTTATAAAAACCCTATGATAAATTATACACCACTACTTACTTGATTTGTGTTATTTCTTTTTATCTTTACTTGACACATTTGTTTTCTTTACCTATAAACTTCTTTCTTATTCCTAAATTTCCACGTACTTTATTGGTTATTCCTTTTCACCTCCCACTTTGTAAACATGGGAATACCTAGGAGCATGATAAACTTTTGCTTTGCTTTTCTTCATTCATTACCTTGGTGATCTCAGACAGGTTTATTTGTCTTTTAGACTCTATTGGAGTTCAAGGTAAAGGTAAAAGGTAAAAGGTAAAGGTAAAGGCCCTCCCGTTGATCGTCGATTTGCTCGAGCGGGCCCAGTAACGTCTCCATTGGAGGCTTTGTTGTTACTGTGTCTGGCATATCGAATACTCTTGGTAGCTTGCCGGGCTTTCCGAGAGGGGCGGAGGAATCGAACTCGGGTCGGCCATGTTGGCCGCTTGTAAGGCGAACGCCCTACCGCTGTGCTATCTGCAATTATTAAAAGTATACAGTTTGGGGGCGGGGGTGGTATGGTGCTGCCAGCAGGTCAACCTGTACCTGTGAGGTGAGTGCATCAGCAGCCTGATGGCAACGTCAGACTTTTAGATACCCCAAAATTGCTGCTGTGCCTTTGGCCAGACCCGAAAAACTTGAGGTAAAGTTTACCAGGAAAGTAAACGGCCAAAAGTTAGGTATGTGGGAGACACACCCACAAACCACCTCCAGCTCAGCTATATAATTGGAGGCATGGCCTCTCTGATTCCTGATCGAACTGCTTAATGGCCATGATCGTAGAGACTCAGAAATGAATCTTGGAACCCAAAGGCTTTTGGCAGAAATGTGTCCTGTTCCTGCAGTAGGTTACTGGTGCTGGGCCACTCCAGGTGGAAATAGGTCTCATGCCTTGGCCTGTTCCCCCTGGTGGCCTGGTGATCACCATGCTCCAGAGGCCACTGGACAGTCAGGTTTGCACCTGCAGTGACGAGACACATGGGGCCTCACCACATGGGGGTGGAGCCAACTCTTTCTCCCCATCCCAACAAGACCCCGAGTCGCCACCTACAAATGGCCTCCCTGGCTCCTGATCAAGCTGAGTAATAGCCATGATACCAGAGACTCAGAAACAAATCTTGAAACCCAGCAGCTTTTGGCAGAAATGCATCTGGACTGCATACAAGGTGGCTGCCGGCTCAGAGCTTATTGGAAAGCCAGGTATGAGCCAGCAGTGACGGGGCAACTGCAGTCTCATGAGAAGGGGGGCGGTATCGGCTCATCCTTCAGGCCCTTCCAAGGTCATGAGTTACCCCCCACAAGTGGCTCTCCAGCATGGCCATAACACCGGACACACAGAAACCAATCTCGTAATTATCTGGCTCTTTGCAGAAATCCAAAATCATGACTGCATGACATTATATGTCATTCTCATAACCAGCTATAGAAAACAAAATATTTCACAATGCCTTTTCAGCAATTCTGATTGTTCGGGGGAAAATTCTAAACAATAATGGTGCATCTTTTGTCGAAATAATGAATGTAATCAATGTAGAGAAGAGTTAAGTGGAAATCATCTGCCTCACAGGCATTGGGAGGGGTAGGAGGGGGGGTATACTGGGGTTCTTGGTGATGAAAAATGAGTACTGGTGAAGGGAAAGGAGTTTGATGATTGTATGACTGAGACTTAAACCTGAAAGCTTAGTAACTTTTCCCACAGTGATTCAATAAATAAATATAAAAAGAAAAATTAATTAATTAATTAATTAATTAAGGTGGAGTTCATGCCCAATTCAATCAGCCTATCAGTGGCTGAATAAATAGCAGTACTCCTACAAAAGAAAAAAAGTATACAGTTTGGTCAATTTGGCATATGTATTCATTTATGAAATAATCATCACCAAATTTTAGATAACAAAAATTTCCATCTTCCCCAAGTTTCCACAATTCTCTTTGCAGTCACCATATTATTTAACCTATTTTTTTCTGTATTTTTGTTTTGGATTTTTTTTTTTCGTTTTTGGTTTGCTTGTTTTTGTTTTGGAGCCGCACCTGAAAATGTTCAGAAATTACTCCTGGCTTTGCACACAGGAATTACTCTTTGCGGTGCTCAGTGAACCATATGGGATATCCAGAATTGAACCCAGGTTGGCGGTATGTAAGGCAAATGCACTTCCTGCTGTACTATTGCTCCAGACCCTCATTTTCTATGTGGGAGGAGGAGGATACATTCCGCAGTGCTCAGGGCTTACTCCTAGTTCTGCACTTGGATATTACTTTTGGTGGGGGACGTGGTACCATATCAGATGAGGACTGATTCCTGGTTGGCTACATGAAAGGCAGGTGCCTTATCCTACCGTACTATACTCCGGCCCCAAATTCTTCCTTAGGCAAATATTGATCCTTTCTCTGTCACTATAGAATAGTTTGCATTTGCTTACACTTTTACATAAACTGAATTGTACAACATAAACTTTCTACTTTCTTATACGGTAGCACTGTAGTATACTATCCTCCCATTGTTCATCAATTTGTTCGAGCAAGCACCAGTCATGTCTCATTGTGAGACTTGTTACCATTTTTGGCATATTGAATACGCCATGGGAAGCTTGCCAGGCTCTGCCATGGGGGCGGGATACTCTCGGTAGCTTGCCGGCCTCTCCGAGAGGGATGGAGGAGTCAAACCCGGGTCGGCCACATGCAAGGCAAATGCTCCACTCACTGTGCTATCGCTAATTTTTAGATTTGTCCATGTTTTATAGGTATTAATAGTTTTCATGTGTTGACAAGTTTATACCCACTATATGGCCAATCGTATATATGTGTTTGATATTTTGTTGAGATTTCTTAATTTATATGATGGATATGCTTCACCAAACTAGAGGAGTTTTTTCATTGTTTCTCAATTTTATGTGTTTGTTTTGGGACAACATTTGGCAATGTGCAGTGCTTTTTTACTTCTGGCTCTGTGTTCAGAGATCATTCTTGATGGTGCTCGGGGACCATAGTTGGTACTGGGAATCAAACTGAGCTGGCCATGTAAAAGAGATATACTCTAACCCCTGTACAATCTTTGTAGCCCCTCTTCAAATATTTTTTTATTTCATCATCTCATTCTTCTTTATGCAATTGCACCACACATGATAAATAAATGAAATAATCATAGACTCCTGAACTCTGTTTATTTTTGCTCATCTTCATATATTTGCTTCTCTGGCTTTGGAGTCCTTTCTTCATATTTCTGGCTTTTGTGTATTTCTCGTTGTCCAAAATTCTTGTTGTTTGAAACATTTTACCAGAATTCTTACTTGTAGTTAAATGAAAGATTTAATTATAATAGATTTATGATCCCATAATCACACCTTCATTATCATTTTACTGTATTTGTGTAACATGCTCTACCTGATCATTTCAAAATGAATATGTCCACATAATATCCCTATTCTTTCTTCCATATATTTGTGTCCAACTGTTTGACATCTTTAATAGAAAAATCTGATAAGCATTTAAAAATGTTTGGCCCAAAGGCAACAGAAACAAAGAACGTGAGAACTGGTTTTCAGTAGGAAGCTTGCCATTGCTAGGATTGGGGGAGGGTATAGGTCAGGGAGGGTACAGTACATTGGTGGAGGGAAGTGGTCACTCTGGAGAAGTATGCAATGCTATAAGGAAGTACAAAGTGTCTGCCATAGAGGGCAGATGGGGGCAGGAGGGAACTGAAGACATTGCTAGAGGGAAGTAGACATTGGTGAAGGGACTGATGTCATATTTTAAGCCTAAAACTCAATTATGAAGAACGTCATAACTTTCTGATTTTTATTGCAATAAAAAGATAAAACATACTTGTTTAAAGTTGAAATTTTCCAAATTTAGATTTCTTAGAGTTAACGCATTTCTCTCCCATGCAACACCAGATTACCAAGATATTCTGTTGTCTGTATTTTCAAAACATTTCATTTCTGCCACCTTCCCGTCATACCATCTTTGCACATGATAATAATATAAGTCACCTGCATTGTTGACATTGTAATCAATCCAATATCATGCTCACAAATATCACATTAATGGAACACGAACCCTAAATGCTGGAGATATTTGTAGGCTATTTTATTACTAAGATTTTCCTACAGTGCTGACAAGTAAATGATTGAAAAGATACATATCATTCCCAGCTAATTTGATCTGTGATTATAAATCACATAGCTAAAATACATAAATCAGAGTAAATGTGTAGGCCTATTTCCTAGGGCTCAGCCTATGTGAAATTCCTAAATTAAGAAATTCCTTTGTAAAGATGAATTCATATAAATCATACAATTTATTCTCTCTTACTCAGACTTTTACCACACTGGGTTAGCTACCTCTAGAGAGTGAGGTCATACGATGGTTCATTATCAATTTCCTTCAACATTGTATGATATTTTAGAAGTTTTGAACTATTTGATAGACCAGTAAATTTATTAGTAATTCTGATAAGCATCAAAATATGTGTGGTAATAAATTAGAAATTATAAATGTAGAAGCTCTACATTTTCTTAGGCTTTTTTTCCCCTCTGTCTTTAATAACACTCTGCCTTGATTTCTGACGTTACATCCTAATCTGTGAAACATAGTAAAGTTTGGAGAACTTTGTCAAAATATTTTTATTACTACAAAACCCTTCCTCCCTTATCTCAAAAAAATTGAGAACAATTTTGAACATTTTTGACAACAAAATGTTGACTCTTTTATGAATATTTGCAAATATAATAAATATTCTAGAAATATTTTATATTGTATGTATTTATATGTAAACATTATTATACATGGTAGCATATGATTTTTTAATGCTTCATTGAGAAAATATTGCTTTTTGAAACTTTATTTTTTGGCCTTTATGGAAGAACATAAATTTACATGCTTGTAGTAAATCTTCTGTCTTTAAATATTTATTCAGTCATTTACAAGTATGTTCTGGACTAATATATTTAAAAGGTCTTAAACAAGACCCAAAGAATCAGAAATGAAGGTAAAAAACAGTTAGATCAAGTTATTCAAATCATATATTATTGATTATATAGTCATTGAAATATTTTAATTAAATCAGCTGGAGTTTGGAATTAAGGTAATATGATATACTTAGCATGGAAATAATTTAAATGTAAATAGGATTCAGAATTAGGTTCTGGAATATTTTTATAGAACACCAATGTACTCTCAATCTAGGGAGGACTCTAAGATTTATGATTTTAATTTTTAAGGCTAGAAGAGGGAAAATAGTGCTAATATAATTTTCTGTCTTAAAACAAGTATTAAAAACCTTGCTTATAAAAATATTAATTAATATGTGGTTTTAAAAATACTTTTAAATTAGTTTATCTTTTATTTTGTGGCTTGACAAAGTTATTTGTAATACATTATAACGAGCTTTTGGTATTCCAGCACAAAAACTGATACATAGTTTCAGATTCTGTTTTACACCCAATATGTAGTTTAAGAGTTTGTTTTGTCTTGTTTTGTTTTGGAGACACACCTGATGGTGCTCAGGTCATACTCCTGCCTCTATACTCATGATCACTTCTGGTGGTAAGTTTGGGAAACCATAAATAGTATGGGGAATTAATTTAACCTGAGTCAGCTGCATGCAAGGCAAGCTCCCTACCCACTGTACCATATCTTTGGGCCCAAATTCCATACTGTATGCTGTTTGAAGAGAAAAACAAATCAGCAAGTAAGAGAATGGGGGGGAAAAAGGCCAACTAAGAATATCAGAAATTTCTAAGATCTGAGAATAAATTCTGAATGTAAAAAAGAAAGATCTCTGAGTAAAGAAAAACTTACATAAAGTAGCAAGTGAATAAAGAAACGGCAACAAGAAAAAAGAAGGAAAAAGAGAAATGTCATCTTTAGACAGATGTCCTTCCAAAGTTCACAATGCCTCCTCTAGAGGAATTCTTTCCCTCTTCCTACTCTGCCTGGTATCAAATCCTACCAGTTTTCTAAACTGACCTATTCTATCAAAACAAACAATTTGCATATTTAGATTGCCCATCCATATTTTAGCCTGGGAAATTTAGGATCCTAATTAGGTGTAATTTTGTCTCCTCTGGAAACTTAAACATTCCAGTGACTCAGTTAGTTTAAACCTTTTGTTGTATTATATTCTGCCACATAAAGAGTGCATTGTAACTAAACTTACAACAAAGGCTTCTTTGAAGTTTGTGGGGGAAATTTGATGTTAAAACCATAAATTGTCCACTACTAAGAAAAGTTCTATGTAATAAAGCTTTTCTTGAAATATGTTATATCATGTTGTTCTAGTAATAGAACACTTTTCACTTTTTGCCTGTCACCTCCTGCCCCACTTAGCTATTTCTAGGCATGTAACATTCAGAAAAAGCAAGTCAGAATTTCCAAAGTCCTGTTTATAAGATGTGTGTTCGTGAGACCGCTCTATAGTTGTTTAAATGTATTTTAATGTGATTTCATATATATAAATAAGTTCATACTAATAAAAATTCATGAGAATACAGGAACAAAGAAAAACATTGGAAAATACTATGTTAGTTGACCTTTCATTTTTATTGAAAATAAGATTATTGGATTTGAAATTAGGGTCAGAGATGAATCATTTTTGAGCTTTGGTTTCTTTGTGATTGTAGAACTGTGGTTCCCTCCATTCAGAAAGCTGATCATTATCTTGAACCTTTATATAAATATAGCCCATGTTATAGTATTTGAATACAAGTCCGATAATGCCGAAAGACAAAAGGATCCTTACTGAAAGCAATTTAGTCTAGTACTCTTGCTTTATTCAAGGTTGAGTACTCAAAAATTAACATCCTAGCCTCTCAGTATCTATATTGCAAACCATAATGTCCAAAAGTAGAGAGAGAGTGAGGGGGAAATTGGCTGCCATAGAGGCAGGGGGGAGGATTGCGGGGGGGGGGTAATACTGGGGACATTGGTGGTGGAGAATGTGCACTGGCGGAAGGATGGGTGTCTGATCATTGTATAACTGAAACTCAAAACATAACTCAAACATAGCTCAAAAAGTAATAGTTCTGTAACTATCTCACGATGATTCAATAAAAATCACTTAATCACTTCCCGTTAGTCGTCGATTTGCTCGAGCAGGCGCCAGTAACGTCTCCATTTGTCCCTGTCGCGTGCTAGTGTAGCCCAATGGCATCTGTTTGCTCTGGGATCATGAAGAGCCTCAAATCGATCGTTCATTATCTTGATGAAGAAGTCTGACCATCCAGTAGGTGGGCGGCCACGTGGTCTTTTGACATCCCGTGGAATCCAGTGGTAACAGCTCTAGTCCAGCGGTCGTCTTTAAATCTCATTACGTGACCAGCCCATCTGATTTTTGACACCTTGGCAAATGAGACAGCGTCCCTGATTCTTGATTGTTGACGGATCGTCGACGGATGTCAGAACTCCGGATTCTTTCTCTCATAAAAAGAAAGGTACCTCAATAAAAAGAAGAAATGAAAAAATTAACATCCTGTGCAGTTTCATTTAAATATGATAAAATAGAGGATAGACTATAATATTCTATATATCTATTTGATGCCTAATGTATTTAGCTCATACATATATACAGATATATACAGATACATATATGCATATATACATACATGTGTGTATCTTTTCATTCTGCATTTTGAAACAAGTACTACCTTAGAGATTACACATTTACTATGTATGGATATTTACATATGCCTAAATGTTTAGGGAAATCATTAGGAACACTATTTTTTATATTGTTTAATTTGAGTGTTTTACAAAAATTATTGAAATAGTGTTATTTTGGTTTGGTAGTAGCAATGGGAATGAAGATATGTAAGTGGAATCAGTTATATTTTGCAGTCAAATCAGTTCCAACTTGCAAACTGAATTACAGTAAAGCTCATGGATCTGAGTATAGGAGGGAGGGAGGTCATGAAGAATGACTACTCTGGCTTGACCATTTCCTGGATGGTGAGGCTATTTAGATTAGATGGGAGAAAACAAGGAAAGATAGTTTAATACTAAAGAATATATACAAATAGAGAAATAAAACTAAAGGAAGATCGGGATAATTTACATGTAATGATTTTAGTGATTAGACAAGCTACCATTTATCACATACCATCCTGAGTCATTACTTTTCTTTAATAATGTCAATGTATAGTTTTAAAGTTAGTCTCCTAAAACCATCAATGTTAATTGACTCTCATTGCCTCATGTTTGTTTGTTTGGGAGCCACACCTTATTGTATTCAAGACTTGCTTTTGACTCTGTGCTCAGAAGTCACTCCTGGTAGAGCTTGAGACTATCTCAGGTGCCAGGGATCAATCTGGGTTAGCTGTATGCAAGGCAAGTGCCTTACCTGCTGTGCAATCTCTCTAGCCCCACTGTCAACATTCTTGTGAATTTTTGTTGTCCTTTTCATAAAGGAAGACGCCAGGCTTTCATAAATCAACTTTCCAGCTTGCTTAATACTAGTAAATGGTGGAGTAGGGCTCATGTTCAAATTTAGTGAACACCAAAATACACCCTTCTCTGATTAAGGCATTCAATTAACACATAATAAAGGTAACATGTTACTCATTCATACTTTTTTATCTTAGAGATGGTAAAAATGAAATAAATTTACTTATGACAGAAATATTTTATAGAATTCTGTATAGGGAATATTATCAATAACTTTTAATTTATAAAACTTGTTTGATATTAGTTACAGATCCTGTGTTACAAGTAAACAACAACAAAAAAATCCCCCATAAAATCAAAGAGTTGTCTTGTCTGCCCTTGATTAGATTAATACTCATGGTATGCTTTCAGATTACTCACCACCAATTAATTTTAATATGTCACTTAATAAAGCTCTAAGTGTTTTGAGTGCACTCTGAAGAAATACCTCAGAAAGGAATCATTTCAAAATTCACTGGAAGAGAGTCATGAAGCCAGATTGACGGATCTGTGGCCAACAGATCTGACATTCAGCTCTTTGCTAAAATTAATAAACAATTTTTCTGAAACTAATCAAGCAACATGGAACACTGTAGAGCATCTTGGCCTGGTAAAATGATAAACCCAAATAGTTTTCCCTTGCTATTAATTATTGGCAGTGAGACTTTGGACAATTAACTAAACCTCTTTGAACCTCTACTAAAGTATTCATAAAATACGGATGATAGTTCTCTTTTGCAACTATAAGAATTCAAAAGTGTGTACGGTGAATATCAATATAATTACAATTAATTCTTATATTTTTACATTTATGATGATGATAATGACTATAATAATAATGATAATAGCAATAATTATTTTATCTCAATAGAAATCTGATTATGCATGTTGACTCTGGAGTTTCAGTCTCATTCTTTTCCTTCTCATTGGGCCACTTACTAAATTATATATAAAATGCTTATAATGGCCCATATATTATTATTGCCAAAATTACTTAATAAATTAATATAGTGATTAGCATTTGGAAATTCTAAATAAATGTTACTGTTGTACTGATATTTCCTGATACAATAAAAATTAATGTAATAATGTTGATAGTAATCTTAACAAAAAATATATTCTGAAAAAGATCTGTTGATAAATGACAAATTTCTTAAAGATCTTGGACTTACACTTATTGTACTTCTCAGGTCTTATTAAATCTGCATCAATTCCCATATTAAAACAAGCTCTATTTTTATGTTTTTAGTTTCTACTTTTGCTTTTATCTATCTTAAAAATATATATACATGTTTTTTGTTTTGGTGCAATGCTTTACAATACTCTTATTGCTTCAAGCATACAATATTACAATACCTCACCCACTATTAGAGTCCCCTCTTTCCTCTTCCCCTCTCCCTAGATTCCCTCTCATCCCACCCATCCACTTCCCTACAAAGAAAACTCAGTTTTGTAGGCTGACAATCAGGGTCTGTTATCATTGACTTTTTAATTCACTTGTTAAGTATCATCTTTACATTTTTCATATGAGAAAGGTCATTTGATATTTGTCCTTTTATCTTTGAGTCACTTGACTCAGCATGACTTTATCCAGTTCCATCCACATAAGAGTGAGCAACAGTATTTCATTTAAACTTTTCTTTTAGATAAGTACTAGTCGTGTGTATGTGTGTGTGTGTGTGTGTGTGTGTGTGTGTGTGTGTGTGTGTGTGTATGTGTCTATGCCAGCTTCTTTAAGTTTTCTACACATTTGTTCTTGGGCACTTGGGTTATTCAAAACCTTAGATTTTACGCATAGCATTGCAGTAAACACAGGGGTAGGGCTGGAGTGTGTAAAACGCTCGCATTGCACATGGTTGATCTAGGTTCTATTTTTGGCACCGCATATGGTCCCCCAAGCTCCATCAGGATTGATCCCTGAGTGCCAAG
Source organism: Sorex fumeus (assembly GCF_029834395.1). Classification (NCBI taxonomy): domain Eukaryota; kingdom Metazoa; phylum Chordata; class Mammalia; order Eulipotyphla; family Soricidae; genus Sorex; species Sorex fumeus. The sequence goes on from NW_026606059.1 coordinate 65,229,004, forward strand.
CCAGTACATAGCCCTGATCACAGTCAAGTGTGGTCCCAAAACAGAAACAAACCAAAATGTAAATATGAAAGTAAAAATACATTTTCAAAGAAGTGCTTGGGGACTCTGACATTTTCTCACCTTTCTATTTGTGGGTTTTTTATACCTTCAAATCATAGTAGCTAAGATGCTTGACGTGATTATTATTTCCTTATTTGATTGACATTTGTTTAGTGTCCCAGCATGTGGTTTATGCTGAAGAATCTGTGCTGCAGAAGAGTGTTTTCTTGGATTTGGGTGGGGAGCCCAATGCACAAGTATTAAACTCAGTTCTTTCACTTTTTAATAGTTTAAGGCAATGTTTTCTTATTGATATTTTTACCTCCATGATCTATGCAGAGGTGAAAGGGAACATTAAAATCTTCTACTTCTATTTTATTGCTGTCAATATCTTTCATCAGATTTGTTACCAACTACTTTATGAATTTGGATGAATTTTTATTTGGTTTATATATGTTAACAAATGCAAAGTCTTCTTGGTGTATAGATACCTTGGTAATTAAATAATGATCATCCCTATTCTTTATATCCTATTATTAATTTGAAGCCTATGTTGCCTAATATAGCTACTGTGATCATTTTCGGGCAACTGTTTCCCTATAAGATTGTTTTCTAGACTCTAGAAAGATAGTACAGGGGTGAGGCACATGCTGGCACACAACAAATCCAGATTTGATCTATGGAAACTCGTGTATCTTTTGACCAGAAGTGGCACCTGGGTGCAGGGCAAAAAATTACCCCTGGGTACTGATGGTTTTGCCTCCTAAAAGAGAAAAAAGTTTTCGAGCCTATTACTTTGATGCTGTGTTTATTAAAAAAATTTCAGTTGTATCTCTTCTAATAATCAGGAGAAAATTCTATTCAGTTTTCTGATCTGTTCATTCACTGTTTCTTTTGAGTGTTGTGTTTGGGATACTTACATTGTAAGTAAGAGATTGTTGAAATGAAGAAATTCATCATCATCATTTTATAGAGATTATGTGTGAAATTTGTCTTGCTTTTATAAATTTTATTTATTTATTTATTTGTTACTTTTTATACCACACATGGTGCTTAAGGCTTACTCCTGGTTCTGCATTCATGGATCACTCCTGGCAGGCTCAGGAGCCATTAGTATGTTGGAGGATGGAACCTGACTCTGCTGGTTGCAAGTATATCACCTTACTTGCTGTACTATCTTGCCAGCCCCTATCTCGCCTTATAAAGGAAACTATTTAATACTTCTTTCAATGGTAGTTGAGGAACCATGAACTTCTTTTGCTGTTGCCTGTCTTTCTTGTATTTTTTTTCTTTGTGAAACCAATTAATTTTCATTGAAAAAAATTTAGATAAATGGAAGGAAGAGATAGAGAGCTATATACACACTTAGAAGAAAACCCCAGTTTGCCCAAAGAGGAAATTGCTTAGGTCTTGCTTTTTCCATAAAGCTTTATGTTATTCCTTTAAGTTTGAATGACAACCAGCTTTATAGAGTACTCTTATCGGGATGTTTATTTTATCCAACTTGTTTGTCATGCCCAGCCAAGCTCTTTAGGCCCATAGAGTTTTTTTTATGGTAGATAGGCTATACATAATACTGGGGAGTTAGTCTGAAATCTTTCTTTGACCTTGATGCATTAAGGTTTTATATCTTGAACTTTTGTCATTTCAAACACTTTGTGCTTTAGAATTCTTTTATTTGGGTTTAGGCCCGAGGAGCCCCTTGAATCTGAGTGTATGACTCAGTCCTCAGATTGGGGTAGTGCTCAGTTATAATTTCTTTGACTAATAATTCTCTATTCTCCTTCCATTTCCTTAAGGACTCTTATAAGTAAGGTGTTGTTTCTCTTAAAAGTATCCAACAATTTTATGAATTTTCTTTAATTTTTTCTTTCTTCTACCTTCTGTCCTTTATTCGTGGCTTCCTGAATTTTATCATCCAGCCCACTGATCCATTCCTTGGCTTCTGTCACACTGCTGCTTGAAGTTCTGTTCTATTGTCAACTTAATTTTGTGAAATAGATTCACCATTGTCACTTTGATATTATACAAAGAGGTTGTAGTTCCTTCTGAACTATTGCCTTCACTCATTATTTTTTGTTGGCTCTTCTTTATTGTGTCTACTATGCAGTAAGAGTTGGAGATATAAGAGTCTGTTATATTGCAGGTTTGGGTAACATCTAAGGGTCACGTTCACTATTTCCACTCAGCTTCTTTTTTAGTTTTTTAATTTTATGAGTTTATTAATATCTTGGTTAGTTTTCTTTTGTCAGATGTGTAGTGTGCAGTCTCCCATTCAATAAGGTATGTTTTCATTTTAATGATATTTTCTTTTGTAGCACAGCGGCTTTTAGTTTGATGTAATTTGTTTATTTTTGCTTCTGTTTTCCTTGCCAGTGAAATTTAGTGTCAGAAGACACCACTGAAACTAACATTATTAAGTATTTTGCTTGTGTTTTCTTTGATACAATTTATTATTTGGTTTTTAATATCAGTTTTTGTTGCATTTTGAGTTTACTATTTTGTAAGATGTGAGATAGTATTCTAGTTCCATATTTTTTAGCCTATAGTTATTCAATTTTCTCAATACACTGTATGAAAGACACTTGCCTTTGTCTATTTTATATGTTTGGTTTATTTGTGACTCATTTGAGGCAGCATACCTTTTTTTTTAAAATCACATCAACATTGAATTCTTGGTATTTTTTTCACTGCTCATTCAATATGTACACATAGACTCCACCATTATAAATACAGATATACTTGCCATGAACAATGGAAAAGAAATCAGAGGACCTGGGTGCACTCCTTGGCTCTGCTATTTACCATCTGTCTGTCATGTCTTCTCCATATGGATGGCCCACAAGCATCTTCTAGTTCAGATGCCACTTCCACTTTGTGAAACCTTCCAAGACCATCCTAAATAAACAATTATTCTGGGCTTCCATGGAACATCATTTAAATCTCCAGTGTATGTTGCCACCCGTTTTGTGCTTCCTACCTAGTATAACAGTGTTTTCCCTAAGTGAGTTGGATTTTTAACAATAGAGGTTTGCAGAGTGATAAAGGAATAGTTGAGAAGAAAATGCAAACAAACAGAAAAAATATATGAGTAATTATGCACAATGAGCAAATAAAAGTCAAGATTTTCATTGTAATACAAACCTTCCCTAAAGGAGCAAAGTATCTTCTGATTTCAAAAAGCAATTACTCATTCACATTTTCTCAAGCAATATTAAGATTATTGTATGAACAGAAGTGGTGTGTAAACTCAGTGAAGGTCTTCCTAGAATGTGCATATCTTAAACTGAGGAATTTAAAATGTTACACTTGATGCCAAAGGGGGATTGAGGTCCCATTGTTAATAAGAGGAACAAAAGAGAATTTAATTGAAGCAATATATCTTATTGTTGATCTTCAGATAAGAAAACGATTCTAGATTTTCTACTTTGGTTCAATGTAACCATAATGTAGATTCTTATAAGTGAAAGAGTGGCTGAAGAATTTATGGCAGAAATATATAAAATGATATATTTTAATTTCTTCTTTTGAAGATATAGAAGCGGACTGAGCCAAGGAATGTGAGCCATCTTCAGAGATGAAAAAGTCAATACAATAAATTCTTCCCTATCACCTAGACTTGCTGACTCCTTGACTTTAATCCAATGAGGCTCATTTAACTTCCAGAAATATAAAGTAAAGTAAAGTAAAGGCCCTCCCATTGATCATCGATTTGCTCGAGCAGGCCCAGTAACGTCTCCAATGGAGACTTTGTTGTTACTGTGTTTGGCATATCGAATACGTCATGGGGAGCTTGCCAGGCTCTGCCGTGCGGGCGAGATACTCTCGGTAGCTTGCTGGGCTCTCCGGGAGGGGCGGAGGAATCGAACTTGGGTCGGCCATGTTGGCTGCGTGCAAGGCAAATGCCCTACCGCTGTGCTATCGCTCCAGAAATATAAGGTAGTAAATATATGTTATTTTAAATCACTAAATTGATGGTAATTGTCACAGTAAAAATAGACCATGAGAATAGGTAACAATAAGATGACAATCATCCAAGCCATAAAATGCAAGTATTGTATGTAATCAAGAACAGTAATAATGTCCTATCTCATATGAGTACCATTCTCCCTGTGCCTTGATTTTGGGGCCATTTTTTCAAGGACTATATGATCCTTTGAGATGTAACTTCCCTCTAGATTTTGATTATCTATAGCTTTCTATATAGGAGGATTCTGTTGACACTTTCTTACTGTCCATCAGTAATGAGTTAGTCCCTTTGTGTTCTATCTTCTCTCTGTATGTATTTATGGTTCTTATTACAGTACCAACTATTCCAGTCACCCCATCCTCTTCTCTATTTACTAGCTGTGTTAGTTATAGATCTTTGCTATCTTCTTTCTTCATTATGTTTTCAGTCTTTACTCATCTCTACCAATATCTCAAATTATCCATATGTGAGTACCAGGTGAAAAAATCTCCATAAATAAATATTTGCCAGAAATATTTGAACTCTACTACTTGAAAATGTAGGAGATTCTGGTTAGATTTTATTGTTAGCTCTTGGTCCAAACTTCTATCCCTTGGTGCAATAATATTGGCAGACAAAGAAGTTCTATAAGTTACAACACATGGTCACTGAGGAAATTTACCCAATGAGGAGTGTGAGTGTGTGTGTGTGTGTGTGTGTGAGTTCTTGATACTTAAAAAAGTACAAAAATGTTTATATAACAGAGGTTGAAATGATGATATATGGATAAATAACTCTATTTGAATTTTGGCTTAGCTATAAAACTTAGTTGCTCAACTACTGATAGCTCAATTTCTATATTTATATAATGAATATAGCCATATCTGTACCATAATTGTAAGAATTTGGAAAATAATCAAATTAAAATCTGAACATATAATAAACCTCAATACATGTCAGATACTTTGTTATTATTTTTGGCATTGTAGTTCTTATAAGGATTAAATGAAACAGTTCATAATTCTAATGCTGCATTTGGAAAGGCCTGTTCCCTGAGTGCAGAATAAGATCCTTGGAGACTGAATTTGGAGTCTCATATTTATTTAGAAACTCACAGAATTTTTTTTGTTATATAAATGTTGACTAACTTATTAAGGCAATACTCATTGAGTATCTACAATTTTCCAAAATCTATTAATAGACACGAATATACAAACATTATTAGGATCTTACATTTTTATGTCTGGCTTGAGGGACTACTTGGTGCTCAGAATGATAGAAAAGGGGAAAGAAAGAATTTTAGAGACACACATGAGTGTAGAATCAATGAATCAAATTGTTGAATACTTCAGCTTTGGGAAGCACCAAAGATATAGTAACCTTTCAGAGGCTGTCAAGCCCAACTTCTTCATTATATCCATGAATTGAGTTTATATACACGAGTCTTTCTTACTTAGAGGTACCCTCCTGATTTACTTATCCACAGAGAGTTCAGACTTAAGGTTGGTGCAGAAGATGATTTTCCTTGTGAGGATTTTTCAAACCCCTAGGCACAATGACTCTGTTAGAATATCAACTACTGGTGATCTTGTATTAACTGAATTTGTGAACACTGCTGCAACTAATCTAAAAGCTTTGAGATAAATTTAATATTTCATTGTCTTTTCTGTTAGAAGATACTCTAAATTATTTTTATTTCCTAATTTTTAGTAAAGGAATCTATACAAAACTTGTGTTTTTTCTTAGTCTAGCACACACAGTAGTATAATCATTCTTTATTCTCTCTTTAACATATCTTTTTTTTAATTTATTTACTTTTTTGCTTTTTGGGTCACAGCCAGCAATGCTCAGGGGTTACTCCTAGCTCATGCACTCAGAAATCACTGCTGGTGGTGCTCAGGGGACCATATGGGATGCCGGGAATTGAACCCGGGTCTGCTGCAAGCAAGGCAAAAGCTCTACCAGCTGTGCTATCTCTCCAGCCCCTACATATCTATTTATTATGTTCCTAATGAGTTTATGATAATATGATGGTCTTTTGGTCAGTTTTCTAGTAAAAAGTTTCATTAATTCTTTTGACCTGAGGGGCTACTTGGTGCTCAGAATGATAGAAAAGGGGAAAGAGAGAATTTTGGAAATGCATTTTCCGAAATCAAGAAACTGATTTTTTTAGTTTAGGTAACATGATTACAATAGTATTAAAATTTATGGCATTAAAATACAAAATGACTTCATCTTACCACCACTAAAATGTCCAAGACCCTCCACTACCATCCTTTTGTCACTTCCAGTCCTGTTTTTCACTGCAGCCATGTCCCCACTTTTTAGTATAATCTTAGGTCAGGAGTTTTGAACACTCCATACTGTTTGTTCTCTTGTTTTATTTCTTACTAAACCTGAGTGAGATCATTTGGTACTTGTCCTTTTCTCTCTGAGTTATTTTGTTTACCATTATACCCAGCAGTATGATCAAACTTATGAGTACTTTTATATTACCTGTTAATTTAAGTTATCTGAATGATACAAATTTCAGGAATAGCTTACCATTTAAATAAATGACAAACAGAATAAATTGTTTAAAAAAAATCATGCACTTCACCTCCTATGGCCTCAAAGAAGTTCTGGCTCCCAAGTTCCCTGTTTTCTTTTATTGTTTCAGTGACACACTATAATAAGTAAATCATTATATGTTAATACTATCTGATTGTGAAAGTTTTAAAAATCTCTCTGATGTGCGATGTTGGATAACATTGGGTTGTCCCTGCTCCTCCCACAGGGAGCTTAAAGTTTATTGAGCTACTCCCACAACAGTGCCCCTGAGGCACACCCAATTCCAACAAGCACTAATAATCCTATATTGCTTTTCTTTTTCCTTTATGTCATTTGCGTGGCTTATTTAGGAATGTTCATTTTGAATAGACACAGGAAGACAGTTGATGTTATGCTTTGTAACACGGGAGTAAGTTTACTCCAAATAATATTTACTCTTGGACATCCATCATATTCACTTGACTTAAGCCTCATATGTCTTTACTTTCCAATACCCCCAAAAGAAGGGTCCCAACTAAGGGACTGGATGAACCTAGGGCAAGCTGTAAGCTACCCTGGCATAGGAAAGGGACAATTAAGTGTCATAAGAAGTATAGGTTAAGAACACGGTTATGAGACAAACTCTGTCATGACCCAAAAAGAAGTAACTGAATAAGGACCCAGTTGGGATTAGGATAGGTTAAACTGGCCTGAATACTATAGTCTAAGATATATATTGAGATGTCCCCAGGATAAGGCAAACTTTAAGCTTAATATATCTCTTACTGTGTTCAAATAAAATGACTAGAAATATTATAAGAAGTAAATTCACTATGATTGTTTAAATAAATTACTAACTGAGGAAAGAAGAAAGCTATACACCTTAGATGGAATCCCGCCCTTGAGCAGATGTCCTAGTAATCTGGAATGCTAAACCCTCAGGTGAGATTTTGTCCCTGAGTTAGTCTCCTTACTTCCCTTGACGGAGTGGCTTTACCTCTGTTTGTTATTATGACAATGTTCAACCCCATCTATATATACCCCCACCCTTGATAATTTGGATCAAGAGGGGATAAAACTAGTAGAGGACTTTGAGTCTACGAGGATACTAGGATGGTGGAAATACGATGACTAGGACTATGACCAAAACTACGACTATGATTATGCTGTAGGGGAGAGATCGGACTATGCTGGGGAAGAGAGAGAAATAAACTGACTACCAACCAGCCTGGGACCCTGTTTTTCTGTTCCCCCTGTCCTTTGTCCATCTGTCCATTGCTGTTGACCTGCCTGGGGAGGCAGCCTTAGGCCTCCGAACTCTCCAGTCCTGTGCCCCCACGCTTTTCTTTTCTTTTGAAACTCACAGAGCAGGTGCATATGCACAGTTGTAGCACTGTAGCACTGTCATCCTGCTGTTCATAGATTTGCTCAAGCAGGCACCAGTAAAGTCTTTATTCGTCCCATGCTAGTGTAGCCCAATGGCATCTGCTTGCTCCAGGAACAAAGTGAGACTAGTTGTTACCCTTTTTGGCATATCAAATACGTCACAGGAAGCTTGCCAGGCTCTGCCATGCAGGAGGAATACTCTCAGGAAGCTTGCCAGGCTCTCAGAGAGGGGCGGAGGAATTGAACCTGGGTTGATCGTGTGCAAGGCAAACGCCCTACACACTGTGCTATTACTCCAGCCCATTTGTAATTATATTAATACAGCTCATTTGTAATTAAATTTAGACATTTTTATCACTTGTGTTAGTGAAATTGAGGTTTATTTAAGGTCTTAAATTTTTTTATGAAACTTTAATTTTTGATGTTTCATACAGAATTTCTCCCTGTGCAAAACTTGGGGTTCTGTTCTGGTTGGGCTCAGGGGACCATGCAATATCAGAAATGAACACAAGACTTCTGCATGCAAAGAATGTATTCCAGGCCTTTGAACCATCTCTTTAGTCTGGTTCAACTAAAGTAATAATCAATATTTGCTACATTAAAAGAGTTATGAAAATACACTCTATCATTTATTCAATAAACATCTATATACAGCTATTATGCCTAGTACTGGATTAATAGAAAGATACATTGATAAGAACCACTTTATTAGTTATTTTTATAAAACTTTATGGAATTTAAGTCTAAAAGCATTTCTAAAAAACTCTTATAACAATAATAACATTTATAAACAAATAGAGTCGAGTAGTGAACAGGCCATCATTCTATAAACAATAGAATATTTCTATTCAGATAATGTTTCAAATAATAATGGTTATTTCAAAGGTGGCTTCCAATTCTTACAAGATTAGCTGTAGTCTTTGGAGCTACATGTCTGCTGTTTTTAATGGCTTTCTGCCCAAAGCAGCTTAGCCTAATTGGGAAGGGATGTGTTCTTTTCTTGATAAGAGAATAACTCTCATGAATGATAATGAGAGTTATGTGTGAACATGAAGAAAAACTTGAGTCTTAATTCTGCGGATTGCATAACAACTTTGCAGAGACTGCTTTTTATGATTGATTGTCTCTTTCTAAATGGCTTCCATCTATCAGTATGATTTGAGGAAAGGACTGCTTTTTTTTAATACTGGATAAGTCTTTCAAAACAAAGACCAACTAATTATTTGAAAATTCCAAAACACACTTTAGGATAGTGTTACGGAGTGAAAACACTTCCATTTGGATATCCCATAGGAGCTGCCATTCATTAATGTTTAAAACAGATGCTTCAGTGAGCAACATATTTAATTAAATCCAAACCTGTTGTTATTATTCCAGAAAATATTATTATTAGCACAAGTTCCAAATGGAACTCACAGTAACTTCTGGTTGGAGTTTGGGAAAGATATTTTAATTTCCAAAAGAATTTACTTAAAGTTGAAATTACTACAGTTATCTATATATATTTTCTTCAGCTCAAGGCCAGGATAGTTGTAAGAGTTGATTAATTGTTTAGAATCAGCACTTTGATAGACTGACTGAGCAGACCAGCTGGCTGGTCAGGCCACATACATTATCATAAAATACTGGAATGCATACATGAAGTATCTGTTTCTAAAATAGGAGAAAGTAAAAGAAAAAATGTCTTCCAATTTTATAAGATGGACTTATAATATTGGCAGATGTGTCACTAATTACATAATTGCTGTCTTATGTAGTTCTAGAAAAAATATTTGAAGCCCCAAAAATGTCTAGCAGAATATTAGATATTTAACTTAATACACCCTTATAACTAAAATAATTAGTATTTACTTTAAACTCTAAATTGTCAACAAGAAACCTCAAGTAATTATTTTCATAATGCTGTATAATGAAATAAATGTGTAATTAGTAACAGATGGGACTTTTAAAATTTAAAACAGAAAAAAATCATATCACCTGCTTTATTTTTTTTCACATGAGTGAAATTAGAATTTGTGAAAATGAGGTACAAAGAGAATAAAAAGAATTAACTAAATTATTGCAACTATCCATTTGCCTATTTCCCAGGATTTTCTGAACAATCCTTAAAATTCCTTTGGTTTGAAACCAGAGATGGGTTTAAGCTAAAATGTTCCAACTATTTCACACTGTTTTTATGTGAGCAACAAAAGTGAAAAATCTCCTGATCTTAGAAATGCCTTATTATTTTTTTTAGCTTTATTATTAGGATGAAATTTTATCAAAATACATTTGTCTAGTATGATAATTTCTTCATATGCTTATTTTTCTCTCTACTCATTTATTGAATTATAGATTATTCTACTGTTACTGTGTTTGGAATATCGAATACGTCACGGGTAGCTTGCCAGGCTTTGCTGTGCGGGCGAAATACTCTCAGTAGCTTGCTGGGCTCTCGAAGAGGGGTGGTGAAATCAAACCCGGGTTGGCCCTGTCAGCCACATGCAAGGCAAATCCCCTACCCACTGTGCTATCACTCCAGTCCGATTAAGCAAATTGATGAACAATGGGAGGACAGTGACAGATTTTTCTATGTCATAGATCAGAGAGACAAGGGAGATCTCATGCTTTATTTGGGGGAAATTTGGAGTATTTGAAAGCAGCCATCAAATATTGTTATTTTCTAGCTGAGTTTGAGCAAATCAAAAGAGATATTTAAGAATGAGATGCAGATCAAATTATTTAATTTTATTATCGAGGAATATTAGTGAAAAGTTTATTGTGCTACTAGACTCTACTGAGTAAACATATACCCCCAAATCACAGATTATTTTCCCTGGTGACAGACTACTTTCTGTATAGGAAAAGCAAGAGGGAAGGTTTCTTTGATGCAGAAAAGTAAAGCAAAATACAAGAAGGGATAATATCATTTATTCATATCCAGTATGTCCAACCACATCCACCTAATTCTCTTTCTTGGAAAACATGAATTTAAAAAAAAGACTGAAAATAATATGTTAAAGATTCTTTTTCAATTTGGAAACTTAATCTTGGAAAATTAGACTGTCCCTTGATGTTTTCCATGCTTCTCTAGATGTTGTTCATGTTTTTATAGAGGGGAATCTTCCTTATAAATGAATCAACCTATCAGGTTCAGGAATCAGAAAAATGACAATGCGATTTTTATAGTTCACAAAGTTTCTATGCAGAGTATGATTTAGATTTATGGTCTAATAATTCTCTTCTGAATCACACTTTCTCCAAAACTGCATACTCTAAAAGTACACGGAGCCAGTGTTTTATCATGTGGCAGGATTGCGGCACAAAATGGACGGTCCCAAATGTCTGATAAAAATTCAGAAGATGCTGACTCTTTCAAGACCAGCTCTTTTGTCAAAATTATGTACAGGCAAGTGGAGGGAGAGGTTGGCGAGAAGTATGATGCTAGTTTACATTCCACCACAAGAGAACATGAGGGGTAGAATCTAAAGTTTGATGCAGGGCTGGAGAGATAGCACAGCGGGTAGGGCATTTGCCTTGCACGCGGCCGACCCGGGTTTGATTCCCAGCATCTCATATGGTCCCCTGAGCACTGCCAGGAGTAACTCCTGAGTGCAGAGCCAGGAGTAACCCTTGTGCATCGCCAGGTGTGACCCAAAAAGCAAATAAATAAATAAATAAATAAATAAATAAATAAAAATAAAGTTTGATGCAGTAGTTGAAGAAATGTCTTAATCACGAATCACAACTAGTTTGCAGAAATATCACAATGAAGAATGTACCCGGACCAGGCAATTCTGATGTCTGGGAGTCACGGTTCCATTCATAAACCACAAAGCTGCTAATAATTCAGGGAGAGTATTTAAAAAAGAAGTGAATAAAATGTGAATAAGTAAGTGAATAAGAAGTGAATAAAATAAATTAGATAAATAAAATATTTATCAGATAAAGAAAGGAATGAAGGAAGCTGTGTAAAGCAGACAGAGACTTTGAAGAAAAATACCCAAGGGATTTTCATAAAGAGGAAATGGTCAGGGGTCTGGAGCAATAATACAGCGGGTAGCATGTTTGCCTTGCATGCAGCCGACTCGGGGTTCAATCTCCAGCATCCCCGATGGTCCCCCGAGCACTGCCAGAATAAATTTCTGAGTGGCAGAGCCATACCCCTGTGCATCACCGGGTATAACCCAAAAAGCCAAAATATAATAATAATAAATTAATAAAATTTTTTTAAAAAGAGGGAATGGTCAGTAGGGTGAAATCTTCAATAGTCAAATAATACAAAAACTGGCAAGTGTCCCTGAGTTGAGCAATACAGAGAGAATTGGGAACATCTGTAAAAAATGTCACCATGCATAATTGGCTCAGATACTGCATTGCCTTGAGTTGAGAAGCACATGAGGTTGAGGAAGTAGGCATGAGTGACTTTTGCGTTCTCCCTGCCATCTGTATTTATCTTCCAACTAGCTTCATATTGTGATGGGATAGGTAGCAGGATACAGTGGTGTTTTTTATTAGATGCTTCTAAACTCTAACAAAAGGAGGGTGAAAATTATTGAAATGATATATAGGAGAGAAGGTGCCAAAAGAAAGGATTTCCAGTTTGAAAATTCTATCTTTTCCAGAAATTGGGGAAGGGACAACACTATCTAGTGATGGCGCAGGAGGGAAGTAGTGTTAATATGAGTGGCACTAAAGGAAACTAACAATGGTTCAAAAACAATTCTTGCCCCTTTTTTCCAGTTTTTGGGCCATCCACCATACTGTGGGATTCAGTGCTTACTCCCGGCCCTATGCTCAGGGATCACTCCTAGAAGTACTCAAGGAACAATATGGGGTGCAAGGATCAAACCTAGATCTGCTGTGTTCAAGGGAAATGACTCACCCATTGTACTATCCATCCACCTACAACAATTCTCTTTTTATGGAAATGGGGGACAGGTGGTACCAGAGGCCACTTTCTGTTATGCTTGACCAATGAGTTCAGACTAGATTGTTCAATGCTCTGTCCAAGGATGTGGGAGGTGTTCGGACTATGGTGCCAGGGTTTGGCTTCTAACTGCTGAGATAACTCCCTGGCACCCACAAGAGATTACTAAAAAAAATGAGAATAAAAGTGGACCTAAAACAAATAGATCACTGTGAGTAATTTATAAAAGCTTTTGTTAAATGGTGAAGTTTTAGTGGAATCTATGCACTTAAATTGGGAGATTTCAGATTGAATATATTCAAATTTAGCTTTTCAAGAAGAAAAAGATTGCAATTGAGACAGCTTCTAAGATGTTAGTTATTCTTAGTTCTCTTAAAAATCACCATCAACACTATTCCCACTCCTTTTATACTATAACCTTAAATCCTGATGGAGCCAGAGAAGTTGCATTGCAGGTAAGGGCAAGACACTTTCCTTGCATATGGCTGACTGACCCAGTTCATCCCCAGCATCCCGTGTGCCTCCCTGAGTCCCTGCCAGAAGTGATGCCTGAGTGCAGAGTAAGGAACAAGTTATGAGCACTACCATGGATGGCCCACCAAAGCAAACAAGTATATGGATGTGGCCTAAGAATCATCTCTGATCATATATATATATGTGTGTGTGTACATACATATATACATATATATACATATAATATTATATATAAATAATTTATATTATAATTCTCTCACTAGATCTGCACTTCCATGACTTCAAGCTAATGCAAATAATAATCAAACCTTAAATATACCACTCTGAGCATGCTAATGAGTTGTCACAAAGGCACTGAAAATCAACATTAAATGACGAACCTGGCAAACTCTTCTCTTATCCCCCCAACGCAATTACCCTGACCTTTTCTGTCTTCATTATCTCTCAAAGCTCAAAACAAGAGTGCTAAAAACATCATGCTAGATGGCTTTCTAAACCAGGACAAGACAGTAATTATTAGCATGACCCACCTAGTGTTCTAAAGTCAAATATAGATGAGTCACAGTTACCTACTGGGCAGATGATCAATGTCACTTCTCTCCCCCTCTAAACTGCATGTTTATCTAGAACACTCAACAGTGTGATAGTAGTCAGCCACCTGTGACTATTAAGCCCTTGAAACGTGGTTATATAGCTACATGGGGATGTGCTCCAAATGAAAAATATACACCAAATCCCAAAGACTTAATACTGAAAAACATCATACACATATTTAGTTAATAACTATATTGACTAAAGGATAAAATATTTTGAAACCACTGAGCTAAATATATGTTATAATTTAACTTTAAATTATCAAATCATCAATTCGCTCTAGCAAGCGCCAGTAACATCTCCATTGTGAGACTTGCTACTGTTTTTGGCATATTGAATACATCACAGGGAGCTTGCCAGGCTTTGCTGTGTGGTTGAGATACTCTCAGTAGCTTGCCGGGCTGTAGATATAAAAAATGAAAAATGCACACATATCGCTCATTATTTGCTTCTATTGTTCAGTATCTTTTTTTTTTCTTTTTGGGTCACACCCTGCAATGCCTAGGAGCTACTCCTGGCTTTGCACTCAGGAATTACTCCTAGCAGTACTCGGGGGCCCATATAGGATGCTGGGAATAGAACCTGGGTCGGCCTCATGCAAGACAAATGCCCTACCTTAGAATTTTTGGATGTAACTCCTTATTCTATATTTTAGTCGAATCCATTTATATAGTGACCAATGCACTGTTGATTTTATTGAAATTATATTGGTTATGTGTAATGCTTTTTCACAATCTATCATTTGACTTCTCAGAGTCAATTTCTTTTTTTTTTTAATTTTTATTACTGAAACACCACAAGGTACAGTTGTAGACTTACAAATTTTTGTGCTTGGGTTTCAGTTACACAATGATTGAGTACCGATCCCTCCATCGGTGCCCATTCCCCACCTCCAATGCTCCCAGAATACCTCCCATCCCCCCCATTCCACCCAACCCCTGTGGCAGGGCATTTCCTTTTGTTCTCTCTCTCCTTTTGAGTGCTATGGTTTGCAAAAGAGGCATTGAGTGGCTATCATGTTCTATCTATAGTCTATTTTCAGCATGCATCTATCATCCTGGGAGGGTCCTCCCAACACCTTTTAATTGGTGCTCCCCTCTCTATCTGAGCCATGGAGTGAACCTTCTGGTACTTATCTTGGCTATTTTTGGGTGATAGTCTCCCAATTTGTTACTTCATATTCCCCAGATAAATGCAATCTTTCTATGCCTGTCCCTCTATTTCTGACTCATTTTGCTTAGCATGATACTTTCCTTGTAGTACCACTTATATGTAAATTTCATGACTTCATCTTTTCTAACAGCTACATAGTACTCCATTGTGTAGATGTACCAAAGTTTCTTTAATCAATCATCTGTTCTTGGGCACTCAGGTATTTTCCAGATTTTGGCTATTGTGAATAGTGCGGCAATGAACATAGAAGGACAGATGTCATTTCAACTGTACTATATGCCTCGCCAGGATATATTCCCAGTATTTCTGAGTCAAATGGAGCTCAATTTCTAACTTTTTGGGAATCATCCATACTGTTTTCCATTGGGCTGAACCAGTAGGCATTCCCACTAGCAGTGTAGGAGAGTCCCTTTCTCACCACATCCACACCAACACCGGTTGCTTTTGTTCTTTTGGATGTGGGCCAGTCTCTGTGGTGTGAGATGAAGTCTTAGATGTTTTGATCTGCATCTCCCTGATGATTAGTCTCCCAATTTGTTAAAGTAGAGCATTTTCTCATGTGCCTTTTAGCCATTCGGATTTCTTCTTTGGGAAAGTTTCTGTTCATTTCATCACCCCATTTTTTGATGGGGTTAGGTGTTTTCTTCTTGTAGAGTTCAACCAGTGCTTTGTATGTCCTTGATATCAACCCTTTCTCAGATAGGTATTGGGTAAATATCCTTTCCCATTCTGTAGATTGTCTTTGTATTTTGGTCACTGTATCTTTTGCAGTGCAGACGCTTCTTACGATAGTCCCGTTTGTTTATCTCTGTTTCCACTTGGTTGGTCAGTGGAGTGTCATCTTTGAAGGTACCATTAGCCTCAATATCCTAGAGGGTTTTGCCAACCTTGTCTTCAATGTATCTTATGGATTTTGGCCTGATGTTGAGATCTTTAATCCATTTTGATCTGACTGTTGTGCGTGGTGTTAGGTCAAGGTCTAAGCCCATTTTTTTTTTTGCATGTGGTTGTCCAGTTATGCCAGCACCATTTGTTGAAGAGGCTTTCCTTGTTCCACTTCACATTTCTTGCTCCCTTATAAAAATTAGATATTTATACATTTTGGGTTGTGTGTATGTATATTCCAACCTGTTCCATTGGTCTGCAGCCCTGGTTTTGTTCCAGTACCATGCTGTTTTAATTATTACTGCTTTGTAGTAGAATTTGAGGTTGTCTTTTCCCCAAGAATTGCTTTAGCTATTCATGGGTGTTTGTTGTTCCATATGAATTTCAGGAGTGCTTGATCTATTTCTTTGAAGAACTTCATGGATATCCTTATAGGGATCACATTGAATCTGTATATTGCTTTCGGGAGTATTGCCATTTTGATGATGTTGATTCTTCCTATCCATGGTCAGGGGATGTGTTTCCATTTTCTCGTGTCCTCTTTTATTTCATGTAGTAGCGTTTTGTAATTTTCATTGTAGAGATCCTTTACCTCTTTAGTTAGGTTGATCCCGAGGTATATGATTTCCTGGGGCACAATTGTGAACGGGATTATTTTTCTCATGTCACTTTCCTCTCTCTCATTATTTACATATAGGAAGGCCATGGAGTTTTGGGCGTTGATTTTATAGCCTGCGACTTTACTGTACAAGGCTATTGTATCTAGGAGTTTCTTGGTAGAGGATTTAGGATTCTCAAGATATAGTATCATATCATCTGTGAATAGTGAGAGCTTGATTTCTTCCTTTCCTATCTGGATACCTTTAATGTCTTTTTCTTGTGTAATCGCTATTGCAAGTACTTCCAGTACTGTGTTTAACAGAAGTGGTGATAGTGGGCATCCTTGTCTTGTTCCTGATCTTAGAGGAAAGGCCCTTAGATTTTCCCCATTGAGGATAATGCTTGCCATAGGTTTGTTGTAGATGGATTTGACTATCTTGAGGAAAGTTCCTTCAAAACCCATTTTGGTGAGTGTTTTCATCATAAACGGGTGCTCTATCTTGTCAAAAGCTTTCTTTGCATCTGTTGATATAATCATATGGTTTTTATCTTTACTTTTGTTGATATGATGGATCATGTTGATTGATTTCCGAATGTTAAACCATACTTGCATCCCCAGGATGAATCCCACTTGGTCGTGGTGTATGATCTTTTTGATGAGTTGTTGGATTCTATTTGCTTATATTTTGTTGATGACCTTTGCATCTGTGTTCATCAGAGATATTGGCCTATAGTTTTCTTTGTTGGTGGTATCTTTGTTTGCTTTAGGTATTAGAGAGTTATGTGCCTCATAGAAGCTGTTTGGGAGGGTTCCTGTTTATTAATTTCCTGGAAAAGCTTGAGGAGAACTGGAAAAGGTCTTCTTTGAATGTTTGGAAGAATTCACTAGTGAAACCGTCTGGGCCTGGACTTTTGTTTTTGGGAAGACTTTTGAATACTGCTTCAATTCCCTTGATATGAATGGGTCTATTGAGGTATCCCAAGTCTTCCTGGTTTAGTCTTCAGAGATTATAGGAATCCAGGAATTTATCCATTTCTTCTAGGTTCTCCTGTTTCGTTGCATATAGGCTCTCAAAGTAGTCTCTGATGATCTTTTGGATTTCATTGGTTTCTGTTGTAAAGTCCCCTATTTCATTTCTGATTCAGTTTATTAGGGTTCTCTCTCTTTATTTCTTTGTAAATCTTGATCGTGGTTTATCAATCTATTTTTTTTTCAAAGAACCAGCTCTTGGTTTTATTGACCTTTCGGATTGTTTCTTTGGTTTCCATGGTGTTAATTTCTGCTCTAAGTTTTATTACTTCTTTCCTTCGGCCAATTTTGGATTCCTTTTGTTGGTCTTTTTCTAAAATCTTGAGCTGTGTGGTTAGGTTATCTATGTAGGCCCTTTCTTCCTTCCTTAGGAATGCTTGCAATGCTATAAATTTTCCTCTTAGCACAGCTTTAGCTGTATTCCATAGATTCTGGTAGCTCGTGTCTTCATTCTTGTTTGATTCCAGGTATCTTTTGATTTCGTCTTTGACTTCCTTCCTGACATACTCATTGTTCAACATTGAGTTGTTTAGCTTTCCAGGTGTTTGATTTGTTTTTCGATGTCTTTGTTTGATTCACTTGTATCTTAAACGCATCGTGGTCTGAAAAGATTGTTGATACTACTTCTATCTTCCTGATTCTATTGAGGTATCTTTTGTGGCCTAGTATGTGGTCTATTTTGGAGAATGTTCTGTGTGCACTGGAGAAGAATGTATATTTTTTCTCTTTGGGGTGTAAAGCTCTGTATAGATCTATTAGCCCTCTCTCTTCCAGTTCTTCCTTCAAAGCCAATGTTTCCTTGTTGAGTTTTGTTCTTGTTGATCTATCCAGAGGTGATAAGGCGATGTTGAAGTCTCCAACTACTATTGTGTTGCTAGCAATGTCATCCTTAAAAGCTGTTAGCAGTTATTTTAAGTATTTAGCTGGTCCCTCATTAGGTGCGTATACGTTTAAGAGTGTGATTTCTTCTTGTACGTATCCCTTGATAAATAGAAAATGGCTTTCGCTGTCCCTTCTAATCTTTTTCAACCTGAAATTTATGTTGTTAGATACTAGTAGCCACCCCAGTTTTTTTGAGGGAGCTGTTTGCTTGCAGGATTGTTTTCCATCCTTTAACTTTGAGTCTGTGTTTGCTCTGATCCTTCAGATGAGTTTCTTGTATGCAGCAAAATGTTGGTTTCAGTTTCTGGATTCATTTCGCCACTCTGTATCTCTTGATTGGTGCATTTAGACCATTGACATTGAGAGAGATTATTGTCATGGGGTTTTGTGCCATCATTCTGTAGGGGTTGGTTGTGTTTATAAGTATTTTCATTCTAATATTAAAGGAGCCCCTTTAATTCTTCTTTTAGATTTGGTTTTTGAGTCTATGAAGTTCCTAAGCTATTGTTTATCTACAAAATGGTGTATTGTTCCATCGAATTTGAGTGAGAGTTTAGCTGGATAAAGTATTCTTGGTGAGGCATTCATTTAGTTGATTTTTTTCGCTATGCCCTCCATTGCCTTTGGGCTTGGAGAGTTTCCTCTGATAGGTCTGCTGTGAATCTAAGGGGTGCTCCTTTGTATGTGATTTCCTTTTTTGACCTTGCTGCTTATAGTATTGTGTTTCTGTCCACAGCATCCATCATTCTGACTATGGTATGCCTTAGAGTGTTTTTATTAGGGTCTCTTTTAGCTGGCACACGTCTGGCTCCTTGGATCTGGATGTCTGCATTCTTTAACTCTGGGAACGTTTCAGCAATGATTTCTTTGACTGTGGCTTTTTTGTTGGGGTTGTCTCCCTGTCTTTCTGGAACTCCGATGATTCTAATGTTGTTCCTCTTGGCATCATCCCCTACGTCTCTGATTTTTCTTAGCGCTATTTTGAGGTCTTTTCCCATTGTTTGTTGTTCTCTATGCTATTTCTGCTGCTCATCTTCAAGCTCACTGATCCTGTCTTCAGCTGTATTCATCCTACTGCTAAGGGCACTTACTGAGTTTTTAATTTCGTCTACCGAATCCTTCATTTGTGACACTTCTTTTTGTAGTTTTTTTATTTCTGCTCCCATTTCTTCCTGTATTTTCTCGACTATCTATTCTATTGTTTCTTTCATTTCTTCCTTTAGTTTTCTGAATATCTCCTCCATTGATTCTTTGTGTAGATCCTTGAACATACTCTGCATTTCATCTCAGAATTCTTTATCAGAGAGAGAATATTTGTGGATAACTCCAGTTGAGGATTCGGGACTCTTTTCTTTCTCTTCTCCTTGTAGTGGAGATTTTCACTGTTTCTTCATGTTGTTTTGGTTGACTAGTGGTCAAACCCTGAAATTCACTAGTACTGTTCCCTCTTATCGTGGGAAAGGATTCTGGATAAGGTCGGTCAATGGTGGTGACCCTTCTCCCTTTCTAGAGTCTAACTATCCTCTCAGGCATTTTTCTTTGACTTATGATGGGCATCTAGTGAAGTTTTGGAGGAGGTGCTCTTTTAATATTGGGCTTGTACAGCTTCTTTGCCTACTGGTCTTTTGTTAGAATTGGAGTAGGCCAGTGGATTATTATTGTATTATAGTTGTGATGGCCAGAATTTTTTCCACAGATTTTGGCGATAAAGTCTGGGATGAAAGTCCAGAGTGCTGGGAGTGGGGAATATAACTGCACCAGCCCTTCCCAGTGAAGGCCACACCCACTTTTGAAGAGTCCAAGCCCACTTTTAGGGAGGCCATGCTCCTACAGTGGTGACTACGGCCCCAGTCAGTCCAGATGCTAGTCCATAGACCTGTTGGGGAGGGGCGGGGACTAGTTGGGCTGGCTCTCACTGTGGAAGTGGAGGCAGATGCCCCAGGCCCAGGTCCCGGCTCTCTGAGTCAGTTGGCTTTCGGGGTTCCCAGTTGGAGTGGGGAGTGGGTGCCCATAGGGTACCAGTTTGGGAGGGGCAACAACTAGTTGGATTTGCGGTTGCTGCGGAAGTGAAGGCAGATGCCCCAGGCTGGGGTCCTGGCTGCCTGCAGCGGCTGGCGTTAGGGGTTCCAGTTGGGGTGGGGAGTGGGCACCCAGCGGGTACCTCAGAGTCAATTTCTTGATATGATCCTTTTGATTTAAATTGCATTCCAAAGCAAGTGTGATCTTTTATATATTCATTATTATGATTAGAAATCGACATTATCCTTGGCTCCCCAATGAGATGCATCCTCCCTAGGTCTGTAAGTTAGTGCAACAAATAAGTTAGTTCTGTGATCTTTATACTTATATTGAGGGCAACAGTCACACCATAGTTACCACTACCACAGCTGCTCATAGTGCCACATATCGTATGTCCATTCTTCAGAAAGGCTGCAACAGGATTCACTATCAACTAATATTTTTTTACATAAGTTTTACTTTGGTTTCTACCAACTGTCTTTTCTTCTTCCTGTTAGTTTTCTAGTCCTTGTCCCACAGGTTTCTGGGAACTTTCAAGAGTTATTTCATCAGTTTTATTTCTTAAATAAGCCAGAATAGAATTCTGTTCTCTTTATTAAAAAAATAATACTAACCTTCTATGCTTGCTATTGTTTTTAAGGCTAAGGAGAAAGCAGCAACTAGAGAAAGAAGACAGAATTCTAGAATACTCAATGCCAGGACACTGTAGCTAGAAGAGTCTGTGATAAACTATAGAAAATTGGAAGAAGCCCGAATGGCACGTAAGACAAAACATGCCAAAGTGCAAAAGCTGTTAAAAGTAAGAGAAATGAGAATGTTATATACTATATTCAATTTTGTAAATTGTGATCAAGTACGGAAAAATGGTGAACAGAAAATGGTACGGTCTATTTGCAAAAGGATAGGTTGATAGATTCCATCCATTAGTAATGATTTAGTTTCAGAAAAAGAACACCTGATTAATAGAAATGTAAATCTTAAGGGCACTATTATATCACCAGCCAGAAGTCTATATGCAGTTTCTGCAAGGCAGTTTCTTTAAACCATGGCACTCACATATTCTTTTACTTTCAGCATTGGCTTTTATCTCCAGACTTGTGCTTGATGGGTACAGATTGAACACTTCATGTGTCATTTATTTACCCAGAATATCTAAATTAAGAACTTCTGGGAAAAAGACAAAGTAACTATACACAAATTACTTTGTCATTTTTCTGGGACTATAGCCATTTCCTAGACTCTTTAATTTCATATACTACATTGGAAAGAAACTATATGAAACTAAAGATTGTATCCTTGACAATTTTAGTTCAAAGAGAAACTGAGATTATTGATATCAGATGAGGAACAAAAAAAAAAAACCATTGCTTAAAAATATTATTAAGGTATGGGGAAGCAGATGGACAGTGCCTTCACAAGGAGTTGGTAGGAACAAGGAAGTATATTCTCATCCTGCTCAATAGAAAAATCTAAATAAGCACCAACTGAAATGGAAGGCAGAGAGAATTGTGTGGAAATGACTCACTAATGTAGTTACAGCTCCTGGTCACAAAATATAGTCAATGGAAGCAAATCCTCAAAGAAGAATCTAGAAAAGAAAATATTTTAGCCTTCACTTGGCTCCCTTGTCTTGCTACCAGGTAGTTTATTGCCTAAAACTAACTCAAAGCTACATGACAAAGGGGCTCATTGAGACTGATATTGTAGTTAAAGGTCAACTCTGTGGGTTAGAAAACAGTGTGAGGAAGTAAAGGGAATAATGTGGATGGGTAGATGGAAAGTCTCCCACACAGATTGATTTGCCTGGATTAATCTCTTGAAGATTGCATATTTTGGTACCAGAACAGATTGAGATATTAGAAGGAAAATGTTTGTGGTGCAAGCAACCAATTCTGTCTGCCATATTCATCCTTTTTATAATATTTTAGGATAAAATTCCGATGGGAAAAGTATTATAATGCTTCCTTCAAGAGATGATGAAAAATAGTAACTGTTACTTGACATAATTCTCCATGGAAGATTTTATGTGAGATTATAATCAGTTGTTTCTTTAAAAAATTGAAATTACTTTGCATTACAATAAATCTTGGTCAATCATGTGGTTTGTATTAAGTGGTAAAAAGAGGAGCGAATTGTTAATAGTTGATTGGATATTACTCAGGGAAAATTCGTTTGTTTACAGGGACAAAGTGTGAACTGTACTTTTGTCTTTAAGGCAGGGGATTTATATTAGACTGATCTCCTTGATTATTTGCATATCTTTAGCTCAATTCAGCTACTACATATAATCATATATACTTTTTATCCACCTTAACCCCTGACAAACGTGGTAGGGCGTTCGCCTTACAAGCGGCCAACATGGCCGACCCGAGTTCGATTCCTCCGCCCCTCTCGGAGAGCCCGGCAAGCTACCGAGAGTATTCGATATGCCAGACACAGTAACAACTTTTCAATAATTTCTGAAATTTTGTTATT
The DNA here is from genome assembly GCF_029834395.1 of Sorex fumeus. Classification (NCBI taxonomy): domain Eukaryota; kingdom Metazoa; phylum Chordata; class Mammalia; order Eulipotyphla; family Soricidae; genus Sorex; species Sorex fumeus. The sequence goes on from NW_026606059.1 coordinate 65,251,948, forward strand.
TAAAACATACAATATAAATGTAATCACAGTTTATAATCTTATGGGATTGACAGAATTTTTTTCAATTTGTTTTTTTTCTTTTAAGAGTTTGGGACCACGCCCTGCAACGTTTGGGGGTTACTCCTAAATTTAAAAATTCTACTTAATTTCCTACCTATCTAAAACTATGTATACTATCTAGTTCCTTTTTATTGCTGAATAGTGTTCTGAAGTACTTGCTACAGTATTACTACTTTTTAAAAAGCAGAACAGGTAGGGCATTTGCCTTCCATGCAGCTGACCCAGGGTTGATTCTTCCATCCCTCTCGGAGAGCCCGGAAAGCTACTGAGTGTATCCGGCCTGCACGGACCCTGGCAAGCTCCTTGTGGCATATTTCATGTGGGAAAAACAGTAACAACAAGTCTCACAATGGAGATGTGACCAGTACCAACTGAAGCAAATTGATGAGCAACCTGAGGACAGTGCTACAGTGTTATTCTTCAGTCATTTGCACTCTGAATTGTTAGGTAATAGGGAAACAATTGCTTCCATGATTTAGCATGCTATCTAAATGCTTTGTATTCAAAGGGTCTGTGTTGAGGAAAAAGGAGCATAAGCAGTTTGGCACCTAAACGTAACAGATCAAACTCCAGACCTCCAGAATAAAAATCTGCAGTTGAACTAGACCCACAAGTATTTCACATAAACAATAAAGTGAGAAAAAAAGCTCTGATTTATCTTTCACTGAAGACATTAAAGAAATACAGAGTTTACTTAAGAGTAATCCCAACCACCCCCCTCCAGATTGCAAAATTCAATCTATACCCCTTGGAAGTGATTTTATATATTTTCTCTAAGCTTTCTGATTCTCACTTAAAAAAAAAAGTAGCCAGATTAATTTTCCCCAAGTTTCATCAAACATATTACCAGTCTGTGTGAAAATATTCTCTCTCTTAGCCAATCTGGCAAATCCACTGGAGAAAACTGGGAACTGGCTTTTGGCCATTCAATGTGTGGAGCTCCACCATTTTCACTACTGAAAGCCCCATTGTCTAGAAATAATAGTGAGGTTTTGCCCACGGCAAAAATCTGCATTTAATCCTGCTGTCCCAGGAGTGGAATTTTGCTTGGAGCCAAATTCTCAAATCTTCTTAAGTTTGGTGAAGATATGTGTTTTTGCAAGTGCAAATTCATGAAATTAAACTTGGACTTTTCCTAGCTTTCCTCTATCCAGTGTTTTATGACAGGAAGAACCTTTGAGTATTTTCTCAAAATAGCACGTGCCAGCAGAGCTAAACCAGGTTGGCTGTTTCACTCAGCATCCAAGTCTGTGTGAGAGGTTGGCCTGGAAACACAGGCTATCACTGTGAGTTTTGCCAATTATCCAGTGTTCCCTCCCGTCAGGTGTAACCAGTGGCCCCAAGGAACATCACTCTGGACAGAGTCCTGTGCTTATATTTATAGGCCAGAGGGATTCCTCCACCTCTGATCTTCTCAGTAATAACCCTTGTAGCTGCCTTCTTAAGTCAATTATAGATATGGTCTTCAAAATAAATAAAAGCACCCAGGAAACTATGAAGACTGCCAAGTAGGCTGATTTAAAAAATAATAATAATAATGAAAAGGTTTCTATTAAATATGCATACAGTGTCTGTAGAGAGGAAAATCCAGGCTTGAATGATTGCAAATACACCAAATAGTATGCACTACCATTTCATTATCGCAGATAAGAATTCAATTGTAAAGGTTACTTTGACTATTGTTTTAATTGGAATGATGTTTGTTTTCATAGTCCCCCAGTTGCTAAATGCATTCAGTCAGAATTTCTAGCAATAGTCACAGTATGTGACTGGAACCACAGTGTTCATGCCTAACGTAGGTAGCATCAAAATAGCTGCAATCCCACAGGTAATTTTTCCTTTTTTTCTTGCACTCACTGTGTCTAATGCTCTGATGCACTTTATGGAGTCAAGATATACTACATCTCACTACACTGTGCTACTTAAAGTGGAGTTATGCTTTAAAACTATCTGTACCTTGTGAGATAGACAATGAATTTTAGTGGAGAAATAATCTTTTTTGTTTATTTTGAAAGCTATAGTTTGTTGACCTGTGGCAAATTTTAGTTACGTTAGTTTCATAACTTTTGGAATTAGAGTCAACTGATGTTCAACACCTTCCCCCCCGCCCAAAAAAAAAAACCCATGTAATTTAGAAAATGCTTTTGTTTGGTTTATAGGGGAAAATGAGTAAGATGAATCACATAAAGTATCTGGGGATTAAGAAGTTATCTTTGTGTACCATAAGAATTTGAACGTGTAGAATGTTTTAACATCAAGAATTCATTTTCATTCCTATTCTGATTTCTATTACTTAAAACAATAAAAATGAAAAAAATAAAAAATAGTTTAATTTTCTGATGAGATACAGAAAACACGCTGATCCAATTTTTGAATTGTTTTTCCTCTCTTATACATTATGCTTAAACTTTGATTGTTATTTTTTATTTCATGTTTCCTCTAAATTACTTTGGATTCTTTGGGAGATAACTGGAAGGCACGTATGCAAGCAGTGGGTATATTACATCTTCTGGTAAGAGGATGCTGGACTGCCCGCTGCCTCTCTCAAGGGCACAAATCCTGGGAAAAATTTTTGAAACTTTGTGCTTTATGATCAACCTATCTCTTGCAGACCTATAAAGAGAACATGAACAGTAACAAGTAGCAGTGGGCAGTTCTGATACATTCGTGAATCCTCCTATTCTACATCTGTTTTAGAGAAGTTCTTGACTTTCTCTGAACTCACAACTGGAGAATCCACTGTTTCCTTTTTCCTTTTTGTTTTGATATGGGTACCTTCACACTTCCAAGTTTAAAACACCTAAATAATACTACATCTTAAGTGATTGTATGGCTTGTTTTTGAAACTATGAGTTCAGGGGTAAGTCATTCTCTTCACAGATTTTATGAAAAACAAAAGTTCAACAGATCATGGAGGTGAAACAATTACCCAATGCCATTCTCAAATTTTCTAGTATTGAGTTTTCAAATCTTCTCCAAAGTCACATAAAAATTAGTCCACAGATATATTGTTTATTAAAAGTTAAAATATTTAAAGATTTAAAGATGAACACATATATGCACACACACACATATACACACATACACACACACACATGCAAGGCAAATGACTTATCTGCTGTAATAATCGCTTTAGCAGTAAGAGTAACAATTTATACAATAAAATTAATGTTAGTTCTTACCATTGACATTTTGTCTTTATTTATTTATTTTGCTTTTGGGGTCACACCCAGCAATGCTTAGGGGTTATTCCTGCCTCTCACTCAGGAATTACTCCTGGCAGTGCTTGGGGGACCATATGGGATGCTGGGGATCGAACCCAAGGCCGCGTACAAGGCAAATGCCCTACCTGCTGTGTTATAGCTCCAGACCGGTCATTTTGTCTTTAAATCAAAAGGATGAGTAGAATTGTTACAGTTTTAAGTGTATCTGTGAAGATAATTGTGTAACTTCTTTGAATAGTATCTTTTGATTCATATAGTGATCCAAACATATTTTTCTTATATTACTGTAAAAAGTATTGATCACTACTGATGGTATAAAATTTAGCTTTATTTTTATAGCACTGCACTGCACTGTCCTCCCGTTGCTCATTGATTTGCTCAAGTGGGTACCAGTAACGTCTCCATTGTGAGACTTGTTACTGTTTTGGGCATGTCAAATATGTCATGATTAGCTTGCCAGGCTTTGAACTTAGGTGCAGGCGCGATACTCTTGATAGCTTGCTGAGCTCCCCGAGAGGGGCAGAGGAATCGGCTGTGTGCAAGGCAAGTACCCTACCCACTGTGCTATTGCTCCAGCCCTTATTTTTATATTTAGAAAATGCACACATATTTATAGGACCACAAACTGATGTCCAAAGTAGCTGAAAGTGAGACATGTTAGCTTACTCAGGCTCCCTGATGGTGATATGCAAGCTCCTGACCTACATTTCACCAGTTCATTGTGCCAACTCAGTAGTTGCAGATTCCATGAGGAACCTTTTCAGCATTGCCTTTGGAAAGCATCTCAAGTTCTTGGCATCACAACAGCAGATGAATGGCTGCATTGGTGAATGGCAGTGAACTGTGCAAATGGGTCTAGAGAGGACAAGATAGAGTATTTTCTAATTGGAAATGGTGACAGTAGTTACCTCTTGTTATTGGTACATTGTTCTTTTTCATATGGGCCTAATATCATTTTCTGGTAATTCCTTGAGAACACATTGTTTTTGTAATAAACAAAGCTGCATAACATAAGTTACAGTTGGTTTCAGTCAATTCCAGCTAAGAACACTGACTAATAAAATAATTTGTGTAATATTTTGTTTGTTTCCTACTTCATCAATATTTTAAGGATAGAGTCTTATTTATCTTTGTATATTGATGCTCAGAAATAATAGTGGCCTTCCTGAACCAAGTGAAGCTTCACTTGTTTACTTATAATACTCAGAAAATAAGCTCATAGTATAATTTAACTTTTCTTGCAGATTTGCCTTCGGCAGTAACAATCTACAGACTTACATCTAAGCAGACCTGAATTAGCAAAGAACTTAGAGAATTCTAGTTATATTTCGTGTTTACTATGAATCAATTGTGGAAATCTGTTCTTTGGCTTATCAGTGGCAAAATCACATTTGGGGGTTATAAAGCTGAGATGAGACTTAGTCCCTGGAACTAATAATCTGTAAGGTATTATTCAAGGGGCCAGCCAATTTATTTTAATCAAATTTCCAAATTGAGAAATCTCTAACTTGAGCAACAACATCTGTATCTGCTGTATTTCTCATTATTTTTTATGCATTTTCAACAAATATTTTTCTTTTCACTTTTACCACTCTTTGGCTGAAATTGAACTGAATAGCTGGAAAGATAAAGACATTATTTATCTTTCAATTGCATAACAAAGTGCTGTGCTGTTGCAAACACTTGAACTGTCCTATTGCTTTGATTGTAACAGCAATTCGCTTTCGGCATCTTTTTAAATAGTGGAATAAGAAATAGGAAGGCCCTTATTGACCCTATTCTAGTACAGGCCAAAAATAATGACTTTATGTGTGTATTTGCATGTGAGTGCATTAATCACAGAGTAAAGATGGATAGATTATTTGAAATTACCATTGAGGGATGAAACAGGTTTAAAATTCTTAGAGGGAATTGAGAGTTTTGCTTAGAATGTTAGTCAAAGAGTTTTATATGTTTAAAACAATATGAATATTTATGTCTATCAATATAGTATATAGACCATTAAACCTATGGACAACACTATAGTTTTCAAAGTATTTTCACATGCATAGGCTCACGTGAGCTTCACAACAACCCTGTATAATTGGCAACTTTTTGTGTGCAGGTCATAAAAGAAAATGATTTTTTTCTTTCTTGGGTTACACCAGTGATGCACAGGGTTTACTCCTGGCTGATGCATCCAGAAATTACTCCTGGCATGCTTGGGGGACCAATGGGTGCTGGAAATCAAACCCGGATCAGCTGTGTGCTGTGCTATTGCTCCAGCCCGCTGTGCTATTGCTCCAGCCCTGGAAATGAAATTTTATAACATTTATAACATTTCTTCCTACCACTTTATTTGAAAATAACTTAGTGATATATATGAAACTTAAAAAAAAAATGTTTGGTTTGGGGACCACACTCACTGATGTTCAGGGCTTACTTCTAGCTCTGTGCTCAAGGATTAGTTCTTGGTGATCACTCCACAGAGAATCATAGGTGATGCCCTAGGGGTTAATTTTATAGGAAACATGCAAGGCAAGTGCCTTAAATTCTCTCTTCCTCTTGTTCAGTGAGTCTTTTCATAGTGTCCACTCAACATTGCTTTTTGCTCTATTCAATTGAAAGTATTAAAGTTTTTTTTGGGAAGAAATTGTTTCTGTGGTTCTACACACGTTATCATATGTCACTTAATCACTTAATCACTTAATCCCCGTTATTCATCGATTTATTCGAGCGGGTGCCAGTAACGTCTCCATTCATCCTGGTTGCGTGCTAGCGTAGCCCAATGGTATCTGTTCGTTTTAGGAACATGTAGAGCCTCAAACCGATCATTTAGGGTCTTGACGAAGAAGTCTGACCATCTTATAGGTGGGCGTCCACGTGATCTTTTGATGTCTCGTGGAATCCAATCAGTAATGGCTCTAGTCCAGCGGTTGTCTGTAAACCTCATTACGTGTCCAGCCCATCTGATTTTTGATGTCTTGGCAAATGAGACAGCGTCCCTGATTCTTGAGCGTTGACGAAGATCAGAACTCCGGATTCTATCTCTCATTTGAGTGAATTGTGATATTCCAAGCATAGTTCTTTCGATTCCTCTTTGAGAGACCCGAATAGTGTTCTCATCCTGTTTTCGTAGGGTCCAGGTCTCTGAGGCATATGTTAATGCAGGAAGAACAGTGGAATCAAAGAGATGTGCCCAGAGCCAGAGGTTCTTTGTCCTTTTAGTTATTTCTTCAATGCTCTTGAAGGCATTCCAAGCCGCTCTCTTCCTCCTGCGCAACTCAGGTGCCAGGTCATTCATCATGTTGATTTCTCGACCTAGGTATATATAACTGTTGCATTCGGAGATGGTGGTTCCGTTGAGAGTGAATGGAGCGTCAGGAACAAGGCTGTTTCTCATAAACATTGTCTTCGCAAGATTCAGCTGTAGTCCGACCTTTCCACATTCACGGTCAAAGTCGTTCAGCATTTGTGCCGCTTGGTTGATGTTTGGTGTTATTAGAACGATGTCATCAGCAAAGCGGAGGTGGTGTAGTTGCCGACCATCTATCTTCACTCCCATGTTTTCCCATTCCAGCCGTTGCATGATGTTCTCAAGGGTGGCACTGAAGAGTTTTGGTGAAATGGTATCACCCTGCCGAACCCCTCTCTTGATATGGATGATTACTTCTTTGTAGAATGGTGAGATCTTGGTAGTGAATCCGCAATAGAGCTCACGAAGGACCCTGATGTATTGAGTTTGTACGCCCTGATTGGCTAGGGCTTCTATGACCGCTTCCGTCTCTACAGAATCAAAGGCCTTCTTTAAATCAATGAACGTTAGACAGAGTGGCATCTTGAACTCCCGAGATACCTCAATGAGCTTGGTTACTGTGTGGATATGGTCGATGGTACTGAATCCTTTTCGGAATCCAGCTTGTTCACATGGTTGTCCTTCATCTAGTGTTCTGCTAATCCTATTCAGGATGACTCGAGTGAATAGTTTGTAGATGACAGACAATAGGCAGATTGGGCGATAGTTGCCAATGTCGTGGATGTCTCCTTTCTTGTATAGTAGTACAGTCTTGCTGGTTTTCCATTGGGATGGAACCTTGCATTCAGACAGGTAGCGTGTGAAGAGTCGAGCCAATGTATCATATGTTATCATATGTATTCAAGGTAATTCTATTTTAAAGGAAGATTATAAATTTTTTTTACTAAAATATATGAGTTCAACTAAACTTAGAATCATGAGATACACCTTCTATTGTTTTCATATGCTTTTAACATTTTCCAAGGTGAAGAGTAGCTAGTATGAGCACTCACAATTAGCCTGTTGAGCTGTTCGTGAGCCACAGGGAAAGCTTTTCATAGATTTAATACAAAAAATGGAAGGTTTCTTTTTTCCCCATTTATTTATTTTTTAATTGAACCACAATGATATACACATTTACAAAGTTGTTTATGATCAGATTTCAATCATATAATGTTCTGACACCTGTCCCTTCACCTGTGTACTTTTCCCACCACCAGTAGTCCCAGGCACCTCCCCACCTCATCTCACTACCTGTACTATAGCAGACAAGCAGGCACTTTTCATCTCTCTGTCTCTCTGTCTCTGTCTCTCTATCTCTCTGTCTCTCTCTCTCTCTCTCTGTCTCTCTCACTCTCTCTTCTGAAAACTGTATGATAAGGGACCAAAAACATAAACATTACTGAACAATTAGTAAACTGATAGAGAAAATCAAATCAGTCTTAAATTCAACAGATGCAGTTGTGTAACTGTAATTGGTTTCTACACATCTTAATAATATCTGCTTATTTAATGTTACCTACTTATTTTATTTTTATTGTGTAACAAACTTCTTAGAACCCAAAGGCTTGAAACAATAGTTTATCTGTATTGAGAATCCTTTAACCAGCAGTGTAATAGGTGCTTCGTGCCGTTTATTAAAATTAAGCCTGACTTCAACTATCATAGTAAATAGGAGATAAGAAGACAGAATATTCAGCTACAAGCCAAATGCCACATGTCTATAAATGGCTATGTTATAAAAAGGAGCTGAAATATTTAAAAGTTTGGTAAAATGGTATTACTGACCACAGAAACCCCTTCATTCAACAAAGATTCATTTCATAACTGAGTAAATGTAAATAATTGTAATATTTAAGTTAATACTTGTTTAAATTGTATGATAAGAGCCAAGTTAATAGAAGCCTAAAAATAAGCTAATCCTTTCAACATCTTGAGAAAAATCTATTTCTTTTTGGCCCTTTTTTAACCTGGTTAGGGAGGAATCATTTCCCCAGAAGAGTAATTTCTAACTAAAAATTATTAAATTTCTGGCAGAAATGTAAACTTATGAAAAAGGAGGCAACTTGCTATTATTTTACTTTGGTAAAACCTGGGTTTGAGCATTAGAAATCAATGAACTCAATTTTAAACTAAACTTCTATCATTTAAACTATAATAATTTAAGACTTATAAACCTGAGTGAAATCAAGATATAGCTAGTGGACATGTGAAACATTCCAAAAGAAATTCAATATAGAATGAAACTTTGGATATTGAGCAAAGGAAATGGAAATTCTAATATAAAAATATCAAATTATTAATATTTTAAGGATAACTTTAATGGCATAGCCCTTTGAAGGTAATAAAAAAATAAATTTAACCTTATTATGACTGTCCCTGAGAGTACATGCATATGTTGGATGTGGAATATTGCCAATAGCAAAATTAAATGATTATAGGTTTATGAATTGAATTTTATTTCTATTTAATAGAGGTCTATAATAATTTATAAAATAAAATGCAATGGCTAGCAGACATTTTAAATGACTATATCTTTACATAAAATATGTCTTATGCAATTATAAATAGTTATTACTAATCACATAAATGGAGCTCGATGACAATATAAATGTAAAATTTAGTTTAACTATATATTCTGTTTGTGAACCACTAAATAGATCTCTCCTGTCATTTCCCATATACAGAGTCATCTACCTGCATACACGTTTTTGACATTAAGGCAAAAGAATGTAGATGAGAGATCTTTTTGTTATGTTTAATTTTGATTTTGTGGGTAAGAAAAATAGGAGGAATGTAAGGTGTCTTTCAAATTTTGGTCTCGTAATTTAGCTCTATCTTGAAGCTCTAATTTTACCTAATAAAAAAGAAGAACCTGTTTTCATGAATATCTCCATTATCTTTCAGTGTGAAAGCTGATGGCACTATGACATCCAGGAGAAATTCTTCCTGACCTGTTAAATTCCTTTGTACTTCAATTTCTCAGAAACTCAAAACACAACACTATGGCAGAGACATCACCTCTAGGAACTCCTGGATATTAATGGGTGAACTTATGCATGAAATTGGACGCTTTATATTAACAAGGAAGGAGAGGAGTAACATGACTCCTTACTCACTGTAAGCTTGGAAGAAGTAAGGAGGTGCAAATCTGGAAACTTAAAGGGAAATCCTGGTTTAATATGATTATAATGAACTAAAAACAAACATAAAATAATAAATTCATTTTTCAAATAATAAATTTTTTAGAATATTTGTTATTTAATTATCATTTTTTAAAATTAATCACCATGAAATACACAATTGCAAAGCTGTTCATTATCCATCGTCGGGTTTCAGTAATATAGTGTTCCAACACTCATCTCTCTATCAGTGTACATTTCCCACCACCAATGTCCCTAGTTTCCTCCTGCCATCCCCCCAGCCTGCCTCTATGACAAACACTTTTCTTCTCTCTCTCTCTCTCTCTCTCTCTTTCTCTCTCTCTCTCTCTCTCTCTCTCTCTCTCTGTGTGTATCAGGAGTTCTATGTAAATATAAATAAATAAATATACATATATATTTCCTTTTAGGAACTATGGTTTGCAATATTATTAGTTTGAAGGAAAGTATAATATAATTTGTCTATAAATGAGTTCTATGTAAAATTTACCTTCGGTGACCTCAGTAATTTTCCATTTGATTTGAGAGGTGCATTGTAAGGGCATGTGGTCATTCTCATGAGTTTTTTATACATTTATTTGAGATGGGACTGTATTATATATTGACAATTTCTTGTATCTGTGCAGAGAGGTGAATCAGAATGGAAATTAATTCATTAAGAAGTTTACTCTGCCAAGTGATATAGAGAAGAGTGGAAAGATTGAAAGAGGAAACCCTTTAAACTTATATGCCAGAAGTTTTCAAATCTGTTGTATATCAGCATCATCTGGAGAATATTTCAAATGCATATTCCCATGTCAAACCATCAAAATTGCTAAGCTATAAGTTCTAGTGGGGAATAAATGTTTCAGTGATAATTCCCCCAGACGATATAGTATTTCCAAGTTCAGTTTATAGTGAAGACACTAAGGGAAATAAGAAAAAGGACAAGTCATGTGTAATCAAAAAATAAATGAGTGAGTGATGGCATGATCTCACCCTGCCACGTGCATTCAGTGGCCATGAGCTGCTTCCCCTTCCCAGCCTACCGCCCACCCCCCCACAAAGGACACATGAAGGAGGGAACAGGGCCACCAGACTGGTTGGTGATCAGTCACAGTTTATTCCAGTCTAATCTCCCTCTGCTTCCTTCATCTCACCCACTCCCATTCCTCCTGTCTCCCATGTTACTCTCTCCTCTCCCTATGCTCCATCTTTTTTTTTTTTTAGTGAGACACCATGAGGTACAGTTGTAGACTTACAAACTTTCTCGTACTTGGGTTTCAGTTATACAATGATCAAGTACCCATCCCTCCACCAGTTGCTGCCTTAGTCTAGTGCTGAACCTCTAAGCATTCAGGGTAGCAACTACACCTCCATGGGGTAGCACAATTAGCATATATAAAGCCCTTCCTCCCAGGAAAGCTCCTCTAAGACAAAGATCTCCTCCTGCCCGGAGATCTGCTTAAGGGCATGTTTTTATCTAAGGACATACTTATCCTTTCCTGAGATTTACTTACTTCTTAATAATATTAGTCATTTTGTATAGACACAGAAAGAGATACATTAAGTTTATAGGGTGGCTCTCCTAGGAACATTTCACTATAGATCCCAGACTACATTTCTCAGACCAGATCAGTCCTTCCTAACACTAGCAGGGTTCTTGTCCAAGATCATGACAAAATTCATCCACGACCATATCCTTAACTAACAGTTAAGTATAATGCTCTTGGCCTGTCCCATTTCGATGCAAGATAGCTCACAGTTTGCTCACAGTCCTCTCATCAGGAATCTATTTCTGAGGTGCTAGGAACTAAGGGCAACTGAGGCTTAAGTCTAGTAAATATGACAGTGCCCAGAAGTTATTCAGAGTCAATTAACTCACAAGTTACAAAATCACAGCATAACTATCTTTCTATGTTTATCCAAAAAGGACATTGCTCTAAAGTAAGCTATGCAAAGGACATAAGAAAAGGAGAAAAACCATATTTCACTTACAAATCCAAATCTGAAGATATCTGAAGAATTTGACTTTACAAGTTACTTTACAAGTCACTACTTATGGGAAATTAGTGATTAACAGACAGGGAAGCAGAACACAATGGAGAAGTTAAAAATGAATACCAAGGGAATGAGAGTGCTTAGGGAATATTGTGATGGGTATTATTCAGTAAAAGCATCTGTGGCTGAGGAGAAAGCACAAACCAATGTTATCCTACAAAGTCAATAGAACATTCTTCATAGAATAAATGAGGTTTGGTCTTGGAATAGATGGTAATGGAATAGATCAGATATGAATCAATGGTGAAAGTGATGTCGGTGGGCCCCACGGATGACTTCTATGAAGTGGGGAGGAGAAAGACGGTCACTTTCTCCCCAACCGCCCCTGCCACCCGGGACCCAGGGTTACTGGGTTCTTGTCTCGCCTCGCGGAAAGGAATTTCAGGAGTAGACAAGCAGTGAAACAAATAGATTTTATTTGGAGGAATTTTAAGGTGGGGGGGAGGGGAGAGTGAGAGAGAGAGAGAGAGAGAGAGAGAGAGAGAGAGAGAGAGAGAGAGAGTAACATACTCAAGAGAGAACACAGGCTTTTCCAAAGACGGAGAGAGAGCCCCTAAACACATCCTAGCATTAGACATGAAACCATGAAAGTACACATCTCAAGAGGGGAGACGCGGGCAACACATGTGCTCAGCCCACCTGTGCTTGGCCACGTGGGCACAAGCAGCACCTACGCTTGGACAGCTTATATACGCCCTTCCTTTGTTCAAGGTGGCCTTTATAGAGTTTCTCCATTCTGCCCCCACGTGAAGCTTCTTCCCAGGTAAAAGTCCCTTGCTAAAGACGTTTCCAGGGAGGTTGGGAGCAGTGATGGTCTTCTTTGGGCTCAATCACTAAAGTTAATCGGATTAAAGGGGAGGTCCAAAAAGAGGAACTTCATGGGGAGGAGGCCTATATCCTCAGGGTCTGTAGATGCTTTTATCAGGTCTTTGTTTTCTGTATCCACAAGGTGGATCAGTCCTAGAATTCTTCCATGAAACTTTGTTTCATTGCAAAGGGCCTTTCCCTGTCTAACTGCCTACATCAAAAGAAGGTACCTTAGTTTAGTCCTCTCAATTACAGCAGTAGCTCCCATAATTACAGTGGTTTAAATCAACAGAAGCATATTTTTCTTCAATGATCTACAGAATTTATCCATGGTTGTCCGATAGCTGATAGTTCTTCTGCATGTAGTTCAGGGAGTTCTAGGGTTATGCATTATAAAAAAAATTTAACCTCCTTTTAGGCCTTTTTCATCATTTATATACAGCCCAATAAAAGGGAGGTCTACTAGCATCTTAAAACACCTCAGGAGAATTAGATCCTTATTACTTATGCCTATGTTTTGAGCACCTCCAAGAGTGATTCCCAGCACAAAGCAAGGAGTAATCCCTAAGCATCAATGGGTGTGGTCCAAATCTCAAACCATGCCTCACAAAAAAAATAGTGACATATCACCCTTAGAGGTAAAGCATTGGAAAGGAGACAAAAATTTATACTTCTGCATGGAGAGATTTGTCTCTTAACAGAGAGGGTAAGTTTGTGCTGACAGGAAACTACTGTGACATTAGGCAAATAAATTCCTAAATAAAAGTGAATTTTTTGAGTGTTGTTTTGCTTCAGAAGTTACTTCTCTTCCACCATCAACAGATTATTGAATTAAGACACCGCTCTGTATATTCTCAATGGGATGCTACTCTGCCACTAAAATGATTTAAAAAATATATCTTTAGGAACAAAATGCATAGAAGTTGAAGTGATTGTGATAAGTGAAATAAATGAGGAAATAAAAGACAATTACCAGATGGTTTCACTGAAGTGTTGAATATAAATAACTAAATCATACAAACAACAAAACAAAATCCCAGACTTAACTGAAAACTCCAATGGTTTTTAGAAAGTAAGTGGTGTGAGAGGATTGGATGCTTTTGGTGGTGAATAGCACTAAATGTTTGGGGTGTATGAGTGTGTGTGTGTGTGTGTGTGTGTGTGTGTTATTTACTATATCAATATGGAGCTGTAAAGCTATGACTCTGAAACCTTATCATTCTGTAAACAAATGAAGAATAATTCTTAAAAAAAGTGATTTGATGCATTTCTTACTTTTAATGCAATAAATTAATTTATGTGACCACTTGTCATTTCCTGATTTCCATAAGTGAGTGAGCTAGAATTTGTAGTATCATTGCACTTATAAACCTCCTTTGACTTAATCAAACATGAGTTATAAATTTGAGGTCATAAAGATGAGATGACTAATACAAGTGATTAAGTAATATATATAATGCTTATTGGGTCACTTTGAGCTCTAGGATACTACAGTTAAAGAGATGCTACTTGCTCACAGTTGATTTTTTTTTACCTGTTCCCTATAGAAATAAATACTAGAGGGAGAAAGAATTTAGTTTAGAAAAAATCCAGTATTTATATGTCCCATTTTTGTGAAGTTTCTGAGAATGACCAAATGAGGGTCCACCAAAAAGAAAAGATAAAATCCATCTTTAAACCTAGGATGCCAAGGGAAAAGAGGGAATGAAACTAGAAGTTCAAGTCCCCTGAAGATTTAAATTTTGTGAGATAAGTAGGTGTGTGAAGAAGCTAAGAGTAATTTTATTTCTTTTGTTACACATTTGATTTGTGTTCAGAACAATTGGTACTCTCACATAATTAAAGCAGTTCTGACATTTTGGTGTGTTTCATTGTTGGGCTATGCACAGAATGTTCCTACTGTCTTTGTTAATGTATTTTGAATAAAGATGGGTTTTATATTCATTCTGACCTTGTGATACTACCTTGAGCTGTACAACACTGTATAAAAAGATAAAGGAGCTTTACAATGATCAGACTTGGCTAATAATGAAAAAAATGTCTATTGCCAAAGGGAAATGCATTTTTCAGCTCTCTAAATTGAATGACAGTTTAGCCGTTAAAATTATTTTTGTAAGGGCAATGTGGCCTCAAGAAAAATCTGTTATCCTGTAGTTCTTGTGGATATGAACATATTACTCATGATTTGAAACTGTTTTGGGGAAATAAAATTAGTGACATTTGTCAATATTAATCTAATTCTCTCTTGATTATACTCTAAAGAGGAAAAACATGGATATGTGATTTTAAAGAGAAAACATCTAAATGTTTTAACTAGTACATATTTGACTTTAGAATTTATTTTTATTTTTCCCTTCCAAGAATGCTTCCTTACCATGAATGTGTTGTTCAGGATTAAATTAAAGAAACAGTGAACTTGTTTTTTAGTCATAGCTAAACAAGTCAACAAATTCACATAAAATATCCAGAACAGGTTAAAAAATTTAAGGTTTTTGAGTGGCCAACATTGATGTCATCAATTTTATATATTACTATTCAGAATCCCACTTATTTGAGATAATCACATCCAAAAACTTAGCATCTATAACAACCATAAACAGGGTTTATTTAAATCTTGCATTTTTTATAAGGATATATGGATCTTGGATATGCAGGCAGAAGTTTGCAAAGATTATTTTATAAAACTATAGGGACACTCTGATCTGAGAAAGTTCAGTTATTATTTATTTGACCATTATAAATCTCCAGGAAAATACGGTATCCTTGGGGTTTACCACATGAAGCAAGATAGGCACAGTTCCTGCCCTTGTTGTACTTTCTATCAATGCCTAAATCAATATACAGGTAAATAAGTATGTAAATCCACCACCAGAAATAAATGCTATAATAACAAATTATGGAAATTAGTAAGATTTTGTGTTATACATATGTATCAAAAAATGCTTTTTTCATATGAACATTTAAGCATGAAACCTGAGGTTACCTAAAAGAAAATTCTTCTAGAAAGAAAAGGCAGTCTTTTGAAAAAAGCATCAGAGGTATTCTTTTATATCATAGTGGGGACCAGGATTTACTAACACTCTCATTTTGGTATCCCAAATATTTTAATATGTCTTCTCCCATGATTTTAATACACAAATTGGTGAGCAACAATAATAAGATGCAGCATCTTGGGAATTTTACGATCACATCAGATAGTTATGTACAAAAAGTAAAAAGAAATAATGTAAAATCAAATGCAAGAGAAATCAGGCAGGTTAATAACACATAGAACCGAGAGCTCACAGAAGAGAATAGTGTCTTTGCTTTTCATGTTAATATGTTTTGAAAAGAAGGCGCTTCCTCAATCTTGAAAGTTCATGGAGCTAGGAAAATGGGCTATATAGAAGATCCTGAAAATTATCCAACAGTTGCTAAACCTAAAGATTCTGAAGCATTAAGAAGCAAGTTAAATCAGGTTGACTATGTACTGTTGAAAAAAAGTGGGGGATCTTATTTTATTAATACTTCATCCACTGCAGAGTAATCAATTTCCTGAGAAATCTCAATTCCCTAGGAGTTCTGATATCTATGATTACACAGCTGTTTGTGTTCCCCAAACAGATGTGTGATGGAACTGGGAAGAATGGGGAGGGTTCTCTTGAAAGTCAAGTGGTATTTTTTTCATTATTATTGGCTAAAAACCATACATTACTCTGATCTCCTTAGTACTTACCTAATGCTCTTTTTTTCATCTGAGAGTTCTATCCAGAAGATTACATCACATTATTTATTATATTTCCTTTAGACTTCTCTTAGCTATGACAGTTACTCAAATTTTACTTGTTTTTGATGGTCTTGACAGTTTGAGGAATACTTGTTAGGCATCTGTGGATATCCATTATGGGAATTGGTCTGATGTTTTTCTTACGATCGGAATGGAGTTAAGGGATTTGGAGAGGAAAATACCAGAGATAAAGTGCTATTCTCATCAGATCACATCAAAAGTATGCACCATTAACCTGATTTATAACTGTGGACGTTAATCTTAATCACCTGTCTGAGATAGTATTTGTCAGATTTCTGTACTTCAAAGCTATTTTCCTCTTTTTCATACTTACTCCTGAAGGAAGTTACTCGAGGAAGCCCACACGTAAGGAGTGGAAAACCACATTCCATTTTCTTATGGAGACAATATTAAGGTAAATTATTGAAAATGATTCAGAATTTATATATTCTCCCCCATGGTCACTCAATTATATGCTATATCAAGATGGATTCATGAGTATTTATTTTGTGATACCATATCATTGTATACATATTGTTGTTTAAATTGGTTGAACTTAAGGAAACATTTAAAATATTCCTATATTTCTTTGACAAACGCATGTTAATTCAAAAAATTTAGAGCACTTCCTTGGTAGTATCAAATATTCCAGGATTATTTAAACATTTCCCATTTCATACCTAAAGGTAGTTTTAGGACTGAGGATAACTGGGTCACTTTAAGAATGGTAATAAAAACCAATATCAGAGCAATAGGTTAACTCCTTTCTCATATGTTCTTGTGTAAGATTTTTTCACCAGACAACAACCACAAAATATATAGATATTAACCGGTGTATATTGACACATCTACAAATATTTTGTATGTAGCCAACTCCAAATAGTCAATCCAAATATTTTAAGTTGCTATTTCAAACTCTAATCCAATACCAGTGGAAAATTCTAAACTTTTGTGATTGTTGGTCTATAACTTCCCTGCCCAATAGTAAGAAACTTGGCTTGGTTGACCATTTTTCCATTTACTTAATGGTTCACTTCATACCCACACATACACATATAAACACACATAGATTTTTCAGAAATTCTAACCCAGACCTGATTGTGACACCACTTTTTCAACTAGAATAAGATATAGAAAAAGTTTGCCCTCAGTGCTTGTTTATCTAAAGTTCTTTTATTAATCAAAATTTATTCTTTTCTTTTAAGTTGAATCACCGTGAGCTACAGTTACAAAACTTTCGTTTGAGTTTCAGTCATACAATGATCAAACATGCAGCCCTCCACCAAGGTACATTTTCCACCACCAATATCCCACGTATTCTTCCCCCCAAACGCTCCCCCTATCTCTATGGCAGACAATTTCCCTCTTACAATCTCTCTATTTATGGTCATTATGATTTGCAGTACAAATAATGAGAGTCCATCATGTTTGGTTCTTTTTCTTCTTTCAGCCCATATCAAAGGAAATGGTGGTGGTGGTGGTGTGTGTGTGTGTCTGTGTGTGTGTATGTGTGTGTGTGAGTGACTTCTGGACTCTGAATTGCTCACTCCTAGCTTTGTGCCAAGGGATCATTCTAGAGCACTGATGCCTGTGTAGTTGAGGTACCATGAAGACGGAGTCAGGGTGAGCGCATGCAAAGCAAGCACCTTAACCCTGTACTATGTATCAGGTCACTATAACGGACCTTATTTCTACATATAGAATGTTAAAATGGTGTTGGATTTTTTCAGTAACTTTAATGTTTTACCAATTTTTATTCTTACACTTACATCTAAATTCTTCTATAATTGATATACTTTTTTATGACAGTAATACTATATCACTCTTTCAATATTTTCTCTAATTTTTCCCTGAACTTGGACTATGCTATGCCTACGTGTATACTTGTGGTGTTTATCCTGATTGACATTTGCTCAACTCTCTGCATCTAAAATTTGATCTTTTAAGAAAGTTGTTATTCTTAATGACTCAAAAATAATTTTATTCCATTCTCTTTTTTTCCTTTTTGTTTAGTATTCCATTTACACAGAGTTATACCATTTGATGATTCGATAGTTCTCTGTTCTGTGTTTTTTCTCACTTTTTTTTATTCAAACTTTAGTTTGGCAAATTTCTGTTGACTTATCTTCATGCTTTCTGAATCTTCTCTCAAGGGGAATTAGTCTAAAATAAACCATTAGTGTACAAATAAACTGAAAGTCTATAGATAAACTATTGAAGGAATTTTTGCTTTCTGTTATGGTTTTTTGATTTCTAGGAATTCATTTCCACTATGCTTTCTATTTATACTTCTTATATTATTGTGTTTTCTATTTTTCATTATAATTTTATTTTTTTCACAGCTGTTTTATACTGTATTTCTGATCCCAAACTATGTCTAGGTTTTGTTCTTTGCCACTTAAGTGTGTTTTTTTTTTCCTCCTGTCATTTGTAATTTTTAAAAAGCCATTTTAAAAAAGTGACTATGGGGAATAAAAGAAAATAGGACTTCAGTGTGAAGATGTGTGTTAATTGGTATAGGAACTGAACTATGAGTAATGTGTATTACAGCAATATATACAAGAGATTTCAAAATCTAGTGTTCTTATTTTTAGATTTTCTAAACTTTAGTCTTCAAAAATACTCTTTCTCAGAGCAAGTTTGTGTCTTGATATTCTTTTCGCTATAATTCATTGTTATACTAGATATCTTTGCTGGGATATTAATATACAGAGGAGGAATAACATTCTTTAATCTTATTAATAAGTCCAGTATTTTTGTTGGTATGTCTTTACTGACTGTGATTCCACAATACTTTCACTGGTGGCATAATTATTCTCCATTATCTCTTCTTTCATAAATTATCGTGTTCCCAGTCCTTGTACCACTTAGATTATTTTTTATTTTTTTTCCACCTTCAGTGAAACAGAAAGACAGGAAGAGGTTAGAGTGGAAGTATTCCTGTTCCCTTTACGTGACTAGGTCAGCACTCTGGTAAAATCTTTTACTACTAGAGAATAGTCCTTGCTGTGCGTTCAGGTGTATTTTTTAAATTTTAATTCCCCTCACCCCTGCTTGAGATAAAGCCTATGAACGTGGCTCTTCTACTTAACTAGTTCCAGGTGTTTGTTATTATTTGGTTAGTCTATATTTAACCTCAGTAATTCGTTAAAATTACAATTTAAGTGTTCTTCCAGTTTATATATCAAGTAAATTCTGCTTTAGACAAACAAATACCAATTGGATTCTTTCGGTGAATATGTAACTCCAGAATTGGGAGATGGTAGTTAGTTGTGTCACATCAATTCTCTGTTTTATCTAAGAAAGGTCATTGATTTTCTTTTTGTTCATATTTTCTTATATTACTGATCACTTCTAAGCTCTGCATAGTAGGTTCATTCTCATCTTAATAGGATTATAACATTCTCTAAGAAGACAGGAATGGAAAGTCAAATTGATGAGTGAATCCACAGAATGGATAATGTACCTATAAATAATATGACTCTGGTTTATTTATAAAGAGCAGTTTCCTATTTTTGTTTGCCTATTTTTTTTATTTTCCCATTTCTTAGACATTTTTTAGCTGATAAGTTCTAGTTCCATTGTTTTGTACATTGAAGAATTCTGACATCATGGAAAAGTATGAAAACAGACTTTACTTTTTTGTTTGGTTTTTGGTTTTTGAGCAACACCTGGTGATGTAGGGAGCTACACTTGACTCTACACTAGGGCGACAATATGGTGTGCCAGGGATCAAACCCAGCAAAAGCCTTGGCTACTTTACTAGCTCTCTGGTCCCTATCTCTCTTTTATGTATCTTAACCATTGTGCATAGATCAAGAATTCATTTTCTATTATTTAAGTCATAAATATTAGCATTCCTTTATAGTAACATATTCTAATTACCAGTTTGTAATTCTTTATATGTGAACATGAACCAATCTAGGGAACATAATTTTAAATCAATCTGATTCTTCAAAATTAAATAAACTAAGTTTTAAAGTCTTAAAGCACTTTTATATGTCATACCTTAAAATACATTTTCCCCAGAAGATTTTCCTATGAAATAAAGAAGTAAAAGTTACAGGTCAAAGAAATCGTCAGCTGTGTTACTTTGCAAAATAACTATGATTATTAAAATTTTTGCTATTTTTATCATACCTATATTACAGTATTCTTGGCTAATGGTAACTGAAATCTGAAATTACTTTGATAATTTAACTTCATGCTTTTTCCCATCAATATTCCTTCATATAAGTTCTACAAGGACAAAGTACTTTGTTTCACCTTCTGTTCACAGCCAGAAAGAATGAAAATAATTCTATTGTTACTGATTAAATAAATATATGGAGGAATCTGAAAATAAAATAGTGATTATAGATCAAGTGTTTAAATATTTTTACATAATAATTAAAATTTCCCCTTATATACAGGTATTTTGATATCATAACATAGTTTTGATATCATATAACTACCAACATCTTGCAAGATTGCCTTTTCCAAGTAAAAAAAAAACATGCTCTTTTAAGGGATTTAATGGACTTTATTTAATTTTTTTGATAGGTGAAAATTCAAAGAAATATATCTCAACCATGCTGTTAAAGGTCAGGGAATTAAAAAGCAATTTTCTGTTTCATCTTTTTGTGCTTGTAAAGATACAACTCGTCATTTAATATGGTGTGAAAAAAAGTTAAGCCACATCTACTAGACTTATCAAACAAAGATGATTTAGAAAACATGATCTTTTTAGTATGAAAGTCTTTCTGAAAGAAAGATTTACCTCGTCCAACTATCTAGTATATTTCAATTTGTTTTTCTTATTGTTAATGCAAAAAAAAATGCTTTAGATGTTGAATGAAATTATCTTTTCTGCAACAAACCTCAGGCTCTTCTGTTTATTTATTTTTTATTTTTTAAATTTTTTGCTTTTTGGGTCACACCCAGCAATGCGCAGGGGTTACTCCTGGCTCTGTACTCAGGAATTACTCCTAGCCGTGCTCAGGGGACCATATGGAATGCTGCGAATCAAACCCGGGTCAGTCATGTGCAAGGCAAACGCCCTACCTGCTGTGCTATCTCTCCAGCCCCAGGCCTTTCTGTTTAAAATAATTTATAGTATAAGGTTTATTTCCAAATTGGAAAGAAAAACATACTTTTTGATAAAAAGGAGCAAAAATAATATATTGTAAATTCAAATGGCTGACAGATGTTCAAGAAAAAAACACCCAATAAACTCAGTAGATAATATAGGCAGTCATGTAATCTATTTTTTTTATCTTGCCAGAATATACATTTGAGTGTTGAGCTTTGAAGTAACAGAAAATTCTATCCAACAATTATTAAAATGCCTTAGAGATTACACTACACGAATCTATATATACTACTCTACATAACTGAACACATTTTATTAACTTAGATCTTTTCACAGACCTCATTGTTGCATTTAACTCTGATATTATTTATAGAAATACCATAGATTGGTTTTGAAAGATTAGGAATTTCTAACTTATTGTGTTTTTGATTTATTACACACTGAAAAGTTACCCAGACTCAGTAACAGCGAAATATTTGACCTACTAAAAGAGCAAACATACATAGTGAATGAGTTTTCCTAATGTCTGTAAATTTAGAACACAATCCCTGAATAACAAAAAGAATCTTGCTTTCCCTTAGTAAATTTGCTAGAGTGACATGTAATATTGACAGGTCACATGTGCCTGGATTCTAACATTTTTAAAAATAGGGGCTCTACCCCAGTGTACCCTAGGTTTGCTGCTGGCTATGTGTTCAGGGAGCACTCCTGGTGGGACTCAGGGGACCACAAGTGGTGCTGGGGTCAAATGCATATAGGAGAGCACCTTATCCACTATGTTCCTTCCAGCCCTCTAACAATTTTGCACCACTAAGTATATTTATCCAAGAGTTGAAAGAGTGTTTTATTCAAGCCCAGGCCACATATTAAGAGTCTCTTTTATTAATGTCTGCATTATAGGCAGACATTAAAATGAACACTATGAACAATTGGAAATGAAATTAGTGGACTGAAATTGTTCACACCATTACTTAAAGTTGGGTTGTAAACAATTCATTTTTATAGAAAATAGAATAATTTTTTACCTGAAAGATTAAAAAGTTCTGCAAATGCAAATTTGAACAGCAAACTGTGTTGAATTTTAAAGCAACATTTTACTCTCAGACATTGTATCTCTGAAATAATTTTTTTAATCTTTTATTATTTTGTCTACAGTTATTTTAGGCCTTCCATAAAGGCTTTGTCTGGAAAACTAGCATTTTGAAATGGAAATCATATCTTCTTGGAGCAGCAGTATCACTCTTTTTAATTTTCATGTATTAATATAAATTATTTTTTAAACTCCTATTAATGTGAAATCATTAGTGATGATTAGTGACATACTAATGACCAAACATTAAAGATAAAAACATAGTAGCCAACTTCCTACTATAACATTAATTTTCTTTAAAGAAAGAATCTCATGGTATATAATAGGTGAATGCTTCAAAAGATAATTTCTTAAAAATGCCAACTTTTTATATTCTCCTTTTAACGGAATGTTAGGAGAAAATATGGCATTTTACAATGCAAGCCATTTTAAACAGATGGGCTATGTCAATCTCCAAGACAGTTTCTCTACTAGTTCCTGTAGAAATCATAAATGTGCCAGAAATGATGAGGATTTCACCCTAACAGAATATAATAAACATGGTGCATTTTTTCATTTTGGGAGAAATATAATCATATAAATAGCTGTACCTTACATGCTCTTTCCTATTGACCAAATATGCAGAGTTAATAGTTAATTGTGATTCCTTTAGTGCATATGCTTTTACAATTAGTATTTCCAAGATCACAAAAATATGCTGTTTCCTACCTTAAATTCATAGATTTATTTAATATTTTAAATTTTTTACATGTGGATAAATGGAGACTCAACTGACCATCTTGTTTCTTATTTTACTGTAAAGTGAGAGGAACAAGGGAGAGAATATCCACATATTCCTCCACCATGTTTCCCACCAATCAAATTTGTAGGTTGATCTTCCTTTGTTCTCCCCAGAGGTGAAGCAGCCATACTCTTGTCTAGACCCAATCACTTCACTTGTGTGCTAGACCTCAACACCTGTTGTTCACTTGTGGGAAACACTGTATCAGCTATCACTTTTCTGTCTGTCATCATTAATTTTTGCTTTCTGTGGATCACACTTTATTTTTCCAATCACAAAGGAAATAAAATTCTTATTCAAAAACCCCAGTTTGACTTTCAGGGCACCATGCATTCCAACCCCCCCCCCCCCCTTTGCTTGTTCCTTCATTTTAATTGGACCATTTTGTGCCTTCATTACCACTTAAATGTCAGTTTCTGCAAGTCTTGGGTGTTTTGCTTTTCTCTACTGCACTCACTATCCTCCATAGTCTCCTCTGGTCATAGTTTTAAAAATCATCCACATGGTAACTATTTCCAAGTTTACATTTCCTAGATATCTCTCTATTGAAATCCAGCTGACCATTGATCAATTCCAACTGGATCTCTAATAGACACCCCAAATCAAACAGTTAATAATTGAACTTTTGCTTGTTTTCCCTCTTAAAGTCTATTCCCCCACAACCCATCATCCTTTTCAGAGTAACTTCTTCCTTTCAGATTCCAGAGCAAAAATATATAGAATCATTTTTGACTCTTCTTTCACTCTCACGTACCACTTGCAATTTATCAGAAAACATGGTATTACATTCTAAATATATCAAGAATTCAATACTATAACAATATTATCCTGCTTCTTCACCTATCTTAGGTACCATAATTTCACTCCTACACCACACTAATTGTCTTCCAACAGGTTGTGCTGGGAACTCCCTTTCTTGGAATCTGTTCTCAACACCACAGTCAGAGTGATTATTTAGACATGTATGCATCTTGTCATTCCTCTACACAAAAGCCTTTAATAATATCTTATTCCTCCAGTATAATCAGAAGTCTCTATATAGATATATGTAAATAAAACTATGGTTAAAATTATACAACAATCTATTCAAATGTCTAAGCTATTGTGGAAGAACATGGTCAATTTATAGGCTCACTTTATCTTTCTTAGAAATAAAAAAGAAGCCATTCTACTTCCTAAGAATTGAAGAACAAATAAGCCTTTCACTGTTCCAGAGATTGGAAGATGATATGGGGAGACTGTGTATTTGAGTTTGTCGTGTGTTTTGGGTAGATTTAAAAACATAAATAACTTAGACTTATTTAGTTAAATCATATCTACAAACCTTACAAGTACATAGTCAATTTTATTTTAGTTATGAAGACAGTAACCTCAAGTAGAGCAAGAACTAAAATTCATATAGCTCCCATTCAAGGTTCTCAAACATTAATTGTTATAATTGAAGAAATTAGCAGGACCCAGAACTTCCCGGTCTGAGTAAAATAGATTAGATTTTTAAGCCAAGAGTTATAGGTGGTATCTTTCTTACTTTGGATTGATCTGTAAATTAAGAAGATTAACTAGAGAATAAAAAATTTCATAGTACCACCTGCATATTAATTAAATACTTAAATTATAGCAAACCCATGCTTGATTAGTGGACTTGTAAAGTCTTTTATAAATTTCATCAATTTGGCTTCATTTCAAGTCATTTTTCTCTTTTATTATTTCTTCCAACTCATTTCTTCTCTTCTTTGTCTCTCGCACAAATATTCTGTAAACATCCCTATGGAAGCTTTTCTCATAAATGTGTACCTACACAAAAAACCAATATACAGTTTTGCAAGTTTTATAGATGAAATTCTTCTAGACTGAGTTAAGGGGTTAAACTTTAGTATCCTTAACATTGTTCCATAAATCAACAAGTCTGGTTAGATATTTTGTTTATTTCCTTATTATACTGAAAGAGGGGAAAAAGCCAATTCTCTACATATTAACCAGTCATTCAAAGTTTAGTTTATGGACCACAGAGCTGAGGAATTTTCTGAAATTCTTGCCTTTCTCGTCACGTGGTATTGATCAAAGGTCATGTGTTTACAGGAAGTAATACTTCATATTACGCTATTAAACCTCTGGCTTTTGGAGCTCCACATCTAAGACTTTCAGTTTTCTTCTGAGCAGAAGTTAATATGAGAAAAACATAGTGTTCTTCTATTTAGACTACTTTTATTCTAAAATCTCTACTGAATATTTCCAATTTTCAGTAACAGTGAAAGAGAAAAATGCAGAATCAATCTCCAATTCAAAAAAAAAAGGGGTTTTGCATGGCCCTTGCACACATCACTTTATTATTTCTTCTATTTGTCTCTTGTAACCTGAGACGGCTTAAAAGGGTATAGGAAATAATACAGAGGAGTCAATAATGTGTCTTCAGGTAATGATTCAAAATAAAGAGATTAGTTAATCTCTTTTTTAGCTCTTGCCTCATTATATAATAGTTATGTGTTTACATATCTGTTTCATCACTAGAATTTCTTCATTTCGAGTTTCTGCAACACAAGGCTCTAGCATTTTATCACCAAACTCTTAGTCAATTTAATTTAGTGTAATTTAATTTGCATTGTTGAGTTGAATTTATTAGCTATTGTTTCTATTTCAGTCAAAGTTCCCAGAAAAGAGAGACTGAGATAGAACACAGTGTTTGCTTATTAGAGAATGTTCTTGGGACCAGAAACCATGGTATTGAAATAAAGACAGCAATAGTAGCAGAGGGAGAAACTGAGTTCAATGAAGCTCTTCTTCAGTCTCCACTTGAGTCTCAAAACTGAGATGGTCCTTGAGACCATTTTGGAACTGTGGTTCCAGTCATAACCCCTGCATTAGCTAGTCATGAGATACAGTCGGTATGTAGAGATGCCCCAAAAAAGGAGGATGTAACCTTGAATAAGGAGACCCTCCATTTGAGGGTACATTTCAGAAAGGATGTCCTGAAGTCCTAAAGGGAACACCTGAACAGGACAGTGCACTGTCCAGTATTGTTTGATAAGGGTACTTCATCAGACAGTGTATTCGAAGTTCCCTATGTAAATACATACTACATTATCTTACAGTGCTAACAAAACAGGATCTGTATTCAATAGCCTAATGGACTCATGTAGTTTAAAACTAGAAATCACTACATAGCTTGGAGTTTAAGAGTTTTCTGAAAGAAAATCAAATCAAATTTTATTTTATTCTGTAGCACTGTAGCACGATTTGCACAAGTGGGCCCAGTAATGTCTCCATTGTGAGACTTATTGTTACTGTGTTTGGCATATTGAATATAACACGGGTAGCTTGCCAGGCTTTGACGTGTGGTTATTTTATTCACTTTGTTATAAATCAAATTATTTTGTAATTTTTAATCATACCTTCAGGACTTAATATAAAATTGATTTCCTATATTTTACAAATCTCATATTTTCATTCTAACATGTATTTACATCCATAGTTATTGAATTGTGTGGGTAATTTAAACTTCTCAGTTGGGGCAACAGTTTCATTGCATTCTATCTATTCAGAAATAGTTTTATGTGATCAAAAGCTAAGAGCTAAATAGAATTTACTCTGAACATAAATGTTATGCAAAATAAATAGAACCAGAAATAAAGTGACTGTTAGTTTTTTTAATAGACTCTAATAAATGAAAATGTGTTTGAATTGACCTATCATTTAAACTGACAATACTAATTTTATGAATGCCATGCAAATGTATTTTTAATGCCACATAGTTCATTTAAATTGTTTCCATATTTTTTCTTCTGTCTTTAAGATGAAGATTTTCAAAAGTCTGAAATAAAGCATATGTCTGATACCTTTTCTCAAATATTCAGATGTAGAAAACCATTTCATTCCTAACTAGCAATGCCATGACTGCTTTAGGCCAGGTAATTTAATGGAAGCAAAAACATAAAAAAATATATAAAACAAAGATGCCAATAAACTATTTAGTTTAGGATCTGAAAAGATAGCTCAAAAGACTAGAGTGCATGCTTTGTATGTGGCATCCTTGGGTTTGATCCTGTACCATGCTGACCCACAGGAACCACTAAATCCTTATGTCTGGAATCTTTTGCACCATGGGGTGTGGCCCAGACACCCCAACTCAATCTTCAGGGATTAGATTGCCGAATCCAATAACTCCTTGTTCATGCTCCTTGAAACTTTATGTTTAGTTTGAAACACTGTGTAATTGATTTATTCTCTCTGAATAACCACAATGCCTAGTTACCTGGAATTTGTTGTTGGTGTCATAATCATACT
The DNA here is from genome assembly GCF_029834395.1 of Sorex fumeus. NCBI lineage: Eukaryota > Metazoa > Chordata > Mammalia > Eulipotyphla > Soricidae > Sorex > Sorex fumeus. The sequence continues at coordinate 65,279,503 of NW_026606059.1, forward strand.
CACTTTGACTCTGGCATTGATCAGGCTCTAAATGGGCTGCATCTTTCAAAACTCTTTTACTTACTGTCTATAAAGCTCTATTATTAATGTCTCAGCCTATAGCTTTCTGACTACTTGACCTATTATTTGCAAATATTTTTTGTGCGTGCAGCTGAACAATTTTTTGAATGTTTATATCAAATGTTTATTACACTTGAATAGATGCGGCTCACTACCATTTCTATCGTTGTTGTCTACACACCAACATTCAATTATGGTGAAGGAGAAATTGAGAAGTTATCATGGAGCTGGAGAAGTTCTATAAAGAAGACCACACTTTCTTCAAGATCATTGTCGGTGATTTTAATGCCAAGATAGGACCGAGAATTCCACATCGGGACCCATGGCCTAGAATGGAACATACTGGGTGAGAGACTGTCTGAGTTCATCATGGTGATCAAGACCATCCATGGTAACTCACAATTCCAGAAGGCTGAAACTAAAAGTTGGGCATGGGAGTCTCCTGGTAGATGTTCCACAATGAAATTGACTACATCATATTCAATCAACGGTCTTGCTTGACATTGTCGCTGTTGTCCCAAAATTCCAAACAGAATAGCACCACCGTCTTCTTCATGCAAAATTCTACTTCACAGAGTGGGGACAAGGGGCTGCAAAGTTTAATAACAGAACTCCCAGAATGACCAACAACTGGGAGCTCTTTGGCAGTATTGCAGCAACATGGGAAGATGCCATCATTGACAACATTGACAAGGAATACGATCCACTGGTTTAGCACCTCCATGATTATGCAAGGAATGCCGAGAGAGAGAGAGAGAGAGAGAGAGAGAGAGAGAGAGAGAGAGAGAGAGAGAGAGAGCCACAAAAAGACGCCTGTCTTCGAAAACTCCCGAGCTCATTCACGAACATGGTTTGGCACAAGCCTCAGGCAACCACAAACAAACCTGAGCTTGCAAAGCAGTACAGAGAAGCAATAAAGGAAGACATCAAAGAGAGAAGACCAGCAGTGCTGAGAAATGCTGCAGAAGCTGGGAAAAGGATTCGCAAAGCCCGCCTGTCCTTCGCCAATTATAAGATCAAGATGACTGTACTCCAACCTCCTGATGGATCTATTACATCTTCCAGAAGGGCAATGGAGAAGATTACCAATGACTTCTACTCTGATCTCTTTGATAGCCACATCCACCTGCCCACATACCAAATTCCGCAGGATGGATATGTCGTTCCCAAAGTTCTCCCTTCCGAAATCCAACATGCCATTTCGTCGGTAAAGAAGCAAATAGCACTCAGCACAGACAAGGTCAGACCCAAACACCTGAAGAATCTATCATCAGTACTCATCAATAAATTGACTTGGCTCTTCACATGCTACCTGTCTGAATGCAAGGTTCCGTTTCAATGGAAAACCAGTAGGACTGTACTACTGTACAAGAAGGGAGACATCCATGACATTGGCAACTATTGCCTGATATGCCTGTTGTCTGTCATCTACAAGCTGTTTACTCGAGTCATCCTGATTAGGATTTGCAGAACACTGGACGAAGGACAACCATGAGAGCAAGCCGGGTTCTGCAAAGGATTCAGCACCATCGACCATATCCACACGGTAACCAAGCTCATTGAGGTTTCTCGGGAGCTCACGATGCTGCTCTGTCTAAGGTTCATTGATTTAAAGAAGGCCTTTGATTCTGTTGAGACAGAAGCGGTCATCGAGGCCCTAGCCATACAGGGCATTCAAACTCAATATATCAGGATCCTCTGTGAGCTGTATTGCGGATTCACTACCAGGATCTCACCATTCTACAAGGAGATGATCATTGATGTCAAGAGAGGGGTTTAGCAGGGTGATACCATTTCACCGAACCTCTTCAGTGCCACCCTCGAGAATGTCATGCAATGACTGGAATGGGAAGGAATGGGAGTGAAGATAGATGGTCGGCAACTACACCACCTCCACTTTGCTGATGACATCATTCTAATAACACCAAACATTAATGAAGCGGCATAAATGCTGGCTGACTTCGACCGTGAGTGCGGAAAGGTTGGACTACAGCTGAATCTCACAGACAATGTTTTTGAGAAACGATCTTGTTCCTGAAGTTCCATTCATTCTCAATGGGACAAACATCTCTGAATACACCAGTTATGTGTACCTAAGTGGAGAAGTCAACATGATGAGTGACCTGGCACCTGAGTTGAGCAGGAGGAAGAAAGCAGCTTGGAATGCCTTCAATAGCATCAAAGAAATAGTTAATAGGACGAAGAACTTCTGGCTCTGGGCACATCTCTTCAATTCTACTGTTCTTCCTGCATTAACATACGTCTCAGAGACCTGGGCCCTACGAAAACAGGATGAGAACGTTATTTGGGTCTCCCAAAGAGGAATCGAAAGAGCTGTGCTTGGAGTATCACACTTCACTCAAATGAGAGAAAGAATTTGGAGTTCTGACCTCCATTGATGGTCAAAAATCAGGGATGCTGGGGCTGGAGCGATAGCACAGCGGGTAGGGCGTTTGCCTTGCACGCAGCCAACATGGCCGACACAGGTTCGATTCCCAGCACCCTATATGGTCCCCCGAGCACCGCCAGGAGCAATTCCTGAGTGCATGAGCCAGGAGTAACCCCTGAGCATCGCCGGGTGTGACCCAAAATGCAAAAAAAAAAAAATCAGGGATGCTGTCTCATTTGCCAAGGTGTCGAAAATCAGATGGACTGGACACATAATGAGATTTGGAGACAACTGCTGGACTAGAGCCCTTACCACTTAGATTCTACGGGACATCAAAAGATCGTGTGGCTGCCCACCTATGAGATGGTCAGACTTCTTCGTCAAGGTCCTGAACACTGGGTTTGAGGCTGTTCGTGTTCATAGAACAAGGAGTTGCCATTGGGCTACACTAGCATGCGGCAGGGATGAATGGAGACGTTACTGGTGCCTGTTCGAGCAAATCGATGAGTAAAGGGATGTCAGGTGATCAAGTGATCAAGTGATATCAATTGAGTTTTTGTAGCTTACAGTACTAGGAATAGTGGTTTCTCATGCACATAATTTCCACGCCATACCTATCAGAATTATTATTTGCAAATCTTTAGTCTAAAGTATCTGCACTGATTCTGTAATAGCAGCAGTGTTTTGTTTATATTTCTATGATCCTGCTTCCATGATCTTATTACTCACCCCTGTAAATACTCTTTTTTCTTTTTTAAAAAGAAAATTAAAATACAATTTGAAAAATACAATTAAAAATAATTGTATTTATTTGATTTATGCAGAATTCAAATATCTCATTGCCCTTCAATATAATTTATCTTGTTTACTCTTTAAGAATGCTCTGGATTAATATTTTTTTGTTTTGTACATCTTTTTTTATATACAACACACAAAAGTTACCCAAGCTTACATCTGGCTCTGTGCTAAGGGATTACTCCTGGCTGGTTTGGGAGACCATATGAGGTGCTGGAAATCAAACCCAGGTTGGCCACCTGCAAGGCAATCTCCAACCCACTGCACTATCTCTGTGGCCTACTTACAGTTAAAATTTTGATTCACTGTAGTGAGCTTATTTTATATCCTAGAGTAAATACTGTTCCTCAGAAGTAAGAATGATAATATAACATTGCATTTCTATTTTCTATGTTTATTGAGTTTTCTCCTGTTATTTATAGTAACATGTCAATCATTGAATATTTGAAAGCAGAGTAATAGCGTTATTTCTTTCATATCCAGTCCCTTATTTTCTCTGAACGTCATTGTTATTGGAAGACAGCGGCCTTCCTAGAGGTCTCTAGGAAGTAAAGAGTTAACCAGGGTTGTAACCAAAAGCTGTGTTAAAAAAAAAAAGAAGAGATTGGCTGTGGACAGGAGCTCAACAATCAGCAACAATCATTGAGATTCATGAATGTAAGAGAAACACTTGCATTGCCAAGGAAAAATTAAAAATTGTTTCGAGTTCAGACAAACTATTAATGCATATGTAATGTGGAAGCACAGAACTCCTGGTAAGAACTAGCCTTAGGCAATATTCATTTTAAAACAGAATACTTTATATTATGATTCTACAAATAAATGTTGTCTAAATATTTTTGTTAATTGCAGAATATTTCACGATAATAAGGATCATCAAGTGTTGAAAATGTAGTGATTCATTTGACATTGGAAAAAAGAAAGAACATGCATTTTAAACAGAAGAATTAAGGCTTCTCTGGGATTGAACTACATTCACACCTTGGAAATCAGCAGATATCAAGGGCCCTCAGTTTACAGAATGTAGGCAAAGTTTTCCTGACAATTTTTTTAGCACAACTAGAGCACACAGAAATTTTTTTGGCGGGGGGAAGTGGTGCAGTTGGGGCCATACCCCGCTGTGCTTACAGCTTACTCCTGTCTCTGCTTAGGGATCACTCCTAGTGGTAATTAAGGAACCAGAGAGGCTGCCTCAAACAAAACCCAAGTTGCTGCATAAAAAGCTAGCCTTTTACCCACTGTACCATCTCTCTGGATCCAGCACAAAGGATTTCAATTATTTTTCTCCTTCACAAATTGCAGTACCTGCAGATACTTCACATAATGTTTTACATATAAAATGTTCCATGAATGAGATCTTTTGAGAAGATGAATACTTATTGTTTAGTTATGAAATATATTTCTGTATGTATAGACTAGATACAGTGGAAAAGTTGTACACAGCTTTATTCATTCAATTAATATGTAGTGAAAAATTGTTAGGTAGTGTTTTTAAAACAGATATTAAGTATTTTGAACTTGCCAGGAAAATTACTTTACATTGTGGTGTTTACATTATGAGTGGGTATAGCAATAAACACACATACATACACACTGTAATACTCACCAATTTCTCACATTATAATGAGGGTAAAGTTGGTGAGAGGACAGGAGGAATTCCTGTTCTATTTGGGCTGATTGAGGACTTTCTGAAACGGTGACACTTGCCCTTTATAATGAGGAGACATCTATTTGAAGAGCCATGAGGCATAGTAGTTCCAACAGAAAGAAAGTAATTTCAAACTCACTGTGACTGGAAAAGACTTCTGAGTAATCAAAAGGAGGCTATTGTAGGAAGGGGCTGTCAAATGTGGGAAATGTAAGTGGGATTTAAGGGAGTCATAGAGCCTTGCCCAAGCAAGACATGTGCATTAGAAGTTGCAATAGAAATCAATCAGCTAGATTTTAAGAGGGGAGGTGCATGGTTTAATATGTAATGTCAAAAGTCATTCTGTCTTCATCATGAGTTTTTTGCCCACATATAGGCCAGAGATGGTGATGCTGTGAACTAAGTTCCAATGGTATTAGTTTTTTGTTTATTTGTTTTGAAGGATTCTCCTAACTCTATTGGGTAACTCCTGGAGATGGGGGCCATTCAACTACTCACTAATAACAGATAAGTCAATGAAGACTCTGTGTATGTGTATGTGTGTGTGTGTGTGTGTGTGTGTGTGTGTGTGTATCTTTGTGTCTGTGTCTGTGTGTTCTCACACATAAAAATTTAGCCTTGAGGGCCTAAGAAAAAGAACAGCAGGTAGGTATTTGTCTTGCATGCTGCTGACCTGGACTCGATCCTGGCATCCCATGCGGTCCCCCAAGTCCACCAGGAGTAATTCCTGAAAGCAGAGTCAGTAGCAAATCCTTAGTGCTGCCAGCAGTAGCCCTTTAACCAAAACCAAGACCAAACAAACAAAATTTCAGCTAAGACAAATGGATATTGAAGGGAGGGGAAAAGCAGTTAGATTCTCATTGTTTTGGGTTTTTTTTTCTTTTAATCATGAAAACTTTTCCTAGAAGCTCTCTGACTGCTGCCTATTACTTCTAATTGAACTGAGGTAGGCTATATACCCAGCACTAGATCAAATACTGAAAAATTGAAACTAAATTACCAATTTTAAATACTAACTCAAAATTTGAATCTAGGGTAATTTCTCTATAGTATTCCTACAATCCAAAAAGAGAGAATTATTTGCCACACTAGATATAATGAGATCCCCATAAGTTTCCTGTTAGGCCTTCAAATATGAAAAGTAAATTCTATATTTGTATAATAGTTATATGCCAGGATAAATAGAATACCTAGCATATAGTTAACACTCTATATGTAAATATACAAAAAAATAAAAAACAAGAAAGCCTATTCCAAAGTATGAGAAAAGGAGAGATCATTGAATTAAGTCAAGAAACAATAGGAAAATAAGAAAAACTAACTTTTAAATTTTAGTTGAAGCCACGACCAGTGGCAATGGGGGTTGGGGGGGGACCTCTAAAGTCAATCCCAAGGTATCCATCAGAGCTACACCGAGTAGTTCTTAAAGAAACTGTGAGGGCTAGGGATTAAATTCAAGTCATGTCCTACCACCTAAGTTTTCTTCCAGGAGATAAGTTAATAGCAGACCACTTTAATAGCCGCTTCTCAAACTATCACCATCACAGAACATCTTTATCTTTCTTGGTCTTTTACAATCTTTTAACATAATACTTTCAATATAACTTTATTTCTAGTTCTCTCCATATTTTGTCAAGTTTATGTATTCCGTCTTGTCTTTTTTTCTTCTCCAACTAAAGCAGAATTTATAGTTATTTCTGTAACTTTTTTTGTTCATTTGTTTGTTGAGGGCCCTATCCCTGGAAGTGTCTGTGTCAAGGGAAAGGATAGTTACATGGTGACAAGGATCAAATTTCAGCTTCCTTCAAGCAAATACATACACTCTAGCCCATTAAGTTATTTCCCTTACCCCTTAACTATTCTTTCTTAGAGAAAGAAGCTTTCCTCACTGAGCTTCTTCTGGATTAATTCAGACCCATGTCAATCCAACTTCCCTAATTTAATTAACTCAGTGACATAGCACTGCAAATGATTATTTAAAAACATATATTTATCTGTTTCTAGTCCACTAGAAATAGATGTTTCCTATCACATTACACCCTTTATTTCTGCTCAGGATTAATTTTTTTGTGTTCTATACCAGTGTCTTGTACTCCTAGAAGAATGCACCTGAATCATTTTTTCCCCTCAAATCACCTTACTTAGAATATCCTCACAAGTTTTCTCTTTCCTTTTGGCTCATGATGAAATTATATCTTGTCATCCTGATGGAGTTCTCCTAGGCCTAATCCCAATGGTTTTTGAGAATATCTTCTCGGGGTTCATTGTGATACAAGAAGAAATCAGTTTTTGCTATTTTAAGCCACTGTTTGAATTTGCTTGTTACCAAAGCAAAACATAGTCTGTTCTGCTTAATATAATGACTTCGTAAAGCTTTACATTTAATACTCTTCTTGACATTTCTTCATTGGGCGTTGCCATTCTAATACTTCTTATCTTTACACTATAATTATTTGTTCTAACTTTTTAGCTTTTATTAGAGATTACTCTTTTTTTCTACTAAGATTCTTCATTTTTTACCACCAGTGCCATAAAATACACTATGATTAGAAAAATATCTAACATCAATTCTTCAGCTTCTGTTTAAACTTAGTATCTCTAAAGTCTATAAATCTATTAAGTCTGTAAAGACATCTCCCCAAGAATTTAAAGTCACATGTATAAATGCTATCAGCATTTTAACCTGGACATTTTCTTTGACTTCAGTCTTTTCTAATTATTCTCATGAAACAAATTACTTCTCTTGAATTCCATCTCTTTGTAAATGTTACTTCAATCTATCCATATCCAAAACCCAAAATCTGGAAATAATCATAGTTTTATTCCTCTAACTCACTCCAAATAGCCTATAATTATATAAATTCTACACCTGAAATAGTTCTTTTATCTTCTTCTTTGCCTGTTCCCCTTCTGAGACAGCATGAGCCTATGTTTTGTCAATTTCAATAGCCTCTGAACATCACCATCCCCCATTCAATACATACTTTAGTGATGTATTGAATGATATTCATAAAATGTTAAGGCATATAAATTTCATATTTTTAAAAAGTCTTAAATGCTCTTTCCAATAGCACGGAGACTATATTTCTAGCTAGCATAAAATGTCCATCAGGGACCATTTTTGTCTTTTTGGCACATTCTAGTAAAATTTGTAGAAGTTGTCTTTGACTTTTTTATACATTTATGACATTTCCTCACTTGAAATGTCCTTTAGCTCTTCCTGAGGCACTGCTGTGGCCATTCCTTATCTGCTTTTAAAAAGACAAAAATGAATTATCTCCCTCTGCAGATCAGAGATGATTTACATATAATATTTACTGAGCAGCAGAATCTCCTGCTTTCGAGCCAGGCTGTCTTCACAGGGGCCCCTCGAAGGGAGGCAGGTTGATTTTTCCTCTCTGCCCCAAGTGGAGCCCCGGCAGCCGAAAACCTCCAGAACCCAACCACAGTCATGCTCAAGGCCACTCTCCACATGCTCTGACAAGCCTCACACAAAAAGGAACCAGTAGAGGAACCAGGTTGCGGGACCTGGGGCTGAGATCTCCAAGCCTGCTCGGATCAGGACTGGGCCTCCTCTACCCAGATGCCCCATTTTCCAGTAGCTTGGTGGTCACACCCACAAACCGCCCCCTGCGCCATGTAATCTCATCAACAGCCAAGATCCAGCGACTATAAAACAAAGCTCCCAGAAGAGAGTGATGTGGTATTTCCTGGAGCTCACCGCCCCCAAAGCCTTTGTCCCTCTTAGAGAGGCTGGCAAGCTACTGAGAGTTTCCCGCCCATACAGCAGAGCCTGGCAAGCTACCATACTTACTCTATATGCCAAAGACAGTAACAATTATGATCTTCACTCCCCTGACCCTTAAAGAGCCCCCAATATGCCATCGGGCCACACTAGCATGTGACAGGGACAAATGGAGATGTTACCGGTGCCCACTCAAGTAAATCGATGAACAATGGGATGACAGTGACAGTGACAGTGACAGTGACAGTGATTTACTGAGTAACTGCTACCTGCATTAGTTTCCTAGTAGCACTGCAGCACTGTCCTCCCGTTGTTTATTGATTTGCTTGAGCAGGCTTAGTAACACCTCTATTGTGAAACTTGTTGTTACTGTGTTTGGCATATCGAATACGTCACGAGTAGCTTGCCAGGCTTTGCTGTGCAGGCGAGATACTCTCGGTAGTTTGCTGGGCTCTCCAAGAGGGGTGGAGGAATCAAACCCGGGCCGGCCAGGCAAATGCCCTCCCCACTGTGCTAGCTCTCCAGTCCAGTTTCCTAGTATTGTGGTACAAATTATCCTATCCTTAGTGACATAGAATAACAGAATTTCCTTCTCTTACAAATTCTGGGCGGTTGGAATTAGTGGTCAGCAGGACCATGCTCTCCAAAGCTCTAGAGAATAATCCTTCACTGCTTCATCAGAGCTTCTGGTGATTACTATGCCTTTGCCTTTCTAGATCCCATGATGTATTACTTTGGTAATACATTTATTCTCCATATGTATCTCCTCTTTGTCTGTGAAGTTATAGGTCCTCTTCTTTTCCCCATAAAGTCATTAGTTATTTCATGTAAAGCCCGTTCTAATTCAGAATGGTTGATTTTTGCCTTGATTATTTCTGCGAAGAACATTTTCAAAGAAGGTTTTATTCATAGGTACAAGGAGTTAGGGATGTACCTATGTGTGTGATGATCTATAATGCATTGCATTCAAACAATTTGAGAGAGCAGAGTAAAGCACATACAACAACATTATACCAAGCACTTGGCATTGCATGAGACTAAACTGTTTCAAACAGCCTTTTTGCCAGATCAAACATCATTGGTTCTTAATCATTTCAGATGGATCAATCTAATTCTGAAACAAACAATATTCACAACTGGATACTACTATTATGATCATTTTAATGAAAGGCTACTGGAAAGGCCACTTAACATGTTCTTGGTTATCAATTTAATAAGTGATGGAATGAAATTTCAAACCTACTGAGAAACTTCAACATTTTTTTTAACCATTTGAAGGTCACTTCTTTTTGGCCATATTAAATTTTTATGTACAAATATATTGCTTCCTTTATAATATAATTTAAATAAATATTCCACTTTGTTCTATTCTTCATGCTGCTTTAGGAAATTCTGTTCATTCTATGCTTCCAATATTTAATAAGTGCATGTCATTGGTTAAAAATTTGTCTTCTGAAAACACAAATGAGTAGACAGACTGGAAAACTATTTACTTTCCTCAAAGGAAGCATATTTAGGGATAATGAAGTTCCTTACCTATCTGCATTTATAACATATTGCTGAGGACAGTAAAAAAAGACTATGAAGTTATTGAATATTCGGTTTCTGTCTCATAAGAAAGCAGTATTATAGAAAAGTGCTCAGTCCCTCTCCCAAATCACCATGTTATCATTCTCAGCTCCAGTTCTACCAATACAAATGTATCCCTTACAAACCTTTGTACCTAAATGATAGCAATTCTCAGTATAAAACAAAATGAATTTATTCTTTGTTCCCACATATGCATCTGAACTGTTTTTCTGTTTTTCATATGCAACTGTTTTTCTCCCCTTTTTTCAAATGTCAATGTGCACTTTTTTGTTTCAAAGTAAACAAATGTTTTTTCTAATTAAAGAAAACCGATCAGAAGAAATTTATTAATGTGTAATTATTTAATAAAAAGAACATTGCTCCAGGATATAATAAGCTGGTACAGTTTTTTGCTACTCCAAACTTTACAAAGAGTAAGAACTAGAGTAATTCCAATTTCAAAATTCTTTTTCATCCAAGAGCTGAGGTGGCAAGAAAGCAAATAAACCAAACTCTAAGGAAAGACAACCTTTGTACATGATTCTCTGAGGTAGATGCTAGCCAATATTTGACAAAGACTGAATGTAGATTGGCTGAAGAGCATGAAATACCCTGCTGATTCAGAAATTGGTGGAGATTCTACTTTTTCTTGCAAGAGTTTTCTCCATGAAGCATAGTGTGCTCAAAAAAAAGATCCAAGGTTATATTAGAAGGATTTTGTTGAAGTATAGAGTTGGAGGAGGATAATAAACTTGCAAGAAACACAAGAAACTGTAAGATTCCTCTCCTGTATCACTGACCAAGAAAACAGCTTATTCTCCAGGTAGAATAGCAACAGAAGCCTAACTCCCTGGAATTACAAATTCCTTACAGTGGGAACAGGAAACTAGAAAAACAGCCTGACTCTCAAGAGTAACATCACTACTTGGGGCAAGTAGGTAACTATATGGGAACATTCCATACTATTTGGGAAACTTTTGATGAAAATAACATTTAAATTTTTTAATTCTTGTTTAGAGAAAAACAAATATGGTTATGAGCAAAAAAGGATGGGTTCAGAAAAAATAGACCAATCTAAGATATTATCATTTTAGGTGTTTCAGAAAAAATAAGGGAAAATTGGACCTTAAGTATGTGTTCACAAGAATATTTGAACACCATGCATAAAGAATTTGAAGGACAAGCGAAATATTCAGCTGTGTTGGATGACTGATGCCTTGTTCTTTAACATTCTGTAGATTAGGATTTTCCACATAGAAGCTTTAAGAAATAGCGTGATGCTATTCTATGGCCTGTGTATTTGCATGTGGATTAATGGATGTCTACGTATTTCTACTAAAATATATCTTTTTAGTAAATCCTGAGGGTTGGAAAGATTCTTAGGAAACACACATCAGGAAATTTGGGTTATGGATGGAATAAAATGCAGTTTTACATCTTTTTTCCCCTATTCATTACATTTTATGCTCAAGTGATTTCCCATCTGGACCAAGAAGTCACATTGCTGAAATGTTAATATTCTTTTTCTTGATATTATTTCATTATTATTCATTCTGAGAAGGTATATTGTCTAGTTGATAGAGGCACTGTGTAATTAAATCTTTATCGAGTTGGAAGTTACCAATGGCTCAATTTAATAGTGGTTTTCTAGCGAGATGAGAAAGTTTTTAAGTCTTTGATTTTTCCCAGTGTGATTTTACCCTTAGGATTATGCAGTTCAATTCACTGAAGAAAACCACGCCAGGGAACAATGCAATATTTGCAGAATAACTCTGGCAAAGAGTCAAGGGTTATTTTATTCTTGAATGGATTCTATAAACTAGCATTCTTCTTTTTTCATTTCTCTGTCTCAGTCTCTGTTACTTTGCTTCTTCAAAGTTATGCTGAAGAAGTACAGGTGGATTGGTATACATTTTTTGTTCCCTTTTAATGGTTTTCTTTACACTTTAAATTTGCACTGATTTCAAGAGCTTGACTGATACTGAATAAGAAGAGATACAGAACTGAAAATGCACTGAGAGGCAAATTATTACAAAGAAATTTCTTGAATACAGACTACTTTGATGACTGGTTAATAGCAATAAACATGCATTTTTTAACCACCTAATTCTTATTAACTTATTTAGAATTTAGTCAACCTCTGGGTGATGGAGCATTATATTTTTCATCCAAAGAGTTTGGCATGATGTCATTACATGCTTTAAGATAAGGAAAGACATGTCAACAATTGACCAGTATAGAAAAGAAGTGACGGGAAATAGTTATTAGTCATTAACTAATAACTAATCAAACTTAGTTGAACTGTAGGTAGAACATACACCATCAAGTCCATGTTGATTACATACCATGCAGGAGTCCCCATGAATGCTAGATTGATAGGGTAAACAAAGTCCCACACTTCCTAGAAGTCCTCAATGGGTATGAGGTGGTCCCTTTCCCTTCAAGACTCTAAATAAGATATGATATTTAAAATAATGCTATTCTTTGGTGTTTCCAATAATGCCTCTCATTTCTAAGGGATTATCTTTTCAAGGATCTCTCTGCCTCTATTTCCTACATCCAGTCCAGACGTAAAATTCAGTCCCCGGGTAGTCTCTGCAATAGATTTGCTCCTATGAAACTTTGGATAAGTTTTGCAGAATTTACAGCAATTCACAAGAAAACAGACATATTGTACACTAAGTAGGTCAGTCTGTTCTGCTCTTCATCTCTTTTGTTCTTGCACCATGCAGCCCAATTTCTTTCTAATGTCTAGCTTCAGGATTATACAACCAAATATATTAAGGCGCTTATATTTATAAGGATCCTCTACTTAACAGAATCATCTTGAGAAGACAGTTGAGATGCAACAAATATACTATAAATTAATATAACATCAGCAATAATAATAATTCTCATTCTGTTATATATTTTCTCCATTCTTTCCACAGCTCCCATTCTACCTATCTTTGCTGTACTGCTTGCCAACTTCAATATTGCAGTCTCCTATGAATTTCAATCACAGGAAATAATACAGGTAATCTAACCTCTGAATTACTGTTAGTTCAAAAAAATATCTGCCTTCAAAAGAAGAAAAAATATATAAATTATTCTATATTCACAAAAGGGTTTGCACATCCTGAAATAAATTGATCTTGCAATAGTTTAATAATAATAAAAAAAGAAGTAGCTATTTGAGTAGAATATAAAGTATTTTTTGTTCATATTTGGATTTCTAACATGTTCACATCTAGTCTTTTACTCTACACTTTTATCAAATGTTACTCTTTTGAGTTTAAATAGCAGGAACAAAAAAAGAAATGAGAACAATACAGCTTTTAGATCTTTTAGGTGACATGTTCCATAAACCTTAAATTTGACGAGAATTTTTCTGAGTTTCTCATGTCATTATTTGAGTCATTCTAATAAAATAAGACTCAAATTTCAGAAAAGTAAAATCATAGTGTATTAGAAAAAGTGTCACTTAGAAAATTTATATCTAATATATAAATTCAGCCAGCTGCCCAGACATCGTGATTTAACATAATGACTATAGGTTAGACATGAACCACACCTACATAATTTTCCCAGTGATTTGTCTGTATTGGGTCCAATTTGATTTCTTTAAGGATTTATTAGGCTTGTTTTAAAAGTATTTAGATGTTTAATGTAGATGAACAACCCTAGGAAAAGACAAAGCAAAGAATCCGTTTGTACAATTGAAACACAAGTTAATTAAAGCTGAAATTATATGATCATAAAACTATGTATGATAAGAAGGACATAAAGGACAAAAATGAAAGGTCAATTGTTTTTATATTATATGTCACAGTTGAGAATGTACCAAGTATAATTGAAACTTCATTAAAGACAGAAGGGAAGCTGATAATAATCCTCAATAACCAGCGAGAAACCTTTTTTCATATGTTTTAAATGCTTGATTGCTAAAGGACACTGTAATGGAGATAGGAAGTTGGTTTTATATATTATTCCTAGTATGTATATCATCCCGGTGCTGCCATTGTTCATCGATTTGCTCGAGCGGGCCCAGTAACGTCTCCATCGTGAGACTTGTTGTTACTGTGTTTGGCATATCGAATACGCCATGGGGAGCTTGCCAGACTCTGCCATGAGGGCGAGATACTCTCAGTAGCTTGCCGGGCTCTCCGAGAGGGGCGGAGGAATCGAACTCGGGTCGGCCATGTTGGCTGCTTGTAAGACAAATGCCCTACCGCTGTGCTATCGCTCCAGCCCTAGTATGTATATCATTTTATGTTTTTATATTTCAAAACAATTGAGACTTGCAATGTACTCAGCAGATCAACATCTCCTAAAGGAAAAGAACTGTTTTAAGAAGAGTGACCAATGGGAAATATAAGTGTTATCTATAGAACATAAAATATTTAAGCTTATTTCAGTTTTATCTTTGTACTATATCATAGTTATGCTAATTTCACTAAAGTATATGAGAGTATAATTTTATGACAAATCCAATGTATGAAAAAATATTACTTCCTATTTTTATAGTTTGAGGCCAGATTTTTATTTTCAGTTTATTTTTACTATATCCATGGAGTCTATGCTAATCTTTGTTAAATCAAATTAAGATGATGTTTCTTCCTATTAAAACTATGGAATCATTCAATGTTTTATAATTAATATCACCATTTATTTACGCATCTAGAATCTTGAGAAATATAGTATAAAGAAGTAAAAATAAGACTGGTTGAGTCTTTCAGCATAGCTCTAAGTGCTAAGGAGAAACAAATGATTCTCTTATATAACTTAAAAATGTATAAAAATAATTCTAGTTTAAAGGATAATAAAAGTTCAGGTATACAGTACCATAACTACATTGAGACACACTATCTGAGGATGATCAAAAGTATAGTAACCATCCACTAAAATACAGTTGATTCTTTTTGACCATTTTACCCAACTTACCTCAATGACTAAAAATGTCAATGATTTCATGAAAAGATATGAAACCTGAGGCTGTTGTAAACACACAAAAATAGGCATGATTCCTTTGTTCATGTTCATACAGGTTACAAATTCTTTAAGAAATAGTATTTCTAGGGACCAGAGCATAGTATACCAGTTAGGGCTTTTTGCTTGCACTGGGCTGATCAGGGTTTTATTCCTAGCATGTCATGTGGTCCTCTGAGCACCACCAGGAGTAATTTCTCAGCACAAAGCCAGGAGCAGCCCCTGGGATCACCAGGTATGTCCCCCAAAAATATTATTTCTATTTAATCATAGTCTACCTGCATATTTAACACAAGTTATGTGTTGACAAATAACATTTGTAGAAATCAAGTTAGATCTCAATTTTGTAGTATTTCCCTTAAATTTCTTTCCATCAAATACCTTAAAATTTTTTTCAATATTAAGCAAAGTTGAAATCATGCAGTACTCTAGTGATAAAAGACTTGCTGAAGGCTGTAGCTGCAAGAAAAAGATTATCATCCTAGTTCTGAGAGTTGGAATGAACATTCAAAAACAAGAATTGCCTATTAAGTCTAAAGTAAGTGTTTAATAATTATGAGCACTTACAATATGTCAGGCATATAAAAAATTACCAATATCTTTTGTATTTTGTTTATAATGTTATTTGGTGTAACTTTTTAACCATAGCCCACGTTACAGGTGATAGTTTTAAGTATCTTGGCACAAGATCTTATATCTGGTAAATGCTAAAACAAGAATATAAATATAAGTCCTAAAGAGTCTATGAATTTTATATGGTCAGCAAAGAAGTTATAAGCTCAATTAATAAAAATTTATAATATAGTTGCTTGTGGCTACCATGAGTCTTTAACATTACTCAATGGAGAAAATAACCAAATATACACAGTTTAGTTTAATTTTTGCTTGGGGTTACAGCCAGCAGTTCTTAGAGCTTTTTCCTGGTTCTTCACTCAGCGCAGAAGGGCTTGAAGGACTATAGAAGGTGCTGGGAATAGAATCAAGATTTGCCACTTGTAATCATCTATGTTACTAATGTATGAACTGATTTTTATACTAACCCATGTGGTATTAAAAGAATATGACAAAAGTTGTGGAAATCACATTTTAGTGGACTTTGTGGAACATTGTAATAAAAATATAACAATGTTCTATGAAAGAACTGAAGATTGTATGGCCTTGCAGGATTTTAAAATGTTTTATAGAGAAAATCACATTTGAATAACATATGGGAATTTGACTGCTAGAACAGGAGTAACAATGAATTTAGGATAAGGAAAGCATATTTAAGAATTATAATGAAAGTGATGATGTGTCAAAGGGACAGTGAGAAATAGTGTGTCCAGACCTTGGTATAAAATGAGGTAGGTTTGTAGGAGACAAACTGGCCTGTGAGGTTGTGGCCCAATGTGTGTGTCAGGAAAGTTGTAGATCATTTAAATGACTGAGTCGAATGAAGCTTGAGTTTTCCCCTGGAAGTTAACAACATGAAGCCCACCATAGCCATGCCACCAGACTCTGCACCAGGCTGTTGCATTCGGGGAGTCCAAGAGGAGGGTGGCTGAGAGCCCTCTCTGCCCCAAGGGACCCTGTCCTGGCAGCCAAAAATCTCCACAACCGAACTTCTGCCTTGCTCAAGGCCACTCCCCACACGCTCGGGTAGAGCCTCATGCTCAAATGAATGAAGTCCAACAAAACCCAGGTAATGTGGAAATTTGTGACCCTGGACTCTGGGTTCAACAGGACATGGGTTCAATGGAACAGGGAGTGGAGATCCTCTGCCTGTTTCCCTCTCTCTCCAGGGATCCAGGGGTCACACCCATAAGCCACCTCCTGCCAGTGCCAGATAATCTCGATATCAGCCACCATCCAGATTGCACAGCTTTTTCCCTCAGAAGGGAACAACACGATGCCCACCATAGCCATGCCACCAGACCCTGCACCAGGCTGTTTCACTCTGGGGTGCCCCAGAGGGGGGCGGGTGAGAGCCCTTCCCACTGCAAGGGACCAAGCCCTGGCAGCCCCAAACCTCCAAAACCCAACTTCTGCCATGCTCAAGACCGCTCCCCACATGCTCAAGGCCAAGCCTCATGCACAAGTGAACATATTCCTAGACCACTCAACCACATTTGCAGCTACACAACACATCAGAAGACACTCTCTACCCATTCTCCAAGAGTACCATACCACATTAGATGGGCTCAAATAGTAGACAACCAATCATAGAGGGAAATATATATATAATATATACACATATATATTTATATAGATATATCTGTATATATATCCATATATACACATTTTCTGATAAATATGTGAGGAAAGCTCACATACTCAACTTTTAACAACAGGGTAGTGATATCTTAAAGAATGTCTTAATGGGCCCTGCCAAAAATAGAACAATCTTCACACTGTTTCCCTTATGGATACTTTTTTGTAACATTTTCAGCGATTTTCCATAATAGACAATACAAAATATATTATTTCGGTTGTGTTTTGGGACAGGGATTTGGGCTTGGGATGGAAACATCCCAAATATGGTAGTGGGAAAGTGTAATGGTGGTGGGATTGGTGTTTGAATACTAAATGTAATAAAATATTGTGAACCATCATGTAAAATAAAAAATTCTTTTTTAAAAAAAGAAAGAAGACTTGATTTCCAAAGATGAAAGCAGTTTTAAGGAAACCAGCAAAGACGTTATGGCATACAACTACTAGAAACTATGGAAAGTTCTTGTGAAAAGTTCCTTTAACATGAAGTAAGAAGATAGGAAACAGAATTACCTAAGTTCTCATTGTATAGAAGGTCAGAAAAGATCAGACACAGCTATGTTTTCTCCTGGTGTATAAGGGTGGTTGGGAAAATTAGAAGCACTAGTGAACCACACTATCTATTCTATTGCCCTTTCTTTGTGAACTTCACCCTAATCAGGCAGTTTGTTTTAAAGATTGTAAATAAATACTTGATCAACTGTCTAGTGTTGATTAATTGGATTAACTATCTAGCCACCTTCATGATAATTTTTGAAAATTATTTAAGAGATATTCTAAACAAAATAAGCCAGAGACAGACAAATATAATATGATTCCTCTCGTACTTATGATTTAAAAAAATCAAAGCAAAGGGACAAAATAAAGTAACAAAACAAATTTCTATTCTGACACAGAATATTGGCTAGAAGAGGGAAAAAAAGATGGGACCGGTAAAATGATAAAGGGAGTCTATTATTATGGAAGTAGATAGAAACAAGAATTTTTATTAGTGACCATAAAGCATTAATTTTATACCTGAAACAAGTAATATTATAAATTAATGTTACTTCAATAAAATTTTCTTCTTAATTATTTGTGTGCTTATTTGATTTGCTTTCTATGCTGCACATTATTTTTGACAACCGTTAAAAACATTGATCGATTTGCTCGAGTGGGCACCAGTAACATCTCCATTCGTCCCAGTCACGTGCTAGTGTAGCCCAATGGCATCTGCTCATTCTAGAAACACGAAGAGCTTCAAATTGATCGGTCAGGGTCTTGACAAAGAAGTCTGACCATCTCGTAGGTGGGCGGCCACGTGTTCTTTTAATGTCCTGTGGAATCCAATCGGTGATGGCTCTAGTCCAGTGGTCATCTCCAAATCTCATTACATGTCCAGCCCATCTGATTTTTGACACCTTGGCAAACAAGACAGCATCCCTGTTTCTTGACCGTCGACGGAGGTCAGAACTCCAGATATTTTTTCTCATTTGAGTGAAAAGTGATACTCCAAGCATAGCTCTTTTGATTCCTCTTTGGGAGACCCAAATAGTGTTCTCATCCTGTTTTCGTAGGGCCCAGGTCTCTGAGGCGTATGTTAATGCAGAAAGAACAGTGGAATCCAAGAGATGTGCCTGGAGTCAGAGGTTCTTCGTCCTCTTAGCTATCTCTTTGATGCTCTTGAAGGTGTTCCAAGCCACTCTCTTCCTCCTGCTCAGCTCAGGTGCCAGGTCATTCATCATGTTGACTTCTCGACCTAGGTACACATAACCACTACCTCCACTACCCAGCTGCCGCCACGCTCCAGGACACTTTCTGGACTGCGCGGCCGCATCCTGAGATCATCATGAGACACTTAATACCCATCTTCCAGGATTGATGCACAGTATTTGATAGGGTTCAAATATGGTTTGAACCATGGGAACACCTACAAGGGTGATTAGAGGATGCCCCCAAAGCCTCTATCCCTCTCAAAGAGCCTGCCAAGCTATCCGTGGAGTATTCAATATGCCAAAACCAGTAAATCCAACGGGTCTCATTTCCCTGACCCCAAAGGAACCAGTTAAAAACATTAAAGACATGAAAAGCTTTTATCTTAGTTTGTGTATTTGACCAAACAATTTATGTATTTCAAAGTTTTTTTTCTCACTAAATAATAGAAAATCAAACTTAATGAATTCTGAATATAACCAAGAGAAATTTGACTACTTAGCTTCTTTTTAGAGGAAATCGATATCTTCAATTAGTACCTTATCAATACAAATTAGTATAAACAAAGACATCATATTTTTATATAGCCTGGAGTGATAGTACAGTGTGTTGGTAGGCCACTTGCCTCACACACGACTGACCCAAATTCAATCTCCACCACCCATATGATCCTTTATGCAGAGCCAGGAAGGAGCTCTGGGCACCACCAACTGTGTCCTGACCTATAAAAATTATCAGGTTTTTATGGTACCAAATGATCAATGTAAATTACATGTTATCAACAAGAATACTTTGGAACACTTGAAGTATCCTGGATTTTGGCTGTTTTTATTGTAGTGTGTGTTTTAATATATTTGTGGATTCTGTACTTCAGTTATTGACTGCTGGGTTCAGTTTCAAGAAGACATGGCTGACTCCTAGGTCTAACCTTGGGCTGTGTAACTTTGGGCAAATATTGTTTGTGCTTCAGTTTACTAACCTCTAATACTGAGTGGATTTCAGAGACATTATTTAGAGGCAATAATAATTATCTTTTGGGGTCATTGATAATGAAAAAGGAATGTAATCTGGAAAGTGATTTAGAGATTCCTAGCAAATAATAAGTCAAGAAATATAACCTGGAACTAGGATTAACTCACTCAAATATAGTTTTTAACATTGAAAATTAAGTGAATCACATTAGCCCTAGGCATGAGTGTAATATTAGTCTCTAAGAGAGAAAAAAATGTATTTATCTTATTGTAAGAATACGAAAATAGTATTTAAATGATAAATAATATTTGATTCATTCCTTTTCTTTATATGTAAAGGAATTATGAAAATTGTTATAGGAAATTCTTTATTTTTTATCTAATTTTTTTCTCATTATGTATTTCACATCTAATAACATTTTATCATTCTGAGCATAGCTCCTTCACTGTATTCCATGGTAACTGTCTCTTAATGTATAACAACACTTACGTTACTAAACTTTGTTGTTCACTGAGTATCCAGGTTGATACTTCTGAAATACAATTTGGTTGATGGCCATTCCCCAGCTTAAAAGCTTTCTACAACTACTCTTCACATCCAAAATAAAATCCAGTGACTTTACTCTTGGAATATCTATATCCCGAATAAAAATTGCCTTGCTTTTTGATCATTCTTATTCTATCCTTATCTGATCCCCTATAAAATTGTACTGACCTCAGGACTTTTGCAATTGTGACTGAAATTTTCCTTGTCTAGATGCCTACAGATTTGGTTTCCTCAGTGTATTTAGATGTATTTTGAAAAATAAGTCATTCTCAGTCACTCCTATTAAAATAGTTACTATCATCTACTATTCCATTATTCTGGTCTGTTTTTCTTTAAAACTTACCAGCTATAAGCTTTTATTGTGTTTAGATAATTGTCTGCCATTTTTCTCCCACTCTCTATGGCAGTTTCCATGAGAATGGGTCCCTGGATTATTTCTTGCTATATTCCTAGTTTCTTATGCTGAGCTTGACTTACATTTAATGCCCAATAGATATTTTTGAATTGAAAACATGTTCTACTTAGGAAAATAACTACTTGGAATACTTGTCTGGTTTATTCACTTTTTAGGCTATTAATTTATAGCTTGGAATGACCCACGTGTGTCATAAGTTTCAACAAAAATAGTATCATTCTAGGTTAAAAAGCCCAATGTTATGGTACTTGATGATGTTAAGCATTTTCATATGAGACTTTCATAACATTAACCAACAAATCAATTCAGAAAAACTCCCTATTTTGGTACTTAATCATGGTGCTTAGTAAAATCAGAAAGTTAACAGGATGACTTAAGAATGGTGAATCCAAAGATGGCGGCCGCACGGGAGCCTTGTGGAAAGCGGGTTTGAGCCGGGCTCGGGGGAGCGGCGGGGACCTCATGGGAAGGGGGGCTTTGTGGGCCGTCCCCCACGCCCCACCGAGGTCGCCAGCTGCCCCCCACGAGCAGCTCTCCGGCACGGCCACGGCCCCGGAGGCACAAGGACTTAGCACAGAGAACCAGCCGCTTGGAGCAGAAAAGCAAATGGACTTGTGTTGATCCGCGCCACCAAGCCTGCCCGGAGGGGGAAGGGCGTTGACCGGCCAAACCGCTCCTCTCTGGAAAGAAAGATGGCGGCCGCACGGGAGCCTTGTGGAAAGCGGGTTTGAGCCGGGCTCGGGGGAGCGGCGGGGACCTCATGGGAAGGGGGGCTTTGTGGGCCGTCCCCCACGCCCCACCGAGGTCGCCAGCTGCCCCCCACGAGCGGCTCTCCGGCACGGCCACGACTCCAGGGCACAGAAATCAATCTCTTAACTAGCTAACTTTTAATAGAAATTCTTCCAGGGTCAATAAGTAAAATAGCAGAAATTCAAAACCGCGCGGCCGCTATTGCGGCCGCGCGACATCATTTTATTTCATTTTATTCTTAAACCAAGTTGTAGAAAGCAAATCATTTCACAACGCTGTTTCAGCATGTCTGATTGGGGGGGGGGGGGTGGGTCGTAAACTCTAAACAATAATTGTGCATCTTCTATCGAAATAATCTATCTAGTCAAAGTAGATAGAGTATTAACTAGAACTCATCTGCCTCATAAGAATTGGGAGGGGTGGGAGGTGGGGGTCTATTGGGGTCCGGGGTTAAAAATGAGTATTGGTAAAGGGAAATGTGTTCGGTATTTACATGACTGAGACCTAAACCCGAAAGCTCTGTAACTTTTCCCACAGTGATTCAATAAATAAATAAATTATAAAAAAAAAAAAAAAATGGTGAATCCAACATAAAACATGATTTTATTTGAATGAAATCTTTGGTTTCCAAATTGTTCTCATTTACTTCAAGGTAGAACCATAGGTCAGTTATTCTTTATTAGATAAATATGCTATTCTCTTGTTGATTGACTGGAGACAGAT
Organism: Sorex fumeus; assembly: GCF_029834395.1. Taxonomy (NCBI): domain Eukaryota; kingdom Metazoa; phylum Chordata; class Mammalia; order Eulipotyphla; family Soricidae; genus Sorex; species Sorex fumeus. The sequence continues at coordinate 65,302,025 of NW_026606059.1, forward strand.
TTTATTCGAAAAATGTTCCCACTAATTTGAAAAGTAAACTATCGTTATGTGTTACAGAATACGATGTTCCCGTCTTAAATATAACAACCAGCATCTTCAGGAAAATCACTAACTAAAAGACTTCATGTTTTCTCTGTTTTATTTTTTTCCCATGTGAACATTTGACAAGCACATGCATAGATCAAGCTAGGGTTTAAAATGGAAAGACTCTGTTCTCTTTCAACTTCATGTTAATCATTTCTTAACTTGTCACCTCTACCAGCACTTTTAAATTAAGGCTCTACTTATGCTTGACGACCTGATCACAAAGTCCCAGTTCACTCATGCTCAGAGTCATTCTCCATTCTGCGTCTGACTAGACCTTCTTATAACAAATGGGTGACTCCTTATTCTTTGTAGAAAATGGCTCAGCTGCTCCTGTAGCACAGAGGCCTTCTGAGCTACTCCAGACCTCTCTGTTCCCAATCACTTAGGACACAGAAGCTCTTCTCTGTTTATGCCTTGCTCAATCAACACTCAACACTCTGATCACAGACTTCATCAGGTGACAGATTGGTAAATTGCTAAGAATATTTTCTTGCAGATATAACCAAATTTGAAACCCATTTCTATTTACCAATATTTGTGATCTTAGCTGTCCTCCTCAACTCTCAAACTCAGTTCCCTCATTGGAAATATCACTTGTATCACTTGTCATCCGGTGGACCATCGATTTGCTCAAGTGGGTGCCAGTAAGTCTCCATTCATCGCTGTCTAGTGCTAGTGTAGCCCAATGGCATCTGCTCACTCCAGGAAGACAAAGAGCCTCAAACCGTTTGTTCAAGGTTTTGACAAAGAAGTCTGATCATCTCATAGGTGGGCGGCTATGCATCCTTTTGAAGTCCCAAGGAATCCAGTTGGTAACAGCTCTAGTCCAGTAGTAGTCTCTAAATCGCATTACATGTCCAGCTCATCTGATTTTCGACGCCTTGGCAAACGAGACAGGGTCCCTGATTTTGATCATTGACAGAGGTCGGAACTCCAGATTCCTTGTCTCACTTGAGTGAAATGTGATATTCCAAGCATAGTTATTTTGATTCCTCTTTGGGAGACCCAAATATCATTATCATCCTGTTATATATTGGAAATATAGGAGAAATTTTTTATGTTCTATTCACAAAAATATATTAGATGACTAGACATGACATACAGTGCATTCAATATTTAAAGAGTTGTCTTTAATTTTTTTTATGGTTAAAGAGCATGTGCTCACTCACTCTGAACTTTCTTTTCACCTCTTAGTACAGACAGTGTCACCAGAGAGCCTCTTATCCAATGAACAAACCATCTACCCTTCAAATAGTTTAAATCCTTCCCAAGAGCTTTCAAGTCGAAGTTATGTCAGTGTGTATTTCCAAACACATGGGCTCCTGTGGAGGCCAGTTGGTAGCCATGCTCCGAATATGAGGCAGAGTTCAGATTGCCCTTGCATTTTATGGGCGCAAGTAACTCAAACTTAGTAAACACTTTCATTGCCATGTGGAGCAAAGCATACTGAAGCCTTGATACATTCTGACACATTCTGAAGTCTTCAAAACCAAAGAAGAACAAATGATATTTTGCAAAATCTTGGTTAATAGTCACGGGGTATGACTAAAACAGTAATCACTCTTCTAGCCATCCTAGGTTACTTATTACCCCTTGTGGGATATGATTCTAAAGCCACTAGGTTTAAGTTGAAGCTATTTCTGCAGGTAGCAAAGGCCAATCCTCTTGCCAGCCAAAGTTCCCTAAGACTGCTCTTTGCAACAAGAACAGCCAGGCCGAACAGTATGTAGTCAGAAAGTGTCCATTTTGCATGAAGAAGTGTAGACAAATCCAGATTTAGATGCAATTACAAAAGGGTAAGGACTTCTTAATCGAACCTGTGACACAGCAGGTAGATTTATTCTGACAAGGTAATGAATGATATGGCTTTGGTGGGAGTGCCAGTTAAAACCAATTATCATCAGCTTGACATGACAGGCTATGAAAATGCCTCCCAGGACTCACCCTCCTTTCTAAGGAGGATATTTTTGTTTCTGGGCATGGTTCTGATTTGGGATGTTCTGAGTTGTTTTTCTTTTTAGAAATGCAGATGTAGCCATTGTTTTAGAAAGTCTCCAAGTGGGTCACCCTGATTTATCCTTTTAGGATGGTTCCATTATGAAACGAGTTAGTTCCTTCCTGGAATGGGACCAATACAAAGAGCAATTCTAAACTCTAATTCACTGCAAACATTTCCCTGAATGCATGGCATTCATTGCTATTTGTTTAAACAAGGACACTGCAGTTATAGCTCAGGAAAGGAACTAGTAATCAGAATATGCAATGTCAAAGCATCTTTGAAAAAGGCAACCTGATCATATGCAACCCATATTAATTAAATTTGAAATGCATCAAGTTGCATTAACTTCTCTCATTCTAAGGCAATATTGCTGTACTAAACATTTTCAAGATTGTATACGATAGCCTCTAAATTAAGCTCAACTATCAGCCATGCATCCACATTATTAGCTTGTTTGAAACAAATGGACTTATACAAGGGGCTGTGCTAGATTTGACCCAAATTCTGTCCCTTTCTGGGTGAAATGTTCGTTGGAAAGGAATTATTCTCTATGACCATATATTTCTTACCTAGAAAATTGAGCAAATAAAACAATCTCTATAAACCTCAGTTTTATAACTTGAAAAATGGGCATGATAATTAAACAAGATAAAGATTTGACATCACAGCATATTGTGGGATCCAATCAATTTATTGATTTCTTCAGTTAGTTTTCTTTCAGTTCTTTGTGTTTTAAAATCACATTAATATTTTAATTCTTTCATGACCACTTGGGTTGGGACGATAGCACAGCGGGTAGGGCGTTTGCCTTGCACAGGGCCAATCCATGTTCAATTCCGCCATCCATCTTGTAGAGTCCAGTAAGCTACGGAGAGTATCCCGCCCGCACAGCAGAGCTTGGCAAGCTCCCCATGGTGTATTTGATATGCCAAAACCAGTAACATTAAGTCTCACAGTGGAGACGTTAGTTACTGGTGCCTGCTCGAGCAGATCGATGAACAATGGGAGGACAGTGCCACAGTGCTACAGTGCATAACCCTTTACCTTGGTTGTTCTTCCCTCTATTCATTGATTATGCTACAATTTTTCATCTCTACCTGACCTTCAGATATTTAAGTTTTCTTACTTTATTTGTTTTATTCCCTCTCCACATGCTAAAACTTATTTATACCTTTCCCCCGTGCAGAAGCAATATGTTCATGTGTTCTCTTTTAATGACTTGAACCTAGACAATAAGCCATTTGACCTTGTTGTTTTAATTACACTTTGCAAGTTCTAGGGGCAAAAGTTAATCGTTTTCTTTTCCTTTCTCTTTTCTTCTCTCTTCTATTTTCCTTCTCCTTCTCTCCTAACCTCTATCCCCTCCTACCTTCTTCCCTTTTGGGGGCCTTTTAAACAAGTTTTTACACTTAAAGTCCTTTGTATAGTCTTTTTCATGAGCAAAATGGTAAAATCAAGTTCTGATAAACGAAAGTTTAGCGTAGGGAATTAGTTTTACATTATTATACTTTTCTTCAGACAAACTTTCTTGGGAAATACTTGCACTCTAAAAGTAGATGAATGTAGCAAAGTTCTAAGTTTTATGATTTAAGAAGCTGTGTCTTTTGCTTTTCACTCCTTCAATAGTTACCTAAAATTCTATGGGGGAAGTCTGCCATCTTGATTCAGCAGTTTGGTTTTGGAACTATGCAACATCAGCAGGCCAAGAAAGCAAAAGAGCACTTGGATAATATGTATGTCACATCTGGTTTTCTTATTAAAAATGCACTGCTCACCATCAGCACTCTCATAAGCCCTATGCAAGTCAGATTATGCATTTTGATTGCTTCTGGGTTTCTTTTATTAGTGTGTTGGCTGGTTATTTGGATTTTTTCCCTGCCTTCATTTTAGTTAATCAGTTTCTTACTTTTATCTTTGCAGAGAACTTAACTTCTCAATATGGAAGTCTTTTGTTTTCCTGAAAATGCAGAGAACTGTCATGGTCCAAAATTGCCAAATTCTATGCTTAGTTCTGTTTTCTCAATAAGCGAAATTCCCATAACCAACTGGCCATCTGATTAGTATATTGTGTTCCAAGAAACAAAGACCTCATTTCTCTTTGTGTCTATTTTGAAGGTCTTACTACTATACAAGTATGAAATAAATATTCAAGGAATTCTGTTTTAGTTGTCACTACTGATTTTTAATAGAACAAAAAAATGCAGGTGTGGGTTTCAAAACTAAACATACAAATATTTTTTAAAAATTCTTCATTTGATGTGGTCATATACTTCATCTGCATTCAGTGTTACAATCTATTTAATTAAAAATTTATGCATTTACCCTGCTACTACATAAAAAGGAGAAGGGAAACAAAATAGCATTTTTAAATAGAATGATGCCGGCTTATGAATGTAGAAAGAATAACAAAATTAAAAAATGACTATCTTATTAATCAACTGAAGCAAAGATCATCAATGGGTAGTAAAATTGCTGAATACAATCTTGCAGTGAGCAAAGTTTACATGATCTCACATTGTGCTTTCACTGATTAATTGCTAATTGCAAAGAAAAGTTCTTTTACAGTGGAAAGATTGGGTAGACACGGTTTCAATACAAGGACCAACATTAGCATCATCAATAGTGTGGTACACCTGGTTAAAAAGCATGCTCCTTAGGATGATGTAATAGAAAATATATGGCCTTATTTATGTACTATCCATGGAAACATATTTAACTTAATCCTAAGGAAGTAATTGGAAAGATTGTAAATTTTTTATTTGCCAACTTGCCAAGACTCCTGAAAATTTTCATTATTATTAAAAGCAAAATGAAGGAAAAAGGAAATGAATAAGTTATGATGATCAAGTGTAATTTATAATTCTTGAATGAATATTGATTCTTAAAATAATTGGTATAGTTCTCCAAATATTAGTAGAGTACATATATCATATAATATTATATATAATTAAATTTTAGAGGTTGGGTATGTATGGTTTATAGATATAAACAGAATATTCTTATTTTAAATGTGAAATTATTCTTAAATAAAAATAATATTGTTTACTTAATTTGTTCAAATTATTAATAAAATTTTATTTGATATAGAGAGAAATAAACTACTAAATTCACTTAAAATGTTGGAAGATAGATCATTTGATCTATCTTTATATATATTTGTATATATATCTTTATATATCTATAAGAATATAAGCTCTTCTTTAAAATCAACTTTTCTTCAATCAAAATGAGATAAAGAAAAGAATCATATTACTGGAAAGAAGAGTTTTTTCCATCTTACAGATCACTTCTCTGAGAAGTGACAATTGTAGCTCATACCCTGAAGTGACCTCATACCCACATACAAGTGATCTGACTACTAGCATTTCCTATTCATTCTATTATTCAGAACTTCCCAGAGAAGTCGACAGAGGAATAAAGAAAAATAAATTTTAAATCAGAAATAGAATTTTTTCTTAGCACTTTTGGCAAGACCAGAATTGAGAAAGCCAAACCTACCTTCCTTTGATAGCTAGCTTCTAATATATGACAGAAACATATGACTTTAAATTTCCATCTAAAGTCTTCAGGGACTTTACAAACTAAAGGGCAAACTTAATTTTGTTTTAAGTTGTGTACAATACCTTTTTTTTGAATTGCATAGCACTAGCTAAGGATTAAACAAGGCCATTGATAGCATCTGTGCGTGTCCTATTAAGCATGCTGAGAAAACAGAATCAGAGCAAATAACCTGGAGCAGGACTTGAAGCACAAGCAGGAAGGCTCAGAATTGTTTCAAATCCTCTAATGTGAATTAGAGAAATCAGTCAGCAGGTGCTTTGGCCCTGAGTATGTACTTAACCCCAGAGTCGAAGAGGAAGGATGTTTTTGAAGACTTCTTTTTGAAAATAAAAAAAAATAAATTGGGAGTCAGCAGCATAGATTCTTGCATCTCTCAGCTTCCTGGGTTCTGGTTCAAGCCAGACAAGAGAAAATCAACTCTTAGTAATTGTGACTCTTGTAGACAAAAAAAAAAGAGGAAAAGAGATATGAAAGGGGTGAATAGAAGGTCAAGGTGAGAGTGATGGTAACTGGTTCTAAAACTATTTCTTTTTAAAAATGTACTTCTTTTATTTTATTTTAGCATACCCACATTTTATTTACCTTATTGCTTTCATTAGATCATTAGAGAACACCATCCCGAAGTCTCTAAGCATGCTCATTTATATTGATGACTATTTCCTTGTATAATGTTTTACATACGGTAGAAATAAGACATCAAACCCAACGGTTTTTCTAATTGGCATGCGGGAAATGTGGGTAAGTGTGTAAAGCGATTAGTGCCATTCCTGTATAGTTTTACTTCATAAAAAGAGAAATATTTATCTCAGAAACTGTATAGGAATTTTCAATGAGTGATATAAAGATGTTATTTCAAAGAACAATGATCAGTCAAATGGTAAATCACCTTTGTACTTGGCACAGGGGAGGTCCTGAATTCTATCCACAAGTGCTGTGTAGCCCCTATGTGTCACAAGTTGTGGCCATGGTGCTCCATGAGCAATACTACTCTAGTACTGAACCATCAAGTGAGTATCTGTGGGCTGAGCTTTTTTGAACATGGTCTCAGGTGCTCCAGCACCTCTAGGTATGGCTCCTGTAAAAAAAAACAAAAGTCATGGTGGTGGTAGGGGAAGAATCACTGAGAACCTCTGTTCTCAGAATTTGTAAAATTTAAGTTGTCACTTTCTCTTACAGGGTTCATTTTTTTAAGCTTATTTTTCTCCTGACTTGAGAATTTGATGAGATTCATTTTTTTTCTAGTAGTCTATAATAAATATCAAATATACTGCAAAAGAATTTCCTATGATACCAGAAAATAGTTTGTTTTCAATTTTTTCTTACAAAGAATCATAGAAATAGCAAAATATTGAATATAGTAAAATGATTCAGATATTTTTATTTTATTTATTATAAAACTAACACAGCTTTCAATAAAATCTTCCTTGTTCCTTTTAGTATCCATTTCTGAATTAAAGCATTTCTTAATAAAAAAATAAAAATTGTACTCTTACACAATATTTTTTTATTTGAATGACTCTCTGAGGGCTCATATATTGGAATGATATTTTCCCATTTCCTTTCATGGGACTTATTTCCAGAAAGTTAGTTCATAGATAGAATAAATCTTTATGCTGTTGTGTTCCTGGTAAAATGGTTTTGAAGTGGGATATTTATATAAGATATGGTAGGGAACACATTTTGGAGACTTTGCCACAAATTCCTGATCCTTTGTTTCTAATATTCATGCTTTTGGGAGAAGTTCTGATCCCTTTAAAATTTTTTAGACCATATTTCCCACCTTCAGCAAAGAGACCAGTATCTTGAAGGAGGCAGGAATACATGTCAGGCGTGGAAATGGCCTTCTTTTGGAATGCCTTGCCTCTCAAGGAGTACATTCTGTCCTCTAGATTGACTTTCATAACAGCCATTCCTTTGTTAAGACTGCTTTGTGTAAATATTGATTGTTAATTTATCTTATTGAAAGTAAACCAGAGTTCATTGACATGAAGCAATCACGTGTGAAGAGATGCGATGGAACTGTGAGAATAGGAGTTATGCCATTTGTTCAGAATGGGGCTTTTCCAAGTATTCTGAGCAAATTCTCTACAGAGAGAGGTAAAGAGTTAAGCTTTGTGAAAGTTAGTTCTGGGCAATGTGGCTGAATGTTGTAGAAACATAGAGAAAACCGATGGGAAATGAGTCCCTAAAACCCAGCACTTGATCTAATTAATTATGTTACATAGACCCTCCAGGAGCACCTTCATCAGTTAGCTTTCAGATGGGAAAGTGGTAGATTCTATTTTTTTCTTGAATGGTCATTTAGAATCCATGTATTATTATAAAACTTATGACAAGTGCCTGACAACAATAACGATAAAAGGTAATGTGTAGTATATCTTGAGTACTTCTGATGAGCAAGGAACATGAAATATTTTCATTTATTTATGAGTGAATAATTCATTTTGCAAGGTTAACTCGTATATTTACAAGATTGAAGAAGTTTTCTTTCCTCTAACATGTTATTTTGGTTCTTCATTGCTTTTTTCTGCTTATGGATGAACTCATCATTCATCAAAATCTTCTCAATTCAATTGCATATTATCTGCCAATTCACTTCAGTTCATATAGTCGTAGAATTAACTTTCTTTTAAAGTCATAGGGATCCCTTCCGCCTTTTTACCTCTGGAAAGCAAGATGGTGGCCGCCTCAGAGCTTTTTGGAAAGCCAGGTATGAGCCGGTCATGCCGGGGCAACTGAAACCTCATGGGAAGGGGGGAGGCATTCCCAGCTCGTCCTTCACGTTCTACTGAGGTCACGAGTTGCCCCCCACAAGCGGCTCTCCGGCACGGCCATGGCTCCAGAGCCACAGAAACCAATCTCATAATTATCTGACTCTCGGCAGAAATACTTCCAGGCTTAATAGGTAAAATACCAGAAATCAAAAATGGAGCAGCCACTATCACAGTCGTGCGGCATCATTTGGTTCTTATAACCAGCTGTAGAAAACAAATTATTTCACAATGCCTTTTCAGCAGGTCTGATTTTGGGGTGTAAACTCTAAGTAATAATGGTGCATCTTTTGTCGAAACAATGAATCTAATCAAAGTAGATAGACTGTTAACTAGTATTTATATGCCTCACAGGCATTGGGAGGGTTGGGAGGGGGGTATATTGGGGTTCTTGGTGGTAAAAAATAAGTACTGGTGAAGGGAAATGTGTTTAATGATTGCATGACCGAGACTTAAAACTAAAATCTTTGTAACTTTTTCCACATTGATTCAATAAAATAAATAAATAAAGTCATAGGCATACTTGACAATATTAATGAATGCCTAGGTATTGTTCTATATTTTTGCATTCCAACAAACTTGGGAATGTCTTCCATGACAAGTGAATTGCATAGTAGTAGTAGCACTGTCTTCCATTGTTCACTGATTTGCTCAAGCTGGCACCAGTAATGTCTCCATTGTGAGACTTGTTGTTACTGTTTTTAGCATATTGAATACACCACGGGGAGCTTGCCAGGTTCTGCTGTGCAGGCAGGATACTCTCAGTAGCTTGCCCGGCTCTCCAAGAGGAACAGAGGAATAAAACACGGGTTAGCCAAGTGCAAGGCAAATGCCCTACCTGCTGTGAATTACATAATATCCTGTATTTTCAATTGTTTAAATATATAAATTTTGTCAAAAAATAAAAAGATGCAATGCAAATCAATATGACAATGTAATGAGATTACTGTTGATTTTTCTGTGATTTGTGAATGTAGTATTCATTTTTTATATTAAATCATTGCAAGATACACAGCTACAAATATTTTTATGATTGGGTTTCCACCATACAATGTTCCAACAGCTATCCCTCCAGAATTGTACATTTCCCACCACTATTGTCCCCAATTTCCCTCTTCTATCCTCCCATCCCTAGTCTGCCTCCACAAAAGACATATTGCTCTCTCTCTTTCGTCTCTGTGTCTTTGTGTCTGTCTGTCTTTCTTTCTGTCTCTCTGTCTGTCTGTATCTCTCTCTCTCTCTCTCTTTCTCTCCTTTTGGGAATTATAGGTTTGCAATAAAGATACTAATAGGTTATCATATATATTCCTTTACCTCCTTTCAGCACTCAGTTCTTGACCAGAGTGATCATTTCCAACTATCATTGTCATCGTGTTCCCTTCTCTATCCTAACTGCCCTCTTGCCTCCAACTTGTGATAAGCCTCTAACCATGGACCAGTTCTCCTGGCCATGTTTATACTGTTCTTGGGTAATAATGAATATAGTATTCATAATGGAAGGCCACTAAAAAATTTTAAGTCATTGGAGCTTTATTATTATAATAAGTTTTCTTTTAAAGGTGTAATATGGGCTTATTTTAACATGCCCCTACCACAATAAAAAAAAAAGTAGTGTGTTATGTTCAGTTTTTGCACATATAATATTATTTGCAATGTTTTTAAAAATCTGTTTTAAGTGAATAATTTAGTTCTTTATTGCATAATATTTAGATTTTTTCCTCCCTCTATCTCTGTGCTTTGGCCTAGTTTTGAATATCATTGCCTTGCTAGGCTCTATGAATATTACATAAAAGTTTTCTAAAGTATATGCATTTGTGGAAATTAGGTTTTGGAATATTACTAGGTAGTAGGTAGATAAATTAACTAAGTACAGTGCCTTGTCAATTAAATACAATAAAGAGCAAACAAAATTAACTGTTCTTTTTTTTTTCTGTTGTGTTTGTTATCTTTCTTTACTGAAAGTATTCCCTTAGGAGAAGTCCAGTTAAGTTCCACTAATTTCAGAAGAAAAGGAGCTAGGTACTCTAATTAATTCCCACTTTAATCAAATGGAGGGAGTTCCTGCATCAGATGTTTTAGGTAAAAAAAAGCATAACAAAATAATAAAGGCCTGCTCCAAAGTCAATGGCAAGTCAACCCATCACGGAAGAGCAGAGTTAACAATCAGATTATAGATACAGGTAGCTGCATGTTTATTGCCTACAGCTGAACTGGAAAAAAAGTAATTCTGATGAGACTTTGATAACAAAAAATCTCCTGTTCCATGGTTTTATTGAGAAGTAATGTACAGTTTATGAATCTATAATCCCCAGTTTTGTTTTCTAGAAGTTTTATTTAAAAGAAAAGAGCAAGGGGCGTGACTATATTTTAAAAGGGGGTGGGGGCACAATGTAATGGGGGAAAGGTGCAGGGAAGGGGTGGAAAATCCCAAACTTTGTGTGTGAAACCAGCTCTCCAAAGTAATTAATTATGCAAAAAGTCTTTTACCCTAACACAATAAACTCCTTCAAAATCTTCATGACACCAGTCAACCCTTCTTCCATCTTTCACCCGTTCATATTTTGTTCCAGGGACAGTTTCAAACGTAACATGCTTTTACATCTAAGCTCATAATGCTTTCTTCCCATACCATCATTAAACCTTCTTCATCACTGATCTTCTAAATTGGTGTTGTTGTTGTTGTTATTATTATTATTATTATTATTATTATTATTAATTATCCCAGCAAGTAGGGCATTTGCCTTGCAAACGGGCGACCTGACCGATCCAGGTTCAATTCATCAGCCCCTCTCAGAGAGCCCGGCAAGCTACTGAAAGTATCTTGCTCGCATGGCAAAGCCTGGCAAGATACCCATGATGTATTCGATATGCCAAACACAGTAACAACAAGTCTCACAAGGAAGACGTTACTGGGCCCACTGGAGCAAATCAATGAACAACAGGAGGACAGTGCTACAGTGCATTATTATTATTATTATTATTATTATTATTATTATTGCTTTTTTGGATCACACCCAGTGACGTTAGGGATTGTGCCTGACTCTGCATTCAGGAATCACTTCTGTGGGTGTTAGGAGAACCATGATGCTATTTTTTTTTATACTGTGATAAATTATACTTCCAGATTGAAACAACTGAGCCTATTAAAGGGGAGCTTTATTCTAGACAATATTGCACAGTTGTTACTTTTTTTTCTAATGACATGAACTGTGAGGTGTATATCACCATATATATTATGAAATTGCATGTATATATGTATATACACAAATATGTGTATCTGCTTTAAATGAAAGAAGAGGAAAAAATATCAGATCTTAAAAGCACCCTTAAAAGCAACATTATAAAAATATTGTTTCTTCTGAGGGGAGCATGGGAAGGCAAAATCATCAATGTGATTCAATGACAGCAGCTTATTCTTATTTGAATTGTATTTATAAGATGAATCTTCAAACCTGCTCGATATCATAACTGTGGATGGGAAGTGAAGTGAAACAAGAGCTTAGATCAACATTTTTCAAACATATTTAGAAAAGGGCTCTTTTTCCAAAGTAAAAATCTGTTTTACACAGCCCCAGTGTGTGTAAGCATCTTTATTTGTAGGTTCAAATGGATTATAATTATGTATCACAAAATCTTTTAAAATAAAGAAGAAATTCTGATAAATAAAAATTCTGAAATAAGTGTCATGGGTGAGAGTGAAAAATGTCTCAGAATTAAATTTTTTGATGCATTTTATCTTTCATCTATAGAACTGAGCAAATCTTAAGTCACATATTTATGTAAAATAGTCAAAATGACAACAGTTTTTAAACAGTTTTGAGAATAAGAGAAAACGTATTCCCCTGAGGTTAGCATAAAGATGAACGTGCATATCAGGAGTGCCCTAAATCAGCGCGGTAATAGATATCATTGCAGTCGGTGACTTATGTGAAATGTGGGCACAAAATAGGTAGTAGTCTCAAGAGAGAATATATCCCCTTCCCCACCTCAGTCACCCAGGAAATGTCTGGGAAGGTCAGGACCAATAAAGTCTACTCCAACCAGCTACACAGTGATGCAATCTGAGTCAGTTTCCCCTGTTCCATGTATAAGTCATCAAATTGCGCCTGAAGTTTATCATTTAATCACTTAACTTCCCATTAGTCGTCGATTTGCTCTAGCGGGCGATAGTAACGTCTCCATTTGTCCCTGTCGCGTGCTAGTGTAGCCCAATGGCATCTGTTCGCGCTGGGAACATGAAGAGCCTCAAACCGATCATTCATGATCTTGATGAAGAAGTCTGACCAGCTGGTAGGTGGGCGGCCACGCTGTCTTTTGACATCCCGTGGGATCCAGTTGGTAACAGCTCTAGTCCAGCGGTCATCTTTAAATCTCATTACGTGGCCAGCCCATCTGATTTTTGACACCTTGGCAAATGAGACAGCATCCCTGATTCTTGATCGTTGATGGATGTCAGAACTCCGGATTCTTTCTCTCATTTGAGTGAAACGTGATATTCCAAGCATAGCTCTTTCAATTCCCCTTTGGGAGACCTGAATAGCATTCCCATCCTGTTTATGTAGGGCCCAGGTCTCTGAGGCATATGTTAATGCAGGAAGAACAGTGGAATCAAAGAGATGTGCCCGGAGCCAGAGGTTCTTCATCCTCTTAGCTATTTCTTCGACGTTCTTGAAGGCATTCCAAGCCGCTCTCTTCCTCCTGCGCAGCTCGGGTGCCAGGTCATTTGTCATGTTGACTTCTCAACCTAGGTACACATAGCTGTTGCATTCAGAGATGGTCGTCCCGTTGAGAGCGAATGGGGCATCAGGAACGAGGCTGTTTCTCATAAACATTGTCTTCGTAAGATTCAGCTGTAGTCCTACCTTTCCACACTCACGGTCAAAGTCGGCCAGCATTTGTGCCACTTGGCTGATGTTTGGTGTTATTAAAACAATGTCATCAGCAAAGCGGAGGTGGTGTAGTTGCCAACCATCTATCTTCACTCCCATTCCTTCCCATTCCAGTCGTTGCATGATGTTCTCGAGGGTGGCACTGAAGAGTTTTGGTGAAATGGTATCACCCTGCCGAATCCCTCTCTTGACATCAATGATTACTTCTTTGTAGAATGGTGAGATCCTGGTAGTGAATCCGCAATGCAGCTCACGAAGGATCCTGATGTATTGAGTTTGTACGCCCTGATTGGCTAGGGCTTCAATGACTGCTTCCGTCTCAACAGAATCAAAGGCCTTCTTTAAATCAATGAATGTTAAACAGAGCAGCATCTTGAACTCCTGAAGTTTACTTGATCTATTTGGCATGGAAACTGGTCCCCACCACCTGAGTTCTTGGGGAATCATGGCCTTAGACTGTTGTAAAGAATTGCTCTTCATAGAAGAAAAGGAAAATAAGTCCTAACCTCTGCCCTTACCATCATGTATCTTTGCAGGAAAGAATACCAGGAAAGTGATGAGTAGTGAAGTAAGATAAGTTTACTTGGGAAATATGAAAGGAGAGAAAGAGAGTTTCTGTGCACAAGAGAAAAATGCAGGCTTCTTAGATGAAGAATGCTGCATTGCATAAAGTAAAGGAAATACATTATGCATCTCAGGCAATCCCAAGAATGGGGAAATGTTTCCAGAGTACAAAACTCAAGAAGAGATGTGGGTGACCCCAGAATGGGGAAATGGAGAAATGCACACCTTTTTTTCCTGCCAAGTTATTTCTTACATGATTTTTACCAAGCTGCCCCCAGAGTTTGTCTGTCACTCGGGTTGCTGTCAGGGGTAGTTTGGAATTGATAGGTCTGATATTTCAAAGGCATTTATGCTTTTGGACTAATTTGGGTTCCAAACTGATGCTTTTAAGACATAAGGCAAACAAACCAAAAAACCATCATCAGGGTCCCACTATGTCTATCTGCAACACCATTACCCATTAATGTGCTGGAGATAAAACACAATTAATTGAGCACACAAGTCCTGGGTTCAGCCCCCAGCATCAGAAGTTCCATGATCTATGCAAGGGGTGACACTGGAGGTCCCCTATGCCTTGTCTGGCGTGACCTCAGTTCCAAGATCTTCTGGGTGTGACCAAGTAGAAAATTAAGTTAAAATATGAGTATCTTTGTAGTATATATTTTAAAAGAAAAAGTATCCTCAATGAATTTCAAATCAACACTTTCAGAAACCTCCAAATGGCATTTTGGGAAATAATAATGGATACAGTTAGAATGAGCTAACTTAGAGGCTTCCAAAGAAATTACTCAGAAATGTTTGGAAACCAGAAAGAAACAGCACAGTTAAATTACAGTCATTTTTTGTAGTACTTTCTTGTTATATCATCAACATTATCAATTTTCTCCTCTCATAATTCAGATGCAACTGAATGAAGCATCTGGCTTCAATGCAGGCTTATAATAGACCTCAAAAAAGTATTACTTAGAATTACAATTACCATGATGGCAGAGTAAACTAATGGTGCATAAGCAAGTGAAAATGGTGGATTGGGCTAATAGAAAGATACTCAGCTTGCACCAGAGATATAATTGAGCAGGTTAGGTGCTTACCTTTCTCAAGTCTGAGATGGGTTCAATCCTTCGAATTGCGTATGGTCCCCTGAGCACTGCTGGGAGTAATCCTTCAGCAAGGGGCCTTATGTAAACCCTGAGCACCTCCAGCCATATAACCCCCTCCCTCCAAATTATTTCTAATGTACTAGCCTAGACAAGGCAAAGAGAAGAGACGGCCAGAAGGAATCAGTATCAAAAAAATAAAGATAGGGAGAAAAGTATGGAGTTCCCAAGATAAATTCACTTTCTGCAAACTCAATTTACATGAGATTACTCCTAAGAAGCCTGTGTCAATTCCCTAAAACTAGATTAAGTATACCCAGCCTAATAGTGAATAAATAGATATCTCCGAAGGGGTTATCATTTTTTTAAGAAGTCCATCTTTTTTAGATCCATGTTATATATATAGTGGAGTCTCCCGTGCCTGTTTCTGTAATTTGCTTACACTGCCTGAGTCAGCACTTTGGGTTTTTTTTTTTCTTTTTAGGTCACACCCAGTGATGCTCAAGGGTTACTCCTGGCTCGTGCACTCAGGAATTACTCTTGGCGGTGCTCAGGGGACCATATGGGATGCTGGGGATCGGACCTGGGTCAGCCGCGTGCAAGGCAAACGTCCTACCCTCTGTGCTACTACAGCTCCAGCCCGAGTCTGCACTTTAAGATGTGTGAGTTCAGAAATCATCCCCGTTCTCTGAACCAAGTCCCAATTCGTTGCTCACCACATCGTTGGTTCCTACCAAAACTTTGTGAGATGAATGAACACAGTTTTTCATTACTATAAGAAAAGAAAAAAGAAAGGAAGCGTGAGGAATATCGGAATTTAAAAAGTGGGACAAACAGTGTGGCATTAGAAAAGAGTGAAAATAGAACATCTGCCTGTCTAGTGGCCAAGTTAAGTTTTCTAGGGGGCTGTGGTTTTGTTTTTGTCCCATCTAAAGACAAATGCTGTGACCAGCTTAAATTTCCTCAGCCTAGCGAGGGGTGAGGCTAGATCACTTCTGGGGTGATTCATCATCAGATATCGCTCTCAGTGGAGGAAGTGGTGATGTTGATGATTAAGCAGAAGGCATTTCCCCCCCAGGAGAGATGTTGGGAGGAGGGCCTTGCAGTTCTGGAAGTGCTGTTTTTCATTGAGATGCAAAGTTGAGATCTTAATCTCTTGGAACACTGCTGGTTCCCTGGACTGCTCGGTGAGAGGCAGCCAATAAAAATAATAATGTACAGTATCTTGTATTTGTATAGCTTTTCTCAGCTCTTTGAGCACTGTCATCTCCATCACCTTAAGAGATCTTCACAGTGGGTTATTAAGTCAAGAGAATAGTGGATTTGACAATGGGAGAACTAGAGCTCCGAGATAAAATCCAAGCTTGACCCCAGGCTAAAAAGTGGGAAATTTGGCATGAAAACCTGCTGTTTTCTATCCAGGTTCCGTGTGACTGAAATTTTTATCAATTCACTGCTGAAATAATTGCTTGTGTGCAAAAATCTTTCCAATAGACCTTCCTGGATTTGGTTAGAGGCAAGAGGAGACAGTCCATTCAGTCCTTTTGTTTGGGTAACTATGGAGAGAAAACTCAGATCCAAAACACAAACAAAAAGCAAAACTTCAGACTTTGAGTGGCGTCTCTCTATCTGCACTTAAAGGTAGATCAGAGACAATGCATTACACCTTATCTTAGTTTAGCTATTGTGGTCTAGGAGTTATAATTAAAGACTTTTATTTAAAAAATTTTTGTTTAGTGTGATATTCTCATGCCTGCTAAACTGTGTGTTTGCATACAGCACTTTTATTCCAATGCACTTAATAAGTGTGTTGTCACTCATCTACTTTCTGTCCTTGAGAAAAAAAAGGAAAAAAAAACCATTCTCCCTCAAATCTGTTTGCACAATGATAGATGCAGATTTCCTGAACTCTCATCAGATGTTTCAAGGTTTTCCAAAAAAGCTTGGAACTATAGAGACACATCTGTCCACCATCAACTCTTATAATCCCAAAATCTTTTTAAATGACCTGAAACAGAAGTCGTATGTGTTTCCAAGTCCCAGATCTCTGCCTTGTTATGTCTGAATACATCTCTAGCACTCCATTTTACCACGCAAAGTATGCTGAATAGCTTACCATTCTTGATCTGAGCACAAAAAAATCAGAAAGTGATTCCCCCTTGAGTACGTGATAAGGAGAAGAAAGCAGAAAATTGGTTAGCATATATTTTATACCCAAGGATGTAGGTAGAAATGAGCCACAGAAAGCTTCAGGTGGTGGCAGCTATATATGAAGTGGCATTGGAATAGGGATTTCTCCAAGAGATATAATGTCCCCAGTAGGAAAAGTATTTCCAACTTCTGCAGGTGAAAGAAACAATGAGATATTCTAGTTTGTTTTCTGTCACAAGTAGGCTGTGTCCAATTTCTATTTAGAAAATACATGAAACAAAGTTGCTGTTCTTGTTTTATGTATTTTATAAAATGCCAAATGGAGGAAGATGCTTTTGAAATTTGTTGTTGTTTTGCTTGCTTTATATTTTTGTTTTGTGGGGACCTACTCGATGGTTCTCAGGGCTAACTCTTGGCTGTATGCTCAAGGCTCACTTGGTGGAGCAAGGGGGAGGGAGGTCCTATGCAGGGTCAAGGATTAAACCTGAACCGGCTGCATGCAAGGCAGCCTACATGCAATCCACTATACTATCTCTCTGGGCTTAGAATTTTTTTTTCCTCCAAAGCCTGGATATGCTTTTGAAATACTTTATTCACATTAATTAACATTGCTGTACAAAAAAAGAAAATTCCTGAGCTTATACTAAAATGTAGTAAAATTTTTAGTAAATTTAGTTTTACAAAATTTCCTAATGGTTGTAAAGAGCTTTACGATGCTTTTTCTCCACCTATTACCCTTCCTTTTAAACAGTCATGAATATACATATGTAGAGAAAATCAGGATCTTCCAACTCCTCTGGTGATTATAGGACGTAAACACGTAAATGAGGATGATAAACTGAAGGGAAGAGAAACATCCTGCAATGGAAAGATGCACTGCTGTAGATTTCTATGAAGATGCCTCTCTTCTTGGTTAATGGGAAGAGTTGGCCAAAAGATGGATGAATGTGCAATTTGGCTGGTGAAAGTCCAGCAGTAGCCATTTCCCTCGGAAGGTTAAGCCCTCACACCTGGTGGTGGGCAAGCATGGATCCTCCCAGCAGGAACCAACTTGTGCCTCTTCCCCATCCTCACTTCAGCTCATCTTCCTGACGGATGATTGTGTTGACAAATGGTGGCCTCCAAAGCCAGTATCAGGTAATTGGTCTCAGACCCTAGAAGGCCCTTGTTACACAGCAGGAACCACTTCCCAGAGGCTGTAGCTTCCAGGGCTCTCTCCATCTTCCCCTGCTGATTCCAGTTCGTGGCCAGATGTGTTTGGTTTCTTGGCTGTCCCTGGGAGCTCCAAATAATGCTGCAGCTAAACACGAATTATTTTTCTGTGGTTCTAAAGATGCCCTTCCAGATCTCTATAGAGACTCTCCCAACTGAATTCTGGCTGAAACAAAAATGTACAAAGATGGGTAACTCACAATAGACAAAGTGAGCTGCTGTGAGACATGATTCATTTGGCTTCTGTCATCCATTCATTCTTCAAGTAGTAACACACATTGAATGGATAGTTTTATGAATATTTCTTGCAACTCAGGTGGTATATGTCCGTTCTTTCTAGAGGCTGTAAGAGCCGCTCAGTGAAGGTATAACAAGTTACCCCGAAGATAAGAACTGAGGTGACAATGATCATGGAACTTGCTTACGTTGAAAACAACTAGAAAGTGCTGGAGCAAATCTAATTCCATTCTGCATTCCATTGTTCTACTCTATTTGTCCCACAGGGATTCAAACAGTGCACTGCATTGCATTTGTAAGACAGAGGGGGACAAGTTAAGGATGGGAGCATGAGAAGACTCTGATTCTTCCTGAATTTTAAGAAGCCACTAAGTGTGTTTTAGTTTCAGCTTCTTTACTTGATGCCTCTCTGTTTTCTTTTAGTATTCTTATTGTTTGAGGCAAAGTGCTTTGAGTTAGGGTTTCTGATACTGAGAAGTGAAGTCATTGTTTAAGAGATTCTGATTCTAGGAAGGATTTTGATTAATATTTTGAACAGAGATCATTAATTGGTCTTTTCCTTTGCTGAATACAAATCCCTTATGCCTGTCCAATTCTTTTTAATTTAGTGATAAATCACCAAGCAAATTTGTCCTCATGAATTTATTTTCTCAAATATTGTGACACAGGAAGGTAATTGTCCTTTATATCTGCTTTCTGTAGTAACTCATTAATATAAAAAAGCAACTTATTTTAAAAAACTTATTTACAAATCCATAATGACTTGAAATAACATATTTTTCTTTCCTATAAAACACAGATATGTATTGTGTATTATTGTGGAAGGGGCACCGAAAAGAATGCAGAGAAAATTCTTAACAAATTGGAAACCCATCAAAGGAAGTGGGAGATTACTAAATTGCACTTCTAGTTATTGCTATATTTAAAAAATTAATCTAACTTAGCTGTTTTTGTAAATCTCCAAAGATAATGAAAGGGAGTGGGGATAAAAGAAATGAGTTAGGTTAAAATGAAAACAGTCACAAATTAGTAACATCAGCAGTATGCCCATGGCTAAAGGCAACTTCCAGCCCTAGATAATGTGGCAAAAGATGGACATTAGGATTCTTATTCACATTCTAAAATGGGTCCCATTCTCTCCCCTTGATACCTGAAACCTGGTAACCCACTATGCCAGTGCTTAAATAAGGGATTAAAAGATTTAGAGTGTGTTGCTCTTTGAGTTTCCTTTAGTATTTAATTTTTTTTGTTTAAGTAGCTTTGGACCTATTTGACTACACCTGTAAACTCGTTTATAACATTTGAACATTGTCAAAAAGAACTCTCTTCCAATTTCGCATTTTTCAAAAAAGCATCTGTTGATCACATCAGACTTTTTTTTTGAAAAGATCCATTCAGATACATTTCTCGGAAATAAAACTCTGAAGCAGCAGACCTGCCAAGTCAAGGAGTTTTTCAAGTGAGGCTACTAATCCATGGTAGGATGCACTTAGGGACTAAATTGGGTATGAACAGAAGTCAGGACGCAAGAGTCTGTAAGATTTGCAGGCAATGTTCACACGTGTCTCTATCTGGTTTTGTGCCTGTCTAAATGTTACAGCTATAAACAGAACTATTTTCACTTTCCTCAACCATCTCCTGCTGTATCCTGATTGGCTTTTCTCTGTAAACTGCATAAAACTTATTGGTAAGAAACATTAGAATGATGAAAAAGGATGTCCTCCATAAAAGGGTTACACGGACATTGTAGCACTACACTTTCCTCCTGTTGTTCATTGATTTGCTCGAGCAGCCACCAGTAACGTCTTCAATGTGTGACTTGTTGTTACTATTTTTGGCATATCGAATATGCCACGGGGAGCTTGTCAGGCTCAGGTGTGCGGGAGGGATACTTTCAGTAACTTGCCGGGCTCTCTAAGAAGGATGGAGGAATTGAACCTGAGTCGGCCACATGCAAGGCAAATGCCCTACAGGCTGTACTATCACTTCAGCCCTTCAGAGACACTATTTTTTTTGAAACCTATGTGGTGCATGATATGGAGATGCTGGTAGGAAATGCAGATGAAATCTCCAGTTTTTCTTCTTTTCTGCTTCCTGGTCTCCATGTTCTTCTTGCTTTGTTTTCTTCCCCAGTACTAAGGAAGATTCTCAGTTGGTGCCCAAAGATGTTTTCGTCATCCTAAGAAGATCCTAAAGAGTCACATGCATTGATACCTTAGAATGGGATTTTCCAAGATGAGTGGGGTTTTAGGCATTATCATGAGTAATGGAGGTATTTTTTGTAATAATTTTGAATAATTGTTGTTTCATTAATCACATTTACTGTTCATTGCATAAACATAAAGCCATAAAATTAAAGGAATTTTGGAGCCACAAATGAAATAGCAATGACCACACTGATGCTTTTGAATGGGCGCGTTCTACATGATAGGTATTTTTGTCCTTTATTTTCTGATATATCCTGAATGCCTAGTACTGTTCATAGAATACAGTAGAAGTAGTACAGCAGGAAAAGAGCTTGTCTTGCTCATTCCAACCTGGGTTCGATCCCCTACACACTCTGTGATCACCCCATTCACCCCAATCACCAAGAGTAATTCCTGAGCAAAGAGTTGGGAGAAATGGCCGAGCAATGCTGGGTGTGGCCCCCAAAACAAAACAAATCAAAGAATGGGCACACCATTAAACAATAAGTTCCACCGTCCATTCATCACTTAAGAAACAAGTATAAGCTAGTATAAACAGAGATAAGAATACACTAATGAATATAATTGAAGTGCATTAAAAACAAATACTTCCTTTTTTATTTTTGTAAGGAAAATTATAAAGGTAAAAATATTGGATAAACGTAAGTTATTAGCATTATTCTTTCAAGACCAGTCCTGATCTTCAGAAGGATTCTATTTAAAATGTGAACTTAAGGTTTTTCAAGCATTTTTACATATCAAGAGCATTGATTTACTACTTGTAGGCCAAGTCTTCATTATTCAGGCCACCATCAATATTTTCTCCAACTCTTGAATTAAATTTCATTTGTCCATTTCCCTGTGTTATGATGAGATATCTATTCGTTTACTTAACTAGTAATCAATACAATGCACCTAGTAAAAATACAGTCAATAACATGGTGATTCCCTAATTCCCTAAAATTAATTCAACCATGCTATACTTGGAAATGGTCAAAATCATGTTGCACAGAGACAAACCAGTGACTCTAAGATGAAGGAAGAGTGTTATTAAAGGCAGAAGAACTCTTAAGGAGACTGTTGAGGCCAGGGAAAATCTGGCACTCTATAGCAAATCAAACTCAGTATTCAGATATGACCACAGCTCCCTAAACATTCCAGTTATTCATCTCAAGAATTCTCTTTCTGATTATTAGTCTAATAAATGTCCAAGTAACCGAAACAAACACAAACAAAATGTTTTTTTTAACATAATTGTGTTTCTTTGTAAAACAAATGAGAGTATGTTTTTTGGGCAGGATTGTGATGGAACATCTGCAACATTGTCTATGTCCTTCACATACATTGGCCTCTGCATGTAATATTTAGTCCCTATCTGCCTAAAAATTTGAGCTCCCACAAGGAGCATCAAATATTTGATGTAGCAGGCATGAAGGTTGTTAATGAAGAAAATGGGGAACACAGGACTTGTTCTTAAAGAACATGGACCTAGGGATGATTCATGAAGGAAATTTATCTGAGTTTTATTTATAAGAATTTTAGAATGGACAAGGTTTGTGAGTATATACATACATGGAATGTGATGATATGTTATATATGTATATCTGTGTGTTTATGTAAAAATATAAAGAGTCTCCTCTCTGGAAAGAAAGATGGCGGCCGCACGGGAGCCTTGTGGACAGCAGGTTTGAGCCGGGGGTGGTGGGAGCGGCAGGGACCTCATGGGAAGGGGGGCATAATGGTCCGTCCTTCACACCCGACCGAGGTCGCCAGCTGCCCCCCACGAGCGGCTCTCCAGCATGGCCACGACTCCAGAGCACAGAAACCAATCTCTTAACTATCTAACTTTTAATAGAAATTCTTCCAGGGTTAATAAGTAAAATAGCAGAAATCCAAATAAAACATCATTTTATTCTTAAACCAAGTTGTAGAAAGCAAATCGTTTCACAAAGCTGTTTCAACATGTCTGATTGGGGGGGGGGGTCGTAAACTCTAAACAATAATTGTGCATCTTCTATCGAAACAATGTATCTAGCCAAAGTAGATAGAGTATTAACTAGAACTAATCTGCCTCACAGGAATTGGGAGGGTTGGGAGGTGGGGTTCTATTGGGGTTCGCGGTTAAAAATAAGTATTGGTAAAGGGAAATGTGTTTGATATTTACATGACTGAGACCTAAACCCGAAAGCTCTGTAACTTTTCCCACAGTGATTCAATAAAGAAATAAATTATAAAAAAATATATATAAAGAGTCATGTCACCTTAAATTAAGGATTTTTAAAACGATTAATTTTTCACTGATCACAAAATCAAAGCCCTGCAGACAAATTGGGACTTGGTCATATGATGGAGAAGATTCTATTTGAATAGGTAATCATTCTTAAAACCTTTTTTCCTTACAAGATGTATTTCATAAATTTGGAATTCATCTCTAATAATTTGGAACAGACTACTCCAAACTTTGAAAATGTATAGCACTGTAGTACTGTCCTCCCGTTGTTCATCAATTTGCTTGAGCAGCACCAGTAACATCTCCATTGTGAGGCTTCTTGTTACTGTTTTTTGGCATATCGAATACATCACAGGTAGCTTGCCAGGTTTTGCTGTGTGGGCTAGATACTCTAGGTAGCTTGCCAGGCTCTCCAGGAGGGGCAGAGGAATTGAATCCAGGTTGGCTGCATGCAAGGCAAACGCCTTACCTACAGTTTTATCGCTCCAGCCCTGGGGATGTATTATTCTGTCAAAAACCCACACCCAGCTCTGCTCAGGGCTTAGTCTGGCTCATCCCTCAAGATTACTCCTGGATATCTAAGAGGACCATATGACATATTGGGTTGGCCTCATACAAGGCAAATATCCTACCCTCTGTACTATTGCTCCAGCCCCATAAACATTATAATTCACTCTACTAGTAATGACAGGTTTTCGTGCATATATTGTTTCATGCACACCCTCCCCCAGAGTCTGCACTTCCCTCCACTATTATCTCACTGTCCCAGCCTAACCTTTACCCCCTACTTGCAATCTGTCCTCATTGTTTCCATTCTGGTTCTACCCTCATATTTCCATCCAGGTAAGCTCATTTCTGTAACCCAGCTTTTAGGCCTTGTTGCCTTTAGTCATTGTTATTCCCTTGCCATGTTTCTTGATTTCCCAGTATAAAAGCAATAACTCTGTATCAGACCTTCTCCTGACTGATTTCACTTAGTTTGATACTTTCCAGATCTATCCAGATAGCAACGAATCACACACTTTCATCTTTTCTTCCAGCTGGATTATATTCTGTGTATATTAAAATCTATTCTCAAAGTGTCCTAAATTATAATCACAATTTAAAATATCAGAATGGAATGCATTTCTTTTTTTCTTTTACCTGGGAGAAATATGAAATATCAGACTGTCTCAAACATGTCTACTGGACAACTCACATATTTTATATTGAAATAGCAGGTAAGTTTCATCTTCTGTAACAATTAACTTCATTATAAATATATAATGGTATAAGTACTGTGCTGAGACAACTATCAAAAGACCATTCCTTTTGATAAAGGGTGTCTATTGTGGGCCAGTTAGTGAGAAGCGGCTGCAATCCTGTCAGGATATATTGACCAGAGTCCAGGTCTGCTACATAGAGGACTTTGGTGTTTCACTTATCCTCTCTGGGCTGGAGAGATAGCACAGCTGTAGGCGTTTGCCTTGTGCGCAGCCAGCCTGGCCGAGTTGGGTTCAATTCCTCCGCACCTCTTGGACAGCCCGGCAAGCTACTCAGAATATCTCGCCCTCACGGCAAAGCCTGGCAAGCTACCCATGACATATTCAATATGCCAAACACAGTAACAAAAAGTCTCAAAATGGAGATGTTACTGGGCCCACTTGAGCAAATCTATGAACTTATAGTATCTGACATCACTCCTGGCAGTGCTCAGGAGACCATATGGGATGCTGGGAATTGAACACAGTTCAGCCACATTCAAGACAAGCACTCTCCCTGCTGAACTATCACTCCTCCCTGTAACATTTTTAAAAGTAAAGGCATTGAATGGTATCAACAATTTTCTACAAGGTTGACAACTGCTTAGTTAGATGAGCTATGATATTTTACAGGCCAAAACTTAGTTTCCAAGTAGAGTTGGAAAACAGTAGCAAAAGCATAACTGACTTTAGTAGTTGGTCATAGGAAATCTCTCTAGTGGAGAACTTCCTGTAGAACTCCAAAGAACCCAACAAGGATTGCAAATGGGAAGTGGAAGTCGAAGACACCATCCTGCCAGTTCCTAATGGCAGAACAATGGTTTCTATTAGAACATCCCTAGATTCCCTGTTTCTACTATGTCTTCTCTTCTTTTCTCTCACAGGCGGAATAGCCTCTGGGTGACTGAGGAGTAGGGATGGGTGATGGCTTAGCGTGAAAAGTACATTCTTGCAAAGGGAGGTCATGAGTTCTCTCTTCAGTGCCATCCATTTGTACCAAATACAGCCACTGCTGTCTGGAACCCCTATAACCACAGAGAGAGCCCTTGATACACAGATACGATAGGTGAACACCACAATCAAAGATATGGAAGCTCTGAGAATAAGTGTATAACGTCTAGTGATGGATGTGCAAAAATCACAGTGATCCTGTGAGTGGCAGAACCAGAACATGTGTGAGCATCACAACCAAAGGAGGACAGCCTCCTCCAAGCATGTGTGCCAGCACCGAGTGAAAATGTTAGATCCCCAGCAAAGGCGACAAGCAACAGAGTGAGCACCAGAGCTAAGGGTGAGTGATCCTTGGCTATCACAACAGCAACAATAGAGCAGGGAAGAAGCCGAGAGGAATCGGCCTCTGATTTGTTGATGACCATTAGTCACATTGCATAGTTCATGTTTGAATCTCAAAGGGAACAGAGACTTGACAACTGTTATCCTTTGAAGCTCTTCTCTTTTTTTGCAGGCAGGATAGGGTATATACAGAGGGTCACACCTTGCAGCGCTCAGAACTTATTCCTGATTCTGCTCTCCATGAATCACTTCTGACAGTGCTCAGGAGACAATATGGGGTGTCAGGAATCAAACTCTGGTCAGCTGTAGGTAAGGCAAGCTAGTGCCTTACCCACTGTAATACCTCTCCATCCCTCTTTGAAGCTTATTTTGTTTTGACTTCTTTTTTCACTTTATTAAAGAATTGTGATATACAAAGTTATTGATGGTTGAGTCTTAGACATATTGTACTTCAACACCAATCCCACCACCAATGTTGGCTTTCCTCCACAAATGTACCTTAATTCCTTCCCCAACCCAACCACTGCACTATCCTCACTTGTCAGCTTGACAGGCACATCGTAAAGTTTCAGTGGTTGCCACTTAGAGCTCATATTTTCAGTGCTATTGAGTCTGCGTTTTGGATACATGGCTCTACCTCTCACCTGCATCTCCAGTATAACTGAAACCCTGATGCCTGCTCACCCATCACTTTCTGTTTTCTTCTTCCCCACTAGATTTATTCCTTCTCCTCTTTCTCCTCTCTAAGCACTGAGGCCAAGGGTGCTCTAGGCATCCCCTTTTGTTACTGTACATTTCCTAATCCAGTGTTCTATATACCATAGATACATGAGATCGCTCTGTTTTTGTCTTTCTTCTTCTGACTTACTTCACTCAACTATATCTTCCAGTTCCAACTGTATTGCAGCAAATTGCAAGATTTCATCATTCCTATACAGATAGATACTGAGAGGTTATCATGTTGGTTCCTTTTCCTACTTGCTGCACATAGTTCTTATGCAGAGTGATCATTTCTAACTATCATTACTCAGAAGGAGAGAGAGAGACAGAGAGAGAGAGAGAGAGATGCCTGCTATAGAGGCAGGGGGAGGGGGCAATGGCAGGCAGGTAAGTAGAATCATTGGTGGTGGGAAATGTACATTGGTGGAGAAACGGGTGTTGGGACATGAAATTAAGCATAAAACACAAAGGAGATATCTGATAAGAATCTATGTAGAAGCTTTTTCCTTGGTAAGTTCACTTTAATATTTTTCAACAAATGCAGCAACAAATGCACTTTAAAAAAAAACCTTGGGTAGCTTTAGTGTGTGGGACTAACAAGGGTATGTAAAATATTGGAGGAAAGAGAAAGAGAAAATAAAATTGCTGAAGAGAGCAGTTCTATTCCATTTAATAATGGAAGTAAGGATTCTGACGGAATCTCCATTAGCAATTCCTTTTTAAGATAACTTAATTTCCTGATTAAGCATGCATTTCTAAATCACATTGACTTTTCAAGACAGAAACAAATAATGATGCCAATTCTTTTGGGCACAAGAAAAATAATTTCCTTTTTCTTTCTTACCACTGCCCACTAACTATCTTGGTACATGAAAAGGATCACATAATTGAGAGGCTGACTCAGGATACTGAAGCTTGACCAACTTGTAAACTTAGGGTGGAAGCTAATTTTGGAAAGCGATAAAATTTTCTGAGTTGAGTCCAGCAGTTCCTCACTGCAAGAAGTTGAAGAAATGTGAGCACCCCTGAATGTGTGTGTGTGTGTGTGTGTGTGTGTGTGTGTGTGTGTGTGTGTGGTTGCAGGGAGGGAAAGTTTAGAGCACACAAGAGAAACAAGTTTTCTTAAACAAGTTTCCTTAAAAATTAAACCAGGACACAGAAAACTATGCCTTCAACTTTGGCCCACTATAGGTTTTTATAAATAAAATATCACTGGAATGTAGCTATGTTCCTTCATGTACCTGGTGTCTGAGTGTTTTCATACTACGAATGCAACGTTGAGTCATGGAGACAGAGAGTGAATGTCATGCAAAGTGAAAAAAAATTTACTATCTAGTCCTTCCCAAAATATGTTTTCCCGCCACTGAACTACATATTCTGAAATAGCTAGTGAGCCTTTTATGCAGAAAAGAAGGGCTGAGTGCAGCAACCTACTTATTCACAGGTGCTCTAGAGGTAAGAGAGGAAGCAAAGAGATCCCCAGGAAGATATAGAAGAAGGTCGTATGTGCAACTGGTTTTCTCAAAGCCCCTGTCTCTGTTAAGAGCCTGGAAGATCTGAGACATTCCTCTTCATACCAGTAAGCAGAGGAGATACCAGTTCCTATACTTTAGTTAGAGAACTTTATTTATAAGGTTAGTAAAGTTCTATTCCTTTTCACTGCACCATTTTTGATTCTTAAGACAGGACTATATCGTTAAATCTTGGAAGATCAATTACCATCAGTAACTCAGAACTTTGTCTATTTCCCACATCATCTCCCTTTAGACCCCATGCTGTCAAAGGGATCTGGGTTCTTCTCAAGAGGGAAATTTGGAGAATTCACTTCAGAGGACAACTTCAAATCAAAGCTTTTGTTTTTTTTTAATTTTTAAAATTTCATTTTTTTTAAAATGAGTCCTCAGTTTTTTTTATTTCCCTCAACTAGTATTACATTTTTCCTTTAAAAAATTGAATGTTTAACTCTCTATGTATATATGTATATATAAAATAAGGTCTACTTTTATAGAATGGAATTGCTGTTCTTATTTAAAAACAAAAACAAAAACTAAAGGCACATTCTGTATTAAAGGG
Source organism: Sorex fumeus (assembly GCF_029834395.1). Classification (NCBI taxonomy): domain Eukaryota; kingdom Metazoa; phylum Chordata; class Mammalia; order Eulipotyphla; family Soricidae; genus Sorex; species Sorex fumeus. The sequence continues at coordinate 65,330,336 of NW_026606059.1, forward strand.
TGGAACTGTGCTTTAAAGTCCAGCCATGTGGCTTTGTATGGAAATATAATGAGTTAAAGATGAAATTCCACTTCTAGTTTGCATACATCTTGCAAAGATTCTGCCCTGTAAAATGGTAATTGGATTCTTTTTTACAATAAATATTACAATTTTAATTCTAATATTGTAAGCCATGAAATGTCTTCCATTTCTTTAACATATGTTTTTTGTCCAGTTTCTGAGTCATTGAGACAGAAAGTAAACACCTTAATGAAGGAAACACCAACCCTCCTGAGGTTCTGTGCCTATCTTATGGCTATAACATGGACCAGAACTGAAGATTCTCCCTAAAGAGCAAAAACCTGTCTCATTCTCAGCCCGACGTGGTCTGCAGAAGTATTTAGTCTGGTTTGTTGCTAAATTCCTGCATGCCCCCAATAAGATGCAATTTGCAATTATAAGTGTATTTGTGAAGTGTGAGTGGGCTAGTTCCCCCCTTTGGAATGGTTAGTATGGCTCTCCAAGATGGCAGTGAAGTTAGGGTGGAGTTGTTTTAGACATAGGGAGGTTGATCATGAAAATATGGCTTTCTTGGTCTTTCCCCCCCCTAATTGCAAAAACATGAGAAACTCCTGTTAAAGGAGTCAAATTGGAAATTAAACATTTTGAATATTTCTCCATAGAATTACAGACATATCATAAGAAGAAATGAGACTTTGTGGGGGAAGAGAAGAAGTTTTAGGGATTGGTTGTTCAAGTGATTACTTGTCTCCAACTTGACTGATAATTGTGTGTGTTTATTATATGATCATTTATTTCTTTTGTCAATGCGAACATCCTGACTATGATACATTCCGGTAAAGGCGAAAATACTTCAGAGATCTGGACAAACTCATCACAGCTGCTTTACCATCTGACAAACTAATGGTCACAAGGGATCTCAATACACGTGTTGGCAAAAATGCCAGAATGTGGTGGGGGAAATTATTGGGCCACAGAGGATTAGACTCTTCCTGCTTGGTGAATAAGCCAAACAAAAACTTGTAATCACAGACAACAACTGTAGTCATGAATGTTAGGAGGGGAATTATCATGGATATGCCACAAATGTAAAATAATACATTTGTCTAATTTATCATTGCTTTATAGCAAAATGCTGTGGTTTCAACAATCTGAATAATGGCTAAAATAATTATCCAATATTATTCACATTTTAAGATACTAAATTAGGTGTTTTGTTGTATGCAAAATGTTGATATTGAATAGACTCAACTTCTGGGGAATAATGGTACTTAGCAAGAAAAATTTTATTGGTAATTGAGAGATAACATTGTGGAAAACTCCCACAATCGCAACATAAACAACTTTATATAATTGTATACCTATAAATTGCACAATTTCAAAAATCTTCAAATTATACTGTAGTTTTCTCTATTTACTATGTTTTATTTTGTATAAAGGTTGCTTTATTGTGTTCTACTCTAAAATGTTATAAATCTGGACACTCCATGACTATACATGCTAGCTGAATAGTGACTTAAATTTGATCACATGATTTTTAGATATTTAGGACACTAGAATCCAGAGCTTCTATATTAGCAGAATTAAAGAATTTCAGCTCTGGTTTTCAAGGAAAATGTTGACTCTATGTAGCATCTCCCTTACAAATCTCTTAGTAAACCACTTGGGGCCACTTTGTGAAAATACCCAGAGTGAACTCCTTTAGTTTCTGTAATGAAGGGATTATTTATTGATGTGAAATGACTGTTTAACGGCATCCCTTATTTGAAGTTGTTTGTCCACTTTTACCTAAATCCTTGCCCCCACCAAGTACGTCATACCTACCAAGTAAAATGAAAGTCTTTAATGCTTTTAAATAGTAACAAAAATCAAGCATGTAGGCTGTTGTTCATAAGACAGAGAAAATAAAAGTCTAAAATTATTTCTGACACAATAATAGTAGAACACCTAAAGAAATGTTACTATATTAAAGAAATAAGGAACTCTTTGACACCCTGACCATTGATTCTATCCTAAGTTTAGAGTGTGGATAGTTACTAAACCCTCCTCCAAATTTCTCCCTGGTTGAGAAGACATTCTTCTCTTGGTAGATGCTGTATGAGCTTATTTATAAATGACATACAAAGTTGTTGTCTTTTTTAAAATCTAACTAGAGAAATATTTCCACCAAAAATAGAGCAAATTCAAAGAAATCTATTTGAAGTAATCTACCTGTGGGCAAGTCAAAGTCGGATACTTTTTAAAAAGAAACATTTCAAATCATTAAAATATGCCTGCTCCACTTTTTTTAAAATCTTGTGTATAAAGAAGACCTACGTGCTTTGTACCATTTCATGTGAATTTTAAGGGAACATAGCTTCTTCTCTTGCAAAAGTAGACGTGGCTTGGATGACTGCTAAAGTAAACAGCACACAACATTTGGCAGGACCAGTGTATGCTCTTTTTTCTAGGTGCCAATGTTTCAGGGGATCACTTGACTTTCACTCCTAAAGTCTGGGATCTTGACTTTATAAGACCCTGAATATTACTTTTTGCTTTGTGAGGTCAGCACTACCAATGCTTAGACTGGTGGAAAGAAGACTTGCTGCCATTGAAAAGCTCCTGAGTCTCAAGATAATTTTTTCACTGAATTCTTCATGCTTCCTCGTCAAGTGGAAGATGCACAAAAATGGGAGAGTGTGAGTTATTTTTCCAAAGAGAAAGAAGCAGTCATCCTAGGTGAAGCTTCGTCGTCATAAACCGCATCTTCGTACCACATCTTGCTCCCATTACTGCTCTCTTCAACTTCTGCTGACAGCTAAAGTTCAGAGGTTGCTTTGTTTCCCTTGTAGTTGATGTTAGTTCAACATTAGACACTAAAGGTGGAGCAAGCACAGGAATTAGTGCACAGGAATAGGAGAACTTTGGCAGCCAAAAATAACATGTGTTTTACACTTGGGGCAAGTATATAAATTAAAAATGAAAAAACAAATGGGCAAGTGTGAGACAATGGGCTAATATAAATACTTGTCAAACCTGACTTTCTCATAAATTCTGCGCTGGGAAACAAATAAAATTGCTCACTGCTACCCCCATCTCACACTCTATGTCTTTAAGAAAACCTCAGAATTATTTTATGAGATTGGGTTCAAGGAACCTGGCATATAGTGGGAAGGAGTTAAGGACCAAAGTTTCATTAACTACTTGAGGCCAAAGTTTCTCAAAAGAACAAACCGAGAAAACAGCATCTCAACTTCTCTGAAAGTAACTGTGGACAGTTGAGGAGAGCCTTGAAAGCATGAGAACAAAGTGGCTTTCTGTGTTTTGAGAGTTCACATGAAATTCAACTTCTTGATTTTAAGGAGGTGGTCTACAAGAGTAGACAAGAAAATTTTAGGGTGAGTTGAAGAGTTTAAATTATCTTTATGAAAGACGTTTAAGGTTGAAACTGAGTTAATTAGATGTGGCAGGCTGAGATTTGTTAAATCTCAGTGTTGAAATCAACTCAAAGGGCTATATCAGATTTTGTTATATACATCAGAAGACTTTGGGAAGTTTTTTTTTGTTGTTGTTCTAAAATTTTAAGTGTTACTGGGAAGCTTTTTTAACTCTACCTTATTTAGATTGTTGAATATACACAGATTGTGAACTGAGGTTCCTTCTTAAATTAGTCATAGAAAATAGGTGTTTGGGGTTCAGATTATTTTTTTCCCTTCTGGTGAGAAGGTAGTATGTTTTTTTAAGTTCTTATTAAGTTACACGAATGGGACTTATAGGACTTCACATTTATGAACACTAAAATAAAACAGATAAACTGCTCTCTATAAAAGAAGATTAGAAATTCGGTGGCATGAGGAAGCATTCTGAGAAGAGATGCTAGAGGAAATAGAGGAAGAAAGAAGTCAATGCATGACTGGCAAATACTCTACCACTGAGCAATGACCCCCCCCACCACATTTAAAAAATACATAAATAAAGGCTGATGAGAACTTCTCAGAAGCACTGGCCAAAATCCATTTAATACAGATGAATAATGAATCATTTTAACTTTTTGTAATAAATGGTGTATGTGCATGTCCCTACCGCAAACTCTCTTTAATTGCAGAGTTGATTTAAGAGTTGAGACATAAGTGTTGAAAAAAGTCTGCAATAGAATTCAGTAGTATACAAGAGAGGTAGGAACTCTGGGTTTTGTTGGTTGCCAAGATTTGAGAGAAATCTTGAGTCAATATTTTATTTTCCTATTACATCTTGGATAGAAATTTCATGTGAATTTCATTAATTAATAATTAATTTAAATTGGTAACACTCCCCGCAGTGCTTAGGGGTTACTCTTGGCTCAGTGCTCAGGGATCACTTCTGGCATAGTTTGGTAGACCACAAAATCCCAGAGATTAAACCCAGGCCTCCTGCAGGCAGAGCATACTCCAGCCTGTTGAGCTATTGCTCCAGACTTCATATGAGTTTATACAAAGCTAAAGTATTGGTATGATCTCTACTAACAACTTCTACCTTTTCCCCTTAAATGTTAAAGGACTCCTCAAGAGACTTCAATCATGTTGGATGTGGGGCACATGACTTTCAACCAGTATGAACTTCATATTCAAGTACCATGAAAGCACATGGAAATACATGGAGCTGCAGAGCGGATAGGACATTTGCCTTGCATGCGGCCAACCCAGGTTCAATTCCTCCATCCCTCTCGGAGAGCCAGGGAAGCTACTGAGAGTATCCTGCCCACACAGCAGAGCCTGGCAAGCTCCTTCTGCTCTGTTATTAAAACAACCTTTGCTGTTTGCTACCTTTTACAGAGTGATCATATCCCTGAGAATATTCTTTCCTAAATGTTTTCTTTACATTTGTTTTAGTTTTCCTTTACACTTAAAATAGTGATGCTGCAAGAAAGCAAGTACATTTAATATCTATCTCATCGTCTCATAAGGACATTTCCAATATGACCAAACTTGGAACTACCTGTTTGGCTTTATGTTCCCTCTTGAAGAAGACACTCAAAGGAATTCTAGGAAATGCCTAATCCAACAATGTCATCATTAGTAACCTCAAACTACAAACACTTTCTCTTATGAAAGACTTTGCAAATATCTGATCTAATTTAAAAGACGGAAAGTGTGGTATAAATGAGGCAGACAATAAAGTCATATTCAGAGAATTTATACCTATCAGAAACATTTCTTAAAAGTAATTTCTAATTAATATTTGTATATCAGTCTGCAGGGTAGATGCCCTACCTGCTGTACTATTCTCCCAGCTCAATTATTTTTTATTTTTTCATGACGACATACATAGGGTTTCTTTATGTGACTGTGCTATAATTTAATTTATCCTCTGTTGATAAATGTTTGAGTTTTGCCTTTAAAAACAAGCCTGTGGGGTGGAGAGATGGTACATTGGGTAGAGCGCTTGCCTTGTGTGAGGCCAACCCTGGTAATTCCTGAGTGCGGAGCTTGGAGTAACGCCTGAGCATCGCCAGGTGTGGCCTTCCCTCACCCCCGGAACCCCCCAAATAAGGTGGGGGGAAGTAACTTGGGGCTGGAGGATACCGTGGGTAAGAACTTGACTCATATAGTCTCAGAAGCCTTGCTATAAATGATCCCTGAGCACCAGTGGGTGTATCCCCAAAGCAAAAACAGCTGTTCTTCGTATAGCATAGTCTTTAGTGAGTGAAAATCTCTTTGCTATTCTGGTTGATTAGTGGTGGGGGGTGGGGGGTGTTCGGTTTTTGGAGGTTGTTTTTGGTCCACATTCAGCAGTGCTTCGGGCTTACTCCTGGCTCTGCACTCAGGGATCACTCTGCAATTCAGGGGACCAATAGAAAATAGGGTGCCTGGGGTTAAACCTGGGTTGATGTGTGTACAAACACCCAGCCTACACTACTCTCTGGCCCTTCTTGAGCCTTCCCTGAAACTTTCCTATGCAAAGTAGTGTTTTCCAGACTCTCAATTTTGGACAGTTATTTCTGGGCTGCAGCCATAGCACAGCAGGTAGGGCGTTTGCCTTGCACTTGACCGACCAACCCAGGTTCGATTCCTCCGCCCCTCTTGGAGATCTCGGCAAGCTACCAGGAGAGTATCTCGCCCCCATGGCAAAGCCTGGCAAGCTAACCATGACGTAGTCGAAATGTTGAACACAGTAACAAGTGTCACAATGGAGACATTACTGGGCCCACTCGAGCAAATCAATGAACAACGGGAGGACGGTGACAGTGATTATACAAATACAAAACAATATACTCTATATTTTTTAGAAATACCATCACAAAACAGGTGAAATTCTTTTCTTTCAGTGTGACTGATAATTAAATTTGAGTCTGTATAGAACTATTCTATTCCATAGGAAAATTTTTTATAAAAAATTATAACTGCAAAAATGTTTTTTTAGCAGTCATAATTTTTTGAGAATTATGTCCCCAAGATGATACTACTTTTATCAATTTCCAAAAACACATTTTTGTCATATATTTCAAACATTTGAAATCTTTGCCTAATGGTTTAATTTTTAAGAAATATTAATAGAAATATGGCTAATTTCACAATTCATCTATATCTTGATTACTCTTAAGTTATACCTAAAGCTGAATTTTTACCGAAGCCAAGATGTAGCTGCAAGAAAGCATAAATAAACCATGAAGATATTTCTAAGAAAGTCAGGAAACATTTATCTCAATGTCCTCTAATATTTTGTCTAATCATGATAAAAGTTAATTACCATAAAGTGACTCATAATAAAGCCTTTTCAGACAATATAATTTTTCAAATAAACAATTTATATGACAAAAATAATTATAAATTTACACTTAGTTTTACACATTAACTAACTGAGCTTAAACACAATATATATTTTAAGGTATGAATACATAAAAATTAAAACTTTTCTTGGGTATGTAAATTTAAGATTTTAGTGAATTATTTTTAATTCCAAACTAGAATTGAAGATATCCTTGTTAGCGTGATAGCACAGCAGTAGGGCGTTTGCCTTGCACGCAGTCAACATGGCCGACCCGAGTTCGGTTCCTCCGCCCCTCTCGGAGAGCCTGGTAAGCTACCGAGAGTATCTCGCCTGCACGGCAGAGCCTGGCAAGCTCCCCGTGATGTATTCAATATGCCAAACACAGTAACAACAAAGTCTCCAATGGAGACGTTACTGGGCCCACTTGAGCAAATCGATGAACAATGGAAGGGCCTTTGCCTTTACCTTGTTAGTGGGGATGCTGTAAGGTTTTACATGTCATAGTTCTCAGTTCATTACTGAGTAGACACATTTTCAAAGGACACTTTTCATAACAATGGCAACAACTACAATTAATATTTTATATAATTAAGAATTATTTTGTCTACGTCCTTCACGCCCTACCGAGGTCACCAGTCGCCCCCCGTGAGCGGCTCTCCAGCACGGCCATGGCCCCAGAAGCACAAGGACTTAATGCAGAACCCAGCAGCTTGGAGCAGAAAAGTGAACGGACTATGCGTTGATCCAGCCGATCAAGTCTGCCGGAGGGGAAAGGGTGTTGCCCCATTCGCCCTCTCCTCTCTGGAAAGAAAGATGGCGGCCACATGGTAGCCTTGTGGACAGCAGGTATGAGCCGGGAGTGTGGGGGCGACTAAAACCTCATGGGAAGGGGGGCGTTTCGCTCCGCCCTTCACGCCCTACCGAGGCCACCGGTTGCCCCCCGCGAGCGGCTCTCCAGCACGGCCACGACTCCAGAACACAGAAACCAATTTCTTAACTATCTGACTTTCAGTAGAAATACCTCCAGGGTCAATAGGTAAAATAGCAGAAATCCAAAACCAACATTTAATTCTTGAACCCAGCTGTAGAAAGCAAATCACTTCACAATGCTTTTTCAGCATGTCTGATTTGGGGGGGGGGGGGTAAACTCTAAAAAATAGTGGTGAATCTTTTATTGAAACAATGAATCTAATCAAAGCAGATAGAGTGTTAACTAGAATTCAACTGCCTCACAGGGACGGGGAGGGGTGGGGGGTAGGGCTTTATTGGGGTTCTTCATGGTAAAAAATAAGTATTGGTAAAGGGAAATGTGTTTGATATTTGCATGACTGAGACATAAACCTGAACGCTTTGTAACCTTTCCCACAGTGATTCAATAAATAAATTTAAAAAAAAAGAATTATTTTGTCTAAAGTAACCCTCTGAACCAGAAAATTTGAACCTGAGACAATAAGGCCCACTATGGGTCCCATAATATTATATGAGGGTGATAGGTACAAATCACATAGATTGGAAGGGAACACAGAACATGACTAGGGGAAAATTTGTTAGACAAAGGCCCAGGAAGAAGATGAGACCAGGAGATGGTTGAGAGGCACTGCTGTAAATGACACCGTTTATGAGAACACATTATGAATAGGTCTTTGTCTTTCGTGCTTTGGGACCACACCCAGTGTGCTCAAGGTTTATGCCTGACTCTGTGCTCAGGAATTAGTTCTGGCCCTGTGCTCAGGGAATATTCTTTCACTCCTGGTTGGCTCAGAGAATGACATGAGATTCTGGGGAGTAAACCCTTTTTGTACCCCACAAGGAAAGTGCTGTCCCTACTGTACTATCTCTCTAGCCCTTATAAATATATGCTGAGTGTATGGATTTCTGAAATGAACATTAATTCCTGTATTTTCAAGTTTTTCCAAAATAACAGACAAGGGTTTCTAAAGTCATTAATTATTGAATATCTCTATTAATTTAGTAGATTTAGTAACATAAATAATGTAGAAATCAATTCAAATTATTAATATGAAATGAAATTTCATTTTTGCTATATTGCTACATGAATATAATTAGAAAGTCTGTCATTTGATGAATCTTAATTAATCAAAATTAAGGAATTTTTTCTGACTATTTGATTTATTGAACCATTTGTGTTTTATTGAATATTCCTCATTCCACCCCATTCTGAACCTCACTGGTTTTGAGTATTTATAACACATGAAATGTTTCTCAGCTATAACAATTAAATTATGTTAAATTATTTTTCCTTGCCAAAATAATATTTCCTAATATATATGAATGATGAAATACTTTTCTTACTTGTAAAGCATATAATTAATATATTAATATTTAATAGCTAAAAGGTATCAACACCAAAGGCATTTCTTTACATAGTATTAATTTGCTAAATACAGGGATGACTTAAAATTGAATTTTTATAAGTAAAGGCCCTCCCGTTGATCATCTATTTGCTCGAGCGGGCCCAGTAATGTCTCCATTGGAGACTTTGTTGTTACTGTGTCTGGCATATCGAATACTATCGAATATTGAATACTATCGAGAGTATTCGATAAAATTGACTAGTAAGGAATTTATTTTTACTTTGACTTAATATTTCACATGAAAGAACTTTTAGAAAGCAATTTTAGACTTGTACTTAGAGAAACCCTTGAAAAGTGTATTACTAAAATAGTTCAGCGATTAGGAGTTAGAGTGATACAGAGCTTAGGTATTACCTTGCATGTGGCCAACCCACATTTGAATTTCAGAACCACACATGATTCTCTGAGCACTACCAGGAGTAATCCCTGAGCACAAAGCCAAGAGTATACACTGAACACCACTGAGTCTGACAAAATAAATAATAAATTGCATCACTTAAATTTTTCTGTAAGAAATCTGAATGGAATATGAGTTGAATGTGAAAAAATCATGTAAAAATTCTGACTATAAAAATTAGTTTCTTAATATGACATTTTAAAAGCACAATAGTAGATATCAAATGATTTGGGTATTAGATTCCATTTGTTATATTTTAAAATCTGTAGTCATTTTATTTTAGACTATAAGTGTTATGGTATTCTGGAAGCTAGAAGATTTGTAATCATTTAAACTAAAGATGGATAGTTAGACACTAATTAAAACACTTACATTGAGCTCCACTTAACATCTGTAAACATTGAACCATATGGTAGGTGGAGCTAGGATTCTTTTGCCAAAATAACAGTGGCCTAAACTTACACTTCTTCAAAAGAATATAGAAGGGGTCAGAGAGATAGTATAGCAGGTAAGGTGCTTGCCTTGCACAAGGCCAACCCAGGTTCAATCACTCGCGCCCTATCTGGTCCCTTAAGATAAACAGGAGAGAATGCTGAATGCAGCGCCAAGAGTAAGCCTTAAGCACAGCTAGGCATGGACCCCATACAAGCAAAAAAAGGACCTAATGGAAAAGGAAATATAACAATCTTGCAAAGGAGAAACTTGGCAGGCACTACTTAAGTAAGGGATACCTTGTATGTAGACTGTGATACAATATGATGAGCAGGGCATCTAATTTTCCTGATTTTTTTTTCAAAAACTCAACCTCATCATGAATGAAATATAAGATTAATTGTAGTTTTACAGAATTCCTGGTTAATATTCTTCAATACTATCAAGTTCATGAAAAATAGGAAAGATTACAAAAGTATCACATAGCAAAGGTGACTAGGAAGTTATGTCGAATAAATGCAGTATGAAAATATGGATGGAATTCTGGAGGAAGGAAGGAAGGAAGGAAGGAAGGAAGGAAGGAAGGAAGGAAGGGAGGGAGGGAGGGAGGGAGGGAGGGAGGGAGGGAGGGAGGGAGGGAGGAAGGTAGGATAAAGCAGAGCAAAAATAATAAAATAATCAGAAAAAAATGAATGATGAATAGAAAAATAGGTAAAAACCTAATAAAATCTAGATTTTAATTTTTTTATTAGTGAAACACCTTGAGGTAAAGTTGTAGACTTACAAATTTTTGTACTTGAGTTTCAGTTATACAATGGTTGAGTACCCATCCCTCCACCAGTGCCCAATCCCCACCTCCAGTGTTCCCAGCACCCCGCCCCCCCAGTACCCCATCCCACCCCACCCCTGTGGCAGGGCATTCCCTTTTTAAATGTATAAGAAATTCAGAGATTAAAAATTTGGTATAGGCCCAAAAGCCTGAAGACAATTGACTATAAAATAAATCATAAGTTTGTAAGTAACTGTGGGTGTTTAAGAGATATTTTAAATTGATTTAATAGCTACAAATATTTTAATAATAGATGATAAAATTGGATGGTGAATATAAAGTAAAAAGTAAAGTAAAGGCCCTCCCGTTGATCATCGATTTGCTCGAGCGGGCCCAGTAACGTCTCCATTGGAGACTTTGTTGTTACTGTGTCTGGCATATCGAATACTCTCGGTAGCTTGCCGGGCTCTCCGAGAGGGGCAGAGGAATTGAACTCAGGTCGGCCATGTTGGCTGCATGCAAGGCAGATGCCCTACCCGCTGTGCTATATAAACATCAGAATAATAAATAATTCTACAGAATAAAATAAAATAATAAAACAGAATGAAGCATCAACAGAAGAGTTTGCTACTAAAGAAAGTTATCAAATCATATTAAATGTAATGTTATTTATTCAATATATGACAAGAATAATTCTATAATTTTATAAGTGAAACAGTATTTAGGTGAGAAAAGCACAATAATGGGATGTTTAAAGTTAGTGATGAATTCTCAATAGGGGAAAAGAGAATACAATTAAGGCAAAACAGATAGTGTGATTCAATATTATCGATAACAATTGTTCAAATGCAAAATATCTTTTGAGATTATTGTGTGTTCAAGTCCAAATTTTAATTAAAATAAAATATTAGCTTTTCCAAAAGCAATCTTAATCAAATACAGTAAATGTTGACAATCTGTTACAATGGTATTATGACCAAGTATTCTGAGTACACGTAGGTTTTTTAATAATTAAAATTAAAGAAAGTAAATATATGAGACATTCAGACACATGTCTAATAGAAAGAAGTTGATGGAACATTTACAAAAATTAGTCAGTGTTTCAAAGTTTAGGTGAGGGGCTAACATGACTAAAAGAATAATCCATAAGGAATCTGACCATCAACTGTATGTAGTTGATAAGTGTAGATGGTAGCAACAGTCCAGGTGAGAAAGGATTTCTATCTAACAGTAACCAATATACTAACAGTTTATACATAGGAGCGTAAAACCAAATTCTAGTTGAGGATAATGGATAACATCAAGAATTTAAATAAGTTTTGTTCTTTTGGATGTGGGCCAGTGTCTGTGGTGTGAGACGATATCTCATTGTTGTTTTGATCTGCATCTCCCTGATTATTAGTGATATGGGGCATTTTCTCATATGCTTTTTAGCTTTTTGGATTTCTTCTTTGAGAAAGTTTCTGTTCATTTCATCATCCCATTTTTTGATGGGGTTGGATGTATTCTTCTTGTGGAGTTCAACCAGTACTTTGTATATCCTTGGTATTAACCCCTTATCAGATGGGTATTGGGTGAATATCCTTTCCCATTCTATAAACTGTCTTTGTATTTTGCTACTGTTTCTTTTGAGGTACAGAAGCTTCTTAGCTTAAGATAGTCTCATTTGTCTATCTCTGTTTTCACTTTTGCTAGGTCAGTGGTGTGTCATCTTTGAAAATACTGTTAGCTTCGATGTCGTGGACGGTTTTGCCAACCTTGACTTTAGTGTACCTTATGGATTCTGGTATGATATAGAGGTCTTTAACCCATTTTGATCTTATTTTTGTACATGGTTTTAGGTAGAGATCTGAGCCCATTTATTTTGCATGTTTTGCCAGCACAATTTGTTAAAGAGGTTTTCATTGCTCCAGTTCATGTTTCTTGCTCCTTTTTCAAAGATTAGCTAATCATATATTGGGGGGGGGGGTGTCAGTATATTCAATCCTGTTCCATTGGTCTGCAGTTCTACCTTTGTTCCAGTACCATGCTGTTTTAAGTATTACTGCTTTGTAGTAGAGTTTGAGGTTGGGGAGGTTGATTCCTCCATTTACTTTTTCCCAAGACTTGCTTTAGCTATTTGTGGGGGCTAATTTTTCCATATGAATTTCAGGAGAGTTTGCTCCATTTCTTTGAAGAATTTCATGGGTATCCTTAGAGGAATCACATTAAATTTGTACAATGTAAGTTTGTACAATGCTTTGGGGAGTACTGGCATGAACATAGAGAGAAAGGGACCCTCCTTCACTGCTGGTGGGAATGCCTACTGGTTCAGCCCATTTGGAAAACAGTATGGACCATTTTCAAAAAATTAGAAATTGAGCTCCCATTTGACCCAGCAATACCACTCCTGGGAATATATCGAATATATCGAATATATATATCCCATCAATACCACTCCTGGGAATATATAGAAAAGATGAAGTCATGAAATTTACATACAAGTGGTTCTACATGGAAAGCATCATGCTAAGTGAAATAAGCCAGAAAGAGAGGGACAGACATAGAAAGACTGCATTCATCTTGGGAATATAAAGCAACAGAATGGGAGACAAACACCCAAGAATCATTAAGATAAGTCCCAGGAGGTCTGCTCCATGGCTGGAAGCCGGCAGCACATGCTGGGGCAAAAGGCAGCTCAGATAGAGAAGGGAACACCAAGAAAAGGATGGTTGGAGGATTCTCGGGATGCAAGATGCATGCTGAAAGTAGACTATAGACCAAACACAATGGTCACTCAATACCTCTATTGCAAACAACAATACCGTAAAGGAAAGAGAGAGCAAAAAGTAATGCCCTGCTACAAAGTGGAGCAGAGTGGGGTGGTAGCAATACTGGGATCATTGGTGGTGGATAATGGGCACTTGTGGAGGGATGGGTACTTGATCATTGTATAACTGAAACCCAAGCACAAAAGTTTGTAAGTCTATAACTGTACCTCATGGTATTTCACTAATAAAAAAATAAGTAAATAAATTAAAAGGTTTGAAAAAAGATATTAAATAAAGATGTAAAATTAGTCTCAAGCCAACTTATAGCTCAGTGGTAGACTACTTTCCTTGCATGTGTGCGGCCTTTGGCTTAATCCTCAACACCAAAATAAGTAATGAAGTAAATGAACTGGAAAATTTTTTAATTTTATTAAGTCTGGTTAATAGTTTGACAACATTTTCAAAGAAGATGTATTTATCTGCAGCATAATTTTGGTCTTTACCTTTTCAGTGTTTTTACAATACCATCTACAGAATGGGGGAAATAAAGCAATACCTACTCCATAAGGTAGTTATGAGTATTGAATGAATGACCATTTGTAATGATTTAGAACAATCCTTCTACTTTGTTGTGTTATGTAAGTGCTTATAAAATAAATTGCACTATGTTTAATTGAAATAGTTTTCTTTTGAGATGTTGATGTATTCCACTCAAATTAATTGTCTCATTTGGTAAAAGCAGCATGATTGTATGCCAGAAATTGAGTTGACCTATACATCCTTTTCTGTAAAAACACAGAATATATCTCATTTGTGTATGTTGACAAGCATTGAAAAAACAGTGAAAAGCTTTTAATTTTCTTGTCTTTTGTGGAGTCTCTCATTGACCTATATGTTCCAGGTTAGACACAATATAAGTAAGAATCAGAACAGAAAATAGAAAGAGTTCAGAAGAGAAGGTATGAGTGATTTGCAATTAATCTAGGTGGGAGGATACCAGAGTTAACCTAAAAATAAAATTACAGATTGATATAGTAGCCTGGTTTCTAAAATATGTATTTTGTTTCCACCATAGTACAGGCTAAAACAAGTATCTGTAAAAAAATTTAAAACATTATGTGATCTTTGTCTGGAAGCTATTTTGATGGCCTGATTACCTAAAATCTTATTAAAACAATTATTTTTTCTATGTGATACAAACAGAAGTTTATATAAACTCTGAAAATGTTGTAATTTATTAAGTATTCTGTTATTTTGCAATTGAAACTTTATGCATATTTTCCTACATTAAAATACATATAGTCTTTAATGTACTTCACATTTCAAAAATATGTAAAGCGTATCTCTGGAGCTATCTATGGTATACTCAAATAGCTTCAAATATTATTGAATGATGGGAGAGTGTTTGAAATGTCACTGAAGGAAACTTAATAAAATAATACATCATTTAAATTGTATTTTTCTCCCTTTTTACAAAATATTATGCAATGTACCCTGTCAGATATGATATTCACATTTTTGAAAATCCATAGCTGAGAGTATTGGGTAATGAAAATATTTTGCTCTGCCAAGTTGTACCAAGAAAGTCTACCTTGAAAATTAATAAACTAGATATATAAACAGGAGATGTAGAAAATATCTATGTCTAAGATTTCAGAAATTTATTTGCCTTTCTTGATATATGACAGCTATTTGAATTTATTGTGTCAATAATGAGGTACCTATCAGTAGATTAATTATTAAATGATTGCTCTCATCTCCTTAGAGGGAGAGACAGAGAGAAAAAGAAACTCTTGGTGCAAAGTTCTACTTTAAATTTTTTTACTGATCAAACAAAAAATAGTATTTATTCAATAAATCATCAAGCACTTAGTCTGCACTGATAGTCATTTAATTAACAGATGACTCAGCATAAAACCAAGAATTACTTTAATCTAATTAATTTATCATTTTCTCTAAGAAATTATATAATGAATTTAATGAACTCAATATCATGACATATGAACATTTTATTTTATTTGCTGTTTTGTTTTTAAGCCACATCTAGCAATGTTCAGGAGTTACTCTTGGCTCTGAATCCAAGGATCGCTTCTGATGGGGCTCAGGGACCATATGGAATGCCAGGGATTTAACTCGGGTAGAACAAATGCAAGACAAAAACTTTACTCCACTGTACTATCTCTCAGGCCCCATGGTGAACATTTTTAAAATCTTATAATTTATGTTCTTTAAGGTACATGTATATCATGGATGGAAGAGTTTAGTGGTTAGGATGCTTATCTTGTCTTCATTCATCCCTGGTTTGATCCCCCAGCAGTGCATATGGTTTCCCAAGAACCACCAGCAGTGATCCTGATGGATCAGAGATGTGAAAATATCAAACAAATTACAAGTGTTTGCATATCAGATTGAGCCATATAAAAATGCCATACTTGTGGGTAAAAAACTACCAACAATTTCAGTTGATTTGCTATTCATGGGTTTAAAACAGAAATTATCAATTTTTATTTTCCTAAACTGTCCTCTCTTTGTTCGTTGATTTGCGCGAACAGGCCGAGTAAAGTTTCCATTTTGAGACTTGTTACTGCGTTTAGCATATTGAATACCTCGGGTAGTTTGCCAGGCTTTGCTATGCGGAAGAGATAGTCTTGGTAGTTTGCTGGGCTCTCTGAGAAAGGTGAAGAAATCGACCTGGCTCCACCGGCTGGCTGCATGCAAGGCAAACACCCTACCGCTGTGCTATCACTCCAGCCCTAATATTTTAAATTATATAGTTGTATATTTAAATAGAGAAGTTTGAATTTATGAATATAATTTATCAATAAAGACTCATTGTTATATACCTTTAAGAAAGTCTATTATTCAAATAAAAGGTATATAATATGGTGCATCAAAACAATAGATTATTCTTTTCTCTTTATTGATAATATCTTGTCCTTTATGAAAAATTATGTTAAATATTTGACTTCACTAAGAGAATAATAAGATATAAAGATCCAAACAAACAAAAGAAATAATCCAAAATATATAATAAAAGTAGAAATGATAATTGTTTATGGTGACTTTCATTCTTTTCCTTTTTGCAAATAGAATTCTATTTTTGCTTTAAAATAAATTTATTTCGTGTGTGGTGTGTGTGTGTGTGTGTGTGTGTGTGTGTGTGTGTGCGCGCATGCAGATGAATTGAACACTATACAGATATTCCTCCTGGGATCAAACAAGGTTTCTCCAATTCCCTGGTCAGTGGGTTTGCATTAGACATGGTCTTGCTGGACATTGAGTTAATCTGATATATAGACACTTTACTAAGGAAAGTTTCTTCTTTCTGCTGAGTTAGCAGGTCATGTGTACAATTTTTTTCTGAAACTCTTAGCAGTGAAATTTCACATGTAGAAAGCCCACTGGCTGCAAGTGAAGCTAACGAGATTAAGTTCATAAATATATTAATTAATATTGGGATAAGGTATGAAGAAGTAGATAACAGCACATTACTTAACAGTACAACCTCATATGTGAGGTATGGTGGAAAAAGAGGGAAGGTGAAGGTATATCAAGTGTCTCAGCTATTAATTATTGGTCACTCGGGTGAGAAGGAAGGAAATAGAATTCTGAAATGGACCATAGACAATCATGCTGAGAAATGACTGGGTGGGGATCAAAGATGAAGCTGACCTACTTATGAATTTTCTCAGACCAGCCCTGCTTATGCAGCTGGTAGGTATTTGCCTGAAAAAATATTTATAATCTGAGTGGTTGTAGCTTAAGCATGTTCCACAGGGAAGTAAGCGACAGATAGAGAAGTCTGGGGTGTAGTTACCAGAAATGGGCTGGATTACTTTTAACCCAAGGTTTAGAGCTTTGTTTCTACAATTTCTATGTCCTACAGGTTAAATTGGCCATGATCTATCTATTGTTTTAGCACCTAAGTGAATTAAATATCAAATATATAATATTGATAGGACTGAAATGATTGACTTCAATGATAATTTTTTGACTGTGAAATGGGGAAGCAAAAATAAAGCATTAAATATTATTTTTTAAAAAAACTTGTAAATTGAAACTGAGAACAGACACGAAAGAAAAATATTGTGAAACAGTATTTCAAATTAAATGGGTATTTTTCTATATGATGATCAATATTATAGGGCAGTATATTGTATGCTTAGTGGCTAAAAGTTTAATATTGGTGCTAAGCTGAAGTGTGTTCAGGTCTTAAATTTGTTCCTTAATGATTTGGGCATTTTTTTTTAACTTCTAGCCTATTTGGTTATCTGAAACTAGTACTACTAATCTCCTAAGGATGCAGTGAATTAAATGAGATAATGAATATAAAATGTTCCTTAAAGAGTTCAATATATTGTGACTATGAATTTTTATGCAGAATTAAAGAAACACAAAGATAATACATAGTGTAAATACCAACCTTTAAACAACATTATACATACATTAACCAATATAAAAAACTACTTCAGTTTCTTTGGAAATCAAGAGTTCTTAAGTTACAGTTTGATTTCTCTTAAGTCGAGAAGTTTCTTCATATGTCAACCAACTTTTGTACTGAAATTAAAACAATTCTTCAATATTTTTGTCATTTCCTGGGGTGGTGGGGGGAAGAAAATGTAATCTTCAATATGATATGTATAAGCACTTTTATCATTTTCCTTACTTCTTTCTCTGTTAATTAATACTGGTTCTTTACGAAAAATAAATAAAACTGTGAAAAAAAAAGTAAGGTGGAGTTCATGCCCAATTCAATCAGCTAATTAGTGGCTGAATAAATGGCAGTACTCCTACAAAAAAAAATACTGGTTCTTTAAAAAATAATTTTAAACACATCCAAAGTGTGATGGTGTTCTTTTGTTCTCCAAAAAAATCTCAAGCAATTTTACCACTTAGTGAAGATGGAAAAATATATTCCACTAGAATCTATAATGGTAATGAAATTTCAACAATTCAGGGAACAAATATATTAATTTATTCCATTCATTGCATTCAAAAGAGTTAAACTTTAAAAAGCCAGAAATGGATAAACTAAATTCCTATCAATGATAAAAAATTGAGGATGGGGAGAAATATTCGGTAATTAAAGAAAATAGCTAAGCAAAGAACATAAAATCTGGGGCAAGAGCCAGAGAGATGTTACAGAGGTAAGACACTTCCCTTGCATGCAGCCAACCCCTGGTTCAATTTTCAGCACTGCATTTGAGCTCATGAGAGCCGCAAGGCTCATTCTTGAGCACAAAGTCAGGACTACCCCCTGAGCATGGCTGGGTATGGCCGAAGTAGCCAATAAAGTAATAAAAGAATAAGATAAAACCAGGAGGATGCAAACCAAAATTACCACAAGCGGAAATATTTAAGCTTTATTTGCTTGAAATGTAGTGAAATAGTCCTCAATTAAAACTGAGCTAAGTATTCAGACTACTAGTTCCTGATTCAGCAACACTGGAAATATTATTGATGGCTCTTCTTGGCTTTGGTTCTCCCTTCCCTGCCACAGAGATTCTATTAATGGAAATTGCACATAAGTTTTCTTGACATTGTTCCTATGGATTTATTCCTATGTCAGCAGGTGAGAATGGCAACTTCCTTTGAATCAAAAGCAGCATTAAGAAAAATATCATTTCCTTTTTCCGTAGAATATAATAATCAGTGTAATGCTGCTTCAAAAGGCCAACACCTAAGAATTGAAGCAGTCATTTTTTCCCCCTCTGGTAGACTGATTAGAATCATTATATAAGCAGAATGTCTCCTACTTTTAATTAAATCTGAGGAAGGAAAGGATATTTCAAGGTAAAATTTCTTGGAAAATGTGGAGAAATAGGTGTATAATCGTTTTTTACTGCCATTTTTTAGTCTAGGAAGTACATAACCTAAATGACTGTTAGGAGAGTCTTATTTGAAAACAACTTTGGTAAAGCATGCCTCTAACTCATCATTATCACCATTTTTTTTTTTTACCTAGGGCCCTGCAAGTATAGAGTGAATCTTCAGTTTTGTCAACTTGTAATATCCTCTTTCCTCCTTTCTGGGCATAATCTCTTCATTTCCTAAGCACTTACTGGGCAAGACCATATTAATGACAGTAAAATGAGGCAGGCACATAAAGAGGAGAGACTTAGAACCTGACCTAAATAAAGAATTGTCAAATTCCTGAAGGAAGTAAAATTTGAGAAAAAGAACATGACACTTGAACAAAAGTAGAAGTAAAAACCTAATAACATCTCACAATATAGAATACTTAAATGCAAATAAAATTTTATATCAATTTATGACAATGGTTATAATTTGTTGAAACTGTGTTGAAAAATACAAGTCCTTCAACAGTCAGTAAATTTAATCACAGATCAACAACTGAATCAAGCAAAGAAAACTGAATTTCCCAAGTTGTCTTAAAAAATGTGGAACTCAACAAAGAATTTGAATTCAGAGCCCCTGTTCTAAAAACAAATGCTATTCAAAGGTTGGAAAGGATATCAGACAGTGAATGGGCTTACACTTCTTGTTATGCAGGAGGAGGATATTCATAAATTATTTAAGAGAGGGCTTTTCATACATAGTGGTATTTAGAGACATAACTTTAGAGTCTAAAAGTTTTGGGGCAGTCTAATTTTCATTCAACTTAGGAAATTGAAAAGGCGATCCAATGTGAGATATGCCCAGAAAGTATATACCTCTGATCACCTGCATTGGATGATGAGATAGGTAGAGACTGAGATTTAAAATTAATTCTCTGTTCCAAGGTCAAGGTTGAACTTATGTCAAGACTGACGGGTAGTGACTGATTGAACGTGGCTTGATGATCGTGATGTAGCATTTACAGATGTAGAATTATAGTAATGCACACCTGAAACAACGCTACCTACATAAAAATTACTGAAAAGAGAAACTTGAGGCTAAGTTTGAGAGTGTTAAAAAATCACTCTATTAGTGTATCACTGTCATCCCATTGTTCATCCATTTGCTCGAGTGGGCATCAGTGATGTTTCCATTCGTCCTAGGCCTGAGAATTTAGCTGCCTCTCCTTACTCATCCTTCCCAGCAGTGCCGCATTGGCACTGTAAGATTAGTGTCTCTTAATTACAACTTGCCTTGGATAGAAATTTCTCTTGCCTAGAGATAGGCAGGGTGTGAGGCTTTGTTTTAGTCTTTAATCCAACTCCTCTACATGCAGGGAGTTTGTCAGTTTGGGCCACATCACTTCAAGATGGGCAAGGCCAGAATGCAAGGTCGGATTAGAGGAAAGCCCAAACTAGATCTCAGGCTGCTTTGAGGTTCATTATCTCATTTTCTGCATCAAGTAATCAGTCTCACAGGGATGGCCCAGACCTGCACATGAATCACAGAGATAAATGACTCAGGGTACTTTTTTTCTTTTTTGACATTGATGATGACTCGTTCAAACACACCTATCTGTGGGAGTTTGGATTCTTGAGTCCTTCATTTGATACGGAGGTATTTCTCAGGTCAGGGTTCTGTTTGATTGCCCAGATTTTATTGACCTTTCTGATTAATTCTTTATATCTTCATCTCTACTATCTAATCCTTGGCCTTCTTAGAGCTTATTCCTCCATATTATAGACGAGTTTTAGCTCTTGGTAAATGACAGTCATATTAGAAACTTGCAGAGATTGTTTAGCTCTGAAAGATAACATGACTCCCATCTTTGCAAAGCAATATAGAGCTAAAAAAAATACAACTTCCTGCATTTCTTTCTTGCATTTGTGCTGAGGGGAGCAGTGTCATAAGTAATGGCATGTCTAAAAAATATTTTTTGCCATGGGAAATGATTCTACTTTTCAGGACAGTGCAGATTCAGTGGTTGGGCAAATAAAAGTTTTTCTTCCCTAACTCAAGCCATAGCTTAAGATCATAAAAGCAGTTTGTGCTAAAACCAGTCCAGTACCACATTATGACTCAGAAGAGATGTTATTGCCTTCAGCACTGCTGTTAAAGTCCTAGTACTTTGAAAAGCAACAGGATAATAAAAATCTATTACCATTATTACCATTACAATTAAGGGGAACTTGCTGTGATTATTTGGGGTCTAAAGGGAGAAGTAGATTAAATTTACATTAGATTTTCAGTGTGATGTTTCTGACAAGATTGTCATGTGGAAATTTTCCAGGATTATCAAAGGAGACTGTGAAACCCTGCCCCTCCCCCCACCTCCACACTCACACTTACACAGGATAATGGTTACTTAGATTAGCTGCTTATAGATCTAGCATTATGGAAGTTCAGTTTGCCCTTTTATTGTTCGTAATGTTTTTGTTTTACTTTATGGTTTCACATACCCAGCTTGGTGCTCAGGAATTTCCTCTTGGCAGGTGCTTGAGGGACAATAGGGTGTCAGTGATTGAACCAGGACCTCCTAAAAGAAAACCCATGTACTCCAGAGTGTTGAGTTCACTCTCTAGCCATGCTGTATCATGTATATTGGTTTGGGAACTACACATGACGATGCTCAGGGCTTACTCTGGGCTCTGTACTCAGGAATCACTCTTGACAGGGTTTGGAAAGTCATATGGGGATACCCAGGATTGAACCCCAATTGGCCACAGGCAAGGTAAATGCCCCATCTGCTGTACTGTCTTTCCAGCCACCATTGTCACGGTGTTTTGTAATATTTAAAGGAGCAATCTGGCACCAGTCAGATCAGACCTGCATAGTGGTCCTCTCTCTGGTCTTTAGAACCCATGCCTTATCTAATCCAAATGTTATGTGTTGGGGAAAAAATTGGCAATTGAGGAATATCACTTCTCCTGAAAATAAAAAAGTATAACGAAAACTGATCAAAGGGCTAGGTAAGTTTAAGAGTTTTGTGTGAAAACTTTCCAGAAGAATATCTGATTCAATATCTATCTTCAATAAATGAACCTGTTTGTCTTTGTGTGAAGGAAATTTCATGCTTTTCTCAAAATCAGGGGACTGGGATTTCTATAAACAGACATCAATTCTATTTCTTGCCCCACCTGTGACCGGATGCCTCTAAGCAAGTTGCACAACTTCTTTAAGTCCAAATCACCACATGCTCAATGGAAATAACAACACCTGACTGGTAGAGTAATGAGGGGATTAAGATGATAACACAGAAATGTAAAGCATTTAGTGAACCATCTTGGTCACGGCAAAAACTCATTAAATGGCATCTACTGGGTTGTCATTCTCTCCCAGCTCATAGGACTATGGTTCTGATGTCACTGTTTGAGCATATTTCCAGGGTTCATTTTGTTTAAGTTGAACACCTCCAAGAATTAAAAATGGTAGAAAATTCATGCTTGTGTACTCTATTTTTTTCAAAGTTCCTTACCAGGTTATCCCTCCAAAAGAAATGCTCAAGAAAGCATCGTATGAAATGTTATAGCATAATTTATAAAATATCATCATCTTATTTCTAAACCTAGTGTCATGGTATGCCAGCTCTGTGATTCTAAGTGACTTTCTTAATCTAAGACCTCAGCGTCTTCTTACATAAAATGAGATAAATACTAGACATCCTATGAGTTCATTGAGAGGATTGCAAGAGATTACTTTCAAAAATTATTCAGCACAGTTCTTGGCACCCGGGTCTGAAAACTATTATAAGAAGAAAGTGACATGACTTTATTTTTGGAAGCTGTTATCTTGGAGAAGTTTTCAAAAAGTATAATTGTTAGAGTTTCAAAAAAGATGGTTAAAAATAGAACATATTTTCTCTCAAACTGCTACTGTCATAAAGTATGTTACATGTTTTTTTAGTCCGTCGTATTTTAAACTTACATTTCTATATCCTTTCTTCTGTTGCATGTCATTTTACTTTTGACTTTCAGCAACTTGAAAGTAAAACTTAGTCTCAATGTGAAGTTTACCCTCTAATCAAAGTGCCAGTTCTCTTCAAAAATCCTTTGGAAGTGAGGTTTAGAATCACAGAGGACTGGAACCCTTTATGCCATTTAGATAGTGAGGAGCATGCTACAAAGAATATCTTTTAAAGACAATATTGAGATTTATATTATCAAAAATTCAAAGATGCTCTTTTCAAAAGCCAAAACCACCAAAGCCGCAGGCCAATCTAGACACGGTGAGATGCAGCCGGCCAAGCTGGCCAGTGGTATTATTGTGGATGAGTTAGAAGAGGAATCAGCCCCAAGCAATGGCAGCTCTCAGAAGAGGCCTGCCCTTCACAATTTAAACTCTTTGAAGCTGCATTTCCTTCAAGCAATGAGAAGTCTTTGTGGTGATGGGAAACATACATTTATAATTATAGAAGAACGTACTATACACTAGACATGGTAGAAAAGAATGCAAGGATTTGAAGGAAAGCCTTGATAGACGCTCAGCTACTCTCATGCAGCATCTTTCCTGAACTGGTGGGCATTTCAGCTTCTGCCTAATTGAAATGGCCAGGAGGCAGCATTCCTGCATGGTCTCTTTGCTCTCAGCACCCCGTTTGGTCCTGACCCCACCGTGCTTGGATAGTACAAGAGTGTGCTTTTTGTAAATGCGATTACCCAAATAAGGTGGGTAAGAGTCATGAAATCATTTTTCAAAAGGGCATAAATATATTCATTTTCAAGGTATGTGAAAAATTGAGCAAAATGCTATTGCATCGTGCCGGGAGTATTCTTAACTCTTTTCAGTAAAGCATGTGTTCATTTTACCTACATAATTACTCTTTACTGTAAACATAAAAATGTGTTCTAATATCCATAACCTATACATACATCCAAGCATTCTCGGACAGTAGCAAGGGAGCTCGTGTGTGTGATGGGGGGCAACAGAGGCAAAACGAGAAGAGGAAGAAGAAATGACATTAATTTGTTAAAACTGTAGCACTGTAGCACTGTCCTTCCATTGTTCATTGATATGCTCAAGTGGGCACCAGCAATGTCTCCATCATGAGACTTCTTGTTACTGTTTCTGGCATATCGAGTATGCCATGGGGAGCTTGCCAGGCTCTGCTGTGCAGGGCGGGATACTCTCAGTAGCTTGCTAAGCTTTCCGAGAGGGTCGGAGGAATCAAACCAGGTCGGCCACATGCAAGGCAAACGCCCTACCTGCTATCCTATCGCTCCATCCCAATTTATTAAAACACAAAATACATTCTTTATTGTATATTTCTATGTATTTTTCATTTAAAATGTTTATTGGATTTGGGGCCACACCCAGCGGTGCTCTGGGATTGCTCCAAGCTCTGTGCTTGGCTGTAGGTCCTGACAGAGTTAAGGCGTTGGGGATCCAACCTAGGGCTCTATATGCAAAGCAGGAACTCCAGAAACTCTGGCTTTTTGAGCTCTCCCAGTAACCCCCTACCACTTTAGTCATTATTGCAAATATTTCTGTATTTTTTATTATCGTGCTGGAAAATATGTTTTAAAGTATAAGCTAAGTAATAAAAAGTATAAGTAAAGATTCCAAAATGGCATTCAAAATGGAGTGGCATATACTGGTTGGGGGCCAAAGAGATAGGAAAGAGATTAAGGCACTTTCCTTGCCTGTGGCTGACCCTTATTCAGTCCCAGACCTACATATGGTCCCCTTGAGCATCGCTCAGGTCTCTGTGAGCAGCCTGGTCCGAAATGCAAATAAAGAAAGAAACTCACAACTTACCTTTTGTTAGGAAGATTAAAAAGGTGAAAAACAAAAAACTAGAAAATCCTCAAATACTTTTTTTAGATGCCTGGTTGTAAATAAACACATAAAGATGCTAAATATTTCTAAATACTGAATTTCAGGCTAGGGGTTATCCCAAACTATTTAAAACAGCATTAACAAAATCCTATAATTTTAGTCTCATAGTTAGTCATTATTATAGCAAATGGGGGAAATACAGGCTTTGGAATCAGTGGGATCTGAGGTATGCAATCTGGATTATTACTTAATAGTTGCATGAGTTTTAGGAGCTACCTAATCTTCTTAAAGTTTGTAAACTCTACTGTTTGTAATGAATTTATGGACTACCACACAGTATATGAGAGATTAGGATGTGGTAATCAACCTATTAAGACTAGCTCAAGTGCTGAACTATAATTAATAATTTAGTATGAATCTTTTATTTTCTATCTCTCTCTCAAGTATTTTTCTACTGAAATTTGAATATGGTGTGAAGAAAGGGGAGATTCCTTTCACAGTGAAGTCAGTCAATAGCCTTTAAAATGCCATTTTTTTAACAATCTGCTTTTTTTTGCCTATCTCTCATGTGTACATGTGTGTATATGTGTGCATGTTTGTTTTCAGCCACATATCTCCATATTTGTTCTTGCTGGTCATGGGTAATAAAAGTGGGGGAAATTGGAGTCTATTTTATGCATAAATTGTTCTGAAGTTCAGTAAGTGGCTCATTATTTAATCCTGGCTTTTTAACCTACGAAGGTCACAGGAGGTAGAACTCAAGGATAATGAAGAAAGTGATTCATTGAATTGACAGCATTATTATATTCACATACTTAAATTTTATTCTGATGAAGTTTGAGTAGAAATCTTGCCTAGATTTCTCCTTGACAACAATACTGACTTGTCAGGTGCCTATAATAGAGTGTATTTCTTATCTTCAATATAGAAATTAAAGAAAAATTTCTTTTTTATAACATTGTTTCATATATAAATTCTCATTATACTGTAAATAATTGGGAGACCCCTGAAACCAGTGCAAAATAATGTTTCGAGCATTTCAAATGTATTATTAAAAATAACTCTCACGTTATTCCTCTCTCTTTCCATCATATCTCCCTTTAATATATTATCCTAAAGCTATGATGAACATGGTATTTTTAATTAGGTAAACAAAAAAAGACAAAAATATAGTTCCAGGATCAGAGAGATAGTACAGGTGTTATGGTGCTTGCATTTTTTTTTAAGCAAGTACCTTATGGAGCCGAGAAGGAAAGGTGCTTGCCTGACCAGATTTAAACTCCCACATATCACATATATTCCCTTGAGTCTTGTGAAGAGAGATTCCTGAAAACATAGCCAGAAGTAAGGCCTGAGTGTGGCCCCCAAAATAAAATAAAACAAAACAAAAATTAACGGTATTGTAAACCATAGTGCTGTAAAGGTAAAAAGAAAAAATGTCTTTTCATAGAGGCAGGCTAGAGGCATCAAAGGGGAACTGAGGACATTGGTGAAGGAAACTGGACACTGGTGCAGGACTGAGTGCTCTAATACTGTATGACTAAAACTCAATCATAAACAACTTATCTTCTTTTAATAAATTAAAAGAAAAACCAAAACAAAAATAGTGCAAATATATATCCAGAATCTGGGGCGGGGGGGAGCGGTAGTATCAAACAAACATTTTAGGGACTTATATGCTTTGATTTAATCACTTCTGATCTTGTTGCCAAAAGTTATGGAAAATAAGAAAGATGGCTTTGGAAGAGCTGGTAATGAAGTAGGACATGAAAATCAGCAAAGTTCTCCATCTTTTTTCAGGTTATTATCAAGGCTGGGGATATTAATGAAGAAAAAATGGCTCACAGCGAGATACTGAATTCTCAGTTATATTCAACTTATTATAGTGCACAAAGAGCCAGTATCCAGTAACCTATAACTGACAAACATGGCATATCCATTGAGGAAAATTATGATCATCACACAGAGTTCATGTATGAACTGACCTGAATGACCTGAAACTGAGCCTCAGTCATAACTAAAAAACAAGAAATCAGGCTGAATTATAATCCTATCTTTCTTGGGATGGGATGCATGGGGATTGGGCCACACTTGGCAGTGCTCAGGGCTTACTCCTGTCACTACATTCAGAGATCATTCCTGATGGCCTTGGGGGATCATATAATGTGTCAGGGGTCAGACCTGGGTAGGACACATGCAAGGCAAATACCCTACCTGCTGTATTATCACTCTGGCCCTCATTATCATCTTTTTGAGAGCAAAAGACCATAATAACTTTCAACATAGTGCCTAGCATACTTCTTGGTCCATAATAGGAATGTCAGTGTATATTTCTGGAATGTATAATAAAGGGGGTAACTCTGATTCTTGGTTTTAAAGGACTGATATATCCACATTGCAATACACATAAATCATAGGGGATAAACTTAAAAGCCTTCACTTCTAAACTAGTTGCCCCATTTCTTAGAACCAGAGAAAATGGCATGGGATGATTAAGCCATTTCAAATATACCTCGTCTGGATCACTAAGAAAATGATGGTTGGAGGGATCAGTCGGGATGCGAGATGTGAGCTGAAAGTAGATACAAGACCAAACATGTTGACCTCTCAGTATCTGTACTGCAAACCATAATGCCCAAAAGTAGAAAGAAAATATGGGAGAAATTGTCTGCCATGGAGGCAGTGGGAGGGTGGGAAAGTGGGGCGTATACTGGGCAGATTGATGGGGAATGTGTACTGGTGGAGGGATGGGTGTTTGATCATTGTGTGATTGTAACTCAAACGTGAAAGCTTGTAACTATATCTCACAATGATTCATTTTTTAAAAAAATCTATCTATCTATCTATCTATCTATCTATCTATCTATCTATCTATCTATCTATCTATCCCCCTTCTTTTCTGATCCATTGACCTACCCAAGGCTGCCCATTCCCATTTCACATACATTGACCTCAATTATTGCACTATTCCCTAGGGGCTTAGTTTAATTGACAGCTACTTTTCCTTTTCACAGAGGGAGAACATCCGCATAGGCTGAAACTATGTCTGGTCACAGAAGAGAGTAAAACTAACAAGGAAGTCTTGTTCTCATCTTGCTATTGCATAAGGATTAATTGATAGCAATACCTACCATTTATTTAGTATTTACAATTACCACGCCCCCTTCTGAGAGTAATACTGGCATTTGACTTTTAAAATAATGCTATAAATTAGATAGTATTTTGCCCATCTTTTTTTTAAAAGTGAAATATATGAAAAAGCAGTTCTTAAAAGGCAGAACTATAATTTAAACCAAAGTTTGTCTGAGGCTAGATCACCGTTTGATGCTACCTATGTTTTTTTTCTTTGAGTCTATGACAGTCACATTGCTCAGGACAGTTAAAGCTCCTTTCACCTCAACAAATAACAACTTTTCTCTTACACGTAACACCATCTTTAACTAAGAATTTGAGAAACAAATTATCCTGAGTTCTTTGCTCATTTATTTCTGACTCTCTTGGGAATGTTTATTAACTCTCACTGGTCAAGTTATTCATATGGTTAAAGCGTTTTGTCTTTCCATCAGGCACAAATAGCAGCAGGAACCAATAGAGCCAGGACTCTGTCTACTTTCATCTTCCTTTTTTGCAGACAGTTCATTTAATTCTAAGACTGAACACTCCACATCACAGGAACACAGCCTCTGAAAGAGCTGCCTTTGGCTTTTAGGTTCATCTGAAAAACGTGACATACCCTAGTCATCTTGGCTATGTCTGGTTTCATTAACCAATTGCATGGGTAGCAATTCTCATAAAATCCACATGGAATCGAGAGAAAGAAATCATCTCTTGAAGGAAAGAGGGACTGAGACAAACAGTAGATCAATATACCATTCTTATCAGAGGTAACACAAAGTTTTCCATAACACAGATATTTCTTAGCCATTTTCCCTTCACGAGGAATATCTTTAAGCCAAATAGAAAAACACAGAATAATTCCTGGTTATTTGGTTAATTCTTGGTTAATTATTGACCTCTTCAGTTCCCTCTTTCAGATAAAAATTGATACCTGGTGACATAATTCCTGGGGTCGAAGAACGAATCTTACCATACTCTCCCTCTAAATTTCTAGGAAGTTCTATGATCCAGACTTTACTGGATAAAAAAGGAAATTAAAAGGTTGGAAAGAAGGAATGGGAAAGAATAAGAAAAAAGTTGGAGACGGGGAAAGAAAATAAGGAAAAAAACAAGAGATTAGAAATTAAATCCTGCATATTCTAAATTATAATCCACTGAAATTTGGCAAAAAGTAAGAAAAGAAAGATACAGATGTATACAGGTGGGAGTTTTTAAAAATACATCTGCTTCTGTTGATTAGATATTATGTAAGCACAGTTTTATTATTTTAAGATTAAATTTCATGTCATTTGATAGCATGTTGGGCTCTTCCAGCAAGTCAGTAATGAGTGTTAAATTGGATTATCTACATACAGGCCTTGCATTCTCTCTTGTTCAAGTTCATCAACTATCATGCAGTTGCAAAATCCCAGCAATGAACCTCTGAACAGGAGTTGTCCTTGTAGTCTATATTTACCCATATAGTTCTTCAGGATATGAAGTAAGAAGTGTCACTTTGAGAAAATGATGCTCTTTCAAGTCCAAAGTTATCTGAATCTACATGAACCTAAAAAAGGTCTTGGGTTGGGTTTATGGTCTGAGGTTTGAATTAAAGCTTAGGTTATTCTTATTTTATCTGCACTAGCTTTTCATCAGTAATTATACTGTTTCTATATCACTGTCTTTCCAAAGAGGACATTGTCATGGGTTTGGATACTGTAAGAATAAACTAGCCATGTTTTCTGCCCATATGTCATAATAAACCTGGGCTAAAGATGTTTGCAGGTTCAAAACACTCTAACTTTATGTATATTTGGCTCATGTTGGTTAGTTTTCATGTCTTAGCTTTAGCAGGTCATATTTATATACCAGAAAAATACCAGTAAGATACCAAAATCTTTAAGATTCTAATAATATAAAAATAGATAATTATAGGAAAAGGTGACCAATATAATTAAAATACAAATAACTTCTGTATTCTTCTTTCGTTAATGAATCCAACATGTGAGTTATAATCTGTTATATAATAAGTTTCTTCTGAATGAGAAAGCCTTTCTTATGACTTTTTTCATTATTTTTTATTTATTGAACCACCGTGAGAAAAGTTACAAAACTTTCAGGTTTAAGTCTCAGTCATACAAAGATCAAACACCCATACCTTCACCAGTGCATGTTTTTCACCACCAAGAAACTCAATATACCCCCATCCCACCCCTCCCGATGCCTGTGAGGCAGATGATTTTCACTTAACTCTCTGCTTTGATTACATTCATTATTTTGACAAAAGATGCCGCGTTATTATTTGGAATTTTCCCCCAACAATCAAACCTGCTGAAAAGGCATTGTGAAATAATTTGTTTTTTATTGATAGCTATGAAGATCATATGATGTTGTGTGACCGCGATAGCGGCTGCACGATTTTAGATTTCTGATATTTTACTAATTAAGCCTGGAGGGATTGCTACCAAAAGCTGCATAGTTGCGAGATTAGTTTGTGTGCCTCTGGGTCCATGGCCGTGCCAGAGAGCTGCTCATGGGGGGCAATTCATAGCCTTGGCAGGGTGGGAAGGACGTGCCAGTTCTACCCCGCATCCCATGAGGCCACAGTTGCCCTGTCACTGCTGGCTCATACCTGGCTGTCCAATAAGCTTCTAGGTGACGGCCACTGTGCCGGGGGCGGGGGGGGGGGGGGGAGGGTCAGACAGAAAACACAGACACCCTTTCCCTCCCTGAGGGGCACAGCGCCTTAGTTTAATGCATAGTCCATTTACATTTCTGCAGAAAGCTGTTGGGTTTCAATTTAGGCCTTTGTGCCTCTGGGACCATGGCTGTGCCAGAGAGCCACTCATTGGGGGCAGCTCATGGCCTTGAAAGGCAGGAAGTCGTATGACTTCTTATTACAGAAAAACATTTATGAGACCATAGTTTGCTCTGGCAATGTTTTCTCACTTTAATTTGCATTTTCCAACCATTAAAAGATAAATAGAAAACTGGTCCTACCATAGTTAATCTATAGGTTGGTAAGATATAGAAGACATTCTGCTATGAATGAGAATAGTTAAAGTACGAGTTTCTTGGGAACTTGAGTAACATGTAAATAATAAAGGAGTTATCATAGAAGTCAAAACTTTCAGGAAATACTGCAATGCAGGACATTATAGTACTTAGAAATAGTCATAATATAATGGCAACAATAGTCATAATATAATGGTCAGCAGTACTGACAACTCCCAATAGAGAGGCCCTCTTACAGTATTATCTAATTTTATTACCTTTAAAGTAGTTCCTATTGTAATTTTCTCCTATAGATCATGAAGCTAAAATTTCACACAGTGAAAGACAGTAACTCGGAGCGGTTAACTATTTCTAGAGCTTATACTTCAATATGAATCTCTATCAATTTGCAACCTGTGAATCTTTTATGCTTTACTGTTATGCTATCCTTCAATGATCTCTCAGAAATATTTCTAAGGAATTCCTAATCTGAAGTTACCTTGAGTGAGAAAGTTCAATCCTCATAACTCAAAGAAAGACCCTAATTCAAAGAGACCTGCCACCTTAGCAAGTTTTACTGTCTTTTGTTCAACTAGATTTGCCTATTAATAAGCACACTAACTACTATGTACAACATTATCTAGTCATAAAAATTTCTTTATTGAAGTTATAGAGATGAGTTTTTTTAGTATAAAGAGGGTTAGAAGACCATCACTATGTTTATGCAATTTATTCCTTTCTAAACTCTACGCATTTGATGTTAAAAATTTCATTAGAGTTTAAAACAGTAAACTGAAAGGATTCCCTTAAAATACACAGAAACATTAAAAATATGTTGAAAAGTTTGTTAAAGAGAACAAAATGAAACTAAAATTACTTTTGATCATATGCTAAAAAGGATTCTGATACATCAGTTCATAAGATTAATCTATAGAAAAATGACAGAATGTGAAAGTAAGGACAATGGTACAAGTTTTATATTAAAGAATATTGATTTATTTTTGTTGCAAAAGTTCCTTTTACTTTAGGAAAAAATATAACAGTAGCTTTCTACTTGCATTTCTACCATGCAGTTTCTCTTTCCTCTCAATAGCAACATTCATTTTTCCTTTGTTGTGTGTCTTTGATTATTTCTACTTCATTGCTTACAATTCTATCTGATGATCTAGCATAATAAAAGTTGTACTTATTTTTATAATATGCTAATTTGGCCAAATAAAGAATAATTAACTCTGTTAACCTTCAATTTTTAATTACGTAAGTAATTTCTTCTTCATAAAACCCAAAATCTGGGAGTCCCTAGTGTAAAAGATCATTCTACCAAAACTGATGAGAAATTTGGGGGATTAGCAAGGAAGTACATGAATGTAGAGAGAAAAAGTAGTTACATTGTACTAACACTAGAAACAATGTGATACATTTAGATAAGAATTAAAAAAATTAAGAAGCCAGATCTTTTTCAATTTAAGACCTTTTAAAATGTACCCCAACTGGAACCGGAGTAAAAGTACAGAGGGTAGGGCATCTGCCTTGCACACAAATGATTCGAATTCAAACCCCAGCATCCCATGTGGTTCCTAAACTCTTCCAGGAGTCATTACTGAATACAGAGCCAAGAGTAACCACTGAGCACCATTGGGTGGGGGCCCAAAACTTATCACTTGTCACTTGTCAACTGTTGCTCATCGATTTGCTCAAGCGGGTGCCAGTAACTTCTCCATACATCCCTGTCACGTGCTAGTGTAGGTAGCCCAGTAGCGCCTGCTAGCTCCAGGAACACGAAGAGCATCAAACCATTCATTCAGGGTCTTAACGAAGAAGTCTGACCATCTTGTAGGTGGACAGTCAGGCATTCTTTTAACGTTCCGTGGGTCCTAAAAAAAACATAAAAATAAAACAATAAAATAAATAAAAATACACCCATATTTCAATGATATATTGCTACTGGGTATGAGAATTTCTGAGTTTTTCTCATTTTTCATTGTATTGCATTTATCTATATTCCATGTGAATGAGTGATTGATAAGGCAGCACCCATAAAGTAAACTTCCAGAGTCATTTTCATTAAAAAGACAGAGTTAATCTTACCACAGAATCTCATTGACAGAATAGAGAAATATTGCAACTCACCACAATAAAGTAAATATTTCAACAAGATAAATATCCATTTAAAAATGAAAATTGCTGAACCATGGCAAGTGGAAGCCACTAAACATTTTGATACATGTTTCAACCAGAATCTGGCCAAACCACCAAATTGTCCTGTTGTCAAGTACGGGCATCAGGAAGAAGCTCAGAGAGGTAGAGAAATGGGTTCTGGAAAGCAAGAGAGAAGAGGGATAAGGTTGAGTTTCTGAAGGAGCTCAGGAGACTTGCCAATTCATATCTAATGCATAGTTTCTTCTATCTATTTAAAGAACTCTTTGAGTTTTCATTACTATCAGGTTGCTTACCTTTCCTTAACTCATTTTCTAATCTTGGTTTCTTACCAATTTTATGTAGAATTCCTTGCCAATGCTACTCTCCTTTCCTTAGTCATATTTTGAAGTTTCAGGTTGTATTTAGTGTAATAGACCAAATGAAGGAAATGTCTGATCCTGTTACAGTGATCCTCAAAACATTATGCTTATTTTTTAAACTGAGAACTAGTTGAATAACTTAGAATTGCATTAGAAAAGCTAACACACATAATCTTGGAAATGGTTGCTTAACAAAATTATTCAAGAGTTTATTCTCAATGAAGCTTAACAATTCAGATAGACTAAATATGAACTTGAGCTGATTCTATCATCAGAGACTTAAAGTTTATCTCCTGTTTGTCGTTCAAACAGGAGAATTTTACACAAATGGCAATATATCTAAAGAAGCAGAGAATCATAGAAATAATTTTAATATTCAAAAAGAACAAAAGTTTGTTGAGCTACAAGCTCTTCAATTGAGCAATAGGCAAAAAAACACCTTGTTTATTCTTTATCACTTAACTAAAGAAAACTGAACTTTTAAAAATATTCTCTAATTTGAATCGTGCTAAGCCATTATCATTTGCAAAAATAATGAGGATTTAATATATAATAGCATTTGATTATCAAAGAAAATGGAATAAGTATTGCTTTGGTTCATCAAAAATGAGACTCACTAAAAGAACTTCACATATTTGAGGTTTATATAGCGAAATAGTATAAAAGTAATATTTCAAAGTAATGTATGAATATTTCAATAATATACACAAATAGTCAAGATATGAAAATAGTCTAATTGATTGTAGATGAATAAAACAAGTGTTACATATTTTGGTTTGAAAACTTGTACTAGGCTTGGAGAATTAATGGCAATTCCATTGCTGTGGGAAGAAAGTATACAGTGAGTATATTGATGAGGGCATTCTCAGAAGTAATTCCAAGAATGTTGTTCACCAAATTTTGTGTTTCACACTTCACCAACCCTGGGAGAATGTCCTAGCATGAAACCACATGAATAAGCAAAGAAATCCCTCTGTCCCTATTTAAATGGTTAGTTTTCTCTAGCCTCTCAGCTCTGCCAGTGATCTAATACAAAGGCTCATGCTGACCTTGGAGGAACCAGAAATGGGAAAGGGTTCAGAAGGGAGCCACTCGCTGGAGAGATAGTACAGTGCAGAGGGCGTTTGCCTTGCACGTGATCGACTGGGGTTCGATCCTCGGCATCCCATATGGTTCCCCCAAGCACTGCCAGGAGTAATTCCTGAGTGCAGAGGCAGGAATAACCCTCCCGAACATCGTGGGGTTAAAAAAAACCCAAAAAGCAAAAAACAAAACAAAACAGAAGGGAGCCACTCGCTAATGAAGAATAGGCATTTGGAATTTCCTTAAGCAGTAACTTCACTTCAATAATGTTAATTTCCTTGGAGGAGTAGCTATCTCTATCTTAATCAATATATGAAATATCCTGCGTTTGAAATTATAGTTGACTTGATGCAGAATTGAAAATGAATATTCAAAATAAGTTGCCCTAAAATCAGAGAACATTCTGCTGCTGGACCCCTTACAGCAATGAAATTGTCACTGTGATCCCCATTCCCATTTCTCTGAAGTTAACAATGTCCAAGTCTCTACTATGTTCCATGTAACAAAACAGGAGTTTTTTGCTCTTGAAATGTCAAAAAATTCTTTACATTTTGTATTTTTACTAATAGCAATGATCCATATGTAGAGATACCCGTTGTTCATGGGCGATTTTAACACTTTTGTGTCTGATTCTTTAATTTTTACCCTAGGTCTTGATTTTTTAATTTTGTCCTCTGTCTCAAGATTATTCTGAAAATGTGAAAAACAACACAATAAAAATGAATTTACTACCATATACTAATACCACACAGCATCAGCTGTGTTAAAGTACCAGACAATGAATGACATAAATGTATGTAGTTAGAAAGACAGATCTCTAAACTGTGCTTTCAGCCACGAGTGAGTTTTAATCCCACAATACTTCCCTGAGAGATCCAGTTCCTGGCCAGTGAAGCTTGTCCATCCTGTGAAACAGGTGGTCCTTTAATTTCTTAGTAGGGAATCAGAATTTCTGGATAAGATGGTGAATATTGGAAATATTGGTTCTCACTCCTGACTGCAGTTTCAAGGCAAAGCAAGTCTCTAATTGACAATCACTCATTCTCCAACGTTTCGCTAGAAGATAAACTGAGGGACAAGGATATGTATGCTTCAAGTGGCAGAGCAACTCTGCATAGTCCCCTGAGCACCCCAGGCTATAGCCTCATGGGCATCTGAACAGTGTTAGGAGTGCACCCCCAAAGAGAAACTGAGCCATATCAAATATTTTTTAACGCTTTCTTAAGAAACAACTACTTTAATCACTGCAGCACTGTAGAACTGTCTCCCCGTTTTTCATCAATTTGCTCGAGCAGGTACCAGTAACATCTCCATTGTGAGACTATCAACTGGAGCCCAAAAGGACTGTGGATCTGTGCAAAATGAAACTTACGGCCAGAAGGGGGTAGAAATTTAGAAGTTACAAAGTTATAAAGGTGACAAGGATCAAAAAGCAGATTGGTTATTGGAAATGTGTGTTCCTTCATGGGACTGGAACGGAGTTCAAGGCAGATTACTAAGCTAGTGCCAATAGGACAATTTCTTTTTGGTTGGCTAAAGATTCCATTTCTGAGTCAGCCAAAATAGCAATTAAGTTGCAGTTTGGTGACAGGGTCCCGGTAGAAGTGACACCATTTTGAGCCAGTTTTCCTGTGTTCACTCTTCCCTTCCTTCCTGACCATGTGTGTTTTTTTATATTCAGTGCAATTACTTTCTTTATTGCTCACTGCTGATGAACCAAAGCATTTTTACAATTGCCTGTGATTGCTTCAAAGTCACTTCTATTCTCAAATGGTTCTCTATGTAAATACTTGTATTTTTCAAACCATATACTTGTCAAAATATACATGTAATTGAAGATATAACGATAGTGAAGTGATTTGTAATCTGGTATTAGTTCCTGGATTTCCGCATAAAAGCTGATGACATTTATATCAGTCATGAGCTTCAGTTAATTCTTCCATTAAATGGGGTTGAGAGAGCCCATGCTTTCATATCATAACATAATGATGCATACTGAATAATTATTATTTTTGTATTGTTAGAAGAGCTTTAAAATAGAGGATATTTTGCAAAGTCCAAATTCAAGAAAAACTATTTTGTGTCCCTGTGTTGGGATGATCTGATAAAGTAAGGTGAAGTACAGAATTTAAATTGCAATTAGAGAATGTTTATTAGCCAAGAAGATGAAAAGGAGAACCGATTCAATAAGGAATTGCTTAAATCATGTTGAAAATCTGCTCCTCGGGATCTAAAGATATGGCTCATTAGCAAAAATCCTTCCTTGCATGTATGAGGTCCTGGATTCAATTGTTGGCACTGAATATAATTATTATTACATAGTTAATAATAAAGATAAATAAAAATCTACTATTCTTTTTTTAAATAAATAAAAGTTCATTTAACATCCATCACTGTTCACAGTGAGATTTCTATCTTTCTTTTTTTAATTTTTATTAGTGAAATACCATGATGTACAGTTGTAGAGTTACAAATTTGGGGGCTTGGGTTTCAATTATACAATGATCAAGTATCCATCCCTCCACCAGTGCCCATTTTCCACCACCAATGATCCCAGTATCCCTCCCACCACTCCATGCCCCACCTCTCACCTTACCTCTGTGCAGGGCATTCCCTTTTGTTCTCTCTCTCCTTTTGGGTGCTATGGTTTACAAAAGAGGTATTAAGTGGCAATCAGGTTTGGTCTATAGTCTACTTTCAGCATGCATCTCCCATCCTGGGATGATCCTCCCAACACCCTTTACTTGATGGTCCCTTCTCTATCTAAGCTGCCTTTTACCCTAGCATGTGCAGCTGGCCTCCAAGCTAAAGAATGAACTTCCTGGTATTTACCTCGGCTATTCTTTGGTGTTATTCACCTTTTTGTTACTTTATATTCCCCAGATGAATGCAATCACTTTATATTCCCCAGATGAATGCAATCTTTTTATGTGTGTCCCTCTATTTCTGACTCATTTCACTTAGCATGATACTTTCCATGTAGTACCACTTGTATGTAAATTTCATGACTTCATCTTTTCTAACAGCTGCATAGTACTCCATTGTGTAGATGTACCAAAGTATCTTTAACCAGTCATCTGTTCTTGGTCACTCTGGTTTTTTCCAGTTTTTGACTATTGTGAACAGTGCAGCAATGAACGTACAAGTGCAGATGTCATTTTCACTGTTCTTTTTTGCCTCTCTAGGATATATTCCCTGGAGTGATATTGCTGGGTCAAATAGGAGCTCAATTTCTAATTTTTTGAGAATCATCCATACTGTTTTCCAAATGGGCTGAATCAGTCGGCATTCCCACCAGCAGTGAAGGAGGGTCGCTTTCTCTCCACATCCGTTCCAACACCTGTTGCTTTTGTTCTTTTGGATGTGTGCCAGTCTTTGTGGTGTGAGATGATATCTCATTGTTGTTTTGATCTGCATCTCCCTGATGTTTAATTATGTAGAACATTTTCTCATATGCCTTTTCGCCATTCGGATTTCTTCTTTGAGAATATTTCTGCTCATTTCGTCAACCCATTTTTGATGGGGTCGGATGTGTTCTTCTTGTGGAGTTGAACCAGTACTTTGTATATTCTTGATATCAACCCCTTATATGATGGATATTGGGTGAATATCCTTTCCCATTCTGGAGACTGTCTTTGTATTTTGGTCACTTTTTCTTTTGAGGTGCAGAAGCTTCATAGTTTAAGATAGTCCCATTTGTCTATCTCTGTTTTCACTTGCTAGGCCAGTGCTGTGACATCATTGAAGATACCATTCACTTCAATGTCATGGAGAGTTTTGCCAAACTTGTCTTCAGTGTACCTTGTGGATTCTGGTCTGATGTTGAGGTCTTTAATCCATTTTTATATTACTTTATTTAAAAATTTTTTATTAGTGAAACACCATAAGAACAGTTATAGACTTATAAATTTTTGTGCTTGGGTTTCAGTTATACAATGATCTTACTTTTTTACATGGTGTTAAACAGAGATCTGCGCCCATTTTTTTGCATGTAGCTGTCCAGTTTTTCCAGCACAATTTGTTAAAGATGATTTCCTTGCTCCACTTCCCATTTCTTGCTCCCTTATCAAAGACTAGATGATCATATGTTTGGGAGGATATGTTAGTATATTCAACTCTGTTCCATTGGTCTGCAGCTCTGCCTTTATTCCAGTACCATGTTGTTTTAATTATTACTGATTTGTAGTAGAGTTTGAGGTTGGGGAGATTGATTCTTGATTTTCTTTTTCCCAAGAACTGCTTTAGCTATTCGTGGATGCTTATTGTTCCATATGAATTTCAGGAGTGTTTGCTCCATTTATTTGAAGAATATCATGGGTATCGTTATAGGGATTGGGATTGCATTGAATTTTTACAATGATTTGGGGACTTTTGCCATTTTGACAATGTTAATTCTCCCAATCCATGAGAAGGGGATCTTTCCATTTTCTCATGTCCTCTTTTATTTCCTTAAGTAGCATTTTGTAGTTTTCTTTGTACAGGTCTTTTACTTCCTTAGTTAAGTTGATTCTTAGGTACTTGATTTTCTGGGGCACAATTGTGAATGGGATTTTTTTTTGTTTTTGATGTCACTCTCTTCTCTCTCATAATTTGCATATAGGAAAGCCATAAACTTTTGGGTATTGATTTCATAGAGTGCAACTTTAGTATACAAGCCTATTGTTTCTAGGAGTTTCTTGGTAGAGGTTTTAGGGTTCCCTAAGTATAGTATATCATCTGCAAATAGTGAGAGCTTGATTTTTTCCTTTTCTACTAGAATGCCCTTAATATCTTTTTCCTGCTGAACCGCTATTGCAAGTATTACCAGTACGATATTGAACAGAAGTGGAGAGAGTGGGCATCTTGACTCGTCCCTGATCTCAGAGGGAAGGCTCTCAGTTTTTCCCCATTGAGAATGATGCTTGCCATAGGCTTGTGGTAGATGGCTTTAGTTATGTTGAGCAAAGTCCCTTCTATACCCATTTTGGCGAGGGTTTTCATCATAAATGGGTTCTGGTTCTTATCAAATGCTTTCTCTGCATCTACTGATATAATCATATAGTTTTTATTTTTTCTTTTGTGGATATGATGGATTACGTTGATTGATTTCCGAATGTTAAACCATCCTTGCATCCTTGGGATGAATCCCACTTCGCCATGGTGTATGATCTTTTTGATGAGTTGTTGAATTCTATTTGTTAGTATTTTGTTGGGAATCTTTGCATCCATATTCATCTGGTCTGTAGTTTCCCTTTCTTGTGGTGTCTTTGTTTCCTTTTGGTATTAGATAGATATGGGATTCATAGAAACTGTTTGGGAGAGTTTCTGTTTCTTCAATTTCCTGGAAAAACTTGAGGAGAACTGGCAATAGGTCTTTTTTAAATCACTTAATAATCACTTAACTTCTCGTTAATCGTCAATTTGCTCAAACGGGCGCCAGTAACTTCTCTATTTGTCCCTGTCGCGTGCTAGTGTAGCCCAATGGCGTCTGTTCACTCTAGGAACATGAAGAGCCTCAAACCAATCGTTCATAATCTTGATGAAGATGTATGACCATCTGGTAGGTGGGCGGCCACACGGTCTTTTGACATCCCGTGGAATACAGTCGGTAACAGCTCTAGTCCAGCAGTCGTCTTTAAATCTCATTAGGTAACCAGCCCATCTGATTTTTGTCACCTTGGCAAACGAGACAGCGTCCCTGATTCTTGATTGTCGACGGATGTCAGAACTCCGGATTCTTTCTGTCATTTGAGTGAAACGTGATATTCCAAGCACAGCTCTTTCAATTCCTCTTTGGGAGACCCGAATAATGTTCTCATCCTGTTTGCACAGGGCCCAGGTCTCTGAGGCATATGTTAATGCAGAAAGAACAGTGGAATCAAAGAGATGTGCCCAGAACTGGAGGTTCTTCGTCCTCTTAGCTATTTCTTCAATGCTTTTGAAGGCGTTCCAAGCCGCTCTCTTCCTCCTGTGCAGCTTGGGTGCCAGATCATTTGTCATGTTGACCTCTCGACCTAGGTACACACAGCTGTTGCATTCGGAGATGGTCATTCCGTTGAGAGCGAATGGGGCATCAGGAACGAGGCTGTTTCTCATAAACATTGTCTTCATAAGATTCAGCTGCAGTCTGACCTTTCCACAGTCACGATTGAAGTCGGCCAGCATTTGTGCCCCTTGGCTGATGTTTGGTGTTATTAAAACAATGTCATCAGCAAAGCAGAGGTGGTGTAGTTGCCGACCATCTATCCTCACTTCAATTCCTTCCCATTCCAGTCGTCGCATAATGTTCTCGAGGATGGCACTGAAGAGTTTCAATGAAATGTTATCACCCTGCCGAACCCCTCTCTTGACATCAACGATCACTTCTTTGTAGAATGGTGAGATCCTGGTATTGAATCCGCAATACAGCTCACGGAGGATCTTAATGTATTGAGCTTGAATGCCTTGATTGGATAGGGCTTCAATGACCGCTTCCATCTCAACAGAATCAAAGGCCTTCTTTAGATCAATGAACGTTAGACAGAGCAGCATCTTGAACTCCCGAGAAACCTCAATGAGCTTGGTTATGGTGTGGATATGGTCGATGGTGCTGAATCCTTTGCAGAACCCGGCTTGCTCTCATGGTTGTCCTTCATCTAGTGTTCTGCCAATCCAATTTAGGATGACTCGAGTGAACAACTTGTAGATGACAGACAATAGGCAGATCAGGCGATAGTTGCCAATGTCATGGATGTCTCCCTTCTTGTACAGTAGTACAGTCCTGCTGGTTTTCCACTGGGATGGAACCTTGCATTCAGACAGGCAGAGTGTGAAGAGCCGAGCCAGTGTATTGATGAGTACTGACGGCAGGTTCTTCAGGTGTTCAGGTCTGACCTTGTCTGTGATGGGTGCTGTTCGTTTCTTTGCTGACAAAATGGTGTGTCAGATTTCGGAAGGGAGAACATTGGGAACGACATATCCATCCTGTGGAATTTGGTATGTCGGCAAGTGGACATGGCTATAGAAGAGATCTGAGTAGAAGTCATGGATAATCTTCCCCATTGCTGTTCTGGAAGATGTGATACATCCATCAGGACATCAGAGGGCAGTCATCTAGGTCTTGTAGTTGGCAAAGGACAGGTGGGCTTTACAAATACTTTTCCCAGCTTCTGTCACATTTACCAGCACTTCTGCTCTTCTCTCTTTGAGGTCTTCCTTGATCGCATCTCTGCACTGCATTGCGAGCTCTGATGTTCGCTTGCGGTTACCTGAGGCATGCGCCAAGCCACGTTGGCGAATAAGCCCAAGAGTTTTCGAAGACAGGTGTTTTTTTAGTGGCTATCTCTCTCTTGACGTTCCTTGCACAATCATGGAGGTGCTGAACCAGTCGATCTTATTCCTCGTCAATGTTGTTAACAATGGCATCTTGCCATGTTGCCGCAATAGTGCCAAAGAGCTCCCAGTTGGTGGTCATTCTGAGAGTTCTCTTTTTAAACTTTGCAGCCCTTTCTTCCCGCTCTGTGAAGTAGAATTTTGCACGAAGGAGACGGTGGTCCGATCCCGTTTGGAATTTTGGGACAACAGCGACATCGGTCAGGCAAAACCGTCGATTGAATATGATATGGTCTATTTTGTTGTGGAATTGTCCACCAAGAGACTCCCATTTCCAACGTTTAGATTCAGCCTTCTGGAACGGTGAGTTACCATGGATGGTCTTGGTCGACATGATGAACTCAGACAGTCTCTCACCCTGTTCGTTCCATTCTAGGCCATGGGTCCCGATGTGAAGTTCTTCAGCTGATCTTCTCGGTCCTATCTTGGCATTAAAATCACCCACGATGATCTTGTAGAAGGTGTGGTCTTCTTTATAGAACTGCTCCAGCTCCATGTAGAACTTCTCAACTTCTCTTTCATCATAATGAGCTGTTGGTGCATAGACAACGAAGATAGAAACTGCCGGCAGTGAGCCACATCTATTCAAATTAAATATCCGGTTCGGTTTGTTAGGCATTCGAATGAATCAATGCTCATGACCAAGTTTGTGTTGACAAGGACACCGACGCCTCCGACACCTCTTTTTTCATATTTTCCGAGGAACAATTCTTCTCCAGTGTCGAAAATGGCATGATGAGATTGGTGCCTTCTTGTCTTGGTCATACCAATAATGTCCTACTTGATCATTTGCGCTTGTACCATCAGGTTTTCGATGGATGCATCTGATGCTAGGGTACGTGCATTGAAAGTACAGACGATCATTTT
This sequence comes from Sorex fumeus, assembly GCF_029834395.1. Lineage (NCBI taxonomy): Eukaryota > Metazoa > Chordata > Mammalia > Eulipotyphla > Soricidae > Sorex > Sorex fumeus. The sequence continues at coordinate 65,373,307 of NW_026606059.1, forward strand.
TGTCTTCCTTCATTGTGGCAGCCTACTTCAGCCTTGAGATTTTATCGGCCTCTCCTTTCTCATCCTTCTCAGTGCTGCCATGTTGGTGAAGCCTTCAGGGTCAGGTGAATGAGACCCATTGTAATTACTGGTTTTGGCATATCGAATACACAACGGATAGCTTGCCAGGCTCTGCCATGTGGGCGGAATACTCTCAGTAGCTTGCCAGTCTTTCCGAGAGGGATAGAGGCTTTTGGGGCGACCTCTAATCGCCCTCATAGGTGTTACCATATTTGAACCCTATCAAATATGGTACAGCAATTCCGGAAGATGGGTATTTAGTGTCTTATGAAGTGTCTGGAAAGCATCCTGGAGTGTGGCGGTGGCTGGGTAGTGAAAGTTGTGTTGGTAGTGGAGGTCTGCCAGTGGGGTATTTATCTGGTCCCGGTAGGGGTAGGGTGGGTCTTCTGTGCGCAATCCGATGCCTGAGTCTCTGGTGGTTGTTGGAAGCAGAAAGGGCAGGGCAGGGTGGGGCTCCTGATTATAATCCCTTTGTCACCTGTGGTTAGTGGGAGCAAGCAGAGAATCTCTGTCCCTGGGTCCGTTGAGCCTGGAGTCCAAGGTCTCAGAGAGTTCCACTTATCTTGTTCTGTGGGTCTTCAGTCGTGCTTGAGTCTTGGCGGGAGCTGCCACATGGGTCTGGAAAGCGTCCTGGAGTATGGCAGCGGCTGGGTAGTGAAGGTAGTGCCGACAGGCACTGACCCCTTTCGCGGGGGGGATGCGTGCATTTATCAGATCAAAACCTTTTTAAATGTTTGGAACAATTTGCTAGTGAATCCATCTGGACCTGTGGTTTTGTTTTTGGGAAGACTTTTGATTACAGTTTCAATTTCCTTGATGTTAATAGGACTATTCAGGTACTCTTTATCTTTTTGATTTAGCCTTGGGAGATTATTGGTATCCAGGAATTTATCCATTTCTTCTAGGTTCTCTTGTTTCGTGGCATACAGACTTTCAAATAGTCTCTGATAATCTTTTGAATTCTTTTGAATTTCTTCGGTTTCTATTGTGATATCCCCCTTCTCATTTCTGATCTCTTTCTATGTGAGTCTTGCTAGTGGTTTATCTATCTTGTTTATTTTCTCAAAGAACCAGCTCTTGGTTTCATTGACCTATCGAATTGTATCTTTGGCTTCCATGTCATTGATTTCTGCTCTAAGTTTTATGATCTCTTTTCTTCTGCCTGATTTGGGCTCTTTCTGTTGACCCTTTTCTAAGGTCTTGAGCTGTGAAGTCAAGTTGTTTATGTGCATCCTTTCTTCCATCCTCAGAAATGCTTGCAGAGCTATAAATTTTCCCCTTAACATGGCTTTAGCTGCATCTCATAAGTTCTGGTAGCTCGTGTCTTCATTATCATCTGTTTCCAGGTATCTTTTGATTTTGTCCTTGATTTCCTTCATGATCCACTTGTTGTTCAACATTGAGTTGTTTAATTTCCAGGTGTTTAATTTGGTTCTCCATTTCTGTATATGATCCACTTCTACTTCAGTGCATCGTTGTCTGAAAAGATATTTGATACTATTTCTATCTTCTTGATTGAATTGAGCTACATTTTGTGACCTAGCACATGGTCTATTTTGGAAAATGTTCCATGTGCACTGGAGAAGAATGTGTATTCTTTGTTTTGAGGGTGTAAAGCCCTGTATAGGTCCATAAGCCCTCTCTCTTCTATTGCTTCCTTCAAAGCCAATGTTTCTTTGCTGAATTTTGTTCTTGTTGATCAATCTTATCTTGTTGATAAGGTGATGTTGAAGTCTCCAGCTACTATTGCGTTGCTAGCAATGTCCTCCTTAAAATCTGTTAACAGTTGTTTTTAATATTTAGACGTTCCCTCATTAGGTACGTATACATTTAAGAGTGTGATTTCTTCCTGTTGTACGTATCCCTTGATAAATAGAAAATGCCCTTCGCTGTCCCTTCTAATCTTTTTCAACTTGAAATTTATGGTGTTGGATACTAGTATGGCCACCCCAGCTTTTTTAAGGGAGCTGTTTGCATGCAGGATTGTTTTCCATCCGTTAACTTTGAGTCTGTGTTTTCTCTGACTGTTCATATGAGTTTCTTGTAGGCAGCAGAATGTTAGATTCTGTCTCTGAATCCATTTTGCCACTGTGTGTCTCTTAATTGGTGAATTTATACCATTCATAGAGAGAGATTATTATTATGGGGTTATGTCATTTTTTCTGTAAGGGTTTGTTGTGCTTGTAGGGTTTGTATTGTCTTATAATAACCCCTTTATCCCTTCTATTAGGTTTGGTTTTGAGTCTATGAAGATCCTGAGCTCCTGTTTATCTACAAAATAGTGTACTGTTCCTTCGAGTTTGCGTGAAAGTTTAGCCAGATAGAGTATTCTTGGTGAAGCATTCATTTCAGTGAGTTTTTTTCACTATATCCCACCATTGTTTTCAGGCTTGGAGGTCTGCTGTGATTTAATGGGTGCTCCTTTATATGTGATTTCCTTCTTTGACCTTGCTGCTTTCAGTATTGTGTCTCTATCTGTGGCATCCATCATTCTAACTATGATATGTCTTGGAGTGTTTTTGTTAGGGTCTCTTTTAGCTGGCACCCTTCAGGCTCCTTGAATCTGAATGGCTTCATTGTCTAGTTATGGGAACTTTTCAGCAATGATTTGTTTAACCGTGGCTTTTTCATTGAGATTGTTTTCCTGACCTTCTGGTACTTCAATGATTCTAATGTTGTTCCTCTTGGAATCATCTCCTAGGACTCTAATTTGCTCTAGAGCTATTTTGAGGTCTCTTGCCATTGTTTGTTGTTGCCTGTAGGGTTCGTGCAGCTGATCTTCCAGCTCACTGATTCTGTCTTCATCTATGGCCATTCTACTGCCCATTGTTTTTGTTTGTTGGTTTGGGGCTTGGAGCCACATCCAACAGTGTTCACTGCTTACTCCAAGCTCTACACTCACGGATAACTCCTAGTGGGCTTGGGGGAATATATGGGTACTAGATATCAAACCTGGGTCAGACATATGTAAGGCTAGCACCCCACCCATACTTTAACTAGATAGCGTGACCAGAGAGATAGAGCTACCAAGACTTCTTGAGTTCTTTGTTCAAATAAAATCAAGGGTGAAATAAATCCCATAAATTTACCTGGCCTGAAAATGGGAAGTTATAGCAGTGGCAAAATGAGGACTAGGAGAGGAGCAAATGCACATGGCAGGAACAAACACCACACAAGAGCAAAGTCCTTACACACATACATCAGTGGACTTTAGATATTATTTTCCTCATGCATTTGTCTCTCAGAGCAAATACTAATAATTTAATGTTATTTCTATATATACATATTATCACATTAAAAATCCATGAAAATAAAATTAAATGCTCGGAGTAAATTCACCATATCACTGTATCACTGTCATCCCATTGTTCACTGCCTTACTTGAATGGGTGCCAGTAACGTCTCCATTTGTTCCAGCCCTGAGATTTTAGCAGCCTCTCCTTACTCATCTTTTTCCAATGCTACCATATTGGAGGTTCTTTCAGGGTCAGGGGAATGAGACCCATTATTGTTACTGTTTCTGGCATATCAAATACGCCACGGGTAGCTTGCCAGACTCTGCCGTGCGACAAAAACCAATAGTGGAAACAATTTTTTTCAATTGTCTATCAATTGCAAGAAGACAGAAATTTCCCTCAGCAAATATAAAGAAGCACATGCTAAGAAAAAGGACACCAAACATGTCTTCCTTGGCAAAACGCTTTTGTGGTTCTATTGTTGGCAGAATCAGCTAATTCTTTCAACTTGAACTTGATAGTGAACACTGGTCCTTGAGATTTTATTCTTCCTGTGACACAGGTGATCATCCTCTGGGAAAAGTAACTTCATATCATCAGAGTAAATTAAAAATAAAATAAATATAAAATTAATGGTCGCATTTATAACCTCTTAGATATCATTATGGTGACCTGCAACTGTCATTATCAAAGCAATATGAATCGGGCATGTGCCCAGAGTTGTGATTATTTATTTGATTAGAATCACTTTTGTGTTTATTTAACTAGAAAAAAAACTTCAAGACCATACTATTCGCCTTTTTATTTCATAAATAAGAAATTTAGACCAGAGAGGCTCAAGACCATGTAAAATGTACAGATTTGATACCAGGTCATTTTTCTTACATAAAACACCAAATGGAGCTTCTGAATGATCAAGATAATTTCAAGTCAGTTAATTTCTTCATCATTTTCTGCACATGAAGGCCAAAGAAAAATAATGATATGCCTCCTTTCTATCAGTGCTTTCCAAGCAAAGTGAAGACAACCTAAAATATGTCATAAATACAATAACTTATTTTAATTATTTTAAAGGAAGTGGTAGTATATTTTTAGTTTCATTATGAATGAAGAGACTGTGATCAACTTATGAATTCTATCAAGGAAAAACTATGGAGGGAAAAATATCCAATCACATTTGCAAATAACTAATTGATTTTTCTGCACCAAATTTTTAAAGAAATGGACAAGATGTTTTATATTTTAGGCATATTTCTACCTCTGCCTTTAATACCAAAATTAATGGGTAATTCTTATACAACACGTGTTTCTAAATATGATCAGAATATTTCATACAAATAAGACTCTATACAAACCTAGCATTACCCATATAATCTTGAACCTTGGATAAAAGCTACAACATGATAATTTATACCAATTTAAATTTTTTCCATCAAAAAGTAGAAAAATAAATGAAAGAAAAGACACAATTATATGGAATAAACATGAGTAAAGAAAATAAAAATAACAAACCTATCTATATTTCTCTGTGAACTTACACCTATAAAATTTTCTACTTAGCAAAGATTTTACATTACTAATAATAGTATATTACAACTTAAAATCAATGATACATTTTCCCGCTTGAATATATTTTAGAGCTCAAAAAATGCCAGTGAAAATGTCAAATAGACATCTCTCCAGAAAATAATTCTAAAAATAGGATGAAAACTTACTTCTGCTTTATTTCTTATAAAAGTCTTTAATGTTTGAATCTCTAGGTTAAAGTCCTTTCTAAAAATTTTGGAAAATGTTTTAGGGTTCATGATTGACATAGATATAATTTTATACAATACATTTTATATGTTATTTTATATAATAGCATATCTAATTTATATCTTATATATTCATGCCCTTACTTTAAAATTATACAGAGAGCTTTGGTTTTGAAAGATTCTTGTTCTTCAATCATTTTTGTTTGACTTTTGCTTATGATATCAAAAAAATATATATCCCTGTAGGCATTCACAGTTATAGTTTACCCTAATTACAGACTTCTTCAGCAATATACTCTGAAACTTTGGCTTTCCAAAATGGATGTTTTTTTGGGGTAGATTAAGGTGACAGCTATAACACTGGGTAGGACTTTGAAGTGTTTAAAAATTCCTCTCCACAAGATAAGCCCGGAGCTGAATTTCAGCCAAGAGTCTGTAATTGACTGAAAGTGTGATATTTTCCATTTGTTTCTTCAAAGTTTCTTCCATTTTATCCTCAGAGACAGCATTTTCTTATTCCAAGTCACTTTTGCACAATGTTATTCCACCAGAAAGACATTTTAGAGGGTCTATCTCAGAGAAGGCCAATATTTTATGACTGGAGATTAGTCAGTCAATTGGTATCTAATGACCTATTAGATGTATTTACAGTGCTTTTAGAGAAATATGATTGTTACAGGTTAGCTATTCCTAGACAAGATGAACTTCACAAAGCCATTTATGGCATAATACCAGCTTTGATGTGTTCTTAAAAGTCAAACTGGAAGAAATAAAATGAAAGATAAAAATTGCAATTGTGTTTAAAAGTCAGTTAATTTCAGTCATAGTTTATAATAATGATTTTAAAACTACTTTACTGAGGTATATCTTTGAGGTCATAAAAACTGCCCAGTTCAGAAAGATAATTTTTAGTCACTTTAATGAGGAAAACAACACAAATCAGATTTAGAAAATCTTTGTCCCTTTAAGATCTTCATAATCTTTTACAGTTAATCTCCATACCTACCCCTAGATAGTCACTGATCTACTTTCTCTATCCTGTAACTTACTTCTTCTGAAAATGAAAAGTCATACAAATGGAATTCTATAATATGCAGTCCCTTTGGTCTGGCTTATTTCACATTATGCTGTTGTTGAGATTTATGATAATGCACCTTGAATAATTTTTCTTTATATTTATAAATAGTATTCCAATGGAATGATATTTCAATGGCAATTTCTTCAGTGCTGTGTTTTTCCCAGCACCTTAAAAGCCATGTAAATTAGTTGGTAAATTAAGTTTTATTTTCCCAACAATCAGTTAAAACAAGAGATCTTAAAACTAAAAAGGGTTTTGAGATTTTTACTTAGTTACAGAATTATCTCATTGAATGATTCAGCAAATATTTATTGAAATTCTATTCTAAGTCTCCCATACCATGCTTACCATTGAGAAGAGAGTAAGAAATAGGAATTTTTGTACTTATTGTACATAGTGTCCAACCCCATCATGATGTCTACCATTATGATCCTTTAAGAGAAATGAGCTTTAAACACACAATTTAAGCATATATTTGGAATAAAGTTGTGGTAGTGCTATATATATGTATGTGTGTGTATATTTATATATATATATATATATAATTTTGCAAGAATAATTCACCAAGCATGTATTCTAGTCTGAGAGTAAGGAAAGATTTCCCTGTGGAACTGTATTTAAGCTGAGATCTGAAGGACAAAATATTTGGACAGGTTTACTAAAAATAAGGAAGAGATATTTCTACACATAGAACAAACTCGTGAAGGACTGATACATTCAAGGATCTAAAAAGATGCCAAAGTGGTATAAATACAGTATTGGAGGTAATAGAAGATAAGCATGATGCAAGAAGAAGCTCAGAAATTGAGAGAGGAACGGTTGTACACAGCTTCACGATCAGTGTAAGGATTTGAGATTTTATTGTAAGGGGCAAAAGGGAATCAATTGAATTATCTGAAATAAGAGAATGGCATGGCTGCATTTGTCCTTCACAAATTACTCTAATATATGAAGAATGGGTATTTGAGCTATCTCAGAAGTTTAACAATTTGTTTGCAATTTATTTGTTATTGAGGGATTTCATCTGTAATTTGTTCCTTGATAAGCCCCTGAACTGCACCTGCCACTAGGTGGGTATTTATTTAAAAGACAACGTATCAGAACCTCAAAGAAACATCTGCATTCCAATATTCGCTGCAACACTATTTACAATAGCCATGATTTGGAAACACTGTAAATATTCATCAATGGATCAACACAAAAGAAATTATGGCATCTGTGTATAATGATTATTCAATCGATAAAAAAGGAGGAAATCCTGTGAAAACATGGATGAACTTAGAGGATGCTATGAAAAGAGGAATAAGGGATCCAATAAGGACAACTACTCCATTATTCTACTCATATGAAGTATCCAAAATAATTTTATCAAACCAGAGAGTAGAAAGTAGTTCCCAGGGACTAAGAGAGGAAAAAAATGAGCTACCTCTTTCAATGGGGTATAAAGTTTTAGCATGCAACATGAATAAGTTCTAGAGACCTGTTCTACAATGTGATGCCTGTAGTCACAAGACTATATTGTGCACTTACAAATTCACTAATGGTAGATCTCATATTACATGTTCTTAACATAATCAAGGCAGTGTTGACTGAAAAAAAAGATATAAGGGGAAACATCTCTGAATTTATTGACTAGCTTACTTTTTAAATTAGAAGGGATTTTGATTTTCTCAAAATCAAAGGTATCCTTGCTCCCTTGCTTACTGATATGTTTTGTTAAAAGAAAGAGAAATAGATAAAATGAGAGCTAGTGTGCTGAAAATAATAAATAGCCTTGAGTTTGGGCAGGGAATACATCTTTCTCCCATCACCTGTCACAGCTGCAGAAATGGTGAGGACTCTGAGGAAATGAAGCAAATACACCTCATAGAGAAGAAGGCTAATTTCTGCCCAACTAGAAGTGCGAGTCCAACTATACACAGAAACCAAACAAACAAACAAGCCACCAACTATTTGAGGAGGAGGACAGAGAATCAAGTAAGACTTTCCCCAGTGTCAACATGACTCTGGGCTTTTGACTTGCTACTGGGAAAAGTGGAGTGAGGAATGTTATTACATCATGGCTGCTCAACACCTGCTGAGTGATGGCTTCCTTCATCAACCCTGAAATTGGTTCTTTCATCTCCAAACTGCAAAATGTGAAAACATTTCCGTCTGCTCTGAACTATCTGGTTGCTAGAAACAGATTCTGAAATGCACTGCTGACATATTTACTGTCTTCCCAAAGCAGAGAAATAACATCTTGGGACAAAAAACCTGAGCCAACCTTTATTATTCATGCCAGTTTTCTTTCTTATTTAAATTTTTTCAAAGACTTTACTTTTGAAACATAAGTGAACTATTTTAGAATTTATTGTGTGACAAATCTTGGCTACCTACTTGCCTCCATTCATCAAAAAACTTGGAATGAGTTTTCACCAGGCATGAAATGTCCCTTTGGATTTTTACTAATGGATTAATGATGCTAATAAACATTTGGGGTGAACCAAAAAAAATGGTGGCCTGTTTTTCAGACTCAATTCTAAGAACCTGTTAAAAATAAATGGAATCATTTAATGATTGAATGTGCTTGTTTACATTTCAAAGCTGATTAACTTAAATTTAATCTTTGTTTTCTTTCATTAGATGCTGTGGAAGTTCTCTGTCATTACTTTAATTAGATGCATTAATAAGGTTTTAAGACACCTCTGCACAGAACTATATGCAAATTCAGGAAGACGAACCTGGATATGGAGAGGTAAAAGTCCTATTTGTATTGTGTTAACTAAAAGCTAAATTTTCAGTCTTTTGAATATTCTTTTTAATGTATGTATCTGTGTGTTTACCAGAATCATTTAGAAAACTTAATCCATTTTAGTTCTTGTTTGGATTTCTAGACTGTATTGAGGCTCTCAGGAGAAACTTAAGATCTTTATCTGAATTTCATGTAATGAACCTAAACACTATGATGCTGAAAATAAAGAACAAAAAATGAAGCAAGCATAGATTTGCTCCTACAGGAGAGAAAAAGATTGCATACATATACATTGCATGAATTCCTTTTAGAGTAGATATTCACTCTATATTACTCTCAAAGGAACATTAAAAGAGAACTTGAAGTTCGTTTTTGGAATTAGCTTTGTCAAAATAGATGATTACCTAGTAATTCTTGAATCATAAGAAATGGTGGATTCTTTGGTTTTTAAACCAGATAGGTATGAATACATGGACTAAAGCTGCATTTGCTCTTTGAATAATGTTATATTTGGCCGATCACAAAAGCCAAAACTTACTGTTTACATAAAGAAATTATAGTGATCATATAATAAGTATTTTAATATTTGGGGCCCAGAGCGATAGTACAGCTGGTAGGGAGTTTGCCTTGTACACACACTAACCGGGTTCAATCCTCGACATCCCATATTATCCACAGAGCACTGCCAGTAGTAATTCCTGATTGAAGATCAAGGAGTAACCCCTGAGTACCGCCGAGTATGGGCCCCAAAACAAAAGAAAAAGTATTTTTAGTATTAAACATTGTAGATTACCCTTAAACAGAGCAGAAGTTTCTAACTTTCTTTATAGTTGTGGTAAATTTCTATGCATTGATGCTGTTTTCTTTCATTTGTAAATTATCTTTTTCCTAGACACCTATATAAGAAAACTGGAACATATAAACAAAGATTTATAAATATGTAACTAGTAGCATTTATCAGCATGAACAATAAGGTTTTCTTAAGTAGCATTATATAATAAATGGCTCCTATTAACTGATCTAATTAGTTTTAAGTATTTAACCAGCATTAACAAAGAGATTCAAAACCCATCCTACCTAGACTGCATATTAGCTTATAATGAGTTAGGAATAATCAGCTTTCCCAGATGGCTTCACATGGAAGAGAGGAAATAAAAATAAAACCGTTTTAGAACCAGGTAACTAATTATACAGAGATTATTTGTAAACAGCTTCTCTCTTTTGAACAAAAGAAATACACTTAGCTCAACTGAACTGAAGTTCTCATTGCCAACCCACAACAGAACAATTTTCTTAGAAGAATGAGCTTATATTATGGATATAGTGATGAATAAGAAACTGAGTTGGGCATTGATCAAAACCAAACATATTTGTTCAAGATAATTTAAATGGTTGGGTTTGTTGAGGAAAATGTTGGCAAAACCCTTCATGACATAGAAGCTAATAGTGTCTTCAAAGATGTCACACCGCTGGCCAAGCAGGTGAAAACAGAGATAGATAAATGGGACTATCTTAAACTAAGAAGCTTCTGCACCTCAAAAGAAACAGTGACCAAAATACAAAGACAGTCAACTGAATGGGAAAGGATATTCGCCAACTACACATCTGATAAGGGGTTAATTTCAAGGATATACAAAATACTGGATCAACTCCACAAAAAGAAATCATTCAACCCCATCAAAAAAATGGGAAGATGAAATGAATAGAAACTTTGACAAAGAAGAAATCCGAATGGCTAAAAGACATATGAGAAAATGTTCCACATCATTAATCATCAGGGAGATGCAGATCAAAACCACAATGAGGTATCACCTCACACCACAGAGACTGGCCCATATCCACAAGAACAAAAGCAACCGGTGCTGGCGCGGATGTGGTGAGAAAGGGACACTCCTTCACTGTTGGTGGGAATGCTGACTGGTTCAGCCCTTTTGGAAAACAGTATGGATGATTCTCAAGAAATTAGAAATTGAGCTCCCATTTGACCCAGCAATACCACTCCTGGGAATATATCCCAGAGAGGCAAAAAAGTATAGCCGAAGTGACATCTGCAATTGTCTGTTTATTGCAGCAGTCTTTACAATAGCCAGAATCTGGAAAAAACCTGAGTGCCCGAGAACAGATGACTGGTTGAAGAAACTCTGGCACATTTACACAATGGAGTACTATGTAGCTGTTAGAAAAGACGAGGTCATGAAGTTTACATACAAGTGGTACTACATGGAAAGTATCATGTTAAGCGAAATGACTCAGAAAGAAAGGGATAGACATAGAAAGATTGCATTCATCTGGGGAACATAAAGTAACAAAATAGGAAACTAACACCCAAGTATGGCAGAGATTAGTACCAGGAATTTTACTCAATGACCTGGAGGACAACCACACATGTTAGGGGAAGGGGGAGCTCAGAAAGAGAAGGGAACACCAAATAAAGGGTGTTGGGAGGATCCGCCCACGATGGGAGAGCATGCTGAGGGTAGACTGTTGACCAAGCATGATTGCCACTCAATGCCTCTTTTGCAGACCATGGCACTCAAAAGGAGAGAGAGGGAAATGCCCTGCCACAGAGGCAGGGTGGGATAGGGGCTGGGGGGGGGGGGAGGGGATGCTGGTATCCGAGGTGGTGGGAAATGCGCACTGGTGGAGGGGTGGGTGTTTGATCATTGTATAATCGAAACCCAAGCACAAAAATGTGTAAGTCTACAACTGTACCTATGGTGCCTCACTATTAAAAAATAAATAAATATAAATTTAAAAAATAAAGTTATTCTAGCTGCAAAAAATATAAAATAAAATAAAGAAATTCTTATGCTAAAAAAAATGGTTGGGTTTGGGAGTAACTGGGATGAAGGTTCTTTTTCTCCCCCTTTAGAAAAACAGAAGTTTTGACTGAATTACAAGTGACATGCAATGTTAGATTATAAACAATTGCATTCTTCACTTTATCAACGAAATGGAGTGTTGGATTTCAGAAGGGAGAACGACATATCCATCCTGTGGAATTTGGTATGTGGGCAGGTGGATGTGGCTATTGAAGAGATCCGAGTAGAAGTCATGGATAATATTCTCCATTGCCCTTCTGGAAGATGTGATAGATCCATCAAGATGTCAGAGGGCAGTCATCTTGGTCTTGTAGTTGGTGAAGGACAAATCGGTGTTGCGAATGCTTTTCCCAGCCTCTGCCACATCTACCAGCACTGCTGCTTTTCTCTCTTTGAGGTCTTCCTTCATTGCTTCTCTGCACTGCTTTGCAAGCTCTGAGGTTCACTTGCAGTTTCCTGAGGCATGCACCAAGCCACAGTGGTGAATAAGCTCAAGAGTTTTTGAAAACAGGCATTATTTTGTGGCTATCTCTGTCTTGGTGTTCCTCACACAATCACGGAGGTGCTGAAACTGTCGATCATATTCCTTGTCAATGTTGTCAATCATTGCATCTTCCCATTTTGCCACAATAGTGCCAAAGAGCTACCACTTGGTAGTTGTTCTGGGAGTTCTCTTCTTAAACTTTGCAGCCATTTCTCCTTCTCAAATTTTGCACGAAGGAGACGGTTACCCTATCCCGTTTGGAATTTTAGGACAACAGCGACATCCGTCAGGCAAAACCATCGATTGAATATGATGTGGAAGCATCCACCAGGAGACTCCCATGGCCATCGTTTAGATTCAACCTTCTGAAACTGTGAGTTACTATGGATGCTCTTGGTTGACGCAATGAACTCAGATAGTCTCTCACCCTGTTCGTTCCCTTCTAGGCCATGGGTCCCAATGTGGAGTTCTTTGGCTGATCTTCTCAGTCCTATCTTGACATTAAAATCACTGAAAATACTCTTGTAGAAGGTGTGGTCTTCTTTGTAGAACTTCTTCAGCTCCAGGTAAAGGTAAAGGTAAAGGTAAAGGCCCTCCCGTTGATCGTCGATTTGCTCGAGCGGGCCCAGTAACATCTCCATTGGAGACTTTTGTTGTTACTGTGTCTGGCATATCGAATACTCTCGGTAGCTTGCCAGGCTCTCCGAGAGGGGCGGAGGAATCGAACTCGGGTCGGCCATGTTGGCCGCGTGTAAGGCGAATGCCCTACCCGCTGTGCTATCGCTCCAGCCCCAGGTAGAACTTCTCAATTTCTCTTTCATTATAATTGGATGTTGGTGCATAGACAACGAAGATAGAAACTGCTGGCAGTGAGCCACATCTATTCAAGTGTAATCCTCCGATTCAGGTTGTTAGGCATTTGGATGAATCAATGCTCATGGCCAAGTCCATCTGGACAAGGACACCGACACCTCCAATGCCTCTTTTCTCACAAGTTGCAAGGAACAGTTCTTCTCCAGTGTTGAAAATGGCATAATGTGATTGATGCCTTGTCATCTCGGTCAGACCAATAATTTCATACTTGTCGTACTTGTTGGCGTCAACATGACGAATGACCTGGCACCTGAGTTCCACAGGAGGAAGTGAGCAGCTTGGAATACCTTTAAGAGCATTGAAAAATAGCTTAGGACAAAGAAACTTGGCCCAGAGAAGGTCAGACCTGAACACCTGAAGAACCTGTACACATCAATACACTGGCCTGGCTGTTCACACGCTACCTGTCTGAATGCAAGGTTCCATTCCAAAGGAAAACCAGCAGGACTGTACTACTGTACAAAAAGGGAGACATCCACAACATTGGCAACTATCGCCCAATCTGCCTATTGTTTGTCATCTACAAACTGTTCACTCGAGTCACCCTGAATAGGATTGGCAGAACACTAGATGAAGGACAACCATGCGAGCAAGCTGGGTTCTGCAAAGGATTCAGCACAATCAACCATATCCACACGATAACTAAGCCCATTGAGATTTCTTGGGAGTTCAAGATGCCGCTCTGTTCATTGATTTAAAGAAGGTCTTTGATTCTGTTGAGACTGAAGCAGTCATCGAAGTCCTAGCCAATCAGGGCATTCAAACCCAATATATCAGGATCCTTCGTGAGCTGTATTACAGATTCACTACCAGGTTCTCACCATTCTACAAAGAAGTGATCATCCGTGTCAAGAGAGGGGTTCAGCAGGGTGATACCATTTCACCGAAACTCTTCAGTGCCACCCTCAAAAACGTCATGTGACGACTGGAATGAGAAGGAATTGGAGTGAAGATAGATGGTCGGAAACTACATCACCTTTGCTTTGCTGATGACATTGTTCTAATAACACCAAACATTAGCCAAGCAGCACAAATGCTGACCAACTTTGACTGTGAGTGCGGAAAGGTCAATTACAGCTGAATCTCACAAAGACAATGTTTATGAGAAACAGTTTCATTCCTGATGCTCCATTTACTCTCAATGGAATAAACATCTCTAAATGCAACAGTTATGTGTCCCTAGGTCGAGAACTCAACATGACGAATGACCTGGCACCTGAATTGCACAGGAGGAAGAGAGCAGTTTGGAATGCCTTCAAGAGCGTCGAGGAAATCACTACGAGGACGAAGAATCTCCGGCTCCGGGCACATCTCTTCAATTCCACTGTTCTTCCTGCATTAACATACACCTCAGAGACCTGGGCCCTACGAAAACAGGATGAGAATGCTATTCGGGTCTCCCAAAGAGGAATCAAAAGAGCTATGTTTGAAATATCACGCTTCACTCAAATGAGAGAAAGAATCATTTGCCAAGGCATTGAAAACCAGATTGGCTGGACACGTAATGAGATTTGGAGACGACTGCTGGACTAGAGCCATTACCGACTGGATTCCACTGACCAAATGACCGTGTGTGCACCCACCTGCGAGATGGTCAGACTTCTTCGTCAAGACCCTGAGTGATTGGTTTGAGGCTCTTTGTGTTCCTAGAACGAGCAGACGCCATTGGGCTACACTAGCACATGACAGGGATGGATGGAGATGTTACTGGCGCCCACTCGAGCAAATCAATAAGTAACAGGATGTCAAGTGATCAAGTGATTCTTCACTACCTCCTTTCTAGTAGCCACAGTTTCTTAAGAAGGTTTTTACTTCTGTCAGTCTTCCATGATTTAAAGGGCTTTTAGACAGCAAAATAAATACAATTGGTGGGTCCGGAGCAATAGTTCAGCAGTAAGGCACTTACTTTGCATGCAGCTGACCCAGGTTCAATCCCAGGCATTCCCTATGGTTCTAACACCACCAGGAGATATTTCTGAGTGCAGAACCAGGAGTTACCCCTGAGTACTGTTAGATACAGCCTCCTAACTGATAAACAAACAAATAAATAAATATATAAATACAGTTGGAGAAAGACCTGAAAATCCAATGGTCACCATTTTAATGCTACTTTTGGAGTGAAGTCAGACTTATTTTGAAATTAACTTCATATCTGTGAAACAATTTTGTTTCTTATTTTCACCATACATATTGAAGTTTTTTAATCATCAGTGGTGGCTATTGTATTTTCTTCTTTCCCTAGTTTACTCAACCCAATTCTTCTATGAAGTGTAAATGATTTTCCACATTTTAGAGCTAAAAAGATGTAGAGTGAAGAGGTTAGGAACTTATCCAAGTTAAGCAATGAGTATATGGGGAGCTTGAATAGGTCCATGTCTGCTTGTACTCCATGTTTGTAATCATCATGCTTCAGAGGAGAAAATATTGTCACTTTTAGTTCTCATGTGAATGAATCATTTGTTGCTCCAGATGGCAAGAATCCTGTGTACAATGAATATATACAATATACAATGAAGAGCAGTTAGGTGATAGTCAACATACAGCTCTTTTCCTTCACTATGTCCAATATCTGCACTACAATCATCATAATTTGTCTTTTTACCCATTTTGGGCCACATGGTTGTTTTGCAACGACAATGAATACTCTGATTCACGAAATGATTCTTGAGATTTTAATCACTCTGAACTCATCAAATGCAATACTTTTGAAATGCAACCTCGCCAATGTTATCTACTCCATGTAAGTGATCCTCTTGGGTACTGAGACTAGCAAAGGAAATGATGAACTTTCAAGACAAGAGAAACCGGGCTGGAGCGATAGCACAGCGGGCAGGGTGTTTGCCTTGCATGCAGCTGACCCGGGTTTGATTCTCAGCATCTCATATGGTCCCCTGAGCATAGTCAGGAGTAATTCCTGAGTGCAGCGCCAGGAGTAACCCCTGTGCATTGCCGGGTGTGACCCAAAAAGCAAAAAAAAAAAAAAATGACAAGAGAAACCTGTGGGATTACAAACCGACCTGAACTTCAGTTCTGATAGATTAACTGCCATTGTAATATTTGACAACATGCTAAATAGGGTCACGTTTTACTCAGTCTGAAAAATTCTTGAAGAAATTTATTTAGAGAGGGTGTGCATGACTATTTTATTTTATTATAGTTCTCTCCTATGCTGTCTCTCACTACTGTTTTTTACATTTCATTTTACCTCTCTCTTGCCTTGTCTATTTTATTTTTCCCCTCTTATGTTTTATTTAATATTGAAGAAAGCAGAAAAAGTAGATTGGTTTTTTGGTACAGTGAGAAGCCCAAGTTCTCTCTTAAACATGCATCTCTCTCTTTTTTTCTCTCTCTCTCTCTTTCCTTTCTCACTCTCCCTTTATACCTCTTTGAGTAAAGTTTCTCAATAAGGCTACTTTACTTCACCAAATTCTCTGAAATAAATTCTATTATCCCTCTAGTATTCTAGTATTCATTTAGCAACTTATGATGCATTTATCACATAACTGACATGACAGTTTTAGCTCCAGTTTATAAAGACAATAGATACCTGGAAAATGGCCACTGTGGGGAGTCTATTAAAAACAAGTCATATGCCAAGATAAATATTGGGTTTGGTAGTTTATAATTTATCTTTTCATACAAGATCTTATGAGAAAAATTTTCATATAAGGTGCTTTGTATAAAGATCATGATGGGGATGAATTTTGCTAAAATATTTTATTTCCTCATTATTTTTTCCAATGTATTCCTTAATATCTTGCTATACTAGTTGAGTATTCTTTGAGTTGCCTAGCATATAATATTGTCTTTCTCCAGTGATTACTGGTAGGAATGAATTTAAGTTCACTGAGGCCCTTTAAGAGAAAGAATTTCATTTTATGAAAATAAAATGCTTTTAAAGTGAGAAAAACTATCTATAAGCTGTAGGAGCTCTCAATATGGCCTTGGGTGTTGCTTTAAGGATATTTCACCACCTAATTTTCTCTCCATCATGATGGATAGGGAGCATGATTTGTTGATGAGCTGGCCAAAAATGTGAGGTTCTGAATTAGTGATTTTCAGTTTATTTGTTTCTTTATTTAGTTTATTTGTTCAGAAGAGCCAAATGATTCTTGCAAGAAAATAAGAGAGGAAACCATGTTGATAGTCCATTTTGTATTGACGCTGTGCCATACTAAGCACACTCATTATTATGAATCAACTAGCAACACCGTCCCCTGGACAAGTGCATTGGGACGCACAAGAACAGGGCACAGGATCTGAGGTCTGTGGGCATCCTTCAAGCAGGATTTTTTCATCACTGTCTCTTTGTAAGACCACCTGGGGAAAAACATGTCTCATATAAGAGGCAAGTTAAACTTTTTAAACTCAGTTAAAACTCAGTTTAAACTCAGAATATGCCAATGCCTCTTTATAGTAGCCTTGTAAATAGCCTGTGGGGCAGATATCTTTAACCTGTGAGCCTGGATGTAGTAGAATAGCCAGACTTTTCATCCTATTTGTAGGGCAAACCACATTTATCTACAAGGGAAATGAAAGATTTTGCCCTCACATTTTCAGCCGTTGATAGGAAACAAGACTCTTTCTGGCCTTTGCTGCTCCTTTCTTGGTGAGAAGTAGCAAAAGCAAAACAGAACCAAATTTTCTCAGAGAGGGAGACAATTCTATGTCATAGAAAATCAAGTCTGTCTGTTTATCTATATAACAAGATGTGGCCAAGGCACAAAGATGCCAGATAAGTGATCAAAGAATAATTTCTCTCAAGCTTAAACCTTTGCTTTAATTCTGGGCTCACAAAAATCATTAACATTTGCGAACAAAATTTAAAAAAACATTCAAATTTTTCAGGGAAATTTTGTACCTAGGTACAAAATTTGTATATTGGACTATAAAAAGAAAAGCAATGATATTATTTTTCATTGATTTTAAATTTTGTATGTATTTTATTCTTAACTTTTAGGATCTTATTTTTAATAATTTGTTATTAAATAGGTTTTCAAAAAAATTACATTGCCTTATACCAACTTATACTTTAAAGTGGTCACATTGTCAGCTTAAACATTTGTAATGCTCATATTTTGATGTTAGAAACAAATATTAATGGATGAAAACAGGGATGAAATATTAATGTTTAAGTTGAACAATGGCCTATATGCTTACCCACAGGTTAGGGTGCATCTGAGAAAGAACTAGAATGAAACCCTATGTAGCATAGACATGAGCTAAGGTTCTGTTCATCTGTGTTAACACCAATTTATGAAGATAGGCATGGTAAACCAAAAGGAATGTCCTTAAGGTGATGGAAAGGAAAGGAAAGGAAAGGAAGGGAAGGGAAGGGAAGGGAAGGGAAGGGAAGGGAAGGGAAGGGAAGGGAAGGGAAGGGAAGGGAAGGGAAGGGAAGGGAAGGGAAGGGAAGGGAAGGGAAGGAAGGAAGGAAAAGAAAAGCAAGAAAGAAGGAAGGAAAGAAGAAAGAGAAGGAAGGAAGGAAAGAAGAAAGAGAAGGAAGGAAGGAAGGAAGGAAGGAAGGAAGGAAGGAAGGAAGGAAGGAAGAGACAAACCTACTAAAGAGTGAATATCAAATATCATGCTGAGTGTGCAATACTGAAAGTTTCTTACAACTTCTAGGAAGCAACAGAGGATATTTTCTATCACCTTTTCTAGTAACACTGTAAGATGGATTTTAAGGCGGGATGCCC
Source organism: Sorex fumeus (assembly GCF_029834395.1). Lineage (NCBI taxonomy): Eukaryota > Metazoa > Chordata > Mammalia > Eulipotyphla > Soricidae > Sorex > Sorex fumeus. The sequence goes on from NW_026606059.1 coordinate 65,392,044, forward strand.
TACTTGATTATCTTTTCCCAATTGGTTTCCAGTTTCTTTCCTGCTTTTATTTTCTCTTGAGGTTAGTAAAGGGGCATATTGCCCTGACAATCCCAGGTTTCAAAAGAATTTATATTTGAAAAAGTAGCCTCTCTGAATCTAGGACACAAATCAAAAAATTGAAAATCTTCAAAACTGCTTCTTTGATTGCATTATAATGCAGCTCATTTCCATTAGAACTAATTTCTGCAGTTGTTCTCCCACCACACACACACACACACACACGGATGGACGCACATACTCACCCCTTTGGTGAATCATTTTTACTTTTTTCTATGTTCTTAAACTTCACTATCAACTGCTCCATGAAGAACCCAAGCAATTTTATAAACAAAAAAATTTTTAATTATATATTACACCTGAGAGCAACTTCATGTATAACGTGAATGTAGCTTTAAAGCCACTTTGGTGGTCCACCGCCATTCCCACCTCTCCCATTTTGCTTGTCTTTGATAAAAGAAAAAATATAGAAAAATTATAAGTGAAGTGACTTCATTCCCTGCATACAATCTATTTGTTGCTGTGTTACAAATCACAAAAAATTTTAATGACTAAAAGCAGCATTTATTAGCTCATGGTTTCTATGGGGGCTGGAACGATAGCACAGCGGGTAGGGCATTTGCCTTGCATGCAGTCAACCAGGGTTTGATTCCTCTGCTCCTCTCAGAGCAAGCTACAGAAAGTATTTAGCCCACAAGGCAGAGCCTGGCAAGCTACCCATGGCATATTCGATATGCCAAAAACAGTAACAACAAGTCTCATAATGGAGACATTACTGGTGCCCGCTGAAGCAAATTGATGAACAACAGCACAACAGTGCTACCTTGCTACAGTTTCTATGGATCAGGGATTCAAGAGGCTTAGCTGGGTAGCTCTCATGAACTGCAGACTGGGCATTGTCCTGAACTACTGTCATTCAAATACTTTGACTAGAGCTAAGGACTAGAAGTAATGCGAAGCTATGCTTCCAAGATCACAAAGGTGACCTTGGGCAGGAAAGTTCAAATTCTCATTATTGATTGGGGTTTTTCTTCACCACACCTAGGCTCCTCCAAAGCTGCTTCTGCCCTAAGGAGACCAAATGAAAAATGAGCAGAAAGTCTCAGTGTCAGGTATGACCTGGTTTTAGAAATAATATGCATCCTTGCTTGCTGTTTAATTGGTAGTCACATAGACCAACCTTGCTAGCAAGAATTGAAAGGACAGTGTAGGAGTTGGAGCTAATAGTACAATGAATAGGGTGTTTTCTGTGCACATGATCAACCCAGGATAAATCCCCACCACCACACATGGTCCCCCTCAAGTGATCCCTGAGAAGTGCAGGGTGTGGCCCCAAAACTAAACTAAAAAAAAATAAATAAATAAAAGGGCATGAGATAAGAAGATTCTGACTGGCAATTATAATTGATAAGAGGGCCTTTCCTATTTCTTAATTTCTGACTTTATCTTAGAAACATTAGATGAAACACGCTAAAATAAAATAAGCCTAAAAATGCGATTGCTAGTTTGTATCATGGTCAGCCATTTCCAAAAATTTTCAGCTTTGGGTTCTCATGGGTAAAATTGGGCAATAGTTCTATTTAAATAAATGTCTGAGAGTATCTATATAATCCATTTTTTCAATAATGGTGCTCATTTGGACACTATGGCTTGAAAATTTGATGCTGGGTCTAGAGATAGGACATGTAGCACTAGGTGTTAAACTTAGGGCCTCAAACATGATAGGTATGTGTTCTAGCACTTGAATCATATTCCTGGACCTTAACCAACTCTTCAAAATGTGTTTTTGGATCAAAAAATTTCATTTAAGACTCCAGGTAACTTTTTCCAATTGATCTTGAAAAATAAATGGACAAAAGCTTTAAAACTTTCTATTTTTTTTTCAGGATAAGTGAAATGCATAGTGGATGGTATGCAAACTTTTATCCATTTGCAATCCAAATGAAGCAAACAAAACCCAGACTTATTTTGAGTGAGTTAATGCAATCTGAGCCTATAGTCCAGCTACCAAGTGGGCCATAATTAAGTGCTAATCGCATGGGTGTGCTGTTTTGTGAGGCAGTAAACCAGTTTCCTGAGTGGATAAACAAGGAGGTTGAAAGCCAAGTAGCTTAACCTATCAAGAAACTGCAATTTTCTGTAGAAAAAGAGCAGACATACCTGTTATTGCCATTAGAATAAGAGTGAGAATTCCTAAAAAGTGAAAGAATGGGACTTTTAAATAAGTGGCTAATGAGAGGAGGCAGAGCTCAAGATAGGTAAGTAGTTCATAAGACCACAGTCTCTGTTGAGTTTCTTCTTAGAATTCAACAATAAGTAAGTTGTCTACTTATTAAATATTTCTTACCTATACAAGAACTTTTATACAACCACTTAAATGCATGAGTTTCAGAGATGAAAATATCTACCGATTTCTTCTGATTTACCATTAGTACCCTCATCCCACTCAATAAGGAAAATGAGAGTCCAAGAACTAATTTACCCAGTTCTAGGTATCTAAAACAAAAGAGTGATAAAAATTGCAGATTCTTTGCTCCAATGGGCTTGAAATTGAATACTAGACACATGCAACCTACTTGATCCTGAGAGATTTAAACTCTACAGTTTAATATGTTTGTTAATAAACCATGTAAATCATGTGGCATTCATAAATACCACAAACGTGGAGCAGGCAGTGAAGATATACTGCACACAGTTTTTGTTTAGGGAGAAAAGACCAAGTTGTTGCAAACATGAAACATAGATTACCCCCCCCCATCAAAATTGTGAAACTGAATATTGATATACATTCTTAGAATGGCAATGGGAGAAGTGAAGAGGAAAATGATCTAGATAGAAGACAGTGTATGGGAAAAGCTAGCAGTTGCAGTGAGCATTCATGGCAGAGATTAGCAATATTCTAGCTAGAGAGATAATACAGCAAAGAGGGCACTTGCCTTGCATTTTGCCAATCAGGTTCAATCCTCAGCATCACATATGGTCCCCTGAGCACCACCAGGAGTAATTTCAACGGGCAGAGTCAGGAGTAATCCTTGAGTATTTCCAGGTGTGACCCTAAAATGGAAGGAAGGAAGGAAGGAAGGAAGGAAGGAAGGAAGGAAGGAAGGAAGGAAGGAAGGGAGGGAGGGAGGGAGGGAGGGAGGGAGGGAGGGAGGGAGGGAGGGAGGAAGACAGGCTATATCTCTAAGTAGTAGAGAGATGAACTGCAGGTTATAAAGCTTAACAAAAATCAATGTAAACAATTTCACATAGTGCTCATCCCAAGATAAACACTTTAGCAAGTGATAGTTGCTGCCATTAATTTAATTGTCACCATTGTTAAACATTGAAACAATTGGTAATCCTAATTCCCTGTTCAATTTGCCAAAGATTCTCAGTATCTTTATAAAATAGGTCAGGGTTATTTATAGTAAATATTTTTCAATGACAAATATCTATTGTTTGTCTCCTCTTTACCAGGCCCTGTTCTGCTCCAGTCATTGGGAACTCCACAAAGAAGAAAGGAGACAAGGCCCTACTCTGTCCAGAGTCTACACACTATAATAGGGAAAATGATTAAAAGGAGGGAAATAAATAAATGAAATAAGGTTTTACATAAATCATACAACAGAGAGATCATCCCAAGAACTTAGCTGTGAGAAAGTGACTAGAAATATGGTGGAGATTGTGCCATTTTAACTAAATTGCTAGAGAAGTTATGTCACTTTAGAAGTGAGGGATGCTCTGAGGCCAAACATGTCCACACCTCACAGAAGAGCATTTCACACGGAGCCTCTGGTTGGGATTCAGTCAGAGTTGAGTACAAAAGTCATTTCTTGGCATGAGAGGGAGAACCAAGAGAGTTACAGTCAAAGGAACTCTGTGACGAATTGAAAAGGGATCCTAGGTGGTCAGGTTTTAATTTGAGATTTATCAGTGAACTTTAATTTGAGACATGATGTGATCCAAATTATGCTTTAAATGAGGGTTTCTCAACTGTCACACATTCTGCATTTGTGGTTAAAAAATTTTCTTTGTTGTGAGGAAGAATCATGTAGAATTGTAGGGTGCCTCACATCATCCATGATCTCTACCCATTGGATGTCAGCAGCAGTCCCCAAGCTTTGACAATCAGAGCCATCTCTACATATTGCTAACTGCTCTAAGAAAGACAAGCAAAACCTTTCGGAGTGGAGAACTACTACATTAATATAATAGCTGTATCTTTTATCTGCGGAAAATTGGCTAGGATATTGGGATGGGAAGGGCAAGGATAAAAGTCAAGAGAAAACCACCAAGTTATTTGTTATAATTCAGGGAAATAACAGTGCCTTGTTTGTGGGATATTCAAGATGGTAGGCAGAGTCTCCTGCCCCCTGTCCCCGTGCCTGCCTGTCTTCACCAGGGCCCCTTGAAGGGGGTAGGGTTGAGTTTCCTTTCCAGCCCAGCAGAGCCCTGGAAAAGACCTCCAGAACCTAGCCACAGCCATACTGGAGGCCACTCTCCACAAGCTCAGAAGAACTTCACGCATGAAGGAACCGGCAGAGGAACTCAGGTGTGCAGAACCCAGGGCTGAGATCTCCAAGCCTGCCCAGATAGGGACTGGGACTCCTCCACCCAGATCCCCCATTTTCCAGTAGGTAGGCAGTCACACCCATAAACTGCCCCCGTAATCCCATCAAAGGCCAAGATCCAGAGAGTATATAACAAAGCTCCTGGAAGCACGTGCAGCCGTGCAAACTCTTAAAGTCTACTTCTTCCTCTCAGGGAAACCGGGAAGCTACCGAGAGTATCTTGCCCACACAGCAGAGCCTGGCAAGCTCCCCGTGGCGTATTCAATATGCCAAACAGTAACAATAATGGGTCTCATTCCCCTGACCCTGAAAGAGCCTCCAATACGGCACCACTGGGAAGGACAAGTAAGGAGAGGCTGCAAAAATCTCAGGCCAGGACGAATGGAGACATTACTGGTGCCTGCTCACTCAAAATGCTAAACAATGGGATGACAGTGATACAGTGATACAGTGACAGTGAGAAGGTATTGCATGTAGGTGATGTTTTAGTTAAAAAGTGTTCTGGACTTGAACTGATTGATTTAACTCAAGTACCAAGACAACCGTGATACTCCTTTTGTCTGAGAGAGATTATTTTCCTCTATTTTCCTAATTATTAACAGTGTTCCTTTAAGTCTCAAACATTTTTTCATTTCAACTGTATATTATATTCTTTCACTAGTGATAATACAGTAGTCACAGGTCTCTGCTCATTTTTTTATATTACTTTGTAACAAACTTTGATTTCACAATCTTTTCCTGCCTGATGGAATAAAGACAAGCAGATCAAGTAGGCATTTTCATAAAAGTAAGAAATAGAGTAATTCAAAGGAGGATATAAGGAAATATTATAAAAGTATAATAATTTAAAGACTATCAAATATAGCTTTATAGTTTAAGTTACTCTTAATTTCTGGGTTTTCTATAGATATCATCTGGGTAAATAAATGAAATATATTATATAAATGTAAAGATAAATTTATTCATTGCATGTAATATATTTGAAATGAATTTTGTTTTGGTCTTGCAAGTTGAGTTAGATAAGCATAATATATATTTGTGTAAACATTTTTTAAATGGGCCAGTGAAAACCATGGGTTATATATTTCAGAGGGAGGTGCTCAGGCCCCCCAGCAGTGCATAGAGCTAACTGCAGACTCTTCTCAGGGGTCACTCCTGACAGTACTCTAGGGACCATATGCAGTCCTGGGAATTTAACTGAGGTCAGCCTGTGCTCATCAAGCACCTTAACCTCTGTGCTTTCTCTCAAGTCATTCTTAAATCTACTGTCTATGACCAGTGGTTAAAATATAAGGGTTCTTTAATTAATGCTAGTCCTCCTGTAGAATGGGAAGGAGTCTTAGCAGTATTTTTTAATAAGTTTTATTGTATCATGGTGAGATACAGTGACAAATTTGCATGATTACCTTTCAGTCATACAATGCTCAAGCACCCATCTCTGTGGTAGGTACAATCCTTCTTACTCTCTCTAATTTGGGGCATTATGATTTGCAGTCTAAGAGGCCAACAATGTTTGGTCCTTGGTCTACTTTCAGCACACATCTCCCATCCTGGGCGATCCTTCCAATCATCATTTCCTTAGTGGTTTCTTCTCCATACCAATCTAGCAGTATTTTTTAAAATATTGTTTCTTCACCACAAAACAAGAGAATAGAGAAAGAAAGGTCAAGAGAAATGAAATGAAAGTCAATACACAACCATCTCTATTAGTAGAAATGAATTAATGAGAAAAGCAGAAAACTCACTTCCCAGCGATCATCTGTAGAAAATACATCACATCCAGGACAGAATGTTACCATAATGTTCAAAATACTTGTAGTGACTTTCTTTTTTCAGGATAAAAGGAAAAAGGATAAAGGAAATACTTTATGTGTGATAAATATCTATACGTCTATGTGTGGAGGATGCTCAGCCCTGATCCGAGTAGGCTTGGAGGTCTCAGCCCCGGGACCCGCGTGCCTTTGTTCCCCTGTGCTTTGTTCTCCAAGCCTACTCAGATCGGGACTGAGCACCCTCCACCCAGATCCTCCAAATTCCAGTAGGTGGGGGTCACACCTACCAACTGGCCCCCTAGCGCCGTGTAATCTCATCAATGGCCAAGACTCAGAGACTATAAAACCCAGCTCCCGGAAGCACGCGGCCACATTCGTGGCCACGTGACATCTTATTATGACATCTTATCATCTCATTCTTACTTTGGACAAACTGGCAAGCTACCAAATGTAACCTGCCCACACGGCAGAGTCTGGCAAACTCCCCGTGGCGTACACAATATGCCAAATATCAGTAACAATGAAGGGTCTCATTTTCCTAACTCTGAAAGAGCCTTGAATATGGCATTTTTAAAAAAATCTCAGGGCTAGGATGAAGGAGACATTACTGGGGCCTGCTCGAGGCAATCGACGAATAACAGGATAGTTGTGATCATGATTGTGATGTCTATGTGTGAGAAGGGTACTCATCTTACTCTATACTGTAGTCCTGTGAAGTTATTACGATGATCATCTTCAGAGCACCTGAGATATTTATGAAAGGTATCATGACTCCTTATAAAATTTCTAGGTAGATTCCTCACCTTCCAGTCTTTCTTCTATATTACTTCCTTTTATCAATAAGGAAAATCTGTTATGTAATTGTGAAGTTTAGTGCAATGGCATGATTTGTTCGCCATCCCAAAGGCAACTGGAGAGGCACATACTTGAATGCTAGTCATTTAATTCTTAGTCCAGTTTATGCCTCAGTATTTGGACACAGAGAGTGCTTGAATCCAATGTGTCACTCCAGCACTTCTAACAAAACAACACAATTTATTGTTGATTCTTTTTATTTTCTCAAAAAGCTTCAGTGAGTCAAAAATATTTAACATAAATCTATGAAGAGGAATAATGTTCAACTTCACAGAAGACAGATTGAAGAGTAGTTTAAGGTAAAAAGAATCATTTTTGATATGTAAACTGAAATGTAAAATGAAAAGTCAAAGAAAACTCACTTTTACTACATTACCTCAACACTTAGTAATCTGAAGAGATTGTCAGTAATTGCATGGTGATCAAACATATAAACTCTGGGATATGAACAGCCTGAGATTAAATTATGTTTTGCCTTTAGAATGTTTAATCTCTAGAACCCATATCTCAATTTATCTCCAAACTATATGTAAAATAAACCTTACATGAAAAGATTGAAAACTAAAATTTTGACTCTCAGTTATTCACTTGATATCAGCAAATACTATTTATTATGAATTCCAACAAAACTTTGTTCAATCACTTGGGTTAGGGACGACTTTTGATAAACAAAGGACCTTGGGGAGATATACCTTAACAGGTTATTTCTGGGCCTTCACTTTTATGTGTAAATATATTACTACAGACCATTTTGAAATAATTTGTATAGAAAAATTCTCTTCTCCCTCCAGAATTATAGATACTTTTATATTAGACAAACTTAAAAGAATAACATATTTTCTTTATTTGCAAGCAAACCATCCAAAAAGTCTAAAGTGAAAAGACTTACCTAGAAAAGACAGAACATGGCAGAGTAGAAATGGGAATATGATTTCACTTTTAGTTTTCCTTTCCCTCCAAATCTGTTATTCCTACATAGTGTGCTCAATGTATTTATTTCTCCCTTAGATTATTTTGCTTTCACCCAAAGCAATATAACAGAAACTGTTCTTTGTTGCTATGACGGATGAAATTTAAAGAAACTCAAATATTGAATTGCTATTTTGAAATTTCGGGGAAGCCAGACTTTTTTAGATTATTTTTAACTATGTCAAGAGGCTAAATAGCTATCGATAGTAGGTTTGCCTGGGGAAAGTTAGTTCATTCTAATTGGCCAAACACTTCCAATTTATTTCTACTAAACAGACCTTTGATTTGGAGAGATATATTGTTCCTTTTTCCATCTACAAGATAAATGCCGTCCGAGATCTGAAGGGACTATTTGTAAACCTAAGGTTTCCGGTTGATGGGTTTTTATTTGTCCTAACTTGTACTGGATTTTAGCTCTGACCCACTGAGAGAATTTTAATTATATTTTATTTTACTTTATTTTCACATCGTTCTTTAGGCGACTGACCTGTCTCTCTATTTCTTTCCTCCCTAATTTGTGTTAATTGCATATTGTTTAAACCAAAGGATTAAGTGGAGAGTTTGTATTGCTTAACAAATTTGCCAGAAACTTGGTAGGCCAGTCTGCCTCTGTTCACGGAAAGCATGAGTGTTTTACAATTCATTCTGGGAAAACTTATGAACCCATACAAAAGAACTACTTGCTGTCTTGACTTTGGACACCACAAAGGCCTATTCAATTACAGTTCCCATTCAGTCATAACTAAAACAGTATTGGGTGAGAATATGCTTATTTGCAAATAAGTAGTTGAGTAATAGTCTCCTGATAATCCCTTTTTGATCAGTTCTGTATGTGCCCCATTTTTATTTGTTACTTTATTATTTCACTTTATTCATAAAGTCCAATTATAATTCAATCCTATGCTAACAGAGATCTTTTGATGAACCCTGTTTTCCCCCAAAGGGCTTACCAACTTTTTTTCCAGTCTTTTACACCCATTTCATGTTTAATGTTGCATCTCCATAGTTGCTTTTTCATATAGTCCAGCATGAAAGATGTGGTTTTTTTGAAACAACAGATAATGAATTATTACCTTTCCTTCCCAAATATTTCAGTTCTAACTCTATGAACTCAAATGAAGATAAGCATGAGTACAACTCTCTGCTCTATTTTTACATAATGACCTAGAAGTACCTTCAAGATCAATCTCTACCTGTTTATAAGAGCCTGCTAAGTCTTTATTCCTTTATCCATTTAGTAAACCAGGCATTTGCTTTGTACATGGTCCATGAATGCAAAGGTGAACAAAATGTGGTCTATCTAGAATTGAAGACCTGTAGCTTACTAAGAAAGGAGATAAATCTACAAAAATCTGGAAAACTACAGATGTTTGATATATACATCATAAATATCACTAATTTGCATAGATCACCTACTACTCTGTTAAATGTCATTCCTAGTCAATTCTGTCTCTGCTGGAGAATTATTCCTGTTTTGATCTCTGACCAAAATGCTAACACATACCAGATTGCTAAAAACTTCTGCATTTACCCTGGGGGTAATTGTATCATTAGAAATGTTTGTAAATTTGCCAAGCACATTGAAAATAATACTGACTATTCTTTGTGTGAAGTATGCTTCAATCAATATAAAGGAGAAGAATTATTTATTAAAAAATGTACTAAACAATTAAAATCCCTGAATTTTCTTTTTGGTGAAACCTAGGGAATTATAGTAATGAAAGTGTAATATTCCATCACATTTTTCTTTTAATTAATTTATTTTTTGTCTGAGCATATTTAAGTCCATATGTTCCAGCAAGGATGATCTAAAGCAGGACTTTTCAAACCGATTCAGGGGGTGAGTAAGTCTCAGTTTGAGTAACAAATGAGTAAAATTAAGTATACTTTAAGTGTTTTTGTGAAATTTACATTATCAGCTTTACATATAAACTTAAATTAATGATTCTATGTTTAATTCCTTGTTCATTTACTCATAATTATTATTACTCAAAACAGTAAGAATATATTCCCCCATTTCATATCGGTAGCTAAGTCAGCAAATGAGGATTTCAAGTATTGTATTTGAAGTTTGAATTAAATTTACCTTCAATGACCAAGGTCATTTTGAGTCATTTTGAACAATTTTACTATTACCTTACAAATTTTCATTCACTTTTCTTTTTATGCCTTTGTATTTGCTTTGCTTAATAAAATTACATTTACTTACTATAGTTCTTAGACCTCAATACCAGTTTATTTACAAGATTTAGATTAATCAAAGGGCAAGGTGAGATAATTAAGGACATGTTCTTACAAAAGAGTCTTTCTAACAAAGTTTCTACTCTCGTGTCATTTCCTCTAATTATTTTTTGCCTAAAGGGTGATGCCCATCTATTAGAAATAGGAGGGTTAAGAAGTTGCACAATGCGTTTGCTGCAATTTCTTATAGCCCTTTCCCTTAATGTGTATGGTTTAACCAGACTTCCACTTGTCACAGATCCAATGACCACAAAATATTTGTTTAATTACATCTTTTAGTAAAAATATTTAAATAATTTACATCTTTCAACATCTTTCAGCATAGTAGGTTTTTAAAAGATGTCATAGTTTACTGGAACTGATGAAGAACAGAAAAATTTAATATGAATTTAATCGTCTAAGTTACTTTCTGAATTCTTTTTATATTAAAAGAAAATTAAATGATTTCTAAGTTGCTTTTTATTCACCATTGATGAAGATTCTTGATCTATTTTGCTACTATTTTATGTAGTATGAATGGGAAATTGGAAATTAATTTGAATTTTGCTTATAAAATGACCTCAAAAAAACTTTCTGTGTAAGTAATTAAGATATTTATTGACTCTTGATACATGATGCTATCTCTACTTGATCCAGCTAAGCTTAAATACTCATTATTCATCTGATCAAAATGCAGACTGTACCTGTCTAGGACTTAAAGATAAGTAACTGTACAGGAAGAGATTCCTCTGAATTTCAGATTTCTTTAAAAAACAATAGAAGTAGGGAAGAAAATCTTTATATCATGATTGTGATCAATGAATATGTGAATATACTTTTCAAAAAAGATCAAATGGCTTGCTTTATAAGCAATTAGTTCAGTGTGTTCTTATTATACTCCATTGTACTTGTGAAAATAAAAGGAATAGAGAGAGGGAAAAGGGCCAAACTCACAGTTCCCAATTTGCCTTCCAGAGAGACTTATCCTTTGGCCCAAATCCCAGATTCTATAGCTAGTCCAGCTTCAGTGAAAAGCTATTGTAAGCACCTTACTATAACCAGGGAGGTGAGAAATCTTTAAGAGGATGGTCATTCTGATTCCATCTCAATGGTTAAATAAACATTTCTCCCTGTTCCCATAAACAAAGGAAGTATTATGAGAAAAAAAATGTTCCCTGCCTTGAATGTGTAATTGAAATGAGCAAAATATGCAAGTAAACATCAATATCATTAAAATGAAGATTGAAGAAAGTTCTTATAAATATAACATATTATATATGTCAAATAAATGAATAGTAAGTATACATGTGTGTATGTATATATAATATATATATATATATATAACAGGGTAAAAAATTAGTCAGCAACTTAAAATATTAGAAAGGTTTTTTGAAGAATATTTGTCATCTATTTTCCCAGGGCAAGGCAGTTTGCAGGAAGGGTGGCAGTTGGAAAGGAGAAAAATAATTTTTTTATATTTATTTATTGAATCACTGTGGGAAAAGTTACAAAGTTTTCAGGTTTAAGTCTCAGTTATGCAATGATCAAACACATTTTCCTTCACCAGTAATTTACCCTACAAGAGTTTTCAATAACTTTAAATAACAATTGTTAATCTATGTCATTTGTTTTGAGGGTCACAACTGGTTTTTTTCAGTGCCTACTCTTGGCTCTGTGCTCAAGGATCATGCCTCGTGGGGCTCTGGGGATCATATACTATCGATCTGGGGATAAATATGTGCAAGACAAGCACCTTACCCACTGTTCATTCTCGCCAGCCCTGTGGAACATAAACACCAGACAAACCTTGACTGGGAAACTCAAGAGTGCAAAGTTGGAGGACTCACACATAATAGGGATTCCATCTTTCCCTGATTTTATAAATAATAGCAAAACATAATGGACACTATATGCACTATGGAGAATAGGGGTCAACTAATCAGTAAGATCCCTTTCATGTTTTTTCCACAATCTTTCCCATAGAAGAGCTCCGAGTCATTACAATACAAAAGGAAAAAGCAAAAAAAGACTTTTTTCCCTATTATGAGAGACTTTAAGATTTTATAAATGTTGTCTTATTTAATGCTAATAACCTTGAGTTTGATTATCCTCATTTTAAGAAGAGAAACTGAGGATTAGAGAAATTAATCCAATAACCCATATTTAATCAACACAGTAAATGCTAAATCTCTCAAGCTTCAAAGCCCAAGTCCTTTGTTTTACACTAAGCTGTTTACCATTTCCAATCAAGCTGAGTAAGGAAAAGAAAGGACAATATTTAGCATCCTTATTTAATTGTACAACTGAATATTGAAAAACTAAAAAAGTCCTCCAACTCCTTGAAAATAGTTTCATCTGTTCCTTTCTACTTCCTCTGTTTTCTTTTATCTCTAGATATTTAGATGCTTTGGTAGGTAAATATACAAAATTGTGAGAAAAGGAGCTCTTCCCTTTTCTTTTGTTCCACTAAACTTCAAGAAAACTGACTATAAAATTTTTTGGACAAGAAAAAAATTATTCACTAAAATTACAGTGTTATAAAGTGAAAAAGAATTGATATTTACTGAGATTTTTCTGCATACACTACTGTCATTGTTTCATCTGTTTGATCAAGTTTCTTCTGCATCAACCTTGAGATAACCACTCTTATCCCAATTTCATGAAAGAAATACTAGGTCTATCCAGAGAATTTAGCTCCTCATGAAGTTATATTATCCAATACAGATCAACCACCAATTATCAGACTCGTTCATCTAATAAACAGGGAATAGTTACTTGTGCTCCATAGATGAAGGATTATACTGTCAAAAAGTTAGATCTGTAACCTGTTTTAAAAGACTCAATTTAACCAATATTGTCACAATTTATGTCAGTCATTAATCTAAGTCCTTGAATAAGAAGGAATAATGCATTCCTAACTCTTAAGGAACTTAGAATCTTTTGCAAGAGGCAAATTGAGAATACTTTGACTATATCCTCTGAAAGTACAAATTTCATATGTAAGAGAAGTGAGTTATCATGAGAAACATTCTTGTTATTATAAAAATACATAGTATAAACATTTTCTACCTTGGTTTTGATTTTTCTAAATCCTCCTACATAAGCCTGCTTTCTGAATAATGAGGATACAGGATTAGCAAATATATTTGTACTACTTACTTCAACAGTTAAAGGTTTGCCTATAAAATACTTAAAAATATTACAAAATTTCTGATTTAAATCTTGTTCCTAAATGGTTTGTCACTTCAGAGAAAACACTGACTCTGAAGCAGCAATGTTTCTTTAGTATTATATTAACTTGCATTTTTTTCTATAATTTTAAACAAAAGCTAAGTCTTAAATGGAAACAAAAAAATGTGGATTTCAAACAAACAATCTAATCAAAAATGTCTGCTCTATTAGACTTGTGACAAATCTGGTTAGGACCTTGTAAGAATAATATAATTGGTTTCAGAATGGAAACAATTTTTTATTAATATAAACTACCAAAAATATTTTTATGGTCTCCCCCTGCCTCAACATGAAAATTAACTATAGGCAAACCTAAGTTGGGTTTAACTCGTTCCCATGTTGTTTAGAATATCCCCTGAATACACAAAATACCTCCTTGTCAGTTTAACTCCACAATTATAGATTTATTCTTCTGGCTTAAGATTTCTAACCATTTATTAAAACTGTAAATGCACCAGAGAAAAAATAATATCCTAAGTCTTTGCAGTTTAATATTTTCTAAAGCTTAACGTATGCTTATGTTTTTATATAGCAATTGCTCTTACAGATGTATATCAGAGACACTAAAATGTCCTGACAAAACTATTTGTAATAGGACTAAACAAAAGCAATGCAGGTAGTGATCAACAGAATAGCCTATTGGTGAGTCTGGTTTATTCCACAGTGAAAGACAGATCACTGGAATGGATTCAACCAGAGTTTAACGATATGGGTGAACACACAAACATAAAGTTGACAAAAAGAAGATAAACACAAAAATGAATTGCTCTTTTGCATATCAGTTTATATTCATATCTATACATACATACATACATACAATACATACCATACATTTCTATATATGCATATATTATTCAGAGTATAATAATTGATATTAGACCACTCTCCACATGTTCAGACGAGCCTCACGCATGAAGGAACCAGCAGAGTAACCCAGGTGTGCGGGACCCAGAGCGTAGATCTCCAAGCCTGATCGGATTTGAACTGGGGCCTCCTCCACCCAGATCCCCCATCTTCCTGTATGTAGGCATTACACCCACCAACTGCTTCCAGCACCATGTAATCCCATCAATGGCCAAGACCCAGAGACTATAAAACCCTGCTCTCGGAAAAGAACAACACAGAGTCTCCTGCCTCCGCACCTGGCTTTCCTCACTGGGCCCCTTGGAGGAGGGTGGGTTGAGTTTCCCTCCCCACCCTGAGCAGAGCCCCGGCAGCTGAAGACCTCCGGTTTCAGCCACAACTATGCTTAATACCACTCTACAGACGTTCACGTTCGGACGAGCCTCACACATGAAGAAACCGGCAGAGTAACCCATGTGCTCGACCCTGAGCATAGATCTCCAAGCCTGCTTGGATTGGAACTGGGGCCTCCTCCACCCAGATCCCCCATCTTCCAGTATGTAGACATTACGCCCACCAACTGCCCTGGCACAGTGTAATCCCATCAACAGCCAGGACCCAGAGACTATAAAACCCTGCTCCCAGAAGCACACGGCCACATTCAAGGCCAAGCGACATCTTATTATCTAGTTCTTAATCTATAGAACCTGGTAGGCTACCAAAAGTATCCTGCCCACATGGTAGGTTCTGGCAAACTTTCTGTGGCTTATTTAGTATGCCAAAAACCAGTAACAATGATGGGTTTCATTCTCCTGACCCTGAAAGATCCTCGAATGTGGCACTTTTTAAAATCTTAGGGCTAGGACGAAGGAGACATTACTGGGGCCTGCTCAAGGCAATCGATGAACAACAGGATGACAGTAATACAGTGATTAGAAATCAATAAGTGATCATAGTTGTGGAGGTATGATAATAACTGGAAATACATAAGTGTGATGCCTTAAGAGACTATATGCATATCTATACATACATATAGAAATATGTACCACATGTTTCATATATATAATTCAAAGAGTATAATCACTGATATTAGAAATCAAAAGTGATTATATTTAAGAGGTTGTAATTATAACTGGAACTATGAAATCGAACTCGGGTCAGCCTGGTCAGCCTTGTGCAAGGCAAACACCCTACCCAATGTGCTATCACTATATATCAGTACAAAAGCAAAAATTTTAAAAAGCAAAAAGTTTTACCAATCATTGTAGTTATACCAAAGAATTAAATGCCCAGTTTTGTTTCAACTAAAATGTGTGCCAGAATCAGATCGCCTGACTAAAAGGGAAAAAAAGAAGCAAAAGAGAAAAGATCCAGAATGAGAAGGCTATGCGATGCTGAATGGAGGCAGACATATACTTAAGGAGAGAAAACAGGGCTAGAGATTTGCCAAAAGTGTTCATTTTGCTGGCAAAGCCTGACAAGCTATCCGTGGCGTGTTTGATATGCCAAAAACAGTAACAATAAGTCTCACAATTTGTTGTGAGACCGTTACTGGTGTCTGATGGAGCAAAATGGATGAACAAGGGGAGGACAGTGCTACAGTGTTACAGTTCATTTTGCTGTGACTTAAATTTGATATCGAAGGGGAAAAAAGTTTATGAAGTAGGCCCTCTCGCAAACATCTTAACGTGTTTGTTCTCTCTCTCTCTCTCTCTCTCTCTCTCTCTCTCTCTCTCTCTCTCACATACACACACACACACGCACACACACACACGCACACACACACGCACACACGCACACACATCCAGATAAATACAACTCTGTACTTCATTACATTGCAATCCTGTACTCTGCCGGCACTGGTTTGAGGTTGCAATTAAGCCTGCTTCCTGGTGCAGGTTTCTTTCTAAATTCAACTCTTTCCTATACCAAAATTGATATCTTGGTTTCCAGCAACTTTGCATAATCCCAAAAATATCTTTAGAACAAACTTCATAACTTCATATGGCTAGTCTACACACACACACACATACACACACAAACACACAGAGCTGTGTCATCATCATGTCTCAGTTTCTCAGTTTAGTCAGAGCACCTCTAGGTGTTAGAGAATAATGGACCCACAGGGGAAAGTTTTTCCCCCATTGTAACTAAAATATTAGAACAAGAAACAATTATTATTGTTATTGTGTTGATGATTCTGATTTCCTTCTAATTCTTATTTTATTAGTTGTCCCTGCTCTGTTGCAAGTTTGCTTAAGTAACACTTATACTTATTGTAGCTGATTCTACTACAATGAGCAAGGGGAAAACACAAAATGTCATGCTTATACCATAGAATGAATGATAAATACAGCTCCTTGCCTTAAATCAAAGATTTCTATTGCTTTCATATTCAACCAAGAATTCTAGCAAAAAACATAAAACATTCAAAAATAAATAGAAGAGATCTCACTTAATGCAAACACTTTTTCCATGTCACAAAATAACTTTAGAAATATTTTAAATGAGTAATTTAATTCCTATGTCCAGATTTAACCTGTGTACTGTAGTTCAACTACCCAAGTTAGAAGTGATTTTTGTTTTGTGTCTGCAAAAATATATACATCAGTATGTTTGCACATATACATTCAATGTTTAAATTTTTAGAAATAGTGTTTAAATTTTTACAAATGCACATAACTTCTCATTCCTTGAGTCAAAAGTTATGTGGATTTCATATGTACTCTTTTTTGTTTTTGAGCCCTACCAGGTTGTGCTCAGGGCTTACTCCTGGCTAAGGGGTCACTTCTGGCAGGGTTGGGAGAACATAAGGGGTGCCCAGGAATCAGTCATGGGTTGGCTACATGCAAGGCAAGCACCCTTTCCACTGTACTATCTTTTTGGCCCCAGGCACTGCTAAATTTATTGTGATCATTTTAATCACCAAATTTTTCAAAGGGATTTCTTTATCTTATAAAAATTATTATTAGAGATATGGTAAAGGGTATAAGACACTTGCCTTGAATGATGTTGGCTGACCCCAGTGTAATTTCTGGCACTGTATGTGGTTCCCTGAGCACCTCCAGGAATGATTATTGATCTCAGAACCAGGAGTAAGCCCCAAGCACCACTACATGTGGCAAAAATAAATATATGTATTTCCTGTCATAATTGACTTCTCAAGTATTTTACTATATTGAACAGAAAAAAATAGCCAAGCTTTATTTTTTATAAGATATAGACTGTGACAATGAAATATTGTAAAGCAAGAATCTTAAAGGCAAAAAATATAACAGTTCAGCTAAGTGGATTTCTAAATGACTAAGTCACTGTATTCAATGTGTGCTACTTAATGACAATCAATACTAATCTGTAGTCTATAACTGCATGTCACAGAAGGCCCTATTCAGTTATGTCTAGTACAGTAGTTTTATTAATAATTTGGTTAAGAGCATCAGCTGCGTGTTTGCCATTTTTTGTATTTAGTTGACATTATTTCTGGAGAGAAACTAAACTTTTGGTTTCTCTATAAAATTGCTTCACTATAAAATTCTCTATAAATCAATAAACAAATGTATAAATAAACTCAGCATAATGGTGGATAAAACAGAGCATAACAGACAATTGTGTTAAATTTGCAATTTATGAAGAATAGAAATCTAAAATGGAAACTGTAAATTTCCATCTATAAATGTAAATTAGAGATTTAATTTTACCAGAACTATTGGTGATATCATCATAATATAGAAAATAAAATTATTAAGGATTGAGATTTTATTATAAGATATGTAGCACTGTAACACTGTCCTCCTGTTGTTCATCGATTTGCTCAAGTGGGTCCAGTAACATCTCCATTGTGAGACTTCTTACCATGTTTGGTATGTCAAATACATCACGGGTAGCTTGCTGGGCTCTCCAAGAGGTGTGGAGGAATCAAACCCAGGTCGGCCGGGTCGGCTGCATGCAAGGCAAACTCCCTATCTGCTGTGCTATAGCTCCATCCCATTATAAAATACATACATACATATATATATATATTATACACACTCTAAAGTGAGGAGGTGATATAAAAAAATCTACTCTGTGTATATCATATCAAGGATGTTTATAGACTATCATTTATTGTATTTATTTACTGAAGACTAGCCAGAGTCCAAGTTTACGTTGTTTTAATGATACAAACATAAGTACTAGAAAATGAGACAAGTGGTAAGAAGAGGGAAAGCTTGATTTTCAACACAACGTCTTAGAATAGAGACAACTACGACATGACATAGAATTTCTTCAGAAAGAGACATTGGAAAATGGGCAAGGGATGAGAAAGATTAATTTATCTATACATTTCTTTCGATCCCTATGTCTGCTGGCTTAAAGTTGTCTTTACAAAGCACTAAGTGCTCTTCATTTCCAACTTGAATTTACCAAGTCCTTTGGGAATTTACTGGGGAAATCAGACTCTAAAACTGATTGCTTTAATTTTGGACTCTGGAGCAACTGGAACTCCTATTACAGAGCATGGTCTACTGAAACTCCTGCTGAAGCTCAGACCTATGGAAATTTTTATTAACTCAGGTAATAAAAAATCTTGGGAGAACACTTAGTGATAACAGAGACAACTCTCCACTGAATAAATGTCCAAGACTCAAAATCAGGTTATAATAACTAAAAATTAAAATGCACCTAAAATAATTCTAATACAATCAACTACTTGATATAATCGTCAAGCTATGTTAATGATTTTATTATATCCTTAGCTCATGTAATAACCAGATACTCTGACTTTTTCTTGAGATATGCAAGAATATTTGAGGAAGAGAACATCTAGTGACAATCTCCTAAGAAACTATAAAATGTTTGCCAACCATGAGGCAGCTGCTCTTTTCTTTTGCTGTATTTCGAACACTTATGTTGTTACTCTCCTTAATTACCTTTTCTAGACTACCTTGTCTTCCTCAATATTTTTTATTTCTTTGCATTACTTGATAAGCCACTTCAGTTATCTGAAGTTGTCATTAGGAGTAGAAATAAGGGCTCCAGACAAAATGTTGCAGACAATTCCGTTCTTGATAATCATAATTTATTAATTCTATATATCATATTCATTTTATATTTTTCTACCACTTTGTGGTATGAGGTTTTTAAAATGCCAGATAATAGTTTCTATTTCTCCATCAGTTGGACATCTTTCCTAGGAATTGGACTCCTAACTTCAGGAATAGAATGTGCAATTATATAAGTGCATCCTTGGGCATTACAGTGAAGAAGTCTAACCCTTCTCCTTTTTACCACTTAAATCATAGGCCCATAGATCTTTCTTATTTGATGTGTAGCATAGGTAAAGGTAAAAGGTAAAGGCCCTCCCGTTGATCGTCGATTTGCTCGAGCGGGCCCAGTAATGTCTCCATTGGAGACTTTGTTGTTACTGTGTCTGGCATATCGAATACTCTCGGTAGCTTGCTGGGCTCTCCGAGAGGGGCGGAGGAATCGAACTCGGGTCGGCCATGTTGGCTGCTTGTAAGGCAAACGCCCTACCCGCTGTGCTATCGCTCACAGGTGACATCTTGAGACCAAGATCACAGAGAGCATCTTCCTCTCATCGTATATTACTTAGTGGTGAGATTATTCTGTAAGATGTTCTTTTCTAACATATTGAGGTTTCGTTAGCAAGCCCATTTGAGCAGTCTGGGAAAGCCACATTCTTCTTGTGTTCCATTGGTTTGGACCTGAGGTTATTATGGGCAAGGTTAAGAAATCTGGTTGCACTAAATAAACTGTTGGAGGACCGGCACCGGGAAATAAATTTTAAACTAGTTGTGGGGACTAGGGCATCACTCGGTGATATTACAGCATATAAGATGCTTGACTTTCACATGGCCCACCAGGATATGATTCCCCACAGCATGTATGGTTCTCTGAGCCTGTAAAGGAGTCCAGAGCCAGTAGTAAACTCTGAGCACCTCTGTACGTGTCCCAAACAAACAAACGAACAGAAAAAAACACAAAATTTTAAAAAGAAACTGAGTATAGGGATTCAGATAATAAAGAAAATGGAAATACCCTTACATATTTAGATTTTGGAATTAAGGACATTGCTCCTTTTGGAAAGTTTGTCATTTCACTTTGCTTTTATGAAAGACGTACACAGGTCCTGTTTTCACCAACCGAAAGAAATTTTAAAATAATTCTTACTTTTGCAACTACCAAAATCAAAACTAGTGTTCAGCATTGATTCTGCAACAATTCTTGAGTTAACGAGCACCCCTAAAGTGAGAGTAGCTTTGGCCAGCTCCTTCCACTGGAATTTCTTTCTATAGGCTTTATATGCTATATATATATTTCCTCTTTTGCCATACATTCATGTTATTTTAGGCACTATGTCTAATATTTAGTATGAAATAGTAAGTTATTTTTTGGATAGAACCACTCAACTTATTTTTCCATAGAAATTATGATAATTGTTTCTTTGCTTTATGCCATTTTTGGTTCTGGAAAAGGTTCCATAGGAACACTCTACTTTTGAATTATGGGAGGAAACCTAAGTTATTAAACTCAAGGGACAGAATGGTTAAATATTTTCTCATACTTAAGATGCTCAAGCAGAAATTTCACAATTGGGCTGGATAGATAGTTTAAGGCTAAAGATACTTGCCTTCTATGCAGCCAACTCTGGTTCAATCCTTGGCACCACCTATGCCCCCCCTTCCCCCAGCACTTGCCAGGTGTGATCCGTGACCACAGAGCCAGGAGTAATCCCTGAGCACCACTGGGTATAACCCAAAAAAATAAGAAAAAAGAAATTTCAAAATAATTTTCTAGAGAAAACTTTAACAGTACCTTGATTCAATTGGATGGACATTAATATTTTATTCAAACTCATGAAACTGTGACTCTTAGGATGGTAACATTTTCATTTGTTAGAAATTTTTTTAACAGTTCCAAACAACCTACAAACCTAAATAATGTACAAAGTATACTGGAAATTGTTGCTGTTGAGAGCAGGGTCACAGTCAGTCAAGTCTATTTTAGTTTAATGAGATTGAGTAAGTGCTTTTTTCTTTTTTCTTTCTAAGAACATAAAAGACAGCAGATTACATGTGAAAACCTGGAAAGTTCAAAAATGACATGTGATATGACACAAACAGTATTAGTATTCTCAGTTTTTGGACACTGCATGGAACTTACCAGCTCCTGTAAACTTCATAGATGATCCTAAAGGATCAAGATAAATTTTGCCTAAATATTTGATTTACTCTGCTTCCTTATGAAAATGAAAATTGCATTTTATTGTAGAATCTTTATTACCATAAAGTAAAACTATTGTGTGGAAAAAAGACTAATTCATCTTAGCAAGTTTTTATTTAACAATTTAGCTTTTTTAAAAATAAGCTCCCTGTTGTCATGTAGAGACCCGGAGATAAAAAGTCACTTCAGGTGGGCAAAAATATGTATGAATTGGTTATGAATTCTTTTATTATTTTATATATTCCAGTGATCATACTCTTTTATAGATAAGACCAACTCTTAAAGCTAAGTAGAAGTATGCCTTTATGTATGATCTTAAAAATACTCTAAAATTGTAATATACAAATCTTTGGTGGCAAAAGTTGGAACACACACCTAGTGGTACCCAGGAGCTAATCCTGGCTCTTTGCTCAGGGGTCACTCCTAATGATACTCAGGGATAACATATGAGGTGCCAGGTTCTAATCAGGCTGGCCGCATGCAAAGCAAATACCTTAGCCCCTATATTATCTTCTCTAATCCCTTCAAGGTACAAAGTTTTAAAAATTATCTACTATGATTCGATTTATCTAATGCCGTGTAATGTAAGAACTTAATGACTTGAGAAGAATAAGTACCATCTTTCTATCACTCTTTTGTGTGTGTGTGTGTGGTTTGGAGATTGAGGCAAAGTCCTCAGCTGGGCAGAATTTGTTCAAATTCCTGTATGGTTACAATCAGTCATTGGATGGACCTACCATAGAACAGAGAAGAGTTTAAAGGAGTTGGCACTTGCTCCAGCAACTCATTCCCTGTAACTTCAGGGCAGAAGCATGTGGTCTTTTGCAGGCTTCTTTGGGCTTCCTGGTGGCATGAAGGCCTCAGGAACAGTTGAATTACTTACACTGAGCAAAATGTTTCTTTGATGACAGCCTCCAAAGTCACTACATAGATGATCTCAGCCATAATCTATTTGTCCTAAAAGTCATAAAAGGCTACCAAATTTCAAGAGTAGAAGTTCTTTGATGCCCTTTAATGGGAGAAGGCATAAAACTAATTTATTGTTTTAGTGGTGCTACATGCCTCAATGCTCAGAGCCTAGTTTGGAGTTTGTGCTCCGGGATCATTCCCGGTGGTATTCAGGGGATTGTAAACAGTACTCAGGGGATTGTATATGATGTGCCAAGAGTTGAAACAGAGGTTGAACACATGTCAGTCTGATTCAAGACAAATGGTATAACCCCTGTACTACCTCTCACCACCCAAATCACAATGGACCAAGAAAATGTGGGATGGGATTGATTGTAGCAGTTATCTTCAGATAATGGCATCTCCTACAATCAAGTCCAAAACATTTCCACTGAAACATAACTTTGAAATAACCAGAATAACACTTTTCAGAAACGTGAGTTTTCATTATTGCTGTCCACTAGGAAAACACCAGTTTTTCTTTCAAAATTGAAATAATGCTTTTAAATTGTTATTTATTGGTTAAACAATAACCAATGTCATCTACATAATCATTATGCTCATACTATTCCAGTGGTGGGTGATGAAAAGGCCAAGAATAACTATAACCTGTACCCTTTTACGTCTCCCTCTCTTCCTCAGTGGAGAAGCAAATAAAGTTTCCTTTGGAGAGAATGGAACTTAATCACATATTTTGTTCATGACAAGTGCATCTGAAAAGCAGCAAAGAATTTTTGGCAACCTTTCATATTATGCAGTCAGACAGAGCAGTGACAAGCACTTCCAAAACGGGTGCCCTAGTATACCAATAAAATAAATCGTCCATGAACAAATACCCTCCACACTGTTTGATAAGCAGTTCTATGGGTCCTCATAGCTCCTAGATTACAAGATTACAACATAATCTTAGTGTTCCCTTTGTGTGCTTTTATTTCTTTTTTAAAGAAAGACGACTGTGGATTCTTGACTATCTTTCTCAAATTGTAGGTTATCTGGGGAGGAGAACAACTGCGAAGATCCCAGGCATCTATCTTTATGGATTCCATTAACAGATCAAATAAGTATCCTGATTATAATATCTCATCTTTATTTACAGCATGTCCATTCCTTAAAAAGTATTTTTATGTTTTTTAAACCGACAAGCATTTTGACTTTTGAGCTCAAGTGATTTTTTATGGATACCAATGTAAAATATGCAAAAGAATTTTATTAAATTTTATTATTCTTGCATTCAAGCAATAACAGGTTTTAATGATGAAAAGGAAGTTTCATTTTCTTTTTCATCTACGAACAAAGGGTGTAGTCTTCAGTTTGAAGATCTTATCAAGCTTTCCCTTAGGATCAAAACACATAAATAAACATATTGTTTCTTTTAAGAAGAAAAGATGTGAATAAAATTCCTCAAATTGGACAACTTGAGGTTCATTTGGGCTGCTTTTCTCTAAGTCAGATCATGCTGACTATGTGTAATTATTTTCTTAAGAATGTTTTTAAAGGCTCCAATTGTGATTTGGGGATCATGTCTACCTACTATGTGGTAAGAAGCCTTAGAGCATAGTTAGTTTGAAAATCTGATTTTAATTTCACCTTAGTAAGTGGATATCAGCCTTAATATAGACCAATAAATTTAAAAAAATTTCCAATGTAGATTTCTAAAATAAGCCACTGAAAAAACTTCTTTATGTCAAAATGGGAGAATTATGACTTTGTAATATAATCGTAGTGTTAAGGAATGGTTCCTAAGGCATTTTCAATATGCAACACCTTTTTGAAAAATAGTAAAGAAAAATGAGCCCTCTTTAATTCATTCTCCCACCACTGATGTATTTGACTTAGCAGTGTCTGGATCTAAATTAAGATTAGTCTCTAAAGTACCTTTTGGCGAAGAAAAACTATAATGGTTTTATTACTCTTCCACATGAACCAAGGAAGGGAATTTTACAAGCATGAAGAGGTTCTTAAATAGAGCAGGCAATAGAGGAAAAGGAGGAATGAAAAGAAAAGGTAAAATGAAGATAATTTTCCATTGCTTTGTTTAGCTTCCCATATAGCAGAAAGAAGTGAGGCTGTTTGCTCACTTGGTTAATCTCATTTTTCCATTATCAATCCACAGGGTGCGTTTTCAACCAGTTTTAAGTTGAAGTTGTAAAATGGGCTCTGCAGTAATGTAAGTGAGAATAAACAAAAGGGCTTCTTCTCTCATCACTGTCTGTGTGTCACTCCCATTAATGTCAGCGGGGATTATATACTCACATGTAGGAAAATGTCTGTTTACAACTGCAGTGGATGCATTACCCACTCCCAGTTACCACCATTTCAGCTCATTGAAAATAGAATAGATTCAGATGGAGTGGGCTTGTGTTTGCTTCAAAAAGGCATTCTTTGAGAATTGGCCACTAATGTTGTAAACTTAATTATATTCTTTTTTTCCTATATACTAAAGTAATACAAGCTGGCTTTCAGTATTCATTTTTCCTTGTCTGTGCCCTACTACCTAAGCTTTTAAAAAAAGCAAAGCAACTATTCAACTTCTAGCTCATTTACATTAGTTTTTTTTTAAGGCAAGCAATATAGTTGAGTGATGTTAAACTCAACAGATTGTAAATGGAACCCAATGTACCTTGTTAAGACAAGATATGTTTGCTGTCCACTTAAGCACTTCTTGTTCCTGCTAGTTTTTCCAGAATGATCTGGGTGTAAGTGATGTAGCCAGTGGTGCCTGTGCTATAGAAATAGCTCTGACCTATTTTTCTGTGCTTCAAATTAATCTTAAAGCTGCTTCTGATGCTGATATCTGCAGCAAGCTTGTACCTCATTTTTGTTTTGTTTTGTTTTATTTTTTTTCTCAAGGAAGGTAATCCGCATAAAACAAAGACAGCTCCCTGCTTATACAGAAACTGCAGGTTTGTAAACTGCTGCAAAAATCTAACTTTTAGGAGGACAAAAACAGTTGGTGTGATTAGCAATGTAACACTAAGCTAAATAATCTGTCGGTCCTCTTGTGGGCTTCAGTCAATAAAGCTAAAATTATACAGTGAAGGGTTATTTACTTTAAACTGCTTGCAAAATAGCAAGAGACCTTTCAAAGAATTAGCAACCAATTTAAGAGAAAAATAGTTGTCGAGGGGTCAGGAGGAAATATTTACTTTGGGAGGTCAATTGAATATTTGAAGAGAGTACCAGGTTTGTCTTCTAGGGTCATGCTAATGTATCTAGTTGTCTATTTGATCCTAAATAATTAAGCTGTAGAAGTGGAAGGTTGGAAAGTTGTAGACCAGGTCCCCAGAAGAGACCATGCTTTATTGAAGTTTGAACAAAAGAAGGGCTTTGTCATCTATGTAAAGTATGTTTTGTTGCTAGGGCAGGTCAGAGCCTGCTGTCCAGACTTGGTCTGGGCAACCATTCCGGAGATCAGGCCAGTACGACTCATAAGTAAATATGTAGGGGCATTCGTCCTGCGATTCTTTCTTTATGTTTATCATTTACCACCACAAATAATACTGATTCTACAGATCTGTCTGCTGCAGAGAAATATACAACCCCTTGGCCTTTAGGAGTTCAGCATCACCCAATTTTGAGTCACATACACAAACACACACACACACACACACACACACACACACTAATTTCAACACGGTTGGTTTCTTGAAACTGAAGTACATCCCTTAATTATATTAATTAATTGCAATCACGGCACTTGAGCTATATCCACGACAAATGAACCCTGGCATCTATCAAATTAACGTTTTTAAATAGCAGAATTTGTGTCTTTTAAAATGATTGTATTGTCTTTAAGAACATTTATATGTTATAAAAATAAGGAGGAGGGAAATGGGAAAGGAGTGTGCTTTTCCAGTGGCAAATTTCCTGTGCTTATGGCAGGCGTAATTCTCACAGATGGGCAGCTTCGTTTTTCCTTTTACACATCACACTCAATGAATTGAGTGGTCACAACTTAATAATGATGAAAATAAACAAAATGTTGTACTTTCTATTTTAATATTAATTTAATTATGTGTTTTAAAATGAACCAGATCAAAAACTCTTTTTTGCATTATGCAATTTAAAAGTCAATTGTTCATTTGGGAGATAATTTTTTTAGCCTCTATCCCCTGATGAAAGCAAACTGAAACCAAAGTTTCACTTAGCTCACAGATTAGTCTTTTAATTTTAAAATCCTCTCTTTCAGGAGGAATTATCATAGCTATTTCTATGCTCTGTATCTTACTGGTAATTTTTCTGAAAATTCAGAAGGAATTGAAAATTATTTTCAAATACAAATCTTTCATATCCTCAGCATGAATCTTGAAAAATAGAAGTATATTTTTTTGCAGGCTGATATTTCTGCCCAATTTTTATACATGATAGAGTTTCATATAAAAACTGGCTCTGTTCACCAGGTTTTGAGTATTGGGAGGGGTTAGTAAAATCAAACTATGAGTAGTTCAAATTTACATTAATGTGTATAAGCAATGTCAGATTATGGCGTTTGGTTTTCTATAAAACAGAGCAAAACCTCTACTGACTTCAATCAAACTCAGGTGAACAAAAGGAGTTATAGAGTGTTAAGTGGAAGATTTATTTCTACCTCTTTGGAATTACTCTCAAAGGTGATTCTGAGATGATACTTTAAGTATCCTTACTCAGAACTACTTTATGTTTTAGAACAGCAGTTATTGTCTTGATGCAGAAAAAAATAATCATCAACTAGACTGACTCTAGCATAATCATAATATAAAATATATTTTACATTTAATAAAGGTAAATTATGTGTCAGAAGGCAAAGCAACCTATAATTAATACTAAGTTGGCTTGTGATAGCCAACACACATCAAAGAAGTCTGTTTCTTATTGACTAATGTATGCGCTCAGGGCAACCCTCCTTCCTCAGTACCACACCCCCATCCCTCCCCTCAGTTGGGATCTTTTAAGTTTAATAATATAAGATGCCCATGGAAAGGTTTCTTTTTTCTTTTTTGTAAAAATAAAATCCCTGTTTGTCATTAAGTTCCGTGGGTGTCAGATGATTATTCTAATGGCATTTTAAAATACGAGAGAAGAGAGAAGTCCGTGCATGTGTGTGTGTGTGTGTGTGTGTGTGTGTGTGTGTGTGTGCGCGCGCGCGCGCTCGTGCGCACATTTGGGGGGCACGGGGGTGGGGTGGAGGGGCACAGCTATTTAGCACCCTTCACTTGCAAGAAGAACAAGAGCACAGATGCCTTTTATTATCAGAGATTAAGAAAACACACACTTCTCCTTGAAAGAAAACTTTGTGTTTGTAAATGAAAAATTTTCCCCATATACTCTACATTTGGCACTTTCCATGCCAAATGGAGAGGGCAGGGAAGATATACTTAAGATATTAAGAAGAAATATATGGTATTTTTGTACTCCTGGGTATTCTGCCCTGTTAAAATGTCAGATTTGAGTGCTTCTTTAGCCTGAATTATTCCTGTTTGTTTTAAGGCATTGTGAATGGTTTGCACTAAGAAAAGGGATATTTGAGAGCTTAAAAACTGTATCCTTCCTATAGGTAGTCATAAAATATTTTTTCTAACCTCCTTAAGCTGCTTTGAAATCATTTCCAGAGGAGGTTGGAGACCCATACTAGAATTTATTACAACTGTCCTTTTAAAACTGAAAATCAAGCTGAAACTGCTTATTGTATTGATCCAGTTGTAGTTGCTGCTATTGCCTGTTTGGTTTCATTTGGTTTGATTTTTTGTTTGTTTTTAGAGTGGGATCTTACTGTAACTTGGCCCATTTTAGAATCGAATTTCCTGAGTGACCCTGTTACCACTCAAAGACAGTGATTGGATGAGTTATCCTGTGATTGGGGCTCAGGTTTGGGAGGAGTTTCTCAGTTTGCATATATTCCTGTTTTTCAAACAGTGTGACTAAGGGTTTGCATAATTAAAAGTATTACCCCAAATCACAGACCCAAATCTGTTCTTGCTTCTTTAAATCTCATTTGCTTCTATTGTGCTTAAGTAATTTATTTATTACAATTATTTTTATTAGAACATAAAAACATTTACACTAATTTTCTGTCGGTCGATTACATAGATCTGTTCCATCCTCTCTCTTATTTTAAAAAAGGGGGGACATAATATCTTTCTTAAGCTTTTTCCCCTCTATTAATAACATTCAACATAGATTGAACAGAAGCAGTATGTTGTATATGTTAAAATCATCTACAGAATTTCTAAGAGAGTCATCACGTTCAGTCACAAAAATATGTGATTTTTTTCCTTCAAATGCTATTTTCTTCAAGATGATAATCTCTACACATGTTTGAATAATGCCTTAATGTTTACGAAGGAACTTCAAAAAGCACTGAGAGCCAGGCTTCATTTTCTGTGCATCATCACAGAGCAAGGGATTATTGTAATCCCCATTTTATAGATGAACTATTTGAGGTTAAAGTAACTTGGCCAATGCCCGGGAGTAAGGTGAACAGGATGCCAGAATAAAATTCCCAGATTTTGATCTCAGATGAACTTCCCTGTCTTTCAACTAAACAAACTAAGCTTGTTTTCCAGTTAGTTTTCTAACACGAAAGCAGTAGGTTATTTGGTGTGACTTCTATCAGTAAAAGGCAAAGAGAACTCATGATGTTCAATCATTTCTTGTTCTAGATTTAGTTCTATAATCACTGATATGAAATGCTTCTCTTCAGATTTGCACTTTAGTGTTCTTTTTAATACAAAAAAACATTTTCTTTAAGTTTTTAGGGTTTTTTTTTTGCCAGTATCAAATATACCATGGCCAAAATTTCTATCAGTCGAAGAAGTGCCAAAAAATATATTTGATTTCTTGTTATTTAACTAAATGTGTGGATATTAATACTGGCACTATCATGATCTCTAAAAATAGAGTATGTGTATTTTAGAAGGTACTTAAGATTGTTTTTCTCGGCGATGTTTCACAATTTCTAGACTAATAGCTTAAACAGGTTATCAAGGCTTCAGGAGCACTATTC
Organism: Sorex fumeus; assembly: GCF_029834395.1. Lineage (NCBI taxonomy): Eukaryota > Metazoa > Chordata > Mammalia > Eulipotyphla > Soricidae > Sorex > Sorex fumeus. Next base: position 65,421,680 of record NW_026606059.1, read on the forward strand.
TAAAATGCAACACTATTGTGTTAGAAATATTCCTGTGCAAATACTAAATTTATTTTCTACACTGCAATTGAGCTTGTAAGTCTGTGATATAAAATGTTATATTCTCTTATCCTAAGAGAAGAGAAAAATCCATGTTACTGTAACTTGAAGTAGTAGTTTCAATTTTTCACTGAAAAACTAATAGTTCTAAAACTTTTTACGTAGCTATAATATAAACCATAAAGTGGTTTTTTAGACAGAAAACATAATAAAAATAGTAAAATAAGCTGTTCTAGAAAAAAATTAATGGATTCATTTAATGCATATTGAAAATAAAGATCAGATTAAAAATATATTTTTTCCTGTTATATGAAACTTGAAATGTTACTTCATTTCTAACTTTATCCTCATTTATAACTTTAATTGCTTGCAACCTTATGAATAATTTTTCTTTCAGACTAAAACTTTCCATCATTAGTCTCAGGTCAATAGTAACTATATTTTAAAAAATATTTAAGGAAGAATTAATGAAACTACTTTGTTGATTCTTAGAGGGTAACTGACGTTTATTCTTACTTTAAAATACTATCCAAATAACACAAACGTATACTCTCAAAACATAATTTCTTAAGGTCTTTAATTAAACACAAATTTACTGCTCTTTGAACCTTAAACATACAGCAAATCTTAAACATATATTCAAACATATTTAAGTTCTAGAAATAGGTTTTAATACACAAGATATATAAATATCTCTATGAAACTCTGATCTCATGATTTGAGAAGCAAATACTTAAACATTGTACATTCCATAATTCCGTCACACCATAACAGAGGATGTTACAAATCTAGTAGATGGCATTGCCTAGAGGTAACGTAATTGAAGAAAATCATAATTGTATTTCACCAACTTTATTTTCTCTGATTAAAAAGAAAAACTTTAAAGTTGAAACAGTAAACACTGAAAGCAATTTTACATTGAAAGTTTTAAGTGTATAATATGGAAATCAGAGTTGGAAAAAAAACTTTAGTAATTCAGACACATGTAATATTCTTAATATTATTGTAAGATGGCTAAATGAAAGACAGAAGGTAATAGTTGCTAATGTATTTAAGATTCAAATAAATCTCACATTTATATTCACATTTTATGCACAGATATTTTAAAACAATGCAAATGCCTTATTTCAATAAAGCTCAATTAAGCGCCTCGATCACTACATAAAGAAAAAAATCTGTAATTAAAATGCAAGTTCCAAGGGGGAATACCTCTTAGAAGAAAGACACACAGCACCTGATTCTAAAAATGTCAGGCAGGTTTCATAACTGTGAGTGCCATTTGTTAGCAGGTGGAGATATAATTTTTACAACAGCACTTGCTTGTCAATGGCTTCAGCACAAGTCTGGTAATTTAATGAAAAAATTAAAAGAAACTTATCAGAATAGTCTTTCATGCACTCTGGTTTTCACCATTTTATCACTGAAAATTATGCCTTAAAAATCATTTCTGCTCTCGTAGTTCAGCATTTTCACAAATTAATTGCTTTTGTAATATGTTTCTGTGAAATCTAAAAACTACCAGATAACGTCACTAATACCTCTTTAACTACACAAGACACTGCATGTGAGTTCATATGTGACCACTTCATATATGCTATGAAGTTAGGAAGATTCATAACAATAGAACTGTAACAAAATGGTACATGTTTATAAAAAGAAACCATTGCTTGTCTATCTAGGTGACAAAAATACTGACTTATGTGGGGCCGAAGAGAGATAGTACAGAGAGTTAGCTACTCACCCATACCCAGCATCCTCAGTTTAATCCCTGATACTACATATTGTTGCTGAGCATCCACAGGAGTGATCCCTGAGCACAGAACCAGGATTAAGTCTTGAGTACCACCAGAAGTGCACCCTCAACCCCAAAATAGCAAAATTGAAACTAAGATTATGTTTGTGAATATAGTCAAAATTTTGAAAACGGCAGTCCTTTCTTATGACTGGGAAACTATAAAAGAGATTAAAATATCCACTTTATGATTTAGTCAGCATGTATATATATATTTTTTAAAACAGAGGGTTTAAATTTTCATTCATCTCTGCAAATAAATTGTTAAGTAAATTTTTAAACATTTTTTCTCTAGATTATTAATTTTCATTAATATAGATCACCAGATTATTGTTAGGGCATCCTAATTCCCAGTTAAACCTGAGTCCATTAACACCTTCCACTGTCCTTCCTGACTCTCACTGCCTCACACTCACTTGTTATAGAAAATAAATAACTTCCCCAAATGACCTACCTTAATGACTTCACCAAAGTTTCCTGCTTCCTCATGCACACACCTATCTTTACATCCTACCTTGGTATTGTTTCTACTTCTCTTTTTGGCACTTTTGGAACTTCTTCCAAGGTTCTATAGATACCAAAATAACTTGTAATGGCCTATCTTTTACAGGGACATATGTCAATGTTTTCCCTAAAATTTTATGAACAGAGATAACAAGGATTTAAATGTATAAAACATCTTGCAACTTGCATTCATACTTAGGCTACAAATTTATCATATGAATAGATCCCAAACATTTGGGATGAAAAACTCAAGGTGCATTAAAAATAAAAGTTCTTTATATCAGAGTGATCAGTTTGGTAGGCTTCACACTATGCTCAGCTTCCTGTATTTGCAACATTGAAGGACCCCACATATTGTTGACAACAACCTAAGAGTTTGCAGTTTTCCTTGACTTCTCTTATTCTTTCCCACCCTCTAGCCTTTCTATAAATTCCTCAGCAAATCCTCACTGTTCTACTTTTCAAGTAGATCTGGATCATGACTGCTTCATACCACTTGGACTGCCCTATCCATTCTGGTTTAAGCGACCATACTGTCTCCTTCGGAATACTAACGCAACAGCTTTGTGAGGGATCTCCTTGCTTCTCCAGCACAATTCCTTTCAAGCAACACAGCCATTGCAATCTTGTCAAAACTCAGGCCAGATTGCATCAGTCACTGTCCATAGGTTGTCCATTCCAGTCAAAGTCAAAACCCACAGTTATTTCTCTGTCTCCCTCATTACCCGTTCAACTGAGCTCTTCTGTGCACCAAGATATTTCTCATTTCTTATTTTTCTTACAGCTCTTTCCTCAAAGGTGACTTTTGTGTTGCCTAACCTTGTATCTTCACCAAAAATAGTTTTTTTCACCTGATTCTTAATGTTTTAGTTTTATTCCATAACACTTAACGCTATCTTATATGTGAGTAGGATATGCATATATACATACACATGTAAATTTTCTGTATATTTACAAATATAATAATTATGCTTGACTTTTTCTTATCCAAATAGAATATGAACTATTCTTGAATACATGGATTTATTTTTCATGTTGCATTTTATAGACAAGAATGGTGACTGGCACGTGAAAGAGACTATAACTATTTGCTGTATAAATGAACACACCTACATGAGGTAAGCAATATGTCTCTAATTTTAATTTAGCAATAGATTAAATACAATGCTTAAAAATGATCAAATAATTATGGGATCACCAAGCTAATCTTGTCAACCCAGTTTTATTCAGCTATCATGCTCAGAGTACTAATTCCTGAGACTGCAGCTTTTCCCACTTAATCAGGCGATCTCCTGTGTGGTGTTTCTCATAAGATGTGAATCAGAAAACTATATTTAAAATAGAAGAAAGCATTCTAGCTGGGCCTAGATTGGCATGCAGAGTGTGGTCTTGCAATCCATGTTCAAGATCATGAGATAAGCCAGAAGATTAGGAATTAGCACATGGTTGTTTGAAATTTTTTTTAAATGTCAGAGACTTAGTATTTATCAGGAAATGACTCACTTTTTAATGATTTGGGGAAGTTTCTTCATTTCTCTGTGCTTCCCTTTCAGGGGACAGTGATAGGGAATAGAAATTATTTCTAGCATTTAGAGCATCTAGCACATAGTAAGCACTCCGCAAGCCACCCTTTCTATTAGTATAATAACTGCTCTTGATATTCTTTTAAGTTAACTAAAATTAGTTACCCTGCATTTGTTAAATAGTTCTACATAATCTCACTTCTGCCTAACACTCAACTTCTTTCTCCACTCATGTATGATTTCAGCCAACACACTTTCATCGTTTTTTTTAATCAACTGATTTCCGGTTCAAGGTCCAACAACTTGCTGCTTTAGAAAGAAAAACACCAATACAAAAGAGCTTCTTCACTTTTGAAATCTCAACAAAATGTCACTTGCTTAGTATGACTTCTGTGAATGACCCAAATTAAGGAAGTTCACATCTCCCCTACTAATCACTGCCTGTTGGCTTCCTTAAAGATTTTTCTTTTAATATTTGGAGTTCCTTAATTTTCTTTCTTCTTTTATTATGTATTCCCATGGGATTAGATATTACAGGAAGACCTTATTTTTTCAATCTATCATGTCTCCTTTCATATATACTCAAATATTTATGTAATAAATATATGAGTAAATGAATGAGCGATGGAATGAGTGAATGGGATGCCTGGTTCAGATTTTTAAGAGCACTTCTGATTAACAATACTCTACAAGTTAGAAATGAAGATTAATGGAAAAAACTATCCTAATGCAATAAAGTACACTTTGTGTAACTTCAAGTACAAATATTGAATCAAATACTTCAAATGCAGTCCTTGTATTTCCTAAAAACATTAAAGAGTGGTATTAAAAATGGTACAACTGCAGAACATTTTGAGGTTTGGTTCCCATCTGTCTTGAAGGGTATTATTTTGGTCTATGGCCCACTTTCACAGGCTCTTTTCTCTAATACAGTCAGCATATCATTTGACCCCTAATTACTGAAGAGAATCTGAATCCCAATGCTTTTGAAGTACCTACAGGTAATGTGAATCATTAGAAGCATATGTCATAAAAACTGAAGACATTTTTCAAATCACTTAAATTATAATAATTAATTTAATATGCTTCATATGTTTAACTATATTTAGTTTCAAGCCATATGCTTTCTTATATGAAATGGAGTTCCAGATTTTTCTATGTCTTCAAAATACAGTATCCACACTGGAATTTGTCCAGCACATCAAGAGTTAACATGCCTATGCAAGAGGAACATGGCCTAGTATCTGTAATAAATAGTAAGAATGAAAATAATTTGCCTTTCCAAACAACAACAGCAACAAAAGACCCACTTTGGTTACACTGTTTGAAAGTAGTTGTACATAGATGAATGCTTTTGTAGCATACAACAATCTGAGCTTTCTTTTCAAAGGTCTGAGCAACTAAGAACATTAATGCTATGATCTAAGACAGGTTTCTGCCATGGGTTCTTGTGCTATTCTGCAGGCATTTTTTTCTTTCCTCTCAAGAAATGTCTTTTAAAATAGTTTCAGATAATTTTTTTTTGCTTAGACATTTCCAATCACTCCATAACCTCCCAGAAATCTGTTAGCTGTTCTAAAATTTACAATTCTCTCTTTTATAGTTTGCTTCGTTTACTTTTCAACTGGTACCACCACAGGGCCATGTAACAGTAAAATCGTGCCATTGTGGCTTTCGTGATGAATCAGATATAGGGAAAGATTGCTGACAATTTAAGCAGAGACAAATAAAGGAGTTTATGGTATAAATATGACCTGAAGTGGAAATATTCATCAAGCAGCACTATTTCTCGCCTTAGATTGAACTGATTTTTTTTTCTCCTGAGAGTTGTTTAATTTGTGGCTTATCTGGCAAATGCTAAGAAGCAGATTCTTTTTAATTTGCTCTCCCTACTGCTTTCAACAATTATTGGGTAACTGGGCAGATGATGGGTTGAAATGAAGAAAGACTACTTTTTCGTGACATGATAAGTCATGATTATGTGCATTGTTGATTATTTAAAGTCTATGATGTCAGTTCTTTGACTTTTATAGACTTATATGTAAAGAAACAATGACATCACTTTAGGAAAACATTTTCAACTCTTATAGATGATTTGTTTTTGCCCTGATTTAGGACTTTCAACCACTCTCTAGCTCACTGAAAAGCAAAAGCCTCTTTGTTTCAGTTTGTATACAATGAGTTACTTCACTGGTGTGTCAACCCATTCCACTGTCTTTTGTCAAACAATGTGCAAAATATCATCCTGATAGTAATCTAGGGAGATTTTGGCAACCAGAATTTACCACCACCTACATAGTTGCAGTGTGAAAAGTTCTTACTCTAAAAACACATGAATGCTTTTTTAAACATATATCTATATCTATATATATATATATGAGTAGTTTTGCCACATGTGTAAATCTTGGGGAATCTAGTAGACAGCATATGATATTCCCAATTCGATGTTTGTAAACTCAAAATTAACTGCACGAAGAGTGATTTCCAGGCCAGTGTGTATTGCTGCTAACCAGCTGCATGGACAGTGCTGGCTATCTGCTTCTGGACTTGCTTTAGCTAATGTCCACTGGAACATGAGAAGAAACATAAATAATTTTTCTTTTTGCAAAGACTACTTCATTACAGACCAGCTGTAACCTTAATGATCAACAGCTGTAAGTATGCATCAGCCAAAAGTAGGGAATTAAAACATAATGGAGATTTAGGAAATAGATGAATTGACAGGTGTTGGAAGGATGCATTATTGCTTACAGTGATAGATGGTTTAGAGTAGGACAGTCTGGTAAAGTGTTTATAGAAAGAATGTTCCTAGCATTAAAAATCTCCTAGTAACCAGTACTTAGGCATTAAGAATTGGTCCTTGGGGCAGCTATCTGCTTCTGCTTTCTTCTATTAGAAAAAAGGGATGCTCGATTCATGAATTGTTTAGAAAATCCAAGTAAATGTCAGAAATAAAAATAATTGATTGTTTTTCCTTTATGTCTTATTCACACTGCTCATTCTCATGCGCTATTTTTAAATAAAAGCTACACCAACTTGGTTGGGTACATATAATATGAAAGTGTGGATTTTTATTTTGTTATATGTGCACTTGGAAAATACGCATTTCTTATTACCTCTCAATTACTGAATAAATTTTGAAAATTAGTTTCTGATAAATTTTATCATAAAGTTTAATTTAGTAATTATACTAAATTTCTCTGCTCAGGAAATTTAACTGAAATTAGAACTATATGTTTAAACACTCTGATTTTTCTCAAATGATAAATTAATCATTTTATAGCATCCCTTAGGGTATTGAAGATATCTGCCTCAAATTTCAAATATTACTGAACACTTTTATGGTACTTTTAAAGTTTCTTGGGCATTTTTTTTCTACACACAAATTATGTACTTAAAGTGATCGGACCTATAGTATCAAATATCAAGTATTGTAAGTATTGTTTTTAATGAATTAACTTCAACTCTACAAATAATTTCTTTCTCATTTTGAAAATGAGATCCATTTACATGTTCACCAATTCACCAGATTCATTTTGAAAGGTCATAGTTTAGGTGAACTTCTAGATGCAAATATGATATTCTTTAAATTGTTGCTAGTTGATAAATAGTATTGTAGAATTCCTTTATACCTAGCCTATTCTGGTTTGTGCAATGAGTGATTTCGGTGATATATATAATCTCAGAGAGATGTTTGAAAAATTTATGATAGTTTTAGATGTAAAGTAGAAGTATTAGGGGACTGTTAGGAGTTAAAATAGAGGATAGTATAGGAGGTTGAAAATATTTATGATAGTTTTAGATGTAAAGTAGTAGTATTAGGGGACTGTTAGGAGGTAAAATAGAGGATAGTATAGGAGGTAAGAAATCCATGCTAATCTGCTCACTATTGTTATTTCTGGAACGTCATGTGATGATTTATGTAATAATTTATATTTATATATAAAAACTAAATAAATATATAAACATATTTTAGTAAATCCATAATTTTTTAATTTCCTTGAGATATGTAGATGTAGAAAAATTCATTACGTTAAGTCTACAGCATCACCTTCAACTTTCATAGGCTTTTTGCTGGTATTCTGTATTCTTTATGAAGACCTGCCAGCAGAAATAGCAATACTGCTTCTGGCACTTTAATGATGCTCTGCTACAAGTTTGCAGCATATTGAAAATATAGCACACACAGGAAACTTCAGAGAAACAATGCGAATCGGATGCATGCCTACTCTCTACAGTGATGGTGCCAATTATAGACTGCAAGAGAACTGCTACTTCCAAGTAAATCATTCTTATCGGAATGGAATTCCTCTTTCATTCCACATCTTTTGCTCTTCACTTATTCTTTGCTGAAAAATTTTTACAATAAGGTAAAAGGGTGCAAATTGGACATAAATTAATCTCTGTTAAAAGCGCATCCGTTTATTTCCCCATATGCTTTTTGTCTGTATAACTATGAGTTCCATAATGTCTTCCTTGTTCTTGTAATTTTTTTTTAAGTTTACAATTCATACTGAAAAATATTCTGGTCAAGCCTCTGGCAAATACATACAAGTAAATCAGCCCTGCCCTTGCCGTAGTTTTAATTTGCATGCCTGCGTCTCTGGAAACATTCCGGAGTCTTCTAAGAAAGCATTCCAGTGTCTGGCTCGGTAAAAGTCCATATGGCAAATGCTTCTGAGATCACAGAACTTTTCTTATTTAAGGCCAAATAGATCCCTTTATGTTTGGAGTTCTCGGTAGGAGCCTAACAAAGATTCTGGAAATTATGGGAAGAATAAAAGCAAAGTGGAGTCAAGAGAGTGAAGTGTAATGGAAGACAAAAAACCAATCTGTGCTGATTAAGGGGCACTCACATAATGCACATCTTGGAACAACGTCCACTTTTCTCTCTTTGACTCAGGAAATGAGAATGGAGAAGACATATATCAGATGATAGAGTTGATTAGGTTAGCAGTTCAATTAAAATCCCTCTTCTATGTACTGATTTTACATTTATTTTACTCAGGGGACACCCGTTATGAATGCTATTTTAAAATAAAGAGCTAGAGATTTTAAGAGCATTTGATTTTGTGGAATGACACTTTTAAATGCCAAGAGTGTGTGAACTAAACTTTCCCTGTGTGCTCACCTTGCCCAGCCCTGAATGTAAAATGCACTCTTGCTTCTGGGGGGAAAAAAATCACCTCCTGGGGTTCTGTCACTGAAAAGCAAAATAATGACTTTGAAATCCCATTTAGGACTTTGTGCTAATGATAAAGGAATTTAAAGGTATACTGCAAGGGAGGATGCATACAAATGAGTCTTCCCCTTGAAGGCGTTGCCATTCTTTCCCCAAATCCTCTGCCTTCTTTCGGCTCACTTCTCCCATCCATGATTTCTCTTAAGAAAGCAAAGTCTAAGGTGGATAGACAGACCTGTAATAGATGAATGTAAAACCATGAGGGAAACTCATGCCAGAGAAGGTTAAGGAGTTGAACTATTCTCAATGACAACAGTAACCTGATAGGGTCAATTGTCTTGTTGAAACAAACAGAACAACAAAATTCTGTGGTCTTAAGTATAGGAATATACACATGAATAGAAGAGGTTAGAAAGAACCTGGCAGCGTTCTTACCCAACAAAGATCTCTAAGAACAGTTTAAAGATAAAGGAGCCGCAAAGGGTAATACTTAAGAAATAAACAAGCCAAAATCTAGAGATGTAGGCTTGTGAACGCTTATTAAAGACAGGTTGTTTGTATGCTTGTGTTATTATTAAAGATGGGTTTCTCTGAAATTATTATGTTTGTCATAACTCAGTATCTTCTTTTAAAGTCATCCCTGTTTTCTGTTAGTTTTGCTTTGGTTTTGGTTTTTATTTGGGGGCCACACCCGGCTGTGCTCAGGGCTTACTCCTGGCTCTGCACTCAGGGATCAATCCTGCCAGGGCTTGTGGGACCATATAGGGCGTCAGGTATTGAACCCAGGTCTGCAAGCACCTAACCCATTGTACTATCTCACGGGCCACCCTTTAATCCCCTTTTTTTCTTATTTTACAAAGAGAATTTCTTTAGTTGGTCTTATAATCATGACTTTAAAAGGGAGTGACTGGGTGTTTGTGAGACCACAGCACTGAGGAGGGATGGAGATGAGAGAGTTAGATCCCATAAGCATCAAAGGGGACAGGAGAGGCCCAGGACAGTGTTAAACCACATAGGCTATTTATGTGATATGGAAGAAGGAAAAGATCCTTTTTTAAATTGTATTTGAGGTAACAGTCTTAACATTAATGTTCTGCCTCTTCCTCTCCTCCGTCTTCCATCCACAATTCAGCAGTCTCAGTTCTATAGTCAAAATTCTAGTTTTGATTGTCATTGGGTAATGTCCATTTCCTTGTTTGTTTGTTCGTTTGTTTTTACACCATATATGAGAGAAGTCATCTAATACCTTTGCTTCCTTCAGAGGGACAAGATTTTCAAGAAAAACATTAAAGTTCTCATTTCAAATGCAGAAAAAAAAACCTGCCAACATTGCTAGGCTATAAGCAACTATGAAATATAAATCAAGCATTCTGGATGTGAAGAAACAAAAGAAGGTAGTTTACATTGAGAAATTGCATGTGAAAGTATTTGTAACATGAACAGAACTGCTTAAACCATTAGATCCAGGAAAATACTTTGGGTGATTATTTTCTATTATCTTTTATCACTCCCCTCCCAGAACCTGAGCTACAAGGCAACTAACTTAATTTTATTTGCAAGACTTCAACCCTAATTTGACTTCTTACTTGTGTACTCTATCTGGTGTCTCCATATCCCCAACATGAAATGGGTAGAATTATATATGCTTTAACTACATAAATTAATGCATTTATTAAATCAGTTCATGTACATTATACACCTATCAATGTACCCAAAACTTTACATTGAACTTGATTCACACAAAATGGAATATTTTATTGTTCCCACTATTAACAAAGTTTTATAATCATATCTTCATAAATAAATACTTATATTCTGGGTTATTTACAAAATGTTTGAAGCATTCTATTATTTTCACTATTCCTAAACATTTTTTATAAGATCAAAAATCAAACAGGCAAGTCATTTTCATGACATAAAATTTGTACTAAGACATAAGATACGTGATGTAACAGTAAATATACACACCCCTGCCTCCCTAGTGAGAGATCCTATTTTGAATGTCAAATTTCCTTTTATTACCATTGCAATATGACTAGCATTTCCTCTCTGGAGAAATACTCTCTTTTTCCCTGTTTGTGTTGCTCCTTAGTCAAAGTTCTACTCAAGACCTGTCTCATATTACTTACATCTATGAGAGGAATGCTTTCCATCACTCAGAAATACAGTAAAGCCCTCAAGAATTTTTCTATGAGCCAACTCCTAAAGATGTCTTAATGGAAACAAACTATTGGAAAGTGAATGGATATTACAGATAGCCAGACAGACTCAAAATTAATAATCGCAGATCCAAAGAGTATTATTAGGGGAGTTATGAGAGAAAAAAATACAAGGATAGACTCTTTCGACTTCTTTGCCTTCACAGTCTACCTTTCTTGTTTCTCTCTTTCAATTGATCTGCCACCTTAAGTTTCATAAAACCATCTATGTTTAGACGGGTAAATAAAATAGGAAACACTTTCTCAGACCCCCTGGAAGCAATATCTTTGGCTTCATTTTGATCACCAGGCTTGTACTTCTATATGGAGCATGTCAAAGGAGAGATATAAGAATTGCTGGAAGAACACACTCAACTTACCTGCATTTCAGAAGATGCAGCCAGGCATCCTGGGGTTCCAGAAATTATTACTTCTGTACAGATTCTTTCTATTCTCAGTTTTGAACCCCTTAAATATTTTATTGTCTCTATTTCTTTTCTTTTAAAACTCTATATCAAATACTTTAAAGTTATTCTAAGGTTTTTTTTCTATAAGAAATAAAATGAACTTGTTAATAGAAAAATAATTGTGACAAAATTAGTTTATTCTAATAGGGTCTATTTAAGGTATTTGAAATGAAAATCTATCTATTTCAAAATAATGAACTTTTAGAAGAATTCGACGGAAGAGGACATTTCAATCATTATTATTTTTAATTCTGTCTATCCATCATAATTATCCATTTTTTTCAATAGCTTTCTTCTCTCATACATCTTCACTTAAATGTGGGCAATGCTAAACGCCACATTAAGTTTTTTTCTTTTCATTTGAAACTTGATTTGTGTGAAAATTAGACTTGAAAGCATTTTTACTCACAGTTACACTATGAAAGCAGTTATGTCAAACTGTAGATAAATTGTCACCACTCTACAATTTGCTACTGCTTAATTGATCTTCGTTTACTCATTCCTTAAATTTATTTATTCCCAACTTTCTCCTTGAAGCCTCATAACAATATAATACAAAATGAAAAAGAAGAATGTTGATGAACATATTTGTATCTGAAAAATAAAACAGCAAAATATATTTTCCTTAGTATCAACAATTAGAAAGTGGGTATTTGTTCAACATTCATTTACTATTTTAGGTACTCCTGATATTGTATAGAAAAGCCATATCATGGAAAAATATAGGCAGTATTTCCCATGGGAAAGAGAAAAATGCATTACCAGAGATTTATCTCATACAGATAAATGATTTGAACTTTCAGAGAAAGAATATATATATGTAAAGTCGATGTTTACCATATCATAGCAGCTTTTTAAAAAGCATCTGTTTAGCCTAAACATAAGCTATGTGTCTTTTAGCAAAAATTTATAAGATATACACATATGCATCCTCCAAAAATTTATTGACAATATCCTACTCTTCACAATGTTATAAAATAGGCATTTGGTTTTCATCAATTATAATGCTAATACAAGTGTGCTTTTATTTTCAAATTTTCATGGTATTCTCTGGGCCAGAGTGATAGCATAGTGGGTAGGATGTTTGCCTTGCATGCTGCTGACCTGGGTTCGATTTCTCCAACACTCTCGGAGAGCCCAGCAAGCTACCGAGAGTATTCTGCCCACGCGGCAGAGCCTGGCAAGCTCTCTGTGGCGTATTCGATATGCCAAAAACTGTAACAAGTCTCACATGGACACGTTACTGGTGTCTGCTCCAGCAAATTGATGAACAACAGGAGGACGGTGCTACCATGATATTCTAGGCAGGTGAATATTGAAGGACATGAGAAAGCACCAGCGATAGGACTTACAATAGAGAAAGAAGTATACTTTCATAAGTCCCATATTAGTTTCTCAAAATGATAATTTCTGGGAGTGGCAAATCTAGGAACTGTATTATACCTTCCCAGATGGTTGTATGCCTTTCACTTATGCCAATATAAATATGAAATCTACCACCTCTTGCAATTACTCTCTCTGCCAAACTATCAGTACTCCTTCCAGTGTGTTTGTACTGGGTTCCTAGCTTATGCTTCTTGGTCTGTTAATTCTCAAAGAGCTAGGAAGACACTGACATAGCAAAAATCAGATCACGACACCTTTCCACTGATACATTTCAGAGACTCCACACCTTGTTCAGAATAATATTAAATTCTATATGGGAACTGTGCTCTGCCTCCTCATTAGCTCCATAACTCAGGCTCAGGCTCCTAGTAAGGTCCTCCTCCTGCACCGCATCCTGCTGCCTCTGTCCCCCCCGCCCCCCCATCACTTTGTTGTATCACTGTGAGCTCCTTATAACTTCTTGTTTTTCGAGGCCTCTGTACTTACTATTCACATTGTTGGGAGTGGTATAATACATCAAAACTTTACCACACTGAAAGGAATGCCCCACATCTATGCTGTCCAGTATAGTATTTAATAAAACTGCTATTCACTGAATTAGGTAACATAAATGTCAAGTAATTTTTCCCTGGATAAACTACATTAATCAGTTTAGCCTCTTTAGGGTTTCGAATGATGGTGCTTAAATTTTTAGCACTCTTTTTCTCAAAAGTATCTATATCTTTTTCTGTTTGTTTAAACTTAGCATTTATTGCTATCTACTATGTCCCACGTATATCAATTATGTCTATTTCTCTTCATCTCACTAGCGGGAAGGGGTTTTTGCTATTTTGTATTGTGTTTTTGGTTGTTCTTTCATTTTTGCTTGTTTTTGCTTGTTCTCTTTCCTCAGGATCTAGAATAGTGTTCATCACAGAGTAGTTGCCCAAAGTATTTGTTTAAAAAATGAATAAGTATCAATGAACAATTTCTGAAGCAGCCATCATGGTAATAAGTATTCATGTTGAGAGGATGTTGGGGAAATGTGAGTAATTCAATTCCTCTAAACTTTACTACTGTTTTGAGTTATGAAATATCTAATTCCAAACACAAAATGATAAAATTCCAAACACAAGATGTTTTTAAATTTCTAAGTTTCAGCACAGATCTATGCAGTGTTAGTGTGTAAGTTTTGCTTTAATCAGGGCCTGTTATGAGCTCTCATATTTTTTCGACTATTAGTAAACAACCAAACAAAATCTTTCAGGTTATGTAAAGAGCTAATTCCTGTTACTACAAATAACAAAAGCACAAAACTTTCGAACAGAGAAATTTCTTACACTCTTAAGTAATTAACTGATTCTGTCAGCTGTGGATACGTAATTTTGTTATCTCACAGTATTAAATTTCTTTATGTGAAACAAAATAAGAAGATAAAAGCTTAATTTACTGGGAGTAGAGTGATATTACAGCGGGCGTGGTGCTTGCCTTGCACACAGCTAACCTCAGTTTGATACCCAGAACCACTTATGTTCCCCAAAGATCACCAAGAACAATCCCTGAGCGCAGAGCCAAGAGCACTGCTGAGTTTAGTGAACCACCCCCCAAAAATTTACTAAAATATGTCTCTTTTAAAAGTGTATAGAAATATACAATATGATACCATATATATCATATATATATAGTATCACATACATAATACATGTGTGCGCACACATGAAGGTACTGGCAGAGGGACAAAGCCACGCGGGTTCCGGGGCCGAGATTTCCAAGCCTACTCGGATTGGAGTCAAGCATCCTCCACCCAGATCCTCCAAATTCCAGTAGGTGGGGGTCACACCCACCACCTGGCCCCCTGGCGCCATGTAATCCCATCAACGGCCAAGACTCAGGGACTATAAAATCCGGCTCCCGGAACCGCGCGGCCGCAAATGCGGCTGCTTGACATCTTATTAGGACATCTTTTTTATGACATCTTATTATCTCATTCCTACTTTGGACAAACTTGCAGGCTATCGAATGTAGCCTGCCCACAGGGCAGAGTCTGGCAAACTCCCTGTGGCATACCAAATATGCCAAATACCAGTAACAATGATGGGTCTTATTCTCCTAAAGAGCCTTGAATATAATCTCAGGGCTAGGATGAAAGAGACGTTACTGGGGCCTGCTCAAGGCAATCGAGGAATAACAGGATGATGAAATGAAAAATGAAAATACATAATACATATATAGTATATTATACATATCCACAGACATTGTATATGGTACAGGCATATCATATACAAAGTCTATCTACTCTTTCTTCATATGTATTTATAAACCCTTCAGTTAACTTTCAACAGTCTTATAAGAAATGAGATACAAACATAATTTTTAAAATAAATTCTTTGGCATTAGATATTAGATGGTGAATCTAAGAGGAATGACTGCATGCATAAGAACAAATTTCACCTATCTCTGGAAGTGATCTCACTCAAGAAACATTAGAGTATAAATTAAATTTTCTCTTACTTCACTAAATATTCATGCTGTATCTTCTCTTCTGGTTGGTCTTGGGAGAGGCTGCTGCTCAGAAATATACTTAATGAGTCTGTGCTCTCAGGTTACGTGGAAGGACAACTGTATGTCTACACTTTTAACCTCTCCCATCCTACCCTAACCCAGGAAAATACAAAAAGTCTGACAGACATCATCGAGCTATTTCTCCATGATTACCTGCAGACTAACACTACGCTCTGCAGCAGATGGTCAATTGCCAGTCTAATAGAAGAAATTGTGATCCTTCCTCTCATCACTGAATAGGCTTTTCATACTCCTTGTAGCAGCAAATTGCTATAGGTTCAACTAGTGCCTAGGGAATCCCACAGAAACTGGATAATTGAGGTTGTCACACAAACTTTTTTTTCCCATCCTTCCCCTTTGAATAAGAAGATTGTTTTACTTTCATACAATTAGCATTTAAGAACACAGAACCAGGGAATACCACAAACAGGATCTTACAACTCTATCAAAATTAAAGTCACCTTAATATGTAAGATTAAAAATTAGTAAATATTATCCAGGTCCCAGCATAAGTAATATCTATTTTCACTATTGGGCATACATTCCCATGAGCCAGAATCTCTTTAATTAGATAAAACAAAACAAACAAAAGATATAACTAATTTAACATTAAAAATAAATTACCAACTTAAGCAATCATCAAAATGCACTGTCTACTACACTCTATGATATTGTTATTTTGTGTTGAAATTTTTTGGGATGGGAGTGGGATTTTGTATCTACTAAAGGTATAAAATACTTGTAATTACCATACTATCTATTTCTCATACTAAAAGTTAAATATTCTCAAAATCATCTGACAAGTATGGTGATGCAAAATGAGAATAGAGATACAAAACAGATATCCACTTACTGATTGTCACTTTTGGTGAGCTTGGATATCACTCTTTATTTTCTTACTGTTGATAGTTAATTCAAAAATTAATATGAGTTGATAATATATCTGTACTGATAATATAATTCTTAAGAATGTTGAAGAAATTATGGATATCATTATCACTATTAAATTGTGCAAGCAGTTTCATTGCAACAAAATAATTTGCAATACATTTATAAAGAAAACAAAGAGAGGATTTATATCAAAGTGTAAACTTGTGTTTGTAGGTGTGGAAACCTTTTGCTAATATTTTTTGAAATCATTAATAAATTCAATTTTACTATTAATGAAAACAGTTATTTCTTTTCTTACCAAAAATCCATCTATACATATCAATATACATTATGGGAAAAGTTAATCTAAATTACATATTAGTTTGTATTAAATATGGAAGTACTTTTAAAATCTTTCGTAGGAGAGGAACATTCATCTTAACATATCAATATAATTTCCATCTATGCCTTTAAATCCTTCTGAATGTGAATAAAAACTAATTTTAACTTCTCAATTAATTGTATAAGGCTTAATTGATGAACAAAAGTTCTGAGATTTTTGTAAATTTTCTTACTTCATATGAAGTTTCCTTTTTACAAAACTGAACAACTTTTTTCCTGAAAACCACAGATTTAAATAGAAATTCTGGGCAAACCATTTCTTACTATTCAAGTTTCTGCCTTAAATCATAGCAACTTAACCTTTTCAAAATGGCAAATCTCTTTTCATTGAAATGGGATAAATTCACATACCTGGAAAGTTTTCAGTTGGGGTTTTAAATCACTTCATTTTTCTGTGTTTAGGAATCAGAAGCAATCATTTTTTGGTGGGAAACTTTCCAATGTGTAGAGATTCGTTTAAGAATTTAAATGCATACAGTCTCATAACTTAAGGGCTCCAAGGAAACTTCCTGCCTAGATTTCTTTTGGCTCTGTGTGTGTGTGTGTGTGTGTGTGTGTGCGCGTGTGTGCGTGTGTGCGTGTGTGTGTGTGTGCGTGCATGTGTGTGTGTGTGTGTGCGTGTGCGTGTGTGTGTGCGTGTGCGTGTGTGTGTGTGTCACGGGAAGGCACCTGTGGGTGTGATTTTTTTACCCTATTCATTTTTCTCTTGGAATCTATTTCTCTTCAACCTGATTCATTGCTTTTCCTTGATATAAGATGTTAACTAATACTTTTGAGTTTGGAAGAAAGGGAAAAGAAAAAGAAGTAGTGAGTGGTAGAGGGATAGAAAGAAAAGGGAAAGAACTAGGAAAAAAATTTTATCCTTGATCTTTTTGTTCATAAACTTTTGAGCCTTCAATCCATGGCCTACAAAGACTCACACATATACCGGCAAGACTTAACACAAAGACAAAATAAAAAATTTACCAGGAGTTGTGGCAAAAAAAGACTATTCTCTTTCACCCACACAGTAAAATGACAACCAGGCTTTCTGCAGATGTGAATCTCCCCAGCTCCACCATGAGTATGAGGTAGCAGTTTTCTTTTAAAGGCTGGTTCGCCCTCTCAAAGAAGTATCTTTCCTCCCTGTGGCTTTCAGCCAATGACAAAAGCTGGTTTGGCCCATTTTTCAACCTCTACATCATACTATGACACCACATAAGTATTCTCACCTCATTCCCCAGAAGACGGCAGTTCACTCATTAAGCAGACAGAAGGGGGTGTGTTTTTCCTTCCTCACTCTATTCATCATAGCTTTCCTAGGGAGAGAAATCTAAGTGTCCCTGGTCACCTGAGTCTTCTATGACATGGAAAGAGGCTGCTAATATTCTCGGCAGAACCCTATGATTTCATTCATAACGTGACACTAGAGCCTTGCATTGTACTTTATCTGTCATTCTTCCTACCACAACATGCAGCAGTCATGAAGGTGTTTACTTACCGGTTCTCTCGCTGATGAATGTACAGAAGGGAGTAGAGAGGAAAGTTGGCAGAGTCCATGACAAATGATAGCTGAACCTGGAGGGAAAAGACCCCGTGTTTCTGAGTCGAGGGTGGGGGGTGGGGGTGGGGGCATTTCCCCACGTCAATGCAAAGCCCATAGGGCAGAGGTAATTTTACCATTTTATGATCTACTGTACTTGGCATCTGTTCTGGCACTGGAGACTGTGTCTATTTTGGGGATCAGTTGTGTATTCCCAGATTGCCATTTTGCTCTGCCTTTTGCTCTGTTAAATATTCTACAGTATATTATCACTTCATTTTACTTCAGTTATTTCCTCTGACAGTGGTGCGGGGCAGTTTGGACTCAGAGTCACTTCCTCTCTCAAACTCAATCTGTCTAAATGTCAAAAAGGAAAAAAAAAAAGTAGAACTCTTTAAAATCCCAGCAATCTGGCATTTCTGAGGAAATATTTGATAGGTGTTGCATTTCTGAAGCTCTGTTTGCTGGAGCAGGGTTGGGGAGAAGGGACACTGCAGGTGGGAAATACAGTTATATCTATGTGTCGCTTTTTTCTGAAAAGTTGTGTTTTGTTCTGCAAAACCCCAGTCATATGAGCAAACACTATGTTGACACAGAAAAAGATCTGTTTGTTTGTTTGCTCAGAACGGAAATTGGCCTAACCTTTACTCACAGATATGCTGACAAATGTGAGCATATGTCTTGGTCAGTGATTTGATAACCTTCAGAAAATAGAAATTTTCTTGAATTATTTCCCCTCCCCTCTCCTCTTCTCCTCTTGTCTTCCTCACCTCCCCTCAACTCCCTTTTTTCCTTTCCCTTCCCTTTCCATTCCCTTCCCTTCCCTTCTCATCCCCTATTCTTCTTCTACTCCCTCCTTTCCCCTTCCATTCCCCTCCCTTCCCATTTTATTCACCCATTAATTATATTCTTCCTCTTCCCTCACCCATTGCCTCTCTCTCTCTCTCTCTCTCCTCTCTTTTTGTTTTCTATTTGGGTCATACCCGGCATGCACAGGGGCTACTCTTGGCTCTGCACTCAGGAATTACTCCTGGTGGTGCTGGGGGGCCTTAGGGGATGCTGGGAATCGAACCCAGTGGTGGGCCACATGCAAGGCGAATGCCCTACCTGCTGTGCTATTGCTCCAGCCCCTCCCTCTTTCTTTTCATGATGAGATTGTCAAGATCAGTGACATAAAAGGACAAATCTCTCTCCTTCAAGGAGAGGCCCCAGGGAGTTTTACTACTGCCTTTTCAGACAAGTGCTGGTATCCAATAGTTTTAGCCTCATAATTTGATGATATTTCAGACCATCATAATGAAAGACTATCAGGAATAAAATTAAAGACTAAGTCACAGAACTCAGTGATAACATATTACTCTGTGGTAGCATATCTGGGATGGATGGAATGCTTTACCTAAAAATACTTGTCTTGAGTAACGTTAAGGAAAGCGCCTCTGCCTGGAAGCAGCCATGGAGCTCCCAATAATGTTAACTCATGCACCCAGAAACAGGATGTGTCTGTTGCGCCACAGATTTCATAACTTTTAGAAGACAAACCAGTTTTTCTTTCCTTTACTTATTTTAGAAACACACACACACTCACACACACACACACAATCACGCACACACTCACACACGGGACCAGTATAATTGCAAAGTAAGTCTTGTGTGATGAGGGGAAGGCAGGAATGTTGGTTGAGAGCCCACAGCAAGTCAGACGCAGAGCTAAGTATTTAGTATCTGAGAAATCATTTTAGCGTCAGGCCATCTCTGGGAAGTATTTTTCTCTCCATCTTAGAAATGGAGAAACTGAGGCTTGGCCAAAAACAACAATTTGCCTAAGTTTATTATAGCACCAATAAATAGCAAAGCCAGGATTATTTTTGCTTTCTCTTTATTACTAAATCCTGGCACTTTCCATAGCTCTAATCTGGGGTCTTAAATCTGTGCTAATCAAGCTGTTTCTTTCTTTTTCTTTGTTTCTTCTTCTCATCCTTTATCTCCATCTCTTTCTCCCTTCCTCCCACTCTCTTTCCTCCCTCCTTGCCTGCTTTCCTAAGACTTATAGCAGATTGTTAAACTTCAGAAATTACCCATTCGTCTGGCTCGAAGACATGTAAAGCAAAAGGAAAACATATTCCGTATTACAAAAAGTAATTATGAATTTTATTCTTTAGGTTCCAAGTATAAGATATCCTACTGTATGTTTGGAAAATGATTTAATAGCCTAATATTTCAATTCCTTTCTATTTTGAAAAAACTGTGAAATATATTTTAACATCAAGCTGTTTGCTTTTAAGGATATTGTCTCACAAGATTTGTTTATTTGTAAGCATCAAAGAAAAAAATGCCTATATAAAAATATCAGTGAACGTTAGGTCTCAGAAGATAACACCTTAACTTTAAAACAGGAAACTTTTTGGGAGAGTATTTTTAGAAATCTGTTGTCATAAAAATGCTTAGGATCATCTGAGTCAATTTTTACCAAAAATGAACCTGATTTTCAAATGTCATCTTCAAATATATCATTACGTTAATGAAATTTCCAAGTCTGAATTTCATATTTTCCAAGTTTGGCAGATCAATAATACAGCATCTCCTCACACTGTTTCCAATGTGGCCATTTTTTCTAGAAAAAAATAACAATAATTCAACTATCTTTTTGGAAAAATTCTAATTGTCCTATATCCTTAGAAATATGTCATTAACTCCAGGGGAATAAGAGTTTTTCTTCAAGTTCGCAAAGGGTGAGGTCTGTCCTTTTGCTGTCTTTTTAGAGTTTCTCCACTGTTGGTAAGCCTGTGATCTAGAGTTCCTCTTTTCTGAGGAATATTTTTGTTTTCATGGACAAAAATCTATACATGGTGCTGGAGATACTGTGGAGAAGAGATGACTCTTGTGTACCACACATTCTGTGATCAAAAAGAAAACTGAAATGTCTGATAACAAAGGCATTTAGTCTATTATAGCTACAAATGCAGGATGAGACGAGAAGAATTGATCCCATATTATTTTCTTTCATTGTGGTTAATGCAATATCATTGAATGCTTTTAAGATTTTACATATATTATTCCAAAAGTTTTACGAAAATTTTCAGAAATGAACAGGCTTAAACTTTTGGACTAATTTTAAATTGCAAATGGCAGTTACAAAATTCTATAATTCATAATTCTATAACATAGTAATATTGTACAAAGAGGAGGGAAGTATATAGAATTTAGTTCTCCCTGATAGCGTATATGACACTTTTGAAATAATCTTGAAAGTGGATCTAGATCTGGCTAAAAGTTATGAAAGTTTATTGCACACACACATGTAAATACCATATATGTGTTTGCATACTTTATATGTACAATGTACTATTTTATGGTGATTGGTGAGTTTATGTAGGAATACAGGTATCCTGGAGATAAATAGTTCAATGTCAAATATAAAATTGCAATTATATTTTCCTAAGAACACTAATATAAAAATAAAGTTGCTTTACCAAACCATCATGAAGTAAGATACTACTTTTTTCATTTTTATTCTATTCAGTTAAGAAAATAGTAGAGATTTTCTGCTTCTAGTTGCATCCCATGAGATTGTAAACAAATTAAAAAGGCAAAGGTACTTGATTTCCATTTTAAACCTTAATTTTTTTTATCCATTTGCATGCTGGCCTTTTATGTTCCTGGTATAAGTCAGATTGATGTCATTCTATTGCTATGTAGATTTTTATTTGTACCAATCACAGAGAATTCTCTAAAAAAGCCAGAATGGCTCATTAAATACCCTCTGGCAATAAGAGGAAGAAACCAGCTTTGGTTTTCTATCAGATTCATAGAAGAGGGTTCCTTTCAGGGAAAAAACAAACCCTTTAAGTGTTTGCCAAGAATGCAAAATTCCTGGTCTATCTGGAGTTCAAGTGTCTTTTTGGTGATTCTTGTGGAGAGGAAGAATTTGAACTAGAGTGTGAAAGGTTTTTCATATTCTATATTTTAGGGGATCGAGACAAGAAACTGAAAATCCAATAAACTATGAAAAATTTAGTGTTATGCCTAGACCTCTCAATTACAACCTGTAATTGGTCTCTGACGTTCCTGAAAACTGTGTTGCATCTTTCATAGTTAAAAACGAATTGAGTTTCAATCATCTCATTTAATGACTAGCACTCAATAACTGCCCAAAACTATACTCTGTGCTAGATATATCTGAAGACAGTCTCTAGTTAACATTGGGCGAGATTGCTACTATGAGAGAGGCTAAGAAAATATAATGTACAATGGGATTGTAAGGGAATGATCTATGCATTTTAGTAGAAGACACCTCTTCTGAATGTTCAAGGGTAAATGTTCAAGAATTCAAGATGGTGATGAAGTGAAAAATCAAAAACCTCTAGCAAGTAGGGGCTGCTTGTTGGGGGATAAAGTGAGACATGATCCTATGGTAAACAGGATCAAACACAGCACTTGTATATTCTAGTATCTGGAGCTCATATTCAGAGTTAATGGTCTACTGAAGGACTTTAATTAAGGGAATGGCATGATTAAATCTCTTTTCTTCCTCTTTTTATTTGAAGATGGGGTGTTTTGAGGTTAGCATGTAACAATTTGTCTGAAAACACTAGTTCCTCACCAGGGGAATTTTATTTTCTTCATATGCATTGTTCAGGGCAGATGGACCAGAGGGGGTGACCCACACGTGGTTTTTAGCATTTATTATCAAACAGAAAAAAAATTATTCTCAGATGGCTGTAAAGGAATCACATTTACTCTTTGAACTTAGATGACTGTTCAGCCTCACTGATCATTTTTCTTGGACTCCTTTTGGCAACACAAACTAGTTCCGTTTCCTTTAATTCTTATATGACTCAGGGCAAATATCTCATCTCTCATGATCCTAGGTAAATCCAAAAGTCAAAATGATTTTTCAGAGGAAATAAACTTTTAATTTTTTTTATGCTCGCGTTTATTATTTAGTGACCAGAGTGAAAAGAATGAGTCATTTTATCTATTTCTTTTCCTGTTTGGGGAAGCGAAGGTGGGATGCATCTTAAAACAGCTTTAGGCAAAGATGTTTTCATTGTTGGCAGCAAAGCTGCTATTCCTTTAGTAGGACAGACTAAAAACTTCTTGCTTTATCACTACTAGTCTAAGCAAGTGTTAGTTACTAATAGAAGTTAATATATAAATTGTCCTCATGTATGCGCTAAATCTGTGTCATGGGCTATACTGCTTCACAAAATGGAAGCCCCAGTGTAAATCATTTGCCAAAATAAAGCAAAGTCCTCATAAGTCACTGGAAAACTAGGTATAACCTTAAGCTAATTCTTGAGGTTCAAATCAAATGATAATTTTTCCAAGAGGCCTTCTACTAAGAATATCACTCCTTTAGTTAGATTTATTTTCAGTCCAAGAAAAAAAATTTTCTTTATTTTTACAAAGACTTCACAAAAACTATACTGAACTGGTTAGACCCCCTGTGTAAGGATATTGAAGGGAGTAACTGGGAAAAATATGATTATGTTTAAAAATGAAAAGCAACCTTCCAAGAATCTGATCTCTTAGTAACCATATTTTAATGAGCTTTATAAACTACTTATTTGCATCAGGCAACAAAATAATAGTGTTATATTTGCTTAATGCACCAAACATATTTTTTTCCGAATACTGTATTTGTACCTTAGATTCTCTTCTATACATCTGTAATTCACCCATCCTTTTCCAAGCAGCTTTTATTTCCCTATTCATTGTTATCTTCCCTTTCAACCTGCAAGACATATGCTATATGCTTCTTTTCTTATAAAAAAATTAATTTACTAAGTTTCAAAAAAGTTACTAAGTTTCCTGTGGGCATAAAAACAGCCAGGTTCATATGAATTTAAAGCTGATACACATTAAGAACTTGCTTAAATTCTCCAACCATGGTTATTTGCACCATAACATTTTCATGATCAAGAAATCTTCATTAATTCATCATCTCGTCATCTCATCACTATCTAATCTCCTCTCTTTTTTTTGAGATGTCTCCTTTAATTTGCTTCAGTTGAACACAATAAAGAATTGGGGCGTAGACTGTGTTCCAGGTGCTAGTCAAGGTCCAAGAGGATAAAAGGAAAATAATGTGCTTCACTTCCAGATTGTAGATTTTTATCACTGCTTGACCTCTTTCCAACTGTTTTGGTCAAGGCAATGTTACTTTTGTTCTTCACTCATGCCATGTTCTTTGTTATTCTTACTTTACACTCATATACTCTACATTCTGCAATGAGTTTTCATTTTCATTTTCTACTTGCACTCTTCTTTCAAGCCCTACAACTCTACTTTCGTGAGATTTGTCGATTCCTCTATAAAATAATGCATCGTGGTTATTTCTTTTATCTCCCGATCCATTCCTTTGATTTCATCACAAAAATTATGAACTAGACTGAACATAGTAACCAAAGACAAGGGCACTCCTTCTTTTTTAGCTTTTCACAAAACACAACAACTATAATGATCGCTGAGTTAATCATCCTGTCTACCATTCATAGTCAGGAGAAAGAGCATTAGGAAGGTGTTGGAAGCTGACTCAGAGACTTGGATTATAACAACTCTCTCTGCATTGCTGAGCAGAGAGCCATGTTGCAGTGCTGAGTAGAGAACTTTATTTAATATCATTAATCACAAACTATAACCCAGTTAATTCTCCTCCAAGAGAAAATAAAACTCTTAAAATATCAAAAATTATCATAAATTATCTGAGTAAGCATCATGATACACAGTCCATACTCTCATTTGTAACATTTTCAGTATTTGCATAAGCCAATAAATACTGTCAAATAAAAGTAACCATAAAGAGTTATTTAAGTTTCTAAATTCAAGTTTCAGAATTAAATTTCTAAAGGATTTCTATTTTTTAAGTTATTGGAATCATCATTAATATATACAATTTATTCCTTTTGGAGAGCCCGGCAAGCTACAGAGAGTATCTTGCCTGCACAACAGAGCCTGGCAAGCTACCCGTGGCGTATTCGATACGTCAGAAACAGTAACAATAACGGGTCTAATTCCCCTAAACCTGAAAGAGTCTCCAGTATAGCAACATTGGGAAAAACAAGTAAGGAAAGGCTGCTAAAATCTCAGGGCTGGAACAAATGGAGACATTATTGGCGCCGGCTCAAGTAAATAGATGAACAACGGGATGATAGTGATACAGTGATCATTAATACTGTTTTAAATCATACTGTTTTGAATTATACAGATTTCTCTATGAAAGTCACTAAGAAGAGGGTTTTAAGATAAATAAAACATGTTGCAATCAAGTTCAAGTTTAACTAAGCAATGAATGAGTGCTCTCATGACAAAGTCATATATAGTCTTTGGTGTGGAGGGGGAGCTTAAAACTTTCCAGTTATTGTTCTGATGTCTCATATCAGCATTCGATAGTTCGGTAAATTTTAAGAGTATAGATTTTATTATGACTCTTAAACAACTGTCACCAGAGAATAATCACCACAAAGGCAAGTATCATAGAGACCATTTGAGAAGGTATAGGAATATGAACATTTTATGAAACAAATAAAAGTAAAGTAGAATAGCAAGACAGATCATCTCAATGTAAATATAATCATCTTCCTTTTACTCTCCTTCTTTTGCTATATCAAAATTCTGGTATTTTTAAAGTGAAAGGTAATTCTTAGACATACACCACCACTGGCAAAAACTCAAGTTTCCAGGTAGGTCAGGGACTGTGGTTTTCAGATATTCTGATAATGCTATCAACAGAAATCTCAGTTCTAAGTACAGAATCAAACAACATTCCAATATCCTGCGAGAGTTATCTTTCATAGAATAAACGGAGACAACAATCTCAGGCTGAAGCCTCAGGTTAGACCTAGATCATATTCACCACCAGGAATTTCCATGTAGGATATGAGGAAACTAGTGAGATAAGCCCTTTTCTCTTGACAACAGAATTTCCTGTGTGCCCGTGAGATTTCCATGCTGAACAGCCAATAACTTCCATTGCTGATGAAGACACACAAGATGGCAATCCTTTATTTCTTTGCACACTATACTAAATCCAGGAGGTTTTCTTCTGGTTCTAGACTGCCAGGAGAAATGCAATTCTTTGATACCATTGGGGCCAGAACTAAACCTTTCTGTGATTGAGTTCTACTGTTTTTCCCTGGAAAGAGGAATTATACCATTTCATGTGGCTGCAAAGTAGATGTCAGACTTGAGAAGAAGTTTCAGTCATTTCAAAATATGTCTTTTCTTTTCCAGTGACCCTTCGGCACTCTCCTGTTAAGATTCTGAAATAAGGAAGTTAACAGGCTCAGAGACCTCACTGTTTCCTATTTCTATTTCCAGTAATAGCTCTCAGGGCAACGTTGTCACCAAGACCCACAGAATTGAATGTGATTGCAGTAAAAGGTACTATGAGTAGAAAATGAATTCCTTATGTTGAAAAGTGAAAAATATGTGGGTGCTTTAAAAAGTGAGACTGTAGACAATGGTGGACTTTTCAACAACATATCACAAAGGGATTGCTAAATTGACAGATGATTAGGAAATTGACATAATTTTTGAAAATAATAAAGCTGAATTTTCCAATTTATCATGGCTTTTATGCATTTTCCTTTTAAACTGCTGATTATAATGCTTACCAAAAATTCATATGCACAATCTATTTGAGGTGTTTTGTCAGCAAAAATTTATAAAGCAATATGTACTCACGTAAAATCTACTTACAGTTTTCTTCGAGGAAATAAAAGTTCTTGGCTCAATGCTTCTTATAAACAAAAGGTAACTAGTTATCCATGACAACTTAATCAAAATTGAAATGGAGACGTCATTCAAGATTTGGATGCTTGGTTACCTAATGAATTAAGAGAAAACTTAGGGGAATTTGAACAATTACCTATCTAGTGTGCCGCATATTTTAGTTCTTAACATATATCTGTAATACTTTGTTTCAGCTTTCTGCCATAACCAATCTCTTTAAAATTTGAGAAGCAAATTTGGTGGAGTTTCATCCTACATATGGATAGGTTAGAAATTCAGCTTATAATGTCAGTCATTCCATGTTGAAAAATTACTGGTTAGAACATCTTCAATTGTCCATGGTATAGTATTGTTTATATAAACAGCCTTATTCAATGTGCACATGTATGTAATGGTGCAGTAAAGCATAATATTTATTAATGAAAGCCCTGTAATACTTGTGCTAAAGTACTTGTAAGATGAAATGTACTATTTTAACCATTTAAAAATATAAAGTTTGGTTGCATTAAGTACATCCGCATTGTTATTCAACCATCACCATTATCCTTCTCAAGATTTTTTTCTCGTTTTTTTAAAACTGAAACTATGCACCCTTTAAACAGTAACTCCTCATGAGTCTTTCCCTTCAACTCCTGGCAACTATTCTGTATCTATGAATTTAATTATTAATAGTGCCTCCCATACATAAGTGGAATGAAACAGTGTTTATCTTTTTGTGACTAGCTTCTTCCACTTAGCATAATCTCCTTAAGCTTTATCTGCTCTAGCATCTTAGAGTGCCCTTCATTTTGAGGGCAGAGGGCACACACAGTGGTGTTCAAGAGATGTTCTGATCTCGGTGCTCAAAAATGACCCCTAGCAGTACTTTGGGGACAATGTGCAGTACTGGAATCAAAACAGGGTTGGCCCCATGGAAACTCACTCTCTCTCTCTCTCTCTCTCTCTCTCTCTCTCTCTCTCTCTCTCTCTCTCTCTCTCTCTGTCCCTAGGCCTTAAATTGTCCTTTCTCTTAAGACTGAATAGTACTATTTTGCATGCTTATGCCACATTTTGTTTATCTGTATATCTGCTGATGGGTACTTGGGTTTGACTTCTGTGAATTATGCAGCCATGAACCTGAATATCAAAATATCTATTTGCTTCTTTTTTTTCCCAAATCTTTGGGGTATCCGTCCAGAAGTGGTAATTCTACTTTCAATTTGGAAAGGAACTGCCATTCCTTCTTATAGTAGCTGTTCCATTTGACATTTCCATATACTGTATAGATTTTCTCATTTATCTGTATCTCATCAAACTTATTCTTTTCAAATATATGTATGCTTCTTAATTTGTGGCTAATAAGTGCTATCTCATTGTAGTTTGCATTGGAATTTCCCCTAAAATTAGTAATACTGAGAGTCTTTTTAGTGTGTTTTATGTCCATTTGCATATCTCCTTAGGAGAAATATCTATCTGATTTGTCTACCTTTTAATCAAGTTATCTTATGTTTTTAAATTGTAGCACTGTAGCACTGTCCTCCCGTTGTTCATTGATTTGCTCAAGTGGGCCCAGTAACGTCTCCATTGTGAGACTTGTTGTTACTGTGTTTGGTATATTGAATATGTCACGAGCAGCCTGCCAGGTTTTGCCGTGTGGGTGAGATACTCTCGGTAACTTGCCGGCCTCTCTGAGGGGGGCAGAGGAATCAAACCCCGGTCGACCTGGTCAGCCCGCATGCAAGGCAAACGCCCTACCTGCTGTGCTATTTTAAATTGTAGGGAAATTATTCATGTTAATAATTTTACATACTCTTTGCTAAACTAGGCTCAGGTTAGGGGCGTAGCTCAGTGGGAAAACACTATTCTTGTATGTGTAAGACTCTGTATTTGATCCCCAGAACCTCAAAATATTTTTAACCCAATAAGTTAAATTCAAGATATGATTTCACTGTAATCTGGAGAAATGTAAATGCAAGATAACTTGAAATATAATGATTTATTATCAACTATCCAGTGTTTTCATAGCATACCATAGCATAAGTTTTAAATAATAGAAAACATACACAACAATTAAGTAGGAGAGAATATATTCAAGATTTTTAAGAAGAAGGGACATCAGGAAAGAAACCACTGGATTGTTCACTGAGATGAATTTTGCCAATTATTATGTTAGTTTTGTAGTGTCAGTAACAAATTTAGGAAGTGAATGACTCATTCTTCCATCCTGATGGTTGTATTACCAAAGGTATTGCATGCACTCACCTACTTGCTGACAGTGAGCACCCAAACCTTATAGGTCAGCAAGTGAGCCTCACTTCAAAGAAGTCAAGCAAGACTGATTTCTTTGTTGTTCGGTTTGCAAAGTTTCAGATTATTTCTTACAGAGCAACTAACTGTGACCTCCAGTGTTCTAGCTCCACCTTCGGAATTCCTCTTCTAGTTCGGCCCAACCCCCTTGGTGCTAAAATCTACAACACTTCTGTTCTGCCGTTGTTGCCCCTGTGGTTTCCTAGCTGTGCCCTACTCACCTTTGTCCGGCCCCAACTTGTTCTTTCACATACTTCTGCTACCCACCGTGCCTCGTCTTCTGACTACAGCAGCCCCTACAGCAGTCCTTGTGAATCCCGCCGTCATCTATCCTGAGCTCATGTCCCAAGTCACGGGGGACCTGTTGCAGCAGGCACTGTTGGGAGCTGGGCAGTGTTCCAGAGACCGGTTGTAAGCAGTGCTGCTTACTGTTTAAGATTAAATGAGGCTGGGGATGATGCTGATGAAATTGTTTAGAAATCTGGATATGGTGCCTCTGTAGTCGGTCTAGGTCCTACCATCATTAGAAGGATTGGATGTACTTGCCTTTCAAGTCTGGGCGGATGCACATTTGCAGAGATGCCCTAAGGACTTTCTACTTTAAACACATGCAAGGCAAATCCCGTTTTGAAAACTCCAAGAGGCTGTTTATTTTGCCAACACTATGAAGGCTCTTCACTGATGCACAGACTTTTTTTTTTTAACCACATGCAAGTCATACAGGTTTTTTCCCCCCCTACTTCTCTCTATCCTATGCTCGAATCACTTCATCAAGCTTTCCTTTCTTTAATCAACTCAGAGATTGTGAGCCCTGAATATGCATACGGCAGTGAATTGGGAGGGAAAAGCAGGGATCATTGTGAATAAGATTACAGATTTTGGGGTCATATGCTCTTTGCTTCTCAGCTCTGTGGCCCTCTAATGGAACCCAGGGCAAATGTCTTGACCCCATTAGGACTAGTTTATCTCATTCTTAAAATTGTTAGCCTAACAGTATGCTTCATAACATGGTATAACACAGCCAGGATTATCTAATGTAGATGTATGTAAACTGTTTAGCACAAAGCGTGCTGGTGAATAAAAATTCTATGAATGTTTGAAATTATAGTATTGCTGTTATTTTTGAGAGGTGAGGTCAAATGTTTTTACCCTCAAATAAAGCATTAGCCACTATGGAGACAAGCCTGTAATCAATTACAAGACAAGATAGGGACTATGAAGAAGTTAGTGAGATAGAAGCATTTAGTGGAGAAGAGGGCTAATTAATTCTGCCTGGAATTTCAATATGGACATTCTGTGGATGGCATCTCAAAGGGGCTTTTCCTTGAACTGGAAGGTAACAAATGAAACCGATTTTATTAAATCTGTGAATATCGCTTTTTTTTAACTTAATGCCTCTCATAAAATGTCTCTTTAGTCTACAGTATCCTTTCTCCCTTCTATTCTAAAGTCCAAATTTTATCAGTCTTCTAATCCTTCAAGACCCTGCTCAAATGTCAACTCTTCCTGATTCCTTCTCTGATGACTGAATAAATTAAATATTACTTGAAAGTATATTTGAAGGCTGAGGTCTGAAAATCATTTTTTCTTACACAGAAATTTATTTTGGCAAGAGAATTGCTGTAATGGAATATAACCTGTATTAACATGAGTGCCATCAATCATTTTCTGAGATGAGTATGATAAACATTTCCATTTTTGATCCAATTAAAGCTAGTGGAGCTAGTGGGGGGAAAACCATATGGGATCCTTTTCATTTTTAAAGCGGTATAAATTTTCAAGGCATAACTACCCAACTGATTCAGAGACAATAATATGCCAGTAGAGTTTGGATACAATCTGCTGATATAACATGAAGGTCTTAGAACAATAAACAAAACCCATAATATAGGGAACTGATGGCATCAGGATAATTAGATCCATCAGTACATTTAGTAACAACCAAATGAAAGAAAACCACAACCCCGCAAGCTAGAGGCATATTGCTTGTCCCTTTTTACTAAATAGCTTCAACTAGATAATATTCAGTGATAACAAAAATAATCAGTAAAGTTTACTGCATAAATAACCAAGGCAAATTATACCTATAATAATTCCAGAAAAATAAAACCCAGGAGGCAGTACCCAACATATATCCAAATTCTCTCTCCCACAAAGAATTGCCCAAGTCCTGAACCAAAAATCTATTATCAATCATAGCAGAGCTAGAACTATCACTAAGGTAAGAAATGATAAACCTGCACCAAAAAAGACAAGAGACTTTACCGCATCTTGCGTTCATCAGTAGAGAAGAAAATGTGAGAAAGGAGCAGAGAATGAGCTGTTGGACAAAAATGCCATGAAAGGCAGAAGTTACATTTATGCAATAAAAACAAAAAGTTCAGATGTTGCAACCTGGCTATCTGTTGTATAAATATGGTTCTTGGATATATTTTACTTGTTTTACCCAAATAATATTCAAAATAATTTGTAATTAGGAGATTTCATAAGAAAACCCCAATTTCTCTTTTTATTGAAAAACAGGAACCTTTGGAAAGGCAATGGGCAGATATAACGTATTTCCTTTAAACCTCTTTTAGTCTTCATTTTATTATTTCACAGATCACCTCATCTGAGTCTTCTTATGGCTAACTTAAATATTGCTCCCTTCTCTGCTTTGATTCCCAGTAACTGGGAACTTCAGTTATTGTACCTAATTTATTCAGTCATGAAAGCTCTGGCTGAGCGTGGATTTTTTTTGACTTGGTTCATTGTCTAGGAGGTATTTTGTTGTTGCTGTTATTCTCTTTTGCTCAGTGACTATAATATGCAGATAATATATAACCTGAGTATTTTAAGTGATTTTTGAAATATGGTGTTTACATTTCTGTGCATCATAACCAAAGTGATCTAAATCAAATCTTCCTTTGTGAGACGGGTCTCATATTCTCCAATTTGCCATCAACCCCCCTAATTTTTCACCTTTCCCTTCTTTTTCAACACATAGTTTAGAAACACCAATCTCCTTTTGATCACACAGAAATCCTACAAGAAAAAATGTATATACAACCTAATTCTTAATAAATAGTATGTAAGACCCTTTGTCACATGCTTTTATGTACATTAATATCTATTTTACAAAAGAGAAATTTATATACTGGAGGATAAAAATGGTTATCTAAACAAGAAAAAGACCCAAGACTTACCATGATTTATCAGATCTTAAAGTTGTGCTATTAACCCCTTTGTGACTTAGAACTTTTGAAGACACAAGTATTTTTGTCTGTCAAAAGACAGGTTAAAACAACTTATTAAAAAATGTTTTAGTATTTAAAAGTTTTTATCCATCTTTTTCTAAGAAAAAGCAAAGTATCTGTTCTAAAAGAACTGTCAGAAGATTAGTTTTCAGAAAATATTGCTGTTTCTACAGTCAGCAATATTATTTGAGTTAAGGAGTAGAACAAAATTACCAAATTTGTTCTCTGAAGGAATGCGCACCCATAGGACAACTTGCAGTTTCTTCTACTAAGAAATTATAAATCTTTGGACTGTCCTTCTTCCAACCACGGCAATCCTGTTATCTGGTCAAACGGGTAACTCTTTTCACCAGTTCAAGAGACTGATTTGCTGGCCTGATTGGTACTTTCACCAGGTAACAGAACATGTCAGATTCCATGCAAGAAGGTGAGACTGAAAATCTCTCCCCATTTTTTTTCTTGCTATTTGACAAAAATATTTTTGTAGCAAAGTTGAGTCTCTGATAAACCTCATCCTCTGTGAAGAAAGACAAGGAGATTCCAATAGTGCTATGGTCTTTGTCTATAAATCCACAGAGTACATCCTCCATAGCCCATTACTTCTTAATAAGACATTCAACTTCTGTTCATACTTGCTTTGGAAATTCAACACCAGATAACAAAGCTCTGATTCACGATCACGATCACGACCTTCCTGTTGTTCATCGATTGCCTGGAGCAGGCTCTAGTAACGTCTCCTTCGTCCTAGCCCTGAGATTTTTTAAAATGTGCCTTATTCAATGCTCTTTCAGGGTCAGGTTAGCTCTAATAATCCAAAGGAAAATGTTGTACCATTGCTTCTTTCTTTTAGGAATGGTCTTGGACATCGTGGGGAAACAAAAGGGTAAAACAGACTACAGACAGCCTCAACATTAGTTTGCTATGTTGCTGTGGTCCTTTCAAAGCTTAACTCCAGTACATTCCAATGGAAGTTTAACATGAAAACAATGATCTCTGAGAGCTTGCCATTTTCCATCCTCTCCATGTCCTTCCTCAGTCTGGCCTGCACTAAGACCCATTTCCTCCCTTCCACCTTCTTGCTGGACTTGTGAATATTGCCAGCTATCTCAATTGCCTGCTCTGAAATATTCCTAGCTCTTCACCTCTCTTAGATGCATGATAATCATGTGAAAGTAAATTAAGAAATTGTCTCACTGGTACCCTTGAAAGACTTTTCCTATTTGTTTTTGTGTTTAGTTAGTTGGGAGGTTGTAGTTTTTAGATTTCTGACTGTGTGTTATCAGATGCCATTGGGCTACACTAGCACGTGACAGGGACTGATGGAGACGTTACTGGCACCCGCTTGAGCAAATTGATGAGTAACGGGATGTCAAGTGATCAAGTGCCAAGTGTTATCAAATGTCTCTTATTTACCATGGTCAGGGGTACATGTTAGTAACTAAGTTAGTGACACCAATCTAGAAAGATAGGCAACATTTTGTTATTAGACAGTAGAGTTCAGCCTCTGCCAGAGGCAGCCTAAGATAATGAAACCCGTAGTTTCTCAAAAGAAACTCAACTGGATGTCCGCAATGTGATACAAACAAGAGGCACATTTTGGGTGGCATGAAGATACTAAGACTTATTTAAATGAGATTCAGAAAATTTGCACTTCATTTTGGAGACTGTTCAAATCTACAAAGTACCTAAAGTACCTGTGCAATTCCAATTATTCTCATTTTTTAAATTTAATTTAATTTTTATAGCTGTTTATAATAATTGATTACATTTAATATTCCAACATCAATCCCCCCACCATTACACCTTCCCACTGCCATATTTCAAATGTTTCCATCCCAAACCCCACACCCTGCCCCCAAAGCAGAACCGAAATAATTTTTTGTACTGCTTGTTTATGAATAATGTGCTAAAAATGATCCAACAGAGTTTAATTATTTTAATGTGAAAAAATAAAATGGAGCATAAAGGAGAGGTTATTTATTTTTTTTATTTCTTAAAGTGACAACCCCTTGATTGGACGGTACAAAAATACTATCACATTCACATTCAGGTCCAATGTAAAGAAAGTCCTGATCTTCTAAGAATACTAGGCTATGGTAGACACAATTTACCTGCAAATTGGAAATCAAAATTTTACATCCGTACAACATATATTTAAAGACCTCCTCTGCTCTCACTGATCTGGAACACTTGTGAATTCATTCTTTGGTGAAGGAGCTGATTGATTTTGATGGTTACCTTTTTCTCGTGATGAACAGAAAAAAAAAAAGATGACTGTTCCAAGAGAAATATTTTAATACACAGTATAAGTAGGTCTCCTCATGAAAACTTTCCTAAATTCTGAACGTCTCTGCCCTCGCTTTGTTTGAAGATTGCCGCCGAGTTCGAAATTTGTTTTTTGCCCCTCGCTCAGCTGCCCTGCACACTGAGATCATGAGGCAGACTGCTCATTGGGAAGGAAAAGTAAATATTGAGTTGCTCTAACTGAGGTCATAGTTTCTCCATGTCTAGACACCACTGGGAAGTGGTGCCTTCTGGACTTGCTGTGCTTTCCATGGATTTATAAATGTATGAATTGCTTTGTATTTGGTAGTATAAAGTACTGCACTTCCAGACAAGTTTCCAAATTGTATTGAGTAGGTCTTTCTTGAAGTCTTTGCTCAAGCTATTTTTTTTTTCTTGACCTGGAGCAAATGATTCTACGTAATGAATCGGTGGACGGTATGATGGCCATTTTTTCATGCTTTCAAACTCACCAGACATAAGCTTTCTAATTCTTATGGAACAACTGTATCTTATATTCCTTCCGTGTTGTATCTTTCTTCAGCTGCTTTAAGTGTAAGTGAAAACAAAAGAGGGAAAAAATAGAAAGATCTGTTTAAAGTAGCTGGAGAAAACAGTTACATATTGTAGAAAAGAAAGATGGAAATTATTTTTTTTCTCTTTACACTGTTTCGTCTCTTTGTAGCTAGAACATTTTGCTGTTTTGCTCTTTTTTTTTCAACCTTACTATGACATAGTATATAAGAAAAAGTGAAGTCTGAGAAAAGGCACACACGTAAATATGTTTTTAAAGATAGTCCAGGAACATAAGTCTTTTTGGATAGGCCTGACCACTTCTACAAACCGTATGACTTTCAAATTCTATAAAGTTACTTTCTTAAATTTACCAAGTAATCATGAATGCAGATCTATATTTGTACTGCGCAAACAAAAATAATTTATTGCTTGTTATGCCAATGTCTAAAATAAAATTTAAGCATTGCATATATGCCTGATAGAGAATACTGTGTGCTCTAAAAAATGCCCTCTAGACCTCTATGAAAATTTCAGGATACAGTGCATTTTTTTCAGCTTAAAAAAATTTAGAGCATAGACATATACCATACTTTCTAAGTCATCGATGATCTATGGGGGTATTATTTAGAAAAATACAGTCTTCAAAATGCAATTCTTACTAATACAGTCTTCAAAATGCAATTCTTACTGATGTGTTGATCCTTTCTAAGTTGAAAAAAATAAGTGATTAGAACAAACCCATTTTTAAAATGGTATTCTTTATAGGTACTATCAATTTCTTTTTTCTTTTTCAAAAGCTAGTTGCACTCTGTAGAAAGATTTGTTTTGCTGGTTTTGCTTTAGGGAACAACAAAACTAACTCTGTGCCATCACTATAAAGTGATCATATCAAATTTTTGTATTGATTAACCAAACATTAATACAAGAAAGTATTAGAGTAGCCTGGATTTCAGAGCATCAAGCCTTTA
This sequence comes from Sorex fumeus, assembly GCF_029834395.1. Lineage (NCBI taxonomy): Eukaryota > Metazoa > Chordata > Mammalia > Eulipotyphla > Soricidae > Sorex > Sorex fumeus. The sequence goes on from NW_026606059.1 coordinate 65,458,128, forward strand.
GAGAGGGGGGAAAAATTCAAGTTGTCTTTATTCTTATTTCATACAGTAACTTTTGCTTCTTGAAAGAACAAGGTGGGTATATTGAGAACTCATGTTCTCTTTTATTTACTGTTTTCATGTGACTTTAGCTCCTGTTTTAAGTCTTAACTCACTTCTCATTCTTTGTCACATCTTCTTGCTCTTCAGTTTTTTATCTTATGAAGTCTGATTGCATTCTTCGATTTCGCTTAAATAACCTCAGGGTTTCCAGTGACATTTTGTACTTTATTATGGTACTGGTCATAGTTTATTAGAGTGAGTTATTTCTATGTCTCTTCTCAGAGTTTCCAAAAAGCAGAGACCTTCTGGGCTTTGCCTAGCTGGCCAATAAATGTGAATTAATCAATTTACAAGAATTTAGCAAAGGTTTCAAGACTAGTTAACATTTCTAAAAACAATGAAACAATTTAGCTCAACATTATATAAAATAAATTATGTTTAGAACAAAAACCCAAACATTTTTAATTGCCATCAAAATGTACTAATGTACGGGTTAGAAGGAAATGTGTTTTTACTAGTAATTGACTCTGCCTCTAAGAAAAAATAATTTTTTGAGGATTAGCTATCTGGAGTAAGAGGTAAGTTTCTGAGAGCACAACTGAGAAATCACAGTTATTTACTGAATATTAAGAAATACAGTTCAGCTAAATGCAGAGCTTTTGTTGTCCTAATGCAAATTAAGCATGCAAAATTGGAGCAAGCACTGAATTGTACTAAATTGTTTCAGAAAGTAAGAATTTTAGAGGCTGGAAAAAATATATGAGGCAAAAAATCCAGGCTTTTGACATAAATAAAGAAAATTTGTCTCAGGGAGCTAACGTACACTTTTAGGAATAATTATGTGTGTCCAAAAACTTTATGTTTTAATATAATTTTTATTTTTACCTCCACAAAATCCTTAGAAAAATCTTTAGTAGACATGAGCCTATTGTGGACAAAAATCTATATTATGAAAAAAATCTATAATCTAAAAATCTAAATTATATTAATTATGAAAAAGAAATCACAAATATCCTTTCAAGATTGGCTTAACACCAGGCCGTATCTGGTTTTACATGGATCAACCTAAGAAGCACAGTCAGTGGTTATATGAAACTGCATTATACTTTAAATCTTAAAACAATGGGGAAATAAGAAGAAGCATTATTAAAAGACTCAACCATAAGAATTATCAAAATTGATAGTAGGATAAAAAACAAAATAAAGATACAGTGAAACAATATTTATAGGATAGGGTTAATTCATCTGAAAAAGCATGTGAAATTTCATAAACAAGGATCAAAACACTAATATGGTTTAAAAAAGATGAAGAGACAGTGGATAATTAGTAAACAAACATATGGGAAAAATACAAGCTCACTAGTTATTGAAGTAATGCAAATTTAAAAAATAAAAATGTATTTTTTATAATTAGTAAAATTTGAAAGTCACATTATAACCTCATGTAAATAGAGATATTTACCAAATAGCATGCATTCATTCCATGCTATTAGCAATTTAAATTGAACATGTCTTTCAGGGGAAAAGATGTTACTTTCTATTTCAAAAGCCATAAATATGTCCGTTACTCATTAACCTATTATTACTGGAATTTATACCAAAGAAATGATTTAAAAGGCAAAAGTAGTCATATGGATAAAGTTGTTGTAGCAGAGAAAATTAAATCTGTCTACTTTTAAGAGAATAATATTTGAAATGCTTCTAAGTTTTTCTTGCATTGTTTTAATGTTGTATTAGAACTAAAAAAAAAACAGCTATTCTTAAAACTTATACATTTTCCATAAGATTTTTTATTTTCCCTCTATCAAAAACTAATGAAGAATTTTTTATCATGTAAATTCTGCTGAAAAAAAGAGATAAAATACTATACTAATTAAAATTTAGGTGATAACAATTCTTTGACGCTAATCTTGAAAATAACGTGAATTGCTCTTTCCCGAGGTTAATCTATTTGCAGTACTATTTTTCTTTTTAAGTGAAGAATTTTGTAATGGCACTTCACTTCATATTTCTAATAATGTTCTATTCAAATAAGCACATAGCTTTTTTTTCTTTCTCTATAACCTAAACATATTATATGGTCTTATTTTAAATAATATTTTCCTTAAAATGAAAGAGTAACACATACAAAGTAGTTAACTTAGAAAGAGATAAAAACATAAAGAAATACATTAAATCTTATTGTTTTACTGCCCAAAGATAGCCATTATTAATTTTTGACTTCTATTTGTTGCATGAGCAATAATTGAGTAATAATACTTGATGTTTTATAAACCTTTTTAACTATATATCACAATTTACAATTGCATATTCCATCACACCATAATTTTAATTTCTGTGTCATATCTAAAACAGACTTATTTAATTCAATCTCAAATGGCGAATTAGATCTCATCTTCTAGAAGAGAACAAAAATGAAAAAGTTATGAAAATATTTCATGAAGAGAAATAATGCTTGTGAAAAATATTTTAATAAAGAACACTTCTGTATATCCATTTCCCTATAAATCTGCTTCACAGAACAGATGTCAAATGTTTTGTTTTATTGTGAATTTTACCATAACTCAAAAGTCAATATTCTGCTGTCAGATGTGGGCTTACATGTGAAGAATAGGGAAGGAACTTAACTAGGAAACACTGAGCTCAGGGAATTGAATTTGCATCTAATTTACTAGGCATACATGTTTACCTGACCTTTAGAAAAAGGAATTAAACCAGTTTTTCACTAGCTTTAGGCAATCTATGTTAAAGAGGTGATTGAATCAAGAACCTAAAGGACTCTTGACAAGATAGCCAGATTCAGAAAATTACTTGAATTCAAATTTATTTCACTACTAAATTTATAGTGATATTAACATGGAAATTTTGCCCTAATAAGAAAATGGTGGTGTAACTATTCAAATTGAGTGAACCTAGACTATTTTACCAAACACCAAAATACTACTACTTCTCCTCTGCAACGTAAAATGTGATACTTTAAACATCTCATTTCAGATCATCCTTATTTTCTTTGGGAAATATTTTAAATCGGGTCTGTATTAGTCTATGACTAATGCTATATAGTACAAAACTGACATAAAATCAGGATGTGTGTGTTAAGGGCTAGCTTTATAATAAAATACCAATATGATGATTAGTATTCCTACGCCTCTTTTCCATCATCTATGAATGAAAATATTGGTGATTTAACCTCTGAGACTGCATCTAGCTCTAATGCTTTGGTATTATATTCCATATTAAATAGTATATATGTATATGTATATATATATATATATATTACAACAGATATGCTAGATGTTGTAATTTTGAGGATAGGACATCATTAAATTTTATCTTGTTCTTAAGCTTACACAGTAATACTAGGTATATACAACTCAGTATTTACTAAATGAAAAAATGAATTTATGAATAAGCTGGTATAAATGCATATATACTACAAGTCAAAGATTGGACTTGTATGTGTGTGTACCATTCTCTATTGCCAGGGTTGTGTAAAAAGAGAGTAAACTGAAATGACATATATTTCTATTCTTTTTACTGGATAATTAACCTTAACTTGTGTGTAGAAAAGATTCTAATTTTAAAAGAAAGACAATAAGAAAAGGGAGTATCAGAATTCAAATATATGAGAAGGGAATTCACATAAACAGTTAAGAATTTACTCTAGTAAAAAACTGGAGGTGTGACTTTTCAAACTGACTAAACCTAGGCTATTTTACCAAACACCAAAATAATGCAATTCTCCTCCCCAGTGTATTTGTTTAAATAGTTTTCTTAACTTTTTGTTTCTTCCTAAATTTAGTACAGAAACTCTTATACATCAGTGCTATAAGCTTAAATGCTAATGTAACCCTATTACCAAAACTAAAATTAAAATTAAAGTTAAAAAATTTTAAGTAATATGTTTTAAAAGTTTCCACCGGACTGTATACTATTTTATAAAACAATGTTATATCAATGAATAAAATCGTGCACTGATCTTCGTTGGTTATATAACTGAGTATTTATTTTACCTTGGGAATAAGAGGATGATATAAAACCATTGGAAAGGAAATAATCACCATTTTGGAGAGATTTCAAAACAGAAAAATAAAAACAGTAAGATTAAGGAATCTTAGAAAAAAAATATTGAAAGAATTACGTACACACTGAACCAGCAGAGGAGGTGAGTAGCTGAATCTTTCCCACAATACCTGAGGACTTAACAATGTGGGTGTTTTTTTTTTTTAATGTATAGTATTCAGTGAACTTAACAAGAGTCAGTATTAAACAAGCCCGAGAAAAAGAAGTGGAATACTTTATGGTAAATAAGCTAAACATAAAGAATATTTTATAATTATGGGATTATTTGTAGTTTTACAAAAAGATCAGATGAAGAATAGATTTTTTTACTAAGGAAATAATGAATGCTCAGTAAATTCAGTAGAATATTTTTTGTTAAACATGTTTTGAAATAAGCGTGTCGACTTTAGCTGTTCAATAAAAAATTTGACAATTGCCAATTTATTAAATATCAAATATGTCTGGGTGCTACTCCAAATTTTGAGAAAGTGCTACTAAATTCCCATGCTCTGGGAACATACTAAATTCTGCTTTTATGACATATATTCTAAAGAGCCAGGCAAGTTACCGAGAGTATCTCGCCTGCACAGGAAAGCCTGGCAAGCTACCCATGACGTATTGGATATGCCAAACACAGTAACAAGTCTCACAATGGAGACGTTACTGGAACCGCTCGAGCAAATCGATGAACAACGGGAGGACAGTGCAGACAGTGCTTATTCTAAAGGGGAGAAAGAAAGAGATAGGTAATAAAGAGTTGTAGCAAAAATCAGGTGAATAAATATGTGAAGAGAAGGAGAGGATAAGAAACTGAAAGCCTTTAGGAGGCAATTATTTTAACAATAGCTAAAAAAATTATTTTTGGTGGGATAAATCTCAACAGAGACATGAATGAAATGAGAGATTAAATAAAAAAGAATTTCCAGGGAAAGAGCATTCTAAGACCAGTAATAAAAACGAGTACTTTGGAAGAAGAACACGTTCAGTATATTCAAGGATAATCACAGAGATCAGTGTGAAAGAATTCCAACATAATAACAAAGTGAAAGTAGGAGATAGTTGAGAAAGGTAATAGCAGTCAGGTCATCATGAGTATATGAGTCAAGATACAAAGTTTAATTTAGCTTTTGTTGGGAGTGAGGTGAAAAGTGATCAGTTGGTTTTGAACAAAAGTAAGGCTTGTAGCTTCTAGTCCAATTTCATCCTTCTAATTGCTGTAGAAAGAACACATTATTGACCGTCAAAGTATGAAGCAAGAGCATCAGTTAGATTACTTAGTATATCACCCGGAAGATGGTAATTGCAGGAGTTACAGTGGTGAAAATAAACTGTAAGACATAATTGATATGCATGAAGTTTGAAATAGAAAGAAATATTATATACATAAATGGATAGCATTAGATGTAGGATGTAAGGAGAAAATGCAAATATGAAGCCTATGTTTATTACTGAAATGAAGCACTATTCAGTACAAGATCTTTACCTGTTTTGTTCACCAAAATATTCTAAACACATAAAGGAGTGCCTGAAACAAAGCATGTGGTCAGCAAATGTGTATCACATGGGTCATCTTTTGGCCTGAGATATTTCAGAAAACAAGAATGATTTTTTCATTCACTGAGGAGAACATGGTGCTGGGATCAAGTTGCTGATGGGAATTGGGACTTAATTTTTGAACATATTAAGTAGAGATGCTAGATCAATGTCCAAACAAAAATGTAGAATAGATGGTCAGACACAAATCAGTAGATTAGGGGTTGTGCAAGGCTAGAGTAATTAATTTGAGAGTCCTAATGTTTGAATCCTTAGAACTAGGTGCAATCACATAGTAATTGACTATAGAGAGAGGAGAAAATGGGTCAAAGTATTGAGTACCTAGATACTCTAAAAGCTAATGTTTGTTTTAGATTATTATAAAGAGGACCCAGCATAGGGGCTTTACAAAGTTTATGAGATAGAGAACATTAAAAATTTAAAATGCTAGAATCCAAGTAAAAATGTTTCAAAAAACCAGAGACAAGCTGTGTCAAGTATTACTGAAAGATAACTTAGAAAGAAGACTGAAAACTCTGAATTTATCATTAGTTAGCCTAAGAAAATCTACTTATCTTATGACAAAAGTCTAATTAGAGTACATTTAATAAAATAGGGGAGAATACGCAAGTGAACTAACAGTGAGTTTCAATAACTCTTTCAAGTAGTTTTACTTTTAAAAGGCCTAGAAAAATGGAGGACAGAGGTAAAAGAAGATTTTTACAAAATGGAAGATGTTTGAACATTTTTATATTAATTTTGTAGCAGATAAGGGAAAGTAGTGAGGTATTTTATATAGACAATTACAGGAACAAAATCCTTGAGCGGTCATAAATAGATGATACTCAGAATAGAAGAGAAATTGGCCTTTGAAAAGAGCACAAGGCCCTGTAGAAAACATAAGATTCTGGTGCTCATGCCCTATACACAGACACCCTTAGCTTAATCCCCAGAACTTCATAAGGTATGACTTGGTGACCATCCCAGCACAATTAGTACTACTGACACTTCAAAACTAGGCAGAGCATTCATACCCATCCAATATAGCTTGTGAGGCTTCCCCACGAAAACAAAAGAGAAGAGAGAAAGGAGCACAGATTTCAGAAGACAGATAGTTACATGGCTGGAGAGGCAGGTATATTTGAATGCAATTCCCTTGGAGAATCCTGTAAAAAGCTTCAAAAATTATTTCTGATATTGGGATTCAAAAATTCATCATCTAATAATGAAAAATCCATTAACTAATGCTATAAGAAGTAGAGAGAAGATATAAGATGTTGGAAGAAAGAGAAGGGGAAAAATGGACCTAGGTAACTACAATAATTATTGGACTCAATAAAAGATATAGTCAACTGCAAAAAAGAAAACAATATTCACCATCCAAATGATAATATAAGGCTCAATAATTGCACAGCTTCTACTTGTGAATTTAAAGAAAGAGGAATTAAATGAGAGTGATGGTGTTTTCCCATGGCTTTTTTAGCTTTGGTGCAAGAACTTTGTTAGGAGGACAATTCTATTTAATCAGAGTAAAGGGTAATTTTTTTTTCTTTGAGAAATTTTGATAGAGGCAGAGAAGGCAAAGAGTTGAGAGTATAACAAGAGATTGACTATAATCCCAAATCAAGAGATTTGGGACATTTAAAAAGGAAAGGGGGGTCAGGAGGAAGAAATGAAAGTTGTAGCTCACTCATTGAAGGAAAAGCTTGATGGCTAAGATTTGAGTGAAGCAGTCTTTGAAAAGCAAAAATCTGTGCACCCATATTGGTATTTAGATAGATGAATACACATGTACATTCATATATAGATTCATATCATAGAGATATGATAGTTGTGCATATATTACATCTCTATTATGTTTCTATTATAAAATGAAGTTGTTTATACACTAGAAAAGGAAAAAAATGCCATCTTCAGCTCTTCAGTGTCTACTTGCTTCCAGTGTCCACTTTCATCAGTGAGTATCTTACTTCTGTAGCACTGTAGCACTGTCCTCCCATTGTTCATCAATTTGCTCGAGCAGGCACCAGTAACGTCTTCGTTGTGAGACTTGTTACTGTTTTGGGCATATCGAATACATCATGGGTAGTTTGCCAGGCTTTGCCGTGCGGGCAGGATACTCTCGGTAGCTTCCAGGGCTCTCTGAGAAGGGTGGAGGAATCAAACCCAGGTCGGCCACGGGCAAGGCAAATGCCCTACCCACTGCAAGGCAAATGTTCTTCCCACCGTGCTATTGCTCCAGCCTCTCATTGCTCTACTAGTTCACAGAATTTAAATTTTATCCTTTAAAATGTACTATGTCCTTCCTGTGCATTTTTTCTTGATGAGGCATTAATTAGTTAAGAATGTTTTAACACCTAAAGAGTATAAAATTATTTCCTAATTTTATTCTTTTAAGCTTCCAGCTATGTTTCCACCCTTATTTTTTACTGTTTTACTGTTTAGATAGTAAAACTATTTCAGTGTGTACTGGAAGTTATGGGCACAGCCTTTTAATTTTATAAAAGGAGTCTATTATCACAATTCAGTTATAATTCATGATTTCACTACTAATTTTTAAATACTGTTTCTTCATCATTGGTTGAAAAGCTGCTCTTTTTCCCTGATTAGCATCATATCAATCCATCTTTTAACAGCAATAATTTTATGTTCTTTGCTAAGTATTCTCGCCCCGTCTTCCATAGCATTTTAAGGGTCTGAGACATGTGAGATTCAAATTGCCTAGACCAGATGCGTCTAAATATATCTCTCTGAAATTTGAATCCTAAGAGCTGACGCTTGTCAAAGATAATGAATCGAATCAATGACCTACATTTTTCAAAGTCAGTGACCATTTCTCTCCTTTTATCACTGGTCTCCCGTAGTATGGGCTATAGTTGTCCATTGCTTCCTTAAATCCTTTCCTCTGGTCTTCCATGTCATCACTTCCCAATGGAAACCCTTTTTAAGTCTCCTGTGTTCACATTTCCATCCTCTTTTATCTCTCCATTTTATCTGGGATTCTAAAGTTGACTCTATCTCTGATCTATCTCCTTTTTCTAAATTATGTAACTGTTCAGAGATACCTTGTTTGCACTTACTGGAACATAACTTCTTATAAATAATATCACATCTCTTTTACACCTGTCATCATTTCTAACACATGACACATGAGCAGTATTTTATATATACCAGTAAACATGGATTTCATTTAAAAGCTACATTAGACTGTGCATTCAACAACATTAACTCCTTTTCTGGATATTGGGGATTTTTATTAGGTACATTGGCAATCATCTATATACCTAAAGACCTTATGGTTCACTGTTTCTCAACTGGGGTCCCCAGGATATTCCAATGGGGCCATAAGTGAAGACTGCATAAACAATGGGGTCACATTACAAGACTAAGGGTCCAACTGGTAGGATGGGAGCACAGGAAGGAAGCAAAGTTGGAAGGGGACTGTGTTCAGATAGAGATTGAGAAGGTGGTCTCTCAGTCAGTAATAATGTGAGAGAACAAGGAGAGACAGAAATATGGAGATTTTATAGGAAAACCCTCAAAATCCAGTTAGAAAAGAAGATGGGTATTAAAAAAATTCATAGAAATACAGACTAGATAGACCCTGAAACTAATGAAGAAAACAATACAATTTTGGCACAAAAATCAAAGTTTATATATGAGAGGAAAACATCATCTGGAAAAAACCATACATGAAACCGCGTCTGATACTAAGTTCAATGACTATAGTATCACACAACCACATTTTGGCAGCCATTAGCTAAAATGCTCCAAATGATCTAACAGGGAGGGAGGAAAAACCATTTCTAAAAACACAAAAATCACATTACACTTCATTACTCAAAGATAACATATTCAGTCATACTTTGAGTACTAAATCAGCAAAATTATAACAACAGGCTTACAATATATTCTGGAACTACAGTACAATCTGTCTTGACTACATTTTCATTACAGATTTAAACATTTAGTAGATGACAATTCACATCTAAAAGTTTGAATTCATGTACTTACTAACTCATTTTAGGGGCATAGAGAAGAGAATACAAAGCATGTAGCATACCAGCTATGGGCAAAAAGCTTGTCTAGACCCTTTAACCATTCAGCTTATATCTCTCTCTAAGTCCAATTCAGTTTTCCTTTTCGTGTTTAGCTTCTATTCAGCCGAAGGATATCCAGAAATTTTCATCATTTCTCTCAGTCTTAAAACATCATGTGCCAAACTTGGGGAATGTTCCACTGCAATAACAATAAGAGTGCTATGGTTTTGGAGATGAAATGTAATAAATATGAAAGATGCCCACTCTGAAAAAAATTAACTTTAATAAAGAGTATGAAAAGTATCTCAATATATAATGATAGAAAGATGGTATTTGTAAATTATAATTACATGGTCAATTACTAACAAATTAATTTGTAAATTGTTTGAAAATATTTGAAATCCTAATCAAATTGCTAATAGGATTATCTTTTAAGCTTCATGTTTAGATTTAATATAGAAAATTATGCACAAATGGCAGAGACAACTTTGGAAGGAAAAAAATTTCAAGACAAAAATTGGACATTTGGTTCTCAGCCAATAAAAACTTTCACTAATAAGCGTAGTAAGGCAAATTGTTTAAAAACTGGTTGATGATTGGTAAGACTATATATTCAAATATAACCACATATGTAGAAATAATTATATAATATATTAGAATTCATTTCAAGAAAGACAGTAGTGATTGAGAGATTTTGTTTTCAGTAGCTCACAGAATGGAGGACATTTTTAATATGTAAGTTTCCAAAATGTAGACATAAGGAATTCTTTGTGTATGCATGTTTCTATGTCACTGTCACTGTCACTGTCCTGCTGTTGTTCATCAATTTGCTCAAGCGGGCCCGGTAACGTCTCCTCTGGAGACTTTTGTTGTTCGATATGCATGTTTCTATAATACATATAAAACAAAAACAGCATCAGAAACACCTCATGGATTATCTCTAGGTGGTAGTAATACAGATGTTAAGAAAGGTTAGTAAAAAGGTGGGAACAGCCACAGACGGGAGATGGTTAGAAGTAAACAGAGAAGGGGACAGATAACTTAAGTGGCAGAGCACATGCTTTCCTGTATGAGGCCCGTTACCTCATGCCCGCATACCAGCACGGGAAGCAGCCCTCACAACAATAAAGGAAAGAAAACGGAAGATGAACACGAAAAAAGGACATAAAATATATGGACAACTATTTAGAGGGTTTGTGTTGTGAAGAGTTACAGAAAGATTGTTTAGTAGTTAAAAATGACACGGTGTCAAAGCAGATTTTTGTTCTAATCTTAGATATGCAATTAATCCATTTATTTACATTGATTTGGAGCTATACATGGCAGTGCTCAGGGCTTGCCCATGGCTGTACACTCAGGGACCACTCCTGACAGGGCCAGAAGTGTTCGGGATCAGCAGCTCAGGCAACATACCCACAGTATTATCTCTGGTCCCTCTTAGATATGTCATATTAGGGAATTTTCATTTGCCAATTAGAATGAACAGGTTTCTAGAGAGAAATTGATAATGCTCAAGGGAAAATGTGTTATTCTAGGAGCAAATTCCTTAAGAAGACAAAATGAAAGTCAATGATTTTAATTTAAGAGAGCAGATGATTTTAATGAGTGTAGATTGTATAAATTCCAGCACAAAAAGAAAAAGTAGTATGTACATACAATGGAATACTACTCAGTTACAAAAGAAAAGATGAAAACTTTTCTTTTTCAACACACAGAGCTAAAGAAGTTATGTTACAAGAAAAAAATTAGAAGCATAAAGACAAATACCAGGTGATCTCCTAAGGAGGGATATTGAGAAGTAAAACAAAGGGACAAACAAAACCAATGAGGGGGAAATCATGGACTCAACCTATACAGCACAGTTACCAGAGGGGACGTAGGAATAGTGAGGGAGAGGAAGCCCAGTGGACTATGGCGGGTGGAAGGATGTTCGTACTTTGGTGGTTGTTGTGGTATGGTCCCATGTTTTAAAGAGGCATGAAATTGTACTTCTTAAACATATGCAGTCATATAAAGCAATATAACTTCAACCCCCCCCCAAAAAAAATGGTGGAATAAACAGTGGAAATAAATAGAGCTGTATTTTCTCCTATGAAATAAGCAAGGAAGTTTCAACCTGACCTTGCATTAGGAGTGATAGGTTGGAGACTACAACAGGAAAAAAAGGGAATGAAATTGACATATTAGATTGGCAACTAGAAAAGTAGATAAAAGGAGTTCAATGCAGTAAGTTCTGCAGACAGTAACATGGTGTGCAAAGTGAGAAAAATCAGATACAGGTTTGTTTATTTACACAGTATTTAGTTTTTCTAGTATAAGAATGCTTAATGTGTATAGTTAAATTTAGTACATAAGTAGACTTAGGTGTTTTTCCTCATCAAATGAGACTTACATTTTGTGAAAGAAATCAAAGGTTTTTTGCAGAGAGATTATATCCTAAATTATAGGATTTAGACTGGATAAAGCAGAGGATGAGAAGAATTAAGCTCAGTGTAAAAAATTGGTATTGTCCACGAATTGGAAGTAGCAATGGCATCCAAAACTTGCTGCAGGAGGAAGACTAGAGAGAGTGGAAAGAGTAGTAATGAAGGTTAAAGGGTAGGATGTTTGACCCAGTGATGTTGGACTCATTCCAACTTTTTATAGTGTTGGGAAAGGGTAGGGCAGCTTGAGTGGGTGGTTGAGATCATTGGAACTAAAAGGTCATTATTTAAAGAGGTCAGCGAGATGGGTGGGTCAGAGCTAAGTGTTCAAATCACCAATTATAGTAATAGTGACAGCACTATTAAGGGAATCGGTGAGCTAGATGCTGATGAAACTACCAGTGAATGCAGATGACACAGGAGGGGCAAATGACTTAATTCAAAAAGTCTTAAAGAATGGAACTGAAAGGAGAATTGGGAAGCAACAATATGGAGGAAGGAGGATAATTGTGTATATTTGACAGTTATGATTGTCAGACATTCCATATGTATTTGACGTTTATTGTTATGAGTCATGGGGCAATGGCCAAAGTTCTCTTCAGGGTATAGTAAAGGGACCAAAGGGCTAGCACAGGAGTTAAGACACATGTCTTCTTGGAAGTTGACCCAAGTTTGATCCCTAGCATAATATCTTCCCAAAGCATCAGGTACAGCTTCGGAAGCCCCCAATTACTGCCAGGTGTGGCCCTGGAAGTCTTCCAGGTAGCAACAGGTCACTACCCTATAATTCTTCTTATTTAAATATTCATTGTCCAAAAAATAATAACTGATATCAAAACAGATATTCCACCATGAAAAGCCCAACAACTGTTGTATTCTACAAACTTTAGTATAAACTAGAATTTTTTTCCCTCAGGGATAATCCTTATTTTATAGAAGAGAAGCATTCCTAAAAAACTGATGTTTAAAACGAAGATTATTTTCACTGAATTTCTTTTGTTTTGTTTGTGTGCCACATCCAGCAGTGCTCAGACTCTGCACTCAGGGATCATTCGTAGAGTGCCTTGGGGGACTATATTGGGTGCTGTGGATAAATTCTGGGTTTACTGCATGCAAGCAAGTGCTTTGCCCATTGTGCTATTGCCCTAGTCCTTATCAAAGTTTTTTAAATGGAAATTCTATTGTCTCATAAAAATCAATCTATTGATTTCCTAAAATATGTTTTTGAATAGCTTTAGGTTCAAAGCAAAACATGCAGCCTCAGGCCAGAGACATAGCACAGGCAGTAAGACTCTTGTCTTTCATGCGGCCATGTGGCTGACCCTGGTTCAATCCCTGTTCTCGCAAGAACCTCCAGGAATTACTCATGAGCACTGCTGCTTGTAGTTCAAACTGAACACCCACATCCAGGGGGAAAATTTTTAAAAAAGGAACATCCAGATAGAGCAATACATAGGTGTTTTTCCATTGTATTATAAAAAAAAATGTTTTTTAAAAAAATTACAACAGGGATTGGAGCAATAGCACAGCAGGTAGGGTGTTTGCCTTGCATGCAGCCGACCTAGGTTCAATTCCCAGCATCCCATATGGTTCCCTGAGCACCACCAGGAGTAATTCCTGAGTGCATGAACCAGGAGTAACTCCTATGCATCGCTGGGTGTGACCCAAAAAGCAAAAAAGAAAAATTACATCATCATCATCACATTATTATTATTACTGTTGTTGTTGTTGTTGTCGTTTTAACATCTTTGAGCAGCAGGACTTTCTGTCACTTGTAACTTCCATATTACATAAAGAACAAAAAGAACATGTGAGAAAGTTTTAACTTCCTGAGCACAAACCCGTGGTGTCTGTTAGACCCAAAACAGGTTTGTAGGGCCTCTTGGATCATGTCAACACTTTTGGATTATGTTATTGGTATAGTTAAGATTTGAACTGGTGACCTTAGCCTTGTAAGGCAGACACTCAGCCACTGTGCTGGCGTGTGGAGCAATAGCACAGTGGGTAAGGATTTTGCCTTGCACGACACTGACCCGGGTGACTGGAGTTTGATTCCTCTGCCCCTCTCGGAGAGCCTGGCAAACTGTTGAGAGTATCTCGTATCTTGCCCACTCAGCAAAGCCTGGCAAGCTACCGGTGACATATTCGATATGCCAAAACACAGTAACAACAAGTCTCACAATGGAGATGTTACTGAGCCCGCTGGAGCAAATTGATGAACAAAGGGAGGACTGTACTACAGTGCATAGTTGGGATTTGCCAAAGCTATGGGGGTTGAGGGTGATGTAACTGGCACAGAAAGAGACAGAAAGAAACGTGGTGACTGGAGACCAAGCTCTAAATAGTCCACGTAGGGCTGGAATAGATCACAGAATTGGAACATCTGCCTCAAATATGGAAGGCTGTGACTCATGGATAGCTACACACACACACACACACACACACACACACACATTCACAAACACACATGAATGAATAAAATAGGTAGTCTATGTTAGAGATAACAAGGATTGGAACGAAATGATGGCAGTAGACTTGAAAAGAATATATGGACTTTAAATATTTTGTAGAAAGATTAGAGACAATCAATCATTCTCCCATTTATTTGATCAAATGCAACCATTGCTAGTGTTAATTCAAGATAATTTTTTCATATTATGAAGTTGTCAGTTTTTCTGCCCCAGTTCAGATCGGATGAGTTCCTAACCCTGCTAACCATAGAGAATGCTTAACTTGTTTTTTCTTCCCAATTGCCAACCCTGTTCCATCCTCAACCCTCTCCCCAAAGGTACAATATTTTTAAAATTATTAATTGATGACATTTGATTCAATAGTCACCTAAAATTTTTCCTTAACTGCTGCAGTAGGCTTTTTACTCTGTAGTGTGTTTAAAGAAAGGGTAGTTAATCCAGCTGCCAGGAGAGCATGAAGAGGGACATAAAAGGTATTGCTATGGGGGCTGCTTCAGGCAACCTTTTTTTCATTCCTCTGTACTGTCTCCCTTTCTGCTGGAAAGAGACAAAATATCCTCGCTATTTGCTGATCTCTTGCACTGTCATACGCAACTAACCAAGAAATAATATTTTTCTAGGTAATGTACTTTCATGTTTGATTTGATGGAATTTTATGAAGTCTTGACATGGTTTTGAAGTTCTCTTAAAAGATCCAGTGGTTTTTGCATTTATTGAAGTCTGCTTTATAAAAATGCATTCTTTCAAGCCCCTGGAAAATTCTGCAATCACATTTGTCACTTCACTCTTCTTAAGCCTAAATAAGCCAAAGGAGTAAAAGGGAACAGAATGGTAAATTGTAAAGTGTGGGAATGTATAGATTTTCCTCACTTTATAGGAAGATAAGTTGCTATTTTAATCAGTATTGAAACATCCAAATTCTATTTTTAAAACTCTGGTAAGTGGACTATTTAAGGGAACTCAGCAGCTAATTTTTTTATTTGTTAAGCTGTGCCTTTTTGTTAATATCTAAATGATCAATATTTAGTTTTTAGAAATGACATATTTGTGATATTACTTTGTAATAACCAATAATCCAGAAAAGGATCTTACCCTCATTCAGGTGTACGAACAGTTTCTAGGTACAAAACTTGATACCCAATAATTAATATTTCTGCTCCTGCAAAAAGATGTGACTATGTTAAGTTACTCACAGTGAGAAAATATCAATAGTATTAACACTGAAAATAAGAACCAAAACCTAATTACGGTCTTGTTTACATGACTATTGTCGAATACAGCCATGTGTTTTTCACTCTTGTGTGACTCTCCATTAAGACACTACTCCTAAATAAATGAAAGAGCTTTTAAATTTAAATTTCTTTGTGTTGTTACTGTTTTTAATTTCATACAATCTGTATTGGAGGATGAGAGAGCATGAATCCAGACTCTTAACAACACATTTGTGTGTATACAATTCTAATCAAGGTATCATGTCACTATTTAGATACAAATGTCTAGAATGGAAAGAAAACAGACATACGGAAAAATGTCTTGTGCAGTTACATGTTGCAGGAATATGTTTGTCATATCAAAGGTTTCAAGATCTCTCATAGTTAGCAGGTACCAGGGTAGGATGCCTATGTTTTACAGGGCCCCCAAGAGACAGGACTTGCTTTACCATACACAAGAAGCCTCTTCAGAGCAAAGAACAAAGATTGGTCTCTTCACACTAGGGAAGACAAATCTGTGAGAAAGGCAACCTGATGCGAGCCCATTAATTTTTGGATGGCCCAAGAAAGAGGGAGTTGGATAGCATGAGTTTTACATTAAAAAATAAACACAGGTCTAGTGATACGGTTATACAAATATCTTGCTATCATAATATATATTTTCTCAACATTTCTTCAGAGGGGCAGGAGTGAGTATCCTGCTGGGTAAAAACAGAGTTTCAAAACATTAAAGATAGACTACTGAAGATAATCCTTCTGAATAATATTTTTCCTCCAGAGTGAAATACAAAGGTTTTAGACTAGAATTGGCAAACTAAAGACAAATTTACAGCATTAATTTGGAATAAGTACAGTAAAATAATTCCAATAATATATATCTAATTGATCTACTAATAATGAATTCAATTTTCAGCCATTAGGGAATTATCTTGATTTTCTAATATAGATACTATAATTTTTTTTTCTATCTAACAATATACCAAGGAGGTTTCAGGATTCTCATCATTGTCTTCTAATTTGTAATGAGCTGCTCCTTCATTTGGTCTAACTTATCCCAGCAAACATTGCCTGCCCTTCTACAAAGGTTCTCCAAAATCCTCAGGTTCTTAGTTGACATCATGCTTCTTCTTCTATGAAAGACTTTAGGAAGTTTAACATTTCATAAATTGGAACTTAAAAGCAAGAATAACTGTCTTTTTTTACAAAGTGACTTTAGGTCTATCTACAATGTTATATTCAAGTTAAATTATTGTATATATTCTAACAATGACAGAACTATGAAGTGCTTCTGTAAACGCTTGTGTACAATTAATTTCTTATTCTGCAATGCTTGGTCCTTGACACTTTTTTACATTTGTTGAGCTTATTATCTTCATTTCATTTCATTTCATCATCCTGTTATTCGTCGATTGCCTCGAGCAGGCCCCAGTAACGTCTCTTTCATCCTAGCACTGAGATTATATTCAAGGCTATTTAGGAGAATGAGACCCATCATTGTTACTGGTATTTGGCATATTTGGTACACCACAGGGAGTTTGCCAGACTCTGCCCTGTGGGCAGGCTACATTCGATAGCCTGCAAGTTTGTCCAAAGTAGGAATGAGACAATAAGATGTCATAAAAAAAAGTTCTGATAAGATGTCGCGCGGCCCTGCGGTTCCGGGATCTGGATTTTATAGTCTCTGAGTCTTGGCCGCTGATGGGATTACACGGCGCCAGGGGGCCAGGTGGTGGGTGTGACCCCCACCTACTGGAATTTGGAGGATCTGGGTGGAAGATGCTCACCTCCAATTCGAGTAGGCTTGGAGGTCTCGGCCCTGGAACCCGCGTGGCTTTGTCCCTCTGCCAGTACCTTCATGTGTGCGGAGAGTGGTCTCAGCATGGTGGTGGCTGGTCCTGGAGGTCTTCGGCTGCCGGAGCCCTGGTCGGGGCGGGGAGGAAAGCTCAACCCGCTCCCCTCCAAGGGGCCCCGGGAAGGAACACCCAGGCGCGGGGGCAGAAGACTGCTTATTATCTAAGAGTTTAAATAGTCATTCAACAAGTATGAGTAAAGATACTATGAATAGTCAATGAGACTTAAATATAATTATTAATAAACCATCATTTTCACTTCAACAAGTTATGTTCTAGTTGAATAGTTAGGGAACCAAAACAAATGAAGAGCAACAGTATAGAAAATTCTATAGTATAAAGATTGGATAGATATAAGGGCAGGTTAAGATGATCCCAAAAAGGAACTGCTTCGTAGTCCTTAATCTTAGAAATTGTTTTTTTTTAACATTTTTTTTATTAGTGAAACACCATGAAGTACACTTATAGACTAATAAATTTTTGTGCTTGGGTTTCAGTTATACAATGATCAAGTACCCATCCCTCCACCAGTGCCCATCCTCCCCCACCACGGGTCCTAGCATCCCTCCCACCCCCCATCCTCCCCCCCACCCCCCCCCCCCCCGTCCCACCCTGCCGCTGTGGCAGGGCATTCCTCCCTGTTCTCTCTCTCTTCTTTTGGGTACTGTGTTTTGCCAGAGAGGCATTGAGTGGCAGTCATGTTTGGTCTATAGACCACTTTTAGCATGTCTCTCCCACCCTGGGAGGGTCTTCACAACACCCTTTATTTGGTGTTCTCCTCTCTATCTGAGCTTCCTTCTCACCTAGCACATGTGGCTGGCCTTCAAGTCATGGAGCTAAATTCCTGGTACTAATCTGAGCCCTTCCTGGGTGTTAGTCTCCCGTTTTGTTGCTTTATGTTCCCCAGATGAATGCAATCTTTCTGTGTCTATCCCGCTCTTTCTGACTCATTTCGCTTAGCATGATACTTTCCATGTAGTACCACTTGTATGTAAATTTCATAACTTCATCTTTTCTAACAGCTACATAGTACTCCATTGTGTAAATTGTACCAAAGTTTCTTTAACCAGTCATCTGTTCTCGGGCACTCAGGTTTTTTCCAGATTTTGGCTATTGTAAAGAGTGCTGCAATGAACAAACAATTGCAGATGTCACTTCGACTATACATTTTTGCCTCTCTGGGATATATTCCCAGGAGTGCTATAGCTGGGTCAAATGGGAGATCGAATTCTAATTTTTTGAGAATCGTCCATACTGTTTTCCAAAAGCAGGGAAAGCCTCTTTAATAAATTGTGCTGGCAAAACTGGACGGCTACATGCAAAAAAGTGGGCTCAGATCTCTGCCTAACGCCATGCACAAAAGTAAGATCGAAATGGATTTATGACCTCAACATCAGACCGGAATCCATAATGTTTATTGAAGACAAAGTTGGCAAAACTCTCCACGATATTGAAGTTAGTGGTGTCTTCAAAGACGTCACGCCACTGGCCGAGCAAGTGAAAACAGAGATAGACAAATGGGACTATCTTAAACTAAGAAGCTTCTGCACCTCAAAAGAAACAGTGACCAAAATACAAAGACAGCCTACAGAATAAGAAAGAATATTCACCAAATACACATCCGACAAGGGGTTGATTTCAAGGATATACAAGGTACTGGTTAAACTACACAAGAAGAAATCACCCAACCCCATCAAAAAATGGGGCGAGGAAATGAATAGAAACTTTCGCAAAGAAGAAATCCGAATGGCAAAAAGGCACATGAGAAAATGCTCTACATCACTAATCATCAGAGAGATGCAGATCAAAACAACAATGAGATATCATTTCACACCACAGAGACTGGCCCACATCCACAAGAACAAAAGCAACAGGTGCTGGCGCGGATGTGGCGAGAAAGGGACCCTCCTTCACTGCTGGTGGGAATGCAGGCTGGTCCAACCCTTTTGGAAAACAGTTAGAAATTGTTTTGAGGCTTGAGGAAACTTTAATATCTCTTACTGCATATTAATGACAATGGTGTTAAATTATTATTTGGGTTTATTTCCATTTTGAAGCCAAAAAAGGTAAAACTAAAAAGGATAAATTTAGTATGAGATCTACTGAAAAATATTTCTCATTGATATTACTTTCATCAGTCCTTTCAATACTCCAGAGGGATTATTTGCATAAATTGTGTCACTGAGTGATTTCTAAGATGTAGTAAGAAATATCTGGTATTGTTTCTAAAGAATAAGAATGAGATAAAAAGATAATAAATTGTAAACTGGGATGGGAATAAAGGCCTTACTTTCATGTTTAGAGGAGGCAAAAAGTTGCAGTGCAGAGCAAATATAAACTAGGTATTAAACTTAATATATGCAGAGCAATACTTGCATGTGTTTATATTTTGCCTCATCTTACGCATGCTTAAAATCTATCAGAATTTTTTAAGCAGAGAAAAAATATGATCCTAACATGATAAAAAATGACATGGCTTTGATTTCAATATATTAAAATAAATTTAATGTTTGAGGATAATAATTTATCAATTATGAGATAATAGTAGATATAAAACCAATCATTTTAATGATACAAATCACCTAAATAATACAAATAGATTCAAGTGATTATCACTTCATTAGGTTTACAAATGATAATGGAAAATGATTTTCACATTACTGTCTCAGTGTATGACCTAGAAGTCCAAAAATTTACATATAATTAAGTACAGATCAAGTATAAAATATTAAACTTATTGTGGAAAATATGAGAACTCTGAGGTCAGAAGAATGAAGGGAAGGAGTCCTAGTTTCTTTCCATCCAAGGAAAATGAAATTCTTACAAACCACCTTTTGTTGCTTATCACTTAGCCTTCGACTCTGTCATAATATTGAAGCAACATAATACCTTTTGCTAATTGATTATTTTATTCTATCTTTATTTATTCTACTTCCATTAGCCAGATATTTATTTATGCATTTATTTATTACTAGTGTCAACTGTCTTTTTTGCCGGACAGAAGAGTTGATCTCAACTCTGTGCCTGTTTTGGTGATTTATTAAAGGTATACTATTGGGATCCTTTCAGACTCTGAAAATCTGAAAAACCCTCAGATTTTCTAGCCATAGAAAAGAGATGCAATTTACTCAGAGTAAAGGTTATCCGAAAGCATATCTGTAGCTTGACACCCCTCCCCACGGAATGCTGTAATGTTAACTCACACTTCCCTCAGAGGGAAAGCAACTCAAAGGTAAACAATCAGCAACCTCTCCCAGACATCTGACACGTTATGTACAAAGTACCCTCAATCCTGGAGGCTATTTTGTCAGCCCCGATCTTTAAAGTATAGAGCATAACGATTTAAAAGAGCCACCTGACAAGGGCATGGACATGCCTCAACCTTCACTTGGCTACATTTCAAAGAAACAGCACTGGCCATATGAGGGGCTCTGCTTTATATTCCACAGGAAAGACAACTCTTCTGATCAAGAGAAAAAAAAAATCTTCCAGACGAGAAAACAGCATGGCCAGGGCAGTTGTGTAAACACCGCACACCCAGGCGGTAATGAACCCTGTTCACTTAATGTTGTAAGTATTCTTTCTGGGTTTGGGTTTGGGTCTTGTGTTTTTGGAACAATCTGGTTGGTATCTCTTTGGAAACATATAGTGATGAACCATCAAGTAAATTTTCTTTTGGGCACTTTGCTGAAGATCTGTCTTTAACAGGCAGAGGTATCCTATTTCTGACAGTTGTGTGTTTTAAAACCATACTTCTTTGTGGCAGATGCATTGCACGTGGTTCCGTAACTTTGTTTCTTCTCCAAAACTGCTGAGAGATTGGTAGTAGTCTAGTGATCAGTTTCTTCCAAATTTAAAAAAAAAATTAGTGCGACAATCACATTTTTCATTTTCTTTATGATGCATTTATGAAAATACCATTGGTATGATAAACGAATGTCAACAAAGGCTACCTAACAGCAAGCAGCCTCTGCAGTATGCGCTGTGGGTCCCACCCAGTGGTGCTGAGAAAACCAGTGATGCTCGAATAAACTCAGACCTCTGAATGCAAAACAAATGCTCCTGTCCGTTGCACCATCTCCCAGTCCCAAGTAGTGCACTTGAAAACAAGCTATTTCACTGACTTCTCTTTCTCATTTTGTGATCTGAACAGGCCCCACTATAGTTCTACAAGTATACTCTGCTTTCTTAGACTTTGGAATGGATGCTTTAAACTCTACCCAAAAGATTATTTCTCATTTATTGTCTATGTGAAAAGACCCATTCTTCATATCAAGGGATGATATGCCCAGCTCATCCACTCCAAATTTACAAAACTGGGAAGAAGACACTATAAAAACAAATTAAAACATGACCTTCTTCACGGTCACAGTCCTCCAGTTGTTCATCGATTTTCTCAAGCGGGCCCAGTAACGTCTCCATTGTGAGATTTTATTGTTACTGTGTTTGGCATATCAAATACGTCACAGGTAGCTTGCCAGGCTTTGCCGTGTGGCCATACCACCCTGAACGCGCTCGATCTCGTCTGATGACCTTCTTATTAGGTTAAAAAATGCAATGGAAAAGATATCCATTTTGAGGGCTTTTGTATGGTTCAAAAAGCAGTCTGCACTGTATATAAGTGCATGACATCTGTGTAAATTATGTCAATATGTATCATATCATTGAAAACGCTAAGTGATATCAATATATAACTTCTATTTGAGTGAGAGGTGAATCAAAGGTTAGTTACAGGGGCTAGAGTGATAGCAAAGTGGGTAGGGTATTTGCCTTGCACGCAGCCAACCTGAGCTCGATCCCAGCATCAAGAGAAGCATCAGGAGTAATTCCTGAGTGCAGAGTCAGGAGCAACCCCTGAGATTTGCTGGGTGTGACCCAGAAAGACAAAAAAAAAAGTTACAATAAAAAAATTGAGTCTTTAGGTCTGGAAGAGAATTCTTGTAGGCAAATAAGAAGGATAAGAGTCACAATGGGGCCCAAGACTTGGCCCAATGGGCTAAGCACATATTTTGCTTGCTGAAAGTTCAGGTTCAGCAATACAGGTTGGTGGTCCTCTGAGCACTGTCAGGAGTGCCCTCCAGAGCAGAAGAGCCAGGAGTAGTCTCTGAGAAACACCAGGTGTGTGTCAAAGACAAAAATCAAAGAAGAAAAATCAAAGGGAAAAAAAGCCATAATGGCTTTACATCCAATTGGATCTAAATGGTAGAAGCACCCTACTCAGAAGGATTGGGCCTGGTCAAGCTTTTCGGAGTAAGTGTGGTCGAATAGGAGAGCAGATAAAACCAACTAAACTGGGCTTATCCCATTAAATGTCACAAAATCTCTGAGGTAAGTATTTTTCATACTTTTTTGTGTATAAAATATTGACATTCATAGATGCCTCGATGAGCAAACGAAGAGAGTAAGCTCTTAACACACAATTGCCATGGATAACGTGGGAAAGAAATGAGGCAATAAACCAAGAGCTACTGGACATGAACACCTATATAATTACCCACTGTATTAGTATACCCTGGAGTGATACAATATGATTAACAGTGAATAAACAGTTTGAGAAGAATTTAAAGTCTTATTGGTGGCTTTTAATCAAGTTTTCCTTTTTTTACCTCCAGCCTAAGGCATGTTTTCCTTCTCATCAACTGATGAAATTTTGGACAACTTAGAGGAAAACAGCAAATCTGAAGAAGCTCTTTAAAGAAAATAACTTTCAACCTGTATTCTCACATTGGTTCTATCTTTATAATGGCCTATGGGGAAACATCCATGTTTCCAGTTATTCTATGCATAGAGCTATACTTATTGAATAGATTGAACATCTTTAAATTTTGATCATCTTTAAAAATTTTAAGGGTAAAGGTAAAGGCCCTCCCGTTGATCGTCGATTTGCTCGAGCGGGCCCAGTAACGTCTCCATTGGAGACTTTGTTGTTACTGTGTCTGGCATATCGAATACTCTCGGAAGCTTGCCGGGCTCTCCAAGAGGGGCGGAGGAATCGAACTCGGGTGGGCCATGTTGGCCGCTTGTAAGGCGAACGACCTACCCGCTGTGCAATTTTAAACATTTTCTTTGACCATGATAACTAGCCAGTATATTTTTATAAAATTATCTTCATGATGTTAATAAATACGCCTTGCCCAGTTTTTTGGAAAGCTCCGAGTGTATTTCATTTTCTTAGATTTGTAGAGTTTTGAGTAATCATCGGCAACAAAAAGGAGAGAAAATGTAATTTCAGGAAGTAAAAAATATTAAAAAAAAGACATGTAAAATGTCATCATAATTTATGCAACTACAAGTAGTTTCATATTTCTAGAAAAAAAAGTTTGTTTGTAAATAAAAGAGATTAGAATAGTGTAATTAAACCTGTTTCATATTTCAAATGTAAAACTATTACCAAAAGCCTAACTGATAATGCATAAAAGAATGGTATTCTTTATAAAGCAACAAAATATGAGATTAATACCTAAGAATAGCTGAGATCAACACCAGGAGGATTACTCCATAGCTTAGAGGCCAGCCGGGTATTCTAGGGGAAAGGGCAGTTCAGATAGAGAAGGGAGCACCAAATAAAGGGTGTTTGGAGGATCCTCCCAGGAGGGGAAATGCATGTTGAAAGTAGACTATAGACTGAACATGACTGCCACTCAATGCCTCTTTTGCAGACCACAACACCCAAAAGGAGAGAGAGAACAAAGGGGAATGCCCTGCCACAGAGGCAGGGTGGGAGGGGAGGTGGGGGGGATATTATCCATGGTGGTGGAAAATGGGCACTGGTGGAGGGATGGGTATTTGACCATTGTATGACCAAAACCCAAGCACAAGGATTTGTAAATCTACAACTATACCTCATGATGCTTCACTAATAAAAAAAAATGGTATTCTTAGCCATTTATAGACACATTTGCCCCTTAAAGTATAAGAAGGTTTGGGGCTGGAGTGATAGCACAGCGGGTAGGGTGTTTGCCTTACATGAAGCTGACCCGGGTTCGATTCCCAGCATCCCATATGGTCCCCTGAGCACTGCCAGAAGTGATTCCTGAGTGCAAAGTCAGGAGTTAACACCTGAGCATCACCAGGTATGACCTAAAAAGCAAAAAAAAAAAGTAAGAAGGTTTGAGGATAACAATGATAGTTGGAAGTGACCTTTCTGGATAGTAAATGAGTGGTGAGAGTAGGTAAACGTATATACATGATTATCTGTCAGTACCTACATTGCAAACTATAATGCCCAGACGTGGGGGGGGGGGAACAGAGAGAGAGAGAGAGAGAGAGAGAGAGAGAGAGAGAGAGAGAGAGAGAGAGAGAGAGAGAGGTGCCTGCCATAGAGGCATGGAGGATGGGGGTGGTAGCAGTAGGGAAATTGGGGACATTGGTTGTGGGAAATGTACACTGGTGAAAGGACAGGTATTGGAACATTTTATATATGAAACCCAATTATGAACAACTTTGTAACTGTGCATCTCACAGTGATTCAATTAATTTTTTTAAATATCAATCCCAATTAGTTGAAAATCTGTTTAACTTTCAATTCACTCAAATCTTTACTACTTCCTTGTTGACTGGAAGATTGCCAATAACAAAAAGAGCCACTAATCAATTTTAAAATATATGTTATATACTGTATTTTTGGGCTGGAGAGATAGCATAGCAGGTAGGATGTTTACCTTGCATGCAACCGACCCGGGTTGGATTCTTCTGCCCCTCTTGGAGAGCCCAGCAAGCTACCCAGAGTATCTCACCCGCACGGCAAAGCCTGCCAAGCTCCACATGACATATTCAATATGCCAAAAACAGTAACAACAAGTCTCACAATGGAGATGTTACTGGTGCCCACTTGAGGGAATCAATGAACAACAGGAAAACAGTGCTACAGTGCTATACTGTATTCTTGGCAAGCAAATCGGTGAACAACAAGAGGACAGTGACAGTGACTATATTTTTACATTGAAGAAAACAAGAAAAAATGTTCTTATGAATTTCGTAAAACAAAATGCATTTACAGTACTGTGCTGTATTAATAAATGACATAAATGCGTATAATCTGTTAACATGTTGTTCAGTGACTGATTGCATTTTTTCTAAATTCTACCTCCTTTTTCATATTCTGTCACCTAAAACTCTAGAGTTCTCAATCTTGTGTGACAATTACTAGAATTACTTCAAAACTTTTTGTGCCTTCTTTGGAGTGGTAGGAGTTGGGGGATGTCATACCTGGCAATGCTCAGGAGTCACTCCTGGGTCTGCAGTCAGGGATTACTTCTGGTGGTGCTCAGGGGACTACATAGGATGCTGATGATAGAATCTAGGTCAGCCTCATACATGGGAAATGCTCTACCCCCTTAACTATTCACTCCAGTTCCTGTAAGTCTTTTTAAAGCATTCATTTATTGATACACAAGTTGGTAAAATGTTTTAATTGTTCTGATAGAGATACAATATTAGATATTTGAATAAAATATACATGCACTATATTTTTGTTGCATTCACTATACGTTTAAAATTTTCTGTTCATACAATCCCATTATATCATAGGTGCTTTTCTACCTTCCTAGGTATAGTCAAATCATTTGATGAATACATTTGTTTTAATGTGCCAGTGATAGAAAGTTTGTTCAAAGTACATTTTATTTACAGAAAATTTCTGAAAATATTATTTCTTTGCTACATGAATGAAAAAAGTTACTAATATCATCACCTTTTTTGCTGTAGTGCTAAGATTCATGTAATTATACTTAGTGAAGCAGATATATGAGAGCAAATGAGATCCTTGATTCACTCCTTAATAAAAGTAAAGTAAAAGTAAAGGCCCTCCCATTGATCATCAATTTGCTCAAGTGGGCCCAGTAACATCTCTGCTGAAGACTTTGTTGTTACTGTGTTTGGCATATCGAATACGTCACGGGGAGCTTGCCAGGCCCTGCCGTGCGGGCAAGATACTCTCGGTAGCTTGCCGGGCTCTCCAAGAGGGGAGGAGGAATCGAACTCGGGTCGGCCATGTTGGCTGCATGCAAGGCAAACGCCCTACCGCTGTGCTATCGCTCCAGCCCTTAATATTGCCTATTAAAGTCTGTCCACTTGTTATTAACTTGAGCTCTCTTAGAAATTTAGAATTTTCCCTATAGGTGATAGTAGCCACAAAAAGGCCAATAGCTGGAAAAATTAGCAGTGCTGGACTAAAGTTCACCAAAAAAAGCCTCTCACAGCTAACTCTGTATTTGGATCATCTTGAATATCTCTCCATAGATTAAAAAATTATTTTTAACTGCTTATTAAACAATATCTTCTTATATTCTCTCTTTATATTCTTTTTAGAGGCTTCCAGAAAAGCAATTGGCTAATAAATTACAAAAATTCCAGCTTTGACTAAGACTGGAATTAAGTCTCCCTTAGATGAATTGATCTATATCAATATTTCATTCTGTTATACTTCAGTTAAAACAGAAATCCCATTTTTCTAAACTTTGTATCCTTAAATCCTGCAACAGGAGCCATTTCTTAGTAAGTGTTCAATAATTGTTAACTGAATGATTTTGAATTAATTTAGAGGCTCATAAAAAAAGTGCAGCATAAAAGAGCAAAAACTGTCATATGTAGGAAGTGCTAATAGTTTTTTTTTTCTTTCCTTATTGCAACATATAAGGCAGTTTCAATATTACTTTGTTTTTCAGTAAAAATGTGTAAGGAGACTTAGGTATTAAATTATTAGAATAGAAAACTAAAGTCGACCCAGAACTCAAGATTTCCAAAAGTGTGAACTGCAAATATAACATTTCATTTCCAATTTGAATATGAATCTCATTGAGTTAGGAAATCTACTTCCCCTCATCTTAGTACTACTTATGACTATTTTTATTAACACAATTCAATAGAAGTAAAGCGAGATTACAACTAAGGTTTAGAGCCAGACTTTCAGGTTTTCCATTTGAGTTCCTTAGAACATTTTCTCCCAGGCTGTCCCTCTTTGGAACCCAGATACAGTGCCATGAAAAACTAAAGATAACTTGATAGTACTACCTGAGCTATAATAGATCAGTCAATATTATTGCCTTGGTATATCAGTAAGCAATCTTGAATATCCAACCTAGTTTGACCAAGAGCTTACTGAAGTTGCAGCCAATCTCTGACTACAAACACAAAGTTGAATCCACTAAAACTATTATGATATATTAGAACTATGAAAGATAATATTAAATTTCTATTTTAAACTAGTAAGACTTAGATGGCATGTTATATAGAATAGAAATATGTTACCAGAAGTGAGGAGAGTTATTACAACAATAATAAAAACTTATATTGGTTTTGGGAGCAGGTTATACATGAGATCAAGTAAAGCTGATCCACTTAATGTTATGCAATAGACTTAGGCATTGCAAGAGTACTAAAGAAAATATTAGTGGTGTTTAGTAAGAAAATAAACATTGTTATAGAGTGGCAGAAATTTTAGTTAAACTATGGTCATCAGTGGTGAGAAAACAAGAAATGGACCTAATGAATTAATAGATTTTTGCAAGGGAGATTTTCAGAAAAAAAAAAGTTGAGCATGTCAACTAGTATATTTATTTATATATGGTAAATAATATAGAAAAATATTAGTTATTTTTCAAAGAAACAAGATTTAGCAATAATTGAGAAGAATTATAAAGTATAAAAGATTTACTATGTTCAAAAATAAAACTATTTGTAATTAGCTGTCTCTCCAAATTAAAAAGATTCCCAAAGTTAAAAAAAAGGGAGGGGCTCAAGTTAAAGATCACCTCAAAGGTAATGATGTAAAACCCTTTCTTAAGACTTCAGGAAAAAATTAAAGGTATGCTCATAAACTCTTTCAAGAAGACAAAAGGTCTTCTAATAATTGTAAGTACATAATTACATGACACCTTTATGTTCAATCGAAATTTTAAAAGGAGTATACATCTTAAATAAATGTGTGTATGTATACTTTCTCCAATGGAATAAATCACAATAAATTTTCATAGGAAATTTACGAAGTTTAAGAGAAACATTGGAAACAGTAAAATCAGATTGAATTTACTTCCAAAGTGTGGAGAGAGATAGGTCAATAAGAAAAGGGACTTTGGGTCTTAATCTTATATGAACAGAAATCATATTAAAGAACTGTATCTTGCAGGTGTAATTCCTTTTTTCTTTTCTATCAGAAGGGATTACTGAGAATAACTAGAGGACAGAGTCAAAAGACCAGATGGCATAGCCAAAAGTTACAAAAAAAAACAATTTCCAGAAAGTAAAACAACACTAACTAAGGAAGTGATGATTTTTGCGGAACTAAATTCCTAAACTGTCTTAGAACAGTGATAACTATATACCTGTTTCTTATTCCCCAAATTAAATGAAAGTAACAACCATCATTAATGAATGTTCAGAGAAAAGATCGCTGTCTAATAGTTTATCATCTAAATTAAAGAATTTAGATCAAGATAAACTATTCCAAGTACATCTATTTAACATTATATTGAGGGTGATAGTCTAGATACAAGACAAGAAAAATCAATAAGGCTACAGAGTATAGAGGAGAAATGTAAAATTATCCCACTTGAGAGAATATAATCACAATGTGAAAAAATCGTAATAAAGCTGTGAAGAACATTAACATAACTAATAAGTAAATATCAGAAAGTCACAGGATGTATGGTCAGTATACAAGATTTATATACAGTATTGTGGGATATCACCAAAATAGAGGAATCTCTATGGATTCATTTCTACAGAAAAGTAAGTAAAGTAGCAAAAATGGTCAGTGTCAACGTTTTCAGTGCTGATGAACCTAGCAACATCTCCTACTAAGGGATTGATTCATGAAGAAATAAGCTGTTTCCTCAAGAAGAAAGCAGGGTGAAATTTGAAATTCCCAATACTTGTCAGTAGCATCTGAAAGGACAGCAGTCCAGACTTTACACGGAAATCACTTTGTATCAGCAGAAGTTGTATCAGTGAACTTCAAGTTTAAGGGACAGTGATTGTCTTTTTCAACCATTTTTATATTTTCTTGAAGGACTATCCCAAGGGTTTCTTCACGTTGCCTTAACTCAAGATGTTCTCAGTGATGGAGAGGTTCTCCCAGTGGCATAAATGAAAGCTTTCAAATGCATAATACTGACTATAACAGACTGCAGCAAGGGACAGTATTCACTATTCTTGACAGGCAACAGACAGATCAAAAAGCCTAGAAAGGAAGACACTAGGAAAGATACTTCATGAGTTATGTGGCTACAACTTTTAAATATTGTATGCCATGTATACCAGATATTGGAAAGGCTGCACGTATACGCATAGCTAATTGCCTGTCCAGAGTATACCTGAGAAAGACATTGAACCCCAGCAAAACGTCTTGGTCTGTGCTACTCGGACTTGAAAGCTAAGCCAGAGTTGTAAATGAGCTGGCTAAGGGTTGAAAGAGTGTCCTAAAAAAGAGCAATTCTACACGAAGCAGTTTTTTCCCTTTTATTTTTCTATTTCTTTCCTTTTGCTCTTTTCAATTTTACTCCAGTAATTGAAAGAAACTTTCAAAACACTGACTACTAAACTAATGGAACAGAGTTGACTAACCACATACAGCGAAGAGTAAACACTTGATGGAACTGGTTCCAAAAATTCAATAAACTGTAATGAGCAGCAACAATAATCCACAGGGAAGGAAGAGAATCTGATTTCCAGAGCAGTCACAGAGGAGTATTCAATATGTCTCATTTCTCATATAAAATTATAAATTCCTCTCAAGCTTTCAAGACACACAAAGAAACAAAGGACGTATGATCCGTTCATGAGAAGAAAGGATGGACTATGGTCTATAAGAAAGACTATAGTACATTAGGCATAAAGACAGATATTCTAAATCAGCTGTCCTAAATATGTTCAAACATCTAAAGAGCTGGTAAAACATTATTTCTGGGTGTGTCTGTGAGGGTGTTTCCAGAAGAGATTAGTGTCTGAATCAGTAGACTTAGTAAGAGAATCCACCCTTGCCAATGTGGGCAGGTACCATCAGATCTCTTGAGGGCTGATTAAAACAGAAAGAGGAGAAATTTTATCTCTTTTCTTGAGTTAAGACATTCATATTTTCCTTCTTAGGAAATCAGAGCTCCTATTTTTCTGACCATTTTGGTTTTTATTCTTTTTGGGGGATTTGGATTTGGAGTCACACCCAGCAGTGCTCAGGTCTTACTACTGGTTTGGTGCTCAAGGATCACTCCTGGCAGGGATCAGGGGATTCTATCGGGTGCCAGAGATCAAACCAGACTTGTTTACTTGCAAGGTAATGGTCCTAACAACTATATTATCTTTCCAGTCCCTGGTTCTTTGTGCTTTTAACTCTTGAGATTTATAGCCATACTGCCTCTGTCTTTACCTTCTTAAGTCTAGTTGTGGACTGAATGATACCAGTAGCTTTTGCAGATTCTTAGTTTATAGGCAGCAGTGTGGACATTTTGGTCTTCATAACCTCACAAGGCAATTTTATTTTATACACACACATACACACACAAACACAAACACACAAAAAACACACCATTAGTTGTATTTTTCTGGACAACCCTGACTGAAACAATGATAATAGACATTCTCCAAAGACAAATGACAAAAAAATGGATAAACAAAGGTTCAATTTTATGATCATAGTAAAATCAAATCAAAGCTATGATACACAAGTTCATACCCAGGAAGATAACTATAATAAAAGGAAATAGAAAATAAATTTTGTTAACTGTGTGAATTAATCTCAACCTTTCTACATTAATCTCAGGAATATAGTCCAGTTTGTCCAAAAAGCAGTTTAGCATCATCTAAAGGAGTTAAATGTAGAATTACCATGTGAATTGGCAATTCTACTCTTAGTAATTAGACCATATACTTGAAAATATATGGTCTAATTGAAAATTACACACTTAAATTTTTCTCTTAGAACTATTCATGATGCTAAAAATGAAACTAACACAATATACACCAAATGGACTAACACAGTATACACCAAATGATGACTGGTTGAATAAAATATGGTCTGTGTATCCAAGAAGTTATTTTTCATAAAAATAAAATTATGTTTCACCTTGAAAAAATTAGGTGAAGTGATATAAACAGGCCCACACCACAACTCCTTCCTGAGCTTCTGCCTGCAACTTTGCAGTCCCAGGTAAGGCCTGCCTTCAACTGACCTCTCTGGAGCTAATCTGGAACAGGAAGTGGAGCCCCTCCTTCCAATTAGCTTCCAGCAGCCTTCACACCCAACCTGCCCACACAACATACCCTGAAATTGTTGATCTAGCCAACAATTTACAATCAGCCTATAGACACTCTTCCTGTAAACTGGTGAACACGCGCAGGGAAGAAAGACTGCAAGCCCAGCCTAATATCTCAGAATATTCCAGGGCCTCTAATCATGAAGTCTCACCACAGCACAGCAAGAACACGAGAAAAGCAAAGAGGAAAACAATAGAAGTCCAATAAGCTTAATAAGTGGAAACAATATCACCAAATACATAAACAACATCAATAAACTCTCAGTGTCTTGAGTTACATATAATGAGGTTGTTTATAAGTTCGAAGTTCAAATTACAGCACAGTAGTCAGATAAGCACAAGAAATTGCTATCAAAAATTTTAAAGAACCGCCTCAGTCATAAATGACAGAAATGAAGAACATGATAGGTGATATTTTAAAATAGTCACTAGAAACTCTGAGTAGCAGAATAATAGAAGCTGAGCAAAAAATTGAGGAACTTTAATAATTGCCCAGATTCACCGATTACAGCCACCAAGATCCAAGAGGCCCAAAGGATACCAGTAAAGTTAGAATCAACTAGGCAATACCATTTCTGGGAATATACCCCCGGTCACAAAGACACAGAGCAGAAATGCCATCTGCAGTTCTATGTTTATTGCAACACTGTTCACAATAGGCAGAATCTGGAAACAACCCCAGTGCCTGAGAACAGATGACTGGTTAAAGAAAATATGGTAAATCTACATAATGGAATACTATGAAGCTGTTAGGAAAAATGAAGTCATAAAATTTGCTTATAAATAGATGGACATGGAGAATAATTATGCTGAATGAAATGAGTCAAAACAAGAAGGATAGACATAGAATGATTGCACTCATTTGTGAGATATTAAAAAACATAGTATGAGACTAATACTCAAGGACAGTAGAAACAAGGGCTAGAAGAATTGGTCCACAGATGGAAGCCTGTCTCAAGTGCTGGGGAAGAAGGCAGTTGGGAAGGAGAAGGAACCACTGTAACAATGATAGTCGAAAATGATCAATCTGGATAAGAACTGCATGCTGAAAGTAGGTAAAGGACCAGACATGATAACCTCTCATTACCTGTATTGGAAACCGTAATGCCCAAAAGGAGGGATAGAGAAACAGAGAGGAAGAAGAAAAGCACCTTCTATAGAGGCATACTGTGGCGGAGGTGGGAGAGGGGATGTTGGGAGGTTTACTTGGGACATTGGTGGTGGGATATGTACAGTTGTGGAAGGGTGGGCGATGGAACATTGTATGACTGAAACCTGATCATGAAGAGCTTTGTAACTGTGTATCTCACAGTGATTTAATTAATAATAAAAAATATAAATTTTTTTAAAAGAAAACAGAATCAACTAGGAAAACTCCAGTACACATTATACTCAAAACGACAAAATCCGAAGATAGAATACTTGAAGCAGCAATGTCATAAAAGGAACTTACATACAAAGGAAAGCCCATAAGATGTACAGCAGATATATCAAATTAAATTGTGAAACAGAAGAGCATAGCGGGATATAGTACAAAAATTCAATGACACGAATCCCTCATCAAGATCACTCTATCCAGCTAGATTATCTTCCAGATTTTTTTTTATAATTTATTTATTTATTGAATCCCTGTGGGAAAAGTTACAAAGCTTTCAGGTTTAGGTCTCAGTCATGCAAATATCAAACACATTTCCCTTTACCAATACTTATTTTTTACCACAAACCCCAATAAAACCCCACCTCCCACCCCTCCCAATGCCTGTGAGGCAGATGAGTTCTAGTTAACACTCTATCTACTTTGACTAGATTCATTGTTTCGATAAAAGATGCACCATTATTATTTAGAGTTTACCCCCCAAATCAGACCTGCTGAAAAAGCATTGTGAAATGATTTGCTTTCTACAGCTGGGTTCAAGAATTAAATGTTGTTCAAGAATTAAATGGCTATCGCGGCCACGCGGTTTTGGATTTCTGCTATTTTACTTATTAACCCTGGAAGTATTTCTACTAAAAGTCAGATAATTAAGAGATTGGTTTCTGTGCTTTGGAGTCGTGGCCATGCTGGAGAGCCACTCGTGGGGGGCAACTGGTGACCTCTGTAGGGCGTGAAGGATGGGCCGGAACGCCCCCCTTCCCATGAGGTTTTCGTCGCCCCCAGACCCCCGGCCCATACCTGCTGTCCACAAGGCTCCCATGCGGCCGCCATCTTTCTTTCCAGAGAGGAGAGGGTGAATAGAGCAACACCCTTTCCCCTCCGGGCAGGCATGATGGTGTGGATTAACGCATAGTCTGTTCGCTTTTCTGCCCCAAGCTGCTGGTTTTCTGCATTAAGTCCCTGTGCTTCTCCAGCCATGCCAGAGAGCTGCTCGTGGGGGGAAACTGGTGACCTCAGTAGGGCTATCTTCCAGATTTGAAGGAACAATACAGAGCTTAATGGACAGACAACAGCCTTAAAAACAACTTTATAAGAAGTGTTTAAAGAGCTTCTCTAGGGGGCTGGAGCAATAGCACAGAGGGTAGGGCATTTGCCTTGCACGCAGCAGACTCGGTTTCAATTCTCAGCATTCCATATGGTCCCCTGAGCACCGCCAGGGGTGATTCCTGAGTGCAGAACCAGGAGTAATCCCTGTGCCTCGCCAGGTGTGACCCAAAAAGCAAAACATAAATAAATAAATAAATAAATAAATAAATAAATAAAAAATAAAGAGCTTCTCTAAAGGACAGGAAAAACTTCCCAACGTAGCATTGAGTTAGGCACTCACTAATGGTTCATATGGTTGCCCTCTACTAGATTAAGAAAGATACATTTACTCCTGGCTTGCTAAGGGATTTTACACATTTTCATAGTGATTTCATGTCTTGATTATGTTGATTAAAATCACTTAGCAATCAATTATCATAAATTAACTTTTATTGATCTATTTTCTGAATAATTCCATTTGCCGTTTCCTTAAGTTTTATTGGAGTAAGTAATATGAAATAAATTTGCTACATGCCTGCAGGGGGTGGTGGTGGCGGGGTGGCACTGGGAGGCTGGGAGGTGGAAGGGAGCTTCGGGACACAGGTGGAGGGAAAGGAACATTGTGGTAGGATTGCTGTTGGAACCTTGGATACCTGAAGTGACCCTATTATGAAGGACTCTATTATAATTCAGTTTCTTAACAATTTTTTTAAGGTTAGGCTAAGTGAAAGATTTCATACTGATGAATTACATATCAAGTTATTCCATGCCAATTAAGTATTCAGGGATTCCATGTAAATGGAATATCCAGAATAGGTAAATCCATAAAGACAAAAATTCATAGTCAGTTTTACAGACTTAAATGGGGGAAATGCAGAGTGTCTCCTAGATAGAAACAGAATTTCTGTGTTGGCAATAATGACAAAAATGGAAAAAATTATCTGGTTTTAGATATAGGTAGAGGTGATAGATGCAGAACATTGAAAATGCACTAAATTTGATGAGATGTGCATATTTTAATGATTAACTTTGTTATTGAAAATTTCCTTAAAACATTAATGTCATTGCTACAATCACGATCACGATCAAGATCATCCTGTTGTTCATCAATTGCCTCGAGCAGGCACCAGTAATATCTCCTTCGTCATAACCCTGAGATTTTAAAGTGCTATATTCAAGGCCCTTTCAGGGTTAGAAGAATGAGACCCATCATTGTTACTGGTATTTGGCATATTGGGTACGCCACAGGGAGTTTGCCAGACTCTGCCGTGTGAGCAGGTTGCATTCGGTAGCCTGCCAGGTTGTCCAAAGTAAGAAAGAGATAAGATGTCATGCTGCCGCTAATGTGGCGGCATGCTTCCGGGAGCTGGGTTTTATAGTCTCTGGGTCTTGGCCGTTGATGGGATTACATGGCGCTGGCGGGGGGTGGGGTGGGGTGGGGTGTCAGTTGGTGGGTGTGACCCCTGCCTACTGGAAGATGGAGGATCTGGGTGGAGGATGTTCAGCCCTCATCCGAGAAGGCTTGGAGATCTCATCCCCGGGACTGGGTATGCCTTTGTTCCTCTACTGGTACCTTCATGCTTGTGGAGAGTGGTCTCAGCATGGTTGTGGCTGGTTCTGGAGGTCTTCAGCTGCAGGAGCTCTGCTTGGGGTGGGGAGGGAAACTCAACCCGCCCCCCTCCAAGGGGCTCCAGTGAGGACAGCCAGGAGCGGGGACAGGAGACTCTGCTACAATCAAACCACTAAAAATCAAAAAGCTTAAGTATAATGTGCACAGTAAAATCAGAAATGTGAAGTAAAATATCAATGTTATAAATATAAACAAACCTTCTGAAAATTATAAATGGTGCTTTTTAATGTTTTAAAATATAAAAATAAGCCGAGTTACCATATGTTCTTGTATCAGAAGACTCAGATGCTGTTAAATTGATTTATAGATTAAACGCAATCTCAATCAGCATCATACCATGCTTAGTTTTACTTCCTGAATGGTAAAATAAAGAGTTCTGGAATTCACTACAAAGTAAAGTAACTATATTTGGTGAAAATGTACAAAGATAACCATTGAAGTCCACGAAAATAATTGTATTTATTTATTTATTTATTTTATTGAATCACTGTGAGATGCACAGTTACAAAGCTTTCGTGATCTGGTGTCAGTCATACAATGTTCCACCAACCATCCCTTCACCAGTGTACATTCCCCACCACCAATGGCCCCAGTATCCCTCCCACTACTCCCCTCCCCCACCCCCACTCCCAGCCTGCCTCTATGACAGGTACTTTTCTTTTTTCTCTCTCTTTCTCCTTTTGGCTTCATGGTTTGCAATACAGATACTGAGAGGTCACCATGTTTGTCCTTTACCTACTTTCATGAAAATAATTTTAAAAGCCTGCATCAAACAAAGAAATTTATTTGAGAAATATATATTTATTGAAGGACTTTTTTTTTAATTTGCAAAGCAAAGCAAGTGTGTGTCATGACCTGTTTCCTTCTTCCTTTGTGCCTACTAAGTACAATTGAGCTCCACTTTAATTAGATGCCAAAAAAGATAACTCTGTCCTTGTTCCCCAGTTGAGAGTTTTAAATTTTTCTCATGGTGGGCAAGTCATGAGAATTTCTCATGTCTCCTTTATATGTAAAACAGAAGTTATGATCCAAACGTGGCCAAATCTTCAGGGGTTTCCTTCTACCACTCAGTCCAAATTGGGTTTCTACCAATTTGGTAGATGTAGAGAGAGGTCAGTCAGAAAGGGATAGATCAGGCACAATAACTGTAATTCATGATCCCCAGATTATCATTCCCCAGTTTCATAATAAATAAGATTTCTTGCAAGGAGAAGCAAAGTAAAGGTAGTAAAGGATACCACCACTCAGGAAAGTTCTGAGTCTCAAGGTCTCTACCTGTGCCTCTGATAGTCTTCCCAGGATGGGGAAGGAAGCCCAGAAAAACAAGGGCTCTGAAATTCCCCAAAGAAAATTGTTCTGTGCAAGATAGAGGATACCAGCAACATAAGTGGCAGTCTTGAAAACAGTGGGGATTTTGATGGTAAAATATGAAAAGGAAGCTTGTCAACTTAAAAGCTCAACCTTAGGGCAATTAGTTTATCAGAGTACCGGAGAAATCGTTAGGGGTACTCCTCCTTATATCAGAAACTTTCCAAGACTGTCCTTAAAAATTATTTCGACAAAGGACTCAGATTTAATAGGAACAGACTATTATGGAATCATTTGTGCCCTGGGGTATGGTTGAATGAACATAGAAGCTAGGCAGAAAAAAGTGGAGGCTAACAGCTGGTTCTGATACTAAGAAAAGAGTATAGTCTAATAAAGACATTAGGCAGAACAGTCAAAATAACGTTGTTAAAACCAGTGTCAACTTCCGTAACTGTGTTCATGACAAATACCTTATCTTCTTAGAAGAGGCCATAGGAACTCCACACTACAGAGGAACTAGACATCACCAAATACACAAACAAACAACAAACACACCCCAGATGAAGTCAGTATCCAAATTTACTCCAACTTACATTTGAAAAAACTGATCTTTGACAAAACGTTATGTTATTCAAACAATGGGCAAGTGTTACTTACACAAAGCAATAACAAAAAAAAAATACTTGTGAGAGTGTCCTGCTGTTGGATTTAACAAACACTTCTAAGCAGTAATTGCACTATGTTCAAAGAAATAACAGAAATAATGTATAGAAAAAAATTTTTTTAAGTTTGATGATCACGACCATCTTGCTATTCGTCGATTGCCTCGAGCAGGCCCCAGTAATGTCTCCTTCGTCCTAGCCCTGAGATTTTTAAAAAAGTGCCATATTCAAGGCTCTTTCAGAGTTAGGAGAATAAGACCCATCATTGTGACTGGTATTTGGCATATTGTGTACGCCACGGGGAGTTTGCTAGACTCTGCCTTGTGGGCAGGTTTCATTCAGTAGCCTGCCAGTTTGTCCAAAGTAAGAATGAGATAATAAGATGTCGCGCAGCCACATTTGCAGCCGCGCACTTTAGGGGAGCTGGGTTTTATAGTCTCTAAGTCTCAGTCATTGATGGGATTACACAGCGCCAGGGGACCAGTTGGTGGGTGTGACCCCCGCCTACTGGAATTTGGAGGATCTGGGTGGAGGATGTTCAGCCCCGATCCGAGTAGGCTTAGAGATCTCAGTCCCGGGACCCGCAAGCCTTTGTTCCTCTGCCGGTACCTTCATGTGTGCGGAGAGTGGTCTCAGCATGGTGGTAGCTGGTTCTGGAGGTCTTCGGCTGCTGGAGCCCTGGTCGGGCCGTGGAGGGAAACTCAACCTGCTCCCCTCCAAGGGGCCCTGGTGAGGACAGCCAGGCGCGGGAGCAGGAGACTCTGCAAGTTGTTTGATGATAAGTTTGATGATAACGCCTCACAAAAGAAAACTGTTTTAAAAATTTTTGATTTTAATAAGGATTCTGTGGTTGCAGTACAATTAATGGTTTCCCATGCACATAATCTTAACACTACACCCACTGTGCCTACACCACCTCTCTACCCCGAAGTCTCCACTGCCCCTCCCTTTCAAACCTCCTGCCTTCCATGCATTCAATTATATGGGTCAGTTCTCCCATTACCTTGCCTTTGTATTTTGTTACTACCTTTCTGTGTATTTTTAAGTCCCAAGCATGAGGGACATCGTTCTGTATCTATCCCTTTCTGACTGAACTCACTCAGCATGATATTCCCGTTCATGAATTGGAAGAATCAATATTGTTAAAATGATCATCCTGCCTAAAGTGCTCTACAGATTCAATGCCATATCCATTAAAATTCCAATGACTTTGTTCAAAGATATGGAATAAACTCTACTGAAATTTATATGAAACCATAAAACTCCTCAAGTTGCCAAAGCAATCTGAAGGGGAAAATAAAAACATAGAAGATGGGAGGCATTGCATTTCCT
The DNA here is from genome assembly GCF_029834395.1 of Sorex fumeus. Classification (NCBI taxonomy): domain Eukaryota; kingdom Metazoa; phylum Chordata; class Mammalia; order Eulipotyphla; family Soricidae; genus Sorex; species Sorex fumeus. The sequence continues at coordinate 65,497,396 of NW_026606059.1, forward strand.
AATTTTGAATTATACTACAGAACTGTATAATCAAATAATTATACTACAAAGCTATAATAATCAAAACATATAAAGTAAAACTGCTGACATACAAAAGAAAGCATTATTGCAGTAGGAGAAGAATAACTTGCTATGCACCAGGAACAGGAATAAAATTAGCAGCTAACATTACATCGGAAAAAATAGAAACCTAGAAGGATGGCATATTAAGAGTTCTGAAAGATGGGGCTGGAGAGATAATACAGTAGGTAGGGTGCTTGCTTTGCACAAGGCTGACACAGGTTCAATTCCCATCATCCCATTACGGTCTCTTGTGCGCCTCTAAGAGTAATTCCTGAGTCCAAGTGCAGTTGGGAGTAAGCCTTGAGCATTGTCAAGTGTACATCCAAAAAATTAGAGTTCTGAAAGAAAAAAAACCGACCCCAAAATTCATTGAATGGTTTAAATAATTATACTTAAATGATTTTATATAATCCAAAGCAAATTTCAAAAATGGCACTCAAATGTAATTTCTCCATAGCCTTGTAGAGGTGTGAAAGAATACATAGTTTACAAATACTTTTTTTGGGAATAAAAAAAAGGAGAAGCAACTAGTAAACAAAAAATTAATATATTACAAGCCTTAAAGAAATATTTTTAGCCCTCTGGAAAGAAAGATGGCAGCCGCTTGGGAGCTTTGTGGAAAGACCAGGTATGAGCTGGTCATGATGGGGTGACTGAAACCTCATGGGAAGGGGGGCGTTCCCGGCTCGTCCTTCATGCCCTACCAAGGTCACAAGTTGCCCCCCACGAGCGGCTCTCCGGCACGGCCATTGCTCCAGAGCACAGAAATCAATCCCATAACTATCTGACTCTCAGCGGAAATACTTCCAGGCTTAATAAGTAAAATACCAGAAATCCAAAGTCACGCGGCCGCTATTGCGGCTGCGTGACATTGTTTGATTCTTGTGACCAGCTGTAGAAAACAAATTATTTTACAATGCCTTTTCAGCATGTCTGATTTGGGGGTGTAAACTCTAAATAATAATGGCACATCTTTTGTCAAAATAATGAATCTAGTCAAAGTAGATAGAGTGTTAACTAGAATTCATCTGCCTCACATGCATTGGGAGGGTTGGGGGAGGGTTATTGGGGTTCTTCGTGGTGAAAAATAAATATTGGTAAAGGGAAATGTGTTTGATATTTGCATAACCAAGACTTAAACCTGAAAGCTTTGTAACTTTTCCCACAGTGATTCAATATATAAATAAATTTAAACAAAAAAAATATTTTTATATGGTACTATATGAGCTATGTACCTCATACATGAAGACCATTGCTCACCTTTAAGACAAAGGAACAAATTTATTGAATTCCCCCATTCCTGTATTATGTGACATATTTCCCTCTTTATAAAATTGTTTCTATATCACTGGATTTTAAATAATTTAGTTATGATATAAGTGGTATAGATTTCTTACACAAAATGTGGTTGAATAACTGTGTTTCTAAAATCTGTATTTTTGCATCTTAATCGGATCTTGGAAATATCCACTTATTCATTTATCAATGTTTTTACTTCACATCTTTTTTTTGTCGACCTCTGATCACACTTATGTTAAATATCTCTATGTTATATCATAGTTATTACTCAGTTCAGTTTCAGTCATTTTGTATGTTTGTTTCTATGTTTAATTTTGGATAGTTTCCATTTTTTATGTTTATATATTCATAAATCATTTTTTGCAGTGTCTGCTCTGATCATTATTATATACAATACAATTCACATTTGAGTGATTATAATTTTTATATTTGGGATTCCCATTAATTATTATATCCATTTTTTTAAAAAACTTTTGTCTTTTAGCTATGCCATACCCAGCAGTGCTCAGGGCTCATTCCTGGCTCTATGCTCAGGGATTTCTCCTGAAAAGACTCTGGGGTCTGAAGCCGACTGGATGAAAGGCAAGCACTCTGCCCACTGTACTATTGCTCAGGCGCTTGTATATGCTTCTATATACATAGAATAGGTTCTTAAATGTTACTTCACCTCCGTTGAAGTTGTTACTTCCCAAAGATCCATATAAAATATGGCTTGAGTGTGTATGGATTTTGATTTACACCTATTGATGCTCAGGGTTTACTCAGGTCACTTACCCTGGCAGTGCTCACGGGATCATATACAGTGACAGGTGTAGAACACAGGTTAACTGCTTGCAAGGTGAGTGCCCTAACCCCTTCTAATCTCTCTAACCCAAAATTTGACTTTTCTAAATATGACATCTTTTTCAACATATCAAGAGAGGAATAAGACCATTTTCTGTTCAAACTAAGGAATGTATCTCCTGATATAGTTCTCACTATTTGGACCATTCAGAAAAATCTGACGGAAATGCAGACTAATTGCTTTATTATCCACAGAAAAAGCACTTTAACTGTCTTCTCAGGTGCAAAAAAAAGATATTTCAGTCATTTTATCCTCAATAGCTGTGGTATCTACAGTGCCTACAGCTTGTATCAGATATACAGTTGTTGATCAAATTAATCATATTTTTCCCTGCTTAAATCAGTCCTTCTATTCAATCTTCTATAGGAAAAGAATGAACAAAGGTCTTCATAAGTTGTGTCTTTCAAACAAAATCTTTATAAATCTTTAGGAAGTTCAAAAACATTTGAAGCATTTTAATTTGTTTGTTCTTTCTGTACTTGATGCCAAAGGCATGATATTGCCTGCCTCTACTTGCCTACGTGTAGTAGGCACTTGTATCTGCCTTACGGATGGTGCCAAGAGAGGTGAGAGAAAGCATGAGATGGAAATGTCATTTTAAAACTAGATTGTATCTCTCCAACACAAGTTGGAGTGGTATGGCAGCTCTGCTCCAATTCTCAATATCCTGTGGAAGCTAGGATGGAAAAGAATGTCCTGAAAGTTTGTGGACTCTGTCAGACCTCAGAATCCATAGTGTTTGTTCTTCTCCACTTGAGCCCAAATCTGTATGAACCATTTTGTTCCCAGAAGCAACTGTAATGCTAGTAAAGATATTCAGGAGCTTGATACTTAATGAAGATGTAACAATAACCAAAAAAATGTATTTATATTTGTACAATTGGCATTAGTTGATAAGTATTTGTTTATGTACAACTCTAAGTCACTTAGATTTGTTTATATATATATATATAATATACATACATATGAAACAAAGGAAAGCTAGATAACATTGTTTGTCAATAAGCATTATTATTTTCCAGATGATATGAAAAATTTGATATGAAAAAATTTGAAAAATTTTATACTCTTAAATTTACTATGAAACAAATAATAAGGCCATATATATATATCTCTCTCCATAAAATGGGAGTAGAAAAAAAATACAGGTTTTTCCCTTTCAAAGTATAATCATTTATCTCTCTTAATTCTAAAATCTTTAATGTAAAAATGCATCTAATTAATTTATTCTTAAATTATTAAAACAATATTTAGAATTTCCAATTGGAAAAATATCAATAAGACACAAACCAAATTATATCATTTTATAGCTCATGTCTACAGTATGTGTTTTTTTGTCAGTAGCAATTATTAAACTCATACTTTCTGTTTAATTTTTCCTTGGTTAATTCAGTATGTATTTAAATCTGAGCTATTTTGATGAAAAGAGATTTTCTGGATGGAACATTTTTAGGGTATTGAAATGTCAGCTGTATTTTTAAAAATTGCATTGACACTCTTCCTTTCATACTCTCTTCCTTTCAGTATACTCTTTCTTTCTATACTTTGATCAAAAATTTCTACTTTCATTATATCTTCATTTGACTTATCAATACAGGGGTAATAAATCCGTATGTTTCTTAAGACCATCTCCTAGATGGGTGTGGCTGGCATTCCCTGGCATGGATAGTCTAGTAGATGGCATGCCAAAGTCTTAAGGCTAAAAGTAATTATGCCCAATGTAAGTTAGTTATTCTTTGCCAGTTAAAATTGTCTTTTCAAAGAAGTATTTGAATCTACATACATATAAATTATTTCCAGAACAGAAGTACAAGAAGTACAAGTTAAATGATTTATTCAACACTCAAACACAAGTGAAAGTCAAAACAGTGAATGAGAGTAAAGAAAAATGCGTTGGAATTTTAATGGCTTCTGTAGGTAAGAAATTTACCTTGTTTGAAATGAAAACAGATGGGTCATAGAGTAGGTACTGAACATTGCATATTTCCTGTTTTGTCGTACCCATTTTCTCTATCATCTTTGTTATGTGCTAAGGAAAAAATTGTCTTTGCATGGGAGCTGTGTACTCAACTACATATTTTGTATAAAATTATTTAATTTAGCCAAATGATGTTTCATAATGTTAAATAAAATATTCTCAAACTTTAGTTGTCACATGAGAACATCCCTTCTGGAGTATATTATTATGTTTTCAGTAAGGTATATAAATTTGGTAGTATAGGAGATAATTTGCTACATTTATAAGACATTGAAACCTCTCTATTTTAGTTCAGTATTATTTTAGTTCAGGTAACACTAACCTTCCTGCTAAGGACAATGTGACCTTCTGAAGAACTTTTATTTAGTCCAATTAATACCTAATGCCAACACTTGGTTTTTTGAGCATTTTTTTGGTAACTTTATTAACACTGTTCTTTAAATTACAACAACTATAATAGAACTTTCAAAGTATGCTAAGCCAAGGATCCCTTCTTCTCTGGATCCTTAGAATTTGTGTAAGTTACATTTAATATACCATTAACATGACACAATTATCGCTCTAATTAGATGCAGATGTGACTGACAATTACAAGTGTAGTTTCTCTTCCTTTCAGATCTAGTTTTAACATGTACCCAAATGATATCCCCCCTCTATAAAGTATTCTGAAATCTTTGTTAGGAAATTTCTACCTAAACATTGTAACACTGTGAAAGATGCTGAGTGCCAATATGCTAAAACAGACACAAACACACACACACACACACACACACACAGAGTAAAGTGGACTCATGCATGAGAGCCTTCTCATTATGACCACCAAATAACATCCCCTTGCCTTTGTGTTCACACCCTTGGAAAATTTGCAGGCATTTATGTTCCCACTTAGTGGTTGCTTAGCCAAACTATACATGCTCTTTTCATCTTTTTCATGCAGTATGTTAAACCCTTCTTTCTGATGTTCTCTGAACTCTTTCCAATGCTTCTATATATTTTAAAAATAGCATTCTCCTGTTGACAATATGTCCATTGTTTTCTATTTTAGAAAGCTTTTCATGAAGCCAGAGCAACATACTGGGTTCTTTCGAGAGAGTGTATTTCATGATTGAACATGTAAATCATAGCATGATTATTGCAAATTATCACTTGTCCATGTGACAATGAAGTGATATAGGAAAGAGATTTCTTTTGTTTTCTACCTTTGTGGCTTATAAAACTAGATGATTTTAAAGGTTACACTTATTTCTAAAATTATTTTCTTCCGATTGTATATAAAGGATGCTTCCATGATATCCAATAATGCCTTCCAGATGTTTCTTGGTTAAGATTATTTTATTCTATTTTAAAGATGTCTCGTTTCTATATCATACCTTCCCATTCATATTTCTTTGCCTCATCATTTTATGCAAACTTGAAAATGTTGCGGTTCAGCAATAAAATCCGTACTGTCACTTGATCCATCAAAAGAATTTAAAATTCTATCTTGCTTCCCAGAGGGAAAGAGGATTTTTACTTTATTGTACTTCACATCTACCTAAATGGAATCCAAGTTTTTCTACTTTCCATAACCATTAGAAAAGTACTTTTCTTCTTCATTCCCAAAGAATTCCAAGTTTTTGTCAACTCTGTGTGTGTGTGTGGGAGGGGGGTGCCATTTAAAATTACAAGCTAGGGGCTGTAGTGATAGTACAATGGGTAGGGCTTTTGCCTTGCACATAGCTGACCCAGGTTTGATCCCCAGTATCCCATATGGTGCCCCAAGCAGAGCCAGGAGTGATTCCTGAGTGAAGAGCTAGGAGTAACTACCCCTGAGCATTACCAGTTGTGACCCAAAGAGCCAAAAAAATGTTTAAAAAATAAAATGGCAGGTTAAATTCAAATTTTGAACTAAAAAACTGACAAAAAATAGACTAAAGAACTGGTTAGTCCTTAAGCTGTGTAGTTTTACAACTGTTCATTAATCAACCCTGGTAATTTGTGCAAAGAGAAAATAAGTGAGGATAACAAGGCAAGAGGAGAAGAATTGCTCCTGTGAATACACTGTTAGTGAGTAGGAGGCTGGGACTTTCCTTTTCCTGCAAGAACTAATTTCAGGGATATAAAAGACGGTGGCTGTTCAAGCACCCTGCCTGGAGATGTATAATTATTATTATCATCATCATTACTATTCTGCATTTCCCTAGAAAGAAGGTTGAACCATCATACTTAAATCACTTGACAAATCTCTGTTGATGAAAACAGTTGCCACACATCTCTGCAATAGGCGCGAATGAGTTGGAGACCTCATCTTCCAACTAGGATTCAAAGAGAGTTTATCAAAGAGATCTTGCATTGCAGAGCAAAAGTGAAAAAAATTTTTTTTTATCTGGCAAAATGTGAGAGAAGAGCAGAGTCAAAACATGTCATTGGAAACATTAGGAAGGATCTAGATGGTTTGTGTTACTTATTGTGAGCTGGTGTGGTTGGGAAGGAGTTACCTAATGATAGTTTTGTTTAAAACAAGACAACGGGCCTCAAATGGAGTCACTTATGTTAAGCCTCAAGTCACCAAAGCGACTTAACTTAATTATCGTTTATGTCTATCCTAGAATTGGTTCTTAATCCAATCAATCAGGGATCACCAGATCCACACTGGTTAGGTGATCCGCCAAACAGAGCTGTATGATCCCACTTTTGAAGGAAAGTGGCCACACCACCCGCTTCCGCTCTTGCTGCTTTACTTCCTCCATCCTGTTTCTGTCTGATTTTCAGTTTTTGTCCAGCTCCTTGGAGTGACTTTCTCGCTGGCTACATGGAAGGCTGTCCAATTTGTGAATCATTAAATAAAGTTAATAAAATCTTCAAAATGCATTCGGTTGCATTCGGTTGAATTTTTTTAAAACTTTCTCTCGAATACCTATCTGCAGATGCTTGGTACAGAAAAATAGGACATTCAATTTACTATTGAAATGTCTGGTTTTTATTGGAATGTTTTGGTTACACAGACATAGTCACAATCATTAGTCTTCATGACTAATACTTTTTCAAATCTCAAAAAAAGTAATTCAGAGGTGCAGCGTTTTCCTTCATAGTTGAGAAAATAAATTTAGAATAGCGGGCTAATTTCTGGGGATATTCTCTCTCTTTCCACATAGAAGTTCTATGTGGTTGCCTAAGAAATTTAATTATGAAGTTAAAAATATTTTCTCTGCCTTTCATCTGCGTGTGTGTTTGTGTGAGTGTGTGTGTGTGTGTGTGTGTGTGTGCGCACGCGCACGTGTGCACATGTGTCTGTGTAAGAATGCTTTTGAGGAGAACCAATGTTTTTCGGGAACATCTTCATGCATATTTTTCTTTCTCCTTTCTATTGATTTCTTTTCCTGTTTTCTCCACCTCTTTCTCCCTCTTTCCTTTTCTCTTGTCTGGTTAAAAAGAACCATGTCAATACTTAAACTATTATGAGCTTCACAGGATATTTAATAATACAGGCCTTGCCAACCTTGCTTCAGTCCCTTGTACCAGAAGGTTCCCTGAGTGTCACCAAGTGCAGTCCTAGAGGCCCCAGAACACTGACGTGGGCTGGGTAATTCCTTAGCACGCTGGGCCTAAGCAGCACCATCTTTGGCACTTGCATTGAATTCTCAGACAATTGCCAGGAGGCATTGCACTTCTCCCAGGCACTGAGCTACAGATCCCTCCAGAAAAGGAGTCTCCGTGTGAAAAGTATCAAAACATGAAATAGATGCATATAAAAGCTTCGAAGTACTTGTTCAAAGTGAGCGCGCTCAAAGTGAAGCAGGGGAGGTCTGACAAAACCACCTCGCCTTCTCTTTCTTTTTTTTCTTTACCAATATCAGTGCCTTGTAGTTAGCCGCTGAGATTCATTTTGCAAGTGTAACTAAATGCATTTCAAGAAGTAAACATACAGAGGACAGTTCTGGAGTTCGTTTTCAAACTAAACAAGCAAACAGGAAGAAATAGGGAAATAGGTAGCAGAATGTAACTTTCTGTAACTTTCTAAACACGTGCACAAAAGAGTAATCTATTATTTGGACAGGGACTGAACAAGTTCATTTGTTCACTTAAGAAAACATGTTTTCTTCATCTGTTCAGATATTTCTGCTAAAAACACATGCCTGGGTGTCACTGTACTATAAAAGCCGACACACTGCTCTTGAAATGGAAACAAACTGCAATCATAGGTCTGAACTGAGAAAAGATTTGTACCTTGCTGCTAAGAAAATCTTCAAGGGCATCATTTCCTGTTTGAGCTCCATTCCAGAGCTGGCTTCTCCTTGAGTTTCCTTATTTACCTTGAGCCACGTCTGAGGCAAGCAGGGGGTCTTTCTGAGCCATGAAACAGGAAAAGTGCATCCCACTCTCCACTCCCAGGTTTTCTGCGTGCCTAGGCAGTAATCCCAAGAACTCTCTCATTACCTCTTCCACACGGGTCGACAGAGAACAGTTTTCCCAGCCCTGTGCTCTCGCTGGTGAGAATAATAGAGGAAGAATTCCAGCAACAGCTCCTGAAAGCTGTGCAGCTACTGGAAGGAGTATGAGACACAGACCTTTTCAGCTTTCCTTGGCCATCATTCTTTACTGTGGTCATCATTCATCGGAACAGTTAACATTATCTTAGCATTAAGACAGACTGACACTTGGCACCACAAACCTTCCACCTGAGGTGTCGACAGAAAGCTGGAGTTGAGGGGGGATCCTCTGGCAGGGAACCTTCCAGAAACTTTTTATCTCTGACATTTGATATTTTTCTTCACACTCACAGTGGCAAATTTGATTCAATCTTTTTTTTTTAATATCGAAAGGTATTAGATAATAATATGTTAACACTGTCACATACGGTAAACTTTAACTTCTGTTTCGAAGATGTTCTTTTTTCTTTCTCGGCTTGCCAGAAAAAAAATATCTAAGTCTTTTTGAAAAGAACAGTTTTTTTTCTACACTTCCAGTCATATTAATGTTCACTGTAACTCTTATTTTCTGATAATGAACGAAAATTTGTTTTAAAAGTATATTAGAAAAAAGTGAGGTTTCTTGACCTCAAAATCTATAATGGAAATGTTACTTTCACTTTCATTTTACTCCTTCACAGTAATACAATTTTAACACTTCTTCTTTCCAAAGATTTACTAATGCAAACTATACACTTTCAGTCTGAATCTTTATCCACCATAAAGTAGCACACAAAGAGTGATGGGATGAGGTTTTCCTGATTCTTCTGGGTGTGTATATTCTTAGCTGTAGAAATCTTGTGGAGCTTGTTTGTTTGAAAGTCAATTTGATAGGATCATAGGCTGGCAAAACATTCTTTGGTGGATGTCTGTGTCTCAAAAAGAGCCCTGTCTAATATATCCTTACAATTGACTGAGAATGAGACTCCACACCCTTCCTTAGAGATTCAATTCATATGTCTCTATCAGCAAATTTTACTAAAAGCCTTACACAAAGAAAGCACTGATAAAATATCCCACTTTATTCTCCTTTGGCTACTTTGAACAGAATTAGGAAGGTCCTTCAGCTTTATTACTTGCAAGCATTTGAATATCATTAAATGTCAACCATACGGATTTTGCAGGTAGCATGACCAAATTTGCTCATTTTGGTCATTAGTACTCCTTTAGACAATTCATAAAAAAAAATGAAACATCCTTGTAGCACAATAATAGATTTAAAAAAATATGAAAAGCATTTGTTGGTAAAATTCTGGCCATTACTAAGTTTATAAGATTTTCTGAATCACCAAACATACACGAATTATTAATATATCTACCAGGCACTTTTCATGTTCCTAGGCTGCACCTGAATCCTATAACTACTGTAATAGTTTATATGTTGTGCTTTGAGATTATAAGGAGAGAACTCTTTCTCAGAGTTGGAAATATTTTAACACAGTAAGTTATGGTTCAAGTTAAGTGATAGTTCTCCATAAGAAAAAGGGAGGAGACAAGAAGGAAAATAATTCGCCTCTACCCCTCCGGATCCTTTTTGGGCTGGTAGAACAATTAAATTATCATCATACTGATTAGTAAGAGAAAATAACAAATATAATTACATACATGGGGACTCTCCATAGATGTTCATTTCAAAGCCAGGGGATTAAGTGGGGGAGTGTGATATATTCCGAGCTAAAGAATGAGAAGCCTGTGGTGTCAGAGGGGGTGGGGGTGGAGGGGTCTTGCATGATGTGAAGAGAATAACTCATGTGACAAAAACCAGATGTTCTGTAATTAGAGGCTAGCACTGCCATAGAGATAGGTTTCTCTGATAGAAAGTTTATCTCTGGTAAAAATTCTAATTCTGGGAAATACCCCTAATTTTCATTCTTCTAGGTAGTTAAAACAATGATAAAATTTTCTCCTGGGCCTACAGGGTCTCCACTGAACTTAACTCAAAAACCTATCTTTCAGAGCTTTATCTGCAAAGGTATGCAATTTAGAAGTAGTAGAGTTAATGAGAAGCTGTTTAATAAGGCTGAAACTTAGGGTATATAAAACAGTTTTTCCAGCTGGGGTGGAAAAGTTAGAGTAAAATCTAAAGCTGAGGATGTCTTGGAATGTTTTTGTCTTTTTTTTGGTTAAACAATATATGTGTTGACTCAAAAAAATCTTGTAACAATGTACTTACTGTGTACTGATAGTATGCTCCCAACAGAATTGTAGTGAATTAAAAAAAAGTGTATGTGGTAAATTTGTATCTTGTGGATGAAAAATAATCAACAAATCTAGTAGATAAACCTGATAGTTAAATCAAAATATTAATATGTGTATAACATGAATTTAGACATTATGCATTTTATGTGTTATGTACATTCATTATATATTCATTATACATTCTATAAAAATTGAAATGCAGTAAAGGAAAAGAATGTAATGGAAAGAGTGGGCAAGGGAAGTTTTCTCTAAGAAAGACAATATTTAAAGCTATTCAATTTATCAATTTGAAGGGAGGCTGTAAGTCTTGTAAAGCATTTAAATTGCATGCGACTGGTTCTGGTTCAATCCCCAGCATTGCCTGTCTTCCGAGCCCTGAGCACAAAGCCAGGAGTAAAGCCAGCTGTGACTCAAAAGCTAACAAACAAAAAAGATTAAAATAATGGTACCCTGCATGATGAGAAAAGAACAAGTTTGATATAGGGAATAATAACTTTTCTGGATGATGAGAGACCATCTTTGAAATTCAAATAGATTGAGGCTTGAAGATTATGTATAAGTCAATCGTCTTCAGGAAGTCCTGGAGAATTGTTGGGGTACTGGGGAAAGTTTCCCGCACCCATCTAGGGTTCTTCTGAAAATGAATAAATTAACATCAGACAAATGAATAGAGGAAAAAAATTCAGCTTAATAACGCATATATGAAGAATTTACATGGCTATATTTTCTAAAGAATATAGAGCAAAACAGGGATATAAATCCTGTGTTACGAGACCCAAGTCATCAAAAAAGAGGAGGGGGTTTCACATGATGAGAAAGTGATGACTTGTATGATAAAATCTTAGCCTCTAGATGTTTGCAGTACCTCAAGACAGGTTTCTTATATATATATATATATATATATATATATATACATATATATGTTTATATATCTTTTTGGAGATTTCCATAAATATAAATAATGTGATTTTTATTTTTTAATATAATTCTCATCCTCAGGTTGACAGTGTCTCTATTGAACTTAGTTTTGCCTAACAATGGAACATATATTGGAAATATGTTAATAAGAACTATTGAACCATTTGATAGGGTGAGTAATGACAGCTTACATTCAGTAAGTTTCTTGGGTTTCGCTTTCTATTGTGTATCTTGAGAAAGATTACTACTCCTCAAACTGTTGTTCTAAATATTTTGTACTTAGTCTAAGTAGTATAACGCAGGAGATAAAGGTTTCAGATTTTTTTTAAATAACAGTTTATAATACCATGTAAGCTTCAGGTGTTGAGCATTAAAATTCATCATCTGCATAGACACTACATTATGATCATTATGACATTATGATCACCACCCAAAGCCTAATTTTCATCCTTCACCACACAACAGACCCTATTTACCACATTTTTCCATCCTTCTCTAGGCTTGCTTTTTGTTAGCCACCATATTTTTCTTCAGAAACTTTTTTTGTGTGAGTATGGGGTGGAGCAGAGAAATGGTACAGTCAATAAAACATTTGCCTAGCATGTGACTGAACCAAGTTTGATCCCTGACAAGGCCAAGAGTCAAGAGTAAGGCCTGAACTCTGACAGGTGTAGCCCCCAAATCAAACAAACAAACAAAAAAACAAACAACAACAAAATTTTATTTTCCTTGTTATTGAAGTTTTTTTAGTGGTTATTTTTCACAACAGTGTGTTTCAAATAAGTGTGTTTCTGTAATCCAAGTAGGATTTAGCTTCCATTTAAACCCAGGCTCATGCACCTCTGAAGAGATGACAAGAACAAATAGATGTTCTCAAGGGGCATTTGGGGCCAAGATGAGTTACCAAAGGAAATATCTTTAATTTCCCGAGATCACTGTTATTTCCACTGTCAAAAGAGTTTTATTTGTTACCTTTTCAGAAATTTCTTTCACAAGGACTGAGTCTTTGTTTTTTTGAAATTCATGTGCCGGGAACAATATTTACCATGTTAAATGTCCTCAAATTTGCACTGCATTTGATTTTATGACTAACCTTCTCTTCTGTCACCTGACATTTGCCAATGAATTTCTGTTCATAACTAAAGCCTTAGACAAAGACTTGACAGATCTTCCCCACAGCAGCACCCTATCCTAAATAAAACAAGTGATGGTTTCCCATATGTTTTATGAAACTGCACACAAGCTGTTTAATTACAGTATGTCTTAGTAGAAGAATTTGAAACTTAAGACTCATGGGGAAAAATGCCATTTCTAGAGTAAAGTCGTTCCCCAGAATTCCCAGGGACTCCTCATACACACAAAATAGAGAAAGATCAATCCCTGCTTCCTTTTATATCATCACAATACCCCTGTGTGTTGGAAACTGGTTCATAGCAAGTAGCCGAGCAGAACCATGGAACATGAACTCCTGTGTGTATGTGTTTAGCGCCAATTTTAGTTTAAGTTCAGCCCAACTTCCTCCTCCTCTATTCTCACTCCGAGGTCAAACTGTAAATCTAGTCCCTGCACTTATGTATTACGCTGCAAACATTTTATCAATAAGATGTAGAGAAATCTACACCTGTATTTTATGACTTGTTGGAGCTTATATTATCAGAAGAGAGCAACAATCTATGATAGTTTAAAATACTTGTTTTGGAAATTGCGGAGATTGAAAAAATCTGAGTTCTCCCTGACAAAGAGCAGGACAGGACAAATGGTGGATGAATTAAAGAGACAGTAAGTTTCCTTTCACACATTTTGCTACTCTGCTCTTCCCATGATCCTCAGTCTGGAAATGAGAGGTGGAACTCTCAAGAATAGGATTTTTATTCAATATTCAAAGTTCTGAAGGCTGGAGCAATAGCACAGCGGGTAGGGTGCTTGCCTTGCACACGGCCAACGCAGGTTTGATTCCTCTGTCCCTCTCAGAGAGCCCGGCAAGCTACCAAGAGTATCCTGCCCTCAAGTCAGAGCCTGGCAAGCTCCCCGTGGTATATTTGATATGCCAAAAACAGTAGCAAGTCTCACAGTTGAGATGTTACTGGTGTCAGCTAGAGCAAATCGATGAAAAGTGGGAGGACAGTGCTAGAGTGTGCTTTATTCAAAGTACTACAGAAGGGGCTGGAGCAATAGCACAGCGGATAGGGTGTTTGCCTTGCACACGGCCAACCTGGGTTCGATTCCGAGCATCCCATATGGTCCTTGAGCACTGCCAGGGGTAATTCCTGAGTGCAGAGCCAGGAGTAACCACTGTGCATCACCGGGTGTGACCCAAAAAGCAAAAAAAAAAAATTACTACAGAAGCGATTTTGCTATCCAAGGACTTTATTGAATCAATCTTTAAAGAATATTAATTAAAGTCAAGAGAGGTTGAATTTAGCCAGTGTCATGGGGCAAAGGTTGCTCCTAGAGAATCGTTAACCTTTTTGACCATATTAAGAATAGAGTCACTTGGCACTTGATCACTTGACATCTCGTTACTCATTGATTTGCTCAATTGGGCGCCAGTAAAGTCTCCATTCATCCCTGTTGTGTGCTAGTGTGGCCCAATGGTGTCTGCTCACTCCAGGAACAGGAAGAGCCTCAAAGATCGTTCAGGGTCTTGATGAAGATGAACGGCCATCTTATAGGTGGGCCGCCACACGATCTTTTGATGTCCCCTGGAATCCAGTCAGTAACAGCTCTAGTCCAGCGGTCATTTCCAAATTGCTTTACGTGTCCAGCCCACCTGATTTTCAATGCCTTGGCAAATGAGACAGCATCCCTGATTCATGACCATCGACAGAGGTCGGAACTCCGATTCTTTCTCTCATTTGAGTGTAGCGTGAAACTCCAAGCATAGCTCTTTCAATTCTTCTTTGGGACACCGAAATAGTGTTCTCATCCTGTTTTAGTAGGGCCAGGTCTCTGAGGTATATCTTAATGCAGAAAGAACAGTGGAGTCGAAGAGATGTGCCCAGAGCCGGAGGTTCTTCATCCTCTTAGCTATTTCTTCAACACTCTTGAAGGCGTTCCAAGCTGCTCTCTTCCTCCTGCGCAACTCAGGTGCCAGGTCATTCATCATATTGGCTTCTCGACCTAAATACACATAACTGTTACATTCGGAGATGTTCGACCCATTGAGAGCCAATGGAATGTCAGGAATGAGAATGTTTCTCATAAAAATTGTCTTCATGAGATTTAGCTGTAGTCCAACCTTTCCACACTCACAGTCGAAGTCAGCCAGCATTTGTGCCGCTTGGCTGATGTTTGGTGTTATTAGAACAATGTCATCTACAAAGCGGAGGTGGTGTAGTTGCCTACCATCTATCTTCACTCCCATTTCTTCCCATTCTAGTCATCGCATGACGTTCCCGAGGGTGGCACTGAAGAGTTTCGGTGAAATGGTATCACCCTGCCGAACCGCTCTCTTGACATCGATAGTCACTTCTTTGTAGAATGGTGAGATCCTGGTAGTGAATCTGTAATACAGCTCACAGAGGATCCTGATGTATTGAAAGACTTGGACTCCAGGCTCAAGAATAGAGTAAAACTGTAAAAGTGTCCTTTTATAACACATCCTGTTTAGTTGCTAAATATAATGAAGTTATTTATAGACTGGGAAACTATTACAGTTTTTATTCCCCTCTGTCTTTATAGTAGATGTATTTAAATTTCTATATTTTGTCATTTGTTCCAGAAATAGTTATTATATGTATAATACATGATGTGGCCAGCAAAGTACTAGGAATAAAGAGATTAAAATTGAAAAAAGAAGAGGTGAAGTCATGAAATTTGCTTAAAAATGGATAGATATGGAGAGTATCATGTTAAATGAAATGAGTCAGAAATGGAAGGACAGACATAGAAGGACTGCACTTATTTGTGGAGTATAAAACAACATAACATGTATCTAAGTAGATACACAGGACAGGAATATTGGTCCATAGCTGGAAACCTGTCTCATGAGCAAAGGGGAGAAGGCAGCTGGAACAGAGAAAGGATCACCAAGAAAATGATAGCCTGAGGGGTTGGAGCAATAGTACAGCAGGTAGGGCATTTGCCTTGCATGCGGCCAACCCAGGTTCGATTCCCAGCATCCCATATGGTGTCTCAAGCACCGCCAGGAGTGATTCCTGAGTGCAGAGCCAGGAGTAACCCCTGAACGTCAGCTGGATGTGACCCAAAAAGCAAAAAAAAAAGAAAAGAAAATGATGGCCTGAGGAACTGGTCAGGATGGGACATGTGTGCTTAAAGTAAGTAATGGACCGAATATGACAACCTCTCAGTAACTGCATTCCAAACCATAATGCCCCAAAGTAGAGAGAGTATGGGGAATATTGTCTGTCATGGAGGCAGGGGGGAGGGTGAGAAATGTGGGGATATACTGGGAATATTCGTGGTGGGGAATGTGCACTGGTGGAGGGATCATTGTGTGATTGTAACCCAAACATGAAAGCTTGTAACTATCTCATGGTGACTCGATAAAATTTAAAAAATGCAAATAAAGTTTAACTCATACAAAAATTTTCCCAACTTCTTTCGGCTGACAAACATGAAGTTAATCATTTTTAATGATCCACCAGTCTTCAATTTAGGATGGAATGGAGAACTTCAGAAAAAAAATGAAGGGAAATAAAAGGAGAGAACATAAGGGGAAAATGTTAATATCATGATAATTTTGTAAAAATATGAAGTTTGTAATTATGAAAATATTTCTCAAAATGATTTAAGCCTACTGGTTGGGCTAGAGATGACTCAACAAATACAGCTCATACTTTGCACTCAGGAAGCCTCCATTTACATGTAGATACAAGCAAACTTAAAATCTATCCCATATTTTCCATGTAAAAAAAACCTTAAAAAAGTTTTTCTACTTGAAAACAATTTTAGAACTAATGGTTGTTCCTTGGGGGAGGAGGAGAGGGAAGTAGTTTCAAAGGTTGGTGTTAATGCCTGTTATATGACAGCCCCAAGTTTATTCCCTAGTACTATGTGAATCCCCAAACAATACAAAGCATAACCTCAATAGCTCCCCTCAACCCCACCCAGAACCACAAAGTGGCCCTCTTAGTAACATCGTATCATCTATCTGGACCATTGAAATGTCTGGCCCCCATAGTCAGGTCCACTAGGACCACGAATGGCTCATAGACCCACTTGAGCAATGCTTGAGAGATTTCTCTTGCCACCCATTTTTTTTTCCCCTAACCCCACAAAAAGACTTGTTACTCAGACTGTAATGCATCAGGTCTCAATAATTCAAGTCTGATTTGGCCCTGAGCAAAGTGCTTTAAATTCATTCAGTCTCTCCCTGGTCTGCAAATTATCAGTAAAATGAAAACAATAGGTGAAAATTATAATAGACCTTGTTGCCTAAAAATCATATAATGACCAAAATAACAAGCTCTTCATGATTTTTTTTAGATTTTTTCCCAGTCAATATTAATGTCACAATACATATAAGTCCCATTTTTCTGTAGTAAAAACTAATCTCTATGTACCCCATTTGTGCCTAGTGTTTTACATGAAAGTCTATCTTTAGGATAGACTCTTGAAAGTGGTCACTTATTGGCCACAGAATAAACCTAGACACCCAGAGGAAAAAGGAATTTGATCCAGGTCCCAAAGTTAATGTGTGATAAAGATAGAATTTGAATCCAGAAAATTTCCACACCAAAACTAGTATTCTTACATTAACTTATGACCAAGAATGTTGCATTTCTATCAGGAGATCATAATTATTACAAAAAAAGTATTGTACTCATGACAGGTACAGGTCTAGTGGCAATAAGATCAAGCTACTACGATTAATATTAGTAACATTAAGAAAATAACACTTCCTCACAGGGGTGATTTTAAATCTGTGTCCATTCAAATTAATTAAAGCAACACCTGTCTAGTTAAAAGAAAAATCAGAGCCAATAACATTGAGCTATCTGGGAATTACTCAATTGAGCATTAAGCTAAAATTTAGAGTCTACTAATATGAATTTTTAGCAGTGTAATATATTACCCAGGTATGTAGGGCTTCTGACAGCAATGTAATTTACATATATTATTTTAATAATCCTCATAATTTTCTGCTGGGAAGGCAAGTAGCAATTATTTCTCAGATTTTTCAGATAGTGAAACAAAAGCTAGGGGAAGAAAAATCCTTTGTGTGCATCTCTCAATAGATCTCAAATTTTATTTTTAACTCACTTTGGGAGCGTTTGCTGTATTTGAGGATGATTATAATCAAATATGTCTATTTTAAGTGAAAAATAGGGATGGCAATTTTAGAAGTGTATTTTGAGTTATAACAAAAATTGAGAAGTAAATCAATTTGTATATTCTTTCTACAACTACAGAAACTATCCAGTGGTACTCTGGCAATTATTTAACTACTACTAACAGTAGTAGTTACTGTTACCAAATAACTCACTTTTGGCATCAACCATTGCATTTAAAGTGATTTAAAATACAAGAATAAGCACATTTAAAGTGATTTAAAATTCCAGAATAAGCACATTAAACAATTAGCTACCAGATTCCTTTATGCCTTATAATGTAAAATGCAACGCGGAGTATTTTCTTAGGATGTTTGTTTGAATCAGGATCACAGTTGTGAAATAAAAACACTATATAGGGGGCAAATAGTGAGCATGGAACTGCACTAATTTTATTCAAAAACTCATCATATGGTTTTTATGAGTTTTCAAACAAACTAGAAAGATGAAAACAAAATGGAAGCAAGGAAATCTGATATCCCTCATGAGTCAGTTTCTGTTTGTCTGATTATGCCAAGTTGTGCTTTATTGCATCTGTGATGAGCAAATGGCAACTTAAGAATACTAATTGGTTGCAGAATTCTCCTATCAGTACTTTACTTAGCAATAAGAGTTTAATTATTTCTGAAATGAATATTGTTACAATTTGATAAGACCAAGACCATTTTGTTAATTTTGCCATGATGAGATACAACAAATTTTAATTTTTGAGAGAAAGGTATGAAAGGTATGAAATTATAATTTTTGAGAGAAATGTATTACTTAAAGGTACACCACACATTTTTCAAAAAATACAGAAAAAGTAGAGCCATACATTCAAGGAGAAGTAGAGCCATACAGTCACCAATTCTAGAAATATTTGATAAGTACTACCGACTATGTTTCAGGACTCTAGCTATTTTCTAAACTGTTTGATGTAAATGTAAACTTAGAAGTGAGATCAATGTTCTGAAGTTACGATTTGGCAATTCTGGGAAGTCTGTGAGACTCTAATCTCCCAGTGAGTAGGAACTGAGCAGACAGTTGAAGGATAAAACATTTTGAGCAAAGGAAATGCTATATCCAACAACCATGTGAGATTTATTACATAGTACACAGGAGAAACTGAATGAAATTTGATTTGCTTGAAGATGCAGCAGAGGGGATAGGTTATGTTGTACAACACAAAACAGCTAATTCAGTTTGAGAGTTTTAACGGAAAATTCTGTTTTCAGTCATAATGGAGGAACAGGGGCTAGATTTATACTCCTGACTTAATGATTAAAGAAAGATAAAATATAAAAGATGAAGTTTTGAGGCTGGTCAACAAACCATGGAACAAAAGTTTCCAGTAAAGGAAACACTAAGTGAGTACTGTATGGACCGGATTACTGCCTACAGAAAGTTTTCAAACTACAACTCAGGGGCAGTGCCTAAAACCAATCAGACTGACGCTTTCAACCTCTGTCAAGTCTGGTTGGCTGCAGAGAAAGAGCCAAATATCACAGACTGTACAAGCATTAGAATCACCAGTGCAGCCTCGAGTGAGGGCGTAGGTTGGTCACTTTTTCAACGCAATATTGCTTCCCTGCCCTGGGTTTGATCACTCTCCATACGGTTCCCTGATCTCCTGGAATGATCCTTGAGTTCAGAGCCAGGAGTAAGCCCTGAGCACTGCTCAGTGGTGCCCCCTTCAATGAAAGAAAGAAGAGAAAAAGAGACAAAGAGGAAAGGAAGGGACTAGGAGGAGAGAGGGGAGGAGGAAATGGGGGAGGGACAGGGGAGGGGAGAGGAGAAGGGAAGGGAGGAAAGAAGGAAGGAAGGAAGGAAGGAAGGAAGGAAGGAAGGAAGGAAGGAAGGAAGGAAGGAAGGAAGGAAGACATTGCACAAAAATGGAAGGCAATTTCAAAATCTATATAACTCTAAAGAAACTACTTAAAGTAAGGAAGCTAATACCAAAAAAGCCTAGGCTAAGTCATATTAAAAGTTTGTAAAAATCACTAATATAGCAGCAGCACAATAAAAGTGCTTTTATGAAAACTTGAGGAACACAGTCAAAATCTCTATGCTATAAATTTTAAAAAAGCAGTTAAAGAAATTTTTTAAAGATAAAACAGACATCTGTTTTTGAATTAGTAGAAATGCTATTGTTGATATTTTATGTACTTGTAATATTGATTAAATTGATTTATATATTCAATGGAATGATAAAAATTTGGAAAAGCTTTACATAGATACAAGATGATTCATTTTTTTTGAAGAAAATTTAATGAATAAGGATAGGTGAAAAATCCAGGAAAGCAAGGAAAAGGTGAAGAACTTAGGCTTTTTCACCTAAGATTTCAAAACTAGTTCTAAATCTATAAAATGGCAAGATGAAAGAACAGACACAAAGATTCATGGGGCAAAATGGAGGGCACAGAAATAAACCCTCAAAAGAGAGTCAACGAAAATTCTACGAAGTCTTGGAGGAAAGTAGAATATACAAAGTATAGCTCTTTCACAAAATAGTAAAGGAACTATTGAATATACAATTACAGAAATAGTAAGTACCACACAATCGTAAGTATAACACAAAAAGTAAATCAATAAGTATCATGAAACTAAGTGTGAAACATAAAACTATAAAAATTTTATATAGAACACTTAAAGTTTGATCTATTAAAGGAAGAACCTGTCAATACAAATCTAAAATAAAATATGTTTAAAATTATGAAAGTCTGTGTAATGCCATCACTAAATACCTATAATAAAAGAATAATAATGTTTCTAATCAATGACCTAAATTCTCCTTAATAAACTGTACTAATATGAAAAAATTAAAGTGAGCAGAAACTAAGAGAACAAAAAATATATAAGAAAAGCAATTAAACCAAAATTACTTCTTGAAAATATTGATAAAAATTGAAAAGATTCTTACCAGATTGATCAAAAATACGTAAATTGCCAGTGTGAGGAATGAGAGGAGGAGAAATTATTATATATTATAGGTATGAAAAAAGAAATAAGATATTATAAAAAGAATAAATTTCACAGCTTAAATAAACTGAAAAGATATAATCTACATTTGCTAAATAAACTTAATTTCTTGTCCCAAACTCTTCCACAACAAAAACTCCTTGCCCAATGGCTTCTTAAACGGACTCTATTGGCTACAGAATAAAACCCAGTTATGCCAACTTGCATAAAGTCTTGTTAACATAGAACAGTAAGAAAAGTTAAATTCCAAATATACTTTAGAATATCAACATTATACAGATATTAAAACCAAATCTATTATAGGAGGAAAAAAACTACAGAAAAACATCCCTTTTAACCCTAGCTGCAAAAATATTTAACACTAACAAACTGATTGTAAGAAAAACACCAGTTATTTTCCTTCAAGAATGCAAGATTGGGGGCCAGAACTGCACATAGTACAGTAAGGAGGTTACTTGCCTTGCACATGGCTGACCTGAGTTCAATTCCTTGCACTCCATATGGTTCCCTGAACCCACCAGAAGTAATCCCTGACTTCAGAACCAGGAGTAAGCCCTGAGCAACACCCAGTGTGGCCCCAAAATGGAATGGAATGTTGTTTAATATTCAAAAATTTAAATCATAATGTGTAAGCCGAATAGAAAAAGATCAAAGAAACGTGATTATTTTTTTAAAATGTCTATAACATATAAAAGGATTCAGTGTCTATCCATAGTAAAAACTGAACAAATTAATGATGACAGGGAAGTTCCTCAATTTGAGAAATTTTATTTTTAACAAAATGCCATGGATAACATCATACTAAATGATGAAAGACTACTTTCCCCCAAAGATCAGAGAAAATAGAATACATTCAATTTTACCACTTTTGCTCAGCATTGTAGCAGATGTTCTAACCAATGTCATAAGACAAGTAGAAATAAAGCACAAATGTCTTTATTCTCAGAATACGTGGTTGCAAATCATAATATTATGTTGAAAATCCTAAGGAATACAAAGAAGGTCACTAGAATGACTAATTTAGCAACTTTGCAGGCTACAAAGTCAATATTGAAAATGTATTTTCATTCTTAGAATGAAACTTTGGCTATGATAGCAATTAGCTCACATACCTAACAGTGAAACTTATTCCACTTGAAGCTAAGATTTTTGTGCACTATATTTTATTAAAATATTTACACACATATATTTTATTATATGTCTGACTTAGATTAGATGATTTTAATACTACCCTTACTCTTGGTTAAGGGGAGCTTCTACCCTGATTCATCTACATTTGTATTTTATCTCACATGAGTAAAGATGACACACCCTTTTTGTCCCCACTTCTACAACACATCTGGTTACTGATGATCTCATAACACCCAAGTCTAACCATGTCCCCACTTCTACACCACACTCTGGGTACTGATGATCTCACAAAGTCCTGCCCATAGTGATCCCTAAGTGGGAGTTTTCCCTGGGCTGGTCTTCCTGAGGGTGAACATGACATGGCATGGTTCAGTTGGCCATGGTCTGCTCATTACTAGCTTACTTAGATACTGGATCTATACTCTTGTCATCCAAAAACATGAGAGTAAGGAAATACACAAGAGGAGGTTTTTCAGCAAGAAAATAATTTGAGCCAGGAAGCATGTTTAACCAGCACAGGCCATAGATCAAGCTTCAATAAGAGAAAGTCAGGGTATAGTTTGATGGCTAGAATTAGAGTGCTATGTAGTCTATATGTGTTTAAGACTTTATTTTAGGAGAAATCATGCATATCTCTAAGAAAGCAATGTGGGTATGAGCAGTTGGGTAACATGCAGTGTACACACATATTGATGTACCGCTTGAGCACCTTTGGTGTATCCCCTGAACCCAAAAGAAACAGATCTGTAGCAAGGAGTCACCATTTGTGCTTTTGTACAAGACTATGCTATTATCAGAAGCAGATCTGACACGCTCTTTTATTCTTTCAGCAATAAAGCCTATTTGAGTAATGCTCCATTAGGAGTTCTTGGTAATCACAACCTCTCTGATCTTTCTGGATTAATAATTTGGATTCTCACCTACAACATAATCTTACTCTAAACAGTTCATTGTATTATAGTTAAATGGTTCATTCTTCATGCCTTCTTCCATTAACACAACAACCATTGTTTTTCTTTTATTGTGGGTTATATTATAGTTTTCCATCATGCATTTATTTCTTTGAATGCACTTTTCTATTTTGTTTTTCATAGCTGCCTGTCTTCGTAGAAGAATCTTGTGAGTCTTTCTTTTCTTTATTTCACTTTAATTCTGCATTAATTCTAAAGCATCAAGTTATTTATGAGTTAGAGAAGAATGTCAATTTCTTAATAAAAAATTTAAAAAGAGTTTAGATTTTAAAAATAAGTACAACTGATCACATTCTCTAACTATTTACCCCTGTTGTGCTGGTGAGTTTTCTGGTTTGTAGCAAACGAATTATAAATTATTTTGTTTATAAAAGTGAATTAATCAAGAATAAAAACATTTTAACACATTAAATCCAAGATGAACCTGTTCTGTCACATATTGTAGGTGTTAACTTCCCAGAAAAGCAGTTACTAATAACTCCTCAGGAGTTCTTTGCAAATGTCACTATTCCCTTTTCTATGCTGTCTTCTAAGTGATACTTTTGCTTCACTTTAACTTTCTTTGGCATTGACAGATGAAGAAAACCATGCTGATTAAAAAGTTTTACTTTTGAGATGAAATATATATATATATATATACACACACATATATATGTCTTGAACTTCATTGAGCTTCTTTAATTGAAAAATGTAAATATTTTTAAATGTACTTTGTTTCCATGTTTCTAGTATGTGCTTTGATTTGTGTTTGTATATACATGGTTATGATTATAAATAATCTGGCTTTATAAGTTTACATCCCTGTCTTCATAAAGCTACAAAATTCAGCTGCTATTCTCCTACCATTTTATCATTCTAAATTACTCTACCATTTCATGTTTGTGTTGAGAGTTGAGTTGCCAAGACCAGACTGTCTTTACTTTCTCTATAAGCCCCACCATGAACGCAGTACAGGACTATTTGGTGATTTAAAATGTGTCATTCGAGGATCAATTACTTCTTGGCTTATGTTTGCCTTGAGGCTAAAGAATAGGTATAAAGCCACACACATTTCAGAAATGTTAATAATCATCTACAAATTTTCTCCCACCAGGTTGCCGATAGAATGTTTATTATCATCCTCATCATCATTAGTCTACTATTTAGTTTAGACACTATTTGTGACAAGAACACTTTCAGGAGACAAGAGTCAGAGAGGGATCAATCATTCGGGGGAGGAGTCGAAAAAGAGAACAAATAAATCAACCCGAGAGCTGCAGAATCTAAAATTTGTAAAATAGTAAGCCGCCTGTCTGTTTTCTAGGAAGTCAGGACCGGTCCAGTTCTCAGTCTCTGAAAACCTGAGGATTATGTTTCTAACCACGAAAATCTCTGTTGAACACCGGGTTTGGGGTCTTATTTTTCCTTCCACGGGCCAGGGTGTATTTTCAGGAGAGAAAGTGATATCACACGCTTCATGCTTCCATATGTGCTCCCGTGTGCCCGGGTGCACTGCAGTTGACTTGAAAAGGCGAGTGTGACCAACGCTCCTACTCCACTATTCACCCACTGGCAGAGCTCGAGGCCCTTTGCCAAGGCCCTGGCAGGTTTAAGACTGTTTCCTGGCAGCTATTGGCTCAGAGAAGCCATATGACCGCTTCTGTTCATCTGGATTTTGTTCTGAGTTTCTTAAGGTCTTGCCTGCGAGCAGCATCCCGGCGGCAGCAGGAACCCTGGGATTCAGTGAAGCCATGCTAGCCAGCAACCTTGGATCTCTGCACAGTCCCGGGCTCCTGCCAGTCGCTTGCTGCCAGGCTTCAAAGAAGGGCTCGGCTGGAGTACCCAGGATGCTTTGCAGCGGCTGCCACAGCCCCTCTTTTGAAACACCATGGTAGCCAACAGAGAGGATTCTGTGTTACGTACAGTATGACCCTGGAGGTGCCAGCCAGCTGCTGTGACTCAGCTAAAAACAGGGAACTCGCTGTAAGAGAGCTGGTGTCAAGGGGAGAGATGACTGAGGGGGGCAGGAGGGAGAGGGAGGGAGAGCAGCAGGGGTTTATGATGCCCAAAGTTTGTCAGAGGACTCAAAACTGTTCTGAAAGAGCTTTCTTGCTGGCCCCAAGGAAGTCCCTTTCTGTAAGGGTCACATCTGCCTGTTCTACATAAACGTTTAAAGGGTCTTTGCACCTGGTAACACATCAGCGGCTGAAGGGTCAGGAACAAAGAAAATAAAGTTATCACTTCTCTTACTCTCTGGGGGGCCCTGTGGAAAAGTGTATTCACTGGCCGCTCAGATTTCATTTGTGATAAAATATTGATGTAAAGAAACAATCATGAATGCTTTGGGATTTTTGTTGTTGTTGTTGTTAGTTTGTGGGTATTTTTTTTTACTGTGGTGTCCTTAAAACAGGAGGGTTTATTGTCTGAATACACATGGCACTAGCCATTCAGAAGCAAACTCAAATTGTCAAGAAAACCACATAATGTAATGGTGAGGGGTGGCCAGGGGATGGTATTTACTCATGAAACCCTCTCTTATGCCACTCTCCTTAGCACTGAATTGTTTTGTAAAGGGAAAAATTGCTCCTGAGCTAAAAGCAGGTCTAATCAAACAATCTCAGCACCACATTGTGAAGCATTGGCTGGGTGCTTTGCTCTGTTCAAAAGTTAAACTGAATAACTGAGAGCATAACATGCACATACCCATTGGTGCAAAAGAGGTGGACTTGGAAACAGTGTTGGAAAGAGAATCACAGGAAAAGAGGAATGAGAATTGATTAAAATGAAGATTTTAAAAATCAAGCTCTCTCGAGGCTGGAGTGATAGCACAGCAGGTAGGGCGCTTGCCTTGCACACGGCCAACCCAGGTTCGAGTCCCAGCATTCCATATGGTCCCCCGAGCACTGCCAGGAATAATACTGAGTGTGTGAACCAGGAGTAACCTCTGTGCATCGCCGGGTGTGACCCAAAAAGCCGGAAAAAAATCAAGCTCTCTCTTCCTCTCCCTCTTTCCCTCTCTCCTCTCTCTTTTCTCTCTCCCCATCTCTTCCCACCCCTTCCTCCCCTTCACTCTGTTTAATCTCTCCCCTTACTCTGTCTCTTTCTCTCACATTTCGTGTGAAAGTGCCTGAGATGATGCAATGATTAGTGTGGTTAGACAGAGAAGAAAATCAGGTCTGCACCTTTTATCCATCAGACTTGCAGTAATGAGTGAGAAAGTAGCTTAGGGTTAAGATCACTAGAATGATCAAGTTTGCTCAAGACAAGCAAGAAGATGACTACAGCCCATAGGTTCAGACCTGGGTGTGTCCTGTCCTGGCACAGTTTCTAAGGTGATAAAACCTTAAACAAGTGGTGACAGCTATCCTCTGGGAAAAACTCAGTCTATAGAATTTCCCCAGTGATTCCTTCTGGTTGGTTTAGATGTCACGAAATATCATCTATTGATCAGTGAAAAAGGAGAGGCTCAGAGCAGGTGTAGGAATTATATTTTATTTTTTGTTCTGCCTGTCAATGACTACTAGATAAATGAGCATAGAAATGTTATAAAAGATGAAATTTTCTCTCAGGTCCAATACAAACATAAGCTTACTCAAACCAAATCCTCAAAAAGAATATTAGTGTATTTTCTCTAAAACATTTTTTCTGAGGGTACATATTCTTGATAAGGGTAATTGAAGGGGAAAAATGAAAAAGAAATGCTCTTAATTTTTCTTCTACAAGTACTCTAATTAGAAGTTCTGCTTCCACATAGGAAGGAACTCATATCTCCTTCATCCCATGCTAATGAGTGTTTAAAACAGAAAATAAGGAAAGATAAGTTTGGGATAGAAGGTAGGATGCTTGTTCTGCTTAATCTCAAACAACACTGGATAGCTTCAGTATTAGAAATAAGTGGAAAGAAAGATAATATGAAAGAAGAACATTAGTGGTAGAAATTCTCCAACTTAAGAAAATGTCTATTAAGAGCTTTCCAAACACCCACCATCTTGCTACTGAGATAAAAGAAGAAGCAAAAGTGAGGAAGAAACATTGAATTATTTGCGTAAAAAACTGGATTGGTTGTGGCTTTAGGTAATAAGGGGTATATCAAGTGGATTAATTTTAATATTATTTATAGGAAATCTATGACTCATTTATTTCACATTTTGCTTGACCCTAGAGTAGTCTCTGCCTTCTCTGAGTTTTTGTCTGTGGTTGACTAGGCAATTAGTAATTCCCTTGAAAATTCTAAGAACATGAACTGGGTTGAAGGATGGTCCCTCAAAAGAAATCTCCTCCGTGGGTGGGGGGATGGGGTAGTGGTGGCGGGAGGGATACTGAGATCATTGGTGGTGGAGAATGGGCACTGGTGGAGGATGGGTACTCAATCATTGTATAATTGAAACGCAAGCATGAAAGTTTGTAAGTCTACAACTATACCTCATGGTGTTTCGCTAATAAAAAATTTGAAAAAATATCCTCCACAACTTATGAATAGGGCCTTATTTGGAAAAAGATTCTTGTGATTATCATTGTGAAGGATGATGGTGATGGGTTTGAAATCACTCTGCATTGGGATGGACATGAAATTGAATGGCAAGTGGTCTTACAAAAAAAAGGAAAAAGAAGAGAGTAGAGAGGCAGAACATGAGAAGACAGGCAGTGAATAGAGTTATGAAACCAAAAGTCAGAAACTCTCCCAAAGTAGGGAACAGACTCTCCTCATCCCTACTGACAGATACATCTTGGATTCTGAAACACTATAACTGTGAGAGAATTTCTGTTCTTTCAAATCACCCAGTTAGTGATAAATCCTTATGGAAACATTAGGAAACAATGGCAGACCCATTCCTTGAGCTGCTTGCCATATTAGCCTACTGAAGAAGATAGAGAGCTAAAAAGCAAAAATGGATCTATTATTGTTGAACTATATAATATGCCCATGTGAGTTCCTGCAAAGGTGGATTGGGAAATATACTCAAGTCCTGTCTCAGTTGAATGTTCTGGGCCAGTGCTGAGGAAGGGGGTCTTTAGTCGAACTTGTCTTTAGGAAATTGTTATTTCACCTCTTCCTGGAAAGTGAAAATCTAGATGTGGTGACTTATATTTTCTTGTTCTTTCCAGAACACCCACTCAGAATAATGTGGGGAGTGGGGGATGGGGGCACATTAATTGGACAAATGAGTGAAACTTCTATTGCCTGAAAGATAAGAGCTCAAGATAAGAGAGCAAGAGCAGATGGTAAATACGTGGAATTCATCAGTATCACAAGTTCCAGAAGAGATTTTGCAGTTAGTGTTAGCATCCCTCTGTGTGGGCCTCTTGATTGGCATACTCAAGTGCTATTCTTGAGTTTGTGCCTTCTCAACTTTTTCTCTGAATGCTCTGGAACTCTGTTTATTTCCTTGACCATCACTCAGAGGCATCCTGATTTGAACATCTGCTCCAAGGTGCCTTGCAGTTTCCAATGTTCAATTTGGAAAGGAACCAATGTGGGAGGTACCATTTGAAACTCCGTGTCTGGGAAGTCTGTTCTTTTCTCAGCCAGCACTGCTGTTGGTTTTGCCTGCTGGTTTACATGAATTGGCTTTTAAAACATGTCTAATTTAGATACTAGCAGTATGGAAACTATATATAATATAGAAACTATAATATATATATGTATATATATATATATATATATCCTCTAGAGGAGAGCAATGCTTCCCATTACATAAATAGAGAAAAACTGCTAGCAGTGAGTATGAACACAGGGTGATGCACAGCCCACATACGCATCACTCTGTAGCTTGAGTCTATGCACTGGGAGCCCGAGATCTTTCTTGTGCTCAGTTTACAGTTCTTTTGTTTGTTATTCTTCATCTGGGAGCAGCCAGAGAGCTGCTTTTATTGTGGAATAGACACAGTGACCTTTTGCATGGTGTTCAAATGTTTAAGAAGGTATGAATTTATATTTTGAATTCCCAATCTATTACAACAAATACTATAGCAATGTAACTGAAAAATATAGTATAGGCCAGGCATTCTGCTAAGCACTTTCAGGATACTTAATTCCTGAAACAAAACAGTAATGCTGTTATTAGTATGGGTCACATGCTTACATATGAGAGCACCAAAGAAGGGTAAGATTGTAAACTTCTCTAAATTCACTTAATCTTTCAGCGAGGTTCCCTTTAGGCAGAGTTGGAGATATTTACCCATCAGGAGAAAGAACCATCCGCCAAAGTTTTCCTTCACTCTGATCCCAAAGAGAACACTGAAACACAATATGTCCCACAGATTTGGGCCCCACTTCAACCCAAGGGAAAGTCTTTTGCAACCTTTGTTTTGCCTTCCAGAAAAGGAAATATATATATCCAAGTGCACTTGGATTTAATATATATATATAATATGTTTATATATGCATATATATAAAAATCCAAGTGCAAATGTTGGGGGATGGGAGTGGGGACACAATTGTGCCCATATTTAGCTGCCAATACTCACACTAGTCGAGGTGGGTACAACTGCTAGGGACAGAGAATCTTGATGGCACAGTCACAGCCTGCATTACTAGTTAGCAAGTACAGGAACTTGGCTTCAAGTCCTGTGTGATTCGAAAACCCAGGCTCTTAATACTGTGTGATAGTGTAAACACAAAATTTCTTAACAGGGTTAAGAAGTGCTATGTTTTTATCAGTCTCCAGATTCCAAGGAATATGAAATTTCCTGTTGTTATCCCGAGAGACGTGTCAATAAAATAGCATCCATCTTCTTTCACAGTTCAAAATAGCTGGCTCTTCGAGGTGCTGCAGAGTACCCTGGCACTCCTGATTCCAATACTGCTTGCCTCCCCTCTAGCTTACTCACAGCTTGTGCCTCCCACTTCCCTTTGGCCCCCGAGTTCAGGAGGAGGAACAGGGACTGGGCAATGGTTGCATTTGGACATGTGTATCCCTGCTCCTTGCAACCGGCAATAAACAAGAAGGAGAGAGGAGAGAGAAAAACTTGTTAACACCATGCTGTATCTAAACAAGCAATCCCAGATGGCATCCTTTATGCCTTCTGCCTCTGATAAGAAAAGATTGAGCAGGGAAAATAAGCAGCAGCTGACGAGCCATACCCAGCATTTAGCCCAACAGGAAGAACAGACACCCGCTCTGTGTTCTGTCCTCGGTCAGGGCTCAGCACCCAAGCCAGAGGCTGCGCGCCTTCAAACATCAGAGGCTGCCCGCCTTCAAACACCTTTGGCAGTTCTAACTGGTGAACTGTGGAAGGTTTTAGATCAGAGAATTTGTCTTTCTTATTCAAATACTCAGTTTCACTGTTAAAGACTAAGGCATGAGACTGTAAGGTGATTTACTTAAAGAAATATGATTGCTAAAGCACTGTCCACTCGTTGTTCGTCGATTTGCTCAAGCGGTCACCAGTAACGTCTCCATTGTGAGACTTGTTGTTACTGTTTTTGGCATATCGAATACGTCACGGAGGGCTTGCCAGACTTTGTCATGCAGGTGGGATATTCTCAGCTCGCCAGGCTCTCCGAGAGGGACGAAGGAATCGAACCCGGGTTGGCCTTGTGCAAGGCAAATGCCCTACCCACACTATCACTCCAGCCCAAAAGAGAAAAAATTCAATTTATGAGTCTTTGACTGCTGGCCACTTTTACCACACACCCCAAGACTGATAGTCATTAGTAACATTTATTCCATAGTTATTTTATATTTATATTTATTTCTAAAGTTTGTCATTTTAAGGTCATTTTATCAGTGTTTCAACATTTAAATTGCCCTTTAAGCACGTGTTCTTCCCATAGATATGCATTTATCTGTATCGAGAGCTGTACTTATCTAATTGATACTGAGATGACAAGAGTAATTTTGTTATAACTCACTCTCTGGTATTAGATCTACCTAAAATTGATGCCTGGCTTCACTGTTTTATAACTGTGAGTCCTGGAGAAAAATACTCTGCATTTTCGTTTCCCTGTCAACAAATCTAGCATAATAATCATGCCATGAGGTTTAGGAAACACTAATTGAAAGGGTTCATAACACAATATTTAACACTCAACTCTTACTATTATTGACTTGGGTTAAAAATATAAATAAATAAAAGGAATCCCTTCTCTATGCCAGGCACTGTGATAACTATGCATAATCAATTGCACATAGGTACAAACATCAATTCAACACGCTCTACTTCTTTAAAAACTCAATACTTTTGATTTTTGAAAATGCCAGTTTGTGATTAGGGATAAGTTACAACCCTTAAGTATTTCAATTGTGGAAGTCTTTAGTGTAGCGTGCACCAGTTTTAACAGTCCACTTGCAAGACTCAAGTCAGCAAGAGTGTTCATTGGTAAGAGCATGATGTTGGGATGAATCAGTAGAGATGTTGCTGAATGATACAGGAAGATACGGGTGCACCCTGTGTTGCCACTTGGCCACATACTTGTTTTAGTCGAACTCTCCAGGCCAGTTTTTATTCTCATAATTTGACAAATCAAAATGCTTAGAGACAGTGCTAAAGTGCAAGATTTTAAATGAAAATCTCAAGACCCAAGGTCAAAGTCAATAGTGTGGCTTTTCATTAAGATGAGAAACTCTATTGGGTTTGACTTTTTCCCCTTCCTTGTGGTTCTAGAAGATGGCTCAGTATTCATCTCAGCAAAGAGGCATTGAGGTTAGACAAAGGAAAATTTTTCTGATCGTCAAATTCCAGAAAGCAAAGGTTAGGAAGTCATAAATGACACAAATGCCTTCTTTGAAAATGTAAGAATGTCGCAACTCTTTAAAAAGAGTTTATGATAATGGCATGGAAATGAGTCAGAAAATATGCAAATTAAATTCACTTGAAATATATATGTCTTTAAAAATTAAGTGATAAATTGCTTTGTCAAATGCTTTTTTGTGTGTGATTTACCACCTGCACACCCACCCCCCCGACCCACACCCCCATATTTAAATTCCAGTTTAAGATGTTTGTCTTAAACTTAAAGGTATTTTCAGGAGTTACTGGAAAGGTCAGAGGAGAGGCATTCTTCAATACACGAGGAGGGGGAGTGGAGTTCTCAGTTTTGTATATTTGGAACAAGAAATGAAGCACTCACATATATAATGCAGTGAGATGTTCCTCACCATCAAGTAGCTCTTTCTATTCAGAATAGGATTTATCATAGTTAACATAGAACTTAGCACATTGCTCTATCCATGGAATGCTTATTGATAAAAATAAGTACTTGTTTTCTGAAATTTAGTTCACAATTTCATTGTAATTGTCTGAGATGAGCCTCAATTACTCCAGATACTACAAGATGACTGGACATTTACGTTAAGATGCGATTCACTTCAAGTCCATAATCACTTAAAATCTGTAAATGAAAACCCACAGTATTTGATCAATGACAACAAAGATCAAAAGCAGGAGACCAGGGTGCAGAAAAAGATAGGTAGAACTAAGATTAATAAATTAAGCTACCCCAGACTATGAAAAACATCTCAAGGCAACCTGAAAATAATGGGAAATGGAAAACCAGGCAACCAGGTTGAGACAGATTTGGCACAAAATCAAATTATAGAAATTGATTATGTGTAGGGTTTTATACACAAACATACACACACGCATGCACACACATATAATATGTATATACATATATACATATATACTGGGAAGTAATAAGTACATATATGTATATATTATTTATATATTATATATACTGATCTAGGCTATTCTTGGGTATTAGTCTCCTATTTTGTTACTTTATGCTCCCCAGATGAATGCAATCTTTCTATGTCTATCCCTCTCTTTCTGACTCATTTCGCTTAGCATGACACTTTCCATGTAGAGAGGCAAAAAAGTATAGTCGAAGTGACATATGCACTTGTTTGTTCATTGCAGCACTCTTTACAATAGCCAGAATCTGGAAAAAACCTGAGTGCCCAAGAACAGATGACTGGTTAAAGAAACTTTGGTACATCTACACAATGGAGTACTATGTAGCTGCTAGAAAAGATGAAGCCAAATAGTGTTCTTATTCTGTTTTTGTAGGGCTCAGGTCTCTGAGACGTATGTTAGTGCAGGAAGAATGGTGGAGTCGAAAAGATGTGCCCAGAGCCAGAGGTTCTTCGTCCTCTTAACAACTTCTTTGACGCTCTTGAAGGTGTTCACGCTGCTCTCTTTCTGTGCAGCTCATGTGCCAGGTTTTTTGTCATGTTGAGTTCTTGACTTAGGTACACATAACTGCTGCATTTGGAGATGTTCGTTCTGTTGAGAGCAAATGGAATATCAGGGACTAGTCCGTTTCTCATGAACTTTGTCTTTGTGAGATTCAGCTGCAGACCAACCTTTCCACACTCATGGTTGAAGTCGGCCAGCATTTGTGCCGACTAATGCTGATCCTGATCCAGGATATTGAAAACTACTGGTGAACCATAGACAGCAGATTTTAACACATTCTTTGTTAATGTTAATTAATGCACAGTTTTTCCATCTGTTAATGTCCAGAACATTGATAATGTCCAGCAATACATCTGAAATGAAGTGATCGATGGAGGGTTTTCTTCTGCCTGTTCTCCCTTTTCTTTCTTTCTTTTCCATCTTCTATTTCTTTCTTTGCAACGACAACTTTCAAATTATTGAAATTAATTTTCTTCTACGTAATGTCTTCAATTTGCTTACACCGTTATCACACATTACTGAAATTTCAACCGTCTTTGCATAGTATGGGTTCACAGTGCCAATCAGATTCACTAACCTTTTCTCACCCTACTCAAACCAGTTTTCCAAAATAATTTTTTAAAGGAAGGGGGTGTGCAATAGATGCTCAGCAAAAATTTCAAGAAGACAAAAATAAGGTTATTAAGACAGCCAAAGCAGTTGTTTATTGCATGTAGGGTGCATATTCCTTTTAAAAATGTAATGGCCGAGATAGAGTACATTGGATAGGGCATTTGCCTTGCACATAGCTGACCTGGATTCAATCGCTGGTACCCTATATGGTTGTCCTAGTCTTTCAGGAGTGAGTCATGAGCACAGGGCCAGAAATAAGCTCTGAGCACCACTGGTTGTAGACCAAAAACTGAAAAATGTTGTCATTACCATTAAGAGGGGATTCATATATAGTTTCTCCTAAAATTCCTGAAAACGTATTGTGCCTTGTTCTATGTGCTCTTACATATCTAAGGAATCAGAAGAATTCCTTAGAGTTTATGACATTTGATACTAGTTCTAGTTTTTATATTCATTGCAACACTATTCACAATAGCCAGAAAATCTGAAACAAACTGAATGCCCAAGAACAGACAAATGGATAAGAAACTATGATGCATAGACATAATGGAATACTACACAGCTGTTATGAAAAATGAGATCATGAAATTTACCTATAAATGGATATATTTGGAAAGTATCATGCTGAGTGAAATGAGTCAGAAGGAGAGAGACAGATACAGAATGACTGCATTCATTTGTGGGAAATAAATAACAAACAAACAAACAAAAAACAGTATGAAACTAATATCCACGGCCAGAGAAAACAGGTCAGGAGGACTGATCAGTGTTTGGTCAACAATGTAGGAGATAGAGGGTAGTTGAGATAGAAGAGGGTTCAATATGACAATACTAGCTGGAAATGATCACTCTGGACAAGAGCCGAGTGTTGAAAGTAGGTAAAGGGATATAGATGATAACCTTTAAGCATCTGTATTGCAAACTATAATGCCTAAAATGAGAGCGAGAGTGAGAGAGAGAGAGAGAGAGAGAGAGAGAGAGAGAGAGAGAGAGAGAGAGGAGAGGTGCCTACCATAGAGGCAAGCAGGGGTAGTGGGTGGCTTGAAGTGGTGGGAGGAAAATGGGAACACTGGTCTGGGAAATTATACTGCTGGAGGGATGGAGTGGGAGCAATGTATGACTGAGATGCAATCACGAACAATTTTGTAATCTCTATCTCACAGAGATTCAATAAATCTTTTTTTAAAAAAGCAACACCTTTTCTTTTGCAGAGATTTCAAATAGTTGAAATAATCACCTAATTAGAAAAACACAAATGCCAAACTTTGAGTCATTTCTTCTCTGTATTATAAAACCCAAGTTTGCATATGTTGAGATTTTCATGTTGGGTGTACTTGTTAGTCTTTTAAAACATATTCAGTTTGTCATCATGTTTCTGAAAATATGCTGACCAGAACTAAGTTCAACCTGTCTCTTCTGTACATAGTGTTTCTTCTGAACATCAACATTGAGGCAGTATGATTGTGTTATTTCTACCAGATGTACATTAAACTATACACATCTAAGAGAAAGAAAAAGTCACAGAATTTCCAATCAAATCAAACCTTGAGGTATATTAAAAATATTCTTTGTGGGGCCAGGAAGATAGTACAAGGACTAAGTCACATGCGATGCATAGAGAGTCCACAGGTTTGATTCTTGGTACCATGTGATCTCCTGATTATTGCCAGGGACTGATAATTCTTGGGATTCTCAGATCTCCTGAGCACTGCTTAGGAGCCCTTCCCAAAAAAAATTCTGTGAGTAAATGTGATTACTCAGGTCCATCCGCTTGAGTAAATAAATGAATAAATGAATAAAAGCACAATACACAGATCTTAAACAGAATATATACCTATCTTATAAATAGCAGCTTTTCTATTGGATGACATCCAAACAGAAATAAAGTAGAAGAATATAATTTTACGGTTAGCTGATTTCTTTCAAAAGATGAGGTTAGGCTAGTATTGAGTTTCAAGTTCATTAAAGAAATTATTCATTTCATGTTTATTTGTTGCATCTGTAGTGGCTCTGGATTTTAATTTATACCTGAGCTCAGTTAGATAATTATTTTCAACAAATCACATCTTCAACTAGCAATATAATGTTATTCAGGCCACAAAATGTCTTTACATGCTAAATTCCCCATTTACTGGTTGATTTTAAGAGTTTTAACCACCACTGAGAATCTATAAGTCATTAGAAATTTGGTTGTTAGCCTTGATTACCAATAAAGTTTGAATCCAATTAGTATAAGATAAGTGGTTTAAAAGTGCTTTGGAATTATTTGATAGACTTTAGCTGAAAACAGATTTCTTGTTTAGCTTTAAAACATCATTTATCACTTTCAATATTAAAATTAATTCCTTGATAAATAATTAGGAAACTAGTATGTTGTAACATACATAACAATAAAGTAGCATATATTGTTGTTTAAATCACATTATTTTTCTTAGTTTTTGCTCCAAAGAAGAATGAGGAAATAAGATTTGGTCTATTTTGTATTTCAGAGATTAAGCCAAGTATCTTCTGAATTCAACTTGGTAAAATATATAATCTGATTAGTTATTAAAATCTTCAGATATCTGAGCAAATGGAAAAGGGTTACATTTTTTTCTAAATCTTCTAGGTCACATATTTCTATCCAGCAAATAGGAAAAATTTTTTAAAAAAAGAGAGAGTAGGGGGCACATTTTTTATGATTGAATAGGACAAATTTCTCCGTATTTTTATTTACTCTGCTATGTTAAAGATTGTATGTAAGTAACTCCTTTGGTTAACCTGAATATTAGGGATATAAAAAGTCCTCTCTCTCCCTTCTCTCTCTCTCTTTTTCCTTCTCTCTCTCTCTCTCTCTCTCTCTCTCTCTCTCTCTCTCTCTCTCTCTCTCTCTTTCTCCTTCTCAATCCACTCTTGGCCATAGAGGGTTTACCATTATGATCTAAAGATGAAGAAATGTGAATTTTTCAACTAGAGGCCCTAAAAGCACCTTTGAACTCCAACATCTGCCAGTCCAAATGACCAAAATAGATCCTCAGGTTAATACTCCCTTATGCCAGAGCTTGGAGAAACTCTTTAACATGATATCATTGGAGAAGCTCATCCTAATACATACATCTGCACCTGTATATATGTAGAAACCAATACACTCATATCTACACATGCAGATAATTATACATGTCTAGTTTTAATTTGACAAAAGAACTCTATTGTGTGTGAGAACAAGCCGTAGGAAATCTGCCTGACAGTTACAAGTATCAGGGAAGACCTAGTGCTACATAATGAATCACTGTTGAACAAAATAGCACAAAACAGCTATTATTTCCTAGATGAAGGTGAGGCTATTCTGGCTCCTTGAGTGATTGTAAATAAATCTTTTGCAATGTCCTGGAACAGGATCAGCCAACAAGAGAAAGAACAGTTGTGAAGCTTCTAAGCTGCTTGACCAAAGCCTGAACTGAGCAGGAAAAAGATTCTTGAGAATCTTCTTCCTCACACCTTCCGCATTTACAGGTCTTAGAAGCAAAATGCAATATGGCCTTATAAATGGAACAAAAGTGTTGTATTCTTTACTGGAAATAGTTACCCAAAGTCTTCAAATTCTCCTTTCAATTGATTGCAGGTAAATGCTTAATCTGGTGCCAATCAGTAGAAACCCTGTGATCTGTGATTCTAAGAGGAAAAGGTAGTAGGCCAAGCAGTATGGAGCCTCAGGAAAGAAGAATGGTGCAATAAATGTTGAAATAGCCGCATTTGATGAATGGTCAAGGTATGTAGAGAATGCCTGGGAGCCAAGCCCCAGAGCTACTACTCAGGGGGTGTCCTTTGGAGTAACACAGGACAGAAACTCAGCTCTCCTGGCTCAGGATTTGCACAGAAACATTCAAATGCCTTTATAATTCTCTTTTGTCCATGAAAGTGTCTGAAACAGAGAGAGAAAATCAGGTGGAAACACGTATCCAGGCTGGGATCAGCTATTAATAAAAAAAAGAGAGAGAGACAACTTAGGACAGTGTTAGATGGACAAATGACCTTAAGCTTAGGAAAATCTGTATTTTTATGTCCATGTCAGCTCAGAAGTCCAGTTCATTATCCTACCCCACAGAGTACCACAAAACAGAAGTTCATGGATGTGTGCCTGTGTTTTTAACACCTCTTTGCTGATCCATATTTAAATTCTAGAACCTATTGCTATCCAGTAGAATAGTTACCGACCATATGTAGCTATTGAAATTTAAATTTATTAAAAATAAATAAACGTCAGCTACTTTAACCACATCCAGGTATTCAATGTTTTCATGTGACTAGACCTAGCATATCAAACAACCCAGAATATTAAGAACATCTATAATATTCGAAAGGCTTGTGACTTCTTCAGAGATTGTTTATGGATATGTTGAAAAAAAAAGAGGGACACTAAGGCAAAACCACTTGAAATGATGCCTTTATTTAATACTATATGTAATTCTGGTGGGGCCAAAATTGTTTTAAAACATACTGTATCTTCTATTCCTCTCTGAGAAAAGAACATTCATCATGAAATGTTCTAAAAAGTTCAACAGTAAAGAATCTTACTTGTCTTTGATTAACCCAAGTACACTCCAAATCACTTGGACACAATCTCTGTTTACAATATGATTAACTTTTCCTAAAACTCAGTCACTGTCACTGTCCTCTAGTTGTTCATTGATTTACTCAAGCCAGCCCAATAACATCTCCGTTGTGAGACTTATTGTTACTGTGTTTGGCATATCAAATACGTCACGGATAGCTTGCCGGGCTTTGCAGTGTGGGCAAGATACTCTCGGTAGCTTGCCGGGCTCTCCGAGAGGGGCGGAGGGATCGAACTCCGGTCGGCCATGTTGTCCGCTTGCAAGGCAAATGCCCTACCTCTGTGCTATCACTCCAGCCCACCTAAAACTCAGATTCCTTGATATATTTCTTGAAGAATTTTGCCATTGAAGTAGCTCAAGTCAAACGTCTATATTCAGTCACTTACCCACCATGGATTACATTAGACAGTAAAGAAAGAATCTTCCTGGTCAGGATTTATGCCTCTTAATTTTAAAGAACCAAGTTGGCAAGTTTAAATTAGGGAATGCTGGCAGGAGCAAACATTAAATTTCACTGAATACTTGTCAAGTGTCATTGCTGAAGGTAGCAAACATCATTCTAGCATTTTAAAGAAAATGGATTGGCTGATTATCTATTCCAAATCAAAGACTATCAAATCATCTATCCAGGCTTTATCGTCTCTCATCCTGTGACATGGAGTACTCTAACTTGATAAAATTTCCTAAGCCAAACTTGTCAAGAGGGATTCTTAGTTGGATTTCCCTGTATATATGATCGCCAACATCCTTAATCTACTAAACTGACAGAGACTTAAATTTTCTTAAGAAAATAGAAATTTAGTTTCCAAGCAAGCCGTAAGTTCTCAGATCACTGACCCAGCACCAGCTGTGGGGGTGTTGGAGAAAGACTTCAAACTCCTGCAGCAGAAATGTTTTGCTTCCTTCCATGGAACAGAACCAGATCTTTTCATGCTCCCAAATTCCTCTTTATTTCTCATTTTCTTCCCCTCTTTCTTCCCCCCTCTTTCTTTCTACTTTTCCTTTCTTTCATCTTTCTATTGAATTATATAATTCGAATGGAGTCACTGCATTCCAGGATTCTAATCATGCAACCCATAAGTGTATGCTAATGGAAAGAAGAAATAGAGGTTGAATGTTTCTCCTCTACAAAAAGATCGACAGCTCCCCTCAGAGCTTCATACCCTGGAATATATGTTCTGCACTCTGAATAGAGAATTATAAAGTGAAATTAACTCCACACAGATTCTGGGTTTTGCCCTCTCTCTC
Organism: Sorex fumeus; assembly: GCF_029834395.1. Taxonomy (NCBI): domain Eukaryota; kingdom Metazoa; phylum Chordata; class Mammalia; order Eulipotyphla; family Soricidae; genus Sorex; species Sorex fumeus. The sequence goes on from NW_026606059.1 coordinate 65,537,069, forward strand.
TGATGTCTTCTCACCTGAGGGATTTGTTCTTACTCCAGGATCATTAGCTAAAATGAGTGTCAATGCTTAAAAAGAAGAGGAAAAGAAAAAAGGAAAGAAAATCCTCCACTTCTCATATTCAGATCACTAACACGAGGATTTCTATCTAGAATACTGTTCTTCAAGCCCCAGATTAAAAACTTACTGAAGATGACAACTGTATTCATTAATAGTAAATGTGAGTATTTTAATTGTAAAACACACGAAGGGTTATATCTTCCAAAATAAGAGTATATAGTAAGGAAAAGTTTCATTAGAAAGTTTTTATTCATTGGCAAAATTCCAAAATATTTATATTTAATATAAATATAAATTTGTATTATACAAATTATGGTAAGATGATGGTAAGATTTTAAATGGGTAATTATTCTTATTTTAAAGGATTTTTTTCCCTTTATTTTATTTTATTTTTTTTTTACAGTTGTAGATTTGCAATTTTTTGTGCTTTGGTTTCAATTATACAATGATCAGATACCCATCCCTCCACCAGTGCCCATTTTCCACCACCATGGATAATATCCCTCCCACCCCCATCCCCCCATCCCCCCTGTCTCTGTGGCATGGCAATCCCCTGTGTTCTCTCTCTCCTTTTGGGTGTTGTGGTCTGCAAAAGAGGCATTGAGTGTCAAACATGTTCAGTCCATAGTCTACTTTCGACATGCATCTCCCCTCCTGGGAGGATCCTCCAAACATCCTTTATTTGGTGCTCCCTTCTCTATCTGAACTGCCCTTTCTTCTAGGATACCCGCTGGCCTCTAAGTTATGGAGTAATCATCCTGGTGCTGATCTCAGCTATTCTTGGGTATTAATCTCATACCTTGTTACTTTATATCCCCCAGATGAATGCAATCTTTCTATGTCTATCCCTCTCTTTCTGACTCATTTCGCTTAGCATGATACTTTCCATATTGTACCACTTGTATGTAAAGTTCATGACTTCATCTTTTCTAACAGCTACATAGTACTCCATTGTGTAGATGTACCAAAGTTTCTTTAAGCAGTCATCTGTTCTTGGGCATTCAGGTTTCTTCCAGTTTCTGGCTATTGTAAAGAGTGCTGCAATGAAAAAACAAGTACAGATGTCACTTCGACTATACATTTTTGCCTCTCTGGGATATATTCCCAGGAGTGGTATTGCTGGGTCAAATGGGAGCTCAATTTCTAATTTTTTGAGAATCGTCCATACTGTTTTCCAGAAGGGCTGAACCAGTGGACATTCCCACCAACAGTGAAGGAGTGTCCCTTTCTCGCCACATCCACGCCAGCATCGGTTGCTTTTGTTCTTTTGAATGTGGGCCAGTCTCTGAGGTGTGAGATGGTATCTCATTGTGGTTTTGATCTGCATCTCCCTGATGATTAATGATGTAGAGCATTTTCTCATGTGCTTTTTTGCCATTCGGATTTCTTCTTTGAGAAAGTTTCTGTTCATTTCATTGCCCCATTTTTGGATGGGGTTGGATGTTTTCTTCTTGTGGAGTTTAACCAGTATTCTGTATATCCTGGATATCAACCCCTTGTCAGATGTGTATTCGGTGAATATCCTTTCCCATTCTGTAGACTGTCTTTGTATTTTGGTCACTGTTTCTTTGGAGGTGCAGAAGCTTCTTAGTTTAAGATAGTCCCATTTATCTATCTCTGTTTTCACTTGCTCGGCCAGTGGCGTGGCGTCTTTGAAGATACCATTAGCTTCAATGTCATGGAGGGTTTTGCCAACTTTATCTTCAATGTACCTTATGGTTTCTGGTCTGATGTTGAGGTCTTTAATCCATTTTGATCTTACTTTTGTACATGGTGTTAGGCAGAGTTCTGAGCCTATTTTTTTGCATGTAGCCGTCCAGTGATGCCAACACAATTTATTAAAGAGGCTTTCCTTACTCCACTTCACATTACTTGCACCTTTATCAAAGATTAGATGAGCATATGATTGAGGGGAGATGTCAGTGTATTCAACCCTGTTCCATTGGTCTGCAGTTCTGCCTTTGTTCCAGTACCATGCTATTTTAAGTATTACTGCTTTGTAGTACAGTTTGAAGTTCGGGAGGTTGATTCCTCCCATTTTCTTTTTCCCAAGAATTGCTTTAGCTATTCGTGGGGGCTTATTGTTCCATATAAATTTCAGGAGTGTTTGCTCCATTTCTTTGAAGAATGTCATGGGTATCCTTATAGGGATTGCATTGAATGTATACAATGCTTTCGGTAGTATTGCCATTTTGACAATGTTAAGTCTCCCAACCCATGAGCAGGGGATATCTTTCCATTTCCTCATGTCCTCCTTTATTTCCTGAAGTAGCGTTTTGTAGTTTTTTTTGTACAGGTCCTTTAAAGGATATTTTTAAATCAGCACAGATTATTTGTACTTTACCTATATTGCTAAAAATCAGCCACAACCCAAGAGAAGATGTTTGAGGATATTCAGTCTCTCTCAATAGAAAGGATTCAAAGTTTAGAAATAAAATTTCAACAAAAAATATGATTTTGGACATTTTTAAATGGCCATTTCCCATGTGTTTAAAATATTAGATTAATCTAAATATGTGCCAATAGTATATTTCCTTTGGGCTGGAGAGATAGCACAGCGGTAGGGCGTTCGCCTTACAAGCAGCCAACATGGCCGACCCAAGTTCGATTCCTCCGCCCCTCTCGGAGAGCCCGGCAAGCTACCGAGAGTATTGGATATGCCAAACACAGTAACAACAAAGTCTCCAATGGAGACGTTACTGGGCCCGCTCGAGCAAATCTATGATCAACGGGAGGGCCTTTACCTTTAGTATATTTCCTTTACCATCCCATTCTTTTTCTGTGATATTAATTCAATAGTCTTTCCCATGATTTGCAGACACATTTTTATATGTGGGTATTATATATGGTTACAATACAGCTGATTCACAGATCTTACTCATCTGCTATGTGTATGGCCTGAACAATAACTCTGTAATAAAAGCAAGAGTAGCCAAACTTTTAGGGTAGAGGAAGACCTACACCCCATGATGTTCAAGGCTTATTACTGGGTCTGTGCTCAGGGACCACTCCTGTCAGGGCTTGGGAAATCTCTTGGGATGTTGAGTGTCAAATCCAGGTCGGCCACATGAAGGCAAGTGCTCTGTATGCTGTATTATTGCTCCAGTCCTGACCTGGTCTCTTTTCTTTCTTTCTTTCTTTCTTTCTTTCTTTCTTTCTTTCTTTCTTTCTTTCTTTCTTTCTTCCTTCCTTCCTTCCTTCCTTCCTTCCTTTCTTCCTTTCTTCCTTCCTTTCTTTTTTCTTTTTCTTTTTGCTCTTGTTTATAAAAATATGAGTGAGCTAGCAAATGTAAAAGTGAGCTGGAAAAGTAAATATGGTGTTGGTGCTAAGCCAAAGTTATATGAGCAAATGTCATCTCGATGGATATTTTTTCTATTTCTGTGACTCGTATGTATGACAGGGAGTTGAAACACCTTTGATCCTCTTAGTAACTAGAAACAGAATGAGTTTGCTGATTCTCAATTAACTGAATTCAAAATACCCTTGAATTACAACAGTCTTTTTGCTTCTGCAGATTGTACTTGTCTTTGTTGTTTTGAGGACTCTAGGCAAAGCTTTTCATAATATAAGCCCCTGGAGGAGAGTTCTTGGGAAAGGGCTTTCTGTAATCTCCATGTACCTAATTTCCAGGAGCTATTCCCTCACTCTTACCATGTTTTTTGGTGAATCCTTCTTCTCCTCTTACTGCAATGACTTTGTTAGGAGCCATATCTTCCATGAAGGGAATAAAATCAAATTAAAGTACAAACAAAACCTAGTTGCTTTTCCATTCATTAATTTTGAATAAAATTTATTGCATTGTTAAAACATCATCTCTTCCTACAAATACATTTAAGTTTAAAGATATTGATTTCAGTGGCTTCCTTGCCAAACTTTTTTTTTTAGATTGTCAGATCTTTCTCACATTCTTTCAAAGTTTTCAATCCAGCTCTTTGTTTCATGAACTCCTCGTTGTTAAGAAAATCCTGAAGCATCAGTAACAAGCTACTGTAAATAACTGGTCTGATGTAAACACAGGAAACCTGTAAAATTATTAAAGGTGAATAAGAGTAAGAAATAATGTATATCTCCCAGACCTTATTAATTACCTCCCTGTGGAACATTTTCACTGAGGGGTAGCTTCAAAATAATTTCTGTCCATTCCTGATTAGGTGTTAAAATGTAGGATCTCTCAGGCTCAAGGAGATAGTATAAAAGTTAAGGCATTTGCCTTGTATGTAACCAATCATGGTTCAATCCCCAGCAGCACATATGAGCTCTCATACAGAGTCAGGAGTGATTCCTGAGTACATAGCCACGAGTAAACTCTGAGTAATTCTGGGTACGGCCCCAATACCCACTACCCAAAAGATGTAGAATCTCTAGAGACCAAAAGATCTCTGCTTGCAGAGAATTCTTATTTATTTTTTATGTGTTTTCCTTATACCTCAGTCAAAATAGCTTTCTACACAATTATGTATTTGCTTGTCTTCAGCTAGATCTTAAATTTAAAAAACAGGAATTTTTTGTTTTGTTTGTATTTTTTTATACTAGTACATAATACTTAGTAGACACTTTTTATTTTTTGTTTTGTTTTTGGCTACAGCTCAGGACAAACTCCTGGCTCTTATCTAAGGGATTACTCCTGGTAGTGCTCAGAGAACTACATAGGATGGGGTGTTGGGGATCAAATCCAGGTCATCTGTGTTCAGGTAACTATCCACTGTACTATCTCTCTAGCCCCTATATATATAAAGTACACCCTCTTATTTATTAAAATTAAAATTTCCAGAAGGAGGACTTATGTGCACATGTGTGAGCATGCATATCTGCTAGCAACACTGAGATGAATGATTCACCACTGATTTTGAGCACATACATACACTCACAAATATAGTAATCATTCGTGACTAACATATATGAAAACATGGCAAAGGGAATGTGATGTTTCAATAACACACTTGTCAAAATTGGAACTTGGGTTTCCAGCTTCCAGAAGACATGATTTATTTTACTTCTCTAAAACACTATTTTTATTTTGCTTCTATAACAATTTTGTATGAATCAGGACATTTATCTTCCACTTTATCTACCTAGAAGTTTATTACTACTGTGTTCAAATTGATATGCAAGAGATTTTTTTAGGCCTAAACATTCTCCTCTGCATTTCCTGATCAGTTCCCTGGCTTTGTTTTACCCCAGGAGTTCTGTCCCTGTGCTTCTACTGTACTATCATCTAATTTGTTTGTCCATCTCTGTATGTCCAAATGCTACTCAGATCAGAAGTCATCATCACCATCTGGGAGAATTCTTGATTATCCAATTTAAATTTAATTGAACATTTTCAGCATTTGAATTTCCGCTGAGCCTCCATAATATGGCTCTTTTGACTTATTTACCTCAAAAAATATTGAAATCCACAGTAATCAACAATAAGGATTCAGGATGCCCTTATCTGATCAACGCCCAGAATACAGAACTCAGTAACTACTGTGACAGAAAATGTTAGCTGGATGCCTTCTAAAAGGATATTTTTAATGTATGACTCATATGACCTAAAGAAGGATTGAGAAGAAAGTAAATCACATAATGAGACTCTGTGCAATTCTCAACCATAAATCCCATTTTCAAGTAATGTATGATTCCTGTCAACAATCTTAAAAACACATCAAAATGTTTAATACATTATAAATAACATGGAGAGGCTATGTGGTCATAATTTAAGTTGGGAACTAGTGGAGTTTTTAGCCTGAAGTCACTAGGTTAAAATCTTTTCACTTCATCCATCACCCTCATTCTTGTTGCCAAATAAAATAAACTTGTGTACCTCACAGGGATCTGAACTCTCTTGAACATTTTTTTTACATCATTTGCAATATTTGAATTTCCAAAGTGCTCTTTCTAATATTCTCAATCCCTTTCTTAACGGCCAAACTTGAAATGTTCCCATTGTACCATTCCAATTGCTTTGAGCAATTGCTATAGGAACAAGAGGCAGGAAAATGGTAGATGTACATCTGGATATCTCACCGCTTTGGCTTCTTTGAAACTCCCAATCCTAACCTGTATGATAATCTCTAGGCCATATTACTTTGCTGAAATAACTAATATGTAATCACAGTTTTCCCATTTTGACCTTGGCACTCTTTCTCTGTGAAAGGGAAACTGAATTTGTCAAAAGACGTGAACACCCAACTCTAATACAGAATTTGTGGTTTTCAATATGATGTCCCTGAATTTATTGCTAAAATTTTTATTCTTGCACTGATTCTCAACTCAAGTTCTTAAGACAACTCTGAACACAGCAAGAGCTAACGTGGTAGTGATTTAATATGATTGCAGACACGTTTCACTAGAGGAAACACTGAGTGACATCAGCGGAATCACATTCCATACTCTTAAACTTTGTAACAGATCATAGTAACTTGAAAAAGTCTGGACTACAAATAAACAAACAAACAAATAAATAAATAATAAAATGTCTGGAATAGGGAAGGCAGAAAAGGATGAGATAAATTAATAGATCTAGTGCTTTCAACCAAAATTTCAGGAAGCTTTCATTCATCAAGAGGCTAATGAGATTAATTTTATAAATATTTGGTTTTTGGCTTTTTGGGTAACATACAGCAATGGTCCTAGTGGCACTGGGGGAGCATATGGGATGCTGGGAATAGAAGCCAGGTCAGCCGCATACAAGACAAACGCCCTATCTGCTATACTATCAACTTTTATAAATAATAGTATTACTTTGTCACCCAAGTGCAAAATTGGTGCTCTATAAATATTTGTTGACAAAACTTGCTTCTCCCCCTCCACACACACACCACATCTTTATTGTGCCTACTTTGGGGTTACAGTAAATGAATGACCCTTACTTTATCTCCACTCTGTGAGGACTGTCTTTAATAGATATCGCCTATTACCTTTTCACAACAGCTGGAGCGATAGCACAGCAGGTAGGGCGTCCGCCTTACAAGCGGCCAACTATGGCCAACCTGAGTTCGAATCCTCCGCCCCTCTCAGAGAGCCCCCCAAGCTACTGAGAGTATTCGATATGCCAGACACAGTAACAACAAAGTCTCCAACGGAGACGTTACTGGGCCCACTCAAGCAAATCGACGATCAACGGGAGGGCCTTTACCTTTACCTTTTAACAGTATCTGTAGGTTTTTTTGATTTCCTGTGTTTATCCTTCTCACCTGAGAATGGACACACATACACACATGGAATACAGTCTGAGTCGGCTGGAAGAAAGTTGTTGCCGCATCCAACAGAATTAGAAGAAAAAAGTAATATATTCCTGTAAAGAAACCCAACAAAATTTGTTTTTATCTGTGATTGCCGAATGCCTCCCATTAAAAGTCTTCCCCAAGGATAACCCAGTACCATATCCAGTCTTGTTAGCATTTTAGCTGTTAACTATTAACTAGTCTCATGTTAACGATGACTTCATGCCTGATTCATCAAGCTGCATTCCAAACAACTTGAATGACATCTTGGCAATCCTCAAATCCCTCACCACTTGTCCTGTATAGAGTAGGAACCTTAAGAATAGTCTTTTAGTTACAAGTATTGCTATAATCAAGTGTCTTAAAATTTTCTTAATTCTGAGTATTTTATTTAACTGTTTTAATTTGAGTTAGTGTATGTGCTCTCATGTGCCAGCAGTACAAAAGATGCCATACTGACAGTGTTTCTTTAAATAGTTCTTTTATCCACCCTTTTTGTGGTCACCTTATGGCAACTCATCATGTTGAATGGTTATTTACAAAACTGGAGATTGCTTTCAAATTGATCCAACCAGTAAAACTGTATTAAGATGAAACTTGTTTTACTTTTGTTTCTGGTGGATTACATATGCTTCATATTCTGTTTAGTGATATTATTTATGTCGTTGGAGATACCTGGATAGAAAGGGAGGGAGGATAGAGGGAGATAAGTGGGAGAAATAAAAAGAAACAGAAGGAAAGAGAAGAAGAGTGAAAAGAAGACAAGAAACCCTTTGTTATATAATAGTCTCATTATATTTTATGAGCAAAAATGATTATATATGGAAAGAAGTGAAGAGAAACTTAAAAGACCTTAAAGAACTCATAATTTCTCAGACTGAGTAATTCAAGGATATTTACATGTTACAGTGAGTAACTTTGTCCTTGGTATTCGATCTAAAGGTACCTAACTAGATTATTTTAAAATATTGCTCTGAATTTGATCATTAATATCAACCTGGAGGTTAATAGTTATTAGAATTATGCCACCACTACTATAGATTTTTTGTATCTTAAAGAAGTTGAATAATTAAGATCAGTACCTGGAAGGACATATTCCTTATTTTTAGTCTTTTATATTTAACAATTTCTAGTAGTTGGCATTGTAAAACATCCTTTATAGCAATTCTATCAAATATTTTCAAGTAAAAACAGCTTTAAAATACTTGAAGTCCTATTTGTCCATGCTATACTTGACATTTGTATGTTTTTCTATATGTTTTTGTCTTTTCTATTCTAAACAGCAAGTACACAGATGTTTACTTAATCACTTTCTAAGAACTTTATTTCCTCTCTTTCTTGGGATAGTTTGTTCATTTCTCTACTCTATTTAAGGTGAAAGAATCTTAATTGTTTTCAGAATGGTTAGAGATGGATGTTAAACATCTTAGCCTTGGTATTTCAACAAACATGGGGAGTCAAAAACTAAGGGTTAGTCATCCATTATTTATCATTCATCATTCATTCAATAGTTCTTAGCACAATGATTAAAACAGTGTTCAGAACCTGTGAGTTAATACAGGAGTTAAGTCAATTGAGTTGCATATGCCCCATCCAGATTCTATCTTCAACTCAATATACAGTCTCCGGAACCCCAATACGAATGATCCCTGAACACAGAGCCAGAAGCAAACTCTTAGAATGTCCAGATACGGCCCCCAAACCAAAACAAATATATGAAAATCTATCCCCCTAACAAAACCCCCCAAGAATGAGATATGTCTCTAGGTGAAATGGTTTAGGTCTTAGAATACAAAGGGTTTTGCAAATGTTCACCCAAGAAAGAACGTGCTAGATGACAAATATCTGCAGACAACAAATGTTCACTAGACAAGCTTAGAATAAGACTGTTTACGGTCTATTAGATGCAGGGGCATATGGACAAAAATAGAATAGGAAATTGTCAGGACTTTATACTTTAAGGGTGTCTGTTGATTATCTATGTGAAATACCTCTGATATTCATGTACCTGTTATAAGTTGATTATCTCTCAACTTAAACAATGTTAGCCTAAATGAGAGAGCGATACTTGTACTGTATATAATAAATGGCCAGGCTTTGCAATCACTGATGAATGCCCAGGAGACCTAAAGCTTGGGAAGTCCATGTGTGTTTGTCTCCTGATGTATTAATTTGTCTTTTATGTGTCTGTCCCATGTTTTGGCATTAGACATACATAAACAGCAACATGAACAAAATATAGTGCCCAAATTAACATAACTATTTAAGTCTCTAACCAAAAATCACCTTTTCAATGAATTTTTTCTGGCTTACTGTTTGCTTTATTTATTTTATCCCCATCATAAAATCCCATAGCAGTATTTTTTTTGGTATCATATATTAGTCTTTAGATTTTACTTCCTGATGTACTATTTCCTGATTAATTAATGCCATAGATTTGCTCCAAATTTAAAGTATAAAGTTCTTGGGAAATACCTATGCCTAATACTTGACTATGAAGCTATATTAGTGATCTGTCTCATAAACAAAACTAAACTTAGGCTCCCAAGTGAGACCCCTTATCCTCCAGGCAGTTGTCATGCTATGATAAATTTACATGACGATACAGTTCCCATCACTCCAAGACATCTAGAGTCCTGCCCTAAGAATTTATAGCCAAGACAATTCTTTGGAATATTCCCTGACATCTCATTAAAAACTCTTTGGTTTTTAATATGAATTTAGGTTTTGAAAATGTCCAGGAGTCATTTGCAGGGTGGATTTATGAATCGTTCAGTGATTAAGAAGGGCGTTACAGTTTCTAGTGAGGAATAAAGTAAGACTTTAAAATATGGGTGCTATACTTTTTTTGTTATTTATAATCCAGCTGAGATGGCAATGTAAGGGGGAGGTGACACATATTTAAAGAGTGACACTTCATTATTCCAAGTGTATCTCTTCCAAAGGTGACTCATTAGATGCGATGATTCTGACTTTGAATATAATTTTACTGCTTTATACACAAAAATTTCTGTTATGTATATATTTCTGCTCAATGCTGAGTAGTCCGTTAAAACAAATAAACAAACAAAAAAAGTCACATACTTGAAGTTAGATCACTTAGGCTTATAGTATGCCTTTGTTGCTTTCCAAAAGGGTTAATTTAGAAAGCTCATTCAGTCTCTCTCAGTCTCTGTTTCCTCACTTCTAAAATTATATGAGTTTCTTTGAAGGGTAAGGAAGCCACTATATGTGAAGTGTTTTGAATATACCTGACACATGGTACCTCACTGTCATTTATGTGACTCAACTAGAAATTGTATGAATTAATTTGTATTGACTACTGTTTATGACTCTTTAAATTATTTTTCTTATTTCCATCTTGGGCTAGAGTGATAGAACAGCGGGTAGGGCATTTGCCTGGCATGCGGCCCACCCATCTGACCCAGGTACAATTCCTCTGCCCCTCTTGGAGAGCCTGGCAAGCTACCGAGAATAACTCACCCGCACGGCAAACCCTGGCAAGCCACCCATGATGTATTCACTATGCTAAACACAGTAACAAGTGTCACAATGGAGACATAACTGGGCCCACTCGAGCCAATCGATGAACAGTAGGAGGACAGTGACAGTGACAGTGATTTCCATACTGAAGTCAGATGATTAAAAGTCACTTTCAGTGGTTTTTCTTTTTTAAACTTAAATCCTCTCTCTTTTGGGCCCCTGCTTACTGCCTGTGCTGTTGTCTCTACCTTAGCATTCTAACACAGGGAAACCATCTGTGTGGATATATTTTAAGTTAGAAAGTGATCATATACTCAGAACGATGTCTAGTCCTGGTCTAAATCAGCACATGGTACAAAGTAGTAGGCAGAGAGGAACTTGGAAAGAGGAAAAAGAAAATATCTGCTCTGGACCAAGGAACAACACATGTCAAATGACTTTGAAATGTCTGGTTGCCTCTTTAATATCCTTCCAACATTATGCCATTTCAGGCCACAGCATTAGTTACCCTGCTTTTGTAGAACAAGATGCTTCTACCTATTTATCCCTTGGCTTACCCCAAGAATACCAATTTGAGTGTGGCCATGAGAAAGACAACTCTGCTCTACAGTACAGTGGTTAATGTTTCTTTCCTCATTCATCACGAAACACTAAGACAAGAAAATCTTCTTTCTCTTTTACATTGCCTCGGATATCTGACCATGTGAGCAGGAAGACCCTCTGACTCTCCTGAGATGGGGCAATGGCCCCCACTTCCCGCCACCTGGAAGTGGGTGGCCTTGAACTGACAACCCTTTCGTGTTACAAACATGTATTGTGTTGAGTTCATCATCCTGTTTAACTTGGCATCACCTATAACCACTCCAACATTTTGTGAATGAGATGACTGCCAAATCAGTATGTTTCTGATTCACTTACACTTAACCCATTATCTCTAAGTGCTTTCATGATGCTTGTTCTAATGACAAACACTGCCTTCAATTTTTTTATAAGACTGTCTAAGTTTTCTCTTTCTGTCGAGGAGATTGAAAGCCATGAGACTCTTTCCAAAAACTTTTCAGGATCTGCAGTGGCATTTTCAGTGGGAAATTGGCAAGGCCCTATGTGTGAATGAAGACAAAGAAAGCCAGTGAGCAGTCGAAGTCCTGAGATTGAGCGTCTGCTGGTCCACATGTCAGAGAGGAAATGTGCAAATCTTCCTTCAACTCCTAACGGGGTATGTCTGCTTGAAACTCATGAGGTCTGATGCATTTTAGGAAATTTAAACAGAGGAGGGAGAAAAACACCTCAGGCATTTAATGTAAGTTTGCCTGGAAATATTATTCCTCTAACAACTCTGTGTAGTCACACCCTTTCTCTGCTGCCTCGAACAGAAAATGGAAGATATGACATAGGTGGTAGCTGCACAGTGCCAAGCATCTGGGTTAAATTCAATCCTGGTATTTTGATCTCATGTAGACATAGGGCTATTTTTTTTTCAACACCATCTGCAAGGCTGACATAATCTATGTCAGTTAGGATAGTTCACTCACCAGCCTGCAGAGACTTTTTACCAGAACGTAAAAAATTTGCCAGCCTTTCTTGCACTGTTCTCATTATTTAATAAATGAAATGAATTAATCACTTTCTTGTATATGAAGCTATTCATGGTTCTTGTTGCGAAAGCTATTTTCAAAATGGATCTCTTCTAATCTGGAAAAGAAGAATCAAATTTTGACAATGTTTGAATGACTAAACAGTAGATTCCTGAGTGATCAGCCAAGATTTCAATTATCAGCTCTGCGTTGGACTTCTTAACATGCCTGAAAATAAAACCAAGAAATTTAATGAGTCAATAATAAATAGGAGGAGGAATGTGACTTTGCTTTAGGTAATAGATAAACTTGCAAGTAGATGCTAATGCTGGGGGCATTACAGAAGCTGTTTAATATGCAGAACCATCGTTTTCCCATCTGAAAAGAACAGGGTTATTGTAAGACATTATGTCAATCTGGATTTGATATGTTATTCTCAGATTAAATAATAAATGCTCAAAATATATAGTATCACTGTATCATTATCATCCCATTGATCGTCGAATTACTTGAGTGGGCACCAGTAACATTTCTATTCCTCCCAGCCCTGAAATTTTAGCAGCCTCTTCTTACTAGTCTTTTCCCAACTATGGTAGCCACTATTATTTTTCTTGCAGTTATTAAAAAAAAGAAAAATAATGTATCAGAGACCAAGTACAGAGGTAAAAGCATCTGCTTTGTACTCAGTCCACACTGGTTCCATTCCCAGCTCTTCATAAATTCTCCCATGCACTGCCAGGAGTGATTCCTAAGCACAGAAATAGACCTTGAGCATGGCCCGATGTGGTCCCCAAGCCAAAAATAAATAAATGAATGAATAATATCAAGAGACCCTGAAAACTGCAGATATTTTACATGCTGAACAGATCAGATGAAATATGTAGGAAAGAACTCTGTACCGAAGGTAATTTTTCAGTTGTCTTTCCCCCTAGGATTGTTCCTGAGAGCCTGGGAAAGCAGTTTCCTCATTTGGGCTCCTTATTCTTTATCCTTAATCATGAGTTGGTTCAATGATCAACCTTTAAATTTTTTTAAATTCTCTGATCAGTGTTTCAAAGATTTTAATACAACCAGAGCCAAAATGGAAGTGTGGGTACTTATTTTTCTCGAGACCATTTTTTGGATTTGGTTATGTTCAACTCAGATCAATTACTGAAACAGATAGTCGCAAATATTGATTTGTTGAATCTTAGATGCAAGGCACCATCACTCCTCTATCCAATAATGAATCTTGGACTTTCTCATTTTGGTGCTTTTAGGAGGACCAGCAGAATTATTTAAAAATTCTTAACTCCACCTCTGCACCGACTTTACTGATCTGTTTTTATAAAGCGGTATCATGTGTGCTCTATATGAAGAAATCTACACTTCACTCTATTCAATCCCACACTTGGTCTCGTGAAACAATAGGGGGATGAGGTAGCATGTCATTCTGAAACATATGCAGATGTATGAGTTGTATGGTACTGTTTGTTTTAGTTTTTCTCCACGCATGTTTTTCTAATGCTTTGTCTAGTGTGTGCCCACAGAGGGTGAAATGATTCGCTTTCATCATGTTTAACAAGGGAAGACACGTCCAGTGGGAATCTGTTCTGCTATTAAAGGTGGATGGTTTACTATATGGGAGTGGAAGAATAGAATGTCAATTGTGTATATTTCCTATCAACTGCTTCCATGGCTTCAGTCACCAAGTAGTTGATTCTCCTGTTTTGATACCTGTTTCGCCATGTTGGGATTTCTCTTCCCTCCAGTGAATTGGGGGTGTTTTTATTCTATGTTTAGAATTGTCCAAACATGTTTTCTCTAACTGATACTATATTAATTCCCAGGCGAAAGAAAATAATTTTGGCGTTTTTATTTTAACACTTGTTTGGATCCATCATTGACTGGAAAAAAACATATTTTCTCCTTTCCTTCATTATTTCTTCATCATATATCAGTTCACAGGTTGAAGTGAAGTGAAAGTCATGAACTCTGAATATTATTCAGGTCACCATATTTGTAAGGAAGGGTTTTATATTTATATGCATATTAGGATTGAATTTTCAGGTGTCTGCTGAACAAAAAGACATTTCTATGGATTCAGTAGAGAAACTATATTTATAAAACCAAATTATATGAATATAATTAAATAAACACTCAACTTTATATCAAATTATACTTAAAATATAAATATAAAGTTGAGGAGACCTTATCAAAAATCACACTGAATTTCGTATGTAAAGATTGTTGTTTTATTAGTTTATAATACTGTCATAAACACACTATTTGAAAAATAATTATTGAAAAACTGAAAGAAGCTGAAGTCAGCAAGATATAATGTAGAATAATTTTCTAGACTGGAATAGAAGGCACCCTTCTGCTCTAGACAGAGGCACTGGGCAAAGCAGAAGCCTTTACATCAGACCAGAGTTGATGATGTTTGTGATGTTTGGCACTTTGAAGATACCATCCAATTCCAAGTTAACATTTTTTTCTCTTTTTGGATCACAATTTGTGATGCTTTTTGGGTCATTCCTGTCTCTGCACTCAGTCACTCCTGGTGGTGCTTGGTGGACCCTATGGGATGTCCAGGATCAAACCTGGGTTCTCCACATGCAAAGCAAACGTCATACCTCCTCTGGCCATGAGTTAAAAACATTTAAAGTTCCTGTATTTCATCTCCAAATGTTAGTTTCCCTTTTAGTTGCAGTAATTAGAAGTTGCCAAGATATTAGTATAACCACTAATACCTGTATTACCTGAAAGAGTAAATCTAAATTGTAATTGTCATTTTCACACTGAATACGATAACTCAGAATCTTTGCTATTGGTTTATTTTCTTCAACTTTTGTTCTCCATTTTGAAATGTTTCTCTGTTTTGCTTTCTAATGCTAGAGCTTTGTTCTTTTTTAACTGGATGCTAACCTGTAGGTGGCATTGCTCCTGATGATCATACCCCTGCCACAACCCAGATAGTAGGGTGCTATGGATCCCCTGGGGAGAAGCTGGAGATATGGTCTAATGGGATCCCTCCATCTGAGAGCTCCATTTTTTCTTCAGAACAACAGTATAATCTAAATATTTTAGAGTTATAAAAGCCCCTTCAACCATAAACCCCTGAAATCAGTAAATTGGCAAGGTAGAAGTTTGCCTTTTTCATGCTAAACAGGCATGGGATATGACTTTAGTCATTCAGGCTAAAACTAATGATGTCATTTTTTCAACACATGGCATCCTTCATCACCACATTCCTCTGTATTACCTATTTCAGAGGCAGATGAAGAATGCTGCCATGTCTACCACATCCCATTGGTATTACCAGGTCATAAGACCATATCAGACTGAGAAATCCAGTTCTATGTCCAAGAAGAAAGGAAAAATATAATTTTGTTCTCTGGCTACCAATAGTTCGATCACGATCATGATCACCCTGTTGTTCGTCAATTGCCTCAAGCAGGCACCAGTAACATCTCCTTCGCCCTAGCCCTGAGATTTTAAAGTGCCATATTCAAGGCTATTTCAGGATTAGGAGAATGAGACCCGTCATTGTTACTGGTATTTGGTTTATTGGGTACACCATGGGGAGTTTGCCAGACTCTGCTGTGTGGGCAGGTTACATTTGGTAGACTGCCAGTTTGTCCAAAGTAAGAATGAGGCCGTGCGCTTCCGGGAGCTGGGTTTTGTAGTCTCTGGGTCTTGGCCGTTGATGGGATTACACGGCGCCAGGGGGCCAGTTGGTGGGTGTGACCCCTGCCTACTGGAAGATGGAGGATCTGGGTGGAGGATGCTCAACCCCGATCTGAGCAGGCTTGGAGATCTCAGGCCTGGACCCGCATGCCTTTTTTCCTCTGCTGGTACCTTCATGCTTGTGGAGAGTGGTCTCAGCATGGTTGTGGCTGGTTCTGGAGGTCTTCAGCTGTCGGAGCTCTGCTTGGGGCGGGGAGGGAAACTCAACTTGCCCCCTCAAGGGGCCCTGGCGAGGATAGCCAGGCATGGGGGCAGGAGACTCTGCGCTGTTCTCTTCCAGGAGCTGGGTTTTGTAGTCTCTGGGTCTTGGTTGTTGATGGGATTACACGGTGCCAGAGGGTCAGTTGGTGGGTGTGACCCCCGCCTACTGGAAGATGGAGGATCTGGGTGGAGGATGCTCAGCCCCAATCCGAGCAGGCTTGGAGATCTCAGCCCCGGATCTGCATGCCTTTGTTCCTCTGCCAGTACCTTCATATGTGTGGAGAGTGGTCTCAGCATAGTTATGGGCCATATTATTTTCCATACCTTTTTTTGGAGCTGGAGCAATAGCACAGCAGGTAGGGCATTCGCCTTGTTCATGACCGATCCAGGTTCGATTCCTCCTCCCCTCTTGGAGAGCCCAGCAAGCTACTGAGAGTATCCTGCCCACACAGCAAAGCCTGGAAACCTACCTGTGACGTATTTGATACACCAAAAACAGAAACAACAAGTCTCACAATGGAGGCGTTACTGGGCCTGCTCAAGCAAATTGATAAACAAGGGATGGATAGTGCTACTTCTTTTTAATTATGTGAATAGTTATTTTTTCAGTCTTTCTTCACTTTGACAGCATTTCTATTTTCTCCTTTCTGCCCTATGTAAGTTGCTCAGATCCTACTTAGTTTGGGTAACTAAAAAATGAAAAGAAATTATATCTATGAAATGAAAGGAACAAAGCCTTGCGAATTCTCTGGTTTAACTGAATCTTTTGTTTATTGTCAGTAGAAGAAATTAAATATTTTAATCTATATCTAATTTTATATTTTGTATTTAGAAAGTCTATGTGTGAGAAAAGCTTAATATGGTTCTAATAATAATAAACATTTATTTAGTTTCTCAGTTTCCTTATTTCAGAACTACCCAGCAGTGCTCAGGAGTCCCTCATGGTAGTGCTCAGGGGACATTATGTAGTGTCAAGGATAAATGCAATGCCTCCACATTGTTTTAACTCTCCAGCCAATAATAGCAAATATTTATACTTGATGATTGGTAAAGTGATTGAAGGGTTGAAATGAGTAGAAGTAGTGAAGCAATTCCCATTTATAGTTAAAGGAAAATCTAAAGTTTTATTTTCAACCACTTACATATTCAAATTTAGTAATAGTATCTCACAAAATGTATGTGGGTTATATAGTTATTTAAGTATATGTTCTATGATATATGTTAAGTGTTTGCCACAGTTTTTCATATTAAAGAACTTGAAGATGAAATACAAAATAAAGTCCAGAGTTAAGTATGTGAAAACTGTATAATATGCATTAAGTGTTCAATAAACCTTGGTAAGTATTACTATCTTATAGTCAGTAAATTTTTCTCTATATTACTAGCATGTAGAACTTCTCAATTTCTTCATCATAATTGGATGTTGGTGCGTAGGCAACAAAGATAGAAACTGGCGGCAGTGAGCCACATCTATTCAAGTGTAATCGTCCAATTTGGGTTGTTAGGCATTCTAATGAATCAATGCTCATGGCCAAGTTCATGTTGACAAGGACACCGGCACCATCAGCGCCACTTTTGTCACATGTTCCAAGGAACAGTTCTTCTCCAGTGTCAAAAATGGCGTGATGTGGTTGATGCCTTCTCATCTTGATCAGACCAATGATGTCGTACTTGATCTTTCGCGCTTGCACCATCAGGTCCTCAGTGGATGCAACCGATGTCAGCATAGGTGCATTGAAAGTACAGACAGTCATTTTAGTCCTTCTTCATTTTGGAAGCATAGTACAGACTTGAGATTTTATCAGCCTCTGCTTCCTCATCCTTCTTAATGCTGCCGTATCGGTGGCTCTTTCAGGGTCAGAGGAATGAGACCCATTGTAGTTATTATTTTTTGGAACATTGAATACGCCACTGATAGCTTGCCAGGCTCTGCCATACAAGCAGGACACTCTCAATAGCTTGTCAGGCTCTCCTAGAGGGATAGATGTTTTAAGGATGGCCTCTAATCACCCTTACAGGTGTTTCCAGGGTTCAAACCATATTTGAATACCATCAAATATGGTGCAGTAAACTCTTTTTCCAGTTCCCATTGAGCCTGGAGTCCAAGGTCACAAAGTTCCACTTACCTGGTTCTGTGGGGCTTCACTCGTGCATGAGTCTCAGCCCATACATTCGGAAAGTGGCCTGGATCATGGCGATAGCTGGGGTAGTGGAGGTAATGGAGTCTTCTTGTAGTCTTCTATAAAGATAGACCATACCTTCTACAAGATCATTGTTGGTGATTTTAATGCCAAGATAGGACCGAGAAGATCAGCTGAAGAACTCCACATCAAGACCCATAGCCTACACTGGAACGAACAGGGTGAGAGACTGTCTGAGTTCATCATGTCAACCAAGACCATCCATGATAACTCACAGTTCCTGAAGGTTGAATCTAACCTTTGGACATGGGAGTCTACCGGTGGATGGTTCCAGAACAAAATTGACCACATCATATTCAATCAAGAGTTTTGCCTGACTGATGTCGCTATTGTCCCAAAATTCCAAACAGGATAGGATCACCATCTCCTTTGTGCAAAATTCTACTTCATGGAGCAGGGGGAAAAGGCTGAAAACTTTATGAAGAGAGCTCCCAGAACGATCACAAACTGGGAGCTCTTTGGCACTATTGTGGCAACATGGGAAGATGCCGTCATTGACAACATTGACGAAGAATACGATCGACTGATTCAACATCTCCATGATTGTATGAGGAACGCTGACAGAGAGATAGCTACAAAAAGACACCTGTCTTCAGAAACTCTTGAGCTCATTCACCAACGTGGTTTGGCACGAGCCTCAGGCAACTGCAAGCAAATGTCTGAGCTCACAAAGAAGTGCAGAGAAGTGATAAAGGAATACCTCAAAGAAAGAAGAGCAGCAGTGCTGGCAGATGTGGCAAAGCCAAGAAAAGCATTCGCAACACCCACCTGTCCTTCACAAACTACAAGACCAAGATGACTGCCCTCCAACATCCTGATGGATCTATCACATCTTCCAGAAGGGCAATGGAGAAGATTATCCATGAGTTCTACTCAGATCTCTTCGATAGCCACGTCCACCTGCCCACATACCAAATTCCACAGGATGAATATGTTGTTCCCAATTTTCTCGCATCAGAAATCTGACACCCCATTTTGTCAGTAAAGAAGTGAACAGCACCTGGCCCAGACAAGGTCAAACTCGAACACCTGAAGAACCTTCCATCAGTACTCATCAATATAATGTCTCGGCTCTTCACACGCTACCTGTCTGAATGGAAGATTTCGTCCCAATGGAAAACCAGCAGAACTGTGCTACTGTACAAGAAGAGAGACATCACGACATTGGAAACTATTGTCCGATCTGCCTGTTGTCTGTCATGTACAAGCTGTTCACTCGAGTCATCCTCAATAGGATTGGCAGAACACTAGATGAAGGAAAACCATGCGAGCAAGCCAGGTTCTGAAAAGGATTCAGCATGATGGACCACATCCACATGGTAACCAAGCTCACTGAGATTTCTCGGGAGTTCAAGATGCAGCCCCGTCTAATGTTCATTGATATAAAGAAGGCCTTTGATTATGTTGAGACTGAAGTGGTCATCAAAGCCCTAGCCAAACAGGGTGTTCAAACTCAATACATCAGGATCCTCCGTGAGCTGTATTACGGATTCACTACTAGGATCTCACCATTCTACAAGGAAGTGATCATAGACGTCAAGAGAGGGGTTCAGCAGGGTGATACCATTTCACCAAAACTCTTCAGTGCCACCCTCGAGAACGTCATGCAACGACTGGAAAGGGAAGGAATGGGAGTGAAGATAGACGGTGAACAACCACACCACCTCCACTTCTCTGATGACATCGTTCTAATAACACCAAACATTAGCCAAGTGGCAAAAAATGCTGGCCAAGTTCGACCGTGGAAAGGTCTGAGTGCAGCTGAATCTCACGAAGACAATGTTTATGAGAAACAGACTCGTTCCTGATGTTTTATTTACTCTCAACTGAATGAACATCTGCAAATGCAATAGTTGTGTACCTGGGTCGAGAACTTAACATGACAAATAACCTCGCACCTGAGTTGCACAGGAGGAAGAGAGCAGCTTGGAATGCCTTCAAGAGCATTGACGAAATACCTAAGAGGACAAAGAACCTCCGGCTCTGGGCACATCTCTTTGATTCCACTGTTCTTCCTGCATTAATATATGCCTCAGAGACCTGGGCCCTACAAAAACAGGATGAGAACGCTATTCGGGTCTTCCAAAGAGGAATCGAACGAGCTACGCTTGGAGTATCATGCTTCACTCAATTGAGAGAAAGAATGCGGAGAACCAGGGACGATGTCTTGTTTGCAACAGCATCAAAAATCAGATGGGCTGGACACGTAATGCAATTTGGAGATGACTGTTCGGCTAGAGCCATTTCCGACTGTATTCCACGGGCCATCAAAAGATCACATGGCTGCCCACCTACGAGATGGTCCGCTATCTTCACCAAGACCCTGAATGATTGGTTTGAGGCTCTTCCTTTCCCTGGAGCTATCAGACACCATTGGGCTACACTAGCATGTGACAGGGATGAATGGAGACATTACTGGCACCCACTCAAGAAAATCGATAAATAACGGACTGTCAAGTGATCAAGTGAATATTAGCAATCTACTTTATAAGTGGTCACAAACTGCTAAGTTGAAGTTACTCTATCAGGAAAGTAGTGAGCTTTAACAATTTAAGAATTGGCTTTGGGGATAGGAATGAGATTATCTCTGAGATTTAGTAGTCATTTTTTAAAGTAGAATTCCTCTTGCACCTGCTTAGAAAGATTTCCTTAATAATCAAATGAGGTGTAGCTAGGGAGAGAGAATAGAGAGGTGAAGCGGCTTGCCTTGCCTCAGACTGAACCCCTGGTCTATCCCTGGCAGGGCCAGTAGCAAACCTGGAGCACAGAGCCAGGAGTAGCATCCTTATTAAAACTAAAAATGTGTTGCTATTTCTATTTGTATTTAGCTACTTTTACGATGGGCTGGAGTGATAGCACAACGGTAGGGCATTTGCCTTGTGTGCAGCCGCCCGGCCTAGCCGGGTTTGATTCCTCCGTTCCTCTCAGAGAGCCCGGCAAGCTATGGAGAGTATCTCGCCCACATGGCAAGCTATCTGTGGCATATTCAATATGCTGAACACAATAACAACGAGTCTCACAAAAGAGATGTTACTGGGCCCTCTTGAGCAACTCGATGAACAACAGGAGTACAGTGCTACAGTGCTACTTTTACAATGTTGTGTCTATCGTAACACATGGCGGTTTTGAAGGAAGGGCATACTAGGAGAGGAGAAAGGGAACTAAACCAATATATATCACTTGAACATCAGATTAAGTCACAAATATTGCTGTCACCACCTAGGGTCGGTGAAGTCTCCACAAGAACTAAAATCTCATAATCCTAAATCAATTATTATCTACTATTTTCTACATGATAAGTGATGTGCTATAATGGTACCAATGGTACAATCTAAACCAATTTAGATTGAGGTATTTGAAATCCATCTAATAAAAACTTCTACAGAAAGAAAGGAGTATCCTGTTAGTCATCCTTAAGCTTCCAATGACCCTTTTTACCACTTCACTTCTTTTTATTTTTTGTTTGCTGGGCCACACCCAACAGTGCTCAGGGTTTATTCCTGGCTCTGCACTCAGGCAGGGCTCTGGGGACCATATGTGATGCTTGGGATTGAAAACAAGCCAGCCACGTTGAAGGCAAGTGCCTTGCCAGCTATACTATCACTTCGGCCCCAACCCGATTTTTATATTCTGAGAAAACTTTGAAAACTATGCAGAATAGAATCCATAGCACTTATTAAAATAACTGTGTTATTTATCACATGCTAATTGATTTGGTGAGATATTTTACTCCTCTTTTCAGCTCCTTAATGAAGCAGCTGTACTGATAGCTCACTTCTTAAGAAGAGATTGAAAACTCACTGATTATGTTGAAAAGACACTAAGAGGCTTGTTTGGCATTGCCCAATTCACTTCTTATTAGTAGAGGTGTTCCAATCAGGGCTTGTTGATACAGAGGGCCTTTGTTACTACTTTACACACATGTTGGAGGGAATATCAGAGATTAAAGAAATATATAAAGGGCCAATTCAAATATACACATTGATAGGTATTATTTTATATTCCTGATTCTCAGATTTGTCTTGTTTTGACATATAGGTACAATATTCATGTTAATGTTACATACACACACACTATGACACTATGACAGTAGTATTTTTCTTCAGTAGATTTATGGATTTCCTCTTTGAAAAAAAAAGTTTAGGAGAATCTCAGGATTACCAAAATCTAGGTATGCATGTTCTGTCCTTGAATACTATATTGTCTTGACTAGTATGCACAAGTCAAAATATAAGTCACATGGTCTCTCACTTAGGAGAGATTACACATCGCAAAAATGGATAATCATGACATTGAAACTATTGCTCAGCTCACTCACAATGATGTGTGAGGACCTGGCAAGAGGGAGGATGAATTGGAAGAGTTGTCTCAAAGACAGGAAGGGAAATGAATTGGTAGTGAAAGGAAACTTGCAAGGACTTGTAACTATCACACTTGAGTTAATTTTTCCAATGCAGTGCGATTTTTCAAAAAGTCATGACGCATTCTGACAAAGCCCTACCTGTTCCGATATTTTGCCTATCACTCCAAACTCGCATTGAGCCTAAGCTGTCTCTTGTCTGGTCATTTTGTGGTGATTTGTCTAGTATACTAAGGTGGAGGGTCATTGACCTTGACATACTTTTTCCTGTCCTCCTGTTCACTGTCTTCAGTTTTATTGTCTAATATCTAATATTTCATCATTGAAAGACCCTGGCTCTCTGCTAAAATAGTCTCCTCCATATCTTTTTCATGCTCTTAATTTTTTGGAGACTGTTGCATATTAATCTGCTATTAACTTTAAATGCTTATATTAATCTGTTTTTACTAATTTGCTATTAACTTTAAATGCTATTGGTTCATTTGTTTGTTTATCTCCTCCACTGGGATCTGAGTAGGGGATTTATTATAGTCACCATTCCACTAGCATTGCCAGAAAAATTTCTAGTGTATGTGATGATCTGTCAGCATGTAACAAATGATGAACGATTCGACAAATACATGAGTTTGAAGCCATAAGTTTAACTTCAAGATCACCTTATTATCTGATTCTATTTCTTCATCCTTTAAGTGAGGGTGACTTTATCTTCTTCCAATATACTGTTAAGGATCAAGTAGGATTATGGATGTGCAAAGCTGTAAAGCACTACATAAAACTTGGTGAATGTCACTCTTCAGACCCTGTGATTAGCTGCATAAGTGGCTGAACCTGGGTTCAAGATCAGATTTGAACAGTGACCCTAAAGGGAGTTTTGTCATTTAGTATGCTCCGTTTGCTTAAAGGATACTGTAATCCTCTGAGCATCATTTTCCTTCTTTAGTATGTTAGAATAAAGTGATATAAAATATATATGCATTTGATGATATGCAAGGTGATACAGAAATTAATCACAGCAACATTTATCTATACCAATCTGAACTATTCCTCTCAATTGCTTAACCCTGATTTTCTGTGTTCATCTGTATGAATAGGAAGAATGTAAGTGCCTTATTATTCCATTACTAAGCTAATGCTTTCACAGAGGTAGAAAGGAACCTGTTAAATAGATGACAGTATAATCCCTAAATAAGTAAATTGTATTAACAGATAAGTTTTTGTGCTACTGTTATCACCACAGTGCCAAACCACCCAGTCTCTTGATTGTACTATCTAAATTTATTTGAAGATAATTTCTGATATTAACCAATTTTCCTGAATTCTTCAGCAGCACAGAGTCTGTGAGGATCCTTGACCACTTTGCTTCAAGTTAAGTCATGCATGAGTTTAACCTTCAGATTATTTGCTCCAGCTCAAAGCACTGCATTAATCAGAGAAGGAGGTTTCAATCTTGGGCTTGTTCTCAGAGACTCTGCAGCATTGTGTTGCCTTTGATGAAAAGCTTAAAAGACAGAGAACAGGAAATCCACTCTGATTGCATTGTTCCGTTTGAACAGTCCTTTCTTCTTAGGAACAATACTGGTTTGCCTAAAATGACTAATAATCACTACCATTTATTGAACATTAATTCTGTGCCAGGTACTGCACAAAGTATTTTCTTTACCTTTCGTTCTCAGAAGAGTGTTTTGGGATTATATTATCCCCATTCTGCAGAAGAAGAAACTGAGAGAGTAGCTGAAAGAAGTACCTCATGATGTCTCACTAATAAAAATTTAAAAAAATATATCTATGCAGCTCAAGAGAGGACTTAAGTGTATCAGTATCTATCTAACCTTCAGGATTGTACTCTAACCACTAGAGTTAGAGTACAACCACTGAAGCCTGATATGAATTTGGGAAAGGATAAAGGAATCATTTTATGTTTTAATAATAATTATGAAACCACTCAAATGAGTACCAATCTCATCTATAACATTGAAACTAACACTTCCATTTTTATTCAATGTCATTGTCTACCATCACTTATTTCCCTAAAAGTTTAGTCACTGGATGTTCATAATCACAATATGTGTCTCAGAATACTTGATTCAAACAAATAGATTGTTTTGAAATATTGACATAAAACCTAGTATCAGCCTTGATTGGAGGCAATGTTAATTGCTTAGATAGAGTTCTCTATTTTTGAGACTAGCATTTTTGTTCCAACACAGGCTTTGGAATCAAGCTTGAAAAGTTCAAGTCCTGAAACTATGATTATGAGCAGTCATAAGTTCTTTGATGATCAATCCCTTTATGTTAAATGAGGGTGGTGATAGTTCACAGTGAAGTAGATAGATAGTAGGAAAAGGGACAAGGGAAGACTTGCAATGATTTCTGGGGAAGTAATAAAACCAAAATGTGATTAAGGAAGCTGGACTGTCTCTAGACCTAAAGCAGTCAAAAAGCATGAACTCCAGACCCATTTATAGACTACAAGATCTGGGGTCAGAGAATATTTCAACTGGCACCAACATCAGCCCAGAGAAGTCTGTGCACTCCTCCATAAAGTATCTCCAGGAGGAACAATAAAAAATATGGAAGCAGAAGTACCTGTCATCAAGGTAGACTGGGGATTAGGACAGAAATTAGGGACATTGGTGGGGAGAAGTGGACACTGGTGAAGAGATTAGTGTTGGAACACTGTACACCTGAAACTCAATCACAGTTTTGTAACTTTTAAATTCATTGTGATTCGATTTTAAAAATTCTACTATGAAGGTGGACCACCAAAAATACAAAGCTCTTCCCCTTCACAGTATCTTAGCAATGGACTCTCAACTACATAGAAAGCATCGAATGTGGACAGTTAGGAGAAAAATTTTAGAACTAACTTTGCATTCTGGGAGGTTGCCCACTTTTCAACCTGAGATATGTACTCTTAGCTTGTTTGCATCTGGATAAATCTTCATTCCATTGGGCATGTTTCTCTCTTTTCTTTCTCATACTCTCTAAATAAAGCAATTTTTGTTTCACTGTCCATCTCATCCTGAAATTGCCTTGTGAAAGAAAGTAACATTCCTGAAAAACCTAGGCAGAAATTAGGACTGATAGTCCCTCCCTGAAATGAGCAATTTCTCCCTCAAGCCTAAGTCCCATACTGGCTTCCCGAGAAATTCAGTGGCAGGGATAATTTCCCACACTGAGTAGAACAAGTGTGATTCCACTAGACTTAGGAGTGACATGCAGAGCCAGTAAGATAGACAGTCTAGACCATGCAGATGCTCAAAGCAGACATTTAGCAATCCTAAATTTCCCCAGGCATCTCCACAGTGGACAGAGGTGGGTAGAGAGAAGAGCAGATGCCCCATCTCGAGGTGTCCACCTCTCTTCTCCCCTCTTCTTGTTAAGTAACCTGAAACAACAGGATTGTTTTGAGAGTCAAATAAGATGCATTTACAATAAATATTGCTTAAAAATAAAGTTTGTAAAGAATGTAATAGGAGCCAAGAAATGTCCCTCATTGGATAAAGGGTATCATTTATTTTTTTATATAAAGCTGAATGCTTTTCCTTTCTGCTTTTGTCCCTCTCTTTTCCTTCCATTGACATTGTTGTGAGAACCAGGGGTCACACACATAATGGTTGCAGTTATAGCACATTCAGCTGTGTTATTTACAGGAGGTTACACTCCTTTAGTGGTGAGACTAGTACACATGTTCGCAAGAAGTTGCTCTCTTTAATAGATGCTACTGGTTTGGTTTTCATGGTGGTTATGTATTTTAGTCATGTTGCCTATATATGTGTGTACTAGGAGTTTGCATCCCTGACTGTGATTGTGACACATTGCTTGATTGTTTGTTTGTTTGTTTGTTTGTTTTAGTGCATTTCAGGGTGGCATACTTTAGTTGTGTTGCTAGCACACATCTGGTTGTAGTGCATTCAGAGTCTCTTCGGGCTTGGAAAATTGTAGAAAGAAGAATCACTAGGCACAAAGAGCAGAACTGTCAGGATCACACAGAGCACATGGGACATAAGGCATTGTACTTTTGGTCTACACAGCAGGTACTTTAGCCACTAAGTCATTTTCTAACCCTGAAATTCTTTTATGATTGGGACAATTGGGTATACTTTCATGTATAAATAAGTATATATTCATAATTCATAACTCACATGTTTCCAAACAGGTTTTGAAGTCAATCAATGTTTTACACAGTCGTCAAAACCTAAGTGCATCATGGGCTCCTAATATTTGGAAAGGAAAATTAATCTCTGTATCTTGAAATCAACCAAAGCTGCTTCCTAACATTTCTTCAATTATTCTCAAAGAAAATGTAATATCTCCTTCTGATGAGCTCATTGTGCTGAGTCTTTTAAATATGTTAGTCATTTTTCCAACTCTGCTCCAGCTCAAAATGTTAACTTCTCCTAATTTTATTCTCAAATCCTAAAAAGCCAGACACAAATATTCTTCTATTTTTTCTGTTCCTTCGAACTCAACCAAAACTAATTGACCATACTATTTAAGTGAAATCTATGCCTTTGCCACCTAGTTTAATTAATTAGCTTTTTGCATGTCTTCTTTATGAGTCTTCTCCACTTAATTACCAGTAAACAAACTGTCCAACAACTCCCGTGTGCATGCTTACACTATGATCTTTCAGTTTTGTAAATACTTATTGATTATTAAATTTTTATATCAAAGAGTTGACAAGAAGTACTTGAGAAATGAATTCTGCTTATCATGATTACTTGTGTCAAAATCCAGACACCTTGGTTATAACCACAATTCTGCATCCCATATTCTAAAAAACAAAATACTAGTCAAATAGCTATATTTCTTGTCAAGCAGTTCTGTATAATTGATTTTATCTTGATTTTATTCACTACTATTTTAACACCAGTAATGAACTTAATTTACTCAGTTTTCTCCTTGGATTGTTAATAAGATCAAAAGAGGATTGCCCCAGTTAACAGATACTGCATTTAATCTTTTAGTCTATAGGAAGATTTATAATAGTGAATATAATAGTAATTTGGTAACCAAAGCAAAACTTTATGCTTACTCTAGTCAGATAGCATATCACTTTGCCCCAGATTAAGTTTTTAACAAAGAAATAAAAGCAAGTCTTAGAATCTTGATAAACCTGTTTTTACACACCCACAACTGATTCACATAAGACTTAAACTAATAGTCATTTATCAAGCTCTTCATTTCCAAGAATTATTTTAATCATATTGAGATTTTCAAAAGTGATAATTTTAATTCAAATTAAACTGGATTGGTTTGGATCCATAAATGATGAGAACTCTATACTTTGGCAATGCTGCTTACAGGTTATTTAATAAACAGGATAGTTTTAAAAAATAGCTCCATATTTACACAAAAATCTGTCCTTCTTCTCACCTCTAAAAAGGAAAAATGTAATGTTAGGAGGATTTCCTGAGATCAAATATTTTGATGTGTTCGAGCCAGGCACTTTAATTACATTAGAGATTTTGACACTCTCTCAGTCAATGAACAATGGTTGAGTCTAGACAGATCTTGAGGAAACTGTAGGGGAGTCAGCACATTTCAGTTATTAGAAGAGTTATTTATGTAGTTTAACCTTTTGTGAGAAACAAGAAATTTCTCGAAGACCCCCTATTCAAACCACTCCTACCTGGTTCCAAAACCTTAAACAGCTATCCACAAGTCAGAGATGTGTTGGAAACCAAGTGAGATATTTCTAATACATTCCCACAGTTCTGAAAATACCCCCTTGATTAGCATTCAAATTACAATTTGTGTTATTTATTGTATTGTAAGTTTTTCATGCTAGACTTAAAATAGTGTTTTTTAAAGAAAGTTTTGTTTATTTTGCTCTCTTTTTTACTCTTAGCATCTAGAAGCTTGAAGGTAGATGGGACGTGAAGAGTCCTTAGTAAACATTTGAGGAAGAGAGGATGCAGGGAGGGTAAATAAAATTACTGATGTGTTGAATTAGCAAAGCCTGTTTGAGGCATCTCACTTTGTGCAATGGTGTGGCAAAAGTTAATTTTGTTTCAGAGGCAGGTCTCTACTGTCCCTTTTTTTTTTATCCCATTTCAAATTTCTCCTTGTTTTTCAGTTCAGTCTTCCCATTGTCATGGCACTTCAAAAGACTGAATCTGTCTTTTCTCATAAATAGTATAGTCAAATCACTAATTTGCTATGATCATCAAGTATAAAAACACCCTTTGTAGTTCTTAATATCAATCCTTGATCCCAAAATATAGATCATCAATAATGACCTTAATATAGAGTAGACTTTTCCTAGCACTAGATTATGGAGTATCTGTTGTGTGTTAGGATTATTGCTAGTACTAGGTGAGTGTAATCCTAATCCGAGAAAGAGAAACATAGAACTTAAAAAAAATGATGGATTCTTTTTGAAGTCCTCGTTTGCCTTTTGTACCATGTTTCAAGATGTTAGATGGTAAGGGATCACTATTCACCGAGTCACTTACTAAAAACATGTGAGCAAATTAAAGTAATTCATTGTGAACTTGCAGGGAAATGGGAATTATGGAAAGGAGCTGACTTTCAGCCATCTCTGGAAATCATTCTCTCCTTCACTGAGTCATCCACAAACCTGCATCTTCCACTGTCTACAAGACACTGTGCTGAGCCCCGGGACATGCAGATGAAACAGATTCCCCTCCCTGAAGAAGGTCACAGTCTAGCAACAGACAAGAACAGGCAAATTAAGACAGATAATGCTATAAGGTAAGTATAGGGTAGACATCAGCAAAGGATACCATGACAACCCAAGGAGGGGCCATCAGATGAGCCCTCAGGCAGGGGTAAGACTTCCCAGAGAAGATGACACTGGATGAATGGGAGGAGAGAGGCAGTAAAAGGGTGTGGAAGAGATGGACTTTCGAAACAAAGCAAACTAAAGATGTAGAGGTTCGGAGGTGAAAGGGAGCAAAGGCCCTGCGGGAGCCAACCGAGGTTAACTCAACAGAGATAGATTATAAAAACAGCGTCCTGGGAAATCCACAACAGTACAGAACAGTATATCATAAGGTGGAGAAGACTTTTTAGAACGCTGCTTCTGGTAATGTAGATTATAGATGAAAAAAAGGTCACCAGAAAGAGGAGAGTATTTTTGTTTGAGTGCTTTTATGTTTTGTACCCAATGTCCCTCTTTAAAAATATTTTAGACTTCTGGCTTGTTCTCTTAGCCAGCAAACACGTATCTCGCTTGTCTCTGCATATCTTGGCTCGCTTGCTTTTCCACTGAGGATAAACCTACATTCTCTCTTGAATGTATTATTCTCTTTTTCTCTCCCCTCACATCTTTATAAATAAGTTTCAATAAAGCTGTCATACTTCACAAAAATATGTATATACATTTAGATAGGTAGATAGATGGATCGACTCTTTTAAAAGACAAGCAGCCCAGTGATATAAGCTATTAAGTAGTGTTAAAAGTAAGACAGAAAGAAAATAAAAATAGGGTCATAAAATGGAACTTGAGAGAGTACAAGTGTAAACAGTGCACTAAGAATCTTCACCATCTCAGGAGATAAAGTGAGTATGTGTAAGCCAGTAATTGATAACATTCTTAAAATGACAAGTTCATTAGGACTGTTCTATATTAAAATTTTGGTGAACATGTACTAAAGAATCACATGATGTAAGTCGGGAACAAACTTAGTCTTGGTTAGAACATAAGTTCACCAAGCATGGAGACTTGTTAAACTAGCCTATCTTCAGTGGCCTACGGAATGACAAGTATGCACATAGGACTCAACATCTATAGCTGAATAAATAGATGACAAGATAAGGGTGTAAGCAATAATGAGCAAGAGAACTCTCCTTCCAGGAAGAGACACAACATGGGACTTGAGCAGATAGTACACTAGATAGGTTGCTTGCCTTGCACATGGCTGACCTAGGTTTGATCCTTGGCTCCTTATGTGTTCCTGTGAGTCCTGCCAGGAGTGATCTCTAAGCACAGAGCCAGGAATAAGTCCTGAGCACTGCCAGGTATGACACAAAAACCAAAAAATAATAATAATAGACCATTATAGTTTAATAATATTTGTTAATTAAAGAGCCCGGCGAGCTACCAAGAGTATTGCACCTGAACGGCAAAGCCTGGCAAGCTGCCTGTGACGTATTCGATATGCCAAACACAGAACAAGTCACACAATGGAGACGTTACTGGGTCAGCTCAAGCAAATCGATGGAAAATGGGAGGACAATGACAGTGACAATTATTAAATAGATGAATGTTTTCACCCTAGTTATTCTCAAAGATGAAAATACTGCAGGATGAATAAACTTTCTGAGATCTATAAAATTCTGCCACCCTGAGAAAAGAGGGACGTAATCTCAGCAACTCTCAGTCTCCCTTTAATGAGCAACATTTTTGTGAATAGAGTAAAAATATATAACAAGGCATCTACAACAATGCTCTAAATTTTTACTACAAATATCATACTCAGAAACAACTTAGTAAAGGTGAATTTCATGCTAAACCCTCAGTTCTCTGAATCAGCCATCATTTAAAAGTAACTTTTGTAACATCAATATGGACTTCTTGACTTCTTCTTGGGTTCTTCTAGAAATATCACTTCTCCTACAAGGCCGTTGCTAAGTATTAGGGATAAAGAGATAAGAATTTATATTCTCTGTTAAGTATCTGCAGGGCACTCATTTGGTTTATTCAGTTAAATTAAAAGCCAAAGTGTTGATGATGTTGAAAATCTTTGAAAACGCTGTAAGCTTAAGAAAGACAAAAATTGGTTAGAAATAAATTCCATTTCTAACCAGAAGTAAGCAAGAGGGGTATAAATGAGCTAAAAACCCACAAAACACTCATATGTGTATTATAATACACGACTTAAGCTGTATGACAAGACCTGAACATCAATCTGGTAAAATAGGTATAAAAGTCTATCAATTACTATGTGGAGTTTTAAAAATGCATTTAAAAAGCATCCTTGGAACACTTAAGCTTTAATCATCTGACCACCATGCAAACCTTAGTCCTAAGGTGTTTATTACAAGGTGACTAGACCAATGGATTTTTAGTAATAAAAAAGTTAATAGCTGTAAAAGATTAATAAAAATGATGGCTTTATTCTGAAAAAAATTCTCATAGTTTTTCTTTAGGTATTCCACAGGACAAGTTTCTATTAAGATTAACTTAAGTCATGTTAAAAAAAAATGATTACGTGCTTGTAAGAGAATATTTTTCCTTTAATTGACATAAAAATAGAAGTGCATACAGTTGTTGAAAAATACTATGAGAATTTCCAGATTCAAGTGTAAGAAAAATACATGTAAATACATGATCTCAAGGTATTGGTGTAACAAGTCTGTGGAGAATCTGCCTCTCATGAGGAGTACATTCATTAAGAAAGATAATAAAACATGAGATGGTTTTCTGAATCAGTGATAGAATGAATTTTGATTATGTCAAGTTCTTTGAGCCATCAAAGTGAAAATGTCCAGTAACAAATTGAATACATAAAACTTGATTTTAAAAGAGATCTCTTTTGGTAACTTAGGAATTATATTTAGGTTCAAATTTATGATGAAGACTTAAAAATAAAGCTGAACCTAGTTTTAAGTACGGAAGATAATTTTGCTATTTGAGAGGGTAACAAGCCTTTGTTTCAGCTACTGCTTACCTCAGAAATGATATCATAAATATTAGTAATTTACTATGAACAGTATGTACTATAGCATAAGCAATAACTACAACTCGATACTATGCCAAGTAAAATTTGAAGTGACACTTTAAAACTGGTTTCAGCATCAGTAGTCATAAAGTAGAACAAATCAAAGGAGGAAAAACATTTCTGAGAATTGACAGGGCAATGATATCTGTAGGTCATGGAAAACTCAGTTACATGACCATGGAGTTCATAACAAGATTAAGCAATAGAATGATTGCATGATATAAAGTTTCTTATATTCCACATATTTTAAAAGGCTGAAAAACTTTCTAAGAATGCCTTAATTTGGTAATTTTAAGAAATAGAGTTGAGTTGGCATAAAATTATGAAGTCTGGTTTATCCACTTTCTCCCACCAACTCCCGTTCA
Source organism: Sorex fumeus (assembly GCF_029834395.1). Classification (NCBI taxonomy): domain Eukaryota; kingdom Metazoa; phylum Chordata; class Mammalia; order Eulipotyphla; family Soricidae; genus Sorex; species Sorex fumeus. The sequence goes on from NW_026606059.1 coordinate 65,569,939, forward strand.
GTATTTCCCCACCACCAATATCCCCGATATACCCCCTCTTTCCCACACTCCCTCTGCCTCCATAGCAGACATGATTCCCCATACTCCCTCTCTACTTTGAGGAGATGTGTGCAGACAGTAGATAAATGACCAAACATGATAACCTCTCAGGGTCTGTATTGCAAACATTCTCCTTTGGCGCTGCCAAACAATTCCCCTTCCTTGGGATTGGAATAAAATATCTGAATACACCTATCATTGTAGGTTATAGGGAAATAGAGAATTTGGGAAATAGCAAAAAGATTTTACTGAAAGAATTCAAGGCAAATAAATCAAAATGATCATGAAACTAACCCAGTTTTGTCACCATAGAGTTAACATATTCTTTGAAATGATAAAACCATGACCTACTGGGAATGTAAGACAGTTTTATCAGCATTGGTTCATTTATATTTCTTATTCAAGCAAAACAATACAGGCAGTTGTGATATCAAATGATCCCATACCTTATTTTAAAATACCCTCCCCCACTCTATGCCTCATACCTGAAATCCTATGATTAGCTGCTAATTCCTTAGGTTTGAGCATTGTCCACACAGTGCCAGACAGTCAGATGATGGAAATTTTATTTTCCTTTGGAAGTCTGACTTTGAAGACACAGACTTCATGAGTCATCTAATTCATTATTTGTGATAATAATGGACATTTTGACTGGTGCATGTTCCAACGCAGAACTGGGCACAGGGATCAGATAAAAGGCAAAGAGACAGATCCGCACAAAAGAGCTTTCAAGACCTATTTAATGATTAGTTTCTGAATATTTTACAGCTTTGGGTTGTGTCAGGTTGGGCAGAAAAAAAATAGACAGTCTCAAGACATTTTGGTGGATATAGCTGTCCTTTTAGCTATGCCTATCCCCAGATGAGATCTTTTTTTTGCTTCATGTAATATCTTGGATTCTTTTTTAAGCAGAAATAATCTATCCTTCTTCATTCCTCCATCCTTCATTTTATCTTAACATTCCTTTCTCCCTTTTTTTTTCTTCCTTCCTCCCACTGAAACAACTCCTCCACTAGCCATCCATTCTCTTGGCATTTGAGGCATAATGCATTTCTAATGTTTCTAATGTTTCCCCTACTTTTCTGGACTTCTTTTTTTTTTTGCATTTGTTTGTCAACTCATCTCTGTCTGGTATTTCATAGACCTCAGCTCTTAGGGTTTCTGTATTCTCACCCTCTACATGCTTCCATTTCATCCACATCCCAATTTTTTAAATTATCAATAAGGGACAACTCTAACATTTGTATTTCTGGTATGCATTTCCAACATACTTTAAATATCTACTTGCATATTTCAAACATAACATGCTTAAAAATTAACTCCTTGAGCTTCAACATTTCTCCACCCAAAAGTCTCATCCTGTACTACTAGCCGATTTGGAAAATGACACCTCCGTTTCACAAGCTACTCATACCAGTGACCTCAAAATCTTCACTGAGAACCCATTCTTACACTCCTACAAACATCATTTCCTTTTGCTTCTACATGTGTAAAGTAACTAACTCATCTGTTTAAATAAATCTCCACTGCCTGTATCCTCATTTCAAACTCAACGTTGTTATCTTCTCTTTCCTAGATTTCAGATTATCTAAGTGCCTGCCCTAATTTGATGACTGGATCCCTATAAGAAATCTCCTACTCTAACCTTTCTCATTGAGTTTATAATGAATCATTTAGAATGTAACATATAATGTGGTTTTTATTCACTTGTCCCCCTATATCTGAGATTTTTCCTCTCTAACTATTCTCTAATCAAACTCACTTGCACAGAGAGTTAATTGAAAGAGCCAAGTTATTTCTCACATAAAAGATTTTACACGTGCTCATTTCTCTTTGAGAAATGGTCTTACTCTTTTCTTGACCTGGGTAGCTCCACATAGAAACTTAAATTGGGCTTGGTGAGATAAGTTCATACTGACTACTCCATTTGCTGAGGGAAAACAGAATTTACTAAACAGCTGGCAATGGTTTAAATGATTTTTTTACATTTACACATTTTATTATACTCTATGAGACAAGTTCTATTATTACCTTCATGTTATAGAGGGAAAAAATGGACCAGAAATGGATTAGACAATGTGTTCAGGGTCAGTGAGAATTTATCAGAGTCTAGCTGGCAGTATAAAATCTTCTTTAGAAACCATTGTACTTCTAAAAAATATGTATGACTTGATGGAAGTACAAGGGAAAGAAACATTTTAGCATATCTGGGAAGGCACCACTGTGGGGATTACACAATGACAGAGAAACGTGTTATCATTCAGTGAAGATTTCTGAAAGTGTGTAGTAGATAGTCAAAGATCGGCTAAGACTAGAAATAGGATTTAATTTTTAAAATTTTTTTTCAGCATTTGTTATGCACCAGCATCTTTGGATATACTGGAACGGTTTGATCTTCATCAGAGAAGAAGGAGCCTTTGGGGATTTTAGAGAAGAGGAATGGCATAAAAAAAAACTTTGTTGACAATATAACCATATTATAGAAGAAGACTTTTCCCCCTAGATCCAGGAAAACACTATTGATTAATGATTTTTATTACTGATAATTTAAGATAGTTTAAGGTAGTAAGGTTTACTCCAATAGTTTCACTATCTACATGCTTAGTTCACTCTACTGCAATAAGAATGCACTGCAGCACTGTCCTCCCATTGTTTATGGATTTGCTCGAGCGGGCACCAGTAACATCTCCATTGTCAGACTTGTTGTCACTGCTTTTGGCATATCGAATACGTCACAGGGAGCTTGCCAGACTCTGCTGTGCAGGTGGGTACTCTCGGTAGCTTGCCGGGCTCTGAGAGACGATGGAGGAATCGAACCTGGGTCGGCCACAAGCAAGGCAAACACCCTACCCTCTGTGCTATCAATTCAGCCCTCAATAAGAATAAGAATAATCCACAGAAATGTTAAAGCCTCAAAAACACAGATTCCACTCCTAAACTGTTCAGTTTGAATCCATAGAGGTGACACTCAGGTCTCAGTCATTTCTAATGTTGCACAAAGTAATGGGCTGTCACCTGATAAGGGGTTAATATCCAGGATATTCAACACTAGTAGAATTGTATAAGAAAAAATCCTCCAACCCCATCAAAAATGGGGAGAAGAAATGAACAGAAGCTTCCTCAAAAAAGAAATACAAATGGCCAGAAGGCACATGAAAAAATGCTCCACATCGCTAATCATCAGGAAGATGCAAATCAAAACAATGTGATATCATCTCACATCACAGAGACTGGCACACATCAAAAAGAACAAGAAAAAAACAGTGCTGGCGTGGATGTGGGGAGAAAAGGGCTCTCTTTCCTTGTTGGTGGGAATGCTGAATGGTCCAGCCTCTTTTGGAAAACAATATGGGTATTCCTTAAATAATTAGAGATTGAGCTTCCATATGATCCAGCAATACCACTTCTGGGAATATATCCCGAGGGTGCAAAAAAAGCACAGTAGAAATTACATTTGCACCTGTATAATCACTGCAGCATTGTTCACAATAGCCAGAAGCTGGAAACAACCCAAGTATCCGAGAACAGATGACTGGTTAAAGAAACTTTGGTACATCTACACAATAGAATACTATGTAACTGTTAGGAAAGATGAAGTCATAAAATTTGCTTATAAGTGGATGGTCATGGAGAGTATCGCGTTAAGTGAAATGAGTCAGAAATAGAGGGACAGACATAAAATTACTGCACTCATTTGTGGAATAGAATATAACATGATATGAGACTGATACCTAAGGACAGTAGAGACAAGGGCCAAGAATATCGCTCCATAGTTTGAAGCCTGCCTCATGAGCTGGTGAAGAAATCAGTTGGAATAGAGAAAGGATCACTAAGTCAATAATAGTTGGAGGGATTGCTCAGGATGGGAGATGTGTGCTGAAAATAGATAAAGGACCAAATGTGATAGCATTTCTGTATTGCAAATCATAATGCCCCAAAGTAGAGAGAGAGTATGGGGAAAATTGTCTGCCATAAAAGCAGGGAGAGAGTTGGGATGGGGGGGGGGGTATACTGGGAACATTGGTGGTGGAGAATGTGCACTGGTAGAGGGATGGGTGTTCAATCATTGTATGACTGAAACTCAAACATGAAAGCTTTGTAACCGTATGTCATGGTGATTCAATTAAAATTATTTTTTAATTTAAATTTTTTTAAGAAGTAATGGGTTTCAAGGTTTGATAAACATGTCTCTGAGGATGGCCATAGCTCCAGAGGCAAAAGGACTTAGTCCAGAGCCTGGCAGCTTGCAGAAGAAAAGTGAATGGACCATGCGTTAAACTATGGCACCATGCCTCCCCAGGAGGGAAAGAGTGTTGCTCCCTTCCGCCTTTTTCCCCCCTGGCAGCAAGGTGGCCGTCACCTCAGAGCTTATAGGAAAGCCAGGTATGAGCCAGCAGTGACAGGGCAATTGCAGTCTCATGGGAAGTGGGGCGGTACCGGCACATCCTTCATGCCCTACCGAGGTCACGAGTTACCCCCCACGAGTGGCTCTCTGGCACGGCCATAACATCAGACACAAAAAAACCAATCTCGTAATTGTCTGGCTCTTTGCAGAAATCCAAAATCGTGACCGCGTGACATTATATGATTCTCATAACCAGCTGTAGAAAACAAAATATTTCACAATGCCTTTTCAGCAATTCTGATTGTTTGGGGGGAAATTCTAAACAATAGTGGTGCATCTTTTTTCGAAATAATGAATGTAATCAATGTAGAGAAGAGTTAAGTAGAAATCATCTGCCTCACAGGTATTTGGAGGGGTGGGAGGTGGGTTATGCTGGGTTCTTGGTGGTGAATAATGAGTACTGGTGAAGGGAAAGATGTTTGATCATTGTATGACTGAGACTTAAACCTGAAAGCTTAGTAACTTTTCCCACAGTGATTCAATAAATAAATATAAAAATAAAAAAATTAAGGTGGAGTTCATGCCCAATTCAATCAGCTAATCAGTGGCTGAATAAATAGCAGTACTCCAAAAAAAAAAAAAACATGTCTCTGAGGTACTGTATTCAACCAGTTCTTAGCAGTCATTCATGTGGAAAAATTAGAGATCTCAATTCTGGTCCTTGAAACATGGAGAGTATCTGTGACTAATTTTCAATGATGCTTTTTCTCACATCTAAGGACCACAGGGCAAGAGAGAGAGCTCTGAGATTAAAATGCATGCATGGCACACAGGAGACCCTGAAACTGCATTGTCCCTAAGAACTGTCAGAAACTGCCCCATAACACTGAACTCCTGATTATCATCAGGGGTGTGTCTCCTCAAAAAAAATTTTTGAGACAGTAGAAGAGATGTGATGTTTATTATTCCTGTATTCAAGTTTTAGTCTGGTTGTGACATGGAGACCCAAAAACAAATGTGAGAAAAATAAGCTTGAGAGCAAAGTTTACAAGTTCACAGAGTCAGGAGATGGTAAGAAAGTGGTTCCAGAATAATAGCACTGAATTCTAATGAAGCGCATCTCTTAATAGTCTGATCAAGGTCATTCTCTTACTAGAATCCTGTTTCTGTGAAATGATAAATATATGACAAATAATTTGAGTGGTTTTGCTAGCATCACTAAAAGCATCCTATCAGACAGAAGATAGACTGAGAAATCAATTTTTACTATTATAATTAATCTATATGAGATATTAGAGAAGAAAGATGAGTTTGAGGTGCAGCTAATACAACTAAGATCTAGAGGGAGGACCCAGCACAATGGAAGCACTAGAATAAACATAGGTGAAAAGAAAAAACATAAAAGTGACCCTAAAAGAGGTACAAACAATACTGTGGACAGAGACTCGAGAGAGTTCATTTCTCAAAAGAAGGTTTTTAGAACATGCTTAATGAAATGGAGATCGATGAAACAGAACCTGACAGAAAACAAAGCTGACAGACATCAAGGCAAAGAGACCAGTTCACACATAAAAAAATAATGAAATGAAAATTCTAAGTTAAAGAGAATAAAGAAATATAATACATTTATGAATAAACAAACAACAGCACTGGAAAAGTACCCTGAAATTTTTATTTAGAAATCCATTGAGTGACAAACTTCAAAATTTAGGTTGAATTTGGTAGGTTAATTGAATATAAATGTATCTACATATAAAATGTAAAATGGATTGAGAATATATTATATTTTTATTATTTAAACTGTTTCCATCATCTTTCTAAGAAATGCTGTCCTATATAGTTGCTACAAGTTGATTGACTGCTAAAACAGGAGTATTTAAGAATAAACTAATTTATTAGGTTAGTAGTTTTTTTTAAAAAGATCCTCATTATTTTTATGGTAGCTGAACTGCTTATTTAAAATAAACTTTTTAATGATTTTTAAGTGCAATATGACAAATACTATTAATTTTTCCTTACTATTGCTGTTAATTTCCTGGAAAGTTGTGATACAAGAACTTGAGATCTTGTTTTTTTAATAGAAATAATGGAGCAAATCTCATGGGGGGGGGAAATGTAATAAAGTGGCCATAAACATAGTGCTTACTTCGCAATATCATAACAATTTATAAATAATCACACCAAAAGTTTATAAAGCCATGTCTGGTAAAGAACAAATTCTAACAATGTTATTGTTAGAATTAATACAACATCTATAAGTGTATAACTATTATTATTATATTTAAGAGTTTGTCTAATTATTCAAATCTCGATTTAACTCATACAGTTTTATTCTTGGATATTTTCTGAGATAATTAGACAAAATAGTATCAATTGCTTGCAATTTCTTTATGAACTATTACTATATTGGGGATCTTCCAGCCTTTTTTGCTCAAAGGAGAGCTTTATTCTCAAGGAGGACCTTTCCACCTCCTTTCTTCCATGGTAAGAGAATTCCAAAATTCATTCATTCAGTCAGTCCTTCTTATGGAGTCTCAGTTCGCAGCATCTCCAACACTATTCAATGTTTCTAATAATTACATTTTCTTCATTTCATTTCCTTTTGTTTCTCCTTGCAATATATCAAAATAAGAACATTGAATTTCTCTTCTGAATTCTGGTCTCTTTTCTCTTTCAACTCATCTTTTCAATTCACCTGTAATGGAACTATATCTTTCACACTTGCAATAGTTTTGCAGGAACACATTAGCACATGCTAGCAATTCAAGTTAGAAAAGTTCAAGTTTTAATTTTATATACATTTTATATACAATTTTATATACATATATACATTTCTATCAAGGTTTTAAGTAATATTAAGGCAGGGGAAAATTTGGGCCACGGCATTGTTCAGAAACTCTCCCTGGCTCTGTGCTTCGGTGTGACTCCTGGTGGTGTTTGGGGATCAGACATGGAGCTAAGGATCAAACAGGCATTGGCCACATGGAAGGTAAATAATAAATTTTAAAGGTTTCAATAAGAGAATCCTTAGTAATGATGTTTTTTTCTAATATTCGATATGCCAAACACAGTAACAACAAAGTCTCCAATGGAGACGTTACTGGGCCCGCTCGAGCAAATCGACAATCAACGGGAGGGCCTTTACCCTTTACCTTTTAGTAATGATAACCGTGTAAACTAGTCCACACAATTAGAGTTTTGAAAGATTAACTTTGTTCTTTTGAGGCTTTCAATTGATTATATGACACCCACCACACAATAAGGAGGTCAAATATTTACTCACAGTTCACTCCTTTAAATGTAAATTTTATTTAAAAACATCCTACCAGAAATAACTAGAATAATGTGTGATGAAATAACCAGGAAACATGTTCCGCATACATTGACACAGAAATTCAACAATTGTATTCATCTAGAAAGATGATTTTACTTGTAACCTGGCTACATGTTTAGTTCTTTGACAAAATGACTTTTCCCATAGTTAACTTACTCCTTTCAGAGTTTTGAACCTACTTCTTTCTCATAATAACTTATAACCCATGGTTATAAGCATAGTCAACATGGATTCAAGTTTTTGAGCCAGTCTAACTTTAAAGAAGATAAAAAAAATGAGTAAATACAGTTTATGTGTGTGGACAAAATTTAAGCTATTCCTTGACAATAAAGCAAACCATATGATGCTGAGGAAAATTAGCAAGTAGAAGATATTTACTGATGACTACTATCTTTCTTACTCTTGAGTGGGTGCTGAGGAATATAATGAAACTTACATGCTTGACTAAGATCATGGAGACACTTGTTATTATTTGAATATAGACTAGAAAGTGCTAGACTACTATATGTGTAATTTCATCAGGAAGTTGTGGTCATTTCTATTGAATATATAAAGCTACAACAGATTTAGTGGGTTCAAAACAAGGTTAATTCTGAGCTCATATTGTGTGTGTGTGAACACAGTGATTTGCAAAGTTATTCATAGTTTAGCTTTAAACATACTATGTTCCAGCCCCAGTCCCACCACCAGTATCAACTCCCTTCCCTGAGTGTCCCCACATTCCCTCCTGTTTGACAGGCAAGTTTTTAAGTTTGGTTGTTGTGGTTTGAATCACCAGCTTTCACTGTTGACACTTTTGTAGGTTAGAAACACAGCCTGAAGTAAATGGGTGCTTGGATTACTTCTTTAGATTATTACAAGGCTAGAATCAATTATCAGTAAGAGTTCTTGCCTATTGATTCTGGTAGGAAAATCTTCTAAGCTTCTCATTTTTTGGCAGAATTTTGTTTCTACTCTCCCTTCCCTTTCCCTCTCCTCCCCTTCCCTCCCTCCTCTTCTTCTCTCTCTCTCTCTCTCTCTCTCTCTCTCTCACTCTCTCTCTCTCTCTCTTTCTGAATAAAGTATTTTATAAAGAGCAAGGTTTTTCAACATTTGCATTATTGACATTTGGGGCCATATACTTGGTGTGGGGAGTTCCCCGTGCATTGTGGGAAATGCAGTGGCATTTCCGAGCTGTTCCCAATAGCTGCGTGCAATAGGCCCCTTGCTTCAGTTATAACCAACAGCTGGGGGATGTAGGAAAGTCACTGTTGAGATAAAAAAAAAACAGCTACATGAACTTAAAACCTTATTCTCTGGGTCAGAGATATTAGGGGTTAAGGCAACTAACCTTACAAGCGCCAAACCCTGGATTCAATTCCTGGCACATGTGTGATTCCCCAAACACTGCCAAGAGTGAACCCTGAGCATAGAGCCATGAATAAGCTTTAAGCACTGTTGGGTGTGGCAAAAAAAATGTTCTTCTCCAAAGCATCTTTTAAGTTTTCTCACCCTCCTGGAATCTTGAAATGTCTCCTGTCTCTCTAATTGTACCCAACATACCCCTACTTAGTTGCCATTGATTTTCTTCTACAGATAAAAAATCACAGCCATTGTAAATAGATTTAACTTAGTTTGAAGAACAAATATTTTCAATATATTCAATATAAAGCAATAGCCCAGCAGGTAGGGCGTTTGCCTTGCATCTGGCCAACCCAGGTTCAATTCCTCCGCCCCTCTCGGAGAGCCTGGCAAGCTACCGAGAGTATCTTGCCTGCACAACAAAGCCTAGCAAGCTACCCGTGATGTATTTGATATGTCAAACACAGTAACAAGTCTCACAGTGGAGACGTTACTGGGGCCCGCTGGAGCAAATCGATGAACAACAGGAGGACACTGTTACAGGGCAGACAATGCAATATAAAAAAGGCAATTTTTTCAGATCTCATGTGAGGCATCTGTTCCTTTCCTATTTCCCCCAATTTATAATTCTGAATCTTTAAACATATTTGTCTTTTTCCCCTTCACTAGACAAAGAAATCTCTAGAAGTAAGGACCTTACCTATTTTATTTCATACTGAATAGATCAGCTTACATATTGTCTTTTGTAGTAATAGTGTTCAATGAATGCCTGTAGATTTTTTAATAATATGTGTTTACATACACATACATGAATATTCATAAATATTCAAATTTCTATTATCACAGAATGTTCTAGCTTCGCCTTTAAAAATGACTAAACATGTATTTTTGATAAGTTTTGCTGTGCTTCTTATCTGTTCTCTAAAAGGACATTTCACAAAGTTTTTTACAGTTTATAAACTGGTAAGAGTCACTGTATTGACTTTAATGTTTAAATTCATAATGAAATTGGGTTGTTTTAAAAACTGGGTTAGGTCAGTGATATAAGCAATCTCTTGTTTCATATCATTGTTTTCCCAATATCTAGCAAGGATTTCTTTTGCATTTTTAATGAAAATGAAATAAAACTAAGTATCTACTTTGAAGTAATGACACAAAATGCCTAAATAACTTATTTATAGCTGTTACTTCTGCATAATTATTCTTCAGTAGGGTTTTTTTAGCTTTGTTTGTTTGTCTTGGGGCCACACCTGGCAATGATGGGGGATTATTCTTGTCTTTGTGTTTGGGGGTCTCACTCTCAAAAATGCTTAGGTACACTGTGTATAATTGTTTTGGAGTTAAATTATTATAATAAACTCAATTATTATTATATAAAATTATAATGAATGATACATTTGAAAGTATAACTAATATACTTTATTTACACATTTAACTAATATACTTTATTTACGACAGAGTCTCCTGCCCCCGTGCCTGGCTGTCCTCACCGGGGCCCCTTGGAGGGGGGAGGGTTGAGTTTATCCCTCCCCCCCCCCCCCGCCCCGAGCAGAGCCCCAGCAGCTGAGGCCCTCCAGAGTCAGCCGTCAGCCACGGCCATGCTGGGACCACTCTCCACATGTCCGGACAGGCCTCATGCATGAAAGAACTGGCAGAGGAACCCAGGCATGCAGGTCCCGGGGCTGAGGTCTCCAAGCCTGCTCGGATTGGGACTGGGCCTTCTCCACCTAGGCCCTCCATCTTCCAGTAGATAGGCGTCACACCCACCAGCTGCCACCAGCGCCAGGTTGGTCCCATCAACGGCCAAGACGCAGAGACTATAAAACCCAGCTCCCGGAAGCGCACAGCCACATTTGCGGCCACATGACATCGTATTATCTTATTTTTCCTTTGGAGAACCTGGCAGGCTACCCAAAGTATTCTGTCCAGTCGGCAGAGTCTGGCAAACTTCCTGTGTCGTACTCAATATGCCAAATACCAATAACAATGATGGGTCTCATTCTCCTAATCCTGAAAGAGCATTGAAATGGCTCTTTTAAAATCTCAGGGCTAGGAAGAAGGAGACTTTACTGGTGCCTGCTCGAGGAAATCGACGAACAACAGGATGATTGTGATCGTGACTTTATTTACACAGTTTTTACCTTTTTTTTTTTTTTTTTTTTGCTTTTTGGGTAGCACCCAGAGATGCACAGGGGTTTTACTCCTGGCTCTGCACTCAGGGATTACTCCTGGCGGTGCTTGTGGGACCATATGGGATGCTGGAAATCGAACCCGGGTCGGACTCGATGCCCAGCAAGGCAAACACCCTACCCGCTGTGCTATTGCTCCAGCTCCTATTTACACCTTTTCAAAAGCTAAACTCTCTGACTAGAAAAGAAAGAACATTCAAGGAGCCAACTGGGACCTTAAGTCAGTTTATTTTTCTTCTTTTTGTCTTAGGAGTTCCTCTATAAAATACTGGTCCTGTAATTTACTAAGGAAAATCACTGTGCCTCACTCAAAGTTACAAAATACCACCCCTTTGCTTTCTGAAGGAAACTCCCTTTTCTATGTACATGAAAAAAATAAAAAGAAGAAAAAGAAGGAAGGACTACCGCTCAAAATAGGAGAAAATGCTATCTTACAACAGACTGTAAAATGTGCTGTGTTTTCTGAAATGTTAGAAAAATGGGAAAAGTATATTTTGTAATAGATGGTGCTGCTTACAGAGCATATCCATAGTTATTCAGTCGTTTAGCAAACTCTTCCTAAGCACTTGTTTCTATAAGATGTTATGAGAAAGCTTAGGTATATTTTGCTTTAATTGTATAATGATTTACAACTTTTTATCAAAACATCGAAGTAAAAGTTAAATGTTTTAACATGGTACTTAGTCTTAATGAATCATTTCTTTACAATTCAACTTCTTATCTCTTTAAAGAAAAGAATATCTGACCCCGGTTTTCTCGTGGGTACTCAGCGTGGAAAGACAATAAAGAAATTGATCGTGTGCTGAATGCAGTAAGAGTCTAGGAAGAAGACAGAGAAAAAAATTGTGATACAATGGAATCAACTACTGGAACCAACTAATGGAATCACTATTGGAGCATCTCACTCTTGGAGTAAAGAAGAGCAACTATCGTGCTTGCCTTAGTATGGGTTGGCCAAAATGGCGAGTGAATTCCCCAATTAAACTGGAGAAGATGAAAAGGAAACTTTGGATAAAGCAATGGTTTTTCTAAGCTAACTTAATTAATAAAATATTAGGATAATGATAAACTGGTCATCAAAGATTTCCAATATTTCGGACCAGACCTATAGTACAGTGTAGGGCATTTGCCTTGTACCTGGCTAACCCAGGTTCGATTGTTGCCCCCCATATGGTCCTCTGAGCAATGCCCGGAGTAATTCCTGAGAGCAGAGCCAGGCGAGGTGTGGCCCCCAAAATAAAAATATAATGATTTTCAATATTTAATTTAGTGATGCTCAAAAACCGTGCTCAGGTGGCCTGGCTAGATCTCTTCTAGTTATTGATGATGTGTCTTTGTTTGGATTCAGTGGTGCTGGTGTCCAATGCGGACACCTTGTAGTACTCCAGGGACTTCTGGGCTCCATCAGGCAATGTTGAGAGGGTATGCAATGCAGAGACCAACTTGTGCCTTGCACAAGTAAAGCATGTATCCTGAGCTACTATCTCAAGCCCCAGTATCTTATTTCTTAATCACATTGCAAAAGCTATTTAAAGTAAGATGTTATTTAAAGTAATATGTTAATTCAATGAAACTGCTTTCACATGATTCACATTTTTATGGAGTTATTTTTTTTCCCAACTCATGATAAAACTTTAACCTCACTGTGGCAAAACAAGAGCTACTTTGGATTCGTCAAATTATTTTGTGTGCCGTGTCACCTTCAGCTATTCTAAACTGTTAGAGGCAGAACACTTGTTTAACCAAGGTACTGTTCCTAAATTTTTATCCTAAATCTCAAGTACTTATTCAAGCAAATAAAGCGATTATATGTGTGTGTGTGTGTGTGTGTGTGTGTGTGTATACATATGCTTTGGGGGTCATGCCCAGTTGTTTTCAAAGCTTACTTCTTGCACTCAAGGATTACTCTGGTGAGCTCAAGGGACAACATAGGATGACAGATATTTAATGTGGGTCAAGCCCTGTGCAAGGTTTCTGGGAATCATATTTTTAGTATATCACTCAAGAAAAAACTATATATTTATATATAAGTATATATATGTGTACACACATATATCATATACAGATAGTATATATAGTGGAATACTATTCAGCTTTAAGAAAAAAAATCTTGGTGTAACATGGATGGAAATGTAAGGGGTCATGCTAAGTGAAATTAGTCAAGAGGGAAAGATATACTGGGTGAAATAACTCATATATGAGTTATAGAGAATCAAGGCAAGAGGACAAAACAAACCTATGGACTGAGACTGCAGAACTGAGGTGACCAGACGAGGAAGAGGAAGGGGGAACTGCAGTGGGGGAGGAGGATCCAATGTACAGTAGTAGTGGAGGAATACTGCTACTTTGGTGGTAGCTGTGTCATGGTAACATATTCAGCAATGAATGCAATGACCCCTAAAACATATACAGTCATATATACTACTATCTCAATTTAAAAATAATTTTTACAAATGTATTTGTGGTTTTCACATTTTAGCTATATCCTATACGGCATTTTAAAGCTTATTATCAATAATGTTTGTCTCAGGTAGTATACAATACTTGGAAAATATATATTTTAATCTTTAGAAGTATATTTGCCAGATTTTATTAAGCAATTGTATTAAGGGTAGCCAATATTTAATAATAACAGCTATTTTGACTTATTACAACATTCCCCAAATAATTATTAATTAAAATAGAAATGTAAAGAATTCTCTAGAACATAAATTAATGCTTAAAGTTGTCCCCACTCCTTTTAAAAGATGATTTTGAGAGAAAAGCTCATTTTATGCTTAGACTATGTGCACTACATTTAGAGATAATTCTAAAAAGATTAGGGAAATTTTTATCTGTGAAAGAGATGAGAGAAGGCAGAGTTTGACGGATTAGTTGTATGTTCCCAAGGACAGAACAAGTAAAGAAAGAGATAAGAGTATCCCATGTTAAATGCAAATCAAAATTAAAAAGATATATCACCTCACACCTGTGAGAATGATCTGCATCTGAAAGGTCAGAAAAAACAAGTTATTAGTCAGACTGTGAAGAAAAAAGAAACCCTCTTCACTGTTGGAGGAAATGTAAATTCCTTGTTTAGTCCCTATCAAACAAAATATGGAGAGTTCATAAAATATTAAAAATAGATCTACCATATGAGAAAGCAATTCTAATCCTAAAAAAGTCTATCTAAGGGACACAAAAACACTCATTTGAAAAGATGTATGCACATCAGTGTTCATTAAAGCACTTTCTACAATGACCATGAGCTGGAACCCAGCCAAGTGCCCAATGACAGATGAGTGGATAAAGAAAATGTGGCATATATAGACAAAACTACTCAACCATAAGGAAAAATGAAACTTTCTCTCTTTGAGATGACTGAAATAGAACTAGAAGGAATCCTGTAGTGAAATAAGTTCAAGGAAAAGGAAATATCAGATGATCTCACTCACATATGGGATATGAAGAAGCAAAGCAAAAGATCAGACAAAACCAAATAAAGACCACACTTGGTTTTCAGGTGGGGAAGCAGAGAAAGATTGTACCCCTGAAACACACACATTCAAGTAAAATATCACCTCAATGGAACAAATATGTTTTTTTAAGTACCCCCAGGAAAAGGGAAAGCGCAGCTGGAGCACTGGAGCACTGTCCTTTCGTCGTTCGTCGATTTGCTCAAGTGGGTGCCAGTAACGTCTCCATTGTGAGACTTGTTACTGTTTTTGGCATATCGAATACACCACGAGGAGCTTGCTAGGCTCTGCCACGTGGGTGGGCTACTCTCAGTAGCTGGAGTATAGAGTATAATAAAAATAGAAAATAGAGCATAAGACCAATTGTCCCATTGGGGTCATATCATATAGTGTTAATGAATTTATATTTTTATCTTGTAGATAACAGGGGATCTTCCACTATTTTTAAACAGACAAATTGTAATACTGGGCTTTTTTGTTACTTGAAATGGATAAATGACAGAGACCTACACTAAAAGAAGTATAATGTAATATGAATAATGAAAGTCAGCCCTATGCAAAATGGGCTTGGTACCCACACCCATTATTCTGTTTCTGTACGCTTGCTCCCTCTATAAGAGTGCTTATTTTATTGCCTACTACTTTTTCAGTGTCCTCACACACTCCTCTTTGTCTTCCTCTACCAAAGAACCTTCTTTTAGAGAAAGATAGAAAATCTATTATGAATATATATAATTTTTAATTTTTATTATAATGTAGGTAGTAGGGTTACAAAAATGTTAGTTTCTAATATTAATGTCCAAAGTAACTACACCTCCCCACCATTAAAGTGCCCATGGTCCCCCCTCCATCCCTATATCAGTTCCAGTCCTAAGTTTCTTCCCCTCCCTTAATCCCTCCCCCATTATTTGCTGATTGATAGTTATGGTTTTATGTACATGGTTACTTACAAGAACCAAAGTATGCTCATTTTTATCAATTCACACTGACCATATCCTTGATTGTTTCTCTTTACTCCACAGATCAGTGAGATCATCATGTATTTGCCCTTCTGCTACTGGATTATTTTCCTAAATATGATACTTCCAATTCCATCCAAGTTGCCTATAATTGTATGACTTTTTTTCCCCTAGAAGATACATCTCATTTAACCAAACAACCATGAATTTTCTACTATTATCACTAATTTACAAACAACAAAACTGCACCAAACAAAGGCTAAAGAAGTTTTAGGACAACTTCCAGGAATAGATCTACTGGACATGGATCCCTACACTTCAAATCAGCTTAACATCTGCATCTAGAACTGTGCTGAATTTGGTGGGTAAAAATCAAAGAATTTAAAACCCAACCTGGGAAGCAAAACAAACAAATGGTGATCAAAATCGAAAAACAACGCTACGTATAAGCTAGTAAAAGAGATCCCTGGAAGAGTAGCAAGTCAACGAAAATGGATCTTGAAAAATAGCCAAAGAGTGTAGACAGCCAAAGATCAGGGGTGATGGCAAGTCTGTGAGTGGGCAGTGTCAGTACAGAATGTTCAAGGTTATATGGAATGAATGAAACAGGGAGGGGTTCCAACTGTAGGATATAAGGTTGAATATGGGTAAGGGTTTATATATGAATGACTGATGTCAGATAGAGATTGCACCAGATGTGCTAGTCCTTGTAAGTTACGATATGCTGCAGGTTTTGATATGATAAAAAAGATAAACATCAGAAGACTCATCTGGCAGCTATATACAGAATGGATTAATTTTATGACAGGACCAAAGAGAAGTCTACTCACAGGCTGTTACAGTAATCTAGGTGTGGAACGATGACAGCTGGATTTTTCCCCCCTCTTATGTAAAACCCGTGACAATGGTCATGTCTATTAAGTCTTTCAGAAAATTGTACAAAAACATGGCCTTGCCAACTCGGAGATTACCAGTTCAACTGGACAGAGGCCATGGACCAATGAGTCACTAGGAACATTTTAAACAAAGCTTTCAGACAGTCTCATTTTGTATTCAGCTCAGTATACCTGGAAGGTAGGGCAAGGCTGTCATCAAAAATTGTGCTGAATAATTCTGTGATGCCATAGACCAGCCATTCAACCTATAAAACTGCAGCCTCTGACCCAACCAGCAAATGGAATTATATGTTGAGACAAAAGTAATCTACTGTTATACATTAACTTCACTGGGATCCACTAATTGAAAAAAGGTTCAGTTAGTTTATCAAGATTGAGAGAAAACAACAGTTTCTGTAGTCACTCTCAAATTACAAGGAAAATCCCTCAATTTGCTATCACAGACAATGTCTTTAATTTAGGAAAATGAAAGAAAAAATGTTAATGCTGTTAAGCACTTCAAATGTTTTGTTGGATTCACATTCTTTTTCTATTTGCTTTTTCAGAATGTTTCTGCCTGTGTGCTCTGTTTACTAATGTGGACAGTGCAATAAAGGCTTCCAGGATAGAGGTACAGCTTCCTATTTGTATTCTACAGGCTAGACAGAATCTCCTTTAGAAGCCTATATGGATAAACCCCTGAATTTATTTAGATGCTCCTGGCATTTCAGAGAACCTCATTAGTGCTTCCCTCTGCTTTATCCCTTTAGATCTTAGAGGAGTGGCAGAATTTGCACTTGCCTGAAATAATTCACTAAGGGACAGGAATGGTTCCAGGAAAGACAGTTAGCTTTTAGGACGGTCTCCTGAACTGTGAACTGTCTCTAGCTACTGCGGAAGGTGCTCTCTGCTGTCAAGCTGTGGCCATAGTGTAAGAAAGAGCCTAATTCATAAGTGACCTCTGAAGGGAGGAATGGGGAGGAAGAAGAGTGCCTGAAAGCTTGTTTTATACAGACCAACACAATCCAACAGAAACCAGATGAAAACCTCACTTGTCAGCTGCATAGGTTATTTCACATTTCCTTGAATCATCCATTAGAAAAGTAAAAATAAACAGGCAAAGGTCATTTCAATCACCTGTTGTATTCTTGCAAATACAAACAATCAGAATTTCAACAAATAATCAATATCAAAGTCATCTATGATGCCTCATGTTTATTTTGTCAGAAATCTTTAGTTTTGCATTTATAGCACAGTTCACATTTGACAGGCACTTTTCAAAAGCATAATAAATCCTTGTGCCTGGTGATGATTACCCTAACTTTTCGCAAAGCTGCTTAAATCGGGAATGATATTCTCATTCAGAAATAAAAATGTAATTTCACTGAAATGAGCTTATCAGCGTTAAAGGAAGAAGAGCAGAAAATTCAATTTTATATTCATTTTAACCTAGAGTTGAAGTTAATTCTCATAGGAGAATTCCCTCCTTGTGTGAAATGGATGCAGATAACTTGTTAATTAGGACACAATAGTAATGGTGAATGCTGGTCTCTGATGAAGTGTTTATTGGCCCACAACTAAAAGAGCAAAGCACAATCTAGTGGGATTTTCCAGAAAGTCAAATTTTTTACATTTGGAACAGTGCATTTCATGCTCAATGCATATTCTTTTTCAGCTGTGTCAAAATGTCATTGCTTCTATTAAACAATAATAATAGCAAATGATTGTTAGTGTGTTGTAATGCCTCCCCTGACAAGATAGAAAGTTGGGAAGACGTATATTGATTCTCAATTTTAAACATGCTTCTCATCATACACACAATCTAGGACTATTAAAGGTGACAGAGATATGTTTCAGGAATCAAAGTCCAGTGGAGATGCTGCTCTGCTAACTGACCCATTCAATGGCTGAAATCCACCCTCCTTCCACATATCTTCATGTGGAAAATGAAGGATTTGGCCCAGATTATCATGAGGTAGGTTACACTTATGAAAGTCTCTGCCTTTATGAGTCAGCTAAGATCTTTTGTAGGGCAGCGACGTACAGAGAGGGCAGACAGTGGCTTCTGAAGAAGAACTGGTGCATATTTCCACCAGAGGCAAATTATGTGATCCCTGTTTCAGAAACTCCACCTAAAAAGCCTATGAAAGGAAATGTGCTATATAAATAAGTGCTCATCAAAGGAAAGATTTGCTGCTAAAATATAACCTGTGTGTACACGGTCATGTAGGCATGTAATACCATCTGAGTCATGCCCACAGAGCTGCCCCATCTTCTGACATGACTAACACACCTTTCCTCAGTCCTTTATGAGAAGCTACACTCTGGTGTTGGCAGTTAAACTGATTGATATTTGGCTTTATCATTTGAAGACTTCTATAAAATACCTGCTTAACCTGTTCTAATCTGTGGGTGAGTAGGAGTTAAACAGTTGCCAATAGGTAAACTGAAATACTTCTCTTGATTTACTACTTTGTAAAAAAATTAGATAGACTAGTATCTATTTCAAGATGCTCTTAAAAAAATAGAGCTAAAACTTACCTGACATATAAGCTTAGTGATATTTTACTGAAGTTCGTGACTGGAAAGATGAAGTCCACATAGATTTGCTATCAAATTAGTCTAAGCGGCTTCTTATAGTACTAGCAAGTATCAATCTTCTACACGAAAACTTTCAAAATGATCTTCCATTTATTCTTTCTGGAGTGAAGGTGGGGGGCTCCAAAGCAGTATTCAGGGTGCAGGGTCCACTCCTGACAAAACTCTGACTGGGCTGGGGGTGTTAAAAGCTCAGGTCCTGCAGTGTCAGGGACCCTCAGGACATCCTGGTAGAGCCCAGGGGCCATATTGTCCTAGGGCTAAACTTGGTACCTTACACATGCAAATCATGTCCCTAACCTCTAAATCATTTCCCCGGATCTGACTTTTTTCTTCTGAATTTTCTCGAAAACAAGCAAGTATTTCATTTTCACAAGCAGAACTGGTTTATGAATTTTATGGGAGGGAGGACACTGCCCTTCATGTTGTTTTCTCTCTTTTTTTCTTTTTCTTTTAGTTGTCTTCTGTGAAGAAAACACAAATGGAAAAAATAAAATTTGTAGATGAGGTTTACCCCAACTAAGTCTCCAATTCCATCTTTGTTATCTGTTTATATTTTTTAGAACATACTTTCTAATATGGACCTCTAGCTACAAAATAGCTAGATAGAATTTGATATTACTTATCTTCTATGTATTTAAACCTTAGAGGAGTCAAGATTCAGTAATATCTTAAATAAAATTCTGCCATGGTTTCCAAAATATGTGAGAGTTTTGTGTAATAGTTGAGAAATGTTATGTTCTAAAAAGTAGGCTGAGCACATTATTTCTTTTCTCTTCTCATGGGAGAAATAAATGAACGAGCCTGAACTTCCACCTGAGTAAGAATTTTGCTGTTTGGAAATCACATGTGTACTTATTTTCTGAGAAAAAAAAGCTAAATTTTAATCATTAAAATAAAGATGAAATAAGTTCGTGTATAGATAAGTTTACATGATATAGATTATATTTTATATGTTATACATGATAATGTATAAAATAAAATGTATCGCTGTAGCACTATCCGCCCATTGTTCATCGATTTGATCAAGCGGGCACCAGTAAGGTCTCACAACAAATTGTGAAACTTGTTGTTACTGTTTTTGGCATATTGAATATGTCACAGGGAGCTTGGTAGGTTTTGCCATGCGCTGAGATACTCTCAGTAGCTTGCTGGGCTCTCCAAGAGGGGCAGAGGAATCAAACCTGGGTTGGCCATGTCAGCCGCGTGCAAGGCAAACACTTTATTCACTGTGCTATCGCTCCAGCCCTATAAAATGTATAATATAAAATGTATAATTTATATTTTAAATTTTATATTGTATACAAATAAGTTTATATGATATTTTACTCTGGGATGCTACATTTTTCTTTAATAAATGTGAAAAATTTGGGTATACATAGTTATATGCTATATACATTTGGTGCTTTCTAAAACTCTAATATTTGAAAAATTTCAGCAAAAGGGAGTAAGTCAGATATTTTTTCCTGAGTTAATAAAACAATTCCTTTTAATAGATTTGACTAAAACAAAATGTATGTTTCTAATATGCCTTTTCAAAATATGAGCATATGATTTCTTTCATCTGAGCAGTTGAAGATAATGTAGACATGTTTACAAAAATAAATCTCTTCTGAGCAAGTGTTTGTTCGCCCATAATGAGCAAGTTAGATTATCATAGTAATTGTTTAAAAGTTTAACTTTCTCTCATGTATGTGAGTTATGCTATTGTATATGACATTAACTTTACTAGAGTAGTCTTATTAAATCCTTTGTGAAAACAATAATTAGAATATAGTATAATTGATCATTTCCTTGATCTTCCCAAAATTCTATTGCTAATACACTTAAAAATTTAGTTGCATAATACATAGTGGGAAGTACAACTGTTCATCCAATAAACATTTCCTGAGAGCTTCTGTTCATACATTTGTTCCTTCATTTGTTCTGCAAATTTTTTTGAGAACCTACTATGTATTAATCACTTTTGAACATGCATCAGAGCACAAGTCCTAGATGACCTTTGGATTCTTGGAATTTTCAGAAAACTTGGGAAGATTCACTTTATTTAGCTAAGTGTGTATGTGTGTGTATGTGTGTGTGTGTAATAAATTTTCTAAAAATACAATGATATGAGGAAGGTTATGAAAGAACAAGGAAAAATTTTATAAGCATCCTACCTTCTGTGAAAGACAGAAAAAAAACTACTTTCATTAGAAGTTACATGTAAACAAAGAAATAAAGAATAAGTAAGGAACAATGTTAGGTTAGCATTTAAGACAAGAAACTAATGATGTTTGAAGGTCCTGAATACTAAGAGAAGTTGGAGCTTTAAGTCAGTCAGAAAAGCAAAGGATCAGTCATTCAAACCGAAGTCTACAAGAGCTAGTTAGAGGATTGACAAGTATGAGTTTTATGGAACATAATAGGGACTATTTTCTTTGTCCCAGATTTGGTGACAAAATGAGCCTTGCCTTAGAATGTGAAAAAGTTTGAGGGTAGGAGAGTAAATGCAGAGAGACTTGCAAGTTTAACTCAATAGTTTGAGCAATAGCTTGAGCTAGGAACATGACTGCAATGATTAAGACGTGGATAAGAAGTAGACAAATTCTAGACAAGTAGAGTATTGGCCCAGCTGTACCTAACTATTATCTAAGGATAAAGAGAGGGCTAGACTCCTAACGTTTTCAGCTTGGGCAATCAATTATAGGGAAGCTGGAGAAAGAGAAATTCTGGGAAAGTTGCTAAATTCACTTTGAGCATGTTACTTTTAAGGTGCCTATGAGAAAGTCAATTGTTGATAGGTAACCATTTGAAAACATGATCTGAAGCTCAGAAAATGGGTCTTATTTGGAGAAACACAATTCAGATTTTCTTTTGTAGGTAGTAACTGAAGCCATGTAACTATCAGAGATTGCCTAAGTAGAATATCTCTAGAATAAGCAGAGATGAAATTACAGGATTGAGCTATGCAAAACTTCATACCTAAGATTCAGAAAAAGAGGACAATGAAGAAGAGAATAGGAAAGAGTGAGCTGAGTCATTGAACAAAATCCAGAAGACAACATCTACAGAAAAGCTATCTAAAAGAAAAAAAATGATCCAAAGTATTAAATTCTACTCACAGGTCAATTCAGGTTCTTAAGTATGGAAGAAATTGTGCTGAATATTCTCCAGACCATGGGACAACAAGACTTGGACTTTATCCTCCAAGAGCTAACTCATCCATGGGGGAAAACTAACCAAAGAAATCTTAGCCAGAATATCCAAGTGTTTGTTAGGTCAGATGTGCTCTATTGGAAGCTAAGGAGAAATTGATGATATTACCTACATGATTTTGCGAAATTGGTTTTCAGATGTTTAGATGAAATTTGTGTTCAAATGTATTTCTAAGATGTTCACTTAAATAGCATTGAGAAACATTTTCTTTCATGTGCATGTCATTTGGCTGGCACAGAGCAACCAAGTATGAAAAGAAGAAAGAAAAGACATTCCTGTTCAGGAATCTTAGCACTTTTGACCCTGGCCCAAAAATTTAGTCACGTATTCATACATTCACGGAAGCTTTACAGAATCTGTTTCTGTTGGAGTTGACTTTGCCCGCATGCCGGGCACTTCAGAAAGATCCAGGAATTTGGCCTTAAAGATTGAACCTTAAGGCAAAGGAAGATATTGTTCTTTCTTCTTCAGGGTGACGAAATAGTCCATCTGTTAAAATTCTCAGCAATAACTGGGACAAATGTCATAGACACTAATCCAAAATTGGAGATAATTTGGACACATCATAATTCACTGATTACTCCAAACATAGTTAATTATTTTAGAGTTCTCCAAACACTTTTACATGATATATGTATATTTCTTAATTAATTCTTACAGCTCAAAATTTAAACTTTCAAAATAAAAAGTTCTTTAACAAAGTATTCTATTAGTGCATTTCATTAACAATCTCTACCAAAATATTACATTTGTTTCACTCATTTTCACTCATTTGTGGTAAGTAAGCATGTTTTATTTGGCTTTATTACTTTAGAAATAACTTGCTTCATGAAGGAGATAATTTTGTAATTTTCTTAATATATAAATATATTTATTTATATTTTACTACACTTGATCTTAGCCAAAAGGCCGAGAAGCGATGGAGCGATAGCACAGCGGGTAGGGCATCTACCTTGCACGCAGCCAACATGGCCGACCCGAGTTCGATTCCTCCTCCCCTCTCGGAGAGCCCAGCAAGCTCCCGAGAGTATTCGATATGCCAGACACAGTAACAAAAAAGTCTCCAATGGAGACGTTACTGGGCCCGCTCGAGCAAATCGATGATCAACAGGAGGGCCTTTTTACTTATTTATATTTTACTATCAAACTAGAGAATTGCCTATGCTTAAAGAAATAACTACATTTCCTTAGAAAGATTGAATTTTTAACCTTCACTCATTAACCAGAATTTTCATTTCATTTTTGTAATAAATGAATAAAACATTACAGAAAGTAATTAAAAGTCCCATATTGATTTAAAGTCCTAAAAGGCCATGTCTTGGATATACTTTACTTTTATTTTACTATAGTGGTTAGCAGGCCTTTGGATAACCCTGTGAGGGTTAAGAAGCTCTCCTTGTTCAGAGATTCCGTCTTAGCCTTCTTAAGCATGTCACTAAAGACTTACTGTAATCTATATTTGAAGTTATGTAAGAAGCATAAAAAATACTGGTTTTCTGAGGCATAGTAAATTACTTCAGATACTTCATATAAACTACCCAAATTTTAAACAAATTGGACGAGCCTTATATTTATAGATATATGTATTGATTCAAGCTGTAGTTTCATATATTTTGGTAGGAGTTCACATGTTTGCTAGCATTTAAGGCACTTTTGACATGAAAAAAAGAACAGGAAATAAAATTTCATTTCTTCCTAAAATACTCTTAAAATATATTCCTTTTTGTTTCTCAGGGAAATTTTTTTTATTGACATCTCAGAGTTTCTGTCATGAGAGTTTGTATTTATCAACTTGCTTAATGCTTTTAAACCTAATCCCTGGCAATTTTGCCATCAGAAAATAGCCATATTCATAATGACCCACTTTGAATTTAATTAACATGTCAGAGATTCTACGCATGTGGTTTCCTTTGGGCATCACTGTTTTTGATTCAGGGTTTAAAGAACTGAAGGAATATGCTACCAGACTTCATTCATTCATTAAAAGGATGCTCAGGTCAGTAAAAGAGAGAATCAATCCAAAAGAGCTTGTTTGGCATGATCCAGTCAGTTTGTGTGTGTTTGCATGAATGTATGTATATGTGTATGTGTGTGCATATGTTTTATAAAGAGATTTTCCTATGTGTTAAAACATGCATGTGAGGGGCTAGAGTGATAGAGTAGGGGGTAGGGTGTTTGCCTTGCATGCGGCAGACCCAGGTTCTATTCCCAGAATCCCATATGGTCCTCTGAACTCTGCCAGGAGTAAATTACTGAGTGAAGAGCCAGGAGTAACCCCTGAGCATCGCTGGGTGTGACCCAAAAAGCAAAAAAAAAAAAATGCATGTGAATATGGTGGTAATACTGGAAC
Organism: Sorex fumeus; assembly: GCF_029834395.1. Lineage (NCBI taxonomy): Eukaryota > Metazoa > Chordata > Mammalia > Eulipotyphla > Soricidae > Sorex > Sorex fumeus. The sequence goes on from NW_026606059.1 coordinate 65,594,622, forward strand.
TGATATTTTTCAATTTTCTTTATATTTTCTATACTTCTTAATCTTTTAATTGATTTTACAAAAGCATAACCATTAAGATACATAGATTATTTTTATTTGGGGAAAATATTATTTGATCACTTAGCTTTTGGAGTAGAGGAAGTTCCATTCTATATCAACCTTGAAGTTTTATTGATAAGGCACAACTCTGAACAAGAAGCAGCATGAACTATCTAATGTTTTTAATCTTCATAAATGACTAATGTAAACTTAAGCCCTTTGGCAGATCTGAGATTTTAAATATGACTTCATTGGATTTTACAGATTATATTTCTTGAATTAGAGAACACATATTCTCCACAAATTTGAGAGAAATGTTTGTAACCTTCATTGGCGTGTGGAGAATACCATTTTTCTAACAACATCCTTTTTAGCAACCAAGTACCTTAGGATAGTGTTCAATTACAGTATTCCTAAACTAATCGAATTTCTATCACTCTTGTAATATTCCTCCTGTAATTTCTCCCTTTCCTTGTTATACTTCTCTTCTCACTGTTGCTGTTAGTGTTCCTGGGAAATCATTTGGACGGAAAGAAAGGTAATTCAGGTTAGACAACTTAGACTTGAATCATACCTCTGCCAAGAAAGTGACCTTGAGTATCAATTCAACTCTCATGTGATTATCTCCACTTCCTCATCTGCAGAACAGGAACAGACATACTTGCTTTAAATGCCCCATTGTATCAATCTATGAATCAAGTTATATATGTACATATACATATATATAAACTATAAAAAGGCAAGGAAAAATGTACTATGATTGTTAGTAATATCATTCTTAGGAGATTCACAAGGACTGCTAGAAAAAATCATATTATCTTTTAGTTGCCTTTTTCTCATACCACAGAAGATCAAATATTAGAAACTTGGAAATTAAGGCTTAGGATCATAGGTGGTAATGGTCATCTGGTCAATAAAATAGCAGGGAGGTCAGAGGGAAATATGCGATGTGTAAATATAAAATCATGAGACTTGAGCTACATATAAAGTGGATTCATAAACTTTTTCTTTGACTATAAGTTACAGATATCTGTTTTCCAAAAAGGCCCATGTTATGTAATCTTTTCTTTGTATCTTAATTTGTAAAAAAGGGTCTATCACATCTAACTACAGAATAGTATATGGGTTCTGCTCTGTGGCATCAAAGAATGAACATTAATCTTATAATCATTTCAGTAAATTCAACACAAATATCAATTGATTAAAAGACATAGCTACAGAAAGCACCAAAATAAAAGTAATCCTAGGAAAAAATACATTCTAAAAAACATATGCTACAGATATATACATATCTATGTAAGTAAATGTATATATGTTACAAAGTTTTTTAAGGAAAGTAAATAATTGGGGAGGTAAAAATTAAGTCAATGGACACTCCACTGGCCAAGCAAGTGAAAACAGAGTTAAACAAAAACAAATGGTAATATCTTAAACTAAGAAGCTTCTGAACCTCAAAAGAAACAGTGACCAAAATACAAAGACAGAATGGGAAAGGATATTCACCCAATACCCATCTGATAAGGAGTTGATATCAAGGATATACAAAGCACTGGTTGAATTCCAGAAGAAGAATCCATCCAGCCCCATAAAAAAATAGGATGACAAAATGAACAGAAACTTTCTCAAAGAAGAAATCCGAATGGCTAAAAGGCACATGAGGAAATGCTCTACATCACTAATCATCAGGGAGATGCAGATCAAAACAACAAGATATCATCTCACACCACAGAGACTGGCCCGCATCCAAAAGAACAAAAGCAATCAGTATTGGTGGGTATGTGGCAAGAAAGGGACCCTTCTTCACTGCTGGTGGGAATGCCGACTGGTTCAGCCCTTTTGGAAAACAGTATGGACGATTCTCAAAAAATTAGAAATTGAGCTCCCATTTGACCCAGCAATACCACTCCTGGGAATATATCCCGGAGAGGCAAAAAAGTATAGTAGAAATGACATCTGCACTTGTATGTTCATTGCTGCACTGTTTACAAGTGCCCAAGAACAGGTGACTGGTTAAAGAAACTTAGCTACATCTACACAATGGAATACTATGCAGATGTTAGAAAAGATGAAGTCATGAAATTTGCATATAAGTAGATCAAAATGGAAAGTACCATGTTAAGTTAAATGAGTCAGAAAGAGAGGGACAGGCATAGAAAGATTACACTCATCTGTGGAGTATAAAGTAGCAGGATGGGAGATTAACTCCCAGGGGTAGTAGAGATAAGGACCACGAGGTCAGCTCACGACTTGGAAATCGGCCTCACATACTGGGGGGAAAGGCAGGTCAGATAGAGAAGAGAACACCAAGTAAAGGATGTTGGGAGGATTCATTCGGGTTGAAAGATGCGTGCCAAAAGTAGACTATAGACCAAATGCAATGACCACTCAATACCTCTGTTCCAAACTACAACACCCAAAAGGAGAGAGAACAAAAGGGAATGCCCTGCCACAAAAGCAGGGCAGCAGGGGATGTGGTAGGGGTGGGTGGGAAGGATATTGGTAACATTGGTGGAGGAGAATGAGCACTGGTGGAGGGATGGGTAAACAGTTATTGTATGACTGAAGTTCGTAAGTTTGTGACTGTACCTCATGGATATTCACTAATAAAAATGTTTTTAAAAAGTCTATGGAATTTAAATGAGGGAGAAATCTAATTTGGCTGTGCCAAAATCCAAAAGCTTTATTTAAAAAACAAAGAATATAAATTGTTAATACGAGTCTTTTGGTTTGATTGCCAGAGTAAGTTATCGCATGAAGCTTAGAGGATTTTGATAAGGAGAAATAAGGAAAGAAATTGTTTACTCACTCATTTGAAATTCACTATGGGCATATTGTGTTCATGCATTGTACAAGGAGCCAGTATATGATAGTGAACAAACCACACTTGAGTAAGAGAACCAAGTGACACAAGCATCTGTTTTAATCTGGGATGAGATATACTGAGACCAGATCTATTTCAGAGTTCTAGGAAGAAGAACATGTCATAAAGGAAGTAGAATAAGAGTTGCTGATGGAGCTCCCCAATATTCTGAATATCACTTGGAAGGCCAAAAACATAACCCAGTTTTCAAAAAAACCTATGAAATATCAAAAAGTAAAATAACTAATTGAAGCGATGTAACCCAAAAAACTTAGGGTACTGGAATTTCAGTCCCAATATTGATGCCAAAGTCTGCCCAATTTAATTTAACTGAGCACTAAGGAGACAGAAGTGAAGGGATGAAACTGAACTTTGCCCTTGGCTCTCAGCACTAACCAATCATTGTTAGTCCATCCTGTTCACTCCTTTTCCCAAAGATGATTTGGTAAGAAACTGCATTTAAGGCAAGATTTCTGCTTCCTTTCAACAAATCTTTATGTTAAGCTTGGCTCTAGGGGTTTAGTCAGAACATGCAAAAGGTAGAATCTTGTCTTCTGAAGGCTTAAAAAAAATGGAAGAAAAGCCCTTCAGGTAATCAGAGAGACTCGGGGTGCTGAGGTAAACATTAGGCAAGGCATGAAGGAAGGGGGATTTATACGAACAAATGATTTAGTTCCGTGAAGAATCCAGAAGATGTGTTGAGATGTAGTTCCAGCAAGAAATAGCAAGTGTTATCTGAGACAAAGGTCGGGATGGCAAAGAAGATAGACTTCTAAAGCATGCAGATATTGGGCCTGTGAGTATTTTGGCATAGTTGCTTTCTTGTGATGGTGAGAGAGGAACTATAAAGAGATCATTGGGGTCTGGATCATATAGAGTTGCTCATCTTTGGGGAAATAACATCAATATACTACACATTACTAATGAAAGTATAAATATAGGCAGGTCTTTAAACAGCATAAGTGAGGCTTCATTGTTATTATTTTGTTTAAGGGCTATATCCACAGTACTCAGGGACTACTCATGACCTGGTGCTCAGGGACCACTGAAAATGATGCTGAGGCTACCATATGCAGTATCAGGGATTAAATTGGAGACTCCTGCATGCAAAGCATATGCTCTTGTCCATTGAGTGATCTCTCCAGCACCGAGGCAGAACTTTAATGAAATGCACTAAGATTTTCATATTTTTTGATTCACTAGAAACTTTGGGAAACTCCGTTAAATGGAAAGCTTTGACTTATTTGGGGGCCACATCCAAAAGTGCTCAGAGGTTACTTCTGACTCTGTGCCCAGGGTTAGATCACTTCTGGCAGTATTCTGGAGACCATATGTGTCCTGTCTGGGAGCAAACAAGGGACAGCATCATGCAAGGCAAATACCTAAGTCCTGTACTATCTCTCTAGCTTTTAAAAAGAAATCTTTTAAAGATTGACATAGACTTTAATACATGGAGGTACTCACTGGAGTTTTATTTTAAATAGCTGTTGTAAATAGCTCAGAGTTTAACAGATTTGACTAACCATCATGTTTCAGTATTAATGGGTTTGTCTATACAATGCATATATATTTAGTACTAACATACATTTATTCATGTGACTGAATAGAGAGGGTAGTAAATCCTCATTATTGATCAATTCCATATTACTGTGTACTTGTCTATATATAATGCATGTGTGTTCAGACATAATTATATTCAGACACACATATATACATATGATTGAATAGAGAGAGTTGTTGATCCTCATTATCGATCAACTCCATATTTTCAAATTAGCCTACCCACTAACAATCACTTTATCATCCCAACATTGGCACTCATGACCATAAACCATGATTTGCAGACAAATAGAAAGCAGTAAAGGGGACCAAAAATTTTGAAGCCCTATAGTCACATGTTATTAAATTTTTAGGGGAGGATAAAAAAGATGCTCTACCTTCTCAGTCTAAGTTCTCATACAGTAAACAAGTGTTTTTTATACAATATGTGCCATGCCACGTGCATACACATTTTGTGTTTGTGCATGTTGTTAACAAGACTGTTCCAAATAGCCCCCAAGAGTAGGACTGCAGTTCTAGTGTTCCTTAGTAAAAACGGCCTGTGGTGTATGGTACAGAGAAAGCCTAAAGGATTTGATCAGGCTCAGTGGTGATCTGCTGGCCTTGAGTTCAATGTTAATGTACCAAAAAGCTATTAAATAAAGTTTCTTTAAACACACACATCAAGCATGATAGGGTATTGATCTGTTTAAGAAGATGTGACCAGACACTCACAGGAATATAATTCTGTATTGCTCCTCAAAGCATTTCTTCCTGGAGCCAGAGCAATACTGCAGTGGGTAGGACATTTGTTTTGCACACAGTTTACCTGATTTGATTCCTGGCACCCCATTTGGTACCCATACCCTGCCAGGAGTGATCCTTGATTTCAGAGGCAAGACTGTGCCCTGACCACATCTGGGTATGATTTAACTAACCCTTCAAAAATTATTCAGTTTTCATAAAATCCGTATTAACTGTAAGTTTTTAGAGCAAGAGCATGGCCAGGGCTGACACTGATATACACACCCATATATGTGTGTCTACACATTACCCAAATATTAACATCAATATATTTTGCCAGTTTAGGACAGTAATTTTCATCTTTGATACTATTCTGTAATCCCTCAGTCCCAACACATAACAAACAAGATCGAAAACAACCATAGGATCCACTTTAATGCAATTAGATAACAGTTCATTTATATTTTTGTCCTGCCTATAATGGATAGAGTGGGTGTAACTAGAAGATTCTTTGATATTGTGCTTAAATAAAGCCAATTCCCTTAAACTCCTCCCCCTGCAATGGAGACTGAGACACAAGTTAACTCATAAGAATATCTTCCTTTATCCTCTATCACACTCCTCTATGAATTATCTCAGCCTTTGCTGATGTCATGAAGCTAACGAGATAAGTATCTCAACTACAAAACTGTTTGTTTCTCTTGGACACCGTCCACATGGGAAGGCTGATTTGAAGTATTTTAAAGGTAGCACAGAGAAAAGTCTCCTTTTTTGTACATTAGCTCCATGCTTAATCAAAGGCGTCTGAGAGATTGGCTGGGTAATAAATGAACTGACTAGTTATTAGGCCAAGAACATACACTTGTACGCAAAGCTTATGAGAGTTGCACATAAACACAAGTCATATCCCCTGATCTCAAGATGAATCAAAAGATTCCTTCAAAATCCCAGGCAGTGGAAAGAAATTCAGTGAGTTCTATCTACTGAGGAATCTATTCCTGTTTATCTAAGCAGTGAGTGTCGTGATATTGCTTGTACAACGAAGATCAGGATGGCCTGGTTTGGATTAACAATGAACAGTCTTGACAACGAAGCCCTGCAGTTTAAGAGGAGCGTACCGTGGGTCTGCGTAAGATGTTGCTCATAGGAATAAAATAAATTGACTTCCTTTTTGTTTCCCCTCCGTTGGAATGCAAGGGTTTGGAGGCTGAATTCGGGGAAGCCGGCCCCTGGGAGCAAATATCTAAGAGGGGGATTCCCTCTGTCATTTCTATTCAGAGTATTAGCATAATTCCTCAAGCACAGACGCTCTAAGATACCTTGAGTTATTTATTAATATTTAAAGAGGTTATTTGGCATGAAGCATGGAGTATAATTCTTAAAAGGAGCTGACAGCAGAATACATTTGTTAACTAGAAGACATGTCTAAACTTTGCCAAAAGAAATACAGTGTGCAACAAGCAATCTTCTCGTTGGGTTGTTTTCCCTCTGCATGTGTGTGTGTGTGTGTGTGTGTGTGTGTGTGTGTGTGTGTGTGTGTAAATGTGTGTATGTGATTTTCTGTTATTTGCCCTGTCTTTGAGGCCTATTTTTGAACAAAATGCTAATCAAGAAGAGCAGAAAGATTTTCATAGACTCTGGAAGATGTTATTCTCTCTCTTCTCCTGGGGCAGTCTTTTCCTTATAGCTTAGAGCTTAATAGAAGACCACCCCCACTGTCCTCCCTTCTAACTTGTTTATATTTTGTTCGTTTTCTTCATTTTAACGAGGTGATGAATAAATGTGCTTTACAAGGAAAAGGGACTGTCAAGGGCTAGAGACAGGCTCTCTCTGTTCATTCATACGCTTGGAAAGGTACAAACAGGCAAAATGCAAATCTGTCTGTCAGTAATCACAAATTTGGCCTAGGGGGAAGAAAAGCCAGTTAAGTGAAGGTAGTTAATTTTTCCTCCCTGCCGCTCTGTTCCTAGGCCTCTCTTGGGAAGGGAAGTTAGAGTGCTAGTTACTGATTTGTTTCTCTCTCCAGGCCACTGACTAGTGCACTGGAACTTGTTTCTCCTGCAAATTTCATATCTCAGTTTTCAGCAGGTAGGGTCGACCTTAGCACGTAGCAAGGGCACAGTACCACAGATCTACACTCTATATAATCATTTGTTGGAAAATGCTCTGAGAGCTATCAGAGCTATCGAAATTAAATCGAGTTTGAAATATAATGTCTAGGGATTCATGCTTGGGTGACAAAACCATAAAAATCAAAGCAAGGAAATGATTACAACAAGAAGGAGGATGGTGGTTCCCTTTGAAGGGAGGCACTGGCCACAATTAGGATGGGACACATGGTTTTCGGATGGCTGGCAAAATGCAGTTTATTGACCAAGGGGGTGGGTAGAAAGTAGTTGTTCACTTTTTAATTATTTACCAATTCTATTTTTTAGAAATGTCGAATTGGGTGTAGTTGTGGTCACTGGCAGGGGGAAGGCACAGGCAGAAGACATTCTTCTCAGACTTCTCCTCCCACCTCTTAGATACATGAGTTAATGCTGTTTGTGAAATTTCTTCCAGCTGACAATGTCTAGGCACCAGTCCATATAAAATTACACTTCAAAGTGTAAAAACTCAAAACTAGGTATCTCAAAAAACATCAAGATTGTACTCCATTCTGTTTCAACCTCGGAGGATGTCTTGGTGATTTATTTTAAAAAAAAAAAAACTCCAATTTTTCTTAACTTTCCAGTCAAAAAGTCTAACAAACTTTGCTCTTATGTGGCTGGGGATGAGTGGAAGGAGGAATTGGAAGGTACGTTGAGAGAAAAACAGTTTATCTAGGAAATGCCATAAGCCTTCCCGAGGCTACAACTTTCTATAAATAGAAAACGGCATTGAAAAACTCAAGGCAGCAGGTCAAAATAAATATATGGTAGCTTCTCCAACTTTGACCTTCTATGTGTTAGGATAACCAAACAGCACTCCATGAAAGTGTTTTGATGTGTTTTCCAGTTTGCTGATAGAATTTTTCTTTCTCCTAAACTGTAAGGTTCTGTTAGGACCAAAGCCAACAAAGGCATTTTGGTAGCTGAATGATTTTTTTTTTTAATCTACTGAGGATGTTCCTCACTGAAGAGTCAGATTCCATTTGGGATGTAATCTAATCTTTTTAATAGCTGATAAACGGAAATGAATAGCTTCTTGGATGCCACAGAGGTGGATGGAGCAGGTTTGAACAGCTGGTATGCTCTCCTCTCTCTCTCTCTCTCTCCCTCTCTCTCTCTCTCTCTCTCTCTCTCTCTCTCTCTCTCTCTCTCTCTCTCTCTCTCTCATGTGTCCATGCAAAGATAAACAGCTCTCTTAAAACACGGTATTGCTAGAGAATCCGGCAAGCAGTTTAGTAACTATATTCGGATTTCCCCACACCCAACATTTTGCATGATTTTTTTAAATTAGAAAATAGGTAAAAACAGAGGAACAGATTTGAAGATCCTAATTTAAAAAAGAAAAGCAGCATTGCAATGTTCCGTTGAAGGTGAAGTTAGTGGATGCAAAGAGACGGCCTGAATGATCATAATAAAGGGTGTGGGAAGACTTTTCCTGGCGTCATGAAAATGAACGTGGGCAGATTGTCTTTAATCATCACCTAAACTAACAAAAGCAAGGGCAAAGAATTCTGAGTGACAAGAAGGAGGCTCTTTTTCTGAGACAGTCTTACCATATAGTTTCCCCAAGAAATAAAGAAAGAAAGAAAGAAAAAATGCTGGTGAAGGTAAAGGAAATACAGTTTAGTGTAACATCCCTTAATTATTTACAGATGTTTATGAAACTCCTAGTTGTCTCATCTGTTCAGCAGGGGGAGAAACATAAATGGAAAAGCAGAGGGGATCGGATCCCACTGTCTGCTATCAATTAAATCATCAAAACAAAATTATCATTCAAATTACAATGTATCATTTCACTTTTAGAATGTATGGGGGAAAACCATCTATGAAACAGAAATCTGTAAACCATCAAAGCAACAAAGCAACATTAAAGTTCAATGAGCAGTTTGTTCATGCATGTTTTAATCGAGTTAAAAAATGGGAACCATGCTCACGTGGTCAAAATAACACTTGCGTCAAAGGACTCTTTGAGGTTCAATCCAGTGAGACAGGCAAACGATTTTTGTAAAACCCCAAAATATTTTCAAGAGGAGAAAGGACTCCCTAGAGATCTGAATACGGTGGCATTAGTGGAATTTTAATGTGGGAAAGTATCTAGCAATAAGGCAAGCTTATGAGAGGGAGAAAATATCGAATGTTCAACTTCTAAATGTGTTTGCATCCATGATTATGTAATTGAAAACTGTTTTTTATTTTCTATTAATACTTACATTCTATTGTTTCCTATCATGCATATGCTAAGCTTGCTTTGTATTAAGTTCTGTTATTGTGTCTTGCCATGTTAAAGTAATTATCTGTCTCTACAAAAGAGATTTATTACCTTCATGAATCTGACCATACACACATCTTAAATAAATTAATGAACTGACAAACAAAGAGTGCCCCATCAGTCTAAGTAGCTGACAACATTTAAAAAGCAGTCACATTGCAGTGGCCAACATTTTAAAGCAATGGGTACCTTGGGAAAGGTAAAGGAAATTATTTTGTGAATTGCCTTTTCAGCAAATATCCTAACTAGGTCTAAAAGTTCATCAAAGATCAATGTTGCTCCCACATTTTCCTTGAGTTCTGTTTTGTTAGAGTACTTGAATTATTTTCTACAAAAAGACCATGTCACCTGGTATTTCTCAAGAAGCAGTACTCTGGATTGGCTTAGTAACTCTATCCAAAACATACTGACCAGTTTGATTTAGTAATTTGAGACCAGGTGTGTGGATTTTATTAAAGACGAAAAAAGATCATTTATTTATGGACTTGTGTAACGTATTGGCAAAGAAAACAAACTAACATATTTAAGAAAAAAAAAACCGGCCTTCTCTCAATAAAAACTAAATATTCCATTTCTTTATCTAAAAAAAAAATAAGACTACTGTTACAAATTTTTATTTAAAATTTAAATGTTAGGGCTAACAGACTCTTAAATTATCTCTTAACTGCCCTACAGAGGAGAAATGTTGTCTCTTAGCTAGTGTTGTCTATCCTTGCTTAGCCATCATATTCTTTTGACTTTCAAGAACTAAAACTGAGAGGAAAATATAACAAAAAATCTCAATGAAATCATTTTGATGTATTTTTTATCACAATGAAAATTTAGACAAAAATTTAAATTAAAAAAACACACATTTTCTGTGAGTCAGATTACTTTGCTATGCAACATCACAAAGTTCGCAAGAGATGTTGAAATTTTAGGTTGATAAAATGAATACAACCAACTCTTAGCAGATCACAACATCGAAACTGTCTCATTTCGACACTGAAAATGCATCCCTAAAGCAGAAACAGTCCTTACTTTTGGGCCTTGAGAATCACAAATCTTTAAAAATTATTGAAACATGCGCGCACTGCTAGGTTTTACATCTGAGCAATTCTCAAGCACTCAGTTTTACAGTCAGACAATTATACTTTTCCTCATGAACAAAACTCTTTGGAAATATTTTCAAAGAATTCAAAAAGGGCTTCTAAACAGAATGCCACTAAAAACAGTGTTTCTCCAGAATGCCTTCCCTATGTTTATTTCCTGAGGATGGTCATGGTGTGGTATTTATAAACACCCAGAACTTTTTTAGATTTTAAATTTTATTTTGTATAACTAGTTCATATCTCAGCTACACACATCAAAGACTAACCTTCCAGTAAATAAAATGTTCAATTATTCCTACTGAAATAGACACAGGACTTTTTTACATGATATTTTTTGCTCTGATAGATTATCAAGATATTTCTGTATCACAAGTAATGAGTTTAAGTTAATTTCTTTCCTCAAACTTCAACACTCAGAGCTTAACCATCAATTTGAAAAAAAAAAAAGAAAAACAAATGTCTATAAATACAATTTAAAGTTGCATCTTGGATTTAATGATATAAAACCAGTCTAAAACTAATAGATAGCTACTAGTATCTATACCTATATAATATGCCTGTCATATTTGATCTTAAAGACAAAATGTTTACTACTGTATATTTACTACTGTATATTATGACTTAAAAATAAATAAATTCGTTTTTGCAATTAGGACATACCACGCAGTTACCACCTGCTCTGTGTTTTTATGACCACTACCACCATCATCATTAAGAAAATTTTCTAAAAGAAAATTTAATATCTTGAGATTTCCATGCTAAGTACTTTAAGTGCACGATTTCATTTCCCTCTCTAGTTCTCACTACTATGAAAATATACTATCAACACCTGAGCATCAATGTCTTTTAACATAAAGGTAATGGTGGGGCGGTTCACTGGACTTTATCCAACACCATTGGTAAACATGTTTAATATTGTCATCTGAATCAATGGAGAAAATAACGTAAGAATTTTGTTTTCGTGCTTTTTCTAACCCTCAGCAAATAAATTCTAGAGGCTGGCTGGACATCAGAAGAGAGAAAGAAGGAAGGCACTTTGGAGAAGGTTAGAATACTGACTCAATATGAAACAGAAGGAGTAAGATCATTTGTGAGTGTAATACTCATTTCCCTGATGACTTTCTCCTTTCCTATAGCAAATTCAATTTATTGTGAATACTCTTTTAATAAACACTGAACAACTGGACTTTCCCAACAATTGAAAGATATTATAAGCCAACTATTCTGAAGCCTCTCTTAAAATTGTCATTTATTTTCCTTACCAGCTTACTTATTTTTTGAGAAGTAAAAATATGCCAGAAAGTACTCCAGTATCAGCAATGTTTTGTTTAAATTCTATGCATTTTGATTTTGATTCTGTTATAGCTTTAAGAGAAAAGACAGCACCTGAAAAAGTCATACCTCATTTTATCTTTCATGTTACATGAAGCTGTCCCAAACTTCTAGGAAATCATTTATGTTTTATTATTGTCTTTCATGTATAAAATAATTTCAAGCTTAAATTGACCTAATTTTAACTTTTATGCAATACATAAATAGAGCATTTTCATCACCCCAATGAGAAATAATTTTTAGATGTTGACTGAATATTTCTAAGACTCATCATTTACAAGTGTAACTTAGAAATGTTTTATTATAAAGGATAATTTTTCTACTACTAGAATTTCCTGATAAATCTCAGCTTAAATAATTTTCTAAGAATTTTTTCTTTCCTGTTTCCTGTTTCATTTTTATCAATTTGTGTCTGTAATTATACTTGATACATATTCTTAGATAAAGGTACCATGTAAATGCAAGTATGCCTTAATTAATCTCTCCTCCACAGAAATGAGGTAAATGAACAGAAGTGATGTAATGAACATTAATTATGTCACATGTCATAGGACATGATCATTCCTAGAAGAAAACTGTGGTACAACAGACAGAATGCGAACAGTCTGCATTTGCCATTTCAACACTCCACTAAGAATGTCTTCTAATAACTTCAGTTTGTCCAGTCATTTTTCCATACAGAACGCTATTTTTATGTTGTTTGGCTGTTTCCTGTTTTCTAATAGCTCCAGATGAACAGAAACAGTGTTAACTGTCCTTCAACGAGATTATAATCCTATCATATAGCAGAATCTAAACTCCATCTGAATAATGAACTTAAAGAATTTGTCCTTCAGAGGATATTTTTCCTTTGTCCAAGTTTAAAGTGGATCAATCATGCTTATTCAATATTTACAAGGCAGTAAAAATCTTTCAAAGGAAGCGTTGCACTTAGAAAAGAAAAGAAAAAGAAATGTTTCTTGAAGATAGAGACTACCTTTGGGTCAGTCCTCATCCATTCAAAGGAATATAGGTATGGGGAATTAGACTGTTTCACCTGGGAAATTAAAGAAAAAATAAATCCTTAAATTGTGGGAATAAATTATACAGTGTATTTTTTCTATCTCAAGAAAAATCATATGCAATTCAGAAACTAAAACTACTATTTAGTAGAAATTGATTTATTGTATGTTGGTGACCCATGTAATTGTTTCGCTGAGTCTCACCTATTTGTGAAAACAGCTAGAAAAGCCTAGAAAAAATGCATTCACTTAGAGGGAAAATTGGACATCACAGTGATTTAATGAGGGCCATTTTCCCAGAAACTCAGTTATTTACCTTCAGGTTTTCTTATAGAGAGAACATTTTCAAACCAGCTGAATTTGCCTACATGCAAACAGCTTTGGGAATAAAAAAGTTATTTCAAAAGGGGAAAATTTGGACTGCTTGTAGAGAAGCAAGTGTAGCATATTTTTTCCTTCTTCTAATCTTTCCACAGATCATCAATCATGAATTTTCCCTGGTATGTTGCCGAGGCAGCGAGTAAAATGTGCAGCTGTGATTCTACCAATAGGAGGGTTTCCGTACCTGAAAATTTTAATAAGTCATCTAAACATAGCCAGAAGGAAACCCAAACTTTGTTGTTTTACCTCATCTGTGATTGTAACTGACATCAGAGTGTTTGGGCTGGAAGTATTATGCATTTCAAATAAGCCGTCAGAATATTAAAAATGAGATGACATCGTTTAAATTAATACCATTAAGAAGTAAATAAGGCTCCACATTCTATAAATTTTTGTAAATTATATTTTTAATCCTTGTTTTAACATCTCAATCCTGCTAAATTAGTTCTGTAACTTTTACTGCTTGCTTTCCATGTGTTCCTATCTCTTTTCATAATATTTGGCATTTATAATTATAAATTAGATGATCAAAGCAGCACCACTGGCAGGTTAGATGATATACTTTTCTATAGTTTCAGGTGATTAAAAAATTAGGTCCTTGAGCAAGATATGTTATAAAGAAAACCTAGGAAAGAGCAACCCGTTCCTAATTAATTGCTTGAATCACTCTTTGCCACTGTTTCTGAAAGTGATCCAGTGCATCCGACTTTAGCTGTAGTTTTTCACTAAAAATATTATGGTATTCGTATTTGTCTTCAAGAATGTGATACACTTCTAAAAGTGGAAATTTGGAATCTGTTTCATTTAACTCAGCACACAATCACCGAACGTCTATTGTATGCAAGCATTCTCTTCAGCACTGTAGACCTCAAGGGTAAGCAAGACATGGTTCTTCATGTAAAGGGGCTTTGATATAGAAGCAGAAAATAAACACATGGAAAAAACTATGCAGGAACATATGGAGAAGATCACCATAAACAGTAAAGCTGCTGCAGATCTGAGAAGGCTTTTTGGTGGAAGGGGCACCTACCTACAATGAATCTTGCATTACTGATACAGGTAAATTTGTGAGATGGTGTGAGATACTTCTGGAGAGGTTGATGAGAACTAGGTCTTTAGGTGACCTGGTAAATCATGTGAAGAAGTTTCTCCAGTGCCTGAGAAAAGAATATTTTAAGTAGCAGCCCTGGCCAGCTTGCCGAAGCTCATTTCAGATACAACCTGAACAGAGGCAGTCATAGGAAGAAAACCTGAAGTTACAAGATAGTGAAGAGATGGCTTCCAAGTGTGATACTCAGACAGCAGTATATGCAGAAACTTAGACACCAAAGGAAACCTACTCAACCAGAACCTGTTTTATCAAGATCCCTGGTTATGCAGATTCCCATTAAAGTTACCAATCTGGACTGGAACAATAGCACAATGGCTAAGCATGTGCCTTGCACACGGTCAATCTGCTTCTGATCTCTAGCAGTCCGTATGGCACCCCAAGCTTGTGAGTAGTGACCGCTGGGCACAGATCCAGGAGCAAGTTCTAAGCACCTCTGATTATGGCCCAAAAACAACAACTAAAAATTTTTAAATAAGTAAAGTTATCAAGCTGTGTGGGCCTAGGCAGTGGGTTAGATTCTGACAGTTCTTCAGCAGAAGGCACGTAGACCTGAAGAAGGAAAAGCATTGTTAGGATTTTTCAAATCATCTATTAGAAGCTGATACACCAATGTACCATAAGTATTTATGTAAATTATCTCATTTGTATTCAGAGGCCAGACAATCCTGAGTTCAAACATATTATCAAAAAATGTAAAAAAAAACACATTACAAAAAAGAAGAAGAAGAAGAAGAGGAAGAAGAAGAAGAAGAAGAAGAAGAAGAAGAAGAAGAAGAAGAAGAAGAAGAAGAAGAAGAAGAAGAAGAAGAGGAAGAAGAAGAGGAAGAAGAAGAAGAAGAAGAAAAAGAAGAAGAAGAAGAAGAAGGAGAGGAAGAGGAAGAGGAAGAGGAAGAGGAGGAGGAGGAGGAGGAAGAGGAGGAGGAGGAGTAGGAAGAGGAAGAGGAAGAGGAGAAAGAAGAAGAGGAACACAAGAACACAAGGGGAAGAGGAACAAAAGATGCCTTTACATGAGGCTTTGAAGAAGAAGAAGAAAGGAGACAGGATGACTTTACATGAGGCTTTTAATTCTGCACAACGTCACGTATGAGATAACCTTGAGGAACCCAAGAAAATATCCTTCAAGTTGGGATAGACACATCTGTGATTTGACAAAAGGTAATGATCACAAGGAAGACAGTGAAGTTTAGGGTCTCTTGGGAAAGTCCTTCTCTTTGAGAGGGGCATGATGATGTGAGAGAGAACATTTTGACTACAAGGCAGTGAGTTGCAGAATTCTTGAGAGAAACACCAATTGAAGTAAAGGAAAGAAATCCAGAAACAGCAGTCAGAGACACCCGAGAACATCCAGGAGCCCAGGGAAGGGAGTGTTTCAGGAGAGTGTTCAACAAATTCCAGTGCAGCAGGGTTCCTGGAAGATTTATGTCCACTGGACTTGGCAGTCATTTCTGCTCGAAAGCTGGAATATTAATTTCTTAAGGAGACTCAAATTCACAGTCTTCAGCTAGCTAGCTCATATTACTTTCATAAGTGAAATAGAAATCATTACTGAGTCTGTATTTTTTTAAAAGGAGTCTTATATTGGTGGTTTTACCTAGCATTTAATTTTCTCCACGGCATTGGAGATCCTATCAGATTTCAGTGGGATCCTCTAAAATGAGCACCTGAGGAATCCAGGTGCAATGTAGTGCGGTAGCCCTAAAATCCCTTAGTAAGTCACACTCAAAAGGTTAATTTCCTGGCAGATTAGTTGGCAGTTCAGGATTAGTTGTAGGTAGTATGATCCCAAGTACAGGATTTCAAGTCAGGTAGCTCAGTGATTAAAAGGTATTTATGAAAGCTATTTATGTCAATTACTAATTTTACTTTTATTTTATTCAATATTATTTGTTTGTCTATAAAATGAAATTAATAATGCCTGTGGAATATTGAATTCTTTCAGTTAATGCCTATCTATCTAAACTAAGGCAGAGAGACAAACAGATATCCTGGGATATGGAGGACTCAATAATCCTTCCTTCACACCTGTAGAATGACACTATAATTCTTACAACAGGTTATGTATCATTTAAAAGTTATTTATTCTAGTTTTGATTAATTTAGAAAATTATAGTTTAGATGGTTACTAGTACTTTGTACATCCAAAAATTTTCAAGTCTTAAAATATAAGGATCAGGAAGAAATTTGGTCTTCATAATTAAGTAAGCCATCCCTTAAACACACTCACAGCATATGCACTACAACTCAAGTTTATTAGTAGGAAGAATAGAGCATAAATACCATAAGGCGAAAGATGTTGTTGGTATAATTTATTGCTCTAGCTTACTTTACACTAAAAACACTCAGATACCTATATTTACTCAGGATTTCATGGGTTTAAATTTTTGTTGGAGACCTAAATTATTTTAGATCTCTATTTTCTCATCTTTAAAATGACATTAAGAGCCGTTTTCAGCTCTGAGACTGCAATATTGCTGTCATGGACAAAACAGAAGGGATAAAAGGCCGTACATATATAAACCCTAATAGGAACAACTGAATTGCCCTTCTAATTGATATAAATGGGGTGATGTCTCCCCTGCTGTGCCCAGAACCCTGAGACCTGCATATACTGAGCCCAGCTCTGCTGTCTTGACTGTCCAGTCCCTCAGCCTCTCAATGCGGTGCTCCAGAACCACAGCCTGCAGTGCTCAGGGGCCATGTGGTGCTAGAGAGCCAACTAGTAACTTGATATTTGCAAGGTATGTGTATCTCCCTCTGAGCTATCTGCCCCGCACTCACACATTTGTATTAGGTTTGGGGAACAGGGTTGCAACAAAAACTTCATGTAGTGATAGATTTTACTGGTGAGTCAATTCACTGAAATGCAACATGAATTCTTGCTCACCTACTCTGTATGGAGCATGGAGAAGTAACACATTTCACATCATCTTTGCTCTTCCGAGGCACATAGTTTATCACCTCTTCAATTTCCCATGATCTGAATGACACTAAAGACAAAAAGGTTAGGGTCGGAGCAATAGTATGGTGAGTGCCGTGTTTGCCTTGCCTGCCGCCAAACTGTGTTCAATCACTGGCTCCCCATATGAACCCACCAGGAGTGATCGCTGAGAGAAAAGGCAGGAGCAAGTCTTGAACACCACTGTGTTTGGCCCCAAAACAAACAATAACAGCAACAACAACAACAAAAAAGAGACAAAAAGACGGGTAAGGAGTTTTCTTGAAGTTTGAACCATAGTACAGAATGATTGAACCAGTCTACACTTGAGTTATTCCCATTTCGCTGAATGCTTCCGAAGAAGTGTGCTTCACAAAATGGGAATTAAGCAAGAATCATTTCTTGCTGACAACTACAATTGTCAAAAATAAACAGAATAAATAAAGGAAAACCATTGTCAGATCAGCAACCTAACCAAGTAGGGAGAAAGTATGCAGGCAAGCAGAAAAGGAAGAAAGAGAAGTAAGTAAAATCTTGGAGAGGTAGAACCACAGGGCAGAGAAGGAGCAAGGATGATATAAGTCATGTTGACAGCGTCTTTGGACTATGCCTGTTCCAGAGGAAAGTCTGTGCAGATCACGGGCTTAAATCCCACGGGCTGTAGTGAATGTTTAGTTGTGTTTCCTGGTGTCTGGTGATAACCCCTTATATACATCCCAGGAAGATATTCATCACTATGTATATAAGCCTTTCCATAATTTATTGGCCTCCCTTTATTTTGTAGGTGATATTTCACTAGATGTTTAAAATACCATCTCTTAAGTATTCCTACTGGTTATGTTTCTATTTAAATTTGTCATACTGGGATGGTGATTTTTGGAAACATACTTTAAAGCTTTGGTTTAATTTTTAACTACGATGTCACTTTCCTATTTCTACATAATTTCCATTTCCATAATAACAATTATTGAGTAAATATCCTTACATGGGTGTAACTTTTCCCTTAAATTATGTTAACAGAAAATCTTTAACTTGTGAAATTAGTATTATCATTCTTGGTTTTGATATAGTCACATACTGTGTGTATTTTAAATTTATCTTGAATAAGTTCAAGTTTTCAACCATTTTGTTTGAAAATACAGTATGGACAGATGTTTATATATGAAAATAAAGTCACGTTTCTTTGGAACATAGCACTTTTATAGAATAACTCAAAATGTTTTTTATATATGCTTTAAAAAGTGATGTAGTGTAAGTGCCTATTTGTATGCATGACTGCTAATTAATGTTTCCCATAAACTGAAAGTAATACATAAATGTGTACATATTGACATGTATTTAGTATAGGCAAACCTGTGTAAATATATCTACTTAGCCATATGCCAAGCAATCAATAAATACCATCTCCAAACTACAGAAAGAAAACCCCAAATGCCCTGTAACCTGTTTACAACTTTTGTTAAAAACCTCAAAACTTGTTTTTTGTCTTACTCTGGGATCATTAACCCTGAAGGTCAGAGAGATTCTTTTCTTTTACAGGACCATGTATCCATATTGTTTTCATAGAAGTTCTTCTAAAGTTTTATAAAATCTGCAAAAAGTTTAGAAATATAATTTTTCCTGTTCTGCACATTTTTGGGGAAAGGGAACTTTTGAGAATACAAATCATAAAATTAAAAAAATGAGTCTATTCTGTTTATCAACTTTGAAATTTGGATTTCTAGACACGTTTATTCTCTGATTTAATAAAACAAGCTTCTAATTTCACAGAAAAGCATTTGACTTTACAAATAAGTTAGAAGAAAATTTCCTATCAAGAGTCAACATTTCAAAACACAACATAGAATTTCAGCTTCGTCATGGATTTGTCTGCATGCTAGAAATGACTTCTACTTTAGGGAGCTACTAATTGCCATCGCATAAGACTCTCTCTATATACTACTATTATTAAGACTTTTAATTATTAATAATCATGATGCTAAAAATAAAAATAGGTTTCTGTTGTCCTTGTTGATATTGCTATTTCATTTTAGGGCATGGACAAGGAAGGGTTCAATTCATTGCTTAGGAAAGAAGTTGTAACTTTGACAGGGAACAAAAAGTAAGCAGAATACTCATCTTTTTTTCCAACTTTTCTATCAAGCAGAATGATCTTCAAACTGGATAAGTTAGAACAAACATCATTAAGGAGGAACTGAATTCCAGAATAGATGAGGAGATAGTTGAAAGTACCAAGCACTTCAAATCAGTTCAAGTCTTCTTGTGAATAATACCCCATGGTGCTGAATGAACTTGCAGATGTGATGATGAAACCAGTGTCGGGAATATTTAAGAAATCATGGACAACAGGAGAGGTGCCAAAGAACTGGAGATGGGAAAATATCCCAATCCTCTAATAGGGGCAAAAGCAAGTTGCATCACTTGCATGCTAGGAAACTTCTTGTCAGCCCCCAGTCATTTTCAAGATTATGTTATCAAGTAGATGGTTTATTTGCAAATAGCAGGGGTAATGCAGTAATTACTAGATGTCTTCATGGATAATCTAAAACCAAATAATGCTAACCAACCTGGTTTCTACATTTCATTACAAATGTCTGCTAACTAAAATAAATGTCAAAAGTCACAATAGGAAACACAAAGCTGTATTGCATTTTTGGGATGATACATTTATTTACAAGCTTGGTACAGATAATATTTTTACATCATACGCTGGGTAAAAAAGACTCATGGTTTATAATTGCCAACAAGCAGGGTCAATATTCGCAGGTTGTATAATAGCTACATAACAACATGGTGATCTGTAAATTTCAGATACAGGAAGACAACAGTACAATTGCACATACAACCAATCAGTGCTCATCTCGGTGCTCATATTTCTGATTTCTAGACACCGCATTTGAACAATGTCAAAATGGAGCCTGTCCAAACAAGAGTGACCAGGAAGAGAAATGACACTTAGATTACAGTGATTAAAAACATTGAGAGACTTAAAAAAGATGAACAGTTTTTTTCAGTGATATATTTCTCCTTAGAAGTACATGGCAATAGATAGTTTTTGAGCGAGTCCAGAGTTTATAGCCAAAAACAATTTGTGGATGTTGCAGGAAATAAGGGAAGAGGTTACTTTTAGTTATATGAGAGAAAGAGAAAGAGAGAGAGAGCCAGAGAGAGAGAGAGGAGGGAATCTGCCTATCTTATGGGGCAATCATCTTCCTGTCACTAGGCACATTAAGGGAGAGAGAGACTGGATTGAACAGAGATTTCTACATGGCTTGGGCAACTCATCAAGTTTTGAGATTCCTTTCAGTTCTATGATTATTTAATGCAAAGGATTTGTAACTATACTTGGTGTTCTTAGTATTCTCCAAAAAGGAAAAGATAAAATGTCTTTAGGCTTTTGAATATTTAGAAAATGTTATAGAATAAAATCATTTTTATTGTCAGGAAAAAGTGTATCAGACATCATCTTACAGTTAGCCCAGAAAAGGATTTATTTTAGCTTTCTCCTTTGGTATAAGCACATTTCTGATCTTAATGAATACATATTTTGCTCTTTTATCTGATATGTTGTTATAAAATAAACATGTTTGAATTCTATACTTCTGCAAACTATCATTTTCCCTTTACTGGTTTAGTTAAATAGATATTTCAGTATTCAGCAGTGAGTAATTGGTTGATGATTCTCAGAGGCCTTTGTGCTGAAAAATTTGTGACCAAAAAAGTATAGACTCACAACCAAAGAAGACCAACTATATCCACAGCTCCTGACAGGATGGAAATAATTTTAAAAAGTGAAAAACATAACCGTATTTACTCACAGTTCCCATGAAGTATTCAAATTCAATCTATGTAGAGAGATTTGTCTTTACCAGTGGCATACTAATAAAATATTTGGATTCCTAAGTCAAGTAATTTAGATGTCAGTTAACGATGTACTCTAAGAAGTAGATTGAAATCATTGCTCCATTTGCAAAAAAAGTAACTGTCTCTAAAATAGAGCATTCCTTTGAAAATTATAGTAAATAGCAAGTGGGGCAGTTTTAAGATATGGAGAAAAATTAATTTTCCAGTTATAAAGATGTAAAGGTTTCTTTCAAAATTAAAGGAAAAACAGTTCTATTGTGTATAGAAAGTCTTGCTCATACACCATAAGTATTTAATAAACTTGACTATGAACTGATAACATCAAAGAATATTTTGAACATATGCAAAATATAAGTGATTTAGCTAACATGACTTCACATATTCATTTTATAAATTTCAATGCTTGCTAACATTGCAGAGAGGTAATTTAATCATCTTAATGGAGTACTTATAGGAGGATTACACTATAGGCAAAAGTTACTATCTGTAGTTGGATAAAAAAAATTCTAATGTAGCACAGCAACCTCATGTATAATGCATTTAATTATAACAAAGATTCAGATATGCCAAAGGGCAAATCATGACCCACCACCCATTCCAAGACCCATAAGAAATAGGTACGAGTAAAAAAAAGAACTTGATATATCCTTTTAATCTGTGTTTTAATTTATTACTCCTGAACCCAACATGTAAACATTGTGAAGGATTTCACATTATTTCAAAAATCAGAAGAGTTTCCACAGATATAATTCTGAAATTAAAGTACTTAACAAATATAAAAAAACCCGTACTTTGTAAAACAGCATAATACCATAAGCGAAAAATTAGTTTTAGTGAAAACTAAACACTGCTTAAAGGAATGCTAAACAAGATAAAGCACATGTTTCAGTAACATGTTAATTTTCCTCCCCAAATCAAACTTACTGAATTAGTTATGCACGAAGAAAAATTATATGAAAGAAAAAGAAATTCACGTACAAAGAACATGCCAGTTGACAATATATTTCATTACCTCAAAATATTTAAAGGAGATTTTATATATTTACTTCTCTTTAGTATTTTTAAAGATAAGAGAGGGACATCTATATTAATGGAATTTGCAGGTGGATGCCAGCATTGCTAACATTAAGAAATATTAAGTTGCTAACCTTAAAAAATATGGTAAAATATGAGTAATCCCAAAGAGTTGGAAGTGCTTGCAGAAATAATACTACAAATTAAGCAGGTATAAAGAAAAATATCTGTATAAATTAATAGAACTTGTACTCTTCTGTAGTGAACCTGAAAGATACTTAAGAATTGTCACAGATCATTGGTTCCCTTCCTTCGGTCATGACCCAGATTAAGCTTGCTGAGGGTCTATAGAAGGGTCAGGAAGGATCCTCGGGAGGGAAATGTGTTCTCTGACCTCCTGAGTAAACACAGAATGGATCAGGGAAGAAGGTGTATTTTGGTTTTACCCTCTCCTTTCCACCCCCAGTCAAAAGGAAATAATAGAGAGGAAAAATGGGGAGCCTCCGTGTCTTTTTCTGGGTCATAGCAACTATACATGTGGGTATTATTTATAGATAAATTTGGTGCAAATGCCTTCCTCTCTACAACTTTCCATCATCTATAATTCTCACAGATTACCTTGAATTTAGGGAGCCACTTGTCCACAAAGGATTTTACTACAATAATATTTCAGATATTAATTTTAACAAAGCAAATAGATGCAACTCTTTTCAATATTTTTTTCTGGCCTGTGAAAGCATAAAAATGACCAGTTTGAAGATTTCTTCAGGAATTTTCTCAAAAGAAAATTGAGGATAGGAAATGACAGAATTTATGGTAAATAGATTCCTCTGCCCCTCTTGGAGAGCCTGGCAAGCTACTGAGAGTATCTCGCCCGCACAGCAAAGCCTGGCAAGCTACCTGTGATGTATTCAATATGCCAAACACAGTAACAAGTCTCATGATGGAGACGTTACTGGGCCCACTCGAGTAAATCGATAGACAACAGGAGTACAGTGCTACAGTGCTACCCCTCTAACCCCGCCCCCCAAAATACTAATATCCCAATAGAAAACAGTGTTTTATTTCTTTTCTGGGATCCAAATAAGAAAATTTGGGACAACTTTAACTTTTCAGTCTAAAAGTCAAGAAAAATTTAAGGACATTCTAAGGAAACATTGTAGAAGAAAAATGTCAGTTGAACTTTGGAAAGAGATGCCTCAAAACAAATTAGTGTATGGGGCAGTTCAGGTGACTATCTAAACAGATAAATACATCCAAAGGATGAACTTGAAACACGAAAATTTACATACAGGTGTTTTTAATTTTTTTTAATGATTGACAAAGTAGTCATTTCTTCAAGTGGAAAAATTCAATTAAATCTTTCTTTAGGCACTAGTTTAGAAGTGTACTTCTGGAAAAGAATAACCTAATCAATTGGAATTTTCTAATACTATGATTTTTGTTCTATTTACACTAAAAGGATAGATTATATTAACATAATAAATTTTAGTTCTGAAATTTCATTTTGTGCGCACATTGACAAACTAATGAATCCTCACACAGGTTTCCATACTGTTGTAAGTATTATATTGCTCAAGACCCTTTTCCTGGAACAAAAATAAAGCCCTGTATACCTTTTCTACTTGTCACGTTTTCACTGTATTATAGAATTTAAACAAGCTTTGAAGATGAAAAAGACTACAGGCAAGGCTTAAATGCTACCATTATTATTATGATGATAATATGGTCTACAAGATATACAAGGGCATTTTGGAATGAATGTATTATGAGTCACAAAGTTACAACTGAAGACAGC
The DNA here is from genome assembly GCF_029834395.1 of Sorex fumeus. Classification (NCBI taxonomy): domain Eukaryota; kingdom Metazoa; phylum Chordata; class Mammalia; order Eulipotyphla; family Soricidae; genus Sorex; species Sorex fumeus. The sequence goes on from NW_026606059.1 coordinate 65,618,750, forward strand.
TGTTTGATTGCTACTTGAGAGAGTAGAGTTGAATATGACTGAATATGGATGATCTCATTTGGATGTATAAAACTAAACAGAGCACAAGCAGTTAGTTGGTTAATATATTTCCAAGAAAAGAAGAGTTAATATAATTGATCTCTCTGTTGTAGTATATATCATGCTCTTACTTATAAACACCACATGGGATTTCTGTTTCCAAAAGGTCAGATTGTCTTTAGCATGATGACCTAATTTTTTGGTCATAGCATGTAAGCTTGTATTTTATTATTAATTTTTTAACTTTGTCATATACATGGGCTGGAGGTAGGGCACTTGTCTTGCATGGGGCTGACTTGGCTAAAGCCGAGTTCAATTCCTCCCACTTGGAGAGCCTGACAAGCTACCGAGAGTATCTCGCCCTCATGGCAAAGCCTGGCAAGCTACCCGTGACGTATTTAATATGCCAAACACAGTAACAAGTCTCACGATGGAGACATTACTGGGCCTGCTTGAGCAAATCGATAAACAATGGGAGGACAGTGCTACATTGCACATAAATTACTTCTGATAACCTTTGTGTTTCTATCTGTCATGTTAGCAATCTTGTGTTTTTGATGTATAATTCTTTTCTTTGAGAACTTGAGGACTTGAGATATTACCATTTCTTCTTTTATAAAAATGAAAAAATATTACTTATAATTTTAGCTTGGATTTATCACCTTCTGTGCTACTAAAATGAGTGAATGAGTTAAAAACACACCTAAAATATCAAAATGCGAAGCTGGGGTGATAGTATAGTGTTAAGAGTGTAGGACTTTTATGCAACAGAACACTGTATGCAAGATCTCAAGCAGCACATGGTCTCCGGAGCATTTCTGGATATATTCCTGGAGGCTCCTGAGTACTGTTGGGGTCGCCCTGCTGATACCAACACCACAGGCCCCAAGAAATCTGCATCCTTCCTCCTTAGCACTGAACTAATACCCAATTGGCTGAGTATTAATGAGAATGGTCACCATTAACCCACAGACACACATCTGGCCCCGGACAGAATGCTTGGTAACTTTCCCCCACTCCCAAATGAAGAAACAAATGCATTTTTAAATAGTCATATTAGATTGAATAAAAAGAAGTTCAAAGCTCTGATGTGGCTAATTAACAAGTGAATTTAACAGATCAAAAGAAAATGCAGATTAGTCATGGAATATATCACAATGCATTAACTAGATTATAAATATGGTATGATTGGAATAAAGGACTCATGGGGAGTTTCAGGGGAAAGACTTGGCGATTTTTCTAGAAAAATTTAGACAGATATTGAATTTAGATTTAGAATAGCACTGTAGCATTGTCCTCCCATTGTTCATCAATTTGCTCGAGTGGGCACCAATAACATCTCCATTGTGAGACTTGTTACTGTTTTTGGTATATCGAATACATCACGGGGAGCTTGCCAGGCTTTGCCTTGCAGGCAAGATACTCTCTGTAGCTTGCAGGGCTCTCTGAGAGGGGTGGAGGAATCGAACCCGGGTCAGCCTCGTGCAAGGTAAACACCCAACCTGCTGTGTTATTGCTTCAGCCTATAATTCTGAAAGTCTACGATCGTTAATATCATGTGTTGAATTAATTGATTTACATAGAAATTTAGAGAAAATGAACTGAAATTTGGGTTATCAAAGAAAATATATGGGCTCCGCAAGGACTTTCCAGGCTCAACTGGAAGGAGAGCAATAAATGTAGACTTGATAAGGTGATATTAAAGCAAAATACACACTAGGTATGTACCATTAGACTTAAGCAAAATGGACCCATGAAAGATTTTGAGTTAGGAGAATATCTGGAGTAAAGTATTGCAAATCCTTTTAAATAAATATGAGATATTAATCATTAAATAAGTAAAAATAATTGTAGAATGAATTCTAATATTAGTTGGTAAGATTAATTGGTAAGATTAAATTTGGTAAGAATAAATTTCTTACCAGTCAGGCAAGAAATAGAGAAGGGAAGTTGGTAAGGCAAGTGTATTATATGGAAGAAAAACTATTTTGGAAAATCACATGACAAAGGAATAGATCTTAAAAGTAAGACTTGATAACTGCATATGGTTGAGAATAAATCAGAGATAAACATGATATTGAGCCTAGAACTAACAGGCTTTGTCTCATAACTTAAAAATGTACTTTTTCCAATGAGTATACTTGCCAGTCTTTGTGTAATCTGGATTAGCTGAACCTGGGTCACTGAACATATGGATAGTTCATCCTTAGTGAGTTATACTCCAAATGGAGTAGAAGGAATATTGGGAACATTTGGTAACAGAAGAAGAGAAAACCATATCCAAGACAGTGCTAAATGATTCATTGTAACTGTTGATGATATTTGACTGGTGACTTTTACAAAAACCAGATCCATGATATTTAATCACTTAGATTGCACAAATAAGATGTAAATGTATTATGTTTTATTGACCAAAGTGTATTAAGAGGTATTGAGTATATGTGCCCCAAAGGAAGAAATGATATGCATTTTTGATAACAAATAATACAGAAGTAGAAGCTCTTTATTAAAACTTTCATTGACTTTTATTCAGAACTGGTTAGATGTACTATGTGATTATGAGGTTTTTCATTATCAGATCCCACAGCTCTTAGAAATAAAGCCGTTTAAGTGAGTAAGTTTTCTTACAGAGTTATGTTACTTTGATTAGTATTTAAGCTCAGTTAGAGACCAAAATATAACAACCAGAAGACTATTCATGAAGAACTGGTCACCACATTTCCTAGAAGAGTGAGAAATTCCTCATTATAATCCATATATATGTATATATATATATATATAAAATTGTACCTTATATGCAACAGCAGCTGCTAGGGTGGAAAGGACAAAATTACTAATCATATTGTTTTCTCTGTAGAAATATTCATCAAAGGCTTAGTCACACATTCCCTGGTATGTTTAAATTTCTTTCACTTCTAAGAATTTGTGTTAGAATCTGCGAGGAAGGCAACTTTTGTTAATTCACACTTTGGTTTTAATTTGCTAACTTCTTAAAGTTATCTGCCAAATGGTGGGGAGAGAGCTATGCTACATAATGTATAGTTTAAAACGCAAATCTGAAAGAGGTCACATATCTCCACAAATGCTAACAGTATCTGAGATTGACATTAACTTATATATTAGCTAAACTCATAAATGGCTAGGAAAACAGCTTGAACACAAGAACTAAATTTGGTGCCTTGCTATTTTATTAAAACAAACAAACAAAAACACTAGGTAGTGGAGTGAACAAGAGAAAGTTACTAAATTTATCTGGACTTTAATGTTTTCTTATATTAAGTGAATGAGCCGAGCTCCCTCCCAGAACCCAGAACTGTATTTTCTGAGTTGTTATCATAGGGAATCTGTGGGAATCACCAAGTACATGAAGTTCAAACTGATTTTTTTAACCTTATTAACCCAAGATATTCTGAAACCTGAAGTGGGTAGCACTTTTTTTTAACCCGTCACATTCCTCCACTAGCCAATATTTAGGGAGAAATTTGAGAGGAATAATAAATGTCGACTTGATTAGAGAGCCCCCAAAACTCCAGAGGATCAAGATTAGTTACCTCAGAAAGTATAGAATTATACAGCCATGCCCATTTCCCCCAAGTCAAAGACATAAAAATAGTCTTCATCCCTGAGGGCATGTCTGTGTGGTAAAAACATAAGCAATACTATATTTCTTGAGGCAATTCAGGCAATCTGTATTAGAATGCAGAATGTAAGAATCGCTCTTATGAATATGTTGTGAGTAAATAATCACACAGGTATGAAAATATAACAGTCAAGAAAGTCCATGCCTGTAGTTTATGAATGAAAAATTGGAAGCAATCTAAAATGTAAGGAATTGAGACTCTTGGCATCCACTAAAATAATAATGATGTAGATGGTAATGAGATGGCTCAAAAGACTAGAGTGCATGCTTTTCATGGGCTAGTATAACCTACTCCTCTGAGTACTGCACTGGGATTAGCCCCTAAAGACCGCTGGGTGTAATTGCCCCCCAAAATAGAGAAAATTTAAAAATTATGTGATGGTAATGAAAAAAATAACATAGATATATCTTATTGTCATGTTTCATTCAAGTTCACCTGTTTCCATAGTTTATTCACGGTCCTCCCATTGTTCATCAATTTGCTCGTGCGGGCCCAGTAACGTCTCCATCATGAGACTTGTTGTTGCCGTGTTTGGCATATTGAGATACTCTCGGTAGCTTGCCGGGCTCTCCAAGAGGGGCAGAGGAATTGAATGTGGCTCTGCCGAGCCGGCTGCATGCAAGGCAAACGCCCCATCGCTGTGCTATCGCTCCAGCTTGTTGATTATGAAAGAAATAAGAAAGCATATTATCTAATACATCTTTTTGAAAAAAATGTGTTAGGGGATAGTACCTGTACCTATCCTCCTGTTGTTCATCGATTTGCTCGAGCGGACCCAGTAACGTCTCCATTGGAGACTTTGTTGTTACTGTGTTTGGCATATCGAATACATCACGGGTAGCTTGCCAGGCTCTGCCATGTGGGCAAGATACTCTTGGTAGCTTGCCAGGCTCTCCGAGAGGGGTGGAGGAATAGAACTCGGGTCGACCATGTTGGCTGCGTGCAAGGTAAACCCCCTACCGCTGTGCTATATATGTTTCAATCATGTGCAATATGTAGGCATCATGAAACATGTTAATGATGAGGGTAAGGTGTCTTTTAGTTATTTTTTTGAACTTTTCTATAGCACTTGGATTTTCTAAACTCAATATGTATCAATATTTTAAGTATAACTAAAATTTATAGCAAATTTGGCTCCTGATAAGCTGAAACCAAAGATGACCACTTGGGTAATAGCTGTGTTGGTGATGAGCATCTCTGGGGATCATGGATACATTGAGAAATATTAAAATTTTAAGTAATTAAAAAAATGTAATATCTTGGTTATGGGATGGGAGTGATGTGCATCATTAACAGTATCATAAATCACAGAATCTCAATCAAAAACTAAAATTTAAAAATATTCAAATAATATCTTTAGTATCGGAAATTGTAATGTCTGCAACTATGGCTAAGTATTTGTTGTGCCTCATCTGACAAGGGGTTGATATCCAGGATATACAAAATACTGGTTAAACTCCACAAGAAGAAAACATCCAACCCCATCCAAAAATGGGGCAATGAAATGAACAGAAACTTTCTCAAAGAAGAAATCCGAATGGCAAAAAAGCACATGAGAAAATGCTCTACATCATTAATCATCAGGGAGATGCAGATCAAAACCACAATGAGATACCATCTCACACCTCAGAGACTGGCCCACATTCAAAAGAACAAAAGCAACCGATGCTGGCGTGGATGTGGCGAGAAAGGGACACTCCTTCACTGTTGGTGGGAATGTCCACTGGTTCAGCCCTTCTGGAAAACAGTATGGACGATTCTCAAAAAATTAGAAATTGAGCTCCCATTTGACCCAGCAATACCACTCCTGGGAATATATCCCAGAGAGGCAAAAATGTATAGTCGAAGTGACATCTGCACTTGTTTGTTCATTGCAGCACTCTTTACAATAGCCAGAAACTGGAAGAAACCTGAATGCCCAAGAACAGATGACTGGTTAAAGAAACTTTGGTACATCTACACAATGGAGTACTATGTAGCTCTTAGAAAAGATGAAGTCATGAAATTTACATACAAGTGGTACAATATGGAAAGTATCATGCTAAGCGAAATGAGTCAGAAAGAGAGGGATAGACATAGAAAGATTGCATTCATCTGGGGGATATAAAGTAACAAAGTATGAGATTAATATCCAAGAATAGCTGAGATCAGCACCAGGACGATTACTCCATAACTTAGAGGCCAGCGGGTATCCTAGAGGAAAGGGCAGTTCAGATAGAGAAGGGAGCACCAAATAAAGGATGTTTGGAGGATCCTCCCAGGAGGGGAGATGCATGTCGAAAGTAGACTATGGACTGAACATGTTTGCCACTCAATGCCTCTTTTGCAGACCACAACACCCAAAAGGAGAGAGAGAACACAGGGGATTACCCTGCCACAGAGACAGGGGGGATGGGGGGATGGGGGTGGGAGGGATATTATCCATGGTGGTAGAAGATGGGCACTGGTGGAGGGATGGGTATCTGATCATTGTATAATTGAAACCAAAGCACAAAAAATTGTAAATCTACAACTGTAAAAAAAAAAAATAAAATAAAATAAAGGGAAAAAAAAGTATTTGTTGTGCCTGTATAACTGAAGAGCTTTTCTCTCTTTTTTTTGTCCTAAAACTTCTGAATTTATATCATTATATGATACATTGGTATGGTAACATTATCCTAGCTTTGAACAGATTTTTTTATTAAGATTGTTTAAAGCACAGAAATCTTCTATTTTCTTGTAGGATACTTGTTTTGCCTCTCCAACATTTGAACCCTTTCTTCATTTTAGCAAAATCTTTTTGGAAAATAAAGAGAATCCTCCTCTCAAGAAGTTGAGAGTGAGATATTTGCTTGACCCTCTTCCCTTAGCACAGAGTCCATCGTCAGACACTCTTGCATCAACTTTACAACTAATAGAGTAGAGCTGCTCGTGGAAAGTAAAGAATATACTCTCTTTCCATGTAGTACCACTTGTATGTAAATTTCATGACTTCATCTTTTTTTTGGGGGGGTGAGAGGGATACTGGGATTAGTGGTGGTGGAGAATGGGCACTGGTGGAGGGATGGGTACTCGATCATTGTATAACTGAAACCCAAGCACAAAAATTTGTAAGTCTACAACTGTACCTCATGGTGTTTCACTAATAAAAATTTAAAAATAAATAAATATTAACTTTCCTTCTGAAAAAAAAAAAAAAGAATATTCTCTCTTTCACCCTGAAGAAACAATGGCGATGGCTACATGGCTCTAAACCACACCAGTGATCTTGAGCCCTTGTGATTGGGTGGTGATTTCATGAACAGTTTAACCCTTTGGGTAATTTGGAGCATTATTTCTGAAATCTTTGCCCTGAATGGATTTTTAAGCTCTTCCAGTGAATGTTTGTGAGTTACTGGGTAGGCTTCTAAAATTTTCTTCATAATCATGCAACTGATTTGCAAATGAGGACTCTGATATAGTCATCTTCTCTGTTTTCTGTCACCAAGTATGTACTCATTCCTGCGTCTTTGCCTTTTCTCTAACAGCATGGAATGCATTCGCCTCTTGCCAGGGAGAATATGCTATAATGTCAGTTTGCATCATCTTTAGAATTTGGTTTCTCTTATCATATTATCCTTTATCTTCTTCTTCATTGTCTCCCTTTTACAAGATCTTTCTCTTTCTTGTGCAGACCTGTTCACACTATCCTTTAAAAAGTTTTCTTGTTTCACCCATAATTTCAAGTAACTGAACTTCTACATCCTTACTTTAATTAATTGCCAATCACCCTAAAATGGTTATATGTACACACTTTCCTTTCACTTACTCGTCTCTGATTCCAAGTTTTCCCTGTTATAGTTTGTGTTCTCTTAATTTCCACTAGAACATATTTTAACAAGGTTTCCATCTTCATAAAAGTTAATGCTGTAAAATCTAATGCATATAATTCAACTTCTTATTTGTCATTCTTGAAATACTGTCTTCATGAATTACTTGAACTCTGCCCTGATATTCCCTTCTCTTTCTTATATGGGTTGTTTCTCTCTAATATTCTTGTTTTGCTGAATAAAAAGTATTCTACTTAAATTTGCTGTTTCCCTAGCCTTCTTCATAACAGTAATGACACCATCATCAACTTATTCAAGAAAATAACCTGGAGAGTATTATAGCTACCTCCTTTCCTCTTATTTCTCACACCTAATTCATCAGAAATACCTTTCAATAATGAAGAAAAACCTTTGTTAGTTATCTATCAAGTCTTCTCACTTCTGGATACTTCTTTGAGCAATACCCTAATCTCTTACTAAGTACTTAGTTGTTGATTAACCTCTCTTGCTTCAAAGCTTAGTTTCAATAACCATTCCCTTTAAGATCATAAGCTGTCTGACAAAGTTTTTCTTATTGGTCATGAATTTTTTTCTTATTCCATTGCCTTGTATGTATTAGCTGGTGAGTAAATATTTGTTGAATGGAAATCTTAATCAATCTATCCATTAATCTGTCAATCAATAAATTAGATTCAGTGGGCAGCAAGCTGAGCACTAACTTGTTCTGGAAAGCTGAAGAAAAATCAGCAGATGGTGATATGAATTGAATTGGGATGCTGTATAAATAAAATTAAAACCCCTATTATCACAGCTGCCAAGTAAAGAACTTGAATGATAAAATCGAATATTCAAAGTAGGTGGACTGAGAGGTACATGCATGTTAATGGCATTGCAATTTATCTCATTTGCAATGGAAATTGCTCTCACTTAAAATAATTCAATACAGCAAACTCTCATTAATTAACTGATTAATTTAACAAATAATTATTGAACACCTATTATATGCCAGATACTATTATGAATAAAGAAAATATAGCAGAAAAACAAATAGACAAAACCCCTAACAGCTTAGAGAGAGACAAAACATTAAAAGGAACAAAACTCAATCATTTATCATCTACCTAAGAGCAGAGAACATACAGAATAAAGCAGGAAAGGAGACTACAGAATGTGGAGTGGGATTTGACATTTTAATTTGTGTGGCCAGGGAAGGTCCCACTGAGAAGTAAACTTTAAGCGAATAATTGGATGATGCAAGAGACAGATCCAGGAGGACATTCACGGGGAAAGCATTCCATGCAGAGGAAACAACAAGTACAAAAAACTGAGGAGGTAACGTTCCCATACGAAAATAATAGCAAAGAGGCCAGTAGCTAGAGTTCAGTGAACAAAAGTAAGGATCATATGAAATTAAGTTAGAGGAAAATGGGAATTGGGATGGCATTCCTTGTAAATTAGAGGGAGGGGTTTGAATTCAGTGCAGCATGATGTGGAAAGCCATGGGAGACTTTTGAGTAGAGGTGTGTTACATGATCTAGCTCAAACTTTTACTATATCATGAAATAAATTTCACAGTTGTTAGCGGACCAATTTAGTTGAGGGATGCCAATACAAACCAGGTTCAATTACAAACTTGTACAAATATGCATTATAGCCATGTGTTTCAGACCATATTCATTTCATGAATTTCTAATATTTTGGGTCAAAGAAAAACTTAAAGGAAACCCATCAAACACAATAAAATTATAGTCAAGAGTATTTTTAATAATTATGTTTCTTTGCTTTAGAAAAAATACTTCCAAATAATTACTTCATAAACACAGTCTATGTAATTGACTATTTTTGTGAATGAAAAGATAATTGTTTTAACACTAGTTATTATATATCATCACAAAGTACAAGATGTAATATGAAATATCTTAATTATATTTAGGGGGACACTCTGGAGCCAGACTGCTTGATAAATCTTAGCTCTGTTCATCAACAGCTATTCAACTTGAAGCAAGAAACTTTCACCTCTCAGCCTCCACTGCATCATCTTTGAAATGGGAATAAGGAACTGAACGGGGGAAAGATCTAAGAAGGGGGACTGTATAAAATGCAAGCATGTGTTTGCTCCTCCACCCCCAGCACTTCTGGGTTAGCTTTGGTGGCCCTGGAGTGCCACTGACCTGATAGTAACATAGACCAATCATTTCTGGGAGTGTCCCTTGAGGGCCTGAGCACCAAGGGAGATGACCCCCAATAAAAATAATAATATGTCCATGTAAATGGCTCTTCAAAGAGCTGCTTTTCTCTGCATTACCTCTTTTGAAGATGTCTGGAGAGTAAGAAGCAGCAGTTGTTGATTTTAAAGCTGTCACATTCAAGAAGAAATAGAAGGATGAATATATTTCTAAGGATCTTTCACATCTAACATTTTATGATTTCATTTAGACATGTCTAAGATAGTTTTGCATTATGACTTGCAACAGTTTTATTTTCACTGTTTATAACTATTCTTTCATGCCTACCTTGGAAAGTATATATGGGATGGAAGAATCCTCCAAATATTTTATTCCTTTAGAAGATATTTTAGAGTTTGTATTGCATGAATTTTTTATGTTTAAGAGTTTCATACATTACTACAAAATAACTTTGTCGTAATTGTGCTGTAGCGATGGGTAAACATAAAATGGACACTATCTGGATCCATGATGCCTCAATGCATACAGAGCATAATTAATGATCATGCAATACAATATTAAGGGTTGGTATTTAATGACCTTATTGATCACAGAAATATCACTTGAGTCTGTTTCCTTATGCCAATAATCTTCTCTAAGAACTCAAAGCTTATTACCGACATGATAATATGTAATCATCATGCGTTCATTGAGGCTAACAAATATATAAACCCCTTGCTGGGAACAGGTTTCAATCTTGTTCATCATTGACAGTTAATGACTTCTATTCTCATGTATGGAGTTGAGTTTTTTTTACTGTCTTTGTACTCAACTTTTTAAAGGCCAAAATATTATTGACAGCTGTGATATACATTTTGCTTCTTCAGGATATTGTGAAGGTATCTTACCCAAATCAGCCTTCTAGTTACACAGTAGTAGTCGTTTATGACATTAAGAACATATGTAATTAAAATTATTAACTATAACTGCCGATTTAAGCTATTAACCTCCCAGAGTTTAAGAGATTAAAAGGTATATTATAAATTGCCATTGTTCTACAACAGCTATTGGAATTTGACTTTTGCATATGTTTATGGAATTTCCAAACTGTGTCTAACATCTTTATGGCTTTGCCCTCTGAGGGCAAAGACATGGTCCAAAATTACATATTGAAGACTGAGGAGTAAGATGAAGCATGTCTGTTCAATATTTTGATGAAAAGCATCAAAATATATGATAACTGGCCAAAAATATATATAGTTCTGGTATTGAAAACTTCCACAGCATATTGCTCTTTGACACCAATTCACACTGTCTTAAGTCATAAACACAGAAAACTTGTGAACGAAGGGATGACAGTTGATTTGGGGGTTTAATGTTGCTTTGAGATCAAACAGTGGTGCTGAACCTCAGAACAGCTTCCAAGGTCAGGCTCTATTTTTTTCTCTGTGTTGTGTGTTGCTGAGACAGCTGTGAGAGCTCCATCTTCCATCTTCCTGGGACTGAGTGTGAGGGAATGAAAGACCCAGATTTTTCTCCAGAGTTGTCTACAGAGGTTTCCTTGATTCCCACTCCTCAGGGTACTGATAAGCAAGGCCAGAGTCAGATGCTTGTGATTCTTTCAATGAGTTATCTTTGCTTTTAAGAACAGGATCTTTTCTGGCTCCAAAGGGAAACTGGTAGGCTAGTGGTAGGGAAGGAAGAGTAGATGTTTGGCATCTAAGAATTAACAAGTGTCCAGCATAAATTCGCGTGGACATAAATATAGACTCCACAATTGGGAGGTGTAGGGTCAAGTCAAAATCATGTTCACCTCCCTGTTTTGCTGTCAGATGAAAGCACAATATAGGAGGGATTTAGATTCCAGCTCAGGCAATTGTGCCCCTGATTACATGTTTGAATTTGGCTAGATCATTGCATAAGCCTCCATTTTAACTCTAAAGTGGGATTAACAGTGATACCTACCTCCTACAGTGTTTCTTCAGACTACGTGAATTAAAATATCTGAATTACCTAGAACACAGCTTGACATAGAGCCCTAAAAAGAAATTATCAGTTCTTTCACCTTTAGGTATATTCATGGCCATTGCAGCCATTCATTCTTTAGGTTTCATTTTTTTTTATTTATAAAATTAGAAGATGGCTCTATCCTCTACTAGGAAGTCAATGTTTCAGAACTTTATCCTTTCATAAGCTTTGGATAATTCTCAGTCTCTAATATAATCTATCCAAAGGATACTTTGAAGCTGGAGACTTGAAGCACTGCACAAAATAGACTGGGTTTGACCATGACCTAAGCCAAAATTATGTAACTTCCCTTTAATGATATTCTGAATGAGAAGAGAAACTCTCCGTGTTAAAGTAGCTTGTAGCTATCATGGAAAAAGTCTCAATAAAGCAGAATGATTTTCAGCTTTTTTCCACATTCTTACCAATAAAGTACTAGTTATGGAATAACGGAATAAACATCATTTTAGTCCTGCTAATGATATTGTAAATCATAACGTAGTATCCTACTGAGCTATTCATACTGTGTAGTAGGATAGATGCAATTTTGTCAGTTGTAACTGATATTTGGATTATATTCCATATATTAACTTATAGAAATTATTCAGATGTGCCCCCACAAAATGATTGTTTTCTATTTTTTTCATTGTTTTTAAATTAAAGGACCAAGACACAAAATTTCAGGCATACATTTTTCCAACTCCAATCCCACCACCAGAATGACCTTCCCTCCATCAGTGTCCTGAAGTTCCCTCCAGCCTGTGTCCTGAAATGCCCTCTGGCCTGTTCCCTTAACAGGCATATTTTAAAGTTTGGTTATTGTAGTTTGGATCTCATGCTTATAGTGTTATTGGCTCTGTGGTATAGACATATATATATATATATATATACATATTCCACACCTTGACACTGCTAATATGCTTGAGACCCCTGAGCCCCTTCCTTTGCCACTTCTTACTTCCCTCACTACATTTCGTTCCTTTTATATGCTATAGACATAAACCTGTAATGGACACTAACTGAGCTGTCATTTAGAAACAAACCTCTCTGGACATATGCACAGCACTATTCATTGAAGTGCTTACTACAATAACTAGGACTTGTTATCAAGCAGGGTGTCCAATGGCAAGTGAATAATTAAGGTGTGGTATATATACACAATGGAATACAATGCAGCTGCAAGGGCTGAAGAAATTATGCAATTTTCAGCAAGTTCCGTGGAATTAGAGAAGAAGAAAGACAAATACCAATGATTTCACTTTTCTGTGATATACAGAATAATAGAAGCTTCTGTTAGTTATTAGCCAGGGGTAGCCTATTTTATCCTGGGTCATTTTTAGGTTTATAGTCTAAAGAAGAAATTACCTTTAATCACTCAATATAAGAGTAAAACATGAAGTATTATGTCTCTTTAGTGGGATTTAGTTCTAAGTTCCAAAACTTTGTGCTGGTGCTACAATTGGTAGAAACTTAATTTTTTTAAATTGGCAGTTTCTGGCATAACTAAAGCAGTAGTTGTAGCCTCCGTATACTTTTGTGATTAGGAGAGAAAAGAGAAGAAACATTTCCATTATTATTACTTGTTTAAAGTGTCATCAATGCATGTAAATAAATGTTTGTGGATATATATGAAATGTACCGTGGTATTCCACATGCCTAGTAATAGAATTTGACTGGAGCTATTCAAGTGTCTTTCCCAGAAACACTTCTTAAAAGAATATTGGGAACAGATTCGGTGATCTGCTCTAAAAATTCAATTTGACTGTGAATAATACAAATAGGTAATTATTATATTCATTTAATTAAAAAGCAATCACACTGATCACGCCATAGTTATCCAGTCATTGACAATTCTCTTATCCAAAAGTCTAAAGTGTCCTGGGGAAATGTGAATAATAAAGCAAGACGTCTTGAATATTACTATTGTCCTTCATCACTAACTTCTAAATTTCTTGGGGCTCAAGAAATTCCCCCCTTATTCCCAGGAGTGTACCTTGTTTATCTTACTGACTTAATTAGCTTTGAACTATGAGTGTCCGTGCTTCTCTTTCCAGACAGAGCTATCTCCAGAGTCTAGACTAGAGCAAATTGGAACAATTGCCCAGGGCTCTACTCTGCTGGGGAAACCCAGCAGCTGGGTTTGCTACAGTAGATTTGTGGATGCTGCCTAGAAAGGATGAGGGTGGATGGGAGTAAATACACTAGAACGCCAGAATGAAAACAATTAGAGTCATTTGTTACGCTATTAGCTAATAGAGTAGAATACTCTTCCCCCAACTTTTGTCCACCCCATGAAGAGGCTAAAACCAGGTGCCTGAATATTGTAGGTCAAAGTACATGACCTTGCTCTCCATATTTGACCGAGCAATTCTTGGCATTAGTTCATGTCACTTATCCACACAACTCAAGTTTATTAAGACCTCTCTTTGTATATTCATATTTGTAGTGCATTGTTTAATATTTGCTATAGTCCAATTATCACTCTGATAGGTTAGGAAATACACGATTTATATAGCATGTCTATATAAATTGCATTCTCATGCTCCACACCCAGAAACACAACATGCTCAGTAGTGAGATCTATAAATTTTTATTTTTAAAAAACACACCTGTTGATTTAAGAAGCTCTTAATTAGGTCATCAAATCAATAAAGGATAGGAGCCATGCCAGTTCATTTACCACTGGAGTATCCAACATACCTAATACAGTGTCTGGCATATGATAGCTACTCAACATACATTTGTTTAACTTTAATGAATTATAAGGGCGATGCTAGAAATTTGTGATTTTATCACAAATTCTTCTCTATCAATCAAAGATTACACAGATAATCCAAGGCACACTCAAACTAGAATTTAAAGAGAGTTTTATAAATTATTGCAAAGTCTAGAACAGAGTTTAAGAAGAAAGACAACAGATGGAGAAATACTTTAGTAACAGAGAGAGGCAGCTACGTCGAGGCCTAGAAATCACATTGTGGGAATTCTGATTTCTGGCACTTAAGTGAATATAACCAGGCCTCTAACAGAGTAAGAGAGATTCAGACAACCATGTTCCCTCACCACCTCTCTTTCTTTTCTGAGCTGATGGTGTCATGGGATAAAAACCAGAAGGCAAAGGACCTTCGGTGATAGAATCCTCTTTCTATGGCTCGGAGAGGAAAGAGATTGTAGAAACTTCCTTCCAGAAACTCACTGTCTGCTATCTCCAGAACAATAACAGTTTTCGATAAAATAAGCTTAGAGTTAAAACAATAGCAGATACTTGTTGCACTTTTAGCTATACCTCTGAGATTGCCTACACCAGTGCATCCAACTTTCCTAGAATCACCAAGGACAAATCAGATTTGTGAACTCTAAGACCAAATGCTATCCCGGCAGAAGTTTTTATTTGTCTGATGAAAATGTCTGCCTAGGCTCAATCGTATGTAAACACCACACACACACACACACACACACACACACACACACACGCACACACACACACACACTTCTAAAGATGGGATTTGTATACCATAATGCAATATGACCTTGGAGGGAGACTAGATATTTTGATCTCCACCATTAATTAAATATCACATAGTACTTACTAATCAAACTCTTGCAAAGAGTAGTCATTACTCTTTTGCTAAAATGAGTTAATTACATAATGTTCAATACTCTAGAGAAAAGTAAAGAACATTGATGTTTACAGAGATCTCTATTTCACTTTTATAACTTTCTTAACTCACATTTCTGGCTCGTAAACCCACAAATAAAATCTTTTTTCCTGCTAAAAATCTCAGTTTTT
The DNA here is from genome assembly GCF_029834395.1 of Sorex fumeus. NCBI lineage: Eukaryota > Metazoa > Chordata > Mammalia > Eulipotyphla > Soricidae > Sorex > Sorex fumeus. The sequence goes on from NW_026606059.1 coordinate 65,634,180, forward strand.
CAGTCTTATTTTCTATACATTCAAATTTTAATGCTTTTGACTTGGTTAAAGATCATCCAACTCACTATTTTTAGAGCAACATGGAATTATGAACCCAAACTTAATGATAATGAGGACAATATTTCAGAGGAGGACAAACGTCTCCTCTGATACATTGCCAAAAATATGCTGCTGAGATGAAGACCACCCAGAAGCTTCAATTGGCACATGATGCATCAGCCCATATGTATTAAAGAAAAAGGAACAGAAAGAAAGGAAGAAAAGGCCACATGGAACACTGAAACTTGCTCTCAATTGTGTTCTCTAAGTAGAATGTAAAGAAGTTATTGCCATCTCCAACTGCAATTGAATAGATCTACTAGAATATCTATCCACTGCCCTCAAGAAACTTACAGTTTAGCAGGGATGGAGATAAATCGACAAACATTATATAGGTCAGTACAATGAATCTCTAGGTACAGATATAAGCAAATCTCATAAAAACTCTTTGGTTGATCTTGCTTTGGAATCTGCAGAAGGTTTCATACCAAAGGCAGAATCTGAGTTTGAGTTTATAACTGTTATTCAGCACTGGAATCGTCATAAAAGGATCGTCGTGGCTACTCAGTAAAAGGTGGCAGTAAGTAGAAAACCAGGTGTTCTGAATTGTCACATGGTTTATGGGAGTAGCTTCTCATGTGAAGCATCTAGAAATCCTGGTGAAGAATATGACCAGAAAGGCTTCGAGTCTTGGCTATGGGAGGACTTGAATACCTCAAACTCTTTAAAATGCTTCTTTCGGAAGTTGGGAGTTATGCTATTTTTGGCATGAGGAATAGAACATGCAGGATGAGATAATCTGACAGGGCAACGTATAAAAATGAGGGAGGGAGAAAGAGCAAGAAGGAAGAGTTCCAAGGGATGTCTTTAACTTTCTATTTGGGAAGGGTCATTGTGGATGGAAAGGAAGACACTGAGAGGGACAAAAGCCTTTTGAGAACAAACAATAGGGAGACTAGGTAACTGATTAGATGTGGGCCCTGTGGGAGAGGATATTGACAAAGATGTAAAATGTCTGAGGTTTCTGGCCTGTATGACTCATCCTTTAACAGAGATAGGGTTTGTCTATTTCCTTCCTCCTTCCATGTAGTCTCTGTTTATAGACTCCTCTTGGTAAATTACGGCATGAGGTCTAAGTCATGTCTGAATTACTAAGAGGAATTGCTAGTGGAAACTTACTGTTGAAAATTTGGGCAGAAATTTGGAGATTGGGCTTCATTAAATACAGCGGCACAAAATAATTGCATAAAGTTTGGTCAGTGGATAGGCTGAGAGAGACTCACAGGAGAAGACGATTGAGATGAGATCACAAATATAGAGAAAATTGGACAATATCTTCCTTTTTAGGTTCAGGTGGTTGGGTTAATTCAGATGGAAATATTGACTCTTAATTCTTGTTGGAAGGGAAGTAAACCTAGCTACTTCCTAGAGTGCTCTGATTTGAAAACACAGCACTGAATAATCTTATTTCATTGTGCTTTTAATCTAATGACTAGAATACAGTAGGACGTTGGTTGGTACAGTGTAATGGAAAAGCAAGAGTCGTTATTATTCCGGACCACCCTAGGCAGGGATTTTGTGTGTATGTTCGTGTGCGTGTGTGAGCATGTGTGTGTCTACACCTCAAAAATTTGTTTCCTCTTTTAATTAAATAAAGTCCATGTTTGTTGGCTTTTAGGGTGGGCTGCAAGGCCCATCTGTTTAACTAGGCAGTTGCCTGATATTGCAGGGGGGAGGATTGGCAAGTGTAAGTGTGAATTTGAATACCAGATACAGGCTATTTAAAGCAGAATTTATCTTTAATAAATTCACCCAGAGGTGTTCAGCAATAGGTACTTTGGAAAATGATTATAATTTGTGTAGAAGAGTTGTTTTTATTCCCCCCTTTTCCTTTAAGTTTGAGTGGTGTGTGATTGCAAGAAATAGACTCATGGAAGCTCATCTTTGATAATTTCCTGCCCCTTTGGGTTCTTCCATGAAGGAGGGAAGACTACTTAAGTAACTGCTTTTGATGAGCTAGAAGGTAAAAATGACTTCTTATTTTATATGATAAAGTACTAACTTGAGAGCAACTAGTACATAAATAGTTTCTTGATAGTGTACCTTAAAGCAGTCGGGATTTAGGACCACGGGTTGTCAATCTTTGAGGTTTCTGAAAAGAATTGCAATTTATGACGTGTTAGGGTAAACAGTTGGATTACATTTCTGAAATACGTGTCCCATCAGGTAAAATCATTGTGATCACAGGCACTGGAACTGTAAGTAAGTTATGTGCTAAAAGGTTGAAAATGTAAAACAAGTATGTTTGTGCTTAACTACTAATCCCTCTTTGTATCACTGTTAAATAAACTACAAGAAAAGGGGGTAAAGAATGTTTAAATAATGAAACGAAAAGTATATTATGTAATTTTTATAAATAAGCATGGAGACAGCTCGAGGAACTGTATCATCAGCTGTCCAGTCATTGAAGATACTTTAGAATTCTGAAATATTACAAAGAAATTTACTTGGAAGTTGTTTCTTTTGTTTGCTTTAAGAATTTTCTCGTAGTTTCTCCTTGATTTTCTGATATAACTTATAAAAGTGCAGGTTGTAATTTTAACACACAGGCTCCATTGTTCAGAAATGCATTGCAAATAAAAGCAAAAGAATGGTTTTAAGAGCTTTGCATATGTTTGACAGGAGAAGATAATAAATGTAAATAAATCTTTAATATTTCCCCTAATTCAGTTTATGCCATGCAAATGTCAGGACTATAAAAACAAATCAACAAACATTTGAAGGAAAACAATATACATAGCTTATTTTATATATTAAAAACAACTGTCAAACAATTATGACCTCATGTATTAGTTGGTTGTTTTGAAATATTCCTACTAGAATTAAAAAATGCTACGAGGGCCTTTGAGTTTAAACATATTGTGTCAATCAAGAGCATATGTAATACATCTAAAGCATGAGGTAAAAATTTTCTTCATAAATTATTTTCAAAAATAAATAAGTAATTTGCTTAAAAAAGTTTACCAAAATATTTGTGCTCTTATTAAGTTCTCTATAGATCTTTTGTGGCTAATGTGAGTGGATTGATACAGACAACATTTTGATCTGCTGTGTTCGAACTTGAAATACAAAAAGTAATATGAAGAGATTCTTTATTTCTTAGGCAAACTCGAGCAAAATTGAGTCCGTGAAACTTCATTCATTAAATTTTTAAGTGACCATGAATTTGTTGGCTTCAGTACCTGAAGTGTAACTTTATCCTTTCAATTAAAGGACATAATTCACCCTCAGACCTTTGGCTTTAACTTTTTATACAATATATAATTTTGGGTACACATAATGGTGAAATGTTGTATTATTACAGGTGGAAAAACACCAGATCTCAAGAGCTTTGTGTTGCAAAAGCATGTAATTTAATTTTTTGAACCAATTTAATCAATGATTGTTTCTTGTGAGTAAATTTACACTCTTGGCGATTGCCTTAGATTTGAGGGTGATGGAGAGGAAGATCTCTCTTCCTCTTTTAAAAATGTCATTTAAATCTTGGGGAGCAGAAGGAGATTAGGGAACTAATCCTTGTGATATATTGTACTATTTAACTTTGCTGCTAAGATTCTAGAGCCTCAGATTTTATCAGTGGGATACCAGCTTCAGCAGTTTCAGGTGGTATTAACCCTTTAAGCAGAAATGACTTTACCACTCAGATTTATATTTCAAAATTTATTTGATCTAATATATTTAGTTAGTCATAGCTAAAGAATGTTTCACTCTGAGCCCCCCCCCCACCCCCCGTTTTTCCTGAATAAAAATGCTTCTCACTGTGCCATGAATATTTCCATAAAAGTCAGCAAGTTAATTTACGGCTTAAAAAAGAAAATAAAAGGTCTATATTTAATATATGAATACTTTTTTACAGTGGAAATTGGTGGTGGACAGTATTAAATGACTCCAGCGTAGAAATATGCAGGTGGTCATTAGTAGCTGACTATGAGATTTACCGAAGATTTTGATATTAATTTTCCCTGCAAGACTATATATAAATCTACCACTGTGCCTAAATTAATTTAAATTGATGATAACATATGAATAACTCCATGCCTATGAGGTTCATTGTCTTCTTATTCCTTGAGGGAATATATTGTTTGCCTTGTTGTGAAACTCGATTTCCACTACTCTTTTACCTGACTAGTCTGTTTAGTGCAAAAGAGATATCGCTTTTCTACTTACAGTGTCTGGGGTAAGTAAGCTACCTAGATTCTTCTGGAATAAAATTCTACAAGGAGGAATCATAAATCTGCCTGAGCAGGTATATTTAGAAGAAACGACGACCGAACAGAAAAAGGATTAATGTTCTGAGAGCACACACTTAAGTTAAATTTTCTTTTTAATGATTGGATTTTTCATTTCTGATAATAGTATGTTTCGGAAAGACACTCATCTTTTCCTCTAAAAAGATGCAAAGATCATTTCGTGAAAAATATTTTGAAGGAAATTACTTCATCTTCAGCTCACAGGTTCATGATTGTACCTCTCTAAAATTCTAATTTTAATCATTTTGCAGTTTGGAGAAGGAAGGATGTTTCTCTTTTTAGCACAAAATTAGTCGAAACTGACTTTCGCCAGAGGAAAAACAGGCCACTTAAAGTCACCCAAGTGAAGAAAATGAAGTCCAAAGGCCCAAGAAATGTTTACTTTAGTCTTTTAACACCCACTATACTCTGAATCCTCTCCTGGTACTCTTATACATTGTTGATCTTTAGGAGTGGGAAAAACACAACCACCTCCCAAGGAAAAAGAGACCCCCAAAACAAAAACCCATACCCCAGCCCGTTCCCCGCTCCCCCCCCCCACCACCCCCACCAAAGCCGCTCAAGTCAATAACTTTATGTTCAGGGAATTTCACTGCACGAGAAAAGTATGTTGGAGATGAGCATTCGTCTAGGAATACCAGGCGGCGTCCAGAGTGTCTCATCTGCTTCCTAAAAGCCCCAGAGCTTGCAGGTAGGAACCTCCAGCAGCCTAGATGGGCTACATGTCCCTATTTTATCGGAGATGTTTCCCCCCACCCCCCGCCCCCCTGGCAGCACCCCGGGAGCTGGCTGGCTGCTGGCGGAGGCCAGAGAGCAGCCCCAGCCCGCACTTCTCCAAGTCAGAGAGCTGCAACCGTGCTCGCCGCAGCCGCTCCCCGCGCCCTGCCTGGGAATCCCTGACCCCCGTCTAGGTGTCCCCAGACACTTCCTGTCCTAGAAAAGGCGGGGGAGGGGCCGCACACGCACACCCCGCGCCGCCGCGTCGCTTAATTGGGAGGGAGAAGGGAAAGTCACCCGCCAAAAGGTAAACGCACTTTTTGAGACTTCTTCGCCCGGCTCCCGAGAGCATCTCCCCGCGGGGTTGGGGGGGGGGGGGCACCAGCGTTTGGGGGCCGCCGCGCTCGACCTCCCCCTCTCCCTCTCCGCTCCCCGCCCCCTCCTCCTCCTCCTCCTCCTCTCCCCCCCCCCCCCCCAGGTAGGTTCTCGGTCTTTATCACGATCTTCTCTGGAGCGCCCCGATTTCCACCCCCCCACCCATCTCTCCACCCCCCCTTTTCGAACCCGCACGTTTCACACATGGGGGGCGGGGGTGGAGAGAGGGGGAGAGGCGGGGCGGGAAGGTAGCCGGGTCCCGGCCCCGCGCCGCGCTCATTTGCGGCGCTCCGACTCGGCCGAAGTTCTCGCGCAGCCCGGCTGGCCGCGGCGGGTCCCGGCGGGCGGGCGGCGGCGGGGGCCGGGGCCGGGCGGGGCGGCGGCGGCGGCGGCGGCGCGGGGACGCGCGCTGTCTCTTTAAGGGAGCCGGGGCTGGGGTGGCGCTTTCCTCCGCGAAGGCTCCTTTGATATTAATAGTGTTGGTGTCTTGAAACTGACGTAATGCGCGGAGACTGAGGTCCTGACAAGCGATAACATTTCTGATAAAGACCCGATCTCACTGCAATCTCGAGCGTCCTCTTTTTTGGTGCTGCCGGTTTCTCCAGACCCCGCGTCCTCGCGATCGCTCTCTCGCCTTCCTATTTTTTTTTTAAACAAAAAACAACACCCCCCCCCCACCCCAACCCGGCACCGGGCACATCCTTGCTCTATTTCCTTTCTCTTTCTCGCTCTCTTCTTCTTCTTTTTTTTTTATAAAGAGGTGGGGGGAGGGAAGGGAAAGGGGGGGGAGGCAGGAAAGACCTTTTTTCTCTCCCCCCCTGCCCCCCAATAATCCAAGATCAACTCTGCAAACAACAGAAGACGGTTCATGGCTCTGGCCGCCGCGCCACCATCTTTCGGGCTGCCGAGGGTGTTCTTGACGATTAATCAACAGGTAAGGAGGGGAGGCCCGGGCGGGCCGCGGGGCCGGCGCGGGGGGGAGGGGGGCGTGGGGGCGCGGCGCCCCCCGGGTCGAGCCCGGGGCGCCGCGCCGCGAGTGCTGCGCCCGCGCGTGTGTGCGCAAAATGTGGGCGATCGCGAGCGGGGAGCCCTGGGAATTAAAAGTGACTTTCTTTGAAAAAAAAAAAAATGCCGAGGGAGAGTGTGCAGACAGCCCAGCTCAGGCTTCTCGGATTTCACATGCATTTTCTTTTTCTTTCTTTTCTTTTCTTTCTTTCTTTTTTTTTTTTTTTGCGCGTGTGATTTCTTTCTTCCTTCTGCTCTCTCTTTCACCCCCTTCCTTCCCTCTTTTCCTCCTTTTCCCGGGACTCCAGGCATCTGAGGCTTAGAAACGGGCGACTTCAAACTGCAGTAGCCTCTGGAGTCAGGAGGGTCAAGTTCAGCCGCCGGGGAGGAGGAAAAACAAATCCCCATTTGCCAAAAAAAGAAGTTTCGGGCCGGTGCCCCCTCCCCCTCGCAGCCCCACTCCCCCTCGCTGTCTCTTTCTGGCTGATTTTAATTCTCTCCTACCGGGCGCAGTGGAGGAGCTGGAGGTGGTTGGACCCGAGGGGCCGCAGCCGCTGCCGCCTCAGCCGCTGCAAGTTTTCTGGGGCTCCTGACAAGCGGGGAGCAGACTAGGCACCAGCATGCAGAGTAGTAAGTTGGGCCAACTTGGGAGGGTCGGGAGGGTCGCGGAGAGGGGCCTTCCGGGGATCCCCCGAGTGGGAGAGCCGTCCAGGACTGGCGCTGGCTTGCAAGAGTTTTGCACAGCCAGGCTTCAAACTTTTTTTTCCACTTCAAGGCCCAGCTGGGCTGGAGAAGGCGGGCGAGGGTGTCGCATCCATCCCCTGGATGCACCCGCCGGTGCGCCAGCCCGGGGCGGCTTGGCTGAAGGGTCCGTGCCCTGTCCGTGCCATGTGGCAGGGCCTTGTAGCCAGGGCGCTTCCGTAGGGGCCGGGGAAGGGGCAGACTTCCTCTGCGGTGCTGCTGATGCGCCATGTGTCGCGGGTCAGCGGACGCTGGCCGGTGATTAAATGCCTGACAGCGGTGGGACCTCCAGGCGGACAGACGCTTCGCCTTCTGTCTAGTTCCTGTTTGGGTTCCAGAGAAACGCATCTTGGAAAGGCCAAGGCAAACACCGCTGTCCCTTCAAATAGCTCCAGGATTATAGGACCCCATGAATAATTGGAGGGTGAGGCGGAGGTGGGAGCTGTTTGAAGAGCAGAACTGTTTTTGTGGCTGGGGAAGGGATTTTCTTTTTTTCTTTTTTCTCTCTCTCTTTTTTTTTTTTTTGGTTAGTACCTGGAGCATAGCAAGAGGGTTCTTCCCCCCCACTTTCCCCTGGGAAGTCGCGGCAACTGTTTTATGGCCCTCAGACTCCTCTAAAGCAATTGAAGTTAGAGGGCCAGAAGGACTGGTGGGTTTCGGAGGGAATCTTGGGCTTATTAAATGTGAGGTTTTGCTTTACTTCCTTCTATCTCTGTAGGCCCCAGAATTGGTACTGTGAAAGTTTTTTGAGTAGAGCGATGGATGTTAATGATGAATCCAAATTATGATAGACTATTCATCCTTATCCTATTTTGGAATATCGCGGCTAGAGTTGTGAGTGAGGTAAGTGAAGTGAGCAGCTTAGCGGAGAAGTTAAATTGCAGTCACTTTAGGTCGATTCCTGAAACTTTGGTAGATGCCTCGAACTTTTGTCAGCGCACCAGGTGTGTAGGAAAAGGGCCTTGGAGCAGTCAGTAGGATGGGAAAATACAGATAGGGCCTGAGATCCAAGTGACAAAGAAAATGATTACTCTGGGCCTGCTTGGTGGCTGCCATTTGATTGTTCAAAGCAAAAATAAAATAGGCTTGTACCAATCTTCAAAGTCTTGTACACCACCCCCCCCCAAGCTCTTAAGTTAAAACCTATGGATCTTGCTGGCATCATGTTACTTTCCTGCTGGTTTTAGGAAAAAGTTGATCATTTAGGAAAAAAAAAAAGGCTGCCGGAGTTAAAAATGCAAGGGGCAGCAAGGGAAAGTAATGCGGGCAGCCAGTTCTTGACGTGGACAAAATAAGAATGAAAGTTTGAGAGTTCACTGTTGTAAAGTTTCCTCCAGGCTGCTTGCTCATTTGCTTAGAAGGCTCTCCCAGATAGTCCGCTGGTTCATGTTTAAAAAGCAAACTGGGTCTGGGCTTTTATTCTCTCCCTAAGTACAACAGGGTGGTGAATAAATACAGGATCTGTATGGGATGATGAAGCGCTTCCTGTAAGCTGGGATGCTGACAGCACAGTCTGGAAATGATACCAACATTTTGAGGGTTTTTTTTTTTACATTTTAAGTGAAAGTTTATTAATGACGTGCTTCATCTTAACAAGTCAAACATATCATTCTTAGAGCTTATCTCGCCTCAGATTTCATAACTTCCCTTTAAAGCCATCTCCTTGGATGAAAACATCTTTAAATTCAGTTAAATATTCAGGGCCATGAATGTGCTAAAGTTTGACGACTCTTCCTGGATATTAACAATGTGAAATTAAAACTCCTCAGGAGGAAAGGGTTTTAGGGCCAGCTTTATGACTTGATTCCTTTACATATGAGACATTCTGAAGCTTCATTAATATGCTGTTGGCAAAGTATGAATATCGGGGAACCGATGTTTACGGCTTCCTGATATATCTTTTATAAGTTAGGGTCTGTGTGTGGAATCCCTTTTTTTATTTTTTCCATGCATGCTAAGTCTCACAGTCTCCAAGTACAAGGTGGAGGATAATAAGTTTCTTAGCGAAAAAGTTTGTGACTGCTTTGAGTTTTAGTTGTTGTAAGGGGTCTTCGCTGCCAGTGAGATTTCCTTCTTTGTCTCTTTAAAGGTAGCATTGAAAGTAGGGAGAAGAGTGTCAGAGTAGCTGTGAGGTCTGAGTTGGTTTTAGAGCTCAGCCTTGTGATGATTAAGGCTTTAAATGACTTTCTAATGTTTTCTACATGCTTGCTTAAAGATAGGTTAGGGTCCAGATTAGTGGGCTAATCATCTTAAGTGACTTACACATACCCTTACCCAATTTCAGTATTATTTTTACTTTTCTTTTAAGTCACATACAACTTGTGAGTTTACTGGGATTTCCACAGCGTAGTTCTCTCTAATACAGTCAGGAAATCTTCATTCATAAAGAAAGCCTTTAAAACAGAAATGAATGCATCTGTGGAAAGCTGTTTTTAACGTCCTAGTATTTCAATGATGTTCCTATCTTTCTTCTCATTATTGTGTGTGTGTGTGTACAGAAATACAGACCATAAATGCAGTTAATAATCTGCACAGTTCTACTTAGAAATGTCAGTGTGTAAAGTTTTGATAAACCCTTCTTTTTGAAACAAATAAACAGTTTTGAAAGTTTTATAAGGACTTGTAGCCAGTTGTTTTTCGACTAACAAGTTTGACTTTGAGATTGGCCTGAATATTGATGACTGGTTTTTAGATATTTTCCCATTATAAATACAGAAAGAAAATAATCTTTCACTTTTACTGTCAGAGAGTAATGTAACAACATTATGCTATTGTGTGAAAAAAACAAAATAGACATTAAGAAAGTTACGGACAGGTGCTCCCGAGTGATTTAAAGGGGATATTATTTTTTGTCATACGTGATGCACTTAAAATGACGGGTGCACATTAAAACATATTCTTATGAAGATATTCTCTAGTGTGTAAAATGAAGCCATTCATTCAACAGACTGACAACTTTCCATTTGGTATTTGCCTTTGCTTAATTTAGTTTCCGCAGAACAGCTAGTGTGGTAGTCTGCATCTGTTTTTGGCAGGCATAGAAAACTATAAACTCAGACAGTTCTGCCCCAAATATTGCGGCTCGCAAGTTACAATCAATTTGATAAAAACAGGCGAGTCTGGTGGACTTGCTGTCTTGTTCATCCTTGCTCAAGCCTTCAGGTAACAGGCATTTATTTCTCTCCCTCTTTTACTGGTTGTGAACTACTAATATTATTGATAACTATTTGAGTTTTATTTATTTCATTTGTTATTTATTTTATTTGGGAAAATTAAGGACAGCCTATCCAGATTTACTTTTACTTTGTCTATCTGATAGCTCTATTCATCTTTTGATATCATCCTATAGAAAGAAGAGAATTCTTTGTTGCTCTGATGGTTAAGATTTGTAAGAATTGTGGGAGCCCCCTTCGATATAATACGAAGAAACGCTTAAAACTTTTGCCAAGGAGAAATTGAATCTAATTCTCCAAGGGTACTTGTGATTGTCATGTATAGAGGAGCCTAATGTACTTTGGAGTTATTTACATTTGAAAAAAAATGGGCAGGGTTTTTATGGGCAGGGTTTTTATGCTTAGAAAAATTATTTGTCTCCAAAAAGCTTTAACCAGTGGGTTAAAGTAAATAAGCTAACATGCCAAGTGTTTGATACTACTGTCCAGTAGCAAACAGTACTGCAGAGGGAATAACCACTTTAACAAATTTATCCCTGAACCTAAGTGGGACTTAAGCCGTTTGTTTATTTGTCGAGAATATTCTATTAATTATATATGACCTTTTCAAATTGTCTTTAGTGTGTTATTATGGTTACCTTTTGAGCTGTCCTATCACCCAGTGGTTGTCCGATCTGTGGGAACTGAGTTCCTTGGTTCTGGGTTTGGTTCTCTGCTGGGTATAATAATGGAGAACTTTGATTTAAGTTAGCTATATATCTTGGGGATGAAGAAAACCACTTTACTGAGTGCGCAGAATGATCTATGGTTGAAAAAAGGCTCGAATGTTAGGAGTTCTTCAGGTGCAGGAGACTGGTGACTGCAGATAGAGTAGCTGTTAGAATAGGAGTAGTGACTCATTGTCATCCCCCTATTTCCCCCAAGAGCACAAATCCAAGGAGCAGAAACAAAGATGAAATTATTTCTATATGCCAAATTTAAAGCCTCATTGAAAATAATTTTTGGATTCAAAACTGTCATTGAAATCCAGATAACATCACACAACACTCCACAGAAGATCTTTTTTTTTTTCATTTATAAGTGTTTCATTAAAAATAAGAAAGAAGACTTTTAATTTTAAAAAAAATGTTTCTAGCTCTTTAAAAACCTGCAGTAAATACTTTACTAGTGGCTAGACACCTTCCCTGGTGGTTTAGTTTATACAAGCAGGAAACTTTCTCTCCTACTCTTTCTCTCTCTTTCTTGTTTTCTTTAAACCAACTGACGTAATGCCAAACTTTGCTTTAAAAGAACAGACAGAAGTAATTGGTAGCTTTTAACTTTTAATAATGTTCTGGATTGGTTTTAGTGGCCAAAATGCCATTCCCCCCTCCTCCAAAAAAAAAAAAAAAAAAAAGCTCAAGTAAGAACGGGCTTGTGGCCTGAGGAAGAAAGGCTGTGTTGATGCAGTTATTTTTATTCTTGTTTTTCAATCTGTTATTAAAAATCTTTCCTGCTGAGCACTGCTGGATTTCTCCAATTGCTCTCTATGATGGCTGGTGCATTTCAGGTTACTGTAACTTAAACAGCTTTTGGGTTTTGGGTTTGGGAGGCGTGGGTTTTCTATCTTTTTCTTTTTTCTTCTGGTGGTTTGTTGCATTATGTATTTCTTACTTTTTGTTTCCATTGAAATGAATTAATTAAGAATATCATTGGTGACAGGCCATTGGTCATGTTTTCATAAAGAATGCTACACCTGTTGGCAAAAGCCAACCTGTGGAAGTTTAATTGTGACATTAATCATCTTTATGTGTAGAGGAAGAAACACTACAAAAAAAAAGTACTTTTTAGAGAGAAAGTGTTAATATCAAGGATTAGTTTATTTCAGCTGGCATTCTTTTTCATCATTTTAGATAATGAGTTTTTAACCTGATTCATCATTTTTTGGGTAAACAGTCATTTTCTCCCTGATCGTGTTTGGTCAAATAGAACTTTTGCCCGTTAAGACGTCTTGTTGATACTGGTTGACATCAAGGCAACTTTGGAAGCTCACAAGTAGAGAAATCCTTTCAGACGAGAAAAAGATTTCTGCTAGGTTTTTCATCTTTAGAGAGACCGCTCCACCCAGTCAGTATTGGGACCGTCCCTCTCCTTTTTGGAGGTTCAGAGACAGTCAGTATTCAGTTTTCTGATGTCAATTGTAATGCTTAAATTGCTTAGTTATTAGTTATGTGTCTTGGACTTCGCTTTTAATCTTAAATTTGTGAGGTGTGTGTTATGTGTGTGTGTTTGTTAGCCGGAGCGAGTTTAAGAAATAACACGTACTATAAAGTACCTTAAAATGTCTTTTATGGCAGTTATAATTACGAGGAAAACTATCCCGTATATTCAGGGAAATTGAAGTGTTCGCCGCATAGAGATTTGACAGTTTTGATTTACATTCCCAGTTCCTAGTTTTTCTTGTGTGAGCTACAGTTCAAATCAAAAGCAGCCTTTCTCGCCTTAAGGATTTGTCAGGAATAACTTGAACTTAAGTTAGACGTCGTCGTTTACATCTGCAAAGTGGGAGTGTCCGAGAGTAAGTCACATTTACTTTGTTTTACAGTTTTCAAACATAGCTTGAGCGTGCTGTGTGTCTTTCTGTTGCTGCACTTTTATTTAAGGAATGTTGGTTTATTACTTCAAAATTCAGGAAATTGTTTTAAAGTTTAGCAGGAATTGAAAAAAAAAACCAGGCAGAGGGAGGTGTTTTAGAGTAACAATATCAGAGGTTTGTTTACTGTTCGATGGTGGGGAGGGGTTGGGACTCTTTGTGGAAGATGATACAAAAAAAAAAAAATCCATCAATTGCGCATATGATTCCCCTCCCCTAAGGTTTACTTAAACAATATGTTTCGGTTTTGCCTCAAACCATTCCGCACCACTTCTGCTCCAAGAATCCAGCACTATCTTGGTTCCTGCGAATAAAGATGACACTTTTTACTGTATAATGAGCTGCAGTATTGTTTGAGCAAAGGTAACATATTTTGATTTGTGTAAATTTTGATAGTGGTAGGATGCCTATAAGGTGAGAGAAAATCTAACAGTGTAAATAAATGTCTGCAAATGTTTGGCTAGCCACAATAACTATGCTGTGTTTAAGTGATTGCTACCCTGGCTGTGTGCTATTGTGGGTGTGTTGATATGTATGTGGTGTGCATGGACTGTTAATGTGACGATATACCTGAATGGTGGAAATTAATACTTTAAAATCATTAACTGCACGCTTTAAACACGAACTTTTTAAGGAACGCCATGACCTACTTTGCGAAGTCTAGACATTTAAAATGGGTATGGAGTTTAAGCATAATGAAACCATCATTATCAGAGTAGTTTCAGCTGCTCTGAATTTACTAAGAAATTTTTGAAAGGACAAGAACTCTAAATCAAAATTCCACCTTTCAGTGTGTTAATAAAAAAGAAATGCTTCTGAAGAGGTTTTTTTTTTCAAAGTTTCATTTCTGTCGAGGGGAACAGTTAAGTGGCAGTGTTGTTTCTGAATACAACTTTTTTTTTAATGTGGTAGCACTTCATAGTTTACAATTCTATCATCTCAAAACGTTATGTAGAAATAATATGGAACATGTAAAGACTCTGTTCTCTGACCCAATGCGTTTTTCCCTAGGGTGATGGATTCTGTGCGTCACCCAAGTGTGATGCTATTTGCCAGGCTTGTAATACTGGTTTTGAGGTTGCTGTACGTCCTATTTCATCAAGCAACACAATACAACAACTTTGGTATCTAGGTAATTGGCACAGTTAAAATAAGTTCTGGAAAAAAATTCTAAATACTTTTAAGTAAGTCAGAAGTTAACTTTTATATATCTGACTTATTTAACACTTGAGTAATCAAGTGACTCATTGTCAGCTATTTAAGCCTTCTGTAGTGGATATGGATAGTGTTAGGAGAACATATACAAGTGTTAATAGTTTATTTTCAGCTTTCATTTTCCATTCTTTGAAGGGACTATGATTCTCTTACTTACATTTATTATTGTTTTGACGCATTTTATTCATGATAGTATGGTATTTGAAGAATAATAAACAGTCATACTGATGTCTCCAGATTTAAAACAGCATTAATATTCCAGTACTAAATTGAGTATTATCATAACTAAGAATTAATCTGGAATAGCATGAGAGATATACTATATCTGCAGTTTATACACGAAATATATTTAACTTTATAACAAAATGATTTTAAAAATGATTTTTCTCATTAGAGTTTTTTTTTAACTTGTAGAATTTGGACAGAATTTATGACTTCCAAATGAACATTTATAATATTATATGCACTTCTTGATTTTATTCTGTGGTATGGCTTTCAGCAAATTCTTTTGAATCATAATTTCAGTTTCTCCTCATGGAAGCATGTATTTTATTTGAGATCAAATATATCTTATAAATAGTGTAAATATATATGGCAGAAGTTACTTTGTGGAATCTTGTTTCTCTATTATGTGATACACTTCATGTGTAGGGGGATCAAGCATTACTAATCTCATGTTAGCCTTGTTTCTCTAAGCTCTGCGCAAATGCAGCATGTGAATTTATGAGTTCATATCAGTGCGTACATGTACTTGCACATATCTTTATTCTCGTATAGATTGCTTTTGTGTTACAGATGCTCAGTGGAATTTTAACATACTACATTTTCTTCCAAATGATTTTGGTCTTTGTCATACTTATTTTAATTACTTAATATATCCCCACACCTACTTGAGGGTTAATTTCATTATTTTTGGTTTTAAAATGAGAGCAAGATTGGCAAAACAAATTAAAAACAAACTTCTGCTTATAAACTCTCTCTGATGTCATTATCCTCATAAGCATCTTGAGCTTGAAAGATGTTGAAATAAAAGCATCAGTCTGTTTTTCTCTCAGTATTAATAAGGAGTCTGAACATCTAAAAGTTCCTAAAAGATATTTTGGCATTTGTTTCTGCTTTACTTTTTGATGCCTTTAGTATTTGAAAGAGAATCTAGCTTGCTTTCATTTTAACTAACAGCATTCAAACTGATGGAAGTTAAGACTTCACGTATGTTAATTTTAATCAAGACCCATGTTATAAAATATCAGTACATATTAGATTAATAGTTGAATTACTAATAGTGATTTATCAATTATTTCTAGCTAGATTTAATCCTTTTGAAATGTCTTTTATGAATTTTGTTGTCTAATTTGTATGTTAATAAGTTGATTTAAACTATAAGTTGAAAAATTATTATGCCTAATACTGTGTTTAACTTGTTCGGTATACCTCTTTTTAAGGATTGTTTATTGTAAATTTTGCTCACAAAAGTCCACAAACTTCGGTAAGTTTTAGAAAATAACTTAGGTACAAATCACCTGTGTAAGCAATTACTTATCCAACTAATGAGTAATATGAACATCTTTTTTTTTTGTAATTTACAAGCAAATAGCAGGAGCTGTTTATCCTTTATATTTTTGAGTCGAATTCCATTACATTCATTGGATATAAATTGTGGTAAAATACTGTAAGAAACTCACTGTCCTCTCAACTCCAATTACAATGAACTGTTTATTTTACTCTCTGCCCATTGCTGTTTATTCTTTTAAATGTCCTATTCTTTTAGACAGTTTGTATTGTTGACTGCCTTAATTATTTATATTTTCCTTTTTCTTTTTACTTTGATAAGCTTTGAGAAAGAAAGCTGTCTCCCAGAAGATTTTAGACCAGTAGTAGAAATCATAATGTACACATTTTGTGTGTAAATAAATGTTACAGAATTTTGCATATTCATTTTGTCCGACATTTAACTCTTTAATGCTAAACTTATTTGTGTAGTCTCACATACACACACGTTTTGCTCCTGGAACAGTTCAATATATCATTGATAACATATATATGCATATACATACATATATAAAACTAAATACGTTTCTCACTGAAAATTTGACACATCATTGGCCATACTAACTTGACTAACTTTTAAATGAGATCAGTTATTATTAGAAATAAAGAATGGGTGGAGGGGAGGTAAGTATAATGTAAGAAGACTTCCCTCTTGATTTTTGTTCTCATTTTTGGTTTATTTGAAAAGTAGATATATGTGTATGTGCTTGTGTTCATATATACACACGTATATGCATATATAATATGTATACATAATGCATGTGTGTGTGTCTTTTTGAAGTTACATTTTCTGAATAGAAGGGAGGGACTGTATCATCTGTTAAAAAAGCAAAGAATAATTAGGTCTTTGACTAATTTCTATATTTTTTGCATAGAAAACTCTGACTTCTTTACCTGGGGACTTGTGAATTCTAGATAAACCTTATGGGCTTCCTCATCAGTTTTGGCTTGGCATGACAAAACTCACTCTTGAACTCCTAGTGCACTGTTGTGCTCTTTGACTTCAGAAGTGGAAGTCCTGTAAATTAATTGGGCATTTGAAGCGCAACTAAATTTTTTTCCTTTTTGGAAATCCTCTGGATAGCGTTCAGGACAGTAAGCAGAGACCATGGACAGTGTGATGTCGTTCATTACTGGATGCTAAATAAATTATGCTGAGACCCAACCCGCTTCCTCTGGATTATTCTGCCAAGTTTTATGACCCCTTCTTTAAGATCTAAAATTTTAGCTTTTGGAGTATCGAGGAGTTCTCTTTCAGTACAAAACGTAACAGCTATGGAGTTTTAAAGTACATTTCTTACCATATTTATGTTTTGGGGGTGGTGGTATCAGATGAAGAAGAAACTTCTGTACCGTAAAACAGTAATTTGATTTCATTGTTTGCTGCTGAGCAAGCTTCTGTCATTCTAATTCTAGGAGGACATGAATCAAACTAAAGTTGTGTAATTTTGAAACAGTTGTACGCCTTAAAGGTGACATTTCTGGCAAAAAGATTATTCAGTGCTTCCACTGAACTCTGATTTCCAGGTTCATAAATATGAATTTGACTATTTGATCATAGATGATGCTTGAAGTGAATGTATCTTGATTCTGTGAGGAGAGTACTTCACTTAAATTCTCTCCATCAGAGTGCTTTAGATTTGTAAGAACTAGAATGCCAAGTATTGTGATATCAACTGACTAGGTGTTATTTTAGTGAAGATTTTTATTTGTCACTTATTGTATCTTATATTCAATATCTTGGACTGACTGCTTAATATACTTGTGTCTTCCGCTTTAAAACATTGATAAACTATTGTTCTTTCTTTAAAGATTTAGGGAGTATCAGATACCTGTACTCATGTAGAGGAGGATTCTAAAATTTGGAATTTATAACTGATTTTTTAAAGTATAAATATGGTAATAAGTGGAAATATTCAAAATGATCACCTTTTATAAAAGTTAGTCCTGTCTTTCATGTCTAGGAAAATATAGCAGTGAATGTTTGCTTTTTGTATGTTTTGTCTCCAAGCAGAGGAAACTGACAGTTTTATGTTTTAAGTGCCGAAAGTTGTTCTTGGCTAAGCGGTCCCTGAGTTAATCATTGGGATGTTAACTTGAATTTTTGTCTTGAAAAAGTTTGCAGATTTTAAAATGAAATAGGCTCCCATTATTTCCAAATTGACATCCTGTGTTCTGGATTGGGTTTTAGAGAAGTGTTTTCCAAATTCTCTTGGGTTGCCTGAAGTCCATTGATTTTGAAGTACTGTGTGTGTGTGTGTGTGTGTGTGTGTGTGTGTGTGCGTGTGTGTGTTTCTTAAGCTTTTCAGAAAGGAGAGGAACTACTTCATCTTTTAGTCACTTTGGGGGGTTTTATTACATAAACTTTGTTTCCACAAAGTGCAAATTAATTTTGCATTCATTTTAGATTTTTTTCTCTTTTTTGTTATCTTCTCAGAAGTTGATGCATCAGAATCGAGTGATCGGTAATTTTGGCTCCCCTGCACACCTTCCCTTGATAAAATATTTTAGTCATTTATAAGGAATCAGTATGGAAAAATCTTTCTTACATCATTTCACACTTTCAATTTTAATTAAAAAAAAGTGGTATTTGAAAATCATATTTATTCTCTGAGGTTAATTGCATAAGTTTGAGTGGTCTAAAAAAACATGACCTTTAGTTTCTCATTTTCAACTCAGACCGTTGGGTTATCTAATATTTTCATTGAAGGAAAAGGAAAAATTTTTTAGTTAGCTTTGAATTCAGTTTAAGATAGCCCTGTGGAATTTAAGATGGCCCTGTAAAAATAAACTATGAAGTACTATTAGTGCACTGGGTTCAAGTGAAATCAGTCTATATATATATATATATACACGTATATATAATATATGTAATGTATAATATATATTGTGCACACGTGAATAATATAATATATTACGCACGTATATGTGTGTGTAGTGGAATCTTCATTTGACATGATAGCGTGAAGGTGTTTTAAGGTGAAGTAAACTTTGGTTTCACCAGTGTTTTCCTTTTTTTAATTATCATCATTATTAGCAACATTTTTGCATGCTGCTTTGTTTAAAATGATGGGTATCTGTAAGTTATAGCCAGATGTGAAATAAATATGATTGTTACAGTAAAGAAGTAACAGCACTGCACAGAGCTGCACAGATATCTTGAAGCCAATATAAAAACATTTTCCATCAGACTAACTGAATTCTTCCCTAAAGAAACATACCAAATGGCAAACTTAGTATAACCAGGATACGTGATCCACGCTGTTCACTGCACCTGGAGTTGACTTGACAGCGTATTGTTTCCATCTTGGTGTCTTGTTCAACAGGGTTGTAGTATCTCCGCTGGTAGAATTGTGGACACTTCCACCAGTTACCTTCTTGCTTGTTTCCTTTGATGTCAGGGAAGTCATTTGCCAAAACTTTTGGTTCAGTATATTCCTGATAGTGTTACAGACTTAGGTTAATGTGATGATTTTAGGTCATGTTTAATGTGTCCTTTTGAAAGAGTGATTTCTAGAATGTCCTGTAGTCAGTGTTTTTAGGTTTAATTCAAAGTCTCTAAATGCTGATCAAGAAATGCCATGGGTGGTTCTTTTTCGAAGGTGGGAGAATATCGGACGTAGTTGCATAGACAAACACCTTTGTAGAAATAGTAGATTTTTGTTTCGACCAGATTTTTTAAAAAAATGGCCACGTAACGACATTAGCTAGTGGTCTAAGCCCAATGCTTTGCATGTTTTATGTCATTAATGCAGTCATGTACAGGTGGAAATAAATAGAAATGTCAATTAGAATCACCTGAGCTTAGGCACAGGTGAATGAAGTAGCTCCTTTTCTCAAATTCACTTTGTCCACCTCCTGATGGGACCTTTTTATTGTGTGCAGGCGTTCACAAAGTTTAACTTCCCAAACCTGCATGTAGATATTTGAGTCTTTTCACAGGTGTGGTAAACCAGACCCTGACCAATGGAATATTTCTTTTCTTACTGACTAAACTTGTCTTGAAAGGGAGAAAGGAAATTTTGTTTCTTTATTTCTCTTTAATTCAGGAATTATTGAGAGTTACCGTGGAGTCAAACTTGATTTTGCAATGTCAACTATATGAGTTCTGTCTATTCAGTATACTGCTCTATATGATTGATGAGCAGAATATTCTCAATATACAAAGGAGAAAATGAGGATCATTTTCCAGCATCACACAGCTACTGAGTTGAAGGACTGAACTAGGGCTGATGTGTAACCTTTGTTTTAATTTATACATAAAATGGTAGACAACTGTGATGTTTGTTGAAGAAATCTGCCCGACACATTAATCATTTGTGTTTATATTTTCTATTTCAGATGGATATGAGAATAGAATTGGGATATTTATAAGCATGATTATCATATAATCAATTGACAGAGTTGATATAGTCACATTGTCATTATATTGTGAAGATGTGAGAATGAAATGCTTATTCTAGAAGTTATCTTGAAAGGTTGAAAAGATCCCCGCATAAAATCTGGGCATATTATTTCTTTCATACAGATGAGGGATACAAGCCTGTTTGGAATTACTTGTGTAGTATCTGTTTGGTACTGAAAACTTGGCTTTGCATGGTGACTAATAAGTTAGTGTTTGTTATTCCTTTAGCAAAAAATATCCCAAGACTTGTCTGTAAAGAAACCAAGTAAAAGAATAGTGGTCCATTTGAATTATATATATTTTGTCTTCAAGAGACTGGACTGTGATGTCAAACACATACTTATTAAAACAAGGCTGAGAAATCACGGTGTTTCAATGTATAAAATCCTCAGCATTTATAAAAATTGAATTAATTTTACTGTCTAAATCTAATTAAGGTATCTAATTTATTAACAATGCCATTTTAAAAAATTCTGCCTTCTGATTGATACATTTCAATTGTAGTGAAAGTGAACTATTTAAAAATGTAAATTCATTGCCTTTATTTTTGTTTAAGATATATTCAAAGAGAATTCTTCAACATTCCTAATTTTATCCGTGACACCAGTGCATAAAGTTAAATTTAAGGATTTACTTCGTTGCACTGAGAAAATAAGAAAAATTCTTTTAGATAGTCTTTAACTTAAAGTTCTTGTTTCTTTTTAACTTTCAGTCCTAATAATTATATAATAGATTCCCTTGGATTAATTCCTCTATCTCTGAAATTTATGATTAAGGACTGTAAGTATTGTTTCTCAGTTCTAAAGAACTGTTGGTAGATGTCATGTAGAAAGATGTCCATCAAGCTCTTTCAGAAGGCAGCTCTAGAAGTGACTTAGTAGGCAGGAAGCAGAATGTCTTGATTCTGGAAATGATCAGATCTGGTCTAGGACTTGTATTCAGACCCACCTCTTTTAGAATTGCAAGGCAAATATATCTGTTGACTGGGCTTTCATTTGTCTGCATTTCTTCCATTTGTATCTTAGCTCAGGGGCAGACTTTTATTTATTTATTTTTTAACATTTGATTGTTACGTTAGTGTTTCCTTCGGGTGAAAACCCTTTATAAATAAAATAGTTTATGTGTGAAATATAAGCATCTTCGGTCAGTTAAAATAATCACCGAAGTAAGAGAGAGATGGAATGATGCTAATATTGAAAAGCAATTCTTATGAAAAAGCTTCAGGTTAACTCTCATGCAGATCACCTGCATGAAACTCTGTCTGTGTATAGTGAACATACTTTACAGAGGAAGGCTGGAAACCTCCCATGACACTGAGGATTTCCCCCTCTTCTTATGGCTATTGTCTCTATAAATCATTGAATTAATCTTGACCCTACTGTAAATTATAGTCTTACATTAAATGCATACTGATAAAACGATAGGAAACTCTGCCTATTTTCTCGTATTTCTTGATGGTTTTCTTAATGGGATACTAGACTTCCTTATTAAGGACTATTTTGAATTTTCTACTTAATTTTCTATAGCAAGTATTTCTTCTAGTTTAAGTTTAGGAGATTGTAATCTTACTGTATAATTTTAAAAGTGCTTTTCACTGTGTTTTTTTTTTTTATCAGAAAGCACCTTTTAAAAAAGTCTTTTTAATACATCAAGTCCAAATAAGGTTTAAAGTAAGATGAGTTACTCATTTCATTTTTTCTTTCCACTTGTTTTGGACTTTGCTTTCCTGATCACTGTTAAATTAGTGTGCTTTATTTTACTTCCCTTGAATCATAACCATGCCATTATATTCACCAGCTTTCATAACCCTCTTCTCAAATATTCTTCAAGCTATGTTATATTTGTTTTTGTATTTGTCTGCATATTTTTGAACAAAGACTGCTGGATATACTGATCAGTGATTAATCAATATATTTTACTTGTGAATCATAAGCATATGGTCGTATTATATTCACTAACTTTTTGAAATGCCCTTCTCAAACATTATTTAAACTATTTAGACTTGTTTTTGCACTTGCTTACATATTTGGGAACAGAGATATTTGCCTGGATATATTGTAGAAAGTAGTTAAATGTCAATTATCATTTGCCCATTTGGGTTAGACTGCAGTTCCTGTTGTTTATGGAAAATTCTTGGAAACCTAGGAAAAGTCCAGTTGCAGTGTTGACCTGATGTATGGCTACTGAAGCTGAAAGACAGGTAAGGGTTCAAGTAGTGGAATGATTTTAGATAATAGTCTTCAAACATAAAATCAATTCGTTAGGACAGTTTTCAAAAACTTACAAGACTGATTTTTACTTCCCTTCAGATGGGTTTCATCTAGTACTTGGCATGGCGCTAAGTCAAAATTCTGCTCTCTGAGATTTATTAATTCTCAACCCTGATGTGGAATGCTTTCTCCTTTTTTTCCCCCCAAATAAAAGATAAACCTATGCAAATATAAAAATACTGTCCGACCCCTGGAAATATTGAAAGCCTGAGTGTGGGTTTCTTTTATTGCACCTCTCCATTTCTCTGCTAAGTGAGATGTGCGTCAGCAGCATTGGTTATTGATACGGCTCTATTGAAGACACCAAGCCCTATGATGGCCAAGCCTAACTAACTGTCTCTGTATCTGACTGTTACCTCTTAAATGTTGCTAGCCATTCTCTTGGTATCTTTCACCGTGGCGTCCAGGGCACTGCATCTCTGCCATGCTGTTCTAGGCTGCCCCTGACTTTCCTCTTAACTCTGCATTTTCCCTTGAGGATTATGTGCTGTAGGATTTTGATCGAATGGAATTCCTGTGCCCCGTTCTTCCACTTAGGAGTTCTAATCTGACTTCAATTTCTGCTGTTATTCGCCTTTGAATACCAGTAACCTTTTTTATTGTCATCAATTTGACTGATTTTAGAGACCCTTAACTCACTATCCAGTTTACTATATATCTGTATTACATTCGGTGCCTCTAGAGGAGGACGTAGTTCCAGAATGTTCTGAAACCAACCTTTGTTCTTGTATGTGCTAGGTAATTTTCATTCAGTCTTCTCTATTCAGATTTGCTAACTCCATATTCGTTGACTTTCATATTTCTTCTTCCATGAAGTCTTGACATTACCACGCATTTCAGCTTGGTACTCCTACTATTTTTCAGTAGTGTGAGTATAACAGATACCAGAATCATTTGGCTTTGCAAGTTGGAGGAGGTGAGAACATAGCCCCATTGTTACAAATGCCTTGAATTTGGGGTTCTTGAAAGTGTTGCATTTAATTCAAATAGGGAAGAAGAATGCTTTGACCTCAGAGCCTAGGACTTTTAGGTGTTGAAAAATTGTGAAATTAGGTTGTCAGGTTTCAGAATAGAAAAGGATTATCTGATGTTGCATAATTAATAGACAGCTCTTCAAGTTTGCCCTGATATATTGTTCTTAAAGCGAAGAGCTGCTGGTAATAGTAAAACATGTTGCGTTTTGCTGTGTGCTTTCAAATTCTGACACTTATTGATGAATGCATTTTAATCAACTATGACAGTGTGTTGGAACTGAGGCGAAGGAAGGCTCAAACACATCTGTGGAAATTATAAACGCAGACCACCGTGCTCTGCTTTTCTGATACTGCGTCAGAGGCACTGTGAAGTAATCAAAGATGTAAAGTGCTAAGTGATATGCCCTTAAAACTTAGTGAAGGATAACACTGTGGGCTTTAAGACTTGGAATCAGAAATGGACTGTTTTTAACTTCCACATGTTAAATATTCTTCAGCCCAAATATTTGGTCATAATACTAGAGAAAAGAGGCTTCTGTATTGGAGTCAGAACAGAAGTTACAAGTAATCCGGTGGCTGCGTGTGAGGTGCTTGGATAATTTAGACCTTGAGAAGATGTAACAAGGATATTGATGAATCACATTTGTAGGGAGCTTAGCAGAAGCCTAAGTATTGCTGCTTTGTTATGCCCAGGTTTATGGCAGTGAGAGGATATTGAACCTCCTTTGCTCTTTTAATATCTGTGTCTTCTTGAGAGATGGCCAATAAAATGATAACTGAATAATAGCTGCCGAGACATTTCTCATGTTGGAACAAGAACGCCTAGACGTCTTTGAATGTCTGAATTTTACTAATCACTTTTAATTTCATCTTTAAAGTCAAGGAACAATTTTGATTTTTTTTTCTTAAGACCATATCCTTGGCCTTCTCTCTGTAGTTCCCCCGCTCCCCCCACATCCCCACCCAAAACTACAATTTCTTTTATCTGAGAATTGGGAACTGCCTTTGATTTTATATAGAAATCTGTTAAGCACTTAACTATTACTTAACTATTACAGTAATGGCAAATTATTAAGGCTTGCTCTTTTGCGTTCCCAAATCTGTATGGACATGGAACCATGAAGGAGAAATCAAGGAGGGGGATCTATTTAATGAATTTCTTCATTGCTAGGACAGTTCATTACTTGTAGGAATCTCATGTATCTAATTCTTCCTGAGAACAAACATTCCTAAACTCCCTAGAAACTCAACTAGTTACTTTTTTCCAAACCCACTTTTCTGGTATCACCTGGTGTCTAGTAGTAACTGTAAAAATCCTTCTAAGGAGCTAGACTTGAACGGGTATCTGCCTGCATTTTCTAAACTAAGTGACAGTTGAAAGTTTTACTGAAAAGCACATTCTAGTTAATAAGTAGGGGCTTTAAAATCCTCTGTACTTTTCCACAACTGAAGGGGCATGTACTTTTGGTTGAAAGTGAGTAGGCGAAGTTTAGTCCTGCTGTTTTGATAGTCTGGGTGGCTTAGAAATCTCTTCATGCAGTTTCATAATCCCTGACTTGATTCTCCACTCAGAAGTCTGCCCAATGCAGAAATAGAGGAAGGAAATGTATGTTTTGGCTCCATTAAAATGTTCCTTATCAGACTGTATGTAGGAGAGGAGTGGACACTGTTGAAGATGCCTTTATTTGCCAGAGGGATAGCATGTGCACAGGGCTAGTTTCCTGTCTGCTAAAGCTGTGTGGTGCCCTTTAATGATGGGAAGAGCACATTATTAAATGTGTCGGTTGTAGTGTTTTCACTTGTGAAAATCAGGGAGCAGAGGGCATGCAAACTTTGCCCAAAGGCTGGATGCAGTTTGCATAGAAATGAGCTGTGTGCAGCAACAACTGATTTGGTGAGTGCACAGCTAGCACACATCGCCAAATAAAAGTGGGAAGCAGGAGCAGGTCACAGATGAGCTAGGCTTCCAGGGGAAAGGTCCGTCCCATGAGGGTAGTCTTCTGTGCCACCTTCAGATGATGCTAACTCCCGTTGGTTGAGCATTGTGTCCACTGCAGAAAAGACCTGCTACTGTCACCCTTATTTCCAAGGAACTTTAATACATCACCTAGATTACAGCAGGTATCAGAGAGCGGAATTAGGATGTGCGCAGGCCATTTAGCTAGAAGAGCTGAGGCTTGGTAAGCAGTTATATTTTATTTATTTGATTTGAGTAAGATTTGGGGTGCATGTACAAGATTCGTCAGAGGGATTTAGAAACTTGGTGATTTATATTAGCAACCGTTCCAATAAGCTTTCTTCAGTAAGCACCAATCTTTTATTTTTGTTTAAAGATTAAATGAGGACGAAACACCATTGCCTGTACATGTAAAACATTTAAAATTGGTTTTAGTATCAATTCACATTCAATTTGTATTCTTTGCGTCAAGATAGCTGCAAGTTTCTGTTAAAATAATCTGTATTAGTGTAACTGCCTTTTCTTGGCTCCATTACAATAAAAAGGCTGTGATCAGCAAACTCTGGGAAGGGGGAAGTTGTTGAATGACATGGGGATGTGGTACTGTCTACTTAATCCTCTGGCTTCGTGTTTCTTAGATTATTTGTACTCCTGGGGAACTACCCTGGCCAAAAGGGGACATGAAGGCATGGCCTTTGGGGTGGACTTCTCTGTTTCAGAAACATAAAGTCTTGCTTTGTGTTTAATCTTTCCTGAACAGCAGCAACAAACAAAAAACAAAAACCGAACCAAAAAAAAAAAAGAGCAACCACACACACATACATACACAACCCCCCCCCCAACCCCCCAAGCCGCCCCCAAACTTTTTAACATAGGCATTTTCGCTGCTCTATCTCTTGGATGCATTTCCAGTAAAGTAACGTAGAGTTTATGAATGAGGCTCGAAGACGCAGCGTGGCTTGAAAATCCTAAAGCAAATGTCTAAGGAGAGATAAAAACATCAGAGCCACAGATGAGTGAACCGAAGAGAGGATTTGGATTTTCTCGGGCCTGATGCTGAGCCGCTGCCGTGTGTGTGTGTGTGTGTGTGTGTGTGTGTGTGTGTGTGTGTGTGTGTGTATTCGGATTTTCTCGGGCCTGATGCTGAGCCGCTGCCGTGTGTGTGTGTGTATGTGTGTGTGTGTGTGTGTGTGTGTGTGTGTGTTGTGGGGTGTGTGTGTGGGGGGGCGGCGAGATGCTGCTGTCTTGGGGCCCAGCCTCTGCAGCTGCGGCAACAGGAGCTTTGTGTGCGCCGGGGGGTGCTCGCTTTGGCATGAACTCCGGGCCTGCTGCAGCCACCACGCGTGCTCCACACCCGGACTGTGGGCGTGTTGTCGCAGGAAGTCCTGCGGAAGCAGTTGTGTGCGCGCGTCCGTCGGCGCGGCGCGGGTTCTGCGCCCGCCGCCTGCGTTCTGCCCGCGGGGGCAGCCAGCCTCGGTGCTCTCTTCGCCTGCACCCCTGGCCTTCCCGCCCAGCTCCCAGCTTCCCAGCCGGCTTTCCTTTCTCCACGGATCCCGCCGCTGTGTCCCGACTTCACTCTGGCTTCCTCTTTTGCCACTGCCCCACTTTGATTTGACGCACTGTTTTCATTTCCTCCTGCTGAT
Organism: Sorex fumeus; assembly: GCF_029834395.1. Lineage (NCBI taxonomy): Eukaryota > Metazoa > Chordata > Mammalia > Eulipotyphla > Soricidae > Sorex > Sorex fumeus. The sequence goes on from NW_026606059.1 coordinate 65,661,184, forward strand.
CCCCTGATGAGCTTTCCTGACACTGTTGCAGTCTTGCTCTTCAGACACTTCGATCTGGGTGCAAAATGTACACAGTCCGGTCGCTCATGGAAATAAACCGAGGGCTAGTTTTTGTCTGTTTCAAAAAAAAAAAGTATCATTAGCCTTTGAATCTAGCCCTGGGCTGTCGCTTGCAGTTTTCCTGGGGTTGGTTTAACCACTATTTCTGATGTTTTAACTGTGTATTTACTTCAGCAGACGTTCTTGGGCAGCTGGAAAGATTGTGTCTTGCGCATTCTTAATCATAAAGCTCTGAATAAGATAAACACGAGAAAGCCGTATACAAGAAACAACTTTCGGTCTGATTTAGTAGTCTTTGGAAGTACTTGGACCCTTTTAAGAGTCACCGAGGCTTCTATTATATTTTAGTGTTATTAGAATTAAAGCTTTGATATTTTTCTTGAAGTATGAACTTTGCAACTGCTGTTTACATGAATCTCCATCAAGTTTTATCCTCTCATCAGACTTATTTAAAAATGCTTGCTAAGGTCATGGTTTTGACACTTTCTGTATGAATTACATTTTTGGGAAGCCCATTATTTCTCAAGCTACTTTATGAAATACTATTTTTCATAGTGCTGTTCTTAAATTCCTTACTACAGAAGAGGCTTATCAAGGCTTAAACTTCATTGATTCATATATTTTATTTCTAACTACTTTGTAATTTTTTGCCTTGAAGGTTTCTTCATGCCTAATGTAAAGAAAATAGTTGATATACACACACATATATAGACATGTTTCTATATGGATGTTCAGTTTTTCAGAGGCTATGGTTTACTTAATAATTTATTTGTAAATTTTAAAATACCCTGCAGATGAAACTTTTTTTCAAACTGGTAAAAAGTTAACATCTAGTTTTGCTTTCTGTAAACGAGAGTTTTCTTTTAGTGTATATTATACGCTGATTTCATTATACTATAAAACTGGAGATGGTTTCATTTTAAAAAAGCTTATCTTTTAGTATACGAAATGACTTAATATCTTTTTACAAATAAATATCTTTTACAAATAATGCGAGAAGAAATTGATAATCTCTGATACAGACATCAGTGATATAAACTGTCAATTGTACATGCTGTGCAGGGTCTGACTTTAAAACTAGGTCCTTATCCATGAGAACAAAGAAACTGAAGGCCCAGCTAGCATCAGGAGTATATTCCTGATGTATAATCTATATTCCTATATATATTATACTGTATACGATAACCTATATACTATATTTCTGTAGCATAATCTACACGGGCAGTAGATTTGAGGCCCCCAGACAGTGTTTTGAGTATTGGAGTGGCCATTCCTGGAGTTGAGGTGTTGTTTCCTTCAGTGGCACTGAATGTATAGCACTGTTTTTTTAAACTTTTTTTTTTGTATTGTTCTGGTGCTTTTCTATTATTTGAACACATTGGCCTTTTCTCAAGTATATTTGCTCTACGGGCATGAGCAGTAAAAATTAATAGGAAGAAAGCTTAATTCTCCCAGTGCCGTCTGGGATATGTGATTGTCTGGAAAAGGCTGATTTCTAGTTGTGCCGAACAATAAACACTGTAGCTCCATTTTCCTTCCTACCTGTTGGATAGCTTTTCTGGAATAAAATTATACTTAGAGTAAATTTCTAACTGCTCTAGTTTGTAATCTTTCCATCCATACCTTGTTACTGAGATACTTTGGTGATAAAGGTGAATCCGCCTAAATAAGATATATGAAATTAATTTGGCGAATACCCAAGGGTTGCATGATACCATTATTATAATTATTGTTCTGTTTCTAATCTTTAAAAATTTTCATGTATCATTAACTATGGGAGTACTATACTATGCTGCCCTCCTGTTGTTCATCAGAAATTTTACAATGGTGTTATTGTATCTTTTTAGTGTAAACAGTTATGTTTAGTATATACAGAGTTGAATTCTGGCTGTCAGCTGTTGCAGAGAAGAGTGGCATATATTATTCTATAAGATCAACCGGTGTTGTTCTCTTAGAAGAATAAAAATCTACATTTATCTGTTCTAATATTGGAATTTCTGTTGTATAAGCTTTGGTTTTCAGAACCACTCTGAATTATACACAGTCTTGAAAGAAAGGTTTTTTGAGTTATTTTTTCCCCCCACAGGATTTTTTTTTTCACAAATGCCCATCTGTGCCTTGTTCTTTTGAAAATGACCAGTATCATTCATTTTGATTTTAAATTGTATTTGCATTAATGCTTAAGTTTAATAGAAGAGCCTTGAAATACAGGGTTTATTTTATCTAAATAATGACAGTTTTCTGGGAAAAAAATAGAGTACCTCCCCCAACTTTGCATTAATTTCTTGAAGTCTCTTCCTCTTCTCCAGAATGAGTCTTAATAAAATTCCCCTTCAGCATTAATCATAGTCTCATTTGTCAACACGTTGTGATAATTTCATCAGCATGCCTCAGTCTTTTTTTTTTGAAGTCTTATCTCAAATTTTGTGAATTTTCTGGAAATTTTAGAATTTGTCATTCTTTAACCACTTATAAGATATGTGGTACATGGTCATGAGCACTTGTGTATGAAAGGACTTGTTAGGGGTCAGAGAGCTCGTACAATGCGTGTGGTGCTTACCTTGTACTTGGCCAGCCCCGGTTCTATCACCGGCACCTCATAATGACCCTCTGTGCACAACTAGGAGTTGTGCCCTGTGCCCTGTGCACAGGGCCAAGAGTAAGCCCTAAGCACCACCAGATATACCTCCAAAACAAAACAAAAAGATTAAAGCTGAGGCAACCCAGTTGTCCACAGGAGAATAATAAAGTAGTCATGTGATTTCATAACCACAATAGGTTGTAGCCTATGGTACAGTGACTCCAAGGATCAATATGTGTATTTAACTCCTCTCTGCCCTTTTGCCAGAAGTTAAGCATGCTCTTAATGTCAGAGATAAAGATACCATGGATTTATAAATTGTGTTTAGTAAATAACCAAATGATTAAAATTAATATATCTCTTCTTTTGAAGTTTGGAGCATAAGGTGCTTTCATAACAGTGACACAACCGATGTCACTCATATGTTCCAGGGGAAATTACAGTGAGCCCTTGGAATTGGTTTTTATTTGATACAGTAAAGGTCCCACTGAGAATCGTAATCCAAAATTTTCGTTGGCAAATGCTGCTATCAAGTTATAATTGGAATCAAAATTTCCCAAGTTCCATACCTAGCGGCATGTGGAGTTTTTTGATGAGATCAACTCTTATTATTTTTTAATTGTTTTCATACATTTTCAAATAATGGAGGAAGTTCCAGAAATTACTCACATTTCCAAAATGAGAGTTTTCAAGGGTACTCTGAATGATGCCAATTTTTTGAGAAAGAGAAATTCTTTTTTATAACTTAAACAGTTTCCTTTTTTTTCTATTCGTGTAATTGTAATAAAAGAGTGACTGGGTTTATAACTAGGTTTTAAAAATATAATCATAAGTTTTTGCATTTATGCTTATGATGATAGTATATGTATATGATATTTGGTATTAAGTATATGCATACTTAAAAATGTTGGAGTCCATAGACTTTGGAAGTTAAGGAAGCTAAAAATGGGGCTTTTCATCTTACATCGTAGTTACTTTCAAGACAGATCTTCAGTAACTAGAAACCATTTCTATATGCTGGTAATTTGATAACCCATCTATAAATGCATTTGTTGAGCTCATTGTAATTTCATGTGCCTTTAATGAAAGGCATGTGAAGGTACTATTTGAAAAGAATGCTCTGTGGTTGGTCTCTGCAGAGATCTTGATGCCCCTTTGGGGCAGCCTTTAACCTGGCACCCACTGCTATATTTGCTGAAATGGAATTTTCTAAAATTTAAATGATGTCACATTTGAAATCTATGCCAAGAGACAATGTGGCAGTTTCTAAATTTTGTGAAGCTAAAAATCCCTGGTTACAAGAAAGAGTATATGTCACAGATGAGTAGTTAGTAATGACTTCAGTTTAGCAGGAAAAGAGCAATTCCCATATGCTGATTCTAGTCTCATAACAAAGAATGTTATAGAAAGATTGCACAGTATTTAACAAGCTGTGAGTTAATGTGACAGTGTCAGTGTATCCAGTTCCAGAAGGATAATCACTTTACCATATTTCTTCAAAAATATTTTAGGTTCTGCAGAAAATTTTCTATAAACCAATGCACATGCATTCACTCCCTAAGTTTGATGTTTCCATTTTTTTCAATTTAAACATTCCAGTTGCTGAAGAGAGCCTGATACGAAGTATCTGTATAAGTAAATGTCATATTTGCAGACTATAACTCTCATAGGCTTCTGTCCCACATAAAGGAGAATGAGTTTAAATAAGAGTGTTTTCCTCCAGCCACAACTGTGTAAGACATCTGTATTATCAGTTAGTTTCTTCCTCACAGACTTTGTCTCACCTGCACATTCACATCGGCACAGCTATTTCCTTGGTGCTGAGAACTCTTTAACAAAATGCGAATTGAATTGTGAGTGGCAGGACTGACCATACCCTTTTAAAACTTCGAACAGATTGCCTGCTGTTTTGCTTAAAGGTTCGAAGGAGTTAGGGGGAGAAGTTTTTATTTCCTTCGTGATTTAGAAAATAATAGCCATTCCCTATATGAAGAATAGTAACCTTTTTCACGTTCAGAGTATACTGCTTTATCATGGAAGATATGCCCGTCTTCTGCAAAAAAGATACAACATGAGATTTTTCTTCCCCTCAGTCAATATATATAGTTGTATATTAGTAGAGGGAAGTGCATTAAATTAACAACCTGTCGTGCAGAATGTCTACAGTATGCCTTTCCTAATGAATTTCTTTTTGGGGAATCAGTTGCAAAGTTAGTAATTTGACATACAGATGTGATTATAAGTATATCATTTCTTACCCAGATTTCTCCACAACGTAAGAAACTTCCTGGCAATAGACTAGTTAAGGAGTTCTGCTACTGTCAGTGTATTTTATCGCCACTGAGGTTTTAAGAAGTTAAAGGCGTATAGTTTGTACAGAGACAACTTTTTGTAGCCAGGGCTTACCTTAGAAATCCACATAGGCAGCAGCACCACTTTATAAAAATAGAACATTAAAATGTGTAAGAGAAACACTGATTAAAGCAAAGAGTCAGTGACTTAAAAATTAAACATGAGAAAAATATGATCAAATTAATTTTCTCTTTTCCCAGCACCAATTTTTTTTCGTGTGTGTGTGTGTGTGTGTGTGTGTGTGTGTGTGTTCATATAAGGACTGAGTTTACATTTTCAAGAGGTACTTTCAACTTCCAAGTAGATGCTGGATATTTAAAAATTTTTTTTTTATTTTATTTTCGGACCATACCTGACAATGCTGAGGACTTACTCCTGCTGTGTGCCCAGGAATCACTCCTGGCAGTGCTGATGGAGCCTACATGGGCTGCCAGGGATCGAACCTGGGTTAACCATGTGCAAGATAAATACCTTACTGTGCTATTGATCCAGCCCCAGATGCTGTGGTTGTTCTTTACTCTATAGGCATAGTGCCCACTTGGATCTGGTCACCCGGACATATCGTCTAGCAGGAGAAGAATGGGAAGTATGCTAGGAGTTACAGCAAACTATTTTCCAGTGTATTGTCTGAAACATTAATTTGTATCCCCTTCTCTTTTTTTCCCCTTGTAAAACTTAGTTTATCAAACAAGTTAAGAGTTAAGACAATTATTGATAAACTCAAGAGAATAAAAACCAGGCCAGAAGCACTTTTAATATGTATACTTACGTATTCTTCATGAGAATGTGGAACTCTTATATGCATATGTGCGTGTGTGTGTGTGTGTGTGTGAGAGTGTGGGTGACTGGGTGACGGGGGGGGGGGGGGGGGGAGGAAGAGAAGAGAGTGAGAAAGAGGAGAGGGAGAGAGTCTTGCTAGGCTTTCTACTTCAAACTAGAGAACAGCGTCAAAACTTTTTGGGCCAAGTATGCATAGTTGGCTTGTGCCCGAAGGTGCGTTCATACTGATTCTGAATGTGTTTTCTTTCTAGTGCTTTTATCTGCAGGGTTTCAGCAAGAAAGGTGCAGAGGAATTGTTTAGAAGGGGCTAGTCTGTGCCTAAATGTGACTCAGCTCCGTAATGATCCTAAATCAAAAAGAGATTGCAGCTTTGTGAGGACTAACCGGGAGACTAAGTCACAGAAAGCAGTGTGGTAGTGTCAGATCAGTTGCCGAAAGCTGAGGATTGTTAGTATCTCTTGGGCTTTGAATCAAGGGGTTGTGTTGGCTTCCTGGCTATTATTTAACCACTGACATAGGAATCAGAATGTGTCTCTTAAATTCTGACCAAGTTCAGAGTGAATTTCCACGTACTGGACGAACAATGGGGGAACATTCTGAAAGCCTTCTTCCATGTTACTTGGACTCCTTCATAAAATGCTATACGTGTCTGAATGTAATCTGGAGAAACAGCAGCCTAAGATGAAAACAAACCAGCCCCAGAACCCTCTTATGTATGGCGAGGCAATTTAGAATCAGGTTTTATCCTCTTGACGCCCTCTTAAGTATGGATGCCAACTAGACAAGTTAATCACTTTTTTGCCTTTTTGAATAAGGTTTAGGTTCCAGAAACTTCATTAAGTTTGCTCAGTGAGTATTTACTATGCGACACATACTCCTTCGTAGGTATAGGGATCCCTGGCCTTGGAGAGTTCTGCTCCTTCACTTTTTCTTTTTTTTCTTTTTGGGTCACACCTGTCAGTGCACAGGGGTTACCTCCTGGCTCTTCACTCAGGAATTACTCCTGGCGGTGCTCAGGGGACCATATGGGATGCTGGGAATCGAGCCTGGTTCTCCTGTGTGCAAGGCAACCAACCACCCTACCCGCTGTACTATCGCTCCAGCCCTATGCTCCTTTTATGAGATCTGCCTTTATACCTTTTTTATTTCTAATCAAAAGAAATGAAAGAGGCGAGGCCAGAGAACTAGTGCAGCTGGTTAGGGTGCTTGCCTTGTAAGAAGCTAACCTGTGTTCCATCCCAGTATGCTGAGGGCCCTTGTGCCTTGCAAGGAATGATCCCTGAGAACAGAGGCACTAATAGGCTCTGATCCTCACTGTTTCTACCTAAAAAGAAAATACAGAAAAAGAAATTCAACGAGGAAGATTTTCTAAAAGCCACATTTTTACCATATTTTCACTCTTACTATATGCTACTGTTACTTCAGACTTTATTATTGTTTTCTCTCTCTCTCTTGCTCTTTTTTTCTGGATTTCTTACATTAGTATTTGGGTCTAGAATTGCCAGGTTTTTTCCATATTAATCAATGGCAATTACTTCTTTGCTTTATAGCATTTTTGGCTTCTGAAATGTCTGATAGGAATGCTATACTGATTAGATTTTGGAGGACTCCTGTAACTAAACTAGACAATCATGAAACTGTAGGACAAGGGAAAAAATCACCTGGACAGAAATATAAATATTGAAAACATTGTATGTAAAATAATCATCCCTTCAATTTGAGCTATAGAAAACATACAGAAGTGCCTTGTAAGAAAGTCAGTAGAAGTAATTGCCTCATTATAATGTAAATCATCAGAAATTCCATTCTTTAATCTTATCCTGCAAGGTGACTGATATTTTTATTCCCCTTTTATAAGCACAGTGGAAAAACATATTAGATGTTTTTGGAATATCCAACTTGTCATTTTCCATCTTTCTTTTTGGTATGCTTTTCATACTGCCTCCAGTTTAGTTACACTGTTTCTTCAACTTGGGCTGGAGTGATAGCACAGCGGGTAGGGGGTTTGCCTTGCACACAGCCGATCTGGGTTCGATTCCTCTGTCCCACTTGAAGAGCCCGGAAAGCTTTTGAGCGTATCCTGCCCACACGGCAAAGCCTGGCAAACTCCCTGTGGCGTATTCAATATGCCAAAAACAGTAACAATAAGTCTCACAATGGAGACGTTACTAGTGCCTGCTTGAGCGAATCGATGAACAATGGGAGGACAGTGCTATAGTGCTATTTCTTCAACTTAGAAAATTCCAGGAGGTTCCTATTTCCTACAAGCGTTGCAGACTTATCAGCTGCAACTCAAGGATCCATCCATTGTGCTAACCTTTTGCAACCGCTTTTTCCACATGAACCATCTCTTCCAGCAACCTAAGTTCTTACTATCCCTTGACACATGTTTATATTTGATAATAATTCTTTGTTTCTGCGCCCCTTGTTTGCTCCGTGCTGTTTTCTCTTCCTTCGAGCTAACTATGCCTTTCTTATTTTCCCCTCAGGAATATCCTCATTCTCATTTCCCCTAAATGTTTTCACTGCTGTTCACTGTCTGACATTATTTTATTATGAGTTAGTGAAAGAAATAGTCGAAATTATACTCATAAAAATAATAGCAGACATTTAGGACTTACGTCTTTTTCTTCAATGGAATTTATTGTTTGCACTGTTTATTTTGGTGTGAAATCCTGTTTCATACTGTATTGTGACTGAGATATTTACTGGGAACTTTAGTTCTGTGATGAAGGGGGCTTCTATTTGTCTAGCTATAAATTTTTTCTTAAAATTTCTTTCCTTTTGACATATAGCACATTGTTTCAAGCATGTTATGTGCTAGTAAAGACATGGTATATGAAAATTTCCAAGAAATTTTAATGTGAGGAGCCTTTGCCTATAAGCGGAGGGTAATACTACCTTTGTACTGTTTTCCAACCTGAAGGGGAAGAGTGCTTTTTTTAAAAAAATCATTAGCACTCTTTGGGGCTGGAGCGATAGCACCACGGGTAAGGCCTTTACCTTGCATGCGGCCGACCCGGGTTTGATTCCTCCGCCCCTCTCAGAGAGCCTGGCAAGCTACCGAGAGTATTTCGCCTGCACGGCAAAGCCTGGCAAACTCCCCGTGACGTATTTCATATGCCAAAGTCTCACAATTTGTTGTGAGATGTTACTGGTGCCCGCTTGAGCAAATCGATGAACAACAGAAGGACAGTGCTACAGTGCAGTGCAGTACTCTTCGACCCTTGGGGAAAGACACTGAGAATTAAATGTGTCATCTTTTGCTTTATAACCAATCAAGATTTTATAAAGATTAAATATAAAAGAAGGTTTATGCATACCTACACAGTCACCTATTAATACATACATTAACACTGTAAAAGAACATAATGATTGTATTGTCAGGGTTATGTTTAACTGTTAGAATAAAACACTCAGGATGGTTGGCAACTTCACAGTAGACAGTGAAAAATTGCATCAGAATCAGAGGATAAAGGTAAAGGCCCTCGTTGATCGTCGATTTGCTCGAGCGGGCCCAGTAACGTCTCCATTGGAGACTTTGTTGTTACTGTGTCTGGCATATCGAATACTCGCGGTAGCTTGCCGGGCTCTCCGAGAGGGGCGGAGGAATCGAACTCGGGTCGGCCATGTTGGCCGCTTGTAAGGCGAACGCCCTACCCGCTGTGCTATCGCTCCGATATATTTTCAGTAATACATTATATCGTATCTTTGGTAAGCTTTTTCCATAACATAGTTATGAAGAAGTGTTGTCTAAAATCCCATAATAAACACCGTATGAATAAGTTATCTAATGTTTTATGAGCATAATGACAAATGTACTGCACAGGCATTTTCAGGAAAATAGGAATCGTCCATAGAATATATGCATTAATCCTTTATTTCATAGAGCAGAAAATTCCAATCAAAACAACACTGAAATTGCTAGCACAACGAAATTTCTTTTAGTTCCATTATGAAACTCCAGTCTGGCCCAGAGAGATAGTATAGCAGTGAAGGCACTTGCCTTGCATAATGCTGAGTGCAGTTTGATCGCTGCACCACACGGTCCCCTGAGCATTGCAGGGGGATACTCCTGAGCACACAGCCAGAGATAGCATCTGAGCAGCATAGGGTGTATCCCAAATGGCTCCACACCCCTTCTTCATCACAATAAACCAGAATCTCTCTTGAGAGAGAAAGGGCTTTTATACTTGGCTGTGTCTTCTCTTGGTATCAATTAATCAGCTCTCTTTCTCCCTAGGCCACTTGTGCTGTCTTTCAGTGTGTTGGTATTTGCCCTCCACGACCTGCCCTTATTTCTTTCTGTACCATATCCACTCTTGTGTGCGCTAGATTGTTCTGTGAAGGGCCCTCTTCTCTTCTGCTAGACTCCAAGCTCACTGAGGGGGCACTTGGTGTCTTCCTCCTTCACATACGTATTTTCCACCCCTCTCAGTGCTTTCCAGAAGAGATTTTGGGCGATCAAATGTGATGTTAGTTGATTCTTCATTGTAAGCATCAGTTACCATAACGTGTGGTAAGTCTTATAATATTTGAACAACAAAAAAGTAGAAGTGAGTGCCGATGCCAGCATATAATGTTGATATAGTCTTTTGGGGAAAGTTTTCTGGTAGGAGTTTGTTTGGATAATCATTTGCAATTTAAAAAAAATGAGAGTAATGTTAAGGCTGCAAAAAGACATAGACTCTGGTACCTTTTGGTATACCTGGTTTTCATTTTAAAGAATTTAGAGATTACAGTTGTTTTGCAAGCTGCACTCGGGACATCGGGAAAGATTTTTGAATAGTGCTTTCTCTGAACTCTTTTGCCCTCTCCACCGTATTTCATGTGTTTTTCACTTATATCTGCTGAACTGGGGCCATGACTTTCTAGAATTCTCCAATTCTGTCAGCTCCTTTACACCATAGTGATGCTACTTTATTAAAGAATACATTTTTAACTTCAGCAAGCTAGAACCTTATATCTATGAACACACACATTTATTGTGTTTGTTTGTGTTTGGACCACACCTGGTGGTGCTTAGTTACTCCTGGCTCTGTGCACAGGGATCACTCCTGGCAGGCTCAGAGTACCAAATGGGCTACTAGGGATCAAACTTGGATTGTCTGCTTGCAAGGTAAGCACGTACCTCCTGTATACTATTGCTTTACATCTCTGTATTTTTTTTTTTGCGATGTTAGAATCAAGCCCATAGATGCACATGTGCAAAGCAAACACTCTATCACTGAGCCACATTTTTTTTATTTCCAAACATGCAGCTTGTTTCCTGCCCCTCTTCCCCCTAACTCCCAGAACATGTGATATGGTGTACACTTTTGATTCTTTGGGATATCTATGATGTCTTTTATTTAAAGTACTTTTTTTTTCTATTTAAACATTGAAGCAGCATTCTTAATAACAAGATTAAAAATACTGTCTGTTCCCCTCCCATATATGAAACTTTTTCATAAAGTCGCTTTTGTAATACTATTTAATTTTCTGAATAACACCCTGCTTTGTAGGCTAAATGCATAAGGCATTATATGCAGGTCTTAAAGATGATAATTATGTTACCAGATACCAATATTGCTTGTTAAGGTGAGCTCTACACTTACCTGGTTTTGAAATAAGTAGGCAAAACTTTTATTATGAAATGTATCATTAAAAAGTTCAAAAGAATAATGGAAGTGGTTCATTTGAAATTATCTCTTGTACTGTCGCTGTTTTGTAGGCAACACAGGTTGCTTCCTTTACAAACATAGCCCGTGAATGCTTCAGCATCCAGAACACATACAGTGCTAGTAAGATTAAAAACTCAGTCCATCAATTCTCATTCATAGTATAGAGGTTCTTAAGCTTGTTTGTTTTGGTTTTGTTAAAAGTTTTTAATGGAGGACTACTTCAGGGGTCACTCCTGGTGGTACTTGCAGAATCATGTGGTCCTGGTGATGGAGCCAGGACATGCAAAGCGTTCACCCATCCCTTTGAACTGTCTGTCTGTCCAGCCCAGGTTCCCAAACATGTTTGCCTGACCACTTGGGGAGTGGGGAGCAGGCATCATGGTTCTTTCTTTATTTTCTTGAAATAGCATTGAATCATATAAACTTGGGGCAGATTGAATAGGATAAAATGTGATCTTATCCCTTGTCTGCCAATGCCTATGGGACAAATATTAAGTGGCACCTGAAATACTTTTAAGAAGTAAGATTTGCAAATCTCTCTGTTAGCATTTATGTGTCATTTTTAAAGCCACGTGATAATAGATGCCAAAGTCTTTTTTTTTCTTTTTGGGTCACACCCGGCGATGATCAGGAGTTACTCCTGGCAGTGCTCAGGGGACCATATGGGATGCTGGGAATCGAACCTGGGTCAGCCACGTGCAAGGCAAATGCCCTACCCGTTGTGCTATCGCTCCAGCCCCTGTGAAGTCTTAATTACTGGAACTACTGGAATGTTTCAACCTGAGAGGATTTTATCTGTTAATTTACCCTTTCTATGTGAAACGAGAGAACCCATCATTGTTCCATTTGTGAGATTCGAATACCATATTACACGGATGTAGAGCAACCGCCTTAGAGTGGAACAATCACAGTGTTTGGGTCAGTCTTATAATGACACACAGCATTTGCCTGTGTGACTCATCTGCTCCAGCTCCAGCTTTGTTTTCCCTCTCTCCCATCCCCTTTGAAAAGGTAAGCAAGTGGTTTCAGCCCCCTTTCAGTTCCAGTGTTGGACAGGGAAAATAGGGGCGGCAGAGTCCTTGCAGGCGGATAGATTCCTGGCGGACTAAATGAGAACACATGTGCATCAGAAAACAAATGGCTGGTACTTAGTTGGTACTTAACAAATATTAGTTCTTTCCCACCTTTCCTTAGCATGTCTCTGAGGTCTAATTGCTGCAGAGCATCCTAATGACAGGCATATGTCTTTGCCTTTATCTACCATCCGTTGCTTCTGAGTCAAAGACAAGGTTCTCTTCTCTGTTTCCTTGTCCCAGGGACCTTCTCGACCAGTTTTGTGTGTGTGTGTGTGTGTGTGTGTGTGTGTGTGTGTGTGTGTGTTTTGCTTTGGGCTCTTCTTATTTATTGGCCTCTGTCCCTTTTTAAGCCTTTCCCCCAGTCAGATTCTTTTTTGGGTGGGGGAAATTGCACACTTGGCTCTCTGCTCAGGGCTTGCTCCTGGCTCTGCCATCAGTCCTGAAGGGTCTCAGGGGATCATGTAGCATGCTGGGAATCAAATCTGGTTGGTCCTGTGTAAGGTAGGCGCCATACACTGCACTATCCAGCCCTACAGAACACTTCCTTCTCACTTCATTTTTCATCTTCTTCCACCACCTTTAAAGCATTCTTATTTACATGTCCGTTCTCCACTGGATGATAAATCATCAAAATACAGCAACTAAAAGGTTTCTTCTTAGTATACTACTCCTGCATATCTCTGAAGAGCAATAGCTCTTTATTGAAACAGTTCACACCCCCACACACTAACATTTAGTAGAGTGAGTTATTACAAATTAAATATGCTCATGTAATTCTCTTTCTCTTGTCAAGAATATTCGATTTGCTAGTACCCTACAAGACCCCTTATCTCTGTGTCCACACTCCTTTCTGTTCTTTTCTCTTTCCTAGGAATTAATCACTCTCATGACCACTCGTGCTTAGATTGCTTTTTTCTTGTTATTTAACTTTATGTGCATTTGTATGCATGAGAACTGCATTCTTTGCTGTGTGATGCTCCTCACACTCAGCATTGGAGTGAAACTTGGCTAGGATTTTGTGTGTAGTTTCTTAATTTTTTTTAAGGTGTAGCATTATCTTATATGACCAGGCACTTCAGGTTTAGTCTTATACTTCCAGTTTCCAATTCATTTTACTGTTGGTGTACAATTGGGTTATTTCCAGTTATTTGACAGTTAAAATAATGATGCAGGAGCCAGAGATGTAGTGCATGGATAGGGTCCTTGCCTTGTATGCACACAACCCAGATTCAATCCTCAGCAACAAATATGTCTCCTGAGCCAGCCACAAGTAAGACCTTAGCACAGCTGGGATCCTGGCCTGCCTCCTTTCTCCTCCTGCAATGACGCTTGAGCTTGTGTGTGTGTGTGTGTGTGTGTGTGTGTGTGTTTGCACATGCCCAGACTTATGCCTTCTTCCATTTTAAAATGGAACTTACAGTTTTGTATGATATCAGATTCTTAAAGTTGCTAGTCTTATTCAGATGCATGAGACTTTTTAAGTATATGTATTTTTAAATTTTGGTTTTCTTTATTAAGGCATCGTGATTTACAAAGTTGTTCATAATAGACTTTTCTCTATTCTTTTTGTATCCTGGAGTATTACTCTTCAAGACGTAGTAAAATTTATTTCTCTGTGTGATTATTATCAGTGTGCAATCTTATCAATTTGGGAAATTTATACATACAAATGGATGTATCTATAGGAAATGAGTATTTAATAAATGCACTGTATATCACGGAATATTCTTGTGTATAATGGAAATAATTTTGCAGACACTGAGAGTGCTAGCTTTGGTTTTACTGACTGCTGTGGCATTATTAAAACCTTACTTTAAAGTGTGCTGCTTTTTTGTGGGGGGGGGGATAACACCTGGTGATGCACAGGGGTTACTCCTGGTTCATGCACTCAGGAATTACTCCTGGCAGTGCTCGGGGAACCATATAGGATTCTGGGTATAAAACCCGATTCGACTATGTGCAAGGTAAATGCCCTACCTGCTGTACTATCACTCCAGTCCCGAGTGTGCTTCTTTTAAGGAAACTTTACTTTATAAATTTGATCCAAAAATACTTTAATGTGTAAAGTTATGTGTAAAAATATTTAACGTGTAAAGTTATATAGACACATATGAACATACATGCGTAAAGTAAGATAGACATATATGAACCCAAATCAAATCATTATAATTGTGAGTCTCAATTAAAATTATTAATCTTTTTACATTATTACTCTTACTGAGATTTCCAAGCCTGCTCAGATTGGGGTTGGACCTCTTCCACCCAGACCCCCAGTTTTCCAGTAGCTTGGCAAACACACCCACAAATTGCCCCCAGCGCCATGTAATCTCATCAATGGCCAATATTCAGGGACTATAAAACAAAGCTCCCAGAAGAGAGAGGCACAGTTTTTCCTGGAGCAACCTCTTAAACTCTAGCCCCTTGATGTACCTCCTCTCAGCGAGCCCAGCAAGCTACCAAGAGTATCCCGCCTGTACGGCAGAGCCTGGCAAGCTACTCGTGGTGTTTTTGATATGCCAGAAACAGTAACAGTAATGGGCCTCATTCTCCTGAACCTGAAAGAGCCCCCTGACATGCCGTTGGTCTATGGTAGCACGCAACAGGGATGAATGGAGTCGTTATGGGCGCCTGCTCGAGCAAATCAATGATCAACGGGATGACAAGTGACAAGTGACATTATTACTATTACTTATTATTTATTCCTTTAATGGGATGGATTTGGAGCTATGATACTGGATTTATTTTCAGTGTCAGAGAAGACAAAATTAATGTTTTGATTTCCTGTATGTCTTGATTTGTTATTATATTGCTGAAACAAATTTAGCATTATCCTAGCTTGTGTGCTCTTGACTCTGGCTGTCTAATTATCAGAGCATTCAGGCATTCCTTGAAAGGATTGGCAGTGTACAGAGATAGCTATGTCTGCTCACTTCCATCTGTCTGTACAAACTTTTGTGAGTGCCTCCTCTGTAGTAGACTTGTTCACCAGGAGGGCTATGTAGCATCATTCAGCTGTTTGAAAACGTGTATGTTCCCTCCCTCAATATGCTATTCCATTTTCCTCCCGTAATCATTATCACAAAGTGCCACGACTAACGATAGATGCATAATCCACCCTCAGACATCTTGCATGGGGTGAAAGCTTGAGAATTACTGATAACATGTAGAAATTTGAATATATTAGAATAAATCAATATTTTGACAGCCACACAGATGAATAGATATTAATATTTTGAATGAGCCTAATAGTAGTATGTTTATGGTTAATAGTGATATTTATGAAGTCCTGCACAATGTAATGGGGTTGCCTAAAATACACAGTTACAATGGTTAGTGGTAAGTACATTAAAAGGAAATATGTAACTTTCAACAATGATAATATAATAGACTGACTTTTCCTTGGAGGAATTGTTGAGGGATTTGTAGACATGAGTCCATTTAGAGGATCACTTAATGTGGTAACTTAGTGATGTGCTAGGTGTTCTGAAACAAATAGAAACGTTGCAGTAATCCAGTATCTAAGAAAATTCAGATTATTCTATTTTGGCTTTGCACAAATATGGCCTTCAGGTTATTATAGTAGTCTTTGTAAAAGTATCCACAAGATTGTTTTCTTTTATATGTTTCTTCAAATGCTTTTATTTTTATTCCCATGAATATAGTTCTCAAATCTGCTTCAGTATAACACAAAGAAATGTTATGGAAAATCAAGAGTTGTGCTAAGATTTTAGACTTGTTTAGACTCAACTCTTCCCAAATGGTAGATCTGTGATCTAGACAAGTAATTTAAGTTTTCTAAATCTTAGCTATTTCTCCTGAAATAAATGTTTAATAGTGTTTGGGAGACAACATAGCACTTAGACCTGGCCCATACCTGGGTTCAGTCCCTAGTACTGTGTGGTCCCTTGAACATCTCTGGGTTCAGCCCTGGAGGACCCCATTGCACTGTGGTGTAGCCCAAGTAATTTCTTGAACTATCTGACCTAAGACTTTACTGTTGAGTCATTGGTGGAAGTCCCCAGACATTCTGAGCACTGCTTTGCTGCCTCTCCTGCCAGAAAGTATGGGTAATAATTAGAATCATATTGGAAATGTTAATAAAAATGAAAATGAAATGAGACAATCTACTCCTGGCACAGTGCCTGCTTCATAATAATGATAACATTCTAATTTTTATTAACTAAGAGGCCATCATACACATCAGCATTCAAGATATAAGTCTAAAATTATCTAGTTCTTTTGATTTCTTTCAACATTCAATTAAATTTTGAAGGGACTATTTGTAAAACACCTGAGTCTGGATTTATATTATATTTTTTATATATTCTGTTTTGACAGGTGTCCACAACAAGACTGACAGAGAAAAGAGTAGTAATTGGGGTGCAGGTGGTTAAGATTTTTCCTAAAGATGTGTGTGTGTCTGTGTTTAAAGAGATTCTTATATTTATATTGAACTTTAACGTGAAGGTGGACTGGATTTGTTATCCAAAAATATTGAATGAGTGTGGTAATTTCTGTCCTAATACTCCAACTCCATAGATAGGTATCAAATTCCTTTTATTTCTCTTTAGGTGAATATATAAAGGAATTGGGACCCACAGTAGCCTGGAATTGGGGTCATCATTCTCACACTTGATCCCATTGTAACCCATCACTGCCATGTCGGCTTTGTGTTTAAAATCCCCCTTCTTCAGATTTCCTTCAGCATTCATCTAGATTACTTTTGTTCTATTACTATTTACTTTTAAACTTTGAGTTTAATTTCTCTGGGGTATGAGCATAATGCAGTGAGATAAAACAGAACCCTAAAATCTGTAATGCTAGATCCTGAGATCTGCAGTGGGTGTATATACCAGGCCACTCCAGGTACCCGTCATTTCTCTGTATCTTGTGGAAATAATGGACAAGGTTCTGCTGCTCTGTTACAAATGGGAAGTCGTCGACTGTTCACTCTAGATCTGTACTTAGTGATGTGGCCCAGACCTTCTGTTCTGTATTATGGGTCTAGGTGAATACTGAGGCAGAGACTGAATAGGATTGTGAGAAATGGAGTTTGTTTATAAACAGAGAGAAGAACGTGGACTACTCTTACTGTTTTAGATTACTGCAGGTGTTATAGGACTATGGATTATAACCATTTCAGTGGTAGGGCTCTCAGACTGTACCACAGTTCTCTCCATCTCAATAAATTATACTTTACTAAATTCTTTGCCATTTCTCAATTCTAACATAATTTTAATCAGAAAAATGTTATTGTCAAATAAAAAGGTAAAGGTAAAGGCCCTCCCGTTGATCATCGATTTGCTCGAGTGGACCCAGTAACGTCTCCGTTGTAGACTTTGTTGTTACCGTGTTTGGCATATCGAATACGTCACTGGGAGCTTGCTAGGCTCTGCTGTGCGGGCGAGATACTCTTGGTAGCTTAATAAGTCAGATTTAGTATACATGTTGCAGTGTTTCCAGCTGACAACTATGGCAGCATTAGAAAGAGCAGTGGCCCCAAATAGTCCCCTTTTATACAGCACTGTCTGTTATATTGTATTTCTCACAGATAATATTCTCTCTGTTGGGTTTATGTATGTGTTCTTTGGACATTTGAATCATACATGTTTACTTTTTGCTTTTTTCCCACTCAGTTCTATCATGGCATTATCTTTTGCTGTGACATTTTATAACTGGATTCTAGGGTCTGGAGTGATAATATAGAAAATAAGGTGCTTTCTCAGCATGTGGCTGACTCAAGTTTGAACCTGGGTACCACTTAATGACCCCTTGAGCCCGTTAGAAAAGATTCCTGAGCACCGAGTAAGGAGAAAGCTCTGAACACAGCTGGGTGTGGCCCCCAAACCAAAATAAGTAAATAAATATCCCTCCCCACCATGGGCGCGCGCGCGCGCACACACACACACACACACACACACACACACACACAACACAACTGTATTATACATTTTTTAAAATTATTATTATAATGGTGCCTAGTTTTTAATGTTGATAACAGTGCTATGAAGTGAACAGAAATGGCACACTTCAGATCAAAGCTTCTTTATTTCCTTCCTAAATTCATGAAGGAATACTCGTGCATAAGTTTTAAAATGAGTAGTTTTCACCTGTGCAAATTATTGCCTAAGCAGCATACACTGATGTTTTCTGCAGAACATTTGTTTTTGGTCACTGACATCTTATGACTTAAAACCAAATAATTAGGGAAACCTCTGATCTAAATTGAACAGACTCTTTATTCTGCAACTCCTAGGACTCTTAAAATTGTGATCATTACTGTATATCGTTCATCTGTACAGAAGTTATGAAGTGTAGTTTCTACTAGACTTAATGTGACTAATAAACCACCTTACATGTCTTTATTTTTAAGCTGTGATAGCATGGAAAAAATCATGAAGAAATTACTTATTCTTTGTACTTCTTTGCCATAGTAAAATCTGTGCTAGAATTTAGCTACCTAAGTAGTATGGCTTATAATACAGGTTTTAAAAAATGAAATGTTCTGGTAGTTGAAGATTTCTAGTCTGTTCGATAGCACAGCAGGTAGGGTGTCTGCCTTGCACGTGGCTGGCCCGAGGTCGATTCCTCCGCCCCTCTTGAAGAGCTCGGCAAGCTACCGAGAGTATCTCGCCCGCATGGCAGAGCCTGGCAAGCTACCTGTGATGTATTCAATATGCCAAAAACAGTAACAACAAGTCTCACAATTTGTTGTGAGACGTTACTGTTGTTTGCCCAAGCAAATCGATGAACAATGGGCGGACAGTGACAGTGACTGTGAAAATCATGAAAAGCTTCCATATCTACTTCACCTTTTTTTCTTGCATAAGACTTTTTTCCTTACACTCAGAAAAAGGTGGTTTACCTCTTCTACTCTCAGGACTTTTCAAGTAGAAGCTTTTAAAAAAAAATTATTATTTTTTTTAAAAAAATGCAATGTACTTGTTTATATCAGAAGGGAAAATTATGCTGTTTGTTACTTTCATCTCAGCGCTATGTTGGTATCAAACAAAATTTTGTATTTTTAGTGTCACATGTAAGAAAGATTTACGTTAGTACTGTTCATGAACTTAAATGAACTTTAAAAAGATCAGGAACTAGAGATGTAGTATAGGAGTCAAGGGGTTTATCCCATATAAGCCAACTTATGAACCAGACCAACTCTGTCTGGTTTAGTTGTTAGAGTTTTATGGTCCCTGAGCATCTGTGGCTGCAGGAAGCCTCAGCCCCCCAGCATTGCCAGGTGTCACCTGGAGGCCCTCTCCAGCACCGTGGGGCCAAGGAAGGCACATTCTCTGGTTCCCATGTCAGTCAGCTAGCCAGTTGGCCAGAAATTGCTGTGAAAGACCTCTAGTGCCTCTCAAATACTCCAGAGTATCCCAAATAATTACAGAACAAAATTTCTTGCTTTATAGAATGTCTGTACTCAGATCCTCTGAACTTACATCTCCTTTTCATTGCTTTTGTATATTTGCTCATGGCATATTTCTGTCTTACCTGTCTGAGACACATTACAGGTCCTTAGATGAGCGATGCCTTTAAGGCTGCTTCCTCTAACACCATAGAGGTGAACACAGTGATTTCTCACTTATTGGTGTCAAGAGTCATCATAAATGGCACAATTCACCCTTTGCTTGGAAAATTTAGATGAGATTTAACATTTACGTACATTATGTGTTTTATACATATGTATATATTCGACATACCATGTATGTCGATATAAACAGCATATATGCATATTTTTGTGTGTATATGTTCCCCTATGCACTTACATTTCTTTTAATCTTGTGTTTTTGGTAATTCTTAAAAACTAAAAGCAATAAGAACTTTGCATAGTACATTTAATTTTGCACAAAGCAATTTTGTTGAATCTTATGGCTTATTTTTATTAGGTTTACTATACTGTATATATATGTGTGTGTTAATATAGCAAAGGGATTTGCAGAGATTGATTTAGAATTCTTATAGACACTGTGACAGCTGTTCTGTCCTGGATTAAGTTAATAATTGAGATTTTTCTATTCAAAATCAGAAAGATAAATAGACAAAGCAACAGCGATGAAATTAAACTACTTTTAATAAACAAAGAAATTTTGGGGCATGTGGTAGAAAAGAAAAGTCAAAGGCTTTCTACCAAGAATGATATTCATTATTTTTGTTAACAGTGAAAATGTAATTTACATACAAATAAAATGTCAATTCACATTATAACCATCAAGATAATAGATGCACTTATACTTTTCCATGAGCTGTTCTTTTTGAACTTAAGTGCTGTGTTTGGCTCCCTGCCCAGGGACCAGTTGAAATGCTCTAAATTTTAGAAAGGAGTAAGGGAAGAAGTTGTGCCTGCTCCATACACGTATGCAAAGTCAAATTGGCCTGTGTGAATCAGCAGTTGTCATAGTAGATTGTTTTTTGGGTTTTTTTTTTGTTCTTTTGTTCTTTGAGATGAAAACAAAGAAAAATGACATATGTATGGGGAAGCACATGGTAACGTTTCTGAATTTGTTTAGTGAAATTGGGATGTTATTCAAATCAGAGTTTTTAATATATTTGCCTCCCACTTATGAAAGGGAAACCAATCAATTTCCCTTTCCTTTTGATAATCGCAATAGATTTGCTGTATTTTTGTTGTCCTATTTAGTGGAATAGGTGCATGCTTCTTATTTTTGGCAGCTATGCTCCCCGGTTTCACTTCAATTTCTGTCATACAGACTGTAAATACAAAACTTAATTTTGTAATTTTCTTATGGAAGCAAAGATTCTATAAAATTATCTATGATATATATGAAGACTCGTTTTGGCAAATATGACTTTATTTACTTCCCAGACTATCTTTCTTTACCTAGGCTAGTACATTTGAAATTAGATCTTTAAAATATAGAAAGCACAGCATGGTGAAATAAAAGCCTAATAAAGTCTGTTTGGGCCGGCATCAGAATTCTTTGTAATTGGATATCTAAATAATGTGCATTTTATCTCAGAGAGGCTTTGGTTAGTTCTAGTGTCCAGATGACTATTAATGGGCTTTGTGCTCTGAAGCATATGTTAATAGAAGTGATCATTTTGGATTAATTTGATGTGAATTAATAAGAGATTTATGTGATGGGAGTTGTTTGAAGGTGATGACATTTAAATCTCAACAGGATTTAAGATGTCCAAAAATACCTTTAAAGATTCAGGAATAATCAATTCAGAGAGCAAATTAAATAGACATGGATAGCAAAGAACAGACTCTGACATCAGGTTTACAAAGTTTGAAGCAGTTTATAAAAAAAGCAATCTACCATTCAAGTGTTGCCTTGGAATCCGAAGACATAGAAAATATTTAAACTCCTTCAGTGATTCTTGGGTTTGTGAATTGGATAAACAATGTTCTCTTGCATTTTATAGTTCACTTAAGCAATCTGATTTTGATCTGTATATATGGAGTAGACAGGATTCAACTTTTTTTCCTAAAACAATGAGCAAACGCATATGTTCTTTAAAATCTGAACTTTATATGTAGTTCATATGGAAGCTATCTAGTTTGCTATAGGCCCCAAGCTTGACCTTTCTTTTATTTTGCTATCTCACTTAATTCTTTACATTTTTTTGTGGGGGTCTTTTGATCAAAGGAAACAATTTACTATTCTTTCATTCTTAATTCTTAAAATAAAAGTAACATCAGATGTGTAATTAATTACTTAGTACTCTTAGGTTGGTGTTGCAAACAAGTATTGAAGAAACACACATGAAGGAGAAAACTCTCATGTCTTTTTGTGTTAAGCTTTGATTTCAAAGATTTGAAAGTTTTATTATCTGGAAAAAAATAAGAAAATGTTATATTTTATACATTATGATAAAAACTGCTACTTAGAAACATTCATATTCAGCAGAATTTGAGATGGAGGTCAAATTACACAATCTTGTATATATATTATAGATGGGAAAGTGGGAGAGAGGGAGAGGAAGAGTGGACAAAAGAGAGAGGAAGGGAGAGAAGAAAATATGCTGAATAAAGCAAGTGAGAGAATGAATTCACAAATAGAAATGCAACTAGTTGGATTGATATTTGGGGAAAGATTCACAAAAGTTTTAATTTGCTTTGAGAAACAGGTATTTTGTATAATTTTTTTACTCTTTAAAAAGATCCTTTCTGGGGCTTGTGTGATAGTACAGTGGTTAGGGTGCTTGCCTTGCCTGAGGCTGACTTGTATTCTATCCCTGGCATACCATATGGTCCCCCAAGCACCGCTAAGGGTAATTCCTGAGTTCGTTGCTTGCTAGGTGTGACTCCAAAACAAAACAAACAAAATCCTTTCTTGTCTTAATAAAGGTAATAACACTGAAGTCATTTTCTGAATGTATTTATACTATAGCTGATGCTGCATTTACGTTTATTGAATGAAAGAGTGTTGGAGGAAAAGAATTGTTGGCATCAGTCATATTTGCACCATTCTTCTTTTTGTTTGTTTTTGTCTTTTGGGGTCACATCTCTTGAAGCTCAGGGATTATTCCTGGCTCTGCATTCAGGAATTACTCTCGGCAGTGCTCAGAGGACTCTGTGGGATGCTGGGAATCCAACCAACATTGACCATTTGCAAGAGATACACCCTATCCGCTGCTCTATTATCACTCTGACCCAGCACCCTTTGTTCATAGTATAATTCTTTAAATTCTTCACAGAAAATTGTATAAAGATTTTTTTCTCAGGTATTAAAGTGTCTAGAATCATTATTGAGCCACAGAGGGAATGGATTCTTTAAAAATAATTTTTTCTAACTCCCTCAGTATAGGATAAGAACGGAGGCTCAAAGAAGTGAGATGACATGCTTGATTACATAGCATAGTGATTTGATTATGGTTCGTACAGTGAATGATTATTGTACTAGTTCTCCCCATTGTACCATTCTTTTTTTTTCACTGTACTATTCTTGATGTTTACTTAGGGTCAAGATGCAGCAAGATGCATAGAATGTTCTTAAATTTAAGGACTTCATCTTTTGAAAATAAATTCTAGTTCTTACCTGCATTGGGTGGGTATGTTATTAACTCTTTTAAAATTGCTGGGTCAGGTGCCAGAGAGATAGTGCAGTGAGTAAGACCTTGAGTGCTGTTGACCTGAGTTCAGTTCCTGGTAACCCCTATGGTCACCTGAGCACAGCTGGGTGTGACCCAAATGTAGAAGAAATTGCTGAGATAGTTGATTTCTTTGCTCAAGTAACTGTCTTGATTTTTTATTCTAAGATTATTTGGAGCAAATGTAGTATATGTATGTCTATTATATATGTATTATATATGTATATATGCATATACATGTGTCTGTATGTCTATATGCATGTATATGAAAATAAACTAAATGGTAGTTTACAAAATCAGGCTAATATGATACTCATTTCTTTTTCTGTAAAGGTGCCATTCTGAGAATGAGTTACTGTCTAATGTATAAATTTTTTTTTATTCTTAAGTGTGATAATCATTGAGGCAAAGCAGGTAGTAGAATTAAATTTTAAGACCTATCAGATTTTTGAATCTTTCAGATTCAATTTTTAATTTAGATGGAAATGATTAAAGAGTAGAAATGTAGAATTTTACAGATGAGAAGTGTCTTATATTTCAATAATGAAAACTAATACAAAGAGACCATTTGTAGGAAGCTAAATATATTTTAACCTGATTAAATATCTTGGCAGAGAATAGGCATTCATATTGCTATATCCGCTGAAGAAGGAGCATATGTATATTTGTAGAGCTAGAGCTCTGCATGGAAGAAGTGTGGCTCCCTAGTATCTACCCCTTCACCTCTAGTTCAGTTTTTGTTTTCTCACAAGTAAAGGATTGAAGTTAAAAATTTGGAGCTTGTTACTCTTGTTTAGATTCTGAATCTCCGTTTTGTCCAATTCCTTAGAGCTCACTTACCTAAAATGGTTGTTTATGCAGTGCAAGAAATGATCCTTAACAGCATCTCAAAAGAAATGCATTTTACTCATCCTCACCCACAAAATAAAATAAAAATAAAAATGGTTGTTCATCTTGGACATACCTGTAACTGAATTGGGAACATTTTTTCTTGTGGTCAGCATGAGGAATATTGCTATATAGTAGAAAAAAGTTTAAAATAGAGTTGCCCAAATTAATTCCTAAGGGTTATTGATGTTTTTAAATGTATAAATAATGTAGTGGATTAAATATAACCTCATTTCTATTAGGACTGCCAATGCATTATTCACCTTTATTTCCTTCAGAGATAATGTTTTAAAAGTTGCTATAATGGTGGCTTAATTTTGGTTTAATCACAATTTTGCAAGCTTCTTTAGCAAGCTTTTAAAAATAGGAAAGTACTGGTATTAGCTGCAAGGTAGCACATGCTATAGTATTGCAGAGTTCTATAAACTGTTGGCAAGGCTTCTGTAGGTCTGATGGAAAACTCTTGAGGGCATAGCAGTGGGTTTTGCTCAGCACACTGAGGCACTATATTAAAGAGACTGCCCATGGGTGCCTCTTCTTGTCTTACCTATGGATGGGCATTCTGAGCTATTGTGTTTTGGATCTTTTTCCAGATCCTGTCCCATCAAGAGCATTTCCCCATCCAGTGTGTATAAATATTACAGTTTTTTAAGGGTTAAGGGATATTGGAAATTAAATAGTTACACCAAGTCTGTCATTAAAAAAAGACTTAGATAATCTTCACTATCGTGTTCTTCCCTCTTCTGCTGCTTCATAACGAGTGGGAGAAAATCTTGCTCATGGTCTGTTCACACTTTTATCATGTTTCTGTCAAGCATGCCACAGTGCTGGATAGTCATGTACTGTAGGTATGATCCCTTAAGGTGTGTTTACATCATTTAGGAAGGAAAATATTTTTTGTTTTGTTTTGCAGATGTACAGATCAGCTCTCAAAATGTCTTCTGTGTCTTCCGAGCATCTCCTAAGACAATTGCATTAGCCTCCTGCTAGTTGACTAATAGAATTAATAATTGTAAAAAGCACTCTAAAGCCACATGCCTTATGAAGTCAATGCTGGGTATGATTTTACAAGTATGTGATCTATTTTTTCAAGTGAAAATGTTAACTGGGAAAGTTCTTGGCACACAGGAAAACATCATGCAATCTGTTATTTGTCTTAAAGATAATAATTTGAGGGTGGCTATAGTCTTATAATATCTAACTTATGACTTGTTAGGGGAGTTTCTTTAACTTAGAAGTAGTGCATATGTGCTTATATTTACATAATATGTCATTCTGAAAAATTACGATGATATAATTCCAGTAAAATTATTTTTTCTTTAACTACTTCAAAGTATAGTCAACTAAATTACCCATGATTTTTTTTCAAAAAGCAACTAAAAAGAACATGTCTCTTCCCCCTACAATAAAAATAAAACCCAAATGACCTTTCTGATTCTTCTTTGAAGTTTTAGAAGTTTAGCATTCTTTGCAATGTATATTATTAAGGGCTTTATTCAGCATAAAGAGTCAGTGAGTCATATAGTTCTTGAGATCTGTTCTTGAGTGAAAGAAGGAACTGGGTTTTGGAAAGATGCTAATTTAATTAATGTATTATCTCTCAATCTCTGCGAAAGTTGGTTGAATAGTTTTAACACTATGACCTATTACTTTTCTTCCTGAAAATGATGAATTAGCAAGATCCTTTTTTGTTTCGAATTTCATATTTTTATTATGAAAATTTATAGCTGTCTACATTTACTTTATTTTATCTCAGCACCACTGCTATGTAAAACATTGCCAGCCACCTTGGCATTAATACATTGGTGCAGAAAATTTTGTTTTTATCTTAATAGTAGGATAATTCGAGTTAATTCAATTATTTCACTCTCATTTCTTCAGAAATCAAACCTTGCATATATAGTTTTATCTTTATTGTAACCATATTGTATGTTTGTGTGTCATTATTAAATTGTAAGGAGAAAATATTAAAGTACAAACGATATCATTATTCAGGATTTGTCCAGTGAAAGATTATGTGATAGTAGTTACTAAAGAAGACACTTTACTTAATTGAGTGTTCTTGTAGAATGTAGAAAGTAGAATATTCTAGTTTATAGGCCAGGTTAAAACAGTGCTAATTTTAGTATAATTCATATTTAAAATGGTAACTGATCTGTTCAGCTTCTCTTTTGTTTTTTTATTTTGTTCTAGTTCTTTCTTTTTCCTAGCCATATACTAGTAGGATTAACTTTTAGTCGTCTGTGTGTTGGTACAAGCTTCCAAGTTATGTCACTCTTAACAGAGAACTAGAGCTCTTCTAAAAGGTTGACATCAACCATAAGGCAGAGATGCAAACATTAAAATAATAGTCCCCTTGAGGTTAATTCTTAAATGGTGATTCCTAAGTTTAAATTTAGGGGCTTTGGTAGTTAGTATCTCCAAGATAAGGCCATTTTCCTTCTTGCTCTAGCAGCTGGGCAGGTTGACATTGTCCTGTGCTCATCATTTTCTCTTGACCCTGGTGTCCTTCATCCCATTTGGGTTCTTGTGGATGTTATTGCAAGAGAGGAGTTTGATAGATAGAAATTATTGGCTAATATGATTGTTATGTAATGAACACAGTGGACTTTCTTCAGTACAGATAGACCATTTAAGACAAAATTCAGTGCTGTGAATTTTCAGCTTGTAAATGATTCCTTGTGTGCTAAACTAGTATATCATCTTAGTTCAGTGATTCACATTGTAAAAATTTTGCCTGATCGGATTTCCACAACGACGGTCCACCCATATATCCAAAGTCAGTGTGGTTCCAACACTTGTGAAAAAAAATCATAGATGAAAAGATGACTAATGCAGGTTATTTACTTGGATTTCTCATGACATTTTGGATAATTGTGGTGGAACTCACTTGGTTCAGTCTTTCTGAGGCAGAGTAAAGGAGGCTTGTTTTCTTAGTTGCAGGCAGATATTTTTTCATGAGATGTTTGGAGTGACCACTTATATAGCACTTACGAAGTTTTTCGACTGGAAGATTAAATAGCAAAAGTCTCGGAAATTCAGTTCTTCACTAGCCTTTGTAAATGAATTATTTTATTGACATGAAATCAGTAGTTTCATGTTTGGGGAGGAGGTGCATACCTATTGGTGCTCTGGGCTATTCTCAAATACTCCTGACTCTGTATTTGAGAATAATTTCTGGGGTAACCAGAAAATGGTGCCGGGGATTGAACCCAGGTTAGCACCCATACCAGGCAAGTTCCTTACTCGCTGGACTATCTCTCCATCCCCCACCACTGGTTCCTTATCTCTTCATAGCCTTAGAGTTCTGACTCATTAGTCTATAGTGGAAGAATTTTTCACAATCTCCCTTTTTGAACGCTGATGTCACCTCAGAATCTCAGTTGAAGTATCATAGAAAGGTGAACAGTAGGAAATGGCTAATGTTTTGCCAATTTGAGCTACAAAATGATGATATCATGTGGATTCAATATAATGGTACACTTTAGTCAACTTCCTATCTGTTCCCCTACAGTGAAATTGGTGCTATTTCTACCAGGTTGTCCGGTAGAAACCAGAGCTTACATTCACCACCATGATGGATGGAGTCCTAGAAACTCTTGATCTCAGTCACCATGAGGTGTTCCAGGTCCTCTTCCAAACTTACAGTGAAGCCATTACCTGGGGCTTCAAGAAATATGTCTGTAGAACAGAAAATAAACGTTTGTCTTGTCCATTTCTGAAAATGTTGGGGCAGTTTCTACTCCATTAAAAACATGCTATTTTTGTGTTTCTGATTATGAGATTGTATATTTGGAACAATGTTTATGTCTTAGTTGTAGTGTATAACAATATTGATTTCTAACTTATATCATTTTTATACCTATGTATATATTGTGTAGATGAGCATGTGATGCACATTTTAGACACATATCTATATCTATTTATATGAACATTACATAACATTAGCAGCAAGCTGAGTATATAAGCAGGTATACATATGCACAATAATTGAAAAAGACATTGAAGAAAATATTATACTTGGCAGCAAAGACTAACTAATACAGAGGATAGAACTAGTAATAGTGAATCCCTCAGTGCTCATAAAACTGCTTGAAAATGATGGTGCTCTATGACATCACTAATTCTAAATGTAATTGTTTGCTTTAGTTTCAACTCCCTGCTATTTTTAAAATGCAGTTTCCCTCCCCACAGAGGAAGTTTTTAATGTACCTTAAAAATCCTTGAATAGAATAAGTAAAATGTTCTAGATTCCATGACATGTCTGCAATCTTTAAATAACCCTGTATCTTCCTGTGCCTTGTGTTTTTGCAGATATGGTCCGGAAAAAGAACCCCCCTCTGAGAAACGTTGCTAGTGAAGGCGAGGGCCAGACCCTGGAGCCTCTAGGTACAGAAAGCAAGGTATCTGGAAAGAACAAAGAATTTCCTGCAGATCAGATGTCAGAAAATACGGATCAGAGTGATGCTGCAGAGCTAAATAATAAGGAGGAACATAGCTTGCATGGCCAAGATCCATCGTCAAGCAGTAAGAAGGACTTAAAAAGCTCTGTCCTGAGTGAGAAGGCTGGCTTCAATTATGAAAGCCCCAGTAAGGGCGGAAACCTTCCCTCCTTCCCACATGATGAGGTGACAGAGAGAAATATGTTGGCTTTCTCATCTCCAGCTGCTGGGGGAGTCTGTGAGCCCTTGAAGTCTCCTCAAAGAGCAGAGACAGATGACCCTCAAGATATGGCCTGTACCCCATCCGGGGACTCGTTGGAGACAAAGGAAGATCAGAAGATGTCACCAAAAGCTACCGAGGAAACAGGGCAAGTGCAGAGTGGTCAAGCCAATTGTCAAGGCTCCAGCCCCATTTCAGTGGCCTCAAAAAACCCACAAGTGCCTTCAGATGGGGGTGTAAGACTGAATAAATCCAAAACCGACGTACTGGTCAATGACAACCCAGACCCGGCACCTCTGTCTCCAGAGCTTCAGGACTTTAAATGCAATATCTGTGGATATGGTTACTATGGCAACGACCCCACAGATCTGATCAAGCACTTCCGAAAGTATCACTTAGGACTGCATAACCGCACCAGGCAGGATGCTGAACTGGACAGCAAAATCTTGGCCCTTCATAACATGGTGCAGTTCAGCCATTCCAAAGACTTCCAGAAGGTGAACCGTTCTGTGCTTTCTGGTGTGTTGCAGGACATCAATTCTTCAAGGCCTGTTTTACTAAATGGGACCTACGATGTACAGGTTTGTGTCTGTATTGTAATGGTTTCTTTGCACAGAAAATGGTGCTTGTAAAGAAAGGGGAATTTTTAGCACACGAGTTAAAATAAAATTCCCAATAACGAAGTGGTAGCCTGCTAAGCAAAAGAGCTGGTAACCCACCAAGCCTCTCTCTCCCAAATGTGCATTCAGAGCCAATCTTTATGTAGCCTCTCATCAGGGAAAATAACCCCATTATTTCTCTATTTCTCTTAAGTTGGGGAGGGTCTTTTGTGGAATTAGTTTGAATTAATACTTCTGGACCTATTTCAGGGTAAACTGATTTTCTCCCAGTCTCTCGAAAATGATAGCAATCTTGATTATTTTACATTATAAGTCTTTATGCTTTGACTCATTTTAGATTATAAAGCTTTTGATACAGTTTTTCTTCATGGAGGGTTTTTCATGAATCTTGGGTAAGGATTTGATTTCATACTCAGTTGGATGTTAGAATGGATAAGATTCGGGTCATAATGATCATCCGAGATACACTTCTGAAAGGACAGTATAATTATGAAACGGTGGAAATATGATTTTACGTTGATTCAAAAGAAGTTCATGTGATTGTAAGTATTAAGGGCATTAGAATAACCTTGGTATGTGTGCCAAGCAAACATCTTTTTCTGAGTTTCAGGGAAGTAGTAATGGGGCATGACAGCATTTAGTATTAATTGAGATTTCTACTTTTATTAAGACTGAAATCCATTTTTCATCTACTTTTTGGTCTTTAGTGTATGACACGTGAATTTAAAGCAACAATAAATAACATTTCAGGTAGAGTGAAATGTAGAATTGAGTGTAAAAAAATAATTTATTTCATTTTAGCACAGTTGAAACTCACAGTCAGTTTGAGAAAGTATTTCTTTTTCTTTTCTGTTACAGTTCATAAGTTTTTATTGTATCTATGAGGCAAGAGGATTTCAAAACATATTAAGTTCAACATTAGCTTTCTTTAGGAGTGATTAGAAGTACGAGGGAACTAATGAAATCACATCACACTTATTTGACCCACTAAATTGCTTAAAATATAAGTCATTTTTAGCAACTCAATAGGCACAGAACATTTGTTCTGCATCTCTCTGTTGACCTAGTGCCAATTAAGAAAGGCAGGCAAATGGGTTATAAATAACAGGTAGTAAAGGCATTTAGCAAAAGAATCTGGAGAGAAATTTTTAAAGTCCTTTCTATGTCAGAATGGCAATCTTACCGCTTTAAGAGAGATACAAAGAAGAACTCTTAAAAAGCCGATTTCATCTTTGTGGAGCGCTCTTAAAAATTCCATCTTACTTTGTGACTTTCCACAAATAGAATTATTTCTGTGGAGCAGCAAATTAAGCCAACATAGTTATTATGCATGAAAGCTACATGCTTTGAACTGCTGTCTTATTAAAGATCATTTCTCTGTCTTATGTCAGATTCACTCTGCTGTCAAACTCTGATTGGAAAGCAAATACGTGTTTTAGATAAAAGGTTTAGAAGTGAATAATGTCAGTATGTGAAATGGTGTTTTATAATTAGCAAGTAATATGATGTTAATACCTGGATTTCCGGCAAGAGTTTCAGTTTGTTCACTCTGGGGACGACTTCTGAGGGAAGCTGATGTGGGCTGTCAGGAGAGCTCTAAAACCAAGATTACCAAGGCCTAGAGTTGGGAAGAATTCAGATTTTTTAAACACAGCACCGTTTCCCCCAAACAGTTATTTGTTAGGTTCTTAGTTATTTATAGTAAAGTTTATGTTGGGGTAGAACGAGCTGGACACTTTTCCTGGGCAGTGATTTGAGAAATAAAACAGATGTGTGAGCTATCTGAGTTTGAACTAATAGAACTAGAAATAAAACAGCTGATCCTTGGCGATGTTGTCCACTAAATCCTTGCAAGTGCACATAGTAAAGACGAAAAAAAATGGTAAGAAAAAGGACGGAAGATCATCTTCAGATCCGTTCTTTTTTTTTTTTCCCAAAGAGAAATCATAGAGCTAAAAATAGGAAAAAAGCAATCTGTGGGAAAAGTGGGTGATTAGTTCAAAGAAACAATTGTATTTAGAAACGAGTCTAAAGCTGGTTAACTTCCTTCCACTTTCGGAGAGAGCACAAATACTCCTTAGGCCAAATGCTAATCTTGACTATTTTGCGCGTCTATCAGATGTTGATCCAGAAACATTGCTGAATATAAGTCACTATTATTTTTATGTTAAAATGATAGGGAGAAGCTCCCGACGTGTAACCGAATAAAAAGCACATCTGAACTCCCCTCTTGCAGCCACACTTGTTTGTGTGACTGAAATGCACAGCTCTTTGAGCAGCTCTTCCCCTGCCACTTGAGCTATGTGGAGACTAAGAGCTGGGGGAGAAAAATTGCAGTTCCTGAATAAATTCTTTGATGCAGTTGTGTCAGAAATTCATAGCAAGTTAATGGCTTGCGTGGAATCTGATAAAAGATGTTGATAAATAAGGGTATTTCAGACAAACGATCATCAGTTTCAGGAATTATTTATATAACTATAAGTTAATTGAAGTAATAGATGAGCAATTCATTAATCTTTTTCAAGTGAACCAGGCTTTTAAAAAAGAACATGCAGGACAGTTGGTGGTTAATGATAGATTTATGACATTTTAGGCAGGGGTTGGGAGGAGAGGGGAAGGAGCACCCCCCCTCTTTTTTTTAAGGACTTAAGAACATTGTGACTTTGATCTGTATTTTGGTTTGACATGGAGGATTAATGCAAACATGATATATCCAATTGGAAAAGAAGAATTTGAAGAAATTTTTAGATTTCCAGTTTTAAGAGGCAGTTTAAAGGTTGATTGATGTCTGCATATATCGGTCCTGACAAGATCCCCTTCTGTGTAAATTTTATTACAAAAAAGAAAGGTAAAGAACTACGAATGGATGAGAAAAGAAAGAAAATAAAGTGTCAACCTATTTCTTTGAATTGCACAATAGATAGAGCTGCAGCTGGTTATTGGGTGTTACTCTAAAAAGCCTTTCTAAAACCAGGACTTGTTTTCTCAGTCTTTTGAATTTAGAATTCTTCCTCCCATATCTCCCAGCCAGCCCCAATTGTGGAGGGTATTATACTCAGCCTAGAAAGCATAGCTGTGGAATCTTTTATTAAGAAAAACAGAAAAATGAGCAAGCATAGCTAGAAAATAAATCACAAACAGGTTGTTAATTTCTCAAATTTTTTTCAATTTTACTTTCATGTTTTACCAATGATTGTACTTACGATTTTTTTTTAAATAATGGAGGTGGCCCGATTGGTGAGGTCTTCCTTCCTGTAAGTTTTACTACATGTATTCAGCCTTTGAGGCTCATGTATAGACCAATAATAGGACAAGAGATTGAGTTCTTCAAAAAGTAATTACAGCTTTTTTCTTTTTAATCTGCTTTATTATGCTTATATTTAAACCATCATTGACGGGAAACCTGCGTTGTTAAACACGGACTGTGTTGTTTCATTAGGGCTTAATGTGCTGTGCATTAGGGCGTTTGCGTCATCTTTATGGGGGAGCTCTTAGCTCTCAGATCAGGTTTTAAATGTCGGAGTCCTGTCAGGTGATGCTTCCCACGGGAAAGTTCAAGCTATCCTAAGTTTATAAATGCTCTCCATGTTCATGTGGCCTTTCCATATTGTGAGCAAACCTTTCCTGTGGATCGTGCATTATTCAGGATTCCCAAGAAGGTAGCCACCAGATGCCAGCTACTAAATTCATGTAACTGATAATGAAATCCTGCAGTATTAAAGAAGAATCTCACCTTTATTTGGCCAGTGACTAGCTTGTGTTGGAACAAGGGTTTCACATTTCTGTTTCATGATTTTTTTTTATCAGAATTGCACAATATGTCATGTTAGAAACAGGAAAAACAGATTTTTAGAGATAGGAAGTCAGTTTTTGTATTTATTTCTTTCTGCAAGCTGTGTTGACCCTTGACCTATATCAGTAAATTCATCTGATAAAGGGGGTTGCAGTTTCTTCTGGGAAAAAAAAATGAATTCAAGCACAATTAATCTCATCTTTGGTCTGTTTTGACTTTTCTTGATTCTTCTGAATTTTTTTCTTTTTTTGAGTTTCCTTTGATCTAGAGAAAGTTGTACAACTTTGGAGAAAGCTGTAGATCTTAGCAGGTTTCCTTTGTGTTTTTGAATTGAAGGCAGTTGGATTATATAAAAACTAGTGAATGAGACTTTAATCATTTCATACAGTCTGTAGGGAACACAACAGTTTATGAACCCATACTTATTTTCAGGCCTATAGTTCTTTAACACGTGACCTGTATCTCTGTATAAGGTGTGCAAAATAAAACTTTTTCTCCCCCCTACGGCCATAATGTAAGTGCTGGTACTTATTGGGTTGCTTCCATCACCAGTGGAGATGGCCAGGCTGGATAAAGTGGCCACCTGGCAAGGGAAAGTAGCTTGAGTATCTTCATGAATCTCTTTACCTATTTGATGGTTAAATCTCTACTTGGCTTTGTTACACGAAGGTCAATATGATAAATGTCAATCCCCCTTTGATTTTCAGTTTGCTGTTGTTTAAAGAACACGTGTCACTTTCTGGAGAACCTGCTATTTCTGTCTAGGGAGTATGTTTAGACTAAGAAATAGCTATCAGTGCATCCAATCAAAGTTAGAGTTACTCAGTTCTTCAGAAAAGATTCGATCTTCAGTTGGCTCACTCTGTAGCTATAGCAAGTCAGCATATTGCTCAAGTTCTTTGTTTCTTGGTCATTGTAATTACAGCACACATGCAGCTGTTAGAGATGCAGATCCATAAGTAGTGGGCTAATCGCAAGGAAGTCAGAGGGAAGAAGTACTTCATTTTATTTTCTGCTTTCTGTCATGGAGTCAATTGCCAGGAATCCTTGATCCAGGAATAACGTGAATCCTTCATCATGTGATTCCAGAGTTTGCATTGAGTGTTAGGTATTTTTCAGAATATAAACAAAGCAATTGGTTCAGTTTCAATGGGAAGTCAAATATAAAATTAATTTCATGACTTTCAGTTTGATGTGAATTCAGTAGATCAAAATCAGATGCACTTTTTTCATATCCTTGGAAGCACAATCAAAATTGCACATACAAGGGGCAGAGAGATAGTACAGGAGTTAAGGGGTTGTCCTACATGAAGCTCACCCTGATTCAGTTCCTGGCACTGCATATAGTACCACACAGGGCCTCTGAGCTCCTGCTAGAGTGACCCTGCACACAGATCCAGGAGTCAGCACTGATCACTGCCAGGTGTGAACCCCCCCTCCAGTAATGCTCATGTTCCCCCCACCACCACCACCATTTGAATTCAGTTCTAAAAATAGCTTATGTTTATGAAGGTTTTCTTATGTCTGTAGGTGGATGGAAGCTTCTTACATGTATGAACTCATGAACTCATATTAAAACCCTTAGACTCTTTGATTTTGTTCATTTTATACAGTGAAGTAACAGGTGTGAAGGAGTTTAAAGGAAGCTGCTCAAGTTTATAGCTGCATCAGAAGGGCATGGTGGGGAGCAAGGGATGTAACCAGGGTATGTAGCTTACAGAAACCTGCCTAAGCGCTGTGACATCTGATCTTCCCAAATCCAGGACTAAGTATATGCAGCTAGAAAGGCAGTAGAAGACAGGCCCATCCAGGTAAGGCTGGAGGTAGAATCCAGAGCTGTGTGGGGCATACCCGGAGGATCACGTTGACGTCATAGTCCTCAGTGATTTCTTTGAGATTGCTTTTTTTTTTTATCCCTTCTGTAATGCTGCCTTATTTGAGTTTAAACTTATAATGGTAATCGTCAAAAAGAAAATAAATTTTGCCAGCTTACCTTTAAAAAAAAATTGTGATATATTCTTACTAGTCCTGTTGTTGCAGGAACTAGTTCTGATAGAGCAAGTACGACATTTTTAGTAACCAATTAAGAATGCAGTTTTTTATCCTCACGTTGTTTGTTTCACTTATTTTAATTCAATCACACCAGGTTGTGCTCAGGGCTTATTCCTGGCTCTGCACTCTGGCATCACTCTTGCTGGGGCTTAGGGGATCACCTGGGGTGTGGGGGATTGAACCCTAATCTGCCATGTGAGAGGCAAGTACCCTGCTCACTCAACTATCTCTCTGTCCTCAGATGAAAGGGGCATTCTTCCATGTATATGATTTAATTCATATTCTTACTTAGAGGACTTTTTTTTCCAGGGATTTGTTTTTTGGTAAACACTGAGATTTACTCTTACCACCTTGGTGGTTGGTTTTTCTAGGAAGATTACGTATTAAGAGGATACACCTGGCTCCAGTTTATATTCTCCAAGGTTGTGTAATTAAAAGTTTTACCCTCTGCCTAAGAGTAAGTGTAGGATGGGTGTGGAGGCAGAGAGAGCATTAGAATGCCTTTGGAGTGTCTAATTTAAATGCACTGCATACCCAGCCAGGCCTGCCTGGGGCCCGGTGCTGTCACTGGGAAAGAGGAATGAGGACGGCTCCTGGGAGGAGTTTAGGAATTGAGAAATAGTGGAATTGACTAGCACTGCACCGTAGCACTGTCCTCTTGTTGTTCATCGATTTTCTTGAGCGGGTACCAGAAATGCCTCCATTTTGAGACTTGTTGTTACTGTTTTTGGCATGTTGAATATGTCACGGGTAGCTTGCCAGGCTTTGCCCGTGTGGGCAAGATACTCTTGGTAGCTTGCCAGGCTTTCCGAGAGGGGTAGAAGAATCGAACCCGGGTCTGCCATTTGCAAGGCAAATACCCTACCAGAATTGAGTAGATCTTTAGTTTTTACTATTTAAAAAATTGGGGTGTGTATGGGAGGAGATACATGGAGGGAGGAGTTTGAGTCATACTGGCAGTGCTCAAGGCTTACTCTTGGCCCTGTGCTCAGGGATCACCCCTGGTGGGGCTTTTTTTGGTGGACCATATAGGGTGCCGGGGATTGAGCCCAGATCAGACACGTGCAGGCCGTTGTCTTCACTGCTGTAGAGTTACACTGACCTTAGTTGATTGGTTTTTAGATGCCCCATTGATGTCGGATGAAAGCACACCTGGATTCTTTCATGGCTCCCATTCGGGGAATCCTGAAATAAACACTGCTTTGTCCTAAGACCTGTTTTTCCAGCTGTTAGCTCCTTCACCATAGTCTGTTGCCACTGCAAAGTCAACATCTGTACAACTGATGTTAGCTTCTCCCCTAACACTTCCTTTCTCCCCTGCTATGTTCTCTACTCCCCTTTCCAAGCCAGGCTTGAAGAAAGGAGTTAGCAAGGGGTTGTTTCTGCTGCACCACATACGATCGACTAGTTTGCCTGTCTGCATTCTTTTACTGCCATTCCTTTCAAGTTGACTGTTAAGTTTTTCTTTGACATTTTAACCTCTATCTTAATCGCTGTCCTCTTCTCAGCCACCCCTTCCCTCCCACTCCTTCTTTCCCCTCTGTTCTTTTTCCTCCTTTCTCCTTTCTATGCCCATGTCCTGGTCCCCTCTTCTCTGTCCCATTGATTTTCCTTTTCTTCCTTTATAAGAGTTTGTTCATTTTGGGTTACACCTAGTGATGCTCAGGGGTATGTATTTGTATACATACATTCCTGGCTTTGTATTCAGGAATTATTTCTGGAGGTGCTCAGAGGACCATATGGGATACCAGGGAATGAAAACAGGTCAGCCTTGTGCAAGGCAAGCACCCTACCCATTGTATTATCTCCCCAAACCCTTCTTTTTAATTTTTTTTTAAATTTACAGTTCCATCTTACTATGATTTGCAGTAAGTATAGCTCTCTTTTCTGCGAAATTTGTATCTTTTGAATTGCACATGCATCATTAAATATACACACTCCAATAAGAAAGGGCCTGGCTAAATGATCTCTGCCTCAGTTTCCCTGAGAATTCCAGAATAACTTACACTTGTTCACCCTCAAACTTTCCTCATGATTCTTGCATCTAAAAATCCTATCTAGGTTCACTGCCTTTGTGGCTCATCTTAGGTGCTCGCTTGTGTGCCTACAGCTCTGTCGTCCCCAGCTTTTGCTTGCCTTTGCTGACCCACCAATGTGGGTTAGGTACTCCTTTCTGTGTTGGTAAAGAATGTGGTATCTCTCTCTGCGTCTCTGCAGAAGCACATTTCCTATGGTTGGCATTTCTTTATCTGCGAGGTTTCTGTAATACACCATGAATTGCTGGAATTTTTAATTTTTAAATCTATTTTTTGTGTGTATACCCAGTTTCCCCAGCACCATTAAAATATATTTTAAAGATTTTATTAATGAATCAGATAGACTCTTAAAAAGCCATTCATTATTAGGTTTCAGGTTTTAGTCATACAATGTTCCAACAGCCATCCCTCCACCAGTGTATATTTCCCAGCACCCAAGTTTTTTTTTATTTTAATTTTTGGGTCACTCCTGGCTCTGCACTCAGGAATTATTCTTGGCAGTGCATGGAGGAACCATATGGGATGCCAGGATTGAACCTGGTTCCTCTGTGTGCAAGGCAAATGCTCTACCTGTTCTGGTCCATAGGCACTTTGTATTCTGGTGTTCTTTTGTGTCTCCCCGTGCTGGGCACACAGTAGGCATGCATCATGGCACCTTTCCCAGAGGAAGGAAGTTGCTCTTGGGTTTCATTAAGAACCTTTATAAAGTACAGGTCATTCTTGCTTTATTCATTGTGAGTCTGCAGTGACTGCGGACCAAATTCGGGAAAGCTAAGGGTAATGCACTTTGTTTTAAAATTCACTTGCATTGCATTTTCTTTTTGTTTGACATTTTACTCTGCAAAAATTAGTTTCTAATACATTTTTCATCTTGGGAGTCATCTGTATGTTACTGTCATATATGTATAAGCAACTTTTTCCCCTCTGGAGCAGTCCGTGTTCTATCTTGAACACTTTTCTCTTCTATCTTTCTCTCTCTCCATATTTCTCGAAATAAAATTATTTTATTTTGGTTTGCGGCCATACGTGGCAATGCTCAGGGGTTACTCTTGGTTCTGCACTCAGGAATCACTCCTGGTGGTGCTCAGGAGACCATATGACCATATGGGATGCCGGAGATTGAACCCAGGTTGGCCAAATGTAAGGCAAGTGCCTTACCAACTCTGTACTGTATCTCCAAACCCCACGGAATGAAATGCTTTTAGTTAAAAATGATATTTCGCACATTAATGAGACTATTTTTTATGTTTTATTGGTGTTTGATCAGCTCAATTCCAAATTACCATAGAGAATCAATTTAATATTATGCTAAGTTAAAAAAAGGAAGTTCATTTGGGGTAGACTGTTTAATGCTGAAATTTAAGAAAGCTGATTATAAAATTGACAAAACTAAAAAGCACAAAGAATTTTACTCTTTAAGTTTTTTCCTAATGACCACTTTTTAATGTCACCCCAATTAGGTGGTTCTTATAAATACAAATAAGAAAGGTTTCATTGAAATTATTCCAGAAACATAAGAAATAGACTGTGATAGCAGGCGATTGAGATGATTGCCATCTAATTAGATTGATTACTGAACTTCTTAAACATTTAATTTCTATTAGATCACTAAGGCACATGCTATATCCTGCAGTCTTTTTTGAAATTCTGTAGAATGCAGACTATTCACTGTGTAGATTAGGACATTAATTCTGATTATAGTTATTTTCAGCTAAGATTGACCCTTTGAGATTTCTTCAAGTTATTTGTAACATTGGGATTCGAGCAGTGATTTTGAAAAACTAAAACTTTTTTTACTGTCGAAGATCTCAGGGATTTTTTTTTTTTGACTATCAGCCCATAACCTCAAGTCCTCTTAAATTAGTACATTCCTAATTGTCTCTGTTAGTATCAATTATAGTACTTGAAAATCAACCACATCTAAGACCGACTTTGTGTTCACTTCAAACAACTTTTTGTTCCATTGAAAATACATGTGCTACAGTGTCATTTTTAGACTTCTGAGGCATTTTAAAAAGCCTCTTTTCCTTTGACATGTTATTTTCGATATTATTCTTATTAGTTTTTGCACCGTATTATTTGGAAGAAAGAAATCAATTGAGATTAAAGACCTTGGGATGAACCAAACTTTGATATTTTAAAATGTCTACAATGAAGCATTTTTGTGAAAAGACATGTAAATCAATTTTATGAAAAATGCCAGTGAAAGTGACACATGGAAAAGCAAAAATTAGAATAAAGTGCCATTATGGTCCCCAGTTAGTCGAAAACAATTTAAAATATTTTCCCTTTCATGTGTTTGCAGGTATGTTGGGTGTTTCTCCAGTACCCAGATCCTCAAGTGAATGACTTGTTTTTGGCAAAAAAAAATTCCTTTGGTCCTTTTTTTTTTCCTGAAGAAACCCAGAGATGCCCTCTCAAGTCAAGTATGATGAGCCATAGATAACTGCGACTTCCTGACACAGGTCACTTGAGGGGACCTGATGAGGCATTTCACTGTGCCACCTCCCCTGTTACAGGGTCAGCCATCTCCCCCAGTTGTATAGAGTTTCTGCTTGCTTCCAAAGATGAATAAAATACTATCCCTTTGGAAGGGAATACAAACAGAAGCAGTAGCTTTATAATATCAGAATCAAACTTCTTTGCTAGCTAAGAATACTGGGAGTAGCAAACTTATGAGTTTGTCATTGAATGACTTCACTACTTCCCCTCTATTTAATATTTTATCCCATTGGCAGGAGAAATTCATTTTATTCAATAATAAGCCCATTCATAGGAATAGTACTGTAGAGGGTGCTGGCTAGTACTACAATTCAGTGGCCACATGTGCTTAGTTAAATTTCACTTAATTAAAATCAAATTAGTGAAAAATGAATACAGCTACTTTAAAAAAGTTGTTCACTTGCACTTGCCTTATTTCAAGTTATTTCATATTCTCGTTAACCACACATGGCTTTTGGCTACTGTGTTAGATGAGGCAGAATATAAACTATTTGTCATTAGAAAAATTTTTTGTGCAGTATGGACCTAGAGTGATTTTGGTGCCTTCTCTTTTGATCCTTAGAATAATCCTATGAAATGACAAGGTGCAGAATATTATTTATATCCAGAGATGAGGGGAAAGGAAAGTTCCAGGGGTTTAGTAATGAGTCTTGCCTTAGAATTTAACTTATAATACTTCCTTGCAAATTCAGGAAAATGCAAAGTAAAGATGAACACAAATGAATAAAAGCTTAGATTCACAAAATTTGTTTTTAAAAAGAAATAATTTGAGACAGATATATCTTAGCTTGTTTACTGTTTTATTCCAGTATCTCCTTGGAATAACCTTTTTTATCAGTTTGAACTAAGAATGGAGTGTACTGAGTTCAATCATTTTAAAAGTTTAAAATATTTTTCTAAATGTGTAGATATGGTTTCATGACAATAAAATGCAGTAAACTTTTCTGCAGTGATTTTTTTCTTAACTCTGTCTAGATTTGTGTTTAGCCGAGAAAAGGATAGTTTTAAATTAATACTTTTTGGGCCCCAGTAGTAGGTGAACAAACATAGTCTATAGTCTTAGGTTCTGTCTTTTAAAATAGTAAATTATATTTTATTTTTGGTGGTGTTTAAATGATACACGTTACATTTTACTGTAATTTCAGTGTAATTCAAATGGAACAGAAGTGCTGAAATTCTCACAGATGTAACCTTTAAATCTTTTTATTTTAATCCTTCAAATCTTTTTGAAAGGAAAAAGGAACTGGACAGAGAAGTTGTTTCCTTGCAATAGTATATAAAACTTGTAATTCTAATAATATGTTAGCTTTTCATTACAATGCTGATTACAATTTTCATTACAATGCTGGTCTACTGCTAATAATCTCTGCCTTTTTTCAAGAGAGAAAATTGATAACCTTTAGAAGTATTAGTATTATTGTCCTTGATATTTAATGAGATTTTTGTTTTTCTCTTCATTTCTTGGTAGTTTGTGAAAGAGCAATGATCTGAAGGTATTCTTCAGCATACCTAATCTTAAAACATAAAATTATCACTGAATCTCTGAAATTATCCCAAAACATTAGCTTTTGACTGATTTTTCAAAATTAAAACACAAATTTTGGATGTATTTAAACAGCCAACTTGAAATGTATAACTCTGCTCTCAGAACAGTTTAGTTCCAAAACCAAATGTTTTACTGGCAGGTTTTGGACAAAATCGATTTAATTTGATAGTCTCTTTAACCCGATAGTAATCTCCCTTCACCTGATTTTCTGATTATTGAAATAATGGCCCAATACAAGAAGGGGTGTTGTGTTAAACTGAGTAAAATTTGATTTTACTCCAAAATCATGATTCAGGTTTTCTTAAGACTTTACATGCTTTTTATCTAGCACTTTCAATGTGAACCTGGAAGGAAATTGAGTCTAGGAGATGCCAAAAAAAAAAAAAAAAGATAAAAGAAAGAAATGGTGGTGCGCTCTGATTTCTCAGGAATCCCTGTTTTACAAGCAGAAGTTCAAACATTTTCTATTAGGAATCTCTGGAGCCATCTGTGAGCCAAGATAAGCCAGTGTCTGTCTCTAGATCATGTGTGCTGGCTTTCTTTACTTTTATAGGAGAAGAATGATTTCTTTCTGAATTTGCCCCTTTGAAATCAAGTGTAAATTCCTGACAAAAGCACCTGAATTAATGATGACAACCTTTTTAAATGCTTTGTTTGGTTTTGAAAGCAAGGTTTTTCCTCACCTCTAGGGAATTGGGAAATAGATGGAGGAATTTTGTAATACCATGCATTACACTTCAGTGCAACTTTGCATTTCTTTCTCTCTCTTTTACTTTTTTTTGGTGGGGTGTGCAGGGAGGGTTGCTTAGTTGGACATACCCTGTCAGTGCTCAGAAACTACTTTTGGCTCCACACTTTGGAGAACCCCTGGTTGTGGTCTGTAGAAGCATATGCAGTATCAGG
Source organism: Sorex fumeus (assembly GCF_029834395.1). Taxonomy (NCBI): domain Eukaryota; kingdom Metazoa; phylum Chordata; class Mammalia; order Eulipotyphla; family Soricidae; genus Sorex; species Sorex fumeus. The sequence continues at coordinate 65,703,759 of NW_026606059.1, forward strand.
GAGGCACTTACCTTACAATTATATACTATACTGTCTGCCCACCACCTTTGATTATTTGGACATACAAGGACTGGGTTACAATGGAGAATCAATTGTGCAGTCTGACTTTGAGTGACCCACACTTCTGAGGACTTGGCAAGTGACAGGTGGGACATGCCCCTGTCCCTTACCTTCTGTTTCTTAGATGAATCTTAAGGTTGCACAGAAACATTGTAATCCTCTGAGGTTTGTGGGAGGCCTTCTTTTAATAGGAAGTAATGTTGTTTTGCTTCAGTGTTAAAGCACAGTTGGCTAGAATTGTTGCCCCGGGATTAAAATTAGAGGCTAAGGGAACTTTGTGCCAGAGAGCTTAAGGAATTTGATCAAGACCCCAGCTTGGTAAGTGGCAGAATGTACTTCAGTCTTCATGCCGTAGACTAGAAATACAAACAGGGCAGTCTGTGAACCAAAGCAAAATTATTTGCCTATTAAATAAAATGATTTTGAAATTTCTCATGGAGGGATTTGGATATGAGCAGTGATCACACATGTCATTTTTGAGCAGCTGTTGGAAAAGGCAGAATATGATTATACCACGTGCTTAATCTATTACATCTGGATGCTGGAAAAAACTGTAGGACGCTGATGGTTGGAAGAGAAAATCTCTTCCTTATTGGAGCACTCCATAGAAATCTCTATGTTATGGGGGCCAGAGCTATAGAATAGCCAGCATGTAGGATGCTTACCATGTACGTGGCTGACCTGGGTTCGGTCCCTGTGAGTCCTGCCATGAGTGATCTCAGGGCACAGAGCCTGGAGTAAGCCCTCGGCACTGATGAGTGTGATCCCCAGACTGGAACCAAACCAAGCAAATAACCCTCTTATTTTAAATCATGAATTTGGGCTTACTTGGGTGCACTTAACTACCTGTTGAGGTTGAAGCTGAGAAGTGGGTTGAGTGGAAGAGCTTTTTGGCATTTATTGTCCTCATACTTAATAACTCATAATTTTGGATAGAATGTAGACCAGTAGTTATTTTCATGGTGAAATTATTTTATGTTGGCTTAGAACGTATTACCATAACCCTCTCGAAGGATAGGCTGGGCCTTTGTGATGAGATACATCCAAAATACTTAAAAATTTCATTTTGGTCTTTCATTAATATTTTAAATCCCCTGCATTAATAAATTTCTAGTCAAATTTAGCATACGTTGACTTTCATTAATAAACCATTTCATGTGATCATTTTGGCTCTTATGTTTTGCTTAAACGATAGGCTTTATCTTTGCCTGCAGCCTCATTGTTTTAGGAACTGAATAGAGGATTTCCCTGAAACATGACTCCATTGAGTAATCTCCACTCCATTGAGTAATCTCTGAGCAACTGCCTCTAGTTTTGACAGCAGCCCTCAGCATTGGGAGGAGAAATCGCACATGATTTGGATGCTTCTCTATAGAAATGTGGTTTGAAGGATGTAGTAGTAAAACCTGCTTACTTGAAAATTGTATTTCTTTATTATTAAGTCCTTCCAATTGATTCTAGCACTCTCATTACTTACTATCATCTGTTACCATGGTCAAAAATGTTTAGCATAATGGGTCTCTCAAAGAGTAGCTATTGAGAAATGAAGAGTGAATTTATTTGGCTCTGATTATTCAAGTGGTTTCATAATAGGCAGAAGTATTATTGTATTTTTTCTGGAGGAGAGGTTGGGGCTGTATCAAAGATTGCTCAGGGGTCACTCTTGGGGGTACGAAGAATTTGTGATGCCAGGGATTGAACTGGGAAAGGCAAGCTCCTTAACCCCGTATGCTGTCTTGGGTCCTCTATTGTGGCTTTGGATAAGGAGTACTGGGTACTGTCCTCTCGTGTCCTTTGCAGAGAACATTGAACAATCCCTTTAAAGCAGTATCCCTCTCTTCTATACCAGGTCACTTCAGGTGGAACGTTCATTGGCATCGGCCGGAAGACCCCAGATTGCCAAGGAAACACGAAGTACTTCCGCTGCAAATTCTGCAATTTCACGTATATGGGCAACTCATCCACTGAACTCGAGCAGCATTTTCTTCAGACTCACCCGAACAAAATCAAAGTGTCTCTCCCGTCCTCAGAGGCTGCCAAACCTTCTGAGAAGAACTCTAACAAATCCCTTGCTGCACATCGCCCCGGCGATTCCGGGGACTCGGGGAAGTGGCAAGATAAGATCACCGTCAAGGCAGGAGATGATACTCCTGTCGGCTACTCGGTGCCCATCAAGCCTCTGGAGTCCTCGAGACAGAATGGCACAGAGGCCACCAGTTACTACTGGTGTAAATTCTGTAGTTTCAGCTGCGAGTCTTCGAGCTCACTCAAGCTGCTAGAACATTACGGCAAGCAGCATGGGGCTGCCGTGTCAGGCAGCCTTAACCCAGAGTTGAACGAGAAACTCTCCAGGGGCTCTGTCATTAACCAGAACGATCTAGCCAGAAGTGCAGAAGGGGACCCCATGCCCAAGGTAGATAAGGGCTCTGGGGGGGCTAAGAAGAAGGACTTCTCCAGCAAGGGAGCGGAGGACAATGTGGTCACGAGCTACAACTGTCAGTTCTGCGACTTTCGCTATTCCAAGAGCCACGGCCCCGACGTGATCGTGGTGGGGCCCCTTCTCCGTCACTATCAGCAGCTCCATAACATCCATAAGTGTACCATTAAACACTGTCCGTTCTGTCCCCGAGGGCTTTGCAGCCCCGAAAAGCACCTTGGAGAGATCACTTACCCTTTCGCGTGTAGAAAAAGTAATTGTTCCCACTGTGCGCTCTTGCTTTTGCACTTGTCCCCCGGGGCGGCCGGCAGCTCCCGGGTCAAGCACCAGTGCCACCAGTGCTCCTTCTCCACCCCCGATGTAGATGTGCTCCTGTTCCATTACGAGAGCGTGCACGAGCCGCAGGCGTCCGAGGTCAAACAGGAAGCCAACCATCTGCAAGGGTTGGAAGGGCAGCCGGCGGTCAAGGACAGCAAAGAACACTCATGTACCAAATGTGATTTTATTACCCAGGTGGAAGAAGAGATTTCCCGACACTACAGGTAAGCCCTCTGGAGTGAGCATCGATGTGACGGTAGGCAGAATGCAAGGGCTGATGGAAGAACTGGGTGGGGAGGGTGACACCCATCCTCAGGACATTTAGAAGCTCACATCAGTGCTGTTGCCTTCAGAAAGTTGCTGCTTTCGTATTTATGAATAGGTTAACCCCGGCTTTGACTTTAGCCCCATGCTTCAGCTCCCTTCCTTTGCGCATTTTTTACAGCATTGAGAAGGATGCTGAAGAATTTGCTCTTTATTGTGATTCATTTATTTCCTCCTGCTGTGTTTGACTCCCCGTCTGATAAGATTTGATGGAGTAGATCCCAAAGGAAAAGTTCTACTCTATGATGTGTTTATTTGCTTTTCCGAGTCTTAGACTGAGAACATATTGCGGCTTTTCTTTCCCGAAGTGATTGGACTTGTTTTTAGGTTTCTCCTCCTATTGCACGCTGGAAGGTGAGGATTCTGTACTCTGTGTATCTTTGAATTTCTGCCTCTCTCCTCTGAGTATCTGAGCTGCTGCCTGTTTCTTTGGGTTCGGAAGGAGCAGTGGGATGTGTTAGTGTTTTCCTTCAACTGCTCCCTGTTTTCTTTATAAATACTAATTTTCTCAGTTCAACTTTCATATTATTGATTGGGGTTGGCGGGGGGGGGGGGGTTAGGTTAGGACCAGCAGTGCTCAGGGCTATTCCTACATTACCTCAAGGATTTGTGGCAGTCTTTGGGAGCGCATATGTGACAAACCATATTAAGATCCCATAAGTAGGGGTCTTAACTACTATTGGATGTGTGCAAGGCATCCACCTTACTCCAGTTCTATTTCACCGGCCCTGGAACCTAACACTTTAGGAAGAACAATCTTAACAGATCATTCTTGAATTGATGAGTGTCACCGAAAGGGCAGCAGAGAACACTGTATTTGGGCTTCTCTTTTCTATTACTGGGTTTTCGAGTGTTAGGGATTGAGGCCAGGAGTCTCACACTTGCAAAGTCAAAGTGTTCTACCACTGAGCTGCATCCAGCTCTCCAAGCACTGAATTTGACTACAGTGACAACATCATCCAAAGGAATGTTTAAACTGCAACTGTTAGAAGTAGGAATGTGGTCAGCAAAACCCTGCCTTATAGAACTCAGATGGGCTGGAGCGATAGCACAGCGGGTAGGGCGTTTGCCTTACAAGCGGTCAACATGGCCGACCCGAGTTCAATTCCTCTGCCCCTCTCGGAGAGCCCGGCAAGCTACCGAGAGTATTCGATATGCCAGACACAGTAACAACAAAGTCTCCAATGGAGACGTTACTGGGCCCGCTCGAGCAAATAGAACTCAGATATCATGATGCGCTTATTTGGTGCTTTCTTGTTACTGTGCTTGTACGTAGCAAAGGAAAGAGTTTCTGCACTATCTTCAGTGCTTTTCTATATGGAGACTCCATATTCTAATTTAAGAAGCTAGTTATTTTAATGTCACATTCCAAGATTTTTAACTGGTTCCTCCCATTCTTTGTGAAAGTTGTGTTATTCCAATTGTGTGTATGTTTTCCCAATCACAATAATGAAGCACTTTGTGCCCAGCTATAGGCTAATAATGTTAGATGTTAATTTGAAGGGCATCCTAATGTTCACAGTGAATCTAAATGTTCAGAAAACACTTCTTTGAGGTTTACACTGTTTAATTTATAAGGTCATCCTTGGGAAAGACAGTCCTGCTATCAAGTAAGTGTTCACACTTGCAGTGAGTGTTTCTGCCTCCTCTGATGTTAGCTGCATGCAAATTTATTTCTGGGGCTAGCAGACATTAGCTTCTTTCTGAGCTTCACCAGTGTGGATGAACGCATATGTGCATATGGTGCATGTACATATGTTACGTGATGTAAAAATTAGATAAGCTGGCTTTTTTTTTTAAAGTACACACTTTTGGAACTGAGAGATAGTAGAGCTGGTAAGGTACTGCCTGGTACGCAGGTTTGACCCCCAGCACTGCAGATGGTCCCATGAGCTCTGCCATGAATGATCCCTGAGCACAGTGCCAGGAGTAAACCCTGAACACTCTAACTGGGGTCCAAAAACTAGGTTTTCTTGAATCATGAGAAAGTCAGCCGCAATACACACACACTAACACACACACTCACACAAAGTCACACATACTCACACACTCACACCTCACACGCACTCTTTGTCTCTCTCAACCATCATCTTTAATTTCTTAGCCTCTGTCTGTCTCAATTTTTCTCTCCCCTGTATATCTAAATTCCTGATCCCTGGATGAGTGGCCTTAAGAAAACTCAACACTTGAAAAACTGGAGGAAAAGTATTGCTTGGAAAACTGGGGAATTAAGAGCTTCTTTGCACTTCGAGTGAACAAATAAAACTCTCAGATGTGAAAGTATGAATAGAAATATTACTGAATAATCTCAAAGTCTGATATTCAATCATGAATGTGAGCTCCAGAGTCTAGAGATTAGTGTACTCCTCTTTGTCATTCTACCTGTATGGCCTGGCACTGCACCAAGCTAATAGGTGCTCAGTTTGTTTCTTTAAGTCAGTCAGATCCTTGTCGATTTTTAAATTGCCACTGGTTATGAATAAACCAATGCCTCTCTGGTAAGCTGCAATCTATTCTTTGAGTAGTCTATCATTGTGGAACCCTTTTGAGGATGAGTAACAAATAACTTAAAATTGTCCTTTTCTCAAAAAAGTCAACTTCTCAGCAATGTGGCAGGAAATATAGATAGCACTAGAGTATTAAAATACCCTTGCATTTATTCTTCAAGTATGTGTCTCATGTGTTAAAGCATTCGTATCTTTTTAGGTGTTGAGTAGTTTGTTTCGGAATTCTTGTAAAAATGCTTGAAATTTGGAGACATTTTGCCTAAAAGTTGAACAACATTGGGCCCTGCAGGACTGTGAAAGAGGCGCATGGTTGTTGAAAGCTTGATTGGCTGTTAAAGTGTTTTCCTGAAATACAGAATTGAAGATAGTATAAGAGAACAAGTTTGCCCTAGCATAATAGCATTTCTCTAGTGAGATTTATGTTTATTCATAATATTTATGCTGGGAGGCTTTCGCCATACTTCTGTTATTACTGTGGACTATCCAGGGCTTTGGAGTGCTTTGAATCTGATTTACAGTGAATGAAAGGTACTAGAAGAAAGAACTATATAGTAAAGGTGAAATCATAAGCTGTAAAATAACTAATCCCGAGAAGCAGGAATGTTGATTTAGAGCTATTAGTAGCAAACCTCAGTGTGGATTTCGTTCCATGGGTGTTTTCCCAAAGACCCAGGGAGTAGCCTGTGAAGAACTTCAGGCAGTTACCAGAAACTGGTGGGTTCTCTTAATGTTTCATTTTTTTTATTATGGTACCCCTAGGTCATGTCATGACTCAGTCATTCTACTCAGGAATTTGGTTCTCATACTCAGATTTCTTTTTATTATTTGATTAACTCCATGACTGATCTCCCCTTGAAAATTTTCAGTGTTAAAGAGCTTATGTTTCTGGAGTAACTTGGAGGACCATTTCACTGTCTCTCATGAAAACAGCTCTAAGGAGGGACCAGAGAGAGCTCACAGGGTCAAGTGGGTGCTTTGCATGTGGAAGTTTCCACCCCAGTGCCGTAAGTTTTCTGAGCATCGACAAGCCCTGAGCACATAGTCAGGGGTGAATCCTGAATGCAGCCAGTATGACTGCAAAAAAAAAAAAAACAAACAAAAATACAATAACAGAACCATTGTACTGGATAAAACATACTTCCTGCCGTTGTGCCATTATGATTTCATGAGGGATGAGACATACTGGAAGCTGGTCTCTTCCCTTCTCTCAAGAGTGAGCTGAAGTCACAGTGGGGAGAAGTGAAGAGCCAGGACAGAGTCTGAGATGGCACAGAGGGCAGATGTCAGGATTGAAGCTGCAGCTGATCAGAAGGCTAAGTCTGAAGGCCCTGGCAGAAAGCGGGTGCTGAATCTGTGGGTTTCGTTTCAAGCTGGCACTTCAGAGGTGCTGAAAGTGATTCCATATTAGTGCCTTCTTCTGACTCCTCTAGAAGTAAACACACTGGTTTATAGATATTGCTCCACTTTTTACCCTCCTGATTTTTATAGCTTCAGGTAAATATTACATTTTTCTGGCCATTATAGAAACTTATAATTTGAAAAGGATATATGTGTGTCTGAGTGTGTATATAACTATACTATTTAGGTCAAATTAGTAGAATGTGTAAATAACGTCTTCAGATATCTGGGGATATCAGATATTGCTGTTTCAGGCTGTAAAATAATAAATACATGCCTGAAAGAATGAAAATTAGATTTTCAAAATAATCAAGATATAGAAGGCTATAAATGACCAGAACTATTAAAAAGTGATAAAAGGGGGTTTGAAAATTTGAGATCTAATTGATTTAATTAAAATATATAAAAAGGTTAAATAGCAGATCAGTAAATAGTAGAGAGCAATTGAATAAATATAAAGCTAAATTTGAAGGATAAGAATATGTAAGAGAGAGAAAGGGGATAGAGATTTTCAAAAGTATCGAGTAAATTTTGTAAATACACTAAGCTGTTCTAACATACATTTAGAGTCCCAGAAATAAAGAATATCAGGCAGGCAACTGATATTTGAAGAGATAATACAGATTTTCTAGAACTATAAATGAGATATAAATACTCAAAAAATTATTGCTTTGTAGCCTGACAAGAATCATACAAATAAATCCAGTCATAGATATATTATAATCAAAGTTAAAATGCCAAGACCCTTTACAGCCACTAGACAAACAACGTGTCAGCTACTCAAAAAGATAATTGTCTTGACAGCATTCTTCTTAGTAATAGTGGTGAGAAACGCTGTTCAGATTTTAAAGGCAAAACCTCATTTAACCTAGAACTTGAGATGACATTTTGACATAAGTAGTAAAGCTGGAGCAGTGTGGATGATTACTATAACCATAACCTACCTGATGCAGTTAAAAATGGGCAGATTAAGATATTGGGCAGAACTTGTGCCATTTGTAGGGAAAATGATCACAAGTTTTTTCAAGGTATTGTTTGGAGTTAGTAAATTGTTACTCATACTTGGAAAATTTTAAGGATAACCTTTGAAGGAATAGGGAGAAAGAGAACGTTTATTAAAGCTATAGAGGAGAAAATGGTGTAAAAATAAATCATGTTCTTTAAATTAAATGCATTGAAAGCGGCAGTGAAGAATTATGGGAAAAAATAAACTGCAATTTCAAACCTAGGTAGTTTTAAAGAAAAAATACAGATTTTAAGTCTTAATGAATATTTGTGGATGAAGTTTTCCACTTAAAAGGTATTAACACTGTTATTTTTTAAAAATCTCCTATAATTGCAGTATGCACACTCAAAATATAAGCTTGGAAAGCTTGGATTTCTCTTTTTTGGAGGGGCAATTCCAGTAGAGCTGGGGTACCACGAGGTGCTGGGTACCATGCCCCTTCTTGCAACACTAGTGCATCAGACCTTTTTGAACCATCTGCGTGGTCCCGTAGCCCCATAGAAGTTGAAAGAAAAGAGTAGACTTGAACTTTAAGAGCAAATGCAAATCATAGGAAAATTATTAGCACTGTACTACTGTCCTCCCATTGTTCATCGATTTGCTCGAGCAGGCACCAGTAACATGTCTGTTGTTACTACTTTTGGCATATCGAATACTTCACGGGGAGTTTGCCAGGCTTTGCTGTGCAGGAGACATACTCTCTGTAGCTTGCCCGGCTCTCCGAGAGGGGTGGAAAAATCGAACCCAGGTCGGCCGCGTGCAAGGCAAAGGCCCTACGTGCTGTGGTATCGCTCCAGCCCAGGAAAATTATTATAGTTTAATTAATTTTGTGAAGTAGATATATGACAAGACCATCTGAAAGAAAAAAAATCATGGTGGTGAGATTCAATTCTAGAAGATAAAATAATTTAAAATGTTTTAATTAGAAATATAAAGACATAAAAATATCAGAAATTGCCTGGCAAGTACAGGAAAAATACGATAACACTCAAAGTGATAAATTTTAATAAGTTACTTTCATAAAAAAATTGTGAGGAAGACTTAAAAATTGAAAAGGATTTTAACAGTGAAAATGAACCTGATCTAATAAAATAGAGAACCTGCACTCAACAGTTAGAGATTGCACACACTTTTCAAGATGCAAAATACAAAATTGGCAGATATTCATTTAAGAAAAATAATCATATTTTACAGAGACAGTATAATACCTAGTCTATCATCTGACTCATTGTAATTGGAGGGGAAAATATTGCAATTCATCCATTTGTTCGAATGGATAAAATTACTCAGGAAAAAATGATGTAATTACTCATACAAATGCTAACCATGAAAATAAGTAAGATTACATTATTAATGTAAAAATGTAAACATTGCAACAAAAGTATGAAAATGGATAAAAATGTTCTTTACATATGACCATATAACTTTTCAAAGAGACTTTGGCAAAAGCTGGGTGGTATCAGATAATGTTCATATTCCGGTAACTGCTTAATTTCACTCAGAAAAAACTGCTTCGGAATTCAGTAGTACTTTTCACAAGATGAAAACAATCCAACAACAACAACAACAAAAAAAATCAGTCCAACAAAAATAAATAGAGGGGAGAATATTTTACATTAATGAATGTGAATAAATGACATTTGTATAGAACATAGAGGTATGTAAACTAATTTGGTGTGTTATAAACAAATTGAAGACTATATCTGCATTTATATGCAGAGAGAAAATGAGTGTACAGCATATATGTACTAAATATAAATATCAAGTTATTCCACAATGTTTGTTTTTACTTTGTTTACAATTCTAGATTTGAATGTGTCTGAGTATATGTGTGTGTACATTAGATATATTTACATTGATAAAATTTTAAGGCACCAATCTCACCATCACTTTTATCAATTCATGTTTCCAATAAATATTTGACAAAATAACCAGTTCTCCTTATTAATATATTTTTAGTACCAGCAATTAATCTTTGATTACTTATTGATTAGGATATTGAAAAATGCACATATTTTTGCTAGTTTTTATGATGATAAGCTTGACTATTTATTAGGAGATTTATGAAAATATTCAAGTGTTTAAAATATTTAAATCTTGAATTGTTACAGCGGGTAGGGCGTCTGCCTTGCACGCAGCCAACATGGCCGACCCGAGTTCGATTCCTCCGCCCCCTCTGAGAGCCCGGCAAGCTACCGAGAGTATTCGATTTGCCAGACACAGTAACAACAAAGTCTCCAATGGAGACGTTACTGGGCCCGCTCGAGCAAATCGATGATCAACGGGAGGGCCTTTACTTACTTACTTTTACTTTATTCTCATAAAGTGTGTAAATATCATTGGATACAAAGACTGGCCAAATTAATATAGCCCAATCTATCTTGAAAGAACTCTTTGAAAGGATGTAGCACTTGTGTGCTCTACTAATTCTGAAGACCAAATTTTATTAAAAGCACATAACTATCAATACATATGAAAAAGCCTCTAAAAAGTTTAGAACAATACTGGTTGCATTTAGATGTGTATTTGTTGTATTACATGTTCTTTAACCAATAAATCAGTGGCCTATAATACCTTACAATGGACAAGTTAAAAATAGTTGAAGTTGAAAATTTCCATTGGCAGTAAAATCATTACTTGGAATTACATAATCCATCAATAGTATAATCCATTATTGTACTGCCTTTATTTATATGCATTCCTTTTTAGAAATTTCTGATTCATTAGACCTGAAGTCTTTGTATGAGTGTTGGAAAATAAGTTAATTTTGGCTGTACTTCTTACTCAATATTAGCTTCTATGAGTTATTTGCCACTTGTATATTTTGTTTATCTCTCTTATGGTAAGGCATGTCTTTTTAGTTTGTGATGCCTAACCAGGTCTAATGCATGCAGGGTGTTTACTTTCTCCCTGAACTATATCCTCAGACAAGAGTTTCTGTTTAGACTATTTGATTAGGATATTTTCTCTTTAAAAGCTAATTTTAGGCAGAAAGATTTGGATCTAACTCTTTTAATCTTTTCTTCCACTTAAAGATGGCAATATTATCTAAACTGCTTTGCGTTCAGCTGGAGAGACAGAATAGTAGTCAGAGCATTTGCCTTGCATACAGACAAGCTGGGTTTTGTCCCGAGCTCCCATAGAGTCCCCCAAGTCCTGCCAGGAGTGATTACTAAGTGCGGAGCCAAGAGTTAGCCCTGAGCACTGCTGTATGTGACTCCCAAAACCTGGAAGAAATAATGGTTTGAGCTATATGTGAAATCTCTGAAAAACAAAAGTTACTCCCAGTAAGTAAAAATAATCAGATTATTTAAATTTAAAAATGTAATAACAGATTGAATGTTATTCATTTAGAATTTTAGTTTTTTAATAGTATTTTGCAGACTGCTCCTACAGCCGTCACTGAAGATATATATTGTATTTCGATTTTCTAAAGTTAACTTGTTTCCCATATGCAATTCTTATTTTCGCTCAAATACTCTTTATCTGAGTTCTGTTCCATCAGTAGTCTTCAGTTATATTGATACTCCGTTATGCCAAATTAAGCCTTTATTAGAAAATGACTCTCTTTATTAGATGCCAATCTTACGAACTGCATTTGAATTAAACCACCCGTATGCATTCCTGTGTTAACTTGTATGTAGATTTGATTCCTTATTACCAGTTCCTTTCAGAGTACTTATTTAACATTCATGATTTACTTATTCACTCTAATGCTCTGTTTCATCTTTGGAGAAAAAAAAATCTGTTTACAACTATTTAAAATAGGCATTGGGTAAAGAAAGAGCGCTTTTAAGAGATGACGTAAAACTGGAAGTTTACATTGAAAGGAGGAAGGTAAAGTTTTGCCAGGCTGATATCATATATAATATAAGCTGAATTATTGAAAGTAGAAATATTAAAAGAAGAAACTCATTTAGTTGATTTTTTTCTTGAGCCTAGAAAACCCTGGTTCCTGAATTATGCAAATATTTTTTGATCTCTACTAATGAATGAATTGCTATCAGGATGCAAGGCCACTAAGCTGGAAATAAATGCATTTTTTGGTAGCTTATGGAAATTCTGTTAAGTAGGACAGGGAATAAAACATACTTTATCAAAGGAATTGTGTAATTGAATTAGATAAAATTTGATCTGAAATTCTTAGGCACTTTGATACAGTTTCCTCTGGAGATGATGGGTCATTTAACATTTTAATAAAATTTTATTTGACTTGTGTCCTTATCGTCCAAAATGTTGCTCTGGGCATATTGTTTTTATAGCTATGTCTCAGCTATTTCATGTGCATATGTATGGTAAAATTTTTGTTCTATTGTGTGAAATGAAAATCTGATTGGGAATTCTTTTTTTTTTTTGGCAACTCTGTTAGGGAGGCCTGCCAAATGGCATGTGTCCTCAGGTAGCCTGAGACCCACGTTTGCTTTCCTGTTTCCAGGTACCCTGAGACCAATATATGGTTCACAACAGAATTTAAACTGTTCCAAAGCACATATATATGACTTGGTTTGACTTCTAAGAACATTCACCTTTATAACTCTCTTACACTATCAGTACATCTAAGACGATGAACAATTTCATAAGCTTTCATGCCCAGCTTATGCTCAGACTTACCTCTTTTTCTACAAATAAATGTCTTTAATAGCCTCAAAGGACAAAAAGAGAGAGAGAGAGAGAGAGAGAGAGAGAGAGAGAGAGAGAGAGAGAGAGAGAGAGAGAAAGAAATGAAATGAAGTAGTTTGGCCTCAAGTAGCTAGACATCCTAGAGGAATTCTTAATAAAGGACCTATGCAGAGGAGCACCCAGAATGTAGCACTATAGCACTGTCCTCCCGTTGTTCATTGATTTGCTTGAGCAGTCCCAGTAACGTCTCCATTGTGAGACTAGTTCTTACTGTGTTTGGCATACCGAATACATCACGGGTAGCTTGCCAGGCTTTGCCGTGTGAGTGAGATACTCTCGGTAGCTCCTGGACTCTCCAAGAGGGGCCGATAAATTGAACCTGGCTCGGCTGGGCTGGCGGATTGCAAGGCAAAAGCTCTACCGCTGTGCTATCGCTCCAGCTCAGAATGTACCACCTGCAGAATATCTGTGGACTTCTTAGTATTTATTTCCTTTATGATTTTATGATACAACATGTTAACTTCAGTTCTTCAAATATTCCCAGAACAGTGTTAGTGCATACCTTTGGTTGTTAAAAAAAAAAAAAAAAAAAAAAAAAAAAAAAAAAAAAAACCTTTACTCACTTCATGAAGGTTCTCGATGGGACTGGGGAGATAGATGCGAGAACTTTTATTTTCATTTTTTGTGGGGGTGGGGCAGAGGATTTGGACCACATCTAGCTTTGCTGAGAGGTCTCCGCCAAGCTTGGTGCTGGGGAGTTGCTCCCATTGGTTCAGAGGACTGTGAGATGCTGGGAATTAGTTAGGGCCTCACATGTGGAAGGCAAACATTCTACCACTGACCACATCCCTTTCCCTTTCATCTTTATTTTCAGGCAATTATAACTGTAAGTGAAAACATTACACAAGATTTTAATACAAGTCAATGTGAAAATATCCTCAGAGACAGTTTCAGAGCAGCTCAGAGAATGATAGGTTTACTCTTGGGTTGAGTCATTTGGGAGGTCTTTATGGGTAGAGTTGGGTATTGAGAAATGAAGGGAAAATTTCCCTGAATTTCTTTGAGATCTTCATAGTGAAGTTGATATAAAATGAAAAGCCTTTGGTAGTTTAGAAAAGAGTCCAAATACTGTAGTTTCACACTGACTTAGGGATTATTCTTCAGTCATGTTTCTTATACTAGTGATTAAATTATTTTTATTTGGAAGGACATGACATTATATTGAAGGTGTCTTGGTTATTATTTGAGAGAGTGACGTTTGTCAGTGCATGTATCCAAATCCTTCAGACATGAATTCCTGCCCAAGTTAGTAACAGTGTATTAACTACCAGACAACATATATTAAACTTTTATCAGGAGCTAAATTCCTCGCATCATGCCATATCCTCCATTTTATTTTTTATGGATTGACTTAACTGTGCTTTAGACTCTTTATTTGGTGAAGGATATGGGTGTTCTTTATGTTATTATTTGGGATCGATATCTATCTGTTTATCTATATTCTTGAAAGATGCTCCCCAGACAATGAAATATAAAACATTACTGTTTGGATTATTCTTAGCAGTGTCGTGTTTCCAAAAGTAATTGATAACGGTACATGTGCTAACGTTTAGAAGTGGACAATATTGTCTATTTTCACACGCACCTTAAATACTATTCTTTACAGTGCTGGTGCTCGTCTGAATTCATTTGTGAATATCCTATTAAAGGGCTCGGTTATATAAGCTTGAGAGCTCATTCCAAGCTGAGTTTTAATTTGCCATTTTTTCTGACCAAGTTAACATCATGAGTTTTCCTGCATTATTTATGTCCTGTGAACCAAAAAATTTAATGTCATTTGGCGTTTTTATCACTGTGTCACTGTTATCCTGTTGTTCATCGATTTGCTCGAACAGGTGCCAGTAATGTCTCCATTCGTCCTAGCCTTGAGATTTTAGCAGCCTCTCCTAACTCATCCTTCCCAATGGTGCCGCATTGGAGGCTCTTTCAGTGTCAGGGGAATGAGACCCATTATTGTTACTGTTTTTAGCATATCGAATGCGACAAGGGGGAGCATGCCAGGCTTTGCCATGCAGGTGGGACACTCTTGGTAGCATTTTTGTAAGAAATACGAAACAACATATTCCATCACATAATTTCAAAATCAGAGTCTTTATTTTTACAAGATTCCTGGATAATTTTATGCATGTCAGAATTTGAAAAATTCTGCCATAGGAATTCATCCAGGTAACTGAGAAATTTATATTGCTGCAAGTTTTGAAAATAGTGTTGATCCTTAAATTTATTTCTTAACATTGATTTAAAACAGAGAAAAAGAAAAAGTTCTTCAAGCTTCTGGGGTTCTCTGTAGCAAATTGTCCCTCGCTTCAGCTACTGCTGTCCCACATCTTGAGTAGTTTACCAGTTTACTGAGTAATTATTGAGCCTTGCACTCTTCATATTAGTAGTAGTCAGACCTACACTGCTATGATTTTTTGGATAAAAGATTTTATTTAAGTCGTAGCAGAGGGAGTGGAAAGGCTGTCTTGTGAGTGTTTTCGTGAAGCTGTTTGGAGCCTTGATCTGTTGTATAGTTTGTAGACACCTGAAATGATTTCACAGCAAGACTTTGTTAAAAATTTAGGACATTCCCACTCAGGGGGCAACAAATGTCTTGGAATCACCATTACTTAAAATCCCAGCAGTTGCTGGCTGTCCCAGCCTGCTCTGGAAACTATTGTTGTAGTTACACTCTTTTCTTCTTATGCAAAGACCCTTTCTTCAGGGTTTCACTGTCCATTACCATTTTTTTGTTTTACATTGCAGTGTTTACATTTTAATATTTGAAAGCTAAAAATGAAGGCTGCCTAGTATTGAAACAGTGACCCCTGATTTGGGATTAGTCTTGACTGGCATAGAACACGTGGACAGCTCACAGTTTTTCCATTTGTATCTGTGAAATGGACTTTGACTTCAGTGGAATGGGAGATCATACATGCATGAGTGCTTTGGATTCTTCAGAAACAAAAAGGTGTATGAGTTGAGCTTGTTATTGCAACCTTATTTTACCCTTCTTCCCGTTCATGGTGCTTTCCTTTTCAACATCAAACAGCTCTGACTGAAAACTGACCTCTGTAATTTATATATGTTTGCATATCTGTCTGTCTGTCTGTCTCTCGCACACTTTGTCTATTTGTTTGTCTCCTTCCCTCTATTTTTGTTATCCAGTGTTCAGATTCTAGGTCTGACTCCTAATGCGCAGAGAATAAAGTTTGACAGTTAAGTAGAAAGCTTCTAAACTTTGCAATCTGTAAGACCGTTGGCCGCTGCTTGGTGAGGCATACAAGGGGCGTAAGGTATTCTGCTCAGCTACTCTGAAGTAAAGGGTCTTACTGGAAATAAAAACAGTTATTTAAAATGATGTCTCATGGTTACAGGGCACGGGGAAAAGAAAGAGGGATACCAAAATACCAGATGGTAAGCTTAAACTTAACAGAGAGTGCAGACCGCTGATTAACACAGAAAAGAGGGCTTTGATTTAGTTTTAGAGTATTTTTACTGATTGATTACCCCAACTTACTTATTGACTATGAATGTTACTTGCTTTATAGCCTTTTGTCAGGCACTATTTGTTCCATTTTATGATGAGAAAACGGAGGCAGTTTTTAATAAACTATTCAAAAATCACTTGCAGTGTTTATGATTAAAATTTAGACATTCAGAGCCTGAATGATGACCTAAATACTCAAGTGGTCTAAGTTGTTTCTCCAAAAAGAACTGTTGTTTTAAAATAATTTTGTTCTTTGGTTTTCTATAATCTTGTATAAGTTCTCTTATAAGTGAGTTTTTCTTCTTGTTTTCCTAGTATCTATTTTTCTGTCTCTCCGAGGATTTTAGGGATAGAACCCAAAACCTCATTCATGCAAGGCAGGTTCTATATCGATATCCTATTCTTATTACTAATACTTATTTCTAGAAATCTCATTCTTTTATTTTTTTTCTAATTTTGTACTAGCACTCCTGAATTTTGGTGGATGTAACAGTGGCTATGTGAGTCTTAATTTATAGACAAGCATCTCATCACAACTTTGGGGAAAACCATAAACTTGCTGCCTCATGGACATTGAGCACATTAAAACTGAGTGGAAGTCACGGTTTGTGCATGTACTTCTCAGGTTGTTTATGGTTGTCATCATTTGGTAGATTGGGTGTCATATCCTTATTAGGGTGTTTACTGGGTAGTGTTGAGCTTTGTGAACAGGATTTTGGGGTTGGATTTTGAGTTTAGGAGTTTCTCTCTCATTGGTTCATTTCCAAGTGTTGTTTGGGTAAGAAGGTTCTTTGGATGGGGTTCCTAAAGGTTCTAGGTGTTAGATTTGAGTCCCATATGCTGCATTTTATAAGGAGGAAGACGTGATAGAGGAGTTGTTTGTGTTTGGAGATTGTCAGGCCTTCTCTTTGCTGGCAGAATTCTTGTTCTTGGTTACAAATGTGAATGGTTAGACTTGATTCAAAACCTTTAAATATCAGATATCTTTTGGTGGTGGTGGTGGTGGGGTGCTAACAAGCAGCTCTCCAGGACCTTGGGAGGTATTCCCACCAATACTTGCCCAACTAAACTAGGTGGTTCAAAACTGTGTTGCTGGGGACCCCCACTGCCACTCTCATGGTGAGTGGGCACCTGTACTCAGGAAGACCATGTGGTGTCAGGTTTGAATGCAGTCCTAAACACTGAGCTGTCTCCCAGGCCCCTGAATATTGTATTCTTATGGTCAGTCCAGTCCATTATCAAATTCACTTATTATTATTATTGTTATTTTTATCTTTACTGCCTTAATGGGGCTGGAGCGATAGCACAGTGAGTAGGGCATTTGCCTTGCACGCGGCTCTCGCACAGCAAAGCCTGGCAAGCTCTCCACGACGTATTCTATATGCCAAAAACAGTAACAACAAGTCTCACAATTTGTTGTGAGATGTTACTGGTGCCCGCTCGAGCAAATCAGTGAACAACAGGAGGACAGTGCTACAACTTTAATGATGGGAATTGGAGAAAACGGTAAAAAGTAAAAGATTCATATTGCTCAGCAAACTGTAAGCTGACAGTAATAAGAACGTACTTCTATATCACATTAAGTACTCTAGAAAATACTGGGCTAAGGTCATTTTACATATCTTTGAATTCTATTTTCATATGATAGGAATATACTTTTGGATTTTCAGCTCTTCTATAATTCTCAAAAGAGAAGTTACAGGAAAAATTACAGTCCCAGCATGATTGAAAATAGTCATTTAACCAAGCTAAACTGGTGCTTGCAGTCGATTTCCCTATTCTTTGGGTAGATGTACTCACTGTGATCTCCAAAGCCCCAGGCAACTGCCTACCTGGTCAGCATCCTTCTAATTGATTTCTCTGCAATGACCTTTTTCAGTAGAATTTTGCCTCCTTTTCCCTTCCTCTTCCTGCAATAAAGATAGGTACTTTGGTTTCCTCTTTCAGGAACACCTTTCCAAGGACCCAGAGTAAACTTCTACCCCATTATCATCCTATCTGTTCTATTCTTACTGCTTAGTACTCTTTACACTCCCTTGTGAAGCTAGTCATTCCTGTTAACTTAAGAACAAGCACTACTAGTCTTTTTTTAAATTAATGTGTCTCAGTACCTGCAAATTCATACTGTGTCTATAATGACATTTTATTACATATTTTGCAGTAACTTTAAGTGACTCTTCCCACAACTTATCTTGTTAGTTTACATTGTTAATGCCTAAGAGAATTTAAAATGGAATTCACAGCCCTATCAGTGGAGTAGCAATTCTTTTAACTGGCACTGATTTATAGAGTAACAGAAGGTTTTACAGTTAGAAAAGGTACAGTGTAAGGTAGAGAGTTTTCCATACTCTTTATTTTTTATTAGGACATCGTGATTTACAAAATTGTTCACAATAGAGTTGTTTCAGGCAGATAATACTCCAACACCAACCCCACCTCCAGTGTCTCCTTCCCTTCACCAGTACCCCCAGGTTCCCATTTGTAGTGATTGACTGCCATATAATTTTAACCTAGGTAAATAAATTAAAATCACTTAATACAATATAGTATATTGCCTGTTTTCATTCACATAACTAAATTTTCGATTCTGGCATCTGAAATATATTGCAATAAATTTTATTTTGTACTTGGATCTTATTGCAGTAATCATCATATCTTCCCTGTCATAAATTAAACTTTTTTTTGCTCCCATTGGCAGGCAGAAAGCAAATTTAGTTCATATTCCTTAGTCAGAAAACTTTAAAAGGATGGCAGACAGGATGATCAGAAAATAAATTAATAAAAATCTATTTGAGATGATTAATTGCTATATGTTTTTAACCTTTCCTAATCTAGTAGAGGACAACCAGATGCACCATTAGTGAGTGCCATTCTCAATGACACATGATGGAAATTTTTGAAAAACTGGTTTCAAGGCTATGAATTCCCTAAACTGTCAGCTTTCTATGAAGCTCTGTATAGTTTCTTCAAATTTGAATGATAATCTAACTGGACAGAGTATTCTCTGTGAGTTGTTCATTTCATTGAGTTTTTGTACTATATCCTTTATATTCTTCTGGCTAATTGGGTCTCATTTGATAGATCTGCTGGACATCTTATGGGCTTTCTTTTGTATGTCACTGTCATTGTCCTCCCATTGTTCATTGATTTGCTCGAGCTGACCCAGTAATGTCTCCATTGTGAAACTTGTTACTGTGTTTGCCATATTGAATACGTCATGGGTAGCTTGCCAGGCTTTGCCGTGCAAGCAAGATATTCTCAGGTAGCTTGCCGGGCTCTCCGAGAGGGGCGGAGGAATCGAACCTGGGTCGGCCGTGTGCAAGGCAAACGCCCTACCCGCTGTACTATCACTTACATATGTAAGTTCCTTTTTTGATCTTGCTGCTTTCATATTGTATTTATCTTTGGATGTTGTCATTTACTTTTTTAAATTTTATTGAATCATCGTGAGATAGTTACAAGCTTTCATGTTTGGGTTACAATCACACAATGATCAAACACCCATCCCTCCACCAGTACACATTCCCCACACCAATATCCCTGCTATACCTCCCCTTTCCCACCCTCCCCCTGCCTCCATAGCAGACAGTATTCCCCATAATCTCTCTCTACTTTGGGGCATTATGGTTTGCAATGCAGATACTGAGAGGTTGTCATGTTTGGTCCTTTATCTACTTTCTGCACACATCTCCCATCGCAACCGATTCCTTCAGCCATCATTTTCTTAGTGATCCCTTCCCTATTTCAGCTCCTTCTCCCCTTTGCTAATGAGGCAGGCTTCCAGCTATGGAGCAATCTTCCTGTCCCATGTATATACTATCCTTAGGTGCCAGCCTCATGTTACGTTGTTTTATACGCCCTAAATGAGTGTAGTCCTTCTATGTCTGTCCTTCTCTTTCTGACTCATTTCATTTAGCATGGTACTCTCCATGTCTATCCATTTTAAGCAAAGTTCATGACTTCATCTCTCCTGACAGCTGCATAGTATTCCATTGTGTAGATGTACCAAAGTTGCTTTAATCAGTCATCTGTTCTAGGGCACTTGGGTTGTTTCCAGATTGAGCTTCCATATGACCCCACAATACCACTTCTCGGAATATATCCCTAGGATGCAAAAAACCGAGGATGCAAAAAAGCACAGTAGAAATAATATCTGTACCTATATGTTCAATGCAGCACTCTTCACAGTAGCCAAAATCTGGATGTTGTCATTTTGTGTGTAACGTGTTTTGGAGTTTTCCTAAATAGGTCTTTTTTTTTATTTTTGCTTTTTGGGTCACACTCGGCAATGCTCATGGGTTACTCCTGGCTTTGCACTCAGGAATCACCCCTGCCGGTGCTCAGGGGACCATATGGGATGCTGGGAATTGAACCCGGGTGAGCCGCGTGCAAGGCAAATGCCCTACCCGCCGTGGCTATTGTTCCAGCCCCAAAACGTTCAGAGAGGAGCAATTCGCTCTTTGGAAGAATTAAGAAGCAAGTTGCTCTTTCGTTTTTCATTTTTGTTTTTTGTTTTTTTCCTTTTTTTTTGGTCACACCCAGCGATGCATTGGGGTTACTCCTGGCTCTGCACTCAGGAATTACTCCTGGCATTGTTCAGGGGACCATATGGGATGCTGGGAATCTCAGTCGGGTCGGCCACATGCAAGGCAAACGCCTTACCCATTGTGCTGTTGCTCCAGCTAAATGGGTCTGTTTTCACTGTGACCCTTTGGATCTCTTGGACCTTGGTGCCTGTAATCCTTAATTTTGGGAAGGTTTGTTAATGATTTCTTGAACTCTTATTTCTTCCTCACATTTGCCTTCCTATTCTTGAGGGACTTCAATGATTTTTATATTGTTCCTTCTTACAGTTATCTCATAGTTCTCTGATATTCTGTTCATTTCTTTTTGGATGATTTTTCGCTTTCTGCTGTTTCCTCAGCATTTACCAAGATCTCATCTTGGAGAACCTCAGTCCTTTGTTCATCTTCTGTTGTTCTGTTGTTCAGAGATTCTATTGACTTCTGGAAATATCATCCACCAGGTCCTTCATTACTCACTGTAGTAGTTTCTTCATTGTGACTCTCATACTTTATGTTTTGCCTACCCTGTGTGCTTTCCTTACTTTGAACTCATTATATGTCATTAAGACTCAGAGAATTGACTGGTTTATGTCTTCCGTGGTATTGTTTTTGTCCATTGAGGTTGGTTGGCTTCTACATGTTTTCTGTATTGTTTTTCTAGTGTTCTTGCTGTGCTGGGGGTGAGTCTTTCTGGTTAACAGCCCCCCCCCCCCAAAAAAAAAAGATGCTGCAAGCCCTGTCTTCTCCATCTATTGAGGTTGGGAAGAGAAGCATATAGTTTGTAAGCAGTATATAGTTTGTTTAGAAGATCTGTCACTTCAGGAGGTGTGGTGTGGGCCCTTAATATGGCACAGGTTGGGTGTGAAGGCTGGGAACCACTGGAGATCTGGGGTCTGTGGATTCCAGATCTTTTGTGCATTCACCCATAGGTCTTTGAGGACAGGCTCTCTCTGTTAATCAAACATCTGTCCTAATCCAAGAGTTATTGTTCTGCCTTCAACAGCAGAGGATGCTGTGAAATTCATCATTTTCCTTGCATATCTTTTAAATGTAAGCACACACCTAACACCCTTTGGATGAATATGATTGTATGGCCTCAGTATTGCTTTTTGCACCTAGCACCCTCACTTTGTTGAGTTTTTTTTGTGTATGTGTGCTTACAGATAGTTAGAATGTTCAGGAAAATCCTGCTTTTAATATATTTTCTTTACTGGGTTATACAGCTCAATTGACCATATTTTATGACTAAATAATTTAAACCTAATGGTAATAAAGAACACAGTAATCAGGTGCACTTTATTTTAATATCTTTTAAAGCTGTGCTTCCCCTCAGCGTTAGGAAGTCATGTGTAATTTTAGTTGAAATATCTCAGTGTAGTTAAAATAGTCAGTGAAAACGTCCCACTGATGAAGTACAGTGGAAATAAGAATACGTAAATAATACAGAATCCATGATTCTCTGCTTCAGGTAAAAGGAACACAGCAGATCTTCTCATCATAAAGGAAACCAACTACTTCTAATGTGAATCCAGCCAGAGTGCCTCTGTGTGCATGCATGTGTGTATCTTACTAATGTAACAAAAGGGCACATCACCTTCTATATTTAGAACTGAAAATGCCAGTTAATTGCATTCCCATTTCTTGGATTTGAGACAGTGACATTTCGTTCTACCTATCATGTTTCATGAGATGAAATTCAGGTGCATAAAACTGGGTTTTGTGTGTGTGCGCGTGTGTGTGTGCGCGTGCGTGCGTGTGTGTGTGTGTGTGTGTGTGTGTGTGTGTGGTTTTCTGAGCTCCAGAATTCGCTAGATTCCCAGTGACTCTGTCCTTCTTCTTCAGGAGAGCGCACAGCTGCTACAAATGCCGTCAGTGCAGTTTCACAGCTGCAGATACTCAGTCACTACTGGAGCACTTCAACACTGTTCACTGCCAGGAACAGGAGATCACTACAGCCAACGGCGAAGAGGACGGTCATGCCATCTCCACCATCAAGGAGGAGCCCAAGATTGACCTCAAGGTCTACAGTCTGCTCAACACAGACTCTAAAATGGGGGAGCCGGTGGCCGAGAGCGTGGTGAAGAGGGAGAAGCTGGAAGAGAAGGAAGGACTCAAAGAAAAGGTCTGGACCGAGAGCTCCAGCGATGACCTGCGCAACGTGACGTGGAGGGCGGCCGACATCCTGCGGGCCAGTCCGTCCTACACACAGGCCAGCCTGGGCCTCCTCACGCCTGTGTCGGGCACCCAAGAGCAGGCCAAGACTCTAAGGGATAGCCCCAATGTAGAAGCTGCCCATCTGGCGAGACCTATTTATGGCTTGGCTGTGGAGACCAAGGGATTCCTTCCGGGGGTGCCAGCTGGCGGCGAGAAGTCCGGGGCCCTCACCCAGCAGTATCCTGCATCGGGAGAAAGCAAGTCCAAGGAGGAATCCCAGTCCCTGTTACGGGTAGGAAGGTTTAATTTTTAATTCATTCATCTCTCTGGCAGGGGAACTGGGGGTGCAGCCACGCTCTGTAGATTTCCTAGCAGAGTCTTTGGAAATGAAATTGAATGGCCTGTACCCCAATGGGATGAAAACTCAGGGGGCTGACATCACAGAAAGTAGTTCATATGTGTCTGTGTGTGTCCTGGGCACTTTTTTCAGGTGGGATTGGTGGGGGTGGGGTGGTAGACAGGGGTTAGGCAGTCACTCGGATCTCACTGCTCTTTGCTCAGATTGCATGTTGGCTAATCATTTCTGGTGATTATGCAAAAGAGCAAGACCACACTAGGAGCAGGGCAGTTCAGAATTCCAGAAGGATGCACATTGGGCTACATTAAAATAACAAATTGACTTTTTCAGTTTGAAGGTGGTGTGACATAGTAGGTGGTTCATAAGGAAATCAGCAGCCGAGATGCAAATCACTCAAAATGCAAATCCCTTGGTGAGATGTCAATACAGAAATGCAGAGGTTTTTACAATTCACAGCAGATATTTGTACAAAAAGCAATGCTTATGGTTATTTAGTTGCTTCAGAGAGGGAGAAAAAGAGAAATGTACATGAGAGTTGTGTGAAGTGGAACATTTAAAGAGAATTGTCCATTTACTGTCATCTTTTTTTTTTTGGACGGGGGTGGGGGGGTGGAGGTTAAAGGTAGTTCCTATGGGCATAAAACAAAACAAATCTTCCCAGTAGGATAAGATTCTGGCTTGCTTCATGCTGCATCAAGAAATTCTCAGGAACTATTTTTGATTTTGCAAATTCATAAGCTCCAAGTAAGTGATGCTTTTTTTTTGCCTAAGGCCCCACTGCTTGGAAGTTTCACCTTGACCCAACATAAACATGAGAGATTTCTGGAAGCTCTGTTGCTAGATAGAAGACAGGATCAGAAGCAGCTAACCTTTACAAGAGTCAAGTTAGGAAATCTCTCCAGCCAGCCCAGCGCTTTGAACCACAGTTAAGAGACCAGGGATTTCTCTCTTCTTAGATGCTAGGGAAAAATTCTCCCTCTCTGACTAGCTCCTCTGCTTCCATTACCCTGCTCTCATTTCCTGCAGGTTCTCTGAAGCTTCCCTGGGCTTCACAGGTTTTTTTCCTTAGGGAGTGAGGAACACCGCTTCCTGGTAGATAGACAGTGGAATAGGAAAGCTGTTTCTTTACCCTTCTGCAGCCTTCCCCTGAAGCTAAGGGAAGGTTTTGAATTTAGAAGAGGGTGGCCCCATATGCTGAGAAACAAAGCAATCTACCTTCAGGGAAGGAGCAAGTTTATGCATAACTTTGGAAAGTGGAGAAATAGTTTCTCTGCCCTTTAAGATGATGTTCCGTTCAGGAAGCTTCTTAAAGACAAATATACAGCCGGCGCTACTGCATTCTTATTTTCATTATTTTCTTAACGTGTCAGGACTTTTGATCTCTACTGGCTGTTAGAGTTTCTGGTTTAAAGCAGGAATGTATTGATATATATTTATAAGCATTTTATATTGCACCTCGAGATTGCAGTATCAGGGTTTTTTTTTTTTAACATCCATATAACTAGAGCTGTCCACAGGGCAGGAGAGATAGTTCGTGGGTAGGGCACTTGCCTTGCATGAGACCGATCCCCCAGCACCCCACATTGCCCTGAGTCCTGCAGGAGTCCTCTGTCCTCAGAGCACAGGAGTAAGCCCTGAGTACCACAAGGTGTGGCTCAGACACTCCCCCAAATAAGAAAACACAGCTGTTTATCCCCTTCTCCTCAAAATTGCTTTCATCCACTATGATGTCTGTAGTTTATACTGAATCAAACTCTTTCTGCCACCCTGCACTACAAACTTGGAATAATTCATTAAGCAGTGAAATAATCCAAAAACTTGACCATAAAGGGGAATTCTTTGAGCAGGCAGGGGGTATGTTACTTTTTTAAAAAATTGTTTTTCTTAATAATCTTCCACTTCCTTAATTTCTCTGACTTCAAGTTTCTGTTGCTCCGTTTCAACTGGCTTTTCAGTTCCTCCACATTAGCTGCTGAAATAACAGATCTTCAGTGAAAGATACTTAAACATGGTTTTTTATTTATTTATTTTGCAAATGGTGAAATTTCTTACTGTGGGATTTGCATACAAGCACACATACACACATTTGCACACAAATATAATTAGTGTTGGATCATTCTTCTGTGTTTCAGGAACATTTGAATTTTTAAAAAGGACCTTTGGTGGGGATGTCATGGCTCAGCATTAGAATTTCTATCTTTCATGTGTGGGTTCTTGAGTTTGATCACACACACACACACACACACACACACACACAGCGAGAGAGAGAGAGAGAGAGAGAGAGAGAGAATACTTTTATTGCATTTGAATAGTGCTTTTCAAAAATCAGTTATTTGATATGTGAAGGAGGAAGTACAGATAATTAAATTAGTTGCAAAATAGTATATTAACTGAATTGATAATATTTAATGAGCACATGTCTTACCTGATGAGCTTCCTAGGATGAGCTTCCTAGGATACCTAAGGGAGTTATAAAGCTAGAGAACATTCTAGGGAATGTTCTAGAGAACATTCTCAGGAATAAAGTAGGAAAATTCTACTTTGGTGGCAGAAATTGAAAGGACTAGGCTATTCTAGCAAGTACGCCCTAATTCATACTTCAGACATCAGTCAGAGCTACCCACCAGAATATAATTTCCCTGAAGGTTAAAGAAAGCACCCCAGTAAACTTTAATTCTGTACTTGTGAAGGCCTAGTTTTGGAGGTTGTAATGAGACCTATAAAAGTATGTGCATTAGAGGACCAAAGAGATAGAACTGTGGGTAGGGTGTTTGCTTTGCAGGCAGCTGAGCTCAGGTTTGATCCTGGCTCTGCATATGTTCTCAGGAGCCCCAAAAGGAGTGAGTGATCCTTGAGCATAGAGTCAAGAATAAACCAGGTATACCACCAGCTGTGTCCCCCAAACAAGGCTAATATAGACATTAGACATTCAGTAACATCTTACATTATTTGGAACGAAGGTAGAATGATGAGTTTCTGTTGTAGAATTAGACTTGGAAGTACCTTTTAGTTTAGTATGTTTTAAAATTGTAAACAATTTAAGAAATAGAAAAATAAGCTTAATAGTGATTTTAAAAATCCATATAATAGTATTGATGGAGAAATTATACTTGTCCAACACAATTATGCATATAAATTCTAGTCCTAAAAGTAAAATTTTGCTGTTTCTTTCTACTGTAGAGCGATATCAAGAACTAAATATGAAAAATTTATTTCACAGACAATATTCATTTAAAATAGTTTATCAGTATGCTGGTAAATGTGAAAATATTTTAAAACGTAGACAGTGTAATTAGGATCACATTACATAGCATATCAGTTTAATGTTTGTTTCAGAACATTGGTCTTTCTGATTAATTTTAAAGTAGTTTTAGTTACAAAAATTTTGTAT
Organism: Sorex fumeus; assembly: GCF_029834395.1. Lineage (NCBI taxonomy): Eukaryota > Metazoa > Chordata > Mammalia > Eulipotyphla > Soricidae > Sorex > Sorex fumeus. The sequence goes on from NW_026606059.1 coordinate 65,730,426, forward strand.
TTAAAATAAGGGAAGAGACTCATTTCAAAATGTTACCTTTGGTTTTGTGTGTTTTTTGGTTTCACTTTTAATTTTAGCGATAACCTAGCATCTTTATTTTCATTTAGGGATTAACTTTATGTTTTTCTCTTATTATGGTATTGATGTTGTTAGAAAGTTTTCAGTTATCTTAGTGACCTCCACTGATGCTGTGCTTTGGTATAGGAATACATTAGCATAACTTTCTCTTTTGTGATTGCTTATGAAAATTAAATTTCAGAATATCTACACAAAATTAGTTTTATGAGTCAGATGAAATACTAAAGCCTTTAGACTGCTAGATATAGTTTGAACAGTTCAAGTTTGCATAAAAACTTTCAATTATTACTCTTAAAACTTCTAAAATAGATCCTGTAGAACATGAACAAGCTTTTAAAATGTTCTGAAAATGCAGTGTTTTCATTTACACTTAAAATCTGGCTCTGTGAGTAGGTTGACATACTTAACATTACAAGTGCTTAAAGCAAACATTAATTGGTTTTATATATTCAAAGAGATTGTTCTTTCTTATTTTAAACCAGTTAGTATAATGTAGTCAGAATCAACATAGTGTTGCGCCTTTTCTGCCCAATTTCTTCTAAAATGTATAATGCAACAGAACTTTATTTCCTAGATAGACTTTTATGTAAATGCAGCTGTATTATTCTTCTTATTTCTGGGATAAAAAATTATGATTTTGTTCTTGTAATCGACATTGAAATTAGATTTTGCAACCTAGAAAGCTTCGTCTTTTAGCCGATAATCACATTAGTAGAGACAAAATATGTTATTGTGTTTCACAAAGATTTTGCCAGTGTCTTAATGCATTTTTCACTTGTTAATAGAGCTAAGAAATATAATTAAGTTTAGTCTGTGACTCTGCAGGGAGAGTTTATGGCATGCCAGTGTTCAAGGAAACTTCTTTATGTCGTTTGTCAGAACAGAATGTCTCAGAAGCCAACTCACCCACCCAAATCCTTTCACAGGCCCAGCTAGCCGGGTTACTGGCCCATTTCTTCATGTAGGAATGGGGAAAACGAATGTTGCCGTGATTAATTTTAGCTGCCAGTGTAGATTCATTGAGGAAGCTGTTTCCAGTTTAACATGCCCTGTTGCCACTTCATGGTTTCAGAGGTTATTTAGCCATGGGATCTGGGCGTTGAGTTCCAAGTCCTGGGGTTGAGTTCCAAGTTGAGTGGCTGTCAAAGGGAGGGCCTCTCTGTTTGTTCATCTCTCTCTTCTAGGGGAACATAATGCTTGTCCTCCTCAGACTGGTGCTGTGCTGCTTAGTTAATTAATGTTTGTCAGGCCATTTGAGATCTTCAGATGCAGAGTTCTAGATAAGTCCAAAGTGGTTTATCTTGTAAATGTGATACCAAGAGAGCACAAAGCAGATGCCATTTCCCTCTTTCTTCTACAGGCGTTAAATTTATAGTTTAAAGATTGTTGATACCGGACAGTCTATTGAGATGCAAAAATGTTCTTTTGGGGACTGTTCATTGGCAGCCAAACAGACATTTAAACAAGTGACCGTGTTGAATGCCTCTAAGGCCACTGACAGAGGATCTCAGAAACTTTTTTTTATAAGTAAAGATGATCTTGAGTGAAAAGTCTGATTTATTTCCTTTGCGTCATGTTTAAAGTAAAAGCCAAATTTCTAGTTATCTAGTTTATAAGGACTTAGTATACTTGTGTACATCAACCATCTCCTTTTGAGATTGAATTTAAACTCTTTGTCACAGTCATATGTTAGATACCAGGGTCTATAACAGGAAAATAAAAGGTGTGAGAATCTCTGATCATTGGTTTTGACAGTCATCTTATGTGACTGTTGATAAAGTTATCTTCCACGTACCTAGTAATTTGATTTGCCTAAGAATTAATACTAGCAGCCATTTGCTGTATCAGGAGATTAATAATCTTATGCATCTCTGCTTCTGCCCTCATAGATGGATTTCTTTTGTTGCCTGTTTGAAAAGGGTATGATTTAAACTCAAATTATTTAAAAAATTTAATTCAATCATTGAATTATAGACATTTTGATTGTAAAAGTGATGTGCAGGTTGCTTGCTTTTTTCTTCTCTTTTGATCATTTTCTTTATACATTGGTATACCCTTTTGAAAATAGATACCACAAAAATCTCTTACCTATGTAAGTTTCATTGCATGCTTTGAATAATAGGATTTTCTGTCACTCTGACTTTTTTTTTTAAGTCAGTTAAATTGATTCAAGTGTTTTTTTTTAAGTACATTTCTTTTTTTCTGTTTTAAATCCTAGACTTTTGTGAGGTCTGGCACAGTTCTGCTGGCCCAGGTTTCTAAGGCAGGGGAAGCAGCTGTATCTCTATTGAATTGGGCTGTAAGTTTGTAGTCATTGTGAAATGGTATCCTTCTGCACCCTATCTGTTAATTATTTCCTGTACAACTATCTTCTGCTTAGTTTCCTTTTTTCACAGACTGTACATGAGTTAGGAGATAACAGGGTCCCAAAAGTAACCCATTGTTGAATGTTCTTAGTTGTTGGGATTGAACAGTATACAGAAGATGGTCCAAGTTTCAGGAGCACAGATGTAGAATCATTAAAAAGTGTGCCAGCCATGAGCTACACATTTTGATGTGAATTTAATACTTTTCTGGTAGAGTTGCGTTTGATGGATGGATCTTGCAGAAGCATTATATGTGTTCAAGGAAATGCACCTGTTTCAGTGAAATGTAAAGAATCTGTTTTCTTCATTTCTTCAAGTGTCGTTTCATATTTTTTGAGAAGAATTTATTTTCAAGGGCGGAATCTAGATCTTTTTTGTGGGAGGAGGGTTAGGCCACATTCCTTGGTGCTTAACTCCTGAAGCTATGCTCAGGGACTACTTTTGGCCATGCTTGGGGTACCATATAGAGTGCTAAGGTGTTGAACTTAGGTTGGTTGCTAGCAAAGCTAGCCCATTTGATTTATACAAAGCTAGGCATTTTTATTCACTCTAGTCTGGAGCATGGTATTGCTATATCTTTAAGCAGAGAAATCATGTAGAAGGTGATAAGCAATTAACTCACAATAAATCTGCTTTGTTTAGGGGGAAAGGTTTTTTCTTCTGGAAAAAAAAGACAGTATGAGATATGGGAAACTTTGTTTCCTGGTCCATTAAAATTAGACTTTTTTTTAACTTACACCTTTTGGGAATATTTGTCTTGAAAACATGTTTTGATTGAGACAATCCTGGCCATAATTTCAGAGATAGATATATTTGGTCTCTGTTTGACCTTAACATCAGAAATTTTCAATCTAAAATTTATTGATAATTCAGAATAATACTTCTGCTTTGCTTTGAATTATACAATCAAAGAAGGTTGGAGATTTTGAAAATGTTCATTTTTTATAAATAGCCTGTGACCTGCAAGTCCAATTAATTCCCTTTTCCCAGGTTTGTTATAATATATCATAAGGAATTTTTATAATAAAACTGAAGTTTATAGTTTGCCTTTAGTTTGTAATTTAAGTATTTATCAAGACTCCAAAATTTTTCCTAATTATTCTTTAGTACTATTACTAGCCCTTTGAGGTTATAGGTGAATTTGGAGTGGTATGTTCCACCTTTTATAGGCTCTCTCAGGCTGTAATTCAGGTTTGACAGAACTTGGTTTTCTGGTAAAATGATATTTTATGTTTTTTTTAACCGGTATGTGATTGGCAGAAAGGAGACTGTGTGTTCTTGACTGACTTTGTGACTAACTATTCGTGTAACCCTGGGTGAGTCATGCACTGCTAGTCCTTACACTATTTCCTCCTTTGGAAAATTACAGAGATAGAAGTCTACAATTACTCAAAATCTTGAAAATTGCAAATTCCAGGGCCAAAGAAATGTTCTATAGGACCTAGCACTTAAACTTATGAAGCAAAGTGCGGCAAACTTTGAAGTCAGACATCTTATTATTTAGGTTTAGTAATGTTGCTCTTCAGAGAGTCATCAAATATTTACTGACAGGCTCTTAAATCAGATTTCCATCTAACGTCTGAGAATTCCTAAGTTTCAAACAACTGTCACCCTGCAGTCTAAATTTTTAAATAATTATCTTCTTTGAGATTGTCTTAAATGAAAAAGCTCATTCTTGGAAAATGAGATTTCAAATAATCACATTATTAAGGGGCTGCTAATGAATGGTGATAAAGGGAGGAAGCACAATGAGAAATAAAATAATTCTAGTGTGAATATGACAAACTTAAAGTCTTATTTCCTCAGTTTCTTGGCTTTCAGAGATGATGTCTGTTTTGTTCACCGTCAGATGTTCAAATCAGAATTTTGGATGCAGCAACTAATTTTAGTAGGTGGGGTGCAAATTTTTTATGAGTCCGTGAATAGACTCTAATCCCAGCTGTTTCATTACAATTATAAAAATAAAATTGGCTGTGAATCATTCAAACTCTGTTTAATGGATGTGAATAATTCAGTTTCGTCCCACTGAAATCTTAACAGTTTTAATCTATCTTAAATTCTTCATATTCCTTCAGAGTCAATTCCTGATTATACATATATGAATTCTTTGAACTCTGGCTGATCATGAATAAAACGGCCATATTTCCACTCAGTTTTGTGGCTTTCAAGAGAAGGGGGTGACTTTTGGTAGGGATTGGGAGAACATACAAAAAAGAAATTGTGGAGAGTCTACACAGGGAAGTTGTTCCATTAACATTTCCAGGCATTTTCTTTCCTATTAAAACTTGAAACACTGATGGAAGAATTGACTGTTGCAGTTCTGCAACTATGAAATAATGACTTTAATACCATTGTAAAGACTATGGCAATCAGAAGTAAAAATACCTCCATTCATGACAATCACTTTAGAAAATATTAATAAAAAAGAAGAAATTGACCATTAAGTACTGTATTCTGTTTTTCCCTGGATGGATACCGACACACGTTTAAACATAGTTACACATACACAAACACAGAAGTATATAGTTGTAAGACAGCACTTAGTTTCAACAGATAAATTGTAATCATTTTCTTATATGAATATATTCTGCTTCATTACCCTGAATTTCTAATATTACATTTATTATATGTTAACACTAGTTCAACTAGAAATGTGGCTTTCAAGAGAAGGGGGTGACTTTTGGTAGGGATTGGGAGAACATGCAAAAAGAAATTGTGGAGAGTCTACACAGGGAAGTTGTTCCATTATGGACACCCTGTTGTTGGGTTCTTAAATTATTTCCAGGTTTTGCCACCATAAAAAGAGCTACTTTAAATATTTTTGTAGCTCTTTATATCTTGCTTACACTTTAAAATTGTAATGACTTTTCTAGATTCAGTTGCTGCTACAGAATGACACAGTAGTAGAGCTTAGTGAGAAATCCTGGGCACATATTTGTGTGGATACTATAGGAGAAACTCACAAAGGATTTATTATCATTAGTTAGAATTCTTGCACATTGGTAGTTAAGAAACTGCAACTCTATAACATTTTCTTGAAACATTATATATATTTAGTATAATGAAATGAATAAAGCACCTTTTTGTAGCAAGAATAAAGAATTTCTCAGGAATCTATTTCATGTTTGTGGTTGAAAGATTCCTTAGTTACTTGGCATTCAAAGAAAATTTGAATGTTTATAATGCAATGTAATGAAATATGTACACATATACGTAGAAGGTATATTTGCCATGCATAAATACATATATGTGAGTATATATATATACCTTGCAACTTTATTATATATATTTAGTTGTTGTAAAAAAAGCTTACTGAAGATAAATTTGTTGATCACTAAAAATTGATGCCAACAGCTACCCATTGAAGTTTTTGACAAATGAACTCTATTTTGGAATAACCAAATTTGTTTGCTCAAGTTTGTTTGCATTAGTTATTGTAAGTAGTCTATCAAGAAGCTAGAAAGTATAGAAAATCTATCTAAACTGCTTGCTTTTCTAGTCATCTTACTGCCATATGAAAGTTTTTTCATAAGACTATGGATAAGATGTATTTGAAATTCTTGAAGGTACTACCTTTTGTTTGGGAGTTTTGAGTGTGCCTTTGAATATGTCTAAGTTTAGATGAATTTAATCTTATCTGGATTCAGGATTTATTTTGTTCCATAGAACCAGTGAGCAAAACCACGAACATGCCTCTATCAGAACAAGGATTTCCCCACACACACACACCAAAAATTGTGCAAGTGAATTTATTCACAGTAGGCCTTCACATAAAAATGAAAGCTTTATTTAACTCCATTTTACAGAGGAGATTGAATTTAGGGATTCTGTTTAATTCATTGGCTAATATCAAGTAGCTAATAAGTGACTCTGGGCTCTAGCTAGATCAGATACTTACAGTGTGGCTTCCTTCCTTCCTTCCTTCCTTCCTTCCTTCCTTCCTTCCTTCCTTCCTTCCTTCCTTCCTTCCTTCCTTCCTCCCTCCCTCCCCTCCCCTCCCCTCCCCTCCCCTCCCCACCCCTCCCTTCCCTTCCCTTCCTAATTCTAGAGTCAATTTTTGTGAGTTTAAAACCGCAAAATTGATCTTACACATACAACACTTACAAGCTCTTCAAATGACTATATCTTGTGGACAGCAGGTAAAGACTACTCTGATAGGGAATAAAAGTGTTGGGATCATTTCTAAATGTATTGACAATTATTAAGTTAGTTTTCAAAGCCCAGTTTCTATTAAAATAATCCTGGAGCAATATCAATATGGACAAACTGTGGAGGGATTCTTTTGGTCATTTGCATACAGTGGGGAACATAATGTTCTGAAAACGATTTTAGCATAATAAGGAAGGTTGTGTGAAGTGTTCTCCAGTGAAAAAAGCACTTTAAATTTTTTTAAAGAATAAGATCCACCTTTTAAATTATTCAGCCTTTTGGAACACTGACTGGAAGCAGTTGCTTAACAGTTGGTTCTTGAAAAGGGTTGGTGCTCAAATGGGGATGGATTTGGCAGGATATTACTGGAGAACAAAACATAAGTAAACAAAAGAGAAGTTTGAAAAGCTTAAGGAAAATTCAAAATACATAAATCTAAAGAGATTTCAAGTAGAAGGTGAGATTGTTTCTCCTAATTTAGTGAAATAAATAAGCTATACTCTTGGTTGAAATTCTATCTAAAGCAGAAAACTACTATCTGGAGTGAAAGTTTACTGTTTTGATATTAATAGTATTCAGATCTTATTTGCGTGGTAAAATATTAAAATCTTCTTTGTGTGGTAAAATCTTATATTAATTGATGGAATTTTGAAATTCAGCAGAAATATGGTGAGTCAAGTTATTACTATTTACACACTAACGCCAGATGGAGAGTAAGTTTTTAGAACAGATAGAGGTATTTAAGTAAAAATTCGAAGTAAGAATTTAATTTTTAATTGATATAAATAAGCTTTAAAAGCTTTTAAATATGTTTCATATATAAATTAATTTTTTTTCTAAATGCATATTGGAAATAACTCTGTTAGGACTATCATCACCTGTAAAAGAAATACAGGTGACAAGCATCTCATGAAACTATCTCTTACAGTGTTTTGATTGGTTTATTATTTTTCAGAATTATTATTTTTAGGTTTAAGCATTGGTATTCTGATTTGTTCTTATATCATTTTTTAGATTTATTCTCACTTTATTTTCAAGTTCTATATTTAGTGTCTTATTTTTTTCATTGAGAAGATAGAGAAATCCTTATCTCTGACATGTTACCTATTGTTTAATGGTTAAAACTATTGCAGATCTTAGCACTTTATTACAGCTAGTCATTTTAAAAGCATTGCTTTCCCTTTTGTTTAGAATTCCTCAGGTCCATGGATATTGGTAGGGGGTTAATGGAAGTCTTGATTAAAATCTTCCAAGCTTCAAGGCATTCAGTTCTTGTAAACAATTTGGATCTAAGAGATAGGGGCTTATGTCCTTCTACTAGTATTATTTACTAATTTGGTGTTAAGAAAAATCATTTTTTTCATTTTGTTGCCCTAAATACAGTTAAAATGCATTAAAAAGTCACAGCTCATTCTATCATGATCACAGGATTTATGGCATTTGTTAAAGATTCATTATAGAAACAGCATAATTATTAAAAGGAAGAAAGAAAGTTGGCTTTAATGTATTGATTGTTCAGCATTTTTAATTTTTACTCTTAAGTGCATCTACTTTTCATATTTCAGTTACATTTTTTAAGTTTTTCCTGGATGATTTTTAATCTTTCCAAGCCTGCAGGACTGGAGTTTAATCATATTGTTTGCTTTTGTTTTTTGGGCCTTCCCAACGGGATTTGGGGTTTTGCCAGGTCTATACCTAGTGCTTAGGAAGCCATGAGGTGCCTGGGATTAAACTCAGTGCCTTCTAAGGCTTGCATTCCTGTCCTTTGAGCTATCTGACCTGCTCCTAATCATCTTTTGCTTGTTAGTTTTTTTTTCTTTTTTCTTTTGGGGCCACGCCTGACTGTGCTCTAGGGTTCACTCCTGGCTCTGTGCTCAGGAATAACTCCTGGTGATGCTCCAGTGTGTGGTGTGTGGTGCTTGGTCAGCTGAATACAAGGAAGCACTCTACCCACTATACTACCTTTCTGAAACACCTCCCTCCACCCCATATGTCTTAATAAATATGACTTCATAAGGTATTACCAAATTATAAGTAGATATGCTCTGAAACAGATAAAAATCATTACGTAGTTAAGATTAACACTTGGATTCATAAAGTTTAGACTCTTCGATTGTCCATATTTCTGACCAACTCTAAGTGGCCCTACTGTTGGATGACTAAACACAAGAAGGTTTATTGAAAATTCATAGTTTCCTTAATTTTGTGAATCATATATGTTTCACATATACTGGTTTAGGTTTGCAGGGATTGAGTTGGCACTCCTGTACTAACTGGAAATCTATCCAGTAGTTTCCAATTCTTACGGTTTTAATATGTGCCATTTCTCTGCAATACAGTTTTTTACCATTGTTACTGTTTTGTGGGGGTTATAATCTATGATGCTGGGAACCACCAGCCTCACACCCAGCAGTGCTTGGGGAGGCCTGTGGTGCTGAGGATCGAAGCCTAGCAAGGTTTGTGCTCTTTCACTTGGGCCACACTACTAAGATTTTTGTGATACTCTCTCGGGGGCATAAAATTGAAATCCAGCACTTGAATAATAGTTGGAAAGGGGAAAGAGTTCTTCTGAAAGCATTGTTTAAATAAATGGAGGCAAGGCCTTTTCCCTGTGGAGCCAATAGATATTTGGACGTGTGTGAGTGTGTGTGTGTGTTTGTGTGTGTGTGTTTGTGCTAATTTTTCCTCTGAAAGTAAAGAGTATATATGTGTATGTTTGTGTGTGTGTGTGCTAATATTTCCTCTGAAAGTAAAGAGTATATATGTGTGTTTGTGTGTGTGTGTTTGTGTTAATTTTTCCTCTGAAAGTAAAGAGTATATATGTGTATGTTTGTGTGTGTGTGTTTGTGCTAATTTTTCCTCTGAAAGTAAAGAGTATATATGTGTATGTTTGTGTGTGTGTGTGTTTGTGCTAATTTTTCCTCTGAAAGTAAAGAGTATATATGTGTATGTTTGTGTGTGTGTGTGTGTGTGTGTGTGTGTATGAGAGACTGAGAGATAGAGACAGAAGGGAAACATGGGGGCAGAAGAGAGAACAAGAGACTTCCTCTAGAAGCAAGGGATATTTTGAACATGTTTGATACAACATATTGGAATGATGTGATTCTTGACTTTTTCTCCATTAAGTAGATTTTGAATTCCTGAAAGAGAAATGTCATTTTTATCTTTTTATTTTTCATTTTCTCTGCCACACTACTCATCTCTTAAGAGCTCCAGAATCAAATTTTTTAAAATTTTTAATTGAATACAGTGAAATTTAATTGAATGGGTGTGAATATATGCTCTTCTTTTAAAAAAAATTAACTGCATTCTAATTTCTGTATGAGAATATACTGTTTGTATATGTTGGAAATTATTTACTTTAATTAAAAACATAATATTAAAAGATTTTTAGTATTGAAAGATTAGATAATTTCTTTCATTATTTCTGTGCACTTTTTAAAAACAACCCTAGAGTATAAGATTTAGTGAGCTGTTTACTCTGGAAAATCATCAATTATAGCAGTTTTGGGTTCACAGAAATATTTGAACTTTACTGAAGCATTTTAAAATTTGAACTTTTAAATTTTGGCGAGGCAGGGATTTCTCAGGGCTCACAGAATTTTCTGATACAGAAATCTAGAGAAGCAATCTGCCAGTGCGCTTCTAGACTTAAAAGAATTCCAGTATAATCTAAATGATGTATCTTTATTTTTGAAATCTCATCCAAATTCATTTTTTCTAAAGAAATCCCTTTTAAATAATTTCACTTGATTCTGTTTTCTTGTCCTCTATACGGTAAAGTTAATCATTCTTAGAATATAGTGCTTAACACTGTTGATCTAAAGTACAGGAAGAAAGATTCATCATGGTTCAGTACTGCTCCTTTCAGAAGAAGGGAAACATTTCAGAACATTGGGTACTGGGCTCAAGATAACAGGAAATGTGCAGAGGGACCGTTCATTCCAATAGTTTTATGAGTAAGTCAGGGAATAAAAGGCTTACGGCCCAGAAAGAAGGATACGAAGAAAAGATACTCGTAGACGTTATTTCTTAAGTCTGCAGTGTCCAACTTACTAGAGACAAATGTGGAAAATTTTGAAACCTACGAACTGAGGAATGCAGATGATGTTTATCCTATAAATTCAACCTCCTCATCTTAATTTTCTTGCCCAGAAGAGATGAATGTAAGTATAGGTCGTATCTGTGGAACTGAAATCTCTAAAGACAGAAGGTTTCTTCAAATGGAATTCTTGTTTACTTGCCCCACAAGGAGAGTAGTAAAAGGAGAGTTGGGATCGATACATGCAAAAAAAAAAAAAGTAAAGAAATTACTTAGTTCTTATTTTAGCCCTGATTTGTTGAGCTGTGCCTATGCTACTGTCTTCTCCTGGAATCTGATTCATTGTCAAATCCATTCAGAGTGAGTAGATTCATGAAGAAGGTCAGAAAGTCTTCAGCTAGAGTTTGCTCTGTACAGTCATTTTTGTCTGGGTGGTTTACAGAGATGTAACTCTTTCAGTCATAGAAACTGATACAGTAAAAGTCACTTACAGGAAATGAAACTTACTTTTGTACTTTTCTGTTCACTTAAAGGCTAATCTGATTAGGTCCAAAACATTTGTTCATCTTCTTATACTGTTTTTGAACTATGCCTATGTAAGACATACGGATTTAAAATAGTACTTGGCTCACCATCTGCTGATAAGGGAAAGTGAGATACTAAATCACAGTAGCAGGAGTCTATTTCAGTAGGAACTATTTAAATCCGAAATACTATAGGCAATTTTAGGGTATTTTAATTGGGATTATATTGATGTGTGTTAGTAAATTGTGTGTATTTGATGATGTGGTTCAACTTATGTAATCATTATAGCTATATATCAACTTAGAGATGTAAGTTTTGCAAAATCCTGATATCATTGATTATAGAGTTTATTCTAAAATAGTTATTTGTGAGGAAACCTTTCAGATGCCTTTGCATTTTATAGCCGTAATTAGAACATAACATCTTTTAGATACATGAATGAGAAAAAAGATCAATTTATTCTTTCAATATAGTGCTTATGTATTGAATATTTTTATAGTAAAATAGATTTTGAAAATCTAATCTGAAGTGACCGAAAAGGAAAAAAAATACTGTTACCTATTTTATGGTACAGTGCTTATGTACAATGATGAAAATCTTTAGTTCTGCCATACTGAATGTTTTAGCATTTATGAGTCATACCCAGTGATGCTCAGGAGTTACTCCTAGCTTTGCACTAAGGAATTACTCCAGGCTGTGCTTGGGGAACCATGTGGAATACCAGAGATAGAACCTGGATTGACTACTTGTAAGCCAAATGCCCTACTCTCTGTACTATTGCTCCAGCCCCTGTCTTAAATTTTTGAGAACACTGAACTGTCTAAGATCTGATGTAATGAAATCTGAATCTTATATGACTTACACATTCATGTGCTTTTATGAACATATACACATTTGTATATGGTTTAGATGAACCTTTATGATGGGCTTAAATTTTGCTTTACAAAATAATTGGTCATTCTTACATCAAATATTTGTCGTGTTGCTTTTGCTTGGGGGCAACAAAAGGGTCAATAGTTTCAGCCTTTGGTCAGTGGTTTCATAAAGAGTACTTCATAGTACGGAATTAGGCTAAGCACTCTAATAGGCGTCACCTTAGGGAGCATTCTGAATAGCACTGATGCTGAATACGTATGACTCAACTCTAATGAAGGTGCTGAAGTATAGAGAAGTTGACTAAATGGCCCCCTCATATTACATAGCTAGTTTAATTAAGATAAGAGATTGTGTACTGATTGCCTGCCAGTCACTGGACTCTGCTGAGCACTAAGAAGTACATGATAAATAAGACAGAATCCTTGCCCTCCAGTAAAGTCAGTGGGGTAGCACAAACCTGGCAGGATTTAGTGTTTTAAATGCAAAGATGGAAAATGGAAAGTGCAGTGGAGACAGAGGCAGCTGTGGAAAAAGACAGCTGCTATGGCCTGGTGGGTCCACAAAGACATCCTGCGGAAGATGTTGCCTTCGTTAAATTTTTTTTCATTTGATGAATAAAGGTAGGCTAAGAGCGCCAAACCAAGGAATCACAGCGTGAGCAAAGTACTGGACTCATGAACCAGTGTGCTAGCTGTTTTGAGAGATCCATACTGTGGCAGTTGATCACTTGAAATGATGCTTGTCTGAATCAAAATGTACTGGTAAATAAAAATACATACTTGATTTCTTTTTTTTTAATTATTTATTTACTTAGACTTTTTTGTTGGGGGTCACACCTGGAGATGCTCAGGGGTAATACTCCTGGCTCTGTGGTCAGGAATCACTCCTGGCATTGCTCAGGGGACCATGTGGGATGCCAAACCCAGGTAGGAATCGATCCCAGGTTGGCCACATGCAAGGCAAATGCCCTCCCTGCTGTACTATCGCTCTGGTCCCACGTACTTGATTTCTGTCTTGTGTAAAGTAAAGGCCCTCCCGTTGTTCATCGATTTGCTCAAGCGGGGCCCAGTAACGTCTCCATTGGAGATTTTGTTGTTACTGTGTTCTGTCGTGATAAATTATTAATCCTTAAGATACCAGAGTGACTGGAAAAATATGAAGATGGTTTTCAAATTATTTTTGAAATACTGTAATCTTAAATATTTGGAGTAGGATTTGAAAAATTATCACGTTAGCAATTTTAGATTGCAGTTTCAAGTTATTTTGGATATACTGGGTTAACGAAAGATGCACTTATATTTACTGTGAATTTAACTTACTACTTTAGCAAATTAGAAATGGTTTGGGATTTTGGAAACTATTTCTGCATACTATGTAAGTTGAGCTGTTTTGTTGGTATATTTAAGTTATTTACTTGACTTCTTTGTGTTGCGTTGGTTTTAATAAAGCAATCTTTGGGTACTAGATGGGAAAATATGAAAGACATCCTGGAATAATTCAAATGTATCATTCCTTAGAATTAGGTATACTTTATCATAAGGAATACTGTATCATTCCTTAGAATTAGGTAAAGTGAATTAGGTAAATCACTTTCATGCAGGTAATTTTATGATTTTATAAACCTTTAAGACTACTCTTCTGTAGTCTAAAATGATTATTTTCTAAGCTTTTTGCAGGAGGACATGCTGGTATTGTTACCTACCTCCTGGAACCTCTCATATTTTTGAAATATGCTGTGTCAGTTTTCTTTGAAGGAGCTCATGAGGATCCAGTTGAGAAATCTAGACAAACTAGTGTGATGAGTAGAACCTAAGTCAGCACTTCAGATCTTATTGAGAAGCTTTTAGATGAGATGCTATAGCACCTTTTTCTCAAAAGAAGGTATTACGTTTATTTTCATAATACAGATTCTTAGACCACATTGTACATAGCATCACAATATTGCCATTGATATATTACAAATCTGTAAACCTCCAAATTCCTGATGAATCCAGTTCTTTTTTGTATGTCAGAGAAGAGCAGTCTTTCCTCTCATTCCGTGAGAAGAACAGAAGGTTACTATATAAATATTTCAGTGTTGACAACAGTATATGGCATGATCTCAGTAAACGCTTTTTACATTCTTCCCCTTTTCCCTATTTCCATTCTTCCTTTCACTCTGCTTTACTCTGCTGCAGTGAATAATTCTGTAAGTACCCAGAAGCCCTGTTTGCAAAGGGAGTCATTTAAAAAGTCAGTTGATGCATGCTGACTTGAAACCACTATATCTTGGAACCGAAAGATCACCGTACCAAATCTTATAATCCTTGATACTTCATGCCCACTGAAAGAGGAGTTATTTTACTCTAACCTACAGCCATCCTGAAAAAAATGGCAGGAAGTACAGGAAATCATATCAACATTGTGGAGTGAGTGTGCAGTGAGTACCAGAGGGGAACCAAGATATTCCTGAGAATTCACTTTGTTTATAATACGGGCTGGCATGAGTAGGCTATTGAGGTGACTTGGTGAGTGACTTTTTAAAAATTTTTTTTAGCAAGACTGCTTTGTTTCGAATTTTGGAAGATCTTTTTTTTTTAACTTTCAGGCATTTAGAAAGTTTTAGTCACTCTACCAGTGTATATTCCAAATTCTTTTTCTTGTGTTTGCCTGGAATATGCTTCTGAATGTAAAGGAAAACTTTGTCTTGTTGTAGAGAGATACAGATTGTTTCAGTGTTCTAATTTAATGTGCTTTTCTTTTTAGAGTAAATACAATAGTGTTTACTGGGCAATTCATTTTCATTCCCTGCTGTTAGAGACAGCATGGTCAGAGAAACCTTGTATACAGATTCTTCTAGATTAGATTCCTAGAAACGGAATATCTATGTCAAGGATTATGCATTACCTGAAAGCGTGGACAGGTTCTGCTGGATCACTCACCTGTTTCTAATATCAGCATGTGATTAAAAATTTAATTATGTCTGTTTAGATGTTTGTAAGATTAGAATGGCAATGAAGATAGAAATGAAGAATCAACATGTGGACAAAATATGTAACTAGAAATTCTTGGACTGAAGTTTTCTCCTTGTTGTTTTTCTCCTTTGATAGCAGCTATTGAATTTCTTTATTCCTATCTTTTTATGGAACAAATATGTGTTAAATACTACTTAAGCATATTAAGCAGACTTGCTCTTCAGACTTTCCTAATAGCAAACTGCTACATTTCCCAAGAACTGCAACATTTGCTAAGAAATTAGGGTCAGGGCGAATGCAATTTTTGTTAGATAAAAATATATGGAGGGTTGTTAAGAAGTCAGATATGAATAAATTAAATATGCCATTGGCATTGGAGTACACCCTTTATCTCATGAAATATTGAAGCAGTGAAATTAACTCAGTTCCATGAATGGTCTCTCCATTTTCCATCTTAATTTTTGGTAGAATAATTTGATACTAGATAAGTTATAGGCAGTAACACTTTTTTGATTATGTTACTTTTTTTTTTAACTAAACGTGTGGAACATATAAGTGTATGGTTAACCCATATTTTATAACTTCCAGAACTGTTGTAAATTTTTACAAATAGATGATCATGTTCCATGACTTAGGGAAGAGTCATCATCCATATTTTGAAGGATAAGTGGCAAAAGTGATGACATTCTGTTTCTTCTCACTGTTTTCTGATTTTTGGAACACTGCCATTCTCCACATTTCCTCTGGCCTTAAGGATGCCAGCTGGTTATTTAAAAGAGAGACAGGGGAAAAAAACATACAAGAAAAAAAATCTACCTCACCCAAACCCCAGCAGAACGACAGAAATCATGGTTTAGGGACCCTTAACCCAGACCTTTTCTGGATGCCTTATAGCTTGCAGCTCATTGCCCAGCACTTCTTTGCATTTTCAAATTTTGGAGACCTGGATTTTTGCATGTTCTCTTTTTCCAATGGTCCTTGAGAGAGAACTCAGCCCTGCTGTAGGCTTGAAGGACAACTTCCATCATTCTCAACACCCTGGTTTGGGACAGTTTTCCCTGGGACTTCATGTTGTTACTCTGATGAAACCTTCCTCATCAGAGTTTAGTTACACTGATGCCACTTTCTGATCCTCCACTAAGATCTTAAACAAATGGGCAATATGGCATGTGGACAAAAGGCAGACAGGACCACACAGAAGCATATGGGTGAGGTCTCGGCACAAAGTCCTGATAATGCTGTTGACAGGTTTGTTTCTTCATAATTCAGTATGTGTCATTTGCTTTATGATACCAATGGTTATGTACTAGCAAGATTTTTTTTATAGAAGAGAAAAAATCATACGATTAGGCAGGCAATGTTTCATATGTGAATATAGAAATTCTTCCCCTTAATGTTTCCACTTCATATCTCTTGATTCTTCTGATTTGGTGTGATTTTTTTTTTTTTAAAAAAAGTCCTTTTCCAAAGCAGAAATGTGACGCATGATGCTTCCTCATTTTGTGATGCTGCTATTTCGGCAATACCAAATGTGTCTTTTAGAAGGCATTGTGAGTTACTTCTGTTGCCAGTGCAGTCATTAAAGTCATCCTTAAATTCTACTGCTTATTTTCCTCACTGGTTAGCTTTCTTAGATAGTTGCACCTTAAAAAAGAACAACTTCTCCTTTTCCCACTAAAGTTTAGAAATTGAGGAAATCGGGTGGAATTTCCACTTTTCCTTGTGATTTCAAGACCTGTTACTTTGTCATATTTTGGCGAGCTCACTAATGTATATTTGAAACCACAGACTCATCAAATGGAAAATAAAATCAAAACAGGAAACTTTACTATGTTATGTAATAAAAAATAAAGCATTGCCATTTTTTGTAGTGCAGTTCAATAATGAGACTGCTAATATTACATTAACTGAATTAGTGTGTGCATTATGACCCCTCCATCCTCATTCATGAATGTCTTTTGATAGGTGTGTGTGGTGTTAGGCTTGACCCGCTGAAGACATCCTTGGGATTTCAAATCTAGCTTTGGAATCATCTTATAGGCTTACCTACCTATGAAGAGATGGAACTGGGGACCACCTATGAGAGCCTTCTGAATTTTACAGAAGGACAACAACCATGCGTGTTAGTAACACTTCCAGCAAACCGTTCACATGCCTGTGCATCATTTAACTACTTTCTGTTAGTAAGAGTCTTTGTTTCACACACCAGGTTGTCATGCAGAAGGCAGAGGGGCTAGGGAATTAGTACAGCAGGTAAGGGACCTGTCTTGAAAGCAGTCAATCCTGATTCCATCCCTGGCACCCCTGCCACATTCCATCCACTCATGGTCCCCTGAGATACTTCAGGAGGGAGCCCTGAGCACAGAACCAGGAGAAAACCCTGAGAACCTCTGTCTGTGGCCCAAACTTCTCCAAAAAGAAGGCAAAATAAAGACCCAGAATCTCAAATTTGAATTTCAGCAGTGAAAGGAGATGAGTATTTTAAAAGATGCATGCCAGTTGGGAGTTCGTCTGTCCATAAGGTTCTCTTAACCACTTGTGTCAAGAGCCTGTTAAAAATTATTTTTCTTTATCAATGCTTCTTTGTTGTCTTATAGAGATAAAAGTGCTTATTGGAAGCCCCTGTCTATATAGTACAGAGATAAAGTATGAAGATAGAATTAATATTAAATGTCTTTTATTCGGCCTTTTTCTCCATATGTAGGGGAATGTGACTTGACTTAGAAAGAAGGTAAAGATTATGTTCAGGGGCTGGAACGATAGTACAAGGGCTTTTGCCTTACATGCGACCAACCTGGGTTCGATTCCCAGGATCCTATATTTTCCCCTGAGCACTGCCAAGAGTGATTCCTGAGTGCAGAGCCTGGAGTCACCCCTATCGCTGGGTGTCACCCAAAAGAAACCAAAACAAATAAATAAATAAAGGTTATGTTCAGCAGTTTATCTTCAGAAACAGCCATGCGTTTGGACATTGGTGAGAAAAATACCCTTCCTCAGAAGAACAGAACTAAAGCAATGCGCACTCTGACTCGTCCTCAGTTCTCTATCAAAATATGTTCCCCTCATCCTAGTCTGCTCCAGGAATGAACAGAAATCTTGAAGTACCAACATTGTGAGGGGGTTGGTTAAATTCAGTATTTTGGCACCAAAAACTGGAAGGAAATCATTGATGGCCCATAAGGTACGCGTAATGGGCAGTATTGGCTGTTTAAACATATACCAGTTATTTTCAAGCTTTCTAAGGCCATCTGTCATCATATTATCCAGTCATAAGCAAGAAATCATCATGTCTCTGTATAAACTGAGTCCAAATTGATCTGTTTCAAATCTTGGTGTAAATAGATTTGTGCCATCAGTTCTTTTTCTTTTCTTTTTTTTTCTTTTGCCATTGTTTGTCCTACCTGTAATTTATTGTATGATTATACATATTTGGAAAAAAAACACACGATAGAGCTAGCCAGATAAGCACATCATGCAAAGTGTTAAGACACTTGCTATAGAATTTTTGAAATACCATGTAAAAATTATTGTGCATCTTATTTTGCTGTGCGTACAGTTGAGTTAATAGTCTAGTACAATAGTTCCATCTCTACTTGAAGTCCAAGTAATGTGCGTCAATATCTTTATGTTGCATTAACTGCTTTATTTCTCTCCACTTCTTTGCATCTAAAGTGTAATTTGATATTAAGCCCTAGGCTTTTTGGCAGTTTTGCTGACATTACACAGGGCGATTGGAGTGAGAATTGAGTCCTCTTTTCTGCCAGAACTGAGTGAGGCTTAGGTGCTTCCTGCCCTCTGGAGGATTCTGTGGGATATAAGGGTTATGCCACTCAATGGGAGAATGCACTTTTGTTTTCCCGGATGTGGTGAAATCAGATTTCGTGGTAACTGATTCACTGGCTCCTGAGTATATTTTACCTTCGGCGAAATGGCATAAGATTGCATTGATATCTCTCAGGAGATATGTGCTCCAGAAATACCCATTATCATTGCATGAGTTGTCATAACACCTAATACCTCCGCTGGAGTTTACGTATCATGACAAGGGACTTAAAGTGAGAACAGCGGAGCCTTAGGAGGGCCTGTGAATACAGGTTAGAAATGCTGCCGTTGGTTGCCCTAGAAGATTAAGATTGTTAAAATAAGCACGTTTGGTTCACTTAGAAGTCCTAAATTTCCCCTCTAGATTAATGAAGAAAAATATTACCATTCTTAATATTTCTGTGAATTGGGTTTCTCCCCCCCTTTTCTCCCTTGCATTTGCTTAAGAGGAAATGAAACAGTACACATTTTAAATTTCTCCCCACCCCACCTCTAGCTAAACCACCGGTTTAGTGATTAGCAGAGGAGACTTTTATATTATGTTTTGGAGCTCAGTTCCCTGGCTGCAATTCACTCAACCTTGACGTAAATCTGAAATAAGTACTTTGTAAGGGGTTAGCCTTTTGTGCAGGGTGTGTGAGAAATCCTGCCAGACCAGGTTGGTTACAGAAACCAGTGTCAAGTTGCCTGTTCCTGAGTGGGGAATAAGAAAGTACAGACAACAGAGAAGTAAAAGTGCCAGTGAAAGTTTTCCCAAAGCATACCCTTCCCCTCCACTTCCAGAAGCCTTGACTCCAAGGGGCTTCCAAATCTCTTTTTTTCATAAGTTTTTGTGGGGTGGATTCATTTTGCATTTTTTTTTTTGCTTTTTTTAAAGTTAACTACTCATTGCCAGTGAGTACAGTATGTCAGAATAGTAGACAAGAGTTTCATTCACAGAATATGCATTTTGTATGGTGCTTGTCCAGGCTGGTTGGTTTCCATTTAATCTATTTGATCATACTGTTTGCCTTAGGTGATCAGCAACATTTAATGTAAATCCGAGCTGAGCTAATAAAACGAATGGAAAGAGAGAGTAAATACCCTCACGCATATGCATACACGTGCATGTGCATGCGTGCATGGGTGCATGCGTGTACACACAGTTGCTACAGGCCTCCTTTGACTATTTTTGTGTTTTGTTTGAGAGAGGATGGGGATCAGTTATGCATCTACCTCATACTTTTGCCATAGAGCCGCTCCTTTAAAAAAACCGTTTTGAAGTCAGTTATATTGTTTAGAAATTGAAGTTTACTTTCTCCTCTGTGAGTGCCTTGTCTCGTAGTGTAACCTAAGCAAAAAGAACCAATGTTTTGTTCAGTTTGAATTAAAGCTATTTCCAGTTAACCTGGAAGATGTCTGCTGTAATTCAGATTTCTCACCTAAAAAGAAAAGTTTCCCCAAATACACACTGAAATTGAGAGTTGGTTAAGCATTTTTCCAGGCAGTCATACTCACCAAATGATTTGAGTTTTGCTACTCTTTTGTAGGAAAAGATAAGGAACGACTATTTGTAAGTCCAGTTTAAATACTTGTGTATTTAATACAGCGTGTAATGGTATTTATTTAATAATAAATAAAAAAACTTCCTCAAACAGAAATACCATTTAAAAAATTATATAAGTAAATGGCAGCTTTTTTTATCCATCAGAATAATCAGAATAAAGGGATTGTTGAGAGCTTGATAATACAGGAAGCGGTTTCCGGTTTGACATAAAGGCTTTTAAATGACTCTGCTGATTTAGGATTTTTATTTTTAATATCACTGAGCTGTTTATAAAAATAATGACACTTGTTAGAGCATAAATTATACTGATCTGCAAGCATATACTCCTTCTTTGGAAGGCTTTTTATTGTCTTCACTATGGACATTTTTGGGGGGGGAAGGTGGTGGTATTCACATTGCTTCCAGAATTTTATTATCATAGTATGTTCCTCAGACTACATTTACTCAAATATCAAAATATTTATATCCCCTTCCCCCCCTTTTTTTTCTGCAATTCAAGTTTTAAAAATAATGTTAGCATTTGTTGGCCAGCTTCTGCAAGTGGTTGGATGCACTTGATTTTCCTTGTCCTAGGAGACTAAGTTAAGCTATGTTGGTTATCACCACCTGTTTGGTTTTGCTACCAATTGAATACTTTCTTTTCAGGTGGGTGAGTGTGTGTTTCACTGCTCTAGTAAATGCTTGGTAATATTATTAGTGGTTATCTGAACAGGTTGTCATTGAGATTCTCTTTGTTTTCAGTAGTTGCCTGTGATTTGAACTGGCGGCATTTTTGTATGTGAATGAACTTGCGAATATAATCAGGTTAACCCTTTCTTCGGCTTCAGTAGATTTTGTTGAATCCATTCTATGATCAAGGTTCCTAAGGGCAAAAGTGTTTCTATTACTTACATTTGTATTTGTTTCGTCTGTTTCCCCAATTGCATCTTTTGTTGTTATTATTGGAATTCTGGAACAATCGAGAAAAAGGAAAAAAAGAATAGAGTAAGGAAATTGAGAGTGTGAAACATCCTGATATGATTGTAATAGAATGGTGAGTTGTGTTTTCTCTTCTGAGACGCTTCCCTCTGGAGCCATGTGGCCATGCCTGCCTGAGTATATGTCCGAAAGTGCCGCCTGGTCCGCATGAAGATTTCAGTCTATTAAGAGAGAAGAACCTGTGAGCACAAATGACCATAACCAGAGGCTGATTACTTTGGCAAGCGGCAAATGCAAGGAATAAGCCTTTCAAAAATTGGTGTAGCGTTCACACTTATCTCACTTTGCACCCCAAGGTTTTGTTTATCAAATGTTTTGAAACATTCCGAGGGAAAAGGTTGTGTTAGCACAAAGTCATCGAAGCACTAATCCATGATGAATGGTATTGTTCCTTTATCCTTTATGAAAATAAAGCGGTGACTTTCGTATTCTGCGTTGCATTAAACTTGCTAGAAAAATGTGTCAGTGCCAGAGTCCGGTTAGCCTCCTGTCTGACCACTGAGAAGAAGCTTTTTGCATTTAAAATGAGGTTCAGCTTTATGTTTTTCAACTCAGTAGGGGCCTTCTTTGTTTAAAGCTCCTAAACTCATAACTTTTGATACCCAGACCCTGCAAGGGGAGTGACAATAGCTGTCTCCTGACCTGGTAGCTCTGTGCCAGGTAGCTCTGTGAGAAGAACGTGAATGAGAGCATCACTTCAGGGCATCTGTCTGGTCTCATTTCTTAAAGGTCTCCAAGTTTTACCAGGGTTGATACATGCAAATTTCTCATAA
Source organism: Sorex fumeus (assembly GCF_029834395.1). Lineage (NCBI taxonomy): Eukaryota > Metazoa > Chordata > Mammalia > Eulipotyphla > Soricidae > Sorex > Sorex fumeus. The sequence goes on from NW_026606059.1 coordinate 65,752,535, forward strand.
ACCAATGGACAGTTGACACCAGTATACCAATTATTTTACTGCTTACAGTCAGTGCTTTGAACTTTTTTCTCACACCACCTGTTCTTCTGCATCAGGGACATCTCTCAAATGGATGCAAAAGTCATTCCCCGGAATGTTCAGAGTAGCTCAAGGCACCAAGTAACCTACATATTTTAATGCTCCTAATGCCCCCTAGCAACAAGGCTTTTGCCATTTTGTGAGAATAGTCTTTATTTCTTTTTCTTTGACTTCTAGTTTTAATCATCAAAGATGTCTCTCCCTCGTGAATGTTAGATGGATTCTGAATCAAAATTTTCTTCATAGACTACTTTATGGGTAGATTTGATATCGATCACTGATTTTAGGGATTGCCTTTTCCTTATCTGTTTTACAGTTGGGGAAATAACGTGTTTAGACTTGAAATCCCCACTGTAATCCTCTTTCTAACTCTAGGAAACGATTCAGTCTTTAATGCTTACTTTACTTTCTTTCTAGTTAAGATTAATAGATAGCTACATGAAAGTGGGTGGATGAAGCCGAGATTGATCTTTAAACTCACTTATAGTATAACTCACTCCTTGTATTTGGAGGATCTTGGCTTTCCTAGTACATTCTCAGAAGTGAAGATAAAGTCTCAACATAATGTAATTTGGACACAAGGCACTGTCTTAAGTATAAAATGTTGTTAAAGTAATTGTACATAAAAGACTTTTTAAAGCTCAGCTTATTTATCATTGACTGTTATTAATACCAACCATTTGATGGTTCAGTTTCATATTAAAGATACACATGCAGAAAAGAACATTGAAATGTAGCTCAGATTTTACAAGAGTTTAGATTTTAAAATAAGTTTGGAAATTTAATGTCAAATTTTATTTTATTTATAAGCTCTGCTTTACCCTAAAAATAATGTCCTCAGATGGTTGCAAATATGCTGAAGCTGGATTCATTCACACATGCAATTAATACCTCGCTGTGCCTTCAAAACAGCCAGGCCTGAGGCTTGGTACTGCCTGTGCAGTAGTGAAGCAGACAGAAATATCCCTGCTCTTAAGTAGTTACTTTGGTTTTTGTGTGTCTGAATATTCAAGGCTAACAAACATAAAATATTTGTGGTGTGGGCAACCTGGGAATAAATCAGAATGATCTCAACCTATTTAGTTCTATGATGGCGCTAAGAAAGAGTAGTACTTTCTTTATATAGAGTGATCCAGGTAATAATGCAATAAAAAGATAAATGCCTTGGATAAAATGTTAAAAGCTTGTTATAGAAGTCCAACTCGAATACTGCTGGGTTATGTATTGAGGTGCCTGCAGCAACCATGCACAATACTAGGTATGGCATTTTAATTTAAATCAATGAACTGTATAGACTAAGTGAACGCATCTTAATAGGATTTCAGAAATGGATTTTGTCATTCATAAGTCTGAATATTTTTCACATTGCTGAAAAATTCAGGAATGAAGAGGGTAGACTGAAGTGTTGTAGTGGTTATTGAATTCTTGAATACGACATTTAACATAAAGTTTGAGTTTTTGTTTAGGGCAACCGAAGTCCACAGATATTCTGACAGCAAGGTTATCCTTTAAAATGAAATCGTTAGGTAGAGTTTCTTTATTGTAAAAACAGTTGGTTTTCAATTTTACCTCCCTATCTTTAACACACACACACACACACACACACACACACACACATAGAGGCACACGTGCTCACACATACAAACACACATCCCAAGTTTGCATTCCAGAGATTCTTTATCATTTCTTGTTACAGCAGTTGTTTTATCACTCACACAATGTTCTCATATATATAGTAGGTCTGATTCTAAGTAACTTGATAACCCTGAAAGTACATGCAATCCATCATAAGACCATGTTACTGAAATATAATTGTAATTATCATTTGAAAAATTTTAATTACACAGAACCCTACTGAGTAAATGATGAAAAAAGCAGTGATTAAGTACAGGTCAGTAATGGGAGAATATAAATCCACAAAGTGAATCTTAAACTTTTGGTAGTGTTTTCTTGTACTTAATTGGATATGAAACCTTATTTTTCTGTTGCCCATAAGCCCTTGTGCCAGGGAGCCTGTTACTCAGGCCCTGGTTTTGACTTTCTCATTTTGTTTTTGAGGTGGAAGAGCCAGATTTAAACATTAATCTGCCTTTGTTTCTTCTCTCATAGAGGTTTTTGATTTCCATTTCAGGAATCAAAGTATTTCAAAGCTTTCATTGAAGCCCCATTATCGATTTTATCTTTTTTTAATCCGCTTTCCCACTGTTTATAATGACAATTACTTTCTGTTTGTTTTTGAGCCATACCCCCATACCCGTCAATGAGTTACTCCTGGCTCTGCACTGGGAAGTTAATCCTGGTGGTACTCAGGAAGAATAAGGGATGCTGGGAATTGAACCTGGGTCGCCTCATGCGAAGCAAGTGCCCTATCTACTGCACTGTCTCTCCAGCAACAATGGCAATAATTTGATTAAGACAATATTAAGTTAAATTACTCCAGTATTATTTATAGTCGTGTTCATTTGCCTATGTCATATGATATTTTCTTGGTCTCAGTGAAATATTACAAATTAATTTTACTGTGACACGGAGACTTAGACATAGCACTTTTAAGCTACAGTGAGTAGGTTGCTCACCTCGTGTGTGGCCTACTCCGTTATCCCTGGCACCCTTATGGTCCCCCAAACCTGTCAGGAGTGATCCTTGAGCACAAAGCCAGGAGTAAACCCTGAGCACTCCCAGGTGTGACCACAAAGCCCCCCACCGGCCTCCCCTCCCCACCCCCATAGCACTTTTGTGTATCTTCTTGTCACCGAAAAATGAAAACATCTTTAGGAGTAATCTTCCTACCCACAGTGAGATGAGAGGTAAATAATAGCTCTGCTGCTAAATTGTGCAGAGGAATTGGGATGTAGCATAGTGATAGCATTTGCCACTCAAGGATAATGTTTGCTCATCTTGGATCTGGTGTGGGGTTTTAGATTTTGGATGCTGAAGTACATTGTGTCACTATTTCAGTGTGTTACTATTTCTCATCCTTTGAATTTGGGACGCATAAGGTTTGGAAGACAGGTTGTTTAAATAACCAAGTGAAGTCATACTGAGACTAGACATGGGTTAACATGTGAATTGCGTACAACAAAAATTTCTGGCCAAAAGCGGCAGTAGCTTCTACATATATCACGTAAGGGTACTTTTCATCATAGAAAATAGCAAATGCTACGAGGCATGATTGAATTGCTGGAGATCCTACCCAGATTTCCCAAATTAATTAGGTTACCAGATTTGCTGAATGGAATTTGTGTGTAAAGGGCCAAAAAAAAAATATTAGAAATATGTAACAATAGGATGTGCTTTCTTGGCTTAGTAAACATCCAGTCTGTTTGGAGAGGCAAACCACGGAGCCCGGTGAGCAGGTACAGAAATGACATTCACCATCCCGTTGGCAGGTATAGCACAGTACACCATATGGGTAGAAAAGGGACACAAAATAAATAAAGGGCATTGATTCTCAACAAAAGGACATTGATTTTCAAGACCTATACAATAGAGTCTGGGGTTTGGAGCCAGTGTCTGCCCTCCTCCCTGGATATAGAGGCATTGTCCTAGTGCTAATCCCAAATTAGTCTATTTCTGTCTCAGTGAAAGAAAGTTAGGCATTTAGAACATTATGGTTTTTTTAAAAGCAGCCTTTCAGAAAATGGTAAATCTTGCAATCATTTTTCTGTCTTGTAGAGACATTTTGTCAGCCTGTAAGGTTTTTTTTAAAAAAAAAAAAACACTTCATGATTCAAAAGACAAATTCCAATCTCTAAAATTTTGTAAAAGTGAGAGAGGCCAGCGTGAACCTTGATACCTAGGGTTTGCCAGTGTAAGCTGGGTGTTTCACCGTTGACTGGTTCACCTTTTTTTTTTTCTTTTTGGGTCACACCCAGCGATGCACAGGGGTTACTCCTGGCTCTGCACTCAGGAATTACTCCTGGCAGTGCTCAGGGATGCTGTGAATTGAACCCATGTTGGCCTCATGTAAGGCAAGCACCCTAACCACTTATAGCTCCAGCCCCTCATCTTTTACCATCTCTATGTTAGACCCACACCGGGAGTGGTTGAAATTTATTGAACTCACACTTACTTATTTGTTAAGTAAGGTAGTACCGTCACTTCAGCGAAAGGTGTTATTTCTGTGGAGGCTACTGGTTTATGTCTGGGTCTGTGCCACCCTCCTGTCCCATCCCTACTGCTGTCCTCATCCGCCTTTTGGGTCAGATTGTCTTGTACGAAGAGTACACATCAGCTGAGGAGGAAAAAAGTCCCTGCCAAACAAATCTCATTTTAAAAAGTCAGGGAAAAGATTGCCAGCGCTTAAGGAGGTATTGTAAACACTATGGATAATTGTGGGTTTTCCATTCTTGCTTTTAATATGTATCCAAGGGAAATGTTGCTTTTTGAAGTGGGTAATGCAAATGTAGAAATAATCTGTTCCATTTATCCTCTGTACTCAAAAGTTTGGAACCTGTAAGTTGGTAATGAACAGCCTACTTGAAGTTCAGTTGGGTGTTTTACTGACAGACTTAACAGCAAAGTTAGCAGTGGGGGAAAAAACAAAACCAAATCGGGTAGTTTTCACTAAACCATAATTTGAAGTCATCCGTTTGCAATCCTTACCTGCAAGCACTCAGTGATTGCTAAGTGCCTGTTTGTTTTACAGTGCCCACGTCTAACAGTCAGTAGCTTCTAAGGTTTAGGGAATGGGATTCCCACAGGTATTTTGGGAAGAGATAGGAAAGTATCTATAACCGTGAAGTGGGAGAAGAATACAGCAGTGTTTGAGGTAGCACCTTTTATTTTCATCCTTTTGCCCTGTTTCATTCATGGGCATTATCCAGCTGGCCTCATCTCCCTGTTCCTTCCTTTGTCCCTTTCCTCACCTACCCCTGGACCTCCTGCCGCTCTCTTTACACCGGTTGCTCTCTCAGAGGTCCTCTGCTCTGAACCTGTGCCATCTGGAGCAGTCAGCCCTTATCGCAAAGTGCCATTCATTTGCCGCCTCTTCTGAATCCCTTTGCAAGACTTATCTCTTCTCTTCTGGACTGTGCTCTGTTAATTTATTGGTGCTTCTCTGACCCCATTGCTCATTCTCCCGTTCAGCCAGACGCTGAGGAGTGGCAAAGGGGACTGATCTAGTTGCAGATCAGAGATGGAGTTGGCACTTCTCCGCAGCCACAATGTGCCTGCTTTCACGCATCATTGTAGAGAGCACTCGGGATCCAATTAGAAGACGAAGAACCATTCACAACTGTCACCTAAAGTGGATCTTATTTCTGTCACTGTTTTATCATGATGCTTTCGGAGGAAGATTGAGTGTGAAAAAAAGAGGGGCATAGGGATAGTTGCTCCAGAAAGTTCGTGAAAACCTTGAGTTTGAATTGGAGTTCTTTACCAGACTGGGGGTTTGGCTGTCCTATCCTGTTCCTTTGGAAAGGCTTCCTTTTAAGACAGGTGGGACTCCACCCCAAAGTCATCTTTAAGGACTTGAGATGAAGGGGAGAAAATCCTCTTCTATTATTCATTAATGCCTAGGAATGTTGAGACAGTTTTACAGTTTTTTTTTCTTTATTTGTTTACTTTGCCTTAAAGTTAAGAATGCTTTGGAGGAACCGGTTTAGTGGGTGAGAAATAATCTATAAAGCTCCAGAAACATTTATTAATGTTCTGTACTTTAAATATTCCACAGTATTAGGATTATTTCTATAGAGTTCAGAATGTTTTCTTAAATGTACTCTGCAAACACAATCAGATGATTTTAGTGGAAAAATTAACACTTAGTACAATTTACCTGTTTTAGTAGTCAAGTTGACTAAATATTTAGCTTTCAGACTCTGATAATAAATTTATTTAAGGAGGAATTATATGAACCCTCTTTTACATTTCTAATCAGATCAGGAAGTTAGATATCTTCCAAATTTCAGCTTTTGTTAAAGGAGTCAGTGATTTTAACTTCACTTCTTCTGTAATTCAGTAATTCACTTCTTCTGTGCAAATGAGGAAAAACATATTTCTGAATATCATTAATACCTATCATCACTGTATTTTTAATTTAGCAAAACAAATTGAAGATAAACCACTTAACCTTTGTAGAAGTACTTATACTTCTCCTGGTTTGTTTGTTTATTGCTATTTATATTATCTTTACATTAAGGAGAAACATGGATTATTGCAAAATAACATATGCTGTCACAAACTACAAGCAGCAGTAATGAGTTTCTGTTCCAGAAAGTTTTTTTTTAACTCTTATCAACCTAAATTTCATGCTAGTGTATTAATGTGCTAAATAAGAAAGGAAAAAAACTGGGGCTGGAGTGATAGCACAGAGGATAGGGCATTTGCCTTGCACATGGCCTACCCGGGTTCGATTCCCAGCATTCCATAATCCCCCGAGCACCGCCATGAATAATTCCTGAGTGCAGAGCCAGGAGTAATCCCTGTGCATCGCTAGGTGTGACCCAGAAATTAAAAAAAAAGAAAATTATCAATTTACATAAAGATTTTTAAATATATTTAGAGTCAAACAATTGGGCTCTGGTTAATTATTCATTTATTCTTTATTAAACATTTTTTACCATTTGTGTGACTGAATCACTGATCATTGCAGTTCTGAACTGAAACACATAAAGCCCTTGCCACTTAGAGAGGTTTTCTTTCAATAATTGGCAAAAGATTCATTTTTGAATGATTGTTTACTCGAGTATAATGATATAAAGGAAAATTCATGATTCTAGTTTACTTTCAAAATAAAGTTTTCATACAAAGTACAAAGTAATAATTGGCCACAGAATTGGGACACAGCATATTTCACCACCTAATTGTCACATCGTATAATTGTTTGCACCCTTTTTTGGTGGGGATAGGGGTAATACTGACTGGCAGTTAGAGGGGATATGTTTCACATAAAGGTCACAACCGACTTTTAAAAATGGGCAAAATCTTCAGTAGATATGCAGAGGAGTAGGAGGCATGCTTTTTTGCGTGGGGTGTTGGAGTTTTGATTTTTGGGTCTCACCTCCTGTCCTCATTATGTTTTGCATTTCTTCCGCGGTAGGCCTAATACAGGTGTGACTGCCCCTCTTACTCCTCAGGGCACTTCATCTTCTCACTGCTTGGTACTGATGCTCTTTTATATTTCAACAGTCTGTAAAGTCTAGCCTTTTGACCACTATACTAGTTCAGATTTGATTAGTCATTTCTTGAATGAATCTTTTACTCTGGAATTGCCAGGATTAAAGTCTGAAGGTAAGAATGCTTTGAAGATTATACAAAAGTGCTGACCAATAGTGCATTTCCAATCGTTTGTGTAAAAAGAAGAATGTAAGCATTATATGGAAACACGTTTTATAAGCAACAATTAGAAAAATTCTGAAAACAGAGTCAGTGGGAGAGCTTTCTTATAAAGCAGTCTGTAGTCCGTATTGGGTGACCTTATTGTGTTTTAGTCTTTTAGAATAAAAATACTAATTTAGTGGTTGGAGAAATAGAAGAGTGGATAGGACACTTGCCTCGTTCATGGCCGACTGAGATTTGGTCCCCAACGTGACATATAGTTCTCCAAGCACTACCTGGTGTGATTGCTGAACAAGAGACTAGAGTAAGCTCAGAGCACTGCTGGTTGTGGCCCCTAAAACAAAAAGGGTAATTTATTTCATGTCCTTAATAAAGTGATGTATCCCTGTAAACCAGTGCTCCTACTAGAAGATAACCTTAAAAAATGTCAGTTGAAAAACTATGCTTAGAAGTATTAGTTGAATATGCATGCTATCCTTGTGGTAACTTCTCTTTGCACGAAAAGTAGCGACGTAATTTATTTTTTCTAAAGCGAACAAGAAGAACAGACAGCAGGCACGAGTTTTGTCATTTATTTAAAGGCAGGTGAAGCAACTCCCTCAACAAAGTTCAGCATTTTAAGATGACAAAGCACATTATGTGACTCTGGACAGCAGTGTGTACTTGTGACAGATTCTTTCATTTTGGCAAAGCCTTGCAGCACACTTAATCTGTGGATCTTTTCCAAGGAGTGGAGTGGGGGGAGAGGCATATCCTGTTCGATTTGGTGACATAAAGGTCAAAAGATAAACTGTAAGTGATACCTATGTTTATTTTTTTGACAGTGTTAAATTAGCAGCCCCTCAGACCTCTCCTGGAGAAGTACAACCTGAGTAATTGAACATGGCACTAGGGAGTATGCTTGGTTAAGCTGATTCCTATTATGTTGACTTGTCAGGGGCCAATAATTAAAGCTGAAGAGCGATGCTCATTAGTGTCTGCAGGATGATTCAAAGAGTGAGAAGGAGAGGTCCTTGAGGCACACCTGCAGAAGGCAGGCGAGCTCGGAGGTGAGAGCAGAAGCCGGCTTGCTTCTCTGCTGTGTTAGCAATCCAGCAATAAAAGGGATACACTAAATTAAGTGTTGCAAATGTATTCGACTCCACTTAGATTATAAAATGCATTTTCCTCTGCCTTTGAACATAATTTTGTTCCATGTAATCACATTCTGCTCAATTATGTTTTTAATGTTACATAAGATGTTTTAGAAAATAGATACAAGTCTATTCAAAAACACTTTGAAAAAAATTTATATTAGTAATCATTTCTTTCATTTTTACTGGAAGCATCATCATAATCGAAATCTGCTTTGCTGCTTTGAATTCTCAATACCCTGCACGTAAAACATGTGAGTTCTCCAGCTTGGACAATAAAGACCTGAGGAGCGTGCATTTGTCCCCTTTACTTTGCAAAAATGGAAAATTTCAATGTCTATTTAACATGAGCTAATGTACATAGAATAAGCAAGCCTTGACCCTTAGAGATGCCTCGGAGAAAAGACTAGCTAGTGTAGAATACACCGTGTAGAATTTAAATGCATCACAGTTTGAACAAAATGCTGTGCTTTTGGGGGATAATCCATACTTCAGAACACCAAAATGGCTTGTCTACTCAAATCACAACACATGGGAAGCTAATTCCTTTTTTCCTCTTCTTTTGCATTAAGTGGGCCCACAAACCCATTTCTGGAATAGTGGAGTAGGTTTGGGGAAATTAACACAAATCATTGAACATTATAGCTACTTTGAATCTGGTTTTGTTATTGTTTAAAAGTATTGTGCTCTGGTGAACTGGCTTCTTTGCTTCCTTTGTTATGCCTGTGAAATCCACCCCCCCTTCCGGTTTCAAAAGGAGGGCTACTTTACATACCAGTTTAGATTTCAGTCTTTAGTTTGACACTGAGGTCCTTTATCTGATTCATACCTTTTGGATTCAGCTTGAGGGTGTCTCCTTGAGAAGACCCTTCTGCACGCCATTTTTTTATATAGCTTCTATTTGCAAATACAGGTTAGCATGAAATTGTCCTTTTTTCCTTTCTCCAATTGAACGAAGTCCCTTCAAGGCCAGGACTGATTCTTGTTAATGTTTTCATGCACCGTGGTTGGCGTGCAGTAAAGTTTGGTTAAACTTAACTTAGGCAAGGTGCAGAAGGACCTCCAGGGATGGTTATAGATTTCCAAGAATACCAAAGACTTTAGAAGTCAAATAGAACAACGGCTGCTCAATGCCAAGAATTTCTCACATGAAGTTCTTTCTTTACAGATGAGTACTTTCTAGGCTTGGTGGAAGATTTTTTTGTATCTGAGAGGTCATTTCTTGGCAAAGCAGCTGTTTCCAGATTGGGCAACTCCAATTTATAATAACAAATAGTCAGCAGTTTAAGGGCTATACTTTACATGAATTTACGTTTAGTTCTCACAATATCTGCATGATTAAGGCACTAATTATTATTATTGCCTCCTCTTTAGCGATAAAGACGCTAACTTCGGAGAGGTTGAGTGGCTTACCCAAAGTCCCACAGCTAATTAGTGGCTGAGCTGGCATCCGAGTCCATATGTATTTGCCTTAAGAATTGCAAAGCTTGACTGCTAAACCCACGTCTGCTTTTTTTTTTCTGTTATTGTTCAAAGTAATTTTCGCCAACTTCCCTTTCTGAAAGCCCACTGTTTGAGGTTTTGAAAAAAAACAATCTTCCAAAAAAAACATTTTTTTTTGACTTTTTGAGTTACAAGTGCAGTTCTCAGGGGTTACTCCTGCCTCTGCGCTCAGGAATTATTCCTGGCGGTACTCTGGGGACCAGATGGGATGCTGGGGATCGAACAAGGGTCAGCAGCATGCAAGGCAAACACCCAACGTGCTGCGTTATTACTCCAGCCCCCTCTAAAAATCATTTTAATACCTATAAATTATCATTGTTATTGTGTATGTATGCCTCTGTGTGTGTGTGAGTGTGTGTGCTACACAAGCAAGAAGAGACAGTTTTGAGTGGGGAGCACGCCCTGAAGTACACAGGGCCTGATCATAACTGCTCACAAGTGGTAGCTGTTGTACCCACATACAAAACAAGTGCTTTCTCTTCCGTACTTTTTCTCTGGCCTGTGGAATGACTTTGTTGTGTTTATCCATCCCAAATACATGGTCAACATTGCCTGTCAGTTTGTTGCTACAGAACAGTAATAAGTAAACCGCTGCTTCAAACAAGTGTCTTCCTTGAGTATATCTAATTAAGGCACTAATTTACACAAAATACTTTGTGCATCTTAAGTCTTACTCTGAAGGACCATTTTTCATATGGTGTTATAGTTGGAAGATGACTTGACCAGGATTTCTAAATCTGTCTTAACTAGCTGAAAAATTTTGAGGTGAGCCATGCTAATCCAGGTGGATAGCTCTTTAGCTGTCAAAAGAGGATGAGACTGGGAAATCCCTTATTACTAATCTTTAGCGCTCATATGAAATGGGTTGTATTTGAGAGCTTCCTTTAAATTGACTTGTATATAAAAGATGTATACTGTCTTTTAGAAGCATTTATGCTATTCATGCTGTCATCTTACACAATAAGATACGTTCGTATTGTAAACATTATAAGTATTGACTTGTGATAAGGGTGTGAGCCTGAAATCAGGTTTGTTTCCATGAATAAAATTGATGAGTTTGAATTTGTCTGAAACCAAGAGTTTATTAAATGCTACTTACATTTTGGAGACAGAATTATTTAATAAGGCATTTTATTTTTAGTTGAATTTACTAGATAAAATTAGGAAAAACTCAGTTTCCCCATTAATGCATACCTTTAAAAGATTTCTCTTTGTGATAGAATGAAATAAACCAATTATATATTCTGCCCAGTATGTCTCTCATCTGTTTCTTTTAAAAATGTAAAGCGCCATTGAACCAATTTTTACGGTACTATTAATCAGTGTAATCAGTATTAATACACTACTTTACCAGCTCAGTGCCACTTGTCAGTAATATGACAGGGTGAATTTTACATCTTCTTCACAAAGGCTTTCATCTGTTAGCAGGAGGAAAAAGAGATCAGGATTTTAATTGTTAGCAATCAGAAGCCTGTGTGATTAAGACTGGCATTCTGAAGAATGCCTATCAGAGATGATGCTGGGAATATCTTCCATCCCTTACTGATTCTTTTATGAATTTGAACATAGCCTTATTTACCAATACTTTAAACTTTAATTACATACCTACTGGAGAGTAATATGCCCATTAAAAAGATAAATTTAATGGTAGAGCTAAGGGTGTTTAAATGTGGTTCCAGCTTCTCTTATTTCCCCTCTGTCTTGACGTTCGGATTTCTGAAAAGTTCTCTCTGCTGCTTCAGTCCAAATTCACATGAATATTGTTGGTTTGTTTGTGAAAATGCCGACTTTGTACCTTGTCTTCTTTCGGTGTAGACTTATTCTGAGTGCTCCCTATTAAAATAGAAATAATCTATACAGTAGCCATATGTTAAATCACTTCTTTAGTTTTCAGGTAATTGTCTGTTCAAAACATAGAACAGAGACAAAAAAGAAAATTCAGGAAAGCACAATATCAAGTGATGGAAAGATAGAACTTAATAGAAAGGCGATTTTTGGGATGAGACTGTCTGGGGAAGGCGAGAATCATTTGAGAGAGGAGCTTGGTGTGCTAGCAAGCTGGGAAGAAGAGAAACCCAAGAAAAATACTTTTAAAAAGTTCTGATTTTCCTGAAACCAATTATGATTAGTTATGATTGATTACTTCATGTCTGGACCGTTTACTAGATGATGCTCTTAATGACCAGAGAATCAAGTCACTTAAGACCTGAGACTCTGAGATAAGAATCACAGCCAAGTTACTGTACAGTGCAGTCAGGATCTTAAACCTCATTATTTTGTGACTAAGTTAGAAAGATTTATTGGATGATTTCATTTTAGACTGAAGAATGAAAAATAGAAGAAGGAAAATACCAGGAGGGATATAGGGAGAGCAAGAGAAGTGGAACCCTTCATCTTGTCTTCTTCCTTCCCTTACTGAGAATAGGAAAAAGTGGTCCTTCGATTGGTTTAACAAAGTATGTATGGTTAATAAAAATAATCTTGTAAGTGTCTGGTGTTTGATAATGGCATGGTAATGATGTTAGTAGATGTGGAATATACTATGAGTGGTATTTCTTAGTGAATTTAAAAGATAAATAACTTTAAAATAATTGGAAAATATTTTAAAAGTAACTTGTAGAAATGATAACTTAGAATAATTCTGTGTATCACAATCTCATATGCCAAAAGCATTACATTTTTATTTTCCCCTACTTTATACAGTGAACATATATTGCTTTCTTTTTTATGAGGCTCTAAATAATAAGAATAATCCAAATTTGGAATTACCTACAACACAAATATTATTGTGTAGCAGTTATTATATTTCTGAAATAAAAAGCAAATAGCATTCCCAGGATCACTTCAATATATTAAAATACTCTTGAGACTTTTAGAGAAAACACCCTACTGGTACACGATTTTATGAGTTTTTTGGTTGTTTCTTCTACATATTTTTAGCTGTCTCTGAAATTCTAGTTTAAAATACGTTATTAAAATTGATTTTAAAGTATGTTCACGTATATATACATAGATATGTGTGCATTTAAAGTAAGTTCTACTTTACAAATAGTGCTAGGTCACAGTTACAGTTTTGATCATTTGAAATGGCCTTTTCCTTTGTCCTTAAGGGAATGATTGTGATAAATTAAACTCGTATATTATTCCATCTTTATTAATAGTACGCATATATTTTTTCAGACTGTGAAGTGTTTTCTGTTGTTACATGTTTTATTGTACCTTATGGTTTCTCATGATACAAGCACATAGGTTTCCACACTGACACCAAATAAGAAATTACTATGTGTCCATAGCCAAGAGCAACTTACATTTCATTTTTTTACATATTGGTCATCAAAGAGCTTCTTCATATTGGACTACACTGTATGTGATAGTATTCTAAGTGAAAGAGGGTTAGAGTATCCTATGAAAGTACCGGAGACACATGCACCCACTGCTACTTATAAGAGCTAAAGTAATGACACTGATACAGAGAAAACTGAAGGAGCCTCGTCATCGAAATGTTAAAACTGTTCTCTGACATTCTCGAAACACAGCTCATAAGCCATTTAGTTATCATACTTAGTTATCTGCACTTTTAAAAATGACTAATAATAGGAACTTTAAACAATATATAGAAAAAGGAAACAAAAATTTCTTCTCCTTACCTACCCTTAATCCTTTCCCCTTTCTTCTTTTTCAAGAGTTCATTCAAATATTAGTCTCTCTACTGTAGTGGTTTATTAATGCAAAAATCAGGAGTCCCACGGAAGTTATATGTTCCTAGAGAATGAAATAATTTCACTTATGAAATTATCCATTTTAACTAATACAGATGTTAAACATTAGCAGACTTCCGTGCCTATGAATAAAAATAGTTGTACTTAAATTTCCTGTTGATATAAATAAGTATTGTATAAATATTGGTTCTTGAAATGGGTTTTTTAAGGCTGCTGCATGTCTGTTAATTTTTTTGTGTTTCTTCTGGGGCCACACCCACAAGTACTCAGGGAATACTCCTGGCTCTTGTTCAGGTCTTACTCCGGGCAGTGCTCAGAAGACTATATGTTGTGCTGGGGATTGAGCCAGAGTGAGTAGATTGCAAGGCAAGTGCCTTACCCACTGTACCATTTCTCCAGTCCCACCTATTTTATTAACACAATCAAATTGCTTATCTCTTGAGTTCGTACTTTCAGATGCGATTATAAAAAATATTTCCTCACTTAGTAGTGCTAGCTAAGCAAGATCTCAGCTGACATGGGGAGGACACAGAACTTTGAGTAGTTTAATGCTTTCCTAATATGTCTACCGACATCCGATCCAACAGTATATAGGTCATGATTACAATGTGCCTGATTAAACTGATAAACATTACATCTTTATATTAAGCATTACATTCCCGTAATATTAAAGGTAGCATAACATCAAAATGCATCCTTGTAGCAATCCCATGACATAGATGCTATTTCTCCCATTGCACTGATGAGGAAAATGAGGCCATGACGAAAGGCAAGTTACTACTTGTAATGAGCTGGGATTTGAACTTAAGATCTGTTACCACATTTTTCTTCCTAGAAACTTGTCTCTTCTGCTTACTTACCATTGTATCTGCCAAAATGGTGTTTCAGCGATGTGTAGAGTTATTTCCTTTCTGGTGTAACATTTTCTTGAGTTTTTGTTTTTTAAATTTTTGTTGTAATTCAAGGATTTGGGCTATTATCGTGTTAGTATGTTTGGTTTTGATGTACAAAGAGCATCTTCACCAGCACAAGGTACCCAAGACCCTCCATCACTGTGCTTTTTGAAATGTATGCTATCTCCACTTCCCTACCATTTCCTCTCCAGCATTATCTCTGTGGTTACCCCATTGTTTTTTCCCTTAAGTCCTCGGATTTCGAATTCCGATTTTTATTTTATGTTTAGATACATTTTTCTCTATTCAGTTTTGCCTTAATGAATTATAAGCAAATATTTGAAAAGTTTATGTCCTACTGCTTAGGATATATATATTTAAAATATTTTCTTATTCAAGACACTTTTAATATTATATTAAGAGGCTTAGAGTTAGAGAAGTTTTGAATAAATAAGTCCTTAAATTATTTTTGTCATAGCAAAACTCAAGGTTTTAAAAAGAAATTATAGCTAGGGCCGTTTAAAAATGCAAACTAAATTATATTAGACACTTATTTGCCTTGAAGTATAGTTCCATTTGGATCATTTCAGTTTGACCTTCTCCTGGTACATAAAAAAAATGAAAAGACTTGATTTTAAACAAGTTACCAACAGGAAACCTGAATGAAAGAAAAGATAGAAATATCTTTAAATTTATCAAATGTTAACCTCATGTTTTCCAATATTTTTCTGAGTTTTTGCTAAAAATCATTGTGTTCGCTTGCATAAAATAAAATGGATGTCCTTTTTTTTTGCACAAAGTAAGCATCTCGTTTTTTTTCAAAAGAAAAATAATTTTAAAATATTTTTAAATGAACTTTAAGGACTCTTTGAATAGTTAATGACTCAGTAATGCTTATGGTATTCCTTCTGGAAAGGAAACAAAATATACTAAAATTTGATATTAGAGATGGATGGTTATACTTAGCCCAGCAATAGTAACAACAGAATCTACATATACCAAAATCTTATTTAATCCTTTATTACCTCTATGTTGTACATTTGGAGGTGCTTATCTTTCCATAAAATCATGCCTTCCTACTTCAGCATGACAGTGATAATGGAGAAAACAACTGGAAAGTGACTTACATTGTTAGCTCTGTGCATTAGACGATATTGAGTCTTTTTTTTTCCCCCCCTTCTCTCCTTTGGGCTTCTACAGTCCCTTAGGAGACCAACCTGCTTGAAAAAGTGCCATAATGACTTCATGAAATTGTTTATGTCAAGCTTTAAAGGAGCATATGGACTCTTCGTTTATTCTAAGTATGAAAGTCCTGGGTTGCATTCCTAATATTTTACTGAGGAAATTGAAAGAATAAAACTGGAATTGGTATTTTTTTCCTCATGAAACTATGGTCATTTCGAGTGGGTCATACTGTGAGACTTAAGATTGTTTAATTATAGCATTTGACAGTTCTCTCTTAATAATAATAGTTAGCATTTATATAACCTGTTTCATCTTCAAAGCATTTCGCAAGCACTAATTAATTCTCACAGCATGCCTATGAGGTGGGTAAGTATCATCATCCCCATTTTACAGATGTGGAAATTGATGCACGCAAGTTAAGAGTCTTGCCATAGGCCAAAGTTGGAAGTCACCATCTAAAATCAGGATGCAAGCTAGGAGTGGCTGGCGCCTAAATCCTCTTCCTTAGCCCTAAATTAACCTCCTCCCTCTCCCTCCCATCTTGCCTCTTTCATTTATTTATTTATTTATTTACACTGCTGTGTTAAATTTTGAAGGGATCTGTGGTGTGTTCCTTCACAGTCTTTCTCTTAGTAGTTTTTTTAACATTGCCCTAGAAATAAATAAATCATCTTATTATAACAGCTTTAAAGACCTAATATGTCTAATCAGGATATAAATATTTTGGAAAGTCAGGAAATGAATTAGCGTTGGATGTAAGAAACGATTCCAAATTACATTTTGCCTAATAAATATTGCATCTGTAAACAGTAAAAGTAATGATAGTGATTAGTTAACAGTACCAAATAAAACGTGCATTTACAATGAACCTGACCAGGCATTTTTGTGTCTTACTGACTGATGTGTACACAGTCCATTCTTTGAAAAATCAAGGCACTCATTTGAATTGTAAATTGCCAACATTGTAAATTGTAAATTGCAGTAGTCTTATTGTGCAGGGATGTGACACATTACAAATGGAATATTGGCTGGGCTTCATGCATTTCCCCTCTACTTGCTGCTACTATCACCATTAATCTCTTTTGCAGAATCTGTATGGAGAATTGTTCTGGACATGGAAAGGACATTTAGTTGCATTGTTGGCTTTTTGAGGGCACTGTGTGGCTTCTCTCACCTCTGCATTTCCATATTGGTATAATTCAGTATAGTGCTACTCATTTTGAGTCCCGCTGTGTGTGGATATAAGAGATTCTGGCACAGTTTATGTCTGGCACATTACTTAATAAATACTGTGCAACCGTCCAGAATTTTGGCTAAAACGTGCGAAGTAGATTTTGAAATGAATTAGAGTATTAAGCATTTTTATTTTAAAAATCCAAACACACTATCAGAATCATAAAATGATTTAAGGATGGAAGGGTTTTTAGTCCAGTCTCCCAAATTACAGCTGGGGAGCCTGAGTTTGAACTAGTTTGGAAGAGCCTGTTTGGTTTTTTTTTTTTTTTTTTGGTGGGGGAGGTCACATCCAGCGATGCACAGGGGTTATTCCTGGCTCATGCACTCAGAAATTACTCTTGGTGGTGCTCGGGGAACCATATGGGATGCTGGGAATTGAACCCCAGTCGACTGAGTGGAAGGCAAATGCCCTACCCGATGTGCTATCACTCCAGCCCTGAGCCTGGTTTTTGAGGTTAGGCGACCTATGGAATTGTTGAGGCAGAGTGTGGTATTTTTCAAATGGAATGCTGGAACCTCTGTACCTCAAAAATTCCTAATTCTTCTTAAATCTAAGACAGAGAAACTATATAATTTTGGAAGTCTGTCTACATAGTGTTTATATATATAAAATATATATAGATATATATATCTATGTATATCTATATATATAAAATATATATAGAGATATATATCTATGTATATCTATATATATAAAATATATATAGAGATATATATGTATATCTCTATATATATAGTTTTCAGCTGCTTAGGGAAGACCAATGAAAAGTTGAATGAAGATTCAGATTTTTTGTTTTGTAGGAGACAAAGTTGAAAATTTTGCATTGTCATGATAAATAAACATGGATATAAAAGCTAGTGCAATAAGGTCTCTTGGATAAGGTCTCTTGGACGTATATGTGCACATCTCCACATAACCAGTGCTCTCTGAAATAGCTAAAATGAAAGCAAGCTGCCTGGAACCCACTGTGTGCTCAGTACCTTCAGATTGTAGATCAGGTGACTTGTGTTTTTGCCAGGAGTTGGAAGGGATTGATCCAAGTCTCTTACGGCATTTGAATTATATTTACACAATACTATGTAAAGTTATGAATACTCTACGAAGTTAATGAAAAGAAAGTTCTTTCATGGCTATGAAAATACTGAAAAAGACTTTATGAAATTGCATCAATTATATCTGATTAAATGTGGGTAAGACAAATGACTATCATCAGTTTTCTCAACTTTGTCATATCATTGGTGTTACCTGTATTCCTTAAAACATACGACTATATTACTGCCTTTTCCTATTATATCTATTATTTCCTACTAGCATGCTGTTTTGCCTGTAAAACTTGTGTGCTTTTGAATTATTACTTCATTATGTTGTGTTTCTGTTAATACAGAAACTTAAAGGTGTTAGGATTTCTCCCATGATGGAGCCAAATCAAGAGTAAGTCAAGTAATATCTGTATATTATACATAAGTTATCTATCTATCTACCTATCTCCTAAATTCCGAATGAGGGAGAAAAATGTTAGTCTAATTAAGAGAAAGGATAGCCACTAATGGTGTCTGGATTTTGAAGGTTCCTCTTTCCCTACCAACCTCTTCTTCCAGTGAAAAATATTATGAACAAAAATGCTGAAGAATGAGGAACATGATTTCTAGAGGAGTGTTTTCAGCTAGATTATGGGTCTTTGAGGTCGTATGACTTATCCAGCAAAATGAGGAACTAAAGTATGGAATTGTGCATTAAGGATTTGGGAGAGATCGCAAAAAATGGCATAATTGCAGCTAAAAAGATTGAATTGATTTTCTGAGTTTCTTAGCATTTAGATTGGAAATTATATTAAGATTGCTTTAAACCTTCCACCCTTCTTACAACTTTTGTTGATGGTTTACAAATGGATTCAGTTGTGTTCTGTTTTGTACAGTCTTATTTGTTGATGCATTTCCTGTAGTACATAGGGAGAAAATGTTGCTTCTTTCCTTGAATTTCTAGTATCACAGACCATAATGAGTCTTAGCTATTATCTGCAGTAACAAATTTGGAGCTACAGGCTTGTTTTTACAAGCTGACTTTTAGGCTGACTCAGTTTTAACAAGACCTGATATTTCTAGGAGTTTAGATCTTACTTTGAAAGCTAAAAAGATAGTATGGTGGTTAGGATACCACTAGTCTCCTGTGTATTGGTGGGTGGTGGTCCTGGAGGTTCCTGAATGCTCCCTGGGTGACCCTAATAATCCCTAATACCGCAGGGCCTGACTAGGATGAAATTCTCAGATTCATGCTAGAACTGAGCTTGGCCCAGAATGGCATAAGGGAATCCCTGACATCTTGAGAACCACCAAAATAATTATTAAGAAATTAAAATAAGTAAAATATAGAACTTACTGTATGTTAGGGCTGGAGCGATAGCACAGCAGGTAAGGCATTTACCTAGCACACAGCCGACCTGGGTTCGATTCCTTCATCCCTCTTGGAGAGCCCAGCGAGATACTGAGAATATCCCGCCCACACAGCAGAGCCTGGCAAGCTCCCAGTGGCATATTTGATATGCCAAAAACAGTAACAAGTCTCACAATGCAGACATTACTGGTGCCTTCTTGAGCAAATTGATGAACAAGGGGAGGACAGTGCTACATTGCTACTACTATCTGTTAAGGTATTCTTTGGTGAAGACCTTCAGGGTGAATAAGTTGCTATTTTGATGTTGTGTCAGAAAAGTTGTTTGCACAACAATAGCTTAGATTCCATGAACTATGTCCTAATTCTTCTCTCCTACTACTTTTTTGTGTCTCAGTTTACTTATGTTTTCTGTCTCTGACTAATCAGCTGTAAAGGAGGAGTTATTATTCCTGTCTTTCTGTATTTTTGCATATGTATAAATTAAAAATGATAAAATTGGAACATTACAATGTGTATTGTTTAGGCATGGAGTCTGAACCCAGTGATTCTAAATATTGCTCACAGGGAAAAAAAGACTTTTCAGTAGACATACATTGAAGTTCACTTTTTCCAACTTTAGAAATTGTGACTCTGTTCTCCACACATGACTCCTTCGAATTTGTCTTATAACTTCATTGTATTTCTTGGGATATTCTCATATGTATAATTTTATATACATGGTGAAGAATGGCCTAAAATAAAGAATGAAAAGCTACACTACCAATGCAGTTCATCAACACTTTCTAAATTTGCTGTTAACACAGTCTGTAAAATGTGTCATTTGCTCATCTTGTTCATAGAAGAAACAAAATAATACTTAACTATGTAATAATATATAGTATTAAATCCCCCTGGGAAAAGAGTTGGTTTTTAAATACTTTGAAAAGAAACTTTCAAGTTAGTGATTTACACAGTTAATTATAAACAACAAGGCTTGTAATTAAGTGTTGCCATTTTGGGTGGAATTGGTTTCACCCATCACTAATCCGTCTATCCTTGTCTTTGGCCTTTGAGAGATTACGGGAAAATGCACACGATGAAAAGTTTAACTTGTCAAGTATAAATTTAGATGCAAAGTCCGGAATATCAAACACCGCAAGTGATAATTATCACCACCTGGAAATAATTTGTACCACTGAGTTAAGTAAAGAATTCTCCCTTTCTGCTGATGGGGAGTTTTTAACCTCCTGATCACTGAAGCGCTCCCTGCAGTTTACAGTGATGTATCTTGTGGTTCATTCCCAGTAGTCAACATAGCACCAGGCAATTAGTAGAACACTGGAGGATAAGTGTTAGCTTTGTAAAATGTGACTAAGATTAAACCAGGAGCAAATTAGAAGCAAGGATGATCCTCTGTCCAGTTTTTATCGTACTCAAAGTCCATAGAGGCCAGTTACCTATTACTCTTATCGTTTCAACAAAGCCTGGACCTTTCACGTAAATATATGCATGCATACATTTCAAATGGTTGAATTTTTTGGATTTTATCTGAATATAAGATCCCATGCATTTCCCTTCTGTGTTCAATTTTATTTTGAAGTCAAGGTGTCTCTGTTTAATAGGAGACTAATCTGGCACTTAGTAAATATAGAAATTAGAGGATCCTCCCCCACCCAGTTATAACAGTGGGTTTGGGGGACCAGATGGTACCAGGGTTAAGGTTCTTGCCTAGCACGTGGCCGACCAATGTTCACTTCCTGGCACCACATATGGTCCCCTCAGCATTATCGGGACTGACCTTTGAACACACAGCCAGGGATAGCTATCCCTGAGGGCCACCAAGTATGACTCCAATTCACCCCCCAAAAATTATTTTAATAATAAAATATTATTCATTTTTTATAATTAACTAAAGGACATAATAGATTAAAGGAGGTATTTGAGGCAACTTTTCAAAAATTCTCTGTTGGATTTTCATATGTTTCAAGTTTCTTAGCTTTATATTTTTTATAATTGTTAATGATGTGTCTATACAGCCATCTGTAGGCAAGATGATTGTGAAATTGTGGATTGTGACTGGGTTTAACAAGATTTGATTTCCATTCTCAGTGATTTACATATATAATTCTAGAACACGTTTATGCAACACAATATAGTAAACAAAATGAATCATAATGATGGACATTTTCCAAAGGCATTTCTTGGCTAAGTTACATAAAGCTAAAGCTAACATGTAATAGACAGATCAAAATAGTGAGAAGAAAAGAAATGTTTGAAGTTAGCTTTTCTGATTTAAAATTATATTTGATTATTTAAAAAACTTGAAAATAGTGATTTTAGGGATGAACAAAACCTTTAAAATAACTTTCATTTATCTAATGAGGGGGAACAGACAGAATCAAATATGTTTGAACTCCTGTTGCTTTGAAATATTTTATTTATGATATAAATGTGATGTGAAAATTGACTAGTATAGCAAATGAACTTTTAGCTTAGTAAATTAAGCAATTTATGGCTTAATTTACTAGACCTCAATGACCATCCCAGTGTAAAATTCTAAATTTCAAGTTTCATAGTAATATATTTAAATGATGAAATCTTAAAAAATGCATCATTTTCTCAACAGTGAGAGGGTAAGTTCAGGTATATTTAAAAAACAGCTATTGTGTGAACTTTGTAATAGATTGTAGGGTCTAATTGTATGAACTATCAATTTAGATAATATTGGTCCCCAGATTGACAAATTAGCTCATGAAATTCATACTGAGTTTTGTACTAAAGTAAGAAAGTTGGGCCAGTGATAGGCAAGTTCTGGTTCAGTCCTCCTATCCCATATGATCCCTTGAGCCCACAGAGATGATTTCTGGGTACAGAGCCAGGAGTAATCCTTGAACTCTTCAGGGTGTAGCCCCCCACAAATAATTATATATGGGAGTAACAGAATGTACAAAGATATAAATGATGAAAACAAGCAGTTGTTTGAAATTATATATATGGTATTTTGAATGCTGTTTTTTTCTGCTAACAAAAGATAAATTTTTCAAAGATTATTAAAATTGTTTAGGATTAAGGAGGTTGTGTCATGTGAAAGTATGTTTTTTAATCTTTTTCTGGACCTGTACACATTTGAGGAATCACAATAACAGATAATCTTTGTGCTTTTTTCTTGATTGGTCAATAATTGCATAATGTGAGTAATGGCTATCCTGCTTGTCTTAATTGTTGACTATATTAGTGGCAAAATCGTCATTTATAAAGTGAAGTATGAGGGTTTGTATTGAAATATTACTCAGATTTTAATACTCAAGGTATTAGTAGTTTTAGGTGATTTGAAGCACAAACTATCGTATATGCAAAGAACTTGAATCAACAGTCTTAACTCTGATGCATGAATAGCTTTTTACTAGATATTTGTAACACTTTTTAAAAAAACCTTTTTAAAACCTAAATGTTCATTTTATAGGCGGCAGTAGGTTAACTCTTGTGTACATTTCTCACTTCAGAGTGTATTTACAATTTACCCATATAATTATCACAACATACAAATAATACTACATGGAAAGTATCATGCTAAGTGAAATGAGTCCGAAAGAGAGGGACAGACATAGAAAGACTGCATTCATCTGGGGAACATAAAGTAACAAAATAGGAGACTAACACCCAATAATAGCCGAGATCAGTACCAGGAGGTTTACTCCATGGCTTGGAGGCCAGCCACACATACTAGGGGAAAAGGCAGCTCAGATAAAGAAGGGAGCACCAAATAAAGGATGTTGGGAGGATTCTCCCCGGATGGGAGATGCATGCTGAAAGTAGACATAGACGGAACATGATTGCCACTCAATTCCTCTTTTGCAAACCAGAACACCCAAAAGGAGAGAGAGAACAAAAGGGAATGCCCTGCCACAGAGGCAGGGTGGGATTGGGGGTTGGGCGGTGGGAGGAATACTGGGATTAGTGGTGGTGGAGAATGGGCACTGGTGGAAGGGATGGGTACTTAATCATTGTATAACTGAAACCCAAGCACAAATATTTGTAAGTCTACAACTGTACCTTATGGTGTTTCACTAATAAAAATTAAAACAAACAAACAGAAATGAGTGTTTGATACGGCTTCCTTCCTATTTCTCTTCTTTAATCTACTAGCTTTCTAGCCTCAAAATTTGGATCAGTAGAAATTAAAATGTGTAAATCCAGAAACATCATTATTTTCATCTTTCATTCTCGCTTACATCCGATTGATCAATCACTCCATCACCAATTCCTTGTCTTTTCTGGTCTTTGATTTAGACCCTGTTTTGGTTCTTAAACAGAAACCTCTCTTCTAGACTTCTTGGTTTTCCCTAGTCCATCCTTTACTCTCGCTAACAGAGTGACCTTTATGAAATCTGATTTTGATACCGCTCTTGGTTAAAATTCATCTCTGCCTTCGTATCATTAGCTGACATGTAACTTCCTTCATCTTTCTAGTCTTCTGCAGCCTCCTCTCCTGACAACCCCTGCATATTATGCAGCTGGATGAGCCCAATTCATTTCCTAGTGAAAAGTTATGAGCACTTCTTTCATGAGGCTAGGGAGAACAAGTTAATTAGCACACCCCACCGTGCTCTGAATGGCCTCAGTGTGACTCGGATTCATGCTTTAGATCTCAGCCCCATCTTTCTCACCCAGGAGGACACTTCCTTCCCATGGGCCCACTGTTGAGTGATTGCTCGCCTGTGGGCCTTATCTATGACTCTTGCACATCAAGTACGGCAACTAGACTTCTGGTAGTAAATATAATGTAGTATATGCAGATGTTGATCTCTAATGCTGATCTGGTTTTTAAAGTAAACTAAAACTACAGTGAATTTTTTTCAGTCTTTCTGGAATCTGAACTTGAGAGAGGGGAGTTGGGAAGAGGAAAGAGAGAGACAGAGACAGACAAAGAGAGACAGAGAGAGACAGACCGTCTAGACTGTACTGCTGGTGAGTGAGAGAGAGACAGACAGAGAGAGAGAGACATGCCCTCTAGACTGTACTGTTTGGGGGAGAGAGAGACGGAGACATGTGGTTGCTGACTTCTTTTCATGATATCCTGTCAGTTGTAGTTATTTCCCGAAGATCGTCATGTCACAAGCCAGTTATCCAGGACCTAATTATCTAATCTGGATTATTTTGCATCCTTGATGATTCTTCAAATCTTTTTCTCAAAATTGCTCAATCATTCCTGTCTCAGTAACCTTTCTATTTCTTTCCGGCCTGTTTTTTCATAGACACGCAATATCTTCGATTTCACCATTTTCCTCATCATCCTTGTAAGACTGAGAACTCAGAAACCCCTGTGTTTGACCCCATCCTCTTGTTTGTTTCTCTCCCATCCTTTGTTTTCTCAGAATAGCCCCCTGTCCAGTCATCAGCCATCCAATGTCTTCGAGCTCAACCCTGCTGGGGCCTCATCTCTGTTCAACATTTTTCTCACTGGCTCTTCAATTTCTTCTGAACTTTACTTTTTCCTGCCAGAGTTAGATGTTCAAACCTCTCTTAGCCTTTGATAAAATCTCTTCTATTTACTAAAAGATCTTTGTCAACTTCATCTCATCCACGACCAAAAAAAATTAATAAGTGGCACCTTTACTTTCTTTCTTGACCTACTTTCTGACATCTCTTTGATCTAGCATTTTTCAAATTTTTCATCATTCTTTCATTGTGGTTCTTCTTATCTACCCGTCCATTTAATTCTGCTGGAGATATATTGTGTCTTAATATATTCAATATCTTCTTAAACTTTAATCTCTCAAAATGCTTTTCTTTTCCTTTCACGTCTTGGCCTTTCTCATTTTAAGAAATATATTTATCTGAAATTTCAGGGTCATAGCTAATGGGTTCAACAAGAATCCTTACAAATCAAGTCATTTGAATTGGCTAATAAGTCATGCGGCCCTACTAACATCTTTGGTTACTTGGAATGCTTGATATTAAGTTCAAAACTTGGCAGTCTGATGTCTTTAAGAAACCACTAAATACTTCTGTTTACATAATAATTTTTCCTCTTATAGTTTCTTGAACACCTACATCATTCCACTTGGAAGCGCATGTTGTTTAATTCATATAATTAATGAACGAAAAAATCTGTAGGCTCTATTTGTTTTAATATGAAAATTAATTATATATTCTTTAGGGCAATTGGCAGACCTGATAAATAGGTTATGTTTCTAATGTAGCTACTACCTTTATCTTGATATTACTTCATGTTTTCACAGTGATGTGTACATGTATCCCAGTTTGATAAGCATGGATTGCTCCAGTTCCCGCCCCCTCCTCCCCATACTCACCAGGGACCACACAGCTAGCTTGTTTCTTCATTCTGGCTACTAAATGATCTTTCTATACCCATTCCCTTTATTGGGTAATTTTTTCTTAAGTAAAGGCCGTGTTTTGCCATGGCTGGACTTTGCCCTCTATTGTTTTCTATTTTAGTGAACCAAAAATTTTTATTTTTCAAAAAGCACTTTAGAGAATTGTGAGAGGAGAGAAAGAGAGAGTTACAAGTTCAAGAAAGAACACAGGTTTCTCCAGAGCAGAAAAGGCCTGGACTTTCTCCTTAGCTGCTCTCACCTCCTCTAAAATATCCAGTCTAATACTAAGCATAGTGTCTAGGTTAGTGATGGTTGTCATAATCTTTATAAAATACATACGCACGAAGTAGGTAAAGATGCTGAAATATTTGTGGTGATAAAATCACATTTAAAAAGTTACATTTTCATAGAATAATTAGTAATAGAATTTTATAGGAACTAATAGCATGGGAATTTGGGAGGAAAATAAGTAGACCCAATAAGTATTCTTCTTTTTTTTCTTTCTGGGTTACACCTGGTGATGCTCAGGGGTTACTCCTGGCTCTGCACTCAGGAATTACTCCTGGAAGTGCTTGGGGGACCATATGGGATGCAGGGAATCGAACCAGGGTTGGCTGTGTGCAAGGCAAACGCCATACCCACTGAGGTATTGCTCCAGCCTCCCCCCCCCCATAAGCATTCTTTCTTTTTCCCTTTATTTAACCCCTGCTATCATAGAATTGAATATTCACTTAATGTATCGACGCTAATTTAGCTTTCCCAAATCTTCTAAACATACAGTTTTATGTTTCCCTTCCAGTTTCTGGTCATTGTTTTTGTTGCTTTGGTTCTTAAATATATTGAGAAACCATCTTTCTAGATATTGGTTTGTGAAATACTGAAATTAATGTAATCAAATAAGTACCTGGAGTTTTAACCTTTGATGTTCTTTGTCCTGACCAGTTGTTACAAATACGGGAAGGACTTTTTAAAATGTAATACAGATTTTATTGTGTGGGAGAATCTTGTGTATGATTCCAACCTCTGAGGCTAGTGGATAACAGAATAGGCATAAAATCTTCCCTCAGTATGAGCTCTAGGTTCTTATTCAAGAGGAAGTGTTGTAGATGTTAGTGCACGAAGATGTTGAAATCAGCTGTTCAGTAAAGGTACTTTCTTTATTTCATATGAAATTACTGCTTAAAATAACTCTGTACCAGTTTTCAGATTGTGTCACTTAATTTGTATTTAAAATATAAGGATAATTGGAATAATGGAAATAAATGCATTTTTGATATGTAATTTTTGATCCACATGCTGTGTGTGGCTTAATTTAAAATTTTATTCTTATCAGCTTAAACTGCAGTAAAGTTATTGCTTCCTTGATAATGTAATCTACCATCTTCCTAATTTTGCTCTCATTCCTTATCTTCTCAACATATTTCTATCACCATTAAGTCTATTGGTTTATATTCATAATATCTTAGGTACTCTTCAGATTTATTATATGTCATTCTAATTTCATTCCAAACCATTTTTAATTTAATATAATTTAAAAAAATTATTGACTGACCATGAGATACAGAGTTACAAAGTTGTTCATGATTGGGTTTCAGTCATACAATGTTCAAACACCCATCCCTTCACCAGTACATTTTCCAGAATTCAAAACCAATACCCCAGTTTCCCTCCAGCCAACCTACCCCACCCCACTGCCTATGCCTATGGCAGGCGCTCTCTCTCTCTCTCTCTCTCTCTCTCTCTCTCTCTCTCTCTCTCTCTCTCTCTCTCTCTCTCTCTCCCCTCCCCTCCCTTCCTCCCTTCCTTCCTCCCTCCCCACACCTCAGCACCCCCCTTTGAGGCATTATGATTTGCAATACAAGTGCTAAAATACTATCATGTTTGTCCCTTTTCCTACTTTCAGCATTTCATTGTCTAGAGTGATCACTTCCAACTATCATTGTCATAGTGGTCCCTTCTCTATCCTAACCGACCATAGACCAGTCCTCCTGGCCCTTTTTTTCCATATCCATTTTTTAAATAACTTTTTCTAAATACTTGTAGGTAGAGAACTCAGTATATAACCTTCATATAATTTATATTATGCCATCTTTGTAATGGAGCAACGCATTATATATTGACATTATGTATTGTCATATTATATATGACAGCTCAATATAACTAAGCCATTGATCCACTGGGTTTGGTTTGAATCTTATATTCTATTTATCCTAAATCCTTTTATGATTTTTAGCACCATTCTGATGGTTTAGCTGGATTAATACTTTAGGTTAGGAAGTTGAAAATTTCAGATGAATGTATCAGAGGTATTGAAATAGAAGGAAGGGTATTTGGATTTTTCTTGTCATTTGTTAAATAATGAAAGTCAATTTTTGCTTTTGTGTTCTTGTGGAGTAGGATTTGCTGGTTTGTTTCCTGACATCCTTAACTTCTTGTCTTTGTGTGTATGCAGAAAAGATAGAGAGAAAATATAGATAAAACTCACTTTTTAGTTCAGGAAGGAGATTCAATGCTTAACAGGTAGTAGTTATTTTTATCATCAATTCCCGTTTATAAAAGCACATACATTAACTTTGTCACATGAATTATCTAGCTTACAAGTGTTCTAAGTTTTTTGGTATTTTGGATGATATCTGGATGTACTCCGTGCTTAGTCCTAGCTTTGCACACAGGGATTACTCTTGATGGGGCTTGGAGGACCGTGTGGGGTGCTGGGGATTGAGTCTGGGTCTACCATGTTCAAGCTTGGCACCATAACTTCTCTTGCCCCTGTCTGCTTGCAAGTTTTAGTAAGGTTTTGTGAATGGTTGTTTTATTTTCAAAAACTGGATGTTATCTATCTTTTGTCTCCACTATTTGGGATTTTTTAAATTGTTTTGTTTTCTTCAGTGATAGCATTTTAATTCTAAAAGACGAGAGAAGTTGAGTAAGGAGAGCAGAGAAATTTAAAACTAATCAAATTGGGATGTGCCTGTAAGCCATCAATTAATCTTTGATATTTTGCACTTTTACCTATCCATTGAAATCTTAGATGATTCAAAACAAAATCATCTTTACTTATTGCCCTGTACAATAGAAAGTTCTAACTTTGGGTATTGTACTCAGATCCCAACACATTGAGAAGGTAATAGTGACCATTTGATTGTTACGGACAGGGACAGTTTATCTTAACTCTTTTAGCTCAAAGGCAGTAATGTCAACTGAAAGAAAATACCCGAATGGTCTCTATTTGTTAATGCTCAATTACCTTGAGCATATGAGGAGAAGGAGTGATAGCACAGCGGTAGGGCGTTTGCCTTGCACGCAGCCAACATGGCCGACCCGAGTTCGATTCCTCCGCCCCTCTCGGAGAGCCCAGCAAGCTACCGAGAGTATTCGATATGCCAGACACAGTAACAACCAAGTCTCCAATGGAGACGTTACTGGGCCCATTCGAGCAAATCGATGATCAACGGGAGGGCCTATTAGCAGCGTTTTTATTTCAAAGTTGACTTTTCTTCTCAGGACTGTTTTCCAGTGAAGGTACAATGGTTTGTGAAAGGGACCTTTTACATCCAAATTTCAGTTTTATTTGATATTGCCCATTAGAACAATAGGAAGAAATTGAAGACTATGTGGAATTATAACGGTTCCTTTATTTTCTTTTTTCCAAGTCTGCCACTACATTTTTTTTTCTATATAGGAATCCAGCATGACAGAGGTGGAAAAATTAAATACAGTGTTGGTTAGATTGTCAGGAGGAGTAGAATTCTTAAACCTTTTTTAACCCCCCTGTTTTCAGCAGTGAACAAAGCTTTGCACACATTTTGAGGTAAATTACCCCATCTTCTACGATTCATAAAATTTTTATATCTGAAAAGCAGATGGTGATGTATTTACCTAAATGATGTCATTCTTATGCATAGCACACAGTTCCTTGTGAGATTAGAGATTAGAGTCAAGATTTTAGTTACTGCTTAAAGTTAATAAGCCTAAAATGAGAATGGGGAAAAAAACGGCTGAGCTTTGAGATATTTTATTGGAGTATTTACATCACTTATATAATCAACACCTTTTCAGCATGTCACATACCCAGGAGAAATGAAAATTTAAATATTGTGGAACTTGATATCCCCTAGAATACTAGGATCCAAAAATGTACATTTTTCATGTTCCCAGTGGATGCTGTGGCCTGGGAGCAAGACTTATGATGCATATTCCAAAGCAATGGAAGGTAACAGGAAAAAAATTGTAAAATTAAGCTCCACGTCATTGTCTCCTTATTATGAATTAAGCCATTCAGATTTTCTTTACTAAGAAATTCCTTGGTAGAAGACCAAATTTGAATTATTGTTCAAAATTGGGCTACTGGGCAGTGTTTCAAGGGTCAGTTTTGCAATTAATCCTTATGTGACTAGCTAATTTATTGCTAGTAGAAACAAATAGTCTGGTTCTTTGCCACATAATTTAAGGCAGGGCAATCTGGGGATTTCTTTTCTAATGTACTAGAACTAATGTTTTGTCTTTAGTACATAGTTTATTGCCTTCTCCTTAGTGAAGCATGAATTTGTGAATTTTAATTGTGATTGCGTTATTTGTTTAAGTTCTCGTACTTAGGAGGCATTGTCTCTATTCTCTCTTTTCTGCCTTTCTTAATCTCAAAATTAACTTCATTAACCTCTTCTCTAGTGTTTTTGTCTTTATTCACATGTGTATTCTTAGAGAATGGAATGAAACAGAGTAAACCAATTTGTATTAGTAAGAGGTAATGATACTGGTGTGTTTGCTCTGTGATCGACCTTTTGAAACACTTCCAGGTTATTGACTGTCATCACTGTCATCCCGTTGTTCATCAATTTACTAGAGCAGGCATCAGTAACATCTCCATTCATCTCAACCCTGAGATTTTAGCAGCCTCTCCTTACTCGTCTTTCCCAGCGCTGCGGTATTGGAGGCTCTTTCAGGGTCAGGGGAATGAAACCCGTTATTGTTACTGTTTTTGGCATATCGAATATGCTACGGGTAGCTTGCCAGGCTCTGCTGTGCCCAGGTTATTGACAGTTTCAAATATTTTTATAGTAACCAAATTTCTTGATTATTTTTCATCTAGAAAATCACTCTCTAAGGCTACTATTTCTACTGTGGCAGTGCTCTGGAGTTACCTAAGTAATTGATCTCAAAGGCAATAGCGTAGATTTATAAGATCTAGTATTAGGCTCAGACTAATATGCATTTCATAATCTTTTAATACTCTTCGAAAAGCAATGCTTCAAGTCTGTTGGTCCAATTATACCTGTGGTGTTTTTCTCCTAATGCACTTGAAAAATTAAATGGTCTTTCTTCTCACTATGTTAATTAAATATATATATATATATATATATATATATATATATATACATATATATGCATACCAGGGCTGGAGTGATAGCACAGCGGTAGGGTGTTCGCCTTACAAGCGACCAACATGGCCGACCCGAGTTCGATTCCTCCGCCCCTCTCGGAGAGCTACCGAGAGTATTCGATATGCCAGACACAGTAACAACAAAGTCTCCAATGGAGACGTTACTGGGCCCGCTCAAGCAAATCGATGATCAACGGGAGGACCTTTACCTTTACCTTTATATATGTGTGTGTATATATATATATATATTTGCTTGCCTCCTCTGAGACCTTGCTTCAGTGGTTCCAGCCCTGTGTTGTGTCTTCTTTGTCTCCTTTTCACTTGTTTACCACACTCCTAGCAGCTAACCTCTCCATCCAATACCACTGGAAAACATTGACTTTGGAAGGAACCTGAGCTCCACCAGGCACAGATGATCCTGTCTCTGTTTTTGTCCCAGGGCCTTTATTTAGTGCCTCATTCTCTGTGAGAGAGTTAATGTTTTGAATTTTATTCTTCATCTCTGTAGACAAAGGGAATGCTTTTCATTCGTGAACTTGAACTATAATTAGTATGTAAATTCTAGGAAAAGAAGACTTATATATTTTAACAAATTGGGCTACAGAATGAAGTATTAAATGGGGCAAAGTGTGGTTGATACATTTTGTTGAGTGAATGAATGAGGACAGATACTAATGCTGAAAACAATTTATAAAATCTCACATGGTATTCTCCTTTGTATAATGCTCAGTGCCCAGAACAGCTCTTTTTCTATATTCTGGAAATAATAAATGATCCTTAAATTTTTAAAAAATCATTGCCACAGTTTTTTGTTTAATCTTGGACAAGGTGAGACCGTTAAATGTTAATCATAGGTCAAAATCCTTAGCACATGCATTTTCTTTTAGTTTTAATTATAAGTGGATAGATAAGGAATAATCGTTGCTCTTATATTATTTTTTGGCATTCTGAAGCTTTGATTCTACCCCACACTCCCATACTGCTAAGGTAATTAACAAAAATGAAAGCTTTGATTTTTAAGACTACATCACATGATCAGGCTGAAGGATTATTAGTATTACACCTGTATAGCCAAACATGTTGGCTATTACATTAGTATTACACCTGTATAGCCAATACATGTTTCTTTACTACTTTCTCCTGTTACTTTGTCTTGTTGAAGAGACAACTGTCCACATTGAGCCATACTTAGGATGGACATTGTCCCACTGTCTGAGGGAGCTGGTTTGAGATAGAGTTCTCCTTTCTGCTGACTCCTGTGGACTAAGGGAAAGGAACAGATACGATTTCACTGAATCCAGAATATATGAAAACATCTTAACTAGAAGATTATCTTTTAAAACTCAATACCTGGTAAAATGGTGAGATGTTTTCCAGACATTCAAATGTATTTTTATCTTAAATAATGGCTTTCTATAGATTGACCAAAAGGATCTTTTAAGTAGTATACTTATTTGAAATTAATGGCTTCTTCATTAGCAGCCATAACAGCATCTTTATAAACCTTAGTGCCTAAAGTTTAAAATGGAATATATTGAGTTTGGTAATAATCATCCTGAGCCCAGTAGCAGAAATTCATTATCATTCATCACTGAAATGAATAACATCCCTGAGAAATGCATAAGTGACAGGAAATGAAGATTTTTATCAATTCAACCTCACCCAGAGAATTATTAAAACCCTACCAGGTAAAATGTTTCTACTACACACCCCTTTACAGGTTGGCTCTGCCATTTTACAAACATGTTTACTATGATTTCTAAGCAAACATCTGAATAGTCAGAATCTGATTTTAGGGATAGGCTGGTGGTCCTGAAAGCTACACTTTGCTTCAGATTTGGAACAAACTGAATAAAAACATTTTCACTCCTATGCTTGTTGATATTAGGCTTTAACCTTGTTAGATTTTAACCTAATAACTTCAGATACTAAAATAAATTCTGCTTCTCATCTAGTTCATCCATCCAACATGGTAAGTGGCTCAACCAAGAATCTCTAGAAGAGCTGGAAGACAGATAACTAAGATGATTCTCAGTAAGACACTGCCCTATGTCTTTGTTCTTTCTTCCCATACTTTGATTTCCTCTGATCTTTGAGGGCACAGAATGTATGGGTAGACATATGTACAGACACTCCTGGAATTTAAACTTAAGGGTAATCGTCTTGAAACTGCTGACAGGATAAAAACCACACATAATTAACACTGCCAATCACAATCAGGACATATATTAATGCTGCCTTTTTAAAGTGCTCCCATCCTTTCTGTTGATGAATTAGCAAAACAATCATGATTACATTGACAGTGAAGAGGTATGTGTATGAATTAGTGTCTAGAATCTTAGATGTCTTTCTCTCTCAGCCGAGTTGAATATTTTAGATAGAATCATTGGGAACTAGAAATGGCAAGTAATGGCTTCCAAAATATAGTCATGAATTTTTCAGGTACTTTTTGAAAAACACAATCTGCATTAGTTCATTTAAAAAAAAAAGAATATTTTAGAGTTTTGGAAAGGCATCATATGCGTTATAATTTGCCCCATTTTCTTTTGAACTGTTAAAAAAAACTTCAATCTATGTTGTTAGTAAGTACAGATGTAAATAATGCCCACATTTTTTGTTGATTTTTTTAATTCTTGTTGTGTTTACATTTTCTAATTTTTTTCTGCATAATGTGGAACAGAGAGCTTTTTCAGCCTAAAACTATAACATAGATAACATTTTTCACATGTACTGAATTTTATTACCAAATGATTTAGTATTGTTTATTGGTTGTTTATCATACATTAGAAAGAACAAAATACACACATTTTAAAATTGCAACTGATTTATTTTAAACTAATCATCTATTGAAATGAATTTAGAGTTACTAAATAGATTATCTTGAAAGAGAATTTTTTTATTAGATTTTCATTTACTTCAACCTCTTAACTGGAACATCATTTCTAAAGGCAACATATTTCAAATTTACATTGTGGATTTCAAAGTTAATTAAAAATTTAAGTTCAAAGGATTACTCTAATGAGTGTTTATGAGAGTAAATCCTCCCAAGCAATATTGTTAAGAAGTCACATTCATCTGAAGGATGTGTTTCTACATTGTTTTGCACAATGTGTTTCTTTTGGAGTGAGTTTTCATTTATTTTTAATGACACACTTAAAAAAAAACTTTTTTGTCATATTCACTGGCCCTGAAAATGTAGCTTTTAAGTTAACCACAACAAAAATTTGGAAGAGAAAAAATTTTGAATATTACAAAGAATTATACATCAAAGATAATTTGATGAGGTTTTTGTCATTGATTTTTTTTAGACACAGCTAACTTTATACATTGAAGTGAACCATGCCTTTTTAAGAGAATACACAGGGAAAAATTATGACACATAGATTGCATGCCTTTGATAGTTACAAAAGGTCAGAAATGTTTCTCCGTGACACTTATTTAGACATTATACAATATAAGACAAGTATCAGATTTATATCTATTGTTGATATCTGAAAGTAAATTTAAATTGTGATTTGCTTTGATGTATGAAGTTCTACAGAGAGACTATAGACTACCCCCATAACTCTTTGAATCTTTTCATTTAAATGTTTCCCCCAGAGGGCTGCACCTTTGCCAAATTGTTTCTTTAACTCTAATGACAAGTATATCTTCTGTCTTTTTTTTCCATTTAGATTATCATCTACATGAGTAGGTCTAGGTTTTGAAGGACCTTAAAGCATACAATTTGGAGAGCCTCCATTAAGAAAAAAAAATAAATTAGGAGTACCGAAGGAAGATAATTCCTTTGGTTTCACTGCTCATATTAATAGGAAGTAAATGGGGATTGTCATTTCTGTTTGGTAACAACTTTATCATGTCCTTCATATATGGACAGGAACATATGTTTGAGTATCTCATTCACAGACTAGCATTAAAGACTTTAGAAACCCTTAAGGGACCCTTAAGCCTAAACGTCTTTGTCCGTTCCTGGTGGGTTAGCATGATAGGAAGTAAGACCGTGCTAGTCAGTTTCCTATATCCTGACTAGTAATTCTATTGATTTCAGTTTTGTTATATCTCAGAGTCCAAAGAGTCAAATATCCATCACAATGTATATAATTATGGTTCTGAAATAAATCCAGTTAACAAGAATTGAAAATGCCAAACAGTATTAATAACTGGAGAAGCTGTTTATATCTCATGGTCAAAAGCACTGGGCCTGTAGTCCATCTGACACAGGTTTGAAATATATACAGTCTGTTAGGTCTCGGATGTGCTCTGGTCATAGTGATCTGGGAATTAGAATTTGGAGCTTTATCCTTTCATAGACTTTTAGATAAGTTTTAGTGGGTTTTTTTTTCACTCATATAGAATGATACACTACTTAGTATATCAGTACACTTTATTTCCTCACTCTGAAACTTTAATTTCTGTTTCATTGTTTTATGTTAACAATCACTGTTACTGTCCTCCCATTGTTCATCAATTTGCTCATGAAATAGTCATTTAGAAAACAAATTTATAAAAGGATTTCTTCTAACCTATTTTAAGTTACTCATGTGAGGTGATATTGGGGAGGGATGCAGAGTGCCGAGAGTACAGTGAGTAGGGTGATTGCCTTTCACATGGCCAACTGGGTTTCATCCTGGCACCCTATATTGTCCCTTGAGCCTTAAGTGCAGTGCCAGGAGTAAGCCCTGAACACTGCTGGGTGATACCCAAGAACAAACAAAAAAATATATTGATTTATCTCTTTTACTAATGCTAAAAGTAGCTGAAGCTAGTCACATTTATGGGAGTTGTTAAAATAGGTATTTAATTTGATCTATTTTTATGACAAAACACCTAGAAAGTCTGCCAGTTATTAAATTACTTAAAATTATTTTTTCATAAAATGGCAAACTAATTCTTTTTCTGCTTGTTTTGTTTTGGCTTTTGGGTCACATTCTAATTCCTGGTTCTGCACTCAGGAATTACTCCTGACAGTGCTTGTGGGATCATATGGGATGCCGGGGATCGAACCTAGGTTGGCAGAACACCCTCTCTGCTGTACAATAGCTCCGGCCCTGGCAAAATAATTCTAAGCCTTTATTGTGGTCTATTAAGGTCACAATACTAAGTTTTTCATCCTATTTGAGTAATGGATTTCAATAATGAGTTTAGTCTTGAAGAAAATTAGATTTCTATCAACTCTATAAGACTGCTATCACAGGCATAACAACATCAAGATTTTAGTGATGATTAAGTAGCAGAATAGTTTTGAAAACTTTCATTTATGAAGATACATCTTTTATTCACATAGAATATTTCCAACCTAGTTGGCCTTCACAAATTATTTCTCTTGAGTCCTTGAACAAAATTTCCTTACTACTTTAGTAACCTCAGTGTATACTCGGTCATCTCAAGAAGTTCCTTCTAGATTCAGGTTTATAAATTTAGGTTAGATACACACACACACACACACACACACACACACACACACACGGGAGAAGGCAGGAAGGAAAAATATGATATTCTCTGACCAAAAATATGATGGTGATTCGTTGAAATTTCTATGTATGAAAATAACTTATATAGCACTGTAAGTAAAAAATGCTATGATATTTCTATCTTCCATAGCCATATTGGAGGGAAAGTTGATATAGTTATTTCTGGAAACAGATTTCTGATAACAATGAATTCCTTCCTTTCCTGATATGGGCCACATTGAAGTTCTTTTAATTTGCTTAAAAATTCATGAATAACTGGAGCCAAATTTCAAATTTATAGTCTGTCAATTTTAATTTTTAAAAAACTAGTTTCTGAAGAATGTATTGTTTTTTTTAAGGCAACTAAGCCCTCCAAAATTCTCTCTTTTTTTGTCTTCTTGTGCTTAAAAAAGTACATGAACATACTGTTTTTAAATTTAGGCTTTCAAAAAAAAAATGTACTCATGCTGAGTTCTTGTTTGCCAAGTTTCAGCTTGAGAGAATTTTTATAGCTTTTATAAACCTCTGAAAATAGAAAATTTTAAATGGAAATCCTTACACATCCTTAGTCAGGGTCACAAATCTTGCCACCTCTCTGAGAATAAGGTAACTTTTCATTGTTTAAAGAAGGCAGTAGTGTTATTTTCTGAAGAATGAAACTTTAGTTGTGTGCTTATATGTAAAATTTTACTGTACTCAAGCATGAAATTCGAAATACATTCGTCCTTAACCAAGTGTAGTTTATCTGTGAGAGCCATTGATTTACTCATCTTTTTGCTATCAAGGTACTATTGAATATATCTTGTGGTTGTGCATCTAAATGTTATTTAGATTTACCCTCAGAGCTACATTTCTGGGCTTTAGATCATAGTTTAATATCTTTGGAAGCACTTCAATCTCTCAGTTTTAGCAAGAAAACCATAGGGTTACCAGTTCTTTGCAGGAAATGTAGACGGCTTGGAGCAATCCGGTGGAAATTTGAACCCATTGAAACCAAAGGCTCATTTCCAAAGTGATAACATGGTACTTTATTGCAACCAGGCGTCAATTTCCAATTGGAGAATAGAAAGGGTGTAAGTGTTGGTGCTGCAGGCTCAAAAATAATGCAATTCTTCACAACGTACTGGTTAGATACCCAGTAGAAAGAGTCTATGGGGTTTGTTGCATGGACCAATGTTAAAGAAATACTGTTGAGTCGAATGAAGTCCATGCATATTATTTAAGTTGTCTCTTATTGGAAAAAAACATGCAACAGAAAGAAAGAAAACTAACTCTCTCAACACACACACACACACACACACACACACACACACACATTTCTTTTGGGAAAAAGAATTGCTAGAATGGAATTTACTGATGTAGAAAATTTACAGACGTCTAATAAATTTAGTTATAGCAGCAATTCAGATTGGAAGTGACAAAAGTTCTTCAGTCTGGTACTTATCTGAGTCCCTTTCCTCCACCAGACAATAA
Source organism: Sorex fumeus (assembly GCF_029834395.1). Taxonomy (NCBI): domain Eukaryota; kingdom Metazoa; phylum Chordata; class Mammalia; order Eulipotyphla; family Soricidae; genus Sorex; species Sorex fumeus. Next base: position 65,790,572 of record NW_026606059.1, read on the forward strand.
CAATTTCATATTATTGATGGGATGGATTCATTTTTAAACTCTATATGTAAATTCTCTTAGCCCTAAATGAAAGACCAAACAGATTAACAAAAGACCACCTTAAAGGGAAAAACAAGAAGAAAACAAAGTAATACTAATTTTATGCAACACTAAGAGTAATTGAATATAATAGAAATAGGAATGGACTAATTCTTGACTGCATCCTTAAATTGTATTTATTCCTTTAACAGGTTTTTTAACATCTGTATTTGGAATTAATTCTGATAACCTTGACATTCAAAAGTAGAGATAAAGAATAGATAGCTTTCCTCAACTGCTCCAGTATGGCAAAAGGAATTATCTAATATTGATAAATAGAGTAATGTGACATCTGTGTTGAATTCTGAATTGACTTGTTGAGCTATATAAGAGGTAAAAGAAGGGGTTTATTTTCAAGATGTGAAGTTCACCAGGAAAAGCCAAGGTCAAAGTCAAAGCATGCCTCAACCAAAGGATTTTTCAATCTTAATGAAAATCTTTCGTTAAAAAAAAAAAAAGGTAATTGACAGTTGAGGAATAGTTTCGTCATCAGATGCTTAGCATTCTTTTCAATCTAAGAGACAAAGTCCTAGAAAACTGAGTTGTGTTAATAACTTGTTTTGTATTAGAAATAACAAAATCATTTTTGGAGGAAGGCCTATGGTTTGGAGGGATGGCCTGAACACTGGTGTGAATGCTCATCAATTCATTGTCTTCAGCTGCGCAAGGTTAAGAACTCTTAATAGGTTCTTTGGCCACTGGAAAAAAAATGTATCATAAAGGATGATTCTATCACAAGCCACCTTCAGTATATAAATACATAGACCAAGTATATTTCTTCTGTTTCTGTTTTGGTTTTGTTTTGTTCCTTTTATGTTTTTATTTATTTTTTTTGGGGGGGGGGGTCACACCTGACTCTGAACGCAGGAACTCGGGCATCACTCCAGGCTGATTCTTATAATCATATAGAGTGCCGGGGATTGAATCTAGGTTGACTATATGCAAGGCATGTGCCTTATTCTCTGTACTCTTGCTCTGGCCCTACGTTTAGTATTTCCTTGATGAGGAAATGCAGAAAATATGGAACAACAAGACCGGTTTATTGTCCCTCCAGATGTATTTGAAAATCATTCCTGAATTAAGCTCTGAAGGCGTCAGATGGAGTAAGATTGGAGGTCTGGGTAATGTGGGGGTATTGGAGGAGGATATACAGTCTTGTTTGGTTCTAGGAGAACTCTGCCTTATGGGAAGTAAGAAACCTCAGCGTCCTGCTAAGCATCTTCAACTTCATCAGGATAAAACCATTGCTTTCAAAAGAGAGTAGGTTTTTTGCATATTAACACAGCTTAAATGTCAGGGAAAGGGAACAAGACTGCAAACCCTTTGGGGTTTCTGAGTCTGGGGCTAAATTCAGGTTTTACTCCTGGCTGTTGAGGGAGGTGCAGGTTGGGGACCATGTGGAGTTTCAGGGATCCAGTGTGGCTCTGATACATCCAAGCCAAGCACATTACCTCTTGTACACTTTCTTTGGGCCCTGCAAACATCTTTATGCTTTACTGATACAAAGCATAGGCCAAGCAGTAGAGGGATGGCCCCAGGATTAAGTAGAAAGACCAGAATGCCAGGACCCCTGATGAAAGGAAGGAATGCCTCAGGCTTCTTGAGGACCTGTCTTGTTGAGTTAAGAGAATGCAAGGAATAAAAAGGCTCTCAGGTTGAGCTCAGCTCCCAAGGACAAACTGGTTCTTTTTTTTTTTTTGTGACCCCTTTGCTTTTGGAAATGAATCAGCTTTTAAGTTTACCCAGAGAGAAGTCTTTATTATTTTTCCTTCTCTGCAAAGTAACTAAAAGTTTATCGCCATGGGAATGATTTTACTGCATTGCAGGTGACAGAAAACTGGCATGACACATAAAAGGTGGTGTGGGGGTAGTAGGTATAACAACTCCCCAAATAAGTATATTTCAGCCGTAGTGCCACAGATGCCCCTTGGTCTTGGGGCATTTATTGAGTCCTCTCCCCATGTGAGTTGGCAACTTCCTTGATGACAGGGATTTATGTCTTTCCTGATTCTCTATCCTCCTTGGTGTCATTTTTCATGCCTGGCACCTATTAGGTGGCTTGTAAATGAGAGTTAGATTATTGAGCGAATGGGAGCTTATGATGATTTCTGACATTGATTGTTGAAATACCCTCTCGTTGGACCAGACCTTGTTCTGTTTGAATTTGTCTCTTTAAAGAAATGATGAAAGTTTAGTTTTGGAGTAAATATCATATTCATTTATTATTACTTTGTTGTCATGCAGGGTGGGGAGGGAGGACCCTTAAACATTTCTCATTGGTCCTTAATACACTAGGATTTCATATCAAGTATAAGGAATTGGGCTACACTAGCATGTGACAGGAACGGATGGAGACATTACTGGCACCCGCTCAAGCAAATCAATGAGTAATGGGATGTCAAGTGACCGAGTGATAAGGAATTGAGCTGAGTTTTAAGACATTAATAAGAGATTTGAACAAGCCAGTATTTTTATTTTAAGAAAAGAAAAGGCCATCTTCCAAAGGCTGCACAGACATAAACTCATAATTCATCGCATGTTTAGAGATAAAGCTTTGACCACTTTTCCCAAAATATGCTGAAAAGCTGAAAGATGCATCAGTCATACATTCAGGAAAATAGATCAGAGTTTAGAGAACTTTTTGACTCAGTTTCTAGTGGATCTGACCTCCAAGTTCTACAGTAGTAAGTAGGGCTAAAATACTAGAAAGATCTAGATTCAAAAGCCATGGCAGAATTACCAGAAAAGGTTTTCTCACTTCCGTTTCTTATACCAGTCAATAAGATTTAGAAGGAAATGCTTCCAGATTTAATGGCCCTTACCTGATGAAAAACAGACATCCTTTGGATTATCCTCATGCACCACTGAGCAGGACTAAATGCAATTAGAGAACTCCACTGAGACTGGGTTGTTTGAGGAATCACTGGAAAAAAAAAACTGAATACGAAAATATGGTGTAAGGTAAGGTTAGGTTAGGCCCAAACATTATCAGTGTAATATTATCAACAGAATATTAAGGAATTTATTGTATATTAACTAGATTGATGAACCAAAGAACATACTAGTAGTTTTCAGGCCATGTGGAGAACTTTGATTTCAGTCAACTCCATCATTGAATAGAGGAATTCTTGAAAAGGGGTATGATCAGAATTCTCTATTAATATTCTACCATGGCTCTTTATTAATGTGACATTTTCTAGAAAGACCATTGATGCCAGCTCTGTTGATTTTGTTGTTTTTGTGGCATAATTGTCCTTGAAATGACCAATCCTCTGTATGTCTCTGTTGTAAACCCATATTTTGTTCTCATGTTGACCCAAGTAGTGATTTCTGCTCAAAAGCAAATGATGGGGAATGTCCTGCCTAATTTTAATGAATATGTCCAGATGATCATCACTATTCAAGAGAAACCAATATTTTGCTTTTGTAAAAGATTTCATGAAGGCAAGTTCTCAGTATTTTTTTTCAAGGATTGAAATCTTGAAAGTGTTGGTATGAACTTTTGAAAAGCCGGGCAGTTTCCTCTCTGCACACCAATAATACAATGACAGTACAATTTAGTAACTTAAGCAGTGCATTAGAATTCACAGCCTGTGCAGAGGCTGCACCCTCGGGCCAGACCTATAGTGGTTGTAAGAAAATGATTTATGTGTTGTAATAAATGTTACTTCTCAATCTGTTTGCTTGTTCAATGGTTGAGGTCCCCAAAGAAAAGGTCTATCTCAAATTAGGACTGGCATGTATTATCTGTCAACTTTATATAGTACTGTAAAAGTCATTCAGTTGACAGTAATATTAGCAGAATGTTTTATAGGTTTTGTACTGTGTGAAGCTTTGTATGGATGAGGGGAGGCGATGGGTCTGTGGGGCTCTGTGGTCCAGGATAAAGTTGCGTGTAGATGAGTCGTTTCAATGCTTCTCTGTAAATGAACATCTGGCTCACATATTGATTCCATGTGTGAAAATGAGATCAGCCCCTATAATGACCAGAATCAATCAGACTTCAGCCGAGGAGTAACGTACACTGGTCTTGATTTGTTAGACAACCAGAATTGGCAGCACCTTGCATAATTTGGCACCAATTGACAAAGATTAGGCTGTTTGGGGGCCTGGGTGGTTATTAATTTGAAGCCCCCCTTAAATATTTTGCAGAGTAAAATCAGCTGTAACTTATTTGTCCCAACCCCCTCCTCTTCATACTAGCTCTAATTGTTTTAGACAAACAAGTGAGCTTGCGGCCTGCACTTTACACAGGAAGACATGAATTCTTTGATCCATACAATATTCTTTAGCTCAACCTTGGAGCTATTTACCAAGGAGATTTATTTGCAGACAGACAGTAGAACAGTTCTTTGTGAATAGCAATGAGTACAGCTTCTATGGGTTCCCAGCTCATGTGTCTGCTACTTACTGTAAGAGAGATAAAACTAAGCCATCTTTATTTTTAACCTGAATCATTCTTTTTCCATTTTGAAGTATTTTTGAAAACCGAAATGGAGTTAGACTTTTGACATTTCTTCTCTCTCCTCCCACGTCACATGTATCAGAGCAGAGATTGAGCCCAGAGAATGGCCAAATGCCATTTCATTTTGGTGCTTTGTTTAGTAATCAGGAAGAAACAGTTGTGAGCTTTTAAAACCAGATAGATGTTAGTTGTAAATATTTTGTCAGTGGTCTCACTCTAGTTTCTGATGCAAATGAAACCATGCTGTATAAATAGTAGATATTTGGAAGAGAGAAATACCTAATGGTAGAAATGTATTTAAAAATAATTAACCATTGCTGACTAATAATTTTAAAGGTACAGATTCATTTACTTTGATTTTAGAACATCTTATTTAGGTAGCAACTTAAAATATTATTTAATTTCCCCCCAGTTAAAGAATCATTTGAGCGTTAGTCTCTCTAAATATTTTATATGTAATCAACCGGAAAATGTAGTAATAACAATAACAAGACAGTTCTATAAATCTGTCATGTGTAATGCAGTAAGATATGAATTCCATTAATTTTATTTGTTTTCTACTTGCCATAGAGGATCTTGGTTCATGAAATCAGTTCTGGGGATAATTCACAATTCTTTATTTAGTCTGAAATAAATTACTAAACTCCCTTTTATCATTTTAGAACTTAATTTGCAGTGCTTCTGAAAAGTTATTTTCCCTTTAAAAATTTTTCATACAAATTTATAAATTTTACTTTCAAGTTTTTTTTTTCTTTAGAGAAAAGACTTAGAAAATCTTTTTATTTGAGCCTCCATCTCATCAGTGATTAACAACATTCATGGCATTATATTTCCTTCCAGATAATTTACCAGTAACTTTTTTAGGAAGTTTTAAGTGGCATAATAAAAATCATCAAAAGCTTACAGGTTAATCTGCTTTCTCTGAAAAGCAAAAACATTTTTTGGTTGAAAGATAAGAATCAAATCCAATTTTATTTTCTAAAATAGTATTTAAATTGTGGTTTATATCCTCTAATATTCACGTTTCTGAGTTAAGAAACCCAACTTTTAGAGGAAAAGTATTTTCAAATAGTTAAGCACATACCTTTAAAAAAAAATGAGAAATCTCTTAAGTCAAAACAAGCATTTAGTCTCTAAACCAGTTTTTCAAAATCATTCAGATTGCATCAAGACCTAATTTCTGTAAACCAAGGTGCTTAGTATTTTGCCAAATCTTTTGCAAGATCACTTTCAAGAATTGTAACTAAAGGCATGGGAAGCAAATGCACACCTCTGTTAGGCAATTAGATCACTTGTTATTTCTGAAAAGTTAAAAGGATTAGGAGAACATTTCAGGGAAGAAACACTTGTATATATAGGAAGACAGAAGGCAATCAAAAGTATTTTTTATGTCTGACATGAATTATTAAGCTCTACTTCCTTTTATCATTTTAGAATTTAATCTGCTGGGCCTCTGAAAAGTTCTCTCTCCTGCCATTATTACCATAACCTCAGACCATTAAGCAGCACGATCAGTTATGATACAGTCTCATGATATCACATGCAGTTGGCATTTTAGAAAAATGGTGTGTGGTGGTCTCACACATTAAAATAATCTCAGTGCATATACATTTTCCTGTTTCTTTTGACTAGCCTCAGGTATGAATTCTTGCATATCAAAAATAGTACCAAGTTTTCAAAAGGAGGCCAAGTCTTGTTATAGGGATGTTTGATAATTTACTATCCTGTCTGCACTACACTCTAAGTGAAACCATATTAATAGCAACCATGCTTAAAGGTGGTTTCAGTTACATTTTCAAACATGGTGTGGCATGACACTTCTTTATTGTGAGCTTTACGCATTGATTGATTTGGCACGATTCTTCTGTTGAGATTATCCATAAGTACTGATTGATAATGACAATAACCTTTGGAGACTCTTGAGATTCTCTTTCATAATGAGCTTTAATTTAATTTTTATTTAAAGGGGATTCTTGATAGAGTAAATTTGTTTTGTGCCCAAAATAACAGAGGATATGGTTCGTCTCTTAAAAATTCCCACAAAAGCCTCTTGCATGGCTGCTAGATCTCTGAGAAAACTGTTATCACTTGGTGGAATACAGTCATATTTTCTTCCAGGGCTGTAGCAATAGCACAGCAGGTAGGGTGTTTGCCTTTCACGCGGCCAACCCGGGTTCGATTCCCAGCATCCCATATGGTCCCCTGAGCACTGCCAGCGGTAATTCCTGAGTGTAGAACCAAGAGTAACCCCTGTGCATCACCGGTATAACCCAAAAAGCAAAGTCAGATTTTCTTCCATCAGAATACAGTTTCAATTTTATTTCAATATCATTTTATTTCATGTATAATTTCAGCATATTTTGACCAGCTAGTGAAGAATAAATGCTTGAGGTGTAGGTGGCTATAGACTTCTAAAGCAACAATCATTGGGAGATTTGAAAAGTAAATGTTTACTAGATATTTGTTTCATAGAAAATGACTCAGTTCTGTCAGAGTCCTCATAACCATATGTCGTTTCCCAAAACAGGAAAATTATTGCACTTAACCATATCATTGAATTTCTCTATCCCACCACCTTAAAGAAGAAAAATAGAAAGGAAGTAAAAAGTGTTTAAAGATGAGGAAAGGCCCCGTTCTTCATTGGGTACATTGCTTTTGAATATGAAAACAATGAAGATTAATAAGAATTTAAGTTACAATTGTGAATGTACCTAGAGTATTCTGAAATAGCCTAGATTTTGTATTTTATCACCTTGGTGTACTCCAGTATCATTCTGAAAATGAGAGGACTGAAGAGGGAGAGGGAGACAAGAGAGGGACAAGGAAGGAGGGGGATGTGGGGGAGAGAGAGAGGGATGGAGGGAGGGAGAGAGGGACATGGAGGGAGGGAGAAGGAGAGGGAGAGAGGTTGATTATTGGCATCATTGTTTTATTTAATTCCCCAAACATTAGAGAGTTTTTGTACCCATTGTGTCTAAATCCCTTTCCTTTTGTCCTGGAATAACTTTGTAGCCCTTCTTCCCACAATACAGGATAAAAACAGGCTGAATATATTTTTAAAAATAGTCTGGGTAAGACGTAATCATTTTCTGTGGTAGGAACACTATAATGCAGTTGACCCAGGATTTGGGTGAGCAATTGGCAGTGAGAGGTTTGGAGAGCCATAAAAAAGATAAAAGGAATTTATCTTGCCTGAGAGAGAAAACATGGGACAATAAGCAGGTTGGACAGGAAGAATGTAGATTTCACTGGGACAGTTTAATGAAACACTCACTTGGGAACTCTACACAGGCCGTTGGAAAGCTTGTTAAGTTGTTGTCTGTAATAAGGGTGTATAATTTTCTTCCACAGTCACATAATACCAAATAAGGGAAACATGGTTTTCATCGCAGTAATAAGTTGATGGTACAAATTATAACATTACCATGTTAAGAAAGGAATGTTCATTCTTTTCTCTAAACCCTAAAACCGCTCTGAAACCAATCAAGATGGTGACAAATGCCTATTGATTAGGTTTGGATTTTACTAACAAATGGATAGATTTGTGCCTATTCAGAGGTATTTTAGCTTTATATTGTTAGCATTATCATTTTTCTAGAACTGATGGGTCTTCTTGAAACTTAGCCTACCCATCTACTGTTTAAATCGGATAAAATTTGGTTAAATATTTTACTTAGAATCTTATACTCTGAGATATTCGATATCTTGCTTATTTTTGGTGTTTCTTAAATTTATTTTTCTGTTGAAATATATTTTGTATTTAAAAATAATTTTAAAGTGTTTTTTAGTGTAAGAAACAAATCAAAAGAGTTATCTAAAGCCATGGTTAGATATATTTCATTTTGATTATGTGTACTTTAAATTTGATTTCACTTTTTCGGTGGCAGACACTGAATTTTGGTTAAATTGGCTAATAATTTACCTGCATTTGTGTGTGATGTTTAAATATCTTTTACAGTATTTTATGAATAAAAATTCTATGAGGTATGGTTATTACATTAGGGCATGGATAACAAGGCAGTCAGATTGTTTGGGGACATTTAGTACAATTTTTTCTTAAGAACTATTACCCAAAATATCTTCATGGTGAATAACGATGAATGCACAACTTACTGCTAAGTTATTAACTTACATGTATATCTTTGTGTTCATAAATGTTATAAACAAGACTAATTGTTCTGCTGCTTTTAAGTTTGACTGCTGTTTCATGGAGCCCTGGTTAGCTGTTTCACCCAAGTGATTCTCACAGTATGTTTGCTGAGCATCAACTAAGGACCACATTTAGGGTATTTTTTTCCAGATAGTTTATTTCAACTCTGGATTCTGGCGTTTGCCTGCTGCCATATTAGCTGTGGTATCAGATTGCCTTAGCTGTTTTGACACATAAAAGCTTTATACATGTCCACATTTCTGTACTTGTGGCTTCTCTTTTCATATCCCTTATGTTTTGCTGGATCCTGCATCAAAGAGATAAGGGGAAGGGAGTTGATAATTGGAGGTAATAAGCCTTTCATTATTCTGGTTTTTGAAGTTAAGCCTTATTAGTGCCCAGGCCTCCAAGGTTCTCTTCTACTCTAAACTGCTGGATTCTATTCTCTGTTCACTCCCCATTTTTGATCACTGTGCTTTAGAAAGCTAAAATTATAAGTCAGAGGAGTCAGGGCATAACTGATCTTACTACATCCTCCGGACTCTATTTTCTTCAACCAAGAGGAAAATGAGCTCAAGCTCAAGATTCCAGAATGTCCTAAGGATGTGCCTTTATTCTCCCAGATATTCCATTCTTAGCTCACATTTAATCCATACAGAGAATTGGTTTCCCACATACTTAAAATATGTGTTGGCTCTGTAATGCCAGAAACTTAGATTTGAGAACATTTGCTTAACCACTGAAGATTTTATCCAAGGGAAGGCCAAGACAAGATCTGTATTTTAAGAAATTTCTTCAGACTAGGGCAGGAGTGCAGTGGGCAATACTACAACAAGACCAGTTAGAAATCAGCTGGAACTCTGAACCAGGTGATGGAACCAGTCTGGAGAAGGGCAGTATTTCCAAGGAATTTGGGATGATTTACCTCACATTTGTAAGATGCATTGACTAAAAAATCAAAGGAAACTTGCGTTCCTATTTCAGACCTCTCTAACGGTATAAAAAAAAATTGTTCCATTTTTCAATGAAAATTTAGAGGAATAAGATATAATGGGGTTGGTTGTAAAGTATGTAAAGTATCACTGTGTTATTTGTTTGGTACTTGTGTGGGGACCCTTTAAATAGTGGGTAGGGTACCCAGGATCTACTCCCAGTGATACTCGGCCAGCCAAGCTGGTAAGTTTGATGCTAGGAACCAATGTTAAGGCTGTTTCTCAGTATTACTGGGGGCCACCAGAGCTCCGCCAGTGATGCTTAACAGCAACTAGGCCAGGATTGGCAGTGCCGAATGGGCCTATTCAGCATCTCAGAGATCAAACTCTGTACCTTGCATTATACCCAGACCCCTGAGTGCTCTTCTAACCCTATTGTTTGTTTTTTAAGGAGGTAAGTCTTTGAATTTCGCATATGAAGGACCAGGCTTTAAAATTATTATCAACCTGAATGTTGTGTCAGGGGATATTGTTTGTTTGCGATATCCACATTTGAGTAAGAGGGTCTTTGGAAACTCTAGTGAAAGTTAATCAAGGATCAAAGTTCCTGATGACATTTATTGCTGTCTAGGTTTTATAGCATTTTTATATTATTATATTAAGTTTTTCTTGGCATCTGTACCTCTCCATGGGCTGTCATACACCTGGGGCCTAGAATTGTTTCTTTTTCTCTGAGCATCTCTGATACAGTACCTGGAACATGGGAGACATTTAGCTGTGTGTATAGTGAATGAATAGACAGAGTACTATTGCAGTACTATTTCCGAAGTTTTCCAGTGCTTTTGATGAAAGCTGGAAGAGCCAGGTGTGTATTGTTGAAGCAATGGTAGGAGGGGTTTACCTGTCATAAGCACATTTAGTTCCTCCTTTCACCTTTAACCCAAACCACATGAGAAAGAGCAGTGGGAGAAATAACTCTATACCAGAATTTACACGCATATTGGGAATACATTTAGTTCTGGTGCTTGACATTTGGGGACCTCTATCTCTGTCAAGAAAGTGTGTCCAAACCAAACAATGGTGCCATTAAAACCACAGTCATCATGAGACACTATAAAAATTCATCTCAATAGCCTGTAATTGAGTCCATGTTTTCATATATCATTGAGGAACTAAAAGTAAAATCTGAAAAACTCTTATTTCTATGTCTTCAGAAATTATTTGGAGATACATTGTTCTTGATAAAGATGACTGCAGAATTTAGTCGGGGAGTATTAGGCATAACATGCTGAGCACTCAGTTATTTCTGTAATAATGAAGATAAATATCTGACAGAAATCTGATTAGAGAAATTCCTACCAGGATTGCTTTGTAATGACATAAGAATGGTGTTGAACTTGTTTACGTAACAAGAAATAAACCAGCTTTTTCTGGGAACACTTCTTATCATAACTGAGTCACACAAATCACTTCGCATGAAAACTTTGCCCCCTTATGTCTTATTGAATTTTATGAAGCTATCTTCATACTGTCTAATGACATATTGCTCAGACCTACAACTAATCCAGTGACTTCTCTTCATCTATATTCATAAAAATAAATAACAAGAGAATATTAAAGCAGAATTTAGGAAACGTTAAATTGAACTTCAGACAGATAAACTCCATTATTAAATAAAACTTTTTTCAGGAGTCATCCCTAGCTTGTGGTTATAAGTATTTCTTGCATTTACATTTGTGGGGAGGGTTGTTGTTTAGAAATACAGTCAACTAAAAAAAAAATCTCAATTTGAAAATCTCAAGGGATTTAAAACCTATAAAATTGGCTTTCTACAGTAAAAGTGATTGTCCTCTTGAAGTTAAATACAGAGACAAAAGAAATGGAAAGGAAAGTGAAACTAGTATTAATACACAAGAAGGTTAGTGGTGCTGATAGTCTTATTTTGTGTATCTTTATGAAAGTTATCAAAAGCTGTTTAGTTTTCCAAAGAAGCAGGATATATCAATTTGTTAACTGCATACATATAATTAACATAGCATCTTACTGAGACTTTTTTACTCAGTAATATTAAAACACTTTATAAGCAAGGAAGAATAATTGGTAGATAAATTATGATAAATTTGAGTTAATTGCCCTTTGTATTTATCAACATAATTACAGAGCTCAGGTAATACCCAGGTACATTGAACCCACATAATCATTATGTCAAAAGCACTCTTCATCTATTCTTTAATCTATTCTTCTATGAAATAGAAATTGGAATAATAGTTGCATCACAATCTTTAGTTGCATCACATGGGAGCATGAGCAATAAGAATAATATTAAATTCTGTAAATGTGATTTCTAAAAATTTTTGTCTTTTAGGGCCTGAGAGGTAGATAATATAGTGTGTGAGGCACTTACATTGTGCAACTTATACCTGAGTTCAATCTGCAACATCATTTTTGGTCCCCCAAATTCCACCAGGAGTGATCTTGAGTACAAAACCAGAAGTAAGCCCTGAGTACAGCCATGTGTGACTCCAAAACAAAAAGAACATTAAACTTTTTAAAATATATTTATATTTCTATTTTTGTGTTTGTTTTGGGGTCACACTTAGCATTATTCAGGGCTTATTCCTTGCCCTGTGCTCAGAGGTCACTTCTGCAAGACTGAAGGGACAATATGAGGGTGCCAGCGATCAAACCCAGATTAACTGTATGCAAGACATGCACCCTACACATTGTATTATTTCCCCAAGCTTTAAATATATTAGTTTGTAAAAGGCTGCATTTAATCCTGTAAGAATCAGATTAAAAGGATGAATAAATATTTCCAGTTTAGTGATTCAATTCTGAAACCTATCAAATTTCTTTAGGTGGAAGTAGATAAAAAGAAGTTGCGCTATTTCAAACTCAGAAAAAAAAAATCCAGTTTAGCTCATTTCTGTCTTGAGTTGTATTTGTTTTCCTTTAGTGACAAGAATTGTATTGTGATGTATCATGGTTTCATCAACCTGGGCATTTCTTCAAGAAGTATATGGCATTAAGTCCACTTAATGTTTCAGGCAAATTTTGGTTTTCTTTGTGTAACAGACCTTTTGTTTCAGATACATGAAATTCCACCTACTCTGTCAAATACAGATGTTCATGGCTCTAGGACTTTTGTTGTTGTTGTTTTTTCCCCTCTGGCTTACCAGGTTCCATATAAATAGGTTTCCCGAATCAGAATACATTTTGGTATTGATGACAATAAACGAAAACATGTTTTTCTTGGGAAATATTCCTAAAACACTTAATAAACTGTGTGCAATTAGTTATCGACCCAAATACACTTGTAATTCTTTTGTCTTTTTTTTATCCTTGTGAACAGATGGTGAAATTGTCAATTTCTCTTTTTTCAATATTTTTGTCTGTTAGGGTTTTCCGATTGCCTTCATCAATATCTAAGATGCTTCCCTTTTTTAGTGTTGTCTAATGCCTTTCTTACTCCTAATTAAAGCTTATTCCTTCCTCTTTTGATACTTCAAATCTGCTAAGAACGTTAAAATTTAGTCTAAAAGAAAAAAGAATTTGACCAAGGACATGATCAGTTATATTACATATAAACACCAAACTTTTTATATAGGTGTTTCCTTTTATTTTAAAATGGGAAGCTTTTTAACATCCATCATAATTTTGGAGAATAACTGGAGTCCTGTGCTTGCTTTTGTACTATGGTGTTGTTCCCAAGAGAGAATAGAGCTAGGGGGTCCTGAGAGATAGTCCAGGGTTTACAGTGGTTGCCTGGTGTGCTGCTGACCCTAGCTCAGTCTCCAGTACCACATGTGTTTCCCCGGCACCTTGGACCTCAATCCTTGAACGCAGAGCCAGGAATATGTTCTGAGCATATAGCATATGGAGCATGGTGCGGGGATTGGGGGCGGGGGGTGCCGGGGAACAGGGCAAGCTTGGATGGATTTGGGGATTGATTCTCTTAATAATTTATTAGTTTTCAGGAGAATAAAAGAACACAGCCACTTACTGATTTTCATAATAGTTTAACAACATTTGTTATAGTTCTTAAATACTAGTTACAAGATACCTACAGCAGAGACCAAGGGCAGAAGCATGCCTAAGGGCCTGAATTCTTCCACTGTGAATATAGCAACCTTACTCATTTAGATTGCTTAGGAGGAACTGGAAAGGCTCCTCCCCGCCCCCCATTAATAATATAGACTGTGTCTCAGTGCAATTAATAAACTCAGATTTATCAGAAATAAAAATTTTAAAATAAATTCTTCACTTCCGAAGGCAGGGTCTGTTTGCAAACATCTCTCCATCTATCACAGAGCTTTTCAAACATGGAATGTATTCTGATATAGATTGTTTGTCTGGACTCATAATTCCTTGATTGCTTTAAAAATAAATGTCTTCTTTTGGTACCTCTGGCCTCTATAGATATCCAATAAATAGTAATTTAGTTTGTAGCACTGTAGCACTCTTCTCCCGTTGTTCATTGATTTGCTCGAGTAGGCCCATAACGTCTCCATCGTGAGACTTGTTGTTAACTGTGTTTGGATTATCGAATACGTCATGGGTAGCTTGCCAGGCTTTGCCATGCAGGTGAGATACTCTCGGTAGCTTGCCAGGCTCTCTGGGAGGGGCAGAAGAATTGAACCCAGCTCAGCCACGCTCAAGGCAAACGCCCTCCCGCTGTGCTATTGCTCCAGCCCCTAATTTGTAATAAAAATATTTTAATAATTGGGCTGGAGCGATAGCATAGTGGGTAGGTCATTTGCCTTGCACGCGGCCGACCCAAGTTCGATTCCCGGCACCCCGTATGGTTCTCTGAGCACTGCCAGGAGTAATTCCTGAGTGCAGAGCCAGGAGTAACCACTGTGCATCGCCAGGTGTAAAAAAATGTATATAATATGTGTATATATATATATATATATATATATATATAGCAAAAATGGTGTTGTACAGATACTTGTTAACATAACCAAAACCTAATCTTAAATAGATGTACCATGTATAATGACAGCAATTAGGCAAGTATATGGTTTGTTTTTTAAAACTAAGCAACATAAACTAGGAGAATATTTGGTTAAGCTTCATGGTTATTCCCAGTGGACCTGGCAGAATTATCCCTTCTTTAATCATTGTGTCTATCTTGCTACTGTGAAGTTTCTTCTGATTTTTAGAAGAATTAGAACTCGAGGACACTGGAACCCACAATCTCTAGAGTTGATGTAATTTCCAAATACAGTTCATGGAGGGAATTGGAAGTTTTCAGGCCACAACTAAGAACTTAGGCTCCCATGTTCACTAAAAGAAATACTTTATGCACAAATTGAAGAAGATATTCAATGTCCATGTGTCCGTCTTCATATTCTCTGGTTCTGTTATCAGTTTTCCCCCTTTGCTTTGGACACATGAAAGCAGTACTTGAGACAACAGTTATTTTTGAGATTAAAATATAGTGATTTTTTTTATCATAGAATTTTAAGCAGCAAAGTTTGGTGAAATGTTTTCATACATACATGAAGCATATATTAAAATGCTTCCTTTAGAGTTGAGATAAGTGGATGAAGTGGCAAACTGTTATAACCAATGTTGAAATTTTAGTGCATGTACTTCTAATCACTTTGAACAGTCAGAATTTAACAGTTTTGTTGTTTCTTTGGGCATTGAAGTTGGCATCATCTTTTCTTCAGTGTCGAAGATTTCCTTTACCTTATATCATTCACATGAATCTAAAGAGCTAACAAAATTGCTGAGAGCAAATGTTTTTAGTTTTTTTCCCTTTCCTAACTATTTAGTAGATAATGATAGCTATTATGTTACAGAATAAAAAATCAAAGTGTTTGCATCTTTTTAATAGGCATACTTGCTATGGGACATTAATCACATTTTAATTCTATACCTTCTTTCTGTCTAAAATCATTTTTCTGCCTTTTGATACAGATATTGATACAGCAAACTAGATACCCATTTTCATGGGGAAAAAGTTTATGCGAAGATAACAGACACTGAGAGTCTGCTGACTGAATGGGTTTGACTAAGGGGAGTGTAATTTGGGTGGGAGGGCCTGAGAAACGGCTTTGGATGTGAGTGTGGCATGGATACTGTATACCTGGAACACATATTAATGTAATATTAACAGTATTATAAAACATGGTGCCTCAATAAAAATAGAAGCTGTTAAAAATAAACTGATCATCCATCATGTAGAAATTTTCATACATTTCAACCTTTGATTCCTTTGATTGTTACCTTTATAAAATTTATTGTTGTCATATTGGAAGAAGTAGAAAATACACATCATTAGTCAAAAAAAAAATGAACTTTGGAGCCCAAATAGGTGGGTTCAAAATGGTGATTCTGTGCTTCTTTACCTGAACTCTACAAAGAATTCCTTCAACTTTCTAAGTTGTCATTTTATTTTCAGCCAAGTAGAGATAGCATCTTTTTTTGCATCACTGTGAAGATTTTCAAACACACCATTTGGCATGTTGTAGTTGTCCAGTAGATGTAGCTATTAATGTACTATATGAGCCATGAGAAACAGTGGGAAGAGTTAATGAGGTGTTGTTCTTAGGAGAAGTATTCTAATACATTAGATCATTGACTTTAAATTGACTATTGGAAATTATAATACAAGAATGGGATAGGGATCCCCAAATACAACCTTTTTGAAGATAATCTAATAACTCTCAATAAAGGTCAAATATGAAATTCCACTTCAAGTTTGAACTTTGAGAAATTTTCTTGAACAGTATGATTTTTTATGGAAACCATTGCTTGAATATGAGGTGCTCCTGTGACTTTCCCAGAGATCTTTATTTCTAGTAGAAATATTTGCTTTACAAATTATGACTGATTTTGTGTTCTACATATGATGGTAGAACATGTTTGGTGCTAGGAAGGTGAGCTGGTCTTATTTTTATGTTGGCAGTCACCCTTTTTTTGTCAAGAAGTGGTTTCCATTCCTCAAATAGAAAGCATTCCAACTTCACATTCTTTAGGAACAGGGAAAAAATCCCATTCAACAATTTAGAACTGTATTCTTTTTTTTTCTCACCAGTTCTTGCCATGATTTGGCATTTCTTTTTCTGACATATGATCTACTAGACTGTAGTACAGGTTTCATCCCAGAAGTAACAGCATGTTTCCTTGGGAGCAGTTGAACAACAGAATAAAACAGTGCTTACTGTTTTTTAAAAGTTGTGTGAGATTGTCATGGTAATACAGAGTTGCATCATGTTGTCATAGCAACCGGAATTATAAAATGGATTTAAAGAGGATGAAGAGATACACTTTGGTATTGTGATTCCTTTAACTTCAAAGATTTCAATCCTTCTCTACTGCAGATCATTTCAATTCTCTTTCTGTAAAATCTGGATGGGGGAGCATTTCTAGCAGAAATAATGAGAATCCATACTTTTTCCCAAAAGATGAGTTGCAAGCCTAACGGTTTAAGTCATCACTTTCCTTTTAAGCCAGGTAGGACTCAGGGTCTGGAACAAGGGATCAGATATGTATCAGATCAGATGTGTATCCATGTCAAGTCATCCCAACCCTGAGCAGGAAGGAGGAAGTTCATCTCCCAGAGGGTTGAAAAGGTATTTCATCTTTCTTTATGATTATTCATGGCTTTTCTTTCAAGCAAAAAAAAATGCCCCAGTCTTCCACTGGCCAAAATGCAATATTGAGCTTTGGGAGCTGATTCATCACCTTTATCAGGATTTGGGGAAGATTGTTTCTTCTCTGTAATTAGAATGATTTAGGTTCTTAGAATTGCTCAAGAGGTTAAACTTTGACCCTGGAGGTGAAAAACTAATTTCTATGCTAAACCATTTTCATTATTCCACAGTAGAGACCAAAAAAAAAAAAGAAAAAAAAAACATTATGAGGCAGTTGAGACAAATAATTTGTCACTGGAGTGTATCCAGTGACTGATTCTACAAATAGTAGCCATTGAAAAAAGGAATGTTCTAAAACGGCAAATGTTTGCTGCAAATCAAGTGTTGATGCCTTCTCTTAACTCCGGCTCTTGGCATAAGCAGTTTTGCTTTCGTTCTCTGTGTTGCCTCCTCGCCACTTGCATCTTAACAAACTTATGATGCAAGTTGCAGCAAGTTTTAGGCATCACTAGTGGCCAGGTACTATAATACTATATTTAATGAATGTCTGTTTTCTATTCTTTACCCTGCTTTCTTTGGAAAGAGGCCCACGAAACAAAGTATTAAGAAAACACACAGCTGCCCTGGAATGTGTGTATTAGCTGCAGATTATTTCCTATTAGCAGATTAGCTGCAAGGCTATTGGCTCAGAAAGGTCTTTGAGAGTATTTTGTTTTGTAACTGATTCAAGCCATGGGAGAGAATTGCCACCATGATTGGAAAGAAGAATTAGCTACTGTTGCCATGGACACTGGAGTTCACAGTCCCATTGTTAAATCTACTGCTTGAGAATGAGATGCCCCAGCATGAGTTCAAGCTTTGTTAATGAAATGATCGAATATATTTTTTTCAGAGCTGTGGCAGAATCTTGTGAAAGGTACATGAAATACGTTTTAGCTATTGAAATAGTTTTTGCTTGTAAGTCAACATTACCCACTGAAAATAACGGTCTGATGTAAATCTTTGTACCACATACCACTCTGTACCACTTTGAGCCTGTCTTTGAAAGTTATATTTTGCTTAAATATAGAAAAAAAATCAAATTTCAAAGGTTCAAATTGAAAAGGATTGTACCTGTGTTCTTTTCTGCTAGTATAAATTGATGAAAGTATTATGTATTGGGTGAATCCTTTTAAAAATGTTTTATGCGTATAATGTAGTGTTACCAATGTGCTCAAAGGTGAGCTGCGAGCTATGTGATAGGCACTAGATTTTAGCATTCTAGAACCATAATCATATTGTGAAAGTCAAAGATTAGTTGTTCGCTGCGAAGATGTGGGTGAAACCTGTGAAGTTCAAAGGCAAAGAGACAAAATGTCATCAATCTCAAACTCCTGCTAATAGTCCAGTCAACGGATATTTAAGGACAGGCCTGAAGCCAAGCATAATGTTCTACACTTCAAAGAGAAATTGTGGTCTTTAACCAGGCTTTCCTTTTTTATATTTTACCCCCTCCTCTTCATCAAAAACACTTTTGTTCCATCATTTCCCATTACAATAGTGTTTTGTTCATTTCCTTCTCTGGGAGATCTCAGTTCAAATAATGTTTCTACCACTTAATGATCACGTGACTTTGGATTGTTCAGTTATCTTATCTAAGTTCTCAGTTTTCTGATCTGTAAAATTGAATGGAATTAGCACTCACCAACCGAAGTTTTTTTGTACTGAATTAGGTAAATGAGATAAATACAGTGGCATATGATGCTTGGTGCTTCATAAATAAAATTGTTATTTTCAAAAAATGTCATGAATATATCTGATGCAAAGCTTAGCTGCTGTCACTTTCAAACTCAAAACTGTTAGTGCACACTTACAGGTCTTTTCAATTTTATTTTTTGATAAGTAAGGAGGGATTGATCACAGTCATTGGTGCTGTGGAATTGCTCCGTAAATTACTGGGAGACCGTGTGGTGTTGGGGATTAAACCTGAGGCTCCCAAATGCAGAACAGAGGGCTTCAGTGCTCTGAGACATCTTCGCAGACTCTCTCTCCAACAATCTTATTAAAAAACTGTCTAGTTAGTGCCTCTAGAACATCCTAAACATTAAGATTCTCATCTCTAGTTCTTTGCTTAACCATGTCACCTACAAAGAGCACTTTTTATGGATGTCAGTAGTTTCTTTAAAACCAATCATTTCTGGGCTGGAGCTATAGCACAGCAGGTAGGGCATTTGCCTTGCACATGGCCGACCCGGATTAGAATCCCAGCAACCCATATGGTCCCCTGAGCACCACCAGGAGTAATTTTAGAGTGCAAAGCCAGGAGTAACCCCTGAACATTGTCAGGTATGACCCAAAAAAAATCATTTCTGAAGTATCCACAAGATTGACATAAGTCTCCATGCCAGTTTTTAGTCTCTATTTTAAAATATATATACTGAAAGATGGGCTGGAGTGATAGCACAGTGTGTAGGGTGTTTGCCTTGCATGCGGTCAACCTGGCCGACACAGGTTCGATTCCTCCTCCCCTCTCGGAGAGCCTGGCAAGCTACTGAGAGTATCTCGCCCACACAGCAAAGCCTAACAAGCTACCTGTGACATATTCGATATGCCAAACACAGTAACAAGTGTCACAATGGAGACGTTTACTGGGTCCACTCGAGCAAATTGATGAACAGTGGGAGGACAGTGACAGTGACGTTGATACTGAAAGATAGGTGGGAACTGATGTGAAATTGAAAGGTCCAGGTTCTCCCAAGTTTGTCTCATTTAGGAAAAAACTATCACCGTAAAATGACTAAAGCTCAAGGGTTCTACTTTTCACAAATTGCGTTTATCCTATAAATTGAATTCATTAAAAGTGAATTCATTAGTATGCAGTTGGCTTCGTTCTCCACTGTTAAGCCTGTCATAGCGTTGATGGATGTGTCCTCAATATTTATCATGTTTCTGATAACCTCGTAGAACTGGGAGGGGACATTGTTAAGTTTTCAATTATTTTTTTGCTCTTCACACTGTGATGAAAGGGACTAGCATGGCCAAGACAAAGCCAGAAATAGATCCCAGCCAATAGGACTTCAGCGTGATATGAGTAATAATATAATGTGCTCTTAGGCTGCTCATATTTTCTCTCTAATGGACTATCTGGAAAGCTAAATCACACGTAAAATCAATGCAAATAACTCTCATACTCAGAGAGAAATTCTGGCAACTTCAGCTACCTATGGCATTCCTTGAAAAGAAAAAGAAAAAAAAAAAGAGAGAGGTCTCATCAAAGGTATAGAATAAAGCAGCACCAGTACAGAGCCTGAGAGGTATAGGCTAGGAGTTAAGGTGCTTCCCTAGCTACTGCTGACCCAGACTCAGCCCTTGGCTATGGTCCTGTGAGGACCATCAGCAGTGATCACTGAGTTCAGATTTAGGAACAAGCCAAAATCTAGGTGTGGCCCCAAAGGTAGGAAATTAAAAAAAAAAAAGAAAACGAGAAGCGTCTTTGGCAGCATCTTATTACTATATTGTAGAAGTTCGGGGACCTCCTTTTCTTTCCAGTTAGCAGCTTAGAAAAAGAACGAGGCTTTACCATGAATTTATTTTGTGGATTGATAACTATTTTGGAAAAATCAGTTGAGGGTCTACATATTTCCAACTTTTTTTTTTTGTTTTCCTTTGTATTGTGTGTTGTGATGATGTTACAGTTAGATTAAAGTATAAAAGATCCTATCATGTTTATACCCTTGGAGCTGTAGGCTATCTTGGATTAATCTGAATAGAGGACCAATTGCTCTCCAGTTTACAAAATAATAAACCAAGCCTTGCAAATTCTAGAAAAACATTTTTCTAGTCCTTAATATTAACTTAGAGGGGAAACTCTTAAGGCAATAATGACAGTTTTTTATTCCATAAGATTAATTCTGTGGTGGAGACAATGCAATTATTTGGGTAGATCAACCTGTGACTGTTGGCAATAACAGCAGAAAACTAATCATTTGATGCAGGAGAATCCAAGTCAGAGATGGAAATAGACTGATTATTGTTCTTATTGTATAGTTTCTCCCAGTGTAAATATGAAGTAGAACTTGGAATTCCAGGCTTTTGAAAGTTGTTCATGAACTTTATTAGAAAAAAAGTGACTTCTGCAAGCAAATATATGTATTGTGCACATGAACATGAGTTTGTTCCTGGGGCAGGCGTTTTATGTGTTTCCTTTCCAATAAGGTTTATGCCTCAATTTAAAAATCACTGAATTTATCTAACAGCATCTTACCCTACCTCTGTATCTTATATTTATTTTAAATTTTTCTCACTTTAAGAAATTTTGGTGAATGGCGTGATAGTGCAGTGGGTAGGGTGTTTGCCTTGCACACGGCTCACCCAGGTTCAATTCCCAGCCTCCCATATGTCCCCTGAGCACCGCCAGGAGTAATTCTTGAGTGCAGAGCCAGGAGTAACCCCTGAGCATCTCTGGGTGTGACCCAAAAAGAAAAAAAATTGAAAATAAATATGTATTTTACCCTTATAATTTCTACATTTAAGAATTTCGTATAAACCCCTTCTTGCCCCAGTAAAACCATATTATCTTTGGAAGATAAAAAGTTTGTTTGACCCAACGAGACCCCAAATTGCCACCCACGAAGGGCCTCTCTGGCTCCTTATCAAGCTGCTTAACGGCCATGATCCCAGGGACTCAGGAACAAATCTTGGAACCCAGCAGGTTTTGGCAGAAATACCTCCAGATTTAATTGTTAAAATTTTGGAATTTTAATATCGCATGGCCACTACTACATCCGTACGACATCATCTGTTATTCATAATCAGCAATAGAAAACAAATTGTCTACTGTTGCCTTTTTGGCAGATCTGAGTATTGGGGTAAAATCCCAAATAATAATGGTGGTTCTGGTGTCAAAATATTGAATGTAATCAAAGTAGAGAGAGAATAATGTGGAATTCATCTGCCCCACAGGTCGAGGGAGAGTGTGGGATGGGGGCGTACTGGGAGTTTTGGTCATGGAGATGGGCACTGGTGAAGGTGCGGGTGTTTGACCGAGGCTTAAACCTAAAAGCTTTGTAACTGCTCTTATGGTGATTCAATAAATAAAATTATAAAAAATGGAAAAAAAAGTAAGGTGGAGTTTATGCCCAATTCAATCAGCCTAATCAGTGGCTAAATAAATAGTACTCCCACATTAAAAAAAAAAAGTTTGTTTGACAGAACCTTTGCGTATGCCTTGCACTGATATCTATATAAAATACAAATGTAAAACAAAACAGAATGGAATAGGGAGATAACCATCAACCCATATTCCGCAGACGTTGTATCATTCTTTCTTTTTTCTACACCTACATTTTCAGGTAAAATTGGGAAACTGGATGATCAGTTGCTTTTTTTTTTTCTTCTGTCCCCTCAGCAGAGGCTGGTAGGACACAAAGCAGATGATATATTTTATGTGTGAAATAGGAAATGGCTTATTAAAAACATAAAGTTCAAGAAAGATCGTGAAACTTGTATTTGAACATGTCTAGAAGAATGGCAAGTTATTGCAGTTGTGTTTTGAATGTTTTTAAAAAAACAACTGAAATGATTCTCTTTGGAACTCTTTGGTTCATAATTCAGGGGCCAGAGAAAAATGATCCATGAGCAGAGAGCCAGGAGGAAGCCCTGAGCACAGTTGGGTGTCGCCCAAAACACAAGGAAAAAAATACGTACAGGACTCATGTGAACAGGGATTCCAATATATCATATTTTAGTTAATATTTACTGTCTCTTCATAGCATCATAACCACTTTTTTTTCGGCCTGTTGCCACTATGATACTGGAACATAATGGGTCCTTTGAGTATTATAATTCATAATAATTTGAAGCAAATAAAAACTAAATGTACACTCTTTAATTAACATTTTAAAATCTTACGCTTTATTAATAAACCAAGAAAAATGTGATTGTTGAACTGAATTCTTGCTGATAGTGTATACAATGAAACATTTTATTTAGAATGAATTGAGTGCTGCAGGGAGAATTCTTGTTTTTTTCTAGAAAGCAGAGCTAGGGTATGTGTGGCAGAGGGGAGGCATCTTCAGTATTTTTTTCCTTCTAAGTTTAATGCTTTTAAAGACAGAGATTCAGTTGGGCTGTTAGTTTGGGATGGTGGGTGGAACTGGACAGTGTGACGTGAAAGTGAAATGGGTTCCTGCAATTTGTAATGAAACAGTTTAGTTTGTATGTTTGACCCAAATAAAGATATGTGTGTGTGCCATGTCAGTAACTTTGTAGGAATGTATTCCTGTTTAGCTAGAAACAGGGACAGAGTATGAAAAAGAGGAAGTCCAAATTAAGTCCTATAGATTAGCTGTCAGTAGATAGGAGAGTCATTATGTCTGGGTAGAAGAGAATTGTCTGAGTTGTGTTTTTATGAGAACATTTTTTAAGAGTTAAAACTCACCTGACCTAATCTCAATTGTAGTAAGCCTTAGGTCCTTAGAAACTTGTTAATTCCAAATTATGCAGTGTCAGATAGATATCTTGTGCTCTGCTTTTCCTTACTAATTTTCCAAAGTTATCTTGAATAGAAAAAAAAATTTTAGTTAAGTCTCTCGAAGATCCAAGAGAAGCTTTTTTTTAAAAAAAAAAAAAAACAGCAACAAAAACTGCCAGTGTACTAGTGGCTTGTCCAATACTAAAACTATAAACAAATAATCACTGTGATCCTCCTAACACATATAAGCAAAGGCAATTTTTTTTAAATAAAGGACATCCATGTTTTGTAATCCTTTGTCTGAATAACTCTTTATTCTAACTTTAACATGATACCCATTCCCACTACTGTCACTTCTGGCTACTTCAGTTCAGATTGAACCTCATCTTTGGTTCTCTGAGGTAACAGAGAGTGCTTAGGGAGCCATGTGGTGCCTTGATGAAACCCAGTGCTTCCTCCATGCAGAGCATACAATTACCCCATTGAGCTAGCTCTGTATCCCCATGACCCACTGTTTCAGAGTTTTCAGCATGGCTTTAAATCCTTTACTCATTCTGACTGATGAGCATATAGACTCATATGTATATATAAGTTTAACTTAAAGTTCTTTATTCATACTGACTGATGGGTATATATACATATATATATGTATGCGTAGATAGATAGATAGATAGATAGGTAGATTGCTACTGTTACTTATGTCAAATCTATGACTCCATAGTTGAATTATGAAAGTTTCTCTGAACCATGTTCCAGCTATGAATAACTACATCTTATATCTGATAAATAGCACAAAGCACATGCAGTTCAGTCTAAATATTGGAGAAGTCATCCATATTGCTCCGATTCACTGGTAACATTTCTCATCTTTCTCCTTTCTTTAGTCATAAGTGTACAATTTCTGCCACTTCAAAACAATTCCTACAAAGGTCTGTCCTCCAGGCATGGCTCCTCCCTTACCCCTCCTGCGATTACAGCAGTGAAAACCCCAAGCCTGTGTATTACATAACTTAGTCTGTTTGGGAACTTCAGAAGTAGACACATAGCAAAAATACAGCACTGTAATTTTTTTGAAGGAAAAGATTCTGCTGTTTTAATATTGTTTGCTATGTTTTCTTTTGCTGATGAGTTGCTTCAGAAGTAAAATCTGTTATCTTCAAATTATCTATAAGGTAGCTAAATAGTTAGAATAACTTGGGTAGTAATTTGTTACTTCCAAAGTAGACTATGACTCATTTTATATTCCTCTCCCAGAAAATCTTCACAGGCCCAAGTTGAGGATAAGTAATGAGGACTAATAAGTTAATAAACATTTCTTACATATATATGCATGTTTTAGTAGTACGCCTGAGGGAATCATTGGAATTAATTCCACTTTATTTAGTAAACGATTCAAATAATGATGTTTCTCCTTTATTGTGTGCCCTTACCAGTGACTGAGAAGGTGGAATGGATAGGAGTCATTAGTGAATTCTAAAAAAGAACAAAATATAAAAATAGTAACAAAATGCTTATGCAGTAATTACTGTGTGGTGGTGAGCCATCTAAATACTGCAGACATACTGGTTTATGTAGACCTGAGATGTCTTTGAGGCAATTATTGCTATGCCCATTTTCTCATTGAGCAAAGAGGCAGTTTTTGTTCTGTTTGCAGATTCTCTCTCTCTCTCTCTCTCTCTCACTCTCACTCTCTCATTCTCTCTTTCTCTCTTTCACTCTCTCACTCTCACTCTCTCCTCATGTTTTCTTTCTCATGCAAAACTTCAGAATTGTGCTTGAGTCTTTTCACTCATCTTCTTCCATAACCTTTTCTTAGTCCTCTTTCTTGCTTAATCCTTCCACAGATCTAAGCCTTAAAACAGTAATACAAATCTAGAACTTCCTGCAAGCATTATTTGTATAAATGATCACCCAACTCAGACCCTGCCTCTCTGAGAAACTCCTCAAGGCCATGCTGTTGGCCTGGCTCTCCACTGTCTTCCAAAGCCTGTAGCAGTGCCCCATACCTAGCCCGTGCACTGTGATGCTTGTCACATGAACTGATTGATTACAAAGATTTTACCACTCTCATAGGCCGTTATAAATAATTCATGGTATGGTGAAGAGGACAGATTTGTCCAGTCGTTCTTTAAGTAGGCCCTCGCTAATTCCTTCTTTTTCATTTTCATGGACCATTGAGAGTCTCTTTCCCTTCTCTCAATTCATTGCTGTTGATTTCATGTCTAGCCTCTCTCTTGTCCCACAGTTTCTGACAGAAAGTTTTCCCAAATCATATTATGTCTTTGCTCAAAACATCTTAATGCCGTAACTTAAATTCTCAGTGAGCTGTTTCCTGTCTGTACCATGGTCCCTAGACTCCATAGTAATCCTCTTCTGTGGAGGGTACTGGGTTAGTTCCTTCCCCTGCCCCCATTCACCATCGGCCATAGACATTGACAGAATAGTTTAAGTGGCACTCACCTGGGCTTGGTGTCCTCTTCTGAGCTCACTGGTTGTTGGTAAAATTCAGTTCCTTGCAGCTATAGGACTGAGTCCCCATTTTCCTTGATTGTTGGCCAAGAATCACTTCTATTTCCTGTTGGCAATTCCTTTTCATGTGCCTCTGGGATACTTCTTTTCTTCTTAGCCAGGTATGACACATGTCTCTGATTTCCTCTTCTGAGATCAACCAGAGAAAAATTGTTATTTTGTTGGAGGGCCACACCTGGCAGTGTTTAAGGGACTTCTCTTGATATTTACTTTGCAACAAATGTGATTCCTGTTTCTTGTGGGAGACAGGTAAGGTTTGATATGACTTTGGTATTAAAACTCTTTGTTTTGCAGCTTATATAGGTACAGATACATCTCTGTAAGCTTATTCAGTAGAATTGTCGCCAGCAACAGTCACCTCTGCCCTCAAACAGCTGACAAGATGTCTGAGACAAGGTTTCCCTCCTTAGTTTGATGACATGAACTTATATAGGTTACATATCCTCACCCCTTCCTATCTGATTGGTTACACTTAATGTAAATGAGGGTTTGCCCACTGACTAAGTAGTTCCTATATGCCTTTTGTAAATAAGGATTTGTAAGAGGACACAGCAAACATCATATGTATATAAGGGACCAATTGATGGTCTTGTTCATCTGACCCCTCCCTTCTCATTTCCTGCATATCCTTTGGAGATTACTCCTGGTAGTGCTGGAAGGGACCATAGAGACCTTTTTTTTTTTTCAATACAAGTCATTTGATTTGTATTAGCCTCTTGGGTAATCTCTTTTTACCCAAGTCTGGAACTGTTTGGAACAGTTTGGAAACTGTTTGGAACCATACATTTATCTGCAAAATCTCTTTGCAGTAGAACATATCACATTGCACTTCAATGAAGAGAAGGAGGAAATAATAACATTGGTGATAGTCCAGGGGCCATTTTAGAATCCTAGATGGCAGATTTAGTTATAGGTTCCTATCCTCAAATAAAATGCATTTCTACAAGTAGTAACTCAAAACAAAATGGTTATTCACGATTAGTTTGTCTCCTGAAAACCAATATTTCTAGATACTCCGAACTCCATTAAGCACTGCTCTTAAGAGTTGCCAGATATGATAGGATTCAAAAACTAAAATAGCATCTTACATCAAATTCCAAGTTCTATAACTGACTTTATATAAGATTATCATTTCCAGGAGGAAGAGCGAATTTATAAAACTACTTTCATTAAAGTTGACAAGTTGAAATATTTTCAAATATTTGTATAAAATAAAACTCAATTTAAGTGTCGGGTGGGTACCTAGGCAGATAGAGGGCTTGCCTTGCACACAGCTGAGTTGCGTACCCAGCATCACATTTGGTACCCTGAGCCCCATGGGAGTGATCCTTGAACAGTTAAGCCTGGAGCATCACCACTTGTGGCAAAAATAAAAAGGACAAAATTCAAATGTCAAACAAAAATCTAAATAACTGGACACAGAACAAGAGTTTAGGAAAAATGACTTAATACTTTGGAGGGTGATACTTGGGATGCCTTCAGAATCATGGTTTTCCAGAACTATTTTGTGTCTTGTGAGCACTTTATTTGACTTCCTTCTCTAAGATTAGTGTCATAACACTCAAATGTACAAGTCCATCTGAAATATTTATCTAGAAATTGAATTTTAAAATTGTGAATATTAGGCATTTTAAATCAATATAGGATAGGTACATTGTGATACTGTGTTCTCTCTGCCAGGAGCGTCCTTACCTCAGGCCTAAGCTAATGAAAGAGTTTGGCACAACTAGTAGCGTTAAGGATGGGGGGATGGGGAGGGTGGACCTTAGATTTTCAAGTTCTGAGCCAGTTCTGCTGGATTTGAGATTCTTTAAATAAATTTTAAATAAATTTGGATTATTTTAAGAGTTGGGGAGATGCTTATCTGGTCCAGAAAGAAAAAAATGGGCTGAGGGCATGTTTTGCTTGCAGGAAGCAGGGGTTCAATTCCACTCACCATGTGATGTCCCAGGGCCGCCAAAACTGAGTCCCTAGCATAGAACTGTGGTAGCCAGAGCGCCCTGGGTATGGCTCTAAAACATACAGCCAGATCCTCTACTAGAAAACACAGATTTTCTTTAGAATTAGAGTATTAAAGAAGAGGGAAAAATATATATCATAAAGAAGCTGACTCGAACATATACTTTTCCATGTATTAACAATGTTTGACACCAGGAAGTATGCTTTTTTATTGTCTTTAGTTGTTTCTAGTCTAGAAAAATTTCAGTATGTGTGTCCTTCTTCTTTCAGACTCGTTTCAGTGGTTATAGTATACCGATTGTAGTGTAATTCTTCTGTTGCTAAGAGCATGTATATATATATATATATATATAATGTATATGTCGCAAATATAAGTGTGTATATATACACACACATATATATAGATGGGGGAGTGTATGTGTATGTATAAAAAATTGTGTTTCTATACCTCTCTCCAGCATAGAATTTTACATAAGAGGCAGGAAGTACGTTCTACATAGGCATTTCCAGTCTTTTGTGGACAGGAATCTACAAAAGTTTGTGTATCAGACTAGACTTACATCTGTGTGAGCCTGGAGTTACTTAATTTCTCTGAGTTTAAATCTCATCTAAAAAAATAAAGATTTTTTTTTCTTATGGGATACTTACACATAATATCTAGGACATTCTAATAAATGGTACTTACCACTTCCTACCTTTTTATAGCTAATATCATGTTATTTGTATGATCTGATCTCTGTATGATTCATTAGTAAACAGTTACTAAATATTCTATTTTGGAATCTCAAATATTATACTCTACTCTAACAATGAGTAAGGTATGGCCCTTGTTCATAAAAAGATCACAACCATCTTATCTAAAACCATCTTATCTGTACATGCATTTAAAGTACAAATAGAAGCGCAAAAGGAGAGGGAGAGAAAAACGAGAAAAGTGCCTGCTATAGAGACAAGCATGGGGGGTGAGCAGGGGAGGGAAATTGGGGACACTGGTGGTGGGAGATGTATACTGCTGGAGGGATGGGTATTAGAACATTATATGACTGAACCTCAGCCATGAACAGCTTTGTAACTGTATATCAAGGTGATTCAGTTTTTGAAAAAGAATAAAGTAAAATCTGTTAAATGATTTTTATCATAAAATGGCAAATTACTGCTACTGAACAGTACAGCCAGAAAGTGGTAAAAGGTACAACAGGCTACAGTGATTACTTGGAAATAATTACATTAATCTTCTTTCAGGGTTTTGACGTGACTTTTCATTTTTTTTTTTTGCAGTTAATGTAGGGCTCTCTTTTCTGAAATGCTCACAGGATATGGATCTAGCCTATTGAAGTTATATTCTTATTTCCTAAGCTGCTGAAATCGTGCTGGTGGTCAACTGAAGCTATTTTCACATTCTCTCTAGATCTGATCTTTGATGAAAGAAACCAGATAGAATTCAAAGGAGTTACCTTGATGGAGGGTCTTTTATCTGTTATTAAATTGATAGGTACCAACTTTGTTGGTGGTTTAAGAAAACACTAAAAGGCCTATGTTTGCCCAGTTTTGACTTGAAAGGTGGGAGCGGGTGTGTTCTAGTATTATATTTGCAAGAGAAGATACAGTCATTACTCACATTATTAATGCTGTTTCTTGTGTCATATTTTTGATAAACTTAGTAATTGAATGAAAAAAGATTGCTTTGTGAAGTGCAAAAATTTAAAATAATTACTACCATACAATTTTACAAAGTCAAAATTCACCTGCATGGTCAATTAAGATAAATAATTTTCCTATGTGGGTTAGGTTTCATCTAATATTTGTCCAAAGTGTGGCAAACTGAGATTATAAATGGCTAAACATGCACATATTTATCCTCATTTCAATTCATCTTTAATACCAATTGAATGATTAGTTTTCATTTAAAGCTATTAGACAGCCAACCCATTTATATGATTTGTGAAACGGCTCAGTGGAAAATATCAGCTTGGAATACCGAGTGGGATCCTTACTTTCAAACTAAACCTCCAGGATTCTTTTTTGTATCATTACTTTGTCCATTTTTTAAATGTATGGAAAGCTATGTTCTAGCTTCCACTCTTTTCAATTCATTTGCATCAGACTGTTTTCCTGTAGCTCTCTAGCACTGTCCTCCCATTATTCATCGATTTTGCTCGAGCGGGGCCCAGTAATGTCTCCATTGTGAGACTTGTTACTTTGTTTGGCATATTGAATATGCCACGGGTAGCTTACCAGGCTTTGCCGCGTGAGTGAGATACTCTCAGTCGTTTACAGGGCTTTCTGAGAGGGGTGGAAGAATCAAACTCAGGTTCCCCGGGGCCAGCCGCATGCAAAGCAAACTCTCTACCGCTGTGCTATTGCTCCAGCCCCACTGCCTTCCTTATTGTACTAAAATTCCTGAGGACTCTCTCTGCTGTCTTCTCTACATTTTCGTGGTGTCTTTGGCATCACCTCTGATCTGTAGCGGAACTCAGTAGAATTTGTCTTGATGGAAACCTTAATTCCCAAGTTTGGTATTCAGCTGTGCTTCATGAAACAGTTTAGTACAAAACTTAGAATAGATCACTTATCAATAGATACACTTCTCCAGGTTTCCTCTGGGTTTCTGAAAGCAGGTCTAGACATAGTCAATCTCTGTTCTGCAAATAGTTATCCTCTTATTTTACAATGAGCAGTCAGAATCATTTTTAAACAGTGGAAATGGTGGCTTAGATTTGGAATGAATAGAGTTCTCATAATAGTTTTTTTTGCCCTTTTTTTTCTTTTTTTGGTGATCCAGTACAGTTAGATGAGGCTTTCTAGTTTTTGAATTATGAAATAAAATCACTTCACTTTAAGCATATTCTTCTACTCTTGTCATTTTTTTTTCAGGACATCTAAGTAATATAATGACTCAATACCATTGTGGGAGAATGGTAAAGTTGGTTAAGATCAAAGGACTGAGGGAAAATAAAGGGATGGTAAGCAAATTATGAGCTCCATTTCCTAGCACCACACAAAAAAAATTAAAGCAAATAGAAATTTTAATTCCATATGGTGGATAAATATTACTTGGCTCAGTCACACTTTGCCTCTTAGATTCATTAATTCTTGGTGGCAACTAACTTTCTGAAGAGCTATTTATAAAGTTGAACTTCGGTTAAAAAGGGGGCAAACAAGTTAAGTGTGTATGTATTTTATTTACCAAATAGTCACCTTGTTTTGGCTTTCTTCCATCCCTGGTACCTGGGAAAAGGGCTGGTAATAACAGTACATTACAAAAATAACAAGCAAGTACAAAAGGTAAAGGCCCTCCCGTTGATCATCGATTTGCTCGAGCAGGCCCAGTAATGTCTCCGTCATGAGACTTGTTGTTACTGTGTTTGGCATATCGAATACGTCACGGGGAGCTTGCCAGGCTCTGCCGTGTGGGCGAGATACTCTCGGTAGCTTGCTGGGCTCTCCGAGAGTGGTGGAGGAATCAAACTCGGGGCGGCCATGTTGGCTGCGTGCAAGGCAAACGCCCTACCACTGTGCTATCGCTCCAGGCCCAAGCAAGTACAAACACAATGCAATTGATAGATCGAATCTTTATATCTTCATTGTAAACATAAATAAGTGCATAATATATTTTATCTAAAATATTTTAAAATTTACCAGCAAAATGAATTCTTATTAATATATCTATAAAATTTTCATGGCTGAAATACATAAACATTTAGTGTTCCTATTGAAGTATATCATTAGCAGTTAAAAAAAACACATAAGAGTAAGTCCTGTTAACTAATTATGCAAGATTAGCATTTCAGAAGAGGTTCATCAGATTAAAGAATTATCATTTACAGAAAGGAATCTTTTCAAAGAAGCATTCTATTTTAAAACTTGCTAATGAAGGGAGTTAAAAATAGATGAATATGTTTATAATGTTTTAATATATGCATCTTTTTATAACTTTGTTTTATAGTGACATTACATGCATATTATGATCAGTGTTTTTAAGTGTTTTTATTTATTTATTTTTACATCACACCTGACTGTGCTCAGGGGTGTGACTTCCAGCTCTGTGCTCAGGAATTGCTCCTGGCGGTGCTTTGGGGACCCTATGCTAACAATTGAACCCATGTTGGCTGCACAAGACAAACACCCTACCCATTGTACTATCACCCGCCCCATTATGATGATTGTTTCTTAATTTGATGCAGTATTCCAGATACTTTTTAATCTTTGAATGGCTCCGGTGAAATAAAGGGGGGAAATTAAACAAAAATAAAATCAGACTTCTCCATAATATGAAGGCATCAGATTTCCCATGTTCCCATGTCTTGTAAATATTGATGTTTCATGTTAACATTTGTCAGATTCTGAGTATATCCTGAAAGCTGACGTTTCCCCTCTATATGTTCTAAAAGAATATAGTCATTTTGATTGCCATCTTAATATTGAGCTCTCTGATTATGGGGAATCATATCTGCCATGGAAGCAGAGGGAGGGTGGGAAAGGGGGGTTACACCAGGGATATTGGTGGTGGGGAATGTGCACTGGTGGAGAGATGGGTATTTGATCATTGTGTGATTGTAACCCAAACATGAAAGCTTATAACTATCTCCTGGTGATTCAATAAAATTTAAAAAAAAAGATATTGAGCTTTCTTATGTATAAACTTCTTAATAATAACAGCACCACTCACTTCGTTTAGGTAGATATTCATATTCTGTGTGTTTTTGTACAGTATTCGATTGAGATAGACACATCTATACTATACATTAATAGCTGTATAGAAAGATGTGTGTAAATCAACATGTAGCTATATTGGCTGTCAGCGATTAGTAATGTTATTAGAAAAGAAAAATGCACAAAAGAATTCTGTTCAGGCATAGCATTTTACAAGAGATCTAATTCTTATGGAAGAGGACAGATTCTCAGATTTTTTAGATACATGCACACACATATATGCACACACACACACACATATGTATCATAGTTTTAGGAGTAGAACACAAACTGACATTTCAAGGTTAGAAATGCATCCCTGTGTTTCAGTTGTGCATTAAATGTTCAGATCTGCTGGGGAAAGGATTTGGGATAATAGTTGAGAGACAAATGCAAAATCCTCACTTAGAAGCTGAAAACTTAGGGGCGTTTCT
The DNA here is from genome assembly GCF_029834395.1 of Sorex fumeus. Taxonomy (NCBI): domain Eukaryota; kingdom Metazoa; phylum Chordata; class Mammalia; order Eulipotyphla; family Soricidae; genus Sorex; species Sorex fumeus. The sequence goes on from NW_026606059.1 coordinate 65,823,869, forward strand.
AGGTGCTTTGTAGACCCCTGCGAGAGAGAAAAAAAGTCTATTATTTCAGAGCTAAAGATTCATATTCTTTTGAAAATTAAATAAAATAGTGCTACACACTGGTAGATCTATATAGTCTTATGCTAAAAACCATATTTCTTGGTGTTCTTGGTACTTTTTATATGTGCTTATTATAAAAGCTTATCAACAATTATGAAAATTCCAAGTTGTATATACTGTCATATATTTTAATCATTTTTTTTAAAAAAATCTTATCTGTAAATGAAAATTAGTACCCTGAATATTTCTGCCATATTTTCTCAACACATTCAAGTATTTTTCACAACTTTCACCTATGAAAAACTGTTCTAACTTCGACTTATTACTCTCATTATCACTCTTATTAACTTATTAAAGTTACTTTTTTATGTGATTATTTTAATGACTAGAATTGCTGTTTTTTAAAATAAATGTAAATATGTGAGGAACGAATTTATTTTCAATGTATGTGTTACCTGAAGAAAAAAAAAACATTTAAAAGTAGTAGGAGTTGGGGCTGGAGCGATAGCACAGTGGTAGGGTGTTTGCCTTGCACGCAGCCAACATGGCCAACACAGGTTCGATTCCCAGCTATCCCATATGGTCCCCCGAGCACCGCCAGGAGTAATTCCTGAGTGCATGAGCCAGGAGTAACCCCTGAGCATCGCTGGGTGTGACCCAAAAAGCACCAAAAAAAAGTAGTAGGAGTTTTGAATTTTATTTTAAGGGCATTTTCATAGTAGGATCTATTTCCTTTCCTGTGAAGACATGGGATGCAAATTGAGGGCATTACAGTATCAGCTGTGGCTCCCAATATTTCTCTGTCTTGCCTTATTGTGTTGGTCCTTTGAAGCTCAAACATTTATGAAAATTCATAATTTGTGCAAATATTGAGGGCTTAGAATCGCAAAAGGCTGTATAAAACAAGAGCTACTGCTTGCTGGTTAGGCAGAAACTAAATTTCTGCATAGCTCTTCTTTGCATTTTTAATTAGAATTACTTGTTTGTTACAATACCATTTTCTTCAAAAATAGACACTGTGAGGCAAAAGAGGAAATACAGACTAGGAGTTGAATAGAAGATTGATTAGTTGGCCAAACTTATGGAATGGAAGTCTACCCAGGCTTCCTAGAGAAATAGCTCCTAATTTCAAATTTTATTGGCCCAGTTACAAGTCCCAAATTGAGCTCAGTATTAACAAAAGTTTTCTTCATTGATTTTTAATCAGGCTTAAGTTTATACATATTTCCTTGTGTAAGGACAAGGAATAATTTTTTAAGAATAATTTTAAGAATAGTTTTTTGAATATCCCTTTGTGTTTACTACTCATTTGGTCATGAAAAATCTATTGTTTGTTTTATTGCCCCCCCTCCCACCACCACCCTCCCTTTCTCCCTCCCTCTGTTTCTCTCTTCCTTCCTCCCTCCCTTCTCTTCTTTTCCTTTTTCTACTCTTTCTCCGGTCCGTGATTCAAGTTTATTAAACTAGGAGCTCTAGAGCGTAGTAAATAGGTGGTTTGTGTGGAACTCTTTCCACAAGGAGTGAGGTAAGTGACATTTGGATTAGTAATTGGTAGTATGAATTATTTCATGGAATATTTGTGCTGTATATTTCTGGTATGCAGTGACAGTAGTTAGCACTGTACTTTATGTATCTGTGGCTTAAAGGAAACAGAGTAATCTTAGAATAACATTTAAATGTATATATTTATATACATGCATATATACGTAAATTGTATAGTCATATTCTTTAACACTGAACTGATTTCGAGCCAGAGGAATCGTAGTGGGTAGGGCTCTGGTCTTGCACACAGCCCACCGGGTTTAATCCCTGGTCCCCCATAGGGTCCCCATGTCCTGCCAGTAGTGATCCTGGAGCTCAGAGACAAGAGTAAGCCCTGAACACAGCCGGGTGTGGTCCAAAAAGGGAAAAGGGAAAAAAAATAAGGTGAACCACTTTCTTTTCAAATCTTGGACCTCACTGGGCTTGTATTTTGTATGCAGTACATTAAAAGTGCTTAAGCATTTATGATAGTTTCCAAAAAAGAATTTCATATTGACCCCAGCTAGTTAAAAAAGCAAAGGGATCTAGGTTTCACAGGGAAGGAAAGTTAGAAGATAGTAAGAAAAGTGAGTGTTACTTGTAGTTCCCTTTTCTTTCTTATAAACAGAAATCAAAAATACAGAGTAAAATTCTTTGCTCTTATTCCTAGGTATTAGTCTAGTTACTACTCACTTTAACCATTCATGCTAAATTTGTGTTCCATAGCAGGAAAGTTTAAAAAGTAATGCCGTCTTTTATGGCACTCTTTTAAACACTGTTCACACATTTCTCTGAATCTGATTTGTCTTTCAGTTCTCAGCTTGATGCATGTAGAATTTTTTAAATTCCACATGAAAGTTATTGTCTTTAGCTTTCTACATTTTAGGACAGGAAGTTTCTACACTAGAGTCTAATTTTCTGTGGATTCTGGGAAACTATTATTTATTTATTTTTCTATTTCCTAAGGACCAGAGTAGCCTGCCCTATTATAGTCTTTTCTACCACTGGGCATAGTTTTTCTAACCAACCGGCAAACATGAATTGCTGATCACACGTACTATTCTGCTATATCTGTTTTAACTTCATTCATTTTTTAAAATTTGAAATAGAAAATTTGCCTTGGCTCTACATAGATGACAGACAGATATACTTCAGATTTCCTAATAGAGAACTAAGACCCATGCTTGATAGTGTGTGATGCCTTAAATATTAGTCACGTCTCACAAATGAACAGCCTTTAGATACAAGTACATTTTGCATCTCTAAGAGGACAGTGAAGAGCTATTATTTCTTCTCATTGATAATGGAATAAGGGAGATATTTAAACCAGAGCGAGAGAGAGAAAAGTCACGGATGCTCCCATATTAGTATGAGTTTCAAAAAAAAAAAACCCTCATGCATATGCTGTGTATTTTCTTCTTTTATGCTTTCCTTTCTTAAATCCCTGGTTATGTTGACATCAAAACAAAACAAACAATGCCCTCCCGTTGTTCATCAATTTGCTCAAGCAGGCCCAGTAACATCTCCATTTTGAGACTTGTTGTTACTGTGTTTGGCATATCAAATACGTCACAGGTAGCTTGCCAGGCTCTGCGGACGAGATACTCTCGGTAGCTTGCCGGGCTCTCCGAGAGGGGAGGAGGAATCGAACCTGGCTCGGTCGGGCTGGCTGCGTGCAAGGCAAACGTCTTACCACTGTGCTATTGCTCCAGCCCTCGATGAATTTATTGGTAGTCCTAAAAAAAAGGTCAAGATGATTGCACAGAGGGTGATAGAAGTACACTGTAGTTTCTGAAATAACTATTTTTCTTTTAGAGATTGTGTACATTACTTCAAAACAAGTTTTTCTAATTTAAATTTTTTTGATTATTTTTTTCTCCTCACATACATGGTAAGGCTACTTGACAACCCAGAGTGAACAATTTTCAATAAATATTACACAGAGAGGAGAGAGAGAGAGAGAGAGAGAGAGAGAGAGAGAGAGAGAGAGAGAAAGAGAGAGAGATCACTTATAGCAGTTCACATGGCCAAATCATGAGATAATTAAAAATTTTTTATTTGAATGCTAACAGTTAAATGATTCTGCTTTACACATAAATAACACAAAGCGAATTTCCCCCTACATATTATGGTAACAAAATTTGTATAACAGACCATTTCATCTAAACCTGGAGTCCTTTATTATTTGGATTTGCCACTCCTGGCTTGAATGATTTTGAAATTCCCATTGCGGAAAGTTTTGCTTGTCTCTTTCAGAAAGACTTACTTCCAGGGCTGAAAACTGAAACAACTCCTGGGGCATGAAGTCAGAACACAGCTTATCCCAGACCACTCCTCTAAATATTAATGGAAGCTACATGAATCACACATAACATAAACTGCCTCTCTGTGCTAGGGGAAATGGCACACTTTTTTACAGTTGTTCTGTACAGCTAGGATAATAGGAACCAGAGTCATAAAACGGCAATTAATAGACTTCAGCCTTTCAGACTTCAGACGGAATCTGTGTGACTGGGTAGATGCTAATTAAGTGTGATGGATAGCACTGATTGGAATAACCATAAATCGTTTGGTCAAGTGTAAGTTTGGGTATTACCTTGACGACTCTGATTAGAGATGCTTTGCTTTTTTCATCCTGCCTCCTGAATATCTTCTTGTAGTGACTGAAAACAAAATGATGTATAGTATGTGTGTGAAGATAAGAGCAGTAAGTGTGGAAGCATTTGATTAACCTGACTCCCAAGGAAGTTGGATTTTGCTCTGCAAACAAATGTCTCAGTGCTTTCTGGCCATGAGACAAGTGAGTCACATCTCTTTGGTGACTTTTGCATTCATCACATTAGTAAAACTTTATTTTGTGTGGGCAACTGCTGTGCTTGTTTGAAATACTACCCAGAAATAAACTGTAACATTGGTCTGTGACTAATTATTTCATCTAATGGAAAGCTTATCAGTGAGAATATCAATGAGATTATCTTATATTCAAAATCTGTACTTTTCCTAGAATGCTGACAAGTAAGACTTGAAGGGGCTTTCTCATCTTTAGCTTATCATAGGTTCTTTATATGTCAGTTACTGACTTTAACATGCCAATTTCCTATTGCTTATTAGGTTATACTTTTGTTTACTAATTGTCATTTTAAAAATTATACATACCGGGGCTTGAGCGATAGTGCAGTGGGTAGGACGTTTGCCTTGCACATGGCCGACCCGGGTGTGATTCCCAGCATATCATATGGTCCCCTGAGCACCAGCAGGAGTAATTCCTGAGGCAAAGCTAGGAGTAACCCCTGTACATCGCCGGGTGTGACCCAAAGAGCCAATAAATAAATAAAATTATACATAATTGTTATTATTGTTAGGAAAGTAGTCTTGCATTTCAGTGACAGCTTAATAGATCTTAAATAGCTAGATTTTGGTAAAATCGCATTGACCAGGAACAAAAGTCATTTAAAAAAAAAAAACAAAGTGATATTCTGGGTCTGGAGCCATAACACAGCAGGTAGGGCCTTGCACACGGCCAACCCGGGTTCGATTCCCAGCATTCCGTATGGTCCCCAATCACCGCCAGGAGTAATTCCTGAGTGAAGAGCCAGGAGTAACCTCTGTTGCACCCAGCATGGCTGAGTGTGACCCAAAAAGCAAAAAAAAAAAAAAAAGTGATATTCTATTCTAGACACAAACACTTGATACTCTTGTCCATTTTATGTAGCATATTTCAATTAGGATATCTCTTGCGGAATGGTATGCCTGTGTATAATTATAATTTTACTATGTGGAGTCGGACATTGGAGCAGGTAGGACACGTGACTTGCATGTGGCCAGCTGAGTTCAATCCTCGGCACCACATATGCTCCCTTGAGCCCCACAGGGAAGTGACCCCTAAGCACAAATCCAGGAGTAAGCCCTAAGCACAGACAGATGTGGACCAAAGCAACAGTAACAAAGTTCATATAAGTGCCACATCATAATGCCTTTTCTTTTTCAACTTTGGAATTGGTCTTGCATAGAATGATGATGATGGGGATGATGATGATGATGATGATGATGGGGATGATGATGATGGCTCTCCCTAGCAATGCTCAGGAGGCCAGAAGTTTATTCCTGATGCTCCTTTTTACAGGTGAGCCAGTCAGTTCACAGCCCAGGTCAGACAGTGTGGCGCTGTGTGGGTTCAGCAGTGCCAAGGACCACCATGACTATCCTGCCAGTTTCTGGGGGTCAGGCAGTATCCAGACTTCTGTTACGGGCCTGGTATATGCAAGTCATGCATGGCAGCCCTGTGAACTGTCTTTCCAGCTAGATAAAATTATTGTAATGGTTGCATGGTCTTATTCTTCATTTCTCTGTCAGATAGTAGAACATAAACTGAGTTTAAAAGGCAAGTATGATTTAAGATTGCTAATACATGGAATGAAAATGTTCCCTGTCAAGTGTAATAAGATTGCTAGGGAAAAAAAATCAAACACTTATGTGAGTTGTATTCCTTTTGACCAGGAAAGCAAAAAGATGCGGTCTTTTCAAATCCAATACTTACCTGACAAGACGGATAGAACAATGGGTAGAGCACTGGCTGACCTTGCCTGTGACCATCTCAGGTTTTACCCAAAACTGTGTTTGTCCCTAAACATTGCCAGAACTGAGTCCTGAGCAGATGTGACACCCCTCAAAAAAAAAATCTTAACCTTGTTAGCCAGTCATATAGTCAAGCTGCCAATAAGCAGAGTATGTTCAAGCCATGGAAATATATAATTTGGTTTCAGTGATAGCCGTTTATGAAATGAATTAGAGTTTTATATTCCAGAAGTTTTCAAAGACGCTGTCTTAGTGCTGTAGTCAGCTGGCAGTATTGATGTGGTATAGTGGTGCCCTTAAGAAAGCAAAACCCTGAGTCAAACCCGTTGATACTCTTCGGAAGAAAAATGGTAATATGATTGCGGCTATATTTATTAGGATGTTATGGGCAAAAGCTGCATTTGATTTTTTCCCCCCTCTCAAACAGCCAATTTGCTGAAGACAACACTAGGCCCTGTCTTTTTAGCACCAGTTAATGACGTTCTCGTTAATTTGTAACTTGCACAATATCTGTTCTTGCTCCCGCTGCCAAGCATATTGCAGATCAAGGAGCCTGTTATGCAACAGTGAATAAGAGTCTTGGGCCACTTCACACTGTTTCATCTTGTCAATTGGGAGTTTTGTTTGGGGTGTGTGAGAGTGTGTGTTGTGTGTGTGTGTGTGTGTGTGTGTGTGTGTGTGTGTGTGTGTGTGTGTGGTGTGCCGTGCGTGAGGCATTAACGTGTGATGATTTTAAGCAGTCAAGTAATGATCTCTTTCCAGAATGTATTGTAAGTTCTATAATGTTTCATTGCTTTCCTCATGCTTCATGGGTCTGGGGCAGGGCAAATGTAATACTTGACCTTGACTTCCGCTATTCAGAAGTGACAAAGTGCTGGGCTAGCAGTCTAGCAATGGATTCACGCTGTCTTTAGGCTTCAGGGTTTTGAGGGGGCTTGTGCTGCTGAGAAGTATAAACTTTTCAAAATAGTTTCTCTTAAGCTTTGGCAAAGATTTTTTTTTCAGTTGTTCGCTCGCGAGAATCTAGTTTAAAATCCCTCATAACTTCAATACAGACTCTACACAGTTAATTTGCAGCTCACAGAAAGTTGGAAGCCCTGCCTGCTTCTTCCACTCTGCCCTTCTAATCAATTTTATCCCCACTTCCACTTTATTCTGGGAGTCAACATTGGTGTAGAAGTACTGTTTGCTTGTTCAGATGTGCAAGGGAAATCATTTTTTATTCCTCAAGCATTTCTCCCTACTCAAATCCTGGATTAGATTAAGCAAATAGCCCCTTTATGTAAATAAATGTTTAATTAAGCAGAGTCAGTAACAATGTCAGAGACAATAAAACGGATGATTTGTCAAAAGTAAACTGGAAGTCATTTGATCCTTTGAAGATAATTGAAAGTTGATTGTTTAAAAACAGGAATTGAGACTATACATATACATAAATGGAGATATGTATGGATCTTGAGTTACAGTTACCGAAATGATTCTGTGGCATTGGTATTTTGGGAAATTAAAACACAGGAATCCAAACAGGGCTCTGGTTGGTCACTTCTCAGTGAAGTGGAATCTAGCAGAAGTGGTAGGATCTTACTGGGGAGTTTCTGTAGGCAAAACAGCTGGAGGAAAAACGCTCAATCATTCTCTGTGTCATACTACGAGACTACCTTTGGAGATAACATCTCCGGTGCACCCAAGGTTATAGAGAGTTCCCTTCAGTCATAGGAAGAAGATCAGTTAGAATGAGCCCAACTGGGGCGCGAGGGGGGGGGGGGGGGCAGATGATGCTACTCCTTGCTTAGGTAGCCAAGGAAGCTTTAGGTTTTCTGGAAACAGCATGTTATTTACACCATGAGTTGAGTGTAATGATAAGAAATGTGGAGGCGGTCATTGAATGTGACTCTCATTTTTGGGAGAGATTTTTCTCACTTGCCAGCTCCCACATTGTATTTTTTCCCTTTTATTTTTAATCTAACATTTTCAAACTCTGACCTAGAGCCTAACCCCCCCCCTCCACACACACACACGCTTTCCCAAATGCCTCTTATTTTTCATCTCTGTTCTTGGATACACATAGTTCTGTGTAGATTATAGAAAGGGAAAAATAAGTGGGGTTCATTTGTGCATAAAAAGCAAACTGAAGGATTCGAAGGGCAGATTACCTTCCTTTCTAAAAGACTTCTCTCTCCTCTCTGCCTCTAACTTCCTAGCGAAGCAGGGCTTACTTTTTTGTTTTTAAGGGCAGAGAGGTAGACCCTTAAATATTGTCTCTGAGGAATCACGTGTCCTTGAATATGATATTTCATTTTGTAATTTCTTCAAGTTTCAATAAATAATTTATGGTCATTTCCTTTATGTAACTGACATGGGGGGGAGGGGGGAGGGATTGTTATAACCTGTTGTGTGCCTACCATGCAAACTTTCTCTAAGGAAATTCCAATCCACCTCGGCATACAGTTGCACAGAGATCTCCCTCACCATTACAGGATAAGATTACAATGAGCGAATGATTTTTATTCAGTTCTAAAGGGAGAGCTATTCAAGTCATGCCTAATTTCAGAGTCGTTCTCTGGAGATGAACTTTTTTTTAATGGTAAAATGAAGCCTGGGGTAACATAATGCAAATCAGACTAGCATTACAAAGAGGAAATTAAAGTTGGAAGAATCTGTCAAAATATTGTGAAAGTGAAGGAATCAAACTTTATTGCCTTATTTTTAGCATTTGCAAAGATGTTCCACTGCAGAAGCGCCTCTGGGCATTTGTGAAATGGGAGGGAGCCTCCAAACAGTCACTACTCCTGTAAATGCTGCCTGGGTCTGCCCCGCCTCTTGGCTTTCATCCCGCTGTGTTCCCTGACCCTGTTATCTGCTGCAAAGCTAGAGCCCTCCCCAGAACTCACAAAGAAGAATGTGTGAGTTCAGATGTGGCCCAGGTCATGAGCAATTCGACCTCCTATTGCTTCTCATGTTGAAACTCCAGTTGCATTTCTGTTGAAGCCTTTCAGAATTTGGTGAGATTTCCATAAAGATTTCAGAAGAAATCTCTAACCATCTAGGGAAAGGGGGTGAAGCACTCCTCTCCATGACCTTTGCAACTCTTTCCTTTTCTGAATGTAGGATACTACAGAATTATGTTTTACCTTGAGCCATTCAAACTACAGATCCCATTTTCTTAAACAAAAAAAAAGAAAGAAATAGAACCAGCAGTGGCCTCTACTGTGGATACTTCCCTTACCCAGTGTATGTCACTGTCACTGTCACTGTCATCCTGTCATCCATTGTTCATTGATTTACTCGAGTGGGTACCAGTAATGGCTCCATTCATCCCAGCCCTGAGATTTTATGAACCTCTCCTTACTCGTCTTTCCCAATGCTGCTGTATTGGAGGCTCTTTCAGGGTCAGGGGATTGAGACCCATTATTGTTACTGGTTTTGGCATATTGAATATGCCACGGGGAGCTTGCCAGGTTCTGCCGAGGCCAGTGTATGAGTAAATATATTTTCAATAACGTAAGTCAATTGGAAGTCCCCTTAGCCAATGCAATGCCTCTGTCCCCTGTTGATTACTAAATTCAGGCTATTATTTCTAGATCACACCTAAGCAGTGGAAGAGAGACTGTTTATGATGCTTGCAGTTTTGTGGGTTCTGGAGTCAGTGTGAATGCCTAAGTGAAGTCTGTGCTCTATGATAGTAGCTACCTACCTTTGTGGGGAAGGCCTAAGTCACAAGCACGGAATCTCAAGTGTGCATGTCATTTCTTAATGTGTGTTCATTTGCAAAGTGCGTAGCCCTCTTCTTTAAGTAGATTTTATAAACCTGTCTCGAAGCTTCTATTTTATATGGTTTTTCTGGACAATAAGAGATCATTCCTTTGCACAGAAATTAGGTCTGCTATAGATGTCTTGGAGGCCATGCATTTCATCCTGACACTCAGATAATATATATAAATTGAAGATACTTTGTGTGACCCTCCTAATATGTATGTATATGCAAAACATTTCACACATACTATAAAACATGTTTTCTACATGTTTATTTCTATGAGTATATTTAAGGGAATGCATTAGAGATTTTTGTATAAATATATGAGAACTTCTAGGCCTTAGAATTCAAAGCTCTGCCCAACTTCTTTTATGCTGTAGAATCTCTCTGTATCAGATTGCCACTTTTAATGGTTTTCATTGGCCAACACAGTATTTATAAAGCTTCACATTGAAAATTTTTAATAATGTGTTTAAGTTTTCACATTTTTTATACTGGAACTATGAGAAATTAACTTCCAAAAGCATTTAGGATTTTTCTTAAACTCTAGGAGAAATGCCTCTTGATATGTTATCCCAATTTCCCAACAAAGTAGAGCAATTATAATAAGACACGTTGTTAAGATTTTTAATTTTCCATTTGTGTTCTGATATATTTGTTTTTTGGTGGTTATGTCTTTAAAACTCCAATTCCAAAGTGAAATTGAAAAGTTCTTAAGGAAAGAAATCTGTTGTTACAAAGGCTAGGGTGGGAGAGAATAATTACACATAGCTTTTTGATAAACAGTCTAAATTATGCTTCAACGGACAGATGTGGCTTTAATAATCTGAAACATTTGCATTTTCAGATTAAACTGTGCTTGATTGTGTTGTATTTGATATGTATACTTAAATCTATATGTTAAATGTTATACTTTGATATAGCACATCTTGTTTGACTTTGTTCCTATGATCTGACAAGCTTCATTATATAATAAACTAGTTTAAATAAATCTTAAAGACATAAAAGTGTTCCTGACAGTAAGAAAAAATTTAAAGCACACAAATGATATATCGGTTAGATGTTCCAGAGAGAGTCAAAGTTTTTTCATTCAAATCTTTGAACATGTGTTTTGAATAAAGCTGTAAGGCATTTTCCAGTAACCAGTGTTGTATTACAAAAATGAGTAAAGTAAAACAAAAGGAAAACATGTTTCAACATTTTATTCAGTTTTGTCACATAGTGTTGCACATTTCCTGCTGGAAGTAAATGTGACATTTGTAATACTAATTATTCAGACCTAACCTTTTATATCATATAAAATATTACTGAAAGTATTATGCTCTTGTCAGACGAGCACAAATAATGAACGACTTGATCAGGATTCAAATGGATTTCTAATAGTTTGTGCTCAATTATATCGCAACTCTGATGTCAATCCATCATTATAATTCGTAAATTTTCTTACTAAAATTTACCCAAGAGTTATTACCTATGTAAAACACTTGACCCCGTATCCTAGCATTTTGTATAGAACCAAAACCAGCAAAGAATACTGCGATAGTAATCAATCGACTACCAGAAACAGAAGAAACATTTAGATCATATACTGGGACATTGTAATTTTTTTAATGAGGAAGTTTACTTAAAAATAAGAAAATCCGTTCTCTGTTTCTAGAACTTCGCTGTTTAATTGGAAATTAATGACTTAACTGACTCTGAAGTACAAAAAATAGATCAGGACATCTATTTGGTTATTTTGCTTTTCATAATAAACAGTTGCCAGGTGCTAACTATATAGATGTAAGGAGGTGAACTATTGTGCATATGCAAGCAATTTTAATATTTAACCTGCCAGATTGGAGAAAAAAGCACTTACAAATGAAGTTATCAGTTAATTTATAAAAATGTGGATACAATTTATTTCAGTGTTATGTTTATTATATTATGCGTGTTATTAAAATGTTAGTTTTGGAATAAATTCTAAAGTGTGTAGTTTATAACTATTGTTAAAACTTTATTTCTTCTACGAGATCTACTTCCTCTAAAATAAGAAAGGTTGAATTTTTTATATTTGAAGTAGGAGGAGTCCTATTACAATATTCTTGTACTGAAAAAATTTTAATGAAAGTGTTTTAAATAATTGACGGCCTGAGATCAGCAAGACATTGAATAGTCTGTTACATTAGCAGGAGAGTATTGAGCTGAAGCTTTCTGAACTGTCCAGCTTAGGGATGGATATTTGGTTTCCTTCTCTGAGTGTGGTCAGCAGCTGGCCAGCCTCCCTTGCACAACTCTGTATGGTCCAAAATCTGACCTCTAAGTTAGGATTATTTATGTGAATCCTGTCATTGTTGTGTCTAGGCATGTAGACAGAATTCATGAAGAAGATGGCAAACGTTTTTATTTTTTACTTTATCTTCGAAGGGAAAAAATAGTTCAACTTTTTAAAAAAAAAAGTGTTCATCTCTTTTTCTTGGTTTTCCGGTTGGCGCGACCAAGTTTAGAACATTTTCAAACGCAGTCCTTGATTTTATTAAGTGGTCTAAATTCAGCCCCCCTGAGGGAAATGTGCATGTTGAGGAGGTGTCTGCCTAAGCTTGTGACATGTTTCCAGAATTCAGCGCTTCCCTGGCTCCATGTGGGAATGTCTCAAAATGAATCGCTCAGCAGCCAAGCCAGAGTTTCAGTATCTCAAACACTCGCATTCAGATGGAGTTTCAGCTCTCCCAGAGTTTATAGGAGTGCTTTTGTTTTATCTCAGCAGCAGCATGAAAAAGAGACAGCTGGTGCCACCACTGCCCTTAAATGCAGATGACAGAGTTGGGGTTCAAAGTGGTTCAACATCTTGTTGGGAGCAAAAGTGAATGAGCCTGCATTTAGTCAAATTTTGATGCAGTTATGTTTAATGTGCAGCTTTTTTTCAGTGTCCTGTCTGATTTCATCAGGCTGAGGCCACGGTACCTACTAATCTGACTGATGTGTAGTAGTTACTCTAGAATGGCATCAAAGAAATGCCTAGAAGAGACTAGAAACAGAGATTCCAGGCCTTTTTGTCCTGTACTACCCATTCTAAAGGACTGGAGCAAAAATTTTAGAACTCTCGTATTGAGGAGATTTCAGAAATATGCTTGCTCTTCCAAGGAGAAGTGTGCTTCTGATAAATTTCTAGAGATGGTAAGTTTGTTTTGTAAAATTTCTTTATAAGCTTAGGGGTTAATAAAATGACCATTTACGGCGCATTTAACTATATGCTTGATACTCTTATAAGTACCTAAACTGAATTCACTCAAGACGAGTTTTTTGAAATAGATACCACTTGTCTTCTCCATTTTATAGATGGTATGCCTGATATATGGAAAGAGGTTTAGTAACTACCCAAGACCATGAGATAACAGCAATAGCTGCAGTGCCCTTGCTTGTAACCACTGCATATTACTGCTTGCTGTACTGTAAATTGCCCATCTCTTGACTTAAGCCACCATATAAGAAGGTGATGATGACTGGTCTGGATGATGTTTCTGCTTCCATAGCTACTAGATTTCCACACAGTGCCTTGGTCATCCTCTGTGGGCACTGGAGTTGCTTGGAAACCGTCTTGTTCCTTAGGGGGTCAGTTGTAATCACATAGATGAGACTTTTAAGAGCGAGATCATATTTCTCCATAATAAGCTCATTGAGAATTTCATTCTCTTCTGACTCTAAGCTTTGCTCTTTTGGTACGGGAAACATACACACTCAATTTAATACAGTATTCCATCTTGGTAAGAGGGATACAATGGGAATGAGTAAACAGGAGCTTTAAATTCTTGGGTAGTGAGCTTGATTTGCTTGTGCTAAGGTTGTGAGTCTTGAGTTTAGAATTGGTAAGATTGTACTTTGTTCATATTACTTTACTATTTTTGTGTTCAAAATCATTCAAAAATATTTTTAAAGAATAAGGAACAGAGTTTGTGATCTCAAAACTGGTTAGGGTCAGGGCACAGGCAGAATTTAACCATTGTCAGAAAAAAAGGTTCTATTTCTTCTTCCTGTGATTGAGGCTTGTCAAGTTCTGTTACTCAGTACAATAGTTAGAAAAACTCATAATATTTTCTAACTTAACAGACCTATAGAGACCAATGAGATTTAAAAAAAAATTGAAGCAACAAAATATTAATTGACTTGAGAGATGCTACAAAGATAGTTCAGGTGTTCATTAGTTCAAGAGGCCTTTATGGAATGCTTACCGTGGGGAAGGAACCTGTGGTGTTGCTGGGGACATACACGAATATGACAGTGTCCACAAGGGATTCGTGGTCTTTGGAGGAAAGGCATCCAGGTAAACAAATAATTATAATACAAACTATTAATTGCCCTTGCCAAATATATAATTGATGGTCTACCTATGTTTGTTGCCTGTCTGTGTCTGTATCTTTACCTTTCTACTTCCCTCTGTCTCTCTGTCCTTCACACATAAAATGGACCGGTACTATACCTGTGACATAAAGACTAATAAATGGTCTACCTTTGAGCCATACTACCTAGATTTCCCATTGTAGTTTATGATACATGGAAAGAATTTTGCCAGGACTTTTTGTTCATTTTGTCATCCTTACGTTGTGAAAATGAAAAAAAGCTTCCCTCTTGAAACTCTCAGGCTATACTGTTAACCAAGTCTAACTAAGTCTGTCTTTATCTAAGAGTACTCACATATCTGTTGCTAAACTTATTTGCAAATGTTTTAATTTTTAGTTCAATAATTTTGCTTCGGATATTAAATATACTCTTTCACATCTGGAATTATCTCTTACATGTGCATGTCCAGGATATATCTGTTCTGTTATATTCGAATATAATAGTTAATAAGTGTTTACTTAATGTTTGCATGAAATGTAGCTTACAGTTTCAGAAGAGGTAGAGAGGTTTGTTTTCCAAATTACCTCTCAGTTCTTGTCTGAATGAAAACAATTTTAAAGTTTGCAGAAAGTGGATATCATGCTGTTGGTTTGTGAGACTTTTCTATAAAGGAAACAACTCAAGTTTTTAGATCACGTCTCTTAATTCTGCAGCTAATGGGATGTGCCTGAAATCAAGTACAAAACTTCTACTCTAAAATAGTGTTAATCTCTGCAGTATAATGCACTTACTATATAAAAATCTTTTTCTGTACTATAAAAACTCTAGCACTGTATAAAAAAGAAAACCTGATTTTAGTTTTTCGCTTTGGATAACTTAGATTGTAAGCTTTAAATATCAACCTTAATTAGGTGTGATGGGCTTATCACTGAAAAATCAGTAAAATAATTATCTTTTGAGTCTTCCATGGCATTTGAGAGATTTTATTTGCTAAATGAATTGATAGTAATGTGTCAGAAAAAGAATATTTTAAAAATCTGCAGTCCAGTTGCAGATTTTACTACCTGGTGATATTTGTATGTTATTTATAGTCCATTAATTTTTTTAAATGGTTTTTGAATACCTACTATGTGTTGACCAAGTTTTAGGCAGTGGAAATTTATGTGTAAAGAAAAGTGGCCCCTTGACTTTACATCTTTTTTGGTAACTAAAAGAACTCAGTAGTTAACAAGTAAATCATGTTGTCCTTGACACGAACTCAAGAGTATGGTATAGAAATACAATTTCGTGTGTGTATAGTGTATATGTACTGTATATAATTGATATCTTATATATAGATATGTATATATTCTGTGTAGATATATATTCATAATATTCTTAACTTCATATTATATGTGCATCAGTTATTAAAATATTCCTGTTCGATTGGCCGGCCACTTTTGGGAGCAATTTTAACTCACTCAACTGGCTCACAGAAATGATAGGAATAGCCATTTGTGTAACTCAGCAGACTAGTACAGTTCCTAACTTTGGAGACATGTGCATAAAACATCAGTGATATGAATTTGATTTTGCTCTGCATATGGGAAACAATCGAAGTGGTATACAGGGATTTCATAGCATAACTCCATTAAGATCAATGAGAACTCTGCACACCTAAACACCTGCTCACAATTCAAAAACTCAGCCATGCAGTTCCACTTAAAAGTTCACTGAATCAGCAATCTAAGAGTCTTTAGGGATCATAGTTTTATTATTCATTTGCTTTTTCATTTAGCTTTGTCATTCTGTAAACCCATTATTTAATATATATAATATAATTTATTAATATTTATTTAATTATTAAATAATAAATTATTATTTCTATTTTATATTTCTAAAATATTTCTATTTTTATAGAAAAATACACATCATTCCTTAGCCTGGTTTAATTCTGGAGTGTTTATCCTGTTTGAAGATGTCAAACAGTAATCACTTTTATTCACAGTGATTTTAGTTGCTTTGAGGGGACCACACACAGCAGTGTGCAAGGAGTACCCCCAGCTTGGTGCTTGGGGCTCCATGTGGTGTTGGGCAAACCTGGGCCTCCTACGTGATGAGCCTGTGCTCTGGCCTGTTGAGTTGTCTCTCAGGTCATCCCCGTGACTTTTAATCTCAAGGGTCTTAAGATTTATGTTTTCACGGAATAGCTCTAATCCAGAGTATTTGAAGTTATTTTGCTTTTCAGAATTCAGGTATGCTAACATTTTATCCCAGTTCTCTGTAAAATGGTTTACTAACCAAAAAAAAAAAAAAAAACTACTACAACAACAAACGTACAAACCAGGATAAATGGATATTTTACAAACTTTTGTTTTGATTTGGGGGCACACCCAGTAATGCTCAGGCTTCTGGTTCTGCACTCAGCAATCACTTCTGGCAGGCTCAGGGGCCCAGGTGGGGTACCAGGCATCAACCCTGCAAAGCAAGCACCCTACGCATTGGAGGATTGCTCTGACCTCCTCCATTAAGAACGTTGTAAGATCTGAGCATATTACATATTTTTTATACTTATTGTTAGCTCCAATACTTGATTTTTATCAAGTAGTATAAGTTAATTCATGTATAAGGAAAATGTAAATATGCAATAACTTTTCTATTTTTAAAATTTTAGCAATAACAATAATTTTTAAATTTTAAAATAAGCTGCAAGTAGTTTTAAAGTACTTTATTCTTACTGGTATAGTTTTCAATTCCAAATTTAATTTCAATCACTTAAATTACAATTAAGTAATTAGAATTTAAAGTAGGATTATAGATATCTTCAGTTAATTAATGCTCTGCTTTTCTTAATAATTTCCCTAATGCTGTGTTCTGCGTTCTGAAATGTTTTGCAGATGCTAGATATCATACCCCATGGTCTCACATTTTTAGTAATTAAACAAGTTCTCAAGTGTGTTTCTACATGGCCATTGTTAACTGTTGTATTGAATTTATAGTGCCACTATTTACCAAATCATAGCCAGTTTGTCAGTCTGATACATCCCATCCTCTCAGTTTCCTGATCACACCCACAGAATGACTGAGTGACCAAGTGCAGCTGGGCCCAGCTTTGATGGCTTGAGCATTTCCTTAAATGTGTCCCTTCAAATTGGTACTAGTGACAGGGTTAGGTCTGAGCATCTATGTTTTAAAGACCGCACAGATAGCATCTCCTCAGAAGTAGACTAATTGCAGTTTGAGAGTTTTAGATTAAATATGCCATAATCATCTACAAAACAGAATTTTCTCTCCAACTCAGTAGCCATATTTTCAGAACTCTGCAAACAATCTAAGAGCTCAGTCTTTAGTTATAACGACATCTCTAATTTGATCTGAGTTTGCCCATCCTATCTGCTCACAGAAATGTGAAAGAACATTAGGGTTAAAACAGAACGAAAGGGCTTGAGCTAGTACAGCAAGTAGCGTGTTTGCCTTCCACAAGACTAACCCATGTTCGATCCCCAACACTGCATATGGTCCCTCAAGTACCGACAGAAGTGATCTCTGAGCACAGAGCCAGGAGTAACCACTGAGCACTGCTGGGTATGCCTCCTCCCTCTGCCAAATGAAAGGGGGAAAGAAAGAAAGAAAGAAAGAAAGAAAGAAAGAAAGAAAGAAAGAAAGAAAGAAAGAAAGAAAGAAAGAAAGAAAGAAAGAAAGAGGAAGAAACCAAAAAGTCATGTAACCTCTTGTAGCCAAAATTTCCTTTGACTTTAACTCCTCCTTTTGATCATTTCATTATTGCAGCTTAGTCATCAGAACCTCACAGACTTCCTATAGGCGCTGCACTTCTTACTTCTCCAAATCAGTCCTTACTTCCCACAAATGCAAATGCCTCACCCAAAAATGATTCCCTGATGGCCTACTCAGAACCCCATGACTGTTCTCGTGCTTTTAAGGAATTAAGTCCAGTTCTCCTAAAGAGCCGGTCAGTAGTCTTCCTGTCTCTTCTTCTGTGGGTACCAGTCTATTGAGTGGCATTGATCACCCCCCACCCCTGTTTCTGTCTGCCAGTCTAGAACTCTACCCACTATTCCCATCTTTACAAATGTTGGACCATTCTTAATAACGTTTTTGGTTTCAGTTTTTGTTTGAAGTTTTCAACGTTTCTACGCTATGTCTAATCTGCCTAATCAGAGGAATCAACCACTTCCTCTGCAGAAATATTGTTTTGTGCATCCTGTACCTCTTTTTTGATGGTTCTTTGAGGACAACAGTAGTTGGTACAGTTCCGTTTTATCCACAGCAGTAAAGAGGGCATTTACCCCTACTAGGATATAAGTAAGAATATCTGTCCAATTTACATGTGCTCTGTCCCTAACTCCTTCAGTAAAATATTTATTAAATGAGTAAATAAGCTTCATCATTAGATACACTATAGCACTGGTTTGGACAGTATACTTTGTGAAACTATAATTTATATAGGCTGTGTCTTTCTCAGAATTTCTCTTTGCAAATTTCTTAATACATATTTACTTAAAAATCTAAAGTGGTGAGGGTTTTATTAAAGATGGAATGAGAATGCCCATACATGTTTCTCTGAATTTTCCTTGAAGAACAATATTAAGAAGACTTAAAATTTTCTTGAAGATTTGCTTGTACATAGATATGCTGAAAAATATTCCAGGCAATTTTCTAGCATATAAATCTCAATATGACCTTTGCCAAGCTATGTAGTTTGGACAAGGTGTTATTTCATCACTAAAGTATTTTTATTCTGTTTCTCAAACTACCGTTAATTCCAATCCTGCAAAATATGTAGAAAATGCTCATAACAAGTTAACGCTAACATAATAACTTAATATTTAGAATGCCATTTAAATTTTGTATCAGAGCAAGGATTTAAGAATAAAAGCATTAAATTGTAAAGAAAAAAAAACACAAAAGTTCCAAAATAGTCAAAGAATGGCTGAGAAATTAAAGAATCCAATTCCAGGTATATAAAATATACCTGAATAAAACAGGAAATGTACAGAAGTTAATCATAGGTTGCCTGTTTTCATCTATTAAGAATTTGCAATTACATATAAGATTTATTACCCATATATTATAAACTTTGAAAGTGTTTTCCTCTTTCATGATAAAGCCATATGACACAGGGAAAAAATCTGGCCTGGGAAGGGAAAAAGTAACCCAAATTTTGATGCTTGTTGTATTTACTGGGTTTTGTTATTATTACTATTTTAGGCCTCCTAAGAAGTGCTCAGGGGCCCTGGGGGCTGCTCCTGAAGATACTTAACTACCCAAACTGTACTTCAGTGTAAGTGCCCAGGGGGATATGATGCTGCTTGGCCTCACAGTTCCACGACCCACCACCGCCATGCCTGGCTGTGCTCTTGGTCCCTCTAGGCTAAGTGATGGTTGATTCCATGTGGTTAGGGATCAAACCCAACCCTGTTCTCAATGCCTGGTACTGTATGTTCAAGTCTTTCTGCTGCATCTTAAAATCTGGAGAATGAATTCTTTTTCACCTCATTAAGACTGTTTATAAAGGCATTGGCCAGGATTTCTCAAGCTATCATAATTACAGTCCAGTGTAGCTCTGAGAATTCCATCAGACTTTTTGCCTAACAGCTTCTCAGGACTTAATTATAGGTATTGAACACCCATACAAGGTTTGAAAAAATGGTTCTGCTGGTTATAAAATGTTGAGATACACAGAATTAATGTTGTGTAAACCAGAAATTAACATGCACTCATGAGTTACAGTTTTGATTATTGATAATAATACTTGCTGAATCTATTAAGTATTTAAAAACATGAACCTCTTGTTACAAACTCATAACCTTTCAGGTCACCGGGACAAGATGTTGTAAGGAGAAGGGTATTTTCAGTAAAATTAATACCTGGTTCAGCTGGAGCTATAACCCGAAATTTTGTGGCCATTTAAATTTATTTTGCCTTTTGTTGCAATTTGTACCTATGATGTTAGATTAATTGTGGAATTGGGAAGAACAACTGTAGAAAGAATAGTATCTGATTTAAAGGACAAGAAAAGTGTTGTGAAAATACTGCCATATCCTTTTTTTAAACACCTGAAACTTACAGCAACTCCACACCTTTATGACCAATCAATTAATTGATTATTATAATTTGGAGAATAGAAATTTTTTAATGTATACAGTTTTAAAGTAAAATTTTTATTATGAAAGATTGATATTGAAAACAATAGTATTTAATTTCCTATACTGTTTTATTGAACTCATCTTTAAAGAGATTTTCATGGAAGTGACATAATAAAGTTTAACTCAGCAAGCTTCCAACTCATAGAATTAATGAAGAGTGTTCTGATTTACAAATAATTCAATCCATCAAAATACAGTGATACTATCACTGTTGATTACATCAGACTGAGTTAATCAAACATTTGTATCTTGGGTTTTCAGAAAAACATTAAATACTAGAACATTCTATCATTGCAGTAGTGTGAATGCTGATGAAAGAAGTAGTAGTTAGAATTCTCTTGTGGAATTAAATATGTCAAAACAACTTATACACAGTGGAGTTTACTTTGCATAAAAGCCAAAAAAACTTGAAAAATTTAAAAAGACAAACAATTGTAGCATGGAAATACAGTAGTATAATTGGGATAATTTAAAGCGTTATTAGAAAGCTATTTGAATTTTTTTTGGCCAGCCAGTTTGAATGACTGTATCCAGGGTGATATTCAAAATATTGAAAGGCAGCGTGGCAAACGCATATTCAGAGGTGCTATGTGGTACTCCCAGGCCAGCGTAAGTACCCAAACAGTCCAAAATTATGAGGGATGAGGACCTTTACTGTAGGCCTGTACACACCACTGTCCTTTAAAATTTTTATACCATTAATATGTGGATTAAGCTCAGACTTTTTTGAGTAATCAAGGTGAAGGCCAGAGAAATAGAAATAGTATAAGTTGCTTGTTTTGCACAAAGCCAACCTCATTTTAACACCTGGCAACACGTATGATCCTGAGTACCACCAGGAGAGATTATGAGCAAAGAGCCAGAAATAAGTCCTGAGCACTGCTTTGTGTGATCCAACAACAACAACAAAAAGACCAGGTAATCAAGATGATACCAGAGCAAGAATTAGGGAACCACTGCACTAGGCACCTTATTTCAGCTTCAGTTTCAGCTTGAATAAATTTTCTGGCGAATTAAAATTTCTTTCCACATGTTTTAGTTCATCAACTTGTTAGAGCCAATTATTTCATTTCATTTCATTTCATCATCCTGTTAATCGTCGATTGCCTCGAGCAGGCCCCAGTAACGTCTCTTTCATCCTAGCCCTGAGATTATATTCAGGGCTCTTTAGGAGAATGAGACCCATCATTGTTACTGGTTTGGACAGTATACTTTGTGAAACTATAATTTATATAGGCTGTGTCTTTCTCAGAATTTCTCTTTGCAAATTTCTCAGAATTTCTCTTTGCAGAGCCAATTATATACCACAATAAAAATTACCCCAATACAAACAATTACCCACAGGTATTATCTAGTCAAATCCACCCAGTTACTTGTGTATACTTTGGATACTTTGACAATTGGCAAACTTTTATGATTGACTATATACATGATTCCTTGCAGGTTTTTGGAAAACTATGTTCTTTCTAACGGGTCTCAAGTAGGTACTGTTGATACAGAGTTGATGTGGCTTTCTCAAAATGCCAACTTCACAGGGTGTCTCACGTTCTGAACTGGTTTTCAGCCATCTCTAGGACACCTGAAAAAGATGCAGGTGTAGGACAAATGTGTGACAATTGTCCTCATGCACACAGAAACTCACACTGTTGCACATGCACACAGAGAAATACAGACACTTTGGCAAGTGACCAAAACAGGTCCCAAGTCATTGAGAACATATCTGCAGGTCCCATTTTGTATGATTTACCACAGGGACATTGATTTTTGCAAATCAGTGTGATCATCCCAGACTTTCTGTCTTAGGAATTGGGAATGAAGGATATGTAAAGTTATATTATCACTCATACTACTTTCCAACTACCCACAGAGCTTGTGGCATTTATTTTGTTTTATGTTGGCTTAGGTTTGATCAGAATCAATTTCCATACAGATCTCTCCAAAGCATTACAAATGGTGTCGTGACATTTTGTATATCAGATTCTTGAAATGATTTTGGTGAAAGAGATGTTTGTTTCCTCAATTTCAAAAAAAAATGATCACTTCTTATGTTACATCTGTGCTCAGGGAAATGCCACTAATATCATCTCATTTATATGAGTTACTTGTCAGGTAATTGCATCATTTTCCAGACCTCTGAGCCTTCTCCAAGCATGCCAAGGCCAAGCTAGCTAAAAGTTCCTTTGTATTTAAGCCTATGGCATCAAACAAGGCTTTTCTCTCTCTCTCTCTCTCTCTCTCTCTCTCTCTCTCTCTCTCTCTCTCTCTCTCTCTCTCTCTCTCTCTCACACACACACACACACACACAGCACCACCACCACTTGGAATGTTATCACATCAAAGGGAAAGATGCCATTGTCTGTGAACCGTCTTAGATCTGTCAGAATACATCAATTACAGGACAAAATTAACTTGAGGTCCCATTTCTTCCAAAGGAGGGATTCTCCCCCTCCACCCATTTCCTTCTCAGAAATGTAAATATATAATATGTAATATGTATTTTTTTTGTTTGTTTGGTGAATAGATACCAGTAAAGTGATAACATCTGGCTGGAGCAAAACGCTGCCAGCTAAGGAATGGTTTCCTCTCTGCGGGTCTGACCAGTCTGATGTTGTGCAGATGTGCAGGCAGGCCTGACTGTAAAAGTTATAAACATTGTCATAACATTGTTCGACTTCTCTAGTATTTCCTGTCTTCTGCTTAGCACTTTATTACTAAGTCTGGCCTGCCGCCAAGTGAAATGCAGGGAGTTAGGGCCTCTGGCTTGAAATTTAAAACAAGTCCAGAATTCATTGGGTTTAATTTGATATGCGAACTCTGATAACTCACACTTGTTAAAATAAAGCCGCTTACCATTCAAGTTAGATTTACACAGCTTTGAGAGAACACGGGAGAAGAGGAGAAAAACACATTTTTCAAAACTTTAATATTGGTTTTTAGCACTGGGTTGGCGAGCTTGGGAGGAGGGTGCGGGGAAGGGAGCCTGCTTAGGGAACAGCTGATTCAGAAGCTGGACAGCTTACAGCAAACTTGTGTTCATTTCCTGTATTAGATGCAGTTCCCTGGGCACAGAATGGGCCTTTCTTTCAACACTTCTGAGCACGTTCTTTCTCTTGGCTCATTTTCAGATTAGGAAGGCCACAGGAGGCTCGTTGCCTATACATCATAACAAAATGTTGAGGTGAAAACAAACGAACAGTACACCACCAGGCTGATTTTCTTGCAAAGGGTGTCTTGTGCCAGGGTTGAACAAAACATCATTGAAGCACCAGCATGAAGACATGTTAGCCCAAATTTTCCTGTAATGTATACATGATTGATTGGCAATTTTGGGACCACAGGCTGTGGTTAGGATTACATCAATCAGGAAGCTGTAACTCTGGAGGGACTTCCCTTCAATGATCTAGTGTTTATTGGTGAAAGTGGTTGTATTTTTTGCTGCCTGTGTCTTTCATCTGTTCATCAGATCCATTCTGGGTTGACATGTGGTATCAGTGCAGAAGATAGGTCACTTTCCCGCCTTTCATCTCCTTTAGTCTTTTTTAAAAAATGCAAGATGAGGCATCTAGCACCATGTCTGGTACCCAGAATGCACTACTGACAAAATAGGAAGGATTTCAGGGTAGAGGAGAAACAAGTAGCAAATGAGAGAACATGTCAGTCTGCCTGGAACCAAATTTGGATCTGATGCTTTTCAGGAATGGTTAAGATCACTTTGTGAATCACAGCATGCCAAAAGGTGTAGAGCAACTTGATCTAAAAAAGACTCAGTGCATATAAATATATATTAGTTAACATTGCATCTTTTTTTTAATTCAAGCTCCCTTGCATAATGACATTATATCACATATTCTTTGTAAATAACATTGTGAGTAGCAATAGGAAACAGAACAAGTTGGGAGAGGAATTAGGCTGGATTTCAGCTATTACTGATTGTTCACTCAGCCCACTTTCATAGTCTTCGGGGGTTAGAGGGGAAAAAAAACGTCATCTGTAACATGCCTTCAGAATTCTGATCATTATCTTGGTAGTTTTGAGGGGGGCTTTTATAATGGTCTCAAATATATAAGTAACTTGCCCTGTTCCCAAAAGGATGTGTTATGGATCTGTGAAATTTTTGTAAGGTGTGAACACTAAAAAGCTGTCCCAAGGCTCTGCTGTTAATTTGTTTTTATTGAGGGGGAGGCAAGAATGAGGCACATGTGTGTGCAACCACTTTTCACTGCTGTTTTTTCATGTGTAATTGGTGCTCAGGGATGCATGAGGGACACCGGCATTACAGTTCATAACTCGAGAGAAGAAAGAAGTTCCCGACACACATCTTCCCAGGCAACAAGATTCTAAATTCACAGAACGGAAAGGTCTAGAAGAGTAACGTATACTTTATGTTCAAGGTGTAAAATTTTTTAAACAGCCAGAGCTTTATTTAGGAGTATGTTTTTGTTTTTTGTTTTTTAAATTCCCTCACGAATCCATTGGCACTTAATTGTACTATCTCATTTCTGTAAAGGCATTTGAACACTAAATCGCATGAAGACTGCAGAGTCGGTTCAAAGCAATCTGAGTTGGTCCTTGAAACCTGGCCCTCAGATTTACTTCTGAGATATACATGGGTTCTGAATAGTGACCATTTAATTCAGTGGTTAGTTCCACATCAGTATCAGAACACGTTTCCCAGGCTCTATCAAGAAAATAGATTTCAGAAATAACTCACTAGATTTTTTTAATCAGGCTTTTTTTTTTAATTTTTGCGTGACACCCGGCGATACACAGGGGTTACACCTGGCTCTGCACTCAAGAATTACCCCGGCGGTGCTCAGGGGACCATATGGGTCGCTGGAATTGAACCCAGGTTGGCCGCGTGCAAGGCAAATGCCCTACCCGCTATGCTTTCGCTCCAGCTCCTAATCAGACTTTTTATAGGAAAATCTTGGAATTGTACTTTTCAGAATCCGGCATTGCAAGTTCACAGCTTGGTCCAAGATATTTTTGTGTGTATCGGTCTGCTTTCTCATCTATTTTTAATATATATAACAAATTTTCTCACTTTTTTCTTTTAACTATTTATGTATGTATGTATGTATGTATGTGTTCTTTTTAAATCACTTGTGACTTTGACGTCTCCCAAGTGAAGGCAACATTCATTTTACAGGGTTATGTGTAAAGCTCAAAGCATTTCCTGTTATTTGAAAATGCTGCTTTGACCATTATTTTTCTTCAAACATTCAAATGCGCTCCCAGCATTAATTAGGTAGGCCTTTATTGGACTGATCAAGTTAAGTAGCTACTTGGTGTTTACTGATCTCTTTAAAATAGTAAGGAGACAGATAATAATACCTCACCTTCACGTTATGCTCTTCATCTCAGGTAGGTAGGGCTAAAAGGAGTAAGTATCAAAGAACACAGACAAGAAATTATGAAATCCAGTGTGGAGCTAACAGACTCCAACTAACTACAGGATTGGTAAGAAAGCAGCCTCTGCTGTCAGAATCCACGATTCAGGGGCAGACGTTCTGAAGTCTGTGGATTTGTTTGCAGTGAGAGATTTGTTGTGGATTTTTAACAAGGCTCCTGTGTGTGTGCTGTGCTTAGTAAATATTGGCCTTCGGGGTATTTTGCAGTCACGCTGAATGAACTGTTAGTTTCCCCAAACTGCAAAGTGCAGAAAATCCATTTTCCCGATTTTGTGACCATTGAGATTTCATCATAGGTTCTTTGGTGTAAAAGCAGAGTTAACTCTAGCAAAAAAATCTTCTTGAGAGAACTGGAAAAGGGATTAGGAAAGGGAAAGGTACCTGTGGTTACATAAATAAATAGATCTAGAAAGGATCTAGAGCAATAATTAATAATTAATAGATGGAATTGTTTAGAGTAAATTAACCGATACATGTTCTTTTCTTGAGAAAGGTGGAAATTAATCATCCCAGAAGTATTATGACTAATGTAATTAAATAGTTACCCTTTTCAACATTGTGTGTAACTTTTAAGTCTAATCACATTTATTTTTTAAAATGGAGTGAATCGAAGGCCTGACATATGACTCAGTAGAATGCAATGTGCAATCACCGCAACATTAAATAAAAATTAAAAGAAAAAATAAAAACTGAATAAATCTGAAATAACCCGCAGAGTGACTATGGTGAGACTTCTGGAAACCCACAAGGAATCTCCGCCTTCACCTAACGCTTTCCTCCTTTCATACAGCCCATGGCGTGAGGCAATATTGACAGTTTTGTACACAATGATTGCTTGGAAATGCTTAAATTAATATTTAAAGCTCATTGTTAAGGGGGGATCAATGAAGTTCTTACATTTGGTATGCAGAAAGGAATTTCAGGAAATACCACAGTTATGTCAAGGTCAAATTAATTTCATGTATCCCAAAAGTTAGAGTTTCCTTCTAGTTACTGAATGGTGAGGAAGTCGGAAAATGAAGTTGCCTAGCGGAATTAGGAAGCTTTTGTGCTTTAAGTTGGTTTAGAAAATGCTCAGCTTTCCTTTAGAAAACACTTAACTTGAAGAAGCTGCACTCTCAAAGCCTGTTAAGTTGAGGGTGAAGAGGGGCATTTTATTGAGGTGCATTGTTCACGCCCGATTCAGAAACCTCCATCTGAACGCGGTTTTCAGGAGACTTTCTGTGGCCTACATCTTACACCAAAGGCCTGGTCCGTGGAAGATTAGCCGGAAAGAGGGTACTTGTGCATATGTTGTCCATTTTCACTGTCAGCGTTTGTTCTCACAGAAAAGAACAGGGTCTTGAGTGACTGCTAGTCTGCCTTCAAGTATGGTAATGAGGCTAATTAGGAGAGAAGAGAGCTGAACTAGATTTGTGAAGGCAATTACCCATAGAGCCTTTGTGCCGTGCTTTATCTTTTTCAGATTCCACTCCTTTAATTTTGTCATTTCTCAAACATCACAGGATGTTTGAGAATGAGTGTATGAAAATGTCTATAGCAATATGAGCACTGTGGTGGGAAGTAGACATAAAATGGAGTAACGAAATTCTGAGAACCTGCTTTCTATTTGGGCTTTTCAGAAGTAAAGATTTGGGATAGGAGCTGGAAGGTTCTTGCTGATACTGTTGCTTAGTTTACATACACGAAAATTAATGATGCTTTATTATAACGAGTCTATATATCTTCTTTGGTAAGGGAACAGTATTTTGCTTGGTTGGTCCTTTTATGTTCGTCATCATGGGCAAGTCAGTAATTTAGTATACTTGAAAGGAAAAACATCAGAGAGTTATAAAGCAAGCATAAAATGTATTCCCTTTTATGTGATTTAGAAAGTTGAGACATTTTAGTTTCTATTTTCAAAGGTTTAGTGCATTTTAACTTTGACAATTATGAAAGTAAGCTAACAGGCTCAGATCACACAGTGATTTCATAGTAGGTGACATTGAACATGAGTTTCTGTTTGTCCTGTGTGTTTAATCACTAAAGTTAACAGATAAAATACTTGTAGTTTTTTAAAAGCCTGATGAATTATATTTGAACAGCGTTACTGATATTTTTCCTAATATACATATATGTGTGTACCTAGTCATATAAATGACATTCCAAGAATAACACAGAATAACACTTCGCCAAAGCCATCTAGAATTATTTTAGATTACCATGAATATTAAAAGGAGTGGGCTTAATCTAGTAAGTACCCAACTGATTGATAATTGTTTGTGATGGACATAATTTTTTATCATGTTATTTAATTGCACTTGGCTAGCATACAAAAGTCAGTTAGCCTATGAGCATCTTAAAGGCAAAAAGTGTTTGTTTTGTATAACTAATGAAAAAAAATTAAGTTCAACCAGGACCATAGAAACAAAATCACTAAGGGATCCTCTTTAAAATAGAGATTCATAGTTCTTGTAAGGACTACTATAGTAAATCTAATTTATTGGGTCTTAAGCCAGGTAAAAATAAAACCACATTGTTTATGTGAGTCTTCTTGGGTGATTTTGATGTGGGTGCTATGTGGAATGTACTTTAAGAGACACTATTCTAAGACCATAGAGATAGGACAGAGGGTAAAGCATTCATTTTGCTTGCAGCTGACATGGGTTCAATCCCTTACACCTCATATGGATACCTCAGGCCCACTAGGAGTGATTCCTGAGCACAGAGCAAGGAGTAATCCCTGCCTTAGCACCACCCTTGTGTGGAAAGGACTATTCTAGATCAAACTTATTCACCACTCTAAATGTCAGAGCAAAGCTCAGCATTGAAAGCAAGAAGGAAAACTAATGTTGAAGCATAAAAAGTATCACTAAAGCGAAAATGAGGCCCAAATCAGTATTAATAGAAAATATATTTTATGACAAGAAACTATTAAAAATAATCAGATGAGTTCCAGAATCAGTCCGAATGAAGTTTTGAAATCTTCATAACTTTCGCATTCATCCTCTGAAATCTGGCCTTTCTTGTTTTTGAGTAATTGAAAGTAGTCACAGGTAAAGGAAAAAAAAATAGAACTGAAATGGGAAGGATGCATACATCAAGAAAATGAAATTTACAAGTGATCAGGATCCTCGCTGAGCAGGAAACTAAGAGTTTCAGCAGAAGAAAATAAGCAGGAAACTAAATTGATGCAAGATTTTTTGCTCCCAAATAAAGCAGCGGTCTGCCTCAGGCCCAGGTCACTTTCCTGGCTGGTTTTGAAACAGGAACCAATCTCAGTACTGCTAGACAAGGTCCTGCAGGTGGAAGCAGGTAATTGGAAGCAGCTGGTCCAGGTGAAGAGCATGAGATCAGGGAACACAAGCCATTTTGGTGTTGTTTTGTTTTGCCTCATAGAAGCAAAAAGCGCCCCTTTTGTGAGAAGCAAAATAATAATCAATATATTCTAGTAATTTATACATATCACACTGCTTTTTTTTACGTAAATGTCGTTTCTAAAATATCTGGGAAATATGCCAAAGTGCTTTAAATAGCCTCACTGTACACATCCTTACATTTTGTGTGAACTCTATAAAACACTTGGCCAAGACAAAGCAAAATACAATTGACATATCCACACTGTACCTGACACAAAAGCCAAATGTTATGTGCACCAAGTGGTCACTTTGCAGTATGTCTATCCAAATTACAAATTAAAAGGGAAAAATGTTTTGCAAAAATGAATAGTAATTGCTTTGTGGGAAAACCTATACATGTTTCTTAAATTTGCAGTGGTAGTACAGCAGTAATGAGTTGCTTTAGTGACTTTTCTCTGGTAACTCCATCTCTTTTTACATGACTTTACTTTTGGTAGAGCAATATTTTGAAACAAAATTATCTCAAAGGTAAATTAGTGGGCTCATTTTCTTAGCTTTATAAATTGAACCATTTAGTTCTTCTCAATTCCTTAATCATCTGAATTTCACTAAGCAGTTAAAAGTCATAGTTTCCTTCTGCCTAGAAATCACAAACCTAATAGGGTAACAAACACTTAATTTTCTCATTAATTAAGTGAAGGAGGAACTTTAGTGTCATTTCCAATGTCTCTGGGCCGACTTAAAGAGGAATGTAATTTAAGATACATGTTAAATGTGGGAACATAATCTAAGATAAATGTTCACCAGACTCATTAAAGGGAGTTTGGAGGGATGTTTCTGAAAAGAAGTAGTAGAAAAAGACAGTATGATGTTTCTTAAGGCAGTTCCAAAGGCATGGGAGAAGTAAAGCAAGTTACCTGGAGCTTCCTTAAAACATACTAGAAAATAAATTTTATTATTTAAAATGACATCCACTGCCATTGCTACTGCCCTCCCGTTGTTCATCGATTTGCTCCAGCAGGCCCAGTAACGTCTCCATTGTGAGACTTGTTGTTACTGTGTTTGGCATGTCGAATATGTCATGGGTAGCTTGCCAGGCTTTGCCATGCAGGCGAGATAACTTTTAGTAGCTTGCTGTGCTCTCTGAGAGGCGCAGAGGAATTGAACCTGGGTTAATCGGGTCGGCCGCATGCAAGGCAAATGGCCCTACCACTGTGTTATCGCTCCAGCTAAAATAACATAAAGCCTAGAATTTTGACCCAGGCTCTGGTGTTATATACAAGTTTCAGAAAGTTAAGAGGAAAGGAGAGAATTATGAAGATATTTTGAGCTGAGGATGGACAAGTCTATTTGAGGAACTTGGAGTCAGCCAGTTTGATAGGAGGCTTCAACAAAGGGTGATGAAGAATCTAGGTTATGAAGAGACAAGAATATAAAATAAAGGATTTTGGAATTTATACACTAGGTCGGGAAAAGACAAAAGTTATGGGAGGAGATGAAATTAATATTTCCTTCAGAAATTTAGAAGTATTTTTGGCTGGCTGGAAAACAGGCATAAATGCAGGGAGCTCTCCCTGGTAGATGGAAAGTATATTGGTATTAGGAATATTGGACATAGTAGAGTTTCTGCCAAGTTCAGGATAGTGGTGCCACAACAAATAAGAGAATGGGAAACAACTAGAGGAGATAAATATGAATTTTCTTCGAACAATTTTGAGATGATAAAGCATTCAACTGAGCACTCATGGTTTGCATTGCGGCTTGAAAATGATTCCAAAAAGATACATTCTCCATCCTTTAGAAGCTTACAGTTTAGGGCCAGAGTACAGCATGCATGGTACTTGCCTTGCACACAGCCAACCCAGGTTCAATCGCTGGCACTGCATATGGTCCCCCGAACCCTACCAAGGTGATTCCTGAGCTCAGAGCTAGGAGTAACTCCAAGTACTTCATGTGTATCCAAAACCCCAAACAGATTTTAAAAATAAAAAAATTTCATGGATTAGTGGGAAGAAATCGCCACGAGCACAAACACTGTAGAAAAAGGTAACCTGAGAAAATTTTAGAATTTTCAAGAAAACAAAATAATTCAGAAACTTTGGGAGAGAATAATGAAGGACTGGCTTGAAATATACATAGAAAGAACAGAAAGACCTTGAATAAGCTGTATTCATTCATCATTCATGCATACAGCTGAAATTTATTGAGCATCTACCGAAACACACCTGGTGCTGTGCTTTGCATTAGACATGGTGATAAGAAACAGTATCACCATAAGAGAAAAGAACTGAGAATTACAGTCAGTGTAAAGGACATGTAATCCCATGTGGATGGAACAAAGTGGGATGGTGAGAGTTGATGAAATAAAGAGGATGAAGACCAGCTAGACAAATGGGGAAACTAGATCATGTCATTCTCTAAATGATAGGGAACTATAAATTTTAGAGGAAATCAAAATCTGGATGTCACTGTTGAACCCACTGTAGATCTATATTGGTAGAAAGGTAACTAAAGTTCAAGTTTAAATGTACTTTAACAGAAATACTGTACATGGAGGTAGGTGTTAGATAACTGTCCAAATGGTGGTTTCAGCTAATCAGAGGAACTCTATGGGGCTGGTGAGTTTGAGTGCCAAAACAGGACCAAGATCTGAAACTGCATCTAGTTGAATACCTTTCAGGCATTATAGAACCCATTTTCTCTTCAAAACAACCTATCAAGTTGATATCAGTATTAAACCCTTTTTATAGATGAAGCAATGGTATCAAAGTAAGCAACTTGTCCAAGGTCACAGAGCTAATGAGTATCAGAGACAGGATTTGAACCGAGACAGGCGGACTCCAATACCTCCAGATTACAAAGACAACTCAGACAGAAAAGACCTAGGATAATTAATATCAAAGGACTTGAAAGTTATCATGGCAAAATTAAGTGCTTATGAAAACCAAGCAAGTTATGTAAATGCCAAGGTCCTGTGGTGAGGATGTTCTAATGGGACAGTTACAACCCCCTCTATATCTTGACATGGAAGAATGTGAATTTAGCAACACAAGTTTTTATAAGTAGCAATGAAATCTGAAAGGAAAAAATCCAACAGCTTTTATATGTATTCCCCCAATTTTTAAATATTGGACAGTTATTTGGATTGTTGTATTGGACCATATTATGTGATAGATCAATATGGAAAATTCACCTGCTCCCTAATTAAAACCTATTGTGACCAGGAAAATCATGTGAATTTATACTAAAACTCTTTGAAATTCATAACATGCATTACAGATTTGTTAGGGTAGTTTCTTTCTTTTTTGTTGCAATGGAAAAAAAACTGGAAGAAAATTTAAATGTAAATCATTTACTACAGATTTAACTTTTAAGAGAAAATTCATACCTACATGTCTAACACATTTCAGCAAGCAAAAATAGAAAATCAGGTATTTATTATTTTTATATAATCAATGGGTGAAAATGCTTGTTGCTGCCTTAGACTATTCAGAGAATTTGACTGTTTATATAATTC
Organism: Sorex fumeus; assembly: GCF_029834395.1. Classification (NCBI taxonomy): domain Eukaryota; kingdom Metazoa; phylum Chordata; class Mammalia; order Eulipotyphla; family Soricidae; genus Sorex; species Sorex fumeus. The sequence continues at coordinate 65,856,487 of NW_026606059.1, forward strand.
CAGTGAGTCTAAATACAATATTTGAAGTCAGTCCTTCGAGTGTTTCTAAATATCCGCATGCATTGCATCATGTAGACTAAATAATAAACTTCAGTACAATTGGTTTTGCTCAGTTTCACCAGAAAATTTAAAATATTAGTGTGATCCTATAAGTTGATTTCTAGACTTTATGAGCCTGTGGTGAAAAACCTCTGCATTTATGAAGAACATGAATAATAAAGAGTCATAAAGTTTTGCTAGTTCTTCAGAGGGAATAACATCAAAAATTGAGAAAAGCCATGGGCTGCTATCAACCTCAAAACACACATGTACATACACATACCACGTACACACACACACACACACACACACACACATAAACACACTCACATGTTTGGTCAGGAGAAAGAAGCCCAGTTCACCAAAAAAAGAAGGATAATGAGGCCATTTTTCATTATTTTCCCTGTGGATTTTAAAATAGTTACCTCATAAAGTAAATAGTTTAAGTTTCCACATTACTTTTGCCTTTAATCTGTGCCTGAGATGCAAATAACTGACTGGAGAATTTTAGACTCCCAAAGGCTTCTACGGAGGCAGATATATTTTAAAAAATTAGCATCCAAGGAAAGTGTGATTTCTCACTAAAACCTAAGCTTCCAAGATATGGTAGTTGATTGAGGGAAGATGCTTTGTTACAATAAATATACATACAAGCAGATCTCTTTTCATCGTCATTGTTCAGGTCTATTCTGCTGCACCCGGTCTTGTTTTCACAGTGATAATTCTGTATGATACACTTGGTTAAAATTTGAACACTAAAAAGTTAGACCAAACTGCTTTTAATGTGAACATCTCAGCCGGGGAGTAAGGTATAGGCTTTTATAAAATTAAAAACCCATGAGCTAAAATTAGAAATCATTTGTTGTCTTCTTTGTTAAGAGGCAACTGAATTAACTGAGCTATCTAACTAATAAACAGGAATAGTCCACCTTGGTGAAGCTCTAATTACAGCCTCTGAACATTTCAGTAAGTTTACAGCTTAAAACATCTGAGTGATTCTGCCTTTTGAAAGCCATGTGAAGTTAGAAAGGCGGTCTAATTAAAACAAATCTTGGATAAACCACTTCACGGAGATAGAAGTTTGATGGTTGGATATATCAAAAATTGTTACCAGATGTTGAGTAGAGGCCTTAACAGTTTAAAGATCATGAGGGTTTTTTTTTTTCTTAACAAAGCAAAAATATTCTAATTGAAGTTGTCAGCAGGAGTGAGGCTAATATGCCTGTATTTGATTAAATAATAGTTTATTTAACATTCAGTGTGGCCCAGAATTGGCCAAGACAACAGTCAGAAAACATTTTAGCCAGAAGACTTCAAATGAAAAACTCAGCACGCTTACAAGTACTATCTTAGGTACCTCTCGGGCACCGAGGTTTGATTATTCCCATTTTCACCAGATTGTCTCCCTGTCTTCTACCAACCCTGCTCTGTTGCAGTGAAGACAATGAAGTCTTGAATATAATTTTGTAATTTTTTTCAAAACAGAAGAGTTAGCGGAGCAGTATGAACCTCTTCAAAGCCTTACTGCTGGAACCTTGGAAGGCAAACATCATGTCTCTTTCTATTATAAGAAGAAAAAAAAAGTCAACATCTCTATTTGTAGGAGTTCTGTATTGTTGGAGACTGCTGTTTGGACTCTCCCCTAGCTAGAGGCTTAGCTGTCCAATGCAGGAGAGTGTAAGATTCCTAGGATCCTGTTACAACTTACAGGCACCTTTTCTTGATTACCTGATAGCACTAACTACTTCCTTCCCCTCTGGTGGACAGCTGTGTGCTGCTCTCAGAAAAAGCCTAAGAATGTCCTTCTTGGAAGAATGGGGAGGCTTGCTTTATCACTAGAGTCCTTCCTTAGAATCTCTCCTGTTCTCCAGCCCACACTTAGTTTTACCCCCGTGGAACAGTGCCGCAATAACTTGATTTTTTTTCTCCAGCACGCAATTTCTCAACCTGATTTGACAAATTTTAAGAAAATTCTCCACCTAGAATACTGGAGCACAGAGGCATTTAAAATAAAGTTAAGAAGAAAGAAAAGAGAGAGAAAGAAAGAAAGAAAGAAAGAAAGAAAGAAAGAAAGAAAGAAAGAGCAATTTTCCACATAGTGGCCAATTCCTGAGCTATCATTTGCTCTCCGTACACAGAGGTCTGGATTTTAAAAGTAAATTGCATCTTACTCTGTGGCAATTATGAGAAGAGAAGTACACTAGAGGGTCATTAATCATTTAAACATTCAAATAAAACTAAATGTTTCTTTTCAGATCTAAAGTGCAGCCCATAACACAATTGAAATAACATTAATGGGGGAAGAGAATGAAAAGACAGAAAACAGCTGTTGCTTCCCGCTGCAAGTGTGCAGAGCCGACTCAGAGCGCGATACTGTATCTAGTGGGGAGAGCATTTTGCTGGATTCACTTTGCTCTCTACCGTCTTGCGCTTTAAAGGAAGTTGGGGTGGATGTTCTTACATGTCATAACACACTGCATTTCTGGACATTCAGCAGAAGGGGCTAACGGCTGCAAAGTTTAGTTTTACAGCTGTTGCCGAGTAGTGTTTAAAAGTTGCTTGTTCGCTGCAAAGTGCTAATAATAACGTAAACAGGGTACGAAGTGTCCCTCATGGCTAATCAGGAAAAAATGATGCCCTTGAAATCTCACTTTTCTTGTCACTCGCATGAATTTCAGTTTTACCAGTGATTTACTTGAAAAACAAACTTTGTGGGAACCTGAAGAACATGGCATGGTGAGCCAAATTGGACGTAGAGGATAGTCAGGAAAATAACTTACAGGCCAATTGCAAAGCTAATGACTCCATCGTGTCATTGCTCTGTTTGTCTTTACCATTTTAACAAGTTTACTATTTTAACAAGTTTAGTTTCTTCCCATTTGATGCTCTTTAGAACTCTCCACACTGTAATGTGATTTTTCACTTTCATGTTTCTTTCATGTGTTCCCGTTTATTTTGTGAGTGTCATTACATATGGCAGTGCAGAAATTCTACTCTTCTTTTAAGATTTTGGGTTTTTTTTAAAAAAAAAAAAAAGAAAAGAAAAATGGTGAAAGAACTCATTATCTTGTCTAATAAAAAAATAGCAAAACAGCCTATAGCCCCGCCCCCCCCACCCCACACCAGATCTCCAGAATCACCATCATTTGTACTTGTAACTTCACAATACCAGGTAGTGAAAATCAGAACCCCACTCTTTGACTCGCTTTGACCTATCCCCAGGCCTCCGGAGTGAAGAGCCTCTTTCTGATTTACAGAAAATACTTATTATAGCTGGTAATGTTCTTAGCACCTGTATTCAACTCATTGCTTTGTGAACAAAGTCTACCTAAATAAACACACAAATCCTAGCTCCCTGTGCAAATGAGGCCATTTGAAACTCTCCCCAGCCTTAAGTAACAACCAAAGACAAACCTAGAAAAAGTGATTTGCATTTGACAATTTTTTCTACCTTTTTTGTTAGAAGAATGGAATGGCCATTCATTCATCCCTGTTCTTCCTATCTTACAATTATGTGTTGTGTTAGATTAGATCAGTCACCAGTCCTGGTCTCTCTGGATTGTGTTTTAGTAACTACCTAAATGATCTTGGAGTGTGGGCTTTTATTGCATAATACAGCTTGATTTGTTTTTAGAATCACCAAGATGTAATGCCTATGACTTAAATCCTCTGAATATGCTAAATGAAGGAAAGCAAAAAAAAAGAGAGAGAGAGAGAGAGAGAGAGAGAGAGAGAGAGAGAAAAGGATAGTAGAAGGGAGAGAGATAGCAAAGTGGGGAGGGAGAAATAGCGCGTACATCTCAAAGCGAGGTGAATTAACTCCACAATCATACAGAAAAGAATGTACTATTTTTGGACTCCTAGAGCTGGAAGAGACCATGGAACTCATTTATAATATCCTCATCTCACTTCTTGTATAATTGCGTCAGGGAGGAAGGAGCCATTCAATTGATCACCTGTTCTGTCTCAGACATATAACAACAATTAGTGTGTATCACATTCAAAACCTTTTCAACAACTGATCACTTACTAACATTTTTTGACTGAAGTACCACCTAGTGAATTGCTTTATTGGAACATTCATCAGGTCTTTCTGTAGATGACTTTTCTGATGGCTGGTGTGCAGTTTGATAAAGCTGTGTCTTTTAGAAAGATGTGTCCATAGTGTTACAGCTGAACATGGGGCAGAAAACTGGGGAATGGTGTCAAATATTATGAATGAGTTAATGAATTACAGATAAATGTCACCTGATTGTCACGTTTAAGGTAATAGCTTATGTAATCCTGTGCATGTCAGAATTCTCAGTGTTAGATTTATATGTGCTTGGCAATAAGTCACCCTTGTCTTGGTTCCAAATTTTTAGAATTTAGCTTGCTATAATTTAGATATAGAAAAAAAAATTCCATGGTGGGTATTGGCCGTGATCCTTTTATAAAAATACTTTAAAAGTTCACTTGATGGATTATAAGATACTTTCAGTTTATAAGGGGAAAATGAAACTCATGAGTCGACTTGGCTTTAAAAATAATATAGAAACCAACCTTTTGTTCTACTTTGAGTTATAACCCAGACAAACTTGAAGCATGCCAAGTGATGTAGAAACCATAGAAATTTCTTCAGGAATTCAGGAAGAGAATAGAAGTTTTGGAAGTTGATAGTCTCTAACAGTGTGAATAGAATCTAAGATTAGATATAGTACATGAAGAAGTACCTGGGGTCAGAGAGTGCAGGAATTAAGACACTAGCCCTGCACACAGCTTATCCCGTTGATCTATTACACTGCACATGGACCCTAACAACCACCAGGAGGGATCCCTGAAAACTTACTCCTGAAAAGCCATGAGTGAGCCTTGAGTATAGCTGAGTGGCCCTAAAACCAAAAGATACTAAGTTAAAGTATTGGTTTTTTCCCATCCAGATTAGCTATTCATACGAAAGAAGCTAAGCCTTCTTCATGTGGTGATTCAGCATTTCTGCAAGCTCTGGATGATATTGCTGTCATTTATGTTCCTGATGGGTATCATTCGGAACAGGAGTTCTATGTTCAATACTTACTTTGACATTCAACAGAGGATAGTAGCTTCAGGCCTACAGAGAGTCTGATGTTACCTTTATCATCACTGTGGAAACTGAAGCCCTCTGTTGGTCTTTTAAGTAGACAGATAGACCTTCAGGAAAGTTCTCAGGGGAGCTGGCCACAAGGGCTTGCTTTTGTGAGCTTTCCAAACATATCCTGTATTTTCATTGTGAACTAAGGAAATGGCATTGATTGAATCTAAGAGTTGACCATGGCACCTGGCCTGGGGGCATCCCTGCTGTTTGTGCCAGTAAGGTTTTGCCAAGTTCCAAACAGACTCCGCAACAGCTGAGTGACCATTATTCCACTTCCTTGCAGTGTGACCTTTCTAGAAAAAAAAAAAAGATAATAGCATGGATCAGTTTTGTCAAAACAGTTACATGAGAAGTGTGGATAATGATGAGCTCTTTCAAGGATTATTCAAACCAAAAAGATGCTAGATGGCATGGGAAGATTGCTGAAATGTGATTAACAAGACTGTCAGCACAGCTGTTCTGCTTGCTAAATGATTTCTTTCGCATAGGTCATATACGGACTTTCATATATTTGAAGAAGGAAAGTCATTTTTTAAAGTTTTATCTCATTTCGAATTCCCAATTCTCTCTTGAGAATCCACACTTCCATCACTTTCAGATCATCTCGTTCAGCAAAAGCTATTTTTTTGTCCTAGACACAGTAATAAGTTATTTGCCTTACAATTTTCTAACTTAAACTGGATGCTTCTTAGAAATACTGACTGAACTTCAGGACCCATCTCAGACCTACTTAGGGAAAACTGTTTTGACAAGATAACCAGGTAATTTGTATAGTTCCTATTAAAGTCTGAAAAGTGTCACAGATCTAAGCGAATCCAGCATTTCATTCTGTGTCCCATGCAAGGGATGGGGAGGCCTTATGGAACAGGATATCCCTGTACAGGATGATGGCCATACAAAACAGGGACATTACCCAGGTATTAACCTGACTGAGAATGTTGGGTTTAACTGTGGACAAAGCAGGCTCTGTAATCCAAACTGTAATCCAAACAAATTGTTCAAACTGAGTCTACGGTGATAGGCAAGAACCATTTTACCCTCCACATAGATGTGAACAAGACTGTTTCAAGCACAGAGCAAATGTATGCCAAAGGTTGAGAGAAAGCATGTTCTTATGAAGTCATGTAAATTCTGGTTCAAGTGTGCCTAAAGTCAGAGTCTTTCTGTTTTCCAGTTGCATGAATCACTAGTTTGGCTTTTGTTGTCTGCTATAAGCACTATAGCACTATCCTCCCGTTGTTCATCAATTTGCTCAAGTGGGCACCAGTAACGTCTCCTTTGTGAGACTTGTTGTAACTGTTTTTGGCATATCGAATACACCATGGGTAGTGTGGGCGGGATACTCTCGGTAGCTTGCCAGACTCTCCTAGAGGGCAGAGGACTTGAACTCAGGTCGGCCACGTGCAAGGCAAACGCCCTACCCACTGTGCATCACCCCAGCCCCTGCTATAAGCAACTGAAAAATAAAAACATACAATAATGAGTAATGGTTCAGAACTTATTTGAGTCCTACCATCTTCTTCCCATGGCCTCAACAGTTGAATGTGTGTATGTGTGTTTTAGTTTTTTATTTGATGTAATGTAGAAGCATAGGAATCATCAAAATTCTAGGCTGGAGACATGTCTACTTTCTTGCGTGGTTCTCTTAATTGCTCCGTGTGTGTTTACCTTACCTCCCCTCAAAATTATAAACACTTCAAAGACACTGAACTTTTCTTACATGAGGTGATAATTTAAAGTAATAAGACGTTTATAAATAAACATACCAGAACTTATACCAAGTGAGTGTAGACTTTCAAAACCACCACCTAAGGAAGCTGCCAATTTATTTGGGTTTTGCTGACTGTGGGGAGAATATTGTTGTAAGTCTTTAGAATAATGTCCAGCATGAATTTTAGAGCCAGGGGATCAGAAATGAGGTTTGTTCCTCTGAGTTGAAGTGTTCTGAATGATTATGTATTAATTGCATAGTTGTCATTCAGGGTAAAATATCTGATGATGTAACTAGCCAATCATTGAGATCATAGTGCCAAAATGGGTCATTCTAGACTCGAAACAGTGTTCTCTCCAAAATCAGCAAAACCTGGGGCTCTTGTATATAACATGCACCCTAAGCCCTTCTGAGCACTCGCAGGGATCAGCCTGCATTGTGGCCCTCCAGTTTCTGTTCCTGTACTGGGTGTGCTTCTGATTCAGGGTCCATCCGTGGCTGTGAATTTTAACATGACCTCAATGATATCTGCCATCACCTTTACTCTTGAGTTCATCTCTTCGCTTCCAAAAAATCAGATGAGTTCTCCAGACAAGGAAATTTTTTTTTTATCACTTAGAGAACTTGGAGACTTGGAGACCTGTCATCATTGCATAGTAGAAGTGACTGGTGGTGATACTCAAACATAATAGATTGCCAAACTGTAGTCAATGTATAAACAAGGTAATATTTCATATCTTCAGTGTGTTGCACAGTGACTTGAAGTTTCTGATTTTGTGGCAACCAGAGAGGTTTTATTTTTAGTTCAAAAGAACAAAGGATGCAGAGCTTATAGAACAGTGGGTCCTAAAGAAGAAAATCCTTCTTCTATTGATTAAATAGCAGGCATTTCACTTGTAAGGATTGGGGACTTTTTTGTTTTGTTTTGTTTTTTCTTTCCTGTCTGTTACTTGTGCAAGCCAAGAAGATTTCAACAGGTAATAAACTTTCAAAGAAATAGAGGGGTGGAGAAGGCTGTGCATTGCTTACTAAGGAAAATCTAAATCAACTTAGAAGGACACCCAAGAAAACCAATGTTTATGACTTGAAACAAAACAAGTGTAATCGTAATAGAAAATTGCCCCATATTGCTAACTTAAAATTATAAGATACCTAGCAATAAAAGCAAGTCACATATTTATAAACTAAAATGTTTTTTTCCAGATTAATATGTTTTAGGAGTTTTCATTACAAAACAGAGATACTGTATATCTTAATAATCTGGTATAAATGGCTTTGTTATACTGATGAAGCTAACTGCTAACATTCAGAGATTATATTACAATATCAAATTACATAGTGAGATAAAGTAATGGATAACTTTCAGAAATCCCTCTGCTTTGGGTGAACATTGTTTTCAGTTTGTTTTGAAATATGAATTTTAGAACTGTAAGTAGAAGACCAAATGTTTTAGTAGTTTTATTATAGTTCAGACTCATTTTTTCCTTAAGTTAAAATAAACCCTTTAGAATCACACATGTAAAATATATGTATGTGTAGATACAGATACCCAGAGGGGAATCTGAATATGTGTCTCCTGGGAGAATACTATGCTCTGTGTGGACATTGTGTATGCTAATCATCGACAGCAATAGGAGACTGTTACAATAATAATTTTTAAATAATCTTAAACCTACTCAAGTTAAAAAGATTCTGACAGCATGCGCTTTAAACAACTGCCCTAAGCAAAATAGACACTGCTTTCTTTTAGAGTTGAAAAGGAGGAAGGTAACAATTATCCCTGAGACACTAAAAAAGTATTGTCTCACTTATTTTTTTTCTTAATGCCTCCAGCCTTCGTAAAGGAACCCTGAGCTTGTTATATGTGAGACAATAGTGGAAGATAAGAAGCAGCAATGAGACAAACAGATAACTTATTAAAAATTGTAATCAATATTAAGAATAGGTTTTTCTTATGTGCTGTTGTTATTTGTCTGAACTGCTTTCTTGAATTTTAAATCTTGAAACCTTATGGACTCAAAAAATTAGACAAAATTCTAAGGTAATTAACCTCTGTAAGATTAAGTGATACAGAACGGAGTAGAAAGGGAATATTTATAAATATAGAGAACCTTATATGCTTAAACTATAATTATATTAAAATATAAAAATCAACATTCAGTTTATATAGAGTTACAAGTTTAACTACAAAGTTTTAGCTATAAATCTTTAAGGGAATTTTCTGAGTACTATTAATATTCTGATTGCATCAAAGTATTTAATTGCTACATAAAATATAATCTGTAGAACATTTTAACATAAATTAAAATTCTCAGTACCCATAAGTTAATTGGCCTGGCAAGACACTTAGAAAAAGAAATTCCTGACATTTTCATTATATAATATGTAGTCAAATTCTCTCAACATAAAACCTGAACAGAGACTGTTAAACAGAATTCAAACATGTTACAATTTTTAGTGCATCACTCTCAGCATTTGGGTATTTGAAAATCAAAATATTTAAGTTAGTTTCTATTTAGAAAGTGGATTTTAATAAGCATAATCCTTATTAATGAATTCAGCTCATGGTGATGTATTCACTTTCTCTCCACATTATTTAACTGGCCGTAAATGTTTCAATGATTTGGTGTTTTTCTCTGTGTTTTATTTAATTCTCTCAGATAGGGCTTCACAACTTTTTCCCATTTCTGATTCCTTCCTCCCCCACCATTACCAAAGAACACTCGTGCTTTGGTAAGTCAGTCTGTTTTCTTGCTTTAAAAAAAAAAAAAAAGTCAAGTTCACGAAAGAATAGCACAGCTGTTCAGGATGTCATATCTTATAAAACAAATCTATTAAGGAGGTCAGATCTTGTGAAGGGTCAAGTTAATGATATAAGTGGAATAATTTGGTCATTTTCTGAAATTTGTAAACCTACAAACATAAAAGCCTTCCATTGGGCAGACTAATTAGCTAAACCTATGGTGATTTTTTTTCTCTAAAAGTTACGAGTTCTGTGACTAAGGCACATTTTCTGTTACCAAATATTTTTCCAACATGAATCGCTTTAAATTTTAATCTGTTACTGATCAACCTATTCTATTTATTTTTGAAATCTTGTATTATTTTTAATAAAGATGACTATTCTGGTTAAGAAAGATACACATGAACAAACACATTAAATAAAAGAAATAAAATCATGAAAGGTGTAGAATAGTAATTAAGATATATCAGACCTGTCCACTTAACATTTTGTTAGGTGTACATAACTGTTTGGAGCATGCGGTAACTGCAGAATTTTTTAAATCTTGTATAAATTATTAACTATTCGTTAAATCTGCCTGCCTGTTTCCTGTTTCTTTGATTCACTGATTTTTGTTACTGCACTTTGAACATGTGGTCTTTTCAGAACTCTTTTATCTTTTAGTCTAGATAGATAGAACTTTTTTGTTTGTTTTTGTTTGGAAACCACACCCAACTCTGCTCAGAGAAAGAAAGAAAGAAACCAGTGACTCTCAGCTTAGGGATCACTCTCAGTGGTGCCCAGAAGTTTGGGGTTAGGATCAAACCTTAGTTGGCTGATAAGCAAACACCTTACCTGCTGTACCATTTCTCCAGGCCTGATAATTGGAACCTTTTAAATTGAGACCACATAGAACTTCTCTTTCTAAAGAAAAGATATTTTAAAACCCAAACCTATCACCGTGTTTCATTGTTTAAAATTTATTTTATTTTTTATTATAAACAGGACAATCTTGAGCCTTCTAAATTTGCCTTTTCAAAAAAAAAAAAGATTGATGTGTTTTTTAAGTAACTTTTTTTTATAGGAAAGGTGCATGTACATGTGTATGTTTGTATTTTGATGTATCTTTGTGTGTGTGTGTGTAAATTTATAAGCATGTACATATATAAAATAAAAGGTGTCAACTCCAGATCTTTGGTTGTAGATAGAAATTTACAGCCCACATCCAAGTAATTCTTATGTAAATAAGTCTATGACATGATCTATATAAACCTAAGTGAATCCACTTTATGTAATTATGAATTAAGTACCCATTGGCATATTTTCTGTTAAAATATGATTTATCTACAAAATTATTGTGTGTAGGTTTCTAAGTCCTATTTATATAAAATGAAATCAGTTGGCTTTAATTCTGAATTATATCAATCTCAGCATATTTTATTATAATGTGTATAGTCTATGTGGTAATATTACATGGAAAGAAAACTTCTAAAGCTAAAACCAATAGTATGCATAGTAGTACTGATCCTATTTCTTTATATTCCTAAATTCTTGAAAATTCCAAGGACCACTGTTCCCTTCCCAAATTTCTTGTTTAGCTCTTTGGTTAAGAAGTACTTACTTTAGATAGACTTACGATTCTTACAAAAGTGAGCAAGTCACTACAAAACTTTTATGAAATTTAATACTTAAATCTCTTCTGGAACACAAATTTAAAAAGAATATAAGAGACAAAGAGGAAGAGGAGAAGGCGTGGGAGGATGGAGAGAGAAATAGATCTTATTTTCAAGTGTGTAATTCATGTGGATAAACTTTAAGATAGTTACCCATATCTAAGTTTCACTATGTATAGTTTTTCATGTTTAAAAAAGTGATATTCCTTGCATAATTTTATATAAATCTTAACTATTTTAATTACATATATACATACTAAAAGCTTATTCAGATTTTTAAATATTTTCAAATATCTGGTATCTACTGATACCTGAAATCTATAATATCTTTGGAAAGAAAGAAAGAAGTAGTAGTGTGTGTATCTGATACATGTCAAGCTTGGAACTTGGTTTTCTCCTGTATTTAATTGTACACCTATACAATGAGTGTATATATAAATGAAAACAACTCTAGATGGTAACAAAAATGAATCTCCAAAATGAAGGTACTGTCTTACTTTCCACCTATTAAAAACAATAATTATTAAGCTGGTATAATACACTCTCCTAGGTACTGTAATACTTAATTTCTTTCAGTATTTTGTAGTCGGCTTTTTTTTCCTAGTCATTTGATCTTTTTATATTTATTCTCAGTTTTCCAGGAAAGTAAAGAAGTTTGTTCTGCTTAATCAAACATCACTGGTATTTTAGTCCCACTTATAAAATATAAGGTTGCTTTAATGGAAATAGAGGCAACTGACTATTTATTCAATATTTTTGTTAAAAATGTTTGATGAATTTGTGTATCATACACACAAACCCATATACACAAATGACCACAAGCCAATATGTTTCACCTTTTCTAGTTCTGAAAATTGCTTCAGAACTTAAGCAAAGACTCTCTTCTGCCATATCATCTAAATATGGTACAAAATTTATCAGTTTTCTTCTAGCTTTACAAAAGGGAAGCCATTTTCACTTTAAAGCTTACTTGTATTATGGCTATCATTTATCTTTCATGTAGTACTTCAAGTTCAACTTATGTATAAATGTGGATATATATTTTCTGAATGTCAGTGGTCACCTTTTTTTCTGGTATATGTCGGTTAAGTTATTCTGTATATAATTAAGTGCCTGCTAACTACAGTGCTCTGATACTACAAAGACTACAAGGAAAATAGGCCCTTTCTTCAGAAGTCTTAATTCCCTAGGGGGTCACTTGCATATTTAAATAATTAAAATCCAACATTTCAATCTCCTGTACTAAATGCCAAGAATGCAGAATTATTTGGCCATTTAAGACAATTCTATATATGAAAAGCAAAGTCAGGGTTGGCATTCTGATGTTTTGAATATGAAACTTACACACCGACGATAAAGTATCTCCTTTGCAAGAGTATTTTCCTGTAGGTTTTAGGTAAATTCAGAAGTGTGAAATAGTAAAGGAAGACAACTCACTCATTTTTTAAAATATGTTTTTCCTGTTACAGGTTTTCAGTTTCAGCTTTCCTGTGAATAGTGTTTTCAGATATTTTAAGAACTTGTTCATTGATGATATTTTCCCTTTTCAATTCATCGAATCCCACATAGGAAGAATAGCTGTTTCTTCCAGGCAGATTGGTTTTGGTTTTAAAAATTAATTCAGTGTACTTTTGTGCTCTAAATTATTTCCATGTTTTGCAGGGCTTATGAATGGTTTAATAATGCACTCGAGGGATAAAATATTGTCAGTAAATGAATATAAACCCGAGGCAGGGAGAAATAAGGTTTTAGAAAAATTAGTTGCAGTGTTATTTTTTCAGAGCTCCTTTCACGAAATAAAATCCGCAGCCCAAGAGTTTGGTGTCTGAATATGTATTTCCAAACCTCAGTATAGCCTTCCTGCTACTCTGCTCCATGCACAAAATGTCAGAGTAGGAAGTGCTTTTAATTGTTCTTTGTGGTAAAATTGACCGAGAGGTGGTCTCGAGTGTGTGATGCAGGGAGGCAGTTCTTAGCTTGGTATGTGATACCGTGTGATTAACAAACTCCAGATCACACACAGAACCATCTGAGAGAGGTTATTAAGTGCAGTTCCCTACCCAAGACGACGTATTGCCTTTGTGCTGATATGGTAGCACTGGAGAGAGAGTATATGAGTCCGTAGAAAAGTAGAGACAATCATTGCTTTCTTCTTGACCAGCTGCAGCCAGTTCCACTAATGGATGTGCAAGAGCAGAAACTGGCAGGGCAAGGTATGTGTTCGTTTTTACAGATGGTACTGCAGACAAGTTGGTAATGGAAAAGGAAGTCGCATACGTGAGCTATTTGGGGGGAGTGGGGCTGGCGGAGAGGACATCCTATTACAGTCCTTTCTGTGTCTTGACTGAGTGAGCTGCTTCACGAGCACTTTTTCCTGGTGAATATTTCTGTTGTGAGGAAATCGCATCATTTCTGTTTGATTCCAAATTCCAGGATGTCTCTTTTAAAAGAGTTTCTATTGAAACTTTAAATACTTAAAGTTTTTTTTTTTTAAAAAAAAGCTTTTTTTCCCCTTGCCTGTATAGTACCTCTATAAGAAAATTACCTGTTCATGTTTGGTGTTAGTTACTGTATGAACTATTATATGTGAACTGTGTTAGTTACTATATGAACTAACTACTAACTACTAAATGTGAACAGGGCATGATTTACTAGGCGCTTAAACATTAGAAAGATGTATATCAATATATGCGATGTATATGTCCTAAAAAAGTATCAGATGAGACTTAGTTGTAAAAAAAAAATCAATACTCAAGTCGGGTTTGTATTTGTTTTCCATAGGTTTTGATTGCCCTTTGTGGGTTTCAGAGACATATAGGATGAAATAGTGAGGATTGCCCCACTATGATTTTACCACAGTTTTAGTTTAAATTACATCTTTAGTATGGCATCTCTTGTATACATATATGATTCCCGATTCTTTTGATCTTCAATATATTTAGCTCTGTATTTCCATGAGTAGTTTTGATTGTGTTTAGGTGAAAATACGCAGCTGAAATTACCATCTTCCTGTTAGGTAGACTCCATGCTCTGACCAATCTCATTGGCCCTGTGTCCTCTCAATTTGCTAGCCTGTAAAATGTGTTCAGATTGAAGGATAACTAAGCCTTCCACAGTGAACTGGGAAGTGCATCCTACATGAGAGATACCCATATCAACTAATTGAAAAACATACTGTTGGGTAACTTAATTGGGCGGGGAGGGAAACAGTAATAAATATTTTCATATTTCCTGGATCTAAGTAATTTGGTAAAATACCCTCCTCTTTTTTTTTTTTTCAGAATTGGCAGTATTTCATCTTGAATATTAATGACGCCACAGATTGCAAAAGGTCTCCACTAGGGTACCTACCAAGATAGAGAATCTAGTGAATTGTGATCTGAACATATGTATTTACAGAATTTGATGAAACCCCAACACCCCCCTTTTCCTGCCCCATCTCCAACACATGCAAAAGAACACAGGGATCTCAGTGCCAACTCCCTCCCTTTTGACTGGCATTCAAGAAGCTCAGCCACTGGTGTCACTGATTTTCTGGTGTTAAGCAAAGGATTATTTCTCATACTATTTTCTTCTGTTTTGAAAAAATGGGATCCAAACAGATGTATTTTGCCATCCTCCTTCCTAACACTCCCTCTCCATCAGCTAAATGCTGTGTTCTCTGGCTATGACTGTATCTCCCAACCTCAAAACAGATCGTTGCCATATCTGATCAAGAATGAGTCATTTCTTTCTGCTACTTCAAAACTTTTGTAATTTCGATCAGCTGTTATATGGTGGTTTGAAGTGATAAGCTTTCTTCAAAGCCAAGCTATGGTGAAATATTTTTGGTAAAAACTCCCCAATCACCTCTTTAGTAATAGGCTTTGAAACTTAGTTAAGAATTGTGACTCCAGTGAGGGAGACATGGATTTGTGTCTTAGTCCTGCTATTTGGTAATTGGGTGAAGAAAATGTTTCTGTGCCTCAGTTTTCTCGTCTGTAGTGTGGGTTGACTAATAATAGTAAAAATCAGTCAGATCAGAGAAATAGTACAGGAGAAAGGGTGCTTGCCTAGCAGAGAGCTCACCCCAGTTCAGTGCCTGTTACCACCTATGGTTCCCTGAGCACTACCATTGTGGCTCAAAAATAAATATACAGACCAAAAAAAGTAAAAATAACCAGCACTAATAATACTTGCCTCTGGATCATTTGGGGGATGTCAGATATGAAACTAAGTCTGTAGTGTATTATCCTGAAAATTGTAAGTCTTTAATAAGTATTGGATATAAATTACTTTTTTAATTTGGGAGAATTAGGGGACCAAACCCAATGGTGATCCGAGGCTGCTTCTTGCTTGCTCAGGATCACTCCTGGCAGTGCTGTAGGAAATTATATATGGACACAGGGTGAGAACTGAGTTCAGTCACACATAAGGCAAGTGCATTTACCTCCATGATAGTGATTATTAAATGTGGGTCAGAATAGTAATCGAGAGTTTTACTGTGTGATAAAAATGATTTTAATAATACAATTGTGGGGGCCAGAGAGATATATAGGGTCAAGCCACTTGCCTTCCCTGTGCCTGAGCCAGTTCTGTTCCTAGCCCTGTATTCAGAGTAGAGTCAGGACTAGCACCTAAGCATCACCAGGTATGGTCTACAACAACCTCCCCCACCCCCGGAAATAAAACACACACACACCCCTGCATAAGCTGTGGGGCACATATGAGGACAGCCATTGGTCCATACCCGGATTTTGTACCCAATATCCCAAGAGCTCTGGAGTCTCGTCAGCTGCAGCTCTGGGGACCTGCAAATGCTGCTAGGAGAGCTGAGGTGACCCCCCAGCACCGCGGGACCCAAACAGCACTGTATCTCAGGCCCTAGCACTGAACTGCTCTCTGGGGATAGAGAGATTTCCTCCTCCCCCCACCCAGAGCCTCTGAGCACCGCTTGGGAGTCTCCCCCCCCCCCCCCCCATATAAAGAGTAAAATAAAACAAATACAATGGAATGGTTTTGTCTCAACTTACCAACGCGGATGTATAGATAACCCAAAGAAATAATGTTCTTTACTGGTGGATATAAGAACAATAATTTAAGATGAATCCAAACTGGGATCATAGATGTCAGAGATTCATAACCCTATGACAGATAGGCAGTGAGATCTATATGGAATCCTTGGATATATTTTGTGAATTGCACTCTTTGGAACAGTCTGAAGTTACTGATGAAACAGTTTGTATAATTTTTTTTCTGGGCAGAATCTCATACATTAATCAAGAGTTTGCGTAAGTTTCCATAGGGATCGTTGTTGTATATGTAAATGACTTGAGGGTGGTTATTTTTTCAGGGATCAGTTATTGTCACCAATAGGAAAATAACATCTGACTATTGTTAGATTTTTCTGTTTCTTTCAAAAATTAGCATCGCCACCTCTTACAAGGGCAGCCCTACATAGGTAATGCATAAAACTAACTGTATTCTTATCTTACAATCAGTGTTGTGAGGCTGAGTTTTTTGGACTGTGGGATTTTTCTACATTTGGTCTCTTTTATCAGCCAGATTTTATTTTTTTATTGTGATAAATTCCCATAATGTCTGGTACGTTATTGTTTCAGTTAAATGTTCAATAATTTTATGGAGACAATCAGTTCTTGTAATCTCATGCTGAACTTTGCTTAATAGGTACTAAAACTGTTTAACTGTTCCTCCAAAAAGCCCTTTCTCCTCTTATTTTCTGTGTCAGATCTTGGCACTGACACAGAAGAAATTCCCTGTAGAGCCACTCTCCAACTATTGTTCTAGCAGAAGAAAAGGTGAAAATGGATCCGTGGTGGCAGAAAAAGAAACAGTGAGAGATTTGAGTGGTTTGTTTGACAATAATGACTTTCACGTGGAATGAAAAAAGACAGTGCAGACATAAATTTTCAGCCACATCTTTAGCTGTCCAAGTGCATAGTCCTGTAAAGACAGCGCTTTCTTACAGAGAGAGCATCGTTTGAAACCCCACAAACTCTGGGTGTTTCTAAGCCTCTTCCTGGGAAGTCAGTCGTTTGTGGTATAAAAGTCGTTTTTGGTTTTTTGTTGTTGTTGTTGTTGTTTTAATTTACGGAACATGGGGTATGCCTGAGAATGAGCTGGGGATCCTTAGATCTGTATAGTGTGTTATATATCTATGCCATCCATTTTTGAGATGACGCAGATTTGAAAATGAGGCATAACATGAAGCTTGCGCCCAGCTTTGGGGAATCTTGATTTTTCTGCTCTCACAGCGAAGGGATCTCAAGTGAGGAAATGGGGCTACTTGTGGATGCACTCGCCTTTCCTGATCAGTGGGCCACTCCCATGCGTGACGTGTCAAGGGCATAAGTCTTGGGCCCATTTATACCTGGGTACAATATATAATTACTTGAGTATGTATTGCCTCACGTCCTGGAACAGAAGTTGTTCCATTGCTTCTAGCCAGGGATGTCAGTTTAGTTTACACTGGTCTCCATTATCATTGCTGATGTGTTGAGGAAGTGAATTTAATAAGCAGGGTAAACAGGTTTTGTTTCCAAACGCTGAGATAGGTGATTATAAGACTGGTGCTTGGCTGAACCTCGGAGAGTCTCTTCAGTTTTCTGGCAAGAACTCTGAGGGCAAAGAGGGCTGTTTGAAAGCAGGCATAGACTTGCTGTACAGCCCATTTCAACCGATTCTTCACAATTTTATTTGGAACAAAAGTCAGCCAAGATATTGTAACTGTTGCTTTCAGCTGGCAGAGTTCTTTCTTGCTCTTGCTAAATAATATTGACCAACATGTGCTACTGACAAAATTCTGACTGTTAATTTAACGGTGTTCAGGGAAGCCTCCGTGTATTCTAAGCGGCTTTAAGTGCTGCATTTTATATTTCCTATAGGATCTCCTAGTGTTTAGTTGGTAGCCAGTTTTGGAAGGGGAGTGAGAGGAGGAATGTGGCCGCTTGCATCTCTTAGGATGTAGCACTATAGCACTGTCCTCCCGTCGTTCATCGATTTGCTCGAGCCGGCCCAGTAACATCCATTGTGAGACTTGTTGTTACTGTGTTTGGCATATTGAATACGTCACGGGTAGCTTGCCAGGCTTTGCCGTGCAGGCGAGTCGGTAGGATGAATAATAGTAATAATGACTTGCATAATGGTCATCACTTATTCCGTGATTTTTTTTTGAATGTCAGCTACACATGGAAGTCTCAAAGACATTTTTTAATTAGTATCTACTCTTATGTTGGTTGATAAGGCAATGTTATTGAGAGGATGTTATTGGATGGTAAACATCAGCTTATTTCCCAAATGACTAGACACTTATCTGTTTCTATAAAGAAGCAGAGAGTCCATCCTCAGATTTTTTCGATAACTTTTTAGCCTTTCAATGAGACTTATTTATGGGAAATACTTTTGCTTCTTCAGGAAAGTTTCCACATAATTTACATGAATTAAACTGTCAGTGCTCACCAACAGTCTCAGTTTATGTCATGCTTACTTCAGACAGGCTATGATTTTAGCAGATTCCACTGGAAACTCTGAGAGATTAGAACCCCAGTCTGTCGTGGCATCACTGCACCCCATTCCTAGCACAGTGCCAGGCACAGAGTGGACTTTCAAACAGTTATTTCCAGAATTGAACGGAATTGAATTTACTACTGAAGTTTTATTACTTGCAAAACCATACCAGACGCTACTGTCATGGCCAAATGTGCATTTCCCCAAACGAAGTTCATGAAGGATTGATTCTTGATAGAATCAAATGGGCTCAGAAATTATTTAAAGAGTTAAAAATAGTTGAGGTCCATCCAAACTAACAGCAGGTATATCAAATTTCACATTGATTTGATTTAAAATGGCTAAGATATAAAACCATAAAAAATGTGAGTAAATACTCTGCCTATCAAGGGTTGTTATATAATTACATGGTTCCACCATGGTTCGTACTCATAGAAAACTATTATAAAGGATCATTTCTGCACAAATTCCTTCACCAAGGCTTAATATCTGGGAGGTGAATATCCATGTTTCTAAATGTTAAGCCTCTTGAATGAATAATTCAATCAAATTACCTTTTATTAATCACATGAAATCGGTTCTTTGTTAATAATGAAATTTGAAAACTTTTGATTGTTTTTGGCTAATCTTCAAATAATATAAAATATGTGATAAAAGCTGAACCAATTTAAAACATTTTTTTTCCTTAAAATCAACATCTGGGTTTACCAACAGATGTGCCAAGACTAAGCCATGAGTGATATATGTAACTGAGAGTTTAAGCCCCTAAAAGCAAAATGTGAATGGCATGAAAAAATAAAATAATGATACCATGAAGAAATTCATTGTGACTCTAAAAGCTAAAATTACATTTTTGTTTTTTGTGAGTGTTTTTTAGATAGCTAGTCTTCATACTTTCTGGTGCACGCCACAGCAGGAAAAAGACAATTATGTTGGATTTAAAGTGTACTTATATTAAAAGATGGGTGCGTCATTTTTTGTTTCAAATCCTGGCGTGCATGATAGTTCAAATTCATCACCTAAATTGCTGTTGTGAAAATCAGTATTGTGGTTATAATACATTTGAAATATGGAAAGGAAAGAAGCGGGCTGAAGAATTCTCAGAAATTCTCTCTGAAAAGTACTTGCTTGGCCAGCCACCCGGCTGGCCTCAAAGCAATGTTTCATACAGTGGACTTTTCCTATCCTCCTTTTTTTTCACCCAGGAAATTACCAGATGACAGAAATAATGTAGAGCCAACACAGGTATGACCTCACAGTGCTAGGCAATGCATTTATAGTTAAACATGCTATATTTAACTATAAATATATTAGTATGTCTGTATAGTATATTAGTATATATATTCTATATAATGTATATAGTATATAGTGTATACACACACACAGACACACACACAGAGTTCTTGAGTTGTTGGTTCAGATTTTTTTTTTTCCTGTAGAATTTTTTTACTTGAGCTGACTTTGATGCTGCTAGGATTTTCAGCTGAATTTCCTTCACTCCCACCTTGGGTATTGAACCCTTACACCGAGGGAGAAATTGCTCTTTTGAGAAGTCTCAGAATGCTGGGGAGGGTGTGTGCCTTTTGTAAGCTTTCCTTCAGCCTGCAGGAGTAATGATGGAATAAATACTACTCAATATGCCCCTCAGGTATGCCACCAGCTACTTACTCCTATCCTTTCCTCTCCCTGAAGTGCCCTTATTCTTATTGTCCTCCTTTCTCCTTGTACTGCATCAGGGAAGCTCAAATTACTATTCACTCCTAAAAGCAGCTTGTAGAAATAGGAGGAACCATTTTTATTAAACATACACATAGGGCACCAATGTGTGACTCTGGTGATGTATAAAAATCGAGTTAAGAGATTGCTTCTATCTGATCTTGTGTCCTCATGATCTAGTTTTAATCTGCTTCTCAGAACTAAGAGTGCAAATTCCAGCAGGGAAATGGCCATCATTAGCCACATCTGTCCAACTGAAGATAAATTTGACTGAGTGGAAAAAAAAATCTAAAGAGGCATTTAAACAATCTTGAAAAAAAATTTCAAAAGGAGTTGACTGCAAGTGATAAAAGTAATGACATGAGATGATTTTCCACCGTATCCATGTTTAGTCACTCGAGAGAAAGACCTCGGGTTAATTATTGAGACTTTGTTTTTGTTTTGAATTATTGTTAATTATTGAGATTATGTTTTAGATGACTGTCATGATTTCTGTCCTTAAACATAGCACAAAGGATAATTACAAAATATTTTAAAACTCTGTCATGTGCAATAAACTACGAAAGAGTTTTTTTCTTCTTTGACAAGGCCCAGCTTGATTTTAAAAGTGGGGGCAGGGGAGACCCTTTCCATCTTCTGTCAGCATTAGAATGCATCTCTACACTTAAGTAGACTAAAGATTTTTTTTTCCTTTTGTGTTGGGGCCAAAACCAGCAATGCTCAGGGGTTACTCCTGGTTCTGCACTCAGGAGTTAGTCCTGGCAGTGCTTGGGGGACCCTGTGGGATGCCAGGGATCAAACCCTGATCAGTCGTGTGCAGGGCAAATGCTCTACCTGAATGCTTTAGCCCCTTAAGTAGACGAAGGATATTGTTCATTTCAAAAGAACTGACTCTCCCAGTTAAATTATCTTGAACATAATATGAGCAGGTCAGGGCTTAAATCTGTGTTGTAGTTTAGAAAGACTGAGCATGCATGGATCTTTGTGATCCAAGAACTTGGGTTGAAAAATCATCTGTTTTTCTGCCTTTTCTGTTTCTTCCAAAAATTACAAGTGCATTAAGAAAAAAAAGGATTCTAAAGTGCTTACCAAAGTGATAAATTTGTTTAGATGGGAGGTTACTTAATATGTGAAATTTTTCTCACCACCCACTCTCCACCCCCACATCAGCCTGCTCCTATTGAATCCTAGGTGTGAACACCTAGATATTTCACTCTGACTCAACTTTCCATTCTCATTCTTGATAAGCCTGACACAAATAAAATACATTTGATAGCATCTTACTGTGTGTTTTAGGCATATCCAAAAATCTTCAAAAAATAGGCAAAGGGAATGAAAAACTAACAAAAGATTTCTTACCCAAAAAAAGGTTTCAATTGAATATCCTTGACAAATAGTAACTTACTGAGCATTTACTATATCCCTGGCACTGAGTTAATTGCATCCATTAGCTCACATAATACAGCAGCTCACACTTTAAAGATGGGGAAATGTAAACACTATGAGGTTAAGTAATTTGCCCAGAGTTACACCCAGCCAAAGGCAGAACGTTTCAAATACAAATAGTCTGACTTCTAAATCTGATTATTAACCTCCATTTATACTGAGTCCTGAGTAAGTGAATCAGAGTACTCTGTTGTATTTAAAATAAGATAGGGTTTACATAGATATGCCAGATTTTATTGGAGCATAAGTGCCATTTAAAGTAAGATATGCATGTGGAAACCAGTGCTGTAATTTCAGGATTTTCCTTCCAACTAATGAAGGGCATTTTCTTTGCAAGAGAATTAAGCACAAAATTGTGCAAGGATTGAAACCATTCTCTGAAACCAGGATTACACCCACTTTGGCATGCTGTGTCAAGCACCCAGGGCATAAGGAAAGCAAAGCAGGCTGGAGTGAGTGGTTACACATTCAAATTTGAGCCTCAGCCATATATGTGGGTTAGTTTCCAAATGGACATTTGCATTGCCTTTATGTGGATGGAGTTGTTGTTTATTTGCCAACCATGTTATTTAGATCTAGGAAAAAGACAGCATGGCCCCAGGGAAGTTTCACAATTATAACCTAACTAGGCTCCTCAACACACTTTGGATAAAGGGGCCCCAGAGTGTTTGATAAACACAACCTCTAATAGTTCACTGCATTTAGGAAAGCGGCAGTCTCAACTGTGCAGTAGCTTCCAATTGGGATTTGTGAACTGACACAGAGGTTTAGAACCTTGAGGATCTCTTCCTGGGCCTGATTGGGTTGGGGGAGCAGAGGGGGAGCCAGAGATTATCTTGGGGAAAATCTAACTTTTATTACATCACCTAAAGTAGCACAACCTACTACACTAATGAAATTGTGTTCTTGGTTGAAAAGGGCAATTGTTAGCCTGACTTTGTGCTCACTAAAAACATTCCCCCAATATCGTTAAATTATTGCTCTCATTTCAGATTTTTATGGCTGTGCAGCTTACCAGCCCTCATTTCTTTACGTTTCATTCATTTTCCTTGTATTGATGATTAATGGAGGATGTCGAATGTTAGAGTGAGCAGGCATCAGCAATTGCAAGATCATAATTAGTTTAGCTGACGAGGGCCTCTGATAGCACTTGCATCTGGATGGAAAAATTACCCTATAGGGAACTGGCTGCTCACCAGGTCTTTTTAGTGATACATTGTGAAACACCCGATGAATCAAATGCCCTTTCAATGCCAAGAAAGTGTTCCAGTCTTGAAGCCAAAATTATGTCTGCAGAAAGCTTTCCATTTGAAATGTATCAGAGTACAATTATAACCATTGTATTTTCTTGGCAGGGATACCACAAGTCTACAGTATGGACTCAAGTTAAATAAATTGCCTAAATTTCATGAATCCCTGAAATTTTGACCTACAGTGCTTGTAATTTTAAATTAATAACAAAATTGGGTTCCAGCAAGACTTTTGTCCACTCCTTATCTCGCGTGCATATTTTATCATGAAAGACTTTGCTTCCTAGAGAAAGCAGAATCTCAATTCCGGCTGTCCTTTTTTTTTTTTCTTTTTTTCTTGGTAGCAAGAGAATTCCATTTCCTGCCTGTTAGTATTTGTGACTACAAACACAGCCTGACTTTTGTTTCAATGAGAAGTTTAATGGAATCATTACTTGATAGCAAGAATAGAACAAGCAATACTAATTATCTACTTTTTAAGTGTTCCTAGATTATTTTGGAATCTGGTGATTACAGAATTCAGCCCACTGAAATCAATTTGCATTCGGAAATGCTTGTGATTTCCAAGTCTGAGTCAAATAAAATAAATAACCATTGATGGGACAGTGTTGTCTGGCTAACACAGGCAACTCATAGGGTTCCCATTAGTAATATTGTGTTTGTAGTTGGCACAAGCTTCTACTAGTCCTTCATAGTTTTAAGAAATAGTGTTTGCGTTCCGATTTTCTAATTGCAACCCAGAATGACCACGTCTTCTATTCTCTACACTCTTACGTTGTGTGACTGTCATAGAAAATGACACCAAATGGTTTACACGCACATTTATTTCAAGTCTGACTGTTTTTAAAGTTCAGGTGGCATGTGTCTCTCCTTTTCCATAGTATTAAGCATATTGCAATTTTCTGTCTTTTGACTTCTGTTTTGACACGTTTAAAAGGTATATTTTAGGGTTCAGCATCGAGGGGCCATCATTAAAGGCACAAAACCCAAAGTTCAAAAAGTTAAAGCTGTTCCTGTGAAAAGCCTTTGGTGTTGCCCACACCTCATCCATCACTGTAGGGTTAATTATAATGAAAATCAGTGGTGCCTATTAAACACAATTGAACCTGACCTCATTATGGGCAGTGTGGTTTTACACTGTCATTGTTGCCAGTCCAAAGACAAAACTCCTGGGCTGATTTGGGCTAACACCACTGATCATGTGACTCACCTCTGACCTTCCCATTTGGGGTTTTATTTTTTTCTCTCGTTTCAGAGGCGTCGAGGCTCGGGTGTTTTCTGTGCCAATTGCTTGACCACAAAGACCTCTCTCTGGCGAAAGAATGCAAATGGCGGATATGTATGCAACGCGTGTGGCCTCTATCAGAAGCTCCACTCGGTAAGACCTTGTTCCCGGGCGTCAGGAAAAGCATCTGAAGGCAGCCGGGGCTGGGTGTGAGGAGTCCCATTCCCCAGCTTGCACTGTCTGTCTCCAGAGTTTCATACCGTCACTGTTAGCACACATGTGATTTATGGTGAAGTGGCTTTAAAAGTGATGGGGAGATACTTTCGAGATCATTAGTGATGCGTTACGCTTCTCTTGATAGAAAAGAAGGAGGTGATTAATTTCTGGGAACTCCCCATATCAGAGAGTCAAGCTAATGCTTATCAGAATTTGGAGAAATTCATTTAGTTAGGAAGGGGAACCTTATTAAATGATCAAACATAGGGGAAAAAAAATTTTTTTACAGGGAGGGGGGTTAAAGCAATGTTCAACCACATAAAAGGTAGGACAGGGAAAGCAGGTTCATTTCTGGTTTCCATTTGGAACTTTTCAAGGTCACAGTGGCTGCTTGGGGGACAGGAGGTTACTGCAGAAGGAAGGGTACTTCTACAGCAGCACCCCAGAATAGCAGGTGAACTGCCGCTGTGTGGCAAATGAGGTTTCAGGGCACAATTAGTGGGGCCTGAGTAGCACGCGGCGGAGGAGAGGAAAGTACAAAAGTGCTGTGTGTTTTAAGATTTTATGGCTCACTGAGGTGTACTTGAAGTTGTTTGCCCCCACATTTTAGTCAGAATCCTGTCGTGAAATTTAAACTCACACGTCCCCTATCCGAATAGCCACTTAACTTCCTGAATGTTATTTGTTGAGTTCAGAAAGTTAGCCACTGACAAGAGCTGCCTTCAAACTAGGAATACCCTCGTTAGTAAACAGAAACCTATTTTCCTCGGCCTTTTTTCATTTTGCTTGGCATTCTCCCATAGCTCTTAGCACAGGCCAATGAACAGATTACAGCTAGAGGGAATACAATTTTAGACAAAGCCTGCTCGTAAATGGACCTATGGAAGCACTCTTTTTGAATGGATGCTGCCAATAATACTAATAGGTGGCAAACTGTAAAATACTTAGTTATAGGTTTGGACAGATAGTGAAGGAGCTAAGGGACTTGCTTTATATGCATCTCATCTGGGTTCGATCTCCAGAACCCCGGATGGTCCACATAGACTGCCACGGATAATCCACTGGATGGGGCACGAAAATGAAATAAACCGTAGTTATTTCTAGTATGTTGCTCATCGAAGGAGTCTCCTCTCTGTGCGCCCTTATTTTATTTTCATCTTCGCCATTTGAACACAGCAGTAAGCATTCATTTAATGAGTATTGGCATTAATGATTTTAATTGAACTCTAGCTATTCATAGGTGAAAAATTAATTAAACTACTGATCACCCAGCTATGATAATTTAATAACTGATCTAAGCTAAACCCTTGTTTTTAAACAATGTTCTCATATTCATCTTCCCAGAAACAAGGTGTTTTTCATTTTAAGGTTCATTTTAAGGGCCAGAGAAATAGTCCAAGCATCAAGTACCTTGCATGCGGCTAATCCTCTTTCAATTCCTGGTCCTCAGAACGCTACCAGGTGTGTCTTTGGAGCACAGAGCCAGAAGTAGTTCCTGAGCAGTGTCATATATAAAAATAAAATGAAAATTTGTTTTCATTACAAATTAAAATACACCAAGGTTGTGTGTACATTCCATGCCAAAGGCAGTTGCAAAAGCATTGATGAGTTTAAGAAGGTATGAGGACTGAGAAAAATAGCTCAAAGGGGTAGAGCACTTGCTTTGCATGCAGGAGACCCATGTTTGTCCCTTAGCACTGCACAATTCACAAAGTACTCCCAGTATATGGAGTATCTCCCAGCCCTGGTCTAGGCATATAAACAAAACAAAAATAGTAATGATGAAAATAATAATGCAAATTTTAGGATTTCTTTTAAGATAGAGAGTAAATAAATACTGCATCTTTATAATATAAATAAAAGCTCTTATAAGACAATGTTCAAACCCAGAGATCAAGGCGCTTACCTTGCACATTGCTAACCTAGGTTTGGTCCCCTGAGTATTACAGAGTGTGGCCCCAAAACATAAAAACATAAAATAACATTTTGGACAAATGAGTTAATGTACTGAAAACAGTAATTGTATTGTCAGAAATAGGTATGTTATCCTTCTTCCCTTCAGAATACCTCTTTGATAAGAGAAACATCCCAAATGTGACTTATGAGTATTTTGTTTTCTATGTAAAAGATACATCTTGAATTAAGGTATACGCTTTCTAAGAATAATTCGCAAATTATTTTGTAATCCATAATTTCTTTAAATTTTTTTCCTGATTTCAGTAATATTGTAGAAAAATCTGCTCTTGGCCCATTTAAAGTATCTGATATTTTTATCTATAGATTTTAGTCACATAGTCATATACCATGCACATCTATTGGACATGTATATAAATAGCAGTTCTCAAATGCATAAGCTGAATAAAATGCCCAGATTGAGCAAAAATCAGCATTCAAGTTCATTAGATTAGGTGAGAGATTGGCTCTATGAGCAAGGCTACAAATCCCCTGGAGATGGTTTTCCATACCCGATTTCCTCACATTTCTGTCAGTTGTTCATTGATTATTTATGCTCGGGTATTGAGTATTTCATTTAACATTTGCCACTATTTAGAAGGATGTATGCATTGGTCTGCTTAGGTTACCATAACAGAATACTCCAGACTGGATGGCTGAAACAGCAAAAATGTAATTTCCCACAGCTCTGGGGACTGCACAGTCTGAGGTCAGAGTCTCGCTTTTGCTGAGGCTCTTCCTGGCTTGCGGCAGCAGGTCTCACTGTGTCCTCATTTCCCCTCAGTGAGCTCCTGAAGACCTAATCACCAGATACATTCACATTTGGGGTAAGGACTTCAACACATGCATTGGCGGCAAAGGGAGTGAGACCCAGTTAGTCTACAGCACTGTATAATTTTTTTCCCAGTCGCCCTCCAAACCTATCACCCCTGTGTTGACTTCTCAGGGCATGATTCAGAAACATTGAGAAATAGTTTAGGGAAAAAACAAAGTTCCTTTCTTCAAGTAACTTTCTACACAGTTTTATCACTCCGTGATGCAATTCCAGAACCTATTGAGTTTGGAAAAGCTGTTCCCAAGTAGATTAAAAGTTTTCCGTCCTCCCTGCAAAGATGAACATGATTTAATTAGGCTAAAATTGTGCACTTCGGTTACTTCCTCTGATCCTGCTTAGGGCAAAAGGAGAAGACTTAGTAAATCCATAGCATAAAGCCTATCCCTCGCTTTGAACTTCAGCATGGTTTGTATTTGTGAGGAAATTGTTAATGCATTTTAATGTGTTTTTTCATGTATGCCTTTTATGTATGGTGTGTGTGTTCTCTCTGCAGACTCCCAGGCCTTTAAACATCATTAAACAAAACAACGGTGAGCAGATTATTAGGAGAAGAACAAGAAAGCGCCTTAACCCAGAGGCACTTCAGGCTGAGCAGCTCAACAAACAGCAGAGGGGTAGCAGTGAGGAGCAGGTCAATGGAAGCCCCTTAGAGAGGAGGGCAGAAGATCATTTATCTGAAAGTCACCAGAGAGAAATTCCGCTCCCGAGCCTGAGCAAATATGAAGCCCAGGGTTCATTGACTAAAAGCCATTCTGCTCAGCAGCCAGTCCTGGTCAGCCAAACTCTGGATATTCACAAAAGGATGCAACCTTTGCACATTCAGATAAAAAGTCCTCAGGAAAGTACTGGAGACCCAGGAAATAGTTCATCCATATCTGAAGGGAAAGGAAGTTCTGAGAGAGGCAGTCCCATAGAAAAGTACATGAGACCTGCGAAACACCCCAACTATTCACCACCAGGCAGCCCCATTGAAAAGTACCAGTACCCTCTTTTTGGACTTCCCTTTGTACATAATGACTTCCAGAGTGAAGCGGATTGGCTGCGGTTCTGGAGTAAATATAAGCTCTCTGTTCCTGGGAATCCGCACTACTTGAGCCATGTGCCTGGCCTACCAAATCCTTGCCAAAACTATGTGCCTTATCCCACCTTCAATCTGCCTCCTCATTTTTCAGCTGTTGGGTCAGACAATGACATTCCTCTAGATTTGGCGATCAAGCATTCCAGACCTGGGCCAACTGCAAACGGTGCCTCCAAGGAGAAAACGAAGGCACCGTCCAATGTAAAAAGTGAAGGTCCCTTGAATGTAGTAAAAACAGAGAAAGTCGATAGAAGTACTCAAGACGAACTTTCAACGAAATGCGTGCACTGTGGCATTGTCTTTCTGGATGAAGTGATGTATGCTTTGCATATGAGTTGCCACGGTGACAGTGGACCTTTCCAGTGCAGCATCTGCCAGCATCTTTGCACGGACAAATATGACTTCACAACTCATATCCAGAGGGGCCTGCATAGGAACAATGCACAAGCAGAAAAAAATGGAAAACCTAAAGAGTAAAAACCTTAGCACTTAGCACAATTTAATAGAAATAGGTTTTCTTGATGGGAATTCAATAGCTTGTAATGTCTTATGAAAACCTATTAAAAAAAAATACTTCATAGAGCCTGCCTTATCCAACATGAAATTCCCTTATTTTATTACGCTTTCTTTCGATGAGTAGGTTACCAGGATTCAAAAGCGAGACAAATGGTCAGTGAGAAAACGTGGAAGATGGTCAATAGTCATGTTTTAGGACCTAGTTAAGTCAGACCCATCTTGGCAGATGTGTCCTGTAGAAACCGTCCATCAGAAGGATCACCAGACTAGAATTACGTGCGAAAAGGAAGAGATCAAAGCTGTCTAGGATTGGGAAGGGTTTACATATTATACTGAAGCAGTATAGGGCTGGCCATTGGCCCCTTTGTTCAAAACCCAGAACTGTCTGCCTACACTTGGAAGGATCATGAAAGTGGGCAGATGAGGAGACGTCCCATCTCGAGGGCTGTGAAAGTACGATGGCGCCCTTTGACACTCTCTTCTCATTAGCCCAGTTTCAGATTGAGACCTAGAAACATGAGCTGTGGTTAGGCTTGTGAGAGAGCAACAAGGAAGGTGATAGATGGCGGCACGTTGCTTTTGGCCAGCCCTGCCTGTACATACACATGCACACCCTCTCTGATATTTTTGTCCTTTAGATGTTCCAGTACTCCTCTCAAAAGTAGTTCTTTTGTTTGCAACTTAGGTTCCTTTTATCCAAATATATGTGCATCTAAAAAAAAAAAAAAAACAATGTCCTCGATGCTTATGTAGTAATTTTATCTTAGCCAGATATTTCTTTCTTGTATGTAATGAACCCGTTTTGGATTTATTTTTTAAGCCTTTTTTCAGTCACTAATCTCACTTGGCACATGATAACTAAAGGAATCCCCTCAGTTCAAAAGGCAAGATGGATACAAAAGTTCAAATCGTGGGCTTAATTTGTTTAGAACACATGGTATTTCTCCACAAGGTAACCTGCTGTATTTATTTATTTTCTTTTGGTTAAATATAATTTCCAAACTTTGTGGTCAGGCAGCGTCTAAGGTTACGTTACCACAGACTGACAGTTGGTATATGTACCAATCAATCCCTTCATTAGATTTATACAGGTTTAGTTAAGTAGCATTAAATAGGATTCTTAGGAATATGTCTTCATAGTACTTTTAATACTTAAGGCTTTGTAAAACTATCCATGAAGGGAAAGCTCCTCAGCATAACTGCTCAGGGAAATAGGGCTAAATAACTGAACATTAAATAATTGGTTTAAGGTGCTGTTAGTCGAGCCTCAATGCTTGCTACAAGGATGTATGTACAAGGACTGACTTTAATAATTTGCATTATATTGTCCCAACCAGTAGTTTATTTTTTGCCACGGAGATGTAGAAGATATTACAAGCTACTGGATGCACTGTCAGATTAACTTATTTCATTAAAGAAGTTGGGAGAACAAATAGGAAAAAAAAACTTATTTTTCTAGTAAATATTAATGTATTACATTTCAAATAATGGTGCCTGACATATTGAATAATTATTTTCTACAGTGTACGTATGCAACAAAGATATTCCATCATGCATTAGAGTCAGTTCTGGCTCTGCCTAGCTGTTTACATTTGCAAATGTAGCAAACAAGGTAATGAAGCAACTATTTCTATTGCAGTAGATATCTTGTGTGTGTGTGTATGTGTGTGCGTATGTGTGCGTGTGTGTATGTGCGTGTGTACATTAAAGTTGTAAACGGTAACATGAAACGAAAGTTCTTGATATAATGGTATGGAAACAAGAAGGAAATGAAAATATTTTTATGCCTACTTAGGAAAAAAAGGGTAGCACTATTCATTCCAAGTACTTTTTTTTTTAATTTTTAAGCTCTTAACTCACATTGTTATGCTTAAAACGATAAACATATATCCTCTTTTTATTGCTTTGTCTATGTTTCAGATGAAACATTTCAGAAATTATTTTGATAAGTGTTGCTGGAATCTGCAGCACGGATGTTTTTATCGCATTCTGTAGTCGCATTTGCACTTCATTTTTACATGCGCAATTGCTTTGTATTGTTGTGTTTTGTTTGGGTTTTGTTTCTTTTTCACAGTGCCAGGTCTTTGTTTCTTAAAGTTGGATGGCAGGTAGAGTTCAACCAGTTTCTTGACTGTTATAGTGAATGAAGTTAAAAATGTCTTTCTGATGTCTTATTGTCATTTTCATTCTTGCATTTTCATTGTCATGTAAAAAGAGACAGAGAGAGAAATCAGGACTCAGCCTTCTGCTTCAGTTTCCTATTTGAAAGGCCCTATTCTGATCTCACCTGTGCATGTCACAAGCCAACTCTATATTCAGATAAACGGAAATAAAGAGATGGAACGAGGAGCTTTGACATTCAAATTATGTCATGTAATTTATCTTTCTTAGGAAATTTTGATGAATGCATCTCAAAATGTACAGGCAGATGTGAGAGGTGGTGATTTGAGAACTAAGAGAAAAGGATTTCCCAAACAAGACTACAGTGTTTCATTTTCTTAATTTAAAAGACTAATAAAAGGTGCATGACGGAAATTCTCAAGCAACATTATGTCAGCATAATGCCAGGAGATTGATTAACTTGAGCAATATTATACAAATAGGACATTTTACAGGGAGAGCAAACTACTCCTTAAACAGTTTCTCCAGGGTGTCAGACACAAATAGTAGTTCATTTCATTTTTGGCATGTGTTCCTTGTTCCTTTTATATCAGCTTTTTCCCCTTTTCATTATTATACATTGTTTGATGAGAAGAACCTGTTCCTATTTCTTTTGTAGATGACAATTTGCCATCATCCTAAAATTCCCTTCTTTGGGGCCTGCAAAGGCCATTCTTCTGGACTCTCAAGATACATTATAAAAGTGGATTATTATTTTTATTTCGTTTCAAAATGCCTGAGTCATTTTCTCTGTAGTTCCTATTTTAAAAGGCCTACTTGAGTAACCGTTTATTATTATTATTTGGAAAACATTAAAGTTTATTTAGGAATTTTCCCTCTGGGAAAAGGCTTCCCCTCTGATGAAAATGATTTATGCCCTCTGAAATTGTCATGCCCTTTAAAAATTAGTACATTTTTTCAGATAATTTGTTTAGATTCTGACTTGAATTTCGGATCAGACTTGAATACACAACCAGCTCATGCATTCTCATTCTCCCTTTTTTTAGCTCTTTCTCTCATCTCACCAATATGTTCAGACTATTGTTGGAGACAGGAAAAAAATACATAAAGAATCAGTCCATCTCAGAAGGCTGTGGAATGTTTTGATACGACACGACTCTTAAGTGTATGAGGAAAAGGATGGAGCTTCAAAAATTAACATGTTCATTCTGTAGTTCAAAAGGAAAAGGGTGTACCCATTCTTTCTACATGACATTATTGAGATGTTCTTTTAAAAAATCAAGTTTTAAGGTAGTGATATTCTGTTCTAAACTGTTCTCTTTTAGTAAAGGTAGATTTTAGATAACAAGCATGGGGATTCTTTTCTAAGGTAATATTAATGAGAAGAAAAAGAAAGCGATTCTGTTTAACAGCTCTTTGTTGAAGCCTGTGGTGGCACATTAGGTTTATGACTGCACATGTGCACATAATCTCTTATGATCCAATGCAAATACAGCTCCAAAATGTTTAATGTACATATGTTTTTAAATGCCTGAGGAAATAAGTTTCTCAATAAATTGAAGAATATTGAGACTATGAAAATAATCATTAGCTTCTTGCTGTGTGGCTGCAAAAACATCACAAGATGACCTGTCTTGATATCTCTGAATTGCCTACCTGTGTGTAGTGAGTGAGGATTAGCAAAATTCTAGAGGGTCAGTATCTGATACCCCGCTTGGAAGCATGGGATAAAGAACCCGATGTAAGCTTCTGTGCTGTATATCAGCCGTTTTTCTAAAGTTTACAGGAGTTTACAGCTTCCTGTCTTGGGGTCGAGGGGCTCTATGGGCCATCTTGTCAATCAGCAAGTAGGTGAAACTTGCTGATTGCCCAAGATCACAGGCGAAAACAGGAATTGAAATTCGACCTGAATATAGAACGAAATATGCTAACCAAAGGTAGGTACTCTTAGGTGGAATTCTACCACATGCAACTGTAAGCGAGAAGTTTAGAGAGACATGCATCAGGACTTTGAAGGGCTGTGTTATTTTCCCAAAGAAAGACTTGGCCAAGGGCAGGTGGCATGGCTTCTTGGCAAAGCACTTCCTTTTGGTTTTCCATTGCCGTTTCATAGACAGTGGACTCATATGTTCCTCACAGTTGTGCAATTGTTCAAAAGCATCCAGGACCATTTACAGTAATTAGGATCTCCAGAAGATGCTAGGGCAGAAGGGTGTCAGGTCAGGGATGAAGAAAATGTGAAAATCAAGATTGATCCACACATACAAACTAGATTATGTATTCCCATGTGTTCTATTGAAAGGAAAGGTAGAGCTGAAAGCTTCACTCTCTCCTCCACCAGAGAAAAGCAAGAGTCACCTTACATGGAAATACTTTTTGGCCTTCATCAGAGCAAATGGTTTATCAAGATTCCTAAATCCCTAAACTAGATCCTAATTTTATCCCTAGTTTCCATTATCTGACCTGCAGCAAATCACTTTTG
Organism: Sorex fumeus; assembly: GCF_029834395.1. Lineage (NCBI taxonomy): Eukaryota > Metazoa > Chordata > Mammalia > Eulipotyphla > Soricidae > Sorex > Sorex fumeus. Next base: position 65,890,089 of record NW_026606059.1, read on the forward strand.
TGTGTGTGTGTGCCTCAGGTTCCTCACCTGTAAAATGGAAAAAATATATTAATAATAATAATATTAATAATAATAATGGTAATGTAGTACTTGTTTGTAAAGCACTTTGCAGTCCTTGGTTGAAAGGCACCATGAGAGTGCCAAGTATTATTATATGGCAAGGGGGTTATTTTAAACTCTCAGTTCCCAAGGGCCAGAAGAGGTTGGGGTCATTTTTGTTAAAAATGAGCTGTAAATATCATAACTAGACAGCCTATAGTGTTGACTATGAAGAGGCAAAACTATTACAAGGCTAATAAGACCATAGTTTCTTAATGGCTACCAACAAGGCAAATATCACAATAACAAATGCCAAATTTCTTAAGGTGGACTCTTTGACAACATGAATAATTGTGGGTAGGGGGGACAGGGGTGGGAAACATCTCAAAATGCCAATGTAAAATTAACTTACAGCAATATTCACCAGCAGAAAATGTCTTTCATATGGAATGATTTCATGTTGCTAAGAAAAAAAATTCAATTTGTAGTCCTGATTTGAATATTAGAATGTTGGCTATAATAGTTCTGTTCTTACAACACATGGAATTTTTTTGTTTTATTTAATTTTGTTTTCATAGTGCATGTTCATTTCTACTCACAAACATGTTCTTGGTGTATTTCTTATGCAAACAATCTTCAGGCAGCAAAGATGTCTGTTACATCTAAACTTGAATAATAAAGTTTTACCACCAGTTATACATAATGGTGTTGGTATGGTTTATATAGATTCACTTTCATCTGTGTAGCTATAGGAAACATAAACCATTGTTACATGTAGTATACAGGTTCTACCGAATTGAAATGGTGAACTCTAATCACCATTTTTAAAAAATATTCCGACGATTGAAAAAGCCTGGATTCTCTCAGCGTGTTTTATTTTACTTTTTCTTGGAAAAGCCTGGATTCTCTCAACGTGTTTTATTTTACTTTTTCTTTTTTTACTTTAGCCAATCTCTTGATAGATTTTGTGTTTAAAAAATTATTGTAGGTTCTATAGGAAGGTTAACAATAAAAATTGCGTTTATTTCCAAAACATTTAATGAGTATCAAGTATTGAGTGCCAGATAATAATTATAGGAAACACATAAAAGCTCTCACTTTTAAAGTTTAATTTTGAATCAGTTCAGTATACCGATAGGAATTTGATGTGAAGATGCTGATGGACCATTTCAAGAAATTTTAATTAATATATGACTTAATTTGATGGCTCAAAATGAACTGAATCATTAAGAGATTTCCTAGAGAATAGGATTGACGGGGCAGAAGAAATACAAGTAAGAAAAAGGTCTTGGGAAAGAAGACATACCTAAATGTTTTAAATCAGAAGGCAAAACACAAAGAGGACAGATCATGAAGTACATAATTAAGTCACTAATCCAGATTTAGTTTGGACTTTCCAAATTAATGTACATTCTCCCTGCACACAATCCACTACAATCCCCAGTTCTCTTTTTTTTTTTTTTTTTGGGTGAATGACATTAACAAATCCCCCCCCCCACCCCCTCCTTTTCCCTTGTTTTGAAAACAACAAACTAGACCTAGGGGCTTTTCTAATGGCAACAAACTTGTTTTACAGCTGAAGGCAACCTCTTTAGGGAGGGGTGTCAGCATGACACTTAATGTGATCTCTTTCTATAGATAAAATTTGGTTCCTTTACCAGGAACCACTGCTCAGATAAAGTTGAATCTGCTTTGTTCTCACCCAGGATTATCAGGATCTCATTCCAGGGCAAATATGTCACCAGTTATTTACATTCAGTGTTTGGGCTTCCCCCAGCTTCCCAGCCCTTGTTCACCTTTTGGTCTCCCAACTCTGAGAGGGGAATAGCACTGTAGCACTGTCCTCCCATTGTTCACCGATTTGCTCGAGCGGGCACCAATAACGTCTCCATTGTGAGACTTCTTACTTTTTTTGGCATATCGAATACACCGCAGGGAGCTTGCCAGGCTCGGCCCTGCAGGCGGTATGCTCTCAGTAGCTTGCTGAGTTCTCCGAGAGGGATGGAGAAATCGAACCCGGTGGGTCATGTGCAAGGCAAATGCCCTGCCTGCTGTGCTATCGCTCCAGCCCTGAGAGGGGAGTATAGGACTCAAATCTTTGTACAAAAGCAGCAGACAGGCAGTCTGCTGTGGAGTCCAGCCGAGGAAGCCTTTGGAAACTGGAAAGGTAGCCTGTTGGGTATAAAAATACTACCAAACTGGAATGCTTATTTCAGAGAAAAACTAGACAAGGACTTTTTTTATAAAATTACTCTATGTCAGTGGCTATAAGCATGGTAAGTCACACAAAGCGATTGTTTGGGAGAAATTTTACAATTAGACAAGCTGAGGATGATCCCTGGACCTTGAACAATAAGTGAACTCTGGCAGTTTGCAAGGGGGACTTTTGGGCAGAGGGTTGCAGTTGGATACGATTTCTCTGGGCTCTGCTCTGGCAGGAAACCCAAGAGCACTGTAGCCACAGCACCTGCCGGATGACTTGGGCCCCACGTTTGTGAAAATGAAAAACACAGAAGAGAACTAAACTCTTGAGCATATCGCTAATTACTTTGTACTTTGGTTCTCTGTGTAAGTCCCAAGTCCACTCTCTTTCATAGACACACTGCAAGGAACAAATTCAAACATTCCTGAGCAAGAAAGTCTCAGATACTTACAAAAGTGCAAAAGTCAATGTCCAGTAATCTCAAATATGTTCTCTCTGTGTCATATTCTAGGGTAAAAATAACAATAAAAGTGAAAACATGATGGTCAATGGGAAGAGGTGGTTTTGGGTTTTTTTGTTTTGTTTATTTTTTAATATACTAGAGTTGGTACTTATCATAGTTTTTTTTTTTAAATGTTAAGGCCATACCAAAGATTACTCAACGCTTATTCCTAGCTTCGTGAACAGAAATCACTCCTGGTGGTGCTCAGGGCATCATATGTGGATCTAACTGGGAATCAGCCTTGTGCAAGGCCAGCACCTGACCTCCTGTACTATCTCTCTGGCTTTTTCTTTTATAAAACTTCTATAGTTTTACAGTAATGCTCTCCAGTAAATTCAATATGTCAGCGATCTTACTGCAACAACCAGTTTCCCAGCTTCCTAATTCAATAACAAACCATTAAGAAATTACCTTCATCATTAGGTAAATCCTAAAGAGGCATAGCCAGGATTATAAAATAATACAACCAATTTGTTTGAACTCCTATGACTAGAACTTCCAAGTTAAAACTGAATAAGGAGTAAATTGTTAGCAGTTTTTGAGTAATGTTTAGATACTAAAAATACACAAGCATCAACAGCCTTGTTCTGGAAAAAATATGCTACTTTTCTATATCAAAATAATGTAAGCTCTCATCACATTAATCGGTCCCTCATTTTTCGGGTTACACAATGAGCATTCCTTTTCCCAGAGGTTAAATTTATAGGTTGGGGGCTGGAGCGATAGCACAGCGGGTAGGGCGTTTGCCTTGCACGTGGCTGACCCAGGTTTGATTCCCGGGTTCGACTCCCAGCATCCCATATGGTCCCCTGAGCTCCGCCAGGAATGATTCTGTGCATCACCAGGTGTGACCCCAAAAGCAAAAAAAAAATAATAATAAAAATAAAGTTACTCCAAATAAAGATTTCTCTAAATATATATATATATGTAGGTTGTCGTAGATGATAAGTGAAATGCATAGATAATTGCCCCTTGCACAAATACTGACTATATCATATATCCCACCTACTATTCCAAGCATTTTCAGTAAAAAACTTGCTAAAAATTCTGTTTATATGAGAGTGATAAGCATTAAATATGACGAGTAATAAACAGGTTAGTGATAAGTGCTCTGAAGGAAAAATACAGTGAAATTAAAAGAAGAGGAATGAATGGCTTCCTTTCAAGAAGCAAAGCCAAAGTACAGCCCTCATTTAAGGTAAGATATGTAAGAGACCGGCAGCTAATACAGAGCTGCCTCACTAGGAGTGAAATTGGTCAATGTCTGAAAAGCAAAGAAGTCAGTGTGAGGCGAGCTACAGAGGAAGAGAATATTTAGAAATTCAGTCTGAGAAGGGATTGAGGTCGGAGGAAATCAGATAACTCAGGACATTGTGGGCCACTTCAAGGACGGGGGCTTTGTTCTGTCTGGAGTGGGAAAGTGTGTTAGTGTTTTGAGCAGAGGAGTGTATTTGATTTATGTCTAAATGGCACCATTCTCTTCTGTACTGGAATTAAATCAGGGGAGGTGAGGATAAAATGATAGAATCAAGGAAACCTGGTTGAAAGCAAATTTAGTCATCTCTGCAAGAGAGAAGAGAATCAGAAAACCAGTTAAAATTCCAAGGAAGTAGAACAAACTAGATTGTCTGGGTATAGGTTGTGAAAGAAGAGGCAAGAATTATGACATGATTTTTGGTCTAAGCAACTGAAAGAACAGATTGTGTGGATTAGGAAGTTAGATTTTGGAATGTGTTCCAAATAGAAGCCACCCTATTAGACTAGTAGGCCTATGAGTGGGAGTTGGAAGTTGTATAGTTATAACATGTAGATGATCTTTAAAAATTTTAAGTTGATAATTTGGGGAATAAGAAAAAAAGGTCCAATATTTAGAATCAAGATTGTTAAAGATTATTTATAAAGATTAGAAAGACTATATTGTTTAACATCTAATGGAATCTTGTTTGAAAAGAGGAGAAATAAAATGTTCATTTCTTTTCTAAAGAGGATCATGCAGGAGGAAGGTCTTATAGGAGACAGGAAAATAGCTGGAATGATGTTCTGTAGTAGGTGAATGACTAGGAATTGTGTTCAAGTTCAGAGGGTGGATTCAGAGAAAAAGCAAATAATTCACTTACTAGAGTTGGTGAAGCTAATGATGTAGATACAGAAGTATAGATATGATGTCCTCAAAACTCCTTGCTTCATGAAGTGTTTCACCTTTGTCACTTTTGTTAATTGTTCTTCAGAAACCAGGTGTTAGGGCGCAGATCGTGATCTCCCTTTAACGACAAAGAGACTCCAGAGACTGCAAACAGCAAGCAAGGTTTATTGTAAGACTGGCTAGCCAGGGTCAAGCCGCCTACACAGACACGCAGGTCAGTTAGGTGAGGCAAGACCCCGAACTTCTTCAAAGGGGATCTTATATAGGCCTTCACTGGCCGTTACAGCAAAGCCCGCGCATTTCATAGCCAATAGATTTGTAACAACATATGCTTTCTTAACCAATCCATTTAACAGTACATCACTCCTTAGCCTATAGATTCAAAGATCAGCATTTACGTACATAGGCATTGTGACTAGTGGGCATCAGGTAACTGGGACATTTGGTTATCACCTGGCTTCCATTGATTCTCAGGCCTGCATTCCGGAGGTGGATAAGGGAAGAGTTCCTAAGGGAGGTAACAGATAAGGAGGGCCCAACAAATGGTTCCCGACTTTACGTTCCAACAGGGAAGAGTTTCATTCTAAAGCTCTGCTAGGGAGGGGGCAGGAAAAGGAGAGTTACTAATTTATAGAGTTTTAACTCTGGAATCTCCCTCAGGGTCCCTAGGGACCTAACACCAGGCAATTCAAACATTCAGGGCTTGGGGTGGTGTTAGGCTTGCAGCTCAGGTAGTAGACCACAGGCCTCTGATGCACAAAGCTCTGAGTACTATCTCTATCAACCTAGAGTTCCCCATACACCCTCAGACATTGCTCTGGTGGCCCTGAGCACCACCAACCCCAGTGTGAAAGCGTCAAGCCCACACCACCAGGCTGCGATATAGCTGGAATTGACCCAGAGTACACCACACACACGCTTCCAGCACAACTGGAAGTGGCCCGTATAAATAAATAAACCAATATAGTTTTGTTGTATCCTGATTTCATTTAGTACTTATATAAAGTTGGAAAAATTCACGTGAATGAAGATGATTATTTGAATCTCACTGTTAATATTGCTATTATAAAACTCTGCATCTGTTATCAATATGTTTGGTCAGTTTGGAATATTGTTTATTTTTTAATTATATTTTAAAAGATAGCCTTGCTATGCTATTAAGACATACCATTGGAAACACAAGCTGCATAGTTTTTCTTAGTATATTACAAATTCCTGAAGTAGGCACACAATCCATAGTAAAGTTCCTGCTAAGATTTCCTCTTAAAAATTGATTTTGAATACTGATTCTCAACTCAGAATCTGTACTGAGAATTCTGAACCCTAAAGGAATGAGAAAGAGTGTTAATAAGTTACAAGGTAACTTAGTTGTAAATCTTTTCTCACTTTAGAACATTTACTGAACCCTTATAATTACATTTCATTTATTTACTTATTTATTTTAGTTTAGCACCCTTGACAAAGCAGGCTTTCTAGTCTCAATAAAGTTTCACTGAAACTTTTAGAAAAACATACCTATTATTTTTTATCTGACTTAAAAAAGTGAGATTGTTTGTTCAGTAGAAAGGGTTGGATGTTTGTTAACAGCTGTCGTAACTTCCAAGACAGCTGTAGTAACTTACAGGACCGTGTCTCACCTTGGATAACTAAAAGAAAAAAAATATTGAAAATTGAAAATATATGTAAGGTTAGAGAATGAAATTGGCTTAGTTTCCTAAACTATATTTCCCTTGACTTGCAGTTCCGCCTCCAGTGTTTCTTTATCAGTATTTTCTTTGTTCATAGTGGCCATCCTTGCTCTATAATCTAGCAATCATGCATCCTACATGCGTACAAACAGTAAGCTGAGACAAACCCCCTCAGAGGACAATGTGGCAAATGTTTGCCCACTGAAAAACCTAATTAGAATAGGTTGCCTGATACCCTTACATTACTGACTGATAATAGCAATTGAGACTTCAGTGTTCTCAAATGCAGTGGGGAATATTTTGTTTTCTGAATGGGTGTCTTTGGCCCTGGTCTCCCAGACAGTCTCATATTTAAAAACTCCAGTAGGACTTTTCTTGGCATCTTAGGTTGAAGCCATCCATGGCAAAAACACTGAAAAGACCTTCTCATTTGATTCTTTCTGGAGGGACCATCTGATGTTTCAAATATTCCAACGTTAAGGGCATTTTCATGTCCAAAGAGAAAAAAATGACCTCTTATTTCTGAACACATGCATTCTTCGTGATGAACAATTTTGGCCATCCTAACTAGTAGAACACAAACGCAACTCCAGGAGCATTCCCCCTGATTTTAATGAATAATTGTAATGCATTGGCACATTTTTATTGCTGTTCATTTCAAGATGAACACATCATTTCACATCACCCACAACTTGCTGTTTTTTTTCCCAAACTATGTTCATTTACACTCAAGTATTGAAACCAATAAAACTTCCTTCTTTCAACCTTACTGCCCCTCCCAACCACTTAAACCTCAGAAGAAACTCTAACCTGTTTAATAACAACAATTGTTCTTTTCAAGATGAATGCCAGTAAGCAGCCCTTCATGAACCCACTTATAAAACACCCTTTCACAGAGAAATTTATTTTAGTGTTTCTTAAAGGTAAAAGCATCAGAGAGGGGCTGGAGTGATAGCATAGCAGGTAGGGCGTTTGCCTTGCACACAGCCGACCTGGGTTCAATTCCCAGCATCCCATTCGTCCCCCAAGCACCGCCAGGAGTAATTCCTGAGTGAAGAGCCAGGAGTTAGCCCCTATGCATTGCCGGGTATGACCCAAAAAGCAAAAAAAAAAAAAAAAAAAGCACTGCCTGTTGACATGAACTATTAACTGTGATTTAGATCATTAATATTTTAAGTTGGATTAGGAGAAGAAATATCAACATCTGATAGGCATTAATAACTGATTTTTTTAAAAATATATCTTTGGTCTGCAGGGAAGACATGAAGATAGCAATAAAAACCAAAACTAAACTACAACCTCCAAACTTGCTTTAATATACTGACTTCTATTTTGGGGACAACTTTCATGGAATTCTTGGAAAAGTTTTATAAACAGTTCTCATAATATCAAAAACTTGAGATCCTAATAATGAATGTTTAAGATCCAATCATCCATCAAAAGGAATCTTTATTCTCCCTATTTAAACTGTGTTTTTCTCGTAAAGACATGTTTGTTTATAGACTATGTTTATTAATAGAAATAAATACATGGTAATACTTTGCATTTTGGCAAGTCTGTTTACGTGTAATCAGCCATTTACCACTTACCAAATATACAAAGTTTATGAAAACAGCCAGCCAATGCAATCTCCACAATCTTATCATACGCTAAAGTGCTAAGACTGGTTGGCTCTCCGGGGCTATAATACAGTTCTTTCATATGAGAATTTGATTTTGTATCTTCTAGGAGCTGGTAAATTTTGTGTTTCCCATGATGACTAAATCAACATGACTTTATTGGTAAACAATTCTAGAAATTCTATCAGTTATATATATATATCATCTATATAGAAGGGATCATTATACATTGATTTTTCTGTATGAAGGGTTTGGTAGTAAAGAAACTACCTTGTTTAATTTTTAGATTGTCAAAATTTAACCTTTAAAATGTTTTAAAAAATTCTCATAGGAAGAGTAAGCAAATAAAAAAGTTTTACTTCATATATAAAAAATGGAATCAGCAATATGATACGAAAATCTGCTTCAAAACTAAAAAAAAAAAGCTGAAGATTGCCATAGTAGATGCAATATAATTTACGTCATAAATTATATTACAATCAGGACCAGAATTTGAGATCTCTTCTACACTAAGAAGTTGTGTCTGGTTAATTTTTATAATTGTTAATTTTCTAAAAATTTAATATGCAACAATCTACATATATAACTATTATCCCTATCTTTTTTAATTATCCCTATTTATATAGATATAAAATTTTAAAGCATATTATTCTGGAAAATATATTGATAGTAAATCATTAGAAGATAAACTTTGAATATGTCTATATTTTGCTTTAAAAGGTCAGTTATTTTTTCCATCTAAGTTTGGCTGTATTTTCTTAAACACAGAAGGATCTAAAAGAAAAAATGAGCACATTTGCATCTTTTTATAGTATGTAATAGGGTTGAAATATATCCAGTCAACAATATGCATAAGGCCCTCAAAATCATATACTGCCCTTGATTATCACAGGTCAGACATATATGTATTTTGTCAGCTGACTGTGTTCATCTGCTTATATTTAGCAGGTCATGAACAATGACAAAAAATAGTTTACCCTCCCCTGGTATATACCTTGTGAAAAGGAATTACTTCTCACTATAAGTTATTATGATTTTGTTACATGTAACAACATGAACATACCTTTTTGCAGAAAAGTATTAAATTTTATTTTTCAGATTTATCATTTAAATCTAATTTACCATAATTTAAATATGATATCACAAAACAAAGATCTATACTTTTAGCGTATAATCAGAGACAAGAAATTCCATATGAAAAAAAAGTAAACTTAAAAAAATAGATTACACGTATAAAGAAACATAGTACATAATTTTTTTAAATGCTTTAAACTAATAGCTGGTAAAAGTGTCAAAGATTTTAAAATTCAGAAAAACCGTTTTGGTTCTGATGCAATATTTTATGAATTATTACAAGCTTCCTTCTTTCTCAAAACATGAAGGAGCATACTAAAATTTCCACTTTGCGCAGTGGATACTTTTGATTAAAGTGGGTTCTTTCTTTAGAAGATCAGAACAAATAATTCTCAATCCATCACATTATGACCAATCTCTGTTTCCTATGACCAATTTCTGTTTTCTATTTTTTTTTAATACATAAAGGACTGATGTTACAGAAAATTTCATCTCCAATGACTTGCCTTTGGTCAACTTCAGAAAATAGTTTATCTGCCAGAAGAGGGCATAGCTACTAGAATATCTTTGTTGCTTAAGATGAATAAAGACTGAATTCTTTGCTGAGCTTCTAACATTGCATCTGTGTCATTCAGAAACATGTAAGAACATTTAACATGGAAAGAAGGTTACTGGCAAAGAAACAATTGAAGTTGGAAAGAAAATCTACATTTTCATCAAACCTGGAGAGAGTAAGCTTGCAAGAGAAGGAGGATGGGGCGGGGAGGGGGGCACCAGAGCTAGGGTGATGTAATAGCTCATGCATATTAAGAAGGTTTTCAGGAAACTCATACATACTCATTAGGGAGAAAACTGAACATGCGCAGTTAAGGAACATAAATAGACGTACATTACAGAAACAGAAAGGGCATAGGAATGCCATCCAGGGAGTGTTAGTATAGTAAAAAAAGAGAAAGGTGATTGAAAGTTAAAAAAAAAATGGCCTCTGCGCAGGAGTAGACAGTGGCTACTGCCTGCTGTCCAGGCCTTAGACTGGTCTTCATCAGCTCAAAAATATTAAGATTCATTCTTGATCACATCAGAGTCAAAAGAATGTAATGAGATGCTTTTTGCCAAGAAGAGGTTGTGACAGTCTGCAAAGTACAGGTCACAGGCCATTCTGCTTCAACTTTCCTAATCCTAGAGTCCTACAATTTCAGGGGAGAAAAAGAGAAGAGACAAAATTTTAAAACCCTTTAATTATTGGTTTACACTGGTCGCTGGACATTCTAGAAATATTGCTTAGAACAAATGAAATCATTTCTTTATGGCTCTGAAAACATGTTCTAAAGAAAAACACATATGTAACACTTGGGAAATATTTGGACATTCAAGTCTGGATTGCTTTCTGTTTTCATCACTTTAATTTCTACTTTTAAATATAATAGTCACAAGTATAGTCACAAAATAATTATGAAATCATGAAGAGTCAAAGGTTAGGTATATTTAAAAATGGACTAGGGATAACGAAGATGCTTATTCATTACGGTGATAAGCATGAGAAACTGCAAAGTTTGTTCTCAACTTGATTTGTGAGCCTAGAGATAGATTAGCCTCATAAAAATTGAGAATTCGCTAATTGTCCCTCTTCCCGTTCTTTTTTTTTTTTAACTGGGAGCCGGCGGGGAGGTGTCTCAATCAGAGGGCACTTTAAAGATTTAAAGAAGTTTGATTTTATTTTTAAAACAAAAGCTTGCCCTGAATTTCCTCTGGAATTCAGAGGTGAGTAGTGATGTGATGGCAAAAGTCAGCATTCTAGACAACTTTCTTTCTTTATCTAATAGAGAATGTTTGATATTTGTGAGTTTTAGCAGATTAGAAAGGGTTAGGCAACACCTGGGGTTTTCTCAGGGGCTTTTCCTTTCTCTGCGCTCAGAATTGACCCCTCAAGGTGCCCAGGGTACCTATGTGTTGTATGCAGTATATGAAAGTCAGCCACCTTACTTCCTGTTCTGTCTCTTTGACCCCTTGTTAACTCCTTAAAAAATAAATAAATAAAACGGTATTACTTGTATTACTTGTCATCCCATTGCCTTTAAAAAAAAAAACACGTTATCACTTGTATCACTTGTCATCCTGTTGCTCATCGATTTGCTCGAGCAGGTGCCAGTAACATCTTCGTTCGTCCCTGTTGCGTGCTAGTGTAGCACAATGGCGTCTGCTTGCTCCTGGAACACATTAAACACAGATCATTCATTAAACACGGTAATGTCCTAACTCTTTCATCTAAAAGATATTTAAGTTTGTTGAAAGACACTGATCTATAGAATTATGCACCTTTTACTATAATATACAATGTTAGTAGGTAATATTACTCCAATAAAAATCAGTGCTGGTCTGTTTCCCTTTGTCTCACTTTTTACCCAGTCTTTGACACAAAATCCTGTTTATTTTAACTGCTAAACGTTTTTTTCACTTGCCACTTACTCTCTGCTTTTCTGTCCTTGCTAAAGTGTCTTTCATTTTGCTTAGGACCAGAGTAGTTGGATGTAGTCTGGACAGTTTCCATAGTGCTCCCAGGTAAATGCCACACAATGCAAAGCTGACCTCGTTATTCAGCTGCTTTAAAACCTTTGCGCTTCCTAGTTAATTCACAGAATAAAACCCTGTGTGGCATGAAGAAAAGCCTTCAGTATCTGACCCCATTAATCTTGACAATATCGTTGCATGTTACTCCAGGTAAAACTACACTAACTCTGTCTCAGATGAATCAAGAACTTCTCAACGTTATATCATTACTTGTCTAGTGTTCCTATTTGAGAACCTCTCACATTTGTTTATCTATGTTTCTATATTTCATTGTGATTATTATATAATGTGACTTGGATCAACACAATAATATCTGGCATCACTTCCCTGAACAAGGTGCTAAAATTTCCCACTCTTTGGACAACCCAGCATTTGCTTATCATCACTACTGTCTTGCTCACCATATTGAAATAATTTGCTACCCTACGTAAGAGCCACTTGATGTGAATAGTATGATTGAGCAATTGATAATTTTTATTTTATTAAAGTGAAATAACCACATGTGGTTAATGATACTGTACAGAACAATATAACCCTAGACTTTCATACAAGGAAGTTTGTGTTATAGTGCTCCACCTTAAGGAAATATATTGCTCCACCAGCAGCTTAATATGCTTTCTTATCCTCTGCTTCTATGGTAAAAAGCTCAGTGTTTAATTATAAACACTTTCATTGATGAGTATTAATATTATAAGCATAAAACAGGGGTCTTTTTTTTGCAAAACATCATTTTTACTAGTTCTTGAATAATTTACTTTGGCAAATTTACTGAAGTCACATTATATAATAATAACAAGCCCTGGCCGGTGTAGTGAGCTGAAACATGCTTTTCTCTATGGACCTTTTTAACCACTATGAAAAATTGATTACACTTCATTTGATCTCAGGTTTGTAGTATCAGAGTCTTCATGTATTTCTTAACATTATTGGTGGTTTTATAAAACAGGGAGAAAGCAAAAGCTGTGAGTGATTTTCAGGCTTCAACCATAATTTCAATATTTTCAAATTTAACTGACAAGATAATTATCCCAGAAATTGTCCTAACTAAATGATTTGTGAAACTATGATTGTCCCATTTAAATGACAGAGTGCTCAATCAGGAGAGAAAAATGATTCTCTGAGGTTTGGACCTATTAAACAGGTTCTTCATATTATTATCCATTTTGCCATTGGAATATATACAGTTGTGTGTTTCAGGAGAAAAAATGATAGCTAACGTAGGAGAGTGCAGCAAACGGTTAAGATGCAGATTCTGGGGAAAATCATCTGATATGCTGCCAAGCATACTGTCCTGAACTGGTGATGTGATGAAAAGTGTCAAGTTACTCCCTACCCCAGTTTCCTCATCTGTAAGTGGAGATATTAATTTGATTGCAATGCTGATCTGGATTGAGCTACAGTAAGAAGCCTCATAATCTCAATTTGACAGAATTAAAGAGGATTATGCCTAACAAACACTACACATACCATCATATTAGCTGGAAGCTCTGACACACATTGCTCTTACTCAAGACACAAAAATCTCTCTAGACAAATCCCAGTCACTACACCGTGGGGTGAGGATCTCAGGCAGATTTTCTTTAGCAAGTACATTACCCAGAAATAACCCATACCATTTCCCTTCATAAATCATTGGCCAATAAGTGGAGTCCTAGCATTTGCACAAGAGGGAGTCTGAAATATTCTTGACAAGGCACTAATGATTACCACAATCATTATACCTATCTTATATACTAAATAGTCACTTTACACAAATTACTTAGAACAGGACTTGAAGTAAGTTATTATTAGCTAAGTGAAGAGCAAATGCATGAAGTATGAAATTAGATGAATCCAATTTCATGTCAAATTAAATTATTTGGGGACTCCAAATCTGCTCAGATTAACTTATCTAAAAGTAAAACATGACAGTAAATTCATTCAGAGAATTAATATTTTTTTTACCTTGCTTACTTAAAGTATATAGATTTTCTTAGGATATATTGATTATAATTTCTGGCAGAGGATTGATCATTTGTTATTTATATCTTCAACAAGAATTGATTGAGAATTCCTTGTATATAAACACTATGCCAAGTGCTAGAGATACAGTGGTAGACAAAACAAATGATATTTGTCATCATGTAATTTGGGAAGGGGGTATTTTCTTGGGATCAAATCCAGGTTGTCATATGTGGGGGGCTCTATGCTGTCCAATATCCCATTCTATCTTCATATGATTTTTTAACTCTAAATGTAACACATTCAGACACTTAGGATTGTGATAAATGCTGTTAATAATTTCCATATAGACTATAGCTGGAATTAATGATAATTATGTAGGAATTTTGCAAATCTTTAAACTATACTATATAATCATTAGTTAATTATATACACATTCAAGTTTTAAATGTCCTCAAATACTTTGCTCTGGAATTCTACTACAAGTAGAGATTAAGGTGCAGACCTCACTTCAAGGAGTTCATATTCTCCCTCAAAAAGATCCACAAAAATAAATAACCTTAACATAAAATAATAAATACTTTGAAATAATCTAGGAAAAATAGCGTAACTAGTTGAAATGGATGGTCGGTTAAAAAGTGTGTTGCTGGTGATAATGAAGATGTAGGAACTTCGTACACCAAAGCCAGAAATAATAACACTGTTGTAACCATTTTACCTAAATTATAATAAAAAAAATTTAAAGGGTATTGCTGCCACAATCTAGTGGAATATATTACAAGAATCCAAAGGTGATTCATTACAAGTCAATTTAGTATATTGTGCAATAGAATAATGGAAAATCATATAACATCTCAATAGACGCAAAAAGAAAGTATTTGTTAATAATATTTCGTGCCAAAAAAGACTCAGTGAAATGAAAGAGAACTTTAGTTTAAATATAGTATAGTTGATGGAAGAAGAATATAAAATGTTACTATCTTTTATATCAAATGGAAGAGAAGAAATTCTACACTTCCACTGTTATTTTTTTTTTAACATTGTACTATAGATTCAAATCAGGTCAATCAGTCAAGAAAATAATATCCAGACTGGTGGGGCCAGAGTGAAAGTACTGGAGGGGACGGTGCTTGCTTGTACTCTGTTGATCCCAAGTTCCATTCTGGCATCCCATATGGTCCTCTGAGCACTACCATGAGTAATTCCAGAGTGCAAGTCAGGAGTAACTCCTGAACATCACCACGTGTGGTCCCAAAACAAAATAAACGAAAACAGAACATCCAGACTGAAAACAAAGAAATAATATTATTTTACTGGGTGAAATGGTCTTATATGTAGTCAGTATTAATGAATCCACAAAAGAACTATGAGTAAGATGAACTTAAAGATACTGTGTAGATCAATAAAAACAAAGTCAATTTATATGTAATAGCAAAGAGCTACCTCCACAAAACTAATTAAGAAAACAAAGTGACTTACAAAACATGAAAAAAAATATATATTAGAATAAATCTAGCAAAATAGAGCCAAACTTGGATCAGAAATAAATTAAATACCTAAATAATATAAAATAAAGCCCACTTTCCCAGATTGAAAAAATTATTGCTAAGATGGTACCAATGCTCCTACTTCTGACCTGCATATCCAATACTTTGCCTACCAAAATAGAAGGCAGTATCTGTGTAGAAATTGACAAGCTGAGCCAAAATTCATGTATTAGTTCATAGGCCTCAGAATAGCTAAGATAGTTATGGAAAAAAATGAACAAAGTAATAAAATTCACGTCCCACAATTTCAAAAATTACTGGAAAGCTGGAGATGCCTGAAGAGAAGCAGTTTTGAGCGTCTGCCCTGCCCTCTTCACTCCTGACAGCAGCGCCCATCTCATCCCAAACCCAGGGTTCTGGAGAGGTGTGGCCTCCTCAAAAGTGGGCGTGGCCTCAAAGTGGGCGTGGCTTAATTTCCGGCCGCAGGTTGTTTTCCCATACTAAGGAACCTAGTCCCCAAGGAATCTAGTTCCCAACCTACTCAGCAATATGAAGAAACAAAGAAAATCTCCAACACAAGGGGAGAACAACGAAAACAATCTAGACCATTCCGACAATACAGCTCACCTAAGGGACCTCTCTGACATAGAATTCAGATATGAAGTCATCAAGATGTTCAATCAACTCAATGAAACAGTCAGACAGACAGCCAGTAACACCACAGAAAAAATCGACAAATTACGAGAAGAAATGAGAGCAGAAATGTCACGATTAAAAGATTCCATAGATGAAATGAGAAACTCAGTTTCTTCTCTTAAAAATAGAATGACCACAGCTGAAGAGAGAATCAGTGAGCTGGAAGATCAGCTGCAACAAGCCAACACGCGACAACAAACAGTGGCAAGGGACCTCAAAATGGCTCTACAGAGAATCAGAGTCCTAGCAGATGATTCCAAGAGGAACAATATTAGAATCATGGGACTACCTGAACCTCAGGGAAACAATCCCAACGAAAAAAACACCGTCAAACAAATCATTGCTGAAAACTTCCCAGAGCTGCACAATGCAGCCATTCAGGTTCAAGGAGCCCGAAGGGTGCCAGCTAAAAGAGACCCCAACAAAAACACTCCAAGACATATCATAGTTAGAATGATCGATACTGCCGATAGAGACACAAGACTGCAACCAGCAAGAGCAAAGAAGGAAATCACATACAAAGGAGCATCCCTTAGATTCACAGCAGACCTATCAGAGGAAACCCTACAAGCCCGAAGGCAGTGGCGAGATATAGTCAAAAAACTCACGGAAATGAATGCTTCCCCAAGAATACTCTACCCGGCTAAACTCTCCCTCAAAATCGAAGGAACAGTACACTATTTTATAGATAAACAGCAGCTCAGGAACTTCATAGACTCAAAACCAAACCTAAAGCAAGGCCTAAAGGGGCTACTATAAGAAAAGACAAACCCTACAACCACAACACACCCGCACAGAAAGATGACACAAAACCCCATAACCATTCTCTCTCTCAATGTCAACGGTCTAAATTCACCAGTTAAGAGACACAGAGTGGCAAAGTGGATACAGAAACAGAACCCAACATTCTGCTGCCTACAAGAAACTCACCTCAACAGCCAGAGCAAACACAGACTCAAAGTCAAAGGATGGAAAACAATCCTGCAAGCACACAACTCCCTCAAAAAAGCTGGGGTGGCCATACTAGTATCCGACAACATTAATTTCACCTTGAAAAAGATTAGAAGGGACAGTGAAGGCTATTTTCTCTTCATCAAGGGATACGTACAACAGGAAGAAATCACACTCTTAAATGTATACGCACCTAATGAGGGAACAGCTAAATATTTAAAACAACTGCTAACAGATTTTAAGGAGGACATCACTACCAACACAATAGTATTTGGAGACTTCAACATCGCCTTATCACCTCTGGATAGATCAACAAGAACAAAACCCAGCAAGGAATTATTGGCTTTGAAAGAAGTAATAGAAGAGAAAGGGCTTATTGGACTTATACAGGGCTTTACACCCCAAAAAGAAAGAATACACATTCTTCTCCAGCGCGCATGGAACATTTTCCAAAATAGACCATGTGCTAGGACACAAAACATACCTCAACAGAATCAAGAAGATAGATATAGTATCAGCCATCTTTTCAGACCATGATTCACTGAGGATAGAAGTGAATCACACAAAGACACGGAGAACCAAATCAAACACCTGGAAATTAAACAACTCGATGCTGAACAATGAGTGGGTCAGAAACAAAGTCAAGGATGAAATCAAAAGATACCTGGAAACAAATGAGAATGAAAACACAAACTACCAGAACTTATGGGATGCAGCGAAAGCTGTATTAAGGGGAAAATTTATAGCTCTGCAAGCATATCGTAAGTCGATAGAAACGATGCACATAAACAATTTGCCAGAATCCATAATGTTTATTGAAGACAAAGTCGGCAAAACTCTCCATGATATTGAAGCTAATGGTATCTTCAAAGATGTCACGCCACTGGTCGAGCAAGTGAAAACAGAGCTAGACAAATGGGACTATCTTAAACTAAGAAGCTTCTGCACCTCAAAAAAAACAGTGACCAAAATACAAAGACAGCCTACAGAATGGGAAAGGATATTCACCAAGTACACATCCGACAAGGGGTTGATATCAAGGATATACAAGGTACTGGTTAAAATCCACAAGAAGAAATCACCCAACCCCATCAAAAAGTGGGGTGAGGAAATGAACAGAAACTTTCGCAAAGAAGAAATTCGAATGGCAAAAAGGCACATGAGAAAATGCCCTACATCACTAATCATCAGAGAGATGCAGATCAAAACCACAATGAGATATCATTTCACACCACAGAGACTGGCCCACATCCACAAGAACAAAAGCAACCAATGCTGGTGCGGATGTGGCGAGAAAGGGACCCTCCTTCACTGCTGGTGAGAATGCCGGCTGGTCCAACCCTTTTGGAAAACAGTATGGACGACTCTCAAAAAATTAGAATTTGATCTGCCATTTGACCCAGCTATAGCACTCCTGGAAATATATCCCAGAGAGGCAAAAAGGTATAGTCGAAGTGACATCTGCAATTGTTTGTTCATTGCAGCACTCTTTACAATAGCCAGAATCTGGAAAAAACCTGAGTGCCCGAGAACAGATGACTGGTTAAAGAAACTTTGGTACATTTACACAATGGAGTAATATGTAGCTGTTAGAAAAGATGAAGTTATGAAATTTACATACAAGTGGTACTACATGGAAAGTATCATGTTAAGCAAAATGAGTCAGAAAGAGAGGGATAGACACAGAAAGATTGCATTCATCTGTGGAACATAAAGCAACAAAAAGGGAGATTAACACCCAGGAATGGCTGAGATTAGTACCAGGAATTTTGCTCCATGAATGGAAGGCCAGCCACACGTTCTAGGTGAAAAGAAGCTCAGATAGAGAAGAGAGCACCAAATGAAGGGTGTTGTGAGGACCCTCCCAGGGTGGGAGAAGCATGCTAAAAGTAGTCTATAGACCAAACATGATTGCCACTCAAAGCCTCTCTTGCAAAACACAGTACCCAAAAGAAGAGAGAGAGATCAAGGGGGAATACCCTGCCACAGAGGCAGGATGGGATGGGGGGGATGGGGGGTGGGGGGGATGCTGGGACCCGTGGTGATGGATGACGGGAACTGGTGGAGGGATGGGCACTTGATCATTGTATAACTGAAACCCAAGCACAAAATTTGTAAGCCTATAACTGTACCTCATGGTGTTTCACTAATAAAAAAAGAAAAAAAAAGACATGCAAACTGTGATGACTTAATTTAAGAAATTAAAATTAAACAAAAAATAGAACTCCTCACACCTAATTAGGGTATGCAAATTTTTTAAGTGATGAAGTTCATTTCTCATTAAAAAGCCAAAAGTAAAATCAAATGTTGACAATAAATTAAAAAAAAAATTACAGAAAGCTGCAGAAAGTAAGACACTGAGGTACTGCTATAATGGGAGATATAGAAATCAACAGAATAAAATTAAGAACTCAGAATTAAATTTTCATATTGTTTAATTTTAAAACAAGATATCAATACAATAAAATGCAGAGAGATAGTTGTCTTAGTAAATGATCTTGTGAAATCAGATATTTACATGTAAAATAATAAAACTGAACTGCTACGGCAAAAATATATCTCTCAAAAATATATCCAGTGTCTAAATATGAAAGCTAAAAGTAGCAAACCCTCAGAAGAAAATTTAGGTGTAAGTCTTGAACTGAACTGTCCTCCTGTTGTTCATTGATTTTTCTCAAGCAGGCCCAGTAACGTCTCCATTGTAAGACTTCTGTTACTGTCTTTGGCATATCAAATACGTCACAGCTAGCTTGCCAGGCTTTGCCGTGCGGGCGAGATACTCTCAGTAGCTTGCTGGGCTCCCTGAGAGGGGCAGAGGAATCAACCTCAACTCAGCTGGGCTGGCTGCACGCAAGGCAAACGCCCTACTGCTGTGCTATCACTCCAGCTCAGGCATAGTCCTAACTTTTGTATTTGGCAATCATACTTAGATAGGATTTCAAAATTATAAACAACTAAAAAGTGTATGAAATGAACATCATCAACACATTGTGAGATGTCAAAAATCCTAATAAATAAAAACAAAGCTCTTAAAGGAGAGCAAAATAAGAGATGAAATAATATGAAGGAAATAGAAATATTTTTAAATTTGATCACTTGATCACTTGATTTAATTTAACTAAAGTAATTAAAAATTTAAATTTAAATAATTTAAAATTTGATAAAAATCATATATCTGTAATTCAAGAAATCGAATTTGAAGCACACAAAAAAGAAACTGTAAAATGTCATAGAAAAAACATTTTAAAGTACTCATAAGGGAAAATATGTTCAAAATTATCATGGAGGAAAAAATGTGTTCAGTTGAAGGATAAGAATGACAGCAGACTCTGGGAATCAATGCAAGGATAAAACAATGGAGCAACATTTTCCAACAATAAAAGGTAAAGTTGTCACCAAGAATTCTACATTCAGTGAAAATATCTCTCAAACATAAAAGCAAAATCGAGAAATTTTCACAAAAAATAGATTAAAAGAATTCCTCACTAACACAATGTTCAAGAAATGTAATATGCTTGGAAATGATATCTGATGGAATCTAAATCAATACTAGCCACAGGGGCCTGGAAATGGTAAGCATATGAGGAAAAGCAGGTCATCTGTTGCAATTGATCAGGTCGATTTCAAGGAGGTGCTAGACAACGATTTTACAATTGAAGATGAGGAAATCTGAAAGTTGATAGATCATCACTACCTTTAACATTGGAGGGGTGCTTTCCCAGTTGCTAAATTATGAGGGAATGAAACTCACAAAAATGAGGTTGGACTCATTTGTGTTCATATAGTAAGTGAAAGTCTCATAGTTAGAAACCCAAATTCTAGATTCAGTCACCCTGAACTTGAATCCTAACTTTGCTACTTGTTACTCATGTGACTCAAATCATGATGTTACTTATTTAATAAATTGAGGGATAACATTGTTTTGTCCTTCCTGCATAGCCTGAGGTAGTTTAGGTTTATTGGGTTGCTCCCATCACAGTGCTCCCATTACTCTCTGTTTATTTGCAACTTCTTTCTCTGTGCTCTGTTGACTTGTAAATATTGTTTTTCTCTTCTCCCTAAGTCCTCTGCATAGTTTATTCAAAGCAATGTCCTTTTAGTATGGACACAAGAAGACAGTATATGCTATGCTTTTGTAACACGACTCTCAGTGATATATCCCTCCTGGGCATCTGTTATCTCACCTAAGCCTCAGCTGCCCTTACTTCCTAGCACTGCCCCCGCCCCGCCCCCCACCCAAGGCAGGGTCCCGAAGAGGGACTGGATGGAACCAGGGCAAGCAGTAAGCTATGTGCTACCCTGGCATCAAGATGGGCCTGGCCAAAGTGCCATAATTCTTAACTTTAAGTTAAGAGCTTGGTCATGGACAAATGCTGTCATGATCCAAAAAGTAGTAACTAGATTCAGACCCTTCTAGGGTTAGGAAAGATTAATTTGACCTGAGTGCTGTAGTCTGAATCTGTGGCAAGATGTTCCCAGCTGCCCGACAAGCCTCAGCATATCTCTTACCGTGTCCATACAAAATAACTAGTATTAAGACGTTGAAGAATTATTGGACTGAGGAAAGGAGAAAAACACCTTAAGAGGTATTTTGCCCCTGGGCAGTCAGGAAAGGCTTTGGAATACCTCTTAGGTGGTGTTTCCTTTGAACCTGGTGGGCCCTCAGGAAGGGCTTTCTTATGTTGAGACAGGGTACGGCATGGGCCCAGAGTGCTGGGGAGTTGGAGTGACAAGAGAACTGAAGAGAGGGAGAGAGTGGGAGAGAGTGGGCAAGATGGACCGCGGAGAGACTAGCAAGGGGGACAGAGAGAGAAGAATGTAGAAGAATACAGGAGCAGGCACTGGAGGGAGAGAGAGAGAGCCCAGGCTGCGAGATGGAGGGCGGAGAGATGAGCAGGAGAGACAGAAGGAGATGGGAATGAGGCGCAGTGTGAGACTAGAATGGGAGGCTCAGGGAGACTGGGGCGGGGGTGTGAGGAGAATGGAATAAACTGTATCTTCACCGTCTGCCCCATGACCCTGGTCGCCCCAGCTGGGTGAGTGGCCCGGGAGCCCGCAGAACCCGGGTGGTTAAGGGAAGAGCTGTCGGGGCTAAAGATTTACCCTGGCCGCCCCTAAAGATTTTATACAATAGATGTTACAGAAATTTTTTTAAAAAGACATTTTGGCACTGTACTAGAACACTTGAGGCAGTAGTTTAAAGCAGTATCTCCTTAGCATTTGTTCCCTTTACTGTTTTCCAAGGAATCTTTTCTAAGCATTTTTCCTAATTAAAACTGGACTTATCTCGGTATCTGTCTCTCCACTGTGGCAGTGAGAGGGACACAATTATGGAAAGTCTTTGTCTTTTTATTTGTTTTCCTAATTTTATTTTTCAAGAATAAGTTTTTTTTTTTATATTTGGAGGCAATTGTTTCACTCCATATACCCCCATAAGAAGGAATTTATGGAAAATGGAGATGAGTGCATTATACTGAAGGTGAAGGATAGAGGATGACTGAGCTACATCAGAATTTTTTAAACAGTTTAGCACTGTACAGCACTGTCCTCCCGTTGTTCATCGATTTGCTTGAGCAGGCCCAGTAACGTCTCCATTGTGAGACTTGTTATTGTTTTTGGCATATCGAATGCGTTATGATTAGCTTGCCAGGCTTTTCCGTGTAAGCACAATACTCTCCGTAGCTTGCTGGGCTCAGCCGGGGTTAGCTGCATGCAAGGCAAATGCCATATAGCACAACGGGTAGGGCATTTGCCTTGCACACGGCAGACCAGGCCAACCGGAGTTCGATTCCTCCGCCCCTCTTGGAGAGCCCGGCAAGCTACCAAGAGTATCTCGCTAGCATGGCAAAGCCTGGCAAGCTACCCGTGATGTATTTGATATGCCAAACACAGTAACAACAAGTCTCACAATGCTACTGGGCCCACTCAAGCAAATCGATGAACAATGGGAGGACAGTGCTGCAGTGCTTTTAAACAGTAAATAAATAAATAAATAAAATAGCTAAAAATAATTAAACAACTAAAAGAACCACAAGATCTGTTGTACCATTATTCATACGGAGAGAGTTATGCATCCATTTAGCTTATTATTTTTATGGGGCTTTTAAATACATATATATATGTAATCAAAACAGTACCTAAAGACAATTTCAAAGGTCAGTTTAACTGACAAGTAGATCACAAGAACCCTAGTTGTTAGAAATACATTATTTATTTATTTTTTATTGCAGTCTTTCCCAGTAAAACCTGGATCAAAATTCATTTGATGAAAGTTCTTATTACTATTTATTACAGGCAACAAGCAAAAATTAGCTGTTCTTATAATTCATGGAGCAAATAATTAATTTTCAAGTAATCATATCATGAATATCTTTATATAAAAATATTCACCAGATTAATTTTAAGTGCCTGCAAAATTTAACAAAAGTTCAGGTAATGTTAGTTCTCACCTGAAATATGATAATTTCCACTTTATAGAATTAATTGATCTGTGGGCAGACTGCATGACAAACCACAGTTTTCAGCCAATATAAGAGATTAATATAATGAGTAACTGTGGCCAGAAAATGCAAACTTCAGTTATAAGCTAATAACTCCTGCAATTTAATATATGACTTGTCAACTACAGTCACCCAATATGTTATTATAAACTCTAAGGTATCTAAGAACATAGATGCATGGAATTTTTCTTCACAAGAAAAAATTTCCTTGACCAGGGACACATTTCAAGTGGTAAAGCCCATGCCTTGAACATATAAGACCTTGGTTCAATCACAAGTTACTCCTGCCTCAATCTGCCAGCACCTCTGGGTGTAGTCTCTAGAACAATATAAAAATAAGAAGAAAAATATTTGTATCTGTGAGAAATAACAGCTGATAACTATTGTTTCATAGTGGACATTTGACAATGTATACATATGTCAAATCCTATACCATAAAACATATGCTAATACAGTCATATGGCAATTTTATTTTTAAAAAGAGAATAGTCTTTGGTTTTTTTCATTCTTTTTAGATTATCACCCTCAAACTCCTTATTTTTTTTACATAGTGAATAATATTATTGTGCTTGGAGACAGAAGACTGGTCAAAAACTTTTTAAATTCTGTGTAAAATGTGTTTTCAGGTATCACATAGGTTTCAGTGAACTGTAAATGATGTGCAGTTATAAAAAAGAAAAAACTATCAGTTTTTCACGTGTTAAAGAGATTTTGAGGCTCTTCGTGTTCCTAGAACGAACAAATACCATTGGGCTGCACTAGCACGCGACAGGGACAAATGGAGACGTTACTGGTGCCCACTCAAGCAAATAGACGATTAACAGGAAGTCAAGTGATCAAGTGATCAAAGAGATTTCATTGTCTTTTCTTAGGAAGACCAACATTAAAACATCTCACATTGATAGATAGAACTTCTATAAGAAAAAACCTTAAATCAAAGCCAGAGAGATAGTGAAGGAGATAGAGAGTTTTCTTTGCATGGAGCATGCCCAGGTTCCATCCCCAATACCACTTATGTTCTCCCCAGCCTGCCAGGAGTGATCCCTGGGCAGAGAGTAAGGCCTGAGGTGTGACCCAAAAACAAAGGGGAAAGAGAAAGAAAGAAAGAAAGAAAGAAAGAAAGAAAGAAAGAAAGAAAGAAAGAAAGAAAGAAAGAAGGAAGGAAGGAAGGAAGGAAGGAAGGAAGGAAGGAAGGAAAGAGAGAGAGAGATGGAAGGACGGAGGGAGGGAGGAAGAAAGAATGGGGGGATGGATGGAAGAAGGAGAAAGAGAAAATGAGAAAGAGAGGGAGGCAGGGAGAGAAGGAAAGGATGGAAGGAAGGAAGGAAGGAAGGAAGGAAGGAAGGAAGGAAGGAAGGAAGGGAGGGAGGGAGGGAGGGGAGGAGGGGAGGAGGGAAGGAAGGAAGGGAGGGAGGGAGGGAGGAGGGAAGGGAGGGAGGAAGGGAGGGAGAGGAGGAGGGAAGGAAGGGAGGGATGGAGGGAGGAAGGAGGGAAGGGAGGGAGGAAGGGAGGGAGGGGAGGAGGGAAGGAAGGGAGGGAGGAGGAAAGGAAGGGAGGGAGGGAGGGAGGGAATTTACACAGAATTTAAAAAGTTTTGTTTTGTTTTTGCTTTTTGGGTCACACCCGGGGATGCTCAGGGGTTACTCCTGGCTCATGCACTCAGGAATTACTCCTGGTGGTGCTCGGGGGACCATATGGGATCTGGGAATCGAACCTGGATCGGCCATGTTGGCTGCGTGTAAGGCAAACGCCCTACCCGCTGTGCTATTGCTCCAGCCCCTAACCTGTTGTTTTAAAACAGAAAGGAAAGACAGAGACTGAGTGAGAATAGCTAAAGGAAAGTCTAATCACGTTCCTAAAAAAAAAAAAAAAAAAAAAAAAAAAAAAGACTGTTGAGTCAGGATCTGCTTTTTATATCTAAAGTTCAAGTTTATCTTGTATGGAAATGTTAACACTTAAACTTAAAAGGAAACAGGCCTATTAACTTTACCTTCACAAATAAAAGTGAATGGAGTCAAAGGGATATGTATGCTAGAACAGAGATATAGGACATATGAACTATGGGTACAAAAATGGCTTGT
This sequence comes from Sorex fumeus, assembly GCF_029834395.1. Lineage (NCBI taxonomy): Eukaryota > Metazoa > Chordata > Mammalia > Eulipotyphla > Soricidae > Sorex > Sorex fumeus. The sequence goes on from NW_026606059.1 coordinate 65,915,581, forward strand.
CCTGTTCTGTTTAGCACAGTGGTTCTTGAAATGTAGTCTATGGTATTGGAAATCTGTCACTGTTACTGTACTCCCGTTGTTCATTGATTTGCTCTAGCGGGCTCAGTATAATCTAGAAATCTGTTAAAAATGTAAGCATTGGGGCCAGAGACATAGTGCAGGGTTAAGGTGCTTGCCTAGCAGGCTTGAATGCTGCCACTACATAAAGTCCCAGAAGATGGGCAGGAGTGAACCTTGAGTACCACTCACATAGCCAAAAAGGAAAAGAGAAAAGAAAAAAGGAAAGGAGAGGAGGGGAGAGGAAATGGGAAGGAGAGAAGAGAAGGGAGAAGACCAGAGGAGATGGGAGATGAGGAGGGGAGGAGGAAGGAAAAGAAAGGAAAGGGGAAAAAATCATAAATAGCTGCACCGCATTTCTAAGACTACTAGATTGAAATATAGGGGGTGAGGTTGAGCAATCTGCTTTTCTGAGTCTTGCTACTGCTTAGGGTCCCCATCCAAATCTGAGAGACACTGGTTTACAGAGAGAGAACAAGATGCACATAGTCCTGGAAACAGAAAACCAATCTGCTTCCTGTGCCTGAGAAAGTTATTCAGACTTGGGAATTGGTCCAATGGATATGAGGTTCTCACCAATTAGATGAAGCCTCCGCTCCACACAGAAAGAGTGGGAAGGAATTTAACTTTTCCAGAGGTCAAAGTGGAGAAGCAGAAGAGAGAAAAATTACTCTTGCTAGGGAAAAATTGACTTTATATTCTTTTTTTTTTTAAGTAAATAGATTTTATTTGGAGGGTTTTTGAAGGGAAGAGAGAGAGAGAGAGAGAGAGAGAGAGAGAGAGAGATGCACTCAAGAGAGAGAGAATGCAGGCTTCTCTAAGGGCAGAGAGGACCCCTAGACACACCCCAGCATTAGACACGAAAGTATGAAAGTACACATCTCAAGAGGGGACATGCGGGTGACACATGTGCTCGGGCACCACATGTGCTTTGCCACGTGGGCGCAAGTAGCACATGGGCTCGGGCAGCATGTGTGCCTAACTTTATATTCTTAAAGTAAATCTAAGCTCCTGTGAACCAATAACATATAAATGATGAAGGAGGGCCTAATGTTCTGTGGATTGGTCTTTGCTTTTTGACCAGATGTATCACAATATTATGTTTAAACAAGACACAGCAATGCTTGGGAATGATCATGCTGGACAAGAACTGAATGTTAAAAGTAGGTAGGTAATGGGATATTCTTAATAACCTTTCAGTATCAATACTGGTACTGCAGAGAGAGAGAGAGAAAGAGAGAGAGAGAGAGAGAGAGAGAGAGAGAGAGAGAGAGAGAGAGAGAGAGAGAGAGGGAGGGAGAAGAAAGAAGAAAAGTTCCTGCCATAGAAGCAGGCAGGAGGTGGGGTGTGGAAGGTGATGGGAGGGAACCTGGGGACATTGGTGCTGGGAAATGTACACTGGTGGAGGGTTGGATGTTGAAATACTGTATGACTGAAATTCAATCACCAATAGCTTGTAAGGGCTATCTCACAGTGATTCAATAAAAAGTTTTTAAAAAAGACACAGCAATGCTATCTCTTGTCATCTCTTCCAAAGCTTATTTAAATATCAAAACATATTTGAAAATTGCAAAGTCCTCAAAGTTTTGCAGAAAGTTATTTCTTCATTTTCTTTGGAGGGGGTTGGGGGCCATACCCGGTGATGCTCAGGGCTTATTCCTGGCTCTGTGCTCAGGAATTACACCTGGTGGTGCTTAGGGGACCATAGCAGGGTGCTAAGGATCAAATTCAGGTTGGTTGCATGTCCTGCCTGTGCTCTTTTCCCCAGAAAGGTATTTATTTCACCAGTAATTATCAAAAAAGGAAAAAAAGAATAGAAGGACAATCAAATGAAAAGAATTGTTCTTTTTCTTATTGTAAGTACCTAGAAATCAGGATAAACACACACATAACTTATTTTGAAAAAGCATTTTAAGTCAATATTTGTACATCACCTCTCCATCAAATATTTGTTTCCAAATTACATGAAGATTTGTTTTGTGGTTAAAGATAAAGTTATTTAAAAACAATTAACAAGGGAAAGGGAAGATGTAAAAACATAAGGTTTTGTTTTTGAAGACAAATTTCTTTTTGAAAATTGAAAACACTAACTTCTTAAACAGAATATTTTAACTTCATTTGATAACAGAAATATAGTCAACCAAACACAGATTGAAAATAGATACCAGGTAGTTAACCAATACTAATGATTGTTTCTGTACTGAACTTATATGGTTTCTTTTGTCATTATTCCACAAAAATACTATGTAACAGTATTTATATAATGTTTAATTTATATTAGGTATTATAAGCAATGAAGAGATGATTTAAAGTATGTGAGAGAATGTGGGATTTGATTTTCATGAATTTTGATACCATCTGGGATTTTGAAACCAATCCCCCAATGGATATTCAGGGATAACAATATAATTATTTTTGTGTATTTTTTTACGTGTGTGACCCTATGCATAGAGAATATTCAAATAAGATTTAAAATATTAAGTCAAGCAAAGTGAAGTAGCTTCTTTTTTTTTTCTGTGGTATCCCTCAGAGGCTTAACATATGTTAATGTGCACTTTAAATTTCCTAGGTATGATATGTAATATTTTTCAAACTTGTTTCAGTATGAAATCCTAATTTTTCTACACATCTACCATGTCTGATTAGAATCAATTTGAGGAATGGTAATTCGTCTTTGCTAAGTCTTGGTAGATGTTTATGTCTTTTCACACTAGTTTATATTGATATGGAAACAGCCTCATCTCCCTGATCATTTGAAATCCCAATTGGTGATATAAATAGCTTCTCACTAAGCAATGGAGAATTAAATATAAATTTCATACCACATCCATCTGTTATCACATCTGGATTTTCCAGTACTTTATCTTCTCTACTTTTCTTTTTTAGAGCATGGAAAATTGATTTTGCATCCAACTACAGATATTTATTAAATATTAGTAATTAAATAGGGGCAAGTATGGGTACATGAAATACAATAATAAAATACTATTCTAAGGAATTAAAATATGTATAAATCAGATATGAATACAGTACTAAAAGCACTTTTTGTCAAAATCTTGTAGGAAAAATAGTAATTTGCAACTTCATCTTACTTGAAAGTGGAAAACATTTTTTAAAATGTGAACCAATCTCACGGTGATTCAATAAAATTTAAAAAAAAATAAGTGAACCATTTCTTTCTCTGTACCTCTCTTCCTTCTCCTAAAAGTGATAGTGAGCTCATTGCCTCCAGGAGGGAAAACAACTTGTCAAAGAGCTAAAAAAAAAAAAAAAAGCAGTGTTTTCAGGGTTTTGAGTTTCTAAAAGGGTCAATCCATTAAGGAAATTTTGTTTGATGCTTTTGAAGCAAGAAATAGAATGGCTTCTTCTGCCCTGCAGAAAGAGAAAGACGAGCAGGCTGCTGAAAGGTATAAATATCCCGAGCTCTGCACTTGGAAAACCAGCAGAATCCGTGGTTAGTGGTTTGCCACCTTTCTGTACCTGCAAACTGTCTCTGCAGTACTTGGGTCAGAGGACCATCAGTTAATAATCACAGCACTTGACCGGTGGCTTTCAACCTTTCTACTCCTGAAGACCAGCATGGGTAGCAGAACAGTAGATGAAAACCCATCCTGATGGACAGGCTGGAATAAGTCTCCCTTTATATCACTGATTGGGATTTCAAAATAATCAGGGAGATGGTGCTGTTTCCATATCAATAATAAGACCACAGTCCTGATTGCAGTGGAGTACATCTTTAGCTGTGGTACTTGCCTGAAGTGGGATGAAATGTGGGGAGTTGTACTCTTCAGCTACCATGTCAGGGTACCAAACGCAGAGCCCAGGGATCAAACTCATACACATGCTGGTGCTAGGCAGGCATTTTAACCAATGAGTCATCTCCTAGGTCAACCTCAGATATTTAGATGCTTTGCTTTGTTTGGGACCATACCCAGCAGTGGTCAGGGGTTGGTCCAGGCTCAGGGCTTGGGGGTTGCTTTCTGTAGTGAGTTGGAGTCCTCGTTGTGTTGAAGATTGAACTCAGAGCTCCCAAATGCAAAGCATGCATTCCCATTGAGTCATCGTCCCATCCTACCACCTTCAGATGGTAGAACTGAAGAGAAAAATCGCTTTACATTAAGTTGACAGTATCCAGCTTTCTGAGACTAATTACTGAATGTTTTTCTTAATCAATAAATCACATACATTACTTTCTTAATGTTTTAATAGCAAATTACTACAACTGATGACTGATATTTTGGAAGCAAATAATACTTCTTTTTTCTGGCGTGAACTTTTGATAATTTTGTGGATTTTATATGGATAAATATATTCAAGGCAGAAGGCAGAGTTGGTGGGTAAGCCAGTTATATATATAACTGGGCTGACCAATGTAAGTTCTATTATCGCAGGTATTTTGAACGATTAAATTTAGGGAAGGGAATGTAGTTCCCGAGATGGCAGCATTTGTTGGACAGCATGCATCATCAACACAGTTCCCAGCCACCTTTCCTGCTGTACTATTGCATCAGCCCTAAATGTGTACTTTTTAGAAGTGCTTTTGAAGTTTAAAATTTTACTTGAAGTGTGAAATCAGACCATATAAAGCCATTTACTAGAAAATGATAATGTATCAGTTTGCAAAGAGTTGGTTTCTTGTTTCGTGTACAGAAATATGAAGCCAAACTGACAAGTAGCTTCAGTAATAGAAGCTGAAGGTAGTAGATTGATTTGTCAATGGAGAAATACAATTTAACTGTCAACCAGGACTTTTCTCCTTTGTGACAAAATTGTTCTAATTATGTAGCAAAATTGCATACAGCAGAAATGTTTATAGTGAGCAACCTTAGAAATTTAAGTTGAGACAGATATATAGCTCCATGGATGAGGTTTACATTTGTAAGAAGGAAGCCTGGGTTTGATCCCCAGTACCCCACAGTTTCCCCCACTTCCCAGCACAGCCAGGAATGACTTCCAACACCAAGCCTGACATAGATAGCCCCGGAACACTGCCAGATGTGTTCCCCCCTCCACTGCCCCCTCCACTATACATACTTATCACCAAATAAAACCCCTTGGTAGGGTCATTCTTGATGAGAAGTTGATCCAGGGAAGCTAGTTTAGGTGGCATCACAATGCTGGAAAAAGTAGAGGAGAGGGGCTGGAATGATAGAACAGCAGGTAGGGCATTTGCCTTGCACGTTTGATTCCCAGCATCCCATATGGTCCCCTGAGCACCGCCAGGAGTAATTCCTGAGTGCAGAGCCAGAAGTCACCCCTGTGTAATGCCAGATGTGAACCAAAAAAAAAAAAAAAGTAGAGGAGATTAAATCCACAGTCAGGGGCCTAAGAGATATTAAAGTGGGGAAGACACACATATTGCATGTGGCCAACCAGAGTTCAGTTCCTGGAACAATATATGGTCCCCAAGGAGTGATCCCTGAATGCAGAGTCAGGAGTAAGCATTGAACACAGCTGGGTGTGCCCCACCCAAAACACAAAACAAACATATAAAATAAGATAAAAACTGTAGACAAAGTATTATAATAGTGGTTATTCTGGGTGATGATAAGAGTTTGTGCAATGTTGGGGATCAAACCTGGGGTTTCTACAAGCAGTCTTCCCAGCATGGGCCATCACCTGGGCACAGTATTAGCTACGTTTGATCCCATCCAAGAATCCACATCCTTATCAAAGAGGAGTACATAGATTTAAAAGACATGTCAAACAGGCCATGTCTATGCAAGAAAAAGACACCAACACCTTTTCCAACTTAGTTGTGCTGGAAGTTTTTGTTTAATTCAGACTTCTTCACCATCTTTGGATGCCAGGTTCTGAGTTAATTATAGTAATAAAATGCAAAGTTGAAATGTTTAATCCTTACTTTAAAGATGTCCATGTCAAATATGCAAAGCAACTACAGAGGCTAGCAACTTGTCATTTTTACAGTGAGAGCTGGTGTAGTAAGCTGCCCCAAAGTTTTAAGGGTATATCTTTATTAGCATGAGAATATCAGTGATTTAAATAATGAGAACTTTGAGACAATGCAGGATGAGTTAGATCAGAAATAGCTTTAAACACCATCAGGAGTTAAGGATAGACCCTGAGGTGAAAGTCTGACTCAGAGAACTGCAAGAAGGGAACTGACAATTGGATCAGTGATCTAGAAAGGTAATTCTAGAATCAAAATAAAAATTACAATAGTCAGGGAGGTCAGAATAGGGATAGAATAGTTGGATTCAAGATACATATGTGGTTCAGTCAAGTATGATACTTCTTCAATGAGAGTAGACCGTTGAAGGTAGAGGATAAAAAGGATTTAGTTTTAAAGTTTTATTTTCCCGGCTGGGGAAAACAAGGAACTTTGGTTGACAAAGATATTTAAACTTTTAATTTTCTGTTCATAAGAAGAACATTTTTTTTTGGAGCAAAAGCAAGACTAGTTTAACTAGCAGCAAACAACTTAGACTAGCTTAACTAGCAGCAAACAATTTAGTCAATATGCAAACAATGACCCAGTGGTGAAAAATATAACAATTTAAAAAAAATATTTAAAAATTTTTAAAAGAAGTTTTATTGGATCATTGTGAGATACAGTTACAAACTTGCATAATTGCGTTTCAATCTAACAATGCTTGAGCACCCACCCCTCCACCAGTGCACATTTTCCACCACCATTGTTCCCAGTGTCCCACCCGCCACTCCCACCCCACCCCACTCCCTGCCTCTTTGGCAGGTACAATCCTTCTTACTCTCTCTAATTTGGGGCATTATGGTTTGCAATACAGATACTAAGAGATCATTGTGTTTGGTCCTTGGACTAATTTTAGAACACATCTCTCATCTTGGGTGATCCCTCCAATCATCATTTACTTAGTGATTCCTTCTCCATTCCAACTGCCTTTTCCCCCAGCACATGGGGCCGGCTTCCAAACCGTGGTGTGATCCTCCTGGCTCTTATCTCTACTGTGCTTACATCTTAGTTTCTTATTATGCTGTTTTAAAATATAACAATTTTTATATGTTTCCTTTTACCGTACTATTTTTTGGTAATTTCATTAGCATTTAGTTATAACAAACAATATAAAATAAATTATTGTGAGCCTCCTAAAGGGGGCAGGCTGGGGGTAGTTGGGAAAATGGAGGCAAAGGTTGAGGGAAGGTCATTCTGGTGGTAGGATTGGTGTTGGAATATTGAATTCCCATAGCAACTGTATTATAAACAACTTTGAAAACCATGATGATTAAATAAATGAAAAAAAGAATAAGATGAGGATATACAGGGCTACTTCTGGACTATAATAGGGTCAAGTCATGAGTATTTGAAGGTGAATAATATCTCTGAATACATTAGTATGGTATCAGTTGATACTATTCTCTTTCTTGATAATATTATTTATTTTTATTTATTTATTTTTAAATAAGTGAATATTTATTTATTTTTTGTTTTTTTAAATTTTTACTAGTGAAACACCATGAGGTACAGTTGTAGACTTACAAGTTTTTGTGCTTGGGTTTCAGTTATACAATGATTGAGTACCCATCCCTCCACCAGTTTCCATTCTCCACCACCAATGATCCCAGTATCTCTCCCAGTATCTCCTCATCTCCACCATGCCATACCGCCTCTGTGGCAGGGCATTCCCTTTTGTTCTCTCTCTCCTTTTGGGTGCTGTGCTTTGCAAAAGAGGCATTTAGTGAAAATCCTGTTCAGTCTATAGTCTACTTTCAGCATGCATCTCCCATCCTGGGAGGATCCTCCCAACACCCTTTACTTGGTGTTCCCTTCTCTATCTGAGCTGCCTTTTTCCATAGCATGTGTGGCCGGCCTTCAAGCCATGGAGTGAACCTTCTGGTACTTTTCTCGACTATTCTTGGATGTTGGTCTCCTATTTTGTTACTTTATATTCCCCAGATGAATGCAATCTATGTCTGTCCCTCTTTCTGACTCGTTTCACTTAGCATGAAACTTTCCACGTAGTACCACTTGTATGTAAATTTCATTACTTCATCTTTTCTAACAGCAGTGTAATATTCCATTGTGTAGATGTACCAAAGTTTCTTTTTTTTTTACAGTTGTAGACTTACAAATTTTTGTGCTTGAGTTTCAGTTATACAATGATCGAGTGCCCATCCCTCCACCAGTGCCCATTCTCCACCACCACTGATCCCAGTATCCCTCCCACTCCCTGGACCCCCCATCCCACCCTGCCTCTGTGACAGGGCATTCCCTTTTGTTCTCTCTCTCTCCTTTTGGGTGCTGTGCTTTGCAAACGAGGCACTGGGTGGCAATCATGTTTGGTCTATAGTCTACTTTCAGCATGCATCTCCCATTCTGGGTGTATCCTCCCAACACCCTTTATTTGGTACTCCCTTCTCTATCTGAGCTGCCTTTTCCCCTAGCATGTGCATGGCTGGCCTCCAAGCCATGGAGTAAACCTCCTGGTACTTATCTCAGCTATTATTTAATTTTAATTTTTAAAATTTCTCTTTTTAAAGTTAAAACATTTATCATAAAATATTTCAATCATAGGAATTTACAAAATAAAATACTGTTTCCTCTAGGAAAACACTTTCTCTCCAGAGGTAGTCAGTCATACATGCTTTTACAAGGTTTTATAAATGTACTTGTAATGCACATATAAATGTAAACATATAGATTTTAAGCTTACTGAGCTCTCTACATTTTGTCATTGTATCTATGCCTGCATTTTTCTTTCCTATTCACTTTCTACTCAATAATTTGCTCTGGAGAAGTCATAATAAAATATACAACTCTTCCTAGTCACTTAGATCTTTACAATAGATTCCATTAAGAGCTTTATCATAATTCAACTACTACTCTACTGATAGTTGTTTAGTTTCATTCTAATTGTTCTTCTTCATAAGTCCTATGTAATAAAAATTTTCATTTATGCACACCTGAAAATATTTCTCTAGAACCCCAAAGTGGCATTATTAGATTCAAGAAATAAGCACATTATATATTTTCGCTGGGGCTGGAAAGACAGTACAAGAGGTAAGATGCCTGCTTTGGATGAAACCAATCCTGCTCAGTCTCTGGCATCCATATACTCCCTGAATAGCTCCAGAAGTCACCTGAGCACAGATCTATGAATAGCCCCTGAGCACAGTCAGTTCTAAAGACCCCCTCCAAGTAAATTTAAAAAAAATTGCCAAGTTTCACTTCAGAAAGTATATTCATTGATAGTGTATAGGAGTGTATATAGAGTATCTCGCCCACACGGCAAAGACTGGCAAGCTACCCGTGACATATTCAATATGCCAAACACAGTAACAAGTCTCACAATGTTACTGGGCCCGCTCGAGCAAATCAATGAACAAAGGGATGATACTGCTATAGTGCTAGTGCTACATCTATAAGGAAAGATGAAATCATGCAATTTTTTGCAATATAGATGGAATTGGAGGGTGTCATGCTGAGTGAGGTAAATCTGAGAAAAAACAAATAGTGGATGTTTTCATCGGCTGAACTTAGTGAGAAGCAAGGTAAAAGACAATATGGAACAATGAAAAACACTGGATCTCAGATTACAATAATGATCAGTAAATTATGGTGAGGGCTGGAAGGTAATAATTGATGTCGGTGGGCCCCACGGGTGACTTATGTGAAGCGGGGAGGAGAAAGACAGTCACTTTCTCCCCACCCGCCTCTGCCACTCGGGACCCAGGGTTGCTGGGTTCTTGTCTCGCCTCGCAGAAAGGAATTTCAGGAGTAGACAAGCAGTGAAGTAAATAGATTTTATTTGGAGGATTTTTAGGTATGGAGGGAGGGAGAGAGAGTGAGAGAGTAAAGTTAGACACGAAAGCATGAAAGTACACATCTCAAGAGGGGAGATGCGGGCGACACACGTGCTCGGGGACCACATGTGCTCGGCCACGTGGGCGCAAGCAGCACATGGGCTCGGGCAGCAAATGCCCGCACTTTCTTTGTTCAAGGTGGCCTTTATAGGGTTCCTCCAACCTGCCCCCACGTGGGGCTTCTTCCCAGGTAAATGTCCCATTGCTAAGGAGGTTACCAGGGAGGATGGGAGTGGTGATGGTCTTCTTTGAAATTCCTTTCCTGGCCTTTTGTTCCTAGAGGAGCTTCTTTGGGTCTGTTGCTGGAGCCAGGTGAGGGTCTTATCAAGTCTTAGTTCCTGTTTTGTTATTTTCTGCAGAGCTGGCTTTTTGCCTCGGGAGGGGGCCCTCCCTGTCTACCTGCCTACATCATAATGGCCAGACAAGAAGTGACCTAGGGGCAGTGGTGAGGGTTGTGAACAATCGGTGAGGTGCGATAACTTTGTACAACAATGCCATATACTATGGCACCAGTGTGTCCATCAAAGCCAAACTATTTAACACATTTCACCAGGAGTTATCCAAAAACAAAAACAACAAAAAATCAGATATTTTGAGGGCCTAGAGAGATAGTGCAGCAGGCAGGGCGCTAGCCTTGCACATGGCCAACCGAAGTTTGATCCCCTACATCCCATACTGTCCCAAGCCTGCTGGAACATGATTCCTAAGCGCTTAGTCATTAGTAATCTGAGTTTTGCCTGGTGTGGCTCCTGAACAAAACAGAACCCCCCAAAAATTAGAAGTTTTTTCTTGTTTAAATTTTTTCTTATTATTTTCCCCTAGACACTCGGATATTTGCTTTCTAACGTTTTTGAATTTACAGTAAGTCTGGTGGATGTGTGGACGTGCTAAATGGATATATGTGTGTGCGTGTGTGGTGTGGTTATATGGGTCTAGTGGAAATTTGTATTTATTTATTGGGGGGCGGGGCATGCAGCCATACCCAGCAGTGCTTCAGGGATGCTCTCTGTGTTCTGGTCTTTCCTGGCAGTGCATGGGGGAACTTCTGTAAGGCTGAGGATTAAACAGGGCTTCCTAGTGCAAAGCATTATTTGCTTAGCCTGTTGAACTATCTCTTTGGCCTGCAAGTGAGAATTTTTTTTTTAAACCTTCAATTTCATGTCTTGCATTGTTTATGAAGGTCAAGTTTCTATCATCGTTGTTAAGACATAGTATTCATGAGGGTCTCATTATTAAGTCCTCGACTATCATTGCAGGTCATTATCTTCTTAAATCAATACATGTGCATAGATTTTTTTTTCTCTTTTTCAGAGCATTAAGGAGATTTTAACATCTATGGTGCAACTGACTTTTGTATAGGTCTTGCAGACTTTTTCAAGTTTGCCCTAGGTCATTCCCTTTCACAAAGGACCCTCATTAGCGCCCTTTTCATTAATTGAGAAAATCTTCGGGTCCTTTAGGACAAAGGTCAAACAGCCAGCAAGAACAGCCCAGGAAGCTCCTGCCCTGGAATTACTTCTTCTCAACTGCATAGGTAGCTTCTCATTTTCATTTTTGCAATGCTCTAGTGTTATTTCAGGTTTTGTGAGTTGTTTAGCACAGTTGAGTAAGTGGCGGGGAGGCAGGGCGTGCTCTCAAGCCATGCTCAGTTGTTCCATGGGCCCCACCTGCAGTTCTAGGCCCACCTGGCCTGTGGGCCAGTGTGAGGGTGGAGGCTGCTGCTGGGGCCTCCCCGGCTTCACCCTGCAGAGTGCTTGGAAACACGTGACGCCTGGAATCATGTGTGGGAACATTCATGGGCACAAGGGCCCGACTCCTCAGCCACAGAGGACCCGAGTGCAGAGTGCGACAGGCGGTTTTGTGGCGAACAGGTTTTGGAAAATGCCCATTCTGGCATTTAGTGGTATTAGAAAAGATAGGACATTTGCCTAGCATGAGATACACCGGGGTTGGATTCCCCATCCCTCCCATGATCCGCCGAGCCCGCCAGGAGTGCGCCTGAGTGCAGAGCCAGGTGGAAGCCCTGAGCACCGCCAGGTGTAGTCAGAACAAAAGCAAATTCTAAAAGTTTGCTCTAAAAAAAAGTTGCTTTAAAAACCAAAGGAGGCATTAGGCATCCTGAACAAATCCCAAGGGAAAAGTTTAGCAAGCTAAAGAAACCATGGCAAGACATATGGGGTGGTCGCTGCTGTTGGATGGGCTTCTAAAGGGATGAGTGGAGAGAATCAGCCAGGTATTGTCGAAGTTGGACGTAGAGGGCAGTAGAAAGAGTACAGTGGGTAGTGCTTTCCTTGCACAAGAGGATTTGGGGTTTGATCTGGGTTTGATCCCTGGCACTTCGTAGTGTCTCCCAAGACCCCCAATAGTGAGCCTTGAGTGCAGAGCCAGAGTGAACCCTGAGCAGGGCTGAATGTGCCACTCTTACACGTCCCCCCTCCCTAAAAGTTGGAGATAAGAGTTCTACCAGAATATGTGATTCTACATGACAGAGATTATTTCTTATTAAGAGATGGTGATGTTCTTGGAGAGTAGGTAGGATGAGATAATCACTATTGAAATGGCATGCCAGGAAGCTGCCCATTTCTCTGAAGTTCTGAAATCTTTTTTCCTGTAAAAAATTTCCATGTTTCTATTTTAAACTAAATTAATGATATCAATAAACAAAACCAAAATAGTACTAGGTACATGCTCACCCTCACACTGTACTATCTCTTGACCCCCTGGAATGCCCATTCGTACCCCATTTCAGTTTATTCTAATTCCTTCTTTACATAATCTTAACTTCTGAAGGTTGCATAAGAGCTCTTTTCTTCCAGAAGTATAAAAATACCTGAATTTCTCTTCCATTGCAAAGGTTCTATCGTTGATGGGCACTCTTAGAGGAGCAGTTAATTGATCTTTATATCTGCTAGGAGAGAGGTCATACTCAGTCATTGTAATCTCTACTGATCTGCATGAAGCCTTAATCAAGATCCTTTCTGGTTATAATTGTAATTTTACAAAATGGATTATTAAGTACAAAATATTCATTGTTCAAACTTATTAGGGATGAACTTCTAGGTTCCTAAACTGGGTTTTCTTCTTTCTGAAACTCATTATGATTAACGTTTCCCAGACCAACTTCATTCCTTCTCCAGGCTGGAAGACTGAAGGATTGTCCCTCCAGACTGGACCTATTCAAGAACAATAGCAGGTCAACCTGAATTTCAGATTCTGAACTGCCTTCTTGATCATGTGCCATTCACATTTAACTTTGGCTTAACAAACAAAAAAATAAATAAATAAAACAAAAGCTTTCTTTGGATTGTGTTCATTTAGTCAAATAGGATTTATTTTTCTTATTTGTTTTATGCTGGATTTAAAAACCAAGCAAAATGATATCCAAATGTAAAAGACTAACACACTTATTACTGGCAGCTTTTCTGCTATGCCATACAACATTTTTTTTTAACCATTTGCTTTGTTGTGTCTTTTGGATGTTTTAAGAGCCTGACACTACAGATGGTTTGGAGATTATGTTTAACCCTCAACTGATCTATCCATGCTGTTCCTATTTTTAAAATGGTTAACCGAGACTAGTATAAGCATCTCATTTATCAGTCTTTTCTCTCGGTGAAGGGTAATTTTTCCTCTATGTTCAAAATAGTCTCTATTCATTTACTTGTCAAGTAGTCCTCCCTGACTAGGGGCAAATAGGTTATTTATTGCTACGCTAGTTTTCCCTTTGCACAGGAAATCGCTGGGAAGGTAGGCTGGAAGCTGAGGCACATCATCCTCGGGATTATTAAAGGCAGTGGAATATTTTGTGGCTGTCAGCCTTTCAAATTCTAGCATGGTAGAGGGGTCATTCTTTGGGGAGAACATAATGATCCCAGAATGTTGGCTGACAGGGTCTTGATCTGTGCTTTTATTATGTTCAATTTATCAGTCTCCTTGGAAAGAATTGACCAGAGGACTCTTTTAAAACATTTGAAATCTTTGGATAAAAGCTCAGAGACAGGCTCTTCCTTCTTCCATTAATTTCATAATCAATGATGTCAATTTGTCACTATTAATAATGTTTCCATGACCACTTTCCCCAGGCTTTCCTGAACTTAAAAGCGTCTAGATAAACTCCCACCCTCACCTTCTCTTTTTTGCTCAGAGTAGAATTTTCTCTTCTGCTGACTATATTCAAACTTACTTCACTTTACCCCATGAAATTTTTTAATGGGTTTATAAGGCACCACAGTTTTATAATACCCTAAGAAGAAAAATTTGAAAGTTGACAGCTTAAATTATGAATGTTTGTTTTTTACCTTTTACATTTTACTCATGTGCTAAGCTTTAGCTCTTTGCATTTTCTCACAAAAATGATATGTAAACCTATTTTTCAATTTTTTAAAAAAATTTTTTTTATAATAGTCTAAATCTCTCCAGGCCTGTTCGTGTGATTTTATTTAGCTGGTTGAAACAAAATAAACCATAAGCACATTTTAAAAAATGTTTTTATAGCAGGATAAAAAAAACTATGCATTTAACTTTTGAATAATAAAGTTGATTAACTGTTGATTAATAGTAATGCTTAATTTTAGTCTGGACACATCATGCCTTAATACTTTATCTACATTATAATTTTGGTCAAAACAACTTCCCACTCTGGACCTTGGTTTACTAATGTACAAGTAGTACTATTGATATTCATGATTTGTTTTAAGAATTAAATGATAGTCTTGTTATCAAGGAAATTCAAATCAAATAACAATGAGATATCATCTCATACCAGTGAGAACTGCATATATCTAAAAGACAGAAAACAACCAATGTTAACAGGGATGTGGTTAAAAAAAAAAGAACCCTCATCTGGTTTGACCTCTATGGAAAACAATGTGAAAAGTTCTAAAACAAGTAAGGCTAGTTGTTTCATATGGTTCATTGTAGGATAATATTGGTTTGTCCTTTCTCCCTTGCCACAGGGAGCTTAGGTTTATCAGGTTTCACCCATCACAGTGCTCCTGAGTCACTCCCACTCCTTTCCTTATCTGTAACCTCGTTCTTTGTTCTCTGTTTACCAACCAGTCAATCACCTGTATCCCCTAATCAGTTTCTGTTAATTTGTAAGGTCAGATCCTTCTAAGGACACTGGACTTGTATTTGTAAATGAAATATTGTTTTTCTCCTTCTCTTATATCCTTTTGCATAGTTACTTCAAAGCAATGTCTTTTTTTGTATAGACACAGGAAGACAGTTAATGCTATGCTTTTGTAACTTGGGAGTAAATTGACTCTGCATAATATCCACTCCTGGTCATCTGTTTTCTCGACTTAAGCCTCATCTGCCCTTACTTCCTACCACCCCAAAAGCAGGGTCACAACGAGGGACTGGATGGACCCAGGGCAAGCTGTGAGCTACCCTGGCATCAAAATGGACCAGGCCAAAGTGCCACAATACTTAACTATAAGTTAAGAGCATGGCAAATATAAATTAAGAGCGTGGACAAATTCTGTCATGATCTGAAAAGTAACGACTAGATTAGGACCCTGCTAGGGTTAGGAAAGACTAATCTGGCTTGATCACTGTAGTCTGAGATCTATAGCGAGATGTCCTCAGTAGAGCCATCCTATAAGCTTAATGTATCTCTTACTATACCCATACAAAAATGACTAATATTATGAATGTTTATATGTTTGTTGGACTAAGGAAAGGAGAAAAACACCCATAGATGAAATTTCACTCTTGGGTGGGTCATCCTGCTGAATGAGAATTTGTCCTAGAAGACACTTCCCCCGAGGGAAGGACTTTACATCTGTTGATTGTATGACCACACCTACGTGTAACTGTTGCCCAAACCCCTCATGATTTCGGATATAACTAAGGCTGTAAGAGTGGGCTGGGGGAATCAGGGAGAATCAAGAAGAATCCAGGAGAAGTATAAAGGAGCAGGATCCAAGAGGAGGATTAAGAGGATGAGGAGGATGAAGAGGATGAAGAGGATGAGGAGGAGGAAGAGGATGAAGAGGATGAAGGGGAGGAGGAAAAGAGAATGGAGAGGAGATTGGAATAAACCGCAATTGATACCAACCAGCCTGGCCCTTTTCCCGTCTTTTGTCTGCCATCACAATCGGCCTCTCCCAGGGTGGGGGAAGTGACCAGAGACCACCAAACGCAGGCAGCAAGAAGCCAGAGAGAGAGAGAGAGAGAGAGGAGAGAGAGAGAGAGAGAGAGAGAGAGAGGGAGAGGAGAGAGTGCTGCACGGTCTTAGTAATTTATTTTTGAATACACAGTCCATAGATTCTGCTCCTTGGTATCTAACCTGATAATACAAAAACATTAATTCTAAAAGATATATAGATATATATATGCTTATGTTCATTGAAGTGCTAAATATAATAACCAAGATATAGTTACTGCCCAGATATTCAAAGATAGATGAATGGAAAAAAATTGTGGTTTGTTTATACATCATAGAATGTTACATAACTATAAAAAAGATGGAATAAATTAGTTTGCTGCATCTTAGGTGAAATGGAAACCATAATGATCAATAAAGTAAAATGGGGAGAATAAATACAAGATGATCTCACTCTGAAATATATAGAGAAATAAAACAAAAGAATAATCAGTACTGAATGATGAGAAAGTCTTGGTTTTTAATTACAGAACTGAGATTAAAAGCAGTAGGAGGAAAGTGTAGGGGTGGGTAAAGAAGGGGTTACTAGAAATGAGAGTGATGGAGAGTCTTGGTCATTTTGAAGGTCCTGATCACTTTGATGATGGTGAAGTTGCAGTGACTTTAAAAATTGGTACAAAATTAGCATTATTGTAAACATCTTGCCTAAATTAAATGTGAAAAAAGAAAAAAAGAAGTAACAGACAACTTGCCAGTTATTTAGTTTAGTTTAGTGATGAACATAGTAAGAGCTTTATTATTGTTATATTATCTATAGTAATGGGCTGGAGTGATAGCACAGAGGGTAGGGCGTTTGCCTTGCACATGGCTGACTGGAGCTGACCCCGGTTCGATTCCTCTGCCCTACTCCGAGAGCCCGGCAAGCTACCGAGAGTATAGCGCCCACACAGCAAAGCCTGGCAAGCTACCTGTGATGTATTCAATATGCTAAAAACAGTAACAAGTCTCACAATAGACACGTTACTTGAACAAATCGATGAACAGTGGGAGGACAGTGCACAGTGCAGTGCTATCTATAGTAATAGTAAAATTATAATAATTGTATAAAAATGTAAGTTTCATGTTACTTCTGTGAAAATATCATATCCATTGGATAGTTTAAGTCCCTTTGGCTACAAGCCTTGAGAATATGAATAGGAAGCTTACAGGTCACAAATAGCTAGGAAGTTAGAGTGAATGGTGAGCATCTTTCCAGGACAAAATGTAGATGAGAGCTATGTTTATTATTGTAAGGAATAAACGGAGAAAAGTAGACTGAAACATTCCGGGAGGATGAGAGGAGGAAGAAAGAAGCTGAGACAGATGGGTACCTGAAATCAAAAATTTATGAACAGCGAGTAGGGCACTTGTTTTACTCATTGACCCAGATTCAGTCCCTGGCACCTAGATATTGAAACCAAAATTTATTTCCATCAAATACCTTCTATAGTTGCCTCCATAGCAGATCATTTTTGGTAGACATGATACTTTTGTTACTTAGGTATTACAGTATTTTTGTCTCTACTTCTCTAGTCTGAGCTTGGCAATATATTGCACAATAGTTAGGCTAGCCTATTAGATTTTTAGCAAGCAATAAAAATTTCTATAATCAAATAAAATTTTAGTTTCTAGATAAAATAAATCTAGGTTTATATTCCACATTCCTTTAAAAAAATAAGAGGGTAGCTTAACATAAAATTTACCAACAGGGGAATAGGGCTATAGAACAGCTGGTAGGGCATTTGTCTTGCACATGACTGACCCAGATTTGATCCCCAGCATCCCATAATTATCCCCCCAGGCACTGACAGAAGGAATTCCTGAGTGCAGAGTCAGGAGTAAACCCCGAGCACCACTGGGTGTGACCCAAAAAGAATAAAAAAGCCAACAAATCCTATAAGATCTGTCTTTAAATCATCTTCAGATTCCAAATCTGACCATTTCTTATTACTTCTGAACTTTTAATCCCGAGTTCCATCCATTAATATGCTGTTTTATAGTATTATTATAATATGCTCACAGTTGACCTCCTGGGATCCACCTTTCCCATATTACTGGTAATTCTCATCCAAAAGCATAATAATTCTTATAAAACTTGAGATATACCAATCACTGTATCACTGTAATCCTGTTGTTTATTGATTTCCTCAAGCAGGCACCAGTAACGTCTCCTTCGTCCCAGCCCTGACATTTTAGAAAGTGCCACATTCAAGGCTCTTTCAGGGTCAGATATACCAATAATATCTTAAAACATTCTGACAAGTCATAGCTCAATGAGTCTAACTTTTTACTGAGCGATCCATGTAGCCCTCTCAATTCTTTTCTGCTGGTTATGTCCACCCCTTAAGATTTCCTTTCACCTTGAAGTGGGCTTAGAGGAATGATAGTTGAGTCCGTTCAAGGACAGCAGTTAAGTCACTTTCCTTGCATGAGATTTGGTGGTCGTTAGCAATCAGGTCCTCTGAACCACTGCTATGAGTCATCATTGAGCACAGAGAGAGGAGAAAGTACTGAGCAATGCAGGGTGTGGCCCCAAACCAACCGACACACGAACCCAAACAAAAAGAATCAACTGTTGGATTTCTGATTCCTTCTTGGGGTGGTATGGGAGAGGGCTCAGGAGACACTAGGGGTCCATCCCTGCAGTTCTTGGCCAACTGAGGCCTCTTCATTGACGGACCCAAGGACCAATGTAGCTTGGGCTCTGAAGTGCCAGACATTACTTGAGTCACCCAGGAGGTGCTAAAGTTCTCCAGGGTCACATCTAAAGGTGCTCAGGGGCCTCCAGAGTTACAGCAGAATATGTATGGGATACCATGTGAACCCCAGAAATCAAATCTGCCAAATGCTTCATTGCTAGGTTGTGTGCCCATCATTATCTATCTAATATTTTGGGACAAAGAGCACCTTTGAAATGACCCCAGTCCTTTACAGACTCCATCTCCTGCTGCTCTGCCCATTTGGTCACCACTATCATCCTCATTGGCTTTATTTTTTCCAAGTCACAGATTCTTTTATCTCTGGGTGGCACGGTCCTTGCTCTTGCTGACTCCTTGTCCATATTAGTTTTGTTTGAAGATTTCCCTTCAATGGGAATTCCCTCAATCATCCCCAAAATCCTTATCCTATATTTTCTTTATCTTTTCCTTCTGAATTTATGAATATTTGACAATAGCAATATCTGACTTTGTTGTTTTTGAGATCAGAGATTTTTGTTGGTTTGTGTGTTGTTGATCTGTGTCAGGTCTTTAGCACTTAGAAGACAAGCTGAGAAATACTGAATAGTCAATAAATACTTAAAATGATAGACTTGTGATATTTTTTTGTTTATCTGTTTACCTGCTTTCTTCCACTTGATTTTAAACTCTTTAAAACAGGTGCCAAATGTTATATTGTTATATCTTCTTTATCTTTAAAGGTTTGTCTTCTGTCTGCTGACAAATTAAATATATTTACTAAAGCAGAAATTTATTTACTAAAGCAGAGGCCTCAGTAATTTTTCAGAGTTTATAGTAGAAAATATTTGAAGAAACTAAATTTAAGTTTAAAAGTATATGTGGCAGGACCAGAGGCAAAGTACACTGGGGAGAGTGTTTTCTTGCACATGGCCTTCCTGAGTTTGGACCTTGGCATGATTTATGGTCTCCTGAGCCCTGCCAGCAGTGATCCCTGAGTGCAGAGCCAGGAGTAAGCCCTGAGTGTTGCCAGGTGTGCCCAACCAAAGCAAAAATAATAAATAAATAATACCCAGGCCCTTGTGAAATTAGCAGATGATCTTAAAAAAATTAAATGTAAAATCAGCAAGCAAATTTATATGTGATTTTAAAATGAATTGATTTAAATTATATAGTGTGTTATGTGTAAGAACTGATTTTTATATTTTATAAAATATAAAATTTTATATTTTAATATTAATATTATATTTTAATCTCCCTTGAGAATTTTTTCACTTGAGGAGGTTATAGCTAGCAATTTATATATAAAACTGCTTTTTTAAATTTTCAAGACATGACTCTGACAAATTTTTAATTTTTTGACAGAGACTTTAATATTATTATTATTATTATTAATTTTTGTGGGGTTTTTTTTGCAATTCCTGGCAGTGCTCAGGGCTTACTCCTGGCTGTGCACTCAGGGATCACTTCTGTTGAAGCTGGGAGAACCACATGGGCTGTCTGGGAACAAACTTGGGTCAACTAAATACAAGGCAAGTATCTTTTTAAAAATTAATTAATTGACTAATTAATTTTACAAAGCTCTTCATGATTGGATTTCAGTCTTACAGTATTCCAACAACCATCCCTCCACAGTGTACATTTCCCAGCACCAGTATCCCCAAGGCTCCCTCCCATCACCCCTCAAACCCTGCCTGCCTCTATGTATGGCAGGAGGTTCTTTCTTTCTCTCTCTCTCTCTCTCTTTCTCTCTCTCTCTCTCTCTCTCTCACCCCCTACCCTCTTTGGGCACCGTGGTTTGCAATATTGGTACCAAAATGTTATCCAGAATATCTCTTACCTACTTTTAACCCTCAGCTCTTATCCAGGGTGATTATTCCCAGCTATTATTGTCATAACGGTTTCTTCTCTATCTTACTTACCCTCAGCCCGCCACACTTATGGTTAGTTCCAACCATAGACCAGTCTGTGCAATCTCTCCAGCCTTGACAGATAACTTAATTCTTAGAGATGGTCATGATGATAAGATTATTTCCTCTATAATTATATATTTAATGAGACCCATTGTAATTACTGGTATATTTAGAGCTGCGCTTGGAGTAACCTGCTTCACTCAAATGAGAGAAAGAATCCGGAGTTCGGACCTCCGTCGACGATCAAGAATCAGGGATGCTGTCTCGTTTGCCAAGGCATTGAAAATCAGATGGGCTGGACATGTAATGAGATTTGGAGATAACCGCTGGACTAGAGCCGTTACTGACTGGATTCCACAGGACTTCAAAAGATAGTGTGGCCACCCACCTACGAGAAGGTCAGACTTCATCGGCAGGACCCTGGACGATCGGTTTGAGGCTCCTCGTGTTCCTAGAACAAGCAGTCGTCATTGGGCTACACTAGCATGCGACAGGGACAAATGGAGATGTTACTGGTGCCCGCTTGAGCAAATGGATGAATAATGGGATGTCAAGTGATCAAGTGATAATTATATATTTAAAAGTACTGTGGAAAAAAACTGAATTATATATGTTGAATGTTTCTCATTTTCTAGTCATTGTTGATTATCAGTTTCACAAGGGAAAAACAAATAAGTGAGGAATTGAATCTATCAGTCAGCTTGTCATTTTTGATAGAAAAGAACTCTTGGGTTTTTGAAGAGATGTTATGTGACAGTTGAACAATGTTAATTGCTTTGCTGATTTATAAAAATTAGATATATGTACTTAAAGGCAGAAACATGGTCACAGCTCAGTTGTCTTAACTGGGTTGTTTTGATCACTGTTTCATTCTGCTTCCTATAGTGTGGAGAATATTGTCTTGAGGGATCTGTCCCAGAGAATTGCACAAGGCATTAGGTGAAGCAAATCCATTACTCAGAAAGACATTGTGGGAGCAAGAGAAGAATATGAGGAAGAAAATTATTTGTACACATAATGAAATTCAATAGCAAAATAAAGTATTTAAATATATATGTATATATATATATATATATATATAAGAATAGTTGATGAGGACAGCCAATAGAGAAATATTTTTGACTAGTCTAAAATGTCAAATATCATATTTTAAACTCAAGAGATATTGGGAAGGAAGAGAAGAAGTTAATGGGATTAAAAATGGAATCATCAGGGTCCAGAACGATATAAAAACAGGTCAGGTGCTTGCCTTCATGCATCTGGCCCATGTTCAATACCAGAACCCTCTGTTTCCTCCTGCCTGCCAGGAGTGATCCCTGAATGCAGAGCCTGGAGTGAGTCCTGAGTACAGTTAGGTGTCACCCAAATACAAACAAAAAAGTTAAACCATTAAAATGTTTCAGAAATGTTTCAGAAACCATTAAAATGTATTAGAAAACAGGTGAAAATTCAGAGAGAATTATGGAGGAGGTAATGTTGATTAATTTGATACTGTTAAGGAAACAAATAGCTTGGCTTTTGTCTCATTTGCTTGTTTGGGCTTTTGAAGCCAGATGTCCAGTACTTTCATCATTGAGTGTGATGTTATCTGTGGGTATAACAAAGCCCAACTCACAGATAACATATTGGGGTGTGTTCCTTTTACAGACATTTTTGAGAGTTTCAACAAGAAATTAGAGTTTTGTCGAATGTTTTTTTTTTCTGCAATTGTTGCTATCTTAGTTTTTGTCTTTCCTTCTCTTAATCCAATTTATCACCTTTATTGATTTACTAGATAAATTTATCCTTGGATTCCTTTTCTGAGGGGTTATTTGTAGGCATTTTGTTCTGTTGTGTTGTTAAGCTTCATAAAGATACTCCTGAAGTATCCCAGAGTTTTTATGTTCATGGGTTCATTATTTGTCTGGTAGAGAAGTGGAGATTGGACTATTCTCCATTGTCCTCCTGATGACACTTTCCTGGGCTTCAAATAGTTAAATCATTTTGTTCATTGTCTCGAAGATGGGGAAAATGCTCAATTAAAATTTTTTTATTTTACGAAGTTCACTATGTATATATGCATCATGGAACTGTATCTTTAAATGTTTGTCTAGTCAACACAATACTTGATCACTTGATCACTTGACATCCCATTACTCATCAATTTGCTTGAGCGGGTGCCAGTAATGTCTCCATTCATCTCTATTGCATGCTAGTGTATCCCAATGATATCTGCTCGCTCCAGGGACACGAAGAACCTAAAATCATTCGTTTAGGGTCTTGATGAAGAAATCTGACCATCTCATAGGTGGGCGGCCACACAATCCTTTGACATCCTGTGGAATCAGTCTGTAATGACTCTAGTCCAGCGGTCATCTCCAAATCGCATTATGTGTCCAGCCCATCTGATTTTCTACAACTTGGCAAATGAGACAGCATCCCTGATTCTCAATCGTTCACAGAGGTCGGAACTCCTGGTTCCTTCTCTCACTTGAGTGAAGCATGATACTTCAAGCATAGCTCTTCCGATTACTCTTTGGGAGACAGGAATAGCATTCTCATCTTATTTTCGTAGGGCCCAGGTATCTGAGGCTCATGTTAATGCAGGAAGAATGGTGGAGTCGAAGAGATGTGCCTGGAAGCTGGAGGTTCTTCATCCTCTTAGCTATTTCTTCCATGCTCTTGAAGGCGTTCCATGCCACTCCACTCTCTTCCTCCTGTGCAATTCAGGTGCCAGGTCATTCATCATGTAGAGTTCTTGACCTAGGTACACATAACTGCTGCATTTGGAAATATTCATTCCACTGAAAGCAAATGTAATATCAGGAATAAGTCCATTTATCATGAACATTGTCTGTGTGAGCTTCAGCTGCAGTATGACCTTTCCACACTCACGGTCTAAGTCGGCCAGCATTTGTGCCACTTGGCTAATGTTTGGTGTCATTAGAATGATGTCATCAGCAAAGAGGAGGTGGTGTTGTTGCCGACGGTCTATCTTCACCCCCATTCCTTCCCATTCTAGTTGCCACAATGTTCTTGAGGGTGGCACTGAAAAGTTTCAGTGAAATGGGATCACCCTGCCAAACTCCCTCTCTTGACGTCGATGATCACTTCCTTATAGAATGGTGAGATCCTGGTGGTGAATCCGTAATACAGCTTATGGAGGATTCTAATATATTGAGTTTGAATTGCCCTGTTTGGCTAGGGCTTCGATGACCGCTTCAGTCTCAACAGAATCAAAGGCCTTCTTTAAATCAATGCACATTAGACAGAACAGCATCTTGAATTCCCGAGAAACCTCAATAAGCTTGGTTACCATGTGGATATAGTCTATTGTGCTGAATCCATTTTGGAACCCGGCTTGCTCACATGCTTGTCTTTCATCTAGTGTTCTACCACTCCTATTCAGGATGACTTGAGTGAACAGCTTGTAGACGATGGAAAACAGGCAGATCGGGCAATAGTTGCCAATCTCATGGATATCTCCCTTCTTGTACAGTTGAATAGTCCTGCTGGTTTTCCATTGAGGTGGAATGGAATTCTGACAGGTAATGTGTGAAGAACTGAGTCAGTGTATTGATAAGTACTGACAGCAGATTCTTCAAGTGTTCATATCTGGGCCGGGTGCTGTTTGTTTTTTACCAACAAAATTGCATGTCAGATTTTGGAAGGGAGATCATTGGGAATGACATATCCATCCTGTGGAATTTGGTATGTGGGCATGTGGATATGGCTATCAAAGAGATCCGAGTAAATGTCAGGGATGATCTTCTCCATTGCCCTTCTGGAAGCTGTGATAGATACATCAGGACGTCGGAGGGCAGTCATCTTGGTCTTGTAGTTGGCAAAGGACAGGTGGGCATTGCGATTGCTTTTCCTGGCTTCTGTCACATTGCCCAGCACTGCTGCTCTCCTCTCTTTAAGGTCTTCCTTTATCGCTTCTTTGCACTGCTTTGTGAGCTCAGACGTTAGCTAATGGTTGACTGAGGCTCGTGCCCAGCCATGTTGGCGAATGAGCTTGAGAGTTTTTGAAGACAGGCGTCTTTTTGTGGCTTTCTCTCCCTCAGCATTCCTTGCACAAT
Source organism: Sorex fumeus (assembly GCF_029834395.1). Lineage (NCBI taxonomy): Eukaryota > Metazoa > Chordata > Mammalia > Eulipotyphla > Soricidae > Sorex > Sorex fumeus. The sequence continues at coordinate 65,940,236 of NW_026606059.1, forward strand.
CATGGAGGTGCTGAACCAGTCAATCATATTCTTTGTCAATGTTGTCAATGACGGCACCTTCGCATGTTGCTATAATAGTGACAAAGAGCTCTAAGTTGATGGTCATTCTGAGAGATCTCTTCTTAAACTTTGCAGCCCTTTTCCCCACTGCATGAAGTAGAATTTTGCACGAAGGAGATGGTGGTCCAATCCCATTTGGAATTTGGGGACAACAGCGACATCAGTCAGGCAAAACCGTCGAATGAATATGATGTGGTCAATTTTGTTGTGGAACTGTCCACTGGGAGACTCCCATGTCCAGCGTTTAGATTCAGCCTTCTGGAACTGTGAGTTACCATGGATGGTCTTGGTTGACATAATGAACTCAGACAGTCTCTCACCCTGTTTGTTCCATTCTAGGCCATGGGTCCTGATGTGGAGTTCTTCGGCTGATCTTCTCAGTCTTATCTTGGCAGTAAAATCACCAACAATGATTTTGTAGAAGGTGTGGTTTTCTTTATAGAACTTCTCTAGCTCCATGTAGAACTTCTCAATTTCTTCTTCATCATAATTGGATGTTGGTGCGTAGACAACAAAGATAGAAACTGCTGACAGTGAGCCACATCTATTCAAGTGTAATCATCCAATGTGGGTTGTTATGCATTCAAATGAATCAATGCTCATGGTCATATTCGTGTTGACAAGGACACTAACACCACCGATGCCTCTTTTGTTGTGTGTTTAGAGAAACAGTTCTTCTCCAGTGTTGAAAATGGCATGATGTGATTGATGGCTTCTTGTCTCAGTCAGACCAATGATGTACTTGATCTTCTGCGCTTGCACCATCAGGTCCTCGATGGATGCTTCCGATGCCAGCATGCATTGAAAGTACAGTCATTTTAGTGCTTCTTCATTTTAGCAGCCTAGTTTGACCCTGAGATTTTATCAGCCTCTCCTTGCTCATCCTTCTTAACGCTGCCGTATTGGGGGTTCTTTCACGGTCAGGGGAATGAGACCCATTGCATTTACTGGTTTTGGCATATTGAATGCACCACCGGATAGTTTGCCAGGCTCTGCCGTGTAGGCAGAATATTTTCAGTAGCTTGCTGGGCTCTCCCAGAGGGATAGAGGCTTTTAGGGCAGCCTCTAATCACCCTTGCAGGTGTTCCCATGGTCCAAACCATATTTGAACCCCATCAAATATGGTGAGTCAACACATATTACAGGAAAATATCACCTCAGTTTGATATTTGTAAAAATACATGTTTGAAAGCAAAGGTGCAGTAGATTAAAGCCCATATCATTAAGGGGTTATTCAGCTGTGAGAACTGCTGGATGAGCTTCCACTTCCGTTCCCTACAAGGATGATAGTGCATTAAATTGTATTTCATATGACTACAGAGAGAGTGTGTGTGATAAAGCATCAGTGACCCACTTTAATGTAGGAGTACTGCTATTTATTCAGTCATTGATTAAGCTGATTGAATTGGGCACAAATTGGGCTGGAGCAATAGCACAGCAGTAGGGTGTTTGTCTTGCATACAGCCAGCCTGGCTGAGCTGGATTTGATTCCTCCCCCCCTCTTGGAGAGCCCAGCAAGCTACTGAGAGTATCTCACCCGCAGGGCAAAGCCTGGCAAGCTACCCGTGATGTATTCAATATGCCAAACACAGTAACAAGAAGTCTCAAAATGGAGACGTTACTGGGCCTGCTCAAGCAAAATCGATGAACAATGGGAGGACAGTGTTTACTGTGTTGAATTGGGCACGAACTCCACATTACTTTAAAAAAATTTTTTTAATTGAATATCCAGGAGATAGAACATTACGAAGCTGTTCATAATTGGGTTTCAGTCAACAAGGATCCAGCACCCATCCCTTAACCAGTGTACATTTCCCACCACCAATGTCTTCTGTTTCCGTCCCACCATCCCTCAATACTCCATCCCCCACCCCCAGCCTCCCTCTATGGGATGCACTTTAGTTCTTGCTCTCTCTTTCCTTTCCCTTTTGTGCATTATGGTTTGCAGTATAGGTACGAAGGTGTCATGGTGTTTGTTCGAGGCATTCAGTACTTTATCAGGATGATAAGGCTTGAGTAGTTTTTTAATTAGTTGGCCGCCCACCTACCAGATGGTCAGACTTCTTCATCAAGATCATGAACGATAGGTTTGAGGCTCTTCGTGTTCCTAGAGTGAACAGACACCATTGGGCTACACTAGCACGCGACAGGGACAAATGGAGCCATTACTGGAACCAGCTCGAGCAAATCGACGATTAACAGGAAGTCAAGTGATCAAGTGAAGTGAAGTTTTTTAACTGGGTGGCAGTTTGGGTTGTGGATATGACTGCTGAGGCTTCTGGAAGTATAGGGAGGTGGGGGGAGGTAGTACATCCTGACCCGAAAGCCTGGGGATTCTCAGTCACAAAACTCTCATATCAGAATTTTCAGAAGATTATGTCTCAGTGATGTCCGTCCTAATACAGTAGGTGGAGCAGTGACCCACTTTAAAACACACACTTGAATTGGTTGTACTGGCAGCACAGTATGGGAAAGTGCTTGATAGGTTCAATTTCTGACACCATATATGGTCCCCAAAGCCCCACCAAGAGTGGTCCTGGAGCACAGAATCAGGAGTACTTTCAGAGCACAGCAGGGGCCAGCCCCCAAATAACAACAGAAATCAAGCCTAACAAAAAAATAGCCTAACAAAAAATCAACAAACAACAACAAAAAAATCAAACAAACAAAAATAGCCAAAAGTAACAGTATGTCCAAGTGATTAATATTTTATTTATTTATTGTTGCCTACCAAGGCATACTCAGGACTTACTCCTGGCTCTTTGCTCAGCTCTGGGGTCAGCTGTATGCAAGCCAAGGACCTTACTGCAGTGCTTTCTCTCTAGCCCCATTGTTTAACATTTTAGAAAAAAATTTACTTAACTTCGATTTAAAAATGAAATTTTAAGTAGGAACTCATTACAGTTGACCAAAAGTTCATTCACCTAATCATCCTACACTCCACTTTAATCAAATCTAAGTAATGGCAAGGAAGCCAGCTGAATTTTGGCCAATTTAAGAAAATTATAATTCTGGGATAGATTCAATCCAAATTCAGAGTTTCCTTGTAAGTACTCATTATCATGAAGTCTCAGAGCAAGGTTGTTAGATAAGTAATAATACAGACGTTTTAACTTTTCAATAAAAATGAGTACTATTTCAGTGTAAGTATGTACCAAATACACACAAAATTTATTCATCGTTTGTCTGAAACTCAAGTGCAAATAAATAGTGAGTTTTTATTAGATCTCACAATTCTTCCTTTGTCATTAAATAAAAGATGATTTTTGTATGTATTTGTTTAATATATCAACATGAATTAAATGAATCAGGAGGTGGGAAATCTATTATATATAGGTAAGATACTGGAAAAAATATATATATATAAAATACACTGAAAAATTATTGCACTTGAAGCAAATGAATGTTGTGACTTAATCTAATTTAGCTTTGATCCTGTTGTTCCATGCCAACTAATTGATGTTCCGAAATACTGTTCTGTATTTTACAAAGGAAAATTTTCCCTTGCAGATTTGAAGGGCTGTCATCTATTTGACACTTTCCAACTGACCAAAATAGGGTGTGGGCTGCGAAAGGTGTTAGATTCATTAAGGTAGTTACATCTGTTAGAACTCAGGTGTGAATTTGCCGTGTAATTAATTTCATCGAAGCTGGGGTTTTCAATATCATCATGAAGGTTGCAAATAAAGATTTAAATTAACCCCTGCTACCAAGGCCAGTCAATGTGTGGGTTCTCCTTACCAGTAATTTAATTGAGAAAGGGATTTCAACTAGAGCTAGATTAGTTATTGACTTTTAGTGCAGGAAAGGTGGGAAACCTCAATTTGAGTTATTTTTTTAAAAAAATAGGAAATTATTCTCTCCTCAAAGAGGGGAATTAGCACCCTTTTCTAAACCGAATCCAATGAAGGTGCCATGTCTTTCCACTTATAATTCAGATCTACGGGAGGAAAGCAAGTATCTGAAAATATTTAGCACCTGCACTTCAATGTTTTATCTTCAAAAACCATAGTTTTGTTTAAGAGTAAAGTATATGACCAAGAACAACAGTTTACAGTGTTCACTTGATTGAACAAAAACATTCGTGGAATTCAAAGAGTTCCCTCTGAAATACACAGTTTAGACTGAGCAGTGTGGAAAGGATGTGGAATCACAGAAGAATTAATGTGAAGTATATGATTTGGCACTGGGAAGGTCTTATGAATAGCATCAATTTGAGATTTTTTAAAGTATCTGAATGTGTTTACACAGCTGGATATTCAGTTTCAGCTTGATCTCTTTTCTTCATGTTTCCAGGTTATTTACTAAATGTGATTCCCTCTGCTTTTTCCTTTATACGTTTTATTTTCCAAGTTTGGATTTTAAAAGCTCAGATAGGAGTGCAATATTGTGAAATACTTTTTGAGAACTTTGTTGTTGCTATGTAATTGGTATTAGGAGGAAAAAGAAGCATCTGGCATGTAAACATTTAAAATATAACCATATAGTTTTAATTTAAAAATAATTCATTTTATAAAATGCTTTCTATATAGATGATTAGTATTTTTTTAATTTGGGGGGCTATTGATACCACCCAAATTTAAACAATATTTTGAAATAGCAACTCAATTTAATGTATGTATTTTCCTCTTTGCATATCCTTGATTTTTTCCAGAATTCTTTAAACTTAATCTAAAGTCAGCGTAATATAAGGGATGAAAAATGTGCCATGAATTTTAAAGACCTGTGTCCTTGTCCCAAGCCCAATTGCTGTTTGATTTAGAGAAATTATTTAACCTCTCTATGTCCAAAATTTCTCTCTTGTGAATGCAGTGTTATTTTTCAACTGCCTTCTTCATTTAGTATCAGGAGGCATAATGAGATAATGTGCCAAAATTATTATCCTGAATCATCTTTTTTTGGGGTGAATGTACGTTCTCAGGCACAAAGCCGGTCCTCAGAGCAGGTCTTGTCCGTTCAGTTACACAGAGATTGAGAACCTGTTGAAACTGTTCTTGGTTCCATTATCCACAAGAGCATGATTATATCCAGGACAGGGAAGGGCAAATCTCTGAAATATCCAAGGAGAGGTGGTCAAGTAAGGGGTGAAGAAATGATTAGAAATACACTAAGACCTGGATTCAAATATATTACCAGCTACAGTCATTTTTGTTTTGCTCATTGATGATTTTTTGTGTGTGTGTGTGTGTGTGTGTGTGTTTTGAGTCACACCTGGCCATGTTAGGGGTTACATGCGTACTCAGGAATTACTCCTGGCACTGCACAGGGGACCATATGAGATGCTGGGAATCGAACCCGGGTCAGCCACATGCAAGACAAATGCCCTACCTACTGTGCTATCACTCCAACCTCCTCACTGATGATTTTTGAGATAAGGCTAAGCACATATCAGGAACTCGAGAAGCATTTTCCCTCGAATTAATTACTGTGAGTTCATTCCTTCCTGATGCTGCCAGTTTTCTGAATAATTGACCTTTAAGGCCCCCTTTCCTTTGTACTTCAGAGAAATCTTTGCAAGCAGTGGCATTCAAATGCAGCATTTGTTTTACACCAAATTTTGGGGTGCAATTATCTTCCAATTATTTGTCAGTGTTTTTTCTCACTAGATTCCGAAGCTTCCCCTTGATTGAGATGGCTTTTAGGTCTTATTGCTTTCTGTCATTCCTGGGGTGATTTTCCCCTCCATTTATAGAGCATAAAATTTTGCTTTAACAGATCAGTCTTGTAGCAGGCAGGCAAATAACGTACCTTGCAGCTGGAGTTGGATCTTTCCCTTTGACTGAGAATAAATCTCCCCAAAAAGGTGACTATGGATAGAGTTGGAGGAAACGACTCTCTTTTGGCCCCCGAGGGAGCATGGATTCCAAGACCCAGAGAAAAATCAAGCTGTCTCATTCTTCTAAATGAGATGAGTGCAATTTCCCTTAGACTAGTGGTTCCCAATCTGTTTTGGCTGAAGACTCACCCACGGTCCCTGCTTCCTGCAATGTACTTTTGCTAGAAATCCCATGGCAGCTGCTGCTCTAACCTTTTTTTTTTTTAAATTCTCTCTTTTTTTAAAGAAAACCTTAGTTAATAAATGTGTAAACTTTCCTTTACTTAAACCCATGTGTCTGGCTGACGATCACATCATCTTTTCCAGATGATAGCAATTTCAGTGACTTCACAGCCTCCCATGCATCCCTATACCCCTTGGGCCCATTTCTATGCACTATCATGAAATGTAACTCCACTTTTCAATGCCAATTGTGAAAGTTCATTTTTCATTGAGATTTGGATATGGCATGTCTGGCAGTCAATAAAACACAAAGTAACAAACTGGAGGTCAAAGATTTCGAGTTTTGGCATTCTGAAGGACCAGCTATTCAAAAACGCCCTCTCAATATCAAACACCTAAAAAATGCTGGATTATATATTAAATATCATGGAAAGTATGGCTGACAGAGCAGTAAAGGAAAGGATCCGTGGCCAGAAATGTGTCATTCTAGATGTGTAAGCAAATCCTACATCTGGCATTTGCCTGTGAGGACTTCTAACCCCAAGGAATCCAGAGCAATTAATAGGCACCTATCAGCAGAGGATAAGAGACCAGCCAAAGGTAGACCATGTAGAATGGGAGATAACAGGCAATTCTTACATAATGTTTGGATACTAAAGAATGACAGGCTTTTAAGGAACAAAAACTTTTAAGCAAGAGAAGAGCTAGGCATACTTCTGATGTTAATTTAGACTTTTGATTGAGTCATAGGAAGAAGTTTTTTGAGGATTCCTAACCATAAAATCACATTCACGTGGATTCGAAGCTGAATTTTTGTTGCTTATGTGATATATCCTATCTCAAAAAGAATCTGAGCATTTAACTTTAAATGGTCCTATTTCATACTGGAAATTCAATTGCAGGTATATGTTCATGTGTTGACCCATCATTATAATACCTCATATTCTATCCATTATCCTGTATATCTATAATAATGCCAGGCAAAGTGGAAGGAAGAGAGGGTGTCAAGTAAGGAAGGGTAAAAATAAGAAATGGTACTCAGGAATCTTACAATCTTCTAATTGGCTATATATATATATATACACACACACGGATATAGCAACAGATAGATATAGATATCTATAGATATATCTGTATATAGATTTATATATACATATGTATAAATAAAATGATGTAATTATGTCAGCCTCAGCTGATTGTCCTGAGTATTCCTTTTGTGGGGGGGCGGTGTCTGTGCATTGTAGAGAGTAATGAAATAATATATGTGAAAACACTTTGAGGGAAAAAAACAGAAGCAGTCAATGATGACGTTTTTACACAGTTTCACTTCAATGTACTAGGCAATGCTTTTTGGTCTGAAATAATTTAGTTAGTTCCTCAAAATGCCTGAAGTGGAGGTTTATATGATTTTATCATCTGAATTTCCATGGGATGACTGTTCTCTGCTGTAAAAGGGAACGTGGTGAAAGATGGTCAGAAAAAGAGGCTTTGGGGAGAAATTTCATAAATGCTGTCACCTTGAAAGCAAGCGCTCCCTAGTACTACAACAATGGATGAATGTTGGCAGTGTTAATAAGGAGGGTGGCAAGTCTCTTGGTGAAAGTTCCTTCACCCCCCCCCCCCCCCCCCAGAGGTGCTAATACCTTAAGAATTGCACCGAAGGTCAAAGGGACTGTTGCTGAAAAGCTTTGGTGAGTGGGGTGGGTTTGAAGAAGCTGGACTGCTCTCTTTAAGGGCGAAGCAAAGAGATCAAAGAGATGTTAAAGCCTGTCAAAAGAAGAGACATTAAGGAAAGGTTAAACATTAACCAACGAACAAAAGACCCTGAACACCACCTCCAGTATTAAGCACTCAAAGAAAACCTTTTCTTTTGAGCTGGTAACCCTTTGTTTTCTTTTGTTTCCAGGAACTTGAGTCTAGCTACAACTCATAAATGGGGGTCAACTTGTGTAGAATAAAGTAGCCAAAGATTATGGAGGTCCATGAAAGGGAGGTCTGTATCAGTGCAGGATACAAGGTAAGTGATGACATAGCACAGTTACCCCGTGAACTGATTCTCACCCTGATACAGGCTGCAGTGCTCCAGAATTTCTAAAGAGTGGTGTCCCAAGTCTGGAGTGGAGTTGGAAGCATGTGATTTGGAAAGGTAATAATAGTGCTAGAGAATTTAGTTTGAAAAGTCTCTGTGTAACAAAGATTCTGTTTCTATAAGGATTTTACATTTTTATATTTAGAGATACAGGCACACACATTCCAAATGTAGTTTTTCCCTGCGTATTTGGTATTGGACAGAAACTGTCATCTACACTAACAGAATATGAAGAGATTGGTAGAAATTAGGAAAGAGGAAAAATCTTTTGTTCTGATTCCACACCATTCCTTCATGCCTCCAAATGTTAGAAAAGCTGGAAGGGAATGAGGAACTCATGTTCTGCAACTCTGTCTGGAAGAGGGATCTTCCCCAGTCTGTTTTTGTAAGGTAGAATTCTTCTTTGAGAGGCCTTACTCTTGGAATTTACATATCATCATCTTTATTCCCCAAATAATAAGAACCCATGACCATGGCCACGTTCTTTTTCTTTTAATTAAAAAACATATTTTTAGAGCATTACAAAACCATTCATAATGTCTGTCTCTGTCTCTCCCTCTCCATTTGGGCATTGTGGTTTGCAATATTGATACTGAAAGGTTATCAAGAATACCCCTTACCATGGCCACATTCTTACCAAGTTTTTAAAAAAATGAAGAAAAAAAAGGTTCTATTGAGATATAAACCAAGGTAACCTGGACCTGACAGATGGTACAATGGGTGGGACACTTCCCTTGCATAAAATGATCTGGGTTTGATCCCAGGCATCCCTGAGGATGGTCCCTGAGGCCATTGTGGTTATTCTGATGGTAAAACAGAACAACAATAAAAAGCAGCCCTGTTTTGGGGTTTTACCTTCCACACGTGTGAAGGTACCAGCAGAGGAACAAAGGCATGCGGGCTGAGATCTCCAAGACTGCTCGGATTGGGGCTGAGCATCCTCCACCCAGATCCTCCATCTTCCAGTAGGCAGGGGTCACACCCAACATCTGACCCCCAGTTCCGTGTTATCCCATCAACGACCAAGACCCAGAGACTATAAAACCCAGTTCCCAGAATGACATCTTATTATCTCATCCTTACTTTGGACAACCTGGCAGGCTACCGAATGTTACCTGCCCACACGGTAGAGTCTGGCAAACTCCCCGTGGCGTACCCAATATGCCAAATACCAGTAACAATGATGGGTCTCATTCTCCTAACTCTGAAATGGGTCTCATTCTCCTAACCCTGAATATGGCACTTTTGAAAATCTTAGGGCTAGGGCGAAGGAGACATTACTGGAACCTGTTTGAGGCAATGGATGAACAACAGGATGATCGTGTTCGTGATCGGTTTTTTTTTTTTTTTTGATGTGTGAAGGATAACATCGCTTTGTTCTTTCTCCTTTGCCACAAGGAGCTTAGGTTTATCGGGTCACACCCATCAAAGTGTTCCCAAGTCACTCCCATTCTTTTGTTTATCTGTAACCACTTCCCTATGCTCTCTTCCCCAAACAGTTAATCAGCTTTCTCTTAATTTGTTAGGTCAGATCTTTCTAGAACACTAAACTTATTTTGTAAATTAATATTAACTTTCTCCTCTCCTTATGTTTTTTGAATAGTTTACTTAAAGGCAATGTCCTTTTGTATAGACACAAGAAGACAATTAATATTAAGCTTTTATAACTTGGGATTTAATTGGCTTCGAATATTCAATCCTGGGCATCTGCTTTTTCAATTTAAGCCTCAGTTGCCCTCACTTCCTTGTGCTCCCAAAAGCAGGGTCCCGATGAGGGACTGGATGGAACCAGGGCAAGTGTTAAACTATATGCTACCCTGGCATCAAGATGGGCTTGGCCAAAGTGCCACAATTCTTAACTATAAGTTAAGAGCTTGATCATGGACAAATGCTTTCATGATCCAAAAGTGATGATGAGACTTGGACTCTGCTAGGGATAGGAAAGACTAATCTGGCCTGAGCACTGTAGTCTGAGATCAGGATGACCCCTGGAGAGCAATTCTATAAGCTTAATTCATCTCTTACTGTTTCCATGCAAAATGATTAATATTATGAATGCTTATATGTTTGTTGGACAAGGAGAGGAGAAACAGACCCATGGGATTCCACTCTTGGGTGGGTCATCCTGCTGAAAGATAATCTGTCCTAGAAGCAGCATCCCCTGAGGGGAAGAACTTTAATCCTGTTGATTGTGACCACACCAATGTGTAAGCCTAGCCCCTCCTGGTTTTGAAATTTAACTAGACCTTAAGAGTGGGCTGGGGGAATCAAGATCCAGAGCCACAGCCATTAGGAGAAAGGGGTTCCAGATCAGGGGACGAGAGAGAAGGAGTGGACAGGGATAAGAATGGAATAAACAGCATCTGATCAATCAACCCGCTTGGCCCTCGTTTCGTCCGCCGTCTTCCCTATGGCCCAGGCTGCCCCAGCTGGGGGAGCGGTCTGGGCCCCCCAGAACCTGGGCGGCCAGGGGAAGAGCCCTCGGGGCCACCCCCTGGCATTCCTTAGAGAATTTATACAGGTGTGGTCCAAAAAGAAATAAAACAAAAAATCAGCTAAACCAAGGTAATGGGGGGTAAGGTAACTTGCTTCTGCTTTATCTCGTACAATATAGAACATGACTTTAGATTCCTTGGCTTGGGTTTGAGTTTTTCCATTCACATTCTGCCCTGTATGGCTATGTAACCCTGGGTCTCAGGAGATGGCTCTTTTATTTCTGATATTAAGATAGGGGTAGATGCTCCCAACTGATTTGGTCTAATCATCTCCCCTTTTAGAAAAAAAATTACTCAACCCTCCCCCCCCCACGCAGAAATCTATCTGTAAGTGGACAAGCAGAAACTGCTCCCCGTAGATCCCCCATCCCCCCACCCCCAACAAGCCACCATTGTGCTTGAGGTTGCCACTGCCCCTGGATTTTTCCAGCATTCCAAGGGGTGGTATTGTCACTTTGGGAAACAGTGGTTTAGGACTAAAATGATTGGCCCAATTATTCTCTTTCTCTTAAGTATCTTGATCTTTATATCTAAATTATCTGTAAAGGACTGAGATTCTGTCCTTTAAATCTTTAACTCTAGGACAGAAAGTAGCATAGTATTTATTGCTACTCCTTTATTTTGGTTGGGTCAAATAAATTTCCCATTCATATTCTGTCATTACTTTTTGGCCTAAAATTGGAATTAAATGTTTGATTAGATCTCATTACTCTAAACTACCTAAGCTATCTATCCTAATTCTTCAGAAGCATTTACCACATTTTAGATTATTTTTTTCCATGCCTGTCTTTTCTGTTAGGCTATGAGTTTGGTGAGGAGTGGAAACAAGTCTTTGTGCTCATCATCATATTCCTAGCACTTAGTGCTGTACATAGTAGTTATGCAATGCACATCGCAATGAAGAATGAACTAGTGGTTCTACAAATGAAAAATATACAAATTTCAAGTTCAGGACTGGAGAGATAGTACAGGAGTAAGGCATTTGTTCAATCCCCAGTACAACATAAAGCCCTCTGAGCGATGCCAGCTGGGGCCTAAGCTCTCCCTACCGCCCCCACCTCCAAGGAATAAAGTCTAGTAAAGATTAATATATAATGTGATATTAAAGAAGTAAAGGTTAGCATTGATTGCTTATATTTATAGTCTGTTAGAAAACTGCACATTTTTCTATTTAGCAGGATTGGAACTCTGGCTGTTTTGAAAAAATATATTCAAGAGATAAGAAAATTTATGTCTGTCCTTTTTTACTGAATATCTTTTAATAATCACATAGACCTCCAGTGTCACTTAAAGTTCAGAACAAAGCCTACATCTGATGTCCCCTCTGGTACTTAAAGGCCAAGGTAATTAAAGGTATCTTATTCCCCAAGTGCAGTTACATAGATAGCCTCAGTTTAGTACTAATAACTAAAACAATTCAGTTAATTTGCCTTCATGATCTGTTTATATCAACTGAAATCATTAAGTCTCCTTTGTGACATGGTTTGGGTTAGGAACACAATATTCACTTGACACATTATCTATCTAAGGAAACTTACTACCTTATTTTCCAAATTCTATAGTGTTTTCAAGGATATGTTCATCACTTAATATTTCAATAGATCCATGATTTTTTTTCTTTAACTCATTCAGAGCATCTTATTTAAAAGTACAGGGCATTCAAGAAATAATAACACTATTGTATAATTCTTCCCTCAAATAATTTGTAGTAAGAAATGCAGTTGCAGTTGACTGGACACTATGAATACAGTTGATGAATGATATGCCAAAGGTTGGCACCATATAGAGTACTATATGGAGATTACTTGATGAGATTGATTGAAGAGATACTGAAAACTACTCAGAGGAAGTAAAATTTTGGAAGCAAGGTTATCTTTTGCTGTCTCTTCTAATCTATAAGTTCAATCTTCTATTCCAGTTTACTGAGCTACTGTATTGTGTAATTATTTTTCCCCAAATAACTTTTGTTATTTTTTTCTCAGAAGCCATGTTTTAATAAGTGGTCATTAGTAATTGAAAAATAGAGGAGAAGAAGAGATTTAGGCTGAGTTATTTTTCATGGGGTGAGCCAGTTTGGAGGTAGGGATATCTCCAAGCGTGTCTAGTGACCACTTCTAGTGATACTCAGATAAGAATACTTGAACTAATAATTTATTATTTATTTTAAAATATCATTCAGATATATTGTATGCATTATTATTTTTAAATCTAGTTAACTTACATACACTATATTTTATTAAAAATAAATAAGGTTTTATGGTTTAAAAAGCAATTTGCATGCCTAGTCAGCATTTGTTTTTAATTTGTGGGGATTGGGGGTGTGGAGAGTGGCCATATTCCACAGTTAGCTGGGGTAATTCCTGGCTCTGTGCTCAGAAGTGTTCCCTGAAGTGTAAGTTGTTCTGGAGATCCAAATGAGTTGACTGATTGCAAGGCAAGCTTCTTACTCTCCTGTACTACTTTTCTGGCCCCACAATTCTGTTTAAAATTATGTTTTCCATTCTTTACCATATTTCTATACCTACTATTTGAGGGAAGAAACATTTAGAGTGTATTCTAAAGTGTTTTAGTAAAAATATTAACTTCCTTAATGCCTTTGATGAAAGTGATTGAATTATTCTTTAAAATGAATTTACTATTCTAACTTCTTTTTTGATCTAGATCAAATGAGATCTGGCATAAAAATCTAATTTGAAGTAATATATTTCCCTGGAAAAGTTGTGTATTTTTCAGAATTGCTATTTTAAAAATAAATCGGGTTTCATGTGATAACTGCATTAAAGTATTCTATGTCAGAAGAGATTTTGAAAACACCTATATGAAGGATGGTTTTGATGTACTATTGAAGTATTTGACTTAAGATAAATGAAAGATTTTAGCACAAAGTTCTTCAGATTAATACATTTCTTAGGAAGACAACCTGAACAAGAACTTTAGATTTGAGTAGGGAGTAATTCAATGTCCTCTTGTAATTTCTTATTGTTGGAGAGCTAAACAATTTCACCAGGAAACAATTCAGAGCAAATGCAATTTCTCTCTATGTCCTATACTGAGGCTTACCAAATTAGTTTCAAAAATGGCAGTGCAACATTTTGAAAATAAAGCATGAGGAGAATTTCAAACATTTATCCTTGGTTGAAAATATACAATTAGATAGATGCTTTTGATTTGGTGTGCATATAAATTTATTATATTTTGGGAATGTGAAATAATTATAACAATTATGAAAATGAAACTTGATTTTTTATGCACCACCCATACATAGAAAGACATTAAACTCTATTTTTAACTGATGGCAATTCTACATATAATTAAAGGGGAAATCTGTTTGTATGACAGAATTACAGAGCATGAAGGTTATCCATCCACTTCGTTATTTCTAGGCTAGAGAGAAGAAAAGCTTTTGTCAAATGAAAGTCAATATTTCAATCTTTAAAACAAAACACAAATATAAAGATGAAAGCAATTCTATAGAAAAGATTTTTTTCAGATGTCTACAATACTGTTTTCATGGTTTAAAAAGTACAATTAATTGTGTGCTTTTTATGATTGTCTTATTTTTGGTGGACATTTTATGACTTGGAAAGACTGATGACAAGATAGAACATAGATTTTTAGTAGGCTTACCCTACATACTCAATAAATGTTTATAGACTCTATGAATGAGTGATTCTTTTCATTTTTCTAATTTATGTGTCACTGTCACTGTCACTGTCCTCCCGTTGTTCATCAATTTGCTTGAGCAGGCCCAGTAATGTCTCTATCGTGATACTTGGTGTTACTGTGTTTGGCATATCAAATACCTCACGGGTACCTTGCCAGGCTTTGCCGTGTGGGCAAGATACTCTCAGTAGCTTGCTGGGCTCTCCGAGAGGGGCAGAGGAATCAAACTCGAGTCGGCCAGGTTGACCGCATGGAAGGCAAATGCCCTACTTGAAGAAAAATAATTAATAGCTGTGGGACTGGATAGCTAAATCGCTAAATTACTATCCAAGTTGAGGGTAAAAAAAAAAATAAATTGCTCTGGTGGATAGACTATTTTAGAAACCAGGAAAACAAAGCAGAAGAATGAAAATGATGACAGTGGAGAGGACCAGAGATATTTGATATGAAGTATGTATTGCTTCTGTTGAATGGATCAAATTATGTTTTTACATTCACCTGCAAAGTTTTCTGCAAAGTTCTTCATTTTCTATTTTATGTGTGTGTGATGTGTTAGATTTATCCTAGAGATTTGTTCAAAGTGCTAAATATAGTTACAAGGTTGGCTTTGGGAAAGAAGTGATACCCAGTGTCCGTGGAGTTCTTATATATACATCTGGATATCAAGCAAATATCTTTATTCATTTCCTTGCTCAGAATTAATCAACGGTTGTCCATAATCCACAGCAGTGATTTTTCAAATTAGGTGGAAAGGAGGAGATGCTGTATCAATCATCGGAGACATTTTTCAAAACACATATGGTAACCATGTGTACTTAGAAAAGAGTTTCCCTGTGATTCTCCTAGATTCTCCTGAGAATTTGTCTTTTGTCAATGACTAATCTATAAGGTAAGACCAAAACTAACATTGTATGAAAGGTCGTAAAGATGTGGTTCATGCATTTCTATTCAATATTACTGATTCCAACTTTAAGTTTCCTATTTCTGAGAAAGGAAAATAACATTTTTGCTCCATCTCCTCCTTTTCTTTACATTTTTTCAAATGCTGTTCTCTCCTCTTGGAATATCTTTTGTTTTTCTGATCAGTTCCTTTTAACCTTCAACATTCCCTGTCCTTGTAATATAGGTGTCTAGCTAGATTTATCTGCTGCTTGCATATTATCTCTTTTGGATCCAACCTATCATATTTTTAGGGATGGAATAAATTCCTACTATATTTATATTCACAAAGGACACTGAAACTACATATAGTAAAAATCTTAGTAATAGCTAATATTGAAAGAATGTAAAAAGAATAGAATTTAGGGTTTAAGGGTGACAAAAGCAGATTGGATATGTCTCTGCTGCCATTTTATTTCCAAGAAAGCATCAGGGAGAATTTCCATATGCATATTTGAAAGCTCTAACCTTGCATTTGTTGCTGTTCTTTAGGGGCCATACTCAGAGATGCTTACTCTCATGGCCTTTACTTGCCTTTACTCCTCATACAGTTGCTTTAGTGTCAACTCCAGTGCTACTGGAGGAATTACATAGTGCTGAGGATCAAATCCAATCCTCCTTCCTGCAAAGCATTTGCTCCATCTTGGTGAGCCTTCTCTCCACCTTTCAGCCGTTAGTTTTTGAAAATACATTCCATAGATTCATATGAGATAAATTACCTGATACGATTTGTATTGTTTGAAAAATGCAACACCTAATAGACTACGTTATATTTCTTTCTCTGCTTATAACGAAAGCAAAACTGCTATTAAGTATAGCAACCTCTGATAATCTGAAGTAATTTAGAGCTTATGCCATCACAGAGAAAACATTGTTTTGAAACCTTGAGAACCCAAGGTCTCTTTTTGCCATGAGGAAGAACCACCGACTTTATATGCAAATGGGGTTGAAAGTAGACTTCATAGGTGTATAAGGGAATAAAAATGTTATGAGGTACCAGAGCAAGTAAAGCAGAGTATATGCCAGAGTATAGCAGGTAGGGCATTTGCTTTGCATATAACTGACTGGGGTTTGAGTTCTGGTGCCACTTATGGTCCCCTAGCACCATCAGGAGTGATCTGTAAGTGCAGAGCAAAGAGTAAGTCCTGAAAACAGTCAGGTGTGACCCACAAACAAAGTAATGAATCTGTGAAGTGGTCTTTGGGGAATGAGGGAGGACAAGAATAAAGGAACCAGGCTCCTGAATTAATGACTCATATTCAGTTCCAAAGGCACATTAAGTTGGAGAAAGTGCTGTGTGTAGCATATTATTTAAGACTGGAATTTAAGATCCTATGTGTTCTAGTCACATTGATCTTGTGACCAGGTCTTGCATACCCTGGAAGAGCCCAAATATGGGCAATTTAGGCCGAAGGATACTCACACTCTTCACAAGAGGTACTGGTGTTAGCATCCTGAAGGCTAAACACTAAGAAACTACTATTATAGAGTCTCATATTGTGTTGCTCAGAAACCATTTTTTTTTCAGAAAAAAAAGATTTATTTGACTTGGGTTTTAGTTGTGAATTATATTCAGGTGATATGGCATATTCCAGGAGATGGCAGGACTACAATACATTGCTTCATTGACATTTCCGAGAGTGTGCATGCATTCTCTATGGTAAGCAAGAAAATCTGGGATACATCAAGGAAGCTTCCACATGACAATCAAATTTAGAAACTAGTGATACACAGAACCTTCTGTTAGATATACCAGACTTTCTTATTATGTTGTTATATATATGTGTATATATAGACAATGATAAGGACTTAGCAAGTCATTCCAGACAACTTTGAAAACATTATAGGAAAGATAACAATTGGAAGAACCAATGCATATGGAAGATGGTGCTTCAACTTTTAAACTGCAATATTATGTAAAATAAAAATTTATTTTGTAGAAAAGTTGATAAAGCTGGACATACAGGTTGCAATAAAATATATTTTCAATTGTCCCCTTTGAAGTTTACCATTCATAGATAAGTAAAGTTCAAATCTTGGGAGGCTGGAGTGATAGCACAGCAGGTAGGGTGTTTGCCTTGCATGCTGCTGACCCGGGTTTGGTTCCCAGCATCCCATATGGTCCCCCAAGCACTACCAGGAGTAACTCTTGAGTGCAGGGCCAGGAGTAGCACCTGTGCATCGCTGGGTGTGACCCTCCCCCCAAAAAAGTTCAAATCTTTAGTGTTCAAGTTTTTATCCTATTAGTAGGATATGTAAAAATTCTCTTCATCAGAAAGGCACAGGGGTATAGTAAAGTGAAAATTTATCCTGTTTATTAATTCAAAAAGATGCCTGCAGACTCTTTGTCAGACTGACTCTCATATCCGGGGCACCCTGGATTGGGGTGTGTGAGCCCACCACCTGCCCAAATAGGGCCTAGGGAGTTGAAAACCTCCAGAACCCACTCGTTGCCAAGCTCATGGTCATATTGCACAGGCTTGAGGTCCTCAACCAGGACTGAATCTGTTGAAAAATTCAGATATGCAGGTTTTGTAACCGAAATCTACAGGTTTTCACAGAGTTGGGGATAGGCAACCTCCCCTCATCCCCCTGTTCTTCCTGGAGCCTGGTGGTCATGCCCATGAACTGCCTCTGGCACCATATTATCTCTTAAGCAGCCATCATCCAGAGACTCATAAATAAATCTTGAAAGAGATCAGCAAGCTGTAGAGATGCTTCCAGACCCCAGAGTCACCATCCAGTTAAAGTTTTTACTCCAGCTATATCACCCCATCAAAATTTTAGAATTTCTGAAGCACACAACATCTCATATTCTACACCACTGATATACCAGGAATAGCATACCACATTGGATGGGATGAAAAGTAGAAGGCAACCAATCTTGATTAAGAAAATATTAACACACAAGGCTTAACCTGTAACAACATGTTAGAAATCTCTTTTATAAGGATATAATGACTCCAGGGCAAGATACAACACTTTTCACACACTTTCTTTTAAGGAAATCTTTTTTTGATCATTTTTAGTGAATTAATCATAACAAGCAATACTAAATAAATCATTTAGGGCCTGCTGGGGCAGGCTTGGTTGTTGGTTGTAAAAATTGGAAATAATGGTGGTGGGATTGGTGTTGAAATATTGAATGCAATAAATCGTGAACAACTTTATATATATACACACATACATATATGTGTGTATAGACTACTGTTATATATAACATATATGTGTGACACATATATACATATGTATGTCTATATGTTTACTGTTTCGGTGGGCTGGAGCGATAGCACAGCGGGTAGGCCATTTGCCTTGCGTGCAGCCAACATGGCCAACCCGAGTTTGAGTCCTCTGCCCCTCTTGGAGAGCTTGGCAAGCTACCAAGAGTATCTTGCTTGCATGGCAAAGCCTGATAAGCTACCTATGACTTATTCGATATGACAAACACAATAATAACAAGTCTCACAATAGAGATGTTACTGGGCCCACTCGAGCAAATCGATGAACAACAGGAGAACAGTGCTACAGTGCAGTGCTACTGTTTCGGTAGGTGAGATAGAAACATACTTTGCATACACCCTCAGCACTGCACGGTCCCCTGACTACCGTTTGGAGTACCCTTGAGCAGGGAGTAACCCCAAATCACCTCCGAATATAGCTCCAAACTAAATAAACAAAAATAAACAAACCATTTATGTCAGAGGATTTTTTTAAAAAGTTATATCTGTCATATATGAATGTTTAAGAAAGTACCATCAATAAAAATTTTACAACTGAAGAAGAAAAAGAGATTAAAAACATTTAAAAATTTCACTTCTGCTCTCAACTCTGACTTTTTGTATTGGTGGTATGATTTATTGAATAATCTGTGGACTAAGTACGAATTAAAATCATAACTCTAAACTTTATATTATTCATGATGCTTTCCAAATTTAAAAATAACCTCTTGTAGTTCTAATCATCATACTTCTTTCCCCAACTGTTAAAGAAGACTATGAGATTATGTGGGCCTAATATATTTTACAAATGATAGCTTTCCTCTTTTTATGTTCATCAGTTAGAAAAAAGATTTCACGGATGTGAACTCTGAGACTTGAGCTCTGATTCTGATCCAATTTGACATTACTTGGGAAGACTTTGGCAATTTACTTTTTATAGATTTTGGTTTTCGTTTATGTAAAATGAATAGGTTGGTTCTGAGAGTCTCTCCGGTTATTCTATTTCTTTCTGACACGCAAGTTAGGGTTAAATGGCTAATGTCCAGGAGGGTCAGTGTTTTGCTAGACTCAACAAATATTATTTTGATATATTGCATTTTCTAGGAAGAACAATATACTTCGATTAAATAAACAAATCATTAGGTAGAGAACAGTTTCACTGACTCAACAGAGTCATAGTTTATACATTTGCTGAACTCTGTCAGAAATTAACAGGTTGTAGAAAAACTAACTGGCCCTGCAAGTATTTTCATGTGTTTCCAAATTTTTATTCATTTCACTGTATATTACTGCTTTGACAAACTTCAAGGTTATTGAAAGAAAATCAGGGATCAATGGCCAAGTACACAATATTGATCAAACAAAAAAACATTTTATGGTTAAATTTTCTAGGCTGTCTTCCAGACATTTACTTGAGTAGGGAAAATCTGATACAAAGAATAGAAAGTAAAACTGTCCAATGACATACAAAAAATGATTATTTTCTTATCATCACATCTTAACTATTCTTTAAAAGTTAATATTTTTAATTTGGAGTCAATCCTGGCTATTTTTTAAAGCATGTTTTTAAAACCATTAAACAGCTTGAAACACTTTCATTACTGGGTAATAAACATAATAATATGACTGTCATCTACTGTTTCTTGCATCATGTATTATCTTTGAAAGAACTTAATCACTTTCTCAAAAACCATTATTTACTTTATTCAAGAAGCCCATGGGCATTTAGAAGCAAAATAAAAAAATAATCTTGGATCTTAGTCAAATTATGCAAGAAAGTTAAACTTTAAGATAAATGTCTTTATTGTCTTTGTTTATTTTTGTTCTTTTTAAAAACAGCGAGTTGTTCCTTTCATTATAAAGGAATGCATACTGTGGCTTCATATATATTGTTAATTAGTTATCCATAAATGTGTATATACCACACCAAATGTTATTTCATGTACAGAATCAGAGCTGGTTGGAACTTTGAGATGAAAAGCTTAAGGCCACCCAACTTGAACCAGTAATTACTTCAGCAAGTAGTTGTATGCTTTTGTTTAGAAAATGTGCATTTGAGAATATGCATTTCAGAACATTTTAAAAACAATTCTTTAGTCCTTACCGCTTACAAAAACAAATGCAAACTCTAGTGTGAAATTGTGAAGTCCATTCTCAAACAAACACTTCATGCAGTAAAAAGGAAAGGTTGGGACTTTGGAAAGATGGTTCAAGTTATATCTCTGACTTAATTCTTTATAGAAAATCTAGTAGTCAGAAATGACTTAATCCTTTGCTTTAGCTACCTCTTCCAGGAGGGGAGGGGAGGGTAAAGCATTAATCTTTCTACTTTTCCAATTTGTTTTACTTTATCATTAGCTCAGATTTTGTATTTTGTCAATAACCTTTAGCATAATAAAAAATTCTTTTTTTTCCCCACACCTAGCAAAATCCACTTCTTTTAAGAACTAATGATAGAAGTAGGTACTCATCAAGTTGTGCTGAGTAGTACTGGAGATGGTCACTACAGGGAGCAAATTGGTCCTATGGCCGACCCGAGTTCGATTCCTCCGCCCCTCTCGGAGAGCCCGGCAAGCTACCGAGAGTATTCGATATGCCAGACACAGTAACAACAAAGTCTCCAATGGAGACGTTACTGGGCCCGCTCGAGCAAATCGACGATCAACGGGAGGGCCTTTACTTACTTTTACTTTACATTTTAATGATTCTTAGTCATTCCAATATATATTTTTGTTTTGGTAAAATATCTGTTTCTTTCTTCTGTAGTCATTTTGTCCTTCTGTTGTCCATGTACACCAAAGAATTGCCTCTACCTTTTCATTTTAAGCAGATATTACAACCTCCGCTGGAAAATCCTCCCACACACCACTGCCAATCTTGATGAGAGTTGCCAAATTGCCATTAATTGTTTCCTCCACATTTCTATAAAACTTAAAGCCCTTTTATTCTTTTTATTGGTAAACTCTCTTCCAAAACTTTGGATGCAGCTCTTTCCTGCCTTTTCAGGGACCATATATTTTATTCTTTCCTTTTCAAAATGCTCCTTTTTTTTCTCGAAGAAATCCGTCTACTTCTATTTTTAAATGTATTTTTTTGGTTTTGG
Source organism: Sorex fumeus (assembly GCF_029834395.1). Lineage (NCBI taxonomy): Eukaryota > Metazoa > Chordata > Mammalia > Eulipotyphla > Soricidae > Sorex > Sorex fumeus. The sequence continues at coordinate 65,961,801 of NW_026606059.1, forward strand.
GCCACACCTGGAAGTACTCAGAACTTATTTCTGGCCCTGTGCTTAGGGATCACTCCTGGCAGGCTCCTGGGACCAAAAGAGGTATTGGGGGTTGAATCCTGATTTATTGTGTGTGAAAGAAAGCACCCTACCTGCATTAGTATTGCCTAGGCCCTCCTTCTACTTTTTAAATGTGTCCAGGTCTCTCCAAAGTTTGGACTCACAATTGTAGGATAACACTGTTTTGTCCTTCCTGTATAGCCTCAGGTAGTTTAGGCTTATCGGGTTGCCTTTTTTTTTTTTTTGTAACTTCTTTCTTTGTGCTCTGTTGACTTGTAAATTAGTTTTTCTCTTCTCCCTAAGTCCTTTGCATACTTTATTCAGAGCAATGTCCTTTTTGTATGGACACAAGAAGACAGTATATGCTATGCTTTTGTAACATGACTCTCAGTGATATGTCCCTCCTGGGCATCTTCTCTCTCACCTAAGCCTCAGCTGCCTTTACTTCCTAGCACCCTCAAAAGCAGGGTCCTGAAGAGGGACTGGATGGAACCAGGGCAAGCAGTAAACTATGTGCTACCCTGGCATCGAGATGGGCCTGGCCAAAGCGCCATAATCTTTGAGCTTGGTCATGGACAAATGCTGTCATGATCCAAAAAGTAATAACTAGATTTGGACCCTGCTAGGATTAGGAATGATAAATCTGGCTTGAGCGCTGTAGTCTGAGTCTGTGACAAGATGTTCCCAGGAGAGCTGCCCTACAAGCCTCAATGGTATCATAGTCTCTGGGTCTTGGCTGTTGATGGGATTACACAGTGCTCAGGGGCAGTTGGTGGGTGTAATGCCTACATACTGGAAGATGGGGGATCTGGGTGGAGGAGACCCAGTCCCAATCTGAGCAGGCTTGGAGATCTATGCCCTTGGTCCCACACACCTGGGTTCCTCTACCTGTTCCTTAATGCTTGAGGCTTGTCTGAACGTGTGGAGAGTGGTCTTAAGCATGGCTGTGGCTGGAACTGGAGGTCTTCAGCTACCGGTGCTCTGCTCGGGGTGGGGAGGAAAACTCAACCCACCCTTCTCCAAGGGGCCCTAGTGAGGACAGCCAGGTGCACTGGCAGGAGGAGGGTGGGTTGAGTTTCCCTCCCCAGCCTGAGCAGAGCCCTGGCAGCTGAAGACCTCCGGTTCCAGCCACAGCCATGCTTAAGACCACTCTTCACACGTTAGGACTAGCCTCAGGCATGAAGGAACCAGCCGAGGAACCCAGGTGTACTAGACCCCGGGGCGTAGATCTCTAAGCCTGCTCCAATTGGGACTGGGCCTCCTCCACCCAGATCCCCCATCTTCCAGTATGTAGGTGTTACACCCACCAACTGCCCCCAGCTCCGTGTAATCCCATCAACGACCAAGATCCAGAAACTATAAAACCCAGCTCCTGGAAGCTCACGTCTGCATTTGCGGCCACGCAACATCTTATTATCTATTTCTTTCTCTGGAGAACCTGGCAGTCTACCAAAAGTATTCTGCCCACACGGCAGAGTCTGGCAAACTCTCCGTGGTGTATTCAATATCCCAAAAACCAGTAACAATGATGTATCTCACTTTCCTGACCCTGAAAGATTATCGAATGTGGCACTTTCTAAATTATCAGTGCTAGGACGAAGGAGATGTTACTGGTGCCTGCTCGAGGAAATCGATGAATAATAGGATGACAGTGATATAGTGATACTGTGTCCATACAAAAATAACTATTATTTGGGCTATGGTGCCGCCAGCAGGTCAATCTGTACCTGTGAGGTGAGTGCATCAGCAGCCTGATGGCAACGTCAGACTTTCAGATACCCCAAAATTGCTGCTGTGCCTTTGTCCAGACCCCAAAAACTTGGGGGAAAGTTTACCAAGAAAGTAAACGGCCAAAAGTTAGGTATGTGGGAGACACACCCACAAACCACCTCCGGCTCAGCTATATAATAGGAGTCATGGCCTCTCTAGTTCCTGATCGAACTGCTTAATGGCCATGATCCCAGAGTCTCAGAAACAAATCTCGGAGCCCAGAGGCTTCCGGCAGAAATGTGTCCTGTTCCTGCAATAGGTTACTGGTGCTGGGTCACACCAGGTTGGAATAGGTTTCATGCTTTGGCCTGTTCCCCCTGGCGGCCTGGTGACCACCATCCTCCAGAGACCACTGGACAGTTAGGTTTGGGTCTGCAGTGACAAGACACATGGGGCCTCACCACATAGGGTTGGAGCCGACTTTTTCTCCCCATCCCAACGAGACCCTGAGTCGCCGCCCACAAACGGCCTTTCTGGCTCCTGATCAAGCTGATTAATAGCCATGATACCGGAGACTCAGAAACAAATGTTGAAACCCAGCGGGTTTTGGCAGAAATGGATCTGGACTGCATACAAGATGGCTGCCGGCTCGGAGCTTATTGGAAAGCCAGGTATGAGCTAGCAGTGATGGGGCAACTGCAGTCTCATGGGAAGGGGGGTGGTACCGGCTCATCCTTCACGCCCTACCGAGGTCACGAGTTGCCCCCCACAAGCAGCTCTCTGTCACGGCCATGACTCTAGAGGCAAAAGGACTTAGTCCAGAGCCCGGAAGCTTGTGGCAGAAAAGTGAATGGACCATGTGTTAAACTACGGGCCCGTGCCTCCCTGGTTGGGAAAGGGTGTTGCTGCCTTCCATCTTCCCCCCCCCCCCCCCCCCCCCGGCAGCAAGGTGGCCACCACCTCAGAGTTTATTGGAAAGCCAGGTATGAGCCGGCGGTGACGGGGCAACTGCAATCTCATGGGAAGGGTGACTGTACTGGCTCGTCCTTCACGCCCTACCGAGGTCATGAGTTGCCCCTCACAAGCAGCTCTCTGGCACGGCCATGGCTCCAGAGGCAAAAGGACTTAGTCCAGAGCCCAGCAGCTTGCAGAAGAAAAGTGAATGGCCCATGCGTTAAACTATGGCACAATGCCTCCCCAGGAGGGAAAGGGTATTGCTCCCTTCTGCCTTTTCCCCCCCTGGCAGCAAGGTGGCCGCCGCCTCAGAGCTTATAGGAAAGCCAGGTATGAGCCGGCGGTGATGGGGCAACTGCAGTCTCATGGGTAGGGGGACGGTACCGGCACGTCCTTCACGCCCTACCGAGGTCATGAGTTGCCCCCCATGAGCAGCTCTCCGGCACGGCCATAACACCAGACACACAGAAACCAATCTCGTAATTATCTGGCTCTTTGTAGAAATCCAAAATCATGGCCGCATGACATTATATGATTCTCATAACCCGCTATAGAAAACAAGATATTTCACAATGCCTTTTCAGCAATTCTGATTGGGGGGAAATTCTAAACAATAATGGTGCATCTTTTGTCGAAATAATTAATGTAATCAATGTAGAGAAGAGTTAAGTAGAAATCATCTGCCTCACAGGCATTTGGAGGGGTGGGAGAGGGGGTATACTGGGGTTCTTGGTGGTGAAAAATGAGTACTGGTGAAGGGAAAGGTGTTTGATCATTGTATGACCAAGACTTAAACCTGGAAGCTTAGTAACTTTTCCCACAGTGATTCAATAAATAAATATAAAAAGAAAAAAATTAAAAAATTAAGGTGGAGTTCATGTCCAATTCAATCAGTTAATCAGTGGCTGAATAAATAGCAGTACTCCTACAAAAAAAATAATTAGTATTAAGATGTTAGTAGTTTTTGGACTGAGGAAAGAAGAAAAACACCTTAGGAAGATATTTTGCCTGGGGCAGTCAGGAACGGCTTTGGAATACCTTTTAGGTGGTGTTCCCTTTGAATTTGTTGGGCCCTCAGGAAGGGCTTTATTATGTTGATTTTGCTACCTGTCTGGGTGCAGTGTCAGCTCAGAGTGCAGGGGAGTTGGAGAGGCAAGAGTATTGGAGAATGAGAGAGAGAGCAGGGTAGCAAGATGGACTATGGAGAGAATAGCAAGGAGGATAGAAAGAGAAGAATGTAGAAGAAGAATACAGGAACAGGCATGGAGAGGAAGAGAAGAGAAGAGAAGAGAAGAGAAGAGAAGAGAAGAGAAGAGAAGAGAAGAGAAGAGAAGAGAAGAGAAGAGAAGAGAAGAGAGAGCATGAGCGTCCAGGCTGCGCAAGATGGAGCACAGAGAGATGAGTGGGAGAGACAGAAGGAGATGGGAATGAGGAGCAGTGTGAGACTAGAATGGGGGGGCTCAGAGAGACTGGGTCAAGTGAATGGGGAGATTGGAATAAAAGGCATCTGATCAATCGACTGGCTTGGCCCTTGTTTCGTCCACCGTCTTCCCCATGGCCTGGGCTGCCCCGGCTGTGGGAGCAGCCCGGGCCCACCCCGAACACGGGCGGCTAGGGGAAAGCTGTCAGCCCCCCTGCCCCCCCGCCGCTCCTCGAGAGATTATACACACAATAGCAAATCAAATCACAGAACCTTATACCTACTCTGCCATTATACCTCTTTACACTTTAACACTTATTAAATTAATTTTATTTGTGCTTGCTGTTTTCTTAATTTTTTTCATCACATTACAACACATATGACTCTGGTTCTAATACAATCATCTCACCTAAAACTCTTTTGCTAAAATAATCAAAGAATTTTGTAATAATAGTAGTAATAATTGGATGGGCGAGGAAACAATAGTGATAGTAGGAATGGAATAAGTTACAAAATGGTGACCAAACAATCTTGGGTTTTGAAGAGAACATTCAGAAGTTTATCTCATTGATGTTTTCCCAGTAGTGGATCCTATGTCAATGACTAGGAATAATTTAATATTTTACCTTCACAAGGACCCCAGACCACATAATAATCAGGATTACTTGTACAAGCTATGTACTTAATCAGGGATTAAGATTGACCTGAGAAGATCCTAAATCACTGAGCCATCTGTGAAGCACTTTTATTGATAAAATTAAAATAAAAAATCCTAGACCCTTAACTTTACCCACTAGTGGCACAGTGTCAATGAACACATGTAACTGATAAACATTATGAGGGTCTCTGTTTGTGTGGCAATGGCAGGAGTTACATATTTCATGTTTGTAGTAAAAATGTTAAGGTAAAATGAGGTGTTAAATATCCAAAGAAAATTTTCTTATGTGATGTATTTTTATTTCTTATTGTAAGTCATATATTATGTTTCTTCCTGATTGCATCAGTGTTTCCTATCTATATAAAAGAGTGACAAAATTTACAGAAATCAATATAATAAAAATAGGTTTATTTATCTTCTGGAAATAGACCTTAGAGAGGTTTTCATTGATTTTACTCGAGGCAAATATAACAACAATAAAAATAAACAATTACATCTATAGCAAATTAAAAAGATTTTGCATGACAGAAGAATTCAAATTCAAACAGTAAAGACACTCTACAGAATGAGAAAAAATATTAGCACACAATACATTAGACAAAGGGATGATACCGGAAATTTATTAGGTACTTACAAAGAACAACAACAAAAAATTCCTGTAACTCCCTTCAAAAAAGGGAACAGGATATGAATAGATACTTGCTCAAAGAAGAAATACAGATGATTTGTAAGCTTTTGATAAAGTGCTCATAATAACTTGTTAGGGAAAGGCAGAGTAAAACAATGAGGTATCATTCATTTAGATATATGACAGTGAGAATGACAGATATCTAAATTATTGGAAATAACTAGTGTTTGTGGGGGTGTGGTAAGAAATGAAGCTTAATTAACTGTTGGTGGGAATGCCATTTGGTTCCACTTCTATGGAAAAAATACAGAGATTTTTCAAAAAATGAAGAATAACCCATCCATGCAACTAAGCATCTCCACTTTCTGACATCTAACCTCCAAACAGAAAACCATTAATACAAAATGGTACATGCATACATACCCGTGTTCTTTACTGGGCTTAGTACAATTCCTAAGATATGAAAACATCCACATCCCAGATGTCCAGATACAGATGTATATTTCAAATTGTGTTACATATACACTTGAAATACTATACAAATACAAGAAAAGTTGAAATAATGCAGATTAATGCAATGTGGATGGAATTGGAGGATATCATGTTGAAAGCAAAATAAGTTAGAGGGAGAAAGACAAATTATGGAGCACATCTCTCATCAGTAGAATACAGAGGATCTAAATAAGAGAATAGACTGTGCTGTACAATAAGAAACCTTTGACATTTGAATACAGAACCAATGTTTAAACAGCATGAAGTAAAGTAGGGGAAAAGACCATTCTAGCAAAGACAGTTGCCAATGACAGTTGGTGCTGGGCAATAATAATTTTCTCTACAAATACTATATACTTTAGTACTATTTTAATTTATTAAATAGTATAGGTAAAGGTAAAGGCCCTCCCGTTGATCATCGATTTGCTCGAGCGGGCCCAGTAACGTCTCCATTGGAGACTTTGTTGTTACTGTGTTTGGCATATCGAATACTCTCGGTAGCTTGCCGGGCTCTCCGAGAGGGGCAGAGGAATCGAACTCGGGTCGGCCATGTTGCTCGCTTGCAAGGCAAACGCCCTACCACTGTGCTATCGCTTCAGCCCGATAATATAGTATAAATAAATAAAATATGTGTACATGAATGTATTTGCTTAGAAAGTATATCACTGAATCATTAAAAATTGTGTCATCTAAAAATGATTTGCTCAGTCAACTCTTACCTTTTTCAAGTGGTTATTTGTTGCAGTATTGCCCAAGAGGGAAGAGTCGCAGAAATCGCACCTTGCAAGGGGAAGGAAAAGAAGGAAGAACAGGTCATCAGCCTTGGACCTTAGGTGGCTGAAGGAGAAAATGTGTTTGGTGTCTACCACATCTTTGCATTCTTTAATAATACTTTTGTCCATGTTACTGATCTTTCTGGCAAGGAAACCATCTGCCATGTGACTGGTGGGATGAAGGTGATGGTGGACAGAGGTGAGTTCTCTCTGTATGCTGCCATGTTGGCTGCCTACGATGTGGCCCCTTGTTGCAAGGAGCTGGGCATCACTGCTTTCCACCTCAAACTCCGGGCTTCAGGAGGAAATTGGAACAAGACTCCTGGACCTGGGGCGCAGTCAGCCCTTGGAACCCTTGCATGCTCAGGAATGAGGATTGGAAGGATTGAGGATGTCACCCCCATCCCCTCTGACAGCCCACAGAAAGTGGGGGGTCGCTATGGTCGCCATCTGTGAACAGGACTCCTGAAATTATTTTCTGTTAATAAATGTAAAGTAAAGTAAAGTAAAGGCCCTCCCGTTGATCGTCGATTTGCTCGAGCGGGCCCAGTAACGTCTCCATTGGAGACTTTGTTGTTACTGTGTCTGGCATATCGAATACTCTCGGTAGCTTGCCGGGCTCTCCGAGAGGGGCAGAGGAATCGAACTCGGGTCGGCCATGTTGCTCGCTTGCAAGGCAAACGCCCTACCACTGTGCTATCGCTTCAGCCCGATAATATAGTATAAATAAATAAAATATGTGTACATGAATGTATTTGCTTAGAAAGTATATCACTGAATCATTAAAAATTGTGTCATCTAAAAATGATTTGCTCAGTCAACTCTTACCTTTTTCAAGTGGTTATTTGTTGCAGTATTGCCCAAGAGGGAAGAGTCGCAGAAATCGCACCTTGCAAGGGGAAGGAAAAGAAGGAAGAACAGGTCATCAGCCTTGGACCTTAGGTGGCTGAAGGAGAAAATGTGTTTGGTGTCTACCACATCTTTGCATTCTTTAATAATACTTTTGTCCATGTTACTGATCTTTCTGGCAAGGAAACCATCTGCCATGTGACTGGTGGGATGAAGGTGATGGTGGACAGAGGTGAGTTCTCTCTGTATGCTGCCATGTTGGCTGCCTACGATGTGGCCCCTTGTTGCAAGGAGCTGGGCATCACTGCTTTCCACCTCAAACTCCGGGCTTCAGGAGGAAATTGGAACAAGACTCCTGGACCTGGGGCGCAGTCAGCCCTTGGAACCCTTGCATGCTCAGGAATGAGGATTGGAAGGATTGAGGATGTCACCCCCATCCCCTCTGACAGCCCACAGAAAGTGGGGGGTCGCTATGGTCGCCATCTGTGAACAGGACTCCTGAAATTATTTTCTGTTAATAAATGTAAAGTAAAGTAAAGTAAAGGCCCTCCCGTTGATCGTCGATTTGCTCGAGCGGGCCCAGTAACGTCTCCATTGGAGACTTTGTTGTTACTGTGTCTGGCATATCGAATACTCTCGGTAGCTTGCCGGGCTCTCCGATAATAAATGTACTATATATATATATATATATATATATATATTGCCCAAGAGAGTACACAACCTTTAATCTGCCTATTAAATAAAAAACAATCAAAATAAGTATTTATATAAGTAAACAATTGGGAGTTAGAAATGAAAATGAGTGCTAGAATCTGAATCATGAATGGTGATGGAAAGAATCTTTGAATTCTTAAAATACTCTTAAGATTGAAAAGGACATCCTGACTAGAGCGATAAATCCATATGTGGGGCTACATCTTCGCAGGCAGGAGGCTCAGGTTCAACCCTCAGCAATGCATTTGGTCCTTGGAGTGTCATCAGGAGTCACTTCTGAACACTGAGATGAGAGTGGCCTCTGAACATCACTAATAGTGACCACTCTCCAAAAATCTGAAAAAGGATTGTAAAATATCCAACAAATATAAAAGTCATATATTGCATAATTTCTAGAACGTGTTTTTTGTTTACTATAGCTCATGGGGTAGGGTGTTTGCCTTGCACATGGCCAACCCGGGTTCAATTCCTCTGCCCCTCTCAGAGAGCCTGGTAAGGTACCGAGAATATCCCGTCAACCTGGCAGAGCCTGGAAAACTCCCCATGGCATTTGCCAAAAATAGTAACAAGTCTCACAATGGAGACATTACTGATGCCCGCGCGAGCAAATCAATGAACAACTGGAGGGCAGTGCTACAGTGCTACAATTTGCTAAAGTATCTCTGAGGCATAACTTTACAGTAATTTTGTTGTTATTGCTGCTACTGAGGAAACACACCTAGTGAGTGATACAACCTCACCTCCCGTAAGACATGCACTCAGTCACTGAGTCAGGTTCTGGCCCTGATCCTAATTACAAGGGAATATTACTTAGTACATTGTTTTGTCTATCTGGGGTGTGGAGTTTATGTTTGGGATGAATGAAAGGAAAAGTCTAAGAAAAATGCCAATTCTTTTCAGAGTTTCAGAAATGAATTCAAAATGGTAAAGGAAAACTAGTCTTTTACAACTGCTATACATTTTCCAAAAGCAAACTGAGGAAAAGAAGGGTTTAAGTAGCAAAAATGACATCACGTGTGGTTCTAATCTAAAAGAAAACTGAGTGTAAAACTGTATAGTACTAAGTTATTCAACTTGCATGTTAAAAAAATCAAGATGCTGGGAGCTGATGTAGTCTTCCTCAAAACTAGAACAGAAAACTGTTTTCCTAAAGTTGTATGAAAAAGTCTATCAAAATATTATTTAATAAAATACAGAAGTCTAGAGATGTGGAGGACCCAGGAGATAAGTGGAAAAAAAATAAAAAGACAGTTGGAACCCAGAGAATAAAGAAAGAGGACGATCAGGAGAAAACACTGTGTTAGGTAGAACTCTTAAAAAAAAATTTTTTTTTTGGCTTTTTGGGTCATACATGGTAATGCTCAGGGATTACTCCTGGATATGCAATCAGGAATTACTCCTGGTGGTGCTTCCAGGACGATATGTGATGCTAAGGTTTGAACTTGGTTGGCTTCGTGTAAGGCACTCTCCCACCCGTATACTGTGACTCCAGCCATAGGTAGAAATCTTGACAGGAGTTCTATATTGGCAATTCACACGGGAAAACCCAAACTATTAGTGATTTAACATTTTTTTTTGCTTGTATAAAATTTGATATAGGTCAAACGCTTTTTCTACTTTTATCTTTGCCATCTGGTATGGATATTTTGAGGTAGGGAGACATATTACTTCTGTTCACAATCTGTTCTCCCTAAAGAGTCGCATGACTTCCATACTATCTGCAAAGGAAGTTAAGGATGCAGGGGGTTATGCATATTGGTTGAGAACTAGTGTTCTCTGCCACAGAGAGAGCCAAGGAAAACTGTTCATTAATAGCCATCGGAGAGTGGAGAAGAGAGGAGGAATAATTATCACAATTTTCAACAAAACAAAAGTGCTTGTAAATTAAATTGTATTCATTGACATGTGCTCAGCTTTTTGGAGAGGAAAAAAATTAAAAATGAGCTATAAGAATAGTAAGAACAGTAGCTTTGATAAAATGTTCAGAAGGAAAATTCTGGAATTCTGAATATTCAGAATCAGAGCCTCAACATAGGTTACCTGGTCATGTGCTCTTGTTTCAGACCACTTTGTGCTCATTTAAACATAGGCAACAATTAGATGGAAAGAGTCACTAAAATTGGGTGTGGATACTGACCATGCTATTTCTTTTTTTTTTTAATTAATTAATTAATTTATTTTTTAATAGTGAGGCACCATGAGGTACAGTTGTAGACTTACACATTTTTGTGCTTGGGTTTCGATTATACAATGATCAAACACCCATCCCTCCACCAGCGCGCATTTCCCACCACCTCGGATCCCAGCATCCCCTCCCCCCCCAGCCCCTATCCCACCCTGCTTCTGTGGCAGGGCATTTCCCTCTCTCTCCTTTTGAGTGCCATGGTCAGCAAAAGAGGCATTGAGTGGCAATCATGCTTGGTCGACAGTCTACCCTCAGCATGCTCTCCCATCGTGGGCGGATCCTCCCAACAGCCTTTATTTGGTGTTCCCTTCTCTTTCTGAGCTCCCCTTTCCCCTAACATGTGTGGTTGTCCTCCGGGTCATTGAGTAAAATTCCTGGTACTAATCTCTGCCATACTTGGGTATTAGTTTCCTATTTTGTTACTTTATGTTCCCCAGATGAATGCAATCTTTCTATGTCTATCCCTTTCTTTCTGAGTCATTTCGCTTAACATGATACTTTCCATGTAGTACCACTTGTATGTAAACTTCATGACTTCGTCTTTCCTAACAGCTACATAGTACTCCATTGTGTAAATGTGCCAGAGTTTCTTCAACCAGTCATCTGTTCTCGGGCACTCAGGTTTTTTCCAGATTCTGGCTATTCTAAAGAGTGCTGGACCATGCCATTTCTTAACTAAGAGATTTCACCTACAAGTTGCTCCTGGAGGTACCTGAAACAAACCTCTGCAATGATTTTAAAATTGGTCTCAAAATCCCCTTTTCTGGCATACAGATTATTTGCAATGCAGAGCGGTGAATCCTCTGGAGGTTATAGAGAATCTCTGGTCTTTCTTTCAGTCCCTCATACTCTGCTCATATCTTAATCAATAGAGTATTTTTCTATCCCTAATCTGTTGGCCTTTGCCCTAGAAGAATGTAGTTTGGACTGAGGTTGGATTTCACGAAGAGTAAGTTTCTTTGTAAATGTCTCTTCCTTATCTGAGAATTTCCTCTTTATTCTTTATTTTTATTCTCTTTATTTATTCTCAGAGTAGAGATCACCCCATCTTGTCCTATGGAAGCTCGTCTTGTCCTTGGTACCTCCAGTCCACTGCTCACAATTAGGAATTCATACACTATCTCACTTTCTGCTGATCTGGGGTAAGTATAGCCACTGTAGCTCCATCATGCACTCTATTAAAATGACATTCTCGTAGCTGGAGTGATAGTAAAGCAGGTGGGGCATTTGCCTTGCACATGGCCCACTTGAGTTCGATCCCAATATCCCATAAGGAACACCAAGCACCACCAGGAGTGATTCCTGAGTGCAGAGCCAGGAGTAAACTCTGAGCATCACTGGGTGTGACTCTCCCCTCCACCCCCCAAAAAAATCTAAAATGACATTCTCTTTGCTAACTCATCAGTGGCTGTTTGGGTCACTTTTCCAACCTTAGAAGAAACCAGAGGGATGGAGAACTTCCTGCTGTGCCTTGATGCTCTTGGTATTTCTCGGGTATTCCCAAGGACTAGAAACCTGGAAGTTTGTAAGTGACATTTCTCTGTCTTCCAGATTGGTTGATTTCCAATCTGGAACTTTAATAGAAGGCATTGCAGGCAAGAGGAATGGGGAGTCATTTTTCGTTGTTATTGCTCTGGCAAGTGATACCTTGCAAGCCACAGGAGCCTACTGAAATAAAGGTACTTTCAAGAACACACTGATGAGAAATACAGTGAATACACTGGAAGCAACAGTGGGATCTCCAATTAGCAGTAACAAAAGTGCTGTTCCAGTAAATTTAGTGACAGTGCACTTCTGGGTGTAGGGTAATATTTTCTCCTGCTTGTTTCTTGAAAAGGCAAAGTTGTTGAGCCTTCCAGTTAGTGACATCCAAGTAGCCTGGGAATCATATTTTGCTCTTCATGCCTTTCCAAAATGATTATATTAGATACTCTCTCTCTCTCTCTCTCTCTCTCTATATATATATATATATATATATATATATATATATATATAGTGGACCCCACTGCAGTGTATTCATTATTCTATAGTGCAGGTCAAATTTAAGGAGACAAGCAGAAAAGAAAAAAAAAGACATTTTGATCAAACTCTTTCTTAGTATTAATTAAAAATATAGGTGATGTAATTTCCTGAAAATTACAGTTTAAATAGGAAAAGTTTAGAGAAAACAGGTAACCTGAAACAGTAGAAGAAAACCAAAATGGAAAAAGAAAAAACATGAAAACAAATATTGCAAAATACAAAACAAATGGAGAAAAACATAAAAGAATGCAGGAAGAAAATTATTTGATGCAGGAAAACAAACACAACTGGAGATCAGCAAGAGAGATAACACAAAACAAAACTTAAAAGAAGACAGAAATAACAATAGAGAAACTAGAGATATGGAAGATAACTTGGAAATAATAACTGGCAAAAGAAGATAGCAGAAGAAAAAATGGAACAGATAACACACAAAATTTTCCTTAAGGAAATAATCCTGAAATAAATTTTTAGATCAAAAGGAAGTCAGAGTTTGAAGAGAAGTGAAATTATACTTCTGCAACATGTATAGTCAAGGAAACCAATGCCATCTCAGTATATTTTTAAAAAGTCAAACAATATTGTTATAAATTTAGTCAATTTGAATAATGAAGAAAGAAATATATGGCATTAGAGCAGGGAAAAACAAAACAAAAAAATTGAACTTATCAAAAATTCAGATTTCTTCAGTATTAGATGATAGAGCAAATTATACAGATATTTCAGGGGGCAAAAGAGATTCATTCAAAGATTTTCTTCATTGCAAAAGGGTTAGGAGCACATATTTTCAAGTGTGAAAGGATTAAAAAGCACCTGGGTGTCTTTCTTGAAAAGAACAACTTGATGACAAAATCTTTCAATCAAGAGATGAATTAAACAACTCAGAATGGAGAAACCATGAAATTAAACAAGTGGTGATTAGTATATCTATTCAAATATTAAATAAAATTAATAAATAGGGTAATCATAATTACTGAAGTTAAAGAAAGTCATAGCCTTCACTTCTGCACACTAAATATTCACTAAATACCATTATAATTTAATTACTAACACAGGAACTTTCAGGAGGAAAATAAGAGGAAGCACAAGGAGACCATTTTATTTTTGTTTTTTCACAGGAGTTAGTAGACACACAGTATGGATTTTAACATGCAATTTAAAATATAATTTATCAGAATTTTGTGTAACATCTTTTCCATCTGGAAGATATGAAGAAGACATTTTTTGTGTAAGTATGAATAATAAGGATTTTTAATTCCTCAAAACAGAGAGATTTTTCTAAATTATAAAATAGAATAACGGAAATTTCAAGACCTCCATGTACAAAATCTTTCTTTAATTACAAATCAAGCCCATAGGGGAAAAGTATCAAAAGAAAACTCAGCAGTTCACACACATTGCTTATTTGTTAGGCCTTTATTATAAATGCTATTATGGAGAAACATCCTAAGATTAAGCCAGTGAACTGGGCACATAAATGTAACTACTGCAGCATAGTTAGAGTACCAAATGAGCGCTAACAAAAATTCCAGTGATAGAAATACATTTTATGTTAGTGGTTCCTGCTGGGATGACATTCTTTGCGTTTTGTTAATTTCAGCTATGTTATACAATGTTCAGCTAATGAGTGGAATAAATGTATCTACATGGTAAAAACCAAACCAGGACTTTTTAAATCTTTAATTATGTATGGTGTACATGAAAGGCTGGGCAGCATTTCCATTAAAAACCACAGTGTTGACGGGTTTAATAGCACAGTCTAAATATTTCTTTCAGGATGAATCAAGAAAATCAGAGCAAATACATGTTTTTATGTGCTTAAAGGACTTACATTTACACATACATGCACTCAGATGAAAGTTCAGTGCTTTAAGTTGCTTTTGTTAAACTTGCTCACAGATAACAGAATGAAAATTAAGAATTTTGGGAAGCACCTAATCTATAGTATGATCTATTTTTTTTTTTATCATTTTATATAGGAAAATGTTGAGTATCCTTGTAGGGAAGCCAATTAGACACTTTTAGAAGCATACAATGTACCATAGTAACAATCTCAGGGTTGAAAGGTGTTTACATTTTTAAAAAAGTGTTTATCCAAAGGAATGATTATAATTTCCCTTTGCAGAAATCAATCAATTGTGTCAAATTAAAATAATGACTTCTTTACAGGTCTAATACCTAAAAGCCAAAAGTTAATATGTTCAATGAAGTATGTGAATACTTATGATGCTAATGCTCAAATATGTCTCATACACTTGAGAATTTTCACTTAATTTATTGTAAATATTGATGGTGAAGTGACTGAGAAAAAAGCTACTAATACAAATACATATTGTTAAAATAAAATTTAATGAGTCATAGATCACAAGAAGAATGTAGATTGTATCCACTGATGAGTCTGTCTTAGGTGATATAGTTCCCTAGAAATTTTTCTCTATTTTCATTTTTAAATGATTTTTTTTGCATAGATATCTGTGTTGGTGTGTAAATGACACATAATGTATGAATTTGCATTCTATAGCACAAATGTTGGCATATCTAGTTATATTCCTACCCATTTAATATCACTGATTTTTAGGGGGAATGTATTCCTCCGGGATTGAGAATTTTTTCCCCTGACTTTCTTTAGGTAAATTTGTTTTGTATGCTCACTGGTCAAGATTGACATTTTATAATGGTTCATTTTGCTATAAGTGAAAAATTGAACTATAAAACTGCCCAAACCTTGCCAACATATATTTAACCCAAGGGAAAGAAGAAGTTGAGTATTTTAATTCAAGGGTGTAGAAAAATGTTTATTTAAAAAATACTAACAGTCTTAGGACTGTTTAGAAAATTCATGAAAAAATGAAAGCCACAAAGAATCTAAGAACTTTGGATGTATTATTTCAAATTCCAAGGCAGAAAAAAATGATCATCAATTAAAATACTTGAGTTGAAGTTAGTCAAAGTGTTCCTTCGACTCTATCAGTCAGGGTATGGTTAGTTAATGCTCTCCAGACCAAATCTGACTCATCAACACTAACTGGGTAAAGAAAGTTTCATTGGAATATAGTCACACCTCTTCCCTTCCACTCCTCACTTCCCAGCCCGGTGTTTGATGTCTTTCTCATTCCAGTGACAAAGTTGATTAGTTGCAACAGGGCCCTTATGGACTGCAATTTCATACTTTATTTTTTTGGCTTTATTAAGGAAAGTTTGTCATCTCCTAGTCTAGGCTGTGCTGAAGTAATTAACAATTCTCAAATTGCCGTGTTGGAGTATTAGAACATTTATCTCACTCATGCTACAAGAATAATGTGTGTGGGCATGCATGCGAAAGGCAAGGTCCCAGGTCCATAGAAGTTGCATCTGGACACATACTTTTGACATCAGGGAAATTGCTCTGGGACTCTTAAAATGTCCATCTGGAAGTGACACATCCATTCCACTTGTATTTCTTTAGCCTGAGAAAGGGGAGGGCAGTGCTTATTCTCAAAGGGAATAGGAAAATGAAATCCTGCAATATATAGAAGAAGAGTTTGAATATTTATAAAGAGTAGTCCTAACTAATACCACAGAGAAATATTCGTTTAATCTAAATGGTAGCTAGCATAATAGTTACTGAGGAGTGACAATAATCTAGCATAAAAAACTTAGCAGAAAACACAAGTTTAAAATAAAATTATAACATCTAGCAGTGATAAAAGAAATCTATTACTCATCTTGCAAGCAAAGGATTTAATGCCGCTCTGACAATTATATTTATGAGAAGATAATATTAGATATTAATTATTAATACATATTTGTAATGATTTTACAATCAACTGTAAATTATAAAGAGGTGATTAAAAATGTTACATAAAATATTTAAACTGTGTGGTGTGTATTGCTATTTCATAACTGTTTAAAACTTTAATGAAGACTGGAATAGTTTTCTAGATCTATGTAGTATGCTATGGATAATAAACTCAGCAATAGTCAGATAGTCAAGTTATTAATTCTGCTTACAAGTGTACATTTTAATGCCTTGGAAACTTTTAAGGTCATTAATGGAGTAAATATAGCAGTATATTATATATTATAACACGAGAAAAATTTATTCAGTGAATTTTTATACATATTTTTTAAGCATGAAGGAAAAGCTGGCTGCCATTTTAATTTTCTGCTGTAAACTTATTTGTCAATAAGTTATAAAAATAAACAGTGATAGTTGGTGGTTTTGGTTTGGGGCTATTCTCAGTGATGCCCAGGGTTCCTCTCTGTATGTTGTCTGTGTACCTTGGGACACTGGGAACCAAACCCTGAGCCTTCAGCTTACAAAGTATGTGCACTGGTCCTGTGACCCATCTCTCTGGTCCCCAAATGAACACTGAAACTAACATAATTATACTCATGTTTTCCATTTATCAAAAAGTAGTCATTATTACAGAATACTCCTCTATGGAGCATGGCTTCATAGACAACCCATCTAAAATAGCTTCTCCCTGCTATGGTCTTTTCAAACCCATTATTATCCTTATTCTCTCATATTTTGGGTAAAGATTTGAGATGGATCTGTGACTTTTCTAATAATCTTCTTATACAAATCCTGGGCTGGGAAGATAGTACCAGGGTTAAGATGACTGACTTTTTTTATGTAGATGACCCTGTTTTGAATCCCTGGCACTTCATATGAACCCTGAGCACTACCAGGAGTGATCTCTGAACACAAAGCCAGAAATAAACTCAGAACATATCTGGGAATGGCCCCCCAAACCAAGAAAACATTTTCATTGGCATTTTTCATCTCCAAAAAGAGACCTTCTTGTAATTTTGCTTAATTTTGCATTTTCACTTCAGTATAAAAAAGGAACTGAATAAGAAATTATTATTTTTCAGTGAGCATCTGGATTAGGCTAAAATCTACAGAAAGAAAGGAAGTTTCTCATTTTTTCTTATTTTTGCTTCCCTCTTTGTTTTCCATTCTCACCACTAGTTTCTCTCTCTCTCTCTCTATCTCTCTCTCTTTCTCTTTCTTTCTCTCCCCTCTCTCTCTTTCTTTTTTCTCCTCTCTTTCCTCTCTCCTCTCTTTCTTCTAGAAGTAGGTATTGGGCCAGGGCAGGAAGGAGCTGATAAACACAGGAAAAATTGCACTGACATTATTTTCTCAGGAAACAATTTCATTTCTTCTGCAGACATTTCCCTTAGAAATTTTTTTGTGATCTGGATTATTCATCTCTGATCGAGCATCTTGTGCTATGCATCAATGGTCTTTTGATAGGGTTACACCTAACCATAATCATTTCAAAAAATCTTGAGAAGAATGTGAAATGGCCTGACAAGATACAGTCATTCATCATTAGTGCCCAAATAGCTCACCCTCATAGTCAAAGGCTCTTTCAATGCAGTTTTTATGGTGTACTTCAGAAAAATGTATTTGTCTATCTCAATCTCCCTGATGTATATGTTAATGATTCCAGTGATATTCTTGAAGCTCTTCTCTGAGTTTAAAGGTGAGAGAGTAGGGGCTCGAGTGATAGCACAGCAGGTTGGGCGTTTTTTTTGCACATGGCTAACCCGGTTCTATATGGTCCCCTGAGCACCGCCAGGAGTAATTCCTAAGTGCAAGCCAGGAGTAAACCCTGTGCATCACCAGGTATGACCCAAAAAGCAAAACAAACAAATAAATAAATAAATAAAGAGAGAGTAAAACTCATTCCTATGTTTTATTCCCCTTCAATATTTTGCCTCTTTTTTTTATTATTATGTAGCAGGACACTTAGTATGAAAATGTATTAGAGAATATTTGGAGAAGAAAATAGTGTCATTTAGCGACAAATGGGAGCACTTTGGGACAAGTTTCTTGTTGCTTGATTTATGAATAAAACTATCAACAAGATTTGCTTTATCTTCATGGTCTACTGTCCACATTAGAAGTCCCATGGAGATGCTATGATTCTTTTTACTCCCTTATTAATACAAAAAATTTGGGTCCCTGGGGTTCTAACCATAAGATGACACTTTTGGAGAGCCTACTCTAGCCCTATATGCACATTACTTGGCTAGAACATAGAAGTTTTGCACAAAAATTAAAGATAACATACTATACGCCTTTGACAAAGATATTGAGTAGGGCTGCTGGGTTTGGGGTTTTGGCCACTTGCTTTATAAGGCTTGTTTTGGTGGTGCAGTAAATCACTTTTGAAGGTAGCTTTGCTTGTTTCAGAATTAGATAATTTCAACTAAAATGAAGACAGAGTGTGTGTGTATAGCTTTTTTGTGCCTACTATATGTCAAAAATTAGGTTATTAGGCACAGTGATATATTGGATAAGCTCTCTCCATATAAATGGACAACAGAGTGATTATAAGCAAAAGATGACAAAATAGTTTTATGATCATAGGTGCAGTGAATGATATAAAAAGGAAGTGCATGGAAGAACAAGAATTTATCATGGTGAGTCTAGACTAAGGGGTAAAATATTTCCTTGAGATAGTCACAGATGTAATTCTTTATTTTATTTGCTCAGAGGGGGGTGGGGGTGGAGGATGGCTGTGTTTAAGATTTACTTCTGGTTCTGTGCACGGGGATCACTCCTGGTGGAATTCAGGGGACTGTATGCAATGCGGAGATTATGCTGGAATCAGCAGAACTGTGGGAAAGTACCTTAGCCCCTGAGCTCTCTCTCACTTGCCCACAAATATAATTATTTAAGGATAAACATGAGTTAATACAGAATAGAATTCATGAAGACATTGATTGTTAGGAGGTACAAAATACTCTAAGCATACAGACACAGGAATAAACTTAATGTATTGAGAAACAGGGGAAAGGCCATGTTTGACTGTAGTGTAAAGAATAGAAAATAAAAATGATGGCTTATAAATTAATCATTACCCAATACCTATTTTTGTTGACTGAGAAATTGATCAATGGCTGTGTTTGGATTCCATTTAATCCTATCAATGTATGTAAAAAATATATTATTTGATTAAACTGATTTTTAGAAATGATAAAACTAAGGCCTAGGAATGTTAAAAATAAACTTATGGTAATAAAAAATGAATACATTTTGACAAGATTCCTAGAAGAATTTTATATATAGTGCTTCATATAAAATTGACAATAATAAGAATTAATGAATTGAGAAACCGACTTCCTTCTCTATTTCTCAAAAGAGTTGGCAAAATCAGGAAGTCTCTGTAATTTATTTTCCTTTATTTTGGAAGGGACAGACCTGTTTGAGTATCCCTTTCTGCGTTGACTTGGATGTGGTCTGTTTACAATTTTGACATTCCTTCTATATAAATAAGTGTATTACATAAATTCCACAATTTTTCCTCCAAAGAGTCTCCTGCTCCTAGAACTGTAGACATTCTAATGTCTTTCTTGCTAGGTTAGTTTATTTGAGCAGGTTATTTATTTGGGCTGGAGGTGGAGGTAATTCAGGAAGCAGGTGTGAGAGAGGAGGCGGGAGGGTGAGGCCAGGAAGGAGAAAAGGGAACACAAAGAGTGAGTTCTTAAGATTATGGCTGTGTGAAGCAGAGTTCGATTCAGCCTGCAACTCTTGAGAAGGGAATAATTGCAATCCTCCAGGACAAAGGGGAAAGTGGGATTTTTCAAAGTGCTCTCTGCAGACCGCTGTGTATCTCCAAAGTGTTTGCTACTAGTCAAAAGTCCAGGAAGTGAGACTCAGTTTTCAGAATCTTTTATAGAATTTTACATCGCTGCAACATTGAAGTGTGCTTTTACCCAAGTCCAAGTACTGGTTTCATCAGAATAAACATTTCAAGAAAGAGGAGAGGCAGGGAGATGAGACTGGTTTTCCATGACTGTCAGATCGAGAAGCCCTTGACTGGCACCTTACTGTTTCCTTCCCACCCTTGGTAGAGGGTTGTTGCTGCGTTTATTGAAGGTTCTTGGAGTTTTTCACAAAGTCCTGGGCAAGAGGTGGTATGGCATATTTGTATGGTAGGAAGAGTTTTGCTCTTGGTGAGTTTACAGTCACAGTTATTTCCCACACGTGCAACTAACAACATAGATGAGGTTAGGTCCTCAGAAGCTTCTGCTCACAAACTGATTTACTTTCATCAAACAGATTCAAGCAGATAAAAAAATTTATTTACAAACACAGCAAATTATTCTTAGAGAACTGTCTACTCCCATCCACAATGATTCCAATGTTTTCTTCATTTCTGATTTCACATCCTCGTTTTTGTATCTACACCTCGTTTTTGTCTTGGCACCAAAGACTCCTACTCTTTGCATCTATTCTAAATCCAATTACTCTTGATGAGTTATTGTGATGGATTTCAGGGGTGACACCAGGTGAAGGTAATGAGATGAAACAAAATGGAAGGATGGTCTCTCTCAGGCCCACCCGCACAATCTCAGCCTGACCTGAATGCCTCTGATTTTGACCTCTGGTCGCCTCACTCATCTTCTCTAGCCCTGGCTTCGATGGATGAACCTTATAGTTCGCTGCTCAGTAATCCTGATTTAACTTATATTTTTATCTGTACTTTCTCTTTTGGGCTGGAGCGATAGCACAGAGGGTATGGCATTTGCTTTGCATGCGGCTAACCCGGGTTCGATTCCTCTGTCCCTCTCAGAGAGCCCACCAAGCTACCGAGAGTATCCCGCCCGTGCAGCAAAGCTTGGTAAGCTACTCGTGACGTATTCGATATGCCAAAAACAGTAACAACAAGTCACACAATTTGTTGTGAGATGTTACCGGTGCCCACTCTAGCAAATTGATGAACAACGTGAGGACAGTGCTACAGTGCTAACTTTCTCTTTTGATACGGAAGGGTTGATCATTTTGCTAGTGCTTCTACTAGGAGTGGTTTGGTTCTAATAGTAGTAACTTTCTTTTTTCTGGAATGGCCAATGAAGCTCTGAAGTTCAGAGTTTCTATCCTTCGCACTCACGGCAGGGCGAATGGCTTTTTCAGAGGCACGTATCTGGGAGTGATTTCTTAGGTCATTTCTGAAAATTTGACTTAAATTTTATTCCTTCAGCTTTTATCATGACTGTAAAAGTCATTTAAACTGCTACAATAAATCTCCCTCTATTTCAGTAAGCAAGAGTGGATATTTTCCTTAAGCAAACAATGATCTAAACAAGTGTGTACTACAATTTCAGAGAAGGCAAGATGTTTCGGGATGATTCATTTTGACCATTGTAATCTCAGATTATATTATATTCCCTGTAGCCCTTGTCAGTTTAAAATATATTTGTTCTTAATCTCCAATTAATAGTTTTCTCTGAGCACACTTTTATGGTTAGAAGGGTGACACATATTACAAATAGATTTTTTGAATTTTTTGCCTTTTGGGTCACATCTAGTGATGCTCAGGGGTTACTCCTGGCTCTGCACTCAGGAATTATGCTCCTGGCGGTGCTTAGGGGACCACTGTACTATCACCCCAGCATTACAGATAGTTTTTCTAAAGGATTTATCCTGTTTTATTAAAAATAATAATTTTAAGAATTATTTGGGGGGGGGTCAGAGAGATGAGAGATAGTACAGTGGGTAAGGCAATTGCCTCGCACACAGGCGTCCCAGGCTCAATCCTGGTACCAGTCCTGAGTTCCATCAGGAGTTACTCTTGAGCACAGAGCAAGAAGTAAGCCCTGAGCTCAGCAGGCCTCAAACAATCTCCAAACTGTTTTCAAAAACTCTTTAGCTGGCATTTTCTAGTCCTCATCACTTTCATCTTCATGCTTATCACTTTGCACTGACAGCTTGCTATTGTGTCTTTAATGTCCTAATTGCCATCATTCTAGATGGCAATAAACTCAAAGCACCACTAGCTGCACCTGTCCTTAGTCTTAGTCTCTGTCCTAAAATCTTCCTTCTTAACCCTGACCATGTGCTCCAATACTTCATTTATTAGGTCTTGACTATTCCTAACGGAAAGGAAGACTCAAATTCAGTGATTTTTGTGCAGAAAGGCCCTCCCGTTGATCATCGATTTGCTCGAGCGGGCCCAGTAACGTCTCCATTGGAGACTTTGTTGTTACTGTGTCTGGCATATCGAATACTCTCGGTAGCTTGCTGTGCAGAAAAGTGAGGCATAATATTGATATATGCAGCATCAGGTTAGAAAGAGTAGAACAGGTAAAGTAAAGTAAAAGTAAAGGCCATCATTGATTTGCTCGAGCGGGCCCAGTAACGTCTCCATCGGAGACTTTGTTGTTACTGTATCTGGCATATCGAATACATCATGGGGAGCTTGCCAGGCTCTGCCGTGCGGGCGAGATACTCTCGGTAGCTTGCTGGGCTCTCCGAGAGGGGTGGAGGAATCGAACTCAGGTCAGCCATGCTGGCTGCGTGCAAGGCAAATGCCCTACCGCTGTGCTATCGCTCTAGCCCTAGAATAAATAAGAAATATATATTAAAGGCAATAAATAATATGGTAATTGTATTAATATATTACTTATTATATGTATCCAATATCTATAACCTCTATTCAATTTATAACATTTACACTATCATAACATTTGGTGTAATTTTACTGTATGAGGAGATTGTGAGAAATAATTTACAAGGATTTAGTTATATGTGTTGGCTAAAAACTAGTTAGAACAAAAACCAGAGCATGGTTTTACATAAGTACTGTTAGACTCAATAAAAGGAACTGTATTATTTTACATTATCCAATTTTTTAAAAAATAAAGAGCGCAATTTAATTATATAGAACATTCTGGGAAAAATTACTTTAGCAAACACATTAATTTCTTTCTTTGATTTTTTTCCCTATGAGTACTTTCAGTTGAAAATTTGTATTAAAATTTGCATGGACCTCAGAATTCAAATTTATTTTTAACTGAAATGTTTTAGTTCCATGTTACTTTGAAAAATGTTGAACACATTACCACAACTAATGACATGTTTACTTGGCTAATGCTGTACCTGTGAATATCCCTGAGGGCAAAATACTGTTGCTTTAGTCTTTATGACATAAACAAAGCTCAGTATAAATGAAAGCATCAATAAAATCTTTTCTCTAAGCTAAGTTTTTTACTTCTAAAGCAATAACTAGGTAAGTCCATTCCTCTGATTCTCTTTAGCCAAACAATATCATTAATTTGAATACATTTTTTCTGGACCAATAAATATAAATTAGGCAGTTGGTTGTATTAAAATCCACAGATTATAGTCTGCCAAAACTCCAACAGTGACATGGCATCCTTAATTAAATATTTGCAACATAGAATTTAGTAAATGGGGAAATAGTGAATTTGAAACTGTCTTTTAAAGCAGTTGAATAGAAATTCAAATACATTCATATTCATCTAACCATAGTGCATATATAATATTATTCAAGAAGTATTTGCAAGGTACTTATGGCAAGTCCAGAACCATACTAGAAATTGTGGCAAACTTTGAAAAAGTGATAGATCATACATATGTATATGTATATGTGATTATAATGTAGTTATGAAATCCTTACTAAAACATCTGGAATTAAAAAAATTCAAGTACCCACATATATGCTAGTCTCACTACTGTTTCTACCGTTACCTCAAGATAGTAGTAGTAATGTTCTTAATATCCTACATTGAAACTCCTTACTGTTTTCCATGAATTATAATTGCACAGAGGGTATGGCATTTGTCTTGCACACAGCTGACCCAGGTTCGATTCCTCTGTCCCTCTTGGAGAGTCCGGCAAGCTACCAAGAGTACCCTGCCTGCACAGCAGAGTCTGGCATGCTCCCTGTGGCGTATTCAATATGCCAAAAAGTCTCACAATGGAGACATTACTGGTGCCTGCTCAAGCAAATCGATGAACAATGGGAGGACAGTGCTACAGCACTACAATAAATATTGACTTGGAGCTTTTCATTCGTTCCTCACAATAAATCGTGATTTATTTGTTTTTTCTTTATTTACTGGTTTGGCATATCGAATGTGCCACAGATAGCTTGCCAGGCTCTGCCATGCGGGCGGGATATTCTCAGTAGCTTGCCAGGCTGAGAGGGATAGAGGCTTTTAGGGCGGCCTCTAATCACCTTTGCAGGTGTTCCCATGGTTCAAACCATATTTGATAGGTTTCATATTTGAACCCTATCAAATATGGTGCGGTAATCTTGGAAGATGGATATGAAGTGTCTCATAATGTGTCCTGAAAGCATCCTGGAGTGTGGTGGTGGCTGGGTAGTGGAGGTAATGGAAGTAGTGGAGGTCTGCCGATGAGGTATTTATCTGGTACTGGTAGGGTGGGTCTTCTGTGTGGAATCCGTGGGTCCTTGGAGGTTGGTGGAAGCAGAAAGGGCAGGGTAGGGTGTGGCTTCTGGGTTTAATCTGTCGGTCGCTGGAGATTGGTGGGAGCAGGCAGAGGATCTCTGTTCCCAGGTCCTGATGAGCATGGAGACCAAGGACACAGAGTTCCGCTTACCTGGTTCTGTGGGGCTTCACTAGTGCATGAGTCTCGGACCGAGCGTCCGGAAAGCATCCTGGAGCATGGCAACGGTTGGGTAGTGGAGGTAGATGGTCTAGATGGTTGGCAACTACACTACCTCTGCTTCGCTGATGACATTGTTCTAATAACACCAAACATTAGCCAGGTGGCACAAATGCTGGCCGACTTCGACCATGAGTGTGGAAAGGTCAGACTCCAGCTGAATCTAACAAAGACAATGTTTATGAGAAACGGTGTTGTTCCTGACATTCCATTCTCTCTCAATGGAACAAACATCTCCAAATGCAGCAGTTATGTGTACCTAGGTCAAGAAGTCAACATGACAAAGACCTGGCATCTGAGTTGCACAGGAGGAAGAGTGTGGCTTGGAACACCTTCAAGAGCATTGAAGAAATAGCTAAGACGATGAAGAACCAGCTCTGGGCACATTTCTTTGATTCCACTGTTCTTCCTGCATTAACATGTGCCTCAGAGACCTGGGCCCTACAAAAACAGGATGAGAATGCTATTTGGGTCTTCCAAAGAGGAATGAAAAAAGCTATGCTTGGAGTATCATGCTTCACTCAGGTGAGAGAAGGAATCTGGAGTTCCGACCTCCATCGATGATCAAGAATCAGGCATGCTGTCTTGTTTGCCAAGGCGTCAAAAATCAGATGGGCTGGACATGTAATGAGATTTGGAGACGGCCACTGGACTAGAGCCATTACCGACTGGACTCCACGGGATGTCAAAAGATTGTGTGGCTGCCCACCTACAAGATGGTCAGACTTCTTCATCAAGACCCTGAATGATCAGTTTGAGGCTCTTCATGTTCTTAAAGTGAGCAGACACTGTTGGGCTACACTAGCACGCAACAAGAACGAATGGAGACGTTACTGGCACCCGCTTGAGCAAATTGATGAGTAAGGGGATGTCAAGTGATCAAGTGATTTGTTTTTTGTCAATCCCACTGTGTAGATTGATTGAACTTAAATGGGTTGAAAATAACTTTTCCAGTTACATACTTAAGGAAATATGGGTAGGTATTGAACTCAGTTATTCTAATTAAATTTTAAACTGGTAGACTGTGTATAGGACACACCCACTCTGTAGAACTCAGCTACAACACCTTATCCTTCCACATCCCCCCTACTTTTTGGTTACAGCTTGCAGTAGTCAGGGCTTACTCTGAATTCTGTGTTCAGAGATCACTCCTGGCTTAGGGGATCATACATGGAGCAGAGATTCAAACCTGGCTCGGCAACATGAAAGGTAAACACTCAACCCTCTGTACTATCTTTCAGACCACCTCAGCACCAAAGCTTAAAAAACTACAAAGTCTTCATTTTATTTTCTCTTCTGTTTCATTTATTTTTTTGTTTTGGGGCTACACTCAGCTGAGCTCAAGGGTTTTTTACTCCTGGCTCTGCATCTGGGATCTTCCTAGTGGTGGGCAAGGGATCAAACCCAGGTCAGCCGTGTGCCCTACCTGCTGTAAACTCTCTTCAGCCCTCCAAAATAAAAATAATTATTTTCTGGTCGGGGGTACATTCGACTGCAGTCAGGAGTTACTCCTGACTCTGCACTCAGGGGTCACTTCTGGTAGCCTCAAGGGACTATATGGGATGCCAAGAATCAAACCTGGGTCAGTTGGGACACGTGACTTAAAAAAATATTTTTATTAAGACACCATGATTTACAAAGTTATTCATAATAGAGATATTTCAGGCATACAGTGTTCCAACATAAATTCCACCACCAGCGGGTCCTTCCCTCCACCAATGTTCCAGGGTTCCCTGCTAACTCCCATTATTGTCCCCTTCGCAGGCACATAACAAATTTATGTATATTGCTTGGTCCAATAAAACATAAAGAATGGAAAAGGAATTATCAGAAAGTGAATCAATAAAGAAAAATTTTTGATGATTTACTACTATATGATTTAACCTTGATTTAGTGTTGTGGGGGCAACCATAGCCCCCACGCATGAGATGTTCACATGACTTTATAAGGTTGAAAATCACATTTTAAGGAAAATAAATTTTAATATTTCATT
Organism: Sorex fumeus; assembly: GCF_029834395.1. NCBI lineage: Eukaryota > Metazoa > Chordata > Mammalia > Eulipotyphla > Soricidae > Sorex > Sorex fumeus. The sequence goes on from NW_026606059.1 coordinate 65,988,671, forward strand.
TTTCCATTTTTTTCTTTCCCAAAGCTTGACAATTCTCCTGCGGTTGATGCTACCTCTCCTTTCTGTTCTTCTTCTCCCACTTGGCAAATGTAGAGCATTCTCCATCAGAGTTGGGTGCTTTTTCATGGTGAAGAGTGAGAAACAGTATATCTTGTGGTAAGGTACTCTGATTTAAGAAAGCACAGTGCAAGGCAGGGGGAATGATTATTTTCATATTGTTTCAAAGTCCTCCTGCTTCTTTCCTTTATTCTTGTCAGTGAATATGTTACTTCTGAGTAAGAACACACTAATGCCAACACAAAGAATGCTGTGGTAAGAAATACTCAATACTGTGTGACTCATTTCATCTGATAGCAAACCTTTGGCAAGGTTCTCTGCCTTATCTATCTTAAAATTAGATACCAGGAGAGGGCTATTGTCATGCGAATGTATGTGCTTAACTGAATAGAAGTATCAAGTCAGACATTTTCTACGAGTAAAGAAATCATTTTGAGCTCATGACTCAAATAAGGATTGGCCTTTTTATTTAGGTTACATAGCAAATACTTAAGAAAATTAAGCCAAAAAAACCTTAAGTGATCAGATTCTTAAAAAAACATTTATTAAAAACATGAAAAGATTTAAAACTTAATAGAAAGTTATTGGCAATAGTAATACCCACCCCCGACCTTTCTTTCTTGGTCTTAAATAAGGTGCTGCTAAGTAAAAGAATAACAGATATCATTAGTAGTCTTTTGAGGTCTTTTTATAACAGTTTTATAGGCTTCTACAAAATTGCTACAGTTAATGATTCTAATAAAGAGGCAACAAATCATTTTGCAAATTAGATGGTGTCCAGTTATTTACTAAGCAAGGATAGGGGAGAAATTAGTTATTCCTGATAGAAGTTAAAATGAATTTTATAATTATTTACCATGTACTTTTATAGAAAACTTAAAGACACAAGGAAGCTAAGTAAAATAACTATACCATTGTCTTTCTATCTCAGTTTTTGGTATTATGTAGGTTTCTTACTAAAAGTGAAAATGACATAAAATAACATGTCAACAGGCTAAGAATAGAGTTTTTTTTACTACTTTATAATGGTAAATATATTTATTTACATAAATGATGTATTTGGAAAAGGTCAGTTCTGCTCATTTCATCAGGGTGCATTTTACTAAGATACATTTCATAATTATTAATCATCAACTTTGTAACATTTCTGAACATTTTAACACAACACAGTAATTTTAACCATACACATAAGTGTATTCAAATATTTACAAGGTTCCAGTTAGAGATTTCTTCACTCTTAGTTAACATCTGCAGACTGCCTATGATTAATCCTCCCCCCTGTCATCAGGAATGATGGTTCATGTGTTCGTAGTAATATCTTAAATTTTTTTTCTTATTTAAATATGCATACAGATTTTTATTTTTCTGTCTTATTATACATATTTTAGTTATACATTCAACTATAGCACAGCAGTAGGGCATTTGCCTTGCATGCAGCCGGCCCGGCTGACCTGAGTTCAATTCTTCCGCCCCTCTCGGAGAGCCTGAGAGTATCTCGCACCCCATGGCAAAGCCTGGCAAGCTTCCCGTGTCGTATTTGATATGCCAAACACAGTAACACCAAAGTCTCACAATGGAGACATTACTGGGCCTGCTCGAGAAAATTCATGAACAACAGGAGGACATTCAACTACATAATACTCTATTTTAGGGCCTTACCCTTATATAATTTGCGTCCTACTGGTGTAACTTTCCCACCTTTTTGGTTTGTTTTTGGGCCACATCCAGCACTACACAGGGGTTTTTCCTGACTCTGTGCTCAGGGGTCACTCCTGATAGTGCTCAGGGGACCTGATTTGATGTGGGGAATCAAACCCTGGTTGATTCTGTGCAAGGCAAGCATACTACCTGTTCTCCTCTGTCTCCCGCACCTTCCCTACATTTTTAATCTATAACTTCATAATCTCAGGAAGTAAAATGGTTTATAATTTATGTTTTTGTCTTATTGAACTGTGATATGCTGATTAATAAAATGCTTTTGAGTATAATACTGTGTTAACTCTGATTAAGTTATGTCTGAAATTAAAATGAAGATAAAAGTTAAAAAAATATTCACTATTCTAAACTTTCTAATGGATTAAAAAAACCTAGGGGGCTGGAGAGCTGAAGAGATAGTATAAGGCTTGAGTGCTTTCCTTTTGCACAACTGACCTGGATTTAATCCCCAGCACACTTTATGATACTCTCCTTATTAGTTTCCCATTATAAATATATTGGGTTCTTTTCAGAGCGTGTCTACCTGGGTCACCCACCCAACTTGCATGCCAGGAGTGATCCCTGAGTGTAGAGCCCTGAGTACACTGAGCACCACTGAGTGTGCCCTTCCCCCACCTCCCCAGAGAAACCTAACTACTTCATGTATATTTTTGGGGTTGTGGGAGGCATTTTTTTTGCCATACTTCTAGATGCTCAAGGGCTATTTCTAATTCTATGCTCAAGAATGACCCTTGGTGCTGCCTGGGGAGCCATACGCAGTGCTGGGGATTTGAACCAGGGTCCACTGAATCTAAGGCCTCATAAAACCCCTCCAACCCCTAGTTTTTAAATGTATTTAACTAGTGATGGCAGATATTAAAATCTGTTGTATTTAGATTGCATTGGATGCATTTGAAAGATGTAGAGACTGGAGGGAAAGCTCAAATTGATGATGGGTATGCTCTGTGTGCAGGAAGCCAATTTTATTATTATTATTTCTTCTGCTCTGGTGTTTGGCTACATCTGGATATGCTCATGAATTACTCCTGGCTCTGTGTTTGGGGATCACTCCTGGAAATGCTCAGGGCATTATATGTCATGGCAGGGATTGAATATTGGTGAATTGTATGCAAGGCAAGTGACTTGTCCTCTGAACTCTCTGATCCTTAGAAAGGAAAACTTTACATGCTCTCTTAAACAATGAACAAGAGTGTAACTATCCCTTAACAATTCATTTTGGAAAGGGTATAAATCACTTTGAAAGTTAGAGATCCGGTCTTTCTCTGGCTGTCAATACCTTCTCTTTCAAGTGTTTTATTTGACTTGGTCTTTGAAATCTTCTGTTTTAGTTGCCTCTGTTGTTGAAGAATAAATTTATCTGTATTTTTTGTCCTACAATCTTGCCATGGTTATAATATGATGGTTATCGCACCAAAGGCCCTTCCACCATCTTGAGACCTTCATTCATACCTTTTGTGAACCTCAGTTTGCCCATATAGTCTCTACACTTTTTTTTAAAATTAAAGTCTGCTCTACTACTAATCAATGCCTCCTTCCAAAGTTCTGTATTTGGCTTTTAGATCACATCCGCCTTATTTTTGCCTCTTTGGTCACATCCAGCAGTGTTCCTGGATCACTTTGGTTCTGTGCTCAGTGATCACTTTTGGCAGGACTGGGAAACCATATGTGTTGTCAGAAATGGAACCCCAGTAGGCCATGTGCAGGACAAACAATCCTATCTGCTGTATTCACTCTAGTCCTCAAAGTTCAATTTCTAAAAACAGCAGGATTCTCTTATATCCTTGTTTCATGAAGCTACTTACCTGATATGTCATTTCATTCCACTTTATAACCTCCAATCCAATACAGATTTGTTTTTCTTTGTGTTTACTCTTTATCTTGGACTCCCTTCAGACTTCTGAAACAAAGCAACAAAAAAAATTTACATTTTATTATAATTGATTTTTCTATGAAACCAGATTCTTTTCTATAATTATGCAGCCAAATATCTCTAATGTACCTGATTTTTTTATAAGTTAAATTTCTATCCCAATTTTAGTGGCAGTCTGTTGCAAGAGCATATTGTTTAATTTATTTCAAGTTTAGGTGGCTTCTACTATTAGTCTAAAAAAATGGACACCCCATGCTAGTGTAAGAACATGGGTCAGCAAACACTGTTAGGAGTAAAAAAAAAATCACATTAGATGGTATTTGAAAAATTTTACAGCTGTGTTGAAAGTAACTGCGTTAATAACTTGATTTTTCCCTCTGTACTAGAAATTCATTTTCACTGCTAGATGGCAGTGAAAATAAATGACCAAAGGCAAAAGGTGTGTCATGTGTTGTCAGATAATTGGGAGAATGTCCAGGGTTGAATCTCTACTGTTGACTCCATGTCTATGATATATTGAAAAGAGCAAGAGAGGATTAGAAGTAGCATAGGGACTGAGGTGACTAAATGCCCTTGATTCACCAACCCTTTCCATTATCACCCCACTACCCTCCACCCCAACTCCTGCTGGGAAATAAATCCAAAAATACTCCTTGATGATCCCTTGAAGTTCTTACCAGGGGAAAGTATCTATATTCCTCCCAGACTTAAAGTTAACGTGTTAGTTTATTATTTTTCATACTGACTAAAAAAAAGTGTCAAAGTTTTATTGTACTGAAAAATTTTGATGGCATTTGTGATTATAGGTTAAATAAGGAAAGAGTCTTGATTGTGGTCTTTTGAAAGGGGAATTATGAAGCTAGACTCTTGTCAACACTCTCTTGCTTCTTAATCTGGGAGGCGTATTCAAATTGGTGTCAAATTTTGAAATTCTGTTCCCTTGACAGCCTTTAAGAGATGCAAGTTGGGTGGGCGACCCAGGTAGACATGGTCTGAAAAACCTAAGCTATTTATAAAGGGAAATTAATAAGGATAATATATCACAGTGCATTGGACAGGTTGGGCATTAAGGGAAAAGATAGGAGGTAAAAACTATGGCAAATTTGTGGCAAGTTCTGTAAAGCACTGAAACCAGTGAAGAGCCCCAGGGTTTGCAGATCACTATGGCTCAAGTAGGAACAGGTTTTGTGGCTTAGGGGCCTCCTTGGGATGCAATTGCATTTTCTCATATAATTAGGTACCTAATTGTGCTCCTACACTAAGTGGATACATTTACAGCACCATATAATTGTGATTTATTTCAAAGCTTTTTATAATGTGAACCTACCACCCCGTACATATCAACAGACTATATTTAATTATTGAACTATTTGTGATGTTTCTGACTTGCTCTGACTAGATTGGGAGTAATTGAAGAGGCAGCATAATATTGCTCATTCTATGGGGAATCTAAGTATTACATTTAAAAATATGTACTACCCACTAGCTCACGAGGGAATGGTAGAGTTATGAGCCTATTCTATCTGTGTAGAAAATAAAATCCCTATTTAAAGGATACAATGCTTTGCATGATCAAGCTAAGTATTAGAAAAAAGATTTAAAACATTGTTTTCTATTGGAATAAAAAAATTTATTTCTATGAGCTTATTCTAAAGAAACAATTAAGAATATAAGATGCTAGCTATCATCATACGTTATATGATAATATTCTAACACACTAACTAGAAGAATAAAATACACAAAACATTAAAACTCGGCATAATTTCGAATATAACATTTTCATTAAAGTAAAATGTGAAAATAAATTAATTGCAATGGGAAAATTTACTATAAAATATTACTGGTATAAATATTTTACTATATATTCTGTATTTTATACCAGAAAGCATTTTACTGGCATAAAATATTTTAGTATAAAATATTACTGGTAGGAAATTAAGGTTTACTATTCTAATTCTGTAATATCAAACAAAATCAACATATTAATATTTAATTATGCGAAAGAAAAAATCTGAAGAAACATGAAAACTATTGATTTATTTTTAAACTGGACCCCTTGAGGGGCTAGAAAGAACTGTGGGTAGGATACTTGTTTTGCGTTCTTTGGACTTGGATTTGATCCCTGGCACCCTATATGGTCCCCTGGATCCCATCAGGAATGACCCCTGAGCACGGAGACAGAAGTAAGTCCTGAGCCCTGAGCACCACTGGATGTATACCAAAAACAAACAAACAAAAAACCAAAACCAAAAAAAAAATAAAAAAAAACAAAACCCAAAAAACCCCACCAAACACACAAACATACAAACACACAAACACACACACACACAACCCAAACAACTAACCACAGTAATTAATTTAGGTCATAATGGTGAGACATGCTTTTCTTTCTTTTTGCTTCTTTTTGGGGCCATACTTAACCCACCATAAATTACTCCTGGTGGTGCTTGGGGTACTGGATATTGGATGTTGGGGATGGTACCCAGATCTGCCATGCACAAGGCAAGTGCCCCACTCGCTGGCCCCTCTTATTTGTTTTTGTTTTGGGGCCACATCCTGTGATGATCAGAGCTTACTACTGGCTCGGTGCTCCGGGTTCACTCTTGTCAGGGCTCGGGGTATAATATTGGAGTGCTGAGGATCAAACCTGAGTCAGCTGTGTGTAAGACAAGTACTCCACCCACTTACTGTCCCTCAGGCCTCCAAACAGGACATGCTTTTCATGGAGTTGCCACTGAGAGCTGGGAAGGACACTCCTGGCCCTGCCAAGGCTGAAAACAAAGTCAAACATCTGTATCTCACCACCTTCCAAAAGCCTGAAATGTTGTGGCTGGAAAAGCAGCACACATATCCTTAGAAAAGTGATTCAAGAGCAACAGGCCACCATTAAGCTTCCTCCATCTCCTGCAGCAACTATGAAGACAGACATAACATTATACTTGTGTTCACAATGATGTGACAACCAACCAGCAGCAGGTGGAATAGGCTGTGGAAAAACTCTGTGACATTGATGAGGTCAAGGTCAACACCCTGGCTTCTGGCTATGAAGACTTGGACATTGCCAACAAACTTGAGATTATCTAAATAGTATAGCTTTCTAATTTCAAACAAAGTTTTTCACCATAAAAACTAAATGATAAGCCATGGAAATGTGACACTTAAGGAGTTATTCGAGGATTGGATAGGGATATAAAAAGAATTGTTAAATATTAGAGATCACTTGATCACTTGACTTCCTGCTAATCGTTGATTTGCTCGAGTGGGTGCCAGTAATGTCTCCATTTGTCCCTGTCGCGTGCTAGTGTAGCCCAATGGCATCTGTTCGCTCTAGGAAAATGAAGAGCCTCAAACCGATTGTTCATGATCTTGATGAAGAAGTCTGACCAGCTGGTAGGTGGGCGGCCACGCGGTCTTTTGACATCCCGTGGAATCCAGTCGGTAACAGCTCTAGTCCAGCGGTCGTCTTTAAATCTCATTATGTGACCAGCCCATCTGATTTTTGACACCTTGGCAAACGAGACAGCATCCCTGATTCTTGATCGTCAACGGATGTCGGAACTCCGGATTCTTTCTCTCATTTGAGTGAAACGTGATATTCCAAGCATAGCTCTTTCAATTCCTCTTTGGGAGACCCGAATAGCATTCTCATCCTGTTTGCATAGGGCCCAGGTCTCTGAGGCATATGTTAGAAGCAGGAAGAACAGTGGAATCAAAGAGATGTGCCCGGAGCCAGAGGTTCTTCACCCTCTTAGCTATTTCTTCAACGCTCTTGAAGGCGTTCCAAGCCGCTCTCTTCCTCCTGTGCAGCTCAGGTGCCAGGTCATTTGTCATGTTAACTTCTCGACCTAGGTACACATCGCTGTTGCATTCGGAGATGGTTGTTCCATTAAGAGCGAATGTGGCATCAGGAGCGAAGCTGTTTCTCATAAACATTGTTTTCGTAAGATTCAGCTGTAGACCGACCTTTCCACACTCATGGTCGAAGTTGGCCAGCATTTGTGCCGCTTGGTTGATGTTTGGTTTTATTAAAACAATGTCATCAGCAAAGCAGAGGTGGTGTAGTTGACGACCATCTATCTTCACTCCCATTCCTTCCCATTCCAGTCATCGCATGATATTCTCGAGGGTGGCACTGAAGAGTTTCGGTGAAATGGTATCACCCTGCCGAACCCCTCTCTTGACATCGATGATTACTTCTTTGTAGAATGGTGAGATCCTGGTAGTGAATCCGCAATACAGCTCACAGAGGATCTTGATGTATTGAGCTTGAATGCCCTGATTGGCTAGGGCTTCAATGACCTCTTCTGTTTCAACAGAATCAAAGGCCTTCTTTAAATCAATGAACGTTAGACAGAGCTGCATCTTGAACTCCCGAGAAACCTCAATGAGCTTGGTTATCATGTGGATATGGTGGATGATGCTGAATCCTTTGCAGAACCCGGCTTGCTCGCATGGTTGTCCTTCATCTAGTGTTCTGCCAATCCTATTTAGGATGACTCGAGTGAACAACTTATAGATGACAGACAATAGGCAGATCAGGCGATAGTTGCCAATGTCATGGATGTCTCCCTTCTTGAATAGTAGTACAGTCCTGCTGGTTTTCCATTGGGACAAAACCTTGCATTCAGACAGGTAGCTTGTGAAGAGCTGAGCCAGTGTATTGATGAATACTGACGGCAGGTTCTTCAGGTGTTCAGGTCTGACCTTGTCTGGGCCAGGTGCTGTTCGTTTCTTTAGCACTTCTGCTCTTGTCTCTTTGAGGTCTTCCTTGTTCGCATCTCTGCACTGCTTTGCGAGCTCAGACGTTGGCTTGCGGTTGCCTGAGGCATGCGCCAAACCAGGTTGGCGAATAAACTCAAGAGTTTTCGAAGACAGGCGGTTTTTTGTGCCTATCTCTCTCTTGGCGTTCCTTGCACAATCATGGAGGTGCTGAACCAGTCGATTGTATTCCTCATCAATGTTGTCAACAATAGCATCTTCCCACATTGCCGCAATAGTGCCAAAGAGCTCTAAGTTGTTGGTCATTCTGGGAGTTCTCTTTTTAAACTTTGCAGCCCTTTCTCCCCTCTATGTGAAGTAGAGTTTTGCACAAAAGAGATGGTGGTCCAATCCCGTTCGGAATTTTGGGACAACAGCGATATCAGTCAGGCAAAACCAGCGATTGAATATGATGTGGTCTATTTCGATGTGGAACTGTCCACCGGGAGACTCCCATGTCCAACGTTTAGATTCGGCCTTCTGGAACTGTGAGTTACCATGGATGGTCTTGGTCGACATGATGAACTTAGACAGTCTCTCACCCTGTTCGTTCCACTCAAGGCCATGGGTCCCGATGTGAAGTTCTTCAGCTGATCTTCTCGGTCCTATCTTGGCATTAAAATCACCAACAATGATCTTGTAGAAGGTGTGGTCTTCTTTATAGAACTTCTCAATTTCTCCTTCATCATAGTTAGATGTTCATGCATAGAGAACGAAGATAGAAACTACCGGCAGTGAGCCACATCTATTCAAATGTAAATGTCCGATTCGGGTTGTTAGGCATTCGAATGAATTAATGTTCATGGCCAAGTTTGTGTTGACAAGGACACCGACGCCTCCAACACCTCTTTTATCGCATGTTCCGAGGATCAATTCTTCTCCAGTGTTGAAAACGGCATGATGAGATTGGTGCCTTCTTGTCTCAGTCAGACCAATGATGTCGTACTTGATCTTTCGCGCTTGTACCATCAGGTCCTTGATGGATGCATCTGATGCTAGCCTACATGCATTGAAAGTACAGATGATTATTTTTGTCTTCCTTGGTTGTGGCAGCCTAGTTCGGCCTTGAGATTTTATCGGCCTCTCCTTTCTCATCCTCCTCAGTGCTGCCATGTTGGTGAAGCCTTCAGGGTCAGGTGAATGAGACCTATTGTAATTACTGGTTTTGGCATATCGAATACACAACGGATAGCTTGCTAGGCTCTGCCGTGCGGGCGGAATAGTCTCGGTAGCTTGCCAGTCTTTCCGAGAGGGATAGAGGCTTTTGGGGCGATCTCTAATAGCCCTCGTAGGTGTTACCATATTTGAACCCTATCAAATATGGTACGGTAATTCCAGAAGATGGGTATTTAGTGTATTATGATGTAATACGGGTCTGGAAAGCGTCCTGGAGTGTGGTGGCGGCTGGGTAGTGGAGGTAGTGTCGGTAGTGAAGGTCTGCCAGTGGGGTATTTATCTGGTCCCGGTAGGGGTAGGGTGGGTCTTCTGTGTGCAATTCGATACCTGGGTCTCTGGTGGTTGATGGAAGCAGACAGGGCAGGGTAGGGTGGGGCTCCTGATTATAATCCCTTTGTCACCTGTGGTTGGTGGGAACAAGCAGAGAATCTCTGTCCCTGGGTCCATTGAGCCTGGAGTCCAAGGTCTCAGAGGGTTCCGCTTTTCTTGTTCTGTGGGTCTTCATTCATGCGTGAGTCTCAGCCGGAGCTGCCACATGGGTCCGGAAAGCATCCTGGAGTGTGGTGGCAGCTGGGTAGTGGAGGTAGTGTCCAGGCTTCTCTCTTCCTCCTGTGCAACTCAGGAGCCAGGTCATTCGTCATGCTGACTTCTTGACCTACGTACACATACCTGTTGCATTCGAAGATGGTCGTTCCATTGAGAGTGAATGGAATGTCAGGAACTAGACTGTTTCTCATAAATATTGTCTTTGTGAGGTTCAGCTGGAGTTTGACCTTTCTACACTCACAGTCGAAGTCTGCCAGCATTTGTGCTGCTTGGCTAATGTTTGGTGTTATTAAAACAATGTCATCAGCAAAGCGGAGGTGGTGTAGTTGCTGACCGTTTATCTTCACTCCCATTCCTTCCCGTTCCAGCCGTTGCATGATGTTCTCAAGGATGGCACTGAAGTCTTTCCATGAAATGTTATCACCCTGCTGAACACCTCTTTTTATATCGATGAGCACTTCTTTATAGAATGGTGAAATCCTGGTAGTGAATCCATAATACAGCTCACGGAGGATCCTGATGAGTTTGAAATGCCCTGATTGGCTAGAACTTCGATGACCGCTTCCATCCCAACAGAATCAAAGGCCTTCTTTAAATCAATGAATGTTAGACAGAGCGGCATCTTGAACTCCTGGAAAATCTCAATGAGCTTGGTTATTGTGCGGATATGGTCGATCATACTGAATCCTTTGCAGAACCTGGCTTGCTTGCATCGTTGTCCTTCATCTAATGTTCTGCCAATCCTATTCAGGATGACTTGAATGAACAGATTGTAGATGACAGACAATAGGCAGATTGGGTGATAGTTGCCAATGTTGTCGATGTCTCCCTTCTTGTACAGTAGTACAGTCCTGCAGGTATTCCACTGGGACAGAACCTTGCATTCAGACAGGTAGCATGTGAAGAGCCGAGCCAATATATTGATGAGTACTGACGGCAGGTTCTTCAGGTGTTCAGTTCTGACCTTGTCTGGGCCAGGTTCTGCTCATCTCTTTACAACGAATTGGTGTGTCGGATTTCTGAAGGGAGAATGACATATCCATCCTGCAAAATTTGGTATGTGGACATGGCTATCGAAGAGATCTGAGTAGAAGTCATGGATAATCTTCTTCATTGCCCTTCTGGAAGATGTGAGAAATCCATTAGGACATTGGAGGACAGTCATCTTGGTCTTGTCGTTGGCGAAGGACAGGCAGGCGTTATGAATGCTTTTTCTGGCTTCCACCACATCTACCAGCACTGCTGCTCTTCTGTCTTTGAGGTCTTCCTTTATCGCATTTCTGCACTGCTTTGCAGGCTTGGACGTTCGCTTGAGGTTGCCTGAGACATGTGCCAAATCATTTTGTCGAATAAGCTCAAGAGTTTTCAAAGACAGGCCTTTTTTGGTGGCTATCTCTCTCTTGGCATTCCTCGCATAATCATGGAGGTGCTGAATCAGTCTATTGTATTCCTTTTTAATGTTGTCAACAATGGCATCTTCCCATGTTGCAACAGTAGTACCAAAGAGCTCTAAGTTGGTGGTTGTTCTGGGAGTTCTCTTCTTAAACTTTTCAGCCCTTTCTCCCCGCTCGGTGAAGTAGAATTTTGCACAAAGGAGATGGTGGTCTGATCCCACTTGGAATTTTGGGGCAACACAGTGACATCAGTCAGGCAAAACCATCGATTGAATATGATGTGGTTGATTTTGTTGTGGAACCATCCACTGGGAGACTCCCATGAAGGTCATTTAGATTCGGCCTTCTGGAACTGAGAGTTACTATGGATGATCGGGGTCGACATGATGAACTCAGAGAGTCTCTCACCCTGTTTGTTCCATTCTAGGCCATGAGTCCCAATGTGGAGTTCTTCCGGCAACCTTCTGGATCCTATATTGGCATTAAAATCACCGACAATGATCTTGTAGAAGTTGTAATCTTTATCTTTATAGAACTTCTCCAGCTCCATGTAGAACCTCTCAATTTCTCCTTCATCATAATTGGATGTTGGTGCGTAGACAACAAAGATAGAAACTGCCAGCAGTGAGCCACATCTATTCAAGTATAATCTGATTCAGGTTGTTAGGCATTCGAATGAATCAATGCTCATGGCCAAGTTCGTGTTGGCAGGGACACCGATGCCTTCCTCGCCTCTTTTATCGCATGTTCCGAGGAACAGTTCTTCTCCAGTGTTGAAAACGGTGTGATGTGATTGATGTCTTCTTGTCTCAGTCAGACCAATGATGTTGTATGGGAACCATATGAGGTATCATGGATTGAACCTGGGTCATCTGCATGCAAGGCAACTGTCCTCTGCAAATTATCTCTCCACATTACTGCATCTCCCATTCAGATGCTTCTTACTATGTGTGCATTTTGAACAATGAATATTATTTCAAATATTTCCTCATTCAAAAGCTCAAACTTTGCTATATACTATTTAATTTTTTAGTTTAAAATGTTTTCTGCTTTTTGTACCATTGGTTTATTAAAAGTGTAGTTCCAAATTTCTAAACTAATATGGCTTTCTGTCATTTATATTTTTAAAAAGGAATGTGTTTCGTTTGATTCCTCACACATTAAAACTTTACTAGATATCTTATTGTATGATTTTTAGTCCTTCATTCTTGTTGATACCAATATTATGAAGTTTTTTCCAACACTGCTAATGTACATATAGCTAATTATGTTGTTAACGTTTATATATTTATTACCTTTTGTATGATTTTATTATGTTATCAAAAGTTGCATATTAAAATCACAATCATATGATATACTTATTTATTTTTATCAATTTTTATTGATACATGTCAGCCAATGCTGTTATTGGATATAAGTCTTAATTATGTCAACTTCTTGGTTATTGCACCATTAATCATTATGAAGTAAGTTCTACACTGTTTTTTCCAAAGGTCTATTTGTCTGATGTCATTCCAACTTCACTTTTCATGGCTCCTTCTTTTATCCTTTTACTTTGTATCCTTATGTTTTACAATCTTTTTCATAATCCAGTTTTGGCAATCTGCAATTCAACTAGAATAGGTAGTACATTTATCTTTAAAACAGTTAATTATATTTTGGGGTTTAAACTACCATTTAATTTTACTTAATCTGCTTGGGATTTCTTGGATCTTCTTGCATATTTGTACTGATGTCTTTAATTAACTTGAAAAAGTTTCCAGCTATTTTCTCCATAAATCATACCTTTCTGTTTGATCCTCATTCTCTTCTCATTCTGATGTTTGAACTTATGTTGGACTTTTCCCCATAGTATCTATCTCTTTTACCCTCCTGCTATATTTTATGTATGTACCATTCAGAATATAGTCTTTTTTATTGGGGACGGGAGGGCTGAGGGAGTTGGACTATACCCGCATTGTCAGAGGGTAATGATTTGTGATCAGGTGACCTAGGAAATTAAACTGAGAGGACATACAGGCATGTGCCTGAGCCTCTGTATTATCTCTTTGAAAGAGTTAATATAGGAAGATCTATATATAGGAAGAGATAAAAAGGAAGATCTCTTCTGGAATATTTTCTTCTAATATATCTTTCAATACCATATTATCTTCTTTAAGTTTCTTTTAAAATGGCCATTAAGTTACTTGGCTAGCTTAATATTTTTTATTATATAAAAATTATTTTGTTGAAAACCCTGTTTTTTTAGAAATCTCCTTGGCCCCTATGTAGCATCTTATAGTTTTTTTTTTGTCAGTGTCTTAGTTATTTTAAGTATGGACATGAAGTTATTGTACCATTTGAATTAAGCATCTTTAAAATATGTATTCTGTGAATATTTGTTGCAGTTGTATTATTTCTGCTAGGTCTTGCTCACGAGGTCTACTCTCTTTGTGGGCTATCAGTAGCTGTGTGTTATGTAATGCATCTGATAAAAATCTTTTCAGAGGTTTGAGAGTTGACAAATTACCGCCTAGAATGGAAATGTTTTTCTTCAGCTAAGATTGACTGCTTGCAGACTATGGTCACTACTTGTAGTGCTACCTTTATCCATTTTCAAAGTTTAAAATTTCCTGCTTAGGAGAGAGATTAAAATATAAACATGAATATTTATAGGATATAGTTTATTCTTACCTGAAGATTATAGTCCATTTCTCTGGATTTCCTGGTCAGCTTTCTACCTATCTTGTATCACTCTTTCATCCATCTTTTTGAAGGTGACAAAACAAGAATTGTAATTTTTCCAACTCCTCTTTGGACAAAGCAGATTTCAAACAAGCTTTTTCCCCTTAGAAATCAAGTTCCCTTCCCTTTGGGTATAATAACTCTTTATCATCTCACCTCTTTGATGCTGTTAAAACTTCATACATCTATGTGTATATGCATGGATATTTTATGTAGCTAGCTTTTAAAATGGCAAAGAGCAGGAATGCAATGTTAATAAGCAATAACATAAGGAAAAAATAACTGGGATTTTGGGTTTCTGGAAATTTCTTTGACACTACAAACTGCCAAGGCTTGTATCAGCTGGCTTGCATAAGTTATTTATAGGAAGAATCCATATTCATTGGTTGTTGCTATAGTTTGGAATAATTTTAAATATTATCCCTATTGAATGGGCTGTTAAATGTGCTTAATATTACTCCTTTCTCTACCATTTCTAAAACACTTTATAACTTAGATAATAAAAAGTTATTAGGGCAAAGATAGGTCAGAAAGGAAGAAAAGCACGAAAATCTTTGTTTTGTAATTTTCTTTTTGTGCCTAAGGAGATATCAAAGAGAGGTTTCACTGTAACTACAAATAATGCAATAATTGCTATGCTCAAATTTCTTTCTCAGGAAGTAATGTGAGATTTTTACGTAGCCTCTGGTATTCTGTAGATTTCTATATAAATTAAAAGTGAACTTTTAAAGAGAATTGGATTTTTTAAGTGACAACATATTCCACCCTGCATATTGAACATTTTTCTTGATTTTTTTTTGTGTTACTTATTCATTAAGAGTAAATAATAGACCAAATCCTTGTGGAAAACTGCTCCACTCATCCTTAGAAAATAATCCCCAACCATATGTGTTCATATCTGAAGCTTAATTACTGTTTGGCATTGTGAATAGTTCCTTAAAAGAGAATACAAATATACCAAATTAATAAAGGAAAAACATGAATGTATGATTAAGCATATTAAAAATCCCCACCCACCTAAAAGAAAAATATATAATGAGATAAATAGTAAAATCTGAAAAAAATATGACAGTTTACTTGAATTTTGACCTTGTTATACTTGTAGGAATTTCTCTAGGAAGAGATCAGTGAACTTTTTGTATCAGAAAGGCTGCCTTGATTCATAAATGATTGTTACAATTTGATCCACATATGTTTAGAATTAAATTCAGAATGGCTTCAGTAGTAATTGTAATGCATATAAATCTGATTCTTCTATAGGAAAAATTAACAATATAGTTGCCTCAAAGGGAATATACTTGATTGAAATGAAAATGAAATTCCATGGATAGGTAAATAATCTTGCTTTATAGCTATATGTCTCATACATTATTTTCCATCACAAATCACAAATCATCCTGTTATTCGTCGATTGCCTCGAGCAGGCCCCAGTAACGTCTCCTTCATCCTGGCCCTGAGGTTATATTCAAGGCTCTTTAGGAGAATGAGACCCATCATTGTTACTGGTATTTGGCATATTGGGTACACCACGGGGAGTTTGCCAGACTCTGCCGTGTAGGCAGGCTACATTCGGTAGCCTGCCAGTTTGTCAAAGTAGGAATGAGATGTCACAATAAGATGTTGCGCGGCCGCAAATGCGGCCGCGCAGTTCCAGGAGCTGGTTTTTATAGTCTCAGAGTCTGGGCCGCTGATGGGATTACACCGCGCCAGGGGGCCAGTTGGTGGGCCATACCACCCTGAACGTGCCCGATCTTATTTTCCATAACGCACTAAATTATGATTTATCTATCTACTAGGTAATTGATCTGATGCTGTTAGTATAATAACTTGGTAAATTGTAAAAATCAAACGACTTTTTCTGGAGTGCAAATCTCAAGGTGCTCAGGGGCTATTCTCCACTTAGTGTTTGGAGATTTACTTCAGCTGTTGCTCTAGCCTAGGCATCAGGGAATAAAACATTTCCTTTGTTCGTTTATTTTTGGAGCCACATCCAGTGCCTCTGAGGGCTATCAACTGGCTCTGTACTTAGGGATCACTCCTGGCAAAGTCAGGGCACTATATGTGGTGCCAGGTATTGAACCCTGGCTTGGCAATGTGCAAAGTAAACACCCTACTCTCTGGCCCATGAAACTATTTTTAAAGTTTCTTTAGTTCTATTAGGTGACTGTTTCAAGAATTAGTTGCCATGGAAAGTTAAATGTTCTGAAAGATTCAGAGAAA
Source organism: Sorex fumeus (assembly GCF_029834395.1). NCBI lineage: Eukaryota > Metazoa > Chordata > Mammalia > Eulipotyphla > Soricidae > Sorex > Sorex fumeus. Next base: position 66,005,132 of record NW_026606059.1, read on the forward strand.
TACTGAATGTACATTAATTTGCTTTGCTTTGAAGAAAGTTTTCAGGAAGATCATTTCTTTGGTAAGCTCTCTAACATTATGAATTATGTTAATATTATTTTTGCCTTTTGCAATAAGTTAACTAAAGTGTAAGCACATTTACTTAATTGTTTAGGGTTTCACAGAACATTACTGTCAAAGATTGTACCAGAATATCCAAAATTAAGGAATTATTAGAGTGAAAAATCAAGTGAAAGGAACACTACTTTGCTCATTTTTTGTTGCTTGTTTTGGGGACACACCTGACTGTGCTTATTATTCCTAATTCTGCATTGAGCAGTACTCAGGGGGACCATATGAGATACTAAGAATTGAACCTGGGGATTGAACCCCAGTCAACTACCTAAAAAATAAGTACCCTACCTACTATACTATCTCTCTGGCCCTCTCTATGCGCATTTCTTAATTCAACACACACACAGACACTCACACACACACACACACACACAAACACAAACACATTACCCAGTAACCCAAAAACAATATATCTGGGCACTTGATGCATAATTTGTGAATTATAGTAGATCATTATGTACAAAAATATATGTAGAAAAATATGATCGATTACATTCAATATTTCAACAGTATTCTCACCACAATTACAGCTTCCCACCACCATTATTTCCAATTTGCCCATTCACCACCCACGCCTGCCCCAATAGCAGGCCTTAAATAATTTATTCTATATTGTTTATTATGATTAACTCATTAAAATGATCAAAAAAGATTTAGAGAAGGGATCACTAAGAATATGATTGTTGGAGGAATCAGTCGGGATGGGAGATGTGTGCTGAGAGTAGATGATGGACCAAATATGATGACCTCTCAGTGTCTGTATTACCAATCATAATACCCAAAAGTAGAGAGTATGGAATATGGGGAATATACTCTGCCATAGAGGCGGGGGGAGGAGGGGTATACTGGGGATATTGGTGGTGGGGAATATGCACTGGTGTAGGGATGGGTGTTTGATCATTGTGTGATTGTAACCCAAAGATGAAAGCTTGTAACTTTCTCACAGTGATTCAATTAAATTTAAAAAAAAAAGGATTTCCTTAAAAAGAAGAAAGTGTATGAAAATTCTTGTATCTCATTCTGGAGCCATTAAGTCCTTGTATAAGAGATTACTAACATGTTGTTACAGGTTAAACCTTGTGTGTTAATATTTTCTTAATCGAGATTGGTTGCCTTCTACTTTACGTCTCATTCAAATGGCATGCTACTTCTGGTATATCAGTGGTGTAGAGTTAAGATGTCATTCCAGGAATTCTAATATTTTGATAGGGGCAATACAGCTGGAGTTGCATTTTTAACTGGATGGTGACTTTGGGTCTGGAAACATCTCTCAGCTTGTTGAGCTCTTTTAAAATTTATGTGTGAGTCTCTGGATCATGGCTGGTTAATGAACTTATATGGCGCCAGAGGTAGTTCATGGTCATGATCACCAGGCTCCTGGAAGAACAGGGGAATAGAGGAGGTCACCCATCCCCAACTCCATGGATTTTGGTCATAGAACCCACATACCTGAGTTTTTCAACAGATTCATTCCTGGATGAGGCTCATCTCAAGCCTGTGAAGTCCAGCCGTGAGCCTGGCAGAGATTTGATTCTGCAGGTTTTTGGCTGCCTGGGCCCTGTTTGGGCGGATGTTGGGCTCATCCCAAGTGTGTTGAAAATGTGGGTGTGTGATTCTTATGTTTAGTCAAGAGTTGCCTTCCCATCCTGTCCTGGCCTATGGTGATTTGTGCATGAAAGAGAGAACAAGGTCCTCCAGGCTTGTTAGTGATCAGTCGCTATTTATTCCAGTCTCCCTGTGCCTCTTGTCCCAGTCTCCTCCCTGTTTCAGTCTCACAGTCTTAGGTATAGAGAAAATTCACAGGAGTTGGGGGTAGCAATTTCACATAGGTGTGGTTGCACAATCAATAGAGTTAAAGCCCTTCCTTCAGGGAAGCTTCTTCCAGGAGATCAGCCCAAGAGCAAAATTCCATCTAAAGTATATTACTTCTCCTTTTCCTTAGTCAGTATCCATTTAAACAGTCATCTTAAATTTACTTCTTAATAATCTTTCTAGTCATTTTGTATGGACATAGTAAGAGATATTAAGCTTATTAATGAGTGGCAATTGTGTGGCCATCTTGCTATATACAGACTACAGACTTCAGGTCAGTTTAGTCTTTCCTAACCCCATCAAGGTCCTTATTCAGTTATTGTTTTGGGGTCATGACAGAGTTTGTTTATGACCGTGTTCTTAACTTGTTATATGTTTTATGGCACCTGGCCTGTCCCTTTTCGATGCCAGGGTAGCTTACAGCTTGTCCCTTTTTGATGCTTGGGTAGCTATGACTTGCCCTCGGTCTATCCAAGTCCTTTACCCAGACCCTCCTTTTGGGGTTTTAGGAACTAAGGGAAACTGAGGTTTAAGTCATATAAATATATAAATATGATAGATGCCCAATATAAATATTATTCAGAGTCGATTAACTCTCAAGTTACAAAAGCATAGCATTAACTATCTTCTTGTGTCTATACAAAAGGGATGTTGCTCTAAAGTAACAATGCAAAGGACCTAAAGGAAAGAGAAAAGCAACAGTTTACTTGCATATAAAAAATCCAGAGTCCTCAGAAGAATCTGACTTTACAGGACAGTGTCTGATTTGGGGATAGAGTGGTTAATAGAAGGGGAAGCAGAGCACAAAAGAGAAATTAAAGATAAACACAAAAAATAGGAGTGCCTCAGGAGCACTGTGATGGGTATTACTCAGTAAACCTTGGCTCTCTGCAGTGGGGAAAAGGACAAATCAATGTTATCCAAGACTCACCTGCCTCCCTCTGGAGTGCCCTGTATGAAAGTCAGCCTGGCATAGGGTTTAGAGGAATTTCTGCAGCTTGCTGATCTCTTTTGAGATTTATTTATGAGTCTAGAAAAATATATTTAGAACTGCAGTAGAATTGTGAGAAAACTTTCTACATCAGAATATCTGAATCATTAAGTTCTCTTACAAAATCTAAAACTTAATCTCTGACGATAGAAGGTTTGGAGGGTGTGTGTGGGGTGCTGGTGTACTCTGCCTTCCTCAGGGATTACTCAGGGATCTCTTCTGGCAGTGCTTGGAGGAACCATGTGGGAAACTGGGGATGGAAGCTGGGTCAGCCTCATGTGAGACAAGCACCCTGCCTCAGGCCTCTGATAATTGGCTTTTAATGCTCTCAAGCCAATGTTAACATTTTTTGTGTGTTTTGATAATACACGATAAGACTCACAAGATATTATAGTCTACTAATAAACTTTCTACCTCTAGATTCAATATTTCCAGAAAATTCTTGTTTATTTTATTCCAGGGTCTATTATTGGGTTGTGAGCATTGTATTTTTAGTCATGCATGGGACATTCTGATCCCATAGCAATCAACTTCTTCCAAGCTGGTACTTCAGAGAAGTCTTTGTATAACAATTTCTTTTTAACTCTCTGAAACTTTTCTAAGACAGAGGCGTTAATAAATATTTATTAAACACAGTATGCCTATGATAATGTAAAAAACCTAGCCCATTGTTTTAAGAGTGAGAATTTTGGGCTAGAAAGAAAGAAATCCCCAAGATAGCTCCATGACAGAAATAGCTGAATTGAGCCACACAATCTAATGTAAGTGGAAAACCTCAAGTCCTTATAAATCTTTTCCTAGGGGATGTTTAGGAAAAAATGATGACTACTAAAAACAAAATCAATGGTAATTCTTATTTTAAGATCCCAGATGTTTGAAGATAAACTCTTGTCCAAACTGAATCTATTACTATTTTAATTTCAGTTAAAATTTCTTTGTGTTTCAGCATAAGTAAATGAAGAGGAAGAATAATTCCACTGACCTATTCAAGACATTTGGTGATGTCAAATATATACAACATTGGCTCTGGACAAATCTAAAGAAAGATCCAAAAGGAATGTTTGGTTTAGGCATAAACAGCAATCAAAGACAAGTTTTTTACCTTAAAATAGCTGAAGGTAGAATGAATCATGTCCTAGCTTATTCAATGTATTTCTTTACCAGGTTGTGACAATGACCAGACAGTTTTATACCTTTGTTACCCTTGGTGGAAAGAATCACTTGAGATGGAGTTAAAATTGAAAAGTCTTTCTGATATAGCATCAATTATGGAATGGTGACAGTCTATATGCTATGCCATAAACAGTCTCTGTTGTTAGAATATCTAGGGCATAAAGTATAATAACCACTTTAATAGTTACAATGGTCAGAAAACAAATCACTGATTCCTATACCGTTCTAACCTGGATGGATGCTTATTGTCATAGCCCAAAGGCCAATCACAGAAGATTGTAGAGCAGATTACCTTTGAAGTGTTATGGCAAGATTTATTTAGAAGGATGTGAAGGGAGAGAGAAACGGATAAGGGTGTGTTCAAGAGGGAACACACGTTTCTTCAGAGTGGAAATAGAAAAGCAAAAAGAGAGAGAGAGAGAGAGAGAGAGAGAGAGAGAGAGAGAGAGAGAGAGAGAGAGAGAGACTAGCAAGCGAGATACTTCAAGGGAGAACACAGAATTGAAGAGCAAAACTAGAGTGCTTTTGAATTTGTGTTCAATGGATCCTCCAACTAGTAAATGTAGGAAAATGTTTTTATTTAGTACATGCAGACTAAAAGACGCACAATTTCAGGGCAACACAAAGAATAACATATCAATGGCACTCTTTATGAACTGAGAACTATACTCAAAAGAGCATAACAGTGCAGTCTCTGTTACTACACCCAAGTCTTGGAAATGTTTGATTGATATCAATTTTATATAGAGAGTAAGGACTCTGGAACCAGACCACCTTGATTCAAATTGGCTGGCATAAAATTTTCTTAACAACCTGCTAACACATATATTATGGGTGTAATGAGAATAATACTACAGTATAATCATACTGTTAGTATAAATAGTGTAATAATATGGACTACAGTAGAAACTATATATGGAATTGCCATGTGAATTAAACTATATAAACACATGTGTCCATTTTCTATTGCTGAGTAAATAGTCACCAACAAAATTAGTGCTTGAAACAGCAGCTTCTTACACAATTCTGGATCTGGACTGGGTTCAAGAAGGAAATTCTGCTTTGACTGAGCACATCAGATGAACAGTTTCATCATTCACATCCACGGAGCCTAAGCAGAGAATGTTAAGAGGTGGCTGAAAACTTTTCTCTTTCTGTCCTGTCCTGTACTGTCCAGTCCTTCCTGTCCTCTCCCCTCTGTGTTTGAGCTTCCTCACAGAATGCTGCTCTCTGCATGATTCCTATAAGGCAGATGACTTTCACAAAGAAGAAAGCTATCGCTTGAAGTTAGATCCATGCAACACCACCTTTGCTGACTCAGTAAATATTACATGTTATTACTTTTTCTATCATCATTATCACTGGTTTACTATCATTCCTAATATGATTTAATAAAGCTTTTTTGTTTTTATATATTATATATGTTACTCATGCATACAGAGTTAGGGGGTACAATTATTTTACTTTATTTTATTTTACTTTTTAAAGAAATATCTGTGTTATTAATTTTAGTGAAATTCAACTCAAAACCACAATGTAATATTTAATGTATCAGTGTTTAACCACAAAAATTACATTTTTGTGTTAATATAAATATAATAATAATATAAATCTTGATAAAATCTACTGAGTTTTTATTTCTTTTTGGGTCACACCTGGCGATGTTCAGGCGTTCCTCCTGGCTCTGCACTCCAGAATTACTCCTGGCGGTGCTCAGGGAACCATATGGGATGCTGGGAATCAAACCCCGGTTGGCTGTGTGCAAGGCAAATGCCCTACCTGCTGGGCTATCGCTCCAGCCCCCTGAGTCTTTTTTTTTTAATTGCTACTATCCTCATTATATAGTCCAGGCTAACTGTCACTGTCACTGTCATTGTCGTCCCGTTGTTCATTGATTTGCTTGGCCGGCCAGGCTAACTAATGTTTAGAAATGATATTACTTATGGCAAATATATATGAGAAGAAAGAACCTTCTATTTTCTCCCATTTTATTTTTACTAGTTTAGTGACATTCTAATGGCACTATATATGATGAAATAATTACAACTACAGTTTTGATTGTTCTCCAATAATCGGGTGGTGAGCTATTTGACTGAGGCACTTTTATTGTCTATTTATGGCAGTATTTTTTTATATACCCGCATTTAGTAAGTACCTAATGTGGGTTTGAATGAACTCCTTTCTCTTCTTTAAACTTTAGCCCATATATCATTTGTTCTATAGTGTTTCTAATTCTAACTAAATGATATTCAAGAATAGTTGAAATTTTCCCAATGTTGTTTAGAGGGAAGAATGAAAAATGATTTGTTTAAAAATCTCATGCTATTAATGGCAAAACATTCTTGAAGAACATACAAATGGGATACAGTGTCTTAATATATAAAAGAATGAATATATGAACTGATAAATAATGAACTCATAGTCTGGTCTGATTATAAAAGCAGGAGCAATTATGATTCCTCATAAAGACCAAAAATAGCTCAAAATTGCTTAGAGATATACTGATTGTTATTCTTACCTCTTGAATATATATATTGAAATGGCAAGGCAATCTATACAGATTGACAAGGCAAGTTGTGACAGTACTGATGCTTGTTGAAATTGGAGGGCCTGGAGCAAAGTACATTGGCAAAATGCCTGTTCTTACATAAATGAGCCTAGTTTTATTTCCCTGCCTTAAAAAATTTCCCCTTCCCCCGACAGGTATCCAGACTGCTTCAGGAGTGACTCCGTAGGTAAATATATATTTAATCACCCAGCCATACATTTGTCAAATAATAAGAACATTTTATTAAATACCTTCTCAATATTGGGATAAACGTGTAAGCAAACCTCCACTTACACTTTAAAGGGACTTAGAGTATATAATAACCAGGAACATGGAGAAAAAGACTTTCTACATTAATTGGTTACTTGAAAAATAGTCTTTGACTAGAAATTATACATATATATATAAACATACGGGTTTATGATCAGCATATCTCCTAAACAGAATTGTACTGTACTCTGACGGAAACATTAGGGTGCTCTTTATGCACTGTGTACTTTTAATTTAGCCCTGAAGTTGGCAGTTATTGTAAGAAGCAATTGTTTGCTCTCACGGAGTCATATTATTCTTAAGTATAGACCCTCTTCAAGTTAAAAAATATATATATGTCCTATTTCACATTCATTGTCTCATAGCATTCTTGAATGTTTTCTTTAGCAGAAGAGTCAGTATTTTGGGATTTACAAAAGATAGTTTGACACCTACTGAACACTAAAGTTGGAAAAGTAGATTGCAAAGCATATTGCATAGAATTTTAACAAATGTTAAGTCAGGACAAGCATACCACAGAGATTTTTGGGATTGAATTCTATAGCCCTGCAGTAAAACAAACTATCACATGAAAGTAAGTTACAATTTTTTGTATCTCAAAGCATACAAAAATTGGCACAATACTATACTCTATTTAGTGTACAGCAGTTTTATATCTTAAAAATAACCCAGTGTACATACTTTAATTAAATGTGACTCAGAAAACAATATGAGCACATGCTATCTATCTGAAAAAGAACACTGAAAAGCTTGCTTCATGCAGAGTTGCCACGATCCTTCAATTTGGGAAAATATAGTATTTGTGAAGTACAGTAGAATGAAGCGCAGTAAAATGAGGAATGCATACAATTATACAGATAAAGTAAAGGTGCCACATTTTCTATTTCTCCTACTGTAGAACCCAAAATTCAATTTGCTCTCCAGAAGACTTGGCACATACATCATGTTGAAATAACAGGATCCCTGTATCAGCATTAATTAATTCTGTATAACAGTCACAAATCTTCAGTGGCGTGCTATAACATACTATGCATCTTTTCAGCAAGTCATATCACATGACCAAAATACCACATCTAAACTGGATTGTTACTAATTTATATACCAAAACAGAAGCCCAGAAGGACTGAACTTGGGAGCCATCCTCTTCTTTGTAACTTGAATTTGAGGAATATTTTGAAAGAGTACTGTAGGATCACATTGGTTGTTCTTTCCCCTTTGCTACAGAGAGCTTAGGTTTTTCGGGTGATACCCATCACAGTTCTCCTGAAGCACCTCCATTACTTTGTGTTTACTGGAATATGACTCTCAACATTTTAGGATGATATTGGTATGTCCTGTTTTCCTTGCCACAAGAAACTCAGGTTTATCACAGTGCTCCTGAGGCACTTCCATTACATTGTGTTTATCTGTAAACTCTTCCTTATGCTCTCCTCCGCAACCAGTTAATCAGCTTTTCCCCCTAATCAGACTCTGTTAACTTACAAGGTCAGATTCCTCAGAAACCTATGATTTTATATGTATGAGTGAAATATTGTCTTTCTCCTCTCCTTATGTTGTTTGAATAGTTTACTTTAAAGCAAATGTACTTTTTGTATAGACACAGGAAGACAGTTATTATTATGCTTTTGTAACTTGGGATTTAATTGGCTTTGAATATCATTCACTCCTGGGCATCTGCTTTCTTGACTTAAGCCTCAGTTGCCTTTAGTTCCTAGCACCCCAAATCAGGGTCCCGATGAGGGACTGAATGGACCCAGGGCAAGCTGTGAGCTACCCTGGCATCGAAATGGGCCAGGCCAAAGCGCCACAATTCTTAACTATAAGTTAAGAGCTTAATCATGGACAAATGCTGTCATGATCTAAAAGTAACGATGACGAGATTAGGATCCTGCTAGGGATAGGAAAGACTAATCTAGCCTGAGCACTGTAGTCTGAGGTCAAGATGGCCCCAGGAGAACAATTCTATAAGCTTAATGTATCTCTTACTGTGTCCATACAAAATGATTAATATTATGAATGTTTATATGTTTGTTGGACTAAGGAGAGAAGAAATACACCCACATTTGCCTTTAGGCTAGTCATCTTGCTGAATAAGAATATGACCTGGAAGTAGCTTCCCTGAGGGAAGGACCTACATCTGCTGATTGTATGATGATACCTATGTGTAATTGTTACCCCAACCCCTCATGCTGGGGGATTTAACTAGATTGTAAGAGTGGGTTGGGGGATCCAGATTTCAGAGCTAGAAGGAGAAGGGGAATCCAGAGCAGAAGGAGAATGAAGTAGCATGGGGGAGGAAGAAGCAGGAGGAGAATCAGAGGAGAATGGAGAAGAGAGTGCAATAAACTACAACTGACACCAACCAGCCTGGCCTTCATTTCCTTCCTTCACCTGCCTATTGCCATTGACCTCCCCAGGGTAGGGGAAGTGGTCCGAGACTCCCAAACGTGGGCGGCAGGAGAGATAGAGCACTCTGCCCCATTTTTGTGTTTAAACAGAGTCCTGTTGTAAAAACTTTTGATGAAGCTCCTTTTTTTAATAATTGAATCACCATGAGATACAGTTACAAAGCTTTCATGTTTGAGTTTCAATCATACAAGAATCAAACACCCATCCCTTCACCAGTGTGTATTTTCCACCACCAATGTTCCCCATATACCCCCTCTCCCATTCCAACCTTCCCCCTGCTTCTATGGCAAATAATTTCCCCCATACTCTCTCTCTCCTTTTGGGCATTATGGGTTGCAATACAGATACTGAGAGGCTATGAAGTTTAATCCTTTATCTACTTTTTGCACACATCTTCTATCCCAAACAATCCCTCCAACCATCATTGACTTAGTGAGATAAAGATACTTTTGAGTGTCTTTCTTAAAGGTGTAGAGTTTTTTTTTCTATTGAGTAGCTATTCCCTATATTTTAGGATAATCTTTAATTGTCTACCATTAACAAGCTACTGAATTAATAATTTTGAATATAATGTTGCACAAGACATATTTTACTTAACTTAAACTTACCAGGAATTTTTTCTCATTGACACATACCACATAATTATTTATGATCTCGAAGTGTGAATGATAAACCCCAAAAATGTTGTCAAGGTAGTTTCTATAAAAACGTTTTGAAACTATTTCTAATGAGTTTTTGTAAGTTATAAATGCTCTCAAAGCTATTTTGGCCTTGGCATTTTTGAACACTGTGCTAACTATGGCAGGATCCTAAGGTTTTAGGAGATGTCTTGTGATTTCATTCTCTGGCGAATTATCAATAGCTCCTGACTCTAGGTGATATAAATTATTATGATAATGTCTGGACTCCATTTTAATACATTTTAAAAGGTGGATGGCATCAAATTCTTCAATACTCCCCAGAGGAGTCATTTCAAGCTCAGCCTGCAACCCTGATCCAGGCGCAGACTGCATTTAATAGTTTACCAGGACTGCTGGAGAGAGGATTTATACTGCCTGGTCTTCCTGAGTTTTTTGTCAGAGATCCATCTTTCTCACCAGATAGATACATTGGGCAGCAGTAAACAATAAAAGACAAACGAGCCTGCAACTAACCCACTGAATGATGCATAGATTTCTTCGGATTAATCCTACCTTAAATCAATGCTATGTGGATCTGTAAGAACTCAAAAAGAACCAATAAAAGAATAAAAATACCACGCTGATTTACATTGTCCTTTTCTCTCTCCACCACTCAAGGCAGTCACGACAGTTGGCCATCTTCCAGAACATCCCTTGCCACATTGATAACTCCCAAGTTAAGGAGTGCAGAGTATTCTAAGCTGCTTTGGAGAGCAGTATTTTATATTCCTTTGGAGAAAAACACACAGACTCCTTAAAAAGCCTGTTTTAGCATGTGTTAATCGCTGCACATCTGGGAATGTCAGTACCAGCTTTAGTAGGATTTCTTTCTATTCCTGTTCTGCCACATGGAAATGTGAGATCTGAAATATTATTTCATTAGACTGCCTGCACGCTTTTTTAGATCTGTGTTCTGAATAAGCATTTGCTTCGTCTGTAAGAATAAGCATGTCTTTCCATTGGGGGAAAAGTCATTAGGAATTTAGGGCACTGGAAAGAAGCAGTGAGGCATCATTTCATGTGATGACTTGGTCATTCTAGAAAAGGGAAATGCTTTAAGGTGGGCATGAACTGGGCACTGTTATAAATGGGAGTTTACATAACAAAAATATAGTGACCTTCATACCATATGGAGACAACAGTTTTATCCCTTGGCAGCCCAATTGTATTTCCTATTCCAAACCAAGTTTTAATTACAAGAGCTAATGAAAGAGAAAGATAATGAAGGTAGGAAGAACACAGAGAAGATTAAAATGTTCTCATCTCAAAAATTTTCTATTAGGCATTGGCTTAAATATGTTTTACTTTGTGTTGTTCAGTGCATTAATTGATGTGATACATATATTTTGCAATTTTTTTTTGCCTCCACAAGATCCACGGCTAATCTATTGATTCAAAAGAAGGGCTCTCTAATCTGTATTTGGGAATTTCAGAACTACTCTCTGTGATCTCAGACCTGGAAGTGGAGTCTTGGCAGTTTCGTGCTTGTACCTGACCATTAGATATTGGTGCTTTTAAGCCAGGTATTGCTGAGGGCCATCAGTATTACAACTGGTGCTATTGTGTGGACCATTGAATGTTAGGGATTGAACGTGAGGCCTTGCATGTGTAAGACTTATCTCTAGTGCTTTCAGCTTTTTCACCAATCCCCATTATTTCTTTTAAATAAGAGGTAATGTTTATTTATTCTTTTTAGTTAAATGATACACATTGCTGTGTTTTATTGATGTTTATTCATTTTACTTCATCACATGCATATGAAATATACTCTATTCCATAAAATAGTGAAAAAATTAAGCATAACATGTTATTTTTGTGAAATTCAGTGGCTTTGTCCAGTAAGGCAGCATTCAGAGATGAAAATTTGGAAAAGAATGATTTTAACCACATGTCGGCATGCATTTAAGCCTGACACAAGGTTTTCACTTAGAACTTTTTCAGTGGGGCATGCCTTGCAGACTTACAAGAAATCCTAAACAACATCAATGAAAAACAATTCACTCGATATTATGTCAATATCATGTCTCTGTATGTGACCCTAGAATAGATCCCTCTTATTTAGATGAGAACTTATAGAAATAACCTTTATAGGCCACATTCCTGGTACACATCATTAAAAATTTCCTGGTCAGGATATACAAAATACTGGTTAAACTCCACAAGAAGAAAACATCCAACCCCATCCAAAAATGGGGCAATGAAATAAACAGAAACTTTCTCAAAAAAGAAATCCGAATGGCAAAAAAGCACATGAGAAAATGCTCTACACCATTAATCATCAGGGAGATGCAGATCAAAACCACAATGAGATACCATCTCACACCTCAGAGACTGGCCCACATTCAAAAGAACGAAAGCAACCGATGCTGGCGTGGATGTGGCAAGAAAGGGACACTCCTTCACTGTTGGTGGGAATGTCCACTGGTTCAGCCCTTCTGGAAAACAGTATGGACGATTCTCAAAAAATTAGAAATTGAGCTCCCATTTGACCCAGCAATACCACTCCTGGGAATATATCCCAGAGAGGCAAAAATGTATAGTCGAAGTGACATCGGCACTTGTTTGTTCATTGCAGCACTCTTTACAATAGCCAGAAATTGGAAGAAACCTGAATGCCCAAGAACAGATGACTGGTTAAAGAAACTTTGGTACATCTACACAATGGAGTACTATGTAGCTGTTAGAAAGGATGAGGTCATGAAATTTACATACAAGTGGTACAACATGGAAAGTATCATGCTAAGTGAAATGAGTCAGAAAGAGAGGGATAGACATAGAAAGATTGCATTCATCTGGGGGATATAAAGTAACAAAATATGAGATTAATACCCAAGAATAGCTGAGATCAACACCAGGAGGATTACTCCATAGCTTAGTGGCCAGCCGGGAATTCTAGAGGGAGGACAGGGCAGCTCAGATAGGGAAGGGAGCACCAAATAAAGGGTGTTTGGAGGATCCTCCCAGGAGGGGAGATGCATGTCGAAAGTAGACTATGGACTGAACATGTTTGCCACTCAATGCCTCCTTTGCAGACCGCGACACCCAAAAGGAGAGAGAGAACACAGGGGATTGCTCTGCCACAGAGGTAGGGGGAGATGGGGGGATGGGGGTGGGGGGATATTATCCATGGTGGTGGAAAATGGGCACTGGTGGAGGGATGGGTATCTGATCATTGTATAATCGAAACCCAAGCACAAAAATTGTAAATCTACAACTGTACCTCATGGTGTTTCACTAATAAAAAAAAAATTCAAAAAAAAAAATTCCTGGTCAAACTGTTCTGAGGGAGCTTCTAGGAATTTCATGGTCCTCTGTCCAGAACTTTCTTTGGTGACATTCTGTGTCATCACTGTGCGGTTCTAGATTCACAAGAGGGGTTTAATGAAGTCTTGCAGTTTGTTTGAATATGCCATGTGGGGTGTTCACATATGTCTTCATATGCTCATGCTGTCATATAGAGTTGATATAGATCACTTAAAGAACAAAAATTAATTTTCTCTTAGTACTCAAGATTAAAAATCTAAAATAAAGTTTCTGGGCAATTTGATTTCTTGGCTCTCTTTCAAACTTAGAAAAGATACCTAGTATCTTTTCTCCTAGTATCCTGATATCCTCACAGGGCCTCTCCTCCATGGATATGTGCCAGTTAAAACTAGAAAAGAAAAATCAGTTCCTGATGTCTTTTATGGTGGCCTCTCCAAAGCAGGGCATAGGTGGCCCATACACTATCTGAGGGACCCCCTGATATGGACGAACAAGCCAGATAAGCCAATTGCAAGGCACACACTTTCTCTCCAGTTCCTCTGATGGCTTTTTATTTGCTTGTTATTGCCTTTCTTTTTAATTTTATTCCTTCGCATTGCAGTCATTGCATGACGTTCTTGAGGGTGGCACTGAAGAGTTTCAATGAAATGGGATCACCCTGCTGAACCCCTCTCTTGGCATCAATGATCACCTCCCTGTAGAATGGTGAGATCTTGATAGTCAATCTGCAATACAGCTCACAGAGGATCCTGATGTATTGAGTTTGAACACCCTGTTTGGCAAGGGCTTCTATGACCGCTTCAGTCTCAATAAAATCAAAGGCCTTCTTTAAATCAATGAACTTTAGACAGAATGGCATCTTGAACTCCTGAAAAACCTCAATGAGCTTGGTTGTTGTGTGGATATGGTTGATAGTGCTGAATCCTTTTCAGAAACTGGCGTGCTCGCATGGTTGTCTTTCATCTAGTGTTCTGCCAATCCTATTCAGGATGACTCAAGTGAACAGCTTGTAGACGACAGACAACAGGCAGATTGGGTGATAGTTGCCAATGTTGTGGATGTCTCCCTTATTGTACAGTAGTACATACAGTACTGCTGGTTTTCCCTGGGACGGAACCTTGTATTCAGACAGGTAGTGTGTGAAGAGCTAAGCCAGTGTATTGATGAGTACTGATGGCAGTTTCTTCAGGTGTTTGGGCCTGACCTTGTCTTGTCCGGGTGCTGTTTGCTTTGTTAGCAATGAAATGGCATATTGGATTTTGTAAGGGAGAATGTTGGGAACGACATATCCATCCTGTGGAATTTGGTATATGGGCAGGTAGACATGGCTATTGAAGAGATCCGAGTAGAAGTCATGGATAATCTTTATTGCCTTTCTGGAAGATAGATCCATCAGGACATCAGAGGGCAGTCATCTTGGTCTTGTAGTTGGCAAAGGACAGGCAGGCATTGCGAATGCATTTCCAGGCTTCTGAGGCATCTGCCAGCACTGCTGCTCTTCTCTCCTTGAGGCCTTCTTTTATTGCTTCTCTGCACTGCCTTGAGAGCTCAGATGTTAGTTTATGGTTGCCTGAGGCTCGCGCCCAGCCATGTTGGCAAATGAACTCGAGAGTTTTTGAAGGCAGGCATCTTTTTGTGGTTTTCTCTCCCTCGGCTTTCCTTACACAATAATGGAGGTGCTGAACCAGTCGATCATATTCTTTGTCAATGTTGTCAATGATGTCATCTTCCCATGTTGCTGCAATAGTGCCAAAGAACTCTAAGTTAGTGGTCGTTCTGAGAGTTCTCTTCTTAAACTTTGCAGCCCTTTCTCCCCACTCCATGAAGTAGAATTTTGCACAAATGAGATGATGGTTGTCTGATCTCCTTTGGAATTTTGGGACAACAGGGACATCGGTCAGGCAAAACTGTCTAATGAATATGATGTGGACAATTTCATTGTGGAACTGTCTACCAGGAGACTCCCATGTCCAACGTTTAGCTTCAGCCTTCTGGAACTGTTAATTACCATGGATCGTCTCAGTTGACATGATAAACTCAGACAGTCTCTCACCCTGTTCTTTCCATTCTAGGCCATTGGTCCCAATGTGAAGTTCTTCGAGTTATCTTCTTGGTTCTATCTTGGCATTAAAACCACCAACAGTGATCTTGTAGAAGGTGTGATCATCTTTATAGAACTTCTCCAGCTCCATGTAGAACTTCTCAATTTCTCTTTCATCATAATTGGATGTTGGTGTATAGACAACAAAGATAGAAACTGCCTGTAGTAAGCCACATCTATTCAAGTGTAATCGTCTGATTCAGGTTGTTAGGCATTCGAATGAATAAATGTTTATGGCCAAGTTTGTGTTAACAAGGACACCAACACCACCAACACCTCTTTTGTTGCATGTTCCGAGGAACAGTTCTTCTCCGGTGTTGAAAATGGCGTGATGTGATTGATGCCTTCTTGTTTTGGACAGACCAATGATGTCATACTTGATCTTCCATGCTTGCACCATCAGGTCCTCTATGGATGCTTCTGATGCTGGCATATGTGCATTGAAAGTACAGACAGTCGTTTTTGTCCTTCGTTTTGGCAGCATCATTCGGGCATGAGATTTTATCAGCCTCTCCTTCCTCATCCTTCTTTATGCTGTCGTATTGGTGGCTCTTTCAGGGGAATGAGACCCATTGTATTTACTGGTTTTGGCATATCAAATATACCACGGATATTTGATATGCCTTGCCAGGCTCTGCCGTGTGGGCGGGACATTCTTGGTATCCTGCCAGGTTCTGCTGTGTGAGCAGGACACTCTTGGTATCTTGCCAGGCTCTCTGAGAGGGATAGAGGCTTTTATGGTGACCTCTAATTGTCCTTGCATGTGTTCTCATGGTTCAAACCATATTTTAACCCCATCAAATATGGTGCGGTAATCTTGTATTGAGTGTTTTATGATTTATCCAGAAAGCATCCTGGAAGTAGTGAAGGCAGTGGAGGTCTGCCGGGCTGCTGGGAGCAGGCAGAAGATCTCTGTTACAGTGTCCGTTGAGCCTGGAGTTCAAGGTCACAGAGTTCTGCTTTTCTGGTTCTGTGGGTCTTCACTCTTGCGTGAGTCTCGGCCCAAGTGTCTGGAAAGTGTCCTGGAGCGTGATGGTGGCTGGGCAGTAGAGATAGTGGAGGTAGTGGAGGTCTGTCGGGCTATTGAAAGCAGGCAGAGGATCTCAGTTCCTAGGTCCTTTGAGCCTGAGCCCAAGGTCACAGAGTTCCACTTCCCTGGTTCTGTGAGGCTTCACTTGTGAGTGAGTTTCAGCCTGAATATCCTGAAAGTATCCTAGAGTGTGACAGCAGCTGGTTAGTGGAGGTAGTGGAGGTCAAGAACATCATGTGTTGACTGAAAGGAAAAGGAATGGAAGTGAAGATAGACAGTTGGCAACTACACCACTCTGCTTCGCTGACGACATCATTCTAATAATACCAAACATCAGCCAAGAGGCAAAAGTGTTGGCGAACTTTGACCATGAGTGTGGAAAGGTCGGACGACAGCTAAATCTCACGAACACAATGTTTACGAGAAACGGTCTTGTTCCTAACATTCCATTCGCTCTTAATGGAACAAACATCTCCGAATGCTACAGTTATATATACCTAGATCAAGAAGTCAACATGACGAATGACCTGGCACCTGAGTTGCGCAAGAGGAAGAGAGCAGCTTGCAACATCTTCAAGAGAATTGAAGACATAGCTAAGAGGACGAAGAACCTCTGGCTTTGGACACATCACTTTGATTCCACTGTTCTTCCTGCATTAACATAGGCCTCAGAGACCTGGGCCCTGTGCAAACAGGATGAGAACACTATTCGGGTCTCCCAAAGAGGAATCAAAAGAGCTATGCTTGGAATATCACATTTCACTCAAATGAGAGAAAGAATCCGGAGTTCTGACCTCCATCAATGGTCAAGAATCAGGGATGCTGTCTCGTTTGCCAAGGCGTTGAAAATCAGATGGCCTGGACACATAATGAGATTTGGAGATGACTGCTGGACTAGAGCTATTACCAACTGGATTCCATGGGATGTCAAAAGATCACATGGCCACCCACCTAGGAGATGGTCAGACTTCTTTGTCATGATCCTGAACAATCGGTTTGTGGCTCTTCATGTTCCTAGAATGAGCAAATGCCATTGGGTTACACTGGCACGACAGGGACAAATGGAGATGTTACTGGCACTCGCTCAAGCAAATCGATGAGTAACGGGATGTGAAGTGATCAAGTGATTTTAATTTTATTGAATCACCATGAGATAATTACAAGCTTTCATGTTTGGGTTACAATCACAGAATGGTCAAACACCCATCCCTCCAGCAGTGCACATTCCCCACCACCAATATCCTCGGTATACCCTCCCTTTGCCACCCTCCCCCTGCCTCCATGGAAGACATGATTCCCCATAATCTCTCTCTATTTTGGGGCATTTAGGTTTGCAATACAGACCCTGAGAGGTTATCATGTTTGGTCCTTTATCTACTTTCTGCACACATCTCCCATTCTGACAGATTCCGCCAGTCATCATTTTCTTAGTGATCCCTTCTCTATTCCATGTGCCTTCTCCCCTTTGCTCATGAGGCAGGCTTCCAGCTATAGAGCAATCTATCTGTCCCGTGTATCTACTGTCCTAAGGTGTCAGCCTCATTTTATGTTGTTTCATACTCCACAAATGAGTGCAGTCCTTGTATGTCTATCCCTCTCTTTCTGACTCATTTCACTTAGCATGATACTCACTATGTCTATCCATTTATAAGCAAAGTTCATGACTTCATCTCTTGTAACAGCTGCGTAGTATTCCATTGTGTAGATGTACCAAAATCTCTTTAACCAGTCTTCTGTTCTAGGGCACTTGGGTTGTTTCCAGATTTTGGCTATTTTGAACAGTGCTGCCATGAACATATACATACAGATGTCCTTCTACCATGCTTTTTTGCATCCTCTAAATATATTCTCAGAAGTGGTATTGTGAGGTCATATGGAAGCTCAAGTTCTAGGTTTTGAAAGACTGTCCATATTGTTTTTCAGAAAGGCTAGACCTGTGGGCATTCCCACCAACAGTGAGAGTGTGTCCCTTTTATTTCCACATCCATGCCAGCACTGGTTGCTTTTGTGCTTTTGAATGTGTGCCAGTCTCTTTGGTGTGAGATGATATCTCATTGTTGTTTTGATTTGCATCTCCCTGATGGCTAGCTATGTGGAGCATTTTTTCATGTGCCTTTTGGCCATTTGTATTTATTTTTTGAGGAAGCTTTTGTTCGTTTCCTCTCCCCATTTTCTGATGTGGTTGGAGGTTTTTCCTTTTACAATTCTACTAGTGTCTTGTATATCCTGGATATTAATCGCTTATCAGATGGATATTGGGTAAATATTCTTTCCCAGTCTGTGGGCTCTTTCTGTATTTTTGTCACTGTTTCTTTTGGAGTGCAGAAGTGTCTTAGTTTGATGTAGTCCCATTTGTTTGTGTTTGCTTCCACTTGCATGGTCAGTGCTGTTTCATCCTTAAAGATGTTTTTAGCTTCAATGTCGTGGAGAGTTCTGCCTACATTTTCCTGTATGTACCTCATCGATTCATGTCTGATATTGAGGTCCTTAGTACACTTTGATCTGAATTTTGTGCCTGGCAATAGACAGAGGTCGGAGTTCATTTTTTTGCGTCTCCATTACCTAGTCTCCTCTTTTATTTCTTGATGTAGTGTTTTGTAATTTTCTTTGTATAGGTCCTTCACCTCTTTGGTTAAGCTGATTCGAGGTACTTGATTTTTGAGGTACTATTGTGAATGGGAATGAGACCCATTGTTTTACTGTATATGCTTGGAGTATCACACTTCACTCAAATGAGAGAAAGAATTTGGAGTTCCGAACTCCATCAATGATCAAGAATCAGGGACAATGTCTCGTTTGCCAAAACAATGAAAATCAGATGGGCTGGTCACATAATGAGATTTGGAGATGAATGCTGGACTAGAGCCATTACGGATGTAATGGATTCCACGTAATGGATTCCACGGGACGTCCAAAGACTGTGTGGCCACTCACATACGAGATGGTCAGACTTCTTCGTCAAGACCCTGAACGATCAGTTTGATGCTCTTTGTGGTCCTAGAATGAGCAGACACCATTGGGCTACACTGGCACATGACAGGGACGGATGGAGATGTTACTGGCACCTGCTCGAGTAATGGGATGTCAAGTGATCAAGTGATTGTGAACGGGATTGTTTTTTTTAATGTCTATTTCTTCTCTTTCGTTATTTGTATATAAGAAAGCCATAGACTTTTGGGTTTTGATTTTGTGGCCTGCCACTTTACTAACTTGACCTATTGTTTCTATTGTTTTCTGTAGGATCTTTAGGGTTTTCTAACTATAGTATCATATCATCTGAAAATAGTGATACTTTGACCTATTCCTTTCCTGTTTGTATTCCCTTGATACCTTTCTCTTGCCTAACTGCAATGGCCAGGACTTCCAGTACTACATTGAATAGGAGTGGGCAACCTTGTCATGTGCCTGATCTTGGGGGAAGACTTTTAGTTTTTCCCCATTAAGAATGATAGTTACCATGGACTTGTGATAGATGACTTTGACTATATTGAGGAAAGTTCCTTCAAATCATATTTTGCTGAGAGTTTTCATCATAAATGGGTGCTGGATCTTGTCAAAAGCATTTTCTGCCTCTATTGATATGATCATATGGGTATTATCTTTTCTTTTGTCGATATGTTGGATTATGTTGATCTATTTCCAAATGGTAAACCATCCTTGCATTCCTGGGATGAATTCTACTTGGTCATGGTGTATGATCTTATTGAATTTTTGTCTCTATTTAAGATTTTGTTCATTTTGATCAGGATGTGTCTTGGGGTATTTTTATTCGGATTTCTTCTAGCTGGTACCCTTCGGGCCTCCTGAATGTGGTCGCATCTTTTCTTCAGCTCTGAAAACGTCGTAGCAGTGATGTTTCTGACAGTTTCTTCTTCATCAGGGTTTTCTTCCTGTCCCTCTGGGACTCCAATAATTCTTGTTACTCCTCCTGACTTCATCACAATCTTCTCTTGCCATCTGTTCCTGGATTTTGAGTCTCTTTTCTATTTTCTGCTCTTTTCTGAAGTCTCTGGACTTCATCTTCAAGTTCACTGATTCTGTCCTCAGCAGCTGTTACTCTGCTGCTGAGGCCTTCCATTGTCACTGTCACTGTCACTGTCACTGTCACTGTCACTGTCACTGTCCTCCCGTTGTTC
The DNA here is from genome assembly GCF_029834395.1 of Sorex fumeus. NCBI lineage: Eukaryota > Metazoa > Chordata > Mammalia > Eulipotyphla > Soricidae > Sorex > Sorex fumeus. Next base: position 66,025,660 of record NW_026606059.1, read on the forward strand.
ATCAATTTGCTCAAGCGGGCCCAGTAACATCTTCCTTGGAGACTTTGTTGTTACTGTGTTTGGCATATCGAATACACCATGGGTAGCTTGCGAGGCTCTGTCGTGCGGGTGAAATACTCTCAGTAGCTTGCCGGGCTCTCCGAGAGGGCGAAGGAATCAAACTCAGGTCAGCCATGTTGGCTGCGTGCAAGGCTAATGCCCTACCGCTCTGCTATGGCTCTAGCCCAGGCCTTCCACTGAGTTTTTCAATTCACCTACCAGGTTTTTTAGATCTAACATTTCCGTTTGTAATTTGGTTTGCATTTTCCTCATTTCTGCATTCAAATCCTCTTGTCTTTTTTTGGTATTGCTTTCCATTGTTTCTTTTAGCTGCCTAAGCATCCTCAGTAGCTCACTTCTAAATTCCTTGTCAGAGAAGTTGTCTAGAACTTCATAACTGTTGGGATCTTCTGTGCTAGCCTCTTTAATAAGTAAGTTTGGTGGGCATCAGCATTGCTTTACCATTGTGACATGTGTGGTTTAATTCTTCACGCTCACTGTTTGTATTCTGCTTATGATGCAGAATTAATTGAGATGGGCTTATTGAATTATTGGCTAATGTGTTTCTGGTGGTTAAACTAACCTAGTGAAAGTTCCATCTAAGAGGTAATTTATGGTTCCTATGGGATATGGAGGGGGAGATGTGGCTGCGGCTCTGAGAAGAGCCCTGACGCTGGCGGGTACCTGGGTGAGTGAGCAGAGGGTGCCCAGAACAGTTCAGCTTTGGGTGTGAACAATGTGCCTCAATTCCCATTCCCCACAGACCAAAGATGAAAACTGGCCATTCTTGGAGGGTCTAGTTGGATGTGGGACGGGGCCCTGCTGCATGGCGGGTACCTGGATGAGTGAGCAGAGGTTGCCTGGAATGGTTCAGCTTTGGTTGTGCACGGTGTGCCTCAATTTCCATTCCCTGCAGACCATGGATGAAAACCAGCCATTATGAGGGGGTCTAGTTGATGTGCAGCCCTGGGAAGAGGCCCTGCTGCTGGGCGGGTAGCTGGATGAGTGAGTGTTTGCCTTTCTAAGAACAATGATGCTACCTCACCAGAGGACCGCACTTCTGACCTCATTTATCTACTTTTTCACTTTTAATAAAGCTTCACTGAAAGTTAAGACTTTGGCACATGTATTTAGGGGAGTGAACTTCCAATATCCACTGCCTAGGAGCAAAGAGGCACTTGTAGTTGGGGATGGAGTCAAGGTGGAAAGGAAAAGGGAAAAACAGGGATGGCATACAAATGGACTCTACTAGCCACTTCATGGTCTGCATGAAAGTTCAAAGAATACATTCAGTCTACGTTTCAATCAGTCTGATTGGTAGGAAATTCAGAAAATGAAATGTTTTTATTCATTATCTTATTAGATGCATTTATAACAAAACATAGTAGACCCAAGTCATGTGAACCTCCTCATAAGTCATTGGGATGGAACATCTATATCACTTTCATGAAGAACTCTTAGACTAGGTTGCTCATTGCCCCATTTCATTGAGGATTAGGAGAATTGGGCAACCTAATTAACTGTGTTTAACCTAGATATTTAAATGTGTATATTAAAGTCTTTAAAAAACCACTTATTGCTATAATGATGTTTCATATTAGATATGTTACCAGTACAAAGTGTTATTATTAATGAATCTTTTCATAGTAAATAAAACAACAACCAAACCCCCAAATAGAGAAATTACAATATAATTTAAGATGGGGCTACGTATTAGTAGTGTCATGCACTACTAATAGTTGGATGTTCCAACTAATAGTTGGATGTTCCTAATTTGTTTTCCAGTTTTGTTCTTCTAATCAAAGGAAATAATTTACCCAACCCATCTCCCCAAATTTGTGCTGCTCTTTCTGAAAGTTGTGTTATTTCTTCTATTCCTTATTATTTTGGCCCAGTGCTCTCATAGTATGCAATCTCAATAATCTGTTTAGTTGTCCTTCCTTTCTATCCCAACTGATCATTCCATTTAGAGCCCAGTTAAATAGGAACAGAGCTGACTTTACCCCCATTGAATTCTTTCAGCTGCTTATAGTTTTCATCACAGTAAAGCTTTGTAAGAGTTTAAAATTATGGATAACTTGCATTTTAATATTTTTCCTTCTTATATTAGTCATTATTTTACTTTGATTTTTAAAATTTGCTTTGTTAGTCTAGAAGGCAGACCCTATTTCCACCACAAGTTAAATAACCTTTATACTATATTATTATTCTTGATTTTCAATGACCGAGATAGTAACATCGTTTCCTCTTTATGTGCATTCTGTTGTATTTTTTGTACAATAGAGTCAGCATTCCTTATTGAATATATTAAATGTTAATTTTTATAAATGTTAATTTTTATATTTTATAGAATAAAATACTTTTCATCCTTCTGTATTCTATGTATTTTATATTTTTATAGAACAAAATGCTTCATCCTTCTATATCCTATATTTTATCCTTAAATATTTTGGAATCAACAAGTGAGGGAAAATATTATTTGGAAAGAGAGTCTTTGAAAATAACAGGCCTGAAGATGAGCCTTGATATGAAGAAAAATACATGCAAGGAAAGATATGTCTGTTAGGCCCCAACAAAATCACATGAAATTCTTAAAGTTGATATTTTAAAAACAAAGGGAATTGATTTATAAAGTTATGAAAAGGTTAGGAGATGAGGGGATAGAGAGAGAACCCCAGGATTAGTAATAAGAGCAAGCAGAGCCATCATCAGGCTGGAGCTGCAGGAGGAAAGTAAACTGCAATTTAGAGAAGGTCTATGTGGGATCTCTGCCAGCAGCTATTTGGATGGGAGAATTGGCCAAATGTTACCTGATAGTGGGGCAGATATTCAGATCTTTGGGACTTTTCCAAACTTTAAATGTCTGTTTTTTTTTTTTTTTTTGCCAAATCCAGTTAGATTATAGAAAACAAGGAGTCCATGTAGGTTGCTTGGGGCAAAAATCAGGAAAGAATAGGGTAAGAGTGGTATTCCAGGACAAGAGATAGGAAAGGATGTGGCTTATCTTGTAGGCAGTTAATGACTGACCCTGTTTTGATCTCAGACCTGAGGACTGCCAGGAGTAATCCCTGAGCACAGTGAGGTGGGACAAACAAACACACAACAAAAAAACCCAAGTGATTCTCCAGGAGCAAATCAAAGATGCTCAGCAAAGATGTGAAGACAGTTCATTTTGTATGTCACCTTGCTCTGGTATGTGATTCAGGGCTAAATCGAGCAAGCTAATATAGCTACATAAAAGCCTGTCTTGAGAGCTATTATGAAAGGAAGACGTTGCCTAAAATACACTCTTCTTGCAATGATTTTGTGTTTTATTTGACTGTTTGGGGCTGGAGCAATAGTACAGCAGGTAGGGCATTTACCTTGCACACAGCTGACCAGGCCAACCTGAGTTCGATTCCTGTGCCTTTGATTCCTCTGCCCCTCTCATTCCTCAGCTCCTCTCAGAGAGCGCGCAAGCTACTGAGAGTATCTCGCCCGCATGGCAAAGCCTGGCAAGCTACCCATGACATATTCGATATGCCAAACACAGTAACAACAAGTCTCACAATGTTACTGGGCCCGCTTGAGCAAATTGCTGAACATCAGGAGGACAGTGACAGTGACAGTGATTTGACTGTTTGTTATCCATTTTCCCATCTCACTAGAAACTTGATTTCCTATATTTGAACCAATATTTCCAGGGGTCAGAGAGATACCATAGCATGTAAGGCACTTATCTTGTACATGACACCCCAAACCGTCTCCCAGCTCCACCAGGAGTTACCCCTGAGTTCAGAGCCAGGAGCAAGCCCTGAGCACAGTTGGGCACCCAAAACAAAAGAAAGTTTAAAAAAATATTTTTCCTTGTTAGATATATTCTAATGAGCTTGTTGGCAGTTTATTCGTGTTGTCTTTTGGCCACAAGAGTCTATTTACCATGAACTAGAGCTAGAAAGACACATTATTCTCAAACATGAAATTTTATCAGAATAAAAGATATTTCACGTTTCAAGTTCTATTTTCTTCACCACATAGCATCGTAAGAAGTCTTTTCCTATTTTGATGCTATTCCTACTTCATGACCTTCTGAGTCACCTTTGTTCTTGCCAAACCTGATTCTTCAGCCTTTCCTAATTACTTTTCAAAAACATTTAACTGGTTTGTGTTAGTCAGAGTCAGTCTGTTGCTTGTAACTGAAGACCTTAAATGATATAATACTTTAAAAAGGAAGGCAATGAGAACTGCAGACACAGTCGAGGGGATAAAGTGCAGGCCATGCATACAACTGACTCCAGTTTAACCCCTGGCACTTCATGGTCCCTCAGCGTAGCCTGGGAGGTCCCAAACCATGGCTGAGTATGATCTTGGAGACCCCGACCCTCCCAAACAACCCTGCCAAAGGAGTCCTTTCACTAGGCTCTTATATTTATTGAATGCATTTATTTTCAAGTTTAAAATAGATATTCCTTTTTGCTTTTCCATCCCCTTAGAGCCCTAGAAGCTTTAATTTTAAGGCACTTGTTTTTAACTTATTACTTGACTATATATTTCTTTTCAAAAATTTCAAAAATTTATTTTCATAATGTTGTTCACAATAATGAAATACATACAATATTATGACACCAGTCCCATCACCATTTCACCTTCCCACCACCATTATTTTGAATTTTTGCGCCAACACTCAAACCTGCTGAAAAGGCTAGATCGTTTATTTTGTATTGCTTGTTATGAATAACATAAGATGTTGTGTGGCCTGGAGAGTGGTCATGTACTCCTGGAATTCTAAAAGTTTAGATAATTAGGGCCTGGAGACATCTCTGCAGAGAGCTGCTCCGTTGGGAAATTCTTTTCTGTGTCTCTAGATCAAATGTAAACATCCGATTCGGGTTGTTAGGCATTTGAATGAATCAATGCTCTTGGCCAAGTTTGTGTTGACAAGGACACCGACGCCTCCAACGCCTCTTTTATCGCATGTTCCGAGGAACAATTCTCCTCCAGTGTCGAAAACGGCATGGTGAGATTCGTGCCTTCTTGTCTCGGTCAGTGGCTCACTGCCTGCAGTTTCTATCTTCGTTGTCTATGCACCAACATCTCATTATGATGAAAGAGAAATCGAGAAGTTCTACATGGAGCTAGAGAAGTTCTATAAAGAAGACCACACCTTCTACAAGATCATTGTGGGTGATTTTAATGCCAAGATAGGACCGAGAAGATCAGCTGAAGAACTTCACATCGGGACCCATGGCCTAGAATGGAACGAACAGGGTGAGAGACTGTCTGAGTTCATCATGTCGACCAAGACCATTCATGGTAACTCACAGTTCCAGAAGGCAGAATCTAAACGATGGACATGGGAGTCTCCCGGTGGACAATTCCACAACGAAATAGACCACATCATATTCAATCGACGGTTTTGCCTGACTGATGTTGCTGTTGTCCCAAAATTTCGAACGGGATCGGACCACTGTCTCCTTCGTGCAAAATTCTACTTCACAGAGAGGGGAGAAAGGGCTGCAAAGTTCAAAAAGAGAACTCCCAGAATGACCACCAACTGGGAACTCTTTGGTACTATTGCGGCAACATGGAAAGATGCCATTGTTGACAACATTGATGAGGAATACGATCGACTGGTTCAGCACCTCCATGAATGTGCGAGGAACGCCAAGAGAGAGATAGCCACAAAAAATCGCCTATCTTCGAAAACTCTTGAGCTAATTCGCCAGCGTGGTTTGGCGCATGCCTCAGGCAACCGCAAGCTAACGTCTGAGCTCGCAAAGCAGTGCAGAGATGCGATCAAGGAAGACCTCAAAGAGAGAAGAGCAGAAGTACTGGTAGATGCGGCAGAAGACGGGAAAAGTATTCGTAACACCCGCCTGTCCTTCGCCAACTATAAGACCAAGATGACTGCCCTCCGACGTCCTGATGGATCCATCACATCCTCCAGAATGGCAATGGAGAAGATTATCCATGACTTCTACTCAAATCTCTTCGATAGCCATGTCCACTTGCTGACATACCAAATTCCACAGGATGGATATGTCATTCCCAACGTTCTCCCTTCCGAAATCCGACATGCCATTTCGTCGGTAAAGAAACAAACAGCACCCGGCCCAGACAAGGTCAGACCTGAACACCTGAAGAACCTGCCGTCAGTACTCATCAATACACTGGCTCGGCTCTTCACACGCTACCTGTCTGAATGCAAGGTTCCGTCCCAATGGAAAACCAGCAGGACCGTACTACTGTTCAAGAAGGGAGACATCCATGACATTGGCAACTATCGCCCGATCTGCCTATTGTCTGTCATCTACAAGTTGTTCACTCGAGTCATCCTAAATAGGATTGGCAGAACACTAGATGAAGGACAACCATGCGAGCAAGCCGGGTTCTGCAAAGGATTCAGCACCATCGACCATATCCACACGATAACCAAGCTCATTGAGGTTTCTCGGGAGTTCAAGATGCCGCTCTGTTTAACGTTCATTGATTTAAAGAAGGCCTTTGATTCTGTTGAGACGGAAGCGGTCATTGAATCCCTAGCCAATCAGGGCATACAAGCCCAATACATCAGGATCCTCCATGAGCTGTATTGCAGATTCACTACCAGGATCTCACCATTCTACAAAGACGTGATCGTTGATGTCAAGAGAGGGGTGCGGCAGGGTGATACCATTTCACCGAAACTCTTCAGTGCCACCCTCGAGAACATCATGCGACGACTGGAATGGGAAAGAATGGGAGTGAAGATAGATGGCCGGCAACTACACCACCTCCGCTTTGCTGATGACATTGTTTTAATAACACCAAACATCAGCCAAGTGGCACAAATGCTGGCCGACTTTGACCGTGAGTGTGGAAAGGTAGGAATACAGCTGAATCTTACGAAGACAATGTTTATGAGAAACAGCCTTGTTCCTGACGCCCCATTTACTCTCAATGGAACGACCATCTCCGAATGCAACAGCTATGTGTACCTAGGTCGAGAGGTCAACATGACAAATGACCTGGCACCCGAGCTGCGCAGGAGGAAGAGAGCGACTTGGAACACCTTCAAGAACGTCGAAGAAATAGCTAAGAGGACGAAGAACCTCCGGCTCTGGGCACATCTCTTTGATTCCACTGTTCTTCCTGCATTAACATATGCCTCAGAGACCTGGGCCCTATGCAAACAAGATGAGAACGCTATTCAGGTCTCCCAAAGAAGAATAGAAAGAGCTATGCTTGGAATATCACGTTTCACTCAAATGAGAGAACGAATCCGGAGTTCTGACATCCGTCGACGATCAAGGATCAGGGACGCTGTCTCATATGCCAAGGTGTCGAAAATCAGATGGGCTGGTCACGTAATGAGATTTAAAGACGACCGCTGGACTAGAGCTGTTACTGATTGGATTCCACAGGATGTCAAAAGACCGCGTGGCCGCCCACCTACCAGATGGTCAGACTTCTTTGTCAAGATCATGAACGATCGGTTTGAGGCCCTTCATGTTCCTGGAGCGAACAGATGCCATTGGGCTACACTAGCACACGACAGGGACAAATGGAGACGTTACTGGCGCCCGCTCGAGTAAATCGACGACTAACGGGAAGTTAAGTGATTAAGTGATTAAGTGTCTCTAGATCATGACCATAGAGGATCCTAAATAGCAGCTGGAGGCAGTTTGTGGGGGTGACCTCCAGGGTCCCATAGGGATGAGGAGATGGGAAGGACCGGCCCAGCCCCTATCCCTTAAGGCCTGGAGTTTGCTGTCACTGAACCTGCATGCTTGCACTTCTCATTGGGTTTTAGAAGTTGTCAGCTCTTGGGAATCTTAGGGGGCAGGTGGAGGGACGATGCCTGCTCTTGTCTGAGGCACCCCAGTGAAATTGATCTGGAGCAAAGTGTGGAGGCGTCTTTGCAGCGAGCTGCTTGATTTTGAGATTCTTTTGTGTATCTCTGGATCATGGCTTTTAAGGAGCTTCATATTTCTGATATATTAGAAGGCCTTGTTTAATCTCAAATGATATTTTATTGGGAGTAAACCAACTAACCACTCTGTAATTGTATATGTGTGCATTTAATCTTATTTATTTGGCAAATATAGTTTAAAACCACTCTGTTTTTATAAAAATGAAAATATGAAGAGTATGAAGCATATTTATACAGCAGAATGGGCTACACTTTGAACTTGAGAATTGACTGCCTTAAAAATCATAGCAAGTGTTTATCCTCTAAAACAATGTGATAGGCATTTTGTTAAATGTTGCAAATATATCAGGTGGTTAATTCTTTTACAGTCCTATGATGGGTGCAATTATTACACCAATTTTTAAATAATAAAATAGGTCATAGTAAATCTAATCATATCAAGAATGTTAACTAACATAGGCTTAACAATGATATACTTAATATTCCTTATAAACATTTATAGTTTTGATTCATGACTATATATTCTGAGAGCAAATTCCTCACTACCTTAACAGGAAAAGTAGTATGTTGTAGATTTAAGACACTCATCAGAATGAGTGTTAGGAAAAAAGAGTCATGTTGATAACCTTAAGAAGAGACTCTTACCTGTAAGACTTAGAATCTTGAGCCTTCCCTCTCTTTCAACAGCAAGATTGGTAAGTGCTAGAGAGATGTTGAAAGCACAGAGTTACTAGCACTTAGTACTAATACTTTCTGCTTGAAATAAGGGGGAACCAAAAGAACTGAACAGGGAATAACTCTTTCAACCAAGGAAGTTAATGACATTTTGTGGCACATTTGAATCCTCCCTGCAATCACTTTTGGACTATGACACCCGAACCAGCTTTTCCCTTAGTTGACACCATTCTGACTTCACAGCATTGAGCTCTGCTGGCATGAGAGCATTAATGCTGTTGACAAGGCTTACTCTCAACCATGCCAATTTTCTTTAGAAAATCTGTTTTTATCTCTGTGTTAATTATAGGTCCTCCCCTAGAATTCAGGCAAAATGCCTGTGTCTCAGGTCTTGGGACAAAGTGTGTTTAGATCCACTTGATAGCAATGATATTATCAATAATGACTGACTCCAGTTGTTGAACAACCTGCCCTAAGCCAAGAAGTGCGCAAGTATTTATAAATATTCTTGTTTAATCATCATAACCTCCAGAGATCAATATCATTCCCATTTTTACAGTGAGAGCGAAACTGAGTCTCAGAGCATGAAGTAACCCGTTTGAGGTCACACCCTTCCTTCTGGTCCATACACTTTTTTCTCACAGCCAATTTTAGAGTGAACCCAAGCAAGCATTTATATCCTACTTAAGAGACTATTATTACCTATTCACTGATAAAATTTCTTTCATCAATATTTTGAGTTCTACAGTTCCTAAATAGGGGGTAGAGTTCTCTAAAAGTTTCTATCTTTTTTTTTTTCTACACTAAACTTTTGGTTAGTAAATGATTTAGCTATTTTCTACCTCAGCTCTTTACACCTTTTCTCCATTTTGTCAATCTTATTTCATAAATGTATTCAAACCGAAAGGCTCCTCTTTATTATACAGATTTCCTGCCAGCTGATTTCAAAAAAGTGTCCTGTTTCATATGGAACTGATTCCTTTGCATAATGAAAACCCACCAGAGGCTTAGTTGTTCTATCTGCAGCTTGCCACATACAAAAGACTCATTATTATTATTTTTTATTTCTAGAAGAAGTAAAAAAATGGTGCTATTCCTGAGAATAATGATACTCTATTTAACCCTATGTTGTCTATCCTTCAACATTTACATGGCAACACATTACTTTTTTTTCTTGTAAAAAAGACATTGTTTTTCACTCTTCAACATTTCCTCCAATTTCTTATTCCTGGGAGAGTTAAAATGCTTAGTGAAATTCTAGATCAGGCCAACTCAGAGGTAACCTAATTAAAACTTCCTACTAAGTTCTACCTCAGTACTTCTGCCTGCCTACGCCTTCTTGACTCAACATTTCTGCGCTTGCTTTTCCCTCCCCTTTGTGAGTTTTTTATGTCTAGGGCAGACTCATTTTTTTACCAGCACATACAACAGGAAACTCTTTTGCTTACTTACCTGCATCCTGACAGGGATAAATCACTCATTTTTTTGGTAATCAACACCCAATGCTGAAAATCAGCATGATTTTTTTTTGTCTTTTCTTTGCAGCCTTCAAAACTCCTGCTTCTCTTCACCCCTCTGCTCTTCCCAGATGCTTTTGATCTTGAGGCATTTTAAATGTAACTTCTGAATCTCTTGGAAATTTCCAGGACCACTGCTGGACAGACAATTTTAGTATAAAGAGCATCAATCAGGTTCACAGTAGCCTTTTTCAAATGAAAGCCTTTTTTCAAACCACCCGGATCCCAGCTAGGTAAGTGCCTCTTTATACAACAAGCAGTGATAAACACAGACAAGAAGTCACAGTGCTGTTGATATATGAGCCTATCTGTGACAGCTCATACTGGCTTTTTTTGATTGGCGGATACTTCCTACTTTTTTTTTTTATAACATTTCAGCGCTTTGTCTGTTCTTTTAAGCAACATCTTTTGAGCTGGAATATAAATGCCTGCTGAAAATTTCTACATATTTTACACAGCCTCTTTGTATTCTATTTCCTGATAACAGAAAGTTGGTTGGCAAATAGGAAGTTATCTGAATTATTCAAGTAGCTCTCCTGGTTGAGATAAACCCTTGTTCAGCAACTTGTTTTCGATTTGTAAAAACATGCCAGATAAGCCTCTCTTGCTGAGGTTATCTCTGTGCTCTCAGAGGATGCAGACTAATCGTGCTCCTAACATAGTCTACAGCCCAGCCTTATTTAACAACAATTTTCTGCCTTGCAAATGAGGCATGAAAATTTAGGCAAATATGCCTGGAAACCTCCAGATTAAAACAGGAAAAGATAACAAGTTTGTTGAACTAGATAAGATATGAGGATGAGGCCTGGAGGGATCCTGTTTCAGAAGATTGATGAAGATTCTCAAAGGTAATGAGCCAAAAATTCAAGAGCTTCTTTGCTAGACAAAAGAAGAGTTTTATTTTGTCACTTCCTTAAATCAGCTATTTTGCCTAGACTTGAGAAGTGTTACACCTATGGAATAATCCTACCTGTAAAAAGGTAGATCTTAAATTCTCAGACACTGCCCTCTTGCTTTCTGGAACATACATCTGTGCCACCCACTTTGGCATTTTATTAACCTTTCTGGTGACTTCGTCTCACATTTCCTATTGTTTTTGTCTTTTCAAAGACAATCAGTGTATTTGTCAAACTCTTTTATGGTTAATGGTAGATATCATCATTCTTGCATACTTAATCTCAGTCAGTACTTAAGACAAATTTGTGGAAAATGTTTTATTACTGCATTGTTTTAATCTTGGAAAGAAAACAGAGAGATTTAAGTAACTTAGGTGGAGATGCCTGGACATGAACCCCATTTATCTGACTCCAAAGTCTTTCTCCCACGCTCTACTTTCTTAATGATACTGTAAATTCTTTGGAAGCACAGATGGATCCCAATTGGATTAAATTTATTGTTCTTGGAAGGCTATTTTACTAAATCAGCTCGGGCTTGGGAGAAGTTAAGCAAATGACTAGGTCATCAATATTTATAATAAATTCTTTATAGATGTTATCTCATTTGATCTTCAAAATAATCTCATGAGAAGGAATTATTAGTAATATTTACAGATAGAAATTTAGAGGTTTAGTGAAGTTAGGATCGACAATGTCCACAGAACTATGTGAACAAATAAAATTGGTGAGTGACAAAATAAAATTCAGACTTATCTATCTGGTGTACGTTTCCAAAATTTTGTCCATTCTACTTATATGTGTATGAATCACTAAGATTTTAACAATGCAATCAAATGCTTTCCTTGGAACTAGAGGTCTTCTGCTAGGGGCAGAATGTTTTCTCCCATTCCCCAGATTCATGTAGTGAAATTCTCTCCCTTGAGATGGTTGCTATTAGGAGGTGGGGTCCTTGAGGTGCTTAATGAGGTCCTGAAGATAGAGTTCCACGTGACCAATACTCTTATAAAAGAAATCTTAGGAGCCCTCATCCCTATACCATGTGCTAGTGCCTCAATCTTGGACTTCCCACCAGAAACATGAACAATGCATTGTGTGATTTATATGGTACTGTGTTATAGCAGGAGGAAGGAATTATTTTATGTTTGAAATAGTAGTTGTATGTAGTTCACGAAAGGAAGCAGGTCTCCTGGCCCTTTCACCAAATTTGTAGGTGATTTGGATGGTTCCTCAAGAGTTACTAGTGAGAGAAGTGGGGAAGAAGTTGGTTGTGGGAGATGGGTGGTGGGGAAGACCGACAGACAGAGATAGCGAGAGAGAGAGAGAGAGAGAGAGAGAGAGACAGAGAGAGAGAGACAGAGACAGAGACAGGGAGCAATCACCTTCCTTTTTAACACTTTTAGGTCTAACAGGGAAAGCCTGGAGGGTTCTGACTGATTAAGCAGACCATGATCACCTAAACTTGCATCCTAGACATCTCTGAAGATACGACTAAGGTCCACTTGATATTCGTGGTGCAATATCTGGTAGCCCTTTACCTGAACTTTTTAGAAGCTGTGGACTCAGGCCAGAATGAAAGATTATTTTTCTTTGTTTCATTTTTGTTTTGGGGTGACACCCTACTCAGGGTTTACACCTAGCTCTATGCTCAGGGATGATTCCTGGCAGAGCTCAAGGGAACACATTTGGTATAGGGGCTCAGACCTGGGTCAGTCACTTTCAAGGTAAGTGCCTTTCTCTTCTGAACATCTCTCTAGCCCAAAGGACTGCTTTCTTATGGAAAAGGAAAACTAGTCCTTGCCTCCATGAAGATTTCCATTGCCACCGTCTACTCTAGTAGAAAATAATCTCAAGAAGAGACAGAGACAAATGGTAAAGTAAAAAATATGTAGCAGTGTAGCACTATCCTTCCATTGTTCATTGATTTGCTTAAGCAGCTGCCAATAACATCTTCATTGTGAGACTTGTTATTGTTTTTGGCATATCGAATACATCGCGGGTAACTTGACAGGCTTTGCCTTGTGGGTGGTATACTCTTGGTAGCTTGCTGGGCTCTCTGAGAGGGTTGGAGGAATTGAACCCTGTCCGGCCGTGTGCAAGGCAAACACCCTACCGCTGTGCTGTAGGGAATTTGTGTGTGTGTGTGTGTGTGAGAGAGAGAGAGAGAGAGAGAGTCAGAGAGAGAGAAGAGAAGGAGAGAGAGAGTGAAGGAGGGAAGGAGGGAGAGAGAGAGAGGAGAGAGAGTGAAGGAGGGAAGGAGGGAGAGAGAGAGAGGAGAGAGAAGAAAAGTCTTTTAAAAGAAAAAAAAGTGGGAAGAAGACCCTGAATGGCTTTTGGAAAGGGCTTATGTACCGTTATTCTCTGTATTGCATTGGCTTGGAGTTCTCTGCACAAGTAAGAGTTGATTAGGATATATATCCAACAAAATTTTGCATGCAACAGGAGCTGGAGCAATAGTACAGTGGGTAGGGTGTTTGCCTTGCACGTGGCCGACCCAGGTTCAATCCCTGGCATCCCATCTGGTCCCCCAAGCATTGCCAGGAGTAATTCCTGAGTGCAGAGCCAGGAGTAACCCATGAGCATCACTGGCTATGACCAAAAAAAAATGTTTTTTGCATGAAACAGTCTTTATTGTTCAGGTCAGTTCAATGGCCCTGGGTCAGGGAACAAGATGGATGAGGGCTGCAAGGCAATATTAATTCTTCTGAAGGGGATCTTGGAAATCCTCTAAATCGCACTTCATGATGTGGTGCTACAGATCACCTGATTATGGTATACATCATTGCCTTATTTTTTTCTCATTATCTATAAGGGCCTTATAGTAAAAGCTATGTAACTTCAGAATAAATAACAATAAATAAATACAATAAATAAATACAAACATTACTCTAGAAAGACCTGGAGAATCTTGGGCTCTTTCAGGAGTCCCAGACACAAGGATTCATTCTGGTAGACAAGAATATTACTCCTTTTCATTCAGAATATTGGATATTTTTAAACTAGAAAAATATCGCAATATTAGTTAAAACCTCATTTATTACTCATATCTTATTTCATTTGCTTCTATTATCAAAGACAATAGTTACCTTGAAGTTGCCTTTTTAATTCAATATACTTCTAATTCCCCTTTATATCTTTCTTTTGTAAGAATATCAATCAATTGTATATGCAATATTTATTCAATTGCTTATACATTTTAGGATGTTATTATTGGAAAAGTTTTGAAAATATTTTAAAAATTATATTTTTGTGATTTATACATGTTGATATATATACAAAAATTATCTATAGCACTGATCTGAATTGTACTATATAGTATTACAATTCATTCTTGTTTTCATTATTTTGCTCCTTCCAAAATTTTGCAAATAATTATAATACAATTTAATAATGTTATGAATTAAAAATGTTTCTTATATTCAGAAACTCTTCTGAAGTCTCTTACTAGAGCTAAAACATTCTGCCTGGAATTTTTATGTAGTTAATTAAATTGTCTCCAAATAGAGGGTCTTGGGGTATTTTTTTACAACTGTCATACTATATTTCTTTTTCTTCTTTTGTACTTTAGCTAGGACCTCCAGCAAAATATTAAATATTAGCAGAAAAAGGCTCAACCTAAGCGTTAAAGGTTATATGTCTTAAGTTTTATCATTTGATATGGTGTTTGCTATAGGGCTTCATAGGATATTTAATCAGGTTAGAGAAACTTTCCTTTTAGTCTTTGTGTAGTGAGCTTTAAAAAAAATTCATAATAGTGTTCAGTTTTATTAGGTGCCCTTTCTAAAATGAGCTTTGTTTGTTCTCCCTTTTTTATTTGCAATTTCTTTGAAGACCTTAACATGTAGGGATCTCTAAAATCTTTGCTTTAGCAGTAATTTGTAATGCATTCAGTACCCACTAGTAGAGAATCTTAAAATTTACGGATGCCATACTCAGTATGCAGTAGCAGAGAAAGAACATTAGAAAAATCACAAATGTCAGACTCCATCTCAGGAGACCCAAAATCAGCTAGTCCACGTCGGGGGTGTAGGTTTTGCTACTTTTAAAAGTTCCTCTGATATTTTTATCAAAGTTGAAGAGAGCAACCATAAAAGCACTTTTAAAAAATGATTGTTATAGGAGAAAGATTGTCGTAGGAGATATCAAGAGAGAAAGATATCTTGCGGGAATAAGATGTATTTTTCTTGAAATATTTTACTGTGTCTGCCAAAAAAATAGGTTGAGGTGTGGGAGGGAACCTAGGGACATTGGTGGAGGGAAATTGACACAAGTGGTGGGACAGGTGTTGGAACATTGTACTCCTGAAACTCAACTCTGAATAGCTATGCAATTCATGATCTCTTAGTATTTAATTAAAAACATGCCATACTCTTCATTTAAAAGACTATGAATTTACTTCATAATGTAGGACAAGACTTCAATTAACAGATTGGCTGATTGGGGACTTTAAGATCTCCTTGATGTGGAATATTAACTGTCCTTATTTTTGTCTATACATTTGCTGCAAATGATATATTTCATCTCATCTTCTGGAATAAATTGAACATATCCTCTGATTCTCTCAGATAGGTGAACATAATTTCTCCAAGAGCTGAACTCTTAGATGACTGGGTTATGGGGTCTATTGAATTCTTTAAAAAAAAAAAAGGATTCTTTAAAGTGGAATATAGGCTTTTATAAACAACTTGCTAAAATGATCTTTTCTTATGTAATAATAGAGAATAGAAATGGATGCCCTTCCACCAAGAAATTTAAAGAAATCTTGGTTACTCTGAATATTATTTACAACACCAGCAGCTGTAGAACCTGGGATAATGTTTGAAATGCAGAATCTCAAACCCCTAACTCTGAACTACTGGATTCAGATTATTTTAAGTGTAACAGGATTTCAGGCAATTTTCATGCACAGTGGAGTTTAAGAAACAAGTCAAATGAAGCAGGAATTCTACATCTTTGTATGTACAATTGAAAACGAGAGGCTCTCATTTTTCCTAGAGATTCTGACTCCATCAGTTCTGAGTTAAACTATAACAGAATAAGTTGAAGAAGAATTAGCTCCAGCATATAGAAGGGAGTGGAATAATTTCATCCTTAATGGCTGTCAGTGTAGCCAAGACTTTGGAATGGGACAGAGATTGCAGAAAACTACAGAGACTAAAAATATGGGGACACTGATGGCTAATAATTCTTTCTGTGTTGTTACTCCCAAGATTCTTTCACAAAAGGTACCTTTAACTATATGAAAGACATACACTTTGAGTGAAAGAAGGCAGTTGTGTGCCTGAAAACTGTTCTCTAAAAGATGGATCAGAGTAAGAATTAAATTCTAACTCCAATTTTTAAATTTTCTAGATTAAATTTATTTGAATTTTATTTTATTTAAAAATTTTTAATGAATAATTAAAATAAATTCTAGCTCTAGAAATTCAGAGTTAGAGAGATGGTACCACAGGAGGGGTGCTTACCTTATGTACGGCTGGCACACTTCAGTTCCTGACATCCCACATGGTCCTTCTCAGCCACCAGGAGTGATTTATGAGCACAGAGCAAGGAGTAAGCCCTGAGTACCACTGGGTGTATCCAGAAAACCGGGGGGGGGGGGGGAAGAAAGCAATGTGATGTTAGTCTATTAACATATTAACATATTGATATCTTAAAAAACAAAAAAGAAAAAATGCAGAGGAATTCATAGATAACACATAGTGTCACGCCATTAAGACAGTACTTTAGATTGATTAAGGCCAGGATTGGAATTCCTTTTTGTACATCCTAAATTCAAATACTTACCAACTATAAAATTTATGCCAGACACTCTTCTACATACAAAATAGACAAATTTCCTTGTATTATTGTAGCCTTTATTTTATTCAATGCACTCCATTTCTGGTCCTGACTCTTAATGGGTTGGTAATAATATACCACTAGTGGAGAAAAATTTAGCTTAAAGATCTAAGGAGATCTTTAGCTATGTTTTTATACATAGACCCTTGTTTTATATGATCATATTGAAACTAATAAGAGCCATAAAGAATGATTTGTATGTTTCTTATATGAAAAAAAAATTTCTTTGCTGTTTCTTCTATTTAAATTATTATGGGGAGCTTAGGGCCCACAGCTAGAGACACTTAGTTTACCTTCTAGCTATGTATGCAGGGATAACTCCTGGTGGCTCTTGGGGACTGTATGTGGTTGGCAGACCAAACTTGGGTCTGCTATAAACAAGGCAAGCACTTTAACCCCAATATTCCCTCTCTGACCCTTATTTGAATTTTTATTGGGATAACATTCTGTTATCTCAAGACATCTCTGTTTTTATAAACTGTCTCTTAATAGTATTTTGAATTCTTTCAATTACAGCAGTCTTATTATTTCTTTGCCTCCAATGACCACAGAATACTAAAGAAAATTGTCTCCCAAACAGAACCTTCTATCTTAAGACTAAGTTTAGTAGAAGAGAAAAACATAGTTCTGCATATTAAATTGAGTTTTACTCATCGTGTATCATTAACTTGTGCTAAGGACTTCAATGTTGTAAGTATTACACAATATACTGGTTAATTATATATGGAAAAAGGGCAATATATTTAAGACTGTGCAAGAGGATGACCTGCAGTTCCATATTGGGACTGAATAATTGCAGATGTTTTGCAAATTTCTTTTTTTTTTGTTATTTTGGGGACTCAATGCTTATATAGTTACAATTCTTTTCCCCCAATATAGTCTTTTAATTTAATTCTCTGACGTTAGCTTTAAAATTCTCAGTTCTAGATTACACAATAGTAAAAATGATTACAGTTAGTTACTATCTTATTTGATCAATAAAATACATATCATTGATATTATTTTCTCTTGTATATTATTTCTTTGACTCACAAAAATAAATATCTTGAAATTTTATTTTTAAAAAATTCATTTATTTTGGGCTGAGAGTGCAGTGGATAATGTGTTGACCTTGTGTGTAGCCCACAGAGGTTCCATCCCCAGCGCCACATGAAATACTCTGGCTGAACCATGCCAGATGTGAGCCCTGCCCATCCAGGAGTAAGTCTTGAATATATCTGGATGTAGCCCAAAAGCTCAAAAAATAAATAAGGAAAATTAAAATAACATTTATTTTCTAATTTTCTTCCCAAGTTTACTAGTAGAATTATCTTCCATTTGTAGACTATTGTAATGTAATTTTAATTGCATGTTCATATAAGAGTAATAATTTTTCTTGTTCACCACATGGATTATTTTATATATCAACTCATAAGAAAATATAAGATTAGTATTCAGTTTTACTTGCTGTAGAGCTAAATCCTCTCGTTTCCCATTGTATAGCACTTCTAATGCTACTTAAGCCAGCTAACTTAGAATTTTGTTTGTTGCTTTCTCAAGCATTTTATAATGATTTCATGCTTCCTTATTTGAAAGCATTCTCTCGACTTACAATGGCATTCTTAGGCTCTCAATACTGCTTTATAATCATTTAAAAACATTAAATATGAAGTCCTTTTCATATTTTCCTTAGTCTTTTCTGCAAAATTCTACCTGTACAACCACACTTGCTGATATCCAATCCATCTTTACTGTTTTTCCCATGATGATACCAAAGAGATAGAATTAATTGGCTACATAATTTTTCTTCTGTTATTTATTGTCTATACAGATGAATCCACACTTTCCCTTTCATTAATTTTCTAGCTTTGGGTATTAGGCACTATGGATTGCATAAATTCCAATTCTGAGTGTGTGACTCCAATAATATATTGATAAGAATATTTTTACAGGAAGAAATAAGTTTTGAAAAACTAATCTACTTTTATTGAAATTTTAGAAAACATTGAATAATCTTTTACTTTTCAGTTATAAATAATTTTGAAATAATGGCGTAGATATTTTGATACTTTTCCAGCTATTTCTAGGATTGTGTATGAATCTGAAAAGAGATATACTTAACTTGAAAGAGATTTTTAAGATTTCTGATATGTTTTTCATGAATATCTTTTCTAGTTAGGCAGCAGATAAAACTTCACTGAAGTTTCCATCTGATTTTCTTACTCTTGTTAACAAGAAAGACTAAGAGTTTATGACTAATATGTTTCTATGTAGATCAACACACTGAATATCTAGATATTTAGATAGGAGTGTTTCAAAATCTATTAATACCCTCAATTTACAAGGTTCTTTAAAAACTATTTCAGAGTTCTGTAAGTCAGTTAAACCCATGTTCCAGGGGATGTACTCTGAAGAGAAAGGGCAGAGGATTAATGATAGAAAATAAAAGTGTAGAAATAATAGAATATACAAGTACCAATTATATAACTCATGTCCTTTATTTATCCTATAAATCTTTGAATTCTACATTTTGTAAGTGGTTCTGGATCTTAATAGATTATTTTGTGCCTTCTAACTTCTGCTTATTTCTTCCTTCCCATTTCCAGATGGCTTTGGTAACAACTTCTAATACTGGCAAAGTACAGAACTATTACTTTTAACACTGAATGTACCATTCAGTTTCTGGGCCTACACAAAGATATACCTACACATTACATGCTATTACTGAAATTAGTTCCCTGTGAGGTTGGACTTAGAGTCCTTGTGGCCAGTGTTATCTCATGAGACATTCCTGATCCCTTATATGCGATTGATTTTTTTTTATTGTTTCTTACATACATCATGATTATTATTTATTTTATTGATTTACAATGTCAGATAGTATATTATTTGTATAAATGAAGGTCACCTAGTCATTTTATTAAGTGTATCTATTACTAGGCTTCATCCCTAGAGATTATGAATCATTGTTTGGAGCTGAGTCTAGGAGACGGATTTTTCTGATTTTCACAGAGTTCTCATAAGATCCTGCAGGTGATCTATCTAGGGACCAGGGGTTAGGAAACACAGCTTTAGGAGTAATAAATATGGGGCTCAGCCAAATTCTACACATGAGTTAGGTTCTGCCTTTGGAAAGAAAAAAGTGAAAGGAACTCCAAGAGGTAAATGATACATGGATTTTCTAGCAGTTTATTAATATGCATCTATACCTAGTTATATCACTTGTTATACTGATGCTAACAGAACCAATAGCTGTTTTCACCAGGGATGAATTAACTAGTGATGAGTGATCACAGAAGTAAAGACCTGGTCCTTGTCCTTTTGTTCATTCAATGATCATTTTTGAGTTGTTTTTCTTTCTGGAAGCAATGTTCCCTTCTATAGGATTGCAACTACATTGACTGCGTGTGTCCTTGTAATCATTTTGGCCAAGTTATTGCTACTCTTGCTGATGTATTTCTCTACTGATCTCATTTCACATCAATCATCTACACTTTTCATTTAAATTTGGGTTAAGATATATTTTGGTGCTGAATATGTTGGAAATTTGTCTAGTTTAGAAGCTGTTTATATGCCACATTTAGCAGATGTGATTGTTTTCCTGAGTTGGGTTTCCCAGTGGGTTATATTAATCTGAGCCTTTGCTTTGTGGTCTTATTTACATGTTTCTGTAGGAGTCCCCTGTATTTTAAATTAGCTCTGCCTTCCCACATCTCTATGGCAGTGTTTCTCAGAATACAGTGTACAAATAGACTACACAGTTCAAAGGTGTGGGGTAGGACTTGAGATGCCGTGTTTCTAGCCAGATCTCAGACGCTGCTTATGTACAGACCTGACTTTGGTCTGGCTCCAAAGATCCCAACTATTGGGTAATAGCCACATCATCATTGATCTCATTGGCCGAAATTCTTTTACAAAATAATACTTCTGTTCAAATTCATAAAAATGTTATGAGTAATACCTTTGATGTTTTTTGCTTTTTTTTTTATCTTGGCTACATATAATAACATTTAATCACGCCCACAAGTTTTGACTTATGAACTTCAGTTAGACTGTTTTTGTCTCACAAGTTGACTCAGATTTTAACTTCTTTCTGCCACCAAATTTATGTCCTCATTAGGTTTCATTTAGTTACTATGAAATATACTGTTATTTTTTCTCATCTTACTTTCCTGTTCCTCTTTTATGGCCTCCTTTTTTCTTTCCTTCTTCCCATATGAAATAGTTCTGGAGGTACTTAACACAAATGAAGCCTACTCCAGGAAGACTGTGAAGAATGAACTTCTGCCCCACTTCAAGAACCTGAACTATTGAGAAAATTGTTGTTCATTCCCCTGATTAAGCATCATTCCCTTCCCCCCAATCATTGTATGTTGTAATTAAACAGCTTCTAAATGCCTAATGGTGGAAAGCGTAATGCTATAAGCCGCACAGGGTTTAGTGCACTTTTGTTTAGGTGTTCTGTATGATTTGGTGACTATAGCAATGAATGATTTCTTCTTTTTCTAGAAGCATCTTCTATGCTGGGCTGGAGCGATAGCACAGCAGGTAGGACGTTTGCCTTGTACATGGCCAACATGGCTGACCCGAGCTCTATTTCTTCGCCTTTGATTCTTCCACCCCTCTTGGAGAGCCGAGCAAGCTACCAATAGTATCTCACCTGCAGGAAAGGGCAAAGCCTGGCAAGCTACTCATGACGTATTCCATATGCCAAACACAGTAACAAGTCTCACAATGTTACTGGGTCCGCTCAAGCAAATCGATGAACAATGGGAGGACAGTGACAGTGACTGTGATCTTCTGTGTTAAGTTAAACAAGGCAGACAGAAAAAAGAGATCACTGGATCACTATTTCTAAAATGTTATTGTAGCTGCCATATTTGTGACTTGGAGCTTTTAGTGGTGTCTGTGAGCCCACACTAACAGGAAGAGATGACCAGGTGTGATCAGAAGACACATAAAGGCATCCAAGGAATTTCCAGAAATATTTGGAAAGAACACCTGGAATGTGTGGCATTCAGCCAATCAAGCTGATGAGTTCCACAATGTTTAGGTAAGTGAAGTAACATTAAATAAATGGGACTTAATATTGGACACAACAATTCCAGACCGAACAGTATCCCAATATATCTTCAGAGCCTATCAATAATTGGTATATTCTGGATGCTATTAAATAAACATACAGCTAAGTGAAGTTTTCTAAATGTCCTGTTTCATACATAGCTCCCTTCCTTTGGCAAATTAACTAGTTGATTGACATTCAGAAGAGTGGACTTCAACGAAAATAATGTTGGTGAATGTAATCTCACCTTTAATTTATTTTACTTTATTATTTACTGATAACAAATTTATCATTTTATATAAATTTATTTTTATAAAATATGTAGTGATCTTTGCTCGAGCGGGCCCAGTAACGTCTCCATTGGAGACTTTGTTGTTACTGTGTCTGGCATATCGAATACTCTCGGTAGCTTGCCGGGCTCTCCGAGAGGGGCGGAGGAATCGAACTCGGGTCGGCCATGTTGGCCGCTTGTAAGGCGAACGTCCTACCGCTGTGCTATCGCTCCAGCCCGGCAAGCTACCGAGAGTATTCGATATGCCAGACACAGTAACAACAAAGTCTCCAATGGAGACGTTACTGGGCCCGCTCGAGCAAATCGACGATCAACGGGAGGGCCTTTACCTTTACCTTATGTAGTGATCTTTATTATAGATATAAAAACTAATGGAAAGCTTCATAGAAATGGTTTCTATTATCTATTTCTTTCCAGGTTATGCTCTGCAAAGTTCTGGAACTGAACAAAATTGTTTGAGACATTGTCGGGCTAAGAGAACCAAGGAAGTAAGCAGCTTTCTGCATTCTTTGGTTTCAGTCAGATTGGATTAAAACTTTTTTTTTTTTTGCCGCTCCTGATAGTACTCAGAGTTTACTCCTGGCTCCATGCTTTAGGGATCACTCCTGACAGTGCTTGGGGGACCATAGAGGTTTAAACCAGATCAATCCTGACTTTTCTGCTTGCAAGGCAAAAGTCTTGTACGTCCATACTATCTCTCTGGGCCCTGAATCAACTTGTTCCTGATTTTCATTCCCTCTTCAAATCACACTTCATCTGGAATGGAGGATGTGACTTTAAAATGCTACTTTAAAATAAGTAAATGGTAACAAACAGATAAATCTTGGTATTTAATGGTTGCTAGAATTTTGGAGTGTGTATTGGTTTTCTTCTTTTTTTTCTGAGACTCTTTAAAATTATGATTCTTACTCTTGTTTACCACTAGCCAGGCATTATAGGATCTTCCACTGGGTGACTCTCTTGTGTTGACAGAACCCCAGCAGGTTTCATGAAAAGCAGGAGCTCTGAAAAGTGTATTTGGGAAGAAGCTGTGCACTCAGATCTCGGTGTAGCCACTGAATTAATTTGGTTAGTTCTGAAGAGAGGTGACTCCATGAAATATTAACCAGACCTAGCTTCAGGGATAAAGGCTTAATTCCTGCTGTGTCATCAGTACTTTTGAGCTTGAAACTTTTCAAGTGCTAAAAAAAGTTCCCTTCCTTACTTTATTTCTGTTAGTGTCAGTATTATTTTTTCTAGCCTTTTCTTTAGTTTGTTGAAGTAAACTTGTAAAACAAATGACTGCACTAGACAGAGGTCATTAGATTTTGTGTGTGGGGGTGGGGAGGTATGAAGTGAGGGGAGAAGTAACAAAATTCTTGCCCTCTGTGATGTCACCGTCAAATGCTTAAAGAAAAAGTATAATTTCATCAAAGATTAGTTTCTGCAAGTTTGTTGAAATACTTCTTGAGCTTACTTTAAAAAATACTTAAAATATGTTTTAAGATAACCACTTTCTGAGTATAATTTAATCGTTTATATAATGTATTGTTTCTTCATTTTAGTTTTGTTTCAGAATTTTAGAATATTTTTTGTAGAAGTAGAAAAGGGTAGCAGTAAATTAATATTCTTAGGATGACTTTTAAGTCCATCTTCTCTTTTTTTTAAATTGTGGCAAACTATGCATAACATAAGCTCCACCAACTTAAATTTTGAGAACGTAATGCAGCATTAGTAAACAGGCGATTTGGATAGCACATTCATAGAACCTTTCATCTTGTACAACTGTAGCTCTATGTTATGTGAATAGAAAATTTTAATATATCCCTCCCCTTAGCTCCTTCATTCTGGTTTAACTATATAATATTTGTCCTTTTGTGATAAAACGTTATCACTTTCACTCACATTTATTACTTGTGATGGAAAAAATTCCATTTACTATTTGTGAAATTAAAACATCCCACTTGTTAAATATCAGAAGTCCAAAATCTATGATGGCCATGTGACATCATATGCTCTTAATAATCAGCAATAGAAAATAGATTATATATTGATGCCTTTTCGGCAGGTCTGATTATTGGGGGAAAATTCCAAATAATAATGGTGGGTCTTTTGTCGCAATATTGAATGTAATCAAAGTAGAGAGAGAGTAAAGTGGAAATCATCTGCCTCACGGGCAGGGGAGGGGAAGAATGGGGGTATACTGGGGTTCTTGTTGGTGGAAAATGTGAACTGGTGAAGGGATGGGTGTTTGACCATTGTATGACTGAGACTTAAACCTGAAAATTTTGTGACTGTACTCAAGGTGATTCAATAAATTTAAAAAATATATCCCACATTGAAGACAAAGTTGGCAAAACCCTCCATGACATTGAAGCTAATGGTATCTTCAAAGATGCCATGCCACTGGCCGAGCAAGTGAAAACAGAGATAGATAAATGGGACTATCTTAAACTAAGAAGCTTCTGCACCTCAAAAGGAACAGTGACCAAAATACAAAGACAGTCTACAGAATGGGAAAGGATATTCGTCGAATACACATCTGACAAGGGGTTGATATCAAGGATATACAAAATACTGGTTGAACTCCACAAGAAGAAAACATCCAACCCCATCCAAAAATGGGGCAATGAAATGAACAGAAACTTTCTCAAAGAAGAAATCTTAATGGCAAAAAAGCACATGAGAAAATGCTCTACACCATTAATCATCAGGGAGATGCAGATCAAAACCACAATGAGATACCATCTCACACCTCAGAGACTGGCCCACATTCAAAAGAACAAAAGCAACCTATGCTGGCGCGGATGTGGCGAGAAAGGGACACTCCTTCACTGTTGGTGGGAATGTCGACTGGTTCAGCCCTTCTGGAAAACAGTATGGACGATTCTCAAAAAATTAGAAATTGAGCTCCCATTTGACCCAGCAACACCTCTCCTGGGAATATATCCCAGAGAGGCAAAAATGTATAGTCGAAGTGACATCTGCACTTGTTTGTTCATTGCAGCACTCTTTACGATAGCCAGAATCTGGAAAAAACCTGAGTGCCTGAGAACAGATGACTGGTTAAAGAAACTTTGGTACATCTACACAATGGAGTACTATGTAGCTGTTAGAAAAGATGAAGTCATGAAATTCACATACAAGTGGTACAACATGGAAAGTATCATACTAAGCGAAATGAGTCAGAAAGAGAGGGATAGATATAGAAAGATTGCATTCATCTGGGGGATATAAAGTAACAAATTATGAGATTAATACCCAAGAATAGCTGAGATCAGCACCAGGAGGATTACTCCATAGCTTAGAGGCCAGTCGGGGATTCTAGGGGAAAGGGCAGCTCAGATAGAAAAGGGAGCAGCAAATAAAGGGTGTTTGGAGGATCCTCCAAGTAGGGGAGATGCATGTTGAAAGTAGACTATGGACTGAACATGTTTGCCACTCAATGCCTCCTTTGCAGACCACAACACCCAAAAGGAGAGAGAGAACACAAGGGATTGCCCTGCCACAGAAGCAGGGTGGGATGAGGGGATGGCGGTGGGAGGGATATTATCTATGGTGGTGGAAAATGGGCACTGGTGGAGGGATGGGTATTTGATCATTGTATAATCGAAACCCAAGCACAAAAATTTGTAAATCTACAACTGTACCTCATGGTGTTTCACTAATAATAAAAAAATGTAAAAAAATATATCCCAAAAATATATCTTGTTACTTATTATTTATGATTGAAAGTATTTTATTGTATGTTTTGTCACCAGTCTATCTCAGAATATGTAAAGATTATCCTTGGGGCTGGCATGATAGGACAGTAGGTAGAGGGTGTTTGCTTCGGATGCTGCCACTCTGAGTTTGATCCCAGGCATCCCTTATGGTCCCTGTGTACCACTATAAGTGATCACTGAATACAAATCCAGGTGTAATTTAGATCACTGGGTCTGGCCACCCTATCAAAACAAAACAAAAAAGATTTTTCTGGTATATAGCCTTTGTGTAAATGCTGTCAGAATTTGTCTAAGTTTAATCCCTCAAATTCTTTTTTTTAAGTAATGTAGACGTATTGCTATTTGTTCGGCCATTGATTAAGCTGATTGAATGGGCATAAACTTCACATTACCTTTTTTTTTTTTAAATTGTATCACCATGAGATAGAGTTGCAAAGCTTTCATGTTTGAGATTCAGCCATACAATGATGGAACACCCATCCCTCCCCCAATGCACATTTTCCACCACCCACATCCCAGTCCTCACCCTGCCTCTATGGCAGACAATTTCCCCTATACTCTCTCTCTCTCACTCTCTCTCTCTCTCTCGCTCTCTCTCATTTTGGGCATTATAATTTGCTTGAAATTTCCCACCACCGTTCACGCCTATCTGCCAGGGGCAGATGCTAGATAATTTATTTTCCATTGCTCATTTTTAATATCATGAGAGCTTGCATGGTCGCAGTTGTAAATGTAAATTTCTAGATTGCAAATGGTTGGGTTCCAGAGACATCTCTGTATGGCCCTAATCCATTTTGGGATTCAATTGGGGGTCTCTGGGCAAGAGCTGTTGGTGAGCTAAGATGGAGCCCAGAGGCAAATTGTGGGTGTGACAGCCAGTCTGCTGGGTGGACAGGGACCTGGGTAGGGATAGCCCGGGTCCCCTGCCACCATGCATCCTAGAGATTCAGTTCTGGATCCTGCATACCTGGGTTTGCTTGTGGAAGCTCTTGGTTATTGCGATTCCACCTGGAGTCGGTGGGGAGACTGCCTCGCTCCATCTAGTGAAATTGGCCCAGTGTGGGGCCTGGAGAGATCTCTGGCGCTGTGGTGTCTTGTGGGACTCCTGTTGTGTCTCTGGGCCAGGGCTGTTGGTGAGTTGGTGTGCTAAGATGGTGCCCAGAAGAAAATTGTGGGCATGATTATCAGTCTGCTGGGCGGGAGAATCCCTCAAATTCTTACAAAGTCTAAGAGTCTTTCCTCAGAATGTTCCCCTGTTGTTAAGCCATATGTTACTCCATACCATATTTTCTATATGCATTCATCTTTCGGCCAACACTTAAGTGGGTTCTGTCTCTGGGCTATTTTGAACAATACTACAATGTGCCAGAGGTACTACAAATATATATTTGCAAACCCTACTTAAAATATTTTATATAGGTACGCAGGAGATAGTTTACTCAATTATATGACTGTTTATTTGAAAAAATTAGTAGTCTGCATATTCTCCATATCATTGCAATAATTTTTGCATGAGAATTCCAATTTCTCTAAATCCTTGTCAACACTGTTATTTTCTGCTTTTTTAAATTTTTTGTAATGGCTATAATAAAAAGTGTGATGTGATATCTTATTGTGTTCATAATTTTTATTTTCCTTATGACTAGTGATAGGCATCATTTTTTTATCTGTAAGGCATTTGTATGTTGTCTTTAGTGTATTCAAATTTTTTTCCAGTTTTGAAGTTAGTCTTTTATTTTTGTTTCTTGGTGCTAGGCTCTAAGATTTCCTTTTGTATTTTGAATAGTAAGTGCTTGTTAGCTATATGGCTTGCAATAACTTTTTCTTATTCACAAGTTGCCTTTTATCCTTTGTTTTCTCCAGAGTGCATTTTTTTTCTGTTTTAATACGGCTTGTCTACTTTTGCTTTTGTTAACAGAAACCATTGTTATGAAGTTCTGTTCCTTTGTTTTCTTCAACCTGCCTGATGTTTAAATTTATAGTACATTTTGAGTTGATTTTTTTTTGTATTTTGAAATATCACTGTCAATGTCACTGTCCTTTTGTTGTTCATCGATTTGCTTGAGCTGGCCCAGTAATGTCTCCATTGTGACACTTGTTACTGCGTTTGGAATATCGAATATGTCATAGGTAGCTTGCCAGGCTTTGCCGTGCTGGTGAGATACTCTCGGTACCTTGTCGGGCTCTCTGAGAGGGGAGGAGGAGTTGAACCTTGGTCGGCCGGGTTCAAAGCAAATGCCCTACCCACTGTGCTATCACTCCAGCCCATATAAGTTTCCATTTTCATTCATCTTCAGGGAGATACTGGTTTCCAGTACTAATTAAAAGATGCTTATATTAAAATAGAATACTTTAAGTACATTTGTTAAAAATCTATTAATCACATATATTTAGGGCTAGTTCTAGGTACACTATTCTGTTCCTTGGTCTATATTTTTATGCCAATGTTATTTAATTGTAATTATTGTAACTTTGCATTGTATTCTGAGATCATTAAAATAGATTCTATAGTTTGTTTTTCTCTTTCTCTGTTTAAGGGACATTTGTGGTTCCTGATGACTATAGATACTTTTTTTTGCATTAATTTTAGAGTTTTTTTTTAATTTATCTAAAAAATGCCATTGGGGAGGCTGTAATTATAGTACAGTGGGTAAAGTACTTGCCTAACATAGGTTAAATCTCCATCACCCTATGTGGTATCCAAACCCCTGCAAGGAATATCCCTGATTGCAAAAACTTGAGTACTGCTGGATGTGCGCCCCCAAAGCAAACAAACAAACAAAATGCCATTTGCACTTGATATGGATTGCATAGTACTGGTAGAGCTTTTGTGTGTGTGTGTGTGTGTGTGTGTGTGTGTGTACATTTTATTCTTTTTGATGCTATAGTAAAATGATATTCAAAATTTTTAGATTACTGTGAGCATACAGAAAAATAAAGTCATTCATATATGTTTTGTTTGTTTGTTTTGAAGTTTACTGAGTTCACTTATTCTTTTGGGGGAATTTTGGGGTGTTTGGACTACACCTAGTAGTGTTCATTGATTACTCCTGGCTCTGTGCTAGGGATCACTTTTCGTAAGGGCTTGGGCACCTTATGTGATGCTGGGGATTATATCCAGGTCAACTCTATGTAAGGTAAGCACCCTATCCATTGTACTATCACTCCATATCCAGAACTCATTTATTAATTCTAATAGTATATTTTTACCGGAATGAAATTTTTAAGGATTTTCTGCATGTTATCTGCAAGGCATGTTGTCTATAAATAGAGAGAATTTTATTCATTCCCTTTACTTGAATGGCATTCTCATTTCTTTTTCTTGCCTCATTGCTCTTTCTAGGACTTCCATCATGATATTAAATAGAAATAATAAGAATAGGCTTTTTAATATTGCTCCTTATCTCAGAGTAAAAACTTTCAGGTTTTCAATAGTAAATATGCCTACTGTAGGTTTTCTGAATATGACCTTTACTGTGGAGAGGCAATTTAGTCTTTGTTTTTTTTTGCTTGAGTGATTATTGAATGTTGTACATTATTTTTATGCATCTACTAAGACAAATACAAAAATTCTATATTTTCAACTTTTGTCCCTATCATCTATATTGTTAATGTCATAAATTTTACCTGTTTGTGTATATGTTATTAGTATATTTTAAAACTACAACTAAAATTTGTTTTTAAAATGTCATTACATTATTACTTATTCTGTGAGGTGTTTTGGGTATACGCTCCTTTACCAGAAAGCTTTATAGTTTAATACTTTTGTGTTGCTGGATAGTGCATTTTAAAGTTGGTTTTGAAATATAACCTTTAATGTTGAAGGGCTCAATTTTAAGAGAGATATAGTGATGATTAGCTCAACCAGCTTTATTAATCTAGGAAAGCTATTATTTCTTATTCATTATGAAGGATGGTTATACTGGATACAACATTCTTGGTTGGCAGTTTTTTTTCTCCTAATCATTGTAATAACCTTGTTCTACTGCCACAAGTTTTTAGTTTTGATAGTTTTTAAGTAGAATATTTAGAATTTTTAATATTTTTGGAAATTTAAATCACATGTACATGTTGTTTTCCTTAGCTCACTGAGTCTTTATGACAGCTCTTTTGAATGATTTGTCAAGTATTCATATACCTCTGTTTCTTTTGTGTGAGCTTCTGGAGATTTGTTGTGTTCCCTTGTTTAAGTTTTTTTCTTCCACTCCCAACATTTCTTATAGTCTTTGTAATTTTGAGTTTGTATGTATGCATTTAATAGCACTGTCCTCTTGTTGTTCATCTATTTGCTCGAGTGGGCACCAGTAATGTCTCACAACAAATTGTGAGACTTGTTACTGTTTTTTGGCATATCGAATACACCACAGGTAGCTTGCCAGGCTTTGCTGTGCAGGCGGGATACTCTCGGTAGCTTGGCAGGCTCTCTGAGAGGGGCGGAGGAATTGAACCCGGGTCGGCTGCATGTGGGGTAAACGCCCTATGTGCTGTGCAATCGCTCCAGTCCATGCATTTAATATGCAACAAAAAACAACTACTTTTCCCATTCCTTTTAGTCTGGCTTCTTACAGACATTCAGTTTCATCCGTCATCCCAGCTAGAGATTCTAGAAATTCCTCAAAACTTTCATGTGGTCTATAGAAACAAATCTTCTTTGTAGATTCCTAATTAAAGGTATATGTATATATTTCATTTGTTCAGAAGCTGGCAATCTCTTGCTCCCTCTGGTGTCTCTCTGCTAAACCAAAGGGCCTTTGATGTAGCAGCACAATGGCCCTGTCATTTTTGTTCTGAAAAACCTAATTATACCCCAACGCTGCCACCCAGTTAAAAAAACTACTTCAGCCTACCCTTTCTGACAAAAATACTGAACACCCTAAACAAACACGATATTCTCTTAGTACCCTCATTGCAAATCATAATGCATAAAGGGAGAGAGAGAAAGAAGAAAAGTGCCTGCCATAGAGGCGTGCTGTTAGTGGTTGTGGGAAGTGGGGGTGTGGAAGAGGGTTGGGGGATGGTGAGAGGGAAACAGGGAACATTGGTGGTTGGAATGTACACTGGTGGAGGGATGGGTGTTGGATCATTATATGACTGAAACCTAAAGGTGAGCAGCTTTGTAATGGCTCATCTCACAGATATTCAACAATTTTTTAAAAAGAAACCTAATTTCAATTTTTCACATCAGTGTTTTAATAATGTCTGGTAGCAGAAACTCATAAAAGGTTTTCAAGAAGATGGTAATAAGGAAATATTTAAGTAACAAGGTAAGGAAATAAGCAAGGAACAACTGCTGATGGATTTCATTGTGTTCTGGGCTGTCTGTCCGATGCAGGGTTCATTGTGTCATTTTTTTTAGGTCACTTAAATGAAACAGGAAATATTCTAGATTTAATCAATGGATAGGTTTAGACACAGCAGCACTGAGTCTCTTTACAAGTTCTGAAAACCAAGATAACATGTGTCCTTCTTCAGCTCTTAAGATTGAATGTTCAGGTCATGTAGCTGTAGAAGCATGTGTTTACTCAGGACTGTACTCAGGGGTCACTCCTGGTAGTACTCAGGGGGGAGAATGGGTTGCCTGGGAAAGAATCCAGGTCTTCTGCATGCAAGGCAAGTGCCCTACCAGCTTTAGGGTTCCTCTTGCCTTAGATATTTCCCTCATTCTTGAGACCTCATTTTTATGTACTTAGATTTTGAGTTTTTCCCTTTGTTCTGTTATTGTTTAATTTAATTCCTGTGAAAATTTTCATTCTTGCCTCAAAGGAGTGTAGCACACGGTAGGGTGTTTGCCAGCACGCGGCTGGCCTGGCCGACCCGGCTTCGATTCCTCTGCCCCTCTCTGAGAGTCTGGCAAGCTACCGAGAGTATCTTGCGCCCACAGCAAAGCCTGGCAAGCTACCCATGACATATTCAATATGCCAAACACAGTAACAACAAGTCTCACAATGGAGACGTTACTGGGCCTGCTCGAGCAAATGATGAACAACCGGAGGACAGTGCTACAGTGCTGCAATGCTACCTCAGAGGAGAGATTGCATGATACCCAAGTTAAAAAAACAAACAAACCATATTTAGAGGTTGTCACTATGAGATTAAGTTTTGGGTACTTCATTTAGCTCTGCAATCTGGGAAATTTTCCTTTAATTCTCTGACCCTTAGTGATTTCACTGATCAATAGGTTCTGTCATTCAATCTTTTTTAAAAAATTGAAAACCATTTATTACTTTGACAGGCATTTACTAAACACTCTATTGGTGTTAACTTAGGCTTTATTTCTAAGTCAGGGTGAGATAATAATGGTGTCAAATTTATGCACTTCTTTTTCTTTCAGTGTGATATTATTTCCAACTTGTCTTTAGTGACATATTTACTTGTTTTGAGAAAAATTTTTATCTCCTGGTTTGTCAACATCACTTAATTTTGCTGAATACAAGGATATCTTACAGAAATTATTCTAGTAATATAATCATCTTAATGAATAGTTTGCTCAGACTCATCTCAAACAACTTGAGAGTCTCTATCTTTTCATTATTTTATTGCTTATAATCTTGACAGTGAAAGAGTTTTTACAAAAGTCTTACTTTTTAACATTTAAACATAATATAACATGCTTGATTCTTATTCACTTTAAATGATTGTATTTGTACTGGAGTGGATTCATGAGAGTTGTCTGGGGAAACTTAACCTTATTAATTGATATTTCCTCAGTTAAGATATAAGTAAAATGGTATAGTCCTTTATTTATACACTGAATCTTTTAAAAGTTTCTCTAACAAATGAAGAGCAAAGCTACTCTGCACTTGATTGATGGTTATAGTGCTTGTGATCCTTCTGGGTCCTTTTCAGGACGTATGTATCTTCAGTACTGATTGATGATATCGATGATAACATGAGATTTATCATGGTAAGTAATAGGCAATTTTTGATAAAAATGAAAATAGAAATGATTTGGAAATGACAGTGAGGGGAAAAAATGACACCCCCTGTCTCCAAGTTTTACTTCTGTTTGGAGAAAGAAAGTTCCACTAATAGTTTGGCTTTCAAATTTGTTTTTAGCCAAAAAAAAAAAACCAGGAAGAAACTTTTGGATTTTAATCTTATATACTGAAAGACAGAGATGTGACTGTATTTATCTATAGATTGGAAATTTCACAGGAGAGATAATGACAGAGAAATAATGGTAGATATGAGATGTATATGTCTGTGAAATTATAATAAGGTCAATTGTCAGGACTTAAAAATAGGTATCTAAGTTTAGAATGATTGAAATAAGAGAATGGAAGATATATATGGGGAGTTTTAGTTTCAGCTTGGGTGTGTTAGTAAGGTAACCTAACCAAGAAAATACTAGATCAATTAAAGGAGAAGGACAAGTTTAAATGAAAATTTAAATATATAAAATGTCAATAGAAATTTAAGTACCTCTAATTTTTTATTCCTATCAAATATTCATTCATCCTTATTGATTCTACTTTTAGGTATAATATTTTATTCACTTAAGTATTTATCCTAAATTAATTTTGTATTTGAAGCATTTTGTTTGAGCAGGAATAAAATTACTCTCAGAGTCTACTAGAAATGTGCCTGCCTTTCCTTTGATGAGTAGAGGTGGCACAAGAGGTGTTTTTGCTTATTTTCTAAGAAACATATTTGAACATAGTAAAATTAGTTTGGGGCTAAATTAAATGATCTCAAATTTTACAAATTTCTGTGCCCTAGGTAAAAATTTGTATATATTCCCCATAAATATAAATTAATTTATATATTATGTACCTATAACAGGACTGGAGTGATAGCACAGCGTTTAGGGCATTTGCCTTGCACGTGGCTGACCTGGGTTCAATTCCCCTGTCCCTCTCGGAGAGCCCAGCAAGCTACTAAGAGTATCCTGTCTGCAAGACAGAGCCTGGCAAGCTCCCCATGTCATATTTTATATGCCAAAAACAGAAACAAGTCTCACAATGGAGATGTTACTGGTGCCTGCTCGAGCAAATCGATAAACAACGGGACAACTGTGTTACAGTGCTAAGTACCCATCACAAAGTCAATATGCATTCTTTTTTTAAGCCTTTTTTTAATAGTTACAAAGCATTCATGTTTGAGTTTCATTCATACAATGATCGAACACCCATTCCTGCACATTTTTCACCACCAATGTTCCCAGTATCTTAACCCCTTTTCAATCCTCCCCCTGCCTCCATGGCAGATAATCTCCCCCATACTCTCTCTCTACTTTTGGGCATTATGGTTTGCAATATACATACTGAGAGGCTATCATGTTTTGTTCTTCATCTACTTTCAGCACACATCTCCCGTCCTGAGCGATCCCTCCAACCATCATTGACTTGGTGATCCCTTCTCTGTTCCAGCTGTATTCTCCCCCAGCTCATGAGGTAGGCTTTCAACTATGGAGCAATATTCCTGGCCCTTGTGTTTACTGTCCTTGGGTGTCAGTCTCCTATTATGTTATTTTATATTCTACAAGGGCTGGAGCGATAGCACAGTGAGTAGGGTGTTTCCCTTGCACACAGACAACCCGGATTCAATTCCTCTGTCTCTCTCGGAGAGCCCGGCAAGCTACTGAGAGTATCCCACTCCCTAGCTGAGCCTGGCAAGCTCCCCATGGTATATTCAATATGCCAAAAACAGTAACAAGTCTCACAATGGAGGTTACCGGTGCCCGCTCGAGCAAATCCATGAACAATGGGAGGACAGTGCTACAGTGATATATTCTACAAATGAGTTCAGTGTGCATTCTTAAAGTTATTAAAACTGTTTTCATCATAAAAACTAATTAGAACCAAGGTTTTACTACTTTCTACCAATAGTTTAAAGAGTGATTTTTCAAAATACACCTCAGTGTAGAAACTATTTTTCCATGTGAGAAGAAATCATATGATGAAAAATGAAGAATAAGCAGTATGTACTGGAAAACCCAAAGAATAAAATTCAAATTTCAGTACTATAGGAGAAGATAAGCAAGTAGTGTCTTATCTTAAAGGAGCATCCTGGCTATCTATCAATGACAAATTTCCCAAATCTCACAAATGGGAGTTGAGTATCTGCCAAATGTTTTGAAAGGACTCAATCATGATATAAAAGGGGACATTAAGCTGGCAGAAATCCTAAACATGATACAAAAAGGGAATATAAACTGAGTGAGATCCTAAACATATTGAAGAGAGTAGATTACCATTGTGAAAGCATTGTGAAGTCATGGAATTGATAGTAATTAGGAATGACCCGAATATCCCGCTTATATCACTGTAGGTATATTTTGATTTATGGTCATCAAAGGAAGAATGATATCTTCTAATTCCACCCATGTTCCTGCAAACTGTAAGATTCGGTCCTTGTATAGAGCTACAGAGTCTCCTGCCCGCATGCCTGGCTGTCCTCACCGGGGCCCCTTGGAGGGGGGCGGGTTGAGTTTCCCTCTCTGCCCGAGCAGAGCCCCGGCAGCTGAAGACTTCCAGAATCAGCCACAGCCATGCTGAGATCACTCTCCACACATCCGGACAAGCCTCATGCATGAAAGAACAGGCAGAGGAACCTAGGCATGCGGGTCCCGGGACTGAGATCTCCAAGCCTGCTCGGATTGGGAATGGGCCTTCTCCACCCAGATCCCCCATCTTCCATAGGTAGGCTTTACACCCACCAGCTGCCACCAGCACCAGGTGGTCCGATTAATGGCCAAGACCCAGAGACTATGACACCCAGCTCCCAGCTCTTATTATCTCGTTTTTACTTTGGAGAACCCGGCAGGCTACTGAAAGTACCCTGCCCGCACGGCAGTCTAGCAAACTTTCCGTGTCGTACTCACTATGCCAAATACCAGTAACAATGATAGGTCTCATTCTCCTAGCCCTGAAAGAGTATTGAATATGGCTCTTTTAAAATCTCAGGGCTAGGAAGAAGGAGACGTTACTGGTGCCAGCTCGAGGAAATTGATGAACAACAGGATGATCGTGATGATTGTGATCGAGCTACAGAGTATTCCATTGTGTCTGTATGCTACAAATTATTAGTCTATTCATCCACAGTTAGGCATTTGTATTAATTCCACTTCTTGTTTGTTGTACTAAGTGTGACAATGAATATGTGTGTATATATCCTTTTGAGTTAATGTCTTTGTGTTCTGGGGTAGAGTCAAAGATATCAAGCTGAGTGAAAACACTCAGAAAGAAAGGGATAGACAAAGAATGATCTCTCTTGTATTTAAAGATACACAGCTAGGTAGCAACAAAGGTTCAAGGTAACATAATGGGAGAATTGATTCACACAATTGAGTTGAGGGGAGTTTGGCCACAAGAAGAGTTATCACTAATAGTATTGCATACCAATGAATCTCAATCAATACTTTTTTAAGAAAACAAGGAAAGAAAAAAATATGAAATAGCATTTTTTGCAATTATGTTTCTCTTGTGAACTTAAGACTATGAACAACAAAAGGAATAGCAAATTTTGCTATAAAGTTTTCTTATGAATAAACTTCAGTAGAGTGAGAAAATTAACTGAACACTCAGTAACTTTCCCATTCTCCCTATTAATGTTTGCTTTTCTATAAATAAGTCCTCTTGTGGTAAAATCACTTCTGCATTTTAGAAATCAGATGTCAGCATTGGGCCTTATCTGAATACTATCATATTTCCATATGTGACAAATAGAAATATTATTTATTCACTGAATAAATAGTCATGGTTAATGCATTTTGCATAGTTGTTTGTGGTTAAGAAAACAATTATCCAAATGATCAATTATTGTCTCTGAATGAGTAGATCAATAATGAACCACAGCTAGGGTATGTGATTTAACTTTAAAATACAAACTTAATTATGAAATACAATTTAACCAGGATGGCAAACTTTCTTGGCCAAGAAGAGATTAGTACCTTCTTTTGCCTTTAAAAAAATTCTTTATCCTTTAATGTAAAATTCTGAAGAATATTTTATCTTTGTTCAGCTTAAAGCATCTTCCTCTGCTAGTCTCTCAAGAAGGTGACTGATTTTAATGTATTTTATTTTTTATTTTATTTTATTTTTTTGAACTTAAAAATATTGCCTTTGAAATGGTGTCATCTGTAAAACATATGTTCTTTGTATTTTAAAATGTTACAAGGATGCAAGAAGAATAGGTGTATTTTGATACGGGAAAGCAGGTAGTTATAGACTTATTGATTCCATTTTGAATGGAAAAATGTTATTTTTCTGAGTTAAACCACATGAGAAAAAATTTTTTTAAATTATCTTGGAGACTTACAAAGGAAATATAAATACGATAACAGTGAATTTTCTTGGGGAACTGAGTGATGATTGATATATTTCTTTGCTTTAATTAATTGATTATTATATTTATAAAATGAATAAGTGAAAGCAGTTACAATGAGATGGATCATGATGTATCCCATTATTAAAAAAGTATTGAATATTTTAAAACTGAGAAAACTAAGCAATCATATGGATTTTGGAAGCCTTTAATGAACTTTCAAAATCACTATTTCAGAATTTGGAGACCAAATAAAGTATTATCTGGGTCTGCAGGAGTGAATACTTTTAGTTTTTGACAATTGTACGCAAATTTTGGAATATATGTGCATGCAAAGCCAGACTCTAAATGGATAGTAGACATTCCCCTGAGTAGCTTACTTTTTCAGATAAATTTAGAGAAATCCTGAATCTCTTCCTGAGTGGACATCAGTAAATCTGGGAATCTTTCCAAGAGTAGAGGGATTTATCCAGAGTCTGAATTTATGTTGCAGTGGAATGTCAGATAAATACTTGGGCTAAGAACTTCCGTATCAGTGGAGCATTTGCTCTCTATAGTAATATATATCTACAGTTATATGTATGCAGATATATATATATACACACACACACATATATATATAGTGAGAGTAAATGATAGAGAGAAAGAGAGAGACAACTTTATGACCTCAGATCGAAGAATAGGATTGGAATCATCTTATGTTTGTGTAATGAATACGAATGATATAAAAATAACTGATGGTGCTAATTCTTCTACAATGAAACCCTAAAATAATTAACTTTTAAATTAATTTAAAAATTAATTTATTTTAATTAATTAAAATAAATAACGTTCAAGGCAGTCAAGGAAGAAAAAATAGTCAGCTAACAAAGTAAGTAATTAAATTAGAGGGGCCAGAATGCAAAAGAAATAAGGCATACCTGATGATAGTCCCAGTGTTAGGAATGAATGAAAGTGGTAAGATATTACATGTAGAAAAAAGAAGAAAGTGCAAAGAACAAAATTTAAAAAAGCAATATTAAAGTATTACGTTTACACTTTGGTTCAAAGATACATCTCTGTTCTAATTAAAATATTACCATATATAGCATTGCTTTAATAGAACCTAATTTCACATATATATTTTTAATTTTTTCTGAACATATATATTTTTGAAATTAAAAAAAAATTTCTCAGTATCTGACAATAATAATGAAACTTAATAATACATTTGTTATATACAGAACAAAAAAATCCAACAGTCTTAAAGACTTGCCTTGCAACCAGTATATAAAATATAAACTGGTCATAGGCTGTGCTATCCATTGATCTATGTTGTTTTACATATACCATAGGAATACAAAGCTTTTGTTCTGTTGAGTAGCTGTGATATTTATACGAAAAGGAAAGTTCAGTAAATGACAAACACTTAGCTTCTTGTTGGAATTGTGTCAACTTTAAAAATAACTTGAGGGTCTGGAGTGACAGCATAGCGGGAAGGGCAATTGCCTTGTGGGCTGCTTACCCAGTTCCGATTCTCAGCATCCCATATGATCCCCTGAGTAATGCGAGGAGTTATTTACCCCAACATTGTGTTAATTTTTATGAAATTAATGACCTTTCCTATTTTCTTCTATCACGTAAGCCTGGCCTATTCATTTTTCAGAAATTAATGTAAGCGATGATTTTCAGAGATGTTTTCTTAATACCCTCACCACTTCCACTTATTAGGATTAGAATAAAGTCATCCTGATCTTAGTTATATAATTTGGAATCACTGCTAGCAGGGCTAGTTCCTGAGGGAAGCAAAATTTTTGTTCATCATGATACTGCAGTTCAATATTCGACCAAAGTAGGTGCTTAGCAAATAGCTGACTGTATAAATGAGACAAAATAAGACTGAATTTCTGTGATTAAAAAAGATCATAATGTCCAGGATCTACTGTACATATATTTTTAAAGAAAATAACGCATGTGTTTTCATTCAATTCAAATGAAACAGAAAGGACACGATTTTAATGAGTAATCAACTATTTTTTATATGCCACTTTCATTTCTCTGTGGGTAAACTTAAAAGTTTCCAAATACCTCTTATTTTCCTTCTCCTATGGAGAAAAAAATTAAAAAATTAAAAACATAAACCAACTTTATTAATAAGCTTTACATTTAGTCGGAATCACTGGTTGGAAACTTGTGATTTTCCATTCGTTGGTTAAATTCTCTGTGAATATTTCCTTTCATAATGAAACTATTTCAACTTAATGAAGTGTTAGTTACTGGAACAAAAATTATAGCCTCAAACGAATTAATAGTCCCACCAAAATCATGCATTTTGACCACAGTGCTGGTGGTGTAGAGTGAGCGAGGGAGCAAGGGAGATTTGAAACAGGCCAAAACGGGGGTGGGGGAGTGGGAGGGGGAGAAGGCTTATCATTCCTCTGAGTTGCAGTCCTGGAAAACATGAAGTGAAGATATATTTTAAAATGAAAACAAAGCTAAAGAAACATAAAGTATTGTACGATAAAAAGCCCTGAAAGCAGTTATTTGTATGCAAAAAAAATACTGGTAAGTTGATTAGCATTGACACCTATGAAGAAATTACTTAAATTTGATGAATATCATAATGTCCATAGTGTTCCAAATGAAAGGTATCATCATTCAAACCTTCGGCTAAGTGTATTGATATTTCAGAAAAATATTCGACATAGACTACCCTGCTTTTTATTAGAGTTGGTTTGTATTAATTTTTTTCCTGCCAAATGGCTTCACTTACTGATACTGATAAGCTTGAGAAAAGAAAACATATTTTGTTTCCGTATACCAATCAAAAAAATTATTTTTTTTGTGTGTAGAAAATCCTCTAATGATATGTTGGAGTTTGAAAATCAACATTAGCTAAAAGAAACATTAACAAAAATGCAAAAAAGTATAAATTAAATTAGCTTTACTGAGGTATAAAAATTGAAATTGTAGATAAAGGGAACCTAAATAGATTCATAAATATTTTATTATACTTTTGAATTATGATATTATGAAATATTTGCTTACATCTTGCTAAACAGATGAGATTATGTGAACAAAGTCAGCGTTCAAAATTGAAATAAACTTCCGGAGATTTTTAAATACTTATTTATTTTTTAATGCTTTTTGGGTCACACCCAGCGATGCTCAGGAGTCACTCCTGTCTCTGCACTCAGGAATTACTGCTGGCGGTGCTTGGGGGACCATATGGGATGCTGGGGATCAAACCTCGGTTGGCCGTGTGCAAAGCAAACGCACTAACCACTGTACTATCACTCCAGCCCCAGCTTTTTAAAGATTTGATTTTTGTTCCATTGAAAATTGAATAATATAATTTTATTTTCACATCTTTCTAAATAGAACACATATTATGATTTTATATTTAAAAGTAATAATATTGTTAATTATTAGTATTAATAAATGTTTTTGATATATTAATTTTAACTTGTATTTTAAAAAGTAGTCTCTGGTTGGTTTTTATTATCACTTTGGTTAGAGGAACACACTTGGGTCAGTCTCTTGCAAGGAAAGCCCAATTCATGTACTCTCTGACTCTCATACTTTTATTTTTAAATTTATATGTTAACCAGTGTTGGATTTTAAAAAAATTTTTATTAGTGAAACACCATGAGGTACAGTTGTAGACTTACAAATTTTTGTGCTTGGGTTTTAGTTATACAATGATCTATTACCCATGCCTCAACCAGTGCCCATTTTCCACCACCAATGATCCCAGTATTCCTTCCACCCACCCATCACACTGCCCATCCCACCCCACCTCTGTGGCAGGGTGCTGTGGTTTGCAAAAGAGACATTGAATGTCAATTATGTGCAGTATATAGTCTACTTTCAGCATTAATTTCTCATCCTGGGAGTATCCTCCCAAAACTCTTTACTTGGTAGTCCCTTCTCTGTCTAAGCTGCCTTTTCCCCTAGCATGTGCGGTTGGCCTCCAAGCCATGGAGTGAACCTCCTGGTGGTTATCTTGGCTTTTCTTGGGTGTTAGTCTCCTATTTTGTTACCTTTTATTCACCAGATGAATGCAATCTTTCTATGTCTGTCCTTCTCTTTCTGACTCATTTCACTTAGCATGACACTTTCTATGTAGTACCATTTGTATGTATATTTCATGACTTCATCTTTTCTAACAGCTGCATAGTACTCTATTGTGTAGATGTACCAAAGTTTCTTTAACCAGTCATCTGTTCTCGGGCACTCAGATTTTTTCCAGGTTTTGGCTATTGTGAACAGTGCAGCAATGAACATAGTAGTGCAGATGTCATTTCTACCGTACTCTTTTGCCTGTCCGGGATATATTCCCAGGAGTGGTATTGCTGGGTCAAATGGGAGCTGAATTTCTAATTTTTTGAGAATCATCCATACTGTTTTCCAAAAGTGCTGAACCAGTTGGCATTCCCACCAGCAGTTAAGGAGAGTGCCTTTCTCGCCACATTCACGCCAACATTGGTTGCTTTTGTTCTTTTGATTGTGGGCCAGTCTCTGTGGTGTGAGAGGATATCTCATTGTTGTTTTGATCTGTGCCTCCCTGATGATTAGTGATGTACAGCATTTTCTCATGTGCTTTTTACCCATTCGGATTTCTTCTTTGGGAAAGTTTCTGTTCATTTCATTGCCCAATTTTTAATGGGGTTAAATGTTTTCTTCTTGTGTAGTTCAACCAGTGCTTTGTAGATCCTTGATATCAACCCCTTATCGGATGGGTATTCAGTAACCTTTCCCATTCTGTAGATTGTCTTTGTATTTTGGTCACTCTATCTTTTGAGGTGCAGAAGTTTCTTAATTTAAGATAGCCCCATTTGTTTATCTCTGTTTTCACTTGGTTGTCAGTGGAGTGTAGTCTTTGAAGATACCATTAGCCTCAATATCTTGGAGGGTTTTGCCAACCTTGTCTTCAATGTACCTTATGGATTTAAGCCTGATGTTGAGATCTTTAATCTATTTTGATCTGACTTTTGTTCATGGTGTTAGGTCAAGGTCTAAGACCATTTTTTTGCATGTGGTTGACCAGTTATGCCAGCACCATTTGTTGAACAGTGGAACATTTCCCTTGTTCCATTTCACATTTCTTGCTCCCTGAACATATTTAAAGATTAGATGTTCATACATTTGGGGTTTTGTGTACAGATATTCCACCCTGTTCCATTGGTCTGCAGTCCTGCCTATTTTCCAGTAACATGTTGTTTTAATTATTACCGCTTTGTAGTAGAGTTTGAGGTTGGGAAGGGTGATGCCTCCCCACATCTTTTTCCCAAGAATTGCTTTAGCTATTTGTGGGCGTTTGTTGTTCCATTTGAATTTCAAGAGTGCTTGATCTATTTCTTTGAAGAATTTTATGGGTATCCTTATAGGGATCATGTTGAATCTGTATAATTCTTTGGGGAGTATTGCTATTTTGACGATGTTAATTCTTCCTATCCATGATCAGGGTATATGTTTCCATATCCTCATTTCCTCTTATTTCATGGAGTACTGTTTTCATTGTAGCAGTCCTTTACCTCTTTAGTTAGGTTGATTCTGAGGTATTTGATTTTCTGTGCCACAATTGGGAACGGGATTATTTTTTTCATGTCACTTTCCTCTCTCTCATTATTTGCTTATAGGAAGGCCATGGACTTTTGGGCATTAATTTTATAGCCTGCAACTTTACTGTACACACTATTGTTTCTCGGAGTTTATTGGTAGAAGATTTAGGATTCTCGAGATATAGCATCATAATCATCTGCAAATAGAGCATGATTCTTTCCTTTCCTATCTGGATGCCTTTAATGAATTTTTCTTGCCTAATCGCTATTGCAAGTACTTCCAGTACTATGTTGAACAGAAGTGGTGATAGTGGGCATCCTTGTCTTGTCCCTGATCTTAGAGGAAAGGCCCTTAGTTTTTCCCCATTGAGGATAATGCTTGCCATGGGTTTGTTGTAGATGGCTTTGACTATCTTGAGAAAAGTTCCTTCTAAACTCATTTTGGTGAGAGTTTTCATCATCAACGGGTGCTGTGTCTTGTCAAAAGCTTTCTCTGCGTCTATTGACATGATCAATGGTTTTTGTCTTTACTTTTGTTGATATGATGGATTATCTTGATTGATTTCTGAATGTTTAACCATCCTTGCATCCCCAGGATGAATCCCAATTGGTCATGGTGTATGATCTTTCTGGTGAGTTGTTGGATTCTATTTGCTAATATTTTGTTGAAGATCTTCACATCCATGTACATCAGAGATATTCTTTGTTGGTGGTGTCTTTGTTTGCTTTTGATATTAGGGAGATAAGTGCCTCATAGAAGCTGTTTGGAAGAGTTCCTGTCTTTTCAATTTCCTGGAAAAGCTTGAGGAGCACTGACAACAGGTCTTCTTTAAATGTTTGGAAGAATTCACTAGTGAGTACATCTGGGCCTGGACTTTTGTTTTTGGGAAAAACAAAAACCGCTTCAATTTCCTTGATATGAATGGGTCTATTTAGGTACCCAATTCTTCTTGGTTCAATTTTGAGAAATTATAGGAAACCAGGAATTTATCTATTTCTTCTAGGATCTCTTGTTTTGTGGCATACAGACTCTCAAAGTAGTCTTTGATGATCTTTTGAATTTCATTGGTTTCTGTTGCGATGTCTCTTTTTTCATTTCTGACTCGGTTTATTAGGGTTCTCTATCTTTGTGAGTCTTGCTAGTGGTTTATCAGTCTTGTTTATTTTCTCAAAGAAACAGCTCTTGTTTTCATTGAACTTTCGGATTTTTTTTGGGTTTCCATGTTGTTAATTTCTGCTCTAAATTTTATTATTTCTTTCCTTCGGCCAAGTTTTAGTTCCTTTTGTTGGTCTTTTTCTAAGATCTTGAGCTGTAAGGTCAGGTTATCTATGTAGGCCTTTTCTTTCTTCCTTAGGAATGCTTGCACAGCTATAAATTTTCCTCTTAACGTGGCTTTAGCTGCATCCCATAGGTTCTGGTAACTTGTGTCTTCATTCTTTTTCCAGGTATCTTTTGATTTCGTCCTTGATTTCCTTCCTGCCCCACTCGTTGTTCAACTTTGAGTTGTTTAATTTCCAGGAGTTTGATTTATTTCTTGGTGTCTTTGTTTGATTCACTTCTATCTTCAGCGCATATTGGTCTGGAAAGATCGTTGAAACTACTTGTATCTTCCTGATTCTA
Source organism: Sorex fumeus (assembly GCF_029834395.1). Lineage (NCBI taxonomy): Eukaryota > Metazoa > Chordata > Mammalia > Eulipotyphla > Soricidae > Sorex > Sorex fumeus. Next base: position 66,069,982 of record NW_026606059.1, read on the forward strand.
TTGAGGTATGTTTTGTGGCCTAGCATGTGGTCTATTTTGGAAAATTTTCTGTGTGCACTGGAAAAGAATGTGTATTCTTTCTTTGTGGGATGTAAAACCCTGTATAGGTCTATTAGCCCTCTCTCTTCTTTTTCTTCCTTCAAAGTCAATGTTTCCTTGCTGAGTTTTGTTCTTGTTGATCTATCCAGAGGTGATAAGGCAATGTTGAAGTCTCCAGCTACTATTGTGTTGCTGTCAATGTTCTCCTTAAAATCTGTAAGCAGTTGTTTTAAGTATTTAGCTGGTCCCTCATTAGGTGCGTATACATTTAAGAGTGTGATTTCTTCCTGTTGTATGTATCCCTTTATAAATAGAAAATGGACTTTGCTGTCCCTTCTAATCTTTTTCAACCTGAAATTTATGTTGTTGGATACTAGTATGGCCTCCCCAGCCTTTTTGAGGGAGCTGTTTGCTTGCAGGATTGTTTTCCATCCTTTGACTTTGAGTCTGTGTTTGTTTTGACTGTTCACATGAGTTTCTTGTAGACGGCAGAATATTGGTTTCAGTTTCTGGATCCATTTTGCCACTCTGTGTCTCTTGATTGGTGCATTTAGACCATTGATATTGAGAGAGATTATTGTCATGGGGTTTTGTGCCATCTTTCTGTAGGGGTTGGTTGTGCTTATAGTGTTTTTCTCCTTATCTTAAATGAGCCCCTTTAATCCTTCTTTTAGGTATGGTTTTGAGTCTATGAAATTCCTGAGCTGTTGTTTATCTATAAAATGGTGTATCGTTCCATCGATTTTGAATGAGAGTTTAGCTGGATAAAGTATTCTTGGTGAAGCATTCATTTCATTGATTTTTTTCACTATATCCCACCATTGTTTTTGAGCTTGGAGGGTTTCCTCTGATAGGTCTGCTGTAAATCTAAGGCATGCACCTTTTATGTGATTTCCTTCTTTGACCTTTGTGCTTGCAGTATTGTATCTCTAACCATAGTATCCATTATTCTGACTACGATATGCCTTGGAGTGTTTTTGTTAGGGTCTCTTTTAGCTGGCACCCGTCTTGCTCCTTGGACCTGGATGTCTGCATTCTTTACCTCTGGGAACTTTTCAGCAATGATTTCTTTCACTGTGTCTTTTTCATTGGGGTTGCCTCCCTGTCCTTCTGGTACTCTGATGATTCTAATGTTGTTTCTCTTGGTGTCATCCCCTAGATCTCTGATTCACCTTAGAGCTATATTAAGGTCTTTTCCCACTGTTTGTTGTTCCCTATGCAATTTCTGTTGCTCATCTTCAAGCTCACTGATCCTGTCTTCGGCTGTAATCATTTTACTGTTGAGGGCACCCAGTGAGTTTTAATTTCATCTACCAAATCCTTTATTTGTGACATTTCTTTTTGTAACTTTCTTATTTCTGCTCTCATCTCTTCCTGTATTTTCTTGGCTATCCATTCCACTGTTTCTTTCATTTCTTCCTTTAATTTTCTGGACATCTCCTCCATTGATTCTTTGAATTCCTTGAATATCCTCAGCATTTATTCACGAAATTCTTTATTGGAGAGCTCATATTTGTGGGTAGCCCCTGTTGAGGATTCGGGACTCTTTTCTTCATCCTCTCCTTGTAGTGGATATTCGCTGTTTCTTCATGCTGTTGTGGTTATATAGAGGGAAAACCTTGAAGTTCACTAACACTGTTCCCTTATTGTGGGAAAAGATTCTGAATAAGGTGGTCGATGGTGGCCACCCTTCTCCATTTCTAGAATGTGTTCTTCCTCTCAGACATTATTCTGTGGTTTGTAATAGGCAATGAGTGAAGCATTGGAGGAGGTGCTCTTTTATATTGGGCTTGTACAGCTACTGGAGTACACTGATCTTTTGTTGGAATGAGAGTAGGCTGGTGGATTATTGTCCTATTGTGTTTGAGGCAGCCAGGGCGTTTTCCACAGAATTAGGTGATGAAAGTTGGGATATATATGAGTTGAGAGTGCTAGGAGTGGGAAGTATAACTGCAGCTGCTCACGGAAAGTCACGCCCATTTGAGGAGGCCACGCCCCTACAGTGAAGGCCACCCCCAGCCAGTCCAGATGCTAGTCCACAGACCTGTTGGGGAGGAGGGGGCAGCAGCTAGTTGGGCTGGTGCTTGCTGCATAATTGGAGGCAGGTTCCCCAGGCCGGAGCCCAGCAGTGACTTTCAGGGTCATGGGTTTAGGTGGGGAGGGAGCGCCAAGCAGATACAAACCTGGGGGAGTGGCGACTAGTTAGGCTGGCGCTCGCTGCTGAAGTCAGTATTGGAATTTTTAAAGAAATTATTTCTACTATGGACTGAACATGATTGCCACTCAATGCCTCTTTTGCAGACCACAACACCCAAAAGGAGAGAGAGAACAAAGGGGAATGCCCTGCCACAGAGGCAGGGTGGGAGGGGGGGTGGGGGGAAATGGGCACTGGTGGAGGGATGGGTATTTGATCATTGTATGACCGAAACCCAAGCACAAAGATTTGTAAATCTACAACTGTACCTCATGGTGCTTCACTAATAAAAAAAAATAAAAAAAAAGAAATTATTTCTAAGCTTATTTTGCATTGAAATATTAGTTTACTTCTTCTATTCCACATTTCTATTTTTTCTCTATTCTACAACACTTTCCCTAAGTATAATAGTTTAATTCTTTTGCCACTCTTTTGTGAGTTTATTAGATGAACATGTCTTGCAATTTATCTTTATTTTTAAAATTTTTCTGTTTTATTTGTTGCATGTGGTCATCTGCAACATTTTTATTAAAAGCTATGGAATTATAGATAGTATATATAAAGGGACAAATGTTATACTTTTAAAAAAATAATCATATGTATCAATTTGTTCGGATAGAGTGCCAATTATACTATCCTTCCAATATATTTATTAATAAAACTCTTTTTTACTGTTAAAAAGTCCTAACTTGAGTAATAAATACCATTACTTAATTTTTTTTAAATGTCCATAGTTTTGCATGTAGTATCATATGGTAAATTGTTAATTGATATATTCCATTTCTGTATCCATTTCCTTATTTTATTATTTTTGGACAAGGGGGCATATCTGGCTGTACTCAGGACTCACTCTTAGATCTGCGTTTTTGGATCACTCATTCCTCGTGAATCTTTGGTAACTATATGCAGTGCCTGGGATCAAACTTGGGTGGATACTAGCAAGGCACATACCTTAACCCTGGGCTAGTCTCCCTCCCATTTCTGTCTAGATTTATTTATTTTTCAACTGTGTAATTCCCTTCAGTGCTCACAATCTACTGGTAAGGAGGCTGGTCAGACTTTCAAGACGTCAGCTTACTGTGGCATGGTCATACTGTGAGAGGCCCACAGGGAAGGACTATCATAAATCCATTATTGTGCTCTGTGCATTTCTATTTATAACAGAAAAAGATGCTTTGATTTTACATTATGCAATTTGTTTGCCTTGCTATAGAACAGAAAAATATTGTCTAGTTAATAGTGGTTCCACATTTTTCTATCCACCCTTTGAAATGCTACTTGAGTTAGTAGTTTTCACTGTGGTTGACCTCTTCCGGTAGATGGAGGCCATTATACATAGGAGAGACATTTCTAAAAGAGAGGATTAATGGATACCTTGTACAATCAATGTCCATCTGCCATTGATACTGATCACCTAATCATACAAGCTACTCAAAGTATTTCTCTAGTTCTTGAAACTTAAATTCATAGCTATTGTTTTATCACTCCATTTATTGGAGAGAATACAGTATCAACAGAGTTAATAGTAGCGTAAACAGAGTGTTACAATATGAATTACTTTCTGCTGGAGGGGAATAAATTCAGTATATGTTCTAATTTAGTATAATCACAATTGAATAATAAAATTATAAGTAAAACAACAAATTAAAGAAAATATTCTAGTTATGTGCTTTCTACACCTAAAATCTGAGTGAGAAAGTAAAAGAGTAAGATGATTAGCAAGGTTAGGTTGGAAATGAAGACCTTACACTTGCTCTGAAGGTTAGACCACATGAATCCTATAAATTCCATTAAGCAGAGTCTCAAAAGGACATATACTATATGTCCTTTAGGCAATGTCTTCTAGACACTGAAGAAGTACTTGCCAAAGATAAAAATTTTTGTGTGTTAAAATAAAAAAGAAAAAGTAGATCTTTTTCTTTCAAAGCAGTTCCCATCTCCTGTATGTCCCTCTGCCAAGAAAAAGTTCTAGCCTTTGGAGATTCTACCTTATTTAAAACTTTGGCAAGAATTACTGTAAAAAGGATTGAGTAGGTGTTCTTTTGGAAATGATAACTGTGCTAGACATCAGAGGTCAGCTTTCTGTCTATTGAAAATGTTCTGAGATTCTAAATATCAAGAAGCATGTAACAGAGAAGAGTAAAAGAATTTAAGAGACTGGGTGGGGAAAAGGCCTGTGGAATTCAAAGAATACCATTCTTTTTCCCCAATGGCAGGGTAAGACTTGATAGGAAGTCATAAATAGTCTTCAGGCAGGTAAAAATGCTGAGATCTAACATTAACTTCAGAACGAAGTTGTTTTATCCTATCATTTGAGTACACCGATCTATAAATCACATTCTTCTTGGAAAAAAAAATGTTTCCGCATACGTTCCTGACTAGAGTTTTCCGTTTTATTTTTTTCTTATATAGTATTTCACCGGAGTTTTCATATTCTGCTTTTTATTACAATGTGAATTTTAATGAATAGTTGTTCAAATAATGGATATTGGCTTTTCAGATGACATTATGGATAAAAAAAATCTGTGATTTCCCAAAGATCTAGATCTTCATAAATAAATATATATATATATACATGTATGTGTGTGAAATAGCACCTAGTATTTAATATAAATTAACATACTATGTATTATCATATATTATAAATATACTTATAGACGTATGCATACATACATATCAACATATAAAATGGTGTAATTTATGTTAAAGTGGAACTGAAGAATTGAGAGATCAAAAGAGACCAAAATTCCTACTGGGAACCACTCTCTCCTCAGCTCACCATCTCCCAGGGACGGTTGAGGGGCATCTTGTTTGAATATAAAGATTTCTACAAAGCATATTTAAAAAAAACATGTTGGTGGATTCGTCATCCTATAACTCTTTTGGTCTAAAAATTCTATTATGTTCATTTGATCACTTGACTTCCCGTTAATCGTCGATTTGCTCGAGCAGGCACCACTAACGTCTCCATTTATCCCTGTTGCGTGCTAGTGTAGCCCAAAGGCATCTGTTCGTTCTAGGAACACGAAGAGCATCAAATCGATCGTTCATGATCTTGATGAAGAAGTCTGAACATTTGGTAGGTGGGCGGCCACGTGGTCTTTTGACGTCCCGTGGAATCCTGTTGGTAATGGCTCAAGTCCAGTGGTCATCTCTAAATCTCATTACGTGTCCAGCCCATCTGATTTTTGACGCGTTGGCAAACGAGATAGCGTCCCTGATTCTTGATCATCGACAGAGGTTGGAACTCTGGATTCTTTCTCTCATTTGAGCGAAACGTGATACTCCAAGCATAGCTATTTCAATTCTTCTTTGGGAGACCCGGATAACGTTCTCATCCTGTTTGCGTAGGGCCCAGGTCTCTGAGGCGTATGTTAATGCAGGAAGAACAGTGGAATCAAAGGGATATGCCCGGAGCCAGAGGTTCTTCGTCCTCTTAGCTATTTCTTCAGTGCTCTTGAAGGTGTTCCAAGCTGCTCTCTTCCTCCTGCGCAACTCAGGTGCTGGGTCATTCATCATGTTGACTTCTCCTCAACCTAGGTACACATAACTGTTGCATTAGGAGATGGTCGTTCCGTTGAGAATGGAGCGTCAGGAACGAGGCTGTTTCTCATGAACATTGTCTTCATAAGGTTCAGCTATATTATGTTATGAATTATATTATGAAGCTAGAAATAATTCTAACAAAGATTATTTCTATTTTTGGTAGTTAATGTAATTATGATATTATTACATTTGTTTAAAAATGTTTGCTTCTAAAGGTTTATTCACACATATAAAATAATTACAAAGCATATTTTTTTAAATATGCAATGACAGCTAATGGTTGGCAGAATATTGCTTCTCTACTTTTAAAAAATTTCATCAGTGGAAAAACAGACATTACTCTGTTTTTAGGTTGTTGATAGATACCTGGATATATACTCCATTCCCTAGCTTCCTGAAAGGTTGTAGGTGGTCACATGACTGATTTCTTCCTTCATTGACTTTTCTATAATGTGTGATTCAGTATCCTAACCAGTATAAAAGCAAAACTATTTTGCATAATAATAAAACTTCAAGAGAATATAGTTCTAGCAGAAAAAAAAAGATAGACAAATGTCTAAAGATCATCTGATATCATTATAAGATGGAAATGAGGAAAGAATAGCATTTTTGGCCATTCAAGAAAAGAGTAAGTACTGAAAATAATTTGGGTTAAACTTTGACAAATCTTAATGATAACTATGCATCTAAGAGCAAGAAAGGATTTGTCGAAAGTATTTGAAAATATGAGCTTTTGAGAGAAATGAAGGGTGGTATCATATAAAATTTGACTCACTTCTTTCAGTTTGCTGAGTTACATGGCACTAAATTTTATTCAGTCTGGTAAAGGTGACATAAAAGCATAAGTTGAATGTTCAGTAGATGAGTTGAAAATAATCCTAGTAAAAGTAATGGCTATCTCTCACGATTAATATAATTATTATTTTATTACACTTATTTAAAAACTGAATGTACTTTTCATTTGTACATGTCCTATGAATATTAGACTTCATTGAGGCACATAGCTGCTTTCTAGGGAACGTTCACTTATCTTTGACCTCTGGTTGAGTCTCTGTCATTTATTTCTACATGTAGAAACACTCCCGTATGTTGATACTGAAAGCTTCTCAGAGGCTAAATGGAGCTAATTTTCTGTCTGTTGATCCAAATACCAAAGATTATTCTGGTCTGCGTAGCATTTGCATATTTTAATAATGATATAAAATTTTACCAATCAACCCACTCCATTCCTGTAATTCTTGCTACCATAAATATAACTCCATATATATCATACATACACACACATATAAACATAAATTTATATATCCACACACATTTTAATTACTTTTAAGAAATTAAGGTCAGCTAAGGTAATTTATTGGCAACCTTAAAATTTTGTATTTTGTGAGATGTTAAAAATTAGGCAAATTAAAAATAATTGATTCAAACTAATTTGAACTTGTTCTTAAAATATAATGCTGGAGGGAACTAGTGAAATTCTTAATGTTTTTCTCTAAAATCTGTTGTCTTTAATTTCTTGCATCCCCTGGCTATCACTTCAATATGTTTGTTCAGTTACTTAGGGACAAAATGTAAACACTTTAAATACCATTTGAGAAAATTGTCTGTGCAGAAGTATAAAAGGCAAAGGCCCCGAGACTGGTTTGACTGAATTCTGAATGGGTCATCAATATGATGCCATTGTGGTAATAAGCTTACCTGATTTAATATAGAGAAAAAAATACAATAGACAAAAAGTGTGTGGAATAATCTTTTAATTTTATTTTTCTACTTCTAAAATGATGTGAAAGACTGGAAAATTGCAAGATATATCAAGAATGAGAAGGATCACATAATTTAATTATGAACAGGACTGCTTAAGGGGTGTCTGAAGGGTGTTTTAATTCTAGTCTACATCTGTACTTGTATGTTAAATAGAAGTTTGTAAAACAATTATTCTCTATAATTCTGGACAACAAAATATAATAAATTGCAGTAAAAATAAAGAAAGAAAAATTAGAATTAGCCTCGAGGAAGAAATTTTTAATGTGAAGGTGATGGAATTCGGTATCAAGGGATATTGCAGATGTTGCAATTACATTTATTAGCCATTCAATAAATCTTTCCCTTCTCTCCCATCTCTTTCCTCTCTGGGAAACTGGCTATTTTTTCTGAATGTTTCAGATATCCACTCATCTGAAGAACTGAACCAGATGATCTTTTCAAATTCCATTCTCTTCTTTATCTTCTTCATCTTTGCTCTCTGCAATTTCTGTGCTTTTGTAGAAGTGCTTAGCTCTTTGGATTGAAATAAACACAAACTGGAATGATAAGCCTTCTTCCATGAAGAGGTTGAGACAAGTTGGCAGCTTTTTTACTGGAATTTTCTTAAGCCCTCACTAGTATGGTGGCAAATAATTTAAGTCCTGAGATTGAAACTTAAATGAAATGGTCAGTCAAATTGAGCAGTAATATAACATTGTGAATATACTTCCATTGTCCTACCATGAAAGAAATTTCTATCATTAGCCCCACTCCTGAGTTATTTTACAGAAATAGGTTTCTTAGATAAATTTATTTGTTAAATTTATTTACTGTTTTTACCTACTCTTAAATGTGCACAATACTCACAAAATATCTGAAATATTCTTTCTTTAGCAAATGCTTGCTAAAATCAAGGGTCTAGATAAGAGGGTCTCTGTCTGCAGTCAAATGCTTCCCTACTAAGGTATCTCTATCCCTAGCCTTCAAAGTTTACCCTGGAGCATCTAATTTAAAGACACAATCTGAATATGAAAATGCTAGTTCACGTCTCTTGAATAAACAAATTGATTTTTAAATGTGTATTTATGACTACCCACTGTAAGGGATAGCACAGCAGATAGGGCATTTGCCTTGCACGTGGCCAACCCGGCCGACTCAGGTTTGATTCCTCTGCCCCTCTCTGAGAGCCAGGCAAGCTACCAAGAGTATTTTGCCTGCAGAGCAAAGCCTGCAAGCTACCCATGATGTATTCTATATGCCAAACACAGTAACTAGTGTCACAATAGAGATGTTACTGGGCCCGCTTGAGCAAAATTGATGAATAACGGGAGGACAGTGACAGTGACAATTATGACTATCAGAAAGATTTTACCATTTCAACAATTTTGAAGCACACTGTATCACTGTTATCCCACTGTTCATCAATTTACTTGAGTGGGCCCCTGTGATGTCTACATTTGTCCCAGCCCTGAGATTTTAGCAGCCTCTCCTTACTTGTCTTTCCCTATGCTGCCGTATTGGAGACTCTTTCAGGGTCAGGGGAATGAGACCCGTTATTGTTATTATTTTTGGCATATCGAATATGCCACAGGTAACTTGCTAGGCTCTGCCCTTGTGGGTGGGATACTCTCAGTAGCTTGCAGGATCTCCGATTTGTTACCAGTGTCTAAACCCCATCAAATATGGTGTGGTAATTATGGAAAATGGGTAGGGAATGTCTTATAATGTGTCCAGGAATATGTTCACTCATATGTGAGGCTCAGCCTGACCATACGGAAAGTGACTTGGAGTGTGGTGGCGATTGGGTAATGGAGGTCAGCTGCTGGGGCTGGGTCCCTTGGGGCGGGGAGGACTCTCACCCACCCCCCTCTGGGGCACTCCAAGTGAAAACAGCCCGGTGCGGAGTCCAGTGGCATGGGTATGAGGGCCTCATTTTATGCTCCCTTCAAAGAGAAGCAGCCATGAGTTCTGGATTTTATGGTTTCAACAATTTTGAAGTACAAAGCAAGTTAAATACAAAGGACACAATAAAGAAATCCAGAGAAGGATGTTTTTCATGGAATGTTTTTCTTAGTGAAAGATTTGTTAGCCTCAGGTAAGCTGTATTTGATGATGTGAATTCGTTCATATTTTTTTCCCTACAAGAAGGTAAAAGCAGAGTTAGATATAGATAGTAAATTTGTAAGATTAAAGAACTGAATTGTGTTTTCTTCTACTTTTAGCAGGCATAAGTGGAAACAAAACATTAGAACATCTAAATGGAATAAAAGCAAGTGACAGAATTATAGCATATGACAACATTTAGTTCCTGTTTTTTCAGGGGCATGTTACTCACATCAAGACATGGATATGGCATAGTAATGTCTGTAATATGAGGACAAAATAAAATTTGTGAGGTTTTTCTAGGTTGTGGACCTTAGAAGGCTTGGTGACTCTGCTCTGTATAGTTTGAAAAAGGAAAGCTAAATATATTGTTCAAAGTTCTCAGGCAATTTCAGAATTTGAGACTATTGATTCTCAATTTATTTTCTTCTTGGCTATTATTGTGCATTGTACTGCATAGTCTCAGAGTTTCAGCAAACTTGTTCCATTGTGGTTTTTGCAGCTTTGGGATTCTGCCTCATTTAGTTTCTTCTACATCTCTTGCCCCCAACATTTTCCTGTCCTGTATTGATTCTTGCCAGACTTTGGACATGAAATAAATTACTTGGATGTCTCTTTGGGTTTTGCTTAATATTCTAGGTTGAGCACTTAAAATAAAAGTTTGCTTTATAGATCTTGAGTTGGCACTGCCATTTCTGGAGTCCTCTGGAATCTAAAGAGGAAAACTTCATTCCCCTTTTGCACTTTAGGTTGTTATGGTTCTACGCTTTGTCATCACCATTAGAACCGTAAGAGAGAGGGTGTAACTAATGGTGACATTCCCCAAGCTGTTTTTTCCTACAAATATTCTCTCTAGGTTATTTTGCAGCTTAATATATTTTTCCACTAACAGAGAATATAAATATGGATTTATAACCACTCAAAAATAATTTTCAACACTAGCTTTCTGATCCTGGATCACTTTTCTTCTTCCCTCCCTCCTTTTTTCTTTCAGTGTCTAACTTGAGATATTAGTATGAGGAATTTACTGACCAGTCCTTTCTTTCACTGCAGAATTTTTCTCTCCAATCCTACCTATTTTTGGTGTTGCTTTGGGGCCACAACCCAACAGTGCTCAGGGGTTACTCCTGGTTCTTTGCTCAGGGATAACTCCTTGCAAGACTCAGGAAACCATAATGAGGTGCTGGAGATCAAACCCAGGCATTCCTGTCACATGCAAAGCAAGTGTTCTATTCACGGTATTACCTCTCCAGCCCCAAGATTTTTATCATCTTTTTTAAAAAAAATTTAATTTTGTTTTTATAAAGTTGTTCACATTGATTTATTACATTACCAATTCCACCATCATTATACCTTCCCACCACCACTATGTACAATTTTCCCACCATCACCCAAGCTTTCCCCAAGAGCAGACCATAAATAATGTATTTTGTATTGTTTATTATGAATAATTTGCTAAAAATGGTCAAAACAGCTTTCTTTGAAGAAGTGTGTGAAAATTGTTTTATCTCACCCAGGAACCTTTAAGACATTATATGAGATTACTAACATGTTATTACAGGTTAATCCTTGTGTGTTAATATTTTCTTAATCAAGACTGGTTGCCTCGTACTTTATAGTCCATCAAATTGGTGTGCTACTCCTGGTATATCAGTGGTATAGAGTTTAAGATATAGCTCAGGAATTGTAAAATTTTGAATGGGATGATACAGCTGGGGTTAAATTTTTAACTGGGTGGTGATTTTGGGTTATGGAAGCATCTCTAAAGCAAATTGCTGTCTTTGGAGATTTATTTTTGAGTCTTTTGATAATGGCTGGCTAATGAGCTTATATGGCACCAGAGGCAGGTATGGGTGTGACTTCTGGATCCCAGAAGAACAGGGAGATGGGGAGAAGTAGCCCATCCATGACTCCGTGAAAGGCTGGAGATGTCGGTCACAATCCTGCATACCTGAATTTTTCAACTGATTCATTCCTGGATGAGAATCATCCCGAGCCTGTGAAGTTCAGCTGTGGTCATGGTGGTGATTAGAGTGTGAAGGGTTTGACTGCTAGGGCTCTGTTTGGGTGGGTTGAGGGCTCACCTGTCGCCCTCTGGAGTGCCCCAAATATGAGAGTCAGCCTGGTGAAGGGTCTGGAGGCATCTCTCAATTTTTTTTATCACCTTTAACACATAAAATATATGTGTCCTTCCTGGACTTGATGGCCTTTGGAGCTTTTTTCCTGCTCTAACCTGATCTGTAAGAACTTGATTGCTGAGGTGTTAATGTCCTAGAATCCCATATCCACTCAATTTCAGTTGTATTTGGTTAAATTTTGTTAGCAATACTGACTAAAATGGAAGATTAGGAAAATCACAGAAATCTATTGACTTCGCTGCCCTAGACTTCTATACCTAATGGAGTCTGTTTCCTTGTTGAATCCAGTTGGTTGATTTTGCCATTATGTTTTAAATTAGGTGTTCCTAACTCCTTTGTGTTTTCAGTGATGGAATGATTTTTTCCCTCTTGTTTTATTATTATACCATATTATTATTTATTTGGCTCTTGATTCCCATTTACTTCTACACATACTTTGATTAATTTTTTATATTATACTTAATATGATTTTCAGTTTTTCTAATTAGACTGAGTGGTACACTGTATAAAACATTTTGTTGTGCTTATTTTTTCCCTGTCTGCCACATTCTACTGCTTCACTGATTTCCTGAGAGAACAGATTTTACTTCATGTGGAATCTTGTATCTAATGTTCCTGACATATTAGGAGGACATTATTTGTGGATGTACTTTAATGCAGGTTTTAGTGCTCTACAACATACACAATTTATACAACTTATAAATTTTTAGCGCGCGTGCAGAATCTAAACGATGGACATGGGAGTCTCCCGGTGGACGATTCCACAACGAAATAGACCACATCATATTCAATCGACGGTTTTGCCCGACTGATGTTGCTGTTGTCCCAAAATTTCGAACGGGATCGGACCACCGTCTCCTTCGTGCAAAATTCTACTTCACAGAGTGGGGAGAAAGGGCTGTAAAGTTCAAAAAGAGAACTCCCAGAATGACCACCAACTGGGAACTCTTTGGTACTATTGCGGCAACATGGGAAGATGCCATTGTTGACAACATTGACGAGGAATATGATCGACTGGTTCAGCACCTCCATGAATGTGCGAGGAACGCCAAGAGAGAGATAGCCACAAAAAATCGCCTATCTTCGAAAACTCTTGAGCTAATTCGCCAGCGTGGTTTGGCGCATGTCTCAGGCAACTGCAAGCTAAAGTCCGAGCTTGCAAAGCAGTGCAGAGATGCGATCAAGGAAGACCTCAAAGAGAGAAGAGCAGAAGTACTGATAGATGCGGCAGAAGCCAGGAAAAGTATTCGTAACGTCCGCCTGTCCTTCGCCAACTACAAGACCAAGATGACTGCCCTCCGATGTCCTGATGGATATATCACATCCTCCAGAACCGCAATGGAGAAGATTATCCATGACTTCTGCTCAAATCTCTTCGATAGCCATGTCCACTTGCCGATATACCAAATTCCACAGGATGGATATGTCGTTCCCAACATTCTCCCTTCTGAAATCCGACATGCCATTTCGTTGGTAAAGAAACGAACAGTACCTGACCCAGACAAGGTCAGACCTGAACACCTGAAGAACCTGCCATTGGTACTCATCAATACACTGGTTCAGCTCTTCACTCGCTACCTGTCTGAATGCAAGGTTCTGTCCCAATGGAAAACCAGCAGGACTGTACTACTGTTCAAGAAGGGAGATATCCATGACATTGGCAACTATCGCCCGATCTGCCTATTGTCTGTCATCTACAAGTTGCTCACTCGAGTCATCCTAAATAGGATTGGCAGAACACTAGATGAAGGACAACCATGTGAGCAAGCCGGGTTCCGCAAAGGATTCAGCACCATCGACCATATCCACACGATAACCAAGCTCATTGAGGTTTCTCGGGAGTTCAAGATGCCGCTCTGTTTAACGTTCATTGATTTAAAGAAGGCCTTTGATTCTGTTGAGACAGAAGTCGTCATTGAAGCCCTAGCCAATCAGGGCATTCAAGCCCAATACATCAGGATCCTCCGTGAGCTGTATTGCGGATTCACTACCAGGATCTCACCATTTACAAAGAAGTGATCGTTGATGTCAAGAGAGCGGTGCGGCAGGGTGATACCATTTCACCAAAACTCTTCAGTGCCACCCTCGAGAACATCATGCGACGACTGGAATGGGAAGGAATGGGAGTGAAGATAGATGGTTGACAACTACACCACCTCCGCTTTGCTGATGACATTGTTTTAATAACACCAAACATCAGCCAAGTGGCACAAATGCTGGCCGACTTTGACCGTGAGTGTGGAAAGGTAGGACTACAGCTGAATCTTACGAAGACAATGTTTATGAGAAACAGCCTCATTCCTGATGCCCCATTCGCTCTCAACGGAATGACCATCTCCGAATGCAACAGCTATGTGTACCTAGGTCGAGAAGTCAACATGACAAATGACCTGGCCCCCAAGCTGCGCAGGAGGAAGAGAGCGGCTTGGAACGCCTTCAAGAACGTCGAAGAAATAGCTAAGAGAACGAAGAACCTCCGGCTCCTTGCACATCTCTTTGATTCCACTGTTCTTCCTGCATTAATATATGCCTCAGAGACCTGGGCCCTAAGCAAACAAGATGAGAAAGCCATTCAAGTCTCGCAAAGAAGAATAGAAAGAGCTATGCTTGGAATATCATGTTTCACTCAAATGAGAGAAAGAATCCGGAGTTCTGACATTCGTCGACGATCAAGAATCAGGAACGCTGTCTCATTTGCCAAGGTGTCGAAAATCAGATGGGCTGGTCACGTAATGAGATTTAAAGACGACCGCTGGACTAGAGCTGTTACTGACTGGATTCCACGGGTTGTCAAAAGACCGCGTGGCCGCCCACCTACCAGATGGTCAGACTTCTTCGTCAAGATCATGAACGATCGGTTTGAGGCCCTTCATGTTCCCAGAGCGAACAGATGCCATTGGGCTACACTAGCACGCGACAGGGACAAATGTAGACGTTACTGGCGCCCGCTTGAGCAAATCGATGACTAACGGGAAGTTAAGTGATTAAGTGATAATTTTTTAGTGCAACAAATTATGGTTGTATTATATTTTATAATCAATATTTTCTTGCCATGATTCCCAGTGGTTCCCAAACTCATTGACTGCCACTGTGTATTGTTCAGTCCCCCCCAGAGCAGGGTTGGTATTGCCCACTTTGGGAAATACTGAAGATCTTCAATGACTTTTATAACTGTTCACTCTATGGTTATAAGTAAACTGATTTATAGCCAGGAAAAGAAAGAGAAATGGCAAAAGAAGTTTATTTTATTAGCATAACTATATTTTTAGGCTTTTTTGAATAATTCTGGAGACTGATCATTATCTGATGCTTCTTTTTTAGAGGTTATAAATCATTTTTGTACTGGAAAAACCAAATCTGACAATTTTGTGTGATCGTGATTATGTAGTAAAGCATGAGAAACCAACTATTATTTGAATAGCTCTAAAGAATTATCATTCCTTATGGAGTGCCTCAAGCTTTTGCATCAACAACAATGGAGAAAGAAAGTGAGATTTTCAGTTTCTTTAGTTTCTCATAGATTCCCAGAAATTCCTACAATGTTGCTAGCAAAATGAGCCACTTGATAGATATTTGCATTTTGACACATTTATCTGCTGAAGACCTCTATCAAGCAGAACAAAGCACTGGGATGCCTATTGGAACATTTCACTACTCCCTCCACATTGCTTTTTGTATTTGGCCTAAGAAAGGTAGGAGAAAGCATGATAAAGTTTTGCATGTAGGGAGTTTATGGATGAGCCAAAACTTTATTGGGTGATTACTGAGCAC
The DNA here is from genome assembly GCF_029834395.1 of Sorex fumeus. Taxonomy (NCBI): domain Eukaryota; kingdom Metazoa; phylum Chordata; class Mammalia; order Eulipotyphla; family Soricidae; genus Sorex; species Sorex fumeus. The sequence continues at coordinate 66,085,516 of NW_026606059.1, forward strand.
AGAGAGAGGAGTAAGTCCTGAACACAGCTGGGTGTGTTCACCAAACCAACAAAACCAAACAAAAAACCAGCTTTAAAGAATAGTGAAACTATTTACACTTGAGAACGAAATTGAGAATAAAACCTATTAATGTTCCCTACTATGAGACAACTGTCACTGATATCCCTAAGGACATGTGTGTGTGCAGACACATTATTTTTTTTGCATAAAAGAAAGTTTACTAAGATAGGCTTCTCTGGAACTACTCTTTGAAGTAAATGTACCTAAGCATATTACGTATATGAACAAGAATTTCATTTTCTTGTGCAAAAGGAGTTCTGGGAATTCCCAAATGCCTGGTAAACCAGCAGAAAGTTGTTGTGGGCTGATGAGTATGTAAGTGCCTCAGCCAAGGTCCAGTCAGAAAACAGAAAACACTAAGTGCTTTAAACATCAGGAATTGAACGTAAGGAATTGGTTACACAAAGTGTTGAGAGGACTGAGGAAGTAAAAAGAGTAACTGAGGTAATTCAGAGATAAATAATGACAGGAAATAGCTTCAAGTAGTGGAGGAACAGACAGGAGCACCCAGGCCAAGGCAGACAGTTCACTCAGACTGTGGAGTGCAGCAAAGGTTGTGTTTTCTTGAGGAAGACCTCCTTTTTCCAGAGCTTTGCTGCTAGAAATAGTAAGACAGAAAAGAAAAAAAAAAGAGGGAAAGTGAGAGAGAAAAAACAAATGCCTACATAATGTCCGTGGCTTAGCTGTCTGCCAAGCTGTATTAATCCAGACCAGTGTAACTCAGGTGTCATTTCTCTACATTCTGTAGATTTTGACTACGAAATCTCAGTTCTGGCATTATTGAGAAGAAAGGGCAAGGATGGGCCTCTAGCTGAGAGTCATCCTCAGAAAGCAGAGCCACAAATTCAAACAAACCGGAGAATACTTGGGAGGAGAACTCTGGGAGTTGCCTAAGACATTGAAGAGAAATTAGAAGACCTTACTTTGCTTTTGCATTCGACGAGATCTGAATGTTCAGGCGGTAAGTATGCATAAAAGAAAGGTTAGAGTAAAGACTTGACTCATGAGAGCACCCTAAAGTGATAGCTATTATGTTTGTTTAAAGCATTTAAAAAAATATTTGCATTTCTCATAGTTATTTTTTTCAAAATGAAAACAACCATATTCTTTTGCCATTCTCCATCCTTTAATTTAAAGAAAAGTAATTTAATATGCTTTTTTTTACTCTTTTACTTAACATGTTTTCCTTATGCAAAACCAAGGGATGACTTAATTCTTCACCCCCCTTCCCCCCTCCCCCCCACAGTTTTGCAGACTCTCCATGATGACTGATATTCTTATTTACTTATAGGAGACCAGGAAAGCCACATGTAGTATCGCAATCTCAAAGTACACAAAATGCTCTAGTCTGCAAAGACTTGATTGTTGGAGGGGGGGTGGAGCTTAGATGAAAAGTGTGAGGGGTAACCGCAAACAGCAGCAAAATATTAAATTGTGTTTGTTTTCTTCCTTTCTTACATACCCTTAATCTCTTGACATCCACCATCATAATTAAGAGTACCATAAGTACCACTTTGCCTAGTTGGGCACATCAATTTGCAATTACAGCAAAGCACGTGGAAACTTGATACCCATTGCCCTTTGCTTCTATTTTTACATTCTCTCTTATGTGTGTAAGGGGATAGTTTGTTTCATTGTTAAAGATGGATGGCAACAGAAAGGGTGAACTCCAAGCCAAGAACAAAGTAGCTGGAGAAGAAGCCAAATGAGTCTCACATCTGAAACAGAAGAACTGTGGGAAGGACTTTGTTTGAAGTGTTGGTGTGGACCTGGCACTTGATGTACCCAGCAGCATGGACAGATCTACAGAGCACTAGGGCCAGTCAGTGCTCTGGTCACGTTTGGAGTGACAGAGCAAAGGAAGATGGCAAATACTGGGTCCTCTTTCGGGACTCTTCAAAGCGTGGTATTCCTGATATCCCATGGTGTCTTTTGGTATCTGGACAAAGGGAGTGTAAAATAATGTCTGTGATTGTTTTCTCTCTTTGAGAATTCATGCCTGACTCCATCCATCGGGCTGGTTCTGAGACATGAATGGTAGAGAGTACTGCTATCTATACTAATCAAAATGTAGGTTCACCCTCCTAGATAATGTCCAAGTAGCTCTGTGCTTAATAATGTGTACATAGGATTTTTCTATCTTCTAAGATATTCCCACATTTCCCATTCATATAAAATTTAAGTGTTTCCCTTTCTTTAGTCCTACAGACATGAGAAACAGTTCATAAATCTAGAGTAAAAGGACAAGAAAGTTAACAAAGTCATCACGTACTTGCCTTACACATAGCCAAAATGGGTTCAGTCCTAATTACACATATGAACCCCCTTAATCCCTGAGGCCATTCAGGCATGAATCCAACCTAAAAAAAAAACAACAAAATTCTAGAGTCAATTTATAATCCATGCTTAATTTAGAAACTACAATGTTGTTTTGGTTTTTAGACCACACCCAGCTGTGTTGAAGACTTTACTCCTGGTTCTGTGTTCAGGGATTACTTCTGATAGTGTTTGGAGGACCAAAAGGAGTGCTGTGAGGGATCTAACCAGGGACAACTATGGGATCTAACCAGGGCTGTCCTGCCCCCGTGCCTGGCTGTCCTCGCCGGGGCCCCTTGGAGGAGAGCAGGTTGAGTTTCCCTCCCTGCCCTGACCATGGCTCCGGCAGCCGAAGACCTCCAGAACCAGTCACCACCATTCTGAGACCACTCTCCACACGCATGAAGGTAGCGGCTGAGGAACAAAGGCATGCAGATCCCGGGGCTGAGCTCTCCAAGTCTTGGATCGGGGCTGAGCATCCTCCACTCAGATTCTCCAAATTCCAGTAGGCAGGAGTCACACCCACCAACTGGCCCCCTGGTGCCATGTAATTCCATCAATGGCCAAGATTCAGAGACTATAAAACCCAGCTCCTGGAAGGGCGCAGCCGCATTTGCGGCTGCGCAACATCTTATTGTAACATCTTATCTCATTCCTACTTTGGACAAACTGGCAGGCTACCAAATGTAACCTGCCCACATGGCAGAGTCTGGGAAACTCCCCGTGGTGTACCCAATATGCCAAATACCAGTAACAATGATGGGTCTCATTCTCCTAACCCTGAAAGAGTCTTGAATATGGCACTTTTAAAAATATCTCAGGGATAGGACGAAGGAGACGTTAGTGGGGTCTGCTCGAGGCAATCGACGAACAACAGGATGGTCGTGATCGTGACTGTAATCATTTATGTTTTTAGGTCCGTGAGGAGTTATATAAACCTTTAACTGATAAAAAAGAAAATATTTTAGAGTATCCACATAAGGCAATCATTGGCAGCAGAAACAGAATTTAACAGATACAAAGATACATAGACTCACCATGAATTAGCACCTTGACTTCATTTGTTTTGGGCCACACCTGGTGGTGCTCAGGGCCTACTTCTAGCTCTGTGCCCAGGACTCATTTTTGGAGGGTTTGGGGGACCATATGGGGTGTCAGTGATTGAACCCAGCTCAGCTGCATGCAAGGCAAGCACCCTATCCTCTATACCATCGCTCTGGCCCCAGCACCTTTACTTTTTAACTTAGGGGATTCTGGGGAATATGCTGAAGAGGACTGGTGCAGGAATTGTTATGATAGCACTGTTTGAATCATGTATAAAGAATTTTCATAAGGATAGTAACCACATATGAGATGGTATATACCTCTATGGCAGTGCCAGGAGGTAGGGTGGGGAGGAGGAATTAAGATCAGAAAGGGGCATATGATTGGGTGTTCACTTTTTCAGGTGAGGTTTTGTATTGTTTTCATAAAAGTTTCAGACATATTGTTAATTCTCTCTTTGGGAACTAGTTATGTGGTCCCAATATTATATTTTCTGGAATATCTATAATGTTTTTCAGGATATGTGTTAGGCTAGACCTATTAATATAGTTTTGATCTACATAAATGGCAATTTAATGTGGTTCAGGCTGAAATTTCAGGATGTTTTCTAAATTTGTTGGAAGTTAAAAATTATGATGTGAAATAATAAAACACATCTGGAAATAGTTTTTTTTCCTTGTTTCTCTCAAAAGGAGTTTTAAAAGTGACTTTTTTGGATTCATTATAGAGTATCAAAATCCTGCAGTTCCAATTTTGATCACTCAATTATGCCTGTGCTGGGTTTATATAACTGCTGTGTCCTTTAACTATTCACAATTACTTCTTTTCTAAGATGCAAAAAAAAAAAAGATTTTATAAAGGCAGTTCCCATAATTCTTTCTGTACATATTCAGTACAAACACACAGTTTTCTGTGTCTGTCTGCATTTGTCAAGATTTCATTTTGGCCACAGGGGGAAGTGTCTGCTTAAAGTAACAGAGCACTGGAAGGGTCTTTTTTCTCTCATATTCCATTCAAATAAAAGATGATACAGGTTACAGTTCAAGGAACGCTCCTTAGACAATGATCAGGAAGAGAATAGGTTCTAAAATATCATTCATATTTTTGTTTTTGGACAAACTGTTTAAATGGTGCTAACAAGGAAATAGTCACACTGACTTATAAACAGCTTTGTACTCAGCTGACCCTGGTTTGATCCCTGGTCACATATAAGTAATTAATGTCCCCTGAGCACTGCCAGGAATGACCTGAACACAGAGTCAGGAGTAGACTCTGATTGCTGGGTGTCACTCAATCTTTTCCCCTTCCCCAAAATAAATAGAAGAATATAAATTGTATCAACTCTAAGGATATCAAAATAGCTTTATTTCACTGACAAACTTCTCAATCATTGATTATTCATGTTGCAAGATTTTTAATACTACATTTGAAATATTTTTCTTTTTTGTTCATTGTTTATTAGCTCATATATAGCCTCAAATCTTTGCTTGGGAATTCCCTTTCTCTAGACTTGATTCAGTTGCTGCTTACCAAGGAAGATATTGCCCTGATAAAGTTTTATTTGGCCCATTTTTAGGTTCTAAAACAATGCTAGACATAAGATACCTATTTTTGAATGCATCACACTATTGCAAGGATTTTCTTTGTGCTTTATTATTAATAAAACTCCATTTAAAGCCTTTTCTGAGATTTCATACTAATGTGATTTATTCATCTTTAAAAATGTTATGCTCTAGTTACTAGAGTATGTTTCTTGAGGACAGTACTTCTTAGTATTTTAGAGGGCTTATTAAAACATATTTTATCTGTTAACACTAACATTGTATTTGTGTTTTTATTAAATGAGGTACATCCTTTTGATTTGGGAAGATTACCACCCAGTGACGTTTGCCTTGCACATGGCTGACCCGGCTGACCCGAGTTCGACTCTGCCCCTTTTGGACCGAGAGTATCTTGCCTGCATGGCAAAGCCTTGCAAGCTACCTGTGATGTATTCGATATGCCGAACATAGTAAAAACAAGTCTCACAATGTTACTGGGCCTGCTTGAGCAAATTGATGAACAATGGGAGAACGGTGCTTTAGTGCTACATCCTTTTGATTCTCATGTGTTTTGTGTTTTCAACTTTTTTTTCCTTGAGAGCATTTGTGACAGTTAGTTGGTGTCTAAATGTAAGGGTAGTAAAATAGAAGGTTTGAATAGGCAAGGAAGCTTTTATTTCCACTTTTAAAAACAAATTTAAATAAAGATCTACCATTTGTTGCATATAATGTGCAAGAATATCCATCCAAGTCTTGATGAAGTATGGGACCTGTAATTAAAAGAATTGACAATGGATCTATTTTAAAATTATGCTTTATTTATTAATAACTACTCTCCAATATACATCAACTATTTTGAGAAATGATTAAGAAACAGTATTTATCGCCAAATAATTTGTTAGTGAGTTCATACTTTAATTTGTTCAACAGAATGTTTAAACTCTGGGTTAAGATGATACTAATAACATTACAAGGGAATAAATATCAAAGTAGGTATTCCTACTGAAAAATCGCTATTTAGATTTTATTGCAGATAGATTGCTCCATAGCTTGAAGCCTGCCTCATGAGCAAAGGGGAGAAGGCAGCTGGAATAGAGAAGGAATCACTAAGAAAAAGATGGCTGGAGGAATCGGTCAGAATGGGAGATGTGTGCAGAAAGTAGATAAAGGACCAAACTTGATAACATCTCAGAGTCTGTATTGCAAACCATAATGCCCAAAAGTAGAGAGAGATTGTGGGGAATCATGTCTGCCATGGAGGCAGGAGGAGGGAAGGGGGGTGTATACCGGGGATATTGGGGTGGGGAATGCGCACTAGTGGAGAGATGAGTGTTTGATCATTGTGTGATTGTAACCCAAACATGAAAGCTTGTAACTATCTCACAATGATTTAATTTTATTAAGTAATTAAAAAAATTTTATTAAATAAAAATTGCTATTTACACAGCACTCTCATCTCTGCTTTACTTGTATTCTACTTAGATCTCCCAAAAAAACCCTTAGAGGTAGAATTTATTGACTTAATTCCTTCAGATTTGGAACTTTCTCAAAGTCCTCAAATAATGGATTTAAAATGACATGCCTCATTCACCTAATTCAAAGACCTGATTCTTTGTAAATGTCATTTCTTACATTATAAGCTATCCATTGTGTATACATCATTTTTGTTCTTCTGCTAATCGCTAATGTCTTCAACTTCTGTAATTCTATTTTCTTGTTTTCTTCTCTGTTCCTTCTCTGTATCTTTATGGTTTTTTTTTCCTCTTTTGGCTCATTAAACATTTTTCTCTTTAACAGTTCTCTATTTTTTTCTGAATTTCCTTTTGTGAACTACTTCTTTTCTCCTTCTCTAAAGTTCCATCATAATGTTGTTTATCACATGATTTTAATTACAATTTGCAGAGAACTTACATTTCCCTATGTCTTCACATACTATACATGTTCCAAAATAACTCAACAATACATCTTTCTGCTTAGACTGACTTCACTTCCTCTGTTCTCTAGAAAAATAGTGTCCTCCATATCCTCCTAGTCACCTCACGAAAAAAGAAAAAAAATAAAAAAATGTACTAAAATATGCATATGCATTATATGTTATCAAGGAATCAAAAGAGCTATGCTTGGAGTAACCCACTTCACTCAAATGAGAGAACAAATTTGGAGTTCCGACCTCCATTGACGATCAAGAATCAGGGACGCTGTCTCATTTGCCAAGGCTTCGAAACTCAGATGGGCTGGACATGTAATGAGATTTGGAGACGACTGCTGGACTAGACCTGTTACCGACTGGATTCCACTGGACGTCAAAAGATCGCATGGCCGCCTGCCTACGAGATGGTCAAACTTCTTTGTCAAGACCCTAAATGATCGGTTTGAAGTTCTTTGTGTTCCTAGAACGAGTAGACGCCATTGGGTTACACTAGCACGTGACAGGGACAAATAGAGACATTACTGGTGCCCACTCGAGCAAATCGATGAGTAATGGGATGTCAAGTGATCAAGTGATTATATGTTATTAATCAGAGAAGCTTCCCTATTTTGCACTCTTTTGGGAGCCTATACTAGCTACTGTATTCAGGCTATTCCTACCCTGGATTATCAACATTGTCTTTCCTTAGATAGTGTTGCATTGCCACAAACCCTCATGGCTACTGCTTTAGATCTGTCCCCATTGCTACTCAGTCATTTAAAATAAAAATCTTTCTATGCCACTTCACTGCCTTAAGCCTCTGAATAGCTTCTCATTATTATTGTATGATTAACTTCTACTTAACTCCACAATTGGTTTGCCATCTCTCCTATCTTGATCCCTCTATTGCTTTTAATAAAGAGTTGGTTCCAACAAGTCTAAACTGATATATTGACCAATTAAAGCGTTATTTTATAACCACCTCCATACTCCTGTCCTCCTGCCAATTGGACTCACTTTGACTGTTTTCTTCTTCTTGTTTTTTTTTTTTTAACATTGATTCTGCCCCCAAAGGAATTAGGATGCTACTATTCATTTTCTTTAATTAGAATGCTTTTCAACCATCATATGGAGCTCGAGTACAACCTATGAACTTCTTTAATTTCATCTAAGAAATCACTTCCAATAAATTTTCCCAGACACAACAACCCAGTCTTGGAGTTATTTGTACAGAGAATCATAATGTACTTATTAATATCCCTGGCTTCCTTGAAGCATTGTGAACTTCCTAAAGATAGAGAGCATCATCTTTGTTCTTTCCAGGGCTTAAAACAGTCTGCATGTAACAGGTTTCAATAGATGTTGAAAGCACCACAATTTCTTCTAGTTTGCTTGATAATTTAGTGTTGCTTATTGTCCACTTAGAGTAAAAGAAATATTAGAAAATAAGGAAAATGGTGGTAAAATTAGTAGACTCATTCTATTTTTCTTAATAATATAGTAACTTCATGCTTGCTTCTGTTGCCTAGTACATTGCTAATCTTTCTCAACTTTTAACTGTATATGCTCCAAGAAACCATCATGCTTCTAAGAGAAACGTTAAAACAATTATCAAAATAAATAATATTCAAGGAAATGAAATGGTACAAGATGTATTATGTTTGGGAAAAACTTCTTTAAAATTATTTTAGGTTTTTATTGTCAACAATAATTGGATTTTTCTGTTTCTTTATGCCATTTAGCAAAATTTGAAGTGTTTGCATATTGTTTGCACTTGCCTGCAAATTCTCACTTTATTCTCACCATCCAATCCAACATCAATTAAATTATTATTCTGATTTTTGTGTGAGAAAATTGAGATTTGGCTAGTTTAAGCAAACTTGATCAGACGTACAACTAACAAAGTGTAGGAACACCATTTCAATGCAAGTCCCACCAAGTCTGGGATTCTAATTATCATATAGTTTTGCCAGGAGTTTTCTGTGTTATGGAACAATTAACCAAAACCCATGAAGAAATAAAGGATGAATTTTATCTTTGATTTGTTCATTTCTTAGGAATGATAGTGTTGACTTTATTGAATCATGAGTTCCAGTTGATAGTTTTGTCTCTCAGGAAAGTACTTTCACTCTTAAATCTAGGCTTGTTAAGGGAAACATGAACAAGAAAGTGCTCTAAGAGATAATGGAAACTTGCGGCAAAGATGACTTATCCGAAGAGGCACACAGAATGGGGGACCATAAAATATCCAGAACATTTCCATTTGGGCTGTTTGCTCAGCAAGACAATAGCAAGTGGGCTGGCATGAGAGGGCCTCCTCTGATACAAACCGCAAAAGTCCTGGTTCAAATCTCTGTACTTAGGATGTAAAGGACGCATAAACAAGAAGTTCAGCTACCAGATGGGGACTCTTCTAATTAGTTAAGTCTGCTTTAATTTTTGGCCACCAGTTGGCAGATGTAACAGATGCCAAGGGAGTAAACAGAATATGTTGGCAGTTTTGAATTATAAACCAGTATATCACAAATAGATTCAATTTAGAAATATTTTCCCCTTTGGTTAAACTCTGTAACTTAATTTTGTGAAATGCCAGGAAGTTAGAGATATATTACCAAGCATTTCTTTTCAGACGTTTCACATTTTTGCCTAAAATTGATGGCAATGAAAGATAGGAACTCAGGCATGTTACCTCAGAATTTGTAGAATTGAAACAGTGATATTTATATAATAGTTTTATATCAATGTGAACTAATTTAAAATTCTGAAAATCATAGAAACTGTTTTTTTGAAAAAATATCTTGAGGTGGATATGAGTATTACTAAAGGGATTTGGTAACTGTAATCATAAATTCTAATCTCTCTACATTGTTGGTGCCTCCTATTTCATAAGTAATTGGTTATTTCAGGAAAATACTATAATTTCATAACTGATAGTACTATTTTGACTTTTAAAAAATATAACTGCTTTCCTTTGAAATAGTCCATTAGTCTTAAAGCTCTACTGTTCCAATCCAAGGAAAACCATGAAGTTTTCTAAAATGATTGGAACTTAGAACTGTTATTAAGGGCTGGACGGATGATTGCTAAATTGTATTTTGTTTAGTATTAGAAATGTGTTCTTATAAATATTTTATTACCTTTGAAGGGGGCTGAGGAGCAGTGCTCAGAAGTTATTCTTGGCTCTGTGTGCAGGAGTGACCCCTGTCAGAGCTTAAGGACCATGTATGAAGCTATATGTTGCCTAGGGGATTTAAATTGGGGTTCACCTTATGCAAGGCAAGTGCTTTACCCCTTATACTGTCTCTCTAAAGCAAATTATTTGAATCTAACACATCTTTGTGAATGCTTAGTCTATACAATTACTGAGGGTTCACGGAACAAAAATGACCGTTGCTAATGAAATCTCTGTAGCACTGTAGCACCGTCCTCCCATTGTTCATGGATTTGTTCGAGCGGGTACCAGTAATGTCTCCATTGTGAGACTTGTTACTGTTTTTGGCATATCAAATATGCCACGGGGAGCTTGCCAGGCTCTGCATTTCCAGCGGGATACTCTTGGTAACTTGCCGGGCTCTCCCAGAAGGACGGAGGAATCGAACCTGGATCAGCTGCATGCAAGGCAAAAGCTCATGGAAACAAAAAGCCTGTTTGTTAAGACTGCATTATAGCACTTAATGAACTGGCCATAGGTCAAGTATATTATGGGTATTCACAGAAAGGAACATAGAGAAGAAAAAGTAGTTCATTCTGATTTGATTTGATGAAATGATAGAAAACTATTTCTAGAGACTGTGATATTTAGACTTATTAAAAGAGAAAGGAATTATCAATAAATATAGTGGGGAAGAAGATTAATGGCAGTGAGAATAAAGTAGAGATGTGTTTTGATCAAATGTTCGTACTTAAATTTGATTTAACATAATGAATGAGATACTGATATGAGAAAAAGCTGTTTGTATTGCTTGGGGACAAGCATATGAGTGTATGATGAGAAGAAGGTGCTTGAAAAGATGTCTTGTAGGCTTTTACTCAGCAACATAACTATGTTATATAGTGATTAATCAAGGTAGAAGATATATTATCACAAACTGGCTTTAGGGAATTATGAAAAGCTTCATTTAAAAATATCAATTTTATTAATGTCGCTGTGTATATCATTACTATTAAAATATTTTTGACACTAATCTTGGTGAGGATAATATTACATCAGTTTGCATTAACTTTGTGTCAGATGTTGTATTAGATATTTTGCAATACACATGCATTTAATTCACATCACTAATGAGATATGTACAGTTACCATGAGGTATTAAGGTTATCTAGGTTATCTAGATATCACATAGAAGAGTTGGAATTCAAGTTCAAGTGAGTGAATTTTCATACATTCTTAAATAGTTTGCATATTTTTGATCCAGCTTCCTTGTAATTTTGATTAAATGTAAAAACTCTTTAAAAATGAGATCTTGGTTAGAATAATAGGATTTGAAAGCTTCTTATTTGCTTTTTGGTAGTAGTTACAACCATAAAATAACTGTTTCTTTTATCCAGGGCACTCATTCTCCTCATAGAACTACATGATATGGCATGATTTTATTTTTTTTTTACTGTTTACTATGCACCAAGTACTCTTCTATGTACTTTATTTGTTTATTAAAATTTTTATTAGTGAAATACCATGAGGTACAGTTGTAGGCTTACAAATTTTTGTGCTTGGGTTTCAGTTATACAATGATAGAGTACCCATCCCTCCACCGGTGCCCATTCTCCATCACCACAAACCTGGTGATGCTCAGGAGTTCCTCCTGGCTCTGCACTCAGGAATTACTTTTGTCAGTAATTGGGGGACCTTACGAGATGCCTGGGATCAAACCAGGGTCAGCCTCGTGCAAGGCAAGCCCATACCCACTGTTGTGTCTTAGATTTTAACTATTCTGAAATTGCAGCTAAGTGCTGTTATGAATGAATTTTCTTTAGAGAAGGGACCCGTTTATTTAATACCTTTTGAGGAGAACATATGATTCTACAAATTCTTCAACATGTTTGTATGGAGTGGATATTACTATTTTTAATAATCTCTGGAATTCCTGGTCTTGAAGAAACTTCTGGGGCTGCCATTGATTGCTTTATTGGATTTTCAAAGCAAATGATAAATAGAAAAATCCATAATTATAAGCTTGATTTGGAGGACTTAAACTGAAGAACCCTATATTGAGTATCCTGCAGAATACTTCTTGTTGTTGTTGTTTCTTTTTTTTTTTTTTTGCAAGCATTGTGTGACTTCATCAGGAGGCAGCTATCTCTCTTTTGGTTTAGGTCTATATACTCTCTACATTGGTCCTTTGCTTCAGACATAATATAGCAATTTGTCTTCTCTCATCTTCAGTAAGGCTTTGATTTTAGAACTGGTAATTTTACTTATTTATATTCTAGCCACCCCATATCTTTACCTCTGAGAAATTTGTTGTGTTTTATAACCCATATGAATGATCACAGGGGTAGAGGCAGGACAGTGAATACATAAATAAACTAATTGGTTTTTTCTCATCCAGGTACTAACCATACCTGACCCTGCTTAGCTTATGAAATCAGACATGATTAGTCAGTCCAGGGGTGGTATAGCTGTAGATGAAACTGATTGGTTTCTTAAATTGCAATACATTGTAGTTTTATTTTATCACTTGAATAAATTTAGGTTATTTGACAGAATTTGACACTATAGTTTGCTCTTTTTTCATATTTATCAACACTGTATCACTGTCATCCCATTGGTCATTGAATTGCTCGAGCGGGTGCCAGTAACATCTTTATTCCTCCCAGCTTTGAGATTTTAGCAACCTCTTCTTACTTGTCTTTTCCCAATGATTAGAGGCTCTTTCAGGGTCAGGGGAATGAGACCTATTGTTGTTACTGTATTTGGCATATTGTATATGCCATGGGGAGCTTGCCAGGCTCTGCATATGCGGGCAGGATACTCTCGGTAGCTTGGTGGTAGCTTGCTGGGCTCTCTGAGAGGCATAAATGGGTAGGAAGTATCTTATAATGTGTCACATGGCCACTTTGCATCTGCCCAGTCTGGAAAGTTCTTGGAGCATGGCGGTGGTTGGGCAGTGGAGGTGAGCTGCCGAGGCTGGATTGCTTGGGGTGTGGAGGGCTCTCACCCACCCCACAGCCTGGCACGGAGTCAGATGGCATGGTTCTGGGAGCCTCCTTTTATACTCCTATTTGGGAGGAGCATTGGTGAGTTCTGGAGGGTGGTCAATGAGGAGATTTTCTGGTGCTGGCAGGGTGTGGCTTATGGGTATGATCCCTGAGTCACTGGAGACTGGGGAAAGCAGGCAGAGGATCTGTTTCTGGTCCTGTTGAGTCAAGAGTCCAAGATCACAAAGTTCCAAATTATCTGGGAATTTATCATACCCTTATAAAAACTTTTAATGAATTGTTTTACACACAGACACACACACACACACACACACACACACACATACACGCACACACCTTTTTTCTTGTATACAAAGAATGCTAGAAGTCATTTTGAAGATTAGAAATCCCCCAGATTAAATATGTAATATAGTTAGTTATTCTTTCAAACAAAACAAAAACAAGAGGGAGAACAAAGTCATTTTTCAGTTTTGGTGCTGTGAAAATGCCCTGCAGAAAACTCTGTGTTTGATGGAGTGAATTAGGGTAAGAATTCAGATTTCTGGAAAAAGAAAGAGTGCTGAATTGCTGTAAATATGTCCAACTGAATCCTTCTGTAAATGTCTCCAACTAAAATTCTGATGTAATCTAATAACATAGCACCTATTTTGTCATTAAAAAGCCATTTTTGTAGAGTATATGTGACAGAGTTATAATCTTTCTTGTTAAATAGCAAATCTTTCTTCTTGACCAATGCTGGATGAATTGGCAAAGTGTATATAAACTTGTGAAGGGAAAAACTTATAAAGTCACTATTACATGCTCTTATATACTGCTTTTTTGTTTACCATAGCTGCACAGAAAAACAATGCATGATTCCCTATTTCTGTATACTGTAATCATACTTTACACAATACGACGTCTTATTATGATTTCTGATATGACAGGCTTGCTTTAAAGAAGTTTTTTTCTCCTGAGTTTCCACGGTCAAGTAAATTGTTCTCTAAAAAAAGACAAAAATCATCTCAATGAGTCTTTAAGTCTATGTTTTGGCATCTCAAGTAAGAGACTGAAAATCAAAGTGTTCTTTTCTTTAAACATTTAAAAGATAATTATTGATTATTTTAGGTTGAACAAATGTCCATTTTAAATTCTTAAGTTATGGCAATAAATTACACACAAAAATATGGAAATTTATACTGTACAAACACTTTGCATGCAGCTAACTACGGTTCAATCCCAGTACCACTTAAGTTTACCTGAGAATCATCTGAATGACACCTCAACATAGATCCAGGAGTATGCCCTGAATGTGGCCCATCCTTGACTCCAATCTATTTAATCACTGCATTAGTTTGTTTCAGATAACAATATGTTCAGCAACATTCCCTGAGAATCATATTAAGTGTAGATACATCTGATTTAGAAGTCAAATTGTAAAACATTCATGTCAGTGTGCACCACCATTTTTCATGCTTGAATATGGCTTAATTAACACAAATTGCAACACTGGCATCATTGTGTTAACATTTTTAATTAATAAATTTAGTCAACACGGGAAAATCAAGATAATTTAGATGAAAATACAGATATTTGTCTTCTTTTAAAAAATGTAATTATTAATAAATAATAACCAATTCAATAAACCACTTGCATTGGTCTAGTTTAGCCAGTCTTGCAATGAGATATCTAGCAGTGACAAAACAGTGGCTTTGTGAATATAAATGCTATCTCTCCCTCCTGTCTCAGTTTCTTCCCTCTCTGTAATGTTGTACTGCTCTACTTTTTTTTATTTATGTCAACTTCCTGGTTCTCATAAGATTGTATATTTGTCATTCTGGAGATAAAGCATTGAAAACTTTGTTATTTTCACTAAATAATAAAAACTTGTGTAGTCTGGGAAAAGAGTAGAATCATATTAAATATTTTGTAAGTACTATCTATTTTTCAAGTAGTGTTAAATACTGAGTATGCATTTTCCTATAGTTTCTTGGCTAGATTGGAAGGAAAAATAAACCAGATAGAAAAAGAAAAAAAATTAAATTTCTTTGAACAGCTGAAATGTAATGCCAGAATTTAAAGGTTGATATTTGGCTGATTCTTTCTGCCTGTGTCCTGTCAGGAAACAGAATATTTACTGGGCTGCAATCTTTAACAAAATTGTTTGAGGGACTATTCACAAAAATTTGGGTGGGTCTAAGAGAACCAATAAAGGGAGGTTGAGTCCTCAAAGAAAGTTTTTAGTATAAATCTGATGATGGGAATGAAATATGCCTATTCTGGAACTTAGTGGAAACAGGATAACTCCTTGAGATATAATGGTAAAGACATAAAAATCCCTGTTTATCATCACATTCTTCAGTCATGAAGCCCTCTGAGGGTCAAGCACCTCTGGTTTTAGGGGCATGCAGAGTTTTTTGAAGCAATGCTTAGGGAATGAATAGAAAATATGGAGAATATATAGGCATAGGGAGGAGTGGAGAACAAGCAGTATAGGACTGCCTGGTCTCAATTGTCTAGAGCATTTTCTCTATTATATTTTTTGTGGTCTTTACATTTAAAAAAATTAGTTCACCCACCCAACCATAAAAATCTGTAGTTTATAAACATACTGCATAGAAACTAAACTACATGTGTGGATCCCCTTATGCCCCCAGTAGTAATAGGATGCATGTAAAAGTTTTTAACAATTCAAAAAATATTTATATTTTCTAAATTCCATATGGAATTGGTTCAAACATTTTGGCTTAACCAACAGTAAGATAAAAATATAATGAGAGTTTCCATATGCTGTGATGCAAAAAAAAATACCAGAAACTCATTTTTCAAGAGAGAAAAGATTCTATACCTAAGCAATTATATATTTGTGGGGACTGTGATGAGTTTCAGATAAAGAGTTCTGGAAATTTGGAGAAGAAAGATTTATGATTTTAGTTCTCTTGATAGAACTATATCCAGGAGATTTGCCATTCCTTCTATAAGGCAATTGACATTTTTTACATTAATCTGACCACATTGTTTCTCCATTTGTGTATAATTCCTATTAAGTTAGTTGTCAACAGGATTAAGTCGGGAAATAAATGACTGAGCCAGCGTAACTAATTAATATGATTACTTAAAACATTCAAAATGTAAACTAGTGAACATGACCTCTGCCTCATCTCCATGAATATGCTTGTGATAAAATTTAAGTGGAATACATTTGTTTGTTTTTTTTTCTTGCAACACCCAAGAGTGCTCAATATACTCCTGGTTCTGTTCTCAGAGATAACTCCCACCAGTGCTCTGGTGAACTTATGTGGTGTTGGTATCAAACCCTATACAAGTCAAGTGACTTAACCTTTGTATTATCTTTACATCTTTTGGAATTCATTTTTTTAAGTGTGCACTTTGTCATGTGATCATGTAATATACAAGATCAGTAAAATACAAATCTCAACAACAAAAAAATCCAACAACCCCATACAAAAATAGGGTGAGGGGATGAATAGACATCCAAAGAAGACATATGGATGACCAATAAGCACATGAAAAAATTCAAGCTCACTTATGATTAGGGAAATGCAAATTAAACTAACAATGAGATGCATGATACATGATACAACAAAGGGAACAAAGGGATATGCATGAAAACTTTCAGTACCTGTATTGCAAACAATAATGCTGAGAGAGAGAGAGAGAGAGAGAGAGAGAGAGAGAGAGAGAGAGAGAGAGAGAGAGTGGAGAGAAAGAGAGGAAAAGTGCCTGTTATAGTGTCTCATAGTGTCATAAGCTGGCCTGGGGATGGGAGATTGATAGGAAGGAAACCAGGAACTAGGAACATTGGTGGCGGGAAATGTGCACTAGTGAAAGAACAGGTGTTGGAATATTGCATGACTAAAACTCAATCATAAACAACTTTATAACTGTGTATCTCATGGTGATTCAATTAAAAAAATACACCCCCTCAATCACTGTATCATTGTATCACTGTCATCATGTTGTTCATTGATTTACTTGAGCGGGCGCCAGTAATGTTTACATTTGTCCCAGCCCTGAGATTTTAGCAGCCTCTCCTTACTTATCTTTCCCAAGGATTGGAGGCTCTTTCAGGGTCAGGGGAACAAGACCTGTTATCGTTACTGTTTTTGGCATATCGAATATACACTACTGTGAGCTAACCGAGGGATACTCTTGGTAGCTTGTCAGGTGTTGGAATATTGCATGGGTCCTGTTGATCCCAGAGTCTAAGGTCATAAAGTACCGCATTACCTGGGTTCTGTGGGACTTCATGCATGGTAGCAAAACAAAACAAAAGAAACCTGTAATAAGATACCATCTCATACTAGTGAGATGGGCAAATACCAAAGTCTGGAAATAGCCAATGTTGGGAGAGTTATGATGAGAAAGGAACCTTCATTCACTGCGGGTGGGAATGTTCTCTGTTTCAGTCTCTCTGGGGATTTCTTAAAAAAAAATAAGGAAGTATATGAAAATTTAAAAAATCTAAAAAGAGAAAATCTAAAAGACTATATTAATCTTTAAAAAGATAAGAAAATTGAGAGAATTTATTAAACAAATTAGCATGGAAATTTCATTTTAGAAAATTAATAATGAAACTGTTGTGTGATCCAACAATAATGAAACTGTTGTGTGATCTCTCTTCTTGACATCTATCACCGAAACATTAAAACATTAATTCTAAATTACATATGCACACCTATATTTATTGTAGTGCTTAGTATAAATAGTACTACAAATAGTACAAATATTACTACAAATAGTACTACTGCAAATAGTACTTAGTACAAATAGTACTACAGATAGTATTGTAGTACAAAGGACTACAATACGGAAACAACCCAAATGCCCAACTACTAATAAATAGATCAAAAAGTTATGGTATTGGGGCCAGAGCAACAGTGCAGTGGGGTAGGGCACTTGGCTTTCATACACCTTACCTAGATTTAATCCTTGGCCGAATCTAAACGTTAGATATGGGAGTCTCCTGGTGGACGGTTCCACAATGAAATTGACCACATTATATTAAATTGACGGTTTTGTCTAACTGATGTCGCTGTTGTCCCACAATTCCAAACAGGATCGGACCACTGTCTTTTTTGTGCAAAATTCTACTTCATAGAGTGGAGAGAAAGGTCTGCGAAGTTTAAGAAGAGAACTCCAAGAATGACCACCAACTGGGAGCTCTTTGGCACTATTGCTGCAACATGGGAAGATGCCATTGTTGACAACATTGACGAGGAATGCAGTCAACTGGTCCAGCATCTCCATGATTGTGCAAGGAACACTAAGAGAGAGATAGCCACGAAAAAATGCCTGTCTTCGAAAACTCTTGAGCTTATTTGCCAACGTGGTTTGGCGCATGCCTCAGGCAACCGCAAGTGAATGTCCGAGCTTACAAAGCAGTGCAGAGATGCGATAAAGCAAGACCTCAAAAAGAGAAGAGCAGTACTGCTGGTAAATGCGGCAGAAGCCGGGAAAAGCATTCGTAATGCCTGCCAGTCCTTCGATAACTACAAGACCAACATGACTGCCCTCCGAGATCTTGATAGATTTATCACATCTTCCAGAAGGGCAATGGAGAACATTATCCATAACTTCTACTCAGATCTCTTTGATAGCCACAGGATGGATATATTGTTCCCAATGTTTGCCTTTCTGAAATCTGACACGTTATTTTGTGGATAAAGAAACCTCATGGGAAGGGGGGCGTTCCAGTCCGTCCTTCACGCCCTACCAAGGTCACCAGTTGCCCCCCACGAGCGGCTCTCCAGCACGGCCACAGCCCCAGAAGCACAAGAACTTAATGCAGAACCCAGCAGCTTGGAGCAGAAAAGTGAAAGGACTATGCGTTAATCCAGGCCATCATGTCTGCCCGGAGGGGAAAGGGTGTTGGTCCCTTCCGCCCTCCTCCCTCTGGAAAGAAAGATGGCGGCCACATGGGAGCCTTGTGGACAGCAGGTATGAGCCGGGGGTGTGGGGGCGACTAAAACCTCATGGGAAGGGGGGCGTTCTGGTCCGTCCTTCACGCCCTACCGAGGTCACCAGTTGCCCCCCGTGAGCGGCTCTCCAGCACGGCCACGGCCCCAGAAGCACAAGGACTTAATGCAGAACCTGGCAGCTTGGAGCAGAAAAGTGAATGGACTATGCGTTAATCCAGGCCATCAGGTCTGTCCGGAGGGGAAAGGGTGTTGCCCCAGTCGCCTTCTCCTCTCTGGAAAGAAAGATGGCGGCCACATGGGAGCCTTGTGGACAGCAGGTATGAGCCGGGGGACTGGGGGCGACTAAAACCTCATGGGAAGGGGGGCGTTTCGGTCCGCCCTTCACGCCCTACCGAGGTCACCAGTTGCCCCCCACTAGCGGCTCTCCAGCACGGCCACGACTCCAGAGCACAGAAACCAATTTCTTAACTATCTGACTTTCAGTAGAAATACTTCCAGGGTCAATAAGTAAAATAGCAGAAATCCAAAACCAACATATAATTCTTGAACCCAGCTGTAGAAAGCAAATCACTTCACAATGCTTTGTCAGCATGTCTGAATCGGGCGGGGGGGGGGGGGTAATCTCTAAATAATAGTGGTGAATCTTTTGTTGAAACAATGAATCTAATCAAAGCAGATAGAGTGTTAACTAGAATTCATCTGCGCCACAGGGACTGGGAGGGGCGGGGGGTGGGGTTTTATTGGGGTTCTTCATGGTAAAAAATAAGTTTTGGTAAAGGGAAATGTGCTTGATATTTGCATGACTGAGACCTAAACCTGAAAGCTTTGTAACCTTTCCCATGGTGATTCAATAAATAAATAAATAAATTTAAAAAAAAAAAGAAACGAACAGCATCTGGCCCAGACAAGGTCAGACCTGAACACCTGAAGAAACTGCCATCAGTACTCATCAATACACTGGCTTGGCTTTCACGCTCTACCTGTCTGAATGCAAGGTTCCATCCCAACGGAAAACTAGCAGGACTATACTACCGTACAAGAAGGGAGACATCCACGACATTGGCAACTATCGCCCGATATGCCTATTGTCCGTCATCTACAAGCTGATCACTCGAGTCATCCTGAATAGGATTGGCAGAACACTAGATGAAGGACAACCATGCGAGCAAGCCATGTTCTGCAAAGGATTCACCACGATCGACCATATCCACAAGATAACCAAGCTCATTGAGATTTTTCAGGAGTTCAAGATGCTGCTCTGTCTAACGTTCATTGATTTAAAGAAGGCCTCTGATTCTGTTGAGACTGAAGTGGTCATTGAAGGCCTAGCCAATCAGGGCATTCATACTCAATACATCAGGATCCTCCGTGAGCTCTATTACGGATTCGCTAGGAAGTGATCATCGATGTCAAGAGAGGGGTTCGGCAGGGTGATACTATTTCATTGAAACTCTTCAGTGCCACCCTTGAGGATGCTGTGCGACAACTGTAATGGGAAGGAATGGGAGTGAAGATAGATAGATGGTCGGCAACTACATCACCTCCGCTCTGCTGATGACATCGTTCTAATAACACCAAGTATTAGCCAAGCGGCACAAATGCTGGCCAATTTTGACCATGAGTGTGGAAAGGTCAGACTCCAGCAGAATCTCACAAAGACAATGTTTATGAGAAACAGTCTCATTCCTGACGTTCCATTCGCTCTCAACGGAACGACCATCTCCTAATGCAACAGTTATGTGTACCTAGGTCTAGAAGTCAACAAGATGAATGACCTGGCACCTGAGTTGCTCAGGAGGAAGAGAGCAACTTGGAACGCCTTCAAGAGGGTCGAGGAAATAGCTAAGAGGATGAAGAACCTCCGGCTCCAGGCACATCTCTTTGATTCCACCATTCTTCCTGCATTAACATATGCCTCAGAGACCTGGGCCCTACGAAACCAGGCTGAGAACTCTATTCAGGTTCAAGAGGAATCGAAAGAGCTATGCTTGGAGTATCACGTTTCACTCAAATGAGAGAAAGAATCCGGAGTTCCGACCTCCATCAATGATCAAGAATCAGGGACGCTGTTTCCTTTGCCAAGGCGTTGAAAATCTGATGCGCTGGACATGTAATGAGGTTTGGAGATGACCACTGAACTTGAGCCGTTACTGACTGGATTCCATAGGACATCAAAAGACCCTGTGGCTGCCCACCAACCAAGTGGTCAGACTTCTTCGTCAAGACCCTGAACGATTGGTTTGAGGCTCTTCGTGTTCCTAGAATGAACAGATGGCACTGGGCTACACTAGCACGCGACAGGGACGAATGGAGACGTTACTGGTGCCTGCTTGAGCAAATTCAATGATTAAAGGGAAGTCAAGTGATCGAGTGATTAAGTGGGAAACATCAAAAGTTGTGAAATTTTAAATTAAGATAGGTAAAAATTTTAGCAATACTTTCACTATATTTAGATATTTTGTATGTCTTAAACATCTCACTTCATTATAGAGAAATTTAAAAAAATAGTTGTCATTTATTACAAATTATATTCATGCAAAGTGGCAATTGTGGAATTCACATACAAGTGTCTATTGTCAAAAAAAATATTTTGGCTGTAATGAAGTTTATAATTGGGGGCCAGAGAGAAAGTACAGTGTTAAAGTCTTTGCCTTTCATATGGCCTCAGGCTCAAACCCTGGCACCATATATTATCCCTAGAGCCCCATCCACGAGTCAATCCAGAGTACAGAGACAAGAGTGAGCTCTGGGAACCACTGAATTTAGCCCCTAAACCAAAAATTTGTTTAAAAAAGTCAATATATGTGTATTTATTATACACATATATTGAATATATGTGCAAAACAAATAAAATTTAATTGCAAGTTTTTATTATTTTGTAATTACAAGTTACTTAATGAATTCAATGAGGGCTCCCACTAATTTAAGCTAGAAGATAAAGCATACTCTCTGAAAAAAAAAAGAATATTTTCAGTTAGGTCTTTACTAGCTATCCCATTACTAGTTTTATTTACTTAAGAAGCAATCTCTACCTCAGTGAGTAAATCAATTACATTGAGCAAACATTCATTGAATTTCTATTGTTTTTAGGATAAAAGATAAGTTTCTGATCATGACCTAGAAGAATATTCTTGTTTTTGCTCCTGCCTATTCCATCTTTATAACTGCTATCTTTCTAACCTGCTTATCATTATAGACGTGTGTGTGTGTGTGCTTGTGTGTGTGTGTTTGTGATTTAATTCTCTTATTGTGTACTATGTATTTGCATTTTCTTTTCCAGAGTCCTAAAATGCCTATTCTGTCATCTGTATAGTGCTGAATTTTCTTTTCTTTTAATGTTGGAGGTGGTTTGGTCTACACCAGGCAGTGACTTCATGCAGTACAAATTCAGAGCCAATTATATGCACCCCCAAATGCCTGAATTCCCATATGGTCTCTCCAACCTTTGCAGTGCTGATTTTTCAATAAGATCTTTATTCATTCTGTCATTTACTGTTTCTATACCAAATCCACAGATTAAATGGGTTGGGTGGGCTGGGGAAAGGGAGATGATATAAACACAATTATTAGAGTGGTGTTCTGAAGAACTCAGTTTGAACTATTCAAAACCAGAAATAAAATCTCACCATTAGACTTAGTATGATACAGAAAATATAGTATAATATCTATAAAAGTCATGTTTGCACCACGATTTAAAGCTTAGTATAAGTATTTAAATTTAGCTACATTATTTAATTTGCTACCATGTGGTTCATCAAAATTACATTTTTGAGGAAGACATAATGTTGGCCAATAAATGTAGAGAAAAATAGAATGAAAGATAATGGGTAAAAGTTAAAAAATTTATAACTATTGGTGGCACAAGATGATAAGTATTATTTCACTTTTTTCCCAATGCTTTTTTAACAATTAAAATGTGTTCTCCTGATAAATGAGACGTAAACAAATTAATTATCTTCTTTTCTCTATAATCTTTGTTACTGAAGAAGCAAGTCCTTTGCAATTTTCTTTACTTTTTTATCTTTCCAACTACACAGAAATTTTTTTTTTTCAGTTCACACCTGGAGGTACTCAGGGGTTATTTCTGGCTCTGCTCTCAGGAATTACCTCTAGCAGGTTTGGGAAACTATACAGTGCACAGGGGATACCACCTTACTTGCTTACCTGCTGTGTTATCTCTTTGGTCCCTGTAAAGAAAAATATTTGAGGAAAGAAGTTTCTTCATAATTTTCTTTTATCATTTACAAACTTTATGATACAATCAAAATACATGTTTGGAGCTTGACCAAGAGTATAAAATGATTTCTTTAAAGAATTAGTAGTTTTCTCCAAATGCGTGGCAATAAATAAGGGTGATTCTCCCTATGTAATTTCTAATCATTAGGTTTGGTCCCAAATCATGTAAGACTTTGTTATTATTATAGTTCTAAATTATGGTAAATTATTTTTAATATACTTGGAGACATTTTCTTTAAATTCTCCCCAGAGTTGATTCAAAACTTCACATTGTGAGTTTTACAAAAAAGCCTAAGAGAATTGTACATTCTTTATTTTAAAAAACACTACTAAGAACATGTATCATTTTAATTTTTGCATTATCATGAATCTTTAGTTATTGCTTTCCCTCCATGTTCTAGAAAAAAAGAAGTATCTTTATTTTCCCCTCAGGATACTTAGGATATTGCACTTGGCCTATTTATATTCTCTTGAGATTTAATGAGATCACCTAATAACTCTATTAACCTCATTTAAAAAAGACTGAAATATTTATTTTTCTTTTCTATAGATCAATTTACCTCTTTTCTGATTTCAGTTTAAATTTAAAAATGTAAATTTAAGAATTTTGTATCTTACTTGCTAGATGATGCAAAATATTCCATCATTAGAACCATTAGCAGTAAAAGTAATCATAAAATCCATTTATAATTTTATATTTAACTCAGTTAACTCAGTTTAACTTCCTAAACCATTTTGTAAATGATATATAGTTCAGTTGGACTCCCATAACAAAATACTTTGGAGACTTACTGTTCTCATGGTTCTGTAAGTTGGACTGTCTAAGATGAAGGTGTCAGTTAATTCAGTTCCTGGTAACTCTCACTTCCTGTCTTTTAAACTACCTTTTACCTGTGGGCTCACATTGCCTTTCATTGGCTTATAGATACGAATGTGAAAAGTGTGAGGTCTTTCAGTGTTACTCGTGTTTTAAGGTGACCTGGTTATTCATGAGGGCCCAAAGGTTATGGTAAAATATAATCCAATTACCTTTCAAATACCCTGTTGGCAAATTAGAAGTTAGGTCTTCAATCTGTGAATTTTGGTAAGAAAAATTCAGCTCATAACAACCGATTCTGTTTGTCGTCATTAACTCCATTGTGAAGTAGATCTGACTGCTGACTTGCCTTGGCTGATGTAATTATCTCAATTGCCTTGAATCTATAGCTTGGTCCAAAACAACATTTTCGTTAACAACAGGTCAACGTGATCCCTATTCTTACACCTTTACTTTGTGGAAATCATCTTTCATACCCATATCTTTCACTTGGCAATCTCCAAGCCACGCTTCAAATCAGTATGCGTAAACCTTCCTGCAGAAGCTCTCATGATAATGAAAATTGGCTTAGATATTTTTCTTATGTCATATTTAGTCCAAGTGTAACACCCGTACTTTCGTAAACTGTTAGCAATTTCATGTGGCATGGCTTATTCTAGTGATAAAATATAAAGATGCAAACAAGATCTATGTGACCTTGTTTCCTACATGGCAGTGGGAAAGGAAAAAATACTACATAAATTCTAACATTATTAAAGTAAACCCTGAAGAGGAAATGATGATTACAGTTGTACATAGTCAAATTGGAAAAGAAGGGTAAGATTTAGGATTACATACTATAGAGGAAGGAAAGAAGTTCATTATATCAGTTGAAAAGTGGAGGCCATGCTTAAAAAATGATATTAAAAGGTGATAATCTTTAGAGATGATAATTGAGAGGTTGATATTGATTGTTGATTGGATGTGTAGAACAAATAAGTGAAAGGAGTATGAGTAAAAGGAGGTGATGTGACTTAGGTACTTGTGTCATTGGTGAAACTGCAACTAGTTTTGGAGTTGAGTTTGAGATTCTTGCGAGATAGTCCTAGTAAGAAGTTACTCAGGCAGATCACTTATTTGGGTTTATGTGTCTGAAAGTTTGATACAGTCAGTTTGGACCAGAAGAGATCTTTACTAAACCATCCACATGTTCTTTGGATGAGCTTGTTCATGCCTATTCATTCCAATGAATATATACATGCATTATATATACATAATTTATATATGCATATCCAATGTATCCAATGGATATATAAATATATGTATAGATGCATATAATTACTTAAGGAGGTGTTTGAAAAAGTTGGTGAGTAGGGGACGAAGTCTTGGCAACAATGCTGGTAAACTTTAGCATTTGTGTGGTCGGTATCCAAGGTGGAGCCAAGCAAACTAAGAAAATAAGTAGAAAAACAGGAATGTGTGATGCCCTGGCAAAGAGTGAAAGTGTTGTTTTTTTTTTTCTAAAGGAAGAAGTGATAATAGGGTCAAAAGTCATTGTCAGGTCAAGCAAGATAAAAGAGCAGAGAGTCTGTCGGAATAGAGATATGAATGGAGATCACTGGATATCTCAGTAAGAACAGTTTCAGTGGAACAGAAACCTCCTTTGAGTGAGTTAGTGAGAAAAAAGGAAATGAAAAACCGGAGATGTCAATGGCAGATAACTACTTCAAGAACAGAGGCTTTTAAGCAGATGTGAAAGATAAGGCTGAAGCTAGAGGAGTGTGTGGGACTGTGGGAGAATTTTTGTTCTTTTCTTTTTCATAGTGTGAGAGATGTTTCAGTTCATGGGCTATGTGGAGGAATCTGTGGAGAGTGGGCAGTGTCTCTAAAGGAGAATGGAGAAATGATTACAGATGGGGGAGCTGGAATCGATGAGACTGAATGTTATTGATTGCATAGGTTAACCTTAGTGAGATATTAGGGCAGCTCTTTCCATTTGGATAACATTAATGAACTGAAGGGAAAGTGAGGAAAATAAACACCTGCATTAGAAACGGAAGCCTGTGAAGGATGTCTTTCACAGAACACATGTGCCAACCTCTTCAGTTGGGAACATTTACTGAGCGAGAAGAGTGTAGTAGAAACGCTCTGGGTTTGAGAAGAGTTCACAGTCACTGCTCCGAAATGCTGGATTATGAAATATATCAGGAAAGACCGTTTTTTCATATTTCAGCATCTTTAGAGTTTAACATTTTTTTTTCAAAATTTTCTTTTTTTTCAGGAGGGGGGCACAGCTGGTGCTGCTGGGGGAACTATATGGGGTGCTCGGGTGCTGGGGATTAAACTAGGTTTAATATCATGTAAGGGAAGCACCTTCACCGTTGTATAATTTTTCAAGCCCCTAATTTAGAGTGTTAGACTTGCTTTGTTATTGCTCCTCATCCACAAGCCTCTTCAAGAAAGATTTGAGTCTGTAAACCTACATATAATTCTCCCATTGTATTTTTTATCCCTATTTCTAGCTGTGAGGATATGGAAACAGCTCTAATTTTGGTGGGCCTGCCATTACTCTTGCTCCTGTTTCCACAAAGTTTTGTTCTCTGTGATAAGGGCAATTTCTAGTTTGCGAAGGCTCATTCCATGACTACAGCTCAGGGAAGAGAGTTTGCTGCAGCTGACAACTAACCTCTTGGCAATAATACTCACTTTTTCATAAGTGAAAAGAAACACAATTTACCAAATAAATATAAAGATTTAATTAGTTTAATTAAGTGAGTCATGACTCTAGCAAGTAGAAAAGCTTGGGAGATCCTGTTCAAAATGGGAGATTTCTATAGTAAACAAAGATAGTGGGATGAAGTTATTAGCTTAAGAGAAGAAACACAATTTCAGGCAATGTCACCCTCCCCCAGGAGGGAAACAATACAGTTTCTCTCTTATTATCCAGGTTATCTGAACTGAAAAGTTCCAATTGATTGGCTGAGAATTCCCCTTTGAGGAGAGGTTGAAACGGCCACTAAGTCAGATATTAAGTCTGATAGATAAAGGGAAAGGTGTGCAAAAGAGCTCCATTTTGGACCTGTTACTTTAATATAGGAAAGTCCTTGATGCAAAGGAAAAAAATGAAAAATGAGGGAAAAACTAAAATTAACCAAAAAATCTGAGGAGTTCCAAATCTGGAAGAGATCTTGGTTGATTGGCTGACACATACTGTAACAGTTGTGGGGGGGTGGAGGGGTGACACTTGATTCAGTCTTTATCCTCCATGTCTGGCACATGAATAATAGTACGTGTTGATGAACCACTTCTATGTGTCAGAGGCATCTAAGTAGGATTTACATATTATTTATTTAGTCATTGCAAAAGCTTCTGTGAGGCAGTCCTTGTGACTGCACTTGTTTTATTTAGATGTAGTTGGTTGTTTAGACACATTTGAGTTGGTTATTCAGACATAAAATTATACCCCAAAGAGTGGGACTCTGAAACGTGTGCTCTAAAATGCCTGCTTTGCACACTGGATTAAATAATGCATACCTTTTTGCTTTTGGTCACCTGGCATAATGTATTATTCAGGTTTCACAAGTGAAAGCCAAAGGTCTGTTTAAGATCGAACAAAGTCATACCATTAATGACAAAAAGAATCTTTAGCTTGAGCAATTTTCACCCTCAGTTCCTACTTTTCCATAATTGTTTCTGTGTCTAATTCAATGTCTGCTGATTCCTTTTGCCCCAAGTTTTGTTTGCACCTCCAGTCCGTATACTGCCTCCTCAGTAATGATCTAATACGAACTGTGTGGGCTTCAGAGTTTATTTGATTTGGAGCAACCTAAACTGCCTGCTGGCAAGGACTAAATATAAGATTGTGGATACAAGGACAAGGATGCATATTTCTGGCCAGAGGGGATCTTGTAGGCAATGGTAAAACACTGCAAATTATTGGCAGCAGTTGCTTGCTCTAAAGTGAATTCTCCAATTCTAAATGTTTGTGGTATATAATGTAAATGCATATAAAGGGAGGGGCTCCAGAATTAAAGCAATGAAATTTAACCTATCTAATGCATTATTAGAAAAGTGGGATTTTCATTTTGAAAAATATTGTGTATGTGAATATTGCCTAGACAATCACATGCAGCAATCACTATTTAGCCCAATGCATGCACCTTGCAGTGTTCAGAAGTCTACTTTTGTTGTTCCCTTGTTTCCTTGCAACATCCTGTGTTATGACTGGGCAATACACTTTGCTACACTGATTTGACTGAGGGAGAAACCACAGCACAGTGTGGTTTAAATGACTCATTCAGTCTCATAAAAGTGGTCTGTGTGAGAGCCAGGGTTAGGATTTGGATCTTCCATCTTGAATGCCATGCTTTGTATTAAACCACATGGTGTTCCAATATATCATTTGGCCCATTTAAACCACATGGATAATTCATTTTTCAACACCCTAGTTATATGTCATCTTAGCTGTCACTTCCATTAGCTGCCTACACACCTGCGAGTGGCTGATGCCAGGCTCTTTCCTTGACATCAGGAGTAGTGCTCTTTGAACAGTAGAGAAACGATTAAAGGAACATCACCAAGTAGTGCCACTACACTTCTTTGTTCTTTTCAACAGTATTTTATGTCTGGATTAAGTACATGTGGAAATGCAATGTCATTTCAATTCTATAATGTCAATCGAGGCAAACTCTCCCACTGTTTTGTTGTTTGGACCCTCAGAATTTTTTCCTAGAGGAAAATGATGCTTTTGCATTCATGTTGTATGGAACTTTGGAGATAGCAAGAAACTCTTTACCGTCTCGGTAAAAAGGCTCAAAGGGACTCTGGAGGGAGACTTGGATATTAGAGCCCAACCCACATGACAGATTTTCTACTTTCCATTCAGGTTCACCACCAATACATTATCAGACAAGAGAGAAATAAGGGGCTTCATTCTCAGGGATCCCCTTCTCCATATGGTT
Organism: Sorex fumeus; assembly: GCF_029834395.1. NCBI lineage: Eukaryota > Metazoa > Chordata > Mammalia > Eulipotyphla > Soricidae > Sorex > Sorex fumeus. Next base: position 66,114,459 of record NW_026606059.1, read on the forward strand.
CCAGTTTAGTATCTGCCAATAAAAGCATTCACATGAGATTTTGAAGACAAGAAGGAAAAATTGAGTAGGAAGATTGACTCTGGTTTCATGCATTTGTGCAATATATATATTTTTAGAATTTCTTGATTCTTGAAGTTTTGACTTAAGTGGCTATTGTGTGGTCGTGCACCTCACTGTGATTGATTGCAATAGTTAACACACTGATTGTGATCAGGGTGATGTCATATATATATATATATATAAGATTTTATAGGGAGATTGGGCTGGAGCGATAGCACAGTGTGTAGGGCAAATGCCTTGCAGCGGACAACCCTGCCGACCTGAGTTCGATTCTTTTGCCCCTCTCAGAGAGCCTGGCAAGCTACTGAGAGTAACTCTCCCACATGGCAAAGCCTGACAAGCTACCTGTGATGAATTTAATATGCCAAACACAGTAACAACAAGTCTCACAATGTTACTGGGCCTGCTCAAGCAAATTAGTGAACAACGGGAGGACAGTAACAGTGATAGAGAGATTATATATAGAGTTAATATATAGTTAAGACTTTAGGTGTGACAGGCATTATTTTACAGTCTGGGGATATAGTCACAGATTATAATTTATGAATAAAGAGAACAAGCCCATTCTCCCCTTCCTGGTCTTTGCCAGGCCCCCCTTAAGACGTGAGCAAAACCAAACCAAAGACAGCCAACAAGCAAGTAAAATGTAAAGATATTTATGTAGTTTGAAACATGGTCAGTGGTATGAACACAAAACAAATTATGATAGATATTTTAAAATGAGGAGTATAAATAGAAGATTTGTCCAGGAATATTTTAAAGTTCTAAAGTTGATTTATTGAGGGGAATGATGCCTTTCTAGAATTTCTTGATTCTTGAAGTTTTGACTTAAGTGGCTATTGTGTGGTCATGCACCTCACTGTGATAGACTGCAATAGTTAACACACTGCTTGTGATCAGGGTGATGTCTTGATCTGTGGTTTGCGATGCAGTTTGTCTCCTGAAAATCTCTCATACTCGCCTTTTGCATAAAACCTGCTGGATCATGAAAACACCACTGTACAAGAGAATCACCCTAAGATTATGTTCCAGAGAGAGCTTTCATAAGTTTAACGCTGATTTATCAACATTTTGCCCCTAGGTTAGCTTGGTTCTTCTTCTTCTTCTTCTCCTTTTTTTTAATAGATTGCCCTAAGAATATGGCATGATAGACAGGTTTCTCAATATAACTGGAGAACTCTATGAATTGACTCAGAACAGAGAAATTCAACCCAAAGTCTTTCTTTCCCTCTCCTTAGGAAGTGACCAGGAACATGCTATCCTAATTCTACAGAGAGAATTGAGGATCTCTCTTTCAGAGAGTGACTTTGATGTATAAGGAAATGCAGAGCATGTCCTGAAGGCATCTCGCTGTAATTGCTCTCCTTCAAAGTGGACTGTTGTGCCCTCATTCTTCAAATAAAGGGAAACAGCATCACACCCAGGTGTTTATTTGACTTATGATTTATTTTTTTTGAAACGATTATATCCTTTGTTAAACATTCCTTTGACGGGGATGGAGATTTAAGGAATAAAGAGGCTTTGGCCTTAGGACGTTGTTTTCTGTTCATTTTTGCTTACCTTTGGGATCCTGTTATTAACAGAAATCCCTCTGCTTTGAATGGCATGTGTCCACTTTGAAACTCAAAGTACAAATTAATTTCTTTCTTTCTCTTCTCACCTTCACTCTCCACCAACATCACATCAAATCTGGGAGAGGTTCTTAAATCTTTAGGGGAAATATTCCTTTTCTTTCTAGTGCAATTACAATAATCTAGATTTTTACATGAGGAAATTAAAGTTGAATGAGGTTAGTATTTCTGCTTGGTCCCTTTGCCAGTATGAGTTCAGATGTGTATCTCAGGCATGGGGAGCTGAATCTTATTGCCTTATTAGTGGTAGGAGAGGGTTTTATTAGAACAGCAGTTACTAAATATTGTGTAGTCTCAGAACCTCTTTATAATCCTTCAACTGCTAAATTTCCTAAAGAGGTTTTTCTTGAGGCACAGAAGAGAGGGGGTTTGCTAATCCAGTAAAAGCCAAGTGTTAAATATTTAGAAATTCTACAGCCTACTGCTGGTATCTTCAAATCAACCATGGAGGGAGTATTTACATTGAGGGCATTGAAAATTGCTATCAATCCAGGATTTTTATTCAATAAGCTATTTTATTAGCTTTCTGTTGGCTTTACCAGATAAGGACCTAAACATGAGAAATTAAAACATATGTATTAAATAATTAAAAATATGCTCAATATGTTAATATGAATAAAATATTTTTATATAAAAGTCATAATATTTTTACAAATAGGACATTCTTCTACTGAATACTTCGTTATATGTTTTTATAGATAACAACGAGATTGCTGTGTGGGCAATATATTTAAAATGCCTTGATTGCTCATCGCATGTTGCTTTAGAAAACCACCTTTAGGTCGATATAGAAAAGTGGCAGACTACAAAATCAACACCCAAAAGTCCATGGCTTTCCATATACAAATAACAAAAGACAAGGAAGGGACATTAAAAAAATCCCTTTCACAGTAGTACTGCAGAAAATCAAATATCTTGGAATCAGCTTAACCAAAGAGGTGAAGGACCTATACAAGGAAAATTACAAAACACTACTTCTTGAAATAAAAGAAGACACTAGGAAATGGAGACACATCCCCTGCTCAAGGATAGGGACGATTAACATTATCAAAATGACAATACTGACCAAAGCACTATACAAATTTAATGCTGTCCCTATTGGGATACCCAAGGCATTTTTCAAAGAAATAGACAAAACACTCCTGAAATTCATGTGGAACAACAAACCCCCATGAATAGCTAAACAATCCTTGGGAAAAAGAAAATGGGTGGGATCACCTTCCCCAACTTCAAACTCTGTTACAAAACAGTAGTAATTAAAACAGCATGGTACCTGGCTAGAAACAGACTTGGAGACCAATGGAACAGAGTTGAAAACTCTGCCACAGACTCCCAAATACATGGCCACTTAATCTTTGTCAAAGGAGAAAGAAATGTGAAGTGGAACAAGGAAAGCCTTTTCAACAAGTGGTGCTGGGAAAACTGGTTAGCTACCTGCAACAAAAAAATGAACTCTAACCTTGTCTAATGCAAGGCACAAAAGTCAGATAAAATTGCATTAAAGATCTCAATATTAGAAATGAAGCCATAAGGTACATAGAGGAAAATATAGGCAGAACTCTCCATGACATTGAAGCTAAAACATCTTTAAGGTTGAAACAGCACAGACCATGCAAGTGGAAGCAAACATAAACAAATGGGACTACATCAAACTAAGAAGCTTCTGCACTTCAAAAGAAACAGTGACCAAAATACAGAAAGAGCCCACAGAATGGAAAAGAATATTTACCCAATACCCATCTGATAAGGGATTAATATCCAGGATATACAAGACACTAGTAGAATTGTACAAGAAAAAAGTCCCCCAACCCCATCAAAAATGGGGAGAAGAAATAAACAGAAGTTTCCTCAAAAAAGAAATACAAATGGCCAAAAGGCACATGAAAAAATGCTCTACATTGCTAGCCATCAGGGAGATGCAAATCAAAAGAACAACGAGATATCATCTCACACCACAGAGACTGGGACACATTCAAAAGCACAAAAGCAACCAGTGCTGACTTGGATGTGGGGGAAAAAGGACACTCTTTCACTGTTGGTGGGAATGCTAACTGGTCCAGCCTTTCTGGAAAATAACTTTGACAGTCCTTCAATAACTAGAAATTAAGCTTCCATATGACCCTGCAATACCACTTCTGGGAATATATCCCAAGGATACGAAAAAGCACAGTTAAAAGGACATCTGTACCTATATGTTCATTGCAGCGTTGTTCACAATAGCCAAAATCTGGAAACAACCTAAGTGCCCTAGAACAGATGACTGGTTAAAAAACTTTGGTACATCTACAAAATGGAATACTATGCAGCTATTAGGAGAGATGAAGTCATAAAATTTTCTTATAAGTGGATAGACCTGGAGGGTATCATGCTAAGTCAAATGAGTCAGAGAGAGGAACATACATAGAAGGACTGCACTCATTTGTGGAGTATAGAATAAAATAACATGAGGCTGACACCCAGGCACAGAAGATACTAGGGCCAGGAGAATTACCCCATTTCTGGAAGACTGCCTCATGAGCAGAGGGGAGAAGGAAGATGGAATAGAGATGAGATCACTAAGGAAATGTTGGCTGGAGAAATCCGTCGGGATGGGAGGTGTGTGGCAAAAGTAGAAAATGGAGCAAACATAATGACCTCTCAGTGTCTGCATTGTAAACCATAATGGCCAAAAGTAGAGAATATGGGGAATATTGTCTGCCATGGAGGCAGGGGGAGGGTTGGGAAGGAGGTATACTGGGGATATTGGTGGTGGGGAATGTGTACTGGTGGAGGGATGGGTGTTTTATCATTGTGTGATTGTAATCCATACATGAAAGCTTATAACTTTCTCAGAGTGATTCAATAAAATTTAAAAAAAGGAAAGAAAACTCCACGTTCTACTGTAAAATAGTAAGTATCAGAAAGGCATGGAATGTTGGAATATTATTATAAACATGGTTTTCACCTAACTGAACCCCTGAAGAGCATTCAGAGTCCCCAGAATGTTTGGACCACAGTTTCTGAGTGACAGTTAGTCTCTTGCCATCTCCATTTGCGTCAAAGGGGGAAAAATGTCACTTGATCACTTGACTTCCTGCTAATTATCGATTTGCTCTAGTGGGCGCCAGTAAGGTCTCCATTCATCCCTGTTACATGCTAGTGTAGCCCGATGGTGTCTGTTCATTCTAGGAACACAAAGAGCCTCAAAACACAAAGTTCAGGGTCTTGACAAAGAAGTCTGACCATCTTGAAGATGGGCGGCCACTCGGTCTTTTGACATCCCATGGAATACAGTTGGTAACGGCTCTAGTTCAGCGGTCATCTCCAAATCTCATTATGTGTCCAGCCCATCTGATTTTCCATGCATTGACAAAGGAGACAGTGTCCCTGATTCTTGACCATCGACGGAGGTCGGAACTCTGGATTCTTTCTCTCATTTGTGTGAAGCGGGTTACTCCAAGCATAGTTCTTTCGATTCCTCTTAGGGAAACCCAAATAGCTTTCTTATCCTGTTTTCAAAGGACCCAGGTCTCTGAGGCATATGTTAATGCAGGAAGAACAGTGGAATCAAGGAGATGTGCGCAGAGCCGGAATCTCTTCTTCCTCTTAGTTATTTCTTCGATGCTCTTGAATATGTTCCAAGTTGCTCTCTTCCTCCTGAGCAACTCAGGTGCCAGGTCATTCATCATGCTGACTTCTTGACCTAGGTACACATAACTGTTGCATTCAGAGATGGTCGTTCCATTGAGAGTGAATGGAAGATCAGGAATGAGACTGTTTCTCATAAACATTGTCTTTGTGAGTTTCAGCTGTAGTCTGACCTTTCCACACCCACAGTTGAAGTTGGCCAGCAATTGTGCCACTTGGTTAATATTTGGTGTTATTTGAATGATGTCATCAGCAAAGAGGAGGTGGTGTAGTTGCCAACTGTCTTTCTTAACTTCCATTCCTTCCCATTCTAGTTGTCGCATGATGTCCTCGAGGGTGGCACTGAAGAGTTTTGGTGAAATGGTATCACCCTGCCGAACCCCTCTCTTGACATTGATGATCACTTCTTTGTAGAATGGTGAGATTCTGGTTGTGAATCTGTAATATAGCTCTTGGAGGATCCTGATGTATTGAGTTTGAATGCCCTGATTTGCTAGGCCTTCAATGACCACTTCCATCTGAACAGAATCAAAGGCCTTCTTTAAATCAATGAACGTTAGACAGAGCAGCATCTTGAACTCCCGAGAAACCTCAATGAGCTTGGTTATTGTGTAGATATGGTTGATAGTGCTGAATCCTTTTTGGAACCCGACTTGCTCACATGGTTGACCTTCATCTAGTGTTCTGCCAATCCTACTCAGGATGACTCGAGTGAACAGCTTGTAGATGACAGACAATAGGCAGGTTGGGCGATATTTGCCAATGTTGTATATGTCTCCCTTCTTGTACTGTAGTACAGTCCTGCCAATTTTCCACTGGGACGGAACCTGCATTCAGACAGGTAGCTTGTGAAGAGCCAAGCTAGTGTATTGATGAGTACTGACGGCAGGTTCTTCAGGTGTTCAGGTCTGACCTTGTGTGGGCCAGGTGCTGTTTGTTTCTTTACGGGTGAAATGGCGTTCAAACAGAATGTTTGAATATTATTATAATACTGTTAATATTATTAATTTTATTATAAACACGGTCTTCATCTAACTGAACCCCTGAAGAGCATTCAGAGTTCCCCAGGATCTTTGGACCACAGTTTCTGAGTGAGTTAGTCTCTTGCCATCTTCATTTGCATCGAAGGGGAAAAAATGTCAATCACTCTAAATTCTTCTTTGAATACATTTGTGCTTGTTTGGTTTAGGTTGTGTGGAGCTTCTCCATAGGCACTTGGTATACTTTGAGTAATGGCACCTACATTTAGAATGAGCAGGGTGCCTCTTTTGGTGTTCGCTAGTGCACCTAAACACCAACTACTTTTATCCCCCTCCTTCCCCTTTGTCATCTTTCCTTGTCATTTCTCCACCTACCAAGTTTTCTCACTAGGCTAAATAAGCAAGACTTGAGCATTCAGAGGCATTTAGAGTACATCTCCACTGTGGTAGATTTTCAAGCAACGCGAAACAGTTCGAACAATCCCGGAATGGGGTTGCAGCTGCTGGAGAAGCAAGAAGATAAATAGATTTGTTTCCAAGGATAGAATATACTTGAAAGTTAATGAGGAAAAGAAACATTTCTTTTTTTAGTCCCATACTCAGTGATATTTATGGCTTCCTCTTGGCTTTGCACTCAGGGCTCACTCTTGGAGGTGCTCAGGGAACCATACTGAGTGCTGTGGATGGAAGCTGGGGTAGGCTGCATTGCAAGGCAAGCACCTGACCCACTGTGTTATCTCTTTGGCCCCAGAAGCATTTCTTTTCAGTCATCTTTACTTTCTTTGAGTAGAAAGAATTATGAACAATAATCTAGAGCAGATGTGGTAATCAGATTTTGGTGAAGGGTAGTTAGTAAACACGTTTTACTTTTTGAGTCAGGCAGTCTCAGTTGCAACTATAAAATGTGGTCAAGCCCCTCTAGCAGCCACAGACACAATATGAGTTAGAGAGAATGTCTGTATTTCAAGAAAATGTTATTTGGGCATTTAGGTGGTCAAATAAATTTGTTTTATCTAACGGTCAACACCCTCTTTTATTTTGACACGTCTTCTATGATAGAATCTCCAAAAATTCTGTGCCACTTAAATATATACATGGAGCCATAACCACTAGATTTTCAAAAAGGTCTGATGAGCTGGGATAAATCAAATGAGGTAGGGGATTGAAATAATAATAGTCATAGCTCTTACTATCTGCCAGCTACTGTGCTAAGCACTTGACATGATTTAATCCTCACAGCAGTCCTATAATTAAGCACAATTATTATTTTTCTCATTTTATTTCCCAGGAAATGAATGCATGGAAAGATTAAGCAATTTGCTCAAGTTCATTCAGCAAGTAAGCGATAGAGCAAGGATTTAGAGGCAGGCAATATATCCTTAGCTCTAGTGCTCCTTGATATATGCAGGTAGTATGTTATGCACAGGTGCATATATTTGGAGCTCAGGCTAATCTGAGATCTAATTATGTTGGGGATACTGGTGCATCCATTTAAATTTATCAGTGGGCATAAGGCCTTCTCAGGAGCTATCTAATATATCTATAGAAAGCTCAAAATATTTTGCAGAGTCTAGTCATGAAAAGCTTCTAAAAGTAAGCACTTTAGGAAAGGAAATTCTCTGATAGCAGCAATGTTTGTAGTGACAATTAAATAGAAAATAGACAAATTGAAGGAATGTAAATGGTACGTTCTCAGAAACTATAAAGTTGAAGGAAAAAATAAATGGAAAATGAGAGCTAAAGTGGCTGCACTTAGTATATTTAAGCAAATATTTAAAGTACAAAGTGTATCATTCTTCAAACAATATGCTGATAGCACTTTGCAATGTAATATTTTTAGTAGAAATTGGGGCAGGTTTTCTTAAGACAGCTAACAAAGTCCATTTGACACAAGTAACTGTTGTGGAATTAAGATTTGACAAAAATTCTTTGGGAAAAACCAAGTAAAAGGTGACGACCATCATAAAGAAAACAAGGAAGGATGAGATAACCCTTGATTTCCTTTTGGGATGAGCGCTGCCAGACAAACACAGCTGGTACAGTGTTTTCTGAAGTAGAGACACCCAACACAGCCCACAGTGGGGCAGAAATAGCAAGTTATAACTTTCCAGTATTTCTCTTTAACACCAAATCATTTAGATGGTAAGGTGGCAGTTTCATGAAGACTCCTGGTCCTTTGTCATGTTACTTTGCCACTCCAAGTGGTTTTGTCATTTGCAAAGTTAATATACTTACCTTTCAGTCATCGAGAAAAGAGGGGCAGAGGAAGAGAAGGTTATAAACAGGAAGTCCTCTGGTTCCCTTAAGCTTAGACCTGTTTTGCCAGACTCCTCCATGGCAGTCTGAGACTAAGCTACACATCTTGGGTCAGCTAAAGCTTGGTGGCTTTTTCGAGAAGGACAACAAATATTGGTGACATATAACTACTATCCATTTATAATTAAGAGGATTCGTAGCTCAAGGATCAATTAAATTTTTTCTTTTAATAAAGGTACTAAAGTTAGCAAGCTTTTTGAAATCACTAATGGCTTTTTGCTGAAGTCTGCACTAGCAATTATGAAAAGCCTATCTGTATCAAATAGTTTCTTCTCAGGTTTTAAAGAGAGAAAGGTTTTAAAATACATATGCTACAGGGAATATTTTGGGGAAAATTGTTTAGAATTGTGAGATCTGTGTTGCTCAATGGTATTCAAATATATTGCCTATAAATTAAGTATTTCTCACATTGCACATTTAGAATTTTATAATCAGAAATAAAAAACTAAAAATTTCCCAGTTATTTTAATAAAATTTTAAATTATGTACTGTAATACATTTGTAATTCTCTGGATGAATGAACATATTTTTATTATTATGTTAGAAGATTGGGTTTTATTAGACCTTTGAAGTAGATGGGAATGAAAAAAATGTCAAACAATACATTTTTCCCTTGGTATAGCGATGTTCTTCTTAGATTTTTTTCTTCTTAAAGATTTTTTAAAGCTAGACTTTGCAATTAAATAAAAAACTATTAAATTATTATTGTGCTTATGAGAGTAATGATACCAAAGTGTGTGATACCACCACTCAGGGTATGCGGGAAAGATGAAGGTGTAGTAGTTGCCTCTGATGCTTTTAGGGGGCACTAAAAGGTGCCTCTTATAGAAAAGATATTTTCAGGGAATCACTGAGTGAATTATTTTTCTGAGAAGGAGATAGTAAAGCAAATAAGCTTGGGACTTTCTAATTTACAGCTTTATTGATATTATATTATTAATTACATGATGAGATGTAAGTATTTTGTCATTTGTCACTTTTCTTTGATACATATTTTGTACATCAGTTTATTTCTGATGTATAAGGTTTGTATTTCTATACAGTACAGGTGCAAATGCTAAACACAGGAAGATGCGTTCAACTCATCTTAAAACTGTAATCACAATAATAAAAAGTTGAAGAAACACGGTGTCCAAGTGGATGTATTTGCTCCATAGGTATATAGTTTTTATTTTTAAATCTAGAAATAGGAGAAATATATTCTACTGATATTTAATATAAGGTTAAATATACTCATATGCTATGCATACCAGAAGGTCTATTCTAATCTCTCGATGAGAAATAAGGCACTAGAGGACTTAGGAGAAGTTCTTTTACTGTGCTGGAAGGACATGAGGAACCAGTGGCATTCCTTTCTTAGACTTGAGCTCTCATCCGTTTTCAGTGGTACAGCTAGTTAACTGCTAAGATAACCACCCACTCATTTTATAAGCTCATGTCCCCAACTACCTTGTTATTAGTTTGTTTGAACTTCCAGGAAGCAGAAGTTAGCCTCGTCATTTGAAGATAAGTTAATGCTTAATTTTTGGCATCCTACCTTACAAAAGGAAACACTCAGCGAACTAATGCAGTAAGTGTATGTGTCAATGTGGGAAATCATTCTCCTCACTATAACCCCAAGGTCGAGAAAGCTCCCTAGGGAAAAACAGTTTAGATTTTAGAATATAGCTAGGCAACCAAAATGTTCTCAGGAAGAATAGGATAATAGGCTGCAAAAAATGTAGCAAAGAACATTATAGTTTAAAGGAAACATAGAATAGTTTAAAATTTTCTTGACGTAGATGGCAAAAACAGAATAGAAAACTCACGTCTTTATTTTAAACATACCTGCTGATTAGCTATGTGAAATATCACAGTCTCTGCTTTTATACACTCATCGAATTGAATTCTTATATGCTTACAAATTGTTCTTTTTGGGGAGGGGGGTCAAACCCGGGTAGCTTTGCACTCAGGTATTACTCCTGGCTTTGCTTGGGGACCATATGGGATGCTTGGAAACGAACCCGGGTTGGCCGCGTGCAAGGCAAACGTCCTACCCGCTGTGCTATCCCTCCAGCTCCCTCACAAATTGTTCTTAATGTCTCTGGCAACTCACACAATAATTGACATGTTTGGAAGCAATATCGTATCAAATAAATGGCCAGACTGTGGGACCATTCAGGGCTGCCCAGCTGACCCTAAAGCTTAAACATTCACTATGTGTTTGTCTTATATGTTTGTTCTGTTCTCTGTGAGCAACACCCTCTAGACAGAGGTAGAAGGTGCTAATCCAATTGTCTTTACAAATGTTTAGAACATGTATATAGGGCACAGGAGTGATAGTACAGTGAGTTGGGTGCTTGCTTTGCACACAACTGACTGGGGTTTTATCCCTGGTGCCAGTATGTGCACCAGGAGTGATCCAAGTGCATAGCCAAGATTAAGCCCCGAGCATTGCTGGGTGTGGCCCCCCAAACAAACAAAGAACAAAAAAGAATGTTTAATCTTGATAAACATAAAACTACTGAGACCTGGAAGTGCTTGTTGATTTACAAGCATTTGCCTGGGAAGTTGAAGCAAGGCTAAGAGTTCAAATCCTACCACAACCTGCATATGTAAATCGTCACAGCCCTACAGTTTGATGTCCCAAGGAAAGGAAAATTGAATATAAAATCAAAATGACTTGTCAACGAAGAAACTCTCTGTGTTTGGAGCCAGAGAAAGGCATGAGTGTGCTTGTTTATATCAAGCATCACTGCCATGATACTTTGCTTTGTCGATGAATTTGCCATTTTCCTGGACATAGGATAGATGGCCATAGGTCAGTCTCCTGCAACTTGCTCTTTATGTGGTCTGCCGAAACATCATTTCCTAAAGTTATTTTTATACACTTACTTTTAAATATTCTTGCCTGATTTTAGTCCCATCACAGGTTATTATTTTTTTTTTTATGTAGGAGTACTGCTATTTATTCAGCCACTGATTAGCTGATTGAATTGGGCGTGAACTCCACCTTACCTTTTTTTTTCATAATTTTATTTTTTCTTCTTCTTATATTTGTTTACTGAATCACTGTGGGAAAAGTTACAAAGCTTTCAGATTTAAGTCTCGGTCATACAATGATCAAACACCTCTCCCTTCACCAGTACTCATTTTTCACCACCAAGAACCCCAATATACCCTCCTCCCACTCCTCCCAATGCCTGTGAGGCAGATGATTTCTACTTAACTCTTCTCTACATTGATTACATTCATTATTTCGACAAAAGATGCACCAACATTGTTTAGAATCCCCCCCCCCACAATCAGAATTGCTGAAAAGGCATTATGAAATAATTTGTTTTTTTATAGTTGGTTATGAGAATCATATAATCATATAAAGAATCATATAGAGGTGGAAGGGAGCAACACCCTTTCCCTCCTGGGGATGCTGGCACCATAGTTTAACGCATAGTCCATTCACTTTTCTGCCGCAAGCTGCCAGATTCTGGACTAAGTCCTTTTGCCTCTGGAGCCATGGCCATGCTGGAGAGCCACTAGTGGGGGGCAACTCGTGACCTCTTTAGGGCGTGAAGGACGAGCCAGTACCATCCCCCTTTCCATGAGACTGCAGTTGCCCCATCACTGCTGGCTCATACCTGGCTTTCTAATAAGCTCTGAGGCGGCAGCCACCTTGCTGCTGTGGGGGGAAAAAGGCAGAAGGGAGCAACACCGTTTCCCTCCCGGGGAGACATGGTGCCATAGTTTAACACATGGTCCATTCACTTTTCTGCCACAAGCTTCCTGGCTCTGGATTAAGTCCTTTTGCCTCTGGAACCATGGCTGTACTGGAGAACTGCTCATGGGGGGCAATTTGTGACCTCGGTAGAGCATGGAGGATGAGCCAATACCGTCCCCCTTCCCATGCGACTGCAGTTGCCCCATCACTGCTGGCTCATACCTGGTTTTTTAATAAGCTCTGAGGTGGTGGCCACCTTGTATGTGGTCCAGATGCGTTTCTGCCAAAAGCTGCTGGGTTTTGAGATTTGTTTCTGAGTCTCTGGGATCATGGCCATTAATCAGCTTGATCAGGAGCCAGAGAGGCTGTTTGTAGGCAGCGACTCGGGGTCTTGTTGAGATCGGGAGGAAAGGGCCGGTTCCACCCCCATCTGGTGAGGCCCTGTGTGTCTTGTCACTGCAGGCCCAAACCTGACTGTCCAGTGGCCTCTGGAGGATGGCGGTCACCAGGCCGCCAGGGAGAACAGGCCACGGCATGAACCCTATTCCCACCTGGAGTGGCCCAGCACCAGTAACCTATTGCAGGAACAAGACGCATTTCTGCCAAAAGCCTTTGGGTTCCGAGATTCATTTTTGAGTCTCTGGGATCATGGCCATTAAGCAGTTCGATCAGGAACCAGAGAGGCCATGTCTCCAATTATATAGCTGAACCGGAGTTGGTTTGTGGGTGTGTCTCCCACATACCTAACTTTTGGCCATTTACTTTCTTGGTAAACTTTGCCCCGAGTTTTTGGGGTTTGGCCAAAGGCACAGCAGCAATTTTGGGGTATCTGAGATTCTGATGGTGCCATCAGGCTGCTGATGCACTCACCTCACAGGTACAGATTGACCTGCTGGCGGCACCATACTCCCACAGGTTGTTAATTTTTAACCTTATTTGATTACACTGAAAAAAGTCACACTGAGTAAAACCTGGAACTCTCTTTTTCTCTGTTTCCTATATTCTACCTTGTAGGTGTCAGTGGTTCTTAGCTTCAGGTTGCTTAAAACCCACAGAAAGGAAATGTTGCTTTAAATATTATTCTAATTAAAATTTCAATTCTACATAACCTTCATCGTTAAGTCATAACTTCTAGTTTTAAATATTTTATGAAATGAAAGAATCATCTATATGTCTCCAGAAGAGATTTCCAACGGGTGTAAAACTGCTTCCTGGGCAGAAATGATGGAATGATGGGGGTGGTGTTGGTAATATCTTGGGTGCAGTCAAATGGAAATTTTTGTTTTCTTCAAAAAGGTGGATTTTCAGGGGTTTCAGAGTAATTTGTTGTCTCTTTTTCTTCAAATAAAATTTGGGGGGGCATACCTGGTCGTGCTTAGGAGTTAATCCTCACTCTGGAATCAGGAGCAACTCTGGGAGGTTTAGAGGGCCATGCAGGATGCCAGGATTGAACCCAGGTGAGCCCATGAAACGCAAGTACCCTACCCACCGTTCTATCACTTCCACCCAAGTCATTTATTTTCTGAATAGGGTAAATCAAAAAATTTGAGAAGCTCTGGTCGACATTCTTATGGTGTGTCATACTCAGTGGACAGTCAGTTGAATATTGTTTTGATATTGTCTACCTGTGATGTACTACTTGTTTCTCATAGTTCTTTGTGGGATTAAGATTTTATTTTACCCCTCCCCATTATTCAATTAACTAAAATTTCTCTCACATATTTTCACCCTTCCCAACTTTCTGTATTCTTACTTAAAGAATTAAAGGTGAAGACATATAACTGTTCCCTTTGATTGAATTATGTGGGACATGAGCTTAATATTATGGATCCTTGACTATCCTAGGAGAAATTAGGTAAATGTACTCTCTTGCAAATTAAAGAAGGTTTTCAGCTCATTTGCCTTCTCAGTAGCCTTCTGCATATGCTTCTATTTGTTAATATTTTTTCTCAAAATGGGACACTTATAATTGAACTTAATGTTCCAGATGTGACCTGATTAGGTCAGTGCACAATAGTATAGTTAATGCCATTATTCAAAATCAAATCTAATCAAAGTGGTTTCCTGCTTACAAGCCTCATCTGATTCCATTCTTGGTTTTAGCTAATTATGCTCAGTTTTTATTGACGGTATAGCCCCCACTCATCCCAATTTCCTCCCATACAACTGATGCAAGAACCTCAGTTTTCTTCATTTCTCAGATTTTTCACGAATGCAGAATTGCCTTCCTTTCTCTCCACTAAAAAAAAAAAGAAAAAAAGGTTTCTTACGCCCAAATTTCTTTTATCAGAATTATATGACCTGTCTTATAACAGCCTTATACAGTCTTCTAACTGTAATTTTCAGCTTTTATTGTAATTATCTTTGAAGTCTATGTCACTCCAACTGTAAACATTTTACAAATATTGAGCACAGAAGGCATAACTTTTCTCTGTTTCACCCAGTTTTGATTCTCTGCCCAGCACATACAGATGTTCACATTTCCCTAACTCAGTTTGTGAATTATAGTGGCATTGTTACATTATCTATTAAATTGTGACAAGTTTTGTTTTTATTATACTATATAAGATGGCTTCTTATACTCATCAATTAAAAACTATTCATTTTTATACTAATTAATAAAATACTAATGCTGATGTAATCCCAAATCACCCATTTTAGTATATAATGCTAATGACTTGTCCTTTCTATCTTAATTTTTGTGTCTTTATCATCTTTTTTTTGGGCTGGAGCGATAGCACAGCGGGTAGGGCGTCTGCCTTGCACGCAGCCAACATGGCCGACCCGAGTTCGATTCCTCCGCCCCTCTCGGAGAGTCCAGCAAGCTACCGAGAGTATTCGATATGCCAGACACAGTAACAACAAAGTCTCCAATGGAGACGTTACTGGGCCCGCTCGAGCAAATCGACGATCAACGGGAGGGCCTTTACTTACTTACTTAAATATCATCTTTTACATATACTATAATCAACTATATATTTTTAAGTGATTTCTGAAGTGATCACAGTTAATTAATGGCATAGCCAGTAACCAAGCCCAGGTCATCTCTGTCTTTTTTTTTTTTTTTATTAAAAATGTGCCTTAGTTAACTTCCTTGTATATTTTTAATTTCTCTTTCATAGACATGCTGTTGGCCTCCTTTTACGTTTTTACCATATTATTGGAGCTAAGCTGCATAAGTTTGTAATACTAGCTTTGTATCATCTTAGCTTGGTGACTTTACAAAGGCAATTCTAGCTTTCTTAATTTTACTTTCCTTACCTTCAAAATGAATACAACAAAAGTACAGTACTTATCTTAGATGATTTTGAATGTTGCTATTCATCGAATATAAAATCCATAGATTTGATTCAAGTGGTAGAACTCAAGTCTAGCCTGTGTTCAGAACTTGGTTCTCTACCTTGTACTGTAGGAGCCTATGAACAACACTGTGTGTGGCCCTAATCATCCTTAAGCAACACCACCAGATCCACACTATTGGGTTAACTACAGGGAGTGGTCCCAGAACCTGTCTACCAACACTGCTGGTTGTGGCCCCTCCTAAAAAAGATTCAATATAAATGAGGCACTTTTGTTCATGAAAACAAGCACTACATGTGTTTGTTATTATGACAATCATCCACTACTCTATGCTTTTCAACCTGTCATTAAATTTTATGGATCCTCTACTGCAGTTTCTGTGAACATGTCATAAACAACTAGCCAGTAATTTGGACTATCTTACTGATATTTTAAAATAAACATCTTCTTTTGGAATAATTTTAGACAAAGAGAAATTCCAGATAGTATTGCAATATTCTACATTCTTCCTCTGATTTTTGTGGTAAGCTAACATATACCATTGTCAACTGTCAAAAGTTAGACAGTAGCATGAATTCAATATGACTGTTGATTAAATTAGAGATTTCATTGGATTGGCCATTAACATAATTTTTCACATCAATATTTCTGTCCATCTAGTCCACAACTCCATTGTTCCTATACTGCATCTCTCATAAAATGTATGTCCATAATTTGATCTGTGAATATTAATATGGGCAGTTTAGTCCCAGTATAGAGGCACCTACCTTTATCTCTTTTATAATTAGGATACTGTATCTCAATGATTTTGAGTCTACTGACAAAAGCCAGAGTAGAAAGAGGACCTGAACAGTTTTCTAGAGTTGTATTTTCAGCATTTAGGGACCCCACAGGAATTAAAACAGAGACAGAGAAAGGATTGGTGTTCATCAATCTTGGTAGACTTTTGAAATTTCTTCAGGTAGATGACCTACTAGAAAAGAAAGTTAAGTGGAGTTCATGCCCAATTCAATCAGCTTAATCAATGGCTGAACAAATTAGCAGTACTTCTACATTATTAATAAAAGAGAGAGAGAGATAGAGAGTTAATGTGGAAGTCTCCAGTTTCTTCTGATTTGAGACAAAGTTTTTAGAGAAAGGCATTTATGCATCTATTCAAATATTTGTAGAGAACTAGCTATGTTTGCATCATTCTTAGAACAAGATATACTTTAGAATCTATAAGTATTTTCTCTATTTTTTTCTTGCACTATAAGTAAACAAATTTTTTTATTTTAAATTTTTATTAGTGAAACATCATGAGGTGCAGTTGTAGCCTTACAAATTTTTGTGCTTGGGTTTCAGTTATACAATGATCCAGTACACATCCCTCCACCAGTGCCCATTCTCCATCATTTACATTTTTAAAAACATTTTTGTTAGTGAAACACCATTAGGAACAGTTGTAGATTTACAAATTTTTGTGCTTGTGTTTCAATTGTACAATGATCAAATACTCATCCCTCCACCAGTGCCCATTTTCCACCACCACTGGTCCCAGTATCCCTCCCACCCCCATCCCCGCCATCCCACCCTGCCTCTGTGGCAGGATATTTCCTTTTGTTCTCTCTCTCTCTCTCTCTCTCTCCTTTTGGGTGCTGTGGTTTTCAAAAGAGGCATTGAGTGGCAATCATGTTTGGTCTATAGTCTACAAAAATTTTTAAGTTTTAACATTCTCATCATTATAAATTTTTTGAGCACAGTGGCATTCTTTTGGTACCATTTGGGTAATTTTTTGGCTTTATGTAATATCACGTATTATAAAAACTATATTATATATTAAACACTTGTCTATCATTTAAAATTTTTTTCTATATGTTGGCCTGGAGCAATAGCACAGCAGGTTGGGTGTTTGCCTTGCACATGGTCAACCTGGGATACCCGTGATGTATTCGATATGCCAAATACAATAATGACAAGTCTCATGATGGAGATGTTACTGGGTCCACTTGAGCAAATCGATGAACAATGGGAGGACAGGAACAGTGACAGTGACAGTGATGTGTGAGGATACATGTTGTTTATCTCATCAAATTAATAGTTTACTAACCCTCCTCCCCAAGTAGCATGTGTTCTTCACTTTTGAGGTGAGAAAAACTAAGATCTAGAGTGAGTAAGCTTCCTCATCATATTCAGACCGTGGGGGCACAGCTGGGATCATATCATCCATCCCAAACACAAGAATTTTGAGAATTTGTGACCATATTCTGTGAAATAAGAATTTAGAAAAATTTTGAACAGCATGTAGGTATGAGAGTAAAAAGCGAAGATTTATTCTTCAGGTTTTAAGTTTGACTCTTCTGATTTGTAAGGGGAGTGTGAAAAATGAAATGCTATTTTATTTATGTGGTCCAGAGTGAGACATTATTGAAGCTATAAATGGATCCTAGTAAATGGTTATAAAATAATGTTTCTAAGCAATGTATTTTCTAAAAAATACATATATTGATAAGAAATAAACTCAATAAATCTTAAGACTTTCTTGTGTTGGTAGGAAACGTAAAGTAGCAAGGAAACCAAGCCAAGAAAGGATTGAAGGTCCACTGTAGCCCTCCCCCTCGGTGCTGAGTCCAGTCCCTGCCACCCTTTTCCAGGAGGGCATGGTCCTCTTTGCATCAGACTCAGCAGTGCCCTAAGAAGGTCATGGGTGGATATGGACCAGCCAACAGAAGAGCACCCCTTAACCTGCTGCTTACTCCTGTGTTTCTTATTTGCATTTGGTAATAAACTCACAGAGATGAATAAGTAACTTATCCAGGTGTGCCACACCAGGTTAGGGTTCATCTAGAGATCAGTGTTGCTTGTGCATCTGAGGGAGAAAGAATTCTCACACTCCGATTTCCTGGTAGTAGCCTACATTTTTACTCATTCCCTCTGCCTGCCGAATAAGGCACTTTTAGTATGTGTGTAGGCAGTTGTCATTTTGAGAGAAATTAAAAAAATAATGATGATAGTCATCAGTGCAGTGCATGTTACCTTTGGACTTTTGACATGGAGGAGTTGAGATGAGGATGTAGAGAGGGTGAGTGATTAAATCTTGAAGGATTTCTCAAGATAAAATTAGAACATGCTCCCTAGAAAAGAACTGATAATTCAATCTGAGTGGAATGCCTATAGCAGAATAACTTGAGATGCCATCTGGTTGACCTGACTATTTTTAGATGAAATGATTAAATATTTTTCTTAAGGCATGAAGTGGGATTATAAGCAGAGCTGTGAGTCAAAGTTGAAACACATTATTTCTAAAACAGTACTATTTGTATATGATACTTAAAGAGAAGAGAATAAAAAGTCAAGAAACCCAGTTACAATGAAGCTAACGTTTTTGCCCCTGATTTGGCTGGAACCAAGTAAATAGTTTATTAAATTTTTAAAAGGTTTTTTAAAGGCAATATTGGTTAAATAGCAGCATTTTCCATTCTTTTTGAAAGTGCTTTAGAGGTTTGGCTGGTAGAATTGATTAGTATTTAAAGATCAGAGAAATTTCTTTTAAGTAAGTTATGTTTCTGTGACCAAGTCAAGCATTCTGCTTAAAACTCTATTTTGTTATAGTTATTTTTCTCCTCACTTACTATGGCAATTTAACTGCACAAAGTAAAGAAGCAATAATACCATATAGAATAAAAAGAAACCAGGGAAGAAGTGTTCATTTCATATCCTATTTTTAACCCATATAGTTACATGGGCAAATAGGAGAATGAACTGTAAGATTTTTGGAGGAGAAGTAGAACATAATCTCATCTTGTAATTCATTTTTGCTCTGGGCAGTTAGCCTCTTCAGAAACATATCTGCCATTCTTATTTTGCTATAAACAATGGTAGTTTTCCTTACCTGCAAGAGAAATGATTCTCATCCGCTTTTTTTTTATAGCTTACAGCATGTTCTTATTCAAGTCTTATGATTTTTTTTATGTAGGAGTACTGCTATTTATTTAGCCACTGATTAGCTGATTGAATTGTGCATGAACTCCACCTTACTTTTTAAAAAATTTTTTATAATTTTATTTATTGAATCACCATGAGAGCAGTTACAAAGGTTTTGGGTCTAAGTCTCGATCATACAATGAGACACCTGTACCTTCACCAGTGCCCATTCTCCACCACCAAAAACCTTAGTATACCCCCATCCCACATCCTCCCCCTACCTGTGGGGCAGATGATTTCCACATTACTCTCTCTTTACTTTGATCACATTCAGTGTTTCGACACCAGACCCACAATTATTATTTGAGATTTTACTTCAACACTCATATCTGTTGAAAAGGCAACAGTAGACAATTTGTGTTCTATTGCTGGTTATGAATAACATATGATGTTGCGTGGCTGCAGTAGGGCCATGTGATTTTGAAATTCCGAAATTTTAACACTGAAATATGGAGGGATTTCTGCCAAAAGCCACTGGGTTTCGAGATTTGCTCCTGAGTCTCTGGGATCATGGCCGTTGAGCAGCTTGATCAGGAGCCAGAGAGGCCGTTCGTGTGCGATGACTTGGGGTTTCATTGGGACGGGGAGACCAGGACCGGCTCCACCCCCATCCTGTGAGGCCCAACAAGTTTCATCACTGCGGGCCCAGACTTGACTGTCCAATGGCCTGTGGAGGATGATGGCCACTGAGCCGCCAAGGGGGAGCAGGCAGAGGGACAATACCCTTTCCCCTTGGGGTGGACTGGCGACAGTAACCTACTGTGGTGTCCGGACACATTTCTGCCAAAAGCCACTGGGTTTCAAGATTTGTTTCTGAGTCTCTGGGATCAAGGCCGTTAAGCAGCTTGATCAGGAGCCAGAGAGGCCATTCATGGGCGATGACTTGGGGTCTCGTCTGGGTTGGGAGCACAGGTCCGACTCCACCCCCTTCCCGTGAGGCCCAACAAGTTTTGTCACTGTGGGCCCAGGACTGACTGTCCAATGGCCTCTGGGGGATGACAGTCACTGATCCGCCAGGGGGAAGCAGACGGAGGGACAGCACCCTTTCCCCCCTGGGGTGGCCTGGTGACAGTAACCTACTGCGTGGTCCGAACGCATTTCTGCCAAAAGCCGCTGGGTTTCGATATTTATTTCTGAGTCTCTGGGATCAAGGCTGTTAAGCAGCTTGATCAGGAGCCAGAGAGGCCATTGGTGGGCAATGACTTGGAGTCTCGTTCGAGTGGGGAGGACAGGCCTGGCTCCATCCCCTTCCCGTGAGGCCCTGCGTGTCACATCAGTGGGGGCCCAAACCTGACTGATTTCTGGAGAATGGCGGCCACTGGTCTGCCAAGGGGAACAGACCAAGGCATGAAACCTATTCCCTCCTGGGTTGGCCCAGCACCGGTAACCTACTGCAGGGACCGGATGCATTTCTGCCAAAAGCAGCTGGGTTTTGAGATTTGTTTCTGAGTCTCTGGGATTATGGCCCTTAAGCAGTTCGATCAGGAACCAGAGAGGCCATGCCTCCAATTATATAGCTGAGCCGGAGGTGGTTTCTGGGTGTGTTTCCCACATACCTAACTTTTGGCTGTTTACTTTCTTGGTAAACTTTGCCCCAGGTTTTTGGGGTCTGGCAAAAGGCACAGCAGCAATTTTGGGGTATCTGGGTGTCTGAAGGCGCCATCAGGCTGCTGATGCACTGATTTCATAGGAACAGATTGACCTGCTGGTGGCCCCATACCCCCAATATGAATGTTTTTAAAACTAAAGGGCAGTGCTATCTACAGCTGAATTATTTTGTTTTTATTTATTTATATTTGCTTTTTGGTTCACACCCAGCGAAGCACAGGTGTTACTCCTGGCTCTATACTCAGGAGTTACTCCTGGCAGTGCTCAGGGGACCATATCGAATGCTGGGAATTGAACATGGGTTGGCTACGCACAAGGCAAACACCCTACCCACTGTGCTATCTCTCCAGCTCCCTGAATTATTTAATTTCTAATAATCCCTAGAAAGAAAGTTAAACTTTTTGAAATTTGTTTAGTGGGAGATGACAAGGCATAAGCATTTAAACTGCAGAGTAATTTTCTTTGTCAAACATGTATAGAAAACTAGATTATTTTTTGAATACTTTTCAGTACATAAGCCTCATGATTTACAACATATGTATACTGCTATTTTCTCTTTTCTTGGTGATGAATGGAGAGATCTTATAATTTTATGATAAAAGAAAGAAGCTACACATATAAAATATATGTATGTATTTTCATTCTATTTCCCTGTTTCTATTCTGTATCTCTTCTGTCTCTGTTTATGCTTCTCTGTCTTTGCTTTTGTCTTTGCCTCTGTCTCTGATTTACTCTCTCTCTCTCTTACCCTCTCAATATCTCCCCCCAAATTAATGCAGCCATTGGCAGTAGTGAAAATAAATGTCTCAAAAATTCATATATTTTCATTGGAAGAGCAACAGAAAGTATGGAAATGGGTTGTAATAATAAGACTTCAAGTCTCATCACCTTTATTCTAAAGTCTGTATTTTATCTTTGTTCATTGGCACATACTAGCTAGCTCTCTTCTGTAAGTCAGTCTGCTGCTCTCTTTTATTTACTTATTTTCATAGATGTTTCATATCTTTTTTCATTTATCTTTCTGATTCCACAGGTGGATAGACACACAAGCTGAATCCCATTTGCATTTTCCAGTTGCCTCTTTTGTTTTTTTAAATGTAGACTCAGACACAGACACTAAACTCAAAAAAAGACATACCTTTAATTATTTAAGGAGTGTTATGAAGATTGAGTTAGGTAGAGTATTTGACACTTAAAAATACTGAGTGGGACAGGAGTACTAGTACAGGGGTTGGGCTCCACACCTCTCATCCAGCCAACTCCAGTTCAATCCTTGGCACATTCTAAACCAGTTGGATCAGTAGAGAATTCCTGCTGCAATCCCCAGGCTGGTTTTCTAAGCATCCCTTGAATATCTCACTACCCTTTCTCCACCAATGAAGACTAGTACATATTTCCTCTGAAAGAGGAAATTTCCTCCAGTGTTGATTAGATGCACAATGGGAAATTTGGGGTGAGGAGTATGAAGAGTGATTGTCTAGCCTATAGAATCAGAACACTTTTTTGTTTTTTATTCTAGTAGGACTTGTCATATGCAGAGCAGAGGTACTCCCTGGGGACTAGGAACTGGGGACAGCCACACTGCTTGTGGGCTGCTATGAGCTCTCTGTGATGTCCCGGAAGTGGAGCTGGGATTGAAGGGTTCCCTGCCCTGTCAATGTAACCTTCGTATGTCTATCAGCAACTTTAGTTTCACACGTCATTTAATATCTCTCTGTCAATTATAAATTTTGTTCACTATCATGTCCCAACTAATATTAAATGCTTTGAAAGTAATCAAGAAGCTGAAGTAGTCCTGTTACTTATTAGAGATCCAGATGCCACTAAATATATCCAGTCCTTTGTTTCTTCTTCTACTGGTCTAATCTTTTTCTTCACCCAATGTTGAGTATTATGATGAAGTAAGGCATAATGGTAGAAATATTAAAAATAATAATAACACTGAAATTTCAGACACGTTGGTGGCTATAATACCAGACGCAATATTTATAACCACTTTTGGTCCTTGCAAGTCTTTAGAGATGTCTGTAGGATGAAAAAGATAAGAACTCTGTCCCCACTTGGAGTTCATACTGTATCAGGGGAGGATAGTAATAAAACAAATAACTAGAGGTGAAGTATGAGCTAGATATTTATTATAATACCACCTTTTCCATAGATGTGAATGATTCTGATCAGAAAAATTGAATCAAGCTGTCTACTTGACTTGAACTTTAAAGGACAGTTTTAAAAATTGCACCTGAGAGACAAAGTTGAGTATCCTCTTAGATGGAAATACTGGCACAGAAACTCATAGGTCTTTAAGAGTTTGTGGCAGAAATAGGAAAATGAAAGTGGTTTGAAATAGTTTAATTCAAAGGATACCTCAAAACTTAAAAAGAAATCTGGTGCCTACTCCAGACGGTATCCTGGAGACCAAGAGTTTCCACAAACAAGGCCCAGGTATGCGGGTTCCAGGGCTAAATCTTCATGACGTATGGTGGCAGAGGTGCCAGAGCTGCTGATCCTAAATCAAAGCTTGTTCCATTATAAAGAGGTCCCTCCCCAGCTCCCTGCCCACTCATTGGCCTGGCTGTCATGACCACAATGTGCCTCCAGGTGCCATCTTAGCGCACCAACAGCCAGTCCCAGAAGATACCACAGAACCGAAGATCTCTCTAGCCAATTTCATCAGGGCACCCCTTATAGAGCAGGTGAGGTCTACCCACCTACCCCAGATGGAATCCCAGTGACCAAGAGCTTCCACAAAGAAGTCCCAGGTATGCGGGTTCCAGGATTAAATCTCCATGCTGCATGGCAGGAGACATGCTGGGCTGTCCCTTTCCCACTCCCTGCCCGCTCATTGGCCTGGCTGTCACCCCCACAATGTGCCTCCAGGCACCATCTTATCGCACCGACAGCCCTGGTTCAGAGATGTCCAATTGAATCCCAAAACGGATAGTGCC
Source organism: Sorex fumeus (assembly GCF_029834395.1). Lineage (NCBI taxonomy): Eukaryota > Metazoa > Chordata > Mammalia > Eulipotyphla > Soricidae > Sorex > Sorex fumeus. The sequence continues at coordinate 66,138,586 of NW_026606059.1, forward strand.
CTAAAGAAATGTCTCGGGAACCCAACCATCTACAATCTAGGATTCCAGAAGTAGGTGGCTGCGGCACCCAGGATATTCAAAATGAGCAAGGGACAATAAATGATCTAGCATCTTCCCCTGGCAGGTAGGTTTGAATGGTGGTGGGAAAATTGGAGCAAAACATAATGCCCAAAAGTAGAGAGAGAGTATTTGGAAAATTGTCTACCATGGAGGTAGGGTGAGGACTGGGATGGGGTGGGATATACTGGAAGCAGTAGTGGTGGAAGGTGTGCACTGGTGGAGGGATGGGTGTTTGATCATTATACAGCTGAATCTCGAACATGAAAGCTTTGTAACTGAATCTCACGGTAATTCAATTAAAAAAGGTAATGTTGGAGTTCATGCCCAATTCAATCAGCTTAATCAATGGCTGAATAAATAACAATACTCCTACATTAAAAACAAAAGAAAAAAAGAAATCTGGGGTATGTTGATCACTAAGGTTATTGAATGTTGTAGAAGTAGGATATTTTATTTCTTCAGCAAAAGCTAATCAGTTTGGAATTTTGTAACCACGGAGTAAATTATCACTAACATATTTAAAATTGATTTAAATTTAAATAGGAAGAAAGGAATGAGGATATGGGGATATCTTAGTAGGGCGTTGCATCTATATTTGTAAGAGAGAGAAACAGGCAGTTGTTGAATTAAGACTAGAGAGAAAGGAGAAAATAGAACTGATATTTAAGAGACAAAAATCTCTTGAATTTAGTTACTAGAAAAAAACCTTGAAGCTGAACGGCAGAGTAAAGATCCTAAGAGGGAAACATCCTGGTCATGTCTGATTTTGTATGTGAGCTGCAGGGGCCCGGGTGCACTCTGGGACACGGTGATGCGGTTACATAAATTTCTTTTTTATTTTCTGCTACTTCAGAATGGCTTTTTTGGCATTTGCAGTAAAGGAATTTTCATGAGGATACCCAGGAACTGCAAACATTTACGTTTCAGGAAGTAGAAGAGACAATCCTATCGAATCACTGACCTCCGGGCTCTGGATCACGGAAACTGATGATTCAGCTGAGTACAACATTCAACTTTCAAGATGTAAAAACATTCTGCCCTCATTCATCTCTTGATATCGTTGGGATGAGAGCTGCTGATCCTAAATCAAAGCTTGTTCCATTATAAAGATGAGATCAAAGAACTGAGGGGAGCCAGGAGTTTCTCTTCAAATCACTGCTATCAACTGAGAGCCGGCATTGATACTGTAATGAACCGAATTTAAAGGGGGGGCAATATTTGTAAAATACTAAATAAATTGAAGCTGCTTTTCACCGAGAAAGGTAGGCTAGAGCACAAAATTGCAGTCTTGAAGTATTTGAAATGTTCTGAGATGGAGCTCCATGACAAATGATTCTTGCTCTCCACCGAGGCCAGAGCAAGAGGAAATGGATTCAAGTTGAAGCCGGATCTATTTAGGTGAATTATATTGGAAAGTTTCCTGACCTCCAAGGCTATTTGGCAGAGGAATGGATTGCTAAGCCAGGTCAAGGAATCCCTTTCTCCAGAGAGAGAATCAGAAGGATGAAGGGGATTTGGGAAGTCATTTAGGCTGATGAAAATTGATCTTCTTTTTCAAGATAAAGCCCCTTGAGGAAGAAATGCCAGGCCTTCCTACCAGCCTCTAAGGACCTTCACTTTTGGCTACATCTGACATGCCATTGCAGCTTTAAACCATTTCCTTATTTTCTCATCCCAGTTGAAGTAGAGAATTGTTAGCCAGAATCTTAGAAACTTTTGGCTACGCTGAAGGTCAATATTAAATCATCATTCACTTCCTCCTCGTAGGCTGAATAATCTGCTTTTTCTAGCCTTTTCTCATAAACATTATTTCCTAATCCTTTAATTGTCTTTGTGGTTCTCCTCTAAAAAGTCCCCAGGATTTCATAGCTGTCTGTAGTTTAAAGCTACATGAAGCACTCATTCCAGAAGAATTTTAAATGTTGAGAGTAGTAGTTCAGTTACATCTGAGTTACTTGAAACCTGGTCATGTGATTGAACATATTAAAATTTCTTTTTTAAAAATAAAGTCGTGTAATTTTATCTCATTCACACTTACATTGACTTTCCTATGTCTGCTTTGTACTTTCATCGAATATATTCCTGTTATCAAATGTAATTCCTGACATTCAATAAAGTATCCTCTGTATCCATAATATATTATGTTGAATGAATAAGTGAATAAATGGGCAAACGAAAGCTTTAAAGAACAAATTTTCAGATAGCTATCTGTGAAAGGATCCAAAATAATAATTTATGACAGAGTTTTCCAAAACCAGAATTTATACTCCTCTTTCACTATAACAATTTGCATGCATCTGCTCTCTCTCTCTCTGTGTATGTAAGTATATATTCCCTCAATATTCTTGTAGTTATTATTTTTGAATTATTACTTATTTTTATACTATGTACATTCAGAAGCCATATTTTTAGTTTGGATGTAAGTATATATTCCCTCAATATTCTTGTAGTTCAGATTATTTTTGAATTATTACTTATTTTTATACTATTTACATTCAGAAGCCATATTTTTACTTTGTTTGCTCTTGGTTATTACAATTTTTGAATGCTATTGTCATTTTTTGTAATATAGAATGAAAATGAGTTTCTCCTCCTTAGTAATTTTTCAGATGAAAGTACAATAAGGAATTTTTCCTCTTTACACAAATGCTTTCTGTTGTCCTCTGTTATGCTGCTTATACTATTTATCGTCATTTCCTGCTTCTTCCCTATTATGGATGGTACCAAATCTGATCCCTTCTAATTCTTTTGTGCCATCATTCTATCCCAAGGCACCTTTATCTCTTGTGAATTTCTGCAATTGTTTTCCAATTTGTGTTTCTGCTTCCATCTTTCTTCATCTTGGCCCTTGTTTTATTTTTTTCTCACATAGAAAAAAATGACATTTTGAAAACACAAAACATTCTTTCCTCACTTTTAGCCTCTCTTACATTAAAGCCTATCTTCTTCCTTTTACCCTATCTTAGCATTAAAGTTCGATTGCTACGTGAGTAGTCCTGGAGTTTTTCTGCATTTAGATCTCTGCTCTTCAGTATCATTATTCACCATGTTCATTCCATCATCCCAGTACCTTTCTGCTCTAGATATATGTCAGGCATAATTCCCTCAGAATTTTTTTTTCTGCTGTTTCATCTTTCCACAATACTCTGCAGTCAAATGCCATATCCCCATTCCAATGGCCTGCTCTCAGAGCTTTGACTGATAACACCATAACCTATGTAGACATTAGCTCTGTTCTCTTGTAGTTTAGAAATTCTTTTCTGTTATGGCATAGACTATTGTCAAAAGTTGTATTTCTTTTTCACAGTGAAGGTACTTGAGATCATATGACTTGATTTGGTCAAGAGAAAGTAAAAAGAAGTGACACGTGGAAACTCTGAAGTGTGTAAACCTTGTTTTCCCTTCTTTCCTGTGTTAGCAACTTTCCAGATACCACCCTATGATGAGAATCTCTGGAATATAACAGCATACTACTATATTTCTCCTAATACAATTAATTGGAAGAAGTGATAAAGATCATTTCATTTTAATTAAAACAATTACGACATCATGTTTTTCAGAGATGTTCATAATAGAGTCTTTGGCAAACAGTGTTCTAACACCAATTCTAAGACCATAGTCAACTTCCTTCTACCAATGTCCCAGGTACCCTCCAACTCCCAGCTTTACAGGCACATTTTAACGTTTATTGACTTTGTGGTTTAGAAATATAAATGTGTCATACCTCTGTATCACCAATGTGTGTGAGTCTCCTTGCCCCTTCTCAGTTATCTCTTCTTACTCCTCTCACTCTTTCTCCCCCTTGAAATTTCTATTCTGTAATCCAAAATCAAGGGTAATCTAGGTATATCTTCCTTTTGATAAAAGCTTGAATTTACTTGTCTTATTAGTCTATTAAATAGGTAAATAAGATCATCTCTTATTAGTCCTTTGTGTTCTGATTTACTTCACTTAATATGATATCCTCCAGTCCCATTAAAATTAAGTGATTTCATCATTCCTTGACACCATGTCGTATTCCATTATACACCTCCATTATCCACCCATCTATCATTAGACATGTATGCTTTATGGATTGTTTTAAACCATGAAGATCTGAGAGTTCCTTACCACAGTATAACAAAACCAAACAGATTCTTTACTATTTTTTTTGCTAATTCCTACACTGAAGAGTTTTTAAAAAAATCTAGATTATTGCTCAGTAAGAATTTGATATTTTAAAAAGGACCTTCATAACAATATACTGTGAACATTTTATATCATTGTTATAATCTCTGCCTCATTTGATTCTTAGTTGCATAGAAATTTCATGCATTAGATACATATTCAGCTCCTTTTTCTTTGGCTTCACCTTATATATTTTAACAGGTTTAGTTATGCATGTTTATGCAGATGCTAACTTTCTGGCAGAATGTTGACCAAGAAGAAAGGCATATTACTCTTAAAGGAAGCATTACTGAACTTAACATCATTAACTTTTGCCTAACCTGGGTGCCTATCTTCTTGGGTATGATTTGAGAAAATTTTAATCATGTAGTATATATTGTAAATGTTTTCTAAATCTCATCCTACACTGAGATCAGTGAACAATTCTCTAAGATCATTCACATCAGGGATCTTATGTTTGTCACTTTCTCTTGGGGTTGAGAAATTAATTTTGCCCCAGGTCATTGTTCCCTTTCAGAGATTCCTAGATGAAATTCTAGGAATTGAGAGCGGAAGGCAAAAGATACTTATCCTTTGTTCCTTTTTATAGAAACTGGGATAAAGTAATGACTGTGTCCAGAAAAAAAGAGCAATACAAAGGAAATAAATAATAGCACAGAGGCATGGATTTAATACTTCATAGCTATGGTGATAATTACTAAAAAACTAAAAAACAGGAAAATGACTAAAATGAATTGATTCCAAGAACTGGGATTTCAGGTGCGGAGGTATGTGTCATGGAACACTAGTTGTTTCCATTTATCATGACACATTTTAGATTTTGGTTAATCATGCACACTACTTTTATATAAATAATAGAAATGTAGCATGCATTAACCATATGGGTATATAATAGATTATGTAGATATATGGAATTTTATATTTTAAGACATTTCTAATTGATGTTTTGTATAGTAAAATGTACAATAAAGTTTTTTAAATATGTTTTTCACTATTATGCAATATCATATCTTCATTTCAGTACTAAGACAAATATTCAGAATCTAAGTAGAAGTCAATTTAATTCAAAAGTAATTTGTTTTTTGTATATTGCAAATTGCCTTGTTAAAGAGACAGTGGCAAATTGGAAACAAGATTTTATGAAAGTATGAGTAGGAAATGAATGAGTAGCTCAGAGAAAAATACACCTGTGATGTGCAATTTTTCCAAAGTTATAAATTAGGACTAAACTGAACTAGAAAGTCAGATGAAAATTTGTACATGCATGTATGCAGGTGCTGAACTTGAGTAGTGGTGAATTTGATAATATTATCATTCTCTTTCTCACTAAAATTATGTTTAGAATATTGGTGTTTAATTTGTCAAGGGGACTTGATGTCATACTTTGGGAATAAATTGAAATAGAAAATGTGATGAACTGCTGAGTGTGTGTGTGTGTGTAAATATTGTTCCTATTCATGTGTAAAAGTGTGTTTAAGAATAGTACCATTCTCTTTCTTACTAAAAGTACATCTAGAATATTGATATGTGATTATTACTGGTATTTGTCCAATATTACATTTGTAAAATGGCTCTTTCAAATGGGATTTGCTTGGATGCTGATGAAACCAGGGGAAAAGGTCATGCTGAGAAATATTGAGATCCCAGTCATTCAGAAAGTAGATTATTAACATTGTTGTCTAAAGTCCTGCAAAGATGTATTCTGTACATCCCATCTAATTTATAAGGTCAAACTGTTTTACTCATTTTGAGAAAGAAGAATACCCCAGTATGTAACATAGCAAACTGTAAGTGATTTGCCTAAACCCACACAGGATGTAACCATTGTACCAGAATAGAATTAAAAGTTTCCCATTCCTTTTCCTTTGCTGATGCCACTAAATAATTTGTCAAAACAAATCAAAAAGATTTTTTCCAATGTAAAGTGCAAACTTTTCATGAAAGTCGTTATATCTACAATTCACCTCATAGAGTAAAAATATTTTTAAAAACCATTACTAGAAAACAAGTATTGCATTTTCGTTTTGACAACCATATCCTTTTTATGCATGTTCACCTTTCTTTCTTTCTTTCTTTCTTTCTTTCTTTCTTTCTTTCTTTCTTTCTTTCTTTCTTTCTTTCTTCCTTTCTTCCTTTCTTCCTTTCTTCCTTTCTTCCTTTCTTCCTTTCTTCCTTTCTTTCTTCCCCTCCCTCACTCCCTCATTTCTTTTCGTTTTCTCTCTTTCTCTCCTTGTTTTTTTGGGCCATATCCACTGTTGTTCAGGGCTTACTCCCGCCTCTGGAGAAGGTTTACTCCTGCCTTACTCAGGACTTATGCCTGCTCTGCACTCAGGGATCACCCCAGGAGGGCTCAGGGTACCTTATAGAGTGCTGAGGATCAAACCCAGGTTGGCCACATGCAAGGCAAGTTCCTTACCTGCTGCACTATCTCTCCAGCCCTTACCTCTCTGCTTCTATACTGCTGAGTCCCTTGGACAGAGTACTGAAGGAACAAACCATCCAAAGGAGGGAACTGTGATCTGTCTTCGACAATTCTACCTAGTTGTCACAGGACATGGGAGGTTCCTTCACAGATGTCCATTAAACATGATCGATATTTAATACATTCATAAGGAAAAGTGCATGTTTAAAATAATGTTATGGGACAGGGAGAATGGGGAGTATTTACTTAGTAGGCAATTTCCCTTTGGTCTTAAAAGCTCTGGAATTGGAACTGATGGTGTTGGCTTAACTTTGTTTGTATATGTATGGACTGAAGAGATAGTACACGTGTTAAGGTGTTCGGCTTGCACTGGGCTGAATCAATTCCTCACATTGGATATGGTCTCCTGAGCACCCCCAAAAGTGATCTTTGAATACAGAGCCAGGAGTAAACTTTGAGTATCACTGGGTGTTGCCCCAGCCCTACTTCACTCAAATAAAACATTGTATGTGTTTTTAATGACACTAAATTGTATACTTTAAAATTAGAACAATGGTTTATTTTATATTATGTGTATTTTACCACAACAAAATTGTTAAATGTTTTACATTGAAAAAATTTCTTGCTCTTTACCTTTTAGCTAGAAAAGTAATTTATTCTGTTAATAGTGGATTCCTTTTGGGTATCAGCTACTACTTCAGAAGAATTTATAAATAAAGACATTTTGAAATAAATCAAAATGCACATTTTATTCCTACTTCTAAGACCTTGCAAGTGCATTACAATAGATTAGTTTGCTTATTCTAAACGACCTTTTAAACTGAGTGAAATTTTTTGGCAATCCATTTATACAATAATATATAGTTTTTTGTATTAAATATAAATAGTATATATGTAAATATATAGTCATTTATATATTATATACATGCATATATCGTGTATATATTGTATATGTACATATATATGTGTTTATATAATATATACAATAATATACATAGTGTTTTATATTTAAATATAAATGGTATACATGTAAATATATATATTTAGACATTTATATCAGTGTATCACTGTATCACTGTCATACTGTTGTTCATCGATTTCCTTGAGCAGGCACCAGTAATGACCCTATTCATTCTAGCCCTGAGATTTTAGCAAGTGCCCCATTAAAGGCTCCTTCAGGGTCAAGGGAATGAGACCCATCATTGTTTCTGGGTTTTGGCATATCGAGTATGCCATGGGGAGCTTGCCAAACTCTGCCGTGTGGGCAGGATACACTTGGTAGCCTGTTGGGTTCTCAAACAGTGAGGACTAGACAATAAGAGTTTCCCTCCCCACCCCGAGCAGAGCCCCGGCAGCTGAAGACATTTATATATTAAGACTAAAATAAAAATAATAGCAAATTTTTAATGAAGTCCTCTAGTGCTTATAAAACAGCATTACTTGAATCTGTTTTCTCACAGGGCCCTGATTGATATTTTAGTGAGTACAGCCCTTTCCTGGTGTCCTACATTGTCCCTTGGTCCCTGAGTACAGAGTTAGAAGTACAACCAACAACAAAAGAATCTGTTATTTCTAAAGAAGGGAAAACTAATAGAACGATAGTAGGAAATGATCACTCTGGACAAGAACTGAGTGCTGAAAGTAGGTCAAGGTATATACATGATAACCTTTCAGTACCTGTATTGCAAACCATAATGTCCAAATGGATGGAGGATAAGAAGAGGGAAGAAGAGGGAGTGGGAGGGATAGAGAGAGAGAGCAGATAGAGAGAGAGAAAGAGAGAGATTAGAAAGAAGAAGAAGAAGAAGAAGAAGAAGAAGAAGAAGAAGAAAGAAGAAGAAGAAAGAAGAAAGAGGAAAAGAAGAGAAGAAAGAAAAAGGAAAAAGGAGAAAATGAAGAGAAGGAGGAGGAGGAGGCGGTGGAGGAGGAGGAGGAAGAAGAGGAGGAGGAGGAAGAGGAGGAGGAGGAAGAGAAGGAGGAGGAGGAGGAGGAGGAGGAAGAGGAGTAGGAGGAGGAGGAGGAGGAGGAGGAGGAGGAGGAGGAGGAGGAGGAGGAGGAGGAGAAAGAGTGCCTATCATTGAAGTAGGCTGCAGGCTTTGAGTGGTAGGATTGATGGGACAAAAACCAGGGAATTGGTAGCAGGAATTGTATACTGGTGAAAGGATGGGTTGTCGAAAAATTGTATGACCAAAACCCAGTCATGGACAATTCTGTACTATGTATCAGGCCTGGCTGTCCTCACTGGGGCCCCCTTGGAGGAGGGTGGGTTGAGTTTCCCTCCCCACCCTGAGCAGAGCACTGGCAGGTGAAGACCTCCCGTTCCAGCCACGGCCATACTTAAGACTACTCTCCACACGTTCGTACAAGCCTCACATATGAGGAACTGGCAGAGGAGCCCAGGTGTGTGGGACCTGGGGCTTAGATCTCCAAGCCTGCTCAAATCGGGACTGGGCCTCCTCCACCCAGATCTCCCATCTTCCAGTTTGTAGGCGCCACACCCCCCAACTACCCCCTGTGCTGTGTAATCCTATCAACGGTCAAGACCCAGAGACTATAAAACCCAGCTCCCGAAAGCGCGTGGCCGCAACTAGTTCTTACTCTGGAGAACCTGGCAGGCTATGGCAAGTATCCTGCCCTCACGGCAGAGTCCTGCCCCCGTGGCATATTCAATATGCCAAAAACTAGTAACAATGATGGGTCTCATTCTCCTGGCCCTAAAAGAGCCTCGAATGTGGCACTTTCTAAAATCTCAGGACTAGGACGAAGGAGACGTTACTGGGGCTTGCTCGAGGAAATCGATGAACAACAGAATGACAGTGACAGTGACAGTATCAAAAAAAAAGAATCTATTGTTTCAGAAAAATACCAGCAGTAAGATTTAGGCTTCATCAAGGGCTGTATAAAACTTTTCAAGTTTTCTTTGAGACCTAACACCCAGAAATCATGTGTTGGAAATATTACATGAATCATATTGACAGTGAAAAGCAGAAAGTTCATCCAGTTTTGCTCTGTGCCCTGTGAAATTGCAAGGAGGAGAGATTTTTTTTCTGGAGTGCAAGGTGCGGCATTCCTTGCAAAGTCATTGAGAGCGCCCCCGCTTGGTGTGGGCCTGACAGGAAAACAGCAGAGCACACAGGCATATTTCTTGCCAGCCTGCAAAGATCTCACCGCTGGTTCCAAGTCACCTGTCTGAATATTTTACCTTTCCTTACTTGAAGTGTGTGCCGTGGTCAAAAGCAAAAGGATGCATGTTACCAAATACTGCGGGGCCCTGCTTTCTAGATGGAACTGCAATTCCCGGGAGAACTGAACTCTATTGCTAAGCAGTTATAATTCAGGCTTCACTTCGAGTGCTTCAAGTTTACTTTGAGTGACCTGATGCAAACATATGATTTAGATCTTTAAGCAAAAACTACAGAAGCTCTGCCAGGTTCCATTATTTAGTCTTGAAAGTTCCATTATTTCCAGACATCCCGAAGGCATAGGCTGCCAAGAAATGGGAGGAACAGAAGGCCCTATCAGGAGGTGTCCTGCCAGGGAGATGACAAGACAGATATAATTTCAACACCATCCTAATTTGCTTTGCTGACCAGAAGGGGAAGAATCCAGTTTTCTCCATCAACAAAAATCCTCCACAACTGAGAACTCTATTTTAAATTCTGTCAGCTGAATTCTCCTCCTACTCCTCACGCATGCTTGAATTTTCCAGGTGCAAAATGCTAGTTACATTTTTAAAATGTTTTCTATATGTTTTTTATTTTTTTGGTGGGGGGCAAAGTAACTGAGTGTTAAAAATTCTACCTAGTAGAGACCCTAATAGGAAAGATTATTTGTTTTCCACTGACATTAAGGGAAAAAAATCACTTAAAATTAAATATATGCTATTAGATTATTTAAAAACAAAAATTCTGAAATCAGGTTGGGGATGTGACTCAGTGGTAAAATTCATGACTTGTATGCATGAGTCGGGGGTTCCATCCCTAGCTCCTCAAAAGAACAAATAAATTAAAAAGTTCAAAAATAATAAAGAATTTGAGTTTGGATTGAAAGGTGTTTCTAAAAGAATGTGAGGCATCTTTGTCATCTTAAAGCTAGATTGGAATTTTCAATTGTATGGACATAGAATGATAAGGCTGAAGGTAAACTATAGGATTAGATGAAATTAAAATTTCTTTATGTAAAAGCACTGACATTAAATGAATTAATCTTGCACTCAGCAGAAAGTCATAACATTATTTTATACAATATTTCATGGATTTGTAGTTAAATTGCAGGATTCTATGTCAGTTTTTTAATACATTTTTTAAAAAACTTCTTTTCTGTTTTAGTTTTCTGAGCATACATTGCTCAGGAGTGACCCCTAGTGGTGCCCAGAGGACTCTGTGAGGCTGGTGATTGAACCGGGGTCAGACTAAAGCAAGAAAAGTGCCTTATCTCCTGGATTATCTTTCTAACACTCAAAGAGCGATTTTAAATAACAAATTTGGACTGATACATTCATTTATGTTAAAATTGGAAGAGGGGTACATTTTAATAACACTTATATTGGGATTATATCTTTATTTTAAATGAGCTCCTGTTTTACATTTTCACCTTCCATTGTCAATTTATTATTTTTTTCCCTTGTGAATTTTAATTTGATTGTTATATACTAGACATTAAACTTTGTGAATTTTATCTTTCCTGCCTCTAGTTATTCACTTAATAAATATTTATTGAATACCCATGTATCAGATTTTGGGAACAGAATAGAGACTGACTTCCTGGAGATTTAATTATAGTAAGTGCTTTTTAAAGTTATTTGAAGATACACGGTAACTGATTTTACTTTAGTGAAAGAACGTTTTAAATACTACGGGATCCAAGGTACTCAAATAAAACCATAAAAAACATATAAAAGTATATGTTTGTCAGCCTAATCAAATAAATAACACATTGAATTCCTTCTAACCAAAAGTAATTAATGATGCAACATACTTGGCAGGACTTTATTTTATGAGTGTTCATAGTTTAATAGACTATAGATCAAGTAGTACACATTAACACGAGCTTGAAAATCACTTTCTTCTTGAAAAATCCATACTCTGCTTCAGTCTTAATTGTTTGTTTGGGGTTGTGTGCAACACACCTGGTTGTGTGCAAGGTCTTTCCTGACTCTGAGCTTGGAGATCACTCCTGGTAGTACTCAGGGGACTCTCTGGGGTACCTGGGATCACACCTGACTCAGCTGTGTGCAAAGAAGATCCTTACCTGCTGTAGTTGCTCTCTGGTCCCAAGTCTTTGCTCTTAAATCAAATGTCCCTGATTTATTCTCTCCATTGTATTCATTCTATTTGGAGTTTTTCCCATTTGTTTGTTTTGGAGCCATAGCATTTGGTGCTCAGATCTTACTCAGAGCTCTGTGCTCAGGAATCACTCCTGGTGTGGTTGTGGAGACCATATATGGTATACATTACAGTTGCATGCACAGATGACTAGGAGAGTCCCTTTATTTTTTTATCCTTAATAAAAGCCATGAGCTGATGTTGAATAGCCCAGTAGGTAGGGCGTTTGCCTTGCATGCGTCCGACCCAGCAGACCTGAGTTCGATTCCTCTGCCCCTCCTGGAAGTATCTTGCCCACACCGCAAAGCCTGGCAAGCTAAGCTACCTGTGACGTATTCAATATGCCAAATACAGTAACAACAAGTGTCACAATGGAGACGTTACTGGGCCCACTCGAGCAAATCGATGAACAATGGGAGGACAGTGCTACAGTGCTACTTCTGATGCTTATTATAATTTATAACTAATTTTTCTGACATGGAACATGCAGAAATGTAGCTCTCATCATTCACAAAATATTCAGCTACTTTTTCAGTGCTAACAGTAGATACTATATCCTTTTGGTTACCAGCATGTGGTCTTATAGTTCTCTGCCCCTGTCAGGTTCAGTTGTGAGGCATACTTTTCTTTCCTCTGAAACTGTAGCACTCAACGGACCACCTGCTAAATCTAAAGTGAAGGTTTGCTTGCTTATTTGATTTTCCTCCCCCTAAAAAATTTCTCTCACACCACCTTCTCCCCTGGAAAGATCTACTTTAAGCAAATAAAGAGATGGTGCCCTTCTATTGCACCTGATACTTCTACTCTCCACCCTGCCAACCCAGGGTTCACTCGGGGGGGGGGGGGGGGTTGGGGGTAGCTCTTACTTTGGGAAATGCTATGCTAATGGGAGGAGACAATAAAAAATAGATTCAACAAAAGATAACTCTCCTGCATTCTGCACGAATTGCTTTGTTGAGGTAGTAAATATGGTAAAACCCTTTTCTTTCTTTCTTTCTTTCTTTCTTTCTTTCTTTCTTTCTTTCTTTCTTTCTTTCTTTCTTTCTCCCTCCCTCCCTTCCTTCCTTTCTTCCTTCCTTTTTCTTTTTTTTTTTGCAGGAAAGAATAAGAAATTCATTCTCACAAACTCCTTTTGTTCTTGCTTGCCTTTTTCCCATAGGGTGACCCAACAAACCAAACACCAATTGCAATTTCTCTTTACAAAGTTCAAGAAAATACAGGAAACAGTGAGCCGAACCATAAGCCAGAAGACCAGATAAACTAACTGATGACCTCACAGCCCCATCCTGTTTATCTTAATACCCACCTCTTGGTTTTCAGCAGAGGTGAGATAGAAGATGTCAGCCCCTCCACATCCATACTCTCTGAAAGAAAGAAAATTGAAAATTGATATAAGCATTGCTCTTATTGTCCCTAACTCTGACTAAAATTGAAGCCCTTTTTGGAGGGCAGTCTGGAGTGATAGAACAGAGGGTAGGGCAGTTGCCTGGCACACAGATGATCGTGTTTGAATTCTAGCACCCCATGTGGTCCTCAAAGCCCTTCCAGGAGTGACTCCTGAATGCAGAGCCATAAGGAAGACCTGAACACCTATGGGTGTGACTCCAAAAGCAAAAATTACAAAAAATTAGTTCTTTCGTTTGTTTTAAACTGATGTGAGGGGCCAGAGTGATAGTACAGAGGGTAGGGTAGGGCATGTGCCTTGCAGGTGGATGACCTGGGTTGGATCCCTGACATCCCATATGCCCCCCCTCCCCCAAGCACCACCAGGAGTAATTCTTGAGCGCAGAGCCAGGAGGAACCCCTGAGCATCGCTGGGTGTGACCCAAAAAGTAAAATAAATAAATAAATAAAGCTATTATATATAAATAAATAAATAAATAAATAAATAAATGAATAAATAAATAAAACTGGTGGGAGTGTGTTCCTTTCGGTAAGGTAAGGGCTCACATTCAGCGTTGCTTCTTCCAGGACATTTCCCCCCACCATTTCCTATCCTTAGGTATAATCAATATCCACACTTGCTCTAATCGCATGTTTAGAACTTTTCATCACCAAGTGAGGCTTTTGTTTTATAAGAAGGGTCATGAAGGAGAAGCCAGAGACCAGGGGAGATTATATGCCTTTTCCTGCGGTTTCTATTTCACTATTCCCAAGTAGGCGTGACTCTTAGGACTCTGATGTTTTTATTGGAATTCCTGGGAAAAGAACCTGAAGGGCATGTAACTTTCCCATTTTATGAGCCCTTGAATAAACCCTGAGTTTACCCAGCACCGTTAGTATCTCCGCAGCTTTGAAGAGCTCATCAGTTATTTCACTGAACTATTATTTGTACTTCGTCCAGGTAAATAAACGGGCGACTGCACACCTATTACAAGGCTGTGGGTCCTGCCTTTTCGTTCTCTTCCGTGGTTCTTTTATTAATTTTCTTTCTTATTCCACATTGATTTTTACAATGTTGTAAAGCAACATTTTAAAATTATCTTTGGCCTAGGGAAATAGCTCAACAGGCTGGAGCACATGTTTTCCAATCAGGAGGCCAGGGTTCAAGCCCTGAGAACACATGTTTCCCCTAAACTTCCATACCAGTCCAGTGGGTTCTGAGCACCACTGGGTGTATTGGACTACCATATATACATATATGGTAGTCTTTTATTCACTGGGGATTAGTTCATATATATGTAGTGAGTCATGATTTTCTTTTCTATATGTTGCTGAGTAATTCATTTTTGTTCTCTATATAGAGGACTTGCCGGAAAGCACGGCAAGCTACTGAGAGCATCCTGCCTGCTCGGCAGAGCCTGGCAAGCTCCCCGTGGCATATTCTATATGCCAAAACCAGTAACAAGTCTCACAATGGAGACGTTATTGGTGCCGGCTCAAGCAAATCGATGAACAGTGAGAGGACAGTACTACAATGCATATAGAGGACTTACCCATTTGTGAATCTTTATATGTAGCGAGTTATGATTTTGTTTTCTATATGTTACTGTGTAATTCATTTTTATTCTTTCTTTATAAACCTTATCCATTTTTGAAATCTTTATTATGTTAAATTGTTTGCTTTATAATTCTTGAACTAATTTCCAATGATATGACTCACTGTAACTTAAACAAGGTAGCTACTGGTAGTTACTCCCCTCCCCCCCCAACCCCTCCCAATCTTCTGCCAAATCATCCTGATGATTTGGGAGCCACGTATTTTTGATATAAATTAACACGTAATTGAAATTATATAATATTATTTCTTGTAAAATTGGTTGCCATTTTAACTGCAATTGGATTGTTACTATATTTCAATATTTAAATTATTCATATTTTTATAAAACTTACTCTAGTCTGGACTCTGCTCAGGGATTACTCCTGAGGGTGCCCAGGGTCCCACTGCTTCAGCTACATTTGAAGCAAACCCTGAATCCCTGCCCCACCCCTTCGGTGTCATGAATTGTTTCATTTTTATGAATGCCCTGTTTATCACTCATAGCATTTCTTGTCCTGCAATCTCCTCTGTCTAATGTTCTTAGCACACATTTGTGGCTGTTGCTTGCATGATGCACCGTTCCCCTTTCATTCTACTTTTATTTTCCCAATGTTTTATGAATTGTGCTGAAGCCCAACCTGTAACTTGACTCTATTTGGAGATATTCAAACAGATGAATAACACTGATGAAGTCATAAAGGTGGGGCCGTTGTGTGGCGTCCTTTTGAAAAAGGAAAAGACATTATGATTTCTATTTCACACGCACAGAGAGAGGGTCTTTTGAGGACAAGAGTGATGGTATCATTTTGCCAGCCAGGAAGATAGACCTCACCGCTAACCATCCTGGTGCCTTACTTCTAGTTCTCCAAATATGATAAAATAAATTTCTCCCATTTAAATCATGTGGTGTGAAATATTCTGTTATGAATGTTTAAGTAAATTATTCAAGATGTGTGTATTACATAGGACAAATGTTAATTGATCTTGATTTAAAAAATCCTATCTTACAAACGCTACCTAAAACTTTTTAGATTGATTGTATTTTGCATATTATTGATATTGTTGGACTTTTCTAAGGTTAGGCTATTTTATTTCATTTTATGTCATCCTTTTCTCTCTCTTAACTTTTAAAGCACAATTTTTAGTGCTTTTTATTATATAATCTAATATTTTTATTTTTTTATGTCTTATCACAGGATCCAGGGATTACTATATGCATTATTTCTTATCATGATATACCTATAATTACTTTTAACAGCACTTATTTTTACAAGTCCAGAAACATTATACTGTACAACCATCCCTTATGCTACTATTTGCACTATTTTTGCTCTGGACTTTTATTCCCCATATGTTACAAACAGGATAACATTATTTTTTAGATAAAGTTGAAAAATTGAAAAGAAAAATAAGACATTTATATAATTTTCAGTGCTCTCTATTCATTTGTGTAGATCTGAATTTCTATCTGGTACTGATTTTGAGGGGCTCTAAGAACTTTCTGAAACTTCTAAAAATTGCAAATCTTCTCAATATTTGGATAGAATGTTTTCTGTTGTTCACGATCACGATGACGATCACGACCATCCTGTTGTTCGTCAATTGCCTCGAGCAGGCCCCAGTAACGTCTCCTTCATCCTAGCCCTGAGATTTTTAAAAGGTGCCATATTCAAGGCTGTTTCAGGCTTAGGAGAATGAGACCCATCATTGTTACTGGTATTTGGTATTTGGGTACACCACGGGGAGTTTGCCAGACTCTGCTGTGTGGGCAGGTTACATTAGGTAGCCTGTTTATGTTGTTATCATTTTAATTTTTAAATACAAGATATTTCTTGAGAACTATCCCTTTCTCTGTGCTGAGGAATCACTCAATTATACCAGGGTTGGCTTTGTGCAAGGAAAGTGACTTAACCCCCGAACTATGTCTCTGGCCCCACATTCTCAGTTAGAGAGAAATTTACAGTGTGAAATTCTAGTTGGATAGAGTTTTAAGTTATTAATTCATTATATTTTTATATTGATATATTGTGTAATGTCTTTTTCTTTGATAGAACTTTTATTTCTTTGAAATTTTATAGAAGTGGCTTTGCTATTTTTTCATATGTAAAATTCCAGTAAATTTTTTAATCTTTGTAGATTATTATTAATTTTGTAAAAATTTTACCATAACTTGTATGGAGGGTTGCCTCATATTTTTCTTCATATCACTAAATATAAAGATTTAAATTTTTTCCTCATTTATTTTGGTTCTAATATTTGCCTCTTGCTGTCTATGCTTCAGTTTGGAACTTTTCCATTGATATGCCTTTATGATTTTTTTGTGTTTTTTTATTTTTGCTGTGAAACTCAACTAAATATTTTATTTCAAAGGTTGCATTTTTCCATTTCTCTTATTTCCATTAATTCCTTAAAACATTTGGTGGAACTTCTTATTTTCATATTTTTCTTTAAATTCTTGTATTTATTTATGGGAACTGTGTTTAATTCTTCACTAACGATTTCATCATCTCTGTAATTTTTAGTCTGTATTTTTTGGAATTCTCTTATGATAGATGACATATTTCTGTTTCTCATGTTAATATTTATTGGGGAGTAATGCTTTGAATTTTGTTTTGTTGATTTTAGATTTTATTTTCTTTTAAAAGTCTTGGAATTTATCCTGGCAGTCAGATGAGGTTCACATTAATTAATTGTATTCCTTTGAGGTTTGGTTTATGTTTTGTAAAAATGAATCTAGAATAGTTTCTACTCTAGAAGTAGGTTTGCTCTCCTATTAAGATGTGTACTGTCAATTCAGATCTTCTGAATGTTCTGTTGGATTTTCTGTTTTGATTATAATTGGAATGTATCTCACGCATCATTGATCACAGGAAGCATTTGAGTTCTGTATAAGTACAACTATGACTTCAACACAGAGTGCCAGGAATGCAGGTTTTTGAAACAAGTTAACTGTATATCTTCTTAATTTCTGATTTTCTGCCACATAGACACCAGTCCTCAGTAATCAAATTTCAATCTATTATCATTAATACATTTAGTCTACATGTTGTAGTTGGGATTTCCCTTCCTGGGCCATAGTTTAGAATGTTCCTCATGCCTCCTTTGAACTCTATAATGAGTGGTCATTATTAACACTTTTTAACTCTCTGTGTGTGTATGTGTGTGTGTGTGTGTGTGTGTGTCTATGTGTGTTTGTTTGTGCCTTACTTTCTAAAACCTGATTTAGAAAACTAGTTTTATGTAGCATACAGGTATAGCAAAAAGACCTTATATATTTTTTTCTCATGTAAGAAATGTGTCTGAATTTACAATTTTAATTTTAATTGAAGTCAGTTAATAGGTTTTAGGTTGTTTTTTTTCCCCCTGTTGGGGTGGACAGGAAGGGGCACATCCACATCTGAGCAGGACTCACTCTGGTTTTGTGCTCTGGAACCACTCCTGATGGAATTTGTGGGCCCATGTGTGATGTGAGGGTATGAGGCAGGGTCAGTCACATGCAAGACAGACTACTTTAATACCCGTACTGTCACTCTGGCTTCTGTAGGCATTATATCGACATAACTTTTTTTATTCATATTTGCACATTTTAAAACCACACTATAATCTTCTCTTATTTTTTTGGCATTTTCTGTTTCTTGTATTGATACTGTGATTCTCTTTTGATTCCTAAGGATTTGGGCATTGTGGTGTTTGCTTTATCTTATTTATTTATTGATTTATTATTTATTTATTTTTATGGGGAGGTTTGGCCCGTATCTGGTGGTGCTCAAGGTTTACTTCTAGCTTTGTGTTCGAGGGTTCGAGGTTCGAGGGCAATATAGAGTTCCAGGGATTTCACTGCAGTTTGCCACATGCAAGGCAAGCGACCCACCTGCCAGACCACGATTCCAGCCCCTGTGATGTTTCAATTATGTCAATTAATTTGAACAATGATGCTCAGGTATTTAGACAGCAAAACATATTTCCTTATGATTCTGGGAAGATGATTTGTATGACATTAGCATATAAATTGGTAACCTTTACATAACACAGATTTCCTTTCATAACGTGGGTGAGATAGTATTATCTGTTAAAATCATTACAGGTGAAGAATAATTTCACCCAAGCAAGGCAGAATTCAATAAGCATGCTGCTTAGGATTCAAACTGTAATCTCAGGGTCTCCAGTCACCACCCACCACACCGGATATTTGGATTCACTGTAAATCTCTGTCTGTCTCTTACACAGATCCACAGAAATCCCACTGGGGTGTTGGGGAAAACCCTACTACAAGCATACATATTGATTTTATATGGTCTTAATGGTTTTGAAATTGAGTCCACAACTTGAGTCCATAACTCAACAATGTCTAAAGCTCATCATTCATCTCTATTATTTCACCATTCCTACCCATTCTTAACCATTTAATGATTCCTTTTTTGTCTTGCACGCAAATACTTTCCTATGCTTTACTTCATCTTATTGTTAATAAATTTTACTTCTTATTTTTTTATGTATCAACTTGCATATTTTTTCTTTGTTTTTTGGGTCACACCCAGCTATGCACAGGGGTTACTCCTGACTCTGCACTCAGGAATTAGTTCTGGTAGTACTTGTGGGACCATATGGGATGCTGGGAATCCAACCAGGTTCTGCCACATGCAAGGCAAATGCCCTACATGCTGTACTGTCTCTCCAGTCCCTGAATATATTTTTATATTGGTGTCTCTTCAATTTCATTTATTTGGGTAATTTTGATTCCTTTCTTCAGGAATCTGTGCATGAGTGTACACATGCCTGGAGTGGGTAAGTGAGTCTGGGTTTTTGACCAGTTGAGCCATGTTGCTCAACTGATAATTTAAAGCACTCTCACTCTCACTGTCCTCCCATTGCTCATTGATTAGTAACATTGTGAGACTCATTACTGTGTTTGACATATCGAATACGTCACGGGTAGCTTGCCAGGCTTTGCCGTGTAGGCGAGATACTCTCGGTAGCTTGCCGGGCTCTCCAAGAGGGGCGGAGGAATCGAACTTGGGTCGGTCATGTTGGCCGCTTGCAAGGCAAACGCCCTACCCGCTGTGCTATCACTCCAGCCCCTCAAGCTCTTGAAGTCTGAAATCTGTTCTTTTTATGTGTTAACTTTGATTATTATTAAATATATGTTTATAATTGTATAATTTTTAAATTATGAACTTATATTAACAAGGATTTTTTTTTGAGAGCTGAGAGTTTGTCAAAGAGAGCACACAGAGAGCAGAGAGAAAGAGCAGAGAGAGAAATCAGAGAGAGAAAGGGAGAGAAACAAACACGCCCCTCCCTGCTTCTTTTCCCCCACTCTCCAACCCTCCCACACACAATCACACCAAGTGAATAAATCAGTGGTCTGGGATGTGTGAAATTTTTACAGTTTTGTTTATTTGTTTGTTTTGTGCCTTTCTAGGAGCCTCAGGCTATTGCTGGACTACAAGATTGTTGGAAGGTCTGTTCAAAAAACTAAGCACATGGTTCCCAAATGCCAGGAAGATGGCAACTAAAACAGAATCACATGAGAATGTTTTTTGAAGTTTATATGTATGTATTTTTTTTCTAATGAGAGGGAAGGCAATGAAAAAGTTTGTTTTGATTTACTTCACAATGAATAAAGTTATTTTTTAAGTCTATCCTCCAGGGCCTTAGCTTTGAAGTGTGTACATGTAGAGTATGTCTATTAGTTGTATAGCTCCAATTTTCAACTCCAATTTCTCAGTGTTTATGGCTATAGGAACTAGTCATTTGTATTAAAATGAACATTAAAGCACTGGTTATTAGCATTGACAATTTCACAGAGCAATTTAATGCTTAATAATCTGGTTTTGTTATCATTTCTTTTGATCACATTGCATGTTCAATTGTGAGCTTTAGTATACAATTAAATGTTACTAAATACACATTTAAAGTACTTGCCATATTTTATTAATTATAGATATTTTAGTGGAAGGACATGTGTGATATCTGAACTAAAGTTTATCTTTGAAACAGGTTAATTTGATCTCTAATTAAATACTTGTATAGTTCTTATCAATCAAACATATCTCTGTACCAACTATGCTTCCTAATGAGGGAAGGATTGCTCTTAGATTTTGGCCATTAAGTACATAATATTCAAGGTTCGATCTTTGATTTTATCTCTACTTTTAGAAAACTTTTGTCAAGTGGTTTTATTTTCTTTGTTACTATGAACAGATCACTTAATTTCTTAGCTTATGGAGGCTTACATGGATTAATTTTTATTGTCAAACCAGCCTTGCATACCTGAGAACTATCTCAAGTAGTATATCATATTTTTATGTTGTAGAATAGAATTTGCTACTATTTTGGTGCCATTTAAAAATTTACATTATTGAATACTGTTTTATTTTCCATTTCTTTTAATTTATTTTATTTATCTTAAGGTATTAGAGTGAAGATGATGTCTTCACAATGTTTTAGGAAGTATGTTCTCCCATATTTTCATTTTTCATTCTTCTTTGAATCATTTTTCAGGTAGTTCATTTGCAGTTTTCTTTTAACAGTTTTTTAAAGGGGAGACAAGGTGGAGTTGACTGCCATGCTCAGGGATCATTCCTGACAGTGCTCAGGGAACCATAGACAGTGTGTATTGAACAAGTTGAGGGTCTGCTGTATGCAAGCCAAAAGCATTGACCTATTGGTTATCTTGCTGGATTCACATTGTGTGTGTGTTTGTGTGTGAAGGTATTTTTGAAACTTATTCAGAAAGATGTGAAGGCAGATAGAGAGAGAAGTACATGTTTGAGAGAGAACACAGGCTTCTCTAGAGGGATCGTAGGCAAAGAAGCACTCAGGCGTCGTGCTAAGTGAGATGAGTCAGAAAGAGAGGGACAGGCGATAGAATGACTGCACTCATTTGTGTAATATAAAATAACATAATATGAGACCAACACTGATGGACAGTTGAGACAAGGAAGATTGTTCCATGGTTCAAAGCCTGTCTCTTGAGCTGATGGAGAAGACAGCTGGGATAGAGAAGGGATCACTAAGTCCATGATGGTTGGAAGGATCACTCTGGATGGGAGATGTATGTTGAAAGTAGATAAAGGACCACAGATGATGGCCTCTCAGTATCTATACTGCAAACCATAATGCCCAAAAGTAGACAGAAAGAAGGAAATTGTCTTCTGTAGAGACAGGGCTAAGGGTGGGATTACTGGGGACACTGGTGGTGGAAAATGTACACTGGTGAAGGGATGGGTGTTTGAACATTGTATGACTGAAAGTCAATCATGAAAGTTTTGTAACTGTATCTCACAATGATTCAATAAACATAAAAAGGTAACACTGAGGCAAGCAAATGAAATATATGTTCAATGGAAAACAAGAGCTGGAAGAGCAGGCTGGACTCACTGTTAACATTTGAATGTTCAGTATGATGACATATAGTTGATTTCTAACAGGATTTATGTATTAGCTCTTTTTTTGTTGGTTAATTTTGCTGAAGATTTTTTCAGCTTCTGGTCTTTCAAACAATCAACTGATTCAAATGAATTTTTTTTTGGGTCACACCCGGCGATGCTCAGGGGTTACTCCTGGCTCATGCACTCAGGAATTGCTCCTGGCGGTGCTCAGGGGACCATATGGGATGCTGGGAATCGAATCTGTGTCGGCCATATTGGCTGCATGCAAGGCAAAAGTCCTACCTGCTGTGCTATAGTTTCAACCCCTCAAATGAATTTTTTCAAGGAATTTTATCACTAATTTTATAATCTTTTGATTTTATCTTTTGATTGTTTGCTAGACTTTTTCTCAAGTTTACAAAGGTGGAAGTTCAGGCTATTGATGCAACATCTTTATGTCTAATATGTACTTGTATTATGCCATGAATTTTTCTAGAAGAAGTTTTCACTGCACTGTATTGGTTTGATAAATTGTTTCTGTTTTATTAGATTGAAAATATAATAAGACCTCTATCACATCTTTTTGACACGTGAGTCACTTATAACTGTGTTTAATTTCCAAATGCTTAAAACATATCCAACTATCTGTTATTGATTCCTATTTTTTAATCTCTGAGCATACGTTGCATTAGTTCATGCTTACTTTTATTGCATAGAATGTGGCCTGTCTTGGTAATTTTTGCTTGCCAATTCAATGTTCTGCTATTATTGGTACATAGTATATTTATTAAATATCAATCAAATGTAATTTATAGTCTTGATCAGATTGTATACATTGTTACATATTATCCACACATTTGATAAGTAAAATATTGCCAGTGTAGTTTTGAAGATTTCAATTATATTTCTTCTTTCATTTCTTTCAGAACTGGTGTTACATATTTTGATGTTAATAGATATGTATATACACAGTAAGATTTTGAAGAAAATGATATTTTAAAAAATGACAACTTTGTAATTATAATGATTATTCCTCAAGACTTTTCTTCTTTGAATTTTAATTCCTTTTTAATTGCTGCAATTAGTTCAGTTTTGATTTATAAATTTTATTGTTAACATATTTTTTCTTTTTTAAAATTTAATTTTATTTTTATAAAGCTGTTCACAATAATTAATTACATTTAATATTCAAACACCAATTCCACCACCATTGCACCTTCCCACCACCATATTTCAAATTTTTCCAAATCTCAAAACTTGTCTAACAAGCAGAACTGAAAGCATTAATTTTGCATTGCTTGTTACGTATTCAAGATGCCAAACACAATAACAAGTCTCAAAATGGAGACATTACCGGGTCCGCTTGAGCAAATCAATGGACAACGGGAGGACAGTTCTACAGTGCTACAGTGTTATGAATAATCCCCTAAAAATGGTCCAATACAGTTTCCCTAGAGGAAAGTGTGTGAAGATTGTTGTATTTCATCCTGGAGGCAATTAAGTCCCTGTATAAGAGATTGCTAACATGTTTGTTAAAGCCAACTTAAGATTGTGTGCTATTCTTGGTACATCAGTGGTGTAGAGTATGAGACGTCTTTCCAGGAATTCTAAAATTTAGAGTACAATTATAGAGCAGATTCACTCATGGGTGAAGCTTATGTAGCTCTCTTCTGGGAGCTTTATTTCTGAGTCCCGGGATAATGGGCATTGATGAGATGTTATGGTGCCAGGGGCAGTTTGTGGGTGTGACTGCCAAACTGCTGGGAGATGGTGGGAGAAGGCCCAGTTCCGCTCAGAGCAAGCTTGGAGATTTCAGTCACGAGTCTGACATGCCTGGGTTTTTCTGTAGATTCCCTATTGGGTGAGGATCATCTGAGCATGTGGAGAGTGGCCTTGAGCAAAGCAGAGGTTGGGTTCTGGAGGTTTCTGGCTGCCAGGGAGCAGGGAGGGAAACTCAACCTATGTCACATATTATATCTTTCTATACCTTTCAGTTTACTCTGTATTTCTGTTAAGAAATGTATCATATAGAATTTTGTTAATATTTATTTTAACCATGTTATTTTCGTGTATTTTAACTGATATATATATGTTCATATGTAAAATCAACATAAATATGACTTTTTCACATTTATTATGTTTGTATCTGATTTTATAATTTGGCTTCCATTTTATATTCTTTGGTATGGATTATCATCTGGTAAGATAGCATTTTCTCTCCCTTCTTTTCTTTAGGGCATTGCTGCTATTGATTTATCTCATAGATGCTATAATATTCTGATGCATCGTTAATTTAAGGACAGTTATTTTTTGTATCAATTAATATGATATTTCTTTTTTCCCACTTTTTATTGACTCTCTGAGAGATACAGAGTTACAATGCTGTTCGTGGTCAGGTTCCAATCATAAAGTGTTTCAACACCCATACCTCCATAGTAGGATAACATTGGTTTGTCCTTTCCGCTTTGCCACAGGGAGCTTAGGTTTATTGAGTTACTCCTATTTCTCTGTGTTTACTTGTAACCTCTTTGTTTGTGTTCTGTTGACTTGTACATGTTTTTTCTCTTCTCCTTAAGTCCCTTGCATAGTTAATTCAGAGCAACGTCCTTTTGGTATGGGCACAAGAAAATAGTTAATGCTATGGTTTTGTAATATGGGAGTTAATTGACTGCAGATAATATTACCTCTGGGGCATCTGTTCTCTCGACCTAAGCCTCAGTTACCCACACTTACTATATCCTAAAAGCAGGGTCCCGACGAGAGATGGATAGACCCAGGGCAAGCTATGAGCTATGTGCTACCCTGGCATCAAAATGGGTCTGGCCAAAACGCTCTTAATATAAGTTAAGAGCGTGGTCTTAGACAAATTCTGTCATGATCCAAAAAGTAATAACTAGATTCGGACCCTGCTGGGGTTAGGAATGATTAATCAGGCCTGAGCACTGTAGTTTGAGTCGGTGGTGAGATGTCCCCAGAGAGATAGAGAGAGAGAGAGATGCGGAGATTTCCCCCAGCCACCCTGGAGATTACACATCCACCAGTGTACATTTCCCACCACCAAATGTCCCCAGTTTCCCTCCCGCCATCCTCCCCACAGCCTGTTTCTATGGAAATATTTCCTTCTCTCATTCTCTCTCCCTCCTCTTGCTATCTCTAGCTCTCTTCTTTTTGGCATTATGGTTTGTAATACAGATACTGAGAGGTTATCATGCTGGTCCCCACTTTCAGCACACAGTTCTTATCTAGAGCTATCATTTCCACCTGTCTTTGTCAGAGTGAGAGTGGTCCCTTCTCCATTCCAACTGCCTTCTCCCCCAGCACCTGATGTAGGCTTCCAACCATGGACCAATTATTCCTGGCTTTTATTTCTACTGTCCTTGAGTATTAACCTCATGCTAATGCTGTGTTTTTCTTTTATATCCCACAAATGAGTCCAATAATGTCTACCCATCTCCTTTGGACTCGTTTCACTCAGCACGATACTCTCCACTTATAAGCAAATTTCATAATTTCATTTTTCCTAACAGCTGCATAGTATTTCATTGTACATATATGATAGTTTCTTTAACCAGCCATATGTCTCAGCACTCTGCTTGTTTCCAGATTCTGGCTATTGTGAAAAGTGCTGTGATGAACAAAGAAGTTCAGATGGCATTTCTGCTGTGTGTTTTAGCATCTCCGGGATATATTCCCAGAAGTGGTATTGCTGGGTCTTCCATATGACCTAGCAATACCCAGCTCAATTTCTAGCTTTTTGAGGAATGCTTTCATTGTTTTTCAAAAAGGCTGAACCAGCCTCTATTCCCACCAATAATGAATCAATAATGAATGAGAGTTCCTTTCTCCCTGCATTCGTGCCAGCACTGGTTGTTCTTGTTCTTTTTGATGCGTGCCAGTCTCTGCAGTGTGAGATGATATCTCATTGTAGTTTTGATTTGCATCTCCTTGACAGATAGTACTGTAGAATATTTTATCATATCTTTTAATTCATGGTTTTATAAATTTATTTTAACTGTTTCCCTACCTTTATGTATATATTTTCTGACAGTATTATTCTTACATCTGAAGAATTTCTTCTAGCATTATTTTTGCAAAATATTTTACTTAGAGAATTTTGACTTTTGTTTATCTGATGAAGATTTTATTTCTTTGTCATTGTTGGAAAATTTTTCTGGATAAAAAATTTTAGTTTTGAAATCTGTTCTTGAAAAACTGCATATATTTTTATGCCACCATCTACTATGTTCTATGATTTCTCACAAAAATTCTTATATAAGTGTCTCATTGGCTATATTGTTTCTACTGAGAAGTCCATTAAAGGCAATCCCACTTATTATATTAGTTCTCATCATTTTATTACATATATCTTAATATTCATTCCTTTGTTCACAGTATTCTACTTTTCTTTTATGCTATTTGCTTTTTCTGCTAGCATTCTTTTAATATCATATTTAAAAATCTGTTTGTTACTGCAATAATGCCATCATATAACAGTTTCTGATAAAGGTTTCATTTCTTCAGACTATATTTCCTCACTTTTAGACATTCTTTGCAAATTTTTGTTGTAATATGTACATATAGTATTAGAAAAACATTGAAGCAAATGAGCATTTATTGTGAGGATTTATTTCAATCAAGCTAAAATTTTATTTTCATTTAATATCAAAATGTTATACATGCCTCTGGATAGCACAGCGGGTAGGGCATTTGCCTTACATGCGGCCAACCCAGCTAACCCAAGTTCGATTCCTCCGCCCCTCTTGGAGAGCCCGACAAGCTACCGAGAGTATCTTGCCTGCGTGGCAAAGCCTGGCAAGCTACCTGTGACGTATTTGATATGCCAAACACAGCAACAACACAGTCTCACAATGGAGATGTTACTGGGCCCACTCGAGCAAATTGATTAACAATTGAAGGACAGTGCTACAGTTATAGCTGCCATCGACTTCAGATTCCTGGAAATGTACTTGATGTAAATTTTCTCTTGTAAGACTGTTTTTGAATACTTTTCTTTTTTGCTGTTATTTATTTATTTGTTTGTTTGTTTGTTGAATCACTGTGAGACACAGTTACAAACTTTGATGATCAAGTTTCCGTCATACAATGATTGGGCACCCATTTCTTCACCAGTGCACATTTTCCACCACCAATGTTTCTAGTATCTCCCTTGCCACTTGCACCCCATTCCACCCCCTGCCTCTCTGGCAGGTACATTCCATCTTACTCTCTCTCTACTTTTGGACATTATGGTTTGCAGTACATATAGTAAGAGGCCATAATTTTTGGTCCTTAGTCTACTTTCAACATGTGTCTTCCATCCCGTGTGATCCCTCCAACCATCATTTACTTAGTGGTCCTTCTCCATCCCAACTGCCTTTTCCCCCAGAACACGAGAGTGGCTTCCAAACCATGGAGCGATCCTCCTGTCCCTTATCTCTACTGTCCTTAAGTGATAGTTTTGTATTGTGTTACTTTATATTCCAAAAATGAGTGCAGTCCTTCTATGTCTGTCCCTCTTTTTCTGACTAATTTCACTTAGCATGTTACTCTCCATGTTCATTCACTTTTATGCAAATTTCATGATTTCTTCTTTGCTAACAGCTACATAGTATTCCATTGTGTAGATATACCAAAGTTTCTTTAACCAGTCATCTGTTCTTGAGCACTCTGTTTTTTTCCAGATTCTGGCTACTACTGTGTACAGTGCTGCAATAAACATACAAGTGCAGATGTCATTTCTACTATGTTTTTTTGCATCTCCAGTATATATTCCCAGAAGTGGTATTGCTGGATCATATGGACGCTCAATTTCTAGTTCATGGAGAAATGTCCATATTGTTTTCCACAAAGACTGGATCAGTCTCATTCCCACCAACAATGAATAAGAGTTCCTTTCTCCCTGAATCTGCGCCAGCACAGGTTGTTCTTTTTCTTTTTGGTGTGTGCCAGTTTCTGTGGTGTAAGATGAAATCTCATTGTTGTTTTGATTTGCATCTCCCTGATGATTAGCAATGTAGAGCATTTTTTCATGTGCCTTTTGGCAATTTGAATTTCTTTCTTGATGAAGTTTCTGTTCATTTCTTCTCCACAGTTTTTGATTGGGTTAGAGGTGTTTTTACTTGTAAAGTTTTACCAGTGTCTTATATATCTTGGATATTAAGCCCTTAATTGATGGGTGTTGTGCAAATAATTTTCCCATTCTGTGTGCCTTCTCTGTATTTTGGTCACTCTTCCTTTTGAGATGTAGAAGCTTCTTAGTTTAACGTAGTCCCATTTGTTTATATTTGTTGAATAGTTTTCTTTTGATAACCTGTGACTTGCAGCATTTTTAGTCATATCCACTCTTATCATTTTGAGGTTCATGTGCTTTGATTCTCAGGTATGAATATAAGTCTTTGTTATGGCAAAATTTGAATAAAGTTTGTTTTGTGAATCACTGGGATACTTACATGGATATTCCACAAATGTGTAGGAGTCTTCAGAATGACTCTATGTCCTAGGAATTTCCAGTGGACTTCAGTCTACCCTCAGTCTCATGCTATTACTCACAATTACTATAAGTATTTCTACATGTTTATGGTTACAACATCTTCTGTTCCAGGTAAGCAGATCTTCATTGATGTTTCTCTCTGGCAATGACTTACCTTTTCAAATTTTAGGGTGGTTTCTTGCCTTGTGTTATCATTTTTCTATGAACTTTCTGTTTGCATAATTCTTGTCACAATACAAGTAGTAACTTCCAAACTCTTCATATAAGGTAGAGGAAACTGAACCTGAAATTTTGTCTGTGACAGTGTAATTTAGTTCATTGGTATGTGTATATGTTTTATTTTTTATTGTGTAGTCATTTGTTACTTAGAGAAACCTATAGTTATGGACATTTCTTTTTTATGGAGTCTTGGTTAGTTCAACTCTATTCCCTCAAAACAAATCACCTTTTCACTTTCCATAGAAAAGAATAATTAGCCTGCTTGAACACAAAATTATCTTTAGACTTTGAGCCATGTAATGTCACAGATGCTATTAAGAAGGCCAACCCATGCAGTAAAAATTTCAGCTATCCTCAAAGGCCAATTAAAAAACCACTGCCTTTTTTATGAGCCAGAAATTGTGGAGCCATCTGGAATATGGCACAACAAAATTATTAAACATTTTGTATAAAATACATATATTTTATATTAGGACTGATTCATCTTGAGTTTGAGTGATTATATAACTCTGGGCTTTGCCAGTAGTGATATGTGGTTTAAAAAGGAGGTGTGTTTGTAATTTGTGCTTAGAAGAGAAGACAAGGAAAGTCCTTTCACAAGATGTGCACGCATTTTTCTATGACAGCGTGCTTTCAGAAAGAATTTGCACAATGATCTTTATACAGTTCTTTTTTCTTACTTGCTTTCTTTTATTCGGTTCAAATAAGACAATTTGTTTAGAAGACTAGAAAAAAAATGAAGACAACAAAATGGCCAGCTGGAGATTCTGTGTATATGAGAAGGACACAGATTTTTCAATTACCTAATATCTATAATTTGCCAGTTATAAAGGACTCTGCTGGACTAGTTAGCACAGAATTTGTTCTTGTAGATACTCCTATAATCTGTAACTTATTGAAGTATGCCACTCTCTGAATGCTTTTGAGAGACTAGTGGTCTCCCATGATTTTTTTTTCTGGTCTGATGTTATATTTAATCTTCTTATAAAACCAAAATAAATCCTCTCTAATATTTATCCATTTCACATTGAGTCACTTTGTTTTGCCTTGACCTAGTTAAGCCCAAAGTTGGAGTGAATCTCAGAAATTTGTCCAAAGATGGTTAAATTCTCCCTTTTCATGTCATCTATAAAAATCCTTCAAAATAAACAATATATCTATGCTCAAATTTTAATAAGACCAAACATAGTACAATTTCTATAAGTTTAACTAAGAACAAAACAGGAATTTCAAACATGTTTAATTTTATTCTAAGAAGAATCTCCGAGCTGAATAAATTGGTGATGCTTGAAATATAGCAGGGTAAACAAAAGTCCTAATTAAAAAATATATTTTGCACATGTGGCAATGCCCACAGCTTACTCCAGGTTAGGCTTAGAGGAGCGTATGTGATGCTGGGGATCAAACTCCAGTCATTCGCATGCTTATCTCTTCATCCAAGAGTTAATATTTTTCTATTCCTTATTTTTTCCATATCTCTTTATTTGATTCATATAATTTTGTTTCATTTATTTATTTTCAATATGTATAATAAAGTACTTTTATATGCCATTTAAATAATTTGAAGATATTTCTAGAAAAATCAGTTTCTTATTTGCCTGGTTATGAAAATTAAAAGCTGAATATATTTCAAATTAAGTAAATCAACTTGAGTTTTGTTAAAAGGCCTGGCTTTTGTCTTAATATTATTGACTAATACAACAAAGTTATTATCTGTGCAAGTTAATCTTAACTTTCCTGCATCAATTGGGTTAACTACCCTTTAAATTAGAGAAATAATATTAGATTCCTTCCTGCTCTTAGGTGCAGTCTAGCATATCGGTTTATAATAATACATGTCCCCTCCTCCTGCCCCGTGCATATTCAGATTTAACTCCCATCTACGAAATCTAAAAATACTATAAGCTTAAATCCAGAAGAATTCATTAATTTTCATTTGATCAGAGTTGAAATACTGGTTTAGTGATATAGTTGAAAAGTTGTTTCCATTTATTAGTGTGGTAGATATTGTAATTTCTTCCCAGAATTAGTTGGAGTGAGTTTTTATTTGGTGGAGGGCTTGGGGGGCAGGGTGTTCAACCACTAGTGCTTAGGGCCTGTTTCTGGCAGTGATTGGGGGATCATATGTGGTATGGAGATTGAATCTGGATTGACCTTGTGCAGGACAAGTTACTTAATCCTGCACTATTTCTCCAATGTGTGAGTTTTTTTAACTGATATTAATGTAAATGCTCAATTTCTATGCTGTAAACGCTGCTTCTAGTCTCATACAGAAAAAATGTGAAAAGTGGAGTAAGCTCTGTCTCATGTGACATTTTATTAATGCCAGTAATTCTGGCTCTTACTATTATGTGAGTACACTACTTGGGCGTATAATCTCATTGCCAAAGAGAATAATGAAACCTTGCAATCATATTAAAATTCTAGGCATCAAAAATAAAAGCACAAGCACCAGCAAGGCTGACTGTGTCTTTGTGGTAACTTTCTAGAAATTTCACATAATATTTCTACTCAAATAGACTAGAAACAAGTTATAAAACTACACACAGATGTGGGGGAGGCTTTACTCAGTAGTCTTTGACTTAGGTTACAAGTATCACGACTTAAATCTCAATGCATAGAATAGCATATTAAAATATGCATTTCTAGTACTTTAATAATTCTTTCAGAATTCTTCCAATGATCTCCCTGGTCTAGAGAAAGAAATCCAGATGTTTTGAGACTACAATTTTAGCTTCAAATTGGGACATGGGGCACATCAGTCTCTAAGCATTTATTTTTACTTTCAAAATAGCCACAAGACATAATATTGACCACTGACACCCAAGAGAGATATCATATATGTTTGTGAAATAAAGAAGATAATTCACAACAACTTTGGGAAGCAAATTATTTTTATCACAGTAGGTAGTACTAGCAAACATTTTATTTTTATGAATGTTTAAAATAGATAATCCAGTTTTGTAATCCTGTTGAAGTAATATCTGAGAATTTCTATAGTGTGTCAGACAGTAACAGAACTGCTATTATATTTGGCATGCAGACAATTTTCAATTTAGAGTTAAGAACCAAAACAAATATTTGTTTATATTTAGAATAGTGTGTATGATAAATCTAATTTAAAAATTACATAGAGTCTTTCCACTTCTCTCTAAAGGGCCAAGTAAAGATCTATTCCACTTGATTTTTTATCAGAATAAATTTCAAAAATAAGTTGAAATCCTAACTTCTCAGAACTAGAAAATATAACTTTATTTGGACATAGAATCTTTGCAGCTATTATCAGGTTAGTTGGGGGTATCAGGAGTTCTAAACCAGTACAGCCTCTATTTTAGAAAAGGCAAGACAAATACCAGAAGAAACTTGGGCCAATGAGTACCAGCAGAAATGAAGCAGAGATGCCATTGAAAGTTCCAGAGTAAGCATGACATTACTTCCACCTTATTTCAGACTTTGAAGTCTAGATGTAAAAGAATAAACCTGTACATTTTTGTTTGCTTTAAACTCTTTAGTTTGTGATTATTTCATATGGTCAGATTATAGAAGAGCTATAGTATGAATACTCATCTTCAAAAAATACATATGAGAGTGAAACCAGCAATAAAAAGTAAAACAATAAGAAGGAAAACTGCTCAATTATATTTCAGTAAATGTAAATGGCTTGGAAGGATATTTATTACCTATTATTGAAGAAGAAAATAAACAAAGACTGGGAGAGAAATGTGATGGATTATGTATAATAGCACTTTCCGTGCATTTACTAAGTTAGTAGGTGCTAACTTAACCCTCATTATATCTTGGTACTTTAAGGCATAATTGTATATTAGACTATAGTAACAATTTATAAGAAATGTAAGCCTGCATATTTAAATAACTTTTCTACCATCACAAGGAGCTGATACTGATAGCATTCCAGTCCTAATTTTCACATTCAAACACTTCCCTGCAAACAGGAGCCATCCATAGCGTAGCACACAGTCCCAATCTGCAATTTTTAGTTTTGAAACAAGATATCATCACAATACATCCATGACCATGGCTTTTCTGTGATTCCAAAGGAGAGTTCCATTCCAATCACTGAAACCTATGACATGTAATACTGAAATCCTCAATAACTTTCTTAAAAAGTATTTGTGGCTGGAGTGATAGCACAGTGGGTAGGGTATTTGCCTTGCACGCGGCTGACCCAGGTTCGATTCCCAGCATCCCATTTGGTGCCCCGAGCACCACCGGAGTAATTCCAGATTGCATGAACCAGGAGTAACCCCTGTACATCCCTGGGTGTGACCCAAAAAGCAAAATAAAATAAAATAAAATAAATTTTAAAAATTGTTTTAAAAAGTATTCTATGTTCTTCTTTAAATAACACAAGAAAATTCATAACTGAGCCTTGATTCAAGTATCTTCTTAATGACCAAAGCTTAGTCATTTAAATGTTCTTGTCTTCCTAGCTGTAAAATATAGAAAACACTTCATATTGTTTTTCTGAGGGTCACTTAATAGGGGAATTGTTAATGTGCTTTGTGTAGAAATATGAACCCTAAATGGTTAATATGCAAAGGCAATAAAAACCACTTGGTTTCATTTCTCACTTCAATATAAAAATGAATTTAAATACTCTTGCCTGGATTCAGATTTCTGTTAACTTATGTCATAGGGTTTGTCTTATTAACTTAAATTGTAGGCAGATTGGCTTTCGAAGTTTCCTTCCTGGTAGGAGACTTCTATGTGGGGTGGTCCCTCTCTTCTGGGGATGTGTTTATTCTGTGATCAAAACAGTAACTTTTCTTCAAAAGAAGAATTCAGTCTTTGTGGTGTGCCACCATGAGAACATTCCTCACATTCCAAAAGAGGGAGTTTTTCAAATGTAAAGACTTTGCAATCTCCTGATTGAGTTTAACAAATCTGATCTATTTAATATTTATTGGTATGTAGAAGTTCTAAGAGCATAAAGGCTGCATCATTTCATTCCGTGTCTCCTGTCCAGATTTTGAAATTTAAATTTTTCATCTATTTTGACAGAATTTTCCTTTAGGTTCAACATTAAAGACTATTGGGATTATTAAAAAAATGTGAGCTCAATTTTTTTAGAAGTTCACCAATTGCTCACTGTAGGAACAATGGGCTCAAATTTTTAGCTTAAATTCATGTTTCCGTAGCCATCCTGATGTTAAGACTAAACCCCATTTTCTCTAATCCCCTTTTTTCATTTTGTTTCCAAATGACATCTCTTAGAGCCCAGAGTTGGTACCACTTTCATTTTAATAAATCCATTGTCTATCTATGTACAAGATGGCCCCAGAGAAACCAAGATAGAAATATTAGTAAAGTGTCTGTTGGGATTTAGAAAATGCAGTGGATATCCTATGTTTCTGTCAGTTTGTGAAATTTTTCAACATTTGGACTCTCCAGCAACTAAGTTTCTTCAAATGTTGTCTATAGACTTTAGTTTTCTCAGGTACATGATAAAATATAATAGCATACTCAAAATTATCTTTTTAGCAGGATTTCATTTGGGAAGCAGGGGTAATTTTCTGATATTTTTGAGAACATTGTTTAAAAATGAAATTAATAAGAATAAAATTTTGTAAATAGACAAACTATAATCCTACAAAAAGACATAGGCTTAGAGCTTATCTTATCCCTCTTTTGCAACTTTTGCAACTTCCTGTTATCTCTTGAATGTATTTTTGTATATCATATCTCTCTATCTTGGAAATGTCCCATATTCTTATGATATTTGTAACTCTACCCACCTTCATATTTACTAATTCCACATTGGTTGCTTAAAGTCTGTCATGTTGGGAATACTTACACCATGGATATGGGTGAATACTGGATCCCAGAGCTTTAAAAAAACATTGATATTTGTAGATCAGGATTCTAAAGTTTTCCCAGTTGTATCACACTGGAAAAACTCTGTTCAAAAACTCTGTAGCATGAGATTCAAGAGACAGTCCAGTGGGTTTGCTTGTATTTCACATGTCTGGCCTACTTTTTTCCCTAAAAGCCAATATGGTAACCCCTAGACCTTAAAGGAGTGATTTCTCAGCACAGAACCAGGCCTAAGCCCCAACTACCATTGGGTGTGGTCCCAAATTTAAATAAGTACTGCAACATTTTCCTAGTTTGGATTATGTCCTTGTTCACCCATATGACACAGATATTATTTCCCTATGTGGTTATTTTGTTAGAAATAAATATTTTTATGTATAATAGGATTACTTTTCTTTTAAGTTTTATGTTAACTTCTCAAGACTTCCCAAGAAGTGCCTAAGAGACTTGCGGCCCCTTTCAGTGATTCTCATTCAACCAGGATGGCGATTAAATGTTATAACCCAAGACGCAACTCTGCTTAGGCCCTCTGATACATAGGATTACTTGGGCCATCCTGGTGATGCTTACAGGCTCCAGAGCTACACATGGAAATATTTAGGGGTCTATATGATATCCAGGATCTAACTAGAGTCAGTCGCATGCAAGGCACACAGCTTAGCTTAACCCTCACATTATCTCTTTAGCCATCATGTAGGTTTTCAAGGGAAATTAATTCCTATCACTGAATGTTAACTTTCTGAATATAAGAACATTGTTCATTTTGTTAACTACTGGATTATGAGTGTTGGAGCTGAGTATGTCCACAAATAACTTTTAAAATTTTATTTGTTACTATGTTCATCAACTCAATTTATCTTTATAATATTCATTAAGATGAATACCATTATAATTTTAGTTTCCAGATGAGAAAACTGAGAACACAGAGACAAAGTAATATATAAGAATTTTTTGGGGGGGCTGGAGTGATAGCACAGCAGGTAGGGTGTTTGCCTTGCATGTAGCCGACTTTAGTTCGAATCCCAGCATACCATGTTGTCCCCTGAGCACTGCCATGGCCAATTCCTGAGTGCAAAGCCACGAGTGATTCCTTTGCATCGAAAGGTGTGACCCAAAAAGCAAAAAAATAAATTTTTTCAGAAGAAAGTATATTTTTCTAATGTTTCATGAATAATGTCATTCTTATAAAAATGTACCTATGCACATTGACTTTTTACACATCTCAAAATTGCACAATTAAATAATTATCCTAAATCTCAGTGTGGGCTTTACACAAGTAACTTGAAACCTTAACTTTATTGCTCCCAATTTAAATGGAAAAAATGACTCAAAAATTTTATTTAGCACACTGAAATGTTCTTTATTTATTTTGGTGTTATTGGAAACCTTTTAAATTGTTTCTTATAGTATGAAGCTGTTCGAGTCTTCTCATCCCTAATCTACCTTTAATTCTAATGGCACTGAAATTTTTACTTCTGAGATGGTTTGTGAGTTAACAAGTTCACATTCTGGTAACTGTCTATCCCTGCAATTTTATTCTGAGACTGTGTTTCTTGGTAGACATGGTGGGATTAAATGTTTTAGTTAGCAAAATCACTAAGCAGATGGCAAAGCATTCAAAGAGTTGTAAGTAGAGGACTGTAAGTATGTGTAAGGATTACAGATCAGAGATGCTTAAAAAAGAAACACGAACAATATTCCAAGTTAGAAAGTTTGCTTTTGGCAATTTGGTAGTTGTAAGATTATTCCAAATTTCACTAAAAGGAACTCTGCCTGTAATCCAGAATATGACATTCCCAACTCATTCATTTCCATGTAGGTAGAACTTCCCGATATTGGTGTGAGTAGAGGATCTACTCTTTTAGTTATTTGACAGCACTCAGTTGACTCTTCCCAAAGTTAAGAACTGGGACTGGGAAGTTAGTACAATGGGCAGGGCACTTACCTTGCACATAGCTGACCCTGGTTCAATCCACAGCATCTATATAGTATCCCAGGTGCCTCCAGGAGTGGCCCTTAGCACAGAGCCAGGAGTAAGCCTTGAGTGCTTCTAGGTGTCAGCCCTAAACCTAATCAAACTAAAACAATGCAAAGCAGAAACTCAAACAAACAAATATAGAAGGTTTAAAACTATGCAAAGACTTTTGATAACATTGAAAAACTTAATAGCATGACATTTCTTTTTAAATCATTAGCACTTATTATTTTCCAGACACTGTCTCATTTGACAGCAATATCCTCATGAAATGTAATTTTACTTTAAATAAGACCATTTAAACAGAAAATTATACTAAAGCTTATGATATTTTTCTTTCTAAAGGCTAGAAAATTAAATTTAAAATAGTAAAGTTACTGCATTCAGAAAGATGATAGAGTTCAAAATGAGAATTTTGGCATATATCTGAGTTATTAACATATCTCTTCCAAATGATCATATGAAATGATTTATTATTATGATCTAATAAGTAAAAGATAATTATTGAGGATAGATGGTAAAGCAAGTTTCCACTTTACCTTGACTACTAGTGTGAGAAACTATATAGCAAGTTTACTTGCATTTAAATAACTATAAATTCACTGTATCACTATCATCCCATTACTCATCAATTTGCTCCAGCGGGCACCAGTAACGTCTGCATTCATCCGAGCCCTGAGATTTTATTAGCCTCTCCTTACTCATCCTTCCAAATGGTGCCGAATTGAAAGCTCTTCCAGGGTTAGGGGAATGAGACACATCATTGCTACTATTTTTGGCCTATCAAATATGCCATGGAGGCTTGCCAGGCTCTGCCACCTGGGCAGGATACTCTTGGTAGCTTGCAGGGTTCTCGGAGAAGGAGAGCTAGACTATAAGAGGTCATGCAGCCACATATGTGTCCTTGCGCTTCTGGGAGTTTTGTTTTGTAGTTTCTAGATCTTGGCTGTTGATGGAATTTCATGGCGCTGAGGGCAGTTTGTGGGTGTAACAGCCTACCTACTGGAAAATGGGGGATCTGGATGGACGAGGCCAGTCCCAATCTAAGCAGGCTTAGAGATCTCAGCCCCAGGACCCACACACCTGGTTTCCTGTGCCGGTTCCTTCATGTGTGAGGCTCGTCTGAGAGTGTGGAGAGTGGCCTTGAGCATAGCTGTGGCTGGGTACTGGAGGTCTGCAGCTGCTGGGGCTCTGCTCGGGGGGAGGGGTGGGAAACTCAACCTGCCTCCCTCTGGGTTAACTATATAATTATATTAATTATAGTTATAATTAATAACTATAAATTATTTTTAGTTATTAACTTTCTTTGGTTTTGGGTCAAGCCTGACTGTGCTTAGGACTTAATCCTAGCTCTCTTCTCAAGGATCACTCCTGTCAGGGTTCAGCGATCTAGAAAATGTGCTGTAAATCAGACCTGGATCAATTTTGTGTAAAGCAAGTGCTTATTCTCTACACTATCTTTTTGATCCCTAAAACTATACTTTTACAAAAATAAAGCAAATAGGTATCGCACAATCAAAACTGCTTTCACTTGGATATGTCAATATCCTTATAGTTAATTATCATTTTATCCTCTTCCTCAAGCAATAGATTACTAGTCACCTGAACTGGTCTAAACAATTTTTCTGAAAATACATATTTCTTTGAGAGCTCAGCAAGAAAATAAAAATGACTCTGTGCTATACTTATG
This sequence comes from Sorex fumeus, assembly GCF_029834395.1. Classification (NCBI taxonomy): domain Eukaryota; kingdom Metazoa; phylum Chordata; class Mammalia; order Eulipotyphla; family Soricidae; genus Sorex; species Sorex fumeus. Next base: position 66,177,121 of record NW_026606059.1, read on the forward strand.
CCTAAAACTTATATCCAATTTTTCACTTTTTGCAAATGATATGCCTTTCCTTAGTTAATTATGTTAGTTGAAAGGCTTTATTACACGTTGAAAGACTTTATTCTATTGCATACTTATTGCTATCTATATGTCTTTCAGTGAAGGATATTGATGAAGTGTCATCACTTGCAAAAGTTTAGAATTTCTCTGAAAATATCAACACATAAGACTTATAATTCCCCTTTTCATATATCACTCTGAAATGGCTCCTTTTGCTACTTTAGCACAGGAGTCTTGGGACAAATTGTGCTCTTGTGGTAGAGAACAGATATAGTGAGAGCCTTCATTCCACCTGACATGCCCTGGCAGGTCCAGTGCCGGACACACCTCATCATGTCTTGCATTCTGGCCACAATTTCTGCAGGCTGAATTTATGTGGTCACTTTCAGATTTCAAGTGAAAAGTCCTCCACTGTACTCCCATTTCTGGGTCAGTATCAAAACAGCATGTTCTAGTGAGTTTCATGATAAAAAATTGCAGATAAAATTGTAGTTCATGGTGATTTTCTTTCATATAGGAGGTCTAGGAAAGTCTTGAGAAGATACTGCGGAAAAAAAAAGTTATCAGAGTTGGCAGACAATTCAGATTAAGAGCAATAAAAAGACCAAGAAGGATTATGTTCCCAACTGAATTTTAGAAATATAGAGGCTAGTGATGAAAGAGAAGGAAAATTGTTGGAAAACACAGGATTAAAGCTAAACTTGTGCTAGATAAAACAAAAAAGCAATTATTTTATCTGAAATTGTCATATCAAGATTAAGAAGATTCTATGTCAGTGACAGATTGTATGACTTTGGAAGATCACCATGTTTAAGTTTATCACAAAAAATCACAAATCATCCTGTTAATCGTCGATTGCCTCGAGCAGGCCCCAGTAACGTCTCTTTCATCCTAGCCCTGAGATTATATTCAAGGCTCTTTAGGAGAATGAGACCCATCATTGTTACTGGTATTTGGCATATTGGGTATGCCACAGGGAGTTTGCCAGACTCTGCTGTGTGGGCAGGCTACATTTGGTAGCCTGCCAGTTTGTCCAAAGTAGGAATGAGATAATAAGATGTCATAATAGGATGTCACGCGGCCGCAAATGCGGCCGCGCAGAATGCGGCCGCGCGGTTCCGGGAGCTGGTTTTTATAGTCTCTGAGTCTTGGCCGTTGATGGGATTACATGGCACCAGGGGGCCAGTTGGTGGGTGGAATTTGGAGGATCTGGGTGGAGGATGCTTGGCCCAAATCCGAGTAGGCTTGGAGATCTCGGCCCCGGAACCCGTGTTACTTTGTCCCTCTGCCAGTACCTTCATGTGTGCGGAGAGTGGTCTCAGCATGGTGGTGGCTGGTCCTGGAGGTCTTTGGCTGCTGGAGCCCTGGTCGGGGCGGGGAGGAAAGCTCAACCCGCTCCCCTCCAAGGGGCCCCCGGCGGCGAGGACAGTCAGGCGCGGGGGCAGGAGACTGCACAGTTCTTCTTCCGGGAGTTGGTTTTTATAGTCTCTGAGTCTTGGCCGTTGATGGGATTACACGGCGCCAGGGGGCCAGTTGATGGGTGTGACCCCCGCCTACTGGAATTAGGAGGATCTGGGTGGAGGATGCTCGGCCCAAATCCAAGTGGGCTTGGAGATCTCGGCCCCGGAACCCGTGTTACTTTGTCCCTCTGCCAGTACCTTCATGTGTGCGGAGAGTGGTCTCAGCATGGTGGTGGCTGGTCCTGGAGGTCTTTGGCTGCCGGAGCCCTGGTCGGGGCAAGGAAGAAAACTCAATAAGCTTATAATGCAAAATATTTTGGGATGAGAAATATTCAAGATAAAGAAAAAACTTAATTTATCTAATTTCAGATTAGATGCAATATAGCCCATAGTTCATATGAAGTCCGTTTGCTATTTCCTAGTTGTGTTAGAGTAGTATGTGGATATTCAGATATATATTTCTTTGTTTTTTTTTATTTTGGGGTCATAACCAGCTATGCTCAGGAATCACTCCTGGGGGGACTTGGGCTTGGGAAGCCATTTGGGGTATGGGGATCAAACCTGGGTAAATTGTGTGCCAGGCAAGAGCACTATCCACTGTACTCTCTCCAAACTCAGTATATTCAGTATATTTCTGAATTGAGCTGGAGCGATAGCACAGTGGGTAGGGCGTTTGCCTTGCATGCAGCCAACATAGCTGACCCGAGTTCGATTCCTCCACCCTTCTCAGAGAGTTCGGCAAGCTACCGAGAGTATTTCGCCCACAGTCTGGCAAGCTACCTGTGACGTATTCGATATGCCAAACACAGTAACAACAAAGTCTCACAATGGAGATGTTACTGGGCCCGCTCGAGAAAATTGATGAACAACGGGAGAATAGTGACTATTTCTGAATTAAATTGATATCCTGTTGATTTAAATTTAAAAATTTATAAATGTAAAATAGAATCTATGCTTTATTCATAATATAATAATAAAAAGTTATTGATATTGATGATAGATGGATGCTCACTTTGTAAGAGCAGTAATTGTATTTAAGACTGTAGTTCAAAATGGTATCAAAATTCATAGATATCTTCTATTCAGGTTCGTTGCCTATGTTAAGTGTTAAATTAATTTTAGTTTTCATAAACTTGTTTCCTGGGATAGTATGAAGAACTTCTGAAAAAAATCACCAATTTTAATTGTATCATTTCTATTTTTTTCAAGCAACATCTCCTGATCATAGCAATTTAGTTAATAATTAAAATGTATGAATACAATATACCAGAGGAATATATCACAGAAAAGGACATTCTGAAAAACAGGTACTTAGAAGAAACAAAAAAAAAAAATCAAGAACAACTTTTGTTATTCAGTACCAGTAAATACTTTAGCAAGTTCTAAAGCTCAGTTTTTCCTTTAATCTATTTCCAATATTTCCACCCATCTTCTATTTCTGCATACTTTTTACCCCAAGCATCGAAGACATAGAAAGGCAGACAGATATATAGATAAACAGATACAAAGAGATCACCGTGGCTTGGGTAATACTTTGCTACTGAGGTTATCAACTACACAACTTTAATTTGTATTCTAAGATCATGGTGGGATCAATGGGAAGAAACACACTGAAGATTTATTGAAGATAAATAAACAAAGATTGGAAACATTGCCAAAAATTAAAATAGGGGTGTAAAATCTTATAAACATAATCAGCATGTTTCAATTTAAATCAATGAAGTGTGTTGGTAAAAATATCAAATATACTAGGATAGAATTTAGTTATCCCTAGGATTCTTATTTCTTTATCAAATTATGTCCATACAATGATATAGAAAAATACGGAGAAGTTATTGAAACCATTTGGGATCCTATTTAAGTGACAAGACAGGTTTGTTCACAAATTGTCATGTTCATTTCTAACCAAATTAATTTTAGAAACTTTCAATGAATTGGTAGTAGTGTAAAATAGTGACTAAATGCAATGGTTTTAGACCATCAGTGTAATTTTTGCTCCTATTTATTACTAGGCCACTGGAAACATTTCTCAAATTTTTTGTATTTTTATTTATTTACTTCAAAACAGAGATGAGATTTTTGCTTATATTTTATGAAATATTAAATTGTATAATATTATGCAAATGTATTCTACCATCTACAGAAGAATCATGTCATAGTGCTAATGGTATTTTTAATGTATGGAGCCAATTATTAAGAAGGCCAGCCCATAGAATAATTTCATAGAAGTATTCTATAATTTCTATGATCAAATCCCTCAAGCTGGGTGACTTAAACATTGTATTATCTTATTGTTCTTCAGACTCACAAGTTCAAAATAAAAATAATCTTAAGGTTCATTAAAATGATTTGTTCAGGCCTTCTTGAATTATAGGTGATAATTTTTCCTCTGTGTTTAAATTTATTCTTTTGTAAGGACATCAGTCGTTTAATTTAGGGCATATTCTGAAGACTTCCTTTGAACAGGAATACATATGTAAAGACACTATCTCCAAATGACATCACATTCTGGAATAATGGGATTGTTAAAAATTTAACAAAATGTATTGGAGTGGGCAAAATCCAGCCAGTTGTGCTCAGGAAGCATGTGAATGATTGAGGTAAACTGGAGAGATTTAGTGTTAAGAAGGAGATCGTAGGGAGGAAGATATATGGCTTAATCTTGAAGATAATAGGGAGGAAGAAATATAAATATGTTCAAATGGAAAAAATGTACAGTACTTAATATAGACACTAAACTACATTATAATCATTTAATATTTATTAACATTATTTTTGCCCACCACTCTGTATCTCTCTCTGAAAATTATGTATTGAAGCCCTGGTATTTGTTTCTAGTCTGAGTAGTAAAAATTTGTTATTACACAGAACAAATATATAAGCTGAATTAAACTTATTTTACGTAGCTCCAGAATTAAAATTGCAACTAGTTTTTACCAATTTTATAGACATTTTGTTTAATGATAAAAGTGAAACTTACAAATGAAAATGCAGTCAGATATGGATTATTGGAAGTAAAAAAGAATCCTCTTGATTTTATATATTGACATTTTGGAAAATAAGGCATAAATTTGTGTAAATTATGGAACAAAAGTAGAAGTGAGGTAATGACTGAAGTAACCCTTAGATTTTTGGACTGAGGTAAAGGTAGAAAAAAAAGCTTGCAGAGTATCTGAACAATTTTTGCTTAAAGAAAGTGCTCTAAAATCTTATTTATATAAGAAAAAAATTATAATAACCCTTTGTAATTTCTATAGTTTTAGTAGTTGTTGATATGATATAGAAGATATTCATCTCAGTCAGTAATTTCTCTAGTCTTTCAATTCTGAATTTTAAGATGATGACACTGCTAATGAGTGGGAAGGAAGAATTCTAATGTAATCATAGACTAGTAGTTTATCTAGATTGGAAAAGGTTGTATAATAAGCCCATGAGTTTGGAAATAGTGTGTTTCTTCCAAGTGCTTCCCTTGCTACTCTGATTTCCAAATGAAGGAAAATATTATGCTTCCTTTTCTCCAAGTGAGCATTATGAAATAGTATACCGCATATATTTATCATCTCAAAATGAAAAAATAACTAAAGGACAGAAAACTCAGATTTTGGAATGAATTTCAAGGACACAGATGTGATAATGTATGAAGCCTATTAACTTTAAAGGAAAGCAAATGCAAATTAGTATTAAAAACCTCTTAACTTATAGACCTCAAAACGAATGTTTAAGTTGCAAGATAAAACTATAGGAGGAAAGTGCCTTATGTTTTAAAGATGCAATATCAAAGTCATATTTGCTCAGAAGTTGTTGGTTAGTTGAGATTGACTCTTGGTAAAGGATTAGATGACATAAGTACATAAATGTAATAGTCAATGGTACACTGGTGCTGGCTTTCCAGTTTCCAAGACTTTATGTGGTTCTTTCTCACTTTGGTTTTAGGTTTGGCCATGTTACTTGCTCTCACCAAGGGGACATTTGCAAGTATAATACAGTAAAATCTTGATAAAGCATCTGAAAATTGAGACTTGACTCTTGGAGTCAGATGCTATGCTACAAAGAATCTTGGAATGAGCTGTTGAATGATGAGAGGATTATGTGGAGGGAGACAGCAGAGAGTATGAGGGTCATCTTGGATGTTCTAGACACAGCCGATTGAAAATAGCCCCAGGGAGGACTTTAGTTGCAAAAGAAATATCAGTTTGGTTTGAGTCAACTCAAAGAATCATGACATATAATTATTGTTGATTGGAGCCACTAAATTTTGGGCTTGTTACTCAACAGAAAGACTATAACTTTGGTTACTTATTTAGAACTTTTTGTTTTCAAAGTTTTAAAGCTAACTTAAGAAGGAAAAATATATTTGATGAAGCAATGTTAAAATTGAACATTTAATATCAGTTACTGTGCCTTTCAAATTCCAAATGGGTAGTTTTGGGGAATTTATATAAGCACAGTCTAAATGACTCCCTGAGAAGAAAGAATTTTATGAAGGACTATAACATTTTAAAGGCTTCTAGAGAGCTTTTAGTGGCTTGCAGCAATTTATTAAACGATGTATTTAGCCATATATTTTAAGCTTATGTAGTAGTTAATTATGTTTGTTCTTATTTTCTATCATGAAATAAGTCACTGGTGATTTTTTTCATAAGACAGAGAATGATTTCTTTGGGAAAACAAACTAGAGAATTTTTTCCCACTTCAAACTGAAATGAAGATTACTTATTTATTGTCAGTTGCTTCCTTTAAAGACAATTATTACCTCAAGGGTTCCTGAAAATTGTAATTCTTTCCTTTGTCTAAGTGAACTATTTAATTTTAAAAGACATATTAAACTGTACATGTCCTCTGCTGCATTATTCATTGTAAAAATCTAATAAATTTCTGTAATTTCAGATTCATTTAAATAAATAGATATTACATTTAATGGCTGTAGAAAGATAATTACAATAGACAAACCAGAAGGAAGAAAACCAAATCAAATAAAAGCAAAGAAAAAAGTTTCTTTGTGTTATAGTTGTTTGTAAGTGAAGTAGAAAGTTGGTGTTTCTCAAAAATAAAAAAAAGTAAATTCACTCATGTGACAACAGGTATAACAAAATCTAAGTGTCAATGATAGCTTTTATAAGAAATTAAGTACTTTGGGGAATTTATATAGTAGGATCAAACCAAGTGCATATTTATGTTAGAGTGCTTAGAAATTGCACAGTTTTTACTCAGTATCTTTGTTCACTGGTTTTAATGTGTGAGCACTGTGAAAGTTTTTTGGGTGTCTTCCAGGCAACACACACCCTTTAGGGAGCTCAGTGAGCACCGTAATGTGAACAGTTTTGCGCTGTGAGGACATCAAAGAGATGCTGTGATGTGGGCGCTTGTTCCAAATGTGGGTCAACAGAAGTTTCCCTGGGTAGATAATCAACCATAAAAGATGGGGAAATGCCATATGTGACGAGGAATAATTCAAAATCAGTAATGTGTAACTTATAGGAAGGAGAGGAGTAAGAGAAGGTAGATTCATTTAGATCAGTGACCTTTAACCAACTATCCCCAGACCCACGTTAGGCTGTGTGTGTAGAAAGTTTGAAAGCCACTGGTGTACCACTGCAGGTGCCAAACACTAGATGCAGTGAACAAGCCATGTGCAGGTGTGAAAAGTTTGAGGAATAGGCTTTTTTGTTTTTCTGCATGTGGGGCAGGTGGGGAGCTTGCAGTCAACCTGTGCTGCTCCAGGTTTATTCTTGGCTCTGTGCTCAGGGATTACTCCTGGCCTTATGCTCATGGAGCATTGCTGGAGGCACTTTGAGGACTGTATGCTGTACTGGGGATCAAACCAAGTGCAGTTGTCTGCAAGCAAGCATTTTAATACTTAAACTATCTCTCTGTCTGCCCCCCTCTCCCCCTAATGCCAAATTGGATTTAAAACAAAATAACATGATATCAAGATATTTTGATTCTATTCTGAGGTAACAGAGTCATGGGAAATAGTGAACTATTGGAAGGATTTAAGAAGGCGGAAGAAAGGTTGCATTTGGAAAATTTTTATTCGCTCTGATTTTATAATAGTTAATGCACCGGGAAGAAATAAGAATGCCTGCAAAGAATGTGTGAGGGATAATTGCAAAAATGATTTAAACAGCAAAAAGGAAGGAGGTTGATAGAGGTGGAGTGGGGGAGCCCAGACAATGATGAAAGATGTGACTAAATATAATGATGTCAGTGGAGAGTACAGAATCGAAGTGAATAGAGGAGAATCAATAGCATTAGTGGTCACTGATTTTATTGGTGTGGGACAAAACTTAGATTATTTACAAGGTTTGTTACAAGGCTTGAGTAACTGGCTATATATTGTTTCAAGAAATAAATTTGGGTTATAGCAATCTAAAAAAAGAGCATAGGATTATATTAACATGCACATTATATTTCTGTTCATGGAGACTTATTTGTAAATTCTAGTTGCAAGAGAAGTAGTATTTAAAGTAAAGAATTGTATGCAAAATGGTGAGAGGGTCAGAGAAGGACAGGCATTTTCTTTCTGACTAGAGAAGTATTAGGAACATGTAACTGCTTTTAAAATTATTTTGCTCTAAATGAGAAGAATGAGACAAAGTAGAAAATAGAAGAATGTGGGGCCAAGTGAAAGATTACTATTTAAATAAATTAAACAGAAAAATAAGGAAATTGAGAATTGGGAAGCGAAGTCTGTGTCCAAGGAAATATGTGGAAACTGTTTAAGAGCCTACTGCTTCCATCTGACTCTTGCAATAATAACTATGATGTTGACAATTTGTCTGTACAGAGACTAGAGATAATCTAACCTACAAAATGCCACTTAACTCTAGATGATGGGCTAAAACTCAATCTGATGTCTTGACAACTGAAAGCAGGCAATGTGCATTTTTCTAGGGAGACTGGGAAGGTTTCTTCAATTAGAGCCAGCATACAATATTGAGCTTTAGCTGACAAACTTGTCACTCCATTATAATAGTCAACAAGTCATCTCACGGTTTGATCATTGAAACTGCATTTTCCTTTGGAAATGAAAATTTAATTGGATAATTTTCATATTCTCTAGACTGGATAGAGGTTGCTTGATTTGTTTGAAGTAAAACAAAAACATTCCTGATACATGTAATAATGATATATGCATCTATTGATTATAATTGTCTGCATTCACCACTACTCCTGTCATTTATTATTGATCTAGAATGACCCTTTAGTTATTTGAAGCATGGAGAATCAATGCTATTCCTTTTGGTTTTAAAGCAAAATCACTTATTTCAACAGTTATGAGAATGGAGAGTAGAATAAGTTCCAGAAAAGAGAGAGATGGAAAGAATCATTTGACATTATCTTTTTGTTACAGAATTAACCCAGAAACTCCTTTCATTTTAAAGGTTTTAAAAAATTCAGAAACAGTACTTTTACTCATATATTTAATATAGATTAATAGATATTTGATTTCCTACCCCTTATTTTGGACTCAAGTTGCATAAGGTATACATTTTTCATGGGGAAATTGTGGTAGTATGCACACTTGCATAAATATCTTGCATAGGATATTTTAAATTTAGAAATAGTATTTGGCCTTAGGCTTCAGGAAACATTCTACAAAATCATACAAGGACTAAAGCTTTTGATAGACATTTATCAATCCACTGCACGATGCCTGCTATGACAAGCTGTCTTAGGAACTGAGAATTTGTGAAGATAAAGTAACACCAGATTTGCTCTATAAAAGGAAAGTCAAATGTAAATTCAGTTGCATTGTAACCCACCTGTGTAGGTCCTGGACTTGCTGTAACAGTTGTTTTTTCTTTCTTCTTTTCTCTATGACCTGACTCATAACAGATAATGTTTGAGATTGTATATCCTCAGTTTTTATTAAAGAATAGTCAACATATTGTGACTGCAGATGATATCTACAACTTGTTTCCTTCAAATTCCTCTGGAATTCATCCCTATCAAAATTCTTGCCCATCCCTGAACTGAAAATGCCCTAATTTCATCATGAATGTCTATATAATGTCACATTCAATGATCTTTTTTTAGTTCTCCCAGGAGTTGCCTTATCAAATGCTACTGATAAGACTGAGTTTATCTGGGGACTGGAGTAATATCACAGCGGGTAGGGCATTTGCCTTGCATAGGACTGACCCGGTTTGATTCCCAGCATCCCATATGGTCCCCTGAGCACCTCCAAGAGTAATTTCTGAGTGCAGAGCCAGGAGTAACCCCTGTGCATTGCTGGGTGCGACCCAAAAAGCAAAAAAAAAAAAAAAAAACTGAGTTTATCACTTGCTACCTCTTAACTTTCTTCGTCTGGTCTGCAAGGCTTCATTTTCCTGGTTTCTCTGCATCTCAATAGATTCTATTTCTCAACCTTATGACATCACTTTATCTGAGAAAACCCTCTTTTCTTCTTATGATAAATAACATGTATTCATTTATTCATATACTACCTTTTTGGATGCTTTTCTCCATCAATACAGTATTTTCTAATATTTTTTCTAGCCTATTGTCATTAGACCATTACTTATTTACAAATTAGAATTGTATATGTCTACTAAGATAGGTAGAATTAGCTCTACAGTGATAGGGCCTTGTACTTAGTACTCAGTACTCATCTTAGTACTTAGTACTCAGTGCAGGTATCTGGTACATGGTAAACTCTGAACAAATATTTAATGAGTTAATGAAGTGCATACATCAATAGCTCCTGGTTTATCCACCTATTCTTCATAGACTAACAATCAGCCAAACAGCCAGCCAAAACGATGCCCTTCAACACCTTCTGACTACATTGCTTCCTCTATAAATTAATTTCTTACCTAGCTGGCCTTCATTTCTGCATAGATAATTCTCTGAGAGGACAGGCCTGTCAGCAACTGTCAATGTAGGATTTGATTAATGAAATATTAATACAGAACTAGAAACATAAACAGATTTAACCTTTTGATACTGATATTATGAGTTAGGAAAAATGAGCAAATTGCACTAAAAGTGTGCAAGTTTGTTGTTAAATGGTGAATTGTAATAGTAACTTGTGTTCTATAACTTATAGCACTTTCAAAAACTAAGTATTACTTGTCCAAGATGATAAGATCACCAAGAACATTTTCAAGATTTAGGTTACATATTTTAAATGTTGAAGAACTTAGTATTCATTATATATGTATTCATCGTATTAAGTTATCTAAAAATTAAGTACAATCCTTGAATGTGGATAGAAAATACTGCATAGTGCTGAACCTCAGGCTTTTGTTTGATGGAAGTAACATCAAATCTAGGCTAGATATAGACTTTTTCAAGCTAAGTTTCATTGGCTATAAAATTGACAGAATAGTATTATTTATCTAATAATAATGTTGTGAGGATGAAGTGAATCAATGCATGAAAAACTTAAGTAAAATACCAGAAGACGTTTTTGAAGCTTATTTTTCATAATTATTAACATTATATTGAGTGATTTCAGTTTCTTGGAACTAAATATCTTTCTGTAGAGGCCTAAGTTTTCTATAGGATAGAGGGCCAAATTACAGATGCAGTTAGAATGTAGTGGAGGTATGAAAAACTGAGGTTATCTGTGTTTGAAATCTACATGCCCTTCAAGTTATTTTTTTAACTCTTAGATAAATAAATTTTTTTAGCGAAGCAAGGTAGTTTTTTATTGGAACTTATTTAAAAAGATGTGAGAGAAGATAAAGAAGGAAAATGTGTTACAGCGAGAACACAGGTAAAAAATGGAGACAAGACAGATACATGTTAGAGGAAGAACATGTACTTGAAGAGTAAGCAATAAATTAAAATTTTCTTGTGTGTGTGCTATGTTCATCAGAAGTACATTAGAATTTTTCTTCCCAGGTAAATAAAAATAATTTAAAAATTATTAAAATTAAGAATCATTTTGAAGGGTTTTAAAATAAGGCTCATATGTCTTTATGTTACAACATATTTTCCACCTGCAATCTAAGGCTACAGAAATTTGCATCATGTGTTAAGTGTGTATTTCTGCAGAAATGTGCTAATATTTCCTAAGTAACATATGGGACATTAGATCTATATGGGAGAATGACTTTGTAGCAGTCTTCTTAAAATTATTAAAAGATCTGTTATAAAGGAAACAGAATCTCTAAATACACAGAAATAAACATACCAGCTTGAATAGCCTAATGTACTTTTAGTTATATATCACCTTTCTCAAAATGCTTCACACCTATTTTTTCATTTAAATAACATGTCTGTAAGCTAGCAAAATGGCAGGAATTGGGCTTCTCTTCAATGTGACAGAGAATATATACTAGGGAGTGGACTGTCTCTATATGTACCAATTGAATTCTTGATTTAGTTTACTTATTTTATATTTGAATTATTTAACTGTAAGTCAGAAGGGTTTCAATGGTAGAATTCTCTACAAATATATGAAATCACAAATTTGAAAATATCTGGGTAAATTCAGGTCTTTGTTATACATGCTAAATATATTTGGATCAAAGCATAATTTTTACTAAAAGTAATTTATCTTGTTTATGGGTCAGAATATCAGAAAATAAATAAATATTTATTGCTTAAGAATTTGCTATATACTCATTAATTGCCAAACCTTGAACATGCAAAAGATATCAGCTGGAATAGGCTCAGTCTCTGCTACCAGGAAAACTGTTTCTTTATTAGAAAAAAAAACACGTCATCAGTACTAATTTTTCTGTAGTCGTTTAATTTTAATAAAAAGTATCTCATGTAAAATGAAATTGACAATAATAAATGTAACCAAGAGGCAAATAAAGTAATTCATACTTTGCGTTCCTTGATGTTAGTACTAAGGATTGGTAAACTTTACTGTGTATTTACATGTATGTATATTCCAAAGAGGTGGGTGAAATGTTTATATTACTCATCCTAAAGTGTGACTTTAGACCTAGAAGATATAAATATATATATATGCAGGAGAACATAATAACTATCTGTATGAGAGACTTTCCACAGTGAATAATAGCTGGCCATAATTTTCTTCCATTCTGCATGTATATCCAGTTATGCATTTTAAATGTTCTGTTATTCATATGATGTACCTGAACCCCACGTTATTTCAGAATTTAAAATGAGACTATTAAACTTTATTAAGTTGATATTCATGATGCAATCATGAGGACATTATACAGTCGAAAAAAGTCAACTTTCTGATATTAAAAAATAAATTTATAAACAAATATAAAGGTTAAAGCATGTTCATTTATTTCTTCAACTCTTTACAGTTTTCTTTTATCATGAATAGCTGTAGGGTTTTGATCATCTAATTAAGTTTTATCTCTCTTCTCTACTTTCTTTTTCATCTTAATACTTAGGCTATTGTTCAAACTTACTGCTGTCTTCATGACTAATTTCCCTCATTTCCATCTCTCACTCATCTAACGTACCTACACTCAGAATAAATGAATACATTAGCTTCCTCCATTGCTGTAGTTGTTGACTGAGTGAGCTTTGGGAGACTTGCTGAAGGATCTGACTTGACTTTCCATGACAGCTACCTTGTAGTCACAGATATCAGCCTTGTCAAATTCCGTAGAATAATTAACACTACCTGTGCAGGGAATAGTTGATACCTAATTGCTCGCTAGAAGTAGGTGTGCAATGCTTTTCCAACTGGCAAATTATCTTCTCAATTTTCCTTATGTGGAAGGTAATATTTGGCTATCTGACATTCTGTATCCTACTTGAACACTGGGTCATTATAGACTTTCAGGATACCTTCCCATCTCCCATTAGACATAATTCTGGAGCAGTTGGATGCATCAACCTTCTTAATATCAGAAATAGTTCTCCCAGGATCTTGGGTGTCTTCTCATTTTGAGACTGAGGAAAACTGACATGGCAAGAATAATATGGAAGATGTCAACTGAGAAAATAGACTTTCTACTTAACCCAATTTTTAGATTCAAGCCAAAATATCATTTGTTCAGTGAATACATAATTTGCATAAGTCTCCACAGCAGAAAGATAAGATCATCACTCTTGTACCAGTAGAAAATAATGTTTAGAATGAGAAAATCTTCCTCAGAATTTTTCCCTCTGAAAGGGCAGGTTTTAAGCCTTAAAGTTCATTATGTCATTGTAAACCACACTAGCAAGAGAAATGGGTTTCAGTTTGACTTGCACTTAATTAGAACTTGGTTGATGTTCAACTCCTGTAAGTATAGGAATATGTGCAAGCAGAATGAATACCTAGACTTAGAAGATCCGTGTGGGATTGGAGAAATGATTCAAAGGGCCGGAGCACATATTTTATGCATGAAAGTCTCAGGTTCAATAATCAGAATCAAACTGTTCCCCAAACACTTCTAAGAGTGTTTTCTGAGCTCCTGTGAGAGTGGTCCAAAAAGAAAAACTAAAAAGAACTGTACATAGTGTGGATAAGTGTGAACTCCTTGTGAAACTAGACTCAATTTCTAGATAGACTCAGACACAACGAGAGTCTACCTAGAGGCTTAATATAATGATGAACTTTGACAAATCTTACAAAAGTTTTGGTGATAGTCTCTGAAGTGGAACTAATTCTTGAATAGCTCTATGCCTTTGAATGCAGCTATTAATTTGCCTAAAGGAATTAGATTTAATAAAGAAGGCAACCATTAAAAAATAAAATCTTGGCTCCATGCACCATCCAAGTTGGCCCTGGTGATCTCTGGCATCATAGGCTTGAGCAGCCCTTTGTTCCCAAACCCTAATACTGATTCACCAACACAGTTGGTTGAATATCACAGGCAATGACTCTCAGCTCTCCTCCCATGCCAATAAATCAACAAAGAAGGGCTTCAGCCTTTATTTGTTGTTCCCAAAATAAAACCAAAAGGTTTATTCTCAGGATTAATTAAAGCTTATTTGCTAGGCAGAGCCTTCTGCACCATGAGAGAAATTTAGATTGTGTGCAGTTATTTTCAGTGATTTCATAAAATTTGATTGAATAATAGGCAAAATAATTTATTTTCAGTTAACGTCAGACTCATATAGAACTTAATGAGCTAATCTTAAATAGAAAGCCCTTCCTAGATCTCCTTTATGTCTGCCTTATATAGTGGGGGAAAATGCTGTATAATCTGTCTTGTGCCACTTTCTGTGATCCTTCTTACCTTGATTCAAATTTCTCCCTATGCTGCCTTCTGGCTGCTCTGAGGTTAAAGTTAAAGGCACAGAGAAGGGGCAGGCTTTTTTTTAAAATGGTACTGTGATCCCGCAATTATTTTTTCTACATTATCATTATTCATGTGTAATTGTGTATTCCTCAGGATTTCTTGAAGGTTTCTTAACTGGGAATATTTAGCTATATCTCCCCTGGTTCACTGGTTATGATTTTTTTTAAACCATATAAGTACTTCCACTACCCAGCCGTCGCCACACTCCAGGACGCTTTCCGGACCCGCGTGGCCGCAAGCGGCCGCGCGATACATCATAAGACACTAAATACCCATCTTCTGGAATTGTCGTACCATATTTGATAGGGTTCAAATATGGTAACACCTACAAGGGTGATTAGAGGTCACCCAAAAAGCCTCTATCCCTCTCAGAAAGACTGGCAAGCTACCGAGAGTATTCCGCCCGCACGGAAGAGCCTGGCAAGCTATCCGCTGTGTATTCGATATGCCAAAACCAGTAACTACAACTGGTCTCATTCACCTGACCCTGAAGGCTTCACCGACATGGCAGCACTGAGAAAGGAGAGGCCGACAAAATCTCAAGGCCGACCTAGGCTGCCACAACGAAGGAAGACAAAAATGATCGTCTGTACTTTCAATGCACGTACGCTAGCATCAGATGCATCCATCGAGGACCTGATGGTACAAGCGCGAATGATCAAGTATGACATCATTGGTCTGACCGAGACAAGAAGGCACAAATCTCACCATGCCGTTTTCGACACTGGAGAAGAATTGTTCCTCGGAACATGCGATAAAAGAGGTGTTGGAGGTGTCGGTGTCCTTGTCAACACAAACTTGGCCAAGAGCATTGATTCATTCGAATGCCTAACAACCCGAATCGGACGTTTACATTTGAATAGATGTGGCTCACTGCCTGCAGTTTCTATCTTCGTTGTCTACGCACCAACATCTCATTATGATGAAAGAGAAATCGAGAAGTTCTACATGGAGCTAGAGAAGTTCTATAAAGAAGACCACACCTTCTACAAGATCATTGTGGGTGATTTTAATGCCAAGATAGGACCAAGAAGATCAGCTGAAGAACTTCACATCGGGACCCATGGCCTAGAATGGAACGAACAGGGTGAGAGACTGTCTGAGTTCATCATGTCGACCAAGACCATTCATGGTAACTCACAGTTCCAGAAGGCAGAATCTAAACGATGGACATGGGAGTCTCCCGGTGGACGATTCCACAACGAAATAGACCACATCATATTCAATCGACGGTTTTGCCTGACTGATGTCGCTGTTGTCCCAAAATTTCGAACGGGATCGGACCACCGTCTCCTTCGTGCAAAATTCTACTTCACAGAGCGGGGAGAAAGGGCTGCAAAGTTCAAAAAGAGAACTCCCAGAATGACCACCAACTGGGAACTCTTTGGTACTATTGCGGCAACATGGGAAGATGCCATTGTTGACAACATTGACGAGGAATACGATCGACTGGTTCAGCACCTCCATGAATGTGCGAGGAACGCCAAGAGAGAGATAGCCACAAAAAGTCGCCTATCTTCAAAAACTCTTGAGCTAATTCGCCAGCGTGGTTTGGCGCATGCCTCAGGCAACCGCAAGCTAACGTCCGAGCTTGCAAAGCAGTGCAGAGATGCGATCAAGGAAGACCTCAAAGAGAGAAGAGCAGAAGTACTGGTAGATGCGGCAGAAGCCGGGAAAAGTATTCGCAAGGCCCGCCTGTCCTTCGCCAACTATAAGACCAAGATGACTGCCCTCTGACGTCCTGATGGATCCATCACATCCTCCAGAACGGCAATGGAGAAGATTATCCATGACTTCTACTCAAATCTCTTTGATAGCCATGTCCACTTGCCGACATACCAAATTCCACAGGATGGGTATGTTGTTCCCAACGTTCTCCCTTCTGAAATCCGACACGCCATTTCGTTGGTAAAGAAACAAACAGCACCCGGCCCAGACAAGGTCAGACCTGAACACCTGAAGAACCTGCCGTCAGTACTCATCAATACACTGGCTCGGCTCTTCACTCGCTACCTGTCTGAATGCAAGGTTCCGTCCCAATGGAAAACCAGCAGGACCGTACTACTGTTCAAGAAGGGAGACATCTATGACATTGGCAACTATCGCCCGATCTGCCTATTGTCTGTCATCTACAAGTTGTTCACTCGAGTCATCCTGAATAGGATTGGCAGAACACTAGATGAAGGACAACCATGCGAGCAAGCAGGGTTCCGCAAAGGATTCAGCACCATGGACCATATCCACACGATAACCAAGCTCATTGAGGTTTCTCGGGAGTTCAAGATGCCGCTCTGCTTAACGTTCATTGATTTAAAGAAGGCCTTTGATTCTGTTGAGACGGAAGCGGTCATTGAAGCCCTAGCCAATCAGGGCATTCAAGCCCAATACATCAGGATCCTCCATGAGCTGTATTGCGGATTCACTACCAGGATCTCACCATTCTACAAAGAAGTGATCGTTGATGTCAAGAGAGGGGTGCAGCAGGGTGATACCATTTCACCGAAACTCTTCAGTGCCACCCTCGAGAACATCATGCGACGACTGGAATGGGAAGGAATGGGAGTGAAGATAGATGGTCGGCAACTACACCACCTCCGCTTTGCTGATGACATTGTTTTAATAACACCAAACATCAGCCAAGCGGCACAAATGCTGGCCGAATTTGACCGTGAGTGTGGAAAGGTAGGACTACAGCTGAATCTTACGAAGACAATGTTTATGAGAAACAGCCTTGTTCCTGACGCCCCATTCGCTCTCAATGGAACGACCATCTCCGAATGCAACAGCTATGTGTACCTAGGTCGAGAGGTCAACATGACAAATGACCTGGCACCCGAGCTGCGCAGGAGGAAGAGAGCGGCTTGGAACGCCTTCAAGAACGTCGAAGAAATAGCTAAGAGGATGAAGAACCTCCGGCTCCGGGCACATCTCTTTGATTCCACTGTTCTTCCTGCATTAACATATGCCTCATAGACCTGGGCCCTACGCAAACAAGATGAGAACGCCATTCAGGTCTCCCAAAGAAGAATAGAAAGAGCCATGCTTGGAATATCACGTTTCACTCAAATGAGAGAACGAATCCGGAGTTCTGACATCCGTCGACGATCAAGGATCAGGGACGCTGTCTCATTTGCCAAGGTGTCGAAAATCAGATGGGCTGGTCACGTAATGAGATTTAAAGACGACCGTTGGACTAGAGCTGTTACTGATTGGATTCCACGGGATGTCAAGAGACCGCGTGGCCGCCCACCTACCAGATGGTCAGACTTCTTTGTCAAGATCATGAACGATGGGTTTGAGGCTCTTCATATTCCCGGAGCGAACAGATGCCATTGGGCTACACTAGCACGTGACAGGGACAAATGGAGACGTTACTGGCGCCCGCTCGAGCAAATCGACGACTAACGGGAAGTTAAGTGATTAAGTAAGTGATATAAGTAATGGCAGAGTAACCGTCTATTTGTATGACTATCAACAAAGGCATCTCCATCTCTTTCTGTGCTGACATCAAATCCTATAGTCAAAATCTTGAACTTTATAACTATTACATGTAAATGAAAGATGAAGATGCCCTGTTCTCAAAACTCTAGGAGAAAATGATGTTCTGTAAAAGAGTTTTTTACTTGCCTTTTCATTACTGCATTTGGGGAAAACTTAGATGGGTAACACTTTTTTTTTTCACATATAGGAGCAAATAAAAATATAAAACTTTAAAAACTATGGTAGTAAAGACAAATCATAAATTTACAGCTTTTAACTTTAATAACCTTTTAAGCTTTTAAAAATTAGGTCAGAAACTTGAACTTTTCTTTCCTCCAAATTATTATATAGAGCCTAGAGTAATACGTAATTTACTATATAGAATATATAAGTGTATATATATCACATGTATCAGGATATTGGACAAGTAAATTTGAAATACTACATGAGTTTTTATGATCTTGGAGTGGAAATATTATTTTATATTGGCATTGGATGGATTGAAAACAATAACAAAATTAGAACTGAAAGCTATAGGGTGAATTGGTGCTAGTGAGAAAATACAGAGGTTGCCTCAAATACCAAAAGACATAATGGATATAAAAAAGGTTCTTCTCTAGCCATCAACATGCCATATACTCCAGGGTTAATTTTTTGTCATAGTAGGTTCGACAACTATTCTTTCTTTATCCAGACTCTATGTACTTATAACTTAAGGCAAATCAGGTCATAGTTACATTGATCAGACAATATATATGATGCTTGTTATAGTCTCTGAACTAACCCTCTGGTTGGTGGTTTGAAGTACAGATAAAAGTTTATTTCAGTTCAAAGGACAATCTTTGTTCATGCACTCTGCCAATCACTGACAATAATGATACAAAGAGAAGGACACAGTCTGATCTTTGACCACTGAGGACATTGATATATGAACGAGACAGAAAAGTCAATTGCAAAATTCTCCCTAGAAGATTTTCAGGGCTATGTGTTTAGAGTCTCAGCAGGTCTATTTTATACAAATGGTGCCATCTGGAGTTGGGCAATGCAGTGGTGTTTTGGGACAGTCAATTCCAACAATTGTTTTAATGTTTCTAAATATTTGAGGTAAAAGTATTTCTACTCTTTCCTTTTAATTTATAAAAAACTTATGCTGATTTCAATGGGCCTGATGGTAAGTACATTGGCAAAAATGGTTTCATTTAATTTATTTTTATTTCCACTAAAACTAATAAATTTAAAAATTATGATCTAAAAATCCCATATTAAGAATAGCACAGTGGTAGGGCACTTGCCTTGCACGCAGCCAGCCTGGCCAAGCCAGATTCGATTCCTCTGCCCCTCTCGGAGAAATTGAGATTCCTCCTCCCCTCTTGGAGAGCTTGGCAAGCTACAGAGTATTGAGATAGAGCATATCTCGCCCACACAGCAAAGCCTGGCTAGCTACCCATGATGTATTCAATATGCCAAACACAGTAACAAGAAATCTCAAAATGGAGACGTTACTGGGCCCGCTCGAGCAAATCGAACAATGGGAGGACAGTGCTACAGTAAAAAGAATTTCTTAATATTATCTAAAGAATATGGATGGAAAATATTATTTTGAGTGGGAAAAGCTATAATTAAAGAGAATTGTTTGATGTAATTGTGTCTTATATTATTGTTTATAATTTTTCTCTGCAAGTAAGATGGAAAGGTTTCCCACAAAAATCATCTTAAATAAATAGTTAGTAAATATTAACTTCAAAATCATTTGTTGCCACAGAGAATTCAACTGATAATGGGTAAATACAGAACAGATTTCAATATACAAATACTGGACTATTGTTGTTTTATCTTGTTTGTATTGTTACCATATACAAAGTGAATTGGTCTACCATTGACTTTATTTTTTTAGAAAATTCCATAGAAGTTTTATTATGTAGCACTGCAGGACTGTCCTCCCATTGTTCATCGATTTGCTCGAGCTGGCCTAGTAATGTCTCCATTATGAGACTTGTTGTTACTGTGTTTGGCATATCGAATACGTCAGAGGGAGCTTGCCAGGCTTTTCCATGAGGGCGAGATACTCTCAGTAGCTTTTCGGACTCTCTGAAAGGGGGGGACGAATTGAACCCAGGTACTCTAAATTTTTTTTGAAATTTCTTCTTTTTTTCTAGTTACTTCTGCAATATTTAAGGTTCAAAAGTTAATATTTAAGTTTTAAAGAGTATAATAATGCATGTTATCGTGTCATTTAAACTATGGTAGAAAGAGCATTAAAATTTGTTATCATAAATTTATAGTTAAGTACTTTAGATGGGAAAAAATAATGCTGTGAAGGAGGAAAGTTGAAGGCACAATTTAGTTTTATTGGTAAAAGATTGCCTGGGCTACCAAGAACAAAAAATTATAGATTTGAAAATATTTATTTATTGTTTTTACATTATGAGCAACATGAAGTTTGGCTGATATGAATATGGATACTTTAGTTATCCTAATGTAATAAAATAGTAAAAAATTATATGCTTTTCCTATATTTAGGTAAAGGTAAAGGCCCTCCCGTTGATCGTCGATTTGCTCGAGCGGGCCCAGTAACGTCTCCATTGGAGACTTTGTTGTTACTGTGTCTGGCATATTGAATACTCTTGGTAGCTTGCCGGGCTCTCCGAGAGGGGCGGAGGAATCGAACTCGGGTCGGCCATGTTGGCCGCTTGTAAGGCGAACGCCCTACCCGCTGTGCTATCACTGCAAAACTTGTAATATAATATTATCATCACTTGATCACTTGACTTCCCATTACTCATCGATTTGCTTGAGCGGGTGCCAGCAATGTCTCCATTCATCCCTGACGCATGCTAGTGTATCCCAGTGGCGTCTACTCGTTCTAGGAACACGAAGAGTCTCAAACCGATTGTTCAGGGTCTTGATGAAGAAGTCTGATAATCTGGTAGATGGGCGGCCACACGGTCTTTTGATGTTCAGTGGAATCCAGTCGGTAACGGCTCTAGTCCAGCAATCATCTCCAAATCTCATTACGTGTCCAGCCCATCTGGTTTTTGATACTTTGGCAAACGAGACAGCGTCCCTGATTCTTGACCATCAATGGAGGTCAGAACTCTGGATTCTTTCTCTCATTTGAGTGAAGTGTGATACTCCAAGCATAGCTCTTTCAATTCCTCTTTGGGAGACCCAAATAGCGTTCTCATCCTGCTTGCGTAGGGCCCAGGTTTCTGAGGCATATGTTAATGCAGGAAGAAGAGTGGAATCGAAGTAATGTGCTCGGAACCAGAGGTTCTTCATCCTCTTAGCTATTTCTTCGACCCTCTTGAAGGCGTCCCAAGCTGTTCTCTTCCTCCTGCGCTATTCAGGTGCCAGGTCATTCATTATATTGACTTCTCAACCTAGGTACACATAACTGTTGCATTTGGAGATGGTCGTCCTGCTGAGAGTGAATGGAACGTCAGGAACGAAACTGTTTCTCATGAACATTGTCTTCGTGAGATTCAGCTGTAGTCTGGCCTTTCCACACTCACAGTCGAAGTCGGCCAGCAATTGTGCTGCTTGGTTAATGTTTGGTGTTATTAGAACAATGTCATCAGCAAAGCGGAGGTGGTGTAGTTTCTGACCATCTATCTTCAGTCCCATTCTTTCCCATTCCAGTCGTCGCATGACGTTCTCAAGGGTGGCACCAAAGAGTTTTTGTTAAATGGTATCACCCTGCCGAAACCCTCTCTTGACATGGATGAGGGATTCCACACAGAAGACCCACCCTACCGGTACCAGATAAATACCTCACTGGCAGACCTCCGCTACCTCCACTACCTCCACTCCCTCCACTACCCAGCCGCTGCCATGTTCCAGGATGCTGCCTGACCCTTGGGCCAAGACTCACACATAAGCGAAGCCCCACAGAACCAGGTAAGCAGAACTTTGAGACCTTGGACTCCAGGCTCAACGGACCCGGGAACAGAGATCCTTTGCCTGCTCCCACCAAAGACAGGTGACCAAGGGATTAAAACCAGGAGTCACACCCTACCCTGCCCTTCTGCTTCCACCAACCGCTGGTGACCCAGGAATTCCAAACAAAAAACTTACCCTACCGGTACCAGACAAATACCTCACCAAAAGACCTCCACTACCTCCACTACCTCCAGTACCCATCCACCGCCATGCTACAGGACGCTTTCTGGGTGCAATACATCATAAAACACGTCATACCCATCTTCCAGGATTGCCGCACCATTTGATAGGGTTCAAATATAGTTTGAACCATGGGAACACCTGCAACGGCAATTAGAGGCTACTCTAAAAGCCTCTATCCCTCTCGGAGAGCCTGGAAAGCTACCGAGAGTATTCAGCCTGCACAGCAGAGCCTGGCAAGCTATCAGTGGCATATTCAATATGCCAACACCAGTAAATACAATGGGTCTCATTTCCCTGACCCTGAAAGAGCCCCTGATACGGTAGCATTAAGAAGGATGAAGAAAGAGAGGCTGACAAAATCTCATGGCTAAACTAATCTGCCCAAACAAAGAAAGACAAAAATTACTGTCTGTACTTTCAATGCACGTATGCTGGCATCAGATGCATCCATCGAGGACCTGGTGGCACAAGAGCAAAAGTTCAAGAATGACATCATTGGTCTGACCGAGACAAGAAGGCATCAATCACATCACTCCATTTTCGACACTGGAGAAAAACTGTTCCTCGGAACATGCGGCAAAAGAGGTGTTGGAGGTGTAGGTGTCCTTGACAAAATGAACTTGGCCATGAGCATTGATTCATTCGAATGCTGAACAACCCAAATTGGACGATTACACTTGAAAAGATGTGGCTCACTGCCGGCATTTTCTATCTTCATTGTCTATGCACCAACATCTACAAGCTGTTCACTCAAGTCATCCTGAATAGATTGGCAAAACACTAGACGAAGGACAACTATGCGAGCAAGCTGGGTTCCGAAAAGGATTCAGCATGATCGACCATATCCACATGATAACCAAGCTGATTGAGGTGTCTTGGGAGTTCAAGATGCTGCTCTGTCTAATGTTCATTGATATAAAGAAGGTCTTTGATTCTGTTGAGATGGAAGCAGTTACTGAAGCCCTAGGCAAACAGGGTGTTCAAATTCAATACATCAGGATCCTCCGTGAGCTGTATTACAGATTCACTACCAGGATCTCATGATTCTGCAAAGAAGTGATCATCTATGTCAATATTATCATCAGAGTCATTATTTACATAATAAGGGTTCCATTATCTTTCAAAAATTCAATATATGTATGTAATTTTTGGTTAAAATCTTCAAAACCTTCTATGAATTACCAAAAGTCTCTGTGGTCTCACCCAAAAAAATAACTTAGTCCTATCTTGGGGAGATTTATTTACCTCTAAATGTTTACTGTTATGGTCCAGGAGCACAATTCATGACTGACTTCTGATCTTATGAAATTTGTGCAATCACAGAAGGAGTCCATCTATAGCCTAGATCCAGAAGGAATCTATCTATAGCTTAGATCCAGCCTAATGACAGTTACTTATAGCTTCTAATTTAAATCTATTTGCTTATAATTTAAATCTATATGCTTATGTATTTGCTTATGTATTTTTTTTATGTAGGAGTACTGCTATTTATTCAGCCACTGATTAGGCTGATTGAATTGGGCATGAACTCCACCTTACTTTTTAAAATTTTTTTTATAATTTTATTTCTTGAATCATCATGAGAACAGTTACAAAGCTTTCTGTTTTAAGTCTCGGTCATACAATGAAACACCCATACCTTCACCAGTGCCCATTCTTCACCACCAATAACCCCAGTATACCCCCAACCTATACCCTCCCCATACCTGTGGGGCAGATGTTTTCCACATTACTCTTTCTCTACTTTGATTACATTCAATATTTTGACACCAGACTCACCATTATTATTTGGTATTTTACCCCAACACTCAGATCTGCTGAAAAGGCAACAGTAGACAATTTGTTTTCTATTGCTGATTATGAATAACATATGATGTCATGCAGCTGCAGTAGTGGCTGCATGATTTTGAAATTCTGAAATTTTAACAAATCTGGAGGGATTTCTGCCAACACCTGCTGGGTTCCAAGATTTGTTCCTGAGTCTCTTGGATCATGGCCGTTAAGCAGCTTGATCAGGAGCCAGAGAGGCTGTTTGTGGGCCGTGACTGGGGGTCTCATTGGGGCGAGGAGGAAAGGGCTGGCTCCACCCCCATCCCATGAGGCCCCACGTGTCTCATCACTGAGGGCCCAAGACTGACTGTCCAATGGCCTCTGGAGGATGGTGGCCACCCAGCCGCCTAGGGGGAGCAGGCGGAGGGACAGCACCCTTTCCCCCCTGGGGTGGCCTGGTGACAGTAACCTACTGTGGGGTCCAGACGCATTTCTGCCAAAAGCCGTTTTGAGATTTGTTTCTGAGTCTCTGGGATCATGGCCATTAAGCAGCTTGATCAGGAGCCAGAGAGGTCATTCGTGGGTGGCAACTTGGAGTCTCTGTTGGAATGGGGAGGAATTGACAGGCTCCACCCTCATCCTGTGAAGCCCCATATGTCTCATCACTTCGGGCTTAAACCTGACTTTCCAGTGGCCTCTGGAGGATGGCGGCCACCGAGTTGGCAGGGGGAACAGGCCAAGGCACAAAACCTATTCCCGGCTGGGGTGACCCGGTGCCAGTAACTTGTTGTAGGGACCAGACACATTTCTGCCAAAATCTGTTGGATTTTAATAATTGTTTCTGAGTCTCTGGGATCATGGCTGTTGAGCATTTCGATCAGGAAGCAGAGAGGCCATGCGTCCAATTATATAGCTGAGCTGGTGGTGCTTTGTGGGTGTGTCTCCCAAATACCTAACTTTTGGCCATTTACTCTCTTGGTAAACTTTTCCCCAAGTTGTTGGGGTCTGGCAAAAGGCACAGCAGGAATTTTGGGGTATCTGGAAGTCTGAAGGCTCCATCAGGCTGCTGATGCACTTGCCTCACAGGTACAGATTGACCTGCTGGTGGCACCATACCCCCTGGTTAAAAATTTTATGCTCAATATATTTACAAAAGTTTGAAATGAAACTATCAAGAGATAAGGTCATCATTGAGATTATAGTATTAGCAAGAATGGAGAACAGAAAAGAATATTCCAAGAATTCATTAAGAGAACCAATAAAAATTGACACTTTACTGGAAATGTTAAAAGTTACTTCAGCATATCTGTCTTGAAGAAAAAGGTGACAAATCCATCATTTTAGAACTAGAAAATATTTATTGGGATAGGAAACACTAAGAGAACAATAGTTATGGGAAAAGAGAAAATAGATTTTCTATAAAAATCACTGTATCACTGTATCACTATCATCCCATTACTCATTGATTTACTTGAGCGGGTGCCGGTGAGGACTCCATTTGTTCCAACCCTGAGATTATAGCAGCCTCTCCTTACTCATCTTTCCCAATGCTACTGTATTGGAGTCTCTTTCAGGGTCAGGGTAATGAGACCTGTTATTGTTACTGTTTTTGGTGTGTTGAATACACCACGGGTAGCCTGCCAGGCTCTGCTGTGCAGGCGAGATACTCTCATTAGCTCGTTGGGCTCTCTGAGGAATATATATATATATATATACATATATATATATATGTTTTTTTCTCCATGATTTGTTGTTTACTGCTTGAATCCCATCAGATATGGTGTGGTAATTATGGAAAATGGGTAGGGAGTGTCTTATGATGTGTCCAGGAATATGTTCACTCATGTGTGAGGCTCTGCAAGAGCATGTGGAAAGTTGCCTGGAGTATGGTAGTGATTGGGTAGTGGAGGTTGGCTGCCGGGACTGGGTCTCTTGGGGTGGGGAGGGCTCTTACCCCCACTCCTCTGGGGTGCCCCAAATGAAAACAGCCTGGTGCAAATATAAAATATACTGATTTTATTGCTTCTAACAAACTAACCATGTAGTTCAATTAGTTGATGTCTTATATATAGCTTAAAGTATAATTGAGAAGAGTAGAATAAAATTAAATCTTCTTTTGGCATCAATAGTATACGTACAATTTTTTTATTCTCAGTACTTGGTTTTGGAAACTGAAAATTTATTTATTGGAATGAAATGACTTTAAGTTATTTATCTGTCACTACAAAGATTTAAACAACAGTGACCTTTGGTTCATATTATAGTAAAATAATGTTTTGGGGAAATTCTTTTGACATTCATTCTTGATTATGTAAACATTATAAAATTTTAAATTTTGGTTGTTATAAAGACTTTCCCCACAAACATCAATATTTATAAATTTTACTAAAGGCCTTGTTTTAGACCTATGAGGGTGATTTTATGGAACTGATAGAAATAAGGCTGACGTGTAATTCTTTATTACTCATTTAAATTAGAGATCAGGGTGCAGAGAGTATGGTAGTTAAGGGCAATTGTCTTGCATGTGACTGATCCCAGTTTGATCTTTGACATCATATGGTCCCCAAAGCACTTCTTGGTATATCTTGGAAGCCACAAATAACCCCGAGGTAATACCTGGGACCAGAGGGTCTAAATAATACTTCATCTTTAAGTCTTCACATAGAACTACTGGCTCAGCTGGTAGAAAATTTCTGGGAGGTACTTCAGGCTACCTGAGTATCTCTTGGAAGATGATAGATGAGATTAACCAGATTTACTGAAATAGAAGAAACTGCAACCAGAAAGATATCACAGGTATATATGCCTTGTGTACAGCTGACCTTGGTTTGAATCCCCACACCTCCTGGTCCCATAGCATCACAGGACTTGCTCAGCACCACCACTTTGGGCCTTAGCTTTGAACCACTAGCTTAGTTGGCTGAGAGTTGCATGAAATTGCCATGGGAAGAGAGTTAAGTAGGGTTTTGTTGAAATGGTAATTATGTAACTTTTCTACCATGCTATTTCTAACCGTTCA
This sequence comes from Sorex fumeus, assembly GCF_029834395.1. Lineage (NCBI taxonomy): Eukaryota > Metazoa > Chordata > Mammalia > Eulipotyphla > Soricidae > Sorex > Sorex fumeus. The sequence goes on from NW_026606059.1 coordinate 66,204,189, forward strand.
ATTTTCATTTATTTTCAAAAAACTTGCATTATAACACCTTCTGTTTTTTACCAAGTTGTTCATATTACAGTGGTTTCAAGCATTGACTGTTCCAATATGGGACAGAGCAATAGTACTGCAGGTAGGGTACTTGCCTTTCAAGCAACAGTCCTGGTTTTGGCCCTCGGCATTTGTTATGGTCCCCTGTGCACCACCAGGAGTGATCCTTAAGTGTTGATCCAGGAATAAGTCCTGAGCAGAGCACTGCTCAGTGTGACCTACCACCCCTAAAAATGTCCCCCAAATAAACTCTTAATGTTCCAACACAAAATCTACCACCAATGTGATCTTCCCTCAACCAATATCCACCATTTCCGACCCACTCCTAGCCTGACCCTTAAACCAGACACAAACTAATTTACTTCATATTGTTTGTTAATAAAAATTAAATCAATAAATCAATTTGTGGTAACTCATATCTCACAATGGTATTATTGAAGTCATTGTCTGAGGATTTACTGGGCTGGTTAGTGCTAGCTGAGTCTTTTGTATATTGTTCTCGCTCACTGAGTATGGTGATCCTCTAAACAACTCTCCCATTAAATTTTCTGTCATCCTACTGGGCTGAGTTTGGAGGTGTCCAGGTACTGTGGAGCTGGAACATTTGGAGACTTGGAGTTTTATGAGATTTAGTTGTGTAGCTGGGCCATTTCTATGTTGGAGGGTGTTGGTGTGGATTCAGGCTGCTGTGTCTTCAGGCAGAAAAGGGAATCTGTTGGCCCTCATTCTAAACAGGCCCCAAAATTTTCAGCCTGCACAGGTCTACCTAGAAATATTCAGTGGTATCAAGTTATTTTCAGGATTAGTTGTGGAACTGGATTGACAGGATGGCAGGTGTGATCAGGAACCCTAACTATTTAATTATTACATACTATTATTCTCATATATAAGAGAGAAAATACTAGTTGTGAGAATGAATATATTATTTATAATCTGTTTAACTAGCACCTTACTTAACATAAGTGGTTACTACCACCAGCAATTTGCACTTTATGGCTTAGATTAAGCAGATTAAAAGAATTAAATATTAAAAATTATATAATTAACATTTACAGTATCTGTTTATGAGGCGAATTAAATCTATAGAGATACAGATGACATATATATGACAATATTTATGCATAAATTTTTTTGAATATTTTTTTTCTTTTTTTATTAGTGAAACACCATGAGGTACAGTTATAGACTTACAAATTTTGTGCTTGGGTTTCAGTTATACAATAATCAAGTACCCATCCCTCCACCAGTTCCCATCATCCACCACCACGAGTCCCAGTGTCCCCCCCACCCCCCATCCTCCCCGTCCCACCCTGCCTCTGTGGCAGGGTATTCCTCCTTGTTCTCTCTCTCTTCTTTTGGGTACTGTGTTTTGCAAGAGAGGCATTGAGTTGCAATCATGTTTGGTCTATAGACTACTTTTAGCATGCTTCTCCCACCCTGGGAGGGTCCTCACAACACCCTTTATTTGGTGTTCTCTTCTCTATCTGAGCTTCCTTTTCACCTAGCACGTGTGACTGGCCTTCAAGTCATGGAGCAAAATTCCTGGTACTAATCTCAGCCATTCCTGGGTGTTAGTCTCCCTTTTTGTTGCTTTATGTTCCCCAGATGAATGCAATCTTTCTGTGTCTATCCCACTCTTTCTGACTCATTTTGCTTAACATGATACTTTCCATGTAGTACCACTTGTATGTAAATTTCATAACTTCATCTTTTCTAACAGCTACATAGTACTCCATTGTGTAGATGTACCAAAGTTTTTTTAACCAGTCATCTGTTCTTGGGCACTCAGGTTCTTTCCAGATGCATATATTTTTAATTTATAATAAACATGAACATAATAAGACTGCATATGCTGATACCAAACAACTTTGATATGCATAAATGCTAATAAATTCCATTTAGACTACATATTAAGGATCAAAATATCGAACTTATTAACGAATAAACCGAAAAAATGTTTATCTATAATTCTTGAAATAGAACTATAATTAAAAGTTTACTTTTTGCCATTAAGTCAATTAAGCGATAGAAAAGCCATGCTTAATGTCAAATCTCTATTTTAAATATAAGCTGGTATCAAATTCTTGAAAGCAGGAGAGTAAGGGAATCCTATTCTCCTCATTGAACATCTGAAGGCAGAGCCTGAGAGGACACATTTGATTATCATAGAAAAGGCAGCTAGACCAGTCTCCAGATTAACATTCTCCTCCCTTTCATAAATCTGTTTCATTTGTAAGTTGTTGGAAAGTCTATAACATGGAAAAGGTCTGTCACAAACTTATACAATGTCAGAAAGCCCTTTGGGATTAATTTGAGCAAGCATATTGAGAAAATTTTTGTTGAGTACAGCTGGATTCCCTTCTATTGGGTCTGCCTTAATTATTCACTGAGCACATTATGTCAATTCAAACTGGCCCATACAGTTTGAATTGCATGGTGCTGTGGTTATAAGGCAATAACTTGGCTTGTCAAGATTAAATCTCTTCTGTTTACTTTGACTTTTCCCAGGTCTGAAGCTTGTTCTGGTTATAAGCCTTCAATGGTAAGCGATACTACGTCTGCACCTGAAATCCATTTAAATCCTCAGCTGCCCATGGGGGTACAACGCCGTCTCTGCATTGTTTTGAAATGACCAGCTCCAACTCCCAGGACGCCAGGCAATGAGATAGCTGGTAAGTAGTAGCTGATAATCTCACAGATGTTCCAGCCAGACACTTCCCAGCTGCAGGGCAGGAAATGGTATTTTAAAAATGGAGATCTTACTCCTAGATACAGATATCCTCACAGATATTATAATTTAGATATTCAAGAAAGAGCATGATCTAAAAAATATTTTCATGGGAACTATTCATAAAAGCAATGAAGCATTCCAGCTAGCAAACACTCATTTCCAGTTTTCCAAATACATGTTGAAGAATCTATGTGTAATTGCCACCCATTTTCAGTTGCATTAGGGGTCTGGTTGGTTGGTTTTATGTTATCACTCCTTATATAAAAGTGGATATTGTATAAATTGGGTATTAATTTCTTGTTTCTTACCAAGTGTCGTAACTTTTAGAAGTTAATTTTTGTAACTTTTGGATCCTAGAACAATAACATTTAGTATTTTTTTTTGTTGGGGGGATTTTGGTGGTGATTCAAAATTTGGTGAAAGTTATGGCATTGATCTAAAGTAAGATGCACAGAATTGCACAATATATATTTAATTTTTTAATGTAGTATTGAGTTTATTGAGTAAAACTTAAATATGGGTTTTCTAGGAGTTGAAACATGAGGACTGAAAAACCAATTTAGATACTTCTGTAATGGTGTAGGGAGGCAGAAAATGAATTGTGAAAGGGGATACAATAACACAGCATATTAATAGTGTTTTCTGCGGCATTCCATAAACTGTTATTTCTACTTCATTGAAACTCTTTTCTTGTTTTATGTATTTCCATATCTATTTCCAATATTAAAAATTAGTTACCATTGTCATACTTTTGATAAGTTATCTGTCCCTATTTTATCCAGGTCCTTTAGGTTTTTTCTCACCTAAAGAATTACCAGTCTCCTAAATGCTCATTTACCCTCAGATAACATATATGCTAAACTTACTCTCCATATTAATGTAACATTTTTCTTGAATAAACATGAATAAAATGTCTTCTGTTGAAAACAGTTTGCTCAAAAGACAGGGTATAATTTAAAAAATCAGGTAGCCACATTTTAAAAGTAAAAAGAATCACATGAAATTTATTTAATGATTTACCTATGTATGAAAAATACTTGCATATTGACAATTGTTTTGGCAGTTTTAAACTTCCATTTTTGTGTTGATTCAAAATTCAGTGTGTGTTTTACACTGTAGACCTCTCACTTTACGATGCTAAATTTTTAGTGTTTTAAGGAAAGCCCTGCCCACAAATCAAATTATGCCTAATAATCACAGCATTTACATTGTTTTGGTTTCAAACTTTTACTTAATTAAAATAAATTACCAATTCAATTTATAAGTCACAGCAGCCACTTTGACACACGTGCCAGGAGGTTTATGTTTTTAAGATAAACTGATAGTGTGTACTATGGATCATGATAGATTTTGAACAGTATAGTTCCTTGTCACTCTTTATACAACGTACCCTCTAGCCATAGCAAACTTTCGCCATGCTTACACATAACATATTGTTTTCACTTCCCAATGTATCTGCCCATCCTTGCCTCTTAATTACACAACTCTATTTATCCTCACATACTTGTTTCTCTCTTTTTATTTGCCTTCTGTTTTGGGGGGCAGGGATGGCAGAGCTGGTGATGCTCAAGGCTTCCTCCTGGCTCTGCATTCAGGGGATTACTCCTAGTGGTGCTCAGGGGAAATATATGCTGGAGATAGGACCCTGAGTTGGCTGCATGCAAGGCAAGTGCCCTAACTGCTGTACTATTGCCCTGGCCCTGTTTTCTTTTAACATTCCTCCCATACTCCTCTTCTACTGATAACCCAGCTCAAATCTGAAAAAGCAGTCATTGCCCTACCCTTCTATGGAAATGCACTTTTACATAGTACCTTCAATACCAGAAAGGTAACCTTCTAAATATTCTCTCACATTGACTTGTCAGTAGAAGGAGAAACTAAAGCTTAGAGAAGTAGATTGTCCAAAGTTATTTCTCTAGGAACTAAAGAGAAAGCAGAGCCATTATTTAGTACTTAGCAACATGGTTGCAGTCTCAAATATAAATCAATCTTTGCTTCCCCCAATCTATATTCTCTCATCTTTACCATTAGCGTAAAATGAGATTTTTGTTAACATATTAAAATATTAGAATTGACATCATTTTCACAAATCCAATGAGTACCATAATTTACAGAGTTTTTCGTATTACTCACATTAGGTATCATTCAAGAAATAGAAGACGCATACACTAAATTCTCTATCTCCTTGATTCTCTTTCTTCTCTTCTTCTTTCTCTCCTTTTGCTCTTAGTTCCAAATTAGATTGTTCTTGTTAAAGAAAAAATATTTTTTAAATATTCTGCAGCATATTGTCTAAGACTCTGAATATATATTGTTCGTAAAAGGCCTTTAGAACACACCTGATATGTTATCTTGATTGTTGATTTATAAATCATAATTACTAGGGTACTTGTAATGGATATTATATAATAGGATATTATGTAATAGGATATTACATGAGGCTATGAAAATTATTAAATAACTGAAACAAGGAATATATTGTCTATATGTGCATGCGTTCCCTAGATATCCTGTGAAAATTCTCCTGTTCAATAGGACAGGTTCAAACTCTTAATTTCACACTTGAAGCAAATTTGTTTTCTTTGATTCCTACAAAATTAAAAACTTTAGACACCTTTTTTTGATATTTGTCCTCTTGGGTATAAAACTGTGACATGGTGACTATTAAAAAGAATGTAGTCAAAATAGAAAATGCAATACTTTTGCTACATCACTGAAAACATGTGAACTAAGTTCTAGGGAGCTGTTGTAATTGAAACATAAGATGATGATTTTCTGTGGGGCTTCATCCCTGATTTCTCTTTTTTTGAGATAACTATATAACACACATACCTTCAGCATGAAGCTTCCTGCAAAGGCACCAAAATCACTCCAGTAGCTCTTTCTCTGATGATTTGCCTAATTAAAACTTTTGTATCTCATTTAGCCTTTGAATGCCCCTACTTTCCCATCTGCCCCAGAATGCTTGCAAAAGTGCCTTATTCCCCTCAAAATCCCATTGTCAGCCTCCCCTCAAAAGCTTATTGAAGCCCTGAGCATAGTTGGGTGTGGCCTACAAATTAAAGATACACATCAACAAAACTAACTCATTCATGCATATTAAACATTTAACTATGATTAGCTTCTTAGACTCAGTTCTGGGCAAAGAAAATATTTTTTATTAAATTCTACGTGTATTTATTTAGGGTTGTCTAGGTGCACTGTTTTGCACTGCACTGTAAGAAATAGAGCAATTGGAAAGAAGACCCGCCCTTTTATCTTGAGAGAATTTATGGTTTGGTAAAAAAATCACAGATAATGTCTTTGGCATCCCAATTTGCTTTTGTTCTCAATGAGTTCTTTTTCACTGAAAAAATAAAAAAGGAAAGAATTCTCTTTGAGAAAAAAAAAATCTCTGGTGTCCCTTTTCTTATACATGGGACCAGTAAGGTAGTAAGCAACCTCAGATTTGATCTCTCCCTTTCTGTAAGTGCCTTGAGGCCCCTCATTTCAAAGAGCAACTAAACTGGATCTAACTAACTCATGATGTCTTGCCTGTTTTTACTGTCTTTACTTGTGTGTGAAGTCTCTGGATTGTGGGCAAACTGTTTGATTTCACCTCAAAGAGAAAGTAAGTTTAAAGACCAGTTGAAATCCCCATCTTCCCATTAGCACTGTGGCACTGCACTGTTCTCCCATTGTTCATCGATTTGCTCGAATGGGCACCAGTAACGTCTCACAACAAATTGTGAGATTTGTTGTTACTGTTTTGGCATATTGAATGCATCACGGGTAGCTTGCCAGGCTTTGCCAGGCGGGCAAGATACCCTCGGTAGCTTGCCGGGCTCTTCGAGAGGGGCGGAACAATTGAACAATTGCACCCGTGCAAGGCAAATGCCCTACCCGCAGTGCTATCGCTCCAGCTCACCTATCCATAAGAGTATGATAGAAAATATTTTATTTCTTAAAGATTCTGTGCTAGTAGAGGTTGAATCCAGGAATTGGAAAGAGGCATGGATTTTTCAGCAATTTCTCTTTCATTCTTCCTGCCCATCAGGGAAATCACAGAGATGATGGTCTCCTGGGTCAAGGCATGGAAGTATGGAGCAAAAATCTACACTGAATAATGTCAATTAAATTAGGTGAGGTGATGAGTGAGAAAAAAGGGAAAGGATAAGGACATATTGATTTTGGCTCTACATGTGAAGAGTTTGGAAAATGTCATTTCTTCCTTAAAAAAAGTAAAAATAAAATTAAACAGACTAAAATATTAGCAATTAATCTAGGATCTGTAAAAGAAAGGAGAACATAGGTAAACTTTCCCCTACAATTGATTGGCTAAACAGGTGAATATAGAATTATCGCTTCTTTGAATATACTAAACACACCAAGATCTTCATAGGCTCATGATATCTTATACCTGCCCTTCTCTATCTATTCAAGGTGATAAAGCAATTTTATCTTTCAAATGTCAGCTTAACCTCCCTCTCTAAGCTAAGCCACCATTGTTATTCCTGTCACAAGGTATGAGAAAATATTTCACCACTTAATTTGTACTTTATTTACACATTTCATTTATGCATTACCTACTTTATTAAAAAACACATAGCTAATGTGTAAACAGTCACTTTAAGACCTGGGACAAAATATTTTCATATTGCTGTGTGCATTAAATCTATTAAAACCACACAAAATATGCACTAATTTTATTGCTGCTTTCCAGGTAGTTAAAGATACAGAGACCTTTATATCCCTCAGTAGTAAGAATTATATGTTCTGATAATGATATCTCAATATGATAATTCTTGTGTAGTAAAAGTGGGCATTTTTATGTAACACAGATACATACTATAATAAAGATAAAAAGCTGCTTGTCAGTCAAGGAAACCTTTCAAAATAGCTATTGGTATATTAATGTTTTCTTATTTCCTTTAAATTATTTCATACTTTAAAAGAGAATCACATACCATACATATTTTTTAAATGGAGAGGAAAGCAATATGGATCCTAAAAATATCTGAATAATTACTTAAACTAGACCCTTCTCTTGTGTATATAAAACTAGTCTGAATTTCAGATAAAAACTTGTAAGAACTATATAAGAAGTCATAAACCATCAGACCCAAAGATCAACCATCAAAACACTCTCTATTAAAGCACAGAAAAACATAGTGCCAATTAAAAAAATGACACACTCATATTTTACCTCTTCAGAACCATCTCCTCATCATAAACACTCAAACAGCTTATTAAACAGAAGAGAAAATGTGTTCCAAATATTCTGCTCCAATTTTGATTTCTCGATGCGATTATACCAATAGGAAATCACTCAGAGCAGCTGTGTAAAATTTTAGATGTTTATCAGCTTGGCATTTCTGGAAAAAAAATATATCCCTGAAATCTAATCATTCTATGCCATGAGGTTTCAGAGAGTCCTAAGAAATAATGGGCCTCTAGGATTTTGATATCCATTAAAATTGGAATGTTATATTTATGTAGATTCAGTTATCCAGGAACTAAAAGAACTTTATTATTATTTTGTTATATAGAATTTTCTCATTGTCATTCGTATAAAGATTATTAAACATTAAGTGACAAATAAATAATAAGTAAATATTTTATAATATGAGCTATTATTTTTATTTTGCTGATAACCAACATTGATGAAAATGTCAGTGTAGAAAATATATCGAGTAATAACAAAAGTGTCTTGGGGATTTACAATAATATTTAACTGTAAACCAAGTTAATCCTCAAGCAAGATGGAAAATACAAATTGAAAAATAAAAGAAAAAAACAATTTTTATTTTGCTGTCAAAATGCAAAATAAATCAGTGAATCTTGAACAATAAATAGTTCAGTCAATGACGTGTTCACTTCAACAGATAACTTTTTGCTATTTTGTAGCAATTTAAGTTTTAAAATAGTTTAATCTAGATTTTGTCTATCATTTTGTCCCCCTCAATGGCATATTTATATAGAAATACTTATAGGAACATATTCAGATTATCATTGGGAGAAATGCATTTAATACTTGTTCATTCTATAGATGGCACAAAGATCACTGTATCACTGTCATCCTGTTGTTCATCAATTGCCTTGAGCAGGCCCCAGTAACGTCTCCTTCATCCTAGCCCTGAGATTTTAAAAAGTGCCACATTTGAGGCTCTTTCAGAGAAAGAGATTGATCATTGTTACTGGTTTTTGTCATATTGAATACGTCACGGGGAGTTTGTAAGACTCTGCTGTGTGGCAGCATACTTTTGGTAGCCTGCCAGGTTCTCCAGAGTAAGAACTAGGTAAGATGTTGGATGCTTCGGGGAGCAGGGTTTTATAGTCTCTGGGTCTTGGCCATTGATGGGATTACCCGGTGCCAGGGGCAGTTGGTAGGTGTAACCTACATACTGGAAGATAGGGGGTCTGGGTGGAGGAGGCCCCAGCCCCAATCTGAGCAGGCTTGGAGATCTACGCCCCGGGTCCCACACACCTGGTTTCTTCTGCCGGTTCCTTTGTGCATGAGACTCGTCCGAACATGTGGAGAGTGGTCTTAAGCGTGATTGTGGCTGGAACCGGAGGTCTTCAGCTACGGAGCTCTGCTTGGGATGGGGAGGGAAACTTAACCCACTCTCTTCCAAGCGGCCCTGGTGAGGACAGCCAGGCGTGGAGGCAGGAGACTCTGTGCTGTTCTCTTCTGGGAGCAGGGTTTTATAGTCTCTGGGTCTTGGCTTACATGGATGGGATTATGCAGAGGTGGGGGGTGGGAGGGGGCAGAAAGAATGCTTGCTAAATGTGAGATAAAATGTGACTGAAGTTGTGTCATGCGTGAATTATGAGACTGAATCATACAGAAAATGCTGTTTCTTCATTATTAATTGTTTACTTAAATACTTGGAAATGAAGACTTGAGCTGCCATGTAAATTCTGTCATCCATCCCTGCTGTCACCAGGTGAACTTGAGTTACCTGTGGAAAGTAGCAACTGGGAATTTGTCAGCAACTCATCTCCCAGTCAGGCACCATACATATGAGTGTGCAAACTTGAGTTACCTGTGGAAAGTAGCAACTGGGAATTTGTCAGCAACTCATCTCCCAGTCAGGCACCATACATATGAGTGTGCAAATCTTCACTTAGTTCCAGATCATATTCCGGCTTGAATGTCATCCCCAGATAGAATAAATCCCTGGATATTGTACATGAGACATTCCAGGCTAAGGTTTTATCCTGTAGACTCTGAGAATTATAAAATGATTTGAGGGAGCTGGAGCAGTAGCACATTGAGTGGGGTACTTGCTTGCCCATGGCTGGCCTTGGTCTGATCCCCAGAACTCCATATTGTTTCCTGAACACACCAAGAGTAATAGCTGAGTTCAGAGTCAGGAGTAACCCCTGCCTATTGCTGAGTGTGGCCCCCACAAACAAATAAAAATTATTTGAGCTACTCAGCTTTGTGTAAATTTTGCAATATCACAACAGAAAGTGGAACAATTGGAGACTGCATTGTGTGTGTGTGTGTGTGTGTGTGTGTGTGTGTGTGTGTGTTGACCACTTCATTAATAGACTTTCATCTCTTCATCTCTTTGGTAGACTTCTTTGTATAATGGTAGCAAAGAGAACTAGTTAAGTTTATGAAAGCTGCCTTATTTCAAATAATGTTGCTTCAATGACAAGGGGATTTGGAAAAGACTGTGTATTTTGATAATAGGTTTCATATAGTTTTGATCTTGATTATAGCTTAAATTCTAGTTAATCCTAAATTTATTATCCAATCATTTTAAGTAATCTGAATACATGTTTAGACTTGTGAAGAGAAAATGGAAAAGTCTTCATTAATTGATAAATAATGCCAGCCTGTTCACAGGTTTAAATGAGGTACTAGTAAAATATATGACAACATCAAGTTCCCAGAGTCTTAAGTCCAATTACTATTCCACAATAACTAATCTACCTTCTAATTTCTGTTGCCAGGATTCAGATTTAGATCAAAGTAGTGAATGAATGTGGAAATCACATAATTCTACTTGTGTCTCTCTCAGAAATAGTGTTATCTCCTCTCTCCCATCTCAGTCATCTAGGGCTGTCGGAAGAATTCCCTATTTTCCTGTTTGCTCTCTCAGTCCTGGAAATAGGCATCTCATTTATTTCTGCAAGAGTCTCAATACATGTCAAAGTAGTTAAATAATTGTGTCAATATTTTGGCTGAAAGAGTAAATACTCAGAAATGAATTGATTCATAAACTTTCTTCCATGTAAGTTCTTTCCAAGAGAGGATAGAAATATCACTGTGACCAAAATAAACTTATTTAAGAGAGAACAAATGTCACTTTAAAATAACAAAATCCTTTTTACTCTATACAGAAAAAAATCATTTAGTCAGAATATGCTGGGATAGATATGCATATATATGTTCCTTTCTCCCTCCCACAAAATATAAAAATTTATTTGTTCTCACTACAAAATAGGTATTATTTTTATTCTAACCATAAATTATTGGAAAAAGAAAGGAAAGCAGAATAAATTATGTTTTCTTCTTGCAGTTAGTAATGTCTGCTTCTATAAGGATAAAACTTGTGTTGTCATTAACACAGACAAAATTGCATAAAAGGAGGTAGGGAATTATTAAACTTGACTAATCTCCGGCAGTGTCAATGGCTAAATTAAACATCTCAGGAACAGACATTAAACCCAGATTCATTGTAGCAAAGAGGAGGATAAGCAAATGTTCAACTTTACTTTGGATGAATTAGGTCCCCTGAGCTCTACAAAGTCTGCTTACATGTACCAGGATAATGTTGCACATTAGTGGCTTATGAGTCCAGTGGAAGAGGATATGGCCATCCCACAGGGGACTTAGTCATCAAGTGGAGACCTTATTGCATTGGCACTATAAGAGAAGGTTCATCATCAGGTTAAAAGTAAGATAAGGTCCCTCTTGATTAGGTTAGTATGCATAGTTAGTACAATGTATAGTTCTATATATGGAAAAAATTCTGTGTAGTCATAATTTTTGAGGCTGGAGCAATAGTAAAGGAGGTAGGGAATTTGCCTTGTATACAGTCAACCTGGCTTTGATCCCTGCATCCCATATGGTCCCAGAAGCACCATAAGGAGTAATTCCTAAGGGCAGAGCCAAGAGTAACCCCTGAACATCGCTGGGTGTGACCCAAAAAGAAAATAAAAGTCATAATTCTTATAGATTCATTGTATGTTACATGTATCTTGAAAATAGACCTTTAAAATTTAAACGGAGTAAAGGGATGATTATCTAACTCGATTATTTCTTAATGGAAACTCTGCCTTTGAGTTTGATAGGCAACTTTTTTCCAGACTGTATAATAGTGTGTATTGCAAGTGTAAGTGTACCTAAAACAGTAACAGAGTAACAGAATTTCCAAGTTTGTTTTGTTACAACCAAAACAAATTGGTAAGCAACATGGCCTACCTGAGTTCGATTCTTCTGCGCGTCCCAGAGAGATCGGCAAGCTACCGAGAGTATCTCGCCCGCACGGCAGAGCCTGGCAAGCTACCCGTGACGTATTCAATATGCCAAACTCAGTAACAACAAGTCTCACAATGGAGACATTACTGGGCCCGCTCGAGCAAATCGATGAACAACGGGAGGACCGTGACCGTGATCTTAATTAAGAATAGTTATTACTGTTCATAATTGTGATAATCATATAAAAATCACAAGAGTTTATTCAAAGCAATTATTGATCTCCATACATTTCTTTTTGGAGAAAAGTGGTGTCAGTTATAAATCTGTCTTTGCAACATAAGCTTAACTTTAGTTCAAACAGCTCAGTACCCTTCCTGTTAATTTAGGACACCCAAATGTCTCTATTCTCTTTCATGCAATCTATGTCTATATGTTTACAAAAAGGCAGTTTTTTGGCTTTCTTTCCTGAGCACAATACTTGTAAAACACACACACAGACACACACACCACACACAGACACACACACATACACACACACTTTGGAGTTAAATAGGTCAGATAAAGTCTTATGTCTATTTTGGTCCCCAACACTATTCACTTTGATTGGTACACAGTAGAGGCTGAATAAATGACAAATAAAAGACATGGTAGATAGATTGTTTTACCTATGAAGTTATAAAATGATTCAATCTCTTTTGTTTTTATAATTTTTGTTTAATAACTATTTTTTTCCTGAGCACCACGTACTTGATTATTTAAACATATTTAGTATGTATATTAGAGGTCCTTCCTTTAGTACTCCATTTTCTCTGTAAGTAACAGGAGACTTATTCCAAAGAGGGTTTGTCTGATTTGCCAGCAATGATTAGTAAAGACAAGGCTATAATTAACTTGGATGATGCCTTTTGTTAGTGTTAAGGAAAAACATTCCCTCCTCAAGTGAAAGGGGAAGTTGTTGTAAGTCGATGTATTATTTCATAGTTTGCACAGCCTGACTCAGAAGAGCTTTGGGTATCATAGAGTCTGGGCACAGTTTCCCTTCCTGCCCTGAACAGAGCTCTGGCAGTCGAAGACCTTCAGAACCAGCCACCACCATGCTGAGACCACTCTCCACATGCATGAAGGTACCGGCAGAGGAACAAAGGCATGTGCGGGTCCCGGGGCTGAGCTCTCCAAGCCTGCTTGGATCAGGGCTGAGCATCCTCCACCCAGATCCTCCACCTTCCAGTAGGCAGGGGTCACACCCACCATCTGACCCCCAGTGCAGTGTAATCCCATCAACGGCCAAGACCCAGAGACTATAAAACACAGCTCCCAGACATCTTATTATCTCATTCTTACTTTGGACAACCTGGTAGGTTACCGAATGTTACCTGCCCACCCGGCAGAGTCTGGCAAACTCCCCGTGGCGTACCCAATATGCCAAATACCAGTAACAATGATGGGTCTCATTCTCTTAACCCTGAAAGAGCCTTGAATATGGCACTTTTTAAAATCTCAGGGCTAGGATGAAGGAGATGTTACTGGGGCCTGCTTGAGGCAATCGACGAACAATAGGATGATTGGGATCGGGATTGGGCACACATTTAGGTCTCTTCAAGTAAACCCCATCACCTTCAGAGTAGAGTAGAAGGAGAAGTGAGTAGAGCGGGATGTCCAAGAGTGGTTAAGAGCAGCGACTTCAGGAAAGGGCTGATGCAAATGAAGGCCACAAACAGCTAATCTGGTGGGTGGAAGGGTCAGTGTCATGCCTGAGAGCATGTGCTCATACTTGTTATGGATGTACTTTGCTACTCTCCCGCTGGTCAGCATTTAGTCAAGTGTATTTCTTTCCTTCACTGAAGAGGTGAAAGATTCCAGACTGCAAGCCAATAGCTTGTAAAACACACCTTTGACAGTGCTCTGGATGAGAGAATTTCTTATCCAGAGGCCCTCTTTTACTACCCTCTGGAGATGCTCTTGACACTCTTTATTACCTCCTGCAGACACTATCTGCAGTGTGCAAGGGGGCCGCTCTGTTCGGAAGTATCCAAGATGAGGTGTCATACTCCAATATGTTATTTCTGAAACTTGTTTTTTTATTATTGTGGTAATAAGTAACCTCATATTTGCAGGCTTAGTGTCCATACGTAGTCCATATCTGCAATTTAAGCAATATAACTATACTATGCCGAATTCAATCACCTCTCTCTCTCGTTCTTTCTCTCTCTCTCACTCACTCTATAAATACCTTTCTTTTTCTTTTCTTTTTTTTCATTTTTGATCACACCCAGGGATGTTCAGGAGTTACTCCTGGCTCTGCACTCAGAAATTACTCCTGGTGGTGCTCAGGGACCATATGGGATGCTGGGTATTGAACCCGGGTTGGCCGTGTGCAAGGCAAACACCGTACCCACTGTGCTATCGCTCCAGCCCCACATTTCTTTTTCTATGGGGGGTGTGATCAGGGGTTGAGTCACTGCAGGAATACGCTCTGCTGAAGGATCACTCCTAGCATTTCTCAGGGACATGTGTCATACAGAGTTAAAGTGGAGCTTGCCTATGCAAGGCCCGTGCCTTAAACCTTATTACCAATCTCTGTTACTATGCCTTACCTATCTCTCTGGCCCCAAATGCATACTTTCTTGATCCCAGGTTATCCTCCCAACCTACATTTTCCTCGGGGTAATTTTATTTCAAAGAAATTTATTGTTATTTTTCTCTAGTGCTGGTGACAATCACTCTAAAAAGAAGTAGGTCTTTGTAACTTTTCTGTCACAATTTTCTCAGTTCTACTTTCAGACTGAAATCCACAGTAAAAATGAGGAAATTTCAATGATTTTTTTAAAGATATAAAATTGATTCTCTACACATCCAGTACTGCTCCCAAACTTAAATATTTAAGAACCTGTGCTGGAAGTTATTCTGGACATCAGTGTGTTTATAGGCAAAAAACCTCCTCTAGTTCTAACTGTAATGAAGAGAAACAGAAAACTTGGTCATTAAAGAAAATGAAACAAAATTCTGTTCTTGTTTTTCAAGGTATCCTTAAAAATATCACACAAATGAGTTTTTGAAATAAAGAAGCTACATGTGAGAGAATTTTAAAAGATTTATATCTCGTCACTTCCATCAAATCAGAAGGGATCATTTATTTCATCTTGTGAGAGCAACTGAGCTTGTTAATCTTAATAAGATAGTTGCTTTGAAAAAGTGGCTGTACTTTTTGATAAGTCATCATTTTAAATGAAGTTGATTTTGGTCCACCGTTTATATTACATTTCTCTCACAATTTAGCTTAATATACTCCGAATGGCTTGCTATTAATAAATAATAAAGCCATGATTTCTGCTGGCAATTATATTTTTAATGGAAATGTAGGAAATTAATTGAGTACCTCTCTCTTTTTTATCCCTAAACTTGCATATCTGGTTTTATATTTAGAAACCAAATATCAGATTAGTTGAACATATTTTGATAGGTTTAAATGTCTTCAGTGCAAAGGAAATTTCTGAGCCTTTCTAATTTGAGCAAATTTTTAAAAAGCTGGCTGGCATTATACAATCTGATAAATTCTTTTCCTGTGGAGAATTGTAAGAAGGTCAGAGAAACAAAGCACTTATAAAAATCTTTCCCTGGATAGAGATGTGGGGTGGGTAGGAGGAGAGCACTGAGCCAGCTTGTTTAAGAAGCTTTCCTCCACTGGGTGTCACTGGTGATAAGAGGCTGAACAAAGGGAAAGATATTCCTGTGGCAGTAAGAATTTCTGAGACAGGATGTGAAACCCCAGAGGTTTCAAAGCTGTCATTGGGCCTGCTACACAACTGACAATACAATGCATTTAGTATAAAGGGTGGTGAGCATTCTAAGGAGGGTCATGGTCGCAATTACAATCACAATCATCCTGTTGTTCATCGATTGCCTCGAGCAGGCACCAGTAACGTTTCCTTCTTCCTAGCCCTGAGATTTTAAAAGAGCCATTTCGATGCTCTTTCAGGGTTAGGAGAATGGGGCCCATCACTGTTACTGTATTTGGCATATTGAGTACGACACGGGAACTTTGCCAGACTCTGCCATGTGGGCAGGATACTTTTGGTAGCCTGTCAGGTTCTCCAAAGGAAAAAAGAGATAATAAGATGTCGCACAGCCGCGAATGCAGCCGCGCGTTTCTGGGAGCTGGGTTTTATAGTCTCTGCATCTTGGCGGTTGATGAGACCAACATGGTGCTGGTGGCAGCTGATGGGTGTGACGCCTGCCTACTGGAAGATGAGGGTCATGGTAGTGCTATAAAAACGGTACTAGAAATCCTCCTTGTGACCAAGTAAGCCCCCATTAGAGTTATATTCTTGGATGAATTAAGTTTACATTTATGATACCTATCTGTTTTTTTGCTGTTTTTTTTAAAAACTCATTTGCCTTTTGAGAGAAAAACATTGAAATTAGATATTAAAAATGTTCTTGAAATATGATATTTCATGTTTTATTTATAAAATAAAACTAAAATATGAATATAAACTCATGAAGAACAAAGTTATTAATAAGAATGTAGAGAAGGCTCATTCGAAGGTGTAAGAAGACTAATGTTTTTCCAGGATAAGGAATATGGAAGGGGGAAACAATGAAGAAGAGGAGGAAGATAAGGGAGATCAGAATGTTGGTAATGAAGAAATAGGACATAGGAGAATAAAAACTAGGAGAAAGGGGAAGATAAAGAAAGAAAGAGAAAGGAAAGGAGATAATCTCAGACCTTCATATTTAACCATTTTGATGGGAGTAATTTTTGGTTAGCTTAGGTTTTTTAGGTCACACCGGAGGTACCCAGATGCTACTCTTTGCCCTGTGCTGGGTAGTGCTGCTGTCATGTTTGGAGTTCTATATTTGGTGTTGGGGATTGAACACAGCTCTTCATGAAGAGCATGCATTTGCCCTTTTGAGCTATCTCTCTTGCCTGAGTAGTCATTTTAGATGCTTTGTGATGTTTTTTACTAGTTTTGGCATACAAATAAGCCATACCTTGCCAGGCTCTGCCGTGCAGGTGGGATATTCTCCATAGCTTGCCAGGCTCTCTGAGAGGGATAGAGGCTTTTAGGGCGGCCTCTAATCACCCTTGCTGGTGTTCCCATGGTTCAAAACATATTTGAGCCCATCACATATGGTGCAGTAATCTTGGAAGATGGGTATTAAATGTTTTACGATGTGTTGCACGGCTGCTTTGCCATCACGTGGTCCGGAAAGTGTCCTGGAGCATGATGGTAGCTGGGTAATGGAGGTAGTGGAGATAGTGAAAGTCTGCCGATGAGGTATTTATCTGGTACCAGTAGGGTGAGTCTTCTGTGTGTAATCCCTGGTTCCCTGGAGTTTGGTGGAAGCAGACAGGGTAGGGTAGGGTGGGGCTTCTGGGTTTAATCCCTGGGTCATAGGAAATTGATAGGAGCAGACAGAGGACCTCTGTTACCGGTCCCGTTGAGCCTGGAGTCCAAGGTCACAGATTTCCGCTTACCTGGTTCTGTGGGGATTCACTTGTCCGTGAGTCTCTGCCCGAGTGTCTGGAAAGTATTCTGGAGCATGGCAGTGGCTGGACAGTGGAGGTAGTAAACACAATGGGTCTCATTCCCCTGACCCTGAAAGAGCCACCAATACAACAGCATTAAGAAGGATGAAGGAGGAGAGGCTGATAAAATCTCAAGGCCGAACTAGGCTGCCAAAACAAAGAAGGACAAAAATGAATGTACTTTCAATGCACATATGTTGGCATCGGATGCATCCATCCAATGGTACAAGCTCAAAAGATCAAGTACAGCATCATTGGTCTGACCAAGATGAGAAAGCATCAAACACATCATGCCATTTTCGGCACTGGAGAAGAACTGTTCCTTGGGACAACAGATAAAAGAGGCATTGGTGGTGTTGGTGTTCTTGTCAAGATGAACTTGGCCACGAGCATTATTTATTTGAATGCCTAAAACCTGAATCGGATGATTGCACTTGAATAGTTGTGACTCACTGCTGGCAGTTTCTATCTTTGTTGTCTGTACACCAACATCCAATTATGATGAAGCAGAAATTGAAAAGTTCTAAATGGAGCTGGAGAAGTTCTATAAGAAGACCATACCTTCTACAAGATTATTGTTGTGATTTTAATGCAGAGATAGGACCGAGAAGGCCAACCAAAGAACTCCACATGGCCTAGAATGGAACGAACGGCATGAGAGACTATCTGAGTTCATCATGTTGACAAAGACCATCCATGGTAACTCACAGTTCCAGAAGGCCTAGCCTAAATGTTGGACATGAGAGTCTCATGGTGGACGGTTCCACAATGAAACCGATCACATCATATTCAATCAGTGGTTTTGCCTGATCGATGTTCCTATTGTCCCAATATTCCAAATGGGATCCGACCACCATATCCTTGGTGCAAAATTCTACTTCAGGGAGCGGGGAGAAAGGGTTGCAAAGTTTAAGAAGAGAACTCCCAGGACGACCACCAACTGGGAGTTCTTTGGCACTATAGTGGCAACAAGGGAAGATGCCCTCATTGACAAAATTGATGAGGAATATGATTGACTGGTTCAGCACCTTCATGATTGTGCGAGGAATGCTGAGAGAGAGGAAGAGAGAGAGAGAGAGAGAGAGAGAGAGAGAGAGAGAGAGAGAGAGAGAGAGAGAGAAAGACGCCTGTTTTTGAAAACTCGAGCTCTCTCACCAACATGACTTGGTGCAAGCCTCAGACAACCACAAGCAAATGTCTGAGCTCACAAAGCAGTTCAGAGAAGCGATAAAGGAAGACCTCAAAGAGAGAAGAGCAGCAGTGCTGGCAGATGTGGCAGAAGCCTGGAAAAGCATTTGCAACACACACCTGTCCTTCGCCAACCACAATACCAAGATGACTGTCCTCCGACGTCCTGATGGATCTATCACATGTTCCAGAAGGGCAATGGAGAAGATTATCCATGACTTCTACTCAGATCTCTTTGATAGCCATGTCCACCTACCCACATACCGAATTCCACAGGATGGATATGTCATTCCCAATGTTTTCCCTTCCGAAATCTGACACACCATTTTGTCAGTAAAGAAGCAAATAGCACCCGGCCCAGAGAAGGTCAGACCCGAACACCTGAAGAACCTGCCTTCAGTACTCATCAATATACTTACTTTTGCTCTTCACACAATACTTGTCTGAATGCAAGGTTCCGTCTAAATGGAAAACCAGCCGGACTGTACTACTGTACGAGAAAGGAGACATCCATGGCATTGGCAACTATCGCACAATCTGCCTGTTGTCTATCCTCTACAAGCTGTTCACTCGAGTCATCCTCAATAGGATTGTCAGAATACTAGATGAAGGACAACCATGCAAGCAAGCCAGGTTCCATAAAGGATGATAGACCATATCCACACGATAACCAAGCTTATTGAGGTTTCTTGGTAGTTCAAGATGCCGCTCTGTCTAACATTCATTGATTTAAAGAAGGCCTTTGATTCTACTGAGACTGAAGCAGTCATCAAAGCCCTAGCCAAACAGGGCATTCAAACTCAATACATCAGTATCCTCTGTGAGCTGTATTACGGATTCACTACCAGGATCTCACCATTCTACAAGGAAGTGATCATGTCAAGGAAGGGGTTCGGCAGGCTGATACCATTTCACCAAAACTCTTCAGTGCCACCCTCAATAATGTCATGCGATGACTGGAATGGGAAGGAATGGGAGTGAAAATAGATGGTCGGCAACTACACCACCTCTGCTTCACTGATGACTTAATTCTAATAACACCAAACATTAGCCAAGCAACACAAATGCTGGCCTCCTTTGACCATGAGTGTAGAAAGGTTGGACTAGAGCGAATCTCATGAAGACAATATTTATGAGAAATGGTCTCATTCCTGATCTTCCTTTTACTCTCAGCAGAACAAACATCTCTGATTGCAGAAGTTATGTGTACCTAGGTCGAGAAGTCAACATGACAAATGACCTGAGACCTGAGTTGCGCAGGAGAAAGAGAGCAACTTGGAATGTCTTCAAGAGCATTGAAGATATAGGCAAGAAGATGAAGAACCTCCAGCTTTGGGCACATCTTTTCGATTCCACTGTTCTTTCTGCATTAACATGTGCCTCAGAGATCTGGGCCCTATGAAAACAGGATGAAAACGCCATTTGGGTCTCCCAAAGAGGAATCAAAAGAGCTATGCTTGGAGTATCACACTTCACTCAAGGGAGAGAAAGAATCCAGAGTTCTGATCTCTGTCGAAAATGGAGAATCAGGGATTCTTGTTTGTCTTGTTTGCCAATGCATCAAATATCAGATGAGCTGGACTCGTAATGAGATTTGGAGACAACTGTTGGACTAGAGCCATTACTGACTGGATTCCATGGGACATCAAATGATCACATGGCTACCAACCTACAAGATGGTTAGACTTCTTCATCAAGACCCTGAATGATTGCTTTGAGGCTCTCATGTTCCTAGAATGAGCAGATTCCATTGGTCCAGACCAGCACGTAACAGGGACCAATGGAGAGATTACTGGCGCCTGCTCGAGCAAATCGATGAGTAACGGGATGTCAAGTGATCAAGTGATATTTTTGATGATAGCTAGGTATCAGCAAATAGTGAAGTGAATCAATGAGTAATGGGATGTCAAGTGATCAAGTGATATTTTTGGTGATAGCTGGGTAACAGCAAATATGAAGTGAGGCTGTCACATCAGATTCTTCAGGAATCCAGATATGAGCTGCTTTTTTAATCAGAATAAGCAGAAAGTAGGTTCAGGGGTGGGAGAAAGGAAACAGGTTATGGAAGAAAGGAGGAGACTAAATATTTTGAAGCACAGAGCCTGAGAAAGTCTAATGGCTGAACTTTGAAAATGAGGCCACTGTCAACTCCGGCATATTTATTTTACTCTGGCTAGCATCTTACATTGTATTGGAGGAACCATTTGTGTTTTCCAAAGAAATGCCTCCAGGTGAAAAAGTGGGTCTTGCTTAGTGTCTAAAAGTCAGTTTTCTAGGGTTTTGAAATAAGTCATTAAGGCTTATTTCAACTGATATAGGATACCAGTTGTATAAGATTGGTACTCAGACACTCTTTGTTCACTGATGCTCAGTGCTTACTCCTGGCTCTACACTCAGGAATCACTCCTGGCAGTGCTAAGGAGAGCATATAGAATGTCAGAGATTGAATCTGGGTATGCCATATCCAAGGCAAGAGCCCTACCCATTGCACCCATTCCTCTGTGTCACGGTGACTTTTAAAAGGTGAATTGTTAAACTAAAATTTCTTTCTTTAAGAAGCATGAATTGGCTTATATGACTCCTGAGCATTCAGTTACTCCTTGCATCTCCAATATTTACTCTTGTCTCTTAAATGAACATTCTAGTACTTGCTTTAGATATGTCATTTACATGGAGGCACTGGTGCCCTATGGGATTCTGTTTGAGTTATTCAACAGGATGCCTAGAGCTCTAACTTACTAATAAGGTCTCAGCAATTCTGGGACAATTAAAGCAAAAGGAGAGCTTTTTTTTTCTTTCTTTTTAGCTGCCAAAGATTTTCTATAGATATCTTGTTAAAGAGTTTATCTGATGACTCTGGGGTACCATAGGCACACAATTGTTTCTTCAAATTTAACTCTTTAATTTTGAGTTTTTTCTTAATATAATAGCTATATCTGTCAGGATACAATTTTTTTCTTTCAAGTATAATCGACGAATAACAAGATGGTTGTGATTGTGTGATTGTGATTCAAGTATAATGCATTTTTGGGCTTAAAACATGCCAACAAACCTGGTACAACCAACAAACCTCTGAATTTCAATTGCTTTTTTTAAGGTAGGTTTTGTTCCAGTAAACATTTATACAGAAACGGCAGCACTAAGAAGTTTTATAGTCTCTTTCCTAATTGAGTAAAAATACCTTTGCTTTTCCTCTTCTTCCCAAATGTGCAATTCGTCTTCAACTGTTTGTATAAAAAATAGATGACAGAATGTCACTGAGATTTTGCCTTATGTTTTCTACCTACAGTTGTGATTTAATCTGACTATCTTTTTTGTTTGTTTGTTCTGGCACCACATAGTATAGTGCTCAGGGCTTACTCCTGGCTCTATGTTCAGAGATCACTTCTGAAAGTTCTTGAATGACAATATGTGGTGCTGGGGATCCAACTTGAGTTAATTTTATGCAAGGCAAGTGCCTTATCTGCTGCTGCATCATTTCTCTGGGCTCTTACCTGGTGAAATTAAATAGAAATACCCTAGAGAAAAAAACAGTATTGTCCTTAACATTCTTAGTCATGAACAATGATGTAAACTCAATTGACATTAAAAGTGGCACTGGTTGACAACCAAGTAATATAACTGTAGTTTGGGCTGCTTTTTCACAAGATATGTGTAAATATGCCTGTGTATTTGAGTGTGTAATGACAGGAATTATGTGATGAACCTATGTTTATATATCCTTTTTAATTTGGCAAAATTGTATAGAAGGAATGGTAGGAAAACTCATCAAAATGTATGGAAGATATAAATAGCTGACTGAAGCGTTACTACTACCCAGGTCTGTAAATCTGAGGTAAGTTCATGTGCATCTCCTCATGATCTTAGCTACTGAATTAGCAGAAATATAAACTTTATTACTTAGGACATTTTACAAACTAGATAACCAAAAACATTGGTAGATCTGTTAGTGGAATAGTTTTAAATTAATGTGGTTTGTGTAGTAAATATGTTCTTAGTTTCCTAGATTTACATTACTCTTTGTATTATTTTTATATGCAGTTTAATTTTTTTCCTCATTTTTCCTGTAATTGCTCAAAAATATAACCAGAGGCTAGGCTTTCATTTTTGTGCTTATTGTGCAATTTTCTTTAAGTGCATACACATCATTATTATGGTGATTAAATGTGTATGATTAAATCAACAAGATTAAAATTTAATGAGGAAACATTTCTAAGATCTTGTTTAATAATTTATGTCCTGATTAGATATTCTTGGTATTTTTCACATAATTTGTGCAAGAAAATGTGTGTGTGTATGCGCATAGGTATTTTCACTACAAATAAGCCTTTAGCTGTAAAATGAAACTGTAAGCAATTCATGTGAAAATGAAAGCAACAACAAAGAGAAATAGAAAAGGGAAAAGAAAAGTTCTTTTTCAATAGTGTCACAAAGTTCTAAAAAAGAGATTTTGTAATCATCTGTAAGAGTTCCAATATGTCTGTGAAACGTAATTGTGGACTAGTTAGTATGTGATACCATATAGATAGGAAGATGAAGAATTATACTATGATCCCTTAATGAGACTTTCCTGCGAAAGAAATTATTAATGCATTGTTAGGGATAAAACCAGTACATTTTAGATTACAATATATATCCACAAGAGGCTTTATTGATATTTCATGGCAATTTAATGCATGCATAACTTGCAATCTGTAGTGTGGGGCTGCCAACATATAATTTTCATTGACTTAGAACATTTAAACGAGGCGTAATTTAAATCTTTTTAAGCAGGTCAGCATAAGGGAACAACCATATTACTTACAAATAGTTTCATGGTGGTGATAAACATTAACTGCCTCTCTGTTGGTGAATAACTAGAGTTGGGCATATTATGTACAAAGATAAACTTGTGCATATCATGTAGCAACAGTATCATGCACAGTCTATCTGTAGAACAATATAATAATTTAAAAAAATTTTGGTGGGTGTTTTGACTATATTAGACTATTAAATGTTATGGAATCAAATTTATTAGCCAAGGATCTTAAGTAAAATAATGATTTAAGGTAGTGTTGCTAGTTAGAATATTCTATCCTCTATTTGGCTGTTATTAATCTATATAAAAAGGATCCTTAACTTTGATATCAACTTGAAAATTTTCTTTACATTATTCAGTAATAAGACATACACTTGTTTAAGTCTATCATATATTTTCCTGATTTCTTATTTTATTGAGCTAAATGTATTTGTTTTAAAGAATACTTAAATATTTTCTGTTTATATCCATTGGATCCATGTCTTTAAACAATGAACAAAATAGTATGAAGTAATTGTTATTTAAAATGCAGCTCCACTTATTTCTACTCAGCTAGGGAACAATATAAAGACTCCTGAATCCATTCATTTCATGTTCTCTCATGTTATTCCCAGGTAAGTACTGATTCACTCTCTGAACTTGTCGAAACCATTGCAGCAGACAGGAGATTTTGGAATCCTTTAATCCGGTGGTATAACCCCTCTCTCTGGGAACATTTGGAAACATTTGAGAATGTTTTTGATTATCACAAGCCTGGGGATTTTTACTGCCATTTCTTGGTTGTTTGCCAGGGGTTGCTAAATGCACTGAGTACATGGGACGGTCCCTCCCACATAGGGAACTCTCTTCCCATCTAATATACCAATAGGACTTGGTAGAGAAATGGTGGTTTCATTCTTAATTTGAGAGAAACCTCCAGTCTTCTTGGATTCCCAATGAGGTTATATTAGAGACTCCTGTGAAGTGCTTCCATGATCCATTTTTTGCATTTATATTGCCCTACTCCACATTTTATAAATTGTCACTGTTATTATCTCTCTCAGGTAATTTTGAGCCCCCTGTAGCATATGGCTGTTTCTTGTTTATTTTATTGCTGTTTCTTGTTTATTTTCAATGTGGGAACTCAGTGCAAAGCTTTCGAAAGGAAATGAAATAATTGAGCTTCCAGAAAAATTTTCAGACATGATTTTTAAAAGAACAAAAAAGTCAAATACATTAAAAACAAATATAGTATTTGAAATTTAAGAAGTATTAAGAAAAATAAGATTCTGGGGGCTGGAGCAATAGTGCAGTGGTAAGGTGCATGCTTTGCCCATGTTTGACCAGTGTTCTACCCCCATCACTTTATGTAGTTCTTAAGCGCCACCAGAAGTGATCCCTGAGCTAGGAGTAAGTCCTGAGCATCACTGGGTGTAGCACTAAAACAATACAAAAATAAGATCATTGCTATTTTTATTATATAGATTAAAATTTCTTTCCTAAAATTAAACCTCAAAAAATTGAGGCACAAGATTTTTTTTATAATATTTTGAATGAAAAGCGTTCATGCATATAACATCTTGGTGCCATACTGTCCCCCAGATTGTCTACCCTTCGACCTTACACCCCAGCCTACCATCATAGTAAACGCAATTCTGTGGATATGCTCCCAGGTCCTATTGCTTCTGGTCATTTGTTATTTACCTTTCCATATTTCTTTTATCCCACATATGAGAAAGATTATTCTGTCTATCCCCTTTTTTCTAACTTGACTCACCATGATACATGATACTCTCCCCAGTTTCATCCTTGTGCAGCAAATTGCATGATTTCATCTTTTCTTATACTTAAGTATATTTTAGTGTGTGTGTGTGTGTGTGTGTGTGTGTGTGTGTGTGTGTGTGTGTGTGGTTGGGTCACACTCAGAACTCAGGGTGTGCGTTTGATTCACACCCAGAAGTGGCAGAGTGTTTAGGTTATACCCAAAAGTCCCCAGGGACTATTCCTGGCTTTTGTTCATAAATGACCTGGTGGTACTCAGGATATGTGGTACTAAGGATTTGAATCCGAGTCAGTTGCAGATAAAGCAAATACTTTAGTCACTGTGCTGTTCTCAGACCTTCTCATGGATATTTTATGATAGGGTAAGAACTAGAACATGGCATTGTTAAAATCTACAGGGACACTGATAATTTCTAATTCCTAGTTCACAGGTCATGCCATTATATCACAGTGATTTTCTTTGATAAGGTTGACTAGAGACTGAGGATAAAACATATACATATTTGTTCATAATTTTTTTCTTTTAGTCTTTATGAATGTCTTTATTAATAAAAGCCTTCTAATTTAATAAATCAAGAGTACCTTAATAGCGAATTCTGAATATCAAATTATATGTTGGTCAACCCCAACTATTTGATGACCAAACTAAGCTAGTTTAAAAATACGATGCGAAATTTATTCCTTGATAACAATCTATGCCTAGTTAATGAATCTATTAATTCATACTGCATAAGCCATGCCAGTGATCGTCTAGTAGCAATCTGTTTCTTTTTTCTTTTCTGTGATTTATATTCTAATGGACAAAACAAGGCTATACATTACCACTTTGTCTTTGCAAAATTTCTCCTTAACTATTTGGATTTTAAAGTAGTAGCTGAATATCCTTTGTAGCAAATGCTACAAAGAATTAGCTTCTCTTTATCATGATTTATCAGTGTACAAAGAGTAGTGATCTGAATAAAAATATAAATGTGCTTACATCTTATTAAGCGTATTATTCTCCTCTAACATACTGTCAAGAATTGTCTTTCAATCTTCTTCATCTATTTTCTCAGCTTTATTCCTACTGTGATGCTCCTTTCTCCCCTTTTTTATGGACCAGATCTCCACAGAGAGTAATTTGATGAGTGACATTGCGTACACTAAGCCACATAAAATCTCATACTAAATTTCATTTTTCCCTTTACAGTTTTCTATTGATCTATTTGCATGGGAAGGAAGGTACAGAATTGGGGGATATTTATGCCACAAATTTAATTGTAAATCTAAATTTGTGTGGAATAATAATAAATAGCCGGGCTCTCCGAGAGGGGTGGAGGAATCGAATCCGGCTCAGCCTGGCTGGCTGCACGCAAGGCAAACACCTTACCGCTGTGCTGTGCTATCGATCCAGCCATCTCCAGCTGGTTGCAGCAATAGCACAATGGTAGGGTGTTTGCCTTGCAGGCCGCTGGCCCAGCCGAACCAGGTTTGATTCCTCCGCCCCTCTCGGAGAGCTTGGCAAGCTACCGAGAGTATTTGGCCCGCTACCGGTGATGTATTCAATATGCAAAACACAGTAACAACAAGTCTCACAATGGAGATGTTACTAGGCCCACTCGAGCAAATAAGAACAATAGGAGGACAGTGCTACAGTGCTACAGTGCTAATAATAAATAGCAAGATCTGACTAAAGGTTATGCAGGCATATAAAATTTCTCACTGTAATTATTAGAATTTCTCACTGTATATTATAATTATATTATATGTAATAGTTTTTACTGTAATTATTAGTATGAAGACTGAAATAAAAATCTCCTGGGCAGGTAAGGTGTTTGCCTTGCGTGTGGCTGACCTGGGTTTGATTCCCGGCTTCCCAAAAGGTCCCCTGAGCACTGCCAGAAGTAATTCCTGAGTGCAGAGCTGCGAGGAACCCATGAGCGTTGCTCAGTGTGACTAAAAAAGCCATAACAAGTAAATAAATAAGCAAATAAGTAAGCAGAAACAAAGCTTCTATTATCTGTTGCTCAATAGAGAGCTACCTCAAAGCATAAACACTTAAATTAACAATGTATCATCATTTGAAAGTTCTGGACACTAAGAAGATTTATCTGCATCCTCCTCATTATGCATCAGTTATTAGGTTGCCACCACATGGTGACCAAGTTCAGTAACTCAAAAGCAAATCTGAGCTATACATATAAGAAACATATTTCATTCATGTGGATGGTGTCTTAGCTTTGCAAGCTGGAATACTTAGATGTCTGGGCACCACAAATCTCTCCATGTTACCTCTCTGCATGGTTAGTTTAGTGTTTTTCCAAAATGGAAGTTTCAAGAAAGTTGTATTCTATATGAATGAGCTAATTCATCTCAGCATGTTTGAAAGAAGCAAGGAAGAATTTACAAAGCTTATGACCTTCAAAGTAATCACTTTGCTGCTAATTAGAGCCCATATTTTATTTTTTATACAAATGCAGAGCAAAATCTGTGGGAGAGAATTACTAAAGGGTGTAAATAGCAGGATGGGTTTCGTTGGATGGAAGGTCTTAATAAATTGGGTCACTTAAAACTTGTTTAAGTAACATATTTTCACTGTCATTATTTTCATGGCTATCCTTGAACTGTATCAAGTCACTAATAGAATACAAATAATTGCTCAACTGGAAAAGTTCATACAATTTTAAATACTTATTAAGGAATTATTTTGATTATATATTTAATACTTTAATAAAATATATAGTTATATCTATATTTATTTATCCACAGCAGAGTCTGGCAAGCTACGTGTATTCGATATGCCAAAAACAGTAACAATAATGGGTCTCATTCCCCTGATCCTGAAAGAGCCTCCAATACAGCAGCATTTGAAAAGACGAGTAAGGAGAGGCTGCTAAAATCTCCGGGCTGGGACAAATGGAGATGTTACTGGTGCCTGCTCGAGTAAATCGACGAACAATGAGATGAAAATGATATAGTGATAGATATTTATATATTTTTATATGACATAAATATATACTTTTAATTCATAATTTAATATTCACTATTTATTAATTTCCTCTTTTCTAAGGAAACTCTTTACAGGTTTATCATTTTTATTTATTTATTTATTTATTTTTATTTATTTATTTTTTATTATTCTTAGTGAAACACCATGAGGTACAGTTGTAGATTTACAAATTTTTGTGCTTGGATTTCGGTCATACCATGATCAAATACCCATCCCTCCACCAGTGCCCATTTTCCACCACCAGGATAATATTCCTCCCCTCGCATACCCCCCATCCCCCCATTCCCCCCTGCCACTGTGGCAGGGCATTTATTTATTTATTTATTTATTTTTTATCATTTTGTTTTTTAACACTCGCAGCTATAAGTGTGTCACTGACAGTTAGTGTCACTATCCTCCTGTTGTTCATCGATTTGCTCGAGCGTGCCCAGTAACACTGTGAGACTTGTTACTGTGTTTGGCATATCGGATGTGTCAAGGGTAGCTTGCCAGGCTTTGCCACACAGGCGAGATACTCTCGGTAGCTTGCCAGACTCCTCGTGAGGGGCGGAGGAATCGAACCCGGTTTGGCCGGGCTGGCTGCGCACAAGGCAAACACCCTGCTCACTGCACTATGGCTCCAATCTCCAGTCTATGGCCATACCACACTGAATGCACCTGATCTTGTCACTGACAGATATTTTAAAAATTCTTTCAAGGTGTGAAAAGAAAGAAATTTTTTTGTTGTTTATTTATTCATTTACTTATTGAATGATCATGAGATACACATTTACAAAGTTGTTCATAATTGGGTCTCAGTCATATAATGTTCCAACACCCATCCCTTCACCAGTGTATATTACCTACCACATAAATGGGTTTAAGTTACTATTTCTTTCTTTTATTTATTTTTTTAACTGAATCACCTTGAGGTACAGTTACAAAGCTTTCATATTTGAGTTTCTGTCATACAATGATCCAACACCCACCTTCCACCAGTGCACAATTTCTACAACCAATGTTGCCAGTACCCCCCCCCCCCCCCAACATCCTAACCCTCCCCTTGCCTCTGTATCACTGTATCACTGTGATCCCATTGGTATTGAATTACTGGAGTGGGCGCCAGTAACATCTCTATTCCTCCCAGCCCAGGGATTTTTTTAAAAATTTTTATTAGTAAAACACCATGACTGGTTAAAGAAACTTTGGTACATCCAGCCTAGAGATTTTAACAGCCTCTTCTTACTCGTCTTTTCCTAACGATTGGTGTGAAACTCCTCCCCCCTTGCCTCTATGGCAGACAATTTCCCCCATACTCCCTATTTTTGGACATTATGGTTTGCAATATAAATATGGAGAAGCTATCACTTTTGGTCCTTTATCTACTTTCAGCACACATCTCCCATTCCAAACTATCCCTACAGCCATCATTGACTTAGTGGTCCCTTCTCTATTCCAGCTGCCTTTTCCCCTAGCTCATGAGGCAGGCTTCCAACTATGGGGCAATATTCCTGGCTCTTGTGTCTACAGTCCTTGGGTGTCAATCTCATATTATGTTATTTTACATTCCATAAATCCGTGTAGTCATTCTATGTCTGTCCCTCTCTTTCTGACTCATTTCACTTGGCATTATACTCTCCATGACCATCCAATTATAAGCAAATGAAAAGAAAATTCTTGACTTAATATATGAAAAATATATATGACTTCTAAAGATGCAGAGACTGTCACTTACTGGTCAGTACCTATTGTGTCTGACACTCATTTATTAACTGAACATTTATTTGACACCAAGAATGTTGTGGAAAATCTGGATACAAGGTAATTAATTATGGCAAAGTTTATGTCATGAAATTAATGCTTTTGTGTATTTTTCTGTATTAGAGGTTCTCAAACTTAATGTGCAGCAGAATCACCTGGAGTGCTTGTTCAGACACAAATGGTTGGGCTTTATCTCAAGAGTTTTTGCTTCATCAGTCTGGGAAGTGGCTTGAGGGTTTTCATGCAAAAAAAGATCAGAAAGGATTGTTGTGGTTGGTTGGTCTGAGGACCATAACAAAATGATTCTACTAGGTCAACTTTTATTTTCTTTTCTTTTAGTTTTTGGGCAGGCTGGAGTGATAGCACAGCAGGTACGGCATTTGCCTTGCACGTGGCAACCTGGCTGACCCAGGTTCTATTCCTCCACCCCTTTTGGAGAGCCCAGCAAGCTACAGAGAGTATCTCTCCTGCACGGCAAAGTCTGGCAAACTACCCGTGATGTTTTCAATACGCCAAACACAGTAACAAGTGTCACAATGGAGATGTTACTGGGCCCGCTAGAGCAAATCAAGTTTGGGGGCCACATCCGGCAATGCTCAAGGGTTATGCTTGGCTCTGCACCGGGAATTGCTCCTTGTAGTGCTGGGTACTGTATGTTGAGGATAGATCCTGGCTCAGCTGCATGCATTGCAAGACTCATGCATTAAGAGATATGTACTATCTCTGGCACCTTCTCATCCTACCTGATTAAGGATCAGGTTAACATCAAGTAAATTTTTTCAAACCAAACTTGAAAGAAAAAACCAACAATTTACCCCGATTGTACATTCAAAATGTGGTCTGACTCCAATTCCTGGGTTCAGTTTTCTCCATGAGTTAAATCAGACTGATCTCAGGGATTTTCCTTTGTTTCTGAATCAGAAATGACTAAAGTCAATTGGTCTAGTTCAATTTTTTGGTATTGGAAAGCCTCTCGTCATCACTGATTTATACAGAAGAGGCCTTTGAGATGACCTAATTTCCAGACAAGCAATAATATCATGGAATTTCAAATCAGAAACTAGGATGAAAATATTTATCTTTTCACTTGCTGGAGATGTATCTTTATGGGAATATTTTCTCCTAAGCTATAAAATGAAAAGAAAAACATAATAAGAGACATATCATAAAGGTGCTAGAAAAATCAATTGAGGTTGTATATAGGAAAACTCCGAATAAGTTATTATTCCTATCATCTAGATATTTGAGATTATTATTGAGTTGTGTCTTGTTTTGCTGCTAATTGGAACCCATAAACTGATTGGTCTTTACTCTTAGTCACTGAGGCGACCTGAGAGGATTGATTCATTTGGTAACATATCTTTTATCTTTCCCATTCTTTCTTTTTCTTTAATTGCATCATTGCCCTCAAATTCATTATTTCAAGTCTGGTCAAATTCAGAATTCTGCCTGTAGGCCAATATCCCCCTAAAGCCCACCCACCTGCAGCTCTCCACACATATCCAAATAAGCACTTGTTTATACTGTAAATGCTTCTCTCAGGAAGAGGAGTCATGATAATACAGATAATAATAAAGTCGTTATTTACTAAATACTCTGTTCCATGTGGTATAAAATAAGTTATGAATCATATTTTTTTTTTAATATTTGAAGTGACACTTTAAATTAGACTGTGTTATTGTCCCAGTTTTATTATCAGGGAAGCTGGGGTCTAAGTAAATTTCCCAGATCAAGGAGTGACAAGTATGGGAATCAGAATCAAGCAAAGTTCTGGCCATTTCCAGAGGCCTTGTTTGGAACCGCGCCATCGCTGACCCTAAGCTTTCTTTGTCTTCAGAGATCCTAAATAATCAAGGAAAAATATGAAACAAAAAAACTAAAGCTCAGTAAAGATCTTCTAATTATATTTCTCACTACTACTCAGCTGGGATTTGTTTCATATTGTCCCTTTTCTATTATTAATTCATACATTTGTGAATCCTTTTATTTATTCAACAGACATATCTGTAAACCAATCACAATGGTGACAACAATGATTCATTTTTATTGAGTCCTCGTGTTTCAGGCATTGTTATAAGTTCTAAATATGAACTAACCAGTTTTGCATTTGAACACTAAGAGGTTAATATTATTATCCCCACTTTGTTTATAATTAAACTCAGGAGAAGGGATATCCAGTAATTTGTCTCAAATCACATGCTAGCCGTAGGTTGAGAAACGGGTGTTTCAGCCAGTCTGGTTGCCAGGTGAGCCCATGATCTTAATTCTTAAATTATCTAGGCCTCTGTTCCATAACTCCTCTAACTCCTCTATTTAAAATGACTATCCTTCATAAAAAAAAGACAGAAGAAAATTTTGTGTGTGAGAGGCTCACCTGGCAGAGCTAAGGGTTTACTTCTGTTCTGTGCTCATGGATCACTCCTGGTGCAGCTTGGGATAACATGTGGAGAGCCAGGGAATGAACGGGCAGCCAGGCTGCTGTACTATTGTTCCCGCTTCAGAATTAATTTGTTGGCTAAAATTACTGTTCACAAAATTGTATAAGCTAGAATATATAACTCAGTATGTATAGCATTCATTTTTATCTGTGTATCTCTATTGACCCAAAATTCTTCGCAAACTTTCCATCAAAGACCTTGAATCATAAGAATATTTTCTGTTCTCATGATTTTAGAAATGAGATTTGATAGGTTTATATGTCATTATCAACAAAATATTATCTCCCGTATTAAATAAAAATTTCTTTCCTCTCTTCCATGACACCATAAACTGTTCCTGGCATTTTAGTTATGCCATATTTTTTGTTTGGAAAATAAATACTGAGGAAGAAAAGTTTGGAAGCTGCAATGTTCATATTCACACTTCCAATTTTAAGAAAATTAATATTGGTTTAACCCAAATATCTGTATAGAATATGTCTATCTTTCTCCAATAGCCCTGAACACCAGCCGTTCAGATGAGGTTTTCATGAAGTATAAATTTTGAGTAGTGTTCTTCTATGCCCCGTATATCCTTTTAATATTTTTCAGAGCAGTGAAAAATAAATAAAATGAGGGCTCCAATAAGAAAGTCGGGCAAAGGATTGAAATGACATTGCGGTAATTTAGAGCTTTTTTTCTCCATTCATATATGTGCAGTCTCTGAGACAGGGCTTATGAGTAAAAAATTTGAATGGATACCAAATATTTCCTTTTCATGTATGAAATATGCAGAACCACTTCCCTTGCTTGATGGTAATTCAATTTTATAGGGTTAGCAAATATTTTCCCCTCCAAACTTTAATATCAAGAGGACTTTTCAATTTAGAAATAAATATCCTGTCTCTACCAAGGGCTTTACCTTGATTAACCTTCCTAACTAACTGGGGAAGCTGCTTGTTATGAATGTGCTTGCATGTGAACTTCAAGTTGGTTTTATTGACATAAGAGGTCAGTCTAACAAGGTCCTAGCATCAAGGGAGGAGAGCAGAGAAGCTATACTAATTGTGGCCATGAAAAGCATGTAAGTGTTTTCATTAAAAGTCAATACTCATGCAGATTTTCAATTCACCATCTGGTCCTCTTTGCACGATACTTGAAATGCAGGAGGCTGATTTAGTTACCAGATTTTCCTCTCAATTTGTCACATATTGATAGACTACCTTTTACTACCACTTTTAGGTAACATGACTGAAAGGAGACTAATTTAATTGCTGTATTTTATTTTATACTTCTTTGAGCATTTAAATTTAATTGTAACATATTGCTAAATTGAAGTTTTAGTTTGTTAGGAAAATTAACTTGATTATCCTATTTAAAATTATGTAGCAATCATAGAAACTAAATAACCAATTGGAAATGCATACTTAATATTTAACTTAATTTACTGACACGATTTCTTTTTATATTTTGGAATATGATGGGTGGTCAATTTTCAGTCCTCAGCTGTCTATGGAAGTTACAAAGGGTTCAGCAACTTTGCTAGAGATCCATTTTCCTTCTAGTAGTACACACAACCACAGATTTTTATTTAGCAGCTGATTTTGTTATTTGCTTAGTTTATTTTCACTTCTTTTTCAAGAAAGTGTCTCTTACACGAAGATAGTATTAAATAACGTTCATTGAATTTGTGTTTAATCTGTTCTTTTCTGGATAACATTGTTTGAACTTTGTTATGAATCTTTTAAATGAATTTTTATGAATACTTTTATGATTTTTTGTTTGTTAAACATGAATCTTAATGAATAAGAGATTAGGGAAATTTTTAGAAATGTTAATTTATTCAATTAATAGAAACATATTGGGGACTTAATATATTCCAGTCTGATATCGTAGGTGCTTGGAATGAAAACCCACTGAATTATTCGGTAGAAAATAATAAAAACAGCTGATAAATGATGAGTGCTTAAGTCCTTTAAGTGTGTGGTTGGCGTAATGACCCCAATAACATCATGAACCAATGCCCCATCCATGCACTACCCCCCCCCCCCCAACCTCTTGATTTACAATGAAGAAAATGAAAACTGAGAAAAGTTGAACAATTTAAGTTCAATAGACTCAGTAGGTCCAGGATTTAAAATTAGAGTTTCTGGCTTAAACTTACTATTTATTTCTCCTTATTTCAACACATAAAAAATGTTATGGAATTGTCATGGATATTCTGCTTTTTAGTAGAATTCACCCTTGGGGTATATTTGTAAATTGACTCCCATCTGCTTGACAGATTTCCACTTATTCTACCCCTAAACCCCAATTATACTTCACCCATTTCAGTCCTGATATCCATAGCACTCATATTGGTTGGTGTTTTCTTTTCTCTTTTCTTTCTTTGAATTGATATATTGAATGATTTGGTAGGAATACTTTAACTGCTGTCAAAATAAGAAATAGCGTGTTAATTTGTGGGAAATACCTCCTTGCATGCCAAGAAACAACTGACAACATATCATTTATCCATGTCAGAAAAAAAGAGCATCTCAGTGTCCCAACTAGTCTAATTGTTATATGCAGGAAAACTTACCAGAAGCCTCTCATTCTTAAATTTAAGAGTTTAGTGATAAGGTTTAGAGCATTCGCCAGGCCATCACTGGCCTAAATCTTCTTTAAATGCCATACATTCAAAATAATTTCAAAACATGAATCTCACCACAAATAACGAAAATGTTTCACAAGAATTAGGTTTATTGCTTCAGTGACTTGGGCAAATGTCATGCGTAGTTATCATAAAGTTTACAAAAAGAAAACTTGGTTAGAATCTGTCAGTATGCCCTCATTCTGGCTTTGATGACACTGTGCCCTGATCATGAACACAAGGATTCAAGCCTATAATGGAGAATGACTCATGAGGTTACCATGGCATTATGAAAATATTGTGTAATCCACACTTTATTGGGTATAAAGTGATTAAACAGAAAGTCTCCCAGCTACCGTTGCCTTGGGAAGTTTTAATGATGCTATGCAGTGAGTGTCATGGTTGTTACCCAAATGGAGAATTTGTGCCTTCTTTAGTCTCCAAGAAGAAACAGACCCACTAGAGGGTCTTTAGAAGCACCCCCCACACTTAGGTAGAGAGAGCACATCATTGGAGCAGAAAATAACATTTTCCCCCACAGACAAACCAGGAGGTATGAAGACATAAAATCTTTAGTTCAGAACAATACGACAAACATGTTACCTAAAAGAAGGGTTAACAAATAAAGGATTTAGAATATAGACTCGGAGCAAAAAGTAGAGTTCTCAGATGAAGAAAAATGTGAAACGCGAAAGTGAATTGGAATTTATTATTTCAGGGAATACTTGAAAGCCACACAGATTCACACTTATTACTAGCTCATTATTATTAATTAGGCAAATTGTTGTATGCGAGAACACATGTTAAGTTCTGTAAAATCAAGGGAAAAAGAAACAGATGTAATTCTTTTCTCTCATGAAGATTTTGGACTAATGGGAAAGATGTCAAAATAAGAAATCATCTGATCAAAAGTTTAATCAAAGACTATGTTAAGTTCTATGAAGAAAAATTAATGAGTAAGGTTAAAATATGTAATTAAGTGACTAAACCCCAGCAGATGAGAGTGTTGGGGATTTTCTAGGATAGCATCATTTAGTTTGAAGTCTGACTATCATTATGTAATAAATTGGATCACTGACAAAGAAGAGGTCAGAGAGATGAACGGTCATCTGATGACCCGACCTTGGTCTCGTATGAGTTAGAAAGCAGAGAGGGAAAGTAAAGTTTGGGGACAAACCTGCCAGGACTTTATGGGGTCCGAATTATTATTTGATCCCAATTCCAATGGAAGTTCATTGCATTTCCTAAGATAAGGGGATGATGTTATTTGTGATTTAAAAATATGTGCATCTGTCATATAAATGATAAAGTAAAATGGTGTAGAAATAAGATAAACAAAGAAAAATAGTTATTTATCATTTCTGTCAGCTCCAGGGAAGAATCATTCCTGGGTGAGATGAGTGGATCTCTGCTGGAAAAGTACATCGATGACCATTCCTGTGGACCGTTCCGAGTGAGAGAGGTGCTGGAATTGAGATGCATTTTCTCTTAAGTCAATTGAGCTACTGTTTTTCTTAAAACCTCTCTGAAAACATGCCAGGAGCATGTGTCATCAGACCAGGATGGTTAAAGTAGAATCCTTGACTCATTTTAACAGACCACGTTAGAGGAAAGCCTTTCAAAACTTGCAGGGTGACATTATATGAACTTGGAAGATGATGAGCAGGATGAGGAGACTTAGGAAACAGCTTCTGTAGCCACGAAGTTGGTTGATGTAGCAACAAACGACCAGAATGCTTAAAAGTTCCCCTTCCCTATTAGTAACAAATAGTGAATTTGCCTCTTGCCTGCAACACCATTTTATTTTCTTTTTTAAATCACTGTGAGATAGTTACAAGCTTTTATGTTTAGGTTACAATCATACAATGATCAAACACCCATCCCTCCACCAGTGCACATTCCCCACCACCAATATCCCCCGTATACCCCCTTTCCCACTCTCCACCTTCCTCCATGGCAGATATGATTCCCCATAATCTCTCTCTCCTTTTGGGCATTGATCACTTGACTTCCCGTTAATCATCAGTTTGCTCGAGCAGGTGCCAGTAACGTCTTCATTTGTCTCTGTCGCGTGCTAGTGTTGCCCAATGGTGTCTGTTCATTCTAGGAACGCGAAGAGCCTCAAACCATTCATTCAGGGTCTTGATGAAGAAGTCTGACCATCTGGTAGATGGGCGGCCACACGGTCTTTTGATATCCCATGGAATCCAGTCGGTAACAGCTCTAGTCCAGTGATCTTCTCCAAATCTCATTACGTGTCCAGCCCATCTGATTTTTCCAGCCTTGGCAAAGAGACAGCATCCCTGATTCTTGACCATTGTCGGAGTTCGGAACTCCGGATTCTTTCTCTCATTTGAGTGAAATGTGATCCTTCAAGTGTAGCTCTTTCAATTCCTCTTTGGGAGACCCGAATAGTGTTCTCATCCTGTTTTCATAGGGCCCAGGTCTCTGAGGCGTATGTTAATACAGGAAGAACAGTGCAATTGAAGAAATGTGCCTGGAGCTAGAGGTTCTTCATCCTCTTAGCTATTTCTTTGACGCTTTTGAATGCATTCCAAGCCTCTCTCTTCCTCCTGCACAACTCAGGTGGCAGGTCATTTGTCATGTTGACTTCTCGACCTACGTACACATAACTGTTGTATTCAGAGATGGTCATTCCATTGAGAGCAAATAGAGTGTCACAAAACAAGCTGTTTCTCATAAACATTGTCTTCGTGAGATTCAGCTGTAGTCCAACCTTTCCACACTCATGGTCGAAGTCGGCCAGCATTTGTGCTGCTTGGCTAATGTTTGGTGTTATTATAATGACGTCATAAGCAAAGCAGAGGTAGTGTAGTTTCTGACCATCTATCTTCACTCCCATTCCTTTCCATTCCAGTCATCGCATGATGTTTTCAAGGGTGGCACTGAAGAGCTTCGGTGAAATGGTATCACCCTGCAAAGCCCTCTCATGACAGGGATGATCACTTCTTTGTAGAATGGTGAGATCCTGGTAGTGAATTCGTTATACAGTTCACAGAGGATCCTTATGTATTGAGTGTGAATGCCCTGATTGGCTAGGGCTAAGGCTTCAGTGACCATTTTCTTGTCAGCAGCCTTCTTTAAATCAGTGAACATTAGACAGAGCGTCATCTTGAACTCCCGAGAAACCTCAATGAGCTTGGTTTTTGTGTGGATATGGTCGATGGTGCTGAATCCTTTTTGGAACCCAGCTTGCTCGCATGGTTGTCATTCATCTAGTGTTCTGCCAATCCTATTCAGGATGACTTGAGTGAACAGCTCGTAGAGGACAGATAACAGGAAGATCGGGAGATAGTTGCCAATGTCATGGATGTCTCCCTTCTTGTGCAGTCATATGGTCCTGCTGGATTTCCATTGGGATGGAAACTTGCATTCAGACAGGTAGCGTGTGAAGAGCCAAGCCAGCGTATGTATGAGTAGTGATGGCAGGTTCTCAGGTGTTCAGGTCTGACCTTGTCTGGGCCAGGTGCTGTTTGTTTCTTTACTGACAAAATGGCGTATTGGATTTCATCGGTATTATGGGCATTATGGCTTACAATACAGACCCTGAGAGGTTATCATGTTTGATCCTCTATCTACTTTCTGCACATATCTCCCATCCCGACTGACCCCTCTAGCCATCTTTTTCTTTTCTCTTGTCTATTCCAGCTGTCTTCTCTCTTTGCTCCTGAGGCAGGCTTCCAGCTATGGAGCAATCTATCTGCCCTGTGAATCTTCTATTCTTAGGTGTCAGCCTCATGTTATGTTGTTTTATACTCCACAAATGAGTGCAGTCTTCTATGTCCCTCTCTTTATGACTCATTTCACATAGCATGATACTCTCCATGTCTATCCATTTATAAGAAAAGTTCATGACTTCATCTCCCCTGACAGTTGCTTAGTATTCCATTGTGTAGATGCACCAAAGTTTCTTTAATCAGTCAACTGTTCTAGGGGACTTAGGTTGGTTCCAGATTTTGGCTATTGTGAACAGTGCTGCAATGAACATATAGATACAGATGTTTTTTCTACTGTGCTTTTTTGCATCCTTGGGATATATTCCCAGAAGTGGTTTTGTGGGGTCATATGGAAGCTCAATTTCTAGTTTTTGAAGGACTGTCCATACTGTTTTCCAGAGAGGCTGGACTAGTGGGCATTCCCACCAACAGTGAAAGAGTGTCCCTTTTTCCCCACATCCATGCTAGCACTCATTGCTTTTGTTCTTTTGAATGTGTGCCAGTCTCTGTGGTGTGAGATGATATCTTGTTCTTTTGATTTGCATCTCCCTGATGACTAGCAATGTTGAGCATTTTTTTATGTGTCTTTTTGCAATTTGTATTTCTTTTTTTAATTATATTTATTTATTTTTTAATAGTTAGGCACCATGAGGTACAGTTGTAGACTTACACAGTTTTGTGCTTGGGTTTCGATTATACAATGATCAAACACCCATCCCTCCACCAATGCGCATTTCCCACCACCACGGATCCCAGCGTCCCCTCCCCTCCCAGCCACCATCCCACCCTGCCTCTGTGGCAGGGCATTTCCCTCTCTCTCCTTTTGAGTGCCATGGTCTGCAAAAGAGGCATTGAGTGGCAATCATGCTGGTCGACAGTCTAACCTCAGCATGCTCTCCCATCGTGGACGGATCCTCCCAACACCCTTATTTGGTGTTCCCTTCTCTTTCTGAGCTCCCCCTTCCCCTAACATGTGTGGTTGTCCTCCAGGTCATTGAGTAAAATTCCTGGTACTAATCTCTGCCATACTTGGGTGTTAGTTTCCTATTTTGTTACTTTATGTTCCCCAGATGAATGCAATCTTTCTATGTCTATCTATCCCTTTCTTTCTGAGTCATTTCGCTTAACATGATACTTTCCATGTAATACCACTTGTATGTAAGTTTCATGACTTCGTCTTTTTTAACAGCTACATAGTACTCCATTGTGTAAATGTGCCAGAGTTTCTTCAACCAGTCATCTGTTCTCGGGCACTCAGATTTTTTCCAGATTCTGGCTATTGTAAAGACTGCTGCAATAAACAGACAATTGCAGATGTCACTTCGGCTATACTTTTTTGCCTCTCTGGGATATATTCCCAGGAGTGGTATTGCTGGGTCAAATGGGAGCTCAATTTCTAGTTTTTTGAGAATCATCCATACTGTTTTCCAGAAGAGCTGAACCAGTCAGCATTCCCACTAACAGTGAAAGAGTGTCCCTTTCTCACCACATCCGCGCCAACACCAGTTGCTTTTGTTCTTGTGGATATGGGCCAGTCTCTGTGGTGTGAGGTGATACCTCATTGTGGTTTTGATCTGCATCTCCCTGATGATTAATGATGTGGAACATTTTCTCATGTGTCTTTTAGCCATTCGGATTTCTTCTTTGTCAAAGTTTCTATTCATTTCATCTCCCCACTTTTTGATGGGGTTGAATGTTTTCTTTTTGTGGAGTTGAACCAGTATTTTGTATATCCTTGAAATTAACCCCTTATCAGATGTGTAGTTGGCGAATATCCTTTCCCATTCAGTTGACTGTCTTTGTATTTTGGTCACTGTTTCTTTTGAGGTGCAGAAGCTTCTTAGTTTAATATAGTCCCATTTATCTATCTTTGTTTTCACTTGCTTGGCCAGCAGTGTGACATCTTTGAAGACACTATTAGCTTCTATGTCATGAAGGGTTTTGCCAACATTTTCCTCGATGTATCTTATAGATTCCAGTCTGATGTTGAGGTCTTTAATCCACTTAGATCTTACTTTTGTACATGGAGTTAGGCAGAGATCTGAGCCCATTTTTTTGCATATAGCCGTCCAGTTTTGCCAGCATAATTTGTTAAAGAGGCTTTCCCTGCTCCACTTCACTTTTCTTGCCCCCTTATCGAAGATTAGATGCTTGTATGCTTGGGGGGGGGGGGCGTCAGTATATTCAACCCATTTTCATTGGTCTACTGCTCTGCCTTTGTTCCAGTACCATGTTGTTTTAATTATTACTGCCTTGTAGTAGAGTTTGAAGTTAGGGAGGTTGATTCCTCCCATTTTCTTTTTCCCAAGAATTGCTTTAGCTATTCGTGGGGGCTTATTGTTCCATATGAATTTCAGGAGTGTTTGCTCCAATTCTTTGAAGAATGTCATGGGTATCCTAATAGGAATTGTGTTGAATTTATACAGTGCTTTGGGAAGTATTGCCATTTTAAAAGGTAAAGGCCCTCCCGTTGATCGTCAATTTGCTTGAGCAGGACCAGTAACGTCTCCATTGGAGACTTTGTTGTTACTGTGTTTGGCATATCGAATACTCTCGGTAGCTTGCCGGGCTCTCCAAGTTTTGACAATGTTAATTCTCCCGATCCATGAAGAGGGGATATTTTTCCATTTCCTCGTATCCTCTTTTATTTCCTGGAGTAGAGTTTTGTAGTTTTCTTTGTACAGGTCCTTCACTTCCTTAGTTAAGGTGATTCTTAGGTACTTGATTTTCTGGGGTACAATTGTGAATGGGATTGTTTTCTTCATGTCTTTTTCTTCTCTTTCACTATTTGCATATAGGAAAGCCATGGACTTTTGGGCATTGATTTTATAACCTGCCACTTTACTATACAAGCCTATTGTTCCTAGAAGTTTCTTGATAGAGGTTTTAGGGTTTTCTAAGTATAGTATCATATCATCTGCGAATAGTGAGAGCTTGATTTCTTCCTTTCCTACCTGGATGCCCCTAATATCCTTTTCTTGCCTAATTGCTATTGCAAGTACTTCCAATACTATATTGAACAGCAGTGGAGAGAGTGGGCATCCTTGTCTCGTCCCTGATCTTAGAGGGAAGGCTCTCAGTTTTTCGCCATTGATGACGATGTGTGCTGTAGGCTTGTAGTAGATGGCTTTAACTATATTGAGAAAAGTCCCCTCTATCCCCATTTTGGCTAGGGTTTTCATCATAAATGGGTGCTGGATCTTGTCAAATGCTTTCTGTGCATCTATTGATATGATCATATGATTTTTATCTTTTCTTTTTTTGATGTGGTGTATTATGTTGATTGATTTCCTAGTGTTAAACCAGCCTTGCATCCCTGGGATGAATCCTACTTGGTCATGGTGTATGATCTTTTTGATGAGTAGTTGAATTCTATTTGCTAGTATTTTGTTGAGAATCTTCGCATCCGTGTTCATCAGGGATACGGGCTGTAGTTTTCTTTTCTGTGGTATCTTTGTTTCCTTTTGGTATTAGAGAGATATGGGCTTCATAGAAACTGTTTGGGAAAGTTTCAGTTTTTTCAATTTCCTGAAAGAGCTTGAGAAGGACTGGCAGCAGATCCTCTTTCAATGTTTGGAAAAATTCGCTAGTGAATCCATCTGGGCCCGGGTTTTTGTTTTTGGGAAGGCTTTTGATTGCAGTTTCTATTTCGTTGATGTTAATAGGTCTATTCAGATATTCCAGGTCTTCTTGATTCAGCTTTGGGAGCTTATAGGAGTCCAGGAATTTGTCCATTTCTTCTAGGTTCTCTTGTTTTGTGGCATACAGACTTTCAAAGTAGTCTCTGATGATCTTTTGGATTTCTTTGGTTTCTGTTGTGATATCCCCCTTCTCATTTCTGATTCGGTTTATTAGGGTTCTCTCTCTCTGTTTCTTTGTGAGTGTTGCCAGTGGTTTATCTATCTTATTTATTCTCTCAAAGAACCAGCTCTTGGTTTCATTGATCTTTCGGATTGTTTCTTTGGTTTCCATGTCATTGATTTCTGCTCTAAGTTTTATGATCTCTTTCATTCTGCCTTACTTCGGCACTTTCTGTTGATCCTTCTCTAAGGACTTGAGCTGTAAGGTCAAGTTGTTTATGTGCACCATTTCCAAAGACCTAAGATATGCTTGTAGAGCTATAAATTTTCCCCTTAATACAGCTTTCGCTGCATCCCATAAGTTCTGGTAGTTTGTGTCTTCATTCTCATTTGTTTCCATGTATCTTTTGATTTCGTCCTTGACTTCGTTCCTGACCCATTCATTGTTCAGCATCGAGTTGTTTAATTTCCAGGTGTTTGATTTGGTTCTCCGTGTCTGTGTGTGACTCACTTCTATCCTCAGTGCATCATGGTCTGAAAAGATGGCTGATACTATTTCTATCTTCCTTATTTTGTTGA
This sequence comes from Sorex fumeus, assembly GCF_029834395.1. Taxonomy (NCBI): domain Eukaryota; kingdom Metazoa; phylum Chordata; class Mammalia; order Eulipotyphla; family Soricidae; genus Sorex; species Sorex fumeus. Next base: position 66,247,545 of record NW_026606059.1, read on the forward strand.
GGTATGTTTTGTGTCCTAGCGCATGGTTTATTTTGGAAAATGTTCCGTGTGCACTGGAGAAGAATGTGTATTCTTTCTTTTTGGGGTGTAAAGCCCTGTATAGGTCTACAAGCCCTCTCTCTTCTATTTCTTCTTTCAAAGCCAATGATTCCTTGCTGGGTTTTGTTCTTGTTGATCTGTCCAGAGGTGATAGGGCAATGTTGAAGTCTCCAAGTACTATTGTGCTGCTTGCAATGTCCTCCTTAAAGTCTGTTAGCAGTTGTTTTAAATATTTGGCTGTCCCTCATTAGGTGCGTATACATTTAAGAGTGTGATTTCTTCCTGTTGTACGTATCCCTTGATGAATAGAAAATGGCCTTCACTGTCCCTTCTAGCCTTTTTCAGGATGAAATTAATGTTGTCAGGTACTAGTATGGCCACCCCAGCTTTTTTACAGGAGCTGTTTGCTTGCAGGATTGTTTTCCATCCTTTGACTTTGAGTCTGTGTTTGCTCTGAGTGTTGAGATGAGTTTCTTGTAGGCAGCAGGATGTTGGGTTCTGTCTCTGTATCCATTTTGCCACTCTGTGTCTCTTCAATGGTGAATTGAGACCGTTTACATTGAGAGAGATTATGGTTATGGGGTTTTGTGTCATGTTTCTGTGCGGGTGTGTTGTGGTTGTAGGGTTTGTCTTGTCTTATAGTAGCCCCTTTAGTCCTTGTTTTAGGTTTGGTTTTGAGTCTATGAAGTTCCTGAGCTGCTGTTTATCTAGAAAATAGTGTAGCTTTCCATCTATTTTGAGTGAGAGCTTAGCCGGATAGAGTATTCTTGGTGAAGCATTCATTTCAGTGAGTTTTTTGACTATATTTCGCCACTGTCTTCGGGCTTGTAGGGTTTCCTCTGAGAGGTCTGCTGTGAATCTGAGGGGTGCTCCTTTGTATGTGATTTCCTTTTTTGCCTTTGCTGCTTGCAGTATTGTGTCTCTATTGGCAGCATCGATCGTTCTAGCTATAATATGTCTTGGGGTGTTTCTGTTGGGGTCTCTTTTATCTGGCACCCTTCGGGCTTCTTGAATCTGGATGGCTTTACTATGGAGCTCTGGGAATTTTTCGGCAATAATTTGTTTCAGCATGGTTTTTTCATTGGGATTGTTTCCTTGAGCTTCTGGTAGTCCAATGATTCTAATGTTGTTTCTTCTGGAATCATCTCGTAGGACTCTGATTCGCTCTTGATGTATTTTGAGGTCTCTTGCCATTGTTTGCTGTTGTCTGTTGGCTTGGTGCAGCTGATCTTCCAAGTCACTGATTCTTTCCTCAGCTGTGGTCATTCTATTTTTGAGGGCAGTGAGTGAGGTTTTGACTTCATCTATGGAATCTGTGATGCGTGCCATTTCTGTGCGGAGCTTTCCAATTTCAGCTCTCATTTCTTGCTGTATTTTGTCAATTGTGCGATCGATTGTTTCTTTCATGTCCTCTTTCAGTTTAGCGGATATGTGTGTGACTGTTTCATCGAATTGATTGAACATCTTGATGACTTCATATCTGAATTCCTTGTCAGAGAGGTCCCTAAGGTGGCTAGCACCTACTGAGGCTTCTACACGTATTTCCTCATGGTCTTCCTGTGGTGGGGATTTGCATTGTTTCCTCATGTCATTGTGTATGTGGAGGGGTAATATTTGTTGGTTTGAGTGAACTACCTGCAGCCACCAAAAATTAGGCCACACCCACTTTTTAAAGCCACGCCCACCTCTGAAGTGGCCACGCCTCACGGATACCTGGTTTTTGTCCAGGAAGTAAAGACTGGGTGGGGGACAAGGGAGCAGCTCTGATGGTCGGCCGGACCAAAGGGACAGGCAGAGAGATGAAGATCCCCTTTTCCTCCCAGCGTGGGGGGGGGGGGCGCCTGCAGACACTTGCGTGTTGGGGTTCCAGTCCCAGTTCAGACGGGAGGCGCAAAGACCAACCTGGGGGATGGGGGACAAGGAAGCAGCTCTGATGGGCGGCCGGACCAAAGGGACAGGCAGAGAGATGAAGATCCCCTTTTCCTCCCAGCGTCGGGGAGGGGGGGGCGCCTTGTATTTCTTTTTTGAAGAAACTTCTGTTCATTTCTTCTCCCCATTTTTTGATTCGGCTGGGGGACTTTTTCTTGTACAATTCTACTAGTGTCTTGTATATCCTGGATATTGATCTCTTATCAGATGGGTATTGGGTAAATATTCTTTCCCATTCTGTGGGCTCTTTCTGTATTTTGGTCACTATATCTTTTGAAGTGCAGAAGATACTTAGTTTGATGTAGTCCCATTTGTTTATGTTTGCTTCCACTTGCATGTTCAGTGCTGTTTCATCCTTAAAAATGTTTTTAGCTTCAATGTTGTGGAGAGTTCTGCCTACATTTTCCTCTATGTACCCTTGGATTCATTTCTGATATTGAGGTCTTTAATCCACTTTGATCTGACTTTTGTGCCTGGCGTTAGACAGAGTTCAGTGTTCATTTTTTTTTTTTTGCAGGTAGCTATTCAGTTTTCCCAGCAACACTTGTTGAAGAGGCTTTTCTTGTTCCACTTCACATTTCTTGATCGTTTGTCAAAGATTAAGTGGTCCTATATTTGGGGGTCTGTGACAGAATATTCAACTCTGTTCCATTGGTCTACAGGTCTGTTTCTAGCCCAGTACCATGCCTTCTTAATTACTACTGCTTTGTAATACAGTTTCAAGTTGGGGAGGGTGATGCCACCCATCTTCTCTTTCCCAAGGATTGTTTTAGCTATTCGTGGGGATTTATTTTCCCATATGAATTTCAGGAGTGTTTTGTGTATTTCATTGAAAAATGTCCTGGGTATCCTGATAGGGACCGCATAGTATTGAATTTGTATAGTACTTTGGGCAGTATTGCCGTTTTGATAATGTTAATCCTCCCTATCCATGAGCAGGAGATGTGTCTCCATTTCCTGGCAATCTCTTTTATTTCTTGAAGTGCTATTTTGTAATTTTCCTTATATAGTTCCTTCACCTCTTTGGTTAAGCTGATTCCAAAGTACTTGATTTTCTGAGGTACTATTGTGAATGAGATTGTTTTTAAAATGTCTTTCTTCTCTTTTGTTATTTGTATATAAGAAAGCCATGAACTTTTGGGTGTTGCTTTTGTAGCCTGCCACTTTATTAAACTGACCTATTGTTTCTAGGAGCTTTTTTTTTCACTGACAACATAATATTTATTCCATTGGTGTGTAAATTCAAGGTTTATCAGCTTAAGAAGAAAAGGCATTAAAATTCAAATGACCATACCATAGATATGAAAGGAAGCAAGCTTGTTGGTTGACTTTCTCTGAATGTAAAGTCGGCATCAGTTTCATTTGAAGACTTGACATGGAGCTCCTTTATGACTCAGGTGCATGCAAAAGAACTTCTTTTTTTTCTTTTCTTTTCTTAATAGTTTTATTTATTTATTTTAATTTTTATTAGTGAAACACCATGAAGTACAATTGTAGATTTACAATTTTTTGTGCTTGGGTTTCGATTATACAATGATCAAATACCCATCCCTCCACCAGTGCCCATTTTCCACCACCATGGATAATATCCCTCCCACCCCCATCCCCCCATCCCACCCTACCTCTGTGGCAGGGCATTCCCTTTTGTTCTCTCTCTTCTAGGAGCTTTTTTGTAAAATCTTTAGGGTTTTCTTAGTATCATACCGTCTGCAAATAGTGATAGTTTGACCTCTTCCTTTCCTATCTGTATTCCCTTGATACCTTTCTCTTGACTAACTGCAATGACTAGGACTTCCAGTACTATATTGAGTAGGAGTGGCGAAAGTGGGCAACCTTGTCTTCTGCCCAATCTTAGTGGCAAGGCTTTTAGTTGTTTCCCATTGAGAATGATACTTTCTGTGTGCTTGTGGTAGATGACTTTGACTATATTGAGGAAAGTTTTTTCAATGCCTATGTTGCTGAGAGTTTTCATTATAAATGGGTACTGGATCTTTTCAAAGGCTTTCTCTGCATCTGTTGATATGATCACATGGTTTTTATCTTTTTTTTTGATATGATGGATTATGTTGATCAATTTCTGAATGTTAAACAACCTTTGCATCCCTGGGATGAATCCTACTTGGTCATGGTGTATGATCTTTTTGATGAGTAGTTGTATTCTATTTGCTAATAGTTTTTTGAGGATCTTTGCATCTGTGTTCATCAGGGATATCGGCCTGTAATTCTCTTTCTTTGTGGTATTTCTCTCTGATTTTGGTATCAGGGTGATATTTTTTTCATAGAAACTGTTCAGAAGTGTTTTGGATACTTCAATTTTGTGGAAAAGCTTAAAGAGGATTGGGAGTAAGTCCTTTTTAAAGATTTGGAAGAATTCACTAGTGAATCCACCTTGTGGAGACTTTTTATTACTATTTCAATTTCTTTGATGGTGATAGGTCTGTTCAGGTATTCTAGGCCTTCTTGGTTCAGCCTTGGGAGGCTATAGGAATCTAGGAATTTATCAATTTCCTAGAGATTTTCGTGTTCCGTGGCATAAAGTTTCCCAAAGTACTTTCTGAGGATCCTTTGAATTTCTGTAGTTTCTGTTGTAATGATCCCCTTTTTATTTCTGATTTGGTTTATTAGGGTTTTCTCTCTCCCTTTCTTTGTGAGTCTTGCTAGCGATTTTATTTTCTCAAAGAAACAGGTCTTGGTTTAATTGATATTTTGGATTGATTTTTTGGGTTTCCATCTCGTTAATCTCTGCTCTGAGTTTTATTATTCCTTCCTCCTGTTCAGATTGGGTTCCTTTTGTTGGTCATTCTCCAGCTCTTAAGCTGTGAGGTTAGGTTACTTATGCGGGTGCGCTCCTCCTTCCTGAGGAATGCTTGTAGAGCTACAAACTTTCCTTTTTTTTTTTTTTATTTATTTATTGAATCACTGTGGGAAAGGTTACAAAGCTTTCAGGTTTATGTCTCAGTCATGCAAATATCAAACACATTTCCCTTTACCAATACTTATTTTTTCCCATGAAGAACCCCAATAAAACCCCACCCCCCACCCCTCCCCGTCCCTGTGAGGCAGATGAATTCTAGTTAACACTCTATCCGCTTTGATTAGATTGTTTCAATAAAAGATTCACCACTATTATTTAGAGTTCCCCCCCCCCCCCCAAATCAGACATGCTGAAAAAGCATTGTGAAGTGATTTGCTTTCTACAGCTGGGTTCAAGAATTAAATGTTGGTTTTGGATTTCTGCTATTTTACCTATTGACCCTGGAAGTATTTCTACTGAAAGTCAGATAGTTAAGAAATTGGTTTCTGTGTTCTGGAGTTGTGGCCGTGCTGGAGAGCCGCTCGTGGGGGGCAACTGGTGGCCTCGGTAGGGCGTGAAGGGCGGAGCGAAACGCCCCCCTTCCCATGAGGTTTTAGTCGCCCCCACACTCCCGGCTCATACCTGCTGTCCACAAGGCTCCCATGTGGCTGCCATCTTTCTTTCCAGAGAGGAGAGGGCGAATGGGGCAACACCCTTTCCCCTCCGGCAGACTTGATGGGCTGGATCAACGCATAGTCCGTTCACTTTTCTGCTCCAAGCTGCTGGGTTCTGCATTAAGTCCTTGTGCTTCTGGGGCCATGGCCGTGCTGGAGAGCCGCTCGCGGAGGGCGACTTGTGACCTCGGTAGGGCGTGAAGGACGGACCGGAACGCCCCCCGACCCATGAGGTTTTAGTCGCCCCCACTCCCCCGGCTCATACCTGCTGTCCACAAGGCTCCCATGTGGCCGCCATCTTTCTTTCCAGAGAGGAGAGGGCGAATGGGGCAACACCCTTTCCCCTCCGGCAGACTTGATAGCCTGGATCAATGCATAGTCCGTTCACTTTTCTGCTCCAAGCTGCTGGGTTCTGCATTAAGTCCTTGTGCTTCTGGGGCCGTGGCTGTGCTGGAGAGCCGCTTTGGGGGCAACTGGTGACCTCGGTAGGGCGTGAAGGACGGACCGGAACGCCCCCCTTCCCATGAGGTTTTAGTCGCCCCCACACCCCCGGCTCATACCTGCTGTCCACAAGGCTCCCATGTGGCCGCCATCTTTCTTTCCAGAGGGAGGAGGGCGGAAGGGAGCAACACCCTTTCCCCTCTGGGCAGAAATGATTGCCTGGATTAACGCATAGTCCTTTCACTTTTCTGCTCCAAGCTGCTGGGTTCTGCATTAAGCCCTTGTGCTTCTGGGGCTGTGGCCGTGCTGGAGAGCCGCTCGTGGGGGGCAACTGGTGACCTCGGTAGGGCGGGAAGGACGGACCGGAACGCCCCCCTTCCCATGAGGTTTTAGTCGCCCCCACACCCCCGGCTCATACCTGCAGTCCACAAGGCTCCCATGCGGCCGCCATCCTTCTTTCCAGAGAAGAGAGGGCGAATGGGGCAACACCCTTTCCCCTCCGGCAGACTTGATGGCCTGGATTAACGCATAGTCCTTTCACTTTTCTGCTCTAAGCTGCTGGGTTCTGCATTAAGTCCTTGTGTTTCTGGGGCTGTGGCCGTGCTCCAAACTTAACTCTGACTTTCAGGGAGAAAGATTGGGTGGTTTACTTCTCATTGATCACTTTGTATATAGAGAGATGTCGCGCGGCCACGTAAGCGGCCGCGCGGTTTTGAGAAAAAGTCCTCGTTCCCGCATACTCGAGCTGTGTTTGTAGAGGCTTCTGGTCACCAGGGTTCCATCTGGGGGAGGCGAGATGCGGCGCCTACTCCATCTGGAACTTGCGGGTGAACTCGGCTCTTTTTGGAACCTGTTTTTTCTTTTTTCTTTTCCTCCGGGATCCCGCACCCTCCATGTGTTCTTTCTCTTATGCTTAAGGCTTCAAAGATGGCGCTGGGGGGCGGGCTGTGGGCGTGACTTCCGGAATCAGAGGTTACCTGGGAGGTGTAGTCCGGCAGATTTGAGAAAAAGTCCTCGTTCCCCCATACTCGAGCTGTGTTTGTAGAGGCTTCTGGTCACCAGGGTTCCATCTGGGGGAGGCGAGATGCGGCGCCTACTCCATCTGGAACTTGCGGGTGAACTCGGCTCTTTTTGGAACCTGTTTTTTCTTTTTTCTTTTCCTCCGGGATCCCGCACCCTCCATGTGTTCTTTCTCTTATGCTTCCAAACTTTCCTTTTAACAGCTTTTGCTGTGTCCCATAATTTTGGTAACTCGTGTCCTCATTTTCGTTTGTTTCCAGGAATATTTTGATTTCCTCTTTGATTTCCTTTCTAAGCCACTTGTTGTCCAATAGTGAGCTGTTTAATTTCCAGGTGTTTGATTTAGTTTTGTGTTTGTAATTTGCTCCTAATTTCAGCGCATTTGTAGTCTGAGAAGATTGTTGTTCCAACCTCTATCTTCTTAATTTTATGGAGATATGTTTTGGAGAATTTTCCATACACACTTGAGAAGAATGTGTATTCAGCTTTTTGAGGATGAAGTGCTATATATATATATTTATATATATATTTATATATATATATTAAGTCCCTTCCATTTTTTCACTCAGATGAAGCATGTCCTTACTAAGCTTGAGTCTGTTTGATCTATCAAGAGGTGATAAAGCGGTGTTGAAGTCTCCCACTAGTATTGTGTTGCTATCGATGCCTTTCTCCAAGTCTATGAGCAGTTGTTTTAAGTATTTTGCTGTTCCCTCATTAGATGCATATACATTTAGTGTTGTAAGTTCTTCCTGTTGTACAGATCCCGTGACCAATAAGAAATGGCCTTCACATCTCTTGTGATTTTCTTCAGTCTGAAACCAATGTGGTCTGATACTAGGATGGCTACCCCAGATTTTTTATGTGAGTTGTTTGCCTGTAGGACTGTTTTCCAGCCTTTGACTTTGAGCCTGTGTTTGCTCTGAATATTGAGATGTGTTTCTTGCAGGCAGCAGAATTTTGGGTTCAATTTTCTAATCCATTCTGCCAGTCTGTGTCTTTTAATTGATGCGTTTAGCCCATTGACATTGAGAGAGATTATTGTTATGGGGTTTTTGTCCCATTTTTCTTATGAAATTTGGTGTATTTGAGGGGACTGTCTTGCCTTAAAGTAGCCCATTTAGTTGTTCTTGTAACCATGGTTTTGAGTCTATGAAGTTCCTGAACTGTTGTTTGTCTGTGAAACTGTATGTTGTTCCTTCTGTTATGAATGAGAGCTCTGCTGGGTAAAGTATTTTTGGTGAGGCATTTATTTCATTGAGTTTTTTCACTATATCCCACCACTCTTTTGGGGCCATAAGGGTTTCATCAGAGAAATCGGCTGTGAATCTTAAGGATGTTCCTTTATAGGAAATTTCTTTCTTTGATCTTGCTGCTTTCAGAATTTTGTCTCTATCTAAGGATTTGATCATTTTGATCAGGATGTGTCTTGGGGTATTTTTATTCAGATTTCTTCTAGACAGTACTCTTTGGATGTCCTGAATTGGTCGCATGTTTTCTTCTGCTCTGAAAACATCGTAGCAATGATTTCTTTTACAGTTTCTTCCTCATCAGGGTTTTCTTCCTGTCCCTTTAAGACTCCAATAATTCTTATGTTACTCCTCTTGGCTTCATCACGATCTTCTCTTGCCATCTATTCCCATATTGTGAGTTTCTTTTCCATTTTTTTGCTCTTTTCTAGAGAGTTTCTGGGCTTCATCTTCGAGCTCACTGATTCTGTCCTCAGCAGCTGTTATTTTGCTGCTGAGGCCTTCCACTGAGTTTTTCAATTTGCCTAACAGGTTTTTCAGGTCTGACACTTCTGTTTGTAATTTTGTTTGCATTTTCCTAATTTCTACCTTCAAATCCTCTTGTCTTTTATTGGCATTGCTTTCCATTGTTTCTTTTGGCTCCCTAAGTATCCTCAGTAGTCCCCTTCTAAATGCCTTGTCAGAGAGGTTTTCTAGGACTTTAGTACTGTTGGGGTCTTCTTGGTTAGCCTCCTCAATAAGTAAGCTTGGTGGATTTCTGCATTGCTTTACCGTAGTGACCTGTATGGTTTAAACCTTCACACTCACTGTTACTACTCTGCTTTTGATGCATATTGAATTGAGATGGGCTTAATGAATTATTGGTTAATGTGTTTCTGGTGGTTAAGCTAACCTAGTGAAAGTTCCATCTAAGAGGGTAACTTATGGTTCCTATGGGATATATAAGGGAGACATGACTGCAGCTCCAAGAAGGAGCCCTGCCGCTGGGCAAGTACCTGGATGAGTGAGCAGAAGGTGCCCAGAACGGTTCATCTTTGGATGCGTGTGGTGTGCCTCAATTCCCGTCCCCCACAGACCAAGGATATAAACCAGCCATTCTCATGGCGTCTAGTTAGACGCACAGTCCCAGAAAGGGGCCCGGCTACTGGGGGTGTACCTGGATTAGTGACTACTTCACCATTTTAAACTTGAAATCTTCCCCTGAGGTGATCAAATAGGTCATCATAAGAAATTGCTTTACATTTTACTGAAAATTTTGTTGCATTTTCTGACATATTTACTCATTGCTATCTTTCTTGCTTTATTATAAACCTCTCTGTACTTTTTAATGACCAGGTATTTTTTTAGAGGAGTAATCTTAATTTTTCTGGGTGGGGTCATATTTAGCAGCATAAAGGGCTTAACCCCTAGATCTGTGCTCAGGGATCACTACAAGCAGTGCTTGAGGGACTATATGGAACACCTGGGACTAAACTCAGGTCATCTGAATGAAAGGTAAAGACCCATATATCTCTGTCTCTGATATTTTAATAATCTGTATTATAACATGTTAGTTTTGTACAGTTGGATATTATATGCTATCTGTATTTTGATTGTGATTTAGGAAATCACATAAATTATCACTTGTAAAGCATTATTTCCCACTTAAAATAATAAGAGGTAGAGAGCTAATGTAAGGATTGAAGTACTTGCCTTGCAGTGCAGCCAACCCTGGTTCAATTCTCCGTAATGCGTATTTTCTTCTATGCACCACCAGGGGACACTCCTGAGCACAGAGCCAGAAATAGCCTGTGAGCACTGCCAGAAATGCCTCTCTCCCTCAACAAAAAAGATAAGATAAGGACCAAACACCAATGGCCTCTCATTATCTGTAAGCTGTATTGCAAACTATAATACCCATAAGTGGAGAGAGAAAGTAAGAGGGCACTGTCTGCCATCGAGGCAGGCGGTAAAGTGGGATGGGGCAGTGGGAAGAAGTATAGGGACATTGGTGGTGGAAAATGTACACTGGTGGATGGATGGGTGTTCAATCATTGTATGAATGTAACTCAAACATGAAAGTTTTATAAGTATAGCTGATGGTGATTCAATGAAAGAAGAATGTATTAAAAGAAAAAAAACTATGGATGCAATATAAGATTTTTTAAAAAACTATAAAAAATCTACAAGTGAAAATCGCAATACAAAATGTCATATGGATACTTAATAGACGTAAATATGTATTTACAAATTAAAAGGCTAAAAGTAATTGTTTTTAATTATCATTAAAATTTGTGTTAAAAATTAAGCTAATTATCATTAAGAATCATGCTAATTATAATTAAGACTTTCTAAAAAATAAATGGTCTGATGAGAAAAAATTACCACTGTAGCACTGTCCTCCCAGTCATTGATTTTCTTGGGTGGGCACCAATAACGTCTCCATTGTGAGACTTGTTGCTACTGTTTTTGGCATATCGAATATGCCACTGGGAGCTTGCCAGACACTGCCTTGTGGGCGGGATACTCTCGGTAGCTTGCTGGACTCTCCTTGGAAATGAATTTTTTTAATGACTTTTAGAAACTTGGGATACTCCATTTTCAAAAATGCATTACTGATATGCAGAGGTTATTTTTGATTTGGGGACCACACATAGTAGATTATGTTGTGCTGGGGATCAAATTCTGGCACTCACTCATGGAAGGCAAGTGCTCTATCACTGAACCCCCACCCCTGAACTCTGAATTACTGATGTAAGTGGAAGACATTTGTAGGTTTTCAGTGTATGCAGTGGAGTATAAAAGAAAAGGAGATGTAAAAAAATTATAATGAATTTGTTATCAGAATAGCATCTAGAAGAACTTTTGTGATATTGTGTTTGCTAGATAATGTAGATTTTTTTTTTCCCACTTAGCAGTATAGAATCCAAACAGACAATTGCTTAGTAATAAAATTATCACTGGAGAATGAACAAAATTTACCAGAAGTCTTTTACAGTGATTCAGTTTTATTATATTCATCAATTGCCTAGAGCAGGCCCCAGTAACGTCTCCTTCGTCCTAGCCCTGAGATTTTTTAAAAAAGTGCCACATTCAAGGCTCTTTCAGAGTTAGGAGAATGAGACCCATTATTGTTACCGGTATTTGGCATATTGGGTACGCCACGGGGAGTTTGCCAGACTCTGCCATGTGGGCAGTTTACATTTGGTAGCCTGCCAGTTTGTCCAAAGTAGGTATGAGATAATAAGATGTCAGCTTCCGGAAGCTAGGTTTTATAGTCTCTGAGTCTTGGCCGTTGATGGGATTACACAGCGCCAGGGGGCCAGTTGGTGAGTGTGACCCCCGCCTACTGGAAGTTGGAGGATCTGGGTGGAGGATGCTCAGCCCTGATCCGAGTAGGCTTGGAGATCTCAGCCCTGGGACCCGCATGCCTTTGTTCCTCTGCCGGTACCTTCATGTGTGTGGAGAGTGGTCTCAGCAAGGTGGTTTTATTATAATCAACAGATAAATACTCAACAGATAAATACTGGTCAGGAGCTAGGCACAGAGATACCTACCTCCAAACACATAGACGCACTTATTTATTTATAATTTCCTGGGTCACACTGACGGTTCACAGGGGTTATTCCTGGCACTGCACTCATGAATCTCTCCTAGTGGTGCATGGGATGCCTGGGATCGAACTCAGGTTGGCCATGCTCAAGCCAGTGCGTTACCTGCTATACTATTACCCTGGGCCCTATTTATTTTATTTTGTAGAGATACAATCTAATATTTATTCATTTGAGCCCAGACATGAGAACACATTGCTATTGGTTATAGCAACACTTATAAAATTTTCTGTTTAACTCATCTAACAGAAACTGCTCTGGGATAGAATGTACATTTTATGTAGCCAGAGAAATTGATTCAGGAACCTTGTGAGTTTTAATGTCACTTGATACAGGAGAGAGAATAGAGCCATTCATAGCTGCAAAAAATTCATGCATGAATAAGTGTGATATAAAGTACATATGTTCAGCTACAAATTGTATAGAGCTGTCTCCTCCCTTTAGTTATAATTACAAACCAAACATTTGAGAAAATATAAAGTATTTAGAAGTGCTCTTGGTACTTTGCAAATGCTCAATAAATATAAAATCTAAGAATATTATTATCATTGTTCTTTTACTTCTGTTTGTATTCGTCTTTCTCCTCTTCTCTACTTTTTCTTTTCTTGTTGTCATTGATTTTCTGATAATAGCACATAGATTGTGCCTTTATGATGATGTCATTATAATGATGATACTGGTTCCAGTTTTCAAATCCAGAGAGCCTTGACTAATTTTCTTCCATGGCCTTCTACTTTTCATGCCCTTCTACTTTTCTATAATAATCTTCTCCTAAAGTCAAGCTTACTGCCGCATCACTTCATTTTCTTATTCACTTCATACTTTCTGCTTCTGCCATGTTTGATCTTCCTGTTATATTTCATCTGGAAATCAAGAGCTCCAAACTTCTTGTAGATTAGTCAATACTAAGTTAGGTGTATCCCTAGAGCACTGGAAAACAAGAGCACCATAAATGTGAAGAGTAGGAAGAAAATACACTTAAGAAAATATACTAAAGTTATGCTCAACATTTTATTTTGTAAAAAATTATTGAATCAAAGTGAGATACACAATTACAAAGTTGTTCATGATTGAGTTTAAGTCATATAATCCACATTTCATTTTTAATGACTAATCATTGATCTGATTTTGATCAACAGTTAGTAGTAGCAATACCAATATTTCCAAAGTCTAGGGCTTCTAAGCTTTAATTCTTACCCAGCTTCTGACTTATCTCTTTCATCATAGATGCTTTTATTTTTAAATCATGTACATTCCTTTCATGATAGTGGATTCCTCTGTAATTAAAATTTCGATGCTGAAAAAGTGTGATTTGTGGTAAAAAATTTTAGTCAATGGAAAGTAGGTTAGTGAGAATTCCATAGTATAAAAAGTTGGCTATATAACTTCACACTGTATTCTTCCTGATAATGCTTGAAAGAATATTGTTGGCAGAAGTAAGCGTCAAAGTCAATCTGAGTATATCTATCTATCTATCTATCTATCTATCTATCTATCTATCTATCTATCTATCTATAGGCCAGTTTTGAAAATAAAATGTTAACCACTTTGGGAAGGGATTTATACTCATTGGAATCTATCTTTCTTTTTAGACAGAGAGATACTTGGTCACAGAGCTCATTGAAAGACAACCTGAGATCCCAAATTTATTCACTTGGAATCCTTGACTGTATAAATCTGCACTTTAAAGAACCATCAGGTTTTGGCCTTTCTGACATTATCCTCTCTCCCCCTTCTCCATTTACTGGACTTCTCAGTTTTTTTCTATTACTATTCCCTGTGCTAATATTTTCTTGAAAATGTTGCTTATATGTCAATATGGACCTGGAGGTAGTCTACTATCCTGTTCATGTAAGTTTTTAACTTCTACATTTTACTACTCTTCTACTCTTCTGCATGAACTTGACTTTCATACTCTGTAAGCTTTAGAAACTCTCTTGAAAGCTGTCCTATTCATAGTCTTCTTTCCCATTAACCAAATATTCTGGATCTTTTTTATTTTTGCTTTTTGGGTCACACCCAGCAATACTTGGGGGTAACTCCTAGCTCTGCACTCAGGAATTACTCTTGGTGGTGCTTGGGGGACCATATGGTATTCTGGGTATCAAACCTGGGTAAGCCGCATACAAGACAAATGCCCTACCCACTGTGTTATTGCTCCAGCCCCCAAATATTCTGGATCTTGATAAGGATGCACAATATTTAAAAAGCTAAGTGTGACGTATCAAAATTTAAAAAAAATCTTGAGTAACTCTGCATTTTAATTCTTATCAAAACCAATAGAATTATTGTCATTATTCAAAAATTCCATCTAATTAGTAAAATAAAAATGGCCCATGGTGACTTAGAAATGCAGTGTAATTGGTAATAAGTAAACCTTCATGAACCATATGAGGCAGACAAGACAAGACATCAATGTCAAACTTCTGGTAAAAGTGATTACAGATGTCTGTGCCTTAATTCCCACAAAGCTTTGTTAGTGAGACAATGAAACTCATCTTCTTTAGAGACATGCATTAATTTCTAGGTTTGAGAATATGACATATGTTAAATCAAAATGATTTATGATGCAAAATTTAAAGCTTACATGGTCTTTAAAAATTTGAGAATACATCTGTAACAGACACTGTAGCACTGTAGCACTGTCCTGTAGTACTGTCCTCCTGCTGTTCATCGATTTGCTTGAGCGGACCCAGTAACGTCTCCTTTGTGAGACTTGTTACTGTGTTTGGCATATTGAATACTTCACGGATAACTTGCCAGGCTTTTCCGTGTGGGCGAGATACTCTTGGTAACTTGCCAGGCTCTCCAGAATTGATCCCGGGTCATCCGGGTCGGCCGTGTGCAAGGCAAATGCTCTACCCAGTGTGCTATCACTCCAGCCCATCTGAAACAGACATATATAAAAATTTGAGAAAGTTTTAATATAAAAATTTGAGAAAGTTTTGAGAAGTGCTAGGATAAAAACTCATGTGGCAGTCATATGGTATGGTATATAAGTAAATGCCACAGGGTATATTTCAGCACTATAATGTGAAGTTACTTCTAGCTCAGAAATATTCATTAAGAGTAAACAGGTAGGTTTTTGTTCCCCTCCCAGGTGTGCGTGAGCCTTCCCAATACCAGCTCCCCAGCTACAGTGCTGTAGAGGACATGGTCTCTGTGACAGGGGGTGTGGCCTCTGCAGAAGTGGGCTGCAGTTATTTTACCCAGAGCCAGCAATCTGGTTTCACATATCAATGTCCATATGGCCAAAACAACATGAAGAAACAGTGCAAATCCCCACCACGAGGAGAGGACAATAAACTGTACAGAAACCTCAATAGACATTACTCACAAATGTGAGCTCTCCGGTAAAGAATTCAGAGAAAGGCTACTGAAGATGTTCAATGAACTCAAAAAAATGGTAGGACAGACATCCAGCAAATTAAAGGAGGACATGAAAGAAACAATGGATCAGACAATTGAGAAAATATAGGAAGAAATGAGAGCAGAAATTGGAAAGCTACGCACAGAAGTGTGACGAATTAAAGATTCGGTAGATGAAATAAAAAACTCAGTGTGTGCCCTCAACAGTAGAATGGCTACAGCCGAATACAGAATCAGTGAGCTTGAAGATGAGCTGCAGGAAGTCTACAGACAACAACGAAAAAATGGGAAGCGATGTTGAAAGAGCACTAAAGCGAATCAGAGTCCTAGGGAATGATTTCAAGAGGAACAACATTAAAATCATCGGATTACCAGAAGAACAGAAAGGCGACTCCAATGAAAAAGCCACAGTTAATGAAATCATTGCTGAAAAGTTCCCAGAGCGGGAGAATGCAGACATCCAGATTCAAGGAGCCCCAAGGGTGCGAGCTAAAAGAGACCCTAACAAAAACACTCCAAGTCATATCATAGTTAGAATGATGAATGCCATGGATAGAGACACAATACTGCAAGCAGCAAGGTCAAAGAAAGAAAATCACATATAAAGGAGCATCCCTTAGATTCACAGCAGACCCATCAGAGGAAACCCTGCAAGCCCAAAGGCAATGGGGGGGGATATACTGAAAAACTCACTGAAATGAACACTTCACCAATAATACTTTATCTGGCTAAACTCTCACTCAAACTCGAAGGAACCATACACTCTATGTGGATAAACAATATCTCAGGAACTTCATAGACTCAAAATCAAACCTAAAATAAGGGCTTAAGGGGCTACTGTAAGACAAGACAAACCTCTACAAGCAAGGCAAACCCTTACAGAAAGATGACACACACTCCATAACAATAATTTCTCTCAACGTCAATGGTCTAAATTCACCAATTAAGAGAAACAGTGGCAAAATGGATTCAGAGACATAACATAAACTGAATCACAAATGAAAGGAGGGATATCACAACAGAAACAAAAAAAATTCAAAAGATCACCAGAGACTATTTTGAAAGTCTGTATGCCACGAAATAAGAGAACATAGAAGAAATGGACAAAATTCTGGATTCCTATAATCTCCCAAGGCTGAATCAAGAAGATCTAGAATACCTGAAAAGTCCTATTTATGTCAAGGAAATTGAAACTGTAATCAAAAGTATTTCCCAAAACAAAAGTCCAGGTCCAGATGGATTCAGTAGAGAATTTTTTCAAACATTTAAAGAGGACCTATTGCCAGTTCTTCTCAAGATTTTCCAGGAAATTGAAGAAACAGAAACTCTCCCAAACAGTTTCTATAAACCTCATATCTCCCTAATACCAAAAGGAAACAAAGACACTACAAGAAAAGAAAACTACAGGCCGATATCCCTAATAAACACAGATGAGAAGATTCTGAACAAAATATATGCAAATAGAATTCAACAACTTATCAAAAAGATCATATACCAAAACCAAGTGGGATTCATCCTGGGGATGAAAGGATGGTTTAACATTCAGAAATCAATCAACATAATCCATCTTATCAACAAAAGAAAAGATAGAAGCCATATGATTATATCAATAGATGCAAGAAAAACATTTGACAATATTCACGAATCACGACGAATCACGACCATCCTGTTATTTGTTGATTGCCTTGAGCAGGCCCTAGTAACGCCTCCTTCATCCTAGCCCTGATATTTTTAAGAAAGTGCTATATTCAAGGCTCTTTAGGAGAATGAGACCCATCATTGTTACTGGTATTTGGCATATTGGGTACGCCATGGGGAGTTTGCCAGACTCTGCCATGTGGGCAGGTAACTTTCAGTAGCCTGTCAGTTTGTCCAAAGTAAGAATGAGATAATAAGATGTCATAATAAGATGTCATAATAAGATGGGAGCTGGTTTTTATAGTCTCTGAGTCTTGGTCATTGATGGGATTACACGGCGCCAGGGGGCCAGTTGGTGGGTGTGACCCCCACCTATTGGAATTCAGAGGATCTGGGTGGAGGATGCTCAGCCCCAATCCGCGTAGGCTTGGAGGTCTCAGCCCCGGGACCCGCTTGCCTTTGTTCCTCTGCCAGTACCTTCAGGTGTGCGGAGAGTGGTGTCAGCTTGGTGGTGGCTGGTTCTGAAGGTGTTCAACTGCCAGAGCTCTGTTCAGGGCAGGAAGGGAAACTGTGCCCAGACTCTATGATACCCAAAGTTCTTCTGAGTCAGGCTGTGCAAACTATGAAATAATACAATGTTAATTCTCCCAATCCATGAGCAGGGGATGTCTTTAAATTTCCTCGTGTCCTCTTTTATTTTCTGAATTAGAGTTTTGTAGTTTTCTTTGTACAGGTTTTTTACATCCTTAGTTGAGCTTAGTCCTAGGTACTTGATTTTCTGAGGCACGATTGTAAACAGAGTTGCTTTTTTCATATCACTTTCTTCTCTCTCATTATTTGTGTATAGGAAAGCCTCATTGTGTATAGGAAAGCCTTTTGGGTATTGATTTTATAGGCTGCAACTTTACTATACAAGTATATTGTTTCTAGGAGTTTCTTGGTAGAGGTTTTAGGATTCTTTAACTATAGTATCATATCATATGCAAATAGTTGAGAGCTTGATTTCTTCCTTTCCTATCGAATGTCCTTAATATCTTTATCTTGCCTAACTCTACTGCAAGTACTTCCAGCAATATATTGAACAGCAGTGGAGAGGGTGGGCATCCTTGTCCTGTCCCTGATCTTACAGAAAAGGCTCTTAGTTTTTCCCCATTGAGGATGATGCTTGCCTCAGGCTTGTGATAGACGGCTTTGACTATATTGAGGAAAGTACCTTCTATACCAATTTTGGAGAGTGATTTCATCATAAACAGGTGCTGAATACTGTCCCCTTGGAGGGGAGCGGGTTGAGCTTTCCTCCCCGCCCCGACCAGGGCTCCGGCAGCCGAAGACCTCCAGAACCAGCCACCACCATGCGGAGACCACTCTTCACACACCTGAAGGTATCGGCAGAGGAACAAAGGCAAGCGGGTCCCGGGGCTGAGATCTCCAAGCCTACTCGGATCAGGGCTGAGCATCCTCTACCCAGATCCTCTGAATTCCAGTAGGTGGGGGTTACACCCACCAACTGGCCCCCTGGCGCAGTGTAATCCCATCAACGGCCAAGACTCAGAGACTATAAAAACCAGCTCCCGGAAGAGAACAGTGCAGTCTCCTGCCTCTGTGCCTGGCTGTCCTCGCAGGGGCCCCTTGATGGGGGTCGGGTTGAGCTTTCCTCCCCGCCCCGACCAGGATTCTGGCAGCCGAAGACCTCCAGAACCAGCCACCACCATGCTGACACCACTCTCCGCACACCTGAAGGTACTGGCAGAGGAACAAAGGCAAGCGGGTCCCAGGGCTGAGATCTCCATTTGTTTGAAGATTGTCATGGTTATTGTTATAGGGATCACATTGAATTTGTACAATGTTTTGGTGTGTATTGCCATGTTGGCTGTGTGCAAGGCAAACACCCTACCGCTGTGCTAGTAATATCAAAATTGATTAAAGAGCTAAACATCAGACCGGAATCCAAAAGGTACATTGAAGCAAGGTTGGCAAAATCCTCCACAACATTGAAGCTAACAGTACCTTCAAAGATGGCATGCCACTGGCCAAGCAAGTGACAACAGAGATAGACAAATGGGACTATGTTAAACTAAGAAGCTTCTGCACCTCAAAAGAAACAGTGACCAAAATACAAAGACAGTCTACAGAAAGGGAAAATGTATTCACCCAATACCCAACTGATAAGGGGTTGATATCAAGGATATACAAGGTACTGGTTGAACTCCACAAAAAGAAAACATACAACCCCATCAAAAATGAGGTGATGAAACGAACAGAAACTTTCTCAAACAAGAAATCTGAATGGCTAAAAAGCACATGAGAAAATGCTCAACATCACTAATCATCAGGGAGTTGCAGAACAAAACAACAATGAGACATCATCTCAAACACAGAGACTGGCCCACATCCAATAGAACAAAAGCAACCAGTGTTGGCACGGATGTGGAGAAAAAGGGACTCTCCTCTACTTCTGGGAATGACGACTGGTTCAGCCCTTTTTGAAAACAGTACGGATTATTTTTAAAAAATTAGAAATTGAGCTCCCATTTGACCCAGCAATACCACTCCTGGGAATATATCCTGGAAAGGCAAAAATGTACAGTCGGAGTGACATCTGCACTTGTATGTTCATTGCTTCATTGTTCACAATAGCCAAAATCTGGAAAAGAAACCCTGAATGCCCGAGAACAGATAACTGGTTAAAGAAACTTTGGTACATCTGCACAATGGAATACTATGCAGCTGTTAGAAAAGATGAAGTTATGAAATTTGCATACAAGTGGTTCTACATGTAAATTATCATGTTAAGTGAAATCAATAAGAAAGAGAGCGACAGACATAGAAAGACTGCATTCTTTTCTCTTAGAAATAGAAATCCCTGAGATTAAATGACTTCAGGTTTGTTAACTGAATGCTGGCAATAGGACAACTTTACTGCACTGCTAAAAATGCATTTCCGTCCTTAAAATTAGTGGAGGGGAAATTGGAAGTGAATACATTGAAATTTTTAAAAAATACATATTTGTTGGGCTGGAGAGATAGCACAGTGGGTAGGGCGTTTGCCTTGCACACAGCCAACTTGTCCGACCCGAGTTCGATTCCTCCGCCTCTCTCAGAGAGCCCGGCAAGCTACCAAGAGTATCTCGCCTGCACGCTACCCGTGACGTATTTGATATGCCAAACACAGTAACAACAAAGTCTCCAATGGAGACGTTACTGGGCCGGCTCGAGCAAATCAATGAATAACGGGAGTATAGGAAATTACAGAAAATATATTTGTTGAATCATCATGCATAACAAAGTTATGAAGAAACTTATAATTGAATTTCAGTTGCTTACACTATGCACTCAATATTTCTAAATAACAGTAATATATAAGAACAGAATGAAGTATTGGTGTTATAGAAACACAGTGATGATTCCTAAGGAACAGGGTGTCTGCTAAGGTGTCAGCCTGAATAACGTTAGTCGTAAGCATTTGTTAAAGAAATGAAGT
The DNA here is from genome assembly GCF_029834395.1 of Sorex fumeus. NCBI lineage: Eukaryota > Metazoa > Chordata > Mammalia > Eulipotyphla > Soricidae > Sorex > Sorex fumeus. The sequence continues at coordinate 66,267,770 of NW_026606059.1, forward strand.
GTTGGGGAGAAATCAAATTGAACAGGGACTTTGATCATGAGAACTCTCTGTCATTCTATAAGTATGGAACTGTAGTTAGAGAAATAATGTGGTTAGCTTTATATTTCTTAAGGAGTTTGTTACTTTTGTAGATAGGATGCTGGTGCTACTCAGTTGAGAGGTTATTTGTGACTCAGGTAATAAATGTAGAACATAAAAAAATTGCAGAAGCTTTATTTGTTTGAGATATATCAACCAAACTGTATTTCATTGGTATATCTCAATAATAAAAGGATGTCATGAATTGCTGGATGAGGTTGGATGAGGTTTAAGTAGTAAAGCACATGCCCTGGGCTTGATCCCCTGCACCCCGTGGTCCTTCCAATCACTGCTGAAAGTAGTTCTAAGCATCTCTATGTATGGCCCCTCAACAACTAACAAAAAATAAAAATAAATATGTATGAATAAAGGAGAAGGAGAGACAGTACAATGGGTGTGGCTTTTGCCTTGAACGTGGCCAAACTGGATTTGATGCCTAGTACCTCCATTGGTCTTGTTCCCCAACAGGAGTAGTCCCTGATCCTAGAGTAAGCCTAGAGTAAGCCCTGGCCAAGAGTAAGCCCTGGCCACAACTGGATGTGGCCCTCAAACAAAACAGAATGCAGATATATGTAAATAAATATATAAACACATATAGATGCTTAAGTATATATAAGCAACAACAAAGTGATTATGATGTCCCAGTTCCTAAAATGGGTTGAGTAACCATTGCACTTTGACCATAATAAAATATTATATGAACTTTATAACAGAATTGTGATCCTAAGCTGATGTTAAATGAGAAGACCTGAGGCTAGTGCTGCTGCTCTCTTTCATTTATTGGGCATTTCCTATATGTTAAACAATATGGTAAAGGCTTTACATGCATCACGTCTCAAGTATCCAAAAGCTCAACAATATAAGTGTTATTATTATATTTGAACTAATGATAAAAGAATTGATTTAATGAACTTAAGTGAATTAGAGATAAAGAAATTGGCTTAGAGACTTTAAGTAATCTGCCCAATACCCCCTATTCTATAGGTGACAATTTGTTTTATGTTTTAATTTTTTAAAATTTTATTTATTTTTTACATTTTATTTTATTTTATAAAGTAGTTCACACTTTTTGGTTACATTTAATATTTGAACACCAATCCCACCACCATTACACCTTCCCACTGTCATATTTTGTTGTTTCCATCCCAAACCCCAACCCCTGCCCCCAAACAGAAATGAAATGATTTATTTAGTATTGCTTGTTATGCATAAACTGCTGCAAATGCTCTCAATTTTTTTTCCTTAGAGGAATACTATGAATATTGTTGTATTTCACCCAGGGGCCTTAAGTCCTTCTATAAGAGATTACTATCATGTTGTTAAAGGTTGAGACTTGTGTGCTCATATCTCTATCTATCTTTCTATCTATCTGTAAAAATATATTTCCTTCTAAGATTGGTTGCATTCTACTTTGAACCCCATCAATGTGGTATGGTACTCTTGGAGTATGGGTAGGATGTGTCCAATGAAATCCAGGAATAGGTTCACTCATAGGTAAGACTTGGCCAGAGCTGTGGAAGATGGCTGGCAGCAGTTGAGTTCTGGAGGTTTTCCGCTTCTAAGGCTGGTACCTTGGGATGGGGAGGAGCCTCACCTGCCTCCCTCCCTGGTGTCCCGAATAATAAAACAGCCTGGCATGTAGTTTTATAAAACTTAGGCTCTTTAAATCCTGAATTGTACTCACTACGGTATTATTTTCTGTTGTTAATACAATAACTACTACAAAGTAAACAGCTAAAAACACACAATTTAATGATTGTAGAATTAAAAATGCCAGAATTTCAAAGTCATGAAAGAATCATTTAGGTTGATTCTTTAAAATTTTATGGAACAGCCCTTTGGGCCGGCCGCCCATCAGAGCCGCTCCCTTGTCCCCCACACCCCAGGTTAGTCTTCGCGCCTTCCCTCTGACCTGGGACTGGAACCCCACCCCGTAAGAGTCTGCAGGCACCCCCCACCCCACGCTGGGAGGAAAAGGGGATCTGCGTCTGTCTGCTTGTCCCTTTGGGCCGGGCCATCTGAGCCGCTCCCTTGTTCCCCACCCAGTCTTTACTTCCTGGACAAAAACCAGGTATTCGTGGGGGTGTGACCACTTCGGAAATGGGCGTGGCTTTAAAAGTGGGCGTGGCCTAATTTTCACTCAAACCAAAAAATATTACCCCTCCACATACACAATAACATGAAGAAACAAAGCAAATCCCCACCACAGGGAGACCAGGAGGAAATAAGTCTAGAAGCCTCAGTAGGTGCTAGCCACCTTAGGGACCTCTCTGACAAGGAATTCAGATATGAATTCATCAAGATGTTCAATCAATTCGATGAAACAGTCACACACATATCCGCTAAACTGAAAGAGGACATGAAAGAAACAATCGATCGCACAATTGACAAAATACAGCAAGAAATGAGAGCCGAAATTGGAAAGCTTCGCACAGAAATGGCACGCAACACAGATTCCATAGATGAAGTCAAAACCTCACTCACTGCCCTCAAAAATAGAACGACCACAGCTGAGGAAAGAATCAGTGACTTGGAAGATCAGCTGCACCAAGCCAACAGACAACATCAAACAATGGCAAGAGACCTCAAAATAGCTCAAGAGTGAATCAGAGTCCTACGAGATGATTCCAGAAGAAACAACATTAGAATCATTGGACTACCAGAAGCTCAAGGAAACAATCCCAATGAAAAAAACCATGCTTAAACAAATTATCACCGAAAAATTCCCAGAGCTCCATAATACAGCCATCCAGATTCAAGAAGCCCGAAGGGTGCCAGCTAAAAGAGACCCCAAGAGAAACACCCCAAGACATATTATAGTTAGAATGATCGATGCTGCCGATAGAGACACAATACTGCAAGCAGCAAGGGCAAAAAAGGAAATCACATACAAAGGAGCACCCCTGAGATTCACAGCAGACCTCTCAGAGGAAACCTTACAAGCCAGAAGACAGTGGCGAGATATAGTCAAAAAACTCACTGAAATGAATGCTTCACCAAGAATACTCTATCCGGCTAAGCTCTCACTCAAAATAGATGGAAAGCTACACTATTTTCTAGATAAACAGCAGCTCAGGAACTTCATAGACTCAAAACCAAACCTAAAACAAGGACTAAAGGGGCTACTATAAGACAAGACAAACCCTACAACCACAACACACCCGCACAGAAACATGACACAAAACCCCATAACCATACTCTCTCTGATGTCAACGGTCTCAATTCACCATTGAAGAGACACAGAGTGGCAAAATGGATACAGAGACAGAACCCAGCATTCTGCTGCCTACAAGAAACTCATCTCAACACTCAGAGCAAACACAGACTCAAAGTCAAAGGATGGAAAACAATCCTGCAAGCAAACAGCTCCTGTAAAAAAGCTGGGGTGGCCATACTAGTATCTGACAACATTAATTTCACCCTGAAAAAGGCTAGAAGGACAGTGAAGGCCATTTTCTATTCATCACGGGATTTGTACAACAGGAAGAAATCACACTCTTAAATGTATACGCACCTAATGAGGGAACAGCCAATTATTTAAAACAACTGCTAACCGATTTTAAGGAGGACATTGCAAGCAGCACAATAGTACTTGGAGACTTCAACATTGCCCTATCACCTCTGGACAGATCAACAAGAACAAAACCCAGCAAGGAATCATTGGCTTTGAAAGAAGAAATAGAAGAGAGAGGGCTTATAGACCTATACAGGGCTTTACACCCCAAAAAGAAAGAATACACATTCTTCTCCAGTGCACACGGAACATTTTCCAAAATAGACCATGTGCTAGGACACAAAACATATCTCAACAAAATAAGGAAGATAGAAATAATATCAGCCATCTTTTCAGACCATGATGCACTGAGGATAGAAGTGAATCACACACAGACACGGAGAACCAAATCAAACACCTGGAAATTAAACAACTCGATGCTGAACAATGAGTGGGTCAGAAATGAAGTCAAGGACGAAATCAAAAGATACTTGGAAACAAATGAGAATGAAGACACGAGTTACCAGAACCTATGGGATGCAGCGAAAGCTGTATTAAGGGGAAAATTTATAGCTCTGCAAGCATATCTTAGGTCTGTAGAAATGGTGCAAATAAACAACTTGACCTCACAGCTCAAGACCTTAGAAAAGGATCAACAGAAAGAACCTAAATCAGGCATAAGGAAAGAGATCATAAAACTTAGAGCAGAAATCAATGACATGGAAACCAAAGAAACAATCCGAAAGATCAATGAAACCAAGAGCTGGTTCTTCAAGAGAATAAACAAGATAGATAAACCACTCGCAACACTCACAAAGAAACAGAGAGAGAGAGAACCCTAATAAACCGAATCAGAAATGAGAAGGGAGATATCACAACAGAAACCAAAGAAATCCAAAAGATCATCAGAGACTACTTTGAAAGTCTGTATGCCACGAAACAAGAGGACCTAGAAGAAATGGACAAATTCCTGGACTCCTATAATCTCCCAAAGCTGAATCAAGAAGACCTGGAGTATCTGAATAGACCTATTAACATCAACGAAATAGAAACTGCAATCAAAAACCTTCCCAAAAACAAAAGCCCGGGCCCAGATGGATTCACTAGCGAATTTTTCCAAACATTGAAAGAGGATCTGCTGCCAGTCCTTCTCAAGCTCTTTCAGGAAATTGAAAAAACGGAAACTCTCCCAAACAGTTTCTATGAAGCCCATATCTCTCTAATACCAAAAGGAAACAAAGATACCACGAGAAAAGAAAACTACAGGCTGATATCCCTTATGAACACGGATGCGAAGATTCTCAACAAAATACTAGCAAATAAAATTCAACTACTCATCAAAAAGATCATACACCATGACCAGGTAGGATTCATCCCGGGGATGCAAGGCTGGTTTAACACTAAGAAATCAATCAACATAATCCACCCTATCAACAAAAGAAAAGATAAAAATCATAAGATCATATCAATAGATGCAGAGAAAACATTTGAGAAGATCCAGCACCCATTTTTGATTAAAACCCTAGCCAAAATGGGGATAGAGGGGACTTTTTTCAATATAGTTAAAGCCGTCTACCACAAGCCTACAGCAAGCATTTTCCTCAATGGCGAAAAACTGAGAGCCTTCGCACTAAGATCAGGGATGAGACAAGGATATCCATTCTCTCCACTGCTGTTCAATATAGTACTGGAAGTACTTGCAATAGCGATTAGGCAAGAAAAAGGTATTAGGGGCATCCAGGTAGGAAAGGAAGAAATCAAGCTTTCACTATTCGCAGATGATATAATACTATACTTAGAAAACCCTAAAACCTCTATCAAGAAACTTCTAGAAACAATAGCTTTGGATAGTAAAGTGGCAGGTTATAAAATCAATGCCCAAAAGTCCATGGCTTTCCTATATGCAAATAGTGAAAGAGAAGAAAAAGACATGAAGAAAACAATCCCATTCACAATTGTGCCCCAGAAAATCAAGTACCTAGGAATCACCTTAACTCAGGAAGTAAAGACCTGTTCAAAGAAAACTGCAAAACTCTACTTCAGGAAAAAAAAGGGGATACGAGGAAATGGAAAAATATCCCCTGTTCATGGATCGGGAGAATTAACATTGTCAAAATGGCAATACTTCCCAAAGCACTGTATAATTTCAACACAATCCCTATTTGGATACCCACGACATTCTTCAAAGAATTGGAGCAAACACTCCTGAAATTCATATGGAACAATAAACTCCCACGAACAGCTAAAGCAATTCTTGGGAAAAAGAAAATGGGAGGAATCAACCTCCCTAACTTCAAACTCTACTACAAGGCAGTAATAATTAAAATAGCATGGTACTGGAACAAAGGCAGAGCTGTAGACCAATGGAACAGGGTTGAATATACTGACGTCCCCCCCCCCCCCAAGCATACGAGCATCTAATCTTCGATAAGGGGGCAAGAAAAGTGAAGTGGAGCAGGGAAAGCCTCTTTAACAAATTATGCTGGCAAAACTGGACGGCTATATGCAAAAAAATGGGCTCAAATCTCTGCCTAACTCCATGTACAAAAGTAAGATCTAAGTGGATTAAAGACCTCAACATCAGACCGGAATCTATAAGATACATTGAGAAAAATGTTGGCAAACCCCTTCATGACATAGAAGCTAATAGTGTCTTCAAAGATGTCACACCGCTGGCCAAGCAAGTGAAAACAGAGATAGATAAATGGAACTATCTTAAACTAAGAAGCTTCTGCACCTCAAAAGAAACAGTGACCAAAATACAAAGACAGTCAACTGAATGGGAAAGGATATTCGCCAACTACACATCTGATAAGGGATTAATTTCAAGGATATACAAAATACTGGTTCAACTCCACAAAAAGAAAACATTCAACCCCATCAAAAAATGGGGAGATGAAATGAATAGAAACTTTGACAAAGAAGAAATCCGAATGGCTAAAAGACACATGAGAAAATGTTCCACATCATTAATCATCAGGGAGATGCAGATCAAAACCACAATGGGATATCACCTCACACCACAGAGACTGGCCCATATCCACAAGAACAAAAGCAACTGGTGCTGGCGCGGATGTGGTGAGAAAGGGACACTTTTTCACTGTTGGTGGGAATGCCGACTGGTTCAGCCCTTCTGGAAAACAGTATGGATGATTCTCAAAAAATTAGAAATTTAGCTCCCATTTGACCCAGCAATACCACTCCTGGGAATATATCCCAGAGAGGCAAAAAAGTATAGCTGAAGTGACATCTGCAATTGTCTGTTTATTGCAGCAGTCTTTACAATAGCCAGAATCTGGAAAAAACCTGAGTGCCCGAGAACAGATGACTGGTTGAAGAAACTCTGGCACATTTACACAACGGAGTACTATGTAACTGTTAGAAAAGACGAAGTCATGAAGTTTACATACAAGTGATACTACATGGAAAGTATCATGTTAAGCGAAATGACTCAGAAAGAAAGGGATAGACATAGAAAGATTGCATTCATCTGGGGAACATAAAGTAACAAAATAGGAAACTAACACCCAAGTATGGCAGAGATTAGTACCAGGAATTTTACTCAATGACCCGGAGGACAACCACACATGTTAGGGGAAAAGGGAGCTCAGAAAGAGAAGGGAACACCAAATAAAGGGTGTTGGGAGGATCCGCCCACAATGGGAGAACATGCTGAGGGTAGACTGTCGACCAAGCATGATTGCCACTCAATGCCTCTTTTGCAGACCATGGCACTCAAAAGGAGAGAGAGGGAAATGCCCTGCCACAGAGGCAGGGTGCGATGGGGGCTGGAGGGGGAGGGGACGCTGGGATCCATGGTGGTGGGATATGCGCACTGGTGGAATGATGGGTGTTTGACCATTGTATAATTGAAACCCAAGCACAAAAATGTGTAAGTCTAAACTGTACCTCATGGTGTCTCACTATTAAAAAAAAATTAAAAAAAATAAATAAAATTTTATGGAACAGTTTATTTCATTGCCTTTTTATCTTCTGAACACCAACTATGTTCCTTGGTTTGTGATTCCCTCTTTATCGCTAAACTCAGCTGTAAAAAGTAAAGTAAAGGCCCTCCCGTTGATCATCGATTTGCTCGAGCGGGCCCAGTAACGTCTCCATTGGAGACTTTGTTGTTACTGTGTCTGGCATATCGAATACTCTCGGTAGCTTGCCGGGCTCTCCGAGAGGGGCGGAGGAATCGAACTCGGGTTGGCCATGTTGGCTGCGTGCAAGGCAGACGCCCTACCCGCTGTGCTATCGCTCCAAACTCAGCTGTAGAACGTTATATACTCTGTCTCTCTGTTTTTCTCTCTCCTTTTAATATATGCATTTCGTCATCACATTCCCTTGCCTGAGTTTTGTTACAACCTTGCTACCTTTCTTCTGAAAGAATCATTGTGATGGGCTTAAGTTTGCCCTCTTAATTCTAGATAATCTCCTCATATCAATATTCTTACCTTAACCACATCTACCTTTCTTCTTGTCATGTAAGTTGGTATATTGACATACTTTGGACGAGAGACATTTTGGGGGGCATTACTTATTGTGCCAAAATTCCTATCATGAAAAGTGTGAATTTCTTAGCACCTGAATCTGAATTTTCTTTTATTTTCTTAATTGTTTTGTTGCATGTCTTATGATGCACAGATATTTTTACATTGATTATGTATATAAGAAGCTTGCAAAGTTTCTCTTAAATGTCCAGATAATAAATATTTCCAGCTTTGTGGCCACTGTGGTTTTTACCACAACTATTCAACTTGCTGTAGTATATATAAGAACAACCAGGGACAATACATATTCATGTGAATGTGACTGTGTGACATTGATATTTTATTTGTTAAAAAAAAGGTGGAGATGATAGGTGTGGAATTGGAATTATGGCATGAGAAAACATTATTAATAATATTTAAGTCATAATATCTCAATCAATAAAACATGCAAAAAAGAAAAAAAGGAAAAGAAATACACAGAGATGAACAAAACAATAGAATAGAAAATCCCAGGTTTTGTTACCCCACTGCCTGTAAGCATCAACAGAACAAAATGCTTTCATTAAATCACTGGAATCCAACTACAAATCCGAAGATGAATACCAAGTTGAAAATCTTTCAGAAAATTCACTTTCCCCATATCATCTTTCCCAGCATAGAATGAATTGGCCCATGATTTCTCATTCAGAAGAAAGAGAGGGTGATTCCTGGGTTCAACAGCACCAGACCCTTAGTATATGGCCAGAGACTCAGAGCTGTTTCACTTCACTGTAAGAAAGCCTCAGAGCAAAGTAATGGGGAGCTTTGCTGAGCCGAGTGAGTGAAGAACAAAGAAATGGTCAACAGCTTTTAGCAGCCTGCCAGATTCTTTCCTCACTGGCAGATTGAGAGGTGCACAATCTTAAGAGTTCTCCTTGATAAGGGAGGAAAAGAAGTGGATTTTCAGCTAGTGATTTAACATTGAAGTGAGCACTCTTTGGGAAAAAATCCAAGTGGCTCTCGGTTGCATGAAGAATCTGCAGGAATGAAAGAAAGTGGCTAATCCTGAGATTTCTCATCGAAGAAGACAACTGGATTTGTATCCAGCTTTCCAGTACTTCCTGGCCAATACCTAGGGGAGAGCGGGAGTTAGGACCGAGGGTGGAAGTCTTCAGCGTCTGCGCTGTTTTACAGAGTAAGAAAAATGTTCACGAACTTGACAGTGAAAGAGAAATGGCCATTCACCCAGTGGCCAGACATTTCAGTGTGTTTCCCGGGGGAGAAGAAGCTGGTGGCCTGAATAGCTGATTCAGTTGTATGCACAGTCCGAGGCATAAAACGTAAAATATTTTAATTTAGTAGGAAAAAAGAAGTAAGTACAGGAAAATACACAATTCTGAGACTTCTTTCCTAAAATAAAGAAGAGAATGAAATATGCACCCAGTATCTCAATATCAGTGCAAACTTCTAAGGCAAAATGGAGGTATACTATCATAAATCACAAATCATCCTGTTAATCGTCGATTGCCTCGAGCAGGCCCCAGTAACATCTCCTTCATCCTAGCCCTGAGATTATATTCAAGGCTCTTTAGGAGAATAAGACCCATCATTGTTACTGGTATTTGGCATACTGGGTACGCCACAGGGAGTTTGCCAGACTCTACATTCTGTAACCTGCCAGTTTGTCCAAAGTAGGAATGAGATAATAAGATGTCATAATAGGATGTCTCTGAGTCTTGGCCGTTGATGGAATTACATGGCGCCAAGGGGCCAGTTGGTGGATGTGACCCCCACCTACTGGAATTTGGAGGATCTGGGTGGAGGATGCTCGGCCCAAATCCGAGTAGACTTGGAGATCTTGGCCCTGGAACCCGCACGACTTTGTCCCTCTGCCAGTACCTTCATGTGTGCGGAGAGTGGTCTCAGCATGGTGGTGGCTGGTCCTGGAGGTCTTTGGCTGCTGGAGCCCTGGTCAGGGCGGGGAGGAAAGTTCAACCCGTTCCCCTCCAAGGGGCCCCGGTGGCGAGGACAGTCAGGCGCGGGGCAGGAGACCGCACTGTTCTCTTCCGGGAGCTGGTTTTTATAGTCTCTGAGTCTTGGCCGTTGATGGGATTACACGGCGCCAGGGGGCCAGTTGGTGGGTGTGACCCCCGCCTACTGGAATTTGGAGGATCTGGGTGGAGGATGCTCGGCCCAAATCTGAGTAGACTTGGAGATCTCAGCCCCGGAACCTGCGTGGCTTTGTCCCTCTGCCAGTACCTTCATGTGTGCGGAGAGTGGTCTCAGCATGGTGGTGGCTGGTCCTGGAGGTCTTTGGCTGCTGGAGCCCTGGTCAGGGCGGGGAGGAAAGCTCAACCCACTCCCCTCCAAGGGGCGGCGAGGACAGTCAGGCGCGGGGGCAGGAGACTGCACTGTTCTTCTTCCGGGAGCTGGTTTTTATAGTCTCTGAGTCTTGGCCATTGATGGGATTACACGGCGCCAGGGGGCCAGTTGGTGGTATACTATGAACCAGCACAATTCTGAGAAATTGGGAAAAGGCACCGAAATCTGCAATGTCTCTCTTCAGGGATAAAAGAAGTCATGCAATGATAAAAGGATGAATTCCAATGAAATGTACCAGTGATTAATTGAGCATAAGAACAAAAGTATATAAAGCAAAAGTTACTGTACATGAAGGTTCTAATTCTATGTTAGCCATAGAAATTTTAATAATGAATAGAACATCCAGGCAGAAAATCAATGAGGAAACATTTACTTAAATAATACTGTATATATCAAATGTCTCTAACGTGCACTCAAATTTTTCATCACGTAGCAGCAAAACACATTTTTATCAAGCATACACGAAATTTTGTTTATCATAGATCCCATTGTAGGTCACAAAAAGTATTACATATTTAAGAAAATGGAAAATGTTAACAAGTTTAAGAAAACTGAAACCATACATACTTTCCCAAGCACCGTTGTATAAAGCTTTAATATAAATTAATAAGAGAAAATAAGTTGTAAAATTAGAAATATATGAATGTAAATTAGACAACATGCTCTTGAAAAATTAATATGTCAAAAAAGGATCAAAAGACTGATTATAAATAACCATGAGGCATAAAAAATTAAAATTAAAGGAGAACATAGAATGTTTATGGGAGACAACTAAAACAGTAGTAAGAGGAAAATTTTTAACAACAAACTCGAAAGTTAAAAAAAAATCTCAGAGCCAGAGAGATAGTATAATTGGTAAGATGCTTGCCTTGCATTCATCCTGCCTGGGGTTTAATACCTGGCACTCCATATAGTCCCCAAGCACCACTGGGAGTTATCCCTGAGCTCAGAGCCAGGAGTAGGCTTGACCACCGCTGGGTGTAGCCCCCAAACCAAATCAAACTAAACAGAATTTTATTTCATGAAACTAGAATAAAAAAACTGCATAAGTTTAATAGAAAGGAAACAAATGCCTAAGATGCATAGTAGAAGGAGGAAATGAAAACTATAGTAAAATAATGAACATAGATGTGAAAAATCCTCTCTGCATTTCTAGGAAACTAAATAGCACATTAAAAGAATTATATACCTGATTATGTGAGATTTATCATTGACATGTAAGAGTTTTTGTAGCAAACAGAAATGAAGACATGCATGTGTTACATTAAAAGAATGAAGAGCTAAAACACATGATTTTTTCAACTGTGGAAAGAAAATAATTTTACAGTTAATTACTTTTACTAAATAGCTTTTTAATGGGAAAATATTAGGTACAAAAACAATGGACTTCAGTATTATAAAGGTTAGGTAATAAGTTCACAGATAACAGTAAACTTAATTAAGATAAATAGATAGCTCTGTGTCATGTGTCCTTTTATGACACAGAAACGCTTTGAGAAATTCTGTGACTACGCAATTCTATTGTTGTGAAAATATAATAGAGATAAATATACAAGCCCAAATCATATGTCCTATTATGCATCTAGGTTATAGTTGGGACGGTGAAAAAAAACTGTCTGATATTGACTGAGATCTTGAGCAGTACAAGACTGCATACTACGGAACGTTATTCAATCTTGAAAAAGATGAAAATCTTCCAATAACCACAACGTGAATTATGAACCTTGAGGGCTTTCTATTTGGTGAAATATCCTGGTCAAAGCAGGAGAAATAGCGCATTGTTTCACTTATATAAGGCTTAAATAATCAGATTCATAATGGATAATGCAATTGTGGTTGCTAGATTCAAATTGCAGGGAGAACTGAGAATTTATTGATCAGTAGGTAGACAGTTTTACTTATGAAAGTTGAATGAGTTGTAAGCAAATTCTAGACACAACACAGTGCCTCTAGTTAACAATGAATTATTGCACAGTTAGAACTTTGTTAAGTAGATAGGACTCATATTGAACTCTCTTGCAAAAACAAACAAATTCACAAAGAAACAAAGAAAACAAAGGAAAAGGAAACTTTAAGAGCCACTGGATATATCTATTTCCTTGATGTAGGTAATGGTATCATAAATATTTGCATAGGCTCAAAGTCATCAAAATATATTCATTAAAACATATGAAATCATTTGTATAATATTTCAGTTGAGCTTTTTAAAAATGGTAGTGACTCAAATTTGGACACAAACAGGGTTTGTGGAACCTGTTATTCAACGTCAATTTCCAGACTTAGAATTTTTCTAATGCTTATTCACTGTCAAATTCCCACATCTAGAACAGTTTAATAATAGAGGTGCTTAATAAAACTTGTTGAATGATCCAAGAAATAGAAACACACTAAAACTGAAATAAAATCCAGTAGCTGATTTATAATATCTTCATTCATGAATGTGAGATATTTATTAAGTAGCAAAACTGAAGAAAGGTATATTTGCCACCAAAAGTTTCTTTTCATGAGAACAAACCAAATGACAATAAAGATTGAGAGTTTTTATAATGTTTAATTGTAGAATGTCATCATTGTGACTAAGGTGTTAGCTTGATAGATGTTTTAAAATATTAGGATAAATTGCCTTCTCCTAAGAGGGAAGTACAAGTATTATTACATTTGCAGGTTTGTACATAGCCTTTTTCTTGTCTTACTTGAAATTTTTTGACAAACAGCATTCATGAAAAAATTTGAGCCCAGAAATTATTTCATATTTTTCACTCTTTCTTGTTTCATGTTCAATACAAATTAAACTATTTTGAAACTTAAGAGGAATATTTATTTAAATGCAAATATAGTCAGTTATGTTAATGAATTACATTGTTTTATTAACTAATCAAAGAAGCATTCATTTAAATACACACAAACACACACCCCAATAATATCTCAATACTTCTCATTTCCTCTATGAAAAGGTGAAACAAGCTTTCCGTAGAACTTACAGCAAAGCACATTTAAGAGAGATACACATGAAGCAAAAGTCATTTATTTACTTAGTGAAAGCTTTAAAATTTATTTTATTTCTCGTATAGTTGAATTAGAAGAGTTTATATTTGTAACCATCTGATAAGTTGCCTTCTTAACTCTGGATTGCATGTACAGGAAAAATGTGAGTCTTAGATTATTCTTTTTTTTATTGTGAGATAGTTTAATGGCATTACTGTGTAATATGTAGTACTATACATGGTTACAGTAACTATTATTAAAACCGTATCAAATCAAGGTCATACATATCTCAGAATACTGGATTTTCCAGCTGGCCCATAAATGTAGTTTAGAAATGGAATCATTAAATTACACCATTAAAATAATAATACTAATGAAATAGACATTTACACAGTGCTTGTTCAATAGAGCCTGCCATGGTCAGTTTCCAGGGAAAAGAAAGATCTAATCAAATATGTATATTTTTCAAAGTATGGATGTTAATTTGAAAGCCAAGATGTAGAAGTGTTTTAGGATCAATGACTAAAAAGAGAGGACAAAGAAGTGTGGTCTTCAGGAAAGTAGAGTTGGGAATCATTAATCATTTTAAAGTAAATGTTTCTCTACCTGAATCTCTGCCAAAAACTCTGACAGAATGCAGACTCCCAGAAGATCCAAACCTGCTGATGACAACAATGTTTGTTATACAGTATGCAGCATTACAAAAGATCCTTTCAATGCTTGAGATCTTGAAAAGATGCCTGTATCTAGGATTTCTGATAAAGCTTACAACTGCTATGAGTGATCTTCAGATTTTAATATATGAGGCTTAATGCCATTACATGCACCAATTCCACCCTTCATGCTACATTGGAAGGCTCAGTTAAACCAACTGGGGCCAATTCTGGAAGTCTTCTTGCCAATGATGACATGGCTTCTTTTCCAGAACCTCTAGTGTATTCTCATATAGTCTGATTTATGGAGAAGCCAAAAATTATTGGTGGCTCAGATAATTTTTGAACCACACCTTGCTATTTTAATCAGCAGAATTTGATAGAAGTAAATGCTGTGAACTACTTCATGCTCATATTGCCTCATTCATAATGTGCCTGTCACATAAAATTATCCGCCTACACTTTACCAGGAAGAATCTTTGCTTTCTCCTTCATCCATCAGGAGAAAGAGACTCCAAGTATAAATTTCTTGGCTGCTTTACAAGTCACTACCTATTTTGATCAAGAGAGTGGATGACAGAGCCTTTCAAGTAATGAAGGTTTCCATAAAAATCCATTTTAACTTGAAATGTTATGATTAAAACTTTTAAATATGCAGTCTTTTAGAGGTCAAACATTTAGATAACAGAACGTAAAAGAAATGAGAGATAAACTAAAAGACATGTGCATTACATAATTAGAGATTTCAAACTGGACTGATTGTTCTGGAGATTCAATTTCCTATGCCCCCACCCAGAATATAAAACAAACAGATAAATGCTACCTATTTATTTTCTTTTATATATCTGTATCATGATTTATAGATTGCTAACCATAAGAAACCTGGTTGAATAATATTCAGGAATAAAGCTCTCTAAATCCCAAAATACAGCTCTTAAGACATAAACTTTTACCTGTGATATCAGGTAGCTACATGCTAACTTGGGGATTTATATAGAGCCCAGTGATAATGATAGAAAAGGAATGAACTCAAATTTATAGTAAAGGAGATGGTCCTAATTTACCCTAAACTGAAACAGAAATGTATGGCAAAATGAAAACACGAGATTTAGGTAGAATCAGGTTCCAATGTGTTGAATGCCAAGTCTATAGTCATTATAAAATTGGTAAAAGTTTTTAGTTATGAGAGGTCAGTGATATCTGTGGTATGGATTTCAGAGTTGCTAATTTCCTTCATTTATTAGCAGTGCTTTGTTATTATATGTTGCATCCATTTTTGTACCACTTCAGTTAAAATTGTTATTTATTGAGCAAGATATTTCATCATTATTTGAGAAAAATACTTCATTGTCTATATGTAACCTCTAAAAATTCTTTTGAAGTGTAGAGTTGTATTTTCTGTTGTACTTTGATTCTCTGAAAAGCACACTGCAAAAAGCTTGCCAACACATACTTAATACAAAATAATGGTATCACTATTTCTGAAAACCTGGGGTGGGTTCATAAATTTAATTTCTGGCCAGGTTTGTTTTCATAAAGTGTCCCGTTCCACTTTGAATCATACTTAGATTCAAACTCAATTTAAGCAATTTGTTTAGAAAATGTTACATATCGTCTTCTGTTTCCAGGGGTATAGCAGAGTGTATTATTCAGATCAATCCTCCCATTGAAACCAACAATAAATGCTGAATAAGCTAATTTATAAGAACCTTTCAAAAACTATCAAAAAGCTGACAGAGCTGTAAGAAATTACCAAGCAAAAAAATCTAAGGAAAATTTGGAACTCAAGAAGTAAGGTATTACTAGAAATGCCTTTGCCTCAACACAATTATTAATCAGGTCTAATATGTTCTTCATTTTGATGACTTAAACAAGAAGTAAGTGGAAGCTAAAACCCAAAGCCTACCAACTATCCTAGGTATGAAATCTAGTAAGAGATTATGCATAATTTAATCTATGTTTCCAGAAAGTTGCTTTAGAGTTATAGAGAGGGGAAAGAAGTCCT
Organism: Sorex fumeus; assembly: GCF_029834395.1. Taxonomy (NCBI): domain Eukaryota; kingdom Metazoa; phylum Chordata; class Mammalia; order Eulipotyphla; family Soricidae; genus Sorex; species Sorex fumeus. The sequence goes on from NW_026606059.1 coordinate 66,283,838, forward strand.
TTAGAGTTATATAGAGGGGAAAGAATTTCTATGAAATTATAATTATGCATTATGTGAATAGCATATTGGTAGCTCAAATTAATATTGCATGGCAGTTGTAAAATAATTTCTAGGTTGTGAATACATTTCAAAGTGATTATAGAGTGGTAGTTCTGCAAAAAAGCAACACATATCTCTGAAGGAAGCATTCTGATTTAAAACGTTCGAACTATCATTATATAAGAATTTTTAAGACTACAAAAAATGCAGTAAAAAATAACAAGTACAATGGATCCAGACCCTATAAGCCAGAAAAAATAAAGAACTGAACATTAATATAAAGATTATGCATATTGGGCTTTTAAGAGCCCAATAATCGTGCTGTTGCAATACTACAGTGGGTAGGACATTTGCCTTGCACGCAGTTGACCCAGGTTCAATTCCCAGCATCCCATATGGTACTGCAAGCACTGCCAGGAGTAATTCCTGAGTGCATGAGCCAGGTATAACCCATGTGCATCACTGGGAGTGACCCTAAAAACAAAAAAAATAAAATAAAAAAGAGCCCAATGATATAAATTATATTGTGTTAAAAAAACAAGAAGATAATCTTGAAAGAATCTACACATACAGAAAGTAAAAACAGACAAAATATTAAATACAAAAGCTATGAAAAATAAAAAGGTAGTAAAGTATAATTCCAATAAATAATTTTATTTAATTTTTCCCCAGTATAAAATTGTAAAAGAAAATTAAACATAGTTGACGAGAGACAAAGAGTTTAAGATTCCCTAGATGTTAAAGTTCAACACGTTTTTTTTGTTTGTTTGTATACTTTAGTTTAGTTTTGGGGCCTCATCCAGAGATGCTCAGGAGTTTTCCTGGTTCTGCCCTCAGAAATCACTCCTGATAGTGCTAAAAGGACTATATGGGATGCATGGAAATTGAAGTTCAGTCAACCATGTGTAAGGCAGGCAAGCAACCTACCTGCTGTACTATCTCTCTGACCCCTAAAAGTATAAAAAGTTTGGAAAGGAAAAAAAATAAAAGAGGAATAATCTGTATGACAGAATAATACACAAGAAAAATTAAGTGATAAATTCTTTTTTTTTGCTTTTATACCGCACCCATGGATGCTTATATATATATATATAACTCCTAATTCTCTGCACAGAGATTACTCTAATGAGAACTGGGTGAGCATCTGGGATGTCAGAAATCAAGTCTATTTAGACAGAGAGTAAGGTAAGTGCCTTACCCATTGAACTATCTTTCCTGCCTCTAAGTGATAAGTTTTAAAGTTTGTTAAATTGATGTTTTTGTGAAGAGGAGAAGAGAATAGGTATAGGCAATACATAAAAGTGGTGAATCAAATATTTATAGAACTATTTGAATTGAGAAAAAAATAGACTTGAGATTCTCAGTGAATCTCAAAGAGGACTAGAATTAATCCAACACAAGATAAGCTCAAATGAAATTGTAGCAGAATTATCTGAAAAGGTTTTGAGAATAAATCAAACAATTATTTCCAAAGGGGGTGTGTGAGGTAATATTTAACCTTTTAAAGAAGACATAGAAGTCATATATATATATATATACATATATATATATATATATATTTAAAGCAACATCATTGTGAATGCAATGAAAAATATTCGTTAGCACATTGATGCCAGTGCTGAAATTTGTTTTAAGCTATAATCAGGCCTGAACCGTTGGTGGTTCTTACCAGTGTTAAATGTTCATGATTGTGGTTTGTTTGATAAAGAGATTTTGTTTGATTTGTGATTTTGTTTGATAAAGAGAAACTGATAAAGTATAATGTCTGAGGTAGGACAGATCCTTCACAAAAATTTTTAGTAAATTAGCTTCTTAGAGGATTCAATTAAAAGCTCTTATTTTTAAAATATTCTTGTAGGTAGGAAGTTGCAAATCTAGGCTGGTTTACAGCCTACTAAGACTCATAAATCAACTGTAGAATGGCCCATGTACCAGAGAGTTGAAAATAAGAAAGTCCTTATAATTGTTTCATATTTGGAGTGGCTAAAATCCAGAAAATAATATTGTGTATCATCACACTGCACAAACAGGACATTGGACAATATTTTGCCATTCTCTGGATTGTAGGATGTAGTTTCATTTGCTAACTTGGTCAATATTTAGCATCATTAATTACCATTTGTTTTTGTTTCTTAACCCCAACACCTCATTGTCCATGAAACACCTTCAATTATGTCATATATTTGGACACACAATTCACACAAAATAGCTAAAAGAATGAATAACAGATTAGTCTTTTGAACTAACCTACTTTTCTAAATATTATATTTCATATCATAAATTTATTTGCATTAGCATTTAGACATGTTCTCAAATGTTACTAAATTGGGGGTTAGAGATGCAAAAACCTGAGAAGGACCGTTTTTTAGAAACTGTTGGGGAAGAAGAAAATACTTCTCTAACTTCTAGGTAGTTCTCTAGACTGGATATTTTTTTAAAAATGGACAAAAGAAATATTAATAAGATAAAAGAAAAACCTTAATTATTCACATAAAGCAGCCACTAGTAAATGAACTCACTCCTGGTCATTCCAGGAAAGTTACATTGACTCCAGAAATAGGGCAATAAATTTCATTGGAAGAAAAGCAGAACAGAGAACATTGCTACTTAAAGAAAAAGAATTTTGCAGAATTTGTCTACACATGCATCTCAAACAGACCTTATAAGTTTTAGCCTGGGGTAACAAGGCAGCCAGCCTATTCCTCACATCCCAGACCACCAGAGATTTCCTGTTTGGGGAGATATAGATCATTAGGCCAAACATCTTTCATGGATTTTTCTCTCTTAATCATCATGTGACTAAGGCCCAACCCATGGCAGCCTGTCTTAGGTCCCAACTTTTTACTTGTACTTGCCAAATATTGGAAACAACCCAGTAATCTCCAGTTGATTAATGAGGAAGCGAACTATAGTGCATGTATGCATCAAATACTTATTTTGGTAGTTAAAATAAATTAGCTATTAAGTGAAAAAAAGACAGGAGCATGTTAAATACAAAATATTAGTGAAAGGAGTCGATCAAGTTATATCCTGTACTATTCCAGTATGGTATGTGGGATGTTGGGTTCAGGGAAAAATCCCTTGACATCATCTAAGTTCTTCTGAGACTAGATAGACAAACACATTAACATTGGATAGATTAGTAGTAGGAAAAGCCAAAATTTAATAGCATACATATGGAGACTATAAATGGTTTAAATTTGAGAGAAATATAGGGCAGACTTGAAATGTTTACCCTGTGTTAAGGGACTTGGAGTGTTAGAGAGGGGCTTGGGGAGATTTCACATGATAAAGAGAGGATAACCTCATCTTTATTCGGAGAGCAAAACAGGATGATTTTCTTAGATAGGTCAATTTACAGATAGATTTTTGCTTAAATGCTAACATCAAGCTACATTATCCCAAGTCATAAAATAGGGAGCAGGCATTGCTTCTTCACTTAGGATAGGACATAGGACTAGACAAGCATAAGAACTTATCATCCTCTGAAATTTTCTTTGTTCTTAAAATAATCTGGATTCTTTAGTAATTGTATGATTGTGTCTCCAGGCCCAGTGGGAATCTATTGACCCTTGGTTCCCCATTCAAAGAGATTCTTGTTGGAGAAGAGAGCTGCTCCGGGCATAGTGAGAACATTTTGTCTGACCGTTTTTCAAGAGACTGATTCCACAGTGACATTCTGGAAAAGGCAAAACTATAGGGAAAGTTGAAAGTATCAGTGGTTATCAGAAGTTGAAGAGATAGAGAGGTAGAACACAGTCAGTTTTAAGGCCTAGATACCTGGCATTTGTCAAAATCCACAAAACTGTACCACAACTAGTAAATCCTAATGTAAACAGTGACCTTTTAAAAATAAAACTGAATTTATAATCGTTCTTGTGGCAACATGAATGATTTTAATGCTATTATAATAACAAAAAAGTAAACTAAAGGAAAAGGAAATGGAGACTCTAAGTTGTTTAGTTTTTCTGTAAACCAAAAATTTCTCTAATAGTCTATTAAATAATAATAATAATAATAATAATAATGTGAGACTGGAAATATAGTTCAATGGACAGGACACTTAACTTGCATATGGCCAGCCTAAGTTCTATCTCTAGCTACCAGTATGATCCTCTGAACTCTGTTAGAAATGATCTCTGAACACAGAGCAAGGAGTAAGTGCTGAGAACTACAGAAAAAAAGAAACTATTAAAAATAAATAAATAAAATGCTATGGAAAATTTCAAGAGGCAAAGAAGATAGCGTAGTACAGGTTAGAAGTGAGAGGTGCTGTAGAAATCATGGCAGTTTTCTGCCGTTTGAGTTTGTAATGCTGTCTCCAAAAGAGCGAGCAGCTGTTCTAGACACCGAAAGAATATAAGTTAATCTATGGTATTAGTACGTGCAGTTTAGAATCGAAGTTTGTTCTAACTTCAGTCCTTGAGTCCATTCCTCACTTTATAAGCACCACAAATTCTTAGATAAATAGGGAAAAAAGAAAACATCTAGAATATATAGTAAAAGGTTAACTCTATTCTGAATGACCTCACATAGTCAAATATTTGGCCTGTGCATTGTTCTTATTCCCAACTATTAAAAAAAAAACAAGCACAGAGAAGGAAAAAAATTGAGAGGGGTAGAAAGAAGAAAAGATGAGAAGTAACAGGGGGTGGGGGGTGAGGAGGGTGTCCATGGGTCAAGGGCCTCAAGTATATTGGTTATATAGAAGAGAGGTATAGCAATATTACTGCAGAAAGTGAAATAAAAGGAAATAGATGTTTCGAGACTCTAAGTTTCCCAGTTTTTCTGTAAACCAAAAATTTCTCTTATAGTCTATCAAATAATAATAAAAATGTGAGGCTGGTGATATAGTTCAGTGGGTAGGACACTTGCCTTGCATGAGGCCAGCCTAGGTTCTATCTGAAAGCAGGAGCTCCAAACCACAACTACTCATAAACATGCATCTGGTAAGAGGCAGAGTGGAAGGGGTCAAGGTGAAAAGGCACCTGGGAATACTGGTGGAGGGAAGTTGACACAAGTGATATGATTGGTGCTGGGATCATAGTATGCTCAAACTCAACTATGAATGACTTTGTAAATCACAGCCTTTGAATAAAAAATTTTAAAAAGTCTCTTGCAAAGGAATGCAAATCCCTTTCCACCCGAGTATTTGTTCTTTGAGGATTTTATCCTCTACAGGAAACAGCAGGGAAGCGAAAAATACTCTGGAATGTAATTTTTCCTTTGCTGAGTGTTAAATTGATCAGTGTTTTGAGTCAACTCCAGTAGATGGGGCAAGAGAGTAGGAAGCAGCATCCTTTTGCAGGGCGCATTTTGAAATAAAGCAGTCGTATTTTCAACAGCTCAGAGTCTGTGTGATTTCTGGCAAGACATTTAGCAGAGGAGGAGAGCAGACAGTTTTATAGCCTCTGTCACTCCTCTTGGCAGAGTCAGAAGACCCTCTGGTCTATTGGACTTGAGGATTCCTTTCTTCTAGAAATATTTGATGGCAGCCAAGTGATTGCATGTTCCAAGACCCTTGAAAAGGACTCTCCTGCGTCACTCAGATGGTCTTATGGGCTAGAGGGCCTTCCAGCTCTGTGACTAATGGCAGGCAGCTAGACTGAAATCTGTAGAGCTCTTCTGCTTTTGCCAAAGGAAGCTACTAGAACATTTTGATTTTTGCAAAGACTACCAAAACAAACAAACAAAATATACGACTTAAATATGACAGAAAAATTATAGTTTTGTTATAAATAGTGTTATAACATCTACTAAAATAATATCTTAGAGACTTTTTCTTTGTTCTTCACTTAACATTTTGGAATAAGAGAGGACAACAAACTGGGAAATTGTGAATTAGAACCTTAGCAATTGTCCAAGTGAACATATTATAAATTCAGGCTGGTTGACCTATATAATGAGGAAATTATATTGCAGTGAAAAGCTTGCCCCTCCCCATCTCACCAAATTATTAAGACACATGCGACAGCCACTGTGAATTTTAGTCATTTTTCTGATATATTACTCTGTCTTGGAACCAAACAACATAGACATATAAAAATTGTATCTCTGATATATTAGATATAATAGCACTATAGCACTGTAGCACTGTCCTCCCGTTGTTCATAGATTTTTCTCGAGCGGGTACCAGTAACGTCTCCATTGTGCGACTTGTTGTTACTGTTTTTGCCATATTAAATACTTCACGGGTAGCTTGCCAGGCTTTGCCGTGTGGGTGGAATACTCTTGATAGCTTGCCAATGTCTCTGAGAGGGGTGGAGGAATTGAACTTAGGTCAGCTGCATGTAAGGCAAACGACCTACCTGCTATGCTATGCATAGCTATGCTACCCGTTATGTTATTGCTTAAATGTAATTTTTAAATTATATTAAACTATAATTGTTTATATATTAGGTATAATATATAAACAAATGCATATGTATATGAATGTATGTTTATTCCATTTTAGTCCTGTAATATGTATTTCATTTTTTCAAAAAACTATTCACTTAAAGTTCATAATGCACATTTAAGGCAAATTTTTGTCATTTATTTATTTATTTAATTATTCATTGTAGGGTGAGGAGAAATTATTAAGCAGTGACTTTAACCAGAGGTTCAATATGAAGGCCAAAGATGAGATATGGCTGGCCAACTGCTTTAACCCCTGCAATATCTCTCTAGGTGCCTTCACCCCTACCCTTTATCTTATTATAGCTTTCTACACATAAAGACACTTTTTGGTGAGTAGCATAGAGATTATTTTAGGCTTCCTTTCAAAATGAGAAAATGCAATTATTTCCTCACAGCCAGTAGTGCAATTAAAATAAATTATGAATTCATCTATTAATCTATGTTACTGACTATTTCCAATCTGTCATGAAGGGATATAAAAATGAGAACAAGTTTCCTTTTTAGAGAAGCTCTTGATTTTTAATAGAACAAGCCCATAGTAGTGAATTCAATCCAGAGTCACACTGTCATAATAAGATGAGAATATATAAATAAGACATCAAAAGAGAAAACACACATGCTTGAGAATATAAAGAAAGATATTTCATCAGAGTTATATTTGTATTAATAATTTAAGGATTAGTGGAAACTATCAGATGAGAGAACAAATGGTATTAGTGACCATGAAAGACGTATTCATGAAAGTTAAGCAATGTCCACTTTGTGAAGGCTAAGTGATTTAGAACACTGGTTTAAAGGAGTAGAAAGAGAAAATTAAATGGAAAAACACCAAGGGGATGAAACCTATAAAAGACTAAGACAAATATCTGGGAATCTGGCTTAATTCACCTTTGTCCAATAGGAATTTCTTCATTGATTGATATGATTTAGATCCATTTATTCTTTTACTTTTTCTACTATAGCAGACACTAGTAACTTATAGTTGCTGAGCTGCAAATTGTAACTAGTAAGATTGAGTTATTTTATCTTAGTATGCTTAATTTAAATGTAGATTTAAATAACAGTATGTGGTTGGAGCCACTGCTTTAGAATGCAGATATGAATAATGGAAACTTATAATTAGTGGGATAGAGTAACTGGATTAAAAATTGAAGCAAAAGTACACAGATTGTAACGGTTTCATTGGATTATAGTACATTTAAAATAGACTTTCTTAATAATCACCACATATTAACTTGGATTTCTGTTCATCTGTATCAATATAACAGTTGCAACTGTCTTTGAACTAATGTAAGAATGCTTTTCTATGGGGTTAATTTGGTTAATTATATGATAAAGAATAGAAGTATTCATCTATCTCCTTTTCATTGTACCTAAATTTGTAGCAAAAGATTATTATTGGCGAGAAATGATTTCCACCATGCTAAGAAATATCTGTAATGAAGAAACTTTTGCCACTAATATTCAGATCTTCCCAAATAATTTTAACGGCTTTATTGAAGGCACAGAATTTGTATTTGAGTGATAAAAAAGGTAAAGTCTAATTAGAATATAGATTGAATTATCAGATATGTCAGCCTGTGGCTACACTCAAGATTGGCTTTCTCTTTTCTTTCCTCAGAAGATTTCAAAGGGATTGAGGTTATATTTTTTCCCTTTGACTTATTTGACTGACTTTTTCATTGGCAGGTATACCAAAGAGCACCTTTCTTTTGGGAAGACAGGAAATGACTGAAATCAGAACTAAAACAGGAAATTCCTAAAATAAGCCCTGGGGACCAAAGAAAAGCCATTGAGAAAAGAATTTTGGTAATTTGAAAAATTATTTAAAAGTAAAACCATGGTGAATTCATTTTGAGCTATTCCACTTGCTCTTTGTAAAGCATATTTGTTTTCTGTTGCTACATAACAAAATATTAGAATGTTTGTTTACAATATGTTTATTTTCCTACAGTTTCTGTAAGTTGGAAGTTGAAGTGTATTGCAGTTTAATTACAATTATGGGCTCAAAAAAATCAAAGCTTAAATATTGGCTAGGCTGCGTTCTTAATTGGAGGTAGGGTCTTCTAACTTTTACCAACAACTTAAATTGTTGGCAGAATTCAGTTCCTTGTGGTTGTAGGACCAAGTCTCTTAACTTCTACGGGGGCCTTTAGTTCCTGCTTTGTGGTCCTCTTCATAAACACAGTGGTTTTCTTCTCCAAAGACCCACAGAGGAGATGACTGCCTGATGCTGTTTTGCGTAGTTGACTTTTACCAACTACTCTTCCTAACTCAGGACCACTTAGAATAATTCCCCTGTGGTTAACTTGGAGTCAACTGATCCAACATTTAATTCAGTCCAAGGTATCTCTTCAGTTTTACGATGTGAGAGTCACACTTACAAATCTGTTGATGCTCGGGAAGCTTTCCACAGCGCATGTGTTATGGGAGATAGTTAGGGACATGTCAAGGTATCTTGTCTATTGCACATGCCCTGGCGCTCTACTTGTATATTTATTCTGATGTTTTATTTTTTTCTCAAGTGCCTTAAGATTCTTTCATTAAAGACAGGGTAATTTTATAGCAATAGTACCCTTCGCATTCTATAATAGAATTTCGCAGAAGAAAAGATGCCCTCTCTCTTTCTCAATCTTTCATTTTTCTATATAATTATTCAGTTCATTATTTTAATGACTTACCCATAAGAATTCTTCTCTACATTTATTCATGTGAATTTTACATATGATCTTTGTAGTATAGATATATAAATCTTTGAATGTAGGGAGATGGTAAAGGTGATTTGTTGTACAAACAAGACAAAAGTGACTTTTGAAATGAATAGGGAGTTCCTGATGCATAAGGAAACAGAGAACTATGATGAGACTGATGGACTGAGATATTAAAGTAAGAAATAAACCACTGACATGGATAGAGAAAAAGGAAAATGTGAATGTGTATAAAATAAAGACAGATCACTTCCAGCAAAAATACGTTTTAGAGTTTGATTGGAACTCTTGAGAACATAATAAATTCTCCAAGTTCTATTCAAGTCTTTTCTCCCCACTCTACTGATTTATAATAGAACATGCAAATTTAGTTTATGAAAAAATCTTAGAAAATTGCTTATTGATCAATGTGATTTTTTCCTGTTTTTTGGGTCACACCCAGTGCTATCAGGTTTTTTTATTTCTGACTCTGCATTCAGAAATTACTCCTGGCAATGCCTGGGGAACTATATAGGATGCCAGAGATCAAACCCAGGTTGGTCACGATGAACACCCTACATGCTGTGCTACCATTTTGATCCCTCAACCAGTAATTTTTTTTTCTCCTTAAATTTTTATTAGTGAAACACCATGAGGTACAGTTGTAGACTTACAAATTTTTGTGCTTGGGTTTCAGTTACACAATGATCGAATACCCATCCCTCCACCAGTGCCCATTCTCCACCACCACCAGTCCCAGTATCCCTCCCATTCCCTTCCCCCCATCCCCCATCCCACCCTACCACTGTGACAGGGCATTCCCTTTTGTTATTTCTCTCCTTTTGAGTGCTGTGGTTTGCAAAAGAGATATTGAGTGGCAATCTTGTTTGGACTATAGTCTACTCTCATTACGCATTTCCCATCCTGAGAGGAACCTCCCAACACCCTTTATTTGGTGCTCCCTTCTCTATCTGAGCTGCCTTTTCCCCTAGCGTGTGCAGTTGTGCTCAAAGCCATGGAGTAATCCGCCTTCAAACAGTAATTTTCTTAAGGTATACAATACATTTCAATATATTTCAGAGAAGAAAAGTATGTGAAAGATGCCAATGTATACGATGAATAATGCGTGTGTTTTATAACTTAAAATGTGTATTTGATAAGACAAAATGTTTTAAAATCATTTTATGATTATTTTATCCTAGCCTGTAGCACCTATGAAGATCTCCTCTATAATAACTGCCTTACAGAACATGGCTGATTCGAGTTACCTATTCAGGAGCCACACAAATAAATGAACAAAGAATGATTGCCTGAAATGCACAGCACTACAGACTGAAAGAACTGTATAGTTATAAGTTTTTTTAGCTTCCAGAAATCTGGGGAATAAATATATTGAATATGTATATTAAAAATGTGGAATAATAGGAGGACAAAATTTTGTAACTCTAAATTTATTTTTTACGCATGTTAAATTTTTCTCAGGAAATATTAAACTCTTCATCAATCTATTTATTGATCAGTCAATCTATCTACTATATCCTCAGTAGAAATACTTAAGCATAAGTCACTAAATTAACATGTGAGGAGTTGGAGTGATAGTACTGCAGGTAGGGCACTTGTCTTACATATGGTCATCCTGATTTTAATCCAAAACATCTCATATGGTCTTCTGAAACCTGCCAATAGTGATGCCTGAGTTCAGACCCAGAGTAAGCCTTGACCATAGCCAAGTGTAACCCAAACACCCAATACATGAATAAACTAATCATGTGATTTAAGGTTTCCACCATGGGTTGGATATCGTTTGGCACATAAAGCCACAGTGTGGGTCATTCACAATAACTTTACATTATGAAGCAAAGTAGTAGGTAGGAGATAATGTTTTATTGATTCTGCCTAAGGATCCACAGTCCCTTATTTCTCTTGGCTTTATGATTTTGAGGAAGTTCCATACAGTTGGTGGAACAAAAGAAAACTTAGAACTGGCTTACAAATAATTCTGTACAATTTGTAGATACTCATCATAAGTCATCAGCTTTATAATTAAAGACCCCTTGGAGCATCCATAGAAGACAGTTGTAAAGGACAATTATTCTGTTGGGCAGCACTTTACACTGTACACATGATATATAATATTTTTGTGGAGGAACATATAATAAATTATGTCTATGCCTATTCATGGACACTGATGATTAGACTGAACTTCAGGGATTTGAAATAAATATGATTAAAAAATAAATAGTGAGAAAGATTAAGAGCTATATATGTATTAATAAATTAACTAGTAAGGGCCTTGTATTATGGTAATAGTCTTCAAAGAGAAACCTCAATAAAGCAAGTCTTTAATAATGTCATGGATGGGAGGATCTAAACACTAATTCAGCTCTTTCCTTAACTAATCTTGGGAGTCCAGTGGGCTCACGCAAAAAGGAATCATTCTGGACTCAAAAACATGGACTCATTAGGATAGCTGATCTTATAGTCACCAATGCCTTTCTAATCTTAGCAACTAAGACCAACATTTGGCTTTTAATAGGGTAAATTTCTTGGAGTTATCAGGACCAAACTGATATGAAATCATAGACTTACAGAATACTTTATCCTCCATCATTGTGTTCTACATAGCAGAATTTTATAAAATAGATGGGGCTGGAACAATAGTATAGAGGGTAGAATGTTTGCCTTGCATTTCACAGACAAGGGTTCAATCCCTGGCATCCCATATTGTCTCCGAAGCAATGCCAGGAGTAATTCCTAGTGCAGAGCCAGGAGTAACTCCTGAGTTTTGCTGGATGTGATCCAAAGAGCCAAAAAATAAAAAAAAATAAAAAAGATTCACACTTTAAAACAAAACAGGTATTGCTCCCTTCCACCTTTTCCCCCCCTGGACAGCAAGATGACGGCTGCCTTGGAGCTTTTTGGAAGCCAGGTATGAACCAGTGGTGATGGGGCAACTGAAACCTCATGGGAAGGGGGGCATTCCCGGCTCGTCCTTCACACCCTACTAAGGTCACAAGTTATCCTCCATGAACGGCTTTCTGGCACAGCTGTGGCTCCAGAAGCACAAGGACTTAATGCAGAGCCCGGCAGCTTGAGACAGAAAAGTGAATGGACTATGGGTTAATCCCGGCACCATGACTGCCCAGGAGGGAAAGGGTGTTGCTCCCTTCTGCCTTTTTCCCTCTGGACAGCAAGATGGCGGCCGCCTCGCAGCTTTTTGGAAAGCCAGGTATGAGCTGGTTGTGACAGGGCAACTGAAACCTCATGGGAAGGGGGGTGTTCCCAGCTTGTCCTTCACACCTACCGAGATCATGAGTTGCCCCCCACAAGCGGCTCTCTGGCACAGCCATGGCTCCATAGAATTCTGAGGTAACTGATGAATGCAAAGTTAACAAGGAATGTGATATATAAACATAGTATATATAATACTGCCTACTGGAATATGGAGGATCTGGGTGGAGGATGCTCAGCCCGGATCCGAGCAGGCCTGGACATCTCAGCCCTGGTACCTGCATGTCTTTGTTCCTCTGCCAGTACCTTCATGCATGTGGAAAGTGGTCTCAGCATGGTGGTGGCTGGTTCTGGAGGTCACACCCACCAACTGGCCCCCTGGCGCCATGTAATCCCATCAACGGCCAAGATCCAGAGACTATAAAACCAAGCTCCCAGAAGAGAACAGTGCAGAGTCTCCTGCCCCTTCGACTGGCTGTCCTTGCTAGGGCCCCTTGGAGGGGAGTGGGTTGAGTTTCCCTCTCCGCCCTGACCAGGGCTCCGGCAGCTGAAGACCTCCAGAACCATCCACCACCATGCTGAGACCACTCTCCACACTTATGAAGGTACCGGCAGAAACCTTCACCCAGAGACTATAAAATCCAGCTCCTGGAAGCGCACAGCTGCATTCGGTGCCATGCGAGATCTTATTATCTCATTCTTACTTAGGACAAACTGGCAGGCTACCGAATGTAACCTGCCCACATGGCGGAGTCTGGCAAACTCCCCATGGCATACCCAATATGCCAAATACAAGTAACAATGATGGGTCTCATTCTCCTAACCCTGAAAGAGCCTTGAATATGGCACTTTTTAAAAAATCTCAGGGCTTGGACGAAGGAGACGTTACTGGAGCCTGCTCGAGACAATCCACGAACAACAGGATAGTCGTGATCATGATAAAATACTGCACTATCCACTGCACTGTCCTCCCATTGTTCATCGATTTGCTTGAGCGGGCACCAGTAACATCTTACAACAAATTGTGAGACTTGTTGTTACTGTTTTTGGTATATCAAATACGTCATTGGTACTTTTCCAAGCTTAGTCGGGTGAGCGTGATACTCTCAGTAGTTTGCCGGGCTCTCCAAGAGGGGCAGAAGAATAAAACCAGGTCCGCCGAGTGCAAGGCAAATGCCCTACTCACTGTGCTATCGCTCCTGCACACATAATAGATTATACATATTTTTATAGAGAGAGATATTGGATGGCCTTGACTGTTTCTGCTTACTAATTGGTTACTCCTTAAGTAAATGAGAATTATTTGAGGAATGACCAATCAGATGACCTATGAGGGCTTGTAAGATGACAACTCTTGAAAATACAGAAAAGCATATTATTGATTGTGTTACACAGAAATCTATATTTAGGGCGGGAACAATAGTACAGTGAGTAGGGTGCTTTTTTTTGCATAACTGAGGTTTGATCTCAGACATCCCATATGGTCCCCTGAGCACCATAAGGAGTGATCCCTGAACTTTGAGTCAGGAGTAATCCCTGAGCAACACCAAGAGTGGCCTAAAACCAAAAAAAAGAATTCTATATATAGTTATATATAGTTCTTACGTGTGTAGAGGATATCTGTGGATAAATATTTAAGCAATGAGTAAAAATATTCTTTTTCTAATGAAAGCTGCGCAGGAGAGGAAAATTAAAGTTTTTCTTATCATATATGCATTATTATATATTATGATATAATAAGTCTATTGTAATAATTTATTCATTTTGTTTTTATTAATGTATCATTCTGGTAATATAATATTATTTGCACAATGAGAAAAATAAATTTATTATAAAAAAGCAAAAATAATATATTTTACATTTAATCTTTTTCTTTTATAAATTTAGAACAACCTTATATATTTTTATAAAGGCATATTCAACAGTTCTCAAGGACCACGAATTTATTTCTGCTGGTGCTGTAGTAGGGTAGCAGAAAATGTGTGGCATTAGAAATGGAACTCAGGGCATCGCACATGTAGGCAGTTGAGCTATTTCTCTGGTCCATAGAATGAACTTTGTATAGTTTTTTTTTTCCTTTTTGGGTCACACCTGGTGATGTACAGGGGTTACTCCTGGCTTTGCACTCAGGAATTACTCCTGGTGGTGCTCAGGTGACCATATGGGATGCTGGGAATCGAACCCATGCAAGGCAAACACCCTACTCACTGTGCTATCGCTCCAGCCCTAGACCTCTGGAAAATATTTGTTTATGGAGATATTTTGTTCTGGTTACTATTCTAAAAGCACAGAAAAATGTGTCTATTTTTCTTAATCATATAGTATTTAATCAGGCTACTCTTTCATAAATAGAAGTACATAAATAGAAGTATCAGTTAGTCTAATTTATTTTCGTTATTCTAGGAAATGATAGTGACCACATCATGAATTTTCAGTCACAGTGATTAGGTTTTACAACAAGAACATTAAAATGTATAGTGCAAAGTGTCCTGAAGTGATCCTGGTACTCTAAATGTGGTCTTTGTGGTGTTCACATATGAAGAAACTCTTTAGTTCCACAACTGGTGAGTGGCCATTTGATTTTCTTACAAATACTTCTGTATCCTTGAAATCTTATTTCAAAATAAATGATTCGTATTTTTAGGAAACACCTTGTCTATATATATATAATTTGTGTTTTTTTCAAACTAATCAAATTTGAATGAGCTATTGGAAGATAAATAATTTTTTACTGAATATAGCTATTACAAGTATTCAAGATATTCAGAAAAATTATTTTTATGTCTTTGCAATCAAAAATATTGGCAGTATATTTAAAATATATTTATAGAAGTTTGAAAATTTTTCATGTGCAATTATCATCCTTAAGCTATTGGCATTGTTTCATGAAGTCATTCTATTATATTTACCTTTCATATCAGAATCCTGTCCTGTCCTGTCCTCCCGTTGTTCATCGATTTTCTCGAGCGGGCCCAGTAATGTCTCCATCGTGAGACTTTGTTGTTACTGTGTTTGACATATCAAATACGTCACGGGTAGCTTGCCAGGCTTTGCTGAGCCAGTGAGATACTCTCGATAGCTTGCCAGGCTCTCTGAGAGTGGCGGTGGAATCGAACTCGGGTTGGCCATGTTGGCTGCATGCAAGGCAAATGCCTACCCACTGTGCTATTGCTTCAGCCCCATATCAGAATATATTCAGCGTAAGAAAACATTTTTTCAGATAATTTGGTCATAGAAATAGTTTCTTCTTCAGTTTCTATCTACTCTCTTCATTTTCCTAGAGAATCCTCACAGTTCTATACTCAATACATAAGCATGCTTTCAATTTTTAGATTATTTACTGGATTTTTTCATATGGAGGACTCAATAATATTTACAATAGTAAACATTGATGAATCTGAGAGTTTATGGGATTGATAAGGTAAATGTTTCCTAACCTTTATGAAACATAATATACTTAACGTGTATATCTACAGTGACCTGTGGTTGTTGTACTATAAGTTATAGCAGCTGATAAATTTTAAATGGCTTATTGTCTTCATAATGACAACAACAAAAGCGACCATCATCACCTATCAAGAACAGCAATGTGCTACTGAAATGTTGTCAATTATTATCCTGAAGCACATTTTTAAGATTGACTGTTTTTGTAGATACAGTTCAGTTGTATATTTATGTGAGTTACTCTTCATTTTTTAACAACTAAACTTCACCTGTTTGAAAATGGAACTCCCATTTTCACCATTGGAATATCAAACGTAATCTGGAGAGACTCCTTTAGAAATAAGACACTTCTGATATGCAAACACAATTTTCCCTGAGGAAATCTGCTTAAATACCATGATACCATCATTGGGCCATTCAAATTTAATATTACTTTCTCAGTCTAAGTGTGAGGTTCTGAAGACTTATAGCCATAGTCACCATTCCTGATTCTTGTAGTTAAGTCAATTGTATGACCTTCTGTAAGAACTTATGGTCAGAGTCTGTTCAATCTAAAGAACCCCCCCCCCCCCCCCAATGTTCTTGAACTCTGCTCTCACCTTGAACTTACACGCTCTCACCTTTACCTGCTGTTCAGAGTGCTAGTGGATTTGGGACAAATTCTTAAACTCAATACATGGAAACACCTCTCAGCTATTCCTAATTTTTTCCCAGGTGTATCTTAAAATCATCCAAGGAGATATAATTGTCCTTCATTAGATATTTGCAATCTTAAGGAAATTTTTATTCTAATCTTTCTTCCCAGTTAATAAGAAGCCGAAAGTAGGATTCTGATTCTCAAGAATACAAAGAGCACCTCAATCTTTTTTTCCAATGGAAACAAAGACATAATTTTAATAATCCAAATAGGCATAATCTTCTTTTTTTTTATTAGTGAAACACCATGAGGTAGTTGTAGATTTACAATTTTTTGTGCTTGGCTTTGATTATACAATGATCAGATACCCATCCCTCCACCAGTGCCCATTTTCCACCATCATGGATAATATCCCCCCCACCCCCATCCCCCCAACCCCCCCTGCCTCTGTGGCAGGGCAATCCCCTGTGTTCTCTCTCTCCTTTTGGGTGTTGTGGTCTGCAAAAGAGGCATTGAGTGGCAAACATGTTCAGTCCATAGTCCACTTTCGACATGCATCTCCCCTCCTGGGAGGGTCCTCCAAACACCCTTTATTTGGTGTTCCCTTCTCTGTCTTAGCTGCCCTTTCCTCTAGAATGCCCGACTGGCCACTAAGCTATGGAGTAATCCTCCTGGTGCTGATCTCAGCTATTCTTGGGTATTAATCTCATATTTTGTTACTTTATATCCCCCAGATGAATTCAATCTTTCTATGTCTATCCCTCTCTTTCTGACTCATTTCGCTTAGCATGATACTTTCCATGTTGTACCACTTGTATGTAAATTTCATGACTTCATCTTTTCTAACAGCTACATAGTACTCCATTGTGTAGATGTACCAAAGTTTCTTTAACCAGTCATCTGTTCTTGGGCATTCAGGTTTCTTCCAGTTTCTGGCTATTGTAAAGAGTGCTGCAATGAACAAACAAGTGCAGATGTCACTTCGACTATACATTTTTGCCTCTCTGGGATATATTTCCAGGAGTGGTATTGCTGGGTCAAATGGGAAGAGCACTTAAATCTTAACTATTTCCCTCAGATATTCTCAAACACCTTGTTGAGAATTCTATCTCTGTGTGTTCAATATTTATTCCCTGCGTAGGAGGGAAACTATTCTTTGATTCGTGTTCTTCAATCCTCTTTCTCTTTAATGCTTGACTTAGATCCTATTCAATCCTCCAGGCTCTACTTCTTGTTCCTTATTATAATTCAAAAACACAATCTGAAAACTACCCCCATAATAAATGCTTTGGATCATATATATGTTAGTTCTTTGGTTTTAGACAATTGCATTGTTATGAATTTCAAAATCTATCTAGCTTCTACTTGAGTTTTTGCTCTAAAGTTCTATCTGAACATTCTATTCAGTATCCAAGACTTTATAATAGTACAGAGAATGATGAGGATAATATAATGGGAGTTAGCAAATGTTTGATATCAAACTATTATTCTATACCTACTCATATACCTTATTTATTTAAACTTATGAAGTCTCACAATAATGCATTTCTGTAGAATAGAATAGATATATATTTAACACATTTTTAACAGAAAAAATGAGATATTAAGGCATATTTCCCCCAAATTTTAATAGATGGCAAAAAAGAGGGTTTAATCTAAGTCCTTAAATTTTCTTTTCCTTTTTTTGTCCAGTAATATGTCACAGTAGCCTCTGCTATTCTCCAACCTACTATCTATTCATTTTTGCTTTTGTAGTCCTAAGTCCCTGAGAATAAATTTCTCTAAGTTATTTTTATGAACGCTGTATATTTGTTATTACAAATGAAAGGTATAGAATGGTATAGCAGGTGGAATGAAAATATATCTTCAGGTTTTTAAATTTATGTACAAAATATCCAATATAACTTTCTATGTTTTGTCCATTTTTACTATAACTCTTCTCTCCTACTAACTCAACCTAAGTCCTTATTTGTAATATATTTTTTTGCAATTTGTATGTGTATGTATTTAAAGAAGCAGAAGGCTAACAATATGAAAGATCATACTGAATTTAACGTTTTGTTGTCTAGTCACTGCATGCCATTAAATACACATACTAGAGAAATAGGTGAGTGTTATATACACGTTGTATTGCTTCTTGTATGAAGCGTATCTGATTCTATATGCTGTAAAAAGTTACTGGAAATTACAAAGAGAGGCAAAATGATGTGGTACCATATAAAAATAGTAAGTTAAGCTGTTAAAAAGAGGTCAAATTGAAAAATTATGGTGGTAGGAGGAGGGAGACAAGGACTAGGAAAAGAAGAGGAGTCTTTTACAGTAACATAGGCAAGAGATATTTCTCATCTCTACTTGGACAATGAGAAAGACAAAGAAAATCAAGTGACCCTGTTATGATATATGTTGGAGACAGAGTTGAAGAGACTTCGTGTGTTCAAATTACGGAGGTGTAAGAGAGTCAGTAACTCACTGTAATTCTCTCATGTGGCTAAGTGCATCTAAGTTAGCTTCTCTGCTAATTTAATATGAAACCAGCAAAAATGAGATAGCACCTCTATGTGAAAACAATAGTTGATTCCATCCACCATAACATTTTTTTGTTATTCAATATCACTTTATTTTATTTATTTTTATGCTTTAAAAATATTTTGATTAAATGTTGGCAAGTTAAAACAGAAGTTAACACATTATTTTTATTATCATTAATATTAGTATTGATTTAAGACCTTTGGGATTTGACTTTCCTTTTGTTCCTCATCCAAGAAGGTTTATTTTTGTTCATCTTCTTGGTCTGGTATAAAATCTATCTTTTGAGATTGGCATTCCCCAGTGACTAAGTGGTGAATTATGCTGTCTGGAAAGTTATTGTGAGTTCCACTGTGGTTTTGGTTCAGTAGATTTTTATGTATTTTTACAAATTTTGTACATACACCCAGAGGCTTTTGGCATTGGCTGCATTTTGAAATTCAAGAAAATAAATATGAGTCATTTAAATGCCTCCAATTCTACATTCAGCATTTTAAATATATTGAAATATGTATATGAGGAGTTTTCTAAAACTTGGAACAGATTAATTTGGCAAAGATTTTTTAACTAGTAATATAGAAAGGAGATTTCTTTACAGCTCATTTGATTATATGTTTTTTAGGTCACAAGAGATATAGTCTGAATCTGAGCTCTGGAGTACAGAGGAAGTGTACTTAATATTCTGATTATTTGTTTTGCATTTAAAATACCAAAATAAGACCAATGCTAACTGATTTAACAAATTCCTGGAAAAACCCTCCAGTATATGTTCAACTTCAATTCTAGTCAGCAATACAGTGAAAAGTGTAAAGGTTTATTTAGGAATGAAGAAAATACATTTTCAAAGTAATGCTAGCTATTTCAAGCACTGCACTGTAGCACTGTCCTCCCGTTGTCCATCGATTTGCTCCAGCAGGCCCAGTAATGTCTCCATTGTGAGACTTGTTGCTACTGTGTTTGGCATATCGAATATGTCACAGGTAGCTTGCCAGGCTTTGCCGTGCTGGTGAAATACTCTTGGTAGCTTGCTGAGCTTTTCGAGAGGGGCGGAGGAATCGAACCTGGCTGGGCTGGCAGCTTGCAAGGCAAACGCCCTACCACTGTGCTATCACTTCAAGAACATAAAACATATATTTACTAATATTTTTTCTTATTATTTGTCAAACCTACAACTTATTACTAAAAAATAAAGTTAAATGGCATATTCTAGAGAAAGTTCAGTCTGTAGTGAAATAAAATTCTGCAATTATCATGTGCATAAAAGCCCAAAGGGTCTGTTAAACACATAAGTAAATTAATATTAACCAAAGAAATCTTATAATTATTAAAGGTAACAAATTAATAAGACATGGCCTTTGTAACATGTCTTGGAACTTGACTCTGACCTTGCAAATGTGAGCGTTTAATCAGGAAATTACAATGCACAAAGATTTATGGCAGTATTTAAAATAAAGGGTTATTATTTTGTGCATAATCACAGTGAGACTGTAAAAATAAAATTCTGGAGGCTTCAGTAATGACTCAAGTAATATAATTCTAGATATTATTGTTATGTTCAGCTTCAACAGATCCTCATCTTAACCATTGATACTGTCTACTAAGGGAAGTCAGTATGTCTTGTCTGCTACCACCTCAAAATGTGGTCAAGAATCTTATATTTTTCTCAGTAATCCCTGGAGATCTTTGGATGAAAAGACCCATAAAAATCAAGAAATGTTTTTCTAGGTGAGGGTTTCCAAAATTGGTCCTTTTGAGGGAGCCACCCACTTGGATATTGAATACTCTCCCTGTGTAATGTGGAAAAAGTGGTTGGTGAAAATGTACTCTTTTAGCATCACCCAAAAAACAGACGTCTGTATTGTTTAGAAAGCAGAACACGCCCATTGGGGATGGCTTCATTTTTTTTTTCAAAGTGAATGAAAACATCCCAAGTTGAACTGATGAAATACAGGATAAGTGCACACAGACTACACCCTTCCTCTTGCAGTCACAAGGAGCTATGGTCTGCCAGTTCTCCCCATCGCTCCCTCCCTCTCTACAGAAGGGCCCCGTTGGCTCACCAAACCATGTCCGCATCTGAGCTACACTAATCAGGTCTTTGTTGAGTCACCAGCAGAAAAATCCCACAGACTGGTTGCCTTCCTCTTTGTGGTCCAGGACAGTGATTCTTAAAAGAAAATCTTTTCCCTGTCATCCCCCCCCCCACCCTTGTTTCATCAACATCACTTTTTCTCTCCTTTTCTTACTCTCATTTCTTCCATTCTGAATGATTGTCCCTTTCTTAACCCATCCTTTTCTAGTCTCCAGGGCTATTTTTAAAACGATGCTTGCTCACCAGATGCAATTCTCCAAGGGCTCATTTGGAAAAAATAACAGTCTTTTCTGTCCCTCCAGCTGCCAAAAGTCATCATGAGTCATGTTTTTGATTCAATTGACAGCAACACTTAATATAAATAGTTGGCCTTTGCCAGGGTCTCCTCTTTGCTGCTATTCCATCTTGTTGATTTCAACTGACAGACAGGTTGCGGCATTTGACCAGTGTAGTCTATTTGGTCATAGCATCCTTTGTATTTTTCCTGTCTCTTGTTACAACTGGCTGAAATAATCAGGTCAAGTGGGTGATAAGCAAATAACTGACTTCCACTGAGTATTCTAGCTCCAGAGCATCTTGTTTAAAACATCCTTGCAATGTTTCTGCTACAAATTAAGTAATCTAAATTGTTCTAAGTAATATTAGCAGCTTATATCTGACTATTCCTCAACAGTGTTACTAATATCATTCAATGTTAGTTATTTTGGAATCTTGGGAAGAAATTTGTTTCAAATAGACATCACATTTGGTTTCCTATTATATTCACTATTTACTCTTGTCAAGGTTCTTTAAAGTTGGAAGAACATTCATAAAAATATGACTCATTAAAATAATGAATAAGCGTGGCAACATTTATTTAAATAATTGGTGAGATTCATTGGTCAGGGTTCAACCAGATATGCAGAATTAACACGATAAACACAACTCCTTTCAAACATATATTTATTTATTTATAATGAGGAACGGAATCATAGCTTGTGGAGGTGTTAATGAAATTGAAATCAAGTATCAAAGTGAAGAAGAGATGATCTCATGCAAGTTGGCACCCACAGGTATGCCTGGAATTTGCTGTCCATAGGAAGCTGGGAAGGAATAATTAGGAGCAAGGTAAACCTAATAGAACCGAAACTCTGTCCTCAGAGAAAGCTTAGAGACTCTTTAAGGCATTCCAACAGAATAAGGCAAGTCTAACCCAATTAAGTGCTCCTCATTTAAAGAAAATTGATTCGAGACTTTATTTAATCAGCAAAATTCCTTTACAGTGGAAGGTAGGTTAGTGCCAGGACCAGCAGAGAGCATATGCATATGCTACAAAATGGCTTCATTTTTTTCTGTCCTCTGGTTCTCAAAAAGAATATCTCCTATAGGTTACCTTATCTGGTAGCACAAGGGAAAGACAGTTTGGAGACTGTCACTCACCCAAGTCAAGTTTACACAATACAAACCATCTGATATTTACAAACACCACCTGTCTGGCATATTCTCCTAATAGTAACATTATCCCATCATCCCATGTCCTAACCCCCAAAGGTGAAATTAATAGAAGCTTGGCCTGTTGGGGGATGATTAGATCCTGAAGAGACCCTTCACAAATGAGATTAGTGCTTCATGAAGGGGCTAGAGAAATTCCTAAACCCCTTATTCTAAGTGAGGGCACAATGAGAAACAAAACTGTTTAGATTCAATAAAGTAATAAAACCGTAACCCTGTGTGATCATTATAAGAAGACAAATAAATTAAAAATCTTTCATACATAAATCTCCAAATTAAGATATAACTTCATAGATTCTGATAAATAGTTGACAATAAAAAGTAACTTAAATGAGATCACATAGTTCTAGGTCAGAGTTTCCCAACTTACTTAACTGCAGACTGCTTTACATAAAAGTAAATTTCTCATCTTCTAGAAATCTAACTTTATTAGGCTAACAAACAGAAGCACCCCTATTTGCATCAGAGTTGACCACAATATTCGTGGATTATTTCAGTATCCTCCTAACCCTGACCTTAGAAATGCAAAAAAAAAAAAAAAAAACCAAAGCAAAACATAACAAACCAATACAGGCAGTATTGCCCAGAGACAAACATTTACTAGAATAAATGATTTAATAATTTTTTCTGGGACTTCAAGCCTGACTGAAAGAGCTGTAAGATTCCTTTTAGTATAGTTTTAAATGTATATAGTTTTTATTTATGCATTCAAAAATTTTTATCTTTTATTTTATAATGATAATATTTTAGAGTTTAGATTTTCTAAAACACCGTATTTCAACTGCTTAATCAAAAATTGGTATCGATTCATTTGACTTAACTACAGTTTCTTCATAGACTCATTTTTATAGTCATTGCTCTGAATGTATGAAAGTTGATACCCCATGGCTGGAGCTATAGTACAGTGGGTAGGGTGTTTCCCTTGCACGTGACTGACCCAGGTTCGATCCCCAGCATTATCCCATCATCCCATATGGTCCCCTGAGCACTGCCAGGAGTAGTTCCTGAGTAGAGTCCCCTGAGAAGAGCCAGGAGTAACCTCTGTGCATCACCAGGTGTGATCCCAAAAAAGAGAAAGTTGACACTCCACTAGGTGTCTGATAACTGAATCTACAAGATCCATGGAATTAGAAAGAAATAAAAAAAGAAGAGAAAAAAACTTATTTTATTAAAGAACACAAGTAAATGTGACAGAGGATGGCAATGAAAGAATTAAAACAGGAAATGAGAGAATAATTATTTTTAATTATGCTGATTTACTCCCTAAAGCAAAAAGAATATAAACAGATTTGAAAATAATTGACTGACTATGAATATGGGTCACTAAGTATGAGAAAAATAGTATATTTCTTGAAAATTCCATCTCAAAGCAAAATATTACAATTTTGAATGCTCATAGGCTCATTTTTCTGCCAGAATCTATGTGGGTCATATTTATAAACCAATTATTTAGTAATTGTTTCTAAGCATATGCCTGAAGTGAATCCTGAAATGACAAAGTTTGGGAAAGATGATTTGCCTTCATTTGACTTAAAACAAATGCTTTATAATAGTCTCACTGTATAATATACTGAGATCTTTAAAAACAATCATTTACAAGACCTTCAACTCTATGACAAGGAAGACATCCTGGTTATGTTATAAATAATATGAAACTTATGTTTGAACCTACAAATACTAGTATTATGAAGAAATATATCTTGATTTATATTTGTAATACTCAAATCTCTCTTTCAATTTAGATATCTTGACAAGGTAATACAATATGTATGTAATCAACCACTAACATATTGTCCTCTGTCAGGAGGATTGCTTGCACTTCTCTTTTCAGTTATCATCAAATCAAGTGACAAGATCATTATTATGAAATCTAAAGTTTTTTTTTTTCAATTTACTCTTTGACTTAACATGGCTCCAGAAACTGCATCTCTTACTGCTGTGATTCCATTTACATAAAGGAAGTCTTGTCCCTTCATCTCTGCAACTTCATATTGAACCAAACATATTAACTTCTATGTGTTCCATATGAAAGTCAGGTCCTATGTGCATTGAAAGGAAAGTCCTAGTACTTCCTAAGTCCCCATGAGCCTCAGAACACATTTCTATGTATGATCATCCTCACAAATAATGCCTTTTACCCACTTGTCATTCTTGAAACCTATTTATCTTTTAAGAATTTAGCTTAGCGTCTCTTGCTCTCAGCTTCTGCTATACGTACTATTATACCCAGGCAGTTAGATAATTCTCTTAGAAGATACTGATACTACTTAAGGACAATTCTGTCACAGTCTTTAGCATATCTGTGATTCAGAAAGCTTTTATGCTAGTGTTTTGATTCTTGAGTAGTAATGCTTGTTCCCACAGCTAGCTCAGGATTTAATTAAGTAATAGTTGCCTATCCAAAATAAATATTTGTTGAATGCTAAATATAATTAGTTTCTCTGATCTGATGCTGACTTTGGAAAATTAAAGCTGGTAAATAATAAGCCAATTATTTGAGATGATGAACTTTATTTTTTTTATTGACTGCATGCTCTAATATTTCAGCCTGTATCTGAAGATTGCTTATTTTCTCCCACAGTTTCAGAGTTAGAAGGTCCAGGCCACTGTCACAAATTTGAATTTAAATCAGAATCCGGTGACTACTGCTCCCAATGTCAAAAAGTACAGTTTAAGAGCTGTTACTCTAGAGCAACTAAAGACTACGAAGCCCCTCAAGGAAAATGCATGCTATTTTGCCCTTTTTAAAATTTTTATTTTATACAGCTGTTCACGATGATTTGTTACATTCACTATCCCAACACCAGTCCCACCATGATTTCACCTTCTCACTACCATTATTTCCAATTTTTCCAACCACCCCTCAAGCCTGTCCTTATAACAGCTTCTGAATAATTTATTTTCTTTTGCTTGTCATAAATAACTTGCTAAAATTATCAAAAAATGTTTCCTCAGAAGAAAGTGTGAAGATTATTTTATCTCATTATGGAGCTAGTAAGCCGTCATATAAGAGATTGCTAAGATGTTGATACAGTTTAAGACTGCTGTGTTTATATTTTGTTAAGCAGGATTGGTTGACTTCTACTTCAGATATCCTTCCAGTGTGGTATACTAGTCCTGGTTTATCAGCGATGTAGTGTGAGTTTGAGATTGATGTAGAGCTCCAGGAATTCAAAAATTTTGAATGGTTAATGCAACTGGAGTTATTTTTTTACTGAATAGTGTGACTTTGGGTGCCCTGAACAAGTCAGCCTTATGCAGGGTCCAGAAGTATCTCTGCAATATTTTGATCTCTTTCGAGATTTACTTTTGAGGCTCTAGATCATGGTTGGTTAATGAGTTTATTTGGCGTTAGAAGCAGTTCTTGAGCATTTCTGCCAAGACTTGAAGAACAACAGGGAAATGGGGGGAGGTAGTCCATCTCCAACTCTGTGAGAACATGGAGATTTTAGTTATAAAACTGGAGTACTTGAGGTTTTCTAACAAATTAATTTCTGAATTAGTCAGTCCTAGCAATAGAGTCTTGCCATGAGTGTGGCTGTGATTGTGGATTGTGGAGGTTTTCAGCTGCTGGGATTCTGTTTGGGTGGGAACTGGGCTCACCCGCTCCCCAAAGTACCCCAGACAGATCAGCCTGGTGCAGGATCTGGAAGTATTTCTGGGAATATGCATATTTAATGAATATTTATCCAAGATATTTATGATAGAATTGGAAAGATAATATAAGCGTCAAGGTGTTTGACTAGCAAAAAGCCAAACCTAATTTGATTAATAACATAGTATATGGTCCCTGAGTAACTTCAGGAGTGATCCCTGAGGGCAGACCTAAGATTATGTACTGAGAACTACTGTATGTCCCCCAAACAACACCACCAAAAACCAAGAAAAGTTATTTGTACTAATTATTTATGATAAAAAGGGGAAGTTGGAGATAGCACAGGGGTCAGGAGTGAAAGAACTCAAATTTAGTCTTAGCACACATGACTCCCAGAACACTTAAGGATGACCCCCATCACAGCTAGGCCTGAGCTGCATGGCACTGCCTTGCCCTAGCATTGATTTTCAACCTGGTGACTCCATGGGATGTCCCCCACTTCCACCCCTTAAAATAACAACAAATGTCTTACTACTGAATTATTTTCTTTCTAAATTGAGAAAAATATAAGTATATGGCTCTTTTTATTTTGTTCAGTAAAAGTTAATATCTGGAGGTTTTATCACACTCATGCATGTCTCCCATTATTTTCAAGATATTTAATAAGAAACATCAAAACTTCTGATTATGTTTGTTTTACGTTAATACAGTATTACTTAATTTCGAGGGGGAGAGATGGATTACTTCTTTTTTTTCTAAGTAATCATCTATCCTCTCAAGAAAAAAGCAGCTATTCATAAATAGTGAATTTGTTATTTTATGTGGTCCCTAGATTCTTTTCAATTTCTTAGAAGGGCCCAGCTTAAGAATATTTACTTTTGAACTTTATCACAGGTGGGGAAAGCTACTAGAGCTATAGTAATCAAACCAGTGTATTAGAGTCACAATGTCCCAAGAACTAGTGGGAAGAGTCCTGTGGCTCCATTCCAAGCTACTCAGGCCACAGAACCCTGCCTAGAACTGACCCAAGAGTGACCCAGCAAACCTTTCTCTAAAACACTACAATTTTTTTTAATTTTTATTAGTGAAACACCATGAGGTACAGTTGTAGATTTACAATTTTTTTTGTTCTTGGGTTTCTATTATACAATAATCAAATACCCATCCCTCCACCAGTGCCCATTTTCAACCAACATGGATCCCAGTATCCCTCCCACACCCATCCCCCCCATCCAATCCTGCCTCTGTGGCAGGGCATTCCCTTTTATTCTCTCTCTCCTTTTGGGTGTTGTGGTCTGCAAAAGAGGCATTGAGAGGCAAACATGTTCATTCCATAGTCTATTTTCAACATGTATCTCGCTTCCTGGGAGGATCCTCCAAACACCCTATATTTGGTGCTCCCTTCACTATCTGAGCTGCCCTTTCCCCTAAAATGCCCGGCTTACCTCCAAGCTATGGAGTAATCCTCCTGGTGCTGATATCAGCTATTCTTGGGTATTAATCTCATATTTTATTACTTTATATCCCCCAGAAGAATGCAATATTTCTATGTCTATCCCTAACTTTCTGACTCATTTCACTTAGCATGATACTTTCCATGTTGTACCACTTGTATGTAAATTTCATGACTTTATCTTTTCTAACAGCTACATAGTACTCCACTGTGTAGAAATACCAAAGTTTCTTTAACCAGTCATCTGTTCTTGGGCACTCAGGTTTCTTCCAATTTCTGGCTATTGTAAAGAGTGCTGCAATGAACAAACAAGTGCAGATGTCACTTCGACTATACATTTTTGCCTCTCTGGGATATATTCCCAGGAATGATATTTCTGAGTCAAATGGGAGCTCAATTTCTAATTTTTTAAGAATTGTCCATACTGTTTTCCAGAAGGGCTGAACGAACAAGTCGGCATTCCCACCAAGAGTGAAGGAGTGTCCCTTTCACGCCACATCCGCACCAGCATTGGTTGCTTTTGTTCTTCTGAATGTGGGCCAGTCTCTGAGGTGTGAGATGGTATATCATTGTGGTTTTGATCTGCATCTCCCTATATGATTAATGATGTAGAGCATTTTCTCATGTGCTTTTTTGCCATTCGGATTTCTTCTTCTAGAAAGTTTCTGTTCATTTTTTTGCCCCATTTTTGATGGGGTTGGATGTTTTCGTCTTGTGGAGTTCAACCAGTACTTTGTATATCCTTGATATCAACCCCTTGTCAGATGTGTATTCAGCGAATATCCTTTCCCATTCTGTAGACTGTCTTTGTATTTTGGTCACTGTTTCTTTGGAGGTGCAGAAGCTTCTTAGTTTAAGATAGTCCCATTTATCTATCTCTGTTTTCACTTGCTCGGCCAGTAGCGTGGCATTTTTGAAGATACCAGTAGCTTCAATGTCACGGAGGGGTTTCACAACTTTGTCTTTAATGTACCTTATGGTTTCTGATCTGATGTTGAGGTCTTTAATCCATTTTGATCTTACTTTTGTATATGGTGTTAGGCAGAGTTCTGAGCCCATTTTTTTGCATGTAGCAGTCCAGTGATGCCAGCACAATTTGTTAAAGAGGCTTACCTTACTCCACTTCACATTTCTTGCAACTTTATCAAAGATTAGATGATCATATGATTGAGGGGAGATGTCAGTGTATTCAACCCTGTTCCATTGGTCTGCAGTTCTGCCTTTGTTCCAGTACCATGCTGTTTTAATTATTACTGCTTTGTAGTACAGTTTGAAGTTAGGGAGGTTGATTCCTCCCATTTTCTTTTTCCCAAGAATTGCTTTGAGCTATTCTTGGGGACTTATTGTTCCATATAATTTCAGGAGTGTTTGCTCCATTTCTTTGAAGAATGTCATGGGTATCCTTATAGGGATTGCATTGAATTTATAAAATGTTTTCAGTAGTATTGCCATTTTGACAATGTTAAGTCTCCTGACCCATGGGCAGGGGATACCTTTCCATTTCCTCATGTCCTCTTTTATTTCCTGAAGTAGCGTTTTGTAGTTTTCTTTGTACAGGTCCTTTACTTCCTTAGTTAAGCTGATTCCTAGGTACTTGATTTTCTGGGGCACAATTGTGAACAAGATTGTTTTTTTCATGTCGCTTTCTTCTCTCTCACTGTTTGCGTATAGGAAAGCCATGGACTTTTGGGTATTGATTTTATAGCCTGCAACTTTACTATACGAGTCTATTGTTTCTAGGAGTTTTTTGGTGGAGGTTATTGGGTTCTCTAAGTATATTATCATATCATCTGCGAATAGTGAGAGCTTGATTTCTTCCTTTCCTTCCTGAATGCCCTTAATTTCTTTTTCTTGCCTAATCGCTATTGCAAGTACTTCCAGTACTATGCTGAACAGCAGTGGAGAGAGTGGGCATCCTTGTCTCGTCCCTGATCTTAAAGGGAAGGCTCTCAGTTTTTCCCCATTGAGGATGATGCTTGCTGCAGTCTTGTGGTAGATGGCTTTAACTATGTTAAGGAAAGTCCTCTCTATACCCATTTTGGCTAGGGTTTTCATCATAAAGGGGTGCTGGATCTTGTCAAATGCTTTCTCTGTATCTATTGATATGATCATGTGCTTTTTTTCTTTTCTTTTGTTGATATGATGGATTATGTTGATTGATTTCCAAACGTTAAACCATCCTTGCATCCCTGGGATGAATCCTACTTGGTCATAGTGTATGATCTTTTTGATAAGTAGTTGTATTCTATTTGCTAGTAGTTTGTTGAGGATCTTTGCATCTGTGTTCATCAGGGATATCGGCCTGCAATTCTCTTTCTTTGTGGTATCTCTGTCTGCTTTTGATATCACTGTGATGTTTGCTTCGTAGAAACTGTTCGGAAGTGTTTTTGATATTTCAATTTCATGGAAAAGCTTAAAGAGGAGTGGGAGTAAGTCCTTTTTAAAGATTTGGAAGAATTCACTAGTGAATCCATCCGGACCAGGACTTTTGTGCTTGGGGAGACTTTTTATTACCATTTCAATTTCCTTGATGGTGATAGGTCTGTTCAGATATTCCAGGTCTTCTTGGTTCAGCCTTGGGAGTCTGTAGGAGTCTAGGAATTTATCCATTTCC
Organism: Sorex fumeus; assembly: GCF_029834395.1. NCBI lineage: Eukaryota > Metazoa > Chordata > Mammalia > Eulipotyphla > Soricidae > Sorex > Sorex fumeus. The sequence continues at coordinate 66,314,046 of NW_026606059.1, forward strand.
TTGAGGTTCTGATGTTCCGTGGCATAAAGCTTCTCAAAATACTCCCTGAGTATCCTCTGAATTTCTGTGGTTTCTGTTGTAATGACCCCCTTTTCATTTCTGATTCGGTTTATTAGGGTTTTCTCTCTCCCTTTCTTTGTGAGTTTTGCTAGAGGCTTATCGATCTTGTTAATTTTCTCAAAGAACCAGCTTTTGGTTTCATTGATCTTTTGGATTGTTTTTTGGGTTTCCATCTCGTTAATCTCTGCTCTGAGTTTTATTATTTCCTTTCTCCTCTTCGGGTTGTGCTCCTTTTGTTGGTCCTTCTCCAAGCTCTTAAGCTGTGAGGTTAGGTTATTTATGTGTGTTTGCTCCTCCATCCTGAGGAATGCTTGTAGTGTTATAAACTTTCCTCTTAACACAGCTTTTGCTGTGTCCCATAAATTTTGGTAACTCGTGTCCTCATTTTCATTCGTTTCTAGGAATCTTTTGATTTCCTCTTTGATTTCCTTTCTAAGCCACTCATTGTTCAACAGCGCACTGTTTAATTTCCAGGTGTTTGATTTAGTTTTCTGTTTTTGTGTGTGATTTTCTTCTAATTTCAGTAAATTATAGTCTGAGAAGATTGTTGGTACAATCTCTGTCTTCTTAATTTTATGGAGGCATGTTTTGTGGCTCAGTATGTGGTCTATCTTGGAGAATGTTCCATGTATGCTTGAGAAGAATGTGTATTCAGCTTTTTGCGGATGAAGTGTCCTGTATATATCTACTAAGTCACTTTCTTCCATTGTTTCCCTCAGATGAAGTATTTCCTTGCTAAGCTTGAGTCTGGTTGACCTATCAAGAGGTGACAAAGTGGTGTTGAAGTCTCCCACTAGTATTGCGTTGCTATTAATGTCTTTTTCCAAATCTATGAGTAGTTGTTTTAAGTACTTTGCTGGTCTCTCATTAGGTGCATATACATTTATTATTGTAAGTTCTTCCTCTTGTACAGATACTTTGATCAATAAGAAACGGCCTTCACTGTCTCTTATGACCTTCTTCACTCTGTAATCGATGTGGTCTGATATTAGGATGGCTACCCCAGCTTTTTTATGGGAGCTGTTTGCCTGTAGGATTGTTTTCCAAACTTTAACTCTGAGTCTGTGTTTGCTTTGACTATTGAGATGTGATTCTTGCAGGCAGCAAAATGTTGGGTTCAATTTTCTAATTCATTCTGCAACTCTATGTCTTTTAATTGGTGCGTTTAGCCCATTGACATTGAGAGAGATTATTGTTATGGGATTTTGTCCCATTGTTCTGTTGAAATTTGGTGTATTTAAGGGTCTTTTCTTGCCTTAAAGTAGCCCATTTAGTTGTTCTTGTAACCATGGTTTTGAGTCTATGAAGTTCCTGAGCTGTTGTTTGTCTGTGAAACTGTGTGCTATTCCTTCTATTATGAATGAGAGTCTCGCTGGGTAAAGTATTTTTGGAGAGGCATTTATTTCATTGAGTTTTTTCACTATGTCCCACCACTGTTCTCGGGCCATGAGGTTTCATCAGAAAAATCAGCTGTGAATTTTAAGGATGCTCCTTTGTAAGAGATTTCTTCTTCGATCTTGCTGCTTTCAGAATTTTGTCTCTTTCTAAGGTTTTGATCATTTTGATCAGGATGTGTCTTGGGGTATTTTTATTTGAATTTCTTCTAGCTGGTACCCTTCAGGCCTCCTGAATGTGGTCCCATGTTTTCTTCAGCTCTGGAAACATTGTAGCAATGATGTCTTTGACAGTTTATTCTTCATCAAGGTTTTCTTCCTGTCCCTCTGGGACTCCAATAATTCTTATGTTACCCCTCTTGGCTTCATCACGATCTTCTCTTACCATCTGTTCCTGAACTGTGAAGCACTACAAAATTTTAAAGAAATAAAAAGATAATGGAGTAGAATTCTGATTGTGCACCACATGGCATTATGCGTATCAAATGTTATCAGATCTTGATAGCACTATGTTACATATAATAATTAGACCTAACGGCATGATTCATGCAGGCAAAATGGACTCAGAGAAACTTCAGGGAATCCTGAATGACCATGTTGTCAAGAAACAAGGAGTGATCCCTGAAGTTGTTAGCTTAAATAACAAATGTTAAGTGATTTGTTTTAGGACTTTGGTGGACTATTTTCCCTTGAACATGCTCCAGCTTGTCTCTGCCATGTTGAAACTTCTAGGTGGAAAGAAAGTTAAGTTACCTGATTTGGCAACCAGACTCATATTCCTATTAGAGAATATGGAAGAAACCCCAGTCCTTCGCTTTTTCCTTACAGCTGCTATGAATACCAAAGAATATCAGGACAATGAAGGACATTGACACAGTATTCTCTCCTTATCAATGATTATGCCAGATCCAGGAAGACCAAATACTAGGTACCCTAAAAGATCCCATAGAAAAGCTTTTGTCTGAAGATCACTGTTAACCAATCAAAATGTTTCAAACAAAAGGTAGAAAAATTAAACCACTCCTTATTGTAAATTTTTAAACTCTCCTATGCTTTCACATTAGTGGAACACATCTCAATATTACCCTTATGAGGTTGGAGTGATAGCACAGCAAGTAGGGCATTTGCCTTGCACACAGCTGACCAGGATTTGATTCCCAGCATCTCACATGGTCCCCTGAGCACCACCAGGAGTAATTCCTGAGTGCAGAGCCAGGAACAACTAACCCCTGAGCATTGCCAGGTTTGACCCCCCTCAAAAAAATGGCCTTTGTGTGTCCTGTTGTGGGTCTCAAATGCAATCCATATTCTCCTATAAAAGTTCAGTTACCTAAATTTTTTTTTAAAAATTGTAGTCATCTTATTCTTCAAAGAAATGGAGCAAACACTCCTGAAATTTATATGGAACAATAAGCCCCCACGAATAGCTAAAGCAATTCTTGGGAAAAAGAAAATGGGAGGAATCAACCTCCCGAAATTCAAACTGTACTACAAAGCAGTAATAATTAAAACAGCATGGTACTGGAACAAAGGCAGAACTGCAGACCAATGGAACAGGGTTGAATACACTGACATCTCCCCTCAATCATATGATCATCTAATCTTTGATAAAGCTGCAAGTAATGTGAAGTGGAGTAAGGAAAGCCTCTTTAATAAATTGTGTTGGCATCACTGGACGGCTACATGCAAAAAATAGGCTCAGAACTCTGCCTAACACCATGTACAAAAGTAAGATCAAAATGGATTAAAGACCTCAACATCAGACCAGAAACCATAAGGTACATTGAAGATAAAGTTGGCAAAACCCTCCATGACATTGAAGCTAATGGTATCTTCAAAGATGCCACGCCACTGGCCGAGCAAGTGAAAACAGAGATAGATAAATGGGACTATCTGAAACTAAGAAGCTTCTGCACCTCCAAAGAAACAGTGACCAAAATACAAAGACAGTCAACTGAATGGGAAAGGAAATTCACCGAATACACATCTGACAAGGGGTTGATATCCAGGATATACAAAATACTGGTTAAACTCCACGAGAAGAAAACATCCAACCCCATCCAAAAATGGGGCAATGAAATGAACAGAAACTTTCTCAAAGAAGAAATCCGAATGGCAAAAAAGCACATGAGAAAATGCTCTACATCATTAATCATCAGGGAGATGCAGATCAAAACCACAATGAGATACCATCTCACACCTCAGAGACTGGCCCACATTCAAAAGAACAAAAGCAACGGATGCTGGCGTGGATGTGGCGAGAAAGGGACACTCCTTCACTGTTGGTGGGAATGTCCACTGGTTCAGCCCTTCTGGACAACAGTATGGATGATTCTCAAAAAATTAGAAATTGAGCTCCCATTTGACCCAGCAATACCACTCCTGGGAATATATCCCAGAGAGGCAAAAATGTATAGTCGAAGTGACATCTGCACTTGTTTGTTCATTGCAGCACTCTTTACAATAGCCAGAAACTGGAAGAAACCTGAATGCCCAAGAACAGATGACTGGTTAAAGAAACTTTGGTACATCTACACAATGGAGTACTATGTAGCTGTTAGAAAAGATGAAGTCATGAAATTTACATACAAGTGGTACAATATGGAAAGTATCATGCTAAGCGAAATGAGTCAGAAAGAGAGGGATAGACATAGAAAGATTGCATTCATATGGGGGATGTAAAGTAACAAAGTATGAGATTAATACCCAAGAATAGCTGAGATCAGCACCAGGAGGATTACTCCATAACTTAGAGGCCAGCCGGGTATCCTAGAGGAAAGGGCTGTTCAGATAGAGAAGGGAGCACCAAATAAAGGATGTTTGGAGGATCCTCCCAGGAGGGGAGATGCATGTCGAAAGTAGACTATGGACTGAACATGTTTGCCACTCAATGCCTCTTTTGCAGACCACAACACCCAAAAGGAGAGAGAGAACACAGGGGATTGCCCTGCCACAGAGACAGGGGGGATGGGGGGATGGGGGTGGGAGGGATATTATCCATGGTGGTGGAAAATGGGCACTGGTGGAGGGATGGGTATCTGATCATTGTATAATTGAAACCAAAGCACAAAAAATTGTAAATCTACAACTTTAAAAAAAATAAAATAAAATAAAGGGAAAAAAATGGAAAAAAATTCATCAGGGAGATGCAGATCAAAACCACAATGAGATACCATCTCACACCTCAGAGACTGGCCCACATTCAAAAGAACAAAAGCAACGGATGCTGGCGTGGATGTGGCGAGAAAGGGACACTCCTTCACTATTGGTGGTAATGTCCACTGGTTCAGCCCTTCTGGAAAACAGTATGGACGATTCTCAAAAAATTAGAAATTGAGCTCCCATTTGACCCAGCAATACCACTCCTGGGAATATATCCCAGAGAGGCAAAAATGTATAGTCGAGGTGACATCTGCACTTGTTTGTTCATTGCAGCACTTTTTACAATAGCCAGAAACTGGAAGAAACCTGAATGCCCAAGAACAGATGACTGGCTAAAGAAACTTTGGTACATCTACACAATGGAGTACTATGTAGCTGTTAGAAAAGATGAAGTCATGAAATTTACATACAAGTGGTACAATATGGAAAGTATCATGCTAAACGAAATGAGTCAGAAAGAGAGGGATAGACATAGAAAGATTGCATTCATATGGGGGATGTAAAGTAACAAAATATGAGATTAATACCCAAGAATAGCTGAGATCAGCACCAGGAGGATTACTCCATAACTTAGAGGCCAGCCGGGTATCCTAGAGGAAAGGGCAGTTCAGATAGAGAAGGGAGCACCAAATAAAGGATGTTTGGAGGATCCTCCCAGGAGGAAAGATGCATGTCGAGAGTAGACTATGGACTGAACATGTTTGCCACTCAATGCCTCTTTTGCAGACCACAACACCCAAAACAAGAGAGAGAACACAGGGGATCGCCCTGCCACAGAGACAGGGGGGATGGGGGGATGGGGGTGGGGGGATATTATCCATGGTGGTGGAAAATGGGCACTGGTGGAGGGATGGGTATCTGATCATTGTATAGTCGAAACCCAAGCACAAAAATTGTAAATCTACAACTGTAAAAAAAAAAGAATCTACTAGAAATCCTGAATTTATCAACTTTAAAAATATGAATAAATGTTTCTGTTCCAAGAAAAAAAATTGTAGTCATCTTATTATACCCTTATTTCTCTGTGGTTGTTCTATATGCAGTATTTCCTGAACTATCATTGAATCAGTATTGATCAGGCTTCAGAGTGACATAATATATTTTTTAGTGTTTTATACCCTTGGAAACACATACTGCATTAGCCAGAATGAGTTTTTAGTGGGCCGCCTGAAGCAATTCAAGAAAATGTTTGGAAGAAGATATCTTTCAGTGGTTTGCATGCTGTTTGTGGTTTTTTGTTTAATATTTACATTGCATGCCACTCTTTGATGAATTAAGAAAGTATGGGCTGCCTTCTGCATTTTTGCTTCTCTTGTGAATGACCTGGCATTATCTAGTATGTATACCATAAGAAATGCAGTGATTCGATGGTATTTTTCTGTCCTAAGTTGAAAATAAAAAAGAATATTTGAAAGTTGAAGCTGTGTTTTTGGTAAAGTATGCTTCTCCCGATGTGTTATGTGTGTGTATGTGTGTGTGCATGCATGTGTATGTGTGTGTGTGGGGGGGGGAGACAGAGACGGAGAGAAGAGAGAGAGAAAGAGAGAGGAGAGAAGGAGGGAGGGAAGAAAGAAGAGGAGAGGAAAGGAAGGAGAGAGAAAAGTAGGTGAGGAGAGGAAGGAGGGAGTGAGAGAGGAAGGGAAGGAGGTTAAGAAATGGAAGGGTAGAAAGGAAGGAATATATGCAGTGACAATTTAAGATAGGATTTTAGTACAAACTACATGTTTGATTAAACTGCTAAATACTTATAACTAAATTCACTCTGTTTCATTAATAAACTCAAATATAAGGTATTTTAATCAACGTAATTTGAAAATGATTTTTAGCCATATTAAGCCTGTTCAGGACAGCTTGAGATGTGAATATTTAAGAATAAGCCTGTGCTACCAAACACATATTTTTGTTTTATTTCTTATTTAAAATATCTAAATGTTTAAGGGCCAGACAGATACTACAGTAGGCTGGGCACTAATCTTTCTCATGGCCCAATCAGGTTCTATTACGGGCACCCCAAATGGTCTCCAGAGTCCTCCAAGGAGTAGTCCCTAAGTGCAGAGGCAGGAGTCAGCCCTGAGCTAGGCAGGGTGTGGCCAACCCCCTCACCCAATAAATAAAATGTATGAGTTTTTAAAACAACTATCAAATGTGAAACTATTAATCACAAATTTGCTTTAATATATAATAAACCAACTATAAATCTTTAAAATAAAATTTATATTTAGAAGTAATTAATAAAAGAGATGGGGAAAGGATAAATTGGGCATTACTGTTTGATGTTTAACTACTTTCTGTTTGGAATGATAAGAACAATTTTTGAATTAGTAAGGGGCTGGAGCGACAGCACAGTGGTAGGGCTTTTGCTTGCATGCAGCCAGCCTGGCCAAGCAGGGTTTGATTCCTCTGCCGCTCTCGGAGAGCCTGGCAAGCTACCGAGAGTATCTCACCCGTGCGGAAAAGCTTCAATATGCCAAAACACAGTAACAACAAGTCTCAAAATGAAGATGTTACTGGGCTTGCTCAAGCAAATCAATGAATAACGGGAGGACAGCAATGTTTGCACAATATTGTGAAAGAAATTAATGACACTGCATTGTATTTTTTTATTTAGTTTTTAAAAATTTTGGGAGTGGTCACACCCAGCAATGCATAGGGGATACTGCTGGCTTTGCACTCAAGACTTACTCTAAGCGGTGCTCAGGGGACCATTTGGGATGCTGGGAATCAAACTCAGGTTGGCCACGTGCAAGACAAACACCCTTCCCGCTGTACTATTGCTCCAGCCCCAGACTGCGTTGTATTTTAAAAACGATTGCTGTTGGGCTGGAGCTATTACACAATGGGGTGGGGACTTGCTTTGCATGGCGACACCTGGTTTGATCCCTGGCATCACATGGGGTCACCAGCAGTCCTCCAGAGTGATCCCTGAGTCTAGAGCCAGGAACAAGCCCTCAGTACTACTGGGTGTGACCCCAAAACAAACAATCAGAAAAGACTGCTGTTGCTAAAACCATAAATGAATCAATATAAGGTATGTTAAGTCCCCAAATTAAGAAGCCCTCACAATTGCTATTCACTGTTCACTATAAGCTAAGTGCTCTAATAAACATTTAACTTTGAATCTTTACATCAGTAACATTCTTTTTCTTTTCCTGTACATGAGAAAATGAAATAGAGAAAGTTCAAATATTCTTGTCACCATTTAACAAGTTGATGGGAGAGTCAACATTTGAACTCAGGCCGTTTGTCTCTCAAACTAGTGCATTGATCATGTTTGTGTTTAACCATACATTACTGCCTTGGTCCATCATCCGGTGAAATGCTGACTGAAGGGAATGAACTTGAAACTATGAGAAGTTGAAGGCTATTTTTAGGTGACTTTGGTTTCATAAGACAATAAACAAATCTAATTTGATAATGAAAATGACCATACCCCTTTAAAAAAATTGGAATTGAATTTTATTTTTTTCCTTTTTTTCAATTGAATCACCGTGAGATATAATTATAAACATTCATGAATAAGTTTCAGTCACACAATGATCAAGCACCCATCTCTCCACCAGTGCACATTCTCCACCACCAATGTTCCCAGTTAAACTACAGCCACCCCCACCCCACCCCACCCCTTGCCTCTATGGCAGACACCTTCCTTCTTACTCTCTCTGTTTGGGCATTATGGTTTGCAATACAAATACTAAAAATCCATCATGTTTGGTCCTTAGTCTACTTTCAGTACACATCTCCCATCCTGATTGATCCCTTCAATCATCATTTACTTGGTGGTCCCTTCTCTATCCCAACTGCTTTTTCCCTAAGCATGTGGGTCTGGCTTCCAAACTGTGGAGCTATTCTCCTTGCCCTAATCTCTATTGTCCTTATGTGTTAGTCTCCCATTACATTTGTTTATAGTCCACAAATGAGTGCAGTCATTCTATATCTGTCCCTCTCTTTCTGACTCATTTCACTTAGCATGATCATACCCTTTTGCTGTGCATATTGTCCCTCCCAACTGACTTTTGAGTGATAGTTAAGAAGTGACTTTTTTTTCTTTTTGGGCACCCAGCGATGCATAGGTGTTTGTGCACCCAACGATGCACAAGGGTTACTCCTGGCTCATGCACTCAGAAATTACTCCTGGCGGTGATCGGGGGCCATATGGGATGCTGGGAATTGAACCCAGGTCAGCTGCGTGCAAGGCAAATGCCCTACCCCCTGTGCTATCGTGCCAGCCCTGACTTTTGTTTCTTTGATCTCTTATGGCTGTTGAGTACATTTTGTACAGCTTAAGCAATTGATAATATATATGAATATAGATCTTTTTCATCCTTTTGAGGCATAATTGACAAACGAAATTTGAAGGTCTTTAAAGAATGTGTCTAATGACTTGATATAAAAGTATATTGAGAAAGTATTCCTTGCATTAAATCAACAAACTCACTCCTTACCCCACATATTTTCCTCTTACCTCATCAAATTCCAAGTATATTATATATAAATTTCATCAACTGTATGCATTAGCTTCTTGGACTTAATTCATTTTCTTTTCTCTTTTTTCTACTGTCTCTCAAATGGTACTCAGGGAGCTTCCGGCCCCTTTCAGTGATTCTCAGCTACCTGGATGAGCTGCTTAATGTGCCCAAGGATGTCAGGGAATACCTGGGTCACCAGGGTAGTTCTCAGGGGCCTCTAGGACTATAACCAGGGATTCTGTGGTGCTAAAATGTAAAAAGGGTCCGCTGCTTGTGAGGAGGCATGTGCCATCCCTCCTATGATAACTTTTTTGCTCCAGACATTATTTATCTTGTAACTGAAAGTTTATACCTTTCACCAAAAAGGGTCTTTTATTTCCTCTTTAGGATTTTACTATAAATTACATGTTTGGTTAAACTGTTAAATACCTGTAACTAAATTCACTCTGTGTCATTAATAAACTCTTTCAAATATAAGGATATTTTAATCATTGCCAATTGTAAATTATTTCCTGCTACTCAGTCCCTGGTGGCCACTTTTACTTTTATAAATTTGGTTTTATTTTGAAAAATATTTCACACATGTCATATATATTTATCTTTTCTCTGCCTTCTTTCCCTTAGCTTAATGTCCTCCAAGTTCTTCTAGGTTTTTGCCAAAGTTAGGATTTCCTTAGATTGAGAATCAAGACTTTTATTTTTTGTATATATGTGACATATTTTCTTGATCTATTAATTTCTGATAAAAGGTAAAGGCCCTCCCATTGATCATCGATTTGCTCGAGCAGGCCCAGTAATGTCTCCATTGGAGGCTTTGTTGTTACTGTGTTTGGCATATTGAATACGTCATGGGGAGCTTGCCAGGCTCTGCTGTGCGGGCGAGATGGACACTTGGTATTTTCCCACATTTTGGCTTTTACAAATAATGCTGCATTTTCTTTTTCTTGTTTAGGTATCTCACATCAAGGTGGTCAGGGAATCTCATGGCTCAGTGCTCAGGGTCACTCCCAGCACTAATTAGAGGAACATATGGTGCAGGAAATGGGGTCAGGGTATAAGCAACAAAGCACACACACTAGTGCTGCTCTGATTTTGTATTCTTGGCCTCACAATGCAGACCTGTATTTTTAATTCCCTGTCCTTCTTCCTACACTCCTCCTGCTCCTGGCCCCCTTCCTCTCTTTCTCTCCTCCCTTCTCTTCCCTATTTCTGAATTATTTCTCTGGACCAAGGTGTAATAATTTTTTCTACATCTTAGAAATTGTGAGTAATGATGCAGTTTACATTGGAGTACAACTGTCTCTCTGACATAATGATTTTGTGTCTTTTGTATATACACCTAGAAATGTAATGACTGGATTTTATGGTCATTATATTCTCAAATTTTTGAGAAAACTCGGTGCTATTTTTCCCTACTGGTCTCATCAAGTTATACATTTTAAATAGATAATCTGAAAATAATTTATTTTTTTAGGTTTGTGAGAAGATAATTATGGATTATTTAATTATTTTAAGTAAATTTGAGAGATCAGTAATTAAATTGTTGGAAAATACAATTCATCTTACTTTCAATAAATGAAATTTTCAATTAAGAACATTATAATGTAAAAGTTGATTTTTATTTTTCTAATATTTTTACTGCTAATCATAACCATAACTATGCATTGATTTATATGGAGATAATAATATATTTATATGGAGATGATAATATATTTATCCACAATGAAGGTATTCTTGAGCAACTAACTATCTTTGAACAAGTAAACAAAAACATTTCAGAATTATAGAAATAACAAAATAGTATGTTTATATGATTCTTTCTTTTTTTCTTATTGTTAGTGATATAACCATTTAGAGAAAATGGGAGTTATGAGATGAGCTACAATAAAATTCAATAAAAATATTGTCTTTGGATCACACTGTTTTCACAAATATCAAACACAGCAGTAAAATATTTATGGTACTTTTAAACATAGAAATACTCTGTTAAGTTTTAATAACCCTAATATAAGATTTAAAATATTTTAAGTACAACTGAGAGAAACTTTATGTGCTCTAAGCCAATGATGTCAGCAAAACAACTGTGGTCTTTTAAGAGCAATTATGATTTGTAGCAATTTTTATTGCCAATTTTCGCAACTTTCCTTCCATTTTCCCTTCCTTTTTTTCCCCCTACCAGGCAATCAGGTTTTAAACTAGAGCTTTTGGCCCCTGGGATCAATCTCTACCAGACAAGCATGAAGCAAAACTTCCGTCTGGTTCCATACTTTAGCTGTTCCTGGCTGGAATTCAATTACAATAAGACACAAGACTGTTTCAAATTCAATAGAATTAAAAACAAAAAAAAAGAACAATAAGAGGTTTGGCTCCGAGAAAATACTGGATGACTAACAACAATTATTTGAGGTTAGAAATGTCTTGGATTTAGGAAAACCCAACATGATAATTTCTCTTTTCATAAATTACCTGACTATTGAGGGAGTTAAAAGATAGATGTGAAATATACACTGTTTTAATAACTTTTTCACCAAATATTTTCTCAAATTTTATTTTAGATTTATTCTCTAACAGTCTTGAGTTTATCCAAGTAAAAGTGGCAAATTTTTGGCCACTTCTTTATACTAATTAGTTCCAAATCAAGTAAATTCATTCTCACATTTAATTTAAAAAATTACATGTTTTTTCTTTTCCTACCACCTTGTCCTGCAGTGTAAACAGTGTAATTTGTTTTCCACCCTTGTTTCTTTTATTGTATTTTTTTTCTCCCAGGGCCAAAATAAGATAGTAGAAAAATAAAAGTAAAAGTTGGGGTCTGTGGTTTTCTTCTATACAAACTACTTTTAGAATATATTTGTAGAGTGACTATTGAGATCATCACATTGAAATTTGCTCTTTTGAGAAGCATACTCTCTAGTCACTGGGAACTTGTCCTTACCAATCTTTAGTTTGCCCTCACTTGCAGAAAAATATTGCAGTTATTTACTACTGAATCTCTTCTCTGAGGAGACTTTCTTAGGAAGCTCCATTAAAGAACTTTAGAATGAAGTTAATGTCTAAAATTTCCACTGGAACAGAATTGATTTCTTTTTCTTTCTGTGCAAAGAGAACTCCGTTGCCCACTTTTCCTTAAATTTGATGGATGATTGAGTTTTAGTCAATGAAATATGAGGATACGTGCCATTTCCAGTCTTGGCCTACCAAATCTTCCCACATGCAACCCTGTATGTTCTATTCCCATATGTCTGGTGATGGAAGTGAGCACAGAGAACTTGGGAGGCAGTCCTGAAAATGATGGAATAGTAAGATAATATGAATATGGGTCAACTGAAAAGCTTCTTAGTCTTTTGTAATTTTCATAAGCAAGAAATAAATTTGATCATATTTCAGCCTTTATATAATTTGGATTTTTCTCATAACAACTAGCAGTACCCTAACTAATATGCTCATGTAGTATAATGAGATTTGTCAGGTTTAAGAAATAGAAATGAAGTGCATCCATTAAATTGAAACTTCAAATAAACAACAATTCATATTTAAATTAAGTGTTCTCCACACAATATTTCCGGCATGCTTACACTAAAAATCATTCCTGATCTCCTAGCAATTCAACTTTCACTGGGAAGTCTGTGTTCATGTCAATCTTAATAATTACCATGATAAAAAAAACATAAATATGTATGGAAATTTCAATGTTTACCTCTCGTCATTTCACTTTCATTGGCTTCCACACTTGCAATCTACTTTTTAGAAATATGTAGAACAAAACCAATTATTTGCTTTTTCAGCCACATCTGGCAGCTTACTCAGGGCTTACTTTTGCTTCTGCACTCAGGGATCCCTCCTGATGGCACTTCTGGAGGGGAGGCAGAGGATCATATGGGGGTGCCAAGAATTGAATCCGGTCCACAGTGTCCAAAACCCTGTATAATATAGCACCCTGCCCACTATATTATCTCTTTGCTCCCCTTACACCAAATTACCCTTAACCTCTATAGTCTTGAAACTCTTTAAGTGTATGTGTGCCAGTTACTTCCCAAACCCTTTCTCCTAAAGTGCATTACAGCAACAGGCATGAGTTTCTCCAGATATGAAACCATCTGTCTGGGGAATGTCATATGACTCTTGCCTTCAAAAGGCTCTCCTTTTTCTGTGAATAATTTTTCAGAAAACAATAGCTTATTTTTGTGTGTTTCTGGGTAGGCAGTGGTTCAGAGAGTATCACCGGATTCCTTAATAGTCATACAGCTAAAGGCTAGGGTGAGTCTTTTGATGAATCTGAGCCATCTCCATATTTGACTTAGAAGAAAAGATGGCGAGAGTGAAGGAAGCAGGAAACTTGACTCAGTATTACCAAATCCTGTGGCTATGAGTCTAGGAACTACTTTGAGAACTCACGAGCCAGTGTCTTATTACCTATTTTCAGCTCGTTTAAAGAAAGTGGGGAAATGACACACATATTTACACGCTGTCCACATCGCTTCAACAATATGACATTAGAAAACCAAATGTAAAATTATATTTATTTGTCTAACATAATTCTATTGTTGAAGTCATATCCTTTTTTTTATCTTTTTATTTATTTATTTTTTTACAGTTGTAGATTTACAATTTTTTGTGCTTGGGTTTCAATTATACAATGATCAGATACCCATCCCTCCACCAGTGCCTGTTTTTCACCACCATGGATAATATCCCTCCCACCCCCATCCCCCCATCCCCCCCCCTGTCTCTGTAGCAGGGCAATCCCATGTGTTCTCTCTCTCCGTTTGGGTGTTGTGGTCTGCAAAAGAGGCATTGAGTGTCAAATATGTTCAGTCCATAGTCTACTTTCGACATGCATCTCCCCTCCTGGGAGGATCCTCCAAACATCCTTTATTTGGTGCTCCCTTCTCTATCTGAACTGCCCTTTCCTCTAGGATACCCGGCTGGCCTCTAAGTTATGGAGTAATCATCCTGGTGCTGATCTCAGCTATTCTTGGGTATTAATCTCATACTTTGTTACTTTATATCCCCCGGATGAATGCAATCTTTCTATGTCTATCCCTCTCTTTCTGACTCATTTCGCTTAGCATGATACTTTCCATATTGTACCACTTGTATGTAAATTTCATGACTTCATCTTTTCTAACAGCTACATAGTACTCCATTGTGTAGATGTACCAAAGTTTCTTTAACCAGTCATCTGTTCTTGGGCATTCAGGTTCCTTCCAGTTTCTGGCTATTGTAAAGAGTGCTGCAATGAACAAACAAGTGCAGATGTGACTTCAACTATACATTTTTGCCTCTCTGGGATATATTCCCAGGAGTGGTATTGCTGGGTCAAATGGGAGCTCAATTTCTAATTTTTTGAGAATCGTCCATACTGTTGTCCAGAAGGGCTGAACCAGTGGACATTCCCACCAACAGTGAAGGAGTGTCCCTTTCTCGACACATCCACGCCAGCATTGGTTGCTTTTGTTCTTTTGAATGTGGGCCAGTCTCTGAGGTGAGAGATGGTATCTCATTGTGGTTTTGATCTGCATCTCTCTGATGATTAATGATGTAGAGCATTTTCTCATGTGCTTTTTTGCCATTCGGATTTCTTCTTTGAGAAAGTTTCTGTTCATTTCATTGCCCCATTTTTGGATGGGGTTGGATGTTTTCTTCTTGTGGAGTTTAACCAGTATTTTGTATATCCTGGATATCAACCCCTTGTCAGATGTGTATTCAGCGAATATCCTTTCCCATTCTGTAGACTGTCTTTGTATTTTGGTCACTGTTTCTTTGGAGGTGCAGAAGCTTCTTAGTTTAAGATAGTCTCATTTATCTATCTCTGTTTTCACTTGCTTGGCCAGTGGCGTGGCATCTTTGAAGATACCATTAGCTTCAATATCATGGAGGGTTTTGCCAACTTTATCTTCAATGTACCTTATGGTTTCTGGTCTGATGTTGAGGTCTTTAATCCATTTTGATCTTACTTTTGTACATGGAGTTAGGCAGAGTTCTGAGCCTATTTTTTTGCATGTAGCCGTCCAATGATGCCAACAAAATTTATTAAAGAGGCTTTCCTTACTCCACTTCACATTACTTGCAGCTTTATCAAAGATTAGATGATCATATGATTGAGGGGAGATGTCAGTGTATTCAACCCTGTTCCATTGGTCTGCAATTCTGCCTTTGTTCCAGTACCATGCTGTTTTAATTATTACTGCTTTGTAGTACAGTTTGAAGTTAGGGAGGTTGATTCCTCCCATTTTCTTTTTCCCAAGAATTGCTTTAGCTATTCGTGGGGGCTTCTTGTTCCATATAAATTTCAGGAGTGTTTGCTCCATTTCTTTGAAGAATGTCATGGGTATCCTTATAGGGATTGCATTAAATGTATACAACGCTTTCGGTAGTATTGCCATTTTGACAATGTTAAGTCTCCCGACCCATGAGAAGGGGATATCTTTCCATTTCTTCATGTCCTCTTTTATTTCCTGAAGTAGCGTTTTGTAGTTTTCTTTGTACAGGTCCTTTACTTCCTTAGTTAAGCTGATTCCTAGGTACTTGATTTTCTGGGGCACAATTGTGAGCAAGATTGTTTTTTTCATGTTGCTTTCTTCTCTCTCACTGTTTGCGTATAGGAAAGCCATGGACTTTTGGGTATTGATTTTATAACCTGCAACTTTACTATACGAGTCTATTGTTTCTAGGAGTTTTTTGGTGGAGGTTATTGGGTTCTCTAAGTAGAGTATCATATCATCTGCGAATAGTGAGAGCTTGATTTCTTCCTTTCCTACCTGAATGCCCTTAATATCTTTTTCTTGCCTAATCGCTATTGCAAGTACTTCCAGTACTATATTGAACAGCAGTGGAGAGAGTGGGCATCCCTGTCTCGTCCCTGATCTTAGAGGGAAGGCTCTCAGTTTTTCCCCATTGAGGATGATGCTTGCTGTAGGCTTGTGGTAGATGGCTTTAATTATGTTGAGGAAGGTCCCCTCTATACCCATTTTGGCTAGGGTTTTCATCATAAAGGGGTGCTGGATCTTGTCAAATGCTTTCTCTGCATCTATTGATATAATCATATGCTTTTTATCTTTTCTTTTGTTGATATGATGGATTATGTTGATTGATTTTCGAATGTTAAACCATCCTTGCATCCCTGGGATGAATCCTACTTGGTCATGGTGTATGATCTTTTTGATGAGTAGTTGGATTCTATTTGCTAGTAGTTTGTTGAGGATCTTTGCATGTGTGTACATCAGGGATATCGGCCTGTAATTCTCTTTCTTTGTGGTATCTCTGTCTGCTTTTGGTATTAGTGTGATATTTTCTTCGTAGAAACTGTTCGGAAGTGTTTTTGATATTTCAATTTCGTGGAAAAGCTTAAAGAGCATTGGGAGTAAGTCTTCTTTAAAGATTTGGAAGAATTCACTAGTGAATCCATCCGGGCCAGGACTTTTGTGCTTGGGGAGACTTTTTATTACCAGTTCAATTTCCTTGATGGTGATAGGTCTGTTCAGGTATTTCAGGTCTTCTTGGTTCAGCCTTGGGAGTCTGTAGGAGTCTAGGAATTTATCCATTTCCTCGAGGCTTTGATGTTCCGTGGCATAAAGCTTCTCAAAATACTCCCTGAGTATCCTCTGAATTTCTGTGGTTTCTGTTGTAATGACCCCCTTTACATTTCTGATTCGGTTTATTAGGGTTTTCTCTCTCCCTTTCTTTGTGAGTTTTGCTAGAGGCTTATCGATCTTGTTAATTTTCTCAAAGAACCAGCTTTTGGTTTCATTGATCTTTTGGATTGTTTTTTGGGTTTCCATCTCGTTAATCTCTGCTCTGAGTTTTATTATTTCCTTTCTCCTGTTCGGGTTGTGCTCCTTTTTTGGTCCTTCTCCAAGCTCTTAAGCTGTGAGGTTAGGTTACTTATGTGTGCTCGCTCCTCCTTCCTGAGGAATGCTTGTAGAGCTATAAACTTTCCTCTTAACACAGCCTTTGCTGTGTCCCATAAGTTTTGGTAACTCGTGTTCTCATTTTCATTCGTTTCTAGGAATCTTTTGATTTGCTCTTTGATTTCCTGTCTAATCCACTCGTTGTTCAATAGTGCACTGTTTAATTTCCAGGTGTTTGATTTAGTTTTCTGTTTTTGTGTGTGATTTACTTCTAATTTCAGCGCATTATGGTCTGAGAAGATTGTTGATACAATCTCTATCTTCTTAATTTTATGGAGGCATGTTCTTTGGCTCAGCATGTGGTCTATCTTGGAGAATGTTCCATGTACGCTTGAGAAGAATGTGTATTCAGCTTTTTGTGGATGAAGTGTCCTATATATATCTACTAAGTCCCTTTCTTCCATTGTTTCCCTCAAATGAAGTATGTCCTTGCTAAGCTTGAGTCTGGTTGATCTATCAAGAGGTGACAAAGCAGTGTTGAAGTCTCCCACTAGTATTGTGTTGCTATTGATATCTTTTTCCAAATCTATGAGTAGTTGTTTAAGTACTTTGCTGGTCTCTCATTAGGTGCATATACATTTATTATTGTAAGTTCTTCCTGTTGTACAGATCCTTTGATCAATAAGAAATGGTCTTCACTGTCTCTTATGACCTTCCTCACTCTGAAATCGATGTGGTCTGATATAAGGATGGCTACCCCAGCTTTTTTATGGGAGCTGTTTGCCTGTAGGATTGTTTTCCAGCCTTTGACTCTGAGTCTGTGTTTGCTTTGACTATTGAGATGTGTTTTTTGCAGGCAGGAGAATGTTGGGTTCAATTTTCTAATCCATCCTGCCACTCTATGTCTTTTAATTGGTGTGTTTAACCCATTGACATTGAGAGAGATTATTGTTATGGGATTTTGTCCCATTGTTCTGTTAAAATTTGGTGTATTTGAGGGGCCTTTCTTGCCTTAAAGTAGCCCATTTAGTTGTTCTTGTAACCATGGTTTTGAGTCTATGAAGTTCCTGAGCTGTTGTTTGTCTGTGAAACTGTGTGTTGTTCCTTCTATTATGAATGAGAGTCTCGCTGGGTAAAGTATTTTTGGAGAGGCATTTATTTCATTGAGTTTTTTCACTATGTCCCACCACTGTTTTCGGGCCATGAGGTTTCATCAGAAAAATCAGCTGTGAATTTTAAGGATGCTCCTTTGTAAGAGATTTCTTTCTTCGATCTTGCTGCTTTCAGAATTTTGTCTCTGTCTAAGGTTTTGGTCATTTTGATCAGAATGTGTCTTGGGGTATTTTTATTCGAATTTCTTCTAACTGGTACCCTTCGGGCCTCCTGAATGTGGTCACAAGTTTTCTTCAACTCTGGAAACGTTGTAGCAATGATGTCTTTGACAGTTTCTTCTTCATCAAGGTTTTCTTCCTGTACCTCTGGGACTCCAATAATTCTTATGTTACCCCTCTTGGCTTCATCACGATCTTCTCTTGCCATCTGTTCCCAAATTGTGAGTCTCTTTTCCATTTTCTGCGCTTTTCTGGAGAGTCTCTGAACTTCATCTTCGAGCTCACTGATTCTGTTCTCAGCAGCGGTTACTCTGCTGCTGAGGCCTTCCACTGAGTTTTTCAATTCGCCTACCAGGTTTTTTAGGTCTGACATATCCGATTGCATTTTCCTCATTTCTGCCTTCAAATCCTCTTGTCTTTTATTGGCATTGCTTTCCATTGTTTCTTTTAGTTCCCGAAGCATCCTAAGTAGCTCCCTTCTGAATTCCTTGTCAGAGAGGTTGTCTAACACTACAGTACTGTTGGTGTCATCTGGGCTAGACTCTTCAATATGAAAGTTTGGTGGGCTTTTGTGTTGCTTTACCATTGTGAAAGGTGTGGTTTAGTCCTTCACGTTCACTGTTACTATTCTGCTTGATATGCAGTGTGAGTTAAGATGGGCTTATGAGTTATTGGCTACTGTGTTTCTAGTGGCTGAGATAAAATAGAGAAATTTTCATCTAAGAAGGTAGCTTATGGTTCCTATGGCATACGTAGTGGGAAAATATTTCTCAGCCGCGTTAGCGGCCGCGGCTCCGGAAAGAGTCCCTGGCACTGGGCGAGGAGTTGGGAACGTCTCCAGTTTGGAATTGGAACCGTTCAGCTTTGTTGCCCAGAGCTGGGCCTCTGTGCCCGTCCCGCGCAGCTCAGGGGTTGAAAACCGTCTTTCTAGGGGCTGGATCTAGGTGCGCATGCCCAGAAAGGGTCCCAGGCCCTTGGGGGCGGGCTGTACCTGTTTGGAATTGGAGCCGTTCAGCTTTGTTGCCCAGAGCTGGGCCTCCGTGCCCGTCCCGCGCAGCTCAGGCTGAAGTCATATCTTTAATTCGCAAATATTATCAATTGGCTCATACTTACTCCATGCTACATAGTTTGTTCTTTGTTATGTATTCAGTTTTAGTTAACTATTAAGCAGTAGTAAAGTTCTCTAGTTATTTCAAACTGGTAGTCTAAATTCTCCCCGTTTGATTTATTTCTAGGAAGAATCTTGTTTTTTTTTCTTTTGAAATTAGGGCAATGCAATTTAATACATGTAACATTATATTAAATAAAATAATTATTTCAGAGTTCAAAGAAAATAATGCCCTTGAAAAGAAATAAAACATTTGTTTTTAAACATTTTTAACAAGATATTATTGTTTAAAAATAACATGCGACACAAGAGATAAGAAACTGAAGCTCCAGAAAATCTGATTGTAAGGTGGATAACAAACTTAGGTCAAAGGGAAACATTTATATATTTTTTAATTTTGTAGTATTGGCTCCTAGATTTACGGTAGAGAAGGAAACTAGAAAAGGGGAACTTAAATTATATAATTTTATTATATGTAATTTACATTGTACAGCATTCTGTTTTCTCAATCAAATTTTCTATAGTTAATATCAGAAATATTTATTTTAATAAAACAATACTGCTTATTATGGGGTAGATGTTAAAGGCAAAACCAGAAAGTAAAGTAATCTAATATATATTTATTAAAAAAGCAGTAAGGAAGCCATTCACTGGAAATCAGATTTAATATTTTTATTATGAGTTTTACTCAATATTAAGAAAATATTAAAAACAGCTGCAAAGAAATGGCAAATCAGACTATACAATCTTATTCCAAACATTAAACAGTAAATATTAATCTAAAAGAGAAATCAATTAGCTTTTTTTTAAGGATATAGATACTAAACAAAACCTACTTTAGGTTTTGTGAACCATACAAACCTTTTAGTAGTTATTCAACTCTGCTGTAGTGCAAAAAAAAATGCAGTTAAAATAATGCACAAATGAATAAACAAGAATGTTTTCTGATCACTCTTTACAACTATGGGCTATTGACTAAATTTGTCCCTTGAAATAGTGTGCATCTTTCTCTACAACAATATCACATTTATGTTACTATATCTCTAAAATACAAACTCTCATTAACTTCTCATTTACAAATCATTTCCTGACTCCCTTCTATCTTAATTTCATACAAAACCCAAGATTGACATGTTGAAAGAATTGTTAATTTCTTCATAACTAGAGTTTTTGTTTGTTTGCTCTTTTGGTTTTGGGCCATTCCCAGTGTGGTCACCTTATTCTGCTTTCCATGCTCAGGAGCGAGCCACTCCTGGCAGGACTCAGGGGAACCATATTTGACAATTGGATCGAGCTGGGTGGGCTGTGTGCAAGTTAAACATCCCACCTGCTGCGTTATTGCTCTGACCCCCATTACTAAAGTTTTAAAGAGAATTATTCTAAAGTCAGTGTAATACATTGACAAGCTAGTTATGGTTTTATTTTTCTTTGTTGTTGTTATATTTATTTATTGAATCACTGTGGGAAAAGCTACAAAGCTTTCAGGATTACGTCTCGGTCATACAATGATCAAACACTCTTCCCTTCACCAGTACTTATTTTTCACCACCAAGAACCCAAATATACCCCCCTTCTCGCCCCTCCCGATGCCTGTGAGGCAGGTGATTTCTACTTAACTCTTTCTTTCTACTTTGATTACAGTCATTATTTCGACAAAAGGTACACCATTATTGTTTAGAATTCCCCCCCACCAATCAGAACTGCTGAAAAGGCATTGTGAAATAATTTGTTTTCTATAGCTGGTTATGGAAACCATATGATGTCGTGTGGCTGCTATTGTGGCCACATGATTTTGGATTTCTGATATTTTACTTCTTAAGTGTGGAGGGATTTCTGCCAAGAGCCAGATAATTATGAGATTGGTTTCTGTGCGTCTGGTGCTATGGCTGTGCTGGAGAGCTGCTCATGGGGGGAACTTGTGACCTCAGTAGGGTGTGATGGATGAGCGTGTCCCCCCACCCCGCTCCCCATCCTATGAGGCTGCAGTTGCCCCGTCACTGCTGGCTCACACCTGACTTCTCAATAAGCTCTGAGGTGGTGGCCATCTTGTTGCCAAGGGGATGGGGGGGGGGAGGCAGAAAGGACAGACACCCTTTCCCTCCCACAAAGGCATGGCGCTGTAGTTTAAGGCATAGTCCATTCACTTTTCTGCCTCAAGGTGCTGGGCTCTGCATTAAGTCCTTGTGCCTCTGGACCCCTGGCTGTGCCGTAGAGCCACTTGTGGTGGGCAACTCATGAACTTTGTAGGTGTGAAGGATGAGCCGGTACAATTACCTGGTTTTAAATTAAAAAACATGGACAGACAACTAGTCTTCTATTCAAAAGCATACTGATTATTTTTCTAGAAGAGTTTATGTATTTAAAAAATAAATTTCTTTTGATCTTTTGTTGTTTTTGTTTGTGGGCAACACTGGAAGTTGCTCAGGGCTTACTTCAGTATAATTATAGCTATAGTGGAAATTTTTCAACAAATATTTATAATTTATGAATAGAAAATGATTATTAATAACTTTTGGCTCTAACCTTTGCTGATGAACTGCTACATGAGGTTGATAGTATTTTAAACTTCAAAGTAGCTTACTGGTGATCATATTTGTTTCCATATTAATGATAATGTATATACCTGTCTCTTTTGAATCTCGAATATATATTATTATTAAATAATTTCTAGATTAAACAGATATTTGTAGAAAACTAATATGTTTAACATATTATGCCTGTTTATATTTTCGGTGTATATATGTATATATATGTGTGTGTGTGTGTGTGTGTGTGTGTATGTGTGTGTGTGCATGTGTCTAGATGGGGTAGGGTTGCTATTTGTAAAAATATTAATAAAATAAATACTCAAAAAACAAAATAGAGGATTTTGAATCTGGGTCCAAAAACTGAAGCATGTGCTTTGCATGCTGAAACCTGGTACTTGCTCTCAGGACACCAAATGATTGTCTGAGCATAAACACTTACACCTGAAATGGCCCCAAACAACAGTAACAACAAAATATATAATAAGTCCTTTCTTATACGTAGGAAAATATTTCTAACTTTAAGTTCTTAAACCACCCAGGCTGAAATAATGATAACTTTGTGGAAACAGAATGTCCTTTTAAAACTGTCTTGTGAATTTTGTTGAAATGAAAAACTTTGGACTACTTTCCAAAGTTATTTTAAGATCTAGATTCCTTAGTTTCTATTTTCTCTTCCTCTGGTTTCCCTAGAGACAAATCCTTATTGCATATTATTTCCTATCTCTAAAGCCTTTAAGTTTGGTTTGATTTCTCTTTTTTTTTATTACAATGAAAAAAAATTAATTATCTAAAAATGGGTATTCTTTACTGTTGTCATGCATACTTACTTAGTCAGGTGAAAGAAAGACTTCTCTTTTCCAGTACATATTTCTGTTTTCTATGTAAATACAATTATTTGTTATTATTCAAGGAAGTTACATTTTTAATTTGCTATGGACATTGACTTGGTAGACACTGAAATATTGCTCCTTGGGAAAATACAGTACTAGAATTTTCAGCAGCCGTATTATATATGCTTTTGCCAGTCAACGTATAATTTCTCTAATGTATGATTATGTTTAAAAACACCAAGTTAACACATGTTGCTGATTCATTAACTTTGTACTAGTGGCCAACAGCACTGATTATATGCTAAATCATGACTTTCCTATCATTTTTTTCTCCATATGACTCTTACATCTTAATTCTCTTACACTAGAATTAGTTTGCTAGTCTATGTGCCATTAACTTATTCACTGTTATTCTATTATTGATGTATTATTGATATTTATTGACATTTATTAATAAAAATAACATGCCATTATTAGAGAATAAAGAAAATTTTGCAAATAGACTTAGCATATGGTTCTCTTGGTACAAGACTCATAAAAAGTAAAGAATAGAATTATTCAATTGCTTACAAAATTTTTAGTTTCAGCTTAATTATGCAAATACATGCAAAATTATCTCTAATATTAATAACTTCATACTATTTTAGGTAACAATTTTTAAAGTCCTAATTCTATGTTACACAAAAGAATAATTTCCACACATGGCTAAATTCTCTACACATACTGGAAAAAATTATGATTGCAAAACTTAAGTTTATTAATAGAAAATCACATAGTACCATATAATTTTTCCCTAGGGAAATTTTTAGAATATTTACAAGGTAAGCTATTTGGAATAGACCCAAACAGTACAATAGTCTGTCAAACCTTTTTTGGGAGGGGAGTGCAATGATATTTGCTAAACTTAAATTTCCTTAAGGAAAAAGAGAAACTGTTTCTTTTGATCAAGTATTTTGACATAAACAACTGAAATGACACATTGTAGGTGCTCAACGAAAGTTGGTGGAATAATTTCAAAATGATTCAATTTGGAAATACCACCCCTCCAAAGAAATATTAGGAAGGATTTCAACACCAAAGAATATATGTTAAGTACATTTATTTTTTAATTTTTTATTCATATCATGCTAGTTTCAATATACTTTTACAAGTAATCTCATGGAATTGTAAGCATTTATATTTTACTATAAATCAATATTAAAACCATGAAACAGCATTGGATTTCCTAAACTCAAATTTTATCACCAATTTACTAGCATAGCGGGTAGGGCGTTTGCCTTGCACGCAGCCAGTCCGGCCGAGACAGGTTCAATTCCTCCGCCCCTCTTGGAGAGCCTGGCAAGCTACCGAGAGTTTCTTGCCTGCACAGCAGAGCCTGGCAAGCTCCCCGTGATGTATATGATATGCCAAACACAGTAACAACAAGTCTCACGAAGGAGACGTTACTGGGCCCGCTCGAGCAAATCGATGAACAATGGGAGGACTGTGACCATGACTAACAACTAATCAACCAAGCATTTCATTTATATCTCTACTTTATCGTAAACTAACATTAACAGTTATTTCTCATAATTATATGTGCTGAGGAGGTGGTTTAATGACATCACTTGTATCGCTGATCATCGATTTGCTCTGGTGAGCACCAGTAACATCTCCATCCGTCCCCGTTATGTGCTAGTGTAGCCCAATTGCATCTGCTTGCTCCAGGAACACAAAGGGCTTCAAACCGTTTGTTCAGGGTTTTGACGAAGAAGTCTGACCATCTCGTAGGTGGGCGGCCACGCAATTTTTTGATGTCCCCTGGAATCCAGTTGGTAACAGCTCTAGTTCAGCAGTTGGTCTCTAAATCGCATTACGTGCCCGATCCATCTGATTTTCAGTGCCTTGGCAAACAAGGCAGCGTCCCTGATTCTTGATTGTCGATGGAGTTCGGAACTCTGTGTTCCTTCTCTCACTTGAGTGAAGTGTGATACTCCAAGATACCTCTTGATTCCTCTTTGGGATACCTGAACAGCATTCTCATCCTGTTTTCGTAGGGCCCAGGTCTCTGAGGTGTATGTTAGCACAGGAAGAACAGTGGAACTGAAGAGATGTGCCCAGAGCTGGAGGTTCTTCATCCTCTTAACAACTTCTTCAACGCTCTTGAAGGCATTCCACACTATTCTCTTCCTCCTGTGCAGTTCTGGCACCAAGTCGTTCCTCAAGTTGAGTTCTTAACCCAGGTACACATGCTGCTGTATTCAGAGATGTTTGTTCCATTGAGAGCAAATGGAACGTCAGGGACTAGTTCATTTTTCCTGAGGTTTAACGACATGAACACGTATTTTGCATGTAGGAGACCCTAGTTTGATCTCTGGCACCACAAGGTACTGTGAGTTCTTCTGAGACCTATAGAACCAAGAATAGCTCCTTAGAACATCTTGACATGCCTCTTTACAACTTCCACTCCACCCCCTGCCTCCTAAAATTCTTTACATTACCCGACCAGTCCAAGAAAATGAAATCAGTGAAAATGTTATAAATAAGAAAATCTATCATTATTTGGAAATTTAATAAAATACTCTTTCAGTACTTTATGGGTCGATGAGTAAGCTAATAGAAAGATGTAAAAATATTTTTAATCAAACGACAACAAAACATTTCATCAAAATATTGGAGTGCAGCAAACATTACGATTAGAAAAAGAAATGGTAGCCTTGTATCACAACAGGTGAATAGCTAAACATTAATAAGCTAAACATTACTCTAAATTACTTGGGTAACTTACAATAAGTGATACATAAGGAATATAGAAGTAAATAAGTTATAAAAATAATCAAATTGTTAAAATGTAAAAAATGCATTATTAGGACCTAGCAAAATTCAAAGTTAATTCTCTAAGGCATCTAACCATTAACAAGAACCCAGATAAGCCAAAGAATAATAAAAAGCAAAAGAAATCATAAGAATTTTTAAGACAGCTTCACTAATTATTCTACAGACATTAAAAAGTGTAATTTATAGGAACCAGAGAGATAGTACAGGGTGGAAATTGTCTGCTTTGCATACAGCCAACTCCAGTTTGATCTTTGTACCCTAAGCACCTTCAGGAGTGATTCCTGAACACAAAACAATAAGCTCTGAGTACAGCTGGTGTGACTCAAATTAAAAATCAAATTAAAATCTCTATTTTTCTAAATCTTTATTTATCTTATTTTTTAAAATCTCACTTTTCTCTAAAAGTGATTTTAAATAAATTTAAAAAATATTTAGAAGGCAAGTATGAAAGTACATTTTACTTAACTGTTATCAGTCTTTATATAGGTACTTCATATAACTTCAGTTGCGGGAGAATATAAGAAACTCTAAAGAAAAAATCATTTAATTGGAAGATTCAGTTCTGTAAAATGTCAGTTCTCCTCAAATGGATCGTTAGATTCAGTACAGCCTCAATCCAAATCCCAAGTTATTTTATAGACTTTAAAAGCTTATTCTAAAGTTTACTTAAAATTATAAAAATTCAAGACTAGTCACAAAATTCTGAAGTAGAGGAAAACAGTAAGAAAAATTGCAGTGTTAGACAATAACTTGTTTTGCAAAATTAGTATTTTTAAAATAGTCGTTGCTATTAGGACAGATAAATAGGGAAATAAAGGAAATTAGTATTCTAAAACAAATGTTGATATGATATATTAGTACTTAATTTTCACAACAGTGGAAAAATCATAGATTATTCAATGAACAATGTCGGGTGTTTGAATATGCACATGAAAAGTTAGAATGAAATTCAGTTATATCATACTTACACCAAATGACTTGGAACTCTAAATATAATCACTTAATCACTTAACTTCCCGTTAGTCGTCGATTTGCTCGAGCGGGCGCCAGTAACGTCTTCATTTGTCCCTGTCGCGTGCTAGTGTAGCCCAATGGCATCTCTTCGCTCCGGGAACATGGAGGGCCTCAAACCGATCGTTCATGACCTTGACAAAGAAGTCTGACCATCTGGTAGGTGGGCGGCCACGCGGTCTCTTGACATCCCGTGGAATCCAATCAGTAACAGCTCTAGTCCAACGGTCGTCTTTAAATCTCATTACGTGACCAGCCCATCTGATTTTCGACACCTTGGCAAATGAGACAGCGTCCCTGATCCTTGATCGTCAACGGATGTCAGAACTCCGGATTCGTTCTCTCATTTGAGTGAAACGTGATATTCCAAGCATAGCTCTTTCTATTCTTCTTTGGGAGACCTGAATGGCATTCTCATCTTGTTTGCGTAGGGCCCAGGTCTCTGAGGCATATGTTAATGCAGGAAGAACAGTGGAATCAAAGAGATGTGCCCGGAGCCGGAGGTTCTTCGTCCTCTTAGCTATTTCTTCGACGTTCTTGAAGGCGTTCCAAGCCGCTCTCTTCCTCCTGCGCAGCTCGGGTGCCAGGTCATTTGTCATGTTGACCTCTCGACCTAGGTAGACATAGCTGTTGCATTCGGAGATGGTCGTTCCATTGAGAGCGAATGGGGCGTCAGGAACAAGGCTGTTTCTCATAAACATTGTCTTCGTAAGATTCAGCTGTAGTCCTACCTTTCCACACTCACGGTCAAAGTCGGCCAGCATTTGTGCCGCTTGGCTGATGTTTGGTGTTATTAAAACAATGTCATCAGCAAAGCGGAGGTGGTGTAGTTGCCGACCATCTATCTTCACTCCCATTCCTTCCCATTCCAGTCGTCGCATGATGTTCTCGAGGGTGGCACTGAAGAGTTTTGGTGAAATGGTATCACCCTGCCGCACCCCTCTCTTGACATCAACGATCACTTCTTTGTAGAATGGTGAGATCCTGGTAGTGAATCCGCAATACAGCTCACGGAGGATCCTGATGTATTGGGCTTGAATGCCCTGATTGGCTAGGGCTTCAATGACCGCTTCCGTCTCAACAGAATCAAAGGCCTTCTTTAAATCAATGAACGTTAAGCAGAGCGGCATCTTGAACTCCCGAGAAACCTCAATGAGTTTGGTTATCGTGTGGATATGGTGGATGGTGCTGAATCCTTTGCGGAACCCTGCTTGCTCACATGGTTGTCCTTCATCTAGTGTTCTGCCAATCCTATTCAGGATGACTCGAGTGAACAACTTGTAGATGACAGACAATAGGCAGATCGGGCGATAGTTGCCAATGTCATGGATGTCTCCCTTCTTGAACAGTAGTACGGTCCTGCTGGTTTTCCATTGAGATGGAACCTTGCATTCAGACAGGTAGCGAGTGAAGAGCCGAGCCAGTGTATTGATGAGTACTGACGGCAGGTTCTTCAGGTGTTCAGGTCTGACCTTGTCTGGGCCGGGTGCTGCTGCTTCTTTACTGACGAAATGGCGTGTCGGATTTCAGAAGGGAGAACGTTGGGAACGACATACCCATCCTGTCGAATTTGGTATGTCGGCAAGTGGACATGGCTATCGAAGAGATTTGAGTAGAAGTCATGGATAATCTTCTCCATTGCCGTTCTGGAGGATGTGATGGATCCATCAGGACGTCGGAGGGCAGTCATCTTGGTCTTATAGTTGGCGAAGGACAGGCGGGCGTTACGAATACTTTTCCCGGCTTCTGCCGCATCTACCAGTACTTCTGCTCTTCTCTCTTTGACGTCTTCCTTGATCGCATCTCTGCACTGCTTTGCAAGCTCGGACGTTAGCTTGCGGTTGCCTGAGGCATGCGCCAAACCACGCTGGCGAATTAGCTCAAGAGTTTTCGAAGATAGGCGACTTTTTGTGGCTATCTCTCTCTTGGCGTTCCTCGCACATTCATGGAGGTGCTGAACCAGTCGATCGTATTCCTCGTCAATGTTGTCAACAATGGCATCTTCCCATGTTGCCGCAATAGTACCAAAGAGTTCCCAGTTGGTGGTCGTTCTGGGAGTTCTCTTTTTGAACTTTGCAGCCCTTTCTCCCCGCTCTGTGAAGTAGAATTTTGCACGAAGGAGACGGTGGTCCGATCCCGTTCGAAATTTTGGGACAACAGCGACATCAGTCAGGCAAAACCGTCGATTGAATATGATGTGGTCTATTTCGTTGTGGAATCGTCCACCGGGAGACTCCCATGTCCATCGTTTAGATTCTGCCTTCTGGAACTGTGAGTTATCATGAATGGTCTTGGTCGACATGATGAACTCAGACAGTCTCTCACCCTGTTCGTTCCATTCTAGGCCATGGGTTCCGATGTGAAGTTCTTCAGCTGATCTTCTCGGTCCTATCTTGGCATTAAAATCACCCACAATGATCTTGTAGAAGTTCTTTATAGAACTTCTCTAGCTCCATGTAGAACTTCTCGATTTCTCTTTCATCATAATGAGATGTTGGTGCGTAGACAACGAAGATAGAAACTGCAGGCAGTGAGCCACATCTATTCAAATGTAAACGTCCGATTCGGGTTGTTAGGCATTCGAATGAATCAATGCTCTTGGCCAAGTTTGTGTTGACAAGGACACCGACGCCTCCAACACCTCTTTTATCGCATGTTCCGAGGAACAATTCTTCTCCAGTGTCGAAAACGGCATGGTGAGATTCGTGTCTTCTTGTCTCGGTCAGACCAATGATGTCGTACTTGATCATTCGCGCTTGTACCATCAGGTCCTCGATGGATGCATCTGATGCTAGCGTACGTGCATAGAAAGTACAGACGATCATTTTTGTCTTCCTTCGTTGTGGCAGCCTAGGTCGGCCTTGAGATTTTGTCGGCCTCTCCTTTCTCATCCTTCGTAGTGCTGCCATGTCGGTGAAGCCTTCAGGGTCAGGTGAATGAGACCAGTTGTAGTTACTGGTTTTGGCATATCGAATACACAGCGGATAGCTTGCCAGGCTCTTCCGTGTGGGCGGAATACTCTCGGTAGCTTGCCAGTCTTTCTGAGAGGGATAGAGGCTTTTGGGGTGACCTCTAATCACCCTTGTAGGTGTTACCATATTTGAACCCTATCAAATATGGTACGACAATTCCAGAAGACGGGTATTTAGTGTCTTATGATGTGTCGCGCGGCCGCTTGCGGCCGCGCGGGTCCGGAAAGCATCCTGGAGTGTGGCGACGGCTGGGTAGTGGAAGTAGTGTCGAGAGTGGAAGTCTGCCAGTGGGATATTTATCTGGGTAGGGTGGGTCTCCTGTGCACAATTCGATCCCTGGGTGGTTGATGGAAGCAGACAGGGCAGGGTAGGGTGGGGCTCCTGATTAGAATCCCTTTGTCACCTGTGGTGGTGGGAGCAAGCAGAGAAGCTCTGTCCCTGGGTCCGCCGAGCCTGGAGTCCAAGGTCTCAGAGAGTTCCACTTATCTTGTTCTGTGGGTCTTCAGTTGTGCGTGGGTCTCGGCCGGAGCGGCCGCGCGGGTCCGGAAAGCGTCCTGGAGTGTGGCGACGGCTGGGTAGTGGAAGTAGTGTCGAGAGTGGAAGTCTGCCAGTGGGGTATTTATCTGGGTAGGGTGGGTCTCCTGTGCACAATTCGATCCCTGGGTGGTTGATGGAAGCAGACAAGGCAGGGTAGGGTGGGGCTCCTGATTAGAATCCCTTTGTCACCTGTGGTGGTGGGAGCAAGCAGAGAAGCTCTGTCCCTGGGTCCGCCGAGCCTGGAGTCCAAGGTCTCAGAGAGTTCCACTTATCTTGTTCTGTGGGTCTTCAGTTGTGCGTGGGTCTCGGCCGGAGCGGCCGCGCGGGTCCGGAAAGCGTCCTGGAGTGTGGCGACGGCTGGGTAGTGGAAGTAGTGTCGAGAGTGGAAGTCTGCCAGTGGGGTATTTATCTGGGTAGGGTGGGTCTCCTGTGCACAATTCGATCCCTGGGTGGTTGATGGAAGCAGACAGGGCAGGGTAGGGTGGGGCTCCTGATTAGAATCCCTTTGTCACCTGTGGTGGTGGGAGCAAGCAGAGAAGCTCTGTCCCTGGGTCCGCCGAGCCTGGAGTCCAAGGTCTCAGAGAGTTCCACTTATCTTGTTCTGTGGGTCTTCAGTTGTGCGTGGGTCTCGGCCGGAGCGGCCGCGCGGGTCCGGAAAGCGTCCTGGAGTGTGGCGACGGCTGGGTAGTGGAAGTAGTGTCGAGAGTGGAAGTCTGCCAGTGGGGTATTTATCTGGGTAGGGTGGGTCTCCTGTGCACAATTCGATCCCTGGGTGGTTGATGGAAGCAGACAGGGCAGGGTAGGGTGGGGCTCCTGATTAGAATCCCTTTGTCACCTGTGGTGGTGGGAGCAAGCAGAGAAGCTCTGTCCCTGGGTCCGCCGAGCCTGGAGTCCAAGGTCTCAGAGAGTTCCACTTATCTTGTTCTGTGGGTCTTCAGTTGTGCGTGGGTCTCGGCCGGAGCGGCCGCGCGGGTCCGGAAAGCGTCCTGGAGTGTGGCGA
This sequence comes from Sorex fumeus, assembly GCF_029834395.1. Lineage (NCBI taxonomy): Eukaryota > Metazoa > Chordata > Mammalia > Eulipotyphla > Soricidae > Sorex > Sorex fumeus. The sequence continues at coordinate 66,345,112 of NW_026606059.1, forward strand.
CGGCTGGGTAGTGGAAGTAGTGTCGAGAGTGGAAGTCTGCCAGCGGGGTATTTATCTGGGTAGGGTGGGTCTCCTGTGCACAATTCGATCCCTGGGTGGTTGATGGAAGCAGACAGGGCAGGGTAGGGTGGGGCTCCTGATTAGAATCCCTTTGTCACCTGTGGTGGTGGGAGCAAGCAGAGAAGCTCTGTCCCTGGGTCCGCCGAGCCTGGAGTCCAAGGTCTCAGAGAGTTCCGCTTACCTTGTTCTGTGGGTCTTCAGTTGTGCGTGGGTCTAGGCCGGAGCTGCCGCGCGGGTCCGGAAAGCGTCCTGGAGTGTGGCGACGGCTGGGTAGTGGAAGTAGTGTCGAGAGTGGAAGTCTGCCAGCGGGGTATTTATCTGGGTAGGGTGGGTCTCCTGTGCACAATTCGATCCCTTGTTCTGTGGGTCTTCAGTTGTGCGTGGGTCTCGGCCGGAGCTGCCGCGCGGGTCCGGAAAGCGTCCTGGAGTGTGGCGACGGCTTGTTCTGTGGGTCTTCAGTTGTGCGTGGGTCTCGGCCGGAGCTGCCGCGCGGGTCCGGAAGGCGTCCTGGAGTGTGGCGACGGCTGGGTAGTGGAAGTAGTGTCCTAAATATAAATAGGAATTTAATAAAATAATGTAGAAAAGTATATTTTGGAGGAGGTTAAAAATAGTACTTTTAAATTTTTTTACAATATATATAATTCATTTGGTATAATATATTAAAATATTATCATTTATAATTGTGATTTTAATATAAGAATATTAATTGGATATTAATCATATTCCTTGAACACTGTTTTCATTTTTTTGACCTGGTTTCATTCATTTTATGTTTCATATTCATGGCACATATTAATTCACACTCAACACATGTTAAATGCTCAACACCCAATGCAGCTTGTGATAATGATATTGGACAATGCACCTATCTGTAGAAAATGATAATATAGAATTTGATATATGATCTTGCTGATATCTAGGTAATGTAAGTTTATCAAGGTTAGATTGATCAGATATGACTAGAATAGTCAAAGGTACAACTATTTGGCCCTGGTTTGATCCCTGGTATCACATATGATTCCCAAAGTACCACCAGTAATGACTCCTGAGCACAGAAACAGGGGTGATCCCTGAGAAGATAGTAAGGGTCAACTCCTGAGTACCACGGGGTGTAGCTTTACCCTCACAAACTAAAGAACAAAAGAATTGTAAATAGTGCTATAAGTTAACAAACATATGAAATATTGGAATTATAGACAGTATTGATATGCTTGGAAATTATAGCTACCTTTGTAAGTCATATAATTTTAATCAAATTCAACATTTACTCTGTGGTCCTTGAAAATCAAGATAAAAGAACTTTCCATGCCCTGAAGGTAGATGTTCCCATAAGTAGACTATAATATTGGGAAATCTGTGAAATAAACTATCATTATCAGATAATAATAGGCACCAAAAGGTGAAATTTTCTAATCTTATTTATTTAATAGAGAGAAAATATTTCTTAGAAATGAAAGACTGGTTCAAGCATGATGTAGAGCTATCATTAAAACATCAAATATCAATATGACAGAAAATTCCTTTTACCTACAAGTTGGATAACCTTCAGTAGTCTGTGACTCATAGTGAGAAAAATAGAAAATACCAACAAAATCTTCCCAAATTCTCTGACATAACTCAAAATTATAGTGTCTATTCTCAATGTAACTGGGCTGTATGTCAGATGTGTTGCAATAAGGCTAAAATAGTAACTACAATAATTCCAATAAAAATAGTGCTAAGAAAATATTTGTCAAATATTAAAACTGCTGCTCCTCTTCTTCTGCATTTCATAAAATTGAAGCATGTATTACAATCATTGTCATTATACATGACAGTCCAGATAATAATTCCTCTCATAGACCAATTCTCGTACATATTCATGAACAAAGATAAATACTTAAGTATATTATAAAATAACTAAGACTTTCATGTGATTTTAAATTGCAATATTTTTGTGTTGTTATGCCGCACGTGTTTTTTTTTTTACTACAGGGTATGCATTAAGAAGAATTCATTCTGACAGTTACTAAGGGGATGGAGGGAGGTTTTACTGGACAGACATTGTATCTACTTAAATCTCAGAAACACAGCTCTCCCAAAACTGGTTAAGAGAATGAGTAGCATGTCTCTGTTGACTTAATGAAAATCCCCAGAATTTCTGATTATATATCTAAGAATTCTAATATTTGCTTTCAAAGGCCTCCACAGGTAATTCTGATGCAATGCTTGCTTGGTGATCTATTACTTTATAGCACATTAAAATATTTTCCAGACTTAATATCATTGATAAACAGTTTTGCAGTTGATTACTCACAAGGACAATTATTTATTGAGCATCCCCTGTGTACCATCCACCACTATAAAATAAAATGACATCTTTATAGAAAGGTACTATTACTCTAGGTTTACACCTATCTTGATGCCCCATTATTTGAAAGTAAATAGAAACAGTATTCTGTTATTTTAATAATGAACTTTGTTTTTACACAAAAAATCAACAGCTCACATACTCTAGTTAGAGTTTCTTCTGGTTTTCTGTGCTTGGGCTATCTGACTTCACAAAACATAATAACAATCAGTGATTCAATTTAATTGTTAATAATTTATTTATTCTTGTTTGGGAGGGTGGGTCATAACCCGCAGTGTTCAGGATTTATTCCTGCCATTGTGCTCACTCACCCCTGTTGGGTACCGGGGAACATATGAAGATCCCAGATGGTGCTTATGAGACCTAGGGATGTTCCCCGGTGATATTTAGAAAAGCAGGGCATGAGTTCAATTTTAGGGCCACAGGAATTAGAGCTAACTATACAGGTAGGGACTGTCAGGACCACAATCTAGTGATGCTTGGGAGTCCAGGTGGTGCTAAAGATTGAATTTCTGTTGAGTATGCACCCTGGACCCTGCATAACCTCCAAACCCTCCTTCATTATTTGTTACTGATATTCTCTTTGTTCTGATAGGGTTCTTCCTCATGAGCAGAGGGTATTTAAGGAATGGATAAAGTAATATTGTGAAGCTGCTATTCATTACCAAATTCCTGTCCTATAACTGATTTCAGAATTTCTAATAAAAATTAAAAGTGTTTTATTTCCAATGTCACATTTGTATTTACTTGAGAAAAATTTTATAAATGCTCTAAATCCTATAGAGTGCAATTAAAATGATGTATTCAAGGGACTCACCAATAAAAACGCTTTCAATTTTCATTTCTTTGACATTCAGTAGCTTTTCAACCTCATTTAAAAATAGCTTTACCTTAACCTTTTTTCCATAGAAATATTTGAGATTCATTGCAGTTCTCTTTACTATCAGCTATAATACCAATACTTGTAGTAAAAGGAGAGTCTGTGGAAGTATTTGGCTTGCTAGGCAACTAACATCTATGTTTCTACAAATAGATATTCCTAAACTACACATACTATGTCCCTGAAAAATCTTGGTATATACTCAAGAATGCAGGTTTTAAAATGACTGCTCTAGAGAGTTTCAATGATTTTCAAAAGACCACACAGATAAACTCGTCTTATAATTCTAATTCCCTCACTGCACTACAGAAATCAATTTCTTTTAAATAAAAATAAATGATTTCTTTATTTTTTTGGTTTTTGGACCACACCTCGCAGATCTCAGGGGTTATTTCTGGCTCTACTCTCAGCAATCACTCCTGGCAGGCATGAGGATCATGTGAGATGCCAGGGTTAGAATCTGGGAAGGCTGCATGTAAAGTAAGCTCCCTATCTCTGCCTTATCTCTCCAGTCCCAGAAACCAATTTTTAACAACGCACTTTATCATTATTAGTTTTTTAAACTTTCTTGAAACAATGTGCTTTACATGTTGTTCATAATAAAATTGTTACTGTATTATGTTGGAACCAACACCAATCCCATCACAAGTGGGACATTCCCACCATCATTGTCCCTCTAATGGGTAGTTTCCTACCCATTCCCCCAAGTCTGATCCATCAGCAGACACAAAATAAGAGATCTCATATTGCTTGATACAATAAAATATCTAATGGAATTATCAAAAACACTTAAGTCAAAGAAAAATTTTGAAAACCATTGTATTTCACATGGGTTCGTTAAGTTCTTATCTGAGGGTTTACTAAGTTATTTGTTGCTAGTATTATTGTTTTCTTTATTGAGTTTAGTTGACTTCTATAGTACTTCCCCATCTAATTTGGATTGCTCCTAGTACGATGCCAGTATTGTGGAATCTGGGATATCCTGTGGCTGCATATGCAACTGCCCTCTCTAAGAACTCCAGGATCTCTAGAACTTGGCGGATGAATTCACACAGCAACAGCTGTGGGATGTGGGTGGCGGCCAGAGCTTCCAGAAGTATTGGGCGTGGGGTGCCCACCCCACTCTGAGAAAGATCCCAGAGTTTTCAGCTGAAAACTGAGTACCTAGAATTTTTGTTGGTTTGACATCTCTACAGAGATTAGTTGTTAGGCTGTGGAGTTGGTCCACTGAAATGCTCATTTATTTATTAATAAAAAGCACCACATAGAAGGAAGTTCCCACTGTCTTTTAGTATTCAAAAACAACATACTGCCTCACCGATTTATCACTGTATAATGTGTTATTTTATTAATTTGTGTCTTTAGTTGTTGTTTGGAGGCTATACCTGACTATGTTCGGTGTTTACTACTCCTTAACTCACCGAAACTCCTGGCAGAACTGGAGAAGCTGTATGTAAGGTCAAAGGGTGGACCCAGATCAGCTACATGCAAGGTAAAGGTCTTAATTGGTTTACAGTGTCTTTGGCCTCTGTACAGTGATGGTACTTTGCTCACTCTGAGTTACATCTCTGCCTTTTATACTGTGGATCTTTTTTCTCTCACATAATTTCCACTTCTGGAATTTGAACTTAAACATCAGGGGAAAAAGCAATTCATTTGGTGATACCAAATAAACTGAACATTTCAACTTAAGAGCTTGTAATGAGGTAGTGATATTTCAAAGCAAATTTGGATATTTAGGTTTGTTTTTTGAGCGGTTCTGTGATTCTATGACTTTTCTATTTTACTTTATATTAGTACAATGCTATAATAATAATTTTCAAATCACAAAATATTTTCTAAAAACATTAATCATAGTAATTGCTCTAAATTAGTACTGTACATTCCAAATAGTCTGGTTTTCATCAGCCAACTGAAAATCTATTTCTCACTGGAGAATACACTACATACAGTATATTACAGCAGTATAGAGAGACTAAGATAAAGGTGTCTTACTGCAACAGTTTTACTGTTTTGCAATTTTGACATTGGGGGCTATATGATTTTCCTATATTTTCTCAAAATATGTTTAACATAATCCCTTGGTCTTCGGAGATTGATGGGAGAAGGCAGACGATCTCTGTTCCTGGGTCCTGGTAAGCCTGGAGTCCAAGGTCACAGAGTTGTGCTTATCTGGTCCTGTGGGGCTTCACTCATGAGTGAGTCTTGGCCCCAGAGTCCAGAGAACATCCTGGAGTGTGGTGGTGGCTGGGTAGTGGGGGTAGTGGAGGCAGTGGAGATCTGACAATGAGGTATTTATCTGATACCGGTAGGGTGGGTCTTCTGTGTGTAATTCCCCGGGTCAAGGAGGTTGGTGAAAGCAGACAGGGCAGGGTAGGTGGGGCTTCTGATTTTAATCCTACCTCATTGGCAGACCTCTAGTACTTCCACTACCTCCACTACCTAGCCACCGCCATGCTCCAGGATGCTCTTCAGATGCTAGGGTCGAGACTCACACACGAGTGAAGCCCCGCAGAAGCAGGTAAGCGGAATTCTGTGACTTTAGACTCCGGGATCAAAAGGACCCATAAACAGAGATCCTCTGCTTCCTCCCACCAATCTCAGCAACCAAGGGATTAAAACCAGAAGCCCCACTTAACCTACCCTCTTGGCTAGCACCAACCTCCAGTGACCCAGGAATTACACATAGATGACCCACCCTACCAGTACTAGATAAATTCCTCATTGGCAGACCTCCACTACCTCTACTACCTCCACTACCCAGCCACCGTCATGCTCCTGGCCACTTTCCAGACACATCATAAGATATTACCCATCTTCCAAGATAAGTGCACAATATTTGAGAGGTTCAAATATGACTTCAACCATGGGAACATCTGCAAGGGTGGTTAGAGGCACCCTAATAGCCTCTATCCCTCTCAGAGAGCCTGGCAAGCTACCAAGGATATTCTGCCTGCACGGCAGAGGCTGGCATGCTCTCTGTGGTGTGTTCAATATGCCCAAACCAGTAAATGCAATGAGTCTCATTCCCCTGACCCTAAAAGAGTCAGCAATATGGCAGCATTAAGAAGATTAGGAAGGGGGCTGGAGAGATAGAACAGGGGGTAGGGCGTTTGCCTTGCACACGGCCGACCCGGATTCGATTCCCAGCATCCCATATGGTCCCCTGAGCACTGCCAGGGGTAACTTCTGAGTGCAGAGCCAGGAGTAACCCCTGTGCATTGCTGGGTGTGACCCAAAAAGCAAAAATAAATAAATAAATAAAGAAGATGAGGAAGGAGAGGCTGATAAAATCTCAAGGCAAAATTAGGCTACCAAAACGAAGAAAGACAGAAATGATTGTCTGTACTTTCAATACATGTACACTGGCATCAGATGCATCCATCGAGGACCTGATGGTATAAGCACAAAAGATCAAGTACGACAGCATTGGTCTGACGGAGATGAGAAGGCATCAATCACATCACGCCATTTTCAACACTGGAGAAGAACTGTACCTCGGAACATGCAAAAAAAAGAGGTGTCTGTGGTGCAGGTGTCCTTGACAACACAAACTTGGCCATGAGCATTGATTCATTTGAATTCCTAACTACCTGAATCAGATGATTACACTTGAATAGATGTGGCTCACTGCCAGCAGTTTCGATCTTCATTGTCTATGCACCAACATCCAACAATGATGAAGGAGAAAATGAGAAGTTCCAAATGCAGCTGGAGAAGTTCTATAAAGAAGACCACACCTTCTACAAGATCATTGTCGGTGATTTTAATGCCAAGATAGGATCAAGAAGAGCAGTCGAAGAACTCCACTTCAGGACCCATGGCCTAGAATGGAAAGAACATGGTGAGAGACTGTCTGAGTTCATCGCATCAACCAAGACTATGCATAATAACTCACAGTTCCAGAAGGCCGAATCTAAATGTTGGACATGGGAGTCTCCTGGTAGATGGTCCCACAATGAAATTGGCCACATCATATTCAATTGATGGTTTTGGCCTGATTGATGTCACTGTTGTCCAAAATTTCCAAATGGGATAGGACCACCATCTCCTTTGTGCAGAATTCTACTTCACAGAACGGGGAGAAAGGGCTGCAAAGTTTAAGAAGAGTACTTCCAGAACGAGCACCAACTGGGATCTCTTTGGTACTATTGCAGCAACATGGGAAGGTGCCGTCATTGACAACACTGACAAGGAATAAAATCTACTGATTCAGCACCTTCATGCTAGTGTGAGGAATGCAGAGAGAGAGAGAGAGAGAGAGAGAGAGAGAGAGAGAGAGAGAGAGAGAGAGAGAAGAGAGAGAGAAATAGCCACAAAAAGACACCTGTCTTCAAAAACTTTCAAGCTTATTTTCCAATGTGGCTTGGTGCAGGCCTCAGGAAACCACAACTGAATGTGCAAGCTCACAAAGCAGTACAGAAAAGTGATGAAGAAAGATCTCAAAGAGAGAAGAGCAGCAGTGCTGGCAGATGTGGCAGATGTGGGAAAAGCATTCACAATGCCCATTATCCTTCACCAACTACAAGACCAAGATGACTGCCCTCCGACATCCCGATGGGCCTATCACATCTTCCAGAAGGACAATGGAGAAGATTATCCATGACATCTACTCAGATCTCTTCGATAGCGTTGTCCACCTGCCACATACCAAAATCCAAAGGATAGATATGTCGTTCACAACGTTCTGCTTTTTGAAATCCGACACACCATTTCGTCGGTAAAGAAGTGAAGAGCACCTGGCCCAGACAAGGTCTGACCCAAGCACCTGAAGATCCTGCTGCCAATACTCATCGATACACTAGCTTGGCTCATCACATGCTACCTCTCTTAATGCAAGGCTCTGTCCCAATGGAAAACCAGCAGGACTGTTCTACTGTACAAGAAGGGAGACATCCATGACATTGGCAGCTATTGCCCAATCTGACTGCTGTGTACAAGCTGATCACTCGAGTCATCCTGAATAGGATTGGCAGAATACTAGATGAAGGACAACCATGTGAGCAAGTCAGGTTCTGAAAATAATACAGCACAGTCGACCATATCCACACGATAATCAAGCTCATTGAGTTTTTTCGGGAGTTCAAGATGCCTCCCTGTCTAACGTTCATTGATTTAAAGAAGGCCTTTGATTCTGTTGAGACTGAAATAGTCATCGAAGCTCTAGCCAAACAGGGCATTCAAACACAATACTTCAGGATCTTCCGTGATCTATATTATGGATTGACTATCAGGATCTTATCATTCTACAAGGAAGTGATCATACATGTCAAGACAGGGGTTCAGCAGGGTGGTACCATTTCACCGAAACTCTTCAGTGACACCCTTGAGAATGTCATACGATGACTGCAATGGGAGGGAATGGGAGTGAAGATAGATGGTCAGTCACTACACAACCTTTGCTTTGCTGATGACATAGTTCTAATAACACCAAACATTAACCAAGTGGCACAAATGCTGGTCGACTTCAACCGTGATTGTGGAAAGGTTGGACTATAGCTGAATCTCACAGAGACAATGTTTATGAGAAATGGTCTCATTCCTGATGTTCCATTTGCTCTCAATGGAATGAACGTCTCTGAATCCAACAGTTATGTGTTCCTAGGTTGAAAGCCAGCATGACGAATGGCCTGGCATCTGAGTTGCGCAGGTGGAAGAGAGCAACATGGAACGCCTTCAAGAGCGTTGAAGAAATCACTAAGAGGACGAAGAACCTCCAGCTCTGCTCACATCTCTTCGATTCCACTGTTCTTCCTACATTAACATATGCCTGCCCTGCCACAGAAGCAGAGTGGGTCAGGGAGAATGGGGGGTGGGAGGGATACTGGGATCCGTGGTGGTGGAAAATGGGCCCTGGTTGAGGGATGGGTACTTGATCATTGTATAATTGAAACCCAAGCACAAAAATTTGTAAGCCTACAACTGTACTTCATGGTGTTTTGCTAATAAAAATTAAAAAAAATACGCCTCAGAGATCTGGGCCCTATGAAAACAGAATGAAAATGCTATTTGGGTCTTCCAAAGAGGAATCGAAAGAGCTATGCTTGGAGTATCATGCTTCACTCAAATGAGAGAAAGAATCTGGAGTTCTGACATCCGTTGATGATCAAGAATCAGGGACTCTGTCTCGTTTGCCAAAGCATCGCAAATCAGATGGGCTGGACACATAATGAGATTTGGAGATGACCTCTGGACTAGAGCCATTACCAACTGGATTCCATGGGGCATCAAAAGATTGTGTTGCCACCCACCTACGAGCTGGTCAGACTCTTCGTCAAGACCCTAAACAATTGGTTTGAGGCTCTTTGTGTTCATAGAACGAACAGATGCTATTGGGCTACACTTGCATGCGACAGGGACAAATGGAGACATTACTGGTGCCCACTCGAGTTAATCAATGAGTAACGGGATGTCAAGTGATCAACTGATGTTTTACATATTGTGTATTAAATATACAATATTGATGTGAAATATTTCACATATTTCACATGATATTAAAATTTAGAAAAAAGTTATAGAATGAGGCAAGGAAAAGGAAGGAATGTATGGGAAAAGGGCAAGAGGGACAGAGGAATAAAGAAAGGGAAGAAGAAATGATAGATGGAAGCAAGAAAAGCGTAGAGTGACATCGGTACTTGTAAGAGCAATTTGGACTTGAAAAGAAGCTTCTAAATCAGTCAGGTAATTAGTTCATTGCTAGACTAGCATATCGTCATCTCTGGCATATCTGGGTCTACAAATTTATGAGTAGTTAAGGGTCATATTGGAATGGTTATACATTTTTTCTGATGGAGTGTCCCACTTTAGCTCATATACTATCATTTTTCTTATTCCATAACAATACACCCCATTTGTCAACACAAAACTTTGAACACAGATGTAGGAAAGTAATATAAAGATATAGCTACTGACCATGTAAATATAAAAAGTCTCTCTTGAGAACAAATAAATCATAAATATTTTTCAGAGATTTTAATTTTTTTAGAATTTCTTTTTTAATTTTTTTAAAAATTAAATCACTGTGAGATAGTTACAAAGCTTATATATTTGAGTTTCATTCATACAATGATCAAACACCCATCATATCTTCCACCACCAATGTCCCCAGTATTCCCCCACTCAACCCAACTCTCCCCCTGCTCTATGGCAGACAATTTCTTCAATACTCTCTCTTCTTTGGGGCATTATGGTTTGCAAGACAGATACTGAAAGGCTATCACATTTGGTCCTTTATCTACTTTCAACACACATTTCCCATCCCGAACTATCCCTCCAACCATCATTGATTTAGTAATCCCTTCTCTATTCCAGCTGCCTAATCCCCCAACTCATGAGGCAGGCTTCCAACTATGGAGCAACATTCCTGGTCCTTGTCTCTACTGTCCTTGGGTGTCGGTCTCATCTTATGTTATTTTGTATTCCACAAATGAGTGCAGTCGGTCTATATTTGTCCCTCTATTTCTGGCTCATTTCACTTAGCCTGATACTGTCAATGACCATCCACTTATAAGCAAGTTTCATGACTTCATCTTTACTAACAGCTGCATAGTATTCCATTGAGTAGATGTGCCAAAATTTCTTTGACCAGTCAATTGTTCTCAGATACTCAGGTTTTTTCCAGATTCTGGCTATTGTCAACAGTGCTTCAATGAACATACAGGTGCAGATGTCATTTCTACTGTGCTTTTTTGCTACCTTAGGATATATTCTCAGAATGCCCATATTGTTTTCCAAATAGGCTGAACCAGTCAGCATTCCTATTAACAATGAAAGAGAGTCCTTTTCTCTCCACTTCCACACCAGCACTGATTGTTCTTGTTCTTTTTGATGTATTACAGAGATTTTTAGAAGAAAACTATTTTCCTAGTGATAACCAACCAAAGCTGGATGTTACAATAAAAATTCAGAGGCAGCGGTATTGTTCATGGTAATGACAGCCTCAATGTTTCCTGATAGAGGATCTTCAAAACTTCCTTCTTTATGCTTCTTTCTCTCTCCTTTTAAATGGCTTCATTTTAATTCTATTCTTGTCAAGAGAGTTTCCCAAAAATTCAGTGAATAATCATAGTAATGCTTATGTTCTCCTAAGTTTAGAATGCATTTTATGTTTTTCATTCTGCTTTAAAATCCATTTTTAAAAAAAATTTTTCTGTCCTCTGAAGAACCATTAACAGGATAATTATAGGTAGCAGTCATTACTGAGGATTTTATTGGTGAAAACCCCATCATAGCTTGCACCTAGATCACTCACAACAAATACTGCGCATTGTGTTTAGGTTTTATGGCTACTGAAATTTTTTAAACAGTTTAATTTTCCCCTCACAGTCAAAGTATACTTGCACTGAACAAAGTCAAGAAAAACTTTGATCAAGACAATTGCTATAGAATATAGAGTAAAAATCCACTACAATAGCAGGTGTGGGAGTTGTTAGGTACAAGCTAATGGAGATCTACAGAAGTTACTAATGGAGGTCAAGGTGATGAGTCCGCCTGTGTTTAGAAACTACTTGATTCATATTTTTCCAAAGATAGACTTTGAATAAAGACTAGTAGCTAAATTCATTAATTGATTGATCCACCTAATTTGAGCCCCATTTTCTTGCAAACTATATTTCAGAGATTGGGCTCTTTAGAATACATCAAATGTCAATAAGTGAGGGAGGACTTAGATCTCAGAGATAGAGAGTGAACTACCAATGATATTGTTCTAAAGAGAATTGCTGTTAAGGAAAGAAACTTCAAGGGTGTGTGCTCAGAAGAAGCCTCTGTAAAGTTTACTTAATTTGAGATGCTTAATATTAGTTGTTTTGCTAATCAGTGTGAAATAGTCTAATTTGCTGCTCTCCCATTCTCTTGTCATTCCCCCTGCGCCCTGCTGCCCCAAGTATTCCTCCTTTGGGTTTTTTTTTGAGCACAACTCCCTTAATTCTTGAATATGATCAGAAATCCAATTCTACTTCATTTACTAAGCAAGGGAAATAGTCTTCTGTTTCTACTAAGCACTGAAAAAGAGTCTTCTGTTTCCTCCTTTATCCCTTTGTGCTCTGTTTTCCAGGGAAATGATGATTTGTGGCTAGTAGGATAAGGATATTTTCACCTTCCACAACTTAGACAAACTTTTCTTAAGCCACTTGCCTTTCCAACTAATGGGAATTGAACTGTTCTTTGTATGAAATATGCTGCTGTCTGCTTTACTCAAACCATGTATTTTCTCTCGTCATACACAAAAATGGCCAAGATTCTAATTCTCATGTTATTGAACATGAGAACCCAAAAACACAGTTCAAATATGTTCTGAATCATGCCTACAGGGCAAGGGAATTTGGTTGATCTTTGCCTTTAATAAATACAGAGGAACCAGAGGGAAAGGTAAATAAATCACGTGTCTTTGCTTCTGGGAAAGTTCTTTGTTCACATAATGTGGGGTTTACACTAATCTCTGAGGGATCTATGAGTTTGTGTGCAGTCCCTTTACTTACAAAGCATTCATTAAGCGGATCACCAAATACATGTGTTTTTGTAAAGTCTGAGACCTTTTATTCTTTTTCCAACTTTGCATTGCTATTTTTATGAAGTCACAAAAGCACACCCCTCTCAAAGGAGAGTTAATGGACTAGTTTTGCCTGTTTTCTTGTTCTAAAGGGTATTCCCCATGAGGAAAAAGCATAGTTTCATTAACCATTGCTGGAGTACTTTCCTGCTTTAAAATGCTGCCTTGGGGCTTTTAGTGGGTGTCTGTGAAGAAATGTGACAGAAGATTTGATGCCCTAGGTTGGACTTTCACTTCATGGATATAGCTGCTGCTCATTACAGAATATCCTTGTGCACTCAGTTCAGGAATTTCCTCTCTTCCCTGGGGCTCTCATGTAGGGTAATAATGGGTCTTGGGGTTTTCTGGTTGTTTTTCCTTTTTCTTTTTAAACTCTTTTATTAAACTAGCAGATTGATATCTGGAGGGAGATGTTGACAATCTAATGAATGATGTGTTATAATTATGCTGAAACCACTGGCCCCGTGTTACCTTTTCATCAGTCTTTCGGTTACCACAGAACTTTCGTCAAACTTGAGATACAGACTCTATGGAATAGGCTGGTTCTCCATTAGTCAGAAATTGCAGTAACACTGGGGAGGATGCATTTGTAATGGCTCAAATGTTATTTTTTGTTGAGAAGACCCTATGTATGAAATCTATAGGATTAGGCTTCAATATTAACTTCAGAAAGCATTCATTCTGATTTCAGTAATTTCTTGCTATTAGGAAAGTATGCCAAACATAGTAACAATTGTCACAATGGAGACGTTACTGGGCCAGCTCGAGCAAATTGATGAACAATGGGAGGACAGTGACAGGAAAATATTATTACTTCCCAGGATGTTTCCCAGTTGAATCGAATCATTGCTTGGGTGTAGTCACTGTACCTATCAGTTTCTCTCAAAAGAATATTGCTGACAAATGAAATAGAAGTTTCTTTATTTAGATGTCTTTCTGTTATGAGCAGTTTCTTATTAGTAAGATTGCATAGCCAAACCATATTTTGTATTATGGGTTCTATAATGAAAGAAAATTAATCTTTAGAATTGCTTTTAAATTTTTATTTCTTATAAACATTTCTGTGACACAAGTATGACTTCTAAATTTCCCTTTAAATATAGCATGATATACACTTGAGTGCTCTTTGAACTTGTTTTGTTTGCTCTTCCATTTATAAATTTGACTTTGTTGATTTGTCTGAAATATATAGAATACACAAATAAATTTGAGAGTAAATTGAGCTCAATTTTTTAGAACTAAAATTTGTAGATGTTTATTCTTTGTCTTCAAGATTTTAAGTGTGCACTAATGTTCAATGAATGGCAATAAAAGATAGATTAAAAACTATAAGACCTAGCTCAGGTATTAAAACTATATATTATGTGCATATAAATTATTTTTATATATAGGATATAATATATATAATACAAACTATTGATGAACATGTACATATGTCGTTTAAGTAGTTTAATTTGAATAGTTTACATATATAATTTCAGAAAATATTTTATTTACAGGGATGGAGCGATAGCACAGCGGTAGGGCGTTTGCCTTGCACGCAGCCAACATGGCCGACCCGAGTTCGATACCTCCGCCCCTCTCGGAGAGCCTGGCAAGCTACCGAGAGTATCTCGCCCGCACGGCAGAGCCTGGCAAGCTCCTCGTGACATATTCGATATGCCAGACACAGTAACAACGAAGTATCCAATGGAGACGTTACTGGGCCCGCTCGAGCAAATCGACGAACAACAGGAGGGCCTTTACCTTTACCTTAATTTACAGGAAGAGAAAGGATGGGAAATAAGTCAGGGAAGCGCCCAGGTTATAGAATTGGTCTCTAGAAGAGTTTTCCAGAGAAATATAAAAAGCTTTCCCATCTCAAACCTTTTTTTTAGTGGATAGTGTTATTATTTTCTATAAAGTTTAAAGAACATTGACAGGTAAAACGGGTGAGGATGTTGAGATGACTGTCTTCTGGCATCCCGTCATCTAGATTATTCAGTCATCTATGTCACTGGCCAGTCTAAGTCATTTAGTTTAATAGATACCATCTAGACCACCCCTGTAATGTTCTAATAATTCCTTTTCTTAGGGTCATATATATTGGTATTTTGTTCCTTTATTTGTCAGTCTGACTGGAAGTTTACTAGTTTTATTAATCTTTTAAAAAATGACCTTTTTTTGTATTGACTTGTTTTCTGTTTTCAATTTAATAGATATTCTGTTTTTGCTTACTTTGGATCTGATCTGTATTGCTTGTCCAAGTTTCTTAACATAGAAGCACAGATTGCTGATTTGAGGACATTCTTTTGTAAATATAGACTGAAATTCTACAATATTTTCACTGGACACTGAATAGTGGCATTGCATACATTTTTTATATTTTATTTAAGTTAAAATTATTTTCTAATTTCCTATATTCCCTCATTGTCTCATTAGTTGTTAGAATTTTGCTCATCTAACAATCTCATATGTTATGTATATATACTTAGTAATTTTTTTCAATATGATCAAAGATCATTCTTTGCCAATTTTTTGACAAATTTCTGGATTTATTTTATGACTAAAAATAGGGACTGTATTGCTGAATGTTGTTTAAGCACTTGAGAAAAATGTGTATTCTGCTATTTGTCAGAGTATTATAAATGTCTCCAAACCATGACTGATTCCATTTTAGTTTATATTTGAATTTCCTTCCTCCACTAAGCACTTTCTGCTGCTGTGGATTGAGGATAGAGAAAGAGGAAAGGGCAATAGAAATCTGACTCATATTCTTTGAATCTTAGTTCCTCTTGTCAGGGAGTAGGTTCTCTCCAGCTACAGTTTAGATTCCTCCCATTGTCATTACCATGGCTTCTCTCTCATGGCTGTCATAATATTGTAGCTAAGCTTGAGTAGAATAACTAAATTTTGCTCAAAATCCATATGAGCTGGAGATTTTTATTAACTCTCCTTGAATCATAGAGAAATATTTCCCCGCTGCTTGTAGGAAAAAAACATAACTTTTCCTGGGACTTCCTTTCTCTGTAACCAGAGCACATATCTGATTTTTAGCTATCTTTGGAAACAAAAAACAGAAGCTCAATTATATATCAAGGCCACTTACAATTCTGATTCCACCTCGCTTCACACTGCTGTGATTTGCATCTCAGAAGTTTAAATAACTTCTCATTCTTTCTTGTAGTCATTGACGAAAAAAAAAAGTCCACCAAGAAGCCAGGATGGAGTATGTACACTCAATATTTTGGGAGCCAATACTTAAAAATGTTATGTTTTATTGTTCCAGTAAAGTGTCTTCATCATTTGTAAGAATTGTAAGTGTGTTACATTTTTTAAGGAAGGAGAGAACAGGAACTGGTGAAAAAAATAGCTTTATTTCAGTAAACCTTATATTAACTTCCTGAATTTTTTAAGATTTATACTTTGAAGAGTATGTAGATTTAATGCAATTGATAAGATTCAGATCAGATCCCTTGATACTCATTGATCCTTATAGAGAGACACTTTACTTTTTTAATTCTAAACATGTAAAATTGTATTCTTATGAGGAATGGGTTAGAAAATGCATGTAAAAGAATAGAGGGAAGCACTTTGCAAATAGTACTAAGTGATAGCAATTATTACTATTATACACTACTCATTGTGATTCTGAAACTAAAGAGAGATTATACTCAAACAGAGAAAACAGTAACCTAGAATTTGTATTACTGTAGAGAGCTGGGGATTACCTCCAGCAGCAAAAATGTAAATTGCCAGAGTTCAAAAACAATATAGATGATTATGTAACAATTGATTTGATATAAATTTGGATAAATTATAATAAAAAGTGTAATTTAGGTGATATTGTTTGTGTGTAAAATGTTTGATAGAGGGCTATTTCTTCCTCTAGATTAAATTTGCTTAATTATAAAAGTTTCACCTGTTTGAAAGTTTCTTCCATAGAAAATAATGACTGTGGATCACTAATAATAAATAATTTTACATAGTTTAGCAGCCTCTCCTTATTTGTCTTTCCCAACATTGCCATATTAGAGGCTCTTTCAGGGTCAGGAGAATGAGACCTGTTATTGTTACTGTTTTTGGCATATTGAATACTTCACGGGTAGCTTGCCAGTTTCTGCGAGGACATCAGTTGATCACTTGACATCCCGTTACTCATCAATTTGCTTGAGTGGGCACCAGTAACATCTCCATTCATCCTTGTCGCACGCTAGTGTAGCCCAATGGCATTTGCTCATTCTAGGAACACAAAGAGCCTCAAACCGATAGTTCAGGGTCTTGATGAAGAAATCTGACCACTCATAGGTGGGTGGCCACACAGTCTTTTGACATCTCGTGGAATCCAGTCAGTAATGCCTCTAGTCCAGCGTTCATCTCCAAATCTCATTACGTGTCCAGCCCATCTAATTTGCAATGCCTTGGCAAGCGAGACAGCGTCCCTGATTCTTGATCATCTGCGTAGCTCAGAACTCTGGGTCCTTTCTCTCATTTGAGTGAAGCGTGATACTCCAAGCATAGCTCTTTCAATTCCTCTTTGGGAGACCCAAATAGTGTTCTCATCCTGTTTTCGTAGGGCTCAGGTCTCTGAGGCATATGTTAATGCAAGAAGAACAGTGGAATCAAAGATATGTGATCAGAGCTGGAGGTTCTTCGTACTCTTAACTATATCTTTAACGCTCTTGAAGGCATTCCATGCTGCTCTCTTCCTCCTGCACAACTCAGGTGCCAGGTCATTTGTCATGTTGGTGTCTCGATCTAGGTACACATAACTGTTAGATTTGGAGATGTTCATTCTGTTGAGAGAGAATGGAACATCAGGAATGAGAGCATTTCTCATAAACATTGTCTTCATGATATTCAGCTGTAGTCCGACCTTTCCACACTCCCGGTCAAAGTCGGCCAGCATTTGTGCCGCTGGCTAATGTTTGGTGTTATTAGAACGATGTCATCAGCAAAGCAGAGGTTGTGTAGTGGCCAACCATCTATCTTCACTCCCATTCCTTCCCATTGCAGTCATCGTATGACATTCTCGAGCATGGCACTAAAGAATTTCAGTGAAATGATATCACTCTGCCAAACCCATCTCTCTTTTTTTTAATTTTTATTAGTGAGACACTATGAGGTACAGTTGTAGACTTACAAATTTTTGTGCTTGGGTTTCAATTATACAATAATCAAATACCCATCCCTCCACCAGTGCCCATTTCCCACCACCACGGATCCCAGTATCCCTCCCACCCCCCGATCTCCCCATCCTACCCTGCCTCTGTGGCAGGGCATTCCCTTTTGTACTCTCTCTCCTATTGCCAAACCCCTCTCTTGATATCGATGATTACTTCCTTGTAGAATGATAAAATCCTGGTAGTGAATTCGTAATAGAGCTCAGAGAGGATCCTGATGTACGGAGTTTGAACCTGTTTGGTTAGGGCTTCGATGACTGCTTCAGTCTCATCAGAATCAAAGGCCTTCTTTAAATCAATGAACGTTAGACAGAGCGGCATCCTGAACTACCGAGAAACCTCATTGAGCTTGGTAAATAAATTCAATGGGTCTCATTTTCTGCAAGAAGAGGCTGCTAAAATCTCAGGGCTGGGACGAATGGAGACATTACTGGTGCCTGCTTGAGTACATCGACGAACAACAGAATGACAGTGATTCAGTGATACATAGTCATTAGAACTGTGGAAATTATTGAAATATATTCCTTCTTAATTTTATTATATTAAATAGATGAGCATTTAGGGATGTTCATGCTAAGTTCTATGCTGTTTGGATAGAAATATTAAATACTGTTCAAAATTCCACTCAATAAGTTTGCCTCTGCTTGTTAATTTTGCATGCATTGACACTTGACAGTTTACTTTCACGGTCATGGTCATGGTCCTCCCGTTGTTCATCGATTTGCTTGAGCGGGCTCAGTAACGTCTCCATTGGAGACTTTGTTGTTACTGTGTTTGGCATATCGAATACGTCACAGGTAACTTGCCAGGCTCTGCTGTGCGGGCGAGATACTCTCGGTAGCTTGCCGGGCTCTTCGAGAGGGGTGGAGGAATCGAACTCGGGTCTGCCATGTTGGCCGCTTGTAAGGCAAACGCCCTACCGCTGTGCTATCACTCCAGCCCTGACACTTTACTATATTTTTAATTATTTATCTCTTTCTAACCCAAATAGCTTACTCTTTATGTTGTTATCATTTCCCCACTAAAATATAAGCTGGATGAGTAAAGACTTTTTTTATTCATTACCATCAACATCATGGTATGTGATTATTCCATATTAAAAACTAAATGAATTATGAGAATAACTGGTTTAATGAATACACACGATTCTCCTTTTTATTTTTTTCTCAATATGAGCAATAACTTACATATCTAGTATAGGTGCTTGAATCTAACCAAATAATACTGTGTATTCGAAAAGCAAAGAACAAGAGTTGTGGGAGGACAAAGTGTTAAGTGGTAAGAATTTGTAGCCTCTCCCTAATTCTTATTGGTTATTTAACCTTGTAATTAATTATTCATCTCTAAGTTTTCTAACTTGCATAAAAAATAAAAACAAAGCCCCTAGAGGAGAGCGACACAGTTTTTCCTGAAGAGCCCGGCCTCTCAGAGAGCCTGGCAAGCTACAGAGAGTATCCTGCCCACATGGCAGAGCCTGGCAAGCTCCCCATGGCTTATTCAATATACCAAAAACTGTAACAATAGCGGGTGTCATTCCTCTGAACCTGAAAGACCCTACAATCATTGGGAAAGATGAGTAAGGAGAGGCTACTAAAATCTCAGGGCTGGAATGAATGGAGACGTTACTTGTGCCCCCTTGAGTAAATCGATGAACAACGGGATGACAGTGATGACAGAGATGATAAAGAATAATGTTAAAGAATAAATAGAGGTGTATGTGTGTATTTGTATATATATATTTATCACTCATAATAATGTTATGGAATCTCAGAAACACTCCCTGCAGTGCTTGCCTCCATGGCATGGTCTGACAGTTTGGTTATTTATCACAGGGGACCTGGATATATAGTCTTCCATGGATTTTAAGGCCACGTAATAAATGGAATTGACCTAGGGCCTCACATGTACTGAGCATGTGCTCTACCATTTGATATTTCTCCTTGTCCTAACACTGATTTTAAGTACATTCAAATCAAATTGGCAACTCTTTAACAACCTCTGCTATTATACATTATATCATTAGTCTTTTTTTCTCTCTCTTTTTCTAAATTTTTATTAGTGAAACACCATGAGGTACAGTTGTAGACTTACACATTTTTGTGCTTGGGTTTCAGTTATAAAATGATCAAGTACCTATCCCTCCACCAGTGCCCATTCTCCACCACCACTAATACCAGAATCTCTCCCATCCCTCCACCCACCCTGCCTCTGTGGCAGGGCACTCCCTTTTGTTCTCTCTCTCCTTCTGGGTGCTGTGATTTGAAAAAGAGGAATTGAGTGGCAATCATGTTCGGTCTATAGTCTACTTTCAGCACGCATCACCCATCCTAGGTAGATCTTCCCAAACCCTTTATTTGGTGCTCCCTTCTCTGTCTGAGCTGCCTTTACCCCTAGAGTATGCAACTGGCCTCCAAGCCATGGAGCAAAATTCCTGATATTTATCTCGGCTATTCTTGAGTGTTAGTCTCCTATTTTGTTACATTGTGTTCCCTAGATGAATGCAATCTTTCTATGTCTGACCCTCTCTGACTCATTTCGCTTAGCATGATACTTTCCATGTAATACCACTTGTATGTAAATTTCATGACTTCATCTTTTCTAACAGCTACATAATACTCCATTATATAGATGTACCAAAGTTTCTTTAACAAGTCATTTTTTCTGGGGCACACAGGTTTTTTCCAGATTCTAGCTATTGTAAACAGTGCTGCAATGAACAAACAAGTGCAGATGCCACTTTGACTATACTTTTTTGCCTCTCTGGGGTATATTCCCAGGAGTGATATTGCTGGGTCAAATGGGAGCTCAATTTCTAATTGTTTTGGAATCATCCATACTGTTTTCCAAAAGGGTTGAACCAGTCAGCATTCCCACCAGCAGTGAAGGAGTTTCCCTTTCTCACCACATCCACGCCAACACTGGTTGTTTTTGCTCTTTTGGATGTGGGCCAGTCTCTGTGGTGTGAAATGATATCTCATTGTTGTTTTGATCTGCATCTCCCTGATGATTCATAATGTAGAGCAATTTCTCATATACCTTTTATTCATTTGGATTTCTTCTTTGAGAAAGTTTCTGTTCATTTTGTTGCCCCATTTTTTGAGGGGGGTGGATGTTTTCTTCTTGTGGAGTTCAACCAGTACTTTGTATATCCTTGATATCAACTCCTTGTTGGATGTGTATTCAGCGAATATCCTTTCCCATTCTGTGGATTATCTTTGTGTTTTGGTCACTGTTTCTTTTGAGGTGCAGAATATTTTTAGTTTAAGATAGTCTTATTTGTCTATCTCTGTTTTCATTGCTTGGCCAGTGGCGTGACATCTTTGAAGATACCATTATCTTCAATGTCATGGAGGGTTTTGCCAACTTAGTCCTCAATCTACCGTATGGATTCCGGTCTGATGTTGGGGTCTTTAATCCATTTTGATCTTACTTTTGTACGTGGTGTTAGGCAGAGATCTGAACCCACTTTTTTGCATGTAGCTGTCCAGTTTTTCCAGCACAATTTGTTAAAGAGTCTTTCCTTGCTCTACTTCACTTTTCTTGCACCCTTATCAAAGACTGAATGATCATATGCTTTGGGGGAGATGTCAGTATATTCAACCCTGTTCCATTGATCTGCAGCTGCAGCTGTCTTTGTTCCAGTACCATGCTGTTTTAATTATTACTGCTTTGTAGTAGAGTTTGAAGTTAGGGAGATTGATTCCTCCCATTTTCTTTTTCTCAAGAATTGCTTTAGCTATTTGTGGGGGTTTATTGCTCAATATAAATTTCAGGAGTGTTTGTTCCATTTCTTTGAAGAATGTCATGGATATCGTAATAGGGATTGCATTGAATTTGTATATCGCTTTGGGAAGTATTGCCATTTTGACAATGTTAATTCTCCTGATCCATGAACAGGGGATATTTTTCCATTTACTCGTGTCTTCTTTTATTTCCTGAAGTAGCGTTTTGTAGTTTTCTTTGTACAGGTCCTTTATTTCCTTAGTTAAGCTGATTCCTAGGCAGTTGATTTTCTTGGGCACAATTGTGAATGGGATTGTTTTCTTGATGTCACTTTCTTCTCTCTCACTATTTGAATATTGGAAAGCCATGGACTTTTTGGTATTGATTTTATAGCTTGCAACTTTACTACATGAGTCTATTGTTTCTAGGAGTTTCATGGTAGAGGTTTTAGGGTTCTCTAAGTATAGTATCAAATCATCTGCGGATATTGAGAGGTTGATTTCTTCCTTTTCTACCCAGATGCCCTCAATACCTTTTTCTTGCCTAACTGCTATTGCAAGTACTTCCAGTACTATATTGAACAGTAGTGGAGAGAGTGGGTATCCTGTATCATTAGTCTTAAACTTTGTCTACGTAAAGAATATAACTGCATTGTTTCCTAACATTCTATTTGTTTTCAAGGGGTTTACATTCAGAAGCCTCAGGAGTTAATCTTGACTTTGTGCTCTGAAAACCACATGGGTTCCAAGGATTGAATCAGCATTGGAGAATAGCATTATTAACTATTCCTTATCTCTAGATGCAGATCAGAAAAAATCATTTCAGCAATAGATTTGATTACTGACCAAACTGATATTTACAATTATGCTTCTCTGAATTTATAGCCTTTTAATTCTTCTCATATTGCACCATCTCCAGATACTTATTAAACTTTGGTGAGGAGAAAGGTAATATACTTGGCACTGTGGAAGGTGTAAAGTAAAATCCTCATAACTCTACATTCTTCATGGCTTATATGTATTGAATGACGCACACACCCTGCCTACATACTAAAACAAAATATAGATTTAAAAACTCATGGACAATACAAAAGTGAGGCACATCCTCAACATGCTTACATGACTGTTACCACTACATAGAACATGATAAATCTCCTACTCCTAGGAAAGAAGTAACAGAAAATGTACTTGATTCATTAAGTTCTTCAAAGGCCTCAGAATACTAGTAGTACTAGTACTTGACCCTAGGTTGACAAGTACTAGTGCAAAATGGCCACTACTATTTTTCATGATTCTGGAAAATAATATTCTTTACTACTATTCATGATTCCATAAAAATAATATTTTAACCCGGAATCAGTTTTTAGTTTCTAGTGTTGTCAAAGTCCACAGCAAAACTCTAGTGTAAGGAGAGATAATAGGTGTTTGGAGGAAATCTTCAGATATATTCAGCAAACTGTACGTGTAGGCCATGCTTTCATTTTTATAGTGTGTGACTTAACATTGTGATGTATTTGCAAATGGTAGATAATACTCATCCTGTGTTTCTTATAAGTGCAGCTGAGATTCGACAATCTATGTAAACTTCTTCTTAAAACTTGAAAGCAACTGACAGTCTTCTCATTTGTTACAAAGCTAAACAATAAGCAGGAGTTAGAAAAGATTGAACATTAAATAGAAACCTTGAGAATTTTCTTGGATTTTGTGTGTGTATGTTGTCTGTGTGTGTGTTTGTGTGTGTGATGATCTGCAAAAATCTCTTAACTTTTCATTTTCCCTAGAAGCCCCAATTTTTCTCACACTGAATTTTCTGTATGAGCTGACTAAGGACAATATCTTGTGAGAAAGTAATTTTAGTATACAATGCTTTAGCCAGCTCCTCTTGCTATGAAATTTCTGAGGTCAATGAAATCTGCCTCCTAAGCAAGGATATCCTTACATCTTTTTACCACTCAGAATAATCATCCTTGGCACAATCTTTACCTGAAGCTATATTTATTTCTTCTGTAAATCCAGTAAAGATTAAAAACATCTGCTAAAAATCCTGTATTGTACTTCTATTTATTATAAACTTCTTATTTGGAATAACTTTTTTTTAGAAAAGTTGTAAAAGGTAGTACAGAGAGACCATATGTGCTTTTAAATTATTTACTCCATCAATATTATTTGGTATAATTGGGATACGTTTGTGGAAACTTAAGCCATGCTAGAACATTAGTGTAAGATAAATGCCATTTTACTTGAGTTTCATCTTTTTTTCATCATTGTTCTCTTTCACTTTGTAATCTGTGAGCTTAAGACTTTTGAGGAGTTCAGTAAATATTTTGTGGACTAACACTCAATCTGTTTGATGTTTTTCTCATAATTACTCTGCAGTTTTCATCCTCATCTTCTGAGAAACACAGTTATATTCAACAACTAAGAAATATTCAAGATATTGAATATCTTACTCTACAAAATAAACTTGATAATTTAATTCTTTGAAATATATTACCCTCCATTTATTACATTTTTAGCACTATATTAAGACATGCATAGACATGCACACATGCCATATGTGCATGCTCTAAAGATTCCATGCACAAGTCACATGAGAGTTTAAGGTTAATCCCAGCCCAGTTCTCTCTCAAAGTTTGGAATACCTTGAGGTCAGTTCTAAACCACATGAAAGAAAAATAGAAATTAAGCTGTTGATTAAATACTGCCTGTCTAATTTTGGCATGGGCTATTATTTCTTAAAAAAAGAATATCACAAGTGTTTTGTAATGTGTATGCTACTATGTAATTTCTAGTATTCCAGACAGGTAATGATGAGAAAAACAATAAACGCAATTTACACTTTTTAAAGTTTCTGCTGTCCTACACATTCAAATAGCAAGAGGTTTTCCTAAATGATATCAATCTGTGCCTTCTTGTTACATTTTTCATTACTCTTGCAAGTTAAATTTGCTAAGGCAGGAACTTGCAGACTTGTATGTTTAAAAATATCTTTCTTCCTTCTGTCAATGCCTTCATAAATTGGAATGATTCACCATAGTGAAGATGCTTCAATGTACGCTGGACTAAGTTTAAGTCAAAAACTATCTTCTTGAACTCCCCAGTCTAAAATATAATCAATGGAGCTGTAAACAACAGCCAAAAGGCACATTATAACTCCTGAAGATTTTCATTAAAAACAAAACCAAAACCAAAACCACAGCACTGAGTTTCTGCCACCTATAGACAAAAGGCCAACGAATTTGGGGTGTTCTGCTCCCCATTATTTATCAGTATTACTCAACATGTAGCAGAAATTTTTTGGTGTTGCAAATTTAACTGTTAGAATTACCAGCTTTCTAGAAAAATCACTTTAAAAATAGTGCTAGAGCCAAACAGATAGTATTTTGTCATGTTGATAAAGCAAATCTATCAGAAATCTATGATGAAAGGGAATTTGCTAACTGTGTATCTTACAAACATTGCTGGATACCTACTAACACTGGCCATTTATATATTTTTTTATATTTATCTCATAGTAAGAATGAGAACTCCCGGGGACACACTAATGCCTGAAGAGAAAAACAAGTGAACAGAAGGTTCTGTAGACCATCTTATGCCCCTCCTGAATTCATATCTTGAAACAAAAGCTTCATATTATTTTATGGGAGCCTCAATGAGATAATGAAGTCATTAGAGTGGCATCTCATGAGTGGAATGAAGCACACAGAGTTGTCTCTGCTTCTTTCGTGTGAGAGCACAATAAGGCAACATATACAGCATTCTCCCTAATAGTGCTGCATGTTTTTATTTTTCTGCACTTCTTATTTTTTGATTGTTATTTGCAGGGCTGACTTCAGGCAGTACACAGTTCCACTAGGGCCACACTAGAGAAAACATAGCAGTCAAGTTTTCAGGATCAAACCCAGAGCTTTGCATAGGCAAGGTAAATGTTCCATCATTGATTCTTATCCCCAGCCTAGCTGTCATTTTTCTGAATGAACATACACACACAAAAAATGAAATATTTAAAATAGGTTATTCACAGTCACAGTCCTCCCGTTGTTCATAGATTTGCTCGAGTGGGCCCAGTAATGTCTCCATCATGAGACTTGTTGCTACTGTGTTATATTGAATACAGGTAGCTTGCCAGGCTCTGCCATGCGGGCGAGATATTCTTGGTAGCTTGCTGGGCTCTCCGAGAGGGGCGGAGGAATCGAATTCGGGTTGGCCATGTTGGCCACTTGTAAGGCAAACGCCCTACCACTGTGCTATCACTCCAGCCCATTATATATTATATTAGAGAGGTAATATAAATCTCTATATATTTATATATATATTTATAATATATTTATTTATATTATATATAACATTATATATTATATTATAATTATAATATAATGTATAATTATATTATATACTATATATCATAGTATATACTATATATTATAGTATATACTATATATCATATTATATACTATATATTATAGTATATACTATAATATATATTATATTAGAGAGGTAATATAAATCTACCTATTCAAGTGACAATTTTTATTTAAATATGCAGAAAAAATGTGGCATACAAGAAAGATAGATGACATATACCAAAGGAGATAGATGCTATTATTTTCATAATCAAATCTAGTAATCAAGAAAACCAAAATGAAATGGATTTAATGAGGAAACAACTAGGTCTTGGAACCCATGGCTTGGGTAGGAAAAGGGGATCATGTAAGTTAGCTTCTTTTGTCTATAAAAAATAGAGAAGTAATAAAAAATTGTTATTTATTAAACAAAAGAATCTAACCATCAAAAGATATCCAGAACAGGAAAAGTTGTTGTTACAAAGAAATAGCTTGTGTTTGTGAGATATAGGATACATTATTAACTTCTCTATCAAGTTTAATTTCTACCATATTATTATTTGGATAAAAATTGGAAATGGAAAAGACAGTTGGTTCAACTTTTTGCAGCATGTGATGCAGGAAATATGTCAGTGTTGAGTTCACCCAGACACTGGAGCTGTATAATGCATGCTGATATGGATTGTTTCTTTGTATCAGTGGCTATATGAAATAGACCAGATCTCAAAGGTCTGTTCTTAAGAAACTCTATATATTGTTATGTATATTCTAAGGAATCACAACATTTTTAAATAATACTCTTAATTTTTCTTGGGCCAGAGTGATAACATAGCGGGTAGGGTGTTTGCCTTGCAGGCAGCTGGCCCGGGTTTGATTCCTCCACCCCTCTCGGAGAGCCCAGCACAGTTTTATAGGGGCTATTCTCTCTTGCTTTGAACCTTCTCAGAGAAAACAGCTATAACCTGGTTGTACCATTGCAGAGCTGGCCGTTGCAAGCTGGTCTTGAGACATAAAAACTGGTGATGTGTGTGTTATTATTTTTAAATTTATGTGATAAATTAGCTAGTTAAACCTACGGTAACTAAGCATTAAATATACGAGCATGAAGATTAAGGAGCCTGGATACTCTACCAAGAGTATCCCGCCCACACAGCAAAGCCTGGCAAGCTACCCATGACGTATTTGATATGTCAAAAGCAGTAACAACAAGTCTCACAATGGAGACATTACTGGTGTCCTCTTGAGCAAATTGATGAACAACGGAAAGACAGTGCAACAGTACCACATGTGATTTCAATATTATAACCATTTCTTTTAACCTTATACTGCAAGGTAATTTAAAAAATTAAAATATCATAAAATTCTATGTAGAGTATAATTCTAACATTTTATAATACATTATATTGCAAATTACTGACAGTTTAAAATGATTAAATGCTTTGAGTTATTTTTTATTGCTTCAAGAGTCATTTTTATTTGACTTTCCTGTCTAATGTGCTTAAAAACATCTTTACTTAGTGTCTCCTAGATTTCATGTGTTCAATTCTTTTTTTTTATTTTATTTTATTTTATTTTATTTATTTATTTTTTATAATTTATTTATTTATTGAATCACTGTGGGAAAAGTTACAGAGCTTTCGGGTTTAGGTCTCAGTCATGTAAATATCAAACACATTTCCCTTTACCAATACTTATTTTTAACCCCGAACCCCAATAGACCCCCACCTCCCACCCCTCCCAATTCTTGTGAGGCAGATGAGTTCTAGTTAATGCTCTATCTACTTTGACTAGATAGATTGTTTCGATAGAAGATGCCCATTTATTGTTTAGAGTTTACGACCCACCCCCCCCAATCAGACATGCTGAAACAGCGTTGTGAAATGATTTGCTTTCTACAACTTGGTTTAAGAATAAAAAGATGTCGCGCGGTTTTGAATTTCTGCTATTTTACTTATTGACCCTGGAAGAATTTCTATTAAAAGTTAGACAGTTAAGAGATTGGTTTCTGTGCCCTGGAGTCGTGGCCGTGCCGGAGAGCCGCTCGTGGGGGGCAGCTGGCGACCTCGGTGGGGCGTGGGGGACGGCCCACAAAGCCCCCCTTCCCATGAGGTCCCTGCCGCTCTCGCCCACCCCGGCTCAAACCGGCTGTCCACAAGGCTCCCGTGCGGCCACCATCTTTCTTTCCAGAGACTCATGTGTTCAATTCTGATGTTGTATGGTGCTATTATTTACACATTATTTGCAAATTTAAAAAAATTATTCTGAAACATTTTAGAAAACCTTAAAGAAGGCATTCATACTTTGTAAATATTATGTATAAGGGCTTAGTTATAATATTTTGGAAATAGCCTCAGCTTTCTTGGAATTCCTCTTTATTGATATTGCAGTATTGCACAAGGACATAATATTAAGTTTATATCCATTAAATATCTAAGAGATTAATGATTTTTATCATTATCTTAACCATTAGAATACAATACCTGTTTTCTGGAGCTAGTTCTCTTTTTGAAGAACGGTAAATTTTAGGGGTCAGAGAGGTGGTACAACTGGCAAAGTGCTTGTTTTGCAAGCAACTGACCCAATTTCACTACCTGGCACTCTGTATGGTCCGCCTGAACCTGCCAGGAGTGATCCCTGAGTTAGATCCAGAAGAAGCAAGGTATGGCACGCAAACAAAAATGAAGAAATAGATACATCTGATAAAGTAATAATGTCTCAGCTGAAAATTAGCTGCTATTGTTTTTTGTTTTATAAGGGCTGTTCTCTCTTGCTTTGAACCTTCTCATAGGAAACAGCCATAACCTGGTATACCATTGCAGAGCTGGCTGTTGCAAGCTGGTTTCGAGACATAAAAACTGGTGATGTGTGTCTTATTATTTTTAAACTCATGTGATAAACTAGCTAGTTAAACATACGATAACTAAGCATTAAGTATATGAGCATGAAGATTAAGGAGTTAATTTAATTCAGTTAAGTTCTAAATAATTATTCATATGGCAGTTATCTAATATAGAATAAGTATATCTGACTGTCTGATTTAATTTACCTACCCTAAAGATAAGGATGGTCTAATAACCATGAAAAGTAAATAGGGAATCACCGGTTGAGAACTTCAACCCTAAAGCTACTATTATCTGATAGAAGAGTTTTATTTCTATCTTTACAAATGGTATTTGTCAGAGATTACATTTTCTGAACAATTTTTATGATGTGACTCCAGATGAATATACTTATATTGCATATTTTTATATATTATCTACTGTCACATGTTTTTATTACGTATATTTTATAAGCTGCAATCACTTTGGCAATAGGTGAATTTTTAGGGGATATAGCTGACCTAGACAGAATAATTTAAAAATTTAAGTCGGCTTAGAGGTTTAAATGAAAAAATGGTTTTAGTAGTAGAAGATATTACACTAAGTAAAATACAGCAATAGAGAAATAATTATCAGAAATAATTCCAAAAATTTTTTGGAAACAATTCCTCTTAAATTCAAACTAGCAATTCTATCATAAATTTTTATTGATTTTTTAAAAAAAACTCTAACTATCTCAACTCAAACATTTTAAAGATAAAATATAGCCACATAAAACTATAAATATAATGGAATTACATGTGGATTTATTTAATGTTTAGTGCAGCATTACCTTATCTAATGAGTATATCAAAGTGTATCATATTGGTTTTCAACTTCAAATTGATGTATTTATGCTGTATTAGCATGCCAAAAAATTATACTCCTTAGCCAATATGATTTCTATGCTTTCATTTAAAAGAAGAGAACCCCAAAGAATAGATCTGCTTCTTATAGCTAGATGAAATATACTCAAAATAAAATTAGTTCAACTGTTTCTGCCACACAAATATACTATTTTTATGGGGGGAGGGCTTTCATTGTTGAAAAGGTTGTGCATAGATTCTGAGATTATTTTTAATTTATTGCCAGTTAAAACTTAAACTGTTACCTTGACAAATCACCATTTCCTTCCATTAATTACTACCATTTACTTCTTTACTCTTCTAGTGAAAATTTCAAAGGATTACCATCAACCATCATTATAAATTAATGATTTCTTAACTCAATTCCTCTCTGAACTGTTATTATGCCTATGTGACTCATTTTTATAGATTTTAGTGGCAGATCAGAACAGCAGTTATTTTTCACTACTCAAAAATTTTGAACACTATTCTCCCATTGTTCATCAATTTGCTCGAGTGGGCCCAGTAACGTCACCACTGGAAACTTTGTTGTTACTGTGTTTGGCATATCGAATATGTCACGGGGAGCTTGCCAGGCTCTGCCGTGCGGGCGAGATACTCTCGGTAGCTTGCCGGGGTCTCCGAGAGGGGCAGAGGAATCGAACTCGGGTCGGCCATGTTGGCTGCGTGCAAGGCAAACGCCCTACCGCTGTGCTATCGCTCCAGCCCTTTGAACACTATGCTTAGTATATTATAGTTTCTCAGAATACACTGGATCGTCCAACAAGGAAAAAAAAATCCTTTAATTCCTCGATTTCCTTACTTTCAGAAAACAAATGAATGATTATGTGACTTCATGTCTCTCACTCAGATACAAATAGGTTCTGCTTCTCGATAAAATAAATCAATATTGATGATCAAGGTGTAGAATCTTTATTGACTGCCATTGGCCCAGAGCAGAGATTGTGCTTTTACTTTCCTGATAATAGCAGGGACCCTACTTTATAATAAAGGTAATATTCATATAAGGTCTCCTTAGCATAGCCACCAAAGTTGTCACTGGAAATTAAATGAAGAGTAGAATTTCAAGTGTTCCAAGGTTTTATAATTATCTACTTCTATACAATAAATCCCTTATCTAATAAATCTCTTATTAGATCAAGTCCACTTTCTGATGAGGAGGATCAAGGACATTAGTTACAAACATTTAGTTCTTTTTCAATATCTGCTACTATTTTTACTTCTTCAAATCTCGACGCTCTTTCATACTTGTTTATCTTTATAAGATACCACTAAATAATAATAACAAAGTGTTATTATTTTTATTGCCATTAATGTAACTTGACTTACAGCTGTGTTCATGTTTATGTCTTTGGCATATAAATTTATTGCCTTCCCATGACCATCAAAGTGTCAAAAGTCCTCCACCACTCTCTTAAGTAGTTGAATTCTGTTCCCACTAGGAATAGAAGAGAGTAAATTCCTTGCTCTGTTGGGACCATAGTTTTTTAAAATATGTATTTTCCTCTTTACAAGTTATGTGAATAGCATTTTATGATTATTTTCCATTTCCATGTAATTTTTAATTTAAGGTATGTGCCCAAATCTTGTAAACTCTGTGAATTGAGTCATTCTGAATTACTTTCCTAATGTTGCATTTAATGGGGCCACAAAAATACAGCAGGTAAGTACTCGCCTTGTGTTTGGCTGACCCTGGTTCAGTCTCAAGAACCACCAAAAGTGAACCACCAAAAGTGATTCATGAACACAGAGCCAGGAGTAAACCCTGAGCACAGTGTGGACCAAAACAAACAAAATAAATGTTGAGTTTCAAGTGTTTGTGTATTTAAATTTTATTATTTTTAACTATATTCATGCATAATTGGCAAAAATTATGCATACATATACTATATAAGCTTATTTTGATAAAAATACATTGCTGAATGTTTGTATATCTAAATAATTAACTATCACCTCTGTTTTTTTTCTTATTACCTCTGTTTGTTTTATTTTGGGTATAACATTTTATTCTCAATGCTGCCGTATTGGGGGGTGGTGGGGCTCTTCCAGGGTCAGGGGAATGAGGCCCATTTTTATTACTGTTTTTGAAATATTGAATATGCCTCGGGCAGCTTGCCAGGCTCTGCCAGGCAGATGGCATGCTGGTTTGCTCTTCACCAGTTGGAATCATTGCCACTCCCTCACCACGATGAGGCAATGAACCATTGAGTGAGAGAAGAAATCCGGTGTTCCAACTTCCGTCAACAATCGAGGATCAGGGACGCTGTCTCATTTGCCAAGGTGTTGAAAATCAGATTGGGCTGGACACGTAATACAATTTGGAGATGATCGTTGGATTAGAGCTGTTACAAATGAATTCCACAGGACATCAAAAGAACACCTGACCACCCACTTACAAGATGGTCAGACTTCTTCATCAAGACCCTGAACAAACAGTTTGATGCCCTTCATGTTCCTGGAGAGATCAGATCAGATACCATTGGATTACACTAGCATGTGACAGGGACGAATGGAGACATTACTGGGGCCCGCTCGAGCAAATCGATGAGCAACAGGGTGACAAATGATACAAGTGAAGTGATAACTTTTTATTATATCTATTTTTAAGTTCCTTTCTCAAGCTGTCCATGGCCTTTTTAAAAAAATTGTTTTGATATCTTTTTCCAAGGAGAAGACATTTTTAATTTTGATAACTTCAAAATAGGAAATACTTTTCTTTCAGTAATATTATTTTAGCTGCTAAATATCAATTATCAAAACCAAATTCACATAGATTTTATCTATTAGGTTTTCTTCTGAATTTTAAAGTTTTCATTTAGGTGTATATTTCAGGTGTAACATTGTGTTAATTTTTCGATATGGCATAGGTTCATGTCTTGGTGGTTTTTGTTTTTAATAATGGATATTACACTTAATTGTAGCACTGTAGCATTGTCCTCCCATTGTTCATCGATTTCCTCGAGCGGGCACCAGTAACTTCTCCATTGTGGGACTTGTTACTGTTTTTGGCATATCGAATATGTCACAGGGGGCTTACCAGGCTCTGCCATGATGGCGTGATATTCTTGGTAGCTTGCCGGGCTCTCCAAGAGGGATGGAGGAATCAAACCTGGGTCGACCATGTGCAAGGCAAATACCCACTGTGCTGTCACTCCAGCCTTTAATTGAAATAAGTTTTATAAACCATGTCAAATAGAGCCCTTCACATTCTGAATAGTATTTGTCTAGGTTTTTATTCCAGTCTTCCTCTTATCTCAATTTCTTCACATTTTTGTTTTATTTATCCATTTGCTCACAAATCCTTTTGTAAAAATGGAGAAGGGACAAATATTTGGACATTTTGGTAAATTGTTGTGCTTTACTTGCACTTAATAAGAACATACTCTTTAGATTATTGTGCCCTATGTTAGATCTTTCATTAACATTTATCCCATCATGTCTTATCTCTTAATGCAAGTCAAAGCTCAGATGTTTGAATCCCCAGAAAATATTCTCCATTTAATTTCCTGACTCAGAAAAATGAGTTCTCTCTTACTGTCCCTGCATTCCATTAACACTTTGTTCTGACCATCTTTATATCAGCATGTCTACCTTGTCACATTTTATGAATTCAGCTTTAACTCAGCCATTTCAACTCATTCAATATATTCCAGACTAGGTTTATTTATGGACAAGGCTTATAGCTTAATCACCTTCTTTATAAAATCCATGTTAGTCACTCATATATTAATTATTAAACCTGTGCATTTTAAAAATATGTACATATTTTAAGGATTTTTATAAATGACTTTCATTAATGGATGCCTTTTTTGTTATTTTTAAATTAACATTGAATACAGCTCATAGATTATCAGCAGTATTAATTGTAATTTCCCAGTGTAAGTTTGACATTATTTTTACTGCATAAATTCAAATAATATTTATAATCAAACATACTGGGCTGGAGTGATAGCACAGTGTTTGCCTTGCATGTGGCCAATATGGCCGACCTGGATTCGATTCCTCCTCCCCTCTCAGAGAGCCCGGCAAGCTACGGAGAGTGTCTCGCCCGCACGGCAAAGCTTGGCAAGCTACCTGTGACGTATTCAATATGCCAGACACAGTAACAACAAGTCTCACAATTTGTTGTGAGACACTACTGGTGCCCGCTTGAGCAAATCGATGAACAATAGGAGGACAGTGCTACAGTGCAGTGCTAATCAAACATACTAATATTATAGATAAATAAGAAAAGTTAGCTAAAATAATGAATCACAATATTCCCACAGACACAGAATCCTAATAATTAACTTTATCATACACTTATAATATTCAATATCTAAGAGATATTGAGATAATATTAGTTTCTGCATATTGTATATTTTATTATTTAGTGACACCAAACTTATGACCTTGCTTTGGATTGCTACAGAGTATGGATGACTTTCTCATTTTTTATCTAAAGTTTTAGTTTTGAACATATATGTATGTATTTTTATGGAAAAAATATCTGTATGCAGATATTGAACACAGATTTAACGATTTTTCAGGGAAATATTGATACTTGAATAGGAATTAGAAAGTATGGAGTGGAGTTGGTTGAATCACAGATGAGAGGATGTAAGTAGAATATTTATGGAGAAGAACATTCTGAAGGACAAAAAATGTAAATCTCAAAAAAGAGAGCATCAGTGCTAATATTAAGGTATGAGAAATGGTCAGTAGCCAATTATAACATTCCTAAATCAATGTTTCCTGAAAAGGTGACACATTAAATCCTATATTGTGCTTGTTATTCGGAGGAAATATGTTCTTATCAAATGTTTAGAAAATAATTCAGGGGCTGGAACGATAGCACAATGGGTAGGGCGTTTGCTTTGCATGTGGCTGACCCGGGTTCGATTCTGTATCCCATATGGTCCCCCAAGCACACCAGGAGTAATTCATGAGTGCAAAGTCAGGACTAACCCCAGAGCATTGCCGGGTGTGACCCCCCAAAAGCAAAAAATATATAATAATTAAAAAACGAAAATAATTATTTATGCACATGTGCAAAGATATTACACATCAACATTTTTTAAGAATTTTCTATGATTTCAACTAATATATTTAAAATATATTTAATACTAATATATTAAAATATATTTAATCCTAATATATTTAAAACTCCCAATGTTATTTTCAACATCAAACTTCCTAATAATCATTATTTCTTAGTAACGAATATATGGAACCCCTGAAAGACTTTTCATAGATTATACTATAAATAAAAACTCGAAATTTGGGGAAAAAACACAATTTGTGATGTGTTAGATTTCCGTGTTTTGTTTTTGAGAAGAGTGAGTAGGAAGTCTGCAGTTCCCTCCAGGTCAATTCTCTGCAAAACAGCCAACAGTTCAATTAAGGAGCCCAGAATGAGATCTTCTTTGGCACTTTGGTGCTGGAAATTACACAGGTAATTTAATACGAAGGGGCTTCCAGTAATATGAAGGGGCTTCCAGTGCCACCCACAAAAATGTTGGAGGGGTGAGGATCTGTAGCTGTACCAGCAAACCTTGGAGGAATCTTGAGGTACCCAGTAATACTACATCTGGTATACATTCCCCAAACATAGTAATATTAAACAGAAAGGATATATCCACATTTGTGTTTGTAGCTACTCTTGGAATAATAATAATATATGGAAACAACTTAAATCCCCAAATACAGATAAATGGATTAAGCATATTAAAAAGTAAAAGCAATTCAGGAATGGTTCTGGTGATTCACTATAGGTTCTAAGCCTATTCCTGTTGACATTTTGAATTGAAATTTTTTTGTTTTGAGGTACTATCATAGGCTGAACACTGCTAGATATTTACTAGTAGTTAAAATCAACATTCTTCTAAAGTGGAACTATATCAGTAATTCCAGACACAAAACTGGGTGACAAAACTACCCTTTCCTTGAGATCAACTGATCTTATATTTGACTACTATTTCAAATACAATGCTGATTTCTATTATTGTCTTTGTTTTTTGTTTTATTTTTGTTTTGGGGTCACACATTTCTGCTTGGGACATATTCCTTGCCTTGTTCGGGTGTCATTCCTCTTGGGTCTCTGAGAACCTTATGTGGTAATGAGGATTGACATCAGTCAGTCAAATGCAACTTAAATGCCATACCCTCTTATACTATCTCTACAGCCTTTATATTGCTTTTGTTTCTGAGAAAACTTACACAGTTCCTTTGGTTTAAAAATAAAGAGTTGTATTTTTTGTTCTTCCTTTTAGTACTACTAAAGAGACAATGTTATTAGATATGACTAGGGAAGAAAAATACATTATCCTTGGGTTAAATATCTATGTGGTAGTCAGAATGCAAATTTTTAAAATAACATTCAGTACTATTCATACCTTTGGAACCAAAGATTATTTCTTGTAATTGGAATTTTCAACATAATTCCTTACCATAGCCTCCTGGATGGAATATGTTGGTTTCTGATTCTCTTATCTAACACTTCTTTCTCATTTGTTCACCTGAAAAGTGTCTATTTAAGTTTCTCTAATGCCCCAACCTCTTTCATTTAAATAAATGCATTTGGATAAGCTTTTCTTTCTAATAGAAATAAATCCTCTTCAATCTCCTTATCCCCCTTTCTGTCATAATAGCTACTGGCTAATTCCTACACAAATGGAGATTTCTTTTTTATTATCATTACTGTGTGAAAATTTCAACTAAAGCTATATTTTGGAATAGAGTCCTGTTTTCTATTTACTGGAAACAGAAACTATTTGAAGCATCAATATGTTAAACTCTATATACATGCATGTCACAATAGACATTATATGAGTAAGAACTGTGTTTGAGAACTTGTTAGTTCTTACCTGCCTTGTACTGTTAAGTATATTGAGAAATATTTAATGATTGACCCATGATACTCTTAATCTTTTCTCTTCTCATCAGTTTCAAGTACTTCCCAAATTTGTGACCTAATTTTTAGTTTACGAAGTATCTAAAAATATTACAGCATGTATGAATTATTAAGTATAAAAATAAGTTGGAATAATATTTCTATAACTCCAAGGTTACATATGAAACAATTTTT
The DNA here is from genome assembly GCF_029834395.1 of Sorex fumeus. Taxonomy (NCBI): domain Eukaryota; kingdom Metazoa; phylum Chordata; class Mammalia; order Eulipotyphla; family Soricidae; genus Sorex; species Sorex fumeus. The sequence goes on from NW_026606059.1 coordinate 66,381,969, forward strand.
TGTAAAAGTTTTAAGATTACTGTAACTGATATCACCAAGCAATGGGTAATCGAACGAGAAGGGTGTGGGGATGATGTAGGGATTAGACTAGAAGAAACCTAGGATCAGTGCTGGAGAAATTGTTGAAATGTAGTGATGAGTATGGTACAAATATTAACAACATTTTTATTAGCGATAGATCATAATTATTTGCTACATTTTACCTAAGAATGTATGATAATTTTTTGAGACTCAGAATATACAGAAAATTGTTAGAATTATTCTTATACAGATTGGAAATATCACCACTTTGCATACCATGGATTGAGAGCAGTCTAATAATTTAGATTTAAGGTGGTCACAACTTAAAGGCAAAGAGTTTCAAAATTCTGAATGTAAAAGCTTTTGCAAATATTTGAAAAATATAGTGTTACTACAGACATCTGGGCTCTTTGATGAGCATTAGAAAGACACTAGCACTCTAGCAATTCTATTTCTGTGGGTGGTAGGATTCGGGGGGGATGTCTTATTTTTCTGCATTATCTAAGATTTCAAATGTGATATTCATCATCCAGCAGTGTAGGTAGGGAGATGGTTAGAGGACCATGACTATTGCTTTGTTATTATATTTTTCTATATAAACCTTTGTAATATAAACCTTTGAGAAATAAGGAACAAAAAACATCTGGTATCTCATCCCAAAAATCTGACATTAGATATACCATATATGTTCCTTGGTGAAGGAAGGAAGGATTGGAAATAATAAATATATGGTAGCACTCTCTTAAAGAATCGTCTATCAGTCTGATCACTTTCTATAGGTTACCTTGGTGTATAACGCTTGCTGTGCAGTTAACAATAAAAATTAAAGAAAAAACTTTTTTTTTGGTTTAATGATTTATTATGTTCAAGTGTATATTCTTTTTTTACTTTTTTTATTTTATTTTTTTAGTGAGACATCATGAGGTACAGTTGTAGACTTACACATTTTTGTTCTTGGGTTTCAATTATACAATGATCAAATACCCATCCCTCCACCAGTGCCTATTTCCCACCACCAGGGATCCCAGTATCCCTCACACCCCCATCCCCCATCCCACATTGCCTCTGTGGCAGGGCATTCCCTTTTGCTCTCTCTCTCTTATTGGGTGTTGTGGTTTGCAAAAGAGGCAATGGGTGACAATCATGTTTGGTCTATAGTCTACTTTCAGCATGCTTCTCTCATCCTAGAAGGATCCTCCCAACACCTTTATTTGGTGTTCTCCTCTTTATCTGAGCTCCCTTTTCCCCTAGCATGTGTGGTTGGCCTCCAAGCCATGGAGTAAAATTCCTGGTACTAATCTCGGCCATTCTTGGATGTTAGTCTCCTATTTTGTTACTTTACGTTCCCCAGATGAATGCAATCTTTCTATGTCTATCCCTTTCTTTCTGAGTCACTTCAAGTAACATGATACTTTCCATGTAGTACCACTTGTATGTAAATTTCATGACTTCTTCTTTTCTAACAGCTACATAGTACTCCATTGTGTAAATGTACCAAAGTAAAGAAAAAAACTTTTATAGTTATCTATTGTGAATTAAAAATAAAATTGGTTTTTATTTAATCCATAGTCTCAAAAAATTTGGAAAGCTCTGAAGGAGTTGACTATCATAAAATGATTCTTCTGAATGTCAATTTGCACTGTCAGTGTTCTTCATTTTGACTTAGACTTAAGAAAGGATGAAGAATCCTATTATTCTTTTATCTCTATGCTTTTGTCTTTGGCCATTTATGTTCTAATTTTTCTTCTATTTTCTGCTTCTTTCATAAGTTATTATTTGGATTTAGCTACTTAATTTTAGCTCCTCCACCTTCCCTCCCCCTGCCCCCATCCTATTTTCCAATGTGAGGATTTGGAATGTTGTTTCAGTTTTTCTCCCCAAGGATCATTTCACCTTTTATTCTCTCAATCAGATTCATTGATGATTTTGTCCTATATTAAATACAGATTTGAGAGTAAGGTTAGTTTCAATTTCAGATGGAGGAGTGGAAGGTAAATGCCTCCTCTGCAGCATCTGTGGTGCCTTAGGAAGGAGTAAGACATAGAGTGTATTGTTGCAATGTTGCATACAGGAATGGTTTTAGAATGTGCTGCACACAGAGGGAGCATTTTTTCCCTAAAATTATTTATTATAGAAATCAATCAGACCACCAGTGCCTTGTTACAATGGACCATCTGCTGGAGATAGAAGCAGCTCTGTCACATAGAACCCTTATTTACATCTGCATCTCTGTTAGGAATTCGAATGGCAACTGTTTCTCGACAGGGGACTCCTAGGTCATCCATAGGTTAGTTGTCATCTAGAAAATATGGAAGGGAAGAAAAACACTGAAATAAAATTATTACCCCAAATTTACCTTTATCCCCTTAAATTTAATGGAGTCAATCTAACCGCAGATAGGATTTAACCAGTTACATCCTTGTGTTTTAGCTATCAGGATTCACTACAAAATTCACGGAGCCTGAGGGTTCCAGCTCATTGACCAATCTGCTGTGTTGTTCTGTTCATTTTCTATACATAGGAGTGGTGATGCATGATGGGGCTGGACTAATGCAGACACTACGTTTGTAGGTAGACATTAAAGTGTTGATGTAATGATACTGTAATTAACACTGCTAATCAGAATATGTATTAAGATGACAGTAATCATTTCTCCTTTTGCATATTGCACTTTGTTTATTCAACCAACTTTAGGAAAGTGCCAAGAATTTTTTTGCAATGATAATTGCTGTACAAAATTAGGTATATTTCTTTCTGGACTCCTGTTGTGGAAATAATCCAGTGTTTTTAGATTTAATAAAATCGTTTCACTACCCTTTATGTTGTGTGATATTAAAAAATTCATTAAATTGTATGTTTTCCAATTTCCTCATCTTTAATAAAAGATCAGAGATAATTGCATTATTGTACTCAGGAAACTTAGAATGCTAGCATATGCCCTAAATACTTATAAAGTAAAAAAATCACTATATTTTATTAGGTTGGAAAAACATTTGAAATAAAGCACTTTTGTTTGTTTTAATAAAAGCAATACAATTTCCCCCTAATTTATTAAAACTGCCAGTGAAATATTATAGTGATGCTCATAATTAGTAGTGTTTATCATCAGAAACATTGAGAGATATTGAATAATGTGCTAATTAAGAACATTAAATAGAGTACATAGTAAGTGGTCTGGTCTAATGGAGATTGTCCCACAAAGAATTGCAATTAACATTTTGACTATGTGGTTTGTAATACATGTTTAATTCTTATCTAGAATTTTAAGACTTTTTTGCACTTGGTTTTATGAAATGAATGGTCTTCTTTATATTGTCTGACAATATTCAGAAGAACATCATTACAGTCCATTGTGGAGAATTTGAAAATGATCTTACATTATGAAGTTTTGGAGATATTGTTGGCACATGGAATGTATTTTATTGAATTGAAAAAGTAGTTGAAATATCAAATTTAGTCAAATAAATTCTCTTATGGCTAAAATGCATGAACAGAATTCTTTATTTTAAATTTTCCAAATATGTATATAAAATTTAATAAATGTTGGATGAGATGATATTATATATTATAACTTAGTAAGATTTAATACATTTATTGCAGCAGTTATAGACTATTTAAATACCTATTTCAGTTGCAAATTTCTTTTCTTTTCTCTTCTTTCTTTTCTTTTCTTTTTATTAGTGAAACACCATGAGGTACAGTTGTAGACTTACAAACTTTCATGCTTGGGTTTTAGTTGTACAATGATCAAGTACCCATTTCTCCACCAGTGCCCATTCTCTACCACCAATTATCGTAGTAGCCCTCCCATCCCCACACTCTTCACCCCCCCCCCCACCTCTGTGGCAGGGCATTCCCTTTTGCTCACTCTTTCCCTTAGGGTGTTGTAGTTTGCACTAGATGTTTTGAGTGGCCATCGTATTCCGTCTATAGCCTTCTATAGCCTACTTTCTCAACTGCAAATTTTCAATGTGCCAATGTTTTATAGCATATTTTCTCATTAATAGTCATTTGTCTAGAATTAGAATATACTGATAGTGATATCCTGTCAACATCATTGACTTGTAAATGGAAAATATTTATGTAACAAAGTTGTATATAGTATCACTGCATTTATCTGATTACTGTCGCAAGGTTATTGCTACCCACATTCAAAAATATAGAGTATTGTTTTAGTAGTAAATATTGACATATAATATGTAGATCCATATATCCAATTTACACATGAACATATTTTTCAAGGACAGTGTTCCTAACATGAAAAGGCAATATCAAGTAGGGAAATAATGTCATGTCCTTAACTCTCCTTCTCACAATAGGATTTTAGCTGCAACTCAAATCAGTATTTTAATAAACGTTTGAAAAATAAAAAGTGATTCTTCTTTTATATGAATGACAAGCTCTTTCCGCCTCAGCCTTTTCTTCCTTTATAAAAGAAATTTTATGTTATTTAAGGCTTACATAGTCTCTGAATATAGTAAATCTTTAAAACTGTCTACTTTGTATACTACTCACCATATTTTCTGAAGATGTAAACTTTTGAAATAAGGATATTTCAAGTAAGAAATGATGATATTTCTTGTTCCAATGTCTAAACATCTATTCTTACTAATACATTAAAAATTTTTTACAGGAAATGTTATCAAGCATTTCCTATGTGCTTCTTATATGATATAATAAATTGTTGGTGAATCCTTCAGAAAGAATGATAACCTAAATGAACAGATAACAAACTAACCAAAGAATGCATATTATACATATTTTAAGAAGTTTAGGTACATTTTCCATTATAATAATTATTTCTAATAACAGTCAATAAAGTATCTTGAAATTGTATCTGTAATAGTTTTAGGAAAAATCATTTTTAATGTTTATCCTTAACTTTTTTTCTTAGACATAGTGTTTCTCAAGTGTCTATTTCTCAACATTCATTGTAATGTTTGCAATCCTATTCTAAGAGTTGCTGATTGCCTCAGTATTCCAGGTATTTTTCTCCCACTTTTCCTTCCCTCCTTGGACCTGTTCCTCTTTTACCCTTACTACCCCTGTTCTATTCTGTTCTGCCCTACTCTGTCCTCTTTTCTCTGAATTCTATCTACTCCAGCTAGTTCGTAAATTGTGGTCTCTGGAAACCAAAATCTTTATTAATTAAAGTCTATATTTTCTTATTGTCCAATAAATATGGGCATTTCTATCATAGAGGAATGTCATAAAGAACTGTGTTTAACTGTGTGCATAAAAGCTTGATTAATAGTAGTATTATGGAGTGATTATGGTTATACTCAGTAATATAATTGATAATGAAGATCTTCGAATCTAGGTATTTCAATATCTGATTCAAAATGATGATTGAATTGAGCTGTTCAGAAAATTTTAAGGAGAGATATAATCAATGCACAAATGTCATTTTACATTTGCTAAAACCCTCATTAGATGAATAGGGCATTTGCCTTGCACACAGCTGACCTGGGTTTGATTCCTCTGCCCCTCTCGGAGAGCCCAGCAAGCTAATGAGAGTATCCCACCCACATAGCAGAGCCTGGCAAGCTCCCCGTGATGTATTCAATATGCCAAAAACAGTAACAACAAGTCTCACAATGGAGACGTTACTGGTGTCCACTAGAGCAAATGGATGAACAACAGGAGAACAGTGCTACAGTGCTAAACCCTAATGTTAATTGTGGGTTTAGATGATAGTGTTGTATCAGCGTAGGTTCATTAATTACAATAAAGTCTGGAGCAGGATGGCTATAATTGGGTAGTTTGCAGTTTATGGGACTAGGGGATCTAAGGAAACTGTACTTTTGGCTCAATTTTGCTGACATCCTATTTTTTTATATTTAAAAAAAATAATGGATCCCCATGAGGTACAGTTACACACTTACAAACTTTTGTCGTTACACTTCAGTCATGCAATGTTGAAGTACACATCCCTCCATCATTGCCCATTCTCCACCACCATTGCTCCCAGTGTGCCTCCCCCTAGCCCCACCTCATCCCCCCACCCCTCCCTGCTTCTGTGGCAGGGCATACTGTTTTGCTCACTCTCTCCTTTTGAGTGTTGTGGTTTGCAATAGAGGTTATTGAGTGGCCATCATGTTCAGTCTATACTCTATTTTCAGCACACATCTCCCATCCTGAGCATGCTCTCAAAGCACCCTTTACTTGATGGTCCCTTATCTATCTGAGCTATCTTTTCCCCCAGCATGAGAGGCCGGCTTCTAAGCCATGGAGTAATCCTCCTGGTGCTTATCTCTACTATTCTTGGGTGTTAGTCTCCCATTCTGTTACTTTATATTCTACAAATGAGTGCAATCTTTCTATGTCTGTCTCTCTCTTTCTGAGTCATTTCTCTTAACAGGACATCCTATTTTTTGAAAAATAAAGTATATTTAAAAGGTTTTTAGTATGCATACTTCCTATTTTGTTATAATGTCAGTGCATTAGATAAAAATTTTAAACGTTGCTAATCTGACTAAGCAATCATTTTACCTTGCAAATTCATAATTATTAAAGTGAACTTATATCATCATAAATTATATTTATTCTATTTTAAATTTCCAGAAATTTTTATCCATTTTCATTATAGTGTTCTGTTAATATTAGATATCACTTATATAGTAAGATGAGTACTGACGGCAGGTTCTTCAGGTGTTCAGGTCTGACCTTGTCTGGGCTGGGTGCTGACGAAATGGCATGTCGGATTTCGGAAGGGAGTACGTTGGGAACGACATATCCATCCTGTGGAATTTGGTATGCTGGCAAATGGACATAGCTATCGAAGAGATTTGAGTAGAAGTCATGGATAATCTTCTCCATCGCCGTTCTGCAGGATGTGATAGATCCATCAGGACGTTGGAGGGCAGTCATCTTGGTCTTGTAGTTGGCGAAGGACAGGCAGGCATTATGAATACTTTTCCCAGCTTCTGCCGCATCTACCAGCACTTTTGCTCTTCTCTTTGAGGTCTTCCTTGATCACATCTCTGCACTGCTTTGCGAGCTCGGATGTTAGCTTGTGGTTGCCTGAGGCATGTGCCAAACCATATTGGCGAATAAGCTCAAGAGTTTTCGAAGACCGGCATTTTTTTGTGGCTATCTCTCTCTTGGCGTTCCTCGCACAATCATGGAGGTGCTGAACCAGTTGATGGTATTCCTCGTCAATGTTGTCAACAATGGCATCTTCCCATGTTGCCGCAATAGTACCAAAGAGTTCCCAGTTGGTGGTCATTCTGGCAGTTCTCTTTTTGAACTTTGCAGCCCTTTCTCCCCGCTCTGTGAAGTAGAATTTTGCACGAAGGAGACGGTGGTCTGATCCCGTTCAGAATTTTGGGACGACAGCGACATCAGTCAGGCAAAACCGTTGATTGAATATGATGTGGTCTATTTCGTTGTGGAATTGTCCACCGGGAGACTCCCACGTCCAACGTTTAGATTCTGCCTTCTGGAACTGTGAGTTACCATGAATGGTCTTGGAATAATCATTGATGGTCTTGAAATAATCATTGATGTCAAGAGAGGGGTGCGGCAGGGTGATACCATTTCACCGAAACTCTTCAGTGCCACCCTCGAGAACATCATGTCAGGACTGGAATGGGAAGGAATGGGAGTGAAGATAGATGGTAGGCAAATACACCACCTCTGCTTTGCTGATGACATTGTTTTAATAACACCAAACATCAGCCAAGCGGCACAAATGCTGGCCGACTTTGACCGTGAGTGTGGAAAGGTAGGACTACAGCTGAATCTTAGGAAGACAATGTTTATGAGAAACAGCCTCGTTCCTGATGCCCCATTCACTCTCAATGGAACGACCATCTCCTAATGCAACAGCTATGTGTACCTAGGTCGAGAAGTCAACATGACAAATGACCTGGCACCCGAGCTTCACATGAGGAAGAGAGCGGCTTGGAACGCCTTCAAGAACGTCGAAGAAATAGCTAAGAGGACGAAGAACCTCCGGCTCTGATCACATATCTTTGATTCCACTGTTCTTCCTGCTTTAACATATGCCTCAGAGACCTGGGCCCTACACAAACAGGATTAGAACGCTATTCGGGTCTCCCAAAGAGGAATTGAAAGAGCTATGCTTGGAATATCACGTTTCACTCAAATGAGAGAAAGAATCCGGAGTTCTGACATCCGTCGAAGATCAAGAATCAGGGACGCTGTCTCGTTTGCCAAGGTGTCGAAAATCAGATGGGCTGGTCACGTAATGAGATTTAAAGACGACCGCTGGACTAATGCTGTTACCGACTGGATTCCACGAGATGTCAAAAGACCACGTGGCTGCCCACCTACCAGATGGTCAGACTTCTTCATCAAGATCATGAACGATCGGTTTGAGGCTCTTCATATTCCCAGAGCGAACAGATGCCATTGGGCTACACTAGCACACAACAGGGACAAATGGAGACGTTACTGTCGCCCGCTCGAGCAAATCAACGACTAACGGGAAGTTAAGTGATTAAGTGATATATGTTAAGATAGGTCACCTTTGTTATACTCAATATTAGTTCTGTTTATTTTCTTTTTAAAATTTTTATAGGACATAAGTTTACAACCATTTGTATATTTCAGGTGTACATCATTATTCACTCCATCATATCTGTCTTATCTGTCTCTCATCCCCGCTGATAACCAACTTTCTGTTGTGATAGTCTAAGTATTTAATTGAGGAGGGCATCTAAATTTTATTTATTCAGTTGCTTTGTTTATCTTCCACTTCTGAGTGGAAACATATGGTATTTTTCTTTCTTTGTCATTTCACTTAGCATAATACCCTGGAGGCCCATCTCTATTATTCCAAAAAACCAAAATTTAATCTTTTAAAAAATATATACAGCTAAGTAGTATTTGACTGTTTATATATATAGTTTTAGTTCTTCATCTATTTATAAGCACTTTAGTTGTTTCTATAACTTGTCTATTTTGTCTAATGATAAACAAATACAGACATTTATGTTTTTTTTCATATGAAGTCTTGTATTTATGGTTATATACCCAGTAATGAATTAACTGCTTTATAAGGTTTTTCTGTTCTTTATAATTTTGAGAAAGTTTCCCCTCTACTCTCATTGTGATACAACTCTTTACATACTCACCAACAGTGTACAAAAATTACCTTTTCCTCACATTCTTGTCAATAGTTATTTCTTTTTTAAAATAATAACCATTTTAACAGGTGTGATATGTTATCTATTTTTAGTTTTAATTTGCATTTCCCCAATAATAATGGATGAGAAACACCTTTTTATTGTCTGTTGACCATCTGCATGTCTAGTTTGGTGAAATGTTTTGATTTCCTGCCTACTTTTAATTTTTGAATTGATTGTTGGGTTTAAGTTGTGCAGATTGATTATTATATATTCTGGATGTTAAGCTCTTGTCAGATTTATGATTTATAAATATCTCCTCCCACTCAGTAAGCCATCTTTTGGTTAAATGTGTTGGTTTCATTTGCCTTGCTGAAGGTTTAGCTTAATATAACTTTTTTTTTCTTTTGCCCATGGACATGAATACAGAGACTTGACTAAATCTGTTTTGCAGAGCTTACTGCTTATTTCTTTCAAAGTCTTTTATATTTTCTAGTTTTACATTTAAGTCTAGTTCATTTTGAATTTTTGTGTGGCATAAAGATCACTTGGTCTATTTGTATGTAATTTTCTTATTTGATGTCTTTGTATTTTATTCATGTATGTTTTGCTTTAGGATGTGTTTCTTTTTCTTTTCTTTTTTTTTTTTTTTGCTCTGGGGATAGGGTCCAAGTTGGTTTTGACTTCTGGGTCTGTACTAAATGTTCAATCCTAGAGATGCTTGTCTTGGCAATGCTTGGGAGATAATATATGGTAGGGGGGTAGAACTGCTGTTGCTGCTATGCTAGGCAAGGCCCTAAACCTTCCTGATATCTCTCTGACAAGAGAATTTCATGCACAGTCACAAATGTCATTTTGCTTGCATCAAAATTATCAAATATTCCCTACAGTCATCGTAAGGTACTTTTTACACTTTGAATATATTTAAAAATTTCTGTATATTCCTATCATGTAACCTTACCTAATTCATGTGTATTTTTACAAATAGGTGTTCTGCTATGAAGTCAACTTTTGCTGTTAAGATGTCCATTGAACTAAAGTTAACTTTGCTGAATTTTTAAATAAAAAAGACATATTAATTACACCTTAAGCCTAATATTCCTTTCCAATGGTCTTCCATTTTGTGGCACTTTATTTATTTTCCTTTTTCTGCCAGGATGTTTATAAAACTCTTCAGAATTGAAAATATCCATAGGAAATAGGCTGAAATTTATTGTGTTATATTGATAGTTTTGCAAACTTTGAATGTCATCATTGTTAATATTATAATGCTAAGTATGATGCCATGACCTCCTTTTAAGATGCTGAAAACTTGGCTAAGCCATTTATAAATAAGATTTTATTTAAGTCCTACTTTAACCTCATGTTTACATATAAAGAGAGTTAATTTTGGAGAATTTTAATAACATGTCCAAAGCCATTTCAATTAGTAACGATGAGTTAGGAGCCACCACAACTCACTCAAGTTCAAGAATTCCATTTTTTAAACATTTCATAATGTTTAATCCTTTTGATCAACAGATTCAGGTACAACTTATTTTTAAAAGTTTAATTTTAGTTTATGTAACACGATCATGATACTGTTAGCATTTATGGTTCCTATACATAGATATCACTGCCCTTTCACTCCACCAATATGCTAACACCCTCCACCATTGATTGTCCTATGTCACTTCTATTTCACATCTTCTAATTCTATTGCTCAGAATTCTCTGTAACTATGTGGAGCCTCTTTGGAAATGGGTCTTAGGGACTATAGGGGTGTGTGTGTGGGGGGGGGGGTGATAAGTGGAAGCCAGGGGCCCTGTTCACAGCCCTTCTAACCTGGGATGGGGTATGAACCGAGTTCCACGAGTTTAAGACCTGAGCCAACATTGATACTGTCTGGCAATATCTGGTGATCTGGGTACACAAAGCTGATTCCAATGAAGTCTATGACTTGTTATCAACAGACACAGACTGCAGGTTGATGACTCTGTAAGACAATTTAATTCAGCATCAACAAAGATTATATAGGAGCAAACTTTCAGAACACAATAAGTGCAGGACGAACACGGGTGGTAAAGAAGATGAAGGTGGGATCAATGATGACATTGGGAAGCAGAAATAAAATTATTGTTCTAAATTTCATCACTGCTACCTTTCAGTTATTTGCCTAGATTCCATGATCACCAATCAGTTGTCTAGATTTCATGGATGTCAACAGGAAGGCTCCCTCCCGGTCAGCACTGGTGCTATCGTCACTGCCAATTCCGGGGCAGCCCACGGCTCAGAATTCTGTTTTGTAAGCCAAGACCTGGGCCAAGGGTGTGCCATTTGATACTACCTATTCCTAAATTTTGTTTCTCTGTATATCACAGATGAGTGAGATCATTTGGTATTATCCTTCTCTCTTTGCTTTACTTTGTTTAACAAATGCCTACCAGTACCACTAAAGTCTCTGAAAACTGCAAGATCTTTTTTTTTTCAGTTGAGTCACATCCCATTGTGTGTCTACATATACATGTATGTATATGTATATATATATGCTATAACTTCTTTATCCATTCATCTATTATAACAACCAATAACAAAGTTGTTATAACTTTAAATTTTTTAATCTTAAAATCATAATTTAAACTCTCAATCTGAAAAATGAGGAGGAAGGGTCAGAGTAATAGTACAGTGGCTAGGACTTTTGCCTTATATGTGGCTGTCCAGGGTTCAATCTCCAGATTTCCATATGGCCACAAGTGTCCACCAGGAGAGATCCCTATGTGCAGAGACAGGATGAACAGAGGGTGTGAACCAAAAGCCATATCAATAGTAACAATAAAATTAAAATAAAATTTTATTTTATTAAAAATCTCAGAACTATAATTTTTTACCTAGCTATTTAAATTTATCTGTTGTAAGTGGTTAATAATATGCTGTGTCATATCTCTATAGAAGGAACTATAATCAATAGTTTTCACTTGAAATGTGTACACATTAATAATAGATGTCTCCCTCAAATAGTGGGAGCACTAGAAAATGCCATTTCAGATACATAAATGGTAAAGGACTTGTTTATGGGTAAATACCATACCACCTTAAGAATAATAAGAAATGTGAAACTAGTAGGTGGAATTTTATCCAATGAAGTTTGCCATTTCAGCAGTGTAAGTTTACATTGAGCTTAACTTAGTGGCAGTTAGCAGTAGAAACTCATGAATGTAGACAGATTTATGCAGAGTGACCTTCATGACTTAATGTGCTTGGAAGCTTTGTGATTTCCATTGGGGTTACTAACGGGACATTCCGTTGACAACCACAGTGAAAGTTCTACCTCCTTGGCATTTAAGAGCTCATCTTTATGCATCAGAAGTCCAGCGTTGCATAAGGCTGCTTTCTAGTGGGATTATTAGATGAATTTTGGAGAGGATCGAGTTTGTCTGTATAGTCTTCAGTTAGCTCACTAGAATCTCAAAGACTTGTTTTTACTATTTTACTACTTTACTGTCACACTGTACAACAAACTTATTTGTCTCACAAAAAAATAGATTAATATTAATTTGGATGTGGATAGGATATTTATGATAACTGTATATTTTAAGTGATTTTTAATTGATATTTGATCTCATCATCAGATGGACATGGATGCTGAAATAATGGAAAAGCATACCACATAGCTTAATTTTCCACAGGGAGTGTTAATATTCTAGCACATCAGTGCAGTGTAATTATATCTTTATTTTATTAGTAAAGAGCATATTATATTCTTTTTTCAAATGACATTTATTATGCTCAACACAATTTTATTTTTGAGATAGAATCATTTCAACGAGTTAACAGCAAATTAATACTGAACCCAGTCACACTATTAGCAGATTATATTAAAAAGGTTTCAAGTTCATAAATAAGTCGGTTTTTTTTTTATTTTGGAGTCGCACCCAGAGTTGCACAGGGGTACTCCTAGCTCATGACTCCTGGCAGTGCTGAATTTGTCCAATTCAGATCATTCCAGAATAACTTTTCTCTCTTTGTAGCCTTTATTTAACTACATTTTTTAGTTTCCTTTTTAAAAAATGTTAAATGTATGTTATTATGTATATTACTAGTTATCATAGTATGTGATGTCCCTAATGTAAAGAAATATTTCCTTCCACTTTCTTCTACGGGTAATTATGTCACTGTCCTCTCATTGTTCATCAATTTGCTTGAGCAGGCCCAGTAACGTTTCCATTGTGATAATTGTTACTGTGTTTGGCATATCGAATACGTCACGAGTAGCTTGCCAGGCTTTGCCCTGAGGGTGAGATACTCTTGGTAGCTTGCCGGCTCTCCGAGAGGAGCAGAGGAATGGAACTCGGGTTGGCCATGTTGGCTGCGTGCAAGGCAAATGCCCTACCCGCTGTGCTATTGCTCCAGCCCACAATTCACTGTATTATAATAAATTATTAATTTTTCTTTGTGGTACTTGAAGATATTATATATTGTGAGATTATTGTAATTTTCCCATATATAATGATAGTACTTCAGTTATGTGGTGGAATAGCTTAATGCTTAAGGATGATTGTATCATGATTACAATTTCATATGAAAGGGAATCATAGCACAATAATACAGTTTGTTGTAAGTGAGGTAAAGGTAAAGGCCCTCCCGTTGATCGTCGATTTGCTCGAGCGGGCCCAGTAACGTCTCCATTGGAGACTTTGTTGTTACTGTGTCTGGCATATCGAATACTCTCGGTAGCTTGCCGGGCTCTCCGAGAGGGGCGGAGGAATCGAACTTGGGTCGGCCATGTTGGCCGCTTGTAAGGCGAATGCCCTACCCGCTGTGCTATCGCTCCAGCCCAAGTGAAAGATACTTAAATTATTTTTTATTCTTTCTGCATTTTTTTTACAAACTTTTAAATCCTTTCTTGGGCTGGAGTGATAGCACAGCGGGTAGGGCCTTTGCCTTGCACATGGCCGAACCGGGTTCAATTTCTCCACCCCTTTCGGAGAGCCTGGCAAGCTACTGAGAGTATCTCGATCTAATGTGACTTGCCAAGAAGCCTGTATTATTAAACAGCTTCACCTTCCATCCTTATTACATTCTGATGAGTTTTTAAATAAGCATCTTGAAGGATGCTGTTCTCTTTTCTCTTATAACTTATTCACTTCCAATCCTGTCTTGTTGGCTCTGGAATTGCTAGTAGATCCTTCATAGCTTCATTAAAAAAATGATATGATTGAGTCTCATTAACTTGGCACAAGTCTAGTATAATCAGAGTCTAGTCCAATTGTTTGGACAAGATTTTTTGTAATAAATAAACTTAATTTATTCTTTGGTGGTATACTTAGGAATTATGACAATTTCTAAGCACAGAAACAGTTCTTTTCTATAAAAACATGAATTTATTCTGTTATCTTTAGTGAAATTCTGCTGTATATATATATATATCTTTATTTTGCAAAATGTTATAGAAACATAATTGAACTGAATGACAAAGTTGTATAGGACAGCAAATTCTTCTTAGTCTTGACTGATTCTGATTGGGATATAAACACATTTCTATCTTCTCTTGCTGAAGGCAACAGTTATGAGTGCATACCAGTAAATTTTACAACGTCACCTGCCTTGTGGCATAATCCTCTTTACCTTGGGCTGGAGTGATAGCACTATGATGCACTATGATTAAGTGCAGTGGACTTAGTGAATTAATGTCTCAAAAATTTTTTGAAAAATTAAAGTTTGGTTCTTAATAGTTTAAGGGAAATTCGTAGTACTTTAACTACATGCTCTATGTGGATTAACTCCCCCAAATCTTTGGTACAGATTTTGATAAAGTGATCTCATAAAGAAGATAAGCTATCTTCTATGCAACTAATTTTGTGGGATTCCTAAGAACAAAAGTCAAGTCTTTACTTTGTTGACCTTTATTGATCAAAAATCAGTTTTCCTAATACAAGACAGACCTTTCTACAATTTCTGAAATGTCACCGAAAACCATTACCAAGTGAGACATTAAACCGTATGTCCTAGTCTACCTCACATGAATAAAGTTTATTAGTTGAAATAATAAACACCAACAGCAGTATATGCTTTCTTCCCCAATGATAAAACCATTAGAAATAACGATTTCATCAGATAGGCACATGGCTTTTTGAGTATTCAGAATGTGTTAAGTGCTGCATACATCAACACACAGTGCAAGGATGTATGATATATCTATATTAGAAACAATAATAAATAAGCCAGTTATGTTCATTTAATATCCTGTGCCAGACATTGTACTTTAAATTGGATTATGTTATTTTAATCCTCAAATTGAATATGGTGAGTAGATGTAATTATCATCCACTTATAACAGAGGGAGTAACTTAGATTTGAAAAGATAAATCCCTTGCTCAGGTCTACTCAGCTGGTGAGTGAGACACTCTCAATTCAAATTTGGAACTTTTAGTGTGGAAAGTTTCCCATAAATGCTATTCTATGTGACTTTTTCTATGTTGGAATATTAAAAAATACAAGTACAGAGTTTGAAAAGTAGTGCTTGTTTGGGCTTACTATACCAGAATTACACCAATTTTATGAAATGTGCACTGGTATTAATACTGCATGTACCTTTCACTTTTCTTGTTATAGAAACATGTGATATATGGTCATTTATTTTCATAAGCACTAACCTAAAAACAAAAGTTGAATCACAGTGACAGAAAACTACATGCAGTGTGTACCTATTTATTCCATGCGCTTATCTGAGATATTTTAGTGGCATGGCTGTATGAAGATTAGAAGTGTTTAATGCAAAAATAAACAATAGGGCTTCATATAGTTTAATAAAAATATGCTGCATTAAATCTGTATACCTAGCAAATGATAAGGAAATAAAGTGAACGTGATTTGGATAATGGAAGGAGTTTGTAGAAAGAAGTAAAACTCATTTTTCAACCAGCGAAATCATTCTAAATGGATTGATCTTTAGGTGACCTTGAATTTAGAACAAGTCTTATTCCTACTTTGTAACAGCGAAGAATATTTTGGAGTTTGGAAAAGAATCCCATAATTTAATCATTCTCACCATTGTTGCTATTAATTATGTACCACATGATATTTTTTTGACCACACATTATTATATACTGAACTGCTGATGGTTTATGTACTAGAGGTAATGTGTAGGTAATGAAATCTGTAATTAGCCAACATACATTTCTATTCTCCGAGTCCTGGAAAGATAATATGAGATTATATGATCTCTGGAGAATTAAAACTCAGTTGTACACAGTCATGATATCATAATTCTTTTGCAATCTCTGTGTACTACTGAAGTTTTTATATATCATCTTATGCTTAGAAAATAATTGCCAGCATTTTATATTTGACTCTTTCTTACCATTCTTGATTTAATTCCAGTGTCTATTCTCCAGGAAGTAGATGTCACATCTAACATAGGCTCCGTTTTTCTTCAACCATTTTCTCAATTATTCATTTATTTACCTATTTATTATATCTCTTAAATTTCAACAAAATCCCCTGAGGAGAGAAATCTTGCTGCCTTAATTGCTAGAACATACTTCAATATTTTTGCTCAGTATTATTTATTGTATTTACTGCTTTTGCATATCGAATATGCCACAGAGAGCCTGCCAGGCTCTGCTGCTCGGGCAGGATACTCTCGGTAGCTTTCCAGGCTCTCCAAGAGGGATAGAGGCTTTTAATCACCCCTGTAGGTGTTCCCATGATTCAAATCATATTTGAACACCATCAAATATGGTGCGGTAATATTGGAAAATGGGTATTAGATGTGTTATGATGTGTCTGGAAAGAGGCCGCACAGTCCGGAAGGTGGCCTGGAGCATGGGGGTAGCTGGGTAGTGGAGGTAGTGGAGGTCGGCCAAAGAGTATTTATCTAGTACTGCCAGGGTGGGGCTTCAGGGTGTGATCCCTGGGTTGCAAGAGATTGGTGGGAGCAGGCAGGGTGAGGCTGCTGGTTTTTGATCCCTGGGTTGCCGGAGATTGGTGGGAACAGGCAAAGGATGTCTGTTTCCAGGTCCCCAGAACATTGCTTGTGTGGTCCACAAACAAAAAAAATACGACACAAATAGATAATCAATTTATTACTATAAAATTGAAAAATATATCAGAAATAATAGTTGGACTTGATGAATTGTTTATGACTACAGTGGAGATGACTGCTCTTGAATTTTCTAACATTCATTGATTTAAAGAAGGCCTTTGATTCTGTCGAGACTGAAGCAGTCATCAAAGAATGAGCCAAACAGGGCACTCAAACTCAGTACATCAGAATCCTCTGTGATCTGTATTATTGATTAACTATCAGGATCTCATCATTCTACAAGGAAGTGATCATCCATGTCAAGAGAGGGTTTCGGAAGGGTGATACCATTTCACTGAAAGTCTTCAGTGCCACCCCCGAGAACATCATGTGACAACTGGAGTGGGAAGGAATGGGAGTGAAGCTAGACGGTAGGCAACTACACAACTCTGCTTCGCTGATGACATCATTCTAATAACAGCAAACATTAGCCAAGCTTCACAAATGCTGGCCGACTTTGACCGTGAGTGTGGAAAGGTCGGACTACGGCTGAATCTCACGAAGACAATGTTTATGAGAAACTGACTCACTCCTGATATTCCATTCGCTATCAATAGAATAAACATCTCTGAATGCAGAAGTCATGTGTACCTAGGTCGAGAACTCAACATGACTAATGACCTGGCACCTGAGTTGCGCAGGAGGAAGAAAGCAGCTTGGAACGCCTTCGAGAGTGTCAAAGAAATAGCATTAACATATGCCTCAGAGATCTAGGCCCTACAGAAACAGGATAAAAATGCTATTCGGGTCTCCCGATGAAGAATCGAAGAGCTATGCTTGGAGTATCATTCTTCACTCAAATGAGAGAAAGAATCTGGAGTTCCAACCTCCATTGAAGATTGAGAAACGGGGATGCTGTCTTGTTTGCCAAAGCATCAAAAATCAGATAGACTGAACACGCAATGAGATTTTGAGATGAATGCTGGACTACAGCTGTTACCAATTGAATTCCACAGGACTCCATGAGATTGTGTGACCACCCACCTACAAGATGGTCAGACTTCTTCTTCAAGACCGTCAATAATCGGTTTGAGGCTTTTCATGTTCCTGGAGCGAGCAGAAGCCATTTGGCTACACTAGTACGTGACAGGGATGAATGGAGACATTACTGGCCCCTGTTTGAGCATACGATGAGTAAAGTGATGTCAAGTGATCAAGTGATCAAGTGAATTATTTATTGATTGATTGAGTTCACTGATGGAATTAACTGGTAATCACAATGTCACCAATATTTAACACAAAGGAAAATAACATTGTGAAAGCTAAAAAGATCTGTTGTTGGAACTTAAACCCACATAAATAGAACTGGATATGTGTGCTAAATCTGGACTAGTAAGACTGCTAAAATAAAATATTTAAATGTAACCCCGTTACTTTATATTTCCCGTAGAATGACAAACATACTATTAAAACTATTGCCTTCATAACAAGCACCAAAAAAATTACACTTAAAAAGAGCAAACAATAAAAAACAGGTCAGATTTGAAATTATCTGAGGGAAATTAAAATACCCATAGGCATAACACTTCTATAGTAATTAGAAACTCCCTGAAAAAAATAAAATATTGGAAATCTACATAAATAAAAAGACATTATGGGAAAAAGAGTTGTACAGCTGGATTGATGCTTGCCTTGCATGAGACCAACCTGGATTTGATCCCTAGTTACCAAATATAGTCCCCTATAACCCAACCAGGATTAAACCCTGAGGAACAAACCTGGAATAAACCCAGAACATTACTTGTGTGGCCCACAAACCAAAAAATACAACACAAATAGATAATCAATTTATGACTATAAAGTTGAAAAGCATATAAGAAATAATAGTTGGACTTGATGAATTGTTTATGACTACAGTGGAGATGACAATGTTTGGATGATCTCAACGACATGTCAATGGCTTTAAATCAATCTGAATAACAGAAATAGAAAAAAAAGGAACTCACTGAGTTTTTCAGAATAAATAGAAAGATTAAAAACTGTATTATTAGAGAGAGAGTAGGATTGAGTGAGTATTCAAAAAAGCAATAACATTTACACAGTAGTTGAAAAACACATTCTATACAGAGAAGCTAAGCAAGCCACAAACAGATAAATCAAAAAAAAAAAAACCCATACCAAAGCATCCTGTTTTTGTTCCTGAATATTCAAAATGAAAATGGCAATATACACAGGAAAATAATTTAAAATACAGTATTTTCCTTCTCAGACTTTAGCACTGTAGTACTGTCCTCCCGTTGTTCATCGATTTGCTTGAGGGTGTCACCAGTAACGTCTCTATTGTGAGACTTGTTATTACTGTGTGTGGCATATCGAATACGTCATGGGTAGCTTGCCAGGCTTTGCTCTGTGGGCAAGATACTCTCAGTAGCTTTCTGGGCTCTCCAAGAGGGGCGGAGGAATTGAACTCGGGTCAGCAGTGTGCAAAGGCAAACACCCTACCCGCTGTGCTATCTCTCCAGACCTGTGCTATCACTCCAGCCCTATGTTAGAGCTCCAACCCTATATTACGAAAAAAAGACAATGTCACAACATTTTTATATGCTGAAATAAAATATTACCAATAGAAATTCTTTATGCCCTATGAAACTATTCAATGAGAATGCAGGGAAAATGCCTCCCAAGCACAAACAGGAGAGACCCCCATGCACAAATCCAGAAGTATCCTCTAAACACCCTGGGTGTGGCTTTTACCAAATCTTTCTCCCCCCAAAAATGTGATAGGTACTCTGAAAGTGACAACAAAATATTAAAACCTTCAACAGATTGACAAAAACAGAAATTAAAATTGAAATAAACTCATTCTAATGACAAAGTTCAGGACCAGATGGTTTCACGAGTAAATTTTGACCAAACTTTCAAAACAAAAAACTATTGTCTATCCTTTTCAATTCTTCACCCCACAATCAAATAAGGAAAATACTCGTAAACTCATTTTTATTAATTGGAGATTATTTCGAGATTATCCATAATCTCCAAACGACAAAAACATACACAAGAGAAATATAGATTAATAACTCTGAAGCACTGTGTCTGGCATATCGAATACTCTCGGTAGCTTGCCGGGCTCTCCAAGAGGGGCGGAGGAATCGAACTCGGGTCGGCCATGTTGGCCGCTTGTAAGGCGAACGCCCTACCCGCTGTGCTATCGCTCCAGCCCATAGATGTAAAAATATTAACAAAATTTTACAAGTTGAACACAACAATATGTTAAGGAATTATTTATTATGAAAAATTGGGATTCACTGAAGAGATGAAAGATGTTCAGTAAACCTAAATAACAATACAATGTAACACTCAGCCAAAGGAAAGATAAAAATCACATATCAATAGGTCCGAAAATTTTTTGACAAGATTTAGCAGCCATTAATAAAACTTTCAATAAATGGAAATAGAAAGAACATATTTCAATATAATGAAGTACATATTTCACAAACACACAGCAAGCATCATTCTTTGTAATAAAAATATAACCCCTAATAATTTCTAATATAAAATAATGACTAGCATATTATATAAAATAAATAAATATATACATAATATATAGTTCATTATTATAATAGATATATTATTTATCATTAATAATAATATATATTTATAAATAAGTATATACATAGTAAGTATACATAAGTATGTATACTTATTATATATTAATATAGAATAAGAAACTCTAGGAAATAGATCTATATAATACCTAATATATAATAAAAATCTATATGGATGAATGTCAATTTGGAAGTCTTAAAAAGAGCAATTTTCAATAAAAATACAAAACAGATGTATGATTTAGAAATGAATATATCAAATTATGATTTTTGCAAATAATATAATCATAAATAAAAAATCCCAAAGACTCCACCAAAGAAAACCTACAAGAAATAATGAGTTCAGTAAAGTGGCAGGGAAAAAATACATAATACATGAAAATACAATAAAAAACACAAAATTAAACAAAATGCACAAATTTGTTTTATTAATATACAAAACAATGAGCTAGATGAAAGAGAAATTGAGAAAAAAACTCACTATAATTGTACCATAAAAGATGAAATATCTACAAGTAGATAAACAAAGACTATAACTGAAAACTCTATTATTGTTAACATAAATGGAATAAAACACAAATGGAATAAATAAAACAAACCGTTGGTATATACCATGTTTATATTATATATATCATGTTCATATATTTTATGTTATAAGCCATGTTCATAAGGTATATAGCCATCTTCATATGGTATATGACATGTTTATCAAGAATAAACATTATTACAATGGTCATATTACTAAGTAATTTTACAGATTAAACATAATTTCTACAAAAATATCAATGACAATTTTTCTAGCAGAAGAATAATCATTCTAAAATATGTATGAAAATTAAAAGACATTGATTAGTTGAAGGAATATTAAAAAAATAAGAAAAATGGAGGCAATATACTATCAGATTTCAAAATACACTATAAAGTAATAGTAATCAAATTTGAAAGGGATTGGAACAAAAGCAGCAGATAGATTAGAATATTCTATTCTATTTTTATTCTATTTATTCTATTTATATATTAGAATAGAATATTCTATTCATTTCCATTCTATTAGAATAGAAATGAGTGCCAGATGAACATCTGTGCACACAGTTAATTTTGATAGAAAAGTTAAGACTATTCAAGAGTATCATTCTCTCAAGAAGCTAGATCATTATTTTACACCATACACAAAAATAAAGACAACTTTTATATGTGAAATTATAAAATACGTAGAAGAACATTTTGGTGACCCACCTCCAGACATCAGCTACAGTGATGTCTTTGGGGACTTAACTCTACAAGGGAAATAAGTAAAATGGAAATACATCAAATGAAAATACTTTTATGCAGCAAACAAACAACCTATACACACAAAAAAAGGCCTATGCTGAATTGGAGACCTTTGATATATTCACATCAGACATCCACCAAGGTTTAATATCTAAAACATAAACTCATATATTCAACAACTGCAATAATAATAATGACAATAAAAATAACCTTATAAAAGAATCTACTGAAAACAAAAGTGAACAGAGATGTGAATTATACACTATGCCAAAGAAATAGATGGTCACACACATATGAAAAAATGCTCATCTTCTTGCTCATCAATAAAACATTATTGGGAAAAATAAAGGAACTCTAAAGTGATCGGCGTTTTCTTTAAAAACACATGGAACTAATAAAATGTTTTGGTCTGATTTTTTTAAAAGGTAAGATTAAAATTTAACAAATAAAACAGGAAATCAGATCAGATTATACCCATTTTCTATGAAGATAAACAAATTGATGAAAATATTGTACTTAGAAAAATGGAAAAATTCAATAAAGGACACCTAATTGCTGAACCAAACAAATGGTTGATGTAAATATGAACTATTGTATTTTAACAGATATAATTAAGGATATGAAATTGTACCTAAATTGAGTGATATGACCATATAATTTCACTGCTGACTTTAACAAACCAGTAGTAATAGTAACATTATACAAGCCCTTCACAGAGTTGAGATATTTTAGACTTTTTATATGGTCAACATTGCCATGATACCAAAACCAGAAACACTAGTTATAAAAAATCTCAACAAAAATAACTATAATGCAATATTTTATGTAAATATAAATGTTAGTTCCTCATAAAATAAATGAACTTTCACTGATTAAAGTTTGGGAAATAATATCCATTTAAATTTTTAAGCGTGTCATCATAATCAAGTGGCTTATCTCAGTAATACATGCTGGTTCAAATATTTAAAACTCAGAAATAGCATATGGAAAGACATATACCATATGAAACTCTCAATTTATGCAGAAAAGGCATGCAAGTTTTTCAGCAACCATTAATGAAAAAGAAATGTGTCTGCAAATGTGTAACAAAGGGTAACAGCTCAATCTGATAAATGGTGTCTGTGAGAAATCTATATGTTAGATACAATTTCTCTAAAAGCAGCAGCTGATTTAATGCTCTTGTTTGAGAAACATCAACCGTGTTGTGAGGCGATGAAGGAAAATAAATGACTGCCGCAGTGACTGGTCTTAGATGTCTATGTATAGATGAACACCCAAGTTAGACAACTAGAGGGAAAAGTAAGGTTAAAGAAGGACTTGTATGCTTTTCTGCTTAGCTTTGTAACTAACATTAGAGGTATTAGAACAACACAAGAACTTATTGGAGAACTTATTGTAATGTTTTACTAAGCTAGGAGAGCACAGTTTCTAAATTGTTTGGGAAGTTCCCAAGGATGCAAGATGTTAAGTATTCAACCAATATATTTTCCATGATTACCCAAAATATCCTATCCATATTTTTTCAAATCTGAAAACAAATGAAATATCCTCAGCAGAATAGGAAAATTATATCATACTTAAGTGTGATACTAACTAACAACAAAATAGAACTTCCCACCAGCACATAAATATCACTGTCACTGTCACTGCCCTTCCATTGTTCATGGATTTGCTCAAGTGGGCCCAGTAGCATCTCCATTTTGAGACTTGTTACTGTGTTTGGAATATTGAATACATCACGTGTACCTTGCCAAGCTTTGCAGTGCTGGCGAGATAGTCTCAGTAGCTTGCTGGGCTTTACGAGAGGGATGGAGGAATCAAACTCGGCTTGGCCGGGCTGGCTGCATGCAAGGCAAATGCCCTACCACTGTGCTATCGCTCCCCCCCAACATAAATATGAATCTCAATAAATATGAATCTCAATAACATTGAATAAATGAACCCACTTATACGAAATACTAGAACAGATAAAAAGTTACTAATAGAAAACAGATTAGAGTTTTAAATTGATTCAGGAGTAGAAGGGAGATATATTTCAAAGGTGAATGGGGGGAGAATTTAAGTCTAGTGAAATATTCATATATAAATTTGGTACACACATATACATATATGTGTTAATATATCCAGTTGTTATTAATAATCTAATTTCCAGGGCTAGAGAGATAGTACAGCAGGTAGGGTGCTTGCTTACCTTACACAGAGCTGAATAAAGTTTGACCCCTGGCACCAAATATGATCCCCCAGCACTATTAGGAGCGATCCCTAAGCACAGAACCAGGAGTTGTCCCTGAGTCAGTCACATCATGGCCAAAGAGAAAAAAAATGACAAACTGTGCATTTTTATGTATGAATGTGAATACATCAGAACAGATAACAGTAAAACAAAATATAGTATAAGATAGCTCATCTCATCCTGGTATTGTGTGTTTGTGAATTTTTGTATTGGGTTTTTAAATTTTAATTACTAGGAATAATTTAAAAGATGAGTGTGAGGATTATAGATTCATGCAGTATTTCTGTTTAATTATTGTTTGCCATTGGTGATGCCTGGATGCTAGTTTTCCCCCCTATTAATAGAGAGAAGAACAGCACTGTTTTCCCTTGGTCTAAAATTATTATATTCTATTTCTTCTAGTAATAGTGTATTCAGTTTGGGGTGGAGGATTGGTTTATTGCCAGATTCATCTTATCAGCCATGGTGAAATCCCTAAAAAGAAATTCTTTCAGCTATGTGTGAAACAAAGTTCAATTCACCCATATTCTGTTACTATATTTTTTTAAAGCTGATGAAAGTGACATCCAGTTAAATGCTCCTTTTCACTGCTGGGAACAAGGCTAAATGCCTTTTTGAAGCTTTTTCTTTCTGAGGAGAATAGATGATTGGCTCTGATCGAGTTCTTGGTAGATATGCTTCTGATTGCCTTCTGCTTTGAGCATCAAACAAGGATATTGTTTGTGAAAATAGCTTTCTTTTTACCAACATTGCCAATTGCCTGTGAACTCAGTTTACTAATAGAATGCAGGTTACTGCTTTTTAATTTTTAATTTTGAATGGTTGTTCAAACTTTGGCCTTGTTGTTAAAGGGGTAAACAATTAGGAAATACTTTGGGCTTATCGTTTACAAAAAGCTCTTAATAGAATAAAACACCCTTACTCTCTGACTTTATAAATCCATATTTAGTATTACTAGTTTATGCTATGAACTAAAAAGACAAAAAATTCATGAATCTTTTCAAATCTTTGGGAAATATGATGAGATTATGTATTTTAGATATCATTCTATCTGGGAAATATAGGCAAAGATTTATGATTTTTTAGTAGAACACAATTGCTATTCGAAATTGTCTATTCTGTTGAGAGTTACTATGTGTTATTGAAGCTACTTTCCCATATTTGTCACTGCCTAGTTTGTGACATCTAAGATGAAATGTTATAAAAATAATTGATAGAATAAGTTATCACAATTTAATTAGTCTTTACATATTTCCTGAGGGAAAGATAAAAATCATTGACAAAGATTCAGAGTAATTAGATGCCATAAAAACGAGAGATTACTATACATAATGATCATGCATTGATGAATGGTAAAGTGATAAAGGTAATATCAATGTTTCATGTATGTATATAGTTAAATATGTACTTTAATGAATGAATTTGATAAGAGATTCACTTCTCATTTCTTCTCCCTTTCTCTTTTATTCTTTTCCTTAATCATTAGAAAACTGAAATGTTTAATTAGCAATAAAATAGATGTAAATATTCATTTGCAGAAAATTGCTTTATTAAAAGTTTAATAAAATTTTTAATAAAACTTTCATTAAATAAGAATAAAAAAGTCTACTAAAATATTGTTTGCTTCTCTGAACTGCAATTCAAAACAAAGAGATTATTACAGTGATCATGGCTTTCAAACATTTGGAAATACTGTTTTCTCTGCCTGAACCATTCTTTCCTCAGGTAGTCCCTTGATACATGTAAATTTCAGATGTTAGATCTCAATTCAAATGTCATTCCCTGAGTCCCTGGACCAATTATGTGTGTTCATAATATCCTGTATTGGTTGTATTTTTCTTCTTAGATCTACCTCTCTCTGCCTTACTCAACTGTGTATTTCAACACTCATTCTTATATCTTATGTTTTCCATTTTCTTTCTTTAAAAAAAAAATCCCAATTAATTTTGGTCACTAGGCACTCTACTAAAGCTTGGAGGGAAAAACAGTATTTCCTTCCACCGCCTCCCCCCTCCCTGGGCATTTATATTTCTCCATCACTCCACTGGTCCTCTTAACTAACTCTGGGGTGATATAATTTCTTTCTATGACTCATCTTTTGTTGACTCACATACTCATTGTTTGCACTGTCAGTCCCTGTATTATCTTTGTGACATATTTTTCACTTACAGTCCCTTTCTTGAATTGGTTGGCATGAGAATTTTTCCATTGGTGGAAATTTAACTGATATTTCTATTTGTACTTTATAACCAAACTCATTTACATGTAGTCATTTAATCTATGCTCCAAGATAAACTAAGTTAAAAAAGTGAATCATATTGATCTTTTCTCTTTTTATATTGACATCGATATCATATATCATGTCTCATATAAGTCATTGTTCAATGAGGAAAGACCAAGGAGGAAGAAAAGAAAGTAGGAAGGAAATTCTTTTTCTATATTTATATATAAATAAAAATATTTTAGTTCATGTAGCACTGTTGGACTGTAGCACTGTGTCCTGTTATTCATCGATTTGCTCGAGCGGGCACCAGTAATGTCTCCATTGTGATATTTGTTGTTACTGTTTTTGGCATATCAAATACGCTGCTGGGAGCTTGCCAGGCTCTGCTGTGGGGGCTGGACACTCTTGGTAGCTTGCCAGGCTCTTCGAGAGGGATGGAGGAATCGAACCTGGGTCGGCTGCATGCAAGGCAAACGTCCTACCCACTCAAATTAATTTCCTCTTAATCACATAGCTAAAATTGAGGAATATGTGTAAGGTTACAGAGGCTAACAATTTGTTTCCTCTGCTGGAGAGATAGTACAATCATAAAGGAAATTGAACTTTCTGCTACACATATATTTCCCATAATCCCTTGATGTAGGTTTTCAATATCTTACACAATATCTGATGAGAAACCAAGTTCCATGGGAAAGAGACAGCAGGTTTAATGCGTCTTGAGGTGAAAAGAGTGCTGGTGCATCAGGAGAGCTACTTTGATTTCTGACCATCATCATTAAGTAGATATGAATTAGTTATCAGTACCAAGGCTAGTAACTTACTGATGACAGTTCCCTGCTTGGACCTCTAATAGGATAAAAATCTAAATGTTGAATTTGGCACTTACTCCTGTATCTCTACCAACAATTAAAAGTCTGGTTATCTGAACTTAAGCCATTTGTACTTAAAGTGTCTAAAAATTGTTCTGGAATCAAAACTCTGAACTTTATCTATACAGGATCTGTTACCATTATTTTCTCTTTGTGATACTAAAAGTGGATTAAAATTTGTACATGCATTTAGTGCATAAAAAAGGCATGCTGAGAATGCTAAACACACAGTAAGATTTAGTTCTTAGTTTTTAGTAAAATGTGAGTCATCTTAGTATAGTACACAGTCACTAAATAAATATTTGAGATCTGGACATTAAAAATCATGAACAAAAGAATAACAAGAAGTATTTTTCTAGTGCAGTGCTGCTGTTTAAAGAGGAATAAACACATATTCAATCACAGAGAATATTGAATTTTTAGTATCTTAGAGAACCACACAATGAAGTGTGAAATTGCAGTTGGTTAAATTAAAAGACAAATTTAGTTTGTTAAAATTTAGTTTGAAAAATGTTTAATGAAATGAATTATACTACTTCAGGGCTAGAATATTACCTTGATAAGAAGATTACTTATGTATGAGTAGGGAACAATTTGTATTTAGTCAGAAACTAGAAAGGGCAGGTCTGTGGGTTTGCCATACTGAGGCAATTTTGCAAAAGTTCTGTGTCAACAGAACAGTTTGGAATATGACTAACACAAAACTATAACCATAAAATTTATCTGACCTGGTCAATGTGAGTCTTTTCTTTCTGTTATAATTATTGCCTTGTCCCAGGGGGTAAATAGAAGCTCCTCAATCTTCTTCCTTGGAAATAACCTTTCCAAAAAATAGCTCACAGGGAAAATCAACCTTGTATGTGTAAGGTGCTGCTGAGTCTTTCTTTCTTTTTTTTTTTTAGTATGGATGTTCACAGTTCACTTTTTATGTTTTTTTATTATTATTATTTTTAATTTTAGAGCCTGGCAAGCCACCCGTGACGCATTCGATATGCCAAACACAGTAACAACAAAGTCTCCAATTGCAGCAGTAAAACAAAAAAAAATCAGCTCAAATCACCATAGATACCTATATTAAAATTTTTATTATATATGTTATCCTATATCTTATTTGAAATGATTATATGATAGCAAATATTTTATAAGGCCTATAAACTTTATATTTTTACTTCTACATACAATGGAGCAACTCATGTATTCATATGCCTCACATAACTAGTAATTAAGATAAAATATAGGAATTCTTGGTTTGAAGAAATGGTACAGCAGATTGGGCATTTGCCTTGTATGCAGATGGCCAGGGTTTGATCCCATGAGGTCCCTTGAGCGGTCAGGAATGTTCTCTGAGCAGTGCCAGGAATAAGCTCAGACCACTGAGTCAAGTTAAAGCTCTCAGAACAGTTAGGTGTGGCTCTGAAAACTGAGGGGAAAAAAGAAGCATAATTGCAAGATTAGAAATACAAAAGTAGTATAAGATAGTGATTATTGAGATAATCAAATCCACTAAATAAGCTCAGGGACCTGAAAGGATGTCAGGGGATCTCCATAAGTGGCACTGTTTAATTTAGAGTTTGAGATATCCAGGATCCAGGGTATTTAGAATGCATAGGGTGAAGTAGGGAGAGGAGAGAGAGAGAGACAGAGACAGAGAGACAGAGACAGAGACAGAGACAGAGACAGAGACAGAAAGACAGAGAGACCTGAACAATGGGAGGACAGTGACAATGACATAAAGTGTGAGATAGTTACAAGCTTTGATGTTTGGGTTACAATCACACAATGATCAAACACCCGTCCCTCCACCAGTGCATATTTCCCACCACCCATATCCTCAGTATACCCCCACTTTCCCACCCTCCCACCTGCCTCCATGGCATACATGATTCCCCATAATTTCTCTCTACTTTCGGGCATTATGGTTTGCAATACAGAGCCTGAGAGGTTATCATGTTTGGTCCTTTATCTACTTTCGGTACACATCTCCCATCCCGACCAATTCCTCCAGCTATCTTTTTCTTAATGATCCCTGCTCTGTGTCAGCTCCCTTCTCCACTTTGCTTATGAGGCAGGCTTCCAGCCATGGAGCAATCTATCTGTATCGTGTATCTACTACCCTTAGGTGTCAGCCTCATGTTATGTTGTTTTATACTCCAGAAATGAGTGCAGTCCTTCTATGTCTATCCCTCTACTTCTGACTCATTTCACTTAACATGATACTCTCCATGTCTGTCCATTTATAAGCAAAGTTCATGACTTCATTTCTCCTAACAGCTGCATAGTATTTCATTGTGTAGATGTAAAAAAGTTTCTTTAACCAGTCATCTGTTCTAGTTAACTTGGGCTGTTTCCAGATTTTGGCTATTGTGAACAGTGCTATGATGAACATATAGGTACAGATTCTTGGTTTGAAATATGACTGAATACAGCTTAAATATGAAAAAAATGAGATTTGAAGATTTCCTAAGATTTCTTGATCAAAATTGCTACCCACTTATCTGTAGTAGTTTGCTTCTTTTGGCTTTTCCTTCCTTCCTTCCTTCCTTCCTTCCTTCCTTCCTTCCTTCCTTCCTTCCTTCCTTCCTTCCTTCCTTCCTTCCTTCTTCCCTCTTTCTTTCCTCTCTTCCTCTTTCTCTCTCTCCCACTTTCTTCTCTTCTCTTCTCTTCTCTTCTCTTCTCTTCTCTTCTCTTCTCTTCTCTTCTCTTCTCTTCTCTTCTCTTCTCTTCTCTTCTCTTCTCTTCTCTTCTCTTCTCTTCTCTTCCCTCTTCTTATTATTCTTCTGCTGTCTCTGAGCCACTTGTATATCATGTGCTATTTCTACCTTACAGGAGAATATGCCTGGGTTATTACTCAAATTTTCATACAATTTAGTAGTTGAGCTTAAACTGCTTTCTTATAGTACATAATTCAATAAGACCTTGATGAAATAAGACCAGAGAGTACTCTCAGTGACTGTCCAATTGTGACTGTGTTAATAGTTTGTGTCTTTTCACTAATGTCTGGAGGTGCATCATATCAGAATGTTAATCGTTTGTAACAAATTGTATCCATTGAACTGAAAGTAGTTGGTTTCCTGTGTAGAAAATAACCTGAAAACAGAAAAAAAATGTGTGTGTTTGTTGTTCTGAATTGTTTTCACTCAGTTATTGTCACCTTTGTCACTTCCTTATAACTTATTGTAATAATTTTCTAGAAAAATAATTAGTGTTTTAGCTATAATAGTTTGAAGACACATAATTATGCACCGGATTATAGATTACCAAGAAATATAAGAATATAAAGAACTAAATTAATGGGGAAAATAAATGAGGTTATTTTTCTTTCTGGAGTGAGAGAAGTGTTTAGACCAGAAAACACTAAGTTTTAAATACATAGTGATGTAATATAGCACACCAATAAAATAAATAGGAAAAGGAAAAAAACAGTGTGTGTCTTTTTCTAAGCTTAGTGGAGAACAGAAACATCTGTCTGTTTTCCAATATTTAATAATGTGAAGACAAATAAAGTAGAAAATTCAAAATTGGTTCATATGATCAGTGATTACTGGGTAAACAATATGGGGAATATTTTTATCCTGAGCACATGGAACTAAATGAAGAAGTTTGGTTGTTTTTTTTTTTAACCTTTATTTTTATTTACTATGTCAACTTTTTTTTCAGTTTTCTCATTATGTTTTAGTTTAGAATACTTTCATTAATTGACCTTTCTTATCACTAACCTCATCTCTATATCCTACTGATGAATACTTATTTTTAAAACAAATATTAATTTTACATCTACTCTTCTACTTCCCCACACTTTTCTTTATTAATATTTGTATTTCTTAATTTTGTTCTTAAGGAAATTTTACATTTGTTTTATTTTAGTTATTGTTTTAGCCACAATAACAAAATGATAATACCTGATGCGCTGCAGAAAAATTGATGAAAGATTTTCAGAACTAAGAAAAATTAACTTCATAGATTTTAATAAGTGAGTTTATTAAAATAGAAGTCACTATTGTTAAGAGAATCAAAAATAATGTAGTGCTTGAGATGTTTTAACTACTTGCTATAGTGTTATATACTATGGTGGTCTTCTGTTATTAAACATAATCCAGTATTGTACTATTGTAACTGTTATATAGCCCCTAAACTTAAAATTATATTTTTAATTTATATTATTTTTATTCAATGCAAATAATATCAGTGCTGTAGAAAGCATAATTGATACACATATTGACATTATATTGATAACATATTGATATAATAATTCTGACTAATCAGGAAATAGATATCATTGAACTGGGATGATTCAGAAATTTATAACAACTGACCAGTTGTTTGCTTGGGTGTGCATGAACAAACACATGAGACAATGATAGAAGAAAAAATAACTAACTGAGCCAAAAGATTAAGCCAAAAAATTAATGGTAAATGATTCTGTTGCTCTGGGGCAGTATAAATATAAAAGCTTAATTAAGCCAATGATTTGGACTCCATCCCAGGGGTCTCACAGACCTTCTCAAAAGTTTGGCAATGACCACCAGAAACTGCCTGGAGAAGCCCTTCTCCCAAAGAAACTGAAACACAAGAGATATTCTGGACCCAAATGCCCAGCTTTTCATTCTAGTTTCCTGAACCTCATCTTAGTGGTTCTTAATCTTCTCCCATTACTGACTATTGAATTGTATGCTTATATACTTGTAATATGAATTTTCCGCAACAAATTGGATTTTAATTATATCTGATTGGCTTGGGTTATAAGTGGAACCTCTCCAACCAGGTGGAAATTAGCACATGGAAATCTGATTCACATATTACAAAACTGCAATTCAATAAATCATGTGCATAGATTTCCTTAGTATTACATCAGGAAACAGTCTGTTCATGGCCATATAGAGTTCAATCCAAACAAAAATATGAACTTGAAATATATTGGTTATTTCTTTCACAAAGTAAACTGAGGAAGATTTGTTAATATTTTTCTGTCCCTATTTGAATAGACATAGCATATGATATTCTGAAGTTTGTTAGATATGTATTCATTTCAAATAAGGAAAGAATTCCACTGTTATTTTTCAAAAAATTCAGAATAAAAACTGAATTATAGGAAAGATATATGTATATATGTATATAACCACATCATATAAACATTGTGTGTATACATAATGTGTGTAAATACTCACACACACATACACAATACATATGGGACTGGAGTGATAGCACAGCAGGCAGGGTGTTTGCCTTGCATGCAGCTGACCCAGGCGAGCCAGGTTCAATTCCTCGGCCCCTCTAGGAGAGCCTGGCAAGCTACTGAGAGTATCTTGTCCACACAGCAAAGCCTGGCAAGCTGCCTATCCGTGACGTATTTGATATGCCAAACACAAACACAGTAACAAATCTCACAATGGAGACGTTACTAGGCCTGTTCAAGCAAATCGATAAACATATATATATATATATATATATATATATATATGGATCTTGTTTATTTTCTCAAAGAACTAGCTCTTGGTTTTGTTGATCTTTTAAATTGTTTTTTGAATTCCAACTCTTTTATGTCCACTCTAAGATTTATTATTTCTTTCTGCCAGCCTGGTTTGTGCTCCTTTTTTGGGTCATTCTCCAGGATCTCAAGGTGTGTGGTTAAGTTATTGATATGAGCTCTTTCTTCCTCATTAATGCTTGCAGACCTATCTATGTACTTGCCTCTTAACACTGCTTTTGCTGTGTCCCACAAATTCCGGTAGCTTGTGTCCTCGTTCCCATTTGTTTCCAGGAATCTTTCAATTTCTTCTTTGATTTCCTCTCTAACCTACTGTTTGTTCAGTAGCAAACTGTTTAATCTTCAGGTGTTTGATCCAATTCTCCATTTCTGTATTTGATTCACTTCTATTTTCAGTGCATCATGAATAGATAGTTGATACAATTTCTATGCTCTTAATTTTATGGATGTATGTTTTGTGGACCAGCTTGCAGTCTATCTTAGAGAAAGTGACATGAGCATTGGAGAATAATATGTATTCAGATTTTGGGGAGATGAAAAGTTATATATATATATATATACATATATATAAATAAAATGACTTCCATTTCATTACTCAAATTAAGTATTTCCTTGTTGAGCTTTAGTGTTTTTTTTGTTGTTGTTTATTTGTTTGTTTTGCTTTTTGGGTCATACCCGGTAATACACAGGGATTACTCCTGGCTTTGCTCTCAGGAATTATTTCTGGCAGTGCTCAGGGGCCATATGTGATGCTGGGAATCGAACCCCAGTTGACTGCAAGGCAAATGCCCTACACCCTGTACTATCATTCCAACCCCTGATCTTTAGTCTTGTTGATCTACTGAGAGTTGTAAAGTCAGTGTTGAAATCTCCAACTACTATTGCGTTGCTCTCAATGTCTTTCTTAAAGTCTACTAGCAGTTGTTTTAAGTATTTTGGAGGTCCTTCATTAGCTGCATGCACATTTAAGAGTGTGAGTTCTTCCTAATTTAAAGATCCCATGATCATTAAGAAATGACCTTCACTGTCTCTTATAACCATCTTCAGCCTGAAGTTCATGCCATCTGATACTAGTATGGCCACCCCTGCTTTTCTGAAGGGGTTGTTTGCTTGAGGAATTGTTTGCCAGCCTTTGACTTTGAGTCTATGTCTGTTTTCATTGTTTGAATGTGTTTCTTGAAGACAGTAGAGTCTTGGGTTCAATTTTCTAATCCAACCAGCCACTCTTATCCTATTGATTGGTACATTTAGACCATTAACATTGAGGGAGATCTTTGTGATGGGTATTTGTGCTGTCTCTATGTAGGAGTTTATTGTACTTCTCTGGCTTGTCTTATCTTAAAGTAATCTAGTTAGGTCTCGTAAGAATGGTTTTGACTCTATGAAGTTCCTGAATTGTTTATCTGTGAAGTTCTGTATCTCTTCAAATTTGGGTAAGTATTCTGGGTAAAGTATTCTTGGTGAGGTATTCATTTCATTGAGCTTTTTCACTATATCCCATCAGTGCCTCAGCAAGGAGAGTTTCGCCTGACACGTCTACTGTGAATCTTAAGGATGCTTCTTTATAAGAAGTTTCCTTTTTCAATCTTGCTGCTTTCAGTATTCTATCTCTATCTATGGTTTTCATGGCTCTGATTAAGATGTGTCTTGGGGTGTTTTAATTTGGATTTCTTTTGGCTGGCCTTCTGGTCTCCTGGCCTCTTGGATTTGGGGGCATGCACTTTACAGCTCTGGGAACTTCTGAGCAATGATGGCTTTGACAATTGCTTCTTCATCAGGGTGTTTTTCCTGTCCCTCTAGTAACCCAATAATTTTTATATTGTTCCCCTTGACTATATCCCAGTGTTCTCTTGTTACCTGCTTATTTTGAGACTCTTCATCTTCTACTGCTCTCTGGAGATTTGCTGCACCTCATTTTGGATCTCACTGATTCTGTCCTCAGCAACTATTACTCTGCTGCTGTGGTATTCCAGTGAGTTTTTCATTTCAGTACCAGATTTTTCAGATCTGTCATTTCTGCTTGTCTTTTCCTCATTTCTCATCTCATATTCTTCTGTGTTTTAATGGCAGTTCATTCCATTTTTTTCTTTGCACTCCTTATGCATCCTTAACAATTCCATTTAGTATGGAATTGTTATCATATCATAGAGGCTGTATCCCTCATGATTACTGTTTGGGTCAACTCCTCTGCTAACTAAGACTGGTAGGTTTCTGTGTTGCTTTATCCTTGTGACCTTCGCAGTTTGGAGTTGTTTCTTGCTTGTTTGTTTTGTTGTTGTTGTTAGGAGTCGACATTAAGTTGTCTTTGTATGCTTATGATGAATTATAGAGTAGTGAAGAAATGCACAGGTGCAGAGCAAAGCAAGAGCCTGTAGACTCCAAAAGCTGTTCCCAACTGACAGACATGTTTTTATCCTTTTTCAACTCATCAACACGTTTTCCTCTTATAGAGAGTAAAAGCTGAAATCTTACCAGTAATCTGCAATCTTTTCTGAAATCTTTCTTCCAGACGTATTATGACATATTTAAGTTTTTGCTTAAATATCTTTCCACTGAGATCTACCACGATCACCCTATTAAAAATGGTAAACACCACCACCTCCATCTAAAACTAACACACCCCATTTCTTTTGTTTCTTCTCCTTAAAATTCATACCTTCCGATATCACAATTTGCTTATTTGAAGCACAAGCTCCTTGAAGGTCGAGTGCTCCATCTGTTTGGTTTATTGCTATAATCACAGTGTGAATAATAGTGTCTGAAACATAGGCATATTTAACTCATATTTACTGTAGAAATGAATTGTTGAGTAACTTTATCAGATCACAGCCAGCTTATCCTCTAACTAAAAAATATTTAAGGACATCAAAATGTCCTCTGATTTGTTATAATTTCTATCAAGACTTTCTTGTATTCTATATCTAGTTTTTTTGAGGAGGATGAGATTTGTACCAGATGTGGTGTTTCATAGGGCTTACTCCTGGCACTATGCTCAAGAATTACTTCAAAGCCTGCCTCATTAACTGGGGTAGAAGACAGCTGGGATAGAGAAGGGATCACTAAGTCAATGTTGATTGGAGGGATTGCTCTGAATGGGAGATGTGTACTGAAAGTAGATAAAAGACCAAACATTATGGCTTCTTAGTATCTGTATTGGCTGGACCGATAGCACAGCGGTAGGGCATTTGCCTTCTGCCCGGCCAAGCCAGGTTCGATTCCTCTGCCCCTCTCAGAGAGCCCGGCCAGCTACTGAGAGTATCTCGCCCGCACGGCAAATCCTGGCAAGCTCCATGTGACGTATCTGATATGCCAAACACAGTAACAACAAAGTCTCACACTGGAGATGTTACTGGGCCCGCTCGAGAAAATCGATGAACAACGGGAGGACAGTGGTTATTAGTATCTGTATTGCAAACCATAATGCCCCAAAGTAGAAAGAGAGTAAGAATGAAATTGTCTGACATAGTGGCAGGGGGTGAGGTCAGGTGGGGTTGGCAGGAGGGATACCAGGACATTGGTGGTAGAAAATGTACACTGACTGGTAGACGAATGGGTGTTCGATCATTTTATGAACTGAAACTCAATCATGAAAGATTTGTAACTATCCCATGGTGATTCAATAAAAAAATATAAAAAAATAAAATATCAGATCCAGCAAAAGAAAAAAAGAATTACTTCAAAATGTGTTTGCAGGACCATCTGGGGTGTCAGAAACTAAAGCCAGGTCAGCTGCATGGCCATGGAAGGCAAGTGCCTTTTCTGCTCTACTGCCTTATCACACTCTATCTAGTCTTAACTCAATAATCTGTCAATTTATTTTAAACACTGCTCCTTAGTCCAAAAGTATTTGTCCTGTTAACAACCAAAAGCATAATACTCTCCAAAAGGAAAGACAGAGAGGAGAGAGAGAGAGAGAGAGAGAGAGAGAGAGAGAGAGAGAGAGAAGTGCCTGTCATCCTGCCATTGTATTACTGAACCCTGATCATGAACAGCTTTGTAACTGTGTATCTCATGGTGATTAAATTTTTAAAAGTTAAAAAATAAAACAAAATATTAAATAAATTGAGATCACACAAAACAAAAACTAAAAAGGAGACATATTCTGACTAGACCAGATCAAAACTGGTCAGTCATTTAATAAAGAAATCTTATCTTTTCATAAATGAAGATATTTAAGCATTGAAGTTTCTATCATCTCATAATCAAAATAGGAAATAGTAAGAATGATGAAATGATTTAGCATGTACTTATTCTACATAAGTTCATTTTAATATGTTGATACTATGTCTTTTGGAATATGCCACTAAAGTCAGATATGCTTGCAAGTAAATGCTGAGGATTACATTGCAAAGTCCATAGAAGTACATATCATCCTTCCTTTTCCCCATATTTCATATAAGCTAGAAATATTCAGACTTCTCAACCTCATTCATTCTGTATAACCCACAAAATGATTTAGATTCTTGAAACTTCTCTCTTATCTTTAGACTATAGATGAAAAAAAATTATGTCATTCCCATGACAGATGGAAAGCTATTTGTATCAAAGATTTCAGAAATTTGTTGCTGTTGATATGGAGATATACTAATTAGTTTTCATAAGATTAGCATTAGAACTGGGAATTAAATTGTGAAAGGAGATGGGACAAATTAGTTGATGGAATATCAGGATGGAACCAAGTGTGGGAAAAAAAGTAAGTTCAAAGTGGACATGTTATTAAATTATGTGCTTTCATTTAAGAGTTATCACTTCATTTTACATTTTTTATTTACTTATTTCATACTTAAGTTGTTCTTTAAATTATTAGTAAAGATGATAGAAATCAATAAAATCATGATTATTTTCATATTTACTTTTATTTTACTACGTGAAAGGCAGTTTATGCTAATTCAAAATAGTAACCAGGTTTTCACTTTGGAG
The DNA here is from genome assembly GCF_029834395.1 of Sorex fumeus. Taxonomy (NCBI): domain Eukaryota; kingdom Metazoa; phylum Chordata; class Mammalia; order Eulipotyphla; family Soricidae; genus Sorex; species Sorex fumeus. The sequence continues at coordinate 66,419,692 of NW_026606059.1, forward strand.
TAAAATAAGCCAGAAACATATTTTTAAAAAAGAATATGTTGTGCCATTTTGAAATAGGAACTAGTGAATGGGTAAATAATTTTTGACCAAATGCATTTATGTAAATATGTAAAAATGAATGATATAAATGTATGTTCACAAATATGCATGTGGGCAAAAGCAAAGTATTTAGTACAATAGTTTATTTCCTTCCTGAGTAAAATGAGACCACATTTTCTCTGATCCTCCATGTAAACTATATAAAATATTTTTAGTTAATAAATTTTCATTGATTGTATTGTGATGCGGGCTGAAGTGATAGCACAGCAGGTAGGGTGTTTGCCTTGCCAGAGGCCAATATGACCGACCCGAGTTCAATTCCTCCGCCCCTCTGGGAGAGCCCGGCAAGCTACCGCGAGTATCTCACCTGCACGGCAAAGCCCGAAAGCTACCTGTGACATATCCAATATGCCAAATACAGTAACAAGTCTCACGATGGAGATTTTACCTGGCCCGCTTGAGCAAATTGATGAATAATGGGAGGACCGTAACCATATTGTGATGCATAATATTCCAGTTCAATCTTAAAATCTCTGTATAATTTCTTAAGCCTTCTGAATTTACCCAGGGGCTGACCAATTGCAGATTCAGCAATTATTTACTAATTATCTACCAATGATCTATTGGTAGTGGCAGGAAATGATAAACAGTCACAGAGCTCTGAAATTAGTTTTGTTGTTTTTGTTTGTTTTGATTGTTTTTGTCCACAGCCTGTGTGGCTTTGTGGGCCAAGAAAAGGGCTTAGTCCTAGCCCTGCACTTAGGGATCACTCCTAGCTGGAACTGAGGGACTATACGTGGTGCCAGAGACCTAATTTGGGTCAGCCACATGCAAAAAGAACACCCTACCTACTGTTCCATTACTCTGAAACTGAAATTTGTTTTTAAGGAATCTCATTCAGGAGTTATCCAGTAAGAAGCAATATACTGAACATTGCTATTGCCAAGAAAAAGGTTTTTTCTGTGTCTGTATGTGTGTTGACAAACACTGCATGGACATATTTATGTATTTGCAAATTTGTGTGGAAATTTATAGTGTAAGTGAAATTTTTGGAGAAGTTTAATTTGGTGACATATGTATAAATTATTATTTTTAAACAATGTGTTCTTACTTTGTATTCTGAGAAACTTGCAATCCTTAACAATAAAAAACATATCAAAACTACAACTTAAGTTAACTTGGGAGTTAGGTTTTAGGCACATTAACCTGTTAACCCTACATAAGAAAGAAACTGGATAATGTATGTTGATTGTTATTAACTACAAATTACAAGATAATACAGATAAGAATTAAATTTGGGTAAGGACTAGAAAGTTTTCACTTAGATATCAAATGGCACAGAAAGCTTAAGTAATTAGAGACCTTCACAGATTTGCAGAAATTAACATCTTCTAGACCAAAAGTATTAAAAAGATGGCTTTAGAAGAGTGTTAAATAAATGTTAGGTAAGCCAAATCAGCTGACTAAAGTAAAAAAAAATGCCTTTGAGAAAAGGTCAAGTTAATTGAGCCTTAAAATTATGATTTTGAATAACTAACTTCTCATAATTTCAAAGGTAAAGGTAAGGTAAAGGCCCTCCCGTTGATCGTCGATTTGCTCGAGCGGGCCCAGTAACGTCTCCATTGGAGACTTTGTTGTTACTGTGTCTGGCATATCCAATACTCTTGGTAGCTTGCCGGGAAGAAAAGAGTCACATAATTAGAAGTGTGCAAAAAGTTTAAGAACTTTTGGTATGGTTACCAGCACATGGAAGTGACTATAAGTGAGTAGATCAGAAACAAATTGCTTAAGAAACGTATTAAAACAATTTTATGTCTGGTTTTATAAATCTAGTTTTATAAATATTTTAGTTATTTAAGTTTAAGAATCTTTTGAGAAGTGGCAGGCTTTGAAAATTTTATTACCCTGAGGTAAAAGTATCTTCAACACCCTCTGTTGTGTAAGCTCATGAACATATCAAAGAGGAAAAAGATAAATAACAGGCATGCAGAAACCCACTCAAAGCTTCAAAGCCATTGATAACATGGATAAAGTGTTCCTTCCAATGAGTAAGAGGATTGCTAAAAAGTAAGCATTCTTAGTCACAGAAAAAAATTCTAGATGTCTTCTCAATGGGACTAAAATTTATAGTATGTCTTCCAATATTACATTCCCCAAAGAAAGTTCTAAAAATGCTGTTAAGGAATTAGCTTGAGGCCTTTTATAATAAACATGATATAGTAGCACCAAGAAAATCCTGTGGTTCTAATCCCCTGAAATTTTTGGATTGCATTAGACTCTATTCACCTAGTACAATGCTGAGTAAAAAACAAGTAAACAAAAAAATTGTTGGTACCTATATCTTCAAGATAACTATTCCATCTCCTTTTTCCCCTATTTAAAACTGACTGAAAACTAATGGTCGATGGTGCTGAATCCTTTGCGGAACCCTGCTTGCTCGCATGGTTGTCCTTCATCTAGTGTTCTGCCAATCCTATTTAGGATGACTCGAGTGAACAACTTGTAGATGACAGACAATAGGCAGATCGGGCGATAGTTGCCAATGTCATGGATGTCTCCCTTCTTGAACAGTAGTACGGTCCTGCTGATTTTCCATTGGGACAGAACCTTGCATTCAGACAGGTAGCGAGTGAAGAGCCGAGCCAGTGTATTGATGAGTACTGACAGCAGGTTCTTCAGGTGTTCAGGTCTGACCTTGTCTGGGCCAGGTGCTGTTTGTTTCTTTACCGACAAAATGGCGTGTTGGATTTCGGAAGGGAGAACGTTGGGAACGACATATCCATCTTGTGGAATTTGGTATGTCGGCAAGTGGACATGGCTAACGAAGAGATTTGAGTAGAAGTCATGGATAATCTTCTCCAATGCCGTTCTGGAGGATGTGATGGATCCATCAGGACGTCGGAGGGCAGTCATCTTGGTCTTATAGTTGGCGAAGGACAGGCGGGCGTTACGAATACTTTTCCCGGCTTCTGCCGCATCTACCAGTACTTCTGCTCTTCTCTCTTTGAGGTCTTCCTTGATCGCATCTCTGCACTGCTTTGCAAGCTCGGACGTTAGCTTGCGGTTGCCTGAGGCATGCGCCAAACCACGCTGGCGAATTAGCTCAAGAGTTTTTGAAGATAGGCGATTTTTTGTGGCTATCTCTCTCTTGGCGTTCCTCGCACATTCATGGAGGTGCTGAACCAGTCGATCGTATTCCTCGTCAATGTTGTCAACAATGGCATCTTCCCATGTTGCCGCAATAGTACCAAAGAGTTCCCAGTTGGTGATCATTCTGGCAGTTCTCTTTTTGAACTTTGCAGCCCTTTCTCCCCGCTCTGTGAAGTAGAATTTTGCATGAAGGAGACGGTGGTCCGATCCCGTTCGAAATTTTGGGACAACAGGGACATCAGTCAGGCAAAACCATCAATTGAATATGATGTGGTCTATTTCATTGTGGAATCGTCCACTGGGAGACTCGCATGTCCATCGTTTAGATTCTGCCTTCTGGAACTGTGAGTTACCATGAATGGTCTTGGTCGACATGATGAACTCAGACAGTCTCTCACCCTGTTCGTTCCATTCTAGGCCATGGGTCCCGATGTGAAGTTCTTCAGCTGATCTTCTCGGTCCTATCTTGGCATTAAAATCACCCACAATGATCTTGTAGAAGGTGTGGTCTTCTTTACAGAACTTCTCTAGCTCCATGTAGAACTTCTCGATTTCTCTTTCATCATAATGAGATGTTGGTGCATAGACAACGAAGATAGAAACTGCAGGCAGTGAGCCACATCTATTCAAATGTAAATGTCCGATTCGGGTTGTTAGGCATTCGAATGAATCAATGCTCTTGGCCAAGTTTGTGTTGACAAGGACACCGACGCCTCCAACACCTCTTTTATCGCATGTTCCGAGGAACAATTCTTCTCCAGTGTCGAAAACGGCATGGTGAGATTCGTGCCTTCTTGTCTCGGTCAGACCAATGATGTCGTACTTGATCATTCGCGCTTGTACCATCAGGTCCTCGATGGATGCGTCTGATGCTAGCATACGTGCATTGAAAGTACAGACGATCATTTTTGTCTTCCTTCGTTGTGGCAGCCTACATCGGCCTTGAGATTTTGTCGGCCTCTCCTTTCTCATCCTTCTCAGTGCTGCCATGTCGGTGAAGCCTTCAGGGTCAGGTGAATGAGACCAGTTGTAGTTCCTGGTTTTGGCATATCAAATACACAGAGGATAGCTTGCCAGGCTCTTCCGTGCGGGCGGAATACTCTCGGTAGCTTGCCAGTCTTTCTGAGAGGGATAGAGGCTTTTGGGGTGACCTCTAATCACCCTTGTAGGTGTTACCATATTTGAACCCTATCAAATATGGTACGACAATTCCAGAAGATGGGTATTTAGTGTCTTATGATGTGTCGTGCGACCGCTTGCGGTTATCCACACGATAACCAAGCTCATTGAGGTTTCTCGGGAGTTCAAGATGCCTCTCTGTTTAACGTTCACTGATTTAAAGAAGGCCTTTGATTCTGTTGAGATGGAAGCGGTCATTGAAGCCCTAGCCAATCAGGGCATTCAAGCCCAATACATCAGGATCCTCCGTGAGCTGTATTGCGGATTCACTACCAGGATCTCACCATTCTACAAAGAAGTGATCATTGATGTCAAGAGAGGGGTGCGGCAGGGTGATACCATTTCACCGAAACTCTTCAGTGCCACCCTCGAGAACATCATGCGACGACTGGAATGGGAAGGAATGGGAGTGAAGATAGATGGTTGGCAACTACACCACCTCTGCTTTGCTGATGACATTGTTTTAATAACACCAAACATCAGCCAAGCTGCACAAATGCTGGCCGACTTTGACCATGATTGTGGAAAGGTAGGACTACAGCTGAATCTTACGAAGACAATGTTTATGAGAAACAGCCTTGTTCCTGATGCCCCATTCGCTCTCAATGGAACGACCATCTCCGAATGCAACAGCTATGTGTACCTAGGTCGAGAGGTCAACATGACAAATGACCTGGCACCCGAGCTGCGCAGGAGGAAGAGAGCGGCTTGGAACGCCTTCAAGAACGTCGAAGAAATAGCTAAGAGGACGAAGAACCTCCGGCTCTGGGCACATCTCTTTGATTCCACTGTTCTTCCTACATTAACATATGCCTCAGAGACCTGGGCCCTACGCAAACAAGATGAGAACGCTATTCAGGTCTCCCAAAGAAGAATAGAAAGAGCTATGCTTGGAATATCACGTTTCACTCAAATGAGAGAGAGAATCCGGAGTTCTGACAACCGTCGACGATCAAGGATCAGGGACGCTGTCTCATTTGCCAAGGTGTCGAAAATCATATGGGCTGGTCACGTAATGAGATTTAAAGACGACCACTGGACTAGAGCTGTTACTGATTGGATTCCACGGGATGTCAATAGACCGCGTGGCCGCCCACCTACCAGATGGTCAGACTTCTTTATCAAGATCATGAACGATCGGTTTGAGGCCCTTCATGTTCCCGGAGCGAACAGATGCCATTGGGCTACACTAGCACGCGACAGGGACAAATGGAGACGTTACTGGCGCCCGCTCGAGCAAATCGACGACTAACGGGAAGTTAAGTGATTAAGTGATTAAGTTAAAACTATTAAGAATCTTGTACTTTTCAAACACCCACTAATCAAGTTATTGTTCTCTGATACTCTTTATATTATTTATTTATTTTGCTTTTTCGGTCACACCCAGCAATGCACAGGGGCTACTCCCGGGTCTGCACTCAGGAATTACTCCTGGCGGTGCTCAGGGGACCATATGGGATGCTGGGAATCTAACCTGGTTGGCAAACGCCCTACCCTCTGTGCTACCGCTCTAGCCCTATTCTCTGATACTCTTTCTTAACTTTTTATTGAAACTATTCATTATGTTCCACTACCAACCATTGGACATACTTTGTCTAAGGAAAGGATCTTGAGGTTTAACCAACAGTTTATCTACATTGATTTTCTGTAATCTGTAAGTTTATCTCAGTGTATAGATAAAGCAGTGTTCTCCAGAAATTTTAATTTTGAAAACAAAATTTAAATATTATTTAATCACAGCCAAAGATTATATATCCTCTTCCACCTGGGAACCCAAATCTCTAAGATCATAGAGTTTAATTTTAAAAAGACTATGTTTGACCTAGAGAGATAGAACAGTGGGTGAAACATTTGCCTTGCTCATAGCCTATCTGAATTCAATCCCCAGGACTGCTTATGATCCCCAAGCACTACCAGGAGTGATCCCTAAGCACAAAGAACAAGGTGGGCCCTGAGTAACCCAAGGTGTTGCCTCAAAACAAAAACAAAATTCTAGCTTATTTTGTTTTCATTTTATTCACATATTAAGTGGAAGCCAAATTTAAATGTGGCCAAGTGGAAATGTTAATCTGTTTCACATAATGCTATAGATTTATATGATAGTGAAACATTTTATAACTACCACCAAAAAATGTGTTACTAGAGTAAAAACAGGAAATAGTCATACTAAAATTTTATCCAATTAAAAAAAAACAACAACTCAAATCAAGCAGATAAATAGAGAACATGTTGTGGAAAGTATTCAGTTAAACATTATATAGAAAAGTAAGTGAGTAGAATGTTAACTGGTTATATTTCCAGTTGTTGAAATTATAAAAAATATTTTATTTGTATTACTATCATTTGAAAAAATGACTTTAAATTGGTTTTTAAACTATCTGAAGATACAGTCCTCAAGTGCAATTTAATTTTTATTGTAAATTTACTTTGACTAATTAGTGTGATATTATCGAAGGTGAATTAATGGAAAATGTTTTGTAATATCAATTTTTTCCAAGTCTTTTTTAAATATTTATTTATTGAATCACTGTGGGAAAAGTTACAAAGCTTTCCGGTCTAAGTCTCGGTCATGTCATGGTCAAACAACTTTCCCTTTATCAGTACTCATTTTTCACCATCAAGAACCCCAATATACTCCCCTCCCACACCTACCAATGCCTGTGAGGCAGATGAACTTTACTTAATTCTCTATCTACTTTTATCGCATTCACCACCAAGACAAAAGATGCACCATTATTGTTTAGAATCTACATCCAACAATCAGAACTGCCGAAAAGGCATTGTGAAATAACTTGCTTTCTACAGCTGGCTATGAGAACCACATGATTTTGGATTTCTGATATTTTACTTATTAAGCCTGGAGGGATTTCTGGCAAAAGCCAGATAATTAAGAGATTGGTTTCTGTGACTCTGGAGCAATGGCCGTGTCGGAGAGCTGCTCGTGGGGGGCAACACATGACCTTGGTAACATGTGAAGGACGAGCCAGGAACACCCCACCCCTTCCCATGAGGTTGCAGATGCCCCATCACTGACGGCTCATACCTGGCTTTCCAAAAACCTCCGAAGCGGCTGCCATCTTGCTGCCCAGGGGGAAAAAGTTGGAAGGGAGCAACACCCCTTCCCTCCCGGGGAGGCACGGTACAGTGGATTAACGCATAGTCCATTCACTTTTCTGCCACAAGCTGCCAGGCTATGCATTAAGTCCTTGTGCCTCTGGAGTCATGGTCATGTGGAGAGCTGCTCATGGCGGGCAACTCGTGACCTTGGTAGGGCATGAAGGACGAGCGGGGAACGCCCCGCTTCCCAGCTTCCCAGTTCCAGTTGCAACTGCCCCATCACCACTGGCTCATACCTGGCTTTCCAAAAAGTTCCAAGGCGGCCTCCATCCTGTTTCCAAGTCTTAATTTTCATTTATCATGGGACAAATTTGAACCAAAACCAATTGAAGTTAAAAGTAAGAATTGTAATGATGAATGTGGGAAATATACAAACAAATGGTAAAAATATTAGTTGCAGGAATCAAAAAAATTATGACATATAATCAAAGTTGAGAAATGATCTGAGACTTAAATTTTCTACTGGTTTGATATACAAAATACTGGTTAAACTCCACAAGAAGAAAACATCCAACCCCATCCAAAAATGGGGCAATGAAATGAACAGAAACTTTCTCGAAGAAGAAATCCGAATGGCAAAAAAGCACATGAGAAAATGCTCTACATCATTAATCATCAGGGAGATGCAGATCAAAACCACAATGAGATACCATCTCACACCTCAGAGACTGGCCCACATTCAAAAGAGCAAAAGCAACCGATGCTGGCATGGATGTGGCGAGAAAGGGACACTCCTTCACTGTTGGTGGGAATGTAGACTGGTTCAACCCTTCTGGAAAACAGTATGGACGATTCTCAAAAAATTAGAAATTGAGCTCCCATTTGACCCAGCAATACCACTCCTGGGAATATATCCCAGAGAGGCAAAAATGTATAGTCGAAGTCACATCTGCACTTGTTTGTTCATTGCAGCACTCTTTACAATAGCCAGAAACTGGAAAAAACCTGAATGCCCAAGAACAGATGACTGGTTAAAGAAACTTTGGTACATCTACACAATGGAGTACTATGTAGCTGTTAGAAAGGATGAGGTCATGAAATTTACATACAAGTGGTACAACATGGAAAGTATCATGCTAAGTGAAATGAGTCAGAAAGAGAGGGATAGACATAGAAAGATTGCATTCATCTGGGGGATATAAAGTAACAAAGTATGAGATTAATACCCAAGAATAGCTGAGATCAGCACCAGGAGGATTACTCCATAACTTAGAGGCCAGCCGGGTATCCTAGAGGAAAGGGCAGTTCAGATAGAGAAGGGAGCACCAAATAAAGGGTGTTTGGAGGATCCTCCCAGGAGGGGAGATGCATGTCGAAAGTAGACTATGGACTGAACATGTTTGCCACTCAATGCCTCTTTTGCAGACCACAACACCCAAAAGGAGAGAGAGAACACAGGGGATTGCCCTGCCACAGAGGCAGGGGGGATGGGGGGATGGGGGTGGGGGGATATTATCCATGGTGGTGGAAAATGGGCACTGGTGGAGGGATGGGTATCTGATCATTGTATAATCGAAACCTGAGTACAAAAAATTGTAAATCTACAACTGTAAAAAAAAAAATAAAAAAAAATTTGCTTAAAAGTTAAAAAAAAATGTAGGTCTAGGTCATGGTTCTCATCTGAGCACATATCAAGTGCCAATAAAAGTGTAGAAATAATTAAAAAAAATTTTCTACTGGTTCAATGTTTACTTTTAATTGTGAAGATGAAAAAGAAATTTGAATAGAATTGGTGTATTGAGTGACTGTGTTTACTTTATTCTTTTAGATTTTCAGACTTCCTAAATCTAATAGACATTAAAAATTGACTCGTTATCAATGAATGACTTTTTTTAATGAATAAAAAAGAAAATTTTAAATAAAATAGTGTCATATGCCAAGTGTAAATTAAAGATATCCAGGCAGAATTTTTTTAGACAGTTCCCTGTGACTATATGGTATTCTGATACATTGTAGGAAAATTAATGAATAAAACAATTTTGTTGATTTTACTAAAGCAAGGTGATATTATACTGAATTTGAAAATCAGTTTGAAGATAAATAGTCATGGCTTATTATTCAGGTCTCAGAGTAGAAATGAAGTGCATTTTCATATATGCTTAGTTGCAGAAAAGTATGAGTAATTTCTGGTTCCCAGAGAAGATTTACAATTCTGTGTCTCAAAATTTAACTCTGCAAAGATATAACTGTATTTATTTCTGTATTAGGATTATTCAGTTAGCTGATGAACTTTATTGTCTTCCCTGCAATAAAATCAAATTAAACTTGCTTATTAAAAGTAGCCTGGTTACTTCCTGTTTAATTTAGTCTTCTTTCCTAATGCTTCCTTTTCCTTTCTGTCAGTGAAAACATATTCAACAGATGTTTTGATGACGTCATGGCAAATGGGAAATGCCATATGGTCCTTCTATTTTGTATATGTGAGTGTGTGCTTGCGTATGTGTGTGTGTGTGAGTGTGTGTGTGTGTGTGTGTGTGTGTGTGTGTGTGTGTATGTGTGATTTCATGATCAGAGTTACAGGGACACTTCCAGCCTAGTTTGCCTCCTATCTTACTGCATCCCCTTCTGTTCTATATTGCATTACACATCTCAGCAAGGGTAGTTCATGGGGTCACTCCCTGGGGACTTGTCCATTTCTGTCTCGTTCTCAATGGACAAAGCCTGTATCTTTATAAAGGAGTAACGGCAAACTTGTAATGTGTCAATCGCCCATCTGTCTCTATCAGTGGTAAGTCCTTATCCAAAAAAAGCTGCCGCTTTCTCACAACCTTATATACACAGAGAACTTTGCACGCCAATCCTCTCAGCTCTCCTTTTATTGACTATGTAGAGATGTTTGATGTCGTACTCACTTAGAACAGAGCAGATGTCTCAGGACCGAGAAGTGGTGAAAGCTACGTCTTTCATGACCTAGTTTGCCAAAGTTTCTCCTCCAGTTTAGTCATGTTTTCTTGAGACACTATTAAGAATATGTATTTATTTTTTCAGAGTTCCAGGTAAAGTGAAAGCTAATTCCTTTTCTCTACAGGTACTGCACAGGAAAAGAAACAGTGTTTGAGTCTGGTGCTAAAAAAACTAAATATTAAATTAGAGCCAAGGATAAGACTATGTGAAGGAACATTGATTTAATTGTCTCTTCCCATTTTCAAAATGGCCCTATGGACTCAGTTACCATCGGAAACATAGTTAAAAGATGTATTCTTTCTTTTAGAAGTAGTAAAACTAACCTCATATTGTATTTTGTGTTATTTTCTCTTTGTGAATAACCTTATCATCCCAAAATTCCAACCCGGTCTAATAAGTTTTCTGAAGGCAAGTAAAGGCCAAGCCCTTTTTAAAATTCAAAGCTAACTTCTCTCTCTCTCTCTCTCTCTCTCTCTCTCTCTCTCTCTCTCTCTCTCTTGTCTAGTTATTGCAAATCAAAAGATTTTTTTCTTCAATCTATTTTGTCTGATGTGAGTAGAAAAACAATTCAATAATTTAACAGATGTCTTTGTTTCGATCTGTAACCAATTTCTTTCTGAAGCAATGAATACCTTGATTAAATGATTTGGTTCTGTGAGGCTATGATAGAATTATAAGTATTAGGATCAAAAGTTGTTAATACTTTCAAATTCTTCTCCAGAAACATTGCTAACTCTACAAAACCAAAAATATTATTTTCTAATAAGGACCTTTATTTGTTCTTAATTTTATATAATTAAAAAAGTATGCTGTCTATACTGACACAGTCAGCTCTTTACTTTGGATATGCATCAAAAATTATCAAAATAAAGAAAAAATCTATTTGCTCAATCAACACATGAGCAATAATAAAGGTTACTTTGCAAGTGAAAAAACAAACTTTTTAATTTTATTTTAACTTTCTTATATTTCAGCATGGCTAAAATATAAATCAATATGTTTATGCCATTAGAAAAAATTCAGATGGAAGTATCAAACTCTCTGATGATTGGGTAGTTCAGTTGACAAGAATATGAATAGTATATGTTAAAATATAGATTGATATATGGTGTATTTTCACATTTGCTTCCCTAAAGGAAAAGATAATTAAGTCTTTCTTTAAGTTATTAGTTGAAATAGGTAGATATTTCTATCTCTTGTTTGGAGTCGAGTTTGTAAAGGAAAGAATAAAAAAATAGAAAAGTCAATGTTAAAAATAAATGAAAATATATGGGTAGCATAAAAATTTAAATATTATATAAAGTAATATAGAATAGTAGAACTACCAGGATAATATATTCATGTTTTTGTTTTCTGGGTCACATCTGGTTGTACTTGGGCTTTATTTCTGGCTCTGTGCTCAGGGATCACTTCTATTATACTTGGGTGGGGAGGCATATGGGTCCTCTGGGATTTAACCCAGGTAGGCCACTTACAAGGCACCTTGCCCACTGTAGTTTGTCTCCACCACCAATATATTCAGTAATTTTAGTAATTCATTGCATATTTCTGTTGTCTATGTATAAATTCTATCATTATTCTCATCAAAAGGCAACATTGTGAAAAAAACATAAACATTCACTGTTCATTAGTCTGTTGAAGGATTTAACACAACTTTATTTTACAAAAACAAACCATATCAGTAAGCACATGTATTTTATTTTTCTTTAAAATTAGGTTTATAAAGAGGAGCCAGAGAAATAGTACTGTGAGTAGAGCTGTTGCAACATATGGTACCCCAAGCTTACTAAAAGCGATCCTTAAGCACAGAGCCAGGAGTAAGCCCTGAGCACAGCTAGATTTGGCCCCCACACAAAATAATAATTAAATGTTATATTTATAAGATGTAAAAGGTAAAGTAAAGGCCCTCCCGTTGATCATCGATTTGCTCGAGCGGGCCCAGTAACAGTATAAGATGTATTTCTTTTTTTTGCTTTTTGGGTCACACCCGGCAATGCACAGGGGTTACTCCTGGCTCTTCAATGATGAATTACTCCTGGCGGTGTTCAGGGGACCATCTGGGATGCAGGGAATAGAACCCGGGTCTGTCGCATGCAAGGCAAATGCCCTACCTGCTGTGTTATCGCTCCAGCCCCCCCAAGATATATTTCTTTCATAAAAAATGATTATATAGCAGCTGATGGATAAAAGCTCTGAAGTATTTCCAAGAGAACTGAAGCTGTCAGCCAGGGTTGAAAGATGGGGTGGGTATGGAAAGAAAACTAGGGTCAGTGGTGGAAGGCTGATGGCATTCTGGTATGAGTTATGGTGCAGGTGCACTGTACATATAAAACATTAATATTATATTCTCATAAGTCACTGATCTATGTGAAAGTGCCCCACTTCCACAATAAAGTTTTAGGGAAAAGTTTGTGTTAAGCTATCGCTTATGGTTGACTTTTAAGAATTGGTGTACAATTTTGAAGAAATCTCCACTTTTCTTCTCTCTTTCTTTTGATTTTAGGAACACACCCAGCAGTACCCAATAATTATTCCTGGCTTGGTTGTCAGGAACAACTGTGGCAAGGCTTTGAGGAACAGATACGGATTCAGAGATAGAACCTATGTCACAAAAATATAAGACTTGCACCCTACCAGTTGTCCTCTCTCTTTAGTTTAAGAAACCTCCTCTATTCCTCAATTTTTTAAATTTTCAAATACTAAGTAACTAGTACTTGAAAACATGAAGTTGATATATATAAAAATTTTGTATTGTAATTTTATGATTTAGAAAATTTATATTTAGAATTTAAAATTCATATTCACACTGAAAGAGCCACCAATACGGCAGAGTTAAGAAGGATGAGGAAGGAGAGGATGATAAAATCTCAATGCCGAATTAGGCTGCCAAAACGAAGAAGGACAAAAATGACTTTCTCTACTTTCAATTCACGAATGCTGGCATCAGATGCATTCATCGAGGACCTGACATTGCAAGCACAAAAGATCAAGTACGATATCATTGGCCTGACCGAGATGAGAAGGCATTGATCACATCACGCTGTTTTCGATGCTGGAGAAGAACTGCTCCTCAGAACATGTGACAAAAGAGGCATCGGCGGTGTTGGTGTCCATGTCAACACGAAGTTGGCCATGAACACTGACTCATTCGAAAGCCTAACAACCCGAATTGGATGATTACACTTGAATAGATGTGGTTTACTGCAGACAGTTTCTGTCTTTGTTGCCTATACATCAACATCCTATTATGATGAAGGAAAAATTGAGAAGTTCTGCATGGAGCTGGAGAAGTTCTGTAAAGAATACCACACCTTCTACAAGATCATTGTTGGTGATTTTAATACTAAGATAGGACTGAGAAGATCAGTCAAAGAACTCCACATCGGGACCCCTGGCCTAGAATAGAATGAACAGATTGAGAGATTGTATGAGTTCATAATGTCGATCAAGATCATCCATGGTAACTCAAAATTCCAGAAAGTCAAATCTAAACGTTGGACATGGGAGTCTCCCAGTGGACAGTTCCACAATGAAATTGACCACATCATATTCAATCAATGGTCTTGAAAGACTGATGTTGCTGTTGTCCCAAAATTCCAAATGGGATTGGACCATCGTCTCCTTTATGCAAAATTTTACGTCACAGAGCTGGGAGAAAAGGATGCAAAGTTTAAGAAGAGAACTCCCAGAATGACCACCAACTGGGAGCTCGTTGGCACTATTGCAGCAACATGGGAAGATACAGTCATTGACAACATTAACGAGGAATATGATTAACTGGTTCAGCACCTCCACGATTGTGCAAAGAACACTGGGAGAGACATAGCCATAAAAAGACACCTGTCTTTGAAAACTCTCTAGCTCATTTGCCAACAAGGCTTTGCGCAAGCCTCAGGCAACCACAAGCAAACGTCTGAGCTCGCAAAGCAGTGCAGAGAAGCAATAAAGAAAGAACTCAAAGAGAGAAGAGCAGCAGTGCTGTCAGATGCTGCAGAAGCTGGGAAAAGCATTCACAATGCCCGCCTATCCTTAGCCAACTACAAGACCAAGATGACTGCCCTCCGACGTCAGACCCTAACACCTGAAAAACCTGCCATCAGTACTCACCAAAACACTGGCTCAACTCTTCACATGCTACCTGTCTGAATGCAAGCTTCCATTCCAATGGAAAACCAGCAGAACTGTACTACTGTGAAAGAAGGGAGACATCCACGACATTGGTAACTGTCACCCCATCTGCTTGTTGTCTGTCGTGTACAAGCTCTTCACTCGAGTCATCCTTAATAGGATTGGCAGAACACTATATGAAGGAGAACCATGTGATGAAGCCGGCTTCTGAAAAGGATTCTCACAATCAACCATATCCACATGATAACCACACTCATTTAGGTTTCTCGGGAGTTCAAGATGCCACTCTGTCTAACGTTCATTGATTTAAAGAAGGCCTTTGATCATGTTGAGACTGAAGCAGTCATCAAAGCCCTAGCCAATCAGGGCATTCAAACTCAATACATCAGGATCCTCCATGAGCTGTATTGTGGATTCACTACCAGGATCTTACCACTCAACAAGGAGGTGATCATTGACATCAAGAGAGAAGTTCAGCAGTGTGATACCATTTCATCGAAACTCTTCAGTCCCACCCTCGAAAACATCATATGATGACTGGAATGGGAAGGAATGGGAGTGAAGATAGATGGTCGGCAACTACACCACCTCCACTTCGCTAATGACATTGTTCTAATAACACCAAACATTAGCCAAGTGACACAAGTGCTGGCTGACTTTGACTGTGTGGAAAGGTCTGACTACAGCTAAATCTCACAATGCTGGCTGACTTCCACTGTGTAGAAAGGTCTGACTACAGCTAAATCTCACAAAGACAATGTTTATGAGGAACAGTCTCATTCCTGATGTTCTATTCACGCTCAATGGGACGACCATCTCCGAATGCAACAGTTATGTGTACCTATTTCGAGAAGTCAAAATGACAAACGACCTAGCACCTGAGTTGCGCAGGAGGAAGAGAGTGTCTTGGATAGCCTTCAAGAGTGTCAAAGAAATAGCTAAGAGGAGGAAAAACCTCCAGCTCCAGCACATCTCTTCGATTCAACTGTTCTTCCTGCATTAACATACACCTCAGAGACCTGGGCCCTACAAATACAGGATGAGAACACTATTTGGGTCTCCAAAGAGGAATCAGAAGAGCGATGCTTGAAGAGTCCCGCTTCACTCAAATTAGACAAAGAATCAGGAGTTCTGACCTCCATCAACGGTCAAGAATTAGGGATGCTCGGTGGCAGGACCTTTCCCGTGGCTGTGTGTCTAACTAGATTCCCTGAGAATGGCTGGTTTTGACCCCTGGTATGCATGGGATGGGAATTAAGGCACACCAAGTGAAACTAAAGCTGAACTCTTCTGGGCACCCTCTCCTAATTTCCTCCAGGTACCAGCCAGGCGGCAGGGCCCATTCCTGGTGCCATGGCTGCTAATGCAGCCACAAGTTATTCTCCTCCTACATATCCCATAGGAAAAATAACTTACCCTCTTAGATGGAACTTTCACTATATTAGCTTAACCACCAGAAACACATTAACCAATAATTCATTAAGCCTATCTCAAATCATTCTACATCTCAAGCAGTGTATTAAGAGTGAGTGTGAAGGTCTAAACCACACAGGTCACAATGGTAAAGCAACGCAGAAGAATGACAATCTTACTTATTGAAGAGGCTAGCCTGGAGGACACCAACAATAATGAAGTACTAGACAACCTCTCTGACAAGGAATATAGAAAGGAGCTACTAACGATGCTTATGGAGCTAAGAGAAACAATGGAAAGCAATGCTAATAAAAGACAAGAGGATTTGAAGGTAGAGTTGAGGAAAATGCAAACAAAATTACAAACGGAAATGTCAGACCTGAAAAACCTGGTAGGAGAATTAAAAAACTCAGTGGAATGCCTCAGCAGCAGAGTAACAGCTACTGAAGACAGAATCCGTGAGCTCAAAGATGAGGTTCAGAGACTCTCCAGAAGAGAGCAGAAAATGGAAAAGAGACTCACAATTTGGGAACAGATGGTAAGAGAAGATCATAATGTAGCCAAGAGGGGTAATATACGAATTATTGGAGTCCCAGAGGGACAGGGAAAAAAAACCCTGATGAAGAAGAAACTGCCAAAGACATCATTGCTATGACGTTTCCAGGACTAAAGAAAACATGTGAACATATTCAAGAGGCCCGAAGGTTACCAGCTAGAACAAATCTAAATAAAAATACCCCAAGACACATCCTGATCAAAATGACCAAAACCTTAGAAAGAGACAAAATTCTGAAAGCAGCAAGATCAAACAAAGGAATTTCACATAAAGGAGCATCCTTAAGATTCACAACTGATTTGTCTGATCAAACTCTCATGGCCAGAAAATAGTGGTGGGATATAGTGAAAAAACTCAATGAAATAAATGACACACCAAAAATACTTTACCCAGAGAGACTCTCATTCATAACAGAAGGAACAGCACAAAGTTTCATAGATAAACAACAGTTCAGGAACTTCACAGACTCAAAACATGGTTACAAGAACAACTAAATGGGCTACTTTAAGACAAGACAGGCCCCTCAAATACACCAAATTTCAACAGAAAAATGGGACCAAACTCTATTACAGTAATCTTTTAACATCAATGAGCTAAACACACCAATTAAAAGACAGAGTGTAGCAGGATGGATTAGAAAATGTACCCAACACTATTCTGCCTGCAACAAACACATCTAAATAGTAAAAGCAAACACAGGCTCAGAGTCAAAGTCTGGAAAACAATCCTACATACAAACAACTCACATAAAAAAACTGGGGTAGCCATCCTAGTATCAGAACACATTGATTTCAGACTGAAAAAAGTCACAAGAGACAGTGAAGGCCATTTCTTATTGATCAAGGGATCTGTACAACAGGAAGAACTTACAATACTAAATGTATATGCATTACTAATGAGGGAACAGCAAAGTACTTAAAATAACTATTTATAGACTTGGAGAAAGACATTGATAGCAACACAATACTAGTGGGAGACTTCAGCACCTCTTTATCACCTCTTGATAGATCAACCAGACTCAATTTTAGCAAGGACATACTTCATCTGAGGGAAAAAAATGGAAGAAAGGGACTTAGTAGATATATACAGGACACTTCATCCTCAAAAAGCTGAATACACATTCTTCTCTAGTATGCATGGAAAATTCTCCAAGATAGACCACATGCTGAGCCACAAAACATACCACCATAAAATCAAGAAGATAAAGATTGTATCAACAATGTCTCAGACTATAACTCACTGAAATTAGAAGTAAATCACACAAACAAACAGAAAACTAAATCAAACACCTGGAAATTAAACAGTGCGCTGTTGAACAATGAGTGGCTTAGAAAGGATATCAAAGAGGAAATCAAAAGATTCCTAGAAACAAAAGAAAATGAGGACACCAGTTACCAAAACTTATGGGACACAGCAAAAAATGTTAAGAGGAAAGTTTATAGCTCTAAATAAGCAGTGCTCAGGAAGGAGAGAGCCCACATAAGTAACCCAACCTCACAGCTTAAGAGCTTGGAGAATGACCAACAAAAGGAGCCCAATCCGAACAGGAGGAAAGAAAAAATAAAACTCAGAGCAGCGAATAAAGAGATGGAAACCCAAAAAACAATCTGAAAGATCAATGAAACCAAGAGATGATTCTTTGAGAAAATAAATCGATAAGCCTCTAGGAAAACTCATAAAAAAGGGAGAGAGAAAACCCAAATAAACCGAATCAGAAACGAAAAGGGGGTGATTACAACAGAAACTACAGAAATTCAAAGGATCCTCAGGGAATACTTTGAGAAACTTTATGCCACAGAACACAAAAACCTCGAGGAAATGGATAAATTCCTAGATTCCTATAGGCTGAACCAAGAAGACCTGGCATACCTGAGTAGACCTATCACCATCAAGGAAATTGAAACGGTAATAAAAAGTATTACCGGTAATAAAAAGCTGCTGTCAGAAGAGGTGAAGTCATGAACTTTGCTTATAAATGGATAGAGATGGAGAGTATCATGCTAAGTGAAATGAGTCAGAAAGAGAGGGATAGACATAGAAGGCTGCACTCATTTGTGGAGTATAAAACAACATAACATAACATGAGGCTGGCACCTAAGGGTAGATACGTGAGACAGATAGATTGCTCCATAGCTGGAAGCCTGCCTCATGAGCAAAGGGGAGAAGGCAGCTGGAATAGATAAGGGATCACTAAAAAAAAAAAAAAAAAAAAAAAAAAAAAGATTGCTAGAGGAATCAGTTGGAAATGGGAAATCTGTGCAGAAAGTAGATAGAGGACCAAACATGACAACCTCTCAGGGTCTGTATTGCAAACCATAATGCCCGAAAGTAGAAAGAGATGGGGAATCATGTCTGCCATGGAGGCAGGTGGGAGGGTGGAAAAGGTGGGGTGGGGTATACTGGGGATATTGGTGGTGGGGAATGTGCACTGGTGGAAGGATGGGTGTTTGATCATTGTGTGATTGTAACCCAAACATGAAAGCTTGTAGCTATCTCACAGTGATTTAATAAAATTAAAAAATAAAATCAAGAATGAAATGGTGAAAGATAATTATCACTAATCATCAACCCATTAGTTGCCACAAATATAGCCAATTAATGGCATACAGTGAGATGTGTGTCATCTTGACTTCTCCTTTTATTCCTCTGGTTTGCGGAATCACAAATTTTGGTCCTCAGGGGTTACCCCATCTTGGTGCTCAGGGGTTCACTCTGTTGTGTGTGGGATCAATCATTGCTGGAATTTAACCTGGACTTCTTATAAGGAAAAATCTGAACTCCAGCCTTTTAAGTTGTCCCTCTACCACCTCATTTTGCAGGTGTATTTCCTTAAATAAGTTCATAGATCTAAGTATGAATTATTAAAAAATCTGACATGGCTGTTAAAACACTGTAACACTGTCCTCCCATTGTTCATCGATTTGCTCAAGAGGGCCCAGTAACGTCTCCATTTTGAGACTTGTTGTTACTGTCTTTGGCATATTGGCAGGCTTTGCCCTGCAGATACTCTTGGTAGCTTGCCAGGCTCTCTGAGAGGGGCAGAGGAATTGAACCCGACTCAGCTGGGCTGACTGTGCACAAGGCAAACGCCCTATCACTGTGCTGTTGCTCTGATGTGGCTATTAACATAACAAAATGTCTAAGGATGATTTAGTCTTAAGTACAGTGTAAAATAATTTAAAAATTATGGCATAGTTGAAGACAAATATTCCAAACAGAAACCTGAATAAGTGTTTTATGTACATCAATGATAATGTCCTTAATATTTAAAGAGTTTATAAAAGAAACAGTGGGGTATAATTTCAGAGCTATGATTTAAGAATAGACAAGTTTGAACTGCAGTTTTACTACATATTAGTCGTTTACCATAAAAAAGTTGCCTGATGTTTTAAAATATTAATGATTCATGTATAATGCAGGCATAATAATAGTATCAACTTCTTAATTTTGCTGGAAAAATCAAATAAAGTGCTTGGCATATTTTAAGTATTCAGCAGTCATTGATATGATCACAATATCTATTATGTTTTAAATCACTTAAAATTATCATATTAGTACATACTACCCCATTTTACCTGTCAGAGAAGCTTAGATTTAAAAAAAATACATTGTGTCTTTGATGTGAGTAAGAATCCCTAAAAGTTTCCCATACAGACTTTAATCAAGAAGCTGGTGAGTTAAAAGAAAAAAACAACGATAAGTATTAATGTTCTTCCTTCTACTTATGTAATTTCTTTCATTTTTAAACTAATATGGTTCCTTCCTGTTATTTCACTCAGTGCCTATCATTTTCTTTGTTGCTTTAAAATATTCATTCTGTTTATCTTGATCTTTATGTCTGAAGTACTTTTCAAGTATGTGAATTAAATATGTGAATTAATTAAGTATGTATAATTTGATAGCTATACCTAAATATTTTTAGTATTGCTTTTGTAACAGATTGCAGAATTCCTCTTTATCATTTTCTTTCCTTATCCCTTTCAATCTTACTTTCATTTATAACACTTTTTAATCAAATTAGTTTTTTTATCAAGTCATTTATTATTTATTGCTTTCTTCTCTCTCTTTAACCTTTCCTATATCCCCTCTTTTTATAATTAAAAAACAGCCTCAAATATTCTTTGTTTTCCTTTTGTGAATATTCATTCGGTACTCTTGTTTACATTGCAGGATAACTTGTTTTCAAGTCAAAATATAGTTTTAAAATGAAATATTGGCCTCTCCTGTTGTTATTTTTAAATCAACAGAAATCTATGAAATTCTGTTTTTTTTTAATTCTGTGCATTGGTAGATTAATTGAATTTCATTCCGCAACTGTCTTATAGAATAAAGAAGAATAAATAAAGAAAAAAGAAGATATAAACCTCTCAGACATCAACCCAGGTGACACATTAAAGCACACCATGGCATACATTCACGGTCAAACTGTTTAGCTGGGGTAGCTGAGGGATAGAACAGAGGTTAAAACATTGCTCAGGTGTAGTGAAATCCTTCTTCATATATACAGATATTATATATATACATAACATTTTAATTGTTATCTATAGGTTCATACAACTATGCATTTTTTTTAAAAATAGTTCTTAGAAAGCTCTACTCTGGTCTTTAAATTCAACCTGTCACCAATGCCATGTGCCAGCAAACTTTTGTCTTCTTCCTTAACGAATAAAATTTACTAATGATTCACTGTCTCTGTCCTCCCGTTGTTCATCGATTTGCTCGAGCAGGCCCAGTAACGTCTCCATTGTGACAATTGTTACTGTGTTTGGCATATCGAATACGTCACGGGTAGCTTGTCAGGCTTTGCCGTGCGGGTGAGATACTCTCGGCAACTTGCCGGGTTAATGGTTAAATCTATTAAATTGCCATCTGATCATTCCTTTTCATCAAGAGAAAAATAAACTTGAGACCTGAAATAAAGATTCAAATTTGAGCGGGAGGCTTGACAGTTGAATGCATAGATTGGTTTGAAATAACACAGAATCTGACAATATAAAAAGGAAGCTCAGTGATGCTTTAATTAACATCTAATTACCTAGTAAGTAAACATTATTTACTTCCTTTGGTCATGTAAGGAATGTTTTAAAGTAGAATTGTGATATTTGAATGAAATCAGGAGAAATATATATTTTATTTTATAAATATAAGTATATAAATAATACATATTAAAATGTGTAAGCTATGTTACTGTCGTTAGCACTTAGCAAATCAAATAGCATGCACCAGTAATGTCTCCACTGTGAGACTTCTTGTTACTGTTTTTGGCATATACAATACACCACGAGCTTGCCAGACTCTGCCGTGCAGGCGGGTTACTCTTGGTAGCTTCCGGGGCTCTCCAAGAGGGATGGAGGAATCTAACCCAGGTCAGCCACAAGCAAGGCAAACACCCTACAGCGGTGCTAACGCTCCAGCCTAGCAAATCAAATAAATAAACCATTTCTATCTTTCTATTAATACTCACTATGTCCTATGAAGATCATCCAAATATTTTTCTGAACACTTCTACACTGCTTCCTTATTAGTATCCCATGCTGCCACATTGTTCTTACACATTATTTGACTGTATTTTGACATTGGTTTATTAAGAACGCTTGCCCTTGGATGCAAGGCTGATTCAACAAATTCAGTAATTAAAGACTATGTAATTTTTCACATATGCTCTCTTTTTATTGAAAATTTGAAATCAATGGCAGCCTATAAAATCTCTGAAAAGTCTTTTCTAGGTCCACATAGAAGTTGTCTTTATTGGGGCCACACCAGAAACAACTGATAAAGTAAGACCAGAGAAAACTGAGGGTCAAGCTGCTGGGGAGAGATAGACTTTTGTTGATTTCCTTAACTGTGTCAGCTTCTTGGCAGTCCACTTGGATTGAAGCATTTTTAAGGTCAGAGGAGCCAAATGAGCAAGTTTCCTGCTTGTTGCGTCTCTAAAGTTATCAGTATTTGGAGACAATTTATGCTACCCTGTAAGGTGATGATTCTGCTTCTCAGTTAGAAACACCTCAGTGCTTGAACGTTTTGATTATATACCTTCAAAGTCTTGTAGTGTCACAAAAGATGCATCTCTACTCATCCAATTCCTCAAAAGAATGCTAGGAGGATTTCACTTATATTCCCTTAGAGGTTTTTATTACACACTACCTCTTAGAGCTGTAAAGTGAAACAATCTGTTTAGTTTTGCTTAATCCAGTGTTCCCCCACAGATCTTTTCTTTTAGCTTCCAGCTAGTTTGTGACACAAATACCATTGTAGGGAATGTTGACCTACAATGATCTCTTCCTATATTTATATGCTTACATGAATCCTGCTACCCTAATGGACTCAAAGAGTTGAAACACCATTTCTGTGAAACTCTGTGGGAAATAACCACAAAGTTTCAGCTGGATACTATTGAACAGAGTATATTTCAATAAGGACATATGTACAACATTGATACTTATATTAAGTTAAATATGTAGGGCAGAGTGTGCTTCTGTATCAGTCTCCTGTTCTCTTCCTTACAGAACTCAAACAAGTTTTAAACTGAAAGATCTAAGGAGAGTGTTCCAATCGAATTTCAGATCTCCTGATGGTTCCACAGTTTATGTTGGGATAGGTATTTCTGATATCGCTTTTTTTTTTTGCAAAATGATTCTAATATTTTCTTTTTTCAAATTTTCCCTTATATCTGTGAGTACTGTCTATATTTTCTTGGTTTATGATTTCTTTCTGAACTTGTTTCAATAAGTTGGTATGTATTTTTCTGTAATATTCTCTGTATTTAGGCAACTGCAGCTCTGTATTGATATGTGGTTAGAATTTTTAATAAATGAATTATAACACTATATATGATCTGAACATTCTTTTTCCATGGCCAGATAAGGGATTGATTAAAAATAACTGAGTTTGGTTTCATGTAATTATTTTATGGAATATTATACAATGATAACAAAGCTGATGAGATATATGGAAAAGTTGATTACATTTTATGAAGGAAATAGAATTAATAATACTTTTTAAATACTCATATGCTTACATATAAAATATATAGATGCGAAAATATTTTACTGATATGAGTAAAGACACTATATATAGGGATACATGACTGAATTTTGGTCTTCTGAACCTTAAAAATCAGTATTTGAAATTCTAAATGAGAACTAAATTATGCATGCTATTCATTCAAAAATGAAAAAAACATAAAATTGCCACTATTATCACTGATTGTACATCTATTTCTGACAGACAAACCCATATTCTTCTATCTCAGTCTTGAAAATATTTTAGGACTACAATGGGACCAAAGATCAAACGAAAGTCAACAACACTCAAGGCAAGTACCTTAACTGCTCCATCTACCTGATCCTGCATTTTGGTCATTTTAAATCATATATGATACTGTGAAGTATACTTATGATTTTAAAGATAGAAATTCATGCCCAAAATATCCATGTTCATTATTTTTTAAGTTCTTGATCATCTTGTAGTAATATCTTATAACACCTGCTCTAGTTCATGACTTATACCCAATTTATTATATCTGGGAGCATCTTTAATGGAAAATTATATCAACTGTATAATCTCTGGGGCCGCTGGGAGATCCCTGGTGGCTCTCCCCCTCGCTGTCCTAGTTGGGTGAACTCGGGCTGCTCACCTTGGATAACCCAATGCCATGGGAGGATGGAGAAAATGAGAGCCAAGCCAGTTGATTGATCGGTTGTCATTTATTCCATTCTCCCCACATGCCTGTTCCAGTCTCTCTAAACCCCCCATTCTAGACTCAGGCTGCTCCTCATTCCCATCTCCTCCTGTCTCTCCTGCTCATCTCTCCATGCTCCATCTCACGGCCTGGTCTCTCTCACTCTCTCCAAACGCCTACTCCTGTATTCTTCTATAATCTTCTCCCTCTCTCCCCCTTGCTAGTGCTCCATCTCTTCATGCTCCATCTTGCTGCCCTGTTCTCTCTCTCATCTCTCTCCAGCTCTCCAGTGTCCCTCCAACTCCCCAGCACTGGGGGGAATGCTACACCCAGTCCTGTCTAGTAACAAGATCAACATAAGAAAGCCCTTCCTTTGCTCAAGGGCAAAATACCAGTTAAGGTGTTTTTCTCCTTTCCTCAGTCCATAACTTAATTAATATCTTAATTAACATCTTAATTCTACTTCTTAATATTAGTTATTTTGTATGGACACAGTCAGAGATACATTGAGCTTGTAGGGTGGCTTTCCTGAGGATATCTTGCCACAGACTCAGACTACAGTGCTCAGGCTGGATTAATCTTTTCTAACCTTACTAGGGTCCAAATCCAGTTATTACTTTTTGGATTGTGAAAGGATTTTTCCATGACCATGCTCTTAACTTATACTTAAGTATTATGGCGCTTTGGCCAGGTCCATTTCGATGCCAGGTGTGCACATAGCTCATAGCTTGCCCCAGATCCATGCAGTCTCTTGTAGGGAACCTGCTTTTGGGGTGCTAGACGTAAGGGCAACTGAGCTTTAAGTCGAGAGAACAGATATCCACGAGGTAAATATCATTCAGAGTCAATTAACTCCCAAGTTACAAAAGTATAGCATTGTCTTCTTGTGTCCATACAAAAAAGACATTGCTCTGAATTAACTATGCGAAGGACTTAAGGAGAAGAGAAAAACAATATTTACAGGCCAACAGAACACAAAGAGGTTATGAATAAACAGAGGAATTGGAGCACTGTGATGGGAGTAACCCAATAAACCTAAGCTCCCTGTGGCAAGGCTGAAAGGACAAATCAATATTATCCTACAGTCCAGCACTGTGCAATGTTTTGAATGAAATGGTAGTATTATCTCAGGTCATCTTGGGAGTATGGAGTATTTCAACAAGGGTGTAACCACAAGCAATTTGCTAGTTTATGTAGTTAAAATTCCCCCATATTCATATAAATGGTTATACTTTAAAACACCTCTTTGTATGCATGGCTTCAGGAGACAAATTGCAAAATGTGCAATACTATGAATGAGACATTTACTATTACAGATGAGCAGCAGACTGCCTTTTAGAGTTTCAGAATAAATACAGAGAGCAACATTCTCAAAGATGCAGACAAGATTAAATTTATCATACTCCTTCAGGAGTGAGAGACATATTTAGTACACTTTATATGTAATATGGTTTGAATTAATATGATTTTAATTAGTCTAGCTCTGAAAAAACCTGAGATATCAAACCCGTAAGATGTTTAGGCAGAAAAAACTGTTTAAGAAAATGCACTGTCAAAACAATACTGCTAGACTGAACATTATTTTTTAACTTGATAATAACTTTTATCTTATGGATATAAAAAAAACTTACAGAATTATATTTTAAACTGCCCACGGAGTCATCCTGTTAAGTGCATGTTTTGGGAAACAATATGATCCCCATTTTCTGTATTTTTGCTTGTATCATCATATTAATTTTACACACATTTTGGAGATTTTTGTCCAGATTTTTGTGTTGCTATGTAAAGGGTGAGAAAAATAGTAAGAAAAATTCCTACTGGGTAGTAAGTTTTAATCAATCATATTTCAGTTTATTATGCGGTATAAGAACATGTCTCAATTTCAACTTTCTGGATTTAGCATGAATACACACACATAGGGTCACAGCCACCAACTGGCCCCCTGGTGCCGTGTAATCCCATCAACGGCCAAGACCCAGAGACTATAAAACCCAGCTCCCGGAAGCGTGCGGCAGCATTCACGGCTGTGCGACACCTTATTATCTCATTCTTACTTTGGACAAAATGGCAGGCTACCAAATGTAACCTGCCCACACAGCAGAGTCTGGCAAACTCCCCGTGGTGTGCCCAATATGCCAAATACCAGTAACAATGATGGGTCTCATTCTCCTAACCCTGGAAGACCTTTTAATATGGCACTTTTTAAAAACTCTCAGGGCTAGGAGGAAGGAGACGTTACTGGGACCTGCTCAAGGCAATCGACACACAAGTAGATTGCAGAGAATATTGACTTCTTGTAAGTTTGGATGGCAATCATGTATGTCACACACAATCAGAGCCTAGGATAGTATTTCTAGCTCTTCAGTGCTGAGAGAAGTTTCAGGTCTTGAATACATTTTTTCCTGTGTACACACACCATTTGTGGCAAATCTGGTCCTAAATTTGACTCATAACATCTCAAAATACTAGTGGAGATGGGGAAAATTAATGTTATGTCCAAGGAGACATTCAGAGATACTGTCAGATGCCTTCTAGGATTTACATTTCCCGTGTCACAGATTTCTTACTATGGCAATAAGAACTTCTAAAGTTCATTTCAGATCTTGAAGTTTATGAAATGTTACACTAATTGATAAAATAATTGATATTATTTTATTCATAACTATATACTACTACTCACTCTGTTCCCTATCTGGATCAAGTATGTGTGTGATATTAGGATGTTTGACTGGGATTTAAAGGATAGGAAGTGGTTTTAGATTAGAAATCCCGAGAATGTGTCTTACATGTTTAGAGGGAAATGAAGAGATAATTTGAGTGTTTTTAATACATATTCTTATCACTATAGACAGCACATGAGGTTTTGTTACATTTGATGATGTCATTTTCTTCCAATTTTTATTTTATTTTATTCCAATATTGCTAGTAATAAAGTTTTAGGCATAAAATGTTCCAATGTTATACACTCCACTAGAATACTTAGATTATGGATTCATAAGACTTACTTTCTAATACTAAATTATTCCTTATTGGCATTTTACTTTTGATAATTTTCCTAGCCTCTTTAATCCTCTATCTTCTCCTTTAAAATGAAAAATTGTAACTTTTGCACTAATTATCTTTATTATCAATGTCAGGATTGAGCATCTTTTAGTTAATCAAATGGACCAAAAGAAATTCTACTTGAGTCTTGAGGTCAAGATGTTCTTGAGAGTTTATGTAAGACATAAAACAATGAATACACAGACAGTTTTAATATATTTGTGAGATTTTGAGGATAGGCATTGTATCTAATTTCACTTTGCACAATGATATTCAATAATGTCATATAGTGAATACCATGTGAATTGAATTGAATGGCTTATTTTATAGACCCACTTATAAAAAGAAAGGAAAATCTGCCAGAATAATGCTATACCTTATGTTGTGCTATAAGATCAGAGCTTAAATCACCATTTCATAATGTTCTCTTTTCTTTTTTTTCAGGAAATGCACAAATCTTTTTTCTTTTTCAATTTCCTTTTTTTCCTTTTTTGGTTTATAGGGTAATAACCCGGAATGTTCAGGGGTTACTCCTTGCTCTGTACTCAGGAATTATTCCTGGCGTTGCTCAGGGGACCATATGTAATGCTGGGGATCAAACCCAGGTTGGCTACATGCAAGGCAAAAGCCCTGTCTGCTGTGCTATGGCTTCAGCCACTCTTTTTTTACAATTTAGACAAAAGTCACAGCTGTTGATATAATTCTAGACTTGGCATTAATTAGATAGCAAATCTCCAGTATTAAAATAAGTCAGTATAAGAAAATCAATTTTTATGTGAAAATTGTTATATCTGATCACTGATCATAAGATTGTTAAGCCCTTGTCTAAAGATATATTAAGCTGTCTGTTGCTAGTTGAGCCTTCTGTGCTATTGTTATTGTTTGTTGGTTTTAGTTCTATGTTCCTTGCCTATCTGATATGGTGTGTTTCTACGGGAACTTCAGTATTGAAGAATTAGGAGGTGTCACATGGTTCAGAAATTTCAGGATCAATGATCTGGACTAAAGCGTTGACAGGACTGTGGCTGTGTGAGGTGGGCCTGGCTACTGGACTTCCAGTACTACAAGGATGTTGAGCCCTTGGTGTGGCTACAGCCATGGGATGTGGGGGCCATTTCCAAGGCTTTTGCAAGGTGGGTACTTAGCCTGCTCACCTCCAAAGGGTGCCCTGGAGTTTTCAGCCATGAGGACCAGTGTTCCTATACATTTTAACTACTTGGTATGCATCTCCTGGGAGATTTAGTCCAGAATCAATTGGTAAAGTAGAGCAGAGATGGTAGGTAAGTCAACATGGGGTGACTGTGAAAGAATCTTTCATCTTCACCAGTTCACATTTTTTACTTCTCTGACCATCATCGTGTATTTTCTTTAGGGGATGGCGGAGGTACAGAATCAGATCCGATAGTTCTTGGGGAACTGATTACTCCATTATCCATGCTCAGAAGTTTCTCCGGGTGAGACTCAGAGGACCATGCTCTTCTGAATCTCAAACCTAGTCCTCCTGTATACAACACATCCCATCAAACTGTCTCTTCATCTCCTAGGACATAGTTTCCTTGTTATTATTTTAGATAGCACAATGGGTAGGATGTTTGCTTTGCACGCAACCAACCCCATTCGATTCCTCTGGCCCTCTCAGAGAGCCTGACAAGCAACCAAGAGTATCCCACCCACATGGCAAAGCCTGGCAAGCTAACCATGATATATTCGATATGCCAAAAAAAGTAACAAGTCTCAAAATGGAGACGTTACTGGTGCCTGCTCGAGCAAATTGATGAACAACGAAAGGACAGTGACAGTGAAAGTCATTATTTTAGATAGGAAACATATCAAATGTACACTATTAGATTATCTGAGGAATAAATGCATTCTAAAGAGAAATCATAGGACCTGAGATATAGTATAGGGGATAACACAGTAACCTGCATAAGGCCAACACTGGTTCAATTCCTAATATCACACATGATCTCCTTGAGCACTGCTAGGAGTGCTGAATAGAGAACCTGGGAGTAATCCTGAGCACTGCTGGGTTAGGCTCAAAAACAAAAAGAGAGAACAGAATTACATATTGTTGTTACTGTTTTTTGGCATATTAAATATTTTACGGGTAGCTTGTCAGGCTTTGCCGTGCGGGTAAGATAACTCTCAGTAGCTTGCCAGGCTCTCCAAAAGAGGCGGAGGAATCAAACCCTGGTCGGCTGCATGCAAAGTAACTGCTCTACCTTCTGTGCTATCTCTCCAGCCACAACTCCATAGTAAAACATAAAATTTTAGATCAATCTATTTAAACTCTCTATTCCAATGTAAAAATAAATATCCAAATGCTTTCAATTTACCTGAAAACTGGTTAAGTTCTCTTTGAGGATCAGTCACTCTAAATAACATATTGGTTCACTGGTTACTCGGTATCTTTTCAAATTAGAAGTGTGTTTGTAGGGCTGGATCAACAGCACAGTGGGTAGGGCATTTGCCTTGCATGCGGCCGACCCGGGTTCAATTCCCAGCATCCCATATGGTCCCCTGAGCACCACCAGGGGTAATTCCTGAGCACAGAGCCAGGAGTAGCCCCTGTGCATAGCTGGGTGTGACCCAAAAAGCAAAAATATATAAATAAATAAATAGAAGTGTGTTTGTGTCTTTCCAATGCTATATCAACACAAAATATCTACAGACCAAATAAAGAATATTTATCTTGGAGTATATTTCTGGTCAACTAAACATAGAAGGTTAAAAAAAGAAATATAGTCTCTTTTAAAAAGTAGATTGCTACTATACTTAGCTAGAAGGTAAGTATACCTGAAAAGCTTACCCTCTGTGTTCCAGATGTGCTGACACCTGCAATATCCCCAAGTGTGGGAAAACTGACTGTCTTATCTGTGGTACTGGGTGACTGCATTTGTGTTTGCATCTGCTTGGAGTCCCGAATTTGTATCCCCAGAACTGTGTGACCTCTGCAAGCACTTCTGGATAGACCCAGTGTGGTCACCATTAATTTTGTGCCACAGCAGCTTTGCATTACTGGATCTGAGCACTGAAACAGAAGGTCGCCATATGTAGGCAATGGGTGATCCCTAGGCCCCATTAAGATTGATTTGCACCTTCCCTACACTCAGAAATTAGACTCTTGAAATCTTATAAGAATGTTCAAATAGTACTGAACATATAGTACAAAGGGTAAGATGCTATCTTGCATGTAGCCAACCCCACTTTAATCTCTAGCATTGCATATAATCTCCCAAACATTTCCAGAAGTAATCCTTGAGCACCATTGTGTGTGACCCGAAAACAAAACAAAACAAAAACAAAGGAAAAGTGTTTCTAGAGAGACAGAGAATCTGAAACTACATTATCCCAAATAGAAGACAAGAATATTTGTGTGTAAAGAATTTTTTTTAAGCATTTCATGTTTGAGGAATTTGTTAGCCATGAAAAGGCATTATTTAGTACTTGCAAAAAATGGAGAATATGCTAGAATAATAACTAAGATTAATAAATTGGTTGTTCTTTCTTATATGAGACCTATAAAATCAAACTCTTGGCATCAGAAAGGTATTACAGCAGATAGGGTGATTGCTTAGCATGCAGTAGACAGGTTCTTTCAGCAGCACTCCATCTGGGCCCCAGAGTCCTGTGAGGAGTGATCCCAGAACTCAGAACCAGGAGTTATCCCTGAGCACAGCCGGGTTTAGACCCCAAAACAACAACAAAAAGTAAACTCTAAATTGAAAATTCTTGTACCAGTGGATCCAATTGCATCAGAATGTACAAACATTACCTTGTCTCACCTACTTCCAGAGATTTCTTGGGGTGTTGAATTATAGTCTGAAACTTCTACTTCTTTTTCAAAATACTTACCTCTCCCATAATCCTTTAAGATAGTTTTATCCCTTTTACTTCTCAGAGAAAATTCAAGCTATTTTAATTTTTTTCACCACTTACCTACAAAACTATAAAGCTATGAAAATGGTATCCATAATTTCCTCCTTTTTCTCCTATACACATTGAGTTTTGTTCTTTCTATATAAAAATATATTTCAACTATGATTTAGATAAATTCCTCACAGATCCCTCACAAATACTGTTGACCTCTTAGCCGAATCCTTTTCGCTAATATGTAAATATATTACAGGTACTCCCTGTAATATATACTTCCTGGATCTTAAAATCCTCCTTTAGTCTATGTTTTTTATTGCTAAAACATTATATTTTATTTTTCCTAAATAGATAAACTCTGAAAATTATTCACATTTTTAAAAAAGTATCTCTTCAATCTTAAATGTTGATTCTTTTTGCCACTACTGCTGAAACAATTAATTCTCTATTATTAACAATTTTAGGGGATTGCTAAGTCCCAAAGAACAGTTTGAAAAATTTGTCTAACAATTCTGGAAATTGGAAATTTAGTTTTTAATAAATTATCATCATTTTATGTACTTCTATTACACTGCACCTTTTTTTTTCTTTTTGTAATTTTATGCTTACCAGTCTTTCAATTCCTTGTTAGTCATACTTGGTAGCTAATTTTATTAAAGCCAGTAGATATCAAATATACACAGTTTTAGTGTTCTATTCTCTTCTTAGTCATACTCAATGTAGACTTTAGAGGCTGAAGAGATAGTACAGCAGGTAGGGTGCTTGCCTTGCATGCATCCCATGTGGTCTTCAAGCCAAACCAAGAGTGATCCCTGAGTGCAGAGTGTGGAGTAAACCCTTACCATTGCCAAATGTAGTCCCCAAACCAAACAAAACAAACAAAAAAATTAATCACCATCTACATTTCAAAGACTTTTGAACGTTTTTTTTTTTTTTGGCATTGAGTTCAGGCCTGAGAGTGCCCAAATAAATCTAGCTCTAATTCTGCATTTTTACTTGGACTCTTTCATTATTTCACCTTCAGTCTCCATTTATGTCCTCACCAACATGACATATTTTATTTATTGAATACTTCTCACATATTAAAAACGTATTGTCTTATCTCTGTTCTTCCTACTCAAATACAGTGTATTATTTGGAATGTCATAATAAAGTATTCTTTAAAGCACAAAATGTATTTTCGATACTATTGCATACTTTGAAACCTTCAGAGATTAAAGTTGTTCCTTTGATTAAAAACAAATGGAACTGGATAGATAGTATAGTGGCTAAGAAACTTGTGTGGTATGTGACTGACCCAAGTTCACCATGGACCCCTAAGCATTACAAGGAGTAATCTCTGAACTGGGTGTGTCCACAAAACAAACAAAACATTATAACTAGCCTAAACATGTCTGTGCCTCAGTAGATTTTCTGTACTTTAAAAACTTTTTCTCTGCTCTTTCTCCCGGAAGGAAGCATAATATGAAGTCTGCATAGCCATGCCGTGGTCAAACTGTTTCACTTGGGGCATCCCAGAGGGTGAGAGCCCTCCCCGCCCCAGGAGACCCAGCCCTGGCAGCCAAAAACCTCCAGAACCCAATTGCTGCCACGCTCAAGGGCTCCCCACATGCTCGGGCCAAGGCTCACTCATGAGTGAACATATTCTTAAACACATCTTAAGACACTCCCTACCCATTCTCCATAAGTACCACACAGCATTTGATGGGGTTCAGATAATAGGCAACAAATTATAGAGGGAAATATATATAAGCACATATATATTTCATATATATGAAATATATATGAACATATATATATATATATATATATATATATATGAAAGCTCACATCACTCAACCTTTAAAAAAAGGGGGCTGGAGCGATAGCACAGCGGGTAGGGCGTTCGCCTTACAAGCGGCCAACATGGCCGACCCGAGTTCAATTCCTCCGCCCCTCTCGGAGAGCCCGGCAAGCTACCGAGAGTATTCGATATGCCAGACACAGTAACAACAAAGTCTCCAATGGAGACGTTACTGGGCCCGCTCGAGCAAATCGACGATCAACGGGAGGGCCTTTACCTTTTTTATCCTAAAGAATGTCTCAATGGTCCCTGCCAAAATAGAACAATCTTCACACTGTTTCCTATACGAATACTTTTTTGTAAGCATTTTCAGCGGTTCTTCATAGTAGACAATACAAAATATATTCCTTCGGTTCTGCTTTGGGATAGGGATTGGAGCTTGAGATAGTAACATTCCAAATTTGGTGGTGGGAAGGTGTAATGATGCTGGGATTCGTGTTTGAATATTAAATACAATCAAACATTGTGAAATTCCTTATAAAATCAATAAAAAAAGTTTAAAAAGCCTTGTTCTCTGAAGCTGAGGTTTGCAGGCCTTCTTTAATTTCTTCATATTCACAACCTGGTTATTTGCATTGGTTGGAGACTGTCAGACAACTATTGACTCAAACTCCTTACTTCACTTTTATTAACTCAGGCTTCCCATCCTAATTTAATTTGGTCCGGTTCTTGTTTAACTGTCTTTAAAGACGGTTTTCAAGGCATTTCTCAATTTTCTTGTATGGGTAATGTAATTGACAGATAAATATATCTATGCTTGAGGTTTGTATCACATACATATAAGTTATAAAATAATTGCCATAATCAAACTAATCATTATATTCAAAAATTTAGTTAAGGGGCTGGAGCAATAGCACAGCAGGTAGGGCATTTGCCTTGCATACGGCCGACCCAGGTTCAACTCCCAGCATCCCATATGGTCCCCCGGGCACCGCCAGGAGTGGTTCCTGAGTGTATGAACCAGGAGTAACTCCTGTGCATTGCCGGGTGTGACCCAAAAAGCAAAAAAAAATTAGTTAAGATGCATCATATTCATATTCATATTTTGAATACCTAAGAACTATTCTTTTAACACATTTTATGTGTGTAATATGTGTGTCGGAGAGGCCGGCAAGCTACCGAGAGTATTCGATATGCCAGACACAGTAACAACAAAGTCTCCAACGGAGACGTTACTGGGCCCGCTCGAGCAAATCGATGATCAATGGGAGGGCCTTTACTTTACTTACTTTACTTTAATATAAAATACTAGTAACTAAGTTAAATGCTATTAGATCATCAGAATTTATTTCCCTATAACTGAATTTGTGCCCTTTGACCCATATTTCCCCTTTCTCTCCACCTCCCTGTCCCTACCAATCCTTGCTCCTCATTAATGAGTTTGATTTTTTCTAATTTCACATGTAAGTGAAATTATGCTGTATTCTTCTATCTGTATTTTCTTTAGTTCACCCAGACTAATGCTCTCCAGATCTATCTATATCATTGTAAGTGACAAAATTTCCTTTTATTAGAGGTGGTTAAATTATATTAGATTATACATGTATTATTTTTCTATGAATCCATATATTGATGAATATTTAGGTTGTAATTTAAGAAGTATAAAAGAAATTGGATTTACATAAATTAAAAACTGTTGTGAACCAAATTATAATACAAAATAATGGGAAAAAGACCATAGTATGAAACAATATATTTAGAAATTGAATATCTGATTAGGGATTTGGATCAAAACTATAGAGGCACCAATTATACTCAAAAACAAAATGGAAAGTTAGTCAATCCAAAAATGGAAAAAAGATTTTTACAGTACTTTTCTCCAAAGCAGAGGTACAACAACAACAACAAAACACTTATTTTTAAACATTATTTGTTCTTAAGAAAATGCCATCAAAGTATGTCAGTTTCTAACTGCTACATAATGAAAAGGTGGAAAAAGGGAAGGGAGGGGAAGAGAAGGACGAAGATTTGGATCAATTGCAACACTCACCCAATACTAACGGGAACAAATAATGTGCAATCGTTTCTAAACAGTATAGCAATTCCTCAATGCATTAAACATAGTATTAGCCTATTGTTTACCAATGATATATGCATATATAAATGTATATGCCCAAAGGAGTTTAAAATAAGTGTAAAAATAAAAGCTTATACAAAAAGGTGTGTCATTGCACTATTCATAGATAGTATCAGAAAGGAAGAAACAATCCAAGTATCCATCAACATCTAAGTGGCCACTAAATAAAATGCAGTGCATCAAGAGACTTAGATGTTTCAATGAAATTCTTAAGGTCTGTGAAATGTGTAAGCATTAAAAGTATTCAGATGAGTGAATAAACAAACAGAAAAGGTATAAGGGACAAAATTATGGAAAATCTGATAAAAATGATCAGGTAGTATAAAGTGACAATATTTTAACATCACTGTAAATACATTAATGCCAATTAATTATACAGTTTATAAGTAAACTTGTTAATTTTACATTCTATTGTTCACATTTATAAATGATATTGGTTAAGAAGGATCATTAATTATATATAATTATTAACTCTAGATCCATCAGTTACCAGTTGTGGCTCCATAAATTGCCCCTATCTCTTTTAATCCTAAATTTATTCACAATATTGTGGAGGACCATTTAATTACCAGATATTTATTGAGTTAGAAGTATGCTCTCAGATACAAGAAAAATAAAAAATATAGATCAATATCAACCATTCATCTATATGGAGCTTATAGTCAGCAGAAGAAACAAATATAAATTTAGTCACTATATTACATAAAAATATAACAATCAATAGCATTGTCATAGTTTGTATTAAACATATATAATATGACCAGTGAAATTATCAATGGAATTCTATGTTATTAAGTTTTTAAATTTCACACTAAAACCTATTGCATTTCACAAATGAATATCTCTTGCAACCGTCTTGAAAGTTGATACAAAGAGTTACAAGGAATTGGCAATCTGACATTTATGATTTACTCAGTGGAAGTCATCAACACCTCTGATATATTAAATTGTATATACACATTGTGAAAGCATGTTTATACATATACACTTCCCACTCATTCATCCACATAAATGAAATAAAATCACCAGAAGTATTCAGGGGGCTGGAGTGATAGCACAGCAGGTAGGGCATTTGACTTGCATGCCGCTGACCGGGGTTCGATTCCTCCGCCCCTCTCAGAGAACCCGGCAAGCTACTAAGAATATCCCGCCCATATGGCAGAGCCTGGCAAGCTACCCAAGGTGTATTTGATATGCCAAAAACAGTAGCAACAAGTATCACAATGAAGACATTACTGGTGCCTGCTCAAGCAAATTGATGAACAATGGGAGAACAGTGCTACAGTGTAAAAGTATTCAGAATTCCTTTTTGTGGCATCACATTAGTTTCTTCTAGTATATATTAGCTCATTTTTTCTGTTTTCAAAATTCAATCTAAAGGAGTCTAGTATAAGCATAATAATTTTTTACTTTACTAGTTTGATATCAATCTGAGGCTTGACTATCCTTTTCAGCCATAGTATTAAATTATGTGTATGCAAAGAAACCACAGTTCCATGCTCAATATTTGAATGAAATCTCTTAGAGATATCTGACTACTTTGGATTCTGCCCTGGTAGAGTCTCTTGATGGAAACACAAAGAATCACAAATTCAACCAATTATATATAAATATGCAATTACAGAATAGATACTACATAAAAGCAATAAACATTTTAAAACAAAAACTAGAGTAATATATTTCTGTTAAATAGTAGAGCTTTATGAAACCAGATATTCTTGGTATTGCAGCTCCTTTTAGTATCTTATTATAATGTACTTAGAGTTCTGCCAAATCAAGGGTTTTTGAGTTACCTCAATCACCTAATACCAATTCTGACAGTGCACTAATTACCAATCCCCCTCTTCCTTTGTGTTGGGACTTACTTTTGTGGGCTGGAGCGATAGCACAGCGGTAGGGTGTTCACCTTACAAGCGGCCAACATGGCCGACCCGAGTTCGATTCCTCCGCCCCTCTCGGAGAGCCCGGCAAGCTACCGAGAGTATTCGATATGCCAGACACAGTAACAACAAAGTCTCCAATGGAGACGTTACATAAAGTTATGTATTTGAGCATTTATTTTTCCTTTTATTTTGACCCACACACATCTGTTTTCAATGCATATTTTTGAGTTTAGGACTCAGGGGATCATATATGGTGTAGGGATCAAACCCAGGTTGGGCACATGCAACGCAAGTAATTTACCTATGTACTATCCTTCCAGCCAAACCAAAAAAAAAGCAATCTAGTTCCATGGATTCTGAGTTTAGTCATTATTGCTATAAAATGGAAATTGAAAGGGAGGAACAAGAAATTGAGTTTCGTTTTTTTAGGCTAATTTAACTATGCAATTCCTTAAGCCCACTGACCTTTCTGCAAGGACCCGAAATCCAATCACGGCTTGCAAACATGAACAATGGTATAGGATCCTAAAGAGATATGGTTAAAGATGACTGATATTTTGTTTCATGTGCTCTTGCTATAACTACTTTTTTTCTCACTTCTGTAACAATGCTCTCTTTGCTATGCTTGAACGAATTTACATGGTGCCACTTACTGGGCCCCCAGATGTGGAACCTGGCGGGCAAAATAAGCTTTGAAGGTACTTAGAAAAGTGCTCAAAGCACACAGAATGAGATTTTACTAGTAAAAGGCCAGTGCTTCTGCTGTGAGGCTGCTGCTCTTGCCTAGCAGAAAAACCTGCCAGCTGGTGTCAGTACAGACATCTCCAAATTCTATATTTTGGTCATCTCCAAATTCTATATTTTGGTCTCTGCTGGTCTTTTGATGGTGACTCCATAACATTGTGATAGCTCTTCATGTGTTCATTAAAATAATTTTTATTTATATTTATTTATTTTGCTTTTTGGGTGACACCCAGGGAAACTCAGGGGTTACTCCTGACTTTGCACTCAGAAATTACTCCTGGTGGTGCTTGGGGGACCATATGGGATGGCGGGGATTGAATCAGGTCGGCCGAGTACAAGCAAACACCCTACCTGCTCTACTGTACCTCTGGCTCATACTTAAGTAATTTTTTTTCCTTTGCACAAACATTCATGTTAATTTTAGAGTTTCCAGGTAGTTCTCTTATAAGATGTCTGTCTGAGTGTTTCATTGAGTTGATTGAACCTCTTCATGACTTTGTATCTGAATTCTATGTCAGAGAGGTCCCTTAGGTGAGCAGTATCGACAGAATCTTCTAGATTGTTTTTGTTGTCCTCCCCTTGTGGTGGGGATTTGCGTTGTTTCTTCATATTGCTGTGTAGGTTGGGGACTAGATTCTTTGAGGACTAGGTTCTTTAGTATGGGAAAACTATCTGGGCCACCGAAAAATTGGCCACTCCCACTTCTACAGAAGCCACACCCACTTGTGAAGAGGCCACGCCCCTACGGAAACCTAGGTTTGGGACGAGAGCAGCACAGCGGGAGGAGTGTAGAGGGGAGGGCAGATGCTCAGAACTGCTTTTCTCCATGCGTCTGGGGGGATGCCTGGGGTCTTGAAGGGAGAGATGCAAGTCCCAGGTTCAAGAACCAGCCGATGAACTGACCTGAGTTTGGGATGAGACCAGCGCAGCATGAGAAGTGAAGAAGGGAGGGCAGATGCTCAGAACTGCTTTTCTCCAGTAGTTCTCTTATAAGAATAATATAAAAAAATGAAGATTTTTACAGGAATTTTATTACTATCAGTACAGTAAATATGTCAGTACTATATGTTGTTAAGTGTTAAAAAATAGGAAAAAATCACAATGATTTGTGTCAGAACTATAGCTATGTAAGACCTAAGGATACTTATGTTTATATATTAGAGATATACTATGTTCGAACTTTCTCTTATAAATGTTATCAGTGTTTCTCCAACTTGTATTCCGAATTTTGAATAGGACACACTAGGGGGCAAAATCACTCAAACACACTAAGGGGCAAAATAACTTTTGTTCAAATATATATTGCTAATATAAGTGGTGGTTCGGTCAGACCACCACTAATATTGGTCTGACCTAGATAAGAAGGCATCAATCACATCATGCCATTTTCGACAATGGCAAAGAACTGTTCCTTG
The DNA here is from genome assembly GCF_029834395.1 of Sorex fumeus. Classification (NCBI taxonomy): domain Eukaryota; kingdom Metazoa; phylum Chordata; class Mammalia; order Eulipotyphla; family Soricidae; genus Sorex; species Sorex fumeus. The sequence continues at coordinate 66,458,736 of NW_026606059.1, forward strand.
GAACATGTGACAAAAGATGCGTTGTATCTCTGGATGTCCTTGTCAAATGAACTTGGCCATGAGCATTGATTCATTTGAATACCTAACAACCCGAATTGGATGATTACACTTGAATAGATGTGGCTCACTACTGGCAGTTTCTATCTTCGTTGTCTATGCACCAAAATCCAATTATGATGAAGGAGAAATTGAGAGTTCTAAATGCAACTGGAGAAGTTTTATAAAGAAGACCACACCTTCTACAAGATCATTGTTGATGATTTTAATGCTAAGATAGGACGGAGAAGATCAACCGAAGAACTCCACATGGGAACCCATGGCCTAGAATGGAATGAACAGGATGAGAGACTGTCTGAGTTCATCATGTTGACCAAGATCATTCATGGTAACTCATAGTTCCAGAAGGCTGAATCTAAACTTTGGACATGAGAGTCTCCCGGTGGATGGTTCCACAATGAAATTGACCATATCATATTCAATTGACGGTTTTGTCTGACCAATGTCGCTGTTGTCCCAAAATTCCAAACGGGAACTGACCACTGTCTCCTTTGTGCAAAATTCTACTTCAGAGAGCTTGGAGAAAGGGCTGCAAAGTTTAAGAAGAGAACTGCCAGAACGACCATCAAGTAGGAGATCTTTGGCACTATTGCTGCAACAGGGGAAGATGCCATCATTGACAACACTGACGAGGAGTACAATCGACTGGTTCAGCACCTCCATGATTGTGCAAGGAATACCAAGAGAGAGAGAGCCACAAAAAGACGCCTGTCTTCGAAAACTCTTAAGCTTATTCGCCAACGTGGCTTGGAGCATGCTTCAGGCAACAGCAGTCAAATGTCTGAGCTTGAAAAGCAGTGCAGAGAAGTGATAAAGGAAGATCTTAAAGAGAGAAGAGCAACAGTGCTTGTAGATACAGCAGAAGACAGGAAAAGCATTCACAACACCTGCCTGTCCTTTGCCAACTATAAGACCAAGATGACTGCCCTCCAACATCCTGATGGATCTACTACATCTTCCAGAAGGGCAATGGAGAAGATTATCCATGACTTCTACTCATATTTCTTCAAAGCCACGTCCATCTGCCCACATACCAAATTCCACAGGATGGATATGTCGTTCCCAACATTCTCCCTTCTAAAATTCGATACGCCATTTCATCAGTAAAGAAACAAACAGCACCTGTCCCAGACAAGGTCAGACCTGAACACATGAAGAACCTCCCATCTGTACTCATCAATACACTGTCTTGGCTCTTCACACACTACGTGTCTGAATACAAGGTTCTGTCCCAATGGAAAACCAGCAGGACAGTACAAGAAGGAAGACATCCACGACATTGGCAACTATCACCTGATCTGCCTGTTGTCTGTCGTCTACAAGCTGTTCACTTAAGTCATCCTGAATAGGATTGCCAGAACAATAGATGAAGGACAACCATGTGAGCAAGCCAGATTCCACAAAGGATTAAGCACAATCGACCATATCCACACGATAACCAAGCTCATTGAGTTTTCTTGGGAGTTCTAGACGCCGCTTTGTCTAACGTTCATTGATTCAAAGAAGGTCTTTGATTCTGCTGAGATGGAAGTGGTCATCAAAGCCAATCAGGGCATTCAAACTCAATACATCAGGATCCTCCATGAGCTGTATTATGGAATCACTACCAGTATCTCACCATTCTACAAAGAAGTGATCATCAGATGTCAAGAGAGGGGTTCAGCAGGGTGATACCATTTCACCAAGACTCTTCAATGTCACCCTTGAGAACATCATGTGAAGACTGGAATGGGGAGTAATGAGAGTGAAGATAGACAGTTGGCAATTACACCACCTTCGCTTTGCTGATGACACCGTTCTAATAACACCAAACTTTAGCCAAGCAGCATAAATGCTGGCCAACTTCCACCATGAGTGTGGAAAGGTTGGACTACAGCTGAATCTCACGAAGACAATGTTTATGAGAAACAGTCTCGTTCCTGATGTTCCATTCACTCTCAATGGAAAGACCATCTTCGAATGCAACATTTATGTGCACCTAGGTCAAGAAGTCAACATGACGAATGACCTGGCACCTGAGTTGCTCAGGAGGAAAAGAGAAGCTTAGAACACCTTCAAGAGCATCGAATAAATAGCTAAGAGGAAGAAGAACCTCTGGCTCTGGGCACATCTCTTCAATTCCACTGTTCTTCCGCATTAACATACGCCTCAGAGACCTGGGGCCTATGAAAACAGGATGAGTACGCTATTGGGGTCTCCCAAAAATGAATCGAAAGAGCTATGCTTGGAGTATCACTTTTTAATCAAATGAGAGGAAGAATCCTATTTCCGACCTCTGTCAACAATCAAGAGTCAGGGACGCTCTTTCGTTTGCCAAGGCATCCAAAATTAGACGGGCTGGACACGTAATGAGATTTGGAGACGACCACTGGACTAGAGTCGTTACCGACTGGATTTCATGGGATGTCAAAAGACTGCATGACGTTCCACCTACAATATGGTCAGACTTCTTTGTCAAGATCCTGAACGATTGGTTTGAGGCTCTTGGTGTTCCTAGAACGAACAGATACCATTGGGCTGCACTAGCAAGTGACAGGGACAAATGGAGATGTTACTGGTACCCGCTCAAGCAAATCGATGAGTAACGAGAAGTCAAGTGATCAAGTGATTAGTTGTGCCTATTTTCTTTCATTTTCTAATCATAGCTAATTGCACCATTCCTAACTTCGTAAACACTTTACATATATTGGCTCATTTTTTACATGAACTTATATTCAAAAGAAAGCACTATTTGAGTTTAATCACTTAATCACTTAACTTCCCGTTAGTCGTCGATTTGCTTGAGCGGGCACCAGTAACGTCTCCATTTTTCCTGTCGCGTGCTACTGTAGCCCAATGGCATCTGTTCGCTCTGGGAACATGAAGAGCCTCAAACCAATCGTTCATGATCTTGATGAAAAAGTCTGACCATCTGGTAGGTGGGCGGCCACGCGGTCTTTTGACATCCCGTGGGATCCAGTCGGTAACAGCTCTAGTCCAGCGGTCGTCTTTAAATCTCATTACGTGACCAACCCACCTGATTTTTAACACCTTGGCAAATGAGACAGCATTCCTGATTCTTGATCGTCGATGGTTGTCGGAACTCCGGATTCTTTCCCTCATTTGAGTGAAACGTGATATTCCAAGCATAGCTCTTTCAATGCCTCTTTGGGAGACCCGAATAGCATTCTCATCCTATTTATGTAGGCCCAGATCTCTGAGACATATGTTAATGCAGGAAGAACGGTGGAATCAAAGAGATGTGCCCGGAGCCGGAGGTTCTTCATCCTCTTAGCTATTTCTTTGACGTTCTTGAAGGCATTCCAAGCTGCTCTCTTCCTCCTGCGCAGCTCGGGTGCCAGGTCATTTGTCATGTTGACCTCTCGACCTAGGTACACATAGCTGTTGTATTCGGAGATGGTCGTTCCATTGAGAGCGAATGCGGCATCAGGAACGAGGCTGTTTCTCATAAACATTGTCTTCGTAAGATTCAGCTGTAGTCCTACCTTTCCACACTCACGGTCAATGTCGGCCAGCATTTGTGCAGCTTGGCTGATGTTTGGTGTTATTAAAACAATGTCATCAGCAAAGCGGAGGTGGTGTAGTTGCCGAACATCTATCTTTACTCCCATTCCTTCCTATTCCAGTCGTCGCATGATGTTCTCGAGAGTGGCACTGAAGAGTTTCGGTGAAATGGTATCACCCTGCCGAACCCCTCTCTTGACATCAATGATTACTTCTTTGTAGAATGGTGAGATCCTGGTAGTGAATCCGCAATACAGCTCATGGAGGATCTTGATGTATTGGGCTTGAATGCCTTGATTGGCTAGGGCTTCAATGACCACTTTCGACTCAACAGAATCAAAGGCCTTCTTTAAATCAATGAACGTTAGACAGAGCGGCATCTTGAACTTCCAAGAAACTTCAATGAGCTTGGTTATCATGTGGATATGGTTGATGGTGCTGAATCCTTTGTGGAACCTGACTTGCTCGCATGATTGTCCTTCATCTAGTGTTCTGCCAATCCTATTTAGGATGACTCGAGTGAACAACTTGTAGATGACAACAATAGGCAGATTGGGTGATAGTTGCCAATGTCATGGATGTCTCCCTTCTTGAATAGTAGTACGGTCCTGCTGGTTTTCCATTGGGACAGAACCTTGCATTCAGACAGGTAGCGTGTGAAAAGCCTAGCCAGTGTATTGATGAGTACTGACGGCAGGTACTTCAGGTGTTCAGGTCTGACCTTGTCTGGGCCGGGTGCTGTTTGTTTCTTTACGGACGAAATGGCATCTCGGATTTCGGAAGGGAGAACGTTGGGAACGACACATCCATCCTGTGGAATTTGGTATGTCGGCAAGTGGACATGGCTATCGAAGAGATTTGAGTAGAAGTCATGGATAATCTTCTCCGTTGCTGTTCTGGAGGATGTGATGGATCTATCAGGACATCGGAGGGCAATCATCTTGGTTTTGTAGTTGGCGAAGGACAGGCGGGCGTTACGAATACTTTTCCCAGCTTCTGCCGCATCTACCAGCACTTGTGCTCTTCTCTCTTTGAGGTCTTCCTTGATCGCATCTCTGCACTGCTTTGCGAGCTTGGACATTAGCTTGTGGTTGCCTGAGGCATGCGCCAAACCACGCTGGTGAATAAGCTCAAGAGTTTTCGAAGACAGGCGTTTTTTTGTGGCTATCTCTCTCTTGGCGTTCCTCGCACATTCATGGAGGTGCTGTACCAGTCGAATGTATTCCTCGTCAATGCTGTCAACAATGGCATCTTCCATGTTGCCGCAATAGTGCCAAAGAGCTCCCAGTTGGAGGTTGTTCTGGGAGTTCTCTTTTTAAACTTTGCAGCCCTTTCTTCCCGCTGTGTGACGTAGAATTTTGCATGAAGGAGACAGTGGTCCGATCCCGTTCGGAATTTTGGGGCAAAAGCAACATCGGTCAGGCAAAACCGTCGATTGAATATGATGTGAATATTTCGTTGTGGAATTGTCCACCGGGAGACTCCCATGTCCAACGTTTAGATTCTGCCTTCTGGAACTGTGAGTTACCATGGATGGTCTTGATGGTAACATGATGAACTCAGACAGTCTCTCACCCTGTTCATTCCATTTTAGGTCATGGGTCAAGATGTGAAGTTCTTCAGCTGATCTTCTCCATCCTATCTTGGTATTAAAATCACCCACAATGATCTTGTAGAAGGTGTGGTCTTCTTTATAGAATTTCTCCAGCTCCATGTAGAACTTCTCAATTTCTCTTTCATCATAATGAGATGTTGGTGCATAGACAACGAAGATAGAAACTTCCGGCAGTGAGTCACATCTATTCAAATGTAAACGTCCAATTCGTGTTGTTTGGCATTGGAATGAATCAATGCTCATGGCCAAGTTTGTGTTGACAAGGACACCGACGCCTCCAACACCTCTTTTATCGCATGTTCCGAGGAACAATTCTTCTCCAGTGTTGAAAACGGCATGGTGAGATTCGTGCCTTCTTGTCTCAGTCAGACCAATGATGTCGAACTTGATCATTCACGCTTGTACCATCAGGTCACACTACCTCCACTACCCAGCCGCCACCACACTCCAGGACGCTTTCCGGACCCGCGTGGCAGCTCCGGCCAAGACTCACGCACGACTGAAGACCCACAGAACAAGATAAGCGGAACTCTCTGAGACCTTGGTCTCCAGGCTCGGTGGAACCAGGGACAGAGATCCTCTGCTTACTCCCACCAACCACAGGTGACAAAGGGATTCTAATCAGGAGCCCCACCCTACCCTGCCCTGTCTGCTTCCACCAACCACCCAGGGATCGGATTGCACACAGAAGACCCACCCTACCCCTACCGGGACCAGATAAATACCCCACTGGCAGACACTACCAACACTACCTCCACTACCCAGCTGCCACCACACTCCAGGACGCTTTCGGGACCCGCATCACATCATAAGACACTAAATACCCATTTTCCGGAATTGTCGTACCATATTTGATAGGGTTAAAATCCAGATACCGGACGAGAACAGTGCAGTCTCTGCCCCCACGCCTGGGTGTTCCTTCCCGGAGTCCCTTGGAGGGGAGCGGGTTGAGCTTTCCTCCCCACCCCGACCAGGGCTACGGCAGCCGAAGACCTCCAGGACCAGCCACCACCATGCTGAGACCACTCTCCGCACACATGAAGGTACTGGCAGAGGGACAAAGCCACGCGGGTTCCGGGGCCGAGACCTCCAAGCCTACTCGAATTGGAGTCGAGCATCTTCCACCCAGATCCTCCAAATTCCAGTAGGCGGGGGTCACACCCACCACCTGGCCCCCTGGCGCCGTGTAATCCCATCAGCGGCCGCACGACATCTTAACAGAACTCTTTTTATGACATCTTATTGTCTTATTCCTACTTTGGACAAACTTGCAGGCTATCGAATGTAGCCTGCCCACAGGGCAGAGTCTGGCAAACTCCCCGTGGCGTACCAAATATGCCAAATACCAGTAACAATGATGGGTCTCATTCTCCTAAATAGCCTTGAATATAATCTCAGGGCTAGGATGAAAGAGACGTTACTGGGGCCTGCTCGAGGCAATCGACGAATAACAGGATGATGAATGAATGAATGAATGAAAATATGGTAACACCTACGAGGGCGATTAGAGATTGCCCCAAAAGCCTCTATTCCTCTTGGAAAGACTGGCAAACTACCGAGAGTATTCCGCCCGCACGGAAGAGCCTGGCAAGCTATCCGTTGTGTATTCGATATGCCAAAACCAGTATTTGAGTTTATATTTTATTATTAGGAGTTATAGGTCTCTGAAAAGTAAATAATATTCCAATGATCTGTAGTTCATAAACATCAGAGATTTGATCTGAATAAAAATATTGACTTCCTGTGTGCCGTCCCAATATTCTTTAAGTCATGCAAGTTCCTGAGTCTGTTCAAGCTGTTCATTTTTTAAATCAAGGTGCCACCAGATCTGGTGCCCCTGCCTTGTTTTCAGATTTATCGTTATTTTGTATCCTCATGTGGCAAAGAGCCAAATGATGAAAGTTTGGAGATCAACTGATCTCCAAATAGTTCCTTTCCCAAATACTATCCAATATGAAAATAGGGTTTCAAAACGTTGACCTGGAGCTGGAAGTGTCAGGGGAGTGGGGATAAACATGCCATCTATATATAATCAAAGTTAGTTTGTGAATCTTTGGCATTAGAACACAATTTTGAAAGATCGGGGTCTCAGCACTACCAGGAGGTTATATTTCCAACAAGACAGAGAGGTGTGTTTAGGAAATAGAATCAATGAAGAAAACTAAAATATTGAGAAAACTGTGTTGAAGATTTGTTCCAATTTTTCTGTAACTGAGTATTTGTCAACTGATCTGTGGCCATATGGATTACTTGGTCTCCAGAAAAACCCACTAGTAATAATTGCATAAATGAAGGCTTGGCATGAGTCTAGGTTACCAACTTATAGGACTAGGGGACAAGTGGAAGGAGAATAGTTCAGAGAGTCCACAGTGCGGAAAAGATTGAGCAACACAGTTCTAAACCACCTGTACTCTAGCATAAATGTGATTTGTCGAGTCAGTGTCAATCTCTTCCATAGGCTTCCAGTTCTTTATAATGTTTTTTACTTTTATTTTTGGTTTGGGTAGAGCAATAGCACAGTGGGTAGGACGTTTACCTTGCATGTGGTCGACCCGGATTCGATTCCTTCATACCTCTCAGATAGCCTGGCAAGCTACTGAGAGTATCCAGCCTGCATGGCAGAGCCTGGCAAGCTTCCCATGGTGTATCCGATATGCCAAAAACAGTAACAACAAGTCTCACAATGAGACATTACTGGTGCCTGCTCGAGCAAATCGATGAACAACGGGAGAACAGTGCTACAGTGCAGAGCTAATTTTGGTTTGGGGGCCACATTCTGTAGTGCTCAGGGCTTACACCTTGCTCTGTGCTTAGAGATCAGTCCTTGTGGGGATAGTGGTACCCTAGCAGTTGTTGGGGCTGAAACTCTGGTTGGCAATGTGAAAAATAAGAACCCTACCCACTGGACAATCTCTCAGTCCTGCAAAATAGGTTGTCTAATACATTTATAAAAAACAAGAAAGTCACCATAATACTGTCCACTGTTCTCTGTTCTCCACTGTTTCTCTCTCTCTCTCTCTCTCTCTCTCTCTCTCTTTCTTTTTGCATTTTGGGTCACATCCAATGATGCTCAGGGGTTACTCCTAGCTCTGTTCTCAGAAATTACTTCTGGTAATCTTTACCTCCACTACTCAACTTCCACCACTCTCCAGGCTGCTTTCCACACACTCAGGCCACGCCTCACATGAGTGAAGTCCCACGGAACCCAGGAAATGCAGAACTTTATGACCTTGGACTCTGGACTCAACAAGACCTGGGAACAGAGACCCTCTTCCTGCTTCCCCCAGTCTCCGGAGAACCAGGGTTCACACCCATAAACCACCTCCTGCCGGCACCAGATAATCTACTTATAGGCCACCTTCCAGAATTTACTGCTGCTTTTCCTGGGAAAAAGCATAAAATGAGGCTCCCAGAACCATGCCACTGAACTCTGCGCCACGCTGTTTTCACTTGGGCCACCCCACAGGGGTGCGGATGAGAGCCCTCCCCACCCAAAGGACCCATCTCCGGCAGGCAACCTCTACTACCCAACTTCCGCCATGCTCCAAGCCACTTTCCACATGCGCGGATCGAGCCTCACATATGAGTGAACATATTCCTGGACACATCATAAGACACTCCCTACCCATTTTCCATAATTACCACACCATACTTGATGGGGTTCAGACTGTAGGAAATAAATCATATATACAAATATATATGTATATATGCCTCGGCATATGAATTTTTGGTGGTGCTTGGGGGACCATGTAGGATGACAGGAATCTAACTGAGCTTCGCAATGTGAAAGGGAAATTACCCTACCAATTGTACTATCACTCAGGCCCTGGTAAATCAGCTACTTGACACATTAAAATCACAAAGGGATATTTGGAGGTAGAATTAGGGAAACAACAAGGATGAGGCAGATATTTCAAACATTTCAAAAACTATATTGACTTGGCTTACTCTTAGAATCAAAGTGGGAGCCCATTCAAAGTATTATTATGTGGAGTAGCATGACATAACTTGGGTATTTAAAACATCACATTTAGTTCTCAGTTTTACATAAGAATATAAAAAAAAAACACACCATCTAGGAATTCTTTGCAACAAATCATATGAGAGGTATATTGTGCTTGAGTAAAGGCAGTTGTAGTTATTAGTGAAATGGGAAATGTGAACCAGAAGAATTTCTTGATTACATAGAAGCAAAGTATAAAATAAATACTTGTTATGAGTCCCAGTAATTTCAGTTTGAACAAATAAAGTTAGGAAGTTTCCCAAAGGGAAATGAAGATTATACGGCATTTTTAAAGAAGATTGGGATTTTAAGAATAAATAATCATAGAGAGGCGATTAGAATCAAGTTATATATATATAGTTAATTTTAAAATGAATCTGCAAAACTATTAGGTATATTTGATTGCTAATAACAAATTTGTGATAGCTAATATGTATAGTGGTAAGATACCAGCTTACCTAACTGGAAATAACAAATGGAAAAAAAAAGCAGTAACGTCATATTTTTAAAAGAAAGCTCACTCAAAATAAATGGAGATAAAATTTCAAATTAAGGAGTAGACATTAGACAAATATTTTCATATAATTTTCAAGTAAGGGGGAATGATTTCTTACATGTTTATCTTTTATTCAAACTTATTTGCATTTTTCATATGTATATAGTGAATTCAACTATGATTTAAGTCTGCAAATTATAAAATATTTCATTGCTTTTCAGAATATTTATCCTAGGATGAGTTAAATAGGAAGCAATTTTAGGTAATATGACTTTTACCTTAACAAATTTTAAAGAAAATATTCGTACTTGGATACCATCCAATATGATTAAGCTAATAAAATGTAATATCTGTGAGAACATCTACTTTCTTCTGCCTATTACTCTGTTTCTGACAACTTTGGCACTCCTCAAAAGTGTTTGCAATCACCGGGTGACAGAATATTTTTAAGAGTTCTTAAGTTAATAAGTTTTAATAACTTAAAAGTTAATAGCTTTTAAGTTAATAAGTCTATTAATGAATACTTCTCTTTGTCTTCACAGCATACTGTATTCCCTTATTTTCACTTAGGCTTCCATTTTATCCCAAGTAATGTTAAAAAGAATCCATACTAAATTTCTCTCCATTTTCTTAGACTGAATGTGTTATTTTAAAGCAGACTATTGTCAATTTTAGAGAGTTTGATGGTGAATCCAACAGTTATCTTTTCTTTTTCAGAAAAAAATAATAAATTCAATATTTAAAAATATGTATCCACATGACCACCATAATGAATTTTTTCCTAATTGATTTGTTCATTATTGTATAACTAATTTTGCAACAATGACATGAATAGTTTCCTAGTAGTGTCTTGGAAATTTTCTGAAGTAATATACAACTCCTACCATTTCTCCTTTTTCTCATGCCTTCCTCAGCCCCACTGTCTCTAATAGGGCATTATTATTATTATCGTTTTAGTCATTATCCATATGTTACAAAACATTGGTCCTTATTAATGGGAAGTAATTATCTGGAAGCAGCTGCATCTCAGAGAACTTTGTATAGCAATGCTAACATGACACGCCTGAACTTTTCACCATTTGATTTTTGCACTAGATAGAAATGTAATTTAATTAATCTAAACTCTGTAGGTGATATTTATAATTTATGAATTAGTATTGTGATACATCATGATTCTCACTATGAAATTTCATAATTAGCTTCTAATAAGCTTAATAAGGCTGTTAAGTGAAATCACTGATGCAATCCTATTTCTACCACCCATTTAGTGGACATTTTAACACTTTCTTAAAGTTTCTGTGACATATCCTAAGAAAAATGTAGGGTCATTAAATGAATCCAAGTGTTGAAACTGTACCCAGATAAGCAATAGGATATAAGAAACAAACCAAAATGTTTCATCATTTAAGCCTGAGGCTTTAAACATTGGAAAATCAGTGCTGTACTAGATTGATCCCCAGCAGAGTCAATTGCTTTTTCCTGTGTGCGAAGTGCTTCTGTTTGGATTCATTCTGCATTAATGGTCTCTTTTTCAGGACAGTCTAGCTTCTTTCCTGAAACTATGCTTATGACATTTTTAGGTGACAACTGCTGCTTGTTCTTATGTGCATGTACCTTTTCATTGTATGGAAATATAGAGTGAATCTGGAGGTGTGCTGTCTAGATGTTATTTCAAGAAGGACTTGTTATACAGGAGCTGAGATTGTCCTCGGCTGCCAACCTCCAGTGCTCAGATCCTATAGGTCTGATTAGTTGCAGAAAGCCATTTTTCACAAACTGACACATTTCTTCTACAGGATTATCAAATATAGCTCTGACAATTGCTCCTAATAATGGACGCTTTGGTGGGCGTTACTCACCCAGATAGCCTACCCTAGGGTTAGCTGAGGTCTTTCAGATCTGCATTATACACATAAAAACTCACTTTTTTCCCCCATTCACATTTCTCACTTTTTTTTCTAATTCACATTTCTTTCAGCATCTCATAGTAGACTTTTATCCTTAATAGATATCTTGTCTAAATATCAGCTTCCAATGCTAAGCAATGGCAGTTGGATCCAAGACATCAGGCAATAAGAGAGGGTTTTAGTTCTGGATCAATATTGTCTGGTTGGCAAGGAAGACACCTTCCTCGTAAGAGGTGAACCCTTCAACTTTATAATGACTTAGCCAAACTTACAGAGCAGAGACCAGCCCTGAGTTCCAAATATGCCTCTCATTCCTGAATGGGTGAACTGGATAGAAGTTCAAAATCTGAACACATACTTAACTTTGAAAATATTTCTTTTGCCCAAAAAGTGTTTAGCCATCATCATTTGAAACTTAATTCCCCCACTTTCTCTTATTTGTTTCTGTAAGCCCCGTATTCTCATCGCTCTTTTCTATTTCTTTTGTGTTGATTAATTTTTGCTTTATGTCTTTGTGCTGATTACTGGACAATTTTCTAAATCAATTTTGCCATCAACAAAATCTCTAATAACTCTGTTTAGCCTAGTCTTTAACATCTCCATTGAATATGTATTGCAATAGTAATAATTGCCTCATTACCTCATTTGATTCTTTCACAATGTTGAAATCTGTTAGATGTTATATTTCTAAACTCTGATCACTGCTTATAAATCTCATATACATACACATATATATCTATAAATATGTCTTTATGCATATAGATAAAGTGATTTACAATACTGTTATGATGGACTTTCATGCATACAACATTCCGTCCAATCACACTCTCTACCAGAGTATCGATTTCTCTTCACCACTGTTTATGTGACCACTCCCATTCACTCACCCTAATCCTGCCATGAAAAGCCCAGTAGTGTACATCAGTCCCCAGGTTCTTTTATCTGCAGTCACTTGTTATTCCCTTTCTGTTTCTTTCTGTCCAATATACCAGAGATAATTTTGTACATGTCTCTCTACTCCTGATCTAATATACAAACCACTATTTAACAGAAATGTTTTAGCTCAATAATTTTCCATTTCCTCAAACTTGTTTTTATCTGTGAACTAATCTGGTGTGAGTGTGTTTTGGGGACTATGGGACTATGGGCTATGATATCTCAGAGAAATCTTGATTATATTCTAGACATTAACAGAATTTTTTGTGCTTGTCTTTAATGAGATATTTAAGGGTTTCATTATTTTGCATCTCTTTTCATGTTGGTGTTTTACATAATATGCATTTAATTCGCATATTCATAAGTGATCCAAATTGAACAATACTCATGAGTTACTTTTCTCTCAATAATACACCATGTAGTTTATCAGTCCATGTTTTAAAACTTCTATTTTAGGAATTGAACCTTACTTTGGGTTTTAAAAATCTGCATCACTGATATTCTAGTGACATTCTTAGACTCACATAGATTTTCAGCCCACGGAAGAACTTGGATATTTAAATTACACATATTGTTTCTCCTATATTAATTTTCGTAATTCATAATCAATTCAATGTCAATAATCTTTCAACATTATTTTCATTTAACACTTATAATGCAAACACTTAAGGTATTTAATAACTTAGGGTCAGGCAGATAGCTCAAAGGACTGGAGAGAATATTTTGCATGGAGTGATCTTGAGTACGTACATTAGCATCACAGGGTACCCCAAAGACCACAAGACAAATAGTTCTCAAGAACTGCAGTATGTCTCGCCCTCAAAAGAATATTGAATAATTTATCATTATTGCTTTGTAAGGTGGTTTGGGCCACACCTGATTTTGTGCATGGGTTATTCCAGGGATTGCTCACCCGGTCAAAGGAGGAACCAACAATTGAATACCTGGGTCAAGTGTATTAAAAGCCAAGTGCCTTATCCCATATACCATGTTTTCAACTTATTATTGAGCTTCAGTATACATTCTAAATTATTTTGTTCTATATTTTATATTTACTGTAGTAACAAAGCATTTTAATATATAGAATTCTAATGTATAATTCCAAGTATTTAGACATTTATATAAGGATAATTATAATTCAATCATGAGACAATGATAAACGTGCATTACTCATATATATGTAAAATAAATATGTATAAAATATTTTACATGTCTATTTAATATATATTATTACATACTACATAGTGTGTATATTAATATATCATCCATATTTCAGTGATTCCAACAAATTATGGGAAATTTAACATATGATTTAGTTTTTTAGTTTAAGAAGGAAGCAAAATTGATCAGTTTTATGTTTTGTATTTATTATTGTTTCTATGATTTTATTTGGAGATCACCCCTAATAGTGCTGAGGGGCATCTCTTGGTTCAGTTCTTGGTAGTCAAGCTGAGCAGTGTTTGGGAAACCATTCTGTGTTGGGCATTGCGTGCGAAGCATGTTCAATAGATCTCTGAGCAGATCTTAGAGCTAACTCTCTGTTCCTGTGTTTAAAATGTTTGTTAGTCAGATGACTCAGAAGTCCTCACCTGTATTATCTGAATAGCCACCTAACCTGTTTCTGTCTGTCTCTCTTATAACTATTTATCATGTAGCAGATAATTGTTCTTATATAATCTGTTCTAAATTCTCCAACAGTTTTACGTGGGATAAAAGTTAAAAATCTTAAAATTGTGATCTATCCTCTGTGACTTAGACACACCCTGATCTCATTCAAAACCCGATCTTTTATCTTATCCATGGGACTTAGCACTGGGCATTTCCTTTGCCTGGGGTCTTTTTCCTCCAATTTTATATCATTAACGTTTATCTTCACTTAGGTATTTTGTTGAGCAGGGCAGTGACACTGGAGTAGGAAAAACCTGACCTTGCAAAGTGACCCAAAAGTGGAACCTCCCAAAAGGTTCTGAGTAAGAAAGTTAGCAAAACAAGGTATTTGCATCATGTGTCCAGACATGAGCCTCACTCAACCCCTAGTCACTGATGCCTAAAAACGCAGAAACCATTAAATCTGCCTTAAGCAAGTCATCCTAGTGGCAACATATAGCCTTGAAGGGATTGGACCTGGGAAAAGCAGGGAGGAAAAATTTGATAGGCCAATAGTGTTAAGCACTATGTGATTGGACCTCCTGGTACATCAAGACCTTGTATGAAAATGTGTTAATTTGGCAATAAGGTGAGCTGTGATCAACTGCTCCCGGTGGGGTTTCTCCGCGTGCTCGTCCTCCTTCACCCCACAACCAGGCTCCTGTCTGAAACTGGTGCACAATGTGTCCTGGCATGTTGAGAATAATTGTTCCCCAACAGTATTTATTCAAATTTCTTGTTAGTAGAACATTTTCCATACTTAAAAAATGAAATAGCATCCGATATTATATCCTCTATGAGATTTTTAACATCTTCTTAAATAGTTCATCTTTATTTCTTTGTAGACTTTCACTATTCAAATAATTACTCTTCTTGGGGCATCTTTTATTTTATTAAATGAAAATGTTAGCATGAATTATGTTCTTTCTTATTTTCTATTCTATCATCTTTCATTTTAAATCAAACCAACATGATATTTGTATTACACCAAATCATGATATTTTCTCTAGGTACTACCCATTACGTATTAAATATGCCAAAAACAGTAACAACAAGTCTTACAATGGAGACATTACTGGTGCCCGCTGGAGCAAATCTGTGAACAACAAACAGGATGACAGTGCTGCAGAGCTATTATCTCTCAAGAGTATACTTGGGAGACAAATACAAATCTGTCCTTAGCAGTTGTATCTCTGGATAGGAACTTTGAAACACCAAAAAGTTTTAATTTGAAAATAGTTTTTCAAATATAAATATGATTTATTGGTAGCTTAAAAATAATCTACGTAATATGTTTGCAGAAAATCTTTGCTTGATGAAGAGGAAAATCAATTTGAATTTCTTTACCTTTGATCAATGTATGATATTTTGGGGGAAAATGACTAGTGAGTTAAGTAGGCATAAGAATCACTTACATAATACAACTTTGATATGCTCTTCAAAAGTTTATTTAAACTTATGAAAATATAATCTTTGAATATTAAACAGATTTCTCTAGGTTTCTCTCAGGCTTTGAAAAATATTTATTCTGAACGTTTCAAAGGAAAAATCCAAAACTGTCTACCTAAATGAAATATTTGTATATAAACTTAGACAAAAGTAAAAATATACAGAAATATTAATCTAATCATAAATATCCAGATATGCTCTATGAATGATGTTTTATATCTTACTATGAATGATAATAAACTGTTCTGGGATTAATTTCACATAAAAAATTTTAAACTGTGGAAATGTTACATCAATTATTTATTAAATATAAATTTATGTGTGTTCAAATTTTTGCCAACATTTGTCACTTCCAAAGTTTGAGATGATTATGTTTGTTCCCATTTTGCTTCTATTGGCCACATCATAAATACTAAGTAATGCGATATGTAACTATAAATTCAAATGTATAAAATAGTACTTTGAAACTTCTTAAAAAGACAAGAATTAACAGCTTCTGAGTAATTTAGAAACATAGGTAAATACTTAAAAAATAAAATTGCAAGCTTTATAATTAACAGTCTAAAGAAGAGTAAATATTTCTTTTCTCAGAGGATCTGAACAAGAGTATAAATGGATCTATTTAAGACAACCTATTTTAAGTAATGTATTTCTATGTAGAAAAAAGAAATTAAGAGATTCGATAAGGACTGGCAGCTTCAACAAGGACATAGAAAAATTAGACCCCTTATTGCATTTGGTTAGTTATATAATGTAATAGATTGTGTCTGTTCACATACAATAAATAAATAAGATCTAAATAGCAGGCACTGTTGTTGCCTGTCTCTATCTCCCTGGGTTGTATATTTTTGTGCATCTTGACATATATTCAACTGTCTGAGGGCTCTCTCTGGTGGCTGAAGGCTGCTCTGGAAGTAAAATACTGGAGAATAAATGCCCACTAGGAACTACCTCTGCTAATGATGGAAGGTAGTTGATGTATTAATACTGCAGCTCCCTCCCCTTTAACTGGATAACTCTAAGGGACATGTTCTAAACTCACTTGAGTACAATAGAGCCTGGTCTCAACTGCCTTGTGAACATTGCCTGTTAATACATACTTTAGTTGATGCCTTCTCTTCCTGTCTCTCTCTCTCTTCCATGTTGGTCTTCCTTGATAGTTTATTGAAATAAAAAAAACACATTCACTTGACTGTCACAAAATCTGCTATGGGTGGAATATAAATTAAGACATTAAGACACATTAAGACACATAACTATTGTATAATGTTATACAAGAATCACTGAACTATCTCATTTCTAATATGAATATTTTATTCTTATATAAGTATTTTACTGGTATTTTATTTTCGTCTCTATCAGTCCATTTGGCAAGGTATGTATAATAAATAATAAAAATATTGAACTTAGTGTGATGTAGAGGCTAAATACATCAGTACCAGTCTAAGAAAATTACCTTTATTCAGTACTTATTATGTCTATCTTTATTAAAAGAGGTCATTAAAATAAGCAGGTTTTAACATCAAATAATTGGGTCCCAGATAAATTTGAAGGTTTATGTTCTATTTCTTAATTTTTTTAGCTGTATGACCTCTGATAATTCTTAACAACCGTTTGACAAAAAAATAAGAGAAATAAATATATAGGTGAAATATGAGGTTCCTTAATAGTTTCTGTTACATAAAAGCATGCATCTTAAATATTACTTAGTATTATTCTTTTATAGATTTTATGATTAGAGTGATTTTTAAAATCTCAGGGCTAGGTAGAAGGAGACGTTAATGGTGCCTGCTTGAGACAATCAACAAACAACAGGATAATCATGATGGTGATGATTAGAGTAGGTCCCCAAATATTAAATTATATTTTAGCTTTCACCTAAAATTTTATCTTCTCATCCAGTTAGTTGGATGATCTCACTGCCTGTTTAGGATAAAATAATAGAAAGTATCTATAATTAGTTTTTTAAACTATAGTTTAATAAATGCATGCTAGACTCTGTTAACTGATGGCCAAATTTTTTCTCATTTTTTACTCAGCCTCATAAAAATCTTGGAAGAATATTAATTTTGTCAATGATGAAATCAGGAAAACTGCTTATCCATAGAAGCAGAAGATTTTGTTGTTACGAAGCATTCAGTACTTCAACTGAAATTCCATGTCAAGTGAAATGATTGGTCACCTAAAAAGATAACAATGAACTTGTCACATATTATAGATCTTGACTATAGTAGTTAACAGTTTTAATCTTATTTGTCTCATTTGCTTCTTGACACTCTGGTAGTGAGTTTGGTATAGCAGCACTGGAAGTATAAAACAATAATATCAGTACTGTGTAAACTGTGATACCTAAAAAAAAAAATCAGAAACCAAAACTAAATTTCCTTTAGATTTCTTTCCAAAATGTATTTTCATTTGTTTTCTTCCCAGGTTTTAGGAATACAAGATAGAAAATATGTTTCTGGAACCATTTGTCTGCTGCAATATAATATGCTAAATTTTATAAAAGTTACTCTTATCAATAAGGTTATTTCAACAGCATAACACTTCTTATTTTTTATACTTGCTCTAATACTTTATTTCTTCAATAAAAAACTGTTTTTCTTCATTACCTTTCCAAATAAGAAAAGGTCTAGTTCACTACTAAATTATTAAATCAATAGTTTTTATTCTAATATTAGTATTTTATTGGCAATGCTTCCAGCATCATTTCCAATAAGGCCTGGGTGTGTGTATATATATATATACATATATATGTATATATAGTTAATTTTATTTCCAGTGTGATAATATAGTATATTTTAATTTTGATAATTTTAAATTTATTCTAATAAACATTGCTATTGCTTAAAATTCTTAATATTTGACTGTATTATTTTTTATTTACTTTGAGTATTATTTTTTTTTGAGTAGTAGAGTTAGCATTATGGAATATATATTTTCAATGAATCATAGATTCAGTGAAAGTTGAAACATTGACGTAAACATTCCATGTGGTTGCCATCAGCAAAGGAAATGATTATTTATGAATAGAACTACTAATAATAGTTTTTAAGAAGCAGACAAACTTGATATAATCATCTTTGTTTCTCAGCAATTATTGAGTATAAGGTATAGGAATTCCATTTAGATATAAAAATATACTTTTGACCATTTAAAATTTAAGAGATATTCTACTGGGATATTTTCAACTTTTGAGACACAGCAAAATGTGGTTTCTGAGTGTGCCATAGAAAAACATTCTTGGAGCCAATTGGCAAGGATTTTGTGAAGCTGTATAAACTATAGCTCTAAAGGTTTACAGAATCTTGTTAAAAGAGAAGGAAAGGCAGGCGAACTAGGATTTTAATCCTAGGAAATAAATCTCTGAGGATTAGTAGAAATAATGAAGCATATATGTATGTAAAATAATACTATGTAAGAGACTAAGAAACTGGAAGTCTAAAGTAGAAATTCACATTTTTAAGAAACTAGGTTGTGGTTGAAATCATTTGGTTTTAAGTGCCATTATAATTTAGGATATAATGAAGATGATTGCTCAATAAAATAATTGTTAAATATTGGAGGAGTGGTTTTTATTCTTCCATTGGAGAAATTTTTGTCCTCCCTTTCTATCTCAGCTATGCTTCAGCAAACATGATTAAGAATCGACTAGTTAACTTTTCAAGGTCTTCCCTGATATGAGCAATAAATATTATCTGATGACTCCTCACTTTGTGTTTAACATATCGGTTAAGGGTTTTACATGTGCTGTTTATTTCTTTCAATGACCCATGTGAAGTATTTGCCTAATTTATGACATCAAAATGCCAGAGACATCATATGTGACAGAAGTTGAATTTAGGCATGATAAAACATTAGTACTTCAATATTAAATTGCTTTTAAAGTTCTATATATCTTTTCAAAGTTAACTATCTAAAGTTGAGGATATATTTAAATACTATTGTCAATATTCCTTAAGCAAAATTGAACCTACTATTTCTATATAAGAAATAAGCAATTTGGTCCAAATTATCCCCCCAAAAATCACAATTTGGTGCATCTTCCCTGTTACTTTCTTTTTTCCTATGTGTGTTTCATATACTAATAATTGTCTGTGTGTCATCTTTTGTAACCACTTTGTATCAAATTTGCTTAGTTTTACCCTCTAACGATCATAACTATTAGTCCATTGCCACACACAACCCATATTTACAGATTGCCAAATCTCTTGCACATTTATTTCCAATGCTATAGCTACACGAATCTCTTTTAGAATCAAATTTTGACTTGTGCCCTGTTATTGACTTCTTTTTCATTATTCTAATACTCTCTTCGAGCTGTTGAGACTGATGTACTCTTATCATCTCCACGGATTTGAGAGTTTGTTTCTTTGGAGGCCACATTCTGTGCTCAAGGCTTACAGTTCCTGGCACAGTACTCACGGTTCACTGCTGGCAGTGTTTGGGGGACCTACTGCACTGCCAGGGATTGAACCAGGGTTTGTTGTATTAAAGACATCTAATTTATGTGCTACACGATCACTCTGGCCCTTTCACAGAACTTTTTGCACCTTCATTATTATAGCTGCCTCACTGACATAAGAGCAAGAGAATAACCTCGATGTGCTTCTACATTACATTAAAGCTTCCAGTAGTTTAATCATATAAATACTTTATAAATGCATATTGACTCTGTGCAGATGATGGATGAATGTGTAGAGAAATAAAAATTGAGACTTATGCACATAGTTTTATGAAGCTAATTTTTTTACTGCCATGCAAGACTTTGAAGTGTGTATAATAGACAAATATATTTTAAACATCAAGTCCTAGGTTTTAGATATAAGGAGAAAATACTTTCTCTTTAAAAATGTGATACTGTTACACAATGTGAAAATCCTATAATTCAAAATATTCTTAGACTCTTGAAATAAATGTAGTGGGAGTATTATCTTAAGTCTCTATCTTGGCACTATTTTATCCTTGGTTATAACCTTGCAGTTCTCTGGCTACAGAAAGAAATGCATCTCTGTTCTCCTAACTGCAAGGTGTGTGTCTCTTTTTCTATAGCATTCGCATAAGAGTGTGTTTGGTTTAAGATAACATTGAGAATCATAGCTCACATTCAATACTTGGAAAATATCTTTGTTTTCTTGTCACAAGAAATCTGCCATATGATTTTAGCCACCACTCCACATGGATCTCCTACTCTATCATATACCTGGATCTGTGTTTTCTACATTGGTCCAGGGACCCTGTTTACTCAAGCTTTCAAATTCCGTGCTGGGTTACTTGTTCCACCTTTCCATAACTTCCATAAGGACACATAGCACCCTATCGTACATTGCTTTCTTGAATGTGAGTCATTCAAGAAGGAAAAATTAATGCAAATGGGATAAAGGGTAGAAAGAGAGGCAAGAAAGAAATCAAGAGAGCACATATAAATGAAGGGAAAAAGAATGGCAGAAATTTTACAAAGGATCAGGTGCTTACATTACATGCTGCCCATCCCTGCTTATGTTATCCCAAGCTACATATAGTCCCGAGACTACATATAGTCCCCTGACTACTGTCTGGTGTGAATCCTGAGCACAGAGCCAGGAATATGACCTTTGTACTGCTGGTGTGGACCAAATTACTTCCTCCAAATAATGAAGAAATAAAGCCCCTTTAGCTTTAAAAATTTGCTCTTTATACGGTATACTATTTTCTATTCCTTTATCCTCAAGGGGTCTGTTTTTATTTATAATGTTTGTGTCTTTTTTGTTTTATTAATTCATTTTAATTTTTAAAAATAAATCACCAAGATACAGTTACAAAGCTTTCATGAATGGGTTTTAATCAGATAATATTCCAAAGCCCATAACCTATCCCCATCCCTCCACCAATGTACATTTCCTACCACCAATGTCCTCAGAATCCCTCCTACAATCCCCCACACCCCCGCTTATCTCTATGGCAGGCACTTTTCTTCCTCCCCCCCTTGATCTTTACCCATTTTTCAGCACACATCTGTGTGCAATCCAGAGAGATCCCTTTCAACCATTATTGTCATAGTTGCCCTTTATCTATTTCAACTGCCCTCTCCCACAGCACCTGAGGCAGGCTTGCAAACTGTGGAACAATCCTCCAGGCCCTTGTTTCTACTGTCCTTGTGTGTTAGTCTCATACTACGTTTTTTTTTCATATCCCACAAGTAAGTCAAGTCATTCTATGTCTGTTTCTCTCCTTCTGATTCATTTCACTTAGTATGATTCTCTGCATGACCATCTATTTATAGGTGAATTTCATTTCTTCATTCTTTTCTAACAGCTGTATAGTATTCCATTGTATAGACGTACCATTGTTTCTTTAACCAGTAGTCTATTCTCAGGCGCTTAGGTTGTTTACAGGTTCTTGCTATTGTGAACAGTGCTGCAATGAACATAAAGATGCAGATGTCATTTCTGCTGTGTTTTTACATCCCCAGGGAATATTCCCAGAAGTGGTATTGCTGAGTCATATTAAAGTTCAATTTCTAGTTTTTAAAGGCATCTTTAAAGATAAAATACCACTGACCAAGGAAGTGTAAAAAATAAATAACTGGGACTACTAAATTAAGAAGCTTCTGCACCTCAAAATAAATGGTGAGCAAGATACAGAGACAGCCCAAAAAATGAGAAAAATTATTTGCCCAATATCTGTCTGATAAGGGGTTAATATCCAAGAAATATAAGGCACTGATAGAACTTTACAAGAAAAACCATTCAACACTATCAGAAAATGGGGAGAAGAAATGAACAGAAACTTCCTCAAAGAAGAAATATAAATAGACCAAAAGGCAAATGGAAAAATACATCGCTAATCATCAGACAGATGCAAATCAAAACAATGAGATATCATCTTATACCACAGAGACTGGCACACATCAAAAAGAACAAGAACAACCAGTGCTGGCAAACATGCAAGAAGAAAAGTCAACAATTCCCTCATTGTTGATTAAAATGTTGACTGGTCCAGCCTTTTTTTGGAGAAGAATGGGCATTCCTCAAAAAACTAGAAGTTTGTCTCATTCAGAAGCAAAATTTAGAAAGATTTTATGTTCAATACAACAGCACAGCATTGTTAATTGTTGTCATTATGATAATTTATAAATTTTTTTCAAATTTTAGTTAAAAATGGATTTTTCATGTTAAAAATTTCACTATACTTCTATACAACATAGCTGTAAAACATGACAGTAATCTAGCTATTACAAGAGTATTGCTTTGTTTTTTGGTTTACTGAGGTATATGAAAGATATAAAATATTACACATAGTCGACACAAACATTTTGTTAATCTTGGAACATGCTTACATCTAGCAATACTTTCATCATTTTCAAGAAAATTACTAGATGCATCACCTCCAAAAGATTGCATATATCCATCTGCCATTTTTGTGGGCTTAACATACCACATGGGTATTGCTGTGTTAAACTTTTAATTTCCAAACTTATATATGAACTATAAACCTTATGATGCACTCAATATTTTGGATTTATTAATCATATATACCTATAATTTATGTATATTAAACAATTTCCATTTTTCTTTCTACCAGTCCTGTAATGATCACACTTTTTTTTTTAATTTCTACATTAGGCCATTCTAAATATCTCCTGTAACTAGAATCAAGGGCTGGAGCAATAGAACAGCAGGTAGAGTTTTTACCTTGCACATGGCCAACCTGGGTTCGATTCCTTCGTCCGTCTTAGAGAACCCGGCAAGCTAATGAGAGAATTCCACCAGCACGGCAGAGCCTGGCAAGCTACCTATGGCGTATTTGATGTGCCAAACACAGCAACAACAAGTCTCACAATGGAGACATTACTGATGCCTGCTCAAGCAAATCTATGAACAATGAGAGGACAGGACAGTGGACAATGCTAAATAGAATCATGAGGTAGTTTTCTTATGTGACAAACTTATTTGATTTAAGCCTTTCATTTTAGGTTCATTTATGTTGTAAATTACATAATCATCAGGCTGGAGTGATAGTACGGTGGGTAGGGTGTTTGCATTGCACGTGGCCAACCCAGTCGGCCCAGGTTCCATTCCTCGGTCCCTCTCGGAGAGCCCGGCAAGCTACCAAGAGTTTCTTACATGCACAGCAAAGCCTGGCAAGCTACCCATGACGTTTTCTATATGCCAAACACAGTAATAACAAGTCTCAGAACGGACATGTTACTGGGCCTGCTCGAAAAATTGATGAACAATGGGAGGACAGTGACAGTGACATATTCATTTTTTTTTTATAACATAGTGGTGCTTTGGGGGTCCAAGAGCGACTCCTGGTAAAATTTTGGCCTCACAATGCAGGATGTTCACTTCTCAGGCTCAGTGATGATTGAAGCAACGAGGACCCTACCTACTGATGAATGTAATGTATTGTATTGGGGTTCACTTCAAGGTCTTATATGTGTCAGAGATGTGCTATAGAACTCTGACTATTTGGACCTATGGTATTCAGGATTAAACTCAAGGTCTTGTGCATGCCAATCATTTGCTTTAGTATTTGAACTTAGCTACATAGGGACACTCCTCAGATTTTCTTCCCTTTAAAGAATAGGTAATGTTTCACAGTACACATTTGGATAATTCCATTCATGTATATCCTTTATGCATCGTTGTCCTTTAAATTGTGTCTTAACTCACTGTACTCTATATTGTTATGATTTTTTTCTTAAAGAAATTTGGAGATAATTCAAGAATTAAGTAAATATATATATTTATATTATAAATAATATATATGTACATATATATAAATTATTTATTTTGGTCACATCTAGCAATGTTCAGAGGTTACTCTTGGCTCAGGAATTTCTCCTGGTAGTCCATGGGTGAACCATATGTGATGCCAGGAATTGAACCCAGGTCGGTTGTGTGCAAGAAAAGGTTCCTACCCACTGTGTTATCACTCCGCCTCAAGTAAAACATATTTTTATATTTACTCATATACTTCTCATTTACACTATTTTCCCTTCTGTTCTATAAAGCTATATTTTGTTTCAAATGTCACTCCTTTCATTCTACTTACTTGAAAATGTTGTGAGTGGGGCCAGGGATTAAACATGGGTCTTCTGCATGTAAGACCTGTGTCTTACTTTACCAAAACTCATATCCCTGGAAGTTCAAATTAGTTGACAATAAGTTAATTCATTTTGTTGATGTGTTTTTTCTCATGATTAAATTAAATTTAACACTTCTATAATAAGTAATTTTTCTGCGTAACATTAATAGTATTATTCCATTTTATTCTGCCCTCTATGACTGCTTAGACAAGTTCTATGCATGTATATTATTTACTGTTGTGTATCTATCAGAAAGCACCTTCAGGACCTCGTTCTCCATCTCACAGATGTTGCACATCTCCTACCACGTGCCCTACAGCCCCTTCCTGCAAGCCAGCTCGGTCAGCTCCTTCTGATTTGGCACGACAAAGACCTCCAGAAACAGCCACAACCATGCTGAGACCACTCTCCACACGCATGAAGGTACGAGCAGAGGAACAAAGGTATGTGGGTCCTGAGACTGAGATCTCCAAGCCTGCTCAGATCAGGGCTGAGCATCTTCCACCCAGATCCTCCATCTTCCAGTAGGCAGGGGTCACACCCACCAAATGCCACCCGGGGCCAGGTAATCCCATCAATGGCCAAGACCCAGAGACCATAAAACCCAGCTCCCAGATCTTATTATCTCATTCTTGCTTTGGACAACCTGGCAGGCTACCGAATGTAACCTGCCCACACGGCAAACTCCCCATGGTGTACCCAATATGCCAAATACCAGTAACAATGATGGGTCTCATTCTCCTAACCCTGTAAGAGCTTTGACTATGGCACTTTTTAAAATCTCAGGGCTAGGGCGAAGGAGACGTTACTGGTGCCTGCTTGAGGCAATCGACGAACAACAGGATGATCGTGATCGTGATCATATATATCACTTTCTCTGGCAACATTTAGAATTTTCACTTTATTTTTGAGTATCAGTATTATGACACTCGTGGCTAAGTGTGTATTTTATCTCTATTCCTGACTCTAAACTACTATAAATCTTATCAATTTTATTACTTTTATCAATAAGGTTATTTTGTCACGTTAAAATATTTCTTATGCTTAATGCTAGTTATCTCCTTCTGGGAATTCAGTCCAGAAAGTTAAACTCTTATTACTGCCTCACAATTCATTTGAGTCAAGTTTGATATTCTTTTCTTTACACTGGGAAATTCAGTTGGTTGACAGTAACTAGAATCTGTTGAATTCTTTTAGTCTTTCACTTGTTGTTTGTAGTTTGCCTTGAAATTTCCCTTACAGATGCAAAATAAGGAGGCTTACAGATGCAAAATAATAAGTAGAATAGGGTTTATTTACATATTTTAGAACTTCTCTCTAAAATAGTTTTCTTTCCAGACTGTCAATTTGCTTACCTCTCCCCAACTTTTTACTCCACCTTATCAAGCCAAAATAAATGAAATATCTGGGTTTAGAGAGCCTATATGTGCTTCAGGCATATGCCTTCCAACACTCATATCCTGATTCAATCTCTGGCACCACTGGGTTTCCAGGCATCAATAATTTCCTTCCTGTAGAGTGTTGAGCACTGCGGTCATGGCCCAGAGAATCTCTAGAACTGCAGGGCCTTAATATCACCTTATTGGATATCAGCAGTGAATTATAGCAAAAAAACCCCACACACTTGGAGGTGTTTGCAAGAATCCAGAAAAATGTTTGACGGTTATCCCTAAAAGTGTAGAATTATTGTTAAAATTCTAGCGTGTTTATATTGAATAATTGCAGATTGTGTCCATTGAAAAGACTCACTGGCACATTTTAATGTCTACCTTCCCTTATATCAAAGGTTAAATTCCAATTTCTGGCCTCTTAATTTGTGACTGTAGTTTTTGTACCTTTGATCCACAGATAGTAATTTTTATCTGTTGGGGGCTTGTTGAACAGACATTCATTCTGCTGTTACTGCATTTTATAAGTATAGTTACACATGTCTATGTATTTTCCGATTATCATGTTGAAATTCTAATAATGTAACTTGCAATATTAGATGATGAATTAACAACATTGATTAGACCTCAAAAGAGAAGCACATACAAAATCCTTATTGTCTAACTTGTGATAAGAAAATAAAAACCTAGGAATGCCATGCAAGCTTCTCACTACTACACTAGTGATGAAACTGTTATATTTATGGCTAGAGAAATAGAGCTGCCGGCCAAAGTGCATGTGTTGCATTGAGCAGGCCTATGTGTAATCCCAGTACCACATGCAGTCTCCTAAACACTGCCAGTAAAGACCCTTAATCTCCAGGCTAGGAATAGCCATGATCACTGCTGAATGTGGCCTCCAATCTAAAGGAAAAATCGCATTAAACATCATTCTTAAAGTACTTTAAAATTTTGTTCTCTTTAATTTTCTTTAAGAAAGCAATAAAATGTAGCACATTTACTGAAACCAAAAACTTAACTGTGTATATTTTTATCACAGTAATATAAGAGAAAAGGGTCTTAAGGTAAAAAGGGAAGTTATCATATTTCTTAAACTGGAAATAATGTATTTAATAATATATAATTGGTATATAGCATATTTAAACCAGTTAAATTTATAGTTTTTAAATAATTTTATTGGAAAGATAAGCTTGAAAAGCATAATGAAAGTATTCTTATGTAACTAGCGTACATCTAAAAATAAAATATAAAATATAGTACCACTTATGAAGGCAATAAACAAGCTACTTTTCCATGACCTATTTGAAAATGATTTCTAAGAAAATATGACAAAATAAGGTAATAAAGTTTTGTCATTGGGACAGCAAGAAATCTTTTTGTAATTTTAGTGCAATTCCAACCAAATTTCTCAAGAGTATTGTGTGAATTGAATAAACTTTATCTAAAGTTATTTTTTAAATTCAATGTTTTATTTTTTTCTACTTAATTCTGTATGTTTACAATCATGTATTTATGCCCATAGTGGACACAGTATATCTATACTAAATAAATTCCAAAGACCCTCAATCTATACGTTGAATCACCTCTAGCTCACCTACCTGCCCCAAATGTACTGTTTCCAGTTTTATATTTCAGTACCTTAACCTATTATTAATTGGTATTTGTATTCCACTATCTAGAGACTATTATCAATTGGTATCATGTAATCCTTTTTTGTTTCCATACCTGTGTTTCTTCCTCTGGTTGATTTTGCTCAGCAAGATTGTTTTAAGATATTTGTGGATATACACATTACCAATGCTTCTGTCCAGTTCCAAAATATAAAATTCAAAGTGATAAAGGTGTGTTGTCAAATACTAATGTATTTGGTTTTAAAAGACATTAAGAGTAGATTCGCAGGAGACAAAAAGCACATGGATAAGATAACTATCATGTTTTCAAAATAGTGCTGCAGAGTACAGTTTTGTCATGTCTATGAGAAAATGATTAGCAATTTGTGTCCAAACTTCTTGGGAGATCATGTTGTACTAAGTTCAGTAAAATAAGGAAGTTAAACCTGTAAGATGTGACTATGAGGACTCTAGATGTATTTTTTTAAGTACAGAATGAATGTAAATAAATGTGTAGAAAGTTTGAGATTGTGTTTTAAGGAAAGAAACTATGATCGAACTGTATTGTAAAACTTTAAAAATTATATCTACAGTATTGTTCTAGTACCTTTTTGGTGAGGTGTATGAAAAAAATATTAGATGGATAATCAGGACTCCTATTACAGTGCTCTTAGATAATTGGAAACCAAAGTTTTCTACATGGGATTAAATGAATTAGACATGATGTTAAACTGTGTGCTCTATCTCTATGGATCTCAGTGCTGGACTCCTGATACTGTTCTTAGATAATTGAAAATCAAATTTTTTTACATGGGATTAAATGAATTAGACATGAGGTTAAACTGTATGCTCTATCTATGCAGATCTTAATTATTTTTTTAACTAGGACCAACAGCAAACGTGTATATGCATCTCATTGTGAGTAAAGTGAAATACTTGCTTTTGTTTCTTTGCATCTTCAGTATGTTTTTGATACTTTGCGGCACTATATTGGTTTGCATAAATCCAGATAAGAGTCTTTCCTCTCTGTAAAAGAGTGCACCCCTCATGCAGACAGGAAAACCAGTGATGGGACCCCAAAGCCCTCCTCCAGGAAAGCAGAATCAAGGGATTGGTCTAAATGTCAGGAGCAGATATTTAACAGGTGCTGTTACCAGTACCCTGCAGACCTCAGGGAGACCCTAGACATAGGCTGGCAAAAGAGAAAGACTGGAAATCTGTCTCTGCTATGGAAAGTGAGGAATCTGAAGATCTGTAATGGCTGAAGACCTGGGACCATGCACTGATTGCAATGATGATGGCTGCTAATGTAGGGATTGTCCTCACCCCCAAAGAGCGATGTGGTTGCTCTCTGCTCTTGAAGCCCCAGTGTAAGAAGACTGAGAGGACCGAGGTCACCTCCATATCATCATGTGACCTGACTGACCCTATGGCCAAGTCTGCTGTAGCCCTGTCGTGATAGATAAAGCATCAATGCCACTATTGGCATGTCTCCTGCTCTGCACAGGGCTAATATTCCTTGATCTCTTATTTTGTATGACTGTACACACTTCATTAAATGTAACTTTAAAATATTCGGATCTAATCATTTCTTCAATTTTTCTTAACAGCTTCTTAACCTTGAAATGTACAAAAGAACTAGGCATGCTTTTCTCTGGTTCATCTATCTTTGTTAGTTTAATTTTCAGATATAACCTTAGATTCGCAGTGTTAAAACTTTTTCCTCCCTAGTGAATCCTAAAATCTAATTGGATAGTTTAAATTAGTTTAGAAATTAGGTGGGTAAAATTCTAAAACTCATAGATGAGCAAGTAGGAAGAGAAAATTTTGGAAAATCAGAACATCAAAATATATAATTGAGAGTAAAATGTTAATTTGATTATTGATTTCAAGTTGAATGAGAAACCAGAATATCTGGAAAGGTAAATGATACTTCATGGGAAAAACATGCCATAACTAAAATAAGCAGAAGTATGTCAATCTGTTTAATCAACGTTAGAGTGAGTTCGATTTTTAGAAACATTATTATTGTACTGCTAGAAAGAAAAGAATGCTACTAAAATTATGATGCAATGTTTTATCACTTAGAATGTTTTTAATTTATAAATACTTAAGTCATTTAAATTTACATTGACATAAAAGTGATATTTATAGAAATTTTTCTGGTCACATCATAAATATAAGATACATCTTAATTACATGAGGCCAGAAAGATATCTACTTTATAGGCAGCTGACCCGGGTTCATTCTCCAGCACTACACTGGTCTCTGGGCCCACCAAGATTGGTTGCTGAGCACAGAATGAGGAGTAAGGCTTAAGCACTGCTAAAACAAAACAACAAAATAATCTTAATTATTGATATTTCTTGGGCTGGAGTGATAGCACAGTGCATAGGGCGTTTGCCTTGCAAGCAGCCAATCTGAGTTTGATTCCTCCGCCCCTCTCTTGGAGAACCTGGAAAGCTACCAAGAGTATCTATCCGCACGACAAAGCCTGGCAAGCTACCCATGACTTATTTGATATGCCAAAAACAGTAACAACAAATCTCATAATTTGTTGTGAGATGTTACTGGTGCCCACTGGAGCAAATCGATGAACAATGGGAGGACAGTGCAGTGCAGTGCTATTGATATTTCCTACTGTATGCCTAGATAAGCACATCTGGTACTGGATACCTGATAGAATAAGGAGTTCATATATTTATATATATATATACATATATGTATAAACTGTTTTATAGATAGTGTTAAAGTTCATTCCTTTAAAGGGCTGACATAAGAAATATAAGACCATAAACATGAAAGTTCTTTGATGTTTAGGGTATAAAGCTTTCTACTAAATTAAGGAATTATCTATCACATTAAGTAATTGAATTTGACAATTAAGCTGTCTAAGGAATTAATAAATAAAAGTTAAATAAATCATTCTGATTTAACATAAATAAAAATTGTTTCAAATTTATTTTTTATAATAAAGTGCAAACACTTCAAGAAGAGAAATAGAATATGCAGAATTTATAGTAAAACTAGATTTATTGGTTATATAAAGAACAATGTATAGAATTTGCAAGTTAGTTGAAGATAGGCAGTAAAATCTAAGTACACATTTCTCCGAGTTTCCAATCTTTTGCCTATATTCAGAATCACTCAGAATGGTGCTCTTGAGGAAATCACTCTTATTAGGGTATTTTTTTATATTAACCATCTTTTCATTGATATAAGTACTTACTTTGTACATTAGTACTTGAGTCTAGATATCTATCTATGGAGTTTAAAACATAAATGATGGGTTGACATTTTATTTATCCAGAATCATGTTTTGGGAACTTAACAATAGTTCAATTGGCAGCAACACATGCTTTGCAAGCATTATACCCAAATGAGAATGACGTGACCTTCCAAGCATGGGGGAATGTATTTCTGGTGGGCCACAGCAGTGCTGGGTCCCAACAGTAAATTCTCTCGAGGTCCAAGCACCGAACTTCCAAACCTACGCAGCCTGACTGAGCAGGATTGGAATGACCGCAATGCCACTGTTTGGGAGGGTGCCCTGCAAAACCTGAAACAAAACAAACACAAATGTTAGACACACACACACACACACACACATCTTGTGTAAACTGAGACAAAAATGAATTTTTAGAAACTATAGAAGAGCTACTTAAAACAAAGAAATGAATAAAAATCACAGGTATTATGAATTTTCAGGTGTTGTTTACTTTGTTGAGTAGTTACAAAGTCAGTCATTATTCCTGAGTCTCCCAAGCCACTTTCAGCTTTAGATGACTCTGCAGAAATACATTAAGCACAGACTGGTTGAATGTTTATACTATGAGTTGTAAATCCTCCTGCAATTTTCAAATCTTCTACCTTGGTTGCAACAACTACAATAACAGCAAGAAAACTCATCAATGCCAACTAACGTTACATTTAGAGACCTATTTTCTTTTGAAGTAGAAGAAATCCAATCTCACCATCCTAAAGTAAAAAGAGCTCCCAAGAATATAAATTTTCCTTTTACTAAGACTTTTTAGAAGGCTAAAATGAAATATTTTTAACTTAAACCTGGAAATTTTTCCAAATTAATGCATATATTCTCTCCACACTGCAAAATTCTTGAGTAGAAATTGATTCGTTATAATAAAATACAGCTATAAAGCATAGCATTCTGAAATTAGTTCAAGATATAAATGATGTTCTAATATATATAATAGATATATTTGAATGTTTTGTTTATAAACCACATCCTACAGTTCTCAGTGCTTACTCTGGCTCTGTGCTCAGGGGTCACTCATGGAGGTGATTTGGACCAGATAGAGGAAACATATGTAGTGACAGCGATTGAAATAGGTCAGCTGCAATCAAGGCCAGTATCTCAAACCCTGTTCTATCTCTCTAGTTCCTATAACTGATCTCTCTCTCTCTCTCTCTCTGTAGAGAGAGAAAGCTGGAGTGATAGTATAGCGGGTAGGGCGCTTGCCTTGCACACTACCAACCCGGGTTCAGTTCCTCTATCCCTCTCAGAGAGCCTGGCCAACTACTAAGAGTATCCCTCTTGCAAGGCAGAGCCTGGCAAGCTACCTGTGGTGTATTCAATATGCCAAAAACAGTAACAAGAAGTCTCATTTGGTTTTCCTGGATCAAGCAGATACCCTTGGGCTACACTAGCATGCAACAGGAACAAATGGAGATGTTACTGGTGCTTGCTCAAGCAAATCAATGAACAACTGTATAACAGTGCGACAGTATGACAGTGCAATATATATATATATATATGTATATGTGTGTGTGTGTGTGTGTGTGTGTGTATACTTAGCACTGTAGCACTGTCCTCTCGTTGTTCATCGATTGCTCGAGTGGGCCTAGTAACGTCTCCATTTTGAGACTTGTTGTTACTGTGTTTTGCATATTGAATACATCACGAGGAACTTGCCAAGCTTTGCCTTTCGGGCGAGATACTCTTGGTAGCTTGCCAGGCTCTACAAGAGGGGCGGAGGAATTGAACCCGGATTGACCAGGCCAGCCGCATGCAAGGCAAATGCCCTACCACTGTGCTATCGCTCCAGCCCATATATATATATATATATATATATATATATATAAATATATTTACACACACATGGTAATAGGGTGAAAACTTTAGGCTTATAATAGTATCAGAGTCTACAGAAATAAGGAAATGCAGAAGAAATAAACATCATTTTTAATTTTTAAAAAAACTTGTTTTCATAAAATTGTTCACAATAATGAATTACATTCAATATTTCAACACCAGTCCCACCACCATTACTCCTTCCCACCACCATTATTTCAAATTTTCCCACCACTGCTCAAACCTGCCAAAAAGGCACTTGCTAGATTTATTTTGTATTGCTTATTATGAACAGCATAAGATGTTGCATGACCTCAAGAGGGACCACAAACTCCTGGAATTCTAAAATTTTAGATAATTAGGGCCTAGAGAAATCTCTTCAGCAAACTGTCTATTCTGAGATTCTTTTGTATGTCTCTGCATCATGGTCAATAAGGAGTTTAAATAGCAGCCAGAGGAAGTTTGTGGGTGTGACCACAAGGATCCCATAGGGACAGGAGATGAGATGGACCAGCCCATTCCCTATCCCTTGATGCCTGGTGTTTGCCATCACAGAATCTGAGTACTTGTGTTTCTCATTGGGTTCTAGAAGTTGGTGGCCACCAGTATTCCTGGGGGTAGCTGGAGGGACAACACCTTCTCCTTACTGAGGCACCCTGGTGACATCTGCCTGGCACAAAGTCTGGAGGCATCTCTGCAGTGAGCTGCTCAGTTCCATGATTCTTTTGTGTATCTCTGGATAATGACTGAATAAACATGATTTCAGTGCTTAATAATAATTTACTGAGTGCAAAATAGAATTCCTAAAAGGTTTTAAGTGTCTATCTCATTTCAAATAACTAATGTTTTATTTTTCTACCAAATGGACTTTTCATATCATCATTTTTAGTGATAACAAAATACTTT
Organism: Sorex fumeus; assembly: GCF_029834395.1. Classification (NCBI taxonomy): domain Eukaryota; kingdom Metazoa; phylum Chordata; class Mammalia; order Eulipotyphla; family Soricidae; genus Sorex; species Sorex fumeus. The sequence continues at coordinate 66,492,419 of NW_026606059.1, forward strand.
GTCTTCTGTGCAGTTAGAAATTCTAAATTGAAAGAACAACAATATCTGAGAATAGGCCACACACTCATAGTTCAAAAGTATAATATCCCTGCAATTATATAAGCTGAGAAGCTTCTAGTAACTAAAGAAATAACATGTAATTTTTCCAGTTAGTTTTAATAGGGCATAATCAATCTTCCTGAGAAGAAATTAAATATAATCATTATAAGAAAAGTGTTTCACCTTCATACAATTGGATTATATGGTGGAGAACATTTCTTTTGACATTTACATTCTGGTAAGATAAAAATTGCAGTGCAGTAATTCCACCCAGCCCTTGAACACTCACTGCAGTATTTGCTAAATGTGTGCATCCAGAGAAGAGACAAGTGAGGAGCAGCTCATGAATTTGCAATCCTATGCAAGCTCTATATAAGTCCTTGAGGCAGTCATATAGAATCTGCCATATGCTGATAACTGCATTTAGAAAACTCACCCATCATAAGAAAGGATGATGAATTATTATGCTGAGTCATGAATACAAGTTGGCAATAAACTTGCAGAAAATTGAGGTCATTTGTTAGACTGTACCTTACAAAGTTCTGCCTTGAGAGTCAAAAAATTTCATTGATAAAGTAGAATAGAATGGAAAGTAGTTACAGAATACTGTTCTCAGGATGCATTCTGCCAAATGGAATGCAGGTAGTAGGGTGATCCAAAAGGGCAAACCCAGCATTTTAGAACCAGGTAATAGATAGGATGCCAACAACTGGATCTCAGATTTCATAACAAACCAAGTAGTCATGACACAAATTCTACATACTTTCCAGGAATTCATTCAGAACATGAAAACTGCACAATTCTGAATCTCAAAATTATTTTTAGTGATCATATCATACCTTAAATCTGATTTTATTCAGTAGTTAAATTCTCAGCAATTATTTGAAGGAGAGCTATACTAGAAATTAAAGTGTAAAAGATTTATTCTCACGCTAAGAAAAAAATGCATATTAACTTCCATTGCTTTATCTTGGCACATAATCCAAATTATTGTGGAATATTCCCCATTCCTTGTTTTAGTATAATCTAGTTGAGTTATTGACATCCAGCTTTCAATTATCAGTTCCTAAGGAAATTTCTAATGGTAGAGCCTGGCAAGCTACTCGTGACATATTCAATATGTCAAAAACAGTAACAATAACAGGTCTCATTGTCCTGACCCTGAAAGAGCCTCCAATATGGCAGCATTAGGAAAGACGAGTGAAAAGAGACTTCTAAAATCTTAGGGCTGGGACAAATGGATGCGTCACTGGTGCCCGCTTGAGCAATTTGATGAACAAGGGGTAACAGTGATATAGTGATACAGTGAAGGAAATTCCTCATGAAAATGATAATATTTAGGGCAAAGAGATAATGCACTGGGTAACATGCTTGCTTTGCATGTGGTCAATCTGAGTTCTCAGGGATCACTCTAGTGGGGCTGGGGGCCATATGGGAACTGGATACTAAATCTAGACTCTGGACAGCAAGGCAAGTGGTCTACCCACTGTACTCCAGTCCAAGGAATGTCAGATTTTGAACAATATAAATTTATCACTTCACTGTGTAGAAATCATAGTTATGTTTCTTGTAACCACACATATATCTCTTTTACCTCCAATAATTTAAAATTATTATCCTGTTCTTCTTTTAGTACATTTTTTGCCTTGTGACATCTCTTTCTTTCATTTCTATATTTAAGCAACTGCATGTCATAATTTCACTAGTTTCAAATATTCCACATCTGTGGAATTATTTTGTGTGACTTATTACATAAATTCATAATTTAGATCCCTTATGCATTTCTTAGTGTCATTTTGAAAGTTCTTATGACTTCAGCAGGATGTCAAACTTATATCAGATTTTCGATGTGTTTTAAATTGAATTGGTCATTTTTTTCTTCTGGCTCGTGTCTGCCCGAATAAACTTTCACAACTATGTATTTGTTTTTGCTGCTGGGTTTATTGTCTAATAAAGTGACAGTAAAACAAGTTCATGAGTTCTAAAATACATTGCACAAATGTTACCTAATACTGTATATCATGGTATCTCACATATTCTTAGTTTTTTCACCATACTCTGTGACTATATGGTTTGATTTAAAGGTTCAGGCTTTGTGATTAGAAATGAAATCAATAGAACACTTACATTTATTAGTTATTTGGCCAGCTTTATGTTTCAGTTTTCTTTTCTGTGGTGTAATTTTTTTTATCATAACTGTTACACATGATTGGAATTAGGTGAGAGAGAAAAAAAAGTAGCTAGAATCCCTCCAAATAGAAACTGTCATTATAATCATGCTTATTAGCAATGTTACCCAGTTTATAAACTTACTGAGTCTTTATTCTGAAAGTTTTATTTTAAAAGAACTTTAAAAAACACAGCATATTGGGGCCAGATAGATAGTAGAGTGAGTCAAGGATACACTTTGCTTATTGTCAGATCAGGTTCAATCCCTGGCATCCCATATGGTCCTTTGAATCCCTTCAGGAACTATCTTTAAGCATAAAGCAAGAAATAAGCACAAAGTACAACAATTTTATTTGGTATTTAAACTAGCATTTTGTGTAAAGTATATTGTATTTTATATATATTTCATTTATAAGCTCATTTTATTTAAAGGTACATTTTAAAGCTCATTTATTTTTGTGTTATTTTTATAACCTTAGCATGCTTACCAGAGTTTAATTTGTCTTCTATTTTGACTATGAAAGACATATATATATATATATATATATATATATATATATAACTCCATGCATTAAAGAACAAATAAAAGTCTTAAGAATGCAAACATGGGGTCAGAAAGATAATGCGCTTGGTGAAGCACTTGCTAAGCACATAGCCAACCCAGATTTCATCCTGCGCACCTCATATGGTTCCCCAAATCCACTAGAAGTCATCCCTGAGCATAGAGCCAGGAGTAAGCCCTGAGCATAGCTGAATGTGACCCCCGCCCACCCACCCTCCCAAAAAAGGGAAAAGGAACCAAGAAAAGAAACAAAAATAACTGTAAAAGATTGCAAACATGAAATATTTGCAATCAAGATAGTTAACATGAACATAATCCAGAGGCCAAGAAGATGGTATAGTGGGTATAGTGCTTGTGTTGAATGCAAGAAAATCTGGGTTCAATCCCTAGCACCATATATGCTCCCAACAGCCTTGCCAGGACTGATTGCTGAGCACAGTGTCAAGAGTAAACCCTGAGCACTATCAGGTGTGTCCACAAAAACAAAAACCAAAGCAAAACATAATCTAAAATATGCCTTCAGACTTCATGTCATTCGGCCTTCTATCTCATTTTCAAAAGCATTCACATCTCTAATTTTCCTCCACTAATAATAACTGTATTTTGGAGCTATTTACTAGCTGGAAAACTTCTCTGATCCAGCAAAATATATTTTGGATTCTAATGCTGTTGCTTGTATTTGTGTTTTTCTTGATTGGGGACTTAAAATGAAATTTTTCCCCTTTGCTGGAAAGGTTTCCTCTGCTCTAACACTATAGAAAGCTAATTAATGGGATAGAATCAGAAAAATAGCAGTCTGTTTGCTGCAAAAGGAGTTCAGGCAATAAACAGGAAACCACCCAGGAAATTTTACCTACCGAGTCTACCCACTTCATGTTAATAGGTTACTAGGAGAAAGAGCATGAAAGAGATAAGTAGCCTAACTGGCATCAATGAGAGTATCCTCTTGGATGAGAGATTCAAATCACTTCTGCTCCTTATATCTTCATATTCACAGATTTCTCTCTAAACTAAATTTTAAATTACAACTTTCAAGTTATGAATTATCCATCAGTAAGTGAGAATATTCGAACCAACCTCCTTTAGCTAACTGAATATTATAGATATGAATTGGATGCCTTCTTATCGTCATTAATAAATATGCATGTATTCTTCTGATCATGTAACTTAATGAAGACCAAGCTCAGGACCAATCTTTCAGAAAATGGAAGGCCACTTCTCCAGCTCAAGGTTCAACTGAGACTCTGAATAATCTCCTGAATAAACTTTTTTTTATTAAACTTGAAATTCTCTTTATTTTGCTGATGATTTCAGAGTTGACACTCTAAAGTACAGTTTATTCATTCTCAAGTTTGTGAACACCCTACTAGATGAGTCTGAAAATTTACATAAAATTTACATAAAATTTTATTTATGTATAGAAATTAATAGATTCTATCTCAACACAGTTATAAAATTACTCCTACAAACAGTGTTTAAGATTTTAGTTACTTTTATACTTGCTGGCATTTGGTTTTTTCTGTCTTTAAAGAAGTTTCCAGCAGCTAAAATGTTTTTAAGTTGCTCCAATGGTTTTCAGCTCAGAAACAAACTTCACTTTTATTTTCATTTCTTCCAAAGGATGCTGACTCAGCTTGCCCTCAAACTAACAGGCGTTTAAAAAAACAACAACAAAAAAGGCTTACCAGGTTTTCTCCACCCCAGAGATGCTCAGGTCTTGAACATATCTTTCATTTAATACAACTTTTTTGTTCTACTTAAAATTAATAAGTAAATAAATAAAAATCTTATGTAGGGTTATTCACTTCTATTTTCCAAGTTTAGGTTCACTCTAGAATCTGCTAGCTTTTGATCCTGTCCTAGTTGCTTTAAGATTCACTTGTATTCTGAAAATTTAGTCATCTTTACTGAGGTTTGCAAGCAGTAGAAATTATCCATCCATACTGGAAGTTAAATAAATCATCTTAGAACACTATTCTGATAACAACCTAATTATCTGATTTTCATCTTTTAAGAATATTCCCACATATCATTGACATTAATCGCAGATAAAATATACTAATGCATTTATGTCATTCCTCTGTGAAAAGTGTCTTGAATGGACTCTTTTCTCATAGAAAACTAATTCCAAGTACGGGTCTTTATTTTTTCACTACGCACATCTATATAGATATAGATATATCAGGTAAGAGCAAAACGCTACCCTAAAATGTTTTTTTTAATGTGCAACACCCCAGACACAAGGACAGAGACATTTATTTAAAATTTGACCCTAAAATATAATCCCTAGAATGTTTGGATTTGAATTCAAATTTTATTATTCATTAACTACCTGATCTTTGACAGTAACTATTAATAATGTGAATGTTAGTCATAACGATACAGCAATAAATATCATAAATACTCATTATTGTCAAAGAGCAAGCAAAGGAAATCATCTTGCATTCCTCTCAGTTCTTGAGGTTTTACACAAATAATGTATTAATCATCAGGCAAATAGATGAGTAAATGAGAGTTTATTAATAATGTGCATACATCCTGTTCGTATGAGCCAACAGAAGGATCATATCATCATGGAAATGCCCTTTCAATAAAGGTTCACAGATTTAACTCCTGTCTTTACCCAAAAGATGTGGGAAAGTAGATCTTCCCTGGCATAGTTGAGGAGAAACTATTACAAAGAGAGGTTTACATGTAAATATCTTTTTCATAGACTTTCTCCACTCAACCTTCAGGATTCCTCCCGTTAAATTCATAACTTAAAATAATTCAAGGTAATAGATGTTTATTCTCCTATACAATGCTAGAAAAATCTCATGACTAGAAGTTGCTGTTGATTAATAATCACCCAATTTGAGTTGGCAATAAGCATGTTCTTTAATAATGAAATTTTTAGCTTACTGTTTCCCTATCAGTTCTTTGGAGCTGGCAAATTTTCTCATCTCTTTTTTCCATAGATTGTTCTCCACACTTTATTTTTATTTTATTATTTTATTTTTTAATGGGGTAGGTGCATACTTGCCAGTGCTTAGGGCTTACTCCTGGCTCTGAGCTCAGGGATCACTTCTGGTGGGGCTCAGGAAACCACATTGGATGCCAGAGGTCAAACCCAGGTCGGCCTCCTGATTGACTACGTGCAATGCAAGTGCCCTACGCATTGTACTGTTGTTCTGACTCCCATACTTTAAGTTCTACCGCTTGAGGGCCATATTTGTGATTTAGTAGGCACTAGAATTCAGTGATGATTTATCCAGAGACTGGGAAAGTCAGCAGCTACATCTCACCCTCTTCCTGGAAAACCTTCTGCTTCAATAACCAAAAACAAGTTTCCTATATTTCCTAGATGGAACTTGGACTCATAATTGGCATGCCAGCTTCTGCAGCTGCCACCTGAGAAACTGGCCCCCAGATCAGTGTTCTGGCTCTCTTACATGATGGAGTTTGCATTGCAAGTCCAGTGGATCTATCGAAAAGAAACACTTTTTATATCCTTTAGGATACTATATAGCTTCATCATTAACTGTAATCTGAGAGGCCCAGCTCAGCAGTAAAAGCCAAAAATAAATAAATAAAAGTTTCTTTCTTGTTTCTTCTTGAAAGGTGTTTATCTATATACTTTCAAAAATTCAGACTGTGAATTTAACTTCTAATCAGCATGCAGGTAGGTCCTATTAGTCTCCCGCTTTGAGTACTGACGATTTGGGAACTGACTCTAAACTATAGAGAGGCACCAATAACAATGAAGCCAACAGGGATCATCTCAAAGAGGAAACAGTGCTGGGTTTGAATCAATTTGCCATTGTGCCAAAGCTCTTATCTATTGTGCAGCAACAAACATCATCTAATTCGCAGATTGCCAAGGAAAAAGATGATCTAACAGAGTGTGTTCCAAATCAAATAAGATACAATGTCTGGAAAACAGATATCAATGAAACAAAGATGTTATTTGCTTGCTAGCGTTGAAAGATTCTCATTGAAGTCAGAAAACTGGGTATGACTAATGTGATCATTTCAACAAAAAGATTAAAAATATTTTTTAAAATACCAATAGAAGTCAGAAAGAGAAATACAATCATGAAAAGAACTCCCTGCTATTATTATTTTGCTTCTAGTTCTTCTTTTATATTTGCTAATAGATGTTTAATATAGATATTATGTTGGATATAAATAATAATTTGCAAATATAGCATCCTTTCGATAAATGAAACCCTGACATGATACAATCTGAGCATTCCTTAAAAGATTTAGGGAAGAAGATACACTCTATATGTATATACGCAGATACACACTCATATATGTAATTGGATATGATTCAGTCTTTAAAAAGAAGAAATTATCTTGTCAATTTTTACAATATGTTGAACCTGAAGGGAATTATGCTCAGTAAAATTAGTCAGAGAAAGATAAATACATGATGGCATCATTTATATTTGTAGCTTTAAACGCATTCAAATTCATGGAATCCGAGCTCAGGAGTTGGAACACACAAATAAATTGTAGGAAAATGGTCCAAGCTATCAGTTATAAGATTAATATACTTAATTATCTAATGTATGTCATGTCAACTATAGCTGAAAGCACTGTATGGTACAGTGAATTTTACTGTCACTGTCACTGTCCTCCTGTTGTTCATCAATTTTCTCAAGCGGGCACCAGTAACGTCTCCATTGTGAGACTTGTTGTTATTGTTTTTGGCATATCAAATATGTCATGGGCAGCTTTCCAGGCTTTCTGAGAGGGGCAGAGGAATCAAACCTAGGTTGGCTGCATGCAAAGGCAAACATCCTACCCGCTATGCTATCGCTCTGCCCAGTGAATTTTACTAAGAGAGTAAAACTTAAATGTTTTCATTCATAAAACCTGCTATATATGTGAGTTTATGGCTACATTAATTAATTTGATATGGGGAATACTTTCATTTATATTGTTTATCACAGTTTATATTTGTAGGAAACAAAAACCTGTCACTTGGAAAATATGTTTCTTTGGTATGGGAGTTATTTCATAATACACTTCAAATGTTTAGAAGAGATTAACTTTTTCTAGTGAACATAGATAAGTTTAAATAAAAATCTCCCATTGTTTTCTTCACTAAGCCTTTAAACTTAGTATCAGTGGAGAAGTCAATAAGGTAAGTCTTCATAAGGTTCTATCCAATAGTAGCACTGTAGCACTGACTGTCCTCCCCTTGTTCATCAATTTGCTCCAGCGGGCACCAGTAAAGTCTCTTCATTGTGAGACTTGTTGTTACTGTTGTTGGCATATCAGATATGCCACAAGGAGCTTGCCAGTCTCTGCCGTGCAGGCGGGATACTCTTGGTAACTTGCCGGGCTCTCTAAGAGGGATGGAGGAATCGAACCCTGGTCAATCATGTGCAAGGCAAACGCCATAACCCACTGTGCTATCCAATAGAGGATCTACTATTCTGTTTGTGCCTTTCCTAGTAACCTATCATTCCTGCTGTCCCAAAGTTTTTTGTTTTGAGATGAAACTACTTGAGAAGATTATACATTTTTGATAAGTTATTCACTTTTATCAGATTTTCCCAAGTATACAGAATCCTCCAAATTCCAGTAGGCGGGGGTCACACCCACCACCTGGCCCCCTGGCGCCGTGTAATCCCATCAGCGGCCAAGACTCAGAGACTATAAAATCCAGATCCCGAACGAGAAGAGTGCAATCTCTGCCCCCGCGCTTGGGTGTTCCTTCCCGGAGTCCCTTGGAGGAGAGCGGGTTGAGCTTTCCTCCCCACCCCGACCAGGGCTACGGCAGCCGAAGACCTCCAGGACCAGCCACCACCATGCTGAGACCACTCTCCGCACACGTGAAGGTACTGGCAGAGGGACAAAGCCACGCGGGTTCCGGGGCCGAGACCTCCAAGCCTACTCGATTTGGAGTCGAGCATCTTCCACCCAGATCCTCCAAATTCCAGTAGGCGGGGGTCACACCCACCACCTGGCCCCCTGGCACCATGTAATCCCATCAGCGGCCAAGACTCAGAGACTATAAAATCCAGATCCCGAAACCGCGCAGCCGCATTCGCGGCCGCGCGACATCTTATTATCTCATTCCTACTTTGGACAAACTTGCAGGCTATCGAATGTAGCCTGCCCACAGGGCAGAGTCTGGCAAACTCCCCGTGGCCTACCAAATATGCCAAATACCAGTAACAATGATGGGTCTCATTCTCCTAAAGAGCCGTGAATATAATCTCAGGGCTAGGATGAACGAGACGTTACTGGGGCCTGCTCGAGGCAATCGACGATTAACAGGATGATGAAATGAAATGAAATGAACTTGATTTTGCTTTTGTCCTCTTAGCAATCTGCCTGGTGTCAATTTGATTACTTTTCATCCTAGAAGAATTAAAAGAGAAAGGTATATTACTCCAGCTCTCACAACTGTAAATATCTTGCAATTATATTTGTAATTATACCTGAGAAAAGAAAGAAATTACATAACAGCAAGGGTCAAATGCCTAATAATAATCTCAAATGAGCACTTATGATGTTTCCGTAGAAGAATTAATCAACAAATTAATTTCTAACATGCAGAAATTTCCTAACCACATTTTGTATTAACCCCATGACCAAATTGTTGAAAGTTAAGTTTCAAAATATAAATTTAATCTCTAAATAAAAGGTAATTTTTCCAACAATGTGAATTTTGATAAGTTATTATTTACTTAGTATAGTTCAATTTATCTTTCTGATCTTTCATATTCAAATGAAATAAAATCACTGTTTGTAATAGCTAGTCTTTTTCATTTCCCCCCAAAACCTTACCAACTGAAGCTTGTGATATGGAAAAAAATGTTTTCTTTACTTAAAGTCTAAAACATAAGAGAGAAGATTTTGAAATTTAACATTGAATAAGCAATTACATTTTACTGCATGTTAAGAAGCTATAAGTAAGAATACAACCATATTTAAGACATAAATGAGAATAGAGAGTTTATACATAAAATGTTCTATAATTCTGAAAGTAGAACTTGTCTAACTTCCTTTTATTTATTACTTTTCCCCTAACAGCCAAGTTACTATAAAGAGAAGTTGGAGTTTAGTAAAATCAAAGAAATTTTAGTAAAATTAGACATTAACTTGCCTTTTATGCAAAAAACAGCTACTTAATATAAACTTTTGATTCTTTTTTACTTGATGTACTTAATCAAAGGAGTAGGTAAAACAAGTGATATTTATTGCTCCTCTCTTTCACCAATGAACGAAGTAGTTCAAAGCACTTAACCAATCTGATTATAGAAAAACCTAAATGATAAAAATTATGCACTATGTGTCTGGGAGATGGTACAATGCTTAAAAGAACATGACTAATATACGCCTAACCTGGTTTGATTCTGGCACCACACAGTTCACTGAGCATTGCTGGGTGCAATCCTGAAAGTCACTGAGCAGTACCTGGGTGGCACAGGTGACCTCTGGTACTGCAAAACGCGAGCAGCAGCTCGTCCTTGGTCACTAGACTTGAACTTCTCTCCTGGTTGGCCAAGGACCCAATCAATCAATTAATATGTATTATGAAGTTATAAGATTCACTTTTTATCTCATATAATGATCAAACTGAAATTCTTTCATTTCCTTAAGAGAATTAAGATAAATCTGGCTTTATTTTGTTCCAGGTATAATTTACTATAGGTTTTCATTCCATGGTTATTATTGAGTTTGTTACAGAGAAGTTTTTCCTTGGGACTTAGATTGATATATCTGGAGATTTATTCTTCTGTGGAGTATGGTTGAGTAAGTTCACAAGTAAGTACTGCCATTCATCTATTTCTGTTTACAAAATATCTGTGTTCATCAGAGCTTAACTTAAAACATCTAAAAATGCCAGAAAATAAGTAGTCATTTTTATGAACGTATATCCAAGAAGTTTCCTGGTATATCAAGTTTTAAAACTATATAGTTTGAAGAAAAATATTCATTTTTCAATATGTATGCTTATTTATATTGAGTTTTACATTTTAATGTCTGTATTCTAATATTAGATTGCTTGATTTTATATTTTTTTATATTTTTGCTGGACTAGAGCTGTTACTGACTGGATTCCACGGGATGTTAAAAGACCGCGTGGCCGCCCACCTACCGGATGGTCAGACTTCTTCGTCAAGATCATGAACGATCGGTTTGAGGCCCTTCATGTTCCCGGAGCAAACAGATGCCATTGGGCTACACTAGCACGCGACAGGGACAAATGGAGACGTTACTGGTGCTCACTAGAGCAAATCGACGACTAACGGGAAGTTAAGTGATTAAGTGATTTTATATATGAAGTTATTAAAGCAATTCTATATTGTGGATCAGCAATCATTCACTAAGAATAGTTATAAGGAGTGATAGTACAGCCTTGCATGCTGTCAATCTGGGTTTGATCCCCAGCATATCATATAGTCCTCTGGGAAAACCAGGAGTGATTCTTGAGTGCAGAGCCAGGAGTAAATCCTGAGCATTGTCAGGTGTGGCCCAAACCACCCACTCCCAAAAAGATAAGAATTATTCTGGGCTGGAAAGATAGTATAGGCAGTAAGGTTCTTGCCTTGCTTGTGCCCCATCTGGGTTTGATCTCCAGACTCCCATGTGGTCCCTAAAGCCATACAGGAGTGATCCCTTGGGTTAGATTTGGGAGTAAGCCCTAAGCACTGCCAGGATGCCCAAGAGCAACAACAATAAAAAAATCAAAAGCAGAACAAACAGATAATCACTAGGCACTTCTTTTTATTTCTAAGAAACTTATAAAAGAACTAAATTTCCTTCCATTTGAGTATTTAGTTTACTAAAAAAGTCATCACTCCATAGCTCTTGTGTAGCTATTGAACAAAAATAAATCTGGTTAAAGTATCCCCTAAAAATAGTATGGGCTCAATAGAAAATCACCATATATTCTGGACTGTGATCTGAATGCTATGACTAGAAATAATAGACATTATATCTAAAAAAACAGTGATGATAATAAACACTGGAAATTATTAAGTGATTATTCTATAGGATATTGTAAGAAGATAGCTATATATAGGGAATCATTTTTTCTAATATGCCCTTAAATTCTGTTTGATAGTATATTACTGATAATTTTAAAACAAATATTCATAAGAAATGCTATCTGTTGTTTTCTTGTGTTATCTTTGGTAACAGAATAGTGACAGTTTCATAGAGTGAATTAAGATATTCTCCTTAATCTAATTTTTGCTAGAAATTGAGAATTGCTATAACTGTTTCTAAAAATTTGGTAGAATTGAAAAACAATTCATTTATCTTTGGGATTGTTGGTTCAATATATTTACTTGTTATAGTTATGTTCATATTTTTACTGTTTTTTCACTTTTAAATATTTTTCCATTTTCATTTTAGATGCCTTGATTTACTAAACTGCTAATGATAATGTTTCATGCATATAAAATTCCAACAGTAATACTCTCCATCAGAATGTACCCTTCCCTCTACTATAGTTTTAGTATAAAACCACACACAGCATTCCCACCATGATAATCTCAGTTCTGTAGACTAGTTATCAGGGTCTGTTGCCTTTAGAATTTATTATTCCTTTATTACATTTCGTTATATATCACATATGAGAAAGATCATTCTGTCGCTGTCCTCTATTAGGTTTTCTACCTAAATCAGTTTTGGTAATTTGTGTCTTTAAGGATCATGTCAATTTTATTTGGGTTATCTCATTTGTTGGCATGTAATATTTATAGAATTTTTATATGGATGTATATGTATTTCTCTGGAGCGAAAGCACAGCGGTAGGGCGTTCGCCTTACAAGCAGCCAACATGGCCGACCCGAGTTCGATTCCTCCGCCCCTCTCGTAGAGCCCGGCAAGCTACCGAGAGTATTCGATATGCCAGACACAGTAACAACAAAAGTCTCCAATGGAGACGTTACTGGGCCCGCTCGAGCAAATCAACGATCAACGGGAGGGCCTTAGGGCCTTATGTATTTCTCTAGGTATTAAGTTAGAAAAACAAATATTTTGAAGAGTACAACTGAGTAGACCATTTATCAATTCTTTTTTTTGGGGGGGTCACACCCGGCGATGCACAGGGGTTACTCCTGCTCATGCACTCAGGAATTACTCCTGGTGGTGCTCAGGGGACCATATAGGATGCTGGGAAACAAACCCGGGTTGGCCGCGTACAAGGCAAACGCCTACCCACTGTGCTATCACTCCAGCCCCTATCAATGTTTTTTTTTTTTGATGAATTGATAAAATGGAAATCTACCAGCTATGCACTGTACAAATGCTCTAGTTAATTTAAGGAGGGAAATATGGAAAGGTCAGGCATGAAGTAATACTTTGGCTATTTTGGTTTAATTAAAGAACATCACTTGACACCTTTTTAAAAGGAAATGGAAAGCAATTTCTGTTAGTGATGATTTATTACTTTAGTCTTTACATAAGGAAAATTTTAAATTCTTCATTTTATGGATGGAGAATCTGCCACTGTAGGGCTAGAGTAATTCTGCAGTGTTGTAAACTCTTGTGATTTTAATTGTATAGATTAGCAGGAAATGATCTAATATTACTGAAAATTGGTTGTTGATTGACTTGGCTCTCTCTTGATAAGGAGACATAAATATCAAATTTTGAGAAGTAGAGAAAATTAGCACCATTTTATTGTTCTCTTGTCACTTTTTTTTGTGGTGGCAGGAATCAAATACAGGGCTTTAAATATGTGAGGATGTGCCCTGTCATTGAACAGAATTTCTAGCTCTCTCTCTCACAATATTTATGTCATTGACATGTGTAGAATTTATAGACACTTTCACTTTCACTTCCCAAACATTGGGAAACTTCACTTTTGGTTAATTTTAAGTTGCATCATTTTAAAAAGGAGTTTCTATAAACCAAGTTGGTGATACAACAACCCATCTCATATGCTAATACCCTGAAGCTTTAACAGGAATTTATCATATTGCACTAATTTTTCTATTACAATTAGCTTCCATGCCCAAATCTACACTGGATAAGAAACAGGTTAGTAAAAGTAGAAGTAAAAGACAGAGGGACTTTTCGAGTAGATCCTCTAGTAGATGTCCTATCATGTACATTGGTTATATATAAAATACAAAGCCATATATAACTAGGCAGTATGATTTGGTTATCCAATAATTCTAATTGAAGTAATTTGCTTCAAGAGATAAAGTGCCAAAAGGGCAGTAATCTCACCAATAATTTAAGTTCTAGCTCAAAGTTCATGGTGTTTCAATTGATGATTATGAGAGCATATGTTTTTCAAGAGTACTTGGCATCAGAATAAAATCTCTTAAAAATTGAGATAGAATTAAATCAAAGGGCTGGAGCGATAGCACAGCGGTAGGGCGTTTGCCTTGCACACAGCCAACACGGCCAACTTGATTTCGATTCCTCCTCCCCTCTTGGAGAGCCCGGCAAACTACTGAGAGTATCTCACCCGCATGGCAGAGCCTGGCAAGCTATCCGTGACGTACTCAATATGCCAAACACAGTAACAACAAGTCTCATGATGGAGACGTTACTGGGCCCGCTCGAGCAAATCAATGAACAATGGGAGGACCGTGACCGTGACCGTGATTATAAAGATTATGTAAGTATAGGAAGAAATAAAAGTAAGTAGAGGGGCTGGAGTGATAGCACAGCAGGTAGAACGTTTGCCTTGTATGCGGCCAATCTGGGTTTGATTCCGAGAATCTCATATGGTCCCCCAAGCACAGTCAGGAGTAACTCCTGAGTGCAAACCAGGAGTAACCCCTGTTCATCGTGGGTGACCCCCCCAAAAAAAGCAAAAACAAAAGTAATATAGAACAATCATGTTTTTTATCATAAGCAATATAAAGATCCATCAAGTGATGACAATATCCATTTTAAAGGTTTTTCAAGTAAGTAATATTTAAGTTGTTACATTTGGTGTTTTTTTTGAGAGGGCGTAGATAAGAGAGTGGTTAATAAGTGATGTAAGAGTGTGGAAACTGTTTGAAAATATAAGAATGTGAAGTGTACAATTCAAATTATTGAGAAACTTGTGCATTTCACCTGTCTCAAATGTAAATTGGAGTGTTGATTTGAAAGAGTGTAGGTGGAGATTCCTGTGTGATAGGACGTCTGCAGTCCTAAATATGCCTCTAAAGCTGCTGGACCTTGCTGAGGCTTAGAGCTCAAAACGATCAGACTAGCACCATTGTTATAGTGTAAATTAGTGAATGTTGAATAAATAATTGCTGCCAAATAGGGAAGTCATGTTTGTCTTATGAACTAGAGTGGAGAATGGTGAATTGAAACAAGATGGGGTGGATGGCAGGGGGTATTAATGTTAATAGGATCAATATTTAACTCAGTTCTTGAATGATTAAAAAATGAAAGGTATAAAAAACGGACAGAATACAAATATATATATTAAACTTCTGTGCCTCGCAAATATAAAGGACATATTATTTTTATTTTTATAAAATATTTTAGTTCTATTAGCACTTCCCATAACTCAACAATAGGTTCAGTGTCCTTCAGTTTCCTCTAGTGTGATTATAAACAGAATTTTCAAGCTTGCATTTTCTCTTTTCACATAGCTTACTCTTACAAGGACATAAAACATGAGCATATTCTGTAATGTAAATGAGAATTTCTCAAAATCTGATCCACAAAATACTTTTTTATTTAAAGGTCTCATGAAAATATATATTTACCTTTACTGGTTGTATCACCTTTACTGTGATTAATATATATATATATATATATATATATATATATATATATATATACTTTTACTGGGGCAGGAGAGAGTGCAGTGGATAGGGTGCTTGCCTTGCAAGAACAGAACCAAACAGAACCAAGTTCAACCCCCAGCACCCCACAAGCTCCTCCCATATGCCAGGAGTGATTTTGAATGCACTAATGGGTGTGACCCCCAAACAAACTTTAGAATAGTTTTTTTTTTAACCAAAATAATACTTTGGTAGGAATCTTTGTAGAGGGTAATACAGAGCCACAGGACACCACATTTGGTAGCTAATGCATATCTATTCAAACAATTATAATGCTACTTGCTTCTTGAATAAGGATTTAATTAAAAATAAAAGAATACTTAAATAGAACGTATTTTTACTATCATGGAGGATTTCAACTGGGAAAAGAAGGAGGAGCTGATGGTAGCAAAGTGCAATGCTTGAAGCCCTATCAGCAACACTGCTGTATACAACGGTGCCAAAGGTTATAAAATAGAGCCTCTTCTAGAGGCAGGCTGGTGAGTGGGAGGGAAATGGGGGTCCCTGGTGGAGGGAAGTGAATACTGGGATTGGTGTTGAAACATTGTAAGTCTGAAACCCAATCATGGATAACGTTGTAATTCACTGTCACTGTCACTGTCCTCCTGTTGTTCATCGATTTGCTCAAGTGGGCCCAGTAACATCTCCATTGTGACAATTGTTACTGTGTTTGGCATATTGAATACGTCACGGGTAGCTTGCCAGGCTTTGCCGTACTGGCGAGATACTCTCAGTAACTTGCCGGTCTCTCCGAGAGGGGCAGAGGAATCAAACTCGGGTCAACCATGTTGGCAGCTTGCAAGGCAAATGCCCTGCCTGCTGTGTTATCACTCCAGCCCACGTTGTAATTCATAGCAACTAAATAAAATAAAGAATAAAATAAAAATTGTTGAAAAGTATTTTACATCTCAACATTTATTTATGCCCCTCTGTTCAGTCGTTGTCATTTCCTTGGTATTTGTTCTGCTTTACACATCCACCTTTTCACAATACCTTAAGTTCAGTTTTCCATAGGCATTATATCTGTCACTCAGAGCACAGCAGAATTTCTTCCAGGACTTTGTACTTTTATAACCACTTTCATCCATGGATCTCATAAAACCTGGCAAACATGATCTCATTATTCCTCGGGATATTCCTGTGAAGTTGGTGGGTGGCCAGTATTATTATCCCCAATTTTGTAAAGTGTTTTATCCAGTTTACATAAAGTATCACTCTCTCTGTTATCCAGCTTTTATGAGTGAGTAACGTGACCAAGGACATAGAAAACACAATGCAGACCTAGGAAAATAACTTGTGCTAACAAGAAAAGCCCAGGACCTCATTCCTGTAAATGTTGCTTCTGTTTTCTGTTATAACAGACTATTGCTTAATTCCTACATGTCATGCTTACTATCATTTAAAAACTTGCTACAGTCTTCTAAAGGTTATGCTTTATTGCAGTTATTCGTAGGCATGCAACATGCATTAAAAATAAATAGTGTAATAGGTAGATCGTGAATTCTGTTATAAACATCCTAAAATAATTTAGTCATTAAACAGTTCAATTTATTTGAGCTAAACATTAGGAAAAACTGAGTTAATTATTCCTAAAATTAAGCACAGTTTGTCATTTAAGAAGTTAGAAAAAAGCACTTTAATTCAAGATAATGGTTTCTTTTGGATTTACAAAGGGTTATATAGTATTGGCATAGAATTACAGAGAGTTTCAGTAAGTTTAAATGTTTTATGCTTAAACTGAGTGTCATTACAACGTATGTTCTTTTTGTAGTTTTTATAGATTAAATATTTATGATAATATAAAAGGTATGAAAATATAATTATGTAGTTACCAAGGAATGAGGCAGATTATGTGGAAAATAATCAGATTTGGAGATTTCAGAATAATTAGGATAATATTTCAAGGCTTTAGTTAAAATATCTACATTACAGAGAAGGTCGGAATCACACAAGAAATGAAAACTGAAATAGAGATTTCTATTTGGACGTTGTTGACACATCAATATTTACTGATGCTAAAGAAGTATATAGTATAGTTGAGAGTTTGATTTCTAGGTGAGTGAGAAGAAGAAAGTGCCTACAATTTTGGTAAGATAAAGTAGCTTTAAAGAGAAGATGAGTAAAGAAAAGGGTATAATAGGTTATCAGATCAGAATACAATGTGCCCCAGGTCTGTCCTGTTCCTGTTCTTCTCAGGGGCATAGATGTTCTCTTTAGCTTTGAAGTGTTATGAGATATTGTTGGCTGACATGCTTCAGTCAGTCTTTAAAGAAGTTTAGTTATAAAGGGGAAAAGAAAGATAAAGATAAGAGATAGGACAATTGCTGGAGGGGGTGAAGATGTGTTTCTCTTTTTGGAAACAGATTGGAGAAGTGTGGACATGTGTAAATAGCCAAGCAAGAACAGTCCGAACAGATGAATAGATGGAAGACATTAGAATGCAATAGTGAAACAGCTCTTTGCAATGCTACAATATAGAAGCAAACACAACTCCCTTTGACACAAACAAAAAGATGGAATCATGAAGAAGACGTTAGTATCCCTAATTAGTATAATAAACATTATATTCTGATCATTCATACTTGATCTATACCAGGCACTGTTCTTACTACATCATATGTGTTAAGTCATTTGCATCTGACAACTCTGAATTAAGACTATTATTTTCCAATCAATTAAAATGAAGAAAAAATAAGAAAAAAGATAAGTAACTTCTGTGACATTTGAACCCAGGACTTCTGCTTTCAAATCCTACTCTCTAGGGGGCTGGAGAAATAGCAGAACAGGTAGGACATTTGTTCTTGACATACTTGACCCATGTTCAATCACCAACGTCCCATGTGGTCCGCTGAGTCCACCGGGAGTAATCTCTGAGTACAGAGCCAGGAGAAAGGCCTGAGTATTGCCAGGTGTGGCTCCAAAACAAACATGAAAAAACAATTCTGCTCTCTAAATTATTATGCTCTGCTGTCACCTAACGTTTAGATCTTAGGCAGAAGAGATAGAGATACAAAAGGAAATATAAATTTCAGTCAGAGTTAAGACTTGGAATCCAACTGACCAACATAACATCTTAAAGACTTTATTTTCTTACTGGATTCAAAGCTGAATCAGCCATGCACTTCTGACACCAACTGTTAATTTATGCGAAGGTGTTTAGCTTAATACTAATTTATTTCAACATGTGGTAATTCTAAAACTTGCTTAATATAGGGCTGGAGCAATAGCACAGCTCGTAGGGCGTTTTCCTTGTATGCAGCTGACCTGGGTTTGATTCCTCCACCCTTCTTGGAGAGCCCGGCAAGCTACCAAGAGTATCTTGCCGGCACAGCAAAGTGTGGCAAGCTACCCATGATGTATCCGATATGCCAAAAACAGTAACAACAAGTCTCACAATTTGTTGTGAGATGTTACTGGTGCCCGCTCTAGCAAATCAATGAACAATGGGAAGACAGAGCTACAGTGCTTAATATAACTTCATTTTTGTTATTTTTATATCCAAATGTATTCTTTTTTACTATTATGTTTGAGAAAGGTATTGCATCACAGAGGGTAATGACAAGATATCAAGTGAATGAGATCTCTATGATACATTCATTATAACTCAATTATATCTGAAAAAAAAATAACCCAGCACTTTGACTCTTTTTTTTTCTTTTTTGGGTCACACCCGGCGATGCACAAGAGTTACTCCTGGTTCATGCACTCAGGAATCCTCCTGGCAGTGCTCGAGGACCATATGGGATGCTGGGAATCGAACCTGGGTCATCCGTGTGCGAGACAAATGCTCTACACGCTGTGCTATTGCTCCAGCCCCACATTTAACTCTTTAGGTATTTTTTTCCATGACAACAAATAATACTTGAGTTCCCAATATGTACTTGGTACTGTGCTTGGTTTTAGTTCCATAATATTGAAGATACAAAGGTAGTGTCCTCATGAAGTAGCGTTCTGATTTCTGGAGATCTAGATAGCACCAATAAACTTATAATAATTTCTTTTTTAATAGTTTTTTAAATTTATTATTTTTTATTGAACCACCTTGAGACACAGTCACAAACCTTCTCATGCTTTACATTCAGCCTTACAATTATCAAACACCCATCCCTTCACCAGTGCAAACTTTCCACCACCAATGTCACCAATACTCCCCATCCCCATCGTAGTCCTCACCCTGCCTCTATGGCAATTTCTCAGATTCTCTCTCTTTAATTTTGGGCATTATGGCTTTTTCTAATTTTTTTTTTACTGCTATTTATTCAGCTACTGATTAGCTGATTGAATTGGGCATGAATTCCACCTTACTTTTTTTCCCATTTTTTATAATTTTATTTATTGAATCATTGTGAGAGCAGTTACAAAGCTTTCGGGTTTAAGTCTCAGTCATACAATGAAACACCCATACCTTCACCAGTGCCATTCTCCACCACTAAAAATCCTAGTATACCCCCATCCAACACACTACCTCTACCTGTGGGGCAGATGATTTCCAAATTACTCTCTCTCTACTTTGATTTCATTCAATATTTTGACACCAGATTCACCATTATTATTTGAGATTTTACCCCAACACTCAGATCTGCTGAAAAGGCAACAGTAGACAATTTGCTTTCTATTCCTGGTTATGAATAACACATGATGTGGCGTGGTTGCAGTAGTGGTCGCACAATTTTGAAATTCCTAAATTTTAACCATTAAATCTGGAGGGATTTCTGCCAAAACCTGCTGGGTTTCAAGATTTGTTCCTAAGTCTCTTGGATCATGGCCATAAAGCAGCTTGATCAGGAGCCAGAAAGGCCGTTCGTAGGCAGCAACTCAGGGTCTGGTTGGGGTGAGGAAGAAAGGGCCGGCTCCACCCCCATCCTGTGAAGTCCTGCGTGTCTCATCACTGAGGGCCCAAACCTGTTTCTCCAATGGCCTCTGGAGAATGGCGGCCACCGAGCCACCTAGGGGAAGCAGGCGGAGGTACAGCACCCTTTCCCCCCAGGAATGGCCTGGCGACAGTAACCTACTGCGGGGTCTGGATGCATTTCTGCCAAAAGCAGCTGGGTTTTGAGATTTGTTTCTAAGTCTCTGGGATCATAGCCATTAAGCAGCTTGATCAGGAGCCAGAGAGGCCGTTCATGGTTGGTGACTCAGGGTCTTGTTGGGACAGGCAGGAAAGGGCTAATTCCACCGCTATCCTGTGAGGCCCCACCGTGTCTCATCACTTTGGTTGGGCATTATATCTTGCTCTAATTTCCCCCATTACCATTCAAGCCTGCCTTCCAGCGGTAGACTCTAGATCATTTATTTTCCATTGTTTATTTTGCATATCATGAGAGGTCACACAGCCACATAAGCGGCTGTGCACTTCTGAAATTCTAAAATTGTAAATAACTGGGGTCCAGAAACATCTTTGTAGGGAGTTAATTCATTTTGGGATTCACTTGGGAGTTTCTGGACCTAGGCTGCTGGCGTGCCAAAATGGCACCCAGAGGCAGGTTTTGGGTGCGACATCTGGTATCAGGAATGGACAGGAAGACAGGGAGGGACTGCCCAGCTTTGCTGCTGTCATTCAGCTTAGAGACTTAGTCCTGAAACGCACATACCTGGGCCTGCTTGTATAAGCTCATGGTCCCTGGATTCCATCTGGAGTAGGTGAGGAAACTGCACCTGCTCCATCTGGGTTGTCCCAGTGAAATCGGCTTTGTATGGGGCCCGGAGAAATCTCCAGCACTGTGGTGCCCTCTTGAAGTCACTGCTGCTGAGTCTCTGGGCCTGGGCTGCGGTTCCAAACCTATAATAATTTCTATGGTAATGAACATTACAAATAAAAGTTAAGATAATTCTCCATTAGCTGTACAAAGAATTGGATGAATATAGAGATGAAACATAGTTTTACTGGTTTTCTTTCAGCATTGCAAGTTATAGCATTTGCAGAGGGGTCATTTTAAATAAACCCTAAAATGATAGCAAGGAGTATAGCATGTTAGGTGCTTTCCTTGTGTGATTGAGTTTGATCCTCAGTACTTCATATGATCCCCAGAGCTCTGCCACAAGTGATTCCTGAGTACAGCGACTGTATTAGATTCAGATCATGGCCAGGTGTGGTCCAAAACCAATCAGATAAACAAGGAAAACAGGGCAAGAAAACAATAAACAACTTTTTCCTGTTTATAAAACATAGTGACTTGGGTACGCAAACTCAGAAGTTAAGCATATTGTAGTTAGTCTCTGAATTACATGAAGCAATGGTCAATTTTACATAGTCAATGGCTCAAACAACTTTATAAATTAAATCAATTGTTAGACCATTTTTACTGGTATTCACCCAGGGCCTTTCAAATTGCAAAAGAGTCCCTGTCACTGTCACTGTCCTCCCATTGTTCATCCATTTTCTCGAGCGGACCCAGTAACGTCTCCATTGTTACACTCGTTACTGTGTTTGGCATATCAGATACATCACGGGTAGCTTGCCAGGCTTTGCCGTGCAGGCAAGATACTCTTGGTAGCTTGCCAGGCTCTCCGAGAGGGACTGAGGAATTGAACTCAGGTCGGCCATGTTGGCTGTGTGCGAGGCAAATACCCTACCCGCTGTACTATTGCTCCAGCCCAGCAAAAGAGAAATCTCTCCTTTTCCACCAGGATTATCCCTAAATATAGATTTGTAGATTTCACATCCAACTGATGATTATTTTATTTGACATTGAGTCGTGTAAAATTAATATTTTTCTAATCAATGCAATGTAGATAAAACAAAAAGCACTAGCTGTCACACTCTCTTGGACAGCTGTATGATGAGCACTGTTTTGACTACTCTGAATTCTTTATTTTTGAAACATACAATGTTTCCTATGTGGGTTTTCTACTAGTCATAACATTTGTTTGCAATTATGGAGACTTAAGTGATGTGTTCTTTGATTTAGTTTGGTAAGAACCAATGATTATGTGGTAAAAAGTAAGCATTTTGACATGTTCATTTTTATTTTGTGTTTTTGTTAAACTATTTATTAAGACATGCTGCTACTTCTAAACTGTAAACTTGGCAAAGAAGATATCTAGCATCTTGTCTGGCAATAAAAGCAAATCATTATTTTATTTCAATTCATTTTTCAACCGTAAAAGGATAATAAGTCACAAGTCAATAATAAATTAAACATAAAAGCAAAAACTGAAATGCTAGTAAATGACAAGAGATGGCACTTTTCAATATTATACTTGGAATGAATAAATAAAAGTATAGTCAGGCAGGCTTCTTAGTTTCAACTTGAGACAAATTAAATATTTTCCAAGTAAACAAATCATTATAATTCTTGGTTTGCAAAGTTATAGTTGCTATTTCATGCTCCATATTATCATAAATACTGACTAAAATCCAGTAAAATTTTATTAGTAGAAGAACTTGAGGTCACATACATTTTTTTCAATAAAGCTTAATAAAAATCTTTCTGTTATTTATGTTTACACAGATAAAAAATTTAAAAGTGATGCTCAGCCATTTGGTGCAGGGGAAACAGGCTCATAACCTAGGTAAACTGGTGTGAATAGCAGAGTTAGGAGTTTTAATTTTTATTTTAAATATAGTTTTTACTCACAAACATTATTTGTTCAGTTTAGTCTCCATACTAAGAAGGGTGAATTGTTTTGGAAAAACAAAGAGATTTATGATCAAAGGTATAGTTAAGTTTCTTCCCTACTATCTTTGGGTCTCAGCTAAGTCACTGGATCTATGATTTTTTTTAGCAAATCCCACCTTTGTAAATGGTTGTAAATTGGGAAATATTTTTGAAAGATTTGATCACAATTGCAAATGTTTAAAATGCATAATTTAATTTTAAAATTACCAATAAATAATTATGTGTTAGAATTAAAATCTTAGACTTTTTCCTGACTAGAATTTTTTATAAAATATATATTTATATGACTTCTGAGCTTGGAGAATAAATTAAATAACCAGAATTTCTGAGATAAACAGGAGAGAGAGATGGGGGACATAGAGAAAGAGAGTGCGCGCATAGTTTATGATGCGAATGCATAGGATCTGTCTTTTTAGAATAGCTAGAAACAAACACCAAACTTCAACAGAACACATTAAAATGTCAACGTGTCAAAGAAGAGGTTGCTTAAGAGAATTTAAGGAAAAGGAAGCAGAGAGATAAAATAGGAGACCATAGGAGGAAATCACTACTAAGATCAAGTTCACTATTAGTAATCCACACACTAATTTCTAGGTACTAGAAATTGACACTGTGGGACACACATTATAAGGCATGAAAGAGTATCGGGTGAGCCCAGGAATAAGTCTTGGTTTAGAATGCCTCCTTTGCAAAATCAAGAATTGATTTCCCTCGTCACATCATATAGTGAGTGTCATCCTGGCAGCTGTGCTGTATGTGATTCTTAGCACCTCAAGCAATTTCTTACTGGACAGGTATATGTGAGGATCAGAGCTAAAGGGTTCAGACCCTAGTGAACACCACTAAAAGATACGTGGGCACCATGGTCAGAAATGTGACTATTTAGGGACCACATATGTCGACACTGGAGAAATCCCCAACAAGAACCCAAATATCCAACATCGCCATGTGAGCACCCAGACAGCGGGAGCTTAGCTCCAAGTCACTGAAAAAACAACAAAGAAAAATGTGAGAGTGGGGGTGTGAAGCATTTGAGATAATAGTGAGACTCGTAGAACCATATTGCTACAAGGGAAAATAAATCACATAGACATTATGTTATCCCATATTTAGTGGTAGTGTAAGAGTAAGAAACTTATAGCAGTGAAAACTTTTTTTAAAATTACAGGAGTGAAGGGTGGGAGTTTGGGCCACACCTGGGACTTTAGGGTTATCCCTCCTTTTGCATTTAAGAGTGATCTTCCTGGTTGCAGGAAGAAAGGAACTCTCCTTCACTGCTGGTGGGAATGCCAACTGGTTCTGCCTTTTTGTAAAACAGTATGGACATTACTCAAAAAACTAGGAATCGAGCTCCCATTTGACTCATCAATACCACTTCTGGGAATATATCCCAGAGATGAAAAAAAAAAAGTACAGTAGAAATGATATCTGCACTTGTATGTTTGTTGCAGCATTATTTACAATAGCTAGAATCTGGAAAAAACCCGAGTGCCCGAGAAACTTTGGTATATCTACACAATGAAATACTATGAAGCTGTTAGAAAAATGAAGTCATGACATTTGCATATAAGTGGATCAGTGGATCGACAACATGGAGCGTATCATGCTAAGTGAAATGAGTCAGAAAGAGAGGGACAGACATAAAAGAACTACACTCATTTGTGGAATATAAAGCAACACAATAGGAGACTAACACCTAAGGGCAATTAAAATTAGTGTGAGGAGGACTCCCCCACAGCTTGATAGCCATCTCATGCACTGGGGTAAAAGGTAACTAGGATGAAGAGAGGAGTCCTAAATAAATGATGCCTGGATGTGTAAACACAAAAAAGGACGGGCAAGGGGATGCTATCTCTCCCGCCGCCCGCATTTGGTAGTCTCAGGCTGTTTCCCCACTCCAGGGAGGCCGATGGCGATGGTCTGGCGAAGGAAGGAAACGAGGGCCAGGCTGGTTTGTCTTAGCAGCAATTTATTACATGGAAGAGATGTATGTCATGGAGGCCTCAGGAGTCCTCAAGCACGTGCACCTTTGTTCTCTCAGCTTCTGTCCTCAGCCCCATCTTCCCAGGTTCTCTGACACACGTGTCCCCCAGAGAGCCCTGAAATCTCCCTTATATAGATCATAGTACGTCTAAAAGGCGCAATATAGTGATGTCATCAAGAGGAGTTACAGAAAGAACATTGAGGGCAAATCATACATAGTTTCTTTACATCCACCTTGCTTCTTTACATCCACACGCCAGTCATTCTGGCCTCTCCTTTTACAAGCTACTTGGATTTGCATCCCAAAGACCAGCCTGGCTAGAGCTGGGAATCTACTTCCCAAAGATCAGGCCTGGCTAACACCTGAGATCTGCATATCTAAGACCAGCTAGGTTTCTGTGAGAAAAAGGGAAACTGCCTCAATATACTGAAATCATTTACTGAAGGCAGTTTGAAGGGGAGAAAGGTTCAGTCTCATCCAAGCTAGTCAGGACACACAGGAAAACTGTTTCCAGGACAGATTCCTATTTAGCAGATCAACTCACCCTAGAACAGATTTCTCTGGATGTGTTTCTCCTCTCCTTGTCCGACCAACATATAAGCATACATAATATAAATCATTTTGTATGGATACCGTAAGAAATACTTTGAGCTTATAGAATTTTTCTCCTAGGGCCATCTCAATCTCAGACTGCAGTGCTCAGGTCAGATATCTTTCCTATTCCTAGCAGCAGGGTCCTAGTCTCGTCGTTACTTTTGGATCATGATAGCATTTGCCTATGATCAAACTCTTAACCTATAGTTAAGAATCATGGCACCTTGGCCTGGCCCATCACGATGCAAGGGAAGCACATAACTTGCCAGCTTGCCCTGGTTCCATCCAGTCCCAAGTCAGGACCCTTGCCCTTGGGGTGCTAGGAAGTGAGGGCAACTGAGGCTTAAGTTGAGAAAGCAGATGCCCAGGAGTGAATAATATTCAAAGCCAATCAACTCCTAAGTTACAAAGCATAATATTAATTGTCTTCCTGTATTAATACCAAAAGGACATTGCATTAAAGTAAACTATTCAAAAGACATAAGGAGAGGAGAAAGGCAATATTAACTTACAGTACAAGTTCAGTGTCCTAGAAGGATGAGATCTTGCAAATTGGTTGGGGAAGAGAGCATAGATGTGGTTATAGACAAAGTAATGCGAATGACTCGGGAGCACTGTGATGGGTGCAACCTGATAAGCCTAAGCTCCTTGTACTCCAACAGCTGGAGAGATCACTTGGGATAGTAGATGCCTGTTGAAAGTGGACTACAAACCAAACATCATAGCTGCTTGCCACCTGTATTGCAAATCATAACACCCAAAAGGACAGAGAATAAGAGGGAAATAAGGATTATGCCTGCCACAGAGGCAGGAGGTGGGAAGGAGTGGGGGTGGGGGGAGGGATACTGGGAACATAGTGGGTGGAGATTGGGCACTGGTGAAGGGATGAGCACTTGAACATTGTTTAAAACACAGTTGTGTCTTTTAAGACGTCACGCCACTGGCCGAGCAAGTGAAAACAGAGATAGACAAATGGGACTATCTTAAACTAAGAAGCTTCTGCACCTCAAAAGAAACAGTGACCAAAATACAAAGACAGCCTACAGAATAAGTAAGTAAAAGTAAAGTAAAGGCCCTCCCGTTGATCGTCGATTTGCTCGAGCGGGCCCAGTAACGTCTCCATTGGAGACTTTGTTGTTACTGTGTCTGGCATATCGAATACTCTCGGTAGCTTGCCGGGCTCTCCGAGAGGGGCGGAGGAATCGAACTCGGGTCGGCCATGTTGGCTGCGTACAAGGCAGACGCCCTACCCGCTGTGCTATCGCTCCAGCCCGTTTTGGGAAAGAATATTCACCAAATACACATCCGACAAGGGGTTGATTTCAAGGATATACAAGGTACTGGTTAAACTACATGAGAAGAAATCACCCAACCCCATCAAAAATGGGGCGAGGAAATGAATAGAAACTTTCGCAAAGAAGAAATCCGAATGGCAAAAAGGCACATGAGAAAATGCTCTACATCACTAATCATCAGAGAGATGCAGATCAAAACAACAATGAGATATCATTTCACACCACAGAGACTGGCCCACATCCACAAGAACAAAAGCAACAGGTGCTGGCGCGGATGTGGCGAGAAAGGGACCCTCCTTCACTGCTTGTGGGAATGCAGGCTGGTCCAACCCTTTTGGAAAACAGTATGGACGATTCTCAAAAAATTAGAATTCGATCTCCCATTTGACCCAGCTATAGCACTCCTGGGAATATATCCCAGAGAGGCAAAAATGTATAGTCGAAGTGACATCTGCAATTGTTTGTTCATTGCAGCACTCTTTACAATAGCCAAAATCTGGAAAAAACCTGAGTGCCCGAGAACAGATGACTGGTTAAAGAAGCTTTGGTACATTTACACAATGGAGTACTATGTAGCTGTTAGAAAAGATGAAGTTATGAAATTTACATACAAGTGGTACTACATGGAAAGTATCATGTTAAGCGAAATGAGTCAGAAAGAGTGGGATAGACACAGAAAGACTGCATTCATCTGGGGAACATAAAGCAACAAAATGGGAGACTAACACCCAGGAAGGGCTCAGATTAGTACCAGGAATTTAGCTTCATGACTTGAAGGCCAGCCACATGTGCTAGGTGAGAAGGAAGCTCAGATAGAGAAGAGAGCACCAAATAAAGGGTGTTGTGAAGACCCTCCCAGGGTGGGAGAGACATGCTAAAAGTGGTCTATAGACCAAACATGACTGCCACTCAATGCCTCTCTGGCAAAACACAGTACCCAAAAGAAGAGAGAGAGAACAGGGAGGAATGCCCTGCCACAGCGGCAGGGTGGGACGGGGGGGTGGGGGGGAGGAAGGGGGGTGGGAGGGATGCTAGGACCCGTGGTGGGGGAGGATGGGCACTGGTGGAGGGATGGGTACTTGATCATTGTATAACTGAAACCCAAGCACAAAAATTTATAAGTCTATAAGTGTACTTCATGGTGTTTCACTAATAAAAAAAAATGATTAAAAAAATAAATAAATAAAAAAATAAAATAAAAATAACATAAAAAAATAAAAATAAAAGTCTGTAAGTTGGTAAATGTATCTCACAATGATTCATTAAAATAAAAATAAATAAATAGATAAAAATAAAGAAAATTAAATAACATAGTTACTAAGAGAAGTCTCTAGGAATATTTGGAAATTTACATGTAACTTCCTAAAAAATGTAATTAAGGAGCAGGAGCAATAGCTCATTGAGTAGAACATTTGCCTTGTACACAGCTGACCTGAGTTCAATTCCCAGCATCCCAGATGGTCACTTGAGCACTGTCTGGAGTAATTTCTGAGTGCAGAGTCAGGAGTTACCTTTTAGCATCTTGGGTAGGACCACAAAAGAAAAATAATGCAATTAAGTTTAAGGTATTCTATTTTATTCATATTAATAGATAACATCATACTTTCTTAAATGAATAAATTTAATAAACTAAGGAAAAAAGAGTGATCCCTGTCAGTGCTTAAAAGACCATGTGTGTATGTATGTATGTATGTATGTATGTATTTATTTATTTTATTGAATCACCATGAGATACATTACAAAGCTTTTGTGTTTGAGTTTCAGTCATACAATGTTTGAACACCCATCTCTCCACCCGTGCACATTCTCCACCACCAATGTCCCCAGTATACCCTTTTTTTTTTCCTCCATGGCAGACAATTTCCCCCATACTCTCTAAGAGACCATATCTAGTACCAGGAATCAAACCAAATTTGACAGCATACAAAATAACTTCCTTCTCTCTGACTAGCTCCTTCCATGAAAATTGAATTCTTGTAGGAAGAAGAGAAACAATATACACTCATCGCTCAGCAATCAATAGAATTATACTTCATTATACTTGCAGAAGAGGATGTACTTAACCCTAAACCATTGTCAATAAATTCTAAAAGTGGTAAAGCAATGGAATCATATAAATCTGCTCTGGAAACAAAACAAAATAAAATTTAAGTCAAAGTATTTTGGCTGGGCCGGAGGGATAGCACTGTGGGTAGGGCGTTTGCTTTGCACATGACCGACACTGGTTCAATCGGCATCCCATATGATCCCCAGGAGTAATTCCTGAACATGGAGCCAGGAGTAACCCCTGAACATCACTGGGTATGACCACAAAAGCAAAAAGACTAAAATAAATTTTAAAAAGTTATCAAATAGAAGAATAAGGAGGGTGGTCAAAACAGTGTGATACAGATGAAAATACAGACAAATGGACCAGTGAAACGTAACAATCTATAAATAGACTCACATAAATATTATCTATCAATCTTTGACAAAGAATCAATGATGTATGTGTTTTCAAACAAATGATGTTGGAACAACTGCTCAACTGTACATTGATGTTAGATGTAAAAATTAAAGCATGCACAAACCTTATGTTTCTCAAAAAAATTAATAAAAATTTGATCACATACCTAAATATAGAACACAAGACCTTGCATGTTATAGATGATGACCTGAGGATATGATCTCAGATATAGTGAAGATGTTTTATGATGCAACACTGATGACACATATATGAAGGAAAATTTGGATTAGCTGGAATTTGTTAAAATTAATATTTTTGTTTCTTTGAATGGATTGTGTTTGTGTGTGTGTGTGATTTGACTTTGATGCCCTGCACAGTGGTGCTCATAGCTTACTTAAGAATCTGTGCTCAAGTAGCACTTTTGGCAGTTTAGGGGACTTTTTTTGTTGCTGAATATAGAATCCCATCCCATAGAGCTCTGTTCAAGAAAACTGATCTCTCCCCATCCAATCTCTGGCCCTAAAACTTTAATTTCTGAAAAAGTAAGGGTATAGTTCAGCAGTAGAGTATATAGAGTATTTGGATGTGTAGGGCTCTCTCTTCAACCTCAATGTTGAAACAAATACCCACAAACACCAAAATTTTAAGCTTTGTGGGGGAAAGAGTAGGTGAGGATACATCCTTGACAAAGAGCAAGTACTTAGAAATGCCAGTCTTGGAAAAAGTTTATTATCCATACTATATAAGGATTCTAACAGTAAGAAAATTAACAACAATTTAAGAATTTATTTGAAAGTTCTAGTAGAGAAGCACAGCTAATCCCACACCCTCCACTGAAGAGCAGTCCATCTCTATTTGGGGGCTGCTCCAGGAGAGAGAATCATGGAGAGGTAAGAAAGGCCACACCCAACTAGCCAGCCAGATGTGTTCCATCCACCCTGGTGATCAGTGAGGTGACAGATGTCACAGCCAGATCAGCCTTACACTTGAAACAAATAATCCAATTTACGAATGGACCAACAACCTTTCTCCCCCCCCCACTCTACTTAAACCCCCATAATTTACTTGCTATAGAAATGACTTGCTATAGAAATTCAATATATGGACCCAAAACCTAAACAGACACCGCTTCAAATAAGATAGATGGCAAGTAAGAATATCAAGAGATGTCCCATATAATAAGTCATGCTGGTGTTGTAAATTAAAACAAGAACATGACACCATTACTCTTCTGTTAAAATGGTCAGAATCTGGGTCCCTGACAGTGACATTCTGGTTAAATGAACAAGAATAATTCAGTTATTGTTAATAGAAATTTAAAGTGACATAATCACTTCAGGAGACAGCTGGGAATTTCCTGTAGATTTCAATTTACTTTTACAAATTATCCGACAATCAAGCTTCTTGGGTTATACCAAAACGATTATAAAATTACACCCATGCAGAAACCCACACTGGGTGTTTATAGTATATTTTATTATTAACTACTAACTTGAAAGCAACCAAGAATTCCTTTGGTAGGTGAATGGATAAACTGTGGTACACCAAGCTATTGAGTATTTATCCTACTTTGACAAAAATGAACTATTAAGTCATAAAAAGATATGAAGGGAAATCCAGTTACGGAAAGAAAACAATATGAAAAGACTACAATTCTAACTCTACAACATTCTGGGAAAGGGAATACTGCGAGATAGTGAAAAATCAGTGGCTATCAAGAGTTTAAGGGAGTATGTAATGAATAGAAGACCCATAAGGATTTTTCAGGGTAGTAAGCATACTCCACATAGTACCATGATGATGAGTTCATGATTTTGTATTCATGGTATACACAGTACCAACAGTGAAGGGCAAATTATGTCCTTCAAATGATTTCTAAATTTCACTGTAAAACAATTTTGAAAAATCACTCTAGTAAGGAATATTGTTTTTGATAGAGGCTTTTATCTTCTCATTTTTTGCGTGAGAATCTAAAATGCATTAAAATTGTCTTAAAATGAAATTGTATATTTCTGTACTGCACAATTTGGTCTTTTAGTTGTACTCTGTGAAATACTAACCAGAGGACCAGAGTGATAGTACAATGGGTAGGGCATTGGCCTTACATGCAGCCAACCTGGGTTCCATCCCTGGAATCCCATATGGTCCCCAGAGCACTGCCAGGAGTAATAACTGAGTGCAGAGCCAAGGAGTAACCTCTCAGCATTGCTGGCTATGACCTAAAAAGCCAAAAATATAAAATAAAATAGTTACTGTAGTCATGCTATAAACTTAACATATCAGTCATCTCAGATAGTTACCATTTTATTTTTTCTTTTTCATTACCATGATGGCTTATGATCCAGGACAGCCTTCTTTCAACTCATTCTTGCTCCCTTCAATTTATTTTTCCATTATCTAGTGGCAAGACTTAAGATCTATCCTCCTGGGACTCTAAAGATAGCTCAGAGAGCTGGTAACTACTGTATTATTGCCTGTTTTTATGAGCTTTACCATTCTTTATTTTTCAGAGTGAGTTTGACTTTACTTGGAATTAATATTCTTCAGATGGATCCATGCTGATCAAATGGTAGGGTTTCCCTGAGTTAAAGCGAGTAATGTTCATATTTGTATATAGATTATATATGTTCATAAATTACATGGCGCCAGGGGCAGTTGGTGGGTGTAACGCCTACATACTGAAAGATGGGGAATCTGAGTGGAGGAGGCCCAGGCCCAATCTGAGCAGGCTTGGAGATCTATGCCCCGGGTCCCACACACCTGGGTTCCTCTGCCAGTTCCTTCATGTGTGAGGCTCATCCAAACGTGTGGAGAGTGATCTTAAGCATGGCTGTGGCTGGAACCGGAGGTCTTAAGCTTCTGGGGCTCTGCTCGGGGTGGGGAGGTAAACTCAACTCACCCTCCTCCAAGGGGCCCCGGTGAGGACAGCCAGGCGTCATATAAACCCATCAACAGCCAAGACACAGAGACTATAAAACCCTGCTTCTGGAAAAGAACAGTGCAGAGTCTCCTGCCTCTGTACCTATCTGGGTTTTACCTATTATTACTCTGGAGAACCTGGCAGGCTACCAAAAGTATCATGCCCACATGGCAAAGTCTGGAAAACTCCCAGTGGCATATTCAATATGCCAAAAACCAGTAAGAGTGATGGGTCTCATTCTCCTGACCCTGAAAGAGCCTCGAAAGTGGCGCTTTCTAAAATCTCAGTGCTAGGACAAAGGAGACTTTACTGGTGCCTGCTCGAGGAGATCGATGAACAACAGGATGACAGTCATACAGTGATACAGTGATGTTCATAAATACTGTCACTGTCACTGTCCTCCCGTTGTTCATCTATTTGCTCGAGCGGGCCCAGTAACGTCTCCATTGGAGAGTTTGTTGTTACTGTGTTTGGCATATTGAACACATCACGGGTAGCTTGCCAGGCTCTGCCGTGCGGGCAAGATACTCTCGGTAGCTTGCCGGGCTCTCTGAGAGGGGCGGAGGAATCGAACTCGGGTCGGCCATGTTGGCTACGTGCAAGGCAAACGCCCTACCGCTGTGCTATCACTCCAGCCCTTCATAAATACTATAGACCACATTTGGAATCAATACATTCATATATATCATTTGTATTGTTTCAATATCTTGACAATAGTGCTGAGATTTGTTTGGTTTAATGCTGCAATAAACATTGAATTTTTAATTTTTATGTGTTTAGCTCTTGGTATCTTTCAAAATTTGAAGCTATGGGAGCCTGCAGTTTACTTTAATTCAATTTTATCTTTCAGACACCTCTTCTATTTTTATGAGCATAGTAGGGATAGTTTAACCTGAACTCTAATGTATGGCTTCTGGGGACTGTGTATAATGCCCATAAAGATCACTGAAGACAGAAGTTTCGTTGAACTTTAGACAGTTCCAAGACCTATGGTTGCTCTGTGAGTTTTTTAGCGCCCTGTTTTCAGATTATTCATACTTAGACTTGCATATGTTTATATCACTTTAAATAAATAACTATGTCCTCGTCAAGGCCCCTTGGAGGGGGGCGGATTGAGTTTCCCTCTCCACCCCAAGCAGAGCCCCGAGAGCCGAAGAACTCCAGAACCAGCCACAACCATGCTGAGATCACTCTTCACATGCATGAAGGAACACAGGCATGTGGGTCCCGGGGCTGAGATCTCCAAGCCTGCTTGGATCGGGGCTGAGTATCCTCCACCCAGATCCTCCATCTTCCACTTAGGCAGGGGTCACACCCACCAACTGCCCCTGGTGCCAGGTAGTCCCATCAACGGCCAAAACCCAGAGACTATAAAACCTAGCTCCCAGAATAACATCTTATTCTCTCATTCTTACTTTGGACAACCTGGCAGGCAACCTAATGTAACCTGTCCACACGGCAGAGTCTGGCAAACTCCCCATGGCATACCCAGTATGCCAAATATCAGTAACAATGATGGGTCTCATTCTCCTAACCCTGAAAGAGCCTTGAACATAGCACTTTTTAAAATCTCAGGGCTAGGACAAAGGAGACATTACTGGTGCCTGTTCGAGGCAATCAACGAACAACAGGATGATTGTGATCGTGAAATAACTATGCATTTGCCAAAGACTTAACAGTATTACCTAGAATTAAGTTATTGCATATTTCTAGTAACTTGCCAACCAATTTTCATCTGTTTTAGCTTACTAGATAGATTCTATTTATAATGCCCTGTTTGGTTTTCCCTTTTCTACTTACACATCACAAAAGAAAGAAATTAATCCAGAGAGAAAGCTGGAGCAATTGTATAGCTCACCTTGTTGCCTTCTCAAGGATCCCAATTCTACGATGTTTCTGTTCAGGGTTTAAAAATGTATTTCATAAGTCTCCCTAGTTTTTATGTATTTCTTTGTATATTTTTGCCAGAGGAATAACACCCACCATTTCTAGTTTCCAACAGCCCACTATTACCAGAAGCACAATTCCATGAGCCATTAGCTAATCATTACCCTTTCATGTCTAATATTTATCAACTTGAAATAATTTTTAATTATTATAGTTTTCAATTTTTTTCTTCTCTTTGATAAGCTAAACAAAAATCTTGGAGATGTTTACCATATCTGAGGTCCTTTCTGTTTTGGCATTCTATTTAATATTTTTTGCAAGAACTCTATTATCTCTGTTTTTGTGAATTTTAGGAAACAGTTTCATCCAAGCAAACATAACCCTTATACTATGTAAAAAGGACAAAATAGTGGCCATTGACCCAAGGAAAGGCGAAAGGAAGTGGTCAAAGATGTCATTTTTAAAGTAAAATAACCCTGGAATTTTGGTGATGAA
The DNA here is from genome assembly GCF_029834395.1 of Sorex fumeus. Taxonomy (NCBI): domain Eukaryota; kingdom Metazoa; phylum Chordata; class Mammalia; order Eulipotyphla; family Soricidae; genus Sorex; species Sorex fumeus. The sequence goes on from NW_026606059.1 coordinate 66,527,184, forward strand.
TATGATGAGGCTGACACAGTAACACAGTAACACAGTAAGTGTGAAACTACATGCATCAAATTATGTAGTATTGTAGACCAATGGCAAATTACCACAATCTGTTTAAAATCAATTTATCCCTGGTATAGTTTTTCTCCTAATCCCAGAGTTACAGTCAATGTTTTGTTAGTAAGACATAGTAATATTTGTAAAGATGTCTACTAATTAAATTTCTTCTGCCAAAGTGAGTCATATATAGAGTCTATAGTTCATATTAACCATTACCATGTTAGTGTAGTCAAAAGACTAACATTTAATAATATTTTGAGAAGAAAGTCATTTTCCTGAAACTTATGCAGATGAAAAAAATATTGTTATCTTCTTATAATTTGATTAGTAATTAATAATAATAAAATTATATTAAGAAAATATTAAAAAATTACAAAGTTTTGTTTTCTTTCAGTAAAATGTTGTATTGCATGGTTTGATTGATGAAGTGATAATAAATTGCTTTCTCATGCTTTTCAGAAATTGGTAACAATTGGATGATTAGCTGACAACCCTACATTTGAAATGTGCTGATTAGCTTATTTTACCTTAATAATCCTTTGATAGTGACCACCTTATCTTGCCCTTTAATTTTAAAATTAATGAAGTAATCATTTATTGTAGTCTTTCCCTTGTTCTACCCAATTACTTCAGTGCTGAATGGTACTTTGCATTTTTGCTGGTCCATTAGTCCCATATCATGCTCTTTATCAACTTTCATATTCAACTACAGGATAATTAAGTGCCGTCTTTTAGCATCTTATAACCTTGACACATAAATTCTCTTTTCTCAGTGATTCAAATTGATGTGTAAATGACAACTTGTTAGAAATTATAATGAAACATTACTATTTATAAAATATTAACACACATTAAATTCTAAGTAAGAATCAATAATATATGGCCACTTCTTCACTGAATCATGTGGAATATTAAGTTAATATTAACATTTTAAACATACTTTTATACATAAACACTTGTAAATCCATATCTATTAAATGAGATAATATATATGCAGTACAGATAACCCTGTTAATTTTTCTTCATTTTAAAATGCTGTACTAATATATATGCCTTTATCACATGCATGTATATACACATGTAATATATATCTTATATTATGTAGGACTTATAGCAAAATAACTTTATGTTGGAAGACAGGATTAGTAAATGTTACAGAAGAAGTGACATGCAAGCTTATTTGACTTAGGAAAACAAATGGGTCAAATGAGTTAAACCATAAAAACAATAAAAGAATATTTATGGATATCTAAAATGATAGATACCTTATTGCATTTGAGAACACAAAAAGAAAGGTAAGGTTCTATGAGTAAAGATGACACAGGGTGATGTTAGATAAGTCTGATGGGGTTATTTTATAAATATATAAAGACAGGACTATATCTAACCAACATTGATCACGAATTCCTGAACTTGAAGGGAGAAGAAACAAGTCAGGACAAACAGCTTGGTAACTTATTACCTTTTGTGATTCTTTCCTCACACAATCAGCATTTCCTGAGTGGATTTTGTATGTGCTTTGAAAAGTGGGAACCGTTTATCTGTCCTTAGATACCTAGGTTGATCCCATATCTTAGCTATTGTACTGAGTGCAGCAATGAATAATGGTGTGCATATGTCCTTTTGGAAGAATATTATTAGGACAGATGCTCCAAAGTGGAATTGCTACCTGTCAAGTTGACAGCTGGGGGATGGGTGTAGAGGGAATCTGTGGAGACTGAGAGAAGGAAGGTAACACAGAGGAGTTGGTGCTGAATTATTATATGCCTAAAATTCACCTATCAGTAACTTGGTAAATAATGGCTCTTTAATAAAAAAAATTAGAAATTAAAAAAATAAAAAGAATAAAAATTTTTAAAAAATTAAAAAGAAAAGTGGGAGCCAATAGTGGAAGAATTTGATGATAGGATTATCAAATAATCACTGGGTCAATGAGAAGACAGTTCCTATGAGATAATAATTGATGTTACTCAGTTCTAAACTTAATTCACAAATTTTTAATTTTTCTAATTTTGTAATACCCTGGACTCAAGCGATAGCACAGTGGTTAGAGTATTTGCCTTGCACTCATTGACCAGGGTTCGATTCCTCCACCCCTCCTGGAGAGACTGGCAAGCTACCGAGAGTATCCTGTCCGCACGGCAGAGCTTGGCAAGTTACCCAGGTGTATTCAAAATGCCAAACACAGAAACAACAGTGCTCGCTTCTGCAGCACAGATACTAAAATTGGAACGATACAGAGAAGATTGGCATGGTCCCTGTGCAAGGAGGACACGCAAATTCATGAAGCGTTCCATATTTTTTGTATGACCTAGACTTAAACCTGAAAGCTTAGTAACTTTTCCCACAGTGATTCAATAAATAAATATAAGAAGAAAAATAAATTAATTAAATTATGAAAAAAAGTAAGGTGTAATTCATGCCCAATTCAATCAGCTAATCAGTGGCTGAATAAATAGCAGTACTCCTACATAAAAAAAAAAAAAAAGCAACAACAAGTCCAACAATGGAGACATTACTGGTGCCTGCTCCAGCAAATTGATGAACAACGGGATGACAGTGCTACAGTGCAGTGCTATAATACCCTAGCATAACTGCATTTTAAAATGAGTGATCATGAACAGAATTTAAGAAAAAAATTTACTTTTGAAATAATATATATATATATAAAACTTCTCAAGTCATGAGACAAACCTGCATTTTATAGTGACAAATGTTATCATTTTATCTAAATCAGATGAGATGTATTCATTCCAAGAAGATCAATATTTATAAATCATATATTATTTATTGTCAACTTTCATAGAAAGATTTGAACTGTTGTTATGCTCTGTAACTGCCACGACATTAGCTGTATATTTCACTAGTATTTCAATTTTTTTCTCCATTTATAATGCATTTCCTCTTGTTTTCCCAATTTGGAGACCACAACCAATGGTACTCAAGACTTACTACCAGTTCTGCATCAGGTGACCGTATATGGAGCCAGGAATTAAAATAGAGTTGAATATGTGAAAATCATGTGCCCTAGCCCCTGTGCTATCTTTCCATTCCAAAGATTTATTTTTATATTAAGTTAATGGAAACAATTTTTTTGACTTTAATAAGTTGTGTATGTATATGTCGAAGAATTTAGGCCCAAGTTATATGTCACTGTTACTGTCTCTGTCCTCCCGTTGTTCATTGATTTGCTCGAGTGGGCCCAGTAACATCTCCATTGGAGACTTTGTTGTTATTGTGTATTTGTACATATATTTAGCGCATATATGATGTCCTGACTCTCCTAATGCCTTGAGATATACACAAGCAAATAAATGCATAGGATGCTAAGAAAGTAGGAAAATATTACAAAGACAAAGGTGTAGACCCTATGAATTAATAAGTATTTTGCTATATTACAAGGATGAAAACTATTGAGTCGGTTATTTTTCTCTAACGTGACAGACCTGTAACCAAGTTAAGATTTAGCAGAAAAATACCAAATTCTAATGATCACATTCTATTTCATAAACAGTCACCAATCCCATCTTATTTTGTAGAGAAAAATAACTTTCCAACATAATATAGAAAACCATACATAAATAAACACACACACACATATATATATATGTTACCTCTTTCTTCCAAAGCAACTGTCCTATCTTCTGTCTAGAATTCCTAATTAAGAGAAACTTGTTAAAATATTAAAATATTAAATTTAACCAGAATAAGAAGGACACCACAGGTGACAAAGGGATTAATATCAAGAGTACCACCCTACCCTGCCCTGTCTGCTTCCACCAACCACCAGAGACCCAGGGATTGGATTGCGCACAGAAGACCCACCCTACCCCTACTGGTACCAGATAAATACCTCACCAGCAGACCTCCACTACCTCCACTACCCAGCCACCGCCATGATCCAGGATGCTTTCTGGACCCGTGCGGCCACAAAGTGGCATTGCGACACATTATAAGACACTAAATTCCCATTTCCAGAATTGCCATACCATATTTGATAGGGTTCAAATATGGTTTGAACCATGGTAACACCTACAAGGCCGATTACAGGCCACCCCAAAAGTCTCTATCCCTCTCAAAAAGCCTGGCAAGCTACCAAGAGTATTCCGCCTGCATGGCAGAGCCTCGCAAGCTATCCATTGTGTATTCGATATGCCAAAAACAGTAATTACAATAGGTCTCATTTCCCTGACCCTGAAGGTGTCACCAATATGGCACCATTGAGAAGGATGAGAAAGGAGAGGCTGATAAAATCTCAAGGCTGAACTAAACTGCCACAACGAAGGAAGACAAAAATGATCATCTGTACTTTCAATGCACATACGCTAGCATCAGATGCATCCATCGAGGACGTGATGGTACAAGTGCAAAAGATCAAGTACGACATCATTGGTCTGACCGAGACAAGAAGGCACCAATCTTATCACGCTGTTTCGACACTGGAGAGGAATTGTTCCTCGGAACATGCGATAAAAGAGGCGTCAGAGGCGTTGGTGTCGGTGTCCTTGTCAACATGAACTTGGCCATGAGCATTTATTCATTCAAATGCCTAACAACCCAAATTGGACGTTTACATTTGAAAGATGTGGCTCACTGCCAACAGTTTCTATTTTCGTTATCTATGCACCAACATCCAATTATGATGAAGGAGAAATTGAGAAGTTCTACAAGGAGCTAGAGAAGTTCTATAAAGAAGACCACAACTTTTACAAGATCATTGTGGGTGATTTTAATGCCAAGATAGGACCTAGAAGATCAGCCGAAGAACTTCACATCAGGACCCATGGCCTAGAATGGAACGAACAGGGTGAGAGACTGAGCTCATCTGTTGACCAAGACCATCCATGGTAACTCAAGATTCCAGAAGGCCAAATCTAAACGTTGGACATGGGAGTCTCCTGGTGGATGATTCAACAACAAAATAGACCACATCATATTCAATCGACGGTTTTGCCTGACCAATGTCGCTGTTGTCCCAAAATTCCAAATGAGATCGGACCACCGTCTCCTTCGTGCAAAATTCTACTTCAAAGAGCGGGGAGAAAGGACTGCAAAGTTTAAAAAGAGAACTCCCAGAACGACCACCAACTGGGAGCTCTTTGGCACTATTGCGGCAACATGGGAAGATGCCATTGTTGACAACGATCGACTGGTTCAGCACCTCGATGATTGTGTGAGGAACGCCAAGAGAGAGATAGCCACAAAAAAACGCCTATCTTCGAAAACTCTTGAGCTTATTCGCCAACGTGGTTTGGCGCATGCCTCAGGCAACTGGAAGCGACCGTCCGAGCTCGCAAAGCAGTGCAGAGATGCGATCAAGGAAGACCTCAAAGAGAGAAGAGCAGAAGTGCTGGTAGATGCGGCAGAAGCCGGGAAAAGTATTCATAATGCCCGCCTGTCCTTCGCCAAATACAAGACCAAGATGACTGCCCTCCGTCATCCTGATGGATCTCTCACATCTTCCAGAAGGGCAATGGGGAAGATTATACATGACTTCTACTCAAATCTCTTCGATAGCCATGTCCACCTGCCCACATACCAAATTCCACAGGATCGACATGTCTTTCCCAATGTTCTCCCTTCCGAAATCCGACATGCCATTTCGTCAGTAAAGAAATGAACAGCAACCGGTCCATACAAGGTCAGACCTGAACACCTGAAGAACCTGCCGTCAGTACTCATCAATACACTGGTTCGGCTCTTCACATGCTACCTGTCTGAATGCAAGGTTTCGTCCCAATGGAAAACCAGCAGGACTGTACTACTGTACAAGAAGGGAGACATCCATGACATTGGCAACTATCGCCCAATCTGCCTATTGTCTGTCATCTACAGTTGTTAACTCGAGTCATCCTGATTAGGATTGGCAGAACACTAGATGAAGGACACCATGTGAGCAAGTCGGGTTCCACAATGGATTCAGCACCATCGAAAATATCCACATGATAACCAAGCTCATTGTAGTTTCTCGGGAGTTCAAGATACCACTCTGTCTAATGTTCATTGATTTAAAGAAGGCCTTTGATTCTGTTGAGACAGAAGCAGTCATTGAAGCCCTAGCCAATCAGGGCATTCAAACTTAATACATCAGATTCCTCAGTGAGCTCTATTACAGATTCACTACCAGGATCTCACCATTCTACAAAGAAGTAGTAATTGATGTCAGGAGAGGGGTTCGGCAGGGTGGTACCATTTCAATGAAACTCTTCAGTGCTACCCTCGAGAACATCATGCAACGACTGGAACGGGAAGAAATGGGAGTGAAGATAGATGGTCGGCAACTACACCACCTCCACTTTGCTGATGACATTGTTTTAATAACACCAAACATTTGCCAAGCAGCATAAATGCTGACCAACTTTTATGTGAGTGTGGAAAGGTTGAACTACAGCTGAATCTTACGAAGACAATGTTCATGAGAAACAGCATCGTCCCTGATGCTCCATTCGCTCTCAACAGAATGACCATCTCCGAATGCAACAGTTATGTGTACCTAGGTAGAGAAGTCAACATGACAAATGATCTGGCACCCGAGCTGCGCAGGAGGAAGAGAGCGACTTGGAACGCCTTCAAGAGCATTGAAGAAATAGCTAAGAGGATGAAGAACCTCTGGCTCCGGGCACATATCTTTGATTCCACTGTTCTTCCTGCATTAACATACGCTTTAGAGACCTGGGCCCTCAGCAAACAGGATGAGAATGCTATTCGGGTCTCCCAAAGAGGAATTGAAAGAGCTATGCTTGGAGTATCATGTTTCACTCAATTGAGAGAAAGAATCCAGAGTTCCGACCTCCATCTATGATCAAGAATCAGGGACGCTCTCTCATTTGCCGTGGCATCAAAAATCAGATGGACTGGTCACATAATGAGACATAGAGACTACCGCTGGATTAGAGCTCTTACCAACTGGATTCCACGGGATGTCAAAAGATTGCATGGCCGCCCACCTACCACTTCTTCATCAAGATCCTGAATGATCATTTTGAGGTTCCTCGTGTTCCTAGAACGAACAGACGCCATTGGGCAACACTAGCACATGACAGGGACAAATGGAGACGTTACTGGCGCCTGCTTGAGCAAATTGACGATAAACGGGAACTCAAGTGATCAAGTGATCAAGAAAGAATCAAAGATTCCTTGGACATATTATAGAAAAATATTTTATAAAAAAGGAAGTTTTCTTACTAAATACGATTGGAGTAAAAGTCTTTCAAATTCTGTCAAAGTTCAGCGCTAGATTAAGTGACAAATATATTAAGTATGATAATGATGTGTAGTGATTAATTAAAGAAACTTGTAACAGGGGCTATAGAGATAGTGCAATGGATAGGGCTCTTGCCTTGCACATTCCCACTGAGTTTCATCCATAGCACTGCCTACTGTCCCTGAACACTGCCAGGAGTGATTGCTGAGCACAGATCCAGGAATAAGTCTGCAGCACAGCCAGGTTGGGCCTAACATGCTCCCCCGTCTATCCCCCCAACACACAGACACACACACAGACACACAAATACACATAAAGTGTAAGGATGATTTTAGAGCAGATTCTTTATATGGCTATAGATTGTTGGTTATGTGGATGATTACTGAATCAAATAGTGAAATTTATATTCTGGACCAACCAGAAAATTGCTCTGTGGCTTTTTAATGTCAACATCTCTTTTTTTCCTTGTTATTCTTGAGCCATTCCAAATAAAATAATTGAAAGTTAATTATTATAATGGGAACTTGGAGGAAAAGTACAGTGGGTCAGAAGCCTGCCTTGCACACAGACAATCCAGAGTGTATCTCCATACTGTTCCCCAAATCCTGCCAAGAGTGATTCTTAATACAGAGGCAGGAGTAATCTTGGAGGACCACCAGGTGTGCCCCAAATAAAAATCAAGCATAAACCCAATCAATCCCTGCTTCTTAGTTGGCTTGGTTTAGTTGTTTTGCTGTTGTTTAATTAAAGAGGAGATATTATTTTATTTATTTTTATTTTTTATTATATTTGGGGTATCCCAAATAGTAATTAAGGATACTGAACCCCCTCCTAGTGATTCATTGCTGTCCTGTCCAATGGTTCAATTAAAAAGCCTGAGGATGTGGTGGTTCTTGAGCTATGTTGTGCCAGAGATTATTCAGGCCATACCTTTAGTGATTTAGGACCGCCAGACAATGTGCAGTTATGCTCAAGGGACCATACTGTACTCAGTATGGAGCTGCAGTAAACTACATGCAAAGAGTATTCATTAACTCCTGTTCAGACTCTGCAGCTCATTGGTGTACTTTTGTTGTTCTCATAAGATCATGATGAAAGACTTAAAGAAATAAAGAACAGTATTCCTGAAGCAAGAGGTAAAAAATTTACAGCAGGTACTCTGATATATGAACAAATAGCCCTGGAGAGCCAGTGTTAAACCACCTTACAAAAAAAAATAGCAAAGCTTTACTGGTCCATTATTAAATTCCTTCTAGGGAGTTAATAGATTTTCACTTCCCATGTTATCTCTTGTTCATGTTGCTGTTATTTCCATATTTATCTTTAATTTATTGTCTTATTATAAAATTTGGAGGATCAAGTATTTTCATGTTCAGAACTAACTCCAATAGTCAAATGAAAAGCTTTCTGCCACCCTAAAAATAATACTTTCTCACCATGATCTTATTTATCACTAGATACAGTTTTTAATCTTCCAAGCAAACACAAATCACTATATATACTTTTTAAATCATTACTATTCCCAATTATATGATGTGCGATCTTTCTAAACAAAAATATTAAAGTGTATATTAATACCTTTGAGTATTTTTTGCATGCACTCAGCTTTATAGGTCTACTTTTATCTTAAAAGTATATTTACCATTTACAATGTGGCTCAGAAAACCAAGCACCCGCAAATTAGCTTAACAAAAAGGTGAAAAAATACAAACAAAACTATAAATAACTGTTAAAAGAAATTAAAGAGAACATGAAGATGTAGAAATACATCCTCTGTTCATGAATTAGAAGGATTAATGTTGTCAAAATATCAGTCTTACCCCTCAAATTATATAGATTCAATGAAACCTTTATAAAAATGTCCATGACATATTTTGAAGACATATATCAAATGCCATTGAAAGATATATAGAGTAATAACCCTCCCCAAATAACCAAAGCAATCTTAGGGAAAAAAAGATGAAAGGCTTATCTTTCCCCGCCTTCAATCTATACTATAATTCTGTAGTAATTGAAACAGTGTACTCTTGGAGTAAGGATAGTTTTTCAGAGCAATGGAGCAGAATTGAGTCCAGAGACAGATATTCAGGTATATGGACAGCTAATCATTGATAAAGGAAAAAAATCATTAAATGAAGTGGACAAATGAATGCCTCTTCAAGAAGCAGTGTGGAAAAAGCTGGTTAGTCATACGCAAAAAAAAATTAAATAAATAAATAAAAAGAAAAAGAAAAAAAAAGAAAGAACACAGACCCCTTTCTAATACTAAAAAAAGTTAAATAAAATTAGCCAGGGCTGGCGCTCTACAGCAGATAGGGCGTTTGCCTTACATGCAGCCAACCCTGGTTCAATCCCCAGCACCCCATATGGTCCCCCAAGCACCTCCAGGAGTAATTCTTGAATTCACAACCAGGAGTAGTCCCTGAGCATCAGTGGTTGTGACGCAAATAAATAAATAAAAATAGATTAAATACTTGATGGGTTAGAGTGATAGCACAGCGGTAGGGCATTTGCCTTGCACGTGGTCAACTTGGCTGACCTGAATTCGATTTCTCTTCCCCTCTCAGAAAGCCCGGCCAGCAAGAGTATCTCACCCACACGGCAAAGCCCGGCAAGCTACCCGTGACATATTCGGTATACCAAACACAGTAACAAGTCTCACAACGGAGACGTTACTGGGCCCGCTTAAGTAAATCGATGAACAACAGGAGGACAGTGCTACAGTGCTACCTGATATCAGACCCAAACCATGAATTAATTATATTTAGGAGAAAATCCATAGAACACTCTACAACAACGAATCTAAGTGATATCTTCAAAACTTCAATGCCTCTGATGAATGAAATGTTACAGGAGATAAACAAATGGGACTATATTAAACTAAGAACCTTGTGCACTGCAAAGGAAATGAGGCCAGAATGAAAAAGATACTCAAAGACTGGGATAAAATATTTTCCCCACAGACTGGTATAAAAAAAATCTGATAATTACCTTATAAATGCTTAATATTCAATGACATAAAAAGCACCAGTAGATTTATTTTTCAGTTTATTATGGTGACTTTTATTCTTTCCTAGTATATCAAGTGGCATACATTTCTCTCCTTAGTTGCTTCCCACTGTTTTTTTTTGTTTTGTTTTGTTTTGTTTTTGTTTTTTTGGTTTCTTTTTTGTTGTTGTTATTGTTTTTTATTGAATTTTTTAATTTAATTACCATGAGATAACAGTTACAATGTTGTTCCTGATAGAGTTTCAATCATACATTCTCCAACATCCATTCCTTCACCATTTCCCATCACCAAACTTCTCTCTCTGTCTCTCTTTGTCACTGTCTTTGTCTCTCTCATTTTCTTTTGGGCATCATGGTTTTCAATATAGGCACAGAAGTACTGACAGTTTATTATGTATATATCCCTTTACCACAGGATTAGTAGAATTTTACAGAAAAAAAATCATAAAAATGAGGGGATTAATAGAAACTTCCTCAGCTTAGACATATAGATGGGAAACATTATATAAAAAATGTTTTGCGGGGCTGGAGCCATAGCACAGCAGGTAGGATGTTTGCCTTGCACGCAGCTGACCTGGGTTTCACCCCCGGCATCCCATATGGTCCCCCAAGCACTGCCAGGAGTAATTCCTTAGTGCAGAGCCAGGAGTGACCCCTGAGTATTGCTGGGTGTGACCCAAAAAGGCAAAAAAAAAACCTGTTTTGCATCCATTAGCATCAGATAAATGCAAATCAGAACAATGACACATCATCTCACATCAGAGAGACTGGCACACATCAAAAAAGAAACATTCACTGTTGACTTGGATGTGGGTAAAGAGTGATCCCTATTCATTGGTGGTAATAATGTTGACTGGGCCAGTCTTTTTGAAAAACCATGTGATCATTTCTCAAAAGACTAATAATTGATCTTCCATATTACCCAGCTATTCCACTCGTTGGAGTCTGCCCCCAAATCCCCAAATCTCTATTGAGAAAAGACATTTGATACTCTCATATTCATTGCAGCACTGTTCACAGTCGCCAAAATCTGGAAATGACTTGTGTCCAAAAAGCAGATAACATAACTGTATAAAGAAACGATGGTACATACGCACAATGGAATAATACTTGGAAATAAGAAAAATCTATGGAAATGTTCAAGTTACTACCGCAATGAAGCATCCTGCCAAGAAGAAAAGGAACAGAAAAAAATATTTAATTCATATATGGTACATAAAGAAATAGAATGGCCCTGGCTCTCACTTTCTCATTCTCCTTTCTCTCTTTTGGACATTGTGACTTGCAATACAGGTACTGAAAGGGTATATAAATACCCCTCTAACTCCTTTCAGCACTCAGCTCCTGTTCAGTGATTATTTTCATAGTGGTCTCTTTTTTATCCTAAGTGTTCTTTCCCCCCAACTTGTGGCAAGCTTCTACTCATGGACCAGTCCTCCCGGCCTTTGTCTCTACTGTCCTTGGGTATTAGTCTCACATTATGTTTTTTATATCCATAAAATGAATGAAATCGTTCTCTGACTGTCCCTCTCCCCTTGATTTATTTCACTCGGCATGATACTCTCCATGTCCATCCATTTTTAATCAAATTTCATGTCTTCATTTCTCCTGGCAGCTGCATAGTATTCCATTGTATAGATGTGCGAGACTTTATTTATCCAGTCATCTGTTGTTGGATACTCAGGTTCTTTCCAGATTCTGGCTATTGTTTATAGTGTTCCAAAGAAGATGAGGGTCCAGGTGGCTTTTCTGCATTGTGTTTTTGTGTTTCCAGGTATCTTCCTGGAAGTGGTACTTCTGAGTCATATGGAAGATCCATTTCTAGTTTTTTTTTTGAGGAATGCCCATAATGTTTTTCAAAAAGGCTAGACCAGTTGGAATTTCTACCAACAAAAAATGAGAGTTCCTTTATCCCTGCATCCAAGTCACCACTGGTTACTCTTGGACTAATCTTTTAATCTCTAGAATTAAACCTCATTTAGCATGATATATCATCTTCTTATTGTATTGTTGAATTGTGTTTGCTAAGATGTTTGTGAGATTTTGCCTCATTTAAGTCTCTTCATTGGGTTTCTACCAATATCTGCACATTATTGTTTATGAGTGTACACACATACACAAACACACACACACAAACAGACCTTGCTCTTCTACTTCAATCTATATCTACACCTTTGCACTTAGCTTTACTAATAGAATTTTTACCTTTAATACCATGTTGTTTTGGGGCTGGAATGACAGCACAGCAGGTAGGGCATTTGTCTTGCATGTGGCCAACCCAGGTTTGATTCCCAGCATCCCATATTGTCCCCCGAGCACCGCAAGAAGCAATTCCTGAGTGCATGAGCCAGGATTAACTGCTGAGAATTTCTGGGTGTGACTCAAAAAGCAAAAAAAATTGCTGTTTTAATAACTATTATTAGTCATAATTGAATTTTGTCTGGACCGGGTGCTGTTGGCTTCTTTACTGATGAAATGGCATGTCGGATTTTGGAAGAGAGAACTTTAGGAAAAACATATTCATCCTGCGGAATTTGGTATGTGGGCAGCTGGACGTGGTTATTGAAGAGATTCGAGTGGAAGTCATGGATAATCTTCTCCATTGCCCTTCTGGAAGATGTGATAGATCCATCAGGACGTGGGAGGGCAGTCATCTTGGTCTTGTAGTTGGTGAAGGACAGGCAGGTGTTGCGAATGCTTTTCTAAGATTCTGCCATATCTGCCAGCCCTGCTGCTCTTCTCTCTTTGAGGTCTTCCTTTATCACTTCTCTGCATGGCTTTGCAAGCTCGAACGATCTCGTGCGGTTGCCTGAAGCTTGCTCCAAGCCACATTGACAAATGAGCTCAAGAGTTTTCGAAGACAGGAGTCTTTTTGTGGCTATCTCTCTCTCAGCAATCTTTACACAATCATGGAGGTGCTGAACCAGTCGATCATATTCATCGTCAATGTTGTCAATGACAGCATCTTCCCATGTTGCTGCAATAGTGCTAAAGAGCTCCCAGTTGGTAGTCGTTCTGGGAGTTCTCTTCTTAAACTTTGCAGCCCTTTCTCCCTGCTCTGTGAAGTAGAATTTTGCACAAAGGAGATGGTGGTCGAATCCCGTTTAGAATTTTGGGACAACAGAAACATCGATCAGGCAAGACCATCGATTGAATATGATGTGGTCAATTTAATTATGGAACCATCCACCCAGAGACTCCCATGTCCATTGTTTAGATTTGACTTTCTGGAATTGTGAATTTCCATAGATGGTCTTGGTTGACATTATGAGCTCGGACAGTCTCTCACCCTGATCGTTTCCATAATAGTCTGGACAATGCCCAAACAAGGTCAAACCAGAACACCTGAAGAACCTGCCGCCAGTTCTCATCAATACACTGGCTCTGCTCTTCACGTCCTACCTGTCTGAATGAAAGGTTCTGTCCCAATGAAAAACCAGCAGCACTATACTACTGTACAAGAAGGGAGACATCCACAACATTGGCAACTATCACCCGATCTGCCTGTTGTCTGTGGTCTACAAGCTGTTCACTCGACTCATCCTGAATAGAATTGGCAGAACACTAGATGAAGGACAACCACGTGAGCAAGCCAGTTTCTGAAAAGGATTTAGCATAATCGACCATACCCACACAATAACCAAGCTCATTGAGGTTTCTCAGGAGTTCAAGATGCCACTCTATCTAACATTCATTGATTTAAAGAAGGCCTTTAATTCTGTTGAGACTGAAGCAGTTATTGAGGCCCTAGCCAAAAAGGGCATTCAATGTCAATACATCAGGATCCCCCGTGAGCTGTATTGCGGACTCACTACCAGGTTCTCACCAGTCTACAGGGAGGTGATCATTGACGTCAAGAGAGGGGTTTGGCAGGGTGATACCATTTCACCGAAACTTTTCAGTGCCACCTTTGAGAACATCATGCAATGACTGGAATGGGAAGAAATGGGAGTGAAGATAGACGCTCAGCAACTACACTACCTCTGCTTCACTGATGACATCATTCTTATAACCCCAAACATCAGCCAAGTGGCACAAATGCTGGCCAACTTTGACCGTGAGTGTGGAAAGGTCGGACTATAGCTGTATCTCTCAAAGACAATGTTTATGAGAATTGATCTCATTCCTGATGTTCCATTCACTCTCAGTGGGATAAACATCTCCAAATGCAACAGTTATGTGTACCTAGGTCGAGGAGTCAACATGAAGAATGACCTGGCACCTGAGTTGTGCAGGAGGAAGAGAGAGGCTTGGAACACCTTCAAGAACGTTGAAGAAATAGCTAAGAGGAGGAAAAACCTCCAGCTCCAGGCACATCTCTTTGATTCCACTGTTCTTCCTGTTTTAACATATGCCTCAGAGACCTGGACCCTACAAAAACAGGATGAGAATGCTATTTGGGTCTCCCAAAGAAGAATCGAAAGAGCTATGCTTGGAATATCATGCTTCACTCAAATGAGAGAAAGAATCCGGAGTCCAACCTCCATCGACGGTCAAGAATCAGGGACGCTGTCTCATTTGCCAAGGCATTGAAAATCAGATGGGCTGGACCCCTAATGAGATTTGGAGATGACTGCTCGATTAGAGCCATTACTGACTTCATTCCATGGGATGTCAAAAGATCGTGTGGCCTTCCACCTATGAGATGGTCAGACTTCTTTGTAAAGACCCTGAACGATCGGTTTGAGGCTTTTTGTGTTCTTCTAGAATGAGCAGACACCATTGGGCTATACTAGCACGTGACTGGGACGAATGGAGACGTTACTGGCACCTGCTCAAGCAAATCAATGAGTAATGGGATGTCAAGTGATCAAGTGAATTGAATTTTATTTTCAGTGTCATATATATTTTAAGAGGAGTAGAATGGAGGACTGATGTAGTGTCATATTTTAGTAGTAATTCTGTTTTGGCAGCTTTTTTCCCTTCAAATTAATATCTAATAGTGGCACTGGTATGTCAGCATACCTGCATATAATTTTATTTTATTTTATTTTATTCTAGTTTTGGTCTTGGTTTTGCCGAAAACTACACCTGATTATAGGTTCTGTGGTTATTACTGAGTGCTCAAGGTAAGAATTGGTGCAAGGGACTGAACTCAGACCACCTGAATGCACAACATCACTTAGCCATTAAACTACCTCTATGAATCAGCCTGTTGTTTTATTTTTATGTTTCTATGCAATGTACTATATGATAGTCTTGATAAAGCATGTCATTTAATACTCCAAGAATAATTTATTAAACCCTATCAGATAGTCTTTGTTGTGTTAAGTATAATCGAGCAGTATGTCTGTGAATATATAAATAATGCACTTAAGCAATATATTTAATATTTCAACTTTTCATTAGAAGTCTGATCTATGACTAACATTTTTCTCAATAGAAATATGTTGACCCCTTAGATTTGCTTGGTATATTCTATTTTTGTATATATGTTCTACTTAATGCAAAGTCTGCTTACACCTGTAGCACTGTTCTCCCATTGTTAACTGATTTGCTTGAGTGGGCACCAGTAACGTCTCCATTGTAAGACTTGTTGTTACTGTCTTTAGCATAATGAATACACCACAGTGAGCTTTCCAAACTGTTTTTCTGGCAGGGTACTCTTGGTAGCTTGACGGGCTCTCCAAAAGGGATGGAGAAATCGAACCCAGGTCGATCAGGTGCAAAGCAAATGCCCCACCTGCTGTGCTATTGCTCCAGCCGGCTAGATCTGTATGAGGACAAAACAATAATTTGACAAAGACTTTTATTTTGATACATGGATAGAATTTAAAGGATGTTTAAATGACTTGATAGATTAAGAATGAAATATGGACATTTGTTAATTTATACTTACGTCCCTTTCATACTTTTATATAATAATAACTTGCAATTTTAATCTCAAAATCACTCTTTCTATGTTTTAGCTAGTATTTTGATACTACTCTTATATCTAAGGGAAGTCTTTTCCTAATCTGAAAAGAAATCATAATTATTTTGTTGGTATCATCCTTGAAGTTTATAATGGTGATTGTCTCAGGATTGTCAATGATTTTAAACTAAAAAGCAAGCTAACAAATGGGTTCTCCCATTCTCGGTGATTGGTGTAGAGAACCTATGATTAGTCCAACTGAAGGAAAGCCAGATTTTCTTTTAAATAATTAAAAAGTCTGGTGCAATGATTTTCAGTTAGAGAGAAGGTGGCAGTGGTGTGAAATTAGGTAGCCCAAATGGTTAATCATTTGATCACCACAAAGAGAATTAAACTAATTCTGAAGACAACCAAGGGGAAACTAATCTGAAATAATCCCAAACAACGGGCATCCAGATATAAGATATCCAGTTTCTGGATCAAGCAATATACTCTCTAATTCTAGGGTTTTTATCTTGTTAGTCAATAAATTCCATTTGTTATTTAAGTGACACACTCTAAAATAATATTCATAAGTGATTTAGATAGTATGTAGATAATAGACACCTAATAGGTGCCTCAAGTGAGAACAAATATGATACAAAATAAAGAAATGATATGTATTTGACTTCTGGTAGGGAGGGGCCATACAGAATAAAGAAATATTATGTTTTTGACTTCTAGTGGGGAGGGCCCCAAGTGGTGCTTAGGAGGCTAAGGGCCCCACTTTCCATTTCCAGCCATCTGGGATGGTGACTCAGTGCAGTGTCCTAAGAGAGCAATGTTGTTCAGGCCCTGTGGTGCAGAGGATGTCCAAGTTGCCCTATGGTGCTGTGAGGCCTCTAGCACTGCACCAAGTGATGCTTGCAGGTCCTGTAAGAACTCTAGTAACTGTATTCTGCAATAGCCCAATGTATTTGACCATAAAATAATATGGGATAGATAGCTTATTGGAATGATTATTTATCTAAGTGCTCCATGAATTGTCTTTTGGGTTTCTCTAACAATTTTGTTTTCTAAGTGCTTACCCAGATTTTATATATGACCATTTTGATCATCAAATCAGTTCATGTGGGTTGACAGTTGGTGATTAATCTTCCAGTGAAACATTCTAAGGAATACAATGACCATATGCTAGGTAATCCAAACTGCATACAAATGGCTGCATTTATTCTAAAATTTTAATATTTATAAAGTAAAAAGATTTTTTCTTTTCATTTTATAATCTCTAAAGAATAGCAAGTGAAAATGTTTAGTTTCTAAAGTATAAACTAACAGCATTCTCAAAAAAGTGCAAAGGTAGCAAACTTTCATTTGAATAGACAATTTTATGCCCAAAGACAATATTAAATATCTAAAATTTTTTCAATGAAGTAAGCAATTTTCTCACAAATTAAATTTGATATTTGATCATTTGATATAATGGCATTTTTTCATGGCATAGGGAAATAATATAGATTGATAGAACTTAAATTTAGCTCCTCTATTTTAAGATACTAGACCCCAATAATTTCTAAGTAAAAAATCTCTTCAAATTCTATATAACCAAGAGTTATTGGTAATGTGCATAATGTATATCTATAAAAACACAAACATATGCATGCTATTGTTCAAAAGTATTGAATCTTAATATAATATAATATATGTACTTTGTGTAACAATAGCATTATGTGTTATAAAAAATCAGTAATTTATAGATAAACTTTAATTGGGTAAATTTTGACTTCTAATTTTATTCACATTTTCTAATCTTCTATTTGGTGGCCTTTAGATATATATGTTTTTGTTTCTGTAAAATATTTCTATAGTGAACCAGACTTCTTACAAATAATGATAATTAGTTAAAAAGTAAAACTTTATCATAGAAAAATGCACCATTGACCTTGAGTGAAATATTTATATTAAACCCTACTCAACTCGCAAATAATTTATACCATATTATGTAATCAAACTGTATGGCCTTTTGGAGCTTCATATATTTTTGCCTATAAAATAGGGTAATAAAGCCTAACTCAAAAATGTTTGGAATAAACTATATTGCCCATATTTTATAAGTGCTTTTGAATTTCTAATGGAGCACATAAATTGCTATTATTTATAAACCAAATGCATCACCAATGGAAGGATATTCTTATTAAGGTAAATGCTACTCAAATTTTCTTTCTTGTAGTGTTATGTATTACTTTAAATATATTTCTTTTGTTTTCATCATCTGGTGATGCTTCAGCTTTATTCCTGGCTCTGCACTCAGGAAGTACTTCTGGCACCACTCAGGGAACCATATGGGGTGCTGGATATCAAACTTGGATCAGCTATATACCAAAAAAAATTGCCCTAACCCATATACTCTTGCTCTGGCCCCTACATATAGTATTTTTTACAAGTATCTCCTACTATGCTCCAGGAGCATCGCTGTTTTCCTATCACAAAAGCATATACTTTAATCTGAACAGAACTTTTGAGAACCACTAAAACAAACATTAAAGCTCTATTAAATACCTAAAATTGAAAAGGCATGCATCCATAAATGTTTCCATCTGAAAAAAAATTAGTGGGGCTAGAGAAATAATACAAAGGGTTAAGGTGCATGCAGTTGAACCTGGTTTATCCTTGACTGCATATCCCTGAAGCACCTCTGGGAGTGATCTTCAAGCTTTATCAAGAATAGCCCCCAAGCAGCACCAGATGTGATACCCAAAACCTTCAAAATGTATAAACAGCAGGCAGTATCACTTGATTTTATTTGGAAAGATACATTGATATTTTTAAAAGAACCTTCAGTAATCTTGCATTTTCAATGTCTTCAGTCATCAATATTCTTAATAAGTGCAGAGGAAGTTTGCTATAATTTGGTCAGAGATTCAAAGGAATAGATGGGAAATATAAATGCTGAGCTGAAACAAAAACATAGGAACATATAACAATTATGTCTCTATCCAAATAAATTGTGTTTTGAAAGTAAGAAGGTAATGTATGGAATGATCAAGTTGTAAATCTATGCTATAGATAGAAATTGATATTATAAATTTTATAATTTAATTGAGACCAATTTTATGCCTTTTGTTCTTTACCTATTTAGTTCAAAAAATATTTGTTTCATCGCTGTAGTCCAATGTCAATAAAGTAGTCTCCTAAAATGTAGATATTGTCCTGTCACTTACCTGGATAATATTGGCTCATACTGTTTTGAAAAAAAAATAGTCATTCTATAGATACTTTATGAAGAACTGCATGATCAAGTCCATTTATCTCTCCAGTCTTTTTTCTCTAACCTTTCCCATCCATAACTTTAGTAAATGATTTTAATTTATATCATCTTTTATTTCAATTTACATTCTATTCTACAGAGTATGGAAAGGAAAACTGATTCAATATAGATAAAGTTAGGATGCTACAATCATCTATAAATAATTAGGAGATTTCCATCAAAAAGTATGAATATTTATAAGGTAGAATTTGAGCATGTGTACTTGAGGAATTTACAGGGACACAAATATTTATATATCATGTGTGTAAAAAATGTAGGAGAAACATTATCATGGATTTGATTTTGAGTATGATAATAAAGGAAAAAGTAATTATTGAATGCATAATCTCTTTTGACTAGTCAGGCATCCAGAGAGTTACCAATATGATACTTGAAAGATGAGCTTGGGGCCTATCATACTTTTGAAACGTTGTAATGTAGCTGTTTTCAGGAAGGGAATTTTAATGTCTAGGCTACAA
The DNA here is from genome assembly GCF_029834395.1 of Sorex fumeus. Lineage (NCBI taxonomy): Eukaryota > Metazoa > Chordata > Mammalia > Eulipotyphla > Soricidae > Sorex > Sorex fumeus. The sequence goes on from NW_026606059.1 coordinate 66,547,064, forward strand.
GAAATTAGATATATGTCTTTCTTTTTGTACTCATCCTGGAGTTTTCATCTTAGCTTTGAGAATAAAGAAAAGAGTCACAAAATATGGAGTATTTATATTATTGGTGCTGTATTTTCTGGCCATCTATACTTAAGAGCACTAAGTTTTCAGAAAAAGATTAAAAACAAATGGAAGACACTGCTTAGTACAGATTCTATTCTCCCCTTATGAAATTAAAATAAAAACAACAATCTTCTTTTCTTCTTCCCTAGAAGGGAAACTTATTGAGTCTTTATTTTGAATAATACACATTGGAAGAAGAGCTTATAGGAAGTAAAGTACAAAGAAAGTGCTAATAACATAGCATGTTTGTAATTAATATCTGTTAAAGTTAATTTTTTTATTTTAAAAATTTATCTCATAATCTTTTTTAAATTGACATATAATTATATACAGGCTTTACTTGTTTTGAATGTAGCCAGATCTGAGGGGAGTATTTTCAAAAGTAGGAATCACTTATTGCTACATTTTGAAAATAAGTATCAAACAAGTCCATCCTCAGAATGGTTTATAAATTGTAAATGAATGAATGAATGATTAAGTGCCTGTCTTAATAACATGATTCTTTAAAAGAGTCTGAAACATATTTAGCTAGGCAAGCTAATAATGAATACCTTGATTAAAATCTGCCCACAAACATTATCCAAAGATAGATCATTCCTTTTCCAACATGCTCTGTGGCACTTTTTATAACTTGTGCAATAGAAAAGCAAAGAAGGTTATCTCACTTATACAGGGCAGATCTATGACAGGAATCCACAGGAGTGTGGAATGTGGAATGTGGGCGTGTGAGACAGTATGGTAAAAGGGGAAGAGGATGTGGTTCTGCCAGGAACTGGACAACTAAAGGTTCTCTGGGCAAAGATCAAGACAACCAGCAAATGGGGAAGGAGTGCCCTTATCTAGTATAATCCTGCTTCCTGATTCTGTAACCATGCTTGCTGAAGGCTAAGATTATTTGAGCTGGTTGCCTTTTGTCTTGGAGCTCAGACTCTGGATATGAATCATCTCTAAGCCTATGTCAACTGACTTAATAAAGCAACTTCCTGAGAATGCCTGGGTGCTTCCATCTCTTGCTACAGCATTCTGCAACAGATCGAGAAAGAAAAAGGAGTTAAGCTGAAAGTAACTTGCAAATTTATTTCCAGATCTATCTAATAAATTAGTCCCACTTGTCTGGGTATAAGTGTAGGACTTACATCGAGCAGGACCACAACTTTTTAGACAAGGGAAAAAATAAAAATCCCTCCAGAGATAAATCATTTGTAGTATGGGAAAAAAGTTAAACCTCCCACTTTCAAACTACAAACTAATTTTGGGACAAAACTAAATTACTTAAAACTAGAAGGTAAATTTGATTGTGAAGATATTTTTAAGTTTATTTCATAGTTATTTTTTAATTATTGACAAAGTTGCTATTTGGATTTATAAAATACTGTCTTAAAACTATTGACTCATTGACTATTTACAATTCTCTCCTCTGTATGAGGATGTTTCATGAAATCATTTGTTGGTGATTGCTAAATTCACCAATGTGGCGTGGTCATAGATTTTAGGTCTACAAAAGTAATCATAGATGCTTCCTGTGTTCTCTAGAAAACAATTTAATAAAGTAGAGTTAAAATTACTCCATTCGATGGGCATGGAAACTAGATATTCTCATATACCATCAATTGTATGTCCTTGGTGGAGTGCTACTTTTGACTCTGGTTCTAATATTTTGCCTTGCATTAAAGCAAGGCTTTTCCCTTAAGAGAAACCCCTAAGTCAGTGCAAAGTCATTCTTATTTGCAATGAAATGATGAAGGGAGTGCCAATGGACAGGAAATTGTGAATTCATCTGTAAGGACAATCAAGATTGTCAAAAACTTCTAATTTTGACTGTTTTTTTTTTGTTGTTTTTTTTTTTTTGGTAATGACTTGTTAAATTCAGTACCAAACACAGAATATAGGAAAGAAAAAAAAAAAAGTTGTTGGTCTGAAGACAGTTTCTGCAAAGGTTAAAAGAAGTCAAAACTGCTTCTTCTGAGAGAGGCAGCTACCTTGATACATTTGTTTGATTCTGATTGGACTAAGATAAAACTTTTAAAGTACCAGATGTGCTGGGCCAGAGTAATAGTACAGCAGGTAGAGTGCTTGCCTTACATGTGTCCAGCCCAAGTTTGATCCTGGCACCAAATATGGTCCCCTAAGCCTTGTCAGGAGTGGTTTATGTGCACAGTCAGGTGTAAACTCTAAGCACCACCAAGTATAGCCTTTGTTTTCTGGTCCTCTGATGGGAATTAGCTTTCATTATTCCGAGTCTTCACTGTCACTGTCACTGTCATCCTGTTGTTCATCGATTTCCTTGAGCAGGCACCAGTAACATCTCCTTCGTCCTAGCCCTGAGATTTTGAAAAGTGCCACATTCGAGACTCTTTCAGTGTCAGGAGGATGAGAACCATCATTGTTACTGGTTTTTGGTATATTGAATACGCCACGGGGAGTTTGCCAGACTCTGCCATGTGGGCAGGATACTTTTGGTAGCCTACCAGGTTCTCCAGAGTAAGAACTAGATAATAAGATGTAGCGTGGCAGCTCGCTTCCAGGAGCAGGGTTTTATAGTCTCTGGATCTTGGCCGTTGATGGGATTACACGGTGCCAGGGCAGTTGGTGGGTGTAACGCCTACATACTGGAAGATGGGGGATCTAGGTGAAGGAGGCCCCAGTCCCAATTCGAGCAGGCTTGGAGTTCTACGCCCTGAGTCCCGAAACTCAACCGATCTCCTTCCAAGGGGCCCCAGTGAGGCAGGCATGGAGGCAGGAGACTCTGCTGGTCTCTTCCAGGAGCAGGGTTTTATTAGACCTTAATTCCTAAGGGGTCATGTCCATGGGTGTCCAACCTTGGGATTGAGATCCAGTCTTCTTTTTGGTTTGGCATTATTCAGAGTCTTATGAGACCTGCACCCTAAGGAAAATGCCCCTGCGGGTCCAGCTTCAAGTGCAGGCTCAAGTTCATTCCAGAACTAGGCACTGGGGCAAGAATTCCTTTCGGATTCTATCTTAGTTTTACTACTTTATGAAATTCATTGTCATGGGAGTGAGGACACTTCACTTCATCCCACGATTGTTTTAGACAGAGAGATAAGAGGTCCTGTTAAAATAGTGAAGATACCTTCTGAAAACCAATAACACCTCCAAGGCAAGAAAGCCTTTGAAAAAAAATTCCATCTAAGGACCTTGAAAAACAACTGAGGTGCAGAATTCTGGACCCAGAGCAAGGCTAAACCCCTGAAAGGAAGGGTTCTACCTATGGAACAAAGGTCATGCTACGAATATTAAAGAAAATCAACAGCTTCAGGCTCTCTCCCTCCTTTTCACTCAATAGTAACACCTTAGCAAAGACTTTGGAGCACAGTTTGAGAAAACTGTATGTGCACTAAGGTGATTGAAGAAATGGTGCACACATCCCCCATTCTGGGAAAGAAGCCTGCATCTCTACCTGAAATGTATACCTTTATACTTTATGGAATGAATTTTTCATCTGGAAAATTTATTGAAGCTCAACTTGGGATATGCACTGTCTCTGTCCACCCTGGAGAAGATCACACTCTCTTTTGGGTATGGAGCTCTCATTTCCCCCAACTCATTCCTCAAATAAATTTCTTACTTCACAATTCACTCTCCTGAAATTCTTTTTCAGGAAGGAAGGCAATAGACTTGGAAAACCTGTGTATATGCAGGATTATCTTTCCTTTTCTGCAAAGAGCAATTCTTTCAAACTGACTTCTATAGATCCCAGATAGAGAAGGAATGATAGGGTTCCTATCCCAAGAGGGTTAGAGCAAGTGTGAGTCAGGTACAGATTTAACCATTGCTGTGTGGAACAGGGAACTGTAAACTTTGACTGTGTAAAGGCTCAGAGGAGATTTTCATTAGTGCTAAACTTCCCACAGCACTCTCCTGGGTGACTAAAGTGGGTGGAAAGGGGAATCATAGACTCTTGTCTCCAGACTGTCACCCTTTTTCTGCCCACTTCACATAAGTCAGCCACAACAAAAACATCCTACATGTCTCTATACCTCTATTCCTGAATGTATAAACAGGAAGTAATTCTTGAAAAAAATCTAGCGAAGAAAGAAATAAGAAGAAAAAGGAATAATTTCAGGGGTTGGAGAAATTGTACACTGGGTAAGGCACTTGGTTTGACTGCAGCTGAGTCAGATTTGATCCCTTGACACCTACATACGGTCCACTGAGCACTTCCAGGAGTGATTTCTGAGCACAGAGACAGGAGTTAACCCAGAGCAGAGCCCGGTGTGACCCAAAAAACAAAAACCAGGAAAAAAAGAGAATAATTTCACACCCAAATCTATGAGATCTGAAGTGTAAAATATCAGAACTGTTAATCAGTTAATCTGACTCTATGAAATCAATTGTTTAATTGAATTAGAAAAAAATGTCTGAATAGGATCTGTATTATCTCTTAGTTCTCTAAGTTTTAATATTCAATTTTGAAATAATACCCTGAAATTGTGTAACACTAAGAGATATAGTAACTGTCTTCTTCCCTCAACCCCTGAGTAAATTACACTTTTACAATATGTAAAAGAAAAACAACTAATGTTTCTATTTCTTCTCATCTCCAGGTGGTATAATGTCTCATAATAATACATGTCATAAAAAGAAAAGGTAATGTTTCAGTTTGGGTTTTTGCTTTTTTTTTTTTTTTGGTCTACTTTGCTGCACACTATGGAAGACTAATTCTGATATTTTTAAAAAACATATCTTTTAGTTTAAGGATAGGATCATTGCGTCCTAGCAACAGAAGGTAACTCTGTGACCAGTGTATATGGAGATTTAAAATACATACATACTGCAAATGGTGCATAGTTTAAATAACTGCAATTGTATTGCTTCAGGCAAAGCACTTAAAGATGTAGGACCAGACTGACAGAATGTGCTAAACAATTAGCTATTGTATTAAATGAAAACTACTTTCTCTTAATTTCAGTTGATCATAAGGCATAAAACATGAAGAACTTAAACATGGCTGAAGGGTGTGTGGCAGCAAAAAAAAAAGTTATTGCTTCAAATTTTCTTGTAATTAAGACAGCTGTGTGGATAATGAAACATGCACAAGTTAATTTTCTCTACCATAAAGTATTCAAAAATCTTGACCTGACTTTATAAAAAAATAAATCCAAACAAATAGGATGTTTTAATTTATGGAAAATAACATTTATTTTCCATAAATGATTTTCAGTTATATTGTAGTTTGTAACTGAAAACTGATAGCACCTAATTATATGTATGTTTTTATTTTAATATTTAATGTGTTTGTTTTGGGGGTCCACTCTTGGGGTATTCGGGGCTTACTCCTGGCTCTGCACTCAGGGATCATTCCGGGTAATGCTCAGGGGACCACATTGAGTGCTGGGGATTGAAACAAGGCCAGCCCATGCAAGGCAAGCACATTGCCCACCTTACTATCTCACCCTTGCTCTATGTGTGTTATGTAAGAAGCATCAAATGATTGTAGAAGATATTGGAAGGGAGGTAGGGAACAGCCTGGAAATGGGAAAGACCTGTTTTTAACTTCTTGCTTGACCTACTTGGGTCACCTTGTATAGGGCCTTGGGGGTCATGGCCTGGGTAGTGAGTGGGGGCAGGGGAAGAGACTGGGAAAGGATGACTCCAGCACCTGCACAGCATGAATCTTCATGCCTCACCAGCTCCACTAGGCAGCCAGTAATTTGCACCTGTTTTCCATTTGATCATGGAGCAGGAACTTATCCTTTTCACCCAAGTTCATGGAAAGTCATGATCTGAGGCTGGAGCCAGGAATTGCTCTCTGCAGGAAAGGAAAATGAATCTTAACCTTAGCCAGGTTGGGAAGGCATTGTCTATGCTTGCAGCAAAAAAAAAAAAAAAACAAAAAACAAAACAAAACAAAACAAAAAAACAATTCAGAAGGAGCTGAAGAGTGAAGCCAGGGGGTTTTATTCTGGAATTGATGTCTATGGGCCCCACGGATGGCTCATGTGAAGCGGGGAGGAGAAAGATGGTCACTTTCTCCCGATCCGCCTCTGCCACCTGGGATTCAGGGTTCCTGGGTTCTTGTCTTGCACAAAGGAATTTCAGGAGTAGATGGGCAGTAAAATTACAGAGTTTTTATTTGAGGGTTTTGAAGGGAAGGAAGGAGAAAAAGCGGGAGAGAGTGGAGAGTAACGTGCTCAAGAGAGAACTCAGGCTTCTCCAAGGGTGGAGAGAGCCCCTGCAAACATTCCAGCATTAGACGTGAAAGCATGAAAGTACACATCTCAAGAGGGGAGACACAGCCACACATGTGCTCAGGCACCACATGTGCTTGGCCACATGGGCACAAGCAGCACATGGGCTTGGAGAGCATATGCATACTTCCTTTGTTCAAAGTGGCCTTTATAGGGTTTCTCCAACCTGCCACCATGTGAGGCTTCTCCCTAGGTAAAAAGTCTTTTGCTACAGAGGCTAACAAAGGGGTTGGAAGTGGTGATGGTCTTCTTTGAAATTTTTTCCTGGCCTTTTGTCTTTTTCAGGAGCTTCTCTGGGTCTGTTGCTATAAATAGGTGAGGGTCTTATCAGGCCTTAGTTCCTGTTTTCTGCATGGTTGGTCTTTGCAACTTCAGAGCTATTATTTTCCAGGAAATTTACTTCCATCACTAGCTGAGGAGGTCTTCCTTATCTGCCTGCCTGCCTACATCAGAAAGAAAGAGGAAATTGGGAGAAGAAGATTTCTTGAGGAAAAGAGGGAATTTTCCAGAGAGAGAACTCCTAAGAGGACTTTGGAGAAGGGGTTGTTCATTGATTTGCTCGAGCGGGCCCAGTAATGTCTCCATTTTGAGACTTGTTGTTACTGTGTTTGGCATACTGCTTTGCTGTGTGGGTGAGATACTCTCGGTAGCTTGCCAGGCTCTCTGAGAGGGGCAGAGAAATTGAACCCGGCTCTGCCAGGCTGGCTGAGTGCAAGGCAAACGCCCTACTGCTGTGCTATGGATATTCTCCAAAATTGCCTTAGCCTGGAATTCTCAGTAAAATTGGAATTAATCAGGAGATTTTTCAAGGAGAAGAACTTTGAATTTTTGGGATAAATTTCCTTCAGGATTTTATCATTGTCTTTGTTTCTGCTGCTGGAGCCTCTGGGGAGTTTGCAAGGCATTCAATGCTCTGGCCTTAGTTTTCTGTTTCTCTGTCATTGGGCTCTACCTCTCACAAATTGGGTTTTGCATCTGAAAGTTATCTCTGCTTTTGGGCTGGTTTGGTTGGGAGTCACTGTACTTTTCAGTACTTTTCTAACCACTCTGCCAAGGCAGCACTCTTCCCTGCCTGCAGCAAAACCATGAATTTGAGACCCAACATTGAACATAATCATTTCTTATAAAATTTTAAAATTAAATTTAATGGTATGTTATTCAGAACAATACTGTGTTCTGGAAATCTTTTACTCATAAATATGATCCTTGCTTTCGAATGTATTCTTAACATAGATGTAGCTAACACATATCTTTATACATATGCACATGTGCATATTGCTGAGATTTTTTTATGTGTATGACTTGACACATAGCTTACTTTCTATATATAACTAGTATATATGGTTTGATTTGATGATGCTGTTATTTATACAATTATGCAAATCTATGTATTTCAAGGAATATAGGATAATACAAAATTTAGAAATGCAATAACAATTTTCAATACTCTTCTAATCCTGTTGGAGTAAGAACCAAGGGATTGAATTCAATGTTGCTGAAATCAAAGCTAGGAGGTCTTTAAAGCACTGGATGAGCTAATAGAAAAAAATGCTACAGGACATTAAAGGAAGCATTGGTCAGTGTAATTAGACTATCTGTTTGCTAATTGGCTCTTATCAAAATTAAGCTTCTACCTTCCCACAGAGACTGGAAGGAAATGGGTGCTCTTTCTAGGCGATTGCATTTCAAAAGGATGACTTCTGGGACCCCTTGAAAGACTTCAGCTGGATAGTGACAAGAGAAGATTTACATGTAAAAAGGGCAGGAAAGGAATTCATTAGTGTTAGAGGTCGGGGGTTTCTAGACAGAGAGAGTTTTTTCTGATCGCTTATCAAATTGAGGAGAATATGAAAACTGTCTTGGTAAAGAAACAAACCAACCATCCAACATTGTCCATCAGCAATTTGTATTGTCCTGTACTGTATTGCTACCTAGTGTAGGTTGCTTTTCTCTATTCTTAATCCTTGTGATTTTTGTGAATTTTAGTCTAAATTGAGACATATTTGTAAAATGGATGATTTCAAGTGATACTTATATTATCTATTCCTTTCATTTATACTATGCGGTGGTAGTTTTCTCCCAATACAAAATGTAAATTTGAAAACTGTTGCATACAATTGGTAGCTGTTAGGTACATTTTAACTCTTTGATATAACTTGTTATTCAGACAAATAATACTTCAAAAAAATTTCAAGACAAAATGTTTTTATGTAAAGGAAAAATGCAAGGCCTTTGGTGAGGTGGGGGAGGGAAGCTAAGAAAAAGCACCTGTTTCCATAAAATTGCCCGACAAATAATAACCTTTAGTTTTCACAATTATAGTACAATATAAAAACACATATCAGTATTCCTGGGAGAATGCTTCACATACATTAATAGAAAAGCATCTGCATGACACTAATATGTCTGAGCAGTTTAAATTAATTTAAAGAGTGACTTCCAGAAATTACTGTTCTTTTTAACTGTTGTTATAATTCTCATCAAGGAAAATGTAATTGCCCAGTACTTTGTGTAAATTCATGCTTCTGGGTTTATATCTCTGCCATTGTTCCTGTCACACTAGTGTTAAGTGACCTCAGACAAACTAATTAATCTTTCCTCTTTGCCTTAGCCTTTTCATCCATTAAATGTGCCTACAGGGAGATTTATCAGGCTAGAACATAATGTAGTTGCATCAAAGCATCAAATTTCAAGCCAGAAGAATACAAAGTAACAGTGGTGCCCAATAGCTTTGCTTTCAGGAACACTTTTATTTGTAACACCTGCATTTCCCTTCAAATTTTGAAATACAATTGCCCCTGGGAATATCAGGAGAATGTAAGTGTTAATGCCAACTCTTCAACATTTGAGTAGCTTCTGGAACAAAGTATAGTTGTAATGCAGCTTTAAATAGGCACGATCAAACAACTTGTAATTAGTGGGGTGCAGGGGCTAATAGGGGAAATATCACAGGGCAGGATACAAACACATAAACAAGGAAGAGGAATTTCCAAGATGCATAGATATTATGTTCCTTTCTTTTTTTTTTTAAGAAAGGAGAGGGAAATGTAGGTACTCAAAATAAATCACCCAAGATTCTTGAGAGATTGCTCCTTCTAGACCCTTGCACTAGAAGCTAGATATTTCAATGCAAACAAGGAAGATCTGGAGGCTAGAAAGAAACAATTGTCCTTCTCTTACTGGAGAACATGATGAACGCTCCTGTTTATTATCTAGCAGGATGAATACGAAGATTGTGGCACTGTACACACGTAGGATTATCTTAAGAAATGTCCAGTGATAGTGAAAATCCATCTTTGAGAAGAATTCGAAGTCATTTCCCCATGTGAATAAAGCTTCCCCTGTTTCTCCTTGTCCTGGGTTCCTATCCCATTACTTAGTCCAAGATTTAAACCATATTCTTCATGACTGAAATCTCGACTAACATAATTGGTCACTGTTGATCTCTCATGCATGTATTATTAAATCGATCTTTTCCTTCTATCAACTAATCTGAGGTTTTTTCAATTACTTAGTCCAAGAAAGACCCAGCTGAGTTGAGGAATTTCACCTAAATCTAAACAGGTTAACAAGTCAAGGTAATTTATAGGGTACAGAAATATTGCATAGATAGAAGTGAATTATTTTTCCCTATGTTCCCTTTTAGTTCTATGAAAAGTCACTGCTGGATTTCAAATTATCTTATTGACAACCACATAGAAAAGGATATTTTGCCTGTTTGTCCTGATCAATAGTTTAGCCACTAGCTCCACATGCCTGCTTGCACCTAAAATGTTATTTATCTGCGTGGACATGTGGTATAAGTTTCAAACACGTATAATATTTGGAACCTTGAAAGCACTATAAAAAGATATGTTAAGGGACTGTCGTGATAGTACAGTTGATTGGGTGTAGTTTGCCTTGCAAACAGCTGACCTCAGTTGGATCCTTGGCATCCCATATGGTTCCCCAAGCCCACCAGGATTGGTCCCTCAACACAGAGTCAGGAGTAAGCTTTGGGCACTGCTGGGTGTGGCCCAAAAATTCAAAGGGGGGTAAAAAAGATATCTTAATTTTCTGGGGTATAACATAGGTAATGTGTAAACTACAAACATTTATTTCTGATAATTCCTGACCCTGGAAACTCTTAGAGAAGGTATCAAAAGTTTCAGTCTGATGAGAGCTTGGTCCTTGGTTCATACAAAAACTATCTTCTCACTCATATGGTAAAAGAGGTGAGAGACCTCTTGGGTATCTCTTTTTAAAAGATCTGATCCTACAGCTTCATCCTCATAACTTAATTGCCTTCCAAAAATCCTACCTGCAAACACCATCATAGATTTTGACATGAATTTCTTGAAAGAAAAGAGAAATATAACAATCTATTATATCATTCTATTCATAGGTAAAGGTAAAGGCCCTCCCGTTGATCGTCGATTTGCTCGAGCGGGCCCAGTAACGTCTCCATTGGAGACTTTGTTGTTACTGTGTCTGGCATATCGAATACTCTCGGTAGCTTGCCGGGCTCTCAGAGAGGGGCGGAGGAATCAAACTCGGGTCGGCCATGTTGGCCGCTTGTAAGGCGAATGCCCTACCCGCTATGCTATCGCTCCAGCCCTACTATTCTATTCATAGTATTTAATATTGAATGCATATTAAATAATGTTTTAGTGTGTGGCATAAGTATTCTTAAATTTAAATTTATTTATTTTGTAAATAATTCTTTGAAAATTTTAAATGCTATACATACCTCTCATATTTCTACTCTGCAGTTGTAGAAAATAGATGGGACCATGAGTCCTGCCTGGTGAATAAAGACATGCTAAAAATAAATATCTGTGAATGTAAAAGTGTTGAAGGATTCTCAGCACATCAACGTGCATGCAAAAGAAACAGATATGTGAAGGCAAGACTTGTCCTCTCTCTCATCTGACATTGCTGAAGATCAGTCACTAGGTCTTTCCTTGAAATGTGATGGCCAGGGAAAGACCAGCCCTAATGTTCCTCCTGCTGGTGATACATATTATTGCATAAGTTTAAGGAGTACAATATGTTATTTTGATACATTTATACATTGCAAGGCTATGATCAACTACCATTAGTTAACTCTATCATGTTGGTATCATAAGTATGATTTCTTTCTTGCACTGAGACTCTTGCGTTAAGAGAAATGACTTCCCCAAAGAAGTAAGTCTCCTGGGTATCCTATGAAATTGTGTAGATTGCCTGACTCCCGGCTCCTCACCTAACCAGGAGTCGAGGAGCAGGGAGATAGTAGCTTTGGGAGACAGTGTCAGCACCTTCTGTTCAATCTACCTCAGTCTCCTAAGAGAAGTGATCCAGGTGGGGGACTCAGAGGAAATGGAGTATGCCTTCTACCTGTGTGTTAGCTAGCATCATTCCAACACCTCTAGGTTGTGATCCTTGAGGGCAGGCAGAGCCAAAAGTAAGCCCTGTTCACTGCCAGATAAGCCCCCAAACCAAAACAGCACCAGAAATACCCTGAAATACTAATAAATCTGCAGATTTTATAGGAAAATTCAAAACGAATTTTTTTTCTTAATTTTCAAAGTCCTTAGTACTTCAGTTGGAAACTTTTGAAATGTAGCTGGGTTTATACAAACACCCACACAAAATGTCTTGAAGGTGCAATAACACGAATTTTTTAAAAATTTCTTTTTAGTGTAATATTTTAACGGGAGAATTATATTAAAAATCTTGGTTCCATATAAATATAATATCAAACCCAATAAGCATAGAATCAAAACATTGTATCTTGAAGTATCATAGATTTTAGAGACATTATATTTTAATATAATTTGTTGAAAGTATTGCTTTCTTTAGAAAGGATCTGTTTAATTTTGGCAAGATGTTTTGTTGCTTTTGTTGTTGTTCTTGTGGAGGTCACACCAAGCAGCGCTCTGGGGATTTAATAAGGTGCCTATAATTGAACCCCACCCCTCACACATACAAAGTGTGTGTTCTACAATTTGAATTGCATCTCCAACACCTTAAAAAGTAAAAGTGTAGGTACTATATTTTTTAAACAATTTTCTTTAAACAAAATGCTGTCATATTAAATAGAAATTCTCTTATGAAATGTGTTTGTGGGCAGAATATTTGCTAAAAGGAGATTGATGACAATGTAATCATATCAGACAACCTCTTAACAACAGATGATTATGTAATGGCTGATTTCTGCAATAAGAAAATAACACAAAATGAAAATATAACTAGTTTTCACCTCATTTCAAAAAAATGTCAGTACCTTTGAATTTAATTCTTATGCCATAATTCCAGTTTATATAACAGCAGAGCATCATGCCAGAAAATGAAAACTACGATTTCCATTATTTTATCACTTTCCAAAAATAAGTGTCTTGATCTTATCTTCAAAGTAAATATGTTTTCTCTTGTAGTTCCCACACAATCTTCCTTTTTCAGAAAATTGTTATTTTAAAAAAAACTGATATTAGAGTATAAACCATTAAATTGTTGCTTCTTTTATCTCCATTTACTCAACAAACTTTATTGATCTTTTAGATCTTTCTCTAGGGTTCCCCAACAAATGCTTGTTAAATCACTCAATCTTTTATTTGATACTGTTTTCTCTTTCTACAGTTGTCTTTAATTCTAGAACACCAAGTCAATCCTTTTTTTTAAATATCTGTAAAGAATCTTTTACAAAATAAATTCACAAGCATGTTATGCCTGCAGTAATACTGTCTGTAATAGTCTCTGAGTGACTGAGTGCTTTAAATCATACCTTAGTAGCACAAATGCATTGTTTTTAATTTTCTGCCTTAACACTTGACATTTCTTCTTTGATTAGGAAAGGGTTCCTTTCTTGTTTTCTGATTCTTTCTTCTCCCATTTGAAGAGGAATAGCGCTACATTATTGAATCAAAATTGACCTATTCATTTAGCTGTTCCCTATATAAAATGAAATTTCTTTGTGGTTTATACATGTTTATACACTGAAGTCTATCCTATAGTCTATGTTTATAGACTTTAGACAACAGACTGTAGTCTATAGTAGTTAACAATCTCTTCTGGCTACTTCGATTGTTATAGTCTATTCTATTTCAGAAACACTTTTTTCTATATACATGGTCTCTAGAGATAAAATCTCAAGATTTTAGAAGAATTGGAGAGAATATAGAAGATAATGTGACAATAATATCTCATCCCAAAGATCTACATGTCATGTCAATTGTGTCTATTAACTCCTTATTGCATCATGTATTTAAGAACTGTAGCTTCAGTTTCTCATGGGTATATTATTGACTTTTGAGTATTGTCATTGAAGGTTATTCTTCCTCCTCCTCATGCTAGTCGACAGAAATTTTCTTTCTTTTTCATGAACACACAAAGTCTCAAGACTCCTTATTTTCTTCAGGGAAACCTGCTTCTACTTAATAAATATGTTTAGACTCTTCTTTCAGTTACCGTAAATGACTAAAAACTCATACCCCCATGCTCCAATTCAGGATTATTATCTTGCTATTCTGTTTAAAATTTCAGGTCACTGGACATTCATTTTCCAATTTTTTTAAACACTCATTTTTATGTATTTTGTGGCTCCTCTGTTTCTTGGCTTTTTTAATGTTTTATGTTTTAATTAATATGTTTTTAATGGTTTATTACATAATATATATTTAAGCTGTACAGATTTATGTAACAACATGTGTGCATGTTATTTTTTGCATGTCACTGTGAGTCATTTTGATCTAGAACCACACAATTGATCCCATTATACCTGACTGGCTACCATTTCACTCCATTCTTTTCTTGAACCACTGTTTTGTTCTTGAGGTCTGTTTTATCTTATTTTGTTTACTAATTTTTTCTTTCTCTGCCATTTGAGTAAAATTGCATGATATTTGTCTTTGTGTGACATTTTACTTAGTTTAATACACTTTAGGTTTGCACCTGTTGTTTCAAATGGCACAAATTCATCTTTAAAAAAATAGTTCCTATTCTAGAATTGAGAAAGTATTATTTCCATCTTCTTTTTTTTATTTACTCTATTGTTTTAAGACATTTGGCACTAAGACAGGAAAAAAGTTAAATTAAAGGTAGACAAAATAGATCTTTGGCAATGTTCATATTCAAATGCTGTCTTTAGATGGACTATTCAACTGGATACTTACTTAATGTTTAATTCTTTTTTTCTTCTTAGATATGTCTACAGAAAATTTTAATGCACTCTTGTTTATGTATTTTGTGTTTCTTTTTCTATAAACTTCAAGACTTTTTTCTTAATATTCGAAATATTTTGTGGCTGGTTATGTGGATTTTTTCTTGATGGTATGTTTGAGCCACAGCCAGCATTACTTTGGGTTGACTACTGGCTCTGTGTTCAGGCATAACTCCTGGTAATGCTGTAAGATGCTGGGGATTGAATTGGTTGGCCATATGCAAGTACCTAAACGTGTACTATATCACTAACTCTTATGGTTTTTTGATATATTCGTCCTGGAAATGAAATATTTCAGTCTAGAAAATGATGAATTTTGGTTACATCAGTATCCTTTGTTAAATATTTCACAAACTTATTTTGCTACAGAGTGAATTGAATATTTGGAACAAATGAGAAAAAGAAATAGGGAAAATTGCATAGTTTGTATAATTTGTATTCCAATTGGTGGAGACTTTTAAAAACACATTTAAAGAACTTAAAAAAGATGATCAATAATAAAAGTGAAATTAGAAGGTTTTGAGTCATAATGGAAGATTTTAATTCTTAATATGGAAGTTGGTTTGAAGGGGCTGCCCTGGAGAAAGAGAATTTTGAAAGAAAAAAGAAGTGAAAGTCAAAGCAATTGGCTTATGTAGAAGAGTAGATTTTCAGGAAGGAGCAGTCACCACGGAGACTACCTGTAGGAACATAGTACATTGTTTGAAATTAAGCATATGTATTAGAAATTGTTAGGAGGGAAATCAAAGGCAATTGATCAAATGGTCATATAGCAGGGGATACAATTAGAACTGGAATAAAAGAAGAAAGGGCATATTTTATAGGATACTAATGGTAAGGAGTAAAATAGATAACTGTTAAATAAGACATTTTGAGAATAAAAATGTGGATCAGAGGACAGGAGAAATAGCATGGGGCTAAGACCTTGACTGCAGCTAACTCGGTGTCAATTGCCAGAACTATATGGTTTCCTTAGCATTAAAGAGTGCTTCTCTGGAGGACCCCAAGGACTACCAGTTATGTCTTGAGAGATTTTTAAGCACCACTGCAGTGGCTCAGATAACCCCAAGCACCATAGAGCCCAAATAGCGTTGTATCCTTGGGCCTCCACATTGAACAATGGCCAATGTAGCCTAAAATCTCAGGATGCCCTTGGGCCTACTAAGCACATCTTCAGAGGTCTTCCCCTTGGGAAGACAAAATGAAAATTGGAAAAAACAATAACTTTACAAAGTAAATAGGAATAAAGTATGAAATTACACAAGACAAACCAGGATACTGTCCTGCTTAACTTTAATTAATTTTTTTCCATATAGGATATAGTTCTTCTGTCACTGTCACCGTCACTGTCCTGCCATTGTTTGTTGATTTGCTTGAGCGGGCTCAGTAACATTGTGAGACTTTTTACTGTGTTTGGCATATTGAATATGTCATGGGTAGCTTGCCAGGCTTTGCCATGAGTGTGAGATACTCTCGTTAGCTCGCTGGGTTCTCCGAGAGGGGCAGAGGAATCGAACTCGGGTCAGCCATGTTGGCTGCGTGTAAGGCAAACGCCCTACCTGTTGTGTTCGATAGTTCTACTAATGACATACAATTATACTTACAGGTAATATTTCTACACAGTGGTCTAGTATATACAACATAGTTCATATAGGATGTAGTTCTACCAGGATATGGTTGTTCTTAACTTCAATTCACGATTTTAATTCATTTTATATTACTTGGCTATCGAAGAGATTTGAGTAGAAGTCATGGATAATCTTCTCCATTGCCGTTCTGGAGGATGTGATGGATCCATCAGGATGTCGGAGGGCAGTCATCTTGGTCTTATAGTTGGCGAAGGACAGGCGGGCGTTATGAATACTTTTCCCGGCTTCTGCCGCATCTACCAGTACTTCTGCTCTTCTCTCTTTGAGGTCTTCCTTGATCGCATCTCTGCACTGCTTTGCAAGCTCGGACGTTAGCTTGCGGTTGCCTGAGGCATGCGCCAAACCACGCTGGCGAATTAGCTCAAGAGTTTTCGCAGATAGGCGACTTTTTGTGGCTATCTCTCTCTTGGCGTTCCTCACACATTCATGGAGGTGCTGAACCAGTCGATCGTATTCCTCGTCAATGTTGTCAACAATGGCATCTTCCCATGTTGCCGCAATAGTACCAAAGAGTTCCCAGTTGGTGGTTGTTCTGGGAGTTCTCTTTTTGAACTTTGCAGCTCTTTCTCCCCGCTCTGTGAAGTAGAATTTTGCACAAAGGAGACGGTGGTCCGATCCCGTTCGAAATTTTGGGACAACAGCGACATCAGTCAGGCAAAACCGTCGATTGAATATGATGTGGTCTATTTCGTTGTGGAATCGTCCACCGGGAGACTCCCATGTCCATCGTTTAGATTCTGCCTTCTGGAACTGTGAGTTACCATGAATGGTCTTGGTCGAAATGATGAACTCAGACAGTCTCTCACCCTGTTCGTTCCATTCTAGGCCATGGGTTCCGATGTGAAGTTCTTCAGCTGATCTTCTCAGTCCTATCTTGGCATTAAAATCACCCACAATGATCTTGTAGAAGGTGTAGTCTTCTTTATAGAACTTCTCTAGCTCCATGTAGAACTTCTCGATTTCTCTTTCATCATAATGAGATGTTGGTGCGTAGACAACGAAGATAGAAACTGCAGGCAGTGAGCCACATCTATTCAAATGTAAACGTCCGATTCCGGTTGTTAGGCATTTGAATGAATCAATGCTCTTGGCCAAGTTTGTGTTGACAAGGACACCGACGCCTCCAACACCTCTTTTATCGCATGTTCCGAGGAACAATTCTTCTCCAGTGTCGAAAACGGCATGGTGAGATTCGTGCCTTCTTGTCTTGGTCAGACCAATGATGTCGTACTTGATCATTCGCGCTTGTACCATGAGGTCCTCGATGGATGCATCTGATGCTAGCGTACGTGCATTGAAAGTACAGACGATCATTTTTGTCTTCCTTCGTTGTGGCAGCCTAGGTCGGCCTTGAGATTTTGTCGGCCTTGCCACTTGCCGACATACCAAATTCCACAGGATGGGTATGTCGTTCCCAACGTTCTCCCTTCCGAAATCCGACACGCCATTTCGTCAGTAAAGAAGCAAACAGCACCCGGCCCAGACAAGGTCAGACCTGAACACCTGAAGAACCTGCCGTCAGTACTCATCAATACACTGGCTCGGCTCTTCACTCGCTACCTGTCTGAATGCAAGGTTCCATCTCAATGGAAAACCAGCAGGACCGTACTACTGTTCAAGAAGGGAGACATCCATGACATTGGCAACTATCGCCCGATCTGCCTATTGTCTGTCATCTACAAGTTGTTCACTCAAGTCATCCTGAATAGGATTGGCAGAACACTAGATGAAGGACAACCATGTGAGCAAGCAGGGTTCCGCAAAGGATTCAGCACCATTGACCATATCCACACGATAACCAAGCTCATTGAGATTTCTCGGGAGTTCAAGATGCCGCTCTGCTTAACGTTCATTGATTTAAAGAAGGCCTTTGATTCTGTTGAGACGGAAGCGGTCATTGAAGCCCTAGCCAATCAGGGCATTCAAGCCCAATACATCAGGATCCTCCGTGAGCTGTATTGCGGATTCACTACCAGGATCTCACCATTCTACAAAGAAGTGATCGTTGATGTCAAGAGAGGGGTGCGGCAGGGTGATACCATTTCACCGAAACTCTTCAGTGCCACCCTCGAGAACATCATGCGACGACTGGAATGGGAAGGAATGGGAGTGAAGATAGATGGTCGGCAACTACACCACCTCCGCTTTGCTGATGACATTGTTTTAATAACACCAAACATCAGCCAAGCGGCACAAATGCTGGCCAACTTTGACCGTGAGTGTGGAAAGGTAGGACTACAGCTGAATCTTACGAAGACAATGTTTATGAGAAACAGCCTTGTTCCTGACGCCCCATTCGCTCTCAATGGAACGACCATCTCCGAATGCAACAGCTATGTGTACCTAGGTCGAGAGGTCAACATGACAAATGACCTGGCACCCGAGCTGCACAGGAGGAAGAGAGCGGCTTGGAACGCCTTCAAGAACGTCGAAGAAATAGCTAAGAGGACGAAGAACCTCCGGCTCCGGGCACATCTCTTTGATTCCACTGTTCTTCCTGCATTAACATATGCCTCAGAGACCTGGGCCCTACGCAAACAAGATGAGAACGCCATTCAGGTCTCCCAAAGAAGAATAGAAAGAGCTATGCTTGGAATATCACGTTTCACTCAAATGAGAGAACGAATCCGGAGTTCTGACATCCGTCGACGATCAAGGATCAGGGACGCTGTCTCATATGCCAAGGTGTCGAAAATCAGATGGGCTGGTCACGTAATGAGATTTAAAGATGACCGTTGGACTAGAGCTGTTACTGATTGGATTCCACGGGATGTCAAGAGACCGCGTGGCCGCCCACCTACCAGATGGTCAGACTTCTTTGTCAAGATCATGAACTATCGGTTTGAGGCCCTCCATGTTCCCGGAGCGAAGAGATGCCATTGGGCTACACTAGCACGCGACAGGGACAAATGGAGACGTTACTGGCGCCCGCTCGAGCAAATCGACGACTAACGGGAAGTTAAGTGATTAAGTGATATTACTTGGATTAAATTGAGACTTGTTTTTTAATTAGATAAATGACAGAAATTGAGTTCTTTTTAGAAAGTGTGGATCATTGTTATTATATTAACCCCAGACAATGGAAAAACAGGGGTAAAAATAAAAAGATAAATCATAAGTCAATTGCATTAATCTGGAAAAAAATTTAAGTTAATGGCTTTGATCAGTGTGATGACAGTGAAGATGTTGAAAGGTAACAGAATCTAAATATATTTTAAAAGTATAAGTGCTAATTATCCTATTAGTTAGGTGAAGGTAATCAGTGGGGAATTATAAACTGGGATTGTAGTTTGTTTATATAATTATGAGTTAATTTGGTTATGAGAAGCAAAAATTAAAGAAGCATTCAAGAAAAATATATTGATTGAATTGACTAAGGAGGGAAAGCATCAAGGTGGAATGAGACATTGACAAGTGAAAGAATACCAGATTAAGTTCATTAAATTTCAGTGTAATACATCAGAGTTGGATTGTGGTAACAACTGGATGAAGTGACTAGGAGAAATAACTTTTTATTTATTTTTAAGAAACTGGGAAGGAAAAATCAACTAGTAGCCACTGATGATGATGGCAAGGAGGGTATGAAACTATGAGTAAATGCTTAAGATTGAATCACAAGAAATAAGAATCTGAATATTAGTGTATTACTATAATAGTTTTACTTGTATTGAATAGGGCTAGAGTGATAGCACTGCAGTAGGGCGTTTGCTTTGTACGCAGCCAACATGGCCGACCCGAGTTCGATTCCTCCATCCCTCTTGGAGAGTCCGGCAAGCTACCGAGAGTATCTTGCCCGCACGGCAGAGCCTGGCAAGCTCCCCGTGATGTATTCGATATGCCAAACACAGTAACAACAAAATCTCTAATGGATACGTTACTGGGCCCGCTCAAGCAAATCGATGAACAATGGGAGGGCCTTTACTTTACTTTTACTTTACTGTATTGAATAACCAATAGTAATAACTGGTTATTTCATGCTGAAGATCCATGAAAAGAGCCATGACTATATTAGCTAGAAATTTAAAGGGAATGACCGAAAAGTCAGTGAAAGTCGAATATTAATAAGGAATTTGATTTAATCACATTAAAATCAATGCTGTGGGTTTAGGGAGATGGAACTACAAATGAATCGTCTTTAACAATAAGGTCAGTTTTCTTGAAGAATTTATCAATTTGGAAAATATAGTATTATAGTTAATGACTTTGGGGATCTTATAGAAACAAAAGTAAAGGGCAACTGATGCAGGTGAGACTAATAGCTTGGACTGCATGAGACAAGGTCTGGTAGTATACCGAAATTTAAAAGTGAGCTAATAAACTCATAGAGCTACTATCACAACCACCCACATACCTTTAATCTCTTTCTTTTGCTGAACACAAAATAAATATATTTTTTCCCAAGACTAAAGTTTTCAGGAGAATTGGAGATGACAGTTTTAGCTCATATGCAGCTTTACAAAGAGCAATTTTTTTTTCTTTTTGGGTCACACCCAGCGATGTACAGGGGTTACTCCTGGCTCTGACTCAGCAATTACTTCTGGCGGTACTCAGGGGACCATATGGGTTGCTGGGAATTGAACCCAGGTCAGCCGTGTACAAGTCAAATGCCCTACCTGCTGTGCTATCACTCCAGCCCCAGAAAGAGTAACTTTAAAAAAAAATAGTCTATAGTAAAGATGAGCATCTCACTGAAGCAAAAGCAAATGTCTCTGACAGTTCCTGTTCTCAATTTTCTACAGAATATAAATCTTATAGAATATTGGCGACCAAAGAAAATGGGTTTATTTAATCCATACATAAAAACAAATTGCCATGGTTGAAAGCATGAAAATGACAAGAGTATCATCTCTGAAAAGCATCACCTATTGTAATCTCCAGAGAAAGAAAAGAAATCAAGTTATTAACATATTTAAATGAATCATAGAGATGTTTAAATCTTTATGTGAGGAGCAAGTAACTTGACATGTAAAATACATTGATATAATTTTAAGCAATATTTTTCATCTAAAGAGAGAAAGAGCTATCTGGAAGTGGGAAGTATATGAGACAGAGTATGTGTCTAAGGGACAACAAGAGAATCACCAGCAATTCAATCTTGTCCATTTTAGTGTTTTTTGTTTTTGGCATACAATTTCACTTCAGAATGTATCCAATAATTTTGTTTCCTAAGCATCAGTCTCCTATTGCACATGGACTGTTTTTGTTTTTCAGAAGTTTCAGTATGTCTTTTAAAATAGAAGGGAAAACTAGTAGGTTTCTTGCTACAATCTGAAAAGTAAGGCATTAATTACGTTTTAGTTCAAGTTTCATATTATCACTTTTGATTAGTTACCGGATTATCCAATGTAACCTATTTTCTTACTTTTGTTGTTCTTATTTTTGAGCCACACTCAGTGGTGCTCAAGGGCTGACTCTGGCAAACTCAGATGGAACGCTAGAGATCAAAGTGGGGTCAGCCACATGCAAGGCAAGCGCCCTACCTGCTGTACTACTACTCTGGTTCAGGAAGTAAATATTCTTTAGAGAGATATTTCTATACTTTGCTGTAAATTTCCATCACATATGAAAGGTGACCTGAGTAGAATTCTGATGACTTAAATTTTTTTATAGTTACTAGAAACAGCAAAATTCTGTTGATAAAAAAAAATCAAGTTTCAGAAAACAAAACTAGTGCGATCTTGAACACCTGTATTGGATTGTCAATAATGTTATTTTATTGTATTTAGACGATAAAAATATATTTGTCACAAATAATATTCTTACCTAAAAGATGCAAAAATTGAATTAAGTATATTCAATCCATTCCTAATTTGATTGCTTACTGGCTTTGAAGCTTCATGCAAGGTTATGTCTTATGGCATCTATTTCTTTCTGAATCAGCATAGTACTTGAAAATACATAATGCTCTTCTAAAAGGAAATAATATAGGTAAAAACTTTATTCAAAACTAATAAATATTATTTCTTCTACTACTAGCAACAAGCAAAGCAAGAGATGTCAATTTATAAATTAACCCTTACAAGAGACCTGTTAAAATATTAAATCACTAGGTTGTTAATTGTGAAATAAATGTCAGCATTTTAATTTTTATTTCATCCTCAGGAGGTCAACAGTGGAACACATAGTTTTGAACTCCAGGAATTAATTTCCCAAATCTGCACAGACACAAATATGAACTTGTGAAATAATTTAAAAGAAGAGCACATCACGGTACAATAGAAGCAAAGTATGAGAAAGAGGTGGGAGAGTTATCTCAATAAGGGGAAGAAGAAGAAAAAAGCTTAAAAATGTTTTAGGTAAAAGAAAAGGACATTTTGTGGGGTGGGAGTGGTGGAAAGGAAACTAAATCACACTCAACCTGTAACATCAGAGTAGCTGTTGGCACAGATGTAGAGAGAAAGGGACCCCCCTTCATTGCTGGTGGGAATGCGGACTGGTTCAGCCCTTTTGGAAAACAGTATGGATGATTCTCAAAAAATTAGAAATTGAGCTCCCATTTGACCCAGCAATACCACTCCTGGGAATAGATCCCGAAAAGACAAAAAAGTATAGTTGAAATGACATCTGCACTTGTATATTCATTGCTGTACTGTTCACAATAGCCAAAATCTGGAAAAAACCTGAGTGCTGTAGAACAGATGACTGGTTAAAGAAACTTTGCTACATTTATACAATGGAATACTATGCAGCAGTTAGAAAGGATGAAGTCTTGGTGGTATGGTGCCACCAGCAGGTCAATCTGTACCTGTGAGGCAAGGGCATCAGCAGCCTGATGTTGCCTTCAGACTTCCAGATACCCCAAAATTGCTGCTGTGCTTTTGGCCAGACCCCAAAAACTTAGGGGAAAATTTACCAAGAAAGTAAATGGCCAAAAGTTAGGTATGTGGGAGACAGACCCACAAACCACCTCAGGCTCAGCTATATAAATGGAGGCGTGTCCTCTCTGGTTCCTGATTGAACTGCTTAACAGCCATGATGCCAGAGACTCAGAAACAAATCTCGAAATCCAGTGGCTTTTGGCAGAAATGCGTCCAGTCCCTGCAGTAGGTTACTAGTGCTGGGCCAACCCAAGTAGGAATCGGTTTTGTGCCTTGGCCTGCTCCCTTTGGCAGCCCGGTGACTGCCATCTTCAAGAAGCCACTGGACAGTCAGGTTTGGGCCTGCAGTAATGAGACACGTGGGGCCTCACAGGATGGGGGTGGAGCCGGCCCTTTCCTCCCCACCCCAACGAGACCCAAAGTTGTTACCCACAAATGGCCTCTCTGGCTCCTGATCAAGCCGTTTTATGACCATGATCCTAGAGACTCAGAAACAAATCTCGAAACCCAGCAGCTTTTGGCAGAAATGCGTCCGGTCCCTGCAGTAGGTTACTGGTGCTGGGCCATCCCCGGGTGGGGAATAGGTTTCATGCCTTGGCCTGATCCCCCCGACGGCCATTTGGCTGCTATCCTCCAGAGGACACTGGACAATCAGGTTTGGGCCCACAGTGACAAGACATGCGGGGCCTCATGGGATGGGGATGGAGCCATCCCTTTCCTTCCCAAGCCAATGAGACCCTGAGTCACCGCCTACGAATGGCCTCTCTGGCTCCTGATCAAGCTGCTTAATGGCCATGGTCCCAGAGACTCAGAAACAAATCTCAGAACCCAGTGGCTTTTGGCAGAAATGTGTTCAGACCCCACAGTAGGTTATTGTCGCTGGGCCATCCCAGGGGGAAAAGGGGCTCAGTGGCCGCCATACTCCAGAAGCCACTGGACAATCAGGTTTGGGCTCACAGTGACGAGACATACGGGGCCTCATAGGATGGGGTGGAATCGGCCCTTTCCTCCCCATCCCAACAGGACCCCAAGTCGCCACCCATGAACGACCTTTCTGGCTCCTGATCAAGCTGCTTAACGGCCATGATCCCAGAAACTGAGGAATAAATCTTGAAACCCAGCAGATTTTGGCAGAAATCCCTCCAGATTTAAGTGTTAAAATTTCAGAACTTCAAAATCGCCTGGCCACTACTGCAGCCACGTGACATCATATGTTATTCTTAACCAGCAATAGGAAACGAATTGTCTACTGTTACCTTTTCAGCAGATCTGAGTGTTGGGGTAAAATCCCAAATAATAATGGTGGGCCAGGTGTCAAAATATTGAATGTAATCAAAGTAGAGGGAGAGTAATGTGGAAACAATCTGCCACACAGGTAGGGGGAGGTTATGGGATGGAGGTATACTGGGGTTTTTGGTGATGGAGATTGGGCTCTGGTGAAGGTACGGGTGTTTCATTGTATGACCAAGAAAGCTTTGTAACTCCTCTCACAGTGAATCAATAAATAAAATTATAAAAAATAAAAAAGAAGTAAGGTGGAGTTCATGCCCAAATCAATTATCTACTCAGTGGCTGAATAAATAGCAGTACTCCTACATAAAAAAATCAATCAATCAATCAATCAATAAATAAAATAAAAAAGATGTTATACAATTTAATGTTATTAAATTAAATTGTTACAGACTTTAATGTTACACAATTTTATAGGTATAAAATTATTTGATAAATATTTAGTTTTTCTATTCAATGTATATTTCTTAGTATAAATTTTAGATTTTGGAGTGATAGCACAGAGGTAGGGCGTTTGCCTTGCACGCAGCCAACAAGGCCGACCCAAGTTCGATTCCTCCGCCCCTCTCGGAGAGCCCGGCAAGCTACCAAGAGTATCTCGCCCATGCAGCAGAGCCTGGCAAGCTACCCGTGACGTATTCAATATGCCAAACATAGTAACAACAAGTCTCACGATGGAAACATTACTGGGCCCGCTCGAGCAAATTGATGAACAATGGGAGGACTGTGACCGTGACCGTGAATCTTTTCATTTGGAAAAATTCTCAAGTTCAATAGTTTATATGCTTGATAGATGTGTGTTTTTCAGAAAACAAAAAGAAAAAGAAAGGATGAAGTCATGAAATTTGCAAACAAGTGGTTTTACATGTAAAATATCATGCTAAGTGAATGAACAGAAAGAGAGGATAGAAATAGAAAGACTGCACTCATCTGGGGAATATAAAGTAACAGAATGGGCTATGAACACCAAGAATAGTTGAGTTAAGTACCAGGAGGTCTGCTCCATGCCTTGGAAGCTGGCAGCAAATTCTGGGGGAAAATTCAGCTCAGATAGAGAAGGGAACACCAAGTAATGGGTGTTTGGAGGATTTGCTCGGGATGTGAGACACATGCTGAAAGTAGACTACAGACTGAACATGATAGGCACTCAATACCTCTATTACAAACCACAACACCCTAAAGGCAAGAAAGAGCAAAAGGGAATGCCATAAAGGTGGGGTGGGGTGGAGGGGATGGGGGAGTGGGAAGACTACTGGTTTCATTGGTGGTGGAGAATAGGCACTGGTGGAGGGATGGGTCCTTGATCATTGTATAACTAAAACCCAAACACAAAAGTTTGTAAGTCTACAACTGTACCTCATGGTGTCCCACTAATAAAAAAAAGAATAAATAAATAAATAAAAATGTTGATGTTATTGCTGACCCAGCAGAAGTAGAACTCACCATAAAATATGTAAAAATTTTAATGATCTTGTTTTCCTCAATTTACATTTGAAATACATACATTTCTTAATTTTGAGAATTTGAACACATTTGTACAATGATAAATAAGTGTAGAAATAACCAGAATACCTTTAATCAAAATTAGCTGAGATTCTTTTACTACTACGTTTGTAATTTCAATAATCAGTACTGTATTATTTTTCGTGTGATGTAAGTAAATATACAGGCATGCTTAATTAGCATTTGCTGCATAAAAATATTCTAAAATACAGTCTATAAAGAATAGTCTATTATACTACACTCCTGTTGTTCAGGAATTTGACCAACATGTTAGTTTCTCCAGTTTCAGGTACCTACAAGTGTCATCAAAGTGATGCTTAAGACCATAGTTTCTAGGGAAAGCTTAATCACCCTGAAAGACTTTCAAACAGAGAAGGATCTGTTTCCTAAATCTATTTCAATCATTGTCTTTATCAGCTGGATGCATACCCTCAGCGGTAGCTGAATTAAATTGCTCAGTTTACTATTGACTGTTGGGAAGAGGACTTCCTCAAATCCTTTGAAATCTTGTTTCTGTAAGAGAGTAGAGAGAGAGAATAAGAAGAGAGAAGCCAAAGTCCTATCTGTATTAAGGAGTTTGAGTTACATATAGCACTAGATAACTTGAAGGTAATGTTTGTTGAGGAGATAGCACAGTGGGTAGGGCGTTTGCCTTGTGCACAGCAGACCCAGTCCAGCCGGATTCGATTCCTCCACCCCTCTCAGAGAGCCTGGGAAGATACTGAGAGTATTCAATATGCCAAACACAGTAACAAGAAGTCTCATGATGGAGACGTTACTGGGCCTGCTCGAGCAAATCGACAAACAATGGGAGGACTGTGATACCGTGATAATGTTTGTTGAAAACCACTGTTGAAGTTTATTGCCAAAACAAATAAATATAAGTATGCACATAAGAATACAAATAGTAAAAATGTTTGTATTCAATATTTAGTAAACACTCATTTTAAATTGATTTATTTCTATTAAATTGATACTCAAATGACTATATAATGTTGAGTATCAATATCTTCAAATATTGCTAGAGTATTCTTGAAAATTTATATTTCCAAGTGCCACTTTCAGTCAAAAATTATTCTTAAAAAGATATCACATGCTGGGTCTCAAAACATGTATCCATAATGAATAATATAGAAATCATATCAAGTACTCTTCGTAATGCTCTGAAGTTGGAAATACACCACCAACACAAATCTGGAAAATACTTAGAACACCTGGAACTAAAAAAACACTCTACTGGGAAAATAAAGCATTTTGCATATAAATAATATCAGTTCTATTAAAAAGAAAAATTAAATGTAGAAAAACATGCATACATATTTCTGCCTTTTCCATCAAAATTGTTTCATTATTCCTTAGCTTTGACTCAGTTCTCTAAAACTAAATGAACATTTGTAAAACCTTGACCTTCCATAACAGCTACTATCATAGAACTGTCCCCTGCAAACTCCCTACCTCTGCAGAGGTACATTTTTTGAAATGGTAATCAACACACAAATAGAACCTTTTCCTCACTTCTCATCTATTTGTTTTGTAGGCTCAGTTTTGGTGTCAATCTGTTCTTCCTCAGAAAGTCCTAAAAGAATTTCCCAGTTCCCAAGTAGAACTGCTCCTTAGAGAGACAAACTTCACAGAGCATAATGCTACTATTTATTCTCTTTCCCTTTTGTTTATGATACCTTGTTGTGTTTGTCATCACAAGTCCTGTGATCTTTGGTGATAGATAATGGGAGAATAGGGGAGCAAAACTAATTTTCTCCTGCACTGGAATGAAACAGTCATGGAAGCTACACAGGGTTTTCAGGTAGAAGCGAAGAGAAGGTCATTTTTCTTTCACATGAACTATTACAGGTTAAATTGCATCTTGCAAAAAAAAAAAAAGGTTCTGAATACTAACAGCCAGTGCCTGTGATCATTACTTTTGTTGATAAAGTGAGTATTTTGAAAATGAGGCCACTTAAATCCAGAGAGATAGTTCAGGGTACAAGGCACTTTCCTTGACTGTGGCAGACCCTGGGTTGCATGTGGCAGACTCCATCATCACATATAGTCACTAGAGCACCACTGGGATCCAGAGCACAGAGGCAGGGTAAGCCCTGAGCACAGTCAAATGTGGCCTAAAAACACAAACAAAAAGAAAAAAGTAAAGAAAAATGAGACTATTTGTCTTATGAGCTATTCTACTATGAGTGTATCTTTATAAAATGCTAAATTTGGAGTCAGAACAATAGTATGGCAGGTAGAGTGCTTGTCTTGTACATGATTAATTCTCTAAGTGTAGAGTGAAGAGTAAGTTCTGAGCACTGTTGCGTGTCTCCCCAAAACAGTAAGCAGTCAAAAAGACACACACACACACACACACACACACACACATACACACAGAAAAATTGTGCAGGTAAAAACAGATCAGATAAAGGTGATTGAAACTTTTTAAAAATTGCCAAAGTTTGTCCACAAAAACCAAAAGCACAGAGATTATCATGCAACAGATTCTCCTCCACATCCTCAGCAGGTACCAACTGGACAACACATGATCTTTGACTTCTAAACTTCAGAATAATGAATTTTTGTTGCACGAACTTAACACCCAGTCAACAGGAGCCTTAATATATTCATATACTCCCAACTGGTTATGTGTTCTGTTTCAGAAAACAAAGTATTCTGAATGTTGCATGATCATTTTCTGCTTCGGTGAGTTTTATTTCAGATGGACTTATAGGAAAAATCTTGCTGTTTTCTGTTTCCAAAAAATGAATGGTTATGCTTTTAGCAAATGATGTTGTAAAACTTTTCTGAAAGTCATAGCCAGTCATGATTTTTTTTTTTTGGTTTGTTTTCTGGAAGCAAACTCAGGCCCTCACACGTGCAAGGCATGTGCTCTACTGCTGAGTCACATCTCTGGACCTCATTATTTTTTCTTTAATTAGAAGTTAGAAGATAATTTATAAAGATGCAACGATGATGTCATTTTAATTTATTTATTTTAATATTGCTTGTTTATTTGGGGGCCATACCTGGCAGGACTCATAAATTACTCCTGGCTCTGTATTCAGGGATCATTCCCAGCAGTCTTGGGGGACCATATGGAGTGTTAGGGATTGAACCCAGGTCAGCCTCATACAAGTCAAGCACCCAACCCTCTATACTATCACCCTGTCTCCAAGGTTATCATTTAAAACCATAAACCTAAAAAAATACATATATATTTAAATGAGATTTTATAATCTATTGTAAAAGCAGGTATTTTCTATAATGTTTTAAAATGAAGTACTAATGTATATATGAAGAAAAATTCAAATGGTACATGGATCACTACTCAGGAAAAATGATCATCCCACTCCAACTAATTTTCCTAAAGTTAGAAACAATAATGTAATCATATTTAACATGTGTTCTCAATATTTCTATAGGGCTTAAAGAACATTAACAATTCATTGTTATCAATAAACAATTTAGCACTGTAGCACTATCTTCCTGTTGTTCATCAGTTTACTCGAGTGGGCACCAGTAACATCTCCATGTGAGACTTGTCACTGTGTTTGGCATATCGAATATGCCATGGGGAGCTTGCCAGGCTCTGCTGTGCGGGCAGGATACTTTTGGTAGCTTGTTGGGTTCTCCGAGAGGGATGGAGGAATCGAACCCGGGTCAGCTACGTTGTAAGGCAAACTTCCTACCTGCTGAGCTATCACTCCAGCAATTCACTCTCTGCCAGCATAGTATGAATTGAGTTTAAATTTGAATTATACAATTATTAATTTTTACAAAACCTTTTAGCTGTTAAAACCAAAAGTTAAGAGCCAGGAAACTCAAACAGAAGCCCAGGCAATTGCTTTGTATATAGCGGACCCACATATAATTCCTAAAACTGCAGAGTTTTCTGAACCACTGCTGGGACCAATTTCCAAGTACAGAGCAAAGTTAGCAGCTACGTACTGCCAGGTATCCCTAACAAAAAAGTTATTTAAATTGGTGAATATTTAAATATATTTTAATAATTTTCACGCAAATCTCTGAGCCTTTAAATAGCCATTTAAAACGCTTTCAGCAACTATCACATGCCAAAGAATGTAACATGGAATTATAGTTTTAAAAGTTATGAATCATTAGACAGCCATTGGGATACTGAATATTACATCAGAAGTATGTATTAGAACAATGATCAAGTTAATTGATATTTCCTAGTTAAATTTGGTGGTTACATTTATTTCCTTAAAATAAATGTATCTGTGGGCCACTCATATATATTCTTTTAAATTAATGTTCATTTTTTTCTGTATGTTTCTGGGCCTTCTTAACCAAGGCATATATCCTGGTCATATCTATACTATATCATATATCCATTTATTTGCCCAAGTTGATT
Source organism: Sorex fumeus (assembly GCF_029834395.1). Classification (NCBI taxonomy): domain Eukaryota; kingdom Metazoa; phylum Chordata; class Mammalia; order Eulipotyphla; family Soricidae; genus Sorex; species Sorex fumeus. Next base: position 66,577,177 of record NW_026606059.1, read on the forward strand.
TAATCAAGCACAGATACTAGATCCAACTGGAACAGAAAAATTATTGTCTCTGGCAACTTAAAATTGGAATGTTGTAGAAGCCGTTAACAGAAGGATTGATAGAAAGCTGGTTTTAAGCAGTCACTTTTGAGTATGTTTATCACAAGGAAGTGTGATACCTGTGTACTCCTTATAATGGAGGAGTATATAAGTATACTCCTGCATTGTACAATCAGACAGCCTCTAATCACATATGTGTCAATTAATTGGAATTGACCAGTTTGACTGGGGAATTTAATTTTTTCAATGATGGAAAGTCAAGTCATATGGTTTACCTTTTACACTGAACAATGTAGTGAAAGAAAGAAAGAAAGAAAGAAAGAAAGAAAGAAAGAAAGAAAGAAAGAAAGAAAGAGAGAAAAAGAAAGAAAGAGAGAAAAAGAAAGAAAGAGAGAAAGGAAGGAAGGAAGGAAGGAAGGAAGGAAGAAAAAAGAGAGAAAAAGAAAGAAAGAAAGAAAGAAAGAAAGAAAGGAAGGAAGGAAGGAAGGAAGGAAGGAAGGAAGAAAAAAGAAAGAAAGAAAGAAAGAAAGAAAGAAAGAAAGAAAGAAAGAAAGAAAGAAAGAGGATTCAGTTCTTCATTCCGAAAGGAAATATGATCAGGTTTGTGGCACTGAAGCAATGCAGGGATGGGATGATGGCATGGAGCGTGGAAGCTTTATGCTTCTTTGTTCCAGTTTCTGGTGAAATGAACTGTACATTTCCTTCTTGGATTCAGTGATACTCTTCCAACATTACAAATAGTTTTCCAGTTCTTTTTATGTGATATTTTTCCATCCAAGCTTTCTACTTAAATACGTTTTTGAAATATACATTTTTCTAATGAACCGCTTTTGTAGTTGGAAATTTAATAAGAATGCACTATATTATTTCTAAATCTATTTGTGATAATTTTCTTTATTGTTATTAATGTATTTTTTCACAAATTTCTCAGTAAGAAGTCCGAATTTCTCATTTATTCCATTGACAAGTTAAGTTACTGGATTTTCATAATACAACTTTATGTTCATTCTCTTATTTCTTTTAGTGTATTACAATCTGAACAATTCCCCAGTGTCATGGAAAGAAATCACCCTTATTTCCATCCTTCTTCCCTCCAATACCAGGAGAGATTTGGGATTTTGCTTTTAAGCAGGAAAAACATTAATTTAACTTAAAAAAATCCATTAAAATTCTTTCAAGGAATATAGAAAATGAAGTCAGTACGAAATTTACATTTTACAATATGACAGTTAAACTTGATATTAAAATGAAAAGCAGTATGTGAAATAATTATCTTTACTTTCATTTTTAAATACACAAACTCTTAAGGATATTCTAAACTGACCATTACAATGGACAAAAAATATATCATGATGTAAATAGATTAATAAAACCTCAATAATCCATAGAAAATATTTTAAATATATAATGGCAATAAATAGCAAAACCCCAGATAGTAGTGGTCACTATATAATGTATAATCCCCAAATTGATGTGAAGATACAATGAAAAAAATTTAAAAACCTCCCAAACACCTTGAAGGTGAATAAAATGTATGTTCGTCTGGAACTAACTAAAGACTAGTCCAAACAAAGACACTTCTGGACTAAAATAAAATATGAATAAGAAGGTTTCATCAATATTTTATCATCTATCAGCAATTGCTATTACAAAGCACATTTATAATTTGAGCTCTCAAATTACTGCTGATGGAATTGTCATAGTTTAGATGCAAATTTACACACATATAGAAACCTCAGCTATGAGGTAGAGACTAAGATACCAAGAGCAGCAAACCTCATATGCTGGTGTTTAAAGTAGAAGGCAACCAATCTTATGGGAAATACACACACACATGCACAAATGCACACACATTCACATACATGCACACACTCACACACACAAGGCTCAACCTTTAACAACATGTTAGTAATCTCTTCTACAAGAGCTTAAAGGCTCCAGGGTGAAATACAACAATCTTCACACACTTTCCTCTAAGGAAACTTTATTGAACCATTTTAATGGATTATTCATAACAACCAATATAAAATTAATTATTTCGGTTCTGCTTTGGAAGCACAGCTTGCAATTTGGGGTGGAAGCATTCAAAATATGGTGGTGGGAAGGTGCAATGGTGGTGAGATTGGTGTTCAAATATTAAATATAATGAATTATTGTAAACAACTTTATACAAGTAAAATTAAATAAAAATATGAGATAGGTGATATTACTGAGCCTAGAAAAAATGAAAAAATATTGTCAATAGATGATGTAATATATAGAGATAACTATCCTCTGGGGAATAAGGAACTCACACCTCCCCCCCAACAAACTTGGAAAGCAAGTATATAATGTGGAGTGCAGAATGATAAAAAGTTTACAAAAATTACGTATATATTTATGACCATACTAGAAGAAGGGGTATTATAACACAGATAAATTTAAACCCATTGGGGCTGGAGCAATAGCACAGCAGGTAGGGTGTTTGCCCTGCAAGCAGCCGACCCGGGTTCTATTCCCAGCATCCCATCCGTTCCCAGTCCCCTGAGCATTGCCAGGGGTAATTCCTGAGTGCAGAACCAGGAGTAACTCCTGTGAATCACCGGGTGTAAACCAAAAAGCAAAAATAAATAAATAAATAATAAAAATTGAAACCCAAGCACAAAAATTTGTAAGTCTACAACTCTACCTCATGATGTCTCACTAATAAAAATTAAAAAAAAATTTAAACCTATTAAAAGTCATGAATATTAGTATGTTAGCATATACTGTGAAAATCTAAAAAAGATAATTCAAACAATGAGGAAACATTTGCAGACATACAGTGAAGTTAATATGTGGATACAGTGAATATTAAGTATTTTTGCTAACAGTCATCATAATAACAAAAATAGAATAAAGAAAGAATATATTGAAGCAATTCATTTTTCATTGCAAGATATTTAATTAGCATCAACAGAGAGCAAATGGTATTTTGCTTTTACTTTGTTCTCATACAGGAATATATGTATATAATGTATATGCATGTATATACATATATACATGTAAATATATATGCACTGTAGCACTGTCCTCCCATTGTTCATCAATTTGCTCAAGCAGGCCCAGTAACATCTCCATTGTGAGAATTGTTACTGTGTTTGGCTTATCGAATACATCACGGGTAGCTTGCCAGGCTTTGCTGTGCAGGTGAGATACTCTCGGTTGCTTGCCGGGCTTTCCGAGAGAGGTGGTGGTATTGAACCTGGGTCGGCCACGTTGGCCGCATGCAAGGCAAACGCCCTACCCACTGCGCTATCAATCCAGCCAGTAAATATATATACATACATATGTTTACACTCTATATTGGTAGACACATGACACAAATAACATATACAATAATGATAGAAAATAGTGTAATATAAGAACTATAGTACTACATGTAAGTCAAGGTAAGAAAATGAACATTATGAACTATTGAGCAGATAAAAATTTCAATTTAAAAGATATGTGCAGAAAGCAGAAAGCAGGTTATTTTTGAAAAATATTAAAAGTAAGAGCAAAAGTTTAATTACAAAGATGTGTGGGAAATACAAATAATCGAATTATCAGAAAACGAAATAGCTTATTCTAGGAAAAAATAGCAAAAACGGAATGAAAAAAATTCTGATTATCAAATATAGTATAGTAGCCAGACACAAAGATCAGGAAGAAAGTGAATGTCGTTGAACTGGAGCAAGAGATTGCAACAATCTCAATGAAAAGATATTAGGGATCAGAAGCTCAAGTCTTTTAAGCCAATGGGAGGTACTGGCCTCGTCCTTTTATATGTGCTCCTGAAGAATATACAAGACAATAGACTTGATCACTTGATATCCCATTACTCATTGATTTGCTTGAGCGGGTACCAGTAATGTCTCCATTTGTCCCTGTCGCGTGCTTTTGTAGACCAATGGTGGTGTCTGCTCGTTCCAGGAACACGAAGAACTTCAAACCGTTTCTTCAGGGTCTTGATGGAGAAGTCTGACCATCTCGTAAGTGGGCAGCCATGCATTCTTTTAACGTCCCATGGAATCCAGTTGATAAAGGCTCTAGTTCAGCCGTCATCTCCAAATCACATTATGTGTCCAGCCCATCTGATTTTCGAGGCCTTGGCAAATGAGACAGCATCCCTGATTTTTGAACATTGATGGAGGTTGGAACTCCGGATTCCTTCTCTCACTTGGGTGAAGCATGATACTCCAAGCATAGCTCTTTTGATTCCTCTTTGGGAGACCTGAACAGCGTTTTCATCCTGTTTTCGTAGGGCCCAGGTCTCTGAGGCATACGTTCGTTCAGGGAGAACAGTGGAGTTGAAGAGATGTGCCCAGAGCCATAGGTTCTTCGTCCTTTTAGCTATTTCTTTCATGTTCTTGAAGGCATTCCATGCTGCTCTCTTCCTCCTGTGCAGCTCAGGTATCAGGTCATTCGTTATGTTGAGTTCTCCACCTAGGTACACGTAACTGCTGCATTCAAAGATGTTCATTCCATTGAGAGAAAATGGAATGTCAGGAACTAGTCCTTTTTTTCATAAACACTGTCTTCCTGAGATTCAGCTGTAGTCCAACCTTTCCACACTCATAGTCGAAGTTGGTAAGCATTTGTGCCAATTGGCTAATGTTCTGTGTTATTAGAACAATGTCATCAGTGAAGCAGAGGTGATGTAGTTGCCAACCATCTATCTTCACTCCCATCCCTTCCGATTCCAGTTGTCACATGACATTCTTGAGAGTGGCACTGAAGAGTTTTGGTGAAATGGTATCACCCTGCCGAACCCCTGTCTTTACGTCAATGATCACTTCCTTGTAGAATGGTGAGATCCAGGTGGTGAATCTGTAATACAGCTCATGGAGGATCATGATGTATTGATTTAAACAACCTGTTTGGCTAGGGCTTCAATGACCGCTTCATTCTCAACAGAATCAAAAGGCTTCTTTAAATCCATGAACGTTAGACAGAGTGGCATCTTGAACTCCTGAAAAACCTCATTGAGCTTGGTTATCGTGTGGATATGGTCAATCGTGCTGAATCCACTGGGGAACCAAGCTTGCTTGCATGGTTGTCCTTTACCTAGTGTTCTGCCAATCCTATTCAGGATGACTCAAGTGAACAGCTTGTAGACGATAGACAACAGGCAGATCAGGCGATAGTTGCCAATGTCGTGGTTGTCTCCCTTCTTCTACAGTGGAACAGTCCTGCTGGTTTTCCATTAGAATGGAACCTTGCATTCAGACAGGTAGCATGTGAAGAGCCAAGCCAGTTTATTGATGAGTACTGGCTGCAGATTCTTTAGGTGTTCGAGTCTGACCTTGTCTGGGCACAGTGCTGTTCGCTTCTTTACCAACTAAATGGCATGTCGGATTTTGGAAGGGACAGCATTTGGAACGACATATCCATCCTGCAGAATTTGGTACGTGGGCAGGTGGACATGGCTATCCAAGAGATCAGATTAGAAGTCATGTATAATCTTCTCCATTGCCCTTCTGGAAGATATGATAGATCCATCAGGATGCCAGAGAACAGTCATCTTGGTCGTTAGTTGGTGAAGGATAAGCGGGAGTTGTGAATACTTTTTCAGGCTTCTACCGCATCTACCAGCACTGCTGCTCTTTTTTCTTTGAGGTCTTTCTTGATCGCTTCTCTGCACAGATTTGTGAGCTTGGACATTAGCTTTTGGTTGCCTGAGGCTTGCACCAAGCAACATTGGCGAATGAGCTTGAGAGTTTTCGAAGACAGATATCTTTTTGTGGCTTTCTTTCTCTCAGCATTCCTCACACAATCATGGAGGTGCTGAACCAGTCAATAGTATTCCTCATCAATGTCATCAACAATGTTATCTTCCCATGTTGCAGCAATAGTCCCAAAGAGGTCCCAGTTAGTGGTCATTCTGGGAGTTCTCTTTTTTTATATTTATTTATTTTTTAATAGTGAGGCACCATGAGGTACAGTTGTAGATTTACACATTTTTGTGCTTGGGTTTCGATTATACAATGATCAAACGCCCATCCCTCCACCAGTTCGCATTTCCCACCACCACGGATCCCAGCATCCCCTCCCCCCCCCGTTCTCTTTTTAAACTTTGCAACCTTTCCTCCCCACTCCATGAAGTAAAATTTACACAAAGGAGATGGTGGTCTGATCCCATTTGGAATTTTGGGACAACAGCGACATTGGTCAGGCAAAACCAACAATGGATGTAATGTGGTCAATTTAGTTGTGGAACCCTCCACTAGGAGACTTCCATGTTTAAAGTTTAGATTCGGCCTTCTGGAACTGTGAGTTACCATGGATGGTCTTGGTCGACATGATGAACTTAGACAGCCTCTCACCCTGTTCGTTCCATTCTAGACCATGGGTCCTGATGTGGAGTTTTTTGGCTGATCTTCTCGGTCCTATCTTGGCATTGAAATCACCAACAATGATCTTGTAGAAGGTGTGGTGTTCTTTACAGAACTTCTCAGCTCCATGTAGAACTTTTCAATTTCTTTTTCAGCGTAGTTGGTTGTTGGTGCACAGACAATGAAAACAGAAACTGCTGGCAGTGAGCCACTTCTATTCAAGCCTAATTGTCCAATTCGAGATGTTAGGCATTCGAATGAATCAATGCTCATGGCCAAGTTCTTGTTGATAAAGACACTACCGATGCTTCTTTTGTTGCATGGTCCAAGGAATAGTTCTTCTCCAGTATCAAAAGTGGCATTATGTGGTTGATACCTTCTCATCTCAGTCAGACCAATGGTGTTGTACTTTATTTTCTGTGCTTGCATCCTCAGGTCTTTGATGGATGCTTCTGATGCCAATGTAAGTAAATTGAAAGTACAGATAGTCATTTTAGTCCTTCTTCTTTTTGGCAGTCTAGTTTGGCCCTGAGATTTTATCAGCCTCTCCATGTTCACCCTTCTTAAAGCTGCCGTATCAGGGGCTCTTTCAGGGTCAGGGGAATGAGGCCCATTGTTTTTACTGTTTTTGACATATCCAATAAGCCATGGGTAGCTTGCCAGGCTCTGCCGTGGGGGAGGGATATTCTCGGTAGCTTTCCAGGCTCTCAGAGAGGGATGGAAGTTTCAATACACACTGAAGTTTTATTTACTGTGTCAAAAATTGTAGCAAGCAACCCAAAGGGCCTACAGCCACACAATAAAATATTGTAAGTTAGAGGAAACAAATCTACCCGAAGCTGTGCGAAATAAAGTTGGATTAAACATGTTGCTGAAATCTTTTTTGGTATCATACCATTTTAACATGCTTGTAAAGGGATTGCCAAACATGAGCACAGTGGTAGGGCATTTGCCTTGCACATAGCCAACCTGGGTGTCACAGGATTGATTCCTCAGCCCCTCTTGGAGAGCCCAGCAATCTACCAAGAGTATCTCGCCTGCACCGCAAAGCCTAGCAAGCTCCCATAATGTATTCGATATGCCAAACACATTAACACAAAGATTCACAATGGAGACGTTACTGGTGCTCACTTGAGCAAATCGATGAACAATGGGAGGACAGAGCAGCACAGTGCTATAGTAAAGGAATAACGATTTATCTTAAATATATAAAAAAGTGGATTTTGCATAAAGTAATAGAAAAGAGATAAACCAAAATTACAAATGTATTTATAATAGTAATCTTTGGGGTAATGGCACAGAGATAAAATTCAGGGGGGCAAATAATCATATTCAATTTTTGTCCTGGTTGCAAAATTGGTTTTTAATTTAGATATTGCAAAATTGGTTTAATATATTTGTTACATAAATGTATGACATGTACATATTATCAATGAAATATCCATAGATAATTTAAATATAAATAATAACATGAACATAATAAAATTAATGTAAAGATAAATAATTCAGTGATTCTAGAGAAAAATTTGACATTTTACTGGAGAATAGTATCTTAGGTTCTGATGACTTCTCTATAGAAACAGCACATTTGTGGTTTAAGCCAACAGAATTATCACATTTCATAAGCTAAAAGTCCCAAATCAAGCAGGGTCTCTCTCTCTCTCTCTCTCTCTCTCTCTCTCTCTCTCTCCCTTTTCCCTTTCTTTCTCTGTCTCTCTCTTCCCCTGGATATTCCATTCTTAGCTTCTTCTAGCTCCTAATGGCCAGAGCATTTCTGGGCATGGCTTATGGTTTGCTACTTATTGCATCTCCCCATCTCTATTTTTGCTTGTTATAATGCTATGTGTCATAGGCTCTAAAACTGAGAACAAACTGAGAACTATATCCTGTTCTCAAAATCTACAAACTGAGAACTATATCCTGTTCTCAAAATCTACAAACTGAGAACTATATCCTGTTCTCAAAATCTGAAATTCAGTGACATCTACAAAGACCCTCTTTCCATAACAGTTACAAATTCCCAAGATCTAGCATGCATATCTGTTTTGAGCATATTTTTCTGCTTAACACACATTATCTTGATATTATATTTCAAATGTAAATATATCATTGTTAAATCAAGTTAATAAAGTGACACAGAGATAGTTGTACAATTCATTAACATATATACATCCCATTGTCTAAAATTTACAATTTTACTTTTTTTCCTTACTCCTGGTTCTGTACTCAGGGATCACTCTGGTCACCCCTTCAGGGTTCAGGAGACCAATTGTGCTTCTGGAATTGAACCCAGGTAGGTCTCATGCAAGCCAAAAGTCCTGCCTGCTCCATTTTCTGTCTAGCCCCCTACTTATACATTTCCAATTGTGTGATGATGCACCAGATATGTCTAAACAGTACTCCAGAATCTTATATGCCTGTAACACGAATCACCAAGCTTAAAAGTACTTCTAGAGGTCATGTACTTCCCCTGTTGCCTTTGGCACAGCACTTTTAAACTAACACTCTTTAGAAGAGATGTCTAAAGATATTCTTAAAAATCTCCAGTAAAATAAATTTTAAAGCATCTCCTAGAAATGCATGTTGGCATTTCAATCTCTGAATATTTAAGATACAACTCTTCTATTCCAGAAGCAAGGGAAATGGTAAAACCTTTACAATTTGCACATTTACTGAGACCTTCCAACAGCAATAGTGGACTGCAAATAGGAAGCAAATAAGGAAAAGGATAAAGATGAACAGATTTCATTTTTAAATCTACCCATGTTATTTTCAAACTCAAAAACTGTTTGACATGGAGATATGCTTTGCTCTTGATCTTACTAGTCTTTGGGGACAAAAGGAGTTTTCTCTCTTACAAAGAAACAACTTTAGTCTGAGATAATTGAAAAATATATGACAAAGGCTTCCAAAGGCTTTTGTTTCCCACACATATTTCTCTGTAATGCTAAGTGGCAGTGAGATGAGGCAGAGGGAAGGATGCTATGGTAGCACCAAAATCACATATGGAAATAAAAGCTAAACCCCAAATCATCTGGTTGTTCTAACTCTTAAATTATACAGAAAGTTTGACAATCTCAATTGATAAGAAAAGAAGACAAATAGCTCCTGCTGAAAAATCTCTGATGCTATTTTACAAGAGATTTAATCCAGCTGGAAATAAAGCTTGCCTTGTGCACAAAACATTTTGTTTATTACCTTTATATTCTTTTGCACATTTTGCTGATGTAATTTCAACTGAAAAATAACTCAAACAATGGTCCATGCTTTACAAAGGAAAGGTTATCGTCATTATCCTTAGGAATCAGAGATTTTACTTTGTTATGCCATTTTAGATATTATGCACACCATATAGGGTGGGCTTTTGACCCTCTATATTAAGTAGTTATGACCTATAACCTAAGTGTCATATAATGGAAAGCAACTCCATTTCCTTCATTTCCTCTTTTAACATATTCCAATACCCAGCATAAATAAAACAATGCAATTTATTTATGTTTAGTGCAGCAACCAAGTGTTGAATTTTAATGTTCTTGAAAACTTTTTTGGGGGTGGGGAGAAAGTAGTGGAAGAATTGGTTTAGTCCCCCAATGGTTCTTGATTATTAATATAAATTGTCTAGTGTTTCTTACACACATCCACACATCCTGCTTCTAATCACTTTGTTTAATGCAACATAATTAAACACTTTTGATTGGTTTTAAATGATAGCTGTTTGGCAAGGGGCCTAATCTTTGGTGGTGCTGCTTAATCACTGTGCCTTAAAGAATGGTTTATAGGTGACATGCATAATACCCCTCAGGAATTATTCACCATATGATGAATTTAGAATTTAGTCAAATGTAAGTATGAAGTCTGAGATGATAAATTACTACTTGGAATATGATGTCAAACCAAGGGATTATGACAATCAAGCAGCTGTTAGAAAAACCAACCATGCAGAAAAAAAAAAAAGGAATGGAGAAAGTATCTTAAAATGTAGGCATTGCTAGTAAAGGTCACACTGTATTTTGATCTCCTTGAATATATTTCAAGATGTAGAAAAATATCTCAAGAGAATTCAGTGGTATGTGATTTTTACTAAACAGTTTCTTCCCGAATACATAATTGTTGGATGATTACAACTATTTCTTTTTTCAACTTTGAATTTATAAGAACAACTGACAATTTGTTCTTTGTTAGAGGTTTTATCTTTTTCCTTGTCTCTTTGGGGATTTCTTGAGCTTATGTTTGCCAGAAAAGGGAAATTTTCTTCAATCGAGTAATGGTGAATAATGCCTCAATAGTTAATATGACCGTGGAAGGGAAGAGAAGGAGAGTGATAACGATAAAAATTGTGAACAATGGAACAGTTCTTTTCATGACAATAATCTTAGGGAAATTGTATATTTCCACCTTTATGTGAGATATAGATTTTAATGTTTTGAATTGCAAAAATTTTTTAAAAGATGCTGTAAATTATGCAGTTGCAAAGTCTTTGCTTTAAAACTTCTGTAAAATTTTATCTTAGAAAAGCTTTTTTAAATCATGTAAAAATTTTTCATAAAAATAGCAAAAGTTACTTTAAGTAAAGAAAAGCTGCTATTACTCCTAAAATCTCTGAATAAAGAATAGGGGTAGGGACAAATTGCCATAAACAGTTCACATTTTAGTATAATCTTTTATAAATCCTTCAACTCTAGATTCCAAGGGATTGAACAAGCTGTTTCTCATTTCTCTCCTTGTGATGTTGACCAAGGATGTTTCATTAAGTGAAGTGAGTAGATAGATTTGTCCTAATATATTTCATGAGATTTAGAAATTCACACTGGTGAAATAACTAGCATTGAAAGGAATGATCCAGAAGTGGTGATGATGGGTGTCTAGTTTCTTACCTCTTCATTTTCTTTCCAACACTACAGCTACTTCATCTGACCATGTTATTAATGTTACATTGCAAACAGCTGTATCTCCAAGACACAGAGGAAGGAAAGAAAATGTGTTTCTGTGGAATAAGTTAAATACTTGAACATTCTTTCTTAACTAGTTACTCTGCTGGGAAATCTTGTTTCAGAGCCTTTGATGTATAAAGAACTTTCGACCATAAAATAAGCAATTCAGCATGTTAAGTTATTGATTCAAATTTAGTTATTTTGTACTTAAAATGTTAACGTGGAGAATGAGATTAGTACATGTGAATATGTAAAATTTTGTGCTTAATACTGGGGATATTTTTTCCAAATAAATATTCTTTTTTTTTTTTTAGTTATTGTGATAGGCCACCAGAAAAAAATTAAGCCATAATGGCAATTAAAAGTAGGTAATACTGAGTAAAATGGCTATCATCATGGAAAAAAATAGAAGTAATTTATAGCAGCATAATGAAATTAGGAATCAGGATGAGTCACACCAAGTAATTCTTTAACATACTGAAAACCTTATACTACAGAAAAAATAATTTATCATGTAAAGCAGTTTTACAAAATAATTAAAGTAGCTTCACGGATTCTAGAAATCTTAGAAGAAAATATTTGGAAGAAAAAACCTTACTCTTTGATGTACAGTCTTTATTCTAAGATTCAAATCACAAAATATTGATCATGTGCTGATAAGAATAACACAAATATTTCTGTACAAGTTACAGAATGAATATATTTTTTAGTCATAGTCATTCGCACATTGATAGTATTTTCTTTGCACTATGTTAGATAATAAATACTTCTGTAAAATACTAAAGACTGCCTTAGGAAAGCGAGTTCATTTAATTTTAAAGGAGGATCAGAAAGGACAGATATGGGTATTCATTTAACACTTTCTAGTTTAGAGGTAAAGATATGACTGAGTTTTACTACACTATATGAAATGGGAGTATAAAACTTTAATATATAAGACATTAATTGAATCTTTAAGGTTTTATTTTTGTGCCCCTCTACATGGTAATTTTCTGGAGAATGAAGGATTTAGTTGAAAGAAACAATGATTGCAGTCTTAGTTAATATTGATGTCTAAAATAGAAGGGGATTAGATTTATTCATATGAAATAACATTAAACACATAGAGAGTGCTTATGAAAAAGCATCACTAATGAAATATTAGGCTCCCTACTATGGATAGATATAGAAAGAAACTATTTGCTTCAATGAATCTTTGCATGTTCTGATAACGGGAAGTGAGGCTTGAGCATGAGGACTCAATGGAAAGAGGGTCTAATCTAGTCTAACAAATGCACTAGGTAAATGATAGGATCTTTTTAGTGAATTATGGAATAAATTGACTCAATAAATTCAGAATATCTGTATTGAATATGAGGTCGAAGATAGGAATATATGAAGTATATTGTATGGCATTATTAGTATACTATTTTTCTTATTAAGCAGTAGGTTTTATATACCTGAAGAAAGGTCTCTTCATATTCTTTTATTTATTTATTTATTTATTTATTTATTTATTTTTTTACAGTTGTAGATTTACAATTTTTTTTGTGCTTGGGTTTCAATTATACAATGATCAGATACCCATCCCTCCACCAGTGCCCGTTTTTCACCACCATGGATAATATCCCTCCCACCCCCATCCCCCCATCCCCCCCTGCCTCTGTGGCAGGACAATCCCCTGTGTTCTCTCTCTCCGTTTGGGTGTTGTGGTCTGCAAAAGAGGCATTGAGTGGCAAACATGTTCAGTCCATAGTCTACTTTCGACATGCATCTCCCCTCCTGGGAGGATCCTCCAAACATCCTTTATTTGGTGCTCCCTTCTCTATCTGAACTGCCCTTTCCTCTAGGATACCCGGCTGGCCTCTAAGTTATGGAGTAATCATCCTGGTGCTGATCTCAGCTATTCTTGGGTATTAATCTCATACTTTGTTACTTTATATCCCCCAGATGAATGCAATCTTTCTGTGTCTATCCCTCTCTTTCTGACTCATTTCGCTTAGCATGATACTTTCCATATTGTACCACTTGTATGTAAATTTCATGACTTCATCTTTTCTAAGAGCTACATAGTACTCCATTGTGTAGATGTACCAAAGTTTCTTTAACCAGTCATCTGTTCTTGGGCATTCAGGTTTCTTCCAGTTTCTGGCTATTGTAAAGAGTGCTGCAATGAACAAACAAGTGCAGATGTCACTTCGACTATACATTTTTGCTTCTCTGGGATATATTCCCAGGAGTGGTATTGCTGGGTCAAATGGGAGCTCAATTTCTAATTTTTTGAGAATCGTCCATACTGTTGTCCAGAAGGGCTGAACCAGTGGACATTCCCACCAACAGTGAAGGAGTGTCCCTTTCTCGCCACATCCACGCCAGCATTGGTTGCTTTTGTTCTTTTGAATGTGGGCCAGTCTCTGAGGTGTGAGATGGTATCTCATTGTGGTTTTGATCTGCATCTCTCTGATGATTAATGATGTAGAGCATTTTCTCATGTGCTTTTTTGCCATTCAGATTTCTTCTTTGAGAAAGTTTCTGTTCATTTCATTGCCCCATTTTTGGATGGGATTGGATGTTTTCTTCTTGTGGAGTTTAACCAGTATTTTGTATATCCTGGATATCAACCCCTTGTCAGATGTGTATTCGGCGAATATCCTTTCCCATTCTGTAGACTGTCTTTGTATTTTGGTCACTGTTTCTTTGGAGGTGCAGAAGCTTCTTAGTTTAAGATAGTCCCATTCCTAGACTCCTACAGACTCCCAAGGCTGAACCAAGAAGACCTGGAATACCTGAACAGACCTATCACCATCAAGGAAATTGAACTGGTAATAAAAAGTCTCCCCAAGCACAAAAGTCCTGGCCCGGATGGATTCACTAGTGAATTCTTCCAAATCTTTAAAGAAGACTTACTCCCAATGCTCTTTAAGCTTTTCCACGAAATTGAAATATCAAAAACACTTCCGAACAGTTTCTACGAAGCGAATATCACACTGATACCAAAAGCAGACAGAGATACCATAAAGAAAGAGAATTACAGGCCGATATCCCTGATGAACACAGATGCAAAGATCCTCAACAAACTACTAGCAAATAGAATCCAACTACTCATCAAAAAGATCATACACCATGACCAAGTAGGATTCATCCCAGGGATGCAAGGATGGTTTAACATTCGAAAATCAATCAACATAATCCATCATATCAACAAAAGAAAAGATAAAAAGCATATGATTATATCAATAGATGCAGAGAAAGCATTTGACAAGATCCAGCACCCCTTTATGATGAAAACCCTAGCCAAAATGGGTATAGAGGGGACCTTCCTCAACATAATTAAAGTCTCTTCATATTCTTATACTGAAAAAATATTCAAGACTACTTGTGTATTATTTCTTCACATAACGTCTGGTAAGAAGTTTCCCGATAACAAGGTTGAAATGATAGTAAGTTATAAAGCTCCTGACAGTTCTTGTTAAGGAATACCTGGTACAAAAAGGTTGAGGCAAATTTTACATAGAAGAACAGAACAGAATAACAAGGTAAGATATCAGACTGTCACAACTCCAGTGACACTGATTGAAATAAGCTCACAATTTAAAAGTGAATACCAAGCATACTCATAGTGAATTCAATTACTCAATCTTTTTTTAAAAAAAAGACAATCAATCTGACCATATATAGTGCCATTAAGATAAGAATATTGCAAATTAATTTAAAATTAATTTTCTTTAACTCTTTTCCAAAATAATTTGTTTGATTTCTAGATTTAAAATGCACTGCTTGAACTGGAGAGATAGTGTTATGAATAGGGCTCTTGCCTTGCATGCAGCCAACCCAGGTTGGATCCCCAGCAAACTTTATGGTCCCCTGAGCATTCCAGAAGTGAATCCTGAGTGCAGAACCAGGAATGATTATTCCTGACCACAGTCAGATGTGGTCCCCAAGCCAAAAATTTTAGATAAACAAAATAAAATGCTTTACATACAGAAAAATTTCTTGACTCTTCTGGAAAACTGAGAGACTGGTATCAGTAAGAAAAATCTGATATTTCCCTTCGGAATCTTCTGGTATTCCTAAAGCTTTGCCAACCTTTTTTTCCCTTCCTTTTAAAAGTAAGTAAATTAAGCAAGCAGGATGGTAATTCAGAGTTCTAAGTTGGTTATAAAATTATATAGCATGAAATGCTAAAACCAGACCATTCAAATGGAAAATATCACAGGGAACTTTCTTAGCAAGAGCCAGAGTCACCACACAAATTAAAATGGAGAAATCATAGCCCCTAGGAACTGACAATTATCATTCAGAAGAACTACACAGCAGCAAAAGTAAACTGTTTCACAAAACTGGAGAAAATATGTGAAGTTATTACTTCAAAGCCAAATGAAGTCTTTTATAATTTAAGTAATAATCATTGATTTTTTGTGGTGATATTTTATGTTGATAACATTTTAGAGGTTCATATTAAACATATGCAATATAATATATACGCATATATATATATATTTTTGATCACGGGTTACTCTTTGCTCTGCACTCAGGAATTGCTCTTGGAGGTGCTGGGGGACTATATGAGATGCTGGGGATTGAACCCAGGTGGCCGTGTGCAAGGAAAACACCCTCCCTGATGTACTATCACTCTGGCTCCCCTAAATCTATTTTTTAAGTAAAAATTCTTTAAAAAATATTTATTCCCCTAGTGTGTTACTCTGTACATCTGTCTTTCATTGAAATACTTGTTCTGGGGTATTTCAAGTAAAAGTTTCGTTTCTTAAAAAGCCTATAATCTATAACCAACAAATAAGTAAAAAAACAAGGAAATCCTATTTTCAATGAACTACTCTCTTAGGCACAATTTTTTCTATAGCTCCTAGTGCTCTTTGTTCTCTAATCGATTTCTCTATCTAAAGTATCATCATTTCTAGAAATATCTTGCTCTGCATAAAATAAATTGGCTTTCACAGTACTGTCACTGTCACTGTCAATGTTCATTGATTCGCTCTAGTGGGCACCAGAAACATCTCAAAACAAATTGTGAGACTTGTTGTTACTGTTTTCGGTATATTGAATACGCCACGGGTAGCTTGCCAGGCTTTGCCGGGCCGGTGAGATACTCTTGGTAGCTTGCTGGGCTCTCTGAGAGGGGTGGAGGAATTGAATCTGGGTCGACCACATGCAAGGCAGACACCCTACCTGCTGTGCTATCGCTCCAGCCCTTCGCAGTACTAGAAACTTAATACAGTATCTATTCTAATAGTTTTTCTAGTATAGTTTTCTTAGTATAGTTCTTAAAAAACAAAACACAAAAACAGAACTTGAGAGATAGCACTCTGCCTTGCACACAGTTGACCCAGGTTCAAATCCCAGTGCAGCATATGGTCCCCCATGTGCTTTCAGGAGCTTTCCCTGATTACAGAGCCAAAAGTAAGCCCCAGACATGACTAGTATGGCCCACATGTGGTTCCCTGTGCATCACCAAGAGTAATCTTTGATCAGTCATGAGTAGGTCTTGAGTGCTGATAAGGTGTAGTCCAAGCCTCCTTATTATCCACATACACCTGCAGATTTCAGCTATTTCTAATCAATAATTAAAAATAATAGAAAAAAGCAGATTATTTAATGTTGCATAATAATCTGTTTCACTACATTTATTATGATAATCAGGAAGATAGTTATCATAGTATGTGGAAAGTACTGAACAAGATTTCAACTGAACCTTTCAATGTACTTAGTTATTGTTCTGATATGGTAAGGGTTAGATAGAGAATACTTGATATTCCCTCCTCCTTCAATGAGCTTTCATTGCAGGGTATGTTGATCATGCATATTTTTAAGGAGATATATTCTTTATAAATAGTAAGAATAATTTTGTGATTTTATTTATCTAAATTTCTGAGACTTATGGAAGGAATAGTATACAGCCAGCAGTATCAGTGGCTTATGATCAGTAGTTATAAGGTCTATGATTTGTCAAAGAGTTAAAGCAGGTCCTATCAATGTTTTCTGGTTCCTGACATCAGTGAAAACTCCCTTTTTTTTTATCTCAAGTTAGGCTGACCAGGAGCTATGATATTAAATAACTTCCATATATATTCTTCAATATTATGTATATATGCATAATACAGCATGTGTGAATATATGTGTATGTCTGTAAAATCTTATTGTACATGGTTTGCTTGTTCTTTTATCCTTATACATAACTAGTTCCTTTTTTATTTTAAACCATTATCATAAACATCTCAGGGCACACCAAATTCAATATTATATTAAAATATCTGTTAACTTTAATTATCGAATGCGCAATGGATAGCTTGCCAGGCTCTGCCGTGCAGGCAGGATACTCTCGGTAGCTTGCCAGGCTCTCTGAGAGGGATAGAGGCTTTTGGGGAGGCATATAATCGCCCTTGTAGGTGTTCCCATGGTTCAAACCATATTTGAACCCTATCAAATATGATGGTCTTCAGCTGTTGGGCCCTGGTGGAGACAGTCAGGCATAGGGTAGGAGACTCTGTCTTGTTCTCTCCCAGGAGCTGAGTGTGATGATCTCTGGATCCTGGCCGTTGTTGGAGTTACACATACCTGAAGACCATCGAGGCCCAGCCAAGGCCATGCTGGGAGCACTCTCCACACACTTGGATGAGCCTCACGCATAAAAGAACTGACAGAAGAACCCAGGTGTGTGGGACCCGGGGCTGAGATCTCCAAGCCTGCACAGTTTGGGACTGGACCTGCCAGAGTTACTGGCAGTTACACCCACCAACTGCCGTGTAACTCCAACAACGGCCAGGATCCAGAGATCATCACACTCAGCTCCTGGGAGAGAACAAGACAGAGTCTCCTACCCTATGCCTGACTGTCTCCACCAGGGCCCAACAGCTGAAGACCATCGAGGCCCAGCCAAGGCCATGCTGGGAGCACTCTCCACACACTTGGATGAGCCTCACGCATAAAAGAACTGACAGAGGAACCCAGGTGTGTGGGACCCGGGGCTGAGATCTCCAAGCCTGCACAGTTTGGGACTGGACCTGCCAGAGTTACTGGCAGTTACACCCACCAACTGCCGTGTAACTCCAACAACGGCCAGGATCCAGAGATCATCACACTCAGCTCCTGGAGTGATGATGATGATGCCGCGCGACATCTTATCATCTCATTCCTAATTTGGTCAAACTGGCAGGCTACCAAATGTAACATGCCCACACGGCAGAGTCTGGCAAACTCCCCGTGGTATACCCAATATGCCAAATACCAATAACAATGATGGGTCTCATTCTCCTAACCCTGAAAAAGCCTTGAATATGGCACTTTAAAAAAAAAAATCTCAGGGCTAGGACAAAGAAGACGTTACTGGCACCTGCTCGAGGCAATCGACGAACAACAGGGTGGTCGTGATCGTGATCGTGATCAAATATGATGCGGCAATCCTGGAGATGGGTATTAAGTGTCTTATTATGTGTCATATGTGTCGCATTGCTGTTATGTGTCCTGGAGCGTGGTGGCAGCTGGGCAGTGGAGGTAGTGAAGGTTGCGTATTCAATACGCCAAACCCAGTAATTACAATGGGTCTCATTCCCCTGACCTTGAAGGAGTCACCAATACAGCAGCGTTGAGAAGGATGAGGAAGGAGAGGCTGATAAAATCTCAAGGCCAAACTAGGCTGTCAAAACGAAGAAAGACAAAAATAATTGTCTGTACTTTGAATGCACATACGCTGGCATCAGATGCATCCATCGAGGACCTGATGGTATAAGAATGAAAGACCAAGTACGGCATCATTGGTGTGATCAAGACAAGAAGGCATCAATCACATCATGCTGTATTCGACACTGGAGAAGACTGTTCCTCAGAACATTTGACAAAAGAGGCGTCAGAGGCGTCGGTGTCCTTGTCAACACAAACTTGACCATGAGGATTGATTCATGTGAATGTCTAAAACCCCAAATCAGACAATTACATTTGAATAGATGTGGCTCACTGCTGGCAGTTTCTATCTTCATTGTTTATGCACCAACATCCAATTATGATGAAGGAGAAATTGAGAAGTTCTACATGGAGATGGAGAATTTCTATAAAGAAGACCACACCTTCTACAAAATCATTGTTGGTGATTTTAATGCCAAGATAGAACCGAGAAGATCAGCCAAAGAACTCCACTTCAGGACCCAATGTCTAGAATGGAACGAACAGGGTGGCGAGAGACTGTCTGAGTTCATCATGTCGACCAAGACAATCCATGGTAACTCACAGTTCCAGAAGGCTGAATCTAAACATTGGACATGGGAGTCTCCTGATGAATGGTTCCACAACGAAATTGACTACATCACATCTATCGTCGGTTTTGCCCGATCGATATCATTGTTGTCTCAAAATTCCAAACGTGATCGGACCACCATCTCCTTTGTGTAAATTTTACTTCATGAAGTGGGGAGAAAAGGCTGCAAAGTTTAAGAAGATAACTCCCAGAATGACCACTAACTGGGAGCTCTTTGGCACTATTGCTGCAAGATGGGAAGATACCATTGTTGATGACATTGGCAAGGAATACTATTGACTGGTTCAGCACCTCCATGATTGTGTGAGGAATGCCGAGAGAGAGAGAGAAAGCCACAAAAAGATGTGTCTTTGAAAACTCTTGAGCTCATTCGCCAATGTTGCTTGGTGCAAGCCTCAGGCAACCAAAAGCTAATGTCCAAGTTCACAAAGCTGTGCATAGAAGTGATCAAGGAAGACCTCAAAAAGAGAAGAGCAGAAGTGCTGGTAGATGTGGCAGAAGCCAGGAAAAGCATTCGTAATGCCCCACTGTCATTCGCCAACTACAAGACCAAGGTGACTGGCCTCCGATGCCTTGATGGATCTCTAACATCTTCCAGAATGGCAATGGAGAAGACTATCCTTGACTTCTACTCAGATCTCTTTGATAGCCATGTCTACCTGCCCACATACCAAATTCTGCAGGATGGATATGTCGTTCCCAACATTCTCCCTTCCAAAATCGAACAAGCCAATTCATTAGTAAAGAAACAAACAGCACCCGGCCCAGACAACGTCAGACCTGAACACCTGAAGAACCTGCCATCAGTACTCATTAATACACTGGCTTGGCTCTTCACATGCTATCTGTCTGAATGCAATATTCCATTCCAATTGAGTAGTACAGCAGGACTTTACTACTGTAAAAAAAAAAGGGAGAGATCCAAGACATTGGCAACTATCACCCCACCTGCCTACTGTCACTGTTCACTGTCACTGTCGCTTTTCACTCGAGTCATCCTGAATAGGATTGGCAGAACACTAGATGAAGGACAACCATGCAAGCAAGCCGGGTTCCACAAAGGATTCAGCACAATCGACCATATCCACATGATAACCAAGCTCATTGAGTTTTCTTGGGAGTTCAAGATGCTGCTCTGTCTAATGTTCATTGATTTAAATTCTGTTGAGACCGAAGCGGTCATTGAAGCCCTAGTCAATCAGGGCATTCAAGCCCAATACATCAAGATACTCTGTGAGCTGTATTATGGATTCACTGCCAGGATTTCACCATTCTGCAAAGAAGTGATCATCGATGTCAAGAAAGGGGTTGGACTTCAGCTGTATCTCACGAAGACAATGTTTATGAGAAACAGTTTCGTTCCCAATGTTCCATTTGCTCTCAACGAAACGACCATCTCCAAATGCAACAGTTATGTGTATGTAGGTCGAGAAGCCAACTTGACGAATGACTGGCACCTGAGTTGCACAGGAGGAAGAGAGCAGTTTGGAACGCCTTCAAGAGCATCAAAGAAATAGCTAAGAGGACGAAGAACCTCTGGCTCCAGGCACATCTCTTTGATTCCTCTGTTCTTCCTGCATTAACATACACCTCAGAGACCTGGGCCCTATGAAAACAGGATGAGAACACTATTTGGGTCTCCCAAAGAGGAATCAAAAGAGCTATGCTTGGAGTATCATGTTTCACTCCAATGAGAGAAAGAATCCAGAGTTCCGACCTCCATGATGGTCAAGAATCAGGGATGCTTTCTCGTTTGCCAAGGCATCAAAAATCAGATGGGCTGGACACATAATGAGATTTGGAGATGACCACTGGACTAGAGCCGTTACCGACTGGATTCCATGGGTTGTCTAAGGACCGCGTGGCCTCCCACCTACAAGATGGTCAGACTTCTTCGTCAAGACCCTGAGTGATTGTTTGAAGTTCTTCGTGTTCCTAGAACGAACAGAGGCCATTGGGTTACACTAGCATGCAACAGGGATGAATAGAGACTTTACTGGCACCCACTTTAGCAAATCAATGATTACCAGGAAGTCAAGTGATCAAGTGAACTTTAATTATGCTACACCACTGGAGGGAAATATTCAAGGAAAAGATATGATCCATCAGGTTTCCACTTCTGAGATTCCTTTTATGACACTTTGAAGAATGGAATACAGGATCAGAGAATCTGGGAAATGATGTAATTTCTGTGTGATTGCCCAGTTGAGAAATAAAAAACAATGGAGCTGTAGAGGAAGATATTTATATATAATATATATATTTGGCAGCGGTGGGCCTGGAGTGATAGCACAGCAGTAGGGCGTTTGCCTTGCATGCAGCCAACATGGCCGACCCGAGTTCAATTCCTCTGCCCCTCTCGGAGAGCCCGGCAAGCTACCGAGAGAATCTCGCCTGCACGGCAGAGCCTGGCAAGCTCCCTGTGACGTATTCGATATGTCAAACACAGTAACAACAAAGTCTCCAATGGAGACGTTACTGGGCCCACTCAAGCAAATCAATGATCAACGGGAGGGCCTTTATATATATATATATATATATATATATATATATATATATATATAGAGGTAGAATTAACAATTGTAAAGTAGGAGTATGTGGTAGGTAGAGTTTTACAGAAATGAATTATTAAGTAGGGTTTCAGTTGATTTTCTCTTAACTATACAGGTGAAAATAGACATCATTCATTGAACAAATGATATGGGTAGAGAATGGGATAGTTGTTTTTGAAAAGGTGGCAAAACCGATTTTAATTTTGTTGTTTGTGAATTTTTATGGCAACAATCAGTTATGTTCAGTACGTACATGATTAAATGATATTTTTTTTCATTTTTCATTTTGAAGAGAAGTCATTTGGAGATATAAATTTGGGAGCTACCAATATACAAATAGATGTTAAAATGATAGGTATAGCTGAAGTTAACAGAGAAAATTACATGTACTAAAAATAAAGAACCCAAGAACAGAATCTTAAAGAACAAGAACAAAGAAGAACTTGTGAGATGTAATTGCCAGGGATAATGAAAGGGGGGGGGGGCAAAAAGCAAGACAAAACTTGACACTCTAGTTTTAAAAAATGTACTTTTAAAATTTACCATCTTTTAAGAGACTCATTGTCCTCTTGGAAGAGAGCATAAACAACTGCCATAGCCAAGCTGCTGGATCCGGTGCCAGGCTGTTTCATTCAGGACATCCCAAAGGGGAGTGGGTGAGACCTCTCCCCACTGCAAGAGACCCTGGCCCAGCATCTGAAAAACTCCAGAACTCAACTGCTACCACGCTCTTGGCCCCTCTTCACACGCTTGGCCCATTCTCACTCACGAGTGAACTGATTCCTGGACCTTATATCTCATACCTCACACCACTCATATTCCAAGAGTAGCACCCCACAGTTGATAGAGTTTAAAGTAGAAGGCATATAAACAAAAAAACACTGTCCTCCCATTGTTCATCGATTTGCTCGAGCGGGCCCAGTAACGTCTCCATTTTTTTGAGACTTATTGTTACTGTGTTTGGCATATTGAATACATCACGGGTAGCTTGCCAGGCTCTCCAAGGGGGTTGGAGAAATTGAACCCCGCTCGGCTGGGCTGGCTGCGTGCAAGGCAATAGCTCTACTGCTGTGCTATCGTTCAAGCCCAGAAGGCATATATATATATATATAGAGAGAGAGGGCATATATTATATATATATATACACATATATATACATATATATATATATAGAGAGAGAGAGAGAGAGGACTCAACCTCTAACAACATATTAGTAATCTCTTATAGAAGGGTTTAATGGCCCCTGGGTGAAACACAACAATCTTCACAAAGTCTAACCTAAAAAAATTTTTTGGAGCATTTTCAGTGTTTCATATGTAACAAACAATATAAATTATTTTGGTTCTGCTTTGGGGCAGAGGTTGGGGTTCAGGATAAAAACATCCAAAATACATTAAATAGTGGGAGCTGGAGCGATAACACAGCAGGTAGGGTGTTTGCCTTACATGCAGCCAACCTGGGTTTGATTCCCAGCATCCCATATGGTCCCCTGGAGCACTGCCAGGAGTAATTCCTGAGTGCATGAATCAGGATTAACCCCTACACATCGCCAGGTGTGACACACAAAACACACACACACACACACACACACACACACACACAAGAAAAAAAAAAGAACAAAAAATATCCAAAATATGATGGTGGGAAAGAGTAATGGTGGTGGAATTGGTGTTTGAATATTGGATGTAATCTAATATTATGATTTATTTTTGCTTTTTGGGTCACACACAGTAATGCTCAGGAATTACTCCTGGCTCTGCACTCAGGAGTTACTCCTGGCAGTGCTGGGGAGACCATATGGGATGCTGGGGATTGAACCCGGGTCAGCTTGGTGCAAGGCAAATATCCTCCCTAGTGTACTATCACTCTGTCCCCTATTGTGAACTACTTTATAAAAATAAAATAAAATGTAAAAACAATTAACATCTTTCTTTAAAAAAATTAGTATTGTTAAAGTAATGTGCTTTACAATGGTGTTGACATTTAGGGTCCTATTGTACATAGTTACTTTATTACCATCAAAGTGTCAAAAACTTGTCACCTCCAGTCAACCTACTCTTTTTACAATATGAATTGATATTTGCCCTCTATGGAAAGTTTTCCTAGCTCAGGTTATGTGTAAATACTGGTCAGAGAAGTGATTACTTGTATAAGTTAGATATTCCATTATTTTTATATTTTGATTTTGGGAGAGAAGCAAATCAAAGTTTATAATAAGAATTAAGGTAAAGTCTCAAAAATTAATGTTAGGAAAAATGAGGGGGAAAAGTTTTATTTCTCATTCTCTCTCTCTTCCCCCTCACCCCCCCATGTGTATCTGCTTCACTAATGTTTCTCTTACATACTTGGCTTCTAATTTGGTTGGTGATGAATTACAAACGGCAGGTCTAGAGTTAATAGCTTCATTTATTCAAGGGCATTGAACTATTTAAGAGAAACTTTTCTCCAGTTGCAATAATGGACAGGCTTACTAATTTAGTTGGCATCGCATGTCTGCTAAGGCTTCATGGACAATATCAAAAGGAGGTCATTCTTTTGTATGCACTAGTGTTCTTACTTAACTAGTCTCTTTTTGTAATGCATTGTAAAGCATTCTTTCCCGAAAATTAAGGTAATTTGGACAGACAATAATATAGACAAATCTTCAAGTGGTGAAAAAAATAAGACAATGCAATTAGTTAAATGTAAATTTATTTTAAAACCAATTTTTTTAGGTTTCAGATTTTATGATATTGTTAATCATACTTTTCATGCATACATCATCCCAATACAAGAAACATCACCAAAGAGCTCACTATCCTCTCAAGACCCCTTCTCAACACCCACTTCCTCGTGTAAGTTGAGTTCTATAGAAAAAATCTTTAGTTTTGATGACTTTTACCATTTATTTTCTTCTTACAATATTTATTTATATCCCACAATGGGAGATCTCTTTCTCTCTCTCTCTCTCTCTCTCTCTCTCTCTCTCCTCTCTCTCTCTCTCTCTCTCTCTCTCTATCTCTATCTCCTTCCCCCCTCCACTTTCTCTCTTTCTCATTGTCTCTTTTCTCAGAGCTAACAATTTACTAAAGTCAAAATTATAATTTTTCCCCAAAACTAAATTTTAGTATTAAGGGAAATAGTAAAGTGGGTAAAGTGCTTGCCATGCATGTAGCTATCCCTGGTTCGATTTCTGATACCCATATGGGTCCCCAAACTGTCAGTAGTGATCTCTGAGCACAGAACAAGGAGTAAGCCCTGAGTACTGCTGGATGTTACCCAAGTTACTTAAATTAGTGAATTTCCTAAAATTTCTTTCCTGAAATTTCTTAGTGCTTTTCTCCTAGGCCTTCAACCTTCTAGATGAGTCTCACCTACATTATTGAAGACAATTTATTTTACTTAAAGTTGACTGATTGCAGATGTTAAACCAGTCTTTGAAATACTTTCACAGAAACAAATTGATTAATGCTTAATTAACTGTGTAAATTGCCTAGTTAAACGGAAATATATGATAAAGCATTACACCAATGATGGGGTTCATTCTAAACAGAACTTTCTTCTCAGGTACATTTCTTGATTGTTTTCCGTACATTCCAATTTCACTTTTTAAGTCAAGGAAAAAGACAAAAACTAGACTTCGAGTTAGATCATTGCAACCTAAAACAAATAGAATAGTGTGAACTTTCAATTGTGTATTATTTGACTTTATTTCGACAAAAAGAATTTGACCTTTCAAAACTGTATTGTTTTTGGCAATGAAGTCTATTCTAAAAATAAATCCTAAATTTATACACCTATAATGCCGTGAGATGGTCAGAACAGTTATAATGATAGCAGAATCATTTAAGCAAACAAATGTTTTGTCACTTGTCACTTGTCATCCTGTTGATCAATTGCTTGAGCAGGCACCAGTAACGATGCCATTCGTCCCTGTCACGTGCTAGCATAGCCCAATGCCATACTGAGGGCTCTTTCAGAGTCAGGGGAATGAGGCCTGTTATTGTTACTGTTTTTGACATATTGAATATGCCACGGGGAGCTTGCCAGGCTCTGCCATGCGGGCGGGATACTCTCTGTAGCTTTCGGGGCTCTCGGAGAAGGACGGAGGCTTTTGTGGTGGCCTCTAATCACTTTTAGACAGGTGTTCCCAGTCTACCGAATGCAAGCTTTTGGTTGACTGGCATATTGTAACAATCTGCATGCTGACAAACACGCACCTGCCTGCATCTCTGGGCAGCACCCAGTATATCTGTGGCCTCAGGTTGATCTCCTTGAGTTTGATGGAGTGTGCCCGAAGGTTGTTGAGCCGCTGGCAGAGCAGGACCCCATCATGGTGGAATGAGAACCCAAACAAGAATAGAGCAGCAAGGAACTGAATATTGTCTGCTAAACTAAAATGGATCCATGTAACACTTTTATCCCTTGAAGGAGTTTTCTGCCTCGCTTTCTTATAGTCTTAATCCCCATGACATGCTGTTTTCCCTCTGAGAAACAAAGTCAGTCTTAAAGAATGTGCCTGGAAATCTCAGACTTGTTTTCATTTCATTTTTAATGTTGGCTTTGAATTTTGTGCTCAATCATTTCTGATACTTAAACCTCATGAAGATCACTATGCTGAATTTTGGAGCTATACAACTTTGAATTTTTTTACTATTGGAAAATATGATTTTTGATTTGTAATATTTATGCATTCTTTTTAAGTCCACAAGTAACAAAAGAACATCATTGGTGATTAATCCAATAATGCTCACATTCATATGATCACAATTTTTAGTAGGTATGAAGGCACTTCAAGTGTAATGCATTATAGAGAAGAAACTGTCTAAAGGAGACAACATAAATGAACATATTTGTTAATATTTTATGTGTTATTAAATAATTTATGCTAAATTGTAATACTTATCATAATACTA
Organism: Sorex fumeus; assembly: GCF_029834395.1. Lineage (NCBI taxonomy): Eukaryota > Metazoa > Chordata > Mammalia > Eulipotyphla > Soricidae > Sorex > Sorex fumeus. The sequence continues at coordinate 66,604,174 of NW_026606059.1, forward strand.
ATATAATGGAATTATTGTTAAATTATGGTCTAGAAGCTATAATTGTGGTTACAGATCATAAAGTACCATAGGAACTAAAATTGTCCAGCCAGAGAATATGTCATATAAAAAGTGAAAGTGTATTATTCACTACATTTGGCTAGTTGTAACATAGATTTCTGAAGCTTTAGCTAAAAGCAATATCATAGTTTTGTGCCTTCCCAATTTTTTAAAAAACAAAGTTTTCCCTAATCACAAGTGGTGACTGGAATGTTTCTCTTACTTTGAATGACAACAGTTTCAGCTGAAAAAAAGTTAGGTTTTGCAACAAAATTTTTTTAGAATGCACAAAAGTTAGCTGTGTGCCTAGACACCACATCTCCACACCAAAAGATTGAATCACAACCTTTTTTCAAACACCAGAGATATTTTTTATTAATGGTAACACGTATTAAGAATCAATATGGTCTCCTACATTTGGTAGCAGAAGTTATGAGCTCTTTCAAATATCATCTGGTTTTACTATCAAATGATGGTAATAGCTTATTTGTTGAGAACACATGCTATAGATTTTAATAATACTACTAAAATATTTCATATCATCTTGCACTCCATATTAACCTAAAACACACATAGCTACATAACTTCATCATATATAAATTGTGGTTATTATAATGAATAAAAAATATATGGCTGTTCAAAGCAATATAAAGAAATAGAACAAAACAAATGGCAACCTTTAGGTCTTGCTCAGCTCAGGTCTTACTCCTGACTCTGTGCTCAGGTATCACAGGATCACAAATGATGCCTAGGCCTGAACTAAGGTCAACTGTGTACAATGCATGTTGCCTCACCCCTGGTACTATCTCTCTGGCCAGAAGGCACCTTTGAATGCATATTTACACTTTTTCTTGATGAAATATTATATATTTATCATTGACAATCATAATATCCCTACATGATGCATAAATCGAAAGGAATATTTACTGCTTTGAAACATTGCTATCTATATTGAAGAATTGAAAAATTTCTTCAGATGTTTTTTACCTTTACAAGTTTCAAAGATTATTAATTACACGGCACTTTCAAATTTAGGAATAGGTTTATTTATTTAAAATTATTTATTCAAAATTCATTTAAAATTATTTATTTATTTAAATTATTTATTTAAAAATTAAATAAATATTTTCAGTGATATTTTCCTTAGCAGTTTTCAAGTGGCAGGGTTTGTTGGATTTTTTTTATTATTTCAAGTGCATTAAATAAAGTATCTTTATTGCAACATTGCACTTATGAGATCAAAATATCAAGTGCTCTACACATTTGAAAAAAAATTCATCAAAGAGCAAGGAAATTTTAGAGAGGACATCTATATTAACTCCAACTTCACTGACTTTCTTATACTTATAATTATTTAATGTAGTAATTGTTAAATTATGGTCTAGACATTATACTTGTGGTTGAAAGTCAGAAAGTACCATATGAACTACTAGCTTTCTAGCCAGAATGTATGCAAAATAGAAAGGGAAAGCATGTTAGTCATGCTGCATTGGCAATAACGTGTGTTAGTTTGGCTTCCTCTGAAGTAGACATCCAGACAATGACTTGTATGCATGTGATTTATTAAAGAAATGCCCTCAGGGTGAAATGAATTAATGAGCAGAGGAGGCAGAAGGGAAGGAGATTCCAAGCATTACATAAGGAAAAGGCATGGCATCAGATTAATCCATAGTGTGGGAACCAGGCTTTCAATTTTCAGTCCTCATCTGTCATTCTCTAAGGCCGTACTATCTTTTAGTAAAAGGCACTCCACGTTCATTCATGTCACTGCAAGAGCAAAGAAGGATTCCTATTTACCACTGAAGAGTATTTCAGTGTACAGATTCACCATCATTTCTTTTTCTATTTCTCTGGTTAGGAATATCTTAGTTGTCTCCAGATTTTGACACTTATAAATTAAACTGTTACAATTATTTGCATAAAGGTTTTTGTGTGAATGTAAAATTTCAGTTCATTTGAATAAATACAGGAAAGAGTTGGCTGGATCACATGATAAATGTGTTTAATTTCACATTAAAGTGCCATACTATTTACAAAATGACTTTAGTTTTTGCATTTCTGCCATCAGTAAATAAGACCAGCTTTATTCTGCATCTTTATTAGCATGATGCACTGCTATTTATAATTTGTATAGTAATTTAATGCACATAATGTTATTATAATTTTAAAGTTCTTGGTCAGAGGACTTACCTATTGTCATGTATTTGATATTGAATTTTTTCCACAGGCTTATGTACAGTTTCTCTATATATTTTTGTATAGGGCCTTTATAATTTGCTATTTGATTTAAAAATAAATTCTTACTTCTGAATGTAAGTTTTGCATTAATTTTGCATTCTGTATACAGTATCTTTTGAAAAACAAATTATTTCAGTTTTTGTAAGCTCTAAGTGATCATTTTTGTCTTTTATACTACTTTTAATACTTCCAATGGCCTATTTAAAGTCACATTGCTAAATTCAGGTTCATATTTTTTTACAAGCTTTACTCTGGAAAATAATAGAACATGACACTTTGTATTTAGATTTATGACCCCTAAATATGTTCATTACTCCCTGCAACTGATGGTGTGTTATAACATTGCCCTCTAAAATAAAAGCCCATTTTTTTTAGCACCATGTATGATAATGATATTTTTTCCGATATTGAAGTGTCCTTACATCTTTGTCAAAATAGTTGACAAATTTGTGCAGGTCAAGTGTAGTGCATTTTAATCTGTTTAATAGCTGTGTCCACCATTTCATTAACACTACACTACCTCTATAACAATAGAATTAACTGGCGATTAATTTTCTTGATTAGAATGTTCTATAATAGTATATAGGGTCAAATTTGTAGCCCTTTCATTGTGTCACAGTATTCTTGCGGATTTCGTGATCACTTATTTTGTCAATTATTGAATAAAGCAAGTTCAACTACGGCAATTAGTGTGGAGTTGTTGTTTTTTTAATTTTTTTCAATTTTATCTTTTTTTTGAAAACTGAGGTGTTATGTGTACACATAATTAGTTGCCTAAATTTAGAAATTTAATCCCATTAGAATTATATTATTTTTTATTCATAATAAAATTGTTAGTTGTCAAGTTGCAAACTAAATATTATCAAATTCTAAACTAAAATTAAAGCTAATAAAATTGCTCTGTTTTAAATTAGTATTTCTATGCCAATTTATAGTCCATTACTTTCAAGTGTTTTAAATCATCATGTTTTAAGTAGGCTACTTTAAAACTGTGTATAGTTTTGTCTTGTATTTTCATCCAATTTAATAAACTCAATCTTTCAACTGGTATTTAGACAACTGGAATTTGTAGATATCATTGATACATATAGGTAATCTCTTTTCAAGTCTTCTTTTACAATTTGCTATTTATTTTTCTCTTTCTTAGTTAATTGGATTGTTTTAATTCCATATTTCTTTCTTTTCTTCTTAAATAATTTTTTTAATGTTCTCGTAAAATCTCCAACATCTGCATTCAGTTGCCCAGACGACCCTGTTATGCCGTAGACACTGGCTGGGAATTGGCAGGTGACCCTAAGTTTCCTACTCTTCTCTTGTTGATGACACTGGTGGTGGGCATTGTCTCATCTTTGAGCTCCTCAATGGGTATACTGGTGCTTCTTAGGGTCAGTCTTAGAAATTGGATCCCACGGTAGCATGATCTTAGCATTGATGCTTAAGATATCTCAGCAGCACATAGTTGCTAAAGGGACCTTCACTGTGGAGCATCTGACCATTCACACACTTGTTGAACTTGCCCTCTGTCTCGAAAGTTTCTCAAACACTGCAACTTTAAAGCTGTTGGCCTGACTCTTAATCACACACACACACACACACACACACACACATAGCGCACCATAGTCAACCCTCTGCAGAGTCAGGCCTCCAAGGACGTTGAAAGAGACAGTGTCCAGACAATGGTACACAGACCTCTTCTGGCAAGATTTTCAGCATGAAGCTCTACACTGCTTTCTGGTAAGCCAAGCTTCTGAACTATAGCAGACTTTTTGAATTCCAGAGGTAATTCTCATCAAGAACATTCTCTGTTCTGGTGAGCAAAACGGTGATGTCTGTAGTTACTGGTGTCACTCGAATAACCACAGCAGCATAGCTCTCTTCAGCAAGCTCCTCACTGAGTAGACTCATTCATGTTCACTTTGGAGATTCCCTCAGTGACAAGATTTTTCTTCTGGAAATCTGTGTGCCCATCTTGTTGCCCCACACAACTGCAAGGAAAGTGGGTTTCAGCTTATGAACTACTTTATTATTTATCTCATTTTTTGAAAAAATGAGTTGGCTGCAATTATTTTTATACTACTGTACTGAGTACATTTGTCTTTATACTGTGCATTCTTAAATCATGTCATCTTACCTTTAAATAATAGCATATATTTATAAGTAAATAGTAATAATTGTAAAATAGTGTATTGCTGATTCTCTCTTTTGATCCTGGTGCCACTGATAACATATATTTCACTTCTAAGGTGTTAGACAAACAGAATACTATAATTTTTGTCTAAAATATTTATTTTTAATTTTGAACAATTCAAGGTTAAAATAGGATTTATTTTAATCCATTCTGTATCCTTTTGGGTGGAAGCGATTCCCAGATAGGACTCCGTCAGTAATTCTCAAGTAACTATTAAACAGTTAATGTAACTCTTAAACAGTTAATGTACAAGCCTGGGAATGTTTAGAACTGGCATTGCTAGATGTATAGGGACAAGGTGGCAGTGTTCAGAGACTCCAAATTATTAAAATAAATATTGATATAATTTTTGTCTTTCCGTAAAGTTAAAGGGTTTTATTATATTTGGAAGAGGATCAGTTCTTAGGACAATTGCACAGTAGCTTAAGTTCTTTCCCACAGGAAAATAAATTTTCAGGATTCTCAAATTCCTCTGTGAATATGTAGAGTTCTTGTGGAAAATTATTATCAGAAAGTATTTATCTTCTTTATTTAGAGGATACTCACAATGTCATAAAAACTCACACTCATTATTTATACTCTATTGAAAAATATTTTGAGTGAAATATTGTTCTCAACTTACTAAGTCTGATTTTGACTCAAGTTAACAAATGCCATAGTCTTATTTCTTCAGTTTCTTCCAGTTACCTATTTCTGAGACATTGAATAAGATTTCTGCCCCATCGAACATTTCTTTGATTATCTACTTCTAAAAAGGTTTTACAGCTTTTTCACTCCTAGTTTCGGTGGGTCTTGAAATTCTTCTTTCAGCTGTCTACACTTTCAATATAAAACCAGAATTTGTTATATTGTCTCTTAAAGCTTCAATATAATTTTAATTCTTTTGAAGTAAATTTATGTGTTACATTTCAGATATTTAAGAATTTTATAATATTTAAAATGTATTTTATTTATAATAAGGATTCAACTAACAAAATAGAACCATACTGCAGATATACATTTAAATATTTATTTCAAGTATTGACTTACTGTTAATGGGAGATAGTAAGATAGGTTCAAAATCCAGAAAGCAGATGATCAGATGAAAAGATTGAAATACCAGACAGAAAATACTGTCAATAGGCACAGAATTTCTTCTTTATTGTGATGTAACCAGTATAAAATTTCCAATTTTAAACAAACTGAATAAGACCCATCTAAGATTATCTCACTGAATCTAAAATAAATTGATTAGATAACTTAATAACAATGACACAATACTTCCACTGTAACATTAAGTGATATTTGATTAATATCTGGGGACTATAATCTCACTAAATTGTGAACCATTACTTTTTTCCATTTTACAGTAATGAAGATTTACAATTCTTTTATATTTAATAAATGTATACTCTATTGCAGTTTTTATTACTAATTTAAAAATATTTAAAAACATTTTATATGGTCACACTGATGATTACAGTTAAATAACAAGAAATCCATTTGTTTTCCAAATAATTTTGCAGATGTTCTGTTTGCTTACTTTACATGTGGTGGCCATTATATTCCATACCCAATTTAAATCAGCTCCAAAAATACAGAACTGAAGTGTAATATACTTTGCAGAGGCGTGAATCTGCCTCTTGACATCAACATGTCTTGGGATTTCTTTAAGAAGTTTATTTTTTGAAGTAAGCTTCTTGGAATTGTCTTAAGACACTTTTTTTGTTGTTGTTGTTGCACATATAGGCTTCAAACCTCAGGGACTGAAGTTGAGCTAGAAGGAGCCAAGAAAATGTGCCAAAGATGTAGGTTCATAGTTTATGCAAAAGGAAATGCACATATGTACTCTCTGGTGATCAATAAGTCTAATCTAGGAGCTCTAAGTTATTTTTGACCTTTTTAAATATACATATATTTTTCTTGGGTGTTTAGAATGGGGAATATGTTGGAGCAGTGGAGATTTGAAATCATGACAACTTGGCTTATAGGTAGTTAGCACATAGCTGTGTATCCAAAGGCTTACTCTGACTGTTCAATTACTCCAATATGCAGAATTATTGATTAAGGTTTTTTCTAGTTTGTTTTGTTGATGGTAATTAGAATGACGTATGTGAATACTTTTAAGACTAAGAAAACACTCTGCAAAACAATAAAATGAGATTAGAAACAGTAGTGAACAATTCAGCAACTAATTATATGAACACAATATATTTGATCAGTTCAAACTCTAAAACTAGAAATCATGGCTTTTTTTTCTTATCCACAGTTGGTGGGAATGTTGTGTGATTCAACCCCTATGGAAAATAATATTGAGCTGCCATCTGACCCCACAATTCCACTTTTGGGTTTCTACCTCCAGGACAGAAAAAATTCATTCAAAAAACCATTCGCACACTATTGTTCACTGCAACACTCAGTACAATATCTAAGATTTGGAATCAACCTAGATGTCCAACAACAGATCTGTGGATTATGGAGATGGGGTACATATACACAACAGAATACAATGTAGCTGTAACGAATGATGAAATTATGCAATTTGCTGCAATATGAACGGAACTGGAAGATCCTTTGTTAAATGAAGTAAACCAGAGGAAGAGTTATAAACACAGGAGGATATACAACTTATATGTGTATTTACAGTATTGGATGAGAAATTACGTTGGTTTAAAGGGGGCTGGAGCGATAGCACAGCGGGTAGGGCGTTCGCCTTACAAACGGCCAACATGGCCGACCCGAGTTCGATTCCTCCGCCCCTCTTGGAGAGCCCAGCAAGCTACCGAGAGTATTCGATATGCCAAACACAGTAACAACAAAGTCTCCAATGGAGACGTTACTGGGCCCGCTCGAGCAAATCGACGATCAACGGGAGGGCCTTTACCTTTACCTTTACCTTTAAAGGGGGTAATGTCTGTGACCCAAAATATACGGAGAAGAAGGAATGAGTGGAGGTGTGGTGAAAAAGAGACAGATGAGAAGCAACAGTGTGTAAGGGTCAAGGTACAGCTATACCCTGGTGTATTGGTAATGCGTGATATAGTTCAATATCCAAACACAGAACCAATGAGACTGAAATCATGAGACCCAAACTTTAATAACCAAACTTAATAAAAAGTTTTCTGTCAAGATGGCAGACTGAGGATTGATCAGTAGGAGAGGGTAACCTGGGAACACTGGTGAAGGGATCAAATTTGATCCTTCCCGGTGGAAAGATCAATGATGGAACATGCATGTCTAAAACTCAATTAAGACTAACTTTGTAAATCACAGTGCTTTACTAAAACTAAATTTCGAAAACCATTGTGGCATTTTTAAACCTTGTATCATTTTGTACCATTTGAACAATCTGTGCTTCTTGGTATCCTGACATGACTCATATTCTTTATGCTATATTGGTATATGATGTATACCTTACTCCTTTGGTGAGAAAGAATGACACACATTTAATCCTAGAAAATTATTTGAAATAGAATATTCACAGGGCTGTTATAGGTTTTCTGTTCAACTAGACTATAGTGCTTAGTGGCTAAAAGCATCTGAAAATTCATTTTATGCTCAGTGTGGTAAATTAATTGTTCATCATAAAAGGGAAGTGATAATAAAGTGGTAAGAACTAACACTCACTTTACATTCACTTTCTGGTTGATAATGACGAATATATAGCATTCTTTGTGAGAAAATGTTTACCTGAATATCCATGAAGTAATTTTAGAAGAAATGAAATAAAAATGTGTTTTTGCTTGAATAAAAAGGGTATTTTTTCCCTTTTGAACCACATCTGGCAGTGTAGTGAGGTTACTCCTGGCTCTGTGCTCAAAGATTATTCCTGGTGGTTCTTAGTGGACCCTATGGGATTCTGGGGATCAAATGTGGATTGACAGCATGCAAGGCTAATGCCCTAACCATTGTACTATTGTTCTGGCCCCAGCAAAGAGAGCATTTTTGTTTACTTATTTTTTTGTTTATGGTTTTGGGGCCATACTTGACTGTGCTTGGGTCTTACTTTTGGCTTTGTGCTCACAGATAATTCATGGTGCATTTAAGTGCCAGGGATGAAACATAATTAGGGTGGCTGTGTACAAGGCAAGAAAATTTATCTCTTGATCTCTCTTTATCTCTATCTTTCTGTTTCTGAATTGTTTTAAGTGAAATATGGTTTTGAAGTGGCTTTCACAGTGTGACTTTATGAATAAAAAATGATGCAATGGTAAGAATTTGGTATATAGAATGCAGTCAAATCAATGTTAAGGCAAACCTGAAGGTACGCAAAAACAAGAAACTTTTATGAAAGTATTGTGAGTATATGCACTTACTCCTTATTTAAATAAGTTATAACTATTTTAAGTGGGACCAAATAAATTCTAGTTCCACTTTTAAAAGACTGAACATTTTGCAACCAAAGCTATTCCTTGGATTTCAATAAATGTTCTGGTTGTCCTTGGCTTATTTCACTTTGTGAATGAAGAACTTTGTTCTTGCTGGTCTGGGAATAGTCTTTACGGGTGATATTTTTCTTTGGCTGGAAAACAGTTTAAGTACCTCTCTTCCTGGCAGATCCTTCCTTCTATTGGATATAACTATTGAACTTACTTAAAAGAATACTTTTATTTATTCTGGCTATTCAAATTCATCTTGTAGATGTCTATAAATTTGAAAATTAGAGGAAATTAAAAAAAATCATTTCTACATGTACACCTGCAAATGAGTTATCTTAAATATACCCCAGAGAGAATAAGAACCAAAAATAATAATGATATTTTAACAGTGAGACCGCACACGAGTAATTTATAACTACAAAGCTCCATTTTATCAAAGAAATAGGCATGTACATTTATTTTTAGTCATCAACTTTTCTGGTTTTTCACTTTGAATTGCTTTCATCCTTAGACGAAAGAAAGCCATGTGGTTTACCATAGCTGTTTGGTGATTTTTCTTGAATACACAGTGTTTCAACTGGAACAGTTTGAAATAATTATGAGAAAAAGTAAGCTTAGTTTTTTTTTCTAACAGTGAATTATTTTGCATTTGCCTGTTGAAAAGATCAGTGTTTCTGCTTATGAAAAATAAGTTTTAAAACACTATAAGCTCCTTATTGTAGTGAGTATTTCCTGTTGTCCTCCATGAAGCCAGGATTTGGAGACTGTCATACTTTGTAATGCTGACAAGCTGAAAAAGTTTGCCAAAGAAAAATGCAGTAGACCAAAATGGAACATCTTTGCAGAAGGATTTTCTGGGATTTTCTTAGACTGTAACTGAAAAGACAGGTAACCTCATGTGTAATCTTTGAAAAGAAAAGTGCCTCCCTCCTTATAAAAGTTTTAAAGCAGGGTGATAAAATCTTTTAAAATATAATTCAAGTGCTATTTAGGGAAGATTTGGAAGCTGTCTTTCCCATCTGCACATTGGTCAGACAGTGTATTGTTTATTTTGTCTCTGAACCAAATATGACTTATCAAACATCCATTTGATCAATTACTACTAATTGGTAGCAAATTCAAAAACCACAATTCAGGGTGTTCATTTCATGAGCCGCAGAAATGATCACAATGTTATCAGAAGATTTTGGTCTTTGACTGAAGTCAAAGCAAGTGAAGGAAGCAAGTCCAGAAAAAAACTGTTTTTTTTTTTTCCTACATAAATTACATGATGAAAAACTATTGGTAAAATAGTAGTTTCCTTTGGTTTTTAACACAAAATCTTTCTTGGGAAGAATAGCAGAACACGTGTTGTGGCTTCTGTATTTCATTTGTTTATATTTAAAATGACTCTCCATTTTTTAAAAATTATAGAATTTCTATCCAAAATAACCTGACAATCTTATTCAGACTTGTTGATATTATTGTTTAGTAATGTAAAATTGGTATTTACTAATCAGAAACATCAGATATTCTAATGCAGTGCATATCATTACAATAATAAAAATAAGTTTTTTTTTCCTTTACAACATCACATTTCTGCTAGGGATTAGTTCTTTTTCTCAGAATCCTTATTTTTCTTTCTTGTGTCTTTGGCATCAATCATCCACAGCCAGTAGAGGGAAAATTAGCAGTAAATTGTCACACTTCTGGGGGGGGGGGGGGAGAAAGCCTCACCTCTATAAAAGCCAAACCATGTTTTACATCCTGAATTTGTGCACTTTCAATAGCCAACCATTAGGGCAGGAACCTTGTCTTCTCTAATAACTTGAAGAAAGCCAAGTACCTGTCAACACTTCACAAATAAATAAATGATAATAATGGTGAAAAAATGAAATATTCAAACCAGACCTTTTCTTGAATTCACTCTTCATTTCCCTAAGATGTGCTACGATTTGAGTTAGGCTACATATGACTAAAAGAGCAAAATCTTCACATGGGAGAAATTGCTTTTTCTGTTTTCCTTGTCCATTTCTCCCATTCATCATCCCTTGAATCTAGAGCCAAGGGGACTTTCATACTTCTGGCTCTAAATTGCTGACGAGAATATCAAACCCTACTCCACCCAATACATCACTAGAAAAAGAACTGTATTTTGAAATATCTTGTTACCTTTATAGTTTGGGGGGAATTAAGAGAATTATAAACATTAGTTGAAAATGTTGGCAAGCAAACAAGAAAGTGAGAAAAGGCAAAAAAGAGACAGAAAAATAGGAGGTAGGCGTATTCTTAGTTCTTGGCATGACTACAATGCACATGGGGAAATCTAATAAGCTTTCTAGCTCACGAAATTGATATATATTTGAGGGTCTGAATTATTCACATATAGGACCAAAGTAATGAACTCAATCTTTTGCTGAGTATTTCCATCTTCTAGAAAGACTTCTTTATAGTATTTGTATCTCAAATATATTTTATTATGTTTCAGGTTGGATTTTCTGCTTTAAAACAGTAAGGAAAATTAATAACAAGTTCTAATCTAATTATTAGGAGCAGTCCTAATAACTTTTACCAACAAGAGTGCTATCTCCAATCTGATAAAGTTACATGTGTGGGTTATGAATCTGACCCCGATGTTGTAAAGAAATCCTAGAGTCCTCATATTATCTAAAGAATTCAAGAAAACATTCATTTATTGTGTTGTCCTACTAACAAATACCCACTCCATAACCAACCGCAAAACAAAGATGGTTTCAAGTCATTTACCATCTCCCTGGTCACTCCTCTGTGTTATCCTTAAGACACTCTGCCAACAGAATTTTATTCTTTCTCCAGACAAGGAAGAGAAATTGTTATGAATGGCTGTACTTTCTATTCTATTAATAAATATATCTTTGCAATGCACAGACCTGGAATGCCAGTGCTCAGTTTTGTACTATGTGACCCTGCTTCTTCTTAATATCTGCTTGACTTGAAGGTGGTTTTCTCTGAAAGAATCCAAATATTAGGTGACAACTTTCAAGCTTTAAATAATCAGTGTCTGTCATTGTACTAGCAAGTCAAGAGATATAAACTGTAGGGGTTGTCACATTTTCAGGCTTGAAGAAGTTGATCTGAGAATATGAGGCAGACAATGGAGAGCACAGAATATTAGAAGTTCCAGTTAGCCACATCACTCAACTAAAGTATAGTAGAAAATGTGACATCCCTAGTCCTAACAATAAATTATCCCTCATGTTGGAAATAGTGTACATTAGACTTCCCTGATTTTAAATTTTATAAGCTTATTTTCCAATTACCTAAAACTATTAAAGTTTATGTCTCAAAGTATGTTCTCTTTTTGTGGAATATACTCTCATTTTAAAAGAAATACCTGCCTTGTTGGAAATTAGCCCCCTAGATATTTTATACTCTCTATATGTAAATAAATATGCATAATCAATATTTTGCTTATAAACTATCATAATTCACCTCCTGGTAGCTTGCCTTAGCTCTAGACCAGTAATAATGCCTTATTACTTAAAAATGAAAATTTGTGATATTCTCTTTGTTACTCAGTTGAATACCTCAAAGAAATTTTGTTAAACATTAAAAATTAAATGGTTGCAATAATACATTTTGTATTAAAAATGATGAGAATTAATGAAGAAAATGGCAAATTCTTATCCTGAAGGACTGTTTTATATGCCAGCCATGACTTGTACCAACAACTCTTCCAAGGGACACTTTAGTCCTGTGATTAAGAATACCCTACTTTGTAAGGAATTAACATATACATATGAGAAAAAGACATATAATATAATATGTATTCCATGTAATTGTATCTAACATTACATTTACTATAAAATATGATATATTTTATGTGGAGTATATATTATGCACATAAAAAGAAATAATCCCTATTTGAAATTGAATTTTTGATTGAGAAACTATTATAATTTTTTTTTCAGATTTTAAGGGTGGTTCATCTTACACAGAAGTTGAAAGAAGGAATGGCGCACTGTCCTGTGTAATATTCTAAAGCCAGAAGTAGAGAAGAGAACTCAAGAAAAAATATTTTCTGAATTTTAGACATGATTGCTTGAAATGAGGAAATATAGAAAAATAAACTGTTGATAGATAGTATTGGAGACAAAGGGAAATGTTATATTTATACTGAGAGTGATCATGTAAATTGCTACAATCATTTTTAAAAATTTTTTTCTTTATGTAAACAGTGTGGTTTACAAAGCTGATAATACTGTTATTATCAGCATTCAATCTTCCAAAACCAATCCCACAGGCAGAGTTACATTCCCTCAACCATTGTCCCTGTTTTCCCAACCAACCTCCTTGGTCTTCCCATGTCTGCCCCCTTAGCAGGCACAAAATAATAACTAAATGATTAATGGAAATGTCAAAACTCAGTAGAAGAAAACTTGTGCAAAGATTGGTTTATCTCACCAAGGGGTTGGCAGTCCTTGTCTGCAGATTTACTAAGCTGTTTTCTATTACTACTACTATTATTACTATTGCTATTCAAATATATTATCATATACATATTACTTTATTGAAAGGAAAAGTGATATCTGTTGCATCATGTTTCAAAATATACAGATGCAACTTATTTGGCATTAATAAAATTCAGTTTAGTTATGCTGAGTTGAATATTCTGATTTTTAAAACCTATTACTATTCGTTTTTGTCGACCTTTCCAAAAGAGCGAAGGAGATGTAGTCACTTACCACAATAGTTGGGCCAAACATGCAGGCCTGATGTCTCTTCTCAGCCACTTATGTGGTGCTGATTGATCTACACATGCTAAAGTTTTCCAGACTCTACGCAGTGGTGCTGGATTTGGGGAGAGTATGAGATGCCAGTGATCAAATTTGGGGCATCTTTGTGGCCCTTCACAATTTATTGTTTTAAATATGCAAATATTTTAAATCCAAGAGGCAGTTATACTTTTTTTCCATGAATTTATTTATTTATTTATTTAAAATTGCATTAGTGAAACAGCATGAGGTACAGTTGTAGACTTACAAATTTTTGTGCTTGGGTTTCAGTTATACAATGATCGAGTACCCATCCCTCCACCAGTGCCCATTTTCCACCACCACTGATCCCAGTATCCCTCCTACCCACTCCCCATACCCCCATCTCACCCTGCCTCTGTGGCAGGGCACTCCCTTTTGTTCTCTCTCTCCTTTTGGGTGCTGTGGTTTGAAAAAGAGGAATTGAGTCACAATCATGTTCGGTCTATAGTCTATTTTCAGCATGCATCTTCCATCCTGGGCGGATCTTCCCAACACCCTTTATTTGGTGCTCCCTTCTCTATCTGAGCTGCCTTTTTACCCCTACAGTGTGCGGCTGGCCTCCAAGCCGCGGAGTAAACCTCCTGGTATTTATCTCAGCTACTCTTGGGTGTTCAGGGCTGGAGCGATAGCACAGCGGTAGGGCGTTTGCCTTGCACGCAGCCAACATGGCCGACCAGAGTTTGATTCCTCCACCCCTCTCAGAGAGCCCGGAAAGCTACCGAGAGTATCTCGCCCGCACGGCAGAGCCTGGCAAGCTCCCCATGGCGTATTCGATATGCCAAACACAGTAACAACAAGGTCTCCAATGGAGACGTTACTGGGCCCGCTAGAGCAAATCAATGATCAATGGGAGGGCCTTTACTTTACTTACTTTACTCTTGGGTGTTAGTCTCCTATTTTGTTACTTTATGTTCCCCAGATGTATACAATCTTCTTATGTCTGTCCCTCTTTTTCTGACTCATTTTGCTTAGCATGATACTTTCCATGTATTACCACTTGTATGTAAATTTTATGACTTCATCCTTTCTAACAGCTACATAGTACTCCATTGTGTAAATGTACCAAAGTTTCTTTAACCAGTCATCTGTTCTCAGGCACTCAGGTTTTTTCCAGATTCTAGCTATTGTAAAGAGTGCTGCAGTGAACAAACTAGTGCAGATGTCACTTCGACTATACTGTGTTAGGCAGTTTTACTTTTTTTTAATTTATTTTTTAATTAATGAAACACCATGAGGTACAGTTATAGACTTACAAATTTTTGTGCTTGGGTTTCAGTTATACAATGATCAAGTACCCATCCCTCCACCAGCGCCCATCCTCCACCACCATGGGTCCCAGCATCTCTCCCACCCTCCATCCCTCCCTTCCCACCCTGCCTCTGTGGCAGGGCATTCCCCCTTGTTCTCTCTCTCTCCTTTTGGGTCCGGTGGTTTGCAAGAGAGGCGTTGAGTGGCAATCATGTTTGGTCTATAGTCTACTTTCAGCATGCTTCTCCCACCCTGGAAGGATACTCCCAACACCCTTTATTCAGCTCTCTCTTCTCTATCTGAGCTTCCTTTTCCCCTAGCACGTGTGGCTGGCCTCCAAGTCATGGAGCAAAATTCCTGCTACTAATCTCAGCCATTCCTGGGTGTTAGTCTCCCATTTTGTTGCTTTATGTTCCCCAGATGAATGCAATCTTTCTGTGTCTATCCCGCTCTTTCTGACTCATTTAGCTTAACATGATACTTTCCATGTAGTACCACTTGTATGTAAATTTAATGACTTCATCTTTTCTAACAGCTACATAGTACTCCATTGTGTAAATGTACCCAAGTTTCTTTAACCAGTCATCTGTTCTTGGGCACTCAGGTTTTTTTTTCCAGATTCTGGCTATTGTAAAGAGTGCTGCAATGAACAAACAATTGCAGATGTCACTTTGACTACTAAACCATAATTCTAATCATACAAAGTACTGAAATATTAAAATGAACTATAGTAGAGATGGGTAAATATCTCACATTTGACTTAAGATTATTAGAGCCTCAGGGCTGGAGCGATAGCACAACAGGTAGGGTGTTTGCCTTGCATGTGGCCAACCCTGGTTTCGAATCCCAGCATCCCATATTGTCCCCCAAGCACCGCCAGGAGTAATTCCTGAGTGCATAAGCCGGGAGTGACTCCTGTGCATCACCAGATGTGACCCCAAACCAAAAACAAATTATTAGAGCTGATGAAAATAGAACTACTCTCATAGTAACCGGAGATAAACTCAGAAATAAGATCCTCAACTAAAGGAGCAGGAAAAACTATAATAGACTCTACCAAAATAAATTATTTATTTAACTCAGACAGATCTCAGCTATTTACTGTCTAATGAAGATTTTATTTTCCCATAACCCTCAAATATATTTTTCTGTAAATCAGAAACCACTCAAATAAAGTAAGTGACCATCTCTTTGTGAATAATGCCATTGATACTGTTTTCTCGTCTAAGCTACCTTTGCCAATCTCCAGCTCTTTATGGAGAAGTCTCCCAGACTTTCTTGCCCATATATCAAATTATCTTCTCTTTAACCCCCAACTCAGTTTCTATCCTTCCAAAATGAAATTCATATTATTTTTAAAAATTCTATTTTAGTTATTATGCTTCACAATATTACAATAATGTTAATGGTAGGATTTTGTTCATACTACCATCCAATTCCCACACTCCGCACTAAAATGTCTGCTCTCCCCCCACCAACATCAGTTATTCTTTTAGAATGTTAAGCTTATATCTGTGAATCTCTCTCAGATTATATATATATATATATATATATATATATATATATATATATATATAAGACTAACCACTGACTGATTTTTTTCTTTTCCAACTGCCCCTTCCTCTTCTCCTACTTCATTATTCTCTCATGAGATGCCTATTACAAGACATATTTTAATCAGCTTTTAATATCAGTCCCTTTCCTCTAATAGGTAAGAGCATTCCTAACTTACTTATCAATATTCTGTTACTGTATTTATAATACTTCACTATCTTACAAAAATGTACACTTTCTCCTATTATCAAACATTCTTTTTAAAAATCTTTCTTTTCAAAACCCTCAACATTTTTTCATGGGCTTGCTTTTATTTTATTTTGTATCATTTTTATTCTTGGACAGTCATTTATTGATGTTTTTTTTTGTTGATGGAAAATGCTTCATTTATTTCACTTTACTGAGATCATTTCTATGTTGCTTCTGTCTTCCTTCCATCCATACCCATTTTCCTAAAACATATCTCACAGAGTTGCTTCCCAGCTTGAGCTGAGTGGTATAAAAAATAGAAATTGCATTCTGGAACTGATAGTCTCAGATCCAGGTGCTAGTAGAGTTGGTTCATTACGATGCTTCTCTTTCTGAACTTCAGACAGTCATCTGTGTCCTCACATAACCTTTCCTTAGTGGAATTGCAAAGATAAAAAGAAGTGCTCTCTCTTTGTTCCCTTTTTTATAAAAATATCAGTGGGATTAGGGAGCCACCCTATTACCTCATTCAAATTCAATTACCTCCATAAAAGGACCATCTCCAAATAGAGTCAT
The DNA here is from genome assembly GCF_029834395.1 of Sorex fumeus. Lineage (NCBI taxonomy): Eukaryota > Metazoa > Chordata > Mammalia > Eulipotyphla > Soricidae > Sorex > Sorex fumeus. The sequence goes on from NW_026606059.1 coordinate 66,621,339, forward strand.
GTTAAAAATTAGAATTTTCAACAAACAAATAACAGAAAATTAATGTGAAACCACTTCATATCATAGCAGAATCTATTTCTTTAGTTACGTATACCAGTTGACCATAATTTCCATTTTAACCATTTTTATCTATCTAAATACTTTTTATCCATTGCAGGAAAAGTTCTTTAAATGTTCTTCCCTTTACATTTATTTTTATTTATGGTGTTTTAACAATGAATTATTCTGTTTCTACATGCTTTTGGAATTTATAGTTTATTATTACATATTTGGCACTGAAATGCTTCTGTTTAACTTTTCAAATACACATGAAAAGAATCATTCTTTAGGGCTAGAATGATGTGATGCTAATTGTAAATATGCATGTATATATGAATATACACTTTCTTATAAACTTTGTATGCATACATATGGTATATGTGTAAAATATAGTATAAATTAGTATAGTAGAAACATGTGTTTAAATAGTAAAATTAGAGTTTTTATGTACCTATCCTTTTATTATTTACTAGATAATTAACTTGAAGGCTTAAGTAAAAATTTTATGAAGATATTTAAACACTATGTTACTTATTACACAAGTAAGCTTAATTATCCAAGAAAATTAAACACCATTAATTTTTGTTTCAAATATAAAATCCAATTAAAATGGATTTTTTTGAGAACTAGAAGATGTTTTAGAAACAGTTATACACAGATTAATAGAATTTACTCACTAGCCAATGTACTGATTTAATTTTAAATAGTAAATTAGTGTACCCTAAGAAAAAATAAAACACACACAAACATTATTCAAAGACTCTATAACATATGTACCTTCTTATATTTTCCCATCTTATAAAATTTTCTTCCACTATTGAGTACTCCAATTTTTCTTCTTAAGAAGTAAACCATTGGGCTAAATTTAGTTACAGCAGTTTTATCTATATCAGTGATATTCATTTTGGATAGAACATCAGGAATGACACAGGATTTCCCCTAAAGGACAAAATGCAGTGGTACAGTTGCAAGTATTAGCTGTAAGTCAAAGCAGAGCTATTTTAGTAGCAGAATAAACCATCCTCTTTTCTCTTAAAGTGTACTTTAGAGGCAACCACGTGTTCTATCTTTTTCGAAGATAACTTCCACCCCCAACAAATATTTCTCACATAAAAGTATGCTGGCTCCCCTCTGTCCTTTTCTTAATGTTAGAAGTTTATTGCTCTTCCTATTTCTATACATTTTGCAAATGGGTTTCTACAGTTGAAATCACTGTATTTATTTATTTGTTTTTGCAGGGGGTTATAGAGGTCTCCTCAGTGAAGCACAGAGTCCAGAGGAACCTCTCAAGTGATTCAGTACAAAGCTAAGGACATAATGCTGCTTAGGTCCTCTATCTTTGGGATGACTGAACTGAGGTGCTCAAGGGCCTCCAGAGATGCACCTGGAGATGGGCAGAGAACCTGGTGGTTCTTGAATCAAGCTCACATTGTATCAATCTAGGTATGTGCCTAACCATTGTACTATCTCCTAATCAGGGAATATTTTTTTGAATACTGTTTATACAGTTCGTGGTTTAGGAAAGTAGAATATTTTTCCACCTGGAGCAAAGACAGGTGCATTCATAGCCCTAGAAGATAAAGAATCCTTTCTGAGACAAGGAGACAACATACTTATTAGCTATGAAAAAAAATGAACCAGTGTCTGAAATGATAACAGAAGAGGTAGGGATATTTCCTGGGACACAGTCTGTCCGGGTTTGATCCCAGATACCCCAAATCCTCCCAGGAGTGATCCATGAGGACAGAGCCAGGAGTAAGTCATGAGAATGGCCAGGTGTGGCCCCCAAACTAACAAAAATCCAAGTTCTCTACACTGCTGGGTGTGTCCCCCAAAAAGAATCTTGCAGTTCATTGAAACTTGTATGGAACTGGAAGGTATATGTCATAGAGAGAATGAATATGATATGATCTCACTCATGTGTGACATATAAAGGAATAAAACAATAGAATAGGCAATATTCAATGATAATAAACCCTTGGACTTTGACTACAAAACTGAGATTACAATAACCAGGTTGAGGTAAGGGCTGGGCACTGTGATACTAAGAATTGTACTTGAAGTAACGCAAGTACACTGTGCACTTTGGTGGTGGAGAGGTTCAGTAACTGTACATTAAAACCATAAACACTCAAATAAAGAACTGAATTTATCACAGGAGGGGCCAGGTAGAATGGTGGGAAGCTTGAGAGGGTTGCACTCTCAGACTGTAGTGGAAGGAAGTATGGAAACTCTGGAAGATGGTGGGTGGGGGAAGATTGTATGCATGAAACCCTTTCAGTAACAGTATTGTAAATCATAGTGACTAAAATAAAATCAAAATGAACATATTTAAACCCAAACACAAGAAAATTCAAGTTCTCTAAACTCATATTTTCTTTTCTGTGATGTCACAACTAGGATTGCATGTGATATTTGACCTTTAATTTGGTCTGTGAGAAATAGTTTTCAGGGAATTAGAACAAAAACTGTAATATTTTATATTTATATCTTATATCTTATATTTTATCTTATATCATATCTTACATTATCTTATATCTTAATTTTATATTTATATTTACATCTTAAATTTAATATGATTATTGCTATTGTAATAATCTTTCATCTCCAAGATGGGTAGGTTTTAATTTTTTTGTTTTTGATTTTAAAGCTGTGAATTGTTAACTTGTTGCCTTGTAGATAGGCAAAAAAAAAAAAAAATCTAACTCTAAAGATTTTAACCTCTGAAAGGTAAAGAACATCTGTCACTGTCCTCCCATTGTTCATCAATTTGTTCGAGCGGGCCCAGTAACGTCTCCATTTTGAGACTTGTTCTTACTGTGTTTGGCATATTGAATATGTCACAGGTAGCTTGCCAGGCTTTGCTGTATGGGCGAGATACCTCAGTAGCTTGCCGGGCTCTCTGAGAGGGGCGGAGGAATCAAACCTGGCTCAGCCAGTCTGACTGCATGCAATGCAAACGCCCTACTGCTGCGCTATTGCTCCAGCCCAAAGAACATCTAATGGGTAGCAATGGAAGAATGTTGGCACTTTGAGTGATTATAGTGTAGAATTGTACCCATCAACATATAAACATGAGTCGTCTTATAAACTAATAAAACACAGTATGAAAGTAGTTGTTCATATAACCAACAAAAAATGAAATCTATATGCTCCCATGTTTTGATCTGGGTTATGCTTCTTACTCTTTCTCTCAGAGGACTCTTTAAGTTTTATATAGGTTGTATATAAATTTAAAATCACCAAACATACTTCCAGTTTGTCTGAAAGGATTCTAACAAACTACTGCGAATGGTGTGACCTACACAACAGGATTTTTAGCAGAGCTCAGGAGCCCTAAAGTCCAAATTTAGGATGTTGGCGTGCCTGATTCTTCTTAGACAATTTTTCTGGCTTGTCACCTTCTTAAAATATCCTTACATTGTATTCTTTTTGTTTTTAAGATTAAAATGCATATTTTATTTTTTTTTATTTCTATATCCTTGATAACTTTACTCTTGTTTCACACCAGCCAGTGTATTATGCTCACTTTATAACTTTATTTCAACTTGATTCTTGATTGCATCTAAAAATGTGACTTTTTAACTCCAAATTTCTTGCATAGAAAGTTAGTCACATTGGGGGTGAGACTTTCACCACATGAATTTTTAAAGGATACAATCCAATTTATAAAACATCTCATTTTACATGAGTCTTTCTAATTTCTGCACATAATAAAAACAGAAAATGATTCATGTTTTGCTCCATGTTATCATTCAAAGAATGTCTGTGTAGCCAACGGCTGTAGAAGAGAGAGATTGTTCTCTAAACAAGAGAGTAAGCTTTGTGTAGTTCAGCTGACAAAAGCAATGTTTTTCACTGCAGCAAAGATGGGCCAGATTGATTTTACTGCTATTATAAAAGATTTGGATTTCCTAAACTTGGGTTCCTCCCTGTTATGCAACACACATCAATCTTTGGTACCTTGCCCTGCGTATTATCTTTTGGGAATTAGGTCTCTTAGAACCAGCACACTATCATGACAATTTGAGCAACATTATTGGTGTGAAAATGATTTTCCTTTATTCTGGATCCAGGAGTCCCACATCTTCTGCCGTCATCCATGATATTGTGTCAGACTAGCTTACTAACTGTTGATAGGGAAAAAAATTTCAGGTCCTTCACAGCTCTGCATAAGAGTTGATTTATATCAATTCCAGGGGAAAGCATAGAAAAATATGTTCCCTCAACTCTAACAGACAAATTCATAATATTTCTATTTTAAATCAGAAGTCTTCTAAGCAAAGTTCAGGTTATCCCAAGATTTAGCATTTTTAAATCTAATAACACTAGATTAAAATATTATTAAACATATTATTAAAATATATTAATCCATTTCATTAATCTCTTTACAGACAGAGTTCAATTTAATTTTTCAAATCTTAGTTCAATAGCCACTTTCTTAAAAAGTATTCCAGAAGATGTTATTTGACTTGAGCAACTAGTTTTTTTGTTTAGTTCATTTAAATCACTCAGGATTTGAAATCTGTAAATTGTTGTTGTCAACATTAAGAAAACTTTGGCCAAACACTATTCAGACTACTCCAGAATTTAGCAGATACCTACTTAGTGTAAAAGTATGAATGAACCAGAAACAGAAATTCATTCATTCATACTAAGCTGAATTAAAGAATCAATTCAATTATGAACTAAATTATGGGAATCTAATTTTAGCTATACTAACTTAACCACCTGTATGAAATAATATGATGTTGCTCCTGAGAGAGAGTTACTAGTTATGCTTGCAAATCTCTATTTCATTTTAAAAGGAATACCTATAATGAAATTTAGTGTAAAGCTAGAAGTATTAGGGATAACATAAAATTTCAAAATAATGAACAAATAATTGAAATGGATCAAAGGCAAATATAAATAGAATCAAACCGTACAAATGAAAATGGTTAAAAAAATTTGTAATTTGAAAGAAAAATTACTAAAATTATAAATTCAATAGCAGATTTAGATTGGCCAAAAAAATTCTATGAGATTGAAGATGGATAACACTTCTATCCAATATGAAAGACAAATAAAAATATAAATAAAGATGATTATAACTATAGAAACACATTTGCAATAGATAAGCATGTGCAAATAATATAACAAGATTATCAGAAGGGAAATAAAAAGAGGAAAAAAATCTGAAGAAATTATTTCTAAACAACTGAATTACTGCATTTATTTATATATCAAAAAAATTAACAAACTTTATATACTCATCAAAACACAATATAGTAAACCTATAAATAGAAAGCAAAAACCATATTGAATGACTACCTGGTTATTCTTCCCTACCCAAATCATATTTACCATATTGCAACTATTTCTATTTTTTTTCTTATTTATTTATTTTTGTTAATACAGTATATATTTTTTCTAACTCTTTATATAGTCCCTGTAGTTTACAAAGTTGTTCATGATGATTCGTTATAGGACTTCATTTCAGCATGCCAGCACCAATCACACCATCATTATACCTTACCTCCACCATTATCTCCAATGTTGTGCAAATGTTTTTAGTGGATAAAATTGGTCATAATGCTCTCCTTATTTCTGTTGATTCATCCTTTTACTCATTTTGTTTGATATTTCTAACATTGTTATTCTTTATATATTTAAGACATTATAAATTAATCAGGAGTTTAATAAGCCTTTAAATTTTCTTAAATTTCTTAAACTTTTCAAGTAAAAAATAAATAAAGAGGAAAGAAGATAAGGAAAAATAAAATAGAAATCTAACATGTAAGTTCCTGTATATTTAAAATAAGTATTTTATAAGATAAGGACTTAGTATTTGACCATTTATGTATTCTTAGTGTGCACTGGCCAGTTAACTGTACTTTATAATTAACTAAAATATGTAGAATAAATGGCAAGCACTACATTTCCACTTAATGAATAAAATATTTTGGAAATATTTTTCTTCTTGTTTCTCAAGTATCAAATTATTTTGTATAAGAATTATCTTTATTCCTATGTATAATCATTGGAATACCTCAATATTGATATGTATTGTGTTAATACAAATATTAAATCTATACCAGTATTTTAAATTGCAGCAAAAAGGCTTGAGGTTTTACCTTCTTTTATAACAAGTGTTCAAAGAACATTTGAAAACATGCCTTAATATTTTCGAGATAACATCCTTCTTAGGTTCCATGATACCTGTTTATATGAACTCAGCCTTTTACGGGGAGAGCATACCTGGTATACATGGAGAAGGGGCTGATTGTGATCCCATGTAACTCTGTACTTTAGAGTTGGTCCATCAGTGTTCGGGAGATAATGAAAGGCTAAGGATTAACTTCAACCTCCTATATCCAAAGCATTCACTCAATCCATTGGGCTATTTCTTTATCAGTAACTTAGACCTTTGAAAGAATCGCTATTTGTAAGCATTAATATTTATCCCCCAATTCATTGACATGTATTTAAGAACACTGATGGGCTAATACTATTGGAAGATATATTAGCTCAGAAATAAGAGAAATGTATAGACAAGTACTATTATGAGGCCACAGAAGTCATTTTAACCCTTTATTACTTGCAGTTGCCACTATACAAAGGGTTTTGATAAAAACTTTTGCTGAACTTTAATAAATGCTATTGCCATAGACATTATCCAGCATCCTGCCTTTTATATATTTCTATGATCCAGTATTTAGGATAGAAAATTTATGTTTATCCATAAGGAAGAATACTGTTCTACATCTTAAGAAGATCTCTTAGTCATAGCAGCATATCACAGCATTGGTTAATAGAAACATACTCTTTTATAATAAAACTATATGACTTGTAACCACATTTAAGCTTTTTTATTGCTCAACAGGTAACCTTCATTTTATAAAGAATTTTACATTTAAATCTTAGCTCTTTTTATGAGAGCATATAGCATTAGTCAATGTCAGTAAGTTTACTTCATCTAGGATGATTAATATATACTTTTTACAGATGAAAATATAATATTTTACATTTTATTCACATGTTTATATTGGCAAAAATATTATTTTGCTAGACAAATTTATGGTAGATTTGAGAATCACAGTCATGACATTGAAACTATTCCAAGAAAAAAAATGAAATATTGATAGAATAAAATGGTGAAATGGACTTTTGGGGAAAACTTAAACTAACACCCTTACTTTGGGAAAATCTTCTCATTGAACAAATATGTGAACTTTCTGATAGTTGTCTCTGTGTAAAAATGTCTGTAATACTCTTAGTAGGGGACTAAGTGGCTGCATTGAGTTTGAAATATAGGAGGCATAGCTAAATATTTTCTGGAATGAAACTCAGTACATGATTCACATGTCTGATGCACTATGTTCAATTCATAACACATACAAAAAAAGCTTATAAAACATTGGTGGCAGCTTTAACACTGAATGATGGTCTCCTCCAACTGATAAATGCTCCAGTGGTATGGACACCTTCCTTACTGCTTGGTCTCAACACGTGAAAAAATGACAAGTTTAATTCTTTTTTTGTATGTTGTTCTTTTTTTCAAGGGGAGGGGTGCAACACCTGGTAGTGCTTAGGGATTTCTTCTGGACCCATGGTCAGCGTTCACTCATATAGTGCTCAGGGGACCATACACATGTGTTGGGGATTAAACCCCAGTCTGCTGCATATGAGGTTATCATTCTGCATAGTTTACTATTGTATTGACCCCAATTAACACTTAATGATAAATGTTTTTGATAACTTCTGGAATCTTTGTCTTCGTTTGCATGTGTTAATATTGTCCTAATAGGATGAATAAGCCAAGACAACTTGAAACATACTTTCTTTTTTGTTTGATAAAATTGATGATTATATGCACAAATAAACATAGTTGTATAAGTCACAATATGTACCTGCACTGTAGTACTGTCCTCCTGTTGTTTATCAATTTGCTTGAGCAGGCACCCATAATGTCTCCATTGTGAGACTTGTTACTGTGTTTGGCATATCGAATACTCCACGAGGAGCTTGCCAGGCTCTGCCATGTGGGCGGAATACTCTCAGTAGTTTGCTGGGCTCTCCAAGAGGGATGGAAGAATCAAACCCGGATATATACCTATACATATATGAAGATTTTGTATTAACCATTCACACAAATAATAGTACTAACTTGAGGTTGTAACAATTAAAGTTTGTATCTTAAAAAATTATTGTTCATGATTATGAAAAAGTCTACATGTTTGCATATTGATTTTATTTCCAAGGTAAATGTGCATTGTTTGCTGATAATATGGAAAATACACTCTATGTCTTTACCTTCAATAAAACAACATTTCTTTCCATGGATGGGGCATTCACTTTGGTGTTTGAAAAATTGTACAATAGTACAATGAATTCTGTGTTAATTTTGTCATTGTATTGCTTTTGCTCCAATAACCATAAAGTCTGAATAGAGACCTGTTTGATGTCTGGTATTTTTGTTTGCTTGGTTAAATTTGGCTAGAGAGACACAGCACCTTCCAAAATTATGAGGCTAAGACAGGAAGAGAACAGGTATAGAAATAAAGTGACCTCTTCCGTTCATTTTATTTTAGCACAATTGAAAGTCCAACGGACAAGATGACAGCACACAGATGACTTAGCATAACATAACTGAGAATAGCAGGACAAGCATGTGGCATTGGAGTTATTGTGGCAAATAGTTAATGAGCAGTGAAAGAATAAAGTCAGTAAATTTCCAGGATATTCAGTAGAATTCATGCATTGCTCATCATTCATGATTCAATATAAGGTTTTTTTTTTTTGCAGAATCTCTATTGCAGATTGTTTCAATAGTTATTTTCTTCTTATTCAGATAACTCCTAGGTAATTTTCAGAAATAGATTTCCATCATTATAAAATGAACATATCCTTTTATGATAAAAGGCATATTATTAGTAATGGGAAATTTAAACTTGTACATTAAAATTTATTATTGGAATGCAGCTATTTATATTTTAAGTAATATATTATACAATAATTTGAGTACTGCTTTTCAAGGAGTGAAAGCTGTGCTAATTAAGAAAGAATAGGTACAGGTTATATTTAGATTATCACTCCTATTATCAAACTTGTATTGTGGCATTAAAACATTGTCTAATGAATTACATTTTGCTCTTAGAGGCAAAATTATAAGTCAATAACTTAAATTATATATATATGAATAACATGGTTATCCAGATACAATTTCAGCAAAAACACAACATCCTTTTTGGGGAGGATTATAATAGATTTAATAACAAATAACTATTACTTCTTCCTGAACGCACCATATTATCAATGCCTAATCAGACAATGTTTCTGAAGGAGTGCTGAACTTTCTTTAATTATAATGCCCAGAAGAAAGTCTCAAAAGTGAAGCGCATCACTTTATTTTTAATCTCTTGATGACTTGATCACTTGACATCCCGTTACTCATCGATTTGCTTGAGCGGGTGCAGTAATGTCTCCATCTGTCCCTGTCACATGCTAGTGTAGCCCAATGGCGTCTGCTCATTCTAGGAACACGAAGAGCCTCAAACCGATTGTTCAAGGTCTTGACGAAGAAGTCTGACCATTTCGTAGGTGGATGGCCACGCAATCTTTAGACATCCTGTGGAATCCAGTCGATAATGGTTCTAGTCCAGAGGTCATCTACAAATCTCATTATGTGTCCAGCCCATCTGATTTTCGATGACGTGGCAAATGAGACAGCATCTCTGATTCTTGAATGTCGATGGAGGTCAGAACTACGGAACCTTTCCTCATTTGAGTAAAGCGTGATAGTCCAGGCATAACTCTTTCGATTCCTCTTTGGGAGACCCAAATAGCATTCTCATCCTGTTTTCTTAGGGCCCAAGTCTCTGAGGCATATGTTAATGCAGGAAGAACAGTGAAATCGAAGACATGTGACAGAGGTTCTTTGGACTTTTAGCTATATCTTTGATGCTCTTGGAGGCAATCCAAGCCACTCTCTTCCTTCTGTGCAACTCAGGTACCAGGTCATTTGTCATGTTGACTTCTCGACCTAGGTAGACATAACTATTACATTCAGAGATGTTCGTTCCATTGAGAGCGAATGAAACATCAGTAATAAGACTGTTTCTCATAACATTGTCTTTGTGAGATTCAGCTGTAGTCTGATTTTCTACACTCACAGTTGAAGTCGGCGACAATTTGTGCTTCTTGTCTAATGTTTGGTGTTATTAGAAGAATGTCATCTTCAAAGCTAAGGTCGTGTAGATGCCAACCGTTAATCTTCAGTTTTACTCCTTCCCATTCAGGTTATCGCATGATGTTCTCAAGGGTGGCACTGAAGAGTTTTGGTGAAATGGTATCACGCCGAACCCCTCTCTTGATATGGATAATCACTTCCTTGTAGAATGGTGAAATCCTTGTAGTGAATTCATAATACAGCTCAGGGAGGATCCTGATGTATTGAGTTTGATCACCTTGTTTGGCTAGGGATTTAATGACCACTTCTGTCTCAACAAAATCAAAGGCCTTCTTTAAATCAATGAACATTAGACAGAGCGGCATCTTGAACTCCCGAGAAACTTCAGTGAGCTTGGTTATTGTGTGGATGTGGTTGATTGTGCTGAATCTTTTGCAGAACTCAGCTTGCTCACATGGTTGTTCTTCATCTAGTGTTCTGCCAATACTATTCAGGATGACTCAAGTGAACAGCATGTAGACGACAGACAATAGGCAGATCGGGCAATAGTTGCCAATGTCGTGGATGTCTCCCTTCTTGCAAAGTAGTACAGTCCTGCTGGTTTTCCATTGGGACAGAAACTTGCAATCAGACAGGTAGTGTGTGAAGAGCCAAGCTAGTGTATTGACGAGAACTGGTGGCAGGTACTTCAAGTGTTCGGGTCTGACTTTGTCTGGTCAGGTGCTGTTCACTTCTTTACCGATGAAATGGCGTGTCAGATTTCAGAAGGGAGAATGTTGGGAATGACATATCCATCCTGTGGAATTTTGATATGTGGGCAGGTGGATGTGGCTATTGAAGAGATCCGAGTAGAAGTCATGGATAATCTTCTCCATTGCTCTTCTAGAAGAAGTGATAGATCCATCAGGACGTCAGAGGGCAATCATCTTGATCTTGTAGTAGGAAAAGGACAGGCAGGTGTTCCGAATACTTTTCCTGGGTTCTGCAGCATCTGCCAGCACTGCTCATCTTCTCTTTGAGGTCTTCCTTTATCTCTTCTCTGCAATGCTTTGTGAGCTCTGAAACTTTGTTTGCAGTTGGCTGAGGCTTGTGCCAAACCACTTTGGTGAATAAGCTGAAGAGTTTTCAAAGACAGGCATTTTTTTGTAGCTATCTCTCTCTTGGAGTTCCTCACAAAATTATGAAGGTGCTGAACCAGTCGATCGTATTCCTCGTCAATGTTGTCAAGGACGGTATCTTCCCATATTGCTGCAATAGTGCCAAAGAGCTCCCAGTTGGTGGTTGTTTTGGGAGTTCTCTTCTTAAACTTGGCAGCCCTTTATCCCTACTCTGTGAAGTAGAATTTTGCACGAAGGACACAGGGATCCTATCACGTTTGGAATATTGGAACAACAGTGACATTGGTCAGGCAAAACCATCGATTGAATATAACGTGGTCAATTTTATTGTTGAACCATCCACTGGGAGACTCCCAGGTTCAACATTTAGATTCAGTCTTCTGGAACTGTGAGTTACCATGGATGGTTGTGGTAGACATAATGAACTCAGACGGTCTCTCACCCTGTTTGTTCCATTCTAGGCCATGGGTCTTAATGTGGAGTTCTTCAGCTGATCTTCTTGGTCCTATCTTGGCATTAAAATCACACAGACAATGATCTTATAGAAGGTGTGGTCTTCTTAATAGAACTTCTCCAGCTCCATGTAGAACTTCTCAATTTCTCCTTCATCATAATTGGATGTTGGTGCATAAACAACAAAGATAGAAACCGCCAACAGTGAGCCACTTCTATTCAAGTGTAATCATCCAATTCGGGTTGATAGTGATTCAAATGAATAAATGCTCATGGCCAAGTTCATGTTGACAAGGACACCAACACCACCGACGCCTCTTTTGTCACATATTTCGAGGAACAGTTCTTCCCCAGTGTCAAAAATGTCATGATGTGATTGATGTCTTCTCATCTCGGTCAGACCAATGATGTTATACTTGATCTTCGAGCTTGTACCATCAGGTCCGTGATGGATGCATCCGATGCCAGCATATGTACATTGAAAGTACAGACAGTCATTTTTGTCTTTCTTCGTTTTGGCAGCCTAGTTTAGCCATGAGATTTTATCAGCCTTTCCTTCCTCATCCTTCTTGACGCTGCCTTATTGGTAGCTCTTTCGGGGTCAGGGGAATGAGACCCATTATATTTACTGGTTTTGGCATATTGAATACACCAAGAATAGCTTGCTAGGCTCTGCCATGTGGGCAGGATATTCTCTGTAGCTTGCCAGGCTCTCCGAGAGGGCTAGAGAGATTTATGGCTACCTCTAATTGCTCTTGCAGGTGTTCCCATGATTCGAACCATATTTGAACCCTATCAAATGTGGTGTGGCAATCCTGGAAAATAGGTATTAAGTGTCTTATGATGTATTGCGTCGCCGCATGGTCCAGAAAGCATCCTGTAGTGTGGTGGCGGCTGGGTAGTGGAGTAGTGGAGGTCTGCTGGTGAGTTATTTATCTGGTACAGTACCGGTAGGGTGGGTCTTCTGTGTGTAATCCCTGGGTCACCAGTGGTTGGTGGAAGCAGACAGGGCAGGTTAGGGTGGGGCTCCTGGTTTTAATCCCTTGGTTACCGGAGATTGGTGGGAGCAGGCAAATGATCTCTGTTTCTGGGTGGGTCCGTTGAGCCTGGTGTCCAAGGTCACAGAGTTCTACTTACCTGGTTCTGTGGGGCTTCACTCGTGCGTGAGTCTTGGCTAGAGTGTCCAGAAAGCGTCCTGGAGCATGGCAGCAGCTGGGTAGTGGAGGTAGAGGAGATTATTTTTAATATGTAGCAGAAATGCCTAAGGACTTAAATTTCACTATTGAACACATTAACAATTACATGTTACGAAATGCACACTTAAAATAGAGTAAGAAGAATGTGTTTTATTGTAATGCTGGTATGTTTTTTATAAAATAATAAGGTAACACGTGGTATATAATACTAAAAATAACATTTTATTAATAATACCTAATGTTATGTGACTATAATTACTATCTTCTAGCACTGTAGCACTGTCCTCCCATTGTTCATCGATTTGCTTGAGCGGGCACCAGTCACATCTCCATTGTGAGACTTGTTGTTACTTTTTTTTGTTGTTGTTGTTGTTGGCATATTGAGTATGCCACAGTAGCTTGCCAGTCTTTGTCATGTGGGCGGGATACTCTCAGAAGCTTGCTGGACTCTCTGAGAGGGGCAGAGGAATCAAACCCGGGTTGGCTGTGTGTAAGGCAAACACCCTACCCACTGTGCTATCACTCCAGTCCATTATATCTTCTATTATCTTCATAATATCTTCTAATATATAATATTTTCTAGATATTATAAAATAATTTTATATCTATTATCCAACATATTTTCACAATAACACTATTTAATATCATTGATAACTGCAGTTTTAAGTTTGGGGAACTCAATTTCTGAGCAAATACTTAACAACTGAAGGATACCTCACATGCCAAAATAATTGGAACAGAATAGTCTCAAACATTATAAAAACTCTAAATTTGGCTTTAAATATCTACGAAAATATAAAGTATTCGAAGAGTAAAACTTTGTGCCTACATCCTTAATGGTGGGTCATAAAATACATTGTAATATATGAATAAATAAATTTTAAACTATGAACAACTGTGCACTTTGTATACTCAACAACATTAGGCTACGGAACAAAAGGAGATTTTAAAATAGGTCATTAGAATGTTTGCTATGTTTTAAAAGTTTGACTTAACAGCTAAAAGCATATGTAAACACACACACACACATATATACATATATATGGTATTACAGTCTCTGCCCCCGCGCCTCGGTGTTCCTTCCCGGAGTCCCTTGGAGGGGAGCGGGTTGAGCTTTCCTCCCCGCCCCGGCCAGGGCTACGGCAGCCGGAGACCTCCAGGACCAGCCACCACCATGCTGAGACCACTCTCCGCACACCTGAAGGTACTGGCAGAGGGACAAAGCCACGCGGGTTCCGGGGCCGAGACCTCCAAGCCTACTCGAATTGGAGTGGAGCATCTTCCACCCAGATCCTCCAAATTCCAGTAGGCGGGGGTCACACCCACCACCTGGCCCCCTGGCGCCGTGTAATCCCATCAGCGGCCAAGACTCAGAGACTATAAAATCCAGATCCCGGACGAGAGCAGTGCAGTCTCTGCCCCCGCGCTTCGGTGTTCCTTCCCGGAGTCCCTTGGAGGGGAGCGGGTTGAGCTTTCCTCCCTGCCCCGGCCAGGGCTACGGCAGCCGGAGACCTCCAGGACCAGCCACCACCATGCTGAGACCACTCTCCGCACACCTGAAGGTACTGGCAGAGGGACAAGCCACGCGGGTTCCGGGGCCGAGACCTCCAAGCCTACTCGAATTGGAGTCGAGCATCTTCCACCCAGATCCTCCAAATTCCAGTAGGCGGGGGTCACACCCACCACCTGGCCCCCTGGCGCCGTGTAATCCCATCAGCGGCCAAGACTCAGAGACTATAAAATCCAGATCCCGGAACCGCGCAGCCGCATTTGCGGCCTAGCGACATCCTATTATGACATCTTATTATCTCATTCCTACTTTGGACAAACTTGCAGGCTGTCGAATGTAGCCTGCCCACAGGGCAGAGTCTGGCAAACTCCCCGTGGCCTACCAAATATGCCAAATACCAGTAACAATGATGGGTCTCATTCTCCTAAAGAGCCCTGAATATAATCTCAGGGCTAGGATGAAAGAGACGTTACTGGGGCCTGCTCGAGGCAATCGACGATTAACAGGATGATGAAATGAAAAATGAAATGGTATTACAGTATGGGTATCTGCAGTTATATTTGTTAGAAAATTTTCAAAAACTTAATATGCAGAAATCCATATGGATATACTTAATCACATGTGTGACATCAATACATGCATATTTTTAAAAAGCTAGTGAGATTACAAAAAGAAGAATATAAAATAATATTGAACCTAAGCAGTACAAAATTTTGAAAAGCAAAAAGTGTGCCACCTCACACTGTGTAAATTTCAAATAAGTCCCTTAGAAAATAAAAGTAAAATAAAAATCCAAATCTCAGAGTCATAGCTTTAACAGCATTTATTTTAGGTCAGTCAATTAAAGTTCATAGTCTTAGTGCTCCCCAACACATTCAACTGAAATTTATGAAGAATTTGGTAAGTTGATAATGTGTTAAATATTTACTATAAAGGACTCCATTTCTTCCTGTCTAAGTCCTTGCAGAAATTAGTTTTCTTATCAGTCTTTTATTTGTATTTATATGCTCAAAGTCATAAATACTTCATGAATCAAAGGACCATTATTTTTAAATCAGTTAGCTGAACTATGAAAGAAAATATTCAGTCCCCCAAATTAAGTCCTATAATATGAAAATTGCTTGTATGCTAAGAATCATATGACAATGTATTCTAATTCTTTCAGAATTTTCTGTTCTTATATACCAACAGCTTGAAAAATCACTTTTCATTTTGCACTTGGTTGTGTGCTTAGGATTGTTTCAACCTGCAGTGTATTCTAAATTCTAAATATACAATGCAAATCACCTGGATTTCATTTTATCTAAAATGAATTTTAATAATTCAATTTCTGGGATTCATTTTATTTAAGATAGAATTTAAGTCCACATGAAACGTTTTTTGTATAATCTGAAAAATCTTTTAAAAATCCTTAAAAATTAATGTTGGACCTGATCTTAATATTGCATCTGATTAAAAACATCACATTTTCACAATGTTGATTTGGGAAAATAAAGCATACTTAAGTGAAGATATACTGTCTACAAAGAAAATGGTACATAAGAAAATGATTAAGCCATAACATGTAATGATGAATGATCAAAAGGAACCTCAAAATTTAATTTTATTTTAAGAAAAGAGAGGAAGAAGTATGAAGTGATTTCCCTTAATCACTGAAATATTTTAGACCTTCAGCATAATCAGCAATGGAAGATTCATGGAGCTTTTGAGTTTTATAGACATCAAAAAAATTTAAAAACATCAAAAAACTCAAGAGAGTGAAATAATTCAATGACAAAATAAAGTAAAATCATTAGTCTGATGTTGTGTTTCCAAAGATCACATTTACTGTAATCATTGTTTGGCGGTGTAAAAGGTCTTTTTACTAGACAACTATGGTAATATTTCTTTCCTCAAAAGTGGAGTAGGAAACCAGAAAATAGAACTTCAGCTAACCTGTGGGTTAGATGATCTGTCCTAAGGCTAAATCGTTTTTATTTACACTTTTTTTTTGTAGTTTATTTAGGGAAAGGGTGAAAAAGATATCACTGGAAGTAGCAATTTTGTTTTAAATTTTATTTATAAACTAAAGAAGAAGGTGCTTGGTAAGCAAATTAAATATGTACAGGCATTCTGATAAGAGAAAGAATGAGAGAGAGAGAGAGAGAGAGAGAGAGAGAGAGAGAGAGAGAGAGAGAGAGAGAGAGAACAATTACTTTCCACAAGAGTACAAGAGACAAAATGGAAACTAAACATAAAGTATGTAGCTTTCCTATATGGTGATAAAGATTGCTTTGTAATTACATATGACAAGATAGAAAAGTATGAAGAATAAGAAAGCCTAGAGATAAAATGATGGGAATTCTACAAATTATAAATTCTGTAAGTGATGGGAAATTATATACCATTTATTTTAAGAAAATAACTGTTGGATATCTTATACATATTTGTGTTATATAGATACATAAGCATGTAAGATCAAATATATTCTCTATATATTCTTATATATGATATAAGTTTATATTCAAAATATAAGACAGTAAGTTTTATGTTTCTGTATCAAGATGGAAAAGAAGCAGACACAGTTTTTGATGTTTCTATGTCTTTCTAAGGATTATAACTGGAATGTTACAAAAATTAAGGGTTTTAAAAATGTAAAGTAAGATTTTTGTTTAAATATCAGATGTAAACTCTTTCAAAATTATTTTGATAAAATACAATATGAGATAAAGAAAGATTTACCTAACCACAGCAATAACCAAAATAGAGAACCATATGTGTGTGTGTGTCGATTGTCTCGAGCAGGCCCCAGTAACGTCTCTTTCATCCTAGCCCTGAGATTATATTCAAGGCTCTTTAGGAGAATGAGACCCATCATTGTTACTGGTATTTGGCATATTGGGTACGCCACGGGGAGTTTGCCAGACTCTGCCCTGTGGGCAGGCTACATTCGATAGCCTGCAAGTTTGTCCAAAGTAGGAATGAGATAATAAGATGTCATAAAAAGATGTCCTGATAAGATGTCGTGCAGCCGCATTCCCGCGCGGTTCCGGGAGCTGGATTTTATAGTCTCTTGATTCTTGGCCGTTGATGGGATTACACGGCGCCAGGGGGCCAGGTGGTGGGTGTGACCCCCGCCTACTGGAATTTGGAGGATCTGGGTGGAGGATGCTCGACTCCAATCCGAATAGGCTGGGAGATCTCGGCCCCGGAACACACATATATATGTGCACGTATATGTACATCCATACATTTATGGAAAGATAGTATATAGGGCCTGGGAAGATAGTAAATAGGGGCTGGAGAGATTACAAGGGGCAATGTGATTGCCTTGCTTGTTGTGTTTTCAATCTTGAGATCCACCAGGAGTAATCCCTGAGCTCAGAGTCAGGTGTATGATCTGAGCATGATTTGGTGCAGTCTCAAACCAATCAAAAAGCCCTCCCGTTGTTCACTGATTTGCTCAAGCGGGCCCAGTAACGTCTCCATTGGATATTTTGTTGTTACTGTGTTTGGCAAATCAAATACATCACGGGTGGCTTGCCAGGCTCTGCCGTGCGGGCGAGATACTCTCTGTAGCTTGCCGGGCTCTCCGAGAGGGGCAGAGGAATCGAACTCGTGTCAGCCATGTTGGCTGCGTGCAAGGCAAACACCCTACCGCTGTGCTATCGCTCCAGCCCACATGAACCATGAAGGTCCTCAAATGGAAAAAACAATCATAAAACTAAAGAATACATATAGAGCCATCATGTCATCCTCTCAATCTTTATTCTACAAAATCTTATCAAATAAAACATCAGGGCATTGGAATCAGAACAATACACAGATCAGTGTATTATAACTGAGAATCCAGAAATAAATTTACACATGGAAGTCCATGATTTACGACAAAGGAGCCAGGAATGTAAAAAGGAGAAAGTCTTTTCAATTAGTGATATTTGGAAAGGAGAATCGCCATATGCAAATGAATAAACCTGGGACTCTCTCACACCATGCACAAAACGTAAAGTGGATTAAAGATATGAATATTAAGATGTGAAACCATAAGACATATTAAAAAAAGCAAATATCAAACACTCCGTGATATTGACTTTATGATGCATTTTGGACTGGACTCCATGTTAACGAAAACAAAAACAAGCAAATACATCAAAATGAAACACTTCTGTGTAGTGAATGAAGCTGTCGATAAAACAGAAAGGTTTTATTCCAAATAGGATAAAATATTTTCACAATGCAAATTAAAATAACAATAAATTATCACACCTAGACCTCTGAGAATGATCTATATCAGAAAAACCAGAAATAACAGGTGCTGTTGAGACCATGAGCAGAAACAGTGTCATTTATCCTGTTTCATGAATGCAAATCATCTATGTTCTGAAAAACATATGGAGAGTTCGTTGATTTTCTCGAGCGGGCCAGTATCATCTTCACTGTGAGACTTCTTGTTACTGTGTTTGGCATATTGAATACGTCACGGGGAGCTTGCCAGGCTTTGCCATGAGGGTAAGATACTCTCAGTAGCTTGCTGGACTCTCCGAGAGGGGCGGAGGAATCAAACCTGGGCAAGTCAAACACCCTACCTCTGTGCTATCACTCCAGCCCATATATATCATATGATCCAACAATTCTACTCTTTCATATCTATCCCAAGAATTACCAAAAAAAGAGAAGGTTGAGGGACTGGAGAGATAGTAGAGTAAGTAAGGTGCTTGCCTTGTGCTTTGCCAGCCCAAGTTCAATCACTTTCATCCCATTTTGTCCCCTGAGCACTGACAGGAGTAATTCCTGAACGCAGAGCCAAAAGTAAGCCCTGAGCACCACCGGGTCTGACCCCAAAACACAAAATGAAACGAAAAAAATTCTTAGGGCTGGAAAGATAGCACAGCAGCAGAATGCTTGCTTTGCATGTGGCTAACCCGGGTTCAATCACAATTATCCCATATGGTCTCCCAAGCATCATCAGATGTGATTCCTGAATAACATCAGGAATAACCCCTGAGCACTGCTGGGTGTGTCCCTCCCCCCCCCAAAATATATGTTGATTGCATTTATATGATCATTGTAGTACTATTTAAAATACACAAGAATTGGAAACAACCCAATTTTCAATGGTGGATGACTGAATGAAGATGAATAAAATATATAAATGGGATAGACCCCTTTCTGGGACCCCTGGACTGAGGAAGCCACTGCTTGCCTCTCAAACTCAAACCATCTGATGCTAACAGGTTGTTGGTTTTGATATTTTGCCTCAAGTACGTAGATGATAATCCTCTGTGTAAACAGGAATATTATATACTCACTTGCATGAAGGAGAGCCATAAGGGCCCAGACACTGTTAGATTAATAGACTATCAAAAGTAACAGGATGTGAGAAATAACAAAACATATGATGTCTAAATTAATTTGAAACTCAAATCACAGCACCCTCAAATCATTAAGAACCATAGGAAAACAAAGGAATTAACTTGCTCTCACAAAGAGCTTTCTGGAAAAATCACTGAACTTAAGTTTCAAGCTCCATCAATGAGCAACTTAAATCAATGCTTCATGAAATGGTCATGGAAATAAACAACCACTAGAAGAAAGATTCAACCAACTCAAAGACAAATTATTGCAGGGTATCAGAAAGTTCACACAAATGGAATTGATGAACTAAAAAATTCAAAAGCAAGTGGCAGCTACAGAATTCATCATGCAGTAAACTGAACTCAACAGTCAGTATCCATGATACTGAAGACAAAATACTAGACACCATCAATACTAAAGTGGGAAATGGAAGAATAGCAAACAAATGGGAGAGATAGGATAAAGTATGGGAACACTGGGTGAGGAAAGTGCACACTTATGGTAGGATTGGTATTGAAATATTATATGCCTAAAATTCAACTAACAATAAATTTGTAAACCATGGTTCTCTATTAAAATTTTAAAAATTCAAAAAATGGGATACATATGTAACATTGTATATATAATATGCTATATACGTATTTATGTATCATATGTAAGTGAATTAAAACTGAGGTATAAGAAAAGATAAATCTTTTGCAAATAGGACTGATATGGATGAAACTAGAGGTTACATTAAAAATAATTGAGAAAAAAACACTAGATTTTCTCATAGCTATGTGGGATGTAGAGAAGGAAAACAAGGAAACAAAAAGTCAATAAAGAAAAAATCTTTAGAATTTGAGGAGTTGAACAGGATAGGACTACCGAAGAAAGGGGAGGTATTGGGGCTTTGACAATGTGTAAGATGTGATAATATATTTTGAAGAAAGATGAAATTATATTCCCCAAACACATACAGTCCTGTAAAGCATTGTTGCTAAATAAATATTTATTATTGAGGGAAACTACTGAAGACTACACAGATAGGGCATACATTAATTGTAATTTCTTTTGTTTTTCTTTCTTCCTCTCTTTCTCTCTTCTCTTTCTTTCTCTTTCTCTTTCCCTCTCATCCCCTCTCTTCCTCTCTCTTTTCTTTCTTTCTCTTTCTCTTTCACTTGTCCTCCCTTCCTTCCTTCCTTCCTTCCTTCCTTCCTTCCTTCCTTCCTTCCTTCCTTCCTTCCTTCCTTCCTTTCTCCCTCTTTCCATATTTCTCTCTCTTTCTTTTCTTTCTTTCTTTCTTTCTTTCTTTCTTTCTTTCTTTCTTTCTTTCTTTATGTCTTTCTTTCTTTCTTTCTCCCTCTTTCTATATTTCTCTCTCTTTCTTTCTTTCTGCCTTTTCTTCCTTCTTTTTAAAATGACACTAGGAACCCTTTTTTGTTTATTTTTAAGATTATTAAAGCATCATGATTTGCAAAGTTATTCATAGTTGAATACAATATTGCAGTACCAATTCCACCACCAGTGTCAACTTTACATGTTCCCAGCTTCTTTCCCATATCCTGTCTCCTCCAGTCCACCCCCACATATAAATATAATCATATATCCTAATATGTATGAAATTATTTCTCATCAAGATATTAATTTGAAGTTTCTTGATGGCTGCTGATGTTGAATATCTTTCAATGTGTCAAATTTTTTGTGTATACTCACTGGTTTCATATAACAATTCATTTTCTAATTAAATTTTTATATTAAAAGTTAATATATTAAACATTGCAGATAAATCTTTGCAACTCTAGCTTTTTTTTTTCTTTTTGGGTCACACCCAGTGTTGTACAGGGGTTATTCCTGGCTCATGTACTCAGGAATTACTCCTGTCGGTGCTCAGGGGACTATATGGAATGCTGGGAATTGAACTGGGGTTGGCTGTGTGCAAGGCAAATGCCTTACCGCTGTGCTATTGCTCCAGTCCCAACTCTAGCTTTTTTAAAAAATTTTTTTTGTCAAACCTGTTGATATTCAGGAGTTACTCCTGGCTCTACACTCAGGAATTACTAGTGTCTTTGCACAGGGATGCAGGAGATCAAATCTGAGTCAGGTGCATGCATGGTAAATACCTTTCCCACTGTACTATCTCTTCATGCCATGTAGCTTAAAAACTCTTTCTGGGATCATCTTTTCCAGTAAATAATTTCATTTTAATGAATTCCATTTATCATGACTTTATTTACTCTGTGAATCATACTTGTGACAATTCTAAGAACTCTTCATCAAATTATCAGTCTCCTGGGTTATTCTGTTGTTTCCTTACATTGTTCCTCTTGAACTCGTCTTATAGTTCTCTAGTGTGTGTTAGATTTTCCAATCCTCTATTTGCTAGAGATTTCCTCCATCTCACCTTGATATTTTCCCCAGCTTCTGTTATTCTACTGCTGAGACTTTCTACTGATTTTTTAAATATATATTTCTTAATTTCTTCACTTCTGATTGTAGTTTTCTCATTTGGGTACTTATATACTCTTGTACTCTCCTAATTGCCTGCAACATTGTATCTTTGTGCTTATTAAATATACTCCACATGGTACCACTAAAGTCATTCTCTGTGAGTTCATAGGTCTGGTTATTCCTATTTTATTATTTTCACTCATTGAGTTGGTAGACTTCTACATATCCTCCCCACTGTGTTTGTTGTGCTCTTCCTTTGCTGAAGGTGATTCTGCAGTTTCCCCTGAGCATGTCATTATTATTCACTTATCAATAGTTTATTAACTTTCCTTGCTTTCTAGTAGTCATTGTAGGGAGGTACCACAATATTACTCATTTTTATCTGTAGTCAACAAAGCTGTAGTAAGTGTTTGTTTACAAAAACTTGTATGACATATTTGATTTTTAGATTAATAAAAAAGCATAATAAAAGTAGATACTATATACAGAAAACACAAGGGGCTGGAGAAATAGTACAGTGGATAAGGCACTTGCCTTCCACATAGCCAACCAAGGTTCTATTCCTGGCATCCCATGAGGTCCAAAAGGCATTGCCAGAAGTAATTCCAAAGTGCAGAGCCAGGATTTACACATGGGCATTGCTAGATGTGGCCCAAAAAAACAAAAACTAAAACAAATAAAACAGAAACACAATATATGTTTTATTTGAGGGACATTATATCAGCAAAAATTATTATAAAAATTACTACAAACATTTTAATATTATGAAACAAATAGCTGCATTTTATTGTTTTGGGGGACTATACTTCGTGGTACCCAGAGTTCTGCATTCCTAGCTCTGCACTCAGGGACCATTCCTGACAGGACTGAGAGGACCTTATATAGTTCTGGGACCGAACCTGATTGATCTCATGTGGTATTGATATTTAGCTCTATAATTCCTTAACACCATCAATGTACCTGAGTCCTCTTGACTTAATATCTAGTTCCATCCGTGTTGCAGCAAATTGCTTGATTTCAACATTCCTTACAGCTGCGTAGTGTTCCATTGTGTGTAATATATTACTATATCTTCATGATCCAGTATCTATCATTGAATATCCAGTTGAATCTATATTTTAGGTTTTATACTGAGTGCTGCAGTGAATAATGGTCTTTAAATATATTTTGAATGAATGTTTTTGAATGTTTTTGTGTACTGGAATTTTGGGCTTATATGACAGCTTAATTTTTAATTTACTGAGATGTTTCCATATTATTTTTCCATAAAGGTTGAACCAGGCATCATTTCCACCAGCAACTTCTTTTTCACCACACCTCTGCCACACAGATTGTTCCCAGTATTTTTGATATGTGCTATAGTCACTGACGTGAGATGTATCTTATTGTCATTTTGCTTAGAATTTCCGTAGTAAAGTGTTGATGAGCATTTTTTTCATGTTTAAGTTGACAATTTCTCTGGTCTTCCTCAAAGAAATCCTTGTTAATTTCACTTCCATATTTTTATGGGGTTTTGGGATATTTGTTGTCTTTGTGAAATACACATACACACACATACACACACACATGTAATCTCCTAGATATCAATCATTTATCTAAAGAAATATTTTCTCTCATTCATTTAACTGTCTTTTAGAAATTTGCTTTGACATTACTAAACTCAAATAAAAATTTAAAAACCCCTTTATTATTACCCTTATGCAAATGTTAATAAATCACTAAAATTTTGGGCTTAATATACTTAAATCATTTTTTGGGGTAACACCCGGCGATGCACAGGGGTTACTCCTGGTTCTGCACTCAGGAATTACCCCTGGTGGTGCTCAGGGGACCATATGGGATGCTGGGAATCGAACTCAGGTTGGCCTCGTGCAAGGCAAACCCCCTACTTGCTGTGCTATTGCTTCAGCCCCACTAAAATCATTTTAAGTGCTAAAGGATGGATTAGCTTTTTAGAATTACAAAAAAATAATTAAGTTAAGAATTAGCAAAATTGGGGCTGGAGCGCTAGCACAGTGGGTAAAGTGTTTGCCTTGCATGCAGCCAACCCAGGTTCATTTCCCAGAATCTTATATGGTCCCATGAGCACTTTCAGGAGTGATTCCTGAGTAACCCCTGTGCATAGCTGGGTGTCACCCTAAAAGCAAAGAAAAAAAAGAATTAGCAAAATTATTTTATATTGTTTACTATGAAATCTCTGGAGGATTATTAATGCTAAATCATAAGAAGAAATGATATTGTTACTGAGTGAAAATACATTAAGCATTTTCATTTATCTTTGCTTATAAAATGTTTACAGTTATTTCTCAAAATACAGAAGATATAATTATTTAGTTTAATGTGAAACTGATTTATTCCAGCCCCCCAAATAAATAACCTAATTTGTTTGATCAAATAAAGCTAACATTATTAAAAGTAAAGTAACAAAAATGTAGACAACCCTGATCATCTTATCTGATAAAATATGAAGATTAATGTATATTTGTAAACTTGGAGGCATGATGTCATAGGTTAAGGGCACATGATTAAATATGAAAGACAATGCAATTGGAAGACACTTGTAGTACATGATTTTTTAATCAGTGAGGATTTTTGAAGCAAATTTTGATTAACAAACAGTTGTCATAAAAATGTGTTTTTATTAGGCTCACCAAGACTACCAAACTTTTCCCATAAAAATGAACTTACTCAGACAAATCCCTGGTTTGATAAGAAATATTTAGAAGTTCCTAAAGTAAATACTTGAGCAATTTATTTTCAGGATAAACTTCTTGAATAAGTATGTTTGAATCACTGTCACTGTCACTGTCCTCCTATTGTTCATCAATACTGGGCTCAAGCAGGCCCAGTAACGCCTCCATTGTGACACTTGTCACTGTGTTTGGCATATCGAATATGTCACGGGTAGCTTGCCAGTCTTTGCCGTGCAGATAAGATACTCTCGGTAGCTTGCCGGGCTCTCCGAGAGGGCAGAGGAATAGAACCTGGGTTGGTTGGGTTAGCCAGGTCGGCCACGTGCAAGGCAAGCACCCTACCCGCTGTGCTATTGCTCCAACCCATGTATGTTTGAGTAGAAAATTTAAATGTTGATAAATAGGTAAAAAGTCCTAATCTGTGGATTTTCTGGACTTTTCCTAGGGAAGAATAACAAAGCAACTTCATTTGGATTCTTTATTTGCTATCTAAAAAGGGAAAAATTTACCTTAAGTCACTATATATTCATTCTATTGGCCTTAGTTATAGGACATATGAATAACACATGCATCTTTATAATTTTATATTGTAATTTCTTTAATTAGGCACAATTGTCTTATTTAAAATATAAAAATCAAGAAATTGAGCACCTTGATTAATGATATTAAAGAGAAAGCTGAATTTTTTTTAATCACTTTGAGTTACACTTACAAAACTTTAATGTTTGAGTTTCAGTCATATAATGATCAAACATGCATCCCTCCACCGGTGTACATTTTCCACCACCTATGTCCCTAATATCCCTATCCCCAGGTTTCACCCCTCCCCTTGCCTCTATGGCAGACAGTTTTCTTCTTACTCTCTCTCTACTTATGGGCATTATGGTTTTCACTACAGACAATCAGAGGCCATCATGTGTGGTCCTTTATCTGCTTTCAACTCACATATCCCATCCCAAGCTATCCCTCCAACCATCATTAACTTAGTGATCCCTTCTCTATCCCAGCTGCTTTCTCCCCCAGCTCATAAGTCAGGCTTCCAACTGTGAAGCAATCTTCTTGGACCAATCTCTACGGTGTTAGTCTCATATTATGATACTTTATATCCCACAAATGAATGCAGTCATTCTATGTCTGTCCCTCTCTTTCTGACTCATTTTACTTAGCATGATATTCTCCATTACTATCTTTAGGATAATATTTGGTTTGTCCTTTCAGCCTTGACACAGGGAACTTAGTTTACCTTAAAACAATGGCCCTTGGGGGTGGGAGGGATATTATCCATGGTGGTGGAAAATGGGCACTGGTGGAGGGATGGGTATCTGATCATTGTATAATTGAAACCAAAGCACAAAAAATTGTAAATCTACAACTTTAAAAAAAATAAAATAAAATAAAGGGCAAAAAAAAAAAAAAATGGCCTTTCTGTATGGACACAGGAAGACAGTCAATATTATGCTTTGTAACTTGGGAGTTGACTGACTCTAATAATATTTACTCCTGGGCATCTGTTTTCTCGACTCAGTTGCCCTTACTTCCTATCACCCCAAAAGCAGGGTCCGAAGGAGGAACTGAATGGACATAGGGCAAGCTGTAAGCTACCCTGGCATCAAAACGGGCCTGGCCAAAGCACCACAATACTCAACTATAAGTTGAAAGCATTATCATGGACAAATGCTGTCATGAACCAGTAGTAACGATGAGATTAGGACCCTGCTGGGGTTAAGAATACTAACCTAGCCTAACTGTGGTCTCGAATATATAGTGAGATGTCCTCAGGAAGAACCAAATTTTAAATTTGATATATCTCTTACTCTGCTCATACAGAATGACATTGCTAGAAATATTAGAAGTAAATTTACTACAACTACTTAAGTGGAGTACTACCTGAGGAAAGAAGAAAGCGACACACCCTGGATGGGATCCTGCACTTAAGCTGATCTCCTAGTAATCCCCAGTAATCTCTTAGATGAGATTTTATCCTTGAATTAATCTCCTGGAGGAGTGGTCTTACCTCTCTTCCTTGATTTGTTAATGTTCAATTCACCTTTGTATCACCACCCTATGTGATTGCTATATAAACGAAGACTGTAAGAGCAGAGGAGACAGTTAGAAGTGAGAAGGGCAAGTCAGAATCCAGGTGGTAGAGTCAGAAGTGAGAGTGGGTCAGGCTCCAGAGAGAAAAGCAGATGCGCTCCAGAGAGAGAGGTCGGAAGAGACCAGAGGAGAGACTACAGAGAAAGAGTCGGAAATAGAGAGGCAGATGGAAGAGAGCACAGTGGCACACAGAAGCAGAACACAAAGGAGGACCCATCCTGATCTGGTCCATATACAGTGGCTTGAGAGTACCAAAAGCGAGCCGAGAGAGAGAGAGAGAGAGAGAGAGAGAGAGAGAGAGAGAGAGAGAAAGAGAGAGGAGAGCCACTCTGAGAGCCCGCAAACAACACACATCATCACATTGCATCCCTTCCTCAAGCGCAAAAGAATATATTTTTTACAACCATCCACTTATAAGCAAATTTCATGACTTCATACAAAGCTGAATTTCGCAAAGAAGCAACATGTTTTCTAAATGCTTCGGTTTTCTCAATAAATACTTAAACTGTATTTAGTCACACTATTCTTATTTATAATCATTGACTTCTTTTCAAAGTTGAATCAAACAGCACTTATTGTACGTTGTGCTGTGATAACTCCTAATATAAATTCTTATTGAAACTCTTGTTCATCCTATAAATAAGCAAATTCCTCATTCTGCAGGACCTGTGTACTTTCAAAACGAAATCTAATACTCTGTACTTAGTATGCTAGATATGGTTCCGAGAAGCTAAAGTTTCTTTATACCATCTGACCTGGAGTTCTACGATTTTTTTCCCCCACAAGATAAAAAGAAAAGAAGCCGACAGTATTAAAGCATTAATGCATCTTATGGTGTGAAACTTTATTTCCTGTGAAAAACCCAGTTCTTAATAGGATAAAATGAAAGTCTGCATTTGGTTCCACTATTGGAAATAAAAAGCAAAACTATTTTATTAAGTGGTATTTGCCACCAACTCTCTAATTGAAGTCTAGAATGGTATTTAGCCCAGAGGTCGGCTGAAATCATCCTAATGGCCTAATTCTGTTATATTGGTGACCAAGAATGTGCAGACTTTGGTACTTTAAAATGATTTCCCTACCACAGTGTAAAAACATGCAGCTAATTGTGACTTTTCTTTTAGACTCCACTATTAATTTTATAAAGGAATATGTCTAGGGTTTTTGTCATAAGCCACAAAGCGTCAATCTTTAAAAAAAATCCTTATTCAGTATCTACACTCGTCATAACTTCTTTTACCTTCTCTTCCACTTAAGGATGATCTACATTTCCTACTAATGTTTTTCCCTAACACCTAGTAACTAGTAAGATTTAGGTCTACCTTAAGGTTATAGACTATATTTCTGTTTCTCCTCAGCATCGCATTCCGGGCAAATACAGAGGTTTGATTCAATGTTTGCCAATACCTATGGAGAACGTTCATTCCCCAATTATTGTCTCTGGAGCACAGTAAAAATCCCTTTGAATTTCATTGGGAATTGAGCAATGATAAGAGGACTCTTGAGTTCCCCTATTGGTTTTGTATTTTATTCTGGCTTTAAAAAATTAGGTAGACTTAAAGGCCGAAACTACAAAGACATGTGCTAAGACTTTAATGCAATGAGTTCAGTGACAGATCTAAAAGAATACTGGCTAAAAAAAGATGTGCAGTTTTTAAACTGGGAAGATATATTGTGATAGAGCCAAGCAATTCAGCTCTGAGCTTCATTTGTTGTCTCTCATGTATACAATAAAATATCGAGGTCATGTTTTAAAAAAACAGAGTCAAAGGCTTCAAATGGCATATGCTCAGAATGACATTGCTGTTATTCTTAGTCAGAAGCTACGTTGTTTGCTCCTTGAAGAAAATAAATCCCATTTACTACAATAATTATACTTGTCCTTTTATAATTTTGCTATAAAGTTATATTTTTTAAAAATAGATCATTCTGCTAAGATGTAGACTAGTATTATGCGTCACTTTATGGAGAAGCTGTAGGAGTGACACTGGAGAGGATCAGATTATTTTATCAAAATTATTTTATAAAAATCAATTAACAACCATAAGAATGGAAAGAAAGCAAACAAGACAAATAGAAAACAGAAAATACCACCCAATTATAAACAAGCGATAGCATGGTATCCTAAACTGTAGAAAGAAACATGTCTAATTATAGTATCTTCTATCACTTCTTTTCAAAAATGTACCGTAAAGTACATTATTTACAATATGCTTGATTCATTGAAACCTTGGGGATGTAAGAAAGGGAATTATTAGCTCTGTGTTTATCTTATATAAGTAAAGGGTAAGTTTTATATATAGGCAAGGTAGTTAATTTGTAGGCTGCTTTGTCACTATTCACACAATATCTACACTTTTAGTTTCAGATTTAACTTCCAGTTTCTGCTGTGGAAAATATGTTAATGCTATAAATTATTTTTAACGAAATACTATTTACTAATTTTATCTTGTAAAATTTACCATTTTTATCTTGTATGTTGTTCAGATACATTTTCAAACTGAGCTCAGTAAAAAAAATAACTATATAGTCTATATTGTATAGTTAGTTATATATATTTATACTAAATAGTTATATATATATGTGTACATACACACACACACACACATATATAAACAGCTCTGTAGCACTGTCCTCCTGTTGTTCATCGATTTGCTCCAGTGGGCCCATTAACATCTCCATTGTGAGATTTGTTACTGTGTTTGGCATATCTAATACATCATGGGTAGCTTGCCAGGCTTTGCTGTATGGGCGAGATATTCTCGGTAGCTTACTGGGCTCTCTGAGAGAGGCAGAGGAATAAAACCTGGGCCGATCGGGTTGGCCATGTGCAAGGCAAATGTTCTACCTGCTGTGCTATCACTCCAGTCCATATATAAGCATAGCCCATGTAATTAAATATCAAGAATATTAAAAAGTCACGTGTTAAATAAAAGAGTTGATCACCGAATATTTCTGATTATTATCAAATTCTCTGTTCTCCCCAAACTAATCAAATTGATATTTTAGTCATATTAAAGAATAATTTAATATCCGAACATAAAATTACAATATATTTCCTACTTTTATTTTTTTCTTCTCTAGCAAATATGTGTTAGTAGGACTGTCTTCAATGAACTGAATCATTGGACTCTGTGATATTTTTCCTGGAACCATTTTTTAAGTTATTTCTAATTGTTATATCTTTATCTCATGTGTATCAATTTAAATTTTTCAGAAGGCATCACAGAAAATAATAGAGAGCACAACCTCCATAAAATTTAAGAAATATAACCAAATGATCTACCATAACTTGACCACTGCATGGTCACTGCACTATCATTCTGTCCCTGGCTTATATAACCTACATCAATAGCAACATAAGTGCTCTCAATATTAAAAGCATCATTTATACTGTGTATTCAATATGCTATTAAAAACAATAGTCAATAATCATTAGGGGGAAATGGAGAAAATTGAACAAAAGGGATCATAAGACATATAATTAGAGAGAGAGAGAGAGAGAGGAAGAGAGGGAGAGAAAAAGAGAGAAAGGAGAATATTCTAGTCTGAATCTATCAAGGGGTAATTATCTTGCTAAAATTGCCATACCTTGGGCAACAAAAACCCACACACAATTTAACGTTTTTCCTTAGAGGCTAATAGAAAACAACCTTAGCTTCTGATATATGTATATTTCTTCTAACTACAAACTTGCCATTAGTATATAAATAAATTCTGAAGATCAAATTCACAGAAGAGAGATTATAGTGAACAATACTACATTATGTACACTTGAAATTTGTGAAGAATCTAGAGTGTAACTGCTCTCATCACAAAAAAGAGATCAATAATTGCATGGCATAATAGAGGAGTTAGCTAACCTTACCTCAGTATTCATGTTGCAATATATAAATGCATCAAATAAGCATGCACAGCTAAACATACATGATGTTACATGTTAGCAATGTAAAATATTCAGAATAGAGTTTTTTAAACCACCAGATCACTAAAAAAATAATTAGTAAGAGTATAAATGAAAAATGTTTGCTGACTGGGAGCTCTCAAACACAAATGGGACTCAAAGGTGCGCTATTATTTTAAGAATTAGGAATAGTGAAAATTCAGAGGCTGTTATAACTAATTAGTTATTACAGTTTCCCTAGTGATGGAGGGTTGATTAAGTAGTTATGCCATGTCAATTTTGATAAATAATTTATTCCATTTGTAATTTTTCCAGGGCTTAAGCAATAAATCCCTTAAGTTAAGTTCCCCTGTTTTGTAAAGTAAGCTAAATTAAGTTTTGATTGTAAGGTTTAATTCATTTGGTATGCTCAGAAAATTTTTAAACCCAGGTCGACAACATGAAAGGCAAACCCGGGTTAGCTACCACTTTGTGTTTGATCAAAAATAAATAAATAAATAAAAAGCAAAACAAGATCTCCAAGTCCAAATGATTTTTGGGAGCTCACTTTGTTTACTGTATATAGTCTGAATACTTAATATATATTAAAATATCTTTGCTATGGATGAGTCTAATTGTTCGCACTGACAGCACCAAATTTCAGAGCATTTAGAAGAGTCTATATGATCTCTAGTAAAAGAAAATATATTTGATACATATAAGACATAGATACACATACTTATAAATATGAGCTGGAGCGATAGCACAGCAGTAGGGCATTTGCCTTGCCTGTGGCCGGCCTGGCCGAGCTTGGTTCAATTACTCCGCCTCTCTCGGAGAGCCCTGCAAGCAACCAAGTGTATCTCGCCCACATGGCAAAACCTGGCAAGCTGCCTGCTGTGCTATCTCTCCAGCCCAAATATAAGAGTAAATATATATAGCATATAGTATATGGTAGTATAGAAAGAAGTTATAGAGTATAGTATGTGCATAAAAATATAAGGAGTATAGATTAAGATTTGCATTTTAGTCTTCCATTCTGTGTTTTTAATTATTTATTTTATACTGCACTATACTGGGCTGGAGCAATAGTACAACGAGTAGGGTGTTTGCCTTGCATGTGGCCGACCCGGGTTTGATTGTTCCATCCCTCTCAGAGAGCCTGGCAAGCTATGGAGAGTATCCCGCCTACCTGGGAGAGCCTGGCAAGCCTCCCGTAGAGTATTCGATATGCAAAAAAACAGTAACAACATGTCTCACTGTGGGAAGCCAAGAGCCCTCTCATAGACCCTGGCCATGGTTCCCATGTTAGGAACTGTTTGGGACAGACATTGGTGACAGTCTCCCAGGACTTCCTGATCTCATACCTGATCGATAGCCACACATCAGGATGACAGCTTATCCTGCCTTATCTATAGCAACCTCCAGGATGCATCTACTCCCTAAGACCCTTTGATATACAAATGTAAAGCTCAGGATGCACCTACTGCCACAAGACCCTTTGATGTGCAAATGTCTGCCTTGAATGTTAGGTAAAGCTCTTGTTGCTGACCTTACCATATACGGTTATATTGCTTCTGCTCCTGACTGAGCTGCCCAGACCCTATATAAACAGCCTGTATCCCTCAATAAAGCCTGTCCCTTTTTCTCTCTTTTTCTATTTCTAAACTGTACTCTGTCTCTTGTGTCTCGTGTTCATTCGGTTGGTCCCTCCTTGCACCATCGGATCAATCCTCGGGCCACCTCCGCGGGCCGGAGAGTGGTTACCGGGGCCCCCTGCATCTCACAGTAAAGAAATTACTGGTGCCCACTTAAGCAAATCGATGAACTATGGGAGGACAGTGCTATAGTGCTACAGTACTAATATTATTAAACTCATTGCCTGTTTTTTTTTACATAATTCCAGTCCCCACATAACAAATATATTCACTATCCGGTATATCTTTTACTCTCTTTATCAGATTCAGATTTACTCTGAAACTACTCCACAGTGACAACAAAAGTCCCAACCTCTATTATCCTTTTTAGTAATCTAGACTATTGTTAGTTCTGATCTTTGGGTATTTTATCTTCTCATTTGTGAGTAAGATACAGATCGAGAATCATTTCTGCCCTCACAATTGCCACATTCTAAAGTTTCAATTAACTTCTGAAATTTTCTTTGTGCTTTTAACACTATGAAATGTTTGTAGCAATTACTTCCATGTAACTATGCTGCTGATATCACTTCCTCTGGGATGTTAAGATCCTTTCAAGTTTGCATTCATTGAGTTCTAACTACATTATCTAGAGTCTTTTGATGAGTGGCAAGGCCAACATTTCTCATAGCTTGCTATTTCTTGTATGACTATATTTATATTTAATTTTAATTTAAAGTTCAGCTTTTGCACATTTAATTTATTTACTGTACTTTTATATTTGTTGGCCAATTCCCTGTTTTTATTACCCATTAAAAAATGTAACATGTGAATTTATCAGTGACAGACAAAAAAGCATCTCAGTTATGTGGCTTGCTGTCTGCCTGTACTGGATAACAGATGTGCAATCACCAATTATAGGCAGTGATTTTTTTTAAGTGATATCCTTGGTTACTGATCATGGTACACATCTGCAATTTATACGGTAGTTTTTGGATAGAAGAGCTTGCAGCAAAGTTTGTACTTTATATAATAATTATTCAGCTAAAATATCATGGCAACTGAAACGAATTGTTAAAAATAAACCGAACTAACTGGAAATTATGCATATTAGAATCAAGCAAAGTGAGATATATTCTATATATTAAAACTTTATAAGCAAAATCATGCAGATTGTTTCTGCATTATTTTATCCTTATAAGGGTAATTTCCATCTCTTATATGTGTGTCATTTTTCATTAGTTTTCATGGCACTATTTAGTGCAACAAAATAAAATTCTGTTTTATTCACAGTCATTTATATGTTATCAAATATTTGGTCACTCTATAGTGTAGCTCTAAATATTTCCTTATGTATCGTTTTCTAATTTTTATGTGCATCAACATCATCTTGGATTTATGTGATGGTGCATATAAAGCAAGCTCCATGCTTAGAGATTCCAACTCAGATGGCTTTGCTTGAGGTCTAGACATTTGTTATTGATAAGCACTTAATTTCTGCAAACTCTCTCATGTAATTTAATGTACAGCTTGTATTTATAATATATTTCTGGAATACATTAACATGAGTAAAACTTCTAAACTGTAAACTATATGCATCTTCAGTTTTATAATTTTCCCTCTAGGTGGTTGCAAAAATTTATGCATTTACAAAGAAAATAATAAGTTTTTTCTTTGTAAAAAAATATTTCCGCACATCTCTAAAATTTTGAACACTCTAGTAGGTTATAAATTTCAACCATGGTATAGTCATTGGTTTATATGTTCATAACTTTTATTTAATATGTTTATGTTTATCAGTTCTCTAATGCTATGTTTAAATTTTCCTTACTATATCATGGTCCTCCCATTGTTCATCGATTTGCTCCAGCGGGCCCAGTAACATCTCCATCGTGAGACTTTTTGTTACTGTGTTTGGCATATTGAATATGTCACAGGTAGCTTACTAGGCTCTGCTGTGTGGGTGAGATACTCTCGGTAGCTTGCCGGGCTCTCCGAGAGGGGTGGAGGAATCGAACTCGGGTCGGCCATATTGGCTGCATGCAAGGCAAACACCCTACTGCTGTGCTATCGCTCCAGCCCTTCCTTACTATATACGATTAAAATATATTGTGTTGGGGAGGGGGCTGATTGAGCCATATACAGCAATGTTTGGTGGTGACTCATCTCTGGTGCTTAGGGTTGCTCCTAGTGGTTCTCAGTGGAAAGGTGAGTCAGGAATGTGTTATAGAGGTTAAGGCATGTGTATATCATGGGTTCAGTCTCTAGTGTCACCTGGCCACCAGAGCATTGCTAGGTGTGACGCTACAGTCATTGAAGCAACCCTCGTGTGAATGGTAGGGAAAGCTCCCTACCACTGTACTACCTCTCCAGCCCCAAATCTCTGCCTTTTAAAACAAACAAACAAAATGTTTTTTAGCTCATTTGTTAACATAGTACTGACACTGTGGTTTTTGTGAGCCTAGTCACTTCACCTTACCACAACCAAAGAATCAAAGATTCTCCACCAATATCCTTGCATATTGATGCAAGTTCCTTCCATTCTACCTCATTATTCCTCTCGACATTTATCTGCAATCCCCCCCCCCATTCCTCCTTGCTAACTGCCCCTCAAAACTGGTATTTGCAGTTGTGTAATGCAGGACCCAGGGTTTGTTGTCACTTGAAATTATACCCTTGCTTTGTTTCTTTATATACTATATATGAGCTTGATTGTTCCCTTTCTACATAGGGAAATTTAGCAGATTAACATTTAAACTGGGTAATAGATAGAAGAAAAAATAGTAAATTCGGGAATCAGTTTATTAAAATACTTTTTTTTCTATTTCCAGTAAGATATCACAATACATTTGGGCCACAAATACAGTTTCAATTGCTGAGTACTCTGATAACTTATAGTTAGCCAAAATAGCCTGAGTTTTAAATTCTTGTATAGGTGAAGTAATTATATAAATTTATATTTAGATATGTATTTTTATACTAAGTATATATTAATTATAATATATTTACATTTATTTATATTTTATATTAAGTAAATAGTGATCTGATGGAAGTTAACATATAGTGGATAATAATAATAAAGTAAGTCTTAAAACATAGTGTGAGGGCCTGGTTAATATATATTTCCTTCTTTTTTATTTCTTTTATTTTTGTTTATTGAGATGCTCTCGGTAGCTTGCCAGGCTTTTTTTTTTTTTTAATAATTTATTTATTTATTGAATCACTGTGGGAAAAGTTACAGAGCTTTCAGGTTTAGGTCTCAGTCATGTAGATACCAAACACATTTCCCTTTACCAATACTCATTTTTAACCCCCGAACCCCAATAGACCCCCACCTCCCACCCCTCCCAATTCTTGTGAGGCAGATGAGTTCTAGTTAATACTCTATCTACTTTGACTAGATAGATTATTTCGATAGAAGATGCACAATTATTGTTTAGAGTTTACGACCCACCCCCCCCCCAATCAGACATGCTGAAACAGCGTTGTGAAATGATTTGCTTTCTACAACGTGGTTTAAGAATAAAATCATGTTGCGCGGCCGCAATAGCGGCCGCGCGGTTTTGAATTTCTGCTATTTTACTTATTGACCCTGGAAGAATTTCTATTAAAAGTTAGCTAGTTAAGAGATTGGTTTCTGTGCCCTGGAGTCGTGGCCGTGCCGGAGAGCCGCTCGTGGGGGGCAGCTGGCGACCTCGGTGGGGCGTGGGGGTTGCCAGGCTTTTTGAGAGGGGCAGAAGAATCGATCCCGACTCAGCTGGGCTGGCTGCGTGCAAACCCGTGACGTATTCGATATGCCAAACACAGTAACAAGATTTCTAGTTCTTGTCAAAGCTTCAAATGAGAGTGATGTTAGTTGACTTCTTGAAAGTAACTTTAGAAGAAATTCCAAGTGAAATGCTGTCAAATTAAGTCTTTCTTAAATTTTGACTCACAGAAAAGCATAAGATAAAACATGAGCTGTTTTTTATGCTGGCATTTTGGAGTAATTTGTTATAAAATAATAGATTAACTAGTGTACTAATTATAATATTTTAGCCTTTTCACTACCCATTAGCAATTTCCTTGCAAAATGCTACTGAGTAGGTGACTTAATTATTCAGAGAATTGACATTAATTATAGGAAACCAACGTGAAGGATAGGCATCCAAAATAAAGTGGACAAAAACCCATTATCTGAGAAAGCTATATAAATATATTTCATTAGTTATGTTGTTCTAGAAATCCCTGATTGATAACAGAGTACAACAGCACTCATGTAAATAGACTTTTAATTTTGCCTCTTAGGAATAAGTAGATAAAAGAGTTAAATGTTTAGTAGTTTGTTCATGTATTAGCTATGGATAGTGTGCTATATTATGTGCTGAGATGCAAGAGTTGTCTCTTCTTTAATATCTTCTAATAGACCATGATTTATTTCTCCATGTTTTATAAGATAAAGAGTTGAAAAGAATGATAGTGCGGAAAGACTCTTCAAAATTTATTTACTAGGAAAGACTGGATTTATTTGATAATTCACACGTGATATTTCTTATCCATTTGCCAAAAAGAAATAGGTTCTCGTTTATGGTTTGGTTTGTGTCTGTCACAATAAAATGAGGATTTTTGTATCACCACACAGATAGTCTCATCTGCAGAACAAGTAGCAGATGCTAAGTATTGAAAATTCAAACATATTAAAGAACTTGGCTATAATTTTAAGTTTTAAGTTCTACATGCTTTAGTTTTTACATTTGCTTCTGATTTAGATATAATATTGTAGTGATATTTCTGTGTAACAATTACATATTTTAATGACTATAATAACTAAACATGAATCCTCATTACTAGGTGGTTTGGAATTTTTTTTTAATTTTTGCCTTTTTGGAGGCATACTCAATTATAATTAGGGGTTACTCCTGGCTCTGCACTCAGGAATTACTCCTGGCAGTGTTTGGGGGGCCATATGGGATGCCAGGGATTGAACCCAGGTGGGTCGTGTGCAAGGCAAATGCTCTACCATCTGTACTTTCCAAGCAGCTCAGGTCCCTGTTTGGAAATCTTAAGGTTTGAACACTAAATGCAATATTTATCATTCTGTGACTTATAGAGCTATTACATGTTGGCAGAGCAAACCCTCAGTCCATTATATGTATACACAAGCAATGAGTGTAAAATTTTCTGGCCTATATGAAATTTCAAACTCAAATAAGATTCTTATATGTATACATAAGCAGTGAGTGTAAATTTTTCCAGTTTATAAGAAATTTCAAACTCAGATAAGATTCCCACTTCCAAATTCCTTATGGAGACTGAAATAGAGCATTACATCTATCTGGAGGTAATCAAGGATTCCACTGAAGCTTGGGGTCTTGTCCATATAGAATATTATCAATTTTATCAGGAATACACTGTGAGTAGTGAAATATATCTAAAAAAACCCTGTTAGTATGGTTGTAATATTAAGGGTGCACTAATATTTCCTTGTTGCAATGAATACTTTCACATGATTTTATTATCATAATGTTTTATTCTCACAATATTCTCACAATATGTCATCCTTATGTGATTTGCAGTAAGATTTCTCCAAAAACATTTTTTGTTATGTTTTTTGAGCCAATCACTACATTTTATAATAGTTTCCTTGCACTTCTCCAAAGATTTGACCTTTGAGTGTTATTATGATTTCAAGGATCTCAGTAAGGACAATGGGCACGGCATAATTACCAGTTAGGTCACTTTTCTATGTCATGTCTTTTTATAATTTTTATACCACTATAATAGTGGAATCTTCAGAAATCATTAAGTTCTTTAATTTCTACTTTTAAAAATTCAAGTGGCTATTGAGGTCAAGAACACTCAACTTTTGAAGCATCCCTAACTCGTGAGCAGTTTATCACTGGACTTAGCCAGTAATTTATTGGTAATTAGAAAGCTCTGGTGAGTACAACAGATATTATTATCAACCTTATTCATTATCAACAGAAACTAAATTGTACTCTGGTGAGTACAACAGAAACTAAATTGTACTCTGGTGAGTACAACAGATATTATTATCAACCTTATTATTATCAACAGAAACTAAATTTTCACAGTTTTTGTATGTCTGATTGGATTACTGATTATTCTATGACACGAGCTAGTTAGTATTGAAGTTTTTCATCCTTTCATATTGGAGGAATAATATTCTCTTTTTAAAGTTTTATGTAGACTCTAGAGTAGTATAGGAGGAACCTGGGTTCAATCTCTAGCATCTTATTTGATTCGTGGAGCACTGTTGCAAGGATTGATTCCTAAGTGTAAAGCCAGACGTAACCTCTGAGCATTGCCCTAAACCAAACCAAAACAAAACAACACAAAACAAACAAAAAACTAAAGAAACAAACAAAAATAAATGATGTTTTATAATGGTGTATAAAATTATTCTAGGAAAAAGTAAGCATTTTCTAAATAGTGAGCCTAATTTCCGAGGAAACTTCTAAATATTAAATGTGCAAAGGAG
Source organism: Sorex fumeus (assembly GCF_029834395.1). NCBI lineage: Eukaryota > Metazoa > Chordata > Mammalia > Eulipotyphla > Soricidae > Sorex > Sorex fumeus. Next base: position 66,660,381 of record NW_026606059.1, read on the forward strand.
TTTGCAGATACTTAAATATTAAAAAACTAAAAAACACGTGACTATTAAGTCTCCACTAACTAAACCCAATTCTAATTGCTTGGACATACATTCTGTAGAATTGGCCTTAGATAAAGAAAAGTATAGTAATTAGCAAATAAAATCTGATTATTCCTATAATATACAGTCAAAATATAAATAACTCCTGTTCCCATCTATAAATAAGGCTTATCACAAGTAGCTAATCAGTGTGGTTGGTTACCCAAAAAGTAATTTGAAACACGGGTTCTTATGATCGTAGCACGCAGCACTCTCTCAGAGAACCCATGAGACAGAGTACAAGCTGATTCTAGCACGCTTCTCTATTATTGCTTGTCAGGGAGGAGGGAAGCATAACTTCTACTTTAAAATTAATAAATTTATAGGATAAAATTGTGAGTCAGAATAAAGCTCTTGGCAGTGTGGGACATTATGGGGAAAGTCATGTGATAGTTGAAAAATTCAAATGATTATTTTATGAAAAGCATTAGATGAGAATTTCAGTGTTATTTATCCTCACTTCTTGTGAGTTTATGAGAAATGGAGAGATGGAGCACTTATTTTTATTTTTCCTTGAATATAATCATTGTTCACCAACTAATTTCCCCACCTCTTATGTTTTTACTTTATGTATTTAATCCACTGGTTTTCCAAATCTTTTCTCACTTTAACTATCCTCAGGTATCATTAAAAATGGTTTTCTTCATTGGTCAGACTTCTTTGTCAAGGTCATGAACGATCGGTTTGAGGCCCTCCATGTTCCCGGAGCGAAGAGATGCCATTGGGCTACACTAGCACGCGACAGGGACAAATGGAGACGTTACTGGCGCCCGCTCGAGCAAATCGACGACTAACGGGAAGTTAAGTGATTAAGTGATTTCTTCATAAGAAGCTTTCATCTGTATAGGAGGATAAACTTATTTAATTTATTCTAATTTAAGTCATACCTTTTTTAATAGTTTATTCGGTTTGAATTTTCAGATGCATTGGAATGCACACACACACACGCACACACACATGCAAACACATATTTGTTTTTTGGGCCACACCCTATGTTACACAGGGGCTACTTCTTGCTGTGTGCCTGGGTTTTATTCCTGATAGAGCTTGGGGAACCATATGTTGTGCTGAAAACTGAACCCAAGTCTATGATATTCAATGTACATCTGTACCTTGTTACATTTAAAATTTTTAGCCTGATGCTCTATTGGTTAATGCCAATGGGATATTTTTTATTAAATCTTTGCCAATATATGGAATCTCTAAATGAGTAAAGGCCATTAATACAATATGTCAAATATATTTCATATATTTAGTATTTTTGAAATGCCAAAAACAATAACAACGAGTCTCAAAATGGAGCTGTTACTGGTGCCTGCTCAAGTAAATTGATGAACAACTGGAGGACAGTGCTACAGGGCAGATATTTGGGGGCTGGAGAGGTAGTACATGGATAGAGTATTTATCTTGCCTGCAGCAGACCCATATTTGATTCGCAGCACCCCATATGCTCCCCTAAACTTGCCAGGAGTGATCCCTGAGGACAGAGTAATCCTTGAACATGCCTATGTGTGTTCCCCAAACCATAATAAATGTTCAAAAATTATATTACTACTACTTTTTGCCTTTCCTTCTAAAACGTGGAAGAGCTAACAATAGCTCTTTGTTAGAGTTAGAATTATATTTTCCCTATATTGAATGGATTTAGTTAAAGTAGCAATTTACTTTTTATGTTTCTAGGCTTAATAGAATGAAAGGGAAGATCAGTGAGGAGGATCATGTATCACTTGTATACAATATCAAAGGAGTGAGGGAAAGCAGGAATCAATACAAATCCCCCACTGATTTATATTTGTTTGACCATCCATCCGATGATGCTACTTAACATGTATCATTTAACACTAATTTTTAATTAATGATGTCCAGGAAAAAAAACGAGAGAATACCTTATGTGCTGTTTGTTTGAGACATTTGTCTATTCTTGGTTCTCTGTGAGAGAATTTTTTTTTATTTGATAGTTTTGTTTTGCCTTTTATTCTGATTCTGTTTTTATTTTTTTAATTTAAACATTTTATCATAAGTGGGAACAAGTGGTGGAAATTTAGTTTTGTGATCTGACCATTGATTTATTTTTGTTAGTAGAAATGAAAACCTATCTCAATAAGTGAGAGAATAAAGGAAATTTTAGATGTATATTGTTGTTATATTATTGGTTACTTATGATATGAATACAGTATATGAAAATCACTGGATTTTTAAGTGACATGTTAAAATGTGACCTGATTTTTATATGAGAGTGTGTGTGTGGGGGGCGGGGAGAGGTCAAAAAAGAACTGCAGGCCTCATGCATACAAGGCTTGTGCTCTATCACTAAGACCGAAGAACAGATTTTAGAACAGGAAAATATATATTTTTTATCATTTTTTTATTAGTGAAACACCATGAAGTACACTTATAGACTTATAAATTTTTGTGCTTGGGTTTCAGTTATACAATGATCAAGTACCCATCCCTCCACCAGTGCCCATCCTCCCCCACCACGGGTCCTAGCATCCCTCCCACCCCCCATCCCCCCCCCCCCCCGTCCCACCCTGCCGCTGTGGCAGGGCATTCCCCCTTGTTCTCTCTCTCTTCTTTTGGGTACTGTGTTTTGCCAGAGAGGCATTGAGTGGCAATCATGTTTGGTCTATAGACTACTTTTAGCATGTCTCTCCCACCCTGGGAAGGTCTTCACAACACCCTTTATTTGGTGCTCTCTTCTCTATCTGAGCTTCCTTCTCACCTAGCACATGTGGCTGGCCTTCAAGTCATGGAGCAAAATTCCTGGTACTAACCTGAGCCATTCCTGGGTGTTAGTCTCCCGTTTTGTTGCTTTATGTTCCCCAGATGAATGCAATCTTTCTGTGTCTATCCTGCTCTTTCTGACTCATTTCGCTTACATGATACTTTCCATGTAGTACCACTTGTATGTAAATTTCATAACTTCATCTTTTCTAACAGCTACATAGTACTCCATTGTGTAAATGTACCAAAGTTTCTTTAACCAGTTATCTGTTCTCGGGCACTCAGGTTTTTTCCAGATCCTGGCTATTGTAAAGAGTGCTGCAATGAACAAACAATTGCAGATGTCACTTCGACTATACCTTTTTGCCTCTCTGGGATATATTCCCAGGAGTGCTATAGCTGGGTCAAATGGGAGATCCAATTCTAATTTTTTGAGAATCGTCCATACTGTTTTCCAAAAGGGTTGGACCAGCCTGCATTCCCACCAGCAGTGAAGGAGGGTCCCTTTCTCGCCACATCCGCGCCAGCACCAGAACAGGAAAATATTATTATCAAACTTGTGGCTCCACTTTTCTTCTTAGTGGCTAGAAACTGCTATGAGTTAAACATTGATTATTTGAAATTATGAGAAAAAACTAAAAATTAATACTTCAAATAATAATAATTAATATACAAATAATAGTCGTAGGTACAGGCATAGATGATGGTATCTTCAGAAAATTATCAAACTTGACACTAAAGAGTGATTTAAGAAACTAGGTGATACAAATGATACAAGAAATTAAGAATGACCTCTGTGTAACCATGTTCCTAATTATTTTATAAAATTTGGTATTGAGAGTAAAATTTGGTATTGAGAGTGTCCATTTCCAACGCACTGCGCATGAATGCACCTTTTCTTGCGGCGCCAGACCCCCACTGCCCGGCAGCCAGAGGAGACTTTGGGGAACACCTGCAGAGTTTCGCTGAACCTCCCACCCACCTCTTCAGGGCCATGTCCGCTGCAGTTTCATCCTCGGCGAGCCGGGAGGCAGGGCCAGTTACATTTGCCACACCCAGCACTCTCGACTCACATCCCAGGATTTATCACCTAATTCTGTGGAAAATATTCTGCCTCCTCAACTACAATACAACAATAATTCACTGGCCTACTCCTATTCTAACAAAAAACCAGTATGCAAGAAGCTGTACAAGCTCAATATTAAAGAGTGCCTCCACCAATGCTTAACTAGATGCCTGTCATAAGGCACAGAAGAATGCCTGCGAGGAAGGTCAGATTCTAGAAAGGGAGAAGGGTTACCACCATTGACTGCCTTATTCAGAATCCTTTCCCACGATAAGAGGAAACAGTGATAGTGAATTCCAAGGTTTTACCTCTAGACAACAACAGCATGAAGAAATAGCGCAAATCTAGACTACAAGGAGAGGACGAAGAAGAGTCCCAAATCATCAACTGGGGATATCCACAATTTATGCTCTCTCCAATAAAGAATTCTGAGATAAAATGCTGAGGATGTTCAAGGAACTACTCAACGAATCAATGGGAGAGATAGCCTGAAAATTAAAGGAAGAAATGAAAGAAACAGTAGAACAGATAGTGGAGAAAATACAGGAAGAAATGAGAGGAGAAATTAAAGAAAGCTACAAAAAGAAGTGTCAAAAATAAAGGATTCCGTAGATGAAATTAAAAACTCAGTGGGTGCCCTCAGCAGTAGAATGAATACAGCTGAAGAGAAGATCAGTGAGCTTGAAGATGAGCAACAGAAATTGCATGGGGAACAACAACCATTGGGTAAAGGCCTCAAAATAGCTCTAAGGAGAATCAGAGACCTAGGAATGACGCCAAGAGGAACAACATTAGAATCATTGGAGTACAAGAAGGACAGCGAGGCAACCCCAATGAAAAAGCCACAATCAAAAAAATCCAGTTCACAATTGTGCCACAGAAAATCAAATACCTTGGAGTCAGTCTTCCTAAAAAGGTAAATGATATCTACAATGAAAACTACAAAACACTACTCTACAAAATAAAAGGGGACATGAGGAAATGGAAACATATGCCCTGCTTATGGATAGGAAGAATTAGCATTGTCAAAATGGCAATACTCCCCAAAGGATTATACAGATTCATGCGATCCCTATATGGATACTCATGATATTCTTCAAAGAAATAGATTAAGCACTCGGGAAATTCATATGGAACAACAAACGCCCATGAATAGCTAAAGTAATTCTTGGGGAAAACATGTGTGTGTGTGTGGGGGGGGCATTTCCCTCCCCAACCTCAAACTCTACTACAAAGCTGCAATAACTAAAACAGCATGGTACTGGAACAAAGGCGGGTCTACAGACCAATGGAACAGGATGAAATATTCCTACACACAACCCCAAATGTATGAACATCTAATCTTTGATAAGGGAGCAAGATATGTGAAGTGGAACAAGGGAAGTCTCTTCAACAAATGGTGCTGGCATAACTGGACAACCACATGCAAAAAAATGGGCTTAGACCTTGACCTAACAGCATGCACAAAAGTCAGATAAAAGTGGATTAAAGATCTCAATATCAGGCCAAAATACATAAAGTGCAATGAAGACAAGTTCGGCAAAACCCTCCAAGATATTGAGGCTAATGGTGTCTTCAAAGATGACACTCCACTGACCATCCAAGTGGAAACAGAGATAAACAAATGGGACTATCTTAAATTAAGAAGCTTCTGCACCTTAAAAGATACAGTGACCAGAATACCAAGACAGTCTACAGAATGGGAAAGGATATTCATCTAATGCCCATATGATAAGGGGTTGATATCAGGATATACAAAGCACTGGTTGAACTCCACAAGGAGAAAACATCCAACCCCATCAAAAAATGGGGTGATGAAATGAACAGAAACTTTCTCAAAGAAGAAATCTGAATGACTAAAAAGCACATAAGAAAATACTTTACATCACTAATCATTAGGGAGATGTAGATCAAAACAGCAACGAGATATTCTCACACCACAGAGACTGGCCCACATCCAAAAGAACAAAGGCAACTGGTGTTGGTGCGTATGTGGAGAGAAAGGACTCTCCTTCACTGTTGGTGGTAATGCCAACTGGTTCAGCCCTTTTGGAAAACAGTATGGACGATTCTAAAAAAATTAGAAATTGAGCTCCCATTTGATCCAGCAATACCACTCCTGGGAATATATCCCGGAGAGGCAAAAAAGTATTGTCAAAATGACATGTGCACTTCTATGTTCATTGCAGCACTGTTCAAAACACCAGAATCTGGAAACAACCTGAGTACCCGAGTACAGACGACAGGTTAAAGACACAGTGGTACATCTACACAATGGAATACTATGCAACTGTTATAAACGATGAATCATGAAATTTGCTTTTAGTTGGATGGACATAGAGAGTATCATACTAGGTGAAATGAGTCAAAAAAGGGGACAGACATAGAAAGATTGCAGTCATTTGTGGAATATAAAATAACATAAGAATAACACCTAAGAACAGTAGAGATGAGGGCTAGGAAGATTGCTCCACAGTTTGGAAGCCTGCCTCATGTGCTGGGGGAAAAGGCAGTTGGTATGAAGAAAAGACCACTAAATGATGGTTGGAAGGATTGCTCAGGGTGGATGATGAGTGCTGAAAGTGGACTAAGGAACAAACATAATTGCTTCTTAGTATCTGCATTGTAAATCATAATGCTCAAGAGTAGAGAGAGAGAGAGTAAGAAGGAAGGTACCTGCCACAGAGGCAGGGAGTGAGAAGGGGTGGAGATGGTGGGAGGGATACTGGGGACATTTGTGGTGTAAATGCACACTGGTGGAGGGATGGGAGCTTGATTATTGTATGACTGAAAATTAATCATGAAAGTTTTTAACTATATCTCTATCTCACAGCGATTCTATTTAAAATAAATAAATAAGTAAATAAGCAAATTAATTAATTAATGTTAGATGCTTCAGTTTACATATTGATACCAACAATACCCTCAGAGGAAATGCGCATGGTTATTTGTCTATGAGTCAGGAGTCAAGGCACGTAGTAAGAAAGATAACTCTTGCTCATTAAGAACTTGGGTATAATTTGAACAAGAACTGGAGATGCACTCTTAGGATATTTATGCTGCCAAATTTTATATACAAGAACAAATAATAGACTCTTGTTATGAACTAATCCTAAGTGCCTTTTAAAAATTCCAGACAGACATTAATTTTCTGGTCTAGTAGTTGCTTAATACCAAATGACTCTACATTTGCTAACCAGTATAAGGAGATTTCTGCATATTAATTAACCCATCCTGAACTTATATAAATTAATGATATAGAAGAACAAGACCGTTCTTTTAATGTGAATAAGTTTTGAGACTATTCATGATGACAGAGGTGAACATTGCTAAAAAAAAATACATCTAGGGCCGGTGAGATAGTGCAGAAGGTAGGGTGCTCGCTTTGCATGTGGTTGACCAGGGTTTGATTCCTGGTATTCAACATGGTCCCCTGAGTGCTGTCAAGAATGATTTAGTACAGAGCCACGAGTAAGTCCTGAGTACTGGGTGTACATCAAAATAAAAAAATAAAGAAAGAAGGAAGGGAGGGAAGGAAAGAGGGAGGAAAAAGAAACATGCTGGAAAAATGGGTGAGTGCGTGGGGTTTTTGATTGTTTGTATTATCAAGCAGTTCTCAGGAATCACCTAGGGATCACTCCTTAGGATTTTTGGCAACTGGATGAATGGTTCAATGCTAAGGTCTGTGGACACCCTGCTACCTAGATTGTGAGATGTTGGGATTACCCATGCTCCACACCATAATCCAGGGTCATATTTGGAGGTATTTTGTTGATGCTGGACTAAAATCAAGTCAGATACATTCAAAGAAAGCATCTTAAACCTTCCACTATTTCTATGACCTGGAGTGATTTAAAAAAAATAGTACTGGACATTGTCTAGAAAGAGTTATGCAATTCTCTATGGGTATATGTTTGATTATTTCTTTATTTGTTAAATATTTATAATCTGAAGATGGAAGTTAGCTTCCAGAAAATCAAAGAAAAAACTCTTGTCACATAATAAATAAGCTAGTATCTGTTCAGTAAAACATTGGACAACTTCAAAGATTCTATTCATTCTGATATACTATTTTAATTCTTTATGAAGTATATTAGTACTCATTAATGAATAATGTTCATGACATTCTAATATTTTAAATTATTTTCTCTGTTACAATATGTAAATATTTCTCTTACATGTTCTTTGAACCATTTATATTTTGCTTCATCTGCTTCATCTTTAGACCCACAAGTTTATTGATGATACATGCTAATTTTATATATTTATAAAGAATTCAGCATAATTAACTTTAAATATCACATTTATAAAGAAAGGGTTTTGTCTTGTATTTTTTCGTATTTTTAGATTTTTTTAAAAAATGCATGTTTTCCATGCTAACCAATACTACAGACTCCCCCAAACAGAAGTTTTTTTCTCTGCTTTTCATTTTATTGTTTTTCCATTGAGTTACTGAGGTTGAAAGAGATGTGCAATTTAAAACCTCCTAAAATTTGGAATTCCTTCAAAGCATTGGCGTTCTTGTTTTTGTTTTTTTTTTTTAAAGAATGGCGAAGAAAGTGGAGAGATGCTGAAGACTGTCAGACACTACAATAGTTTTCTTGATTTCCTGATGTATTGACTCAAGATATATAATAAGTGATTTCCTGAGAGAAACAACATGTCTACAAAGTTGACAGAAAGTTTCCAAAATCCAAATACATATTCTGCTGAATTCCACATGACCTTACCATTACAATGACCATACTATTATTATAACTATATTATATCTTCATTAAATGAATTCTTCTGTGAAACCATAAGAAACAGAGATAGCTACTTTTTTGGCTCTTAAAAAAAAACAAAGGAAAACATGCTCATGGGTCGGGAGAATTAACATTGTCAAAATGGCAATACTACCGAAAGCATTGTATAAATTCAATGCAATCCCTATAAGGATACCCACGACATTCTTCAAAGAAATGGAGCAAACACTCCTGAAATTTATATGGAACAATAAGCCCCCACGAATAGCTAAAGCAATTCTTAGGAAAAAGAAAATGGGAGAAATCAACCTCCTGAACTTCAAACTGTACTACAAAGCAGTAATAATTAAAACAGCATGGTACTGGAACAAAGGCAGAACTGCAGACCAATGGAACAGGGTTGAATACACTGACATCTCCCCTCAATCATATGATCATCTAATCTTTGATAAAGGTGCAAGTAATGTGAAGTGGAGTAAGGAAAGCCTCTTTAACAAATTGTGCTGGCATCACTGGATGGCTACATGCCAAAAAATGGGCTCAGAACTCTGCCTAACACCGTGTACAAAAGTAAGATCAAAATGGATTAAAGACCTCAACATCAGACAAGAAACCATAAGGTACATTGAAGACAAAGTTGGAAAAACCCTCCATGACATTGAAGCTAATGGTATCTTCAAAGATGCCACACCACTGGCCGAGCAAGTGAAAACAGAGATAGATAAGTGAGACTATCTTAAACTAAGAAGCTTCTGCACCTCCAAAGAAACAGTGACCAAAATACAAAGACAGTCTACAGAATGGGAAAGGATATTCGCCGAATACACATCTGACAAGGGGTTGATATCCAGGATATACAAAATACTGGTTAAACTCCACAAGAAGAAAACATCCAACCCCATCCAAAAATGGGGCAATGAAATGAACAGAAACTTTCTCAAAGAAGAAATCCGAATGGCAAAAAAGCACATGAGAAAATGCTCTACATCATTAATCATCAGGGAGATGCAGATCAAAACCACAATGAGATACCATCTCACACCTCAGAGACTGGCCCACATTCAAAAGAACAAAAGCAACGGATGCTGGCGTGGATGTGGCGAGAAAGGGACACTCCTTCACTGTTGGTGGGAATGTCGACTGGTTCAGCCCTTCTAGAAAACAGTATGGACGATTCTCAAAAAATTAGAAATTGAGCTCCCATTTGACCCAGCAATACCACTCCTGGGAATATATCCCAGAGAGGCAAAAATGTATAGTCGAAGTGACATCTGCACTTGTTTGTTCATTGCAGCACTCTTTACAATAGCCAGAAACTGGAAGAAACCTGAATGCCCAAGAACAGATGACTGGTTAAAGAAACTTTGGTACATCTACACAATGGAGTACTATGTAGCTGTTAGAAAAGATGAAGTTATGAAATTTACATACAAGTGGTGCAACATGGAAAGTATCATGCTAAGCAAAATGAGTCAGAAAGAGAGGGATAGACATAGAAAGATTGCATTCATCTGGGGGATATAAAGTAACAAAGTATGAGATTAATACCCAAGAATAGCTGAGATCAGCACCAGGAGGATTACTCCATAGCTTAGTGGCCAGTCGGGCAATCTAGAGGAAAGGGCAGCCCAGATAGAGAAGGGAACACCAAATAAAGGGTGTTTGGAGGATCCTCCCAGGAGGGGAGATGCATGTCGAAAGTGGACTATGGACTGAACATGTTTGCCACTCAATGCCTCTTTTGCAGACCACAACACCCAAAAGGAGAGAGAGAACACAGGGGATTGCCCTGCCACAGAGGCAGGGGGGGATGGGGGGATGGGGGAATGGGGGTGGGGGGATATTATCCATGGTGGTGGAAAATGGGCACTGGTGGAGGGATGGGTATCTGATCATTGTATAATCAAACCCAAGCACAAAAAATTGTAAATCTACAACTGTACCTCACGGTGTTTCACTAATAAGAAAAAAAAAAGGAAAACAAACAAAAAATGGATATTGATTTCATTTTAGATTTGCTACATCAAGAGATATTGGCCTCTGATATTATTTTCTGCTATTATTAATGTATTTATAATCAGTGCTATTTATTATGGTACTGAATGCATGTTTTAAGGAATTTAGTACCACAGCAAGTTTATAGGTGTGATTTACTAAAGTATGAGAAAATAAAATTTGTTTAAATAAAATAAAAATCATACATTTTTCTAGTTCTTAAAATTTGGAATTCATTGATTTATTTCAATGTTTTCCATAACTGAGTATGCAAGTCACTTTTAGTGCTTTTCAAACAAATGCTGATCTCTGTGCCTCAAACTTATACCTTTCAAAGAAACATTTAAAAACAAAAGCAAACACACAAACAAACAAACCACCACAAGCTTGGTCTTTGGAGGTGAGGTAGGAAGGAAAATTAAATATTACATGGAATTTACAATTTTTTATGGCTATTTTCCTCGTACTTTTTAGTCTTCCAAGTGTGTTTGTGGTTCATGTGAGTTGGGAGAAGAGAAAAACGGTCACTTCCTCTCGATATACTTCTGCCACCTAGGACCCAGAGTTACTGGGTTCTTGTCTGGCTCACAGAAAAGAATTTCAGGAGTAGACAAGCAGTGAAGTAAAACAGGTTTTATTTGGAGGATTTTTGAAGATCTGGAGGGAGAGAGAGAGAAAGAGAGAGATAGGAGGGAGAGGAGAGAGAGGAGAAAGAAAGGAGAGAGAGAGAGAGAGAGATGATCAAGAGAGAACCCCGTCTTCTCCAAGGGCAGAGAGAGCTCCTACACACAACCCAGAATTAGATAGAAAAGCATAAAAGTATGCCTCTCAAGAGGGGAGATGCCAGCAGGTGACACATATGCCCCGCCATGTGGGCACAAGCAGTACATGGGCTTCGGCAGCATATGCGCACCCTTCCTTTGTTCAAGGTGTCTTTTATAGGCTCTTCTTGGGTTGTCTTGGTCTGGAAGTTCTGGAGTCTCCTCGGGGCTGAATCACACTTTAATCAGATTAAGAGAGAGGTCTGAGGGTTTGAGGAACTTCATGGGGAAGGATTCAACCTCCTAAGAGTCCCTACTGAAGGACTTACCAGGTCTCTGTTTTCTGTATTCACAGATCAGCCTTAGAATTTTCCTCCCAGAAGTTTTGTTGACCTAAATTTGATTGCTGAGGGCCTTTACCTGTCTGCCTGCCTAAATCATGAGCACAGCGTTTTCAATAAGCATTTCCTAATACGTATGACATGCAATAAATGATTATAGACTGGGATTTTCCAGGCAGGAGGGTGAATACATAGGTTTAGCTGCTTGACTTGCATGAAGCTGATCCCAGGCAAGGCATATGATACCCAAGCACCATTGGGTGTGGTTCAAACTCCTCCCTCCAAAAAAAAAAAAAAGTAAAACAAGAAGTAAGAGCATTTTCTTCTTTATTATCAGTTATTTCACTCTAATTTTCAAGAAAAAAAGCTAATAATCTCATGGAATAAATCTGTTACTGAAATGTGCTTATTCCTTCTGAATTACTCTTAAGAATAAAAATAAAAACAAAAAGCAAATAATACCCCCATACACAGAGAAAAAAGGAGTAGCAGGAGGAGTTAAACAGGAGAAGTGGGAGATAGGGAAGAAGGATGAGAAGCAACTGGTTCCTGGCTTTATCTTGTTCTTCTAGACTGATAAGAGAGCACTTTTCAGTTGACCATAAGATAAGAAGCCATAAGATAAGAAGATCCCAATTGAATTGCTGATAAGATAGAAGTTGATTATCTTGTGATTAATACCCTTTATCCTTGTAGACAATCTCAGCTCACTAGAGACTTGACCTCTTATTACCTGTTGTTTCCAAACAAATCTGAAATGGTGGGTCCTAGCTCAGAGAGCATGCTCTCTGATTTCTTAGCTGGATATTGCTCTGAGAAAAAGATGGTAAACCTGAAACAAGAGTTTACCAAAATATATCCCATGCAAATACTACTTAAAAAGAACTGGTAGGGAAAAGGTACCACTGTGGGAGGAAAAAAGAAGTGGAAATTCCTTCAAAGAAGATGTGTGTACTCTAAGACAAACTTCAAAGTATAAAAGCCCCAACAAAATATATTTTTCAAAACTAACCACTGAGACTTTAAATTTGCATGCACAAACACACACACACACACACACACACACGCGCGCGCACACACACACACACACAAACACCTCAGTAGAGGATTAAAATAATTCTAACAAATGACAGAGATACAAAAGGAGGAAGTCATTATTAACCTCCAAAACAAAGCTAAAAGATAAAAATTTAGAAGTTTAGAGGAAGCTGAAAACTAGACCTCTGGTGAGGAGGCAAATTTTAGGATTGCTATTTTTGAGCTTGATTAGGGCCTGAAGTCCTGGACTTCTGAGTTAGAGGTAGAGCTTGAATGATCTGAGTAATTCTAAGATGGTGTATTAGAAGCATTAGAACCAGGCAACTTTATATGAAAATAAGACACTATTATCTATTGTGGATAAAATCACATTTACTTACTTTGTTTTCCTTATCTTATTAATTACAATCTCATATTTTCAGATTTTTATGGGTGTCATATATATGTATTGTGTAATATTTATTAGTATGTTGTACCTTGCATGCGGCCAACCTGGGTGACTTGAGTTTGATTCTTCCACCCCTACCGGATAGCCCGGCAAGTTTTGGAGAGTATCTCGCCCGCAGGGCAAAGCCTGGCAAGCTACCAGTGATATATTCAATATGGCAAACACAGTAACAAGTCTCAAATGGAGACATTACTGGGCCTGCTCGAGCAAATCAATGAACAACGGGAGGACAGTGCAGTGCTAAATACCTATAGTTAGATTTTTATATTTATTAATGTCTTTTAATATATTAAAGCACTGCACTGTCACTGTAGCACTGTCCTCTGTTCATAGAGCAGGCACAAGTAACATTTACATTGTGAGACTTGTTTTTACTGTTTTTGGCATATCGAATACACCACGGGGACCTGCCAGGTTCTGCTGTGCAAGTGGGATACTCTCGGTAACTTACCTGGCTCTCTGAGAGGGGCGAAGGAATCGAACCTGGGTTGGCCGCGTGCAAGGCAAACATCCAACCCTCTGTGCTATAGCCCCAGTTCCTTAACATGTTAAAACATAATAAAATTCTATATTTTATAATATTTCTTTAATTCCATAGAACATTATTTTAGTAAAATAAATCTTTTACTCTATTTCAATAAATTGTCATGAAGTGGAATTATAAGTAAGATCTTAAGTGCCTGAATTTATAAGATCAATTTGGTTTGTTAGATAATTCTTTTCTTCAGATTTCAAAATACAAAGAAATCCAGAAATATTAAAGAAAAAGGCAAAGTTCAGGAATAACTTTTCTGTGTGCAAAGGAAAGAAGATAAAAAAATTCCATAAAGATGATTATTATATGTGGGTTTATGTGTTTAATATTGCATTTCCCTAATGATTACTGTTGTTAAGTACTTTTCCACAAAGTATTAGAGATTTTTTGGGTATCTTTGGGAAATGTCACATCAGTTTTTTTTTTTATTTAAAAAATTGGGTTATCTGTAAAACTCTTAGGAGGGAATACATCCAGAAAGCTACTTAATATATATTTTTTAGTAGATACTAAATGCAACTAAAATTAACATAAAATAACCAATGATGCTACCTCATATTAAAACTTCTATGTAACTAAGTGAAAACACAAACTAAAGAGAAAATGTTTATAGATTACTTATGTAATAAATAAATGATTAGGATTGAATATAATAAGGGAACCATATACTTCAACAACAAAACAAAGAATAACCAAATTGAAAATTGAACAAAAGATCCATCTCACTAATTATCAATGAAATACAAATTAAAACTATTATTAAATGTCACCTCATGGCATTAGGTTTGTTTTTTCCAATAAGGTAAAAACAAACCAATACTGATATAGATATTAAAAAAGGGAAATTTTATATACCTGTGATGGAAATATAAACTCATACAATGACTATGAAAAGCAATATGGATTTTCAAAACTAACACATGATCTAGCAATTCTTCTTCTGGTTATCTATCCGTTTGAAATAAAAATCAATCACGATCACGATCACCCTGTTGTTCATCGATTTTCTCAAACAGGCACTAGTAACTTCTCCTTCTTCGTAGCCCTGAGATTTTAAAAGAGCCATTCCAGTGCTCTTTCAGGATTAGGAGAATGTGACCCATTATTCAATAATAAAGACCCAAAGATCAATAGCTCAAAGAAATATCTGTATTCCTATGTTATTGGCAGTATTTTCATAAGTTTACATATGGAAATGAGCTAAGGATCTGTCCTTTTGCCAGTAGATAAACAAATATAGCATATTAACTTTTAGCCTTCTGGCTACTTCATGTTTATCTAAGAAAGAAAGTTAAAAACTTATTTTACAAGATGACATAGATTATTTGGTAAATCACTATTTCAGAAACAATAAATACAGATATGCATTTTAGAATTAGAGAATTATGTTGACACACATTTAAATTTTAACAAAAGCCAAGAAGTGAAGTATTTTCTGGAGAACAAAAATTCATATGCTCACCTATTTGGAATCATTTATCAGTACAATTCTTATAACTGATTCACTTCTATGACAATATAAAAGTACTTTAATTAATAGAATTTAATCAGAAATGCAGCTAGCCATTCAATATTTGTATTACCAATACTTCTTTGTTCACCTGATATTACAAAGGTGCCATTTCAAATACAGTAGAAAATAGATAATTTTATCTTTTTTCATTAAATGATATTAAGACAATCAGCTATTTATATGGGGGTAGGGGTAAGGAAACACCTTCCTTTACTATTTGTTGTGAAGAATAAAAACTAATTTTAGATGTAGTACAAAACTAAATGGAAACTTGAAATAATTTTTGAAGAAAACAGTTGTATATTTTCTTTCATTTTATCACGACCAACACATTCTTAGACTCAAACCATATTAACAACAAGAAGAATGCCTACAAAAAGACTTTATTGAACTAAGAAAATTAAAATAAATAACATTAAAAAAGTTTTATCCAAAAATTGCTAAAGAATAAACTGCTATCTCTTGGCTATTGAACATAATTAATACTAAATATTGTTATCTCATTGGCTATTAAGCATATTAATCACTGTATCACTGTATCACTGTCATCCCATTGTTCATCAATTTGCTCGAACTGGCACCAGTAACATCTCTAATAATCCCAGTCCTGAGATTTTAGCAGGCTCTCCTCACTCGTCCTTCCCAACACTGCCATATTGGAGGCTCTTTCAGGGTAAGGGGAATGAGGCCCATTATTGTTATTGGTTTTGGCATATTGAATATGTCACAGGGAGCTTGCCAAGCTCTACCATTTGGTAGGGATAATCTTGCTATCTTTTCGGGCTCTCCAAAAGGAAAAGCCATATTGCGTTTCAAAAAGGCCTAAAAGACTTTACATGAAGAGTAACTAAAGTCTTCTGCCTATATGGTAGAAAATAATTGAATCCAGAATTGAACCTTCAAGGTGAAGTCAGTTAAGCAATTAAGTCTTCAGAGATTGAAACCCCTATTCTGAGCCACAACCACACAACTAAGCACCTATTCTATGCCTGACTCTGTGAGATAATAAATGTTTGTTTTAAGCCATCAAATCCTATAATTTTTAGCAAAGAATTACTAAGTTTTTCAACCAGAGCGATAGTACAGCAGGTAGGGAGCTTGCCAGAGTGATAGTACAGCAGGTAGGAAGCTTGCATTGTACATGGCCCGGGTTCGATCCCCAGCATCCCATATGGTCCTCCAACACCGACAGAAGTGATTCCTGAATGCAATGCAGTAGCAACTCCTGAGCATCAGTGAGTGTGGCCAAATTTTTTTTAAAAAATTACTGAATTTATAAAAATATATTAATATAAATAAAGTGAATGCCAAGAATTTATCAGAAAGGAATGTCCATTAGCTTTCTCCAAAGAGGTCTGGGTCCCTGGAACAATAAGCATTACCAGAGCAGCACTGACTGAATAGTCTGTGACTGTCACTGTCCTCCCGTTGTTCATCGATTTTCTCAAGTCGGAACAGTCTGTATCTGGTACTATAACTGATGATGCAGGCTGGCTGCAATTATATCCACCCATGTTCCCTTCCCTACGCTGCTACTGCTGCTGCCATAAATTAAGGTCACACACCTTTCAGATATGGTGCTTGCACTTTTAGCTGTAGCTCAGATTGTATTGCTGACAGACTTGGTCCTGGCTCTCAATGGGGTCATCATCCTTTAAGTTGCAGAACTCACACACATGTTAAAGATAATTGTTCTGTTGTTGGTATTAAACATATGTAATGATAATATGTTCAATAGCCAACATGCACTGTAGCACTGTAGCACTGTCCTCCCATTGTTCATTGATTAGTTCAAGTGCGCACCAGTTACAACTCCATTGTGAGACTTATTACTGTTTCTGGCATATCAAATATGCCACGGGGAGCTTGCCAGGTTCTGCCGTGTGGGCACGATACTCTGAGTAGCTTGCACCCCTTAGATTCACAGCAGACCTATCAGAAGAAACCCTCCAAGCCCAAAGGCAAAGGTGGGATATAGTGGAAAAACTCAATGAAATGAAAGCTTCACCCAGAATACTTTACCCGGCTAAACTCTCACTCAAACTCGAAGGAACAGTACACTCTTTTCTGGATAAACAACAGCTCAGGAACTTCATAGACTCAAAACCAAACCTAAAAGAAGGGCTAAAGGGGCTACTGTAAGATAACACAAACCCCTACAAGCACAACAAATCATTACAGAAAGAAGACACAAAACCCTATAACAATCTCTTTCAACATCAATGGTCTAAATTCATCAATTAAGAGACACAGAGTGGCAAAATGGATTCAGAGAGAAAACCCAACATTCGGCTGTCTACAAGAAACATAACTAAACAGTAAGAAAAAAAACACAAACTCAAAGTCAAAGGATGGAAAACAATCCTGCAAGCAAACAAGCCCTACAAAACGCTGGAGTGGCCTTTCTAGTATTGAACAATATAGATTTCAGGTTGAAAAGATTAGAAGGGAGAGTGAAGGCCATTTTTTTATTAATCAAGGGATATATACAGCAGGAAGAAATTACACTTTTAAACATATACCCACCCAATGAGGGACCAGTCAAATAACTACAACATCTGGTAACAGACCTTAATATTAGGAGCAACAGAGTAGTAGTTTGAAGACTTCAACACCGCCTTATCTCCTCTGCATAGATCAAGAAGATTAAAACTCAGCAAGGAAATAATGGCTCTGAAGGAAAAAATAGAAGAAAGAGGGCTAATAGATCTATAGAGGACTTTATACACCCCCCCCAAAGAAAAAATACGCATTCTTTTCCAGTGCACATAGAACATTTTTGAGAATAGACCATGTGCTGTGCCACAAAGCATACCTCAACAGAATCAGGAAGATAGACATTTAATCAACTATCTTTTTAGACCACAATGCACTGAAGATAGAAGTTAATCATGTACAGATGCATAAAACCAAATCAATCACCTGGAAATTAAAGAACTCAATGTGGAACAATGAGTTGATCAGGAAGGAAGTCATGGAAGATATCAAAAGATACTGGAAACAAATGAGAATGAAGACAGAACCTGTGGGATGCAGCTAAAGCAGTGTTAAAGGGAAAATTTATAGCTCTGCAAGCATTTCTCAGGAAAGAAGAAAGGTTCCACATAAATAACTTGACTTCACAATTCAAGATCTTAGAAAAGGACCAAAAAAGGAGCCCAAACCAGGCAGAAGGAAAGAGATCATAAAACTTAGAGCAGAAATCAACAACATGGAAACAAAAAAAAAATCCAAAAGATCAATGAAACCAAGAGCTGGTTCGTTGAGAAAATAAACACGATAGAAAAACCACTAGGAAGACTCACAAAGAAAGATAGAGAGAACCCTAATAAACTGAATCAGAAATGAGAAGGGGGATATCACAACAGAAACCAAAGAAATTCAAAAGATAATCAGAGACTACTTTGATAGTCTGTATGCCTCGAAACAAGAGAACCTAGAAGAAATGGATAAATTCCTGGATTCCTATAATCTCCCAAGTCTGAATCAATAAGATCTAGAATATTTGAATATTCCTATTAATATCAAGGAAATTGAAACTGTAGTCAAAAGTCTTCCCAAAAACAAAAGCCCAGGTTAAGATGGATTCACAAGCAATTTTTTCCAAACATTTAAAGAGAACCTATTGCCAGTTCTTCTCAAGCTTTTACAGGAAATTGAAAAAACAGAAACTCTCTCAAACTGTTTCTATGAGGCTCTTACGTCTCCAATACCAAAAGGAAAAAACGACACCAAAAAAAAAAAAAAAGAAAACTACAGGCCGATATAACTGATGAACACGGATGTGAAGATTCACGCAAAATACTAGCAAATAGGATTCAAGAACTCATCAAAAATATAATACACCACGAACCAGTGGGACTCATCCCGGGGATGCAAGCATGGTTTAACACTTGGAAATCAATCAACATAATCAATCATGTCAAAAAAGATAAAAACCTTATGATCATATCAATAGATGCATAGAAAGCATTTGACAAGATCCAACACCCATTTATGATGAAAACTCTCACCAAAATGGGTACTTTCCTCAGTATAGTTAAAACCATCTACCACAAGCCTATGGCAAAAAATCATCATCAATGGGGAAAAACTAAGAGTCTTCCCTCTAAGTTCAGGGATGAGACAAGGTTGCCCACTCTCTCCACTGCAGTTCAATATAGTACTGGAAGTACTTGCAATAGCGCTTAAGCAAGAAAAATATATTAAGGGCATTCAGGTAGGAAAGGAAGAAATCAAGATCTCATATTCACAATGTTATGATACTATACTTAGAGAACTCTAAAACCTCTACCCTGATACTCCTAGAAACAATAGACTTGTATAGTAAAGTTGCAGGGTATAAAATCAATACCCCAAAGTCCATAGATTTCCGATATGCAAAGAATAAGAGAGAAGAAAGTGACATGAAAAAAATTCCTGTTCATTATTATGCCTCAGAAAATCAAGTACCTAGGAATCAACTTAACTAAGGAAGTAAAAGCATAAGAAAACTACAAAATATTACTTCAGGAAGTAAAAGAGGACATAAGGAAATGGAAAGGTAGCCCCTGCTCATGGATCGGAAGAATTAAAATTGTCAAAATGGCAATACTTCCCAAAACATTGTATAAATTCAATACTAGCCCTATAAGGATACCAATGACATTCTTCAAAGAAATAGAGCAAACACTCCTGAAATTCATGTGGAAAAATAAACCCCCATGAATAGCTAAAGCAATTTTTGGGAAAAAGAAAATGGGAGGAATCAACCTCCCTAACCTCAAACTCTACTACAAAGCAGTAACAATTAAAACACTATGGTACTGGAACAAAGGCAGAGCCACAGAACAACGGAACAGGGTAGAATATAATGACCCCCCTCCTCAAATATATGATCAGCTAATCTTTATTAAGGAAGCAAGAAATGTGAAGTGGAACAAGGAAATCCTCTTTAACAAATTGTAGAAGGCAAAACTGGACAGATACATCCAAAAAATATGCTTAGATCTCTACCTAACACCATGTATAAAAGTAAGTCGAAATGGATTAAAGATCTCAACATGAGACCAGAATCCATAAGGCACATTGAAGACAAGGTTAGCAAAACCCTCCACGACATTGAAGCTAATGGTATCTTCAAAGATGACACATCACTAGCCAAGGAAGTGAAAACAGAGATAGACAAATGGGACTATCTTAAACTAAGAAGCTTCTGCACCTCAAAAGAAACAGTGACCAAAATACAGACACTCTACAGAATGGGAAAGAATATTCACCCAATACCCATACAATAAAGGGTTGATATCAAGGGTATACAAAGCACTGGTTGAACTGCACAAGGAAAAAACATCCAACCCCATGAGAAAATGGGGTGATGAAATGAACAGAATCTTTCTCAAGGAAGAAATCCGAATGACTAATAGGCACATGAGGAAATGCTGTACATCACTAATCATCAGGGAGATGCAAATCAAAACAATAATGAGATATCAGCTCACACCACAGAGACTGGCCCACAATCAAAAGAACAAAAGCAACCGTTGTCGGCATGGATGTTGCAAGAAAGGGACCCTCCTTTACTGCTGGTGGGAATGCCGACTGGTTCAGTCCTTTTGGAAAACAGTATGGACTATTCTCAAAAAATTAGAAATTGAGCTCCCATTTGACCAAGAAATACCATTCCTGGGAATATATCCTGAAAAGGCAAAAAAGTATAATGGAAATGACATTTGCACTTGTATGTTCATTGCTGCACTGTTCACAATAGCAAAATTTGAAAAAAACCCAACCCGAGTGCCTGAGAACAGATGACAGGTTAAAGAAACTTTGCTATATCTACACAATGGAATATTATTCAGCTGTTAGAAAAGATGAAGTCATAAAATTTACATGCAAGTGGTTCTACATGAAAAGTATCATGCTATGTGAAATGAGTCAGAAAAAGAGGGACAGCCATAGAAAGACTGCACTCATCTGGGAAATATGAAGTAACCGAATGGGAGACGAACACCCAAGAATAGTTGAGATAAGAACCAGGAGGTCTGCTCCATTACTTGGAAACAGGTGCTGTGGGAAAAGGCAGCTCAGATAGAGAAGGAAACACCAAGTAAAGGGCGTTTGGAGGATTTGCTCAGGATGTAAGATGCATGCTGAAAGTATACAAAAGATCAACAAGATGGCCACTCAATACCTCTATTGCAAACCACAACACCCTAAAGGAAAGAGAGAGCAAAAGGGAATGCCCTGCCACAGAGGCGGGGTGGGGTGAGGGGGTGATGGGTTGGGGGGTGGGTTGGAGGGATACTGGGATCCGTGGTGGTGGATAATGGGCACTGGTGGAGGGATGGGTACTTGATCATTGTATAACTGAAACCCAAGCACAATAGTTTGTAAGTCTACAACTGTACCTCATGGTGTTTCATTAATAAAAAAAAAAAAGAATGTCTATGTATATCCAATGTGTGCCAAGCATTATGTACTGGAGAAAGTCTCCATTAATTACAAAAGTGTGAACAAAAATACAAAATATATCATCTATGTCAGACTCAATTTTTGAAAAATAAAAAGAAATTTTATTTTTATATTTTACTTATGATATGAATGAGAAACATTTTAACAAATGATCAATTAGGGAAATTTTTCAATAAAATTTTTAGAGAGTATTTCCCTGCAATATTAATAAGTACACTAAAATATTTTCATCCCACAACTAAGAAAAATATAAAATACCATATAATTAAAAAGAAAACCTGAAGGATAAAATATCCATATCAAAGTCACTCTATAAATAAAAATATTTACACATAAAAACGGGTAAGATTAACTGTACATGCTGTCATGGCAAGATGTGTATCTATGTACTATCTGAAATATATGCCCTAAATTCATTCATTTCTGGTGGCAGTAATCACTGTAGGGAATGAATTTAAATATATAAAATTTAAACAAACCATATTGAATTGGTAGATGCAGTGTATCATTATTGTCACTAGAGGGAAATCTGAGAGGGATTTAAGAGAAAGAAAGTTTATTGTTATGGCTGTAACTTGAATAAAGAATCCTGTGTGAATAAATTTTCTTAACAGCATGCTTACTTCAGGGGAAAAATGAAGCATAGAGTGTATGAGGAAAAAGCCATATTGTCAAGCTATATTGAAATAATTGTTTCTCAGCAAGGAACAAGATCTGTCAGATGTCCGTATTTAGATTCAAATACTCTATTACCATATGTTTCAATAAAATGTATATTTTAGAAAATAAAGGAAAATTATGAACAAAATGAGTGTTTTAAGGCACATACTGAATGATAAATAAATATTTTTAAAATCCAGCAAACAGCTAAAGTAACTATTGATTGGATATCAGTTAATATGCATAAAATATGACACCATAGCCAGGGTACATATTATATGGTTCAGATGATAAAATGAAATTCCTTTTCTCCCCTTAGCCTTAGAAATAGGAGACGTATTTTTAAGAAATATAAATTTTAAGATTTTCTCGAGCAGACCCAGTAACGTCTCCATTGTGAGACTTTGCTGTTACTGTGTTTGGCATATCGAATACATCACGGGTAGCTTGCCAGGCTCTGCCGTGTGGGCGAGATACTCTCGGTAGCTTGCCGGGCTCTCCGAGAGGGGTGGAGGAATCGAACTCGAGTTGGTCATGCTGGCTGCATGCAAGACAAACGCCCTACCGCTGTGCTATCGCTCCAGCCCAAATTTTAAGAAGTTTCTTAAATTTATTTACTTGCTGTTTTTGTGTTGGTCATACCTGGTGGTACTTAGGGCTTACTCTTAGCTCTGTGCTCATCTTGGAACACCAGATAAGGTGCTGAGGATTCAACCCACATCAGTCATATGTCCTACCTATTGTACTCTTTCTGTGGCCCCTGAAAACATTTTTAAAAAGTAATTGTGAAATTAATAACTTGAACAGAAAACTTATGGTTAGCAGAAAAGAGCATGCAGGAAAGACAGTGAAAGGCTTAGACTTTTCTCTATAATTTATAAGACATATAAAGACAATTATGACATTCTCTCTATAGACATTTATTCAGGTTGAAGTAGGTATGCAGGTAGATAGGGAAGTTTCCCACCTTCTCTAGCAATGAATTCTTGGGAAGTAATAACACCAATAGCCCGAAGGCTGCAAAAACTAACCCTATGAACACAAAAACTAAGCCCCCATAAGATCCTTACAAGACCCCACAGACCCAGAGAAACCTGGGCACACCTCAGAGAGAAGCTCTAGCAGGAACAGAGGCCAGGAAAGTAATATCAGCTACTCTCAATCTTATCTCATTGACAACCACCCTAGCAACCAAGTCTTACAGGTAGAAATCCCCTATAAAAGCCAACTCCATCAAAAGAGGTCTGTGCATTGACTGCTTAGTGCTCATATGCTGCCCAAGCCTATGTGCTGCCTGGGTCCATGCCAAACATATATGGTGCCAAGCACATGTGTCACCTGCATATCCCCTTTTGAGATATGTACTTTCATAATTTCATATTTATTTTTGGAATGTGTTCTGGAACTGCACCTCCACTCTGGTAAAGCCCATATTCTCTCTTGAGCATGTTCTCTTTGTCTCTGTCTCTCTGTGTACATTTGTCTGTGTCTGTCTCTCTCTGGCTCTCTGTCTTTCTTTCTCTGTCTCTCACTGTCTCTGTCTCTCTATTTCTCTCCCATACACACACTTCCCCTTCTCAGAACCTTCAAATAAAACCCGTTGTTTTGCTTTGTTTTGTTTTTTACTTCACTGCTTCTTTTCTCCTGAAACTCTTTTCTGAGAGAAAGATGAAGGGCTCAAAAGGCTTTGGACTTAACTTTCCTTGCCTGCAAGTAGCTAGGTAGCTAGGCCTAGAGCCAAGTCCCAGCAGTTCTAGATTTCCTAGTCAATCCCTAAGGGGCAGCGTGGATAGAGAGAAAGCAGTATTCCTCTCTGGAAGTTTCTGTCTCTCTCCTCACCACTGTGCAGTAAGTAACCCAGAGACTCTGCAGGCATCAAGGTAAAGCTCAACTTAAGCAACTTTTGAGGATTTGTTAGTCATTCTGAATAGGATTGGCAGAACACTAGATGAAGGACAACAATGTGAGCAAGCCAGGTTCTGAAGAGGATTCAGCACGATCGACCATATACACACGATAACCAAGCTCACTGAGGTTTCTCGGGAGTTCAGGATGCAGCTCTGTCTAACATTCATTGATTTAAAGAAGGCCTTTGATTCTGTTGAGATGGAAGCAGTCATCGAAGCCCTAACCAAACAGGGCGTTCAAACTCAATACATTAGGATCCTCCCTGAGCTGTATTACGGATTCACTCCCAGGACCTGAATATTGTACAAGGAAGTGATCATCCATGTCAAGAGAGGGGTTTGGCAGGGTGATACCATTTCACTGGAACTCTTCAGTTCCACCCTTGAGAATGTCATGTGATGACTGGAATGGGAAGGAATGGGAGTGAAGATAGACGGTCGGCAACTACACTACCTCCGCTTGACTGATGACATCATTCTCATATCACCAAACGTTAGCCAAGTGGCACAAATGCTGGCTGACTTCAACCATGTGTGTGGAAAGGTCGGACTGCAGCTGAATCTAACAAAGACAATGTTTATGAGAAACGGTCTTGTTCCTGACATTCCATTTGCTCTTAATGGAATGAACATCTCTGAATGCAATAGTTATGTGTACCTAGGTCGAGAAGTCAACATTACGAATGACCTGGCACCTGAGTTGCACAGGAGGAAGAGAGTGACTTGGAATGCCTTCAGGAGCATTAAAGAAATAGCTAAGAGGACAAAGAACCTTCGACTCTAAGCACATCTCTTAGATTCCACTGTTCTTCCTGAATTAACATACGCGTCAGAGGTCTAGGCCCTATGAAACCAGGATGAGAATGCTATTCAGGTCTCCCAAAGAGAAATCAAAAGAGCTATGCTTGTAGTATCATGTTTCACTCAAGTGAGAGAAAGAATCTGGAGTTCTGACCTCGTCCACTGTCGAGAATCAGGGACACTGTCTCGTTTGCCAAGGTGTCAAAGATCAGATTGGCTGGACATGTAACGATATTTGGAGACAACCAGTGGACTAGAGCCATTACCGACTGGATTCCACTGGATGTCAAAAGATCGCATTGCCGCCCACCTACAAGATGCTCAGACTTCTTCATCAAGATCCCGAATGATAGGTTTGAGGCTCTTCAGGTTCCTAGATCGAGCAGATACCATTGGGTTACACTAGCATGCAACAGGGACCAATGGAGACTTTACTGGCACCTGCTCAAGCAAATCGATGACTAACGGAATGTTAAGTGATCAAGTGATCAAGTGTTACTCATTTCATTTTGAAGCTTCATGATATTTATCTTTCATGTTCCGGTTACTTCTTTTCACATTATAGCATCCACTAGGTATTGTCTTGATTAATATTTTAAGGTAAGAAATGAGTGTGTAGCTCTGACTGTAAATATTCTAATGTTTAGGGAATATTATATGCTTAAAAATAGTTATGCTAATTCAGAGATGTATAGAATTCTTGTGAGTTCCTTATTTGTTTATTTTTCTGTATCTTTCTCTTTTCTTTTTTCCTCTTTCCCTTCTTATTTTGTCTTTGTTTTTGGCCACTCTGATACTTCTTGGGTATTATTCCTGGTTTATTCCTTGGGGTATCACTTAATCACTTAATCACTTAACTTCCCATTAGTCGTCGATCTGCTCCAGCGGGCACCAGTAATGTCTCCATTTGTCCCTGTCGCGTGCTAGTGTAGCCCAATGGCATCTGTTCGCTCCAGGAACATGAAGGGCCTCAAACCAATCGTTCATGATCTTGACGAAGAAGTCTGACCATCTGGAAGGTGGGCAGTCACGCGGTCTTTTGACATCCCGTGGAATCCAGTCTGTAACAGCTCTAGTCCAGCGGTCGTCTTTAAATCTCATTACGTGACCAGCCCATCTGATTTTCGACATCTTGGCAAATGAGACAGCGTCCCTGATTCTTGATCTTCGACGGATGTCAGAACTCCTGATTCTTTCTCTCATTTGAGTGAAACGTGATATTCCAAGCATAGCTCTTTCTATTCTTCTTTGGGAGACCTGAATAGCGTTCTCATCTTGTTTGCATAGGGCCCAGGTCTCTGAGGCATATGTTAATGCAGAAGAACAGTGGAATCAAAGAGATGTGCCCGGAGCCAGAGTTCTTCTTCCTCTTAGTTATTTCTTCGACGTTCTGAAGGCCTTCCAAGTCTCTCTCTTCCTCCTGCGCAGCTCGGGTGCCAGGTCATTTGTCATGTTGACCTCTCGACCTAGGTACACATAGCTGTTGCATTCGGAGATGGTCGTTCCGTTGAGAGCGAATGGGGCGTCAGGAACAAGGCTGTTTCTCATAAACATTGTCTTCGTAAGATTCAGCTGTAGTCCTACCTTTCCACACTCATGGTCAAAGTCGGCCAGCATTTGTGCTGCTTGGCTGATGTTTGGTGTTATTAAAACAATGTCATCAGCAAAGCGGAGGTGGTGTAGTTGCCGACCATCTATCTTCACTCCCATTCCTTCCCAATCCAGTCGTCGCATGATGTTCTCGAGGGTGGCACTGAAGAGTTTCGGTGAAATGGTATCACCCTGCCGAACCCCTCTCTTGACATCAACGATCACTTCTTTGTAGAATGGTGAGATCCTGGTAGTGAATCCGCAATACAGCTCACGGAGGATCCTGATGTATTGGGCTTGAATGCTCTGATTGGCTAGGGCTTCAGTGATCGCTTCCGTCTCAACAGAATCAAAGGCCTTCTTTAAATCAATGAACGTTAAACAGAGTGGCATCTTGAACTCCCGAGAAACCTCAATGATCTTGGTTATTGTGTGGATATGGTCGATGGTGCTGAATCCTTAATATGGTAACACCTACAAGGGTAATTAGAGGTCGCCCCAAAAGCCTCTATCCCTCTCGGAAAGACTGGCAAGCTACCGAGAGTATTCTGCCCGCACGGAAGAGCCTGGCAAGCTATCCGCTGTGTATTCGATATGCCAAAACCAGTAACTACAACTGGTCTCATTCACCTGACCCTGAAGGCTTCCTTGGGGTATACTCCCAGTTATACTCATATGACTATCTGGTGCCAGGAATCAAATCAAAGCCTTCCCCATGCAATTCTAATACTGACACAGGACCAGTGACCGTAGTTCCCTGTGTTCATTCAATTTCTAGAATTTCCAATTTTTCTAAAATGAAAATATTGAGTTGTAAATTTCTTTCACTTAATCAAGTAATCACTTAACCTCCCATTAGTCGTTGATTTGCTCGAGCGGGCGCCAGTAACGTCTCTATTTGTCCCTGTCGCGTGCTAGTGTAGCCCAATGGCATCTGTTCGCTCCGGGAACATGAAGGGCCTCAAACCAATCGTTCATGATCTTGACGAAGAAGTCTGACCATCTGGAAGGTGGGCAGTCTCGCGGTCTTTTGACATCCTGTGGAATCCAGTCGGTAACAGCTCTAGTCCAGCGGTCGTCTTTAAATCTCATTACGTGACCAGCCCATCTGATTTTCGACATCTTGGCAAATGAGACAGCGTCCCTGATTCTTGATCTTCGACGGATGTCAGAACTCCTGATTCTTTCTCTCATTTGAGTGAAACGTGATATTCCAAGCATAGCTCTTTCTATTCTTCTTTGGGAGACCTGAATAGCGTTCTCATCTTGTTTGCATAGGGCCCAGGTCTCTGAGGCATATGTTAATGCAGAAGAACAGTGGAATCAAAGAGATGTGCCCTGAGCCAGAGTTCTTCTTCCTCTTAGTTATTTCTTCGACGTTCTTGAAGGCGTTCCAAGCCGCTATCTTCCTCCTGCGCAGCTCGGGTGCCAGGTCATTTGTCATGTTGACCTCTCAACCTAGGTACACATAGCTGTTGCATTCGGAGATGGTCGTTCCGTTGAGAGCGAATGGGGCGTCAGGAACAAGGCTGTTTCTCATAAACATTGTCTTCGTAAGATTCAGCTGTAGTCCTACCTTTCCACACTCATGGTCAAAGTCGGCCAGCATTTGTGCCGCTTGGCTGATGTTTGGTGTTATTAAAACAATGTCATCAGCAAAGCGGAGGTGGTGTAGTTGCCGACCATCTATCTTCACTCCCATTCCTTCCCATTCCAGTCGTCGCATGATGTTCTCGAGGGTGGCACTGAAGAGTTTCGGTGAAATGGTATCACCCTGCCGAACCCCTCTCTTGACATCAACGATCACTTCTTTGTAGAATGGTGAGATCCTGGTAGTGAATCCGCAATACAGCTCACGGAGGATCTTGATGTATTGGGCTTGAATGCCCTGATTGGCTAGGGCTTCAATGATCGCTTCCGTCTCAACAGAATCAAAGGCCTTCTTTAAATCAATGAATATTAAATAGAGCGGCATCATGAACTCCCGAGAAACCTCAATGAGTTTGGTTATTGTGTGGATATGGTCGATGGTGCTGAATCCTTTGCGGAACCCGGCTTGCTTGCATGGTTGTCCTTCATCTAGTGTTCTGCCAATCCTATTTAGGATGACTTGAGTGAACAACTTGTAGATGACAGACAATAGGCAGATCGGGCGATAGTTGCCAATGTCATGGATGTCTTCCTTCTTGAATGGTAGTACGGTCCTGCTGGTTTTCCATTGGGACAGAACCTTGCATTCAGACAGGTAGTGTGTGAAGAGCCGAGCCAGTGTATTGATGAGTACTGATGGCAGGTTCTTCAGGTGTTCAGGTCTGACCTTGTCTGGGCCAGGTGTTGTTTGTTTCTTTACTGAGAAATGGCGTGTCGGATTTCAGAAGGGAGAACTTTGGGAAAGACATATCCATCCTGTGGAATTTGGTATGTCGGCAAGTGGACATGGCTATTGAAGAGATTTGAGTAGAAGTCATGGATAATCTTCTCCATTGCTGTTCTGGAGGATGTGATGGATCCATCAGGATGTCGGAGGGCAGTCATCTTGGTCTTGTAGTTGGCGAAGGACAGGCGGGCGTAAGGAATACTTTTCCCAGCTTCTGCCGCATCTACCAGTACTTCTGCTCTTCTCTCTTTGAGGTCTTCCTTGATCTCATCTCTGCACTGCTTTGTGAGCTCAGATGTTAGCTTGCGGTTGCCTGAGGCATGCGCCAAACCACGCTGGCAAATTAGCTCAAGAGTTTTCGAAGATAGGCGATTTTTTTTGGCTATCTCTCTCTTGGCATTCCTCTCACATTCATGGAGGTGCTGAACCTGTCGATCTTATTCCTCGTCAATGTTGTCAACAATGGCATCTTTCCATGTTGCCGCAATAGTGCCAAAGATTTCCCAGTTGGTGGTCGTTCTGGGAGCTCTCTTTTTGAACTTTGCAGCCCTTTCTCCCCGCTCTGTGAAGTAGAATTTTGCACAAAGGAGACGGTGATCTGATCCCGTTCAAAATTTTGGGACAACAGCGACATCGGTCAGGCAAAACCGTCGATTGAATATGATGTAGTCTATTTCGTTGTGGAATCATCCACCGGAAGACTCCCATGTCCAACGTTTAGATTCTGCCTTCTGAACTGTGAGTTACCATGGATGGTCTTGGTCGACATGATGAACTCAGACAGTCTCTCACCCTGTTCGTTCCATTCTAGGTCATGGGTCCCGATGTGAAGTTCTTTAGCTGATCTTCTCGGTCCTATCTTGGCATTAAAATCACCCACGATGATCTTGTAGAAGGTGTGGTCTTCTTTATAGAACTTCTCCAGCTCCATGTAGAACTTCTCGATTTCTCTTTCATCATAATGAGATGTTGGTGTGTAGACAACTAAGATAGAGACTGCAGGCAGTGAGCCACATCTATTCAAATGTAAACGTCCGATTCTGGTTGTTAGGCATTCGAATGAATCAATGCTCTTGGCCAAGTTTGTGTTGACAAGGACACCGACGCCTCCAACACCTCTTTTATCCCATGTTCCGAGGAACAATTCTTCTCCAGTGTCGAAAATGGCATGGTGAGATTCGTGCCTTCTTGTCTCGGTCAGACCAATGATGTCGTACTTGATCATTCGTGCTTGTACCATCAGGTCCTCAATGGATGTATCTGATACTAGCGTACGTGCATTGAAAGTACAGATGATCATTTTTGTCTTCCTTCGTTGTGGCAGCCTACGTCGGCCTTGAGATTTTGTCGGCCTCTCCTTTCTCATCCTTCTCAGTGCTGCCATGTTGGTGAAGCCTTCAGGGTCAGGTGAATGAGAACAGTTGTAGTTACTGGTTTTGGCATATTGAATACACAACGAATAGCTTGCCAGGCTCTTCCGTAAGGGCAGAATACTCTCAGTAGCTTGCCAGTCTTTCCGAGAGGGATAGAGGCTTTTGGGGCGACCTCTAATCACCCTTGTAGGTGTTACCATATTTGAACCCTATCAAATATGGTATGACAATTCCGGAAGATGGGTATTTAGTGTCTTATGATGTGGCAGCCGCGCGGGTCTGGAAAGTGTCCTAGAGTGTGGCAACGGCTGGGTAGTGGAGGTAGTGTCCTTCTTTAGATTCACAATTTATAATAAAAAGAATTATTGAAAAGCAGAAGGGAAAGGAAAAGAAACTTCTCACTCTTTGTATAGGGCTAAGTGAAATACGCCTCTCTGTAGGATTTTTATAGGAAAACTGGGTCTTTGAGTTACTTTTCAAGTGACAAGGATATTCATAGTAAATGCAAGTTATACCGGGTAGTCTAGGTAACTTCAGCTTTTTGGATTAGTTTTTTGCTAGTAGGACATTTGGGTTATCTGTTTGACCTTTGGCCTTGGGTGTTATCCATCTCCTTGCACCTAAAGTCTGGAACAGAATATAAGATCTTGGGGAATTATTAACTTCTCTTATATCAGAAAGAACCAAGGAATTTTCGGGATTGCTAAAAAAGGAGCCTAGGAGACAATCATAAATGAGATTGCTCCCAGCAACTGCAAAGAGAAGCTGAGGTTATCTCTTCCAGAACTCTGCCACTAAGCCATATCCTCTGCTTCATAACTTTGTCTTTTCTATATTTCCCATATCAGTGAAATATCATTCAATTTATTAATTTCTACAATTTTGAAATTGAAATATGGGAATTAACGAAAGCTATCTGAGCAGTCTATAAATCTTGTGGATTTTATCTTCCTAAACCTATGAAGTCAACTTCTCTCTAAGTAAACCACCCTCATATCTACCTGAATTGATCTGGCAGCAGCAATAAACTACTCACATTTCTTTTTACTAAATTAGCATTTCTTTCCCTCAATACAACCAGCCTGATACTTCAGTTGCAAGTAGAGAGGTAGGGAGTCTTTGATATAGTATTTTGAGGAGTAAGAAGAAATTGCCTAGCTCTGAAGTAGCTGAAAGAAAGCCATAAGACTATCTTTGAGATGCAAAACCTGATCTATTTAGAAATAAAGAAATTGAGGTAGCACCCTGAGGCAGAAATGGGAGAAAGCCTCAGGCAGAGAAAGTAGAAGCCCTCAGGAAAGGAGCTACAGAAGAACCTAAAGGTGGTGAGGAGGTTATGAAAGGTCCATCTGCAGTACAAGGCAGCCCTCAAGCAGGAAAGGTTCCTCACAACCTGATTGTGGGGGTGGGGTGCGGATGGGGGGGTACATGACTCAGACAATGGACTCAGGCTAGAGTGAGGAGTTGCTCATTGCAGGAAAGTGAGTTCTAACCTTTGCACAGGTATTTCAGGTTCATTGCCTGGGGTGGGGAGGGAGAGAGAGAGAGAGAGAGAGAGAGAGAGAGAGAGGGAGAGGGAGGGGAGGAGGGAGAGAGAGGGGGAAGAGAGAGGGAGAGGGAGAGAGGAAGAGAGAGAGAGAGAGGGAGAGGGAGAGAGGAAGAGAGAGAGAGAGAGAGAGAGAGAGAGAGAGAGAGAGAGAGAGAGAGAGAGAGAACACAGATCTGAAAAAGCAAACAAGCAAGCAAGCAAACCTGGAAATTCTCTGAAATTTAAACCCATCTCCTTATAATTATCAGACTCTAAACAAGATTCTGCCTATATCCAAACCTGAATTTATTTTACACTCATCTGCTTTAATTTTTCTATAGCTTTATTGTATACTCTTTCCTCATCATAATCCTTCATCTAATGCTCTTCCATCTTTTCTGTTAAAGCTTGTCATTCATTCATTTCTCAAACTTACCACTAATTTCTATAGGAACTATCTCTGACTACCTTGAAAAAAGCAAATAGATTTTTTCAGGTCTTGTGAGTTCTATATTTCTTCTTCCTTACATTGAGGACAAATGAATTTTGGATCCTTATTTGGATCTGTGCTTGACCATCAGATGAATGGTTTTGTTTGTTCTATTCACAGCAAGTTAGTAACCACTGGACTAATGAATGAAATCATAACTGTGTTAATATAGGAATCATCAATTAAAATAAACATCAGTTGGAGGCTTCAGACTCAATAGAAAAAAAGATGTAAATTCAAACAAGTTAAAAAATATAGGAAAGAACTCCCGGTGGATTAAAATTCTGAATATTCATTGCAAAGATCTGACAGAGATTAAATAGAAATTAATTGCAAATCTTAGCACTTGAAACATCAGTAATTTCTCCTACTCATATTTTCATTGTAAATCTGATAGCCTTTTGTTGCACAGCACTTTCTATTTGAGACCTAAGCAGACAAAGAAGCCACTGTTTAGGATATTTCTTAGTACTGTGGCCAAACAAATGGGATGGAAGCAAACCAACTTTCCAAGTGAGATGAAGTACTTTCTTCATTCTTCACTGAGCAGAGAAAGTCACGTGAAAAAGACGGAAGGGTACTGAAATGTTAACATGAGTCAAGAGTATGAAGACCCAGAGATATATTTGATAAAAGAAGGGAAATATTTAATTGAAAGAACCTTAGTTTGAGAGAGAGTAATTTCAGGGTTACTATCCTTTTAAGACCTAGAAAAGAAAAAATTCAGACTTATTAGCTGACCATATGAATAAAGTTCTTAAAATAGGAGAAATATAAATATGATGGGTCATAAAGTAACTACTGGATGAAGCTTATAAGTATGCTATATTAATATGACAAACCATGAAAATTCTAATTATTATCTTAATTGCAGTAATTATTGGAGACACTTGAATTTTTTTCTTTTATTAACAGACATTTTTGAGTACATAATTATTTTCAGATGATGATGGGAAGATATACATGCTAAGTAGCACAATAAATGCATGATATAGATAGTGCTGTTAATGAAAAATTTAAACAAAATGAAAGTTAGGAGATAGGGTAATGCCAGTAACAAATGCTAAACACAACAGTACTTCTAATGGAACAGTAACTGGGAATAAGGTTAAGGAGGTGGGAAAAGAATTAACCTTGTGTGTATTTGCTGATAACTTATAGGATGAGGAACCAGTGCAAATATTCTACAGTAAAGCTTAACTTGAATGGGAAATGGGAAGCCAAGAGAAATGAATGGCTAAGACACAAAGGGAAAGGTTTTGCTACTGATGATCAACAGGCATATGAAAAAGTATTTATCAACACTGTTTAAAAGGAAGGGTGGAGCGAAAGCACAGTGGGTAGAGCGTTTGCCTTGCACGCAGCCAACCTGGTTGGCCCAGGTTCGATTCCTCCGTCCCTCTCAGAGAGCCCGGCAAGCTACTGAGAGTATCTCACCCTTGCAGCAAAGCCAGCAAGCTATCTGCCAAACACAGTAACAACAAGTCTCACAATGGAGACGTTACTGGGTCTGCTCGAGCAAATTGATGAACAATGGGAGTACAGTGCTACAGTTTAAAAGGAAAATGTAAATCAAAACAATGAGACCAGTGAAGATAGCCTATTTCAAAGAGACTGGAAATAACAGGTGTTGGCAGAGATCCATAAATAAAGAATTTCCATTTACTTTTGAGAATGAACTGGTTTAGTCTCTGGGGAAAATAGTATGGAGATGTTTTTAGGGAAAAAAAATATCAAAAAAATATAGTAATTCCACAGTTTGATAATTATCTTAAGACCCACACGAATCTAAATTGAGAAGATTTATGCATTCCTATGGTTATTGTCGACTATATTCAATAATAAGATAGACAAATAATTCAATTGTCCAACAACAGTTGAGTGGATAATAATGTTAAGGTATGCATAACACAGAATGGAAATGTACTGAACTCTACAAAAAAAAAATAAAAACTTTCATCTTGAAATAACATGGATGGAACTACAAAGCTCCATGCTAAATGAAAGTCAGAAGGAAGAAGATAAATAATGATTGTGTGCTTATATCTGGTGATAAACAAAATAGGATAGACAATGCCCCATGAGAATAAACTCAGACTCTAAAATCATAACTACATAATTAAAACTTTTCATTGAGGCATGAATGAGCATGGGACTGGGTGGAAGATTGGATGCAATGGACAGTGGTATGGATATATTGCAACTTTAGTGGTATAAGCACTGTGATAGTATGTAACCCCTAAAATAGAAATATTTATTATTTAGAAAGCCATTGATTTTTTAAATCAAGAAAATATATGTATTTTGTAAATCAAGAATAAGAAAAAAATGTGAGAGAAGAAAGGGTTGAAAGAGGTGAATAGTTTATAAGTTATTTTACTCCTTTGAATATATATATATATATATATATATATATATATATATATATATATATTTGCTTTTTGGGCCACACCTGGTGATGCACAGGGGATACTCCTTGCTCTCCACTCAGGCATTATTCCTGATGGTGCTCGTGGGACCATATGGGATGCTGAGAATCAAACCTGGGTTGGCCGTGTGCAAGGCAAATGCCCTCCTCGTTGTGCTATTGCTCTAGCTCCTGAATTTTTTTCTTTTTAAATAAAAACTATTATAGTGTAGGTCATATTTACAATAGTATTATTATTTACTGTATTTATGCATGTAGTTACTACAGCTCACCTTTACCAGAGTGTCCTTATATCTCCTCTATTTTATCTCTTCAATTCTCCCTTTGTTTGGTAGTTTCAGTTTTGTAGTTCCGGGTCATGCAGATAATTTGAAAAGGAAAATTTAATCCCTAAATGGAGATATTTTTGGTTCTAAGACCCATAGGACTTCTACCTAAACTAATTATAATTGCAATTTCCATATTAAGAATATTTTGGGGGGTCGGAGGGAGAGAGGGTCGTAGTACTCTCTGTACTTAGGGGGCTCAGGGGGCCATATGTGGTGCTAGGGATCAAGTCCAGGTCAATTATACGCAGATAAATGCCTTATCTGCTGACTTATTTTTATGACACTATTATGTGAGGACTTAAACAGGCAACTCTGGATTTTCTGGGCTGAACTAATGAGGTCGTGTTCCTTTTCTTTTTTTCTGATAATCCTGTCCCACCCTCTTTCTAACCCTAAAATACTTACATTTTGTATGTTTTTGTGGAACTTTCCTTCTTGCTAGATGGGATGTGATTCAATTCATGAATAACTAATAAAGCAAATAGTATCACTAATTAGGTGGGGAAGTGGTCCAAAGTGGTGTTCAGGAACCTGGGAGCCCCTCTCAGAAATTCTTGGCCAACTAGGCTGACAATTCAGTGTGTGAGCACAAGAATACAGTGATGCTCAGACCCCATAGTGCCAAAGTTCTCCTAAGGTGCTCAGGAACATCCCGGACTTTCTCTGAAAAGTCTTTGGAACATGTGGTGCTGGGAAGCTAATGGGGGTTGCCATATGCAAAGCATTCCAATTCTCCTCCTGTAGAAGAATAAATAAAATCATTTCACATTTTATTTGGGTTTATTTTTGAGGCAAATTCTGTAGACTGATGGGGGTGGAGTGATAGTACAGGGGATAGGGTATTTGTCTTGTGCATGGCCAACGCGGGTTCAATCCCTGGCATCCCATATGGCCACCTGAGCATCACCAGAAGTAATTCCTGAGTGCAGAGGCAGGAGTAACCCCTGAGCATCGTGGGGTATGACCCCCCAAAAAATTCTGTAGACAGAGTCTACTGTTTCTTAGAAAATATCAAAATGTTACTAAATACACGGGGTTTTTTTGATAATATTAGTAGGGGAATGGATGAATAGGTAGGACAAGATCAAAAGCACGACCACTGTATAACTGAAACCCAAGCACAAAAATTTGTAAGTGTATAACTGTACCTCGTGGTGTTTCACTAATCAAAATAAAATAAAATAAAGTAATATATAAAAAAAAAGAAAAGAAAAGCAATACATTCAAAAGTGACAAAATTGGATCATCTGGTGTGGAAGTTCACAAATGTGGCATAGGTGGTGCTTTACCTGCATGATTCAGGCCCTGCTGGATTCAGACACCAGAAGATAATCATCTCAGCATTCTTTTCCCTGTTTTAATGGCTAGCAATCTTGGAACATAACAAAAAAAGTTCACTATCCACGATTGTTAAAAGGGTATAAAAAAGAAATGCTCTACTTATACCTTTCTCTGGAATCTTTCTTAAGGGCACCCCTCTCACACTTTGGAAACTTCCCCACTTGATTTAACTACTTGATCTCCAATCTCTTGCTTTAAATCTTGATTGCTTGAGGATAAGAACCTGAGTGCCTGTCCACTATAGCAATATTATTTAATTATAAACAAATCTTCGAACAATGAGACAGCTACATTTGCTTGTCTTGAAGGGTTAAACGAGACACCATTTAGATTTAATTGCTGTGTTCCTTGCTTCCAGAATTGTGAAATGCTTCTTTTGATTCTGTCTCCCAGAGTTGCAATTCTTACATTGTTGGACATAACAGGGGGTCTGCAAGCTGGTGTTAGAACATATGTCTAAATCTCTGTTGGAAAAAATTCAATTAGCATAATAAAAGCAAAACAAATATTTAAATTGAGCCTAAGTAAGCAGAGTTAATTTTGATCACAAAGTTTAAAATTAAATTAGAAAGAATTAATGGATTTACTTTTGGTCTGATTAGTATGAAAAACTACTTGCATATTGACACTTATCTAAATTCATCTATATTAGCAGTAGTAAATAGAGTAACTTTCTCTTTTTCCTTATTTTGCTTTGTGGACAACTTAAAAGGCTAGTTATATTAGCATTATTGTGTTTATTAGGGTGGCATTGAGGTAGAGGGGATTATGCTATTCTGCCTAAACTTAAGAAAATAATTTTCTGTTCACTTTTCTGAACTTCTAACTTTTATTTAAACAGACTTCACATTGCTAAATAAATAATTTCAAACAATAAATAATAAGCCCAATATGGAATCTGTCACACAGCACCCTACTGAGATAATATGTAATATAATTATAGTTTAAAACTTTGAAGTTATCTTTTGATTTTGGCTTAAAGCCTGCTTTTGTTTTTTCTTTTGTTTTTCTTTTCCTAAGTAGATAATAAGTTGATTAAATTTTTGAATTTTTTAATATACAATATATCAACTTGAATATTCTCCACAAGATTAACTATTCACTTTACTGTTTTTTGTTATCTTGCTATATTTTATGCATATTTATCTACAACAGGTCATCCAATATAGTGCATTATTTCTTCTATTTATAACCATCATATAATTTTACAGTTTACTCATCTATAAAACAATAACTATACTACTTCCATGCAAAAGAATCTCATTGAAAGCTGCAATCAATACTTACAGTATTTGACAGAGTAGTGGAAACATTTTACTAGAATTTAATCTTTTGGTAGATAGGTTGAGAGATAAAATTAATATTTTAAATACATCCTATTATATACATTGATTTTTTCCACGTCTATGTTTGCATTCAGATTCCTTTGCTATTCTTCATTGATGAATACACTTCATTTTACTTTAAAACTAATCTTGTCTCCTCTCCTCCTCTTTCCTCTCTCCCCTTCCCTTCCCCTCTTTTCTCTTTCCCACCTCTCTCCTTCACTCCCCCTCACCTCCACCCTTCCAATCTCCTCCTTCCCTCTCCTGTTTATTTCACAGACTCTATAGATGAAAAATCAAGTGAAATGATAATATTTAGATATGAAGCGTTTTTTCAATTTTATTCTCTAAATAAACTCATGCAACTCTACACAACTAGTGTCTTAATCAACTTTATACCTTTTATACTGCCATTTTAGGCAATATCTCCCTTAAAGAATTTTCTGCTAAAGAACATGGAGATAAGATTTTGATCATTAAATTAATCAAACTAATAAGTATATTGGTAGAGTTTTCTTTAGACAAATCAAGGGGGATATTGGGAAATGTTTTGCAATATTTATACTTCAGAACTATGAGTCAGAGGCATTCCCAAGCCTATAATTAATCTCAACAGTCCTTTGAAATAGATTTTTTAATTTGTCTCTTCTGCCCAGTGAACAGTGTCACTGAAACATAGTAACTGAATCAGTAACAGACTCTTAAGAATTCAGAAGATCAATGAAGACCTACTGTTGTCACTACTATAAGTATATAGCAATATTCACCCATATAATTTTTTAAATTATCAAGAAAATACAGGTTGAGTCTCAGAAATTGAACATTTTGCATTTACTGTAACTTTCAATTGAAGTGTCATGTTTCATTCAATGACATTAATCAAAATGAAATTCACAAAGTAATTCTTTAGTAGAAAGAGTAGATATTATTTTAAATTCATCCAAAGCATGCACATAATTTTATGAAATGTACTGTATTTAGAATCAGATATGACTCCGAAATGAATTCAATGACTAAGATACACTGCATCACGATTACTGCAAATTATATTTATATGGAAAGGATTGTTTAATATAGTTTCGTTATACTTGAAGTATATAGTAAAATGGGCTGGAGCGATAGCACAGCGGGTAGGGCGTTCGCCTTACAAGCGGCCAACATGGCCGACCCGAGTTCGATTCCTCCGCCCCTCTCGGAGAGCCCGGCAAGCTACCGAGAGTATTCGATATGCCAGACACAGTAACAACAAAGTCTCCAATGGAGACGTTACTGGGCCCGCTCGAGCAAATCGACGATCAACGGGAGGGCCTTTATATAGTAAAATATTTTAGAGTTAGTAATTAAAGCAACAACTTTCCTCACAGCTAAACTCACTCTATCTTATTTAAATTCATTATTATTTTAGTGACATATTTTATAAGTAATTTAGAAATACTCCAATTATCTGTTAGATAATTTTAGGTGCTTTTTCTTTGTTCAGACTATTGCACTTCAGTGTAGATAAGAAATAAGAAGAAAGATCTTAACGTGAATTTTACAAGTACAGAAATCCACGGTTCACAGCATGTATCTGACTTAAAGCAAGTTCACAGCACAGCATGAGGAAAATTAGAAGCTAGAGCCTCTGTAATACCAGTAGAATATAAAAAAGAATGAAACTGAATTAAACTTAGTTGACAAATCACAAATCAGCCTGAAGTGAAATTATACCCTACATATATATTCCAAAAGAAATGCATATAGATGTATATAATTTTATTATATACATATAGTTGATTTATGTGCTTCATGATTTTACTAGAATGAAACTGCTTAAATTTTGCACTTATTTAATAAATTTATTAATGCGAGCTATACTCAGTTAAGAGATATATCTTAAGTCCAAAAAGATAGCTCAACAGATTAAAGTTTTGCATGCAGAAGACTGAGGTTTGATTCTGACACCCAAAGGATCTTTGAACACTGAGTCCAGAGATAGGAGTACTCCTTGAGCAGCACAGGGTATTTTCCCCAAACTAAACAAAAATAAAAGATATGCCTTAAAATTCAACAATTTATAGAATAAAATTTTCTCAGGGAGGTGTATGTCCAAATATGGTAGTTCATGTCTTGGAAGTAATTCACTTTTCTCTTTGGTTCCACCATCCCCTGGATTTTCTCATAGTAAAATTTTGATGAGAAGGAGGAAAATTACTTTGAAAAAGCTATGTAGCAAATTTTTATAGGTTAAATTTGGAAATGAAAACTCATCTTACTGCTGACATCCCATTAGAGAGAACTTTGTCATATGGCAATATGTAATTGGAAACATGGTAAAAGTACATTATCTCCCCCCAAACAGGAGATTTCAGTAAGGCTCATTTAAACAGAATTATATAGATCAGCTTAAATTAAGAAATAATTCGCAATAATTTGACTCACATACCAATATTTTCCTTTCTCTATATATTCATTTACTCATTCAATTAATAAGAACAATGAGTAATACAAACATGGTCTTCTTTTAATAGTGCTTTAATCTAACTTAATAACCAAAGGACATGAAAATCTACTTTCCCCCTGAATGACATTTTTAAATTCCACTGAGTTGATGGTGTCTAAGTTAAATTTAAGGATATCTTGGACTCTTCCATTGACATTTTCAACAAGAATGAGAAGAAATGACAGAGAATTGGTGAACTCAATATTAAAATCACATTTTAAATAAGTATGCTACAGTACAGTATATACTTATATATATTATCATTAGAATCTTAGTAACATTTTCTATGTTTTCCAAAGCACAGATTGCTCAAAGAGCTGAAGTGTATGTTAGACATGCAGGAGGTCTGAGTTCATTTCCCAAATCCACATGAAGCCATGCACACTGTTGTGAGTGACCCCAGAACTGTAATGGGAGAATGCCCTGAGCACTGCCAGGTGTGCCCCAACAAAAGTTCCTATGTATTTTATATCAATGATCTCATTGGAGACAATAAAAAAACAAGAAAAGCACAATCTTTAGAAAATTTAACAAAGTGATTTGAAAGCTCTAGGGGCCTGGAGTTTGTAGAATGATGAAGGTGCATGCATCAGACAGATTGGCTTTACAGCACCACATAACAATAGATATAGCCTTGGCGGCCCCCAAATAATAACAGTTGGGGCCCTGGAGGCATCGGTATTTCCTAGGGTATCCTGAGTCTCCTCAGCAACATAGGCTCTGAGCATCCCAGCATACTTTGGCCTTTGCACAGACTTGGTTGGCAGAAAATCACCAGTGCCCATGGTCCCATTCTAAGCATTACTAGAGAGCTAGCTTTCTCCAATTTGAAAGATAGAGATAAAAATAAGATTCTTGACTAAGACTCTTGAGTTAAAATTGAAATGTAAATTCACTTATTTTTTAAAAATTATTTGTGGGGCCAGAATGATGGTACAGTGTATAGGGTGTGCTTGCCCTGCACTTGGCTGGCCTAGGTTCAATCCTCTGCATCACATGTGGTCCTCTAAGCACTGCCAGGAGTAATTCCTGAATGTAGAGCCAGTGAGAACTCATGGGTTTCACTGGGGGTGACTCCAAAACAAACTCACTATTGATGGTGTTCTTTAAGTCTATTAGCAGTAAAAGATATTGATAGTGACTGTTTGTTTTGGGGCCACAAGTAGTGACACTCATGAGTTATTCCAGGCTCTGCACTCCTGTACTCATGGAGAGTATTATGCTGAGTATTTTAGAGGCAGAGAAACAGACATAGAATCACTGGATTGATTTA
This sequence comes from Sorex fumeus, assembly GCF_029834395.1. NCBI lineage: Eukaryota > Metazoa > Chordata > Mammalia > Eulipotyphla > Soricidae > Sorex > Sorex fumeus. Next base: position 66,701,982 of record NW_026606059.1, read on the forward strand.
TGGAATATATATATATGTATATCTTATATATATGTATGTATATAATATATATATATATAATGAGACTAATACTCAAGGACAGTGGAAACAAGAGTCAGGAGGACTGGTCCACAGCTGGAAGCTTCATACAAATGGTGGTGAGGGGAGGACAGCTAAGATAGAAGAGGGATCACTATGCCAAAGATAGTCAGAAATAATGAGTATGGACAAGCACTGAGTTCTGAAAGTATGCAAAGTGACAAACATGACAATCTTTCAGTACTTGTATTGTAAACCATAATGCCAAAAGGAAAGAAAGAGAGAGAGAGCAAGAAAGAAAGAAAGAAGAAAAGTGCCTGCAGGTAGGGACTGGGAAGGAACAGGGACATTGTTGAGAAATGTACACTGGTGAAGGGAGTGATGTTGACTGAAATCCAATCATGAACACTTTTGTAACTGTGTATCTCACTGTGATTCAATAAAAATGTGAATTCAAACAAAAGCCCAAACTATATTTTATATATATATAGTATACAAATATATAATAGTGACTGTTTTGTTGCAAATGACATGATTTCATATATATTATATATAAATGACATGATTTCATACATATAATATATAATTATGAAATAATGTCATTTTCAAAAACCTGGATGTATTAAAGAGGTATTTTTCCTAGTAAAGTGGTCAGACAGAAAGTATCACTAAACAATTTAACAGAAATTTAAAAAAAGCAAGCAAAACTTTACAACTGTAAAACCAAAATAGTTGTTACCAGAAATAAAGAAGGGGTAATCTATCGGTAAATGGAATTAGTAGATAGTGAATAAACTTGAACTTCCAATGGTGAGCTTCATCTAGTATATGCACACGATTTATGGAAATTCAGACTGGACACTTCGATATTGTTGTAAGGAAATGCTTCTTCATTTAAAAATAGTTAATGATATAAAACACATAGATTAAAGCTTTAGACATGTACATTCATTTTGGGCTTGAATTGCCAATTCTGGCAAGAAACAGAGTGCTAGCAGTGCTATTGTATGGGTTTGTAAAAAAGAGGGAAAAAAATGAACTTTAGAAAGAAACATAATGAAAACTACAGAATTTTACCCTTATACTAAGAGTCAAGCAGTCAACCACCAACCACCCACCAGCAAACTTCTGTTTTCAAGTTTTCAAATCATCTCAACTGTCTACTTCCCCCCTTGTGCTCTGAAAGGTAAGAGTGCATGTTCCCTCGCACCTTACAGAAGAAAACTAACTTGGCAAAGGAATGTCATTCCTAGTTTGAAATGATTTGTATAAACAGCTTCTAAGTTCAAAATGTATCATACAATTAAAGTTAATCTGTCCCATATGAGATAAGATAACACAAATTAAAAACAGACAGAGAAAACAAATAACAGAGACAGATGTACAGAACCTCAGATAGTGTCATTATCAAAGACAGATGGCAAAATTCTTGCTTAAAATGTTCAAAGATAAAACTCAGAATTTAAATTTTTGAGTGAGAACAGGAAAGAATTAACGAGCAGATGAGAAAATGAATGTAGCAGAAACAGAATTTTAGAACAACAGAAAAAATTATGGCCATCATGTTATATTATTTCAAAAGATGTGTTTAACTGCAACTCGTCACCAATAAAGAGAATATTAAGAAGTTGATTAAGTCAAATATTCCAAAGGAAGTCTGAAGTTGTGAAATAATTGAAACAAAATAATGAAAAAATATAGGGAGGAGAAAATGAGAAAATCTGTGGTAGGTCATTACATTTTTTTAGTTAATTATTTAGTTTGCTGGTCTCTTGGATTGGATTATGACCCCATTAGCTGTAGGGCTGGGTTTGTACAATAGAATGTGCTCAAAATGAGCTTTTCTGAGAAGCCTTAATATCCAAGACAGGCTTTTGTCTTTTCTCTTTTGCTTTTCACATTAGAAAAACTTTCTTCAGATATGATTTGCTTTGCTAATAAGGCTAGAAGAATGAAGATAGGGAGTAGAGATTTTGCTAGGGATAACTAATATTAGGATTTTTTTAAAGCCACATTTTTTAAATGTAGCACATTTTGGAACATTTAAACCACACTATTGCCCATGAAAAGTTAATAAAAATGGTCAATGAGGGCTGGAGAGGTAATGCAGTGAGTAAGTCACTCTTTGACCCAGGTTCAATTGCTGGAAACACGTATGGTCCCCTGAGCCCACCAAAAGTAATCCCTGACTACAGACCACGCACGACCAGGTATAGACCCCAAACAGAAAAAGAAGCAAACTTGCAAAAGAAAAATGGTATGAGTTTGAACTGAGATTTGCAGTGGTTGTAGAACAGAAAGAGAGTATGGCAAATCAATGTTTTAAGAGAAGCTCATAACTATACTAAAATAGAAATAATATTTCAATTGAATCATAGTGCTATTATTAAACAATGTTCCCTAATTCCTTTAAAATGTATCATATGTCAACACAACCTTGATCTTACAGATATTTTCTCTATTCACATTTAAATTGAATCTATTATCTCCTAATATGTTGTCTCTCTGTCTCTCTCTCTCTCCCTGTCTCTGTCTCTTTTTATTTTGGCATTTTGGGTCACACCCAGCGATGCTCAAGGGTTTGTCCTGGCTCTGAACTCAGGAATTACTTCTGGCAGTTCTTGGAGAACCATATGGGATACTGAGGACAAACATGCCTGGGTTGGCGGCTTACAGAGGAAACACCCCACTCACTGTATTATCACTCTGTCCCCTCTCTCTTTTCTTTATGGCTTTGTGATATACTTGGTGGTGCGCAGGGACTATAATAGATTCTGCTTTTGTGGTGCTCATGTTCGCTCTTAGTTGAGCTCAGGACACTGTGTGATGCTGTAGTGATAACCCTAGTATCCTAGGGTTATGTGAAGTTCCTCAGATGCACTTCAGCCTTTGCAATTATTTCCTCTGCTATTTCATAAGTTTTAAAGATTGTTTTTCTGTATGATCGATCTCCTTTCCCTTTTTGGGGGACTACATCTTATTGAACCATATTGTATACATAATTATCTGATGTTTTGAAAATAATTTCAGCCTATTTTAGATATGTAAATATATTTTTCTCCATATCAATATATGCAACATGGCATAGATACATGTAATGTAAATACAGTTATCCATCTGGATTCTTTATCTTTAAATTTGAGGGATATATGAATAACTGTAGGTTGTGAACCAACTAATTTTAATTGTCTAATAGCCAGCACATGATACTTTTTTTTCTCAAACTTTACAAATCATCTGGTTCTGTTTGAGGTGATTTTATTGTGAGACATGAACGCCTACTTCAAATAGTATTTGCTCTTCTTTATTAATGACTTTCTATTTTATTCTTCTGCAAGAGTGTATTTCACTTCTTCTGACACTGTAATATATTCATATGTTAGCAGTGAGTCTTTTGCTATGAAAAACATAAATCACCAAAGGAGGCATGCATAAACAAAGGGCTACAGGCCATAACATTGTCACTCTCCTCCTCTGTCTCAATTAAGAGAGAATGTTTGTCTTCCCCTTATACTTTATAAGCACTGACAGACGACTCACGCTGCAGAATAACCTTCTTGATTATAACAACAACGTCCATATGCTTTTCAAAATTGTTTTCTTTGAATTGTCAATGCTAGCATTACTTATAACTGATAATATATAAACTCTTTTTAATATCTTTTTATTTTGCTTCCTTACAATTTTCCTTGTTTCTTTCCTACCATTCAGGGAATATTTGGATTGAGAAAAAAGTAGGCACTGTTTTCTTTTATGACATTTTTCAGTAACCTATTTTTTCTTGTAGCTCTTTTGGGGTGATATCCAGCTGGTGGGTATTCGTGCCAGTGAACTGGGGGCCACTCAATGCTGGTGCTCAAATGAGACCTCCTAAATGCAAAGCATGTGCTCATCTCTTTGAGCTATATCTCTGAACCTGCAATCTGAAATTTACGAAAAATACATAAAAATGAAACACAGAAAACTGGTGGTATTAAACAAAAAATAGCACAGGAAAAAATATTGTTAAATAATGAAACGCTTGTAAATTGTATCTAAAGATTCAGATTCAAAGACAACCTGTAACAACAACAAACTTTCCCGATGTAAAATAGTATTCTGTAAATATTTATATATGTAAATTATTTCTAATAGTTTCCAAAATGTACTTAGCTTATGTTTATATATGTGTATATATATGTATATATATTTCATAGGACATATTAGTTTATTGAATAAATTAAAACATTAATTTTGGCTTGTACCTAGCTGTGCTCAGGGCACATTCCTGGTTTTTTTTCTTAGTGCTCATTCCTGGAAGGACTCAGGAACCATGTATGGTATCAGGAATTGAAACTGAGTTTTCCTTATGCAAGACAAATGTCTTATTCATTCTATTATTTCTCAATTGCCTTTCTCCCTCAACCCCCCAAAATACTTTTAATGAGTAACAATGAGGATTTAGACTTAGAGGAGGAAGTAATTTAACTTGAACAACTGGATTTGAGCTCAAATATAGGTGACTGAAGACAGAAAGATAATGTCAGAATTATGATTGGTAATTCTGTTAGCAAAATAGTATGACATTATGAAATGGTAAGAAATGATCTTTATATTTAATAATGTCAAGATTCCTTCAGTACATCCTCATGAAGATATTTGAAAAACCAATAGAAAATTATCATTTTAATAAGGAGAAATATGTTAGAAAGAAAATTTTAAAAAATGCTACTTTAAAGAATTAGCAAAGCAAGGTAGTTGAAATTGAAAGTTGAAAAACTACATTAATTGAGACACCTAAAGCTATTAGCGATGTAGCTCAAATTAAACAGTGGTTATAAGTTTCTAAAATAAGTATAAAAAGACAGAGAAGATAACTTTAAGTGTTTCTAGGGGTGCCATTTTAGTATATTGTACCATTTTCAAAATGGTCCATGGTCTCTTTCTCTTTGACTCTTGTCTGTTTATTTCTCATCTCTCTTGTGTCCTATACCAAATTTGACTATTTTTTCCACTACATCTGTATCTCAGGAAAAACTTCACTCTCCTCAATTACTCTGGCATACATACTATTTTTTTCTGCTGTGCATTGAGTACACATTAGTTTGTCTGTATATTTTATCTTGCTTTTCCTGGTGAGTGAAATCTCAATATAATGACATTTTTGTATCTTGTTATTTCTGGAGCCAACTTCACACACCTTAATAATACTTATTTTACTTTTAAAAAACCTCTAGAGTTTTTAAAAGTATTTATAGTGACAATAAACACAATTGAAGCACTTTTGAATTATTTTCAACTCTAGTTATATCAAGTGTACATTGCATGCAAAGTGTTGGAATTATTTTGAAATTATTAATAGTCGTAGACAAGGTGACTGGTTCAACCTGAAAGACAGATGATATTAAATATTTTTAAAGTGAATAATTTTGACAACCACAGACTTTTTATTATCTTACAATACTAAAGCAATATATTGCTGAGTAATAGAAACTTATCTAACCTATAAGGTCATTTTCCCTTATTCTTCTTCTATTCTAGAAAAGTTAAAAATTCTGCTGAGGGTCAGAAAATAGTGCAGTTCTTATGATTTCACATGACCAACCATGGTTTGATCCTCAACACTGCATAAGGTCCCCTGAGAATTGCCAGGAATGATCCCTGAGTGCAGAACTAGGCATAAACCCTGAGCATAGCTGAATTTGGCCAAAATACCAAGGTAATAATAATCAATAGTAACACTGATTCTGCTAAAACATTTACTTTACACTAGCATATATGAATGCAAATATAAAATAAGTCTGCCTGTAATTTGCAGCCACTGGATGGAACTAGAACATATTATGCGTGAAGTTAGTCAGAAAGAAAAAGATAGATATAGAATGATCTCTCTCATATGTGACTTAAAAGTACACAGGAATGTATTAACAAAGGCACAATGGCAAAACAGGAAAATTGATCCACATAATTAGATTTGGGGGTGGAGTTGAAAGGAAGACTTCTGGGGTTTTGTGGGGAAAAAGTTATGTACACTGGTGATTGATGTGGTATTGTAATTATGGCATGAGAAACCATTATTAACAGAAAATAAATCCCAGAATCTCCATCAATAAAAATAAGTAAGCAAACAAATATTTTTCTGATGCTAATATACAGCTTTGAAGCTTTAGAAAGTTTTGAAAGAATTTCTTCCTTTACAAGAATTTTTAAGTATATCTCAGTATCATGTGCAGTTACACTTTTTTTTGATAATTAGGCATTTTTAGAGAAATGACATTTATTCAAATCAGACATTTCAACTCTGTAAAATTTTCTTCCAATATTGGAGCTGATGTGGTAGGATAGAAAGCTTGTTAGTTCTAGTTTCTAGTTTTTTATTTTGAAAACCTGAAGTTCGTTGTTAAGGAAACTAAATGGAATGTACTCGGTGGATTCTTGTCAGAGAGATGTGATTGACAAATCTTTTTGGAGTTTGAGGAAGAATCTTCTCAGCGAAGTCCCCCGTGTTGGTGTAAATCTACAGTTTTACCCAACTCCCAAGTGCAACGCAATCACAATTCACAGTTCCGTTTGTTCCTTCTCAGCGATCCCTGAATCTCATAAAGTATGATTCTCTTTGAATTCTGTAGAAATGTCTGCATGTCACAATACTCACCGTACCTCCCTCTTGATTTTTGGAACTGTTTCTCTGTGTCAGTTATACACAGTAACTGGAAGAATGTTCATGCTGTGCCTGCAGGAACACAGTGGCATCCTTACCCGAACACCTTTGATAGTGACAGATCACGTTAGCTACTGTGGTTCCCTTAAGGAAAGCCCCCCACAAATTTGCACAATGAGTTCCTGCTCGCAAGGCAAGGAAGTCCATTCCAATTTTTCCCTGTTTTATTTTCAACATATTACTCCTTTTATTTATTTGTTTATTTATTCAGATTCAAACTTTGTTATTTCTAGACCTAATTATTTTGAATTGCCACAGGTGTCTTAAAAAAAAGTCTGTGTGTGCATGTACGTGTGTGTGAGAGAGAGAGAGACAAAGAGACAGAAAGAGACAGAGACAGAGACAGAGAGACAGAGAGAACGCATGTGCGTGCATGTGTGTGCGTGCGCGTTCGTGCCTGCGTGTGTGTGGTAGGGGTTGTTGTATTTTGCCCTTAAGTTGTTTTCTTAGCTCCTTTTGTCTTGCACAGCAACCACTCAAATCTAAAATCACTTCATGTCTTGGAAGAACTGCCTTTAGACACTACTTTTCTTTCATGTGCTTCCAGTTTCTTTTTTCCCCTGATAATGTTGGCATTTACACACTTTATTAAAAAATTAAGTGGGCGAGGAAGATTTGAGATTAAGTTCAAATGGAACTTCTTTTCTGATTACATGAGTACTTACATTCAGAAGAAAGCTTACATTTTTGAGATATATATGTTGTGGGTTGACTTCTATGGAAGAATAAAAGAAAAGAATAAGCTATATTAATTTTGTGTGGTCTTATTCTCAGTTTTTAATCTCTTCTCATGTAAGAAATCGTATCTGTTGTAATGCTCTGTCTCTTCTTTGTCTGATTGCAGAGAAAAGTAGAATTCAGAAATATAAACAAGAAAGCCCAAAGCCCAAAGTACACGAAAATTAGCTTTAGCAAGAAATAAATACACAAAATATTTATATTTCTAAGCATTTCTAAGAGTCCAGTGATCTGAGTTAAACATAATATAGCAGAACTGTCCAATGCAGTGTACATAACTTCATCAGCAAACACACGTCTACCATCAGCTCTGGGTAAAGATGATATTTGAAACACTGTCATGTCTTTCCACCAGGCAATTTTCCTAAAATTTCTGACATGACTACTTTTGGGAAGATGACTTTGACATTTCAGTCACTAGAGGAGTTTTAGCTAGAGGTTGGCTTCTTGACTTCTTGCATCTCTTTTGAAACTGTTATAAACAATGTGGATTTATGCAGTTCACATCAAATGCTGGGGGAAAAAAACTGGGAAAGTCCAGTTTTGACTTCAACAGAGACACAGTAACAAGGTCTAGAATCTTTCACTTTTTCATGGAATATTTTAAGAATTTAGGCAGTCCATATCTATAATAATAAATTATATGCCATTATCCTCTGTCTGCATGTACCTTATACCATACACAAATTCTCAAGCCACAGGGGGAAAAATAATAGAATTAGCAGTTCCTCAGCCTAAAATCATAAAAATCTATAATTAAAATATCCTTATACTATCTTAAAATGAGGACTATTTCTCATAAAATGGCATTTTGAGCTCAAAGATTATAATATCTTTGCTTACACTTTCTAAAATTCTTTATTTTGCCTCAATATTCTGTAGCTTATGAACTAAATGTACAATAAAGTAGTTGGCACATTCTCCATCCTGGGAATTTAAACACATCTCAAAAAGTGTAATTTCTTATGTGTACTTTGTGTTACATTCTCCAATTTTGGATTGCCTATGTCTCAACCTGAGATTTTACCCTCAACTTTATTTCTCCCATTGAACACCTATCTTTTGTTCCTTCTCTTTTCTTATGTTTTCTAAATAGAACTATTTTACTTACAAAAATATCTCCAAAGTAGGGGTAAAGCAATGAAAAAGCACTTGCCTTATATAGGACTGACTTCTGTTTAATACCCAGTACTGCATATAGTTCCCTGAGCACCATTAGGAATGATCCTTGAGGGCAGGGACAGGAGTAAACCCCGATCATTGCTCATTTTTTTCACACGACCAAAAATCAGATGCACTATAGGGATTGGAGGATAGTAAAATGAGAATTAGAACCCGTGCCGCAGATATGGGTTCCATTCCCAGTACCACTTTTGATCCCCAGTTCATTGATAGGAGTGATCATTGAGCACAGAGCCAAGAATAAGTTATGAGCATGGATGGGTGTCTCACACACACACACACACACACACACCCAAAACCAAAACAAAACCAGAAAAGTTGTTTATATGTAAGAAATATACATAGTACAACAGAAAAAAATGAGTAAATTTGTGTTTCTAATTTTTATAATTAAGTTAGAAATTTTGTATTTAATAGTGGCTTCTTCTACTGCCTTTATATTCCTTTTACTGTTGACTCCCTCTCAGTTTTTTGTTTCTTTCTTTTTTTTTTTTTTTTTTTTTTTTTTGCTTTTTGGGTCACACCCGGCGATGCACAGAGGTTAGTCCTGGCTCTGCACTCAGGAGTTACTCCTGGCGGTGCTCAGGGGACAATATGGGATGCTGGAAATCGAACCCGGGTTGGCTGCTTGCAAGGCAAACGCCCTACCCGCTGTGCTACCTCTCCAGCCCCTGTTTTCATTTTTAATATCTTGCAGTCCAACTATCGATAGTGATCCATATCTATGACGCTTTTACCTACTGACTATTTTATCACTCTTAGTTCTGTACCTACTACTTCTTCTACTTTACCACATCTACATTTTTTTTTTATGAATTTCAGTGTTTAATGAATTCCAAATTTGTAGTTTTACTTCCATTTGTTTCTTTGCTTTATTTCTAACAGTCCAAATGAAGGTTAAAAAGGTAATTTCAACTTCAGATGAATATTACATATATAATATTCTTGAGTCCCTTGTGGAAAATATTTTGAGTACCAAATCTTCAATCTCAGCAAAAGTCTAGAGATATGAGAACAGAAGGAACAATGTTTATTAGTGACTCATTAACTGTAATAATGATGGAAGCCACTAATTCCTTTTTATCGACTTCATGTTTGCTTAGAGGAACTGTTCACATTTATAACCTTTATGTCTATAGCAAAATAAATCGTTATCTTAGTCATCGAGCATTTGTGGTAAACAAGAAAGTAAAGAAATAAGAACTTCATAGCAATCTACTCATCTAGATAGTATAATGCAAAATATTTTACTCTTTATGCTTAGCCAAGATATATTTATGAGTATAGTTTAGTAGTAGTTAAATGTACTCAATTTCAATCAAAATTATTTTTATCATAACTTGATATTTATTTTTTTGTTAATGTTTTGCTTTTTGGCTTCCTCCTGCTGGGTTCAGAAGTTTCTTCTGTTGTGCTCAGGGGACCATATGGGGTGCCAGAGATCAAACCCAGGTAGGAAGTATGCAAGGTAAGTTCCTTACCCACCGTACAATATCCCTGCTCAACTTGATCTTTATTATATTTGATCTACTTTTTGGTACATTTATTGTAAAAAAAATGAAAAATTTTTAACTGTGAAGTAAATTTTACTTCTAGGATTGTTTTCATCTAACTTTATGGTATGCCTTTAAATTTAGAATGAATTGGTGATAGATGTTTAGGTAATTGTGGGAATTCATGACACATAAGTATATAAAAATAGCAAAAACTCAGAAATTGTAGTTATTAGTATTCTCTTTGCTTTCACCTAAACTTACAATGAACTCCCTAAGTTCTCAGTCCTAGATCTGTGTTTGCTTTACACATATGCTATAAAAACCTCAGTATAATTATTGGGTTTCAAAGAGCAGCTTATTTTGTGAGCTCTTTTTGATGTTTAGTAAAAGAGTTTCTGAAAGTTTCAACATTTACTAATTTAGAAAGGTTTTTGGTTTGGTATTCAATTTATTTCTGTGAATGCAAATCTACAGAAATGTTTGTATCATTTTAAATATGTTTCCTCAACATCTGGATGTTGAGATTAAGCTTAATGGAGCTGAATAACTTGGAAGAAGAATCTAATTCCCTATTCTCTACATGTGCTTTCACATAATCTAAATTACAATTACCCAAATATTTTGGTCGGTATGATTTGGATCTACCAGAGGATATAGTCTATAGAAACTTTGGGCTCAGATGAAAGGAGAGAAAAGAAAAGAAAATTGTGGTTTGCCTTCCCATGCCTCTGAAAGAAAATAAACAGGCAGAAGTAAAAGGACAACATATTTGAAAGAATTTGATACAATTGCAAATCATCAAGGTCAAGATGATAAGATTCAAAGTGCCTAAGCTAAGGTAACGTCTCCATTGGAGACTTTGTTGTTACTGTGTTTGGCATATCAAATACTCTCAGTAGCTTGCCGGCTAAGGTAGGGGCCATTTCTCTCTGTAGAACACTCTAAAAATTCATGTCAGTGTGTAAAGCAGAATAAAGCAAAGATTGACAGAAAGTCCTTGTCTCTGTTATCATCTACCACAGAGATAAAGGCACAAAGTATGCTGAATATGTTCACATAAGGATGGTGGAGCCAATGAACATGAATATTCTGAACATCCAGAGCCAATATGAAACTCTTGAAGGATAACTTTTTACCTTTGTCTCTCTCTCTCTCTCTCTCTCTTTCTCTCTCTCTCTCTCTCTCTCTCTCTCTATATATATATATATATATATATATATATATATATATCATTGTCCAAAAATTAGAAAATTAGAAATTGAGGTGAAAGAGATATTTAGTTTTGGGGGTGAAGATATACCTGAGGGTATTCATAGTCTACTCCTGGCTCCTTGTTTGGGAATTTATCCCTGTGGTGCTGGGTCATCAAATCTCACCCACCAGCACCACATGCAAACCATATGCTTAGTCCTTTGAAGTATCTCTTCAGGCCTACAGGGAGTGTATTATTTATATTCAGAGTTTGATATGGCATCAAGGAATTGCAGGTATATTTGAATTTTTTGCTCTAATTCGGAACATAAAGTTATTTTATTAGATACTGGGAGAAAAGAAATTTGACCAATTCAAGCTGGTTACACAGCTTGAATATATAACCAAATACAAAATTTTAGAATGATTGCTTTTACATTGTCTTTCTTTTGAAGGTAAGTGTATTATTGAGAGATATTTTTGGTTTCTAAGATTTTAAGGATAGAACCAAGACAGTTTTGATCTGTGGCAATTTAGTCAAAAAATAATTAAATTTCCCAGAGATTCTTACTTTGCATATTTATGAAATGTCGTTGGTCATCAGAGAAATTTTTATGGGATTTGGTATGTCTGACTTCCTTAAAATATCTCTGCAAATACAGATTCTATTGCAGCATGTACATGCTGAACTCATATCTACAGTTTCATTATTTATAAAAGAAGTAGTTTATATTTTATTTCTCCAAGTCATCAGATATCCTCCACAGACTCTAAATCCTAGGGCAGTGCCCATGCAAATCTGTAATGAAGGTGCCAACTTATTCTGTTGGTTTTATGTGTCATCAAGAATAGAGGTTTGGGCATCAAAGAAATATCACAGCATTACAGTAGGAATTGTGCTTTCCTTGAATGTTGCCGACGCACTTCTGATCACCAGCAGCCTTACATAATCCCAGAGCCCACCAGGAATGATCTCTGAGTGCAGAGCTAGGATTAGGTCCTGAGCATCTGCTGAATGTGGGCCCCACACCAAACTACACCAAACTAAAAGGAAGAACAGAGGCTTGGAGTGAAGTTCATTGCAATTCACTCTCATAGGTTTCCATTTAGAGCATAGTCACTTTCACTCCATGTTCATTGCAATCTATAGATTTTGACCTCTGAACTCGAAACTCAGCTCCAGAGATAGAAGCAATACAGTAATAGAAAGATTAAAAAATGCTGTGCCATCATTGTATCATCTCAAAGGGCTATAAAGTTATATTTAATGCAATTCTACTTCTTCCACTGTATTTCAAACCATAAGCTTTTTATATATTTAACAATTTTAATAAATGTTGTACATATAAATAATATTTTTATTAATTCTTAAATATGTGTGGAGATTCAAAGATTAAAATGATATTTTTGCATACTCTACATTAATGGACCACAAAGTGTTTCAGGACAATATATAAAACATATTCTCCAATGTTGGTTTGGAGCGATAGCACAGCAGGTAAGGCGTTTGCCTTGCATGCAGCCAACATGGCAGACCTGGGTTCAATTCCTCCACCCATCTTGGAGAGCCCGGCAAGCTACCGAGAGTATCTTGCCCACACAGCAAAGCCTGGCAAGCTACCTGTGACATATTCAATATGCCAAAAATATATATAGTAACAACAAGTCTCACAACTTGTTGTGAGATGTTACTGGTGCCTACTCGAGCAAATCGATGAACAATGGGAGGACAGTGCTACAGTACTATTCTCCAATGTCAAATTACTTTGGAAGCAAATGGATTATATGTTTAAACATATAAGCGCCTTCAAAACATATTTTTATCCAAGCTAAAATGTAATATAAAGCTCTAATAACTAAAGTGGAAAAGTTCTGCTCCAAGGTTAGTTACAGAGATCTTTAAATTAGGTGTACCAAAATAATTTTACAAATTTTCAAGGAAAATTATTATGTAAATACATGGTTTATTTATGGTGATCATTTATCTCCTTATGTGTTCATCAACTACTTTCAATTTTTTTCCTGAATTACATAAATAAAATTATATCTGTGAAAAAGTAAAAGAATAAAGGGAGCCATCCCAGGAAAAGAAAAGGCTAAGAGAAAGTCAAGGAAAATTCAGCTAGAACATAGGAAAATATATCCTCTTCATTATCAGTCATCTGTTACCTGTCAACTGTTTAGTTTTTAAATTATTATTCTGGTCTTAGGGACACATCTAACTATGTTCAGGGCTCACTCTTGGTGGTATTTGGAGATCCACCTGAGATTGCCTGGATAGACCTCATGTAAGGCAAGCATCCTACCCTCTGTATCGTCTCTATGCTCCATCAATTGCATTTTTTTATACTTATATACTGTATTTATTTGAGCTGCCACTCAGTCATTTGTCAAATATATTATAAAACTCTGAGAAATTAGGTTATAATTTCAGGACATATATTTATTTGCCACATAGGAAAAAACGAACTTTCAGTGTTTAAAGTGATGGTGTAGTCTAAGCTATTTAGACTAATAATTATGTCAGGTAGGTAAAGCTGTACCACCTTATGAAATTATGTTTTTATGCATGCCATTGTTTTGACCAAATAAAAATAAATCAAAATTATTTTTTAAAATAATGTGTTTTATACTTTTTAATATTAATATTGCTTTCAATTGCTTCTTAGTATGCAAATTCTACACAGTTGATTATAAAAATAAAATGAAGTAGAAGCCAATAGTAAAATAAGTGTTTACAAGAAGGTTATGCAAGAGAAAGAGAATGTTGAGTAAGTAATTAGAAAAATATTTCAAATCTTAAACTTTTAGGATGCAATGCAAATTTAAAAATATAATTTTGTGAATCTCCTCCAGAAAATATTTATGATATTCAGTATTTTTGTGAGCACATTTATGCAAAAGTAAGATATTGATATTTAAAACACTCATATTCATATATTCAGAATTTATTGGGAGACTATATCATCTAAAACATTCACTTGAAGAAATAAATTATAGAACTGAGTAATATAACACATATGCACTCATTTGAATGAATAACAGGATAGCATAAAATTAAGAAATTAGCAGAGGGAAAAATCTCAGTGAAATTGGGCATGAGGTAAATTAGGTAATCAAAATTTTCTTGTATTTTGAGATATAAAGCAAATTTGTGTAACATAGCTTCTATCTTCATTGCTGCACAGAATATAGAAGCTAGTAAATAAATTCTGAGACTCATCTGTGATGAAGAGTGAATTTAGGAATCTATATATAAAAGTAATATCTCAAGGGATTGTACGGTTAGGGAAAGTGTAGAAATAAATCAAGGGCACAGATGGAGTTAATATGGAAATTATGAAATTGAATATTGTAATGAAGTCATGGTAGGTGATCTTTGAGAACTTAAGGAAGATGTTTGATGTCATTCTTGCATGGATTAACTTACATGTGGCTCAAAATGACTCAGGAAGATAAGCTAATAATCATTTGGTGCTGTATTGACTCTACAATATAGCTGACAGGCAAATACACAGACATCTGAAGAACTCTTTTCAAACTAAACCGTCAATAAATACTCGGAGACAAAGTTATAGGTTCTAAGAAAATTGAGAGTTTAACTAATATAATCAAAATTTGAAGTAGAAGAGAAGAAAAAATAACAGACCATAGTTGATAGCTATTCAATAACAGACAAAATGTGATATAATATTGGGTGTCTATTTTAAGATAAATAAATAGAATCTTTAATATAGTTAAGTGTAAAACATAGAAACTAGTACAGAAAAAAACCTCAAATTCTGTAGCTTCAAGAAAATTTGATAAAATTAAAAATAATGAATTAAAGATTGTGTTTAAATATCTAAAATGCAGTGCATCTAGTGTGAAAAATGAGAATTTAGAAGCATTAAGGCAAGAATTAAGAAAGCCTCTGTGCCTGGCTATCCTCACTGGACCCTTGGAGGAGGGTGGGTTGAGTTTCCCTCCCCATCTCAAGCAGAGCTCCGGCAGCTGAAGACCTCCGGTTCCAGCCACAGCCATGCTTAAGGCCACTCTCCACACATTCTGACAAGCCTCACGCATGAAGGAACCGGCAGAGGAACCCAGGTGTGCGGGCCCTGGGCATAGATCTCCAAGCCTGCTTGGATTGGGACTGGGTCTCCTCCACCCAGATCCCCCATCGTCCAGTATGTAGGCGTTACACCCACCAACTGCACCCAGCGCTGTGTAATCCCATCAATGGCCAAGACCCAGAGACTATAAAACTCCTGGAAGCGCGTCGGCTGCATTTGCAGCCATGCGACATCTTATCTAGTTCTTACTCTGGAGAACTTGGCAGGCTACCAAAAGTATCCTGCCCACATAGCAGAGTCTGGCAAACTCCCTGTGGCATATTCAATGTGCCAAAACCCAGTAACAATGATGGATCTCATTCTCCTAACCCTGAAAGGGCCTCAAATGTGGCACTTTCTAAAATCTCAGGGCTAGGACAAAGGAGAGAGTGAAGGCAACATAGGTTATGAGGATTAATCCCTTCTCTTAATCTTATTTCATAAATTAATAGAAATATTATTGAGGCTAATATTTTAAGAGCTATATAATAAGAACAAAACTACATATTGACAGAACTGTGATAAGAAGTGAATGCAGTAAATACTGCAGAAAGAATTCGAGGCATGATTTTCAGTAATTTATAACTTAATCAGACAAACTCTAAACAAGACTCAGAAACAGAAATTAGCAAGCTTTACAGGATAGTGTTAGAAAATCAAACTACTATAGAGACAATTTTTTTCAATGCACACTAGCTTTTAAAGCAGTGGTTCACTCAAAAGACTGTCATGAATATAAGCACATTTTCTTCCAATAATATAACTAGAAACTAATAAATAATTAGAAATTAATAAATAAAAGATGACTAGAAAATCTTTACATTAGAAAATCAAAAACATATCATTAGGTGAAGAAATAATTATATGGACATTTGAAAGGTTTAACTAAAGTGAATTATATGCAAAAACTTATCTGCTATATAGGTACAGTAATGCATTTATTTACATAATTACAATACACAAAAAGTAATCAATAGAAGCTATGGTAATATGGTATGATGCATGAAAAAATTGTTTAATAATAATGCAGTAGCACTATAGTACTGTCCTCCCATTGTTCATCGATTTTCTTGAGTGGGCATCATTAACATCTCCACTGTGAGGCTTGTTGTTACTGTTTTTGGCATATTTAATACACCACGGGGAGCTTGTCAGGCTTTGCTGTGTGGGTGGGATACTCCCTGTAGTTTGCCAGGCTCTCTGAGAGGGTTGGAGGAATCAAACCCAGGTGAGCATCATGCAAGGCAAAAGTCCTACCTGCTGTGCTATCACTCCAGCCCAATAATACAATAGGGAATATAAAAGAAATGTTAAATTTACAAATGACACCATTCTAGAATTTAAAGAATTAAGAAGACAAATCTCTTATAAAATATACACCTAATAAGTTAGATAAAACAAAAGTTATAACTGAATATATGCAAGAATAAATGCTATATAAAGCTTTTAGATATTTATAGTCAAATCAATTTTGTTTTTGCTTTCATTTTTAGTTCATACCCAGCAATGCTCAAGGGTTACTCCTGGCTCCGCATTCAGGAATCACTCCTGGCAGTGCTCAGGGATATGGATGGGATGCAAGGATTGAACCTGTCAGTGTGTGCAAGGCAAACACCCTACCTTTTGTACCCCTGTTCTGGTCCCTTAGCAAGATTTTATTTTCTGACATTTTGTTAGTAAGAAAAAGTTTCCAGTTTTCCTGTCACTGATTAACTCTTACATCCTAAATTAGAGGTTTTTATTTGCTTGCTTGTTGTTGTGTTAACACCCATCTGTGATGAGGATTTACTCCTGGGTCTGTGTTCAGAGATCACTCCTAGTGGGATTGGGAGAATCATCTGCCATACCAAGGTAAAAATTCTTCCTCCTCTTCCTCCTCCTCCTCTTCTTGCTCCTTCTCCTCCTCCTCTCCCTCCCTTCCCTCTCCCCTCACCTCTTCTTTCTTATTCTCCTTCTCCCCCTCCCCCTTCCCCACCTCCTCTTTCTCCTTCTCCTTCTCCTTCTCCTTCTCCTTCTTCTCCTTCTCCTTCTCCTTCTCCTTCTCCTTCTCCTCCTCTTTCTCTTTCTCCTTCTCCTTCTCCTTCTCCTTCTCCTTCTCCTTCTCCTTCTCCTTCTCCTTCTCTTTCTTCTCCTTCTCTTTCTCCTCCTTCTCCTTCTCCTTCTCCTTCTTCTCCTTCTCCTTCTCCTACTCTTTCTTCTCCTTCTCCTTCTCCTTCTTCTTCTTCCTTTTTCTCTTCGTCTTCTAAAATCCAGATAAGGGAATAACTTGCATGAAGCATTAGGGATTTGGTACTGGCATATTAAGAGTTATGAAAGAAAGACAGTAAGAAGCAAAGTTTTATGCTATGGAGAATGTTATTTACTGTAATTTGATGAAAGTTTTCTTTCTATAATAGAAAATATGTAGTTATTTGATGAAATGAAATGAAAATGAAAATGAAATTATGGTAATATTTACTCATGGCAATTTATGACCACAAAGAAACGTAAATGAAGTGAGAAAAAGCAGAAGTACAATTTAATTACTACGACTCCCCGATTATGTTATAGGAAATACCTCAATTGATCTTCACCCTAATTAATATAGTGGATGCACTTGCTGTTTCACAGATCCTTCATTTCTGATGGCCACTATTTATTATTACACAGTGACTAATTTCTAACATCATAATAGCCCTTATATGAAATCTTGTAGCACTGTAGCACTTTCCTCCTGTTGTTCATCGATTTGCTCCAGTGGGCCCAGTAATGTCTCCATTGTGACACTTGTTGTTACTGTGTTTGGCATATTGAATACGGTACCGGGTAACTTTCCAGGCTTTGCACGCTGCAGGCGAGATACTCTGGGTAGCTTGCCTGGCTCTTGAAGAGGGGCGGAGGAATTGAACCTGGCTCGGCCATGCCGGCTGCATGCAAGGCAAATGCCCTACTGCTGTGCTATAAAGACTAAACTCTTTTTCGTATCTTTTTGTATGTATATGTGTATGTGTACGTGTATGTGTATGTTTATGTATATATAAGTGTATGTGTATGGGTATGTGTATGTGTATGTATAATCACCATCAGACTAGAAATCCCGCAGCTCTCTTGCTGCCTGCGTTCAGTGCTCTTGGGCCGCTTCCACCCAGTATGGCCTGTGTCATGTCATGGACAAATGAAGGAGGAAACGAGGGCCAGGCTGCTTGGTGATCAGTTGCCTTACTCCATTCTCCCAACACGCCTGTTCCAGTCTCACTAAGCCCCTCATTCCCTTCTCCTCCTGTCTCCCTAGCTCATCTCTCCACACCTTGGTCTTTCTTCTAGTCTCTCACCAACTCCCCTGCATTGGGGCGGGGGAGGGTAGCCCAATCAACAGATCAAAGCCCTTCCTTATCACTTGCAGCCAGGATATTGGGCTCAAGGGGTGAAATTACCACCTAGGGTGTTTTAGTCCTTTCCTTAGTCCAGTAACTTAATTAACATCTTAATTCTACTTCTTAACATTAGTTATTTTGAATGAACACAGTAAGAGATACATTAAGCTTGTAGGGTGGCTCTTCTGGGGACATCTTGCTATAGATTCCAGAATACAGTGCTCAGTCCACATTAGTTCTTTCTAACCCTAGTAGGATCCTAATCTCATTGTTACTTTTTGGATCATGACTGAATTTGTCTATGACTATGCTCTTAACTTATAGTTAAGTATTATGGCACTTTGGCCTGGTCCATTTTTATGCCAGGGTAGCTCACAGTTTGCCCTGGGTCTATCCAGTTCCTTATCAGGACTCTGCTTTCGGGGTACTAGTAACTAAGGCAACTGATGTTTAAGTCAAGAAAACAGATGCCCAGGAGTCAATTAACTCCTATTACAAAAGCATAGCATTAACTATCTACCTGTGTACTTACAAAAAGGATATTGCTTGGGATTAATTATGCAAAGGATTTAAGAAGAGAAAAACAATATTTACAAGTTAACAGAATCTTATTAGAAGATAAAGGTAATTGACCAGTTAGGGAAGCAGAGTACAAAGAAAAAGATTACAAATAAACACAGAGAAATGGGAGCACTGTGATTGAGTAACCCAATAAACCTAAGCTCCCTGTGGCAAGGCTGAAACGACAAACCAATTTTATCCTACATTTTACTCTGATATTCACTTGAAAGATACTTAAACTACGCACATTTAATTTATACTTCATGATTGAGAAAGGAGAACATATTCTCTATTTTATCAGTTCCATATATCTATACAGCATTCTCTGCAACTCTTCCACTCTTATAAATTTCCTCCCTCATCTCAAATCACTTATTTATTGTCTTGATTCTCAACCTTCTTGCTTTTCCAAATGCTACCCATTTACATTATTAATTCACTATATTTCCACCTCTGCTGAATCATCCTGATTAATATTTTAAAATGTGAAAAAGTAGCATATCTTAACAAAAAGCTTTCTTGATGTTTTCTGTGGGAATTGTTTTATATCTCTATTTCTCTTTTCAAAAGACATGATTCTTGAAAAAATCATCTACAAATACACATTGACATTTATAATGCAGGTTTTAATCCTTTACTGTTCTACAGTTTGGACTTTGCCATCCAAATTAGTGCATTTTTTTAAAGTAAATTGTAATTCATGTTACTGAATTGATAGCTAGTGTTTATCTTTAATTGTAAAATGATGCAATTTCTTCATCATTTGAAATAACTGCATTGTGTTTATGGTACAGAACTTTATCTTGATGTCTGTCATCTAAGGGACACTCATTACAATTATGAATAACTGTCTTATATCTCTTTGTTGATTGCTATTTATCCATATAACTTATAATTATTCCAATTCTAGTTCAGAGCAAATTACTGGAATTTATTAAATGTTCATTAAAGGTTATTTAACCAGTTAATATAGAATTATTAATAAGTAATTTGATATATGTGCTACTAGTTATACCATAATATAGTGCTGATTATAAAAGTTTAATAGGTAAAGATTTGGGAAGAAATTAAGGAATTTATTGGTTCTTATTTATTCTGCATCCCAATTCATACTTTTGTATTTTGTCCTCATGAAAAATTAAAACTGAAAACTATAACTTCAACATTCTAATAAGTAAAGGAAAAGCAGAACATGAAAAAGAATTTCAATGATATCTATATATCCATGTTTATTACAGTTTGTTCACAGTAGCCAAGTTATGGAAACAACTCACATGTCTACTGGTAGGTGTTAATGTAAAGAAAATATGGTATATACATACATTAAAACACAATTAGCTTTAAAAACAGAGGAAATGTTGCCGTTTGTTATAAGAAAATAGACTTTTAAACAGTCATAGGAGGATAAGTATTATACTATTTCACTCACTTGATATTTATAAAATAGTCTCACCATTAGAAGCAATGTCTAAAATGGTGGTTTCTCATTGGAAGGTAAAAAGAAAAAAATTAATAATTATCTAAGCACAGTAATATAGGGTGAATAAATTCTGTTGTCCCATATTGTGCCTATTTTTGACAAAGTGTTGTGCACTACAAGAGGACAGATATTATACTGTGTTCCTACTACACACATACAAAAACACACACAAACACATACACACACACAAAGCAAATGAACAAAATCTTTTAAAGCTGATGGATATATTTATTATCTTGATTGTGGTAATGGTATTCAATTATATGCAAATTTCAAAACTCATTTAAAACATAGACACTGAATTTATGCAATGTTTTGTATTTTAAATATGCCT
Source organism: Sorex fumeus (assembly GCF_029834395.1). Lineage (NCBI taxonomy): Eukaryota > Metazoa > Chordata > Mammalia > Eulipotyphla > Soricidae > Sorex > Sorex fumeus. Next base: position 66,723,129 of record NW_026606059.1, read on the forward strand.
CAATGATGCCGGAAAGACATTATCAATGCTCTTCTTAAGTTCTTCTATACCTCTATTACACTGATAAATAAATTCTAGCTATAACAACTCATTAAACTATAGCAATGTTGATGATTGATGTTCTGTGAACTCTCTCTTTGGAACATCCTGGCCATGAGTAGAACTAATTTCTGTTTTTGGTAGTTCTGTCAATTACTCTACTAATATTTAGAACAAAATTCTTGTTTGATAAAGAATATGCTTTATCCACTAAAACTTTCTATAAATGATAAATGTCATTTTTCTTTAAAGTCTTCCCACAAAAACTTTTAAAAGGATTTTTGTTCAAAAACTTTATCCAATATACATTTTTATCCTTGAAAATCTTGTTACAGGGTTGCCTGCTTATTGATATAAGGATATTAAAAAACCTTTTTAGAGCAAAAGAGGTACAGGTTCTAAAGTAATTATATTTTCTAATGCTAGTCTGTGTGCTTTAGCCCCTGAAGTGGCACAGATAGTGCTGTATTTTGAAAAGAATGATTGTAGGTGGTTTTAAAAAGTTCTACGAAAATATAATTTTGTTTGAATTAATAATGTTTTTCTTGACATTTACGTTTGATTACTTTTCCCTTTATAATATTTTAATATATGTATATATATTTACATATGTATACATATGTATACATCACTGTCACTGTCCTCCCGTTGTTCATCGATTTGCTCGAGCGGGCTCAGTAATGTCTCCATTGTGACAATTGTTACTGTGTTTGGCAGAATGAATACGTCATGGGCAGCTTGCCAGGCTTTGCCGTGAGGGTGAGATACTCTTGGTAGCTCGCTGGGATCTCTGAGAGGGGTGGAGGAATTGAACTTGGGTCAACAATGTTGGCTGCTTGCAAGACAAACACCCTACCCACTGTGCTATCGCTCCAGTACATATATGTATACATATGTGTATACATATGTAGATATATATTTTTTTAAGAGTAAAATAATATAGTTTTATTGCTTGGTTCTTCATTTCTTCACTCAAGTTAACCTTCTTTACTTCATCAAAGGTGACCATTCAACAAAGGTAACCTTGGATATTTTTTCACATTTCCATGGATAGAATGACATGAAGTACACTTGTTTTTAATGATATTTACTTTCACTCCTAATAAAATATAATTCATAGTTTTCTGGAAGTTGAAGTATACTAATGGAAGATAAAATTTGCTCCAAATATTCTATGCTACAAATGTGTGTGAGTGTGTGTAATAGAACAAAGTTCCTTATTTTCCTAAAAGATGTCATTGCAATCAGATGAAGAAACATATTTATCTTCATTTAACAGTCAATTTTCTTAAAACCTGTGTATATTTATTAAGTCAATGATTCTCCTTAAGTTTTAGAAATTCAGATTAGCATAGAGTCTTGTTTGAAGTTAGAATAAGGAATATTTTTATGTCCAAATGAAAAGCTCTTAATAGGTTCTTAACGCCCTCAGACAAAACAGGCTTTCTGGCTCTTACAGTAACCCTTTAAAAACAGGGGGAATTATTCCCCCAGGCAAGCTATAACTGTTAGTCATTCCATAATTAAATAATGATAAAGGGAAACCGGGATGGAACAACTTTTATAATGAATTTCAGTGAAATAAAAATGCATAGTATATTTCAGATGCAAAATGTTCTCATAAAATACATTATTTCATTTGGTGTTATTTGTAATTTTTGTATGGGAATACTTATGTGATGTCACCCGACTGTTTCATTTTTCCACATAGAATGTTTAGCTAAGGTTTAATCACAGTTGACACTAACCTTGGCAGAATTTGCAGAGATTCTACCCAAACAGGAGAACACAGGAGTTTAGTTAAAAGCTGCTGGAAGGTCGTTTCTCTCTCACTTCCCTCTCTTCTGACACAGCTGTCTTGACAAAAGTTTCATATCACCTCCAGAGTTTTGATAAGCTATGAGACTCACTGTGTTACCTACCCCAAGGTACAGCTGCAGGCTACAGAACGCCTCAGCTGCAGCACAGAATTAATTCCTCAACAACAGAACCAACTGCATGTGTTTCACTGCCATGTTATCTGATTCCTTTCATTTATTTGTTATCTTATGAAACCAAGTATATAAAAGGAAATTGTGACTATAGTTCATCTTAATTCTCCTGCACTTGAAAATAATATACTGGTCTAAAAAGGATCATTCACTTTTTACTGACCAAATCTGCTAGCCTTGTGTGACATTAGTATTGTTAATATATATGTTTTACTACTGATTATTATTAAATCCCTTGAAAGTAATGGGTAACCCAGGTGTTCAGTGTCTTTAAAATACTCTAAAATGTATTTTGGCCATATTATTAAATATTTTAAAGAAAAAGTCAAATTCACTAGTCTCATAAATCTTTCCAAATATCTAAGCTAAGAAAAAAAGATGTTGAATATCCAGAGAGTTAAAATCTTTAACACTTAATATTGTTAGAATTAAATGGTAACCACGGCTGTATAATAGCATAGATTTTCATGATAGCTTGAGAAATCTATCTTCTTACTTTCATTATTTGTACCTTAATCAACCTGTCTCTCTAGAAGTTTTCTTTTATTTGTAGGCCTCATGAGGAAGAAAAACTGAAAAGATGCTTATAGATAGCTTTTATGATATTCCATCAACAGAAATAAATACTTTCTTGAAATATCAAATTATACGCTGACACTATCACTAATGCAGTACTTAAAACCCTGCAATTAAACATGTCACACAAGAAAATAGTTTTTGATCTGTCCTATCATGCCCCGAAGTACACAAATAATTGCAGAAAGCTGTTCCTTAAAATTTCACATTCACTCGCTTTTGTTTGTAATGTCTGAAAAACAAAAAAGAAGTGTCTCTGAATAACTGTTCTTCAAAGCAAACAAAGTAGAAAACTTTTACTATTGCTCTCATGACACTCTTTAGGCTGATAACTAGCAATATCCTCTACATCATTCATGTGTAAAGATGCCAAGCATTTCAGAAAAAAAATTCTGCTTATGAGAGTGTTTGGTCTCTGAGGGAGCTCAAATAAATAGGTAAAGCAAGTCAAATATAAAAAAAACTGCAAGAAGTCATTGTCAATGATAAGACTAATGGGAAAACAGGGTGATGTTATTAAGGCATATTTGCACATAATTGCACTGATGATTATATTTCTGGGGACTGCTGCTCCTGTTAAATCCATGCGTGAACTGCTGATATCTGGGAAACCTATCTGTCCCATAAAAAAATTATCAGGCTTCATTTTCTATCTTGGAACAAATCACTGAAAGCCTGTGGGAACTAAGCAATCTGTTTTTGCCAGAGAACCTTCAATAGATAAAGAGATGAAAAGCAGTATTTGGATTCCATCTTCGGCCTATTTATTCCTTATTGATTCCATCTCTTAATCAACTTAACTGGAAGCCATTTGGCAGTTGAGTTTTGAACATTAGTTTTTATAGTCCAAGTTTTTGTGTTGCAGAGCAAAAATATAGAAGGGTAAAAAGAGACTTAAGAGAACATAGGCCAAAAAAAATGGCCATCCCTATAGTTTTTCTTTGAATTATGTGACCATTACTCATAGCCTAAGTAGTCCAAAGGGGGTTCTATCGCTCTTTTAAAATGAAAATGCAGATTACTCTAATCTAAGCCACCATGCTCCTATGCCCATTTTGTTATGCTGCCCACAATTAGTGGCTCAGCAATGACAATAAAAGTTAAAAAGGTTTAATTATAGTGAATATGAAAACATTTTTCAAAATGAAACTGAAAAGTCTGTTTTCACTTTTTCTCTTTAAAATATTCTGAACTTAAAATATTTGCGATAAGAGATATCATTGTTATTTTTTTCCACCTGCTGCTGGAAAAAAAATCCAAATATAAAAGTCAAGCAATGAAAAGAAAGAAAACACATATAGAAAGCACATGGGAGTCAAAGATAAATGGGTGCCTAGAGGAAGTTAACTCAGAAAAAAAATTGGATTAGCTGCTTATCTGTTCGCCCTCCAATGTTGGGTTCCAATATATCTGTGCTAAGAAGAGTTGGGATATTTTTCTATATTTCCCATGCAGAAACATTTTACAATGAAGTAATCATTAAAAATGCACATGTCTTTGAAAGGTACTAACGTCCTGGATGATAAAGGTAGTGTTTATTTTGATGTCCAGAACTTTATCTCAGAGGCAGAGACCATTCTAGTGCAGTAAGATGAAAGTTAAGTAATAGCAGTTTATCATAATATTTTTGGTTGGATAAATCTTTGTATATAGAGACTTGGTCTTTATCTCTACTGATATTGTCTTGGTCTTTTCAGATAAGTCAGCATAGGGCTAGGATGCAGCTGTCTGGGTTTTAGTACTTCATTAACCTTCAAAAGAAAGGTGGTTTCTTTTTATGATTGATTTAAAAACTTCTGCAAATTTACCTCCTTGGTGGCCAATTTTATTCCACAGTGCAAAGAACTTAAATTAGAATTTCCAACTTGTTTCAGTACAAGGAGTAGAGCTAGTATAAACCATAGAAAATGGAGAAATTGTACGGAGGGTACCATTCTTGTGTTTGCATGCACAGATTATGGTTCAATCCCTGACACTTTATTATGGTTCCTCCAGCTTCACAAATAGTAATCCCTAAACAGAGAACTGGGGAATCCTCATCTGCCAGGTTGAAAAAAAAACTGAAAAGGAGTGAGTTCAAGGGGGAATGGTATCTGAGCATTAACAAATCTGGTAACCAGTATAAATATTTTAGTTCTTAGACTAAGTGACACAAGAAGGGAACTTGCTTTAGGTGGGATAATAATATCATAATTTACCTTTGGGAAGTTCAATCTATCTTCTTAGGGGAAAATACTGTTATATACAGGTAGAATCAGGGAGATAATTTAGCTCTAGATAATCAAGCTCCAGGTAAGAGAAATGAAGATACAGGGTGACAGCAGTAGGAGTGTAATAGTCCAATTCTGAAGTTGTTTCTCTGTGGAGAAAGTTTCTGTTCAAAAAGAACCTTCATTTGTGGGCTAAAGAAGTTTAGACCCAACAGAAACTCATACTCTTTCCTTATCTCTCTCTTCCAATTTCTTCAGGAGCTTTGAAAATCATTTCTGAACTATTTCCTTCTAAAATGATCAGTGATTTTTCTACAGGCTATTTATGATATACAATGATGAAAATTTTATATGTATCCCAATACTTTTAAGATGGGCCATAGATAACATTTTCTGTCTGATTACCAGTCTCTCAGACCAAGCTGAGCATTGTCCTGACTAACTGAGTCCCACTTATACCTCTGGTTATGGACCCTGTAAAAGCAATAATATAAGTCATGGGGAATGCATCTTATGAAAATAAAAATATTAGAGTATATTGAAATTTCAAAAAATATTTCTGCTTTACAGTAAAACTTTGGTTTTTAATTAGAATATCTTGAAAGGGCACTTTCAAAACCATTTATGACAGACTATAAGATATGATATAAATTTAAATAGATTAAGTTCAAATATAATGCAGAGCTTTGTAAATTTGAGGCATATGGAGATTATGGAAGGTTGTCCCTAGAAATCATCAGCAAGAATTGAGCCATCTGTTTTGTTGTTTGGATACTCATATTCTACCTACAAGGGTTTTGCTGGTACCTGGAGGTTATTCATTCTGGTTCAGTGATCCATGCTTAGTTAATATTTCATTCCAGAAGTTCTGTATTGATGTTTCTGAGTTTATATTATACATAGTCAAAGTTGATGATTTTTTTAAAAGTGCATTTACTAGAAGATTCAAAGAATCCACAATATATGGTTCAAATTTTATTTTAATATTGTATTAGCAGAACCTAGAGTTAAAAACGAGTGTTTTATTGTATATATATATACACATATATACACCTTATTAGAACATGAATTGCAATGCGTTTTAAATTCACAGTCATTTCAATGTGTTTGTTTGCTTATATTGGTATTTAATTTTCTTTTGCTAATATGGAGAGTATATTTAAATTTTTTATTTTAAATAAGTAATTGTCAATGAGACTGGTAGTGCTTGTATTAACATTAAAACATTCAGACATGTAAAACCTTTCATTTAAAACTGTACAATAGCAGAAATTGACAATAGATATTCTTATAGTATGCATTTCTCCATACTTCTTGAATAACTTTAAAGTATTGAGCAGTAATGCAAGATTTAGATCTAAAATTTTTGTCCATGACACTATAGTATATTTTACAAAATGAGCATAGGCATAATAGAAAAGATTTTATCTACATATTTAATGATTTGAGATTTTGTTCAAAATTCAATATATCAAAATTTGATCTAATTCTAATTGATTTTCATAGATTTATTGCAGTTGTTTTACATTGCTACTTAACAAATAACCACAAAAATTATAATTTAATGCAAGACAACTTGTTTGCTTATAGCTCTGTAGCTCAGAAACTCACTATGGAATTACTATTTTTTGCTGCTAAGGGCTAAAATCAATGCATATAAAGCTGTTATCTCATGTAGAGTCTTCAAGGAAAATTGACTTCCAAAATATTCATTGTTATTTGCATGTAATTTCCTTGCTGTTGTAGGACAAATATTCCTGTTTCGTTGTTAACTGTCAGTATATACTGCCCACTCCTTACTCAAAATCAGCAATAGGTAACTTTCCATCTTAAATCCCTTCTGTATTTTGAAGCTTTTAATGGTACAGTTGGTTCAGTTTTTTTCCCAAGGGATGGTTGAGTCTCTTGATAAAATTGTTTGAATTACCCAATTAGGTAATCGCCAGAAAAATTAATTTCCCTAATTTAAATGTTATTGATTTTGGATATTAGCTCTACGAGATCAAGATCCCTTCAAACAACATTCTAATTAGTGTTCTATTGAATAAATGGAAAAAGTATGCATATAAAATGGCATGAAGAACATATGGTCTATTGTGGAGGTCTTCATATCTATCACAAGTAAATTTCAATTAACAAATAATTAATCATGCATATTACACATAAAAAGAATGTTTTAAAAATGATATAAATTTCACTTAAAACAAATGACTTACTGGCTTATAAATGTTTGAAAGTTACTTGTTTAAGAGGATACTTTTGCGTGGAAAACATAAGTAAACCAAAATATTGATCAATGTTAAGTTGCGCATTGCAAGTTTTAGTGTTTGATATGATAGTGATACGTCGACTCTTTTGAGCTCATTTATTCAGTCTCTAGTCATCATATTTTCTAGTTTTTCAAAGTTTTTTATTCCCAACTTTTAGCTTATTAATTTTATTGTCTATTATAGTGAATCATTATTTACTTTCATATTTATTAATCATGCTTAAGGATGCATCTCTGAATGCAACAGTTATGTGTGCCTAGGTCGAGAAGTCAGCATGATGAATGACCTGGCACCTGAGTTGTGCAGGAGGAAGAGAGCAGCTTGGAACACCTTCAAGAGCGTCAAAGAATAGCTAAGAGGACGAAGAACCTCTGGCTCCAGGCACATCTCTTTGATTCCACTGTTCTTCCTGAATTAACATGCGCGTCAGAGGTCTAGGCCCTACGAAACCAGGATGAGAACGCTATTCGGGTCTCCCAAAGAGGAATCGAAAGACCTATGCTTGGAGTATCACGTTTCACTCAAATGAGAGAAAGAATCTGGAGTTCTGACCTCCATCGACAATCAAGAATCAGGGACACTGTCTCATTTGGCAAGCCGTCAAAAATCAGATGGGCTGGACATGTAATGAGATTTGAAGATGACCGCTGAACTAGAGCCGTTACGGACTGGATTCCATGAGATGTCAAAAGACCATGTGGCCGCCCACCTACCAGATGGTCAGACTTCTTCATCAAGATCCTGAATGATCGGTTTGAGGCTCTTCGTGTTCCTAGAACGAACAGACACCATTGGGTTACACTAGCACATGACAGAGACAAATGGAGACGTTACTGTCGCCCGCTCGAGCAACTCAACAATTAACAGGAAGTCAAGTGATCAAGTGCTCAAGGATTTTAGGGAGCTAGAGAGATATTACAGGGAGCTGGGTGCTCACCTTGTACACTGATGACTTGGGTTTCATCCGCTGCACCCTAAATGGTCCCCATGGTCCAGTCAGAACTTATTTCTAAGTGCAAAACCAGAACTAAGCACTGAAAACTATCAGGTGTGGTTGAAAAACAACCCAATAACAACAAAGAATTTTAAATGTAGCTAAAAACATCAAAGGGACTATTACCTGATTTTATTAAATATTTTATATAGCATTTATTTAGAATTCATATTAAGTATATACAAATGTGCAATGATTGTTTCGTAACTTCTCAAATATTATGTATCAAAAAAGACATATCTTCCATATTCTGGCTATTGTAAAGAGTGCTGCAATGAACAAACAATTGCAGATGTCACTTCGACTATACCTTTTTGCCTCTCTGGGATATATTCCCAGGAGTGCTATAGCTGGGTCAAATGGCAGATCAAATTCTAATTTTTTGAGAGTCGTCCATACTGTTTTCCAAAAGGGTTGGACCAGCCGGCATTCCCACCAGCAGTGAAGGAGGGTCCCTTTCTCGCCACATCCACGCCAGCATCGGTTGCTTTTGTTCTTGTGGATGTGGGCCAGTCTCTGTGGTGTGAAATGATATCTCATTGTGGTTTTGATCTGCATCTCTCTGATGATTAGTGATGTAGAGCATTTTCTCATGTGCCTTTTTGCCATTTGAATTTCTTCTTTGCGAAAGTTTCTGTTCATTTCCTCACCCCATTTTTTGATGGGGTTGGGTGATTTCTTCTTGTGGAGTTTAACCAGCACCTTGTATATCCTTGATATCAATCCCTTGTTGGATGTGAACTTGGTGAATATCCTTTCCCATTCTGTAGGCTGTCTTTGTATTTTGGTCAATGTTTCTTTTGAGGTGCAGAAGCTTCTTAGTTTAAGATAGTCCCATTTGTCTATCTCTGTTTTCACTTGCTCGGCCAGTGGTGTGACATCTTTGAAGATACCATTAGCTTCAATATCATGGAGAGTTTTGCCGACTTTGTCTTCAATAAACATTATGGATTCTGGTCTGATGTTGAGGTCATAAATTACAATAGCCAGAATCTGGAAAAAACCTGAGTGCCCAAGAACAGATGACTGGTTAAAGAAACTTTGGTACATTTACACAATGGAGTACTATGTAGCTGTTAGAAAAGATGAAGTTATGAAATTTACATACAAGTGGTACTACATGGAAAGTATCATGTTAAGCAAAATGAGTCAGAAAGAGCGGGATAGACACAGAAAGATTGCATTCATCTGGGGAACATAAAGCAACAAAAAGGGAGAGTAACACCCAGGAATGGCTGAGATTAGTAACAGGAATTTTGCTCCATGAATGGAAGGCCAGCCACAGGCTCTAGGTGAAAAGGAAGCTCAGATAGAGAAGAGAGCACCAAATAAAGGGTGTTGTGAGGACCCTCCCAGGGTGGGAGAATCACGCTGAAAGTAGTCTATAGACCAAACATGATTGCCACTCAATGCCTCTCTTGCAAAACACAGTACCCAAAAGAAGAGAGAGAGAACAAGGGGGAACACCCTGCCACAGAGGCAGGATGGGACGGGGGGGGGGGTGAGGGGGGGTGCTGGGACCCGTGGGGATGCATGACAGGCACTGGTGGAGGGATGGGCACTTGATCATTGTATAACTGAAACCCAAGCGCAGAATTTGTGGGCCTATAACTGTGCCTCATGGTTTTTCACGAATAAAAAAAGAAAAAAAAAATAAAAAAAAAAACAAAACAAAAAAAGGACAAAAAAAATAAAATTTATTAAACATTAAAAAAAAAGAAATATCTTCCATAAGGAATAAATCAATACTAAAATTAGCATCAGTTCAAATACATTCAGTGATTTTTTTTAATTTGGATTTTCAATGTTTTTCCCATGAATGGGTTTTCTGTGCCTCAGAATCTTAAGTATACATACTTCTTCATATTTATTAAGCTCATCTCCAAATTCTCTTTAATGTGACAGTTTCTATGTAACTTCCTTGTCATTCACAATCTTGATCCACCTAAATTTTATTTTTATTTATTTTTTTTTCTTTTTGGGTACACCCAGCGATGCTCAGGGGTTACTCCTGGCTCATGTACTCAGGAATTACTCCTGGCGGTGCTCGGGGGACCATATGGGATGCTGGGAATCGAACCTGGATCGGCCATGTTGGCTGCGTGTAAGGCAAAAGCCCTACCCGCTGTGCTATTGCTCCAGCCCCCTCTTGATCCATCTAAAGGTCATTGATCGAGGGGTTGGAGAGAGTGTGCAGGAAATAAGTTTCTTGCTGTGCATGTGACCAATCTAGACTCAATTCCAAGAGCCACCATGAGTGATCTTTGAGTCAAGAGCTTAGATTAAGTCCTTAGGACTGTCAATTTTAATCCCCAACACCTGCCCCTTCGTCCTACAAATCCAAAACTAAAAGAATCTTCAAGACTTTTTCATAGAATGGTATTCAATTTTGTATCTGCTAGTATTTCTCATGATTCAACTTAGATCAGATGAGAAAAGTACTACAGAGTTGTGATTCTCAACCTATTTCCAACTTTGGCCCCCTTTTCACTTTGCTTCTTTATTTTTGCTACCCTGGTCTACCTGTAGAGCCTCACAATCTCAAACCAAAGCTGTGATTTACCTGTGCCCCTCATGGAAAATCCTGGGGGTCAACCTGTGGGTCATATGACCCAGAGTTGAGATATGCTGCAATATACAGGGTAAATAAATGTCTTGCTAATTAAAGTATATATCATCAGTATGACTTATCATTAGTGGCTTTAACCTGGTTCACAGATGAATCTGATGTTGCAGTTTCTCCACTGTAAATAATTTTCCCTTTAAGTACATTTTCCTGTAGAGGTAAAAGATTAAATAGATTAAATACTCAAATGAAGGAGGTTAAACTCTGCCCTCTGGGGGAAACAGTATCAAAGAATTGGTGGATGTGCTATAAACACCACAATAATTAATAAATATTTTGTGAAGCATGCATTGAGAATATGCAAATCTTATGTTTCTTCTTTGAGTTTCTTCATTAATTTTAGAATCCTTCAACATATTGTGCCCTGAGCAATTATTATTATGCTGTTTCATGGTAATTTTCTATTTCCCTACTGTATTCTCTGTTAACCAAAATTCTTCCGTAAGGAAGATTTTTTTCCTACTGTTTATTTAATTATTCATCCCCAGTTCCTTTATTGTCTACCTTTCTGTTTCTTTCTTTATTCTAATATTCAATTATAATCCTATACCACTGTCATTTATTTTCTTGCTCACATCAACCCAGCATTGGTTGATCTTCATTATCCACTATGCACCTCATGTTCTTGTCCATTTCCTGTTTGTTTATATATTTGTTGTAGCATATTTTTGGAGGGAGGCATACCAGGATTTATTTAGGGCTTACTCTTGCCTCTGCTCTCAGGGATGGCCCTGGGGGATCTTATTGTGTGCGCAGATTGAACCCCGGTTGGTGGTGTGCAAGGCAAATGCCCTACCACAGTACAATCTCTCTGGCCCCTGTTTTAGCGTTCCTTTGATTTCTAGCCCTAAAAGTTAATCCAGGTTTATCTCAGATTATCCCTAGGGTGCAAGCCCTAGAGGAGACTGTGGTGCATTGAGGAAACCACAAAAGCCTCAGTGTTCGTACCCCGCTGGATACCTGTGAGTTTACTAGCAGGCATTTATAATTTCTGGCACCTTCTTGACTTCTTTTTCCTCTTTCATGAATCAAACCGTTCTCTGCCAACACATAGTTGCTTTCCATTTTTTTAACTTCATGCTGTGAACACAGTGATGGGATCTGGACTGAGTGGAAGAGGAATCCCTGTTCAGATTAAATGTGTTTTGTGTATGTACTCGGAGGCTAATTCTCCACCTTCCTTTGCTGATTGCATGATAGTGCTTTGTCTGGCACAAAGCTTTGTGCCTGACCCCAGGGTTGTACTCTGAACTCAGTGCTCTGATGGAGTCAAGAAAAGTTTATTTTCCCTTGGTTCAGTTTTTATACCCCCTTTCTTTCTTGTATAAGGACAATGGAGTAAGGTTGAAAGAGATGATTTTTCCAATTCTATTTCTCTAGCCTAAACTGTTCTGAGAATTATTTTTTTTAATTTAGGTAATGTGATTTTAAATATCATTACAATAAGGTGTCAGCATATAATACTCCAACAAAAACCTACCATCAGAGTATGCGTATGGCATCCCTTTCTGCCCAGCCACCTCTGGCCTCACCTTCTTCATCAACTCAGTTCTATAAATCTCAGAGTCTGATGTCACTGGCCATGTTATTCCCTCACTGTATTTCTTTATATCACATATATGAGAGAGAGGAGAGAGAGCTTCTGTATTTTTCCCCTCTCCTTCTGACTGGCTTCTCTCAGCATGATACCCTCTAGTTCCATCTATGAAACTGCACATCTTGTGATTTTATCTTTTTTTTTCTAGCTGAGTAGTATTCCATTGTGTAAATATACCATGGGATCTTCACCCACTCATCTGCTCTGGGCACATGTGTTTTATCTTGATTCTTAGCTATTGTGGATGGGGTTACAAAGAGCATGAGTCTTTTTGGTGGAGTGTTTTTGGACCCTGGGGAGTAGATGCCAAGAAGTGGATTTGCTAAATTATATAAATAAGCAATTCTTAGTTGTTTGAGATGTCTCAAAATTGTTTTCAGTGGAGACTAAACAAGAAGACATTTCTATCAACTGTCATTATGGGTACTTCTTTCCCTGAGTCCCCACTAGTTTTCAATTTTGGTTGTTTCTAGTATTTAATGTGTGCTAATCTCAATCACTACGATCATGATCACGACCATCCTGTTGTTCGTCGATGGCCTCGAGCAGGCCCCAGTAACATCTCCTTCATCCTAGCCCCAAGATTTTTTTTAAAAAGTGCCATATTAGAGGTTATTTCGGGGTTAGGAGAATGAGACCCATCATTGTTACTGGTATTTGGCATATTGGGTACACCACGGGGAGTTTGCCAGACTTTGCCGTGTGGGCAGGTTACATTCGGAAGCCTGCCATTTTGTCCAAAGTAAGAATGAGATAATAAGGTGTCACACGGCTGCATTCGCGGCTGCGCTTCCGGGAGCTGGGTTTTATAGTCTCCAGGTCTTGGCCACTGATGGGATTACACGGCGCCAGGGAAAGACTCAGAGACTATAAAACCCAGCTCCCGGAAGAGAACAGCGCAGAGTCTCCTGCCCCCGCGCCTGGCTGTCATGGCTGGGGCCCCTTGGAGGGGAGTGGGTTGAGTTTCCCTCCCCGCCCCAACCAGGGCTCCAGCAGCTGAAGACCCCCAGAACCAGCCACCACCATGCTGAGACCACTCTCCACACGCATGAAGGTACTGGCAGAGGAACAAAGGTATGCGGGTCCCGGGGCTGAGATCTTCAAGCCTGCTTGGATCGGGGCTGAGCATCCTCCACCCAGATCCTCCAAATTCCAGTAGGCAGGGGTCACACACACCAACTGGCCCCCTGGCACTGTGTAATCCCATCAGCGGCCAAGACCCAGAGACTATAAAAGCCAGCTCCTGGAAGAGAACAGCACAGAGTCTCCTGCTAATCTCAATGGTGTAAAATAATAGTTTATTGTTTTGATTGGCATTTTTAAAACAATTTTTGAAGAGCACTTTCTCCTTATTATAAGTTATTGTAAGTGTTTTTATTATAAGAACATCTATTGGTTCATCTGTGTATTTTCTTTAAGAATGTCATTTAGGGGCTGGAGCAATAGTACAGCGGGTAGGATGTTTGCCTTGCACGTGGCCAACCCAGGTTCGATTCCCAGCATCTCATATGGTTCCCCTGAGCACCGCCAGGAGTAATTCCTGAGTGCAGGGCCAGGAGTAACCCCTGTGGATTGCCGGTGTGACCCAAAAAGCAAAAATAAAGCAAAAAAAAAAAGAATGTCATTTAAATTCTTCTCCCTAAGAATTTATTTTGAAAAACTCATCAAAAGGGGTAATTATAGGTAACACTTATTATTAAAAAATCACAAATGAAATCCAAATATCTGTAACATTTTATGATATCCCATATTCTTATTTGACTAGAATAATGCCACATTATTAATAGCATTATTAGATTAATGCACCATCTTATATGATAATGCTTAGAATTTTATGGTTAATTTTCAAAAATCACATAATCATAAAATATAACATTCAGATGATTTTGGAAAAGCATTACTTTAACTTAAAATGATATATTTATGCTTTTTAGTGATAATTTGTGAACTTCTTGATTTCAGTATAATTTCACTAGAATTATACAGATATCAGTATACAAATCTCTGTGACTTAAACTTACCAATATCATGCGTTTTGTTCTCATCACAAGGACACATAAAATGATCAGATGCATTTAAAATTTACTTATGTGATGTAATTAAAGCCTACTTTATTTTCATCAAATTCTCAGATACAGAGGGTATATATATCGAAATTGCACCAAACAAGATATGATTTTCAGTTTTAACCATTCAGAATTTGGGAAACTATAGCATATGGATACTTACAATTCTGTAGCAATAGATGAAAAAATGGGAAATTCTTTAATAACTATTATTGTTTATAAATGATTAAAGAAGCAGGGGATATATGTGCTTATTTGCAGTAATGTATGTTTGTTGAGTAATCACAGAAAAGAATCATCCTACACCTCATGCAACTGTGCTAAGCTTTAGCAAATACCCTTCTTTTATTTCATCTCCACAGCACACCAGACTCTTAGAATTTTTCTCTGTGTAGTAACCTGACAGCCTGACAGGATGTGAGCCCAGTCATGTAAACAAACCGTGTTAAGGACTACTGCATTTGAAATAAAGTCTGAGAAAACTTAACCGATAATTTTTTTCTAATATTTTAGATCTGTCCTTTTGCAAAAATAGAAAACCACTGAACTGTAAACAGTCAAAAAAGTATTAACTTTGAATTATGACTCTGCTCATCCACTGACAACGAAAAACTCTGACATTTGAAGCTGGAAGGAATTTTGTCATTAAAGTCAAAGAAAACTGGTATCCTGAAATCAGTACAAAAATCATACAAATGTGAAAATACCAGAGATTTCACAAAGAACTTTCTTTAAATCTTTTCTCATTAATATTCTAGAGTTGAAAGTAAATTGGGAAAATGTCTTCTTCCAATTGTCTCATGTCAATTTCTGTATTCAATAATTCTTACAGAAATGTAAAATAGTTGTTAATTATTTAATAACTATCAAATAATTAATAACAGTTCATAATTAATAACTATTAATCACAGAACTGAGACTACAATTTTGCTGTCAAAATGACATGAATACTTAAGAATATAAAATTTTAGCTGTCTTATGCTTTTAAACTATTAAACAAATTCTTTTATTTCCAGTTTTATTTTTATAATGTTTATGTATGTACAATGAATGATATAGTGAAAAACTAAACTATATACCAAGCTTTATATTCTGAATAACTTAAGTGAATTTAAAAAATTCAAAGTGGTTTTGTCATATAAAATTAAAATTAAAATAATGATTTTCTATCATGATTATTTAATTAAATTAAAATTGTTATTAAAATTAAACATTTTACATTATTTTTAGCTGTCTACATTAATTGCTGTGCTAACGAATTATATCATGGAGGTATCGTAGTTTTAAAGAGAAAATTATTATCAAATGTAATCTTAAGTGTATAATATTCATCACAAAAACAGATTTCTCAGTATTTTTTGATTATTGCAAATTTTTATTTTAATATTTAAGATCCTCTATACATGTGTAGACAAATAGATATATACTCTGTATCTATATCTACTTATATTATATATCATATAATATGTAGACTGTTTACATAAATGCATTTTCAGTTTTTAAAATACAAATACAAAAAACTATGCTAGTCATCCTTAAAATTTTATTAATATTTTGCTTGTTTGCTTATTTGTTTTTGGGACATACCTGGCTATACTCAGAGGAGACTCCATATCTGCACTCAGGATTTACTCTTATCTGTGTTTGGGGGACAATACCATATCCTGGGGATTAAACCCAGGCTGGCCAACCTACCTGCTGTACTATAACACTCTTTAAATGCTCTGGCCCTCCACATTCATAATTCAAAAACATTATGCTTTATATACATAGAAGAGAAGGCTGGAGCGATAGCACAGCGGTAGGACGTTCGCCTTACAAGCGGCCAACATGGCCGACCCGAGTTCGATTCCTCCGCCCCTCTCGGAGAGCCCGGCAAGCTACCGAGAGTATCTCGCCCGCACGGTAGAGCCTGGCAAGTTCCCCGTGACGTATTCGATATGCCAGACACAGTAACAACAAAGTCTCCAATGGAGACGTTACTGGGCCCGCTCGAGCAAATCGACGATCAACGGGAGGGCCTTTACCTTTACCTTTACCTTACTTATTTTTCATTATGAGATTGTGATTTACAAAGTTATTCATAGTTGATTTAATGGAATTTTTCTAGCACCAGCCCCACTACCAGTGTTAATTTCCTTCCACCAGTGTTAATTTCCTGTGCTCAGTTCCCTCCCTACCTCCTCTAGGGCAGCTCCATGACAGGCACATTTTTTAAGTTTGGTGGTTGTGGTTGACATCTCCTGCTTTTGGTGCTGTTGACTCTGAGGTTTGTATAAATAGATATGCAATCCTGTAAACCAATGTGTTCTCATTTATTACTTATTTTATAATCATATTCAAATTATTAACAATTTATGCTCTGATTTATGGCAGTTTCTTTTGCAAGTTCAAAAAGCGTAGGTGCATGGGACGTATGCATTTGGTGGCCTAGATGGTAGCCAGCTGACAGTGACAAGAGAATGAAGGAATGGGTAAATGGAGGAACAGGGCCCACGCTGGTTGGTAATCAGTGACTGCTTATTTCATTCTCATTCTCATTCTCATCCTTACGTCTTCATTTTCCCTACTTCTCTCATACAGTATAGTTATTTCTCCTGTTCTTCCTTACAGGATAGACACATAGAAATCATGAAGGATGAGGGAACACATAGGTGGGGTTAAGCATTATCACAACAACAAGCAGATATAAAGCCCCTACTTTAGGGGAAGTTCTTCCAGGGACAAAATCTCATTTTAGGGTTCAGCATTCTAGATTACTAGGAGACCCACTCAAAGGCAGGATTCCATCTAGGGCATATTGCTTTCTCTTTTCCTCAGCTAGTAATCCATCTAAAAAATCATAGTAAATTTACTTTTTACTAATATTTCTGGGCCGGAGTCAGAGTATAGAGGGTATGACCTTGCACATGACTGACCCAGGTTTGATTCCTCCACCCCTCTCAGAGACACCGGAAAGCTACCGAGAGTGTTTTGCCCACATGGCAAAGCCTGGCAAATTCCCTGTGACATATCCGATATGCCAAAAACAGTAACAAGTCTCACAATGGAGACGTTACTGGTGTTCGTTCGAGGAAATTATGAACAACGGGAGGACAGTGCTACTGTGCAGTGCTACTAATATTTCTAGTCATTTTGTATAAACATAGTAAGAGATATAATAAGCTTAAAGGTTGGCTCTTCCTGGGGACATCTCACTATATATCCTAGACCACAGTCCTCAGGCCAGGTTAGTCTTTCTAACTCCAGCAGGGTCCTTGTTCAGTTTCTTCTTTTTGGGTCATGACAGAGTTTGTTCCATGACCATGCTCTAAACATTATTCTGAGCACATCCCTTTGCTTTGCCTGGTTTGCTTACAGATTACGCTGGGTCAATCCTCTCTGGTACTCTCTTTTGGGGAATATTAGGAAGTAAAGGCAACTAAAGGTTAAGTCAAGTAAATATGATGGATGCCTAGGAGTAAAACTTTTTTGAAGTCAATTAACTCTTATTATAAAAACATAGCATGAACATTCCTCCTATGATTATACAAAAGAACATTGCTAAACCATGCAAAGGACATAAAGGAAAGAGAAAATAATACAGGATTACTAGTGCCTGATAGAATTGGGTGTGCCTTTGGAGCACTGTGGTGGGAGTCCTGAGGGAGGAACAAGGACAAACCAATGTTATCCAACAGACTTTCATCCACTATTTTGAAGAAATCCAATTGGAATATTCTTAACCCTACCCCCTTCAGCACCAACCTTCCACTTTCTTCTGGAGAGAATTGTCATTATTTTATTGTCTTAAATTATTCTAATAATAATCTAATGATTTGAGAGCTTAGAGTGACTAACATCTAAATTTTAAATAAAAATATATGATATAGGTATCCAGAGAAATATTAATCCTTTGATTATGGGTAAAGAAGATAGAATGAAATGTGCATATATATTTTTTATACACAAGGATTGGAACTTAAGGGCTAATAAAGGGATGAAAGAACTTACTAAAACTAATATTATGGTCACATTGGGAACATTTATGCTACTGAGAGATACATACGGAGAACTTTTAAGATCACTCTAAATATTAAATTATTTGAAGATTTAGCCTTCCTATCACACTATCAGAGAATTGTCTTCCTAAATATCAGCAATTAATTCTGGTAAATTCTAAAAGATATTTTTAATGCTACCTGAAATAGCATTACTTATAAAGAACAGTTTTTAGCATTTCTTCTCCTTCAATTTATTTTTTAAAACTTGATTTAAACCCTATGGTTTACAAATTTATTCAAGTACAGTCATCTTAGGCATTCAACCTTCCAACATCAATGCTACCACCTGTGTGACCTTCCCTCCACCAATGTCCCCAGTTTTCCTTTCTCCCACCCCTTAGCCAGCACAAAATAATTTAATTTATGTTGCTTTTTACCACAAACTGGCAAATGGAATTATCAAAACAATATAGTTCAGTAAAGAAAAATTTTGAAAATGGTTATATCTCACAATGCTGTTATTAAAGTCATTGTTTGAGTATTTACAGGACAGTTTGATGTTAGTTGAGTATTCTATTACTGTTTTTGTTTATTAAACCTAGTAGTTTCTGTGCTTCTCTCCCATCTAATTCCAAGCCTGCTGGGCTGTCAGTCTTGTGGAATCTGAATGTGTCACATGGCAGCAGATAGGGCTTCACATTCCAGAACTGGGATGGTTCAGCAGATTGATGTCTCTTTGAGATTCCCTTCTGAAGCTGTGGGGCTGGAGTTTTTATATGCCAGAGGATATGGGGAGTGAATGGGGCAGCTGGGCCTTCCAGCAAACAGGATGTATGTATGGGTGAAGGCTGCCTGCCCCACTTCGAGGAGGCCCCTGAGTTCTCAGTGCATAGAACAGTCTATTTGGGAGTTTCATCGGCTTGGCCTCTCTTCTGAGATTAGTCTTGGGGCTATGGAGCTGAGGGGTTTATATGCCACAGGAGTGAGCGAGCCTGCAGTGCCTCCTGGTAGAACAGTCTCTTCAATTTCCTTTAAAGTATAATGCATGATGTTTTATAAGGTAGAAAAATAGAACAAAAATTTTCCACAATCCACGTTAGATTATTGGTGTATCTATTGTAAAACATAATAAAGCACCATATTGGTAGGTGAGTAGGGAACTTGACATAATTGTCAAATTACTATCTGTTCTCAAAATTTAGGCAACATAATCTTTGAAATAATTGATTTACCTTAACAACATTAAATGGAACAAACTATGGTCTTACAATAGAATATTTCAGATAATCTATATAAACTTTCTCTATACTGATTGAAGGATTTAGTGAAATAATTCCATGTTTCTTTAACTCATCAACAAAAGTGGGGTACAAGGAGTTTGTCTTGTTGTTATAGATCCAGCATGGTTTTCATAGAGCTAAAAGAATGGCAATATCAAAACAAAACCTTAAAGAAATAGTCCTTAGGCTTCTGAATATACTCTTACACAACTTAATATGAAACTATAATTCTGTATTACTAATTATCCATTGATAATTAAGACACCAGATGAGTGAACAATACCTTCTATCTTGCTAGCAATGGCGACAAAAGAATATTTTTCAATGAGTTTCATTCAGTTTATTAAATCATATGAAAAGTTGTTCTTGCCAAAGATTTTGTCTCATAGGTGATTGACAATACTTTTTGCACATTTTTTTAACCCAAGAAATATGACCAGCTGAATAGATGGGAATAAAGGAAGAACATGAATTCCAGCAGTAATGTTGATTAGGTGGAAGTCACAGCCCTCATGACAATAGATCTGGTCATAATACAGGGTCTTAGACTTGGGTATTGAAGCCTGTTTAATTCATTGTCCTCTGTGAGAAAAGAATGCTTCTTAGAAAATTTGACATGGATTGTGTTCAAATACAGGAAATTTTGCTTATATAATGTGACATCCTACTGTAAGGGAAACTATTCACTGTATGAATTTTAATGTCTGTTCTTGATTTTATACATAATAATGATTGCAGTTTCAAATGACTCTAGTTGAATTGATCCTGCCATTGATATACAATGTTATGTTAATCATGTTGCTATCTTTTCTCCTTTTCCCATGTTTTATGGAGACACCATGATTTATGATACTGTTCATGCATCATCATTCCAACCCCACACACCCCTACCAGTATGCAGCTTCCCTCTACCTGTGTTTCAAGGACCCCTCCTGGCCTGCTCACAGCATCTTCACCATCCCCAGGTAAGCTGAGCTCTGTAGACAAACTCTTCAGTTCTGATCCCTTTGGCTATTTGTCATTTGTTCCATGGCCAAATTTCTTTATATACAACATACGTGAGAGATTTTTTGTTTCGAAGGTAGAAGGTGGTGGCAACTATATACACATAGATGAGTAAATATAATCTCTTGAAATTGCCCCAAATTGGGAGAAAGGATTTTTTAATGAAAGGAATAATATTTTATTTGGGGAAGAATGAAGTACGCACCTAGTAGTGCTCGGTAAAATCATTACTCTTGATTTACTCCCACTCTGCCCTCAGGAATAATTCCTGACAGTCTCAGTTGACCATATGGGGTGCAAAGGATTGAATCCTGGTCAGCCATGTGCAAGGTAAACGCCCTATTTGTTGTACTATCTGGTCCCAAAAATGTCACTTTAAAAGTCATATTTATCAGATCACCAGGCTGAAAATGTTCTATTGTTTTTTTTTTCATTTATGCCATGCCTTTTTTTTCAGTCACTGTGAGATACAGTTACAAAGTTGTTCATGATTGGGTTTCAGTTATACAATGTTCCTTTGCTTCACTAGTGTACGTTTTCCACTGCCAATTATCAGTGTCCCCAGTTTTCTTTCCACCACCTTCTGACAGCCTGACTTTGTAGTAGACACTTTTCTTTTCTCTCTCTCTCTCTCTCTCTCTCTCTCTCTCTCAAGAAGAAAAAATTCACCATGCTATTTAATAGTGTTCACCTCCTAATTTTGTTTGGGTTGAGGAAGCTGCTACTCTTTTTGTGAACAATTAGACTATTTAATATAGATGTATTCGTAGTAAATATCTTCTGAATTTTCATGTCATCAGTAAATTACTTCAGAATAAATATGGTGTCACTATATTTATGGGAGTTTATTCCGGACTTTCTATTCTCTTAGTATATATTTGTACATACTGAGCTTCTAGCAATTAATGAGTTTCAGGTTTCTTAATCCCAGTAGCATTTTCCATAAATGTTTCTACTTATGAGTTTCTACTCTGGCATATTGTTACTCTGTATTTATTTGAGAAATTCTTCAGTTTGATGCACAGAAATTTTTCCTACTGCCTTACATATATTGCAGATCAAATAACAGAAGTTATTAATTTTTCCAGTTTGTTTGGGATTTTTACATTTTGGGTTCCAATGGAATTGCTAATTCAAAACTTCTTACATGCCACAGTTGATGTGATTTAATTTTTACTTCATTTATTATTATTGAATAATAGTCTATTGTATGAATAGAGCATCTTTTTATCTATTAATCAGTTTTTTTCTACTAATCTGTCTGTTAATAAGTTAATGAATATTTGGTTCCTTCGACTTTTTGGCTTCTACACAAAATTCTACTAGGAATATTTTTGTATATTTAGGGCATATGTGATTTATTAAGTGACATGTAGTACATATTAGCAAAAGTCATTTAGACATTGCACTAAATTTTATGAAGAATTATTCTTCTAGATCACAACATAGAATGTGTGTTGTGATTTCTCACAGTTTAAGTATCGACTTCAAAGTTTTCTATGGTGAGTAGTTATTTGTTAGATGTTTCCTGGCCATTCTAACAGAGGTGGGGAATGGGGGTGAGTACAGGTTGAAGTAGATTCTTCTCTTCATAAATCTGAATCTCAGGATTCTTATTAAATTTATCTTTGATTTTTTTAATGATCTGTGATAGTGACATATGCAACATAATCTCCTTCATCAAACAGATTACAAAAGAACAATAGCAGAGAATCATCAGGGATATAAAAAATTCCTACACCTATCACAGACTTTTTCTGCCAGTTATATAGAAGCAGACCTTATCCAATATACAGTGAGAAATTACACATCTATATAATTGCAATAGTCATATTTAATAAGTTCATGCTACAGTTTTGGGTGTTTGGTAAGGGTTATTATATTCACATTCACATTTTAAGACAGCCATTATTCCTTTTGTGTAGCAATTTTCAGACTTTTACTCAGTGCTATTCTTGTGTTTTCATTTTATACTCAAGGACTAACCTGTAGGGTTAGGGTTATAATTTCTGGGTGGATTATTTAGCATAATTACATTCATATTCAATAGGGAATCTTTTAGAAAATCACTGCCTGGAACACAGTTCCACAAATGTTGTATCTTGAGCCAAATTAAACACGTAAAAATGCCAAGTTCTCAATCTAAGGAAAAACGTTCCCATCTGCTGTAATTATAGGGAACAAGAAAGATAGTGAATGTGCTCCCATTTATTGAACACAAAAGCAACACTTATTTTGAGACAGATTGCTGGGCTTTGTTGGTGCAGTTAGTGGTGTTTTTCCTCAAAGGACTAATGTGTACATTTACCAGCGTTAGGCATTAGGAAGTTTGCTAAACTTACACTTGACTAAAACCTTGTAAATCGTCTGCAGCCAGAGGGAGAGTGTGATAGGACATGGTTCTCTCTGTAAACAGCTGAAAATCCCCAAGCTGACAGATTGTTTGGGTGACACTTGGGAAGTCAGCATTTCCTCAATGACATATGAAATTACTTATAAAGTCTATCTTAAGAAAGTTTATTCTTAGAGGTTGGAAAATAATACAATTGGTATGATGACTTACTTGCACACGGCCAACGTGGTTCAACCCTCTGAATCCCATATGGGGCCGTGAGCACTGCCAGAAGTGCTCCCTGAGTGCAGAGCCCAGAGTAACATTGAGCATTACTGGATGTGGTCCCAACATCCCCCCCAAAAAATGAAAGTACCTAGAAGAAAAGAAAATGTATTCTTAAATTTATAATATCAGTACATTTTCACAAGATTTAAGTTCTGAATTATTATATGCAGTACACATCTTTGGAAGTTCTTCCTAAGTATATTTGATAGACAATCTGCAACCCCCATATAAATGTAAGAAATAAAATATGATCAAATTCAAATACTACTTGTACGTGAGAAAAATAGTTATTTGGTTAGCTGAATGCAAATTACACAGCCTTAACTTAAAAAATAGAAAATGGAAAAAAATAGAAAATGTAAAATAAAGGTGATACTCATCATTGTGAAAGTAGGGCTCAGATTTATACACATTCTATATCAAAATGAAGTATGGATCTCAGGAAATCCACTGTACTTTCTTCTCAATGCCACTGGGCATTACTCACAGCAATCTTAGCAGCCTTCAGTAAATTGCTTTCTTCCTGCAACATACATTTTTCTCTCTTTCATGCTACAAAATACATTATTTATGTGTATGCCTAATTCTGTTATTGGAAAAAAGTAAGTTAATTTTTAAAGTTATTGATTTTACTTTGTCAAACATATGTTGTTCTTTGCTTTTTCTGTGACTAAAACAAAAAGACACATGACAGAAACAAAACGATCAATATTTCTTTTTTAACGATGTTACTTAAAAATTACACTTGGTTCACAGAAATGCAGGAAATAAGACAGAATTACAGGAGACCAAATGCTCTAGGCCTTTTCATCCAAGCAGCTTTACTTAACCACCACCCCCTACTTTTGGCTCAATGCTGTATCATAATGCTTCAATTTTACATTAAACTACACTTTATTTACTACAATTATGCATTTGCATTTCATTTTTACTATAGTGTTAGCTTATTAAAGACATCAACATTTTTGGTTAGGATATGTTGCTCTAAGAATAAAGGAAATATTTATTGTTCATTGAATTAGGAGTGAGATTCTATATGAAAGAGCAAAGAGAAAATCAGTTATTCTAGTTCTGTCATGAATTTGAGTCAATCTACTGTTCTACATGGAATTTATAATATATTCTTATCCTTAACTCTCTGGGGAAAGGTTTGCAAGAGCCAGAGATGAACAAAAATGTGTGGAGCACATGGCATACATAAGTAAGATCTAGGATAATGAATAATCATGAGTTCTAGTAGTAATTTTGGAGCATTCTTGAGAGAATTTCCTTGCCATTATCTTTTCTTCAGCGTCCTTTGATTTAATGTCTTTGGAAACTGCCATATTTCTCCCTACAGAAAACATGAGTTCTCAAAGCCCCATGCAAGGTTTAGAGTTCTAGATCATAAATGAATAAATTTAATTCAGAGTAGACATTACAATGAGCTTCACTGAGCTCATGATTTTGATACTTCTCCAAGGACAGATATGTGAGAGCAAAGTGTAGAAACTTGATCAAAAGTTGTTCCATTTAGTGATGCTGTAGTAAAAGTAGACAAGGATGATTTTTCATTTAAGTTGTTTGCAAGGCCATCCCTATGCCACATGGCCTGTTCTAAGAGTTGGACTCTAGTCTTCAGTAATAAGTTTGCAGACGACTAACAAATGAGACCTTGTCCACAGGTGAGTGGTTATTTTTATCTGGGACAAATGGCTGTTTTTATAAAGAAGGTGCATTGAAGAGAAAGTAGCTATAGCATTACTTTGTGAACTACTGCTGTTTATTTTGAACTGTTTAAGCAGCCATTACACTTCATCTATTGAAGGTGAGATGAGTTTTAGCAGAGATAAAAGTCTGGCAAACATTGTAGAAGACAATGGAAAAAATAGACTTTCAATATTTAGACCTTTTAGATATCAGGAAATGCATGATAATTTGCTGTTCATATGATGTTTCTTTCAAATATGTAAGCAAGTTAAGTAAATGGTTTCTATGTATCAAAACACTAGATTGTGAGGTTCTGGATTTCAGTTACTAGCGAGTTGGAGCATCTGAGTAAAATAATATTTATTATTTGTTGCCAAAGAGGGGAATTTTATGGCTATCCTCAGATTCCAATATCTTGTCTCTTGGTTTCTCTCACAGTATGACCAGCTATTTGGGGGATTGTTTTTGGTGGATGCTATAAGAAACTTAATCTAGAAGACAAATTTCACATGTCCTTGAAGTTCAACACCAGAAGAAAAGATATGAAAATACCTACTGAAAAAGAGACAATGGATTGAAAAGTTGAGAATTTGGAATCATCATGTATAGAGGATAGATGGATAGTCTATTATTTCCATAGTTCATGTGAAACAGAATATTACCTAAAATAAGAACATAACACCATTACCACCAACAATTTGTAAATTTTCCTGAAGGCAGTGTCAGCTGACTCTGTTTACATGGCATAACAAACATTTAAACAAAAATTCACAAGTATTGTATTCAAAGTAGGACAGATAACTCAACTGGCTAAAGCACATCTTGGGAGTCACTGAATGACCCCTGAGCACTACTGGGACCAATCCCTGGACATAAAGCCAGGAGTACCACTCCGGGACTGTTGGATGTGATCCCCCAAATAAGAAATAAAGAAAAATAAATAGAAATGAAGAATATTATTAATGAAACCTAGATGACTAGCAATGACTGACCAAAGAACATCTATTTTCTTTTCCTCTTTGGGGAGTAGGACAGGTTTGGACCACTACCAGTGATATTCAGGGGTTACTCCAGGCTCTGGGCTGGAGCGATAGCACAGCGGGAGGCCTCACAAGAGGCCAACATGGCCGACCCAAGTTCGATTCCTCCGCCCCTCTTGGAGAGCCCGGCAAGCTACCGAGAGTATCTCACCCACACGGCAGAGCCTGGCAAGCTCCCCGTGACGTATTCGATATGCCAGACACAGTAACAACAAGTCTCATGATGGAGACGTTACTGGGCCCGCTTGAGCAAATCGATGAACAATGGGAGGACCGTGACCGTGATTGAATGAAAGATGAGTTCAAGGAGAAATTCTTAAGTATTGGAAACATCTATAGAAAAGAAAGGCTCTCTTTTTGGGTCTTTTCTTTCCATATTTGAAAGCAGCTTTTTTATCCTTTTGGTGAGGTGCCCTTATTTCTGAAGCAAGGGAAAGGGGCATTTCAAAGATAGATTACAGCTTGCTATTCCCAATAAGTGCAAAAACAATCCGACCTCAAGATTCCAGTGCATGATGTCACTTTTTCTATTTTCCCTGTCTTCATTTCTCTGTTCACAAAGTTATAAATTAAATTAGAGTTTTAACAAGACTGCCTCTGAGACTGAAAACTCTGCTGGTCATCACTCTTATCCAGGGAAGGTCAGATACATACTATGTTCCAAGAACCACAGTGGATGCCAGAAACTGAAGTGAGTTATAAAACTTTAAAATTCCCCTTTTCCTCTATAGATTTTGCTGATGATAAAGTTGAAATTACAAATTAGCCAGAATAAGATACTAAGAGAGTAATAAAGTAGAGCAAACATATTATATAGCTATAAAATTTATGTTAATATGATCGCTTTTCTCTTATAAAATATTTTATCATCAGTAATATATCCAAAGATTGTTTGACACTGGGTAATGGAAACTATAGGAAGAAAATGTGTAAATAAGGTGGGGAGGCTAATATAACAAGATTGCTCCTCTAACCAAAGTAACAGAAAATAATGGCACAAGGCTAAAGTATTATTTAAGAGCAGTATTATAGCACAGTAAATTTTGATATAACATAATTGAGAGTGCAGTTGTTTGAAAAGAATAAACCATTTCTATACATTTCTAAATGAGCTGAGAGCTCTTAATAACCAACATACTCTGATGAAAGTTTATAATGAGTTCAATTGTGCATAAAAGCAAAGTTATCTGAGCATAGAAAGGTTTAAAAAAAAGAAGTTATTTAAGTTGGATTTTAAAAAGGATGAGGAAGTTTATTATTGGCAAAGAAATAGTAAAATCTGAAAATGTTTTGGAAGATGAAAGCAATAAAATGGAAACTGTGTTATGAAAGTTCATATAGTTGATATTAAAGAAATTCAACTTTATATTGAAAACAATGTAGAGCTCATGAGGTTTGAAACAAGGAAGACTACATAATACTGGTGTTGATATTATCAACAATAATATAGATATATAGAAGCCAGATCTTGAGTTGTACAGGATTATTTTGAGGTGGTTACAGACCACAAATTGACCTGGAAAAACAGAAGTGTTGACATATCTGAAGATATAAGTGGGCAATGTTTATAGGTATCAATCTCTAAATATCTCAATGTTAATGGAAAAAATGTTTAAATTCTCCTAAAGTGACCAGAAAAATTATTCAAAATTCAAGATGTAGAATTATTGGTAGCTCCTTAAGCAGGAAAAAGTGTTGAGATTTTGTAAATGTATAGGAAATAAAATGTACTGCTTTTACTGAGTGCAAGAACCCTACAGAGAATTTACATAGATTATGATAATGAAGCTTTCAAATCGGAATTATCAGGTTGGTAAAATGAGAGATATAGCTAGCCACCTAAATGAATGACTACCTAGTTTTGGATATCAGAGTCTAGTACCTCAAATGAGTCCAGTAAAATTAAACTATGTATACTATTGCCTGTGTAAGACATTATGGTCTTGGTTTAGACAAGTAGTTTAGATAAAAACAAGATTGAAATAAGCATACTTAAATACAAATATATAAAAAAATGTTCAAAAATATATGTAGCTATTTGTAAATTGAAATAATTTTATGATTATAACACTATTCTTTTTTATCTTTTTTCTTTTTTTTATTTTTGAGCCACATCCAGCTGTGATTATGGCTTACTCCTGGCCCTGTGCTCAGGAATCACTACTGCAGAGCTCAGTGGATTGTATGTGGTGTCAGGGATTGAAGTTAGGTTGACTAAGCACTTTAATCTTACTTTGGAACTAGATTCTATATCTACTATTATTAGAATGAAGCTCTCAAATCAGAATTATCAGGTTGGTAAAATGAGAGATATAGCTAGAATCTTACTTTGGAACTAGATTCTATATCTACTATTATTAGTATTCTAAGTGTCTATATATTACAAATGCTATAATATATTGTATATATTATAGTCTACAATATTATATATATTACTGTCACTGTAGTTGTCCTTCTGTTCATCGATTTGCTTGAGCGGGTCCAGTAACATTGTGAGACTTGTTACTGTGTTTGGCATATCAGATATGCCACGAGTAGCTTGCCAGGCTTTGCCATGCCGGCGAGATACTCTCGGTAGCTTGCCAGGCTCTCCGAGAGGGGCACAGGAATCAAACTCAGGTCAGCCATATTGGCTGTGTGCAAAGCAAATACCCTACCTGCTGTGCTATCACTCCAGCCCATATATATTATATATACTATAAGGTAAGGTAAAGGCCCTCCCGTTGATCGTCGATTTGCTCGAGCGGGCCCAGTAACGTCTCCATTGGAGACTTTGTTGTTACTGTGTCTGGCATATCGAATACTCTCGGTAGCTTGCCGGGCTCTCCGAGAGGGGCAGAGGAATTGAACTCGGGTCGGCCATGTTGGCCGCTTGTAAGGCGAACGCCCTATAAGATATTTTATATAATATTCCATATAATACATTCTATATAATAGTATATATTACATGTATTATAATGTATTCTATATAATATTCTATATTTATTATATATTCTGGGCTGGAGGGATATCATGGCAGTTAGGGATTTGCCTTGCACGAGGCCGACCCAGCCAACCCGGGATCAATTTCTCCACCCCTCTCAGAGAGCCTGGCAAGCTACCGAGAGTATCTCACCCACACGGCAAAGCCTGGCAAGCTGCCCATGACATATTCAATATGCCAAACACATTAACAAGTCTCACAATGGAGACGTTGCTGGGCCCGCTCGAGCAAATCGATGAACAACGGGAGGACAGTGCTATACAGTGCTATTATATATTCCATATCTATTTTATATATTCTATATAATTATCAAAACCACAGAGTCAACCGAAACATGAGACCTAAACTTTAATAACCAAACATAAAAGAATGCCTTATAGAAATATCTCCTCCCAGGAGGTTGGAGTAGAGGGAATCTGTGAACAATGGTGGAAGGGATTTTATACTGGTGACAGATCAGTGATAGAACATTGAATGTCTAAAACCCAACTATGAATAACTTTGTAAGTCATGTTGCTTTAAGCCAGAGAGATAGTGCAGCAGGTAAAGTGATTATCTTGCATACACTGTACCTGTGTTCTATCCCAAGAATTTCATATGTTCACTCTAGCACTGCCAGGAGTATTTCCCAAGTACAAAGCCAGGTGGAACCCCTGAGAACCACTGATTGTAACCCCCCCAAAAAAACAAAAACAAACAAACAAAAATAGAAAGAAAAATCATGATGCTTTAATGAAGTAAAATTTTCAATAAAAAAGAGAAAAGTTTTAAAAATTATGCAATTTAGTTTTCCACTTTTAAAACACATTCTTTCCATTTGACATTTTGAAACAAAAAAATTTAATATTTGCCATGAATTTAATACAAATAAGATTTTTCAAAGGCCCTCCCGTTGATCGTCGATTTGCTCGAGCGGGCCCAGTAACGTCTCCACTGGAGACTTTGTTGTTACTGTGTCTGGCATATCGAATACTCTCGGTAAAATTTTATAGCCCGGCAGGCTACCAAGAGTATCTCGCCTGCACGGCAAAGCCTGGCAAGCTCCCCGTGATGTATTCCATATGCCAAACACAATAACAAGTCTCAAAATGGAGACGTTACTGGGCCTGTGCAAGCAAATCGATGAACAATGGGAGGACAGTGACAGTGACAACAAATCTTCTTAAGTCTATGACTTTTAGTACCTATGAATAATGATTTTAATAATGTCTGAATATTTGATAGTAAGAATTATGCAGTGCCATTCTCTGTCATGCAAATTTTTGAGAGTAGTTATTTCTTTTGTTAAATTTTATTTTGGGGTCACATAGGAAGATGCTAAGTACTGTCAGGTAAATGAGAATTGAACCCAGAGAATAATGCATATGTGTGATGCATATGCACTTCCACTTAAATTACATTCCTGGCACATGTTTGTTTCTTTTTTCACTTGTTAAAAAAGATAGTTTGGGGTTGAATGTGTGTATATATATACAAATATAATATATAATACATGCACTATGAATGTATTATGTATTATATATTGTATATATTATATATTAAACAAACACACATATTACATATGTATATAAATATAGAGAGAGAGATCAGTGGAAAAAAAGAAGGCTTTACACTTTCTAAGATTGCAAAGAAATATTCTATTCCTGAACAATATCTCTGGCCTCTGTTAACTAATTTTCTTTATTGTCCTTTACAATGAAAATAGATTTTACAACATATAAATTTTTAATGATATACAAATAAGAGGCTCTCATCATAAGTTTTGAAAATTGTATTGAGTGGATAATCACTACTCAGTGTGAGAATTTGTGCCTTTTCAATGACATACTTAAACTGGTATTCTCATTACATAATAGGTACATGTGTTGTAGAGTTTTAAAAAAGATTATGCCTAGAGATATCTCCAAACCACAATCATTTACAAGTTTAGAATTTCAGGAGTGCACAGCCACTTCCACAGCCATGCATCATCTCCTGATATTCATATAAACAATCAAATATAAGTTGTCTGGCATCTGCATGTGGCAGGTAGGCTTGAATGGTGGTTGCAAAATTCAAAATAATGATGATGAGAAGGTGTATTGATGGTAATATTAATGTTGAAATATTAAATGTAATCAATTAATGTGAACAAACTTATGAAAATAAAATTTAAAAATTAAAAAAATAGTATGCAAATAAAAAGGAAAAATAAGTATCTGCCTCTCAAGTATCATTACTTAGGCTTAATGAAAACACTTAACATATTACTCTTTTTTTCCTTTTTTATTTGCTTTTTAGATCACACCTGGCAATGCACAGGGGTTACTCCTGGCTCATGCACTCAGAAATTATGCCTGGCGGTGCTCAGGGGACCATATGGGATGCTAGGAATTGAACCTGGGTCGGCCCTGGGCAAGGCAAACAACCTTCCAGCTGTGTTATCACTCCAGCCCCAAAATATTAATCTTATTTAAAATATGTACTTCATAAAAATATGGAACATAGATCAAATACTGATTGTAATAAAGCAAAATGAAGCAGGACCTGACCCAGACCTGCGCCCCTCAACACCAGCTGCCAGGACCCCAGCCTGGGGTACTTGCCTTCATTTCAGCTGAAGGCAGCAGCCCAACTAGCTGCTGCCCCTCCCAACAGGTCTGTGGACTAGCATCCGGACTGGCTGGGGTGTGACCTCCACTGGAGAGGGCTTGGTCTCATCAAAAGTGGGCGTGGCCTTTTGTGAGCAGCCATACTTATATTTTCCGCTCCTAGTGCTCTCAACTCCCATCCCAACCTTCATCACCTAATTCTGTGGTAAACGTCCTGGCTGCCTCAAACAAAATATGAAAATAATCCAACAGACTATTCCCATTCCAACAAAAGACCAGTGTAACCAAGAAGCTGTACAAGCGCAATAAAAAAGAGCACCTCATCCAACGCTTCACTCGATGCCTATGATAAGCCACCGAATAATGTCTGAGAGGAAGGACATATTCTAGAAGGGAAGAGGGCGACACAATCAACCGACATTATTCAGAATCCTTTTCCGCAATAAGAGGGAGCAGTACTAGTGAACTTGAAGGTTTTACCTCTATGAAACCACAACAGCATGAGGAAACAGCACAAATATCCATTACGAGGAGAGGACAAAGAAAAGAGTCCCGAATCTTCAACAGGCGAGAGGAAATGCTGAGGATGTTCAAGGAACTCAAATAATCAACGGAGTAGACATCCAGAAAATTCAAGGAAGAAATGAGAGAAACAATGAAACAGAGAGCCGAGAAAATGCAGGAAGACATGAGAGCAGAGGTAAGAAAGCTACAAAAAGAAATGTTACAAACAAAGGATTCAGTAGATGAAATTAAACTCAGTGGGTGCCCTCAGCAGTGGAATGACTACAGCTGAAGACAGGATCAGTGAGCAAGATGAGCAACAGAAATTGCATAGGGAACAACAAACAATGGGAAAAGACCTCAAAATAGCTCTAAGGAGAATCAGAGACCTAGGGGATGACACCAAGAAGAACAACATTAGAGTCATTGGAGTACCAGAAGGACAAACATGCAACTCCATTGAAAAAAATGGAAAGAAATCATTGCTGAAATGTTCCCAAAGTTAGAGAATGCAGACACCTAGTTCCAAGAGCTAGAAGGGTGCCAGCTAAAAGAGACCCTAATAAAAACACTCCAAGGCATATCATAGTCAGAATGATGGATTCGTGGATAGAGACACAATACTGCAAGAAAAAAGGTCAAAGAAGGAAATAACATACAAAAGGGCACCCCTTAGATTCACAGCAGACCTATTAGAGGAAGCCCTCCAAGCCCGAAGACAATGGTGTGATAGAGTGAAAAAACTCAATTAAGTGGACGCCTCACCAAGAATACTTTATCCAGCTAAACTCTCACTCAAACTCGATGGAACAATACACCATTTTATAGATAAACTTCATAGGAACTTCATAGACTCAAAGTCAAAACTAAAAGAAGCACTAAAAGGGCTCCTGTAATTCAAGAAGGAAAACACACATAAGCACAGCAAACACAGAAACAAGGCACAAAACCCCATGACAATAATCTCTCTCAATGTCAATGGTTTAAATGCATGAATCAAGAGACACAGAGTGGCAAAATGGATCCAGAAACTGAAACCAACATTCTGCTGCCTACAAGAAACTAACTGAACAGTCAGAGCAAAGACAGACTAAAAGTTAAAGGATGGAAAACAATCCTGCAAGCAAACCACTGCATCAATAAAACTGGGGTGGCCATATTCGTATCCAAAAATGTAGATTTCAGGTCGAAAAGTATTAGAAGGGACAACGAAGGCCATTTTCTATTTCTCAAGGGATATGTACAACAGGAGGAAATCACACTCTTAAATGTATATGCACCTAATGAAGGACCAGATAAATACATGAAACAACTGCTAACAGATTTTAAGGAGGACATTGCCAGCAATACAATAGTAGTCAGAGACTTTAACATTGCCTTAGCACCTCGCGATAAATCAGTAAGAACAAAACACAGCAAGGAAACACTGGCTTTGAAGGAAGAAATAGAAGAGAGACCTATACAGGACTTTACACCCCAAAAAGAAAGAATACACAATCTTTTCCAGTGCACACGGAACATTTTCTAAAATAGACCACATTCTGGGTCACAAAACATACATCAATAGAATTAGGAAGATAGAAATTGTATCAATTATCTTTTCTGACCACAGTGTGCTGAAGGTAGAAGCGAATCACACACAGAGACGGAGAACCAAATCAAACACCTGGAAATTAACTCAATATTGAACAATGAGTGGGCCAGGAAGTAAGTCAAGAAAGAATTCAAAAGATACCTGGAAACAAATGAGTGTGAAAACATGAGCTACAAGAACCTATGGGATGCAGCTAAAGCCATGGTAAGGGGAAAATTTATAGCTTTCCAAGCATTCCTCAGGAAGGAAAAAGGGGCCTACATAGATACTTGACTTCACAACTCAAGCTCTTAGAAGAAAAAGACCGACAGAAGTAAAAACAAACCTGAATGAAGGTAAGAAATAATAGTACTTAGAGCAGAAATTAATGACATAACCCAAAAAACAATCCGAAAGGTCAATGAAACCAAGAACTGGTGAGAGAAAATAAACAAGATTGATAAACCACTAGCAAGACTCACAAAGAAAGAAAGAGAGAGAGAAAACCCTAATAAGCTGAATCAGAAATGAAAAAAGGGGTCATCACAACAGAAACCAAAGAAATTCAAATGATCATCAGAGACAACTTTGAGAGTCTGTATGCCATGATGCCATGAAACAAGAGATCACGATCACGATCATCCTGTTGTTCATCGATTGCCTTGAGCAGGCACCAGTAACGTCTTGTTTTTTTTTCCCTTTATTTTATTTTATTTTATTTTACAGTTGTAGATTTACAATTTTCTGTGCTTTGGTTTCAATTATACAATGATCAGATACCCATCCCTCCACCAGTGTCCATTTTCCACCACCATGGATAATATCCCTCCCACCCCCATCCCCCCATCCCCCCTTTCTCTGTGGCAGGGCAATCCCCTGTGTTCTCTCTCTCCTTTTGGGTGTTGTGGTCTGCAAAAGAGGCATTGAGTGGCAAACATGTTCAGTCCATAGTCTACTTTCGACATGCATCTCCCCTCCTGGGAGGATCCTCCAAACATCCTTTATTTGGTGCTCCCTTCTCTATCTAAACTGCCCTTTCCTCTAGGATACCCGGCTGGCCTCTAAGTTATGGAGTAATCGTCCTGGTGCTGATCTCAGCTATTCTTGGGTATTAATCTCATACTTTGTTACTTTATATCCCCCAGATGAATGCAATCTTTCTATGTCTATCCCTCTCTTTCTGACTCATATCGCTTAGCATGATACTTTCCATATTGTACCACTTGTATGTAAATTTCATGACTTCATCTTTTCTAACAGCTACATAGTACTCCATTGTGTAGATGTACCAAAGTTTCTTTAACCAGTCATCTGTTCTTGGGCATTCAGGTTTCTTCCAGTTTCTGGCTATTGTAAAGAGTGCTGCAATGAACAAACAAGTGCAGATGTCACTTCGACTATACATTTTTGCTTCTCTGGGATATATTCCCAGGAGTGGTATTGCTGGGTCAAATGGGAGCTCAATTTCTAATTTTTTGAGAATCGTCCATACTGTTTTCCAGAAGGGCTGAACCAGTGGACATTCCCACCAACAGTGAAGGAGTGTCCCTTTCTCACCACATCCACACCAGCATCGGTTGCTGTTGTTCTTTTGAATGTGGGCCAGTCTCTGAGGTGTGAGATGGTATCTCATTGTGGTTTTGATCTGCATCTCCCTGATGATTAATGATGTAGAGCATTTTCTCATGTGCTTTTTTGCCATTCGGATTTCTTCTTTGAGAAAGTTTCTGTTCATTTCATTGTCCCATTTTTGGATGGGGTTGGATGTTTTCTTCTTGTGGAGTTTAACCAGTATTTTGTATATCCTGGATATCAACCCCTTGTCAGATGTGCATTCGGTGAGTATCCTTTCCCATTCTGTAGACTGTCTTTGTATTTTGGTCACTGTTTCTTTGGAGGTGCAGAAGCTTCTTAGTTTAAGATAGTCCCATTTATCTATCTCTATTTTCACTTGCTCGGCCAGTGGCGTGGCATCTTTGAAGATACCATTAGCTTCAATGTCATGGAGGGTTTTGCCAACTTTATCTTCAATGTACCTTATGGTTTCTGGTCTGATGTTGAGGTCTTTAATCCATTTTGATCTTACTTTTGTACATGGTGTTAGGCAGAGTTC
The DNA here is from genome assembly GCF_029834395.1 of Sorex fumeus. NCBI lineage: Eukaryota > Metazoa > Chordata > Mammalia > Eulipotyphla > Soricidae > Sorex > Sorex fumeus. Next base: position 66,758,879 of record NW_026606059.1, read on the forward strand.
TGAGCCTATTTTTTTGCATGTAGCCGTCCAGTGATGCCAACACAATTTATTAAAGAGGCTTTCCTTACTCCACTTCACATTACTTGCACCTTTATCAAAGATTAGATGAGCATATGATTGAGGGGAGATGTCAGTGTATTCAACCCTGTTCCATTGGTCTGCAGTTCTGCCTTTGTTCCAGTACCATGCTGTTTTAATTATTACTGCTTTGTAGTACAGTTTGAAGTTCGGGAGGTTGATTCCTCCCATTTTCTTTTTCCCAAGAATTGCTTTAGCTATTCGTGGGGGCTTATTGTTCCATATAAATTTCAGGAGTGTTTGCTCCATTTCTTTGAAGAATGTCATGGGTATCCTTATAGGGATTGCATTGAGTTTATACAATGCTTTCGGTAGTATTGCCATTTTGACAATGTTAAGTCTCCCGACCCATGAGCAGGGGATATCTTTCCATTTCCTCATGTCCTCTTTTATTTCCTGAAGTAGCGTTTTGTAGTTTTCTTTGTACAGGTCGTTTACTTCCTTAGTTAAGCTGATTCCTAGGTACTTGATTTTCTGGGGCACAATTGTGAATGGGATAGTTTTTTTCATGTCACTTTCTTCTCTCTCACTGTTTGCGTATAGGAAAGCCATGGACTTTTGGGTATTGATTTTATAACCTGCAACTTTACTATACGAGTCTATTGTTTCTAGGAGTTTTTTGGTGGAAGTTATTGGGTTCTCTAAGTATAGTATCATATCATCTGCGAATAGTGAGAGCTTGATTTCTTCCTTTCCTACCTGAATGCCCTTAATATCTTTTTCCTGCCTAATCACTATTGCAAGTACTTCCAGTGCTATATTGAACAGCAGTGGAGAGAGTGGGCATCCCTGTCTTGTCCCTGATCTTAGAGAGAAGGCTCTCAGTTTTTCCCCCTTGAGGATGATGCTTGCTGTAGGCTTGTGGTAGATGGCTTTAATTATGTTGAGGAAGGTCCCCTCTATACCCATTTTGCCTAGGGTTTTCATCATAAAGGGGTGCTGGATCTTATCGAATGCTTTCTCTGCATCTATTGATATGATCATATGCTTTTTATCTTTTCTTTTGTTGATATGGTGGATTATGTTGATTGATTTCCGAATGTTAAACCATCCTTGCATCCCTGGGATGAATCCTTCTTGGTCATGGTGTATGATCTTTTTGATGAGTAGTTGGATTCTATTTGCTAGTAGTTTGTTGAGGATCTTTGCTTCTGTGTTCATCAGGGATATCGGCCTGTAATTCTCTTTCTTTGTGGTATCTCTGTCTGCTTTTGGTATCAGTGTGATATTTGCTTCGTAGAAACTGTTTGGAAGTGTTTTTGATATTTCAATTTCGTGGAAAAGCTTAAAGAGCATTGGGAGTAAGTCCTCTTTAAAGATTTGGAAGAATTCACTAGTGAATCCATCCGGGCCAGGACTTTTGTGCTTGGGGAGACTTTTTATTACCATTTCAATTTCCTTGATGGTGATAGGTCTGTTCAGGTATTCCAGGTCTTCTTGGTTCAGCCTTGGGAGTCTGTAGGAGTCTAGGAATTTATCCATTTCCTCGAGGTTTTGATGTTCCGTGGCATAAAGCTTCTCAAAGTACTCCCTGAGGATCCTCTGAATTTCTGTGGTTTCTGTTGTAATGACCACCTTTTCATTTCTGATTCGGTTTATTAGGGTTTTCTCTCTCCCTTTCTTTGTGAGTTTTGCTAGAGGCTTACCGATCTTGTTAATTTTCTCAAAGAACCAGCTCTTGGTTTCATTGATCTTTCAGATTGTTTTTTGGGTTTCCATCTCGTTAATCTCTGCTCTGAGTTTTATTATTTCCTTTCTCCTGTTCGGGTTGTGCTCCTATTTTTGGTCCTTCTCCAAGCTCTTAAGCTGTGAGGTTAGGTTACTTATGTGTGCTCGCTCCTCCTTCCTGAGGAATGCTTGTAGAGCTATAAACTTTCCTCTTAACAGAGCCTTTGCTGTGTCCCATAAGTTTTGGTAACTCGTGTTCTCATTTTCATTCGTTTCTAGGAATCTTTTGATTTCCTCTTTGATTTCCTGTCTAATCCACTCGTTGTTCAATAGTGCACTGTTTAATTTCCAGGTGTTTGATTTAGTTTTCTGTTTTTGTGTGTGATTTACTTCTAATTTCAGCGCATTATTGTCTGCGAAGATTGTTGATACAATCTCTACCTTCTTAATTTTATGGAGGCATGTTTTGTGGCTCAGCATGTGGTCTATCTTGGAGAATGTTCCATGTACGCTTGAGAAGAATGTGTATTCAGCTTTTTGTGGATGAAGTGTCCTGTATATATCTACTAAGTCCCTTTCTTCCATTGTTTCCCTCAAATGAAGTATGTCCTTGCTAAGCTTGAGTCTGGTTGATCTATCAAGAGGTGACAAAGCAGTGTTGAAGTCTCCCACTAGTATTGTGTTGCTATTGATGTCTTTTTCCAAATCTATGAGTAGTTGTTTTAAGTACTTTGCTGGTCTCTCATTAGGTGCATATACATTCATTATTGTAAGTTCTTCCTGTTGTACAGATCCTTTGATCAATAAGAAATGGCCTTCACTGTCTCTTATGACCTTCCTCACTCTGAAATCGATGTGGTCTGATATAAGTATGGCTACCCCAGCTTTTTTATGGGAGCTGTTTGCCTGTAGGATTGTTTTCCAGCCTTTGACTCTGAGTCTGTGTTTGCTTTGACTATTGAGATGCGTTTCTTGCAGGCAGCAGAATGTTGGGTTCAATTTTCTAATCCATCCTGCCACTCTATGTCTTTTAATTGGTGCGTTTAGCCCATTGACATTGAGAGAGATTATTGTTATTGGATTTTGTCCCATTGTTCTGTTAAAATTTGGTGTATTTGAGAGGCCTTTCTTGCCTTAAAGTAGCCCATTTAGTTGTTCTTGTAACCATGGTTTTGAGTCTATGAAGTTTCTGAACTGTTGTTTTTCTGTGAAACTGTGTGTTGTTCCTTCTATTATGAATGAGAGTCTTGCTGGGAAAAGTATTTTTGGGGAGGCATTTATTTCATTGAGTTTTTTTACTATGTCCCACCACTGTTTTCAGGCCATAAGGGTTTCATCAGAAAACTCAGCTGTGAATTTTAAGGATGCTCCTTTGTAAGAGATTTCTTTCTTCGATCTTGCTGCTTTCAGAATTTTGTCTCTGTCTAAGGTTTTGGTCATTTTGATCAGAATGTGTCTTGGGGTATTTTTATTCGGATTTCTTCTAGCTGGTACCCTTCGGGCCTCCTGAATGTGGTCACAAGTTTTCTTCAGCTCTGGAAATGTTGTAGCAATGAAGTCTTTGACAGTTTCTTCTTCATCGAGTTTTTTCTTCCTGTCCCTCTGGGACTCCAATAATTCTTATGTTACCCCTCTTGGCTTCATCACGATCTTCTCTTGCCATCTGTTCCCGAATTGTGAGTCTCTTTTCCATTTTCTGCTCTTTTCTGGAGAGTCTCTGAACTTCATCTTCGAGCTCACTGATTCTGTTCTCAGCCGCTCTTACTCTGCTGCTGAGGCCTTCCACTGAGTTTTTCAATTCACCTACGAGATTTTTCAGGTCTGACATTTCTGATTGCATTTTCCTCATTTCTGCCTTCAAATCCTCTTGTCTTCTATTGGCATTGCTTTCCATTGTTTCTTTTAGTTCCCTAAGCATCCTAAGTAGCTCCCTCCTGAATTCCTTGTCAGAGAGGTTGTCTAACACTGCAGTACTGTTGGTGTCATCTGGGCTAGACTCTTCAATAAGAAAGTTTGGTGGGCTTTTGCGTTGCTTTACCATTGTAAGAGGTGTTGTTTAGTCCTTCACGTTCACTGTTACTATTCTGCTTGATATGCAGTGTGAGTTAAGATAGGCTTATGAGTTATTGGCTACTGTGTTTCTAGTGGCTGAGCTAAAATAGAGAAGTTTCGTTCTAAGAGGGTAGCTTATGGTTCCTATGGCATACGTAGTGGGAAAATATTTCGCGGCCGCTGACGCGGCCGCGGCTCTGGAAAGAGTCCCTGGCACTGGGCGAGGAGTTGGGAACGTCTCCTGTTTGGAATTGGAGCCGTTCAGCTTTGTTGCCCAGAGCTGGGCCTCTGTGCCCGTCCCACGCAGATCAGGGGTTGGAAACCGGCTTTCTAGGGGCTGGTTCTAGCTGCGCATGCCCAGAGAGGGACCCAGGCCCTTGGGGGCGGGCTGTACCTGTTGGAATTGGAGCCGTTCAGCTTTGTTGCCCCATAACGTCTTCTTTGTCCTAGCACTGAGATTATAAAAAGTGCCACATTCAAGGCTCTTTCAGGGTTAGGAGAATGAGACCCGTCATTATTACTGGTATTTGGCATATCGAGTATGCCATGTGGAGTTTGCCAGACTCTGCCGCCTGGGCAGGCTACACTCAGTAGCCTGGCAGGTTGTCCAAAGTAAGAATGAGGTAATAAAATGTCATTCCGGGAGCTGGGTTTTATAGTCTCTGGATCTTGGCCATTGATGGGATTACATGGCGCCAGGGTAGTTGGTGGGTGTGTGCCCGCCTACTGAAAGATGGAGGATCTGGGTAGAGGATGCTAAGCCCGGATCCGAGTAGGCTTGGAGACCTCAGTCCCGGGACCCGCATGCCTTTGTTCCTCTGCCGGTACCTTCATGCGTGTGGAGAGTGGTCTCAGTATGGTTGTAGCTGGTTCTCGAGGTCTTCGGCTACCTGGGCTCTGCTTGGGATGAGTAGGGAAACTCAACCCGCCCCAAGCCCTGGAGAGGACAGCCAGGTGCGGGGACAGAAGATTCTGCACTGTTCTCTTTAGGGAACTGGGTTTTATAGTCTCTGGGTCTTGGCCGTTGATGGGGTTATACGGCACTGGGGGTAGTTGGTGGGTGTGCCCCTGCCTACTGGAAGATGGAGGATCTGGGTGGAGGATGCTCAGTCCTGATCCGAGTAGGCTTGGAGATCTCAGCCCTGGGACCTGCATGCCTTTGTTCCTCTGCCGGTACAAAATAATTCTACAAATTTTTGCATTGTGCACATAACAGAAAGAAATCAAAGGGTATGGAAAAATAATGTATCTGAAACAAAAATTTATCAAAAATCCTTTGTTTTCTATTGCTGATAATGAAGAGCATATGATGTCACCCAGCTGCAACAATGGCTGTGCAATTTTGGATTTCTGATATTTTAGTAATTAAGTCCGGAGGGATTTCTGCCAGAAGCTGTTGGGTTCCGAGATTGGTTTGTGTGCCTCTGGGAACATGGCCATTCAGGAGTAAGAGGAGCTGGTCATGGGGAGCAACTAGGGTCTCATCAGGGCGGGGAGAAGGGCATGTTCCAGCCCCCATCCCGTGATGCTCCACGTGTCTCGTCACTGCAAGCTCCTACCTTGAGAGGTAGGACTGAGTCCAATAGGATCTGAAAGGTGGTGGTCACCATGCCGCCAAGGGGAAGAAGGTGGAAAGAACAATGCCCTCCCCTGCCCCCGGGGGTGGCATGGGACCAAGGCTTAATTCACAATCCAGAAGCATTTCTGCCAGAAACTGCTTGGTTCCAAGATTGGTTTGTGTGCCTCTGGGATCATGGCTATTCAGGACCCAGAGTTGCCATTCGTTAGTAGCAACTTGGGATCTTGTGAGGCGGGGAGAAGAGCCAGTTTCAGTCCCTATCCCATGAGGCCCCTCGTGTCTCATCATTGCAAACACTTCTTTTAATAACAGCTTTTTCATAATGAATTTTATTCTTACCCTTGGAATTTAAAAATAGCTTATGAAATCACATTCATTCTTAGGATGAAACTTGTTTTTCTTTTTCTGAAAAAAAATCAGCATTCTAGAACCAAAAACTTAAGTACATTTTTCCTAAGCTTTAATTCACTATATCAACTCTGTTTACTCAAAAGCCTTTTTTTCTAACAACATAACTGCTATCATTAACAGAGATCCCAGCTATCTTTTTCACATAAGATTTTAGTGAGTTTTTATGTTTTCTGCTTTAAAGCGAATTACAGAAGGTATATTTATACAGCCCATAAAATTTTTTAAACTTTATTTAAACACCATGATTCACAAAGTTGTCCACAATACAGTTGTTTCAGGTATGTAATATTCCAACACTAGTCCAACCATCAATGTGTCCTTATCTCCACCAATGTCGCTCCCCTCGCCTTTCATTTCTCAGGTACACATTAATTTAATTTACTTTATATTGCTTATTATAACATATAACTTGTAATGGTGTTGCAAAGTCCTTGCCTAAGGATTTATTGAATGGTCATGTTGGAATTGGGCCTTCAATTTTTTTGTTTTTCACTCATTGAGCTTAGAGGGCTTCTACTCAATTTTCCCATCTAATTTTCTTGTTTCTCCTGGCCTGTAAGTTCTAGAAGTTTGGATTTGGTGTGCAGCCAAATACATGGCTGTAAATTCAGGGGCTTTGGAGCTGGGGTGATCAACTGCAGGAGTCTCTGGATTCTCTAAGATCTGAGTTCTGAAGCTGGGACATTTCTCTGGCAGTGTCAGAATACACACATCTGGGTGAAGAGCGGGGCCTTTGACAGGGTGGAGATTCAGTCCGCCCCCATCCCACCTGTGGTTCAGAGATCATGACCTAGTATGGGCTAGGCCTTCCTGGGATAACTCAGCTCACAATGCAGAACAATTTAACATAGAAGTTATTAAAATGTTTTTTAAAAGCACTATAGCACTTTCCTCCTGTTGTTCACAAAAAAACTTGTTTTGTTGAAAATGTTAGAAGTAGTTAAATGGACTGTATGCAATTTTATAGTGATGATATATTAATTTAACACATTAGAAAATGGATAATATACGGACTTATATGCATGCAGAATGAATTAATTTGTGTAATATTAGAGTCACTTAAGTTTTGTTTCTTTTCATATTGAAAGCATCACATAATTCTAAATTGTTTTACTTCTTACAACTCTGCTGGGAATTACCCATTAACTCAGAAACATTCTGCACTGATGGAGGTCTAATCTGAACATATATAAACAAAAATTGTGAGTTTATAGATATCCTATTTATTTAATTGTAATTAATCTTTTTTAAATTGTGATTAAAGAAAGTGTGTGTGGCTGTTTCTTTCCTCATTTTAAAGTTAATTTACCTGATAAACAACGATTGATCAGTTCTATATGTCAATCATGGTTTTGTGAAAATCTTCAAATAGATTATGAAAGCTTTATTTCACGAAAACATTGCCAGGGTGCAGATAAATAAATAAGACAGCACACTGATTATGAAACCTTTATTTCACGAAAATATTGCCGGGGTTCAGATTAATAAATAAGACAGCACACTTCTTTTCTCATTTAAAATGTCTGTCATTTTGCTTGTGCAGTAATGGTTTAAAAAAATATCACATGAAACTTTTCCTAACCATTTTGGTTTGGTTTCTGTCTTTGAGTCAGGCTGTCCAGCCTGCCCTACACTTAGTGACAAAGCGTTCTCGCCCTTTCTCTTCAAGGTGCTTTTCATACACTTCCTGACTGACCTTCAGGCAGGCTGGGTCTCACATTGGCGAATAAAGATGGAAAAATTACCACAGATAAGGGGGTATCCCTAAAGAAAGCAAGTTCTGTCAAACCTTGAGGACCAATTTTAAGATTTGCTTGGGGCAGTTCTGAGAGCAGGAGAAAGTCTGGGACGAGGTCATGCGAGTTGCATGCAAAGAGCACGAGTAAAGGTTTACCCACCAAAAAAAAAAAAAAAAAAGAGAGAGAGAGATCGTGCAAAGCAAGGGGAGCTGAGCAAACTTCCTTTTGAAAGTCTCACAACGTAACTGAAAATTGCAGAGCCCAAGGCCATAAAATGAACAACATCAAAGTGGTTTTATTTGTTTTAGAACTGGTTGATACAGCTGGAGAAAGCATTCAAAGCAATATGTCAGAAATAAAGGAGAAACGGATTGTAGAGCTAACCAGCTGAAACATGGGAACATTATCAATGGGAAAAATTCAATAAACCAAACGACGACAGAGCCATTATTTTAATTTTAATTCAATTTTTAAATTCTTACTCTGAACATGCCAAACTACTGCTTTCATTAAAGTATGTTAGCTAAATAATAAAAATATTTCTAGAGTGTAAATTGTGTTTTTAAACACTAGTTGACATATATGAAAATATTTAAAATGCCGTGCTACGAAGACTCCATTTCTACTAGTTTATGTAAAGAATAAGTAAAGTAAAGTAAAGTAAAGGCCCTCCCGTTGATCATCGATTTGCTCGAGCGGGCCCAGTAACGTCTCCATTGGAGACTTTGTTGTTACTGTGTCTGGCATATCTAATACTCTCGGTAGCTTGCCGGCTCTCCGAGAGGGGCGGAGGAATCGAACTCGGGTCGGCCATGTTGGCTGCGTGCAAGGCAAACGCCCTACCCGCTGTGCTATAAAATATAAACTAGTTTATATTTTCCTGTAACTTTTGCAGAATACATGAACTGATTGCTGTTTGCTATAAGAATTATAATACTAGTTTGTTTAGAAAATAAAAGGTGCAAAGATAAATAAAACCAATCTAATTAACCTGGGGGGGAACATAATGTAACAAAATGAGGATGAAAAGAACCATTTTATGAAAGAAAACCATAATCAGACTAAAAAATAAGAAGGAATTAAGAAAAATTATCATCCTGTTGTTTAATTCACAGTTATAAAATTACTTATGAAAATAAGTTCTTAAAATTACACAAGGATAAATGACATGATGAAACTTACAAATATTGGTTTTTTGAAATGTCCACTAAAAAAACAAATGTAGAAAAAGATTGTTGCTTCTTGGGTCTTTTTTGCTCTATGAGTTTTTCGCTGAAAGTCTGAAAATATATTTAGTTCTTATTTTAAGGTGAACTGAAGTAAAGTAAGAATATTGGTGAAAGGTTTTAGGCATTTAAGTGCCATTGAGATACAGTAACTATGTTAAAATCATAAATGTTAAAACAAAACATTTTGCATAAACTACTGTAGCACTGTAGCATTGTCCTCCCTTTTATTGTTCATTGATTTGTTCAAGCAGGCCCAGTAACATCTCTATTGTGAGACTTGTTGTTACTGTGTTTGACATATCAAATACGTCATGTCAGGGGGAACTTGCCAGGCTCTGTCCTGGGGGTGAGATAATCTCGGCAGGCTTGCTGGGCTCCCCAAGAGGGGCAAAAGAATCAAACCTGGGTCAGCTGGGTCAGCTGCATGTGAGGCAAATGCCCTAGAAAGTAATGTTTTACTACACAAATAAATGCCAAGTGTATTACTCAAGCAAAAGGGGTGGAGACTACTAAAGCAAGTTCATTCATTTCCAAGGTGTTAAATTGTGTCTATGCTATTTCACTAACAGCTTTAGTGAAATTATATGGAAATTCATTTTGCATTATTTGGAACACGGTGGGAATTGGAAATGGCAGCGAAAACCTCAGAAATATCTGATCATTCAAGCTAGTGGGCATGCTCAGAGGCACTGCATTTAATAAAGTTAACATCAGAAAGGTAGACATATCGTTCAATAAATGCCAATATATAGCACATTTCACTGACCCTGGGTGTTTTTGTTCTTTGATTTTAGCTTCCTGCTAGAGGGTGTTACCTTTATTATGGTATTCACCTACCTAGTTAGATTTAGACATTCTTCGTAGATAAATTTGTATCTACTCACCACTTGTAGAAAAATAATGGTCTCCTTTTATTTAAAGTTTTGTAGAGTTGATGCATTTAATGGTCTAAATTTTAGATTTTTGTTTGTTTGTTTTAAACACAAATTTTTTTTCTTTTTGAGTCACACCCGGCGATGCTCAGGGGTTACTCCTGGCTCATGCAATGAGGAATTACTCCTGGTGGTGTTCCAGGGACCAGATGGGATGCTGGAAATCGAACCTGGGTCAGTTATGTGCAAGGCAAACACCTTACCTGCTGTACTATTGGTCCAGGCCCCTAAACACAGATTTTTGTATATGGTGTCAAGCGTATGATTTGATATAATCTAATAAACACATATATGCAAATATATATATCAATGCGTATGGACTAACTTTTCTGTAAGTGTTCTTGAGCCAATAGTTTCCACTGAAGATGAGCCAACTGTGCCTTCCCAACTTAAATGTGATAGACATAATGATGTGTAATTAAAAATATTAAAGTATTAGAATCTGATGTGAAGTCTGGTGAATCACTGTAAATATATAGTAATTCTAAATTAAATCGATCAAAGGTAAAATACTATAATAAATGACCTTTTCTACCAGTAAAGGATGTGATGTTGTCCAATAGCAAGGCAGTTTTTTTCTCAAGCAAAATAGTGTTTTTTTTTTAAATCAAATAAAAACTATGATGATCTGTTTATAATACCTTACCCAAGATTGAGGTACATGAATTTATTTCTCAAAGTCCCGCACATTTCTTGTGTATGGTTGGGATGGAGACCAGAAAAGAGTAGGAAGTACAGTGGGCTAATATTTGCATGTCAGTGGTGCTGTGATGGAGTAACATTATAAATGCAAGTGATGGTTTCCTAGTCTTGATGGTTGCACCATCGTCCCATAAGATATCAGCAACACAAGAAGGTAGGTAAGAATATACAGAAACCTCAAGTACTATCTTGAGAAGTCATAAAGTTGTTTTGAAATAAAATATGTTTTTCTAAATGATAATCTTCAGTACTCAAGTTGTGCATAGTTTTGTGGAAGATTTAAGTTGTTTGTAAGTAAAACATAGATAGGGAAAATTTATCTATGACACAATTCAGTAATTCATAATTCTCCTTTGCTTAACTTACCAGTACACACAAGAGGACTTTAAAATGCCACTGCTAAGTTAAGTATTAAAAATTAGTCAGGCTGGAGAATGTAAAACAAGTGTGGCTCTGAATTTGGCCCCCAGCATGGCATACCCTCCAGAAGCAACACAATATTTTTTTCCAGGACCATAGACATTGCCCAACACCAAATATAATAACACTGGCACTCCTCACATGTCTGCTTTTTATTGGAGTAATGTTGATTTATAACATTATATAGATTTTTGTGTACCATATTGTAAGTTAATGTCTGTTTTGCTATATTACTACATTATTTTGAGCCAAAAAAAACTAGTCCTCATGCATCTACAAATTACTGAACTGTCTTTTACCTTATTTAGACACCCATTTTCCCATTTATTTTTTATCATCATTATTTTTTTTGATGTATACCAAGAATTCATATCTGTTATTTTGGTAGATTATTTTCTATTTCTTTATCTACCATATATAATAAATGAACTAATATGTTGCATGTCTTTCTCAGTCAGACTTATTTTACTTAGTATAATACTCTCTCTAAGTTCAGACAACTGGCCAAATTTCATAGTTTTACAGCTTGAGAGTATTTAATTGTGTATAACTAGCTCTCCTTCTTTATCTGATAATCTGGTATAGTGCTTAGGTTGTTTCCAACTCAGCAAATGTGATAAGGCTGCAGTTAAAATGTGGGGTAAAATAGCCTAAAAGAAAGCAGCAAAAGGAGAGAAATAAAAACAGTTGTATCAGAAATAAATAAAACCGAGAGGAAAGACAAATACCAATGAAACCAAGAGCTTGTTCTTTGAAAAGATAAAAATTTAAAGCTTTCAGTGAGACACACTACAAAAAAAGTGCAAAATGAAATGAGCACAAATAAAATTGATAATAAAAAAGAGACACTTAAAAAAACTCAGAAATACAAAAGACCATGAAATATTCCTATGAATCTATTGATGTGCCAACAAATTGGGCTCCCTTAAAAAACAGAATTAAAACAAGCTCAAGACTAAATCAGGTAGAAATAGAAAAGTTAAAAAAAAACTGAACTACTACTAAGAACATTTAAACAGTAATCTGAGCCTCGATCCTAAAAAAATATGATTAGGGCTACCTCGGTTACAAACTACTCTAAAAATTTAAAGAGAGGGGAAACTTTGTAGCTCATTTCATCTAGTTCCAGAAAGATAATACAAGGGACATGAAGGAAACCTGGAACCATATTTTTTACCAAGCAGCAATATGAATAACCACATACCACAGAGCTAGGAGAAGCCCCCAAGTACCACTTTGTTGTGGCTCCAAAATAAAACAAAATAAATATTTAAAAAATTTAATTTTAGGACCAATGAGAAAGTACAGGGATTAAGGTACTTGTCTTGCATGCAGCCAACCCTGGCTGGTTCTATCCCTGCAACTTCAAGTACTTCTCCAAGTACTGCTAAGAATGAGCCCTGAGCACCATTGGGTATAGCCACCCCCATCCAAAATTTTAATTATAAAATATATAAGTATAGATATTATTTATAAGTAATAATTGACTTTTCACTTCTCATTGAGCATGCAGAATTTACTTCTCACGTGAAGTGCTCAAACAAAATGATAAATAGATTATATTTTAATGTAATATTTAATACTTCAGATATGTCAAATTGATAGATATTTAAGTTAACAAAATATGTAAATATATGAATTTTGATTCATAACATAACAGTCATTATAAAATCTAACACTTCGACAGAAGTTGATAGATATTACAGGAGTTAAGGCACCTGCCTTGCACACAGTCAATACTAGTTCAACACCAAAATCACATTAGGTCCCCTGAGCACTGGCAGGAGGGATCCCTGATTCCTGCAGCCGGGAGTGAGAGCTTAGCATTGCCAAATATGGCTCCAAATAAAACAACAAACAAAAAATAGACTGCAATTGGTGTGTGTGTGTGTGTGTTTGTGTGTGTGTGTGCAAAAATAGTGATCACTTTCTTGCAACTTTAATGGAGAAAATGTCGATGTTTTCCTTTAAATAACCAATGTCAAAGTTACTTGAAAGTTTGTATCAATTATCAAAGCTGTTCAAATTAATGTGAAAATTTGGATTAAAAAATACACAGTATTTATATTGTATAATAAATTAATAATTGCTGGATAGTGTACTTGGGTAACAATTCCTGGTTAAAGAGTTATTGACTTTTTATTTTGCAATAGTATGTTGCAGTATTTTTCTTTGCCATAAAGAATGTTGGCATTCATTAATGTGCTTTAAATACTGATTTATTTCCATTAATTAAAAATTAATCTATATTTTGCATTTATAATTTTGTAGAATATCTGTTAAACTTGACCCAGTTCAGTTGGTATCTACCTATCTGATTATCTGTCTCAATGAGCTGTTTTTCATTTATTCAAATTTTTTTATGTTTTACAAGTTTTCAAGTGATTCTTTTGCATTTGTCATGTTTAAATGTTTCTATATAAATTTTTTAGCTTTCTCTTGCATACTGTTCATCGACCTTTCAGGGTAAATTTGATGTTTAAATGTAGTCTGATTTTTCCCAAACAATGTGTTTCTTTGACATTCTTTGGCACTGAGTAGTCACTTAGGAATAAAACATAAAACATCACTGTATTAGAAATGATCGTGCTTCCAAACTCAGGAAACAAGCAGTTGCTTTTGCTAACTCAGATCACATCTAGTAAGGCTGTGGGTGGAATGTTATAATCACAGAATAAGCATCTATATGTGAAAGACAGAGCTAATAGTTTTCAAAATAAAGAGGCAGGATAAAGGTCAATGTTATTTTTTATTCCTATTCTTTTAATGTTTTCTGTGATTGTTAATAACAGTATTTAAGCAATTTAATTGTATTTAATAGTGAGAGATAATTATACCCATGACCCATCATTGTCCTTCACATATAAACTGTGTAGCAATTGTATAAAACCTGAAATAAAATAATTTCTTTTCTTTTGTTTTTGGGTCACACCAGAGATTCTAGAGGTTACTACTGCTTCTGAACTCAGAAATCACACGTGGTGGTTCTTGGGGAGCCATATGGGTTGCTAAACAGGAGTGGGAGAAGGAACTGGCAAAAGTCACCATCAAGAAGGAAGATCTGGTGCTGATAATGACAAAAATGGAGATCTCTTGAGCTGATGCAGAACAGAATCTGAAGGAAAACATGGGAAACGTGGTAGAGGCACCTATTGCCTTAATAAACTTATAGGTGCATTATCAGGTTTACCCAAAGGATTAATTCATTTCAATAAATATTTTTTCCAGTTTTTTCTTGGATCAAAAAATCCCCCCAAAACCCAGATTCAATCCACACAGAATTACACACAATTAACTGTGTGTAAGACAAACGCCCTACCCACTGTACTATCACTCCGACCCCACGAAGAAAATAATTTGAAGTAACTCCTTTTTCAAAATATATTATCGTTTGTGGTTACTATGAGAACCTTTTATTTGTAGAGAGTATAATCAATGAGGAAGTAGCAATTAATAACTCACTAGTAACAGGTGCACAAAGACAAATTAAATACAGAATAGAATAATTAGAGTGAGGGGAAATAATTTAACATCATGTGATGAAGTTAATTCAGAAAATATATACAGAAAGTAAGATGAAAATCTGTATTCATAGAAAAATTTATTAATTTTCAAATGGTTAAATATTCAATATTAAAATTACACTAAATATACAAAAATGAGTCATTGTTTAAATGACTTAAAAATGACTTTTTGCTATGGGGAATAAAAAATACAAAAATTGAAGAAAAAGTAAACAGCCAGAATTCACTAAAATCATAAGAAATAATTAACAGAGAGAAGAAACTCAAAGGGAAATTACAATTAGCCATTTTGAATTAAGAATTCTGAGGTGGGGCTGGGGAGAGAGCACAGCCGGTAGGCCTTCCATGTGCCAACCGACCTGGGTTTGACCCAGGTTTGATTCCCAGCAACCCATATGGTCCCTCGAGCACTGCAAGGAGTCATTCCTGAGTGCAAAGCCAGGAGCATTTCCAAGTGTGACCCAAAAAAGAAAATAAAAAGAACTCTGAGGAATGTGGTGCTATTTTAAATCAAAGTATAATAATATGAAAATGAATATGGTCAAGTCAAAACAAATGTGTTTCAGGATAAATTAATAGTTCAGAAAGTTGCCAGTAACGTGCATATTTAAAAAAGAGAGGATTTAGCCTCACAAGCAGTTCTTTACACAGCTTACTGGTTATTTCTCTAGTTTCTAAGATGAGCTATATCACTATAAAGTCATTTTAGTATATGTTCGAATGTTTTTTGATAAATTTGACTTCTTTAAAAAGAGCTCAAAGATGCACATAATATTTCTTCTTGTCAATAAATACATGTTTTTTACTTCTTTTTAAAGTCTGTTTTCTCAAATAGACTGATTCCTCTCAGAGAGCCCAGCAAGCTACCTAGAGTATCCCGCCTGCATGGCAGAGCCTGGCAAGCTACCCGTGGTATACTTGATATGCCAAAAACAATAACAATGATGGTCCTCATTCCCCTGATCCTGAAAGAGCCCCCAATATGCCATCGGGCTACACTAGCACGTGACAGGGATGACTGGAGGCATTACTGGCGCCCACTCGAGCAAAACGATGAACAACAGGGTGATAGTGATAGTGAGAGTGATTTTCTCAAATGCACTCAAGCCCCCTGTAAGCACTTGTTTGGTATGCAAAATCTGTGAATTACACTGAATCTTTTTTTTTTCTTTTTGGGTTATATCCAGCAATGCACAGGGCTTACTTCTGGCTCTGTACTCAGGAATTACCCCTGGCAGTGCTCAGGGGACGATATGGGATGCTGGGAATAGAACCTGGGTTGGCCGCATGCTAGGCAAACACCCTACCCGCTCCAGCCCTACACCGAATCTTATGATAACTAACATTTGTAATTATTATAAATTAATTTCTTTTTTCAAAGATAGTGGTGGTTAAAGACATTAAAATTCTGTCTGGTTAGGTCAGAGTGAATGTACAGGAGGTAAGGCATTATCCTTGCACAGGACCAACCGGGTTTGATCACCAGCACCCCATATGAGAGTCCCTGGAGTACTTCCAGGAGTGATGAGAGCACAGAAACAGGAATAACCCTTCTTCATTGCTGGGTTATACACAAACAAACAAAAAGACAAACAAAATTTTCCACCTGGCTGGGAGATAGCTCCCAAGGGCTGCAAAAAATACGTTGTATGTGGGTGACTTAGGTTTGCTCTCAGGTACTATATGGTGCCCTGAGCACAATTGGGTGTGGCTAGAATTTCCCTCAGTCCCAAAACAGTATATAACATTTGCTCAGAAGTATCTACCAAAAAATCATTCTATCTCAGAATACAGTTGTAATCTAAACTCTTCTATTGTTGAAAATAGAAAAGAGAGTTTAGGAAATCAGTTGTAAATGGTCAGAGAATCTATTGACAAAGCAAAGAATAGATCTTGCCTTGAAAACTTGAACACAGTATCCCCATATATGATTATAAATGGTAATTAGCTATTTTTTCAGTTATTTCAGCATAAAACCAAAAGTTTTATAAGACCCCTGAGCTATGGGGAGAGGGACAGAAATGGAGTCACCCAGAGAATAGGAAAATTAAATGTTCCATTCTTTCATTAATTAATAGTGTAAATTGTATTCTAAAAATACTTTTGGAAAATTCTGGTTTAATTATGCTAAAAGTAACAATGCAAATTTTCTTTTACATATTGTTGTATTACTAAAATTTATATTTTGTATAATAAAAATTTGCATTTTTATTTGCATGTAATAACATAATATACATAGCAGACATAGGCTCATATATTTATGCATAAATCTTAGTTCTGATTTACTAATATTTCCACTCTAAACATAAAGAATGATGCTTGCCATATCTTCTGACTACAAATCAAAGACTCTCTTCTGTGTCTTCCTTCACTGGATGGCCAATAATTTTTGCTTTAGTTCCTGAGCTTCAATACCCAGTTTGTGATCTAACACAGCAAACCAGACTTTCGGCATCTTTTCTGTCTCCTTCTCTCATGGACATAGTTAAATACAGTAGAACACAAGCTTCCTTGATTACAAGCTGTGTAGTTGGACAGGATATTTAATCTCTGGGAACCTCCATTCCTTTATCTGCTTCTTAGGTCTAGTCCAGAGAGCAGCTACAGGAGTAAATGCCTTGTGCATCTGAGACCTCGGTCCTCTGTGAGTAGCAGAGGAAAGATTATCATCATCACCATCTTCGCTTTTGCTATTGCCTTTGTTTACAAGGTGTGGTCTGAACCTGCTCAGTTTAACTTGCCAAAATTCCTTAGTCTGGCATACCTTGGTGTTTTCTCCCTCACGTTGACCTTTATTCTCTGGCATTCTGTCTTCTTTTCTATTGTTATAAATTTTCTATTATTATAAATTTCAGCTAGCAACGAACCTGTATTCTTGCCCATCGCTGTTTACACCAAGCTCTTACAGAGTTCGACGACAGGGTCCGTCGCTCAGGTCAATAAGAACTAGGCACTATCTGTGCTATAACGCCGTATCTCCTATAACATCATTATTTTACTTTTAATTCATGTGGGATTTGGAGTCCATACCAGGTAGTACTCTGGGTTTACTTCTGGCTCTGCACTCAGGGATCACTCCTAGTGGGGCATTAGGGATCATATGGGTGTCACAGGGATGGAACCTGAGTCAGTTGCTCGCGGGGAAAGCAGTGAGCAGAAGTATCACTCTGAAAATAAAGTGAGAGAAAATAAGAGGTTTTTGAAAAAGGTCCTACAATTTTTTTCTAGCATGTCCAAGTAAATTTGTTTTGACTGGGCTAAAATCCTAAGGAAACTAGCTCTAAACACCTTATTACAATTTTGAATCATTACAGACCTTTGAAATACTAGCTTCCGAAAAGGTAATATGTCATAGTGTAGCTTTTAAAACCACATTAAACTGCTTAAGTATCCAATATTTATTTTGCTTTCTAGTGCTTTGGAAGAAATTAAATAAAAAGTAGAATTATTGAGATTTCTCCACTCCTGTTTTTTTAAGTTATTTTATTTGGTAAGAAACCTCACCAAAGCAATAATTCTTTCATCCATATTCAAACCATTCTCCAATATTTTCATCAGCAGTCTTACACAGCATCTGACAGAGTGATTCTTTTTTTTTCCTTTTTCTAAAAACTGCTTGCACGTGGCAGCAAAAAATACTGTTTAATTTAAAAGAAGGCAATCAATTGCTGATGTCAAGAGAGAAAAGTGCAATAGAGATTTGTCTGTTACTTGAAGGAACTAAAGGTGCTTTGTGAATCATATCCACCTTCCCCTCAAAATATAAATCCCCATGGCATTATCATCAACAATAAACAAGTTTTAAAAATTAGGTCAAGTCAGCACCGGAACCTGCAAAGCTTAAATGACTTCTAGTGTGAGCTGAAAGCAAGGGCAGAAAACCTGTAGAAAAAAAAAACACTCAAGAATAACTTAAACATATTTCAAAATGTGGTGAAAATAAGTTATTGCACAATGCCATTTGGTTAGTGAGATAATAAAGAATAAGATATGAGGGTAAGAGCACAGAGAATCAATCTACAAATAATTTTTGAGAAAAATTTTATTTATTTCAAAAAATAAAATAATGTATATAATTCAAATGACACAAACTAAGTGTGTGGTAATTGCCTGGGACATTGCCTCTGTGATGCTTTATGGGGTGCCCTGTGTAAAAACCCTTTATGAAGAGTTTTTCATCAGTGGACAGTTCTGGAACCACAGGAGTTAGACCTGAAATTAGATGTTTTCCCAATGTAACCATCTAAATGTCCAACAGCAGATGATGAAGCCAGTTGAAAACTTCCATCCATATATGGGCACTGCATTGTATAATAGTTTGTGAAGATTGTAGACATGAGAGCATTTCTTTATCTCTTAAAATTCTCCAAATGTATTGAATGAATATGAAAATTAAGCATCACAAAAATATTAGGTGTGTATATTGTTGATGGGTGTGTTGTAGGAATGATGTGTACCAGAAAGTATTATTAACAGTATTTTAAATGACAGAATCTCAATCACTAAAAAAATAGAAAACTAGAAATAGTAGCACCTTGTCAAAACGCATTTAAGAACTAATACACAGTGTTTTCACTTTTTATTTTGACTCATGTGAGTTTGGGGGGACAGACCTTTAAGTGTGAGTGGTTGTTCTCTGTCCTTTGCTTGGAGGCTGCTCCCTGGAGGGCTTGGGGGACATCCATGCAGTGCTGAGGATAAAAATTGGGGCTTTCTCCATGTCAAGTATGAGATTCCTCTCTCTGTGCTCTTTCTTCTCTCCCTATTTTGTCTCTTTAGTGTGGAATATTTGTTGATAGATAGCACAGCGGTAGGGCGTTTGCCTTGCATGCGGCTGACCCGGGTTCGATTCCTCTGCCACTCTCGGAGAGCCTGGCAAGCTACCGAGAGTATCTCGCCCGCACAGCAAAGCCTGGCAAGCGACCTGTAATGTATTCTATATGCCAAACACAGTAACAACAAATCTCACAATGTTACTAGGCCCACTCGAGCAAATCAATGAACAATGGGAGGACAGTGGCAAGACAGTGACAGATATTAAAATAAGTAAAAAAATACTAGAAAGGACTATTGCTGAGGAACTAACATTCTAGTAGAAAAGCTAGGTTGCAAATACAAAATGATAAGAAACACACATATGTTTTGTTTTCTGGGGCCACACCTGGTGATGCTCGGGCTTTCTTCTGCCTCTGAGCTCAGTGGTCACTCTAGTAGGTGCTTGGGGGACTATATACTGTAGCTGGGTATTGAACCAGGGTAATACATGTATAAAGCAACTCCTTAACCGCAGAACTATTTACTTCTCTCCCTCCATTAAATATTTTAAATGTTCTCTTGGAAAAAATACATGCAGACTGTGTGTATATGTCTATGTTTGTGTGTGTGTGTGTGTGTGTGTGTGTGTGTGTGTGTAAGTGAAAGCATCACTGTATCACTGTGTCACTGTCATCCAATTGTTCGTCAGTTTACTCGAGCGGGCACCAGTAATATCTCTATTCATCCCAACCCTGAGATCTGAGATTTTAGCATCTTCTCCTTACTCTTTTTTCCCAACAATTGGAGATTCTTTCACGGTCAGGGAAATGAGATCTATTATCATTACTGTTTTTGGCATATCAAATACACAACGGGGAGCTTGCCAGGCTCCTCTGCCATGTGGGTAGGATACTCTTGGCAGTTTGCTGGGCTCTCCAAAAAAAAAAATATATATATATATATATTTACAGTGGGTAGGGCATTTGCCTTGCATGCAGCCCAACCCAGGTTTGATTCCCAGTATCCCATATGGTCCCCCAAGCATGGCCAGGAGTACTTCCTGAGTGCATGAACCGGGAGTAACCCCTGTGCATTGCTGGGTGTGACCCAAAAAGCAAAAAAAAAGTTTCATAAAAAGTAACACTTAAGGACAGTTTTAGTATTATACCATAATTTGTGGATATATCAACTGTCTCTATATATTTATTTGAGAAATAAAATCCTGACAATAATGAGAATAGATCCAGGTTAAGCAAAATAGTTAAAATAACTATACTTAACATTTCAGGTAAGAATAAAGTTAAGTGTCTGTGTGTGTGTGTGTGTGTGTGTGTGTGTATAAAACTACTAGGGATGAGCAAGAAGCATTTACTGAGAATACATGTTCTAATAGTTCTTTAAAATCATCTAATAAATATTCATTCCTTATCCATGTAATTCCTTAAAATATATGTGATAATCCTTTGCATTTACTTTCCATGATAAGCAACATATTGTTTGCAGGTGCTTATTATTTCCTTAATTCTATGTATTGTATTGCACTCATGTAAAATGCTTATGTATTTTCCTAATCTTCAAATTTCTTTTCAATGTGCTATTCCCAGTTGGTACTGAAATAGAGATCACTGGGTTATTTGTCTTCAAAATTCAAGCTATCGAGACAATTGAAATAGAATAAATATTTTAGCAAAATATTGTGATAATACACAAGACAGCTTTTGCGTATTTCAAATGAGAAGTTGTTTTTATGGAAAGAGTATTCATGATGGAAAGCGAGTTTTACTCTATACACTCTTCTAGATTGCATCAACATATAAAATTCTTCTCACGGTAATAAGAAATTAGTTCAGGATGAGAAATTTTCTGTGGCGAATTGAACTAATGAAGATGGACAGAGTTGATATCAGCTCTGAGAGTAGTGTTAGACAGATTTTGTCTGACAGAAAAGTACCTATTTACTAATTACATTATAGATAAGACCTTAGAATCATTCACAGCTACATAGATCTTTTAGCCATGTTCATTACAATAATTTTATAATTAACTTCACTCTTAATGTGGTAAACCTGTAATAACCTGTGTGAATAACAGGAATGAGTATATTCCACGACTTTTTATACTAGCTCATAAAGCGAAACAAACAAAAAGAAACTTTTTTACTTTAATCATTTGTCCTTTTTACATTACTATTTCTGTAATTTTTTTTTCTTTTTGGGTCACACACCTGGCAATGCACAAGGATTACTCCTGGCTCTGTACTCTGGAATTACTCCTAGCGGTGTTCAGGAGACCATATGGGATGCTGGGAATAGAACCCGAGTCGGCTACATGCAAGGCAAATGCCCTACCCGCTGTGCTATTGCTCCAGCCCCAGTAATGGTTTTTGATCACTGTTTACTGCTATTATCACCTAGAGATCATTATTTGTATACATCATAAGGGAGAAATGTCAAATGAAATGAATCTATTTTGCTGTTATTGTAGCTGTACTTATTATAGGATTTATTCAGTAATCAAAAGCAAAAATTAAATTAAAATAACAAGATAGGATAATTTTTTGACAATCCCCTAAATAATGGGAATTCATAGATGTCTCCTGTTTAGTAAGCATATGAAATAATGTCTATACTGTTTTTTTTAAAATACTTTTGTCATGATTCTATGCTTTTCTATGGAATGGGAAACACAAGTTCTTATGTTCCAAAATCTAAACTGATATGATATAATTTGAAAGGATTTTCTGTTTTCTTTTCTTTTCTTTTTCTTTTTTGAAATAAATAGATTTTATTTGGATGATTTTTAAGGTATGGAGGGGGAGAGAGTGAGAGAGTAATGTACTCAAGAGAGAACACGGACTTCTCCAAGGGCGGAGAGAGCCTTCAGAGAGCCCTATACACATCCTAGCATTAGACACAGAAGCACGAAAGTGCACATCTCAAGAGGGGAGATGAAGGCGACACATGTGCTCGGGCACCACATGTGCTCTGCCACGTGGGCTCAAGCAGCACATGGGCTCAGGCAGCATATGCGCCTGTTTTCTTTTTAAAAAAAATTTGTTTTGCCCTTCTTGCTCAAGGCTTAGCCTTTTCACCTCTCCACCTCTTCATAATTGGTAAATTGTATTAGTCCCAGTTAAGACTTTGCTATTACTTACTCACCAGGACTGTTCTATATACCCAGTCTCTATAACATTAAACTATTTGACATTCATAAATATTCATTTCTTCGACTTCATCACTCTTTCCTAAGGAAACAAACACAGAAAGCTTTGTTCACTAAGGGAAGTAACAACTGCGCAAAATGATTTTTAAAGAGATTAAGGGCTAATGTTTTACAATATTACATTCCTTGATAAACAGATATGTACGTAAAAGTTACATTCCATAGTTCATCATTAAAACATATATCTTGAAAAAATAATAATATCTAAAACTTCCACATGTATAAAACAGACATAATCATTACTTTGCTCTTAGATACTTATTATTTTCTTTTATTTTTAAATACATTTTTACAGACTAATAAGTAGACTATAATTTTATGTACTCATTCTACTAGTTTTAAAAAATTCTCCCACTCCAATCTAAGTTTTGTGAAAGAAGTAAGTTTGTGTTTATCATCACAATTATCTAAAACAGTGAGTAAGAAAATAAGTAGTTTTCCAGTGAGTAAATAGAACTTTTGCCATAATACATATATTAATAGTCAGAGAAATGTATATGTTCTATCAAGATTTCATCCAATATTTATTCCTAATGTGTTCCTTTTGCTATTTTTATATCTACTCTTCTACCCTTATTCAGATTTCTCTGTGTCCAGAACTTTGTCAATGTGAACTATATTGTAACTAATTTGGATGCCTGAAATCTAAGATGGTTCAATCTAAAGGATATTTCACAACAGATTTGAAGTGAGAAGAGTTTGGTCAGAATTTTTTTCCTTGAGTAGCCTTTCAGTCATGCTTGAGAGGATTGTCTGTGTCCCACAACATTGGCCATAATTTCTTTCAAGGGATTCAGTTCTCAGACCTAAATTTCAATTCCTTGATATTCTATGGCTCTCCTTTAATTTCTTACGTATAAGGTTGAAATTCTTTACTTCCATAGCTGTCCTAAGAGTCTATGCTATCCAATGTCATTTCAACCTTTGTCTTTGAAAATAAGCCTTTTGACAAATCCCTTATATGTGACCTAAATTTAGTGTTTCATATATTTCCTGAAATAAATGATAAATTACTGAATTTCTGTTTACTGATCTTACAAAGTTTTTTAGGTACTCTGTGAAGCACATTTCTTTTGCAAAATTATCTGCTTGGGAGTGGAGGAGAGCCTACAAAGTCTTGCTCAGCAGAAGAGGTGCTGCCTATTGGTGAGTTTTATTTAGTCAAATGGATCAGAACCCAATTCAATGCCTCAGAATCCAATACAATGCCTGAGTTTGCAGTGTGGCTTGGCTTCCCCTGAATTGCTGGAGAGTAAATGAGCTTTTCTGGCAATAGTGGAAGACTCCAGGGTCATAATCAGAGATGCTAAGTGATCTTCAGGACTGAATGAGGCAATTTTTGAGGGACCATAGGGTGCCAGTATCACACTAGGGTTGGTTTTATGTCAGGTAAACTCATTAACACATTATCTTTTCAGTCTTGCAAGATTATCATTGACTTTGATGATGAATGCTTTCTAATTAAAGTGATATAGAAGTTGCTGACAAACTTGGAACACAAAGAAATAAACCATGAAAAAAACTGAATTGCAATAAAGGATGATAAAAAATAAATTATGGAAGTTAAATTACCATCATTAATTTCCAAAATAGTAAGGTAGAAATAATATTAGGAACAAAAGTGATCGGCAATATTGACTCAACTAGTGCTAGATAAGAACTATTCAATTAAAACTAGGTAGGACCCTAATCTGAATCAGTCATTAGAGTATTATTTTCATGTTAATATATCCTATAATCACAAAAGTATCAAGAAGAAAAGTTTTTCATGACTTTGAAATAATATTTTATAATTTTGTTCCTTTCAGGTTTCCTTACTCAAAGTTCCATAATTTTACCTAAGAACATACTTATACATTCAAATATGTATATTTTCTGTTCCAAAAACAGAGAATAATAAATTGAAAAGTATTTGAGAGGGGGAGTGTGGCTGTTGGGCTATACTCAGCTTGTTCTCTGGACTTATTCGTGGGTCTGAGCCCAGAGATTACTCTTAGCAGGGCTCAGAAGATTATATGTGTTGACTGATGTAGAATCTGGGTTGGCCATGTGCAAGGCAGGTCTTTAAGTTCTGCACCATTTATTCAGCATAAGTTATAAGTTTCTAAAATATAAATACCTGGGAGTGCATGCATGCACTCACCCTGGATTCAATCCCTAGCACCATATAACCTCCTGAGCATTATCATGTATAGTTCTGGAAACCTCTAAGTCCTCTGGGGGAATTCTGGTGGTCCTCAGCAATTCAGGACCAAAGTGGCACTGTACCCTTGGGCTGGACAATAAACCACTGACCCAATTGACCTAGGTTCACAAGGATTGGCCCCTAGGCTCATGAACTGAACAATTCAAGAAGAATTTTATTAGAGGGTTAGAGAGAAAATGAAAGGATTAACATACTTGCCTTGTACAAGGATAACCAGGTTCAAGTTCCCAGCATGTATATCCTTTTCCAGATACTATCAAGTATATTCCCTAAGCACAAGGTCAAGAATAATCTCTAAGTACCACTGGGTATGGCTCAACACACACAACAGTTTTTAAAGTATTTTGTTAATGATATTAAATAATACATGTGCAAATTATTTTTAATTACCAAAAATCTAAGTTGGGGAAAAACTTTAAAATATGTCATTTAATCACTTAACATCGCATTACTCATCTACTTGTTCGAGCGGGCACCAGTAATGTCTTCTTTTGTCCCTGTCATGTGCTAGTGTAGCCCAATGGCATCTGCTCGTTCTAGGAATAAGAAGAGCCTCAAATCGATCGTTCAGGGTCTTGGCAAAGAAGTCTGACCATCTTGTAGGTGGGTGGCCAAGCAATCTTTTGATGTCCCGTGGAATCCAGTCGGTAATGGCTCTAGTCATGTGGTTGTCTCCAAATCGCATTACATGTCCAGCCCATCTGATTTTCGACGCCTTGGCAAATGAGACAGTGTCCCTGATTCTTGATCGTCAATAGATATCGGAACTCTGGATTTTTTCTCTCATTTGAATGAAGCGTGATACTCCAAGCATAGCTCCTTTGATTCCTCTTTGGGAGAACGAATAGTGTTTTTGTAGGGCCCAGGTCTCTGAGGCCTATGTTAATGCAGGAAGAACAGTAGAATCGAAGAGATATGCCCGGAGCAAAAGGTTCTTCGTCCTCTTAACCACTTCCTTGACACTCTTGAAGGCGTTCCAAGCCTCTCTCTTCCTCCTGTGCTACTCAGGTGCCCAGGCATTCGTCATGTTGACTTCTCGACCTAGGTACACATAACTGTTGCGTTCAGAGATGTTCGTTCCGTTGAAAGCTAATGGAACATCAAGAATGAGACCTTTCTCATGAACATTGTCTTTGTGAGATTCAGCTGTAGTCCGACTTTTCCACACTCATGGTCGAAGTTGGCCAGCATTTGTGCCACTTGGTATTATTAGAACAATGTCGTCAGCAAAGATGATGTGGTGTAGTTGCTGACCATCTGTCTTCACTCCCATACTTTCCCATTCCGGTTGTCACATGACGTTCTCGAGGGTGGCCCTGAAGAGTTTCGGTGAAATGGTATCACTCTGCCGAACCCCTCTCTTTACATGGAAGATCACTTCCTTGTAGAATGGTGAGATCCTGCTAGTGAATCCATAATACAGCTCATGGAGAATCCTGATGTATTGAGTTTGAATGCCCTGTTTGGCTAGGGTTTCGTTGACCGCTTCAGTCTCAACAGAATCAAAGGCCTTCTTTAAATCAATGAACATTAGACAGAGCGGCATCTTGAACTCCCGAGAAACCTTAATGAGCTTGGTTATTATGTGGATATTGTCAATCATTCTGAATCTTTTTCAGAACCCAGCTTGCTCACATGGATGTGCTTCATCTATTGTTCTGCCAATCTTATTCAGGATGACTCGAGTGAACAGCTAGTAGATGACAGACAACAGGCAGATCGGGCGATAGTTGCCAATGTCGTGGATGTCTCCCTTCTTGTACAGTAGTATAGTTCTACTGGTTTCCCATTGAGATGGAATCTTGCATTCTGACAGGCAGCATGTGAAGAGCTGAGCCAGTGTATTGATGAGTACTGATGGCAGGTTCTTCAGGTGTTTGGGTCTAACCTTGTCCAGGCTGGGTGCCATTAGCTTCTTTACTGATGAAATGGCATGTCGTATTTTGGAAGGGAGAACATTGGGAATGACTTATCCATTCTGTGGAATTTGGTATGTGGGCAGGTGGACGTGGCTATCGAAGAGATCTGAGTGGAAGTCGTGGATAATCTTATCCATTGCCCTTCTGGAAGATGTGACGTTGGAAGGTAGTTATCTTGGTTTTGTAGTTGGTGAAGGACAGGCGGGCATTGCGAATGCTTTTCCTGACTTCTACCACATCTGCCAGCACTGCTGCTCTTCTCTCTTTGGGGTCTTCCTTTATCGCTTCTCTGCACTACGTTGTGAGCTCGGAAGTTCTTTTGTGGTTGCCTAAGGCTTGCACAAAGCCACATTCGCAAATGAGCTCAAGAGTTTGCATATTTTAAAATATATATTTTTCTTATTTACTAAAAGTATGGAAGCTTATACTGAATGCAAATATTATGCATGTTCTTAAGGTCTCTTTAATTCATTATCTCATTAAAAATAGTAAGTGTGAGCGCCTTGGAATGCCTTCAAGAACATCAAAGAAATAGCTAAGAGGACGTAGAACCTCCGGATCTGGGCACACCTCTTTGATTCCACTGTTCTTCCTGCATTAACATACAACTCAGAGACCTGGGCCCTACGAAAACAGGTGAGAACACTATTTGTGTCTCCCAAAGAGGAATCAAAAAATCTCTCTATGCTTGGAGTATCACGTTTCACTCAAATGAGAGAAAGAATTCAAACTTCCTACCTTCATCACTGGTCAAGAATCAGGGACACAGTCTCATTTGCCAAGCCATCGAAAATCAGATGGCCTGTACAAGTAATGAGATTTGGAAACAACCGCTGGACTAGAGTGGCTACCCACTAGATTCCACAGGACGTCAAAAGATCACATGGCCGCCCACCTACAAGATGGTCAGATTTCTTCGTCAAGACCCTGAAAGATCAGTTTGAGGCTTTTCATGTTCCTAGAATGAACAGTCGCCATTGGGCTACAGTAGCACGCAACAGGGATGAATGGAGACTTACTGGCACCCGCTCGAGCAAATCGATGATTAATGGGAAGTCAAGTGATCAAATGATCAAGTGATAAAGAGGATTGACTAAAATAGTATATGTACAATGATTGCCATATTTTAAATGCTTTTTAATTATTTTAAAATATGCCTATGTTACTATAATTGTTTATTCATGAGTTCTTAAATTACTAAAAGGAGAAAACAGTTTTTTAAGAAGAAATAACAATTAATCTAGGAACTAGTCTCAATATTCTCTATTTCAAAGTAACACTAAAAGGAAGATTAGATCATTTTAAGCAGAGACAAAATGGATCAATTTATTCTGTGATAAAATAATATTTTCTCTTATTCACATATTGTTACATATTTGAAATATTTTTGTAAAACATGTATTGTAATTTGGGATTCAAAGACTAGAAAATATATCACTTATCTCTCTTATGTCTTAACATACAACAAATTTATAAACATTAGGAATTGGTAATTACAGAACCAAGATTACTCAACATCAAAAGGTTAAAGCCTTTGTGTTGTGGTTTAATACTTGAATACACAATTGAGATTTAGTGAACTTTTATTATTTTCCCCCATAAGCATATTCATTCTGTTTAAGAACAGATAACATCAATTATATATTTTTATTTTTAAAATTCATTCATCAAACATGAGGCTGTGTTTATATTCAATCATGGTCTAATATTTGGAGATTAAATATTAAACTGAATCAAGTGGGTTATAATAAAATGATGTCACTTCTTAAGACTACTTTCTTATCACTAAGTAGATTAAAAAATATCTTTAGAGACCAACTTCCACCAAGTAGATTCTCCAACAATGTATATTTGCTACAGAACTTTAGCTCTGTAGCCATTGCCTTTAGTTTTGTTTTTAATTAAAATTTTAATGTAAGCACCATGACTTGCATCATTGTTAATAACTGTGGTTTGGCCAGACAAGGTATCTTCACAGCACCCACCTTAGCGATTCCTATTTCATTATCCATCTTCTTTGCAAACTTATATCATGGTGCTATTACCTTTAACATCTTTCTGTAATTACCAATTCCTAATGTTTTATAAGTGAATGTTGACCTAATGCTTGTGCATGTGTATCTATACACACTGGTGCATACACACACATTCATTATTTATCTTATTTATGCAGTCTTGTCTCTAGGCCATTATTTTCAAGACTTTTTATGGTGAATAATGCTTTGATGACCCTGCAGATGAATGTATGTCTACAAGTTATTATTTTATTCTCTGAATCTGTACTCAGAAGTGAGACAGCTGAATCGTGTGGTATTTCTAGTCTCAATATTTTTAGAAATTTTCATAATGTTTTCCAGAATGGCCCAATTTACATCTCCACAACAGTGTAGGAGGGCTCCCTTTTCTCCTCATCCCTGCCAAAACATCTCCTTTTCTATCATTTTTATTGTATTCATTCTCACAAGCATGAAGCTTTATCACTTTGTTTTGATTTATGTTTCCTTAGTAATAAGAGATGATGAACATCTTTTCATGTGCTGTCAGCCATCTGTATGTCTTCTTTGGATAAGTGTCTACTCAGATCTTTTGCCAAATTTTTAATTAGTTTTTCTTGTGATTGAGTTTATGAGTTCTTGATATATTTTGAATATTAATCCCTTGTCCGATATATGATTTGTATATTTAATCTTCTATTTGGTAGATCATCTTTGTGTTTCAATTATGATTTCTTTCATGTGTAGGAATTTTTCAGTTTGATGTAGTCTTGTTTTATTTATTTATTATTTATTTATGAATGTTAGAGTTTGATCCACAAAGATATTCCTAATATCAGTATTAAGAGGTTATCATCTATGCTTCCTTCTATGAATCTTATGATCTCCAGTTTTAGTTTAAAGGTTTTTAATATTTTTAAAACATTAATGTGTGGTATAAGATAAGGGTCTAGCTTCATTCTTTTCAATGTAGCTCTCCAGTTTCCCAAATGCCAGTTTTTTGTAAATATTTCCTTTTTTTCTCTTAGTTCTATGTTATGTTAGCTCTTTATATGTGTGGAATTTACTCTCTACACTCAATTCTATTTCACCGATCTCTGTGTCTAGTTTTACTCCTGTGTTATGTGGTTTTGATTAGTATTGCATTGTAGCATAAATTGAAACCTGGAGTTTGATACTATTTTTGTTCTTTTCTTTCTCAAAATCGCTTCAACTATTTGAAGATTTTGTACAAAATATTTTTCTTTATGCAAATACTGTGGACATTATTATAGAGATTAAATCTTTATAACTTCCATATTAATTCATCTTTTTCCTTTCATTGGTTTATATTCACTTCGGTGTACATTTATTAAAACAATAAGCACATGTTAAAAATTCTCCTGTTTTTTGAGAGTAAAATAATTGCTTTTATGTCAGGAAGATTCTACAAATGTTAAAGCATATATCTTGCATGCCATTTACCCGTGGCTCCATCCCAAAGTGTTGCCTGAGCATTTCCAAGTATAGCCTTGGAGGCCTCTGAGGATCCCCTGGGGGCCTGGTAACCCTGCCATCACAGGTCCTGCACAGGAAGAACACATTGTGCAAGAACACATCGCCAGAGGTTGGTGAGCAACTTTGGAGAGGACCTCAGGTCTCCTGGTCACTACTTGGGAAAGACTCTGTCCTCAAATTGCTTTTAGCTCTAGAGAGATAGTACAGGGTTAGGGTGCTTTCCTCACATGCTGGTGACCCCGGTTGAATATCTGACACTACATAGCTCCTAAGCTTCATCGTGTGCATTCTGGATTTTCCCAAAACTGCAAGGTCAGAATAATACCATATCCTTAGGCCTTTACATGAAATCTCCTGTCCAGTTGTCCAGGAATAGCTGAGCATGGTTTCCAGGACTCTTGAGCACTATTTGAGAACTCCCCAAATTATTTTTATATATACTGTATGCTTCAAAGTTTTATTTTGTTTGTTTATTTATTTATTTTAGGTTTGGGGGCCAGACCCAGAAGTGATCAGGTCTTATTCCTTGCTTTGTGATTAGGGATCACTCCTGAGAAACTTGAGATACCATAATGAATGTTGGTCCACACACTCTTAGTGTATGCAAGGAAAATGCTTTACCCACCGTACTAGCTCTCTGGAACTTGCTTTAAAATTTCATAATTGAACTTTAAAGTTTTATAATAAAGTTAATCCTTTTTATTTTATACCTGTCTGATATTATTTCATCACACTTACATAGCAAGACCTAGGTGCTGTTTTCTGTGCTATTAAGACATATATTTAACTTTTAGATGACTTATATACTCACACATTTTTCACTAATAGAAATAAATTAAGTTATTGATATTTTCATAATATTTTATATAATAAATGTGCTCAAAATAATCTTAAATAATTACACAAATTAAATTGAATATCAAGAAAATTAATTAAATACAAAACAATTAGAACAATTTTAGAATTATTTAAAGACAACTAAAAACATTGAAACACAATTTAATCATTATGTCCTTTTAATACTCAAAAAATGACAGGCAAGAATAGTCATAAAACAAAACAATAAAGCTAAGTCAAATCATTTTAAAGTTAATTTCACCAAATTTTTGACAGTAATTATCTAAAGCCTACTGTCATAAATTATTTTTAAAGGTACCAAATATTTCTAGCTCATTTTATGAGGGTTGTGTGATCTTGATATAAAATTAGATCTGTATCATAAATAGAAGACCCAATTATATATGTTATTTTACTAATGAACATAGCTGCAGAGATGTGGGAAAATAGCATAGAGTTTGAAGTAGTGAGATACTTATCAGGACTGTGAGAATTTAAAGAGTTAAGATGACAAAAATTAGGGATGCTATGAGAGGAGAAAAAAAATCTGAAATATTTTTTCCTCTAGAGTAATACACTGATTTTAAATGTTAAGGGAAAAGCTAGAAGACTGAGAAAGGATCTGACTCCTCATCCGGCTGGAGGGACACCAAATAAAAGGCAAATATCACCCAGTAGATGGAATCATTGGAATCCTTGCAGCAAGGGAAATAGCTGAAAGGGTTGGAGTGCATGCTTTTCAATTGAGAAGCCCAGCTTCGATCCCCAAGTACCACAGGTAGCTTGCTCTCTCTTGCAACAAACTAGGAGTAGCCCCTCAAAATTTGAGGGTCCAGGGATGTTGCTCAAGTGGTAGAGTTTTTGCCTTTTCTGTGCAATGCTGTGGGATAAATTCCTAAGTCTACGTGGTCCCCCAGGCACCTGTGTTATTGGGTCCCTCACGCACCTAAGTAGCAACCTAGGACTAACAAAAAACAAAAATAAAAGGGGGTGGGAAATAAATACTTTAATCCTACTCAGTACTACTGAGGAGTATTTTCTGATATAAAGATGAGCTAGAAGTACAGGGATCATGAAGACGTGAATCCAGTCTCTGAGTGAGGGTTGGTCTTTAGCATACAACTTATAGGAGAAACCTTTAATAGCTGGAGTGTTGTCTTATTTCCAAATTGTCGTGAAATATTTAACAATCAAAACACACATAAAACTATCTCTAAATAAAATAGAGAAAGAGAGAGAGCGAGGTGTCATATTTCCACTTTTAGAAGAGGGACCCATTACTCCAAAGGTAGAACAATTAAAAGAATGAAAGAAAGTACAAGTCTATCTTTTAATTTATATCACGGTATCACTGTCATCCGGTTGTCAATTTACTCAAGTGGGCATCAGTAAAGTCTCTATTCCTCCTAGTCCTCTGAGACTTTAGCAGCCTCTTCTTACTCTTCTTTTCCCAACAATTGGAGGCTCTTTCAGGGTCAGGGGAATGAGACCTATTGTCGTTCAATAACAAAGACAACATATTTTGGCATATCAAATACGCCACAGGGAGCTTGCCAGGCTCTGCCGTGTGGGCAGGATACTCTCGGTAGTTTGCCAGGCTCTCCGAGAGGCATATATTTATATATTTCTCTCTATGATTTTCTGAACCTCATCAAATATGGTGTGTTAATTGTAGAAAATGGGTAGGAAGTGTCTTATAATGTGTCTTGTGGACGCGAAGTGGCCACATGCCCTGGAAAGCAGCCTGGAGTTTGGCAGCGGTTGGGTAGTGGAGGTTGGCTGTCAGGGCTCGGTCCTTTGGGGTGCGGAGGGCTTTCACCCACCCCATTCTGAGGCACCCGAGTGAAAACAGCCTGATGAGTAGTCCTTTTAATTTATAAAGCACATATTTAAAAACAAAAAAGGATTTCATAGGTAAATAAGTAAGAATGCAAACACTTGAGTAGGTGATAAACAGGTGTTTTACCTAGGGAGATATATTGATAATGAACAGTGAAAAAGAAGTGAACAGTGTGATTTTTGCTGAAGGTAGGCCAATTAGGAGAGACATTGACTGTCTCAAGGGAATGAACAATAAAAATGGAGATTTGAATATTTCAA
This sequence comes from Sorex fumeus, assembly GCF_029834395.1. Classification (NCBI taxonomy): domain Eukaryota; kingdom Metazoa; phylum Chordata; class Mammalia; order Eulipotyphla; family Soricidae; genus Sorex; species Sorex fumeus. Next base: position 66,791,743 of record NW_026606059.1, read on the forward strand.
ATATAATGGTTCTACAAGGAGATATTCCCTAAATTTTAACATGACACAGGAAAAGTGAATAAATAACATACACTGTAGCACTGTAGCACTGTCTTCCTGTTGTTCATCAATTTGCTAGAGCGGGCACCAGTAACATCTCCATTGTGAGATTTGGTGTTAGTGTTTTTGGCATATAATACATCACGGGTAGCTTGCCAGGCTTTGCCGTGTGGGCAGGATGCTCTTGGTAGCTTGCCAGGCTCTTTCAGAGTGGTGGGGAATTGAACCCAGGTCGGCCGCATGCAAGGCAAATGCACTACCTGCTGTAGTATCAATCCAAGTTGAAAAATCCAAGTTTACTGTAAACTTGTGCTGCTGGGAAGATAAAGATTAGAATTTTCAGCAGACTGTGATCTCAGTCAAAACTGTAAGAGACTAAACAAAGATGCATCAGAGCTACACCAAGTCTTTAGAAAAGTATTAACCTCTTGTTTTAATTCAGTATTCTATTTAATTAAGGAGATCGAATTTGGGGCAGAGAGAGAGACTGAAAAACTGATGAGAGCATTCTCTTTATAAGGAGCTGGGGTTTCAGTGCTGTACCACATTATCCCTGAATTGAAATCATGTGGTTCTGTTAGTTGGAGCAGGCCTGAATATGGAGTCGGGAGCAGATCCTGAGAACCACTATGTGAGGCCCACAAACTAAAATAAAAAAAAATATTCCTTTTCTGCTCTTTCTTTTTTTCTTTCTTTCTTTGCTATGCCCGGTTGTATTTTGACTCAAACATTGTATAATGACAAAAATGTCAAGTCATAGTTTGCAGAAACACTGCAAATTTTAATCAGCATTTTTTCTATTTAATATTCTACATGAAAGCAGTCAAGGACATCAACATTAAATTTCCCTAAAACTAACACAAAATTAAAAATTTATGTGTTAGAAAATTTATTACTAAAAAAAATAAAAAGGAATATTCATTAGTAAAGAGAGTAATAATAATGTCAGGTAAACATCCGCATAAATGATCAAATTCAGGAAGTAAGCATAATATTACCCAAACAGTGAAGGAAAGTATTTGTTACTGTGTTGGTATATTAGTTAAAAAGTTTATTTAAAAAAGAAACAGATTTTTGTTTGACTTTTAATAGAGAACCTGTTATTATGGTAACTTGAACTAAAAGCAACCATAAGACAGTGAAAAATAAGAGCGAAATAGTCTTAAGCATTTGGTATAAGCAATATATTACTCTGGAGTAAAGCAAAGTTATGAAATTGTGCTATAATTGTATAAGTTAACTGCTTGGGAATCATTCTTCAACGACAATGCAAAAATTTAAATAAATAATTAAAATCTTTGACCTATAATGAAGGTCATCTAATAGTATTTTTTTGTTGTTATACAAGCAACTGGAGAAGAGTAAGTTTTCAAAATGGTGTGATGTTTCCTATTCATATCTCATCTGAGAGCTGGTTGAATTTATCAAAGGTCAGTCTGATTACCTATGCTCTCTAGGAATTTACAAAAGAGTATCAGAAGTCTAGAATAAGCAAGGGTGGTATATCTCAGCATGCCAGTCTAAACATGAAGTTGAGACCTTATAAACACCTCTCTCCCCTTACCCTTTCTGTTAGATAATTTGTAAATAAGAAAGTCAAGTCATCTGTCACAGGACTGAAGAAATAAATATTAAAAATTCAAAAGGGAAATAGAATCTGAAATATTGAATAAATAAAAATTCCCAGCAGAAAAACAGAATATATAAACTGGAGCAAATGGAACTTGCAAATTGAAAAAAAAAACAAAAGAAAAACCTATTGAAATATCAGATGTGGGGGTTGGAGAGATAGTACTGTGGTTAACGACTTTCCTTGGCCTTAGCCAACCATGTTTGATTCCTAACACTTCACTGAGTCCCTTTGTGTAATCACCAAGTGACTAGGAATCTCGTGGCTCTCTCTCACTACCTGCGTATCTTAGGTCACTTCCCCACATGGACAGACGAAGGAGGAAATGAGGGCCAAGCTCGTTGGTGATCAGTTGCTGTTTGTTCCATTCTCCCACACTCTTGTTCCAGTCTCACTAAGCTCCCCATTGCCGTCTCCTCTGGTTCCCCTTGCTAGTCTCTCGCACTCCACATCTAAGCCTGGTCGCTCTCTAGTCTCTCTCTCTCACCACCTTGGCAGTAGCAACCGCACCCACATCCAGTAGCACAATGGACATATGAAAGTCCTCTGCTCAAGGGCAAAATACCACCTAGGATGTGTTTCTCCTTTCCTCAGTCCAACAATCATTTAATTAACATCTCAGTTCTACTTCTTAATATTAGTTATTTTGTATGGACACAGTAAGAGATACATTAAGCTTGTAGGGTGGCTCTCCTGAGAATATCTTGCTATAGATTCCAGACTACAGTGCTCAGGACAGATTAATCTTTCCTAATCCTAGCAGGGTCCTAATCTATTGTTACTTTTCGGATCATGATAGAATTTGTCGACAACCATGCTCTTAACTGATAGTTAAGTATTATAGTGATTTGGCCTCACCAATCTTGATGCCAGGGTAGCTCATAGCTTGCCCTGTGTCTATCCAGTCCCTCGTAGGGATCCTACTTTTGGGGTATTAGGAAGCAAGGGCAACTGAGGCTTACGTCAAGAGAAAGGATGTCTAGGAGTAAATATCATGTGAAGTCAATTAACTCCCAACTTATAAAAACATAGCATTAACTGTCTTTCTGTGTCTATACAAAAAGGATATTGCTCTGAATTTACTCTGTAGGGAACTTAAGGAGAACAGCAAAGCAATATTTAAAAGATAACAGAGTCTGATTAGGAGATAAATATTATTGACCGGTAGTAGAAGCAGAGCACAAAGAAATTTCCCTAAAATTAACACAAAATTAAAAATTTAGTTTTTAGAAAATTTATTACTAAAAAAATAAAAAGGAATATCCATTAGTAAAGAGAGTAATAATAATGCCAGGCAACCATCTGCATGGTGGTTATATTTCTCTCTATGAAATAGAAACCCATCCTGAGTTTCTATTACTGAGGGATGGGAGCACTGTGGGATGGAGCACTGTGATTGGAGTAACCCAATAAACCTAAGTTTCCTGCTTCAAGGCAGAAAGAACAAACCAATGTTATCCTACTTCCCTTGAGCACCATCAGTAGTGAACTCTGTACACAGAGTCAGAAATAACCCCTGAGCACTACTGAATGTGACTCCCATCAAACAAAAATAATTAATTTAATTAAATCTTAGGTGTGAAATTTTCACTTGGTGGTCCTCATAGCAAATTGGAATGAATGAAACTGAAGAATCAATAAAGGTAAAGACAGATCAATACAAACACAGAGTTGAAGACAACTTTTTAAGATAATAAGGATGAAAATCAAATAATAATAAATAATAATAATAAAATAATAATAACAAAAAGTTCAGTTGGAAAGCTTGAGTTGAAGAAATATATGAAGTAAAGTAGGGGACATTTTCTAAAAGTTAATTTTATAAAAATCAATTAGAGATTCAAATAGTTCAGAATGTCCTAGGCAAGAAAAAGCAAAGATAAACCTAGCTATAACATCATAATTATTTCCAAATCCTGGAAGAAAAAATTCAATTTTATACAGAAAGTGAAAGAACTAGTGTGGAATGCTAACTTTTTATGAATAAATTAATATCAAAAATCACTTTTGAAGTTTATTTCAAAAAATGTTAATTGAAAACTCTAAAAGGAACACGATATTCTTACAAAGAGATGAATATATTTCAAGAGAAATTAATATGTGCAAATGATTATCATCCAAACTAAGCAACAAGAAATGTTAAGTCAGTTTTCAGAAGAGTAATGGATGTCACAAGAAAACATAGGTATACGTGAAGTTATTTAAACTGAAAAATAATTGTATAAATAAAATATTTTATTTTTACTTCGTCTAACAGAAAACTAAATGTTTAAAGGAAAAGTTTAAGGTTGGAGCTTAACTTCTATTTTTAGCCTGTTGCAAAAGAAAATGTAAGTAAATGGAATTTCACTGTTAAAGTTTATGAAAAGGATAATTGGTGCCAAATGAAGTGGGCACTGTGGAGAAAATATGTGGAAAAAACAGAATTCAAAACTGAAATTATTAAGTGCAAATTGTAAAGCAAGAAGTGGGAGCTAGGATACAGTTTATAGAGCACGAACTATGAATAATGAAGTCTTAGAATAATAATATATGTCTGTAATCTAAGGAAACATATTCCTATCCTCAGGAAACTTCCCATATAAATTTAATGTAATAGCATTAATAGTGGTTCTTAAAATGAGACCCAGCCAAGAAATCAACATGCATATTTGTCCATTTTTGAAGATAAATATGTTTCTTTGGCTTAAAATGTTTTATAATTGAATTTGAGAAGAATTCTCAAATGATTGGTTAATATATCCCTCGTGGAAAATGAAAAAATCAAACTCAAAACCATGTAAATGGAAAAGAATTATTAGTATTTCTAGAGACATTTCTTTCATGCTAATAAATGAAGAAGAATACAGTAACAGTTACAACTTCCACAAAACAACAAAACACTAGCTTAATGGATTAATTCCCATTATATGTACTTATTATAAATAGTCATATTGGTGAATTTGAATGGCTCTCTGCTTTAATGTGAAAGGATAAAACTTGGAAGATTTTAGCATTTTGGCTTAAATCATATATATATTTTTCCTGTGGGGAGTTAAGCATTTACATAATTATAGACAGAAATATAATAAAGACAAATAAAAATTGTTGATGTTGTTGATGGTCACTGAATGAAGACTTATTCAAAGTCTATAGGAAAGAATAAAATTGAATGAAATTTTGTTGTAGTATAAAAACTGACATAAGAGAATTCACATCTTAAAAGTAAACTTGAGCAGAGCTAAATAAGGAAAAATGATATTGTAAAAACTACATTTTGTTAAGAATAAATATTAAGGATAAACTCAGTATAAAAAGAAAAATGGATTTAGTTGAATTAATTAGGTGAAAATTTAAGAGTGGTTGGTTTCTAAAAAATTTTAGAAAAGATAAATTTTCATAATAGGTGGGGGTTTGATTATAAATTTAAAAACAAAGCAAGTTGTTTCTACTTAAAACAAAGGCAAAAAAACGAACGGTTTTAGTACTAAAACCAATGCAATGATATTAAATAATATTGAAGCGAAGCATATTTTATTTTCCTCATGTAAAATACTAAAAATGGATGTAATTTTCTTACTCCAGGCTAAAGCGATGTGAAGAACAAGCAAATAAGGCTGTCTGCTTTAAAAAATAATTGCTTCTCTAAGATAATGAACCAACTAAATGAGCTTATTTATTGAAATTAACAGATTGTGCAAGGTTCATTAAGATGCATACCTCCCTGTATAGACTGTGTCTAAGTTATTATGCCTTGATCTTCAATCCCTAGGAATAGTTTTTTTCTTTTGCCAGATTTCACCTTAAAATATTACTGTCTTACTCAAAAGACCCCAGAACATTGACAAGGCAGTCATCTAAATTTCATTCAGAGGTTAAATAAATTCAGCTTTGTTTACTGAACAGGTTTTTTTTTTGTCATTTTCTAGAAATGGACAGCTGGTAAACCTGGGAAAATTATCTTGTTAATAATTTTGTTGACAAGCTGACTATATTACAAAAAAAGGTAAATTATAAAATGCAAAAGTAATTCAAGTAATTTTCTATATAATTTTTCTGAGTACTAATTGTTTAACAAGACTGAGACAATTTTTTGATGCTACAGATTATTTAGAAATACAGTTTATATATATATACTTAATATATATACTTATACTTTTTTATACTTAATATACTCTAAGGAAAGCTAGTTAAGCAAAGCAAGAAAGAATATGAAAATAATGAAAAGAAAACCACAATAATCCATAGATTTGTTTACTAATAGTTGATAAACTTTCAAGCCTCTGACACGACCAATAAGTTAACAAATAAAGGGACAGCATAAATTGTTTAAAAGGACGTGTACATTATTTTACATTTTGCAATGATAGAACTAACCAATGAGAGGCAGGGTCTAATCTTTGTAATTGATGCCTTAGTTTTAAATATTTTGTTTGCCCTGGATTTAGTATCCAATCTTTGAGAAAATAAATGTTTTATAGACAACTAGTATCACAATCCTAAAAATCTGCTTGAGCTGATTCACAATTACTTTTAAGGATTTTTCTGCATTTTAAAATCATTTTTTTACATTGAATGTGTTAAAGTCCTTTTACTCTATATTTAATAGCTGCTAATCCAAATTGTATATGGAATACTGGCTCAAGACAATAAAATCTGTGGATGAGTTAGTTGCTCACTTAATCGTTTTCCTATATTATTGGACTCTGAATGGAAAAAAAAATGGGTAATTCCTACTTTAGCATTCTTTATTAAGTAAAGTAAAGTAAAAGTAAAGGCCCTCCCGTTGTTCGTCGATTTGCTCGAGCGGGCCCAGTAACGTCTCCATTGGAGACTTTGTTGTTACTGTGTTTGGCAAATCGAATACGTCATGGGGAGCTTGCCAGGCTCTGCCGTGCGGGCAAGATACTCTCGGTAGCTTGCCAGGCTCTCTGAGAGGGGCGGAGGAATCGAACTCGAGTTGGCCATGTTGGCTACATGCAAGGCAAATGCCCTACCGCTATCGCTCCAGCCCTTTATTATATTCTTTATTAAAGGCACTAAGTAAATTTTCTCCGGGTTTGCTTCCTTCCAATTGACTTTCTATGATCCTTTTCATCTACTCATTTCTCTCTTGTCCAAATTTCTGTATTCAAACATCTAATTTGTTTATTTCATTATAACATTACATTTCTTAGAAAAAAATTTTGGAACACATAACCTTAGTCAAGCTTGGTGATGATGAGGACAAAACCAAACTTTATCAAAGCCAAAAAGACAAAGAAAAGCAAAAGCTTCCACTGAAAATTTACAGGCAAAAAAAGAGTAATATTCCACAAAATAATACCATCCAATTTGGGGTATCTTTGGCTTTCAAAAATATTTTTTAAGTGACCTTGAGTTGTTAATACCTACTGATTACACAGATAATATTGATATGAATTTCTTCTTGATAAAAGGCTTATGAATTAGAATCACAGAATTTCAACAGATAGCATTCCAATGAATATTGATAGTTATTAAGTAAATTTCCAAAAGATGATAAATTAAAAGATGCTATTAATTTCTTCATCTAGCTATTGTATGTATCTTAATAATAGTATTTGAAATCAAAATAAAGTGCATATATTGAGTTTAGAGTTCTTGCTTGCCTGAGGAGTATTTGGGTTCAATACTTTTCACCACTTGTCTCCAAGTGCTATCATAAGTGCTTTCTGAATGCAAAGGCAAGAGTAAGCTCCGAACACACTCTGGTGTGCAATCCCCAGCCCCCCAAAAGAATGTGTTTGTGTCTACTTTTTATATAAAACAATGATTGAAGTACATGTTACTTTTAATCCAGTATGATCAATTTGGACTGATGTTCTTTTTTTTTTTTCTTTTTGGGTCACACCTGGCGATGCACAGGGGTTACTCCTGGCTCTGCACTCAGGAGTTTCTCCTGGCGGTGCTCAGGGGACCATATGGGATGCTGGGAATTGAACTCAGGTCGGCCGCGTGAAAGGCAAACGCCCTACCCGCTGTGCTATCTCTCCAGCCCCCTGATGTTCTTATTTAAACTTTGTCATTCAATTAGTTAGTTGAGAAATCTGGAAATTGAAGGTGGGAATTCATTAGCATTGACTCTTTATGAATGATGTATTGAAGAATAGATAGTACTTCCCATACATAAAAATGATAAAGTGCCTTTTGGTTAATAGATATAGAGTGTAAGTTTGTTTATAAACTAAATCAATTAGATATTGCATTTGACATATAGGATAAATTCATATAATTGCTTAACAGTCACATAGTTTCCAAACTCAGAATGTATCTAGAATTAATATAGTTCAAGGCCACTTGCATAGTGTGGCAAAAATAAAATATTACCAATACTGCATTTAAAAATGTTTATTAATTTCTTATTAGTAACAATCTAAAATAAACCTCTTTATATATTCTTGTTTTAGCACTTCACAGCATAATCATCCTGGAGCTACTAATCAAATCTGTATTAAAGCACAAAGGGAAGACACTTAGAATTCCACTTTACATGAGACTCATTAAGTATTTTTGCAGTAAGTTATCTAATTAACAGTAACTAAAACTTAGTGGAAAGGTAAGAGCATGTTTATCAGTCTGATCAGCAATGATATATTCCTTATTTTTAGCTCTGCCAAGTGCTCTGGGCATTTGAGTAATTGCAACAAAAGTTAGAATTACTTTCTGTAGCATTAATTTAATTAATTACTTTAAAAACAGTTTATTTTACTCATCAATATAATTAGGGACTTGTCAACCCATGTTCATCTCACTGATGGATACTATTACAGAACTCTGGGCAATTTTTACTTACTGACATCCACTGTATACTGGACTATAAAACAAAAATTCAGAAAGAAACTCCATTTTATAAAATTGAGAGATAATTTATTATACAAACTAAAATTATAAACGTTGCTCAAGTTACCTGTATAACAGATAATTAGTTATCAATTAAATTCTTGGTATGGTTATGCAGTCTTTTGTTCACATGAAAAACTCTACTGATATATAGCTGCTATATATGGTTGTGGATTAAATGTGTGTGTGTGTGTGTGTGTGTGTGTGTATGTGTGTGACTGCCTCCCTGTTAAAATGTTAAACCCTGGATTAGTTATGTGTAGCTTGGTCCCTGCTATAACTACTACTACTACTACTATTACAATATCAATCATCACATATTATTTGTCACTATCACTGTCACTGTCCCTGTCCTCCCATTGCTTACCGGGCCCAGTAATGTCTCTATTGTGATTCTTGTTACTGTGTTTGGCATATCGAATATGTCACAGGTAGCTTGCAGGCTTTGCCATGTGGGCGAGATACTCTTGGTAGCTTGCTGGGCTCTTCAAAAATGGCGGAGGAATCAAACCTGGCTTGACTGGACTAGCCGCATGCAAGGCAAATGCCCTATCCATTGTGCTATCACTGCAATTTGCCATAATTCATCAATTTGCTAATAAGTATAGGTGGCCTTTTTAAAGAATACAGAACATCTGAAGGAAGAGAATAATCTTAATAAACTTAAGCTTTAAGCAGTTGCATCATTCTTTCTCTTCTTAGTAAGTCTGTTATCCTGGACTGTGTTTTTAAAACATACTAGAAATATTGTCAATTTTATTATAGTATTTGTTGTTTGAAGATAGTAAATTCACTCTTCATTTCCTTGCTGCTAATTCTTACCTTTGTAAACAGAATTGATTCCAAGAGAGGATTTTATTTCATGGCCTGTAAAAATGACATGAGAATACTACTCTCTGTTAACCTAGGGGATATCAGCCTCTCCCTCCTTATCCTTCTTAATGCTGCTGTAAAGGTGGCTGCTTTCCGGACATACCATAAAACACTTAATACCCATCTTCCAAGATTACCGCACCGTATTTGAGAGAGTTCAAATATGGTTTGAACCATCGGAACACCGGCAAGAGTGATTAGAAGCCACCCTAAAAGCCTCTATCCCTCTCAGAGAGCCTGGCAAGCTACCGAGAATATCCCACCTGCATGGCAGAGCCTGGCAAGCTATCCCTGGTGTATTCAATATGCCAAAACCAGTAAATACAATGGGTTTCATTCCCCTGACCCTGAAAGAGACACCAATATGGCAGCATTAAGAAGGATGAGGAAGGAGAAGCTGATAAATTAAGCTAATGAAAGAATAATAAATTTCTTTTGTGTTTATTGAAATGCAAATAAAATAACAGATATCATGCTGATTTGAATGATAATACCAAGTAGTAAGAGAGGTCAATTGTGTCAATAAGGACTGTGATTGTAGTGCTCATTCTTTACTGGTGGAATGCAAACAAGTGCCATTGCTATAAAAATATTTAAAAGGTAAAGGTAAAGGCCCTCCCGTTGATCGTCGATTTGCTCGAGCGGGCCCAGTAACGTCTCCATTGGAGACTTTGTTGTTACTGTGTCTGGCATATCGAATACTCTCGGTAGCTTGCCGGGCTCTCCGAAAGGGGCGGAGGAATCAAACTCGGGTCGGCCATGTTGGCCGCGTGTAAGGCGAACGCCCTACCCGCTGTGCTATCGCTCCAGCTTATTGTGGAATTAAAAAATCTAAATATAAATTTCTCATATGAAATGGCAATTTTGTACTTTAGCATGTATCCATGGGAATATAAGTGAAAACAAAGTCATGCACATAAATGTTTATGAAAACATTTATCTATAATGATTAAAGAAGTAAAAGCAACCCCAGTTTCTGTCAATTAATAAGCATATAAGTAAAATGTGGTTATATTAATCAAGTAATGAATTTCAAATAATGGAATTCAGTCTCAAAAGGAAAAAATACTTAATATTAATAAATGTGCAAAATAATACACTGAATAAAAGAATCCTAACATAGTAAGCAACCCATTAGAATTTTTTTATATGCAATGTCTAGAATACACAAATCTATAAAAACAGAATCTGGATCAGAATCAGCAGCTATGAGTATTCAGTATTCCAGAGTGATTGATAATGGGTACAAAATGTGAAATGTGTAAAAATGGATTCTGAAATTAGTGTAAATGGTATGTAATCTTATATTTTAAAGACTATTAAATATTACATTTGAAAATAGTACATTCTGTATATGATCAATCTAAAAATTAATATGGGACAAAAAAGACTTCCATATTCAAAAAATTAAAATAGATGAATAAAAATGGAGAGATTTTATAGAAAGGAGGAATGCCACAAAAGAAATATTTTAGAAATAACATACTCAGTCGACCCAGGAAATTAAAAATTATGCTATTGGTGCTTGTATCAAATTTTATTTGGGAGATTTATAATTGATAGAGGCTCAGGAGACATATAAATGGGTTTATGTCCATTAAAGGTCAGCTGCCTGGGCTGGGTCCCTTGGTACAAGGAGAGCTCGCACCCCTCCTCCCCCACAGCCTAGCATGGAGTCTGATGGCATGGTTCTGGGACCCTCATTTTATACTCCCATTTAGGAGGAGCATCCTGAGTTCTGGAGGGTGGCTGATGAAGAGATGAGCTGACCTCCACTACCCAACCACTCCAGGCTGCTTTCCGGACGCTCAGGCTGAGCCTCATGGACAAATGAAGTCCCACGAAACCCAGATAATGCGGAACTTCGTGACCCTGGACTCTGAACTCAATGGGACCCTGGAACAGAGATCCTTTGCCTGCTTCTCCCAGTCTCCAGTGACTCAGGGATCACATCCATAAGCCACACCCTTCTGGCACCAGATAATCTCCTCATCAGCCATTCTCCAGAACTCAGGATGCTCCTCCCAGACGGGAGTATAAAGTGAGGCTCCCAGAACCCTGCCACTGGACTCCGCTCCAGGCTCTGGGGGAGGTGAGAGCCCTCCCTGCCCCAAGGGACCCAGACCCAGCAGCCAACCTCCACTACCCAACCACTGCCATGCTCCAGGCTGCTTTCTTGACCACATGGCCATAATGCAGCTGTGCAACACATTATAAGACATATCCTACCCATTTTCCACTATTACTACACCATATCTGATGGGGTTCATGTATGCCTCTTGGATAGCCTGGCAAGCTACCAAGAGTATCCTGCCCGCACAGGCAAAGCCTGGCAAGCTCCCTGTGGTGTATTTGATATGCCAAATACAGGAACGACAACAGGTCTCATTCCCCTGATTCTGAAAGAGCCTCCAATCATTGGGAAAAGACAAGTAAGAAGAGGCTGCTAAAATCTCAGAGGTGGGAGGAATAGAGATGTTACTGGCACTCACTCAAGAAATTCGATGATCAACAGGATGTCAGTGATACAGTGGTGTTCATTAAAATTATCCCAGTTTCTTTTTAGAGAAAAGATATAAAAGATATGAAATGAAGGAGAGGGGCTACTTAGAATAATATCTGAGTTAAGTAGATGAGATCATACAGGTGAGTATACTGGAAGCATATTACTAGGGAAAAATGATGTTTTTGTTATGTGTTTAGAAGATAACACCAATAGGAATTGCATATGGAAGAGAGAAGAACCAAGTATGACACCTTCTGGCTTGAGAAGCATATTAGATTTTACAATTTTTTTAATTAGTACAGGGAAAATGTAAGGTTTAGAGAATAAAAATCACTTGTATCACTTGTCATCCGATTGATCATCAATTTGCTTGAGTGGGAACCAATAACTTCTCCATTTGTCTCTGTCACATGCTAGTATAGTCAATGGCATCTGCTCATTCCAGGAACACGAAGAGCCTCAAACTGCTTATTCAGGGTTTTGATGAAGAAGTCTGACCATCTTGTATGTGGGCAGCCATGCGTTCTTTTGATGTCCCATGGAATCCAGTCAGTAAGAGCTCTAGTCCAGCAGTCGTCTCTAAATCGTATGACGTCTGGCCCATCTGATTTTCAATCCCTGAGTAAATGAGACAGCATCCCTGATTCTTGATCATCAACGAAGGCCAGAACTCCAAATTCCTTCTCTCACTTGAGTGAAATGTGATATTCCAAGCATAGCTCTTTTGATTCCTCTTTGGGAGACCCAAATAGCATTTTTATCCTGTTTTAGTAGGGCCGAGGTCTCTATGTTAGTGCAGGAAGAATGGTGGAATCGAAAAGATGTGCCCAGAGCCGGAGGTTCTTCGTCCTCTTAATCACTTCTTCTATACTCTTGAAGGGGGTTCCATGCCACTCTCTTCCTTCTGCACAGTTCAGGTGCCAAATCATTTGCCATGTTGAGTTCTTGACCTACGTACACATAACTGCTGCACAGAGATGTTTGTTCCATTGAAAGCTAATGGAACTTCAGGAACTAGTCTGCTTCTCATGAACATTGTCTTCATGAGATTTAAGAACTTGGCCAGCATTTGTGCCACTTGTCTGATATTTGGTGTTATTAGAATGATGTCCTCAGTGAAGCAGACATGGTATAGTTGCTGACCATCTATCTTCACTTCCATTCCTTCCCATTCCAGTCATTGCATGATGTTCTTGAGGGTGGCACAGAAGAGTTTCCGTGAAATAATATCATCCTGTCGAATCCTTCTCTTTACATTGATGATTACTTGCTTGTAGAATGGTGAGATCCTGAAGGATTCTGATATACTGAGTATGAAAGCCCTGTTTGGCTATGGCTTCGATGACTGCCTCAGTCTCAACAGAATCAAAGGCCTTCTTTAAATCAATGAACATTAGACAGAGCGGCATCTTAAACTCCCACAAAACCTCAATGAGCTTGGTCACCTTGTGGATATGGTCAATCGTGTTGAATCCTTTTCAGAACCCGGCTTGGTTGCGTGGTTGTCCTTCATCTTGTGTTCTTCCGAATCTATTCAGGATGACTCAAGTGAATAAATTGTAGATGATGGACAAAAGGCAGATTGAAGGCATTGATCATATCATGCTGTTTTCAACACTGTAGAAGAACTATTCCTCAGAACATGCAGCTGTAGAGGCATCAGTAATGTTGGGGTCCTCATCCACATGAATTTGGCCATGACCATTGATTCTTTTGAATGCCTAATAACCCAGATGCTTACGCTTGAATAGATGTGGCTCAGTGCTGGCAGTTTCTATCTTCATTGTCTATGCACCACATCCAACTACGACGGAGAAGAAATTGAGAAGTCCTACATGGAGCTGGAAAAGTTCTATAAAGAAGACCACACCTTCTACAAGGTCATTGTCAGTGATTTTAATGCCAAGATAGGACTGAAAAGGTCGCCTGTAGAACTCCACATTGGAATTCACAGCCTAGAATGGAATGAACAGGGTGAGAGACTGTCTGAGTTCATTATGTTGACCAAGACCATCCATGGCAACTCACAGTTCCAGAAGGCCAAATCTAAATGTTGGACAGGGGAGTCTCCTGGTGGACAGTTCAACAATGGAACTGATCACATCATATTCAATCAACTGTTTTGCCTGACTGATGTCGCTGTTGTCCCAAAATTCCAAACAGGATCAGACCACCATCTCCTTCGTGTGAAATTGTACTTCATGGAACAGGGAGAAAGGGCTGCAAAGTTTAAGAAGAGAACTCCCAGAATGACCACCAACTGGGAGCTTTTTGGCACTACTGTGGCAATATTGGAAGTTGCTGTCATTGACAACACTGATAAAGAATACGATCAACTGGTTCAGCACTTCCATGATTGTGCGAGGAACACTGAGAGAGAGAAAGCCACAAAAAGATACCTGTATTTGTAAACTCTCGAGCTCATTAGCCAACATGGTTTGGCGCTAGCCTCAGGCAATCACAAGCTAATGTTGGAGATCGCAAAGCTGTGCAGAGACGCGATAAAGGAAGACCTCAAAGAGAGAAGAACAGCAGTGTTGGCTGATGTGGCAGAAGCCGGGAAAAGTATTCACAATGCTTGCCTGTTCTTCATCAACGGTAAGACCAAGATGACTGCCCTCGGATGTCCTGCTGAATCTGTCACATTCTAGAAGGGCAATGGAAAAGGTTATCCACAACTTCTACTCAGATCTCAATGATAGCCATGTCCACCTGCCCACATACCAAATTCCGCTTGATGGATATGTTGTTCCCAGGATTCTCCCTTCTGAAATCCAACATGACATTTTGTTGGTAAAGAAACCTACTGCGTCCAGTCCAGACAAGGTCAGACCTGAATACCTGCCAGTTTTGTTTACCGACTTAAAGATTTCCAGTTACTTCTGGTCCATTTCTCACACACAGTTGCAACATACCCCTCATAGTCAACCCTTCTAACATTATAAAAATTCCACACTGTTTTGCCATACCCCATCTTATAATACTTTTGTTATACTCCATCTTAAATAGGATTTTATATACTATTGTTAATTTTTATTATGTTTCACAAGAAATATGTAACATTATTATACAGAGTGTCACGAATGAAGTTGCCAACATAGAACATAGCACATAGGATAGCAATTATATACAAAACTTAAAAATGTTTTGAGTATCAGCATTATACAGAGACAAGGTATATCATAATTGAAATCCCAGCATATCACCATTTCATTTCTTAGTTAGGGTGACTGGCACAGACTGTTGTTTGAATCAGTTTAATTAAACTCATCATATGTTTAAAAACTTTTGCTTTTATCAAGAGCATATTATGCTAGTGACTGTTTTATTCTGTTGATGTTTCCAAAATGTAGTGACTTTTTTGAATCTCAGCATAGGGAGTCCAGTGTAACTTTCAAAGTGTGCCACAGAGATCTCTATTTATTTTAATTTATTTCACTTTAATTTGGGGGAATCATTTTTAAGGTGTGATTTTTAATCAGCTTTTTTGAGAAGATGCAATATTGCATTACATAAGCTTAAGGTGAACAACATAATGATTTGATGTATTTATATATTGCTGATTACTGGCTCAATTTCTTTTGCTGTTGATAAAACCAAATCAGAAATAAATTAGTAAAAGTAAATTTATTATTTACCCGGGCAGTTCACAAAAAGCATGATTGATTCCTCAATGATTTGTACATTTATATGGAGACTGCTAAACCTAAGGATGATTCAGTATGTGTATAGCAGCTGTGAAATCTCTCAAGATAACTTAATGAAAAAAGGCCATTTTGTCAACATTCTGTACAAATTGTGCTATTAAAGCTGGTGACAGTGATGTAGGAGATTTGATGGTTTCATTCATTTAGCAATTATTTCCTAAAGTGTACTGCATGCCAAAAAATTTGCTAGGTGCCAGGAATTTGGGGTTGAATAAGAAATAGACATTGCTTTAGAGGGATCATTATTTAATGGGAGAGACAAAATGCAAACAAATAATTACAGCACAGTGAGATAAGTGCTAAAATGAAGGATCGTTTAAGGGACTGCAGAAGCACATAGGAGGGACAGTCATACTCTCTTTCCTCTTTGAACGGAAGACAATCATAAATTCATCTTAATAGTGTTCATGAGGCCCTTTTGCAACTTAGGGAGAGATTAATCCATGAAGACAGAAACATGACTTATGTTTTAAGATAATTGTAGCCTAGAAATGAGCAATTTAAGCAAAACTAGTACAAGACTACAATAAAGATAAATATTAAAATCCATTGCCAATAAGTCTGAACATGCATGATATGTACATATATACATATATATATAACTGTTTTATAAATGTAGAAAACTTAAAAGATGCAATGGCATGAACAGTAAACGATTTTGAATATCTATGTACTTCAGTCAGAAAACTAATTGCTTCTTGTATTATTGCATTTTGATTTCAATAAACTTAGCAAAATTTAATTATATGAATATTCAAATGAACTTGTTTATTGATTTTTACTTTTATAATTGAAATGTTATAATATATTGGAGTTTTTTTATACACACAAAGGAGAAAAACCAATTGGAGGTACACCAATTTTGGAAATAAGTTATTTCTAATTTGAGTTAGGAATTAAAAGTTTATTTATTTCTTTTAAAATTTCCATTTTTATAATTTAAAAATTGATTTTTTAATCCCCCCATAATTAACTATTAGTTCATAAATATCCTAAACATAAGGAGTTGGTGAAGGGTTTTAGTACTTTGGTGATGGTAACAGTGCAGTTACTTTGTATGTCAAAGGAACAAGCATTAATACTATTGTAACTATGTTACCTAACTTAATAAATTACTAAAAAACCTAAAAATTATGGTTTTCAATATGAAGTAATAATTAGCAAATAATTTAAATCTATTTTGATTATATCAATACTTGTTTCATTTCTATATTGTCATCCTCATGTCACATTTTATTATACAAAATAATACAAAGCAACAGTAATAAAGTCAATGTGGCATCTGAGAAGAATTAATAAATGGATTAAAAACTTGAAGGCGGCATTTATAAGTAATCATATGGAAAATTTATACAGACACGAATGCAACTAAAGAGAAAAAAAGAAAATCTTTGCTACAAATATTACGGAGTAGTGGATTATTACACAAAATGAATGCAGAAAGTCTTGTCTCAGACCATTTAAAATTAAACTCACAGTAGCTATTTGACCAAATATCAAGTGAAAAATATAAACAATTTCATGGTACTAAGTACCTTCTCCTGGCTCTGTTCTCATGCAGGCAAAGCACTTATGCGCTATTATATTTAGCACGAATTTCAAGCCTACCAAATATGTTTGGGTTCAGAGACTTCCTTTCAAATAAATGGGAAAATATTCCTGAAATGAGAATACAATTCTATGTATCTCTTTCAGTAAGAGTAATGTTAATTATAGGCATTTTAGATTCCTTCCAAATACTGTATGACATATCTAATGTTTTACATTTTTCCATAATAGATTCCCCATTCAATATATCAAAAGTTTTAAAGGTTTTTATATTATGAATTCTACTGCAATTTTATTATTATTTGTTTTATATTTACTGCATTACATTGTATCCCAAAGTTCTCTCCTTTATATTCTAAATATTTAGTATTTCAGCAACTATTCATTGCTTTAAGCATTTTTTCCACTTATTTTTATCATGCTAGATTTTTTCCATGTATTACTGACATTTTGTATAGAAAAGAAACATAAAGATTGCTAATGGCTATCTTTCAAGAGATTACAGTTTGTATAAAAGAACCTATCAAAGGAAAACAATTTTCCTCACACAAATTAGACTATGCTCCTAGTGAAGTACCACTTACTTTCTTGTTATCCCGAACCTATTCAACTTCACTCCCTTTCCCTTTTACATGTTTATTTTCTTCTTTTTCTCCTCTGAGTTAAAACAAACTACCTTAGCACTATCCTATAGTTTACAAATCATCTCTTTCATGACATATAATCTAGTATCTAGTTCATCCAATGCAAACTCATTTTCACGCAAGATGCTTTCCATTTTTCACTATGAACTAACTGCAGCTTGTTCTCAAGGTTAAACACAATCTATTTTGTTGTTTCTATCATGGAATTTGCTTTTAATTCAATTATTCCTATCTATAATAATGGCAGAGAGAATTAATTTATTCTTTCTATGTTCCCCTTTTCCGATATTGTCGATATTGTGATATTTGTTGGCATTATGGTGATCAGGATTTGCAAACTCTTGTTTGTGATATTTGTGCACTTTGGGTTGTGATGTCAACTAGGAGTTGCTCAAACTCTCCTGCAAATAGCTCAATGATAGTGTTTGCCCACTTAGCCTTCTGTGTTTGTATATGTGCTCATCGGGTGTTGCACTATTTTACTCCAATGCTCAGACACATTACGGTTGGAGCATTCAGCAGGATCTATTACAGTGCTCACGTATGTTCTCAGCAGGTATTATGTTTATTGATTCCTGGATAAATACAATATTGTTTTAATTTGTATAACTTGTACACACTGATATACCTCAAATATCATTCACTCTGTGTGGCATCAGGGATTTCAGGTCGCAGAATCTCTTTGTATTATGCTTGATGCCTATAGCTGGCACTAGGGATAGAACTCACAATCTCGCACTTACAAGAAAGGTGCTCTTATTCACCAAGATGTTCTTGTGACCCTGGGTTTCTTTCTTTTTCTTTTTTTTCAATATTAGCACCACCTCCAAAACTTGTCTCTTCTGTTGAGCAAAAAAAAAAATTATTCTATTAACTTATTTTCATTTATATCTCATCAAAGAACATGTTAAAAATATCTCTTTAGATCTTAGGGAACCCCATCATGAATTAGTTGATAACTTGGCAGTACTTCAAGGTAGTTCAGAGTTTATAAATGTCACTGTTCTCTGAGATAAATTTAGGCTAAATTCTAGATAAGAAGCAAACTTTAAATGAGTATCACTGGGGATCAAGCAGATCAATATTCCTGTGCTAATGTAATGAAAATAAATGTGAAAGGAAGAAAAATGGCTACAAAGCTATAGATTTACTAAGAAAGAAAGACTTAACATGATAAAACTTACTTTAGGGAAATTTTAATATATTAAAATACAGATTCCAGATATGCCCTTTTAAGTCATTAACTTTATAACTAGGAACTAGGATTTATATCACAACTCAAATTTATATAAGAACTAAGATTTATAAGAACTAAGATTTAAAATTTTTAAATTTGTATAAAAATCACAATATCAACTTATCTGTGGATATTTATAAAAATGATAATAAGAAAGAAATAGCACTGTAACACTTCCCTCCAGTTGTTCATCGATTTGCTTGAGTGGGCACCAGTCTCCATTGTGAGACTTCTTGTTACTGTTTTTAGCATATCAAATATAACAGGTAGCTTGCCAGGCTCTGCTGTGCAGGAGTGATACTGTTGGTAGCTTGCTGGGCTCTCTGAAAGGGACAGAGGAATTGAACCTGGGTTAACCGCGTGCAAGGCAAATGCCCTAAATTTCTAAAAGAAAGAAATATATGGGATTAATTTTCTAACCAAATTTTCGTTCAGTCATATATATAATCAATAATGTAATACACCATCATTGTGTGATTGTAACCCAAACATGAAAGCTTATAACTATCTCACGGTGATTCAATAAAATTAATTAAAAAAAATAATAAAACATTTTTTAAAAAGTGCTAATATAATTTGAAAATATTAATTTAAAAGCATGAAAATATTCAGTAGTACATAATGAAACATGTAGCAAGATAAGTCCCTACCAAAATTTATTATCAAATATAATATTCTAGACTATAGTGATTGCACCCTAAGACAAAAATAAAGTGTGTCATATGTACATACCTTTATATCTTATAATTTTTGAAAGAGATATGGCATCTGACTTTATTAATTTTGTAATCCTTTTGTATTTTCATATTAGAATTTTCTTTCTAAATTTTACATGCAAAGATTTCATACACAAACATACTTTTACTATTTCTCCACTGTCAAAACTCTGTCAGCATTGCTCAATAGAAAATATGCTTTAGATATTTATAAAAGTAAATTATACTATATCAATGAAAATATTCATAATAAAGCATTGTTTGTGTTTATCCACGATATTTGACAAAAAGTTGTGAAGTGTCATTATTTTGTTCATGATTCTAGTGAAGCAAAATATGTTAAATTTTTTTTTTGGCTTCATATTTCAGGCTGTTACAATGAAATACCACAGACTGTGTGGCATATTAACAAGAAAAATCTGTGTATAACTGTACTGGAGGCTGCAAAATCTAAGATAAAAGTGCCTATATGCTGAGGGCATCCTTTGTTCTAGTTAGCACCTTTTTCACATGATGAAAGGGATGAGAGATGTCTCTGTGGTTGCCCTTTCAGGACACTGATATTATCCTGATGACTCCACGCTACTGGCTGAGTATTTCCTACCTCGAATACCATCACATCAGGTGTAGAGACTTCATCATGTCACACATTTCAAGAAATGAACTTTGGTGATCCACAAGCATTCAGATGAAAATACTTTTAAATTAAATTTTCTTCAGAAATTTAACTTTTTGCAGGTTGATGATGCTTAGATGTGCTCAACTAATAGTTTCAAGATTTCTTGAATAATAAAAGGTAAAAGGCCCTCCCGTTGATCGTCGATTTGCTCGAGCAGGCCCAGTAACGTCTCCATTTGGAGACTTTTTTGTTACTGTGTCTGGCATATCGAATACTCTCAGTAGCTTGCCAGGCTCTCCGAGAGGGGTGGAGGAATCGAACTCGGGTCGGCCATGTTGGCCGCTTGTAAGGCGAACGCCCTACCCGCTGTGCTATCGCTCCACCTCTTGAATAATAACACAGTAACAACAAAGTCTCCAATGGAGACGTTACTGGGCCCGCTCGAGCAAATAACAGTACTAATAAATAATAACAGTACTAATGGTTCCTATCCCAATACTGGAAAACAGGAAATGGACTTTAGGGATTCTAAGTTATAGTCCAGGGTCTCATAGCTACTAAGTAGGAGAAGGAAGATTCAAACCAATGATCTTCCTTTAAGATTTGTTTTTAACCCAAGTGCCTAATTTCAAAGTGTTTTTTTATCTGTGAATCATGAGTGCATATTTAGTTCATAAAATTTCAGTCCATTTTAATACTAGCTGTTGTATACAGTGTCATTATCTATTTTCAAAGAACCACCAGGAATTAAAGCTTTAGGATAAGAACATTTTTTGTGTGTGTTTATTTAGGAAAAAAATACACAGGAGGAAAAGAAAGCTCAGAAAATAGAAAACTAGGCTTGATTCCAAATATGGCAAGGGCAAGTGGAGATTTAGTAGGAATAGAGGTGGACCAATATAAAGAAAATTACTGTCCTCCCGTTGTTCATCGATTTGCTCGAGCGGGCCCAGTAATGTCTCCATTTTGAGACTTGTTGTTACTGTGTTTGGCATATTGAATACGTCATGGGTAGCTTGCCAGGCTTTGCTGTGCGGGCGAGATACTCTCAGTAGCTCGCCGGGCTCTCTGAGAGGGGTGGAAATTCGAATAGGGTTGGCCCGGCTTGCTGCGCATAAGGCAAATGCCCTATTTCTGTGCTATCGCTCCAGCCCAAAGAAAATTACTAAGAGGAAATACCAGACAAACTATGGAATTATGTATAAATTGACCTAACAGATTACTCTGCTCCAGGCAGATGAGCATGATCAAACATTACCGGTGAATGATAGGGGATAAGAAATCCACCTAGATATTACAGGTAATCAAATAGAGAGAGGATAAAGATTGTTGCTAGCCGGATTTAGCAGGATTCTTGCCAAAGCAGGACAATGCCTAAAGGAGATATGTAAGGTCAAGCCTAGCTGGAAAAGATCTCGAAAAAGTCTGGGAAGAGAGAAATGCTGCTACTATTTTCTGATTAACTATATCATGTAACATACTAAGTGCGTTGCATTATAACTCTGAGCTAATATTAAATGTATCTCATAGAGGTATTTTAAAATAAAAGACTGTCCTTTTTTATCTAAAATTTAAATAAATTCCTCTTTGTGGTATATTATGTGCATATTGTAAGCAATTCCAATAGTGTAGAATAGTATGTGTGAATTTCCATTTGGAAAATAATATGCTATTTATTTTATCACAGGTTCTCTCTACGTCTCTCGTTCTCTCAGACACACACCCACATGTGCACATACATGCATAAACACATTACGCACAGACATAAAAGCATAAGTAGACATAGTTGTGTGATTATTGGACACTTTTTATGTTTTTTAAACTACAAAAGTCTATTTAAAAGTGTTTCCTTTTGTGCCCTCAGGTAAGCAGAACTGAAATACCAGGTTTTCTCACGAAACTGAACAGAACAGTGTCTGCTAACTTGTTTTGTGGTAGAGAAAATGCAAAGAGGAGAGTAATTTTGTTGCAATGATTGCTAACTGGAAACGCTTATTTCTGGTCTCAGAAAAAGTAGTTATATAGTAATTGTATAGCTTAATTTTAGTTAGATATAGGAAATTTCTCTTCTCCCAGTGAAAACCTATTTTACAAGTAGATAAATTAATCCATTGATGTCAGATGGAAAGAGGAACTTCTAGATATTTACATGAATTTATACATCCACCTCTTTGTTCTGTTCCTTACACCAAAATTAGTACTTTTAGAAACTAAGAAACAGCTTGCTTTAGATCCCCACTGCCTGTACTTGGAGGAGTGGTTTTTCTACTTTCGCTCTTCCTTAAGCAAGCACCCAATATCCCAAAATGTGAATTTTTTTTTTTTTGCTTCTTATATGCTTAATTTAATTTCTCTTTGCTTTTGACTTTAGGTCACATTAATCTGTGCTCAGGACTTACCCCTGGTGTGCTCAGGGGAACTTGGGTTTATCACATGCAAGGTAAACACCTTCCAGTTCCATTTATTTATTTATTTTTAAGTATGGGGAGGGGAGAGGAAAATAATGCCTTAAAGAATAAGAGAAAGTGGGCTGGAGCGATAGCATAGCGGTAGGGCATTTGCCTTACAAGCGGCCAACATAGCCGGCCCGAGTTCGATTCCTCCGCCCCTCTCAGAGAACCCGGCAAGCTACCGAGAGTATCTCGCCCAAGTGGCAGAACCTGGCAAGCTACCCATGATGCATTCGATATGCCAAACACAGTAACAACAAGTCTCATGATGGAGACGTTACTGGGCCCGCTCGAGCAAATTGAACAACGGGAGGACCGTGATCGTTTGGATTCTAAAATAAACTTTATGTTCTTTTAGTTTTCAGTGATTAGTTTATATAATAATCTAAAGAAAATGGTTTGTCAAAATGATAACAGGACCAGAAATATACAGAGAAATAGTGGGGCCATAGAAATGGTGCAGTGGAGGGCTAGAGCGTTAGCACAGCGGGTAGGGCATTTGCCTTGGACGTGGCCAAACTGGATTCAATTCCCAGCAAAGCATATGGTCCCTTGAGCACCACCAGGGGTAATTCATGAGTGCAGAGCCCGGAGTAACCCCTGTGCGTCAACAGGTGTGAGCCAAAAAGAAAAAAGAAAAGAAAAGAAGAGAAAAGAAAAAGAAAAGAAACAGCACAGTGGGTAAAGATCTTGCCTTGCATGTAGCTCACCTGGGTCTGATTCTTGTCACCCCACATGTTTTCCCAAGCACCACCATGAGTAAACTCTGAGCACAGAGCTAGGATTATACCCTACTGGAAGGCAGGGGTGGGGGAGAGAGAAAGAAAGAGAGAGAGGGAGAGAATGATAATAGTTAACTAATTACATTAAGTGAAAAAACAGGGAAATGTTTATATATATTTATCTTGATTATGTTCTACAACTTCTCAGCAAGATAGATAAATTAGATGAAACAGATAAGATATGAAAATAGTAATAATAATAGTAATACATGCATGTTGCTTTAGATACATATGAATAAATGGAATATTTAAATGATATTATAGTACCTAGCTTATAAAATTAAACATGTATTCTTCTTGGTAGAGAAAATCATTGTATTGCATCATTTTATTGCATTTTTACATAGAACTAAAATAAATCAATTTTATTAAACTTGATTTAAATTTAATTTGAGCTGGGGCTGGAGAGTAGAACAGAAAGTAGAGCATTTGCCTTGTACACAGCAGACCAGGGTTCAATCCCTGCCATCCCATATAGTTCCCCAAGCACTGTCAGGAGTAACTCCTGAATGCAAAACCAGAGCCAGGTGTAACTCCTGAGCATTGCAGTGTGTGGCCCCAAAACAATAGCAACAAAATATTCATTTGACCTCTCTTAAATGCCAGATTCTATGCTATCAGCAAACTTCACCCTCAACCTATAGCTCACTGGAATTTAATAAGCATCCTGATCATGTAAAACTTTCCTTGGTTTTGGTTTAGGCCATATCTGGTGGTGCTTAGGTCTACTGCAGCTCCCAGCGGTGTTTGGAGGTATTGTGGGCCAGGGATGTGCCCAGGACTCCTGCAGACTCTGGTCCCTTTAGCTTTCGCCCTGGCCCTAAAATGCAAACTCAATTGAGGATTTCAAATTTGCATGCTCACAATACTTATTTGATTCTAAAATCAAATTTTCTACTGCGCTCTTTAAGAAATTCTCTTGTAATAGTATAATGAGTAAAAAAATATGTTGACAGACAAGATTTGTTCCTTAAGTCTAACTTAGAAACAAGATTTCTATATAACCTCAATTTTTAATATATGTCCAGAAAGCATGGTAAAATTGAACAATAAATATAACTGTCACAAATGTCTTGGCAAATAAACGAGGCATATTATTTATCATGCCAATTTAAATTCTGTGTTGAACAGAGAAAATAAAATAATCAAAGTAAAAGTTGACAGCTTTTGAATTAGTATGTACAATTTTATATTCTCATTTTCATGGCTTAATAAATTAAATGGCTTGGCTTAGTATATTAAGTGACTTGGATTGGTGTATATAAAAGGCATGCTTATTTTGTTATTCATCAAATGATTTTGGACCTTTACACTGCAGATAAGTCGATCACATGAATGAAGCAGGCAAAAGCCTGCACTCTGGACATCTTTAGTAAAAAAGCTGACCAAAGGGCCCATCAATATGACGTTTGATTAACATTTTATGTTGAAAGTTCATAAAGTGACATGCAAATATTTATAACAGCTCAGGAAAAATAAATGGGCTAAAGATATGAGTGTGCAGGGCTGGATGGCAAAACTTGTCAGGGACAGGAAAATTATGTCATCATGGTATAATCTGTAAAATCCAATCAACAGAAGGTAATTTTCCCTGTAGACTGGATCTAGCCATTTAAAAGCAAAGATTGGGAATGCACAGACAATTCAAATAAAAATTTCTAAACTTGCAGCAATCCATTGCTACATGAAAAATTTTATTCATAGTAGGTTTTTATTCACAGATAGAAAATATATCGTTGTTTGAGTAAGGGCTTTGGGATTAGAAAGCTGGAACAGATAGCAAATGTTTCATTGGTCAAGTGTGATCTTGATCAGGCTATCTGAACCAGCCTGCAAGCCAGGGCGTTACTTGTCACATCTATATCAGTTCTAGCTCACAGTTTCTTGTGAAGATGAAACAAATTCGTGCATGCTAAACACTTGGACAGTCTCTCTTACATGATAGAATTTGAATTAAGTTTAAATCTTTATTTTATTCTTTCTTGTTCTTGTAAAATTACTTTTACTTTCCTCCAGTTTAATTTGTCACAGACTGATTAAGTCAAGAAAGAACCCAGGATAAGTTTAGATCCTATGATAAATTTTAAATTGTAGTTGAAATCCCTTTTTATTATCTTTCAAAAACTGTAAATTTATTCTCTTTGGCAACATTAGAACATGGAATATTTTCCATCTTCTTATCTGAGGCATGCAGGACCTGGGATAATCTTATTTTAAACATAGGATGGTTCAATCTTTCTATAACAGTGAAATAATGATCCAGATTACCACTAGAGGGAAGAAGAGAGTTAGGCAACATTTGAGAACAGAATATTCAGGAATCTGCTCATTCTTGAAGCTTCCCTACTTTAGGAGACTCAAACATCAGAGCCAAATAATTTGTTTAAATAAAGTTGATTACTTTTAAGTTAACTAAATAAATATTTCCCAGAATCAAACTTTTAGTTAACTTAAAAGTTTGTGTTTCAAAAGTAGTAAGGGGATATATATATATGTTAATTTTAACATACTGAGCCAATACAGCATTATAGCATTCACTTAATTTCTACCTTCTATCATTTTTACTTATTTCCCTGCTTGTCATCAACCACCATTTTACTTAAATCTTTTGAAAGTTGGGGATGTGGCTCAACAGACAGCTCTTGATTAGGAAATTCCCTAAGGATTAACTCTAACACTCATTGGCATCAAAGTCCAAAGAGGCAAATATTTCCAGATTAATAATTAGAGAAACATAGATACTAATAAAAAAATCACATCCCTTCATACATTTGATAGATTCAGCTATATATAAAGCCAAGAGCAACACCAGAAATACTATTAAGTGTGGATCAGATTGATGTCGGTGGGCCCCACGGGTGACTTATGTGAAGTGGGGAGGAGAAAGACGGCCACTTTCTCCCCACCCTCCTCTGCCACCCGGAACCCTGGGTAGGCTAGGACCGATAAAGTCTGCAGCGAGCACCTGCTCGGCACGGGCCTGAGCCCCGCCAGCCCCACGAGGTGGCCGTCAAGCCACACCTGAAGTCCGCTTGATCTTCTCGGCACGGGAGTTAATCCCCGCCACCCGATTGCTCGGGGAGCCACGGACTCAAGCTGGGGCGAGAATTTGCTCTTTGCAGGAAAGGAGAGACCAGTCCCAAGCCTTACCCGAGGTTTCTGGGGTTCTTGTCTCGCTCGCAGAAAAGAATTTCAGGAGTAGACGAGCAGTGAAGTAACAGGTTTTATTTGGAGGCTTTTGGAGAGGGAGAGAAAGGGATAAGCAGAGAGAGAGAGAGAGAGAGAGAGAGAGAGAGAGAGAGAGTAACACGTCCAGAGGGAACGCGGGCTTCTCCAAGGGTGGAGAGAGCGCCAAGTGGGCTCTCGAGCTGGTTCTTATAGATCCTTCCGACTCAGAATGTTCTGGAATCTCCTTGGGGCTGGGTCACTGGAGTCAACCGGATTGAAAGCGGGTTCGAGAGTCATCTGACTTGGAATGTCCTGGGATCTCCTTGGGGCTGGGTCGCTGGAGTCAACCGGATAGAAAGCGGGTTCGAGAGTCATCTGACTTGGAATGTCCTGGAATCACCTTGGGGCTGGGTCGCTGGAGTCAACCGGATTGAAAGGGGGGTTCTTGGAAAGGAGGAATTTCATGAGGAGGAGGCCCATATCTTCAGGGTCTGGGGATGGTCTTATCAAGTCCTTATTCTCTGTCTCCACAGGGTGGGTTGGTCCTAGAATTCTTCTATGAGACTTTGTTTCATTGCAGAGAGCCTTTCCCTATCTACCTGCCTACATCAAATCCCCCCTAGAGATTCCACCACCTTAAATCTTTAAGGGAGAATGGCAGAAGGTCCATCTTCTGGAGCTGCTTCATGCTGACAATGGGACGCTGGCCCTGCCTACACAAGGGGTGAAATCTCATACTACCTCAGCTTTTAGTGGCCCTCAGCAATGAATTGGTTGGGTTCCTGAAGTTATCTGAAAGAAAAAATCAGTTCGATTAGACTGAGGGATATCACCTTGAAATGGTTAGACCCTGGGAGGAGTAGAAGGTCCTTTCTGACCCAGCAAGGACAGAGTTGTTTGCTGTCTTAAAAAACAAGCATTAAAGCAACAGAAACCAAAGCGACATAATGCCATACCCATATCTATCATTAAAATAATGCAAAGGAATAACTCTACCCGCAGGTTTGGTTGAAAGAAAAATGACTTCCTGTGTCCAGATATTTCTACTGGACACAGAAACACCAAACCATTCTCTGGCTTTCTCTGTGCAGATAGGAAAAGCTTCTGCCCATACACTGAAGCTCTCAATGAGAACCAACAGGTATTTATAGCTTGAATGTATGAGCATTTGATCATCTGCATAAGGTCAAGCTGCTGATCCTCCTCTAAGTTCCTTGATGCTGAACAGGTGTTAGGAGAGGAGGCTCAGGATTTCCTCTAGGTTCATTAATGGCACAGAAAGCACAGTTCTGAATTACTTCTACCTTACTTGCTATTCAGTTCCTTTCCATGGAAGATGGTTTTCACTGGTGTTAAAGCATAACCTTTTAATAATATTCCATTGCATAGGTCCAGGAGTTAGTAACTTTCCTTGTTGGGTAAATCCATCAACTTCATTTTGGAAACCTCCAATGTCCACTATGTCCACTGTTCTTCTTCTGCAGAACATTCTGGCTTAGAGGAAATACTCTCTGGTGTTAATCCCATGATGCAACAAAAATTAAGAGCTGTTAATATCCTTCTTCTCTCCAAATAACTGTTCACAGAAAATGAGATGCAATAAAGTATAGAAAGAAAATTCACAGTATTTCAGAACTAGATATTAATCCATTCTAATTTAACCAGTTTAGATGCCCTTTCTTGACACTTTGGCCAATTCACAGACTGGGGAAAAGCAATTCTGCACTTTGAGATGAGCTTCACCCTAGTAAAGCTCTGATCGAACTAGTGACAGCATGCCTAACATTGAGTTCCTTTATACATTAGGCTGTTTACCTACAGAGAGTAACCCAAATTTTATCTAAATTTCCCAAAAGAGGAAGTACCTTTTAGATCAAGATTAAATACATTTATTCAATCACCTCTGTAGAATTAGAATCTGGTTCTTACAAAAAGCAAGTTGCAGAAACATGGTTTTCTCTCCACCTTCATTTTAAAACTTTGCAAGATAGTTTAACAAACCTGGCTTGTTCTTTTGCATAAACACAGTAAGATTAGAGAACTCTCCATTTGGGATACCCCATTATTTACTGAGTCCTGGGGATCGACTAAAGACAGGAGACAAACCAAAAGTGGCATTAATCTTATCTGGCACGTCAGGGTTACCCAGGCCTGGCCATAAGATGTCCCACGACGAACTGGATGGCCTCAAGCCTTCGGGCCTCATTTTCCACAGAGATGTCCTGGCAGAAAGGAATCCATCCCATCCCTTCTTCAGGGCTGGGAGAAATCCTGGTTTCCAGGTTTTTCCTTGACGCTGAGAGTAGGCCCAGACTGAGTTAGTCATTACAGAGTCCTGGATTCCTCATTCTCTGTAGCAGTGATGATTTCCACTCTTTCCTCGAGCTGGTCTGCCTCTAGGGTTGCCCTGAAGTTTGTAGGGTACTTGAAAACAGTACCTGTTAAATCCCTGCTCCTGTCATTTAGACAGATCCCCTGACTGTTCCCTGGAAGAGGGCTTTGGGGTCCCATAGTTGGTTTTTTCCTGTCTGCATGAGGGGTAGACCCTATTACAGAGAGGAAAGACTTATCTGGATTTATGCAAACCAACATAGTGCCATGAAACATCAAAAAACATACTGAAGGTACAAAAGAAGAGAAAAGCAAGCATTTCATTTTACTCACAGAGATGTAATACACCTGTTTGCTGTGGGTCTTAGTCAGAGAAGCTAAAATCTGTAGAGATAAAGCATACCGTTTAACATGTGTTTTCAATCCCATGTCAAAACCCTTGATTTCCTGCAACTTTTGAAAAATTCAATGATCCTAAGAGCACTGTAACAGGAGTCCAGACAATCCATCCATCATCTTTCTGACTTAAGACACACGTCTATATTCCCAAGAGTCATCCCACAAGTTTAAACTCTTATTTTACTGAATTTAGCACAACATGATCTCCCAAGTTTGGACACTAGTTACCAATCATCTCATTTAACATGACAAAAATACTCTGCAGTACCTTTTCAAAAGCATTACATCAGTTCTATAGATATTTTAAAAGGCTTTAGAGATGTTCACAACTAAAGTTCTTACAACATATATTCATTGGGCAAAAGTTCACTTTACATTAGAAATTAACCAAGAGACATTTTAGAATTCTGATTTCTAGGAAAACACAAATGCAAAAAGATTAAACACTCAGATTACCATAGAACAGAAAGCATTTTACACTTGTGTACAAAGTTCTGTGAAGGTCAGGACTAGGTTGGTACCTGGAGACAAAGCTTGGCATGAAATAAAGTTATCATAATAATAGCATGCATTTTCACATACAGGACAAGCTGATTAACAATACAGTTATCTCATACTTTCACCAAGGTGCAATGCTATGGCTTCAGACTATCAAGATGACATCTGAGATCACTCATAATTCTTTGCTAGGTACCTTTAGAAATTTTAGTTACCAAAAGTCTCAGAGATCAAATAAAAACCACTGGTAGGATAAGTTTTGCAACCAACTTTATAACTCTAGAAACTCATATTTTAAAATAAACATG
Source organism: Sorex fumeus (assembly GCF_029834395.1). NCBI lineage: Eukaryota > Metazoa > Chordata > Mammalia > Eulipotyphla > Soricidae > Sorex > Sorex fumeus. The sequence goes on from NW_026606059.1 coordinate 66,822,038, forward strand.
AACCTGTTTTATGTACCACATTATTTCAACTCACAAGATTTTCTAGGTCAAATATTCTAATCCAATGCAGATACAAATATGTACATTGATATAACAGCATAAAACCTTTGAACTGCCAATTAATAGAAAACATGGTAAACCCTCTTTGGCTTAATTTCAATAGTTCTTGTCCCTGAGTTATTTCAATCATAAGCTTTCTACACCAGATACTTTTACCAATTCCACAAGAATACAAAGATACTTTCAGACACAGAAAAAGCCCTTTAGTTTTTACCAAACTTTGATATTAGCATAGAAAAAGCACTATGACTGTCAATGTTTATGGTAACATAAGAAAACTATTAATTAATATGAGGAAACTTTATTTTAGTGGCTTATGTACCTCTGTTGTTTGTAAAACAGCTAAATTCCTCATTACAATTGACTGAGGCTTGTAAGATAAAACCTTGCATTCTCTGAACTTTATTTCATTTTAGTTTCAGACTCTAGTTCCACAGCTCTTCTAGATAGTACAGATTCTTAAGTTCAAAAGGATTTCAACTGTTACTAATCTTTAATGTTCTTCTAATAAGAAATCTAGATTGAGAATTCTGCTTTCCCTGTAGGCTCAACCTTCTGATAAGAAATCTTCATTTAAACCTTGCCTAACAAGTTCCAAAAACAACTGCATTCCTTCAATCACTGAGTTGCATATCACTGACTTCTCAAGAATTTCTACTTCTGATTTCAACCTGGTTCCAGCACTCGAGTGTTCCACACAGACAGACAGACAGACAGACAGACAGACAGACAGACAATGAATTGACTAAAGACCACCACACGTACATGTACACACATCCGCAGCTGATCGATTAATCTGACCCTTCAAAAATGGCAGGGTCGGACTATACCTCCCAGGTAACCTCTGATTCCGGAAGTCACGCCCACAGCCCGCCCCCCAGCGCCATCTTTGAAGCGTTCAGAATAAGAGAAGGAACACATGGAGGGTGCGGGATCCCGGAGGAAAAGAAAAAAGAAAAAACAGGTTCCAAAAAGAGCCGAGAGCACCGGCAAGTTCCAGATGGAGTAGGCGCCGCATCCCGCCTCCCCCAGATGGAACCCTGGTGACCAGAAGCCTCTACAAACACAGCTCGAGTATGCGGGAACAAGGACTTTTTCTCAAAAACGCGCGGCGGCTTACGCGGCCGCGCGACATCTCTCTATATACAAAGTGATCAATGAGAAGTAAACCACCCAATCTTTCTCCCTGAAAATCAGAGTTAAGTTTGGAGCGTGGCCACAGCCCCAGAAACACAAGGACTTAATGCAGAAACCAGCAGCTTAGAGCAGAAAAGTGAACGGACGATGAGTTAACCCAGGCCATCATTTCTGCCCAGAGGGGAAAGGGTGTTGCCCCATTCGCCCTCTCTTCTCTGGAAAGAAGGATGGCGGCCGCATGGGAGCCTTGTGGACAGCAGGTATGAGCCGGGGGTGTGGGGGGCGACTAAAACTTCACGAGAAGGGGGGCATTCCGGTCCGTCCTTCACGCCCTACCGAGGTCACCAGTTGCCCCCCACGAGCGGCTCCCCAGCACGGCCACAGTCCCAGAAGCACAAGGACTTAATGCAGAACCCAGCAGCTTGGAGCAGAAAAGTGAAAGGACTATGCGTTAATCCAGGCCATCAAGTCTGCCGGAGGGGAAAGGGTGTTGCCCCATTCGCCCTCTCTTCTCTGGAAAGAAGGATGGCGGCCGCATGGGAGCCATGTGGACAGCAGGTATGAGCCGGGGGTGTGGGGGCGACTAAAACCTCATGGGAAGGGGGGCGTTCCGGTCCGTCCTTCACGCCCTACCGAGGTCACCAGTTGCCCCCCACGAGCGGCTCTCCAGCACGGCCACAGCCCCAGAAGCACAAGGGCTTAATGCAGAACCCAGCAGCTTGGAGCAGAAAAGTGAAAGGACTATGCGTTAATCCAGGCAATCATTTCAGCCCAGAGGGGAAAGGGTGTTGCTCCCTTCCGCCCTCCTCCCTCTGGAAAGAAAGATGGCGGCCATATGGGAGCCTTGTGGACAGCAGGTATGAGCCGGGGGTGTGGGGGCGACTAAAACCTCATGGGAAGAGGGGCGTTCTGGTCCGTCCTTCACGCCCTACCGAGGTCACCAGTTGCCCCCCACGAGCGGCTCCCCAGCACGGCCACAGTCCCAGAAGCACAAGGACTTAATGCAGAACCCGGCAGCTTGGAGCAGAAAAGTGAAAGGACTATGCGTTAATCCAGGCCATCAAGTCTGCCGGAGGGGAAAGGGTGTTGCCCAATTCGCCCTCTCTTCTCTGGAAAGAAGGATGGCGGCCGCATGGGAGCCTTGTGGACAGCAGGTATGAGCTGGGGGTATGGGGGCGACTAAAACCTCATGGGAAGGGGGGCGTTCCAGTCCGTCCTTCACGCCCTACTGAGGTCACCAGTCACCCCTCACGAGCGGCTCTCCAGCACGGCCACGGCCCCAGAAGCACAAGGACTTAATGCAGAACCCAGCAGCTTGGAGCAGAAAAGTGAACGGACTATGCGTTGATCCAGCCCATCAAGTCTGCCGGAGGGGAAAGGGTGTTGCCCCATTCGCCCTCTCCTCTCTGGAAAGAAAGATGGCGGCCACATGGGAGCCTTGTGGACAGCAGGTATGAGCCGCGAGTGTGGGGGCGACTAAAACCTCATGGGAAGGGGGGCGTTCCGGTCCGTCCTTCACGCCCTTCCGAGGTCACCAGTTGCCCCCCACGAGCGGCTCTCCAGCACGGCCACAGCCCCAGAAGCACAAGGGCTTAATGCAGAACCCAGCAGCTTGGAGCAGAAAAGTGAACGGACTATGCATTGATCCAGGCCATCAAGTCTGCCGGAGGGGAAAGGGTGTTGCCCCATTCGCCCTCTCCTCTCTGGAAAGAAAGATGGCGGCCACATGGGAGCCTTGTGGACAGCAGGTATGAGCCGCGAGTGTGGGGGCGACTAAAACCTCATGGGAAGGGGGGCGTTCTGGTCCGTCCTTCACGCCCTACCGAGGTCACCAGTTGCCCCCCGCGAGCGGCTCTCCAGCACGGCCACGGCCCCAGAAGCACAAGGACTTAATGCAGAACCCAGCAGCTTGGAGCAGAAAAGTGAACGGACTATGCATTGATCCAGGCCATCAAGTCTGCCGGAGGGGAAAGGGTGTTGCCCCATTCGCCCTCTCCTCTCTGGAAAGAAAGATGGCGGCCACATGGGAGCCTTGTGGACAGCAGGTATGAGCCGCGAGTGTGGGGGCGACTAGAACCTCATGGGAAGGGGGGCGTTTCGCTCCGCCCTTCACGCCCTACCGAGGCCACCGGTTGCCCCCCGCGAGCGGCTCTCCAGCACGGCCACGACTCCAGAACACAGAAACCAATTTCTTAACTATCTGACTTTCAGTAGAAATACTTCCAGGGTCAATAGGTAAAAGAGCAGAAACCCAAAACCAACATTTAATTCTTGAACCCAGCCGTAGAAAGCAAATCACTTCACAATGCTTTTTCAGCATGTCTGATTTGGGGGGGGGGGGTAAACTCTAAATAATAGTGGTGAATCTTTTATTGAAACAATGAATCTAATCAAAGCAGATAGAGTGTTAACTAGAATTCATCTGCCTCACAGGGACGGGGAGGGGTGGGGGGTGGGGTTTTATTGGGGTTCTTCATGGTAAAAAATAAGTATTGGTAAAGGGAAATGTGTTTGATATTTGCATGACTGAGACATAAACCTGAAAGCTTTGTAACCTTTCCCACAGTGATTCAATAAATAAATAAAAAAAAATTTAAAAAAAATGGCAGGGAGAAAACTGATGGACTGACAAAGGAAGGAGCAGTCCACAGGGCAAAGAAGCCCTGTCGGCCCCCGTTTCCCAGCTTGACCAGAGAGTCTCCTGTTTGTTAAAAATATGGGTCAAGAAAGCGCTTTTGTTGATATCAGCGGGCAAGATAAACTATGATGAAGCAGTTGAAACCTAAGGTTGTCAGATGTTACCATATTTTGATCAAGGCTAGTTCTGAGGCAGGGAACTGGTATCTTCTTATCAGACATGGGGATAGGCTGCATTAGTGACATACTTCTTTGTTTCTGATATCAAACAATCATATGATCTTGCATTTTCCTGCCTCCTCTGCTTTGATAATCCTATTCCTTTTGTTACCTGCAAAGATCTGACTGCAAAATGATCTGGTCATGCAAACTGCCATTCACTGGCCATCTTTCCCCAAGTTCTAGCTTATACTCAGGCCACGTGGTGTTACAGAGGTCAACAAGACATTTCTTACTTAAGCTATCTAGCTTCAGGCTCTTCCAGTGTTTTAACAAGCAACCCAAAGGAGAATGTTTAGGTACTGATGTAGAATTTCCCATATCTCCTAAGCGTCAGCAATAACCTATGAAAGGGAGGGAAAAGAAAAATCTAGGGTAGAATAATTCCTTAGCAAGCTCTCCTTGTAATAGTTTCTAGTGTTGTGGTTCTAGAGACTGCGCGGACATGACCACAACTGCATGCCGGCCCGTGGTGTTGTGGTTCTAGACAGAGGGCGCGGACAGGACCACAACTGCATGCCGGCCCATCAGAAAAATCTCTCTTTAAAGGACGTCTCCTTTAGAGATTTCTGAGTTACCCCAGGCGTCCCTTGGGGCCTGCCTCCCGAGCGTCCAGACGACCATGGCTTACACGTGTGGAGCCATACCTAGAGTGCCATGGGTTTCCAAGAAGCCTATTAAGGGGAGAAGAGAAAAGTTCTGCCTCTCTTAGCTTGCCACATATTCCAATGCTCCCTGCTGACGCTTTCTTCCACAAACTTCTTGCCTGTCTTTTTACCTCTTTTTTTTTCTCTGCTTCACTTTGCCTAGGGCTAAACCTGCTGACTGCCTCCATTAGCATTTGAATGGACCTCTAGCTGATTCTGCTTGGGAAAAGGGATTTCTACCTAGAAATTGATCTGCCTCAGTTCTCCCAGGTTCTTCTCACTAGTGGGCTTTCCTATCAGGGTGCTCATACACACACACATTCACACAGAGGTTATCACATTCCTCCCCCTTCCCCCCTAGAGATTTCCAAGGGACCATACCTCCACAGCAGATTTTCCACAGATTACCTCCTTCCTCGTGGATTCCTTCACTGCTCTGTCCCTTCGTGGTCGCCATCTGATGTCGGTGGGCCCCACGGGTGACTTATGTGAAGTGGGGAGGAGAAAGACGGCCACTTTCTCCCCACCCTCCTCTGCCACCCGGAACCCTGGGTAGGCTAGGACCGATAAAGTCTGCAGCGAGCACCTGCTTGGCACGGGCCTGAGCCCCGCCAGCCCCACGAGGTGGCCGTCAAGCCACACCTGAAGTCTGCTTGATCTTCTCAGCACGGGAGTTAATCCCCGCCACCCGATTGCTCGGGGAGCCACGGACTCAAGCTGGGGCGAGAATTTGCTCTTTGCAGGAAAGGAGAGACCAGTCCCAAGCCTTACCCGAGGTTTCTGGGGTTCTTGTCTCACTCGCAGAAAAGAATTTCAGGAGTAGACGAGCAGTGAAGTAACAGGTTTTATTTGGAAGCTTTTGGAGAGGGAGAGAAAGGGATAAGCAGAGAGAGAGAGAGAGAGAGAGAGAGAGAGAGAGAGAGAGAGAGTAACACGTCCAGAGGGAACGCGGGCTTCTCCAAGGGTGGAGAGAGCGCCAAGTGGGCTCTCGAGCTGGTTCTTATAGATCCTTCCGACTCAGAATGTTCTGGAATCTCCTTGGGGCTGGGTCACTGGAGTCAACCGGATTGAAAGCGGGTTCGAGAGTCATCTGACTTGGAATGTCCTGGGATCTCCTTGGGGCTGGGTCGCTGGAGTCAACCGGATAGAAAGCGGGTTCGAGAGTCATCTGACTTGGAATGTCCTGGAATCACCTTGGGGCTGGGTCGCTGGAGTCAACCGGATTGAAAGGGGGGTTCTTGGAAAGGAGGAATTTCATGAGGAGGAGGCCCATATCTTCAGGGTCTGGGGATGGTCTTATCAAGTCCTTATTCTCTGTCTCCACAGGGTGGGTTGGTCCTAGAATTCTTCTATGAGACTTTGTTTCATTGCAGAGAGCCTTTCCCTATCTACCTGCCTACATCAAGATCACAGATCACAGATCATCCTGTTATTCGTCGATTGCCTCGAGCAGGCCCCAGTAATGTCTCCTTCATCCTAGCCCTGAGATTATATTCAAGGCTATTTAGGAGAATGAGACCCATCATTGCTACTGGTATTTGGCATATTGGGTACGCCACGGGGAGTTTGCCAGACTCTGCTGTGTGGGCAGGCTACATTCGGTAGCCTGCCAATTTGTCAAAGTAGGAATGAGGTGTCATAATAAGATGTCCGGTTCCGGGAGCTGGTTTTTATAGTCTCAGAGTCTTGGCCGCTGATGGGATTACACGGCGCCAGGGGGCCAGTTGGTGGGTGTGACCCCCGCCTACTGGAATTTGGAGGATCTGGGTGGAGGATGCTCGACTCCAATGCGAGTAGGCTTGGAGATCTCGGCCCTGGAACCCACGTGGCTTTGTCCCTCTGCCAGTACCTTCAGGTGTGCGGAGAGTGGTCTCAGCATGGTGGTGGCTGGTCCTGGAGGTCTTCGGCTGCCAGGGCCCTGTGTGGATATGAACTTAAAAATTTTATATATTGAATGAATATTTATGTCCCCCTAGTGTATGATTTAATATGCATTATTTCATTTATGCTCCTAACACTTAAATTTGAGTCTAGAGTCCTCCTACGAGTAAGGCAATTGAGAAAAATATATCAGCAGTTCATCTCATTACAAGAGAATATAGGAGTCCAGGAGTTAGCATAAGCATTAGAGTGTATGCCAGGCTTTGGTACTACATGGTCCCTAGAACATCATGGGGAACACAGCAAACTAAGAGAAGAACACTGCTTTATCGGGCCCAACTTTTCAACCATCTGTTCTGATCTTCTTAGCCTAGAATCACTGAGAGTTTCCCTGCCATCTTCATGTGTACCTAATAGGAACAGCCACTAAGAAGAAACACTGCATCAGAAAAGATGAGCAAACAAAAATAACTGTATTCCCACGTTGTCGTCAGCAGTAGAAGAGACAAGTACAGACTGAGTTTGATATTTCAATACTGTGAAACAAAAAAAGAGGGGGGCTTTGAAGAGGTGAATTGTGGGGATATTGGTCATCTGAGTGTGCTAATTGGCCTAACACAAAGAGGAGGAAAACTTTGCCCTTTCTAGAAAACAATGGATAGTTTAAAATCTGGGTCAAAGGGCCCACTGAAATTGGTACAAAAACAGCAATCAGGAATTTGTCATTGTTAATTGACTACATTAAAAAGGAATACTCCTCCAGTCCTTGAGAAATATGCTCTCAGTTGTAAAGCTGTAGCACTGTAGCACTGTCCTCCCGTTGTTCATCAATTTGCTAGAGCGGGCACCAGTAATATTTCACAACAAATTGTGAGACTTGTTGTTACTGTTTTTGGCATATCAAATATGTCATGGGTAGCTTTTCAGGCTTTGCCGTACGGGTGAGATACTCTCAGTAGCTTGCCAGGCTCTCTGAGAGGGGTGGAGGAATTGAACCCAGATCAGCTGCGTGCAAGGCAAACGATAGCACAGTTGTAAAGCTAGCAGGAAGATTTAAAAATACTGTATCTCAGGGCTGGAGCCATAGCACACGGGTAGGGTGTGTGCCTTGCACGCGGCTAACCCAGGTTTGATTCCCAGCATCCCACATGGTCCCCTGAGCATCACCAGGAGTAATTCCTGAGTGCATGAGCCAGGAGTAAGCCCTGTGCATCTCCGGGTGTGGCCCAAAAAGCAAAATAAATAAATCAATAAAAATACTATATCTCAAAGGGGAGGATAAATAATTTAAAGTGACAAATTTTAAAAAGTAAATATTATAATAAAGGAGATGAAGATTCTGCAGACAGTAATAAAAAATCTAAAAGTTTATCATACCCAAGGGAACATACGGGTTAATAACAGTCTTAAAATATGGTTGTTCAGACAATGACCTGAACACTCCCTGAACACTCCCCATTTTGTCTGATCTCAGATGTTAAGCAGGGTCGGGTCTGGATAGCATTTGGATGGCAGACTGCTGGGAAATGCTGGGTGCCATAGGTTTTGGGCCTGAGCAATAATACAGTGGGTCCCCAACCCTGCAGGAGTAATTCCTGAACAGGAGTAATCCTTGAGAGAGGAGTCAGCCCTGAACATCACCAGGTTTAGGCATTCAACTAAAAATTCATACCACTTACATTGAAGAAATTGAATAGTTATATTCTAACATCACAGTACTCTGGGTATTGCTAAGCAAGAAAAAAAAGTTATTGAATAAATGCTCATTTAATCAAAACAGAAATAGCACGATAAATAGAGAAGAGGTGGCTTCAGAAATAAATGAATGCAAATCATATAAATTTTTCAAAAGCACTAAGTGAAAATCTGGAACAATGTGAGAAATTTGAATTTTCTCAATTCACACTCACTTTATTTATTTTTTTGCTTTTGACACTAAAGAATATTAATGCATTTTCATAAATATATCAGTAAACCACATGAACAATAAAAATCAAAATAATCACAATGACATCAATAACAACATCTTTGCTATGACTCTAATTCTAACTTCAACTCCTGTTCTTTCTTTGTGATGAGTCTAGTAATGATGAAATTTAAATATTAGCTTTAGAAAGGTTAGTGTTTCCTTCCAAATTTGAATATATAACTCATCAGATAATCAAGTAATGAAGCAGAAAAATATGACATTATTTATAAAGTATTGCCTCCTGGGCCAAAAAGATAGTAGAGTGGTTAGGGTACTTGTCATTGCTGACCTGGGTTTAATCCCTAGTACTGCATACCCATACCCCCCAAGTGCTGTGAAGAATTATCCCAGAGCATGGAGCCAGGCCTAATCCCAGGAACTACAAGTGTAGCTCCAAAATGAAAATAAAACCGAAACTTGTCTCCTAATAAATGTATAAAACTTTAAAAAGTGAAAAATTTAGAATCAACACTGAATAGAAAAGCTCTTCACAATATTTTATTATTATTATTAATATTTTAGAACGTTCTAGTTATCAAAATGATCTTATAAAAACAAATTTATGATACTAGAAGTGTATTTTAATAAACAAAAAATTAAAGGCATAGCAATTTTAAAATATAACGATAGCCAGGTTTTTTTTAAGTGATAGACAAACAATACAAAACACAAACTGGAGGATTGTAAATAGTATTCTTGTCTTATCTGCCAAAAAATCTTTTTATTTATTTTACTGTTATTTTTCCGTTTTTCATATTTATAAAAATTTCTTTTTTTTTTTTTTTTTTTTTGCTTTTTTGGTCATACTTGGCAATACACAGGGGTTACTCCTGGCTCTTCACTTAGGACTCCTGGCGGTGCTCGGGGGACCATATGGGATGCTGGGAATTGAACCCCGATTGGCCGCGTGCAAGGAAAATGCCCTACCCACTGTGCTATCAATCCAGCCCCACAAAAATATTTCTAATAAAACAAATCAGGTCAACGATGTGGCTCAAATAACAGGTCATATGATGTGCATATTTAAGACCCTGGGTTCAGTCCCTTGTATCACATGACCTGCCCCTCCACCCACACCTTCTTGAAAGAATCATTGAGGATCTTTCGCTCCTTAGCCTCACTGAGTGTGGGTCCTTATAATGACAAATAAAATTTCACATATATACATACATGCATGAATATATACATATGTGTCTATGAGTGTAGTCCTGGCAGTGCTCAGGGCTTACTTCTTGCTCTATGCTCAGGGATTACTCTTGGCCAGCTCGGGGAATTTTATACAGTACCAGGGATTAAACTGGACTTGACAGGCTATAAGGCTATCTTACCCATGGTAATATGGCTCCAGCCTCCAAATGCATATTTTTATCAATGTTGTATAGTTTTTATGATTTAAAGGGTGGACTGTGTTCTAAGTGGTAGAGCTCTAGACTTGAATGTGCAAAGGCTTGGATTTGATTCTGTATACTGTATGGCCTCCCTACCATAGCATTCTGGGTGCAGCCAAGAGGACCCCAACAGCCACCTCAGTTGCCTGGGACCCCAGCACCACCTGGTATAGCCCTTTCATGAACTGCCAGATGTGGCTTCCCTAATCACCACCAACAAGAGCAACAAAAAGAATCAAGTTCTAGTTTCCAGAACAAAACTCTCAGATGACTCATGGTGGAGATGTTTAAATGTTCCATTATGTTCTAATTAACCTCTTGGAGTGGCTTTAAAGCTATATTTTGAGATACCCTGTAAATTTGACTGGAAACAATCTTATGATTTACTTTCAAGCATAAATAGCTTGTCCAAATGTCTAGTTCAACATCTAGATAACAACTGTAAGATGTTAAAACATTATGTGTTCTCTCTGAGGGCACATATTTGAACTCTAAGAAATATAAACCATGATTTATTATACGCAGAGACTTCTGCTGTCAACTGGCTTAAGTATTTGTCAAATATGTGTTGAAAAGTAGGTTAGCACAGATTGCCTTCAGAAACATTGGGGGAAATAGTGGTGGGGGCAATTTGGGTTGAGAATAAAGTACTTACTGTGTAATTCTCTTTCTATCTATCAACAATGAACAAATTTGATCTGCTATTTAGAGTCCAAACCTATTCTTCCTCATAGGAACATACGCTCTTACCTGTATTCAGTGACATATATAAATAATGAAAAAATGATCCATGGGATAAATTTTTAACTCCCCTCAAAGATATTTATGATAGGTTTTAACATTTGGGACCCAATGTACCTTGATATGTCTGTCAAAAAATTTATGAAGCTCAGAAATAAAATGAATAGCAAATGACTTTTATTTTTGACTTAGACCTACTTCTGTTATTAGTGATTCTTGTTGTTATTATTATAGTTTCACATTTGTAGTTGCTATATAAAACACTAAGTTATTATAAATAATTTTATTTTGTACATATTCATATGAAAAGGAAAATGGAAGCAAGAGGATGAATAGGTTCCCAATGTAATAAATCATCTATAATTGCAAGGGAATAATACGATAAATAATATGTGCAATTTTTTCATATTCTTACCCATCAATTTTTACAAGCAAAAATTATGGAGTAATATAGTTTATTTGCATTAATGTTTTATTCTATGCTCACCTATCTATCCTATACAAATATATCAGTATTCTGTTTCTTTAGCTCATCATACTCTGATGTGGTAGTTTTCAGAAATTATGTTGATAAGGATAGCAAATGTTTATTTTACTACTAAATGACTAATTTACTTAATTAGCCATAATAATAATCTGATTCTAATAGTCTCTTAGATTTTCCTTTCTGTTTGAATGGTGAAATGAGCAATGTGGGTACCTGATTCCTTGCTGAGACTCTATTTCTATTCCTGAGTACTCAACTCCATCTTTAGTCCATCCGGGATACAATCAGACTTGATTACCAAACGATAGATAGTACTAAGTGTACTTAGTTTCCAGGCAACCAGAGCTGTCAATCAGTGGAGCCTGAACACAAGTGTTTCCAAATAATCTTTTCTCTAAAAATCCTTGAATAAATCCTCTTCTCTCCAGGGCTATAATTTACTAGAACCTCTTTAGTTGAAGACTAAATTGTTATAACTTTACCATAAGAATTGTTGCTGTACTATAAATGTTTCCTTCACCCTTTTCTTCAGAAAGAAAATATTGCTATATATGTTTGCTATATATATGCTATATATGTTTGCTCATATACGTATAAGAATATTCTTATATAGTTTCTCTTATTATTTTAAGATTTTTATACATGTGTGAGATAAAAATCTAGACATATTGACTATTCTTCACATATTGTAAGTGTTTATCAATGTGAAAGGAAGTCTGATCCCTATTCCAATTTATGAGGCCAATACTTCTTATTGGAACTTAGAGGAACTCAGATTACTGTGAAGAACGGTTGGCTCCCATTTCTAATTTTTTGTCATTTTTACCATTGAAGTGGGGCATCAAAAACCTCCTATACAGATTCCTACTTTAAGTTCCCATTTCAAAGTCCTGACAGGCTGAGACTCTCCTTGGTAAGACAATTACCTGTGCTCAGAAACCGCAAAGGCCCCATACTGCTCCAATTGTCCATCCAGCTCTTAGAATTCACCTAGGCACGCTTGTCTTATAAATTTGACTCAGCAGACATGCATTCCATGCTTTTACCACCAAAAATACTATAATTGATGAAACTACTTCCTTTCCTAGAGAGACAAAATATCTTTCATTTATATTATCTCTATATGACAGGTTCAATATATTTTATTGTAATCCAAATTCATTACATGTATTTGTTACCCTTTCTATGTACTTGGCATAGAATATTTTATATACAAATTACTTTCTCCCCCAGATTGGGTAAAAATATCCTGGCTGGCCCCTCCCAGGACTACCTAGCCTATGGGAAGTAGAAAATTCTCAACAGAAACACCCAAAAATTATGCGATAAGAAGTATCCCCTAAGAATTAGACAGACATCTTTCTTTGGACTTGTCAGTCAAAAGAATGTGCTGTATTTCCTACTATATCAGTCAAAATAATGTGCTATATTTTTTCAATAAACTTGTTTTTCTCTTGATTAAAGCATCTTGCTCCTAGGGCCCCATCAATAGTAGAGCAGGTAAGGTTCTCATTGCAAGTGGCCAACTTGAGTTCAATCCCTTTCGTTCCTTATGATCCTCTGAGTTCTGATGAGTGATCCCCCAACATAGAGCTAGGTCCTGAACACTGTAGTGTGTGTGTCCCCAAAATCAACCAGCCAGTCAATCAATCAATCTTACTCTTGGTAAATTCTTTTACCATCCCTTGACTCAGACCTAGCAAGACCTAGGATTAAATACCCGCTCCTAACCCTTCTACTACCTACTGCTGTTAGTACTCGTTTGTGTATTATATCACATCATTGTAGATCTACCAGATCCCCTTCCCAGTCACAATTCCCATATTATTTCCTGACCTAGGGATGAGCTCTGAATAAATGTATCCTAAACCCTGGGCCAGGCACTCAGCCTTTAGAGGCAACTCCACTGACCATCATCAATGATAAACTGGGCTCAAAATAAGTCAAAACAAACCAAGCCTAGTTACTTAATTAACATCATTAAATATAAACAGATTCATTCAAAGTCACTTATAGATCAGGATATACAAACAGTAACCATAAAACACATAGAAAAAAAACTGAGGGAATACACTCTAGAAATTACATTAAAGATGTGTTTGAGGAATAAACAGCACCTACAAAGAAAAGAAAAGCTAAAATATACCAATGAGACTCCATTACATTTAACTGATGGTGTACAGTGATCAAAATCAGCACAAAAATTTAAAAAGTCAAATAGCTGTAAAAATGTATTTTCACATCAAACAACACACAAGAATTTAACATCCAAAGTATAATAAGAAGACATGCAACCCACGGAGAGTTTTTTTAAAGGGAATCAGTAAAGATCATGAGGGACAATAGCCACATAAAAATATTCAGCATCACTTAATGCTAGAGAAATTTAAAACAAAGTCACAATGAAATATAATCTCACACCTGTAAAATGGCCTCTATCAAAAACAAACAAAGTGCCAATATACTATAGTAGAAAGAGAACTTTTTCACATGATTGGTGGGAATATAAATTGGGACAGCCTCTGTGGAAAACAATATAGGAATTCTTTATAAAGCTAATATAAAAATATTATGCAATCTAGAAATACTACTCCTAGAAATTTACTGAAAGAATATGAGGATATTAATTCAAAAAAGACATACATATGCTTATGTTCAGATGAATAATAAAGAAAATTTGGTATAAAAAACCCTATGAAATGCTATTCAGATCAATAAAAAAAGTTTATATCCAGGCTTTTGCACTAACATAGATAGAACTTGAGCTTACTATGTAAGTGAAACATCATAGAGAACTACCAGATGGTTTCATTTCACTCTTGTAAACAAAATAATTGAGCTAATAAATAACAAAAATAACTCACAAACTACTTGAAAATATGGTGGTGTCAAGAGGGGAAGGGAGTAAATTTGTAACGAAAGAGAAGAGTATATTAATTTGATAAATTTAGAGTATTAGAACATTGGTTATGGGTAGTGTGAGGCTTTTACACATACTGAGATGTCAAATGGTGCTCCCAATTTTATACTTTAAAGGATAAACATCTAAAAACCTTAAATTATTAGACCGGGTAGTAGAACACTGACCTTACATGTGTAAGACCTTGGGTTCAATTCCTAAGAAACTCAAAAACAACCCCACAAGGCTAAAACTTATAATGTATTGTATTTTTATTGTCAAATTTCCACTCTACCAAAATATCAGAAAAAGCTGTCAGGCAAAACTAAATGTTTTATTAGTTGCATTGTGACAAAGGAAAAACCATCATAACTGAGTAGTATCTGTGAAAGTGAAGTAAAAACAGTCCTCAGTTTCATTGGCTTCAAGTTGTGCCTTTTCAGAATATTTTTGCTTCTATTTCCCTGCCTACTTTCCTAAGGAAAGTTAAAAGTTTCTCAAGGAAACTTAAAAATTCCCAAGAGTTGCAAAAATCTTTCTCAGAAAAGTTACTCTGAGAGTTGCCTAGTGGCACTGTGCCTGTAATCTCTAGAAAATCTTGGAAACTGGCTACAACTTCATATTTAACCATAGGTTTTGGAGCAATTAGAGTTGAGAAACCGCTCTAGGGTTGAGGAAACACTCTACTTCTTTAAACCACAATCAACCTATTCCTGCACTGAGTATATGAAATGCTGGTACTGTTTAACTTGGGAGGTCCATGCATCTGCTGAATAAAGGGCTTAGCCTTTCAATGAATTCTTTTTAGTCAAATATTAAGCTAAGAAAAGTAGAAAACAAAATTTGCAATACTTCATGCCTTTGTGTTACTTTAAATTTATCTTAAAAGCTGGGAATTGATGGGAATGGTCTAAATTTATGACAATAAGTCCTTATTGATTGGTATGGTTAGAAAGAGTCTAGGAAAGGGTCATATGAAGAAAGAAGTTCTATGCCTCAGAGACCTGGGCCCTGTGAAAACAGGATGAGAATGCTATTCGGGTCTCCCAAAGAAGAATTGAAAGCTATGCTTGGAGTTTGGTATATGAACTTATTTTCCAAGAATGAGCCACTAATTTTTTGTTTTATTTGTAACAACTCTTTTAAGTAATGTTCAAAATATAGTCACAATAGTAAGATTTGTTTACTTGTAAATTGTTTACTATAACAATCTATATGGTTTTAATATTACTATTATTACCAAATAAGCACAGAATAAAAGTGTGGGTTGGGTTTTTATACATATACTCACAAAACATAATTTTCATGTATTATAATAATTTATAGTTATAACTATTACTGTAATTGGTTATCTGACTATTGTATGGTGAAAAGAAATAAAAGGACATTTTATGATTATAAACCATATGCTGATTATCATATAGTAATAAAATTCAAAAGAATGTATTATATAAGCAGAGACTAACAACTGTAGTCTTCATCTTCTAAACTGTAACAAATAATTTTAACCGAGATGAATTATATTACATAACTTCTAATACAATCCAAAATTCAGATTTTGATAAATCTTTTGAATGCAGGATTTTTTTTTAACCAGTTGCAAAAAAATTGTTGAGGCTACATTTTTATTCTAAAATGCAGCCTGGTCTAGTCATATGTGTAATACCTTACATAATTTATAAGCAAAATTTTACTTTGTGGATGTAAAAGCTGTTTTAAGAACCCCTCAGATTTGATATATCTACATGTACCATGTGAAGACCAAATATGTTTGCCTAGTATTCTTTCATTCAGTAGTGAGGAAAAAATAGCCAGGAAGATTAACTATCAAATAACAAGAACAAACTTGCTTCAGGCGTTTTATTTACAGCACAGTAATATCAGCAATTTATTAAGATCTGTTTAATTTGCTCAATCTACTATTCCTTTCCAAATACATTATAATTGAGCAAAGCATGTGTTAACCAATTCATCTACTTAATACACACTCATATATAGGAAAATTTATGTATTATGTATGATTTATAAAACTTTAATCATAATATAATTTAATACAAAAGTAAAACTGATCACTTGACATCCCATTACTCATCAATTTGCTCAAGCAGCCACCAGTAACATCTCCATTCATCCCTGTCGCGTGCTAGTGTACCCAATGGGTCTGTTCGTTCTAGGAACACAAAGAGCCTCAAACAGATCATTCAGGGGCTTGATGAAGAAGTCTGACCATCTCATAGATGTGCGGCCATGCGATCTCTTGATGTCCTGTGTTATCCAGTCTGTAATGGCTCTAGTATAGCAGTTGTCTCCAAATCTCATTACGTGTCCAGCCCATCAGATTTTCAATGCCTTGGCAAATGAGGCAGCATCCCTGGTTCTTGACCATCGAGGGAGGTTAGAACTCCAGATTCTTTCTCTCATCTGAGTGAAACCTGATACTCCAAGCATAGCTCTTTCAAGTCTTCTTTGGTTGACCCGAATAGCATTCTCATCCTGTTTTCATAGGGTCCAGGTCTCTGAGGCATATGTTAATGCAGGAAGAACAGTGGAATCAAGGAGCCTGGATTTGGAGTTTCTTTGTCCTCTTAGCTATTTCTTCAACACTCTTGAAGGTGTTCCAAGTCACACTCTTCCTCCTGCACAACTCAGGTTATTAGTCATGTTGAGTTCTCGACCTAAAATCACATAATAGGTGTATCCGGAGATGTATATTCAGTTTAGAATGAATGGAACATCAGGAATGACTTCATTTCTCATAAACATTGCCTTGGTGAGATTCAGCTGCAATCTGACCTTTCCACACTCATGGTCAAAGTCAGCCAACATTTGTGGTAAGGCTTGGCTAAGGTTTGGTGTTATTAGCGAGATGTCATCAGCAAGAGGAGGTAGTGTAGTTGCCTACCTTCTGTCTTCACTCCCTTCCTTCCCAATTCAGTCATCACATGATGTTCTTGAGAGTGGCACTGAGGAGTTTTGGTGAAATGGTATCACCCTGCCAAACCCTTCTCTTGATGTCAATGATTACTTCTTTGTAGAATTGTGAGATCCTGATAGTGAATTTGTAATGCAGTTCACGGAGGATCCTGATGTATAGAGTTTGAACACACTGTTTGGCTGGGGCTTTGATGACCGCTTCCGTCTCAAAGAATCAAAGGCCTTCTTTAAATCAATGAACGTTAGATAGAGTGGCATCTTGAACTCCTGAGAAACCTCAGTGTGCTTGGTTATTGTGTGGATATGGTCAATTGTGCTGAATCCTTTGTAGAACCCAGCTTGCTCACATGGTTGTCCTTATCTAGTGTTCTGCCAATCCTATTCAGGATAACTCGAATGAACAGCTTGTAGACAACAGACAACAGACAGATCAGGCGATAGTTGCCAATGCCGTGGATGTCACCCTTCTTGTACAGTAGTACATTCCAGATGGTTTTCCACTGGGACAGAACCTTTCATTCAGACAGGTAGCGTGTGAAGAGCTGAGAAAGTGATTTGATGAGTACTGATGGCAAGTTCCTCAGGTGTTTGGGTCTGATCTTGTCTGGGTCAGGTGCTGTTTGCTTCTTTACCGATGAAATGGCATGTTGGATTTTGGAAGGGAGAACATTGGGAACTACATATCCATCCTGTGGAATTTGGTATGTGGGCATGTGGACATGGCTATCAGAGATGCAAGTAGAAGTCATAGATAATCTTCTCCATTGCCCTTCTCGAAGATGTGATAGATCCATCAGGACATCCAAGGGCAGTCATCTTGGTCTTGTAGTTGGTGAAGGACAGGCGGGCATTGCAATTGCTTTCCCCAGCTTCTGCCCCATCTGCCAGCACTGCTGCTCTTCTCTCTTTGAGGTCTTCCTTTCTTGCTTCTCTGCACTACTTGGTGAGTTCGGATGTTCACTTGCGGTTGTCTGAGGCTTGCGCCAAGCCATGTTGGCAAGTAAACTCAAGAGTTTTCGAAGATAAGAGTTTTTTGTGGCTATCTCTCTCTTGCGTTCTTTGCACATTCATGGAGGTGTTGAATCAGTCTATAGTATTCCTTTTCAATGTTGTATATGACAGCATCTTCCCATGTTGTAGCAATAGTGCTAAAAAGCTCCCAGTTGCTGGTTGTTCTGGGAGTTCTCTTCTTAAACTTTGCAGCCCATTCTCCTTGGTCCGTGAAGTAGAATTTTGCACCAAGAAGACGGTGGTCTGATCCTGTTTGGAATTTTGGGACTACAGCAACATCAGTCAGGCAAAACTATCGATTAAATATGATGTGGTCAGTTTCGTTGTGGAACCGTACACCAGGAGACTTCCATGTCCAGCATTTAAACTTGGCCTTCTGGAACTGTGAGTTGCCATGGATGGTCTTGATTGACATAATTAGACAGCCACTCACCCTGTTCCTTCCATTCTAGGCCATGGGTCCCAATGTGTAGTTCTTCAGCTGATCTTCTAGTTCCTCTATCTTGGCATTAAAATCACCGACGATCTTATAGAAGGTGTGGTCTTCTTTATAGAACTTCTTCAGTTCTATGCAGAACTTCTCGATTTCTCCTTCATCATTATTGGATGTTGGTACATAGATAACGAAGATAGAAACTGCCAGCAGTGAGCCACCTCTATTCAAGTAAAATTATGTTCTTTTTTGGTTGTTTGATATTTTGTTTAGGGAATTATAGCTAGAGATGCTCAGGATCTACTGCTTGCTGGCTTTGTAATTAGGGATCAGTCTTTCCTATGTGGTGCCAGGGATTGAACCTGGGTCCACAGCATACAACACATGCATCAGCCCCATGCTTTGTATCAGTCACCATTGTCCTTGCTTTTTAACTATTTGTATTCTGTGTTACTTCTTTATTTAATCTAGGTGTCTTGAGGGAAAGCAAGGATTTCACTGTTTCAGTGTTGTCCTATATTTCTCATGCTTTTACTTTTAACACCTAGTACACATATATTGGTTGTAGTCACTCCTAAAGGGATATCTGCTGATACATGTTTTAGTAGATTTTCTGAATTGTTGTCAAGAGAAACAATGTAAATATCGTACATTGTTATATTTGCTATGTCTAATGTATTTATATTTTACTGAGCATACCCTTCAACTGAATTGTAACTTATTGAAAGTAAATAAGTTCATAGTTCATTTATAGCAGGATAAAGGTGTGTTCAAGGCATTTCTAGATTTGTACAATCTATCAAATTTGTCAATTTTTTTAATTTATTTTTTTATTAGTGAAACACCATGAGGTACAGTTGTAGATTTACAATTTTTTGTGCTTGGGTTTGATTATACAATGATCAGATACCCATCCCTCCACCAGTGCCCATTTTCCACTACCATGGATAATATCCCCCCCACCCCCATCCCTCCATCCCCCCCTGCCTCTGTGGCAGGGCAATCCCCTGTGTTCTCTCTCTCCTTTTGGGTGTTGTGGTCTGCAAAAGAGGCATTGAGTGGCAAACACAACATTGTCAATTTTAAAGGAGAATAAAAATGGCATTAAGTGGGTTATAATTTCAAGATATATTAAAAAGTTATATGGCTAAAAGAAATCATTTAATTAATAAATCTATAAAATTATATAAACATTTCCTTCAATAATAACCATTAAATTACATTATGGATCTTTCATCTCTTTTCAATAAATACATGTTTCTTGGTAAAGGTAAAGGTAAAGGCCCTCCCGTTGATCATCTATTTGCTCGAGCGGGCCCAGTAACGTCTCCATTGGAGACTTTGTTGTTACTGTGTCTGGCATATCGAATATGTCACGGGGAGCTTGCCAGGCTCTGCCCTGTGGGCGAGATCCTCTCGGTAGCTTGCTGGGCTCTCTGAGAGGGGTGGAGGAATCGAACTCGGGTCGGCCATGTTGGCTGAGTGCAAGGCAAATGCCCTACCCCCTGAGCTATTCTTATTATTGAATTATAAATAAATGGACTATCAGCGATCTTTTACACCAAAATGTCTTTAATGCAAAATAAATTTGTCTCTAGAGTGTGTGAGTGATTGGTCCTAGGTACTAAAACAAAAAGTAAATGGTCAGTAAATGGATGTAATAACACAAAGTTCTCATGAACAAACTTCAGAAACATTTATGAAGTAATTATTACTTACAGTTTGAATTCTTTAGATATTCATTTTGGTTATAATCCATTTCAAGGTCTAATGAGAAAACTTAATATTTTTTGCTGTTGTCTGCTATTTTCAAACCAAATATGTTTTCAGTTGAAACACACTTTGAATTGATAAATACTTTTCTGATTATGCTGAGCACACTGAGTTTTAAATGTATCATTTAAAAAATTTTTCAATTTTTTCAGTTGCACACACATAGTTGCAGCCTAATTGTATCTTGAATTTCTACTTTATACAACTTTGTTAGATTGCGTTTACTTTTAGGTTAAAAATATATATTAAAACTTAAAGATAATCCTTAATCTCATCTCTCTGTGTTTACTTTTCTTTTTTATCATCTTAACCCACAGGGGGAAAAAGAACCCCAAACAGTAAAATGCCGATAGTATTGTTGCCGTGGTTAGATATGGGAGGAAGCAAGGGTGGTAGACTCCAGGAAAAAAGTATTTCTATCACCCTGCTAAATCCCCCATGGCCACCTGTGCCTTGAGTAACACCAGGCTTGGATCAGGACTGACAAAGTCTGCTCCAAGCACTCATACTGCATCAACTCATGCCTTGCCAGCCTGAGGAAGGAGTTAAGCTCTACCTGAAGT
Organism: Sorex fumeus; assembly: GCF_029834395.1. NCBI lineage: Eukaryota > Metazoa > Chordata > Mammalia > Eulipotyphla > Soricidae > Sorex > Sorex fumeus. The sequence continues at coordinate 66,842,817 of NW_026606059.1, forward strand.
CCACCTGTTCTGCCCATTGTATGAGACGATCCCTATCGCCTGATTTCTCCGAGTGCCAATGGCTCCTTGCAGGAAAGGAAATTCAGTCCTAATATAGGCACAGGTTTTCCGGATCTGTCGTCTTCCCACAAAGAAAAGTATTTCAGGAGATGAAATAGTGAAGCAAGTAGTTATCATTGAATGAAATGTATTTAGAAGGATGGGGAGAGAAAAGGAAATATGTATTCAAGAGAGAAGACAAGATTCTCCAGAGTGTAAAAATCAAGTATAGAGACGTAGAGGAACGCAAGTGAGACAGGTGTTCAAGCTAGAACATGGAGCTTGTCTTCAACCAGCAGCTTTTGGGAAGAGCTTTTATAAGGATTTTTCCATTACCTCTCCCCCACCCCCCATCCTTCTTTGGGAGGGCTCTTGGATTTCTGCATCTAGGTGGTGCCTTAGTTTTTCTTCTCCAAAGAGCTCAAAATTTACATGTCAAAGGGTCTAAGCAGTTTCTTCTTGAATTTCATTGTTTCCCAAAAGTACCTGATCAGGTCCTTCCTACTTACCTGCCTGCAGCAGTATTCATTTTGCAGAAAGGTTAAATGACAAAGTCTTCACCTTGTTTGCTTGAATCCATGTATACATGGATTTCAGTTCTCAGAATTTACTTAATGTGAACAAACTAAAAAGAAAAAACATTAGATTGGACTTCACTGAGCAATTCCTCTTTCTCCTCATTGCTAGTGTATCATAAATAGATTTTTTTAAAGTTTTTGGTTTATTTATTTTGTTCTTTTGGGTCATACCTGGCTGTGCCCCAGAGTTTACTCATGGCTCTATGTTCAAGGGTCACTCCTGGAAACGATTGGGGTTTCAAGGGTCAAAACCAACTTGTCCACATACAAGAAAAGGGCCTGACCTGCTATACTATCTCCAGCCCCTTAAAGTATTTTTTCATATTTTTGAGACTATGTGTTTTTTCTTTTTGAGAAATTTTTAAGTGACATTTCTATGCCAAACCAAAGTTAATTTCTTGGGAAAGAGCCAAATTTGATGGTAAAAAATTATTTTTTATATATACATTATTGCATTTGAACCATCTGGTAGGTGACAACCTACCAGATGGTCAGACTTCTTCATCAAAATCATGAACGATCGGTTTGAGGCTCTTCGTGTTCCTAGAATGAACAGATGCCATTGGGCTACACTAGCATGCGACAGGGACAAATGGAGACGTTACTGGCTCCCACTCAAGCAAATCGACGATTAACGGGAAGTCAAGTGATCAAGTGATCATTTGAACCATAAGTACTTTAAATTTTCTGAAGAAAATTATATACTATTTCCATAAATGTATAAGGTACTGTTTCTTTATGATTATTTGATAAAGTGCATGGGAAGTTTTATGTTATTCTAGAAATTTGTTCATTTAATCTAAATATAATATTGTCTTATATCTATTATATCAATCATAATACTTTCCTAATGCATCCGGAAAACATATGATTGCATGGTTATAACTATTAGTAATAATGTGAGAGTTCTTTCTTTTATGCTTTTCAGTCATACCAGACGGTCAAGAATTTTATTAGACTTTCAACATGGGCCGAGCGATAGCACAGCGGGTAGGGCGTTCGCCTTACAAGCGGCCAACATGGCCGACCCGAGTTCGATTCCTCCGCCCCTCTCGGGGAGCCTGGCAAGCTACTGAGAATATTCGATATGCCAGACACAGTAACAACAAGGTCTCCAATGGAGACGTTACTGGGCCCGCTCGAGCAAATCAACGATCAACGGGAGGGCCTTTACTTACTTTACTTACTTACTTACTTACTTCAACATATTTGGTTTTGGGGTTACACCCAGTGATGCTTAAGGCTTATTCCTGGCTGTGCTTAGGAGACCATATTGAGTTCTGGGGTTGGAACCTGGGTTGGCTGCATACCAGGCAAGCACCTTACCAACTGTACTACCTTTCCAGTCCCCTTTATATAAATTTTTAGTCGTCCTGTTTTACTCAATTGCATGCTAATTTTATAATACATTTATCTGTATTCTCTTTTTGATTCTGTCATTTAAGGGTTTAGTTGTAACTTTGTTGTGTCTTTGCTTATAAAATGGATATTTAAATAATACTTCATTTAGGCTTTTCTTTTAATAAAGATACATTTATTTATAAGCTTTTAAAAAATAGCTCAATGGTATTTGCAGATATATCTAACTCCAACTCAGATTAATCACAAAATCTTGCTTAAAGCCCTTAAAAAGAGCCCAAGGCAGCAATTGAATGGAGTAGAGTAGGATACTCTCTCGGCTGGGGGGTTGGGGACAAACGGGCGGGGGTTGGGGAAAACCACTCTGTGGCAACAAGCTGCAACTCAGAAGAACAGAATCCTGTCCAGGCCAACAAAGCAAGAGTTGGAAAGAGATTTCTAAGGTAATGAACACCAGCCTTAGAAAAGCAGGGGAGAGATTTTATGTTGGATTTCTGTTGTTCGAAGCCTACAATCCTCTTCTTACAATAGAACGATTGCAGGAAAGACACTATAAATACATTGGGGGAATCTGGAAAAAGTAATGCAGGAGTTAGAGTGCCTTTCTTGCAAGCATATGGTCATACATTCTGATATGTGGTGTGCTACATGTACTAAGTTGCACAAACCTGGCAGCCCTGCCGTTTGAGCTTAGCCATTCAGCTCTTCACAGTCTTAGGCATCAAACATAATTCTTGACTGCACCACATGCAGGTGTGTGCAAGCACCACCAAACAGACATGCAGTGCCAGCTGAGCACACCCTAATTAAAAAGATGTGGGAGCACCAAAGCTCAGGAAGTGCAACCTCTGATAAGCACACAGGTGAATACAACCATAATACATGTGCCACAACTAAGAGTAGATCCTAGTGAGTCTTTGCAAGCACCACAACTAATGGAGGACAGGAGCTGGTGAGTATCACAGCAGAGTGCACAAACAATGTGACTTCAGGTGGAACCTAGCAAGTGCGACAAATAAAATATGCAAATAACATAGGTGTATATGCAACTATTACTAGTCTTACTAGTAGTACTAGTGCTAATATTAATAATGAAAAGATATATGCAGGAATCAGAATTAGCAGGAAACTGAATAAACTCTGTACAACTAGTAACCTCATTAGGTTGACATTCTTTCTTAATTTTTTTCTTAGAAACATTCTCTGGACAAATCCCTGAGGTGAAATACTTCTAAGCCTTAGCTAATAGAATAGCTTGGGGATGGAGCAATGCTTGCTTAAGTCTGATCCTGTTCTGGTCATTTTGCAGCTAACTGCTACCTAGCAAATCACCTGCATAAAATCAGAAAACTTCATCTGGGCAGCACAAAGCAGGGCCAATAAGCACAGGGATCCCCCTATGCTATTTTATTCAGCTCCAGAAGGCAGGTATGGTTGAGACACAGCCCTCCCCTAAGCCTGTTTCCAACATGTACAGGTCATCAACTCCCACAGACCTGCCTGATCAACATACTAGGACAACCTTGGGGCTGCCAAACACAGGTAAGAGTGAACCATATAATGACCCATTATTTGAGAATTACAGCTGATGTATTAACTGAAACTATACAACCAGAAGGGATGGGTAGTATATAACCAGAGAGTTGAGTGAAAAAGACTTTAAAACAAGAAATCTTGTTTTCAACTAGGTATCATCCAGATTTGAAGGAGTAATAAAAAGCTTTATTGATTAACCCCTGTTAAAAACATGTATAGCCGTTAAATCTAACATGCCCTCTATAACACGAAAACACAGCAAAACAAAACCAGAAACATTAATAACCATACTTGGAAGTAGTAAATGAATAAAATGTAAAATGTGGGAAAATAGAAAATTATTGGTATCTCAAAATAAAACCGAAATTTTTTATATTTTTTAATGAAAAGAGGGATGCAAATTTAGAATTCTAGATGTATACTTCAAGGTATCTTCAAGACTAAAATACAAGAAACAAACAAGAGGCAAGTAAATAAAAGATAAGGCTAAGAAAGAATCATATAGGGGCTAAAAAAACAGTCCGGTGCTTAGGGTACTTGCCTTGCACAAGGATAACCTGGTTCAATGCCTAACACCACATATGGGCCCTGGAAAACACCATAAGTGGCCCTTAAGCACAGAGCCAGGAGTAAGCATGGTAAGCAATGAACAGAGTCAGGTAGGTATTCCCTCCTGCTTCCCTACATATACACAAAATAAAACATTATTAATCATTATTAATCATACAGGCAAATGGTAACAATACCCATCTGATAAGGGGTTGACATCAAGGATATATAAGGCATTGGTTGAACTAGAAAACATGTAAGAAAAACAAAAAGAAAACATCCAAACCCATCAGAGAATGGGGTGATGAAATGAACAGAAACTTTTTCAAGGAAGTAATACGAATGGCCAAAGGGCACATGAAAAAATGCTCTTCATCACTAATCATAAGGGAGATGCAGATCAAAACCACAATGAGATATCACCTCACACCACAGAGACTGGCCCACATCCAAAAGAACAAAAGCAACTGGTGTTGGCATGGATGTGGGGAGAAAGGGACCCTCCTTCACTGCTGGTGGGAATGCTGACAAATTCAGCCCTTTTGGAAAACAGTATGGTTGCTTCTCAAAAAATTAGAAATTGAGCTCCATTTGACCCAGCAATACCACGTCTGAGAATATATCCCAGAAAGGCAAAAAAGTATAGTAAAAATGACATCTGCACTCGTATGTTCATTGCAGCACTGTTTATAATAGCTAGAATCTGGAAAAAACCTGAGTGCTCAAGAACAGATGACTGGTTAAAGAAACTTTGGTACATCTACAGAATGGAATACTATGCAGCTGTTAGAAAAGATGAAGTCATGAACTTTGCATATAAGTGGATAAACATGAAAAGTATGCTAAGTAAAATGAGTCAAAAAGAGAGAGACGGACATAGAACGATTGCATTCATATGTGAAATATAAAGTAACAAAATGGAAGACTAGCACCCAAGAACAGTAGAGATAAGTACCAGAAGGTTTGCTCCACAGATTGGAAGCTGGCCTCACATGCTGAACAAAAAAGAAGCTCGGATAGAGAAGGGAACACCAAGTAAAGTGTGGTTTGAAGAATCCCTTGGGATGGGAGATAGGTGCTTAAAGTAGGCTATACATCCAACACGATGGACACTCAATACCTGTATTTCAAACCACAACACCCAAAAGGAGAGAGAGAACAAAAGGGAATGCCCTGCCACAGAGGCGGGGTGGGTTGGGAAGAATGGGGTGAGGGGATGGGAGGGATACTGGGAGCATCGGTAGTGGAGAATGGGCACTGGTGAAGGGATGGGTACTTGAGCATTGTATGACTAAAACACAAGCAAGTCTGTAAGTCTGTAACTGTACCTCATGGTGGTTCACTAATAAAAAATTTTAAAAAATGAGCAAGAAAAAATTGGGTCAAATAAACCATCTATTATTGTTCTATTAATTTCTGACAATTATACTGACAGTACAAAATATTAAACTTCTGAAAATTAAGGAGCGATAGCACAATGGTAGGGCGTTTGCCTTGCACACAGCCAACATGGTCGACCCAAGTTCAATTCCTCCTCCCCTCTCCGAGAGCCCGGCAAGCTACTGAGAGTATCTCGCCTGCACGGCAGAGCCTGTCAAGCTCCCCGTGATGTATTCGATATGCCAAACAGTAGCAACAAGTTTCACAATGGAGACATTACTGGTGCCCGCTCGAGCAAATTGATGAACAACAAGAGGAGAGTGCTACAGTGCTACATGCTATTATGTAATACAAATTTATAAGTAACATTATTAAAAACTATTATATATGGAATAGTCATGTAATCATAAGGATGTTCTTTTTATTATTATAATAATGACTTATTAAAGTTGCCTTTGATATTTGTAGAACTATACTATGTTCTTGTGTTTATTGTACCTGTTGACTATTCTTTTATTTTTATTTTTACTTTTAAAAATATTTAAAAGCTGTTCATTTTATATGTGTGTGCATATATAAAATTGTACTAGGTACTAGTTTTATATCATTTTCTTATTTTTCTGTCTGCAGTAATGAAATTAGCTTTACTAACCTACCTGCTTTATATCTTTAGCTATTTTGTTTCTTTCTCTACTCTTGAAAAGACAGGGCTCTTTGCCAATTATATCTGTAAATAATTTAGGGTAAGCAAGAACAATGAACAGTATCACAGACTAAAAGGTTTCGAGAGGTATGATATCTACATAGATTGTTTAAGTTTGGATTTTTCCCTGGAACAGGGAAAGGGACTTACTGAATAAAAGAACAAGAAAATTGAATAAAATTTGAAATTTATGTAATTTTTCTGCACCTAAGTAACTTAATTTTGATTTCTGTATTTACAATCATAAATTTTAAGGAAACTAAAATTGGTTAGCAATATGTGGCAACATCTACTAGTTTTTTCAGTTTTTATATGAACTATTATTTTTTGCAGACTGAAAGAATATTTTATAGATTCTAATTATAGGTTACTTTAATTCCATTTTCTTCACTTTTGTTCTTGTTTTGTTATATTCAGACCTGTAACTTAATGCGCACATAATTTTTTTAAATTACCAATGATGCATGTTTGGAATCATTTTTCCCCTGAATATGTGAAAGCTACCAGCTTCATAGAGTTGAAGTTCTTTAAAAGAATATGAACCTTTAAATAATATTAAAATTTGCCCCTGTGAATTTCTTAATGTGAAACACTTCCATATTATAAAATACTTATTATAATTGTGTACCTAAATTCTGTCTCTAAATGACTTTGTCAAAGAATTAAATGACCTTGTTGTCCTTTTGCGTTTCTTCCTTGTGCTGATGGACAACGGAACTCAGAGAGAGCAGATGGTGCAAACATACCAGTTGTTAACTGGGGAAAATCTTGTCTCACCTGGATTGTGACAGTGCACTCTAGTGTAAAAGTCTTGCTGTCATATGTGTCCTTGCTGAGTGATTTTCCCTTCTCTTTGTAATGACAGCATATTTGGAAAAACATTTTTCCTGGTTAGGCATTTGTTTCTGTAAATAATCAGCAATATTCCATAAGTTAAGACTTTTTCTGCAAATAGCAAAACATGGGCAAACTCAATTTACTCATTTTGGGTATAAAATTTATAAGGAAAAGGACAGGTATTTACTTAAATACCTGTGAGCATTTATCCTGTGAGAGATACAATCACTGAAAAGCCTTGACCTGTATTTAATAATTGTTAGGATGCAATTAATTTTTAAAAATATTTCCCCAAATGATAACACTTATTGTCCTAATTTGGAGAATAAATTTAATATTATTTAAAAATAAATGAGAAAGAAAAAAACTAGCCACATAAATTCAAATAAAAAAACAACAAAAACAATTTTGTCTATATTCTTGGGAAAGTAGGATAGTGTCCCGTAAAGAGAATAAAAATTGGGGCTGGAGAGATAGTGTAGTGGGTAGAATGTTTGCCTTGTGCATAGATGATACAAGTTCCATCTCTAGTACCCGATAGGTTCCCCTGATCATTGCCAATAATGATCCCTGAGCACAGCACCAGGAGCAAACCCTGAGCACCACTGAATCTGATCCTAATACCCAGAGAAAAGGGAAGAGAAAGAGAATAGAAATAAAATATTAGTTTGGATTTACCAATGGAATTATCCCCCAGTTTAAAAATAGTGTTGAGTCTGTCACAAGCAATAATATATTTACTCCAGAATTTTCACAAGGTATATTCTTTTTTTTTCCATTTTTTATAATTTTATTTATTGATTCACCATGAAAGCAGTTACAAAGCTTTCTGGTTTAAGTCTCAGTCATACAATGAAACACCTATACCTTCACCAGTGCCCATTATCCACCACCAAAATCCCCAGTATACCCCATCCCACACCCTCCCCTACCTGTGAGGCAGATGATTTCCAAATTACTCTCTCCATACTTTGATTATATTCAACATTTAGACACCACACCCACCATTATTATTTGGGATTTTACCCCAACAGTCAGATCTGCCGAAAAGGCAACCATAGACAATTTGTTTTCTATTGCTGGTCATGAATAACATACAATGTCACATGGCTGCAGTAGTGGCCAGGCAATTTTGAAATTTTGAAATTTTAACACTTAAATCTGGAGGGATTTCTTGCCAAAACCTGCTGGGTTCTGAGATTTGTTCCTGAGTCTCTGGGATCATGGCCATTAAGCAGCTTGATCAGGAGCCAGAGAGGCCATTCATGGATGGCGACTTGTGGTCACATTGGGGTGGGGAGGAAAGGGCCAGCTCACCCCCATCCCATGAGGCCCTGTGTGTCTCATCACTGTGGGGCCCAAACCTAACTGTTCAATGGCCTCTGGAAGATGGCGACCACCAAGCTTCCAAGGGGAGCAGGCAGAGGGACAGCATCCTTTCACCCCTTGGGTGGCCTGATGACAGTAACCTATTGCATGGTCCAGACAAATTTCTGCCAAAAGCCACTAGGTTTTAAGATCTGTTTCTGAGTTTCTGGGATCATAGCCATTAAGCACCTTGATGAGGAGCCAGAGAGGCCATTTGTGGGAGGCCATTCGTGGGTGGCGACTAGGGGTGGGGAGGAAAAGGCGAGCTCCACCCCCATCCCTTGAGGCCCCATGTGTCTCATCACTGCGGGCCCAAACCTGACTGTCCTGTGGCCTCTGGAGGATGACAGCCCCAGGGTTGCCAGGGGGAACAGGCCAAATCACAAAACCTATTCCCACCTGGGGTGGCCCAGCGCCTGTAGCATACTGCAGGGACTGGATGCATTTCTGCCAAAAGCCATTGGGTTTCGAGATTTGTTTCTGAGTCTCTGGGATCATGGTCATTAAACAGTTCAATCAGGAACCAGAGAGGCCATGCCTCCAATTTTATAGCTGAGCCAGAGGTGGTTTGTGGGTATGTCTCTCACATACCTAATTTTTGGCCATTTACTTTCTTGGTAAAGTTTGTCCCAAGTTTTTGGGGTCTGGCCAAAGGCACAGCAGCAATTTTGGGATAACTGAAAGTCTGAAGGCACCATGAGGCAACTGATGCACTTGCCTCAAGGTACAGATTGACCTGCTGGCAGCACCATACCCCCAACAAGGTATATTCTTAACTGTGACTTACTAAGATATATGTAGAAATATAATGAAATAGTGCACCAGGTAGGGGTCCTTGCCTTGCTCTTATCTAATCTGGGTTCTATCCTGGCATCAAATATGGTCCCTAGAGCACCACATGGAGTAACTCCTGAGTGGAGAACCAGGAGTAACTTCTGAGCACAACCAGGTGTAGCCTCAACCCTGCCTCCACCAAACAAACAAACAAACAAACAAGAGCTGCATATTCTCCTTCATCCTAGGGGAGCAAGGGGGTGTTACACATAAAAGGATGTTCTCAGGCTCTCTGGGAGACTCTCTCTCTCTCTCTCTCTCTCTCTCTCTCTCTCTCTCTCTCTCTCTTTCTCTCTGCATTCTGCACTCTCGAACCACTTCCCCACCTGAAATGGCTGTTGCCTTGAATGGACAAAAGAAGAATGAGGGCCAGGTTGGTTTCTCCCACCTCTCTCCAACCCTCTCTCTAACTCGCTCTACAACTCTCTCCATGACTCCTTTCCAATCTCCCCAGCCACTCTTACTCTCTCCTCTCAGCCTTCTTTCTAACTCACAACCTTCTCTTTTAACTTTGTTTCTTCTCTCCATCCCTGTCTCTCTCTTCCGTTTCTCTACCCCAGCAGCAAACTTCTACCCCCTTCTTGCAGCCACTCTTTTTCTTCTCTCTCTCCACACCTCCCCAACCACACCTCCCCACTGGAAGTGTGATCAACATGTTTTTCCAGTCTTCCCTACCACCTCCAGCCCTCAAGGGGAAAACAGCCCTGCAGGTGTGTTTCTTCTCTCCTTAGACCAGCAATTTAATTAACATCTTTAATTCTACTTCCTAATATTTACCATTCTGTATGGCACACTAATAGACACTTTTAAGCTTGTAGAGTGACTCTCCTGCGGACGTCTCACCACAGGCTCCGACTACAGGCCAGATCAATCATTTCTAACCCCAGCAAGGTCCAAATCTATTATTACTTTTTGGATCATGACAGAATTTGTCAATGACCAAGTTCTTAACTTATAGTTAAGCATTATGACACCTTGTCCAGGCCCATTTCGATGCCAGGATAGCTAGCCCACCCCTTGCTCTGGGTCTACCCAGTCCCTTGTCAGGTCCCTGCTTTTGGGGACCTAGGAACTAAGGGCAACAGAGGCTTAAATTGAGAGAGCAGATGTCCAGGAGTCATAGTTAAGTGTTTTTCAGGAAGGTAAGACAGCATATGTGAGAATCATAATTGAGGTTTGTGTGAGCATTTGAAAAACACTGAAATCAAATATAATCACACAAAAGAAAGATTTTGGTAAACTGGAATAATAACCCAGAGTCCAGGATTGTAAGATGGTGTAAACCACAGGCTATTCATACTTAAAATATGGAGCACTGAGTTTCGTTTTTACCAAAGTGTGGCAAGCTTAGAGCTTCCAGCACTATTCATTTGATCTTCTCTAAAATCTTTCTTATATGCAATGCCAAAAAATTCAAAGCAGATGAAAGTACAATTTTCATTACTCAGTTATTAGGTATGCAACTTTTTCAGAAGTATATAATGCCCCAAACTAATATCTTCCTAGTATATGCACATAGAAAATGGAGTACTTTGAGGTAAAACAAGATATTTTACTATTCATATTGATTCAAAAACTAACTTTAATTGATGAAATTAACACAGTAATAATAATAATATCTTGGACTAGGAGCATATTTTCTTGGACTAGGAGCTTACGGTCATGTGTGATGAATGATAGTGATGCCTATAAATTGACAGAGAAAATTCAGGAAAATGCACTGTACCAATGAAATGGCAAATTATTTTGTAAATGTGGACTTAGAGCAGTTGTATATTGATAATGCTAAAGATGCAAGGTTAACATACTTGACAAATGTGTGAGTTTTATCTTTATAAATTTGAAAAAATGTCAAAATAAAATACTCTCTCTTTTTCAATTTACTTGTGACAGTTTTCTAAAGAGAGGTTCTAGAGAGAACCTGCTCAAGACGAGAGGATGTGGTGTCTAAGACTTATTAAGATATAGAACAAGTATTACAAATTCTGCTTGATTCCTTTCTTTGTCCATAGTAATAATATATGGTAGAATTCTCCTTACGCTACTGTTATCTACATATCTCAGGGGTCTTCTAGTCTTCCAGTAAAGGTGATCACAACAAACTGTGCCATGGTAGAGTAAGAGACATGAAAGTGATAAAGTCATCATCCCTACTTTCAAGGAGGTCCATGATTATTAGAAAATTGGCAGACACAGAGAAAATCACAATACTATTCTGTAAGTGTCATGACAGGCATATGATCAAGTGTTAAGGAGAGACCCAGAAATGTTAGCCTCTTGATGAAGTTTAATGATGCTGGCTGAAAATGATGCTGTTGTTTTTGGAGCACAAAATATTGGGATTATGGTTCCCTATAGTAAAGTATTTGGTATTGATTCTAAAAAACCTGATGCAATATGAAAACAAATAAATACTAAATGATGAAAGTTTTTTATTGGAATCTGATTCTATGTTCTCATAATCAAAGTGTTAGGCAAGTTGTGAGTATGTTGATGTTCCTTTCTCCAAAGCATCTGTGGAACAAAAAATGTATTAATGACTTGTTTGTCTTCAATTACTTAAAGGAATTATTAAATAGTTATTTTAAGATAAACATTAAAAACTATGAACACTGATATGAACATATAGTATCATAAATGCTATTAAATTTACTAATTATGTATGATAGAAATTAAAAATGCCTAATTAATTGTGAGTAACAAAATATAATTTTGAATAAATATAGTATTACATATGAAATTTTACTATTACAAGTAAATTCCATTTTTTATATCATGGCTATTACATGTGTATGAGCTCAATTAGTATATACAATGGTTTACACAAAAATATGACATTAGTACAATCAGTATTATAATCAGGTAGTGCTGTTTAATAAAGGCTAAAAGTACATGTTGTTCTTATTACAAGTTAAGTGATTTTATAGCTTTCTATGAACATCAATTTCTCAAAGAATCATTAATTTTATGATAAAGTTATGTTTTTCTTAATACACACTCATAGAATTCAGTATTAAATTTAAATGCTAACGTTTGACCATGTTAGCAAAGAAAATAAAATAAATAAAATCAACTCCTGAATGCTGCAGGAGTGATCCCTAAACACAGAGCAAGGAGTAAGCCCTAAACACAGCTGTCACCCAATACCTTGCACAAACAAACAAACAAAAGGGAAAATTAAAAAAATAAAATATATATTTCATCTGAATAAAATGCCTTAAAAGATAGTTTTATTATTATTTTATTACTTTAGTCAGTAGTATATAAAATTGCAATTGTATACTATAGTAGGAATATCAAGAACAACTAGTCACAATAAATATTAAGCAATTCAGTTAGATTATTTATTCAAGGGTGTACAATGACAAAACTTACTTCATAAAAGCATGTGTCTTGAATTAAAAATTCTTTGTGTTGATCACAGTTTGTCACTTTGTTCTGCATGAATATAAAAGATAGTTTCTTCATACACTGGATAGTGAATAAGGAAACATTGTAAAGAATTATAGGATTAAGCCCTCAATATAACATCTGGCATTAATATTTTCCTCATGTCACTAAATATTAGTGGCGAAAACACAATATAAAGTCTCAATTATTTTTGATAGTTTAAAACTGCATAAAAGTAAGAGAAAGATAAATATCAAGGTTTCACTTGAGTCTAACTGTATTTTCACTACATAACTATTGTCATGTTTTTCATGTATGTTTACGAGTATTCCATGCATCTAAAGTTGCATCAAATTCAGTTTAATAATAAATGATTCATAAGTCATGCCAGCAAATTTTTAGGAAAGCTTCGCATAATGGTTGCTCTTCACCAATTTGCAAAAATATTTGACAATTACATGATGAAATACTGGTGTTTGTTATGCATTACTTACTGGTATTCTCTGTTGAAATCATTTTCTGCCTATCTCAGGCAGGTTGTGTGCCTGAGACTCACAACTATGGTCACTGTATTGCTTCTGCTCTGTTTCTCAGAATGTGTTTGAGGGTAACATCTGTTTCTAACTCACAACCTTAAATAGAATTCTTTTTTCCTGTTTTCATTTCCCCAGTGGCAATAGGGTCCCCTTTCTACCATATCAATAATAGAATTGGTGTGGCTTTTTTTTTTTAGACAAAAAAATTATTCCCCCATCGGGAGAAAGTTGTTGCTGGAAATTTTTGTCTTCACTGAAGTTCTGCTCTTCCTTTTTCTAGATATACTCCAGAAATAAAGACTTCTCATTATTTTTTCACCCTAATGTTACCTACACAGTGTTGTCTCTGCAGAAAATACCCAAGAGAGGGGAAGAGAGAGAACTTTTCCTTTGTTACTTTCAGGACTTAGGTTGTCACAAATTTCCTGATTTTTTTTCTTTTTTTTTTTTTTTTTTTTGTATCAGGTAACATCTTTCCCAAGTAATTCTGTGCTCCTCTCTCCTCTCTGTTCCAGAACCTGTTTCTCTTTAGATGTGACTGCAACTATTCTAAGAACTTCAAAGAGTTCAAAACTCAAAATTTGCTGTTTGGAGTTAAGGTTTCGAATGATTTTCATTTGACTTCTCAGGATCTTTGAAAGGCCTTCCAGAAGTTATGCTGGAGAAATTGCATATTCATCTGCAGTAAATGAACCCTGATCCACACTTCAAAGTATTTTAAAAAATTTATTCAAAATGAATCACAAAATTAAAATCTTAGATGATAACTTTTCTTAGGGTTAAATTTAGAAGATTAAGTATCTCCTTGACATATGAAATACTCTTTGGATGGCAGAAAAAAATATCAGCATAAATTACAAAGCACTGATAATGCAGTCTTTATCCATCTTTAGCTCGCTGAGGCTAGAGAGATACTGTAGATATCTTGGGTTCAAGCCCTGGTACTGCATATGATCCCAGGAATGTTGCCAAGAACGATCCATGAGCACTAACCAAGGAGTAAACCCCAAGGATATCTGGGTATGGCCCTAAACTCACTAACCAAGTTTTTAGCTCTTTATACTGTTCAGGCTCTGCCATGTGGGCGAGATACTCTCGGTAGCTTGCCGGGCTCTCCGAGAGGGGCGGAAGAATTGAACTCGGGTCGGCCATGTTAGCTGCGTGCAAGGCAAACGCCCTACCGCTGTGCTATCACAGTATCTCTCCCACAAGGCAGAGCCTGGCAAGCCACCCGTGATGTATTGGATATGCCAAACACAGTAACAACAAAGTCTCCAATGGAGACGTTACTGGGCCCGCTCAAGCAAATCATGAACAACGGGAGGGCCTTTACCTTTACCTTTACCTTTACCTTTATATTTTTCAATTTATATAATAAAAAGCTTGAGGCCTAAGGAAATAGCTCAAAAAAGTTTTGCATGATGAAAACTCAAGTTCAATTCCTGGTACCACAGACAGGGTTCCCTGAGTAATGCAGGGAGAAACCCTGTGGTTAAGCCAGGAGTAGCCCCTGTAAAACCATGTGGCTAAAAATGGAAGGAAGGAAGGAAGGAAGGAAGGAAGGAAGGAAGGAAGGAAGGAAGGAAGGAAGGAAGGAAGGGAGGGAGGGAGGGAAGGAGGGAGGGAGGGAGGGAGGGAGGGAGGGAGGGAAGGAGGGAGGGAGGGAGGGAAGAAAGGAGGGAGGGAGGGAGGGAGAGAGGAAGGAAGGAAGGAAGGAAGGAAGGAAGGAAGGAAGGAAGGAAGGAAGGAAGGAAGGAAGGAAGGAAGGAGAAACTGAAGAAAATAAAAAGGCAACCTACTAAGTGGAATAAATTATTTTGCCCAGAATTTAAAGAGAACTCTTTCAATTTCACAATCGGCAGAGAAACAATAATATGGGCAAATTATTTATACCACACCTTTATAGAAAAGTCTAATTTAGAGCAAGTATGCACATCCAAAATGCTGAAAATCATTTTTGCATTAAATGAACTCATAGTTGTAACAGAGTACTATGCCACACTAAATGTCTAAAATTTGGAGTGTGGGGATTTGGGCTATACTTGATGGGCTCTGGGCTCACTCTGGGCTCTGTGCTCTCTGATCACTCCTGGTGGAGCTTGGGGGACCATAATTGGTGCTGGGGATTCAAACCAGGATTGTCCACATTCAAGCAAGTACTTTCACCCTCATGCTAACTCTCTCAGCAGCACTGTTTTTCAACACTTATAATTTATAATTCATGTTTTTCTAAGAAGCAGTGTTTTGTGCCTTCTGAAACTGTCAGAATAATGTTTCCCATATGTACTTCGAGGACCATTAACCTCCAAATGTTTGAAAGACAAAATTATCTTGTATTATAATGAAAAAATATATCATCTATAAACTAAGTAATTTTTACTTTTGCATATATAAAGACTTTACAGAAATTATCTTGATAATATGACAGATTCATGCTTGGCAAGACAATTTGTATTTTTTACTTTTATTGAAATTGTCTTTGTGAAATAGAAATGATATCTAATGCTTGCTAAAATCACAGACATAATTAGCTTTAATTAAAAGTCTGGGTACAATAATTTATTTCATGATTGAAAATGAAACCACAAAGTAGACAAATAAGAATACAATTTTTTATTTTGTTTTGCTGCTGATCTAAAGTTACATCAGTTAAAAACCTATTCATATTCTATGTGTTTCTAATCAAAATGAAATTTACTAATCAAACACTGATAAATTAGGCCACTATTTTATATAGCAGATTAAAATCTATATTTTAATCTATATATCCATATAAATATTACTCAAATGTTTTAAATCCTTTTTCCCTAATTATTTAAGACTGTGAAATTAAGTTCATAGTAAGATTGTTAAACTATTAAAAAGAAAGAATTTGTGAAGGTTAAAATAATAATAAGGTTAGGATAATGAGGTAAGGCACTTGCCTTGCACATGACTTATGCAATTTTAATTCCTGGCATCGCATAAAGTCCCCCTAGCATGGCCATTGAGAAAGCCCTGAGCAATACCAATGTAAAACACCCTCCTCCCCTCGAAAGAAAAATAAGGTAACATTAATGCATTTAGGTTAATATAAAAATTTCAAATTTATTAAGGTCATATTAAGTTCATTTATTTCCTTTCTTCTTTTTGTCTTTAAGCCAAATTCTAGATGTTATTTTTTTCCTCAACAATGGGATAAATATAATTTTCTGCTCTTCTTTCTTAATTTTTAACTTGTAATTAGTTGGTTCATTAGCCCAGGTGCTTAGGGACTAGGAGAGACAGACTATGTTAGGAGTCTGCATGAATTAGGTTTTGCAAATAGACAGATTTATTCCAATCCAGAGCTGGGACTAGGGCTATAAGTGATTGAACATTCATCAGATATGTGAGCCCCTTGAATTCCATGTCAGCAACAACAGCGACAACAATATCTGATATAGGGCAACATTTTTGTTTCTGTTTATTTTCAGGGGTTTTTTTGGTGTGGAGGGGGAAGTGGTTTTACCCACACACAGCTTTTCTCAGGGCTTACTCATGGCTCTGCACTCAAGGGTCACTCCTGGGAGGGAATTGGGAAGTCCTAGGGTTCAATGTGATTTGGCTGCATACAGTATAAACACATTACCTCTCTTCTGTCACCAGAGAAGTATTTACTACTTGGATCTCTTGGTGTGTAACACAGAAAGATCCAAAATTAGATTTCTAGCATCTAACCAAGACATTGAATTTTATTGTTTTGCATGGCACGCGGAATCACACACAGGGCCTCACTCCTACCAGCCATGTTTTCTCCTGACTGACCCACAGACCTGGCCATGCAATTCATTAAAAACAGGATAATAAATGATATTAGATATCCTCAAGGCTATAAAATATATTTAGAAAGAAATATACACATGAGAATTTATGCATTCTAACTGTAATTTTTGAGACAGTTTCCACATTTGTGAAGCACTTAGATCCATTTTTTATATTTTTCTCTGTTGTTATTTGTACACTATACCATTGAATTTTATTTTCTCTCTCCCTTCACAGTATGCATATGTGTGTTGTGTGTTCTGCTTATGTATACCTAATACTCATCAAATAAATTAAGTAGACATTGGTTGAAAGCATTAAATTATATTTACATACATTTTTCTTGGGCTGGAGCTATAGCACAGCAGGTAGGGGATTTGCCTTGCATGTGGCCGACATGGCTGACCCAAGTTCGTTTCCTCCACCCAACTCAGAGCCCGGCAAGCTACCGAGAGTATCTCACCCACATGACAAAGCCTTGCAAGTTACCCGTGACGTATTAGATATGCCAAACACAGTAGCAAGTGTCACAATGGAGACATTACTGGGCCCTGTCGAGAAAAATCAATGAACAAGGAGAGGACAGGGACAGTGACAGTGACAATTTTCTTACAGATTTTTATATTTCAGTTAATTTTGTATTTATGCTATTTTTTATTGGTGCATACTTTTTCATTAATTTAAATCTATCATATTTTCCTTTAAAAATTTTATATTTTAACTCGGTTACAGCGATAGCACAGTGGGTAGGGTGTTTGCCTTGCATGTAGCCGACTCGGCCAACCCGAATTCAACACCTCCACCCCTCTTGGAGAGCCTGGCAAGCTACCAAGAGTATCTTGCTCACACAGCAAAGCCTGGCAAGTTACCTGTGACATATTCAATATGACAAACATAGTAACAAGTCTCACAATGTTACTGGGCCGCTCGAGCAAATCAATGAACAAAGGGAGGACAGTGACAGTGACAGTGATATTTTAACCTGCATTTTATTTGTATTTTATTTTGTTTTAAGATATATACAATCTATATAATGAATATATTATAAATAATATATAAATACTTCATTAAATTTTTTCTTTATATTTAAATATATCAACTTCTCTACAGGTACAATGATACCAATTCAAGCTGTAATTTTCCTTACATTCTCTATTGTAAAATACTCTATATTCCAGTGATTTTTATGTGTTCCATGAATCGTGTTTAAAATTTTCTTCTATTTAAATTTATTTTTCGCTTTGGGGCCATACCCAGGTGGTATTTGGGGACTATACTCCTGGCTCCATGGTCAGGAATTGCTTCTGGTGACGTTGGGGGTAGTTTGTAGTGCCAATAATTGAACTCAGACTTTCCAAAATAGAAAATGAGAATTCTGGTTCATTTAACTATCTCTCTAGCCAACTGCTGAAAAACTTGCTCAGAGCTCAGAGCTTACTACTCTGAGCTGAAAAACTTGCTCAGAGCTTACTACTGCTTTCATGAGAGATCACCATTACTGGTGGTGCTTGGGGGTTCATATGCACATCTGAGGATCAGACAGCGGTTAATCACATGTATGACATGCAGCTTAACTTCTGTTTTATCATAACAGCCCAGATATTTTAAAAAGTTTTACTATGCAAATAAACACTGTCACTCTCATGTCACTGTCATTCCATTGTTCATCAATTTGCTCGAGCACATGGCTGATAAATTTTTCACATTATTTAATCTGTTTTTTTAATATGGGTCATATATTTCTTTGATAATTTCATTCAAATTTATTAAAAACTAATCTGGTCCTCTAGATGATGGATATTAAGTGGTAATAGCAATATTTGCTCCTGAGAATTATTTATGTATGCTTTTATTTTTATGTCACCTTTTGGTGTTCCTTTTAATGCTACTAATTTTCATAGCATTGCTGGTAATATTTGAATATTTATTTTAAAGAAATGATTGTTTAAATGTTTCAGGAGGCTCTATAGATAGGGTCTTGACAGAATACAAATGATTAAAAAATTTTGTCTTTTATGACTTTTATAATTTTCCTCCAGTTTAATTTTAATGCAGTTTTATAGATTTTAAATATAATTAGTATAATAATTCAACACTCAAAATTGGAGTATTGAGGTTCAGCATAGGGGATAGAAAGTTGTTAGCACAGTGGGTAGGGTGTTTGTCTTGCATGAGGCCAACCCGGGTTTGGTAACTTCGTCCCTCTAGAAGAGCTCTGCAAGCTACCTAGAGTATCCCGCCCGCATGGCAGAGCCTGGTAAGCTCCCCATAGCGTATTCGATATGCCAAAAACAGCAACAACAAGTCTCACAATGGAGATGTTACTGGTGCCTGCTCGAGCAAATCTATGAACAATGGGAGAACAGTGCTACAGTGCAGTGACAGAGGTTCAGAATATCTAAAAAACAATGAATTTCTATCGTATTAGTTTTTCCCAGGCTCTCTTTTTAACTGCCTAATGATAGCCTTAGTGATTATGAGTGAAAATATTAGCTCAGACTGTCAGAGTTCAAATATGGGGTCAAGCACTTATAGATATTTAAATTAGAATACGATGGCTCACTTTGCTAATTTACAAGAGGAAACATTCCCCATTATATTAGCTTTTGGTATAAATTAAGAGTATATATAAAGATAAACACACATGCATGTAAATTAAAGAAATTTACAAAAATTAAAACTACAACAATAATGCATTTATTGTTCAAAATTAATTATGTGGCAAGCAATAAATAAATACCATCAACATTATCACTATCATCATTGTCATTTTTCCTGTTGCAAAAAGAGAACAAAGGTATTGCATAGATAGCAGGCAGTGTTTCTCAGTCAATAAATTCTCAGTAAACATTACCTTCTTCATAGTAAGAACTCAAACATGAGATTCACTCTTTAAATGTTAAATATTCTGTACAGTATTAGTAAATATTTCATAGTATTGTACTGCTTATTTTCAGATAGTATTAGTCTGCATAGTTTAAACTTTACACTCATTAACTAGCCTCTTTATTAAAATTATACTGTAGTTGCTGAATTTTGTCTTTGGTGAATAACTCTCTTATGTGTACTTATTTTTCTTTCTTTCTCATTCATTCTATGGTTCTCAGTTCATAATTTCAAGGTTATGTTAAAAGAAATAATCTTTCTTCTCATTGCCAGCCCAAACTGGTGAAGCCCTTTTTAAAATCTTAACCCCAGGTTATCTAACATCCACATGCAATTATAACTTTTATTTCAGAATTTAATAATCTTAACCTCTGCTCTTATTGTTATGTTTCCAAAGTAAATATATGTGTATATATGTGTATATATAATTTCTATACATTACTCTGCTTATAAGTACTCATGAAAAAATGAGGGAAGAGATTCTGAGTAGAATATTAACTTAGTTAGACTTTTATCATATTATAGGCAAAATCTACTTATGCTTACTATTATTAGATTCTTCTGCCAGCACTAGGTGGCCATTTCCTAACAAGAGCCTGGTAATACCCATTAGTAGATGTTCACATAAATTGATTGATTCACTAAGGTGCCAAATACACATTATTCATAATGCAATTTGATTATTATTGGTCACAGGAAAGTTCATTTGTTTGTAGGCAAGTTTCTTGATGATACACTGAAATAGTATTACCTGCTTTTATTTCTGATGTTATTTAAGATTTATAGAGAAAGGTTTATCAAAAGGATTATTCTAGACTTTTTACACATTAACTATTCAGAATATTCATTAGTATTTAAACGATTTAATTGGTTACCATTCCTTTAATTTTAACAAAATTTTAGATGTTCAAAAAAAGCTTTCAGTTGAATGTCTTAGGAATGCAAGAAAGCATTGGAAAACGTTAAATTTTTATAAAGGGTAGTTATTTTGTGAAAACATTTTGAAAGAACATAATTGTGCAATCAATGCATTCTTTACATTTAAACTGGCAGGTAGCAATTCCATTTCCAAATTTGGGATCTTAGAAAAATACATGGTGATAACAATAATGTTCAAAATACTTCTTCATCTACCCAAGTAGCTAAAAATGGACTATTATATAAATTGTTGTGTAATAAAAAAATTGCATAATGCTTTTAAAAATGGGGGATAAAAATCATAAAAAGCATTTAATTAATAATAAATTTAAATCACTGAATTACATTGAATAAGATAGATAGAAGAATATTTATATTTAGACCTGGAAAATTTTATTTTTACAAAAGTTTAATAGAGAAAGACTGAATATTGAGAATAAACTTATTGCAACATACTATTTATTACAAATATTATGTATTGTATTTCCCAAAAATTGATCATTATATTTCTAGAAATGCAGCTTCTTTTCTTTTTTAGTCATAAATTAACTCATCTGCCTTACTATTTAAATAATGATTTCCTTACTTAATTCACATTCTTATTTAAATGAAATGGTTTGATAATGTTTATGTTATCATTTTAGTATAATAAAAATATAGATAAAATGAAAATAAACAGGTAGCATTTAGTTTATATTTGAATGCTACCAAAATTATAAGTGATGGGCATTAAACTATATACTTAAAAATAATTTTCTTAAAAGTTCAAGAAGTTTACAATTAAGGACAGAAAAGTCAGTGGAAATAATGCTCATTTCTTAAAGCAGGTATCTTGGAAAATATTTAAAAATTATTCTGATAACTCAAAATTTTTAAAAGAGAATGCTGACCTTATTTTGAAAAACATATTTGTGGTGAATGACAAAATTCGTTAATCTACAAAACCAACCATAATAATATTTGACTCTAAGTAACTGATGTATATTTAGAAGTGCTAAAGGTAGTATCACAACCCAATTAAAGACTGAATCATGTAAAAAAAAATAGAAGAAGCTTAATAGAAAACCAAAAACTTTAAGAATTAAAAATGCAATTAACAGAATGTCTACAGAGGTTGGAAAACTGTTCAAAATTCAGTGGCCATTTAGAACTCTATGACAACTTTAACCAATCTATTATGTATACTTAATAGTGTCTCATATATATTTGTGGATATCATTGTAGAATTATGTACTATGATTATAACACAGAATGTAATACAATACTCCAATAATTAATCAATATAAAGTTAGAATCTTATTCTGTAAAAAAATTATTTTATATTCTAGTACATGATTTTACAAATAAATAAATTAACGTGGTTCTGATCTATAAATATCTAAGTTAAGTAGGAGGATGTTTATACTAATTTTCATATTTCCGTTACAATGCCTAAATTTTAACGGAAATAATAAATTCGGTTTCAATGTACCTTTATGTAATTTATGCATATCTAAAAAGTATCAATTTTAAGAGTATACTATAATAATACCTGTGTAACTTTAGTATAAAGTAAATTAATATTACCAATGCATAACAGTTTCACTATTCATTCTTGGATATAAAACTATTTTATAGCAGAATTACAAAGTTTAAGTACAGCATTTGTTAAGTAGCTATGTATACTTCTTTGTACTTTTATTTTATCCTAAAAGGTAAGACAAAGTATGGCAGGTAAAATTACTGTATACATCTACCTATCCATATATTAAAATAATCCCATAACAAATTAATTCAACCTTATTAAAATTAATTATATTCCTTTGAGTTATTTCTAAATGTTTATCATCTCTAGGATCCCCTGACCCTTCATTACTGATTCTTTATAGATAATTTTGCTAGTCATGTCTGTAGCAATGCTTATTCCCAGTTTTTTTTGTTTAAATACAAATTTTTATGGCTTAATATGGTTAACGTGTAATCTCATCCATATAGTCTAGAATATTACTGAGCAGATTAGTAATCTAACGATTTTGTTCCATTATAAACACTGATAGTGTGTCCAGACACTCCAGCTTCTATCTTATATCATGCCAGGTATAATCTTTGGTATTCAATACAGTCATCACCATATGTGGATATTAAGGATTGAAATGGGGTTATGTCTGTACTGAGATATACTTCGAGTGTGAGCTAAATAATGGGTTATGAAGATAGCATAAAATATATATTATTATTAATGGTTTATATGAACCCTGAGTTTTGAAATAACATTTTTACATTTTGGAATGAATATATCAAATTAATTTCACTTCTTTAAATTAACTGTTAAAATATATAAATTTAAATAATTACTCCACTCCTCAGTCCATTGAATGGGACCTAATGCTATGTTAGCAAATATTATAAATTTAAAGAACTGAAATGCAGTTTTAAAAAGAGATCTCAGTTATATAGAAATTTGATGCACATGTTCTCTGAGTGCAGGAATAAAAAATCAAACAAACAAGCTATAAATGAAAAACAGTCAACCAACCAACCATAACTGATGCCAATTTACTGATAAGTGTGCAGAAAAAAAATTAAAAAATGTAATTTCTTTCTTTTTTCTTTAATGAATAAACAGAATGCTGTGCCCAAGAGAGATAAAACAACATCTATTTCTATAATTTTTAATATGGAATCTAGCACAAAATACACATAAGCTTAATTTCTGAAATAATTGTCTTAGCATTACATATTTAATAATTTTTTATCCCAGTCTCTTATAAGTGTCATTTTTAACCACATTATTTCAGAAGCTCACTGTAATTTTTATTTGTTGTATTTGTGAATACTTGAACAACTAAAATTTATTTTAATTTCAACATTGTGCTTAATCAATATTGACAAATATTTTATTGAACAAGTGCACCTTCATTTTCTATTTGCTGTTCATTTTTTATTTGTTTAATTTTTCTAGTTCTTGGTGAAATGCTAAATGACTTTTTAATTATCCTAGACTCTCATTGCCTGTTCTCTCCCACCTGTTCATTTAGAAAAAAACACATTTTTATTATTATATGAACAAAATTTTACTTTATAATGGAAAACTTTACATCAGTTGTTGACTGTATTCAGAACATGGCATGAATCGTAAACTTCATAAATACTCTCCTTACTTAGGTCCAACTTAAGTCTTATCATTATGTGAGATAAGAAAGATAGATCAGTGGGTTAAAGCATATATTTGGCTTTACAGAGCTTCCCAGTTTGGATCCCTGGTACTAACAGTAGGAACCAAATGATTTCCAGAGTGATTTCAACACATATCCTGTTAAGACAAGTCTATCTTTATTAACCAATAGAGTATGAATGATCCTAGTTCCTAGAGTATGAATGATCCTGAGTTCCTAGAAAGAACCCAGAACAGGTATAGAAAATAATATTTCCCTGGGGATGACTGAGCACTCAAAAAAATAAAATATATAAAATGAGAGTCTCAAATAGGGATCAGGAATCCACTGAAAGTAGAACTGACTTCTACACAAGACCACTTGGTAACTTGAATTTAAAACTACATATATTATCCTTGACAAACAGGCAGCCCCCAAACAGGAACTAGGGAGTTCAGAAAAAGGCACAAAGTCTTCTCACAAAGATCAACAAACTCTAGGAGATCTCAAATTCAAAGAAATCTGTTTTTCCCTTATGATACCATTTGTGGTATCATGAGGCATTCTTCCCTTTGCCATACATTCACCCAATCCCCACCAGTTACATTTTAACAAGAATTTTCAAAGAAAAAGTATCCAATCCCATTTCAAAAGTAGAGAAAAGAAATGAACAGACACTTCAAAGAAGAAATATAAATAGCCAAAGGCACATAAAAATTGCTCTACATCTCTAAACATCAGGGAAATGCAAATCAAAACAACAGTGAGCTACCATCTCATGCCACAGAGACTGGTACACATGAAAAAGAATAAGAAGTACCAGTGCTGGCACAGATGCAGGGGGGAAAAAGAGACTATCATTCATAGCTGGTGGACATGCTGACTGGTACAACCTTTATGGAATACAATACAGTCACTTCTTAAAAAACTAGAATTAGAGCTTTCATATTATCCAGACCAGTAGTACTACTCCTGGGGATAAACCTTAGGGGCCCCAAAATACCACAGAAAAACCATTCTCCACTTGTATGGTCATTGCAACACTATTTACAATAGCTAGAATCTGGAAACAACGCAAGTTCCCAAAAACAGATGACTGGAAGCTGGAGTGATAGCATAGCAGGTAGGGCATTTGCCTTGCACGTGGCCAATGTAGGTTTGATTCCCAGCATCCCATATGGTCTCCTGAGCACCGCCAGGAGTAATTCCTGAGTGCAAAGCCAGGAGTATCCCCAGTGCATTGCTGAGTATGACCCAAAAAGCCAAAAAAAAAAAAAAAAGAAGAAGAACAGATGACTGGGTAAGGAAGCTATGGTACTTATGGTACATGGACACGATGGGACACTATGGAGCTGCTAGGAAAAATAAAGTCATAAAATTTGGCTATATGTGAAAAAGATATGTTGAGTATTATGCTGATTGAAATGAGTCAAAGGGGGGGGGGTGTTGGGTCAGGGACAGTTAGGCTAGAGAAGGGACCACTGTGACTATGATAGTTGGAAATGATCACTCTTAAAAAGAATGAGTGCTGAAAGGAAGTAAAGTGATATACAGGATGACCTTTTGATACCTGTATTGCAAACTATAGTACCTAAAAGAGGAGAGAGACAGAGACAGAGACAGAGACAGTAGGAGGGAGAGAGAGAGAGAGAGAGAGAGAGAGAGAGAGAGGTTGACAGGTGAAGGAAAGTGGGGACATTGGTGGTAGGGAATGTATACTGAAGGGACCAGTGTTGGGACATTGTATGACTGAAATCCAATCATGAACAACTTTCTAATTGTGTATCTAATGTGATTCAATAAAAAAGGAAAAAACAAACAAAAAATCTTATTAATGCCTATAGAACGTATGGAAGCGAAAGAAACCCCAATGTTTTCAAAGACATTTTAACTAAAATAGATAATATTGTCATATGTTAAATGGTGTTATAAAAAAAGTATATAAATGTCTCAATCTTTTTTTGAACAAAAAGAAATTTTTATTGTGAGGACTATTTAGCATATCATTTATGTAAAGTAAGATGTAAAATGAATTATGCAGAACCCTATTGAGGAAATATGTATGTCTATTTACACACATGTATGTATATCTAATTGTATATTCATATATATGCACATAATTTATTTTAAATATTCAAAAGCAATAACTACTTATTAATGATCACATACATTTAGAAGGGAATAATACACAGAATTTTTTTGCAGTTAAATAGTGTCATTTAAAGAAATTTTTTTAGAATGATATGAGGAGAGAGGAAGAAAAAGAGATATGTGTTCAAGAGAGAACATAAGCTTCTCCAGAAGGAACAAAAGCTGAGATAGCACATCAAAGATTGAGATGCAGGCATACCTCCAAGATAGAGGATGCCCATAAAATAAAAGAAAGGAATTACACAGGTCAGGAGGAGATGCAGGCAAATCTCCAAGGTGGAAAATGTGCCAGAGAATGAGACAGACAGAGCTGAGAATACGCATCTCAGGTTAGGATGTAGGCAAATCGCCAAGCAAGAGAAAGCTCCAAGCAGAATTCCTATCCACTGTAAGGGGTGTGCAGATTTGCATAATTCTTTTTTCAAACAAGGTGAGGTTTCCCAGTAAAACTAAACATGTTATTATTTATGTTACCTTAAGATATCCTAAAATTACCACCTAGTTTCTTACACTTATACACCAATTACACATTTATTTATGTACATGCATTTTAGTAGCACTTTTTTCAGAATGAGAAAAATTAATTCTTTGTGGTATATTTTGTTAAAGGGCACACTCAGTGAAATCTTGCCTCAATCTCCAATTAAAATTTGGAAGAAGAAGAAGTGATTCATTGATTTCACAGTTTCACCTCTACTTAAAATTATGAAGCGGGATTAGTTAAGATGGAATCATATCCCTAATAAACTGCCATAAGGTAGGCTACAGTGGAACTTTTTATAGGATTTTAAAGTGACACAGGAGTCACTGATTCTGGAGGACACCTTGGTAAAGGAAATGAGAGGCAGAAAACAGGATTTGGCAGCATGCTCTTTGCTAACTGTCTGTCTGACTAAACATCAAGCTCTGGTCCACCTCAAACACTTGGCTACGAACTCAAAGTTTCTAGCCCCAAGAGGCAACAAATTTTTATTGACTATAACACCGGATCTCTTTGTATTTTCCTTATCCTGACCCCAACAGTTGGATATGACTAGCTTCCTGAAAACAACAATAGATTCCTTACACCAGGAAGAGATATCCTACATAGTACTTTTTGTCCCTCCCTCCCTTCCTCCCTTCCTCCTTCCCTTCTTCTCTCTTTCCCTCCCTCCCTTCTTCCCTCCCTTCTTCCCTTCCTCCTTCCCTTCTTCTCTCCTTCCCTCCCTCTCTTCTTCCCTCCATTCCTCCCGTCTTCCCTCCCTTTATCACTCTACAGTGCTCCAGGTTTGCTTACTCCTGGCTCTGAACTCAGGGCTCACTCCTGGAGGGGCTCAAGAACCATACAGATACCAAGGATTGAAGCTTAAGCTGGATGGGAATGGGCTTCAATCACCATGCCCACTGTACTATCACCCCAGCTCCTGAACTTGTCTTTCCTATCTCACCTCACAAGTTTGAAAGTCATATAATGAATTCATATTCCATAATATTAAATTTTTTCCTTCATGAGCTGAAACTTACTGATCAAATGTATATATGTATGGTATTATATAAAATATACCTAATAATTTAGATAATTACATACTTTGGTTTTACACCTGACAAAGGAGAAGTATGGGGACCTTTGGAGAGGGAATGAATGATTTTCTGTACCACATTAGTACTCTGTCTTAGGCTAGAGAGTGGGGATTTTTCACCATGTTTAAATTACTATAAAGAGCCAGGAACTCTTTATATGGTCTTTTAAATATGTCTTATATTTAATCTATTGACAAGTGGATTCCCTTTGCTTACTATCTGATAAGATTTTCTTAAAGATATTCATGTGTAAAAGAAGCAAGCAAAAGAAACATGGTCTTCTTTGTTTAGGATTAAATTCAGTTACTTAGATATTATATCCTCACATGTTCTTCCCTCCTCCGGCCCTTGATGACATCTAGAAAAGGATAAAGAGTGACTCCATAATAGAACGTGTGCTGCTTGCTTATGCAAACTTGATACTTGAATTTCTGGTTTTGTTTTTCCCTCCTAATTGCATTAAATTTGTCTATGGTTTGGTGCTAGGGGTTTAGCAAGGGAAAAGGATTTTGAATTTGGTGAATTTATTTGTTCTTCATAGTCTTTTATTTATTTATTTATTTATTTATTAAATCAACTGTAAGATAAACAGTTACTTTCTCCCACTCTGTCTCTCTCTTTGATTGTCTGTCCCTCCCCGCCTTTTTAAAATTTTTTTTTTATTAGTGAGACATTTGAGGTACAGTTGTAGACTTACAAATTTTTGTGCTTGGGTATACACAATGATCATACGCCCACCCCTCCACCAGTGTCCACTTCCCACCACCATGGATCCCAGCATCCCTCCCACCATCCATCCCCCCCCCATCCCACCCTGCCTCTGTGGCAGGGCATTCCCTTTTGTTCTCTCTTATAGGGTGTTGTGATTTGCAAAAGAAGCAATGGGTGACAATAATGTTTGGTCTATAGTCTACTTTCAGCATGCTTCTCCCATCGTGGGAGGATCCTCCCAACACCTTTATTTGGTGTTGCCTTATCTATCTGAGCTCCCTATTCCCCTAGCATGTGTAGTTGGCCTCCAAACCATGGAGTAAAATTCCTGGTACTAATCTCGGCTATTCTTGAGTGTTAGTCTCCTATTTTGTTACTTTATGTTCCCCAGATGAATGCAATCTTTCTATGTCTATCCCTTTCTTTCTGAGTCATTTCACTTAACATGATACTTTCCATGTAGTACCACTTGTATGTAAATTTCATGATTTTGTCTTTTCTAACAGCTACGTAGTACTCCATTGTGTAGATGTACCAAAGTTTCTTTAACCAGTCGGCTGTTCTCGGGCACTCAGATTTTTTCCAGATTCTGGCTATTGTAAAGAGTGCTGCAATGAACAAACAATTGCAGATGTCACTTCGACTATACTTTTTTGCCTCTCTGGGATAAATTCCCAGGAGTGGGATTGCTGGATCAAATGGGAGCTCAATTTTAATTTTTTGAGAATCGTCTATACTGTTTTCCAAAAGGGCTGAACCAGTCAGCATTCCCACCAACAGTGAAGGAGGGTCCCTTTCTCGCCACATCCACGCCAGCACTGGTTGCTTTTGTTCTTGTGGATATGGGCCAGTCTCTGTGGTGTGAAATGATACCTCATTGTAGTTTTGATCTGCATCTCCCTGATGATTAATGATGTGGAGCATTTTCTCATGTGCCTTTTAGCCATCGGGATTTCTTCTTTGTGAAAGTTTCTATTCATTTCATCTTCCCATTTCATTTCATCTTCCCATTTTTTGATAGGGTTGGATATTTTCTTTTTGTGGAGTTCAACCAGTACTTTATATATCCTTGATATCAACCTTTTGTCGGATGTGTATTTGGTGAATATCCTTTCCCATTCTGTAGACTGTCTTTGTATTTTGGTCACTGTTTCTTTGGAGGTGCAGAAGCTTCTTAGTTTAAGATAGTCCCATTTGTTTCTCTCTGTTTTCACTTGCTTGGCCAGTGGCGTGACATCTTTGAAGATACCATTAGCTTCGATGTCATGGAGGGTTTTGCCAACTTTTTATTCAATATACCTTAAGGATTCCGGTCTGATGTTGAGGTCTTTAATCCACTTTGATCTTACTTTTTTACATGGAGTTAGGCAAAGATCTGAGCCCACTTTTTTGCATGTAGCCATCCAGTTTTGCCAGCACAATTTGTTAAAGAGGCTTTCCCTGCTCCACTTCACTTTTCTTGCCCCCTTAACGAAAATTAGATGCTCGTATGCTTGGGCGGAGATGTCAGTATATTCAACCCTATTCCACTGGTCTACAGCACTGCCTTTGTTCCAGTACCATGCTGTTTTAATAATTACTGCTTTGTAGTAGAGCCTGAAGTTAGGCAGGTTGATTCCTCCCATTTTCTTTTCCCCAAGAATTGCTTTACCTATTCGTGGGTGCTTATTGTTCCATATAAATTTCAGGAGTGTTTGCTCCATTTCTTGGAAGAATGTCATGGGTATCCTAATGGGGATCGCGTTGAATTTATACAGTGCTTTGGGAAGTATTGCCATTTTGACAATATTAATTCTCTCAATCCATGAACAGGGGAAATTGTTCCATTTCCTAGAATCTTCTTTTATTTCCTGAAGTAGCGTTTTGTAGTTTTCTTTGTACAGATCCTTTACTTCCTTAGTTAAGCTGATTCCTAGGTACTTGATTTTCTGGGGCACAATTGTAAACGGGATTGTTTTCTTCATGTCACTTTCTTCTCTTTCACTATTTGCATATAGGAAAGCCATATGCAAATTGGGTATTGATTTTATAGCCTGCAACATTACTATACAAGCCTATCATTTCTAGGAGTTTCTTGGTAGAGGTTTTAGGGTTCTCTAAGTATAGTATCATATCGTCTATGAATAATGAGAGCTTGATTTCTTCCTTTCCTACCTGGATGCCCTTAATATCTTTTTCTTGCCTAATCGCTATTGCAAGTACTTCCAGTATTATATTGAACAGCAGTGGAGAGAGTGGACATCCTTGTCTCGTCCCTGATCTTAGGGGGAAGGCTCTCAGTTTTTCCCCATTGAGGATGATGCTTGCTGTAGGCTTGTTGTAGATGGCTTTAACTATATTGAGAAAAGTCCCCTCTTTTCCCATTTTGGCTAGGGTTTTCATCATGAACGGGTGTTGGATCATGTCAAATGCTTTCTCTGCCTCTATTGATATGATCATATGACTTTTATCTTTTCTTTTGTTGATATAATGGATTATGTTGATTGATTTCCGAGTGTTAAACCAGCTTTGCATCCCAGGGATGAAGCCTACTTGGTCATGGTGAATGAACTTTTTGATGAGTACTTGAATTCTATTTGCTAGTATTTTGTTGAGAATCTTCGCATCCGTGTTCATCAGGGATATTGGCCTGTAGTTTTCTTTTCTCGTGGTGTCTTTGTTTCCTTTTGGTATTAGAGAGATATGGGCTTCATAGAAACTGTTTGGGAGAGTTTCCGTTTTTTCAATTTCCTGAAAAAGCTTGAGAAGGACTGGCAATAGGTCCTCTTTAAACGTTCGGAAAAATTCGCTAGTGAATCTATCTGGACCTGGGCTTTTATTTTTGGGAAGACTTTTGATTACAGTTTCAATTTCGTTGATGTTAATAGGTCTATTCAGATACTCTATATCCTCTTGATTCAGCTTTGGGAGAGTATAGGAGTCCAGGAATTTATCCATTTCTTCTTGGTTCTCTTGTTTCATGGCATACAGACTTTCAAAGTAGTCTCTGATGCTCTTTTGGATTTCTTTGGTTTCGGTTGTGATATCCCCCTTCTCATTTCTGATTCTGTTTATTAGGGTTCTCTCTCTCTCTGCTTCTTTGTGAGTGTTGCTAGTGGCTTATCTATCTTGTTTATTTTCTCGAAGAACCAGCTCTTGGTTTCATTGATCGTTCGGATTGTTTCTTTGGTTTCCATGTCATTGATTTCTGCTCTAAGTTTTATGATCTCTTTCCTTCTGCCTGATTTAGACTATTTCTGTTGATTCTTTTCTAATATCTTGAGCTGTGAGGTCAAGTTGTTTCTGTGAATTGTTTCTACAGACCTAAGATATGCTTGCAGAGCTATAAATTTTCCTGTTAATATGGCTTTTGCTGCATCCCATAGGTTCTGGTAGTTTGTGTCTTCATTCTCATTAGTTTTCAGGTATTTTTTGATTTCGTCCTTGTCTTTGTTCCTGACCCACTTGTTGTTCAGCATTGAGTTGTTTAATTTCCAGGTGTTTGATTTGGTTCTCCGTGTCTGTGTGTGATTCACTTCTATCCTCAGTGCATCATGGTCTGAAAAGATGGTTGATACTATTTCTATCTTCCTGATTCTGTTGAGGTATGTTTTCTGGCCTAGCACATGGTCCATTTTCCTCCCCCCATTTTGGTCATTATTGTTTGCAGAACAGGTTGTTATGTATGGCTATCAGTGATCTGGATAATTCCTCCTCAGAATACATCTTTTTTTTAAAAAAAACTACGTTGTTGCTTTATGTGTTTTTCCCACTCCTGAAGATTTACTGCCAGTGGGGCCCATACCCAAGTGCCTACCTGAGCATCTTGGATTTTGTTCATCCTCTACATCCCTTGGCTGATCATTTCCTTATAGTGTGATCCCTAAAAATTCTTCAGTACATAAAATTGACTAAAGTAGAGGAAGTAAAAAAACAAAGGTGAAAGAAAAACCAATTTTGCCATTGGCTAATCTGGTTTCTTATCAGTGAGTTGGGATATTCACCGGTGCAGCAATCAAAGAACATCCTGTCATACTTTGATATCTTCCAGTCATATTTTGATACTATCCTTTATGTCATTATAGCATTTTTCAGACAATTAAAACTTCTAAAAAGGAAACTACCTCCACTTCTCAGCTGCCGCCACACTGCAGGCCACTTTCTGAACTGCGCAGCCGCAAACTATCATAAGACACTTATGCCCATCTTCCAGGAATACCACACCATATTTGATGGGGTTCAAATATGGTTTGAACCATGGGAACACCTGCAAGGGCGATTAGAGGCTGCCCTAAAAGCCTCTATTCTGCACAGCAGAGCCTAGCAAGTTATCCATGGTATATTCGATATGCCAAAAACAGTAGATACAATGGGTTTCATTCCACTAATCCTGAAAGAGCCACCAATATGGCAGGGTTAAGAAGGATGAAGATGGGAAGGCTGATAAAATTTCAGGGCTGAACTCGGTTGTCAAAACGAAGAAGGACAAAAATGACTGTCTATACTTTCAATGCACATATGCTGGAATCGGATGCATCCATCAATCTGATGGTGCAAGAGTGGAAGATCAAATTAGAAATCATTGTTATGATCAAGACAAGAAGGCATCGATCACATCACACCATTTTTGACACTGGAGAAGAACTGTACCTCAGGTCATGTGACAAAAGAGGCATCAGTGTTGTTGGTGTCCTTGTCAACACAAACTTGGCCATGAGCATTGATTCATTCAAATGCCTAACAACCTGAATCAGATGATTACACTTGAATAGATGTGGCTCACTGCCTGCAGTTTCTATCTTTGTTGTCTACACACCAACATTGAATTACGATGAAGAAGAATTTGAGAAGTACTATATGGAGCTGAAGAAGTTCTATAAAGAAGACCACACCTTCTACAAGATCATTGTTGGTGATTTTAATGTCAAGATAAGAAAAGGAAGATCAGCCAAAGAACTTTACATTGGGACCCATGACATACAATGGAATAAACAGGGTGAGAGACTGTGTGAGTTTCATGTCGACCAAGACCATTCATGGTAACTCACAGTTCCAGAAGGCCGAACCTAAACGCTGGACATGGGAGTCTCCCAGTGGACAGGTCCACAATGAAATTAACCATATTATATTCGTCAATGATTTTGCCTGATCGATGTCACTGTTGTCCCAAAATTCCAAACAGGATCGGACTGCCGTCTACTTCATGCAAAATTCCACTTCAGGGAGTGGGGAGAAAGGGCTGCAAAGTTTAAGAAGAGAACTCCCAGAACAACCACCATCTGTGAACTCTTTGGCACATTGTAACAACATGGGAAGATGCTGTCATTTACAACATTGACAAAGAATACAATAGACTGGTTCAGCACCTCCATGATTGTGCGAGAAATGCCGAGAGAGAGAAAGCCATAAAAAGACACTTGTCTTTGAAAACTCTCAAGCTCATTGGCCATCATGGCTTGGCTTCAGCCTCAGGCAACCACAAACATCCAAGCTCACAAAGCAGTGCAGAGAAGCAATAAAGGAAGGCCTCAAAGAGAGAAGAGCAGCAGTGATGGCAGATGCGACAGAAGCCAAGAAAAGCATTCACAATGCCTGCCTGTCCTTCGCCAACTACAAGGCCAAGATTTCTGCCCTCTGATGTCCTAATGGATCTATCACATGTTCCAGAAGGACAATGGAGAAGATTATCCATGACTTCTACTTGGATCTCTTCAATAGCCATGTCCACCTGCCCACATACCAAATTCAGCAGTATGGATATGTCATTCCCAATATTCTCCCTTCTGAAATTCAACAAGTCGTTTTGTCAGTAAAGAAGCGAACAGCACCCAGCCCAGAGAAGGTCAGACCTGATCACCTGAAAAACCTGCTGTTCATTCATAAACTGGCTCAGCTCTTCACACACTACCTGTCTGAAAGCAAGGTTCCATCACAATGGAAAACCAGCAGGACTGTTCTAGTGTACAAGAAGGGAGACATCCACAACATTGGCAACTATCACCCCATCTGCCTGTTGTCTTTCTTCTACAAGCTGTTTGCTAGAGTGATCCTCAATAGGATTGGAAGAATATTAGATGAAGGACAACCGTGCAAGCAACTCAGGTTCCAAAAAGGATTCAGCATGACTGACCATATCCACATGGTGATCAAGCTCATTGAGGTTTCTCGGGAGTTCAAGATGGTGCTCTGTCTAATGTTCATCCAATAAAGAAGGCCTTTGATTCTGTTGAGACTGAAGCAGTCACCGAAGCCCTAGCCAAACAGGGCATCTAATCGCAATACATCAGAATCCTCTGTGAACTGTATTACGGATTCACTAACAGGATCTCACCATTCTACAAGGAAGTGATTGTTGACATCAAGAGAGGGGTTTGGCAGGGTGATACCATTTCACTGAAATTCTTCACTACCACCCTTGAGAACATCATGTGATGACTGAAAGGAAGAATGGGAAGGAATGGGAGTGAAGATAGAAGGTTAGCACCTACACCACCTCCGCTTGCTGATGACATCGTTCTAATAACAGCAAACATTAGCCAAGCAGCACAAATGCTGGCCAACTTTAACCATGAGTATGGAAAGGTTGGACTGCAGCTGAATCTTACCAAGATAATGTTTATGAGAAACAAAGTCGTTTCTGATGCTCCATTCACTCTCAACTGAACATACATCTCCGAATGCAGCTGTTATGTGTACCTAGGTTAAGAACTCAACATGCCAAATGACCTGGCAGCTGAGTTGTGCAGGAGAAAGAGAGCAGCTTGGAATGCCTTCACAAGCATCGAAGAAATAGCTAAGAGGATAAAGAACCTTCAAGTATGGGCACATCTCTTTGACACCACATTTCTTCCTGCATTAATATATACCTCAGAGACCTGGACCCTATGAAAACAGGATGAGAACGCTATTCAGGTCTCCCAGAGAAGAATCAAAAGAGTTATGCTTGGAGTATCATACTTCACTCAAGTGAGAGAAAGAATCCAGAGTTCCCACCTCCATCGACAGTTGAGAATCAGGGACTCTGTCTCGTTTGCCAAGGCATTGAAAAACATGTGGGCTGGACACTTACTGAGATTTTGAGAGGTCCGACCAGATTCCACGGGATGTCAAAAGATCTCGTGTCCTCCCACCTACGAGATGGTCAGACTTCTTCGTCAAGACCCTGACAAAGATCGGTTTGAGGCTCTTTGTGTTCCTGGAGCAAGCAGACACCATTGGACTTCACTTCGCATGTGACAGGGGCAAATGGAGACATTACTGGCACCTGCTTGAGCATATCGAGGAGTAATGGGATGTCAAGAGATCAAGTGATTAAGAAGGAAACAGCAACTCAATTTGTGATAATACAACTCCTATTTAAAGCATATTAGAAATAAAAATCACGAAACAAATCTCAAGAAACAGAATTATAAAATATTGTGGGTGCCAGAAAAGGAAAATTATACACTTTTCTTCATTGAAAAATATCCTCTCTAGTGGGGGTAATTAACATGATAGCTTTTGTCTGGGAAGAACTTAGGGAGAAAAACAAAGTATCTGGAAAGGACATGCTCTAGGCCCCTTGTTCCCTGTCTATAAATTTCTAGAAGAAACAAGAAAAAACAGCCCAGTTGAGCTCTCCTATCTATAGGTTCAATTTTAGGGGAAGACATTCAACTAATTCTGCTTCTTACCCTACCAATCTCAGTTATTTTTGAAGTAATAAAAATAATGCATTATCTAAGTTGCTTAAGAATCATTCTCATTTTGTTAACTAGCCATATTAAAAACCAAATGAATTTACTGGTTAAATATGCATATATATATATATGTGTATATATATACCATTTCTCTGCTTGCAATTTAATATCTAACCAAGGCTAAAATGTCTGAGAGCTGGCGCCAGTTCTCAAGAGAAATTAGATGTCGACTTTCCAAGTTTAAATATCTTAGTTTGTGTCTGAGTAACTCTTAAACAAACTTTTTTGGGGAGCCAGAGGAGATCGTACAGTAAATAAGGCACTTATTGTGCTGTGATAGATCTGGATTTCAGTGCTCAGACTGAACTAAATCCTGAGTACTGGAGTAAGCCCTATCACAAGTGGCCCAACAAAACCCCTCTACCCATCCCCAAATGAAGAAATTTCTCCTTTTCCCAAATTTTGAATTTACTTCATAGATGTTTGCTATTTGGATCAATACATATGTAGTATATTTCTTGTACTTTCGGTAAAAATAAAGCAAAACAAAACAAGCAACACCTTTCAGTTTCAATTCCCATGGGCAGGGCAGAGATACAGCACAAGAAGTAGAGTGTTTGCCTTGCACACAACTGATCCAGGGTTCGATCCCTAGTATTCCATATGGTTCCCTGAGTACCGCTGGGAGTTAATTACTAAGTGTAGACCAAGGAATAACCCCACCAAATATGACCCAAAAATCAATTCCCATGGCAATTTGCCAGGACTGTGCAAAGTAAATTCTGCTGGTACTTTTGTACAAAAGTTTATTTTACAAATAAAATTTGTACTCTATTTCACAAGAGTAAAACATATGCATATGGCTGGTAAAGTTTCTTTCATTTGTTAAGTATATTTACCTCCGTTCTTATTACAAGACATAAAATGCCAACAGTAACATCAAGTAGAAAACAGAATTGTTCTTTCTATTGCTTTTGTTAACAATTTCAAACACAATGACTGCATTCTATTCATATTGTTTCAAATTTTAAGTACTCTGAATCAAATGATATGTAAGAGAGATGAGCAATGAATGTTCAGAGACTTTTTTTTGAAGTTATTGCTATTACAGTATCTGACTTGGATTGTCATATTGATTATCACTGAACAATGAAACATACCCACAAGCAATCATATGTATTTTAGCTGATGATTCACTTTACAAACCTCAGTTCTGTTTCATCAAGTTATTCACTTTAGGACTTTGATTTGACTTTCTCAATGTTCTCTTCTCTTTCAATGACATTCCAGGATATTAAGCTTTCACTTCATATCCCTTTATTAGTAAGGTGCTATTTAAGTGGGGGTTTATAATAAATGTTACATTGTATCTTTTCATTTACTATAAACCCATCAAAATATATTGCAGTAAAAATCACATAGCATTATACAATACTACCCAGAGTATAACAAGGCTGCAAACATATTCTCTAGATGTTTAGAACCATTAGCTACTTAGTTTTATCTTTAACAACACTATGAATTATTTAAATATTTTCAGCACATGAAATTTTACATCTCAATTGTTATATAATATATAAAAATAATTATTGTAAAAACTCTACATATTTTAATTGGGGGCGATAAACAGCTATGATCTCAGGAATCACATCTGGTGGGATTCAGGAGAATAAATGGGGTGCCAGGGACTAAACCGAGGTTGACCGTGAGCAAGGTAAATGATGATGCTGGAGCGATAGCACAGCGGGTAGGGCGTTCGCCTTACAAGAGGCCAACATGGCCGACCCGAGTTCGATTCCTCCGCCCCTCTCGGAGAGCCCGGCAAGCTACCCAGAATATTGGATATGCCAGACACAGTAACAACAAAGTCTCCAATGGAGACGTTACTGGGCCCGCTCGAGCAATTGTTTCTTCATTACCCCAAAAATGTAACTTTTAGAACATCAGAAAGGTTTGGGACAAAAGCTCAAACGTTTAGTGAGCAAATTTTACATGCAGGAACCCCAAGTTTTATCAAAGAACTACGTGACTCTCTGAAAAGTGCTAGAGTATAAAAAATCTTCAAGGGCAGCCAGGAGGCCCCCGAGAGCTCTAGCGCTAGCTGCCCTCATTCAGGGTGGGCCCAGGCTGCTCCACAGCCAGGGCGCCCGGAGTCATGGGGCAAACAGCAGAGGAGACGGAGACGAGGGCCAAGTTGGTTGATTGATCAGTTACAGTTTATTCCATTTTCCCCACGCGCCTGCCCCAGTACCTCTGAGCCTCCCATTCTGGTTTCACACTACCTATCATTCTCATCTTCTGTCTCTCCAGCTCCTCTCTCCACGCTCCATCTCTCAGTCTGGGCTCTCTCTCTCTTCACGTGCTTGCTCCAATATTCTACATTCTTCTCTCTCTGTCCCCTTTGCTAGTCTCTGGGATCCATCTTGCTGCCCTGGGCTCTCTCCTCTTCCCTCTCTAGTCTTCAACTCCCCTGCAGGCTGGGCTGACACTGCACCCACCCCTGCACCCACTGGTCAGCTAGCAAAACCAACATAAGAAAGCCCCTCCTGAGGGCTACCAGGTTCAAAAAGAACACCACCTAAAAGGCATTCTAAAGCCCTTCCTGACTGCCCAAGGGCAAAATACCCCTTAAGGTGTTTTTCACTTTTCCGCAGTCCAATAACTATCAACATATTAATACTAGCTATTTTTGTATGGGGGCTAGAGCAATAGCACAGTGGGTAAGGCGTTTGCCTTGAATGCAGCCAACACGGCCGACCTGAGTTCGATTCCACCAGCCCTCTTGGAGAGCCCGGCAAGCTACCAAGAGTATCTTGCCCGCACGGCAAAGCCTGGCAAACTACCCGTGATGTATTCAACATGCCAAACACAGTAACAAGTCTCACAATGTTACTGGGCCCACTCGAACAAATCGATGAGCAACAGGAGGACCGTGATTTTTGTATGAACATGTAAGAGATAACATTGAGGCTTACAGGGCAGCTTTCCTGGGAACATCTTGCCATAGACTCACACTACAGCGCTCAGGCCAGATTAATCATTCCTAACCTTAGCAGCATCCAAATCTAGTTATTACCTTTTGGATCATGACAGCATTTGTCCATGACCAAGCTTTTAACTTATAGTTAAGTAGTACGTTGCACTGGCCAGGCCCATCTCGATGCCAGGGTAGCACATAGCTTACCGCTTGCCCTGGTTCCATCCAGTCCCTAGTTGGGACCCTGCTTTTGGAGGCACTAGGAAGTAAAGGCAGCTGAGGCTTAGGTGAGAGAACAGATGCCCAGGACAGAAATATCACTGAGAGTCACTTTACAAAAGCATGTCTTCTTGTGTCCATACAAAAAGGACATTGCTCTGAATAAACTATGCAAAGGACTTAGGGAGAAGAGAAAAACAATATTTACAAGTCAAAAGAGCACAAAGAAAGAAGTTACAAATAAACACAGAGGAATGGGAGCACTGTGATGGGAGCAACCCAATAAACCTAAACTACCTGAAGCTATGCAGGAAGAACAAACAGTGTTATCCTACATTAGAGGTAATATTATTAGAACTTTTAATGAAAAGTAGCACCCCTTTTTTACTATGTGTGGTATATATTTGCATGTACATACATTATACACCGTATCTCTCCTTTGGTTTTTCCTTCATATTTTCCACAATAATAAATATAATCATCAATATTGAATGCTAAGTTCATTGAATATTACTTGATTAAAAATACAAAGTAGTTAGGGCAGTAGACTCATTTATTTATAAAATGAACTGAAATTAACACAATTTTTATTAGCTTGAAACAAACATCTTAAAGATCATTTTTTAACTGTGAATACAATAATCCATGTACTGATATTGTATACACTTTTATTTAGGGTGGGAGTATATATTTCCTGCACATTTGTAGTATATTTTTGAAAATCAGAACTCTTATTTCAGAAATATTCATGTATTAAATTATACTCTTTTTTTTTAAACTCACAGTATTTTACCTGCTCTCTTTGTTGAGTTCTTGATCTCTAAGATCAGTATGCAAGGAAAAGTTACTTTTCATTGCACATTAACAATCAAAGAATATTTTTTTTTCTTGCAGGAGGTGTGTCAGGGCAATTTGACAAACAGTACTTTGAAGGATCATGACCTTGAAGATTTCTAGCAAGCCAATTTCTGCATTTGAAAAGCCTGTCACATTGCATTTCAAAGAACAGTATATAAATACCCATGATTAAGATTGGAAATACCCTAAGCAGTGGCTTCCATTTTTTAATTATATTATAATTTGATAGTAAGACCCATACACAACCAATTAGAAGCAAAATTATCTAATGAAAGGGGCATGTTATCCTGAAGGGTATGCATTTGTGTCTCTGCTTACATATATTCTTTTATGTCCATGTTGAAAAGGTTACAAATAGGTTTTGTGTTCACCTAGTTCAAATTTATATGATGATTAAAATATTTAATAGATATATAATTCAAGTCACAAATTTTGTCATTGCACAAGGTGAAGATTGTGACAGGAAAAGATAAGATGAGACTCTTAATCTGTTAGCTTAAGATGCAAGTAATTAATTTCTTCAGTGGAAGTGACAGTGAGACAAGTGCTAGGTACAATAATAGGTTATAATTTCTCTAGAACTCACGTAGAGCAGTACTAAAAGATAAGTGATAAATATAAGATAACTAACTGCACCATTTATCCTATCCTTCTATTTTTTTATTTTCAGTAATGTGGGAAAAACATGAATCATGAGAATTCTTCCAAAATTGAATCTTCAAAAAGGTGTCTTTAGGAAAGTTAGGAGATTTGTATGGAAAACTAGCAGTAAATTTATCACTTACAATTAAGACTATATACCCATAAAAATAAATAAAGATGCCTATAAAAACATAAAGGTAGCACTGTAGTACTGTCCTTCCACTGGTCATCAATTTGCTGGTGCGGGCACCAGTAATGTCCCCAATGTGAAACTTGTTACTGTTTTTAGCATATTGAATATACCATGGGGAGCTTGCCAGGCTCTGCCATTCTGGTGGGATACTCTTGGTAGTTTTCCAGGCTCTCTCAGAGGGATGGAGGAATCAAATCCAGGTCAGCAAGGCAAATGCCCTACTCACTGTGCTATAAAAACATAAATGTATAAGTAGTATATATTCCATTTTGGTATATCGTTATTGAACTACTTTGCATTAAAGAAAGTTATCATCTAAGGGGAAAATTTAATAAAGCCATATTTAATAAAACATTTTTCACATAGAGTCATAACTTTTCACTAATAGTCAAAACTTTTATTCAGATTATTTAAACTATCTCCCAAATCTATAGAATCATAAAACATTGAATTACTAGTTCAATATTAAAGCAAAACATCATAATTACATTAGCAAATTTAACAATGATAATAAAAATAAAAAATAATAATAAAAAGGCAGAGTCTCCTACCCTGTGTCTGACTATCCTCGCCAGGGCCCAATAGCTGAAGACATCCAGGCCCCAACCAAGGCCTTACTGGGGCCACTCTCCACACACTTGGATAAGCCCCAGACATAACAGAACTGGCAGAGGAACCCAGGTGTGTGGGACCCGGGGCTGAGATCTCCAAGCCTGCACGGTTTGGGACGGGGCCTGTCAGTAGCTAGACAGTTACACCCTCCAACTGCCGTGTAACCCCAACAACGGCCAGGATCCAGAGATTATGAGAACAAGATCCCGGGAGCGCGCGGCCGCATTGGGGCCGCACGACTATTTATTTACTTTTCTCTAAGTTTTCAGGGTACCTTAAATATCCAACCCGCACGGCAGAGCCTGGCAAGCTATCCGTGGTCTATGCCAAATAGACCAAATTGATATGCCAAATTCAGTAATAAATGGATCTCATTTCCCTAACCCTGAATA
Source organism: Sorex fumeus (assembly GCF_029834395.1). Classification (NCBI taxonomy): domain Eukaryota; kingdom Metazoa; phylum Chordata; class Mammalia; order Eulipotyphla; family Soricidae; genus Sorex; species Sorex fumeus. The sequence continues at coordinate 66,884,620 of NW_026606059.1, forward strand.
TGCAGAGTTGAGAAGGATATGGAAGGAGAGGCTGATAAAACACCAAGGCAGACATAGGCTGCCAAAACACAGAAAAACAAAAATGATTGTCTGTACATTTAATGCTCATACGCTGGCATCTCCTGCATCCATTGAAGACCTTATGGTACAAGCGCGAAAGATCAAGTACGACATCATTGGTCTGACCGAAACGAGAAGACATCAATCCCATCATGCTGTTTTCGACACTAGAGAAGAACTGTTCCTTGGAACATGTGATAAAAGAGGCATCTGTGGTGTTGGTATCCTTGTCAACACAAACTTAGTCACGGGCATTGATTCATTCGAATGCCTAACAACCCGAACCGGACGATTACACTTGAATAAATGTGGCTCACTACCGGCAGTTTCTATCTTTGTTGTCTATGCACCAACATCCAGTTATGGTGAAAGAGAAACTGAGAAATTCTACATGGAGCTGGAGAAGTTCTATAAAGAAGATCACACCTTCTACAAGATCATTGTCGGTGATTTTAATGCCAAGATAGGACCAAGAAGATCAGTCGATGAACTCCACATCGGAACACATGGCCTGGAATGGAACGAACAAGGTGACAGACTGTCTGAGTTCATCATGTCAACCAAAACCTTCCATGGTAACTCACAGTTCCAAAAGGCTGAATCTAAACATTGGACATGGGAGTCTCCCGATGGACGGTTCCACAATGAAATAGACCACATCATATTCAATCGGCGGTTTTGCCTAACCGATGTTGCTGTTGTCCCAAAATTCCAAATGGGATCAGACCACCGTCTTCTTCGTGCAAAATTCTACCTCACAGAACAAGGAGAAAAGAATGCAAGGTTTAAGGAGAGGACTCCCAGAACAACCACCAACTGGGAGCTCTTTGGCTCTATTGCGGTAACATGGGAAGATGCCGTCATTGACAACATTGATGAGGAATACGATCGAATTATTCAGCACCTCCATGATTGTGCAAGGAATGCCAAGAGAGAGATAACCACAAAAAACTGTCTTTCTTCGAACACTCTTGAACTTATTCGCCAACGTGGCTTGGCACATGCCTCAGGCAACCACAAGTGAACATCCGAACTGGCAAAACAGTGCAGAGAAGCCATCAAGGATGGCCTCAAAAACAGGAGAGCAGCAGTACTGGTAGATTCAGCAGAAGCTGGGAAAAACATTCGTAATGCCCGCCTGTCCTTCACCAACTACAAAACCAAGATGACTGCCCTCCGACATCATGATGGATCTATCACATCTTCCAGAAGGGCAATGGAGAAGATTATTCATGACTTCTACTCAGATCTCTTTAATAGCCACATCCACTTGCCCACATACCACATACCACATGATGGATATGTCGTTCCCAATGTTCTCCCTTCCGAAATCCAACATGCCATCTAGTCGGTAAAGAAACAAAGAGCACCTGGCCCAGACAAGATCAGACCTGAACACCTGAAGAACTTACCATCAGTACTCATGAATACATTGGCTCGACTCTTCACACGCTACCTGTCTGAATGCAAGGTTCCATCCCAATGGAAAACCAGCAAGACTGTACTACTATACAAGAAAGGAGACATCCACGACATTGGCAACTATCGCCCAATCTGCCTATTGTCTGTCATCTACAAACTATTCACTCGAGTCATCCTGAATAGGATTAGCAGAACACTAAATGAAGGACAACCATGTGAACAAGCTGGATTCCGAAGAGGATTCAGTACCATCGACCATATCCACACAGTAACCAAGCTCATTGAGGTATCTCGGGAGTTCAAGATGCCACTCTGTCTAACGTTCATTGATTTAAAGAAGGCCTTTGATTCTGTTGAGATGGAAGCGGTCATAGAAGCCCTAGCCAGTCAGGGCGTACAAACTCAATACATCAGGTTCCTTCGTGAGCTCTATTGCGGATTCACTACCAAGATCTCACCATTCTACAAAGAAATAATCATCCATATCAAGAGAGGGGTTCGGCAGGGTGATACCATTTCACCAAAACTCTTCAGTGCCACCCTTGAGAACATCATGCGATGACTGGAATGGGAAAACATGGAAGTGAAGATAGATGGTCGGCAACTACACCACCTCCGCTTTGCTGATGACATCGTTCTAATAACACCAAACATCAACCAAGCGGCACAAATGCTGAACGACTTTGACCGTGAATGTGGAAAGGTCGGACTACAGCTGAATCTTGCGAAGACAACGTTTATGAGAAACAACCTTGTTCCTGACGCTCCATTGCTCTCAACCGAACCACCATCTCCGAATGCAACAGTTATATATACCTAGGTCGAGAAATCAACATGATGAATGACCTGGCACCTGAGTTGCGCAGGAGGAAGAGAGCGGCTTGGAATGCCTTCAAGAGCATTGAAGAAATAACTAAAAGGACAAAGAACCTCCAGCTACGAGCACATCTCTTTGATTCCACTATTCTTCCTGCATTAACATATGCCTCAGAGACCTGGACCCTACGAAAACAGGATGAGAACACTATTCGGGTCTCTCAAAGAGGAATCGAAAGAACTATGCTTGGAATATCACAATTCACTCAAATAAGAGATAGAATCCGGAGTTCTGATCTTCGTCAACGCTCAAGAATCAGGGACGCTGTCTCATTTGCCAAGACATCAAAAATCAGATGGGCTGGACACATAATGAGGTTTACAGACAACCGCTGGACTAGAGCCATTACTGATTGGATTCCACGAGACATCAAAAGATCACGTGGACGCCCACCTATAAGATGGTCAGACTTCTTCGTCAAGACCCTAAATGATCGGTTTGAGGCTCTACATGTTCCTGAAACGAACAGATACCATTGGGCTACGCTAGCACGCAACCGGGATGAATGGAGATGTTACTGGCACCCGCTTGAATAAATCGATGAATAACGGGGATTAAGTGATTAAGTGATTAAGCCTTAGAGGGACCTGAGATATTGTACGGGTATTTAGGCCTTGCACCTGGGAAACTCGTTTGATGTAGGATGACATTGCTTTGTCCTTTCTCCCTTTCTCCACAAGGAGCTTAGGTTTATCAGATTACACCCATCACAGTGCTCCTGAGACACTTCCATTCCATTGTGTTTATCTGTAAATTCTTCCCTATGCTCTCCTCCCCAACCAGTTAATCAGCTTTCCCCCTAATCAGAGTCTGTTAACTTGCAAGGTTAGATTCCTCAGAAATCTATGATTTTATATGTATGAGTGAAATATTGCCTTTATCCTCTCCTTATGTCTTTTGAATGGTTTACTTTAATGCAATATCCTTTTTGTATAGATACAGGGAGACTGTTAACATTATGCTTTGTAACTTAGGATTTAATTGGCTTTGAATATTATTCACTCCTGGGCATCTGCTTTCTCTACTTAAGCCTCAGTTGCCCCTAGTTCCTAACACCCCAAAAGCAGGGTCCGGATGAGGGACTGAACGGACCCAAGGCAAGCGGTGAGCTACCCTGGCATCAAAATGGGCCAGGCCAAAGTGCCACGATTCTTAACTATAAGAGCTTGATCATAGACAAATGCTGTCACGATCCAAAAGACACGACGAGACTAGGATCCTGTTAGGGGTAGGAAAGACTATCTGGCCTGAGCACTGTAGTCTGAGATCAAGATGGCCCTAGAAGGGCAATTCTATAAGTTTAAGATATTTCTTACTGTATCCATACAAAATGATTTATATTATATATGCTTTTATGTTTGTTGGACAAGGAGAGGAGAAACACACCAAGGGGAATCTGCTCTAGGGTGGATTGATTTGATAATGAGTATTTGTCCTAGGAGCGGATGTCCCCGAGGGAAAGAATTCTACCCCCTATTGGTTGTGACCACACCTATGTGTAATTGTCACCCCAACACCTCATGCTTTGGGATTTAACTACAGTGGGCTTAGAGGATCAGAATCAGAATCCAGACTCTAGAGAAGGAGGATGAAGGGGGATTGAGAAGGAGAATGAAGTAGCACGGGGAAGGAAGAAACAGGAGGAGAATCCGAGGAGAATAGAGATGGGATTGGAATAAACTGCAACTAAGACCAACCAGCCTGGCCCTCATTTCTTTGCTTTGCCTGCCCATCGCCATTGACCTCCCTGGGGTTGGGGAAGCAGCATGAGAGTACAGAATGTGGGCAGCGGGAGAGACAGGGCCACTGCCACTGCTGTCCTTTTTGAGTTTACACAGTTTGATGCTTTTGTTTGTTGGTTTTGGTTTTAGAGTCACAACTGGTGCCGCTCAGTATTTACTCCTAACTCTGAATTCAGGGATCATCTGGTGCCAGTGTTCAAACCCAGATTGGCCATGTGTAAGAAAAGCACCCTACCCACCGTACTGTCTCTCCAGCCCAGGTTGGATTCTTTTTTTTTTTCTTTTTGGGTCACACCCGACAATGCCCAGGGGTTACTCCTGGATCACATACTCAGGAATCACTCCTGGCAGTGCTCAGGGGACCATATGGGATGCTGGGAGTTGAACTCAGGTCAGCCCTACCATCTGTGCTATTGCTCCAGCCCCCGCCCCGCCCCCAGGTTGGATTTTCAATACTACACATAGTCCCCTGAACACTACTAGGAATCAACACTAAGCATAGAACTAAGGGTTAACCCTGAGTACAATCTGGTGTGGCCCCCACACCAAAATAGATAAATAAATTATAGAATGGATTCACTCATATAGTATTTATGCTAAAATATTACATCTATACAACATGCATTGGTCTTTTCAGTCCAGGGAATAGAGTCCCCTATAACTGAATCAGAATCCCTGGATTTTTTGGAGCATATACATCCTGGAGAATTTGACTGTTATAAAATTGAAGTTGCAGTGCTGTGGGTGGTACAAAGGGGAACAAGAAAACTATGAATGCTAACATCAAGTCACTAGTTGGGCAGAGAAATAATATTAACAGCCTACATTTATAATTCGCCAGGGACTATAGTTTTGTGAGATTAGGATCCCATTAAATATATATGTAAAAATATATGCATACATTACCTAAAAATTCACTAATTTGCTTTGCATTCAATGTACATAACATGAAGATATATAAGAGAAAATAATCACAGCAAAACTTTTGTTGTCAGGCATATGAAAGGTTCTAAGATTAACATAACCTTCACTTCATATGATGCTACTTGTAGATGGCTCTAATTCTGTCAGCTCTGAGGCTTGAAGTCACTGTTTGTAATGTTTTTCCTGTATCCATGTCATTGCAGACCTATCTGATTACTATCATTATTTCTAAGCTGGTGTACATAGGGTTCAAATTTGACAATAATTTTTATGTCTAATAATTTTGCTCTGTAGACAACTGAGAAGTTAACCATTATTGCTATTAGTATTATTGACATACGATTTTCTTACTGCTGCTAGGAGATTCTCCTGAGTACAGAACTAGGAGTAGCTCCCAAGAACTTCCATGTGTGTTGGATAACACTGGGTTGTCCTTGCTCCTCTCTCAGGGAGCTTAAAGATTATTGAACTACTCCAACAGGGCCCTTGAGGCACAACCAATTCCACCAAGCACTAATAATCCTATATTGCTTTTCTCTTTCCTTTATGACACTTGCACGATTTGTTTAACAATGTCCTTTTTGTATAGACACAGGAAGACTGTTCATGCTATGCTTTGTAACATGGGAGTTAACTGACTCCAAAATAATATTTACTACTGGGCATCCATATTTTCTTACTTATGTCTCAGTTGCCCTTAGTTTCTAGCACTCCAAAAGTAGAGTCTGGGCATGGATGGACCCAGCGCAAGCTATGGGCTACCTTGGCATTAAAAGGATACAAGCTAAGCGCCATAAGTATAATAAGTTAAGAGCAAGGTCATGGAACAAACTCTGTAATGACCCAAAAACCTGCTGGGGATAGGAAAGACTGACCTGGCCTGAGGACTGTGGTATGGAATATATAGAAAGATGTCCCCAGGAAGAGTCAACCTTTAAGATATATTAATCTTTAATATATCTCTCACTATGTTCATATAAAATGACTAGAAGTATTATAAGAAGTAAATTCATTATCATTGTTCAAATGGATAACTAGCTAAGGAACGAATAAAGAAATATACCCTAGCTGGAATGATGGGTCTCATTCTCCTAACCCTGAAAGAGCACTTTTTAAAAAATCTGAGGGCTAGGATGAAGGAGACCGTTACTGGGGCCTGCTCGAGGCAATCAACAACAACAGGGTGGTCGTGATCATGACTGTGATCGGAATCCCACCCTTGAGTGAATCTCCTAGCATTATGGAGTGCTGAACTCTCAGATGAGATTTTTGTCCTTGAGTTAATCTCCTAAAGGAGTGGCTTTATATCTGTTTGTTGTTATGACAATGTTCAACCCCACCTTTGTGTATCCCCACCCTTGATGGTTTCTATATAATTATGCTGTAAGGGGTAAGGGGGGACTAGAAAGCCAAGGCTAGGAAGAGGAAGAGAACTGAGACTTTGGGACTTTGGGACTAGAAGGAGAACTAGAGGACAATGATGACTGGAAGTAGAGGACTAAGGAAGAAGATATAATGAGGGAGAGGACATTGAAGTCTGCAAGGAGACTAGGATGATGGAACTGTGATGACTGGGACTATGACCAAAACTACAATTATGATTGCACCTAAAGGGAGAGATCAGACTATGATGGGATGAGAGAGAAATAAACTGTCTACTGACCAGGCTGGGGCCCAGTTCTCCTATTTCTTCATTTCCCCGGTCCTCTGTCCTTGCCACTATTGTCCAGCCTGGGGAGGTGGCTCTTGGTCAATGAATGCTTGAGTCCACAGTTCATGCCCACACCTTTTTCTCTTGGAAACTCACAGATGGCATCACACAGGTGTGGCCCCAAAACACATACCAACAAAATATAATAATTTATTTTTAGATATAGAAAAAGAAGTAATTTAAATATATTATCAATTTTGTCTTTTATCAATAACAATATATTCAAAGGCAGCATGAAACAAGATTAAAGAAAAGACTCTGAACATGTATATATATATGTATATATGTATGTATATACACATATATATGTTTATATGTATATATACAGATGTGTTTATAAAAAGATATATATTATACTTTTTTTAAAAAAAATTTTATTTAATATATGTGAAACAAACCATTACAGAGCTGTTCATGATTGAGTTTGAGTCAACAATGATACAACAGCAATCCCTCCACCAGTATACCTTTCCCACTTCTGATGTCGCCTGTTTCCATCCTACCATCCTCTCCCCCACTCCCTCACTCTCCCACCAGGTGCTTCTATGGAAGTCACTGCTTTCTTTATCTCCTTTTGTGTATTATGGTTTGCAACACAAGGTACTAAGAGGTCATCATGTTTGTTTAGGGCATTCAGTACTTTTATCAGGAAGGTAAGGCTGGAATAGCTTTTTTAACTGGGTTGCAGCTTTGGGAGATGGACATGGCAGCCGAGGCTTCCAGAAGTACAGGGTGGTTGGGGGAGGTAGCCCATCCTGACTTGGATAAAGCCAAGAGATTTCAGTCACAAAACTCGCATGCCTGAATTTTCAGCAGATTGCATCTTGATGAGGTCTGTCCTGAGATGGTGGAGTCTGGCTAGGGGAATTGTGGAAGCAAGAGGCTGCTGGGGGCTATTCTTGGAGCAGCATCAGGCTAACCCTCTGTGCCCCCTAACCCCCACCCTCCCACTCCATCTCTGATTTACCCTAGTCTGTTCAGTCTTGTGTGGATCAGAGATTAACTGTGGCTTTTGATCTCTTTTGAGGATTATTTATAGGTCTCTGAAGCAAGGCCGGTAGAAGAGGTGGTGCTGGAACTCATTCATGGGAGTGTCTGCCAGTACTTCCAGGAGTATAGGGAAGTGATGGGAGGTAACCCATCCCAACTCTAAGAAATTTTGGAGATTTCAGTCACAAGAACTTATATCCAAATTTTATTTCCAAATTTTAATACCTGAGAGGTGGAGTCCAGCTGGGGGCATGGCAGTGATTTTGGATTGTGGGAGCAAGCAGCTGTCAGGAGCTCTGCTTGGGTGGCACTATGCTGACCCACATCTCTCTGATTTACTCTGGTCTGTTCAGCCTTGCATGTGTCCAAGTTTAGATGCAGCTTTTGATCTCTCTCAAGATTCATTTATGGATCTCTGAAGCAAGGCCGATAAATAAGCTTGTATACCTGATCTGAGATGGTTTCTGGGTGTGGCTCCCAAATACCTACCTTTTGGCCATTTCATTTCTTGGGACACTTGGTCCTGAGTTATTGGGGTCCAGCTAGAGGCAGAGAGGCAAGTTTGTGGTATCAGAAAGCCTGAAGGCACCATCAGGCTGCTGATGCACTTGCCCCGCAGGTACAGGTTGACCTGCTGGATTTTTTTCCACGGGCAATCAAGACTTGAAACATATCCAACTGAGATATAACCTAACTTTTTGACCCTTTTCCATAAAAATATAGATCAGATAGTGACCTATCTGTAAGAGGAAGATTTTTTCTAAAGATGCTGTGTTTCATGTTCTTACTTTCTCGTACTGTACAAGCCAGTCTCTACTTTCCCTGAAAGAAAATCAGAATCAAACTGAAAAATGCTTTTTTATGCTGCTGCAGTACTTTTAAGAACTTTTATGATTACCAAACTTTTAGGGACCTACATATTTTTAGCACGATCTTTTGTTCTGGAATTTGGAATTTTAGAATGAGTAAAATAAAGGCTAAAAGAAAATGAGATAGTTTTGTAATAATAAAATTTTTCTCTCTTTCCAATAAAAGGAGAAAGAGTATTCTTGAAACAATATTTGATATAATTTATTTGTTCACTGAGAAATATGGTTAATTTTCCCATTGAATCAAGAATAACCTAAGTAACAACTTCTTAATTATGTAATCTCCTGATGACTAGGGAAACCCCAGTGGCTCTCTCCCGCTACCTGCATTTGGTGGTCTTGGGCCACTCACTCCCGACCCAGGACAGCCCATGCCATGGGTGGACGAAGGAGAAAATGAGGGCTAGGCTGGTTGTGATCACTTAATCACTTAATCACTTAATCCCCGTTATTCATCGATTTACTCAAGCAGGTGCCAGTAACGTCTCCATTCATCCCGGTTGCGTGCTAGCGTAGCCCAATGGTATCTGTTCGTTCTAGGAACATGCAGAGCCTCAAACCGATCATACAGGGTCTTGACAAAGAAGTCTGACCATCTTGTAGGTGGGCATCCACGTGATCTTTGGATGTCCCGTGGAATCCAATCAGTAATGGCTCTAGTACAGCGGTTGTCTGTAAATCTCATTACGTGTCCAGCCCATCTGATTTTTGATGTCTTGGCAAATGAAACAGTGTCCCTGATTCTTGAGCGTTGACAAAGATCAGAACTCCGGATTCTATCTCTCATTTGAGTGAATCGTGATATTCCAAGCATAGCTCTTTCGATTCCTCTTTGAGAGACCCGAATAGCGTTCTCATCCTTTTTTCGTAGGGTCCAGGTCTCTGAGGCATATGTTAATGCAGGAAGAACAGTGGAATCAAAGTGATGTGCTCGTAGCTGGAGGGTCTTTGTTCTTTTAGTTATTTCTTCAACGTTCTTGAAGGCATTCCAAGCCGCTCTCTTCCTCCCGCACAACTTAGGTGCCAGGTCATTCATCATGTTGATTTCTCGACCTAGGTATATATAACTGTAGCAATCAGAGATGGTGGTTCCTTTGAGAGCGAATGGAGCGTCAGGAATAAGGCTGTTTCTCATAAACATTGTCTTCATAAGATTCAGCTGTAGTCTGACCTTTTCCACATTCACGGTTAAAGTCGTTCAGCATTTGTGCCACTTGGCTGATGTTTGGTGTTATTAGAACGATGTCATCAGCAAAGCGGAGATGGTATAGTTGCCGACCATCTATCTTCACTCCCATGCTTTCCCATTCCAGTTGTCGCATGATGTTTTCGAGGGTGGCCCTGAAGAGTTTTGGTGAAATGGTATCACCCTGCCGAACCCCTCTCTTGATATGGATGATTACTTCTTTGTAGAATGGTGAGATCTTGGTAGTGAATCCGCAATAGAGCTCACGAAGGATCCTGATGTAATGAGTTTGTACACCCTGATTGGCTAGGGCTTCCACGACCGCTTCCGTCTCAACAGAATCAAAGGCCTTCTTTAAATCAATGAACGTTAGACAGAGCGGCATCTTGAACTCCCGAGAAACCTCAATGAGCTTAGTAATCGTGTGGATATGGTCGATGGTACTGAATCCTTTTTGGAATCCGGCTTGCTCACATGGTTGTCCTTCATCTAGTGTTCTGCTAATCCTATTCAGGATGACTCGAGTGAAGAGTTTGTAGACGACAGACAATAGGCAGATTGGGCGATAGTTGCCAATGTCGTAGATGTCTCCCTTCTTGTATAGTAGTATAGTCCTGCTGGTTTTCCATTGGGATGGAACCTTGCATTCAGACAGGTAGCGTGTGAAGAGCCGAGCCAATGTATTGATGAGTACTGATGGTAAGTTCTTCAGGTGTTCAGGTCTGATCTTGTCTGGGCCAGGTGCTCTTTGTTTCTTTACCGACGAGATAGCATGTTGGATTTCGGAAGGAAGGACATTGGGAACGACATATCCATCATGTGGTATGTGGTATGTGGGCAAGTGGACGTGGTTATTAAAGAGATCTGAGTAGAAGTCATGAATAATCTTCTCCATTGCCCTTCTGGAAGATGTGATAGATCCATCATGATGTCGGAGGGCAGTCATCTTGGTTTTGTAGTTGGTGAAGGACAGGCGAGCATTATGAATGCTTTTCCCAGCTTCTGCCCTGTCTACCAGTACTGCTGCTCTCCTGTTTTTGAGGCCATCCTTGATGGCTTCTCTGCACTGTTTTGCCAGTTCGGATGTTCACTTGTGGTTGCCTGCCAAGCCACGTTGGCGAATAAGTTCAAGAGTGTTCAAAGAAAGGCTTTTTTTTGTGGTTATCTCTCTCTTGGCATTCCTCGCACAATCATGGAGGTGTTGAATCATTCGATTGTATTCCTCATCAATGTTGTCAATGACGGCATCTTCCCATGTTGCCGCAACAGAGACAAAGAGCTCCCAGTTGGTGGTCATTCTGGGAGTCCTCTTCTTAAACCTTGCATTCTTTTCTCCTCGTTCTGTGAGGTAGAATTTTGCACGAAGAAGACGGTGGTCTGATCCCATTTGGAATTTTGGGACAACAGCAACATCGGTTAGGCAAAACTGCCGATTGAATATGATGTGGTCTATTTCATTGTGGAATCGTCCATCGGGAGACTCCCATGTCCAACGTTTAGATTCAGCCTTTTGGAACTGTGAGTTACCAAGGAAGGTTTTGGTTGACATGATGAACTCAGACAGTCTGTCACCCTGTTTGTTCCATTCTAGGCCATGAGTCCCAATGTGGAGTTCATTGACTGATCTTCTTGGTCCTATCTTGGCATTAAAATCACCGACAATGATCTTGTAGAAGGTGTGATCTTCTTTATAGAACTTCTCCAGCTCCATGTAGAACTTCTCAGTTTTTCTTTCACCATAACTGGATGTTGGTGTATAGACAACAAAGATAGAAACTGCCGATAGTGAGGCACATCTATTCAAGTGTAATCGTCTGATTCGGGTTGTTAGGCATTCGAATGAATCAATGCTCATGGCTAAGTTTGTGTTGATAAGGATACCGACACCACGGACGCCTCTTTTATCACATGTTCCAAGGAACAGTTCTTCTCCAGTGTCGAAAACGGCATGATGTGATTGATGTCTTCTCGTTTCTGTCAGACCAATGATGTCATACTTGATCTTTCGCGCTTGTACCATAAGGTCTTCAATAGATGCAGTAGATGCCAGAGTACGAGCATTAAAAGTACAGACAATCATTTTTGTTTTTCTTCGTTTTGGCAGCCTATTTCTGCCTTGGTATTTTATCAGCCTTTCCTTCCATATCCTTCTCGACTCTGCCATATCCAGGGTTAGGGGAATGAGATCCATTTATTACTGGATTTGGCATATCAATTTGGTCTATTTGGCATAGACCACGGATAGCTTGCCAGGCTCTGCCATGCGGGTGGGATATTTAAAGGTACCCTGAAAACTTAGAGAAAAGTAAATAAATAGTCGTGCAGCTGCGAATGCGGCTGCGTGCTCCCGGGAGCTTGTTGTTATAATCTCTGGATCCTGGCCGTTGTTGAGGTTACATGGCAGTTGGAGGATGTAACTGTTTAGCTACTGACAGGTCCAGTCCCAAACCATGCAGGCTTTGAGATCTCAGCCCCGGGTCCCACACACCTGGGTTCCTCTGCCAGTTCTGTTATGTCTGAGGCTTATCCAAGTGTGTGGAGAGTGGCCCCAGTAAAGCCTTGGTTGGGGCCTGGAGGTCCTCAGCTGTTGGGCCCTGGCGAGGATAGTCAGACACAGGGTAGGAGACTCTGCCTTGTGCTCTCCCGGGAGCTTGTTGTGATAATCTCTGGATCCTGGCCGTTGTTGTGGTTACACGGCAGTTGGAGGGTGTAACTGTCTAGCTACTGACAGGTCCAGTCCCAAACCGTGCAGGCTTGGAGATCTCAGCGCCGGGTCCCACACACCTTGGTTCCTCTGCCAGTTCTGTTATGCCTAATTGTGATCATTGTTGATAATTATTACTTCTTTGACTAGAAATGTGAATAGGTTATATTTTGAGAATTGGCAATGCAGAAAATTCTGTATTTCATACTATTTTCAGTAGGGATACAGAAGAATCAACAGAAATTCTGTACAAAATAAGGAGGAATATAATATAGATTATAAATAAGAGTGTGCAAATGTGCACATGTTTGACCATTAAAATTAAAACAAAATTAAATTAAAATTCAAAATTTTAGAAACGTATATGTGCCATAAGTTTTAAATGATTATTGGCAGAATTTATGTAACTATAGATAATATAATAAGCCCAAATTTTTCTAGTTTTAAAAAAATTTTGATCACTTGATCACTTGACATCTCGTTATTCATAGTTTTGCTCGAGCAGGCGCCAGTAACATCTCCATTCATCCCTGCCGCGTGGTAGTGTAGCCCAATGCTGTCTACTTGCTCCAGGAACACAAAAGCCTCAAACCATTCATTCAGGGTCTTGATGAAGAAGTCTAACTATCTCGTAGGTGGGTGGCCATGCGCAATCTTTTGACGTCCTGTGGAATCCAGTTGGTAATGGCTCTAGTCCAGTGACCATCTCCAAATCTCATTACATGTCCAGCCTATTTGATTTTTGATACCTTGGCAAACGAGACCATGTCCCTGTTTCTTGATCATCCATGGTGGTCAGAACTCTGGATTCCTTCTCTCATTTGAGTGAATCATGATACTTCAAGCATAGCTCTTTCGATTCCTCTTTGGGAGACCCAACTAGTGTTCTTATCCTGTTTTTGGAAGGCCCAGGTCTCTGAGAAGTATGTTAATGCAAAAAGAATGATGGAGTCAAAGAGATGTGCTCAGAGGTACCTTCTGAAATACTTTTTTAAAAAAATAACTACCTTCTAAAGTATTTATTATTTTACTATTCACTGCTTTTAAAAATGGTGTTGAATAAGACTGGCACACATTACAAAGAATAAAAGCAACTAGTATTAGCGTGGATGTGGGGAGAAAGGAGCGCTCATTCACTGGTAATGGGAATGTTGACTGGTCCAGCCTTTTTGGAAAAGGTTATAGACACTTCTGAAAAAATTTGAAATTGGGCTTCCATATAACCCAGCAGTAAACTTCTTGGCATCTATCTCCACATGCCAAACACTTTACTCTGAAAAGACACATGTGCTCCTATCATCCTTGTAACACTATTCACAGTAGCCAAAATCTGGAAATAATTCAAGTATCAATGTACAGGTGACTGGATAAATAAACTATGGTGCATATGCACAAATGGAATACTCAACTGTAAAAAAAAAGATGAAATTATGCAATTTGCTGTTAAGTGAATGGATCCAAACAATATGACACTGAGTGAAATTACTCTGAATCAGAGGACATATTCAGAATTATCTCCCTCATATGTGAATACAAAAAGCAACATAGCAAAGAAATCACAAATGCCCAAAGTCGATAAAAATTGAGAATTGGTTCTTGTAGGAAGCTTACAAGAGGGATTTTGAGGGAGAGGGTGAGTAGCATACACTGGAACGATGGTGGAGAGCAGCAGATATTCTGATGGAGGGAGTGATGCTGGACTTATTTTATGCATAAAACTCTACCATTATCATTATTGCAAGTCCTGGTCCATAAAATAAAATAAGTTTAATAAAAAAATATAGTGTCCTGAAAGAAAGATATACTTAAATAAAAGGAATGCTCTTTTAAGAACAAAAGAAGAAATTAGGTTAAAGTAGAAAATTACCAAACAATGTCTAAGTAATTTTAGCTACTATACCACAAATATGATAGTAGAAAGTTCTTTTGTAATTTATTAAATTTGTTTTTGATTTTTATTTTAGTTGAGGTCATGATTATGTATGTGGTAAAATTTATGCTTTATGTGTGCAAAGTTTTTGCACATCTACCATTGTGCTATGTCTCTTCTGGTATATTCCAGAGACCATTAAGTATTCATCCTCCTCTGATTTATTTTAATTTGACATTATCAGGCATTATCCATGTTCAGTAAAAGAGTAAATCTTTGATATTAGAAAAATGTTAAGCTATTTGAGACCAATTCTTCCCTTTTCAATACTAATAAATTTATCTTATTAATAAATATATCAATACATCAATTATGCTATAAGACTATAGGAAAGTTTTAGTTTTCTAACAACTAAAGCTTCTATATTTTATAAATGTGTATAAAATACATACCATGGCAGACGGTGGTATTACAGCAGGTATTAACTGGCTCTGGGTTCTTGTGGACAGAGTGTAAGGTTAGCATACTGACCATCAGAGGCTTTCTCTTTTACAGCTTTTATTTAATAGGTCTTTGTTTAACAGGCACTTTTAGGTGTTTCTCTATGGATGCTACAACCACAGAAACAGGATCCTCTTCATCCTATGCTGCAAGCCTGAATGTTGTCCCTGCTCTTCCTCGCCACCCTGATCTCTGTCCACCATACACTGCTTGCTGATCACTTCTTCAGCTTCCATCATACCATCATATAGTGACATGGGTTTATGCATATAATACATTCCTGTCACTTTGTTGTTACTGTTACCTGATTGATTATGCACCAATGCATAATCATGTATGCCTGTATGTAAAAATTTTCTGCATTACCAATTCAAACTGGATAGCATATGCATATAATTGACTAACAAATTTACAACTATCATAACTGTTATTTCTCCAATACAGTGACCTGAAATTCCTGCCCTTTAGTTTTGTTGGCTGGTTTGTGAAACTGACCAGTTGGATCACATATGGGGAACCAACTTGAGGTTTATTAAAATTATTTATTTCTATTAATTCCTTGTAAATGACAAAGTTATTTGTAATTTGGCTTAAGGAATACGATATTGCAATATCAGTCTCTTCACCAGTCTTCACTTCTCTCCACCAATGTCCCTGTTACCCATTCCATCTTGTTTCTCTCCCATCCATCCACCTGTCTCTGTGAGAGACACTTTAAAAAAAATAAGATTTCGACAATGTGACTTACAATATTATTGCCAGCAAGTTTTAGTGTATAACACTGTAATATCTTCAGACCCTCTCCTCTTCTTTATCTGGGCCTTCATTTCTAATAATCTCTTTATAACACCCCCTTTTACTTTAACAATCTAACTAGTGTGTGACCACAAAATGTAACAAATTATTTTTTCTAGAAATTCTTTCTTTTATGTAAATATTATAAGTCACTTTAGAGTGTTCTTCATCGTTGTTAGTCACATAGGCAAGAGATGAGAATAAAATTAAGATTCCAGGCTGCAAAACGAATACGTTTGTATATTTAAATTATGACATTTAATTGTAAATGTTTATAAGAGAAGAGGTGAACATACATGAAAGTTAAATAATATTAAATAATACTGTTAACAAGATCACGATCATGACCATCCTGTTGTTTGTCAATTGCCTCAAGCAGGCCCCAGTAACGTCTCCTTTGTCCTAGCACTGAAAATTTTTTCAAAAAGTGCCATATTTAAGGCTCTTTCAGGGTTAGGAGAATGAGACCCATCATTGTTACTGGTATATGGCATATTGGGTACGCCACGGGGAGTTTGCCAGACTCTGCCGTGTGGGCAGGTTTCATTCAGTACCCTGCCAGTTTGTCCAAAGTAAGAGTGAGATAATAAGATAATAAGCGCACTTATAATAATAAGCGCACTTCAGGGAGCTGGGTTTTATAGTCTCTAGGTCTTGGCTGTTGATGGGATTACACAGCACCAGGGGGCCAATTGGTGGGTGTGACTCCTGCCTACTGGAATTTGGAGGATCTGGGTGGAGAATATTCAGCCCCGATCCAAGCAGGCTTGGAGATCTCAGCCCCGGAACCCACATGCCTTTGTTCCTCTGCCGGTACCTTCATGCTTGTAGAGAGTGGTCTCAGCAAGATGGTGGCTGCTTCTGGAGGTCTTCAGCTGCCGGAACCCTGATCAGGGTGGGGAGGAAAACTCAACCCACTCCCCTCCAAGGGGCCCCAGTGAGGACAGCCAGGCGCAGGAGCAGGAGACTCTGCGCTGTTCTCTTCCAGGAGCTGGGTTTTATAGTCTCTGGGTCTTGACCGTTGATGGGATTACACGGCAACAGTGGGCCAGTTGGTGGGTATGAACCCTGCCTACTGGAATATGGAGGATCTGGGTGGAGAATGCTCAGCCCCTGTTACAATAATAACTAAAATTCAATGAGTATAGCATTGCAACAGTCACCAAGATAAATATACATTATTATGCGTTGTCTTATTTAAAACTCATTAAACATTATTTCTTAACTACATTGTCCTCAGTTTATAGATGAGAAAGATAAATAATAAAAAATCAGTTTAGGTTATATCTCAGAAAGAAGAGATTATCAGACAACAAATATGAGGTATTTTGTGGTATTAAGTTATAAAGTACATTTAGAATGTTAATAAAATATTTTGAGATATTATCTACTATAAATTAATAGTTCATAAGTCTAAATATGGCTTGTGCTTTAAAAGTTACAAGCAGAGCAATTGTTTAATTGACTTTCTTTCCAAATGTATTCTACTGACAAGAGCAATATGTATTTTATGAATAAACATCTGAAGAAAGTGAAAACACACAGCTGTTACACATGTCAGATTCTACCATTTGCAATACTCATATATCACCCATTACATGCTGTCCTCAGAATCATTACAACCATTGCTCTCATATCAGTAATACAGGGACATTGTATAGTCTCCAGAGGAGGCATAATGCTGATCATGGTGGCATCCTCTACCCTAATTATGCACTTTATTTGCATTATTGAGAGCACAGTTGCTGCCAAGAAACTGTTATGATGTCAATGCAATTACGTTGATATTATGCTGTTTCAGCACTGTTCAAAAACAAGATCCTTACATTGCAAAATTTCCACAAAAAGGCAAGAGGATGCTTATATTACCTCTCTCAAAAGGATATTTGGTATAAGTCAAAGAAACACATTTAAAGTTTGCCAAAGAATTCAAATAAACAGTTTAAAAGCTTTGTAAAGAGTAAGTGTACAAGGCCAGGAACGTGGAGAATATACCTTGCCTAATGAGGTGTCTGGGTATAATCTGTGGCATCCAATGACCCCACCAGCACAGTTGGAGTGAACCTGGCTCCTCTGAGCAACATCAGGTGTGGTATCACAGAAGAGAGAAGTTAAAGTGCATGCAGAATCCTTTGTACTGAAAGATATTGAGATTGAAATATTTTGAAATTGCTAATTTTCAGCCATTTGTGCCACAAAATCAACCTGATAAAGAGAATGCCCTCTGGATTGTCTATTTCCCTGTAAATATTGTGTTTGAGAGATAATACGTGTACTTATTAAATTTGACACCATTTGTTGAAAAGCAAAAGCAATATTTGTAGAAGACCTCAGCTTCACCTCTTAAGACTTTATAGTTCACACATTCACATTATGACCTCGTAAAAGGCATTTTCCATGTAACTAAATGAATATTAACTCATTCAAACAACCAGAATTTTATTAAGCACTAGGAAACACAATAGATAATATCAAAACAATTTTTTTTGCTTTTTGGATCACACTCCGCGATGCACAGGGGTTACTCCTGGCTCTGCACTCAGGAATTACTTTTGGCGGTGTTCAGGGGACCATATGGGATGCTGGGAATCGATCCCTGGGTTGGCTGCATGCAAGGCAAACGCCCTACCTGCTGTGTTCTCATTTCAGCCCCCAAAACAAATATTTAAAAAACAAACAGAATCTCTCATTGATAAAACTACAAACTAAAGACTGACATGGGAATTGATCTATACATAATGAAAGTAATTTCAAGAATACAGATACTGACAAAGGTGATATAGAATGGGTAAGTTTAATTACTGAGGTGACATATAAACTGGCCTTCAATTTAATTTTGGTTTTATAGTCATACTTGGCATTTCTCAAGGCTCACCCATTACTCTGTACTCAGTGATCGTTCCTATGGGATTGACCATTCCTCTGATTGATAGCCCCACTAAGGAATCAAACCAGACTCAGTAGCATGCAAGGCAAGGGTCTAAACCCTTGCACTATCTTTCTAGTCCCACATTTAATTCCCCTAATTTACTGTACCACCTCTCCAGCTATGCTCAATTGGCTTATAAAGCATGACAGATTTTGGCAAGGTAAGAAAGGGAAAGGATATTTTTTTAACAAGAAAAAACGTCTAAAAGGAAGTTATCTTAATTAAGGCGAGTGACTGAAAGATCAATGGCAAAAGATCCTCACCCCACGAGGGAACAGAAGTATAAAGTAGAAAGGATATATATCAAAGTTAAAAAGTGGAAAGTAAGTTTATAATTATGCAACTCACCTATGTCTTCAAAGATTTCCAATTTTGTGTTGTCAACGGGATTGCAAGAACACTTGGAAAGCCAAGACAAGCTTTCACGGTTCCATACAGGAAACCTTTACCTCAGGAAAGGGGAATCAGAACTGAATAACCTACATTAAAAATATTGAATGCTTCTCCTCTTGGGAGAGGACTCGAAAAGTGTTTCCTCTCCTTATATTAAGTGTCAAGGAAGGACAGTTGTATTTAAGACGAAAGAGTTATACTGGAGTGTAGATTAACAAAGACCAAGACAATCTTTGAGAGTAAGAAAATGTGTTGTAGCTGAAGAAAAACTGCCGAGGGTTGCAGGGGCCAAGCAAAAAGCAAGGTATTTTCAGACGATTGAAAAATGGTTCATACTCCCAGTGGATTGACAAAATTACTGCTTTGACATATTATTTTGCTGGAAGGGAACTCGCTAAGCAATGCTCTGAAGCCCATGTGGTTCGAGGGATCTAATGGAGTTTCTTACATGTAAGGCATATTATCTATTTTCTTGCACTTTGTGCCCAGTCATATTATGACAGATCCCTGTTTGATCTTTATTCTTTTCCAACAGTGAGAACTGAGTACAATTCAAAAATTTTTTTTAAAAATTAGAGCAATAAAGACATATTTGTGCAAAATGTTTTAAGCTGTATCATCCAGTAGTTTTGATAAGCTTTTCTTCCTTTCACTGTTTTCGAAATACCTTGAATTATATGTAATTTGAATTTAAAGTTCAGATTCTATATTTATATAGCAATTATTTAGAAGGATGCTTTTAATTTCCATATAGTTACAGTTCTGTCAGTCTTTTTAATTGCTGATTTCTAACTTAATTGTCTAATTAGAGGAAATAATCTATAAAGTCTTGGAATTTTTTATTAAGATTTTCTTTCCGGGGGGCAAGAGAGATAATACAGCACTTAAAGTGATTGCCTTGTAAGTGGTCAACCTGGATTTAAATTCCAGGTGCCAGATATGGTGTCCCTCAGGCTTGATCCCAGACAGAGAGCCAGGAGTAATCCCTGGGCACAGCAGGAGATGGTCCCATAAACCCCTACAAATTCAAATATTTTCTTTGTAGAATATATGTGATTAATACTGAGTCACTTTGTAAAACATAGAACAAAGTATATTTTCTATATCAGTTTGCAAAAATAGAGGTCTATATTTACCACCATATTTAAATGTTCTTACTAAACTGAAGGTAAAGATTATATTCTGAAATATTACTTCCTTATATGATACTTAGAATTTTAAAAGCTACTCAAATGAAAATATATTTTACTTTTAATTCACAAGAGTATTGTTAAATTTAAGTTAGTTTTATATTTTAGTTTGTGAGTTTTTTAATTTGACATATGATATCTGAGGCATATATTTTTGTGATTATTGTTTTATTATCTTTGTTGAATTAAACATTAATAACTATTCAAAAATATAATGGACAAATAAATATTTTGACAGGCATTGCCTTTAGACATTTTAGCCTAATTGAACATATCATCTCTATGTGACAGCTACCATATTTTTATCACTATTTCTATAAATCATAACTTTGCATAACATGCACTATATATTTGACATTGAATGTATAGTAAGCATCACAATGACATATACTGGATATTCTTTTACTTTCTCCATAGCATATTTTCTATGTAACATTTTTCTATATGACTGCATTTTATCCCTATTAGTCCAGTTGTTCAGGAATTATGAAAGAAAGAACACGCAGGTAGCATCATTTTCTCCTTTTTCTACCTGAATCTACAAACTACTTTCTTTTAAAAAATTGTTTCGAAGTGAACTAACTCTCATACTGAGTTTTACAAATTAACCATCACATACTTCACAGGCTAATCTGCCAATCTCCATTCATATAGAGTGAATGCTGTTTTGTGCTGCCCTGATTCTATTACGACACTCATTTGCTCTAGCTGTTGGGCAACTTGACCGATGGTGGCTTACACCTTCTATTTTATTGATAATGACTGTCTGTTGGAGCCAGGTTTATCTGCTGATTTACTTGGAAGTTCAAAGGGAAAAAATTTCTGCTTCACTACAAGTTGTTTCAATGGCCCAGGAAGCCCAGCTCCTAGTCCTCATGTGGGATTTGTCTGAGGCTTTTGCTTTAACTATATCACAGTTCAAAAAGTAGAGTCCATTTCTTTTGGTTATCTAATATTAACTTCCTTTTTCATAACAGCTAACATTATTATTTCACTTTTTGTTTGTTTTTTATTCCCAGACAATTTCACTTTAATTTCAAGATACTAATAAAAATTTCATGTAGATGAAATTATTTTTAGTTAGAAGTAGCTTATTTTCCTCAAGACCATGATAATTGTGTATTGTCTGTTAATAAGTTTTTTCTTTTATGAAATTCATACACAAGGAACAATTTTTAGCTTTATGAGATATGTGATATATGCCATTACATCAGTATAGAATGTGCAATGAGCTGATTAAACTCACATAGATTTGCAGATTATCACAGTGTTAGCTAACACCTGTTTCAGCTGCAATTTCCCTTTTATGTTGGGAACATTTAAAATCTAATCTCCTACAATTTTCAGGTGCATAATATAGTACTATTAACTATAATCACAATGCTGTATACTATATTTGAAGAACTTAGTCATCATATAATTGGAAGTTTCTATCCTTTTACCAATATCTCGGTTTTTCTCCACCACTCACCATCTGACAATCACCTTTCTAGCCTTTTACTATGAGTTTGTTTTTTTCAGATTTTACAAGTTTGGCTTTTAAGATTCTACATATAAGTATTTGTCTTAGGTTAATTTATTTTACTGAGCAACACATGTCCTCACAGTACATCCATGTTGCTATGAATGACAGGATTTTTTTTCTTTCTCATTACTGAATAATAGTCTTCTGAAATATAAATCACTTATCCTCCATGAATCTGTTGTTGATAGATACTTAGATGATGTTCAAGCCTCAGCAGGTGTTTATAAATCTCCAATGAAAATAAGAGAGAAGATGTGTCTTCAAGATTCCAATTAAATTTTGTTTGGAAATAAACCCATGAGCAGTATTGCTGAATCATATGGCATTTCTGTTTGAGCAAACTATACTATTATTTCATATTGGTTGTGCCTATATAAATTTACACCTCATTATCACTGTGCAATAGTGTATATTTTGGATATTAACCCAATTTTCAATAAATTATATACAAGTATTTTCTCAGATTCTGTAGGTTACATTTCAACTTTGTTGATAATTTTGTCCATTATGAAGAAAGCATTTAGTTTAATGAGTTTCACTTTTAAAATTTAATTTTGTAGTCTTTGCTTTGGATCAGATTCAGACTTATATCCTATATTTTGTCCTTAAGTTTTATAGATTTAGACCATAAGTTCGAGTCATTGTTTTTATCGTCTTTATCTTGAGTTGAATTATGTATATGGGCCTACTTTTGTAATGATGAACTTTTAATTTATATACACTTTATTATCAATTAAAGTAATGATAAATTTATATTTATAAAAATATTTAGGAAGTTAATTTTTGTTGTAAAAATTTTTAATGAAAATTTATAGGTATTTTTATTACACATTTGCAAATTGATAAGACTAAATTATAATAATTTAATGATAAGAGAATAAATAACTAAAAATGTAACCCATAATTTATGACAAAGTGATTGCTCCTCAAGAAAGACTTATGGTCTGCATCAAGTTAATTTCCTCAGGGGTGTGGAAACTCATCAGAGGTAAAATAAATTGGTTTTATATTGCTAATATATAATCTGACAAGTGAAAAATTCATGTGGAAGCTTAAATTAAAATGTTAGGTACAAGAATGAGGTTTAACTAATAACAGGAGCAATAGGTTTAAATAATTATATTTGAAAAGGGAGTTGTCTAATATTGACTCCAACCTAAGAATTGAATGACTCTGAAATGATAATATAAATTTTTCTTATAATTAAAAATAGACTGAAAATATTAAATTATTAATAAACAGAGATGTATGCCATAGATTAAAGATAGAACATTAATTTCAGGGATTCTTCCAATGAACATTTTCTTTATGTTAATTTTTTTGCATTTAAAGAACTTGATATATTTTATTAAATTGTGAATTTCAAAGTACCACACTAAGTAATATATGACAACGTGTGCTTGGTATCATGAATACATGTTGTAGAGAATAATAGTATGAAACGTATTAGAATATATTTTCTTACTGTATGTCAAGTTGACATTGGGATGGATAATAAATTCCATGATATTGAGTTCCTATCACAATATAAATGTCAAAGTCATATAGAAAAAGAAACATCAACAGTTGTATAGCAGAGGCTGGTAGAAAAGGTTAGAACACACCTCAGTTCAATCTTTAGTACCACAAATGACCCCAGCATCTATCAGCTAGAGGCCCAAGTATCATTGTGGTGATTCTGGTGTACTGCCCCCACCCCCCAGCCCCTGCACCACAGGACCTGAATGACACTGCATCCTCAAGCCTCAGCATTCAACCATATCATTGGGTGAGAAGCTCCACAAGTGAGCCTTGGATCCCTATGCCCTGCTTGAGATGGATCCAAGAAAACGATTTTGAAAAGTGTTTTAAAATGAAAGTATTTAAAAGGGAACTGGAGTGATATCACAGTGGGTAATGTGCTTGCATTGCACATGGCTGATCTGGGTTATATTCTGACACCCCATAAAGTACCCTGAGTATCTTCAGGATTGATCCTTGAGCACAGAGCCAGGAATAAGCCCTAAGCATGACCAAACTAAAAATGAAAAAAAAAAACTAAACAAAAACAACAATCAACCAAACTAAAATGAATAATAGAATCAAAAATATAGCATGAGCGTAAGGTGATTGTCTTGTCCAACTCTTGTCCAAACTCTACAGCACATATGGTCCTCAAACAATGGCAGGAGTGACCAATGAGCACAGTCAGGTATAACCCCTGAATACCAACAGGTGGGAATCAAAAAGAAGTGTTGTGTGTGTGCGTGTGTGTGTGTGTGTGTAATTACATAATAGATATATTAAATAAAATCTAAGAAATAGTTTACAAATAGTTTTCTATAACACCTTATACTTTGTTAACAATATATCTTTTCATTTTTAAATTTTAATAAGGGCAACAAACTTGGCTATATACCAAGGCATAGCATAGCACTGAAATATAAATGAATGAAAATGGCATTAATATAGAAATGATCTATGTAGATTATAAAATGACAACAACTCCAAAGTGAAGAAGTATAATATTTCACAAATAAATATTCAAATCACGCTATGGATTGAATTTAATGTCATGCATATTTACTTATACATACATATATGCATATACATATATAATCCCATACATACGTATGCATAGAGACAAACCTTGCCAATATAGTTCTACACATGACTTTGGATATGTGAAAATGTTTAATAAAAGGTAAAAAAGCTTTACTAATCAAGAAGTGAGAAAGAAAATAAACTATAACTCAGTGGATGCCTAAAAACAAATAGAATTAGATAACTAGCTTAATGAATTGAGCACACGCTTCAACTACAAATGGCCTTGGCTTGATTCTGAACTACTTCAGAAAGACCTGAGCTTAGAGTCAGTATTAATTTCTGAGCATGGCCAGGTTGTGGACTCCAAACATAAAACAAACAACAAAAACCATAACCATCCTCCTCACTCATTTAGACAGGATAGACTATGGGGATTTGTCTTCTTAATATGGATAATACCATAGTAAGCAAAACAGATGCAAATCTCCTTTACTGAGTTTATTTTTAAGAATGTTAAAGTCACCTGTCAGAGAGAGAGAGAGAGAGAGAGAGAGAGAGAGAGAGAAAGAGAAAGAGAGAGAGAATACAGAGATAGAGAGACAGCAACAGAGACAGAGAGAAAGAATAGAGGGTAGTGATAGCTCAGAACAGAAAGTTACAAATTAAGGTAATAAATATTTATATTCTGGATTAATTTTGAAATAAGACAACACATGTGCTAGTAAATCATGTATCGAGTGCAGTGAGATTAGATGAAAATGGGTATTACTTCAGGTACTGGGAATGGTGTGACATTTTAACAATTTGCTTCAATTTCAAGGCTATTGGCTGTAAGCACAAGACTGTAAGCACAGGATAAGGGACAATTGATTTTATTACACTGGACGCAAAATACAACCTGATCTTCATCTTTCTGGAAGTGCTCCAAGTCCCACAGGTACAAGTGATACTAGTCTGAGGCTATACACAGAAGTTTATGTTATAGTTGGAGAATGCTCAGTTTAGGAAAGAGCAATTTATTATCTGCAGGGTATAAGTAACACAAATTAACCATTGCCCCCATAGGAAACATTATCTTTATTAAACTGAACTTGCAAACACACACATTTAGGAGACATGAGCTCTGATCCAAGGCCCTGCATTACATAACCAAACTTTAACTGTGCAGAACTCGTCTTTCAAACCTTCACTAAGGCATGTAGAAACCCAAAAGATCTGCAAGAAATTTTCTCCCTGTAACGTCTATTTGAAAGAACACAAATTATCCACAAAGAGCTTAAATTTTAAAGAAAACAAAATAATGATTCACAAGTGCTGGTGGTTTGTGGAGGGAAACTAGCCTGGCTGCCTCTCCACTCAGTTGCTAGAAACAAAACTTGGGGAAAGACTGACACCTACGCATGAAGTCAACAGCTAGCACAGCCGGGTGGGGCTGCAGGGACAAGTGAGGACCAGACTCCACGCGGGACTCCATGGGAGGTGGTTGGTTTGGGGTTTTCACTTTTCCCTTCATATTTTATATTCTAGGGGCTGAGAGCAGTGTCACGCCTTCTTTCAAAAGCAGCTGGGGAAGGTATTTCTCCTCAGAAATGCAGAGTCCAGCCCCAGGCCTTCGCAGCTTTTGCTTCAGCTGCAGTTATCACAGCACTCAAGATCCTCTTGGCCTTCACCTTTGCCAACGGATGCAGTGGCACAGATGCCATGAGGAATCTACTGTCACCTCTAGTTCTTCATAGATTACCAGCCTGACTTTGAAGCTACCGTGGACAAGCAGATCAATCGCGACCTCCACTTACCCCAGTAGATTCTTTCAGAGCATCTCCTTCAAAAGAGACACAGCAGCCTTATAGGACTGTGCCTGTCTACTTCCCAGGGCAGGGGTGGGAGCATGCAGAGAAACTGATGGGGTTGCAGAACCACAGTAGGACGCACCACTGTTTCTCTGACACCCTGAAGCCAGAGGGAGACAATCAAGGTAGAAGACCAAAGGCAATGGAGTCTGTCTTAATCCGGAAGAAGGTGGTCGACTAGAGCTTTATAGATATGGATCAACTGGTCACCAAGCTGAATGATGGCCACCCATATGATTTTCACAGCATCAATATCTGCTTGCGCAAATCATGTCCTTCAAAGAGCAGGAAGACATGGTCACGGAACTGTCCATCGGGGTAGAGTACCATTTGACCAATTGCATCCTGGGTGATGGCTTCCAGAAGAACCGTGGCAACTGCCTTTCCAATAGCAATGGGTACGTGATAGGTTGCCACTGGTCACCACGCTAGGCATGCATGATGCCATAACACATTTGAATGCCATTTACTCCATATAGTCCTCCAGGAATTTTATTCTCGGTAATTTGATTTATTAAAAAATCTACATCTATCTATACATATACCTAGATATTTATGTTCAAAAACTCTTATTTTATTATACACATATTTTTGAGAAGATAATTATACAAGTCAGTGCATGAAAAAATGAATTAGGAATAGGTCATGCCAGCCCTGGTTCTAGAAATGTACAGTTTACATGGGCTCTTGGAAAGAAGGACTTAAAAGTTTGAGTCAGACTCCTATCGGATTATCTCAAGGAATATAAAAAACAAACAAACAAAAAAAGAGTACTTTCAACTTTAGCCATTTAGAAAGATAAAATTGCTCCTTTCTGTTATAGGAAACACTAGAGGATAATCCTATGGGAGGAAACAAGAAATGAGTTTACAGAAAGGACAAATTTGAGGTTCTCTTTGTACACACAAATGATATTGTCAGCAATCATATGAAACTAGAATGTAAATTCCAGTGAGAATGATAAATTTAGGAGTTGCTAAATTTGGAACAGCATTTAAATATAGGTGCTATTTAAAACTCCAATTTCAAATGGTAGCATCAAGTAATTGCAAGTAAATAGAGAATGGGAAGGGTCAAAGACTGAGATATTTGTCACTCCAGAAAATCTTGTGAATATTTAAGTTTATATTGAAGATTTAACAAAAAAAGACTCCATAGGGAAATCAACTGAGTAGGAAGAAAATTAGGAGCATATAGAGTCTTAGAAGCAAAATTTTAAAAGAAGTTTGACAATGGGGAAGGAGTCATCTGTGTCAAAATGTCTGATGACATAAACAAGATAAGGAAAAATTCAATAAATTTAGAAAAAGTCAATTTCACAACTTGCCATAGTATTACTCATGGAGTGAAGAATGCATAGTTATGATTGGACACTCAAAATGAAATGGAATAGAGGTATTATGCAGTGAAAAAGATAATTCTCCAAAATTCACTCCAAATGTGGAAATGAGATTTTGGACCATTGTTTGAAGGAAAATACATTAATTAGAATTATTTAGTAGGATATGAACTTATGATATTGAGCTGGGGTAGAAGGTTTCATCTCCAGAGTTTCCCTACCAATTTGTCCTATGACTCTTTGCAGAATAAATAAATTATATTATAATTGGAAATATATATCCATTAAGAAAACAAGCAGAAAGACACCCCCAAATATACCCAGGCTACTACCACCACTGGATAATTCCAGTGCTATATCTGAGGTGTACTACCCACTTTGGGAAATACTGCATTAGTATTTTAATACTGTGCGGTTGAGTATTTCTATGTATTTTTTGTTTGGCCCAATCTTACAAACTGCAATTTTGTATAAAGATTTCTCACTAAGCTGAGTTGACCTTCCATAGGATCCAGCAATCCCTTTGTGTATTTTGTCTCCCAGACACAAAAACATAAAACATAATTCAAAAAATATATGCACACCGTTATTCATTGTAGCACTAAGAACCATAGCTAGGACATGGAATTAACTAGTTGTCTAAAGACAAATGAGTGGTTTGTAAATATGTTTCTGCCTAATGCCTAGACCAAAGATGCTTAGAGAAGAATTGGGGGAAAGGGTTTAAAACAAAGAAAGAGAGTGAAAAAAATATTTCAGCAGCAAATCAGAATTTATTCACAGATACAGTAATAATATTTGGAAGCTTATGGAGGGGCTCACAATCTGAATATTATTAGAAATTATTACACTCTTTGCATATTAAAAATGCTGAAAGTTACATTTTTCCTAATGTACTAAGTAAAAATACACCAACCTTTCTCAGAAAAGCATTACATTATCACTATAAATTATCAATTTTTGCTAGAAAATTCTGTATAGTCAAAGTAATAAATATTCAACATTATTCACAAAACACATGCTAGGTAATAATGGTGTTATTCCTCCCCAAAATTATCTATTGGAACATAATGAATAAAGAAGTAATTGGAGTGCAAATTAAATGCTGTGAAATTCTTAGGTAGAACAAGTTGGTTGAAAAACATTCATGGCCCATAGAAAATAGCCTACTTTATAAAGTATGTAACCAGGTCATTTCATATGCCACATTTATAATATAAATAATACAGGTAGAATAATTAGCTTTCTGAAGCATCAGCAATGAATAAAGAAAATAAACTTATCTACTACTCTTTAAAAATTTTATCACTTTTATGAATTTTTAATTATTTGAAACTTTCAGTTTCAAGTTGCAAATTAGATCTAAAACCCAGTACTTAATAGCCCAGAAATGCAATTTTAATTTTCTTTTATTTATTAGACAATATTAGGAACAGAAAAAGACACAAAAAAAATAGACTGGCAAATACTTGTATGGCTCATGGAAGAAGCAGCAATCGTTGACATACTGCAAAGTACTCTCCACAAATGATATGATCTAACCCTCATAAAAACTCCATAAGAAACTTCCCTATTATTTCTACTTGATCAAAGATAAAACAGAGACTTGGAAACATAAAGTAACTTGCCAAGCTGCATAGCATGCCTATGATCTACTAGTTGAAATCACTCTCTTCAATCATCATAATGTGTTTTGAACTTTTGCACTGTATTAATTATAGCAAAAGACATTATGTATAATGCAAATAATTTGCCTTTAGAAATTTTACTATCTTGTCAGTTATTGACAGAAATTAGATTGGGTAGACTCTAGAAGCTCAAAGGACACATTTACCACTATATGCAAAAGTGATTTAGGAAGGCTAGTTGGAAAGTTGTGAAATGATGCATATATTGAGATTGCATTCGAGGAGGATAGAAAGGGAACACTTCACAGTATTGAGAACGAGAAAAAAAAGGTATGTCTTGAGAAAAATCATTGGTGAATTAATAAAAAGTGAGATTTATGAAATGCAAATATAGGGCTTGAAGAGTTTTATCTTATGTCATGTTTTCATTTCCTTGAAAATATCATACTTTGAGTATATTTTGTCTGGTTTAATGGTAACTATAATGACTTTATACATTTTTTGTAACAAAAAAAGGATATAAAACAGTTCAAAACATATAAATCCATGTAAGTTCTCATTTTAGACTGTTAAATTAAAGATCAATGAATATTTAGAAATAAAAAGATTTAAGAATATTTTCTGTGAATATTTTAAGTAAATGCACATTAGAAAACTCAATTCATTTCTAGATATAGAAAAGTCTTACTGAGATTTATTTATATTTGTATGTTTAACATTAATATTAAATTTGTTTCATAATATTCCGGTTAATATTACAGAATATTGTCACAAACACAATTGTTGTAAATAAAAATATTTAAAGAGAACACTTTTTTTTTTTTGCTTTTTGGGTCACACCCAGCAATGCACAGGGTTTACTCCTGGCTCTGCACTCAGGAGTTACTCCTGGCGGTTCTCAGGGGACCATATGGGATGCTGGGAATCGAACCCGGGTCAGCCGCTTGCAAGGCAAATGCCCTACCCGCTGTGCTATCTCTCCAGCCCCAAGAGAACACATTTTTTAAATGCTTTTGGAACAGAAAAGTGAATAAATAACTCACTCTCTGCTTTTGTGATGTTCTGTAACTCAAATCAAGAGTCCATCAATACATAATGTTAATTAGAATTTGATTATATGAGTATGCATGTTAGAACGATTTTGAGTCTGGAGAAAAACAATCAGGTCTCTCAATAAAAAATAGAATAAATCTCGTGGATAATGAGGGAGGGAACAAAAATTGTACAATCTGCAAGAAAAATAAAGTTCATTTCAAAGGTATAATATTAATACAAAAAAGATTAAATTGAAAGGTATAATGCTAATGCAAGGTCTAAAACTGAGTTAGAATTATTTCTCTTACTTGGCAAGGTCTGTTGGTTAAGTGAGTATCCTTATACTTGTAGAGGCAGGAAAAATGGTATTAAAAACACACATAAAATATGATATTTAGAAGAAAATTCAAACATTTGATGTTTTACATGAAAAGATATAATGATGAAAAGATATAATTCTTGACATTTGGGTAGCATTTATGTGGACAACTTTCTAAGATATGGGGTATTATCAAATTATTGTCCAACTCACATTTTATGTAGAAATATAATATTGAAAATGCTCTGCTGCTTTAAGACCAATAAAATGAGATACTAGGTGACAGATTGAGAAAGCTTTATTGGCACAAACCAGCCAATTGGAAAATGATGGACATATGTTTTTATAATAACTATCTTGTCTTCCCAATCCCAAGAAGATTTTACAGAGAAAGAGAACAAGGAAGCACCTTTCTCAGGACTGAATTCCAGGGTAGTCAGTGTCAGAAAGCAAAAGAAAAATCCCCTCAAGGTCCAGCCCTGAAAGTCACACTGTTTTACGTTCCTATTATAATGTAACAGCTAACTTAGGGGTCCTGATGGACAGCATGCAAAATTTGCACAGGGAGCCCTAGATATCTTGGTGTTGCAGTTCTATTTATAATTTCTTTATTTCATAGCTTATATAGGTATACCTCTGTGTGCTGAAACAGATACAGTGCATGTGGGATTGCAACCCCCCATGACTGCTTTCTGCTTCTAGGTGCTCAGAGCTCTGCCACTAGGCTAGTGATGACTTCTGGACACTTGTTACTTTCAATATTCCAATATCTCTTGCTCTGGATCCATGTAGCCCCACTGCTCTCCCTGGTCTTCATTGTTTGCACCATCTCCAGCATCTGTCTTGTTTCTCATGTCTTTTCCTCTTGTCTTTCAATCTGAGCTATTTTGTTTTTGCTGATGATCCCAGTCAACACACACACACACACGTGTGTGTGTGTGTTTGTGTGTGTGTGTGTGTGTCCTACCCACAAGAAAATCATGCGACAACTAGAGTGGGAAGGAAAGGGAGTGAAGATAGATGGTTGCCAACTATACCAACTCTGCTCCCCTAATGACATTGTTCTAATAACACCAAATATCAGCCAAGCGGCTCAAATGCTGGCCTACTTGGACCATGAGTGTGGAAAAGTTGGACTGCAGCTGAATCTCACAAAGACAATGTTCATGAGAAATGGACTAGTTCCTGGAGTTTCATTTGCCTTCAATGGAAGAACGAACATCTCTGAATGCAGCACTTATGTGTACCTAAGTCTAGAACTCAACATGACAAACGACCTGGCACCTGAACTGCACGGGAGGAAGAGAGCAGTGTTGGAATGCCTTCAAGAGCATTGAAGAAGTGAGTAAGATGGCGAAGAATCTCCGGATCTGGGCAAATCTTTTCTATTCCACTGTTCTTCCTGCACTATCATACGCCTCAGAAACCTGGACCCTAGGAAAACAGGATGAAAATGCTATTCGAGTATCCCGAAGAGAAATCGAAAGAGCTATGCTTGGAATATCACATTTCACTCAAATGAGAGAAAGAATCCGGAGTTGCCACCTCCATCAATGAGCAAGAATCAGGGGGTGCTGTCTCGTCTGCCAAGGTGTCGAAAATCAGATGGGCCAGACATGTAATACAATTTAGAAACCACCGCTGGACTAAATCTGTTACCGACTGGATTCCACGGGATGTCAAAAGAATGCATGGCAGACCACCTACGAGATAGTCAGACTTCTTTGTCAAGACCCTGAACTTGGTTTGAGGCTCTTTGTGTTCCTGGAGCGAGCAAACACCATTGGGCTACACTAGCATGTGATAAGGACGAATGCAGACATTACTGGCACCTTCTCGAGCAAATAGATGATCAATGGGATGACAAATGATACTAGTGATATATATATATGTATATATATATGGATAAAATTCCTTTCAACTGAACTCTTTCTTCTACATGCAGGTTGTACATTATTTTGTTTCCTCATTATCCATAAAATTTATTTTATTTTTTTATTGCTAGACTTGATTATTTTCCTCCAGACTTGAAGTTTAAGATGCATCTCAAATATCCGTGTATATATATTCAGACCCTCTCCAGACCCTTAGCTATTCCCGTTATCTGGTTTGGTAAACTCTGTGTAAGCAAGACTTAACAGGAACATTTGAATCGTATTAATTATTTAGTCTGCCTTCTCACTGTCCCTCACCTCACAGGTTCCCTGTAGATTGCATCTATTCTACAAACCCAGATAAAATACGGGTTATACTTTTGGGGTAAAGGAAAATTAGGACAAGGTTCCTTATCATTAGACTTTTGACGGGAAAGGTAAATAGACACTTGTATCTATCTAGACAAGCATTCTGGTTTCTAATACTGATTCTACTTTTAATATACTTGACCCAGAAGTAGATTATTTGCAATTAGAAATCAATATTTTAGTGCTTGGTTTTAACAGTTAATGTTAACCTATTTCATCTTTATACATCAAAAATTTTCAAATGTGATTATTATATTTTAATGTTGTAGCACTGTGTTTATTTCAGTTCTTAGAGAGTTGAATATTATTTGAAATATGGTTATCAATTTTATTCTAAAAGTTTGATTAAAATTGATATTTGCTTTGTAATGCTCTGTAACTAGCTATACTGTGAAACTGTATGCTTCATTTAGTGATGTTTAAAATAATGATTGCTTCTTATTAAGCAAGCTGTAGTTTTTTGAAATCAATAACATAACAGAATGTAATTAGATGCTTAAAAGCATGTGGATAATGAATTTGTAAAATAAATCATTCAATCTGACTTAGATGTGCAATGAGAATAAAATCAATACAAATATCAAAAGTCTTATTTAGTTGATGCTTATATAGAGTACTGATAACATATTACCAACCTAAAAGAACTTTCTAAATACCAAAAAAAATTAAAAACTAATATGAAACAAAAAAATGTTAACATGCTATTGTGGAGGAAAAATAATGATCTCTCTTCCCTTCCAGGATTATGTCCCAGGCACACTCTGCAATAAAGGACAGACTAATGAGAGAAAAAAAAGAAGCATAATAACACATAAACATTTCATATAAGTAATAGAGACCCAGGAATAGTAACATCCCAAATGACCCTAGTCAATACCTTAATTATCATATTAAATGAAAGACCAAAGAAAGGCTTGACAGTGGGAGGGGGAAGTACATTTGAATGTGATTAGGCAAACCACATTAGATTGTTTACCACTATAATGATGACTTAACACTGGTTTCACCATTGAGAGTTCCAAAGATTTGGTTGTCTTTCAAGTGTATGTACAAACACACACACACACACACACACACATACACACACATATACTTACAAGTGGAGATTCCTCTTATAAATGTAAAAGGTTCTTACAAATAGTTATATTCTAGTGTTTTCAGACTTTTTTCTATGAATACCTTTTTCTTAATTAATGACCATCTAAAAATCATCCTCACACTTAAGTAAATATCATGATGTGGCAAATTCTGCTACCCTTTAAACACTATCTTTATATGTAAAGTGAATATATTGATTAGAATTAATATTTGATATTTATAAATACATAATGTAATCTAGTCATATATTTAAAAATATAGCAATTTGTTGGTTTAATAGCACAATGGGTAGAACGCTTGCCTTTTATGCAGTGTACCGGGTTTTTATCATATCACACACACAAACACACACACAGACACACACATACAGTGGACATACACACTGGCACACTGGAGAACTTAGTCTGTTATAGCTGGAGTGGAAGGGTGGAGCTCCAGGTGAGCTTGGTTGGTGACTATAAATGCCACCCATAAAAATGTTGGTCAATCAAAATAAGTTATGGGATGGTTGGGGGTGGGAGATTGTAGCAGATAAAATGACTCATCTATCACTACTCTCTTTGCACACTTACTTGAATAGATTCACAGCAAGATCAAGTAGGACTCAGAAGCCTGGACAGTGACAAAGTGCAGGCCACAGAAGTCTCATCCACACATTGTACAAGGGTCAAAGAAGAGGCCTGGACGTTGAGGAAAGACCTGGCTCCATTTATTTCAACTGTGCAATAAACTCTACTTAATCTTCTAAGTTTTTTTTAATGAAAATCCTTCTTACAATTCTCAAGAACCTACCAGCTCAGGAAAATCCACTTTTGCTCTAAGGTGAGATCACTGGCATCTCTCTCTCTCTCACACACACACACATACACACATACACACACACAAGTATGATTAAAATTGATAACCATATTTCAAATAATATTCAACTCTCTTAAATTTATTACACATAGGAGAAAACATAAATCATGTTAATTTTTCTGAATTAAAAAATGTTATTCAAAACCTTATTCTCTAATATTTTATGATTTATTGTGCAATGATGATAAAATTAAACTAGAAGTTGATTTTATGTGATATGCATGTACATCCAAATACTTGAAGTATGTAAAATTTTAATCTAATATGAAATGAACTGAAAGAGGTATTAGCTGTGTACCAGGTAATGTAGGAAAAACTAATTAAAAAACAAACTCCAAAAGACACAGAAGAAATGAATAGATTTCAAAGCAGTTATTTGACTCCCAAACAAAGTCATAGTTTAGAAGACATAAAAATCTTAAGTATATATATATAAAGATATATATATCTATATAAAGATATATATAGATATAGATATATAGATATATATAATATATATCTTTATATATTATATATTATTTATATATACTTGATCCTGTAAAAATAAAGTACACAATATTGAAAAATTGTATGTGTATATCATTACAGGAATATTTGAATGTCCTGAATTTAGAACATTTTTAATAGCAAATTCTATGACGAAGTAGAGCAATATGAAGGCTTATTCATTACTGTTGGAAATTAATATGGTATATAGCCATTTTAGCGACTGCTTGCTATTTTGTGGATAGATCTTCCCAACTGCTTAGAAAGACTTTCTACAATATGTCCTGAGCAGGGATTTTCTAATATGTGTTACCTGGACATTCCTAATTAGGTTCAATTAAGTCCCTGTGTGTACTTCAAGAAAAACCATTACCATTACATTAAAGAATAGATACTCCCAATGGAGAGACTTACTTTAAGATAGGATAAACATTTAAAACATTTCATTATCTTATGTAAATCACAGTCTCCTTGTCTTGTAGATCCCTATTCTCTCTTCTTGTAACCCCCAGGCACATGTACTATACATTAGATAGAGAACAAATAGCTTCACTCTGTCACTATTAAAAGATTTAATATTATTAAGTTGTGCATAGTACTACCCAGTGCATCATATAAATTGAATGTGACTTCATCAAACCCCCTACAGTATATTTTATGAAAATAAAAAAAGTTTGTATAACAACACAAAAGATCCTGAATATTCTAGGCAATACTCAGTGAAAAATTTAATCAGAGGAAGCAAAATTTTTTATTTTTAATTATATACTGTAAAGTTAGAGTAATTAAAATAATATATTCACGGTCCTCCTGTTGTTCATCAATTTGCTCAAGCGGGCCCAGTAAGGTCTCCATAATGAGACTCGTTGTTACTGTGTTTGGCATATTGAGTACGTCACGGGTAGCTTGCCAGGCTCTGCCGTGCGGGCGAGATACTCTCGGTAGCTTGCCGGGCTCTCGGAGAGGGTCGGAGGAATCGAACTCGGATCGGCCATGTTGGCTGTGTGCACAAGGCAAACACCCTATCGCTGTGCTATCACTCCAGCCCAAAATAATATATTATGGCAAAAATAATCATGTGGGCAAATATTTAGACCAAAAAGTAGACTGTTATGGAAATATACTCCCAAATAATGGAAATACTTATAGTCAACTAGTATCTGACAAGGGAGTTAAATGCATTCAATAGGAGAAGAACCTAGTTATCTTAAACAGGTAATACAGGGAAAACTGATGACCTCATGCATAAAAATGAAATTGAATGGCCAGATATATAGTACAGAGTTAAGACACTTGCCTTGCATGCATCATACTTGGGTCTTATCCCCAATACTCCATATGGCCTGCCAGGAATGATCTCTGAGTAGGGACAGGAGAAACCCTTACTCCATTAAGCATCCCTCCTTGCCACCCTCAAAAAAAATTGAACCTCCACTTCACACTCTTCTTAACATTAACTCAAAATAAATTGAGACATTAAAGAGAATACCTGACACCACAAAATGTTTAGAAGAAAATATGGCAAATTTCCTTGATATTGGTCTTAGCAATTACTTTTGGATATGACACCAAAAAAAACCACGATGGCAGCCCAGCATCCCCAGAGGAAGTTAATAAAGAGGTTAGGAGTATATTATTTTTAAGGAGAAATTCTTTCTTAACAGTTTGGGTAATATAATCAACAGAGAACAAAATCTGGAAATTTGGAAATCTTTCCAATCATAATTGGAAATCTCTGGGTCTTTCCAGTCATAAATTGTTAAGTCTTCTTGAAAATTAGTATAGCTAAGGCTCCTTAAAATCTTTGGGATTCTTTCATTACAATTCTTATTTCTAACCATTTATAATGTTCTTAGAAACTTAAAGTTTTTGACGCCCCACATAATTGTGTTTTCTTTACAATTTTTATTTTATAAGCATTATTGCACTCAGGTCTTTTTGGCTATCTGTATTATTATAAGCCTTTCCTACTAAAACTCCTGGTTAATTTCTACTTTGTATTAACTCAACTTTCAAACTTTTACTTTGTATTTTGCTCAACTTTCTTTATTATATGCCAGTGAATATTATAAATATCCAAATGGTCCATGGCAGAAAAAAATTTTGTCATCCCAACCTTGAAGAAGTTTCTTTTATTTTTTTGCTTTTTGAGTCACACCCGGCGATGCATAGGGGTTCCTCCTGGCTTTGCACTCAGTAATTACTCCTGCAGGTGCTGGGGGATCATATGGGATGCTGGGAATCAAACTCGTGTCAGCCGCATGCAAGGCAAATGCCCTACCTGCTGTACTATTGCTCCAGCCCAAGAGAAGTTTCTTTAAAACAACTACTCCCACTATTTCCACCTGCTCTTTCTTTTCCTTCCACCAACCTGAAATATAAACATTTCATTTTGTACAGTTTCTCAAAACTCTATCTACTATAAAGTTGCCTCCTTATTTGAGTGCACTTTTTTCTCAAATAAACACTTAAAATTTTAACATATCTCACTTTTTTTAAAAAAACACTAGTTTTGGAACTAACTGAACACTAAATCATAAGTAATGAACAATGTAATACATAAAAATGGGCATACATTGGTAAACTAATATTAATTTTCTATCACAATGTTCTTGGTTTGTTTTGTAATTAAATTTTGAAGTTTAATATTTTCCCAAAGGTTTTAGGCATGAGTTCTTCTATTAATCTTTTTAATTTTACTACATTCCTATTCATATTGTTGGTGCTTTGTATACATTTTTTAATATTTTTCTCTATGTCCTGCAAAATAAACTAATTTTCTACTGTGTTCTTCTCAAATAATGACATGTCTTATCCATTTGAATTTTTGATATTAAGAATACTTTGTAGTTAATGCTCCAAACAAAGTACTAAAAGGATTACAGGATTCTGCCCAACATTAATGAGGCTTGAACACATCTAAGGAATTTGACATTCTATACCAATTTAATTATTTTAATATTTTTAGGTTATGCATTCAGAATTACAATGTGAACATCATTAGAGAAGAAGCTCTTTGAATTTAATGAGATTTATTTCAGTGATTTATATCTCCTTCTTTTTCATGATGTTGATGAACAGAAATTAGCTTGGTTGAATTGCATATCATAAAAATTATTTGATGCTTCAGTCCTTTTACACATCAACAGATAAAAATTAGTGACACTAGCTAAGGTTTCAAAAAATATAAAGTGATGCTAAATATCCAAGGGGAATGTGATCTACATTATAAAATTTTGTACAATAATTTTGGACTAAACTATAAAAGAATGCCTGAGAAAATCAAGTTAGAGTAATTGTATATGTCAAATAAATTTTCTGTATCCCAGGATATGATTATTGAATGCTACTTCTTATTTTGATATAGATGAACTCCCTATAAAATAAAACAAATAACATTAACAGATAAAAATCTGAGGCAGGGCATGTAATTTTTTGTGGTAGTGTGCTTGCTTTGTATACATGAAGCCCTGGGTTTGATCCCCAACACTACAAGAAAACAAATAAACGAACAAAACCATAGAACAGGGGCTGGAGTGATAGCACAGCAGGTAGGGTGTTTG
Source organism: Sorex fumeus (assembly GCF_029834395.1). NCBI lineage: Eukaryota > Metazoa > Chordata > Mammalia > Eulipotyphla > Soricidae > Sorex > Sorex fumeus. The sequence continues at coordinate 66,923,253 of NW_026606059.1, forward strand.
CCTTGCATCCCATATGGTTTGATTCCCAGCATCCCATATGGTCCTCTGAGCACCGCAGATACATGAGTGCATAAGCCAGGAGCAATGGCTGTGCATTGCTGGGAGCGACCCCCCAAAAATAACATAGAACATACACCCCCACATCTGCCTCTACACAATAATAAGTTATAAAATAAAAATCAAAAGAAAAAATATAAAAATAATCTGATTATGAATAACTGTACAATTTAAATAAAACTAATAAATTTAAGGTGATAGTTCACTTTTATAAATCAGTTATCCATTATGACTGTAATGTTGTTATAAAAGAAATATATTTATTCAAAGTGACACTATTGTTAAACTGTATGGGATAAAAAGAGGGAAAAGTACAGAAACCATTCAAAATCTGCTGTGCAAAACTCTGAGTGATGTAAAAATTGTATTCATGTCTCTGTGCTGTTTATATTCTCTCTTTTGTATGTGTACTACAAAATGTAACACTTTTTACCAAGAATTTCATTTTATTCCTTTTAACTTAGCAAAAACATAATTATAATTTTATAATACACTCTTTCTAATTTCAGATCATGCTTTAATTCTAGGCACTTTAAACCACTACATAGTAAAGATTGCGTTTATTTTATGAATAAATAAAAAAGGTAGTTTTCATAATTTTAACCCAATTCCTTTGACATAATAGTTCATTTGATTATATCCCCTTCAGCTACTGAAAACCCTGGTACCAGGTCCTGCTAATAGTATCAGGTAGAAAGAAAAGCTAGCATATCCACTAATTAGATTTTATTTAAAAAGTTATTGTCAAGTATCACATCTTCATTTTTTTGTTTTTCAGTGAAAGACTTTACTTTTATCTATAAAGGGTGCTTAATTAAGCTTCCAAATATATAGGAATCTTTCTTTCTTGGCAAGTATAAAGACTCAGATTACTATGTTTGTGTTCATAAGAAAGACACACAAGATAAGTTACTTATCTTTATATATATCATATAAAGAACAATATATTCTATGGGACATACCTGAGATAATTAATCTCCTGTTTAATGATAGCTTCCGTCCCCCCTGCTTTCAATTGCACACTATGAAAAAAATTAGCTGAGAGGAAATTCTCCTTAAATTTTCTTCAAATACTTAGAAATTTTACCATTTAATGTTTAAAATGGCCACCACAGGGCCAGTTACAAAATTTGAGAGTTCTAGTGCCAAGATAGCTTCGAATCTTTGAAACTAACACTTTTTATTACACCTCTGGGAACCACTGAAAAGGAGGATTCAAAGAACTCAATTTTCCAGTTTTATAATCTCACTAATTTATATTAGCCTGGCTTTTGATTGTAGGGGCAAAGGTAAGGTCAATCAAGTCTCCATTGAAAAATTCTGTATATCCAAAGGATTTATTATCCACATTTGGATTAAGTTAGTCTATATCTGGACTCTACCAGCAGAAACAAAATAAAAAACCCTAATTTCAAACATGTATATATATATGTATATATTCATATATATACATATATGAATCCCTATATTCACTGCAGTGTACAATAGTTAAGATATGAAAAGGGCTCAAATATCCAACAGCAAATGAATGCATAAGGAAACTGTGGTATGTACATAGAATACTATGCAGCTATAAGAAATGGTGAAATAATGAAGTTTCCAGCAACAGGAATAGAATTGGAGAGTATAACATTTAGTGAAATAAATTAGAGAGAGAAGAAAAAAAATACCACCTATCACTCATCTCTAGAATATGTAGAATTAAAACAAGTGATTAGACAATATCAAACTGATTAAAACCTTGGCCTCAGCTTTGAAAATTTAGAAACAAACATGGGCGAAGAGAGGGGAAAAGAAAACACTCTGAAGATGACAAAGGGAAATTGGTAAATACTCATGGGAAAATTGGTGGTTCTGGTTTATCAAAATCATAAACTTTAAGACTATTGCAATAACCTCAAATAGCACTGTAGCATTGTCCTCCCGTTTTTCATCGATTTGCTCAAGCAGGCAGCAGTAACATCTCCATTCTGAGACTTGTTACTGTTTTTGGCATATTGAATATGCCACACCATGGGAGCTTGCCAGACTCTAACATGCGGGTGGATACTCTTGGTAGCTTGCTGGGCTCTCCGAGGGGGACAAAGGAATCATTCCCAGGTTGACTGCATGCAAGGCAAATGCCCTACCTGCTGTGCTATTGCTCAGCCAAATAACCTCAAATATAATGACAAAATAAATTGTTAAAATAATAAAATAAAAGCCCCACCCTGCTCTACCCTGCATGCTTCCACCAACTTCTAGCAGCCCAGGGATCACACCCAGAAGCCCTACCCTACAGCTACCAGATAAATACCTCATCGGCAGACCTACACTACCTCCCTCCACTACCTCTACTATAGCTGCCACCATGCTCCAGGCCGCTTTCCAGACCTTGTGGCCATCCAACACATCATAAGACACTTAATACCCATCTTCCAAGATTACCACACCATATTTAATTGGGTTCAAATATGGTTTGAACCATGGGAACACCTGCAAGGTCAGTGAGAGGCCACCCTAAAAGCCTCTATCCCTTTCAGAGAGACCAGCAAGCTACTGAGAGTATCCTGCCCATACGGCAGAGCCTGGCAAGCTATCTGTGACTTACTTGATTTGCCAAAAATAGTAAATGCAATAGGTTTCATTCTCCTGACCCTGAAAGAGCCACCAATACGGCAGTGTTAAGAAGTATGAGGAAGGAGAGGTTGATAAAATCTCAAGGCCGAACTAGGCTGCCAAAATGAAGAAAGACAAAAATGACTGTACATTCAATACATGTACGTTGGCATTGTATGCATCCATTGAGGACCTGATGGTGCAAATGTGAAAGATCAAGTATTACATCATTGGTCTGATCAAGACAAGAAGGCATCAACCACATCACGCCATTTTCGACACTGTGGAAGAACTGTTCCTCGGAACATGCAACAAAAGAGGCGTCGGTGGTGTCAGTGTCTTTGTCAACACTAACTTGACTATGGGCATTGATTCATTCAAATCAGATGATTATACTTGAATAAATGTGGCTTACTACAAGCAGTTTCTATATTTTTGTCTACACACCAACATCCAACTATGATGAAGAAGAAATTGAGAAGTTCTACAAGGAGCTGAGAAGCTCTGTAAAGAAGTCCACACCTTCTACAACATCATTGCTGGTGATTTTAATGCCAAGATAGGACCGAGAAGATCAGCCAAAGCCAAAGAACCCCACAAAGGGACCCTTGGCCTAGAATCAAATGAACATGGTGAGAGACTATCTGAATTCATCATGTCGACTAAGATCATCCTTGGTAACTCACAGTACCAGAAAACCGAATCTAAACATTGGACATGGGAATCTCCCAATGGAAAGTTCCACAACGAAATTGACCACAAGATATTCAATCAATGGTTTTGCCCGACCAATGTCACTGTTGTTCCAAAATTCCAAAATGGATCACACCACCATCTCCTTTGTGCAAAATTCTACTTCAGGGAGCGGGGAGAAAGGGCTGCAAAGTTTAAGAAGAGAAATCCCCAAATGACCAGCAACTGGGAGCTCTTTGGCACTATTTCAGCAACATGGGAAGATGCTATCATTGAAAAAATTGATGAAGAATATGATCGACTGGTTCAAAACTTCCATGATTGTGCAAGGAACACTGAGAAAGAGAGAGATAGCCACAAAAAGACACCTGTCTTCGAAAACTCTCGAGCTCATTCTCCAATGTGGTTTGGTGCAAGCCTCAGGCAATCACAAGTGAACATCCGAGCTTGTAAAGCAGTGAAGAGAAGCAATCAAGGAAGACCTCAAAGAGATAAGAGCAGCAGTTCTGGAAGATGCGGCAGAAGCCAGGAAAAGCATTCACAACACACACCTGTCCTTCACCAACTACAAGACCAAGATGACTGCTTTCCGATGTCTTGATGGATCTATCACATCTTCCAGAAGGGCAATGGAGAAGATTATCCATGACTTCTACTCAGATCTAGTCAATAGCCACGTCCACCTGCCCACATACCAAATTCTGCTGGATGGATATGTCATTGCAAATATTCTCCTTCCAAAACCCAACATGTCATATCATTGGTAAAGAAGAGAAGAGCATCCAGCCCAGACAAGTTGAGACCCGAACACCTGAAGAGCCAGCCGTCAGTACTCATCAATACACTGGCTCGGCTCTTCACACACTACCTGTCTGAATGCTAGGCTCCATTCCAATGGAAAACCAGCAGGACTGTTCTACTCTACAAGAAGGAAGACATCTACAACATTGGCAACTATCGCCTGATCTGCCTATTGTCCATTGTCTACAAGCTGTTCACTTAGAGTCATTCTGAATAGGATTGGCAGAACACTAGATGAAGATGAAGGACAGCCATGCGAACAAGATGAGTTCCAAAAAGGATTCAGCATGATCGATGATATCTACACAATAACCAAGCTCATTGAGGATTCTTGGGAGTTCAAGAAGCCACTCTGTCTAATGTTCATTGATTTAAAGAAGGCCTTTGATTCTGTTGAGACTGAAGTGGTCATGAAAGCCCTAGCCTAGGGCATTCATACTCAATGCATCAGGATCCTTCTTGAGCTGTATTACATATTCACTACCAGGATCTCACCATTCTATAAGGAAGTGATCATCGATGTCAAGAGAGGGGTTCGGCAGGGTGATACCATTTCACTGAAACTCTTCAGTGCCACCCTAGAGAATGTCATGCAATGACTGGAATGGGAAGGAATGGGAGTGAAGATAGACGATCAGCAACTACACCACTTCAACTTTGCTGATGACGTAGTTCTAATAACACCAAACATTAGCCAAGCAGCACAAATTCTAGCCGACTTTGACCATGACTGAAAAGGTTGGACTGTAGCTGAATCTCACGAAGACAATGTTGATGAGAAATGGTCTCGTTCCTGATGTTCCATTAATTCTCAAAGTAATGAACTTGTCCGAAAGCAACAGTTATGTGTACCTAGGTTGAGAAGTCAACGTGACGAATAACCTACAACCTGAGTTGCTCAGGAGGAGGGTGTCTTGGAATGCCTTCAAGAGTGTCAAAGAAATAGCTCTTATAAAGAACCTCCAGCTCTGGGCACTTCTCTTCAATTCCACTGTTCTTCCTGCATTAACATATGCCACAGAGATTTGGGCCCTGTGAAAACAGGTTGAGAACACTTCTCTGGTATCCCAAAGAGCAATGAACTGTGCTTGGAGTATCACGTTTCACTCAAGTGAGTGAAAGAATCCGGAGTTCCAACCTCCATAGACGATTGAGAATCAGGGAAGATGTTTCGTTTGCCAAGGCATAGAAAATCAGATGGCTTGGACATGTAATGTGATTTGGAGATGACTGCTGGACTAGAGCCTTTACCAACTGGATTCCACGGGACGTCAAAATATCACATGGCTCACCTATGAGATGGTCAGACTTCTTCTTAAGACCCTGAATGATCAGTTTGAGACTCTTCATGTCCTGGAGTGAGAAGACGCCATTGGGTACACTAGCATGCACCAGGGACCTATGGAGATGTTACTGGCATCCAATCGAGCAAATCTATGAGTAAAGGGATGTCAAGTGATCAATTGATCAATAAAATAAAATAAAATTGCTAACATATACTTAAATTTTAAAAATTTTCAATACATTTGAGTGTAATGAAAGCAAGTACATTTTGAATTAATTTCTAACATCAGAGTATTTGGCTCATTTACATCTCCTGAAATTTTCATCCAAAATTTAATATCAAAATTTAATAAGAACATCGTATAGTAGAGATGGTTTTCCAAAACTTTTCCATGGTCAGGGAAATTGTTTATTAGAATATGACTATTAGAAATTTTACTTGTGAAAGTATTTTTTAATCTACATAACCTGTTTAAAATAATTTCTAGATTGCCCACACATTTGCCTTGTCTCAGATTAAAACTGAAGTGACTTTATACCTTCAATTCTGATAAAAATTCACTTTCAGACACTTCAATATGTCTTCTCCAAATCATCTACTTTCTCTAGTAGGCCTTATTTAGATTCCTATCATATCTAGGCGAGGCTAGTCCATTAACAGTAAGAGGGCAGGAGAGTTTGTGCAGTAGGTAAAGTTCTTGTCATTCATGTTGCTGAACCCAGCATCCCAAGTTGTCTCCTTATTCCTGTCAAGAGTGATCCCTGAGCACAAAGCCAGGAATGAGACCTGAATACATTTGGTGTGGCCTCCAAACAAACAAACATTAGCAACACACTGTAGTATCATATTAGTAAAAATCTTCACTCCAATATTTAATCATTTTTAAATTCCTCTTGTCCTTTATCCCATCAATTGCTAACTGATTATAGTACCTGTCTACAGCAAAATATCTTTAGCCAATATAGTAAAGATTCTTCCTACCCTTCCCTATGTATTTACCAATAGAAATTTTCAAACCACTAACCTTCCTCCCCTGCAATATGTTTCTTGATTAAAAGTTCCTACTTACTATCATTGTTTCTAAAAATTGGGACCTGTACCAACCCTTCATTGGAATAATTTTGACATCTTTTGTAATTATACTGAATAAAACTATCATTTAATGAAAATAACATTTTTTTTCTGCCTTGGTAGGTAGAGCATCTTACACTTAATCCTTAAACAAATTGAGCTCAGTCATTGGAACAAACAAGTTACTTATGTCTTTCAACTTGCTTGACTAATATATGTTGAAGTAGGTGGCATCACATTTGATAATGTAAAACAAAGATGTGATTAGTGGGAGAAGAGGGTATATTTGATTTGTGAAAATAGGGACATGATATGTCCATAACATATGTAAAATAAAAAGTAAAATAAAGATCATTTGGATCTATAGCTTTCTAAATTAAGGGAGAGAGAAAAAAACAGGGAGCTATAAATCTGGTAATCTGTGAAGCTAAAGATAAGGGTAATTCTACCCAGAGTACAAGGTGTTAAAAAAGGAACCATTACTTGACAATGTATACCTCAAAATACTTATTAGGTTTATTTGTATTTTCTTTTGTTCTTGGCCACACCTATTTATGTAAAGGTCTGACTCCTAACTCTTTGCTCAGGGATTACTCATGGAAGTTCTGGGAGAACACATAGGTGGCAGGGATTGACCAGGTAGACCGCATGAGGGGAAGCATTTTACACACTTGCTATCACTCTGGTCCTATTCTCTTGAAGAGAATGCACTAGGGACACATTAGGGGTGTAGGGATGTGTGGTATGTCTGTGTGTGCTTGTGTGTGTGTGTGTGTGTGTGTGTGTGGTTGTGTGTGGTATATTATATCACTATAGAAACATTCATTAAAATCATAAATTTAGCCAAGTGAAAGATGGAAGTTTAATAAAAATTTTAGAAGAATCATTCATACCTTATCATCATACTCAAATGGTTTCCTATGGAATGACTGTGGACAATTAGGCAAACATTCTCTGAAAAACACTTAGAAAAACTGTCAAAACAAAAACAAGCACACTTGGCAGTGTCAAAACCATTGGAATCTATTGCATCACCAAACAATCCATCTCCTGCATGAAGTAAATTAGTACTAATACTGAAGGCCTCTCTTTCTACTATAGGATACACTTGACACAATAAAAAATTAAAGGGATAACAAAAAAAAAAGAAAAAAAATTTGGAAGAATTAAGCAATTCATATACACATATACACAGATGTAAGAATAATTTTGAAGAAAATATAAAATTACTATTATTAAAAAATTAATACCTTTGATGTAAATATGATTATATGCTACAATATCTAAGTAAGATAAGTGGGAAGGTAAAATCAAAAGGAATGTCAAGAATCAAAAAAAATGATGGAAAAAAAACACTTCTTTGATGGGCTCATGCTTAGACATTAAATGACCAATGTGCTTGAAGAGGGTCAAAAGACATCATAAAATCTGAAATACAAAGAAAATTAAAAATGGAGGTAAAGCCAGAACACATAAACAGGTGGCATATTTCTCAAAATCTTAACACATAGTTGGAGTGTCATAAGGAGACAGAACAGAATCAATATTTGGAGGATTACAAAATATTTCCAAACTGGTAACAAACACTTGACCACAATTGAGCAGGATTCATTTAAAAAGTACACTTCCTGATATACCATATTCTAATGAAACACTAAAGCTGACAAAGACCTGAAGGATCCCTCACCAATAGAATCATGGGGCCAAAATATACAGCAGATTTTTTAAAATTTTTATTAGTGAAACACCATGAGGTACAGTTGTACACTTACAAGTTTTTGTGCTTGAGTTTCAGTTATACAATGATCGAGTACCATTCCTCCACCAGTGCCCATTTTCCACCACCAATGATCCCAGTATCCCTCCCACCCCCGCATGCCACCCCGCCTCTGTGGCAGGGCATTCCCTTTTGTTTTCTCTCTCCTTTTGGATGCTGAGGTTTACAAAAGAGGCATTGAGTGGCAAAAATGTTCAGTCTATAGTCTACTTTCAGCATGCATCTCCCATCCTGGGAGGATCCTCCCAACACCCTTTTATTTGGTGCCCCCTTCTCTATCTGAGCTGCCTTTTCCCCTAGTATGTGTGGCTGGCCTTCAAGCCATGTACTGAACCTCCTGGTACTCATCCCGACTATTCTTAGATGTTAGTCTACTAGTTTGTTACTTTATATTTCCCAGATGAATGCAATATTTTTATGTCTGTTTCTCTTTTTCTGATACATTTCACTTAGCATTATACTTTCCATGTAGTACCACTTGTATGTAAATTTCATAACTTCAACTTTTCTAACAGCTACACAGTACTCCACTGTGTAGATGTACCAAGGTTTCTTTAATCAGTCATCTGTTCTTGGGCACTCGATTTTTTTTTCCAAATTTTGGCTATTGTGGACAGTGCAACAGTGAACATACAAGTGCAGGTGTCATTTCGGCTGCACTTTTTTGCCTCTCTGGGATATATTCCCAGGAGTAGTATTGCTGGATCAAAGGGAGCTCAATTTCTAACTTTGTGAGAATCATCCATATTGTTTTCCAAAAGAGCTGAACCAGACAGCATTCCCACCAGCAATAAAGGAGGGTCTCTTTTTCACCACTTCCTCGCCAACACTGGTTGCTTTTGTTGTTTTGGATGTGGGTCAGTCTCTGTAGTGTGAGATGGTATCTCATTGTTGTTTTGATCTTCATCTCCCTGATGGTTAGTGATGCACAGCATTTTTTCATGTGTCTTTTTGCCATTCGGATATCTTCTTTGAGAAAGTTTCTGCTCATGTAATCGCCCCATTTTTTGATGGGGTTGGATGTATTTTTCTTGTGGAGTTCAACCAGTGCTTTGTATATCCTTGATATCAACCCCTTGTTGGATGGGTATTGGATGAATATTCTTTCCCATTCTGTAGACTGTCTTTATATTTTGGTCACTGTTTCTTTTGAGGTGCAGAAGTTTCTTAATTTAAGATAGTCCCATTTGTCTTAACTCTTTTCACTTTCTTGGCCAGTGGCATGTCATCTTTGAAGATACTGTTAGCTTCAGTATCATGGAGGGTTTTGTCAACTGTCCTTCAGTGTACCTTATGGATTCAGGTCTGATGTTGAAGTCGTGAATCCATTTTGATCTTACATTCGTACATGGTGTTAGGTAGAGATCTGAGCCTATGTTTTGTCTGTAGCCATTCAGTTTTGCTAGTACAATTTGTTAAAGAGACTTTCCTTGCTCCACTTCACATTTCTTGCACCCTTATCAAAGATTAGATGATCATATGATTCGGAGGAGATGTCAGTATTGTCAGCCCTGTTCCTTTGCCCTGCAGCTCTGTCTTTGTTCCAGTACCATGCTGTTTTCATTATTACTGTTTTGTAGTAGAATTTGAAGTTGGGGAGTTTGATTCCTCTCATTTTCTTGTTCCCAAGAATTGCTTTATCTATTCATGGGTGCTTATTTTTCCTTATGAATTTCATGAGTGTTTGCTCCATTTCTTTGAAGAATGTCATGGGTATTGTTATAGGTATTGCATTGAATTTTTCCAATGCCTTGGGGAATATTGCCATTTTGACAATGTTAATTCTTCCGATCCACGAGCAGGGGATATCTTTCCATTTGCTTGTGTCCTACAATAGTACCTAGGAATCAGCTTAACTAAGGACATAAAAGACCTGTACAAAGAGAACTACTTTTGTAAACTGTTCTGCGTGTACTGGAAAAAAGTGTATTGATTCTTTTTGGGATATAAAGCTCTGTATAGGTCTATAAGCCCTTTCTCTTCTATTTATTCCTTCAAAACCAACGTTTCCTTGCTGAGTTTTGTTCTTGTTGATCTATCAAGAGGTGATAAGGCGATGTTGAAGTTACAAGCTACTATTGTATTGCTAGCCATGTCCTCCTTAAAATCTGTTAGCAGTTGTTTTAAATATATAGCTGTTCCCTCATTAGGTGCATATATATTTAAGAGTGTGATTTCTTCCTGTTGTACATACCCTTTGATGAATAGAAAATGGCCTTCACTGTCCCTTCTAATCTTTTGCAACCTGAAGTGTATGTTGTCGGATACTAGTATGGCCACCCCAGCTTTTTTGAAGGAGTTGTTTGCTTGCAGGATTGTTTTCGATCTTTAACTTTGAATCTGTGTTTGTTCCTACTGTTCAGATGAGTTTCTTGCAGGCAGCAGAATGTTGGGTTTTGTCTCTGAATCCATGTTGCCATTCTGTGTCTCTTAATTGGTGAATTTAGACCATTGACGTTGAGAGAGATTATCGTTATGGGATTTTGTGTCATCTTTCTGTAAGTGTTTGTTGTGCTTGTAAGGTTTGCCTTGTCTTATAGTAGCAACTTAACCCTTCTTTTAGGTTTGGTTTTGAGTCTATGAAGTTCCCGAGCTGCTGTTTATCTAGAAAATAGTGCACCGGTCCTTCAATTTTGAGTGAGAGTTTAGCCGGATAGAGTATTCTTGGTGAAGCATTCATTTCAGTGAGTTTTTTCACTGTATCTGGCCACTGCTTTCGGGCTTGGAGGGCTTCCTCTGATAGGTCTGCTGTTAATCTAAGGGGTGCTCCTTTGTATGTAATTTCCTTCTTTGACCTTGCTGCTTGCAGTATTGTGTCTCTATCCGCAGCATCCATCATTCTAACTATGATATGTCTTGGAGTGTTTTTGTTAGGGTCTCTTTTAGCTGGCACCCTTCTGTCTCCTTGAATCTGAATGACTGCATTTTCCAGCTTTGGGAATTTTTCAGCAATGATTTGTTCAACCGTGGCTTTTTCATTGGGATTGTTTCCCTGACCTTCTGGTAGTCCAATGATTCTAATGTTGTTCCTCTTGCAATCATCTCCTAGGACTCTGATTCTCTCTAGAGGTATTTTGAGGTCTTTTGCCACTGTTTGTTGTTTCCTGTAGGCTTTGTGCAGCTGATCTTCCAGCTCACTGACTGTCTTCAGGTATAGCCATTCTACTGTTGAGGGCACACACCGAGGTTTTTTTTTTTTTTTCATCTACTGAATCCTTTATTCGTGACGCTTCTGTGCATAGCATTTCAATTTCTGCTCTCATTTCTTCCTGTAATTTCTTGATTGTCTGATCCATTGTTTCTTTCATGTCCCCCTTTAATTTATTGGATAAGGGTGTCACTGTTTCTTTGAGTTCATTGAACATCTTCATTACTTCATATTGGAATTCTTTATCAGAGAGGTCCCTTAGGTGACTAACACCTAATGTGGCTTCTGGACTCTTTTCATCATCCTCTCCTCATGGTGGGGATTTGTGTTTTTTCTTCAAGTTGGTGTGGTGGTATGGAGAGTGAGGTTACAAAAGATTGCTGGGTATGATTAATTTACCTGTGACCTAGTGTGCTTCTGTGGCCCAAAATTAGGCCACACCAACTTCTGAAGAGGCCATGCTCACTTCTGAAGAGGCCACTCCCGTTATGGGTACCTGGTGTGTGTGAGGGATGGAGAAGCGCAGGTGCAGTGTTGGGGACAAAGAAGAAGAGGTTCAGGGATAGTGGGCGGCCCAGAGTTCTAGAGGACACCTGGGGCATGTACACAGGGAGAGCAAAGCCTGGGGTTTGTATAAAGACTGACCTGAGGGATGGAGAAGATCAGGCGCAGCGTTGGGGACTAACAGGAAGAGGCTCAGGGATGGTGGGTGATCCAGGGTCCTAGAAGACTCCTGGGGCATGTATGCAGGGAGAGAGAAGTCCCAGGTTTGAACAAAGACTGACCTGAGGGATGGAGAAGATCAGGCGCAGTGTTGGAGACAACAGGAAGAGGCTCAGGTATGGTGGGATCAGCAGAACTTTTATCAGAAATTATGTCAATATAAAAACAGGAGCGAAATACTTAACATGATGATCAGATTGACAAAAATCATCTAGAACTGTCTATCCACAATGTTTTCTTCAAAGGAGGGGAAACAAAGAGCATTTCTCAGAATGAGCCTCGCATCTAACCACGTAACCTCAGTGGGAGTCCTGTTATGTAGTTGTTCCCAAGTGTAGGCTGCAGATGTGAAGGATACAGCATTGCTTCAGTGCTCAGGGAATCCCCAGGAACCTTAGGGTTTCAGTAACACTGAATGAATGCCAAGAGTAGCTCCAAGGAACAGTTCTCAGAAAGGATGTTCTGAGATAAATAGAAACTGCAGTAAATTAAAAATAAAAATATGGAGGTTCTAGTGTGCCGTGGCTAAGAATGCCTACTGAGTAAACTGCTGGCAGGTAATGTGATGTCCAGTGCTACCATCTGGGGCTTAACACCCTCCTGGAAGGTTTTATTTCTGGGATCCCCATAGCAGCAGCGATGTGATATTTGACACACAACCAGGTATTGAGTAGTGAAACCAGAGTGTGTCAACCTAGGCTAGCATCACAACTGAAATAATATATATGAGCATCATGGATAAGGATGCAATAACTAGTGAGCACTTTTGTAAGTGACAGATTAATGCTTCCCTAGAGCTATGACTGGAGTGTGTACAGGCACTACAACTACATGCGTGTGTCCATGGCCAACTACCCAAATTGACAAATGCACCCCCATGAAGAACTTTGGGTGTATGGACAATCCAGCTGTATATACAACTCTTGGTCATTGGAACAACAAAACAAAGCGAAGGGAAGATATAGAATTCATTCAATGATTATTACAATATTTTACTTTCTTTAAATAAAAAGAAAGAAGCCATAATATGCAAAAGTCATCAAAAGCTAACTGACAGAGAAGATTGTCAGCAATATATTATAGCAGCACACAATCATGAGAATTCTCTGAGAAAACACAATTTAAAAACTGGGTGATTCTAGTTTATATAAGAGCAAAATGAATGACCTGGACAAAAAGAAGAAATAGAAACATAGTCTTACAGTTAGAAAACTCATCATCCTTTTGTCATCAATTGACACTAAATCAGGCAGTGTATCAGCTATAGTAGAGTAGACCTCAACAGCATGTTTGTATGTTTGCATTAAGTGAATTTATCAAGGGATGCAGCAAAGTAACTGAAGAGAGGTTTAAATATGGTACTACTAGGGTTGAAGACAAAGTATAGGATATTTGCCTTCCACATGGATGACTTGAGTTTAATTTTTATCACCCCATATGGTCCTCTTAGCCCTGCCAGAAATCATTCCTGAGCATAGAAGCAGTAGTAAGCTCAAATCATCCCCAGGTATGGTGAATTAAAATGGTTCTTTATGATCTGTTGGATAACATTAATTTGTCCTTTATCCCTTGCTGCAGGGAGTGTAGGTTTATTGAGTCACAACCATCTCAGTGCTCCTGAGGCATTCCCATTCCTCTGTGTTTATCTTTAATTTCTCCTTTGTGCTCTGTTTTCCCTATCTGTTAATCGCTCATTTCCTCTAATCAGACCCTGTGACTTGTAAAGTCAGATTCTTCTGAAGACTCTGGATTTTGTATTTGTAAGTGAAATACTGCTTTTCTCATTCATTTATGTCTTTTGTATAGTTTACTTTAAAACAATGTCCTTTTTGTATACACACAGGAGGACAGTTAATGCTATACTTTTTAACGTGTGAGTTAATTGACCCCGAATATATTTACTTCTGGGCATCTGATATATTTACTCTGCTTGAACCTCAGTTGCCCTTAGTTCCTAACAACCCAAAAAGAGGGTCCTGACAAGGGATTGCATGGACCTGGGGTAAGCCATAAGGTACCCAGGCATCAAAAAGGGACAAGCTGTAAGCTACCCTGGCATCAAAAAGGAACAGCAGCCATAAAATATATGATTAATTAAGAGCATGGTCATGAACAAACTCTGTCATAACCCAAAAAGAAATAACCGAATAAGGACCCTTTTGGGGTTAGGAAGAAATAACCTGGCTTGAGAACAGTAGTCTGGGATAGATAGTAAGATGTCCCCAGGAGAGCCACCCTTTAAGTTTAATATATCTCTTACTGTGTCCATACAAAATGACTAGAAATGTTATTAAGAAGTAAATTTAAGATGACTGTTTAAATGGATACTGGCCAAGGAAAGGGGAAAGTAATAAACCTTTAGCTGGAATTCCACCCCTGGGTATATCTCCTAACAGAATGAGATTCTGTCCTAGAAGAGCTTCCCCTCAAGGAAGGGCTTGACATCTGTCCATTATGCAACCACAGCTGTAGCACTGTAGCACTGTCCTCCTGTTGTTCATTGATTTGCTCGAGCGGGCACTAGTAACGTCTTCATTGTGGGACTTGTTGTTACTGTTTTTGGCAAATCAAATACGCCACAGGGAGCTTGCCAAACTCTGCTGTGCAGGCGGGATACTCAGTAGCTTGCTGGGCTTCTACGACTACATGTAAAATAATTGCTACCCCCAATCTTTCATGATTTCTAATACTTCAGCTTCATGATAACTAACACTATGAGACTGGAATATAAGGTTACCGATTACCAAGAAGTTTGGCAACTCCCCTTCCCTCCATTATTCTCACAAACATACGTGGCAGGCTGGGGTGGGGAGGTGACTCTGGGCCACCGAACACACACGTCTGTGCACCATATTTGGAACTCATAATGATCTTCTCATGCAAAAGTTACACAATCAATATAATCACAACATAACTTCAGAAAAAAAATTAAGTGGTGCCTTTATGCACATATCCAATTCTCTTTGAAATTCCTGGATCACCAAAACTATGAAATGTCAGAACTTGCACAGCCAAGAAGATACGATAGCACTGCACTGTGGCACTATCTATTGTTCATCAATTTTCTCGAGTGGGCAGCAGAAACGTCTCTATTGTGAGACTTGTTATTACTGTTTTTGGCATATCGAATACGTCACAGGAAGCTTGCCAAGCTTTGCCATGTGGGGGCGATACTCTCGGTAGCTTGCCGGACTCTCCGACAGTGGCAGAGGAATCAAACTGGGGTCGGCCCCGGGTCAGCCACATGCAATGCAAACGCCCTACCTGCTGAGCTATTGCTCCAGCCCTATAAGATATGATAAACAGATTCAATATGATGTCATAGTCATCTGGAATAGAAAAGGAAAATAGGTAAAACTTAAGGAAATCTAATATTAACATTAACTGAAATTATATCAATATTTTTCCATGAGTTACAATATACATAATAATTGAATATGCTAATAATAGGGGCCAGAGAGGTAGTAGAAATTTCTGACCTGGGTTTGATCCCAGGCACCGCCTGTGTAGTGTTCAACGCCTGCCAGGAATAATCCCTGAGCAGTCAGGGGTATGCCCTGGACATCAGCAGGGTGTGGCCCCAAAATAGAGAAACAAAAGTTAATATTTGGGTAATCTGAAAATGGAGTACAGGAGGGATGTAGTAAAACCATTTCATTAAAACAAAACAAGATGACAGAAAAAAAAAACAAAAAAATCACCTTGAAAAAAATTGTCAGAGAAAACACATTTGGTAGGAGTATAAAAAAAATCAGCCTCAGAGATATTAAGTGAACTCAAATCAACCGAAGAATAAAATAGAATACTATAAAATAATCGAATTTCTATAATTTCAAATAGTTTATTTAGGTTAATCAAACAAAATATGATAGAAAATCTTCATGTTAGAAGATACCCATATTTTGAAATGTCATTAGTGTTCAAGCCATTACCTTTTCCCATGCAAGTAGTAATTCAAATTTGCTTTGTTTGGTATTAGGTGATAACCTCAAAACAGGAATCCTGGAAATATTTTTTATGTATCTTTACAGAAATCCTGGAAATAGTTCTTGTATATCTTTGTCATCCTCTACAAGTATGTCCTTGAAAAGAGATGATGAAATTTTTAATGACTTTTCAAAAGAAGATGTCTTGAAGTAGCCACTCTGAGTGACAGCTGAGCACCAATTTCTGACTACGAGGGAAAGAGTTGTGTTCACAGCCCATAAATATTCACAAAGATGGTATCTTTAAATATAACTTGCAAATATCTGACAGAAAATTTATTTTTATGTTACCCAGTGGATTAGAGTGAACTTTTCTCCTTTCCATTTTATTTTGGGGAGTTTTAACAAGAGTCTGTTCTAAATTCAGCATCATCTATATTATAGATCTATATTTTCAAAGAAATTTCTTGGTAATCTTAATAAATTATATAGTCATCTTTACCAATAACTGAATTTCTAGTATATTTTTAAATCATGAGGTATTCTTGTTTGCATTTTATATCTTAAATTTATATTTATGCATACTTTATAATAATATTCAATAGTTCCATATGAAATTATTTAGGTTCTTAACATTGTGAAATTATTTAGGTTCTTAACACTAGTATAACACTCATATGCAAATGTTTGACATTATTGTTTTACTTCATTACATTCTTCATACACACAAATAATCTGGAAAGGCTAACATCTCTAAATTTTGTTTTTAAGATTATGGATAAAATCAGGACTTTCCTTCTGGCCTAGATTAAGAGAGATCTGACTTACCCTCTTGTTGAAAACAACTCTTCAAATAAAATAACAAAATAAACTTTAGTTTTTATGCATGTGGCAATTCAGGAGATCATTTTCTGGGAAAGAGAAAACAAATGGGATTAGTTCTAAGATTCAAGCTGGAAATGATCTACTGCATCATAGGGATTAAGAATCAAAATGTGTCTCAGGACTTGTTCTAGTTTGGGAGATAACGCTTAGTGTGGAAAATCTAAGGTTATAAACTTTTCAAGAAAATAAGCTGGAAAAGAGAAGGCTACATTTTTCCTGACTCATTTTATTTAGCATTGCACCCTCCAATTTCATCTATTTTCAAACAACTTGTGAAATTTTGTCATGTCTCAAAGCTGGGTAGTACTCCACTGCATATACAAGCCACAGTTCATTTTTCACTCGTTTCTTATTAAGCACTTGTGTTGTTTCCAGAATATGGCCACTGAAACTAATGATGCGATGGACATAGGTGTGCCTGTAGTGATCACCCTCCTACCTAAGTAAAGAGAAACAAAGGGGAGTAGACAATTTCCACTGAAAACAAACTTTGAGACATGATCAATAGAACTGGGAAGTGAGGGTAGTGAATGGGGCAAAGGGATCTCAGAACCATTATGAAGGGGTCTTGACACTGGTAGAGGGACTGGTATAGCAGCATTTCAAGTATAAAGCACTGATTTCAAAACTCCTATAAATGATGATATTTTAATGAAAACTAATTTTTAAAGAAAGTTACAGAAATAACTAGGGCTCTCAAGAGTCTAACTATGGGTTGGTTAGCATGTAAGTGTGAAAAAATTATACAAGTCCAGAAATTGAGACACCTTAAAAGTTCCAAGAATCAATCTGAGAAACTCACAAAATGTGTTTTTTCCTGTTCTAAAACTAAGTGAAAATCTTTCAATCACAGACAGTCTGATAGAGTACTCAGAAGAATATTGATTCAGTAACAGAAAAAAATGGAGAGAGAGTTGCTTGGGTTCTATAAAACAGAGGTTCAAAACAGGCACACAGTGAAACCCACATCTCCAAGAAATTTAGAGTGCTTCAGAATAAAAAAAGCTCAATAACATGTTTGGGATTTCAGAAACATCCTATAAACATCCTAGTCATCAACTTGTGAATAGAAGAAAATTTTAAATATACACAGTAACTGACTTCAATTAAAATTCAAAAGATACTTAAAAACAAGATAATTATAAACTACCCAAAAGAAGAAATAAAAATTCTTATTCCCAAATATAACATTACAGACTTAGTGGATACATCCTAAGAGTAATTATTATTAAAATTCATATGCTAAACAAAGTACATGAAAGAGAAACCATACTCTTAAATACTAATATAAATAAAGGTGAAATTAAGCTTCTGTACAGAAATGAGCAAGGTCTGAGAAAGCCTTATGACTTAGGCAGATAAGAAACTACAAAGAACACAGCAAAAGTGAAGTGGATATAAAAATAGTAGAAGCAATCTAAAATAGAATATATAAAATAAAGAGTATGAAAATATATAGGCTATTGGTGTTCTTAAGGAAACTTTTATTATATTTAGCATGTATTACTTCTATTATTCATATTTTGTTTAATTTTCTGGTGGGCACACACAGTAATGCTGAGGAATTACTCCAGCTCTGAGTTTAGAGGTCACACCTGACAGGGTTTAGAGAATCATATGAGTTGCCAGTGATCAATACAGGATGGCCTTATGGAAGGCAGTCACCCTACTCAATGTAGTATCACTCTGACACATGTAGGGTGCAATTTTAATTTTTGGGGGGTGTCATACCTGATGATGCTCAGGGGTTCCTCCTGGTTCTGCACTCTGGAGTTACTCCTAGAGGCGCAGGGGGACTATATGGGAAGCTGGGGATCGAACCCCGGTTCGCTGCATACAAGGCTAACACCCTACACTCTATACTTCCTTCTGACCCTGGGGGTGGGAGGGGGAAGTTTTAAATGACCAAAAGTATGCATGACTTGGAACTCCAAAATATAATACTGTTAAAAAAAAATGAAGATTCTACAGCTAGCAGCTTTCCAAAGTTTTGTGAATTTGTTTTGTTTTGGCAAGCTACTGAGAGTATCCTGCCCGCGCGGCAGAGCCTGCGGGATTGAGCAAGCTATCCGTGGTGTATTCAATATGCCAAAACCAGTAATTACAATGGGTCTCATTGTTTTGTTTGGGGGCCACACCTACAAATACTTAGTGATTACTCTTTGCCATGCAGTCAGGGGTCACTCCTGGTGGTACCGAGGGGATCATGTCAGATGCCTAAGATAGGACATGGGTCGCAGTGTGCAAGGTAACCACGTTATCTGCTGTACTCTCTCTCCACTCACTTCATGTTTCATTAAAACTGTGAACTAACAAAATCATGTACAGCATAACCTAAGTACAAGAAACATAAAGGAAACAACATCATGTCATATAAAATCTAAGTTCATTTAAACAAGAAAGTATTAAAAGCAGCTGGAGAAAAACAAATATTGTGAGAGTATCAAATAATATCAGTACACTTTTTATAATAATCCACACAAAGTAGAATATTTAATAGTGACATATTTAAATTATTAAGTAATAAAAATGTTTTAAAACTATTTCTATGAACAATAAACTTTATATTTAAAAGTAGCAGAAAGCCTTTCTTAAATGCACAAAATGCTGAAAGAAATAATAAACTTTAGGCCAGTATTATATAAAATTCTCAGAAAAATATATAATTCAGTACAGAAATGTATAAATCAATACAGAAATCATTCTATCAAAAATGACAGGAAAATTAAATGTTCTATAATTATAAAACACTTCTTTCAAATGTTTAAAGGTAATTCAATTATTAAGAATGATGGTAATATAGTGTGTAATTTATTACATATACAGAAGTAAAATTTATGTTAGCAATTTTACTGTCTTGAAGGCAATTTAGAAGTATTCAAGTGGGAGATTCTTATTCTACACATAAAGTGGCATAAAATTATTTTAATTTATACAGTGATAAGCTAAGTATGCCCACCAAATATATAAACATTTAAAAAGGAATTAGAGATATATATAATGTGACAAAACAATTTTAAAAATTATCAGTGAAATCCTAAAGATGACAGTAAAGAAAGAATAGAATACAGAACAAAATGTCTCTTGTCACGGGCTGAGGATGAGGGGAATGTGGAGATGATCGTCAGGAGGTAAAAACCTCCAGATTTAAGATGAATATGTACAACTGTACAATGTACAACAGGATAACTATAGTGAACACCATGATATTATATGTGAAATGCAAACATATCACAATCACTTGACCTGACTTTAGCCACATCATCAATGAACTCTATTTCAATAACTGCAGAACACAATATGTTTTTCTTAGAGTGTGGGGGGTCACACTCAGCTATGCTCACGGTTTAATCTGACTCTGCATTCAGAAACTACTCCTGGTGGTGCTCCGGGAACCCTATGGGATGCCAATGATTGAACCCCGGTAGGCTGCATACAAGGCAAATGCCCTACCTGCTGTAATATTGCTCCAGCCCCAATATATGTTATACTTTTTAGTCCACAGAAAATAATAGCAAGGTAGGTAGGTAATAATATTAGGTATAGTAAATTTGAACATGTTTAAATATTTCAACAAGATAATTAATAAAGTTGAATTAATTTATATTAGCATTTCCCTTTAATTAAAATTAAATTAAAATTAGTAATAGGTATTTTGAAAAATGTTTATGAAATTCTTTTAGAGAATATCAGGTGCTTACTATTTTGTACAAGATTTATTTGTAAAATAATACAACCTACAGAACCATGGTTGTTGCATACATATTATATATGAAATTTACATTTTTTTGTGGTTTTGACATGGGCAAAATTGGAAGTGAGGGAAAAATAATTACTATCTCAATGTTATATAATCATCGATAATACATATTTTTTGTTTGGGAGCACACTCAGTGGTGTTCAGGACTTATTTCTGGCTCTTAGGATTCTTTCCTGGTGGTAGTCAGGGGGAACCATATAGGGTGACAGAAACTAGAACCCAACTTAACCACATAAAAGGAAAGTGCCCTGTCTTGATCTATTATCTCTTTAGTCATAGAAAGGATTTTTTTAGTCAGAGATGTCCAATGATAGATAAGACACACACATATATGTATGTATGTGTATATATGATAACATATACACAATATATAACATTCATATCATGTATATCATAAATAAATGCATGGATAAATATCATGTTAACACATAATTTGTTATATGAATACATATATCCGAGATGCATTATAATTTCATATAGACACAAAGGTTATAGATGTGTGTAAGGTTTAGAATGGTTTTGTTTTGTTTTGTTTTTATTGGATCACTATCACTGTAGAGTTATACAGATTTCTGATTGAGTTTCAGGATGTAATGTTTCCACACCAATCCATTCACCAGTGTCCACTTCCTACTGCAATGTCCCTCCCAGATTCCCCCCACCCTCTGGCATGCCTCTATGTCAGGTATTCTCCCCCCCCCCCCCGGCCCCTTTGTGCACGGTAATTTACCAAATTGTTACTGAAATCCTGATAGGATATTATGCATGTCACTTTACCTGTGGTCAGCACCTAGTCCTTATCACTAGCACCAAACTTATCACTTCCCTCAATCATTGTCATAGTGATCCCTTTCCTGGCCTACCCAATCTCCATGCTCCCACCCCTGTGGCAAGTTTTCTTCTAACACCAGTTTTCCTGCTCTTTGCTTCCATTGCTTTTGGATGTTATTTATTACTCTACCATGTATCTTTGTATTCTGCATATGAATGAGATTATTCTGTGTCAGCCCCTCTTCCTCTAACACACTCAATAAGACACTTTGCAGATACCTCCACTTATCAGCAAATTGCATGATTTCATCTTTTTTTTATGTAGGAGTACTGTTATTTATTCAGCCACTGATTAGCTGATTGAATTGTGCATGAACTTCACCTTACTTTTATTTTTCCTTTTTTATAATTTTATTTATTGAATCACTGTGAGAGCAGTTACAAAGCTTTCGGGTCTAAATCCCTGTCATACATGTTTCATTAAACACCCGTACCTTCACCAGTGCCCATTCTCCACCACCAAAACCCCCAGTATAACCCCATCCCACAGCCTCCCCCTACCTGTGGGGCAGATGATTTCCACATTACTCTCTCTCTACTTTGATCACATTCAATATTTCGACACCAGATCCACCATTATTATTTGAGATTTTACCCCAACACTCAGATCTTCTGAAAAGGCAACAGTAGACAATTTGTGTTCTATTGCTGATTATGAATAACATATGATGTCGTGTGGCTGCAGTAGGGCCACGTGATTTTGAAATTCCAAAATTTTAACACTAAAATCTGGAGGGCTTTCTGCCAAAAGCCACTGGGTTTCGAGATTTGCTCCTGAGTCTCTGGGATCATGGCTGTTGAGCAGCTTGATCAGGAGCCAGAGAGGCCGTTTATGGGCTATGACTTGGGGTCTTGTTTGGACTGGGAGACCAGGACCTGCTCCACTCCCATCCTGTGAGGCCCAAAAAGTTTCGTCACTGCGGGCCCAGACCTGACTGCCCGATGGCCTCTGGAGGATGATGGCCACCGAACCACCAAGGGGGAGCAGGCAGAGGGACAACACCTCTCCCCCCCTGGGGTGGCCCAGCGACAGTAACCTACTGCGGGGTCCATACGCATTTCTGCCAAAAGCCTCTGGGTTTTGAGATTTGTTTCTGAGTCTCTGGGACCATGGCCATTAAGCAGCTTGATCAGGAGTCAGAGAGGCTGTTCATGGGCGATGACTTGGGGTCTTGTTGGGGTGGGGAGGACAGGACTGGCTGTACCCCCATCCCATGAGGCCCTGCATGTCTCTGGAGGATGGCGGCCACTGGGCTGCCAGGGGGAACAGACCAAGGCACGGAACCTATTCTCACCTGGGTAAGCCCAGCTCCGGTAACCTACTGCAGGGACCAGACACATTTCTGCCAAAAGCCACTGGGTTTCGAGATTTGTTTCTGAGTGTCTGGGATCGTGACCATTAAGCAGTTCAATCAGGAACCAGAGAGGCCATGCCTCCAATTATACAGCTGAGCTGGAGGTGGTTTGTGGGTGTGTTTCCCACATACCTAACTTTTGGCCATTTACTTTCTTGGTTAACTTTGCCCCAAGTTTTTGGGGTCTGGCCAAAGGCACAGCAGCAATTTGTGGGTATCTGGAAGTCTGAAGGCACCATCAGGTTGCGGATGCACTCGCCTCACAGGTACAGATTGACCTGCTGGCAGCACCATACCCCCATTTCATCTTTTTTATGGGTGACTAATATTCCATTGTAATTACCATAGAATCTTTATCCAGTCATCTGTTCTTGAAAACCTGGGCTGTTTCCAGATTTTGGCTATTGTAAATAATTCTACATTCAACATAGTAGTTTAGATATCTTTTGCATTGCTTTGGGGTCTTTCTGGTATATTTCACAAAGTGGAATAATTTGGTTTTATGGAAGCTCATATTCTAATTTTCTGAAGAAAGTCCATATTATCTTCCAAAAAGACTGAATCACTCAACACTCCCACCATCAGTGAGTGAGGGTCTCTTTTTTTCCTGCATCTACACCAACACTGGTTGTTGTTGTTTTTGTTGAGTGCACATCTCTGTGGTGTGAGGTAATATCTTATTATTGTTTTGATTTACATTTCCCTGATGGATAGTGATATGGAGCATTTGTTTTATATACTTTTTGGCTATTTTTAGTTCTTCTTTTAGGAAGTTTCTATTCTTCATGATCTTGCAAACTTACAGAATGTAATTTACAATGCAACGTTTCTTTTCATTTTCTATATTAAGGTATATTTATCTTATACTTAATAAATTGATCACAATAAGTTTTATTTCTTATTAGCTAGTATATGTATGATCTATCATATATGCTATTTTAAATACTCAGAACAAACACAAATGTTCCAGGAAGTTTATGAATATTACCAAGTGAATTATATAAGCAGTGATTAAGGATCTGGATTACAATCACATGTGAAGTGAGTATACTAAATGAAGAAACTTTTGTTTGAATGCTGTTCTCTTTAATATGGTTAACTACCAAACAGAACATGTTACTCACACCTTTCTTTCTCAAATCATCAGTTCCCATCAAATGCCTAAATTCTTGTTCACTTGACAATAATCAATTTATCTGGTCATGAAGACCCTGCTAGATTATTTTGTCATTTAGTAACTCTCTGTTCCACTATTAAATGCCATTAATATTTCAGTAAATATTTTCAAAGAACGTTCTTTGGAGAAAACTTCATGGAAGTCTGGTTGAGGACATTCATATAACTGCCCATCCTCCTAGCTGTTGGAGTTCAATATTTGTCCACTTTTTCTCATAATTTCTTCTTTTTCAGATTTTGCAGTTCACCTTCTAGACAACATTTATTATATTTTTGTGGAATTTAAATATATGTATATAAGAATAGACTTACTGAGAAAAACTATTTTTGCACTATTATTAATTAAACAACATCTGAAATAGTACAAAATTCCAGTCATAAAAAATTAATTATGGAGATATAACATACAGTGGGGTAACTACCTATTTAGTAAAAAAATACTGTATATTTTAAAGATGTAAGATTGAACAGTCATATTTCTTTTTTTTTTTAATTTATTTTTTATTAGTGAAACACCATGAGGTACAGTTGTAGATTTACAAATTTTTGTGCTTGGGTTTCGGTCATACCATGATCAAATACCCATCCCTCCACCAGTGCCCATTTTCTACCACCATGGATAATATCCCTACCCCCATCCCCCCATCCCCCCCCCCCCGCCACTGTGGCAGGGCATTCCCTTTTGTTCTCTCTCTCCTTTTGGGTGTTGTGGTCAGCAAAAGAGGCATTGAGTGGCAAACATGTTCAGTCCATAGTCTACTTTCAACATGCATCTCCCCTCCTGGGAGAAACAGTCGTATTTCAAGGTGAATAATTTGTAATTATATGTGTTATATGAACTATGTTAACTACCTACTTTTGTAGATAACTATGTGAACTATCTACATTTTATTTTTTACATTCAAAATTTTTTCTACATACTTTATAAATAAACTAATCTGAGAGTTTTATTTGCTGCATATTTTTTTATTTCTGGTATTAATAATTATTTTGTTATGTTGTCCTCTTCTTAGTTTCAAGGAAGTCTAAAATTAAGTAAGTAGAAGAAAGATTGGTTATCTGGAAAAGTATATATTGCTTTTAATATAATTTATTGTAATTTCTATAATTTCATATAATCTGGCACGAACCAAAGTAGTTAGTTATTTTCCCATATTAGATACTTTCAACTACTATATGAGCTGTGTTATTTTTAAACATATATGAGAAAATTGAGTTTCAGAGTTCTCATATAACTTACTCACAGTCTGAAACTGGTAACTCAATTGTCTTTTATCTCTCTTTTTTATTATATACACGCTCTGGGTAGAAGTGAGAAAATTTTATAAAGAAAGAGTATAGTCACAGAGATAAAAGACAGAATATAGAAATGATGGACAAAAATTAATAAAGTAGCTAGATAACCAAAAACTATTTAACTTTTTTTAAGCTCTGTGATTTTATAGTCACACCACATTCAACTGTTTGCTCCTGCAAAATGTTATTTCTTACCTTGGAGAAAAATAGATCACATTGATGCCATCTATTCTCTTATTAAATGAATGGTAATGTGTTTGTGTGATAGAATTTTACATTGACCAGTCTGATGACAAAAATGAATAGAAAATTTTAATGACAAAGAAGAAAAGCAATCTGGATCAGGGAAATTTTTCACTTTATGTGACCAAAATAAGATTTTAAAAAAATGGAAACAGCCCAGACAGTATTCTATTACTATGACATGCTCTGATTCAGGGAGTACAATGTTTGAACTCAAAAATGCCTATTTGATTAAATTTGATAGCCTTGAAATAAAATGTTATAAGATTTTTGCAGGGTGAATGCTGTAAAAAATGGGAGTGCTTATTAAATAAGCTCTTATTCCTTGGTTTATTTCACTGATTCTGTGAACCAGATATCTGAAGTCGAGTTGTTGTCCTAAAGATTTGCTAAGATTTGATCTATAAAAACAGACCAGGCAGAAAGTGTAGCAAATTATTTTGCCATTTGACCATGACAAGAAGTAAAATAAGTATGCTATTGACTAAAAGGGTCTACTTATTTACTCTCTACAATTTGATTGAGTGCATAAATAGATATTTTCATGTATTTATATCATTCATTTAAAAGAAAGCAACTGCACAGGACAATAACTGATGTGTTTTTATACTGATACCCAAAGTAAGTAACAAGCACATGATAATAATTACACGTTATATTAACAAAATTTACAGGAAATGTATAGGTCTTAAGTTTAAATAATTTGTCCATATGGTAAAGAGGGACATGTTCTATTAAACTGAATTTTTTCCATGCAATGTCCAGCTGACACAATATAAATTGGATTATGCACTGGTTTCTTAATCTTCATATTTGAATTTTTTAATTCAAATATGCTAATTTGAATCCTTTATTTTCAAAGAAAAATAAAATGTTCTTTAATATTAAGGCATAGAAAATTTAAATCATGGATCAAATAAAATGAATGTAAAGTAGAAAGTCAATAATCCCCCAAAAGCTAAGTAAATGTTTAATTTTCTAAGACATTAAGGGAATTGAGGAATAAAGGAGCATATTTGGCTCTTTGTATCTAATAATAATAATTAAATTATTAATAGTTAATTTTATTAAGTACTTTCTATGCAAGGCACTCTATTCATATTGCAATAAAATTATATATTTTTATTTTACATATGAGTAAAGGTATTAGAAAGTGAATATCAAATGCATATTAAATGGTTAAGCAGAAATAATGGCATAATTTTCTTTTTAAGTTAGAGATTCAGGAGATTCAGGTTGTTATTCAGGTTGTTATTTGTAAGCCTATGTACAAATGAGACAACAAGGGACAGGGGTCTGAACTGGCTCTTGCATGGGATATGGGAAAAACTGTTAAGGAGTAGAGAGGATAAAGTGGTATTAAGCATGTAGGGTCAGAGATATACAGAAAGTAGGCATGAGATTGGCTTTAATTGAGAAAAAGATTTAACAAGTAGCATGCAGAGACAGTTTAGATGACTTAATATTACTTGATAGTCATAATACTTTAATTTAGGTACTTTACTAAGAAAAATTTTACTTTGATTATTTGATGAAAGAGACCCATCGTATTTACAACATCATTGGTCTGACCAAGAAGAGAAGGCATCAACCACATCACCCTATTTTCGACACTGGAGAAGAACTGTTCC
Organism: Sorex fumeus; assembly: GCF_029834395.1. Taxonomy (NCBI): domain Eukaryota; kingdom Metazoa; phylum Chordata; class Mammalia; order Eulipotyphla; family Soricidae; genus Sorex; species Sorex fumeus. The sequence goes on from NW_026606059.1 coordinate 66,950,509, forward strand.
TCAGAACATGCAACAAAAGAGGCATTGGTGCTGTCAGTGTCCTTGTCAACACAAACTTGGCCACGAGCATTGATTCACTCGAATGCCTAACAACCAGAATTGGATGATTACACTTGAATAGATGTGGCTCATTGCCTGCAGTTTCTATCTTCGTTGTCTACATACAAACATCCAATTATGATGAAGGAGAAATTGAGAAGTTCTCAAGGAGCTGGACAAGTTCTATAAAGATAAAGAAGACCACAACTTCTACAAGATCATTGTCGGTGATTTTAATGCCAAGATAGAACTGAGAAGATCAGCCGAAGAACTCCACAGGGACCCATGTACTAGAATCGAACGAACAGGGTGAGAGACTGAGTTCATCATATCGACCAAGACCATCCATGGTAACTCACAGTTCCAGAAGGCTCTATCTAAACATTGGACATGGGAGTCTCCCGGTAGATAGTTCTACAACGAAATTGACCACATCATATTCAATCAACAGTTTTGTCTGACCAATGTCACTGTTGTCCCAAAATTCCAAATGGGATCTGACCCCTGTCTCATTTGTGCAAAATTCTACTTCATGGAGCGGGGAGAAAGGCCTGAAAAGTTTTAGAAGAGAACTCCAAAAATGACCACCAACTGGGAGCTCTTTGACACTACCGCTGAAACATAGGGAGATGCTGTCATTGACAACATTGATGAAGAATATGATTGACTGGTTCAGCACCTCCATGATTGTGCGAGGAATGCCAAGAGAGAGATAGCCATCAAAGGATGCCTGTCTTCGATAAATCTTGATCTCATTCGCCAACATGGCTTGGCACAGACCTCAGACAATCGCAAGCGAAAGTTCGAGCTCGCAGAACAGTGCAGAGAAATAATCAAGGAAGACCTCAAAGGGAGAGGAGAAGCAGTGCTGGCAGATGCGACAGAAGCCAGGAAAGCATTAGTAACACACGCCTGTTCTTTGCCAACTACAAGACCAAGATGACTGCCATCTGACGTCCTGATGGATCTGTCACATCTTCCAGAAGGGCAATGGAGAAGATTATCCATGACTTCTACTCGAATCTCTTCAGTAGCCACGTCCACCTACCCACATAACAAATTCCGCAAGATGGATATGTCTTGCCCAACATTTTTCCTTGCAAAACTGACAAGTGATTTTGTCAGTAAAGAAGCAAATAGCACCCAGTCCAGGCAAGGTAGGACCCGAACACCTGAAGAACCTGCCATCAGTATTCATCAATACACTGGCGCAGCTCTTCACATGCTACATGTCTGAATGCAAGCTTCTGTCCCAATGGAAAAACAATAGGACTCTTCTATTGTACAAGAAGGGGGACATCCACTACATTAACAATTATAGCCTGATCTGCCTGTTGTCTGTCAACTACAAGCTGTTCACTCGAGTCATCCTGAATAGGATTAGCAGAACACTCTATGAAGTACAACCGTGCGAGCAACCCAGGTTCCAAAAAGGATTCAGCACGGTCGACCATATCCACATGATAACCAAGCTCATTGAAGTTTCTTAAGAGTTCAAGATGCTGCTTTCCCTAATGTTCATTGATTTAAAGAAGGCCTTTGATTCTGTTGAGACTGAAGAGGTCATCGAACCTCTTGCCAAAGAGTGCATTCAAACTCAGTACATCAAGATCCTCCATGAGCTGTATTACAAATCCCTAACTACCGGGATCTCACCATTCTACAAAGAAGTGATTATCCGTGTCAAGAAAGAAGTTTCGGCAGGGTGAGACCATTTCACCGAAACACTTCTGTGCCACCCTTGAGAACATCATGCAATGTCTGAAATGAGAAGAAATGGGAGTGAAGATAGATGTTCATCAACTACACCACCTCCGCTTCGCTGATGACATCATTCTCATAACACCAAGCATTAGCCAAGCAGCACAGATGCTAGCCAACTTTGGTTTTGGGTGTGGAAATTTGGACTACAGCTGAATCTCATGAAGACAATGTTGATGAGAAAGGGTCTCATTCCTGACATTCATTCACTCTCAGTGGAATGTACATCTCAGAGTGCAACTGTTATGTGTACCTAGGTCGAGAACTAACGTGACGAATGACCTGGCACTGAGTTGTACAGGAGGAAGTGAGCGGCTTGGAATGCCTTCAAGAGCATCGAAGAAATAGTTACGAGGATGAAGAAACTACAGCTCTAGGCACTTCTATTGGATTCCACTGTTCTTCCTGCATTAAAATATGCCTCAGAGACCTGGGCCCTATGAAAACAGGATGAGAATGCTATTTGGGTCTCCCAAAGAGGAATCATGGGAGCTATGCTTGGAGTATCATGCTTCACTCAAATGAGAGAAAGAATCTGGAGTTCTGACCTCCATTGAAGATCAAGAATCAGGGATTCTGTCTCATTTGCCATCGCATTGAAAATCAGAAGGGTTGGATAGTAATGAGATTTGGAGATGACTGCTGGACTAGAGTCATTACTGACTCGATTTCACAGGACATCAAAAGGATGTGTGGCTGCCCACGTACGAGATGTCAGATTTCTTTGTCAACACCCTGAATGATCAGTTTGAGGCTCTTCATGTTCCTAGAGCTAGCAGACGCCATTGTGCTACACTAGCACACGACAGGGACAAATAGAGATTTTAATGGCGCCTGCTCAAGCAAATTGATGAGCAGTGGGATGTCAAGTGATCAAGTGATAAGATGAAAAATTAGTGTGTTACACAGAACAATGTCTCCCAAAAGATGATTGTGTCCTAGTTCATGGAATTTGTGAGGATTTTACAAAAAGGGTCTTATTCTTGCAATGTGATTTATCCTTAAACTAAAAATCCCAGATAGGCAAAGTGTTCTCATTGTCCATGTGATCTGATGCAAAAAGAAGACTTTATAATTGAAAAAGAATGAGAGAAAAATTGGGAGATATAGAATTACTTGATTGAAGTTGGGAGACTAGAATTGTACTTTAGGAGGTGTGGTTGGTCTCCAGAAATTGAATATGGCATCTAAATGGATTACCCATTGGGATATCTTCTAGGAAAATCATGCAGTAAACTCATTCTTATGGAATCAGAAAACCCAGATTGGATATACCAACTATAGAAATATACCACAATAAACTATTTTGTTTTGGAACAAAAATTGTAGCAATTTATTATAAAAACAATATAGAACTAACAAAACGAGGATATTTAAATATCAAATATACAAAATAATTATGTAAATTTGCATAAATAAATACTAAGGGAAAATGTTGATATGAAAGATTAATCACAAGTACAATTTATTGAATATGCACTATGTACATACAAATCATGGTAACTATTTGTGCCAACTCATTTATAAAAAGTAAAGTAAAGGCCCTCCCATTGATCATCGATTTGCTCGAGCGGGCCCAGTAACGTCTCCATTGGAGACTTTGTTGTTACTGTGTTTGGCATATCGAATACGTCACGGGGAGCTTGCCAGGCTCTGCCGTGTGGGCGAGATACTCTCGGTAGCTTGCCAGGCTCTCCGAGAGGGGCGGAGAAATCGAACTCAGGTTGGCCATGTTGGTTGCATGCAAGGCAAACGCCCTACTGCTGTGCTATCGCTCCAGAAATAACTATTTTACAAATAATGGAATGGTTTTAAAAATTTTAATACACAGCTTAAAGGATGATGGTAATACTTCAAAACACTAGTGAGGGCTAATTAGCAGACAAGAAATTCATAAATTGACACTCCATTGAGTTAAGGAATATTGGATAACATTGGTTTGTCCTTGTTCCTCCAGCAGGGAACTTAGATTTATTGAGTTACTCCCATAACATTGTTCCCTGAGGCACACCCAATTTCATCAGGCACTAATAATCCTATATTGCTTTTATTTTTCCTTAATGTCCTTTGCATGATTTAGAAATGTCCTTTTTGTAGAGACACAGGAAGACAGTTGACATTATACTTTTATAACATAGGAGTTAATTGACTCCAAATAATATTTATTCCTAGGCATCCATCATATTTACTTGACTTAAGCCTCTGTTGCCCTTACTTCCTAATACCCCCAAAAGAAGGGGTCCCAATGCAAGACAAGGATCACCCAAGGCAATCATCGAAAAGGGATGAGCTATGTGCCCTAAGAAGTATAATAAGTTAAGAGCTCAGTCATGGAACAAACTCTGTCATGACCCTAAAAGAAGTAACGGAAAAAGGACCCTGCTGGGGTTCGAAAAGACTAAGCTGGCCTGTAGACTACCTGTAGTCTCTTATATATAGCATGATGTGCCCAGAAAGAGTCACCCTTTACGTTTAATATATCTCTTACTGTGTTTATACAAAATGAGGGGCTGGAGCAATAGCACAGCGGGTAGGGCATTTGCCTTGTACGCAGCTGACTCGGGTTCGATTCCCAGCATCCCATATGGTCCCCTGGGCACCACCAGGAGTAATTGCTGAGTGCATGAACCAGGAGTAACTCCTTTGCAATTGCCGGGTGTGACCCAAAAAGAAAAAAATGACTAGAAATATGAATAAAAAGAAGTAAATTCTTTATGATTGCATAAATGAATTACTAGCTGAGGAAAGAAGAAAGCAATACACTCTAGGTGGGATCCCACCCTTGAGTGGATCTCCTAGTAGTCTAGAGTGCTGAACACTACAATAGGATTTTGTCTTGAGTTAATCTTCTAGAAGAACTTCCCCTAAATTCTTTACATCTATTTATTGTTATGATAATCTTCAACTCCACCTATGTGTACCCAAACACTTCACGATTTCTATATGACTATGTTGTAAGGAGGGAGAAAGGGAAAGAAAGAAGTATGCTGTAGGAGAATGAATCTATGCGGATGAGGATGAGAATGAAATAAACGGTCAGATTTCCAAACTAGCCTATGGCCCTATTTGTCCATTTCCCCATTCCTCCATCCTCCATTTGTCCATTCACCATCAGTTGGCGTGGGGAGGTGACTCTTGGCCACAAAATGCATGCATCATGTTTGCCCATGGTTTTGAACTCATAAGAAATATGTATCAAATCCGTAAGTAGGAGAATCAATAAAAACAACCTAGTTATTATTGTAACAATAAAATTGAGCTACCTAATGCAGGCAATATTCTACTGGTAAAGAAAAATGTGCATAATGTTCTATTATTAAGTTATATCTAATACATAATAAAGTATGTTAGAATGTAAAAAATTCAAAGAATTGAAGTTGATCAAGAGTACATACTTAAATTATTGAAATGTCTAATAAAGTAGTTCAGCATCAGTGTCTGCAGTCAGTAATCAAATTTAAAATCGCCTTGAAAATGCATTTAAAAATTACAGATATTTGCTTGAAGCTGAATCCAGATAAACTTTATTGTTTGTGACTGATTAGTATGCTTTTAGGATTTTTTAATCTATAGGCTTCAGTTGCATATCTCTATCTCTCTCTCTTTCTCTCTCTCTCATAGTCATTCCAGTTTTAGCATTTAATTTGAAGAAATAATTGAGGGAATTATCCTTGAGTTCCTTATATCCTGATTTTAACTAGTGGCATTCATTCTATCATTTGTATTTTCCTAAATTTAATTTACAAAGTCAAAGTATTTATAAAATTCCATTCAAGGATTGAACTGTTTCTTCCTGAACTCTCTGTAAAAGAATTTTTTCCTTTATATTGAAGATTTCTTATATTGATGTTCAAAAGTTTCTCCTTTTACTTATATACTCATATATCAGTAATGCTAAGTGAGATCAGGGTTCATTTGCCTTGTGTGGAGCTGCAATTAACAATGCCAACCAAATGCTGACGACTCAAAAAATATGTTACTATCCCAGATCACTATCTTGAATAATAGAACAAAATATTTAACAGTCACAGACTGTTAACAAAGTATCTCCAAAGTAATTTGAAGTTTGTTAAATTCATCTTCTTACACTTTTTATGCAATATAAAATTTATATATTAACAACGTTGTCATATATAAATATAGCCTCTAGAACTAGATATACTTTAATCTAGACTATCAGCTTCATTCAGAACAAATTTTATCAATCATTAATATAAATAACTTTGGTGAAGTTATGATTCTTATAGAATTGTTATTATTTGACTAATAATAATTAAATGCATTTTTTAAGTGTTTCCATTACATTTTCTCAGTTGAATCTGTATCAGTCTTATGAATTAGGTAAAAATTATTCTAGTTTTACAGACGAGCAAACGGGACAGAAATGAAATAAATTGCAAAGGTAGTCTGTTTTCGAGTTTTAGAGTCATTATATAGATATATCACTGTCACTGTTACTGTCCTCCCGTTGTTCATCGATTTGCTCAAGTGGGTGCCAGTAACATCTCCACTGTGAGACTTGTTACTGTTTTTGGCATATCGAATATGTCACGGAGAGCTTGCCAGGCTCTGCAGTTCCAGCGAGATACTCTCAGTAGCTTGCCCGGCTCTCCGAAGGGCGGAGGAATCAAACCCTGCTCGGCCACACTGGCTTCGCGCAAGGCAAATGCCCCAACACTGTGCTAACACAGTCCATCCAGACCTGTAGTGTTTAGTAAATAGCTACAAATTGCCAAAGTGAGTAAGCTAAAATTTAAACAATGAAAACATCCCATTTCTGCAGCAGAGGAGGCTGTACAGAGCTTTGCGCCCCAGCACAGCATGGGCTTGGAAGCACCGCAGGGGAGAGCCCTAGAGACCACCCTCCCCGCCTCCCAGCCTCCGTCCCCACCATCCCAAGGGCTATGTATTTATTTTATTTATATATTTATTTATTATTTGTTTATATATTTATTCAAACAAATATGGAACCTACATAAACATACATAAAACTAACAAATTACTGAATAAAGAAATTATTCAGTAATAATTTATGGTGTATAAATTCACCATAATTCAGTAATAATAATGGTGTATCTAGTCAATGGAATACTAGCCTTTCACAAAATAAGTTACAAATGTGACTTCAGGGATGAAATTTACTAGATGAAAGTCTTAAGGAAGGACTGGGGGACTGGAGCGATAGCACAGTGTGTAGGGCTTTTGCCTTGCATGCGTCAAATCCGGGTCTGATTTCCAGCATCGCATATGGTCTCCTGAGCACGGTCAGGAGTAATTCCTGAGTGTAGAGCACGGAGTCAGCCCTGAGCACCGCTGGATATGACCCAAAAAGAAAAAAAAAAAGAAAAGTCTTAAGGAAGGACAAATACTATACTATATGGCTCAATTCATTTGTTAAGTATAAATAACTAAAGTAAAAAAAGTCACAAAAGCAATTAAAATAACTAACTCCTAGACTATGAAAAGTATAGTGGTTATGGGTCAAGAAGACAGTACAGAAGTTAGAGGTGGAGAAATATTTTTGATGCTCAAAAATAACATCTGACCCCGCTCCTCCTCCACAAAAGAAAGAAAAAAAGGACTGTGGCAGTTATGTAAATAAATAGAAGCAAGTTTAGAGGGACAAAATATGAGGGGCATTTTTCAGGTAGAAATGGAGTTGAACATTGTTGTAAAAAGCTGTACCACAGTATTTTTATACTATTTTTACATGATGATAAATCAGTAAGATGTTAAAAAATAAGATTTATTAGCTAGGTGCACAAGACCATTGATACAGGTCTTTATTTTCTTTTCAGCCTCATTTTCATCGGCTTAAAGCATTCATATTACTCTGCTCTACTGTTATTTCTCAGCAATGTCTTTTTTATTGTCTTTTTCCTCTAAATTGCCTCTGATCACTTTTGTCATTTTGAAAACATGATACATCATTTATGACACAGCTCAGATCTCCCTTTTTAGGAAGTTTCCTCAGTCTCGAGGCTGAATTTATGTTCATTTTTGGTGTATTTTGAGAATTATATCAGAGGAAACTTGAAAGCCAAGCTTCCAAAAAGTAAACTTACATTGTCTCCACAGTTTTTCAGTTATTAAATTCTAAAATTAATAAATTTTGATTCCATAGTTAGCAAGAGCTTCTTTGAGGCCATCCTAAATATCACACATAAGGCTCTAGTGTATAGAATCTAATAAAAAGTTATTAATTTAAAATAAAAATTCTCTTCTTGATTACAAAATAAGTTTTAAGAATTAGAGAAAGAAAACTAAGCAATAAACAAAGAAGTAAAGAAGGAAGTAAAAGAGGACAGAAAGAAAAAGAAAGGAAAAGAAAATGAAAAAAAATTCTCTTTCTGGTTGCCTTTTTTCACTCATTTTTCCTTTCCTGACACTCTGGTTAAATATATTTTTCCCTATTAGTTCTTTCCCAGCTAATTTACACATTCTACTTTACCTACATGTTAATGGTGATCATTTACAGATTTCAATCTCCAGCCTTTTTTGTTTTATGTTGCACATATTTTTGATGTGTTTTGCCACTTGATTTGAACATAATGTGATTTTAAGGAGGTACACCTGGCTACTAACAGTTTTGAAATTGAAACCTTAAGCATAAAATAAGATCATATTGTTATATTAAAAAGCTGATATCTCAGAATTGATGGTTGAAACAGTTGAAATAGTTAACATAGTTGAAATTTTATAAAGAAGGTCATTTTTTTCAAAAGTAAAGAAGACAAAGTTACACCATGAAAGCAAAAGTAGTTCAGAATATCAGATTTGCCCATATTTCAGGGATTAGAAGCTGAAAAGATTCCATAAATAAAGAGAGAGGAAATAGAGAAGAAAAAGAAGACTTACTATGTAAGCAAAGGGAAAACAATATCCAAAAGGAAAAAGCAACTAAAATTAAGAGATGAAAGATTGCTTTTATGAATCCTCATTTTTTTCAACAGGTGTTCAATTTTCCGTAAGACATGTATTTAGTAGTTACCAAAGAGTAGGTTGACAATCTTTGTGAAGATTAGATAAAAAATAATACAAGGGGCTTGTTTATCACAATCCTGTTTATCTATAGACTATATAAATAATATTCTTCATGCAAATGCTTTCATATATCAGGCCAGAGTGATAGGAGAGCCAGTATGGTGATTGCTTACATGTAACCAAGCCAGGTTAAATTCCTGGCACCCTGCACTAGTCGGAAGGAATCCTGAGTGCAGAAACAGAAGTAAGCCCTGAGCACCACTAGGTGTACTGGTGGAGACTCCCACAAAACACACTAAATGCATATATATATACACACACATATATATGTATATATATACATATATATATATATAGCAAGCTACCCGTGACGTATTTGATATGCCAAACACAGTAACAAGTCTCATGATGGAGACTTTACTGGGCCCACTCGAGCAAATCGATGAACAACAGGAGGACTGTGACTGTGATATATATATATATATATATATATATATATGTATATGTATATATATAGTCACTGTCACTATCACGGGTATTCGGGTCTCAAAGAGGAATTGAAAGAGCTATGCTTGGAATATTACAATTCACTCAAATGAGAGATAGAATCCAGAGTTCTGATCTTCGTCAATGCTCAAGAATCAGGGATGCTGTCTTATTTGCCAAGGCATCAAAAATCAGATGGGCTGGACACGTAATGAGGTTTACAGACAACCGCTGGACTAGAGCCATTACTGATTGGATTCCACGGGACATCAAAAGATCACGTGGACGCCCACCTACAAGATGGTCAGACTTCTTCGTCAAGACCCTGAATGATTGGTTTGAGGCTCTGCATGTTCCTAGAACGAACAGATACCATTGGGCTACACTAGCACGCAACTGGGATGAATGGAGACGTTACTGGCACCCGCTCGAGTAAATCGATGAATAACGGGGATTAAGTGATTAAGTGATATATATATAAAGTCTCCAATGGAGACGTTACTGGGCCCGCTCGAGCAAATCGACGATCAACTGGAGGGCCTTTACCTTTACCATATATATATATATATATATATATATATATATATATATATATATGTGTAAGTAAGTAAGTAAAGGTCCTCCTGTTGACCATCGATTTGCTCGAGCAGGCCCAGTAACATCTCCATTGGAGACTTTGTTGTTACTGTGTTTGGCATATCGAATAGTCACGGGGAGCTTGCCAGGCTCTGCCGGATATATTTATATATATATATATATATAAATTTATATATATATATAAACACAGTAACAAGTCTCATGATGGAGACGTTACTGGGCCTGCTTGAGCAAATCAGTGAACAACGGGAGGACTGTGACGGTGACCATGCATATATATATATATATATATATATATATATAAAACAAATATATGCATATGCATCAATTGATCACTTGGCATCACATTACTCATCGATTTGTTGGAGCTGGCACAAGTACCATCTACATTCATCCCTGTCACGTGCTAGTATAGTCCAGTGGTGTCTGCTCGATCTAGAAACACAAAGAGCCTCTAACCCATTGTTCAGGGTTTTGACGAAGAAGTCTAACCATCTTGTAGGTGGGCGGCCACGCCATCTTTTGACAGTCCCGTGGAAACCAGTCGAGAATGGCTCTAGTCCAGTGGTCATCTCCAAATCGCTTTACGTGTCCAGCCCATCTTATCTTCGATGCCTTGGCAAATGAGACAGCATCCCTGATTCTCGACCGTTGACAGAGGTCAGAACTCCAGATTCTTTCTCTCACTTGAGTGAAGCATAATACTCCAAGCATAGTTCTCTTGATTCCTCTTTGGGAGACCCGAATAGCGTTTTCTTCTTGTTTTCATAGGGCCCAGGTCTCTGAGGCATATGTTAATGCAGGAAAAACAGTGGAATCGAAGAGATATGCTCAGAGCTGGAGGTTCTTCATCCTCTTAGCTATTTCTTTGACACTCTTGAAGGCATTCCAAGCCACTCTCTTCCTCCTGCACAACTCAGGTACCATGCCATTCGTTGTCTTGACTTCTCGACCTAGGCACACATAACTGTTGCATTCAGAGATGTTCATACTATTGAGAGCAAATGGAACATCAGGAACAAGACTGTTTTTCGTAAACATTGTCTTCATGAGATTCAGCTATAGTCCGGCCTTTCCACACTCACAACTGAAGTTGGCCAGCATTTGTGCTGCTTGACTAATGTTTGGTGTTATTAGAACAATGTCATCAGTGAAGCGGAGGTGGTGCAGTTGCCAACCATCTATCTTCACTCCCATTCCTTCCCATTACAGTCATTGCATGACATCCTTGAGGGTGGCATTGAAGAGTTTCAGTGAAATGGTATCACCCTGCTGAACACCTCTCTTGACATTGATGATCACTTCCTTATGGAATGGTGAGAAGCTGGTAGTGAATCCATAATACAGCTCACAGAGGATCCTGAAGTATTGAGTTTGAAGCCCCGTTTGGCTCAGGCTTCTATGACTGCTTCCTTCTCAACAGAATCAAAGGCCTTCTTTAAATCAATGAACATTAGACAGAACAGCATCTTGAACACCCAAGAAAACTTCAATGAGCTTGGTTATCATGTAGATATGGTCGATCGTGCTGAATCCTTTTTGGAACCTGGGTTGCTCGCATGGTTGTCCTTCATCTAGTGTTCTGCTAATCCTATTCAGGAAGACTCGAGAGAACAGCTTGTAGATGACAGACAACAGGCAGATTGGGCAATAGTTGCCAATGCTGTGGATGTCTCCCTTCTTGTACAATAGAACAGTCCTGCTGGTTTTCCATTGGGATGGAACCTTGCATTTAGACAGGTAGCATGTGAAGTGCCGAGCCAGTGTATTGATGAGTATCGACGACAGGTTCCTCAGGTGTTCGGGTCTTACCTTGCCTGGGCTGGGTGCTGTTTGCTTCTTTAGTGACAAAACGGCATTTCAGATTTCGGAAGGGAGAACATTTGGAATGACATATCCATCCTGCAGAATTTGGTATGTGGGCAAGGTGGATGTGACTATCTAAGAGATCCGAGTAGAAGTCATGGATAATCTTCTCCATTGCTCTTCTGGAAAATGTGATATATCCATCAAGATGTCAGAGGGCAGTTATCTTGGTCTTGTAGTTGACGAAGGACTGGTAGGCATTGTGAATGCTTTTACTTTATTCTGCCGTATCTGCCAGCACTGCTGCTCTTCTCTCTTTGAGGTCTTCCTTTATTGCTTCTCTACACTGCTTTGCATGCTCGAACATTTGCCTGAGGCTTGTGCCAAGCCACGTTGACAAATGAGCTCGAGAGTTTTCTAAGACAGGCGTCTTTTTGTGGCTCTCTCTCTCTCTCTCTCTCTCTCTCTCTCTCTCTCTCTCTTTCTGTTTTCCCTCACACAATCATGGAGGTGCTGAACCAGTCAATCGTATTCCTCGTTGATGTTGTCAATGACGGCATCTTTCCATGTTGCTGCAATAGTGCCAAAGAGCTCTCAGTTGGTAGTCATTCTGGGAGTTCTCTTCTTAAACTTTGCAGTCCTTTCATACAGTTAAAAATATATTCATTGCATTACTAGTCACAATAGTCAAAATCTAGAAACAACCTACGTGTTCAACAACAGATAACTGGATTAAACTCCTATACACATATGGTACCTATGCATGATATGCCACATTAGATACTGTTTCAATACTATTCCACACTATTTCAAGTTTCATGATCTACACATGTACATGATGTACCACACATGGTACATATACATGATGAAATCTTACTCAGCTATAAGAAAATATAAAATCATGAAATTTACTGCAAAGTAAATGAGGCTGGAGGATGTCATGTCGAGTGAAATTAGTCAGAAGGAGAGGGAAGACACTGAAAGATCTTTTGTGGGATATAAAGAAATAATAGCAGAAGGGTAACAAATGCCCAAAGGCAACATAACAAAACTTGTCTTCAGAAAGAATATCAGCATGGTGCAGGGTTGGGGGAAAAGGTGGGGGGAAATAAAATGGAATGGTGTGACAATAAACAATGATGTTTTATGCAAAAAACCCACCATTAACAATATTGCAAGTCATGGTGCCTAAAATAACATAGTAAAGTAAAGTAAAGTAAAGGCCCTCCCATTGATCATCGATTTGCTCGAGCGGGCCCAGTAACGTCTCCATTGGAGACTTTGTTGTTACTGTGTTTGGCATATCGAATACGTCACAGGGAACTTGCCAGGCTCTGCCGTGCGGGCGAGATACTCTCGGTAGCTTGCCAAGCTCTCTGAGAGGGGCGGAGGAATCTAACTCGGGTAGGCCATGTTGGCTGCATGCAAGGCAAACGCCCTACCGCTGGAGCGATAGCCTAAAATAAGATAAAAGTCATAAAAAAGAAAGTAATTAGAATGCTTTTCTAGCCTACGATGACCTTCTCTACAAAAAATATTGTCTGCCTTCACAAAATCTGGAGAGGTAGTTCAGTGGGTAATGTGGTTGATTTTCATGTGGTTACCCGGAGGTGGGTTCAATCCACAGCACCCCAGGTGGTCCTCCAAGCCAGTCAGGAATGATCTCTGAGTGCAGAGCCTGGAGAAAGTCCTGAGCACACTTGGGTTTGACATTTCAACAAACAAACAAAGATATTCTCTTCTGGGGCTGGAGTGATAGAACAGCGGGTAGGAAGTTTTCCTTGCATGCAGCCCAACCAGGTTCGATTCCCAGCATCCCATATGGTCCCCTGAGCACCGCCAGGAGTAATTCCTGAGTGCAAATCCAGGAGTAACCCCTGTGCATTGCTGGGTGTGACCCAAAAAGCCAAAAGAGAAAAAAAGTTTTTTTCCCAACTCATCATTAATTTGAGTAATTTGGTTTTCCCATTTTTCCTCTATGAGCATGCATGTTTCACCAACTTTGCATGGTATCTCCAAGTGCTCCTCAAATTATAACATTGGATTAAGAAAAAGAAGACGAAAAGCCTAGGCTTTGCATCTATTCAAACGAAAGTTGCAGGCAGCTTTGAAGTCAGGGCTGGAGTGAGTCAAGGCTGCTTTAGGACTCTCAGATGCAGATGTCCTCAGCATGATGTCCAAGCTTGCTATGTTTTCACCAAAAAACTAACGACTTGAAAGAACTGAGAATGTTTTTATTTTAAAGTTATCCCTGAGGTCTTTGCCAGCTGGTGAAGTAGAACCGTTAAAAAAAATACAGTACCAAAAAGGCCTTTAGGAGAGCTGTCAAATTTTCACATCATAGAGTTACATAATCACTGCACTTTCTAATGCATGCCAGAAAAGAATCATTGGGAATTAATGAGTGAATCCAGTTGCTGAACTTCTGTGCCTGTGAGCAGCTCTGCCAAGTCTCAGCTGTGCATCCATCAGGAAAGTAAGACTTCTCTAATAGTGATCACTTAAAGTATCTTTTTTTGTGTTAGAGTTATAAACAGAACTTTCCTCAGTTCATCTTTTAGTACTGCTGATTTCATACAAATATGTAATCACTGTTTCTCAATTATGCCATAAGCACACCTGCATTTTTGATTCTTGCCTGCTGTTTTTTTCCCTTTTGGAACACTTTTCATATTTATTTCCTGAATTATTTTTCCCAGTGACATGCAGTCTCTATGGCCCAGCTCAAGATTCTGTACTGAGTACATATTACTTTCTTTAATCACAGACATTATCATTGAGCAGCTATACAGCAAAGAATATAGAGTCTGAAAATAGTAAATTAATACTAAACCTCTAAGACTGAACGTTGAGAATAAGTTCCAAATGGCATGCATATTAATTATATGAATGTTAGGTACAAAGAAATAACATATATAAACAATGTAAAAATAAATCCTCTAGTTTTTCAAAGAAAACAGAATTCACTTCAACTGGAACATTTGGCATACTAGCAAACCTTAATGAAAAAAATAACTATTTTAAATGTACATATATCTTTTGTTTATTCATTAGTTATCTGCCTACTATAACAAACACAATATAAGTTCTTTCCTTAATTTCTAGGCAAAATTTTGCTGAAATTTAATAGACATACTGTGAACAAAATTGAAAATAATAAGTAGAGTTGTTCTAAATCTGAAAATTTCAAATTAACCCAAGTACAGGTCTAATGATAGTAAGTTCCTTAATTCCTACTAGAGTGATTCTGCTTTGTTTTAAACTTTAATCATTTAATTTTAGATTATTAAACTTTCCCTAGTTCCCTTAAAATTAGAAAGTATAAATTGTTAAAATTTTTATGATATAATAATGACTAAGTTATAAGTTCAATAATTATATTATGAATATTAAAATTATTAAGTTACACTATTAAACTGTGTTATGTAGTTAGTTCCAAACAATAAGAAATTTTTTGAGTTTAATTTTTCAGAAACACTCTGCTCTCTTGCCCTAGAAAGACTTTTTTTTTTCTCTTTTTTTGTAGGAGTATTGCTATTTATTCAGCCACTGATTAGCTGATTGAATTGTGCATGAACTACACCTTACTTTTTTTTTCTTTTTCCATTTTTTATAATTTTATTTATTGAATCACCGTGAGAGCAGTTACAAAGCTTTTGGGTCTAAGTCTCAGTCATACAATGAAACACCCGTACCTTCACCAGTGCCCATTCTCCACCACCAAAAATCCCAGTATACCCCATCCCACACCCTCCCCCTGACTGTGGGGCAGATGATTTCTACATTACTCTCTCTCTACTTTGATCACATTCACTATTTCGACACCAGACCCACCATTATTTGAGATTTTACCCCTACACTCAGATCTGCTGAAAAGGCAACAATGGACAGTTTGTGTTCTATTGCTGGTTATGAATAACATATGATGTCGTGTGGCTGCAGTAGGGCCATGTGGTTTTGAAATTCTGAAATTTTAACACTTAAATCTGGAGGGATTTCTGCCAAAAGCCACTGGGTTTAGAGATCTGCTCCTGAGTCTCTGGGATCATGGCCGTTGAGCAGCTTGATGAGGAGCCAAAGAGGCTGTTCGTGGGCGATGACTTGGGGTCTCATTGGGGTGGGGAAGACAGGCCCGGCTCCACCTCCCCCCCATCCCGTGATACCCAACAAGTTTCGTCACTGCGGGTCCAAGCCTGACTGTCCAATGGCCTCTGGAGGATGACAGCCACCAAGTTGCCAAGAGGGAGCAGGTGGAGGGACAGCACCCATTCCCCCCCTGGGGTGGCCCGGCGACAGTAACCTACTGCGGGGTCCAGACACATTTCTGACAAAAGCCGCTGGGTTTCGAGATTTGTTTCTGAGTCTCTGGGATCAAGGCCGTTGAGCAGCTTGATGAGGAGCCAGAGAGGCCGTTTGTGGGCGATGACTTGGGGTCTCGTTAGGGTGGGGAGGACAGGCCCGGCTCCACCTCCCCCCTCCATCCCGTGAGACCCAACAAGTTTCATCACTGCAGGCCCAAATCTGACTGTCCAATGGCCTCTGGAGGATGACAGCCACCAAGTCGCAAAGAGGGAGCAGGTGGAGGGACAACACCCTTTCCTCCCTGGGGTGGCCCGGCGACAGTAATGTACTGTGGAGTCCGGATGCATTTCTGACAAACGCCACTGGGTTTTGAGATTTGTTTCTGAGTCTCTGGGATCATGGCCATTAAGCAGCTTGATCAGGAGCCAGAGAGGCCATTTGTGGGCAATGACTTGGGGTCTCGTTGGGGTGGGGAGGACAAGCCCGGCTCCACCCCCATCCCATGAGGCCCTGTGTGTCTCGTCACTGGGGGCCCAAATATGACTATCCAGTGGCCTCAGATGGATGGCGGCCACTGGGCCACCAGGGGGAACAGGCCAAGGCACGAAACCTATTCCCACCTGGGTTGGTCCAGCACCGGTAGCCTACTGCAGAGACCAGGCGCATTTCTACCTAAAGCCACTGGGTTCTGAGATTCGTTTCTGAGTCTCTGGGATCATGTCCATTAAGCAGTTCAATCAGGAACCAAAGAGGCCTTGCCTCCAATTATATAGCTGAGCCGGAGGTGGTTTGTGGGTGTGTTCCCCACATACCTAACTTTTGGCCATTTACTTTCTTGGTAAACTTTGCCCCAAGTTTTTGGGGTCTGACCAAAGGCACAGCAGCAATTTTGGGGTATCTGGAAGTCTGAAGGCGCCATGAGGCTGCTGATGCACTCGCCTCACAGGTACAATAGAAAGACTTTTTTAGACAAACAATTTTTATTTGAATATATCACTAATAAGAATTTGTATTGTACTTAATCAGTCCATAACTAAAGATGAGTATATTAACAGCCTCTTTTATATGGATGAGGTTGATTTAATATTCCTTCTATTTACTTTTTCTAGGAAAGCAATGCTAATAAACATTTACTATTCATGCCATATTTTAGTGCTTGTAGGAGCCTTGTCTTTTAGTAAAGGTAAGATCACATAAATCTAATCTCAGAGGGTTTATGTGACATAGCCTTTTGTTCATCCTTGCACCAGACATACTACCCCCGAGAATCACCAAGTACCTTTTTCCTCCTTACCTGGAGTAAGCAACTTTAACATTCAGAGACAACTGGGACATTCATAAATTATTTTGCATATTGTCCCAAGAACCAACTCTTATATCAACAGAATCATGACACTATTGATTATTTTAATTCAATTTCTAAGTATACTATATGTTATATAGCTTACAAAAGAAATCTCATGACAACAATCTAAATTGTTCTTTCAATTTTTTTAAAAATCTTATATATAGAACCTGTTAATTATATTAATATTTATACAGTAGAGCAGAAAAACTACAATTATCTTAAGTAGAGATTACTTGATTACGGAGTCTGGTTTGCCAAGGATGATATCAGTGCCTTGGCACACTGTAACATGTTATATTACAGCATTAAGCTTTTCTGTTTGTTTCTGAATCTCTCGTGGTGGTTGGAATCACTCCTTAGAGAAACATGCAGTGCTGGGAATCAAACATGGTCTTCTCACAGGCAAAGTATGCACTGAGAACTTTGAGACATATCTTTGGTCCCACACAATTTTAAGTTTGGTAAGCTTTCAGACACCAATTTGGAAATTATGAAATCCTGGGGAAATTACTAAGATACTGATAAGTATAACATGTAACATAAACTTGTCTTGCATTTATTAATCCTGTTTAGAAAGGTTTGTACAAAAAATGTATACCTAGGCACAAGTCAAGTTTTTGAGTACTAACTAAAGGTTGTTGAGGGGCTGGAAAGGTAGTACACTGGGTTTGGTGCTTGCTCTGCAAGAGGCTGACCAATTCAATCCCTGGCACTTCAAGCACCCCTCAAGCTTACCAGCAGTGATCCCTCAGTGCAGATCCAAGATTAAGTCCTAAGCATCACCAATATCAGTGGGAGTGTTCCCAATACCAAAAATAAAATAAAATAAAATAAAATATAAAGAACAAAGAAACAAAACCTAAATATCATTAGGCAGAAAAATGATACCTATCAAGAGTGAAAGGTAAAGAGATTATTTCAAGCTAGTTTCCACTTTCAGCAACTGGGGCGATGTCCCACAGAGAAATAATAGGTAATAGTATAGAACATGTACCTTAAAGTCAAGGGAGCTGGAAATCTAATAAACTATCTCCTCTGTCATTGGGTAAGGACAGCCCTAGGGAAAGGGAATGCTCATTTGTTATCCTACTGTGCAGAGGTAAAACTGACGGGAAGTTGGGGAAAGCCTCAGGTGCACTGGCACTAGGAAATCAGGCAGCATGCCATAAAATGCTAAATGCCTAGGAAATATGAACAGAGCCAGTCCAGGATTTGCTACTGTTTCTTTTATTCACACAACTGCAAAATACCTTGCTTACCAATTTGATAAAAATGTCAATATAATTAATGTTCCTAAATCAAGAATCATCTGCTACTTTTCAGAGGACAGATTCAAGTTTTCAAGTTTTTTTTTAAAAGAAACACTATTAAAATATAAGAATCTTAACTTTGCAGTTAAAATTGTCCCATTAGAATGAGCAGGAAGATAATAAAAAGTATTCTTACACACACACACACACACACACACACACACACACACATGCAGAGACACACACCACTTCAGGAATAAGGATGTCATTCATATGTCCAAAAACTTGAGCAACATACAATTTTAAAATTTTATTGAGTCATTGTGAGTTGCAATTCTTTTATTGGTGAAAATTTTAAAATTATCCCCCCACCCCTAGAGTATCTGTTTCTCTTCACCAAGGATCTTCCTCCTTCAGCTTAAACTCAGTTCTGAGGACCAATTCTTGGTTTGTTGCCTTTAGTTTTTTCTTGCTCCATTACTGTGTATGTTTAATCTCCACATATAAGAGAGACCAATGTGTGTCTATCCCTTTCCTTGTGGCTCACTTCGTTCATTATGGCACCATCTAGTTCCAACTTAGTTGTACAAAATTGCATGGTTTTGTTTTTTCCCTATAGCTTCAAATTATACATAAAACAAGAAGTTGTATACATACCCAATAGAATAATTGGGCATTTGGGTTGTTTCTATATCTTGGCTCTTGTACTAAGCACTGCAATGAACATAAGTGTGCATATAGTCTTTAAAATTAATGTCTTTTTGTTTTGTTGGGGGAAAGTGGATACTAAAAAGTGGTATCACTAGATCATATGCAAGTTGCTTTCTAAAGAGGTTGACCAAATAACATTTCCACCAACAGATAAAGTTTCTTTCTTATTACAGTTCTGCCAGCACTGGATGTTTCCAGATTTTTAGATATATGCCATCCTGATTGGTCTGAGATAATATCTCATTGTTGTTTTTATTTGTATTTCCTAAATAATAAGTAATGGTGATCACTTTTTCATATGCTTACTGGTCAACCGTATGTCTTCTTTGGGGAACTGTCTACTAACTTACTCTTGCCAATTTTGAATGGAGTTGTAATTTTTATTGCTGATATTTGTGAGTGCTTTATAGATTTGGATATTAGTCTTTAATATATAGGTTATGCAGATATTTTCTTTCAATCAATAGTGATATGAATAAATGAACTTTCTTTCATCAATAGGGTTATGAATTAGTTTATGTATTTTATACAGATATTGTCTTCTGTTCACTAGAAAATATTTATTTTAGCTTGAGTAATTGAGCAATATTTTATTAATCATAATAAGAGAAACAAAGGCAGGAATATATTAAGACAGTTCATGGTGATCAGTTATAGTTATATTGTTTAATTTTTTTAAGAAGTAGAAAAGACTAAAATTTTTCTACACTCCCCCAGTTTAGAAGGTCAAAAAAAAGTTGAGGCTAGGAATCTAGGAAAATTGGTAGTCAACAGTACACACTTTGTTTCCAAAGATTACTATCAGTGATGAAAAATTTCAATGACTATCTTAAATTGAAAAGTGACAATGAGTGAGATTTCCATGATGTAAAAAATGTGCTCTTAAATAGACTCAGCATAACTTGTTTAAAAAACATCAAAGAAGAAAGATCACACAAAGATTATGTTTTACCTGTGAAAATGCTCACAGTTCTATATTTTCCCCCACACCTTCAGAAACCCTAAAGTAATGTTGCATACATTAAACATATACCTAAATTAAATTTAAAATAAAAGCTTGGAGTTAAGCCACCAATACTCAAACCCAGGAATTGGCTTTTTTCGCACAAGTTCCCTGGGCGTCCTCTAGGACCCTGGGTTGCCCACCAGCCCTGAGCCTCTTCCTGTTCATCCCAACCTCTGAGCCAGTCTTCTTCCCCTCCCAGGTCAGTGTAGCCGCCAGTATTCCAATCCGGGAATTGGCTTTCTTCACGCAAACACCGCAGGCCAAACACCCTGTAGGACACTGGGTCATCCACCAGCCCTGAGGCTCTTCCTCAGGTCCTCAATGCTGTGCAGGAATTCTTCCCCTCCCAGCTGGTAACCCCCCCACCCCCCACACACACACCAGATACCCGTGGGGGCATGGCCTCTTCAGAATGGGCGCGGTTTATGTAGAAGGGGTGTAGCCTAATTTTGGCCACAGATAGTTTAGTCATACCAAGAAATCTAGTGTAACATCTCAGTCCCCATACCTACACACCAACATGAATAAACAATGCAAATTCCCCACCATGTGGGGAGGACGATGAAAAGAGTCCAGAAGCCTAGTAGGTGCTACTCACCTAAAAGACCTCTCTGAGAAAGAATTCAGATATGAGGTAATGAATATTTTAATGAACTCAATGAAACAGACAGACAGATATTCATCAACATGACAGAAACAATTGAGAAATAAAGGGAAGAAATGAGAGCAGAAATTGGAAAGCTACACCAGAAATGTCACAAATAAAGGATTCCGTAGATGAAATAAAAAACGCAGTGTGTGCCCTCAACAGTCAAATGGCAACAGCTGAAGACAGAATCAGTGAGCTGGAAGATAAGCTGCACAAAGCCAACAGGTAACAATAAACAATGGCAAGAGACCTCAAAATAGCCCTAGAGAGAATCAGAGTCCTAGAAGATGATTGCAAGAGGAACAACTTTAGAATCATTGGACTACCAGAAGGTCAGGGAAACAATCCCAATGAAAAATCCATGATCAAACAAATCATTGCTGAAAAATTCCCAGAGCTGGACAATGCAGTAATTCAGATTCAAGGAACCCGAATGGTACCAGGTAAAAGAGATCCTAACAAAAACACTCCAAGATATGTCATAGTTAGAATGATAGATGCCGCTGATAGAGACACAATACTGCAAGCAGCAAGGTAAAAGAAGGAAATCACATACAAAGGATCATCCCTTAGTTTCACAGCAGACCTATCAGAGAAAACCTTCCAAGTCCAAAGGCAATGGTGGAATATAGCCAAAAAAAAAAAAAAGAAAGAAAGAAAAAACTCTCTGAAATGAACACTTCACCAAGAATACTCTATTCGGCTAAACTTTTACTCAAACACAAAGGGATGTTACACTATTTTCTAGATAAACAGCAGCTCAGGAACTTCATAGACTCAAAACCAACCCTAAAAGAGGGGTTAATGGGGCTACTGTAAGACAAGACAAAATCTACAAGCACACAGACCCTTAAAAAAGATGAAACAAAACCCAATAACAATAATCTCTCTCAATCAATTGTCTAAATTCACCAATTGAGAGACACAAAGTGGCAAAATGGATTCAGAGACAGAACCCAACATTCTCCAGCCTACAAGAAACTCATCTCAAACCGTCAGAGCAAACACAGACTCAAACTTAAAGGATGGAAAACAATCCTGCAAGCAAAAAGCTCCTCAAAAGAGCTGGGGTGGCCATACTAGGATCCAACAACATACACTTCCAGGTTGTAAAAGTTTAGAAGGGACAGCGAAGGCCATTTTCCATTCATCAAGGGGTACATACAACAGGAAGATCACACTCTTGAATGTATAAGCACCTAATGAGGGAAGAGCTAAATATTTAAAACAACTGCTAACAGATTTTAAGGAGGACATGGCTAGCAACACAATAGTAGCTGGCAACTTTAATATCGCCTTAACATGTCTGGATAGATCAACAAGAACAAAACTCAGTAAGGAAACATTGGCTTTGAAGGAAGAATATAAAACATAAAGGTCTTATAGACCTATACACAGCTTTACACCCCCAAAAGAAAGAATACACATTCTTTTCCAGTTCACTCGGAACATTTTCCAAAATAGACCATTTGCTAGGACACAAAACATACCTCAATAGAATCAGGAAGATAGAAATAGTATCAACAATCTTTTCAGACTAGAATGCACTAAGAATAGAAGTGAATCACACACAGACACGGAGAACCAAATCAAACACCTGGAAATTAAACAACTCAGTTGAACAATGAGTGGGTCAGGAAGGAAGTCAAGGACAAAATCAAAAAATACCTGGAAACAAATGAGAATGAAGACACGAGCTACCAGAACCTATGAGATGCAGCTAAAGCCATGTTAAGAGAAAATTTATAGCTCTGAAAGCATTTCTCAGGAAGGAAGAGAGGTACCGCATAAACAATTTGACATCACAGCTAAAGAGCTTAGAAAGTATCAAAAAAAGGAGCCCAAAACAAGCAGAAGGAAAAGAGATAGTAAAACTTAGCTCAGAAATCAACGACATGGAAACAAAAAAAAAAAAAAACAATCTGAAAGATCAATGAAACCAAGAGCTGGTTCTTCTAGAAAATAAACAAGATAGATAAACCACTAGCAAGACTCACAAAGAAAGAGGGAGAGAGAACCCTAAGAAACTGAAACAGAAATGAGAAGGGGGGTTATCACAACAGAAACCAATGAAATTCAAAAGATCATCAGAGACTACTTTGAACGTCTGTATGCCACGAAACAAGAGAACCTGGAAGAAATGCATAAGTGCCTGGATTCCTGTAATCTTCCAAGGCTGAATCGAAATCTAGAGTACCTGAATAGACCTATTGACGTCAAGGAAATTGAAATTGTAATCAAAAGTCTTCCCAAAAACAAAAGTCCAGGTCCAGATGGATTTACTAGTGAATTTTTCCAAACATTTAAAGAGGACCTTTTGCCAGTTCTTCTCAAGCTTTTCCAGGAAGAGAAACTCTCCCAAACAGTTCCTATGAAGAGCATATCTCTCTAATACCAAAAGGAAATAAAGACACCACAAGTAAAGGAATCTATAGGCCAATATCCCTGATGAACATGTATGCAAGATTCTCAACAGAATATTACCAAATAGAATTTAATAACTCATCAAAAAGATTATACACCATGACCAAGTAGGATTCATCCTGGGGATGCAAGGATGGTTTAACATTCAGAAATCAATCAACATAATCCATCATATCAACAAAAGAAAAGATAAAAACGATATGATAATATCAATAGATTCAGAGAAAACATGTGACAAGATCCAGCACCCGTTTATGATGAAATCCCTCTCCAAAATGGGGATAGAGGGGACTTTACTCAATATAGTTGAAGCCATCTACCACAAGCCTACAGCAACCATCATCCTCAATGGGGAAAAACTAAGAGCCTTTCCTCTAAGATCAGGGACAAGACAAGGATGCCCACTCTCTCCACTGATCTTCAATATAGTACTGGAAATACTTTCAATAGCGGTTAGGCAAGAAAAAGATATTAAGGGCATCCAGGTAAGAAAGGAAGAAATCAAGCTCTCACTATTCGCAGATGATATGATACTATACTTAGGGAACCCTAAAACCTCTACCAGGAAACTCCTAGAAACAATAGACTTGTATAGTAAAGTTGCAGGCTATAAAATCAATACCCAAAAGTCCATGGCTTTCCTAAATGCAAACAGTGAGAGAGAAGAAAGTGACATCAAAAAAAAATCTCTTTCAGAGTTGTGCCCCAGAAAATCAAGCACCTATGAAGCAGCTAAACTAAGGAAGTAAAGAACCTGTACAAAAAAACCCTGCAAAACCCTACTTCAGGAAACAAAAGAGGACACGAGAAAATGGAAAGGTATCCCCGGTTCATGGATCGGGAGAATTAACATTGTCAAAATGGCCCTCACAAACAGGATGAGAATGCTATTCGGGTCTCCCAAAGAGGAATGGAAAGAGCTATGCTTGGAATATCACATTTCACTCAAATGAGAGTAAGAATCCGGAGTTCCGACATACATCGACGATCAAGAATCAGGGATTCTGTCTCATTTGCCAAGGCGTCAAAAATCAGATGGGCTGGACACGTAATGAGTTTTGAAGAGAACCGCTGGACTAGAGCTATTACCGATTGGATTCCACGGGCTGTCAAAAGACCACGTGGCCATCCACCTACCGATGGTCAGACTTCTTCATCAAGATCGGTTTGAGGCTCTTCATGTTCCTAGAATGAACAGATGCCATTGGGCTACACTATCACACGATGGGGACAAATGGAGACGTTACTGGCTCCCGCTCGAGCAAATTGATGATTAACGGGAAGTCAAGTGATAAAATGATCAAAATTAAAAAGTAAAATAAAATTTTGGATATCTATATGAGGTTAAATGAGAAAAGTTAAAGTAGTACCTTTTGGAAAAGAGTTCCCCACTTTACAGAAAAATTAGAAGTATGGATGATTATTTGAGAATGAATAAATTAAAAGTTGTCTTCAAATTATCATATAAGAAGGCAGAAGAATTTAGTTTAAATTAAATTTTCGATAAAATCTTTTAAAACTTCAATAAAATTTAAGATAATGTAAACATCATAAAAAATAAGAATGTTAAAAAGAAATGGAAAACGAAAAGAGACTTGTTTGGAGAATTAGCAGATAGAGAAATGAATGAGTAGACAAGCATCAAGTAGAATCTAAGCTCTCACAGAAGCAACGTAAAGAAGAAGTAATGGTGCAGAAAATAGACTTGGGGATATGGAGTGTGAAGTTCATTTTATAACTTTTTATTAGACTTGAATCTAATATTTGATGTTGACTTTACCCTTGACTTTACCCTTTACCTTTGACCTTCGAAAGGTCAAATAGAGGATGTTCACCTCTACATTAGTCTTGGCATAATTCAATTAATAGAATATTAATGTCTTTGTTATCCTGTAAAATTCTATTAATTGTGTATTTTATTTTAAGGTAACGCTATTCACAATTGGTTATGGGAAAGCCATTCACTTTTGCATGTGGATATTATTTCCTGAACACTTGTTTCAGTAACTACTTTCATTTTTTGTTGATTCTTTCCTGACACCATCTGATATTTATTTTTCTTCTATCTTCCTATATTTCTATCCTTTTTCCCTTGTTGCATTATCAAGAAATTTCAGTATATTGTTGAAAAGATCAGATAAGGAAGGATAGATTAAAAGGAGTAGCAATGAGCAATATCTTTGCTTTAATCCTAGTCATATTCTGAAAATGTGTATAATGATATAGATAAGTATTTTTTGTAACTAGTCTTTATCAAGGTGAGAAATTCCTCTTCTATTCCTCTTCTATCAAAATTTCTTAATTATGAATTTGTGTTGGATTTTTTCAACTTTTTCAAGTTCTATTACTGTATTTTGATTTTTTCAATTTTGATTTTTGAAGGTCTGGAGTGATAGCACAGTGGTAGGGCATTTGCCTTGCACGCAGCCAACATGGCCGATCTGAGTTCGATTCCTCCACCCCTTTTGAAGAGCCCGGCAACCTACCAAGAGTATCTTGCCCACACGGCAGAGCCTGGCAAGCTACCTGTGACGTATTCGATATGCCAAACACAGTAATAAGAAGTCTCACGATGGAGACGTTACTGGGCCCGCTTGAGCAAATGGATGAACAACGGGAGGTCCATGACCGTGATTTATTGAAGTGTTAGATTGTAGTAGTTCATTTCTAACTGTCAAACCAGTCTTATATGCAAATGGAATAAATTCTGCTTAGTCATGGTGTTTAATTAGTTTTTGAGAAAATACAAAATTATGTGGTTGAGAATTTTTGCATATATTTTATGAAAGCTATTGATCTCTGCCTTTCATTTTCTTTATGGCTTTGACTGCTTTCAGTATTAGGGTAGTTGTAGCCTTATTGAATAAGTAAAAATTATTTCTTCTACTTGCTGTCTCTGAAGGAGATTATAGAGAATTACTATAGTTAATCTATAGTAAATATATTCTTAAGTTTTTATTCAAAAATATTTTAAAATAATTTTATATTTTCTTCATTTTAAGCTTATTTTATTGATAATTAATTAAATAATTTTAATGTAAACATTATTATAACCTTAAATTTGAATTTACATGGAATATTTTAATTTTTATAATCTGTAAAATGTCTATTATTATCTCACATGTTAAACATGAAAGTCACAATATAAAATGGAACATAAGGATTTATATAAATGACTCACTACAGAACAGTCTCCAAAGGGGCTTATCTAATGTTAAGTCTCTTTTATAAAACATATGCTCATTCAAGAGCAGACTATGGTTTTCACAGAAGTTAGGCCTTTGCTTAATTGCTTTTGTCTTCAAACTCTAATAACAACATACTTAACAAATGATTGTGTTGTTTTCAGAGTTAATAAATTAGATATAAATTCCATATACATATTGAATTTGAAGTCTAATGTTTTTCTTTCATCCAGACTTTTATTCTGTCTTTCTGACATACTTCTATTTTTAAATTACAACTTAAAATGTAGGCATAGAAAACACTAGAATTATTTCTCATTGAAAACTGTTATTAGGAAGGACTATACTAGGCTGATAGCTGGGTATGTATGAGGTAAGTTAAAGTAGGTAAGTTAAAGGAAGTAAGTTAAAATTTTCTTCAATTTTTGGAAATATTTCGGGGATTTATGTAAAAAGACGCTCTATATAAAACTATATTTCTCAAAAAAAATGAATGAGTCAGAGCTGGAATGATAGTACATTGGGTAAGTTGCTTGCCTTGTATGTGGTCAACCTGAGTTCGGTTCCCAGCAACCCATCTTATCCTCCAAACACTGCCAAGAGTAATTCCTGAGTTCAGGGCCAGGATTTACCCCTGACTATCATCAGGTATGGAATAGAAAGAAACAAACTAAACGAAGGTGTCAATAGAAGGGATAATGCATTAAATAAAACATAAGTTCTTATATAGTTGGCATTTTTTTGTAATGCTATATAGTTTTAACCAGTTCACTTTAAGTTTACTTGAGAATTTTCTTCACCTAATATTTGCTTAACATGGTATAGAGGAAATAAATCTCAGAAGAGAGCAACAAGCCGCAGAGATGTCTCCAAACCCCACGCCAGGCTGAGTCTTTTCCTGGGCACCATGAAGGGGAGAGGGTGAGCCCACCACCTCCCTGCCTCAATAGAGTCCTGGTAGCTGAAAACCTCCTGACCCCAGTAACTGCCATTCTCATGACTAATCTCCACAGGTGAGGGAAGAGCCTGATCTATGAGAATGAATCTGCTGAGAAACTTTGGTATGCGGGTTTGAGATAGAACCCTAAAGGCTATCATGGAGTTGGGAATGGGTGACCACCCCACATCTCTCTGTTCCTCCAGGAGCCTGGCAGTCATGCCCACAAACTGCCTCTGGTGCCATATAAGCTCATTAATTGCCATGATCCAGAGATTCAAATAAATCTCAGAAGTGATCAACAAGCTGCAGAGATGACTCTGGACCCCAGAGTCACTATCTAGCTAAAAATTTAACTCCTGTTGTATCACACTATTCAAAACTTTAGAATTTCTGGACTGCCTGACCTTATTTGCAGCTGTACAACATCTCATATTCTATGCCACTGATGTACCAAGAGTAGCACAGAACATTTGATGGGGTGTAAAGTAGAAGGCAGCTGATCTTGATTAATAACAAAATATATATTATCAAACAAGGTTCAACTTAAAAGAACATGTTAGTAATCTCTTATACAAGGGCTTAATGGCTCGAGGGTGAGATACAACAATATTCACACACTTTCCTCTAAGAAAATTCATTTGGATCATTTTTAGCAGATTAGTGATAACAAACAATAAAAAATAATTTAGGAACTGCTTTTGGGGCAAGCTTGGATGGTGGAGGAAAAATTTGCCATAATGATGGTAGGAAGGTGTAATGGTGGTTGGATTGGTGTTGGAATGTTGAATGTAATAAAATATTGAGAATAACTTTATAAAAATAAAATTAAAAAACTATACGGAGGGATTACAATGCAGCCCTTTCACACAACTGACCTGTTTTAATTCACAAAACCACATCTGTTCCTTATGACTACAGAGCCAGGAGTAAGTCCTGTTGAGCCTTTATGCCTCAACAATTTCTCCCTGAAAAGACAGAATAACTAGGTCAAAAGTTAATTATTATGAATTTTTTGATAAATATTATGTGGACTAAGTTATTTGAGTTTATTTTCCTAACAGTTTATTTCCATATTATTTAAAAATTAGTATGTTATACTTCGTAAGAATTGACTGCTAGTAAGCACAGTGAGAGTTAATTCAAAGTTTAATTTCATTTCGGTTAAGAAGAGGATGTTAGAGTGTAATGAGAAACACAATGGTTAAGATAAATTTGATAGCTTTAATGAAATCATTCTCTTTCTTACTGACCTTGAGGGTGTCCTAAATTACTCTTCTTGATGGTGCATGTCAATAGGAATAAGAGCAATAATTGTGTCTGATGGTCCATTTCTCCTGTAGCTTCAACAAGACTATCCCATAAGGTTTGAAGGTCTTTTCAATACTCTAAGTGAAATCAATAAGCAAATTAATCTGTTTTCTTTGGATCCTCACTCACTTTCAGAAGTAGGCTGCATTTGCTGAATAAGGATCTCCCTGTGTGAAATGTGGACTAATAAAATAACACCTAGTAAGTGTCAAAGTAATTCCGAATATATATTAGGTACTACAGAAACATTGCTTCCTTTTGTTTTCTTTAATGATGAACAAAGAAAATTAATGGATTATATTCAGAGCGTGTCTCTGGGAGGTTTAGGGGATGGCACACATACATGGTTATGCACTGAATGATTAATTTAAAATCTGTCTAGACTCTAAACACCAAGTGCTAGATTTCCATATGTTCTCTGTGGAACCTGTTAGCAAACATTTCTGGAACGGGAATAGAGGTCAGAAATAAAGGAATATAACTAATATGCTTTTAATCATTCTGTATTTCCTTTTTATAGTGAAGTGAAGTTGGAATTTGTTCACGTCATTCGATGGTGAGAGAATTGGTAATCATGAATCTTGGCAGGATCAGAAGGCATAGTCAAAACTAACGTTTAAGGAAAATATTACAAGTGTGATTTTGCAAATAGATTGGGAAGCATTAATCAGAGATCATGGAGAATCCAAGGGTTAGCCATAACCAGGAGACATTAACACCATTTTGTTATATTTGCAAGATGTGGGTAGTTACTAGAAGACAGAAAGAGCAGTTTGGAGAAGGCAATCTAGTAAGAGCTCTTGCTTCTGATAGAGAAGATAGCCACTCTCCAGGGGCTTAATAAGGAAAGATCTCAGCAGAAAATGAGCCAAAATTGCTTCCTTCTAACACTTATCCCCTAATAGTGCTTTCCACTGGCTGAACCAAACTGAGAATTAGAAAGCAACAGAACCCATTGATTCAGTTCTCCCTAGTCAGACTCCTGGGGCCAATAGCAGGGTGAGAAGAAATAGATGCAGGTGGAAATAGAAAACAATCAACACAGTGTACTTTGGTGATAATGGACTTAAAATTTTAATGTAAAATCTATCTTTCCTTAGAAGAACATAGAGCAGAGAATTATACAAAATTCAACTGCTCTTATTACATTTGTTTAAGCAGGAACCAAATTCCTAACTGAATGCTACCACTTTTGTGTTTTGGAATAAATAAAGTTGCACATACAGGTAGAGATAGACAAAACAACGAGTGATATGCAACTAGAGTGAAAATCAATTGATAGAATTAGAAAAATTTGTGCCAACCACATATAGAATAAGGGATTAAAATCGAAAATAAACAAATGAAACATATAACTATTTTATATATATTTTATTTTCATAAAAGCAGTTCAAAATAGTTCATTACAGATAATATTCAAACACCAATCCCACCACTGAGCAGCTTCCTACCACAATAAGAGGAAAGTGTGTGACGTTTGTTGTATTTCATTCTGGAACCATTTAAGCTCAAATAAAAGAGAATACAAGACAGTATGTTAAAACTAAACCAATTGTGCTACTTTTGAAAACTAAGTGAGATAGAGTGTAAGAGGTTAGGAGGTCACATTTGCAACAGGAATATTCTGCGGCACACTCTTCCAGGAGCTTTAGTTTATAGTCTCTGGATCTTGGCCGTTGGTGTGACTACATGTCGCTGGGGGCAGTTTGTGAGTGTGACTGCCAAGCTACTGGAAAACTGGGCATCTGGGGGAGGAGGCCCAGTTCCAATCTGAGAAGGGCCTGCAGATCTCCACCCAGGGTTCCCACATACCTGGGTTTTTCTGCTGGTCCCCTCTTGAGTGAGGCTCATCACTTCTTGGGTGAGGCATGTTCGAGCTTGTGGAGACTGGCCTTAGCATGGCGGCAGTTGGGCTCTGGAGGTTTTTGGCTACTGGGGTTATTCTTGGGGCAGGGAGAGAAACTCAACACCCCCCCCCCCCCAGTGCCTCAATGAAGACAGTCTGGTGTGGGGTCAAGAGATACATATAACTCTTTTTTTATTATTATTAGTGAAACACCATGAAGTACAGTTGTAGATTTAGAATTTTTTGTGCTTGGGTTTTGATTATACAATGATCAAATACCCATCCCTCCATCAGTGCCCACTTTCCACCACCATGGATAATATCCCTCCCCACCCCCCCCCCCCCATCCCACCCTGCCTCTGTGGCAGGACATTCCCTTTTGTTTTCTCTCTCCTTTTGGTTGTTGTGGTCTGCAAAAGAGGCATTGAGTGGCAAACATGTTCAGTCCATAGTCTACTTTCAACATGCATCCTCCCTGCTGGGAGGATCCTCCAAACACACTTTATTTGGTACTCCCTTCTCTATCTGAACTGCCCTTTCCCCTAGACTGCCCGGCTGGCCTCTAAGCTATTGAGTAATCCTCCTGGTGCTGATCTCAGCTATTCTTGGGTATTAATCTCATATTTTGTTACTTTATATCCCCCAGATGAATGCAATCTTTCTATGTCTATCCCTCTCTTTCTGACTCATTTCGCTTAGCATGATACTTTCCATGTTGTACCACTTGTATGTAAATTTCATGACTTCATCTTTTCTAACAGCTACATAGTACTCCATTGTGTAGATGTACCAAAGTTTCTTTAACCAGTCATCTGTTCTTGGGCATTCAGGTTTCTTCCAGTTTCTGGCTATTGTAAAGAGTGCTGCAATGAACAAACAAGTGCAGATGTCACTTTAACTATACATTTTTGCCTCTCTGGGATATATTCCCAGGAGTGGTATTGCTGGGTCAAATGGGAGCTCAATTTCTAATTTTTTGAGAATCGTCCATACTGTTTTCCAGAAGGGCTGAACCAGTGGACATTCCCACCAACAGTGAAGGAGTGTCCCTTTCTCGCCACATCCACGCCAGCATCGGTTGCTTTTGTTCTTTTGAATGTGGGCCAGTCTCTGAGGTGTGCGATGGTATCTCATTGTGGTTTTGATCTGCAGGAGATACATATAACTCTTAAGAAAAAAATCAGTCTGGTTAAAAAGTAGACAAATGAACCAAAAAAGCACTTTTTCAAAGAATAGATCCAAAGAAGAGCCATGGGCACATGAAAAGATGCTTATCACCACTAAGCTTCAGTGAAATACGAATCAAAAGCACAATGAGATCATTTCACACCTATTAGATAATGTATTGTTGTGTCCTAGTTTCAGATCCCCAGTTGCAGAGAGACCATGTCCACACACAATAATGCAAAAACAAAGAAACTTTACTAGTAGCCCGAGCTGGCACTAGTCCTCACTAGGGTTCAAGTCTCATCCAACACAGTGGAGTCTTGACAAGGACCCTGACTCCAAATCACAAGAGGTTTATATAGGGTTTCATATTAAAAAGCAATTTATATACTTTTCTATTTTTAGCAGTGGCCCTATTACAATGGTGGCCAGCAATTAGGCAATGGTTAGCAACAGTTTCTACAAAGGGTACAGTGACACTTCATGACCAGCCAGACCCAACTGCCCAATTCCTTATCTAGGCACATTACTCAACTGGGAGTCTACCAGAAACTGCAAGTCCTGCTCTGGGGAAACAGAAACTGAGGCCTAGTTGAGACTTAATGTTAGTTGCAGCTTGTCATGGCATCAGTTTCACCCTCACAATATTATGAAGAAAGGAATCATCAAGTTTTGTTGAGGATGCTCGGTAAAGGGGTTTTATAGTAGAAATTCAAGATTCTGAAAGAAATCTTGAAAGAAATTATTATCTTAGTCTAAAATAATTGAATTGATATTATTTTGCTGGGCAGAAACCTAGTTCATGCGGTCATGTAAATAAAACTTTATATAATACAAAAACTTGTAAAAAAAACTCCCTCTGCTAATACTCTATTGTTGCAGAATGTTATTTTTAATAGTATTTAAAATTCATTGATATTAGTAGTGTTTAGTTGTCCCAAGCACTTTCAAATTCTTTTTTTTTAAAGTAAAACAGATTTTATTTGGAATTTTTTTTTATAATGTAGAGGGGGTGCAGGGGGAGAGAGAGAGAGAGAGAGAGAGAGAGAGAGAGAGAGAGAGGTGCTCAAGTGAGAATTGGGCTTCTCCAAGGGTGGAGAAAGTCCCTATACACATCCCAGCATAAGATAGGAGTAAAACATGAAAGTACACATCTCAAGAGGGGAGATGTGGGCGACACATGTACTCAGGCACCACATGTGCTCGGCCACACAGGCTTAAGCAGCACATGGGCTCAGGCAGCATATGTGCCATCACTTTCAAATTCTTATTTCTTATCATTCAAGCTTAAATTTTCTAGTAAACCATCTGTTTCGCAAGGCCTGAGTTGTTTATTTTTCCTTCTATATTTACTTGCAACTGCTTTAATCAATATTGATGTCAACTCATCCACTCATGGAAATGGCCTTACATTTCACATCAGTGGCCAGCCTTTGTAATAGATTCTGATTCATTTTGATTAACTGATCACTCAGGTGATGGTCTTATCTCCTTTTTCTCTTTTAAATATTTCATTCTAGGTTTTAAGTTCCCAGTTCTTTGGAGTTAATGCATTAATGAAGAATAAGTCTATAAATTCCTCAGGTCTCTATCTTAACCTGAATAAAAGTTGAAAATAGGATCTCTGGCCTCTATTTACTTTGTTTCACTTCCTCAAGTTCATATTGTTGACTATGGATGCTATATATATTCCACTTCTTTGTTTGTTTAGGAGCCACACTTGGCATTTTTCAGGACTTACTCCTGGTTCGGAGCTCAGAGATCGCTCCTGGCACACTTAGTGGAGCCATATGGGGGTGCCAGAGGCGGAATTCTGGTCAGTTGTATGCAAGGCAGATGCCCTATCCACACAACTATCTCTCCAGTTTCAATATTCTAGGTGTTCTTTGTAATAGTCCTCCATGTTCTCAAAGTTTCATTGGTTAATTGCAACTTGCAAGTAAAGAATCTAAATGGCTAGGGTTGGAGCATAGCATGCAGGGCAAGTAGGGGCTTGCTTTGCAAGCCTGCCCCACCCACAGCAAAACAAATCAATTCTTAAACTGTAATCAGGAAGAACTCCAAGTTATATAGGCTAAGGACTCTTTGTCCAAGGAGTACATGGGAAAACTATCAGTTTGATGCCAGAAAGATCATTATCTTTATAGATTAAAAGGCATAATTATTGATTACCACCTCACTCAGAGCACTCTTCAGATCACAGACAAGCAGGGCCTTCACTATTTCTCATTTCCAGCATTTTCAGAAACAGATTTTCTGCAGTTACTTTGCTGCTGGGATTCAACTGATAAGATCCAAGCCACCTGATAACAGCTTACAATCTTTTGAATGTTTGCCAAATACTTTGACCTTGACTATTATAATTGTCATTTTGCTTTTGAATGTAATATTTTATATAAAAGATCTCATCAACGATTTTTAAGGAACTGCAATTTATTTACGAATTCAATGTTGGTTATGTATGAATACTTCACTCCTTCCTTTTATAAGAAGTTTGTATCTTCTGTGAGTTCTGGAGACTTGTATTCTAGCCTCCAGGAAATAGCACGGTAGCACTGTCTTCCCGTTGTTAATCAGTTTTCTTGAGTGGACAGCGGTAATGTCTCCATTGTGAGACTTGTTGTTACTGTTTTTGGCATATCGAATATGCCACGGGGAGCTTACCAGGCACTGGCGTGCAGGTGGGATGCTCTCGGTAGCCTGCCAGGCTCTCTAAGAGGGACAGAGGAATTGAACATCCTATACGCTTGGCTATCACTCCAGCCCTCCAGGAAATAAGGTGATCTAAACGTAAAGTTCTGCTAAGCTTCATAATAACCACTTGATCACTTGATCACTTGACTTCCCGTTAATCATTGATTTGCTTGAGCAGGCACCAGTAACGTCTCCATTCGTCCCTGTTGCATGCTAGTGTAGCCCAATGGCATCTGTTCATTCTAGGAACATGAAGAACCTCAAACCGGCCATTCAGGGTCTTGATGCAGAAGTCTGACCATCTTGTAGGTGGGCAGCCATGCAGTCCATTGACAACACGTGGAATCCAGTCGGTAACGTCTCTAGTCCAGCAGTCTTCTCCAAATCTCATTATGAATCCAGCCCATCTGATTTTCGATGCCTTGGAAAATGAGACAGCATCCCTTGCAAAAGAGACAGTGTTCCTGTCCCTGATTCTTGACCTTCGAAGGAGGTGGGAACTCCGGATTCTTTCCTCATTTTAGTGAAATGTGATCCTCCAAGCAGAGATCTTTCGATTCCTCTTTGGAAAACCCAAATAGCATTCTCATCCTGTTTTCGTAGGGCCCAGATCTCTGAGGCGAATGTTAATTCAGGAAGAACTGTGAAATCATCGAAAAGATGGGCCTGGAGCCTGAGGTTCTTTGTCCTGTTAGCTATTTCTTTGATGCTCTTGAAGGCGTTCCAAGTGACTCTCTCTTCCTCCTGTACAACTCAGGTGCCAGGCCATTCGTCATGATGACTTCTCGATGTAGGTATACATAACTGTTGCCTTCGGAGATGGTCATTACGTTGAGTAAATGGGGCGTCAGAAACGAGGCTGTTTCTCATGAACATTGTCTTCATGGGGCTGGAGCGATAGCACAGTGGGTAGGGCGTTCGCCTTACAAGTGGCCAACATGGCCGACCCGAGTTTGATTCCTCCGCCCCTCTCGGAGAGCCCGGCAAGCTACCGAGAGTATTCGATATGCCAGACACAGTAACAACAAAGTCTCCAATGGAGACGTTACTGGGCCCGCTCGAGCAAATCGACGATCAACGGGAGGGCCTTTACCTTTATTGTCTTCATGAGATTAAGCTGAAGTCCGACCTTTTCACTATAAGGGCTGCCCAGGCTAATAGTCATGAAAGAGTTAAGTGGTAGGAAAGAGTTAACCAGAAAACTGTAAAAGCTGTGAAAGCTAGAGTTGCAAAAGCTGGCTTGAAAGAGTTATAATGTAGCTCCCACCTACCCTCTGCTATGACCTTGTGGTTGGGCCAGATATAGGGACATGTGCTCAGATGTTCTGAAGAATTTAATCTTGTGCAAGTGTCGTGCAGTTCTTGGTAAAGCTGTAGATTGCTGTACTGTAAGATTCCTTTGTTTATTCTTGTTATAAAAACCAACTGTACTTTGCTTCGAGGCTCTCTGACTCTGTTCTGTTTTAGGGACATGTAGTGAGCCCCAGCATGCTTGGAAAATAAACCCTGTGTGTGTTGCATGAGAAAGTCTCTTGGAGTCTCTCTTCATGGGCAGCGAGTGTCTCGACCCTAACACCACACTCATGGTCAAAGTCAGCCAACATTTCTGCTGCTTGACTAATGTTTGGTGTTATTAGAACGATGTCATCAGGAAAGAGGAGGTGATGTAGTTGCTGACCATCTATCTTCACTCCCATTCCTTCCTATTCTAGTCATCACATGACATTCTCGAGGGTGGCACTCAAGAGTTTCGGTGAAATGGTATCACCCTGTGGAACCCTTCTCTTGACATCAATGATCACTTTTTTTTTAGAATGGTGAGATCTTGGTAGTGAATTCATAATACAGCTCACAGAGGATCCTCATGCATTGAGTTTGAATGCCCTGATTGACTAGGGCTTCAATAACCTCTTCAGTCTCAACAGAATCAAAGGCCTTTTTTAAATCAATGAACATTAGACAAAGTGGCATGTTGATCTCCTGAGAAACCTCAATGAGCTTGGTTATCCTGTGAATATGATCGATCATGCTGAATCTTTGGCTGAACCCAGCTTGCTTGCATGGCTCTCCTTCATCTATTGTTCTTCCAGTCCTATTCAGGATGACTCGAGTGAACAGTTTATAGATGACAGATGATTAGGCACATCAGGCGATAGTTGCCAATGTCTTGGATGTCTCCCTTCTTGTACAGTAGTACAGTTCTGCTGGTTTTCCATTGGGAAGGAAATTCACATTCAGACAGGTAGTGTGTGAATAGCCGAGCCAGTGTATTGATGAGTACTGATGGCAGGTTCTTCTGGTGTTCAGATCTACCTTGTCTGGGTCAGGTGCTCTTTGTTTCTTTACCAACAAAATGGTGTGTCAGACTTCAGAAGGGAGAACATTGGGAACAACATATCCATCCTGCGGAATTTGGTATGTGGGCAGGTGGACGTGGCTATCAAAGAGATCTGAGTAGAAGTCGTGGATAATCTTCTCCATTGCCCTTCTGGAAGATAGATCTATCAGGAAATCAGAGGTCATCTTGTCTTGTAGTTCATGAAGGACAGGCGGGCGTTGCGAATGCTTTTCCTTGCTTCTGCCACATCACCAGCACTGCTGCTCTTCTCTCTTTGAGGTCTTTCTTTATCGCATCTCTGCACTGATTTGCGAGCTTGGACTTTTGCGTGTGGTTGCCTGAGGCATGCGCCAAGCCATGTTGGCGAATAAGCTCAAGAGTTTTCGAAGACAAGCATTTTTTTGTTAATATCTCTCTCTTGGCATTCCTTGCACAATTATGGAGGTGCTGAACCAGTCAATCGTATTCCTTGTCAATGTTGTCAATGACGGCATCTTCCCATGTTGCAGCAATAGTGCCAAAGAGCTCCCAGTTGGTGATCGTTCTGGGAGTTCTCTTATTAAACTTTTCAGCCCTTTCTCCCCACTCTGTGAAGTAGAATTTTACACAAAGGAGATGGTGGTCTGATCCCATTTGGAATTTTGGGACAACAGCAATATCGGTCAAGCAAAATCGTTGATTGAATATGATGTGGTCAATTTTGTTGTGGAACTGTCCACCAGGATACTCCAATGTCTAATGTTTAGATTCGGGCTTCTGGAACTGTGAGTTACCATGGATGATCTTGGTCTATATGATGAACTCAGACAGTCTCTCACCCTGTTTGTTCCATTCTAGACCATGGGTCCTGATGACGAGTTCTTTGGCTGATCTTCTCGGTCCTATCTTGGCATTAAAATCACTGATAATGATCTTGTAGATGGTGTGGTCATCTTTGTAGAACTTGCCCACCTCCATGTAGAACTTCTCAATTTCTCTTTCATAATTGGATGTTAGGGCTGGAGCGATAGCACAGCGGTAGGGCGTTTGCCTTGCACGCAGCCAACATGGCCGACCCGAGTTCGATTCCTCCGCCCCTCTCGGAGAGCCTGGCAAGCTACCAAGAGTATTTGATATGCCAGACACAGTAACAACAAAGTCTCCAATGGAGACGTTACTGGGCCCGCTCGAGCAAAATTGGATGTTGGTGCATAAACAACGAAGATAGAAACTGCCGACACTGAGCCACATCTATTCAAGTGTAATTGTCTGATTCAGGTTGTTAAGCATTCAAATGAATCGATGCTCATGGCCAAGTTTGTGTTTACAAGGACACTGACACCTCCGACGCCTCTTTTGTCACATGTTCTGAGAAACAGTTCTTCTCCAGTGTTGAAAATGGCGTGATGTGATTGATGTCTTCTAGTCTCGATATAGACCAATGACCTCCACTACCCAGCTGTCTCCACACTGCAGGACACTTTGCGGCCGCACCACACATCATAAGACACTTCATACCTATCTTTCAGGATTGCTGCACATATTTGATAGGGTTCAAATATGGTTTGAACCATGGGAACACCTACAAGGGTGATTAGAGGCCGCCCCAAAAGCCTTTATCCTTCTCGGAGAGCCTGGCAAGCTACCGAGAGTATCCCGCCCTCATGGCAGAGCATGGCAAGCTATTCATGACGTATTTGATATCCCAAAACCAATAAATACAATGGGTCTCATTCCCCCGACCCTGAAGGAGTCAGCAATATGGCAACGTTGAGAAGGATGAGGAAGGAGAGGCTGATAAAATCTCAAGGCGGAGCTAGGCTGCCAAAATGAAGAAAGACAAAAATGATTATCTGTACTTTCAATGCACAGAAATTGTATGCTGGCATCAGATGTATCCATCGAGGACCTGATGGTACAAGCACGAAAGATCAAGTACGACATCATTCATCTGACCATAATCATACAGGAAATAAATAAATCAAGACACTACAATTCTATTTATCTTGTAATGTATCTCGAGTTTCAAGGC
Organism: Sorex fumeus; assembly: GCF_029834395.1. Lineage (NCBI taxonomy): Eukaryota > Metazoa > Chordata > Mammalia > Eulipotyphla > Soricidae > Sorex > Sorex fumeus. The sequence continues at coordinate 66,989,361 of NW_026606059.1, forward strand.
CCCGTCCTTACCCTTCAGGTGCAGTTTGCAAACCCAAGTAACTTTTATGTTTCTGACCAAATGTTTATAGATCAGATTCCCAGGGTCACTTTTTAGTTTCATTTATTTGCTACAACAGCTAACAAAACACACACACATTTATTCATTAAGTCACAAGTGTATTATAAAGGATAATATTCAGGAATAGTCTGTTGGAAGAGTTGAAAAAGGTGAGTTGTAGGTGGCAAAGTATAAATTTTTGCCCTTTTTCACATACCTTATTCTCAAAAGTGTCACAAGTCAGCATCTTGGAAGTTTTCCAGAGCCACTCATTTTTATTTTTATCAAGACCTTATGCTTAGTCATGACTCATTAATTCATTGGCGATTTTTAATTGAACTCAATCTCCAGTCACTTTTCCCTTGCCCCAACTCTGAGATCTGAGTGGGACTGAAATCTTGAATCCTAAATTTGATTGTCCATCCAAGCCTTAGAGTCTTCCAAATGACAACATATTAACAAAAGACATTTTTAGTGCTCTCAATATTGAGAACGTAGAGAATGAAAGTGGTGTCAAGGGACAGAAACTGTGAATGAAGACAGATGAGCTATGTGAATCAGATATTATAATTAGAAAAATCAAATATGTATTTTCTGTTAGTAACATTACCATAGCAAATAATTATTGACCTTTGTAAGGGAACTTTAAATCGAATGATGGGCTATTTAAAATCTACTTTTAAAAATATTCAATAGAATTGGGGGGGGGGTTCAAACACATATTAAGTATGAAACATGTTCATGTAAAAGAAGTGGAAAACAAATATTTAGTTTAAAAAGAATTAATGTAGAAGCAAAGAGAACAAGTAGTTAGGAAGAGAATTTGTTAGAAGATCCTTATTTCCTTCACATAAAATGTAGCTTGGTCCTATACTAAAGGTAACCGTTCAGGAAAAAAGGAAAAATTGATACGGGATGTAAGAGTTAAAATGGAGCTATTTCTTATAACAGATATATCCTGATGGTTTGGGGGAGACCTTATGTGGTACTAGGGATCAAGAATCTTATCAACCATTGGAAACAAGCACCTGCCCCCTGTACTATATCTCTCTAGCCACTCAGAGTGGAATAATTGAATATAATTAATGTAAATTCTTGAACATCTGCTGGTATCTAATATTGCTTGTTGTTGGTATGAGGAAAGTTTTACATATAAACTTATAAAGTTAACTGCATAAAACAACAAAAAAAATTTAGATACTATGTCCAAGGAACCTTAAATGCCTCCACATTGTCAAATAATATCGATTTGCTCGAGCAGGCCCAGTAACGTCTCCATTGTGAGACTTGTTGTTACTGTGTTTGACATATTTAATACTCTCGGTAGCTTGCCAGGCTTTCCGAGAGCGGTGGAGGAATAGAACCCGGCTCGGCCGGGCTGGCTGCTTGCAAGGCAAATGCCCTACCACTGTGCTATCACTCCATATAAACAAACCAAAATTCTCATCCATTCTGACATGTAAATATCACTTAAAATAGAGTGATGGCACAGCAGTAGGGAGTTTGCCTTGCATGCAGCCAACATGGCCGACACGAGTTCCATTCCTCCGCCCCTCTCGGAGAGCCTGGCAAGCTACCGAGAGTGTCTTGCCCGCATGCAGAGCCTGGCAAGCTACCCGTGATGTATTCGATATGCCAAACACAGTAACAACAAAGTCTCCAATGGAGACGTTACTAGGCCCGCTCAAGCAACTCGATGAACAATGGGAGGACAGTGTTTCTTATACATAATATGTCATAAAATATAACTTATTATTTCATTGGATGGGATAACCAAATAAAAAAAATTTAATTATAATGAGACATCTTATGAACTAAATTGTTAGTTGCTACATCAGTAATTTAGCTTATGATTATCTAGTGAACTTAATAAATTGTAAATAAAATCCACATATGTAGATTTTCTAAAAAGTTGAAAATTAATTTTTTAAATGATTTTGACTTACTAAGTCAAAGCAATAAATATAAATTGCTATCTTTGCTAATATTGACAATTATAAAGGTCAATAAATTATCATTTATCAATTGTCACATTACTAAATGTTGACAAGACCCACATTTTGTTATCTTGTGAAGTCTAATAAGAATCATAAATTATATAATATTGAAGTATCATAAGCCACTAATTATAGTCACTGTTATAAATTATTTGAGTAATTTAAAAAGAATAACCATTGGTATCCCTGAACCCATTATTGACCCTATAAGAAGTAGTCTTGGGCCATTGAAGTGGTTAAGAGGGTTTACACTAAGAAGAATGTTACTATACCCTGATTGGACAATAAATTACAATGGAAGTATTTATCCTCTATCCTCTATTCATTAGCCAAAGTCACACCAATAAATCACCATGGTCATAACAGGATCTTATAGTATATTCTAATTCAACCACGTATATAAAAAACAGGTGTCCTCAGAAAAATATTTTCCTGGAGATTCAACATCCTTTAGTGCAAATTATGTTTCCAGGAATTTCAGACTACAGAAAGGGCTGTGGACTCCCCACGTAAAGGGAATGGGAAGCAACATGCCTTAAGGTAAAGATTCCTGCAACTTACTGCAACTGATACCTAAATTATACAACAATAATCTTTGAGCAAGAAGTTAAAACAGTATTCTAGGACCTCTCCCTCTGTGTGTAAAATCATTCCAATTCTCCTCACTTCTGTGTTCACATATAAAACAAGTTAATTATATCAGATTAATTACAAGATCCTTCCAAAGATTCAATTTCATTTCTTGACTCTTCCTGGAAAAATGACTTTGCTTCCATTTCTTCAGCTATATCCTTAGAACCTATGTCAACTGTGCTTCATAAGACACTTCAGACACCAGTTAACTAAGAATTTTGACCCATGAAGTTCCTTTAGGCACAAAGAAAATTAATAAGCAATCTTTTTTTTTAATTAGTCTACACCAGGGTTTTAAAGGATACATGGTAATTCGAGTTGTTATAAGAAAGGAGTTAGTTCAGCTTGCCTTTAAATATCCATAAGAGGGTGCAAAGTCAATATCTAAAAAAGAAGCCTATTAAAAACACATAGAAAGGAAAATTGCAGTCAAGCAGCTACACCATCTGGGTCATATGAAAATGAGAAGTAGTGATGAGTGTCTGCATGCTGATGGTGCTGCACAGCTAATCAACTCACTGTCTCTCCAAGCAGTCATGTGTACAGATTAATGAAGAGAGGTGAGGAATCAAGCTTCCCGCTGACTTGCTGGGGATAAGCTGTTTTGCTCCATCACTGCCTCAGCTTTGCTTACAGTATCGGAGATGCACTCTAGCATGTGTTTTCCTACTAATCGTTTTGACTAAATGAACCAAATCTCATGGTAAAAGGTGCCAACAACATCTGGTAGCTCTAAATCAGAATCCATGTGGATAAACACATCCATGTTGCCTTTTGCTCAGAGATGATTATCCATCAGCATGTTGCCGCTGACCCTGTACAGTATGACCTCATGTTCCTACCTGATCAGGACAGAGCTGCACTTCTCAGTGCTTGGGATTTTTCTGATCCTAAATTCAGTTTTTTTTAAAGTCAGTGGGATCATTGTTATCCTTCCTCTCTGGTAGTTTGTTTGATGGCCCAAATCACTCCAATGTTTACAACTCAGTCTAAGAATTTTATATTGCTTGACAGTCTTCTCATCGACATAAGGCACAGGGCAATAAAAGTCACTGAATATAGTTTGGAACAATGGAACTTTTTTAGCTTTCATTTTTCTGCATTTATATGAAAATGAATGGAACATCGTGCTAAAGTCCAAATCTACATAAGTCTCATATGCATGGGTATATTTGCATCCTGGCTCCTTGGAGAAACTCATCTTTTTCAAGCTTAAATAATAAGTTTGATAAACAGGATATTTTTATAGGAACATCTGATGTTTAGTAAAAAAATGACAGAACTTTATTGATAATAAATTAATAGTATTTTAATAAATTATCTGCTACTCTAAGTAGTGAATGCAATGAGATTTTGTTTACTTGGCATTTGGTCCAGTCTGGTTCCAATATATCTCGCTTTCTGTCACATCCACTATTCATTTGAAATTTTCCATCATAGACTGTACATTTTTTTTACTTATTAAGAGCTTAATATGCCAAGGTACCTTTGCACAAATTGAAAAATGGTACCTGAATTACAAAGTTCATATTTTTTTTTGTCCAGGCTAAACTAACTTAGTGCAGAAACATAATTTTAACAAATTACACTTAGATAAAATGAGACCCCCTGAAATTGTCTGCCATAGAGGCAGGGGAAGAGTTGGATAGTGGAAGGGTATATGGGGACATTGGTGATGGAGAATGTGCACTGGTGGAGGGAGAGGTGTTCGATCATTATATAACTGAAACTCAAACATGAAATCTTTGTCACTCTATCTCATGGTGATTCAAAAAAAAATTAAAGTTAAAAAAGAAATTAGCCCCCCAATTTTTTACTTTATACAGTGCAATAACTGAACAATAATACATATCACACATCAAGTGAGGCCTTGGTATTTAAAAAATTTAGAGATTTAAAATTACTTTAAAATTTAAATATTGTATATTTGCATATATACAAGATAAAAGGATAGAAAGAGAACAAATAATCACAGAAGTATACTTTAGTACATAGGACTGTCTTTCTGTCCACCCATTGTTTATCGATTTGCTCCAGCGGGCCCAATAATGTCTCCATTTCTTTTGAGACTTGTTGTTACTGTGTTTGTCATATTGAATACGTCACGGGTAGCTTGCCAGGCTCTGCTGTGTGGGCGAGATACTCTCAGTAGCTTGCCGGGCTCTCCGATAGGGGCGAAAGAATTGAACTCGGCTAGGCCAAGCTGGCTGCGTGCAAGACAAATGCCCTACCGCTGTGATATCACTCCAGCTCTACTTTAGTACATAAAAAATATAAATTTGGGGGTATGGTATTGCCAGCAGGTCAGTCTGTAAATGTGAGGAGAGTACATCAGCAGCCTGATGGCACCTTCAGACTTTCAGATACCCCAAAATTGCTGCTGTGCCTTTGCCAGACCCCAACTTGCAGCAAAGTTTACCACGAAAGAAAATGGCCAAAAGTTAGGTATGTGGGAGACACACCCACAAACCACCTCCGGCTCAGCTATGTAACTGGAGGCAAGGCCTCTCTGGTTCCTGATTGAACTGATTAACGGCCATGATTCCAGAGACTCAGACATAAATCTCGGAACCCAGCGTCTTTTGGCAGAAATGCATCTGGTCCCTGCTGTAGGTTACCAGCACTGGGCCACCTCAGATGGAAATAGGTTTCGTGCCTTGTCCTGTTCCCCCTGAGGGCTCTGTGGCTGCATCCTCTAGAGGCCATTGTACAGTCAGGTACAAACAGTGACGAGACACATAGGGCCTCACGGGATGGTGGTGGAGCCGGCCCTTTCCTTCCCACCCCAATGAGTCCCTGAGTCACCACCCACGAGCGGCCTCTCTGACTCCTGATCAAGCTGCTTAATGGCCATGATCCCAGAGACTCAGGAACAAATCTCAGAACCCAGCAGGTTTTAGTAGAAATCCCTCCAGATTTAATTGTTAAAATTTCAGAATTCCAAAATCATGCGGCCACTACTGTGGCCACGCAACATCATATATTATTCATGATCAGCAATTGAAAACAAATTGTCTAAGGTTGCCCTTTCAGCAGATCTGAGTGTTGGGCTAAAATTTCAAATAATAATGGTGGGTCTGGTGTCGAAATATTGAATATAATCAAAGGAGAGAGAGAGAGAGAGAGAGAGAGAGAGAGAGAGAGAGAGAGTAATGTGGCAATCATTTGCCCCACAGGTAGGGGGAGGGTGTGGGATGGGGAGTATACTGGGATTTTGGTGGTGGAAAATCAGAACTGGTGAAGGGATGAGTGTTTTATCATTGCATGACTGAGACTTAAACCCAAAAGCTTTGTAACTGCTTCCACGGTGATTAAATAAATAAAAGTTTAAAAAGGAAAAAAAATAAAGTTGGAGTTCATGCCCGATTCAATTAGCCTAATCAATGACTGAATAAATAGCAATACTCCTACATTTAAAAAACATAAAAAAATAAAAACTTGTACAGAATTATTTGCAATGCACACCACAAAAATGTCCAGATTTTTAGCTGAAATGAGAATGAGAGATACAATTTACCTTTAAGGAAGCACAACTAATATTGAGATTTAAATTAAAATATGTAACAGTAAGTTCTATGTAGTAACAGAGATAACAATTTTTCATTAAAATCTTTCTGCGTTATGAATTTTGTGTGATGAACATAGCATTAAAAACATTAACACATGGACTGGAGAGATCTTACTGGGTTAAGGCACACAGCTGTGCCTTGCACACAGCTGACACTTGTTTAGTTACCAGCATCATATATGGTTCCCCCAAGCACCATCAGGAGTGATTCCTGAGCACAGAGTCACGAGTAAGCCTTCAGAACGGTCAGGTCTAATCAAAAGGTCCCCATTCCCAATTTTACAAAAAAAGGAACAGCATATATAATTTATTTCTTTCAATCACATCTATATTTAGTTTAGGAACAGTTTCTTATGTTGCTAGTCCTGACAAATCATTTACAGCAGGAGGCAATTATGACTTTATTTGTTCCATTATTGGATTTTGAAGTATTTAATGATAATGATAGTCCAGATCAGCAAATAAACATTTCTCAAATTTAATAAAGCAAAGCATTTTGGATCTATCTCTTTTCCTTTGTTACACATTTCTTGACTTCAATTTGTCAAATATTTATTGTTATATATTTATTTCTTTTAAGTTACCAGCACAGGAATAACAAAGAAGGAGAGATCTATTAGAGGAATAAACTTAGCACATCTTGGTGCTTTTAACCCTCCTAACAAAGAATCTTTAGTAATTTAGAAGACATCATGCCTATCATCGAAAATGCATAATCTAAGCAGAATGCCCCTGCTTAAAACAAAACTTTTACCTAAAGAGTAGGATGCAGTTTCAAATATCCTAAACCAACATTTAAATATAGATGAGCTATTCAAATATTCCCTGAATAATTTAGTGTACTAATAAGACAGGTATTACTATTTCTTCCTCTTAATATAGTCTTAAAATTTGTCAAAATTAACCAACATCTGACATTGCATCTTTATTTCTTGATGTAAGAAGTGTAAGAAGTGGGAGACTTCTTGATATCATTCCCATATGTAACCAAAAATCTTGCTGAAGGTCATATGTATTGACCCAAAGATATATTTGGAATTTACTACTAATAAAATTATTCACAAATAAGTTGTGCTATACTTACTTAATGTTTTACTTTCTGTAATTTTTATTTTTATTTTTTAATTTATTTTTTCTTTTTTTATTAGTGAAACACCATGAGGTACAGTTATAGACTTACAAATTTTGTGCTTGGGTTTCAGTTATACAATGATCAAGTACCCATCCCTCCACCAGTGCCCATCATCCACCACCACAGGTCCCAGCATCCCTCCCACCCCCCATCCCCCCTGTTCCACCCTGCCTCTGTGGCAGGGTATTCCCCCTTGTTCTCTCTCTCTTCTTTTGGGTACTGTGTTTTGCAAGAGAGGCATTGAGTGGCAATCATGTTTGGTCTATAGACTACTTTTAGCATGCTTCTCCCACCCTGGGAGGGTCCTCACAACACCCTTTTTTTTTGGTGCTCTGTTCTCTATCAGCTTCCTTTTCACCTAGCACGTGTGGCTGGCCTTCAAGTCATGGAGCAAAATTCCTGGTACTAATCTCAGCCATTCCCGGGTGTTAGTCTCCCTTTTTGTTGCTTTATGTTCCCCAGATGAATGCAGTCTTTCTGTGGCTATTCCGCTCTTTCTGACTCATTTTGCTTAACATGATACTTTCCATGTAGTACCACTTGTATGTAAATTTCATAACTTCATCTTTTTTAACAGCTACATAGTACTCCATTGTGTAAATGTACCAAAGTTTCTTTAACCAGCCATCTGCTCTTGGGCACTCAGGTTTTTTCCAGATTCTGGCTATTGTTTAGTGTGCTTGTTCTATTGAAGAACTACTTAGAAGGAAATTTTTTAAGACTTATAAATATTGCATTTACTATTCACGGTTACGGTTACAGTCCTCCCGTTGTTCATCGATTTGCTTGAGCGGGCCCAGTAACATCTCCATCGTGAGACCTGTTGTTACTGTGTTTGGCATATTGAATACATCACGGGTAGCTTGCCAGGCTCTGCTGTGCGGGCGAGATACTCTCGGTAGCTTGCTGGGCTCTCCGAGAGGGGTGGAAGAATCAAACTCGGGTCGGCCATATTGGCTGCGTGCAAGGCAAACACCCTACCACTGTGCTATCGCTCCAGCATTTACTATTATATTAATGATTTTGTGCAACCCTCTATCAATTTACTTAAGCTTTTAATATTTAATATCAGTTGTTTTCCAAATACTAGTCTGTTTCATCAAAATATTTTTTTGTTTGTTTAAGGGTCCATACCCGGAGCTGCTCAGGTACCATTCCTGGCTCTGTGTTCAGGAATCAGTGCTCAGGGGAATATATGTGGCATCAAAGATTCAAGCCAAGGTCTGTCACATACAACAAAAACACCTTGCCAGACACCCTGTATTATCTGTCTAGTCCAAGACTTAAAGAAAAGATTATTAAATCAGAGTGTAAATGTACATGTAATGATATGCTCAGTGTGTCATGGAAATAAGACACAGTTCCTCCTGACTCAGTGTAAGAAGTAGGAGACTTCTATTTTATTTTCTGGAGTAAAATAAATTCTTTTCCTTTTTCTCTTTTTCATTTTTGTTCATTTTTTAATTGAATCACCGTGAGATACATATACAAAGCTTTCATGTTTGAGTTTCAGTCATACAATCATCGAACACCTACCCCTACACCAGTGCATGTTTTCCACCACCAATGTCCCCAGTATACCCCCCATCCCAACCCTCCCCCTGCCTCTATGGTAGACAATTTCCCTCATATTCTCTCAATCTCTCTACTTTTGGGCATTATGGTTTGCAATACATATACTGAGAGGTTATCATGTTTGGTTCTTTTTCTTCTTTCAGCACACATCTTCCATCCTGAATGATTCTTCAAACCTTCATTGACTTGGTGATCCCTTCTCTATTCCAGCTGCCTTCTCCCCCAGCTCCTGAGGCAAGTTCCAACTATGGAGCAATATTCCTGGCCCTAGTGCCTACTGTCCTTGGGTATCAGTCTCATAGTATGTTATTTTATATTCCACAAATGAGTGCAGTCATTCTATGTTAGTCCCTCTCTATCTGACTCTAAAATAAATGCTTAACTTGAGTTTTATTTTTGTTTCTATTATGCCTTCATTTTATAAGATAAAATGTTTCTAAGCATAAAGCCATATGAGTATGGTCATGTAATAATATAATTTGCTTATAGGTTTCTATGTTGAATTAAAATTTATCTATTTGGCTTCATTTTACTGTGTGACCTCTCTTGGGAGTTATAATAACTCAAAGTGGCAGGAAACTTCAAATGGAGCTGATATCATGTAAACCATCAAAGACAACATCCGCATTTGCATTCATTTGCAAAACAACATCTGCTGAAAACAGTTTACTGGGACTCTGTTTTAATTTAAGGAGTTTTAATTTAAGGAACTGAAATCAAAGAAATAATTTGAACTTAATTTTGATAATTCATAGACAATTTAGAAATAACACAAAATTCATCATTTTTTCTAATATAGAGCAATTAAGCGAGTCAACCAAATTTGGAGAGATTTGTTCAAAGTCAAATATTGACTATTACAGATAGAATAAAAACTCAGTCTCTTCTCCTAGTGTGTGCTTTGAAAAGTATTTCTAAAAGAGAAAAAAATCTCCTGCTTTTACATGGCAAATGTGTTTATTTAACAATGGGATTGTTAAAACCTGGTGGGTGTAGATATGTCTTAGAAAGGTTTTGGGTTCTTTGGTGGGGATGCAGTAACTTTGTCCATTAATCCCATAAATTTTAATACTATCACAACCATATTATCTAATTTATACATTATTAAAACCCCAAAAATTGGGATTATACTTTTCACATTAAATATTTTTAGCATCTTCTCGAAGATCATACGTGCATAGATTTATTTCTGGGTATTTATTCATTCTACTGGTCTTCATGTTTATTATTATCCAGTAATATTTATTTTGATTGTATTATTATAAAATCTGGAAGCGTGATGCCACAAGATTTGTTCTTCTTCAAGATTTCATTGAGCTTTTGGTGCTTTGTGATGACATATGCATGTCAGAAATTTTCTTATTTCTGTAAATAATGGTAATTAAAATAACGCTTAAACTTTACAGTTTAGGGATATTTTATCAATACCAATTCTTCTAACCCAGGAACACCGAATGGCTTTCTATTTTTTGACAACATGGATAAAACTGGAGAGCATTATTGAGTGAAATAGTGAAGATACCGAAATATAAAACATAAACAATCCCATATGTATGTTTAACATAATCATCCACACAGTCCCTTTCAAAGAAATTATAGTTTAGTGGTTTTCAATAGCAAGGGAGGAAGGTAACATTAAAGTGAATGGTTAAAGTCTGTAAAGTTTTCATTTTTTTTCAAGATTATTTAAAGTGTATAACAGCACTACTTTGTGTATTGAATATTTGCTAAGAGGGTTGTGTGAGTATGTATGTTATAACACATAAATACTACCACTACTAAAAAATAGTCTTTGAAAGTTGATAGATAACAATTAATGTGGTGGTAGTTTGTGATGATTTTGTGCATGAAAAATTAACTCCACTAAACTGTATGTAGTAAATACGTACACATATCACTGTCACTGTCCTCCCATTGTTCATCGATTTGCTCGAGCAGGTACCAGTAACATGACATGTTGTTACTGTTTTCGGCATATTGAATACATCATGGGTAGCTTGCCAGTCTTTACCGTGTGGGCAAGATACTCTCGGTAGCTTGCCTGGCTCGCCAAGAGTGGTCGAGGAATCGAACCTGGGTCTGCCGCGTACACATATAATACAGTAAAAAATGTGAATGTATGAGATCATTGTTTTTTATTTGAATTTTCAACTTTAAAGTTATCTACTGATAAATTTAATTCTGTATATATGTATGTGCATGCACATATGAGCACATGTAAATGCATGAATGCATACATAAGCATGCATATATGAAACTTTGAGTTTCTTTCCCTGTAATTATACGCAGTAGTCTCTTTCTCTCTTAAATCAAAACAGTTTATTGTTTTTGTCACCTGGAGTAGATTTTAAAACAGCAATTTTTTTTAAAAAGCACAAGATATGTAACAGCACACACTCAAGACGTTTTTCAAAATTATACTCATCACAAACTAGCCGAAGAAAAATGTCTGAAGTGTTGGAAAAAAATTATGATTTCAATCAGATCTAAACAATCAAACAAAAATTCGGAGCAGGTCCCAGGAAGACAAGCTAGTTCTCTCTTTGTGAGACACAGCATCCCTATGATACCTTTACATAATGGGCAACAGTCAAACCATAATGTTTTACTAGCTCTTATTACATGCAACATAGTTTTTTCCATATCCAAAATTAGCTCCAAGTTTTCTATAATTTTAAGCTGTATCAATATATTTTTATTTCAAAATATACAAACAAAATGACTTTAGAAAACTTTTTACCTTTCTGATATAATATTACCATGCTGATTCAGCCGAAGAGAAGAACAACATGGAGGGCGGGATCCACAGATCCCGAAGGAAAAAAAAAAAAACAGGTTCCAAAATGAGCCGAGATCATCGGGAAGCCCCAGATGGGGTAGGTACCGCATCCCGCCTCCCCCAGATGGAACCCCGGTGACCAGAAGCCTCTACAACCACAGCTCGAGTATGCGGGAACTTGGACTTTTCCTCAAATCTGCCGGGACTGCAACTCCCAGGTAACCTCAGATTCCGGAAGTCACGCCCACAGCCCGCCCCCCAGCGCCATATTTACAGCATTCAACTGAAGAGAAGAACAACATGGAGGGAGGGATCCATAGATCCCGAAGGGAAAAAAAAAAACAGGTTCCAAAAAGAGCCGAGATCATCGGGAAGCTCCAGATGGGATAGGTACCACATCCCGCCTCCCCCAGATGGAACCCCGGTGACCAGAAGCCTCCACAACCACAGCTCGAGTATGCGGGAACTAGGACCTTTCCTCAAAACTGCGCGGCCGTGTGTCTCTCTATATACAAAGTGATCCATGAGAAGTAAATGACCCAACGTTTCTCTCTGAAAATCATAGTTAAGTTTGGAGCATGGCCACAGCCCCAGAAACACAAGGACTTAATGCATAACCCAGCAGCTTGGAGCAGAAAAGTGAACGGGCTATGCGTTAATCCAGGCCATCATGACTGTCCGGAGGGGAAAGGGTGTTACCCCATTCGCCCTCTCCTCTCTGGAAAGAAAGATGGCGGCCACATGGGAGCCTTGTGGACAGCAGGTATGAGCCGGGGGTGTGGGGGCGACTAAAACCTCATGGGAAAGGGGGCGTTCTGGGCCATCCTTCACCCCCTAACGAGGTCACCAGTTGCCCCCCACGAGCGGCTCTCCAGCACGGCCACAGCCCCAGAAGCACAAGGACTTAATGCAGAACCCAGCAGCTTGGAGCAGAAAAGTGAAAGGACTATGTGTTAATCCAGGCCATCATGTCTGCCCGGAGGGGAAAGGGTGTTGGTCCCTTCCACCCTCCTCCCTCTGGAAAGAAAGATGGCGGCCACATGGGAGCCTTGTGGACAGCAGGTATGAGCCGGGGGTGTGGGGGCGACTAAAACCTCATGGGAAGGTGGGCGTTCCGGTCCGTCCTTCACGCCCTACCGAGGTCACCAGTTGCCCCCCACTAGCGGCTCTCCAGCATGGCCACGGCCCCAGAAGCACAAGGACTTAATGCAGAACCCGACAGCTTGGAGCAGAAAAGTGAACGGACTATGCGTTAATCCAGGCCATCAGGTCTGTCCGGAGGGGAAAGGGTGTTGCCCCAGTCGCCTTCTCCTCTCTGGAAAGAAAGATGGCGGCTGCATGGGAGCCTTGTGGACAGCAGGTATGAGCCGGGGGAGTGGGGGCGACTAAAACCTCATGGGAAGGGGGGCGTTCCAGTCCGTCCTTCATGCCCTACCGAGGTCACCAGTTGCCCCCCACGAGCGGCTCTCCAGCACGGCCACAGCCCCAGAAGCACAAGGACTTAATGCAGAACCCAGCAGCTTGGAGCAGAAAAGTGAAAGGACTATGCGTTAATCCAGGCCATCATGTCTGCCCGGAGGGGAAAGGGTGTTGGTCCCTTCCGCCCTCCTCCCTCTGGAAAGAAAGATGGCGGCCACATGGGAGCCTTGTGGACAGCAGGTATGAGCCAGGGGTGTGTGGGCGACTAAAACCTCATGGGAAGGGGGGCGTTCCGGTCCGTCCTTCACGCCCTACCGAGGTCACCAGTTGCCCCCCGTGAGCGGCTCTCCAGCACGGCCACGGCCCCAGAAGCACAAGGACTTAATGCAGAACCCGGCAGCTTGGAGCAGAAAAGTGAACGGACTATGCGTTAATCCAGGCCATCAGGTCTGTCCGGAAGGGAAAAGGTGTTGCCCCAGTCGCCTTCTCCTCTCTGGAAAGAAAGATGGTGGCCGCATGGGAGACTTGTGGACAGCAGGTATGAGCCGGGGGACTGGGAGAGACTAAAACCTCATGGGAAGGGGGGCGTTTCAGTCCACCCTTCACGCCCTACCGAGGCCACCAGTTGCCCCCCACTAGTGGCTCTCCAGCACAGCCACGACTCCAGAGCACAGAAACCAATTTCTTAACTATCTGACTTTCAGTAGAAATACTTCCAGGGTCAATAAGTAAAATAGCAGAAATCCAAAACCAACATATAATTCTTTGAACCCAGACGTAGAAAGCAAATCACTTCACAATGCTTTGTCAGCATGTCTGATTCGGGGGGGGGGGGTAAACTCTAAATAATAGTGGTGAATCTTTTATTGAAACAATGAATCTAATCAAAGCAGATAGAGTGTTAACTAGAATTCATCTGCCCCACAGGGACTGGGAGGGGTGGGGGGTGGGGTTTTATTGGGGTTCTTCATGGTAAAAAATAAGTTTTGGTAAAGGGAAATGTGCTTGATATTTGCATGACTGATACCTAAACCTGAAAGCTTTGTAACCTTTCCCATGGTGATTCAATAAATAAATAAATTTAAAAAAATAATATTACCATGCTGTGAAAAAAGCAGTATTTTAATAAAAATATAAAATTCCATGATACTGACATATGGCTGCAGTGTAGGCTTAATACAATGTATAAACAATTTGCTTTGAGGCCATTTTATTCAGTTACCAGGATGTATAAAACTATTAACTCTTTTCATGAATACATCACTCCAACACTGCCCCATCAGGAGAGTGTCAGCTTCCCTCACCCAGAGGCCCCAGGACCCTCCCACCTACCCCTACACTCATGCGTGCTCAGTTCTATAGACTAAGTCTTCAGTCTTTTTTTTTTATTAAAAAAATTTTTAATAGTGAAACATCATGAGGTACAGTTGCAGACTTACACATTTTTGTGCTTGGGTTTCAATTATACAATGATCAAATACCCATCCCTCCACCAGTGCCCATTTCCCACCACCAGGGATCCCAGTATCCCTCCCACTCCCCATCCCGGCCCATCCCACCCTGTCTCTGTGGCAGGGCATTCCCCTCTGTTCTCCCTCTCCTTTTGGGTGTTGTGGTTTGCAAAAGAAACATTGAGTGGCAATCATGTTTGATTTATAGTCTACTTTCCGCATGCTTCTCCCATCCTGGGAGGATCCTCCCAACACCTTTATTTGGTGTTCCCCTCTTTATCTGAGCTCCCTTTTCCCCTAGTATGGGTGGTTGGCCTCCAAGTCATGGAGTAAAATTCCTGGTACTAATCTCGGCCATTCTTGGGTGTTAGTTTCCTATTTTGTTACTTTATGTTCCCCAGATGAATGCAATCTTTCTATGTCTATCCCTTTCTTTCTGAGTCATTTCACTTAACATGATGCTTTCCATGTAGTACCACTTGTATGTAAATTTCGTGACTTCGTCTTTTCTAACAGTTTAAGTCTCCAATTCTGATGATTCTTTCTCTGTCATGCTCTCACTCTTGCTCTGTCTCCCTCTCTTTCTCTCTTTCTCTCTTCGTCTCTTATTTACTTTGGAGGTGGATACACTTACACTTAGAGATGACTAGAGATGATCAACTGGAATTTCACAGAATCACAAATCAATGGTAAATTGATAGAGTAATTATTTTTTAGAAAAAAACTTTTGCACATGTATGAAATAAAAAATTCAAATATTTTTGTGCTATGAATAATTATGCACTAATACATTTTCAGATTTGTGTGGAACAAAAACACAAAATATAGCAAAAGTGAAGAAAGATAAGGAAAGTTTAAGTGGAGAATCTGAATAGGTGTATAAAATTGTGTTGTATCCTAATAAAGGGAACACTGGGTTCATTAATTATATTGTAGATACTGCTTAATTGTCTGAACCCCTGAGAATTGTCTGAGCCCCACCAGCAATGATTTCTTAGCACAGAGCCAGGAGTAAACTGAGCACTATTTTGTGAAAGCTGTCCTTTTACCCCCTCCCATTAAAACAAAAATAAATTCCAGAAATGGCAAGAGCTAGAAGAGACAAGAGCTAGAAGTGAAGCAGTGAAAAGGGACCTCTATGGATACATCCAAGTATCCCATGACAGCAAAGTGGATAAATATCTATATGCAGATATAGATATGTGTACGCATAAATGTGTGTACATATGTATATGTACATATATATGGCATAAATACACAATTAAATATCAAATAGTACTCAGCTAGAGAAAAATATTAAAAGTCTTTTGTTCTATCACATGGGTAGGATTGCAGAAGGCAGCAGAAACTAGACCACAGATCATTATTTGAGAAGGTCAACCACTCTTTCTCCAAAGTTTAAAGAATAGTACAGATGGCCTTGCTGTCACAACTACGGCTACCAACATCCCCACACCCCTACACCCGGGGACTTGAGGGGATTTTATTATTTGTACTGGCAGATTCTAAAATGTGACTTTCCTGCCAATTTCTCTACAAACTGGCCCATATGTATGTGAAGCCAAGATGAGCCCTTTGAGCACCCCAGTCCACCCTCTTCCAAGGTGCTAACTTGTTACCAATCAGGTTTTCTTAACCCGTCACCAAATTTCTCATTTGATTTGCTCTTAAGTGGCAACAGAATTGAAACTTCATGATGGTGATGCTAAAGCAAAATAAATCAAAAAGGGAAAGATGAAGACTGAATAATCTTTTATAGCTATTACAAGAGAAACGAGGCAAGAGAAGAGACCATGACTGGTGAAACCAAATCCTCAGACTTTGGCAACGCAATTGCATTCACCTAAGGGATGAGGTGGGAGGTGGTGGAGGGAGGAGGAGGAACGAAGAGTTGTTCAGACTCTGGTAGACAGAGATTGACACTTTGGTGGTGGAAGAGATGTGATAACCCGATGCCCCAAAAGGTAAGCATTTGTGCTTTCCTAAACTAACTTTATCTCAGTAAATTAAAACTATAAAAAAACCTGATACTTCTAATTAAAAAATAATTAGTAAAAAATAAAATTAATTTTTTTATAAAAGTATTTTTAGTGTTTAAACAATTTTCCCTTTTATGATGGAATGGTTGTGCTAGAGTGAATCGTAAGATGTGATGTCTTTGGGCATTACTTAAATACATCTAGTTTTCAGATTTAAAAACTATGAAAATGTGTGTCAAATTAGTCTTTGCTAATATTGACTGAGCATTTTTTTTTTAGGTCCAGGTTTTGCTGATCATGTGTCTATAACTTAAGATAATGGCCACAAGGGGGAGACCTTTTCATTATTGCCAATGGATACTTTCAGACATGCACATTAAGGGACATATTTGAGGGAAAAAAATCCTTAGCATTAAAATTTATATTGTTACATATCACATGTTTCATAGTAAAAATACTCATGTTACTATATCATACACATATATGTTTAAAATATACTTTAAAAAATAAATAGTAGTTGTACTCTTTTTTTTTTTTAAATTTTTTTTAGTGAAACACCATGAGGTACAGTTGTAGACTTACAAATTTTTGTGCTTGGGTTACTCTTATGGGACTCTGCCTCTGAAGTGCATTAAGTGTGGTTGCTCATTAATCCTCACAAATAAGTACAAGTTATTTTTTTTGGGTGGGTCAAACCTGGCAATGCACAATACTCCTGACTCTGTACTCAGGAATTACACCTGATGGTGCTCAGGGGACCATATGGGATGCTGGGAATCGAATCCCGGTTGACAGCATGCAGGGCAAATGCCCTGCCCTCCATACTATCACTCCAGCCACAAAAGTACAAGTTAAATGCTGACCCAATTCAGTTTTCTGTGTGTGGTAGACTCTTAATTAAATAGCCAGACCAATATTAATATTCTTAACCAAAGTTCAGATGTAAATCTGCTAACTCTGTTACATATGTAACATTTGAAATTTGAAATCTGTTACATTTGAAAATTATTCATAGCAAATATATAGATATAACTTGGCAATACATTTTGATTCTTTTGCTAATGCCCCAATGTGTAAAAAGTTTTGTGAACAATAAATGTTTAAATATTGTTCCTTTAACAGTAAAGTCCCTGATACCCATAGAAGTCTCACAATTATTTCAAGATTTTTCTCTTGAAAGCAATGGAAATATTCAAAGATAAGGAAGCATCTGATTTCACTTATTTGTGATACAGAGATACAAATAACCAAACAACAAAATAAATGAACTAAAAAATACTTTCAATCTTCATAGAGCAATGTAAATCTTCATTTATTTTAAAGTTGTATTAACTAAACTTAACTGTAAAAAATTATATATTTAAAATTTGCTAAGAAGAATAATCATAAGTATACTTCATAAATACCAAAATTTGGTAAATTTATAAGATTGCTATGTTAATCTCATTCAGAGTAATAATTTACATATGTAAATATTATGTAGTACATATGAAATATTTTTACCAATCAATTCTCAATAGAATGTGAGAAAGATATGATAATTAAAAGATGTACATTAAAAATTAGACATCTTAAAATTGTCTTACATGTATATATTTGACATAAATGTATTATACATATATGTATATATATATATATATATATATATATCTTTTCCCAACTGGGAATCAAGACCAGAGTTAGATCAAACAAGCAAGAACTCTATTTAAGGCCCTTTAAATAATCTCTAATCAAATATGAGAAGAACTGTTCCTTGGAACATGTGATAAAAGAGGCGTCGGTGGTGTCGGTATCCTTGTCAACACAAACTTAGTCACAAGCATTGATTCATTTGAATGCCTAACAACCCGAATCGGACGATTACACTTGAATAAATGTGGCTCACTACCGGCAGTTTCTATCTTTGTTGTCTACGCACCAACATCCAGTTATGGTGAAAAAGAAACTGAGAAATTCTACATGGAGCTGGAGAAATTCTATAAAGAAGATCACACCTTCTACAAGATCATTGTTGGTGATTTTAATGCCAAGATAGGACCAAGAAGATCAGTCGATGAACTCCACATCGGAACCCATGGCCTGGAATGGAACGAACAAGGTGACAGACTGTCTGAGTTCATCATGTCAACCAAAACCTTCCATGGTAACTCACAATTCCAAAAGGCTGAATCTAAACGTTGGACATGGGAGTCTCCCGATGGACGGTTCCACAATGAAATAGACCACATCATATTCAATCGGCGGTTTTGCCTAACCGATGTTGCTGTTGTCCCAAAATTCCAAACGGGATCAGACCACCGTCTTCTTCGTGCAAAATTCTACCTCACAGAACGAGGAGAAAAGAATGCAAGGTTTAAGAAGAAGACTCCCAGAACAACCACCAACTGGGAACTCTTTGGCTCTGTTGCAGCAACATGGGAAGATGCCGTCATTGACAACATTGATGAGGAATACGATCGAATGATTCAGCACCTCCATGATTGTGCAAGGAATGCCAAGAGAGAGATAACCACAAAAAACCGTCTTTCTTCAAACACTCTTGAACTTATTCGCCAACGTGGCGTGGCACGTGCCTCAGGCAACCACAAGCAAACGTCCGAACTGGCAAAACAGTGCAGAAAAGCCATCAAGGATGACCTCAAAAACAGGAGAGCAGCAGTACTGGTAGATGCAGCAGAAGCTGGGAAAAACATTCGTAATGCCCGCCTGTCCTTCACCAACTACAAAACCAAGATGACTGCCCTCCGACATCATGATGGATCTATCACATCTTCCAGAAGGGCAATGGAGAAGATTATTCATGAATTCTACTCAGATCTCTTTAATAGCCACATCCACTTGCCCACATACCACATACCACATGATGGATATGTCGTTCCCAATGTTCTCCCTTCCGAAATCCAACATGCCATCTCGTCTGTAAAGAAACAAAAAGCACCTGGCCCAGACAAGATCAGACCTGAACACCTGAAGAACTTACCATCAGTACTCATCAATACATTAGCTCGACTCTTCACACGCTACCTGTCTGAATGCAAGGTTCCATCCCAATGGAAAACCAGCAAGACTGTACTACTATACAAGAAAGGAGACATCCACGACATTGGCAACTATCGCCCAATCTGCCTATTGTCTGTCATCTACAAACTATTCACTCGAGTCATCCTGAATAGGATTAGCAGAACACTAGATGAAGGACAACCATGTAAACAAGCTGGATTCCGAAAAGGATTCAGTACCATCGACCATATCCACACAATAACCAAGCTCATTGAGGTATCTCGGGAGTTCAAGATGCCGCTCTGTCTAACGTTCATTGATTTAAAGAAGGCCTTTGATTCTGTTGAGACGGAAGCGGTCATGGAAGCCCTAGCCAATCAGGGCGTACAAACTCAATACATCAGGATCCTTCGTGAGCTCTATTGCGGATTCACTACCAAGATCTCACCATTCTACAAAGAAGTAATCATCCATATCAAGAGAGGGGTTCGGCAGGGTGATACCATTTCACCAAAACTCTTCAGTGCCACCCTCGAGAACATCATGCGACAACTAGAATGGGAAAACATGGGAGTGAAGATAGATGGTCGGCAACTACACCACCTCCGCTTTGCTGATGACATAGTTCTAATAACACCAAACATCAGCCAAGCAGCACAAATGCTTGCGGACTTTGACCGTGAGTGTGGAAATGTTGGACTACAGCTGAATCTTACGAAGACAATGTTTATGAGAAACAGCCTTGTTCCTGACGCTCCATTCGCTCTCAACGGAACCACCATCTCCGAATGCAACAGTTATATATACTTAGGTCGAGAAATCAACATGATGAATGACCTGGCACCTGAGTTACGCAGGAGGAAGAGAGCGGCTTGGAATGCCTTCAAGAGCATTGAAGAAATAACTAAAAGGACAAAGAACCTCCAACTACGAGCACATCTCTTTGATTCCACTATTCTTCCTGCATTAACATATGCCTCAGAGACCTGGACCCTACGAAAACAGGATGAGAACACTATTCGGGTCTCTCAAAGAGGAATCGAAAGAACTATGCTTGGAATATCACGATTCACTCAAATGAGAGATAGAATCCGGAGTTCTGATCTTCGTCAACGCTCAAGAATCAGAGACGCTGTCTCATTTGCCAAGACATCAAAAATCAGATGGGCTGGACATGTAATGAGGTTTACAGACAACCGCTGGACTAGAGCCATTACTGATTGGATTCCACGAGACATCAAAAGATCACGTGGACGCCCACCTATAAGATGGTCAGACTTCTTCGTCAAGACCCTAAATGATCGGTTTGAGGCTCTACATGTTCCTAAAACGAACAGATACCATTGGGCTACGCTAGCACGCAACCGTGAGGAATGGAGACGTTACTGGCACCCGCTCGAATAAATCGATGAATAACGGGGATTAAGTGATTAAGTGATTAATTATGATAACAGATCTCAAACTTGGCATATGAATATCTCTATATTCAATAACTAGTACAACCTTTATGAGATAAATTGCTCTTTGTATTCTTTTGCACCCCAAAGAAGAAAGAAATATTCAATCACTTAATAAATTGTTCAATAGAACCCTACTACAGGCTTTTTTAAGTGATTGCATATTTCTTTATTCTTTTGGGTGCAAAAGAATAGAGTGAGCATTATTTATGAAAACAAAATAAACCCTAAAGCATATCTTCCAAAGTATAAAAATAAAATAGTATGATATGTGGAAAATGGGAGCACTTTTTTGATGTTTTAAGTTTCATAAAATAACATTGAATGTTACGCAGTGTATCACTGACATACTCAGGTCAAAGAAACACATGCCTAGGCGAAAATAAATCTAGGAAGCCAATTTAGTTGTTTCTATTTCTATGACTTGAGAAATCAGAAAAAATATTCCTAAGAAAGTTATAATTTTTGAAATAATTAAAATATATGAAATAAAGAATTGGATTTGCAAGATCTTGGTGTGAGAACAGTTGCTGATATGTGCCATTAGTCCAAGTGCCCTAAGTTGAAGGAAATATTCTCATAATTGAGAATGGAATACGGTTTAAAGAAGAACAACAAAAACAAACCAAACCATGGAATGTGACTGTAGCTTCTGAGGTTAGGAGGGGGGCTACACCTCAGTTGAGGTCAGAGATGTGGCCTCCGAATGCCATGGAAAGACTTTGAGGTTTCTTCTAAGTAATATTATAAGAATATGAAAGACTAGCTTGAAAGCTTTAAACAATCTGAAACATCAAAAACTGTAAATGTCATTTTTAGACTTCATTTCTATTGCAAAACTTGTTTTTAATTTCCAGCAATACTTTGCATCAAAGGAGAAGTAATTGAAGACTGTGATGAAATAAGGCAATCTTTCTAATCATCCTGAGCAAAATTAGTTACTATGTTATTCTTTCACTCATATCCTGCAACAATTCATCTTGTTTTCATCATTATGAAGAAATTTTGATTTGATACTTTAAAAACATTATGACCAAGTACATAAGACTGGATCTAACATCATGATTTTAATTATTTTAAACATCAGAAATTGCAGGCAGCTACTTAGAAAATATAAAAATCTCCTACAGGTGTTTTAAATGTTTTTGTCTTTGGTTAAACTATTTCCAGTTATTTTGTCTTTCATCTTAGATTTCCACAGCATTTAAGTCTTCTTTGTCTATTGAATGTGCATTCACATCCCCCATCCCCCATTGAAAATCAAAAAAATATTCTTTCATTTTTTTTTTTATGCCACAAAGACTACATCAGAGTTTGATCATAGGTTTATAATCATGGGTTGTGGGAAGAATTGAAGTTGAGTAGGACTGAGATGTATGATATGCATGTGTGTGTGTGTGTGTGTATGTGTGTGTGTGTGTGTATTTTTCTTGAACTACACTCATTGATGGTCAGGGGTGACTCCTACATCTGCACTGAAGAATCACTTCTGATTGTGTTCAGGGGACCACAAGGGATCTCAGAGAGCAAATCTGAGTTGGATATATGGAACTTGAGTGCCCTTCTGGCTGTTCTCTTCCTCCTCCTCCTTCTTCTCCTTCTCTCTTTCTCTCCGCCCCCTCTCCAGTACCCAAGGTGTGTACTTTTTTCTAGTGAACTTTCTGCAAAGACTATATAATGGAGGGGGAAAAACAATCTGAAACAGTCAAACTGAGATCAGAGATTTCAACGTCCAGAGGATGTCATAGGAGGAGACCAAGGAGGCCAACAAACTTCAGAGAAGAGCTGAAAGGTTCTCATCCTCTGGTGTTCTTTGCTGTTTGGGTATCTGGTGCCTGCAGCCATCTTTGCAAGGTAGGGCCATGGAGCCCTCTGTCTGCCACTAAGTCAAACAACCCACCTGCTGCAGGGGCTACGAAGTAAGATGGGGTGAGTTGCGATGACTCTTAAATTCTGAGCCAACCGGAGCCTAGATCATACATGCATCCCTCGCTCCAGATTCAGATCCCATGCGTTGCTGTCTGCAAGATAAAGGCAGAGCTCTGAACAGTTGACAAAGAGACGAGGCTTTCCACTGATGCTAGAACTGCAGAGGCAATGGGACAAGTCTACATGCGGAATTCAGCGTTTACCTCCTAGACAACAAAATCAGTTGCTGAATGGACTGTTTAGAACGTCAGATTAAATTATGTTCAAATTCAAGGCAACATTTAGCAAATTTTGGCTTTTTTTAAACGGAAAGTAGAAAGGATACAGAAAATAAATATGTCAATAAACCCTTTGAACAGCATGAAACTTTTGACCTCCAAAATCCTCAGATAAAAAGGAACAAATATTAACTATTAGCTAAATATTATCTATGTATATATAAGTTAAATATTATACATATAATCATAGTAAATATCAATCAATGCCAGTGCCTAATCATTTGATTAAAGTTAAAAAGAGAAATTCTGATTGGTGTTTAGTTTTTATTGAATACTGAATGCATTAAAAGGAGTGGAAAATAAAATAGATCACAAATAATTCACATATTGTTAATAATTTTTGTAGTTAGATTTCAGTTTGGCTTGTTTGGGGTTGTTTTTTGTTCTGGGGCAACACCTGAGAGCGGTCAGGGTTTATTTCTGGCTCTGTGCTCACCTCAGTCAGTGCTTTTGGAGACCATGTCCAGGACCGTGGTCAGCTGCCTAAGCCAACTGCCTTACCCGCTGGAACTTTCTCTCCCACCTGGATTTCTGTTGCTTTTTTGTTTGGTTGGTTGTTTGTGCCACACTTGGCAGTGCTCAGGGATCACTCCTGTCTCCACACTCAGGAATTAGTCCTGTTGGTGCTCAAGAGAATATATGGGATGTCTAGGATCAAACATGGGTCAATCGCTTTCAAGTTCTCTACCAACAGTCCTTTGCTCCAGTCCAGATTTTTATTGTTTTAGGTGAATAGTTGTCCATGACTATATACATACATTTCTCCTACAACTGATTCATGTTGCCTCAAAATAAATGTTTTTGTTATAAAAATGTTACGAGATACTTTGAACCCTCAATGAGTTTTAAAAGATATTTATTTTTGTATATAAAACAATATTTATATTATTATGATTCTGCATAATAACCAGATCCTAACACTTAACTAAATCTCTTTACCTTCCTCTCCTCTCTCACTCAGTCTCTTTCATTGTTCCATGTTTGTGATAAATATATAAACATTAATAGATGCTTGGTCTGCAACTTATTCTCATCAATTAGCTTTTTTTATTTTAAATTAATACATGTTGAATCTTTAGTACATTGTTGGTGACAAAATGGAAACTGTTAGTTCAAAAGAAATTGGTCCTATAAAGAATTATTTTTAATACAAAAAAGCAACTTTAGTGATATCTTTTCCATTGAATATAAATCTATATATTATCATATAGCACTGTAGCACTGTCCTCCAGGTGTTCATCGATTTGCTCGAGTGGGCACCAGTAACATCTCCATTGTGAGACTTGTTTCTGTTTTTGGCATATCGAATATGCCACAAGGAGCTTGCTAGGCTCTGCCATGCAGGCGTGATACTCTCAGTAGCTTGCCAAGCTCTCTGAGAGGGATGGAGGAATCGAACCCAGGTCGGCAACATGCAAGACAAACTTCCTACTAGCTGTGATATCGCTGCAAGTCAAATTAATTTAAATCTTAAGTTATAATATCAGTTACACATATAAATTTCCTAGAATATTAACTACATTTTGAACTAGTATATGAACTAATATATGAGCTAATATAATCTAGATATTGCTAGATAAAAGATTTTGGTAATGACATGATACACTCTTCATGATTTTGACATTTTGCATAATTTTTTTACAAACATATCCTACTAAAAACTAGAGTTTGTATGACTATGATTCTCAAAAAAGAGGGAAATGTTCTTTATGAACTTATTTTAACATATCATCCTGACATGACTAGGAAAAATATTAAAACTTTGTACAATTATTCCTCAAGACAGATACTGTATCTTGAAGAGTACTATTTGCTTCTTTTATTTTGTGGCCAGAATCTGAATATTCTTCAATACTTTTGCGTTCTATTTGTAACAATCCTGATCTGACAGCAGGCAGAATTAGAAGAGCAAAAATAGAAATTCCCTCATTCTTAGTTCTCCTTCTTATCCTAAGAATTGAAAGGGCTTTTTAATATTAAAGAAAGTATCAATTAAATGGGTGAAATGAGTTAATGGCATAGACAGCTCTGAATAGTATATTAGGTGTAGGTTCTTCAGAGTTCAGTTTTTGGGGTCAGCTTC
Source organism: Sorex fumeus (assembly GCF_029834395.1). NCBI lineage: Eukaryota > Metazoa > Chordata > Mammalia > Eulipotyphla > Soricidae > Sorex > Sorex fumeus. The sequence continues at coordinate 67,014,680 of NW_026606059.1, forward strand.
CTTAGGACAAATTTATATTCTTTTATTGAAAGCATGCTCTTTAGCACGTGGCATAATCTTTTGCTTATAATTTTCCAGTCTCAATCACTTATTACATATAGAAAAGGAATAATGTTTTACTCAATAAAACACGAGCATGTAGTTTAAGAGGAGCACAGAGGAATGATAGACATACATCCCTGTAACTCCTCTGATGGATAAGGTCACAGCCCATTTGGAAACAGATTAAAATAATCATAGCAGTAATATATTTTCTCATGACAAAATATCAATAGGAAATATTAATTCATTCCATTTTTGTATAAAAATCAAGAAAACTAAGTTGTTGAGATACCTTTGTATGGCTTCAATATATTCTATAAGAGTATTTAGCTTTTAGAGTTGTTTTTTGTTTGTTCGGGGGTCCATCCACAGTGCTCAAGGCTTATTCCTGGCTCTGAATTTAGGGATCATTGCTGGTGGTGCTTTAGGGAACATATTTGATGTCAGGTACCAAACCTGAGTCTGCTATGTGCAAAGCATGTAGAAAAATCTGTTGCAATATAATCAAAAGGAAATTAAAGTTATGTTAATGAGAAGAAATTCAATTTTTAATCTTATAACATTAATCTTATCTTTCAATAGAAAATTGGGAGAGTTTTGAAATGATTTATAAAAATCAGCAAAAAATAGTAAATACCATTTTAATTATCATTATGACACTATTTCAGAGACCGTTGAAGAATCAAATCTGGGTTATAATGACTCTGAAACCAAGAAGAAAAGAGTTGATTGTTTCTCGATCTTTGGCAGCATATGCTGCTACGAAGTTCCCTCCCACCTAAAGCGTTATTCTTCCGGAGCAATACAGAGAGCAGAAGAGTAATCATGTTTCATTCCGGAACACCTCTGGGTTTGCAGCTGTATAGATGTTGCAGAGTGGCAAAATGGACAGCCCTTTTAGAGCAACCTAATCTTCTTAATAAGATCAATTTTTGTGAAGTGAGGCAGTGAGGCTGATCTATATGCACTTATTAATGAAATATGCCTATGGGTGCAGTTTACAGATTCGAGGGCTGTATGCAATCAATAAACCTTAAAGAGCGCACACTGAAGAACTAAATACTAATAGACATTTGATCAGTTTGGGTTTTAGAATTTGCAGTGACAATTTTCTTACGCCACAGAAGGTGATTCAAGCAAAGTCATTAAGAAACTGCTGGAATTAAGCATATCAAATACCAAGCAACCATTTCAAAATAAAGCCACATCAGGCACATGTTGACCTGGTGGGGCATGAAGCATCGCATTTCTGATTCCCTCCATCTAAGTTTTCAGATTTTGCTTTGTACCTTGCCCTTATTATGTGCCTGCCTCTGTGTTCACACATGTATACAGATCCTATTTAATTCTTTCGGTCCCCTGATCATCGATGTTCTATTCGTATTCTAGCTTGACGATAGCCAATACTAGAAAGGTTAAGACAAGTCGATCAAACCCACATAGAATGAAAGATGATGGTATGTCGTTTCTTTGATGAACAGCACCTGTGCTGCCTTCATTGATTCTTTCCATCTGCTTCTACAAGTCATGATTTTCTGGTGAAAATTAAATACAAGGGGCTGGAGAGATAGCACAGTGGGTAGGGCATTTGCTTTGCTCATGGCTGACCTGAGCACCTCATATTGTTCCATAAGCCAAGGAGTTATCCCTGAGCACAGACTCAAGAGTAATCCCTGTGCATCATGCGTGTGGCCCCCAAAAGATGCTAAATGCAATTTTAAAATATTATTATATTAGAAAAATAGAGGCTGAATTTAGATACCAGCCTAAAGTGATAATATTGGAGCAGAGAAAGCTGAAGAACTAGATTAGTACACTTTGCATATTGGAGACCCAAGCTTCATTCCCAATTCTCAGCATTACAAGGTCCCCTGGAGCACTGTCAGGAGTGTTCTCTGAGCACCAAACCAGAATTAATCCCTGTGCAGTGCTGAGTGTAGCCCCACCAAAAACCAACAAAAAGTATGATATTGGATTAATAATATAGAAATACTAGCAAAACTTGAGAATATGAAGTAGTTAGAAATCTAGGTTTGTTAGAAGAACAATTATTGCTTGACTTTAAGAAACTCAATATTTTCTTATTCATGTAAAATTTGATTGAATTATAATAGACATATAGAAAGTCATAAATACTATATATTTATCTAAGTTGATAAACTCTAAAAAGAGATTGCAATAATGAATCAGATTCCAAATTAAGAGAAGGATAATTGGCTGTGCTAGGGAACCACTGTCAGTCTATTTATAGTCACTAATTTCCATGGGTCAATAAAAGTGCTATCTTAATAGCACAATTCATTTTCCTACTATACATAAATTATAACTATGCCTGTAAATTATCTTGCATGTAATTTTTTCTTTCAGAATTGCTTTTTAAAATTGTTTCTGTTAATTCTGAAAAGTATGCATATTCTATGAGTTAGTAGTTAATACACACACATATACATGGCTACCAAAGTATTCACATAATCAACAATATTAAAAAATACTATTTATAATTGTGTTTTAGTAAATGTAATATCAGATGTTGAATCCGTATAATGGATTGGCATATAATGGGAAAGCACATACAGTAACAGTAATATCTCACGATATAATATTGGACAAAAATATTTATTTTTTCCTAATCCTCATCACTAGTTACAAGAATTATTTAGAAGTTATAATTTACATTGTAAGCAAAAATATGCTATTAGACGATCCAGAAAAGCTCTATCATATTCTCTGCAATACTTAACTCCAAAAAACACACAACCCTCTCACAGTTATAAGTAAAATGTGTATTTAAAATAATCATTATCATAATGTTTTCTCTTTGATGTAGACATACTACCAGACAGACATATTCTCAGAGATATAGAAAGAGAGGGATAGGGAAAAGGAAAGATGGGAAGCAAAGTAGGTATAATTCTAAAGATTCATAGACAGCAATTTTGCCATGAAATATAATTTAGGCAGGACCCTATAACTTTCTATATACATATTTTTCATTAAGAATAATATACATCATGTCAAACATTTCAGATGCTCTTTGTGGCATTATATATATCATATCTGCTAATATTATACATAGAAATATTTTAGCTGATAATAATATTATACTTCTTACATTACATTATACTGCTTGTGAATGAAATTGAAGTCCATCAGTAATGCTTTTATAATTTTTTAAAATGGTGAAATTAAAATTTAACCCTAAATTTGCAATTAGCTCTTTTTAAGACACTTGCAAGACTATCTAATGCATTATTTTTTTACATGGATATCTTGCTTGAATTGATACAATAATAGAAATTCAAGAAAAAAAGACATGAGAATTGCTGTTCTTATCTCCCTGGATGTAGAATTTGATTGTTTTGTTTCTATGTTAAATTGTGATTCTCTCCCCCTCACTTTCTCTACCTGCTCTCTGAAGAGAACTGCAGCTTCCCATAAATGATAGGAAATGACTAGTTCTAGTGAGAGGTTTTATTACAAATAATAAATGCCATTGCACCAGGGAAATGGTTCAAGTGGTAGATCACATGCTTAGTATGTATGAGGCCCAGCACATCTGGCCTCCTTAGCGTTACTAGATGTATGCTAATCCCTCCCTGAACCCTGCTGGATATTGTCTTAATTTAAAAAATTAGCATATTTCATTGAATATTTATTTTATAAAATTTTATAAAATTTTGATACAAATTTGCCTAATTTTACTATTATGGACAATTACTACTAAATGAATAGTTCACTCCTATTCATTTTTAGTTGCATAAATAAAAATACCCTCCCAGGAAACGGACAGATCTGGGACCTCCCCCAGCTCGGAGAGAGAGATAGAGAAGAGTCAAGTGAAGAAAGTGTGAGTGAAGAAATTGGGTAAATTTCTTGGCAAGTGCTCCCGATCCTACATATTTCTAGTGAGGCTACAGTTGAACCAAGCCCTGGAGAGGCTAAGTGGGATTTTAAGGTGTCTTTGGGCTGCAAAGGGAACAGAAACCAGTGGGAACGGGAAGCTTGTTAACACGAAATGGGGGATGGGGTCTACCAGGCTTGGGATGGTCCAAACACCCTATCTTCAGCGCCAGAGGGGGCAGGTGATTTCTGATTCCCTAAATGTCTCTATAGTAACCATTTGGTCCTGAACAAACCTTCCAGAAACAATAGTTTTTCAAAGCAATTATAGGGGCAGAACAATAATACAGTGGTTAGGGCATTTACCTTGCACGTAGAATTCCCCTCATCCCATTTGGTCCCCCGAGCTCCGCCAGGAGTAATTTCTGAGTGTAGAGTCAGGAGGAACTTCAGAGCATCACTGTGTATGACCCAAAAGACATAAATAAATAAATATCAAAGCAATTATATTATTATTATTATTATTATTATTATTGTGTGTTTACTCTACTCAGGGTATATGTGAGCTATATGCTCAAGAACACTTCTGGAAGGCTTAAGGGAGAGTATGGGGGTGTCAGGATTCATCCCAGAATGACAAGGATGACTTGTACAAGGCAGGCAAGAAAAATGTACTCTCATCATTTTACTCTACCAGAGTTCCAATTGGAATATCACTGGCAAAGAGTTTGTGTCATATAGAGTAAGTAATGTGTTAGAGAAGAGTTCTCTTTAAAACCCTTCAATCAATTTTAAAACTATGGAGAAGATAATTGGTTGGCAATAAATGTAAATGCTTTTCTCTCAAGTAAAGTGCAAGGTCCCAAGAATCATATAAGCAGAACTGTATTATTGAGAAAGGTATATTCATATGCAGTCTATAAAATGTAAAATAAGGAGAGAGTCAATAGAAGTCACTTTTTTATATTTGAAAAAATTAAGTTATTTGACAAGTAGACTCTGATCAAATGTTCCTCTCGGGTTAATAATCAGTAATATGCACACTATAAGTAAAAAAGTGGAAAAATGCTGACACAAGGGAGACTTGGTCCAAAAATGCCTTGAAAGTGAAAGTCACAAGTATCCCCAAACAAATGCTAATGAAATGCTCTAGGCTTAAACCTCTACTTAGTCAATTGTAAATGGCATTTTGGCAAGCGATTTTTGTGCTTGGAATTCTTGTTAAAAATTGAGTAGCAGATAGTAATAAAACAGAAATCAACAATAAAAATTTTAAACCATGGAGAAAAAGGTGGGAGTTATTTGAATGCTTCATTTAGTCTACCAATAATATATGATTCTAATTTTTGTACTAAGTATTAATTTTCCCCATTCCTATCCCTCCCTTCTTCCTTTTCTTTCTTGCTGCTTTATCTTTTCTCCTTACTTTCCATTTATTTATCTCCTCTTTCACTCTACCTGTTCTCTTTCATCATCATGTCATGAACTAAACTTCATCCATGCACAAATTGTTTTGTTGTTTTGTTTTTTGACACTTGGCGCTACTCAGGGTTTAAATCTAGCTCTGTGCTCAAGACTCACACCCGTCCAGGCTCAGAGGACCATTGGAGGTGACAAGATAGAACCCTGGTTAACTGCATGCAAGGCAAGCACCCTACCCATTATACTACGGCACTACCCCTCCTGCACACATATGGTTAAATTAAAATTCATAAATCAAAATTTTAAAGTTTATATGAGAATAAGTTTGCTTTCTAATTATAGAAGCATTTTTTGAGTACAATTATTGAGGGAATCTCAGAGCTGGCACTGAAAGGAAAACAAAAATTTGTTCAGAGCCTAATTTCATATAAGTTGTCGTAAATTAATAAGTTATAGAGTTGTCAACGACTTTGAAAAATGGGATTTTATGACATACTATTGGTGTAACACAATGAAATATCCAATATTCTCTGAGAATGTTTCAAAAATAAGACAAAAAGGTCATGAGTAATTTCACAAAGGATTGGAAAATTCTGTGTACGTATGTGTGTGTGTGTGTGTGTATATATATATATATATATATATATAAAACACATGGTTATGTATATATATATATATATATATATATATATATATATACTGGGCAGGAGGGATGCAGGCAGCTGTGGCCCAGGGGCCACACCCTTTCCTCCCGGTAGTGTTCAATGAAAAGGTCATATTTTCTCTGTGTTAGTATTCCCATCAAAATATTCTAACCTAAACATGATTAATTGTTTTAAAATTATAAATATTGTAAAGATATTTTTAGAAGCGGTCAATGAATGCCAAGTTAAGTTTGAGATATTGTTGCAATCCTGTATTCATTAAGTCCAGTGATGGATCCTATTATGATATGCTGGACAGGATTCCAGAAAAGAAAGATGACAGAAGGCAGGGAAAATGAAATTTTGCAACATGAAAAGAACTAGATGGAATCATACTGAGTGAAATAAGCCAAAAGGAGGAAGATAAGAACTAGATGATTCCTGTGTGGTGTACAGGAAAACAAAACAAAACAAGAGTACAGACAATATCAACTGATAATAAACCTTGGGTATAGAATACAATTGAGAACAGCAGAGTAGAGAGGGAGTAGGTGAACTAGAGATGAATCAGGGCATGAAGTAGGGACCTAAACACTTTGATGATGGTGAGAAGAGGAACCTGTGTACACCAAGACCACAATGGCAGCATTACTATAAACACATATAGTAAACACATATACATATATGTGCATATACATATAATTTTATACATATATATCCCCTTGGTTTTTGCTGTGATTATATAAGATATTGACTTGAGAAGAAACTGAAGAAAATGAATCAGGCTACAATCCATCTTGCAAATTCTCTGGATTTATTTTTACACTATAAAAAATCAAATAGATATTGCAACAAAGCAAGCCTGACAATTTTCCCAATGATTCACAATGGATATAAACTTTATGCTTACAATATTTAAGAGTATCCGTATTAAGAATGTTATGGGTGAAAAGAATTATGTTAAATATGGACATACCTTAGTTGAAAAATATTTTATTGATTAAAAAAGTAATCACTGTCAGAGTAATCCATCTGTCATAATAATGGCTGTTCTGAAATAAGTTTTGGCATAGTGAATGTTGGGTTCTTTCGATTTTTTTCCAAACTATTATTTTTTCCCTCCATATCAGCTCTTTCACATTCATTTGGGGTTCAGTAGAATGACCTTTTAAATTTCTCTTCAGAAATGTTCCATTGCATCCACAACTTGGATAACTAGAGACAGAAGCTTAGTCTTTGCTTTGCTGTGTTTTTTTTAAATTTATTTATTTATTTACGTTTTTATTAGAGAAACACCATGAGGTACAGTTGTAGACTTACAAATTTTTGTGCTTGGGTTTCAGTTATATAATGATCAAGTACCCATCCATCCACCAGCGCCCATCCTCCACCACCATGAGTCCCAGCATCCCTCCCACCCCCCATTTCCCCATCCCACCCTCCCTCTGTGGCAGGGCATTCCCTTCTGTTCTCTCTCTCTCCTTTTGGGTCCTGTGGTTTGCAAGAGAGGCATTGAGTGGCAATCATGTTTGGTCTATAGTCTACTTTCAGCATGCTTCTCCCACCCTGGGAGGATCCTCCCAACACCCTTTATTTGGTGCTCTCTTCCCTATCTGAGCTTCCTTATCCCCTAGCACACATGGCTGGCCTCCAAGTCATGGAGCAAAATTCCTGGTTCTATTCTCGGCCACTCCTGGGTGTTAGTCTCCCATTTTTTTGCTTTACGTTCCCCAGATCAGGCGCATTCGGGCTCGAGCCATAGAACGGCGGTAGAGCGTTTGCCTTGCATGCAGCCAACATGGCCGACCCGAGTTCGATTCCTCCACCCTTCTCGGAGAACCCGGCAAGCTACCGAGAGTATCTTGCCCGCATGGCAGAGCCTGGCAAGGTACCCATGACGTATTCCATATGCCAAACACAGTAACAACAAAGTCTCCAATGGAGACGTTACTGGGCTCGCTTGAGCAAATTGATGATCAACGGGAGGGCCTTTACCTTTTTTACCTATGTTCCCCAGATGAATGCAATCTTTCTGTGTCTATCCTGCTCTTTCTGACTCATTTCACTTAACATGATACTTTCCGTGTAGTACCACTTGTATGTGAATTACATGACTTCATCTTTTTCTAACAGCTACACAGTACTCCATTGTGTAAATGTACCAAAGGTTCTTTAACCAGTCATCTGTTCTTGGGCACTCAGGTTTTTTCCAGACTCTGACTATTGTAAAGAGTGCTGCAATGAACACACAAGTGCAGATGTTACTTCGATTGTACTTTTTTGCCTCCCTGGGATATATTCCCAGGAGTGGTATTGCTGGGTCAAATGGGAGATCAAATTCTAATTTTTTGAGAATCGTCCGTACTGTTTTCCAAAAGGGTTGGAGCAGTCGGCATTCCCACCAGCGGTGAAGGAGGGTCCCTTTCTCACCACATCCACACCAGCATTGGTTGCTTTTGTTCTTTTGGATGTGGGCCAGTCTCTGTGGTGTGAAATGATATTTCATTGTTGTTCTCATCTGCATCTCCCTGATGATTAGCGATATAGAGCATTTTCTCATGTGCCTTTTCGCCATTTGGATTTCTTCTTTGCGAAAGTTTCTGTTCATTTCCTTGCCCCATTTTTTGATGGGGTTGGGTGTTTTCTTCTTGTGGAGTTCAACCAGTACTTTGTATATCCTTGTTATCAACCCCTTGTTCGATGTGTATTTGGTGAATATCCTTTCCATTCTGTAGACTGTCTTTGAATTTTGGTCACTGTTTCTTTTGAGGTGCAAAAGTTTCTTAGTTTAAGATAGTCCCATTTGTCTATCTCTGTTTTCACTTGCTTGGCCAGTGGTGTGACATCTTTGAAGATACCATAAGTTTCAATATCATGAAGGGCTTTGCCAACTTTGTCTTCAATGAACTTGAAGGTCTGATGTTGAGGTCATAAATCTATTTTGATCTTACTTTTGTGCATGGTGTTAGGGAGAGATCTGAGCCCACTTTTTTGCATGTAGCCATCCAGTTTTGTCAGCACAATTTATTAAAGAGGCTTTCCCTGCTCCATTTCACTTTTCTTGCACCCAGTGTGTCTTCTTCACTGAACTTATTCTAGATTTTGGTGTATAGTGAAGGGCATGCAACCATTCCTTTCACTAGATTCGGTAGAGATCATTCTAGGATATCTAACTCACACATTATTGTTGCATCTCAAGGAAATGAGGAGTACAAGAGCAGCTGTGAAACAGTCTGTTGGTAGAGAGCATTTACAATATTTATGCATTAACTACAATGTCACATATAGGTCTGTTTTCTGGCAATCTTCAAAGAAGTTGAAATAGTAACACCAAGACCACTCTTCACAGATTATTGTAAACTATATTATAACAACAAAGTTTAAAATATTATGAAAATTGCCCAATTGTGACATGAAGACATACAATGATACCATTTTGTGTTAACATTGTCACTGAATACACTTGCCAGGCTCTGGGTTGCCACAATATTTCAACTGCAAAAAATGAAATATCTGTAAAGTACAAAGACCTGACTATAATCAAATATAATCTTGCACACTTACCTCTCATTTTGTGTGTATTTTTGTGTGTAAGTCTAAAATTACTCTAAAATGAGAGTGCAAAACTTAAAAAAGAAGTATAAAGTGGACTGTGAAAACAAATCACCAATGAACTGCAGATAAAGCAGCCACTTAGAGAAAATTGCAAGGTTGATTTCAGCCTTTGGTGGTTATGGAGACATGAGAAGATCTGGGTTATTCATGCTATCCTCTGCATAGTGCTTGAGACTTGTGGCATGTTGAAAGCAAAAATATGATTGAACACTTATCTTAGATCAGGGTGAATCTATATATGGTTTACTTAGCAAGGAAGAGGGTAGAAAATAGCAAACAATGGGAAAAAAGGTTATCACTGCTCCTACTTGAGACACGTTATCCTTCTTTATGATGAACAAATTTTTAGAAAGTATTTGTTCTCATGGGCTGGAGCGATAGCACAGTGGTAGGGCGTTTGCCTTGCACACAGCCAACATGGCCGACCTGAGTTCGATTCCTCCGCCCCTCTCAGAGAGCCCGGCAAGGTACCAAGAGTATCTCGCCAGCACAGCAGAGCCTGGCAAGCTACCTGTGACGTATTTGATATACCAAACATAGTAACAAGTCTCATGATAGAGATGTTACTGGGCCCGCTCGAGCAAATCGAAGAACAACGGGAGAACAGTGAACAGTGATTTGTTCTCAAAAAAATAATCTTTAAGTTTAGGAGAGGCAGACTGGCAACCAACCATGAATGGAAGTCAAAATCTCTAATAATTAGATGACAAGCTTACCCAGAAAGGGGAGCATAATATGAAGATACGTTTACAAGCTAATAAACTGAGGCTGACTAATATAAAAAGACCACAAATTCAGAAGTTAATAATCAACATAGTGCAGCTGTAGCTATATAAAAAATGGAAAGAATAAAATATATAGTTCTGATATGGTAAATTCATAAAAGATTAGTCCTTTAGTAAGGACTTTGGGGAATTGGGCATAGAGTTGGGGAAAAGGTAAAGAGGCAAGTAATATGACCTTTACTTTTTACTAAATAGTAAACATAACCAGGATCTGACTACGAGACTAACAGAGGAACACAACCATAATTTTAAAGAGTCAATATATTTTATAGGCCTGGCAAGCTCTCCTTCACGTATTCAACATGCCAAACACAGTAACAAAAAGTCTCACAATGGAGATGTTTCTGGGCTCACTCGAGCAAATTGATGAACAACAGGAGGATAGTGCAGTGCTAATGTAGTACATACAAATTTATATTTATAAATGTGAGTTTTGAAGGTTAATTTAAGGGGTTCAGGAAAAGTTTATAATATTTGCTAGCCCTTGAAATGTAAGGGATAAATATTCTCAGGAAATGAAATAAGTAAAGTCACATATATTTAAAAAGTAAATTTAAGTAGAGATAAATTTGTGTATATTTGGAAGATATCAGATTATATACTGCAAAAAGATGTCCAACTAAAATTGTTGGGAAAATAAAGATATGCTTAGTTACATTATATTTTATAAATTTATGAACACAAGATATATACTGAGATAAGTTAATTTTAGTAAAAATTTGTGGCTATAAAGAAATCTGTAATTTAGACACATTTTAGTTTTAGGTTATTTGAGACAAAAAGTGCTTGGCAAACCAAACAAAGAAGGAGAATCCCTGTTCTATGAAAAATCATTTCAATTATATTATATGAGAAACAAATAATCAACCTACCTCAAGTGAAAAATGGAATACAATTTTGTGAGTCCATAAAAATTAACCTTTAGGGCCAAACAGATAGTACTAGTAGGCAGGGAGATTTCATTATATGTAGTCAACCCAGATTTGATTTTCAACACCATATGTGCCCCTTGACCATTAACAGGAATGTTCCTTAAGCACAGAGGAAGCCCGTGCACCACAGGGTGTGACATCCTAAACAAACAAAAGTAAAAAGAATTAACCTTTAAACTTAATCAGATATATGTCTTACACTTTAAGAGAAAGTTGCAAGCTATGTCTTCAGGATTAAATATATCTAATTAATTAATGGGCCAGAAAGATAAATCAATGTGTTTGCATATGGATGCCCAGGTTAATTTCCTCTGAGCACTGCCAGTACTAACTCTGAACAGAGCCAGAAGTAGCCTCTTAGTAACACCAGATGTTGTCCTCCAGACAAAAACAAACATATCACAATGATTTCATTGCATCATTTCATTTACATTTTTTAAATTTTTGGAAGAGTAACTATAAATTAGGCCAATTAAAGCAATTATGACTTGGAGCAGGGCTTTTTGGTTACATCTGGTGCTCAAGAATCACTTCCAGTGGTGCTGGGCAACCATGTGGTTTCAGGGAGCTAACCTCGTGTTCCTGCTTGCAATGCTCTGAGTCCTTTGAGCAGAGTCTTCTGAGTTTCAGGACCAAGCAACCATCAATAATAATATAAATGTGTATGTTTATTATATAGTAAAAGACAAACTAATAATTAAAAAACAAATTAAAACAACTGGATATTAATGGATTAATTAACAACAACTGTAATTATAGGAAGCAACAATAATGTCTTTGCTGTTTTGTTTATTGGGTTTAATTTTCTATTGATTTATGTGTATTGAATTGTTTAAAACAAATCACATAAATACTTAGTAACTATGCCTGTAGGCTAGCAAGTATAAGCAATAAATATAGAATAATGAAGGTATAATGCATATTGAGTCTCTAACCATCAACAAAAATTATTATATTGTAGAGTCGCTGCTGCCCCCAACGGCTCTGTACCTGCTTTGGTGCTCTCTCCCTACCCAGACCCACGCCCCTGAATGCCAGCCGCCAGACTCCGGCCTGGGGCACCTGCCTCCACTACTGCAGTGAGCACCAGCCCAACTAGTCGCCGTTCCCCCCAACAGGTCTATGGACTAGCATCTGGACTGGCTGGGGCCATGTCCTCCAGTTTATGGGGCGTGGCCTCCTCAAAAGTGGGCGTGGTCTTTTGTGAGCAGTGGCAGTTATAGTTCCCACTCCTAGCACTCTGGACTCACATCCCAACCTTCATCATCTAATTCTGTGGAAACCATCCTGGCTGCCTCAAACACAATAAGATAATAATCCACCGGCCTACTCTCATTCCAACAAAAGACCAGTGTACCCCAGAAGCTGTACAAGCCCAATATAAAAGAGCACTGCCTCCAAAGCTTCACTCAATGCCTATCACAAACCACAGAATAATGTCTGAGAGGAAGGACATATTCTAGAAGGGGAAAAGGTTGACTACCATCAACCGACCTTATTCAGAATCCTTTCCCGCAATAAGAAGGAACCGGGCTAGTGAACTTCAAGGTTTTACCTCTATACAGCCACAACAGCATGAAGAAACAGTGTAAATCTCCACTACGAGGAGAGGATGAAGAAAAGAGTCCAAATCATCAACAGGGAATGCCCACAAATATGGGCTCTCCAATAAAGAATTCTGTGATGAAATGCTGAGGATGTTCAAGGAATTCAAAGAATCATTGGAGCAGACATCCAGAAAATTAAAGGAAGAAATGAAAGAAACACTGGAATGGATAGCCAAGAAAATACAGGAAGAAATGAGAGCAGAAGTAAGAAAGCTACAAAAAGAAATGTCACAAATAAAGGATTTTGTAGATGAAATTAAAAACTCGCTCGGTGCCCTCAGCAGTAGAATGACTACAGCCAAAGACAGAATCAGTAAGCTTGATGATGAGCAACAGAAAACGCATAGGGAACAACAAACAATGGGAAAAGACCTCAAAATAGCTCTAAGGCAAATCAGAGACCCAAGAGGTGATGCTAAGAGGAACAACATTAGAATCATAAGAATACCAAGAAGGACAGGGAGGCAACCCCAATGAAAAAGCCACAGTGAAAGAAATCATTGCTGAAAAGTTCCCAGAATTAAAGAATGCAGATATCCAGATCCAAGGAGCCAGAAGGGTGCCAGCTAAAAGAGAACCTAATAAAAACACTCCAAGGCATATGATAGTCAGAATGATGGATGCCGTGGATGCCATATCTCCCTAATAACAATACTGCAAGCAGCAAGGTAAAAGAAGGAAATCACATACAAAGGAGCACCCCTTAGATTTACAGCAGACCTATCAGAGGAAACCCTCCAAACCCGAAGACAATGGTGGGATAGAGTGAAAACCTCAATGAAATGAATACCTCACCAAGAATACTTTATTCAGCTAAACTCTCACTCAAACTTGATGGAACAATACACCATTTTATAGATAAACAACAGCTCAGGAATTTCATAGACTCAAAACCAAAACTAAAAGAAGAATTAAAGAGACTCCTATAAGGTAAGAAAAAAGGAAATCACTTATAAGTCCAACCAACCCCTACAGAAAGATGTCACAAAACCCCATGACAATAATCTCTCTCAATGTCAATGGTCTAACTTCACCAATAAAGAGTCACAGAGTGGCAAAATGGATCCAGGAACTGAAACCAACATTCTGCTGTCTACAAGAAACTCATCTGAACAATCAGAGCAAACACAGACTCAAAGTTAAAGGATGGAAACCAATCCTGCAAGCAAACAGCTCTCTAAAAAAGCTGGGGTGGCCATACTAGTATCCAACAACATACACTTCAGGTTGAAAAAGATTAGAAGAGACAGTGAAGGCCGTTTTCTATTTATCAAGGGATACGTACAACATGAAGAAATCACACTCTTAAATGTATATGAAACTAATAAGGGACCAGCTAAATACTTAAAACAACTGCTAACTGATTTTAAGGAGGACATGGTTAGCAACACAATAATGGTCAGAGACTTCAACATCGCCTTATCACTCTGGATAGAACAACAAGAACAACTCTCAGCAAGGAAACATTGGCTTTGAAGGAATAAATAGAAGAGAGAGGTCTAATAGACCTATAAAGGGTTTTATATTGCAAAAAGAAAGAATACACATTCTTTTAGAGTGCACTCGGAACATTTTCCAAAATTGACCACATACTAGGCCACAAAACATACTGCAATAGAATAAGAAAGATGGAAGTAGTATCAAGGATCGTTTCAGACTATGATGCACTCAAGATAGAAGCGAATGACACAATGACACTGAGAAAGAAATCAAACACCTGGAAATTAAACAACTCAAAGATGAACAACGAGTGGGTCAGGAAGGAAGTCAAGGACGAAATCAAAGAATACCTGGAAACAAATGAGAATGAAGACACGAGCTACCAGTACCTATGGGATGCAGCTAAAGCTATGTTAAGAGGAAAATTTATAGCTTTCTAAGCATTCCTAAGTAAGGAAGAAAGGGCCTACATTGATAACCTGACCTCATAGCTCAAGATCTTAGAAAAAGACCAACAAAAGGAACCAATTCTTGGTCAAAGGAAAGAAATAATAAAACTTTGAGCAGAAATTAACAACATGGAAATCCAAAAAACAATCCGAAAGGTCAATGAAACCAAGAGCTGGTTTTTTAAGAAAATAAACAAGATAGATAAACCAAAGGCAAGACTCACAAAGAAAGAGAGAGAACCCTAATAAACAGAATCAGAAAAAAGGGGGACATCACAACAGAAACCAATGAAATTCAAAAGATCATCAGAGACTACTTTGAGAGTCTGTATGCCACGAAACACGTGAACCTTGAAGAAATGAATAAATTCCTGGATTCCTATAATCTCCCAAGATTGAACCAAGAAGACTTGGGATACCTGAAGAGACCCATTCATATCAAGGAAATTGAAATGTCATCAAACATCTTCTCAAAAACAAAAGCGCAGGCCCAGATGAATTCACTAGTGAATTCTTCCAAACATTTAAAGAAGACCTGTTGCCAGTTCTCCTCAAGCTTTTTCAGGAAATTGAAAAAAAATCAGAAATTCTCCCAACAGCTTCTATGAGGCACAAATCTCCCTAATAACAAAAGCAAACAAAGACACCACCAACAAAAAAAACTATAGGCCAATATCTCTGATGAACATGGTTGCAAAGGTCCTAAATAAAATATTAGTAAATAGAATCCAACAACCCATCAAAAAGATCATACAGGTGGGATACATCCCGGGAATGCAAGAATGGTTTAACATTCGGAAATCAATCAACATAATTTATTATATCAACAAAAGTAAAGATAAAAAACCACAGGATCATATCAATAGACACAGAGAATGCTTTTTACATGATCCAGCACCCGTTTATGATGAAAACTCTCACCAAAATGGGTTTTGAAGGAACTTTCCTCAAGGTAGTCAAAGCCATTTATGACAAATCCATTTTCAATGGGAAAAACTAAGGGACTCTAAGATCAGGGACAAGACAAGGATGCCCACTATCACCACTTATGTTCAATATAGTAGTGGAAGTACTTGCAATGGGAATTAGGCAAGAAAAGACATTAAAGGCATCCAGATATGAAAGGAAGAAATCAAGCTCTCACTATTCTCAGATGATATGATATTATATCTCGAGAAACCTAAGTCCTCTACCAAGGAACTCCTAGAAACAATAGACTTGTACACTAAATTTTCAGGCTATAAAACTAACGCCCTAAAATCCATGGGCTTCCTATACACAAAAAATGAGAGAGAGGAAAGTGACATGAGAAAAACAATCCTGTTCACAATTTTGCCCCAGAAAATCAAATACCTTGGAATCAACTTAACTAAAGAGGTAAAGGACCTCTACAATAAAAACTACAAAACACTACTCCATGAAATTAAAGAGGACATGAGGAAATGGAAACATATCCCCTACTCATGGATAGGAACAATTAGCATTGTCAAAATGGCAATACTCCCCAAAACATTTTACAGATTCAATACAATTCCTATAAGGATACCTATGAAATTCTTCAAAGAAATCGCTCAAGTACTCAAGAAATTCATATAGAACAACAAATGCCCACAAATAGCTAAAGCCATTCTTGGGAAAAAGATGCAGGGAGGCATTACCCTCCACAACCTCAAACTCTATAAAAAAAAAAAAAACAGTAATAATTAAAACAGCATGGTACTGGAACAAAGGCAGGGCCAAAGATCAATTGAACAGGGTGGAATATCTGTACACACAACCCCAAATGAACATCGAATCTTTGATAAAGGAGCAAGAAATATGCAGTGGAACAAGGAAAGCCCCTTCACAAATGGTGCTGGCATAACTGGACAACCACAAACAAAAAAGTGGGCTTAGACCTCAACCTAACATCATGCACCTAAGTCAGATCAAAATGGATTAAAGATCTCAGCCTCAGGCCAAAATTCATAAGGTACACTGAAGACAAGGTTGGAAAATCCCTCCACGATCTTGAGACTAAAATTATCTTCAGAGATGACACTCCACTGACCAATCAAGTGGAAACAGAGATAAACAAATGGGACTATGTTAAATTAAGAAGCTTATGCACCTCAAAAGATACAGTGACCAGAAGTCAAAGACAATCTACAGAACGGGAAAAGATATTCACCCAAAACACATTCAAAAAGGGGTTGACACCAAGGATTTACAAAGCACTTGTTGAACTCCACAGGAAGAAAACATCCAACCCCATCAAAAAGTGGGGTGATTAAATAAACAGAAACTTTCTCAAAGAAGAAATTTGAATGGCTAAAAGGCACATGAGAAAAAGCTCTACATTACTAATCATCAGGGAGATGCTGTTCAAAACAACAATGAGATATCTCACACCAGAGAGACTGGCCCACATTGAAAAGAACAAAAGCAAGTGGTGTTGGCGAGGATGTGGCGAGAAAGAGACTCTCTTTCACTGCTGGTGGGAATGCTGACTGCTTCAGCCCTTTTGGAAAACAGTATGGATGATTCTCAAAAAATTAGGAATTGAGCTCCCATTTGACCCAGCAATACCACTCCTGGGAATATATCTCAGAGAGGCAAAAATGTACAGTCGAAATGACATCTATACTTGTATGTTGATTGCTGTACTGTTCACAATAGCCAAAATCTGGGAAAAACCCAAGTGCCCGAGAACAGATGACTGGTTAAAGAAACTTTGGTACGTCTACACAATGGAGTACTATGTAGCTGTTAGAAAAATGAAGTCATGAAATTTATATACAAGTGGTACTACATGGAAAGTATCATGCTAAGTGAAATAAGTCAGAAAGAGAGGGACAGATATAAAAAGATTGCATTCATCTGGGGAATATAAAGTAACAAAATACAATACGAGACTAACACCCAAGAATAGCCGAGATAAGTAACAGGATGTTCACTCCATGGCTTGGAGGCCAGATTCACATGCTAGGGGAAAAGGCAGCTCAGATAGAGAAGGGAGCACCAAGAAAGGGTGTTGGGAGGATCCTCCCAGGATGGGAGATACAGACTGAAAGTAGACTCTAGACTGAACATGATTGCCACTAAATGTCTTTTTTGCAAGCCACAGCACTCAAAGGGTGAGAGAGAACAAAAGGGAATGCCCTGCCACAGAGGCGAGTTGGGATATGGGGGATGGTGGAATGGGAGGGATACTGGGATCATTGGTGGTGGAGAATGGGTACTGGTGGAGGGAAGGGTACTCAATCATTGTATAATTGAAACCCAAACACAAAAGTTTGTAAGTCTACAACTGTACCTCATGGTGTTTCACTAATAAAAATTTTAAAAAAATTATTATATTGTAAATGTAGATCATTTTAAGACACTTCCATATTTAGTGCAAACATGCCCAAATATAGGCATAATTTTTTTCAAAATTATTTTATTTGTAATGATATCTAGTTTGGTTTTATTTTTAAATTATATGCAAGCCATATTTAAAATGTTTTTTTCAGAAGAAATTTTAGAATCTCAGCTCATAAATTAAATAAAGAATACCATGAAATATGATGCAATTATAAAAGTTAGAAATTTATGTTATTTCTCAAAAATTTTATGAAACTTTTTTCATGTATAAAACACATTGTGCTTTATACAGTGGTATAAAGTTGCTTAAAGGAAATATTAGAATGAATAACACATAAATTTTATAATGTAGTTTAATATAATTTTATTTCCTGTGATTTCCATCTATAGGACAGTATAATGCAATATAAATGTTGAATTCAAATTCCAGGTTATACAGTTTTTCAAATTATACCTGACTGTGAAGTTCAGTATTAAAAATACAACATAAAAACAACTAGTCTTCTACTATGTAGTTCCTTTCTTAGTAAAATCTGGACATAACAAATATACAGAAATTATATCTGGTAACCTATAGGTTTGTTATTAAATGTAACGGTGTTGAATAAAAATATATGCATAAATAAATTAAATAAATAAAAATTCTTGTCTTAGTCATGATTTTAGAAGTAAAGTTCAGCTTTCATCTTTGTTTTAGCTGTCAGCTGACTTTATAATTACGTTCAAGTATAATGAATTTACCTTACGAATACTATTTTTGAAACATTGCTGAGCTATTTTAAATAACTTGCAAGTTTCACAGATGAATAAATATGGATATCTGTTGTTATGTTACAAAATTAATAATTATTTTATGCAATCACAATCACTAGTGTAATTCACATGCAATGGTAATGAAAATTTGAATTGCTAAAGAGAATATTAGCTTTATAACATGTAATTTGAACACAATAGTGACACCTGACTCATGCTTTGATTCTTCCAGTGTAAAAATAGTGGTGAAATTGAGATCATAAAAATAATGGAATATCAAGAAACATGCACTATAAATTGCGATCCAGAAGCACCAATATTATTTTTACCTGTAAGTTATAATGTGTCATTGAAACCTATTCCTGCAGCTTAAATCTGAAGAATCAATGAGTTTTTTTTATTTAAAAGCAAATGAATACAAAGATAAAGGAGCACTGTAGCACTGTAGCACTATCCGCCGTTGTTCATTCATTTGCTCTACGCGTCCAGTAACGTCTCCATGGTGAGATTTCTGTCATACTGGAATTGTCACGGGTAGCTTGCCAGGCTTTGCCATGCGGGTGAGATCAGTAGCTTGCTGAGCTCTCCGAGAGGGGTGAAGAAATCAAACCCGACTCAGCAGGGCCGTCTGTGCGCAAGGCAAATGCACTACCACTGTGCTATTACTCCAGTCCAAAGATAAAGGAGAGATGAAATAATTAGCAGAAGTCGAGAATACATAAAATGTGGCCAAGTTTTCAAGGTGTCAGTATTGTGCAAAAGGTATAAAAACAAGGGCCAGAGCAATAGTACAGCAGATAGGGCATTTGCCTTGCCCATGCTAGATCTGACTATGATTCTGCGGTGTCCTATATGGTCCTTGGAACTGAACAGGAAGTCATTTCTGGGAGTAGAGTCAGGTGTGGCCCCCAAATCACTTGACATCCTGTTATTCATCTAGTTGCTCGAGCGGGCACCAGAACATCTCCATTCATCCCTGTTATGTCCTAGCATAGCCCAATGGCATCTACTTGTTCTAGGAACATGAAGACCTTCAAACCAATCACTCAGGGTCTTGACGAAGAAGTCTGACCATCTCGTAGGTGAGCGATCACGTGATCATTTGACATCCTGTGGAATCAATTGGTAATGGCTCTCATTCAATCAAATTATGTGTCCAGCCCATCTGATTTTCAATGCCTTGGCAAATGAGACAGTGTTCCTGATACTTGGTTGTTGACAGAGGTCAGAACTCCAGATTCTTTCTCTCACTTGAGTGAAGCATATTACTCCAAGCATAGCTCTTTTGATTCCTCTTTGGGAGATCCGAATAGTGTTTTCATCCTGTTTTCGTAGGGCCCAGGTCTCTGAGGCATATGTTAATGCAGGAAGAACTGTGGAATCAAAGACATGTGCCCTGAGCCAGAGGTTCTTTTTCCTCTTAGCTATTTCTTTGACACTCTTGAAGGTGTTCCAAGTCACTCTCTTCTTCCTGCACAACTCAGGTACCAGGTCATTTGTCATGTTGACTTCTCGACCTAGGTACACATAACTGTTGCATTCGGAGGTGTTTCTTCCATTGAGAGTGAATGGAACATCAGGAACGAGACCATTTCTCATAAACATTGTCTTCATGAGATTCAGCTGTTGTCTGACCTTTCCACACTCACAGTCAAAGTCATCCAGCATTTGTGCCGCTTGGCTAATGTTTGGTGTTATTATAACAATGTCATCAGCTAAGCAGAGGTGATGTAGTTGCCAACCATATATCTTCACTCTCATTCCTTCCCATTCCGGTTATCTCATGACGTTCTTGAGGGTGGCACTGAAGAGTTTCAGTGAAATGGTATCAACTTACCGAACCCCTCTCTTGACATGGATGATCATTTCCTTGTAGAATGGTGAGTGATTCCGTAATACATCTCACAGAAGATTCAGGTGTATTGAGTTTGAACGCCCTGTTTGGCTAGGGCTTCGATGACTGCTTCCATTTCAACAGAATCAAAGGCCTTCTTTATATCAATGAACGTTAGACAGAGCGGCATCTTGAACTCCCGAGAAACCTCAATGAGCTTGGTTATTGTGTGGATATGGTGGATGGTGCTGAATCCTTTTTGGAACCCTGCTTGCTCACATGGTTGTCCTTCATCTAGTGTTCTGCCAATTCTATTCATGATGACTTGTGTGAATAGCTTGTAGAGGACAGACAACAGGCCCCCAAATAAACAAACAAAAAGTATAAAGACAGTTAATTGAAATCATTGATGTTTGGATAAAATTCATCCAGAATACTTTACTTTGACATTCTGATACTATTAAATCTATGAATTTAGTATCTTTTCTAGTTATTTTAAGCAACATTCTACTTAAGTCAGCAAAACACATATATTCACTGAGCAATGGGTTGTTGTTTTTTATCACTACTACATACATTCATATATTAATTACACATATACTTGGGAGTATCACTGCATACATTATTACCATTACTGGTTTTAACAGTAAAAATTAAATGAAAACATAAAATATTTTAAGATAATTTTTCTTTAATCCACTGCCCTGTCCTGTATAGTTGCTTCTAAGTGATAGTTTGTAACCAACTAGCACCATTTTCCAGATATTAACAAATCTGTTTATAAACTTATTTGTTAAAAACATGTTACTTGCAACTATTATTTATTTCAACTCCATTGTAGAAGATAAAGATTTTGTATGTTGTTTGCCCAGCATCATATATATTTCTTACTGATTCTCTTAAAAGAGATGTGGCATAATGCTTCCAACAAGTATTTGACCTCTTATGGTCTCCCTGAATATTCAAATGGGGTCACTGATAAAAATTCTGTAAATAGGGTCATTGCATGTGATAAGGGCCAATAGGTAGGACAATGAGCCACAAGAAAGAAACAAGGATTGGGAGGGAAACAGGGGACACTGGTGAAGGGAATGTCACACATTGGAACACTAAATACTTGAAACAACTTCATTATGAGCTGGGTTCCGCAAAGGATTCAGCACCATCGACCATATCCACACAATAACCAAGCACATTGAGGTTTCTCGGGAGTTCAAGATGCCGCTCTGTCTAACATTCATTGATTTAAAGAAGGCCTTTGATTCTGTTGAGACGGAAGAGGTCATTGAAGCCCTAGCCAATCAGGGCATTCAAACTGAATACATCAGGATCCTCCGAGAGCCGTGTTAGGGGTTCACTACCAGTATCTCAACATTATACAAAGAAGCAATCATTGATGTCAAAAGAGGGATTCGGCTGGGTGATACCATTTCACCAAAACTCTTCAGTGCCACCCTCGAGAACATAAGGCGATGACTGGAATGGGAAGGAATGGGAGTGAAGATAGATGGTCGGCAACTACACCACCTCTGCTTTGCTGATGACATTATTTTAAAAACACCAAACATCAGCCAAGCGGCACAAATGCTGGCCGACTTTGACTGTGAGTGTGGAAAGGTGGGTCTACAGCTGAATCTTACGAAGACAATGTTTATGAGAAACAGCCTCATTCCTGATGTCCAATTCGCTCTCAACGGAATGACCATCTCCGAATGCAACAGCTCTGTGTACCTAGGTCGAGAAGTCAACATGACTAATGACCTAGCACCCGAGCTGCACAGGCGGAAGAGAGTGGCTTGGAATGCCTTCGAGAGCGTCAAAGAAATAGCTAAGCGGAAGAAGAACCTCTGGTTCCAGACGCATCTCTTTGATTCCACTGTTCTTCCTGCATTAACATATGCCTCAGAGACCTGGGCCCTATGCAAACAGGATGAGGATGCTATTTGGGTCTCCCAAAGAGGAATTGAAAGAGCTATGCTTGGAGTATCACGTTTCATCGAATGAGAGAAAGAATCTGGAGTTCTGACCTCTGTAGATGATCAAGAATCAGGGACGCTGATTCTGCCAAGGTGTCAAAAATCAGATGGGCTGGTCACGTAATGAGATTTAGAGATGACCGCTGGACTACAGCTGTTACCGACTGGATTCCACAAGATGTCAAAAGACCGCGTGGCTACCCATCTACCAGATGGTCAGACTTCTTCATCAAGATCATGAACAATCGGTTTGAGGCTCTTCATATTCCTAGAGCGAACAGATGCCATTAGTCTACACTAGCAAGCAACAGGGACAAATGGAGACGTTCCTGGCACCCACTCGAGCCAATTACCGGGAAGTCAAGTGATCAAGTGATCATAATGAGCAACTTTGTAATTCAAGGTACTTTCAATAAAAATTAATTTAGAATAAAAATAAAGAAACACGGTGAGAAAGAGACCATGACCAGATATGTTTAAGAAATACTGTTTTAAACTATTTAATCATAGCAAAACTGTAGTAAATGCAAACATAACAAGTATACAGGAAATATTAATAACATAAAAATTGTATTCTTAAATATAACTATGTTGTGTAAGAATACATAAGGAGGCATCCTTATCTTTGTCATAATGTTAGAACTATTTTCAGCTTTCATTTTTGGTAAATTTAGCTGTCATATGGTTTCTATTATATTGAATATTCACTCTATACTGTTTCTACTAAATTATTGTGTCAGGGGCTGGAGTGTTAGCTTAGTAGTAGGGCACTTACCTTGCACGCAGCCAACCTGATTTCTATTCCCAGTATTCCATATGGTCCCCCTTAGCACTGCCAGGAGTAATCCTGAGTGCAGAGCCAGGAGTAACCCCCGTGCATCACCGGGTGTGACCCAAAAAGAAAAAAAAGCAATAAAATATTGTGTCAGTAAATCATGGAATTTTGTCAAATCGTTTATCTATGAGATATTTATTGATATATTTATGATTATTATTATTTATCCTGATTGTGTAGTATATCATGTTAATTGATTTTATCCATTGCAACATTCTTTTATGACCTGGTAAAGTACCCTTTTCATCTGCTGCTACAATTTTGCTAATATTTTGTCAGAGATTATTGTAATTAATGTTCACTGGAGATTAGAGATTTTCCTACCACCCTCCCTTTTT
The DNA here is from genome assembly GCF_029834395.1 of Sorex fumeus. Classification (NCBI taxonomy): domain Eukaryota; kingdom Metazoa; phylum Chordata; class Mammalia; order Eulipotyphla; family Soricidae; genus Sorex; species Sorex fumeus. The sequence goes on from NW_026606059.1 coordinate 67,038,537, forward strand.
TCCTTTACCTGCAGGGACTTTGTCTTATTAATTATGGATTACTATAGTAAATTTTCAAATATTGCTTCCTCTTCAATGTTTGGGGAAGAATATTTAGAGGAATTGATCTTAACTCATTTTTTTAAGAAGTAAAAAGACTGCTATCTGTTCCAGGAATTTTGGTTGTTGTTCTTATTTGTATTTTTATTTATTATGAAATAAATGTGACTATTCTCAACTGTGTATACTATTGGGGCATTGCTGTGTATTAATTGAATCCTGGATATCCCATAAACACTTCTTGGTTTGTTTATCTTTAATAAGTTCTATTTTCATGTAGGAATGATTGCTACAAATGATTCCCTTGCCTTGCTTGTATCTAGCCTTAATCTAGTTTTAAAATGACATAGAAATACACAATGGTCACTCACCAAGTTTATATAAAAAGGCTTTGGTTTTCTTTCTATTTTCATTTCCAGATACAGGTGCAATGTGTGGCATAAAATGTAACACAATAAATATTACAGATGTGTCATAGAAATACTACAGAGGGTAGGTGATTGCCTTACAACTGGTCAAGCTGGGTTTGATCCCCTGCATCATCAGTAGTGCTCCAAATCTCATTAATCACTCCTGAGTGATTTCCGAGCAGAGTCAGGAGTAAGGCGCTGAGCACAGTTGGGTGTGGTCCCCAGTCAACAAATAAATACTTCAGTGGAGTCACTTGTTCTAGATCTAATATGATCTTAATTACCCAGTGTCAGCTCTGAGATATTTAGTCAGAGAATCATATGTGTTGCTTCTATCTGTTGAAGTATTCGAAAACTATTTGGGGTGTTAGAGATATAGAGAAGCAGAGCTTTCCTTTCAAGAAGCCCTTATTCAATAACCAGCATCCAAAGTGCTCCAGGCACTTTCAGGATCGATCCCTAGTCACAGAACCAGGAGAGAACCCTAAGAACTAACAGTATGGCCCCAAATATAAAACAAAGAAGGCTACTTGGTAGTTTCAAAGTAAAGAAATCAATAAAAATATCATTATTAAACATTAGAAATGTATAAAATGAATGATAACTTATTGAAATATACCTATATTCTACCTTTAATGCCAAAGTTATAGTTTTAGTTTTCTTACTTATAAGTTATAATAAAATTATTGGATTATTAATACATTTAAGTGAGAGGGTAAAGTAATATGAAAATCAAAATGACACTATTATGTTAGAGAGAAAATCAAACTTAAATTTGTCATGATTCATGAGATCAATTAAGGTGATAGTTTTAAACAAGGGAACTAAACCAAAAAATTTAAAAAGAAAGAGAAGTGTGTTGACTAATATTGGAAATGTGAAATTTATTGATCTTATACTATCCTACTGCCCAGCAGGTTGTTTTGTATGAATCTTCAAACAGCATCATAAAGCACCAAAACTGAATCTTTTAAATTTTTCAAACTAAGCAAAGAGGTTACACTTCAAATCAAATAGTGTATTTTCCAGAACAAAAACAAAATAATGTTTGCCCATATAAAATTGATTAATTTTGTTGCTAAAGGCAAGAGCATGCCCTGGAACAGAAACATCATTTAGAGTTGTCCTACTTGTAGCAAAAACATGCCCAAATCAAACTATTTTTGAAAAGTTATTAAAATTAGTATAACACTAATGAAAATATTATTCTCATCGAGGAATCAGAATAAGCTATTGGCAAAATTTCTCCATCAAATAAAAGTTAGACTTCATAGAATATTAATGCATCTAATGTGAAAAAAATAATTATTATATATGCATGCTAGAAGACTGTTCAATTTGCATTTGGAGAAAAACACTGATTTAGAGAGTATAAATTACTCTTTGTCATATGAGTAATTCATATAAGAAGACAATGTGCTCAGAGATTTTTCTTTTCCCCATATTCAGTGCTAGTCCTAAAAAATATTTTTAATATACTTAATGAGTGTTTTGTACACCATGATTTAGATTGTAAAATGTTACATTTGTCATATAAATATATGTATATTTATAAAATATATTTTATTCTTCTTTCTTATGTCCTTGTCTTCTAACAAAAATATTTTAATAATACTTAACCTTATAGTATTTAAGATACAGCATATGAAGAATTTCCTACATGCACTATAAGAACAAACCACTTCCCCCAGCATGTCTGGAAGAAATTACCCTGCTGATAATTTGATTTCAGACTGTTAATCTGAAATCGATTTTTACTGCAACAGTACACATAGAGGGTTACTGGCACATATTGATGGGTGTGGTGTGATAGCATACATTTTAAAAAGTGCAAATATGTTACTGGGGGATGGAAAGAAGGAATGGAGTAAAGAAAGAGAAATTGAAGCTTCACTGACTGATGTTAATCATATGACTGACTGGCCAAATGAAGGGCCAGGAGACACAATCACAGACATTCCCATAAAAATACAGTTTAGGAACCTCACTCAGAACTAACAGAAAAAAATTTTGTTGCTAAAGGCAGAAGCAAGAGCTGGAGTACAGCTCCTCATTAAAATATTCCTAAAATATGGATCACTAAGATTCTGCTACTCCCTTTGAACACTTTCACTTGCCAATTATAGTGGCAAATGAAGGACATTGATTGGTCCAAGACCTGAGGGAATTTAATTAAGTCATTATTCCCAGTCACACAGTGGTTTCTAACCTATATACCATTTTGGATGAAGTTTTCCCATATTGTCTTAGGGTATTGGATCTTAAAGATGCTTTTTTTTCTTTTGAATTCCACCAGATGCCTTTTGGATTGCACATTACTTAAAAACAAAATTGCCCAGCAATTGACAGGGGCATTCCTACCCCAGAGATTCCACCTTTCTGTGGAGGCCCTGCTTTGTGAAACAGGACATTTGATATTCGCTTAGGGAAAGACACTCCAATATGTGCACTTATTTGTTCCCTACTCAGGAACTGACACCTCAGCATTTGGACCAAGTTTTAACCCCATTTGCCAGTGACGAATATAAAGCATCCGGAAATGATGTCAAATATTGACAACTCACAATATTTGGGACTCTTCATGACCCCAGGGTAACATAATCTCTTGCAGAATGGTTAAGATTATAGGGAAACTGCCACATCCCACCACCAAAGGGCAAATAATTGGCTTTTGGGAACTTAAAGGATATACAAAGGAAATAAATATAAAGGTTAGATATTTACATGGAGTCCTCAGGGAAGGGTAGGAAATAGGTCCTCTATTGAGGACTAGGACAAATAAGGTCTCACTCCAGTTCAAACAAAAATCTCTTGAGGTTAAAGTGATGGTGTAGTAGGTAGGGAGTGTGCTATGTGTAGAATCAACTTGGGTTTGATCCCCAGCACCACAAATGGTCCCCCTTTGACCACCAAGAACGATCCCTAAACACAGAGCTAAGAATAAGCCCTGAGCACCTCTGGAAGTGGCCTAAAGGCACAAAAAAAGAAAGGAAGGAAGGAAGGAAGGGAGGGTAGGAGGAAGGAAGGAAGGAAGGAAGGAAGGAAGGAAGGAAGGAGGGAAGGAGGGAGGGAGGGAGGGAGGGAGGGAGGGAGGGAAGGAAGGAAGGAAGGAAGGAAGGAAGGAAGGAAGGAAGGAAGGAAGGGAGGGAGGAAGAAAGGAAGGAAGGAAGGAAGGAAGGAAGGGAGGAAGAAAGGAAGGAAGGAAGGACAGAAGGAAGGTAGGAAGGAAGGAAGGAAGGAAGGAAGGAAGGAAGGAAGGAAGGAAGGAAGGAAGGAGGGTGAGAGGGAGAGAGACAGGAGGAAGGGAATGAGGGAGAGAGGGAGGAAGGAAGGGCAGGGGGAGGGAGGGAGGAAGGGAGGGTAGAGGGAGGGAGGGAGGAAGGGAGGAAGGGAGGAAGGAAGACAAAGAAAGAAGGAAAAGAAAGAAAATGTTGTAAGGCTGAGCCCTAAATATTTCTGGAATGAACAAGCCATTCCAAGTATTCACTATCAGGAACAGGAAAGAGTAGGGGCTGTGGGGTAGGGGTAACACATCCAACCTTGGCGCCCTGATCAAAGACCAGAAACATACGTTTCTCACAATTTTGATGCAGTTGCACAAGGTGGTCAGATATGAGGGTAGCAGCCAGCACATCTCTTTTAAAACAAAACGACAAGCCTTTAAGCTATGGGACAGCTCCTGGAAGTCTCACATCACCTCCACTAACTGGGCCCCTGGAATGATAGTGGCCTCGTTGGCTGATAACAGGCTAATACTAAAAAACCCTATCTGAATCAGAGGGTCAAACATTGTTACCGAGAAGACACTGTGTTGTGTGTCTTGGTGCTTATTTCCCAGGAGAGAGTGATTCATTCAGACAAGGCAGGAAAGTGACAGATTTGATTAAGGAAAAGGAAAGAGAAAATTCAGATGCTCCAGGAGATGTTTGGAGCAGTTTGGATCCCAAAGTGAGTGTTGTATTGCACATGTTGTGTGAACGCTTATTTGACTATTTTTTTTTCTTCCTAATATCTGGCATTCCCTAATTTTTCTATTGCTGTATTGCTTCCCAGATGGGAAAATCCCCCTTCCAGTTGGTCTTACCCCACAGGTAGCACCGTCTGTCCTGAGGTGTCAGTATCTGTGAGGATCATGGCTTGATTGTGTGTTTTGCATCATGAACTTTGGGATCCCATACCCTATGATGCTTTGGCTCTCTGTGTTCCAAAAGTATGGGCACTCGATGCATGCATTTGGTGGTTATAAGCCGCCTCCCTAACCAGGCTGGCTGCTGCTAACAGATGCATGAATGAGGTTGCACAGGGCTGCCAAATTCGTTAGTGATCAGGCACCATTTATTCTAATCTCTGCCCCACCATTTATTCCATTCAACCTGCGCACCTATTCCAGTCTCACCTTGTCTCCCATTCTAGTTTTAAATGGCCCCACATTCCTGTCTCCCCAAACTTAATCTCACTGCCCTAGTCATCCACTCCATCCCCTGGAGTTGGGGGTACCCATTGGTGTGGTAGTACAATCAACACATGCCAAGTCCTTCCTCCCAGGGAAGCTTCTAGGACAAAACCTCATCCTTCTAGGAGACCCACACAAGGGTGGAATTTCATCTAAGGTGTATTACTTTCCCTTTTTCGTTTCTAATTTAAGATGCTTAGACAATCATCTTAAATTTACTTCTTAATATTTCTAGTCATTTTGTATGGACACAGTAAGAGATTTATTTACCAAGCATAACGGGTGGATCTTCCTGGGGACACCTCACTGTATATCCCAGATTACAGTCCTAGTGCCGGTTAGTCTTTCCTAGCTTCAGCAGTTATTATCCAGTTATTTATTCAGTTACTTCTCTTTGGGTCATCACAGAGTTTATCCATGACCAAGCTCTTATTATATGTTTTATGTTGCTTGGCCTGTCCCTTTTTGATGCCAGGGTAGCTTATGACTTGCTCTGGCTTCACCCAAGTCCCTTGTGGGATCCTCCTTTTGGGTTGTTAGGAAATAAAGGCAACTGAGGCTTACGTAAAATGACTATGACAGATGCCCCGTAGAAAATATTATTTGGAGTCAATTAATCCCCAAGTTGCAGAAATACAACACTATCCTCTTGCATCTATACAAAAAGGATATTGCTGTAAAGTAAACTATTGCAGGGCATAAAGGAAAGATAAAAAAATACTATTTCACTTCACTTAATCACACTTAACTTCCCGTTAGTCGTGGATTTGTTCGAGCGGGCGCCAGTAACGTCTCCATTTGTCCCTGTCGCGTGCTAGTGTAGCCCAATGGCATCTGTTCGCTCCGGGAACATGAAGGGCCTCAAACCGATCGTTCATGATCTTGACGAAGAAGTCTGACCATCTGGAAGGTGGGCGGCCACGCGGTCTTTTGACATCCTGTGGAATCCAGTCGGTAACAGCTCTAGTCCAGTGGTCGTCTTTAAATCTCATTACGTGACCAGCCCACCTGATTTTCGACACCTTGGCATATGAGACAGCATCCCTGATTCTTGATCGTCGACGGATGTCAGAACTCCGGATTCTCTCTCTCATTTGAGTGAAACGTGACATTCCAAGCATAGCTCTTTCTATTCTTCTTTGGGAGACCTGAATAGCGTTCTCATCTTGTTTGCGTAGGGCCCAGGTCTCTGAGGCATATGTTAATGCAGGAAGAACAGTGGAATCAAAGAGATGTGCCCAGAGCCGGAGGTTCTTCGTCCTCTTAGCTATTTCTTCGACGTTCTTTAAGGCGTTCCAAGCCGCTCTCTTCCTACTGAGCAGCTTGGGTGCCAGGTCATTTGTCATGTTGACCTCTTAACCTAGGTACACATAGCTGTTGCATTTGGAGATGGTCATTCCATTGAGAGTGAATGGGGCATCAGGAACAAGGCTGTTTCTCATAAACATTGTCTTCGTAAGATTCAGCTGTAGTCCTACAGCTGAAAACTCTTGAGCTAATTCGCCAGCGTGGTTTGGCGCATGCCTCAGGCAACCGCAAGCTAAAGTCCGAGCTCGCAAAGCAGTGCAGAGATGCGATCAAGGAAGACCTCAAAGAGAGAAGAGCAGAAGTACTGGTAGATGCGGCAGAAGCCGGGAAAAGTATTCGTAATGCCCGCCTGTCCTTCGCCAACTATAAGACCAAGATGACTGCCCTCCGACGTCCTGATGGATCCATCACATACTCCAGAATGGCAATGGAGAAGATTATCCATGACTTCTACTCAAATCTCTTCGATAGCCATGTCCACTTGCCGACATACCAAATTCCACAGGATGGATATGTCGTTCCCAACGTTCTCCCTTCCGAAATCCGACACGCCATTTCGTCGGTAAAGAAACAAACAGCACCCGGCCCAGACAAGGTCAGACCTGAACACCTGAAGAACCTGCCGTCAGTACTCATCAATACACTGGCTCGGCTCTTCACTCGCTACCTGTCTGAATGCAAGATTCCGTCCCAATGGAAAACCAGCAGGACCGTACTACTGTTCAAGAAGGGAGACATCCATGACATTGGCAACTATCACCCGATCTGCCTGTTGTCTGTCATCTACAAGTTGTTCACTCGAGTCATCCTAAATGAGTCATCCTAAATAGGATTGGCAGAACACTAGATGAAGGACAACCATGCGAGCAAGCCGGGTTCCGCAAAGAATTCAGCACCATCGACCATATCCACACGATAACCAAGCTCATTGAGGTTTCTCGGGAGTTCAAGATGCCGCTCTGTTTAACGTTCATTGATTTAAAGAAGGCCTTTGATTCTGTTGAGATGGAAGCGGTCATTGAAGCCCTAGCCAATCAGGGCATTCAAGCCCAATACATCAGGATCCTCCGTGAGCTGTATTGCAGATTCACTACCAGGATCTCAGCATTCTACAAAGAAGTGATCGTTGATGTCAAGAGAGGGGTGCGGCAGGGTGATACCATTTCACCAAAACTCTTCAGTGCCACCCTCGAGAACACCATGCGACGACTGGAATGGGAAGGAATGGGAGTGAAGATAGATGGTCGGCAACTACACCACCTCCGCTTTGCTGATGACATTGTTTTAATAACACCAAACATCAGCCAAGCGGCACAAATGCTGGCCGACTTTGACCGTGAGTGTGAAAAGGTAGGACTACTATTTCACTTGCATATAGAAAATTCAGAGTCCCCAGAAGAATCTGACTTTGTAAGTGACAGGGTCTAATTAGGGTAAATGAGAGATTAAGAGATAGGGGAAGCAGATCCATAGCAAAGGAGAAGTTAAAGATGAATGAGATTGCCTCATGAACAATGTGATAGGTTTGTAGTCAGTACACCTAAACTCCTTGCCTTGGAGGAGAAAAGACTGGACCAATGTTATCCAACAGGCTCTAATTGCACACTTTGCATACCTGTGTCTGCATTCTGGGCCCTGGGTGATCTCTGAGTGCATTAACCTTTGCTTCCTGCTCATTCCTGACTGCAGAAGCAGTATCTCTCAAAACCAGAAACAAGAACTGAACATAGCCCCTCATTGACATATTCCTAAAATAAGTAAAATGAGTACTTTGCAACTCCTCTTTCAGTCTTCCTATTTTCCACTTAGATGAAAAATAATATTTGATCCAAGTTCTAAGGACAGTTAAGAAACTGTTATTCCCAACTACCCAAATGGTTCCTAATCCATGTACCTTTCTTGGTGAAATAACCCCAAATGTAATAAAAATATTAGCATATCTGACTCACTATTGTTTTACAAAACAAAACCTAGTCAAGCCATTAGGTTCTGTGCACTACAAATATTTTAGCTAGTTTATACTTCACTATACTATCAGTTCCTCTTGTCCCTATTCATTTATCAGATTATTTGTTTGTTGTCTTGTATCACTTATCATTTGGAAAATTCATATTTGCAAATGGAGGTATTGATGTGCATGTTTTGAAATTATGGCACAATTAAGTGACTATTTTAAAAAGAAAACTAAAATGATCAAGAAGAAAGATGCAGATTTTATTGAAGCAATGGTTTCCACAATTAGCATACATTAGAATGAGAAGGCTTTTTGAAATCAGATTGCTTGTCATCAATTTCATAGTGTATGACTTAGCCTGACTGGTGACTGGCCCTGGCAAAAAAAATTGTCCTTGTATTAAGTTACCAGGTGCAGATGCTGCAAAAGGTCTGTAATCTGAATGCTAATTTTAAAGATCTCTGTGTTGTTGACATACTGGGTAGAATGCAAGATCTTCAAAGAGTTCTCTAAAGGAGCTCAGAGTTCTGGTTATGTAAGACAATAACCCGAATTTTATTTTATTTTGAACTTGTCCTTCTCTCGGGTCAATGAAAAATCTTTGTTTTGTTATTTTGATATAATTTATTATTTTTTTTAAAATCACTATCTCCATCTTTAAACTACATTATCTGCTAACTGCCCACCTATTACACCTCTGTAAAGGTCTCTCTGTTCCCAGTCGGCTCCACTTCACTGATCTTTGTGGAAAGACTTAGGGAACTCTGTTCAAATAAGACTCTGCATAAGCTTTTTAATGGCTTTGTCATAATGTTAAGATAGAAATGTTCACAAGTTAGCAGAGCTTTGAGACACTTTTCCAGCATCCCTCTAGCTTTTCTTCTAGTTTTGTTTTTCCCTTTGAGTCCTACATTGATAGGAAATTGTGTTCAAATAATCTTTACATAAACTTTTTAATAGCTTTATCATAAAGTTAAGATGAAAATGTAGCTAGCATAGCTTATAAAACACTATTTAAGTGGTTGCTTTAACTTATTTTTCCCTTTGGCTTTATTTTCTCCTTTTAGCTCACCCTTTTAATTATCTTGGGATGTGAGATAGTTCAATGGGTAGGCAATTGCCTTGCATGCAGCTAATCTGGGTTCAATCCCCTGTACCCCATATAATCCTCCCAGTCTACCAGGAGTTATTTCTGAGCTCAGAGTCAGAAGTAAGAACTATTCTAAGCATTATTCTGTATGGTCCCCAAACAAAATAGATAGGAAGGAAGAAAGGAAGGAAGGAAGGAAGGAAGGGAGGGAGGGAGGGAGGGAGGAAGGGACACACAATGCTATATCCGTAATCCCTTCTCTAAATAACTAATTCTATATTTAACCTCAGATCTAAACCTTAGAGAAGCCCTTTTACTGATTGGAGTATCTTTTTCTGCTACTCAGATAAACTATATATGTCTTTACCCTACAATATGGCACTATGAAATGCTATGGTATTTTTGAGTTTTCATGTTTTTTTATCCTACCAGAGAAAATTAAAAAAAAAATTATAGGATAATTGAATCTCTAGTTTTTATCATTTATCACAAATGCTCATACAATGTATTACATAGACTAATTCTCTTCAAGTTATAAATTAAAGTAGTGGTTTCATAAATTGATCAAATTACTTATTTATAAAAGATATTAAAAGCATCTGCTTCGTACTCATTAAACTATTCAGGAGCAACATATTTTATGAATATTCATACAATTTGAAATTCATGAATGCTCTTCATGACTGCATGACTTAAAATAATATTTAATAAAATGATTTTGCAACAGGTGAATGAATGAGACCAGTTGTAGTTACTGGTTTTGGCATATCGAATACACAGCGGATAGCTTGCCAGGCTCTTCCGTGCGGGCGGAATACTCTCGGTAGCTTGCCAGTCTTTCCGAGAGGGATAGAGGCTTTTGGGGTGACCTCTAATCACCCTTGTAGGTGTTACCATATTTGAACCCTATCAAATATGGCACGACCATTCCAGAAGACGGGTATTTAGTGTCTTATGATGTGTCGCGCGACCGCTTGCGGCCGCGCGGGTCCGGAAAGCGTCCTGGAGTGTGGCAACGGCTGGGTAGTGGAAGTAGTGTCGAGAGTGGAAGTCTGCCAGTGGGGTATTTATCTGGGTAGGGTGGGTCTCCTGTGCACAATTCGATCCCTGGGTGGTTGATGGAAGCAGACAGGGCAGGGTAGGGTGGGGCTCCTGATTAGAATCCCTTTGTCACCTGTGGTGGTGGGAGCAAGCAGAGAAGCTCTGTCCCTGGGTCCGCCGAGCCTGGAGTCCAAGGTCTCAGAGAGTTCCGCTTATCTTGTTCTGTGGGTCTTTAGTTGTGTGTGGGTCTCGGCCGGAGCTGCCGCGCGGGTCCGGAAAGCGTCCTGGAGTGTGGCAACGGCTGGGTAGTGGAAGTAGTATCTCACCATTCTACAAAGAAGTGATCGTTGATGTCAAGAGAGGGGTGCGGCAGGGTGATACCATTTCACTGAAACTCTTCAGTGCCACCCTCGAGAACATCATGCGACGTCTGGAATGGGAAGGAATGGAAGTGAAGATAGATGGTCGGCAATTACACCACCTCCGCTTTGCTGATGACATTGTTTTTTTTTTTTATTTATTTATTGAATCATTGTGGGAAAGGTTACAGAGCTTTCAGGTTTATGTCTCAGTCATGCAAATATCAAACACATTTCCCTTTACCAATACTTATTTTTTCCCATGAAGAACCCCAATAAAACCCCACCCCCCACCCCTCCCCGTCCCTGTGAGGCAGATGAATTCTAGTTAACACTCTATCTGCTTTGATTAGATTGTTTCAATAAAAGATTCACCACTATTATTTAGAGTTTACCCCCCCCCCAAATCAGACATGCTGAAAAAGCATTGTGAAGTGATTTGCTTTCTACAGCTGGGTTCAAGAATTAAATGTTGGTTTTGGATTTCTGCTATTTTACCTATTGACCCTGGAAGTATTTCTACTGAAAGTCAGATAGTTAAGAAATTGGTTTCTGTGTTCTGGAGTCGTGGCCGTGCTGGAGAGCCGCTCGTGGGGGGCAACTGGTGGCCTCGGTAGGGCGTGAAGGGCAGAGCGAAACGCCCCCCTTCCCATGAGGTTTTAGTCGCCCCCACACTCCCGGCTCATACCTGCTGTCCACAAGGCTCCCATGTGGCCGCCATCTTTCTTTCCAGAGAGGAGAGGGCGAAGATGACATTGTTTTAATAACACCAAACATCAGCCAAGAGGCACAAATGCTGGCCGACTTTGACCGTGAGTGTGGAAAGGTAGGACTACAGCTGAATCTTACGAAGACAATGTTTATGAGAAACAGCCTTGTTCCTGATGCCCCATTCGCTCTCAATGGAACGACCATCTCCGAATGCAACAGCTATGTCTACCTAGGTCGAGAGGTCAACATGACAAATGACCTGGCACCCGAGCTGCGCAGGAGGAAGAGAGCGGCTTGGAACGCCTTAAAGAACGTCGAAGAAATAGCTAAGAGGACGAAGAACCTCCGGCTCTGGGCACATCTCTTTGATTCCACTGTTCTTCCTGCATTAACATATGCCTCAGAGACCTGGGCCCTACGCAAACAAGATGAGAACGCTATTCAGGTCTCCCAAAGAAGAATAGAAAGAGCTATGCTTGGAATATCACGTTTCACTCAAATGAGAGAACGAATCCGGAGTTCTGACATCCGTCGACGATCAAGGATCAGGGACGCTGTCTCATTTGCCAAGGTGTCGAAAATCAGATGGGCTGGTCACGTAATGAGATTTAAAGACGACCGTTGGACTAGAGCTGTTACTGATTGGATTCCACGGGATGTCAAAAGACCGCGTGGCCGCCCACCTACCAGATGGTCAGACTTCTTCGTCAAGATCATGAACGATCGGTTTGAGGCCCTTCATGTTCCTGGAGCGAACAGATGCCATTGGGCTACACTAGCACGCGACAGGGACAAATGGAGACGTTACTGGCGCCTGCTTGAGCAAATCGATGACTAACGGGAAGTTAAGTGATTTTTAAGTGATTTTGCAACAAAAGTGGAGTAAATAACTCACAATTATTTTTTAAATAAAACTTCCATAAAAAGAAAATTTATGCATAGAAATCATATAAAATATATTTTTAGAATGATTTACAAAAAAATTTATCCTTAATTTGATGAATAGAAAACAAATTTAACAAACTATATGAATTATTTTCCTTTCTCTTCTGCTTTTTGCAGTACAAGGAATAAAACAAGGGACTTATAGTGAAAAACCATTGAGTTATTGCAAGCATAACAATCTAACCTGTATAGTATCTTTAATCAGATTATATCATTCAGTAATGAATAATTATATCTGAAATACTGAAATACATAAACTCAACCTTTAAGGTTGCAACAACATCATGCTACCATGTCTTAAAATAATTATGTGCGTAAGTATGGTCATATATATGCGTATACATAGTTTTAAAACATCTATAATGACATAAAAGCTCATAAAGCTGTATGTGGTTTTGCCAATGGCATGTGATTTACAGATAAAAATTGTGATTAACTTGACCAGAACGAACTCTGATGAATATTTCATAACATAATGATATATTGCATAATCACGTTATCACTTGATAAATTGGCTTCCCGATACTCATCGATTTGCTCAAGTGGGCTCCAGTAACATCTCCATTCATCCCTGTCATGCGCTAGTGTAGCCCAATGGCGTCTGTTTATTCTAGGAACATGAAGAGCCTCAAATTAATTGTTCAGGGTCTTGACAAAGAAGTCTGACCATCTTGTAGGTGGGCGGCCACGTAGTCTTTTGATGTCCCGTGGAATCCAGTCGGTAATGGTTCTAGTCCAGTGGTCATCTCCAAATCTCATTATGTGTCCAGACCATCTGATTTTCGACACCTTGGCAAAGGAGACAGTGTCCCTAATTCCTGACCATCGACAGAGGTCGGAACTCTGGATTCTTTCTCACATTTGAATGAAGTATGATACTCCAAGCATAGCTCTTTTGATTCCTCCTTGGGAGACCTGAATAGTGTTCTGGTTTTCATAGGGCCCAGGTCTCTGAGGCATGTGTTAATGCCGGAAGAACAGTGGAATCGAAGAGATATGCCCAGAGCCAGAGGTTCTTCATCCTCTTAGCTATTTCTTTGACACTCCTGAAAGAGTTCCAAGCCACTCTCTTCCTTCTGCAAAACTTAGGTGCCAGATCATTTGTCATGTTGACTTCTCGACCTAGGTACACATAACTGTTGCATTCGGAGATGGTTGTTCTGTTGAGCGAATGGAAGTCAGGAATGAGACTGTTTCTTATGAACATTGTCTTCATGAGATTCAGCTGTAGTCCGACCTTTCCTTAGTCGGCCAGCATTTGTGCCTCTTGGCTAATGTTTGGTGTTATTAGAATGATGTCATCAGCAAAGCAGAGGTGGTATAGTTGCCGACTATCTATCTTCACTCTCATTCCTTCCCATTTCAGGCATCGCATGACATTCTCGAGGGTGGCACTGAAGAGTTTCGGTGAAATGGTATAACCCTGTCGAACACCAGTCTTGACATCAGTGATCACTTCCTTGTAGAATGGTGAGAATCCTGGTAGTGAATCAGTAATACACCTCAAGGAGGATCCTGATGTATTGAGTTTGAACGCCCTGATTGGCTAGGGCTTCCATGACCACTTCAGTCTCAACAGAATCAAAGGCCTTCTTTAAATCAGTGAACTTTAGACAAAGCGGCATCTTGAACTCCCGAGAAACCTGAATGAGCTTGGTTATCATGTGGGTATGGTCGATCATGCTGAATCATTTTCAGAACTCAGCTTGCTCGCCTGGTTGTCCATCATCTAGTGTTCTGCCAATCCTATTCAGGATTACTCGAGTGAACAGCTTGTAGATGACAGACAATAGGCAGATCAGGCAATAGTTGCCAATGTTGTGGATGTCTCCCTTGTACAGTTGTACAGTAGTACAGTTCTGCTGGTTTTCCATTGGGTCAGAACCTTGCATTCAGACTGGTAGCATTTGAAGAGCCGAGGCAGTGTATATGTGTAATTATATGTGTATATGTGTAAGTATGCATATATTATAAATTACACCTATGTTTTATTATTTGCATTTAATTTAAAACACAGAATATTAACACCTTCTACTTATTCTCAAGAATCTGGCACAATTTGACTACTTGAGTTACTAGGAATTAGGCAAAAATACATAAGTTGAAATTTCTTTATCAATCTAGGCAAATAAATAGTCCAGGTAAGTTTGTTAATATAAGGAGTCAACACGATCACGATCACAATCATGCGGTTGCTCATTGATCGCCTCGAGCAGGCACCAGTAATGTCTCCTTTGCCCTAGCCCTGAGATTTTAAAAGGAGCCATATTCAAGGTTCTTTCAGGGTTAGGAGAATGAGATCCATCATTGTTACTGGTATTTGGCATATTGGGTATGCCACGGGGAGTTTGCCAGACTCTGCCGTGTAGGCAGTTTACATTCGGTAGCCTGCCAGGTTGTCCAAAGTAAGAATGAGATAATAAGATATTGTGCAGGAGCTGGGTTTTATAGTCTCTGGGTCTTTGCCATTGATGGGATTACACAGTGCCAGGGGGAAGTAGGTGGGTGTGACTCCTGCCTACTGGAAGTTGGAGGATCTGGGTGGAGCATGCTCAGCCCCGACCCGAGCAGACTTGGAGATCTCAGCCCCGGGACCCACATGCCTTTGTTCCTCTGCTGGTACCTTCATACATGTGGAGAGTGTTCTCAGCATGGTTGTGGCTGGTTCTGGAGGTCTTTGGCTGCCAGGGCTCTTCTGGTGGCAGGGAGGGAAACTCAACCCGCCCCGCTCCAAGGAGCCCCGGTGAGGACAGCCAGGCACAGGGGCAGGAGGTTCTGCACTGTTCTCCTCCGGGAGCTGGGTTTTATAGTCTCTGAGTCTTAGTCCAGGTAAGTTTGGTAGTATAAGGAGTCAACACACATTTTTGAAAGTTATCTGTATTCTGAAGTTTTATTGATATATATTTCCATGTTTCTGAAGTGATATATAGTTATATAATTCAATTTTGGCAAATGAATCCATAGGTTTATGTAAGTATGAAAGGAAGATTGTTGGGGTAATAGCAGACATTTCACATAGCTTCCAAAATTTTATCTAAGATCTCAGCTTAATTTTTTACCATCATATAAACATCCACCCACATATGTGTATACACATATGTATTCATAGTGATCCTTATTATCCTCAGCATAATGAGTTATATTTTAAATGAAAAATATAAAAATCTATAACTGTAATTATGCTCTACCATCATATTTCTCATGTACTCAATTCCTCCCTGCCATTAGCACTTCTATAATTAATTGTCTGTGACATTTATTCCTTTCTATTCTCTTTGCTGTTACCTATTTTATGTCCTTATCACCTGATCCCTCAATTACTAAAATGACTTATTCAGATTTTTTGACCCCAATCTTTTTTCCCCCAAACCATCCTGCATATCCTTGGCAGTCTAATTTTCTTAAAACTCTATTTGCCCTTCTTTTGGCCAAAAAATAAATATTTTGATATAAAATAACATTTTCATTATCTTACTTTCCAAAAACCTCTCGTGGGATTTATTCATTAAGTGGGTTATTTTTAAATCCTTCTGGCTAATATTACTATATTCAATGAGTTAGTCTCAACCTTCTGACCTTAGTCAAATAGAACGTTTTCTGCAAATACATTTGTATTCATGCAGAATTGTAAAATAGGACATATTTGCTAGGCTTTCTTCAATGATATTATATAGGAGAAACAAGCCCCACATGATTGGATATAGTAGGTCTAACCTGGGAACTTGTTCCATCACATGTAATACATGATTTTACTCAGTTATCCAACCATGTATAATTTAATTTCTTCATTTGTAAAATGGAGAATCCATCCCATCTCATGAAAATTCAGCATGAATAGATTTTTATAAATTAAAGTTTTGTTTCATCCCCATCCCATTGTTAATTTCCATATGCTAAACACATCTGAATAAAAAACAGCCAACACAATTCTAGAGGCACTGCCTGCAGTATTTAATGGTAGGTCTCACTGTGTGGACCTCGATGGTTCAATAAGCAGGGCAAGTAATGTGGGTCAGTGGTGTTGGGACCTTATCAGGTGGTACTGGGGCATAGGATGTTATGTGACACTAGGAATGGAACAGGGTTATAGTTTACACCACCCTTTGAACTCTGATCTAGTCCTATAAAATGTCTAAATATATCAATTCTAGAAGCACATCCAGTGTAATGATTTAAGTACAAGTAGTTAATTTTCAACATAATCTCAGGAAATAGTGTTGGGGACTGGGGAAGAAAGAGTAAAAGGAAAACAAAGAGGAACACAATTTTAAACAACTCATTGCTGTAATGATGACTTTATTCTATTGGCAAACTGGGGAATAATGCAGAGTACATTTGACTGGAGTGATAGCACAGTAGGTAGGGCATTTGCCGTGCATGCGGCCTACCTGGCCAACCCATGTCCATTCCTCTGCCCCTTTCAGGGAGCCAGGCAAGCTACTGAGAGTGTCTCTCCCATCCGGCAAAACCCAGCAAGATACCTGTGAGGTATTTGATATGCCAAACACAGTAACAAGTGTCACAATGGAGATGTTACTGGGCCCGCTCGAGCAAATCGATGAACAACGGGAGGACAGTGAAAGTGACAGTGACATTTTTCAGTAGTATGAGAGAGATACTTAGGTTTTTAATATACCAATGTTTTTAGTTACACTTTGTTCTCATTGCACACAGGTTTAATAGGCTCTGCAGACACAAAATGTGCATAGCTAAGCAGGTATAGTGATTGTTGTTTCATCAACACATGATCAAATGCTAGTATACATTACTCAGTGACACCCATGCATTAATCTTCCCAGTCTCTGAATGATTTAGGTTAGATGGTAAAAGAGATTTTGCCAGTGCAATTATGGTTATGCAAATTAAAATATAGATTATTCTGGATCATCGAGTGGGGCCTGATAATCAATTGAGCATCTTTTAAAGCAGAGAACTTTCACAAACTGAAGCCAGAATCAAGAGGTCAGAGACAGTATAGTGTGAGAATAGCTCTGTTTACCACTGAGATTTTGAAAATGAATATGGGTATACTCCAAAGAACGTAGAAGATTGAAAGAAACCAGTGAGGCCCATAAACAATAAGAACAAGGAACAGGAACCTCAGTCTTATGACAATAACTGGATTTTGAGACAACTAGAAAGGATGAAGAAGGGCATTCTTCCCAGAGTTTCCATATTAAGCCCTGGCTGGCAAGATATCTTATTTTGGCATCAGGAAACAGGAAGCAGAGGATATAGAAAATAACATTATAAGTTGTTGTACTGATAGACTATTTTAGTTAATAATTATTTTTAAATAACACTAATTATAAAACAAATGCATAAGACTGTAAATCATATTTCTAAATTTTATGTTTAAGAAATTATTTGACTGAAGAATGAAAGACTTAAAGCTCAATCTCTATAACACGAACTTTTATGATATAATCCATAATGATAATTTATTTTTCTAATTTGTAATTAAGAATAGAATGGTTCTTACAGTTTAATGAAGGCTGAAACTCATTTTTATCTAATTATCCTTAAGTGCAATAAAAATAGAATTTATAAATAACTATTTAAGTGATATTACTGCAAATTTCTTAACGTATATATAAATTAAAATGTGAGAAGGAAGTGAAAATTATGTTTTAAACAAAGTATTACTGCTAAAGTAATTCATTTAAAGGGGTATGGCATATTGGTATATATTTTATACATAGCCAAAAGTTTGATAAGTTGTGTTGAAATTATGGCTAAGCAGATGACTTGGAAGTTCAGAAATATATTTACCAAATAGATTTCAATTTGTTTAATTCCCATATTGAAGAGACATTTATGATAAATACGTGGAGTTTTTATGTTGGTATAATTATTAGTAAAGTTAATACTGAGAAAGATCTCTGATTTGTGGTAGTTTAATTTAAGAAGTCAACGAGTTCAGGATCATTTACAAAATATGCTCAATGCAGTCGTGCAAATATACTTATATCTTATACTCCTTTTCTTCTTTTATTTAGGGTGATGGAGATGCGAGGAATTGAACAAAGAGCCTCATGAGTGCAAGCTCTGACCTCTATCACTGATTCACATCCTTGGTCCTTGTAATTTGTATTTTTTCATGTTCTACTGACACTGTTAGTGACAGTATTGTTTTTTAGAGCAGGTGTTTTAGAAAGATATTGAACATTGAATATCTTGTTCAACAATATCATTGGATAAGAGATATTTTAATTGCTCAGATGAAAGGAAGTAAGAACTTAAGCTAAGTTTAGAAAAAAGATTTTGTCAAAGAAATCTTAGGATCCAGGATTTTTGACAACTGGGTGTGTCTTCTGAGCTAGATGCAAAAATGAACAAAAAGATTAGTGATTTTTACTTTAATGTTAGAATACTAATGTCATTCACAGAGAGAAAAGACAATCATAAAGGCGTGAATCTCAGAACTGGAATTATTTATTTATTTAGGCTTTTGGAGTCACACTCAGCAATGCTCGGAGGTTACTCCTGGCTCTGTACTCAGGAATTGCTCCTGGAAGTGTATCGAGGACTATATGTGATCTTGGGGATTTGAGCTTGGGTCTGCTACATGCAAGGCAAACACCCTACCCGCTGTACTACTGCTCCAGCACCAGAGGTGAAATCATTTATCTCATATTTTGGTTACTTTATATTAATATACGTAGGGAATACTTATTTGTGATAAACCTATAGTTTTACTTACTGAAGAACAAATGTGAAAGATTTCTTCGTCTCTTCTTAACATTTGTATTTATACTTAATTATGGCTTTGTCCAGAACAGATTTTATTTCTTCCTTCAACCAAAACATTTTAACCACAGTATTAGAGTTTAACTGGGTAAAGTTTTACAATTTGCTAAATGATCTTTTCAATTCAATTCAATACCAGTTCTACTAGTTGATAGGATTGTCAGATTGTTTAATATAACTAAGCATTGCATGTGTCAATATTATTATTTATCATAATAAAACTTGCCATTCTTATCACATAATTCAGCACATACTTATTTTATATGCATCTCCACTCATTCCTACATTATCCTAGCACTTAACAAAGATATGTTAAGCACTGACTATTTACTCTTATTGTAGCTTATTTTTATTCTTAATAATTGTTAGTAGTAGATATGTAGCATTACACTGGGAAACAATTCCTATGTTTGGAAATTATATTGCCACATAGAATTCAGAGTGAGTTGAACATTCCTGGAGTTTAAGACATCATTTTTGATATTAGCATATACCCAGCTGACCCTTTGAAAAATTGGCATGAGATTTAGGAAGCTAGAGTCATTTAATTTTAAGTTGATGAAACAGCTATATCTTTTCAAGTAAAAAATAATCAAATTTTAAATTGCTCAAGAACAAGTCTCTCAAGTGTAGTCATGTATGTAAATGCTATTTTTCATTGATATTAAATGAAATAAGAAATTGTGATGAGAATAATATGGTTTTGAATTTCTTAGAAGTTTATTGTTTAGAGACTATAGTTTGAGAAAATTCACTTAGTTCCTTCACTTTGTTCCCAATAACTGCATTGAAGTTTATTTGTTCAATCCAATCCCAGTACTAAAAGGCAACTTCTGTTGTTTGCTTTCCTCTAATGTACAGGTGATGCTTTTTTGTTTATATGTGTTATATATATATTTATATATATATATAAATATATATTTATAGGACATTGCAGACCATATACCATAGTATTCCCACGGTTTTAATTGATTGTAATTTGGGACCATTTAGTGTTATTACTGTTATTTGCATTTCTTGGTTATGTGATTAGTGACTGAATGCATTATTTTAGTTAATTTTAGTTTCCCTTCTGGGAGAGAAATCTCTGAAACAGCCTTAAATAGGCCATAATAAACCCCATGATCATAATAGGTTTGGAAGGATCCTCTTAATCTGCCTCTTCTCCTAACTAACCAGACAGTCAAATTGCACTAATTGTTATTTCTTACGTTGTTTTCAACTATGTTTGGTTGCAGAAATTGCTTTATAGAATTATCTAATAAAATTCAGGTTCTTTTTAAAGACAATCCCTAAATTCAATGTCTGCCCTTTTTTATGATTAAGAAAGGTTCTTTTTTCTGTCTCAGATCCAGCCACCCCATTTCTCATGAGCAAACTAACCATTCTATGATTTCACTAATGCCTCAAATTCTATCTTGGATACTTTTCACTGTACTTCAGAGGACCCTCAGGTTGAACTTTCTACAATTGCAAATAAATCATTTATCCTGTTCCTTAGGGGAGGTAGTGAAACTACATTTCCTTGGGCAGGGTGGTTTAATCTCTGAGTAATTTGCTCTGGTGTGGATGTTAGTAGGACAATGGTTTACATTCAGGTGAATGAAAAAACTGCTTTGGGAGCTAAGAGCTTATTGGCGGTAGTGACACAATCTCAGATCTTTCTAACTCACCCATCCTAACTTGAAATCCCTACATTACCAACCATGATAAAGTGACATGAGCACACACATCTTAAAGACCCTGCATGGAAGACAGAACCTCTATCCATTAGTAGACTGGAATGGTGGTGACAACATGGAGGACTACACAGAATAACAGAGCTGTCAACTCTCTGCTATATTAAGTTATATCACCCATAAGGTCAACAATTGTGAGCTGAGGGTAAGATGATGAAACTTACGTCTTTCGAAACTAGCCTGGATACAGAAGACCTCTTTGGTTGCTGCTTGCTTGTTTTTGTTTTGTTTGTATACAGATCTGAGCACAGATCTGACTGTGCTCAGGGTGCACTCCTGGTCCTGCACTCAGGAATTATTTCTGGAAGGACACAGGGAACATATGTAGTGCCAGAGATTTAACCCTGAGTCAGCTGTGTGCCAGGCAAGTCCTACCCACTGTCTGATTGCTCTGGCCTCAGATCTATGTTCTTGACTCTTCTGTGGTATAGAGAATATGGGTATACATTTTCAGTATTGTTAGATACTTATAGTCCTCCCTACAGTTTCATATTTTGTTTTCAAAAATGTTTATGGGACCCAAAGTATAGTACAGTAGGTAGGCACTTGATTTGCACATCACTGACCTAGGGTTTGATGGCCACACCTCATGTGGTCCACTTAGCACTTCTAAGAGTGATACTTGAGAATAGGGCTGAAGAGTAAGCTCTGAACATAACTGGGTGTAGGTCCCAACACAAAACATATAAAATAATAAATGTTTATCTTTAAGGATATATATTCTGAGGGCCATTTCCAGAGACTATAAATGTTGCTTTTCTTCTGTATGGTTTTGCTATTTAAAGAATTCTACCAGTATCACTTAGAAATAAATAGGCCTGGGCCTCATATTTTTATGTTGGCTTCACTTAATTCCTTCATTCTTGCCCCCACTTTATTATGCATTCTAAATCTATTTTACTAAAGAATCCACGTCATCAGGGTAGTCAAGTTCTTTTCCAGTCATGAAATACCACAATTACCCATTTGGGTATTGTTTCATAGTGTAACATTCTCTATAGATCCGGAAAATGGAACGAGGTGAACTAAAGAATTTCACTACCCAGAAGTCATCAAAATTTCCAACACTTGAGAAATTAAAGAATAAAATTTATGATAACAATCTATATTTATGAAAATTTACATGATTTAAAAATATAGAAATTTGGGAGCCTGAACAATAGTACAATGAAGAGGGCATTTGCATTGCATGTGGCGAATCAGAGTTCAATCCTTGGAATCCCATATGGTCCCCCCACCAACCAATGCCAAGAGTAGTTCCTGAGTGCAGAGTCAGGAGCAACCCCTGGACATTGCCTGGTGTGACCCAAAAAGAAAAAAAAATTCAAAAAAAGGTTGTTTCTTTTTTCTTTTTGGGCCACACCTGGAGTTATCCAGGGGTTACTTCTGGGTCTGCACTCAGGAATTACCCCTGGTGGTGCTCAGGGGACCATATGGGACACAAGGAATCGAAAACAGGGGGGTTGGTCGCATGCAAGGCAAACACCCTACCTGCTGTGCTATCACTCCAACCCCCCCAAAAGGTTTGAGTATCTTAAAAACCCTTCTCTGATTTTCCTTTGGGTAGGCTCAAAGGGGCACTATGATGCCATTTAAATCAAAAACCAGTCACAAAGTACCTTTCACAATTCACAAGGGGAGTTGAGCTATAATTCCCTCATTGTAAGAGAAAATGAAGTGACTTGGGAACACTACACTTTTAGATTATGAATCATTTTTTCTCTGTCAAGGTCATTGTGAAGGTCATCTTCTGAGATGAAACTATTGTTTGAAATAGTTAAAGATTTTTAAAAAAACATATAGTTTCTAATTCTGATTTGTCTCTGAGTGGATAGTCATGTTATATAGAAATAAATAATAATAGCTATTTTATATCATTAAAACTCTATTTAATAAGCTACTACATTAAATAAATGCCACTGTGGTAGTATACAGAAGTCACTATATAAGATTTAACTGGCCTAATAAATGTAATGTTCTCTTCCAAGAACAAAATTAATCTTGTAGAATTGTAGTTCTATCATAAAAAATACAAAATCAATTTTGACAAGGAAAAATTTGGCAGGAACACATCAGAATTAAATGCAGAATTAAATACACCATATATTTTCAAAATATCAGGGATGTCTCTGATAGTATTAAGATAAATTTGTATGATACCATAGAGAAGGACTTCAAAGTGTTAGTATTTGAATTATATTGAACTTGGTGATTCAACTTTTAAAATGTATGTAACTGTCTAAAGATAGCTTTTATTTTATCAATACTATCTTGGGTTTAATTTAACCTTTAGTCTTTAATGAAAAAATCATGGTCATGGTCATCCTATTACTCATTGATATGCTCAAGCGGGCCCAGTAACGTCTCCATCGTGATACTCATTGTCACTGTGTTTGGCATATTCAATACATCATGGGTAGCTTGCCAGGCTTTACTGTGAGGGCGAGACACTCTCAGTAGCTTGCCAGCCTCTCTGAGAGGGGCGGAGGAATCGAACCGGGCTTGGCAGGGCTGGCTGCATGCGAGGCAAACACCATGATACAATAAATACATTAGCAGGAAATCATCATCTTTTCACAAGTGGTTTACTTACAATAGATTAAATTGGTTAACAAAGTTCTACATAGTCAATAAATACTGTAATATGAGGCCCTCCCGTTGATCATCGATTTGCTCGAGCGGGCCCAGTAACGTCTCCATTGGAGACTTTGTTGTTACTGTGTCTGGCATATCGAATACTCTCGGTAGCTTGCCGGGCTCTCCGAGAGGGGCGGAGGAATCGAACTCGGGTCGGCCATGTTGGCTGCGTGCAAGGCAGACGCCCTACCCGCTGTGCTATCGCTCCAGCCCTAACCAAGTGAAAATTAATGTTTTCTTCAGTTGATTATGTAAGCATCATCATTCAAGTAAGTCTGCCATTTTTAATAGTGTTCAAGGTAGAAGAGACAAGAGATTGATATAAAGTGGCAATAAATAATAAACAAAACTATAGAAGAAATATATGTTACAAAATGTTAAGGTTGTAACATATTAATCTATATATTAATAATTTCAAATCACTGTCACTGTCACTGTCCTCCCATTGTTCATAAATTTGCTTGAGTGGGACCAATAACATTGTGATATTTGTTACTGTGTTTGGCATATCAAATACATCACGGTAGGCTTTGCCGAGTGGGTGAGATACTCTCAATAGCTTGCCAGGCTCTTCAAGAGTGAAGGAGGAATCGAACTTGGGTCAGCCATGTGGGCATCGTGCAAGGCAAATGCCCTACCTGCTGTGCTATTGCTCCAGCCAGCATTATATTTAATATTTTACTTGTATTTTTTCTTTTGTAAATCTGGATGATATTTATATTTTTAGATAATATTAATGCAAAGTAATAAAATAATTATTTAATGTCACGAATTTGTTTAATATACAGGGTCATTATATAAACCTAAATAATCTTATATTTGCATTTTTTTACTATTACTTTTTTTTTTTCCCTTTATTTTATTTTATTTTTTTTAAAGTTGTAGATTTACAATTTTTTGTGCTTTGGTTTCAATTATACAATGATCAGATACCCATCCCTCCACCAGTGCCCATTTTCCACCACCATGGATAATATCCCTCCCACCCCCATCCCCCCATCCCCCCGTCTCTGTGGCAGGGCAATCCCCTGTGTTCTCTCTCTCCTTTTGGGTGTTTTGGTCTGCAAAAGAGGCATTGAGTGGCAAACATGTTCAGTCCATAGTCTACTTTCGACATGCATCTCCCCTCCTGGGAGGATCCTCCAAACATCCTTTATTTGGTGCTCCCTTCTCTATCTGAATAGCCCTTTCCTCTAGGATACCCGGCTGGCCTCTAAGTTATGGAGTAATCCTCCTGGTGCTGATCTCAGCTATTCTTGGGTATTAATCTCATACTTTGTTACTTTATATCCCCCAGATGAATGCAATCTTTCTATGTCTATCCCTCTCTTTCTGACTCATTTCGCTTAGCATGATACTTTCCATATTGTACCACTTGTATGTAAATTTCATGACTTCATCTTTTCTAAGAGCTACATAGTACTCCATTGTGTAGATGTACCAAAGTTTCTTTAACCAGTCATCTGTTCTTGGGCATTCAGGTTTCTTCCAGTTTCTGGCTATTGTAAAGAGGGCTGCAATGAACAAACAAGTGCAGATGTCACTTCGACTATACATTTTTGCCTCTCTGGGATATATTCCCA
Organism: Sorex fumeus; assembly: GCF_029834395.1. Classification (NCBI taxonomy): domain Eukaryota; kingdom Metazoa; phylum Chordata; class Mammalia; order Eulipotyphla; family Soricidae; genus Sorex; species Sorex fumeus. The sequence goes on from NW_026606059.1 coordinate 67,063,556, forward strand.
GGAGTGGTATTGCTGGGTCAAATGGGAGCTCAATTTCTAATTTTTTGAGAATCGTCCATACTGTTTTCCAGAAGGGCTGAACCAGTGGACATTCCCACCAACAGTGAAGGAGTGTCCCTTTCTCGCCACATCCACGCCAGCATCGGTTGCTTTTGTTCTTTTTGATGTGGGCCAGTCTCTGAGGTGTGAGATGGTATCTCATTGTGGTTTTGATCTGCATCTCCCTGATGATTAATGATGTAGAGCATTTTCTCATGTGCTTTTTTGCCATTCGGATTTCTTCTTTGAGAAAGTTTCTGTTCATTTCATTGCCCCATTTTTGGATGGGGTTGGATGTTTTCTTCTTGTGGAGTTTAACCAGTATTTTGTATATCCTGGATATCAACCCCTTGTCAGATGTGTATTCGGTGAATATCCTTTCCCATTCTGTAGACTGTCTTTGTATTTTGGTCACTGTTTCTTTGGAGGTGCAGAAGCTTCTTAGTTTAAGATAGTCCCATTTATCTATCTCTGTTTTCACTTGCTCGGCCAGTGGCGTGGCATCTTTGAAGATACCATTAGCTTCAATGTCATGGAGGGTTTTGCCAACTTTATCTTCAATGTACCTTATGGTTTCTGGTCTGATGTTGAGGTCTTTAATCCATTTTGATCTTACTTTTGTACATGGTGTTAGGCAGAGTTCTGAGCCTATTTTTTTGCATGTAGCCGTCCAGTGATGCCAACACAATTTATTAAAGAGGCTTTCCTTACTCCACTTCACATTACTTGCACCTTTATCAAAGATTAGATGAGCATATGATTGAGGAGAGATGTCAGTGTATTCAACCCTGTTCCATTGGTCTGCAGTTCTGCCTTTGTTCCAGTACCATGCTGTTTTAATTATTACTGCTTTGTAGTACAGTTTGAAGTTCGGGAGGTTGATTCCTCCCATTTTCTTTTTCCCAAGAATTGCTTTAGCTATTCGTGGGGGCTTATTGTTCCATATAAATTTCAAGAGTGTTTGCTCCATTTCTTTGAAGAATGTCATGGGTATCCTTATAGGGATTGCATTGAATTTATACAATGCTTTCGGTAGTATTGCCATTTTGACAATGTTAAGTCTCCCGACCCATGAGCAGGGGATATCTTTCCATTTCCTCATGTCCTCTTTTATTTCCTGAAGTAGCGTTTTGTAGTTTTCTTTGTACAGGTCCTTTACTTCCTTAATTAAGCTGATTCCTAGGTACTTGATTTTCTGGGGCACAATTGTGAATGGGATTGTTTTTTTCATGTTGCTTTCTTCTCTCTCACTGTTTGCGTATAGGAAAGCCATGGACTTTTGGGTATTGATTTTATAACCTGCAACTTTACTATACGAGTCTATTGTTTCTAAGAGTTTTTTGGTGGAAGTTATTGGGTTCTCTAAGTAGAGTATCATATCATCTGCGAATAGTGAGAGCTTGATTTCTTCCTTTCCTACCTGAATGCCCTTAATATCTTTTTCCTGCCTAATCGCTATTGCAAGTACTTCCAGTACTATATTGAACAGCAGTGGAGAGAGTGGGCATCCCTGTCTCGTCCCTGATCTTAGAGGGAAGGCTCTCAGTTTTTCCCCATTGAGGATGATGCTTGCTGTAGGCTTGTGGTAGATGGCTTTAATTATGTTGAGGAAGGTCCCCTCTATACCCATTTTGGCTAGGGTTTTCATCATAAAGGGGTGCTGGATCTTATCAAATGCTTTCTCTGCATCTATTGATATGATCATATGCTTTTTATCTTTTCTTTTGTTGATATGGTGGATTATGTTGATTGATTTCCGAATGTTGAACCATCCTTGCATCCCTGGGATGAATCCTACTTGGTCATGGTGTATGATCTTTTTGATGAGTAGTTGGATTCTATTTGCTAGTAGTTTGTTAAGGATCTTTGCATCTGTGTTCATCAGGGATATCGGCCTGTAATTCTCTTTCTTTGTGGTATCTCTGTCTGCTTTTGGTATCAGTGTGATATTTGCTTCGTAGAAACTGTTTGGAAGTGTTTTTGATATTTCAATTTCGTGGAAAAGCTTAAAGAGCATTGGGAGTAAGTCCTCTTTAAAGATTTGGAAGAATTCACTAGTGAATCCATCCGGGCCAGGACTTTTGTGCTTGGGGAGACTTTTTATTACCATTTCAATTTCCTTGATGGTGATAGGTCGGTTCAGGTATTCCAGGTCTTCTTGGTTCAGCCTTGGGAGTCTGTAGGAGTCTAGGAATTTATCCATTTCTTCGAGGTTTTGATGTTCCGTGGCATAAAGCTTCTCAAAGTACTCCCTGAGGATCCTCTGAATTTCTGTGGTTTCTGTTGTAATGACCCCCTTTTCATTTCTGATTCGGTTTATTAGGGTTTTCTCTCTCCCTTTCTTTGTGAGTTTTGCTAGAGGCTTATCGATCTTGTTAATTTTCTCGAAGAACCAGCTCTTGGTTTCATTGATCTTTCGGATTGTTTTTTGGGTTTCCATCTCGTTAATCTCTGCTCTGAGTTTTATTATTTCCTTTCTCCTGTTCGGGTTGTGCTCCTTTTTTTGGTCCTTCTCCAAGCTCTTAAGCTGTGAGGTTAGGTTACTTATGTGTGCTCGCTCTTCCTTCCTGAGGAATGCTTGTAGAGCTATAAACTTTCCTCTTAACACAGCCTTTGCTGTGTCCCATAAGTTTTGGTAACTCGTGTTCTCATTTTCATTCGTTTCTAGGAATCTTTTGATTTCCTCTTTGATTTCCTGTCTAATCCACTCGTTGTTCAATAGTGCACTGTTTAATTTCCAGGTGTTTGATTTAGTTTTCTGTTTTTGTGTGTGATTTACTTCTAATTTCAGCGCATTATGGTCTGAGAAGATTGTTGATACAATCTCTACCTTCTTAATTTTATGGAGGCATGTTTTGTGGCTCAGCATGTGGTCTATCTTGGAGAATGTTCCATGTACGCTTGAGAAGAATGTGTATTCAGCTTTTTGTGGATGAAGTGTCCTGTATATATCTACTAAGTCCCTTTCTTCCATTGTTTCCCTCAAATGAAGTATGTCCTTGCTAAGCTTGAGTCTGGTTGATCTATCAAGAGGTGACAAAGCAGTGTTGAAGTCTCCCACTAGTATTGTGTTGCTATTGATGTCTTTTTCCAAATCTATGAGTAGTTGTTTTAAGTACTTTGCTGGTCTCTCATTAGGTGCATATACATTTATTATTGTAAGTTCTTCCTGTTGTACAGATCCTCTGATCAATAAGTAATGGCCTTCACTGTCTCTTATGACCTTCCTCACTCTGAAATCAATGTGGTCTGATATAAGGATGGCTACCCCAGCTTTTTTATGGGAGCTGTTTGCCTGTAGGATTGTTTTCCAGCCTTTGACTCTGAGTCTGTGTTTGCTTTGACTATTGAGATGCGTTTCTTGCAGGCAGCAGAATGTTGGGTTCAATTTTCTAATCCATCCCGCCACTCTATGTCTTTTAATTGGTGCGTTTAGCCCATTGACATTGAGAGAGATTATTGTTATGGGATTTTGTCCCATTGTTATGTTAAAATTGGGTGTATTTGAGGGGCCTTTCTTGCCTTAAAGTAGCCCATTTAGTTGTTCTTGTAACCATGGTTTTGAGTCTATGAAGTTCCTGAGCTGTTGTTTGTCTGTGAAACTGTGTGTTGTTCCTTCTATTATGAATGAGAGTCTTGCTGGGAAAAGTATTTTGGGGGAGGCATTTATTTCATTGAGTTTTTTTACTATGTCCCACCACTGTTTTCGGGCCATGAGGGTTTCATCAGAAAAATCAGCTGTGAATTTTAAGGATGCTCCTTTGTAAGAGATTTCTTTCTTCGATCTTGCTGCTTTCAGAATTTTGTCTCTGTCTAAGGTTTTGGTCATTTTGATCAGAATGTGTCTTGGGGTATTTTTATTCGGATTTCTTCTAGCTGGTACCCTTCGGGCCTCCTGAATGTGGTCACAAGTTTTCTTCAGCTCTGGAAATGTTGTAGCAATGATGTCTTTGACAGTTTCTTCTTCATCGAGGTTTTCTTCCTGTCCCTCTGGGACTCCAATAATTCTTATGTTACCCCTCTTGGCTTCATCACGATCTTCTCTTGCCATCTGTTCCCGAATTGTGAGTCTCTTTTCCATTTTCTGCTCTTTTCGCGAGAGTCTCTGAACTTCATCTTCGAGCTCACTGATTCTGTTCTCAGCCGCTGTTACTCTGCTGCTGAGGCCTTCCACTGAGCTTTTCAATTCGCCTACGAGATTTTTCAGGTCTGACATTTCTGATTGCATTTTCCTCATTTCTGCCTTCAGATCCTCTTGTCTTCTATTGGCATTGCTTTCCATTGTTTCTTTTAATTCCCTAAGCATCCTAAGTAGCTCCCTTCTGAATTCCTTGTCAGAGAGGTTGTCTAACACTACAGTACTGTTGGTGTCATCTGGGCTAGACTCTTCAATATGAATGTTTGGTGGGCTTTTGCGTTGCTTTACCATTGTGAGAGGTGTGGTTTAGTCCTTCACGTTCAGTGTTACTATTCTGCTTGATATGCAGTGTGAGTTAAGATAGGCTTATGAGTTATTGGCTACTGTGTTTCTAGTGGCTGAGCTAAAATAGAGAAGTTTCCATCTAAGAAGTTAGCTTATGGTTCCTATGGCATATGTAGTGGGAAAATATTTTGTGGCTTCGTTAGCGGCCGCGACACCGAAAAGAGTCCCTGGCACTGGGCGAGAAGTTGGAAACGTCTCCTGTTTGGAATTGGAGCCGTTCAGCTTTGTTGCCCAGAGCTGGGCCTCTGTGCCCGTCCCACGCGGCTCAGGGGTTGAAAACCGGCTGTCTCGGGGCTGTTTCTAGCTGCGCGTGCCCAGAGAGGAACCCAGGCCCTTGGGGGCGGGCTGTACCTGTTGGAATTGGAGCCGTTCAGCTTTGTTGCCCAGAGCTGGGCCTCTGTGCCCGTCCCACGCGGCTCAGGGGTTAAAAACCGGCTGTCTCGGGGCTGTTTCTAGCTGCGCGTGCCCAGAGAGGAACCCAGGCCCTTGGGGGCGGGCTGTACCTGTTGGAATTGGAGCCGTTCAGCTTTGTTGCCCAGAGCTGGGCCTCTGTGCCCGTCCCACGCGGCTCAGGGGTTGAAAACCGGCTGTCTCGGGGCTGTTTCTAGCTGCGCGTGCCCAGAGAGGAACCCAGGCCCTTGGGGGCGGGCTGTACCTGTTGGAATTGGAGCCGTTCAGCTTTGTTGCCCAGAGCTGGGCCTCTGTGCCCGTCCCACGCGGCTCAGGGGTTGAAAACCGGCTGTCTCGGGGCTGTTTCTAGCTGCGCGTGCCCAGAGAGGAACCCAGGCCCTTGGGGGCGGGCTGTACCTGTTGGAATTGGAGCCGTTCAGCTTTGTTGCCCAGAGCTGGGCCTCTGTGCCCGTCCCACGCGGCTCAGGGGTTGAAAACCGGCTGTCTCGGGGCTGTTTCTAGCTGCGCGTGCCCAGAGAGGAACCCAGGCCCTTGGGGGCGGGCTGTACCTGTTGGAATTGGAGCCGTTCAGCTTTCTTGCCCAGAGCTGGGCCTCTGTGCCCGTCCCACACGGCTCAGGGGTTGAAAACCGGCTGTCTCGGGGCTGTTTCTAGCTGCGCGTGCCCAGAGAGGAACCCAGGCCCTTGGGGGCGGGCTGTACCTGTTGGAATTGGAGCCGTTCAGCTTTGTTGCCCAGAGCTGGGCCTCTGTGCCCGTCCCACGCGGCTCAGGGGTTGAAAACCGGCTGTCTCGGGGCTGTTTCTAGCTGCGCGTGCCCAGAGAGGAACCCAGGCCCTTGGGGGCGGGCTGTACCTGTTGGAATTGGAGCCGTTCAGATTTGTTGCCCAGAGCTGGGCCTCTGTGCCCGTCCCACACGGCTCAGGGGTTGAAAACCGGCTGTCTCGGGGCTGTTTCTAGCTGCGCGTGCCCAGAGAGGAACCCAGGCCCTTGGGGGCGGGCTGTACCTGTTGGAATTGGAGCCGTTCAGCTTTGTTGCCCAGAGCTGGGCCTCTGTGCCCGTCCCACGCGGCTCAAGGGTTGAAAACCGGCTGTCTCGGGGCTGTTTCTAGCTGCGCGTGCCCAGAGAGGAACCCAGGCCCTTGGGGGCGGGCTGTACCTGTTGGAATTGGAGCCGTTCAGCTTTGTTGCCCAGAGCTGGGCCTCTGTGCCCGTCCCACGCGGCTCAGGGGTTGAAAACCGGCTGTCTCGGGGCTGTTTCTAGCTGCGCGTGCCCAGAGAGGAACCCAGGCCCTTGGGGGCGGGCTGTACCTGTTGGAATTGGAGCCGTTCAGCTTTGTTGCCCAGAGCTGGGCCTCTGTGCCCGTCCCACACGGCTCAGGGGTTGAAAACCGGCTGTCTCGGGGCTGTTTCTAGCTGCGCGTGCCCAGAGAGGAACCCAGGCCCTTGGGGGCGGGCTGTACCTGTTGGAATTGGAGCCGTTCAGCTTTGTTGCCCAGAGCTGGGCCTCTGTGCCCGTCCCACGCGGCTCAGGGGTTGAAAACCGGCTGTCTCGGGGCTGTTTCTAGCTGCGCGTGCCCAGAGAGGAACCCAGGCCCTTGGGGGCGGGCTGTACCTGTTGGAATTGGAGCCGTTCAGATTTGTTGCCCAGAGCTGGGCCTCTGTGCCCGTCCCACACGGCTCAGGGGTTGAAAACCGGCTGTCTCGGGGCTACTATTACATTTTAATTCTTAAGAAATATGAGAGAGCTCTGTCTTAAAGCACTTTACTAGTAACAACTCCAATATACATTAATGTTTTTGAGTCTTCACAACAATCTTTTGAAAATTGATTATTTAAGCCAAACCATTTATTTATAAGTGAAAGTAAAACACAAAAATAGTATTTTTAGTTGCCAGTGTTAACATTGATTAAACAAGAATTAAAATAGATTAATTTTCATTTTTATGAATTCTTACAAAATACAGTTTCTCAGGTATTCGTATATACAAATGCTTATTTGTAACAAGAAATTATAGTGTTCAATCATTTTTTAAACCTACGAAATAAGCCTGGGCTGGAATGATAGCACAGCTGGTAGGGTGTTTGCCTTGCACGCAGCCGACTCAGCTGACCCAGGTTCAATTCTTCTGCCCCTCTCGGAGAGCCCAGCAAGCTACCAAAAGTATCTCGCCCACATGGCAAAGCCTGGCAAGCTCCCCATGATGTATTCAATATGCTAAACAGAGTAACAAGAAGTCTCACAATGGAGATGTTACTGGGCCCCTTTGAGCAATGGGAGGACAGTGCAGTGCAGTTCTATGAAATAAGCCTAAAAGTTTTATTTATATTAGGCTAAAGGAAATGCCATTAAGGATGAAATAGTCCTGAGGACTTGAGTTTTGAAATAATAAATTTTGAAAATTAAGAAAGATAATTCATGTGGAATGCAAAGCAATTTACTTATAATGTCAACACTTTGTCAATCTCATTACGGATATGCATGAAAGTGTGCATCTAAGAAGTTATTGTGTGTATCTGTGTGCACGTTTGTGTGTGTTTCTCAAAGAACTGATTTTTCCCTTACAAGTAGTTTGGAAAAATAAAGACAAAACAACACAAAATCACTACTTCAATTTAATGATATTCTTTTGGAAAAGTCAACATAAAATAAGGGTAAAGTAATAGTTGGAAGTGCTAATGTTGTAGACTTTTTATTGTTATGTATCAAGCATGAAAACTGGCTGATCAATTGGATTTAATTTCTACAATAAAAATTCGAATAAAGAAGAGTCACTTAGGGAAACAATTTTATGTTCTCGAGTCTCTGAATAGTTAAAATATTTTATCTGCTAATATAAATTTTACAACGATGTACATTGCAGCATCTTTCTTAGGAAATGCACATGCCTTTGAAAGTGCTAGTATCTATAGCCTTAATTGTATTTTCCTTATTACTCTCTTTTCAAAGAAAAATTATATCTTGAATGGCTTAAAGAAAATGAGAAATGGATATTGAGATGTGGAATACTTACTGTTGAGATTGCTCTAATTAATGGTAGTATATTTAGTAAGGCCATATTTTATACCATTTTTTAGATTAGTTCATTTTGATTACAATTCCATTTATTCAGTAATAGATAGGCCTCTTCTCTCCTGTTGAAGCCTGGAATAGTGCGGCGTGCTTGAGTGCTTGCCAGAGGACAGGTAATAAGTCATCACTCTTATCTGTGTTGCAAATTATATTGCCCAAAAGGAGAGAGAGAGAGAGAAAGAGAGAGAGACAGAGGCAGAGAGACAAAGAGAGACAGAGACAGAGAAAAAGTCTGCCATAGAGGTAGAAGGTGGATGGCAGGAAGGAAACTGGGGACATTGGGTCATTGGTGGTCGGAAGTATACACTAGTGGAGGGATGGATGTTGGGAACATGGTATGATGGAAACCCCATCATGAACAGGTTTGTAACTATGTATCTCAGGGTGACTCAATAAACTCAGTAGAATGAGTGAATGAATGAATGAATAAACAAATCACTTGGTCACTTGACATCCCTTTACTCATCAATTTGCTCAAGCGCGTGACGGTAACTTCTCCATTCATCCCTGTTGCAAGCTAGTGTAGCCCAATGACATCTGCTCACTCCAGGAAGATGAAAAACCTCAAACCATTCACTCAGAGTCGTGATGAAGAAGTCTGGCCATCTCCTAGGTGGGCGGCCATGTGTCCTTTTGACATCCCGGGGAATACAATTGGTAACAGCTCTAGTCCAGCAATCGTCTCCAAATTGCATTACGTGTCCAGCCCATCTGATTTTTGATGCCTTGGCAAACGAGACAATGTCTCTGATTCTTGACCGTCGATGGAGGTCAGAACTCCGGATTTTTTCTCTCACTTGAGTGGTGTGATACTCCAAGCATAACTCTTTTGATTCCTCTTTGGGAGACCCAAATAGCGTTCTCATCCTGTTTTCGTAGGGCCCAGGTCTCTGAGGCATATGTTAGTGCAGGAAGAACAGTGGAGTCAAAGAGATGTGCCCAGAGCTGGAGGCTCTTCATCCTCTTAGCAATTTCTTCAATGCTCTTGAAGGTGTTCATGCCGCTCTCTTCCTCCTGTGCAACTCAGGTGCCAGATCGTTTGAGTTCTCAACCTAGGTACACATAACTGTTGCTTTTGGAGATGTTCATTCCATTGAGAGGGAATGGAGCATCAGGAACAAGACTGTTTCTCCTAAACATTCTCTTTGTGAGATTCAGTTTCAGTCAGACCTTTCTACACTCATGGTCGAAGTCGGCCAGCATGTGTGCCACTTGGCTAATGTTTGGTGCTATTAGAATGATGTCATCAACTAAGTGGAGGTGGTGTAGTTGGCGACCGTCTATCTTCACTCCCATTCCTTCCCATTCCAGTTGTCGCATGACGTTCTCAAGGGTGGCACTGAAGAGTTTTGGTGAAATGGTATTTCTTTTTCTTTTCTTATTTTAAATTTAATCACAGTGAGATACACAGTTATGAAGCTGTTCATAATAAACGCAATTTTTCTTTATTGGTCCATATTTGTCCTGTCCTCCTTATCCTTACTTTTTACAGAGAGATAGTACAGAAGATAAGACGCTTGTGGATGACTTGGGTTCTATTTTTAGGTATCTCATATGATGACCAAGCACCTCGTAAGTGACCCCTGAGCGCAGAGCCAAAAGTAAACCCTGATCACTGCAGTGTGTGACTCAAAAACCCCAAACTGAAAAAGAAAGAAAGGAGAAAGAAAATGCTATAAAGCATAATAATAGAAAGTATCATGATCACGATCACGATCATCCTGTTGTTCTTCGATTGCCTCGAGCAGGCACCAGTGACGTCTCTTTCGCCCTAGCCCTGAGATTTTAAAAAGTGACATATTCAAGGCTCTTTCAGGGTTATGAGAATGAGACCTATCATTGTTGCTGGTATTTGGCATATTGGGTACACCACCGGTAGTTTGCCAGACTCTGCCATGTGAGCAGGTTACATTCGGTAGCCTGCCAGGTTGTCCAAAGTAAGAATGAGATAATAAGATGTCATTCCGGGAACTGGGTTTTATAGTCTCTGGGTCTTGGTCATTGATGGGAATTACACGGCGCCGGGGGCAGTTGGTGGGTATGACCTCTGCCTTCTGGAAGATGGAGGATCAGGGTGGAGGATGCTCAGCCCCAACCCGAGCAGGCTTGGAGATCTCAGGCTGGGACCCACATGCCTTCGTTCCTCTGCCGGTACCTTCATGCATGTGTTACTTCATAATCTCCAATAGAATGTATATCTTAAGATAATTCAGTGTACTATGCCAGCATGTACATAGTTAGGATGAACATTTCTGAACAGGAGTAAGAAAGTCCCATATGGAAATACTCCAAGTTAAGGGGATACATTAAAATCATTATCTTCCATTTCCCACACTACACTTAATATTCTACATAGAAACAAGGAACAATCTTATGTTATTTTGGCCTTGGTCCATGAAAAAAACAAGGTTACTTGAGATTAAATATTATTAGTTAATTAAATATTATGAGTGTTTGGAATAAACAACTGCCACAAGCTAACTGTAGTTTCATGAACATTGAAGATAGAGAAGAAATCCACCTCATCTCCATGGAGACTGAGTCCTGAAGATGCACAGAATCAGTATGTGTTCCCATTTCCAAAGACACATGCATTGCTCTAGTGAACTTATGGTTGGTAAAAGACCTAAGGTTAGTACAGATCCTTTTCCAAGAAAGAAAATAACTTGAGAATTAGTGAAATAAAAAGAGTGAAATAAGAAAAGTAGCAATAACACTGAGCAATCGACCAACTAAAATTTTGAACATTATCCTAGTGAGGAAAGATGAAGAATATGTCAGTAACCTTTATTTTTAAATTGTAAATTTAAAATGTAAATAATATTTTAAAATGTAAATAATCATACTTAATTTTATTTATAGATAGTATAGAAATTATTTGACATTATGTTTAAAATTTTGTGTTTATTTTCTTGCCCTACCCAGCAATACTCAGGTCTTACTACTGGCTCTGTGCACAGGGGAACATTGATGAGACAGGGGTTGTCTCGGATTGAATTCAAATTAGCCGTGTGCAAGACAAACACTCTATCTGCTGTACTGTCACACCACTCTGGTTTAAAAAAATTTCAATGAGAACATTGTCTTAATATTTCAATTTTAACCATAATTTTAAAACTTTGTAACTAAGATTGTGTTGTTTATAACAGAAAAAATAAGCACTGGTGACTTCTTTCTACATTTTAGAAAGTTATTTTAGCTAAACTACTTTTTCATTCAGGTACGTTAAGTGGATAGATAGATAGATAGATAGATAGATAGATAGAGAGATAGAATATATATTATATTATATATAAAATATATACATATATTTAAAATTTAATATATCTTGGACCAGAGAGATAGAAACAAAGAAACTTGACTTTTAGGTGAGTATCTTCACTTCCATTCCAGGTTTGATCCCTGCCACCACATATGGTCTATTGAGCCATTGAGCACTGGCAAGAATGATACTTGGGTGCAGAGCCAGAATTCTGCCTTGGGCACCACCAGGGTATGGCCAAACACTAAAACTTACAGAAAACAATTTTATTCTGGGTATCTTAAAATTCCAAGTTGTGAATAGTTTCATTTCACAGTCCTGTTATATACAATATAGCTTTGAATGCACTTAAACTTGTTTTCAGTCTTGTTTGTACATATAGTTTCCATTTTTCTGTATAAAAAACTCCCTTCAACTATTGAATTGAAATTATAATGTAAGACACACTTATAAAAACAATATAACTGTACAACATACTAAATGTATATTGTTATTAACTAAGTACTTTAAAGCAAGTATTTATATTGTTTCATCGATTAATTTTAAATGGTTGTAATCAATGTGCCACAGCACTGTAAGTTTTTAACAATACACTCCAAGGAGGGTGGGGACCGTGGGAAATTCTGTTTAATATTCCTGTAAAACTAAATTCTTCCCTGAAAAGTGTTATCTACTAACTTTTAAAAGGAATATGGAACTTTTATCCATTGAAAACAGATAAGGAATTTTGTTGACAAAGCTTGACAGATGATGTTGTTTAAGCATCACTCAGAAACTTGGAGTGCAGGGCTACTCCTTCTCTGATCTAACTAATTTACATTTTTACTTATATGATCTTTGTGCTTCCCTTTCCACATTAGTATTGCACATATACTTAAGCTTCCAGAAAATTCTTTTTGAACTAAATAAGGTAGCAAAATATAACTCAATAAGTGACCTTCTTACAAACTCAAACTCCTCCTAGACTATGTAAATGTGATCTTTCTCAAATTTTCCCCAAGCAGAAATCTTAAAAGTGCTTATATTGCAAAATGGTCCTTTGCATTCAAAATAAATAGATTTTAGTTGCAAACTAAGAAAAGATTTAAGCAGGTAGGTGCTAAAAGTTCATGTTACAAATGTAGTTGGCATTTGATGAATGTGGTAAAGTTGACAACATAATAATATTAATTTTTGTAGAAAATTACACTTATACTGAATGTTGCGCATTAAATCTATACTATATTATTAACCCTCTTTCTTATTTAAAATGAGTAAAAATCAGCAATCATTATGCTATTGTTCTGTTAGAAATATAAAATTTTTATAAAAGGTGTTGTTCTTAAAATGCTGTTATTTTATGTTTGCCAAACCATTTCAGCTCTGACCCATACCTAGTCTCATACTAAGGTATTAAGCACTTTAAGGAGTTTAATCATGCTAAACAGTTAAACATTTATTGAGAAAATAGCATTAGTTCTTCAAATCTTCTTTTGCTCATGTCAAAATCTCTTAGTCTTGCATTTATTGTTTTACAAAAGACATATAGTATCTCCTAGAGTCAGTAACATATAAGCTAGTATTTATGGAATTCCTATGTTTGTGAATAACTTTTATTTGCTAAAACCTAAAGATAAGTCATTTGAACCTTAAAATGAATTAAATTTAGGGACCAATAGAACAGCAGGGAGAAATCCAGATGACATCCTGTATGGTCCTATGTTCCTCTGAGAGTGATCCCTGAGCACTTTCAGGTAGAGCAAAACAGAAAAAATAAAAAATTCAATTTTCTACACAGCATTTCTCAAAGTGTGAGATATTATACCCTGGGTGCAGCTGGAGTTAAGAGGGTGGGGCAGTAGTATCCTTGGATGTAACTAAGGGTGGGGGTCTCTTTTCTGTTTGTTTCAAGTAGGTGGATTCTCTGAGGGTCCCTGAGTTATCTTTCTTTCTGCAAAGAGAGTATTAATTAAGCCCCTTGGAAGCTTAATAAACTTTAAAACCTCTGATTTAAAAAATGTAAATCTGAAGTAGAAAAGTACATGCATTTAGAAGCATTTGAAAGAAAATAATTATTTTATTTTACTATGTTCTAATTCTGGCATGCCTGTGGCATATTCGATATGCCCAAAACAGTAACAATAACGGGTCTCATTCCCCTGACCCTGAAAGAGCCTCCAATATGGAACCATTGGGAAGGACCAAGTAAGGAGAGGCTGCTAAAATCTCAGGACTGGTACCAATGGCGCCCGCTCGAGCAAATTGATGAACAACAGCATGACAGTGATACAGAGATACAGTGATATGATAATTCAGTGAGAACATAAGGCGAACTATAGCATGCTTCACTTTCAAATGTATTTACATTAGGTCAAAATTTGTTATCCGCTTTTTATGTCTGCAAAAAGATTGAAATGTGTGTTATAATTACCAATAATAAAATAGAAGTTTAATCTTTTACATTCTACAATTTAGAATATAGAATCTTTAACAAAAATTTTCAATTTCTAAAGACATATAGTTTGGAGTTTCTCAATTTTCAGTGCTTCATTTCTCTAATTTTGATTACACAAACCTTTCGAGCTATAATCTATAGAGAATAATCTGAATTCATACATGATTTACTCCTGTTTTTACTATTGGTAAGAAAGTATCACTCAAAGTCATTTTATCCCCCTTTTATATAAAACATTCACGTTGGTTTCTAAGCTAACTCAAATTCTTGCTAACTCAGATTCTTGGATTCTAAGAAAGTCATGAAGTTTGTTTGTCTGTCTGTCTGTCTTAGGGCACACGCAGCAGTATTCAGGGAGTACTTCCCACTCTGCATTCAGGAATTATTTCTGGTGGATTCAGGGGACCACATAAGATGTCTACTGAACTGGAATCAGTAACTCTGTCCCCAAGGAAGCCATAGACTTAAATAAGATAGTAAATTTTAAAAATATATTAGAAATTAGGTGCTGGAGCAAAGTACAGTAAGTAGAACATTTGCTTTGCTCCAGTCCAACCAGGGTATGACCTCCAGTATCCCATCTGATCTCCGGGCACAGCCCAGAGTAGTCCCCCCAGTGCAGACATAGAAGGAACCCCTGAACACCACTGAGTGTTACCCAAAAACAAAAACAAAACAATATATTAGAAATTAGGGAACAGAGTCATGTTTGTTCTAAGAATAAACATATTTTCTTCTTATGTACCTAATTTTGATCTCAATGAAATTTATATAGTGTAAGAGAAAAAAGAAAGCTATTTATCATATTTTTCATTGTTCATTGATTTGCTCTAGCGGGCCCACTAATGTCTCCATTGTGACACTTGTTACTGTGTTTGGCGTATAGAATATATCACGGATAGCTTGTCAGGCTTTGCCATGAGGGCGAGATACTCTCGGTAGCTTGCCAGGCTCTCCGAGAGGGGCAGAGGAATCGAACTTGGGTCAGTCATGTTGGCCACTTGCAAAGCAAACGCCCTACCCGCTGTACATCCACGCAAGTATATTCTTAATCTATACTAGGTATAATGAATAAGTAATGTGCTATTATATGTAATGACATAAAAAGATCCTGACTGACACATTCTTATAAATGATTTAACATCAAAGATTAGGAAACAATTTCTTAATGTGTAAGTTACAGATAAAAGTAGAAAATTATGAGGTTACCTCTGGCTTTTTCAAGGCATTATGCAAGGTTGAAAGAAAGTGGAACATTATCTCTGTGTGTGTGTGTGTGTGTGTGTGTGTGTGTGTGTGTGTGTGTGTTTTAAGGACTAATGTGATATAGGAAATTAAATCTCCTTAAATTTCCATTCAAGCTTAAAGGGACTTTAAAACATTTTTAAATGTATCAATAGAACAAGCACATGGACACCTTGGTCACTTAGAAAACCAAACCAAACCCATTGAATACTAACCACCAGTCAAGGGAGGGGTTACACAAACCAAAACTACAGTAAAATCATCACATAATAAATTGTGTTAAAATATTAGATCCAGGACCAAAATTTGATTAATTTGGGCATTATACATTTCTAAATTGTGATTGAAAACCAAATCACAATTTCATAAACAGCTTTTAAGTAAAAGCATGTAATCATGAAATACTTTGTAATCGGATGAAAGGTATCCATTTGTATCATGAACCGGGGATATTTGTAATACTCTTTATTAATTATTATTTTTAATTTGTATTAATTTGTATCATGAGCCAGTGGGGAAGGTGCTTGATTGAGTCCTACCTACTTCAATCACCAGTATAATATATGTATAATATATATATCTTATAATATATCTTATATAATATATATATAAGAAGTACCAGAAGTAATCCTTGAGCACAGGGCTAGAAAGAGCCTGAGCACCATTGTATATCCCCCCTGAATAAATAAATAAAACTTAATAAATTGAAAAAATAATATCATGAGATTTTAAAATGAGTGTTTATTAAATAACTGTAGCACTGTCCTCCCATTGTTCATCAATTTGCTTGAGCGGGCCCAATAATGTCTCATTGTGAGACTTGTTGTTATTGTGTTTGGCATATCGAATACGTCATGGGTAGCTTGCCAGGCTTTGCTGTGGGGGCAAGATACTCTCAGTAGCTTGCTGGACTCTCCAAGAGGGGTGGAGAAATCAAATCGGCTTGGCTGGGCTTGCTGTGCTCAAGGCAAATGCCCTACCTGCTGGGCTATCACTCCAACCCATTAAATAACACCTAATAAAAAAACAAAGGAATGTAAAAATTTAAACAAGATATTTATTTTTGTGGCTATCTCAAAAAAGGCTACACTAGCATGTGACAGGGATGAATGGAGATGTTACTGGCGCCCGCTCGAACAAATCGATGACTAACAGGAAGTCAAGTGATTTATTATAAAATTTTCTTAGAAAGGAAAGTTATTTTCCCAATAAGAGGATTGAGTTTTTATGTATTTTTAAATTTATGTGGGACCCATGGCTGAGAACTGCAAGCCTGCTCGGATTGGGGCTGGACCTCCCCCACCCAGTTCCCCAGTTTTCCAATAGCTTGGCAGTCACACCCACAAACTGCCCTCATCAACAGCCAAGATCCAGAGACTATAAAACAAAGCTACCAGAAGAGAGTGATGCCTCTGTCCCTCTCAGAGAGGCTGGCAAGCCACTGAGAGTATCCTGCCCTCATGAAAGAACCTGGCAAGCTATCCATGGCATAGTCAATATGCCAAAAACAGTAACAATGAAAGTCTCATTCTCCTGACCCTGAAAGAGTTCCCAATACGCCATCGGGCTACACTAGCACAGGACTGGGATGAATGGAGATGTTACTGGTGACCACTCGAGCAAATGGATAAATAAAGGGATGATAGTGACAGTGAAAGTGATTATTTAACAAATCAATAAATGAATTCCTCTTTATTTCTTTCACTATCTGTTTACAAAATGTTTCCTCTCCCTTTCCCTCCCATTTCCCGACCTTTTTTTCTAAACAAACTTTTCTGTTTATGTACATGTTATAGTCCATCCGTCTTTAATTTCTAAATTCTACCTAAATGTATTTGGGCTACTATGAATTTATGAGTGCTTAAGAATTCCTATCCTCTCACTCTCATGTGGTTTTCTAGATGAACTCATTAAAATAACTGTTTTCTGTATGAGTACTGTCTCTCTTAATATCCCAAATTGCAAGAGGGTAAAATCTGTTTTTATAAAATATACCATATTGAAATGTTAGCATAATAAAGGCAGAAAACATACATTTCCAGCTTGCCACCTTACTGTCCCTATGCTTTGGCACAGTATTTGGCATTTAATGAATGACCAAAATGCACTCCTTGGGTTTGATGGATTACTCTCTATAGCGCATGTTAGAAAAAGAGTATTTCATACCTGAAGGTTATATTAATTTACTAGAGATGCCACAGCAACAGAAATTTATATTGTTTTTAAAAATGGAGAAGCTGAAAGTCCTAGATCAAGGTGTCATCAAAACTAAATTCTTGTAAGAAATCTCCCTCCTTAACAGTGCTACTCCAGATCTTTCCCTACAATCCCTACCCCGGGAGGTGTCTGTGTCCTACTCTCCTGTATTATTAACACTAATCATACTATACTAAGTCCATCCTTATGGCATCATTTTAACTTGATTTCCTCTGCAAAGAGCTTAATTCTAAATAGAGTTATATTCTAAGTTATATAGATACTAAGATTTCATTTTATGCTCATAACAGAGCATTTTAGCTCATAATAGAGGCAAAGAAGCATTGTCTAACTACGGTTATTATTTATTTTTACAGCACAAAATACTAAAATAACAGACTTTTTAAATATTTTTTTTGTAGTAGAACCCTCTGATAGTCCAGCTGGTGATAAATTTTTATCTATGTGAGTATATTATACATGTGACTAAAAATAGTGAGTAGGGCTGGAGCAATAGCACAGCGGGTAGGGCGTTTGCCTTGCACGCAGCCAACATGGCCGACCCGAGTTCGATTCCTCCGCCCCTCTCGGAGAGCCCGGCAAGCTACCGAGAGTATTCGATATGCCAGACACAGTAACATCAAAGTCTCCAATGGAGACGTTACTGGGCCCGCTCGAGCAAATCGATGATCAACGGGAGGGCCTTCATCATGAGTACTTAATATGGAATGGGTATTAGAAGTTCCCTTGGTACAAATTTTTTTTTTTTTTTGCTTTTTGGATCACGTCTGGCGATGCTCAGGGGTTACTCCTGGCTCATGCACTCAGGAATTGCTCTTGGCGGTGTTCGGGGGACCATATGGGATGCTGGGAATCGAACCTGTGTTGGCCATGTTGGCTGCATTCAAGGCAAACGCCCTACCCGCTGTGCTATCACTCTAGCCCCGGTACAAAAAATTTTGATTAAAGATATGAGCCAAATATTTAGAATAAAATATTTGGAAATTTAGAAATAAAAGCCAAAACGTTATGTACCATTGAAAAAGCATGTTATACAATAAAATGTGTCTGTGAACAATGATCTTAATCTCTGCTTTTATTAATAAACAGAGAGAGATTTATGTGTGATGCCAGGGATTGAAACTAGGGTATCAGTATCATTATTAGACAAAAAGATTGGTTGGGAAAACTATAGAACACTAAATAAGCCAATTAACATACTGAATTATTTTTCATTTTCCCAATAGTCTTTCAGAATTGATTTATAAGAATTACCATCCACATAACTACTTATAAAAGTTGCATTACTTTTCTGTAATCACAATGTGTGCCAAAATATTAAACTTTGTGACAGAAAAAAATCATCTTAGTATAAAACTTATTTTATATTCAAGTTATCTAGACAGAATAATTTTTATTCTTTATTCACAAAGAAAATATACCAGAGATAAAACTAGAAAAAAACAGCTTCTAAATAAAAGATTTCTATTATGGCTTTAAAGGATTTTCTTTTAAAGTCATTTCCCAAAGATTTAGAGCTTGTTGAGTGACCACTTCCACACTTTACTGGTCACAAGTCATTTTAAAGCAAAAAATCCATTGAAAGCCAATCTGATAGGAAAGTCCTGGCTGTGTAATCCTCAGGGGAGAAGGTAAAGTTAGTGACAGAGCCTAGCAAAAGAACTGTCTGTTAGACAAGTGTCATAGATAAATAGTCCCCAAAGGCCTTGAGGAAAAGGAGGGCCAGTCTAAATCTTGCAGTGTAAGGTAAACCTGACCTCACAGTGAATGGACATTTTAGTTATTTAGAGCTCGTTTTGTATATTTAATAACAGGGCATTTAATTGACTTAACACATTTTTTTTGTGTTTTTAAAAACATATATTTTATCTCCTGATATTCCTTTAACATTATTTAAAAGTTTTTCCAATAATGACCCTTAAAGGAAAAAAAAAAGCCTTGTCCTACTTTGGAATCAGCTACAGCTGAAGGCAGAGAAGCTAAAACTGGCGAGAAAGCCATGACTGACAGAAGAATGGGGCAGAAAATAGCAAAATCCATGAGATAACTGGGATTTGCTGGGCAATCATGTGTTTGAGAAGGAAGGCAGATCTCACACGGCAAGTATAATTCATGAAACTTGGCGGGCTGTGCCAAAATTCCTAACTTAGTTCATCATATGAAGGACATCTGCAGTCACATTGTCACTTTTCTTTTACCGAGGAGGCTCATCCACAAGTCTAAGCATTAGAAAAGAAAATTCTGATGTCTTCTCCAATTCTCCCAGATAACAAAATTTGATATGGCATGACAGTTCTTAAGTTCTTGAACTTTTTAAGACAAAGAAGTAGGCAGGGAGCAGAAGGAGTGGTAAAAACCCTGATGAAAATAATGTGTGAAAAGAGCCTTTTAGTACTTAGAGTTCCCCTTTCATAATTATTAAGATTTTTTGCAAACATGAACTGTTTTGTATGACATGTTCCTATTATATATTTTGCTAATCATCTGAATCAGAGTACTCAGAGTATAATTTAGCATATCTCTTCTAACTCAGGGCCTTCATTTGACTGCCAATTAGCACACTGAAGTAAGAGAATGATGCCTTAAAGGACTATTAAGAGGTGGAGGCCCTCTTGCCCTGATCTAAATGGTGCCAGATGGCTGCTTAATGAGTTACTCCACAACTATATTCTGTTTCCTAGCTGCTACCCTCTTTGCAGAATCTCAGTTAACAGACCCTACTCATTATTTTTCCTATTTATCTGACCTGGCGTCTTCCATAGTCAAAAAGAAAATGAAATTACAAAATTGATTACATTTTAAGACTTAATTATTTTGATTAATACAAAGTTTGCCTTCAGTCTAACCCAAGAAATAAAATGCTAGATAAACATGACCTTTTGGTATGTTTGGGTGTGCTTTTCCCCAGAGTCTTATTAGTGTGCTTCAGAAAGTGCAGGCTGATGATTTTAGAGTTTAAATTTGGAATCCTGGGACACTCATGAATATTTGTTGATGCATGTATCTCTACATTTAATCTGAAATTTATAATATATAGTCCTTATTCCAACCCATAAAAAAGCAACACTTTATTTTCAAGATCATGCCATCAAAATAATTAAAATCTATGAACTAAGAGCATGCCAAAATTATACAATAGAGTTGACTCTTAATTTTAACAAAATGAGACATATGTGCTGAGTATACAGATCCCAATGGAAGACCTTTCTTGGTAACAATAGCAGTGTAAAAAAGAGATATATTTTTTCTTATGAAAGTTACTGAAATTAATAAGTATAGTCCTAATGGCAATAGTTTAAATTAAATATCACTATCACTGTCACTATCACCCCATTGTTCATCGATTCGCTCAAGCGGGCCCAGTAAAGTCTCCATTCGTCCCTGTCACGTGCTAGTGTAGCCTGATGACATATTGGGGACTCCTTCAGGATCAGGGGAATGAGGACCATTCATTGTTACTGTTTTTGACATATCGAGTATTTAATAAATTATTTAATAAATTAATGTATGTTAAAGATAACTGTATGCTATCTAAGCAAATAAGCCACAAGAAGTACTTTGGCTCCAAAATCAGTATCAATTGAATTAAGTCACAATTAATTATGAAAACCAAATACTTTAAGATAAACAGGATCAAAAGTTTACATATTATAATTTATATATTATATTATAATTTATAATTATATTTATGTTGTATTTTCAGGAATCTGTACTTGGCTTAAACAAAATATTTTATATTTTTTAATTTGTAAATAGTGAAATATTGACACTTTTCTAATTAACTGTTGAATTATGACCTTTCTTACAATACTGTTTACAGTCATCACACTTTTGTGTAAATTGCAGTTTTTTGATTTGGTGTTTAAATTTTATCTAACCACAATGGTTCATCTACCCAAAAACAAACTAAATACATTGAATATCTAAAAAGTGATACTTTGAAGACATGTATGGTTTGGGTAAAAAAATTGACTTACCAATTCATAAAAGATAAAAGATTTTAATCCTAAACTATTATATTGAATCATGAAATTCCTACCATGTTTGGATATACCCAGAATGGTTTGTGTATTTCCTTCAATACATGTGCAAATTATGGATTTATTATTATAATTCTTCTGCTTTTAATTTAGTGTACTATATTATATTTTCTTGTGGTACATATGATAGTAAACTGTAATGTCAACTTTATCAGAATTTAGTTTCTAGTTGTGTAGTCATTATTAAGATGTTTGTTACCATAAAATATTTTGCAGAAGATAGGAACTATAATCAATTGACTTCAAAATCCTCCATATATTAAATTGATCTGATCCAAACAGTTAAAAGGCCATCAAAGTATAATCCAAGTTTTCTCAATTAAGACTTTATGGGATCAGTGATGTAGTCTAAACGGTAAGGAATATGCCTTTCCTGTGGGTAAATTCTGAATATTCATGATTGTAAATTGATTAATAGGGTTCTTGAGGCTTTGTTGTACTTTATCATAGTCTCAAGAAAAATATCATCAAGCAAAATAATTCTTATAATGAATATTTATTTGGAAGTTGATTATTTAACTCGTCATCTTTCAGAGAAAATTTCCTTCATAACCCTCAATCTTCTAATAGTCGAAATCAATTTTTTTCCTATCTCAGTTCAAAAAGTTCATTGTATTTTATGTACCAGTGACATTTACTGTGAAATATTTGTCATTATAGCTTGCCAGGATCTGCTGTGCAGGCGGGATACTCTCGGTAGCTTGCCGGGCTCTCCAAGAGGGACAGAGGCTTTTGGGGCAGCTTCTAATCGCCCTTGTAGGTGTTCCCATGGTTCAAACCATATTTGAACCCTGTCAAATATGGTGCGGCAATCCTGAAAGATGGGTATTAAGTGTCTTATAATGTGTCCGGAAAGCGTCCTAGAGCGTGGCAGCGGCTGGGTAGTGGAGGACTGGCAAGCTATCCATGGCATATTTGATATGCCAAAACCAGTAAATACTATGGGTCTCATTCCCCTGACCCTGAAGGAGTCAGCAATACGGCAGCATTGAGAAGGATGTGGAAGGAGAGGCTGAAAAAATCTCAAGGCCAAACTAGGCTGCCAAAACAAAGAAAGACAAAAATGATTGTCTGTACTTTCAATGCACGTACTCTAGCATCGGATGCATCCATTAAGGACCTGATGGTTCAAGCACGAAAGATCAGGTACAACATTACTGTCTGACCGAGAGGAGAAGGCATCAATCACATCATGCCATTTTCGACACTGGAGAGGAATTGGTCCTCGGAACATGCGACAAAAGAGGCGTTGGAGGTGTTGCTGTCCTTGTCAACATGAACTTTGCCATGAGCATCGATTCATTTGAATGGCTATCAACCCGAATCGGATGATTGCACTTGAATAGAAGTGGCTTATGGCCGGCAGTTTCTATCTTTATGTCTATGCACCAACATCCAATTATGATGAAGGAGAAATTGAGAAGTACTACATGGAGCTGGAGAAGTTCTATAAAGAAGACCACACCTTCTACAAGATCATTGTTGGTGATATTAATGCCAAGATAGGACAGAGAAGATCAGCTGACGAATTCCACATTGGGACCCATGGCTTAGAATGGAACCAACAGGGTGACAGACTGACTGTCTGAGTTCATCATGTTGATCAAGACCATTCATGGTAAATCACAGTTCCAGAAGGCCGAATCTAAATGTTGGACATGGGAGTCTCCCAGTGGATGGTTCCACATGAAATTGACAACATCATATTCAATCAAGGGTTTTGCCCGACCAATGTCACTGTTGTCCCAAAATTCCAAATGGGATCTGACCACCATCTCCTTTGTGCAAAATTCTACTTCACGGAGTGGGGAGAAAGGGCTGAAAAGTTTAAGAAGAGAATTCCCAGAACAACCACCAACTGGGAGCTCTTTGGCACTATTGTGGCAACATGTGAAGATGCCGTCATTGACAACATTGAGGAGGAATACGATCAACTCTTTCAGCACCTCCATGATTGTGCAAGGAACGCCGAGAGAGAAAGCTACAAAAAAAAATAAAAATAAAAACACCTGTCTTTGAAAACTCTTGAGTTTATTTGCCAACGTGGCTTGGTGCATGCCTCAGGCAACTACAAGCAAACATCCGAGCTCACAAAGCAGTGCAGAGAAGCGAGAAGAGCAACAGTGCTGGTAGATGCGGCAGAAGCCAGGAAAAGCATTTGTAACACCCGCCTGTCCTTTGCCAACTACAACCAAGATGACTGCCCTCTGACATCCTGATGGATCTATCACATCTTTCAGAAGGGCAATGGAGAAGACTATCCATGACTTCTACACAAATCTCTTCCATAGCCACGTCCACCTGTCCACATACCAAATTCTGCAGGATGGATATGTTGTTACCAACGTTCTCCCTTCTGAAATCTGACACGCAATTTTGTCGGTAAAGAAAAAAACAGCACCTGGCCCAGACAAGGTCATACCTGAACACCTGAAGAACCTGCCATCAGTACTCATCAAAACACTGGCTCGGCTCTTAATGTGCTACCAGTCTTAATGCAAGGTTCTCTCTCAATGGAAAACCAGCTGGACTGTACTACTGTACAAGAAGGGAGACATCCATGACACTGGCAACTATCACCCAATCTGCCTGTTGTCTGTCATCTACAAACTGTTCACTTGAGTCATCATGAATAGGATTGACAGAACATTAGATGAAGGACAACCATACGAGCAAGCCAGGTACCACAAAAGATTCAGCACGATCGACCATATCCACACAATAACCAAGCTCATTGAGGTTTCTCTGGCGTCCAAGATGCTACTCTGTCTAACATTCATTGATTTAAAGAAGGCCTTTGATTCTGTTGAGGTAGAAGCAGTCATTGAAGCCCTAGTCAATCATGGCATTTAAATTCAATACAACTGGATCCTCCATGAGCTGTATTACTGATTCATTACCAGGATCTCACCATTCTACAAAGAAGTGATTATCCATGTCAAGAGAGGGGTTTGGCAGGGTGATACCATTTCACCGAAACTCTTCAGTGCCACCCTCGAGAACATCATGCGATGACTAGAATGGGAAGGAATGGGAGTGAAATAGATGGTCGGCAACTACACCACCTCCGCTTTACTGATAACATCATTCTAATAATACCAAACATTAGCCAGCAGCACAAATACTGGCCGACTTCCGTGAGTGTGGAAAGGTTGGACTCTAGCTGAATCTCACGAAGACAACATTTATGAGAAACAGTCTTGTTCCTGACATTCAATTCACTCTCAACCGAACAACTATCTCCAAATGCAACAGTATGTGTATCTAGGTTGGGAAGTCAACATAATGAATGACCTGGCACCTGAGTTGTGCAGGAGGAAGAGAGTGGCTTGGAACACCTTCAAGAGCATCGAAGAAATAACTAAGAGGATGAAGAACCTCCGGATCCTGGCACATCTCTTTGATTCCACTTTTCTTCCTGCATTAATATATGCATCAGAGAGAGACTTGGGCTCTACAAAAACAGTATGAGATCGCTATTCAAGTCTCCCAAAGAGGAATCGTAAGAGTTATGCTTGGAGTATCATGTTTCACTCTAATGAGAGAAAGAATCCGGAATTTCGACCTCTGTAGACAGTCAAGAATCAGGGACACTGTCTCGTTTGCCAAGGCATCAAAAATCAGATGGTCTGGACACATATTGAGATTTGGAGATGACTGCTGGACTTGAGCCGTTACCAACTGGATTCCATGGAACATCAAAAGACCGCGTGACCACCCACCTACAAGATGGTCAGACTTGTTCTTCAAGACTCTGAATGATATGTTTGAGGACCTTCATGTTCCTTGAACGAACAGACGTCATTGGGCTACACTAGCACACAACAGGGACGAATGGAGACATTACTGGCGCCGGCTCCAGCAAATTGACGACCAAAGGGAAGTCAAATGATCAAGTGATTTGTCATTATTTTTTAAACTATACTTTTATTCTTCAAATTAATTTAACAAAATAATTTAGGCAATGCATTTACATGTGTTTTTATTTCAAAGTTACAATACTTTGAATTATTTTGTGTGTGTGTGGGGGGGGAGGGTGTGCATGTGTGCATTTAGAAGCTCCAAACATAAAAGATAAAAGAAAAGAGGAAAATTTTCTTAGCTTTTTTAGTATTATTATTTTTAACATGTCTGTTTTGTAGATAGCTTCCCTATCCTTTTCCTATTTGAGGGCCAAAAGGCTTTATATTTTTCTCTATAATCATCAGTGTTCTCTGAAACCATGGATAGTTTTTCTTAATTTAGTTAAACTTTCAGTATTATTATTGGTATTGGTGGGGTAAACATTGATCAAAACCAGACCTTTATACATGACAAGCATGAACTCTACCTCTCACTGGCATCTCCATTCTAACTTGTATTATGAAATAAATATAAATCACACTCATTGCGGAGCTTATGTAATGGTGGGACAAATAAAGTCAACTCTACACATATTCAGAAATATAAACATATTCATGAAAACACTTCCATAAAACTGCATATAAACATGAATTATTTTGTTTCCTGGTTTTCCCCCTTAGGGAAAGGTGTAGCCCTGTTCCTTAGTGCTCCTGAGCTAGGCTTTGTGCACTGCTTTCTATAGCTGATGTGCAGTGTCAGGTATAAAACTTGGTTCATCTAGATGCAGAGCAATTTCTTCATTGCTCTCACTCTCTGGGCCCAATCCTGGTTTTCCTTTTAAAGACTTTATCACCTTTACTTTATGTAGTTACAACATTTATATTACAAATGTAAAGGGCTGGAGTGATAGCACAGTGGGTAGTACGTTTGCCTTGCATGCGGCCGATCTGGTCGGTCCAGGTTCGATTCCTCTGCCCCTCTCGGAGAGCCCGGCAAGCTACCTAGAGTATCTCGCCCGCACAGCAAAGCCTGGCAAGCTACCCGTGACATATTCAATATGCAAAACACAGTTAACAACGAGTCTCACAATGGAGATGTTACTGGGCTCTCTTGAGCAAATCGATGAAAAATGGGAAGACAGTGCTACAGTGCTACAGGACAATTAGGTTATCATATGGAAACATTTTACTGAGCCAATTCTTTGTAATTGACTGGAGCGATAGCACAGCCAGTAGGGTCTTTGTCTTTTATGCGGGTTGGGTTCCTCTGTCCTTTTTTTTTTTTTAATTTTTATTGGTGAAACACCATGGGGTATAGTTGTAGACTTACAAATTTTTATGCTTGGGTTTCAGTTATACAGTGATCGAGTATCCATCCCTCCACTAGTACCCATTCTCCACCACCACTGATCCCAGTATCCCTTCCACCCTCCAACCCCCCCTCCATCTAATCCTGCCTCTGTGGCAGGGCATTCCCTTTTGTTCTCTCTCTCTTTTGGGGGGCTGTGGTTTGCAAAAGAGGCATTGAGTGGCAATCATATTCGGTCTAGAGTCTACTTTCAGCATGCATCTCCCATCCTGAGAGGATCCTCCCAGCACCTTTATTTGATGCTCCCTCCTCTGTTCCTCTTGAGAGCCCGGCAAAGTACCTAGAGTATACCACCCACATGACAGAGCCTGGCAAGTTCCTTGTGGCATATTCAATATGCCAAAAACAGTAACAAAAAGTCTCACAATGGAGATGTTACTGGTGCCCACTCGAGCAAATAAATGAACAATGGGAGGACAGTGCTACAGTGCTACATTATTAGTAATTATTATTAATTTTTTATTAAATTATAAATTAATGATAAATTATTAAGTTATAAATTGTTATTAAATTATCAAAGAAAGATTATAAATCTTTATTTTCCTTTAAACTATCTACTTAGGTTAAAAATCTAGAGAAAATTTTGCTTATGCTTAGTAAATATTTGAGGGTTTTAAAAAATATTCCAATTTAATTCACAAAAAGCAGCATGCTTTCATAGTTCTACCAATGATAACCAGTTTTAGAAAGTACTTTATAGAATATCCATAAGGTGAAAAGATAAAATACATTGTTGGGCATGCATGTATTATATATATATATATAAAGATAATAATATAGATCTACTATATGATATTTAACATTATACTAAATCATAACTGCTTTGCCATTATTATAAAATGTTACATGTACCTGAATGTTGATCACTAAATTTGAGTCTTTTTTATTTTTAAAAATGTATTTATATTTTAATTGAATCACAGTGAGATATACAGTTGCAAAGTTGTTCATGATAGAGTTTCAGGTATACAATTTTCCAACACCCATCCCTCTACGAGTATAGATTTCCTACCACCACTGCAGTCTCCCTCCCCACACACCTCTATGACAGGCACTTTTCCTCTCTCTCTCCTCTCTCTTTTCTCTCTCTCTCTCTCTTCCCAACAATAAGAGTTGGAAATGATCACACTTTGGATAGGAACTGAGTGTTTAAAGTATGTAAAGGGATATATATGATAATTTTCAGTATCTGTATTGAAAACCATAATGCCCAGAGAGAGAGAGAGAGAGAGAGAGACAGACAGACAGACAGACAGACAGACAGACATACAGACAGAGACAGGAACAGTGAGACAGAAAAAGAGAAATGAGTTAATGAGTTTCACAATTTATTGACAATTTTGCAAGATCACTATTCATTCCACACTCCCAAACACAAGGGACTTGTTAGAGCAAAATAGAATTTTCCTGAAGATAATAAGGGAAACACATTATTCAAGGAGAATAAAAGGTTATCGCTAACCTTCAGGAAACTAGCAAAAATTAGAAAGATAATACAAAGCACTAAGACTAAAGGAATTATTGTCTAGCTCTGAGGAAAAAGGGAGGTGGTCAGTGGAATTCAAGAGCCTTCCTTATCCACATTCAGTCTGTCCCCTGTCAGGTGGAAATGTACTCACCATTTTGATAAGAGGGATGAGATTTATAATAACATATTTCTGTGAAATGCTGATGAGAGTCAAGACAGTTTCTATATTTAAAAGTGACTTCCTCAAGTGCTGCAGCTAACAAAAGATTTAGGATCTTTAACAGTTTTAACATTTTACTTTATGACTGAAAGTTCACTTAATTTTAAGCATACAATCAGTTAGAAAAATGGCTCAAGAACTTCAAAAACTTTGCAACATTCGACTTTTTCCTTTGTTCACTGCAGACAAACATTAATGGCTTGAGATTAGGCAAATAAAAGGACAAGAAAACTCATGCTACAAAAGATTAAATCAGAAATCTATTCATTACTAATATCTGAAAAAATTCTTTTTCTTTGTTTGCTAACCATATTTCATTGCACGATGATTACAGATTTTATGAAAAAGTTTTGAAAAAGTGTGATCTATGACACCTTTAAAAATTGTGCATGCATTGTTTAAAATTTATCACTGGACTGGAGAGATTGAACAGAGGGTAGGGAGGTTTCCTGACCTGGCATCCTACGTAGAACCCTGAGCTGCCAGGAGTGATCTCTGAGCACAGTCAGCCCTGAGCAAAACCGGATGTAGCCTCCAAAGAGAATTTATTATTGAACCACATTTAGTACAACATTATCATTAAATTGTAAAAACACAGAAGTAATAATGCAGTGAAATATGGTTTATTCTAATAATCTGAATATGTGTAATACATATATATATTATTTACCTAAAATATTTTGTTCCACTTGTTTTACTTAGATTTACCGGTATCTCAGGTCATGATCCCTAGATGACAAACATTAAGACAATGCAGGGTTATTAGGAGAACTCTTAGTAAAAATACCAGGTATAGAGGACTGGAGTGGTAGCACAGCGGGTAGGGCTGACCCGGATTCGATTCTTCTGTCTCTCTCGGAGAGCCCGGCAAACTACCTAGAGTATCCCGCCTGCATGGCAGAATCTGGCAAGCTCTCCGTGGTGTATTTGATATGCCCAAAACAGTAACAAAAAGTCTCATAATGGAGATGTTACTGGTGCCCACTCAAGCAAATCGATGAACAATGGGAGGACAGTGGTGCAGTGGTACCAGGTACAGAGACTGTGAGTGAGGATGACAGAGATCATAGAGGGGCTAAGTTTTTTGCCTTGCATTTGTCTGACCCCTGTCTGAATCCCAGCATGGTTTAGGGTCCTCAAAAAACCAACAGATGTGATCCATGGGTATAGAACCAAGAGTAAATACTGAGCACTGTTGGATGTGACCCAACCCCTTCCAAATGCACCCCTAGTGCCCCCCATCCTTCCAGAAAAAAAAAGATGATGAGGAACAAATGGGGTGGATTGGAAAGAGGTTCGACAATGTATGAAGAAAAAACAGTATTGTAATAACAGCATACACAAAGGCTCCTATAGCTTTGAAGCTGGGATGATCCTTCAACATTTTCTTAAATAAACAAACAAATGCTAACATCAAATATTTATGAGCCCTATAAGTATATCAAGCATGAGGACAAGACTCTTATTGCCTCTGTGCTCTGCCCTGTACCTCTTAGGTAAATTTAATTGAATGCAGGATACTGCAGAAGAAAAGCAATTTTTTTCTTGGTTTCCTTCATTATGTAAATTGAAACAAAACATTTTATATCATAAAATCAATGAATTTCATGCAAAGTTAAACAGTTTGTTTAACTAAAATGTTTACTAAACACTTGTTAACGAAACAAGAGCAAGTGTTTACTGAAATAGGGAGACTAATTTTAAACTGTGTTTTTAATTTTACTTATCCTATTTTTGGTACATAAAATATGGTTAAATAATGTAAAATGTATGATGAATACTCATACATAACATATATAAGTACAAAGTAACACTGTCCTGTATAGCTAAATGATTTTTTAATAAACTACTATAATACTACTAAATTGTACTGTAATTTGAGTTCTTATAAATCAAGTTCTCAGGATTTTTAGAAGAACGATATACTTATAGGGTTCATAAATATTTGATGTTAGCATTTGTTTGAATTCATATAAATATTAAGTTTTGAGAGGCATCAGTTAATGTGAAGGATGTTATAGGCAGAAGGAAGTACATATAAGGAAATAGAAATGATGAAATTCAAAAAAATTTTTTGGGAAAATGATTATCTCAACTTGGTGAAGTATGAGACATGTGAACAGAATTAGTGTTAAAGTTTTAGAAAATTATTCAATGCCTCAGTTGTCAAACTGAACTCAGGTTGGCCAGGCTGGCCGTGTGCAAGGCAAATACCTCTGTGCGTTCGCTCCATCCCATTAATCGAACATCTAACATTATTTTATGACCATCCTCGTTATAAATTTTCTCTCTGGAGGGAGGGGTTCTCAAGCAATGCTCAGTAGGCCAGGAGCCAGTCTTGGTGATATAGGCCAAGAGCCAGTCTTGGTGATACAGATCCAGATGGCTGAATTCTCAGGTCCAGGCAGGCTGAAAAGCACCAGAGTATAACCAGGGATGCCTAGGTTGAGCTATGTGGTGCTAGGGACAGAACCAAGTGCATTATATCAGACTTTTTAGTCATTTTCCTAACCTTTGACTTAGATTGCTTCCTCATTCCTCATGATTTTTTTATCCATTAGTTTATGTTTGCTTTTTACTTTCCCAATGGAACAGAGTTTCATGAAATTTTAATCCTTTTTTCTATATTGTGTAAGAACCACTGTGAATCAAATATTTTTATGATGACCGTGATTGTTAACAACATATAATATTTATTATAAATCTTTATAAAATTTGTGTATGTGATATAATTTAACAAAAGTTAATTAGATAAAAATGGAAACTCCATAAGTAGCAATTTGGAATGGTTTCCTGACAGATATAATCTCAAAATATAAATTTCTGTGGTATTCTAGAAATAATTGTTCATGTGCTCATAAATGCTTAATAATAATTGGATTTGTATTAATCACACTTTCTATATAGTATTTTATAAAATATTTAGAAAAGACACGTTAATAAAAATATTAGAGGAAAATGCATAAGCTACAAAAACATGTAATTGATTCAAAGCAATTATTCAAGTGATTCTAAAGGGAAAAAATGACTAGACATAACTGTATTTACCTATTAGTGGGGTATTCCAACCCATCTGAAAAATACACCTAAAAGAAAAATCCAACTCAGTTAAATTAGCAACTGAGAACAGAACAAGTATTGGTGGAACAGTCTTAATCTCTAACCAGGTTGCATTCTGACTAATAGCTGTGCATCCAAGTGGGGTCTGAGGACATCTCTAAAGAATATGTCTGTCACTGAGGCAGGGGGAGGGTGGGGAAGGGGCAGGGTATACTGGGGAGATTGGTGGTGGGAATGTGCACTGGTGGAGGGATGGGTGATTGATCATTGTGTGATTGTAACCCAAACATGAAAGCTTATAAGTATTTCACGGTGATTCAATACAATTTAAAAAAAGACTCTTTCAAATGATATACATAGCAACCTTGATTTAATAATAGTTTCATTAATGCTATCTAACTGGTTTCACCTAATTCAGAGTTCACTTGATCATTTGACATCCCGTTACTCATTGATTTGCTTGAGTGGTCGCCAGTCACGCCTCCCTTCATCCATTGTATTTACTGGTTTTGGCATATTGAATGCATTCTAATCAGAGTTAATCAGGAACAATTTCAATTTTATCCTTTTAATCTTGGACCAGAGGGAATGAATGGGTTACTCAGGTGGATTTAAATAGCCTAACACTTGTGACTTTTCTATATCTCATTG
Source organism: Sorex fumeus (assembly GCF_029834395.1). Classification (NCBI taxonomy): domain Eukaryota; kingdom Metazoa; phylum Chordata; class Mammalia; order Eulipotyphla; family Soricidae; genus Sorex; species Sorex fumeus. The sequence continues at coordinate 67,095,367 of NW_026606059.1, forward strand.
CAAATTAATATATTGGCATTAGCCTTGTATGCTTATTTAATGCAAACTCACTCCTGAGAGATGAGTTTGCTCTGTGTGTGCTGACAAAATGAGTTTTGAAGCCAGAGGGCAAGAGACAGGACGCTGACAAACCTACCAAGGTAATAAGGCCACCTTGTGAGGATTTGGGTAAATAATTTGGTTGTTTATGTCTTGAGTATCCAGACAGCATAGACTTTTTCTGAATGTACTATAGTATTTTTTAAATTTTCTTTATTTATAGTGATCTCTTCATTTATTAAAAAAACTAACCAAACATCTAGATTATCTTCTCATTGTGTGGAATAAAACACATTTTAAACAAAGGATTTAAATGCATTCATGTCAAATTTAGAGTTCAATACTAATACTTAAAGGAAGTTGCTGTTGTATTATTAATTCAAATATGCCTTATTTATTTTATGATATGAGATAAACATGACGCCTGTAGTCACAGAGTTTACTAGTTCAGTTGTATAGGAGGTTGCTCTATTAACTAAACAAATAAAAATTTAATTTAAATTCTGGCATTGCATAAAAGAAAGCCTAGGGAGGCTGCTAATATTTTAGGCTTCAAAAACTTTAATTTCAAAATACTTTACTAAAAAGCATGGTTATTTTGAGAAGTGTGCCGAACAGTTAAAAATGCAAAAAGCTTAAATGACTTTATGGTTAAAGGGATAAGATGTGATCTGTAGAAACAAGTCAAGTTTTAAGAATGAAAATGCTTTACATTTAAAGAAAAAATGATATGTCCCGATCCTTATATACAGAACTTGCAAATATACTTTCCATTAAAAGGCATTGTAGAGGCTCTAAAGTCAAACATCTTCAGGTAAGAAAACTATTTAAGTTTAGCTTATCTTAGTTGTCACAAAAGTTTGTATAAGAGAGAGGCAAGAAGGCCCAGTTAGACAATAGGAGACAAACAATAGCATGAAGAAATTGGAAGAATGTCCTTTGTAAACGATGGGTGCATCCATGAGTCAAGATATGTACAAAACAGCTTCTAGAAGCCAGGCAAGAAAAGTTAGTTTTATCTAGATTCTCTATAAGAAAAAATAAGGGCTCTTAATGGCTCCGGGGCGAGGTGCAACGATCTTCACACGGTTTCTTCTGAGGAAATCTCTTTTGAATACTTTTAGCAAATTATTCATAACAAGAAATACGAATAAATAATTTAGATCCTGCTCTTGAGGCAGGGTTGTGTGGTGGTTGGGAAATTTGGAAATAATGGTGGTGGGAAGGTGTAATGGTGGCGGGATTGGTTTTGGAATAGTGAATGTGATAAATCATTGTGAACAACTTTATAAAAAGATTAAACTTAAAAAAAGAGAGAGAGAAAAGAAATAGTTTGGTGGTTGAGGGTAGCTGAATAGATATTTCAGCAGGAAAGGTGTTTACCTTGCATACATCTGACCTAGCACCACATACAGTGCCTAGAGCCCTACCTGGGATGATCCCTGAGTGAAGAGCTAGAAATTAACCCAGAGTATAGATAAGTATGGGTGTCCTCCCATTTTTTAAATAATGCAAGAAATTGAGGACTTATTGACCAATAACAAAACCAATATTGAGCATCAAGTGTCTAGAAGAATAAAACAATTGATATGTATTATTTTAAGCCGCTAAATTGGGAGTAATTTATTATAGAACCAATAGAAAACATAACCAAATATTGTTATTGGAATGTGGTATATATCTTCAAAAAGAGAATGGGAATGTTTATATAATTTACTATGTATAGTTACCTAAAAATATAAATTTAACTACTTATTGGATTGGACCAGGTTTACGACACCAATGGGGTAAGATTTGTTCTTAATATATATCATAAATAACTAGTTCATAATTCAATGGAGGGAATGAACTTGTTTGTAGTCTTAAAATTTCTCCAAGGTATTAATTTGCCTCAAAACCAATGTATAGTCCTTATTCCACCTTTGAGTCTTAGCAGCAGTTATAAGATGCTCTCTCTCTCTCTCTCTCTCTCTCTCTCTCTAACCTCTGAAGCATACCAACATAGAATATACCATGAAAATCATAATATAAAGTTATCTTTTTTCTATCTTCTGTAGAGGTTTTTTCATAACTGTCTATGAGCCCAAAATGTGTACTTCTGCCCTTCCTACAAGTCCTGTTTTATTTCTTTTAAAATCATTTACTTGGAGGTTGGGTGGAGTTGTTGAGGGCACACCAGCTGTTCTCAGGGGATACTCCTGACTCCATACCCAGGGATGAACCATGGGCTCACAGATGGACTAAAGTCACCATTCATGATTCTGAAGATTGAACTTGGATTGGCTCAAGGCAAGTGTTCTACCTGCTATACTATTCCTCTGGCCCCATTCCTCCTATTTTTGGAATTAAATCAATTTTATAAATTATTTCACTTAGATTTAACTTTTCCAAGACACTTGTTTTTATTAATCTCTCTAAATTCCCTTACAATCTTTTGTCTTAATTTTGAGATGATTATTAAGTAATATAGTACTAATGACGTAAAAGATCTATGTGCATGGGGCCCAGGTTGGGCAATTATAATTGCTCTTCCATTCTTTTCCTCTGACTGTTCTATTAACAGACCCCTCCAACTTCAAACTTACTTAACAGAAAATTTTTCTAGAGAGGATTTCAGTGCCAGTTGAGCCTGAGCTCATTTTTCTGCTCCACAAGTATGCGTAAAGCCCAATCGCAAGTATAAATAATTACCAACATTTCCATATGAAAATCAGGCCAATAGAAGAATGACTGTAGGTATATTTGGAAAACTCAGCTATAAACAGAATGAACTGCTAATTTCTCAGAAGGTACTAACCCTGTCTCCTTCCATTTCACAGTGAGTACTTCCTGTGCACTGCAACATCAAAAGACAGGAACACTGAATGTCACTATCACCTACTGTTTCTCTGACAAGTGTCTAAAATGAGTAGACTTTTTGAGTTATAGGTACTCAACCAGATTAATGTTCCTGACACATAATGGGTGCCAAATAAATATTATATGAGTCATGAAATAATGGGTGGAGGCTATGAAGCAGAGTGCATTTGTAACACTCAGCCATGTCAAAAGTTTCCTTGCTGGCATCACTTCTGTGATAGTTCAGCAGGCTTAAAAGGGCCATCTTCCTAACAAGCTGTGCGTGTATGTGACACTTTCTTTCATTTTGAGAACAAAGTAGGTAGGGTATCTGTTCATTTTCCAAACTCACAACCATTTCAACGAAGAGAAACAAACACATGTGAAAACAAACATTTTTGCTATAGAGATTGTGATGGTCTTTGGAAACCAGATGCCTTGCAACACAGAGCATTTCTCAGCCTGAGCAAGGGTAGTATGGCAACAGGTCGTGAAGTTTCCTTCAGACTAGAGCTCATCACAAAATACCTGATGTATTACTCTAACCAGAATCTGATTCACGACATAGTCAGTCTTTATCAAAACCTTCTCCAAGATATCGCTCTGCTACTGATGAGAAGGTACAGAGTATTTTGTGGGCATTAGGCTAACCCACTCAATTTATAGTCAAAGCATTTATATAATGAATAAAAAAAGATAATTTGTGTTTTCAAATACAAACCATCTCTTGAAACAAACAATAACTATAAATAGTATATCACATGTAGAATTTTTAAGTTTTTATACTATATTATAATAATTTTAATAATATTTTTATATTATTAAAATATTTTTAATATTTTTCTTGTCATAAGATAAGAAAAAATAAGATGCCTAAAATATTGCTAATGGTAATAAAATTGCCATTGTAAAGCAACTTGCATAAGTTCCAGTCTTCACTGTTACCTAATATTTATTTATGTTTTTGTAGCTGGCAACTCTCAAAGGGTAAAACTGAACCATGCAGATACAACTGCAACTCAGTGCATTCCACTTCCATACTTTTATAATGGGCAATAAACCTGATTTATTAAGCAAACTCTATTAATGTTACATCAGGGATAAAGTGATTACGGAGCCCTTTACATTGCAACAATTTATAATGATTATTTCTTTTTAAGGAAAGAGCCACTTCTTTATAAAATTGTCACTAGACTCTGACATGCTGGGCTGTGTAAAACTGATAATGAGTTGAAAATGAAGAGTGTCAGCAGAATGTTCTCCAAAATGGTATATAAGCTATTTGCATTCAAAACAATAACAAAACAATCATTTTTTTTTGTCTTTCCAAAGGCGGCTGCTATTTAAATCTGTAGAGAATGTTCCTAGAACTAGTATAAAGTAATAAAAGCATAAGGTTTTTGAACTTGAGGTTTAATATAAGGATATAAAATAAACTTGAAAATATTAAATATACTAAAAATTAATGGTTCCTAATAATATGGGGGTTCCTACATGAAAAACATGTTTAAAAGTGAAGTTCAGGTGAAAACCCAAGCCCCAAGCATATAATTTATAGCCTATAATGTATTTTCTACTAAGAAATTTAAAGGAAGAAAATTGGATAAATATTTAGAAATTGAAATTATTTAGCATAAACATACCTGAGAATTGTTTACTGCACGTTTTGAATATTCAGATAATGTCCTAAGAAAACCAAATTTCTTTGTAGTTTATATTATAAGAAATGTATCTTTCTAAATTTAATTTTCCTTTAAATTTGGGTAGGCGCTACACCTGGTGGTGTGCAGGGCTATTCCTAGCTCTGTGCTTGATGTTCCTGGAAAATAGTCCTAGTGGTGCTGGGGACTTTAAGCAGAGTCAGCAGGATAGAAGCAAATTCCTCAAGACTTGAAATATCTCTCAGGCCCCATAAAAAATAATTCTTCCCCTACATAGTATATTTGATTGGTTTTGACTAGCTCTTCCATTTCTTAGTTATTGGTTTGTGTTCATGGCCAAGGATTGATCAACTACAATTACCATGTCCTAATGGTAATATGGACTATTTCAGATTTGAATGATTTACCCAAAACTGACCAAAAAAATTCTATAGATGTTTTGGTCATTGATACCATGCACATAAGTCACCTTCCATTGCTACACTTAACAGTTGAATTATTTGTCTAAAATACTCATCTCCATATTAAAACTCTTGCCTCGGTGGTATTATCACGAATGAACTGTGTGTATTAGCTCTTAAAGTAAAGCAGCCAATTAAAATCTTAAGATTTTATAAAAATTGTGTTTTCTCCCCTCTACTCCTTTATGAGTCTCCAAACCTCCCTTATAGAAATAAACCCTAGGTAGTACATAGGTCTGTGAAGGAACCTGGAGTCACAGTGTAGATTCATTGAACTAAACTCTATTTTGACCATCTATGACCAGTCATCACAGTCTAGCAAAGAATCACATCTATCAATAAACATCACTATCACTATCATCTTATTATTCAACAATTTGCTATAGCAGGCACCAGTAACGTCTCCATTTGTCCTAGCCCTGAGATTTTAGCAGCCTCTCTTTACTCGTTCTTCCCAATGTTGCCGCATTGGAGTCTCTTTCAGGGTCAGGGGAATGAAACCCATTATTTTTAATGTTTTTGGCATATTGAATATGCCATGGGGAGCTTGCCAGGCTCTGCTGTGGAGGCAGAATACATTGGTAGCTTGCCGAGTATTCCAAGAGAGAGAATTCATGGCCGCAAACCTCCAGGAGCTTGGTTTCATAGAAGATAAACATAGAAGATAATAAATAACATATCAATGTTATATAATAACATATCAATAAACATAGAAGAATAAATTTTATGCATATTTTCTAAGTTTTGTAATAGATGAGTTACTAAAAACACCCAAATGTTCTTGTGTCTTGGAATATGTAGATAATGGAATAATAAAAAATATGAAATCATGTATTGGATATATTATGAAAACATAACAAGAAAACATAAATGTGAGTTATTCCATCAAAGAGTTTTCCTAGAGTAATAAAAAAGGTAAGATTTGCAATTTACTGTGTTAATCACTGAAGGTTAAATGTGCAATATATTAAGAAAGAAAATGAGGAAAAAATCATTTTTAGGACCATATCCTCTACTCCAAAGTCCGACACACCAGTAAAGAAGTGAACAGCACCCGGCCAGACCAGGTCAGACCCGAACACCTGAAGAACCTGCCGTCAGTACTCATCAATACACTGGCTGGGCTCTTCACACACTACCTGTCTGAATGCAGGGTTCCTTACCAAAGGAAAACCAGCAGGACTGTACAAGACTGTACAAGAAGGGAAACATTCATGACATTGGCAACTATTGCCCGATCTGCCAGTTGTCTGTCGTCTACAAGCTGTTCACTCGAATCATCCTGAATAGTATTGGCAGAACACTAGATAAAGGACAACCATGCGAGCAAGCCAGGTTCTGAAAAGGATTCAGCACGATCGACCATATCCACATGATACCCATACTGATTGAGGTTTCTCTGGAGTTCAAGAGGCTACTCTGTCTAATGTTCATTGATTTAAAGAAGGTCTTTGATTGTGTTAAGACTGAAGCGGTCATTGAAGCCCTAGCCAAACAGGCCGTTCAAACTCAATACATCAGGATCCTCCATGAGCTGTATTACTGATTCACTACCAGGATCTCACCATTGTACAAGGAAGTGATCATCCATTATCAAGAGAGGAGTTCGGCAGGGTGATACCATTTCAGCCAAACTCTTCAGTGCCACGCTCAAGAACATCATGCGATGACTGGAATGGGAAGGAATAGGAGTGAAGATAGATGGTTGGCAACTACACCACCTCCGCTTCACTGATGACATCGTTCTAATAACACCAAACATTAGCCAAGCAGCACAAATCGTAGCTGACTTTGACCAAGAGTGTGGAAAGGTCGACTATAGCTGAATCCTATGAAGACAATGTTTATGAGAAACAGTCTCATATTCCTTTTGCTCTCAATTGAACCAACATCTCCGAATACGTACCTATGTCGAGAATTCAACATTACAAATGACCTGGCACCTGAGTTGCACAGGAGGAAGAGAGTGGCTTGGAATGCCTTCAAGAGTATCAAAGAAATAGCTAATAGGATGAAGAACCTCCAGCTCTGGGCACATCTCTTTGATTTCACTGTTTTTCCTTCATTAACATATGCCTCAGAGACCTGGGCCCTACGAAAACAGGATGAGAACGCTATTCAGGTCTCCCAAAGAGGAATTAAAAGAGCTATGCTTGGAGTATCACACTTCCCTCAAGTGAGAGAAAGAATCTGGAGTTTTGACCTTCATCGATGATCAAGAATCAGGGACGCTGTCTCGTTTGCCAAGGCATCGAAAATCAGATAGGCTGGACACATAATGCGATTTGGAGACTACCACTTGACTAGAGCCATTACTGACTGGATTCCACGGGGTGTCAAAAGATCGCATGGCCGCCCACCTACAAGATGGTCAGATTTTTTCATCAAGACCCTGAACGATAGGTTTGAGGCTCTTTGTATTCCTGGAGTGAGCAGATGCCACTGGGCTACACTAGCACTTGACAGGGTCAAATGGAGATGTTACTGGCGTCTGCTAGAGTAAATCGATGAGTAATGGGATGTCAGGTGATCAAATGATCAAGTGACCCTCTAGTGCTAAGTGGGGCTCAAGAGATCATACAGGGTTCTGGGGATTGAACCTGAGTCATAAGAGTACTAGTACCCTACATAGAACTGTAGCACTGTAGTACTGTCCCCCTGCTGTTCATCGATTTGCTCGAGCGGGCACTAGGAACGTTTCCAGTGTGAGACTTGTTGTTACTGTTTTTGGCATATCAAATACGTCATGAGTAGCTTGCCAGGCTCTGCCATGTGGACGGGATACTCTCAGTAGCTTGCTGAGCTACAGTACCCCACATAGTGTACTATAATCTATCAGGCCCTGAAAAAATATTTTTATAAATTATGCTATTTTTGCAATTCAAGCTATAATCCAACGGGAAATAAAAGTTTAAAACATTTTTCATGAACATATTCATAGTAGAAAATCATAATTATTGGCTGGGTAGAGATCAGTGATACAGGTGAATGCTTGTACTCGGCATGGTTCTAGATTCAATTTTTAGCAGCCTCCAAACCCCCAAATCATTCTGGGGAAGGCTATGAACAAATGAATGACTGCTAGATAGAAGAGAGCTGATGTAGGTCTTGAAATTTAATAATTTTATCTTTTGCATTTTTTAATGGGCTGGAACGATAGCACAGCGGATAGAGTGTTTGCCTCGCATGCAGCCGACCTGGATTCAATTCCTCTGTCCCTCTCAGGGAACCCAGCAAGCTAATGAGAGTATCTTGCCCTCATGGCTGACCCTGGAAAACTCCCTGTGGTGTATTCGATATGCCAAAAACAGTGACAATAAGTCTCACAATGGAGACGTTACTGGTGCCCGCTCGAACAAATCAATGAACAATGGGAGGACCGTGCTACAGTGCTACAGGCATTTTCCAACAATTTTTATTGATGTATCAGGATTTATAATACAGTTAATCTCACTTTCATGCATACATCATCCCAACACCATACAATTACCAGTCATCCCTTTTCCCCACAACGATGTCTGTGGATGCCTCCCCACACATGTAAGCTAAATTTTATAGACAAAATATTCAGATTCAGTGACTTTGACCACTTATTGTTCTGTTACTATGTTTCTTATTTATCCCACATATAAAAGTGATCTGTTTTGATTTATTTATTTTTGGTGGAGGTGGTGACACTTACACATATATAAATGGAGATAGTCTCCTAAATTCCTCATAACTCTAAATAAATAAGCTGATACCACTATCACTATCACTATGACCCTGTTGTTTTTCAGTTCTCTCAAGCAGGCCCAGTAATGTCTCCATTCATCCCTGTCACATGCAAGTGTAGCCCGATGACATATTGGGGGCTCCTTCAGGCTCAGGGGAATGAGGACCATCCATTGTTACGGTTTTTGACATATCGAGTATGCCACGGGTAGCTTGTCAGGCTCTGCTGTGCGGGCGGGATACTCTCGGTAGCTTGCCTGGCTTTCCAAGATGGATGGAGGCTTTGGAGGCAGCCTCTAATCACCTTTACAGGTGTTTCTCGTCAGGCATATAGGTGGGTATGATACTCTCAGTAGCCTGCCAGGTTCTCTGAGAGTGAGAACTAGAGAATAAGAGGTTCAGGTGCTTGATTTTATAGTCTCTGGATGGCCGCTGATGGCTTCCTCAGCAGTTGGTGGGTGTAACAGTCTAGCTACTAGAAGGTGGGGGAGCTGGGTGGAGGAGGCCCAGTCCCGAACAGAGCAGGCTTGGAGATCTCAGCCCTGGGTCCCGCACATCTGGGTTCCTCTGCCAGTTCCTTGTCCAAGAGTATGGAGAGTGGTCTCTGCATGACTTTAACTGCGTCCCGGAGACCTTCAGCTGTTGGGGCTCTGCTTGGGGAGGGGAGGAAAACTCAACCCACTCTCCTTCAAGGGGCCCCGGTGAGGACAGCCAGGCGCGGAGGCAGGAGACTTTGCTTTGTTCTCTTCCGGGAGCTTGGTTTTATATTAAGCCATGCTGAGACCACTCTCCATATGCTTGGACAAGAAACCGGCAGAGGAACCCAGGTGTGAAGGACCCGAGGCTGAGATCTCCAAGCCTGCTCTGTTCAGAACAGGGTCTCCTCCACCCAGCTCCCCTACATTCCAGTACCTAAATGGTTACACCCACCAACTGCCGTGTAACCCCATCAATGGCCAGGATCCTGAGACTCTAAAAACAAGCTCCCGGAATAAGAAGAATCAGAAGAATAAGAATAAGAATGAGAATGAGAATGAGGAGGAGGAGGAGGAGGAGAAGGAAGAAGAGGAGGAGGAGGAGGAGGAGGAGGAGGAAGAGGAGGAGGAGGAGGAGGAGGTAGAATAGAGGTAGAGTGGAGGAGGAGGAGGAGGAGAATGTGGAGAAGAAGTAAGAGGAGGTGGAGTAGGTGGAGAAGGGGGAAAGAGGAGGAGAAGAAGAAGAAGGAGAAGGAGAAGGAGTAGGGGAGAAGGAGAAGGAGGAGAAGGAGGAAGAGGAGGAGGAGGAGGAGGAGGAGGAGGAAGCAGCAATCAAGCATAATATTATTGTGTGGGAGAGAAAAGTTTGTAAGATAAGCTAATAAGTTGATATACAGTTATTTAAAGACATACAATTTCAAAAACTGAATATCCTATTGAACAGGTATATAAAAAATTAAAAAAATAGTATAATGAAAAATTCTGTGCTAATATATCTTAAAATTTACATAAAATAAGAAAATCATGTAAATGTAAAATTTAATAAGATTAAATAGAGCTAAGAAAAAGAGGAAAATTTGAATAGATCTAAAAATGTATAAAAGTGTGTTTTATTTAAATGAAAGTGAGTATTGGCTTTATGTTATAAAATATTAAATGATGGGTACTACTAAATTCACTGTCACTGTCCTCCCATTGTTCATCGATTTGCTCGAGCAGGCCCAGTAACGTCTCCATTGTGAGACTTGTTGTTACTGTGTTTGGCATATCGAATACGCCACGGGGAGCTTGCCAGGCTTTGCTGTGCGGGTGAGATACTCTCGGTAGCTTGCCGGGCTCTCCGAGAGGGGCAGAGGAATCGAACTCGGGTCGGCCATGTTGGCTGCATGCAAGGCAAATGCCCTACGGCCGTGCTATTGTTCTAGTCCACTACTAAATTATCTATATTAAATAAAATATTTCAATACAAATATCTATGGATATAAAAAACAAAACAGCTTTTTAGACATAGAATATTCCATGTAAGTAAAACATTAATTCATTATTGAAACTATATAAAATCTAGAAGCAAGCTAGCAGTGGAAGTTAGTTTAGTGGAAGTCTACCAGGAGCACCAAAAGTGAGTCGTAAACTCAATTCCAAGGATTGAGAAGCTTATCTTGTCTTTAAAATAATCTAAATCCAAATAATACGAACATTTCTCAAAAAACTAGAAATTGAGCTCCCATTTGATCCAGCAATACAACTTCAAGAAATATACCCTGGGGGCCTTACAGATACAGCAGAAACACCATCTGCACTTCTGTGTTCATTGCAGCACTATTTACAGTAGCCAGAATCTGGAAACAAACCTGAGTGCCTGAGAACAGACAAATGGATAAAGAAAGTATGGCACATCTACACCACGGGATACTATGCAGTTACGTAGCTACTAGGAAAAATGAAGCCATGAAATTTGCTATAAATGGATGAACATGGAGAGTGCATGATTGTTGAGTGAAATGAGACAGAAAGAGAGGGACATATATAGAATGACTGAGTTCCTTTGTGATATACATATATATACATATGTATATATAGGTGTGAATGCATATATGTATTAGAAGACTAATATATATTTTTATGAATATTATGTGTCAATCTCAAGTACCTCAAAGTAGCAGTTTATTTGGAGATAAAGCTTTCAGAGAGAAACTTTGTGAAACTCACTCTTGATAGTGATCAGTTGGCATTCACACTACTTGTTTTCCTGTAAACCAAACCATGTCAATATTCTGAGAAAGGATGAGGGAAATTTTCAAGAAGCCAAATATATATTCAATTATAAATGTGGGAAGATGAGTGGAAAAACTATAAGTACTTTGCTGTTTTTTAAAAAATCTTTAAAAAATTTAAATATTTAATTATTCTTGGATTTTTTTTTACTCTGTCAAACATTTCCTGGTATGATAAAGGTATATATTGACTAATTAAGTAAGCCAAATATCATCCTAGTAAAATGTCATAAAAGGCATAATCTCTGAACGTAGAAGAAATTGCAAAATAAGAAACTATCTTTAGTTTAAATTGAACAGAGAATATCCAATTTTTTATATAGTTGTAAAAGTAAATAAACTAGTTGGGAAAAAATAAAATATACTGAAATTTTGTGTTCCAATTCACCAGGTTTTCTCTACAGTCCTTGATGAACTTTGGGGAGTTCAGGACAGAAATGGTACTGCTAAGGCAGAAATAAAGAAAGCTTACCAATGATTTTTATCTAGCAGTGTCAGCTTGGCTCATTTTTTCCCTGGCATTTTTGTGCTAATTTGTTAGTAAAGAGTCTAGTGTTCAGATGACAGCAATAATTTTAATTATGTTTGGCCTGCAGCACATATCTACACAGCGAGTGGGAGTAAGCACTTCTTACATTTCCCAATGCGGACTTTCTGAAAACTGCATTGCATTAAGCACACACAAAGATATGAAATTTGAGCAAAATTCCATACAAACACTAAAATCAAAATACTTAAAAGGATATGCTTTGAGAATAAGAAAGAGGAAGAGGAGGTAGAGTGGAGGATGAGGAGAAGGAAAGGAGGTGGAGTAGGTGGAGAAGGAGGAAAGAGGAGAAGAAGAAGACGAAGGAGAAGGAGGATGAGGAGGAGGAGGAGGAGGAGGAGGAGGAGGAGGAGGGGGAGGAGGAGAAGGAGAAAGAAGAGAAGGAGAAGAAGAAGGAGGAGGAAGAGGAGGCAGCAATCAAGCATAGAATTTTTGTGTGGTAGGGAAAAGTTTGTAAGATAAAAAGAAATATGCAAATTTCAGGACTGCTGTGTAGAACTACTGGGACAGGATGATTTAATTATGTGTAATTATGTGTTAGATTAAAACAATGACACTCTTCATTATATGCTTGTGCTTTTGATCTTAACATTTTCAACCTTTTTATTTGATGCTGGTGAAACTTGTAAAGTTTCTTTTCTAGGAAAAGTAAAAAAATTGAAAATATCAACTTGTTTCTAAAAATAAACTCCTTTGTTTTTCTCTATTGGGCTTTGGGATTATTATAGTTTATACAATTCTTCTGGACTAGAAGTAAATACAATCTTATTTCTATCTCTAGTGAAAGTCATATAATGAAACGTGTCTCATTTATCTGTCTCAAGGTAGAAGTAATTCAGCTTAAAAATAAATTTTAAAAAGTAACAGTACACTGAGAAACTAGATTTTGAGGGGCCCACGATTACTTGCAGAACTTTATCCTGACCATATTTTATGATGAATATTTTGTCTTACCCTAGAAAAATTACTCTATAAATAAATGCTTTAAATTATTTGTGATTTTTTAGCTTTTGAGAACATTAATTCAGAGAACATTGTGTGACTGATATATTTTCTTCTCTATGCTCACATAATTTTGTTTTAATACCAAAATATTGATGGAAAATCTTTTTTTGCTGCTTTCATAATTCTGATCAATAACATTTAAACAATGTTTATTCAGAAGATATTAAGATATTGTAAAGCCTGAGAAGAGTTTATAGAAATCTTAGTATATACTACATTGATATTGGATCCCCTACATTAACATTGGATAAATCTCATAGTTAATAAACCAATATTGATACATTATCAACTAACTCCCAAACCCTATTTATATCTGAATAAATGGACTGATAGCACAGCGGATAGGGCATTTGCCTTGCACGCATCCGAGCCGGGTTCAATTTCTTTGTCCCTCTCGGAGAGCCCAACAAGCTACCGAGAGCATCCCACCCGTACAGCAGAGCCTGGAAACCTCCCCATGGCATATTCGATATGCCAAACACAGTAACAATAAGTCTCACCATGGAGACATTACTGGTGCCTGCTCAAGCAAATCAATGAACAAAGGGATGACAGCGCTAAGGTGCTACAATTGTTATCAAGTATTCTTTCTCTGAGCCAAGTATCCTAACCAGGGTGCATTTTACTTAGCTTTCATTAGTTCTAAAGATGCATTTGGTGTTACAACTTTGTATTTTTTTATGATATGAACTGTTGTTAATCAATTATATGTTTGTCCTTTCTATATTAATATTTTGCTGATGTTATGGATTTGAAGGAAGATGATCATAGGCCCACATACAAATCTTAACTCATGAAATCAAGTATATATACTATCAGCATGATTTAACAATTTTTGTGTGTGTGTTTTGGGTCACACCAGGTGTTGCACAGGGGTTACTCCTGGCTCTGCACTCAGGAATTACTCCTGGCAGTGCTCAGGGGACCATATGGGATGCTGGGAATTGAACCCAGGTCTGCCGTGTGCAAGGCAAACACCCTACCTGCTGTGCTATTTCTCCAGCCCCAATTTAGCAATATTTTTACTTCATGGTCACTTGTCAACTTTCTCCACTCTGAAGTTATTCTTCTTTCCCTTTTTTAACAGTGTACTTTCATGACTTACATGATTAGTGTGCTTTAACTTAAGAAAAGAACAGTTATGATTCCTCTTCATTAGGATGAAATACCTACATGCAAAGTCTGGGAACACCCAAGTGCACAAAACCAGGTGAATGGATAATAAATTGTACATAATGTACACTATTCCCAGCTCTTTGAATAGATAAAATCATAACCTGAATAAAATTGAACTTCAATGAAATTGGAGAGTCACATTAAGTAAAAGAACCCAGAAGGAAAAATACAGGTTGAAGCATTCAAATGTGGAGTATAAAGAAGAAAAGCAAGGGACTAAACCGGGGTCTTTAACCTCAGAACAGTGTCAATCTGTATATCACTTAATCATTTAACACCCCGTTAGTTGTCGATTTGCTTGAGCGGGCGCCAGTAACGTCTCCATTTGTCCCTGTCGCATGCTAGTGTAGCCCAATGGCATCTGTTCGCTCCGGGAACATGAAGAACCTCAAACCAATCGTTCATGATCTTGATGAAGAAGTCTGACCATCTGGTAGGTGGGCGGCCACGCGGTCTTTTGACACCCCGTGGAATCCAGTCGGTAACAGCTCTAGTCCAGCGGTCGTCTTTAAATCTCATTACGTGACCAGCCCATCTGATTTTCGACACCTTGGCAAATGAGACAGCGTCCCTGATTCTTGATCGTCGACGGATGTCAGAACTCCGGATTCTTTCTCTCATTTGAGTGAAACGTGATATTCCAAGCATAGCTCTTTCTATTCTTCTTTGGGAGACCTGAATAGCGTTCTCATCTTGTTTACGTAGGGCCCAGGTCTCTGAGGCATATGTTAAAGCAGGAAGAACAGTGGAATCAAAGAGATGTGCCCGGAGCTGGAGGTTCTTCTTCCTCTTAGCTATTTCTTTAACGTTGTTGAAGGCGTTCCAAGCCGCTCTCTAACTCATGCGCAGCTCGGGTGCCAGGTCATTTGTCATGTTGACCTCTTGACCTAGGTACACATAGCTGTTGCATTCGGAGATGGTCGTTCCATTGAGAGTGAATGGGGCGTCAGGAACGAGGCTGTTTCTCATAAACATTGTCTTCGTAAGATTCAGCTGTAGTCCTACCTTTCCACACTCACGGTCAAAGTCGGCCAGCATTTGTGCCGCTTGGCTGATGTTTGGTGTTATTAAAACAATGTCATCAGCAAAGCGGAGGTGGTGTAGTTGCCGACCATCTATCTTCACTCCCATTTCTTCTCATTCCAGTCGTCGCATCATGTTCTCGAGGGTGGCACTGAAGAGTTTCGGTGAAATGGTATCACCCTACCGCACCCCTCTCTTGACATCAACGATCACTTCTTTGTAGAATGGTGAGATCCTGGTAGTGAATCTGCAATACAGCTCACAGATGATCCTGATGTATTGGGCTTGAATGCCCTGATTGGCTAGGGCTTCAATGACCACTTCCGTCTCAACAGAATCAAAGGCCTTCTTTAAATCAATGAACGTTAAACAGAGCGGCATCTTGATCCACTATCGACACTACTTCCACTACCCAGCTGTCGCCACACTCCAGGATGCTTTCTGGACCCATGAGGCCGTGAAGTGGCGGCGCGACACATCATAAGACACTAAATACCCATCTTCCGGAATTGTCGTACCGTATTTGATAGGGTTCAAATATGGTAACACCTACAAGGGTGATTAGAGGTTGCCCCAAAAGCCTCTATTCCTCTCGGAAAGACTGGCAAGCTACCGAGGGTTTTCCATCCGCACGAAAGAGCCTGGCAAGCTATCCGTTTTGTATTCGATATGCCAAAACCAGTAACTACAACTGGTCTCATTCAATCTGTATATAAAGAGAAAAAAAAAGACAAAAACTCATCCACCACCTTGGTTACAGCTGCACTCAGTCTGCAGACTAGTATGAAGGAAACAGGTTGGTCCATAGATGTAAAAATTTTAGAGAACAATGAATTGGACAGCCTGAATGGAAACAAAACCTGAAATTGCAAACAAGACAGTGAACTGAGGTGGCAAATGGGGGAGATTAGGGGAGAGGAGGGACATCTGGACAGTGACTGAGGGTTACAGCGAGTGAGGAAAACAACAACACTCTAAGTGTAAAATAAGAGTATGGAAACTGTTACAAATCATATTATGGCAATACAATAAAGATTATAATAATTAAATACCTTTACTCTCTTTGGAAATGTATGCATCTATACAGGTGCTACCTAGGTGAACACAATGTTTTACTGATAGAACACTGAATTATAATAATGTAAATATTTGTATGCTTGGAGGATAAAATGATAAAATCTTACCACATCATATTTGCCACCATTAGAATTCATTGAAATATAGAAAATTATTGTTAGACTGAACTTCTTATGTGATGGGATCTTGGTATATACATGGGTAGCTCTGTAGCACTATCCTCCCATTGTTCATCGATATACACAGGTAACAATATTAATGTGTCTTCCCTCACGTAACTCTTTCTGAATCCAGTAATTAAGATAGAAAAGCATGATGAAAGTTAGAAAAAAAATGGTACAGTGTCTTTATTGAAAATATAGAATAAAATCAGTTCCTCACTCTATTAAAACTGAAGCTCCGTTTCAGTTTTTAGACAGTTTCATCTGTCTAAAGATGTGGCACATTTATAAATGTGCTGCATTTCTCTTTCTTTCATGCCTTTTACAGGGAAAGGAATTGCTGTTCAACTGTGACAACATGATTCATTTCATACCATAATTACTTCTAAATGATGGCAGCTATTGGTAGTTTGAAACAGCTTTAAATATGTTTTTATTGGTTTAGCTTTGCTAGTTAGACTTCTAATTTTATAATGACCTCTCTTTCCCCTAAACCCCCTCCTCCAAAGAGAAAATGCTTTAAAATTCAGGTGTGGAAAATAAAACAAGTCCATTTGTTCCACTAGGATGAAAGATGTAATTAACTTTATTGCGAGTCAATCAAATTTGGGCATAACCATAATACATTTTACAAACTCTTCTAAATTCATTGCCCTGCAAAGAGGTTCTGTTCTGAAACAGACCTTTTAATGATATCTTTTAAAAAAAACTCAAATCCTCTTTTTGATTGAATCAAGCTACGCTAAATGGTTAGGTGCAACGTTTTGTATATTACTTTTGCTGGAATCAAACTATATTCAATGACTGTAGCACTGTAGTACTGTCCTTCCATTGTTCATTGATTTGCCCGAGCAGGACCAGTAACATCTCCATTGTGAGACTTTGTTGTTACTGTGTTTGGCATATTGAATAGGTCACAGGTAGCTTACCAGGCTTTGCCTTGAGGGTAAGATACTCTCTGTGGCTTGCTGGGCTCTCTGAGAGGTGCGGAGGAATCAAACTCAGGTCGACCACGTCAGCCACTGCAAGGCAAACACACTCTAGTCACTGTGCTATAGCGCCAGCCCTAGGTGTAATATTTTGTACAGTACAGAATGATTATATAAACCAAAACTTAAGAATCACAACCTGAATTCTATTGGTACACATGTTCTATAGAGGAAGACTTTTAGGTATTTTGCTGTTGCTGCTAAGTTTTTTTTTTTTTTAATTGAGAGTCACATTCTGCAACACTCTATACTTACTCCTGTCTCTAAGCTCAGTGAAAATCCTGGTGGGTCACAGTGGACCATATGGGGTGCTGGGGATTAGACCTGTGTTAGCTTATGCAAGTAAAGTTTCTTACCACTGCAGTCTCTCTTTGACCGCTAGAGAATAATATTTAAATTCAAGTGTTCTTTGGAAAAACATTTTAGATAAATATTGGACAACAGCAGTCTCCTTATTCGACTTTAGAATAACCATAATGTTTAGCTCTGGAATAATATAATACTGCTTGTTGAAAGTGGTTGCTTGTCTGTCATTGATGAATCTAACTTTAAGTTGCTTCCCATACCTTGTACTTTGTTTCTGAAAAATACCAAAATGTGTCATGAAATTATAACTAATACCATAATTTTAACTGAAACTTATAGTAAGAGTCATTGCATTAATAATATTTAAGTAAAGTAAAGGCCCTCCCGTTGATCATCGATTTGCTCTAGCGGGCCCAGTAACGTCTCCATTGGAGACTTTGTTGTTACTGTGTTTGGCATATAGAATACGTCACGGGGAGCTTGCCAGGCTCTGCCATGCGGGCGAGATACTCTTGGTAGCTTGCCAGGCTCTCCGAGAGGGACAGAGGAATCGAACTCGGGTCGGCCATGTTGGCTGCGTGCAAGGCAAATGCCCTACCGCTGTGCTATCACAATTCCATGAATAAAGAAGAAATTGCTAATTACTATATTCTGAATTTGTTTTTGACTTTTCCTTCCTTTATTGTCCTATCTAAAGATATTTTTAAGCACAGTGGTGTAAAATATTGTCAAAATAGAATTTGAGACATTAAGTGTTCCACTATCGCATATACCAGTAGAGTGTCAGCATTCCTTCACCAATGTCTCAACTTTGGGTATCCAAATTTTTTCCAATCTATACTTGGGGCCCAGGTCCTACTTCTTGAAATATGGAGTCTGTCTGTGTTAGCCAGACAGGTTATTTGTTTAAAAATACCAAATACTTGGGTATTTTTAATGTGGGGTTGCTCAGACATTCAGGAGCCTATTAAGACCTTTCTGGTGGTATTAGGGGGGCAGGTGGTTATAGGGACTTAATTTGAGATTTTGACATACAAACTTGCACCCCAGCCTTTTGAGCAATTTTGTAATGACCTGAGAAGAAGTCTTTCAAAGAAGATACACAAAGGTTTACAATTAAAAGTGCAAAGTTAATCAAAAGACAATGAAGAAAACTGCTCAGTTCTCACAATTACTATTTTCTAAAAGTTAACAGAATTGAAATACTGGTAATATATAGACAAAAGAAAATCCTTATACACTAATGAAGGAAACATAAATTGATAAAGCCATTATGAAAACTAGGCTGGCAGTTCTTTGTAAGTGAAAAATAGAATTGCATTATCATCAGCAATTTCAGTCCCTGGTATATATTGAAAGAAAATGAAATCAGTATGTCAAAGAGGTATCTGCCCATTTTTATTTATAATCATCAAATTATGGAAATAATCTGAAAATTCCTTACTGGGTAAATAAATAAAAAATGTGAATATCTGCATATGTGGACAGCTGAATAATATTTATACATAGAAAGGAAATCCTACCATTCCTAACAACATGGATGAATCTTGGGGAGGTCATGCTAATGAGAAAGACAAAGACTATTGGGTATTAACTTCATGTGGAATATCCCTATAACTCTATAGGAATATAATAGTTTACTAGAGTGTAAGAGGATAGGAAAATGGGAAGGATACAAATTTTATTTGTGAGCATAATTTAGTTAGATCTAATGCACAACATGGGGACTAGAGTTAATAAACAACATTTGCCTGCCCTCAAATATTCTTTAACATGTGCCTTACATCGTAGTAATTTGGAGAGATTTTATGAAGTCTGGAGTAATAGCACAGTGAGTAGGGTGTTTGCCTTGCATGCGGCCAACCTGGCAGATCTGGGTTCAATTCCTCCGCCCCTCTCAGAGAGCCCGGCAAGCTACAGAGAGTATCTCGCCCGCACAGCAAAGCCTGGTAAGCTACCTGTTTTCGATATGACAAACACAATAACAAGTCTCACAATGGAGACATTACTAGTCCCACTCGAGCAAATCGATGAATAATGTGGGGACAGTGACAGAGGACAGTGACAGTGGAAGAAAAATAAATATTTTAAACTTTATCATGGCATTCATTGTTTAGTTTCTTTGTGTAGGCATAGTGATTAGTACCGTGCATGTATAAATGCGAAATGTGGTATAACTAATAATCTACAACAGCTACCACAGGGGATGCTATATAAATGTTCAAAGGGAATTTTCAGGAAGTGAACTTCAAAAAAGTCATACTTTAAAAAGCAAATAGTATAATACAGTGAACAATTTCTTATCATGCATACCAATGTAAATAATTAATGCAAGCTTCAAATGTAACAATTCCAAATAATTGATATTCTCTAGTCTATTTTCTTATCTATAAAGGCAAGATAATATCCTCATAAGGGTTTTGTTATCATTGAAATAATTTTACTGTGAGTTCTTAACAAAGTACAAAGCATATTATAAATGGAAGTTTATTGTGATAAAATTAATGCATAGTGGTTATTAAAATATGGAAAGCCAATCAATTTTTTCATTAAAAAAGTTTAAATAGCACAATGTCATTTCATTTTTTAAATCTTTATTGAGGTATAATTGAAATACATAAACTTTACATTACTGAAGTGAGAAACCTGGTAAGTTTTTAAATATGCATATATTGAATAATACTTACTCTCAATCTAATGAGCATTTCAGACACCCCCTAAATTGTTTTTTTGGAGTTAATGGCACATCCAGTAGTGTTCAGGAGTTACTCCTGGCTCTGCAATCATAGATCTACTGATAGTGCTCAGAGACCCATATGGAATGCCAGAGATCAAACCCTAGTGAACTGCATTCAATACAAGTGCCTTGCCCGAATATTTCTTCCCCCAGCCCACCCCAGCTCCCAGATTTCTATTACAATTCTTTTTTAAAAAAGATTTTTTTTTTCTTTTTTGAGTCACACCTTGCGAAGTTTAGGGGTTACTTCAGCCTCTGCATTTAAGAATTGCTCCTGGCGCTGCTCAAGATACCATATGGGATGCTATGCTATAGATTGAACTCAGGTGGGCCGCCTGCAAGCAAACACCCTACCCACTGGACTAGTGCTCTGGACCCTCTGATACAATTTTGTCTCTTGATAGTTCCCACTTGAGCCTCTATTTAGGAAACAGGCTGATTTGCTATCACTAAAGATGAACAAGGTTTCTAAAAATTTTGATAAATGACATACTAAATACTTAATGGGTTCTTTTAGCTCAACATTGTTCTGACTTCTAAAATTATTGAGTATAGCATCAGTTCTTTTTTAATATCTCTATTGTTGCGGCACCACACTCAGTTACTTAGGAAACTGATGACACTTAGGGAGAAGTTGGAACCTTTCATGGCTACCGTGTGGATGGGTTCTTTCCCAGCAGAAAAACTGACCAGGCACATGCAATATTTGTGTTCTACCAATGGAGCTATAGCATTAATTCCAGCAATTCTTACTTTTCAAGGAGGGAATTTAATCCTCCATGGATATACTGCAATTTGTGGGGGATATATTTATAAATATTTTACTGTAGAATGATATATAGATGTTTAGGTCATTTTTATTTCATAACTATTCCACAAAAGCTAGTACGAATGTTCATATATATATATATATATATTCTATTTTGGAATACATATAGAATATGTCCTTGGTAAATTCCCAGGAGTGAAATAATTGTGCTAAATGTGCATAATTGTCTTTAATTTTAAGAAATACTAATGGACCTATGGTGGTAGAATTGTGAATAGGTCACTTGCCTTGTATATTGCTTACATGGATTTGGCCTCTGACATGTCAAATGCTCCCCTGAGTCCTATCAGGAGTGATCCAAGACCTCAGAGTCAGATCACTACTGAGTGTGGCCGCCAAACCAAACGAAACAAACAAGAAATACTTGTGAGAGTTTTCATTATCAACAAACAACACGAGCAGCAGCTTTCACAAGGATGTGGAGGGAAAGGAACTTGTACATTGTCAGGAGGAAGTTGAATTGGGTAGTCAATATGGAATATAGTATGGAGATTCCTTAAAACAAACAAACAAAAAACAACAACAACAAAAATCTTCAGAAAGTCCATCTGATACTATTATCCTTATTCCTGAGCATTTACCCAAAAATAAAACACCAGTTCACAGAGATAATTTCACCTCATTATTCATTGAAGCATTATTTACAATAGCAAACATCCTCATTCACAGATGATTGGACAAAGAAGTTGTGATATATAGACACAGTGGGCTACCACTCAGCTATAAAAAAGATAAATTTCTGTCATTTACAACATGGATGGGCCTAGTGGGTATTATGTCTAGTGAAATAAATCAAACTGAAGACAAACACCATATGATTTTAGTCATAAGACTCTAGACTGGCAAACAAATAAATAGATAAAAAATAAACTGGAAATTTCTAAACAAATTAGTAAGCACAGAAGGGAAGAGCCAGGCAGTTAGGAAATTGAGTAAAAGAGTTCAATTATAGTTGGAAGAACTGAATTTAGTGGTGTATTTAATATAAGGTACACATACACTAGTATACAATGATAAACACCTGAGAAATAATTTATAATGCAATGTAACTTAAATAAAATTTATTTAAAAACTTGTTAAACACAGATTTCTGTATCCTTAAATTTATAGAACACTAACATTGTTGTCAGTTTTTATACCACCAATAAATAAAATAAAAAGGACCTTTTGATTGTAGCTCATTCTTATATCGATATAGATTTGCCTCATTATGAATTTAATTTGTAGTTATGTAAAAACAAAAATTCTGGGTTATGTACAATGCTATTAATGTATTCATTTTCTTCAGTTATATTTATGTTCAATTTTTTGATAATTTTGTTAATGGGTTGTTTGATTTCCAGTCATTAAGTTTAGTTTGCATATCAAAATATGCAATACGTAAGATATGTGATTTGAAAATATTTTCTTCCATTTTTCACTTGTTTTGCTATTTTCCTTATAGTATCTTTTGAAAGACAGAAGTCTTTAATTTATATGAGGTCCAGTTAGTTCAATGTTTTTCCTAAGTTTATGCTTTTGATGTTGTATTCAAAAACTCCTGTGTAATCTAAGACCACAAAAATTGTCCATTGTCTTTGATTTTTTTCAGTTTTATTGATATCCATCACTGAATAAGGACATATTGGGATTTTATTTTATGAAATATTTAAACTTATCATAGGTAAAGGTAAAGGTAAAGGCCCTCCCGTTGATCGTCGATTTGCTCGAGCGGGCCCAGTAACGTCTCCATTGGAGACTTTGTTGTTACTGTGTCTGGCATATCGAATACTCTCGGTAGCTTGCCGGGCTCTCCGAGAGGGGCGGAGGAATCGAACTCGGGTCGGCCATGTTGGCCGCGTGTAAGGCGAACGCCCTACCCGCTGTGCTATTGCTCCAGCCCAAACTTATCATAATATTTTAAATATATACTTTTTAAAAAGATTATCTAATATTATCAGCCCAACCTCTTAAAAAACAGTTCTTATACCTTAATTGAATCTTTTAAATATTCAATTAATTGAATTGAATTGAATTGAAAAATTAATTCAATTCTTGTTGTTTTTATTTGGGGGCCACATGTAAGTACTTGGGAACTATTTCTGGTTCTGTGCTTCCAGAGACCATATGTGGTGCCTGTGATTTGAACTGGGGTGAGCTTCATGAAAGGCAAATGCCTTAGCCTCTGTACTTATACTGAGTAAAACTTTTCACTTTTGCTAGAACTCAGTTGACTATGTACTGCTGTATCCCTAAATTCTCCTTCATATTCCACTAATCAATTTATCTATCATAACTCCAACAGTCCAATTTTCTATTTTAAGTATCATGATAAATAAATCTAGAAGTAGGGTAGTTTAAGTGCTTTATTTTTATGTTACAAAATTGCTTTGCCTATTCTAAAACCCTTTGTAACTCCCTAAGAATTTTATAATCTGCTTGTAACTATATAAAAATATGATTTACTTAAATGTTTTGTAGGATTGGATTGAAATTAAGATTAATTTAAAGATATTTTGTCTTAATAATTTTGAAAGCTTTGCAAGTTTAATGTTCAGATATTGTATTCGATATGCCAGACACAGTAACAACAAAGTCTCCAATGGAGACGTTACTGGGCCCGCTCGAGCAAATCGACGATCAACCGGAGGGCCTTTACCTTACCTTACCTTTTTTATGATATGTTCCTAAGTAAAAGTATTTCATGCCCATTAGTGAGAGTACAAGGGCAAGACACTTGCTTTCTGAACTGCCAACACTGGGTTTGAGCACTAACTCAAACGTGGTCCCAAGAGCATTGCATGTGGTACCCTAAGCACCATAAGGTGTGACTCCTGATCACAGAGCCAGGAATAAATACCACTGGGGCGACACTCAAACAAAACCCAAAGTACTTTATGTTATTATAAATATACTGTATTTTTATATTAAAATCACTTCATTTTTCCTCTAAGCTTTGGACATACATAGTACATTGTACAGAGCTCTCATATGTTTTAAGCAGTTTCTCTTATTAACATTATAATTTGCAGTAGTACATTTCTCAGGACTAATAAAATAATCACTGTCACCATCTTCCCGTTGTTCATCGATTTCTTGAGTGGGTCTAGTAGCGTCTCCATTGTGAGACTTGTTACTGTGTTTGGCATGTTGAATACGTCACGGGTAGCTTGCTAGGCTTTGCCATGCAGGCGAGATACTCTCAGTAGCTTGCCAAGTTCTCCGAGAGTGGTGGAGGAATTGAACCTGGGCCGACCAGGTCAGCTGCATGCAAGGCAAATGCCTTACCCGCTGTGCTATCACTCCACCCATACTGATATATTATTGTTAATTTAACAAAGGCATAGCTATCTACATGGTTAATTACTGTGAATATCCATCTTGATCAGTAAGAGATGCTTCAGGTTTTTTTTTTTATAGTTTTTTTTGAGTCCTAGAATCAGAAAAGAATCCTTGTTCTTTTAGAAATGGTATTTAAAACCAATTTATTGAGTGTTTGGTTTAGTATTTATTACTAAGGTAAAGATAAAGGCCCTCCCGTTGTTCATTGATTTGCTCGAGCGGGCCCAGCAATGTCTCCATTGGAGATTTTGTTGTTACTGTGTTTGACATATGAAACACATCACGGGTAGCTTGCCAGGCTTTGCCGTGTGGGCGAGATATTCTCGGTAGCTTGCCGGGCTCTTCGAGAGGGGCGGAGGAATCGAACTCGGGTTGGCCATGTTGGCTGCGTGCAAGGCAAACGCCCTACTGCTGTGCTATCACTCCAGCCCATTTATTACTAATGTAATGTTTTTGAATTTTATGTCCCCTCAATTGATAGAATATAATGTATTTACTCACTATAAAGATACATGTACATGTACAAATTTTATATTAATTATTAAGTTAAATGTGAGTTCACATTCATATTTCTAACTTTAATTCACCATTACATGGATCACCCTGGCCTCATCCATTGTCTATCTATTAATTATTATTCTAATAGTGAAAACTGAACAACTTCAGTTAACTTGTTTTTTTTCCTATGGAACTGGTTTGTAAATAAATTTTTTATTTTCAGTCTTTGTATTGCTATTTTCTTAATTTGTCCTTTATTTCTGTGTTATATCTTCAGTGGAAACAGAATTCTATCTATGTTGACAGTTTTTCCTTAACAGTTTACAAGGTTTACAGAATTGGTGCCTTTTTCTTAAATGCAATGTTTTCAGTGAAAACGTTGTTATTCTTATTATTTTTGTTCTGTTTGATTATGCTTTACATCTTTGAAGATTGTTTTTATAATTAGATTTAAACATTAGAGTGTGTGTGTGTGTGTGTGTGTGTGTGTGTGTGTGTGTGTGTTTGTGCATATGGAATAAAATTGCTCTGTTTCTTGGTTCTAGAAACGTTTGTCCTTTGCCCTTTTTTAGGGTATTTTTTGGGGGGACATCCCTAATGGTACTCAGAGCTTACTTCTAACTCTGCACTCAAGTGTTCGTGGTTAGCATTTTTCAAGGGACCATCTGGGATTGAAGCCATATACCAGGTAAGAACCCTATCCACTGTAGTATCATTAATGCCCAACTTTGAAGTTTGTTTTTATGACATTAATATCTCCATAATCATCATAAAATTTGAAAATTTATTAGCCTCTGTTTCTTCAAATGTGTATTCTATTCTTTCTTGTCTAATGTCATCAGTCTTTAAATTTAGATTTAAAGATGACCGCTGGACTAGAGCTGTTACTGACTGGATTCCACGGGATGTCAAAAGACCACGTGGCCACCCACCTACCAGATGATCAGACTTCTTCGTGAAGATCATGAACGATCAGTTTGAGGCTCTTCATGATCCCAGAGCGAACAGATGCCATTGGGCTACACTAGCACGCGACAGGGACAAATGGAGACGTTACTGGCGCCCGCTCGAGCAAATCGTCGACTAACGGGAAGTTAAGTGATTAAGTGATTAATGCCATCAGTGCAATAAACACATTAATATTATACAATTTGAAGTTCTGACACTAACTACATGGTTTTTTTTCAGTCACTCATTTTATTGTATTAGTTTCCATTACTATGCCTTCACATTTACTAATCTTCTATTCTGTTTAATCTGTTTTTTATTATAGACAATCATTGCTCTTCTAAGACAGTGTAATTTTCATGTCTAGCAATTTGATCCAGACTTATTTTTCTATCATCCACAGCTTAAATTAGCATATTAAATCTTTCTCTAGTTTCATGACTCATGAAATAGAATTATTTAATACTTCTTGTAAACTCATTTTCTGCCAACTCTAACCTATGTTCCATTTTTTGCTTTGAATTTATTTTATTTGACTTCTTATTTTGGTAATATTCTCCTGCTTAGTGTTGCATCAACAATCTTTAAATACCAGACATTTTAAATTTTTCCTTGCTTCATGTGGTACTATGATCATATATATGCAAAATGCATATGCTAAGATATTAACCCTAAAAAAAACAGTAATAATAAAAGTGTCTTGGGGAAGTGATAATATCATCAGAATAGAGCTCTCTGAATGGGATTAAGAAATATAAAGGGATCTTTTATCCTTTCTCCATATAAGGAATGGCATAGTACTAGGAAGAGTGAGTGGTACCAAGTAGATAGACCTCAACAGACAGAACTACACTATTCACTTTATCTTGAGTCTCCCAAACTGTGTAAAATAAAGTCCAATTATTTGAAATAGTTTAGTTCTTAAAAGGTTAATGAGCCTAGAACAGGTTTTGTGTTTCTCTACTTTCAATCTCCTTCACCAAGATAAAGACCTTTTAGTTTCATATCTAAAGGTAACCTATGTTGATCATTTCTAATGTGATTTTTAAAAGAAATAGTTAAGCTTTGGTAAATTATCTTTTTTCAGCTTTTTGTACTATTATATGTATTGAAATATCAGATATTTGTTGATTTTAAATATTTCTTTTCTATTTATACTTTTACCTATACCTATTTCTGTAAAGGTAAGGTAAAGGCCCTCCCGTTGATCGTCGATTTGCTCGAGTGGGCCCAGTAACGTCTCCATTGGAGACTTTGTTGTTACTGTGTCTGGCATATCGAATACATCACGGGGAGCTTGCCAGGCTCTGCCGTGCGGGCGAGATACTCTCGGTAGCTTGCCGGGCTCTCCGAGAGGGGCGGAGGAATCGAACTCGGGTCGGCCATGTTGGCCGCTTGTAAGGCGAACGCCCTACCCGCTGTGCTATCGCTCCAGCCTATACCTATACCTATTTCTGTATCAATACTTATTCAGTATGTCCTATATAATAGGACAGTGCCTATTATATCTTGGTTATTTTTTCTGCCTAAGTACAACCCTAGACTTTGAGCTTGTTTAAGGAACTGACTGACCTTACCTTGTAACAACACCTCATTTTTATCATCTCGGAAATTGTATTCCACTGTCTGAAGTCGTGTGATATATAAAACAGTTTTACAACTATACTGAATAAGTGGGCTGGAGCAATAGCACAGCAAGTAGGGCATTTGTCTTGCACATGGCCGACCCAGGTTTAATTCCTCTGTCCCTCTCAGAGAACCCGGCAAGCTACCGATAGTATCCCGCCTGCCAGTAGAGTGTGGCAAGCTCCCTGTAGCGTATTAGAGATGCCAAAAACAATGGCAAGAAGTCTCACAATGGAGATGTTACCGGTGCCTGCTCGAGCAAATCGATGAACAACGGGAGGACAGTGCTACCGTGCTACATACTGAATAAGTATTGATACAGAAATAGGTATAGGTATAAGTATAAAGAGAAAAGAAATATTTAAAATCAACAAATATCTGATATTTCAATACATATTAGCAAAGCAAACTTTTATGTGCTGTTCTAGTTTGTACTCAGTCTGCTCTCATTAGATGTGTAGATTGGAATACACAGTCCTTTGTTGAGAATAAACCTCACCCCCATTGTATTAAATGAGATACACCTTTTGGTCTCTTTATCCCATCACTACTCTTTACAAAGAGGAGTTAGTTATCTCAGAGGTCAACAGCAGACATCGATCTTGGTTTGTCAATTTCATATACAGGACTTTAAAAGGAAACTGAGTACCAGAGATTTTATATTCTCCCCTCTTATTTCACTATCACCAATAGCAGTAAGTTACTTATTCACATTTGAAAGGAGGAATGGCAGGTACGAAAGGTTTATATTACATTAAGGTAAGTCTGTCTTCTACTTACACTGTATCAGTATTAAAAATAATACTTTTATTATCTATATGCTATTATATCCCAATATAGGTTTAACAGACATATATTATTTAGTGGCCCACCTCAAAAACTCCATTAAGTAAAAAAAAAGAGCATGTAGATTCAAAGTATTAATAATTTAGTTGAATTTTGAGCATTCTAATTTTGAGCATTATAATCAAAGTTTAAAAATCATTGTCGTATTTTTAAATCATGTTAGGAGATGGTCTTAAAGAATATTCACTTTATTTTACTTATTTATTTCTATTTGATCTTTCATTACACAAGGTATGAATAAACACAGTGCTACATTTTACCTTGAAGAAGAATTTCTATATTAGTTTAGATATAACTGTGAAACAAGTCTCTTTCAAACACATTGTATTACATACTATTATTTTCAAGTGAATTTTACTTTGAAAAATTGTTTTAGTTTTGGCAAGCAATTAAAAAAGGTTATACAGTAATTGGACAACAATGCTCTGATGATTGTTAATTTTTTTAAAAACATAATGCCTAATTAACTATGCCTGTAGGTTCTGCAGATTGGGTGTCAGACTTTCAACTTTGTTTCTTTTTAAATAACACTTAAAACTATTCCATTAGGCTATCATGTTACTTTTCTCTTCTATTGAGACTTAGAAGGGTAAAGAGGGAAATAAGTTTTCTCCACAAAAGTCAGATGAGATTGCCCCATATTTATCAAACCACATATTTTTTACTTCCACTTTCAGAATCAAATAATCCTGTCTAAAATAGTTTACGTGTGGTCCTGCCAGGTGGTGAGGGAGAGGGAACATATGACCTTTTGTGTCATTTCTCCTTTCTTTCGATTCCTTATTCAAAAGTTTGTTGGATTGCTGGTGCCAGTCTTCTACTTTATCATTGTAAAAGGTTCTATGAATCATCATAAAACAGTGGCTTTTCCATTAACTAGCATCATAAAAGTAGAGTTCTTGGAATTTATGTATGCTGAAGATTGTGTCTAAGATACCTTATGTAATGAGGTTTGATCTGCAATCCTTTCATTCATTACCTGTATTTCCATTGATTTTCTGTCACAATAAAACGATCTCTGCCTATATATTGGACTCTTTATTTAGTTCTTATAAATTCTTCCTACTCATATATATAGAGATAGATATGAATTTCTATAACAAAGTGGTTTTCTCAAAAAAATATAACTTTTTAAATGATTACATAGTTGCTATATACAAGCTACTAACCTTATTCCCTTTCAATTTAAGAAAAAAATTCTTGTATTACTGAGAATATTTTTGTATAAAACCGTATTAGTAACTATGTTACTATGCTATTCGTTGTGTAACTATGTTAATTATTGTATTTTTAAATATGTTAATTTTTGTTTAAAATTAAAAATAAGTATACTATTGTTAAAAGGAGAGTGCTATGCTTGACTCATTTCTGCAAAAGTTATCATTTAATAAATCTATTAATATATCTTTCACATCAGCATTTTCATGATCAATCATTGATTAATTATGATTATATACCTTGAAAAATAAAAATAGAGTTATTGAATTTCTCTACATTTGGCATTTTTCCCTATCAGCACTGAATCCTCTCTTACAATAATACATGTTTAAATTTTTATTAAAATTTATTAAAAATAAACTAGACATTGGTGTGAAAAGCCCTTTTAAAATTAAAATGAGATCATTTCTATAAGTGTGTTCAATACTTAATTATGTTCATGATATAATTTCTTATTATTAATTTCTTAAATTGAAAACATTCTGAGACAAGTGCAAACAAAAGCTTCTAAAATATACTCATACTATTGATAAAATGTATCACTTATCACTTAATCACTTAATCCCCGTTATTCATCGATTTATTCGAGCGGGTGCCAGTAACGTCTCCATTCATCCCGGTTGCGTGCTAGCGTAGCCCAATGGTATCTGTTCGTTTTAGGAACATGTAGAGCCTCAAACCTATCATTTAGGGTCTTGACGAAGAAGTCTGACCATCTTATAGGTGGGCGTCCACGTGATCTTTTGATGTCTCGTGGAATCCAATCAGTAATGGCTCTAGTCCAGCGGTTGTCTGTAAACCTCATTACATGTCCAGCCCATCTGATTTTTGATGTCTTGGCAAATGAGACAGCGTCCCAGATTCTTGAGCGTTGACGAAGATCAGAACTCCGGATTCTATCTCTCATTTGAGTGAATCGTGATATTCCAAGCATAGTTCTTTCGATTCCTCTTTGAGAGACCCGAATAGTGTTCTCATCCTGTTTTCGTAGGGTCCAGGTCTCTGAGGCATATGTTAATGCAGGAAGAATAGTGGAATCAAAGAGATGTGCTCGTAGCTGGAGGTTCTTTGTCCTTTTAGTTATTTCTTCAATGCTCTTGAAGGCATTCCAAGCCGCTCTCTTCCTCCTGCATAACTCAGGTGCCAGGTCATTCATCATGTTGATTTCTCGACCTAAGTATATATAACTGTTGCATTCGGAGATGGTGGTTCCGTTGAGAGCGAATGGAGCGTCAGGAACAAGGCTGTTTCTCATAATCATTGTCTTTGTAAGATTCAGCTGTAGTCCGACCTTTCCACACTCACCGTCAAAGTCCGCAAGCATTTGTGCTGCTTGGCTGATGTTTGGTGTTATTAGAACGATGTCATCAGCAAAGCGGAGGTGGTGTAGTTGCCGACCATCTATCTTCACTCCCATGTTTTCCCATTCTAGTCGTCCATGATGTTCTCGAGGGTGACACTGAAGAGTTTTGGTGAAATGGTATCACCCTGCCGAACCCCTCTCTTGATATGGATGATTACTTCTTTGTAGAATGGTGAGATCTTGGTAGTGAATCCGCAATAGAGCTCACGAAGGATCCTGATGTATTGAGTTTGTACGCCCTGATTGGCTAGGGCTTCCATGACCGCTTCCGTCTCAACAGAATCAAAGGCCTTCTTTAAATCAATGAACGTTAGACAGAGCGGCATCTTGAACTCCCGAGATACCTCAATGAGCTTGGTTATTGTGTGGATATGGTCAATGGTACTGAATCCTTTTCGGAATCCAGCTTGTTCACATGGTTGTCCTTCATCTAGTGTTCTGCTAATCCTATTCAGATAAAATGTAACCAAAATTAAATTAAATATTTAAAGAAAAGTAACTGATGTGAGAAATTAACTTAACAAAGAGGATAGCACTTAAATCTTATGTTAGAATTTTAAAGAACAAAATTTAAAGAAGTTTCTAATTTATGTTTATTGTTTGTAAACAATAACCTCTGTAAAAATTTTGAAATTTGATTCAAATGACTACCTGGAAACTATATACATACACAATGTCATACTTTTTTGAGTATAAAAACTAAATGAGTCATATAGAACTAAGATGATAAGTCATATATTTTAATGATATAATTAGTATTTCTTGTGATGCATCAGGGGATACACCTGGAATGCTCAGCACTTATTTCTGGCTCTGTACTCAGGGATCACTCCTGATGAACTGGATCAGAAAACCCTTTGGAATGCTAAGGATCAAACCTGGGTCAGTTGTATGCAAGGCAGTGCCTTACCTGCTGTGCTATCTCCCCACCTCCCTCCTAAATAATGATTTGTTATATGCAAACTTATGCAGATTCAGAAATAAAAGAGAAAGCAAACATCTAATATCTGTAGGTGGTTCTAAATAAAGTTTCTTAATTTGCCAGAACTGGAAACTATTTATCTCACCACAAGCAATATGTTAAATGACATAGCAATTGTTTGTATTGGAAATAGAGCTCAGTCTTAGAGCACTTGCCATGTATGTGTGATTCTGTATGTTAGAGCCCTCTCACTGTAAACAGTAAATAAATAAATAAAATAGATAGTAACTAATAGTGGTACAAGCCATAGCACAGCGAGTAGGGCGTTTGCCTTGTATGCAGCCAACATGGCTGACCCAAGTTCGATTCCTCCACCCGTCTCAGAGAGCCCAGCAAGCTATCAAGAGTATCTCGCCCCCATGGCAAAGCCTGGTAAGCTCCCCGGGAGGTATTTGATATGCCAAACACAGTAACAAGTCTCACAATGTTCCTGGGCCCGCTCAAGCAAATCGATGAACAACAGGAGGACTGTGACTGTGACCGTGACTCATCACTGATCACAAAGAAACTATAAAAACAATTTGCTCGAGCGGGACAAGTAACGTCTCCATTTTGAGACTTGTTGCTGTGTTTGGCATATTGAATAAGTCATGGGGAGCTTGCCAGGCTTTGCCGTGCGGACGAGATACTCTCGGTAGCTTGCTGGACTCTCCAAGAGGGGCGGAGGAATTGAACCTGGTTCTGCCAGGCTGGCTGTGCACAAGGCAAACACCCTACTGCTGTGCTATCGCTCTAGCCCATAAAAACAATAAAAACAAAAAATTAATGCAGAAAATAGCATATTTTTTTTTCCTTTTTGGGTCACACCTGGTGTTACACAGGGGTTATTTCTGGCTAATGCACTAAGGAATTACTCCTGATGGTGCTCAGGGGACCATATGGGATGCTGGGAATTGAACCTGTGTTGGCCGCATGCAAGGCAAACACCCTACCCGCTGTGCTATTGCTCCAGCCCCAGAAAATAGCATAGTTTTTACTCAACTAGTAATATATCACTTGTTTTGGTATTACATATACAAAAATTATTTGAAGGCTGTCATTTAATCGCCTAATTACTGTGTTTTTCTCATTAGTCCCTCTTGAACTCTATTTTTGAAGATAACTTTTTCACTGTTATAGAAATTCACAACTTAAAAATCTATGTACTAAGCTCATGTATTGTACCTTGTCTTTATAATTTCTTTTTACTTATCTTAATTATAGTTCATCGACTTGTTCAAGCAGGCCCAATAACATCTCCATTTTGAGACTTGCTGTTACTGTGTTTGGCATATTGAATATGCCACGGGGAGCTTGCCAGGCTTTGCCTAGTGGGTGAGATACTCTCGGTAGCTTGCCGGGCTCTCTGAGAGGGGCGGAGGAATTGAACCCGGCTCAGCTGGGCCAGCTGCGCGCAAGAC
The DNA here is from genome assembly GCF_029834395.1 of Sorex fumeus. Taxonomy (NCBI): domain Eukaryota; kingdom Metazoa; phylum Chordata; class Mammalia; order Eulipotyphla; family Soricidae; genus Sorex; species Sorex fumeus. The sequence goes on from NW_026606059.1 coordinate 67,128,881, forward strand.
AAATGCCTACTGCTGTTAGTTATAGTTATTTGTGTTTATTTTTTTCAAAATTGAAAGTCAATTCTCGTAAGCCAAAATTATATGGAAAGTTTATAACAGTTGTTTGAGTTTTAAATTATGTATGCATAGCACATTTTAATTTTAAAAACTATTTAATTTGGGACGAAATTATTGTAAGATGATACTCTGGTTAAAGCTGATGGTACTGGTTGTAACACCATTATGACAGGGCTTAAGATAAGATTATAACTTAAGACATATGACTTATAAAATAATATAAACATTTATGAATGTATGAATTTTAATTATCACATGTCAAACAACTACTTAGGTCCATAAATAAACTAAGGTTGTCCTTTAAAATATTATATACCATATTTCAGAATATAAAAATGGACATTACACATGTTTTTCCTTAGGATATAAGTTAGTCATGGAGTTTAAAAGTTGTTTATACTGTTCTCCTAGAAAAATTCCATCCTATAAATAACTTTATTTATATCACGTCTCATTACAAATTAAGTTTAAAATCAATTTTCTTATAAAATATATATTTAATATAATTCATATGTAACATTATTTATAAGTACTAAAGTGCTCATATTTGTTTATTAATATGAGTACTTTAGAAACACATATATATGTAAATAGTTATCCTTTCAAACTGGAGTAAATGTGTTTTATTAGAAGCTATTTCATTTGTCTAAGTGATCTGATTTGGTAACTTCTGTGCTCAGAACTTAAAAAGAAAGGAAAAAATCTTTGAATTTAGAGTTACTGCCTTGAGAAATATACAAATTAACCAAGGATGGTTTCTTACCAAAAATAATACAAATAAATGCATGCATCCTCAATATCTTTATTAAATTACAAATTCTTGAGTAAAGGGATAACATATTGCTGCATAATATTACCACACATTCTTTCTACTACAGTGAGGGTTCTATCAGTTAAAAAGTTTTACTCTACTAGATATTATTCTACATAGCAGATACAATAATGAATATAAAAACCAAGTATCTACCCTTGTAGAATAAATATAATTTATAAATATTATGAAAAAATGTTTATTTTTTGGTTGAGTATAATTGTTACAGAAATAAAATAAAATTTTTAAATTGGAAAGTCACATTCTTAATTTCCCCAATATTTAAAAGTCACATGTAAATCAATGTTTTTATTTAAGCAAAATTAATTGTAGAATAAGAAACTCATTATTCACAAGAAAATACAAAATGCTTATTTTTAATCACTGCATGCTAAGTAATATTTTGATACATATTCTTCGTCACAGTTAAACCTTATCCAGAATTTGTTGTTAAGAATTGCCCTGAATTTATTCTCAAGTGTTAGCTAATACATGCATATATATTTCTTAAAAATAAGTCTCAGTTTTGTATGTTATATTTTAAATAAATGAAATGCCCAAATTAATGAAGTCAATGTACATATTGCAATATGTGCTTTTAAAATCACTACACAACATTAATTTTAAAATTTATCCTATTTCCTTTTTCTATTGTAAATTAGTAAATATATTCTAATATTTTATGCATCCCTTTTGAGGGCAACAGTGGCAATTTCCAAAAAAATTCTAACCATGGAGTAAAATTACTGCCAAACACATACAGACAAGTATAAAGAAAGAGCCATGTGTGTAGAGAAACAAAAAGAGACATGCAAATGAAAGTTGCTAAGAAGGTCCCCACCCAACTGTGGAGGCAAGTTGTCGGCAAAGCTAGAACAGGAAGACAGATCACCTTTTTCACAAATCCTAGCAGCACCTACCTGCTAAAGCAACAGCATCAGCAGAGCCTGAGCAACAGGTGACTCCTCAGTACAAAGAAAAACTTAGGATCAGAAGACTTCCAAATTAACATCTTACTGTCTAGTATGGTATAGAAAATCACTCATTAATAAACCAAGAACCATCAAAGTTACACAAGAGAGAGAAATGACACAGGAGAAAGATGTATACTGTGTATGTGGTCCATCTCAATTCAATCTCTGGCACCACTTGGTTCCCTGAGCATTGCTGGGGGGAAGTTCTGGAGACCTCCACTTACCAGTGGCGTAACCTGGGAAATTCCAAGCGCTGCAAGCCAAGCAGAACCTCTTCCCCATGCCCACAGATTGAATTGCAAGCCCAGTTGGCAGAAAATCAGCAGGAGGAACCACAGGTCATCCTGAGCACTAATATGGAAATCCTCCCTGTTCTGCCCCAAATGAGTTGTTGCACACAAATGATCTGCCACAAAATCCAAATTACCAACACCAATTTGAAACAGATGCTGTGATGATTTAATGAAGAATTTAGAATTGTAATCACAAATCTGCATGCAGAAAATTCCTTTAACCTCAGAAAATTAAAGCCACCATCCTCCTGTCGTTCATCAATTTTCCTCGAGCAGGCCCTGTAACGTCTCCATTTTGAGACTTCTTGTTACTGTGTTTGGCATAGAGAATACATCACAGTAGCTTGCCAGGCTTTGCCGTGCAGGCGAGATACTCAAGGTAGCTTGCCGGGCTCTCCAAGAGGGGCGGAGGAATCGAACTCGGCACGGTCGGGCTGTTTGCACGCAAGGCAAATACCCTACTGCTGTGCTATCACTCCAGCCCAGATAATTAAAAACAGCAATATTTTTTTTATTAGTGAAACATCATGAAGTACAGTTATAGACTTACAAATTTTTTGTGCTTAGGTTTCAGTTATATAATGATCAAGTACCCATCCCTCCACCAGCGCCCATCCTCCACCACCACGGGTGCCAGCATCCCTCCCACCCCCGCCCCCCATGCCACCCTGCCTCTGTGGCAGGGCATTCCCTTTTGTTCTCTCTCTCTCCTTTTGGGTCCTGTGGTTTGCAAGAGAGGCATTGAATGGCAATCATGTTTGGTCTATAGTCTACTTTCATCATGCTTCTCTCATCCTGAGAGGATCGTCTCAACACCTTTACTTGGTGCTCCCTTCTCAATCTGAGCTTCCTTTTCCCCTAGCACGTGTGGCTGGCCTCCAAGTCATGGAGCAAAATTCCTGGTACTAATCTCGGCCACTCCTGGGTGTTAGTCTCCCATTTTGTTACTTTATGTTCCCCAGATGAATGCAATCTTTCTGTGTCTATCCCGATCTTTCTGACTCATTTCGCTTAGCATGATATTTTCCATGTAGTACCACTTGTATGTAAATTTCAAGACTTCATCTATTCTAACAGCTACATAGTACTCCATTGTGTAAATGTACCAGAGTTTCTTTAACCAGTCATCTGTTCTTGGACACTCAGGTTTTTTCCAGATTCTGGATATTGTAAACAGTGCTGCAATGAACAAACAAGTGCAGAGGTCACTTCGACTATACTTTTTTGCCTCTCTGGAATATATTCCCAGGAGCGGTATTGCTGGATCAAATGGGAGATCAGATTCTAATTTTTTGAGAATCATCCATACTGTTTTGCAAAAGTGTTGGACCAGTCGGCATTCCCACCAGCAATGAAGGAAGGTCCCTTTCTCGCCACATCCACACCAACACCTGCTTTTGTTCTTTTGGATGTGGGCCAGTCTCTGTGGTGTGAAATGATATCTCATTGTTGTTTTGATCTGCATCTCCTTGATGATTAATGATGTAGAGCATTTTCTCATGTGCCTTTTAGCCATTCGGATTTCTTCTTTGCGAAAGTTTCTGTTCATTTCCTCGCCCCATTTTTTGATGGGGTTGGATGTTTTCTTCTTGGGGAGTTCAACTAGTACCTTGTATATCCTTGTTATCAACCCCTTGTCAGATCTGTATTTGGCGAATATCCTTTCCCATTCTGTAGACTGTCTTTGTATTTTGGTCGCTGTTTCTTTGGAGGTGCAGAAGCTTCTTAGTTTAAGATAGTCCCATTTGTCTATCTCTGTTTTTACTTGCTTGGCCAGTGGTGTGACATCTTTAAAGATACCATTAGCTTCAATATCATGGAGAGTTTTGCCAACTTTGTCTTCAGTGAACTTTATGGACTCTGGTCTGATGTTGAGGTCATTAATCCATTTTGATCTTACTTTTGTGCATGGCATTAGGCAGAGATCTGAGCCCACATTTTTGCATGTAGCTGTCCGGTTTTGCCAGCACAATTTATTAAAGAGGCTTTCCCTGCCCCACTTCAGTTTTCTTGCCCCCTTATTGAAGATTAAATGATCATATGCTTGGGAGGAGATGTCAGTATATTCAACTCTGTTCCATTGGTCTACAGTTCTGCCTTTGTTCCAGTACCATGCTGTTTTAATTATTACTGCTTTGTAGAAGAGCTTGAAGTTATGGAGATTGATTCCTCCCATTTTCTTTTTCCCAAGAATGGCTTTAGCTATTTGTGGAGGCCTATTGTTCCATATAAATTCCAGGAGAAAACAGCAATAAATTTTTGAAAATCTAAAACTTTAATTTATGAAAGGCTGAATTTTAAAAGTTGTTAAATGGGCTATAAAGTAGAGTGGAGAAGACTAAAGATAAAATCCGGTGTATTCATAGAATTTATGACACTCCAATAGATCTGACAAGCAATGGAATACAATTACAAAATGAAGAGAATATACCAAGAATGGGGCCATGTATGTGATTCAAAAATAATTGTGGTACATACACCTTGCTTGTGTGATGCCCTGGGTTGGATCCTAGCACTGCCATTTCCCCTGATGCCCTCCAGAAGTGTTCCTTGAGCATAAAGTCAGGGATAAGCCCTGAACACTGCCAAATATGGTTAAAAAAAGCCAGAGGAATAAACAAAGAAAAATATATAGCATGAATAAAGGGGTAATCACAAGTACAAAGTATTATCGCTGTTAAGAACAAAATTATGTTAGGAAATGTGCTTTAGAATGGAACAGTCTCAAATGATTAATTCAATTTTCTACCTCATGCACCTAGAAGAATAACAGCAAAAACAGTGAAAGAAAAAAAAAGAATAGGAATAAATGAAATAAAAGCAAAAACTAGTAGAGAAAAATCAATGAAACCAAAGCTGGATCTTTAAAAAAAATCAATAAAATTAATGAACCTCTAGCAAGAATAACAAAGATGAAAAGAGAGATTGTATGAGTTACCAGTTTCATGTATAAAATAAAGATACCATTATAGGTCCTGCAATCACAAAAAATCATTCAAAACTCAAGAGAAATTAAATATGTTAAATGGCCTGTATTTATTAAATACATTAAATTTTAAAATCAATTTGCTTTCTCCTAAGGAATACACAGGTAACATGGTTCCCTGGAGAATTTTCCTAAATGTTCAAATTATTAATATCAGTTTTATTTAGTGCTTTCTATTCTAAGAAACAGAAAAGGAGATCTTCTTAATCAATTCAAGGAAAGTGTTGATTTAAAGAAAAAAAGAATTAAGAGAAAAACAAAAGAGAAGAAAACTATAATTATTAGCAAGTGTACTGAATTAAGGAAAATAACTAAAAGGCATAACAATGGTAAACGAACATAAAACTCATTTTATAGATGATATAACATTTATAGAAAATGCTGTATCTTAAATTTATATCCTAGAACTAATCAATATGCTTAGTAAGTTTGCAGAATGCAAGATCAACACACAAATCAGTATCATTTATTCCATTTGTATCACTTGTCATCCCATTATTCATCAATATCTCAAGCGGGTGCCAGTAATGTCTCCATTCATCCCTGTCGTGTGCTAGTGGAGCCCAGTGGCATCTGCTCACTCTAGGAGCATGAAGAGTCTCAAACCATTTGTTCAGGGTTTTGACAAAGAAGTCTGACCACGTTATAGGTGGGCGACCACGCGTCCGTTTGACGTCCCGTGGAATCCAGTCGGTAACAGCTCTAGTCCAGTGATCATCTCTAAATCAAGTTACGTGTCTGGCCCATCTGATTTTAGACGCCTTGGCAAACAAGACAGCATCCGTGATCCTTGATCGTCGACGGAAGTTGGAACTCTGGATTCCTTCTGTCACTTGAGTGAAATGTGATATTTCAAGCATAGCTCTTTCAATTCCTCTTTGGGAGACCCAAATAGCATTCTTATCCTGGTAGGGCCCAGGTCTCCGTGACAGTGAGAAAACCCAGTGCTGCACTTTAATAAGGCATGAATGAGCCCTACCATTTAATCCATAACCATAGCCTTAAGTCAGTCGTAAAGAAAAAAATAAGCAGATTCAAAGATATGGGGCAGGAGAGAATATACAGTGGGTATGGTGCTTGTCCTACATTTGGCCAATTTTAGTTCAATCCCCAGTACCATATATTGTTCCCTGAGCACTAGCAAAAGTGATCCTGAACTCTGAGCAGCCAGGAGTACGCTTTGAGCACTTCTAGGTTTGGCCCCAACACACACACACACACACACACACACACACACACACACACACACACACCTAGAAAAACTATAATACAAAAAGGAAAGCAATAACCATGATTTCAGTAGCACACCTTATACAAAAGTGAGTACAAAGATAATGAAAACCTTAAAAGTAAAGCATCAAATCCTAAGTCTTGGAGAAAAGATATATGAAGAATATTTGCTGAAAACACAGAAAGCACAAATCATAAAAAGAAATAGTAGAAAATAGACAAGTTCCTCAATATTTAACATTTTATCTGTAAAATGCTACATTTAGAAAAAATGACAAAGCACAGATTAGAAGAAAATAGTTATAAATTATGTATACAATGGAGATTCAATGCCTAGACTATGAAGTTCTTGCCAAATGTGATTAAACAACCAATGAAACAATAACAAATACTCCAGTTTTTCTTAAAATGGAATCTATCTATGTATCCCTGTCACTGTCCTCCCGTTGTTCATTGATTTGCTCAAGCGGGCCCCGTAAGGTCTTCATTGTGACAATTGTTACTGTGCTTGGCATATCAAACACATCATGGGTAGCTTGCCAGGCTCTGCGGGACAGGCGAGATACTCTCGGTAGCTTGCCGGCCTCTCCGAGAGGCACAGAGGATTTGAACTCGGGTCAGCCAGGTTGGCCGTGTGCAAGGCAAACACCCTACTGCTGTGCGTTTGCCTTGCACGCAGCCAATATGGCCAACCCGAGTTGGATACCTCCGCCCCTCTCGGAGAGACTGGCAAGCTACTGAAAGTATCTTGCCCGCACCGCAAAGCCTGGCAAGTTACCCGTGATGTATTGGATATGCCAAACACAGTTACAACAAGTCTCACAATGGAGATATTACTGGGCCCGCTCAGCAAATCGATGAACAAGGGGAGAACCGTGACCGTGACCGTGATCTCTGCCTGGTAAGATACAAAGTGATTGATATATATGTATATACATTATTTTTTCTCAAATGGACTAAACTGAGAAGGTGTTTCTTCAGGTCCTCCACATGAAGAGAATCAAATCATCTGTCAATCTATCCAATTATTTGTGAGTACCATAATTAGGAATACTGAAAAGTAACATAGCCCTCATCTGTAAGTTAAAGATGCAGAAGTTAGAGGTTCAGTTTAGTTAAGTACTAAGATCTGAGTATCAGGGATGACCTGCTAAGCTCAGTCTGCTGGGTATGGGGTAAAGTAAGATGAGATAATCACACTCAAGGACTGAGGCATGAAAAAGCAGGTGAGGGATAAAAGAGGGAGCCCTAAAACTTGGGCAACAGGTTTTACACGCAGGCGCTGAGTTTGGTCCCTGGCACCGCGTGATCTCCACCAACAAATACTGGGAAGGACCCTTAGCCAAAAACTGGGAATAGCTGTGGGTGTGATCTCAGAAGGGATGGGGTATTGTCCTCTTTCTTTACTCATCACCCCCCTTCTTCCTTGTCTTTTGTTTTCTTTTCTGGTTCTAGGCAGATTCACTGGTATAGGATGATGCCCTTCACATTAGGTAAGACACTTTACTGAATTCACTAATGAATCCACAAATCTAATCCTAATAATCTGCACCATTACATATAGATGTAATATTTAACCTAGATCCTCCTGTGGCAAATCAAATTGGCCCATAACATTAGCTGTTACAATATATAAGCACGTACAGAACAAGTTAAAATAAAATTAACCATCACAACACACATATAAGAATCAGAAAAAAAATGTGGCATTTACTCAGGAGCAAGTGCACAGAACTTTTATACATGTTAAAAAACAGGATGAGTTAAAAATAAACGATTTTTTAAAAGGAAACAATCAAAAAATAAATTTAAAACACCTGTAAATGATGTTTGCTCTAGCTTTATCCAAAATAGCCCCAAATAGGGACCAGAAATATAGATGTTTCCCTTGAAAGTAGCTGGGCTGACCACTGTCTATTCCAGCTCCTCATATGGTCCCCATGCTTTGCCAGGAGTGATCCTTGGGTCCAGAGTCAGGAGTAATTCATAAGCACAACCTGTGCCCCAGAAAACGAAACAAAAACATCTAGATGTAGGCTTATTTGTAAATATACTGTCTCTGATGATTGCATCTTGGAGTAAGAATTAAGTAATTCATTTTCTTTTCAATTAAGCAGCTCTCCCTCTCCTAAACATCACTACTTTTGGAATGTGCACTGCCCCCGTCTCTGGATGAAATTGGAACTTGCATAATCACACTAGCCCCCATCCCCTGCAAAAATTATTAAGTTGATTTTTTTTTCTTTGCTAAACTGTCTGATGCTATATTGATTATTCTTTCAGCTCACAAAATATCCAGAGGAGCAGAGGAATTTCCCTTGTCCAAAACAAATATTAATTGCATGACAGCATCTTTTATATTTTAACTTTTGGTGGAATATTATTAAGAATATTATTCATTACAATAGCAAAGAAGAACACAAATTTTTCTTTCTTAAGATTATTATATAAATCAAACCCAATTGTTCTCATATATAGCTCTATCTCAATATACATTTTTGAAAATTTTTAATTTTTATTAGTGAAACACCATGAGGTACAGTTGTAGATTTACAAATTTTTGTGCTTGAGTTTCAATTATACAATGATGAAATACCCATCCCTCCACCAGTGCCCATTTTCAACCACCACGGGTCCCAGTATCCCTCTCATCCCACATGACCCCCATCCCACCCTGCCTCTGAGATAGGGCATTCCCTTTTGTTCTCTCTCTCCTTTTGGGTGTTGTGGTTTGCAAAAGAGGCATTGAGTGGTAATCATGTTTGGTCTATTGTCTACTTTCAGCATGCTTCTCCCATCCTGGGAGGATCCTCCCAACACCCTTTATTTGGTGCTCTCTTCTCTATCTGAGCTGCCTTTTCCCCTAGCACGTGTGGCTGGCCTCCATGCCATAGAACAAATCTCCTGGTACTAATCTCGTCCACTCTTGGGTGTTAGTCTCCGATTTTGTTACTTTATGTTCCCCTGATGAATGCAATCTTTCTATACATTTTGATTTTAATCACCTGGGAGAGATTTGGGGGCCACACCTACCAATTCTTGGGACTCACATCTGGCTGTATGCTCAGGAACCACTCCAGGATGGATCTTATGGGCTTTAAAAGTGACAGAGATGAAACCCAGGTCTGTTGTGGGAAAAGCAAGCAATTTACCTGCCTGCTGTATTTATCAACCCAAACCCAACCTAAACGTAGCTTGGAAAAATGATTCAGTCTCAGAGTTTTCTACAAATTTATGAAGTGGTATGTATTTTTTGTCAAGTAATATCATCTTTATTTGGTGTTTTTATTCATGTTCTATAATCACATAAAAGTATGAAACTGCATTTGGAATAACAGCCAAATGAATACCAATATCTTTGGATATATTAACGTCAAATAAAGAGAAAAAGGACATTTTCACATATGAAAATCCCCATTGAAACTCTCACACTATCAACTCCTCATTCACTTCTTAAAAAATTTTTTTAATTTGATTTTGTTCTTATAAAGTAGCACTGTAGTACTGTCCTCTTGTTGTTCATTGATTTGCTCGATCAGGCACCAGTAACGTCTTCATTGTGAGACTTGTTACTGTTTTTGGAATATTGAATATGAAACAGAGAGCTTGCCAGGCTCTGCCGTGTGGGAGGGATACTCTTAGTAGCTTGCTGGGCTCTCCGAGAGGGAGGGATGGAGGAATTGAAGCCGGGTCAGCCACATGCAATGCAAACGCCAACGCCCTACTCGCTGTGCTATCACTCGATTTTTGATTACACTTCATATTCAAACACCAACCCACTACCATTATACCTTCCCACTACCTATTTTGTATGTTTCCATCCTGAACCCCAATCCCTGCCCCCCCAAAAAACCAAAATAATTTATTGTATACTGTTTATTATGAATAAACCTTTGAAAATGCTCCAAAAATCTTCTCTTAGGGGACAGTGTGTGAAGATTATTGTATTTCACCCAGGGATCATTAAACCCTTCTATAAGAGATTACTAATATGTTGTTAAAATAAACCCCATCTAATGTGGATAAATTAAAACCCCATACTCTTGGAATAAATTAAACCCCATACTCTTGGAATATGAATGATGTGAGGTAGCATCCTGGTGGTCTAGGATTTTGGCTGTAGGGGCTTGGTCCTTTGGGACAGGGAGGGACCTCACCCTGCTCATTCACATTTTAGTGTTTTTACTTGTTCCAATCATTTGCTTAAACTTCTCTAGCTTATAAATTTGCTCTAATGTATTAACTTGAATGTACTCCTTGTTGCTTGTTTCTCCTGTCCGCATTATTCTTTTAAAATCCACTCAATCTTGCTGCATTATGTTGATGAGTCAGTCCATTTATTATTATTGCTATACCCTTATATTTCGATGACATAATTTATTTATCCATTCTTTTGCTGCTAGACATTTGGGATGTTCCCAGATTTTTGCTTTTATAAAAACACTGTCCTGAATGTAGATAGGTAGGCATGGCATTTATCTAAAAACTTTCCCATAGTCATATACCATGACTTCTTAAATCTATTTTCATTCATGACTCATTTTTCCTGTGAAATTTTTACATGACCCTAGGTATAAAAAATATGTCAGTAAATCAAAGTTTTATTAATAAAAATAGTTTAGTTTCAACAAAATTTTCACAACACCGACAGTCAGTGTCAACCCCTTCAGGCATCACCTGATTAGTTTAGGGCATATACCACATGGGGTGTTTGGTTTAGAAAATATATACTTAACATTACTATGCAAAATATTAAATTTATTTTTAAACTGATTTCAGTTAATAACAGCACTGAAATTGAGCTCTATTGCATAACTTTTTACTGATCATTTTTCCAATATTACAAAGTTTATGGAAATAAATGATCATTTATAAAATTTAAATATTTCAAATATTACAAAGCTTAGAAATCTTCCAAATCTAACCATTATGAAGGGGACTCCTGTTACTCCTGTAACAGTTTCTATTCTTTTTCTTTCATTTTGTTTTGGGGCCATAGCTGATGGTTCTCAAGGGCTACTCTCAGATCTGTGTTACCAGCAGTGCTTAGAGGATGACACTGGACAATGGATCAAACCTGAAGCTCCCACATGCCAACTCTGTGGTCAGTCTACTGAATAACAGACTCTTCAAAGGAGAGGACTGAATCTCTCTAGCCCCCTCAAAAAATACTTTCAATGAGCATTTGCAAGATCATTAAATATTAACCATATTTAATAGTTAATTATTTTTCTATTAACTCTTTGTATTCAATTTTTTTTCAAATTTGAACAGTACCCTCTTATTTTACATATTCATCCATAAGAAATAATTTGTTTCAAATGTTGCCATGTGTGAAAACTCATAGATTGCATGCTTTAAATTTTCCTACTTGTTGCAATTAATTTTCAATCTTAACATCAATATTAATGATTCAGGGTCAGTCACAGATATGAGGGGAGCAGAGAGAAATTTGTATTACCCAAAGCACCTGAACAGTCCCTGGTGATATTGAGTGGGTGTTCTGGCCTCTTTTCAGTTTTATAATTTCTCCCCATCTATTTAGTAGTTTCAGATAGGAAGCTGGAACTAAAGAATTTTATGAGCTGTTCTACTTTATTTGTGGTGTTGCCACTGCTTTAAATGTCCCTAGTGTCTCCACCCAAGTGTAAGAAGATTGTGAAATTCTTCAAGAAAGCACATGTATTAGATAAAATATAGCCAGGTTTGAGTCACATATAGTGTTATTGACCTTAAATTGCTGTTAATGGATCAATTATATATGTCAAATGTGGTATTCTCAGGAGCATCCATAAAATACTCACACAATAATCAGTTGAAAAAAATATTGTGACCATGAACGCTCAAAACTCTGATTGTTGTTGAGGGACCAGTTATCAGAGAGATACAGGGATGTGTAGAAAAGCTTAATTTCACAATACACCAGTGGGTTGAAAATGGTTGACTTATGTCCCACACCAACTTCTTATCTGCATGGTCACAAAAAGTAAAATCAGGACAGAAGGTAACATCAGACTAGACAATTATACTTGTCTCAAACTCTAAAGATATGAAAAGTTTGACCTCAGTTGGTCTTTTATCCCAAAAGCCTAAAGATAAAGTCAGTCTTTGTCAAGTTTACGTTCTCAAGTGTCTAACCTTTATTTTATTTAGGCTTATGGAGAAAAGATGCCTCTTTCAAGGGACCAGTTCATAAAAGGACTTCATTGTTTTATCGTTCACAATAATCTACAGCACACCCTTGCTTCCCCTATAAAAAAAGACCTTTCCTGTGACAGTTAAAACAAGATGTTTGCTTTGAGGACAGTTTGTTATCTTCCAACCTGCTATCTTGTTGCCAATAAAGCTTTTTCTAGACTTGTCCTCATGTCTCTCCTTTGATTGGCCCAAAATAGCAGTGGAATTTAAACTTTGCAGTTATGGAGTTTTTATAGAAAATGAACAGATAAGTCCAGTTTTATTTATTTTTTGTTTGATTTTGGGAGACACCCAATGATTCTCAGGAGAGACTCCTGTTTCTGCACTCAGGAATCACTTCTGGTGGTACTCTCAGATTAGAAGCACATTTTTAGAAAGAACACATAATAGGCACAAAATAAGCAGAATAAGCAATGAATTCCCAAAGAACTGTTCATCTGAAGTACAATCCATACTATCTACAAATCTAAACAAAGGTTTTGATTTAGTATTCAATCAGCACATTATCTTAAAGACAAGATAAGGAAAGCCTCTGTCCAGAAAATTTTCTGGTTTTTAATTTTTAATTTAGCTCTTAATTTCTTCACAGCTACTTTCAAGTGAAGATTTCTAGGAATCTACTTATAAGTTTTCCTTGGAAGCATAGTATTAGTAAGTGCTAATTAATTCACAGTTGGGAGTGACATTATAATGACAACTTTTAGGGAAAAAATTAATTGTTCTATGTTTGCTGATATTACAAATCGAAATACACTGCTAATTATTTGCTGCTTTGGAATATAGTCTTTCTGTAGGCGATGAATGAAAATCCATCAGGTGTACAAAACTCAGCATTGGGCCAGAGATAGAGAGTTTTTATGGTGCAGTCTTGCATGTGCTCAACCCAGATTCCTTCCTTGGCACACATGTTCCCTGGAGTCTTCCTGAGTGAATCCTAAGGACAGAGCAGAGGCAGCAGTAAACCCTGAGCATGGCCAGTTGTAGCTCCCAGACAAACAAACATACAAAACAAAGCACAAAATTCACTGCATAGCAGCACTGCTGTACTCAGCTGTTCAGTTCTTATAAGTTCCCTACTGAGTCAACATAACTCAAGATGTCGTCTCATGGGTTTTTTTTTTTTTTTGCAATTGCCAGAAAGGCAAAAAAATATCTCTCCTGTGAATCTGCTTTCCAACACTGTTAAATACAATTGATCACCTTAAATCTCACCTACTTGACATGTATCCAATTAAACAGAGTGGCAAATGGTGAAGATGGCAAACACTTCCAAGGGACACACAGGCTTAGTAACTTCCTCTTTGACCCTATGCTATTCCTGCATGGCCTGGAGGAATATCAGCTTCTCTCTGACTCCCTCTGACCCCTCACCTTTGCCTGGACAGATGACCAGGCAAGAAAGCAGCAATTATCATTCATTTGTAGGTGGTATGAGATCAAAGGAAAGCCAAAGACACAAAGACCAGTGACTCTTGAGAAGGAAGACAGGTCTTGGAACCCAGTGACAGGCAAGACATTCATGATAAATAGAGGCCTGGACATTAGGCCTAGAACTTCCTACTTAAGCTACATAATAAAGAAACTTTAGTATTATAGACAACAGTGGGTAGGGTGTTTGTCCTGCATGCAGTCAACATGGCCGACCCGAGTTTGATTCCTTCGCCCCTCTCGGAGAGCCCAGCAAGCTACCGAGAGTATCCCACCCTCTTGGCAAAGTCTGGCAAGCTACCCGTGACAGATTCGGTATGCCAAACACAGTAACAATAAAGTCTCACAATGGAGATGTTACTGGACTCGCTCGAGCAAATTGATGTACAACAGGAGGACAGTGGCAGAGATACTAATTATATAGGCAGAATTCAAGAATGGACTCAGGAGCTAAATTCAGTTTCCCCATACAATATAGGACAGATCCTGCAAGAGTTCAAGAGCTGACAGTATAAGCCTTCCCAAATATCTGCTTGTACAAACTGAACCTTATGCTTCTGATCTCTTGATCACTTGATCACTCTACATCCCATTACTCATAGATTTGCTCAAGTGGGCGCCAGTAATGTCTACATTCGTCCCTGTCCTGTGCTAGTGGAGCCTAATGATGTCTGCTTGTTCCAGGAACACGAAGAGCCTCAAATTGATCATTCAGGGTCTTGACAAAGAAGTCTGACTATTTCATAGGCGGGTAGCCATTCGATCTTTTGATGTCCCATGGAATCCAGTCAGTAGTGGCTCTAGTCCAGCGGTCATCTCCAAATCTCATTATGTGTCCAGCCCATCTGATTTTCAATGTCTTGGCAAACAAGACAGCGTTCCTGATTCTCCATCGTCAACAGGGGTCGGGACTCCAAATTCTTTCTCTCACTTGAGTAAAGCGTGATACTACAAGCATAGCTCTTTTGATTCCTCTTTGGGAGACCAGAATGGTCTGGAAAGCAGCCTGGAGTGTGGCAGCGTCTGAGTAGTGGAGATCCTGTTCTGATATCAGCAACTAATGATCTGAAGGAAACACTGTGTCCTGCGTCACTGGCCAGTCCCTCTCTACAGCTTTCCTACCATGTTTGTACAATAAATCTTCATATTCTCTTGTGGAGCACTGAGATAAATTCTCTAATCCTGTTCCTCTTTTCCCTGTAAGAATTTTCCACTTCACAACACTTGTTTTCTATGTAATTTTTAATTTTCTCTCCAGACCTAATATTTACCTAACAACTAACCCATGTTGACATTGAAATATTTGATTCAATGTCTTGGGATGTTTTACAGGATTTTGCATTGTTTACATGTAACTCTAATTCCCAACTAATTCAGTAGAGCTGGTTCTTGAACCCTGCAGTTTTTTAGAGTATTCTGATTGAAGTGATCATAGCTCTGGTCCTGTAAATATAAAGTGACTTTCATTGCAGTACTGATGAGATTAAATGGTCTAGCAAGATTTACATCCAAGGATGATTACGGTTCAAAATGAATTTTAAAGACAGCCAAACATAATAATGGTACAAATTGGTTTCAGAGATGTTGTAATAACTCAAAAGAGATTCGCTGGAACTACAAATCTAATATTGTTACATTGTGCTAATAATAATAGCCTCTGCTGCTTTTTACTCTCACATTAGTGTCATACATTGAGTTACTTTCTTTATATTCATTATTTTATGTAATACTCACTAAATCCTATAAAGTGGCATAATTATCTCTGTTATTCTGATGAAGAATATGAGGTTTATCGAAGTTAAATTACTCTCCCAGGTATAACTGGTAATTAGATATCTTCATTTCTAGAACTGAGCTCAGAATCTTCCACAGTTAATACTCAGTAATTGCTGGTTGAAAGACTGGGAGCTTCAGAATCCTGAGTATGGAAATGGTTCAGAATCAGACCCCTGTAAAAGTTTTTGACACATATACACACAAAAGAAAAGAAAGGAAAAAAAGAAAAAGAAGAAAAGAATGTTCTTAAAGGTATAACTGAGATCCAGCCTCCAGTTAAGTTCTAAGAGCTCTCATTTGATAGACAAAAAAGAATGCCTTGGGTTGGTGAAATTGCTAAACAAGAGTCAGAACAACAAGCTGATCTGGGAATAAGAAAGACTAAGTTTAACTCACTATTGAAATCAAAAGTTTTTTACAGATATCATGGGATTAAAAAATGGCTGTTAAAGGTGGATAATTGATTATCAGTAGGAGATCAATTATGACTATATATAAAAATTTCTTTGAATTGTCTAAGATTAACTGCTGGTTCCATGGGGATTTAATAGTTACAAAAATGTTTTAAGGTACTATTTTCTTTCTATAAGAATTGATATTATTTACATTTACACAACTATTCCTGATGAGGAGAAAAATTATATCTGCTAATTCATCAGTTCTCAAATTCTTCTTGTGTTTCTCTTTTTTAGGTCATTTGGGGAACTGTGAAAATTCCAATGTATTTCTAATATTCCTGATTACATGGTTGAGGACCGAATCACAATCTTGGTAGTAATATTAGAATAATCACTGATGTGGTCCCATGCTTTGGTATTTTTAAATTTATGCAGGTGATATAAATGTGCGGTTAAGTTTGAGAAATACACTGTTTCCTCATTATTTTCCAGAGCATATCTATGTGCCAGCCCACATGAATTTACACAACTTTATCTTTACGATTTAAAAAGTTCCAATTTCATAGTGATATAACAATATAGGGACAGGAAGGAAATAGAATAAGACTACAAAGAAAATAGTCTAAATCAAAATTACTAAAAATGGGCCTAGTGCATGTGAAAGACAATTCTCCCAAACATTATGCTCTTCCCTAATCCTTTATCTTTTATTTTGCAAGTCATAAACCCAAAGCTCTGAGCTCAGCCCCAAGTAAAGAAAATATAAAAAGGGAAAGGTTTTCAATTTCTGAGGCATCCTATTTAAGTGAACCTACTGCCCCAACTTCCTGACGCTTCCTGTCCTTCCTTGGAGTCAAGCTTCCACTGACTATTGCCATGTTGTTTCTTTTCCTTTTCATTCTGTCTTGACTACTTGAAGACAAGAACCTGAGCTGGCTGTAACACTGTCCTCCCGTTGTTCATTGATTTGCTTGAGCGGGCCTAGTAACATAGTGAGACTTGTTACTGTGTTTGGCATATCGAATATATTCATGGATAGCTTGCCAGGTTTTGCTATGCGGGCAAGATACTCTCGGTAGCATGCAAGGCTCTCCAAGAGGGGTGGAGGAATTGAACTTGGGTTGGCCGTGTAGGCCGCATGCAAGGCAAACATCCTACCCGTTGTGCTATCCTTTGGAGACACAATCACTGTTACTATCCAAAACCCTCAGTGATAAAGAAATTGAAAAGAAGGGATGTATTGGCTATAAAACAATTTAAATTGGGCAGCATGTCTAACCAGCATACGTTTTAGAGCAAGCTTTAAAGAGAGGAAACGGAGCTGGAGAGATAACTCAATGAAGTGAGTTCATATGTTGTATTTAGGAGGCCCAGGTTTAATCCCTGGCATCATATATTCCAGAGAATATTGTTGGGATCTAAGGACTAGCTTCCAAGCAAGACCAGGTAAGAACTCCCACACCCTCTCACCCCCACCCTGCAAACAAAGAAATGTGGGTCTCTTTTTTAATTTTCAGTTGATTTGGGGTGAGGTAATGGGGAAGGAGAATACCTAGAGTAAATGTGGTGCATAACCTATTGATGGTGTGATAAATGAGGTGAGAAAATCACGGCTAATAGAAAGAATACTCACCTGCTTGGCTCACCATGGCCAGGAGAAATCAGGACTTGCCAAAATATTTGCAGGTTCCTTCCTGGTACAAACATGCTGGTTCTGCCAGCCTCTCAAAGGCAAATATCAGCTGTCCTTAAGATATTTCTGATCTCTGTGGCATGGGGACTGACTCCCACCACATGAACTTTCGTGAAGCTAACTAAGTCCTGACCTCTATACAAGTTTCAAATGATTGTTATGTATTGTCACAGAAAAGAATTTCAGGAGAAGATGGTATAGCGAACAGTTTTATTTAGAAAAATGAGAAACGAGATGAGGATTAGGGAGAATCCTGTAAATTAAATCAAAGCAATTACAGATCTCAGCTGAGTTGCTGACAAACCCTAAGATGAAGTAACTTACCATGTAATGGATAAAAGCTGCCGAATCAGAGGACAGGGTGTGTGGATGAAGTGTTTTTGGTTTGCTTTGCTGAAACTAGTTAGGACTAGACTTTTTTTTTTAGATGGTTGATCTATAAATAACTCCCAATGTCATTACATTCACATTCTCCTTATAAGATGTTCAGATTTCAAATATCACACCTTGCACACCATGCCAGTTTTGGCCAAGGTAATCATTGGAGGCAACAATATATGGTTGGAATTTGGATTATGTTCTGAATCCAGGAAATCTCCATACCCAAAACTCTCACATCTATGAAATGTTTACCCTTACTTTGTATTCAATTTCATATTGATTTACTCTATTTCTATTTGATGAATCTTAGAATTTGGGGTGAAGATGCTTTTATTCTTGAGTGTATTATCACAGTAATAGTAATGGAGAAAATGGGATTAAAATATATATATTTGAGTAAGGTGAAGAAGGCAAATGGTGATAGTAAGTTGAGAACTGTTCCATGGATTAGTCTTCCCTTGCCAGTTCTCTCATGCCAGCAATCTTGGGTACTTTTCAGTATAAAAGTATATATTAGTTTCTGACTTGGCCCACTTAAAGTCAGAATATATAGCAAGGTTGCTGCTAAAACAGAGCAATTTTCCATCATCAAAACTACAAGTTGGGCTCCCCAAGCTGAGCTGGTCTCCCCCCCCCCCCGCCCCCCACCCTCCGTCAGTTTATCCACCGCTTCTGGAACCGGGGACTTGGATTTCTCCCTGCAAGTGCCCCAGGCATCCTCTTGGACCTTGAGAGACAAAGCAGCTCTGAGCCTCTGCCTCTTCCTCTTCCTCCCCAAAGCTGAGCTGGTCTTCTCCCCCACCCAGTCTTTACTCCCCCCACACACACCAGGTTTCCGTGGGGTGCGTGGCCACTTTAGAAGTGGGCGTGGCTTATGTAGAAGTGGGCGTGGTCTAATTTTCAGTGGGCCAATGCTCACGATCCCATGGGTAGTTTACTCATACCAAGGAATCTAGTCCCCACGCTTACACTCCAACATGAAGAAACAACCTGTAGGTGCTGCTCACCTAAGGGACCTCTCTGACAAAGAACTCAGATATGAAGTCATGAAGATGTTCAATTAAATCAATGAAACAGTCAGACAGATATCCAGTAAATAGAACGAGGATATGAAAGAAACAATGGATTGGACAATCGAGAAAATACAGGAAGAAATGAGAGCAGAAATTGGAAAGCTACGCACAGAAATGTCACGAATCAAAGATTCCATAGATGAAATAAAAAACTCAGTCTGTGCCCTCAAAAGTAGAATGAACACAGCTGAGGAAAAAATCAGTGACCTGGAGGATCAGCTGCACCAAGCCAACAGGCAACAACAAACAATGGCAAGGGACCTCGAAATAGCTCTAGAGAGAATTTGAGTCCTAGAAGATGATTTCAAGAGGAACAACATTAGAATCATTGGAATACCAGAAGCTCAGGGAAACATAAAAAAGCCATGGTTAAAAAAATCATCACTGAAGAATTCCCAGAGCTCAACAATGCATCAATTCAGATTCAAGGAACCCCAAAGGGTGCCTGCTGAAAGAGACCCTAACAAAAACATTCTAAGACATATCATACTTAGAATGATCAATGCTGCCAATAAAGACTCAATAGTGCAAGCAGCAAGGTCAAAGAAGGAAATCACATACAAAAGAGCACCCCTTAGATTCACAGCAGGTCTCTAAGGTCTCGAAGGAACAGTGCATTATTTTCTAGATAAACAGCAGCTCAGGAATTTCATAGACTCAAAACCAAACCTAAAACAAGGGCTAAAGGGGCTACTATAAGACAAGACAAACCCTACAACCACAGCAGACCCTTACAAAAAGATGACACAAAACCCATAACAGCAATCTCTCTCAATGTCAATGGTCTAAATTCACCATTTAAGAGACCCAGAGTGGCAAAATGGATTCAGAGACAGAACCCAACATTCTGCTGCCTACAAGAAACTCATCTCAAGAGTCAGAGCAAACACAGACTCAAAGTCAAAGGATGGAAAATTATCCTGCAAGCAAACAGCTCCTTCAAAAAAGCTGGGGTGGCCATACTAGTATTCAACAACATTAATTTCACGTTGAAAAAGATTAGAAGGGACAGTGAAGGCTGTTTTCTCTTCATCAATGGATGAGTAGTACAGGAAGAAACCACACTCTTAAATGTATACTCACCTAATGAGGGAACAGCTAAATATTTAAAACAACTGCTAACAGATTTTAAGGAGGACATTGCTAGCAATACAATAGTAGTTGGAGACTTCAACATCGCTTTATCACCTCTGGATAGATCAACAAGAACAAAACTCAGCAAGGAATCATTGGGTTTGAAAGAAGAAATAGAAAAGAAAAGGCTTATAGAACTATACAGGGCTTTACATCCGAAAAAGAAAGAATACACATTCTTCTCCAGTGCACACGGAACATTTTTCAAAATAGACCATGTGCTAGGCCACAAAACGTACCTCAATAGAATCCAGAAGATAGAAATAGTATCAACCATCTTTTCAGACCACAATGCACTGAGGATACAAATGAATTACACACAGACACAGAGAACCAAATCAAAAACCTGGAAATTAAACAACTCAATGCTTATCAATAAAAGAAAAGATAAAAATCATATGATCATATCAATAGTTGCAGAGAAAGCATTTGACAAGATCCAGCACCTGTTTATGTTGAAAACCATTGTCAAAATGGGGATAAAGGGGACTTTCCTCAATATAGTTAAAGCCATCTACCACAAGGCTACAGCAAGCATCATCCTCAATGGGGAAAAACTGACAGCATTTCCCCTAAGATCAGGGATGAGACAAGGACGTCCACTCTCTCCACTGCTGTTCAATATAGTACTGGAAGTACTTGCAATAGTGATTAGGCAAGAAAAAGATTTTAAGGGCATCCACGTAGGGAAAGAAGAAATCAAGCTCTCACTATTCGCAGATGATATGATATATAAAATCATTGTATAATTGAAACCCAAGAACCCTAAAACCTCTACCAAGGAACTCCTAGAAACAATAGACTTGTATGTTAAAGTTGCAGTCTATAAAATCAATACCCAAAAGTCAATGGCTTTCCTATACACAAATAGTGAAAGAGAAGAAAGTGACATGAAGAAAACAATCCCGTTCACAATTGTGCCTCAGAAAATCAAGTACCTAGGAATCAGCTTAACTAAGGAAGTAAAGGACCTGTACAAAGAAAACTATGAAACACTACTTCAGGAAATAAAAGAGGACACGAGGAAATGATAAAATATCCCTTGTTCATGGATGGGGAGAATTAACATTGTCAAAATGGCAATACTTCCCAAAGCACTGTACAAATTCAACATGATCCCTATTAGGATACCCATGACATTCTTCAAAGAAATGGAGCATATACTCATGAAATTTATATGGAACAATAAGCCCCCACGAATAGCTAAAGCAATTCTTGAGAAAAACAAAATGGGAGGAATCAACCTCCCTAACTTCAAACTCTACTACAAAGCAGTAATAATGAAAACAGCATGGTACTGGTACAAAGGCAGAGCTATAGACCAATGGACCAGGGTTGAATATATTGCCATCTCCCCCCAAGCATATGATCGTATAATCTTTGATAAGGGGCAAGAAAAGTGAAGTGGAGCAAGGAAAGCCTCTTTAACAAATTGTGCTGGCAAAACTGGATGGCTGCATGCAAAAAAGTGAGTTCAGATCTATGCCTAACGCCATGTACAAAATTAAGATCAAAGTGGATTAAAGACCTCAACATCAGACTTGAATCCATAAGGTACATTGAAGAAAAAGTTGGCAAAACCCTCCATGATATTGAAGCTAATGGTATCTTCAAAGATGTCACACCACTGGCCAAGCAAGTGAAAACAGAGATAGACAAATGGGACTGTCTTAAACTAAGAAGCTTCTGCACCTCAAAAGAAACAGTGACCAAAATACAAAGACAGTCTACAGAATGGAAAAGGATATTCGCCGAATACACATCCGACAAGAGGTTGATATCAAAGATATACAAAATACTGATTGAACTCCACAAGAAGAAAACACCCAACCCCATCAAAAAATGGTGTGATGAAATGAACAGAAACTTTCTCAAAGAAGAAATTCGAATGGCAAAAAGACACATGAGAAAATGCTCTACATCATTAATCATCAGGGAGATGCAGATCAAAACCACAATGAGATATCATCTCACACCACAGAGCCTGACCCACATCCAAAAGAACAAAAGCAACTGTGGTTGGCAAGGATGTGGCTAATAAGGGACGCTCCTTCACTGCTGGTGGGGATGCCAACTGGTTCAGCTCTTTTGGAAAACAATATGGACTATTCTCAAAAAATTAGAAATTTTGAGCTCCTATTTGACCCAGCAATACCACTCCTGGGAATATATCCCAGAGAGGCAAAAAAAGTATAGTTGAAGTGACATCTGCACTTGTTTGTTCATTGCAGCACTGTTTACAATAGCCAGAATCTGGAAAAAATCTGAGTGCCTGAGAACAGATGACTGGTTAAAGAAACTTTGCTATATATACATAATGGAGTACTTTGTAGTGGTTAGAAAAGAAGAAGTCATGAAATTTACATAAAAGTGGTACTACATGTAAAGTATCACATTAAGCGAAATGAGTCAGAAAGAGAGGAGTAGACAGAAAGATTGCATTCATCTGGGGAACATAAAGTAACAAAATAGGAGACTAACACCCATGAATGGCCCAGATTAGTACCAGGAATTTTTCTCTATGGGTTGGAGGCCAGCCATACATGCTAGGGGAAAAGGCAGCTCAGATAGAGAAGGGAACACCAAATAAAGGGTGTTGGGAGGATCCTCCCAGGATGGGAGAAGCATACTGAAAGTAGACTATAGACCAAACATGATTGCCGCTCAATGCCTCTTTTGCAAACCACAACACCCCATAGGAGAGAGAGAATGGGGGGAATGCCATGCCACAGAGGCAGGCCGGGATGGAGGGGATTGGGGGTAGGATGGATATTGGGATTTGTGGTGGTGGGAAATGGGCACTGGTGGAGGGATGGGTATTTGATCATTGTATAATTGAAACCCAAGCACAAGATTTGTAAGTCTACAACTGTACCTCATGGTATCTCACTAATAAAAATTTAAAAAAATTAAAAATAAACAAAAAAAATTACTACAAGTTTGGGTAATCCTCATTTTTTTTCTTTCTTAATTCCAAGAATCAGTGTAAGTTTTGTTTGTGTTTGTTTTGTTTTATTTGTTTTGTTTTTTTTCTTTTTATTTTAGAGTAAGCATTGTTGTTTGATTTTAACATTACACATACATTCATACATACATACATATAATTTTATATTAAAAGTTTCTTTCCATATACTTCTTAGATGTTGAGAAGCCGTAAGATTACATACTAAATAATTTTATTCTTTCTTCATATTTTCACTTTTTTTATGCCGTACTTTTAGTATTGTGTTGGAATATCACTTCAAATATTTTAGGCTTAACATTGGTTTGCCCTTTCTCCCTTGTCAGGTTTATTACAGTGGTCCTGAGGCACTTCCATTCCATTGTGTTTATCTGTAAATTCTTCCCTATGCTCTCCTCCCCAATCAGTTAATCAGCTTTCCTCCTAATCAGAATCTGTTAATTATTTGTAAGGTCTGATCCTTCTAGGAGACTGAAATTGTATTGTAAGTTAATATTGCCTTTCTCCTCTCCTTATGTCTTTTGAATAGTTTACTTTAAAGCAATGTTCTTTTTGTATAGATACAGGAAGACCATTAACATTATGATTTGTAATTTAGGATTTAATTGACTTTGAATATTATTCATTCCAGGGCATCTGCTTTCTCGACTTAAGCCTCAGTTGCCCTTAGTTCCTCAGACCCCAAAAGCAGAGTCCTGACGAGGGACTGAATAGACCTAGAGCAAGCAGTGAGGTATACCCTGGCATCGAAATGGGCCAGGTCAAAGTGCCATGATTCTTAACTATAAGAGCTTGATCATAGATAAATGCTGTCATAATCCAAAAGTAACGATGAGATTAGGACCCTGCTAGGGATAGGAAAGACTATCTGGCCTGAGCACTGTAGTCTGAGATTGAGATGGCCCTAGGAGAGCAATTCTATAAGTTTAAGGTATTTCTTACTGTATCCATACAAAATTATTTACATTATGAATGCTTATGTGTTTGTTGGACAAAGAGAGGAGAATCACACCCCTGGGATTCCACTCTAGGGTGGGTTGTCCTACTGAGAGAGTATCTGTCCTAGAAGCTGCTTTCCCCGAGGGAAAGAATTCTACCCCTGTTGGTTTGACCACACCTATGTGTAATTGTCACCCCAACCCCTCATGCTTCAGGATTTAACTGTACTTTAAGAGTGGGCTGGGGGATCAGAATCGAGACTCCATGGAAGGAGAAGAAAGGGGATCAGTATCCAGATTCCAGAGTCAGAAGGAGGATGAAGGAGGGTCAAGGAGGAGAATGAAGTAGCACGGGGGAGGAAGAAGCAGGAGGAGAATCAGAGAGTGGAGATGGGAATGGAATAAACAGCAACTAAGACAAATCAGCCTGGCCTACGTTCCTTCCTTCACCTGTCCATCGCCATCCACCTCCCCGGTTGTGGGGGAAGTGGCATGAGACTACTGAATGTGGGCGGCGGGAGAGATAGAGTCACAGCGGCTGCTGTCTTTTTTGAGTTTACACAATATTGTATATTTTAACATTGTGGATTTTAGGATCCAATCTTGGAAATCTCAGAATTTAATAATTTCCTGATCCTGGAAGATTTACAAGATGCCAATTATTATTCCTAGTTCCTAAAATGTATTCTCTTTTGGGCCACATGTACTAGGGCTTTGGAACTATGCTGTCTTTGTGCTCAGGGCAGGTTCCTAGCATTATTCCTAGGTCATAAGGTACCAGAAATTGAACCAACGCTGTCACAGGCAAAGCACTTTCTCCAGTACTTTGAACCATTTCTTTGAAGTCAAGAATTTGCTACTTTCTGTGGGGGTGGATGGCTCCTAAGCTATGTTGTGGTGTGGCTTTAAAAACAATTTTTGAACATTGATCCTGGCTGACAGTTAAGAGTTGGGGCTCACAGATGTACACTGCTTGGATCCTATGCTGTGGAGTATAACCAGGTCCCCACACTGGTGCTGGGAGCATCCTTGGTTACATTCTGTGAGTCTCATGAGCCCTGAGAGCTGTATTTGGTAATGTTTAGGGATGATGTGTCACTGGAATAGAACTTGGATTACTGCATGCTAGACATGCATCCTAAATTCTCAATTACCCCTTATCCCTTTTTTCTTTATGTCTATTGTGGTTTTATTCCCCCAAGCTTATTGGTAGCCAAATTATTTCTAAAAGTAAAAATTAGAAAAAATAATGTTTTAGAAAATGTTTCTCATATTATCATAATTCCAGTTGCACACATACCTTCCTTCTGTTCACAAAATTCACTGCTTTGCTAGCCATGTGAAATATAAATTTCTTTAGCTTTATTGACAAATTTCTGCAATAGAAAGTAAGAGCTAGGTGCTTAAAATATATATTTATAAGTTTTTTATTTACTTGGAATATATCATCTTATGATCTTCATATTTCAACAAATCATATTTTTCCATTGTAAATGGAATAAAATCTGAAGGATAGTATAATTGTAAATTTTGATAATTCACTGCTATTCCTTTCTATATTGTGACAATGTTCATCTGATTTACAGAGAATAAGTGAGAATAAATTAGGTAACTTAATTTAGGTCACTCCTACTTTTATTATTTATCTTGTCATAGAGGATCAATCTTTTGGCTTTCTATTAATTATTATCTTTCATCCTTATTTCTTCCTTCATCCTAAACATGGCATATACCTTCCTCATGGTAATTATAAATAATCGGCAAATATGCAAAAATACTTATCAATACTTCATATTAATTCTATAGAACTGCCAAAGTTGTAGTAAATTAGTTAGGGATGATTTTTCTATGAAGTAAAATATATAAGTCAAACCTACATTTGTTTCCTAAATTGGTTTTATGAATTTATTAAAATATTCCATTTACAAAGAAAGTAAGCATATAAATTATTTTGAATATGAAATAATTCAGAGAGTGTTTGAAATTAAGTTTATCTAAGACAGCAAGACTAATAAATTGGAGATCTCACTAGCCTATGTAAGAAGGACAAGTAATAATAATATGTCAAAGAAAAATGCATAAATATTCTACTCCCTCCATCATATGTCTTTTGACTAACTCATTTCTATTCAATGTACATTTGTTAAATGTGATCTTTTGGGGATTGCTATTGGATATATTATTTTATCATTCCACACAAATTTTATGATTAGCTGTACCTTTTCTGTCTTAGTACCTTTAAATTTTTAAATTAAATTCCATTTTTAGTAACTTACCTCTAGAGAATCCCATACAGGTGAAAAGCTTTATTTTGTTGTGGAGAAATATAAAAAATACTATCCCAGTCATCAAGGTTAGCGTTAACTGAAATGTTCTACTAATAGTGTGTTTCTTTTATATAATTCACTTGAAATAGCACTTTATTTGCCTGATCTTGTTTCTAAGAATTCATAACCTGTAAATAATTATAAAATTATAAGGTAAATCCCAATAAAGAATATTCTATAAAGTATTTGGCCACTTTTCCTCAGTACTATCAAGACCGTCAAAACCTAAAGTCTGAGAAATAACCACCAAAAGTTTCCCAACCTGAAATGAGAAATAAATGAATGCCCCAGGGATCCATACCTGATATAAGACATTTGGTAAAAACTAAGAAAATAGGAGTAACGCATGCCCTTCTTTTTTTTAATAATAGCTTGTCAATTGTGCTTTGTAATTCTGACAAATATATTTTAACAGGACTGGAGTAATAGCACAGCGGTAGGGCGTTTGCCTTGCACGCAGCGAGCCCAGTGAAGCCGGATTAGGTTCCTCCGCCCCTCTCTGAGAGCCTAGCAAGCTACCGAGAGTATCTTGCCCACATGGCAAAGCTTGGCAAACTACCCGTGATATATTCAATATGCCAAACACAGTAAGAACAAGTCTCAAAATGGAGACATTACTGGGCCCACTTGAGCAAATTGATGAACAACGGGAGGACAGTGACAGTGACAGTGACAGTAATATATTAACAGGAGAAATAGAATGTAAATGATATGGGAATTATCTGTAGCCTTGGCTAAATTTTTCCAGTAAAAATAGACTACTCAAGGTAAATACATTTACTTTTAACAAACAATAACCACTGAAAAATAATTTTTCGGGCTGGAGTGATAGTATAGTGGGTAGGGCATTTGCCTCGTACGAGGCCAACCCAGGTTCGATTCCCACCATGCCATATGGTTCCCCGAGCATCGGCAGGAGTGATTCCTGAGTGCAGAGCCAGAAGTAACCCTTGAGCATCGCTGGGTGTGACCCAAAAGGCCAAAAAAAAAAAAAAAGATTTCTCATTTTAGACCCTGTGATCTCTGAAAGTCAGATTAAGTCTTTTAGCACTTGGATATCCTCAGTGCACGTTGCACAGAAAAGCTGGAGGGGGGAAAATGCTGAATGATTGACCTCCTGAATGAACAGAATAAGCATTTAATAAGTGATTGTAAGAGAACCTAAATCCCTAAAGAAATTTCTCTCGTGTGTAAATAGTATTTTTCTTCAAACCACCAGTCAGAATGCAAATTAATGCCATCTGCCTCTTGTTCTCCCATGCCCTCTTGTTTTTGGTCCCTGCAGTTATTTTCCCTGATTGACTGCCCTAAATGTCTATTTGCTCCCCAAAGAATCCCTGTGCCCCTGTATAATCAACATCATTTGCTTCCCATGCCAAGTAAAGTAGACAAATCCATGAAAACCGGGAAGAGCTTAGGGAGCTTCCCTCTCCCCAGAACAGACGTTCAAAGATCCCAGGCAGTCTTGGGAGGCTCTTGATGCCAATAAATTGCTCTCCAAAAATACCCCTGCCACGGTCACTTCATTTACATTATAGTGTATAAAATATTAGTATTTAGATAGCCAATTGACTTGATAAGAATTTTTTTTTATTTTCTTTTAGACAGTGGAAAACATTTCCTGGTTAGTTCAACAAAATACAATCCCTCCCCTCTAATCCCCCAAACATGTCATCCATCAATATAATTCAGATTGTTTCATGATTTCAGGAATATCTTATTAAAAGGGAAATTTTTGTCCCACAGGAAGATAAAAAGCCTAATTTTGGAAAGCATAGTATGCTTGGGGTTACAATACATTTAATTTCTTTTATGGAGGGGGGGATTGGGCAACATCCAGTCATACTTAGAGGCTATTTCTGAAGCTAAATTGGGGAGTGACTCCTTACAGTGCTCAAGGGACCAGATATGATACTGGGGATTTGAACCAAAGTCACAGCCTCTGCAGTTACATGCAAGGCAAGAGCTTGACTTCCTGTATAATATCTCCCTGTGCCACATATTTGATATTGTGGTTTATGGTGATGATTGTGAAGAGCTACCTGGGTATTGCTCATTGTAGAAGGGATTACCTTCAGGATAAATGAGTCAAAGATTAGAGTCACATTAACATCTAATAACAACAAATGAATAAGGAAAAGGAGGAAATAGAGGAAGAATCAAAAGTGTTGACCTCTCCCCGTTTCCTTTAAAACACATTTGTACAGAAAGGAGAACGATGTTAATACCACCATCACTATAATTCAGAGAAATCATACAACACATTCTTTTTTAAAAGCTGTTTTGAAAATAACAATTCTAATTTATGATGTTAATAATCTAGGAAAATACTCCAAATGGTGCAAGATTTTTCTGGGAGAAGAAAGCAAGCTTATAAATTTCAGGGTTACACCTACTCTGCTGTGGAAGCGCATGGTCCTAGAGACTGTACTACCTTCCCAGTCCCTCTAAAAAGATTTAAAACAATTTATGAATGAGATCATTTGTTAAATATATCTGTATTTAAATGTGGTCTGAAAGTCATGTATCTACTATAAAAATGGGAGTTTTACTCTTTATCTGATATAATTGAAGAGGAAATAGAGTAATACCACTAATGGTTTGCATTTATCAGAAACCAATTATTATGCTAAGTGCTGAATCTGTGTCCTCCCATTTAAATCACAGGATAGTGTGCCAACAATAACAGCACGGATGTTTTTCAGATGCAGACTATCCGCTCAGTGACGTTAAGTGGTAGAATCAAGATTCCAACTTAACTCAGTTTGGTTCTGAAGCCTGAGCTTTTGTCCTTCACAATTAATGAACAAAATTTGTCACAATATTTCCACATACATTATAAGATACCTATAAAAATCTAGCAGATATTCATGAGTTTTTTCTCCTTATTGGACATCTGTTTACATGTTTCAAAACTTTGTAAGAAAGATGCATATTTATATGGGAACTCTTCTACGTAAAGCAAACATTCATGAATTTTTTCTTCATTTACCAACATCTGCAGCCACATAGCTAGGCATCAATTAGATGACTGAACTACACATTCTTTAATTATATGACATAATTGTCTTTTATGTGGGGAAAAATGACTTACATTCATCTTTGTCCTCAATACCAAATTATATACAGTGAATTTCTTGTCAGCTTGGATGAGTCTGTCTGTTCCCATTGTTTTCCACCCTGCTAAGAATTTACTGAATCTACAGGAAACAAGTCTGTCAAGAGCCAAATGCTCACTGCAGGGAACTCATTCCTGCTGTCTCTGAAATAATCTCTTATTAGAGGAGGTCAGTTACCATCGCATTCATGACATGAAGATAAGAGAATACAATAGTTACAGGAATATTTTGGTTCAAGGTTAAATAAGCCTTACTGTAACCCTTAACCTAAAAATATGATTTTTGAATGGTTTATCTAATATTACAGAGTACTTTGTTTATGCCTGGAGAAATATTTTAGTAGAAATTATTTTATTTGAATTTTTATTTTTTTTGCCAGCATATTTGCATTAAAATGACTTGAATTTTAGCCATTTTCTAAAGTACATATTAAATATTTCTGGATGAATTAATTACCAATCAACTGATCATAATTGGCAATTTCATAGTTCGTCCTAACTTATTGACAGTGGACATAAAAATTTACCCATATATGTGTTTTCTTTTTTGCAAAATTTTCTCAACAAATATAATCCATAGGGCTCAAACTTAAATGTGAATTATATTTAAGATTTATTTTACTATAGTAATTAACCTATAAAATATTTCTACAAGTGAACTAATTCCACACATGTAAGGGACATAAAACTGTGGACTAAAGTAGAATCAAGTGACTTTGGGTCACTATGAGAGTCCTCATTTTTTCTAAAGTTACTGTATAATATAAGTATTAGCAACAAATAACCTATAGTTGAAAGAAGTATAAAATGACCCATTGCAGTTAAAAAATACTCAGCAGCCCGCCCCCAAGGGCCTGGGTCCCTCTCTTGGCACGCGCAGCTAGAAACAGCCCCTAGACAGCCGGTTTTCAACCCCTGATCTGCGTGGGACGGGCACAGAGGTCCAGCTCTGGGCAAGAAAGCTGAACGGCTCCAATTCCAACAGGTACAGCCCGCCCCCAAGGGCCTGGGTCCCTCTCTGGGCACGCGCAGCTAGAAACAGCCCCTAGACAGCCGTTTTTCAACCCCTGATCTGCGTGGGACGGGCACAGAGGTCCAGCTCTGGGCAAGAAAGCTGAACGGCTCCAATTCCAACAGGTACAGCCCGCCCCCAAGGGCCTGGGTCCCTCTCTGGGCACGCGCAGCTAGAAACAGTCCCTAGACAGCCGTTTTTCAACCCCTGATCTGCGTGGGACGGGCACAGAGGTCCAGCTCTGGGCAACAAAGCTGAACGGCTCCAATTCCAAACAGGAGACCTTCCCAACTCCTCGCCCAGTGCCAGGGACTCTTTCCGGAGCCACGGCCGCATCAGCGGCCGCGAAATATTTTCCCACTACATATGCCATAGGAACCATAAGCTAACTTCTTAGATGGAAACTTCTCTATTTTAGCTCAGCCACTAGAAACACAGTAGCCAATAACTCATAAGCCTATCTTAACTCACACTGCATATCAAGCAGAATAGTAACAGTGAACGTGAAGGACTAAACCACACCTCTCACAATGGTAAAGCAACGCAAAAGCCCACCAAACTTTCAAATTGAAGAGTCTAGCCCAGATGACACCAACAGTACTGTAGTGTTAGACAACCTCTCTGACAAGGAATTCAGAAGGGAGCTACTTAGGATGCTTAGGGAATTAAAAGAAACAATGGAAACCAATGCCAATAGAAGACAAGAGGATCTGAAGGCAGAAATGAGGAAAATGCAATCAGAAATGTCAGACCTGAAAAATCTCGTAGGCGAACTGAAAAGCTCAGTGGAAGGCCTCAGCAGCAGAGTAAGAGCGGCTGAGAACAGAATCAGTGAGCTCGAAGATGAAGTTCAGAGACTCTCCAGAAAAGAGCAGAAAATGGAAAAGAGACTCACAATTCGGGAACAGATGGCAAGAGAAGATCGTGATGAAGCCAAGAGGGGTAACATAAGAATTATTGGAGTCCCAGAGGGACAGGAAGAAAACCTTGATGAAGAAGAAACTGTCAAAGACATCATTGCTACAACGTTTCCAGAGCTGAAGAAAACTTGTGACCACATTCAGGAGGCCCGAAGGGTACCAGCTAGAAGAAATCCAAATAAAAATACCCCAAGACACATTCTGATCAAAATGACCAAAACCTTAGACAGAGACAAAATTCTGAAAGCAGCAAGATCGAAGAAAGAAATCTCTTACAAAGGAGCATCCTTAAAATTCACAGCTGAGTTTTCTGATGAAACCCTCATGGCCCGAAAACAGTGGTGGGACATAGTAAAAAAACTCAATGAAATAAATGCCTCCCCAAAAATACTTTACCCAGCGAGACTCTTATTTATAATAGAAGGAACAACACACAGTTTCACAGACAAACAACAGCTCAGGAACTTCATAGACTCAAAACCATGGTTACAAGAACAACTAAATGGGCTACTTTAAGGCAAGAAAGCCCCCTCAAATACACCCAATTTTAACAGAACAATGGGACAAAATCCCATAACAATAATCTCTCTCAATGTCAATGGGCTAAATGCACCAATTAAAAGACATAGAGTGGCAGGATGGATTAGAAAATTGAACCCAACATTCTGCTGCCTGCAAGAAACGCATCTCAATAGTCAAAGCAAACACAGACTCAGAGTCAAAGGCTGGAAAACAATCCTACAGGCAAACAGCTCCCATAAAAAAGCTGGGGTAGCCATCCTTATATCAGACCACATCGATTTCAGAGTGAGGAAGGTCATAAGAGACAGTGAAGGCCATTTCTTATTGATCAGAGGATCTGTACAACAGGAAGAACTTACAATAATAAATGTATATGCACCTAATGAGAGACCAGCAAAGTACTTAAAACAACTACTCATAGATTTGGAAAAAGACATCAATAGCAACACAATACTAGTGGGAGACTTCAACACTGCTTTGTCACCTCTTGATAGATCAACCAGACTCAAGCTTAGCAAGGACATACTTCATTTGAGGGAAACAATGGAAGAAAGGGACTTAGTAGATATATACAGGACACTTCATCCACAAAAAGCTGAATACACATTCTTCTCAAGCGTACATGGAACATTCTCCAAGATAGACCACATGCTGAGCCACAAAACATGCCTCCATAAAATTAAGAAGGTAGAGATTGTATCAACAATCTTCTCAGACCATAATGCGCTGAAATTAGAAGTAAATCACACACAAAAACAGAAAACTAAATCAAACACCTGGAAATTAAACAGTGCACTATTGAACAACGAGTGGATTAGACAGGAAATCAAAGAGGAAATCAAAAGATTCCTAGAAACGAATGAAAATGAGAACACGAGTTACCAAAACTTATGGGACACAGCAAAGGCTGTGTTAAGAGGAAAGTTTATAGCTCTACAAGCATTCCTCAGGAAGGAGGAGCGAGCACACATAAGTAATCTAACCTCACAGCTTAAGAGCTTGGAGAAGGACCAAAAAAAGGAGCACAACCCGAACAGGAGAAAGGAAATAATAAAACTCAGAGCAGAGATTAACGAGATGGAAACCCAAAAAACAATCCGAAAGATCAATGAAACCAAAAGCTGGTTCTTCGAGAAAATTAACAAGATCGATAAGCCTCTAGCAAAACTCACAAAGAAAGGGAGAGAGAAAACCCTAATAAACCGAATCAGAAATGAAAAGGGGGTCATTACAACAGAAACCACAGAAATTCAGAGGATCCTCAGGGAGTACTTTGAGAAGCTTTATGCCACGGAACATCAAAACCTCGAGGAAATGGATAAATTCCTAGACTCCTACAGACTCCCAAGGCTGAACCAAGAAGACCTGGAATACCTGAACAGACCTATCACCATCAAGGAAATTGAAATGGTAATAAAAAGTCTCCCCAAGCACAAAAGTCCTGGCCCGGATGGATTCACTAGTGAATTCTTCCAAATCTTTAAAGAGGACTTACTCCCGATGCTCTTTAAGCTTTTCCACGAAATTGAAATATCAAAAACACTTCCGAACAGTTTCTACGAAGCAAATATCACACTGATACCAAAAGCAGACAGAGATACCACAAAGAAAGAGAATTACAGGCCGATATCCCTGATGAACACAGATGCAAAGATCCTCAACAAACTACTAGCAAATAGAATCCAACTACTCATCAAAAAGATCATACACCATGACCAAGTAGGATTCATCCCAGGGATGCAAGGATGGTTTAACATTCAGAAATCAATCAACATAATCCACCATATCAACAAAAGAAAAGATAAAAAGCATATGATCATATCAATAGATGCAGAGAAAGCATTTGATAAGATCCAGCACCCCTTTATGATGAAAACCCTAGACAAAATGGGTATAGAGGGGACCTTCCTCAACATAATTAAAGCCATCTACCACAAGCCTACAGCAAGCATCATCCTCAATGGGGAAAAACTGGCAGCCTTCCCTCTAAGATCAGGGACGAGACAGGGATGCCCACTCTCTCCACTGCTGTTCAATATAGTACTGGAAGTACTTGCAATAGCGATTAGGCAGGAAAAAGATATTAAGGGCATTCAGGTAGGAAAGGAAGAAATCAAGCTCTCACTATTCGCAGATGATATGATACTCTACTTAGAGAACCCAATAACTTCCACCAAAAAACTCCTAGAAACAATAGACTCGTATAGTAAAGTTGCAGGTTATAAAATCAATACCCAAAAGTCCATGGCTTTCCTATACGCAAACAGTGAGAGAGAAGAAAGCAACATGAAAAAAACAATCCCATTCACAATTGTGCCCCAGAAAATCAAGTACCTAGGAATCAGCTTAACTAAGGAAGTAAAGGACCTGTACAAAGAAAACTACAAAATGCTACTTCAGGAAATAAAAGAGGACATGAGGAAATGGAAAGATATCCCCTGCTCATGGGTCGGGAGACTTAACATTGTCAGAATGGCAATACTACCGAAAGCATTGTATAAATTCAATGCAATCCCTATAAGGATACCCATGACATTCTTCAAATAAATGGAGCAAACACTCTTGAAATTTATATGGAACAATAAGCCCCCACGAATAGCTAAAGCAATTCTTGGGAAAAAGAAAATGGGAGGAATCAACCTCCTGAACTTCAAACTGTACTACAAAGCAGTAATAATTAAAACAGCATGGTACTGTAACAAAGGCAGAACTGCAGACCAATGGAACAGGGTTGAATACACTGACATCTCTCCTCAATCATATGCTCATCTAATCTTTGATAAAGGTGCAAGTAAGGTGAAGTGGAGTA
Organism: Sorex fumeus; assembly: GCF_029834395.1. NCBI lineage: Eukaryota > Metazoa > Chordata > Mammalia > Eulipotyphla > Soricidae > Sorex > Sorex fumeus. The sequence goes on from NW_026606059.1 coordinate 67,163,921, forward strand.
AGGAAAGCCTCTTTAATAAATTGTGTTGGCATCACTGGACGGCTACATGAAAAAAAATAGGCTCAGAACTCTGCCTAACACCATGTACAAAAGTAAGATCAAAATGGATTAAAGACCTCAACATCAGACCAGAAACCATAAGGTACATTGAAGACAAAGTTGGCAAAACCCTCCATGACATTGAAGCTAATGTTATCTTCAAAGATGTCACGCCACTGGCCGAGCAAGTGAAAACAGAGATAGATAAATGGGACTATCTTAAACTAAGAAGCTTCTGCACCTCCAAAGAAACAGTGACCAAAATACAAAGACAGTCTACAGAATGGGAAAGGATATTCACCGAATACACATCTGACAAGGGGTTGATATCCAGGATATACAAAATACTGGTTAAACTCCACAAGAAGAAAACATCCAACCCCATCCAAAAATGGGGCAATGAAATGAACAGAAACTTTCTCAAAGAAGAAATCTGAATGGCAAAAAAGCACATGAGAAAATGCTCTACATCATTAATCATCAGGGAGATGCAGATTAAAACCACAATGAGATACCATCTCACACCTCAGAGACTGGCCCACATTCAATAGAATAAAAGCAACCGATGCTGGCGTGGATGTGGCAAGAAAGGGACACTCCTTCACTGTTGGTGGGAATGTCCACTGGTTCAGCCCTTCTGGAAAACAGTATGGACGATTCTCAAAAAATTAGAAATTGAGCTCCCATTTGACCCAGCAATACCACTCCTGGGAATATATCCCAGAGAGGCAAAAATGTATAGTCGAAGTGACATCTGCACTTGTTTGTTCATTGCAGCACTCTTTACAATAGCCAGAAACTGGAAGAAACCTGAATGCCCAAGAACAGATGACTGGTTAAAGAAACTTTGGTACATCTACACAATGGAGTACTATGTAGCTCTTAGAAAAGATGAAGTAATGAAATTTACATACAAATGGTACAATATGGAAAGTATCATGCTAAGCGAAATGAGTCAGAAAGAGAGGGATAGACATAGAAAGATTGCATTCATCTGGGGGATATAAAGTAACAAAGTATGAGATTAATACCCAAGAATAGCTGAGATCAGCACCAGGAGGATTACTCCATAACTTAGAGGCCAGCCGGGTATCCTAGAGGAAAGGGCAGTTCAGATAGAGAAGGGAGCACCAAATAAAGGATGTTTGGAGGATCCTCCCAGGAGGGGAGATGCATGTCGAAAGTAGACTATGGACTGAACATGTTTGCCACTCAATGCCTCTTTTGCAGACCACAACACCCAAAAGGAGAGAGAGAACACAGGGGATTTCCCTGCCACAGAGACAGGGGGGATGGGGGGATGGGGGTGGGAGGTATATTATCCATGGTGGTGGAAAATGGGCACTGGTGGAGGGATGGGTATCTGATCATTGTATAATTGAAACCAAAGCACAAAAAATTGTAAATCTACAACTTTAAAAAAAATATAATAAAGGGAAAAAATACTCAGCATATATATTTGGTCCACTTATTATTCTTAAATAAGATATAATTGCTTGTTTGTTTTAATAAATAAACATTTACATGCCATAGAATTTTGGAACCAAGGTAGGTAGAAAAGTGAAGTCAATGTGAATAAATTATAAAGTGCTTTTTAGCAGATTGTCTTAGCTAGTTGGTACAAAGTAAGTCTGTTCAACTTTTCTCTTAGTTATTTCTGGTTAATTTTAATTTCATGACATTTTATGAGAATAGTACATGATAGAAGAAGGTATAACAAAAGCACTGTAAATCAAAATGGCAATGAGATATCATCTCTTGAGCTATCTTGTGAAAATAGTCTGTATCTGATAGTCTGGAAATAATAAGCTCTGGCAAAGATGCAGTGGCAAAGGAAGTAGGTTTTATTGCTCATGGACCTGTCATATGATTCAGTCTTCCACAGAAAATAGTTTTGGGTAACCTTAAAATATTCAAGTCTTGAACTTCCATATGGTCTTGCAATTCCACTACTGCACAGTTTCCACAAGAATGTAGATACATTAATTGGAAAGGACATATATGTACACTTATGGTCATTACATTATTATTTATAAAGAACAGGACTGGAAACAACCCAATGATTATGGATGATATTCAACCCAAATGATAAATATACATGATGGACTATTACTTAGCTATGAGAAAAGATAACATTTTGCAGTTCTCTGTAACTTGGATGGAGTTGGAGGGTACCATTTGAAATGAATTAGAAATATAGATAAATGGTCTATAATCTTATTCATCTACTAAGTGCCAATAAATAAATTAAAGAAGAAGGCAATCATATAGAAAGTATCCCAAAAATATTGTCAGTATTGCTGTGAACTGAGGATTAACACAGGGTAAGGGACCTTGATTAATGGAAGTGATATGGACACTCTGGTAGTTGACAAATCATAGTAGCTTTTCAAATATCAAGAAACAATATCAAACTATTTTTAACCATTATAACCCAATAAAAATACTTTTGTAAAAATTTAATTTTTTCAATTGCTACAGTAAAGACATAAGATAAAATGTATTTATATTATTTATAGGATAGGGTATAAATTTTCACGCTTTTATTCATTCATTGTACATAAACTTTCCAATATTTATTTATGCAAAGATGAGTGAATAAAAGTGGGAATATGTCTATCAAACTTATATTGAATATTACAGAGTATATAATAAAATTTATATAATAAACAAAAAGGAAATCTATTGAAAAATAATATCACAAAATATAAGATTATCCAGGAACTATAAGAACATTAAAGTATATGTTCTATATCTTTTAGAATATGTCACATATTTACTTAAGGGAGCAGTATTTCTCTTACAAACAAATGCTTTTTAAAGGAGAAAATTGGTGTCTGGGAATATAAATGGTAAAGAAAAAGAAACTAATTTTGAGATGCTAACAGCATAATAACTTCAGAGAAAGTATGCCCCAGATATATAAATATAGATAAAGAATTTTATTTTTACAAAAGGTTAGATTAGGAAGACTTAACAGTATTCTCATTTGGAGAAACTGTGGCAGGTAAAATGCACATTCAGAAACTGGATTAAAAAAAAGATTGTGGGCATAAGTGGAGTTTTATTAAGTACATTTAGTAAAGATAAATGTTTTGATGATCTTAAAGCTTATCATGATTTACAATAAGTATAGTTTTTGTTGTGTTTTGAGGGGCACACTCAGCAGGGCTGGGGACTGCTTACTGCTCTGTGTTGTCTCTCTGACTGTATATGTAATAATCATGTTTTTTATCATCACAGTTTTATCAAATATAACCAAAATAATATATGACCATTACCAGAATTCTAATCTATATTACCCTCTTATTGACTGTCAATTTAGGCAAATATATAGTCTTATCAAACTAATTCAAGATATTTTATATTTCATTATTACCAAATTTGCATTCCTACCAATTATGTGTAAGCATTCCATTCTCTCAACATCCTCTCCAACACTTATATCTTGTCTTTTGGATAATAGCCATCCTGATAGGTGTAAGGTAATATCTTATTGTTTTGATTTGCATTTTCTCAAATAAGAGACAATGAATCTCCCTCTAAGTACACATTTGCCATCTTAATGGCTCCTTAGGGGAGTACCTGTTCAGATATTCTATCCAAACTTAGAAATATGTTTTTATATTTATTGACATAAATATTTATGTCAGACAAATGGCAAAAATTTGCCAAATATATTAATAGTACATAAATAAATTCTATTGTTGTTCATACATCTAATAAAGTCTACTTGCAATTACTTTATAGAGTTTTCTTTCACAAAATTTTAAGAGCCTCTTTTATATGCATTTTTCCCAGTGTTTTAAGTGTGTCTTGGTATGAATTTACAATTTTTTCTTTGAATTTTATTTCTTGTCTTTTAAAGGTAATTGTTTAATTATTGATAATTATTTTCTTAAATATTTTAATTGTGATTTTGACCTTTCTTCCTTCCTTCCTTCCTTCCTTCCTTCCTTCCTTCCTTCCTTCCTTCCTTCCTCCCTCCCTCCCTCCCTCTCTCCATGCCTCCCTCCCTTCCTCCTTTTCTCCCTTTCTACCTTCCTTTCTTTTTATTTTTTGGCAACATCCAACAACTTAGGGCTCCCTCAGCTCTGCACTTAGTGGTCACTACTGGTGGGCTTGGGGAATCTTAGGGGATGCTGGAGATCAAACTCAGGTTGGCAAAAAGGACAGCCAAAAGCCCTGCCTACTCAAGGTCTGGCCCCAACGTTTCTTTTTTTAAAGAAACTTCTGCATTATATCTTTAGTACTACTGATTTCACACTTTTTATCCACATCTTTTTAATATTACTAACCAAAACCATTTACTTTACAATTCTTTTTATATATTTGTTTCATAAATATGCATGGTTAATGATTTGTCAGATTTTGAACACAAATTAGCCTATACTAAAATGAATTCATGCGGCATAAAATGAGGCCCCCATAGCCATGCCATCAGACTCCACGCCAGACTGTTTTCACTCAGGGCGCCCCAGAGGGGAGTGGATGAGAGCCCTCCCCACACCAAGAGACCCAGCCCCAGAAGCCTGCCTCCACAACTCAACCACAATCACACTCCAGGCCACTTTCCACATGCTCGGGCTGAGCCTCACGCGTGAGTAAACATATTCCTGGACACATCATAAAACACTCCCTAGCCATACTCCGTAATTACCAGACCAAATTTAAAGGGGTTCAGACAATAGAGAACAATCAGAGAGGGAAATATAAATAAATATATATATATATAGACATATATGCCAAAGCTCATATCACCCAAACTTTAACATGTTAGTAATATCATATAGAATGTCTTAATGGCTCCTGAAAAAATAGAACAATCTTCACTGCTTCCTATTTGAATACTTTTTTGTAAACATGTTCAGCAACTCTTCATAACAGAGAATACAAAATATATTTTTTCATTTGTGTTTTGGGACAAGGATTGGGGCTTGGGATAAAAACATCCCAAATTTGGTGGTGGGAAGGTATAATGGTGGTGGGATTAGTGTTTGAATATTAAATGTAATCAAATATTTTGAACTAATTTATAAAATAAAACAAAAAATTTTAAAAAAATAAAAAATAAAATGAAATGAATTTTGTAGGATGTATTTGTAGCACTGCATATTTGGGTATATTTTTCTTAATACTTGTTCACAATTCATTTTTGCTCTTTAAGCATTTTTATTCAGTTTTGACTGTATTACTGTCACCACTTATTTTCTCTTTCTTTCCTGATGGGCTGGAGCAATAGCACAGCAGGTAGGGCTTTTGCCTTGCATGCGACTGACTTGGGTTCGATTCCTCCATCTCTCTGGGAGAGCCCGACAGGCTACCGAGAATATCCTGCCCAAATGGCAGAGCCTGGCAAGCTCTCCACGTTGTATTAGATATGCCAAAAACAGTAACAACAAGTCTCAAATGGAGATGTTACTGGTACCCACTCAAGCAAATCGATGAACAACGGGAGGACAGGGTTACAGTGCAGTGCTTCCTGATGGTCATTTTATATTCTTCTACTAGCAAAAGACAACATAGACTTAATCAGTGTATTTGTGGTTATTATAAATAGCTTCATAATCCAACAACTGGGGGAGTGGATAACTAAGTATTCTTTCAAGTAGTCCTCTGTATGTGTGTGTGTTTGTCTTTGTGTGGTCTTCACAACCTCTGATAGAATAAAAATCCATAGATCATAGTACATTTTAGTTTTCACCATCAGTCATGAGGTCTTGCATAGTCATATGTTTCAAAGCTTGAGTCTGGGTTCAGTCTCTTCTATCTAGTCTGTGGTTTGTTCATACAATCTCTTGGTTCCACCACAGAATTCTAGTCTAGAATCCAGAAGAGAAGAGGATTCAGACTCACTTACTCCTCTAGTTTTCTCCATTAGTTCTGTCTTAAGAATATATATATATATATATATATATATATATATATATATATACCCTTTTTACATTTTAAAATCTCTATTTTTATTTTACTTGGTATTACTCCATCGATTTGCTCCAGCAGGCCCAGTGACATATTTGATATGCCAAACACAGTAACAACAAAATCTCAGACTGGAGACATTACTGAGCCCATTTGAGAAAATGGATGAACAAAGGGAGGACAGTGACAGTGACAGGTACTTAACTTTTTGAGCACATATATACTAAAGTAATAAATGATAGATCCTCCTTAAACTTGACATATCATAAATTACCATATTATGCCTTATATTTTTGAGTCAGAGACTCAATACATATTCATAAATAAGGATATTTTTCATATGTATAGCATGCTCTGAGTATTATCAATGTAACTGGTTAATATTAAAAATGATTTTATGTGATAGCTATTATTAGTCCATTCTCCCAAGAAGAGATACTTGATTGATAGTTTTAAGGAATTTAGTTAAAGCAATAAAATTTTAAATTTCAGAAGCAAGATTGGAAGTAGGTATCCTGATTTCAGAACTCACATGGCATAATCATACTGCTAAACCAAATAGAAAATTCTGCTTGGCAAACTAAAAACAACAACAAAATATGTTGTCATCAGGCAGAAAGTGTCAGTTGTCCTTTGTTGAATTTTTTACTTATTCTTTATCATATGAGAGCGTGGCATGCTTATTATATTCTCTGTGAACTGTTTACAGCAGAGCTGATGCCATCCTAAGTTTCTTTTACAGCAGTTGAAGGAAAAGAAAAAGCATTTCAGCTGTGTGCCTAGAGGAGAATAAGCTCTTTCTACTAAACTTCATCTCTTGATGCACATTATTTGTGGGATGGCTGACTATTAGAATGAACAAATTCCACTTCCAGCTTTGCGAATCCATCTAAAGATGCCTGAAGGTAAAGGTGAGTTATGCTAAATATTCTGAAAGCATACAACTTTGTATGACTGAATTTCTGACATTCATAGGTTGGACAGCCTGGGAGTTCATGTATTATACATGGAGAAACAGCCTCCGGTCCAAGTAGCTACTTGCTGGGTGAATGACAGCTATAAACATATTGTCTATCATGAGCTTTAAAAAGTTTATTATAAGTTTATTGAAAGTTAGCTTTGTATATTATGTATGTAATCTACTGACTTTTTAAGTTTGGGCTCCATTTAAGTAAGAAGAAAAATTAATGAACTGTGTTATTAAGAAGATGCCACTGCAATTAATGAATATCAAAAGCAGGAAAGTGTAATTCGGACAAAAAAATTATTCACTTCAGTTTTACCTACAAATGAAATGTTTGATCTTGGGCATCTTACAGCATATCTTTGAGGTCAATTTTTATTTGAAAATTAGTGTTTGAACATAGAAATCACTCTAAAGCATTTAGATAAGATTGTGTGATAATAGTTTTATGTTCAAGGATAGTAGACAGCAAAGAATAGATGAAGGACTTTATTTTAGCCATGAAACTAAAAAATAGCATATTTTATATATTTTTTGAAGAAGATAATTTTGATAGAAACTAATTTAGAAAAATGTGAGGATTGAGAAAGACAGAAGAATGTATTCAAAAGAGAACATGAGATTTTCCAGAGTGGAAATTGGCAAATAAAGAAACAAAGAACGAGCAAAGAAGATAGTTGTTAAAGGAAAACAAAAAATGAAAAGCAAGCTGATAGTAGATCTTTTTATTGGAATGTCAAAGATTTATCTAAGACTATAATCACTTGACATCCCATTACTCATCGATTTGCTTGAGCGGGTGCCAGTTTTGTCTCCATTCTTCCCTGTCGAGTGCTAGAGTAGCCCAATGGTGTCTGCTTGATCCAGGAACAAGAAGAGAATCAAACGGATTATTCAGGGTCTTGACGAAGAAGACTGACCATCTCGTAGGTGGGCGGTCATGTGATCTTTCCATGTCCAGTGGAATCCAGTCAGTAACAGCTCTAGTCCAGCAGTCGTCTCCAAATCGTATTAATGTGTCCAGCCCATCTAATTTTCGACACCTTGGCAAAAGAGACAGTGTCCCTGATTCTCCATCATTGATGGAGGTCAGAACTCCGGATTCCTTCTCTCACTTGAATGAAGCATGATACTCCAAGCATAGATCTTTTGATTCCTCTTTGGGAGACTCGACATAGGTATACATAACTGTTGCATTCAGAGATGTTTGTTCCACTGGGAGCAAATGGAATGTCAGGAATGAGTCCATTTCTCATGAACATTGTCTTCATGAGATTCAGCTGCAGTCCAACCTTTCCACAGTCACGGTCGAAGTTGACCATCATTTGTGCCCTTTGGTGAATGTTTGGTGTTATTAGAACAATGTTATCAGCGAAGTGGAGGTGTTGTAGTTGCCAACTCCCATCCCTTCCCCTTCCAGTCGTCGCACGACGTTCTCGAGGGTGGCACTGAAGAGTTTCGGTGAAATGGTATCACTCTGCCTTTACATCGATGATCAACCTATCTTTATTTCCCACTCTTTAGGTCAATGATCACTTCCTTCTAGAATGGTGAGATCCTGGTGGTGAATCTGGAATACAGCTCACGGAGGATCCTGATGTAATGAGTTTGAATGCTGTCCTGTTTGGCTAGGACTTCGATGACCACTTCAGTTTCAATAGAATCAAAGGCTTCTTTAAATTAAGTTTAAAGAAATTAAACTTTAATGTCTAAGTTAGACAGAGCAGCATCTTGAACTCTGAGAAACCTCAATGAGTTTGGTGACCATGTGGATATGGTCGATCATCCTGAATCCTTTTTGGAACCCAGCTTTCTTGCATCGTTGTCCTTTATCTAGCGTTCTGCCAATCCTATTCAGGATGACTAGAGTGAACAACTTATAGACGGCAGACAACAGGCAGATCAGAGGATAGTTACCAATGTTGTGGATGTCTCCCTTCTTGTACAGAAGAATGTTCCTGCTGGTTTTCCATTGGGACAGAACCTTACATTCAGACAGGTAGCACGTGAAGAGCCAAGCCAGTGTATTGATGAGTACTGACGGCAGATTCTTCAGGTGTTCAGGTTTGACTTTATCTGGGTGTCTGCTGTTTGCTTCTTTACCAAAGAAATGGCATGTCACATGTAGCTGTCTAGTTTTGCCAGCACAATTTGTTAAAGTGGCTTTCCTTGCTCCACTTCACATTTCTTGTTGGTTCATTGCAGCACTGTTTATAATAGCTAGAATTTGGAAAAAAAACTGAGTGCCTGAGAACAGATGACTGGTTAAAGAAACTTTGGTACATCTACACAATAGAGTACTATGTAGCTGTTAGAAAAGATGAAGTCATGAAATTTACATACAAGTGGTACTACACAGAAAGTGTCATGCTAAGTGAAATGAGTCAGAAAGACAGGGACAGACAGAGAAAGATTGCATTCATCTGGGGAACATAAAGTAACAAAATAGGAGACTAACATCCAAGAATAGCCGAGATAAGTAACAGGAGGTTTAATCTATGGCTTGGAGGCCAGCCACACATGCTAGGGGGAAAACACAGCCCAGATATAGAAGGAAACACCAAATAAAGGATGTTGGGAGGATCCTCCCAGGATGGGAGAAGCATGTTGAAAGTACACTATGGACCAAACATGATTGCCACTCAATGCCTCTTTTGCAAACCACAACACCCAAAAGGAGAGAGAGAACAAAAGGAAATGCCCTGCCACAGAGGCAGGGTGGGATGAGGGGTATGGGGGGTGGGAGGGATACTGGGACCCGTGGTGGTGGAGGATGGGCACTGGTGGAGGGATGGGTACTTGATCATTGTATAACTGAACCCCAAGCACAAAAATTTGTAAGTCTACAACTGTACCTCATAGTGTTTCACTAATAAAAAAAGTTTTAAAAAATGGTGTGTTGGATTTTGGAAGGGAGAAGACTGGGAAAGACATATTCATCCTGCAGAATTTGATATGTGAGCAGGTGGACATGGCTATCGAAGAGATCTGATTAGAAGACATGGATAATGTTCTCCATTGCCCTTCTGGAAGATGTGACATCAGAGGGAAGTCATCTTGGTCTAGTAGTTGGCGTAGGACAGGTGGCCATCGTGAATGCTTTTCCCGGTTTCTGCTACATCTGCCAGCACTGCTGCTCTTCACTCTTTGAGGTCTTCCTTTATCGCTTCTCTGCAGGGCTCAGACATTAGCTTGTGGTTGCCTGAGACTCTTGCCCAGCCAAGTTGGCAAATGAGCTCGAGAGGTTTTGAAGACAGTATCTTTTTATGGCTTTCTCTCCCTCTTTGTTCCTCGCACAATCATGAAGGTGCTGAATCAGTCGATTGTATTCTTCATTGATGTCATCAATGATGCCATCTTCCCATGTTGCCATAATAGTGCAAATGTTATAGATTTGGCAAATCTATAACAAACTGAATACATTTCCTTCATATTTTGAACACTGACTTTGAAACAAATTAAAACTAATGCAAACTAACACCTAAAGAAAACAATCAGGAATGATGGGTTGAACTATATATATATATACACATTTGTATATATATATATTCAGCTGTCCCAAACTGCTTAAAATTAAAGACAATCCTAAGCAATATTTTATAATCTTTGAAAATGATTAATTTAAACCAAAGTATATATCATAATAAGATGGGGTTTTTTTGTTTATTTGTTTAGTGTTTTTTTTTTGTTTTTAATTCATGTCCATCTTTGTTTAGGTGTACACTATTGCTGCACTCAGAGATCATTCTTGGTGGAGTTTGAGGGACCATTTGGGGTTCTGTCTTCAAGATAGGTGTCTTTCCATCTGTAATAACTCTCCAGCTCCAACATATGGGATTTTAATATCATTTTTTCTGTCATATACTATAAAGAAAAGATGAGAGCACTATATAATGCTGCCTGTCTTGAAAATGGTCATATTTTTAATGAAGCTGATAATCAATGGCAATTACAATAAACATTTATATGAAATTGCATTGTAAATAAGAAAAACCATAAAAACTACAATATTATACTTGACAAAAGAGTTACTTTAGAAACTTTTAAAATAAAGCCATTAAGAAAACATGTGTGGAAACCCTGGTAAACTAGAAAAAGTACTACTGCAAATTTAGCAGTGATTTTGTACGTATTATATTTTATGAGGCTATTTTAATCTAATTTCCCAAGTGTTTAATTAACTGACTGTTTTGTTTTGGTGTGCTCTAAATTTAATTTATTTTTCCTAATGTGTAATATATGTTTATAATTTATAAGTAAAAATAGCACTAAGTGACTTACAACACATTTCAGCTTCCGCTTCTAAATTTGTCCAAGTTTGGATGACATGACCAGTCCTAATTTCTAGCTACTTATCCCAGTATTTAGATCTTGTTCTGTTCACTTTGTCAAAGCCAAAGCTGCTTTGGATAGGTAACTTTATTGAAGATTATTATAGCAGGGCAGAAAATACAGAAGTGTTTTAGTTAACTTACACTAAAAATTGTGTTACTGAAAATTTAGTAGTCAAAGTGGGATGCTACAAGAATATCTTTTGACTTTATCCAAAGAAAAGTAAGTTAATTTTAAATTCATAGGAGGTGTAGTTGACAATTTGAAGTAAGGTACCTCCAGATCCTACACAGCCATTTACAACCTGAACAAGCCTCTGCCGAAAAGCATTAGGAGGAAGGAAATTGTGTCTTTGAAATGTCCACATTAGTGGACACAGAAATCCTCTCTCTGATGAAGTCATGAACTTTGCTTATAAATGGATAGATATGGAGAGTATCATGCTAAATGAAATGAGTCAGAAAGAGAGGGACAGACAGAGAAGTATTTTATACTTCACTCATTTGTGGAGTATAAAATAGCATAACATGAGGCTGATACCTAAGGATAGTAGATTCACAGTAGGCTCCATACTTGGAAGCCTGCCTCATGAGCAAAGGGGAGAAGGCAGCTGGAATACAGAAGGGATCACTAAGAAAATGATGGCTTGAGGAACCAATCGGGATCAGAGAAGTGTGCAGAAAGTAGATAGGGGACCAAACACAATAACCTCTCAGGGTCTGTATTGCAAACCATAATGCCCAAAAGTAGAGAGTGAGTATGGGCAATATTGTCTGCCTTGGAGACAGGGAGGGGGTGGGAAAGGGGGGTTATACCGGGGATATTGGTGGTGGGGAATGTGCACTGGTGGAGGGATGGGTGTTTGATCATTGTGTGATTGTAACCCAAACATGGAAGCTTGTAACTTTCTCACGGTGATTCAATAAAATTTTTTTAAAAAATAAATAAATAAAGTTAAAAAAAAAACAAAACATATCCTCTCTCTGAGTCTATGCTAGAGGTCAAGAATAGAAAGGCAAGTGACATTTAAAAAGCTTTACATATCAGAGGGGCAGACAAAGAATTTACATTTAAAGTTTTCCTAAAAGAAAGGCTAAAAAGAAAAGAAAGTCATAGCCTAGAGTCAGGCTAAAGTTTTTGCAGTTTTGTCAAGCATGAGCAAGTCAAAACAGACCTCAAATATATCTCAACTCTTTTTCCAGTGGGGATGGCTCTGATAAACTTTTAAGTTTCTCAAGTGCAAGGATGATATCTTCCTTTGCATTTCCTCTGCAGAGAAAATGATCACTCTGCTTGCACATAATGGTAATAAATAGAGCTGACATTCATTGAGCCAGTTAGAATGCTATAAGCACACATCCCATTTATACTCATTAAAAATAAGATATGAGCGCAGAGACTTTTCTAATTTGTAAAAATAAAGAAGTAACATTGAAGAACCAAAACAATTGGAAATGAACCATAAAATTGACATTTTCCCTCACAAAATGTGTTGTTTCCTCAAGTCACAATACTTCTGACCATGCTTTTACACACTTCACCCGCAAATTTCTCTTAAACGCAAAACAGTCCTAGCTTTATATGGCAAAGCCAAGTAACCATTTGTCTCCTAATCTTTCCACTTGTTTCCTATTAAGGGAATTTTATTCTCATAACTCAAGTGTTCATATTGTTTTAGCTTTCCATAGTTGTTCTTATCTAAGGGAAAATGAGATCATTGAGTGCACAAACTTTATCTCATTTATTGTTGTATATGCAGATTTACAAAGAGTCCTGGGTATATGATATGACATATATCAATACTAAAGGAAAAAAATTAGAAAATTTTACCACTAAACTACGTTTGTATTTTACTAACTATTCCTATTTTGTATGATACAATGTCACTGTCACTGTCCTCCCATTGTTCATCGATTTGCTCGAGCGGGCCCAATAACGTCTCCATTGTGACAGATGTTACTGTGTTTGGCATATCGAACACGTCATGGGTAGCTTGCCAGGATTTGCCATGCGGGTGAGATACTCTCCATAGCTTGCCAGGCTCTCCAAGAGGAGCGGAGGAATCAAACTTGGGTCGGCCATGGTGGCCGCTTGCAAGGCAAATGTCCTACCCTCTGTGCTATCGCTCCAGCCCATGATACAATGTAAACAAACTAATAACAATGATTTGGTATGAGAAACACAATTATCTTCACATTACAAAATATATATATGTTTCGATATTAAATCTAACTCAGATAAATTATCTTCTAGTTGTTACACATATTTGAGTATTTTCATCTTAACTGTTTTTTTTTACCAATAATAATGCTCAAAATTATTTTTTATGTTTTTTTAATTAATTTATTTTTTTATTAGTGAAACACCATGAGGTACAGTTATAGACTTACAAATTTTTGTGCTTGGGTTTCAGTTATACAATGATCAAGTACCTATCCCTCCACCAGCACCCATCCTCCACCACCACGGGTCCCAGCATCCCTCCCATCCCCCATCCCTTCCATCCCACCCTGCCTCTGTGGCAGGGCATTCCCTTTTGTTCTCTCTCTCTCCTTTTGGGTCCTGTAATTATTATAAATAAACAAATATTCTATGAGTTTTTAAAAGTTTGCATTTTATTGCTTAAACACTTAAATTTGTTGTTATTTGCATAATGTTAGCATTTACTGTATTAAAAGGATATGCTATCATAAAAGTGACATAAAGACACACCATAATTAAATAACACATCATTAAATTAAGTTTATTTACAGTGACAAAAATATTTCAATGCTGTTGTATTTTTTGAGGGGGAAAGGTGCCCATCCAGCAGTGCTCAGGGCTTACTCTTGGCTTTCTTCTCAAAAATAAAGTCTAATGGTAGTTGGACGATGATATGACCATATGTAGTGCCAGGATGAACCTGAACTAGCTGCATGCAAGGTAAGTTATATATTATCAATTATATTATTTTTATTATCTCTCCATCCATCCCTATTCATTTTTATTTAACTTTTATTATCATTATATAGTTTCCTTTTCTTGTTTGAATCCTTGACATTTTAATACTCATCAGTTTTTGTTACGTTTTTATTACACCTTTCTTTTTATTATTGTTCTTGCAATTAAAATATGCAAACTTAGGAATATTATTTTTGAAGTTTTGCTTTAATAGTAATGATATGATATAACAACATAGATATTGCCACTTAATTATGAAGATACTGAGCAAGCATTTTAGTTGAGCTGTATTTGTTTTAATGGTAAACTCATGCACAACCAAACAAACATCATAGTTTGGTTGTACATGATTAATGAATGAGAAGTTTTGGGATAATAAATCATAGTTCTGGCACATAGCAAGCACAAAGAAAAATTTGCCAAAGATTTAACGACTATTCTGTAATGCCCTTCCATTTGGATCATTTGCATATAAATGAATGTCTTCCTCTATGCAGGCTTCAAATATTTGAAAAGGATTTCTCATGTAATTCTAAACTATTTTAAACTTAGATAAACAAGCCTCTCAGAGAGCCCGGCAAGCTACCGAGAGTATCTCGCCCGCACGGCAAAGCCTGGCAAGCTACCCGTGACGTATTCAATATGGCAAACACAGTAACAAGAAGTCTCACAATGGAGACGTTACTGGGTCCACTTGAGCAAATCAATGAACAATGGGAAGACAGTGCAGTATAGTGCATACTTATTTTAAGCATAATTGTCAAATAGTTATTTACATTCTAATTCAAAATGTATGATTTTGTTCTATATAATTTTATAATCATAATATGATAAGTAATATGTTGAAATAAATAAATTTTTCTTATGATTCTATTTGCTAGAAATATTCAGGGGAAAGCATATGTAAATAAAGCTGAATTTTTACCTAAAATGCTTTCATATTAATTCAAGTGCTTAAATATTTCAACAGTTTAATATTAAATTCAAATACAGTTGTTCCATGCATTGACATTTATAATCAATTTTAACAAATATTCTTAGTTTTTATTATGAGATAATATAAATTGAAAATGATAATTAATTATCACAACTTCAGGGAGAAGAGAAAAAATTAAAATAGGAGTATATTAAAATATTTTTTATAATTCTTTGAGAAAAGATGGTTTTGAAGTTTAATCATTAAACAGAGCACAAATTCTCTCATGAATATATAATTCAGACCCTTTTTTTAATGAAAGACGGAGTATATAATTTTTCTTTTTCATTGTTAAAATAATCCCAAGAATATCATAAGAGCTGTAATAATTCTCATTTTGATCAGAACACTACCACTACAGCTGAATGATTAATGCTGTCTTAATAGACATGGCATTATACTAACGTACATAGTACTGTGTCACTGTCCTCCCGTTGTTCAACAATTTGCTGGAGCAGGCACCAGTAACATCTCTATTGTGAGATTTCTTGTTACTGTTTTTAGCATATCTAATACGCCATGGGGAGCTTGCCAAGCTTTGCCGTGCTACAGGGATACTCTCAGTAGCTTGCCAGGCACTCTGAGAGAGACGGAGGAATTGAACCTGGGTTGGCCGCGTACAAGCAAATGCCCTACCCACTGTGCTATCGCTCCAGCCCACATAGTATGGAATATTTAAATCGTGATATTCAAATAATTCCTTCAACAGCAGGAAAATTGTAGCCTTATACCCCAGGCCCCTTTCTTAATTTTGCAAAGGAAAACTGTATCTCTCCTTTCCTGCTCTTTTTCAGTTTGCTAATTGATTACTGATTATGCTGTCCTTGGTTCACTGTATACTGATTACTCTTTCTCTAATCCTACTTATTATATGAGCACCAAGACTCACTGATGGGAAAACCCTGGAGACCATTGCCTCCCTGGCATGTGAAGACTGTTTAATGATGTACATGGAACTAGGAAATGTTCTTAATTCCCAGACTTGCAAATGCTCCTTGCAGATACTTAAGGATGTGTGTGTGTGGGGGGAGGTATTCACTTTGAACCCGCTAATGTGGAATAAACTCCCAATTTTCAAGACCTCTGAGTACTCTCTTGGCTCTTCCCTGTCTATTTAAGCTGATTTTCCACTACATTTTCTTCCTTGCCCCCTTTTACCATTTTAATAACTCATTTTCTAATAATATCAAAAGGCAAATTATTTTAGAAGACTATGGAGCACAAAGTGGCACTAAAATGGCCTTATTACATAACCTGCTTTTCCAGACGACTGATGAAAAGAATCTCCTTTCTAATCACTTGAACTTCGTGCTATTATTTCATGACATCAAGTTCCTTGTGAAAGCAATAACTTGAATACAGAATATTCAATAAATCCATAGGTAATTAACAGTACTGAGATATCAAAATTTTATCATTAAATTACCCCACCATTTTATATATACACGCATATATATATATATATATATATATTTCTAGGCATGTAACTTTTAAAAGAGCTTTAGTATTTTAAAACACTCACTTGGAAAAGCCCTTTTAAAAGTTATTTCCAAAATAGTTCAATAGTTTGAAGTTGCTTCAGTTTTAGAATTCATGATTCGCAATAACTTACAGTCTGATATTTCAGGCCATTAAGATAGCTGTAAGAGACATAACACAAGCAGAAGAGACCAGGATTTTGATCCCTGATACCACATGAGCTCCTAAGTAATGAGTCAGTGTTAGATTTTATGCACCACCGGGCATGTTTCCAAAACAAACTAAACAAAAACACAATGAAAATTAAATAAACATAAAATATTACCATAAGAAATATAAGGGGAAAAGATCATTATATAATAGCTAAACTATTTTGATCATTTTACCCTTCCTATACATTGATTTAATTCATTTTGATAGATCAAAATTGCATAATTTTGTGTGAGGAGAAGTATCTTACTTTTTGCTTTCTACCTTGAATTCTTTTAAAAGTAATTGAAATGATTTCTACTTTGTAGAATGTTCAGTGGAAAGTTCTGATAACGATCCAGGATCCTTTAGAGACAATTTTCTAACACAGCTGCTAAATGATTCAATAAAATCTATGTGGACTAAGTATGGTGCTAATTTCTACTATAAAAATGTGTTTTAGGAATGTGACTATTTTTATTCAATAAAGTATAATGGTAAATATTTTGAAAAAAAGACTGACTATAGTTTAACATAAATTCTGTTGAAATAGCTTTGAATAGTGATATAAAATACCGTCAATTCAAATTAGATGATACTATAATTGATACACTTAACTTTAAAAATATCTGTAAATAGGATAAGAATGTATACAATGTAGATAAATTACCTTAGTCATTTGATAATGTTTATAATTAGAATAAAAAACATATTAGGTATTACCTCTATTCTAAGAAAATGCAAAAATGTATAATCATGGTATTCTCTAGGTTTTACATTTGTAAATGTAAAATAAAAGTTTAGAAAGAACATTTTAAAATTGCATTTTACATTTTTCTTTGCATATTGCTTTTTTCTTTTAAGAAGTGCTTTGGTGTTTAAATAAAGGTAATATCATTGTATAAGACTTAGAGGTTACTTCTAAAGTTATCAAAATAAATTCGATATTCAACTTTCAATTTTTTGAAAAGAAATTCCCTTTTAAAAATAACTCTTTTCTATATCAAAGATATTAATAAACATTTAAAAACTACTATTAAACGTGTTTTAAATTTTTGTTAATTGACTTTCCTAATTTACATCTAAATGACAAAATAAATGCATTCAGAACTTGTTTTGTGAAAAAAATGCTAGATTATCTCTTTGGTAGCTTGTTTGTGATTGGTCAATTACACAAAGGTTATTATGTACTCAAGGCTGATTTGCATACTATTTAATTAAGACTGGTTTAAAATCAGAACATACATCTAGAGATCTGATCATTTTCTGGTTTTTAGCAATTCCGATAACCTTAGTAAGACCTTGATTTGATTCCCAGAAATTAATATGTCCTTTTGGCAGGTCCTGGCATCCCTGGTTAGACTTTACAGAAGTGCAATGACACATTTGCTGACAACAGAAATAAAAACACTTCATGAAAATTAGAGGGAGTTAAGACTATGATAAAAGAACTTTCAGAAAACTATTTCATGATTTTGTAATGAACATTAATTTACCATCCATATATTAAATGTACTTATGAAGAGATTAACATTATACTGACTTCAAAGCCTTTACTTACTCTTGTTAAGAAAAAGAGGCATATTCATAGTCAAATACAAATTACATTGTTACTAGTGTTATAACTAAGCACAAACGTTATTTTATGATTTTCTTCCTTGATCACTTGATCACTTGATAGCCCGTTACTACTCGATTTGCTGAAATAGGTGCCAGTAACATCTCCACTTATCCCTGTTGCATGCTAGCATAGCCCAAAGGCATCTGCTCATTATAGGAACATGAAGAGTCTCAAACTGATCGTTCAGGGCCTTGACAAAGAAGTCTGACCATCTCATAGTTGGGCGTTCACACAATCTTTTGACATCCCGTGGAATCCAGTCAGTAATGGCTCTAGTCCAGTGGTTGTCTCTAAATATCATTACGTGTCCAGCCCATCTGGTTTTCAATGCCTTGGCAAAAGAGACAGCGTCCCTGATTCTTGAGCATTGACGGAGGTTGGAACTCCAGATTTTTTCTCTCATTTGAGTGAAGCACGATACTCCAAGCATAGCTCTTTCGATTCCTCTTTGAGAGACATGAATAGCATTCTCATCCTATTTCCGTAGGGCCCAGGTCTCTGAGGCATATGTTAATGCAGGAAGAACAGTGGAATCGAAGAGATGTGCTCAGAGCTGGAGGTTCTTCGTCCTCTTAGTTATTTCTTCGATGCTCTTGAAGGCGTTCCAAGCTGCTCTCTTCCTCCTGTGCAACTCAGGTGCCAGGTCATTCCTTATGTTGACTTCTCAACTTAGGTACATATAACTGTTGTGTTCAGAGATGGTCATTCTGTTGAGAGAGAATGGACCATCAGGAACAAGACTGTTCCTCATGAACATTGTCTTTGTGAGATTCAGCTGTAATCCGACCTATCCACAATCAAGGTCGAAGTCGGTCAACATTTGTGCCGCTTGGCTGATGTTTTGTGTTACTAGAACAATGTCATCAGCAAAGCAGAGGTGGTGTAGTTGCCAACCATCTATCTTCACTCCCATTCCTTCCCATTCCAGCCATTGTATGACTTTCTCGAGGGTGGACTGAAGAGTTTCCGTGAAATAGTATCACCCTACCGAACCCCTCTCTTGACATGATGATCACTTCTTTGTAGAATGGTGAGATCCTGGTAGTGGATCCGTAATACATCTTACAAAGGATCCTGATGTATTGAGTTTGAACGCCCTGATAGGCTAGGGCTTCCATGACCTCTTCGGTCTCAACAGAATCAAAGGCATTCTTTAAATCATTGGACATTTGACAGAGCAGCATCTTGAACTCCTGAGAAACCTCAATGAGTTGGTTATGGTGTGGATATGGTTGATGGTGCCGAATCCTTTACAGAACACGGCTTGCTTTCATGGTTGTCCTTCATCTAGTGTTCCGCCAATCCTGTTCAGGATAACTCGAGTGAACAGCTTGCAGATGACAGACAATAGGCAGATTGGGCGATAGTTGCCAACGTCGTGGATGTCTCCCTTCTTATATAGTAGTACAGTCCTGCTGGTTTTCCATTGGGACGGAACCTTGCATTCACACAAGTAGCATGTGAAAAGCTGAGTCAGTATATTAATGAGTACTGACGGTAGGTTCTTCAGGTGTTCAAGTCTGACCTTGTCTGGACCAGGTGCTCTTTGTTTCTTCACTGATGAGATGGCGTGTCGGATTTCAGAAGGGAAAACATTGGAAATGACGTATCCATCCTGCTGAATTTGGTATGTGGGCAAGTGGACGTGGCTATTAAAGATATCTGAGTAGAAGTCATGAATAATCTTTTCCATTGCCCTTCTGGAAGATGTGATAGATCCATTAGGACGTCGGAGGGTAGTTATCTTGGTCTTGTAGTTGGTGAAGGCAGGCAGGCGTTACAAATGCTTTTCCTGGCTTCTGCCGCATTTACCAGCACTGCTGCTCTTCTGTCTTTGAGGCCTTCCTTGATCACTTCTCTGCACTGTTTTGTGAGCTCAGACATTTGCTTGCAGTTGCCTGAGGCATGTGCCAAGCCACATTGGTGAATAAGCTCAAGAGTGTTCGAAGTCAGGTGTTTTTTTGTGGTTATCTCTCTCTTGGCGTTCCTCGCACATTCATGGAGGTGCTGAACCAGCCGATCGTATTCCTTGTCAATGTTTTCAATAACAGCATCTTCCCATGTTGCCACAACAGAGCCAAAGAGCTACCAGTTGGTGGTCGTTCTGTGAGTTCTCTTCTTAAACTATGCATACCTTTCTCCCCGCTCTGTGAAGTAGAATTTTGCACGAAGGAGACGGTGGTCTGATCCCCTTTGGAATTTTGGGATAAAAGCAACATCAGTCAGTGATTTTCTTCACAATCGAAAG
Organism: Sorex fumeus; assembly: GCF_029834395.1. NCBI lineage: Eukaryota > Metazoa > Chordata > Mammalia > Eulipotyphla > Soricidae > Sorex > Sorex fumeus. Next base: position 67,184,631 of record NW_026606059.1, read on the forward strand.
AATGCATGCATCTTTTTTTTCTTTTTTTAACAGAAGGAGATATTTATTTGGGTTTTCAAACAAAATTCAGTTCCTGGGATTTAGAAGGTCATAAGATTGATTAGTAAATTTCAAATTTCTCACATGGAATAGTAGCCTATCCTATGTCTTATAACTCTAGCCATATAGAAAATTTCTTTCAATACAATACTTGAGATATGTTTCCTTTAATAGAACTGATAGAAAATTATTTAAAATTCCTTTTATAATATTATAATAGTAGCACTGTAGCACTATCCTCCGGTTATTCATCAATTTGCTCGAACGGGCCCAGTAACGTCTCCATTGTAATAGTAGTCAAGGTAAAAAATGATAACAATTAAGGTAAAAACAGCAAAAAATCTATTAATTTAAGGACTTAAAGTCCAGTAAATATCCCTAGAGCTTACTTAGACATGAATTTTATTATTTAACTCTTCCATGAGATAAGGAAAATAGTTATTTTCTTCTGACAGAAAAGGAAGCACAGTGTTTTGGAGAAATAGTAGGTATAGAATTCAAGATCACATAACTAGAAAGTAAAGTTCAGCACATAAATACAAAGTGAATTTGTGTATTTGACCAAAAATTATGTACCTCCATATGTATAGATGCACACATACATATGCATATTATACAGAAACCCATACACAAGCATACATATTGTAAAAGTCATGCATGAGAAGTGAAAATGAAGAGTATCAGTGCAAAAATCATATTTTATAGTTGTATAATTTTCTACTAGAGAAATAAAAAATATGTAGGGCCAGAGAAATAAATTAGGTTTTATGAATTAATTTGCCTTGCATTGCAAAGGAAACATTTGATCCCTAGCTCTGCATCTCATCCCCAGTCATGACCAGGGGTGACAGAACCCCCAGAAAGTCCTGAGCACTTCAGGTGTGGTCTCAAACGAAAAAAATGCAAATAGATAGCCATTTTTCTCACACTTATATTTATAGGTATATGATTGTTTATTTTCGAGAAAGAGTATTCTCACCCTTTATTGCTAATATGTACATTAATTATTATATATAGTGCAATGATGAGCATAACTATAGTGAGTGAGAGAAGGTTAGAGGGAGAGAAAGGAAAAGAGAAGCGAAGAGAGAGACCCTTCACTGAGACTGGAGGATTATAGGAGTGTATAAACAGAGCTTATTAAAACTCTGAGTGAACATTGGACATCGTTCAATGCGCAAGTGTTAGGAACCTACCAGTTTCTTCATATCTGGATACATATTTTGTTTCTACTAATTTATATTATTTAAATGGTTGTATTTTTTCTCAAGAAGAAAGCCCATTTTTAAAAAAGGCTTTGGTATTCTCTTCAGCCCTGAGATTGTGAATTCATGAGTAACCAGCTATTCATTCTAAATGTCTTGTGCTAGTAACTTTTAAAGTGGAAATTGACTTTTGACTAAGTTGCAACCTGCATTTAGCCGTTTGTGCATATGAAGGAACGATGTTCAGAGACCAACCACAAGATGGCAGTGTTCTCAGAGGACCATTTAATCCATGATCTTAAGTACCATAGACATTCCCAACAGATCTCTCCTACTTAAAATGATCAAATAATTATTTCAAGATGAATGAAAATTTGCCATAAATATACATATATAGCTTCCTGAAATGTAATCAAATTTTATATAGGCAAAAGGGGGCTACAGATAAACAACAAAAATATGGGTAAAATAATTCAAATGCAATGAAAAAAGAAACAATGAAAAGCTTTTATTACTTTCTGTGGACAAATTAAAACCAGTAAGAAAAACTCAAGCAATATAAAATGGAATCAAGAAAATAAGCTCAACTTTTATTGATTAGTTTAAGAGATAGTCCAAAAGGTATTCCAGTGATTGACCTCAGCACTGTATAACTTGAGAGTACTGATTCACAACTCAATATGAGTATCTGCTTTACTTAAATAATAAGTTGTAGTGTCACCCCTATAAAATTGACATCCTCTACTAATTTTTCAAGCCCTCTTTTCCTTCCCATCCTATAACCATTAAATTTTTTAACATCTAATAGTAATTTTTGTTATATTTTCCTGTTTAGTAATTTCAGCTATTTACTTTTCTTACATGCATAAAAACATCTAATAAATTACTATCTGAATTGATTCACAGTATAATCACATCAAGATAATTCATAGTTTTGCAAAAAAATAAAACTGATATATGTCTTCATGATTTTTATTCCTGTATTTATTTATGCATTTATTTATTTATTTTAGGGTCCCGCATTTCTCAGGGCTTATTTCTATCTCTGTGCTCAGGGATCAGTCCTGGAGCTCCAGAAAAAAAAAATGATGTGCTGGATATGGAACTGCCATTGACAATGTGTAAGGCAAACACCCTACCCACAGTAGTATAGATCCTGTCCCAGTCTACATGATCTTTATTAACTGATTAAATTCCATGACTCCGCACTACTTACCTGGTCATTTGTCTATGGCAGTTATGTTTTTACTTGGATTCCTGGCTATAGAGGATAATTATGATATGAATACAGAGATGTTTATATCCCTTTAAAATGTCTTTTATTCGCATGCTTTACAAAATAATGAGCATTTAAATTTCTTTTTTTCTTTAATTGAATCACTCTGTCTTGAGTTCAGTGAGAATCACTCTATGTTAATTGAGATGCAGAGTTACAAAACTGTTCATGGTCAGGTGTCACTCCTATAGTGTTCTAACACCCATCCCTACACCACTGTACATCTCCCACCACTAATGTACCCAGTTTCTCTCCCACCACCCTCCCCCCATTTCAAAAGGCATTTCTATAATTTTTAATAATATTTGTTCATTTGTATATAAGCCTTCTGCACGAGGAGAGAGAGAGAGAGAGAGAGAGAGAGAGAGAGAGAGAGAGAGAGAGAGAGAGAGAGATGTCCATTCAGGGCATCTGACCCGCACTTTTTCCCCCCACACCTGACAGTGCTTAAGGGTTACTTTTGTTTCTGCTCAGGAATAACTCCTGGCTGCACTCCAGGGATAATATGGGATGCTGAGGATTGACCTTGGTTCTGCCAAGTGTGAGGGGAGCTTCCTATCCACTGTATAATCGCTCGACCCCTGCCTCATTTATTTTTCTTTCTTTTTGGATTACACCCGGCCATGAATGTTGTTTAATCCCAATAGGTTTTAGCTATTTTTATTTTTCTTTCACAGTTATTTTTCAACTTATTATCCATATTATCTATCCTTGAGAATGCTTCATGTGTACTTGAGGAGAATGCTATTTATCTATTTGTTTATTTATTTTTGGAGTAGGGCATGGAACATTCTGTATATAGGGCAATCTATATATTAATTCATTTAAATTTCTTATTTTTGGCTAAATTTCTGTGGGCATGATCTGGTGATTTATTTAAATGGTGTTTTAATATTTCCATACTATTATTGCAATATTACCAATGTTTTGATTTTATATAAATATATATGTGTATATCGGTAGGTTTTATATATATACATATATATGTTGGTTATATGTGTATATATCTATACAACCAACATATATACATGTATGCAATACATATGAATGCATAAACATATATATGTTGGTTACATACATATATAAGCATATGTGGCTCGTATATTATACAACCTATATATATGCATGCATATATGCATATATGTGAATGTATTATTCCAGTATATTAAAATTATCAATATAAAAATCTAATCAGTGGTAATTATCCAGAGAGAAAAATCTTTGAAAGAGAATATAGCAAGTATACCCCTATATTTCACTTTACTCACATAATGAAACCTGTCATATACATTCTAAATATAACTTTAAAATTTGGATGTTTACTTTAGTATTTGGAGTAGAGCAATAGCACAGCAGGTAGGGCTATTACCTTGTATGTGGCTGACCTGGGTTCGATTCCTCCGCCCCTCTTGGAGAGCTGGGCAAGCTACTGAGAGTATCCCGCCCGCACAGGAGAGCCTGGAAAGTTCCCCATGTTGTATTCGAAATGACAAAAACAGTAACAAGAAGTCTCACAATGGAAACGTTACTGGTGACCACTTGAGCACATCGATGACAAGGGAAGGACAGTGGTACTTTAATATTTATAAAAATTGATTGATCTTATATTAAGCTTATTTAGTTTTATATTTCCCTTGCTTTCTTTCTCTCCTTTATGATGTGGTATCTGGTTTATTAAGCATTTTCACAACTGATTTTATTAGATAAATCTCATATTTGTCCTCTTACATTCATTCAACTTTTATTTTCACCCAGAGTCTTTTCTAGTTTAGAATTTGCCCTTTTGTTTCTTCCTCATCTATCAGCAAAACCAATCTTTGCTTGTTTCTGTTTAAAACTAAATTCAGGTCAAACTTTATTAGCAGAGCTAATAGTATGCTAGATGTTCTTGTTTTTATAGTTGGAAATGTGAGAACTCCTTTCTACATCTTTTCCTTTTACCATTTTCCTTAATCAGTTATCATTCCTATTCAGTAATGTACAGTAAGTTTCTAAAAGCATCCTTTCTGCATTCACATTCTACCTGAATCTTTCTTTAAATTATTATATACATGTAATGATTTTTTAAAAAAAATTTCATTTATTCATTTCAATTTTTTTAAAGATTGCTATTTGCCAATCACAGTATGAAAAAATATTAAAAAATCATTACCCTTGGTCTTCATGGAAATAAATAAAAATAAATTAGAAAACAATTAGAAATATTCCTAATTTGATCCTGTATTTTGATAAATGATGTCTTCTATTAAAATGCTGCGCTATAAAAATGAAAATTCAGTTTGTGACTATTATTCATTCTATGAAAAAGGGGCTCCAGCTTTTTTCCTACAAATCTCATGAACGCATCTCATTTTATTTATTTTTTTTATTATTTATTCATTTATTTTTATTTGCTTTTTGTGTCATACTCAGAGATGCAAGGGGGTTACTCCTGGCTCACACACTCAGAAATTACTCCTGGTGGTGCTCAGGGGACCATATGAGATGCTGGGAATCAAACTCGGATTGGCCATATGCAAGGCAAATGTCCTACTTGCTGTGCTATTGCTCTAGTTCCCTCATTTTATTTTTTTTCTTTAAATTTTTATTAGTGAAACACCATGAGGTACAGTTGTAGACTTACAAATTTCTGTGCTTGGGTTTCAGTTATACAATGAGAAAGAGAGAGAGAGAGAGAGAGAGAGAGAGAGAGAGAGAGAGAGAGAGAGAGAGAATGCAAGAGAGAGAAACAAAGAGAAAGAGACAGAGACAGACAGACAGAGGGACAGAGTGTACAGGAGTTAAAAGAATTACCTTGCATATGGTCCATCCTAGTTAGATCCTTGGCACAGCATATTGTTCACTGAGCACTTGCAGGATCTATTCCTAAGCACAGAGTCAGAAGTAAACCCTAAGCAGTAGGGTTGTGTATACACACACATACACACACGCACACATACACACACAGACACCTTCAATTCTGCATTGCAAACCAAATGCAAAGGATACTTAATAAGGAACATTTAATATTTCTTTTTATTCAATATAGAACAGATGTTTTTTTCACATTTTACTTCTTTAGGGATACAATGAACATTTCATATTTTTTATCAGAATATGTACTTGCTTTCTAAAAATATTTATATATATATTTTACACTGGAATCATACCAATTATAGCAATACATTAGAAAAGTAACAACAATTAGTAGGAGGAAATACTGTTATCTACATGTTTTGGGAAGTTAACAGAAAGCTTGATTCCTTTTCAGTCTATAGTATAACATATTTTATTCTAAATTTTAAGTAGAATTTTTCTATTCTCCACAAGAAAATAATGTTCAATGATTCAAATGCATCAAAAGGAAGATGCTTACTGTAAAACTGTCTCCAGAATTCTGCTCATGACAACACTGAAAAAAAGACACATAGTTTTGCATAGTAGAACAAGAGAATTTTAATTTTTAAATGATGTATTATTATTACATTAAAACATTACCAATATTGCTTCTTTATACTTGCAGTGCTACAACACCATGCCAATCACCAGAGTGGCAATGTTCTTCTACTAATATCCCTTTAAAAAACATTTCTTGAGGGCGAACCTGTCATGGAGTAGTGATTAAGTATTTTATCTGGAGGTGGCAGAGATTGGTGAGTGAGTGGGTGGGTATTTTCAGCTGCAAATGAACCATCTATAATTTATATTTTTACTGCCTAGGCAGAACCATTAAGGCAAACATTATAAATACCCCTACAAAGATCTTAGTTATTCGAAGATAATACAGAAGCTTGTGTGAATGGCATATCAATTTGCTCCTGAGAATGCTTTTTTTGAATGTCTTGTTTGGTTGTGTATACTTGCATAAATTGTTTTATATAAATAGCTGTAATTAAGATCCTTAAGTAGGGATAAGTAGCTAACGAGCAGCAGTGCTTTTTAAAAGAAAAAACAGAAAGTTGGAAAAAGAACTCTTCAATTTCTTATTGATGGTGATTCCAGCAGTCTATGACTCGAGGCTAGATTAAAAGAAATGAAGAGGACTAAGTCATTTTAGATGGTTAGGGAATATTGAGGGGAAAAATTTTAGTTCAACATCATTACATATATAAGGCCAGAGATATAGGACAGGATTAAAGACCTTGCACCTGGCTAGCCCCAGCAACTCCCCCAGAATCACAAATCAGTGGCCTCAAGTGACCCTGAGAGCATAAGAGTAAATCCTGAACACAGTTGATGTGGCCCAATAGCCTTTTACCCCTAAAGTAGCAACAACCAAAATGATTATTATTTTTTTTAAAAAAGACAGATTTATTTTTAAAAATGATGTTTCACTGCTCAAAGTCAATTTTTTCTTCTTCTCAATGTTCAGTTTCCTTAATGACCACCCCCTTTCCCTAAAGAACAGTTGCAGGTGGCTAGATCACAGCAAGTGATGGTCCCTTATAGATCTTGCCCTGATTAAAGTCTTTTTCCCACATGCTGGGAGACCCTCATCCCAAGAACAGTGCTCCTGCCTGCAGCATCTGGGTCTCCTTGTGGTCAGGATTCAGCTTCTACCATGTGTATAACTATAGGCTGGTAGTTGTCAGGCCAACCAGTGCTCAACAGAAAGGGTAATTCCTGACCTTTGAAGTACCACAATTTAGAAATGGAGTTGTTGTTATTAGCTCCAGAGAATCACACATTCTTTCTCAAACAAAACAAATAACATGGTAGAAGTCAATTTGCCTCTCTAGCTCACGTCCCCAAGTTTTTATAGGGGTGACATCTCTGAGTAGATGGTAATGGATGTGAAAGCCTGTGATGTATCATGAATGATCAGATGAACATAAACTCTGCAAATGCTACACTTACTAGACAGAATTTACCTGTATCCATTGAGGGACATGTAGAAGAATATTCCCAAATTTTCCAAATTAGCCTCCGACTAAACTAGCCCCAAACCACAGAGTGGGGCAAGTAAATAACTGAACATTTATGTGGAATAGGATTTAGCAATAAGAATGAAGAACCACTATGTATATGGAAATTACAGACCTGAAGTAAGAGGAAAAACAGGTAAGAGGGTTCAGCAACTGATTTCCCTTTTAGAATGTGCACGAGGAGGAACATGCACCTATGCAGTTAGTTACCCATGGTGGGTAGGTCGGTGGGGGTGGGCATGGACTGGAAGGAGTACCAGATGGTTCTGTGGGTCTGATATGCTCTCTTCCTTGCATCTTGTATTCAGCCTGTGAAAACTTACTAAATAGCGTACCTTTGGTAGAATACTAAGTTGTATTCCTATAGATTGTATATTTGTATGAAAATACTTGTTTGTATGAATATTTGTTAAAACCTGGGGACTTGGGATAGCTGTGCTCAGTGATAACAAAGTAGTAGTCAAAAAAACTCCCAAAGAATTAAAATAACTTTGTATTTGAAAAAAAAACTGCAACTGATGGAAGATATGCTAAAATTAATTAGCCTGATATAAGGTTTTGGGCAGTCTTTTTCACGGTTTTGGAAGTTGGTACTAATCTAGGTGAGTTATAAGTGATGCATACACTTTGATAAATCTCCTTTAGTTTAATAAAATGTCAATGGTCCTTTTAGACTTGGAGATCTGGGAAGGAGCATGGTGGCATTGTCATCAGGCATCTTCAGTTCTCTAGAGAATCAGTAGGCCATTCTTTCCTATTACAAATGTTTTTCTCATCCAACATAGTTCCTTGTCTCTCATCAGAAATGATAAGAGCTCTCTTATCACAGTGAAAAAATTTACTCAATATGTTTTTCTCTTTTCTTAAATAAGACACATCACTGATTTAAACAATTATTATGTTTGACATTAATTAAAGCAATTAGCACTGTAAAATTAAGGTCTTTAAGTTTTTTTTTCGAAAGGAAGATTTAGAGAGGTAACTTCCAATACACTTTTAGTATTTCAATTATATAAATAGAGAAATCTAAATCTGTCCTATTATGGACTTTGAAAATTCACAAATATAGATTCTAATAATTTCCACTGTTTGAAAACCTATGGTTTTGGTAATTTATTGGAATTAAAAGGACAATAAAATCAAAGCAAAGTTCAGATATTTCTTTATAATAGATTTCCCTTCTCAGTATATTTGTTACCTTATTTTTATCTGTAGCATGTTCCTGAAGAAGTGATAACATGAAAAAGTTTCTAGCACATTGTTCAGTCAATTTTGAATGCACTGTCATTCAACAATGTAAAATCATTCATATAAATACTGAAATTATTGGTACCAGGTTGTAATCAAATATTAAATGCTTTGATGCTAATAGAAATAATTTTCATATGAAAATGTTGGGCTAGAGTGATGTCACAGCGGGTAGGGTGTTTGCTTTGTACGCTGCCAAACTGGGTTTGATTTCTTTGCCCCTCTCGGAGACCCCCAGCAAGCTACCAAGAGTATGCCTCCGCATGGCAAAGCCTGGCAAGCTACCCATGACGTATTCAATATGCCAAAAACAGTAACAACAAGTCTCACAATGAAGACATTACTGGTGCCCGCTCGAGCAAATCGATGAACAAGGGGGATGAACAGTGCTACTCTTCACATTAAAATGTTAATAAGGGGCCAGAGAGATAACTCACAGGTGAAGTGCTTGCCTTGCATGTGGCTGACCTAAATTTGAATCCCCTGCACTGCAAATGATCCCTTGAGAATCAGAACTCTTTTGAGCACAGAACCAGAAAAATCTCCTGAGCACTGCCAGTTGCAACCCTAAACAATAATGACAAAAATCAATTAAGATACAGATTGGTTTAAATTAAAATTTTCAACTCTGGAAGCTAAAATATATTAAATTAACTTTCTTTTGTTTTTATTACATTTTAATAGTAGTTGATAGGGCCTTTTGATAAACATAATGACTTTTTTATTTCCATTTTTCTTTGGACTTGTCTTAACAAGGAACAGATGCTTCACTACTCACCTCTAAGTTCTGAGTAAGTTTAAGGACTCTGGCAGATTTCTACTACTTTATTTTCTTTGTTTTACACGTGTTTTCAATTAAATATCTCTTTCATTGCTGTTTTCGTAAGTTTGCTGAATATCAAATGATTAAAATATCTTTAACTTGTGTTGAATTTTTGACAAAAACAAAAATATATGGGAACAAAGTTTTGACAAAAATGACAGATAATAAGATATACTTGGCCTTTATTATCCAGGAAAGCACATAAACTTTAAACTGTCATTTATTACTACATATTTTTATTACTTTTATTAAAAATAATACCAGATTTTCATGTAAAAATTTGATTAAAATAGGTTGTAAAAATTGGGTATCACTGTTCTTCCAGAAACAATTATTAATAACTTTGAAAATTATTGCAGTATAGTGAACCAGCGAACTGTGCTCAGGGCTTAGCCCTGGCTCTGTGCTTCAGAATCACTGCTGGTGATGATTTGTGTTACTAGGAATCAAACATGGGCTGGCTGCATGCAAGGCAACTGCCTTACCCACTGCACCACTCAATAACACTGAAATTTAACATTTAATCAGATTTAAATGGAATTATTTTAATTATTTTAACTAATTCAATCAGAATAATTAAATTTTAATAAGGCTCACATTGAATTTTAATTAAAATTTAATCTGGATTCACTTGAGGAAATCTAAATTTACAGTAAAAGTTATTTTATTAATGCTTTTTTTGACACTGTTACTACAAGGAAACCTTTCACAAGATAATTTTTTCCCAAAGGTGGAATTAGAATTATAGGGTTATGTGAGCTAATATATGCAAAATGTGCAATGATTTTGAAAGCTCTTATTGTTTCAATGTATTAGCGTTTTATAGAGAATTAAAATTTTAACTTTCCGCTATTTAAAACTGAAGACAATAGAAATATTTCATTATAAAAAGGTAGAAAGGATGGGCAAAAATATAAACAGAATAATATATTTGTAAACACATAAAAATGATGAAATTAACAAAAAAATAAAATTGAAGTAACATGGGCTGGAGTAATAACACAGCGGTAGGGCGTTTGCCTTACAAGTGGCCAACATGGCCTACCTGAGTTCGATTCCTCCACCTCTCTCGGAGAGCCCGGCAAGCTACCGAGAGTATCTCGCCCACACGGCAGAGCCTGGCAAGCTACCTGTGACGTATTCAATATGCCAAACACAGTAATAACAAGTCTCATGATGGAGACGTTACTGGGCCCGCTGGAGCAAATCGATAAACAACGGGAGGACCGTGACCATGAAGTAACATATTTAGACATCACTTATTAATGAAATTATTTTAAATGCAATTTTATATCAACCAAAATAATTTTAATAAAAATATTATTTCCTTAATATTGATGCATACTTAGTCACAAAAATCTTTCCATTATATAGAAACTAAATAATTAGACAAATTGGTCTCATAATAAATAAAACTAAAATACCTAGCCTTGATATTCATAGATTTTTATTCCAGAAAGTGCCTATTTAGAAAGGGACCAAAAAGAGAAAATATATAGGTTTGATATTTATCAGTGTGCTTCTGATATATATATATATATATATATATATATATATTGTAAATTATTCATACATTTTTTCCCCTGGTGTATGTTTTGAATTCTTTATTTGTGAGGAATCCTCACAGACTGAGAATTTTCAGCATGAGTTGCGTGTAATCTCAGGCCGCATAAATATTCATCCCTATCTTCCAACTTTCTAGCTAAGTCCAAATTGCCCAACAAGAGCTACTAAGCTGCAAGAAACAATTTGTCCTTCTGAGACAAATTGATTTTGAGTAACTATCAGAAAAATGAGAGAAACTTCAAATGACCTCTTAAGAAAATATACCTCATTTTCTTCCCTGAAGGCAAACCAGTCTTGTTGGGTTGATGTCAGGTATTCAGAAAGAATAATAAAAAATAAAACAAACAAGCAAAAATAAAATAAAAAACCCTCAAACCTACAGCTGCTTTTGTCAACAGTTTTCTTTGTAAGCGTGTGATTGGGAGGAACCACTCTGTGGCTTCTAATGTCACGTCTGCAATGGAGAGTGCTTAGGTCACATGCCCTTATTGTCATTCTCCTTAGATCTTGCTGCTGACCTGAAGGATCACAGAATGGGTCAATGTTTCTTTTTACAGGTTTTGTGTGTGTCTCTTCTCGTGGGGAGGAAGAGGGGAACACTCGACAATACTCAGGGATTAATCCTGGTGGAATTGGAAAAGGAGGATCACATGTGGTGCTGGGGTTCAAACCCATGGAGGGCAAGTGCCTTAACCCATATACTTTTATTTCTAACCTAGTCATGCTGCTTCTATTCTCTCAGGCTTCAAAGATTTCTGATTTGCCCCTGTCTCCCTGTAATGAGATGCAGCCTATGTCCCCTGTCATAAAGTCAACTGGTTAGCATCCTTAATTTCATCTGTCATTTTGTTTTTTGCTATGTGGCATAATAACCACCAGTGCAACCCTAGGAGGTTATTGGACTATATAGGAGTATCTCCCAAGCCGTGACTCCTGCTCCTATAGTATTTTGACCTGACCCTCATTTCCTTCCTCCAGTGCTCATTTTCAGTGGGCTCATATATTTCTCGATGTTTTCTAATGCAGCCAAAGATGATGACCTTACCTTGCTTCTCTTAAAACATCAAACTGTATTTACAATTATATTTGCATACTTCACTTAAGCAGTTTGAACTCTTTATAGAAAGGATAATAGTTTACAATAAACAAAGACCTTTCCTAGATGATTACATAAAGAAATAAGCATGAGAAATGGGTCACGAGTGAGATGTAACCAACTGGTTAGAGGAATGAGGATGAAATCATAACCAACGGAAGATCAAATCTACTGATCAAAAACTCACCATGGTGGACAGAAAAATACAATTTACTATCTGGCACAGATTTACCATCAATTTTGATTAACCTTTAATGAGCTCTTAGAAGATTTTATAAATCTTCTATCTTTATAGTATATTCTACCTGTACAAAGAGAAGCAATTACAACTAACCCATTCAAATGTCTTTGTTGATGGTCTTAATCCTGAATTTAACTGACCTAGTCCTTTGAAGATACTTTTATTTAGAAAAAGTAAAATATTAAGCTCTATGAAATCATTCTTTTGAGTAAGCATTTCGATAAATGTATAGCTACATGTTTAAGTAAGTATAGAAAAAGATATATTTTTTTATTAAAACATTTTTTAATAGTGAGACATCATGAGGTACAGTTGCAGACTTACACATTTTTGTGCTTGGGTTTCAACTATACAATGATCAAATACCTATCCTTCCACCAGTGCCCATTTCCCACCACCACGGATCCCAGTATCCCTCCCACCCGCCATCCCCCCATCCCACCCTGCCTCTGTGGCAGGGCATTCCCTTTTGTTCTATCTCTCTTATTGGGTGTTGTGGTTTGCAAAAGAGGCAATGGGTGACAATCATGTTTAGTCTATAGTCTACTTTCTGCATGCTTCTCCCATTCTGGGAGGATCCTCCCAACACCTTTATTTGGTGTTCCCTTCTCTTTCTGAGCTCCCTTTTCCCCTAACGTGTGGTTGGCCTCCAAGGCATGGGGCAAAATTCCTGGTACTAATCTTGGCCACTCCTGAGTGTTAGTCTCCCATTTTGTTACTTTATGTTCCCCAGATGAATGCAATCTTTCTATGTCTATCCCTTTCTTTCTGAGTCATTTCGCTTAACATGATACTTTCCATGTAGTACCACTTGTATGTAAATTTCGTGACTTCATCTTTTCTAACAGCTACATAGTACTCCATTGTGTAAATGTACCAGAGTTTCTTTAACCAGTCAACTGTTCTTGGGCACTCAGGTTTTTTCCAGATTCTGGCTATTGTAAAGAGTGCTGCAATGAACAGACAATTGCAGATGCCACTTCGAGTATATTTTTTTGCTTCTGTGGGATATGTTCCCAGGAGTGGTATTGCTGGATCAAATGGGAGCTCAATTTCTAATTTTTTGAGAATCGTCCATACTGTTTTCCAAAAGGGCTGAACCACTCGGCATTCCCACCAACAGTGAAGGAGTGTCCCTTTCTCACCACATCCGCGCCAGCACCGTTTGCTTTTGTTCTTGTGGATATGGGCCAGTCTCTGTGGTGTGAAGTGATATCTCATTGTGGTTTTGATCTGCATCTCCCTGATGATTAATGATGTGGAGTATTTTCTCATGTGCCTTTTAGCCATTAGGATTTTTTCTTTGTGAACGTTTCTATTCATTTCATCTCCCCATTTTTTGATGGGATTGAATGTTTTCTTTGGAGTTCAACCAGTACTTTGTATATCCTTGAAATTAATCCATTATCAGATGTGTAGTCGGTGAATATCCTTTTCCATTCTGTAGACTGTCTTTGTATTTTGGTCACTGTTTCTTTTAAGGTGCAGAAGCTTCTTAGTTTAAGATAGTCCCATTTGTCTATCTCTGTTTTCACTTGCTTGGCCAGCGGTGTGACATCTTTGAAGACACCATTAGTTTCTTTGTCATGGAGGGTTTTGCCAACTTAGAAAAATATATTTTTGTAAGATATTTTGTAAATTATCTTAGAGAAAAATAGTCACTGAAAGATGGGTTATTCAGTCTTTCCTTAAGAGAAGGAACCTAAGCAGACAAAGGACAAACTGTCTGACAAAAAGTCATGCCTCTGAGAAATAATAAGTTTCAGTCAACTTATAGATTCCCTTTATATAACTGAAGATGTTTATGTGCAAGTTTAACTACAAAATATTTTATTTATATTTGACAGTGTGTCTATCTACTATGCCATAAACCTTATTTAGTTTCCCAACACCTGTTCATGGAGATTGAAGCAGGTGTTTAGAGGAAGCAATCTCAAATGACCATCAGATTCTGCATTCATCTGAGCTACTCTCAGTCTCTCTGGGATTCTCATTACATACATTTGACTGTTTGCTGTATATTTTTAGCATAGATCTATGTTGTGTATAGTATGCTACTACTATTAATATTCATAGTATTACTGCTACTACTACTATTGCATGTGAAGCAGAAGACATCTGTTTGGAATGCCCAAGAAAAGAATCTCAGTTAAATAATGCCACAGGCTGATTAAATTTGACCATAATAGTTTCTATATCAGAGTCAAGGGTATGGGTCATAAACAACCAGTAAACTCTTAAGAATAGCCACTTATCTGGCCATCTCTTTGCCAAAACTGGAACTATACTCATGACAAAAAACAAGGGTTTTAAGAACAAAAGCCGAATTGTCTTTCCCATCTCTGTCACACCTATTGAAGTATATTGTTTTTCACAAGGATTTGAAACTAATGACTTTTCTTGGATAATCACCAGAAGGAAACTTAGCAAAAGGCTGTTTTATAAGATCCCGCTGGCATTGCCTTAGCTATTCAGTCCTACATATTATCTGATAGTAGTCACATGTAATTTCTTTCAATGAAGAGTATAATTAAATATTGTTTTAGAACCTTATTACTCTTGAATTTCCCATTTCTTTGAGCCTCTCACCTTATTGGTGGATGTAAGAACCTAGTAAGTTGTCTTGTTCTGTTATAAACGACCAGCAAAATCGGTGACAACAAAATCAAGATCTCCGTATAATTAGTTGCTCATGCTATTTTAACATGTTCTTACTATTTGGTCAAATTCTTACAAGATGCTGCTTCTTCTACTGCTTTAATCTATTTCTATAATACCCCAAACCTCAAAAACCATTTTTTTCTTCCCAATAGATGATGTACCTAGGGATAGCTGTGCACTTGTTTAAAATGCTTTCCTATCTCTAACCTTGTTTACATGGGTTTAGAAAGCTCAGATTTAGAATTTCTTTTTGAAAACTTTTATTTTTGTTGAACAGGGAGGCTTTGAGTGGTACTGGCAAGCTAACCCCATTCAAATCTCAAACTCAGTCTTCCAGAGGCTAGATCTGATTGTAGCTTTTAGTAAAACCGTCAGCTAATGAAAAAGCAGAAAATAAACATCTGTGTTAAAATTAGGTATCTCTTTCAAGTACGTTGTGATATCACTTTGCTTTGGAAAAATGTAAAATCTTAATTTAAGCTTATAACTCTATTAAATAGAACAACTTAATAGAAAGTCCTAGTAGATATTTCCTTCAAAGGCATTGGGTTTGAGTTGAGTACACACTACAAGCAAGAAAAAAAATAAGGTATACTTTCAATGATTGTTACACTAAACAATGTTTTAAAACATAGGTACATGGACTTGGGAGATAGAACAGAGATTGTGGCCATGTGGGGTTCCAGTTCAATCCTTTGTACCACATATTTCCTTGACCCAGCAATGCAGGGTGGAGATTTGTCAGCAGCACCACTGGAAGGGCATATTATTCTCAGACCCTAGACTTATATGACCCAGTATGGAGCCTGTTTATTGGTAGGAGTGGCTCTGAGTACTGTGAGAATCGTTTGGGAGGACCTTGTCTCTACCCCACACTAGTATGAAGCAAATGCAAGGCAAGCACTTTACCTGCTCTATTCATTTTTCCTTTCTTCTATGTGGTTTTCTCCAGAGGTTTTAATACTCTTAGTAACTGACATATGATAAGTATATATCTGAAAAGACTAAAGTCAAAGGATGCATGATAGATATCTTCAGCAAGGAATTTTAGACTGAAATCAGTATGAATGAGGTTCCTATTAAACCAACTGGATGGATAATGTTCAATATCTTAGTTAACAAATAAATAGTTTACAAACCAATTAATAGCCTTCATATTCCTTTGACACTGCCTTATCTTTCTTGCACAGAACCTTAACTCTTGCAATTATTCTCCCTTAAATATTTCAAAGAAATCAAATCACAGAAATAATTGTTGCTCTAAAAAGTGACACCCAGAAAATTGTTTGCATGTTCATTTCAATGACTCAATTAATATTGCAATGAATATTTATCTATTGAGTTTCTCCAAAATTTATGACATTATAACATAAAGACCATTTGTTTTAGTGTTTTCCGGTATACATTTGAGCAGAAATTAATATCAGGTTTTAGTTAATTTACATAGAGACTTTCTTTTATATCAACCTTTTATTTAAAAACAGAAAGATGGATGTTTAGAAGTCCATATTTGCTAACAAGTTTATATCAGTAAACTTATGTCTTTTATGTCTTTTAAACTTAAGTCAAGTTTAAAAGAATCTGATGAATGATATTTTACAATTTGGATTTGTGAATCACAAAATATTTGAATAAGAAAAAATTATTTTTAATGTAATAATTCCGTTTGGTGTTATTATACAAATAAATAAAATTATATATGGGCTGGAGCGATAGCACAGCGGGTAGGGCGTTCGCCTTACAAGCGGCCAACATGGCCGACCCGAGTTCGATTCCTCCGCCCCTCTCGGAGGGCCCGGCAAGCTACCGAGAGTATTCGATATGCCAGACACAGTAACAACAAAGTCTCCAATGGAGACGTTACTGGGCCCGCTCGAGCAAATCGACGATCAACGGGAGGGCCTTTACCTTACCTTTATATATGCAGGATAAATATATTCACTTATTTTGCTTCTTAGAAGGTAAATCTTGCTACTTGACAAATGTATAGAACAACTAGCTCTATTACTTATATCTCATATAGTGGTACAACTTATTAATGTATAAAGTTATAATTTTGTATTTTTATACATGTATGCATGTATGTTGCTATATTTTAGCATCTAAAACATTTAGTCAATATATATTGATGTTACACTTCTTATACTTTAAACAATATATTAAATATAAGCTAAAAAGTATCTATTCTTTTTACTTCTATTTTATTTTATTTTGGTCTTTGTCCACAAGGGCAGTCTCATGGCTTGCTCCTGGCTCTGTGCTTAGGGATCGCAGGTGGTGGACTCAGGATTTGAATTCTAGAGATTGAAACTTGGTGGGCTGTGTGAGAAGCAAAGTACATTACCTGTTGTACTACCTCTCTAGCCCTTTGCTTCTATTTTAAAAGATAACCAGAACTCTAGTACACTGGAGATTTTAATCATGGATAAGGTTGAATATTATGAAAATGTAAAAATATATCTATAATTGAATATTGTCAAGATTCTTCATTTAATGCCAGCATACTAATGAGTTTTTAGAGCTATCCTCTAATTATAAATAAATAAGTAAAATCTATTTGAACATATTGAAAAGGTACTACAAAATTGGTCCTTAAGAAAAGGGAAATTGACAAGGTATGTTCTAACTTTGTCCTAGTTTAGAGGCAGTCTTTATAATAAATAGAGGAAAAGAAAGGAAGCAATTAGGGTCCAGCATTCACTCTGTGAAACTATTAAGGTAAAAAAAAGGTAAAGGCCCTCCCGTTGATCATCGATTTGCTCTAGCGGGCCCAGTAACGTCTCCACTGGAGACTTTGTTGTTACTGTGTTTGGCATATCGAATACGTCACGGGGAGCTTGCCAGGTTCTGCCGTGCGGACGAGATACTCTCTGTAGCTGGCCGGGCTCTCCGAGAGGGGCGGAGGAATCGAACTCAGGTCGGCCATGTTGGCCGCTTACACGGCAAACGCCCTACCCTCTGTGCTATCGCTCCAGCCCTGTGAAACTATTAAAAAGAGAAAACAAATCAAACTTGAAATATCAAGTGACTCCAGAACATTTAACATTTAATTAATGGTGGAGTTTATGGTTTCATATCTACCATAGTTTTTAATTGAGGTATTATCCATAGGTAAAGGTAAAGGTAAAGGCCCTCCCGTTGATCGTCGATTTGCTCGAGTGGGCCCAGTAACATCTCCATTGGAGACTTTGTTGTTACTGTGTCTGGCATATCGAATACTCTTGGTAGCTTGCCGGGCTCTCCGAGAGGGGCGGAGGAATCGAACTCGGGTCGGCCATGTTGGCCGCTTGTAAGGCGAACGCCCTACCCGCTGTGCTATCGCTCCAGCCATAGATGCATACTTTAATAGAGCTTAACTTATAAATGGTAACTTTCACTTTTTTGTGTTGTGTGTGTTTTAAAGTTTAATTTTTACTTATTTCCTCTGAGGATGGCCACATCAGTCATATTCATATTGAATCTTTGAATTATTTCATAAAACAGTGATTTAGCAATATTTAATGAGGGTTGTGGCATAGTAGTTACTAGTTATGTATTTTTTATTTCAAAGGTTAAATATTAATTGGATTCAATTGCAGACTCTACCACAATTCACTCCAAATAACTCTCTTCTTTAAATGTTGCCAAATTGATAGTTTAATGAAATCTAAAAACACAATTTACGTAAGTTTCACTTGATCACTTCACTTGACTTCCTGTTGATCATCGAGTTGCTCGAGCGGGTGCCAGTGATGTCTCTATTTGACCCTGTCGCGTGTTAGTGTAGCCCAATGGCGTCTGTTCATTCTAGGAACATGAAGAGCCTCAAACCGATCATTCATGATCTTGATGAAGAAAGCTGACCATCTGATAGGTGGGCGGCCACGCGGTCTTTTGACATCCCGTGTAATCCAGTCGGTAATGGCTCTAGTCCAGTGGTCGTCTCTAAATCGCATTACGTGACAAGTCCATCTGATTTTTGACACCTTGGCAAATGAGACAGCATCCCTGATTCTTGATCATCCACAGAGGTCGAAACTCCGGATTCTTTCTCTCATTTGAGTGAAACATGATACTCCAAGCATAGCTCTTCAATTCCTCTTTGGGAGACCCAAATAGCGTTCTTATCCTGTTTGCATAGGGCACAGGTCTCTGAGGCATATGATAATGCAGGAAAAACAGTGGAATCAAAGAGATGTGCCTGGAGCCAGAGGATCTTCATCCTCTTAGCTATTTCTCTGATGCTCTTGAAGGTGTTCCAAGCCACTCTCTTCCTCCTGCACATCTCAGGTGTCAGGTCATTTGTCATGTTAACTTCTCGACCTAGGTACACATAACCGTTGCATTTGGAGATGGTCGTTCCATTGAGAGCGAATGGAGCGTGAGGAACGAGGCTGTTTCTCATAAACATTGTCTTCATAAGATTCAGCTGTAGTCCGACCTTACCACACTCACGGTCGAAGTCAGCCAGCATTTATGCCATTTGGCTAATGTTTGGTGTTATTAAAACAATGTCATCAGCAAAGTGGAGGTGGTGTAGTTGCTGACCATTTATCTTCACTCCCATCCCTTCCTTTTCCAGTCATCGCATGATGTTCTCAAGGGTGGCACTGAAGAGTTTCGGTGAAATGGTATTACCCTGCCGAATCCCTCTTTTGACATCAATGATTACTTCTTTGTATAATGTTGAGATCCTGGTAGTGAACCCCTAACACAGCTCTCGGAGGATCCTGATGTATTGCATTTGAATGCCCTGATTGGGTAGGGCTTCAGTGACCTCTTCCGTCTCAACAGAATCAAAGGCCTTCTTTAAATCAATGAACATTAGACAGAGCGACATCTTGAACTCCCAAGAAACCTCTATGAGCTTGGTAATCATGTGGATATGGTCAACGGTGCTGAATCCTTTGCAGAACCTGGCTTGCTCACAAGGTTGTCCTTCATCTAGTGTTCTGCCAATCCTATTCAGGATGACTTGCGTGAACAGCTTGTAGGTGACAGACAATAGGCAGATCGGTGATAGTTGCCAATGTCGTGGATGTCTCCTTTCTTGTACAGTAGTACAGTCCTGCTGGTTTTCCATTGGGACGGAACCTTGCATTCAGACAGGTAGCGTGTGAAGAGCCCAGCCAGCGTATTGATGAGTACTGACGGCAGGTTCTTCAGGTGTTCAGGTTTGACCTTGTCTGGGCCGGATGCTGTTTGTTTCTTTACTGACTAAATGGCGTGTTGGATTTCGGAAGGGAGAACATTGGTAAGGACATATCCATCCTGTGGAATTTGGTATGTTGGCAAGTGGACATGGCTTTCGAAGAGATTTGAGTAGAAGTCATGGATAATCTTTTCCATTGACCTTCTGGAAGATGTGAGAGATTTAGCAGGACATTGGAGGGCAGTCATCTTGGTCTATAAACATAAGTTTATAGAATATTCAATAAGAGTTTAAAGCTAATTCAATTTAATGAACATAAGAGTACTGCCAATTGTAGAAACTTTACAAAATACTTCAGACCATTGATATCGCACTTTTTTAAGAGAATCTCAGATTAAACATAAATTGGAGTTATACTTTGTAATATTGGGGTCAAAGCTATAGGACAATGGGTAAGGCATTTACCTTACATATGGCTGAGCTGGGTTTGATTCTTACCACACCATATGGTCACCTGAGCATTGCAAGGAGTGATCCCTGAGCACAGAACCAGGAGTTATCCCTTAGCTCTGGAACTCTTAGCACTGTCAGGGTTACAGATGAGTTACTCCCATTAAATAGAAAATTAAATCCTGCAAGATTATTTAAAATTTAGCACACAAGTCCATCTTGTTCTTTTCACAGGTTGAGGTTTTTACACTGACTATATAGAAAGTGGAAGGCTGGTATAACCATCCCATTTACATCTAAGGTAAACCTTTTACAGGTTTGCATTATGAATAGGGAGACATGAAAAAATCAGATAATGAGAAATCAATGTCTAGGATCACATAGTGACATGATTGGAGCCACCAGCCATATGTGATTAATTGATAATCATAAAAATCACTTTGGCGCCAATTATAAAGATGAATATGTTAAGCCAGAGTGTTATTTCAGTGGGTAGAGTGCTTTGCCATGCACTTTCCCAACCAGAATTCAATCCTTAATACCTCATATTGTTTCCCCGAGCCAGACAGGTGTGATCTCTGAGCACAGAACCAGGAGTAAGTCCTAAGAACAGTTGGATATGGCCTAAAACAAGCTTAAAAAACATTAAATAACAAACACTCTGGTAGGGCGTTCGCCTTACACACAGCCAACATGGCCGACTCGAGTTCAATTCCTCCGCCCCTCTCGGAGAGCCCAGCAAGCTACTGAGAGTATCTCGCCCGCATGGCAGAGTCTGGCAAGCTACCCATGATATATTCTATATGCCAAACACAGTAACAACAAAGTCTCCAATGGAGACGTTACTGGGCCCGCTCAAGCAAATCAATGAACAACGGGAGGACAGATAAAGCACAGAATTGTAAAACAAATAATATTTTAGAAAATTGAGAATGCCTATCTCTGTTTTTCACTCGTTTTACTACCACTGCTCCCATGAGGTTAGACAATGGATCAGAGAAACTATCATACTCATTTCATATCTATAATTCATATGAAAATAATTTCTTTGGGAACTACTAGAAACAGGGGTCAGGGATCAAGAAGACAGGGACTTTGGTGGTTTAAAAGAGCTTTATAACTATATATCTAAGGCACAGAGTCAACAGCATGGAAGACATCCAGAATTCTATAATCAAAGTTAAAAATCTGCTTGTGAAGGTTGATGGGCTTGGAGTTTGAGAGGGACCCAGGGGACAATGGCACAGGGAAGTTGATCCTGGTGGTGCGATTGGTGCTGGACCATTGTCTTCCTATGGTTTACTTATCGATAACATTGTAACTCACAGCGTTTTCATAAAATACATTTTTAATTAAAAATAAAATTTGAAAATAAAAATGCTGGGTTGAGGGGATTTCTGACATAGCTTTATGGGGTAGTTAAAAAAAATAAGTATTAAAAGATGGGATGAAAGTATTGGAATATCCAAGTATTTTAGTTATTTGATCTATTTGTTTATTTTTGTTGCATACATTTATTGAGAAATTCTCCATGTGCTTACCCTCTGACCATAAAGATATTAAGGTAAAGGTAAAGGCCCTCCCGTTGTTCATCGATTTGCTCGAGCGGGCCCAGTAACGTCTTCATTGGAGACTTTGTTGTTACTGTGTCTGGCATATTGAATACGTCATGGGGAGCTTGCCAGGCTCTGCCGTGCAGGCGAGATACTCTCGGTAGCTTGCCAGGCTCTCCAAGAGGGGCGGAGGAATCGAACTCGGGTCAGCCATGTTGGCTGCATGCAAGGCAAACGCCCTACCCGCTGTGCTATTGCTCCAGCCCCACAGCCAACATAAAGATATTAAAAGACATATATTCTTCTAGCATAAATTGTTAGCAGTTTACCTATTGATGAAAAACAGATGACTAGACATCTGCATTTTCTTATAATTTTCTTCAATGAACACTATTTAGGAGTTAGATCTTATTCAATTTCAGCACAAAACTTAGAGCAAGTGATAACATGATTCTGGGGGAATCCACTTGTTATTCCCAAATGAGAAAAGCTAGTATTTGATCCCACTGCTTTTATTTCTTTACCCAAGAATCTATATTATTTATTTTGGTCTATAATAGCTGTGGAAAGATCCCAAGCAAAATGTTTGAATAGGCTATCATTGTTACTTCCTATACTAACTCATTTATATATGACAATATACTTCATGCATGTTTGTGAGCTTGGCTCTACATTAAACCTGATGTGCTGTCATTGATGTTTACCTAGGTCTCCTTTTACCTAAATTTTGATTATAATTATTTGTTATTATAATCCTTTTCAAAAGGAAGTTTCAGTTTTCAGAATATGTTTAATTAATGGATCCCTATGAAGAATGTCTTTCTCAAGGCTTTTGCACCAATAAACTAAATTGACAATGAATTACATAATAAACTATACATTTAACTTTGGAGTAATGTCACGGCATAATCCAGACAGCATTCATTCTAACACTAGATAGTGTAGATGCTGCATTAAGTAACTGCCTCCAAATATGCGACAGATGCCTATTTCCTATTAAGGGCTTAACCAGATTGCAGTAATTTTCTGAAGATCTCAAACATTATACAGTAGAGTACTGGGAGCAAATTCTCTCTGAAATATGTAAGTAAGAGCACAAGATGTATAAGACTTGAGATTATATTTTGAGGATCAGTTGGAAGAGGAAAGACATAAACATTATATAAATTGATACAATAAAGGTATATGCCAATATATTTTGAAATTCTACAGGTCTTATATTTGCTCAGAGGACCCAGGTCACACTCCCCATAATACTCTGTCAATGGGCCCTGTGTTTCAGTGCCAGATCTGCAGACTGCAGTGCTATTTGGGTCGTTTAGAAATTGTGATCACCCAGTGGAGTTCCACCCAGAGATGTTCTGTGACCCTATGGTGCCAGGGATTGAATCTGAGTGGGGTGCAGACAAAACAAGTTCCCTAAAACCTTCATTATTTCTTGGTCCCCCACAAGAGACATTTTAGAAAGAAACCAGAGAAGCATTGTAGGAGGACAAATGAACAGGATGAATTAAAAATAATTTTAAAATCTCAGAAATATTATTCAGAAAGTTCACTAGAATATGTATGTGCAGTCATAAAAGGGTCACATTTTATTACTGCTAAAGGTATATGGCTTATAAAGGAACTAAACTGGGTCAAACATAAAACTCTGGAGAGTACTACTAAGTTTAGGAAGATAAAAGAAATGGTAATGGTTTTAATAATATATTGTGGACAAAAGGCAGTGATGTATAGAATACTTCAAAGTAAAATAAGGATATATATTAGAGTAAACAAATGTGAAAATATTCCACTCATTTCTCTGAAAATAAAATTTTCAAAAAATAACTAACGGTGGCAAGACAAATCTGAACATATTCAAAAGTTTGTCAAAACAACTTGATAGTGAGGCAATGGAAAATATTTGTGCTTCTGATTGTTCCACAGAAGACTGGTCAATTCTTTCACACAAATGTTTCAGTAGCTCACAAACTTCACACTCTACAAAGCTTACCTTCATGATAAAACTTCACTAGCTCTACACTTACTGACTTTACTATATCTTGAGGATCTCATCTTATTTATAAAGCATGTAACTTAATACTTGTTACCTATCGTGCCCAAGTTTCAGATCTCCAATTGTGAAGAGACCAAGTCCACACACGATAATGCAAAAGCACAGGAACTTTGTTAGTAGCCCAAGCCATTGCTAGGTTGAGCTAGGGTACAAGTCTCATCCAACACAGCGGAATCTTGACAAGGACCCTGAAACCAAATCACAAGCTGTTTATATACAGTTCAGTTAAAAAGCGGTTTATATACTGATCCAATTTTAGCATTAGCCCTATTACAACAGTGATCAGCAATTAGACAAAAATAGTAACAGTTTCTAAGGAGGGTATAGTGACTCCTGTTGACCGGCCAGACCCAGCTGCCCAGTTTCTTATCTAGGTGAATTACTCAATTGGGAGTTTACCAGAAACTGCAAGTCCTACCTTTGGGAAAACAGAAACTAAGGCCTAGTTGAGAATGGCATAAATTTTGCCCTCACAACCCTGTAAATAATCAGCAGAAATTAATTCATGTTTTCTGTGTTGCAACAAATGAATAAAGCAAGGGGAGTGGGGCAGAGGAGGAGGAGGGCTTGGTTTTTCTGTTTTCAAAAATATTTTTTAAGTCCTTGAGGGATTTTAAGTTTCTTTCTTTGGAACTATATCCTAGATAATCAAGTGCATTAACATAGACTAAAAATTCTGAGAGCATAATAGCAGTGTCAACATAAATGCCTTGACAGTATATTAATGGAATAATATCATCTATTCCTCCAGGATTCAAACTATAATCCTTAACATTAACAAATTAATAATAATCATTAATACTAATCCTTAATACACTGAACTAAAATGTATTAACAGCCTAGAACAGAAGATAATTCTTTGCTTAGGCCACCCATGGAAGTGTTTAGAGGACCCTGAACAGTGCTAGGAATCAATCTCGGGTCACCTCCTACAGTGCAATGGCCTTAACTTGCATAGTGTTTCATTGGGCAACAGATGGAGCTTCACTAGGCAGAATGAATGCTAGCTTTGAAAATGGAGAGAATGAGACTCAGAACCCAATTTCCCCAAAATTGAACATTCACTGTATCACTGTCATTCCGTTGTTCATTGATTTGCTCAAGCGGGTGCCAGTAATGTCTCTATTTGTCCCAGCCCTGATATTTTAGCAGCCTCTCCTTACTCATCCTTTCCAATGGTGCAATACTGGAGGGTCTTTCAGGGTCAGGGGAATGAGACCCATTATTGTTACTGTTTTTGGCATATCTATCAAACATGTTGTGGGGAGCTTGCCAGGCTCTGCTGTATATTAGACATTACCCTTAGAATTTTCCCTACTCCTCTTTTAACTTAGCCATCACTCAATGGTATTAAAATAATGGAAATGTTAAGAACAAAATATTTGGAGAGATTATGGCCTTTTACCATGCACTATTGTCTTCCAATAAGAATCACTTTTAGGGGCCTGAGTGATAGTTAAGGGGATAGGGCATTTGACCTGCACGCAGCCTACCTGGCTTGATCCTCGGCATCCCATATGGTCCCCCAAGTACCACAAGGAGTAATTCCTAAATCAGAGCCAGGAGTAACCCCTGAACATCGCTGGGTGTGATCAAAAGAGAAAAAAAAAGAAAAAGAAAAAAATCATTTTTAGTAAAATATAATAAAATTTCATATAATTTTTACTTTAGGGTTCTACACAAAATAGTCCTATGGGAACTGTTTCAATATTGATTCAATGCCTGAGAGCATGGTCCATCATGACATTGAAGAGTCAATATATATTATTCTGATTCACAGAACTGGTGGCAGAGCCGGCCCTGACAGTCCACCCAACCCCACATGTTGCACACCGGACAGGGAAGGAGGACAGCCCCTAGAGGAAGGATGAGTACAAGGAGCTGACAATGACAAGACAGATAAAAGACAAGGCAGCACTCCGGGAGCCTCTTCAGGGAGAAGACTCACTTTATTGCAATGAGGCTTAGTTTTATACACCTTCAGAAGAAAGGGAGAACAATGGAAGTACACCTCAGGCTCTGGGATTTCCCCTCATGAGCCCACAAGCTGTAGAACAGGGCGTTCTGGTTCTTCACTGTCTCTGGGTGGTTCATACTCAGCTTGCTCAACAGTCCCTGGTCCCTGATGTTTTGTTTTAGGCACAGTGACTGGAAACTGCATCCAGCTGAGGAGGGAGGGAAGAATTGCTGCGGAGAAACCAAGGGGCTCCTGCCAGGGGAGAGACCACCTATCACTCGTCCATTTAGGTATTAGGGTCTCACCCTGGACCCCAGCTGTTCTCCCAGTCATTCCCTCCTGCGCCGCATAAACTACACTTTCACTTTTTATACGAGAAAAGTGATAAATATATGGATATGACGAAAATTGAAACACTAGCAAAAACTTCTGTTACATTATGGCCAATAATGTTTCTTCAAAATAGAATGTATATGTACATGGAATATTTTACATGACTTATAAATAAGTGAGGGCTGGAACGATAGCCCAGTGGGTAGGGTGGTTGCCTTGCATGCAGCTTACTTGGACTGACCCCATTTAGATTCCTCCACCCCTCTCGGAGAGCCCGGCAAGCTACCGAGAGAGTAGCATCCGCAAGACAAAGCCTGATAACATAACCCTGACGTATTAGATATGCCAAAAGCAATAACAAGTCTCACAATGGAGATGTTACTGGTGCCCTTCAGAGCAAGTCGATGAACAACTGGAGGACAGTGCTACAGGATAGTGCTATAAATAAGTGAATTGAATTAATTTTAATAAAAGAAAAAATTTAAATAGATGTAATTTGGGAAAAAATTCTAATTTAAAGTCCTCTGCGTAAATTATTATTTTCGTTTTGAATTCACCTGTGATGTTTAGGACTGACTTTTCTCTGTGCTTAGGGATAACTCCTGGTGCTAATCCAGGGACTTTATGTGGGGCTGGAATCAAAACTGGTTCATTTCTTATCATGCAAAGCAAACACATTACCCACTATTCACCATCCCCTGCTTATACTCATATTTACGTTAATAAGTAGCCTAATATTTAAGTAATTTTATTATTAAGCCCCACCATTTATAAAATTATCAATTATAGATATTTTATTCACTAGGCAAATAAATGCTGATTCATCCTTTTCAAAATTTTAATAAGGGAGAAAAACAGAAAAAATGCCATCTATAGTTTAAAAATATTTTTTCAAGTTTATGAAAAGACAAAAGAAGGATAATAAAATATAAGTTATTTGATTTTACCTGAAAATAACTTAGTCTCAAAACTTATGCCCTTTATCAAGATAAGTTATTTGAGATTGTAATTGAGCCTGGAAATAAAAATCACTTGATGTTGTTTGATAATACTAGTTGTTTACTTTATTCAAATAAAGCCCTATAGCTATCCCTTATATTCCCATGGGCTTTTGGGCATTTAATTGCTTTGACTTGGAAAATATGAACCTCTTTATTTTCTCTAATTTTTTAAAATTGTTTATTCACAGTTACCAAAGTATGTTTTTAGTTTTCACAGAACAAGTTTTACAGAGGTCCAACTTGATTATTAAATCTGGCTTACACTATATATAAAATAAAAACCATTATCAAGTTAATTAATTCATCAATCACCTCACATTATTTCCATTTTTGTCCATGCACTTAAAGTGAGAACACTCGTAGGAGCATTCAAGTGAACACTATGGTATCATTAACTATGATGATAATGATGTACTCTAAGTCTTGGAACTTACTCATTTATAAATGAAATTTTGCACCGACATCTCCCAGCAATGTTTCCCATCTCTAGCACCAATTCCTACCCTCTGATACCATTGCTCTGCCCTCTAGTTCTCTGATCATGACTGTTTAATATTCCACACATAAGCGCAATCTCATTAATTCTTTTTTATGCACAACAGATTATTATGTGGCTATACAATGGAGGAATCCTTCCACGTGCTAGATCAATCAGTCTGGAAAACATTATGCTTAATGAACATGAGAAGTTTTGTTTCACTGTCAGGAACATATTACTCTATAGGGTGTCACATTTCTGCTTCTCTCTTCCTCTTTAGCCCATGCCTACATACTCCTTAGGGTAAATCTTTCAACTTATGACAACTTTATATATATATATATATATATATATATATATATATATATATACTCCTCCCTTAATTATTACAATGGCTAAATATTCAGAATTCTGTACTCTACTATCTTCAACCCATATATCTTCCCTGTGATAGAACCAGTTTCTTTTTTAAATATATGCTTGATCCTAAATCAAGTATATTCCAGAATGGCATACCAAAATAGAAGGTACTGCTATATTAACTTATAATGTTCAATCAGTAAAAAGTCCAGGTTTTTTCAATCGTAGGTTAATATTCTTTTATCTTTCTTGTCATACTAAATCTCAATAAAAATGCATTTCAGTTAGTAAGTTAGAAATTTCAGGTAATTTTTCAGTGGAGTTTGACATGAATAAATGTGAATGACACCACATTTACTATTTAATATTAATGTGCTCACAATTTTTTAACTGAAGCATAAAATCATTAAACAATGTGGTTACTATGTTCCATTCACCAGAAAAGGGTTTTATTATTTTTAAATCTTTCTTCTTTGTGCATAGTCCTTGAATTTCTTTGGCATGTATACTTAACCAGTCCATGTTTTTGCATAAAATAGTGCACCATTTTAACCTGAATACTAACATAATAAATGGAAGTTAATAAAATAAATTAAAGGAAAATCAATCATTAACTTATTTCTATTTTTAAATATTCACCAATATTTATTGACTACCAATTATATAAAAATAATTTGATAAATCCCATAACTATATCTTAAAGTAGTATTGCTACTTGGTCTCACAAAATTTATCATTAACAGAGAAACTAGTAAGTAAACACATTTATAAACTTAAGGCACAAACATATGTTGTATTTAATAGTTGTCTACTTAGAAAATAATTTATTAACTAATTAGGCAAAACTGGAATCCCTAAAATATGGGTGCAGATCTAAGGCGAGCAAAAACACGGCATGGTTACTTTAACTGAATAAGTGGGAAAAGGGCTTGTTCTACTTATTCAGTGAAACAAAGTCTTTAATTCTAAGAAGAAAAGGTCAATGATAAATATGTTAAAGAGATAGTGGAAGACTAATAGATAAGTAGTTTGCATGAAAGAAGAGCTTGTAGAAATTCCCTGGCTGAATAGCTGAAAAGCAGAATAAAGATTTTTGTGTAGAGGATTTTTTACTGTAATATCAATACATTAAAATGTGTCGTGATGCTAGTTTTCAAACTCAATTATTTCTCTTATTTATAGTTTATTAGAAAAGCAAACATGGGCAGTGTCCCAGAGCTCACCATGTAAGACTACAAGCTTATCCTTAAATCTTGTAAATAGATTTTTATTTCCAAATAGAGAGATTACAAGAAAGATGAATATACATAGATATAAAACAGAAAGAAGAGCTATATAATAACAATATTAACAGCTACACTATTTTCTGGTAAAACTCAAGTGGACACTAATGAAAATGTGTCACTGGCAAGATGTAATAAAGCATCTAAAAAACCCCAGATAAACAAGTATTGGGACAATGGTAAGAATATATTGAGAATTTTTAGAATCTTGTTTATAAAGTTAATGTTAGAAACAACTGCAATTACATAATTGTAAAATTATTTTTATGCCAAAGTGTAAACTATTGTATTTAATCACACTACGTATTTAGAAAAGTATATGTTGCATGAATGGTATAATAATTTTATCCTACATTTTTCTCTTTTATATATTAATTTTAAGATTGATCCCAGAAAAAACAACTTTTACATGTCACCTGTCCCAGTAAATCCTACGAAGTCTAGGTACTATGATCCATTTGTCTAAAAAACTATGAAATTAAGCTTTATGTTTGGTTTGTATTTTTATGTATTAATTCCATGTTAATATTTTATATTTTTGTTTTTCTGCCAATTCTCTATCTTCTTTATCTTATTATAAATTTGATATATGAATATACAGCGATAGCACAGCACGTAGGACATTTGCCTTGCACATGGCCGACCCGGCCGACCCGAGTTCAATTCTTCCACTCCTCTCGGAGAGCCTGACAAGCTACAAAGAGTATCTCGCCCTCATGGCCAAGCCTGGCAAGCTACCCATGACGTATTCAATATTCCAAACACAGTGACAAGTCTCACAATGTTACTGGACCACTTGAGCAAATCAATGAACAACGGGAGGACAGTGCAGTGCTATAATTTTTTATTGACTATCAATGGTTACTATTGGGATGTTTCAGCCACCACCAATGGTGCTGAGGGGTTAGTCCTCTGTGCTCAGTTGTTACTCCTGTTGATAATAGGGGATCATATATAGTACCACAAT
Source organism: Sorex fumeus (assembly GCF_029834395.1). Taxonomy (NCBI): domain Eukaryota; kingdom Metazoa; phylum Chordata; class Mammalia; order Eulipotyphla; family Soricidae; genus Sorex; species Sorex fumeus. The sequence continues at coordinate 67,215,262 of NW_026606059.1, forward strand.
CAAACCTGGTTGACTCTAAGCAAGACAAGTTCCTTAGGCCCTGTACTTTTGCTTTGGTCATGTAAGCACAAATAGTAATTATTAATAAAATGCATGAACAATTTTCTTGGTGACCACACATAATGGTGTTCAGAGGCTATTTCTTTCGCTCTGCTCAGGGTTCAATCCTGTCATTATCCATATAGTGTTGGGGATTAAAGTCAGATCTTCCATGAACAAAGTATTCAGTCTACTGACCTATCTCTCTGGTCCAGTTATATAAACAATTTTATTTTAGCTTTTATAAATCAGGCTACAAAAGAATGATCAATATCATAAACAGAACTAACATAATTCCTTTGCTAATAATCTAAGTAGGTTTAAGTATATAAACAATTAAATCTCTTAAAATTGTAGCTTTACATCTGAATATCTATTATTAAATTATTTTTTCATATTTCAAATAATGATCTTATGACATAAAATTAATACTTCTCAACATATAAATGTTTGCAATTCTTTATCTGAAACCAAATTTTATAATATAATATCAGGTTTAACAGAATAAATATGTTACTTTTAGAATTAATGTTCTACTGATTCACATATATATTTAAATTATTTTCAGCTACTTTTTTTTCTCTTGATTAACATATTAGAGAAGATAATTGTTGGACCAATAAATAGCCAAATGTGAATATTCATCTCCTTTTTAGTTTGAAGACTATTTTATATTTAGTTATTTCTTCAGTTGAAAAAATTTATGTTTGGAAGAATCACCGGAAACTGACATTGTTTTGTTCATTTTGTTTTGTTGGGGGCGAGGGGCACACCCTGCTGAATGCTCAGGGTTTGCTCAGACTCTGAGCCCTGGGGTCATTTCTGACCCTGATGGGCTCAGGGGACCATATGAGGATCTGGGGATCAAACTGCAGATGACCACATTCAAGACTAGTGTCCTTCCTACTTTACTATTGCTCTAGACCATTGACACGTTTGGGGTTTTATTGATAATTCAATAAAATTATTAAAAATTTTAAAAAAAGTAAATAAAAGCATAAGGATAAAGAATACATGACCAAAATATGAGGAAACAGTGAGTCTTCATAGAGTTATGTGAAATGCAAATCAAAGTTCAATTTTAATTTTACTTCTTTGCTAAAAATTTTCAGAATTCTTTCTATATCAAAATGCTTCAAAGACTGTTTTTCTGATTGAACTTTTATAGACTGATATTCCAGGGGTTAAATTTGGTGAACCTCTGGGCAATAGTTTGAATAATATTAATGCTGACCAGCATGTTAGTTAGCAAGTCATTAGGTAATTAACTCCTAACATATATATAATAAGGGGCGTATATGATAATAATAATATTATTACTTTTGCAATAGTAAAAAAATGTGTTCACTGACCAGAGATTTCATTGAGTATACTTCAATGAAGCCATTGGAAATCAATGATAACAAACTATACACAAAATGACATTAAGCTATGGCCAAATTTATAACTTAATAGTTATTAAAAATGTCCTCCTGAACAGGATTTAAATTTAGAGACCTTATACATAGAATAGCAGTTATTATGACAGATGCAAAAAAGATAGTAAAGTGTAAAAATGAGCAGCAAGTTCATATAAATATTATTGGTAATGATGTGATTTTGTCTACATAGGTTTTCATTCTATTATTAATGAATAAAGAGAAAGTAAAACACAATAAAATAGCACCTTTCATGGAAAATGAGTATATCTTTCAGGAAGAAAGAATGTTAATTAAGCCGATTTTGTGCACCTGAAGTCCTTAAAAAGAAAATTTGAAAAGTTTCACGCAGGTTTTGTAAATGAGGTTTTTAGTGATTTTCTTTCAGCAATTTTTGTTGTAACAATATGTCTTGATTGCACAATACTCTGATGGATACCTGCTATAACAATTAGGGAAATATGGTCTGATTACTTCAATTAAAATATTCCCTTTAGTACTGAAATGGAAAACTTATTCCATCTAAAGTTATCTTGAATAAAAATGTATTAGAACAGTGAAAAAACACTTACTACACCATATTAGATTTGTATTAATTCTGCCTTTTACCTACCTTGAAAGAGTGAATTGAGGAATTACTTTAATAAACAATTATGAGTTACTTAAGTTTCAGTTGAAAAGCTTGAGGTTTTGTGTAGAATAATATCAGATCAAATGAAAACATAGACCCTAATATGATTCTCCAAATCTGCTACATGGGTTAATTTCTATCAAAAAAAAAAAGCTCACACAAATCTTGTTTCATTAACATAAATATATACATGGTCATTCTCTTGGTCAAATTTGAAAACAGTTCATGGGAAGAGTTTTTATGTTGCAATGATATGAGGTAACCGGTGAACATTAATCCTGTATCTTCTTGAATTTCTTTCAGATAATGAGCCTGTAAAGCAGCCCTGGAGAAAAGTACCCATAAAAGTAATGCCAGGAATAATTTCCCTCTTTTTGAAACTTTACCCAGGAGTCAGGTCAGAATAATAAAATTATTTGGGTAATAAAAGTTGGCTAATAGTGAATTTTGAGATCAAGTATATTAAATGACTTAATAGTCAATAATACTTTAGAATCAGATGGGTTTGGTTAAAATGCAAGTACTCTATATTGTTAGCTTTAGAAATTTATTTAATAACTCTTTAATTCTTAGTCCAAACTTCAGTTAAATGAGATTTTAGACTCAGTTAGTTATTGTTAAAAGATCAACATGTGCACAATGAAACATTTTCAGTAATAGGAAATAGCAAGTAAAAGTTTCAAGCTTGTTATTTTATGAAAACTACTTTGAAATCTCCTTGTAGCATGAGATAAATTCTGTACAATTATGTATGATAGAGAAATCAATATAAGTATATATACATTATATATTACTTCTGATAATTATTTCAAACAATATTTTACAATAACTTTTTTAATAGTAGTGACATTTTCCTTTTGAAAATCAACACAATATAAAGTATATGTATATATATATTCCAATTTAAAATATTTTTCTATTAAATTACAGGTCTAACTCAAGCCCCAAAGTTTACAGGTAATGAAAAATGAGTGTTCTCATTTATGGTTTGTTTGGCTTTATCAATAATTCCCCATTCCCTGTGCTGTCAAATATGAAGAAGAATGAAGGAGAGGAAAAAGAGAAAAAAATTATGTTTCAGCATAGTAGTAGTTCTCTTGCAGCAATTTAACACTCTAAGACATGTTGATTTTCTAGAGGTCTTCTCTTTCCTCACCCAAAATACTCTTGTGGGTTACTAAGCAATACAGGCATTGGAATACTATGGTTTCATTGTTCTTGGCATGCAATGACTATTATCAAAGCTGATTCCTCGATTCCTCACCCATTGCCCCAGCCCCATAAGTATGGGGCCAAACAACTTAAAGCTTGTGGGTTTTTTGGTGTCAAACTCATCACCTTTGTATTAGCATTTATCAAACGTTTTTCTTTTCAGCTGTGGCCCCCTTACAATCTCCTGTGGCCACCCTTTTCTATCAGCTGATCCCCTAGTCTTGTGCAGTGGGCTGCAATTTATGCAATTTTCATTCATATCTCACTTGGACTGGAGCGATAGCAGAATGGGTAGGGCATTTGCCTTGCACGCAACTGACCCAGGTTTGATTCTTCCATCTCTCTTGGAGAACTCCGCAAGCTACTGAGAGTATCCCACCCGCACAGCAGAGCCTGGCAAGCTCCCCGTGACATATTCATATGCCAAAAACAGTAACAAAAAGTCTCACAATGGAGACGTTACTGGTGCCCACTCGAGCATATCGATGAACAAAGGGAGAACAGTGCTACAGTGCTATCTCCCTTGGGATATCTTCAGAAGGACATAAAGCAAGTCAGATGTCGCCTGGTTGAATTATTGGCAGAAGTGCCTTTTCATGTTATTAAAAATTCAATTCATCTTTGGTGTTCATATATTAGCCTTTGGGAAGCAGAAATCTTCACTTTGATCTCTGCAATAACTAAACTCTATTTTAATCTTTCTGCTATTATCAGTTTATGGATCTTCAGACTTTTTTTTCTTTTTGGGTCACACCCGGCGATGCACAGGAATAACTCCTGGAGGTGCTTGGGGGACCATATGGGATGCTGGGAATTGAACCCGGGTCAGCCGCGTGCAAGAAAAATGCCCTACCCGCCGTTCTATCGCTCCATCCCGCGAGACTTTTTAATTTATGAGAAGAATAAGTTTGTACAACATGCCCCAATGACAAACTGCCTTAAAGATTGACAAATTCTAACTTCATTATTTTGGAATAGAGTTAGAGAAGCTACCTTCTTTTCCTACTCAATCGAAATAGACTATATCCTCATCACTGCCACCTATAAATTAACCTTCTTACAAATACTTGAAATGAGTGGTAAACTAAGTCATCCAATTAAGATTCATAAACTTTTACACTAATTACAGATGGTAGTGAATAAAACATGAGTGGTAAAATGCTTAATAAAATAAAAGTTACACTTAGATACCATTGCATTCTTTTAAAAACTACTTTAAACATCTTGATTTACAAAAACTTTTTTTGTTATGAGCTGAGACGGTGTTTGCCTTGCACGTGGCCCACACAGGTTTGATCTCGTGCATCCCCTGAGCCCGCAAGGAGTAATTACTGAGTGCAAAGCCAGGGGTAACCCCTGACCACTGCTGAGTGTGGTCCAAAAGACAAAAAGATTAAAAACAAAACAAAACAAAAAAAACAATCAAATGAAACGGGACTTCGAAATCTCTTACTGTAATTAAGGAACATAATAATAACCTCACTCTAGATTTTTTTCACCGCATAAATTTTGGATTGTTACAGCGGAAGTGGTAGGGAGAGGAGAGATGCAGGTAATCTCATTAATGAATAGTCCTTTTCAGATCTTGCCCAATAAGAGATAGCCAATAAAATTAATAATGGATAGTGACATTTAAAGGAGAAACATGGGTCAGGAAACCTGTCTGGGATCTCCAACTTGAGCCTGAAATGACAGCAGTTTCTCTACATCGCCTTTGTAGAAAAGCAGCAAATGTTGCCCATGCCCCGTGTAACCAGAAAATAAAAGGGAAGAGAAAGGGACAAAGAGCCAGTGGACTATTTGAATGCTGCCCCAGCAATAGATTGTAAAGCATCAGTGACACACCATGAGGTCAGTGGTGACCATGGAGTGACAGAATGAGCAAGAGACTAGCATGGCCTTCTGGGTATCGAACCAGCAAATGACCAGTGTAAGCCAGATATGGCAGAAACTGGGACCTGAGAGGAACCAGCAAGCTTCCATTTAGTAACTCGTGTGAGGATGGATGTAACATTGTGGGTCCAAAACTACCTTCTTAAAGTTGCTAAATAACTTTATAAACACATGGAGTTTCGAGCACAAACCCTTCACACAAAAATCTTCATAAATCGAACTAATGTCACATGGATCCTGTGATCCAAAAGTATAATTCTGTATTGTCATAGATCTATCAAAATGTATTTTTGTTCTAATGTGCGGCCTATCTTTGGGAATGTTCATTATGCACTTGAGAATGTGTTTTAAGGTTTCCCTGATGTGGTATGGCCTTTCCCTGATGTGGTATGGTTGCTGCCTGCAAATGTCAATTGTGTCCATTAAGTCTAATTCCTTAATGCAATTTTTAGGTGCTTTTTATCTGAATATTCTGATGAGTGGGAGTTTTAAGTCCCCTGCTATGGTGTCTCTCCATGTCTCTCTTCAACTCTGTTAATAATCACTTTATATATTTTGATGTCTCTTCATTTGGTATATGTGGTAGAGATTATGAAGGCAAATAAATATTGCAACTCATTTTCTAGCCATGCAATTTATTGTCATGACTTATTTCTACCCCATCCTATTACTTATGTATTCACAAAACCATATCTAAAATTTTAATGCTGCAATTATCAGTCTATCATTATAAATATGTTAGGGAAGTATATCAAAGAAAGTAAATGCAGGAATGGGTAACAAATTACACAACAGGAAAATAATTTGTCCAATTGTATGTATCATCAAGAACCTAATTTTGTTCCATCTACTTCTAGGTTAGCTTATCTTAAGCCCCCTTCCCTTCAGAATACAGTATAGTTTCATTAAGGCTTTTATTTAACAAATACAAAACAACTAAGAAGGCACATCCTCTGAGCAAGAGTCTCTTGAAGTTACATAGGTTGTTAGGACTTAAGATCGAATTATCAATTATCTTAAACTTATCAGGACTTATCCACAAAATTGAAGAACCATATGGACAATTTGAAAGGATTGAACCCTGCCCACTAATATTGTTATACTTTTAGATATTTGTAGAAAGATAAAATAGATTCTCTTGTATTCAACACATTTTTATTATATATAGAATGAAACGTAAACTTGAAAAAATATATTATTTACGAAGAGTAATCTGTTATTTTCTGAATAATTTTTCTGTAGGATTCCTCCACCCAGAATACTACTCATTTTAAAATGCCCTCAATTGTGAAATGCACATCAATGAAATCTAATCCACTGATAATATTAAATATAAGATTACTGTATGTAAATAGTAAATGTAGGTCAGCATAAGATAGGTGTAAATTTTACCTCCCATTCACCTTTTATTCATTGCTTTGATATCTTACCTCATAAAATCATCTCACTCAATTTTAACTTCCATTCAGTAAAAATACAAATGACTAACCTAAAATAAATTTCATTTTAGTATTATTAGTTTTCTTATATTTAGAGCAATAAACTACGTGATATTCACTTTGCATTTATGTACACAGATAATATTTGCAGTGTATCATTGCAAACACTGAAAGATGTTAAAAATTTTATTACATTTGAAGCTTAATAACATTTCTCATCCATAAACAATCCATTATCCAGCCTATATTTTGTCAATTCTTAGAATATGTTATCATTATAAATGAATAATAAAATTGGGCACTGCTAGGATTTCATTTGCTAGTGCATTCATTTAAGTATGAATTACCTCATTCTTCAAAAGACTTGAAAAGACTGCTGGAATGCCTTTAATTTTTCATATTTCCTCATTCACAAATCAGTTGAACCCAGACACGATAAAAACTGGCATGATTTTTCAGTGATTGTTTTCATATAACACAATACAGATATAATAGTGGTGGCTAAATATTCAATTCCAGGAATTTAATGGTTATGTTTGAGAAAACTTTCATAAAATCTTCTTCTGTAGTAAATAAAAAATTAGTGTATGAAATTAAATTTGAACTGAGGACATTTAAAGAGTATCTGCATTACATTATATAAAGGTTTCTCAAAAGTAGGACATTTTTATCCGGCCATTTAAAAGTGTCTAAAGGTGAAAAAGCAATTACCATTCATATATATATATATATATATATATATATATATATATATATATATATAAAGTGTGAGCCTTCTCAGATTCAAAAATTAACCTACTAAATATAACTAATAATACATAATATTGAAAATGACAATGAACATATTAGTAGCAAGAACCGTGTTCTTTCTCTATGTCATTTTATTTTTATTTGTGTGATCCCTAAATGTATAACCTGTAGGAAGCAATTTCCAAGGGAGGAGTTGGTTGTACCACTCTTCCTTTTGAAAGTGTGATATTCATTTTCTAGAATGACTACTATAAAACTAATACTGCTACTGTTAATGTTCACTATTTTCTAATAACAGTGAAAATTTTCTTAGATTTCTTTGGGTTAGTGAAGAACAAGTATTTATATAGGTCTTTTGTAGAAGATAAAACTAAATTTGAAGTTTTGAAAAAATGCACTGTGTGTATTTGTGTGTGTGTGTGTGTGTGTGTGTGTTTCATTGTTCATTTGGTCAGTTAGGAGTAAAATTAAGACTAAATATTTGAAAGGATAATCCACAATGGAGTGAGAACATGTACAGTTCTAGTGCTATTTATGAGATGTCTTCCAATGAGACTTGATTTGCTTCAATAATAAAAAATTATATGACATTCCTAGAATTGATAATGTTTTTTCTTTGTGTCATTTTATTTTTACTTCCGTGATATTTGAAACTAAAATGCACTGACCTCTCCTGTGTGCTTTAGGAACTTGTTCATTCATGTACTGTGCTTTACATTAGAAAATCATTTAAATTTGCAGTGCTCTTATTTACTTATTTTGGAACATGGAGAAAATTATAATGCCATTCAACAAGGATTCTTAATTTAATTTCTCATAACAATCAACATTTTTCAAATACTGCTTAACATGTGATTAATTAAAAATTGTGCATTATTAGCCATTCCTGATCTACTTATGATTGTCCTATATTTACTTAGGGATTTAAGAATTTAGTTAGTCTTGAGGAATTTAGAGAAAACTAGCATATATGGAGTTAAACAAAAAAAGTACAGAAAAGTACAAAGGAAGATAGGAGAGAAAGTATAGATTGGAATGAAATTATGTTGCCTGAAAATAGATTCACTGAGCAATTGTAATCAAAATTTTAGGGAATGGTATTTTGAATAATCCATTTGAAGAAACGTTATTAGATCATAACTGCGGAGAAACACCAGTAAATAACTGATATCATTTAGATACATTAGATGTGGTAGATACTGCTCTGATTTCTCTGTGGGCAACAGGAAGCATCTAAATTTCACATGGAAAAATAAGTCCGCTGGGGCAGTACTTCTCAAACTTCAGTATTGTTGACAGACAATCCAGAGGAGTCTTTGTTGGGGAGGGATGGACTGCAGAGTAAGGGGCATTTGTCAGGACTCTGCGTCTCTCTTCAGCTTTGCTAATACAAATACTCCTGCTACCAGTAGAGACATTCAAAAATGTTCAAAGGCATTACTCAAGCTAAATCTCCCCTTTTCTAATAAACACTAAAAATTGAGCTCCAAGGGGTATGTTTTTTAAAACAAGGATCTTAAAACAGTTCAGAAAATAGATTCTCTACTATAGAACTGGAGGAATTACTGTTGAGAGATTGAATTCGATGACGTCAGAGTTGGTTGGTTTCATAACTAATTGACACTTTCAACATAGACTAGATGGTAGAAGCAGATCTAATTGAGCACACAATCTCCTATGTCATAATCTGCACATATATTATCTCAATAACGATGTGTCCTTCTACATTTGGACAACTACTCTCTCTTGTATAAGAAAAAAACAAAGGGAGTTTCTTTGGTTTTATATAGATATTCTATTAAGCTATATTTATTCTATACTTTGCCCCATTAACAATAGTTTTAGTTAAAATTATATCTTACCTTTTATGGAGGTTTAATTTGAGGAAATAAAGAATAATGCACATATTATAAGAATTTTTCATTCTTGTTTTTTTAAAAATGTTTCATTCTTTCACCAGATAAAGAGGTTACATATACATATACATTAAGTATATGTAACTCTACTGTTTTTGTGACACTAACCTATTTCTTATTTCTTTTATAAATAACTCAGGAGGTACTATAATCTTTTACCTTCATATTATTTATTTCTAAAATAACAATTAGACAATAAAAATCATCACGATGAAATTAAACATCAAATCATAAAGTGAAATACAACATTCAGATAAGCTATACGTAGAAAAAATTCTCTTTAAAAATAATTAAAGTAAGTAGGTAAAAGGATATTCTTGATAACCTTTCAGTATCAATATTGCAAACTACAATGCCCAAAGAAAGAGCAGGGTAGCAGGGGGAGAGAGAGGCAGGCAGGCTCTGAGTGGTTGGGATGATGGGAGGGAATCTCGGGACACTGGTGTTGGGAATCGTACACTGGTGGAGGGATGAGTGATGGAATACTGTATGACTGAAATCCAATAATGAACAGCTTTGTAAAGGTCTATCTCACAGTGATTCAATAAAAAAGTTAAAAACAAACAAACAAACAAAATATTTAAAGTAGAGGCCAGAGAAATAGCATAGAAGGTAGGGTACTTACCTTGCTCATGGCCAATTCGGTTCAATCCCTGGCAGGAATGATTCCTGAGTGCAGAGCCAGGGGTTAGCCCTGAGCCACTGTCAGGTTTGGTACAAACCCAAACATATATACATACATGCTTATGTGTATATTTAGAGCATATATGTATATATTTTTGAAGTAGTAATTATTCATTCATTGGTTTGGGGCTATGCTAGACAGCACTTGGGGTTTACTTCTGTCTCTGTGCTCTAAGGATCAAAACTAACAGTGGTCAGGGGACCTTATGTGGTGCCAGGGATTGAACCCAAGTCAGTTTTGTGCAAGGCAAGTGTCTTGCTCATGTGCTATCTCTTCAGACAGATGAAGTTCTTAGGTTCTGACCTTTCAGTTAAAAAATATTGAGTGGTGGGCTAGAGCGATAGCACAGTGGGTAGAGCTTTTTCCTTGCACGCGGCCAACTTGGGTTCGATTCCCAGCATCCCATATGGTCCCCTAGAGTAATTCCTGTGTTCAGAGACAGAGTAACTTCTGTGCATCACCAGGTGTGACCCAAAAGAGAAAAAAATTTGAGTGGTAACTAATTATATTTTAAATCTGTCTTATCACCCGTATTCATGTTAATATAACCAATGTTTATTACATAAATTAGGTATTATATATTTGTAAAAAGGTAGCATTTCTATATTTCAATTTATATAAAGAAAAAATCTTGCAACTGCAAACTTCCTGTGATTGGGAAATATATCTCATATGTAAGAAAGTAGAAAGAGTCAACTGTTTGTCCACAGAAAGAAAGGAGAATATTGAACTCAGAGAGATATGAACACTGCCAGACAATTATATTTTAAGTTTAAAAATTTCCAGTTGCAGTAGAAAGCTATTTAACAACTTCAAGAAGTAGATTCATAATATATAATTTTTTTCAAGGTTGTCAAAAAAGAAGCAAATGGTGGGGTGAGAAAAAATAGAAGTGAATATAAAATTGTAAGTTTTTCAAATATCGGTAATATTTTAATATTTAAATTCCATGTAGTGAATGAGAAAGATTCAGAGACCATCGAAGTAGGCAAGTATTGAAACCTAGTTGGGTGACAATGACGTTAGAACTCCAGAGAGAACAGGTAGCCAGGAATCATGAGATAAAAAGGGAACATACTGGGATCTAAAGAGAGCCAAAATATTTAATCAGAGATACTAAGAGAAGCGAACATTTCAAAGTAGTGTGTGTTGAATGTTTTCTAGCAGTTGATTAAGATAAAAGCAAGGGGGAAAGATCGTTGGATTTTATAAACTAGCAGTCATGCTGATCTTAAGAGACAATCCTGTGGAGTAGAGAGGATTACTGATCGATTGAAGTCTTTTGAAGAAAAATAAGATATAAATAGCATGAAACCAACTACAGATTTTCTTTTAATTTAATTTTATTGTCATAAGAACATTTAAATTAAGATCTAAACCTTTAATGAGTTTTAAGTACATAATGGATAATTGTTGACTATAATACAATATTGTACAGCAGATATACAGAGATTATATGTCTTAACTGAAAATTTAGAATTATATTTTAGACACATGTCCTTTTCCACCTTTCTCTAATTTCTGAAACTATGTGTCCACCATTTAATGGCATCAATGTGAAATTTATACATTTTATAAATAAAATTGTGTAGTATTTTTCTTTTTGTAATTGGATATATCAATTAGCACAATGTGCCATATGTGTTTTTAAATTGAAAGTGAATAAGATTAAACATTTATTTCCCAGTGGCACTAGACAATTTTCAAATTATCAAAGCCAAGTCTCTAGTGCATACCAAAGCACAGAAGGAGATTTCTTTTGTCACAGAAAAGTATCAAGACAGTAATAAGTTAACGTAGAAGAAAGAAAGGAAGGAAATAGTCACATAATGCAACAATAGTCCACCAAATATTGCCCAGCATAGTGTTGGTGGTACCCAGATCAGCTGGCTTAGAAAACACTGTACCCCCAGACTCAAGTGTTGAACCATCAGACTTCATAATGGAGAGTGTCCCCTGCCCCCTTAGCACAGCCCAGGATATTCTTTACAAGTATATAATGGAACAAAATAAACCAATTTTCTTTTAATTGCTGTTATGTCCAAAGTTTCTCTTATGATTAAAATGCACTGAAAGTTCAGCTCTTGTATATTTTTGATAGCAACATAATATGAAAATTAGCCAAAAGACAACTATCTCGTTTGTTTGCTTAAGACTACCTAAATGAGAATATGTAAATACTATAATGTTTAGTAAGTGACAACCAGAATGACAAAAATATAAACATGCAAGAATATGTATGTATATGTATATGAATATGTATATGCTTACACATACAAATAAACATATTACTTTTGAATTCAGCATTTAAAAAAGTACAACTACTTCGTTTCCTAAGGAAAAGAAGCAATACTTGTGAAACAATCAACTTTGTTAGTATACAAGAAATAAAGGAGCGATAGTATAGCAGTAGGGTGTTTGCCTTGTGTGCAGCAGGCCCGGCCAAGCCGGGTTTGATTCCTTCTCCCCTCATGAAGAGCCCGGCAAACTACCGAGAGTATCTCGCCCGCACAGCAAAACCTGGCAAGCTACCCGTGCAGTATTAGATATGTCAAACACAGTAACAACAAGTCTCACAATGGAGACGTTATTGGGCCCGCTTGAGCAAATCCATGAACAATGGGAGGATAGTGCTATAGCGCTAGTTAGTATACAGGTCTTCCATCTGGAACATAAATTATTTTATATTTATATTTAGAGCACACAGAACAGTACAAAAAAGTACAATAAAAATAATAAATACATGTAAGTGCTTTTATTATTTACAAAAAGTAAATTATATGTATTTTCCTGCATGTTGATTGACATTTCAATATCCTGTTCCTCTTTGTATCCCTCACAGAAAAATGACTATTGTGCATTAAAGTCATTTCTTTTTTTTGATATTTGTTACTGATTAGAGCATCAAAAAATTTTGAATCTTATTTGAGAACCAAATTTTTTACCAGCATATTTCAGCTTTCCCATGCACTCTCTGTTTTTTAGAAAGGGTAAAGATTGATGGGATAGTTAACATATATACATTCTGAATTTGTTGATGAGAAAACTTTTTAGCCTAACAAAACAAGATACAAATGATTTTTTGTAGAAGACTATGAATATAGGTTAAAAAGTTGTTGAAATTGTAGTTTTTGCAAACACTAGAAACCTAAAATTACAAGTTAATTTGAAATGCACTAAAAAAATCCAGCATAAAATAAAGTCCAAATCCACATTCTTTTTATGTGTAGCTAAAGATATCTTTCACTTAAATAGATATGTTTTGTTTTCTTTCTTTCCACTTAATTAGGTCATTTACTATCTTCTATAGAAATCTGTCTTAGCAACCGAATTCAGTAAATCAAAATAAATGTAGGAAAAGATCGAAATGCACATTTCCCCCTTACCTGTTCTATTAAAATTAAAAAATTAGGGTTTTAAAATACAATTCCAAATATTGAGTAGGAAAGTGTGAAATGTTTAATGTACTAAAGAATAGACTGAAGCCTGAAAGAGAGATAATAGTTGATAAGGCTCTTGTCTTGCACACAGAGACCAGGGTTTGACCCCCCAGGACTAAATATGGAGTCCTGAACACAGAGCAATGAGTAAACCCTGATCACTACCGGATATGTCTCAGAAACCAAAACCCCAAATCACTGTCACTATCACTATTACTATCCTCCCATTGTTCATCGATTTGCTCTAGCGGGCCCAGTAACATTGTGAAACTTGTTACTGTGTTTGGCATATCAAATATGTCATGAGGAGCTTGCCAGGCTTTGCCGAGCAGGCGAGACTTTGCTGAGCGGGCGAGACACTCTTGGTAGCTTGCCGGGCTCTCTTAGAGGGGTGGAGGAATCGAACTCGGGTTGGCCATGTTGGCTGCATGCAAGGCAAATGCCCTACCCGCTGTGCTATGGCTCCAGCCCAAAACCCCAAATAACAGCAACAAAGCTTTTTGGGTCTGGAGAGATTACACAGCAGTTCAGGTGCTTGCTTTGCATGAGACTGACCACAGTTCAGTACCTGGTATCACATATTGTCTCCTGGGCACCAGAAGCATTAATCCCTGAGCACAGTCAGAACTTAGCCTTAAGCACTTAGGTGTGTTCCCTCAAGCTCTCTCCCCAAATAATATGAACACAACTAGATTTTAGGATGCCATAGTCAGCTGATTGTCCTGAGAAGGTACTAACCTTCCTATTATAATTGTCCTAGTATGTACCTGCAGATAGTGAAAGACTGGTTTTAGACAGAAACAGTCTTATAGAGACAGCTGATGGAACAAAAATTGAGGAAGCACAGATTTTATCAAATTATTGTAATCAGTAAGGGATGTAATTACTTTAATACTATGCCAACTGAACTTTGTTTCCTTCTTATCCTATATTCTTTATTTCAGGGACTGCATTTGCACAATTTTTTCTTTTCCTATGAAGCACTACTCTAAGTAAGGCAATAGCTTAATTTCATGTGTTGTCATAATTTTCTTCTTACAACATGGCATGTAGACCGTCACGTACAAATGTTCCAAAGGGTTTTCCCTTAATAGTAAACTCCTATACATTGGTTAGTTATTTCAACTTTATAGTAAAGAGTAGTTGAACATTTAGATATTATGCAATAGTTTATTGTGCAATTCCGTTTATACTAGATTCCCAAGAATTTTTAGGCAGCATTAGTATCATTATATTTTCCCTCAAGATCTAAATAACTATTTAGGCAAGTATGTAAAGAGTACTTGAAATAGAATTTAAACTTACACAATACTTTTAAATCAATTGTAAATAAGAAAAAATTTGAAAAATAATATTCAACAAATACTAGATGACTGCTGCATTATTAGCATTTTCAAAGTAAAATATGCTGTACTTAATATACAGTATCTTAATATGCTTAATATGCAAAGTAAAATATGCTGTACTTAATATACAGTGTCTACATGTATATGGAGACATTTTAAAGACTGTCAACATAACTGAGAGACATTTCTATCTAAGCACTGCTAGTATTTATGGATGGTTTAATTCTTATTGTTTGTAATAAAACTTTCTGCATTTTTAACACGTAATTTATGAGGGTGGGAGAAATAAAACAGAGTTTAAGTTTGACTTGTATCCCATTAGCCGTAGTTCAAATCTCCAATACCACATATAGTCTTATCAGCAGTGTTAGGGGTCACTATTCTGTATTAGGGAATATAGGAATATTCCCTAAGCATCATTTTTAACTGTATCCCAAAGCAAACAATTTTCTATAATTTGTATTACTATGTATAATAGTACACTTTATATCTTATTCGATTAATAGAAAATAGTCTTTTAAATTTTTACTTTACTTAAAATTTTACTTCTTTTTACTTATTCAATATTTTGTGTTTAGTTGGTACAGAATACTTTTGTTTTTTAGAGCTTCTGTGGGATCTACAAATGGAAAATGAGATGTCAATTGTTTTTACTTCTTTAGACACTTTACATATTTATTCATAAGAACAATGGAGTTTTTATAATGTGAAACTAAAATGTGATATGCTTAAATAATTTACTAAGAATTCAAAAAATTTCTGATGAGACGTTATTAGATTTATATTATTGGGCATAAATTCTACTTGAATACTATTGATATCACATAAAAGTTTTCCTTATTGCAACCAGAGAGACAGACAGTAGAGACTGGAGACAATGCTCAGTATCCACAAGATCTTTTGAGTGTGCCAGGAGTGATCTCTGAGTGCAGAGCCAGAAATAAGCTCCGAGTACCAATGGCTATGTCCCCAAAACAAACAAAATAAAAGGTTTTCTCCCTTTCAAAGTTTCATGATTAATAATATAAGATTGACACATGAAATATGAAGAATAGCAATTCAGTATTGTTTCATTGGATACGTTTATTTTTTTGCAAATACCTAATGCTGTTTCAACAGATATTCAGAGCTTCTATGAAAGTAAATGAATAATAAAGCAGTGGTTTTCACATTGTTTTTTTCTTGAGAATTATTTGTAATCGTTTCATATTTTGTATTCTCAAATAATTATGATGTTATTGAGTTATATTTTGGACCTTCATTGCATAAAAGTTGAAAGTATTGAAATGTTGAAATAATCTATTAATATCACAACAATAAACCAAGTCTTAACAAAAATAACTAAGTTTTTTCTTTTTGGGTCACACCTGGCAATGCATGGGTGTTACTCCTGGCTCTGTACTCAGGAATTACTCCTGGTGGTGTCAGGGAATCAACCCAGGTTGGCCATGTGCAAAGCAAATGCCCTACCTGCTTTGTTATTGCTCCAGTCCCATAAGTTACTAATTTTTAAAACATCTTTTTTCCTAAGGCAAAAGAAACAACTGAATAGAAAACAAACATTACTTTTATTATTTTATTATTTGAAATTCTTACAAATATTTAATTAATAAATATTTATAATAGGCAGTGTGTGGCTGTCCTCACCGGGGCCCCTTGGAGGAGGGTGGGTTGAGTTTCTCTCCCCATCCCGACTGGAGCTCCAGCAGCCGAAGACCTCCAGAACCATCCACAACCATGCGGAGACCACTCTCCACACGCATGAAGGTACCGGCAGAGGAACAAAGGCATGCGGGTCCCAGGGCTGAGATCTCCAAGCTTACTCAGATCGGGGCTGAGCATCCTCCACCCAGATCCTCCATCTTCCAGTAGGCAGGGGTCACACCCAACAACTGACCCCCTAGCACCGTGTAATCCCATCAACGGCCAAGACCCAGAGACTATACAACCCAGCTCCTGGAATCTGACATCTTATTATCTCATTCTTACTTTGGACAATCTGACAGGCTACCAAAAGTAACCTGCCCACATGGCAGAGTCTGGCAAACTCCCCGTGGTATATCTAATATGCCAAATACCAGTAACAATGATGGCTCTCATTCTCCTAACCCTGAAAGGGCCTTGAATACGGCACTTTAAAATTTAAGGCTAGGATGAAGGAGACATTACTGGTGCCTGCTATAGGCAATCGACGAACACAGGATAATCGTGATCGTGATTGTGAGATCACACGTTTCTGTAATATGTGGTTTTCTCTTTATGCATATCTGTATACATAAACGCATATATAATAGTAAGTTTTTATTTTATTTATTTATTTGGGTTTGGGGCCACACTGGATGGTGCTTAGGGATTACTCCTAGCTCTGTACTCAGGAATACCTCTGGCGGTTCTCAGGAGACTATAGGGGAAGCCAGAGATTCCCACCTAGGTAGGTCAGGTGCAAGGCAGCACTTTGCTTACTATCTCTCTGGTTCCCCTGAAAAGTGTTTAGATATATTTGGTCTTTGGCTGTAAAAGCATTATTTTAAAATACAAAGTTTTAAAGATAAATGCAACCATTATTTTTTTCTGTTTTGGTAATCAAAACCTTAAAAGTTATTAACTTTTAAAGCAATAATTTCCTGATCTTAAAAGTGAGGAATACTGTGAGATAAGAATAAAATTCCATTTTGATTGGTACTTTGCCACCAAAAGTTTTATTTACAAATGGTTTTGCACCTTGTTTTGTTTTTAACATAGTGGAGTAAAAAACAGATAATTCCTTGATATTACTATAAAAATTTAGAGACTTTTGGGAGATCTTGAAGAGGGTTATGAGCACCATCTCTCACAGAGAGAACATACTTTAAGAATCATTTAGTAGGACCTGAGATAGTATGATGTATAGGGCACTTGTCTGTGTCCAACTTTCGCTCCATCCCAGCACTCCAGATGGACCTCTGCTAGGTGTAAACCCCGAGTAATTGAAAGTATTAAGATATTTTATACTTTGGGAAAACAATGAGTGTGACCCCCCAAACAGGGCAAACAATAAACAAAATAATCACAGTTCATAGATTGCTCGAGCGGGCCCAGTAACGTCTCCATTGGAGACTTTGTTGTTACTGTGTTTGGCATATCGAATACATCACGGGGAGCTTGCCAGGCTCTGCGGTGTGGGCGAGATACTCTATGTAGCTTGCCGGGCTCTCCGAGAGGGGCGGAGGAATCGAACTCGGGTCGGCCATGTTGGCTGTGTGCAAGGCAAATGCCCTACCACTGTGCTATTAAATATATTATACTTTGGCCATTAATGATCATAAAATTTGAGCATTATTGTACTTTCTAACATAGGGCAATTTTTAAGGAGTTAGGGAATAGGATAATAGGAAAAGTTAGATTGATAACACCCTTTTAATCACCCCCTGCCCCAACTCCTGACACAAACTTTATCACAATCTACTGTTCAATGTGCAAACTCTCATGTTTTCTTTTTTAGACAACTTTTGATATGTCTATGTAACTTATATTTGATATGTCTATGTAACTTCTTCGTACCATTATTTTTATAACCACTGTTGAACATAGGCTATGGAATAAAGCAACAGAGATCTCTAGTCATTATTACAATTATGTTATAATCTTCAAAGACTGAATTATCACATCTAACTGTCAATGGTTATCCTGTGCATCCGCATGAGGAAAGGCTTTGTTCAAGCCTGAAAATGATATTTTGTTCTGAAGCAAAAAGAAGGAAGTAGGTGAGTTGATGTTCAATTTCATCTTTCATCACAAATTTGCCTTAGGCAGACTCTGTTTATCTATAATTGTAAAATCAGACAACTGCAACTGTGCACACAGATTTGTTTATATTGCACATGTGTGGCTTACTGGAAACACTGGTGATCAGCAAAGCATAAGATTTATATAAAACAAAAATGTGAGTCCCCCCACCCCTATGTAATCCCAAATGGAAACATATTTATCTGCCCTGCCTGCAAAAATATAAAACAATTATTAGTAGCTAAATATGTCATTATAGATATCCTCAGGAAGCAACAATGCCATATATTAAAATTTAACTAAAAGGCTTCATGTAGCAAGTATTGAAATAAACATGTACTTGTATTAAACATTTTCACATTTTCAATGAACTTGTAATGGTATTTTATTCTTCTTACATTATACAAATCTTTATTTTCTGTACTATTTTTCATTGTCTTTTTTCTCTGTACTCTATGTCCAATCTTGTCCATTTTCCTGTCAGAATGTGTAGCTATAATTTTATAGAAAGTCAAGTTCCTAAAAAAATTACAAAATGTTTTTAATTATAGAATACTCAAATAATTTTTACCACATTCTTCATTTATTTTATTGCACAAAAAAGTAATAAAGAAACAGAAGTTAGCATGATTTGACTGACAGATTGAAACTCAGTTCTTTTTAGGTCAGTTGTTATAAGAAGTCTCAAGAAATTTAACAAAAGTTCCTTTATTCTGTTTTTTTAATTCTGTAATCACTGGTAATCTCACAAATGTTAGTGAAAGAGTGCAGTGTTAATTTCCCAGTGATCCTCTGGGTAAACATAGTTTCTGATTCTAAAGTTAATTGTAAAACATGAAATTAAGGAGTCTCGTTATTTAAAGGAGCAGTCACATTTACTACTATCTTGTAAGTTAATTGGAGAAAATATAGAACTGATTTCTGAAGAGAAAAGTGAAAATAACATGTTTTAACACATTAAATTTTGCTCAAGTAGTCATTTTGTTAATGTAGAGGATTTTTTCAACATTGAAAACTTATCTTTATACCAATGCTAATTTATTTAATAACACAGCATGGTTGTCAGTTTATTTTGGCCAGTTGTTTCAAGGTGGAATCACAGACCTAAATATTCACTTGATTATTCTGTATACCAATACACAGGGAAAGTTCTGAAAAAACATTGTGTCTTATACATAAATGTTGTAGCCGTGTAGTAACAAATTCGAAGGGTAGGTGAATCTTAAATTGTATCCACATGCCAATAATCATTACTTTAGGAGATGTAGTTATATATATACACTATACAATTATATTACTAATAGAGGCTACTTTGTGCAATTGATTCATGTTCTCTCTGACAAATGCATTAATTCCCTGTAGAAATTCATGGATTCCTCTACCATTTATCTGCAAATAATCACCAGTGACTGATTTCTGTATTTTCTAATTTACCACAAGATCTTTTAAAATCAAATACTTTGTTCTGAAGTGTTGAACTTGTTGATTTCATTCAGAGTTCAAACCAATAACAAAAATGCCTTCCCTTTAATAATTTGGAATTGATTTTTGCACACTTTGCAATCATTCCAAAATTCTTTACACAAGAAACAGAAATATAAATTCATATACATATTTAATTTACTACTAAATTTTATTTATTACTATTGGGCTGGAGCGATAACACAGCGGGTAGGGCATTTGCCTTGCACGCAGCCAACATGGCTGACCCGAGTTTGATTCCTCCACCCCTCTCGGAGAGCCTGGCAAGCTACCCATGATGTATTTGATACGCCAAACACAGTAACAACAAAGTCTCATAATGGAGACGTTAATGGGCCCGCTCCAGAAAAATCGATGAACAATGTGAGGACAGTGACAGTTACTATTGTATCCTGATTCATGAAAATATCAATATTAATGTCTTCAGTGACAATGTTGATGCTTGATACCCACAACTAAAATATACTTTATTACGAATAAAATTAGTAAGCATGTTTTCTTATGCCTGTTTTGTAAAAGATTTTTTGGATCATGTAACCCACATCTTCCCCAAATCAAATGAAACAAAACATAAAGCAAACCTGCCCTTTGGGATCTGCTCTTAATCTGCTCAATGAAAACCTCTACAGTGATGCTAAGACCTACTATTGTGGTTTTGTTTTGGTTTT
This sequence comes from Sorex fumeus, assembly GCF_029834395.1. Lineage (NCBI taxonomy): Eukaryota > Metazoa > Chordata > Mammalia > Eulipotyphla > Soricidae > Sorex > Sorex fumeus. Next base: position 67,235,946 of record NW_026606059.1, read on the forward strand.
TGGTTTTTGGGAGATAACACCAAGTTGTGCTCAGGGCTTATCCTGGCTTGGCCCTCAGCTATCACGCCAGGTGGGTTCAGGACCATAGAGAATATAAGAAATCCATCACCAGTACACCAGTATCTGCACACAAGGCAAAGACCTTAGCTGCTCTACTATCTTCTTAGTCCCTGTAAGACCTATTTTAGAATTAAAATTAGGACAGAACTGTTAGAGACCTTGAAAATGGACAATCTTCTCTCAGCACTTCATTCCACTTTCATTCCACTTTTGAGCACCTAATGGGAAGCAGAAGTCTAGTGGGACTCCACTATTTTTGAAGGGTCACGAGGAGCTTGTAAATTCTGTGGGAGTAGAAAAGATAATTTCTCTAAAACCCAGGAAAATTGAAATCCTTACCCAAATTAGAGAGCATTAGCTGAACCTCAATTATTGGGGCCGGTGTCAAGGAAGACGCTTTCTGACTGACAATGTTGTCCTTATTCTGCACTGGAGTGTCAGGCTGCTGATTCTTCCAGGGCTTGCTGTTACTACAGGAATTAGTATTCTCTGATCATGCCTGCTGGCATTCTTTTTACAATCCTTTCCCGGTGGCTATTTTACAATGGTTTACTCTCATTAGTTGCGATGATTTTTATATTCACTCTATACTTTAGCTTACCTTTACCACTCGTGGTCTCAAATGACTTCAAGGACCAATGATGTGTAGGTTGGCATTCATATCCACTGTGAATTTAATTTGTCTAATTCTTTTTTATTAAATTAATTTAGAACAAAATTCTTATCAAACTATTTTTCTTCAAGAGCAGTATGTATACTGGTCTGCTGCATAGTCTTATAGTTAATACATGCTATTTGGGAAATTCCACTGCAAAGTGGATGTGCTAAGTGTGAGCACTGTAAATGGAATATCTAGTCCATTTTGATACATGGTTGGAAGAAGTGAAAAGTGCCCTGCAGTTGAAAACTGAGGCTCAGAAATTCGTAATTTTGAATACCTTACAAAATTGCTAAGTCTTTACTGGTTTTAGAATTTGTTTTTTAAAATACCTTAAAAGTATTAAGAACTACTATAAAAAGTTGATCTTGCAATGTAGATGTAATGTAAGGGGACTGAAGATAGAGAAATACCAGCTGTAAGTATCCCAAAGTCATAACAATGTGTTGAATTAAAAACATAGGTGCTGGAAAGGAATTCTGTGTATATGGAAAAATGTTGATCTCATAAGTGTGGTCACGTAATAGATTAAGAGGATTAACTATTGGATGGACAGTATATTTGTCTTGTTTATTATTGATCTGTATATTTTTCACCTCTTTTTAAGCTTTTGACTGACCCACATGGGCTAGAGACATAGCATAACGGTAGGGTGTTTGCCTTGTGTGCAGCCAGCGCAGCTGAGCTCAGTTCGATTCCTCTGCCCCTCTCAGAGAACCCGGCAAGCTACCGAGAGTGTCTCGCCAGCATGGCAAAGCCTGGCAAGCTGCCCATGACGTATTCGTGATGTATTCAATATTCCAAACATAGTAACAACAAGTCTAAAAATGGAGACATTACTGGGCCAGCTCGAGCAAATTGATGAACAATGGGAGGACAGTGTTACGGAACTACTGACCCACATATTGTGCTGAATTAATCACTTTACCTATATTACACTTGACTTCGACGAAATTCATATGAACTTCTAAAACAATGACCTGAATCCATCAAATGTCTTGAAAAATACATTTTCCCATACAACTCTGTAAATATATTAACTCATGAGAAAAATTATATTTAGAGAAATACAAGGGCTGGAGTGATAGCACAGTGGTAGGGCATTTGCCTTGCATGCAGCCAGCCCAGCCGAGCTGGGTTTGATTCCTCCGCCCCTCTCAGAGAGCCCAGCAAGCTACCGAGAGTATCTCGCTCATTCAGCAAAGCCTGGAAAGCCACCCATGGTGCATTCAATATGCCAAACACGTAACAATCAGTCTCAAAACGGAGATGTTACTGAACCCATGCAAGCAAATCAATGAACAATGGGAGCACAGTGACAGTGACAGAGAAATGCAAAATAAAATTCAAATGGAAGTCCTAGGTAAACTTTCTTCAAAAGTCCTAGAAATGATTGAAAATTGATGACCCTACTCTTCTTTGAAATTAGAAGTATCTTTAACATGACAGCATATATGCATGGCACAATTTATGACCAATTTGAAACACAATTCCACTGTTTAAAATGTAATATGCTAATTAAGGTGCATTTTAATCTTTTCTGGGTTTATCTTTCCAATTAACACTTCACCCTGTCTTTCAAAGAGGTTTAAACATTTTGCTGTTTAAGACAAAGACATTTTTTAAAATTCCAATATAATGCTCGGAATCTGGGTGAACATTTTGTTGAACCTTGCGGATGACATTCTCAGTGCTCTGTGATCTTAGTTTATGAAAGGAAAAACCAGAGAAGAATGCTCTATCAGCTAATCCTTACATTTTACTTTCACACCCGTGGGAGACATTCTCATTTTGGCTGACAGCTGTAAATTTTTATAATCACCATATGATATCCAGTACTTGCAGTTTGCTAGCCACTTTGTCAGCTGTATTGACATTTGATAGTCAAGATATACCTAAAAGGACTTTTCAGGGAGATTTGTACTTTTTTTTCCCCTATTGACTTGAAGCAACACTGGGGTAGGACACTTAAATTCTGCTAAGTAAGCATAAAGAGCCCTGTCAAGAGCAGTTCCATTGCAATCAATTACACTTGTCAACAAGGACATTAGACTGTGACCCATGCACAGTAAACAATGCACATCATTTTCACAGAAATGTTTTGTTAAATAGAGTCCAGAGAAAATTGGAGCTTTCAAAAGTTTTGCACTTTCTTTCATGAATCGTGTAATACTAAATCATACTTTCCTCTTTGAATTCTAGAATAATTTGCCTTTTTGACACCAAAGTAGAGAGAGAATATCTCTGTAAGTAAACTTAATTTTATTTCTATCTTTTATCAAACATTATACTATATATTTTAGCAACTTTTATAAGTGAGTTGTGAAAAATTATAAGAGTATATTTTTGTTTGTTTGGATTTTGGGCCAAGCCTAACCTTGTTCAGGGGTTGCTCCTGGCTCTACACTCAGGGATCACTCTTGAAGGGCTCAGGGAACAATAGCTGGTGACAGTAATCAAACCCTATTCATTCACATGGAAGAGCCAGTGCCCTACCCACTGTATTATTACTTCAGTCTAAGAGCATAACTCTTACCTCATAAATGTTGAAATCACTACAAATATTATACTTATCACTGCAATATTCTCCTTGTTATTTCATTTTATACTTACCCCTTTATATTTTTTTATTGAGGAAAATTTTAATATCATGAGGTCTGATGTGAACTTTTACTGCATGCATTACGCCTTTAGTGTTAATACTAAGAATATTTTGTCTGCTCAAAGTTATGAATGTTTTTTCATTAATTTCCTTCTAAACCATTTATTGGGTTAGGTATAGATTTAGCTTATTATAATATTTTCAGTACTTTGTTTTACAATGTACAAGCTTCAGGTTGAGATTTAATACTTATCTGGTTGATTGACTCCATAACAATTAGTTGGAAAGTTCATTCCTTCTTCGTGAAATTGTTTTTTCTCTTTCATAAATTGGTTTTGTTATTAGTCTATTTCTGAGTTCTCTATTTAGTTCCATTGTTCTCTATATTTCTAACTCTGTAAAATCCACATTGTATGACATTTATCTGGAATACTTAAATAACTTCTTCTCCAAACCTAAGTATACCAAATATATCCAATTAAAAAAGTTTAAAAAACTTTCATTACACATAAAGAGAATATGTAAAGTCTTGAAATACCAAAAGTCATTACAAAATGCTAATTAAAACCTTGATAAAATCAAATTCACACATATAATAATGTATTTTAAGCAGTGACAACTTCAATAATAGCCAGATTACAGAGCAAATTATATGTTCATGTGTTAGTGATAAGAATATGTAAAGTGTTACAATCATAATGGAATAATATATTTTTAAAATCCAAAAATCATCCAACTATATTATCCCATGACTGAACTCAAGTATCTGTGCAAAAGAAATTAATGATTATGTTCACCTATATTTTTATACAGTAGCACTGTCCTCCCATTGTTAATCAATTTGCTAGAGTGGGCCCAGTAATGTCTCCATTGTGAGACTTCTTGTTACTGTTTTTGGCATATCAAATATCAAATACGTCATAGGTAGGGTGCCAGACTTTGCTGTGCCGGGGAGATACTCTTGGTAGCTTGCTGGGCTCCCCGTGAGAGGAGGAGGAAACGAACCTATACTATATAATACTGAAGAAGTCACCATTAGTATATTCAGACAATCTCAGATCATGTAAGTTTTCTTCTCGTCAGATCATAAAATAATAATTAAAAAGGAATCAACCTAAACCTCTTTAGCAAGTTTAGCACATGAGTGTTCTGAACAGAAGTACATAAGTAATGTGGCGTATTCTGAAAGTCAGGGCTATTTCGGACACAAGTTCACTATGTTGTGACCCCAGATAAGTATCCAAATGCTTGGTCCAATCCTTACTTAGATGGGACAGCAGATTGCTATAGTTGGGAAGTACTGCAACCATATTCCAAGATGATCCTCAATGCTCTTTAAGTTCTTGAGCATTCCCTGTGCTGAGCAGAGTTGATCCATGTAATCAGTGAGAAGCAGAGAAATGTGTGACCTCTAAGATTAGGTCGGTGCTACATATACTAGAAAATATATAAAGGTAAAGGTAAAGGCCCTCCCGTTGATCGTTGATTTGCTCGAGCGGGCCCAGTAACGTCTCCATTGGAGACTTTGTTGTTACTGTGTCTGGCATATCGAATACTCTCGGTAGCTTGCCGGGCTCTCCGAGAGGGGCGGAGGAATCGAACTCGGGTCGGCCATGTTGGCCACTTGTAAGGCGAACGCCCTACCCGCTGTGCTATCGCTCCAGTCCAGAAAAAAAATATATATATATATATACATATATATATGTAATACTAATTCATACTTTCCTCTTTGAATTCTAGAATAATTTGCCTTTTTGACACCATATATATATATATATATATATATATATATATATATATGGGTTGGAGGGATAGCACAGTGGGTAAGGGATTTGCCTTGCATGTAGCCTACCCTGCCAATCAGAGTTTGATTTCTCTGCCCCTCTTGGAGAACCTGGCAAGCCACAGAGAATATCTCACCCACACAGCAGAGCCTGGCAAGCTACCCCTGACGTATTCGAAATGCCAAACACAGTAACAACAAGTCTCACAATGGAGATGTTACCGGGCCTGCTTGAGCAAATTGATGAACAACAGGAGGACAGTGCTACAGTGCTATTTTTTTTCAGTCCATGTTCTTTTTTTTAAATTGTATTGAATCATTGTGAGATAGTTACAAGCTTTCATATTTGGGTTACAATCAAACAGTGATCAAACACCCATTTCTCCACCAGTGCACATTCCCCACCACCAATATCCCCAGTATACCCCCCCCCTTTCCCACCCTCCCTCTGCCTCCATGGCAGACATGATTCCCCATAATCTCTCTCCACTTTTGGACATTATGGTTTGCAATACAGACCCTGAGAGGTTATCATGTTTGGTCCTTTATCTGCTTTCTGCACCCATCTCCCAGCCTGACCGATGCCTCCAGCCATCTTTTTCTTAGTGATTCCTTCTTTATTCCAGCTGCCTTCTCCCCTTTGCTCATGAGGCAGGCTTCCAGCTATGGATTAATCTATCTGTCCCATGTATCCACTGTCTTTAGGTGTCAGCCTCATGGTATGTTGTTTTATACTCCACGAATGAGTGTAGTCCTTCTATGTCTGTCCTTCTCTTTCTGGCTCATTTCACTTAGCATGATACTCTCCATGTCTATTCATTTATAAGCAAAATTCATGACTTCATCTCTCCTGACAGCTGCATAGTATTCCATTGTGTATATATACCAAAGTTTTTTTTTAACCAGTCATCTGTTCTAGGGCACTTAGGTTGTTTTCATATTTTGACTATTGTGAACAGTGCTGCAATGAACATATAGGTACAGATTACAGTGTTATTTTTATACGTGAATGCTTACAGAATTAAATTTTGCATTAGCCCCAAACAGAAAATTGCTAAAATTTTCTTCAAACCATGAATGTTTTAAAAACTTTAGTATGCCCATACCAAAATATTGGTCAACGATTTAAAAAAATCTTAATGGCACATATACACCAAGGGTGAAAACAAAGGGAAGAATTCTACATGAAAAAGGTAATCTTGAAAAGACATACTCTGTATAAGTTCATTTACATAATATTCTCAAAATAAAAATTTTATAGAGATTCAAAACAGAATATATATTATTATATATAGTTGTTTTTGTTGTATTGTTTTGTTTTGAGGCCACAGCTGATTGTGCTCAGGACTTGCTTCTGTGCTCAAGGATCAGTCCTGGCAGAATGGAGTAATTTCTGAGTGCTTGAGATAAAACCAGGTCAGCTGTGTGCAGGCAAACACCTTAAATCTTGTACTATCTCTCCAGTCTCATAATCTTATTATAATTTACTAGAGTTTTGTTGCTGAATGTGGTTGGCTGTGATGATGATGCATGATTCTGACTATGAATGGATAAACAGGTGCAGTTCTAGGTCTCGTAGTGTCAATAGTAGCTGACATAGAACATCATATTTTGTTCATAGAATAGACAAAAAATCTCCTGTGTTCGAAAAATTTTAGAATTACATAGAAAAAACTCAGCACAAATATTTGCATGAAACTACACACATATACCAATGCAGTGTATGTATCATTCATGTCAATTCTTCAGACATCACTAATCCAATTTTTTTTTGCTTATGTTTATTTATTTATTCAAGATGTTAAAATTGGGAGTTACAAGTGCACAGGAACTTGCTGTATTTTTTCATGAAATTTACTTTGATAAATTGTTTCAAAATTAAAGTATAAAATTATAAAATGGTTTCTAAGCCTTACTTTAAGAATATATCAGTGTGATATATATGGATACAGATAAATGTCAGAAAAGGAGATATAAGAGTAATATAGTCTGCAAAGATATAAAAATTATGCTGGAAAGTTTATATCTTTCAGCTGTCAATGTTTTATATTTTACTGTAATGATGAATTTATTGGTGTATTCCAAGAAAAAATGTATTGAGGGGCTGGAACAACAGCACAGAGAGTAGGGCATTTGCCTTGCATGGGCCGACCCAGGTTCGATACCCAGCATCCCATATGGTTCCCTGAGCACCGCCAGGGGTACCTCCTGAGTGTAGAGCCAGTAGTAACCCCTGTGCATTGCCAGGTATGACTCAAAAAGCAAAAATAAAAAAAGAAAGAAAAGAAAAAGAAAAAACGTATTGAAACATATACTGTCACTGTCCTCCTGTTGTTCATCGATTTGCTCGAGTGAGCCCAGTAACATCTCCATTTTGAGACTCGCTGTTACTGAGTTTAGCATATTGAATATGTCACAGGTAGCTTGCCAGGTTTTGCTGTGCAGGCCAGATACTCTCCGTAGCTTGCTGGCCTCTCCAAGAGAGTGGAGGAATTGAACCTGGCTCGGCCGGGCTGGCTGCGTGCAAGGCAAACGCCCTACCACTGTGCTATCGCTCCAGCCCTTTGAACCATACACTGAAGATCAATATACTTTGTTTTCTATGTAGAGTAATTATTTTAATACACATTAAAAAGAAACTAAGAGAGATAAAGATACATGCATAAACAATAAAAAATAGGAAATTCAGTAGTAGTTGTAAATTGTGCAAAATTAACAAAGAAATATTAGAGAATAATCACTAACATAGCAAATGTCATATTTTTGTTCATACAAAAAACAAAAAATTTCCTGTGTTTGAAAAAATTATAGTATTGCATAGAAAGAGATCAGTGGAATGTTACAGAAGAAAATTAAAAATATAAAAAGGAAACTTAAAAATATAAAATGGAAAATTGAGTTGGGCTAAAAGTGAGGACCAGGATCTCAAAATTCTGTTATATAAGTAATATTATAATTCTAGTATTTAATAATATTTATAAGGATATTTAGGACAACATTTAATAAAGACTTCCCATAATTAATCTTAATGCCTCCAAAAAGCATATATCACTTTTTTTTCAAAGTGGCATACTTCACATTTTTTGGAACTTAACCTTAATTTAATAGAAAAAATTTAGTTTTTTGGTTTGCTCTCTGTTTGTTTGTTTGCTTGTTTTTGAGTCACACCTAGGAATGCACTGGCTTACTTCTGCCACTAAACTCAGGGAACATGCTTGGCAGTGGTTAGGAATAATATGAGAAACTGGATATCAAACTCATATCAACTGCATACCAAGCAAGCACCCTACCTGCTGTACTATACTCCAGTTCTTAGTTGGGAATTTTCTGAGGAGGATTGTAGTTTCCCCCAGATTCTACAAAGTTTGAGCTAGAAGTTGCAGATTAATAAACGCAGGATTTGGTAGTGGTCGTTCATTATAAATAGTGATGCCCAATATTCCAAAAAAAGAGTTTTATTTATATTTTTTATTTAGAATTTTTACTGACCTCTTCCAGCATATAGTCAAAAAGATTAGAGATTATGTATAGCATTTGTAATAAATTACTGTAATTACTACAGCTGAATCATACAAAGACAATGTTTATGAGAAACATCCTCGTTCCTGAATGCCCTATTCGCTCTCAATGGAACGACCATCTCCGAATGCACCAGCTATGTGACCCAGGTCGAGAAGTCAACATGACAAATGACCTGGCACCTGAGCTGTGCAGGAGGAAGAGAGCGGCTTGGAACGCCTTCAAGAACATCAAAGAAATAGCTAAGAGGAAGAAGAACCTCTGGCTCCAGGCATATCTCTTTGATTCCACTGTTCTTCCTGCATTAACATACGCCTCAGAGACCTGGGCCCTATGCAAACAGGATGAGAACGCTATTCGAGTCTCCCAAAGAGGAATTGAAAGAGCTATGCTTGGAATATCACGTTTCACTCAAATGAAAGAATCCGGAGTTCCGAAGTCACGTTTCACTCAAATGAAAGAATCCGGAGTTCCGAACTCTGTCAACGATCAAGAATCAGGGATGCTGTCTCATTTGCCAAGGTGTCAAAAGTCAGATGGGCTGGTCACGTAATGAGATTTAGAGATGACCACTGGACTAGAGCTGTTACTGACTAGATTCCACGGGATGTCAAAAGACCGCGTGGCCGCCCACCTACCAGATGGTCAGACTTCTTCATCAAGATCATGAATGATTGGTTTGAGGCTCTTCGTGTTCCTAGAACGAACAGACGCCATTGGGCTACACTAGCACGCAACAGGGACAAATGACAGAGACAGAGGACAGAGACAGAGGACAGGGACTGAGACGTTACTGGAGCCGGATCGAGCAAATCGACGATTAACAGGAAGTCAAGTGATCAAGTGATCAAGTGATTTATAATAAAAGAGAAATTTAGGGATATCCAGTACACTAATCATTGATAGACTGTTTTGTTAGAATTTAAAATATCTGGAGCTTATCACAATTTGGATATGAAAAGAAGACTAGTTCAAAACACTAAGTTGAATTATGGAACAATCAGAACTAATATTTTCTTTCCAATTCCATCAGCTATTTTATAGTTACATGCTTGTATGGAGAATGAAATATTTGATTCACTTTAAGACATGTAATTTAAAAAGTACTATCAGAGTCAAAACTAAAAAATAGGTAGGTGCTTTGAAACTTTGACAGGTCTAATTACAAAGTTACATTGTAAATGCATGTGAATATAGAGAGAAAAAACATTGTGCCCAATTAGCCAAGCAAGTTCTACCTCTTGGGAATGAAATGCTAAGAATAATGTCAAAGTTTTTTAAAAAAGGAAACAGAACAGTTGAAACTTAAGAAACAAAATATATCAATGTATTAGTATTGACTAAAAGCAAAATCTCTACAACAAGTTGGAACAAAAATATAATGACTCCCAAAACAATGATGTTTATTTCTATCTTAATTGTAACCGTTCCTCAAAACAATTCTATACAAGCTTGTTGGTGAAGGAATAGAGGAGTAAGGTCACCTATCTGGATCTAGGTAGCTCTTTTTGATTTTACAAATAGCACCAAGCAGAAGAGAAAGTCCAGGGTAAGCAGAAGTGATTTTTAAACACATGATATAAAACTACATACCAGTCCTCTTGACGCATGTGGTTTTAAAACATTTCATTGGAACTTGAGAAATGTGCTTCTTTGACTGAGCAGCTGAACTTCTAGATAAAATTCAAAGTTTTATTATTTATCTTTTTAAATGAGTATTTAAGTAAGTACTGTGAACACAATCTGTCCATGAAAATGTCATTTGTCATTAAAGGTATAATGATCCCTAAGTCCTAAAAATACTCTGTGAGGGGAGCCAGAGAGATGGTATAGTGCTTAAACTAATTGCTTTGCATGCAATCAACTCTGATTTGGTCCTTACCTTTTCGCCCACAGCACTGCCAAGAGAGATTCCTGAGAAGCAGAACAAGGAATAAGCCCTGAGCACGACCAAGTATACACCAAAACCAAAACAAGCCAAATATGTTCCAAAGGAGCAGTAGTTTCCTGAGAAATGAATTTCTTACATAAAAGCAAAGAATCCTGTGCTATTTTAGAAATATTAATATTATTAAATGAAAAAGTAATACTAAAAAGTAAATTATTTATCCTTCCTTTAAGGATTCAACTTTCTTTTATCCATTATAGCATCTTTAAAAAGTGATATCGTAAATGGCTTATTTCTGAGAAAATTTCACAATATTTTAGAGGAGCATTATATAAAATAGAACTTTAAAAGAAAAATATATTTGGAAATAGTGCAGTAAAATTTATGGTATTTTAATGACAATAATTTCTGGCATTTTCATTGAGTGGGCGTTCTGGCCTTTTAATCATTCAACACCACATTTAGCTGAGTTGGATAACAAATTAATCAATTTTTATGAAATAATATCTATTTGAGTTTGAAAAGACTTGTAATATTAGACTCCCATAAAAATAGTGATTTATTTATTATCACTGTTGTACTGCAATTATTTTCTGTATTCTTACCAATAACTTATATAATGCCCAGCACTAAGGAAATACCCCATAAATACTTGTCAAGCAAATGAAATTCTCAGGAATTAGTACTAAAAAGCATACCATATGCTTCACTAAAATGAAAATTTTTATTTTCTTAATTAATTCAGAGTGTAACTTCATTATGTTATAATACATGGGTATCCATACAATTTTTATTGAATTGTGCTTTTTAAATTGTTGTGGCTCAACAATTTGAAGTTCTAGAGATTTTTGCATCCTCCTAACTCTCCTCATACTCATCTTTACTGTGTGGTTTAAATGACAATCTGAAGAAATGATGAAGAGATTAACTGCAAATTTTGAATAAAGAAATATTGATTTGTGTAGGTCATTGACGGGCTGGAGCAATAGCACAGCAGGTAGGGCGTTTGCCTTGCACACAGCCAGCATGGCTGACCCAAGTTCGATTCCTCTGCTGCTCTCGGAGAGCCCGGCAAGCTACCGAAAGTATCTCTCCCGCACAGCAAAGTCTGGCAAGCTACGCATGATGTATTCGATATGCCAGACACAGGAACAATTGCCACAATGGAGACGTTACTGGGCCTGCTTCAGCAAATCGATGAACAACGGGAGGACAGTGACAGTAACAGGTCATTGACAGGTTATTAATGCCTGTCTAATTTTTACAGCCATTTATTAACCACACTCATAGATTTGTACGTCCAGATAATTCACTAAAATGAATGCTTTTATTGAATTAAAGAGATTGTGAAGTGGGTATTTTAAAAGAGCTTTTAAAAACACTTTTCTAATGACATAGAGACTGCCTTCAGGTAAGCGAAAAATATGATCAACACAGAACATCAAAAAAATGCAAATAAAAAGGACAGTGAGACATCACCTTATAGTATTGTGAATAACATTTTTCCAGAAGGCCAGAACCAATCAGCATTTCTTGTAGAAAAAGAAACACTCTTTGTGAGTTTCTAAACTGGTTCAGCCTATATAGAAAAGAATATGGGACTTCTCAAAAAGAGTTTGTTAAATTGTAAATTCCATGTGATCCAACAATTACATTCCCTGAAATTTATCTCCACACCAGAGCCTAATTCGAAAAGGTATTTGCATGGTTATGTTCACTGAAGCACTGTTTACAATAGCCACAATTTGGAAATAACTCAAATTCCCAACAATAGATCACTTGATCACTTGACTTCCCGATTTGCTCGAGCAGGCACCAGTAACGTCTCCATATGCCCCTGTCATGTGCTAGTGTAGCCCAATGGTGTCTGTTTGTTCTAGGAACATGAAGAGTCTCAAACCGATCTTTCATGATCTTGGTGAAGAAGGCTGACCATCTGGTAGGTGGGCGGCCACGCGGTCTTTTGACATCCCGTGGAATCCAGTCGGTAATGGCTGTAGTCCAGCGGTTGTCTCTAAATCTCATTATGGGACCAGCCCATCTAATTTTTGATGCCTTGGCAAATGAGACAGCATCCCTTGTTCTTGATTGTCGAAGGAAGTTGGAAGTCCAGATTCTTTCTCTCGTTTGAGTGGAACGCGATACTCCAAGCATAGCTCTTTCAATTCCTCTTTGGGAGACTCAAATAGGATTTTCATCCTGTTTGTGTAGGGCCCAGGTCTCTGAGGAATATGTCAATGCAGGAATAACAGTGGAATCAAAGAGTTGTGCCAAGAGCCGGAGGTTCTTCGTTCTCTTAGCTATTTCTTCCACGCTCTTGAAGGTATTCCAAGCCGCTCTCTTCCTCCTGCGCAGCTCGGGTGCCAGGTCATTTGTCATGTTGACTTCTGAACCTAGGTACACACAACTGTTGCATTTGGAGATGGTCGTTCCATTGAGAGCGATTGGGGCATCAGGAATGAGGCTGTTTCTCATAAACATTGTCTTCGTAAGATTCAGCTGTAATCCGACCTTTCCACATTAACTGTTGAAGTCGGCCAGCATTTGTGCCGCTTGGCTGATGTTTGGTGTTATTAAAACAATGTCATCAGCAAAGCGAAGGTGGTGTAGTTGCCAACCATGTATCTTCACTTCCATTCCTTCCCATTCCATTTGTCACATTATGTTCTTGAGGGTGGCACTGAAGAGTTTCGGCGAAATGGCATCACCCAGCCAAACCCCTCTCTTGACATCAATGATTACTTCTTTGTAGAATGGTGAGATCCTGGTAGTGAATCCGTTATACAGCTCATGGAGGATCCTGATGTATTGAGTTTGAATGCCCTGATTGGGTAGGGATTCAATGACCTCTTCCGTCTCAACAAAATCAGAGGCCTTTCTTAAATCAATGAATGTTAGACAGAGAGGCATCTTGAACTCCCGAGAAATCTCTATGAGCTTGGTTATCGTGTGGATATGGTCTATGGTGCTGAATTTTTGGCGGAACCCGGCTTGCCTGCATGGTTGTCCTTCATCTAGTGTTCTGCCAATCCTATTTAGGATGACTCGAGTGAACAACTTGTAGATGACAGACAATAGGCAGATCGGGCGATAGTTGCCAATGTCGTGGATGTCTCCCTTCTTGTACAGTAGTATAGTCTTGCTGGTTTTCCATTGGGACGGAAACTTACATTCAGACAGGTAGTGTGTGAAGAGCCGAGCCAGCCTATTGATGAGTACTGAGGGCAGGTTCTTCAGGTGTTCAGGTCTGACCTTGTCTAGGCCGGGTGCTGTTCATTTCTTTACTGACGAAATGGTGTGTCGGATTTTCTGAAGGGAGAACATTTTGTATAGATCTACTTATTATCTCTCAAGATTTCCCTGATTGACCCCGAGAAACACATAACATAATAGTGCTATGTTAGCTTTGTCATTGAAATATTTTTGACTAAGTCAATGTAATTATGAACAGGCATATTTTATTTTTTTCTTCATCTTTTTATCAAAAAAGTTCTCTTTGTACCCACAAATCTTTTTGGTTCATTTTCCCCTAATTTTGAAAAATGAGTCAAAGAACAGCTCCATACTTAGACTTTTGGGCTTTTAGCAGAAAAGAAAAGAGATGTGAGGAAGAGTAAAATAAAAAAATCTAAAGTAAGATAATCAAATGAATATTTTTCATTTAGCACAGTGGGTAGGGTGTTTGCCTTGCACACAGCTGACACAGGTTCGATTCCTCCCCCCGTCTTGGAGAGCCTGGCAAGCTACCAAGAGTATCTCGCCTGCATTGCAAAGCCTGGCAATCAACCCATGGCATAATTTATATGCCAAAATCAGTAATAACAAGTCTCACAATTTGTTGTGAGATGTTACCGGTGCCCGCTCAAGCAAATCAATGAACAACAGGAGGACACTGCAGTGCTACATTGCTTAGATAATAAAATATTTAACACATTCATAATCTTTTCTCATATATTTTAAGATTGTATTTTCTAAATGTATTTGATTATGTCTAAAATTCTATTAAACTTAGTGTTAATCATTTTAACGTACTATTTTACTCTATTTACAAATAAAGAAACATGCATCAGCTAAACATCGTCTCTTGTTATAATGCCACTATTTAGTACTAGCTCAATACAGATGGTGGAAACTATTGCAGATTTGTCCAATCTTATCTGATTTTTTTGCATGTTTGTTTTCTCATGATAAACATATCTCTTTTTTATAATAGACAAGTACTCGCTAGACCTCAATAGCACAGCGGTAGAGCGTTTGCCTTGCACGCAGCCAACATGGCCGACCCGAGTTCGATTCCTCTGCCCCTCTCGGAGAGCCCGGCAAGCTACCGAGAGTATCTCGCCTGCATGGCAGAGCCTGGCAAGCTCCCCGTGACGTATTCGATATGCCAAACACAGTAACAAGAAAGTCTCCAATGGAGACGTTACTGGGTCCGCTCGAGCAAATCGATGATCAACGGGAGAGCCTTTACTTACTTTACTTTACTTACTATTCCTTTTGGCAACATCACCACCACAAGAAATTTACCTAACTTTTTGTTTCATAGGAAATAATCTTTGCATGCTGAAAGTAGACTACGGACCAAACATGATGGCTACTTAGCACCTGTATTGCAAATGATAACATGCTAAAGGATAAATAGAATAAAGAGGAATGTGCCTGCCATAAAGTCAGGTGGGGGAATGGACTGGGAGTATCTGGAGGGATACCGGGAACATTGGTGGTGGAGAATGGGCACTGGTGGCGGGATTGGTACTCAATCATTGTATGAATAAAAAGTAATCATGAAAGCTTGTTAGTCTGTAACTTTATCTCATGGTGATTCATTAATAAATAAATAAGGAAATGCCTTAAATGTTCTATACCTTTCAATGTAACATGAGCAACATTTGAATTTATTATTGTTTTCAAATGTTTTAATAACATTTGAGTTAACATTCTCCATAAACCCCTGATGAATCATCAATTTCAGCTTCATTCCACTGTAGCTTATGTAGGTTCCTGTTCCTAAAGAGATATGAGTCCTATGAAGACAATGATGTGATTTGAGAGCTATTAGTCATATCTATGGGTTGAGACTCACTTTATGTACTACACTTTAGGGGATAAAAGAAAATATTTCATGCGTAAAAACTGACCACTCTCTAGTAGAGTTACTCAAACTAGATGAGTGTAAATATTTTCATATATAAAATCAAGGTAAGATAATATATTTTACAGAATTTCAGAGACAAAACAGAAGGAGAGAGTATTATATGTCTATCATATGTCTATTTCCTAATAAGGGCTTAGTAAATATAAATTCTTTTTCATTAGCAGTAAATTTTCTCATATGTTTACCCTGAGAGATATCACCGTATCATTGTCATCACTGTCACCCTGTTGATCACTGAATTAATCTAGTGGGTGCCAGTAACATCTCTATTCCTCCCAGCCCTGCGATTTTAGCAGCATCTTTTTACTCGCCTTTTTCCCAAGAACTGGAGACTCTTTCAGGGTCAAGGGAATAAGACCTGTTGTCGTTACTATATTTGGCATATTGAATATGCCAAGGGGAGCTTGCCAGCCTCTGCCTGTGTGGGCAGGATACTCTCAGTAGCTTGCTGGGATCTCCAAAAGGCATATCCTGAGAGATATATATTCTGTTTTAAAATCATACCATTTGGGGGCTGGAGCAGTAGCATAGAGAGTAGGGTGTTTGCCTTGCACGCGGCCAACCCAGGTTCGATTCCCAGCATCCCATATGGTGCCCTGAGCACCTCCAGAAGTAATTCCTGAGTGTATGAGCCAGGAGTAACCCCTGTGCATCGTTGGGTGTGGCCTAAAAAGCAATATATATATATATATATATATATATATATATATACCATTTTGTGAGAAATCACAACACAAAATTATGAATCACTGTCTTTGAATTTTATTGCACAATATGTAGAGGAAGAATTCTTACTAAAAGTGGTTTTATTTTCCACAAATTCATATTCCTAAGTCCTAACCCCTATAGTGTTATGTGATCAATCAGCTTAATTTTTTTTGGGGGGGGAGGGAAGAAATTAAGATGAGATCAAATGGGTAGTAACTTTATGGAGGTCTAGTCTCCTTAGAAGAAAAAGAGAAAATGGAATGCTTTCTCATTTCATTAGATATATAAATAGAAATAGAGGTCCATGGACATGAGGCATGAGGACTAGATAAAGAGATAGTCATCTGGATGTCGGGACTCTAAATTTTCAAATTGGAATTAGACTTTCCATCTTCCCAAACTATAAGAAAATAAATAAGTAATCCAAGAGGACTCTGACAAAGAGGCCACAAATTCCTACAGAAAATCTCCATTATGTTCTCAAGAGATAGGATATAGGAGATAGTCTAACTGTTAAGACATAGGAGATAGTCTAACAGGATATTTTCTTGCTCGTCTAATCCAGGTTTGATCCCTGGCACCACTTGAACACTGTAAGGATCCTTGATCCCAAAGCTCTTCTAAGTCTTTCTAAGTACTACCAATGGGGCCCTCAACCAAGCCCCGCCCCCTCCCCAGGAAAGAAGACTGCCTCAACATTTATATCAGTTGAGGCACTGATGTAAGGATATAGGAATAATAAATAAGTTTACCTTATTGGAAATAGAAGAAAATTAGAGAGTGTGAAATGGGAGAAAATTATATTTTCAAGAAGTTTTGAAAACTAATAAAAGGTTTCACATTAAGGAAAATCCCTTTAAATTTCTAAGCAATCTTAGATTGGTGTTGGAGAAATTACTTTTCAGTATAAAGAAAGGAGAGGGAACAACTTCAATGGTAAATCAGATTTTTAATTTACAATGACTTCTCATGGTCTGCCATGGGACAGATGATTCACACTTTAGTGTAATTTTTTTTATACAGAACAGTGTTGATAATAAATTTCTAAAGCCATGAGATATGATTTACTTACATAATCTGAGTCAGTTTCTCACAGTGAAATGTGCGGTCTCCTGCACTGTACAATTGCATTGTGACACTGAATATATAATACTGATCACATAGCTCTGTGAAAATCAATAGCAAAACAATTAAAAAATAAAGAGATAAGTTTTAAGGTCATTGTAAACTCTTAAGATAATTGATAAAGCAAGGTGCTAGATATCCAACCCAGACACTGGCAACCCATGTCATTTACCACTTTTGCTGCATACTGAATTTCACATACAATTTTTTAATAAGAACAAGAAATATCTCAATTTCAGTTTCGTTTATTTTCCCCTTATAATCCATTAATATATTGAGGAAGCTTATAGAGGTAAAATTAAATTATGATGAAATACAGTACTCTCACACAGTTTTGTTGTTACAGGCTCATCTTACAATAAATCTTTTATTTGATATCAAATTTCCAGTCAGTGGAATTAGAGTAAATTTTGAATTGATGCCCAGTTTATCTAATTTATTTGAATTGAATAAAAAAATTAAAAAAAAAAACTTTGCACCTAGCAGAGGAAAGAAGTTTATTCTTATTCTTTTACAGAGTACCTTAAAGGTAATTCTCTTCTTGTCATATTTTCCTTCTCATTTTTCATCTTTTTCTAGTTTTTTATCTCCCCTTCTGCCACTTCATACCTTCCATATTTTTTTTCAAGATCCCAGAGAGTTTGTAAATGATTTGAAGTTATGGGAGGTGGGCTGTTCTGAGGATAATACAGGCATGTTTGAAATTCAGTGATGCATGAATTGAAAAATATAATAAAGAAAATTAGGGGAAATTAATAAAATCTTTCATTTAACTTCTTTGTCCAAGATTTATAGGACTGGACCCACTTTACTCATTCTTATCATAAAATTCTATGTAAAATTGTTTTTTAAAATAACTGTTGCTGTGTTGGAGACTTAAGGAATCATCCACGTGTAATTTGATTCATTATGGAGGGTTCAATTCAATCACATTATTGACATTTCACTCAGAATTGGCCATCTGCCCATGGTAGAAATAACCTGGTTAAAGAGAACATTCCTTTTTAATGAAGTTTGCTACAAATGGGTGTAAGGAGGGAAGTACACTCTTAATTATTTATGTGCTTATTCAATATTTGTTAGTTCTTTATGTCCTTTATGATATGGATCATGCATCTAAAATTAGGCTAAGCTAAATTAAGTACTTAGCCAGTTGATATTTGTTTATGGTGTTGAAGATGATGATAAGAGTTCCAACTAAAACAGTGTTAATGGTGATGCCAGTAACAAAAAGTAAATAAATAATCCCAGATAGAGAGGAGAGAACTGGTGTTCTCTCATTGATCAGATTTTGCCTCTGTCTAGATCTGAAAACCCAAAGTAGATTACTAAGTAGATTACTCACTAATTGTAATTTGTGTCAAATCTTCAATAATATATTTTCCTTTCCAGAGGCAAATTTTAATTTCATTAGTTTTCATGTTTGTTTCCTAGGACTTATTCAACAAAGTATTATAAATTATATGGCTTTAAAGAACAGAAAGGTATTCTCTCACAGTTCAACATGACAAATAAATAAAAGCATGGTAACCATAGGGTTGATTGCTACTGGAGGTTCATGGTAGAAGTTGTTTTATGTATTTTTTCTTTGCTTCTGATCCTTGACAGCTGTCCATAGTTTTCCTTTAATTTTAGAGTAATCACTGAAATCTCTGTCTTTACTGTTCTTGGAATTCCCCTGTGTAAACTTTCATATATTTTCTTTGAGGTTCTTAGTTTTTATATCTAATGCCCAACCCAATCTGGCCTGGTCAGCTAATTACATCTGCAAATACCCTGCGTCTGAGTAAGACCATTTTTTTATATTCCTAGAGAACACAAATTTTGGACAGATACTATCAAGTTTGCTACAATAGATTTCTGGAACTTTATATCCTTTGTATCTAATATTTGAAGAAACTACTTGGCTATTATATATTATTCTTAAAAACTAAGGTTAATTAATTACATCTTTCAAAATTCTAATATATAATACCAACATCAAGTTATAATATGTATGAATGAGCTGAAAAATAATATTCATGTGTACTGTTGTATAATTTTTGTTAAAGTATTCATATGCATTTTTTTCTTTTTGATTAAAATGAGTTATATTAAAAGAGACTATATTAACAAGCTACTCTATTTCATTCCTAATTTATTTACTTTGAAACATGGATACAAATGAAATGAAGTCTAATTTTTGAACTCTTAGGGTAATAATATTACCAATTTCTTTGTGTGCAAAATAAGGTTTATTTAACTTACACTAACCAGCTTTCAAGTGAGGCATTTAGTACAACCCCATAGTTCTTACTACAAGACACGATTTGTTCTTGTAAGAACTTAACTTTCAAAACTTGCTAGAATTGCCAGAAATATGACTCATAGATTATTAGGTAAAATAAATAATATACATAATTATAAAAAGTATTTATTTGCAATTTTTGAGTTTGTGTGTTCATGTGCCTGCACGATGTTGGGTGAAGACTACAGATAAAGACTTTGAGAGTGAAGAATCTATGCAAGTAACTTCAGGCAGCCTCTAGTCCAGTCTCACACCAGAGTAGGTTTGTTCTCTACCATTTCATGGAGATAGATAGTCATTTGACTGTTATACTATCAGAGTAAGATCACTCACTACCAAACCTTAAGTTTCCATTCTATTTCAACGACTCAGCCTTTGACAATATCTTCCTAAAATCTTTTCCCTTAACACACTGACAATCTCTCCACAATCTAGCCTTGAGGATAAAAGAGACAACGAAGAGCAGAAGGAAATGTGTTATGCTCAGGATTTAGACTAATTAGAGATGTGTCATGAGATATTCAAGGACACTGGCAGTTTTCTAGCTTGATACAACTGTTAATGAGATTAAGGTTGCTAAAGTTAGTTCTCAGACATAAAACAACTTAGAAGTCTGCTAGATATCCCTCTGAAGTATAAGGTCTTATTTGCTCCTAAGATAATACGTACTAAATACTCTACAGAGGATAAAAGAAAAACATGAATGGGCTTCAGAATTTTCTTTTTTATTAGTAGCTAGTAAAAGTATCTGCCTTTTGGGGAATAGTATAGGGCTCTCAATATCCCAAAGATCACCAGGACTCAGAAGAAAGAATTAGGAAGACTACTAAAGTGATAATAATGCCTATCTATTAATACTTTTGAGTGAGGTATGGGCACTTTCGTGGACTGAAATTATTATACTGCTTAAGGATATATCTTATGCAACAAATAAATTTATCATACACACATCAAGACATCTGTATCTCAAGTGCAAATAAAATAGATATGCCATTCATTTTTCTAGAAAGTTACAAAAGAGAAATACATTGGCATTCAAAACAATTAAAGGTTCTAGAAATTTAATTAGGATAAAATCTATCAACTATCCTCTTTAGCTTCATGTATGCTAGCAAAATGCACACGAACTTTTATCAGGGACAAAAGATTTCATTACTTATTAACAGTAACAGTTAAGGTATCAGTGCTTTTGAATTACAAATTCTTGCTGCCTAAATTATGCCGACTATTAAACAAGGTGCATTTGGATCAGAGTAGGCTTCATTACAGGATAGACATTCAGAGATTACGGAAATTGAAACTTTTGTAAAGAACAGTAAATGTGCCTGTATTCATACTTCTTTTATTTTGTTTTGTTAGGAGAGAGGCGTTATACCTTAATTTTAATGTCAATTTTTATAAAGTCAGACTTTGAAAGATAGTCCAAAATAAAGGTAGTGTGTTAAAAAATGTGAAAAGACTCCAGAAATCTATGAACAATAATATGAATTTGTGTTAAATATCATACAATTAATATGTATGATATTTCAGTATGAATAACGTAATCTGTGAGAATAAAATTTCCATATTTGGCATGATTCACACACTGCCTTTCTTATCCTTCTCTGATGAAAGAATTATAATGATTTATTGCAGTGTGTGTTCAAACCAATATTTTTGCGTTCATTGAAAGTGTCTTGGCCCCTATTCAACAGGTATAATAGCCATGACTAAAGTGAGTATTGAGGTTTCATTTCTGTTTCTAGGTTTTACATTTGATTCTCAATGGAAATAAAAAACAAATAGTAATTTAAGTTGTGCATGCCTTGATTTTTTATGTCTCCTCAAATCTCGTTACTTGAATACAACATATGCACAATTTTATGCTATATTTCCTGCCTAAATTTCTCTTCAACAGCCAATTATTATTGCATTTCTCCATTTAGCTGCCTAACAAGCCTCTTAAACCTAGCTTGATCAGTGGTATACCCATCTTGTGGACTATGTGGGTTATTTTCTTCCTTCCATTTCACAAGGTAATTAATAAACAAAACCAAATGTAATACTCTCATAATGTATTCAGATATTGAACAATTTTACTATTGCTAGTGCTATAATCTCGTTTAGATGTTTGTGTTTTCTCATCTGCAATACTGTCAGAGCTTTGAACTAGTCTCTTTAATTTTGAAATGGCCTTCATAGAATCTTTTAAAACACGGAAACTAAGGAAAGCTTAAAAATATGAAACATTATTCTTTTCTGCTTTGAATTCATCAGTGACTCCCAGTTTTACTTAACAAAAAACCTAAATATTCATGAATCTATAGAACTGCTTTCTGTTATAGTTGACCTTGAATTGTACAACCTTCCTTATTGGTAGCATTCCAGTTTAAGTTCTCTGTATGTGCCAGATATTCTGTGGTGAGTTTTTATACTTTTTTATTTCTTTATACTGACTATTATGTAAAAAGGAGAAATATTTCCCTAGGTAATTTCACTGCCTTCAGAACTTCATTTGATATTATCTTTGTTAGCCATCTTATAAAGATAAAAATTAAATATTTCATTTAGTTGATAATTTATATACCACAATTTCTTGCCAGATATCACATATTAGTATCTGATATTTCATGTATAACAGAGTACACTCTTACTCACTTGTAATTGGCATAAGTCATAGTGAAATATAGAGGGTAATAAATATTTTATTTTTATATTCTTCTAAGTAAAGAATTCCAATAGACAATTTGTGTACTTTGCAAAAGATACCTCTACATACAGTGAAAATCTACAGGGTCCAGTGCAGACACTTTTATAAGACATTTTCATATCAACGTCTTCTTTTATTTCCTCTCCCTGTTTTTTGTTCTGACTTTCTAGAAAGATGTCATTCAGAAACCCTGAAGCTAAATTTGTTTATCAGTTTTCATTTTTTTAGAAAACTAATCAAGGTTATCTTAGTCTTTCATTTTATAGTCATTTCATTAATGTTTTATATGATTATAACTCACTAGTGGAACTTTATCCATCAGCAATCTACTTAGAACAATGTGGTTGAAAAACCTGCATGAAAATGTTAAGAATCAGCATAAGAGTTACCACAGTCTTCCAAGACAAGCAGAACTATTATAGACAGAGGCTGCGCTGTCAATTTGGGGCTAGGGTAAAGGTAAGGTGAGGCACAGTTATAGGGCATGTAACAAAATAGGAAAACATCAAATACAGTTGCTCTTTAAGACTACAATAGCGAAGCATAATCTATACTAACCATTCATTCAGTCTTCTGAGGTATTCTTCTACGTCTTTGTTACTTACCTTTATTTCACCACAACATAACCTCTGTTATACTGGAGAGCTTTTTTTCCTATCCCCACCGTATCCCGCAAACCTACCATAGCTAAGGTATGTAGGGACAAACATACCTGTTTAAAAATCTTGTCAAGTAGTTGTCCAACTGATGTAGTTGATCCACTGTAACATATGAAATATAGTCATGCTAGACTCTAACTCAGAGATTTTTAAATTCTTTTAAAATCTAATCCAGTTAGATTTGGCAGGTAAAATACATAATGCCTAACAGTATCTGATTTTTAACAAACATCAAATAACATGCTCATATGTAATTCCGGACTCCATGCCAGGCTATGGGGTGGGTGAGAGCCCTACAAGGAACCCAGCCCCAGCAGCTGACCTCCATTACCCAACCTCTTCCACGCTCCAGACTGCTTTCCAGACTATGTGACTGCGACACTTCCTACCCATATTCCACAATTACTACACCATATCAGATGTGATTCAGACAGTACGCAACAAATCATAGAGAGAAATATATAAATATATGCCTCTCGGAGAGCCAGGGAATCTACAGAGAGTATCCCACCCGCACAGGCAGAGCCTGGTAAGCTCCCCATGGCGTATTCAATATGTGAAATACAGTAACAACAACAGGTCTCATTCCCCTGACCCTGAAAAAGCCTCCAATCATTGGGAAAAGACGAGTAAGAAGAGGTTGCTAAAATCTCAGGGATGGGAGGAAAAGAGATGCTACTGGCCCCTGCTTGAGTAATTCGAAAATCAACGGGATGACAGTGATACAGTGATACTGGATACTGTGATATGTAATTCATCAATAGTTGGTTTTCTCTAAATATCTATTTTAACTGGTGTTCTTTATTTTCATGTGTTGTAGTATTTAACTTTGCCTGCTAATTTTGTAACTTTTCTTTCAAGTGGCATGTATTCATGCCTGGAGATACACACACACAAAGAACTAATTGGTCCCCAGTGTCAATGGTGCTGAGGCTGGAAAAAATCTGTGACTTGAAGTACTTACTTGACTATCTCTGTTCACCTAATTTCTATGTACTGCTTTTTGTCATTTATCTGAAGTATAAAAGACTTCATCGGCTCTTGTGTCACTTTCAGTATTTTATTTACCCCTTCATTCTATATTTTCTTTCTTTTAATTTGAGCTGGAGTGATAGCACAGTGGGTAGGGCATTTATCTTGCACGTAACAGACCTGAGTTCTATTCTTCCACCCCTCTCGGAGAGCCCGGCAAGCTACCAAGAGTATTTTGCCCACACGGCAGAAAAAAGGCCTGTCAAGCTACCCATGATGTATTTAATATGACAAAAAAAAAAAAAACAAAACCAGTAACAAGTCTCACAATTTGTTGTGAGATGTTACTGACTGGTGGCTGCTCCAGCAAATGGATGAACAATGGGAGGACAGTGACAGGACTACAGTGCTTTTAGCTTATTTATTTATTTTTTTTGGGGGGGGGTTATACCTATCACTGCTCAGAAATTACTCCTGGCTCTGTGTTCCAGGGTCACTCTTTCTGGTGCTCAAGGACCATTTTAGGTGCCATGATTGAACCAGTATTGGGCTGGAGCGATAGCACAGCGGGTAGGGCGTTCGCCTTACACGCGGCCAACATGTCCCACCCGAGTTCGATTCCTCCGCCCCTCTCGGAGAGCCCGGCAAGCTACCGAGAGTATTCGATATGCCAGACACAGTAACAACAAAGTCTCCAATGGAGACGTTACTGGGCCCGCTCGAGCAAATCGACGATCAACGGGAGGGCCTTTACCTTTACCTGGTCGGGTGCATGGTGATTACATGCCTTAACTCTTGTACTATCTTTCCAGGTCCTATATTGTTCAGTCCATGATATATTTCCATCTGCCTTTCAACTGGCACACAATCAAAGTCCAAATAATTCAAAACTGCCTGAAGGCAGATAGTATATGCATTTATTTATGCACAGATTATTTTATATGTGATTTTGTGTCAGACCCGGTAGTGTTCAGGGTCTGTTCCTAAATGCTCAGGACTGACCTTCTGGAAGTGATCCAACTTGTCATGCCTGGAATCAACCCAAATCTGGCTCAGCTGCATGCAATTCCAAGCACCATTACTCCCATGCTATTTCTCTGGATCCTGTAAACAGAAGTTTAATGTGCATTGGACTGAGAGAGTGCATAAATAAGGAGGTTCATAAAGCAATGTATCACTCCATTCTTTATTCTGAGTGTCCCAAGGAAAGAAGTTATTCTTTCATCTCTAACACTCTTAAATTTACTTATTATGAGATACAAAAGAATCTTGAAACCAAGCAGCTTGCTGAAGATTTCTCCAGACCTTTATCACCTAGAATTTTAGAATTCCAGAAGCATGTGCTCTTGTGGCCACGTGACATCTTATACTATTCATAGCAAGCAATACAAAATAAAATATCTAGATATTTGCCTTTTTGGCAGGTTTGAGTGGTGATAAGAAAATTCAGAACAATGGTGTTGGGAAGGGATAATGGTGGTGGAACTGGTATTAAATGTAATCCATTATTGTGAACAACTTTATAAGTATAAATTTAAAAAACATTTTTTAAAATGACTTAATTTATCATCTTCCTTATATGGAATAGCAAGTTATTAGCATTTTTCCATTTTTTCATAGACATTTTTATTTAAAATGTCATCAATAATTAGAGAATTTTCAGTTATATTTTAAAATGTATGCCAATATATTCTGATTTGAAAGCAATAAAAACCCATCTAATATTTCTATTGAACAGAGAGTATTATTTTTCCTGAATTAAAAATGCACTTTTTCTCTAGACCTATACCATTGTCAATTTGTTTGGGAAGGAAGAATGTAAAGGTCTGACTTTTTGCCATTTCAATATCATTATGGAGATGCATTTTGATCATCTGAAGCCAAAATAGTCAAAGGCCTTGGGATACTGTGGAAGTAGATGAGTTCATTATTATATACATATATATATATTTTGATTCAAATAAAGTATATTCATTTAAATATATTTATATGCATATATATGGTTTTGATAAGTCTGCATGTATGTTATGTATAATATTTAGTTTTTTGGTATGACAAATATTGAAATGTACATTCTATAACTTATTGCAAAAAGAATAACATGAGTACAAAGAGAAGTTATTTTAAAGATAATGGATTGCATTCATTTTGCTAATTACTCTACTACTAGAAATATTAAAACGTCTTTGCTGAAGTTAATAGAGAAATAAAGAATAGGAACATATGTAAAGTACAGCCTTTGGGGTGTATAAAAGAAGATACCAGTGCATTCTTACTTCTTTCAAAGCTAAAACATATTCTAGATGAAATGGAAGCTCAAGAGAATTTTTAGGTATTTAATTAGTAGCAGGAAAAAATCTGAACTCTCTAATAGACAGAATTATAATAGTAAATAGCTTTGTAAATTTAAATTCACTGCTTTGTGAATTTAAATGCAATTTTCCATTTTTTTTCTCTTTAAATGCTTTAATAGGTTTAATTGTAGGTCTGCATCCCTGGATAATAGTTTTGAATCTTTTTTTCACAGTCAATTTTACTTAAAGTTCTCTGTAAATATATAAGGAACAGCTACTAGTTGAAGGTGAATTCAGCCTATCCTGTAAATAGTAATCAAACTCTAATTGCCTCCTTTTCTCTTTAAAAAATAATAAATTATAAATAATAAATAAATACAATAAAAATAATAAATTAAAAACAAATAAATAATAAATTAATCTAAAAACTAAAGGGAACTAATAACATATTTCCTAGGAACCTATTATCAAAGATCATAAGTTCTCAGAAGTCAAAATAAAAGGAGAATTCTTCTTTGGAAGAAATAATTAAGATGAATATACTTTTCCTTGTGTCTCCTACTATGTGTAAACATGAAACCTAGACATGATTTGTACAATTAGAAGAAAACATATTTTTGAACTATCTTGTTCTCTAGTGTTGAAACTAGCCCAAATATATCAAGAGGTCAATTCTAAGTTTTAAAAAGCACTGTCCAGAAAGATAGTAGGGGGGTTAAAGCATTTGCCAAACTGCTGTTTGGTTGATCTCAGTTCAGTCCCTGGCACCACAAAATTCTGGTCTCCTGAGAACTGCCAGAAGTGATTCCTGAAAACAGAGCTTGGAGTAAGACCAAAAACTGCGGTAGGTGATCCTCTCACGACATTTTTTTTTCCTTCTTGTTCTTGTTTGCTTGCTTGTTTGTTTGGGACTCATACCCAGTGAAGCTCAGGGCTTACTCCTGGGTCTGAGCTTAGAAATAATTTCTGGCAGGCTTGGGGACAATCTGGAGTGCCCAAGATTAAATAGATGTGGTCACGTCCAAGGCAAATGCCCTACCTTATGTACCATCTCTGTCCCCCAACTTTTTTTATTTAAGCAATTAGAAAATTCTTTTGGGTAGGGAGGATTAAAAATACTGAGAATCAGGCCTTGTCTTTAAGGAATAGAACAGAAAATTTCGTCAGAAATCATTGTTTAAGTTTGCAGATGTAATGAAGTGTGCTTAATGGGATTAGCCAATTTAGAATGTACTGGTAACTTTGGATCCTATCAGCTTACAAATGACCACATTTAAAGCTATGGATTTTTGTTCTTTTCCTATAAAAATTGTATATGGCTTTGGATAGTAGATGGTTACTTTGAGGACATATATTTGCCCTCTTCCAATCTGTCAGCTTGTTTCTAATAAAGTTCTCTACTCATTACTATGTCTATAGATTTATTGACCTCTTTCTTGACAGACAGTCAAATCAAGCCTTTATTATCATAGTAGTCCAGACTAGGATTTGAAGGCGTTAACAACCTAGAAATTCTAATCCAAAGAAATATTTTTCAAAATACAATGGAAAAAATCATTGAGGCCTGATCTTTCTAGTAAAACACAAGGAAAGAAGCAATCTATAAATATAGACAACTTTTATTTAACTTTTCCTTGAAGTACAACCTAGCTCCACATCAAGCAGAGAAAAAAATAATGAAAATAAAGAATGTAGTAAGAAATCTATGCACTGCAATACAGATAAAATTAAAAAGCATATGAAATAAGCATTGAAAAAATTCAGTAAGGTTGATGCAATTTTAAAGAACTGATTTCTAAAGAGGAATATGCGACATATTTTCAAGTATTAGCCATTTTAAAAGGGAGCTATTCTTATAGACTATATACATCAGAATGGTAATAAGGGTGATAGTTACCACATCTGCACATTAGAGTTCTCAAAGGCTCTAAAGTTTCTCTACCTCATTTTCTCACCTTGCTGATTAAATTAGTGTCATTATTTTCCCAGAAAACTATTCCCTAATTCTATTAAAATATAAACCAAATATAGTGAAAACTGAGATTGTTTACCTCCCATTCAAAGACAATTTTCAGGAACAAGGAGTGATGGTCATGAAAAAGAGAAAGAGAGTATATGGTTAGCAACCATAGGTACTGCACAGAGTCCAATAAAGCCAAATCCTATGACCATGATTAATGATGTGAAAGGACCACCCCAAGACCCTACCACCCATGAGAAGTTAGATAGTTACATAGTTAATGGGAAGGGTGAGAATAGGAGACTGTGAGGTAAAACATGGATAACTGGAAAAAATGGGAGATTATATTCTAATTTTTTGAGAATTGTCCATACTGTTTTCCAAAAGGGTTAGACCAGTCGGTATTCCCACCAGCAGTGAAAGAGGGTCCCTTTCTCGCCACATCTGTATAGTCAAAGTGACATCTGCACTTGTTTGTTCTTTGCAGCACTCTTTATAATAGCCAGAATCTGGAAAAAAAAAAAAACTGATTGCCCGAGAACAGATGACTGGTTAAAGAAACTTTGGTACATTTACACAATGGAGCACTATGTAGCTGTTAGAAAAGATGAAGTCATGAAATTCACATACAAGTGGTACTACATGGAAAGTAACATGTTAAGCGAAATGAGTCAGAAAGAGCAAGATAGACACAGAAAGATGGCATTCATCTGGGGAACATAAAGCCACAAAATGGGAGACTAACACTCAGGAGTGGCCGAGATTAGTACCAGGAATTTTGCTCCATGACTTTGAGGCCAGCCACACGTGCTAGAGGAAAAGAAAGCTCAGATAGAGAAGAGAGCACCAAATAAAGGGTGTTGGGAGGATCCTCCCAGGGTGGGAGAAGCATGCTGAAAGTAGACTGTAGAACAAACATGATTGCCACTCAATGCCTCTCTTGCAAATCACAGGACCCAAAAGAAGAGAGAGAGAGAACAAAAGGTAATGCCCTGCCACAGAGGCAAGGTGGGATGGGGGAGATGGGGGGTGGGAGGGATGCTGGGACCAGTGGTGGTGGAAGATGGGCGCTGGTGGAGGGATGGGTACATGATCATTGTATAACTGAAACCCAAGCACAAAAATTTGTAAGTCTATAACTGTACCTCATGGTGTTTCACTAATAAAAAAAAAACATAAAAAAAAAAACAGAGATAACTGAAGCAGGATTACAAATTCTCCTGGGACTTAAACCAAATGTCCAGCCAGGACCAAAATTCTGGAGAGGAGAAATTTTCAGCCAGATTGATTGAGAGGATCCGGTGTAGTTTTCAGGTGAAGAATGAGCAAACCCTAGTTCATATGTGTGATCACACCAGGATATTCTCAGGAGTTACTCCTGGCTCTGCACTCAGGAGTTACTCCTGGCGGTGCTTGGGAGACCATTTGGGATGTTGAGGATAAATTCTGATCAGCCACCTAGAAAACAAATCCCCTGCCCACTGTACTACGGCTCAGACCCTCATTAAAATGATTTAAATATATCAAAATAACAGCCACTGGCACCATTCTCGTGATGTTTAGGGCACAGTACGTGATTCTAGGAATCAAATCTAGGTCGACCCTGTACAAAGCAAGCACCCAACCTGCTGTACTATTTCTCTAGCCCACTGAGACAGTTTTATAGTTACAAAGGAAATCCGTGGAAATGGAAGAATATGGTTCGGCCCTTTGAACCTAGGTATGCCATCCATTGGGAGAGGAGAACCAGAAAGGCAAAATGTCTGAAACTATAAAAGAAGAAACAAATCAGCAGCTTGGGCCAGAGAGATAGTACAGGGATGAAGACACCTTCTTTGCATATATACAACTGATCCTGACTCAATCTCCTACATTACATATCGTCTCCCGAGCACTTCCAAGAGCACAGGGCCTTGAGTAAGCAAGCCCTTGATTACCATCAGATGTGCCTCGAATCCCACCCCCCATCCAAAGTGCAGTGGCAGTATTTTATACTGATGGAAAAGTCTTTCTTATTTTCTCTTTTCCTTAAAGACTTTAACTCCAACAGGATGTTTTATTCCTTCACAGTTTAAAATAAATTCTGGCTTTCAATATTTTCTGCATTCCATAAAATCTGTCTTGGAATGTCACAAGATTCAAAAACAGGGAAGCCGTGTCTGCCCATACTGAGCACCCTACACGCGTTATCAAGAATGCTTTTTGCATTTCCTTGTACCTTCCTTAAAAGACCCTTCAGGCAGCCTCAGAGCTGACATAGTCTGTCTTTTTCTGCCTAGACATGCTGTGGCAAATAAACATTTTCTCTTTTCCAAGTATCTGTGTTCAATTGCCTTTGGAGTCTGAGGTGCTAGAGTATTGTGCAAAGTTAATGCTGACAATTTAGGCAAATTTGGTACTTCGTGAAATTAGGTACTTCTTGAAAAGGACTGAGTGCCATGATTCATCCAATGAAATAAGTAAGAGGAATAGTTCCATAACTACTGCATTGTAACACTGCACTGTCGTTCCGTTGTTCATCAATCTGACGAGCAGGCACCAGTAACCTCTCCACTGTGAGACCTGATGTTACTGTTTTTGGCATAGCCAATATGCCATGGGGAGCTTGCCAGGCTCTGCCGTGTGAGAGGGATAATCTAGGTAGCTTGCCAGGCTTTCCGAGAGGAACGGAGGAATCAAACCCTGGTCAGCCATGTGCAAGGCAAACAACCTACCTGTTGTGCTATCACTCCAGCCCCCATAACTACTAAGAAAAGTAAATATCTAGACCTGGATCTTTCGTTGGAAAATTCTTCCAAAACTGTAGCAAAGAATTAATATCATTGTTACACAATTCTTTCAGAATATAGAAATTATGGGAAGCATTCCAATTAATTTCATGAAGCTAGTATTATCCTTGGCTGGAGCAATAGCACAGCAGGTAGGGCGTTTGCCTTGCACGTGGCCGACCTGGCAAATCCGAATTTGATTCCTTCGCCCCTCTCAGAGAGCCTGGCAAGCTACAGAGAGTATCTCGCCCACATGGCAAAGCCTGGCAAGGTACCAGTGACATATTCAATATGCCAAATACAGTAGTAACAAGGTCTCACAATGGAGATGTTACTGGTGCCCACTCGAGCAAATCGATGAACACTGGGAGGATAGTGCTACAGTATTATCCTGATACCCAATAAGATTAATACATTAGGAAAAAAATTAAAGAAAATTACACACTAATATACTGCATAAAATAAATATGGAGAAATTTTTAGTAAGTATTAATAACTAGGTAAAACAGTCATATAACATAACCATGTAAAATTTATTCTAGGAATAAAAACTTGGGTCAATATTCAAAAATAAATGAATAAAACTATGCTAAAGGAGGTAAAAAATCACGTATTAACTGATATCAAAATTGTCTATTACAACTTTCAATATCCAGACATAATAAAAAGTACTCCTCAGAAACCTGAAAATAGAGGGTTTCATAAATATTATCTTCATAAATATTATCTCCCCAGAATTATAATGAATATTTTGTAATGATAAAATAAGAATGTTTGTCTTCTGAGATAAGCAGAAGAGCTAGATCCACTCCTACCATTCCAGATAGCTGAGTGCTAGGAACTCTGGCTAGTTTATAAGGCAAGAAAATAACATTGAAGACAAAGTAACCAGGAAGAAATAAATAAAACTATCCCTATTTTTCAGGAGGCGTTTGTACTTTATGTCTGGCAAGAGAAGGAGAAAGCCAGACAAAGGAAAGCAGACAGGAAGGAAGAAAAGAAGGAAAGGAGGAAAGGAAGCAGGATTTAAAGGAAGGACATCCTTCCAGTTAATAAATGAGTTCAGAAATGGGAAAGATAATTCAAGCTGGTTCTTAGAGTTTACACACAAGGGGTCTGGATTTAATTCCCAGCACAATATGATCTTCTGAGACTTAAACCTGAGGAAGAGGAGTAGCTTCTGAATACTTCTGGGTGTGCACCTTCCCCAAAAATTAATAGGTAAATAAATAAATGAGTATAGCAGAGTCATGGGATGCAAGATCAGAACAACAAATGTGGGGACAGTACAATAATACAGCAGGTAGGGTATATGTTTTTCATACAGCCAATTCAGGTTCAGATTCGATTTCCACTATGGTCCCCTGACGACTTGCAGGAACAGCAGAGATTGTAGGGCAGTAAAATTGTGCCCATACTTCAGAAAAGTGTTTGGAAATTTCTTAAAACCAAAACAAAGTACACTACCTTACTGGAAAAAAAGGGCAATAAAATAGGTATCTATCATGCAATTCAGCAAATTCTTACCTTTGCCTTTGTGCCAGGGAAGTGAGGAGTTGCAAATGTTCGAATTCTTCACAATAAACCCCAAACTGAAAACAACAGAGACATTCAATGGGTAAATTGACAAAATCCTCTGTCAACAAAAGCAACGCGTTGTTGATGCACATAGCAATATAGCAACCTGAATAAACGTTCAGAATATGCTAAGAAGAATATTTAAAAATTACCCATTTGGAGTTCTGTTTACATAATTTTATTAAATTGATTTATTGTAAAAACAGAGAGCAGATCAGAGAGAGGGAGGAGGGAGATGAATCACAGATAGAAGGGAATTAGGAAGATTTCTTGTGAGGAGGAAAATATTTGCATTTTGATTCTATCCCTGTATAAATATTAGGTGTAATATTCTACAGTGTTGGAATACACTTTATTATAGAAGCCTATATATATATATGTATATATATATATGTATATATATATATATATATATATATATATCACTGTATCGCACTGTACTCCCATTGTTCGTTGATTTGCTGGAGCAGGCCCAGTAATGTCTCCATTGTGAGACTTCTTGTTACTGTGTTTGGCATATCGAACACTCCACGGGTAGCTTGTCAGGTTTTTCTGTGCAGGCGAGATATTCTCAGTAGCTTGCCAGGCTCTCCACGTGGGGTGGAGGAATTGAACCCGGGTCAGCCAGGCCGGCCAAGTGCAAGGCAAATGCCCTACCACTGTGCTATCACTGCAGCCTCTCTCTCTCTCTCTCTCTCTCTCTCTCTCTCTCTATATATATATATATATATATATATATATAATAGGCTTTACACTAAATTCATTGAGTTGTATAATCAGTTAGAAAAACAAAAGATCATTTATCACCTTGCATAATTGCAGCTGAGGTTCAATCCCCTGCACCACATATTGGTCCTTTCAGCCTCACCAGGAGCTAGAAGGAAGACCTGAGCACTACTGGGTTTGGTCCCTCACTCCAAAATAAAACAACTTGATGGGAGAAAAGTGAGCAGAAAAGTCCTTTTATGTTGAAAAAAATAACTTACTCTCATTAACATGCAAACAAAGAAAGCTGGAATATGATCTCAATACAAATCATGCAGAAACACCACTTTGAATAAGAAATATGTGCTGAAAGCCAGGAAGATGGTTTTGGTAGTTAAGCATGCATGGATAAAAAAGGTTTCAAAAAAGCTTTAGGACACCTAAGATTAAAATACTATGGAGGCGCTTCCCAGGTTAAAAATAACCACAAAATATGCATAATTTTTGAGCCCTGACTACTGGCCATTTTAAATCTCTCATCATCCCAACTGCACCATTCTTGTAGCACGGCCAGTGCCATGAGGTGCCCCGGACAGCTGTGTTCTTAGGTATCTCTAGACCATGAAACTCTCAAAGACTATTTTTGGTGACCATTGTCCAGGTATCTTTCTAAGGAATCTCCAGGAAACCTTTTTTTTTAACCAATTCAATCATCATAGTGACCTATTAAGGAAGTATTTGCTCTTCTTTCTAGTAATGTATTTTTTAGATTAGATAGATATTGAATGGAACCTGTTAATGGGATTGCATATGTCTTGGAGTATAATTTCAGACCTCTTCAAAGTAAATTACCACAACACACTCACCATTGATATATAGATGTTGGAGACTTATTTGGAGATATAGGGAGAATTGAAGACATTTTTCTCCATGCAATTTTAGATATATGTAAATAAATACATATATTTCAATCAAGCTCTATGCTGTTTTCCATATACGCTGGATCAATTTCTATTCCCACCAGTAGTTTATATACAAGGGTTTCCTTGCTTCTAGACTTTATTTGCTTTGGGGACACACCCACAATGCTGAGGGGATAATCTAAGACTTTTATTCTTGGGAATTGCTCCCTGTGGGTCTCAAGGGACCATAGAATACTGGTGATTAAACCAAGGCCTTCATGCACTTAGATTTCTGGCCATTCTAATATAACTATTAACATAGGTGTGAGGTGGTATGTCATCATCTTGATTTGTACTTCCCTGTTACTCAGTGATGCTGAGTATTTTTCCAGGTGCATTTTGGGTACATATTTTCTTTGGAAAGGTGTATATTCAGCTCCACTCTCCATTTTGTGGGAGATGTTTCCTTGTTAAGTCTTATGAGTTCCATATGTATCTTGATTAGTAATCCTTTTAAAGATGCATTCATATAAATATTTTCTTCCATTCAGTAAGAACACTTTTTGTTTTATGTAATTCCATTTATTTATTATTAATTATTTCCACTGCCAAGGGAGTTAACTCCCAAAGATATAATTGAAGCCAATATCATGGATTATTTTGCCTTTTTTTCTGTCTATTTACGTTTCAAGTCTAACATCTAAGATTTTACTAAAGAAAAAAACTAAATAGATAAATTGAACAAAATAGAAAGCTAAGAACGGAGCACTGAGAATAGCACTGTAGCACTGTTTTTCATCAATTTGTTCAAGGGGGCCCAGTAACGTCTACATTGTGAGACTTGTTACTGTGTTTGGCATATCAAATACATCACGGGTAGCTTGCCAGGATTTTCCATGTGGACACAATATTCTCTGTAGCTTGCTGGGCTCTCCAAAAGGGGCCAAGGAATTGAACCTGGGCCGACCAGGTTGGCACATGCAAGGCAAATGCTGTACCCACTCTGCTGTCACTCCAGCCCTCCAATAAAATACAAAATAAAAATTATGGACAGAGGAAGGCTGGATAGAGACTGCATACCCTGCATGTGAAAAATGAATTTCAGTCCCTGACACCATATGGTAACCACTCGCCACGAACACCACTGTTATATCGCAGCCTGTTAGATACTGCAGTAATATTGAATTGGTAAAGAAAACACTGTTGAGGAAAGTAAGGGTTAAAGTTTTCCCATGAGATTTATGGGCACCGATCTGTGCTCTAACTCCCTCCTAGCCCCTGGACTTGGCCAGCAAACGTACCAATTGGCTCCCTGGTAAGTTCTGGGAAAGTGAACAGTTCTCTGACCCTGAAAAGTGAAACAGTATCTTGAACCCCTTGCATCTCAACATGACATAATGTTTATTTATTACAAACTGCAGTTAATTTTGTTTGATCTTTAGTTGACATACTGGAATGTAGGTTTAGAATATAAATGTGATTGTAGTCTGAATGGGGTCTGAGGACCCAGTCCACTGTGAGGTGTATGGGAGGGACAAATAATCTTACACAACTCTTCTATTAGGATTTGATGACTCTCACGAGCTCAGGAGAACATGGGCACAACACCAGAAACTGTGCCCCTCCCCCACTACTAGGATTGTCCTGATGGCTCCCATCATCCTGTCATCACTGGACCCAAACATTGACCGTCTGGCCTGGTGGGCTATGTATCAGTGGGAATGACCCCAGGAGGAAGCCATTGAATACTGCATCAGACATGGCCCCTCAAAACAAGTTGACAGAGGATGTAAACAAAAAATGTAACGAAGAGGTACATGAAGGTTCTCAACATTACTAATCTCCAGAAAAACGCAAATCTCATGCTTGCTAAAGTAAGTATTCCCAAAAAGATAAGAAACAAGTAGTCATTCTGAGACAATCCTAAGACAACTCAATGGGGACCCAGGTTTGATTTGGCCCCCAGAACATGACCCTCAGCAACACCATTACCACCAAGCAGCAAAGCCCCTGAGCACCATTAGGTGTGACTTCAAGACAGAAGATCAAAACAATGATGTCAAGAAATAAAGGAAAGGGTAATCTAACTGAACACTACTGGTGGGAATGTAAATGGACACAACCACTTACACAGTTAAGAGTTATTCCTGACTCTGCACTCAAGAAGTACTCCTGATCGTGAAAATAATATGGAGGGGGGTTGGAGGGTTAAACACAGCAGGCTATCTGCCTTGCACAAAGCAGATCCAGGTTTAATCCCCAGCATCCCATACGTTCTTCCAAGCACAGTCAGGAGTAATTTCCTCAGTGCATTTGGAGTACCCCTGAACACCGCCAGATGTGGCCCCAAATCAAGTGAACAAAAATTAAATACAGGCCAGGAGATCCTACCTTGTGTGGTAGGAACACTGGGGTGTTGATTCACGACTGTATACTAACAAAGCAGACTGTCTAACAAAGCAGACTTTCTAAGCTCCTATAGTGGGCTTCTATATCATAACATCTATTCACTACCACTTGGAATTATACAGTGCAGTATTACTAAATGCAGACATACTGTACATTATTATACCCATGGGAGTTTGAATATTGCACAGCAAGCACATTAATCACTGTGTAAGCTCTTGGCATTTTTCTTTGTCGAATTATTCCTCGGTGTAATATTCATCCATTTTACACATGCAAGATCTCCTTGCCTCTCTTCCTTTCTCTTAGCATTTTTTTATAATTTATTTACTTATTGAATCGCTGTGGGAAAAGTTACAAAGCTTTCAGGTTTAGGTCTCAGTCATGCAAATATCAATCACATTTTCCTTTACCAATACTTATTTTTCACCACGAAGAACCCCAATAAACCCCCACCCCCCATCCCCAATGCCTGTGAGTCAGATGAATTCTAGTTAACACTCTATCTACTTTGACTAGCTTCATTGTTTCGATAAAAGTTGCACCATTATTATTTAGAGTTTACGCCCCCCCCCCCATCAGACATGCTGAAAAGGCATTGTGAAATGATTTGCTTTCTACAGCTGGGTTCAAGAATTAAATGATGTCGCAGCCGCATGGTTTTGGATTTCTGCTATTTTACTTATTAACCCTGGAAGTATATCTACTGAGAGTCAGATAATTAAGAGATTGGTTTCTGTGCTCTGGAGTCATGGCCGTTCTGGAAAGCCACTCATGGGGGGCAACTGGTGACCTCGGTAGGGTGCAAAGGACGGGCTGGAACGCCCCCTTTCCTATGAGGTTTCCGTTGCCCCCAGACCCCCGACTCATACCTGCTGTCCACAAGGCTCCCCTGCGGCCGCCATATTTCTTTCCAGAGAGGAGAGGGCGGAAGGGAGCAACACCCTTTCCCCTCCGGGCAGACATAATGGCGTGGATTAACACATAGTCCGTTCACTTTTCTGCTCCAAGCTTCTGGGTTCTGCATTAAGTCCTTGTGCTTCTGGGGCTGTGGTCGTGCCAGAGAGCCGCTCGTGGGGGGCAACTGATGACCTTGGTAGGGCGTGAAGGACGGGCCAAAATGCCCCCCTTCCCATGAGGTTTTAGTCGCCCCCTCACCCCTGGTTCATACCTGCTGTCCACAAGGCTCCCCTGCGGCCGCCATCTTTCTTCCAGAGAGCCCTTCTCTTAGCATTGACAGGAATTGATGCAACCTGGCTGTGGTGCTTGCTAGAGATTGCACTTCTGGTGTGCTAATTGCTGTGGATCACTGTGATGCTTGCCATGGGTCACACTTTCTGTTTTCTTTATTTTGGGACAACACCCACTGATGCTTTGATGCTTTTCCTTTATTTCTGCTCAGGGGTTCATACCATGCCATGCCCAGGGACTAAACTCATGTACTCCTCCATAGAAAGAATGCATTCTGCCTCATGTGCTATCTCAGGCTCAAGGGATCATAGCTTCTGATTTTAGTTTTTACCACTTGGTTGCAGTGTTCGTTCAGGTTGGAGGTTTGTAAACCTTTTGGTTATGGTGCTTGCTTACCTGAGAGCTGGAAATTGCTTGTGACGCTCTCTTCCAGGAGTTTTATTTCATAGTCTCTGGATCTGGGCCATTGATGAAATTATATGGCACTGGAGACAGTTTGTGGGTGTGACTGCCAAGCTACGGGAAAACTGGGGACCTGGGGGGAATTCCCAGTCTTAATACAGGCCTCAGGCAACCACAAGCTAACGTCCGAGCTCGCAAAGCAGTGCAGAGATGCGATCAAGGAAGACCTCAAAGAAAGACGAGCAGAAGTACTGGTAGATGCGGCAGAAGCCAGGAAAAGTATTCGTAACGGCCGCCTGTCCTTTGCCAACTACAAGACCAAGATGACTGCCCTCCGACGTCCTGATGGATCCATTACATCCTCCAGAACGGCAATGGAGAAGATTATCCATGACTTCTACTCAAATCTCTTCGATAGCCATGTCCACTTGCCAACATACCAAATTCCACAGATGGATATGTCGTTCGCAACGTTCTCCCTTCCGAAATCCGACATGCCATTTCGTCGGTAAAGAAACAAACAGCACCCGGCCCAGACAAGGTCAGACCTGAACACCTGAAGAACCTGCCGTCAGTACTCATCAATACACTGGCTTGGCTCTTCACTCGCTACCTGTCTGAATGCAAGGTTCCGTCCCAATGGAAAACCAGCAGGACCGTACTACTGTTCAAGAAGGGAGACATCCATGACATTGGCAACTATCTCCCGATCTGCCTATTGTCTGTCATCTACAAGTTGTTCACTCGAGTCATCCTAAATAGGATTGGCAGAACACTAGATAAAGGACAACCATGCGAGCAAGCCGGGTTCCACAAAGGATTCAGCACCATCGACCATATCTACATGATAACCAAGCTCATTGAGATTTCTCGGGAGTTCAAGATGCCACTCTGTCTAACGTTCATTGATTTAAAGAAGGCCTTTGATTTTGTTGAGACGGAAGCGGTCATTGAAGCCCTAGCCATTCAGGGCATTCAAGCCCAATACATCAGGATCCTCCGTGAGCTGTATTGTGGGTTCACTACCAGGATCTCACCATTCTACAAAGAAGTGATCGTTGATGTCAAGAGAGGGGTGCGGCAGGGTGATACCATTTCACCGAAACTCTTCAGTGCCACCCTCGAGAACATCATGTGACGACTGGAATGGGAAGGGATGGGAGTGAAGATAGATGGTCGGCAACTACTCCACCTCCGCTTTGCTGATGACATTGTTTTAATAACACCAAACATCAGTCAAGCGGCACAAATGCTGGCCGACTTTGACCGTGAGTGTGGAAAGGTAGGACTACAGCTGAATCTTACGAAGACAATGTTCATGAGAAACAGCCTCGTTCCTGATGCCCCATTCGCTCTCAACGGAATGACCATCTTCAAATGCAACAGCTCTGTGTACCTAGGTCGAGAAGTCAACATGACAAATGACCTGGCACCCGAGCTGCGCAGGAGGAAGAGAGCGGCTTGGAACGCCTTCAAGAATGTCGAAGAAATAGCTAAGAGGACGAAGAACTTCCAGCTCTGGGCACATCTCTTTGATTCCACTGTTCTTCCTGCATTAACATATGCCTCAGAGATCTGGGCCCTACGCAAACAAGATGAGAACGCTATTCAGGTCTCCCAAAGAAGAATAGAAAGAGCTATGCTTGGAATATCACGTTTCACTCAAATGAGAGAAAGAATCCGGAGTTCTGACATCCGTCGAGAATCAGGGACGCTGTCTCGTTTGCCGAGGTGTCAAAAATCAGATAGGCTGGTCACGTAATGAGATTTAAAGATGACCGCTGGACTAGAGCTGTTACTGACTGGATTCCACGGGATGTCAAAAGACCGCGTGGCCGCCCACCTATCTGATGGTCAGACTTCTTCGTCAAGATCATGAACGATCGGTTTGAGGCTCTTCATGTTCCCATAGCTAACAGATGCCATTGGGCTACACTAGCACGCGACAGGGACAAATGGAGACATTACTGGTGCCCGCTTGAGCAAATTGACGACTAACGGGAAGTTAAGTGATCAAGTCAATTTTATGGACTGGGGAATAGCTCAAAGGGCTAGATTGTTTCCTTTGCATACAGGAGACCTGGTTAATTACTAGCATCAGATGATCATTCAAGTACCTCCAGGAAGCAACCACTAAACTTTGAACCAGGAGCAGCCATTGTACATTGTTGGTTACGATGCCCCTCACCCCCCCCCCAAAAAAAATAATTCTGTAGTGAAAATGGGACTGCATATATACCTATTTGAAATAGTGTTTTAGTTTCCTTTGAGTAAATACCAAAGTTGGGATTGTTTGATCATATGATTGACTTTTTTGTTTTGTTTTGTTTTTTTATCTGGAACCACACCCATGGTACTCAGGAGTGACTCCTGCCTCTGCATTCAGGGATAACTCCTGACACGCTCAGGGAACCATATGGGATGTCAGGGATCGAATCTGGGTTGGCCCTGTGCAAGGCAGGTTCTCTACCTGATGTACTGTTGCTCTAGCCCCAGCCGATTGACTTTTTAGGAGGTAGGGTTTACACCCATTGATGAGCCACTCCTAGTGTGCTCAGGGGACAGAATGGACTGGGGATCAGATCCAGGCTTCTTATTGACAAAGAATTATTTTTTGGCTACAACCTGTAGTATTCAGCTGTCTACTCTTGGATGTGTTCAGTAGTTACTCTTGGCAATGCTTGGGGACCTTACATTTCTAGGGATTGAACCCAGGTATCCCTCATGAGAAATATGCTCTCTATGCTCTCCTATCACTGAGGTTAGAGTCACATATATGGGAAATTAATTTGCGATGAAGAAGATAAACACAAATAAGGAAGCTCTAATCAATAAATGGTGCTAGACAAATCATACAACTTTATGAAAAGTATAAATAGCTTTGTGATTATCATATCATACCATGCACAAAGTTATCTTTTGGAGACTGGGAGA
The DNA here is from genome assembly GCF_029834395.1 of Sorex fumeus. Lineage (NCBI taxonomy): Eukaryota > Metazoa > Chordata > Mammalia > Eulipotyphla > Soricidae > Sorex > Sorex fumeus. The sequence continues at coordinate 67,277,191 of NW_026606059.1, forward strand.
AATAAGGAGATTTGAAGACATTTTTATGCATATATCTCAATGTACTTACTACATTGTATTATATTGACATACCTGATACTTGGCCTAACTACTCTTTTGATCCATTCCCCTCATATGATATCTTAGAATGATTTTGTATGGGGGAAATGGAAATAGTATAGGACAGGTATATAGTCTCTTGCTTATACTATCACAAGTAAGTTAATACTTGGCTAATAGGCCAGAATATGGCTCAAGCACTAGGGAATATGGTTTGCGTATGTGAGATCCTGAGTTTTTTCCACAGTCCCCCTGTCCCCCACTGACCCAGGCGTCAGCAGATTTAGCTCTTCATAGTGGGCCACTAAAGATGTCAAAGAATCATAAGTAGTGGACCTTATTAAAATACTTCACTGTTAGCTTAATTTTTGGTTTGTTTCTATTGGCTATGTCGATATCTTGTTGATTTAGTTCTCTCTTGGCACAGCTAAGGTCCTGAGAACATTACTCACTTTATTACAGTCAGATTTGCTACTTCAATTTATATGTGTAAGTTATACTATAGTTTCAACATAGGTTGCATTTCATTATATATTAGTTCATTAGAACTTGATATCATAAGAAGACATTTTCTAATTCAATATATTATATGATAATGTACCAGGCTTATCATTTCTACATATGGTAGAACCTTTTACAGTATTGGTTTTAATTATGAATAGGGCCAATTTCAATAAGAATTACATGCAGACACCTGGGAATCTATGAAAAGAATAAACACCATTCTTATATCGTAATGCAAATTTCTCTTCTAGGATGGCTGCCAATTGTCATAAATTGATTAAATAAATGTATACCATGGATGGTTTATATAATGACCCAATGTAACTAAAAGTATTTGCCTTGCAGAGGCAATATCATGAGTTTGATCACTGTACTGCCCACATGATAAAAGTATTTGCCTTGCAGAGGTGATCTCATGACTTTAATCACTGTACCGCCCACATATTCCATCTGTGGTCTCTGTGGTTCTGTTATGTTGAAACTGCCGCATTGAAACAGAGAGTGTGATCCTTGGAGCACAGCCAGGTATGTGTGAGCACAGAAATTAAAGATGTGCTAGCATTGCAGCCCGGAGAATAACACCTCATGAGTACATTTAAGAGCACTATAAGCTCCCCTGATGAGCCCTATAACCACCATACACATGACTACCACAACAGTGTGAGTTTGACTTTGGCTAACACTGAAATCTAGTGTGTAAGCACTGTAATCAAGAGTGCATGATGATCCCAGATTATTGTAATAATAGCAAGAAAAGGAGCACTGTAGCACTGTAGCACTGACCTCCCATTGTTCATCCATTTGCTCAAGGGGGCCCAGTAATATCTCCATTGTGAGACTTGTTGTCACTATATTTGGCATACTGAATACATCACGGGTAGCTTGCCAGGCTTTGCTCTGTGGGCGAGATACTCTCAGTAGCTTGCTGGGCTCTCCAAGAGAGGTGGAGGAAATGAACCCAGGTCGGCCGCATGCAAGGCAAGCACTACCTGCTGTGCTATTGCTCCAGCCCAAGAAAAGGAGAGGAAGAAAAAACAAATTTATGCTACAGACCTTTCACTAAACACTTTGTCATCTTATGAGTGACTATTTCTGACTGGAGCGACAGTGTAGCATTAAAGTACTTGCTCTACCTGTGCTTAACTCTAGTTCAAATCTTTTGCCCAGGTATGGTCCTCTAAGCACCGCAAGGGGTCACGCCTGAGCACAGAGCAAGTGATAGTGCTTGAGCACTGCCAGAGGTGGTCCTTCTCTCCTTACCCCGAATTAAACAAAAACAGAAGGCCATGCGAATTTCAACTATCTGCGCCAAATATTTAGATGTTTTTATATTTATATTTTTGATCAAAATAAATACCAAATGCAAAAGCTGTAGGCCATATTATGTGTACTATATGCTTATTTATTGAATGAAAACTGGTTTGCCTTCTACTCCCCTAAGTGGACCATGTCTTCAAATATGATTCAGAATTTAAATATCTTAAGTTTAAATATCTTAAGTTTTCTTAAGATATTATCTCATTAATTTATTGTCACTTGTGGAAATGAGTGCTATGAACAGTCACATATAACCTAATTACAACACAAAAGACAGAGCATTTTACTATAGTAGAAGTATTAAACATATTCTACCCAACTCAGTTTTGTTATTTGTAATCATTTTCATATTTGGAGAAAAAACACATATATCTTTATGTATATACACAAACATTTTATACAAAAATAGAATAATGTTGATAAGTTGTTTAGAGATAATTATAACTAAAATGTATATAATAAACATTACACAAAATATACTGACTATTGAAATAATTGTGTGAGATCTATAAATTGCCTCTTGTTGCAAATAATTGTGACAATCAGAATAATAACAATAAATAGATATGGAGATGATCAAATTAAGTAGGCTAGTTATATACAGCTCCTTATTATTTCTGAATCTGAGCTGGTACACTCTTTTAAGAACTAGGAATTGTATTAGTGCTACAAAATATTTTAAACATTTGCACTTACACCAGTGCTACAGATAAATATTTTCAATCAACAGAATTATTTAACAATCAGTAAATAAGCACATTTCTATCATAATTCTTTGTGAAACATGCTAACTAGAGCTGTGCATATCTGAAATTGCCAAAATGATCTCTACTTGAAAGTCAAAAGCTTACTTAATATATGGGTTAACTTTATCCCAAGAGCCTTTAAAAGACAGCTCAACCACCTCAGAAGAAAAATGATTACAGTAAGAATTGCTCTTACGTTTTCCACAAACTCTATTTTGTTTTTGTTTTTGTTTGCTTTAAAAGAATCTTGCTTGTTGTTATATTCAACTACACCCAGCAGGGACCAGTGACTATTCCTCACTCAGGGGTCATTCTTGGAGGTACCCACGGGACTATGTCTTGACACAGAGTTTGTTGAAAGCCAATGAAATGCCACATACATTTCTATCATTGTATTAAAGGTGGTTTATGGAACACATAGAATTGTTCTCCTTTTTCAATTTTCTAGTATGTGGAGATGGACATATTTAAAGATGAAATAGGGATACTTGAGATACATATATAACATATTTTGAAACTTGATTGATATATGAATTTAAGATCAACTAATATATGAACCCACAGTTGACTGTAATTCATTACAAACTGTTAGAATCAAATTTACCATTTATTTCAATACAGTTCATTCCCTGTGCATTATCTCATTCATTTTTATAATACTTATATGAGTTATCTATTATTATACCATTTTATAGAAAAAGAGAGGACATCAAACCAAAGTCTGTCACAAGTAAAGAACTGACTTTAATCCGCGTGCCATCATTCCAGCCCCCTAAAATTTATATTACATTAAATCTACTCGTAGTCACAGCCTTCAAAATAGGACCTAGGACCCAGATACATTCTCAGCTGTTCCACAAAACAACTACCTGCATTTCTTTCTTCCCTTTGTGAAGTTACTAATTTATTCCTTAAATTCTTAAGTGCACCAGAAAGTAAAATATCACTTTAAGAAGATCCTAGTTTAGGGGCTGGAGCAATAGCACAGCGGGTAGGGTATTTGCCTTTCACCTGGCAAACCCAGGTTCGATTCCCAGCATACCATATGGTCCCCTGAGCACAGCCAGGAGTAACTCCTGAGTGCAGAACCAGAAGTAACCCCTGTGCATCACTGAGTGTGACCCAAAAAACAAAAATTAAAAAAAAAAGAAAACAAATGAACAAACAACAAAAACACAGAAAGAGGATTCTAGTTTATGGGGACAGAAAAGGGGTTTACAAATTAAGAAGAGAAACCGTACTTCACAGTTGGAGATTACAGGGAATGGAAACTTCCTGCCACAGTGATGAGAAGTTAAGTGACATTGTTGAGGCAAGTTTCCAACAGGAAGAAAAAAGAATAACAATTTCAGAAGCTGGGAGCAATTTTTGCACTGTTCTTAGGTAAAAAGTTGCACTTACAACTTTTAAACTGCTATTTCTCTGCTTTATGAATTTGAAAATAGCCAGTCTGGACCATGACGGAAACTTTGAGGCACCAGAAAGGAGGCAAAGCCTTTTCTCTTGAGCAGAAACAAAATATAGTTGTTTTGTTTTGGAGAGAATCTCTGGTTCTCTCCAAACAGCCAGTTCTTTCAGTGCTGCTAAAAACGTGCCACCCTCTTACATTCTACACAAGAGCAAGGCATTTGTGACTTGGATTCTGTCTTCCCTTGACTCATAAAATAGAAATCTACAATTAAAAAATGCACATGTATAAAATTCTATGGTGATTGCTTCTCTTTTAAACTTCCTTGCAAAAGATATTAATTTAAATTCAACACTTTTCCATCTGTTATACATGCATCCATATATAATCCCAGAAGGAGAATATATAAACTATTATATATAAATCATATGTATTATTACAACCTTACGTCTTCTCTTACTGCTATCCCCTGCGTGAAAGTCTCCATGTTCCCATCCCGAAGGAATTATGGAAGCGTCTTTCTTGGAATACTCTTTTCTTAGAGCTAATGTTTGTATTTCTTGAAATAAAGTATGAGACCAACTTTAAAACTTGGAGGACAATTAGTCTCCTCTAACAGTGCATACAAATTAGCTTTGCATACTGTCTGTACATAAGAACAATATTTTAGGTAAATTTATACTAGACCTTTCCCACCAGTTTTCGTGTGATATAGTTATAGAAAGTTAGAGGTCATGCAAACGCCATTTTCTATTAATTATAAAAAATTTAGTCTAAGCTTGCTACATAGTTTATTTTAAACATAATTATTTATGTAAGTGAATTCAAATTTTCTAATTTAAATAAATTTTAAATTGCTTTATATATATATATTTTTTAAATTAGAGATTCTATTTTTCTCTTGCATTCTCCTATCCGGTTACCACTAATTGTAGTCAAGGATTTCCCTGAAGTAGTTCTGGCAGATTTGTCACTTCACTCTGATCATTTTAGAATGATCATCACTCTTTTAATAACTTTTTATGTTCACTAATTCTAGTAACTGCACACCCTCTGCAGCAACGGTAAATCTACTAATAAAAACAAAGTAAGAATTTCATATCAGGAACTTCTGTGCCTAATTATCTGAATAGACCAACAATTATAAAAACTATAGTTAACATTTATTGAGAGCTTACTCTGTGGTAGGCTCCATTTCTGCATCTAACATCCAATATGTTTTTCTCATTTTGGTTTGGGTGGGGAGCACCATGCTGGGCTCAGGACCTAGTCTTGACTCAGCAGTGACCCTGCTGATTCTCAGGGGACATTCAGTGGTATGAAAATTTAAGCCAGGAACATATTTATCAGCCGTATGTAAGGCAAGTAAGTGCCCTACCAGCTACACTATCACCAGCCCCCTTTCTTATTATTTTAAATATAAAATACAGAATGTAAAGTTAGTTTTTTTTTTACTTTTTTTCCCTTTATTTTATTTTATTTTTTTTTTACAGTTGTAGATTTACAATTTTTTGTGCTTTGGTTTCAATTATACAATGATCAGATACCCATCGCTCCACCAGTGCCCATTTTCCACCACCATGGATAATATCCCTCCCACTCCCATCCCCCCATCCCCCCTGTCTCTGTGGCAGGGCAATCCCCTGTGTTCTCTCTCTCCTTTTGGGTGTTGTGGTCTGCAAAAGAGGCATTGAGTGGCAAACATGTTCAGTCCATAGTCTACTTTCGACATGCATCTCCCCTCCTGGGAGGATCCTCCAAACATCCTTTATTAGGTGCTCCCTTCTCTATCTGAACTGCCCTTTCCTCTAGGATACCCGGCTGGCCTCTAAGTTATGGAGTAATCCTCCTGGTGCTGATCTCAGCTACTCTTGGGTATTAATCTCATACTTTGTTACTTTATATCCCCCAGATGAATGCAATCTTTCTATGTCTATCCCTCTCTTTCTGACTCATATCGCTTAGCATGATACTTTCCATATTGTACCACTTGTATGTAAATTTCATGACTTCATCTTTTCTAAGAGCTACATAGTACTCCATTGTGTAGATGTACAAAAGTTTCTTTAACCAGTCATCTGATCTTGGGCATTCAGGTTTCTTCCAGTTTCTGGCTATTGTAAAGAGAGCTGCAATGAACAAACAAGTGCAGATGTCACTTCGACTATACATTTTTGCCTCTCTGGGATATATTCCCAGGAGTGGTATTGCTGGGTCAAATGGGAGCTCAATTTCTAATTTTTTGAGAATCGTCCATACTGTTTTCCAGAAGGGCTGAACCAGTGGACATTCCCACCAACAGTGAAGGAGTGTCCCTTTCTCGCCACATCCGCGCCAGCATCGGTTGCTTTTGTTCTTTTGAATGTGGGCCAGTCTCTGAGGTGTGAGATGGTATCTCATTGTAGTTTTGATCTGCATCTCCCTGATGATTAATGATGTAGAGCATTTTCTCATGTGCTTTTTTGCCATTCGGATTTCTTCTTTGAGAAAGTTTCTGTTCATTTCATTGCCCCATTTTTGGATGGGGTTGGATGTTTTCTTCTTGTGGAGTTTAACCAGTATTTTGTATATCCTGGATATCAACCCCTTGTCAGATGTGTATTCGGTGAATATCCTTTCCCATTCTGTAGACTGTCTTTGTATTTTGGTCACTGTTTCTTTGGAGGTGCAGAAGCTTCTTAGTTTAAGATAGTCCCATTATCTATCTCTGTTTTCACTTGCTCGGCCAGTGGCGTGGCATCTTTGAAGATACCATTAGCTTCAATGTCATGGAGGGTTTTGCCAACTTTATCTTCAATGTACCTTATGGTTTCTGGTCTGATGTTGAGGTCTTTAATCCATTTTGATCTTACTTTTGTACATGGTGTTAGGCAGAGTTCTGAGCCTATTTTTTTGCATGTAGCCGTCCAGTGATGCCAACACAATTTATTAAAGAGGCTTTCCTTACTCCACTTCACATTACTTGCACCTTTATCAAAGATTAGATGAGCATATGATTGAGGGGAGATGTCAGTGTATTCAACCCTGTTCCATTGGTCTGCAGTTCTGCCTTTGTTCCAGTACCATGCTGTTTTAATTATTACTGCTTTGTAGTACAGTTTGAAGTTCGGGAGGTTGATTCCTCCCATTTTCTTTTTCCCAAGAATTGCTTTAGCTATTCGTGGGGGCTTATTGTTCCATATAAATTTCAGGAGTGTTTGCTCCATTTCTTTGAAGAATGTCATGGGTATCCTTATAGGGATTGCATTGAATTTATACAATGCTTTTGGTAGTGTTGCCACTTTGACAATGTTAAGTCTCCCGACCCATGAGCAGGGGATATCTTTCCATTTCCTCATGTCCTCTTTTATTTCCTGAAGTAGCGTTTTGTAGTTTTCTTTGTACAGGTCCTTTACTTCCTTAGTTAAGCTGATTCCTAGGTACTTGATTTTCTGGGGCACAATTGTGAACGGGATTGTAAATGTTAGTTTTTAAAGGTACACTGGTAATAAGAGAGAAAACAAGGCAAAGAAAACGTATAGGTACATTTAACAGAAACACTAATTTTGAGATTATTATATTTCCCTTTGAAGTAACCTGCAGTCCAGATTGTGGGTTTACATTAGCTATCTGACAGCACACCAATCTTATTAAACATATTAAAATATTACATAATTTATGGGGCCGGAGCGATAGCATAGTGGGTAGGGCATTTGACTTACACATGGCCGATCTGGGTTCAATTGCTCTGCCCCTTTCAGAGTGCCTGGCAAGCTACCGAGAGTATTCCGCCAGCACAGCAAAGCCTGGCAAGCTACCCCTGACATATTTGATAAAAACAGTAACAACAAGTCTCATGATAGAGACATTACTGCTGCCTGCTTGAGTAAATTGATGAACAAGGGGGGACAGTGACAGTGACAGTGACATAATTGATTAAGTTTAAAATAATAAAAAATGCTATATAGCAAATAAAGTGAATATATTATAGGAGAAAACGTGTTTAATATAAAACTCAAGGAATCCATATGTAAAGAGTTGTCCATACACAGAAAAATTATATTTATTCCTATATCTAACTTTTCTGCATTATTCACCAGATTTTTTTTCCTCCAAGGATTTGTAGTATTTGTCCAGATTTGCTTGCTGTATTTCAGAAAACAAATCAAAAATGAGCTATTGCCTCTTCTCTCTTAATTTCATATACAGAATGTTTAGAAGGGCATTATTCCATTTTTGGGTAGGCATACATTTTTATCTAATTGCTCGAGCGGGCCCAGTAATGTCTCCATTGGAAACTTTGTTGTTACTGTGTCTGGCATATCAAATACTCTCGGTAGCTTGCCGGGCTCTCCGAGAGGGGTGGAGGAATCGAACTCGGGTTGGATATGTTGGCCACGTGCAAGGCAAACGCCCTACCCGCTTATGTCAAAATGAGCAAGCATTGTATAAATTCAATGCAATCCCTATAAGGATACCCATGACATTCTTCAAAGAAATGGAGCAAACACTCTTGAAATTTATATGGAACAATAAGCCCCCACGAATAGCTAAAGCAATTCTTGGGAAAAAGAAAATGGGAGGAATCAACCTCCCGAACTTCAAACTGTACTACAAAGCAGTAATAATTAAAACAGCATGGTACTGGAACAAAGGCAGAACTGCAGACCAATGGAACAGGGTTGAATACACTGACATCTCTCCTCAATCATATGCTCATCTAATCTTTGATAAAGGTGCAAGTAATGTGAAGTGGAGTAAGGAAAGCCTCTTTAATAAATTGTGTTGGCATCACTGGACGGCTACATGCAAAAAAATAGGCTCAGAACTCTGCCTAACACCATGTACAAAAGTAAGATCAAAATGGATTAAAGACCTCAACATCAGACCAGAAACCATAAGGTACATTGAAGATAAAGTTGGCAAAACCCTCCATGACATTGAAGCTAATGGTATCTTCAAAGATGCCACGCCACTGGCCGAGCAAGTGAAAACAGAGATAGATAAATGGGACTTTCTTAAACTAAGAAGCTTCTGCACCTCCAAAGAAACAGTGACCAAAATACAAAGACAGTCTACAGAATGGGAAAGGATATTCACCGAATACACATCTGACAAGGGGTTGATATCCAGGATATACAAAATACTGGTTAAACTCCACAAGAAGAAAACATCCAACCCCATCCAAAAATGGGGCAATGAAATGAACAGAAACTTTCTCAAAGAAGAAATCCGAATGGCAAAAAAGCACATGAGAAAATGCTCTACATCATTAATCATCAGGGAGATGCAGATCAAAACCACAATGAGATACCATCTCACACCTCAGAGACTAGCCCACATTCAAAAGAACAAAAGCAACCGATGCTGGCGTGGATGTGGCGAGAAAGGGACACTCCTTCACTGTTGGTGGGAATGTCCACTGGTTCAGCCCTTCTGGAAAACAGTATGGACGATTCTCAAAAAATTAGAAATTGAGCTCCCATTTGACCCAGCAATACCACTCCTGGGAATATATCCCAGAGAGGCAAAAATGTATAGTCGAAGTGACATCTGCACTTGTTTGTTCATTGCAGCACTCTTTACAATAGCCAAAAACTGGAAGAAACCTGAGTGCCCAAGAACAGATGACTGGTTAAAGAAACTTTGGTACATCTACACAATGGAGTACTATGTAGCTCTTAGAAAAGATGAAGTCATGAAATTTACATACAAGTGGTACAATATGGAAAGTATCATGCTAAGCGAAATGAGTCAGAAAGAGAGGGATAGACATAGAAAGATTGCATTCATCTGGGGGATATAAAGTAACAAAATAAGAGATTAATACCCAAGAATAGCTGAGATCAGCACCAGGAGGATTACTCCATAACTTAGAGGCCAGCCGGGTATCCTAGAGGAAAGGGCAGTTCAGAGAGAGAAGGGAGCACCAAATAAAGGATGTTTGGAGGATTCTCCCAGGAGGGGAGATGCATGTCGAAAGTAGACTATGGACTGAACATGTTTGCCACTCAATGCCTCTTTTGCAGACCACAACACCCAAAAGGAGAGAGAGAACACAGGGGATTGCCCTGACACAGAGACAGGGGGGATGGGGGGATGGGGGTGGGAGGGATATTATCCATGGTGGTGGAAAATGGGCACTGGTGGAGGGATGGGTATCTGATCATTGTATAATTGAAACCAAAGCACAAAAAATTGTAAATCTACAACTTTAAAAAAAAATAAAATATAATAAAGGGAAAAAAATTTAAAAAAAATCCAAAAAAAATGAGCAAGCAAGAATAAAATAAATTAATTAAATACAAATAAAATAATTTTAAAAAATTAAAAAAATACTTTTTTGTGGTAATGGGAAAGCAAAAAGCAGCATTTAAATTTGAGAAGAATTCTTAGTAGTAGGGCTTATACTCCATTTCAAGGAATACAAAGATAAACTCTATGGAAAGAGCATTCCAAGAGAGACAGTTTCAAAAACGTTTAGAACTAACAGTTTGAAACCTTGACACATAAAGGGACAGAAATAAGAATGATCAGAAATGAAAACCCAGAATCACTGAAAAGGTAAAACAAAGAAATAGTAACAGAGACAACAAAAATGTATGAGGAAATGTATCATTTTGGAAAAAAAATGTAGATGAAAAATATCAAGAGCTAGGAAAGGTTATGATGACAATTCTAGTGAAACCAGTGGGGAAAGTTATTGAACCGATGTGTTTTAAGAAGGGATTACCCTAAGGAGAAGAGAAGACACAGAAAGGACGCATTGTGGTTTTTGTTTGTTTGGGGGCTACACCTGGCATTGCTCAAGGATACCTTCTGACTCTGGGTTCAGGAATTATTCTGGCAGGGTTCAAGAGACTAGAATGGGTGCTGGGGATAGAATCCAAGTCATTGCATGCAAGGCAAGTGCCTTACCCACTGTGCTATTGCTACATTCCTATTGTGTTAGAGTAATAATAAAGTTGTTGGGGGGTGGTTGGTGAGGATTTTCCAGTACTCACATATTGACAGTGAGTGCAAAGGGGATCCATAGAGTGGAAGGAAATAGGCACGAACGAGGGCATTTATGGGTGACTGAGGCAAGCCAATAAATGAGCTTATATGGCTAAGCTGGAGGTGGTTTGTGGGTGTGGCTCCCACATTAAAGGCTTGGCAGTTCAATTTCTCATGAAAATTATTCTAGTCTGGCTAGAGGCACAGCAGAAATTTGGGGGTATCCGGAAGCTTGACGGCAACATCAGGCTGCTGGTGTACTACCCCTCGGGTCCAGGTTGACCTGCTAGGAGCAACCAACATGCTCCATGTACCCCAATAGAGACAACAGCAGTGTCCCCTTTAGGGACCAGGACCGGGGCTGCTACAGTATTTGGCTTGGGCACTCTGGGTGCGCTGCATCCATCGGTTCAGCAGAACATGACCAGGGGGCACACAGCCCATCTTAGGTTTCCAGATAGTTGGCGCTCAAGGAGGTTTTCCTCCAAAATATGCCGCAGGCAGTGCAGGCTAGTTCATGAGTGAAATGGTGATAGAGCCGCCCCACTCCAATAAGTTGCCAGAGGCCCATGGTGGGGACCAAGAGCATCTCCTCAACTCCAGGACCTCAACACTCATGCTTTGCAGTTGTGCTGACTTGGACCTGAAGAACCCTATTCAGATTTGTTAAAAACTCTGCTGCCACCCAGAGATCCACAATATATCTTAAAAGAGATTAGAAGCCATCTCACAGTCCATCTCACACCCGCGCTAGGTTGTACAGACGTGGTATATTGGAAGTGGATGGTTTTGCCAGAGTCTGCCCAAGCAGAACCCCCAGCAGCTGCTTGCTCCAACAATCCCAAATCGCTTCCAGGGGCTGGAGCGATAGCACAGTGGGTAGGGCACGCAGCCTTGCACGCAGACAGTCCAGGTTCAATTCCCAGCATATCATATGGTACCCTGAGCACCACCAGGAGTAATTCCTGAGTGCAGAGCCAGGAATAACCCCTGTGCATCACTGGGTGTGAATCCCCCACCCCCAAAAAAAAGCAAAATCACTGTCATACTCCCAGCTGGATTCCACTGTCTGTTATAAATATTATAATATGTCATTTACAAAAGAGAGTGCATTTTACCTGGCTTCTGTCTGACTCATCTCAATGTTGCTGGTGACACTTATGTCCAGGGAGGTCAGGGCCAATGAAACTGCATGAATTGCAGTGTCACATGCAAGTTTAGATCCTGCCAACCTCTAAGGCAGCTGTCATTTGACTGCCCCCACTTGGGTTGTGCAGTGTGCAACTAAGCCCTCCTGTTGCCGGTGACTTCTGTGAAATGGGAACGATACGCAGCAGTCCTGAGAAGGGAGTTGACTGCTCTTCGGCCTCTGCTCAGTCCGGTCAACCACGGAAGGGCAAGGGACATTTCTCAACCATAAAAGTTTTAAATGAGCATCTGCCCTGTACATTGGCCTTAATTAATTCGTACCAGCCTCATATGACAGTCATCAAACCTCACTGGAGGGCCACTTGTTCTGCCCTCTGTGAGAAATGATAACTGACTGTCTCCTGGCTTCTCCGGGAGCTGTGGAACTCAGGCTGGAGTAAGGGAATAATCTTTGTGACAAAGGGAAATCAGTTCTATACACTACCATTGTTTTCCGGTCATGTTGTCTTCCCTCGAAGAGAAGAACTTCACTGTTACTCTGTACTTGTTTGGACTTAAAAGAGCTTCTGAGACCAAATAGGAGAGACAGAAGAAATTTTCTTTGTCCTTTCTAGATGCAGTTGGCCAGGACCGCAAACGCTCAACCAATGACTCAAAATTATGATCATATTTATATCCTAAAGTTATCTTCAGGTGTGTCAGTTAAAAGCATTCAAAATTAACTTCAACCTGCAATGAAATACAGCATTGCCTCACATTTTCACCAAATGAAATGTGAGAGAAACAAAATATGGCTACAATCATATGATCAAACAGGAGAAAATAATTTCTTTATAATGTTCAGGGTTAGGGCACATTTTCCTATCACTTATCAGGAAGTCAGGCCAGACAGTGTTCCAAGGTCTAGGGTTTAGTAAGGAGTTACAGAATCAGCAACAGAGCTATAGTTACCCAGGATGTATGCTCCTAAATTCAGAGATAAATTTTTAATATTTACTTGTGATGAAGTAAATGGATGAAGTTTTCTTTAATATTTTTGCAGTCTCTAACAGGTTGGGGTAAAACATCAGAAGAAGACAAATAGTAAAATAAATGAGTTTTATTTAGAGATTTAAATGAACAAAAGGAATGGAGAGTGTAGCTCATTTAAGAGAGAACATGGACTTCTTCAGAGAAGACAGCCTGGAATGGCTTTGAGGATCAAGTCATGTATTCTTGAAATTGCCTGGCTCTGGCAGTCTATGACATAAGGTATTATCAGGATAGGTTTTTGAAAGAGTTTTGGACTTTCCATCCTCTTCTTCCATTCCTTTACCACAGATTTTATTACTGCTAAAGTGTCTCCTCTCTGCAGGGCTCCAGACTTCTCTGGGGACACTATAGTGCCAATTAGAATCTTATTAGGCCTTATGTGACCACAAAGTGCATTTGGCAAAATGCTTTGGGCTACTTTAAGGTTAGTGACAGAAAAGTTCTTTATTATTAGAATTATCATTTTTGGTTTTGGAGATACAGCCAGCAGTGTTCAGGGCTTACTCTAGACTATGTACTCAAACATTACTCCTGGCAGGTTCCAGGGAACCCTAAAGGGTGGTGGGCATCTGATGCTTCTTGTCTGTCTGGCTTTGTCTGCAAGGCAAGAACTCGCGTTTTTAGATGGCGGGCCCAGAGTCACTTCTTTAAATCACATCTTGACTTAATTGCTTCCATAGATTTCATTGTCATCTACCTGCATACTTCACTACCTGGTAAATTTTCAGGGAACTAAAATTTTTCATGCTGAGGTGAAGTGCTTTTTTCACACACAAAAAAAGAAAAGACTCCCAATCTCCAACCAGCTTTTATTTTTTAGGTTTATTTATCTGTTCCTGACTTGCATGAATGATATTTGAGAGAAAATAAAGAGTGAGACAGCGAGGTTGAAAAAGAGTGAAGGAAAAGAAACATGTTCTAGAGAGTACACGAGCTTCTCAGAGAGAGGAATAATGCCTGAAAAGGAAGAAATCGTGAATTTCCAGTTTGGATGTGTAGTGGGCAACTTCAGAAAGGAATGCACAGGAGATGTGGGAAATTCTAACCTGGCATGCTCTGCGTTGCCTGGAGAACCTAATTTTATAAGCCTTTCCCAAGCTGCCAGAGCTGAGGCATTCTGTGCAGATAAGAGCCCATTGCTAGGAAATAGTCGAGTGAAAGGTCTTTGAATTCTGCTAGGCTTCTTCACTCACAGTTTGATTAAGACTAATTCCTGTTGAATAATTTAGTTGCTTGATGGGTTTTAACTCTGGGATCTGGGCTGACTCCTTGGGCTATAGACTTGATTTTGTGGCTTTCTAAAATTTATATTTCAAGGGGCACAGCTGCCTGTTAACGTAAATCTCAATTGTATTTATTTAACATGTTGGAGGTAAGAAAAATAGCATCCCTAGTTGAAAAATAATAAGCTCTCAAGAAGAATCCAAAAACATGATTTACTGGTGTGTTTATTTTGGCTTAGGTTCTTTATTTGAAACTCCAATTTGAAAAACAAGAGAATGAGCAGACTATCACTCAAAGACCTTAAAATGACAGGTTGTTTAATTTGTATATTTATTCTTAAATTTTTGGACCACATACCTGGTGCTCATGACTTACTTCTGGTAGGCTTGTGGACCATATAGTATGCTGTGGACCATATAGTATGCTGTGGACCAAATTCATATTGGTGCCTGTAAGGGAAGAGCTCTCTCCACTGGGGTATCTCTCTCCAGCTCCAAACTACAGGTTATTTTATTTCTCAAGTCCTGCTTTAATGGCCACTTTTCACTTGATCAGCAGAATTATGATCCAGTTGTATTTAATTTCATATTTATAGATAACTGAGGTGTGACTTGCTGTGGGTGATTAAGGGGAGTGGGGGGCTGGGGTGCGGTGCACAGCACCAGCTGTGTTCAAGGCCAAGACTGGGACTCTGGGGGGCAGCGCAGGAGGGGGGGTTGGGGCTGGCCTGTGTGTCTGTGAGCTGAGGCGCCCTCTGAGAATGTTGAGTCCGGTGCCCACTTTGTACCCAACCTTTCTGTGCTCTCATGGCCCCGGGCGTGGGGGGTGGTCTGCAGGATGCTCTAAAGTGCGGGTCCTCCTGCTGTCTCCAGAGACCCTCAGTTAACACGACACTTGTCCTGAGGTTGGGAGGCACTCTTTGTGTGCTCGGGGCATGCTCCTGACTCAGTGCTTGGGATCGCTCAGGCTGTGCTCGGGGTACACTGTGGGATGCTAGGGATGGAAGCCAAGTCAGCCGTGGGTGGGGTGGACGCCCTCCCCGCTGGGCTATCGCTCTGGCCCGAGAGAAAGTTCCACACAGGTTGAGGATAATATATATATATATTTATATATATAAAATATGTATGAATATATTATATATAATAATTTATACATGTAGGGCGTTTGCCTTGCATGCGGCCAACCTGGTCAACCCAGGTTTGATACCTCCACCCCCTTGGAGAGCCCAGCAAACTACCAAGAGTATCACGACCGCATAGCAAAGCCCGGCAAGCTACCTGTGGCATATTCGGTATGCCAAACACAGTGACAATGAGTCTCACAATGGAGACGTTACTGCGCCCGCTCGAGCAAATCAATGAACAAGGGGAGGACAGTGACAGTGACAGATAACTGAGCTGCAAGTAAATGAAAGGATTATGTTCAAGTTACTTGAATGGAAGAAAGCTAACGGGTATTGCAGATTCATTTCCTTATATTTAAAATTTTATTCTTCAGGGCACAAAGTAAAATTAGTTCCAGGCAAGAGAAATATCAAGGAATTTGTGGTGAGCATCCTCTTCAAGCACTTCTGCAAATGGAAAGCAGACTGTGCTATCTCAATCACCAAATTTTGCATTATGCATAAGAATAAAGTTCAGATAGAACTGAATTTCACCCTGTCGGGTCTCTGGCCTCAACCAAAGCATTCTGTATTCTGGACAAGGACATATTATAGGGGTTAATGTTCTTGCCATGAAAACTTGATACTTGGCACAGCGATTCACAAGAGTAAACCTAGTATATGGCTGGGCATAGTCTCCAGAACATAAAATAAAAAAAAGCAAACAAAAAGTAACAAAAATGCACGTCTTTCATCTGTTTAAACACCTTGAAGCTTCTCTGTCAGGATTTGCTATGGAGAATTTCTAAAATACATTAGCAAAATATATATGCTTTAGAAGCAAAGTATAAATCAAAAGAGTCAAGTTGCTCACATGCGTATAAAAACTAAAATATCAGTGATGCAAGAAAAAAGATTGATTTGAGATATTAGGAAGATAAAAATGTGAAGACAATGTGGAGTTCAAATCACGCATCTTTTTAATCACTTTAATTTATCCTACTCTGCAGGCTACTTGCTAAACAAGGTGCAGGTGTTGGTTTTAATCCAGCCAAATAAAACAGAGTTAATGGTATATCCCTGGATATGCTGAATTTTAATTTGGAAACAAGTACAGAGTTAGCCAAATCTTTCACAACTGGTTAAAGAAAGAAAACAAAAGTGTATCACAATATCCTGGAGATTCAATATTACATAGAAAACGATTAAGAGTACAATGCCAAAATGGGATTTTAAAGTCACCAAGAATCTACACAATTTATCAACAGACACAACTGTGAAACTTTATTGTTACTTAATGCTTCAATGTCTTTATTTCACTTACTTACGAATGGGTGTGCCCACCTTTCTCACAGGATTTGAGAAACATAATTCTCTAAACAATGCTTTGGAAACCCATAACAATGATGATGATCTGGCAGCAGTCTCAGAAAGGGGCAAATAAAGATGTCCTAAGGCAGTACTCGATTGAACAAAAAATATTATGGTTGAACATGAAATGTATCAGAATCCATAAATAATAAAATGTTAGCATTAGTATAATAAATATGGATTAAATTTACTATTATACTACTGCATTAGCCCATAATTGCTGTGGGGTACAATAATACTGCACTTATTGCCTATCTTTTTTCTTATCACATTATTTAATCTTTCTCCAATTAATTATATTTTCATGATAATTCTTTTCTCAATTCCACAAGAGGAAATGCAAGTTCAGAGTGTCTGTACCCTCTGTCCACCAATCAGCCTTACTTCAGCAAATTTTAGAGTATGTGTGACAAAGGCCACGCATACACATAAGACACATACATCACTGTCACTGTCCTCCCATTGTTCATCGATTTGCTCAAGCAGGCCCAGTAACGTCTCCATTGTGACAATTGTTACTGTGTTTGGCATATCGAATACACCACTGGTAGCTTGCCAGGCTTTGCTGTGTGGGAAAGATACTCTTGTTAGCTTGTCGGGCTCTCCGAGAGGAGCGGAGGAATCGAACTCAGGTCGGCCATATTGGCTGCTTACAAGGCAAATGTCCTACCCACTGTGCTATCGCTCCAGCCCGTGATATCATATTCAAATTAAAGTCTAATTACAGGATAATGAACAATGATAACAAAATATTACTAGAGATATTTGCTAGACATCACATCTAATCCTTAATTTTATGACGTAAAACATGTTGATGACTATTACTATCTTTTTGAGATGAAAACTTTAAGGCTAAAAAAATTCCCAGTGATGAGTAAAATGTTCCAAAAGAATATTAAGCACATTTTCAATTTACCTCAGTTGTAGTTACTACTGGATGCTCCTCCATTAGTTACTCAGGGTGCTCCTCCCAGATGGCAATATAAAATGAGGCTCCCAGAACCATGCCACCGGACTCCACGCCAGGCTGTGTGGTGGGTTAGAGCCCTCCCCACCCCAAGGGACCCAGCCCCAGTAGCCAACCTCCACTATCAATCCACTGCCATACTCTAGGCCACTTTCCAGACCACTCAGCCACTTTGCGGCCTCGAGATACATTATAAGACATTTCCTACCCATTTTCCACAATTACTACACCATATCTGATGGGGTTCAGACTATATAAATAATATGCCTCTCAGAGAGCCCAGGAAGCTACTGAGAGTATCCTGACTGCATGGGCAGAGCCTGGAAAGCTCCCCGTGGAGTATTCAATATGCCAAATACAGTAACGGCAGCAGGTCTCATTCCGCTGACCCTGAAAGAACTTCTAATTGATGGGAAAAGACAACTAAGAAGAGGCTGCTAAAATTTCAGGGCTGGGAGAAATAGAAACGCTTCTGGCACTTGCTTGAGTAATTTGACGGTCAACAGGATGACAGTGATACAGTGATACAATAGTTACTAATACCAGGTTCACTTACCATTTACTAGAATTCAATTTTGGAACACAAGAAGACAAAAATAGGAAAGTGCATTTTTTCAAAGATTGGAGTTTGTAAAAGAGAAAACAAATATATCATTAATCTCCCTGTATTTTATTTTTCAGTGATATTTTCTTAGAAATCAAAATCAAAATTGCATGTATACCAAAGTCATTATAAGTGTTACAGTCTGAAACAAATTTTGAAAAAAAAAATGTATCTTCAGGGGTGTAGGGAATCGAACAGCCATTGTAACCAACGATCTCTACTTTCAAAATGAATGATCTGGAGGGTACAGTACTACCAGAAGGTTAATCTGCACCCACCAGGCGAGTGCATCAGCAGTCTGATGGTTCCTTCAGGCTTCCTGGTACCCCCAAATTGTCCCTGTGCCTCTGGCCAGAACCCAATAAGCAAGTTTCCTGAGAAATTAAACAGCCAAAAGTTCGGTATGTGGGAGTCATGCCCACAACCACCTCCAGCTCAGCTCTAAAAACTTGCTTCAGAGACCCATAAATAAATCTCAAAAGATACCAACAGCCACAATGAATCTCAGTCCCAGGCAAGACTGTATAGACTAGTAAATCGGAGGGGGTGGGTTAGCCTGCTGCCCGCCCAGGCAGAGCCCCCGGCAGCTTCTTGCTCCCACAATCCAAAATCACCATCATTCCCCTTCTCTTACTCCAACATCTCAGGAGAGACCTGACCAAGATATACTCTGCTGAAAATTCGGGTATGCAGGTTTTGTGACTGAAATCTCTAGGCTTTCTCCAGATCAAGATGGGCTACAACACACCACCTTCCTGTACTTCTGGAAGCTTCGGAGTCACATCCACACCTGAAAACTGCTTAAACTCCAGTTAAAAAGCTACTCCAGCCTTACTCTCTTGATAAAAATACTGAATGACCTGAACAAACATGATGACCTCTTAGTACCTGCATTGCAAAACATAATGCATGAAAGTAAAAGGAGAAAGAGAGAAAGAAATGCCTGCTATAGAGGAAAGCTGGAATGGGGGAGTGGGGTGTTGGGGATTGGTGGGAGGGTAATGGGGGACATCGATAGTGGGAAATGTACATTGGTGGAGGGATGGGTGTTGGATCATTTTTTGAAACCAAATCATGAGCAGCTTTGTAATGGTTTATCTCATGTATATTCAATAACAATTTTTAAAAATGCATAATCTGACTCAACAATTTTGACTCTATCACAGTTTTCTAAGGAAAACTAAGGAAAACATTTTTTCACACCCAGCCATGCACAGGGGCTACTCCTGGTGCATACATTCAAGAATTACTCCTGGCGGTGCTTGGGAGACCATATGGGATGCTGGGTATCAAACCTGGGTTGGCCACATGCAAGGCAAATACCCTACCTGCCATGCTATCGCTCCAGCCCCATGGAAAACATTTTTTTTTCATTTAAAATTTTTTTATCATTACTTTTTTTATTAGCGAAACACCATGAGGTACAGGTATAGACTTCTAAATTTTTGTGTTTGGGTTTCAGTTATACAATGATCAAGTACCCATCCCTCCACCAGTGCCCATCCTCCACCACCACAGGTCCCAGCATCCCCCCCACCTCCCCATCCCCTCGTCCCACCCTGCCTCTGTGGCAGGGCATTCCCCCTTGTTCTCTTTCTCTTATTTTGGGTACTGTGTTTTGCAAGAGAGGCATTGAGTGGCAATCATGTTTGGTCTATAGACTACTTTTAGCATGATTCTCCTACCCTGGGAGGGTCCTCACAACACCCTTTATTTGGTGCTCTCTTCTCTATCTGAGCTTCCTTTTCACCTAGCACGTGTGGCTGGCCTTAAAGTCATGGAGCAAAATTCCTGGTACTAATCTCAGCCATTCCTGGGTGTTAGTATCCCTTTTTGTTGCTTTATGTTCCCAAGATGAATGCAATCTTTCTGTGTCTACCCCGCTCTTTCTAACTCATTTCGCTTAACATGATACTTTCCATGTAGTACCACTTGTATGTAAATTTCATAACTTTATCTTTTCTAACAGCTACATAGTACTTCATTGTGTAAATGTACTAAAGTTTCTTTAACCAGTCATCTGTTCTCGGGCACTCAGGTTTTTTTCCAGATTCTGGCTATTGTAAAGAGTGCTGCAATGAACAAACAAGTGTCACTTTGTGTCACTACAGATGTCACTTTGACTATACCTTTTTGCCTCTCTGGGATATATTCCCAGGAGTGCTATAGCTGGGTCAAATGGGAGATCAAATTCTAATTTTTTGAGAATCGTCCATACTGTTTTCCGAAACGGTTGGACCAGCCAGCATTCCCACCAGCAGTGAAGGAGGGTCCCTTTCTCGCCACATCTGCACCAGCATTGGTTGCTTTTGTTCTTGTGGATGTGGGTCAGTCTCTGTGGTGTGAAATGATATCTCATTGTTGTTTTGATCTGCATCTCTCTGATGATTAGTGATGTAGAGCATTTTCTCACAAGCCTTTTTGCCATTCGGATTTCTTCTTTGCGAAAGTTTCTGTTCATTTCCTCGCCCCATTTTTTGATGGGGTTGGGTGATTTCTTCAATGGAGCAGGGAAAGCCTCTTTAATAAACTGTGCTGGCAAAACTGGACGGCAAAAAAGTGGGCTCAGATCTCTGCCTAACACCATGCACAAAAGTAAGATCAAAATGGATTTATGACCTCAACATCAGACCAGAATCCATAATGTTTATTGAAGACAAAGTCGGCAAAACTCTCCATGATATTGAAGCTAATGGTATCTTAAAAGATGTCACGCCACTGACCGAGTAAGTGAAAACAGAGATAGGCAAATGGGACTATCTTAAACTAAGAAGCTTCTGCACCTCAAAAGAAACAGTGACCAAAATACAAAGACAGCCTACAGAACGGGAAAAGACATTCACCAAATACACATCTGTCAAGGGGTTGATATCAAGGATATACAAGGTACTGGTTGAACTCCACATGGAAAACATTTTTAATGGGACTAAAATTTTAGAAATTTAAATTTTACCTGCCACAATTTTCCTGAAAAAATCAACCTTTTTTTTAATTTCTCATACCTCTCTCCCTCTGCCTAGGTTTCTTTTATTTTTTATTTTTTTGTATTTCACTCTTCCTACCACCTCCCTCTTCTCTTTCCAATTTTTCTTCTGGAAAAGTAGTCTTGAAATTTATAATAAAAATATAAAATTTTATACTTTTTAACTGTTCTAATGTTTTAAAATACTTTTATCTAACATCTATATGTATGTCAAAATGCTATTTCTTACTCCAGAAAACTGTAAAAATTATTATTAAAAAGAGGTGGGGTGTTCTTATTGAAACCTGAAGGAAAATTTCCCTATAGTCGATTCTTTCTTTTTTTTCTTAGTACTCCCAATTTGTGCTTAGTAAGCTCTTCAGAAATTTGCCTGGGAGTCATACATATCAAATTGAGTACCTTTTACAGCAAGCTATTTAAATTTTCTAAAGTCAATTTGATACAGTTATGTTTTCATGAGTTATATTTGTCCAGATATGACTTAGGGGAATGTCAGTCAAAGACTCAGTTGTCAAAGTTAAAGATATTTTATTAAATACTAAATATTAAAATCTTTAAGTAAACAGAATCAAGCAGCATAAATTTGAACTGGGAATTTTGTATTTCAATGGTTCCTGCTATTTCACATGGGACAGCCTTGTAACATGATTTCCATCCTTCCAAGTCCACTTCCCAGTACCCTTCCTTTTAGCAATACATCTCCTTTGTAAAATTTTATCTTCATCCTCAAAGCACAATTAACAACTCTTCTTTTTGCAATTTAACTTCTATAATTTATGGCTCTATTTACTCATTATCCCATTCTATTCCTCATATTACAAATCCATTTGCCCAGCTGGCTAATAAACTCATGAAGGACATGAAATATTTCTATTAATCTTTATTATTCTATAAAGTACAATAGGCACACTAAGGAAAACAAGTTTACCAAATAATAATTTTTAAGAGATGTTTTATGAAGAAGCTAATAACTTTCTTGTGAATAATTGTGTGCAAACTTTGATCTTCTTGAATGTCCAAAGCAGAAGAAAATAAAATCAATCTTATGAAACTTTTATTTTTTTTTGTTTGCATAAAGTAAACGAGCTTTTACAAAAAGAAAAATTTTGAATATGTCTTCATCAATTTGTAAAGGTAGAATCTTGGATATGAGGTAACGTCTGAAACTAACTTTTAAGTTAGGGGTTTTATTTATTTAATAATGCTTACTTTAACCAAAAAAATTGCTTTCAGTTATAAAAGTTATCAACAAAAAGCCTGAATAATTAAGTTAATAATAATTTTCAAATTGTACCTGAACATTAGTTAATGTGTTATAAATTATGTAAATTATAATACATATATCCAATTACAGTTGAGAAATTCATTATATTGAAATTGTAATTTCCAGGTTTAAGTGTTAGAGAAATAAGTATGGGTAACAAAGTCAAAGTCAACATTTACTTGAAACTTTTATTTCTATGCTATAAATGCATGTATGTTGTACTACAAATGCTACTATAATTACTTTTATGCTTGCACACACACACACACACACACACATATATACTTTGTTCTATATATACTCCTGTATCAAATAAAATTCCAACCTAAAACTGGAAACAATAAATAGTAATTTGTTTTCAGGATAGATTATTCTGGCTAGCTATTTGCCAGAGAAATCTGTCATCACCATAAACTTGAAAAAGGTTTCAATTTTATTTCTTGTTAGTTGTATTTTAATGTCAGTGAGTAATATTGGCCTTTTGCTCTGTCAGTGAAGACAAACTTCGGGGTCTTTACTATTGAAAACCTTGAATACTTTTTAAGATACTTGTCAATTTCAGGAGCTGAGGCTATTTATTAAGTTGATGGGAAACACTAGAAAAGGCAAAGTCTTATGGATTGAGAATATAAAATGGAGTTAAGCAAACCAAGACTATCTTTGTTCAATTTGGAAAGAACCATAGAAATTCAAGCAAAACTAAAGATTTAGACTTGAGTCAGAATTCACTCTGACATAGATGGCACGCTTATGGAAAAGTAGCAAACAATTCTAAGACTAAGGAGTTCTCATTCAGCTAAAGGTTAATTATACGTTATCCTTATTATTAATATAATATAAATAATTATTGATGTTTTTGTTTATCAAAAGTTAGTATTATACTTTATATTTTTAAAATAATCATATTTAATAAATAAAATGTTAACATAATTTAATTATTTACATTATTAGACCGCTGCAAAGAATGTGCAAAAGGAAGAATTTAAAACATTTCTCATCATTCCTGACATGTAGTAAATACTTGCTATCAGAAAATAACTTCTGCCTTGAAACTTTCAGTTTAAAATTAAAAATTGAATTTTGTTCCTACTGTTTAAACTCTAAAGAGAGGTATTGAGGATATACTTATTTTGAGTTAGAAACATTAACAACATAGCACTGAGGCATTAACCCTAATCTGTGTCAAGATTCTATCATGACATCATGCAATTTTATAAAATACAAAGGGGTAGGAGAGTCAGAAGTAAATTGAAACTAGTAGAAGGCATGCTTTACTAGTGGTGTACTGTATATTTATAATCACTGTACTGTCACTGTACTCCCGTTGTTCAATTTTCTCGAGCCGGCCCAGTAACTTCTCCATTGTGAGACTTTTATTGTTACTGTGTTTGGCATATCGAATATGTCACAGGTAGTTTGCTAGGCTTTGCCTTATAGGCGAGATACTCTCGGTAGCTTGCTGGGCTCTCCTAGAGGGACGGAGGAGTCGAACTCGGGTCGGCCATGTTGGCTGCATGCAAGGCAAACACCCTACCCGATGTGCTATCACTCCAGCCCATATATATAATATATTTATATATATATACATATATATATATATATCACTTGTATCACTTTATCCTGTTGCTCGGCAATTTGCTCGAGTGGGCACCAGTACGGAGTCCATTTGCCCATGTCATGAGATATAAATATATATATATATATGTGACATATATATACACATATATGTCTGTGTGTACGTTTAATAGGCATTTTATTATATTGGATTAAATGGGTTTAATTTTCTTATTTACATAGGTTAAAAATCATATTTAATCACAAGTTGACTCTTACTGATCTTTTTTTCTGGTCATTCTATTTGCCATTTCTTAAAGTTTTGTTGGACTAAGTAAAATAAAGTGTTGGTTGTCTCCTCCTTGCCTAAACCCATCTACTCTTCCTGTAAAGAGAAGGATCTAGAGCATATCCCTATGCAGATGCCTCCACAACCTAGAAATGAGCACATGAGCTTGGTGGGAGTCCCGTCAAGCAGTTCCATTTTTATTAAGCAACCAGCATAGCTCTATATAGGCTTGAGAAACACGAGATAGTCCCGTACTCACAGTGGTCAGGACAAACATGTATTTTCTATAGATATGGTTACACCTCTCCTGTGTGATTATAATGGTTAAACTGTCATCGCACATCTGTCAGAAACGCCCTATCCCATGGTCACATTGACCCTTTATAAATGTGCACTACAACAGGCTTCCTAAATAATCTGGGAACATCTGCCTAGGCCCAAGTGCAGGGATTAGGGTGGCTCTTTAAAGCAGACCAAAAGGGGCTTTTCTCCCACTATAAAGTAATTTTTTTTTCATAAGGGGGCAGGTTGGGATTGAGTGGCAAACTGGGGATACTGGTGAAGGGAGGGTCACACTGGTAGTGTTGGAACAATAAATTCTTGAAACAACTGCATAATGAATAATTTTGGAAATCATGTTCTTTTCTTTAAATATATAATTAAATATATTATCACACATCACATTGCGCATCCTTATGACTTCTGTCACCTGGTGAAAACAAGCAGGGACACAAAAGAGCAACAGCCATTCCGGTCCATCCCAGTGAAGCTTACCACAAGGATTCAAGATCAGCATGGCATGTGCCCTGTCAGCCCAAAGGCAGAGACCAGGGAAGGGCCTTTAAATTTAAAAAGTGAATATAAGAACACAGAAGGTTCTACCAGTCCCAACCAGCTCTGCAAACTCTTAGAGAATAACTTTAGTGACCCCGTGAGTTGTAAATTAATAAATGGCACAAGTAGTCAACCAAACACAAGAAAGTTTGAAAGTAGAAATGAGAAAAATAGACTGAACCGTGATCAAAAAGAGAGTATGTTACGTGGCCTATAAAACGCAGTTTAAGATCAGAGCAACCGAATGAGAATCGTGAGGAAAAGATTTGTAAGTTTCAAAATGCAATGCAGAAATTTCTAAAAGACAACGGAGGAAGGCAAAATTCTGAAGTGAAATAAAATGCACAACAGACGACTATGAGATGAGCTCAAGCAGAAAAATCCCAAGAATCCGAAGAACAGGAAGGCAAATTTCATGATAAATCACTAAAGAATCCATAGATAAGAATTTCTCAGAGTTCAGGACTGAAGGCTCTGTTTGGTCCATAAGGACCAAACCCTCCCAGTGAAAGCAGATCTAAATAAAAAATCTTCAATACACACCATAATCAAAATGACAAAAGCAAAAGACAGAGATTGAATATTGGAGGCAGCAAAATCAATCGATAAATAAATAAATAAAAAGACCTTAAG
Organism: Sorex fumeus; assembly: GCF_029834395.1. Classification (NCBI taxonomy): domain Eukaryota; kingdom Metazoa; phylum Chordata; class Mammalia; order Eulipotyphla; family Soricidae; genus Sorex; species Sorex fumeus. Next base: position 67,303,186 of record NW_026606059.1, read on the forward strand.
TGTAAATGAAAACCTATGTGTATCATGGAAGATCTATAATATGATACTCCACAGATCAGAAGTAGGATGTAGTAAAAATAAGCTCAATGCATGAACACCTCACCAAGCATACCTGTCTTGATAGCATTCAAATTTTACGGAATGATGTAAAGTTTTACGAACAAGCTACAATTTAGGGAATTCAGAGCTTTGAATCCATTTTTCCAAGAAGCCTTAAAGGAGCTTGTCAATGGACAAATCATGCTTCTCAACATTTTGCCACTGAGCACTGCTTTTAGTCATGGCACTTACATTGACTTTTACAAGATTAAGGAAGTTCTGTTTATTTCTAGCTTGCTATGGGTTTCTATGCCTTCTAAAGTAATAAAATGATTTTTTCACTTATATATACTATGTTATGTCTATTCAGGTCATTTTTTAAGATTTCTATAGAATTTTCTTTATTTTACTTATTAATACAGATTCTTATGTACTACCATAATATTTTCTAATATAAAGTAATATTCTTTTTTTAGGAAAAAACACATTTATACTTTTGTAGAACTATTAATATATTTAATATATTTAATAGAATCTCCTGCCCCTGCACCTGGCTGTACTCACGGGGGCCCCTTGGAGGGGGGAAGGTTGAGTTTCTCCCTCCCCCCAAGCAGAGCCCTGGCAGAGCCCCGAAGACCTTTGGAACCAGCCACAACCATGCGGAGACCACTATCCACACGCATGAAGGTACCGGCAGAGGAACAAAGGCATGTGGGTCTAGGGGCTGAGATCTCCAAGCCTACTCGGATGGGGGCTGAGCATCCTCCACCCAAATCCTCCATCTTCCAGTAGGTGGGGGTCATACCCACCAACTGCCCCCCAGTGCTGTGTAATCCCATTAACGGCCAAGACCCAGAGAGTATAAAACCCAGCTCCCAGAAGCGTGCAGCCATATTTGCAGCCGCATGACATCTTATTATCTCATTCTTTGACAACCTGGTAGGCTACTGAGTGTAGCCTGCCCACGCGGCAGAGTCTGGCAAACTCCCCGTGGTGTACCCAATATGCCAAATACCAGTAACAATGATGGGTCTCATTCTCCTAATCCTGAAAGAGCCTTGAATGTGGCACTTTTTATAATCTCAGGGCTAGGACGAAGGAGACGTTACTTATGCCTGCTCGGGGCAATCGACGAACAACAGGATGATCGTGATTGTGATCATGATTAATATATTTATTTGAATTTTTAAAATATTTTCTTTCCTCAGCCTTACTAATTTATATACTTGTAGGAGCTATCTATTTCACATAAATTTTAAAATGTATTAACATATAATTATTCACAATAGTGTGCTTTCAATTTATAAACCCATAGAAAAGATATACACACTTTTTAAAGATAGATATACAAATTTGTGGAATTTCAATATAGCTTTATTCCTCTCTATATATGCAGGTGTCAGAACTTCCACAATTAAAAAAAATAGATATTTGGGGACAGAGAAACCGTAGAGGTCTAAAAGTATTTGCCTTGCATGTGGCTGACCTAGGCTTGATTCCCAGCACCATGGATGGTCTCTAAGCCTCTCCAGGATTGATCCCTACTGAGCCAGGAGTAACCCCTGAGCATCACTGGGTGTGGCCCCCAAACAAACAAAAAAATACAAACAAATTAAAAGTTCTTTTTCATCATATGTAAATTTAAGGAAACATAACAACATTATTGGCCAGAGTAAAACTAAGCTTGTTTGGGAGGTGGCTGGAATGTGTGTTTGGGACACTGGTGGAGAGAAACGACACTTGCTGATGGGTGTTCTTTGGGAATGATGTATGCAAGAAAAGTACTATTAGCAATAGTATAAATAGAGGTGCATCAAATAAAAATGGCAAAGAAAAACACATAAAAATTCAAAAGCTTGATTTAGTAAATCTCAACTCTCAATTTCTAGACATATATTTGCAATTTTTGGCATTAATATTAGACTTAGCACTGTAGCACTGTCTTCCCGTTGTTCATTGATTTGCTTGAGCAGGCAGCAGTAACATCTCCATAGTGAGACTTGTTACTATTTTTGGCATATCAAGTACACTATGAGGGGCTTGCCAGGCTCTGCACTGCGGGCAGGATACTCTTCGTAGTTTGCTCTCTGAGAGGGATGAAGGAATCAAACCTGTGTCAACCATATGCAAGGCAAACTCCCTACCTGCTATGCTATCACTCCAGTCATAAACAAGTACTTTATGTTCTTTTTTATAAATTTGATTGTACTTAGGATGAACTATAAATCAAAACAAAGAAATTTGGTTTCCTTACTACCAGTAATATCTCTTGCTTCTTTTTCAGTCAGTTCTATTTTTTAGGAAGAAATTACCTCTTTATATAACTTTTTTTTCTACCACCTTTCTACTATCAATGTCTGTTTCTCCAAAGTCATATCATTGAACTTATACAGTATGCATTTTTTGTATGTATTGCTTAATTGGTTCTTTCTCAAATTTGGGGTATTTTTTTCCTGTTTTTGAGTAATGTCTATTGTACATTATAAATTTATTATGCAAATATGCACAATTTACTCTATTGTTAGGAATTTATGGTTGGTTTCATTTGAGAAATTTATCAATAGACATGAAGAGAAAAAGGTGAATTTACATGATTTAACATTTTAAATTTATCTTGGTTAATAGCTAAAAACAAGAAATCTGGTGCATAGTTTCATTGTTAATTTTAAACTTCCATATGCATTTTAAATTTTTCTGTGTCATTTTACATATCTACTATGAGTAATAGGTTAATATTTTGGATTTAAACATCTGAGTGTATCTTGGGATATCAGATTATCTTGGGATTTTAGTATTTAATTTCCTGTTAACTAATGGTGTTACGCAATTTCTCATGAGCCAATTAGTATTTTTTTCCACTTCATTATATAAATCGATTCAAGTGTTTTACAAAGTTCTAATATGTCATTCTTATATTTAATTTGCATGTGTTAAATATATCCTGATATGAGACCTTTATGAAATAGATACATTGTAAACATATTCAACTTGTCTGTGACATAACTTTTCACTTACTTAACAGAAACTTTTACCCAGAAGATATTTTCATTTTGATGAATAGCAAGATTTAGTTTCCTTCAGAATAAGGCTTTTTACATATTGGAAGAAAGTTTTCAATTTTTAGTCTATAATAGAATAATGATTTTTATAGGCGTTACATTGAAAGTGTAGACTACTGTGCAGAAAAACTAATAACTTTTATTTTATTTTTGATTAACACTCATTGGTGCTCAAGCAGGACTCATTCCTGATGGTCTTGGGGGACCCTATAATGTGTTAAGGATCAAATCTGGCCTATAATACAACAGGTTGCACGCCCTGCCTGTTATACTATAGCTCTGGCCCAGAACTAATGTCTTAAGAAAATAATACTACTACAAATCTTGTTGTGATAGTTTTCTATTTATTCCATGACTCTTCTATTTTTTCCTATGAAGTGTTAAAAACTTTTCAGTATGAAGTTAAGTTTTTACACAAATTTAATCAATTTTAATTTGTTTTTTAATAAATTTGCATATGGCATTTTAAATACTACTCAAATAAACTTTTTTATATTGTGTTTATATAGTTGCATATTTATGTAACTTATTTATATGGTTTAACATTGTTAATTATTAACATGATGTAATTAAAAAATAAAATATGTTATATTATATAACTTTAAATAAAAATTTGCTAGCATAAAATTAAACACTTTTATATTAATGTAAATGTTTTTAAATGACAATAAAAGTGAGATACAAACATATTAATGAGAGCATTACTTGGTATAATTCATACATAAAACAAACAGCCTTGGGCCTTAGCAATTTTGCTTTAAAAAGTCAATTTATTCTACAGATAAAGTCTATAGAAACTTTCTATTTATTTGTAAATTATAAATTTATTTTAATCGTAATTTTTCATCTGAATTTTATTAATTTATGAAAATTATATAATAATATTCTATTTTCTATTAAAATCTAGTATTCATTGCTCATGTTTGTTTTCTAATGTTTTTCACTGACCTAACATTGGATTATTACATTACATAGATTTCAGGTATGCAGCATTATAAATCAAATTGCTCAATATTGCCTTTTGTCCATTACCAAAACCCCGACTTCTATTACTCATCATAAAATTGGTATCAACATAAATTGTTAATTTTTTGTATGCTTGCTTTTTTTATTCTCTTTTTTCTTTTTTGTTTCTCTTAAAAATGCTCAAGACAGGGAAATTTCTGGAGATAATTGGTCATCCCCATGAAACAATTAAATTCTTCTGTGGTGTTGAAAACTACCAAGATTACTATCCCAATAGTCAATGAGGGCCACTATGGCCATACTCAATGGTGCTCTGGGGGAATACTTTGCCAGGTTTTAATTTGGGGTTCAGAAGCATATGCCAGTCATGTCTCTAGACCTACTTTGTGCCTTTTAATCACATAGTTTTTTATTATAAATTTTCTATTCAAAACTTTGATTATTTTGTGAGATTACAACTTGTGATGTGCAGATCTATTTATTCCACCGTGTCTCTTAAACCTTGAACATAGATTTAATTATTATCTAATCATGTAGATTCTAATCTATGTGATTAGATACTAATTTTGTCAATTTTATTGTAAGTCACCTTTGGTCTTATACTGACATCTAAATTTTGCATTTGGATCATATTGTTCTCTTTTTCATATGTCAGATATAAAATATGATATATTATGACAATTAAAAATAGTATGCTGGAAATTATGGATTATTATGCATTACAAAGAGGGTACATTTTGTTGTGGTAGGAATCATTTATTATCAGAATCATTAGGTCTACCTTGCTAAATTTTTTTAGTTTTTGGTATACTGAAATTAATATCAATTTTTTTCAGTTTGGTATTTATCTACTCTGACTAAACCGAACATTTTTTTTTAGATTTTGTGTAATCTCACTCTAAACATAAAAAAACAAGTTATTAATGAAGATCCCATAATTAAGTATATTTTTATCCCCTCACTACCTCAAATTCACAGATACAAGTGTACTTTCGATTTTTGCTTCTTATCCAGCTCAAAATCAAACAAATAAACACATTTTTATAGTCTTTCCACTTTTTTTGCACCAAAGCTCAAAAAATTCTCTAAGTTAAAATTCATGTCAAACATAAAATTCTTATATTTTGTTTTTAAACAATATTGTCATATTCATTATCTGAATCCTAAAAATCATTGTGTGATAAATTTTACCTTGATTTGTAATCATTTCCTGTAGAATTACAAATCAAAATATGAATTATTATATCACATTTTCTCTTCTCATTTTTATAGAATGGGATATTATTTATTTTCTTTATAAAAAATGCAAATCCTTTGAGCAGTTTCCATAAGTTCTTATCAATTTCTAGATCTTAAGTGACTTACTACTTCAATTACTTAAATGAAATTGAGAAGTACATTAATACTCGAATTTCATATTTAAAGTATGGAACAACTGCTTTAGTTTATGGTGTATCTTTTAAAATCGTCTACGTTCAGTTGATATATGTATTTTTATTATAAGTCTTGGATCACTTTTTTATTTTTTGCTATTACTGTATTTTTAAATTTACTTATGCACTGATAAAATGCTACAAGGACAACCAAAAACAAAATTCAATCAAAGCCATTCCCAAGGGCTGGGAAATTCTGCTCATTAAAGTAAATCACATGCTTTGCATATATTGAAGTCCTGGGTTTGACCCTCAGTACCACACCCCTTAAAATTAAAAAAGAAGATAAAAGTCTTTGTCACAGAATCTAAAATTGAGCTATCGATTATTATTTTCTAATATATTTTGCCATAGCTCATCTGAGATATATGTAACTACCTTAAAATGAATGATAAAACTCACTTGGTCAAATATTTTAATATTTTAAAGAGATATTATAGATATTTATTCAACTTTATTATCCTTACATAACAATATTATAAAATAATTTTCCTTTTCACATATATGTCAACCAGATAGTAAAATATCTCCAATGTTCTGTCTCTAAAATAATACTATTATAATAGTTAGCAAAAGACATGTGAAAAAAATCTAACTAATAGGGACAACGAGAACAAAAATGATAACAATAATGGATAAAATTATTCTTAGAAGGGACTATATAAAAAAATTAGTTTGTCACTTAGCAGAAGATAAATATGTAATTTAAGCGACCACCAAAATTCATTTCAATATTCTTCAGTGAGGTGAGCTACAGATTTCTATGATCACCATTTCCTGTTATAACATTATCCATTCTTCAGAAAATTTAAGTTGTTTTCAGTGGAATAGCTAAATTCTGTAGAGAAAAAATTATTTATAGACAGTTATTTTCATCATCAATAGTAGGTCAAAGAACCATCGGAAAATGTGCTTCCTTCATGAATTAAAAAATATTTCCAGCTATTTGAAATCTTCAGTATTAACTATTAATGATCACTAATGGATTATCATCAAACATCTTCTTGTGTCTGACATGTAAATGGGAAACTAAAATAAACAAGTAATAAAAAATGCTGCCTATAAGTGAAGACATAGATTATTTGATTCATTTTCTTTATTCAAAGTTCCCAGAGAGTGTTCATTTCCATAAAGAAAATAAGCTTTACACCAAGAAACTGGATGATGGAATTTTAAAATTGCAAGTAAGATCTAAAATATTTTGTAACGAGAATAAAACATATATACGTAGATCCACATGAATCACCTATGCAGAAAATAAAGAGAATCTACCAATTTTTCAACAGTCACCATTTTTGACTGAATAAAACTATACCAAATTCTAGCAAAACATATCAATCATGTATACACAAGAAGAATTGAGATGCTTTGAAATACACAAAGATCCAAGGTATTATCTTGAGAAAAATTTTTTAGAAGAATGTGCACCCTACTTCATACAGAAAAGATAATGGATTTGAGAAGATAGCTATTATTTTTTCCTAATTAAATCCTTATAAAAAAGTAAAAACAAGGATTTAAGTCATGGCCTTTAAGTAAAATATTTTCCTCCTATAACAAAATTAACTTGCAGTTTGAAAGATAAAAATAACCCTACTATATAACATTTAAATTTATTGAATTGCACAATCAATGTTAAGTTCAGAGTTAAATAGGTATGTGAAATGGATACTCACATGCTGAAATTGATTCAACTTGTGAATCTCATAAAATTCCTTATAATAACTTAGAAATAAACTATCATAATATTAAATATTAGCGCAATAATTTCAGAAAATCTGGGAATAAAATTAACACTATAATTGACATTAGTCTACTCAAGGTTGATTAGATTCCAGTACTACCATACTAAGTATTTTATTTTGCTTTATTTTACTTTTTTATTTTTGGGCCACACCTGTATTTACCCTGTCTTTGTGCTCAAAGATCACTATGGAAGACTCAAGGAACCATATGGCTGAACCCAGACCACTCACATGCAAGGTAAATGCCTTACCATGCTGTATTCATAACTTTTAAATGGGTTACTAAGTATTAAAAAAGTCATTATCATTGACATAATCAGTAACTCATATATAATAAGGTCATACATTTTTATTGAAAATAGCAGCTTAGCTTCTAAAATCATATTACCAATATTAGATTTTCTATATAGGTCATAGGATATTATTTGAATAAACTGAATGACATAAATATTTCCTATTTTCAACCACTGATTTACTATAATTGTAAATAAGTACAGTAGTATGAACTTATATTTACTCCAGGTCATACTTTCAAATCCACACACATATTTTCATGAATTTAAATATACATAGATGTGTACATGTATAATTGATACAGTTGTATATGCATGTATATATAACTAATCAATAGTTAACTGTATGTTTAGATTTCAATCATCTCTATAATCATGATGCCATACAGATATTTGAATTCACAACATATATTCCGTTATCTTTGATTAAAATCCTTCATATTTAGGCATTTTACATATACTTATTTAAATGATCACAAAACTATGTTATTTTGATGCAATCTGAATTTTATTTTTAGTATTTTGTAAAACTGGTTATAAATATTGGTCTATGTAATTGCATAAAGTGGAAAATTAAAGTTGTCATTTATTAATCTCCCTCCATGTGTTGCCATTATAGTACTAGAACAGTATCTAATATCATTCTATGTGACTTTCTTCTCAAGTTGCTTTAAAGAAAAGGCTGGTTCATTAGCTATGGACTGAATTGAGTTCAGCAAAGTAAAGGTGTTGAAGCACTAACATGCAATGTGGTGTTTTGGGATACATATCTTTGGGACGTAAACAAAGTTAAATGAGCTAATAATCAGCAGCTCTCATGATAAGAGCAGTACCTTTATAAAAAAAGAGAAGTCAGAGGACTTTATTTCTCTTGGATACAAGTAGGGGGAAATACAGCACAGATCAAGGTACAGGCAGACTTACTTCCAGGAAGAAAATCTCCACCAAGAGTGGTATACCTAGAATACCGGAATAGCTGACAGAACATCTAGTCTTTAGAACTGTGATAAAACACATTTTGTTGTTCAATTCACCTGGTGCATAATGATATCTTATATTAGCAGAAGCCTCCTAATATCACCATTAACAAAAAATGACATAACAAATATAGTTGTTGAATTTTACATGTGGAAAATATGGTTATTTCTAAATTATATTCAAAGCCCTCTTATCACTATATACATTCCTACTGCTTCCAGGTCTGATTACTCATCAGTCCAACAATACTTTCTAGAATAAGAGACCTATATAAGCATACATACTTCTGTTGTTTCTCTAAGGTTGAGATTTTCTGTTATTCTCAGAAGTATCGCTCCTAGTTTTCTACTAAATTCTCACTTCAGTTGCCCAAAACTAGTAATCTCAGCACAAACCAACCCAGAATAAAGAAAAATCTCTTGACTTCATTACTTAACTTTCCAAGTTATCCAAGTAAATTGACTTTTCTTTGTTATTCTGATTGTATCTGCCCTCATAAAGGAAGTAAAACAAGGGAACAATTGCTCTGTGAAATCAAGACACAAAGACGATTTTTTCCTTTTTTAATATATATATTTAGCCCTAAACCAGAACAACATTCTCCTCTAGCCTATATTTTCTGTCTTATCAAGACAAGTTACTAAAATTTAGAGGTCCCACTGCTCTATTGTCAAAATTCACTGCTTGTGAAAATTAAGAAAATGTATAATAAAGAAGAAAGGCATGGTATAGATCACATGGCAGATAGTTCAGCAAGGCACACATTTATAAGATAAATAAAAGGAGACACAACATACTCTTAATGTGTCACCATCTCCTAAAACTTATATCAAGATAAGTGGACACTGAAAGATTTTTCTCCAGTGTCTGAGATAATTAGAGCCTCTGGATTTTGAAACAAGAACCTTATCTTTAAAGATCCACAAGTAGAAAACCTTTGGCAAAAAAAAAAGCGCTAGCCTGTGGGCAGGAGTCCAGCTGCATACTGCAATTATAAATGTTATTTTGCAGTAGGGATGTATTTTGCTTGGGAGTCAAATTATAAGTAATTGTATTTGGGGAGATGATGAGCTGTCTTGATTTTCTAACACCTACGGTTTGCTGGCCTTCTGCATCTTCAGTTCTTAGGCTTATTTTTTAGTGTCTATCCTAATTTATTTACCTACTTTCAGTTTTGGGGTAAGGGAGACACCTGACAACTCTCAAAGATAATGTCAAGATTGATTTTCAACATCACTTCTGCTTTTTGGGTCACACCTGGAGAAGCAGAGGGGTTACTCCTGGCTCTGCACTCAGGAATTATACCTGACGTTGCTCAGGGGAAACATATAGAATGCTGTGAATCAAACCCGGGGTCCACCACGTGGAAGGCAAACGCACCACCCACTGTGCTATCACTGCAGCCCCTCAACATCACTTCTGAACAGTGTTCAGGGGACCATAAGGGATGTCAGGACTTCAGCCTGAGCCTCCAGCATGGAAAGCTTCATTTCAGCTCACTGAGATCTCTCCGGTTTCTACCATGTTGCATTATTTGTTTGTTTTGGTTTTGTTGAGGGGTCATACATGGTGTGCTCAGGGCTGACTCCTGGCTTTGCACAAGGATCAGAAAAACATGTACTGTGACAGGGATCAAGGCAGGCACAAGGCTAGCTCTGTGGCTCTACTTTATCTAAATGTTTCAAACCAATTCTACTTAATAATATTCTTTTAAAAAAATTCCATCTGTACACTTGATTCAGTAGTTACATCATCATTATTATTATTTTAGTAATAATTTTAGTAATTTAGTGAGCCCACAGTTTTTGATGTATTTCTGATCATTTTCCTGTTTTAATATAGCCATCTCATCATTATAGAAGTACGAAAAAAAGAAGAAAAAAGAAATCTGAAGCAATGTGAATTTTTCCCTCAATTAAATAATCTCATGAGAACTTAAAAATATGTGTAAATACAAGTTATTTCTAAAGAATAGTACAGAAGAATTTTATTTCTAAGAAAATATTTTTATTTTTTGAGTAAAGAATTTGAACTTCATGAAATATATAAAAATTGTAAAACATATTAGAAGTTCTAAAATTTGTGTAATGCTATATGACTTTAAAAATAATTTTAGGAATCCAGAGAGATAGTAAAGTAGGTGGGGCACTTGTGTTTGCGCTGACCAACCTGGGTTTAATCCCCAACATCACACTGGAAGCCAGAGCCCCACCAGGAGTAAGCCAATGGTGCAGAACCAGAAGTAAGACCTGAGCACCACTGAGTGAGTCTCTCCCTACCCTATACACAAAGCAAAAGAACAACAAATACATAAGGACAAAAGATCTTCTTTCGTTAGATCTTCTTCACATCATACCCACAATTTCTAGAAAGAAAAGGAAGAAAATAATATTTAACCATCTCTCTTCTCATGTATATAATCTAAAACTAGAACAAAAGACAACATATATCTCATAAGAATAAAAATAAAATGGAATGGAATGAAATATATTATATCCTTGATTTTAATCCAGTTAGGCAAAACCTAATTACCACTTATCTGATGTTTATGATTTGCTCCATCTATCAGCAGAATATAAGTCTAGGTTTATTCTGTAAATAATAATTGACACTGAATAAAATTATCAACCAAGAATATTAAGTACTTTTAAACAAAAACAGTTAAATATTTAGGTTGGGTACTCCAATGACTTTTTAAGCTAGTCAAGCACTTTGTAACAGACAAGAAGGATGTAATAAGATCCTTGAATCACAAGTGAGAGCAAGTTCCTTGGGGACCCAATGTCTTCAATTTGAGCACAAAGATTTGACCATAGGAAATGTAAAATCATTTTTGTTTTATCAAACACTTATTCTAAGTTAGATACCTTTGGAATTAGGGGATTTAGGGTATTTTTGATAATGTACTTACAATAAAATGTGTATAGATAATATATATTTTAAATGGACATTTATCAATTATTAATGAGTCTCTGTTGGTTGCTTCTATTTTTTCCTATCATGGAAACTCCACAAACAAAATAGAACTTAAAGTTAGATTATATCTCTCCTGTTTAAGGACTGAATATATAGTACAGGAATTAAGGTACTTGCTCTGCTGTGGTGGATCCTGATTTAATCCCCAGCACTGTAGATGGACCCCAGAGAACTGATGAGAATAATCCCTGAGTAAAGGAACCAGCTGATTCAAAACCCAAAACCAAAACAAAATATTATTTGCCATAATTTATTGTAGTGCCCAGGTAACTGTGTCAAGCATTAACAGATAGCATCAGTATATTTCTCCTTTTTTAAAAAATTTCACTCTTTGTTGCATTAGTACAATCACGTCTGCATCACCTGTGCTATTTATTTTCTAAAATATATCTGAACTAATTAATTGTACTCTCTGCCTCCTTGGAAAACATAGAGATCTATTGTTAACACTCTAGGTCCCAACCTGAATTTAATTATCAGGGTCGTGAAATTAACTCTATTTCTCTGCCCTACTCATTTTTAATATTTTAATTATGAAATTTTTATGTGAAAATTAACACAAAATATTTTTATGCAAATAAAATTGTACTAATTTATCTAACCTTTTTTTCAATAGCAATAAAAGCAACTGCTGGGTATCCATCATGCAATTAATGAACAATTCATACTTTATAAAAAATATAAACCTGATATTCACAGTTTGGTTTTCTGTACATAAAAGTTAATGCTAATGCTTAGCATGTCTCTAGGGAAAGTTAAATTGAAATTTTGGCAAATGCAGTGACTGTTGAAGAATTGACAAGAAAAAGTGTGTGAGTAATACTCATATAATTGCAGGATAAAATTTAATTTTTATGCAGAAAATATGGCATAGAACTCATATAGTATTAAGTATTATTATCACTTCATTTCCACCTGTTATTTCTGCTATTATATTATTTCCTCTTTTTTTTAAAGAGGCAACACTCAGTTCAGTGCCTTAGTTGTGCTCTGGAGTAGGAGTGTAAGGAGTACCATGCAGTTCTAGATATATTGAGCCTATGTCTCCTGCACCAAAATATGCACTGAGTTTACTTAATGATTTCTCTCACCTCTGCTGGTTTTTCCAAGAGAAAAATTTGTTTAAATGTTATGAAATTAAATTTTAATTGGGGATGAAAAAGATAGGTTCCAATGTCTGAAAAGAAGAAATTGTAAAAGAAAAATATATCTACATAAATAAGGTCCTAAATAAACATCTGCATAAAGATTCACTTTCAGTTACTATAAAATATAATGCTTAGTGGTAAAGCAACGCAAAAGCCCACCAAACTTTCATATTGAAGAGTCTAGCCCAGATGACACCAACAGTACTGTAGTGTTAGACAACCTCTCTGACAAGGAATTCAGAAGGGAGCTACTTAGGATGCTTAGGGAATTAAAAGAAACAATGGAAACCAATGCCAATAGAAGACAAGAGGATCTGAAGGCAGAAATGAGGAAAATGCAATCAGAAATGTCAGACCTGAAAAATCTCGTAGGCGAATTGAAAAACTCAGTGGAAGGCCTCAGCAGCAGAGTAAGAGCGGCTGAGAACAGAATCAGTGAGCTCGAAGAGGAAGTTCAGAGACTCTCCAGAAAAGAGCAGAAAATGGAAAAGAGACTCACAATTCGGGAACAGATGGCAAGAGAAGATCGTGATGAAGCCAAGAGGGGTAACATAAGAATTATTGGAGTCCCAGAGGGACAGGAAGAAAACCTCGATGAAGAAGAAACTGTCAAAGACATCATTGCTACAACATTTCCAGAGCTGAAGAAAACTTGTGACCACATTCAGGAGGCCCGAAGGGTATCAGCTAGAAGAAATCCGAATAAAAATACCCCAAGACACATTCTGATCAAACTGACCAAAACCTTAGACAGAGACAAAATTCTGAAAGCAGCAAGATCGAAGAAAGAAATCTCTTACAAAGGAGCATCCTTAAAATTCACAGCTGATTTTTCTGATGAAACCCTCATGGCCCGAAAACAGTGGTGGGACATAGTAAAAAAACTCAATGAAATAAATGCCTCCCCAAAAATACTTTTCCCAGCAAGACTCTCATTCATAATAGAAGGAATAACACACAGTTTCACAGACAAACAACAGCTCAGGAACTTCATAGACTCAAAACCATGGTTACAAGAACAACTAAATGGGCTACTTTAAGGCAAGAAAGGCCCCTCAAATACACCAAATTTTAACAGAACAATGGGACAAAATCCCATAACAATAATCTCTCTCAATGTCAATGGGCTAAACGCACTAATTAAAAGACATAGAGTGGCGGGATGGATTAGAAAATTGAACCCAACATTCTGCTGCCTGCAAGAAACGCATCTCAATAGTCAAAGCAAACACAGACTCAGAGTCAAAGGCTGGAAAACAATCCTACAGGCAAACATCTCCCATAAAAAAGCTGGGGTAGCCATCCTTATATCAGACCACATCGATTTCAGAGTGAGGAAGGTTATAAGAGACAGTGAAGGCCATTTCTTATTGATCAAAGGATCTGTACAACAGGAAGAACTTACAATAATAAATGTATATGCACCTAATGAGAGACCAGCAAAGTACTTAAAACAACTACTCATAGATTTGGAAAAAGACATCAATAGCAACACAATACTAGTGGGAGACTTCAACACTGCTTTGTCACCTCTTGATAGATTAACCAGACTCAAGCTTAGCAAGGACATACTTCATTTGAGGGAAACAATGGAAGAAAGGGACTTAGTAGATATATACAGGACACTTCATCCACAAAAAGCTGAATACACATTCTTCTCAAGCGTACATGGAACATTCTCCAAGATAGACCACATGCTGAGCCACAAAACATGCCTCCATAAAATTAAGAAGGTAGAGATTGTATCAACAATCTTCGCAAACCATAATGCGCTGAAATTAGAAGTAAATCACACACAAAAACAGAAAACTAAATCAAACACCTGGAAATTAAACAGTGCACTATTGAACAATGAGTGGATTAGACAGGAAATCAAAGAGGAAATCAAAAGATTCCTAGAAACGAATGAAAATGAGAACACGAGTACCCAAAACTTATGGGACACAGCAAAGTCTGTGTTAAGAGGAAAGTTTATAGCTCTACAAGCATTCCTCAGGAAGGAGGAGCGAGCACACATAAGTAACCTAACCTCACAGCTTAAGAGCTTGGAGAAGGACCAAAAAAAGGAGCACAACCTGAACAGGAGAAAGGAAATAATAAAACTCAGAGCAGAGATTAACGAGATGGAAACCCAAAAAACAATCCGAAAGATCAATGAAACCAAGAGCTGGTTCTTTGAGAAAATTAACAAGATCGATAAGCCTCTGACAAAACTCACAAAGAAAGGGAGAGAGAAAACGCTAATAAAACGAATCAGAAATGTAAAGGGGGTCATTACAACAGAAACCACAGAAATTCAGAGGATCCTCAGGGAGTACTTTGAGAAGCTTTATGCCACGGAACATCAAAACCTCGAGGAAATGGATAAATTCCTAGACTCCTACAGACTCCCAAGGCTGAACCAAGAAGACCTGGAATACCTGAACAGACCTATCACCATCAAGGAAATTGAAATGGTAATTAAAAATTCTCCCCAAGCACAAAAGTCCCGGCCCAGATGGATTCACTAGTGAATTCTTCCAAATCTTTAAAGAGGACTTACTCCCAATGCTCTTTAAGCTTTTCCACGAAATTGAAATATCAAAAACACTTCCGAACAGTTTCTACGAAGCAAATATCACACTGATACCAAAACCAGACAGAGATACCACAAAGAAAGAGAATTACAGGCCGATATCCCTGATGAACACAGATGCAAAGATCCTCAACAAACTACTAGCAAATAGAATCCAACTACTCATCAAAAAGATCATACACCATGACCAAGTAGGATTCATCTCAGGGATGCAAGGATGGTTTAACATTCGGAAATCAATCAACATAATCCAACATATCAACAAAAGAAAAGATAAAAAGCATATGATCATATCAATAGATGCAGAGAAAGCATTCGATAAGATCCAGCACCCCTTTTTGATGAAAACCCTAGCCAAAATGGGTATAGAGGGGACCTTCCTCAACATAATTAAAGCCATCTACCACAAGCCTACAGCAAGCATTATCCTCAATGGGGAAAAACTGAGAGCCTTCCCTCTAAGATCAGGGACGAGACAGGGATGCCCACTCTCTCCACTGCTGTTCAATATAGTACTGGAAGTACTTGCAATAGCGATTAGGCAGGAAAAAGATATTAAGGGCATTCAGGTAGGAAATTAAGAAATCAAGCTCTCATTATTCGCAGATGATATGATACTCTACTTAGAGAACCCAATAACTTCCACCAAAAAACTGCTAGAAACAATAGATTCGTATAGTAAAGTTGCAGGTTATAAAATCAATACCCAAAAGTCCATGGCTTTCCTATACACAAACAGTGAGAGAGAAGAAAGCAACATGAAAAAACAATCCCGTTCACAATTGTGCCCCAGAAAATCAAGTACCTAGGAATCAGCTTAACTAAGGAAGTAAAGGACCTGTACAAAGAAAACTACAAAACTCTACTTCAGGAAATAAAAGAGGACATGAGGAAATGGAAAGATATCCCCTGTTCATGGGTCGGGAGACTTAACATTGTCAAAATGGCAATACTACCGAAAGCATTGTATAAATTCAATGCAATCCCTATAAGGATACCCATGACATTCTTCAAGAAATGGAGCAAACACTCCTGAAATTTATATGGAACAATAAGCCCCCACGAAAAGCTAAAGCAATTCTTGGGAAAAAGAAAATGGGAGGAATCAACCTCGCGAACTTCAAACTGTACTACAAAGCAGTAATAATTAAAACAGCATGGTACTGGAACAAAGGCAGAACTGCAGACCAATGGAACAGGGTTGAATACACTGACATCTCCCCTCAATCATATGCTCATCTAATCTTTGATAAAGGTGCAAGTAATGTGAAGTGGAGTAAGGAAAGCCTCTTTAATAAATTGTGTTGGCATCACTAGACGGCTACATGCAAAAAAATAGGCTCAGAACTCTGCCTAACACCATGTACAAAAGTAAGATCAAAATGTATTAAAGACCTCAACATCAGACCAGAAACCATAAGGTACATTGAAGATAAAGTTGGCAAAACCCTCCATGACATTGAAGCTAATGGTATCTCCAAAGATGCCACACCACTGGCCGAGCAAGTGAAAACAGAGATAGATAAATGGGACTATCTTAAACTAAGAAACTTCTGCACCTCCAAAGAAACAGTGACCAAAATACAAAGACAGTCTACAGAATGGGAAAGGATATTCACCGAATACACATCTGACAAGGGGTTGATATCCAGGATATACAAAATACTGGTTAAACTCCACAAGAAGAAAACATCCAACCCCATCCAAAAATGGGGCAATGAAATGAACAGAAACTTTCTCAAAGAAGAAATCCGAATGGCAAAAAAGCACATGAGAAAATGCTCTACATCATTAATCATCAGGGAGATGCAGATCAAAACCACAATGAGATACCATCTCACACCTCAGAGACTGGTCCACATTCAAAAGAACAAAAGCAACCGATGCTGGCGTGGATGTGGCGAGAAAGGGACACTCCTTCACTGTTGGTGGGAATGTCCACTGGTTCAGCCCTTCTGGAAAACAGTATGGACGATTCTCAAAAAATTAGAAATTGAGCTCCCATTTGACCCAGCAATACCACTCCTGGGAATATATCCCAGAGAGGCAAAAATGTATAGTCAAAGTGACATCTGCACTTGTTTGTTCATTGCAGCACTCTTTACAATAGCCAGAAACTGGAAGAAACCTGAATGCCCAAGAACAGATGACTGGTTAAAGAAACTTTGGTACATCTACACAATGGAGTACTATGTAGCTGTTAGAAAAGATGAAGTCATGAAATTTACATACAAGTGGTACAATATGGAAAGTATCATGCTAAGCGAAATGAGTCAGAAAGAGAGGGATAGACATAGAAAGATTGCATTCATCTGGGGGATATAAAGTAACAAAGTATGAGATTAATACCCAAGAATAGCTGAGATCAGCACCAGGAGGATTACTCCATAACTTAGAGGCCAGCCGGGTATCCTAGAGGAAAGGGCAGTTCAGATAGAGAAGGGAGCACCAAATAAAGGATGTTTGGAGGATCCTCCCAGGAGGGGAGATGCATGTCGAAAGTAGACTATGGACTGAACATGTTTGCCACTCAATGCCTCTTTTGCAGACCACAACACCCAAAAGGAGAGAGAGAACACAGGGGATTGCCCTGCCACAGAGACAGGGGGATGGGGGGATGGGGTTGGGAAGGATATTATCCATGGTGGTGGAAAATGGGCACTGGTGGAGGGATGGGTATCTGATCATTGTATAATCGAAACCCAAGCACAAAAAATTGTAAATCTACAGCTGTAAAAAAAAAAGAAAGAAACAAAAAGATTTTGAATCAAAAAATATATATATAATGCTTAGGCTGTAGCAAGTAAGAGTCATTTTTTGACAATATAACCTCAAAGCGAATATTGGCTAAGAAACTGCATTATTCAAATAAAAGACTTGACACTTAGTGTCTTTCTGATATTGTGAATTCCTCAGTATTTTTATGAGGGACGTGGGACTAATGCCTTTCTCCCATGCTAATGTGTTAAAAAGACAAATAATGCAATCATTTACTTAGTTCAATGCTTAGAACATGGTATCAATAACATGGGTGAGTGATTATGATAAACTCATTTGCTATTTGACTGTTTCCCAAAATTAGGCAAAATACTTTGAAGATCTTTCCTTTTATGCTACATAGGGTGTATTTTTTTTCAGAGAAAATTTAAATTGTTTTCTTAATTTCCACATACATATTGATGACTTCCTAATTTTTATATCATAATATAAAATCCTCTCCTAAAGAGCTTTTGTTTATTAGAGAGCAATGTTATTAATCGAATTAAGTTGTAACGGCAATGCAGTTGTGGTCTCCTAATGCTCAGTGTCAAAGTAAACTGTCATAAGTATTTGACTTAAAGACTAGAGCGATAGTACAACAAGTAGGGTGCTTGCCTTACATGTAGCTGACCTGAGTTCAATTCCCACTACCCCATATGGTACTCTGACACATACACGGAGTGATCCCTAAGTACAGAATCAGGAAAAAGTTCTGAGAAATAACTGGAGTGACACCAGAATCAAATAAAACCCATAAAACAAAGAAGGACTTGCCATAGTTTCAACGCATTATTAAATCCCAGAGTTAGTAAAGTAGTCACAATGATTTATACATTTGGAAATATCTTAGAAAGTGCTCAGATACAAATAATGATTGTAGTGGGAGAGGCAGGACTGATACTAGTTAAACATTATTGTAATTAAAATTAATGAAATAATCTATTTAATATTTTATTGTTTAAAATATTATGATAGACACTTTAACATACAAAGTTGTCTTCTTAGTATTTTCAAATTTTAGCGCAGCAATGGTTTTGGATCTATAAATACAAAATAAACATTTATATAACTTACCATTATCTTTTGTGTTTGATTTACAGAAAACATATTGAATTATTTGCCAACTGTATCAGATATTTTTGCTACTACAGGGGTTTGTATTATTATTACAAACTATTAACCAAGCAGCATATTACTAATAGTATACTGTCTTATTAGTATATGTGCAAAATACATTATTTTAAATTTTTTTTTCATACACAGTTTGTTTCTATTAAAGGGTATGAATCATAGCCAAATATTTGCCACAATCAATTTGGGACTGTGTCTAGGTCATTTCAGAGAATAAATATTGGTAAACGTATTTTTTAAAGTTCTGAAATAATAGCTAATTAAAATTTTATAAGAGAAATACGAATATATAAATACAGCCAAAGTCCCTTTTAAGACAAAGTTTTTATTTTCAAGCAGCTTTCCTATTGCCAGTGCAGCTTGTTTGTTTATAACTCCAATAATGAATGTTCATCTTTTTTTCCCCAATACACCAATAAGAATGCTCGTAAGTTATACAATGTGCCTTTGAACTGGATAATAGAATACAAGTGCAATGTTTCTATATATAATGAGAAAATAAGAAAACATTTGACTTAGTCATTCCCTGTAGAAGATAATAAAATAGTTTGACCAAGATTCCTTCCTTTCAATGCTCTAATATTTTAAAGCTTGTGACATACTGTACCCTGTACAATATTACAAATCTAACATAAACATAAATATAACAACTTAGTTTAATATTACACAAATAGTAATAAGGACAAAACTATACAAAAATCTTATTAATTTTATATACATAGTATTTCATTTGTTATAATCCAAAAAATCTGTGGTATTTTGTGTTAGTTATTTATTTCCAATGTTTAATATCTTATTAAGCTAAAAGCCAGCTTGGAAAAAATATTTACCAGGTAAAGAAATCCTGAATCATTTGAAATGATGTTCTTATTTATTTCCATGAATTTTATTCAAAAAGCTGACCAAAGTAAAACTACTTTGAGAAAAATTCACATTGTCCTAGTAGTGACTTAATTTACATGGATGGGATTTATAGTTGTTCCATTTCTGTTAAGTAGTGTTTATCACAGATCACAGATCACAGATCATCCTGTTATTTGTCGATTGCCTCGAGCAGGCCCCAGTAACGTCTCCTTCATCCTAGCCCTGAGATTATATTCAAGGCTCTTTAGGAGAATGAGACCCATCATTGTTACTGGTATTTGGCATATTGGGTACGCCACGGGGGTGTTTGCCAGACTCTGCCGTGTGGGCAGGCTGCATTCGGTAGCCTGCCAGTTTGTCAAAGTAGGAATGAGATGTCATAATAAGATGTCCGGTTCCGGGAGCTGGTTTTTATAGTCTCTGAGTCTTGGCCGCTGATGGGATTACATGGCGCCAGGGGGGCAGTTGGTGGGTGTGATCCCCGCCTACTGGAATTTGGAGGATCTGGGTGGAGGATGCTTGACTCCAATCCGAGTAGGCTTGGAGATCTCGGCCCCGGGACCCGTGTGGCTTTGTTCCTCTGCCGGTACCTTCATGTGTGCGGAGAGTGGTCTCAGCATGGTGGTGGCTGGTCCTGGAGGTCTTCGGCTGCCGGGGCCCTGGTCAGGGTGGGGAGGAAAGCTCAACCCGCTCCCCTCCAAGAGGCCCTGGCAAGGAATAGCCAGGCGTGGGGGCAGGAGACTGTTTATATGTACTTTTAAAGAAATTTTTTATTTGAAAAATTTGTTTGAATATGTTCATTTAATTTACTGATAGTTTTAATAGATTAAAAACAGAGGTTTAATCTTCCTTGAGCAGATTGCATTTTTACTGGGTTCATACAGAGTTGTACTTGAAGGTAAATTTAAAGAGTAATTTTTACTGTTACAACTTTGTTACAAATTGTTTTACACCCTATCTGAATCTAAATTAAAGTAATGACAACACCACAGTTCGAATATTTGTTTATTAAGTGTCTTATTTTTTCCGAGTGGGATATATTTGCCTTTTATAGAAACAGTTTAGTATCCATGAAGAGCTAGTTAAGTAGTCATGATTTCAACTGCTAATTATCTGAAAAAATATGCATCACTTTTTGGTTTAACTTGGTGGTCTTTTTTATTCAACACATTGACTTAATAAGACCATTTCTTGGTTTATTGAGTTTTATTTGATAACTTGAATATTATAGGGTGTCTCTTCTACGTGAGTGTTTTTATTTTCTCTTGTTACTTTCACAATTGTATCTGCATCTGGCTTTTGCCATCTTAATTATGATGTGTCTTATTGTATATTGTTTGGCTTTGTTTAGTTTAGAACACTTTGAATTTCCTGAATCTAAAGTGTGTCTCCTTTCTCTTTGGGGAAATCCCCAGCTATCCACCCCCACTCTCTCTCTCTCTTTCTCTCTGGTTAAAAACCCCTATAATGAAAATGTTATTGATGTTATTGTTCTTGCTGCTGTCTCTTAAATCTCTGTCTCCTTCTCTCTCTCTCTCTCTCTCTCTCTCTCTCTCTCTCTCTCTCTCTCTCTCTCTCCTCCCTCCTCCATCCAACAGGAATTTAACTCAGTGTCTCACACGTTGAAGGCAATGAATATCAATGAGCTATATCCCTTGACCAACCCATAAATAACATGTTTCATCATTCAGAAGTCTTTCGTTATTCTGTTCTTTTTGATGGCATGTTCTACATCATCATCTAATTTATTGATTTGATCTTCAACTTCTAACATTCTGCTGTTGAGCTCCTTCTGTGCATTCCTTGTCTTTTTAGTAAAACTGTCATATTAATTTTTAAAAATCAGTTGTTTTATTGAGGTTTAACAGTTTGCAGTACTGTTTATATCATTGTTCTGTTTTTAGTGACACCACAAAAATATCAAAATTCCTTCACCACTATCCCAAATTCCTTTCTCCAGACATTGCCTCTTCCGTACACAGTTCTATTGACCATATTTCAATGGCTATTTCCGTTTAGGGATTTTCTGATCCTTATTTTCTTTTACTCCATATATATGAGATTTTCTGGTATTTGTCTTGTTTCTTTTGACTCACTTTACTCAACACTGTCTAATTTCATCTAGTTTCAAAAGCCTGCAAGACTTCATATTTTCTCATAACTTATTAGCATTGTATTGTGTGTATGTATAAACATATACACACACACCACGATTTTATTATGTACCCGTCTTTTCTTAGACACTTGGGTAGTTTACAGATCTTATCTATTAAAAAGCTCTACTGAACAAAGCTGTATTTATATCCTTTTGAATAAATGTTTTAGTATTCTTGGGGTAGATGTCCAGGGGTGGAATTTCTGGATCACAAGGAAGTTCTATTGTTAATTGTTTGTGGTCTCATAACCATTTTCCACAGAAACTGAAAGAGAGAATAACCTCAATAGCAGTAAATGAGTTCATATTTCACAGTACGTCTGTCTGCAATTATTGTTTTCATTCTTTTTGATATGGAGTGCTTACCAAGGAGGGATGGCATAGCTAATCCTTGATTTCTGACTGTTTCTTCTTGCTCCCAGAGGAAAGACTATTCTGGAATGAATATCTTTAGCTCCACTGTGTCTTTTGCAAAGGGAACTAAAACACTATTCTGTATTTGCACAGTAGCACTATCCTCCCGTTGTTCATCGATTTGCTGGAACGGATCTAGTAATGTCTCCATTGTGAGACTTGTTGTTACTGTGTTTAGCATATTGAATATGTCATGGGTAGCTTGACAGATTTTGCTGTGCAGGCGAGATATCCTTGGTAGCTTGCCAGGCTCTCCGAGAGGGGCAAAGGAATCGAACCCAGGTCGGCCCGGTGGGCAGCCTGCTTGGCAAACGCCCTACCCACTGGGCTATTACTTATGCCCCATTCTGTATTAAATACTTTTTTTAAAAATTGGGGGTCACACCTGCAGTGCTCAGGCCTCACTCTTAACTCTGTAGATAGAACATAATCCTGTCAGTGCCTGGGAGACCAAATGGGTTGCCAAATAACAAACCCAGGTCAGCCATGTGTAAAGCAAGTACCTTACCCACTATACTCTCTCTTCAGCTTCTTAAACGCATTTTTTGGTGTATACCATGCAGCAACTTTGGGAGGATATGTGCAGATTGTACTGATTGAATACCCTGCCTTGTTTTTTCCTAAATTCTACTCTATGTTTTCAGTGAGTCACATATTCCTGATCTGACTCTGGGTTTCAGTAAGAAGACATTTCACATTTTATACATGAAATCATTTATGTATTCATAAAAGTATGCTATGCAGTTATACATAATAAACACAAATCACAGAAATGTTTGAAGAAATGAACTAAGGGTCTTATGGATTATGGCCCATGTTTATCTCTTGTAAATATAGTCTTCACATTAGTGATATGAAACTCCACAATAGGGCTACACATTATAAGAATCTGTTACTACGATTTTCAGTGCAGATTGTTTTGTGTTTTGATGCAAATTTTCAGCATCAAAATTTAAAAAAATATGACGAAACAAAGCAATGATTCAATAATGTAACAAAATAGTCTGTAAAAATGACCATTTTATTCATGAAGTATAGAGGCACTCATTCTCAGCACAAAGCACAGTACATTCTCACCAGTTAGAACAAGTCATGGGTGAGTCACTCCATTTTTGTATGGAGCAATGTGATGATAGACTTCTCATAACTAAACATATTTATTCTTTCTAAAATATAGTAATTATAAATAGCATAAGTGACATAATAATTTAGTCGTGCAATGGCAATGTTATGTAGATGAAAACAAAATTTTAGGGAAAAATTTAGAGTATAGTTTTCCCTCCAGGGGAGAATATAGTTCTCATGTTACACCTACACCATTTTGCCCATAACAACAACAAAAATTTCCCTGAGACAAAAAGTTTGTTATGGCTTAAGGTTGGTGATTGCTTTCTGGAAAAAGAAATCTAAAGAGAGAAGATAGAAAATACATATTTTCCATTGAGTGATGGTGGCCTGACTAAGTATCATACTGAATTTTTCTAGCACAAGAGGGAAAAATATCCAATACAGATGATAATAAGCAAACTTAAAATGGTAACCATAGTTTTGCAAAACTGCTTATTATCAATGCCAGTAATATTTTTCATAAAGTCAAAATATTATGCATATATTAAAGTAAAAATATTAAATTAGATGGAAAAAAAGCTATACCTATATATCTCATCAACACATTTGTTTTAATACTCACTTAGTGTTCTGTAGCTAACATGCAGTCAACTAGAAATGGATTTGGCCATGTAGGAGATTGTGTGGGCAGTATATTAAAAAAAAAACAAACTAAAGATAATTATTTACAATATCATCGAAATAGGGGAAAATAAGCTAACAATTTTAATTCTATTAAATTCGTAAAAAAAAAAGTAAAGTAAAGGCCCACTCATTGATCATTGATTTGCTCGAGCGGGCCCAGTAACATCTCCATTGGAGACTTTGTTGTTACTGTGTTTGGCATATCGAATACGTCACGGGGAGCTTGCCAGGCTTTGCTGAGCGGGCGAGATACTCTCAGTAGTTTGCCGGGCTCTCCAAGAGGGGTGGAGGAATCGAACTCGGGTCGGCCATGTTGGCTGCATGCAACGCAAATGCCCTACCGCTGTGCTCGTGTTCTTGCTAAAATGTCCTACAAAACTGCACTGTACAATCTAGAGTCAATCTGATTATGTGTTGATATTGTCAGTATTTAATAAATATACAAATTTTATATAGCATCTTTAGATGCCCACAATGTTATTACTTGCGTTCTTTGCAAATCTGTCTATTTCATTTAGAAAATGAACACAAATTTAACTGGTAAAGACTAATTCTATAATTTAGCATTAGTAATATATAAAAAGGATAAAATTATACAGTTAGATAAAATTTAATATAAATGTTTCTCTACCTCCCAATCTTCTTTAATTTGCCCTGAAAGAGTAAATTGGTATTTCCTCCCTTTTTTGTCAAAAAATACTTTTACTCTGCAAATGCAGTTTTTACTTCTTTCATAACATTGTAATAAGAAAACTGTAATAATGATTTTAAAACTAATTATAATCTTCTACCTCCAAGTCAATATTTTAATAAGTATATTGATTATAAAAAGTATGATATTATTAAAACAGTCTGTACAAAGGAGTAAATATCTGATGGATTTGTCCTACAGGTGACTTTGTGAGTTTATATAACTTCACTTAGAGGAGGAAATCTTGAAAAATACATTTAAGAAGAAAACTATAAATATTTAATTGGTAAAACATATAAGTAAGACATTTTGGATCATAATGGCATTTAAATTTCCTTTCAGTATCATTAGTTTACTTTATCCTAAGTTCTTATTCAGTCCTAATTATAAAAATCAATGGTTTGGTTATATATAATAAAAATAAAAATTAATATGGAAATTTAAAATCAGAAACCCACATCATCTAAACAATCTGGTTTTAAAATTGAGAGAAAGCAGATTGGAGAACACAAATTATTGCCAAATGGATATGGATTCTGAGTTTCAAATTGTTCTAATTTCCAAGAGAAGCTGATATTTAGTCTCATGAGAAATACGCTTATCTTCAAACATTGTCAACTAATTTATTTTTAATATCTATATGAGACAAATAGAAAGCTCCAATAAACCCAAATCCTAGCATGCCCATTATAATGAAATAGAAAATGTAGAGAAAGGTAAATTCTGCTGTTAACTCACAGTGTATATTAGGAACATCTCTCTAAGTTTCAGTTTTCTCAATGGCAAAATTAAAGAACACTTCTAAACCATGACATTCCCTTCGACAGATTTAATTCTTTACAGTTCATTTCTTTATTTTAAATATTCACCACTTATTGAACGTTTTATATTTTAATAAAATGCTATTATAAGATTCAGGAGTATAACTTCTTACCTCCTTGAGTGTATATACCTCACAACACCCACCAAGAAATTTCTAATGCTAATTCGTATTAAAATTTTTCTTGGGGGTATGGTGCCGCCAGCAGGCCAATCTGTACCTGTGAGGCGAGTACATCAGCAGCCTGATGGCACCTTCAGACTTTCAGATACCCCAAAATTGTTGCTGTACCTTTGGCCAGACCCCAAAAACTTTGGGCAAAGTTTACCAAGAAATTAAACGGCCAAAACTTAGGTATGTGGGAGAAATACCCACAAACCACCTCCAGCTCAGCTATATAATTGGAGGCATGGCCTCTCTGGTTCCTGATCGAACTGCTTAATGGCCATGATCCCAGAGACTCAGAAACGAATCTCGGAACCCAAAGGTTTTTGGCAGAAATGTGTCCTGTTCCTGCAGTAGGTTACTGGCGCTGGGCCACTCCAGCGGGAATAGATTTTGTGCCTTGGCCTATTCACCCTGGTGGCCCGGTGACTGTCATCCTCCAGAGGCCACTGGACAGTCAGGAGACACACCAGGCCTCACCAGATGGGGGTGGAACCGGCCCTTTCCTCCCCATCCCAACAAAACCCAGCAAGACCCTGAGCCGCTGCCTACAAATGGCCTCTCTGGCTCCTGATCAAGCTGATTAAAGGCCATTATCTCAGAGACTCAGAAACAAATCTCGAAACCCAGCGGCTTTTGGCAGAAATGCATTCGGACTGCATACAAGGTGGCTACTGCCTCAGAGCTTATTGAAAAGCCAGGTATGAGCCGGTGGTGATGGGGCAACTGCAGTCTCATGGGAAGGATGGCGGTAGCAGCTCATCCTTCACACCCTACCAAGGTCACGAGTTGCCCCCACAAGTGGCTCTCCGGCACAGTCATAACACCAGATGCACAGAAACTGGTCTCGTAATTATCTGGCTCTTTGCAGAAATCCAAAATCACGTGGCCGTGATAGCCATATAATAGACATTATATGGTTCTCATAACCAGCTATAGAAAACAAAGTATTTCACAATGCCTTTTCAGCAATTCTGATTGTTGGGGGGGGGGAGAATTATAAACAATAATGGTGCATCTTTTGTCAAAACAACGAATATAATCAATGTAGAGAAGAGTTAAGTGGAAATCATCTGCCTCACAGGCATTGGGAGGGATGGGAGGGGTTATGTTGGGGTTCTTGGTGGTGAAAAGTAAGTACTGGTGAAGGTAGAGGTGTTTGATCATTGTATTACCAAGACTTAAACCTGAACGCTTAGTAACTCTTCCCACAGTGATTAAATAAATAAATATAAGAAGATAAATAAGTAAATAAATAAATAAAATTATGAAAAAAAAGTAAGGTGTAGTTCATGTCCAATTCAATCAGCTAATAAGTGGCTGAATAAATAGCAGTACTCCTACATAAAAAAAAATTCTCATGCTACCTCTTCAAACTTATGCTAGGAAATTTCTCATTCTAACTCTTTAAATTTGTTGACTCTTCCTGTTCCTTTTATGCCCCCTTCCCTCTCAATTTGGTAATAATCATAACAATCAAATCAGAATTAAGATTTACTCTTGTTCTGTTTACTGGTTTATCTTCTTTGCTATTTATATTTCTCAATAGGTAAAATCATCATCTTTCACTTTTGACATATTATTTTATTTAGGCAGATCACTTCAAATTCTACCCATTGTAAATGTGTGTATAGGTTCTTGATCCATTTTAGTATAGGTTATCATCATGGTTTTGGCTGTTATGACTAATGCTACTATAAACAGAAGCAGAAATTTATCCTATTTGATTACTGTTTTTATTTTTTGATAAAAAAAACATAGAGTGATATTGCTGCATTATTTGATATTTCCAAGTCCAGGTTTTCTTTCCACTGAATATGCATTTCTTTTTCTAATTTACATTCCCTCTATTAATATAATCACGGTCCTTTTTCTACTTATCCTCATAAATGTTTTTGTTTTGGCTTTTTTGCTCTATGAAACCTTTTTTTGAACATGCCATTTCTGACAAGAAATTAATATGGAAATATATAAAAACTCTTATAATTCAACAACAAAAATCAAATAGAAATAGGCAGAAATAGACACTTTTCTCTTTTTTTTTTAATTGAGTCACTGTGAGATACAGTTACAAAGCTTTCATGTTTGAGTTTCAGTCATGCAATGACCAAACACCCATTCCCTCCACCAGTGCACATTCTCCAGCACCAGTGTCCTCAGTATCTCCCCACATTTCCAATCCTCCCCCTACCTCCATAGCAGACAACCTCCCCCATACTCTCTCTCTACTTTGGGGCATTATGATTTGCAATACAGATACTGAGAAGTTATTAGGTTCGGTTCTCTTATCTACTTCCAGCACACATCTCCATCTCAAACGATTTCTCCAACCATCATTGTCTTAGCGATCCCTTCTCTATTTCAGCTGCCTTTTCCCCCACCTCATGAAATGAGCTTCCAACTATGGGGCAATATTCCTGGCCCTTGTGTCTACTGTCCTTGGGTGTCAGTCTCATATTATGTTATTTATATTCCACAAATGAGTGCAGTCATTCTCTGTCTGCTCCTCTGACTTTCTGACTCATTTCATTTAGCATGATACTCTGCATGTCCATCAATTTACAAGCAAACTTCATGACATATCTCTCTTAACAGCTCTAAACTTACAAAATTTCATGCTTGGGTTTCAGTTATACAATGGTCAAGTACCCATCCTTCCACCAGTGCCCACTCTCCACCACCTCTGTGCTTTTATTTTCTTTGCCATTGCAATTTTCCATACACATTATCTATGCTGTGACCAAGAATTTGTTGCATATATTATCTTCCAGGTACTTTTCATGTTTCCTTTTTCTATATGGAGATTTAAATGTTCATCCCATTCCATTTAGTTCTAAAGGTATGGAGTCTTTTGGTGTGTGTGTGGGGGGGGGGGGGTTATAGCGAAATCTAATTTTCTTGGCTTTTTTAAGATGTTTGATCACACTCTTACTGAAAGTTCTTTTTCTCTTTTTTTGTGTGTCATATTCGGTGGTGCTCAGGGCTGCAAGGAAATTGAACTCACCTCAGCCACATACAAGGCAAGCACCCTATTTGCTGTATAATTGCCCTGACCACTGACTATCGAATTCTAGTTTGACATTGTTATTCTTAAAATGTTTGCCTTTTATTGCTGGCGCGGATGTGGCGACAAAGGGACACTCCTTCACTGTTGGTGGGAAAGCCAACTGGTTCAGCCCTTTTGGAAACCAGTATGAACGTTCCTCAAAAAATTAGAAATTGAGCTCCCATTTGACCCAGCGATACCACTCCTGGGAATATATCCCAGAGAGGCAAAAATGTGTAGTCGAAGTGACATCTGCATTTGTTTGTTCATTGCAGCACTCTTTACAGTAGCTAGAAACTGGAAGAAACCTGAGTGCCCAAGAACAGATGACTGGTTAAAGAAACTTTGGTACATCTACACAATGGAGTACTATGTAGCTCTTAGAAAAGATGAAGTCATGAAATTTACATACAAGTGGTACAATATGGAAAGTATCATGCTAAGCGAAATGAGTCAGAAAGAGAGGGATAGACATAGAAAGATTGCATTCATCTGGGGGATATAAAATAACAAAATATGAGATTAATACCCAAGAATAGCTGAGATCAACATCAGGAGGATTACTCCATAGCTTAGAGGCCAGCTGGGTATTCTAGGGGAAAGGACAGTTCAGATAGAGAAGGGAGCATCAAAAGGAGGGTGTTTGGAGGATCCTCCCAGGAGGGCAGATGCAGGTTGAAAGTAGACTGGACTGAACATGTTTGCCACTCAATGCCTCTTTTGCTGATCACAACACCCAAAAGGAGAGAGAAAACAAAAGGGAATGCCCTGCCACAGTGGCAGGGGGGGATGGGGGGAATGGGAGGGGGGAGGGATATTATCCTTGGTGGTGGAAAATGGGCACTGGTGGAGGGATGGGTATTTGATCATGGTATGACTGAAATCCAAGCACAAAAATTTGTAAATCTACAACTGTACCTCATGGTGTTTCACTAATAAAAAATAAATTAAAAAAATGTTTACCGTTTAATGATGCTGCTTTACTATATTCTTTATTATATTTTGCTAAGTCACCATTCTTTCTGTGCTTTAGTTATATGGAGCAATGTTTATTACCTCTAGTTGTTTTTAAGATTGTGTCAATTTAGAATTTGATATATCTTACATTGGAAATTTTGTTCACCAATTTTAGATAGAAATTATATTTCAGAATTTATCTCAATTTCTTTTTTTTCTTTCTTTTTTTTCTTTTTGTGTAACAACAGTGATGAATGGTGGTTATACCTGGGTTTGCTCAGGACTTACTCGTGGCAGTGCTCAGGACACCATATGAGATGCGGAGAAATAAACCCAGGTCGACCGCATGCAAGCGAATGCCTTATCTGCTGGACTATTGCTCCAGCCCATGAATTTTTAAATGTTCTGTTCCTTTAACTTTAGGGATTAATTTCCTTCTGATCTGACTGCAGATTTATTTGTGTTTTCCAATGACAAAGTATCAGTTCTGATCACTTCATACATCACCCAGAGGTGCCTATTTTAAAGATCAAAACTCATTCATTTTCTTTGTTGATAGCATAGTTGTTTTGATTGCTTTATTGTTGATTGATAGTTTCTTTTATTTTATTTCCAAGATTGTATTCATTATTAATGTGTAAAATTTACCTCGACAGAAACTGTTGTGTCATTACTAGGACTAGAATTCAACTGCTGGGTTTGTTTGTTTGTTTGTTTATTTGTTGTAGGGGGGGTAGGGACACACCTCCTTGTGGTCAGATCTTACTCTGACTCTGTGCTCAGGGATCACTCCCAATATCTCCACTTTATATTTCAAAAGAGAGTGTTCCTTTACATAGATTAATTGCAGCAATATTTTTCAATGCTTTATATTTCCACTGTTGGTATTCTTAACTGTTGATAACATTCAAACTGTAATCATTAATTTCTTTTTGCTATAACTTTCTCAGAAGTTCCAAGAAAAATATGATGCTAAATGTAGTAGATGAAGTTTTGTTCTTTTAGAATAAGGCTCTGGACTTCATTTTTTTTCAAGCCTAAGAGTTCTCTTTGATTATTATGGAAAGATCTTCAAACCTTAAAATCTTGCTTGTATAGTGAAGTGTCTTGGGTTTATAAAAGCATAGAATTTGTCAAGGAAAAAGAGATTGGCCACAAGGTGGCAATAAACACACAAAGAGCTTTACTTGGGTGATGCTTTGACGGAGTGGCTCGTAAATGGAGTTGCTCTAAAGGAAGTAGCCAGCTAGTAAGTGGACAGTAAGCAGAAAGGGCTAGTGCAAAGCAATACACAGAAGACAAGAAGAAATCGGAAGAGGAACCAAATGTCTAGGGTCATGTGGACCAGATGGCAACAGAGTTGTGGAGTGAGTTTTAGAACAAGAGAATATTTTATGTATGAACGATCAAGTTGAATGTGTATGTTTCATCCTCTATTTTTGCTACACTCTTACGTGACAGAGATGGATGGAGACGTTACTGGTGCCCGCTCGAGCAAATCAATGTACAATGGAACGACCAGTGACAAGTGACAAGTGATTTTTGCTAGTCATTATCTACTTTTGCTAAGTAACTGCCGTCTTTCATCCGAAACTTGCTTTTCTCAATACAGTGCCCTACTTGAATCTATTTTCATCAAGAAATACTACAGGATTTGGTTAAAGCACAGAAAAGTGCTAAGTGATCTATGAGACAATAACAACACAGAATATAACACGGAAATATCAAATACCACCTTACTTCATAATACCACATATGCTCATAGGGTGAAAGGAAACATATGTCAAAACATTTGTTCTATTTCTGAAGTTAATTTTTAAATTGTGTGTGTTTTTCTCTAGACTAAAATCTATGTACCCTAAAAAAATTGTATGTTAAATACAACCGAAATCTCAGAGTATGTGGAAATGAATCTTTGGAAAGTGATTATATCATGAGGGTAGAACCCTTGTCAATAAAGTTTGTGTTTGTATAAATGATACTTCAAAGGGTCACTCTCCCATTCTGACAGGAACAGGCATCAAGGTGTATAAACTGGACAAATCAGCTGTTCAGCAGACATTCTCCCATCATTTTGATTTTGTCATTCCCCACTCTGCAGTTATGAGAAATAAAATTATTATTTTTTTTGTAAATCACCTAGTCTACAGTATGATGTGAAAGAAGTTCAAAAGTAAACATAACTTGGTGTAAAAACATTTTTCAGGTTCTTTTTGGAGAAAAAAATTAATTGAGCAGAATTTAAAATGATGCCATTTCAATTTACAAAATAAAACTATAGTATAATGATTGAAAAAGAGTGCCATTTAATGAAGATCTCAATAAACATTTTTTTAAAAAGAATCTCAATCTGAGAGAAAGGTATACATTTATCAGGATTCTACAGATTATTTATGAAACAAATTTACAAAAAGACTTCAAGGGGCATGCCAGGGATTGAACCCAGGTGTGACCACATCAAGGTAAGTTCCCTATGGTTAAACTATCACTGCCACCTCCTCAATTTTTCCCTTGAACTCATACATAAACTCATAGAATACATTTTAAAAAAATTAGACTATCTTTCCATAGTTACAATCATACTTGTATACACAGTATTGTGATAGTATTACTTTAGTACTTCTCGAAGTAAATAAAATAAAGCTCTAAATAAAAATATCCTAAAAAAACTGAATTTAAGAAATTATTAGTCTTGAAGGAGGCTGGAGCAACAGAGAGTTGGGCGTTTGCCTTGCACACAGTCCACCCCATTTGGATACCTGCAAACCTATATGGTCACCCAAGCCTTACCAGGAGTGATCTCTGAGCAGAGAGCCAGAAATAAGGCCTGAGTACCGCATGATATGGGCCCTCCCAAAATTAATAAATTAGAAAAGAATTAAAGACAATATGTTATAGATGGGCTGGAGCAATAGCACAGCGGGTAGGGCGTTTGCCTTGCAAGCAGCCAACATGGCAGACCCAAGTTTGATTCCTCCACCCCTCTCAGAGAGCCGGCAAGCTACTGAGAGTATCTCACCCACGCCGTACAGCAAAGCCTGGCAAGCTACCTGTGACATAGTAACAATTGTCACAATGGACACGTTACTGGGCTCGCTCGAGCAAATCGATGAACAACGGGAGGACAGTGACAGTGGTGTTATAGACACAGATTATTTTTGGAAGATGACACAACTATGCATAAAAAGGGGGGTTCTAATCATTTAGCAAATTTTATGAGAAAATATGTCATACTTGTCTTATATAAAATTTTTCTTTTCTTTTTCTTTACACATAAAATCAATTTTTGTTTCAATAACCTATATAAATTTTTATCGTAGTGACTATGAAAATTAACTGATCTAACAAACCAATAAGCAAAACTCAAATCTCTACTTTGAATTTGAAAACTGTATTGATTTTCATTTAGAAATTTTAGAAATTAAATTAGAAAAAAAATTGGAAATAAATTAACAATTTCATTTAGGAATGGCAAAAACTTAAAGAAGACATACCAGGTTCAAAGGTTTATATTAAGTAAATTTACAAGCAATAAATTGGTAAAGCTTTCAACTTCGATAATATTAATATTTCTGCAAATTATTATTCTATACATTGAAGGTAAATAATTTATTATAAAATTTTAGAGTATCTTTCTATACTTATAATCATACTTGTATATGTATTATTTCTATAGTATTGAGGTACAAAGAACCAGTGACTTGCTCTAACTTGCAGCTAATTGTCAGAACTTAGAACTGAGATGCAGTCTCAATAAAAGGTCAAAAACATTTTGAGGTCATAAAAATATTTAACAAAAGTCTGGTTGGTCATATTTGAAAATTTAACTCCAAATATCAGAGACTGTCGAAGTAAATCAATATCTCAGGTAGTAGGAGGGCAAATAAAACTTTGTGTAGGGACTTTCTGTCTTCAAGACTATCCCTGATTTCAGGTATAAGATAAGAAATCAAAAATCAACAGACAACGATGCAAAACATAGAAAATCCACTATCACCTTTTAAGACTTAGGAGATGGCAAAAATTCACTGGAAATCTCAGTTCCTCACATGCCTAATAAGAAGGAAAAGAGATAAAGAAGTGATTCTTATGCAATTCAGTTTTCCCTCTGGCATTTGAAAAATTCTTATATTGTAAAAGCAAGAAGGTGGAAACTTAAATAAAACCCCTTAAAGCATAGTGAAGTTTAAGTAATCTCATGCTACCAAACACTAATTTGTGATACCTAGAGAGCTATATCTAGCAGAGCATGTGAAACAGGTAGATAGAGTCTTAATAAAATGCAAAGAAGCATTGACTCAGTTTGAATATTTATGGGATTATAGTAACGTTTTCCTATTCTTTTTGCTACTGAGTTGATAGCATGAAACATCACTAAAGGAATATTAACAATGACATCTGAATCTCTAAAACTTTTCAATTGTGATGTCAAATATTTCATTTAAAATATGAGAGTATCCAGTAAAACAGTTAAAAAAAAACCTGAAAATGGAACCACAGGTGTTATATCTAACAGAAAAAGATTATTAACAACATACTAAGAAAAATAGATCAAGATGCTAACTTTTATAACTCTAGGATTCATATCAAAGGATCAAAAGATTTCTCAAAACACAAACATATTTAAAGTTCTTTGAAAATTTAATAACAGACTGTACACGGTTTGAGGAAAAGTATATGAAAATTGAGCATTAGTTTAATTAAGAAATAACCTCTTAATAGTGGAAACTATAGGCAATTATTGTAAATATTAGAGAAGAGTGACATTGATAAAAAGCTTAAAAATAGTGAAAATAAAATACCCCAAATGCAGGAAAAAGACTGTTGGTTCTGGGGTTGAGTAGATAATATTTTTTAAATATGTAAGAAGGGTGTGAAAAAATTCTTTACATCACTGATAATCAGGGACGTGAAAATCAAAACAGCAGTGAGATCTCATCTCACACCATAGGGACTGGTCCATATGAAAAAGAACAAGAGCAATTAGTGCTGCCTTGGATGCAAGGAGAACGGGACTCTTATTCGCTGTTGGTGAGAATGCTGGCTGCTCCAGTCTTTTTGAAAAACAATATGGATAGTCCTTAAAACACTAAAAACTGAGCTACCATTTCACCCAACAATACCACTTCTGGATAGATAAACTGGGGGCCCATAAACACATAACAAAAATACTATCTGTACTTTTATGTTCATTGTAGCACTATTTCCAATTTGGAAATAACCTGAGTGCATTAAAACAGATAGCTGGATAAGAAACAACGGTACATCTACTCAATAGAATACTATACCATCAACAGGAAAAATAAAGTCATGAAACTTTCTTTTATATGGACAGATGTGGAGAATACCATGCTGAGTGAAATAAATCAAAAGGAGAGTGACAGACATAAAATAACTGCACTCATCTTTGGGATATAAAAAAGCATAATATTAGACATACATTCAGTAGAAATAGGGGTCAGGGGGATTGGTTCAAGTATGGAAGCTTACTACAAGTGGAAGGACAGAGGTAACAGGAAATGATCACTCTGGACACTAACTGAGTACTGAAAGTAGATTAAAGGAATATATATGATAGCTTCTCAGTTCCAGTAAAAAGAGAGTGGGGGGAGGAGATAAAGAAAGAGAGAGAGAGAGAGAGAGAGAGAGAGAGAGAGAGAGAGCCAGAGAGAGAGCCTGAAGGCTGGGCTGGACTGGACAGTGGGCAGATCAGAAGGGAACAAGAGGGAAATTAGTTGTGAGAAATGTACACTGATGAAGGGTTATGTATTGGAACATTCCATGACTGAAACCCAATCATGAACAACTTTGTAACTGTATATGTCACAGTGATTTAATTTTTTAAAATGTGTATAATGAGATAGAGCAATAGTACAGTGGGTAGGGCACTTGCCTTACATGCAGCTGACCCAGTTTTGACCTCCAACATTCCCTATGGTCCCCCATGAGCACTGTAAGGAGTAAATTTTGAGTTTAGAGCCAGGATTATGCCATGAGCATCACTCAATGTGGCTCGCACACATTTGTAAAAAGTGAGAAAAATTCAAGTTATACATTTAGGAAGTTATAAAAGCAAGAATAAAGCATTATTAACACACCTCTAAAGACCATAGTAAAATTGCTGAAAATATACATTTTTATATATATTTTATGGGCTGGAGGAATAGCACAGCAAGTAGGGCGCTTGCCTTACACACAGCCAACCTGAGTTCAACTTCTCTGTCCCTCTAGGAGAGTCCTGTAAGCTACCAAGAGTATCCCGCCCACACGGCAGGGCCTGGCAAGGTACCTGTGGCACATTCAGTATGCCAAAAACAGTAACAACGATTCTCACAATGGAGACATTACTGGTATCTGCTTGAACAAATAGATGAACAATAGGAGGACAGTGCTATAGGGCAGTGCTGTACATTTTTATATGATATGAAAAACAGAGGAAACCAGATTAGTTTTCAAGAGTTCCATTAAATTTGATAATATGTTCACATCATTTGCATTTAGAAATTAAATAACGACCAGTAGAAATTCTGAGACCAGTGATAATAATTCACAAATTAAAAGCAAGAGGCTGGAGTGATAGTACAGTGGGTAAGATGTTTTTGCCTAACATGGGACTGACCCAGTTTTGATCCCTGGGTATTCCATATGGTCTTAAGATCACTGTAAGGAATAATTCCTGAGTGCAGAGCCAAGAGTAACCTCTTGAGCATTGCCTGGTGTAACACAAAAAGAAAAATAAATGAAAGGAAAAATATCCAAGAAAACATAAACTAGAAGAATTTTTTTCATCACATAGAATCAGCAATTTAGAATTTTTTTTTGCAAGAAGCTTTATTGATTTCTCCGTCCCCATGAGACTAATTTCCTATAGAATAATCAAAATATGTCATCTGAAATTTTCTGGTTTGATAAGGGACTGTCCTTAGAATCTATAGTTTATTTTTACAAAACTTAAACGTTTTATATATATATATGTGTGTGTATATATACATGTGTGTATATATATATTCACACACACAAACTTAATGGAACTCCTGGAAATTAATCTGGTTTTCTCTGTCCTCTGTTTTTCCCATCACATTATTTGTACATACATAAAATTCTTTTAGGTCTCACTGGATCAATGGACAGTAGCCTCGTTATGCTCTCCAAAGACACTTCGTAAATATTTCAAACACAGTGAAGGGATTTACCTGTCTACCCTATTTTTATTCAAGGCATTCTTTAGATTTCACATAACTCAGTTTTGAAGTTGTTCCTACATTTAAAATGGTCAGATCAATGAATGTTAGAGAATTTGAAAATTCTCTAAGTTGGGGGCTTGGGTGTGACCCAAAGAAACAACAACAAAAAAGAAAATTCTGAACTATGTGGTTTGTTTGTAGTTTGTCTTCACATCAATATAAGAGTATGACCTTCTCCTAGTGCATCTATTTTTTTTGTTTGTTTTTTGGGTCACACTGGCAATTCCCAGGTATTATTCCTAGCTCAGCACTCAGGAACCATTCCTGGCAGTGCTCAGGGGACCATATGGGATGCTGGGAATTGAACCGGGTCGGCTGCGTGCAAAGCAAACACCCAACCCACGGTGCTATCATTCCAGACCCTGGTGCATCTATTCTTACTCTATACATTAACCCTCTAACATTCCTCCTAATGCAATTACTTCTATAACTTGGGAAGCTTTTGTTCCAGTAATAGATGATTTTCTAGGCATGAATTGAATGACATTTGTCTGTTTTACTACTGGTTCAATCTAAATGAGAATAATACTATAGGACAGTTCAACTTTTCTAGCAATTATTCTCACTTTTTAGCCATAGTTGATGACTAGATTTGGCATAGGTTTCCTCATATTCAACTTCACTGTCATGTCATGAGAAAAGACTAGCAGGAAGCAAAGTATTACAATAATTACTGGAAAAAAATGTATGCCGGAGTAATACATTACCTTGTTAAAGGTAAGTTTACTAATAAAGAAAATCATATTTTTTTCCAATTAGAACAAAAGATATTTTTAAAGAAAAATGACGGTTGGAGAGATAACACAGCCTTGAATAAAAATAGGGTAGACAGGTAAACCCCTCAGATAGGGCATTTGCCTTGCACTCAGCCAGCCCGGCCGAGCTGGGTTTGATTCCTCTGCCCCTCTCGAAGAGTCCGGCAAACTACCGAGAGTATCTCGCTCGCAAGGCAAAGCTTGGCAAGCTACCCATGACGTATTCAATATGCCCAACACAGTAACAACATGTCTCAAAATGAAGACGTTACTGGGCCTGCTCGAGCAAATCGATGAACAACAGGAGGACAGTGTTTGTTTGTTTTGTTTTGAAGGCTCTGATGTTAAAAGTTGACCCATTGCAGAGGTCTACAAAATTTAGCTGCTATAGTTCATTTCCTCTACTTAAAAATCCTTTGCCACCACATCAAAGAGACATTGTAGTTTGCCACTGATGGTGGATGATAATGCCATCTAAGGGAATAAGAAATTCAATGCATATTCAAACCTCTAATGGTAGAATGACATGAAAAATAAGGTCAGCCTAGGAGATTGTTGAAGAAGCAACGAAATTACAAAGAACTATAGCTATTTCAGTGTTAGTGAGAATGTTAAATTATAAATGAGTCAATTCACAGTAGTATAGGCGTGTTTGGAACAAGTAACGACTATTGTCTTTAGCACTCAAGGGTATCTTGAAGACATATAAATTATTCTTAGTCACTGTCCAAGAAAAATGGTTTTACATATTCTGGAACAGGAACCAGCTCTTAGATTGTACATCAGAAAGCCATGGATCCCACTTACGATTCTTAGACAATTGGCCAACAGTTCAGTGCAAGGGTCTAAAAATGCCCTACTGCTTCTTGAGCTCTGCAGTGCCAGGGAGAAAATTTTATCTTGATCTGTAGTATATCTGCAGGAAGGTATATAGCAACTTCAGATAGGTCATGAACTATCATATTGTGCTTTGCAAAAGTGTTACCTTATTGGGCAAAGTTAATGTAGTTTTTTTTGACAGTATAAGAAGAAAGGTAGAATAAATTATTGATGGCTGTATTTATTACAAAACAATACAAGTTATCTGCATATTAGCTGTAAGCTAAATCACAGGGGCATTTTAAATTGTTGAGAACTTTGTCTAAAATTATGCATATCAAACATGCTGAATATTAACTCTAAATGTTTTAGGCTTCATCAATGAATTGTCTCTTATTCCCAGAGAAGCTTATGGTACTCTTGTGAATACCCCTAATCCCCTGAGTTTATCTTTAACCATTCTTTTGTGTTTTACCTCTCATTGTCACAACTCCCCAAGTCAGTTTGGGTTACTTCAAAGCCAAAACTTTCTGGTAACTCTAGACTTTGTATTTGTAGTGAATTACTTGGTTTTCTCTTTCCCCTATAGCCTTTTCATTTTTTTACTATATGAAAATGCTCTTTGCTTAAACACACAATGACTATTAATGCTTTAATCCTAATATTTGGGAATTGATTGACTCTAAAATATATCTACTCCTGGACATCCATCATAATTACTTGACTCATGCTTCACTTGCCATAGATCCTAACACCCCACAAAGGGAGTTCCTGCTATCGGGCTGGGATGGACCTGTGGCAAGTGAAAAAGCTACCCCAGCAATAGAATGTAACAGTCTAGAAAGCACAAAAGGATGGTCTTTATGCAAGTTGTTATGACTTAAGAGACAGGACCCTATGGGGAAGGACAAGCTACACTGGCGTGAGGACCTAATCTGAGATTTACAATAGAAGCCCAGAGCCTTGCTCTCAGAGCCAATAGAACTAAGTTTGGGAACCTATATCTTCTACTATGTTTATCCAAATAACTTCAAGTATTAATAAGATTCAAACTTAATTGTTAATACATACAAATAAAGGGAAAGAGAAAAGCAGTATAGATGTCCCTGGGAGACAGAGTGTTTCCTTTAGTTAATCCAATCAAGAAAATTAACTCCACAGAAACGTTTTACCTCCGCAAATGATCAATCATTTGCAGTTCTATACATCAACACCCTTCAGCTGATCTATGAGTATGTTAGCAGCTCGGCATTAAACAGGCCATAATGACCACCAGTCTATGGTCCCCATCTCTCTGTCTCTCTGCTGGGGAGGCTGGGGAGGAGGTTCTTGCCACTGAACACTTGTGTTATGTACCTCACACCATGTGGACTCACCAAACACTTGCCAAAGAAACAGTAAGATAATAAAGCTCTTAGCACATTATTTATTTTCTCAGGTCAAAGCAAATGAGTGTTAACTATTATGATCTAAAGGGACACTATTAAAAACAGAAGGCATATATACAACTGTTTTAAAAATGGTGTGACCTCGAAAGCTTTCCAATATAAAAATGTATTTGCTTAACCCCAACGAGATACTGGGAAACTAAAAAACAATTACTTTTTCTATGGTTATGAAACTCTAAAATGATCTGTTTCTAATGGGGAAATTAAGAGTGTTACAAGAATTGCAAACCACATGATAAATCCTTTATATGATTCTTTTTGCTATTGAACTGCTCTTAGAAAATATAAATGCTCTACATCATTAATCATCAGGGAGATGCAGATCAAAACCACAATGAGATACCACCTCACACCTCAGAGACTGGCCCACATTCAAAAGAACAAAAGCAACCGATGCTGGCGTGGATGTGGCGAGAAAGGGACACTCCTTCACTGTTGGTGGGAATGTCCACTGGTTCAGCCCTTCTGGAAAACAGTATGGACGATTCCCAAAAAATTAGAAATTGAGCTCCCATTTGACCCAGAAATACCACTCCTGGGAATATATCCCAGAGAGGCAAAAATGTATAGTCGAAGTGACATCTGCACTTGTTTGTTCATTGCAGCACTCTTTACAGTAGCTAGAAACTGGAAGAAACCTGAGTGCCCAAGAACAGATGACTGGTTAAAGAAACTTTGGTACATCTACACAATGGAGTACTATGTAGCTCTTAGAAAAGATGAAGTCATGAAATTTACATACAAGTGGTACAATATGGAAAGTATCATGCTAAGCGAAATGAGTCAGAAAGAGAGGGATAGACATAGAAAGATTGCATTCATCTGGGGGATATAAAGTAACAAAGTATGAGATTAATACCCAAGAATAGCTGAGATCAGCACCAGGAGGATTACTCCATAACTTAGAGGCCAGCCGGGTATCCTAGAGGAAAGGGCTGTTCAGATAGAGAAGGGAGCACCAAATAAAGGATGTTTGGAGGATCCTCCCAGGAGGGGAGATGCATGTCGAAAGTAGACTATGGACTGAACATGTTTGCCACTCAATGCCTCTTTTGCAGACCACAACACCCAAAAGGAGAGAGAGAACACAGGGGATTGCCCTGCCACAGAGACAGGGGGGATGGGGGGATGGGGGTGGGAGGGATATTATCCATGGTGGTGGAAAATGGGCACTGGTGGAGGGCTGGGTATCTGATCATTGTATAATTGAAACCAAAGCACAAAAAATTGTAAATCTACAACTTTAAAAAAAATAAAATAAAATAAAGGGAAAAAAAAAGAAAATATTATTTAAATATGAATAGAAGTTAGAAAGTTTCAACCCTAATAATGCTGTGAAAATATGTAGGAGTTATCTCCGACAAGAAATCTGATATTTCTGTGATGCTCAGTCTATGAATCAAATCTGTAAATTTGTGTCATTTGTAAATAAAACTTTACAGTAACACAGCCATTGTCATTCATTTACACATTGCTTCAAGATATTCTCATACTGAAAAAGCAAAATTAAATAGTTGTAGAGAGATCTTATCTTCATAAAATATAAATGTTTTATTATGCTGCCCTTCCCTGGAATAGTTCACTCATCCTTGATGAAGAAGAATGGGAGGTCGACTTTACTGATCTTTGAATAATATGAATCAGAGTAAATAGGGTGAATTAGCAACATTAAAATCAAGTCAATGATTAAGTTATTTCATTCTCAAACATTTAATATTAAAAATATCAAAAATGTACTTATGTCCTCTATATTTATTAAGAAGTTTTACAGCTCAACTTTTAAAAGAGAAAGATGGAATTTGAAGGAAAACAATTGTCCTTAGAGAAAAAAAATTAAGAGTTCAGCTTTTATCATAAATACAAATCAAATACAAATTTAGGTTCATTATCACTAAATAGACATTAATTCAATACAAATGCATATTTTCCAAAGGATCTATGAATGACTGATTGGTAACTTCAAAACTACACTATAAACTATTTTCAATTAATTTTAAATATATAATGAGAAAAAAATATACCAGGAACTATGTATCTTCCAGTTATTGTAATATATTTTATTCCCTATTGATTTAAATTATTACTTAAAATTATATATGCTTAAATGTGAGGTAGTAAATAATAATTTAAATATTATTTTGGAAAAATGATTCACCTTTTCCTTCACTGAAGTAAATATATGAGTTAAATTGAAAATATATGTTTAAAAATTATTGCAGAATTTTTATGTCTAGGAACTATGATTATCGTGCACATAAAAATGTCATTTTAAATTAATGAACATTCATGTTTAATTATTAAGCTTATGATCTATTAGTTGTAGCTTTTTTCTTAACAGATAAATAAATTGAATGTTAAGAAAACTGTTAAATATTCAAAGTTAACTTGTCCCTCAAAGACTTCAGATTCTAACTCAAAAGTGTAGTCATAAACACTGTCTTTCAAGCAAAATGAGAACTATAGAGTGTGGTTTAGTCAAAGACTTATTAAAAAGCTGTAAAAATAATCTCAAGTACAAATGTACCAAGGGTGAAAATAAGCCTGATTTTATTGGAACCAATAATAAGACTATATAGAAAGCAAAACTGAATATAACACATTTATTCGCTTATATAATTTTATTTAAAAAATAAATAAATAAAGACCGAAGACCTCCAGAACCAGTCACCACCATGCTGAGACCACTCTCCACACGCATGAAGGTACCGGCAGAGGAACAAAGGCATGCAGGTCCTGGGGCTGAGATCTCCGAGCCTGCTCGGATCGGGGCTGAGCATCTTCCACCCAGATCCTCCAAATTCCAATAGGCAGGGATCACACTCACCAACTGGCCCCCTGGCGCCGTGTAATCCCATCAACAGCAAGATGTGGCCCATGCGACATCTTATTATCTCATTCCTACTTTGGACAAACTTGCAGGCTACCTAATGTAACCCGCTCACAGGGCAGAGTCTGGCAAACTCCCCGTGGCCTACCCAATATGCCAAATACCAGTAACAATGATGGGTCTCATTCTGCTAACCCTGAAAGAGCCTTGAATATGGCACTTTTTTAAAAATCTCAGGGCTAGGATGAAGGAGACGTTACTGGGGCCTGCTCGAGGCAATTGATGAACAACAAGATGGTCGTGATCATGATAATTATATTTTAGTTTTCTTTTTCCGGCACAGCCAATGATACTCAGGATTACTAAAGGCAATGTGCGTTGCATCAACTGCATTGCATTACTTTTTGCATTACAAGACAAATACGTTACTTTTTGTATTGTGGGTTGGGGTCACACTTGGCAATATTCAAGGCTTATTCCTGGCTGGATTCAGGGTTCACTCTCCCTGACATGCTGCTGGTAAGTCTAGAGAATTGGACTAAGGTCTATAGTATTCGAGAAGAGTACTAAATCTCTGTACTATCTTTTCAGCTGAGGCACTGGTTTGCTCTGCCATGCTCACCATAGCTCCAGGCTACTCTCCATTATGTGTTTAGGAGTTGATACTGGCAGAGCACAGAGGACCACGTGATGCCAGGTATTAAACCCAGATCTCCTGCATGCAATGAATGTACTCATTCCTTTATATTACCTTTCCAAGCCCGTGTTAGCGGTTTTCACCTGAGAACTCCCCTTCTCTATTATTAATATTAGGTCAGCAAGTGACTGTGGATTTATTGTTTTAGGAAAACAGCCTAACTGTAAATCTATTTATTAAGACTTATGCCTTAAAGCTGTTGGCTGGAGCGATAGCACAGCAATAAGGTGTTTGCCTTGCACGCAGCCAATATGGCAGATCTGAGTTCGATTCCTCCGCCTCTCTCAGAGAGCCCCGCAAGCTACCGAGAGTATCTCACCTGCACGACAGAGCCTGGCAAGCTACCCGTGATGTATTCGATATGCCAAACACAGTAACAACAAGTCTCACAAAGGAGATGTTACTGGGCCCGCTCGAGCAAATCGATGAACAATGGAAGGACCGTGACCGTGACATCCAGGAGTGCCGAAGAAGACATGAAGTGCCAGGGATTTCAACTGCAATCTGACACGGCAGGCATTCCTTAAAGCCAACCAAATACTTTTAGACTAGTGACAGGGAGATGGAACTGGTGTGTGTGTGTGTGTGTGTGTGTGTGTGTGTGTGCGCAC
Organism: Sorex fumeus; assembly: GCF_029834395.1. NCBI lineage: Eukaryota > Metazoa > Chordata > Mammalia > Eulipotyphla > Soricidae > Sorex > Sorex fumeus. Next base: position 67,347,554 of record NW_026606059.1, read on the forward strand.
ACGTGAGCAACTTGCATGCATGTTTAAGCCTTGGAATGAAAGGAAATAGGAGTATTTTTAATCCTACATCTTAGAAATGGAGAAACTATTCAACCTTATTTACCTTAAAAATGTTAAGTATCACATGAAAATAAGTTTCTGAAAATATTTTCCAAATTAAAGAATGTAAAAGGAACTTTTTTATACCCAAAACATTATATTGTTTTTGCAGGATTGAGAACACAAAAATTTTTCAATAACAATACCATCTTTCCAAAAGCTGCATTGATTTGCTGTCATTGACCTGTTCCTTAACTAGCAGAACACATGGTAAAGTATCTTAAAAACAATTTATCCCTTAAATATTGCATAAAATAAATTGACTCTCTGTTCCACACTTTCTTCCTAGTTTACAAAAAATAAACAAAATTTATCTAAACAGAAATGACACCTATAAACCAAAAGCAATGTACATATGCATATACTGATAACGGTTTTCTAATTTTTTTCTTTTTTTTTTTTTGGACCCTCATTCTCTCCAAACTATTGTGTATTTGGAAGCTAACTACAGTACTTCTAGAGCATTGAATTTTTTTCTGGATAGCTTTTTATTGGAGAAATATGGATTAGGCTGTATGCCAAGGGCATACCCGATGAAAAAAGCGAAGTGACCTGAAGTTCTTTTTAATATAAATCGAAAAAGAAGTTTGAAGTGCAGTGAAAAGAAAAGTATCAGACCTGTTTTTAGGGGAATGAGATCTTGTTGAAGATCTGTCACAATAGAAAATAATAAATAATATTGCCTAAATGCTCTACATTGAATTTTAATAGGAAAATGTTACATAATAATAATTCTAAAAATAGAAGGGACATTCTCAAACTGGATTTTGAATGATTTTTTAATCTTGCAAATACTCTTCCATTGTGAATATTCAAAATATCTCAAAACTGTTTGACTTGACTAGAGTTATTAATTTGTAGATTTTGAAGTAGAAGAGATTTACTGTTTTTAAAGGTTAACAGTTTCAATATATTAATTTAACATATCATTTTAAAAAATTATTATTAACATGACATGATTGGGAATTTTTTTAAAAGTTTTCTCTGATTAAACAATATAAACTATGAAGTTTTAGGAAAATTATAAAACTCTTTGTTCTATTTTATAAGAATAAGTATTCTGGACTTTTAGATGAATTAATCAAGATGGTAAACCAAAATCACAGCAGAAAATAAAAGCACTCTAAAGAATAGTTATTTTTCTTGGTTGCTTACATTGTCTGTGCACACTCAAATTTCTTTCATTAAATAACTAGGAAAAGAGGTAAGAGAATAACTGTATATTTGTTCACATATAAGTATACAAATGAGGGTATCATCAATTTATTTTATCCACAGTTTACATGGCAAGTATGTTTGAATAAACTGGACAACTCTGACCCAAATAAATCTACTTTCATTTAAAAAAAAGTTTCCCAATTCTCAAATTTATTTCTCACCAGTTAGTTCATGTAGTCTCTAACATTCAACATGTATTTATTTAATAACCATGATTTACACTTAATCATAAAATATAGTGAGCATATCATTTTTGCTATAGTGAGTCATAAAAGTCCTTAGTGATTTACTTCAGTATTATTCTGCTTAGACCTTCCATGCAGATTTTCAAATGCAATACCATACTTAATTTTTTTTAAACTTAAAACCAAAAACAATTCACATATACCAATTTCTAACTATAAGCAAATCAAATGAAACTTTAATGAAACACAGGTGAATAACCTAAGTTATTGATAGGGAGAGACAATCTGATTCATACGTAACTCTTTTTACTTATTTATTAATAATTCTAAAAATAGAAGGGACCTATTATTGTTATTATTGTTGTTTTGTTTGTTTGGGATCACACCTGGAAATACTCAGGGTTTATTCCTGGCTCTGTGCTCAGGAATTAGTCCTCAAGTTCTGATCTCAGAAGACTATGGGATGCTAAGAACTGAACCCAGGATGGCTGCATGCAGGCAAACATCTACTGCTGTACTATTGCTCTGACCCAAAACACATGATTCTTATGTTAGAAATTTCTTAAGACCAATTTTTAGCTACATCAGAAACCTACTTATTCCTGACTCTGTGCTTACAGAATAGTAGGTTTTTATTACCAATTCCAGAACTCCAAATCATATCTGGTATACCAATATAAGTTTATATTAAAAATAAGAAATTGGAGAAGCTATATTATGCTGATCTTGGAGTATTAATGCATTATCCCTTGGTGAGGGGGGACTTAGTCCAACTTCAATGCCTTGGTCTTATTTGTACAGAAAGACGTATTGATAGTCATTGCTACGTTTTGACTAATATATTTTTAGTTTGAATATGATGCGTTATGTTTAGTTATACATTATCAGCTGAGTTTCATTTACATCTTCTTTTTAAAAGAGATACATGGTTTATGAAATCTTTATAATATTATGACATTTAGAAAGAACTCACAATCTGAAGTTGTGAATATTTATTATCTATAGATAATTAGAATTAGGTTACTCTGATTTTATGTGAGTTAAGTGCAAATTTAATTTTGTTTGAGGATACTACATCCACAAAACTATTTCGTATGTATTTAAAACATAAAAAATACAAACAGCGAGTATTAATTTATATTCAATATATTCAAATACAAGGTCATTATTATCAAGTTCTATGCACTATTGGTATAGAAATTTTGTCAGAGAATCTACACAATGGAGTACTATGTAGCTGTTAGAAAAGATGAAGTCATGAAATTTACATACAAGTGGTACAACATGGAAAGTATCATGCTAAGCGAAATGAGTCAGAAAGAGAGGGATAGACATAGAAAGATTGCATTCATCTGGGGGATATAAAGTAACAAAATATGAGATTAATACCCAAGAATAGCTGAGATCAGCACCAGGAGGATTACTCCATAGCTTAGTGGCCAGTCGGGCATTCTAGAGGAAAGGGCAGCTCAGATAGAGAAGGGAACACTAAATAAAGGGTGTTTGGAGGATCCTCCCAGGAGGGGAGATGCATGTCGAAAGTAGACTATGGACTGAACATGTTTGCCACTCAATGCCTCTTTTGCAGACCACAACACCCAAAAGGAGAGCGAGAACATAGGGGATTGCCCTGCCACAGAGGCAGGGGGCGATGGGGGGATGGGGGTGGGGGGGGATATTATCCATGGTGGTGGAAAATGGGCACTGGTGGAGGGATGGGTATCTGATCATTGTATAATCGAAAACCAGGCACAAAAAATTGTAAATCTACAACTGTACCTCATGGTGTTTCACTAATAAAAATTTTTTTTTTTTTTAAAAAAAGAAATTTTGTCAGAGAATGCAATGGTTTAAAAGTCCAGAGATAGTGATCTTACTGAGACAGAGCAAAGATTTAGAATTTAATATAGTAAGAAAATTATTAACAATTTGATATAAAACTAATATAAGACAAATACATACTGTCAGAAATTTCACATTTAAATCTTAAAGGATATAATTATGTGATATCTACTCCTGCTATCATCAATGATAGTAATAGATAAGATCAAATTAATATGAACATTACAAATCACAAATATTTTAATAAAATGTTCTTGTACTTTAAAATACATTTTTGCACAATATTTTCAATGATCAATTTCTTATCGGCAGTCAGTCTCCTGCCCCTGCGCCTGGCTGTTTCTCTCTGGGGTCCCTTGGAGGGGAGCGGGTTGAGCTTTCCTCCCCGCCCCGACCAGGGCTCCGGCAGCCGAAGACCTCCAGGACCAGCCACCACCATGCTGAGACCACTCTCCGCACACATGAAGGTACTGGCAGAGGGACAAAGCCACGCGGGTTCCAGGGCCGAGATCTCCAAGCCTACTCAAATTGGAGTCGAGCATCCTCCACCCAGATCCTCCAAATTCCAGTAGGCGGGGGTCACACCCACCACCTGGCCCCCTGGCGCCGTGTAATCCCATCAATGGCCAAGACTCAGAGACTAGAAAATCCAGCTCCCGGAACTGCATGGCTGCATTCGCGGCCGCGTGACATCTTATCAGAATATCTTTTTATGATATCTTATTATCTCATTCCTACTCTGGACAAACTTGCAGGCTATCGCATATAGCCTGCCCACAGGGCAGAGTCTGGCAAACTCCCCGTGGCGCACCAAATATGCCAAATACCAGTAACAATGATGGGTCTTATTCTCCTAAAGAGCCTTGAATATAATCTCAGCGCTAGGATGAAAGAGACGTTACTGGGGCCTGCTCGAGGCAATCGACGAATAACAGGATGATGAATGAATGAATGAATTTCTTATCAAAATAAATTGAATTTATTTGTATTTTTGTTATTGTAAACCTAAAAATTCTAAATAAGAATTAGTTTAGTAATACATAGATTTAGTTCTATATAGACTTTAGTAAAGTAACATAGTTTTATTTAGAGATATATAAATGGAGAAAGAGAGAGAAAGAAATATACACAACGAGAGGATAAAACCAGAAATACCTATCTCAGGTTGAAACATGAGCGCATTTCCTAGATGGAGAATTTACAGACATTGAACATTTTAATTGAGGTAAAGGTAAAGGTAAAGGCCCTCCCGTTGATCGTCGATTTGCTCGAGCGGGCCCAGTAACGTCTCCATTGGAGACTTTGTTGTTACTGTGTCTGGCATATCGAATACTCTCGGTAGCTTGCCGGGCTCTCCGAGAGGGGCAGAGGAATCGAACTCTGGTTGGCCATGTTGGCCGCTTGTAAGGCAAACGCCCTACCCGCTGTGCTATCGCTCCAGCCCCAGTAGGAGCAACACAAATTACTATTAAAATATTTTGATATTTACTTTGGGATACATACAAAATGAAAAAATATGATAGAATTCTGGCTTTTTAAAAGAGTTGCATCCCTTTGAGAGAATACAGATAAAAACAAATATATATATATATATATATATATATGCTGAGATATATTTATACATAACAAATTTTCATGTACTAGTAGTTACAATAAGTAGAAGAACATATGCTAATAAATTAGAGAATTATTCACATTTAGGAAGGGATAATCTTTGCAAGGTTAATTTATGAAAGACCTCTGAGTTATAAGAAGAAAAGATATACAGAAAATAGGGGAAAGATCTTTAACAAAAGTGAAAATAACTTAATGCTTACAAATGAGAAAGAACCTATTATGCTCAAAGGATGAAAAGGGCGGGCTGGCTGAAGCAAAATGTAGATGAAATATGTTTAAAAAAGAAAAAATGAGGGCATGGAATAAAAAGAGGGTTTACAGAGCATGTAGAAGAATTTTAGTTGGGTTAAGTGCCATAAAACCCCATTAGAAGACTTTTAAGCAATAGAAGTATGAGGCAGAGAGAAAAATTGTTTTCTAATTATTTTAATTTTTGTTTAAACTTAATTATCCATTCCTACTATGATACAAAAAATCCTGAAATAAGTCTTCTTCCTTTTCTCCTTTGCAACGAGATATAACCTATGGCTAAGTTTTGGTTTATGAAATTTGGAAGCTAGGCAATCATGTCAGACCATGAAATGAACTTCATATGTGACAGTGATGAAATAAGACAGCAGAGATATTCTGGATTTCTCATGATTCTTTATCTTCCTCATGTTTGATTTGCCCTCATTTAACCCAGAAAAAGCAACATTTTTAAAAATTAATTAATTATTTTTTTTAATAGTGAGACATCATGAGGTACAGTTGCAGACTTACACATTTTTGTGCTTGGGTTTCAGCAGCATTTTTATCTCAGCAGTTAACTTACTCGATTTTATTAAATTCAGAACTGGTTTTAATCATAACTGATGCAAAGTTCCAGAATATTGTGTCTTCTTTAAAATCAGAATTGGAAAACTATTAAGGTAAATATGGGAAGAGATACTGATTTTTATTAACAGCTGTAGCTGTAGTAATGATAAGAAGATTTGCAAAATGGGATGTATTTTGATAGCAGGATTCCTGGGTCTTGCTGATGGATTGAATACAGATTCTGACAAAAAAATATTTAAGCTAATGTCTATGGTCTGAAAAAAATGTGTTGGTATAAAAACACTTTACAAAGGGTAAATTACAAATCTCTTTGGTAGAGAGGAGGGAGTGAAAAAGCAAAGCTATAACTCTTTGTGGGCTGTGTTAACTTTTAGGTACCTATTTAGATATTCATGAAAATGTTGAGTAGATATTTGAATAAAGATAGTGGGGTTAATGTGTTTGGTAGAAAAGTTAAAAAAAATGAGTCCTCAATAGAAAATGATCAAAGTTAAGCCTAAGGACTAGATACAGTCATGTTGGAAAGTACAGCAAGAAGAAAAGTTTTTACCGATAAATTCTGAAAAACCTGGACAATTAGAAGAATAGTAGAGTACGAAACTAAGAAGGCATAGCAGTAAAGAAGGGTATAAAAATGCTAGTGCTGCACACAGGGAAACCTATATAATATAATATTTTTTCTAGAAAGAGACAATAATTGTGTATCTGTGTAACTAAATAATAGTAAGATGTCAACACTAACTTGACCATACATAGTCAATAATAATTAAATAGCATAATTAGCAACTAATAATTAAAAGCATTGCTGCATTCCTAATTTAGACCTTAAAGCAAAATAAATTCTATGTCAATTGGATATTTAAGATATAATGATGTAAGTCAACTATTTTTTAATATTATCTAATTACAGCCTAGATAATTAACTACATTTCCTCATATTAAACTCTATTTTGGCAGCTTTCCATGGTCACTAGTGTACTTTGAACTAATTAATTTTGCAGAGGGATATGTAAATAGAATAAAGTGTCTGAAAAGCTACTTATGTGTAGCACTAAGATTGAGCATGCGTTTGGAGAGTACATAGAGACATTGGAAAATCAACAGAACCAGAGCAACTAGATGTGAAAGTGTTCATACAAGTGATGTGGTAGAGGAGGTAGAGATGGTCAGATATTTTATTTTGATTAGGAGATAAACTTAGAGATACAAAATCATCTTTATAAAAATGTATAGTAAGATAATAGCTAGGTAAGAGTTAGCTAGATATGGACAACCTGTAATAAATATCCTAGGTGATTTCTCAGAGGCCAGGAGCATTAAGAATTAGATGATCATAAGCCAGAATAGAAGACTCAGGATAAATCACATACAAAAACATTTAGAAGTGACTACAAGGTGTAGAGTTTCCTTTTATTTATATATCTACTGCCATAAGAAATTGTTTCTCATAAAAAGATGAAGTAAACAACTAAGTAGACAAAAATGCATTTATTTGGCCACTGCCAGATGCCGTTTTAATCAAATTTGGTAAGATGAATATAAAACATATTCTGTGTTTGTTGTTGCTGTTGTTGTTTGCAGACCTGGCAGTGCTCAATGCTTACTCCTGACTCTGCACTTAGTTATCTTCCTGGCAGTGCTTAAGGGGTCAACATGGGGTGCTGAGGATTGAACATGGGTAGGCTGTATGCAAGGCAAATGTTCTACCCACTGTACTATTGCTCAAAGCCCTGAAAACATTTCTAAACTAGAAAAGGTGGAGGCAATTCCTGGGTTTACCATGTTCTCATATATACATGAAACCCTCTTCCAAGACTAATTCTAAAAGAGTCTGGCCACTTGATAACGAGTTTACTACATAAGGACCAGTTCCTCCTTGATTGTGTTTGTTTAGATGACAGACACGTGTTTGATGAATAGATTTTCCTATTGGGGCCTAGTGCTGCAAGATATATGCTGAATAAGAATCCTTTTAGAAGAAGTCTGAAAACCTAAACAAAAAGTCTCTAAAGCAATACAAACATTGTTAGCATCCTTAAAGGGAAAATTAGAATTTAAGACCTTTTACAATAAGGTTTGACAAATTATTTCTGTAAAGGATAACAGATAATATTTTGGTCTTTGTAAATCAAGAATCAAAATATAGAATAGTATAGACTAATATAAGATAAAAAACCATCCAGATGCAAACATTATGAAATAAAAATTTCAAGAATACATCAGATTTAAAAAATAAAGTTGATTAAATATGAGAATGAAATTTCTTTTTTTAGAGGGCAAACGTTTTTATTGGGTTTTAAATCTGTGTCCCCTTCTTAAAAATTTATTACATGTTCATCTGCTGTTTGTGGTCTTTAAAGAGATTTTACATATTTTATCTTTATAAATAGTAGGTATTATTTATGGCCTTTAATGTAGTTGACTCGGAATATCTCACCATCATGTTCAGTACCATGAGTAACAGTGTCTCCATTGTAAGACTTGTTGTTACTGTGTTTGGCATATCGAATATGTTCACGAGTAGCTTGCCAGGCTTTGCTGTGAGGGCGAGATACTCTTGGTAGTTTACCGGGCTCTCAGAGAGGGTGGAGGAATTGAACACTGGTGGGCCAGGCTGGCCGCGCATGCAAGGCAAACACCCTACCACTGTGCTATCACTCCACCCAAATATAGGAGTAATAGATAAAAGTTAAGCACTAATTTCTTCAAGCATGTGAAAGTCTGAATTTAAAAGAACGATAATTTCATTTGAGGAGCATATGTGTATCAGACACTATGTATCTCAAAATAAAAATATTAGTTTTTCAAATGTCAAGATTACTAGATCACTTGATCACTTGAGCACTTGACATCAGTTACTCATCGATTTGCTTGAGTGGGCACTAGTAACATCTCCATTCATCCCTGTTGCATGCTAGTGTAGCCCAATGGTGTCTGCTTGTTCCAGGAACACGAAGAGCCTCAAACTGATCATTCAGAGTCTTGACAAAAAAGTCTGACCATCATGTAGGTGGGCGGCCAAGAGATCTGTGGATGTTCTGTAGAATCCAGTCAGTAATGGCTCTAGTCAAGCTGTCATCTCCAAATTGCATTACATATCTGATTTTTTATGCCTTGGCAAACGAGACAGCATCTCTGATTCTTGATCGTTGATGGAAGTCGGAACTCCTGTTTCTTTATCTCACTTCAGTGAAGCGTGATACTCCAAGCATAACTCTTTGATTCCTCTTTGGAAGACCTGGATCGTGTTCTCGTCCTAAATATCAAGGCAGAAAGTGATAATGAACAGACACATAGATGTTTCAGAGGACAACGATTTTAAGTGACTACGATAAACATATTCCATGATAGAGGAAGAAATTATTCGATACAGCTACAGATGCAAGTTTTAACATATCATTTAATTTGCATTAGAATAATTTTAAGACTTTGATTGCGTTGGCCAAAGAGATAGTACAAGATCAAGGTACTTCCTTAGCATAAGCCTGTGATAATGGTTTTATGTTTTATTTTTTGCTTTTGTTTGGGACCACACTTGGCAGTGTTCAGTATTACTTCTGATTTTGTACTCAGGAATCACTCCAATCTGTGCTCAGGGATCATATGTGCTGACAGTGATCTTATCTAGATCAGCCACATGAAAAACAATCACCTTATCCAGTGTACTATCTCTTTGCCCATAATCCTGTTTTCAATCTTGGGCAGTCACATATGGCCCCTGAGCACTGTCAGGCATGGTCCCTGAGCACAGAACTAGGTGTGGCTCCTGGATATTAGTGGATATATCTTCCAGTAAGAATAATTTATTTTTATGACCAATAGAAATAAACACTTAGATTCTGAAAGCATCGAGGTTACTAAGGTAGAAAGGGAATGGGTTCAAAGGTGTTGTGTGTGCTCTAGTAACACTGTGCCTCTAAAACATACAAACATTTATACTCCTATAAACCAATATTATCTCAATAAAATAAATTTTAAATAGTACTTAATTATGTCAAGAAATAGTGATAAATATTTAAGTTTTATGTCATATAACTAAGGAGAAGAGATATGTCAGAAGATAACATAAATATAGTATATATCTACATAGAAAGCTTGTAAACTGAAGTACACATACATCAATAGCTTAAAGAAATGAGAGTTAGATTTGGACAGATGCAAAGATCAAAAACAGTTTTAGCATATACATTATTGAAATGTTATGATATTATTTTGGTATAGAGAACAAGAGAGGGATACTGTGACAGAAATAATACTTGAAGATACTAACAACTGTTACCCTGCAGGTGAAATGGTCATCCCGCTCCTTCAAATAGTCCTTCCAGAACCTAAGTATACAAATTCCCCCTAATATACTATGCATTAATACTACATGATTCACAAAAAAACAAGTATCTTGAGAAATTTAAACTAGTTTAGAGGAAAAACCTAAAATAATCTCTCTTTCACAAGAGCAGCACATGACATAAAATTGAATTTGTCAACAGAAATAAAATTACTTAAACTTAAGGGCTGGAGCGATAGCACAGCGGTAGGGCATTTGCCTTGCACGCAGCCAACATGGCCGACCCGAGTTCGATTCCTCCGCCCCTCTCGGAGAGCCCGGCAAGCTACCGAGAGTATCTCGCCCACACGGCAGAGCCTGGCAAACTCCCTGTGACGTATTCGATATGCCAAACACAGTAACAACAAAGTCTACAATGGAGACGATACTGGACTCACTCGAGCAAATCGATGATCAACGGGAGGGCCTTTACTTTTACTTTACTTTTAAATTTAAGAAAACAATCGCTTCAAAATTCTGAAATGTATTGTCAAATTCAATTTTTGTATATAGTAAAAACTATTTTCCAAAAGTGAAAATAAACCAAAAATGTTCCTAGACAGTCAGATATCTTTCTTCACTGGTGTTTCTATAGTTCAATAAATGCTTTGGAAAACTGCTATAGGCAGAACAAGTGACTCTAGAGGAGGGAAATAGTTTAGAAAAGGATAAATTATAAATGATATTGACTGGACAGTGACTGAGCAAAAAATTATAGGAATGTGTAGGAGGGTCTTAAATGAATATACAATTGAAATGCATATGCAAATAAAAGGGATTATAAAGGGAAGTAAATTAAGTTAGTAGTTAATAACTCAATTTAATTCAAGCTAACATACCAACAAATTTATGCTATGTATGAAACTGACAACTTGTTTAAAAAATAAGTAAAATGCATAAGGTAAATGAGAAGCAAGGAAATTTTGAAAATAAACAGAAATAAAAGAACAGGTTCTGGTATCATGTCTTATTAATTACATTTGATTTTTTCACTGAGGCAGCATTATTTTACAATACTATTTTTGGATATAATTTCACACATTAAAATGTATATTACATGTGTACCTATATAGTCTCTCTTTGTATATTACTCATTAATGTGCATAAAAATAACACTACTAAAGTACCAAAGCATGAATATCTCTCCACTAACTATCCATTGGACCCTCTTACCAATATAAGTCTTCTCTCCTTTTACCTATAATAACATCAGTTCTGCAGAATTCAGGGTGTTTAATGTATTAGACTTTGTCTTTACCCTTGGTCTACTTCTCTACCTCACAGGTGAGTGAGATTATCAATTATTGGCCTTGCTTCTTATGACTTGTCTCATTCCACAACTCCAATTAAATTCATGTTGTAGCACTAAGCAAAGCTTTCTATTTTTCATGACTGAGTAGAACTCCACTACATATATGTGCTACTGCTTCTATTTATTTATTTATTTATTTATTTATTTATTTATTAGTGAAACACCATGAGGTACAGTTGTAGACTTACAAATTTTTGTTCTTGGGTTACAGTTATATAATGATCAAGTATCCATCCCTCCACCAGTACCCATTCTCTCCCACCAGTATCCATCCCACCCCCCATCCCACCCTGCCTCTGTGGCAGGGTGTTCCCTTTTGTTCTTTCTCCTTTTGGGTGCTGTGATTTACAAAAGAGGCATTGAGTGGCAATTATGTTAGGTCTATAGTTTACTTTCAGCATGCATCTCCCATCCTGGGAGGATCCTCCAAATACCCTTTATTTGGTGCTCCCTTCTCTATCTAAGCTTCCTTTTCCCCTAGCATGTGCGGCTGGCCTCCAAACCATGGAGTTAATTTCCTGGTACTTAACTCAGCTATTCTTGGGTGTTAGACTCCTATTTTGTTACTTTATGTTCCCCAGATGAATGCAATCTTTCTATGTCTGTCCTTTTCTTTCTGACTCTTTTCACTTAGCATGATACTTTCTATGTATTACCACTTCATATAAATTCCATGACTTCATCTTTTACCCAATACACATTAGACAAGGCATTAATATCAAGGATATACAAAGTACTGGTTGAACTCCACAAGAAGAAAACATCCAACCCCATTAAAAAATGGGGCGATGAAATGAACAGAAAGTTTCCCAAAGAAGAAATCCAAATGTCTAAAAGGCACATGAGGAAATGCTCTATATCATTAATCATCAGGGAGATGCAGATCAAAACAACAATGAAATATCATTTCACATCACAGAGACTGGCCCACATCCACAAGAACAAAAGCAACCAGTGCTGGCGTGGATATAGCGAGAAAGGGACCCTCCTCCACTGCTGGTGGGAATGCCGAATGGTTCAGCCCTTTTGGAAAATAGTATGGATGATTCTCAAAAAATTAGAAATTGAACTCCCATTTGACCCAGAAATACCACTCCTGGGAATATATCCCAGAGAGGAAAAAAAATAGCAAAGTGACATCTGCACTTGTTTGTTCATTACAGCACTGTTTACAATAGCTAGAATCTGGAAAAAACCTGAGTGCCCAAGAACAGATGACTGGTTGCAGTAACTTTAGTACATCTACACAATGGAGTACTATGTAGCTGTTAGAAAAGATGAAATAATGAAATTTACATACAAGTGGTACTACATGGAAAGTATCATTCTTTTCTAATATTAGTGGGATTACTAGGTCATATGTATATATATAAATTTAATTTTTTTATTAGTGAGGCACCATAAGGTACAGTGGTAGACTTACAAAGTTTTGTGTTTGGGTTTCAGTTATAGAATGATCAAGTACCCATTCCCTTTAGCTTCTTTATCTATTTAATTGTTGTTGAAAATTTTGACTATTTCCATATTCAGATATTTTTAACATATTTAAAAATAGGGAAATCAGCATAGGTATATGTATATGTATATCTTTTCAAATTAGTGTTTTTGTATTATTTGGGAAGATATTTATGAGTAGAATACATAATTATCTGTTATAAATATTTTAGAGAGTGGTCTTAAGGATGGCTATGGCTGGACCCGGAGGCCTTCAGCTGCTGGGGCTCTGCTCAGGGTGGGAAGGTAATCTCAACCCACCCTCCTCCAAGGGGCCCTGGTGAGGACAGCCAGGCATGGAGGCAGGAGACTCTGTGCATTCTCTTCCGGGAGCTGGGTTTTATAGTATTCTGCTGCCAGGTATAGTCTCGGGGCAGGGAGTGAATCTCAACCTGCCCTCCTCCAAGGGGCCCTGGTAAGGACAGCCAGGCACGGAGGCAGGAGACTCACGCATGAAGGAATTGGCAGAGGAACCCAGGGGTGCGGGACCCAGCGTGTAGATTTCCAAGCCTGCTCAGATTGGGACAGGGCCTCCTCCACCCAAATTCCCCATCTTCCAGTATGTAGGCGTTACAACCACCAACTGCCCCCAGCGCCGTGTAATCCTATCAATGGCCAAGACCCAGAGACTATAAAACCCAGCTCCCGGAAGCACACGACCACATTTGTGGCCGAGCAACATCTTATTATCTAGTTCTCACTCAGGAGAACCTGGCAGGCTACCAAAAGTATCCTGCCCACACAGCAGAGTCTGGCAAACTCCCCGTGGCGTATTCAATATGCCAAAAAACAGTAGTAATGATGGGTCTCATTCTCCAGACCCTGAAAGAGCTCAAATGTGGCACTTTCTAAAATCTCAGGGCTAGGATGAAGGAGACGTTACTGGTGCCTGCTTGAAACAATCGATGAACAACAGGATGACAGTGATACAGTGATAAATATTTTAAAAGAAAAAAATCTCTGTGCTGTTTTCACTATGAGTGAATTGACTTACATTCCCAAAGCTATGAATGAAGTTTCCTTTTTCTCCATACTCTTACTATTACTAATTATTTCTGGCCTTTTTGATGTAGGCACTCTCATAGGTGTGAGATGATATTTGTTAGTTTTTGCATTACCCTAATCAGTGATAATGAGCTTTTCATCAATTGTCATTTTTCCTTTTTTTTGTCTTGAATTTGTTGTTTCTAGGAGGAAACAGGCAACCAAAAGACTACTTTGATTTTGAATATGAAAAACGCCCTGTGGCAGAGATGTACATATTTCTGGAAACTGAGAACAAATCCCTTATCAGAAGTAGTAAAACTTTTGACATTTGGTTTCTACAAATTCAAAGAATTGCTATCTACTTTCAGTATGAGTTTTGGAGAGCTCTCATGTTCCAGAGAAAGACTTTTCTTAACGCTTCATTAAGGATTTTAGGTGGGAGGTAGTAAAAAAGGATTAGTGATGCCGTGCCTATGGCTTTTAACTTAGCATCTGAGGTGATGAATGATTATTCACTAAACCTGCTAATTTGGGGGTAATTTTTTAATTCACATAATTGTAGAAAAACAGCAACAATGAAATAAACAAAACAGAGGACATTGCACTACTGAGTATCAAACTGTAATTAAGCAGTGTGAAATATATTCCAAAAACAGTGGAACAGAGCAGTGATCCTTAGGTCAGCCCATGCATATATGAAACGGTGCATATGAGTTAAGTAGCAAAAGAACATTAGTGAAGTTTTCAGAAAATAGCCTGAACTAGTAAAGTATCTGAGTAAAATATCAGAATACTTACTTATGCTCAATACCTCATTCCTACCTCAAACATAAAAATATTCTAGGTGTATTTCAATTTTAATATGCATTCACTTTGCATATTAAAATTGAAATACACCTAGAATATATTCCCATTGGAGATGCATGCTGAACCTAGACTTTAGACCTAACATGATGGCCACTTAATACCTGTATTGCAAACCATAACACCCAAAAGGAGAGAGAGAGAGAGAGAGAGAGAGAGAGAGAGAGAGAGAGAGAGAGAATGTACCTGCCACAGAGGCAGCGGGGGATGGGGGTTGAGAAGCAATGGGGTTGGCGGAAAGGATATTGGGAACATTGGTAGTGGAGAATGGGCACTGGTGAAGGGATGGGAACTCACCATTGTATGACTGAAACGTAATCACAAAAGTGTGTAAGTCTGTAATTATATCTCATGTTATTTCATTAAAATTTTCTTAAAAAATTAAAAGTGATGGTATTTATATGAAAGAAAAATAAGTTTTGGAAGTAAATAAATTTCCATTTAATATATGTAAAATATACAGATTATACTGACTTCTCAATATTTATAAGTTACACTGAATTTGGAGTCAAAATATTAACTTATAAAGATTGAATAGAGTAAACTAGTTTCCACTGAAAAAATTTAAGACATGGAAGTGATTATTTATTGGGAATGCATTTACAAGTATAGAAAGTAAAATGGTAAGTTTCAAGTTATAAAAATTCTTGAAAGGTTTTGTAAGAGAAAAAGATAGGAACAAAAAAGGAAAACAAATCTGACTTTCATTATATTAAGCATTTATAAAAAAATTCTGAGAATGAATTTTTTCCAGTCTTTCAATTTTATAAAATTGTGTGCTTTGTGTACTTTGTGTGTATAAAACGCCAGTATTCTTCTATAGCAAATTGCACAGCTTTTATCCTTTGTAGAAAACTTAAAAATTTTTTTTAAAGTATTTTCTTATTAAACCATCATGATACTTTACATGATTAGTAATTCAACCCTGTTTTTCTTCGAGAAATCACAGATTAAAATTTACCAAAAAAGGAAAAAATTACCTAACAAAGTTGTATGTCAAATTTACCATCAAAATCAAAAACATATTTAGCTACTGTTTTAAAAATAGAATGAAATTAATGTTTATTAAATATCTGCAAGCACCAGAATAATAACACATTGTTTTAATAAATCATGACAGCAATCCAATTAAGTGGGTATCAGTAGATCAGTATTCAAAAAGTAGCCTGAGATTTCAAGAGACCTTTGCTTGCTCTAAGCTGTTATATGACCATAAAAATTCATGCTTACTTTATGTCTAACTGATTGCCCAAGCCCATGGCTTGTTGGTTTGCAAATATCTGGTCATTAATTGCAGAGTATATTTTATTTTTTAAAAAAAAGCCAATAATTTTGCTTTCTCGCAAACAGATAATCTAGTCACTCGAGGCTATTTTCAAACTTATTTTCTGTATAAACATAAATATCAGCTAAAAAATCCAAATACTTTTCAATCTATAAAAATAACACTCTAAGAGAAGCTTTTCTCTATCTTTTTTATTATTATTCATTGCAGTGGACAGTGCTTAACTTTGAACATTTTCACAGTGAAAGTCATTTTCTAACAGACCATAAATCCATAGTACTGAAGAGTAATTCTATTTTCTTATTTATGCAGCACCACGCTTCATGCTGAGTTCTGGCTACTATTTTCGTTCTTTAATGCTGCATACTGAATCCTAAGTTTAGATTCCTTGAAAGTTAGACCTTTTGTGTCAGATTTAGTAATTGACCAAAGAATTATTTTTAAAAACATGGTTTAAAACATTTGCATATTAGTTAAATGAAGGCCGCTAGGCACCTCCTGTCTGTTGACCTTCATTCTCCCTCACTGGGCTCTTCCTTTGCTTTAATAAGGAAGTATAAGAGAACACCAAAGTCATTATTTTGACTTCAGCTATTCAACTTCATGTCCTAATCCTTATAAGCCTGCCATTCAGAAGCTTCCTGAAAAGTCAAAAAATTCTTTTGAACTTACGAATTGAAGTTTTTATAATATAAAGTCTTTGAAAACTCAAAGAAAGAAGCACAAAACACCTCTCCTCCTCAATTATTTTCCTACTGTTCTAGGTGTTCTCAGACTGCAGTGAGATGAAAAATGAATTTCCATACGGAGATATCAAATTGATGGTACCATTTTCAAGATGTGCTTATTTTCTTAGCACATTAACTGTGCAATAAGTGATTATTTTATTCCTTTTAGAGGAGTGTTTTGCTCCAGCTAGAGGACTAAAATTTCCAATAAAAATTCAGAGTTTAGCTTGAATTAATTATTATCCTTTTGAAATACATTTTCCTGAGAAAACTATGTATATTAAAGCAATTGTGCAATGCCATTAAATCATAACTGAACCTGTATTGTAAACCATAATGCACAGAAGAAAAGAAAGAAAGAAAGAAAGAAAGAGAGAGAGAGAGAGAGAGAGACACAGACATACAGACAGACAGACAGGCAGAGAGACAGACACAGAGAGAAAGACAGAGCCATAGGGAGGAGGAAGAAAGGAAAATCATCTCTCATAGACACAGGCTGGGTGGGTGGAGATCACAGGAAATTGAAGGGATGGTTGCTGGAACATTGTGTGACTGAAACCCAGTTTTTAAACAAATTTGGAACTGTGCATCTCACGGGAATTCATTTAAAAAAATCATGACAAAAAGATAGCACAGAGTTTAAAGTGCTTTTTTGCCTCTAGCTCCTCCCACTTCGATCCCTTGTGCTTCAAGGTCCCCCTGAGCAGCATTAGTTGTGGCCTCAAACGCCCCAGACCACATTGGGATTGACCTAGGTAATCCCTGGCACCAGCACCAACCTTGCTGCAGCCACCACATCATCTAATGATGAATTAAATTCAACTATAGGCCCAATTGGTTAAGAATCACTTGAGATTTCTCTGCATCTCTTGAGCAATACTTGGCAGACCCCTGGCTCCTATATCATGAAACATTCCTAACTATTTAATTATGCATATAAGGGATAAAACCTAAAATCCGCGTTTACTGTGTAATGCCGAAGAGTTCATTTATAACTTTCAAATATTTAGCAGCATCCTAGCAATTAAATACCAGGAAAATGAACTATAGAATTTAGGTTCATCTCCAGAGAGTTACCTTAATGTTACGTGAAAGGAACATTTTCAGGTGCTAATGTAATGATCTTGGTCCCGCCACAGAAAAAAGCTGATCATATGTTTAAAGACAAACTTCCATGCCAAATTATATATACCATGTCTAAGAATGGCATAAGACTCTAAAGGAAGACTCAGAAATCTATAAAACTTTCTACTGTTTTTCAAAAAATACATTGAGAACCCCTGGAATCTTCAATATTAAATTTTGAATGCAGCCAAATTTTCTTAGAAATAAAAATGAAAAACACTTAGAAGAAAACAGAAAAAAATCTCCATGGTATATATCTGGAAATTGATGCTTTGAATATTGTACTGAAAGTACAAGCCTCACAGAAACATATAAGTGGTTGGGACTGTATTAAACTAAAGAGCTTTCATGAGCAAACAATAAGTTCATCAAAACAAATACAAGCCATGGAATTGGACGAATTGGCTGGGGATAATAGAAAACTGAAGAACTACATAAACTCAATAACAAAAATAATCGAAATAAAGTTGCACACATGCCTTGAGTATTTTTTCCAAAAAAGTTACATAAGGGACAAAAAAAGGTGTCTAATATCATCAGAAAAAGTGTCAGTAAATCCATAATGAGATATCATCTCATACTGGTTAGAATATGTATTATTATTAAGAGAAGGGTTTTGAAGGGTGTAAAGAGAAGTGACCCTCAGAGAACTATGATGAGAATTTATGTTGATACAGAAACCATAAAAATATATAAAACATAGTACTTATAATCCAGCAATTCTTTGTTTGAGCATATATCTAGAAAAAATATCCCTGAAATGCTCTGTTTTCTATGCTCATTGCAGCACTGCTCATAGTGGTTAAGACCTGCTTTTTTATAAGATTAATGAAAAAAACATGATATATGTTACTTTATATATACTATAATATTATTTTTTATATAAAATATTGTCACTTTCAACAACTTGGGTGCTCCTTGGGCACATTATGCTAAGTGAAATAATTCAGATAAAGACAAATACTGTATGGTCTTTGCGTAAGTGGAATATCAAAGAACTAAACTTCTAGAACAGATGTTGAATCTTGACTGCACGGAGTTTTATATTGTTGGAAAAGGGGGTGACAATGCTTTTACTTATATAATGACAAATTTCTGTAATCCAATACTGAATACATGATAGCTATCATTCTGTATTTATATCTGAAAGATGTGAAAGTGGAGCTTTAATGCTCTCATGGTAACAATGTGATAATTGATTACATGAAGGATTATTAATTAATCTTAATGTGATAAATAATATACTATGTATACATATATCTGTATATGCAATATATCTATACACAAAATATTGTACACTTTAACATTATACTGTATCAATATCAAGTATAAGTCAATAAACTTGAAATAAAACATTAGTCATAGAACTTACATTCACCTATCAGTACATAATTATGGTTCATTAAATAATCCAAGGCACTCTACTAAGTAAAAATAAAAATTCTAAAGTGGGCAATAAATTTAGTTTAAAGGTTTTTTATAAACATTCTAAATATTAAAAGCCATATATCAAGTTTTGAAAAATAAATTTAAGAAAAATGTAAATGCTTTATTGCAAGTCACAAGACTCCCTCTCTTTACCTACACCTTGGTCTTGTAGCTCTTTGCCGTAGTTCCTAGACTGGATCCAAAGCCGATCAGTGTTCTTGCAAATGTCTATAGCATTTTTGTATTCTGGCATTAATTTCTGCTCTTGCTCTACAACTGGGCTCTCAAAATTCACTTCCATGACCCCTTAGGCTGCCCCAAACAATTTAAGAGCCATAGAGATTGTAGATTGTACAGGGTATAACATCACTTGCATGACATGCAGCCAACCATGGTTTAAGTCTCTAACACCAAATACAGCCTCCTGAGTATCATAAGATACCACTTATAAACACAGACTGAGGAACAGTCTATGAGATCTAGAGGTGGTCTCCCACTCTGTTGCCAAAAAACAAATGTAGAAAAATCTCTTCCATATTTAAATATCTAATTGCAACTCACTTTATCCATGTTTCTCTCTTTTTCTCTCTTACTCTCTGTCTTCTGAAGCAATTAAAATATTTTTATATATAATAAATCAAATCTATATTTCTAATTTAAATTACAACATTTTAATAATAGTTTAGATGGGGATCTCAGTTTCTTAAATGAAGGATTTATGCTTAATACTTACACACAGCCTATGACAGATCTGGTATATGTCTAGTAAACCAATTTGTTAATATTTAAAGGCTCAATAGGCACTAATTTATTATAATTAGGGAATTGAAGAAGTGATAACTTTTCCAAACATGCTAAAAACAATAACTTAAAATTTACCTTTTTAAAAGTATAATTTCTATGTTGTTTTGAATATTATACTGTTTATTTTAATAAACATAAAGTAGTGTTAAGGAGTTACTCTTGTATAACTTAGTAATATTAGAGTCAAAATATTTTAGCTTTTCTCAATGCATATATTTAAAGGTGCTTAGAAAAAGGGCAAAGCATCAATTAGCAGAGGGCTGCACAGCTTGTAAAATATTTTTTTAAAGCTACTGGGAGCTCCAACTTCCATAAAGAAAGCCAATTCAATGTTAATGAAGCCGTTCCTAAGAAAGGCCTAGGGAATATAACAGAGAAAAAAAAGCATACAAAAAAAAAAGAGTATGCGTTGCCAAATTAGTATCTTAATCACTTGGGTAGGCAACTGATCCCTTATTGGACCAGAAAAACCATGGAGTGGGAAAAATCCCATGGGGAAATAGTTTTCAGGGATATATTTTCTTTCTCCTTACAAGAAAAGTCAACCAAAGTAAAACCTTAATAGGAAATCACCTAAGATATTTATCATCCTCTGCACTGCATATAATAGAAACACTGTCTGTTAAAGCTCCAGGCTCTATGCTTAGAGTATCTGTCTATGTCAAGACTTGATACCCAAAGGAAAGAGCTGAGGCAAATTCGCAGGCAGCTAAGCCAGAGTTATGTCATGGACTGAGTCCAAGGAAATGATGACTGTTACTTTAAAATCTGAAAGTAGTTTTATGAGGTTTTTAAAAATCTTTTATGTGATTTTGGGAGTACAGTGTCAATCATCAGACTGTGCAGAAGTGAGATTTATACAGAGTAAAAATGATTGCAATAATTATCTTCATGATTATCACAGATTTGAAACATCAGTGTGGACATCTGCTTACTATATTTATTACCTTTCCTTTTCTCTTTTCTTTCTCTCTTTTCAAAAAAAGTAAGACAGCTTGTAAGCTCTGCTTTCTTTGTACAACTTTCTTTGTGCATTCTTGAAGGACTTGAACTGTCGAAGGAAGAAGATGCTGAGAGAGTTCTAGGACCCCATTTATTCCATTGCTTTTCAACAAAAACTTGCTTCAAGTGTTTAGTTTTACACCCTCATTCACTTAAAGATCAAGTTTTGAGGTTTAAAATGTTTGGGAGTTGGGATCCCATGATGTACTTCAGTGACAGAGCTCAGACTTTGCAAGCCTAAGGCCCTAGGGTTCATTCCTTGCACTAACAAAACAAAACAAAACACGAAAGAAAGAAAATGCTCAGAAGTAGAAAATTTGAGCTAACTATTGAAAAAAAAAAGTCCCTGCCTTGCAACCCTGAGGCCAGTGAGGCTAATCCTCGCATTCCCAACAGCCACAATCAAGGGTATACTCTCTGGTAAACCATAATCAAGTATGCCTGAACACACAAGTTACTTGTGTGAGCCCCATGAACACACATGCAAACCCGACAAACAAATGAAACCTTCAGATGTCACAGCAACAAAGAAAAGGTGGGGGAGAACAGGGGCTTAAAATTCTTGGAGGGCTAGCTGGGGATGGGAGATGCATGCTAAAAAGTACATTATGGACCAAACATTATGGCCACTTAGTACCTGTATTGCAAACCATAACACCCAAAAGGAGAGAGAGAGAGTACAAGAGAATGTACCTTCCACAGAGGCAAGGGGTGGGGGGTCGTGGGAAGTGGTGGGGGGTGGTAGGAGGAATATTGGGAACATTAGTGGTAGAGAATGGGCACTGGTGGAGGAATGGGTACTCGATCATTGTATGACTGAAACATAATCATAAAAAGTTTGTATGTCTGTAACTATCTCACAGTGTTTTATTGAAAAATAAAAATTTTTTAAAAAATTAAAAAATTTCACATCCTAAATTCTAACTAGTGCATATGACTAGTAGTAAATAAGAAATATTTAGCAAACAATGTATTAAGTGTTGCTTTGATTTCTGTATCTGTTTTGTTCTTTTATGTATAACCAAATATTAATATCTCCATCGAACAAGACACTGAGATTAAAAAATATATATAACATTGTTAAGGTCAATAGGCTAATAAGTGGTACAGAGCAAGAAACTTTGCTCATGCATGACTCCTTTTTGTTAAAGAAATTTTTAAATGCAATCAGGGTACACTGTTATATAAAATAGTTACACAAATCAAATATTTTCCAGTAATAAATCATAAGTTTATTTTAAAACAAGTTTCTAAATGAATCACCATCACCAGAGTCAGGGACACGAGCCCCTACAGAGTTGTAGCCCACAGGTTAAGAATATACTAATGGGCCCCAGAGGTACCTCCACAGCCTTTCATATGGGTGGCCTGGAGTTTGATATTTGAATAATTGCTTATTCCTCAGAAAAATATATTCTGTTCCATGCTTCTATGAATGCTCTGCCCTAGACACAGTGGCTTGTAAAGAAAAATTCAATTTTTTTACAGTCCAAGATAGGAAGTTTCAGATTAAGGTGGTTAAAGGTGGCAGTGAGGTAAATTCTGGTAAAGCTATTCTCTGGTTTGCAAGCCACCAATTCATTGTCTCTCTTCTGTCAAAAGGAGAAACCGAGAACCTTCTGGATACTATTTTATAGGGCATCCTTCTGATTAATTTGTTATATCTCATTTATCTAATGATCTCCTAAAGACCTTTCCAATCTCCACAGAGTTATTCACTATATAATGCTATTCTTTCAGTCATTTCAAGCCTAACAGAAATCACAAAAACTAAATAACTGCTACGACTGACCCCGTTAAATGTGACATAGTAATTGGATAAAAATGGGCAAACATCCAGAACTTCTGCTTTAGGGACTTTTAACAGAAAATCAGTTTTTTCTATATGCAATATGAGTGTGCTGGTTTTAAAGTGTTCTTTGTAATTTTTAGTAATTCTCAATACTAATAATGAATTCTTCACACACCTATCAAGGTTTTTCCAAGTTCTGTTTTTGCCTCAGTAATAAATCTCTTCTAAATTCTGGGGTGTTTACAAATATAAACTCCTGTAAAATAATCTCAAAATTATATTTTTTTTATTTTCTTTTTTAATTTTGGGTCACACCCAGAGATGCACAGAGATTACTCCTGGCTCTGCACTTAGGAATTACTCCTGGTGTTGCTCAGGGGACCATATGGGATGCTGGGAATCAAACCTGTGTCGGCCTTGAGCAAGGCAAACACCCTACCCGCTGTGCTATAACTCCAGCCCCTCAAAATTATATTCCATTCATCTTAATGTTAGAACATTTGATATTTGTAAAAAGCAACATGGTATTTATTTATGACAATAAAACATTGCTA
The DNA here is from genome assembly GCF_029834395.1 of Sorex fumeus. Taxonomy (NCBI): domain Eukaryota; kingdom Metazoa; phylum Chordata; class Mammalia; order Eulipotyphla; family Soricidae; genus Sorex; species Sorex fumeus. Next base: position 67,371,033 of record NW_026606059.1, read on the forward strand.
TCCATTTATGAAAAGCAACATTGTCTCTGGGGGCCAAAATAGACAAAATGCAGAGAAAATGACATAAAACAAATGAGTTAAAGGATTTAACTGACATACTTAATAACATCTTCTTGGGTTTGAAGTGTTGATCTTTCAGATATCTTTGACAATGTCCTCTTTTTTGGTCTATGACTTTGGGATTCTTTAGACATTTTCATATTTAATCTTTTTAACAAAACTTCTCAGACTCTTTCAATGGTAAATCCCCTTCTGTTACTAATGGAATGCCTCTTGTTCCTTCTTTCTTTTTTGTTTTTCCTTCCCGCACTTCAAATCCCCAAGGGAAACTTATCCATTAACATAGCACCTTTGTGTACCTGACTCCAATTTCTTTCCCTATCATTCTTACCAGCCCCTCAAGCTCTAATCAGACTGGCCCGTTTTTCATTCCTGAAGTGTGTGGATTCATACACTACCATACAGTCTTTATAGTAGCTGTCTCTAATAATTCTCAAATGCTGCCTAACACATTACAACACACAGCAGCATATAAGAAAGACATTTGCTTATTGCTCAAATTTCGATAGTTCAGAAGTACAACAAAGTCTTGTTCAATCTCCTGTCCAGAACAAAAACTATGGTTGGGGTATGTGGGTATTTAGATATGTCCTTCATTGGCAGTGAGCCTTCTTCACCCCTAGGGTAAAGTCAAGTAAAGTAAAGGCCCTCCTGTTGATCTTCGATTTGCTCGAGTGGGCCCAGTAACGTCTCCATTGGAGACTTTGTTGTTACTGTGTTTGGCATAGCGAATACGTCACGGGGAGCTTGCCAGGCTCTTCCCTGCAGATACTCTCGGTAGCTTGCCGGGCTCTCTGAGAGGGGTGGAGGAATTGAACTCGGGTCGGCCATGTTGGCTGCGTGCAAGGCAAACGCCCTACCGCTGTGCTATCGCTCCATAGAGAGTATCCTAATTTCTTTTCATGTATCCTTTCATGGTGCACGAAATTATGCTGTGTTTTAATCTATAAGTTTCTTTATCTCTGATTCTATAGTGACAGTTTCAAAAAATCATGTTACTAGGCCAAGTCATTTGAATATTCGTTTAACCACACTCTTTATTTACATTATCCATCATACTGTATTCACCAACAGTGATTTATATGGTCAAATCTGAAGGTTTAATTTACCTTCTCAAAGTTACTATTTAGACAAAATATCCATGCAACTAAGTCTGTGTGTGTGCATGTGCATGCACGTGTGCATGTGTGTGTGTGTGTGTGTGTGTGTGTGTGTGTGTGTGTTGCATCTGCCTGTGTTTAGGGATTACTCCTGGGCAGAGCTCATGGGACCATAGGTGATGTTGAGGTTGAATTTGGGTTGGCTCTGTGCAAGGTAAGTACCTTAACTTTACATATTTATCTGTTTTAATTTTTAAGCATCAAAGACTCCTTGAAAAGTATGTGATATTTATCCTTAGATTATAGAACAAAAGCAAATTCTAATGAATTCTTGACCAAATATAAAATTAACTAAATTTGCTTTTATGAAAATTATCCCCTAAACTTTAAGTCAGTGTTTTCAATGACTGATTGAAATATGTATTATTTCAAATATGTATTGAAACAATATCTAAATATGTATTCTTCACTAACTTCAACTATGCAATGTTTGAATATAATGGAAATGAGAGTAAACATGACCTAGCACTGCCAAATTAAAAGACGTCTAATCTCAACAAAAAGTTTTTTCCTAAGTGCAATACTTTAGAATTATCTAATTTCATGAATACTAAAAACAGTGACATTGAACAACTGAATTACCAAACATTTCCTCTTGTAAGTAGTTTCAAAATGTTTAAATGACACTGATTCACTTGAAGTGAACCCATATAAAAGAAACTATAAGAATCATACTCCAATCTTACTCCTAAGAGAAATTCAATTATGTTACAAATGTTCTCTAACACTAGAATTACACTGATGATAATTTCCATAAAGACAGATAATGAGAAATGGAAACTGTAGGTTGAAATACTGAAAATTGGAATTCAAAATTAATAATATACATTATTTTTTCAATAATCAATATATAACTATACCTTTTAAAATTGAAAGGAAATTTCTGTAATGATCAAAGATGAATTTTCACAACATATACATATATTTTACTAATAACAGACAAAACAGTATGCGTTGTATTACTATGTAGAAAGATGTGTATGTAACCTTATAGTACATAGGTAGTCGTTATTTGAGGCAAAGTTTTTTTGTATATTAATGTATTTCTAAGTTTCCGCATATAATTAAATTCTTAATTTATTTCAAATTTAGCAAAGTTAAATTGTCTGTTTTAATAGATAATAAAATCAGTCAAAAAGGTTATTAATTAGTTGGAATTCTAACATTGAATGGTTCATTTCCTTCTTTTTCCCTGTTTCCCTCCATTTAACTTGTTTTTTCACTTCAGTTGTTTGTATTAATTTTGTCGTCATTTTTAACTGAAGATACTTTATAATTTCATAGTTTATTGACCATGCTCAAGTTCTGGAAAATACTAATGCACCCTTTCCAAAGGGCATAATACAGTAGCATGTCCTTAACTTTTATATTTGATGTTGAATATAAGCTCATGCTTGATGTTTTTCTGAATAATCTAAAAAAATGCAATTTTTTCCCATAATTTCCAAAAATTTTCCCATAGCTTATCCTGGCAAATAGACAAGTACCAAGTATCAGAGGTTTCCTCTTTATTCCAGAGTAAATTCAGGATACTCATCTATAGCTATCTATGGTGAGGCACAATTATAATAATAAATATTAATAGTAGCAATAGCACTATAGCACTGTCCTCCTATTGTTCATTGATTTGCTCTAGCGAGCATCAGTAATATCTACATTGTGAGACTTGTTGTTACTGCTTTTGGCATATTGAATACACCACGGGGAGCTTGCAAGGCTCTGCCATGTGGGCAAGATATTCTACGTAGCTTGCCAGGCTCTCTGAGAAGGACCGAGGAATCGAACCCAGGTTGGCCACAAGGAAAATGCCCTACCCTCTTGTGCTATCGCTCCAACCCAATAATAACAATAATGAAAATAATAATAACAATAATGATAATAATAATAATAGCTAATATTTTAAACTTGGAATCTCAGCATTTATTTTCGTTATGTTGTCAGGATATATTTCTTTTCCTTTATACTCAAGCCTCCTACTTAGTCTACAGGAAACTTGGCTGAAAAATTATAAGGTTTACATAATAGAAATAACACTTATACAGAACCATATGGTATAGGAAAGGAAAATAATTTCATTACCAAGAATATTTAGAACTGTTCTACATAACTTTTTATGATTTGATCTAAATCCACTTGTAAAGAAACACATTAAGCAATCACAAATGGGAATAGTTGTAGGCCAGAGACTGTTGAGACAGATTTGCAGCTCCTGGGCCTTGTCCGTGGTGTAAGAGGGGAAACCATTGGGCCAGAGATTCGCTTCAATTTTGATGCAGTGAGTGACCTCAATTCAGGGAACCTGCAAGGGGGCCAGCCTCAATTCCCGCAAAAATATCAAGGGATGTTCCCAGCTGTAGCCCCTCTCCCCAAAGTGGAGTTTCAGAGCTCCTATCAGTATAATTGCTACAGCCAGTGATGGCAGGAAGAACAGCCTTGGATATTTCCTGCCCTAATATGGTTACTATAACCCCTGCCCAGTGTCACTAGAAGTTAAATTCTGGTTTAAAGGAACCAATCCCACAAGACACAGTAGGCACTACTCTTAGGGAGAAGCAGTTTGACTTTTAAGAGAATACTGTGGCTTTAAACCCACCACCTCTCCATCACTGTCAACTGTCCTCCCGCTGCTCATCGATTTGCTCTAGCGGGCCCAGTAATATCTCCATTGTGGGACTTGTTGTTACTGTGTTTGGCATATAGAATATGTCACGGGTAGCTTGCCAGGCTTTGCTGTATGGGCAAGATAATCTCAGTAGCTTGCCAGGCTCTCCAAGAGGGGCGGAGGAAGTGAACCCGGACCCCTCAGGTTGGCCGCGTGCAAGGCAAACGCCCTACCACTATGCTATCCACCTCTGCATATTCAGTGGATATATGGCATGTTAAATCAAAAACAAAAAAGAGATATTTTGCTAATTGAATGTAGCAGGGAAACTCCTCATTGGAGGAAAGGCTATGCTTTTGTTTCAACAGATGATAACCCCACTGAGAAACTTTGGGTCCCTTTAAGTCTCATCAGGAGTCTAATTCATCCATCTGATTTGTATCTCAGACTGCCAGAGTCTCACAACCCTTCAAATTCCAGCCCCAAGCCATTGCCAAACTGATTTCAGCTGGAAGTCACAAGGAAAGAAGAGGAGCCAGCGACAGCAAGCCCCTAGCTCCTTTAACATATCATGAGTTCACATTAAAGTATTCCTTATACCTCTCTTTTTACCGTTGTGGATGAGACAATGCCAGGACTCCATATTTTGAATTAACAATTCTTTACCCTTTTCTTGGAATTCACAGATACCTCAGTTCTTGAAGAATAAAGGAATGACTTAACAGAAACACCTTTTCATTTCTCTCTAGGATATCCATTTGTATTGGAGCTTCCCTCTGTCTCTTTCTCTACCCACAGGCACGGAGACCAAATTCCAGTGGCCAAAGCCTCTGATAACTTTAAAAGAGTGTTTTTTCTCAAACATAAGCTAGGTTGCATATCTATGACTGCCGATGAACCTGACCAGAGAATGGCTGCATTCCCCTACTGAAGTACTCCTGCCAGAAGTTGTGATGCTCCTGTTCCAGTGCTCCCAGACTGATCACTGATCCACTGCTTCCAAAAATTTATCGGACTCCTAATAGCTTCTCCCCTCAGACTCATTGCTGTAACCACTACTGATGCTGTTACATGAACAACTCTTCAGTTTTGATCCAGACTTCATTTCTTCAGAACTGGACTAAATGACTCTCATCACTGGTACTCTTAGCACCCCTGGACAGTGCAGGAAAATTGGACGCTTTACTACATACAAGCACTGCTCTGGGTCAAGGGTTGGACTGAAATCTTAGGCTTGGGGCTTGGGGTTGGAATTTGAAGGGTTGTGAGACTCTGGCAGTCTGAGATCCAAATCAGGTGGATGAATTAGACTCCATGAGACTTAAAGGGACTGAAAGAGGGTTGGACTGAAATCTTAGCACAACAAGGGTTGGACTGAAATCTTAGCACAACTAATGAGACTGATTTGTGATTGGAATTGTTCCTCTATTTAAAATTTTGCTTTTTTGTAAAAAGAAAAGTGGAAGATGTAGGATTACATTGGTTTGTCCTTAAACCAATAAATTAAGGTTTATTGGATTGCTCCCATCACAGTGCTCCCATTCCTCTGTGTTTATTTGTAACTTCTTTCTTTGTGCTCTATTAATTTGTAGATACTGTTTTTCTCTTCTCCTTCAGTCCTTTGCAGTGTTAGTTCAGGGCAACATCCTTTTGTATAAATACAAGAAGATAGTAAATGCTATGTTTTGTAACATGGGAGTTTATTGGATTTCAGTGATATTTTCCTCCTGGGCATCTGTTCTCTCAACCTCAGATGCCCTTACTTCCTAGTGCCCCCAAAAGCAGGGTACCAACGAAGGACTAGATGGAACCAGGGCAAGCAGTAAGCTATGTGCTACACTGGCATCGAGATGGGCCTGGCCAAAGTGCCACGATGCTTAACTATAAGAGCTTGGTTATGGACAAATGCTGTCATGATCTAAGAAGTAATAACTAGATTCCAACGCTGCTAGTGTTAGGAATGATTAATCTTGCTGAATTCCTGTAGTCTGAGTCTGTGACAAGATGTTCCCAGGAGAACTGCCCTACAAGCCTCAATATTATCTCTTACTTTGTCCATACAAAAATAACTAGTACTAAGATGTTGATAGAATTATTGGACTGAGGAAAGGAGAAAAACACCTTAGGAGGTATTTTGCCCCTGGACAGTCAGGAAGGGCTTTGGAATACCTCTTAGGTGGTGTTTCCTTTGAACCTAAGGGGCCCTCAGGAAGGTATTCTTATGTTGATTTTGCTACCTGACTGAGTGGAGTGTCAGTACAAGAGAGCTGAAGAGAGTGAGAAGGAGCAGGGCAGCAAGATAGACCAAGGAGAAACTAACAACGGGGAAAGAGAGAGAAGAATGTAGAAGAAGAATACAGGAGTAGACATGTGGAAAGAGCCCTGGCTGCAAGATGGTGCATGGAGAGATGAGTGGGAGAGACAGAAGGAGACAGGAATGAGAGGCAGTGTAAGACTAGAATGGGAGGCTCGGAGAGACTGGGGAAGGCACTTGGGGAGAATGGAATAAACAGCATCTGATCAATCAACCACTTGGCTCTGGTTTCCTCCACCTTCTGCCCCATGACACAGGTCACCCCAGCTGCAGCTAGCTGGGGTCCCCCTCCAAATGCGGGCAGTTAGGGGAAGAGCCAGAGCGGCTTTTCCCTGGCCAACCTTGGATATTATACAAACAGTGATTTTTAAAATCACCCTTAAATTGTATAAGTAAGTGGAAAGCCAGGAAATTCATCTTTGTTAGTTTCTATAGAAAAGAATACCTGGGGAGCACTGAATAATTTATTCTACAATGAAGGTAGAACATAAAGGGGTTTAGAATAGCTACTCCTGCAAGAGAAAATAATTATATATATATATACATATGCACACGTATATGTACATAATGCCTTTGTAGTATGATTTAAACAGAGCAAATTGAAGGTTTCCAGTTCCAAAAATATCTTGGTTAAATTCTGGAAATTTTATCAACTGAATTATAGATTATCTCATTAGCATTTAGGGATTATGTTTCTTAGATTCTTCTGTTGAATTATTAAATCCCATGGAATCCAGTCAGTAACAGTTCTTGGCATGTGATTTTTTTGACACAATTCAGAATTCTATGTGGTAGGAAAACTTATGGCATGGAAAGATTTCATATCATTTCTATATAGCATGAAAAGCTAGTTCCCAATCACGTGGCCAGCTAAGGATGGGATCACTTATATCACTTGTCATCCTGTTGCTCATCAGTTAGCTCGAGTGGGTACCAGTAACATCTCCATTCACCCCTGTCACGTGCTATTGTAGCCCAATGGCATCTGCTCGCTCAGGAACATGAAGAGTCTGAAACTGTTCCTTCAGCAGGTTCAGGGTTTTGATGAAGAAGTCTGACCATCTCGCAGATTGGTGGCCATGTGATCTTTTGAGGTCCCATGGAATACAGTCAGTAACAGTTCTTGTCCAGCAGTCTTCTCTAAATCACATTACCTGTCCGGCCCATCTGATTTTTGACTCCTTGGCAATGAGACAGGGTCCATGATTCTCGATCGTCGATGGAGGACAGAACTCCGGATTCTTTCTATCACTTGAGTGAAAGGTGATATTCCAAGGAATCTTTCTATTCCTCTTTGGAATACCCAAATAGTGTTCTTATCCTGTTTACGTCGAGCCCAAGACTCTGAGGTGTATGGTAGTGCAGGAGGAATGGTGGAGTCAAAAAAGTGTGCCCAGAGCCAGAGTTTCTTCATCTTCTTAACTACTTCTTCGATGCAATTGAAGGTGTTTCACACTGCTCTCTTCCTCCTGCGCAATTCAGGTGCCAGGTTGTTACTCATCTTTAGTTCTCAACCTAAGTACACATAACTGCTGCATTCAGCAATGTTCGTTCCATTGAAAGCAAATGAAATGTTAGGAACTAATCCATTTCTCATGAACACTGTCTTTGTGAGATTCAGCTGCAGCCCGACCTTTCAATACTCTCTGTTGAAGTTGACCAGCATTCTTGCCTGGTAACTAATGTTTGATATTATTAGAATGATGTCATCAGCAAAGCAAAGGTAGTATAGTTGCCGACCGTCTATCTTCACTCCGATTCCTTTCCATTCCAGTCATTGTATGATGTTCTCGAGGATGGCACTGAAGAGTTTTGGTGAAGTGGTATCATCCTGTCGAACCCCTCTCTTTACGTTGATGATCACTTCTTTGTAGAATGGTGAGATCCTAGTAGTGAATCTATTATACAGCTCACAGAGGATTCTGATGTACTGAGTTTGAACGCCTTGTTTGGCTAGGGCTTCGATAACCACTTACATCTCAACAGAATCAAAGGCCTGTTTAAATCAATGAATGTTCGACAGAGTGGCATCTTGAACTCCTGAGAAACCTCAATGAGCTCGGTCACTGTATGGATATGGTTGATTGCGCTGCATCCTTTTTGGAACCTGGCTTGCTTGCATGGTTGTCCTTCATCTAGTGTTCTGCCAATCCTGTTCAGGATGACTCGAGTGAATAATTTGTAGATGACAGACAACAAGCAGATCAGGTGATAGTTGCCGATGTTGTGTATTTCTCCCTTCTTGTACAACAGAATGGTCCTGCTGGTTTTCCATTGGGATGAAACCTTGCATTCAGCCTGATAGCGTGAAAAGAGCCAAGCCAGTGTATCAATCAATGAGTACTTGTGACAGATTCTTCAGATATTCGGGTCTGACCTTGTCTGAACTGGGTACTGAACCCTTCTTTACTGAATAAATAGCATATCAGATTTTGGAAGGGAGAATGCTGGGAATGACATGTCCATCCTGCAGATTTTGATATGTGGGCATGTGGACATGGCTATCGAAGAGTTCTGAGTAGACGTCATGGATAACCTTTTCCATTGCCCTTCTGGAAGATGTTATAGATCCATCAGGGTGTTGGAGGGCAATCATCTTGGTTTTGGAGTTAGCAAAGGACAGGCGTGTATTGCGAATACTTTACCCGGCTTCTGTCACATCAACAATACTGCTGCTCTTCTCTCTTTGAGGCTTCCCTTTATCGCTTCTCTGCACAGCTTTGCAAGCTCGGATGTTACTTTGTGATTGCCTGAGGCTCATGCCAAACCACCTTGGTGAATGAGCTCGAGGGTTTCCGAAGACAGGCATCTTTTTGTGGCTTTCTCTCTTGTGGCATTCCTCACACAATCATGGAGGTGCTGAACGAGTAAATCACACTCTTTGTCAATGTTGTCAACGATGGCATTTTCCCATATTGCCGCAATAGTGCCATAGAGCTCCCAGTTGGTGGTCATTCTGGGAATTCTCTTCTTAAACTTTTCAGCCCTTTACTCATGCTCTATGAAGTAGAATTTTGCATGAAGGAGATGGTGGTCTGATTCTGTTTGGAATTTTGGGACAATGGTGACCTCGGTTAGGCAAAACCATAAATTGAATATGATGGGATCAATTTCATTGTGGAACTGTCCACCTGGAGACTCCCATGTTCAACGTTTAGATTTGACCTTCTGGAATTGCGAGTCACCATGGATGGTCTTGGTTAACATGATGGATTCAGATAGTCTCTCAACCTTTCGTTCCAATCTGGGTCATGAATCCCAATGTGGAGTTCTTCGGGCAACCTTCTAGGTCCTATCTTGACTTTAAAATCACCGAAAATAACCTTGTACAAGTTGTGGTTTTCTTTATAGAAATTCTTCTCCTCCATGTAGAATTTCTTAATTTCTTGTTGGTGCGTAGACGATAAAAATAGAAACTGCCAGCAATGAGCCACATCCATTCAAACATAAGTGTCCGATTCAGGTTGTTAGGCATTCAAATGATTCAATGCTCATAGCTGAGTTCATGTCGATTAGGACACTGACACCACCAATGCCTCTGCTGCCACATTGTCTGAGGAACAGTTCTTCTACAGTGTTGAAAACAGTGTGATGTGATCAATGCCTTCTCATTATGGTCAATCCAATGATGTTGTACTTGGTCTTCTGTGCTTGCACCATTAGGTTCTCAATGGATGCTTCCAATGCCAGCATACATGGATTAAAATTGCAGATAGTCATTTTAGTTCTTCTTCGTTTTGGCAGCTTAGTTCAGCCCTGAGATTTTAACAGCCTTTTCTTGCTCATCTTTCTTTACGCTCCTCTATTGGGGGCTCTTCCAGGTCAGGGGAATGAGGCCCATTTTTGTTACTGTTTTTCGCATATTGAATAAGACATGGGTAGCTTGCCAGACTCTGCCATGCAGGTGGCATGTTGCAATGATCTGTATGCTGACAAACACGACACATACCTTGTGCATAGATGTGCTGCTCACATATAAAAAGTACTGGCCAAATTGACACAGTCGATACAAGGAGCCCAGCCCTGCAAGTGGGTGTGAGCAGCACCTGTTGGTTCGCTCTTTGCTGATTGGCACTGTTGCCGCCCCCTTGCCAGTATAAGTTGGTGAATGTTAGAGGTTGTTGGACCTCCATATTCCTCCCTCATCTACAGTAGCTGGCCCCTGCCCTACTCCTCCCTTATCTACATTATCTGGTCCCCGCCACTGCCCTGCCCCCCCCCACTGTCCTACTCCTCCCTTATTTACAGTAGCTGGCACTGCCCTACTCTTCCCTTATCTACAGGATGGGATAGCAGAAATGAATTCAGAAGACAGCAAGGAAACAGGATTGGGCCATTTAATACCAGAAGCAGATAGTGTCAGTAATTTGATTGTGAATATAAAACATGTGGACTAGTGCCAACTAAGTATATGTGTTTCATAATTCTGTAGTGCCAACTAAGTATATGTGTTTCATAATTCTGAGTACTGTCTTTTGCAAAATCAAAGGAAGCTACTCATGCCGCCATGCCTCTGGTCAAAATCCATCACCTCCACACTGAGCTCCACAGAGATGTCTATTTGCCAAAATTTCAGGTACAAGATATCTTTTGACTGAAAGCTCCAAGTTATCTTGGGATTGGGATGCTCAACATCTCCACACCTCCTCAAGCTTCTTTAAGACCCAGAAGCCATGCCCATGTCCACCTTCACTGCCAAGTAAACTCATGTACAGGTTTTGTCACAGAGAGACTCATGAATAACTCTTAAAAGAGATCAAGAAGCTGAAAAAATTTCTCAGATACCTGTTCTCAGCTGAGATATCCAGGCCAATCTCAGGAGACAGCGGGCCAGCTCCCACGGTACCAAAAGTCCCAGGAAACTGCATCAAAGCCACCACCAGCCTCTAGCCAGACTGTCTGGGTAATTATTCTGGGTTTTCTAGCCATCTCCAATCTCTACAATACTTACATTCCATTAGATGCACACCAGACCGGAAGGGAATATAACGTAGAAGAAGTCAACCAATCTTGAGTAATAAAAACATTAACACAGTAGGCTTAACTTGCAACAATAGCTTAGTTAGCCTCATACAAGGACTTAATGCCTTCATGGTGAGATACCATAAAGGTAAAGGTAAAGGTCCTCCCGTTGTTCGTCGATTTGCTCGAGCGGGCCCAGTAACATCTCCATTGGAGACTTTGTTGTTACTGTGTTTGGCATATCGATTACGTCACGGGGAGCTTGCCAGGCTCTGCTGTGCGGGCAAGATACTCTCAGTAGCTTGCCGGGCTCTCCGAGAGGGGCAGAGGAATCAAACTTGGGTCGGCCATGTTGGCTGCGTGCAAGGCAAACGCCCTACTGCTGTGCTAATCTTCACAATTTTTTTCTACTAAAATATTTTTGATCATTCTTTAAGCTATATAGTGGTAAAAACAATATTAAATAAATTATTGTGGGCCCGCTATGGGATCAACCTTGAGGTTAGTTGGAAAAAATGGAGAAACCGTGGAGAGAAGGTGACATCAGTGGTGGGATTGGTGATAGAATAATGAACACCTGTAACAAATTATCATTAACAAATTTGTAAATCATGATGTTTAAAATAAAGTGGAGGGGAAGCTATTCAACATATTAGAAGCTTAAAATTATGTCCAGTATAAAATACACATATCTTTCATATATATATATATATATTTAATGTTTGTGACAGAATAGCATGAGCCTATTATTAAAAATGGTGGTGTGTAACAGGAACAAATGTTAAATTTATAAAATTAACATTACTATGTGTGTAATATTGCTAAGTGGTTTTACCTTATCTGCAGTCTTCTCATTGGTGAAAACTGCATATAAGGTAAAGCCATTTAACAAATATTATAATTTGCTAAATTATTGCTACTAAAAATAATTATAGCAGCTGTGTAAACTCAAAAAAGGGGCATAGCACACAGCAACGGTGGCTCTATCTCTTACGCCGCCCGCATTCGGTAGTCTCATCCCGCTTCCCCCACCCCAGGGAGGTCAATGTCGATGGGAAGGCAAGGGAAGGAACGAGGGCCAGGTTGGTTGGTCTTAGTCGCAGTTTATTCCAATCACACCAGTCTCCCTTCTCTGCCTCTGCCTCTGCTTCTTCCTCCCCCATACTACTTCATTCTCCTTCTCCATCCCCCTTCATCCTCCTTCTCTGGAGTCTCGATTCTGATCCCTCTTTCTCTTCCTTCTGATCCCCCAGCCCACTCTTACAGTATAGTTAAATCCCAAAGCATCAGGGGTTGGGGTAATAATTACACATAGGTGTGGTCACAATCAATAGGGGTTGAACTCTTCCCTCAGGGAAAGCTGCGTCTAGGACAAATCCTCTCTCAGCAGGACGACCCACCCTAGAGCGGAATCCCATGAGTGTGTTTCTCCTCTCCTTGTCCGACAAGCATATAAGCATATATAATATAAATCATTTTGTATGGATACAGTAAGAAATACCTTAAACTTATAGAATTGCCCTCCTAAGGTCATTTCGATCTCAGACTACAGTGCTCAGTCCAGATAGTCTTTCTCACCCCTAGCAGGATCCTAGTCTCATTGTTACTTTTGGATCATGACAGCATTTGTCTATGATCAAACTCTTAACTTATAGTTAAGAATCGTGACACTTTGGCCCTGGCCCATTTCGATGCCAGGGTAGCTCACCGTTTGCCCTGAGTCCATTCAGTCCCTCGTCAGTACCCTGCTTTTGGGGTGTTAGGAAGTAAGGGCAACTGAGGCTTAAGTTGAGAAAACAGATGCCCGGGAGTGAATAATATTCAAAGCCAATCAAATCCTAAGTTACAAAGCATAATGTTAATGGTCTTCCTGTATCTATACAAAAAGGGTATTGCTTTAGAGTAAACTGTTCATAAGGCATAAGGAGAGGAGAAAGGCAATATTTCACTCATACATATAAAATCATAGATTTCTGAGGAATCTAACCTTACAAGTTAACAGAGTCTGATTAGGAGGAAAACTGATTAACTGGTTGGGGAGGAGAGCATAGGGAAGAATTTACAGATAAGCACAATGAGATGGAAATGCCTCAGGAGCACTGTGATGGGTGTAACCAGATAAACCTAAGCTCCTTGTGGAGGAAGGGCAAAGCATTGTCATCTGACAGCAGCAAATTTATGTACGTAAAAAAATATATCCTTTATATTATTAAGCCTCCAAGTGGAGACTTAATATTATAAAGGACAATTGTAATACAGAGAATGATCTAACCACAATTATCTCAAAATTTAAAAGCACCTGATTTTTAAAAATATAGCTCTAAGTAGGGTAACAGAAACTGTCTTGGGAGGTAGTATCCAATGGAAGTGAGTAAAAGGCATAATCTTGTAACTGTATGTCTTGGAGGGCAAACAGGTTTTTTTTTTTTCCCGAAGTTGTTAGGAAGTTAAGAAGTGAGCTAAATCTCTGTGGGGAGAAGAAAAGTCTCACTAAAATGTATACAAGGCAAGGTAGTGGGTAACCAGTTGTAAGCACTTGGTCTGGTACATGGGAAGACCAAATAAAATATTTTTCTTCATAACCCCAATTGGCCCTCGTTTTCTTACACACTTAAATACAAAGAAAAAAACGTTATATTTATTTATCATTTTTAAAAAGCAATATTTTCATATAGGGTTTCATATTACTTATCTAATTTGCATTTTGGTATGCATAGGAAAACTTCTGCTTTGGATATGTATAGAACAATTTTTAGAAATTGTTCTTTGTCAGAAAATGGGAGGAATCAACCTCCCTAACTTCAAACTCTACTACAAAGCAGTAATAATTAAAACAGCATGGTAATGGAACAAAGGCAGAGCTGCAGACCAATGGAACAATATACTGACATCATCCCGCAAACATTACTGTATTACTGTCATCCTGTTGTTCATCAGTTGCCATGAGCAGGCCCCAGTAATGTCGCTTTCCTGAGATTTTAAAAAGTGCCATATTCAAGGCTCTTTCAGGGTCAGGAGAATGAGACCCATCATTGTTACTGGTTTTTGGCATATGGAATATGCCACGGGGAGTTTGCCAGACTCTGCGGTGTGGGGAGGATACTTTTGGTAACCTGCCAAGTTCTCCAGAGTACATGATAAGATACCTAATCTGGGAGCAGGGTTTTATAGTTTCTGGGTCTTGGCCATTGATAGGATTACATGGTGCTGGGGGCAGTTGGTGGGTGTAACATCTACATACTGGAAGATGGGGATCTGGGTAGAGGAGGCCCCAGTCTTAATCCGAGAAGGCTTGGAGATCTACACCCCGGGTCCCATATACCTGGGTTCTTCAGCTGGTTCCTTCATGTGTGAGGCTCATCCAAACATGTAGAGAGTGGTCTTAAGCATGGCTGTGGCTGGAACCGGAGGTCTTCAGCTGCTGGGGTTCTGCTCAGGGTGGGGAGGGAAACTCAACCCACCCTCCTCCAAGGGGCCCTGGTGAGGAGAGTCAGGTGCGAAGGCAGGAGACTCTGCCCCCCCAAACATATGAGCATCTAATCTTTGACAAGGGAGCAAGAAATGTGAAGTGGAGCAACGAAAGCCTCTTTAACAAACTGTGCTGGCAAAACTGGAGAGCTACATGCAAAAAAAAAATGGACTCAGATCTCTACCTAACACCATGTACAAAATTAAGATAAAAATGGATTAAGGACCTCAACATCAGACCAGAATCCATAAGGTACATTGAAGACAAGGTTGGCAAAACCCTCCACAATATAGAAGTGAACGGTATCATCAAAGATGACACACCATTGGCCAAACAAGTTGAAACAGAGATAGACAAATGGGACTATCTTAAACTAAGAAGCTTCTGCACCTCAAAAGAAACAATGACCAGAATACAAAGACAGTCTACAGAATGGGAAAGGATAATCGCCTAATACCCATCTGACAAGTAGTTGATATCACGGATATACAAAGCTCTGGTTGAACTCCATAAGAAGAAAACATCCAACCCCATCAAAAAATGGAGTGATGAAATGAACAGAAACTTTCTCAAAGAAGAAATCCAAATGGCAAAAAGGCACATGAGAAAATGCTCTACATCACTAATCATCAGGGAGATTCAGATCAAAACCACAATGAGATATCATCTCACACCACAGAGACTGGCCAACATCCACAAGAACAAAAGCAACCGGTGTTGTCGGATGTGGCAAGAAAGGGACCCTCCTTCACTGCTGGTGGGAATGCCGACTGGTTCAGCCCTTTTGGAAAACAGTATGGATGATTCTCAAAAAATTAGAAACTGAACTCACATTTGACCACTCCTGAGAATATATCCCAGAGAGGCAAAAAAGTACAGTCGAAATTACATCTGTACTTCTATGTTCATTGGTGCACTATTCACAATAGCCAAAATCTGGAAAAAATATGAGTGCCTGAGAACAGATGACTGGTTAAAGAAACTTTGGTACATCTGCACAATGGAGTACTATGTAGCTGTTAGAAAAGATGAAGTCATGAAATTTACATGCAAGTGTTCCTATCTGGAAAGTATCATGCTAAGAGAAATGAGTCAGAAAGAGAGGGACAGACATAGAAAGATCGCATTCATCTAGGGAATATAAAGTAACAAAATAGAAGACTAATACTCAGAAATAGCTCAGATACTGAGATAAGTAAAAGGAGATTCACTCCATGGCTTGGAGGCCAGCCACATGTGCTGGGGGAAAGGCAGCTTAGATAGAGAAGGGAGAGCCATGTAAAGGGTGTTGGGAGGGTCCTCCCACGATGGGAGATGCATGCTGAAAGTAGACTATAGACCAAACACGATTGCTACTGAATGCCTCTTTTGCAAACCACACCACCCAAATGGAGAGAGAGAACAAAAGGGAATTCCCTGCCACAGAGGCAGGGTGGGATGGGGGGAATGAGGGGTAGGAGGGATACTGGGATCATTGGTGGTGGAGAATGGGCACTGGTGGAGGGATGGGTACTTGATCATTGTATAACTGAAACTGAGCACAAAAACTGGTAAGTCTACAACTATATCTCATGGTGTTTCACTAATAAAACTTTAACAAAATAAAAAATAAAGATCTAACAATGATTTTTCCAAAAAAATTGTCATTTGTCACAAAAATATTAATAAAAAATGAAGATTAATCAGAAGGGGAAAGATAATAACTGCTTTGAATCAATTAATTAACCAGACCCCACTTAAAAATGAATTCTATAAGCATTTTCGAAATTTGAGGTTTCATTAAACCAAGGCAACATCACTGTTTGACTTGAGAGGAGTCACAAGACTGGAGCACGTGTTTTGCATTCATTCAGCAGCTCCAAGATTCAGTTCCTGGAAAACATTTGTTTCCCCAGCACCCTGGGGAGGGGCCCCACCAGGTGTGACCCAAAAACATAAAGGGAAATCATTTCTTTTTAGGGCAACATATGAAACATGATTTTAATTGTGTCTTCTTTAAAACATGTTTTTCTCAACTTAAGTGTAAATTAGTTTTACATTTAGAATAAGAAAATTCAAAAAATCTCAAATTTGGACAAAGGATGGACATATACTTTTCTGTATAAAAGTTCTCCTTCTATAGCAGCATTTCACATTCATGGTACCTTAATTATTCCCTAAATAAAGCACTCTTTGCCTACTGTGCTTATATAATTCTATTCTTCTAAATAAAACATTACAGATTAAAGAAGATGTTAGTTAAAATTTTAGGGTCAGGAGAGATATTGCATGGTTAAAGTGCTTGCCTTGCACAGAGCTGACCTGCATTCATTCCCCAGCATCACATCCGGTCACCAGATTCCATCAGGGATGAAATCTGAGAACAGAGCCATGAGAAAACTCTGAGTATAATAAGGTATGTCCCTAGACCAAAATAAATAAATGAATTTCAAGATCAGCATTGAAAGGAAAAACAAATCAATGTGCCAAATATAGAAATATAGCAGTGAAAATTATTCTGCTCAAAAAATTTATAATGGAATATGTTTTGTCTTAGGCAAAATGTGATTTTGCAATAAGAAATAAAAGTGATACAGAAAATTCATTTTACCATTGTAAGTTACTTTTGTCTGCAAAATCAGCAAAGGAAAAAAATGATGTAATTGCACAATAGAATCATCATGACAATACAAAGAGAAAGGAGAACCCAAAGAGATACTCCATGAGAGATTTTACTAATAGAAAGTTAAGTAATTAAAGTAAATCACTTGACCACTTGATATCCCTTTACTCATTTCATCGATGGAGGTCAGAACTCCGGATTCTTTCTCTCATTCGCGTGAAACATGATACTCTAAGCATAGCTCTTTCGATTCCACTTTGAGAGACACAAATAGTGTTCTCATCCTGTTTTCCTAGGGCCCATTTCTCTGAGGCATATGTTAATGCAGGAAGAACAGTGGAATCGAAGAGATGTGCTTGAAGCTGAAGATTCTTCGTCCTCTTAGTTATTTCTTCAATGCTCTTGAAGGTGTTACAAGCATCTCTCTTCCTCCTGCGCAACTCAGGTGCCAGGTCATTTGTCATGTTGACTTCTCGACCTAGGTACACATACCTGTTGCATTAGGAGATGGTCATTCCATAGAGAGCAAATGGAATGTCAGGAACAAGACTATTAATCATGAACATTGTCTTCGTGAGATTCAGCTGCAATCTGCCCTTTTCACACTCACGGTCAAAGTTGGTCAGCATTTGTGCCACTTGGCTGATGTTTGGTGTTATTAGAACCATGTCATCAGAAAAGCAGAGGTGGTGTAGTTGCCAACAATCTACATTCACTCCATTTCTTCCTATTCCAGTTGTCGCATGATGTTCTTGAGGGTGTCACTAAAGAGTTTCGGTGAAATAGTATCATCCTGCCAAACTCCTCTCCTGACATCGATGATCACTTCTTTATAGAATGTTGAGATTCTGGTAATGAATCCATAATACAGCTCACAGAGGATCCTGATGTATTCAGTTTAAAAGCCCTGATTGGCTAGGGATTCAATGACTGCTATCATCTCAATAGAATCAAAGGCCTTTTTAAATCAATGAACGTTAGACAGAGTAGCATCTTGAACTCCCGAGAAACCTCAATGAGCTTGGTTATCGTGTGGATATCGATGGTGCTGAATCCTTTTCAGAACCCGGCTTGCTCACATGATTGTCCTTCATCTAGTGTTCTGCCAATCCTGTTCAGGATGACTCGAGTGAATACCTTGTAGATGACAAACAATAGGCAGATTGGGCAATAGTTTTCAGTCTCATGAATGTCTCCCTTCTTGTACAGTAGTACAGTCCTGCTGTTTTTCCACTGGGACAGAACCTTGCATTCAGACAGGCAGCGTGTGAAGAGCTGAGCTGAGCCAATGTATTGATGAGTACTGATGGTAGGTTCTTCAGGTTTTCAGGTCTCACCTTGTCTGGACCAGGTACTCTTTGTTTCTTTACCGCCGAGATGGCATGTCGGATTTTGGAAGGGAGAACATTGGGAACGACATATCCATCCTGCGGAATTTGGTATGTAGGCAAGTGGACATGGCTATTAAAGAGATCTGAATAGAAGTCATGAATAATCTTCTCCATTGCCCTTCTGGAAGATGTGATAGATCCATCAGGATGTTGGAGGGCAGTCATCTTTGTCTTGTAGTTGGTGAAGGACAGGCAGGCATTACGAATGCTTTTCCCGGCTTCTGCCACATCTACCAGAACTGCTGCTCTTCTGTCTTTGAGGTCTTCCTTGGTCGCTTCTCTGCACTGCTTTGTGAGCTGAGACATTTGCTTGCGGTTGTCTGAAGTATGCACCAAGCCACGTTAGCAAATAGGCTCAAAAGTTTTCAAAGACAAGCATTTTTTTGTCATCTCTCTCTTGGCATTCCTCGCACAATCATGGAGATGCTTATCCAGTTGATCCTATTCCTCTTACCGGAAGAGAACAGCACAGAGTCTCCTGCCCCCTCACCTGGCTGTCCTCGCTGGTGCCCCTTGGAGGGGAGCGCATTGAGTTTTCCTCCCTGCCTTGATCAGGGCTCCGGCAGCCGAAGACCTCCAGAACCAGCCACCACCATGCTGAGACCGCTCTCCGCACACATGAAGGTACCAGCAGGGGAACAAAGGCACACGTGTCCCGGGGCTGAGATCTCCAAGCCTACTTGGATCGGGGTTGAGCATCCTCCACCTAGATCCTCCAAATTCCAGTAGGCGGGGGTCATGCCCACCAACTGGCCCCCTGGCACCGTGTAATCCCATCAATGGCCAAGACTCAGAGACTATAAAACCCAGCTCCCGGAAGCTTATCATCTTATCATCTCATTCCTACTTTGGACAAACTGGCAAGCTACTGAATGTAACCTGCCCACACAGCAGAGTCTGGCAAACTCCCTGTGGTGTACCCAATAAGCCAAACAGCAGTAACAATGACAGGTCTCATTCTCCTAACTCTGAAAGAGCCTTGAATATGGCACTTTTTAAAAAATCTCAGGGCTAGGACGAAGGAGACATTACTGGGGCCTGCTCGAGGCAATTGACGAACAACAGGATGGTTGTGATCATGATCGTGATCGTGATCTCTCTCTTGACATTCCTCGCACAATCATGGAGATACTTATCCAGTGGATCCTATTTCTCGTCAACGTTGTCAATATTCCCATGTTGCTGCAACAGAGCCAAAGAGATCCCAGTTGGTGGTCCTTCTGGGCGTTCTCTTCTTAAACTTTGCATTCTTTTCTTCCCACTCTGTGAAGTAGAATTTTGCACGAAGGAGACAGTGTTCCAATCCCATTTGGAATTTTGGGACAACAGCAACATCGGTCAGGCAAAACCATCAATTGAATATGATGTGGTCAATTTCCTTGTGAAGCTGTCCACTGGGAGACTCCCATGTCCAACGTTTAGATTCGGCCTTCTGGAACTGTGAGTTACCATGAATGGTCTTGGTTGACATGAAGAACTCTGTCTCTCACCCTGTTCATTCCATTCTAGGCCATGGGTCCCTATGTGGAGTTCTTTGGCTGATCTTCTCGGTCCTCTCTTGGCATTAAAATCACCTACAATGATCTTGTAGAAGGTGTAGTCTTCTTTATAGAACTTCTCCAGCTCCATGTAGAACTTCTCAATTTCTCCTTCACCATAATTGGATTTTTATGCATACACAATGAAGATAGAAACTACCAGCTTGAGCCACATCTATTGAAGTGTAATCATTCGATTCAGGTTGCTAGGTAATCTAATGTATCAATGTTCATGGCTAATTTTGTGTTGACAAGGACACCAACACTATCCGTGCCTCTTTTGTCGCTTGTTCAAAGAAACAATTCTTCTCCAGCTTCGAAAATGGCATGATGTGATTGATACCTTCTCGTCTTGGTTAGACCAATTATGTCGTACTTGATCTTTAGCACCTGTACCATCAGGTCCTCGATGGATGCATCAGATACCAGAGTACATGCATTGAAAGTACAGACAGTCATTTTTGTCTTTCTTTGTTTTGGCAGCCTAGTTTGGCCTTGAGATTTTGTCAGCCTCTCCTTCCCCATCCTTCTCAACGCTGTTGTATTCAGGGTCAGGGGAATAAGACCCATTGTATTTACTGTATTTGGCATATTGAATACATCACGAATAGCTTGCCAGGCTCTACCATGTGGGTGGGATATTCTCGGTAGCCTGAAAACACAAATAAAATTTACAGGTGTTCAGGCATATGTTCTTGTATGATAGTCTCGGTAGCTTGCCGGGTTCTCTGAGAGGGAGAACTAGAGAATAAGAAGTCGCGCTTCCGGGAGCATGGTGTTATAGTCTCTGGATCCTGGCTGTTGATGGGGTTACAGGGCAGTTGTTGGGTGTTAACTATCTAGCTACTGGAAGGCCCAGTCCCGAACTAAGCAGGCTTGGAGATCTCAGTCCCGGGTCCCACACACCTGGGTTCCTCTGCCGGTTCCTTCATGCGTGAGATCCATAAAAACATGGGGAGAGTGGTCTCAGCATGGCTTTGGCTCGGTCCCGGAGGTCTTCAGCTGTTGGGCCCTGGTGAGGATAGTCAGGCACGGGGGTAGGAGACTCTGCTTTGTTCTCTTCAGGAGCTTGGTGTTATAGTCTCTGGAAATAAATCATTTGTAGAAATTTTTTTTCTTTGAATTGATGAAAGGCAAACAGTCCATAGAAATATTTTGATAAAGATTCTATTACTAGAATCAATTTCAAACAATTATTGATTGATAATAAAATATTTCCTGCTAGTAGTAGTTTGGTTTTTTTAAAAAAAACTTTAAGATTCCAAATAATATAGTGAGGCATAAAAACATAATACAAGAAAAATGGAGGAAAGAAAATATGCTATTATATATATATATAAAGAAAAATTTTAACAGATTATAAAATTGAATATATCTAGGTTGGTGAAAAATCTCAAAGGGTTGGACTGCATGCTTTGCACTCTGATGCCTGAATTTAATACTTAGTAAAGCATAATCCCCTAAACACCTCTAGGAGTCACCCCTGAGCACCTTCCCAGTAGAAACCCCTGAGCACCACTGTGTGTGACATCAAACAAATAAACACACACATAAAGAAGAGTATTTCTGTACTATATCATAGTGTCTATTGTTGACAGAAAGTGATCATACAAAGATTTACTATAAGAATTTATTTTACCTGATTAGGGATGGTGGTGAGTTCAAAATTATACATGTGGGCCAGTAGAGATGAAATCCAGGAAATGTTATGATTTGGATAAAGTCCAAAGACAGTTTGCCAGAGAATTTCTTCCTATTTGAAGAACCTAGACTTTTAGTCCTTGTCGGACTTTTGACTATCAGATGAAAATTCAAAACAATATGAAGAATGATCTGTTTAATTAAAGTTCTTCAATTTTAAACTTTTATCTACAGTCTCCCATTTGACAAACAAAATATCCCAAAGCACAAAATGGCTAGAAATAAGAATATTGGTAGATAAATTAATGCAGAGGATTCTGCATTCTAGTCTTCATGAGGATTTTTAGAATATAAGAATAAGTCCTAAAGAAACTAAAATATGTATCCAAATGAATAACTAGCTAGGAAAATTACTAAGTTACCCAATGTGTGAGCCAATAACAATTTTCCCTCATTTCTTATTAAAAGTTAACATATAGCAACATTTCTCAACTGGGCGACTTCTGTGGGCTCCAGGTTTTTCCAGAACATAAACAGGTGAAATTGCATGAATGGGGGAAGACGGCATGAGACCAGGAGAATAACCAGTAGTTTGGGAAGTGGGAGCACAAAGAAAGGATAAAAATTTGGAAATGGCCAAAGATCAATAAAAGGTAAAGAACACTGATTTATAAAAATGGTCAATTACCAACTATTTGCAACTCAGTAAATGGAGGTACAACAAATCTGTACAATGATTTTTACTCTTCTCTTTACTCATGAGATTCAAATAATGTACAGCATATAATAGTTGATATGTTTAATTCCCCAAGAGACATTACGTATTCTGAAATTTAAATGTCTGTCACAATAGAGCTAGTTATTTCCAACAACAAACCTGTCATTAGTAAGTATGACCAAGGAGAATCCAGTTTGTCTAGAGTGTATTTGAATTGAATTTATATTTGCAAGTAAGAACAGATAACTAATAACAAAAAAGAGGAGAAATAGAAATATCATTACAGCTATAGAACTATGTGAGTTACAAATTATGTTCTTCCAAGACGTAAAGTATGAAACAATATATAAAAACTATACAATCATATGACTAATAGGAGTTTCAGAAAGAAAAAGATTACTTAATAAAGAAATTAATTAAGAGTAGAACATATATCTCAACTCTTTATATTTTAAGTGTCCAGGTAGGCTTGGAGGAGGAAAATAAATAAATACTTATAAATAGTTTTAACCTGGAGTGGATGGAGGAAGTTGGGGGGGCTTAGCCTTAACTGTTGTATGCAAAGCAAGTGCCTTAACCCTGTACTGTCTCTCCAATCTAAGTCTGAGAAATTTTTAAACAGGTGATCACTTGAATTGCAATAGGTCGAGAAGTGAAAATATGTACTGGATAGCTTGAAACATATGTGAAATATAAATGTCTAAATCAAATAAGTTAGAATATATAAGAACAAAATTCTGGGACCAGGGATGCAACTCAACTATAACCTGAGTATATACCTCATGGAAATGGGACCCAATGTTTGATCATGGAACTGCGAAACAAACAAAATGACAATTGGCTGAATTAACTTCTGGTGTGTAAAGAACATTCAAGATTGACATGACTTTCCCCCAATGGTCTCCAAATATTGTTGGGTAGGGGTGGGAGGTGAAAGCACACCCAGCAGTGCTTAGGGCTTAACTATGAATTTGCACTGAGGTATTATCCTGCAGGAATCTGGGGGAATTTATGTAGTGCCAGAGATTCAGTCTGGTTCAACGATCTTCAAGGAAGCACCCTGGCTACTGGATTACCTCTCTGACCCCACAGATTATTCTTGATATTTCCCACTTTTAATCCCCACTGCATGCCATGTGAACATTTGACTCCAAAATACAAAGAACAAAATACAAGTCCAAGAGTACATAGAAAACAGTCTTACAAATAAGGGTTGTCTCATCCCCACAATTTCATATTGGTGTGTAAAGAAATCACTGTATATTATTCATACATATTTCAGTCATTTTCCTTTTTTCAATGAAGTTTGATTCATATACAAATATAAACGTATCAAGAACTATAATTACAATACAACTAGTTGCTATGGTATCTGTGATTGATTTATTTATTATCTTTAAGGACTTAACAGTACAAGATTTTTATTCTGCTGAGAGTTTGCATCAAAAATATGTATCTAGCGAAGTAGAATAACTGTTGATTAATGGGCCTCATGTGCATTGAAAGGAAAAAAAATAAAACTGAAAAGAATGCAGTCAATAAAATTTGTTCAAACTAATTAGGCTTAGCATTCTTGTATTTTCAGTTTTTAAATATGTTTTTGTTATAGAGGCCTGGAGAAACATGAAATACCTTTTCCATAATTTAAATAGAGAATAATACATGTTCTTTATAAACTCAGATTATCAGTTAACATATGACCAATGTGAATGTAGAATAATCATGTTCCAAACAATATTGAAAACTCAGCACAACTAATATAATAAAATCATAGGATAATATTTTGAAGGAAAATGCACAAAACCAATTCAGAATGCATATATTTTCAAACCAAAGCTTTCAACTTTAAAAATACATTAAACTAAATAGCCAATTCTATTTACATAAAATATACATAACAAACATGCAAATATTTGTTCTTGGTACATGGTAGAAACCATTCATTTCATGGTTTGGAAATGGGAGAATATGTTCTCTTAAAATGGCAGTCACCACGTGTTTTCTTACAGTTTAGCAAAATTTATAAAATTAGCAGATATTTTTGGATGAGGGTCACATCTCATGGTGTCTGATGGTACCCTGGAGCTATCCTGGCTTTGTACTGAGTGCCCGAGAACAGATGACTGCTTAAAGAAACTTTGGTACATTTACACAATGGAGTACTATGTAGTGGTTAGAAAAGATGAAGTCATAAAATTTACATACAAGTGGTACTACATTGAAAGTATCATGTTAAGCGAAATGAGTCAGAAAGAGAGGGATAGACATAGAAAGATTGCATTCATCAGGGGAACATAAAGTGACAAAATAGGAAACTAACACCCTAGAATGGCCGAGATTAGTACCAGGAATTTTGCTCTATGGCTTGGAGGCCAGTCACACATGCTAGGGTAAAAGGGAGCTCAGATAGAGAAGGAAGCACCAAATAAAGGGTGTTGGGAGGATGCTTCCAGGATGGGAGAAGCATGCTGAAATTAGACTATAGACCATACATGATTGCCACTCAATGCCTCTTTTGCAAACCACAACACCCAAAAGGAGAGAGAGAACAGAGGGGAAAGTCCTGTCACAGAGGCAGTGTGGGATGGGAGGCTGGGGGTTGGGAGGGATACTAGGATCCGTGGTGGTGGGAAATGGGCACTGGTGGAGGGATGGGTATTTGATCATTGTATAATTGAAACCCAAGCACAAAATTTGTAAGTCTACAACTGTACCTCATGATGTCTCACTAATAAAAATAAAAAAGGGGGTCTCTTTTGACAGTGCTCAGAGCTACCTGCAAGAAAAGTACCTTAATCTCTATACTCATAAGGAAACAAAGAAACACTTTCTCACAAGGTAACATCTTCAAACATCTTCAAAACTCTGTTTTGTGTTATTTCCCCTGTACTATAATAAAGACAAACAGAGCTATGTAAATATTTAAACGTTAATTTTTATTTCTGATATCTCTACTACAGTTTATAATGTACATATATGTCTGATAGAAGAAAAATAAAAAGGTTGCAACAGACAAAAAACTGCAGGAACAAACACCTAACTGATATGCTGCATTAATTAATAGCTGAACAATTTGTATACTGTAGCCATGACAGTTCTGAACAAGAAAGATATTCTTGCTTAAGCTGAAATAGCTTTTCTGACTATGGATTGTCGGTCCCTCTGTGGCAGATTTTTGCAGTTCCTCTAATGAATTTGGGAAGAGTATCTCAAAGAAATATTTAGGTTTCCAAGCCAACCTCCTTTCATGACTACATAACTTGTGATTTTCCATTATTATTTCCTAATTCACTCTAGTTTTCATCATCTCTAAATTTACCACCATCAAAATTCCCTCCTTCCTTAGAAACATCTTGTCTACCACCACCATCATCCTATCCACTACTGTGGTTTCCATATCTTATTCTTTCATTGCATAACTTCTTTCACTACTATAACCAGAACTGTCACCACGGCTGATACTTCCACCTCCAAGACCACGCTATCTACCATCACTTCCTTCCCCCATAAATACCTCTGCTGCCATCAATACAGTCTCCTACTTCTTCAACCATTTTTTGCACTATGGCCAAAATTTCCTCCACAATTTCTAAAAGTATCTCTGTGACATAAAGTTAACAGATCCACTTCCCCAACACTTTGCCATACAGCAAACTGGCCTTCATATTTTAGAAGGGTCCTTCATATTCATTGTTAGACAGATGCCAGTATGTGTCCTTTAATCTTCTACATTCAGAACACGTTGTTATATCCACTTCTTAAACACCCAAAAGAAGTCACAAAACCAGGACACTGGTATTCTGTTTCAGGGCCTCTCATTCCTGCCCAGTATGTAACTTTGCAATTTCTCTTCACCTAACATCTGTAGTTTTAAAGCTCCAACTACCAATAAACAGTTTTCTTAACTGTCCCGTTTCCTTTGGGTGAAGGTCTCCCATTTGGAGGTCAGATTCACCTTTCCCAACATCACTAGCTGATTTACTTTGAAATCACATTATGCTTGGGGCATTACATGCCTCATTGTATGCTGCAGTAGTAGACAGTGATGATTCCTAATAATTATTTCGTATTGATTTTAATACATATGCCAACAAATGTCATTTTATACGAAATCAGAAAATGTATTTTTGCTGCAAATGTATTCAATGTCCTT
Source organism: Sorex fumeus (assembly GCF_029834395.1). Taxonomy (NCBI): domain Eukaryota; kingdom Metazoa; phylum Chordata; class Mammalia; order Eulipotyphla; family Soricidae; genus Sorex; species Sorex fumeus. Next base: position 67,397,643 of record NW_026606059.1, read on the forward strand.
CACCTTCAATAAACATATAATCACATTTACAGAAATTATTTCCCAGTGGTGAAATTTTTCAGCTTGTTAATTCAAAAAAAAAGTTTGAAGAAGTCTTCCACTAGTGAAAAATACTTATCATAGTTAAATCCTTTAAGGCATATACCCTATCCTTGATAAACAGGATGTAAAACTCTTGAGTATTACACTCTTTCCTTTTTAGAATGTGCCTGAGGCATGGTAATGTGTACAAATAAAATTTCAAAGGATTTGCTCTTTGTGATGTGGAACACAAAGTTGATTGAATCTTTCCTTTATATCAGTGGTTCTTAACCTTCTGTAATTTTGCCTTCCAGGAGACATATGGCAATATTTGGAGATTTGGAATTATCAAGCCTGGGGGCAAGGACAAGAAAAATACCAGTGGCATCAGTGATAGAGGTCAAGGATTCTGCTCAGCACCCTGTAATTTCTGTCTTAGTATCTCTCTCTCTTTCTCTCTCTCTCTTTCTCTCTCTCTCGTGCACACACATGCGCACTCATGCACACACACATATTTCATATTTCAAACTTTTTAATAAAATTTGTGACCAGACTATAATAAAGATGCTTAACTGGTACTTATTTTCTAGCCTCAACTATGGGTTTTATGAATTTTCTTCCTTGAAGATCGCTAATGAACATATTTTGGAGTGATTTTACAACAAGAGGCATTTATTTGAATAATAGTTCACAAAAACATTAACGGTTAGAAAGTTGAGAAGTCAGAATTCATACAGTGGTTCTGGAATATTAACATATGCACAAATAACTGTAAGAAATTTAAAGAAAATCAATTACACACAGCAAAAATCATTTTTTATATATTCAAGTAAAATGCATAATGAAAGGAAAATTTTACTATCTGTAGACAAACAGATAAACACTGATGATAAGACTATTAAATAATTAACTGGATAGCGGTACTTAATAGTATGTTCATGCTTAGAACCATTTCTAGAAACACACAAAAAAATTGATAAAAGAATGGCCATCACTGTAGAGATGTAATGATTGAGGAGCATAAAAGTGGATTGAATATGCTTATAATGCTCCATAGTTTGATCAATGCTGAAATTAAGTTATTTTATACCATATCTTGAAAATCGTTGATGGCACATAAAAGTGGAAAGTAGCTGAGAATTTACTTAAGCCTAATTAGTTAAAGAGCTATTTTAAGAACACAATTTCAATGACTTAGTGGTGTCATTAAATTTATTATTTATTTTACTTTTTTTTCTTTTCAGTGAGTTTTCTTACCAACATTTGCAAGAAACAAAATAATACATTCTTCAAAGATACAAGATTCAATCATGGTATGTGATTCTTCTACCTGTTTTTCCTTCTCTATTACTTAAGCATTCCATTAAAAGAGGCGCCTTATATTGTTTAAGGGTGAGTACTTACATAACAGCATATGACACAATATATAGTTATTAAATATTTATTACATATGTCACTGTCACTGTATCTGTCCTCCCGTTGTTCATCAATTCACTCGGGAGAGCCCAGTAAACACTGTGAGACTTGTTTCTGTGTTTCGCATATTGAATACGTCACAGCTAGTTTCCCAGGCTTTGCAGTGCAGGGGAGATACTCTTGGGAGCTTGCCAGGCTCTCTGAGAGGAATGGAAGAATCAAACTCAGGTCAGCATTGTTGGCCATGTGCAAGGCAAACACCCTACCTGCTGTGCTATTGCTCCTGTATGCAGATATAAATATATTAACTAATCCAAGAATATTTTGTTTCTGGATCTATTAATATTGTCAATCTTGGGTTTTTTCTTTGCTTTGTTTTGGGACTATAGCTGTTTTGCACAGTATTTTCTCCTGACTCTATACCCAGGGATCACTCTTGGAGGTGCTTGGGGTACCCTATGCAATGACAAGGGTCAAATTTCATGTAGGCTGAGTGTAAGTTAAGTGCTTTATTCATTATAAAACCTCTCCAACCCCGATTATGAGTTTTTATATATTGTCTTTACTGCATAATCAGAAAGGATAGAGTTGAAGAACATATACAGGCTGGCAATATAATCAAGTTCACTTAAGACAGTTTTTATTTGTGCCTATTGAGTTGCTTAATTATTAAAAGAAACTTTTTTGATTCTCAAGACTAACTCCAAAGTTTTGTAGCTTATCTATGACATATGATATTTAAGTATAAATTTTAAATATATTATTTTTAGTAAGTGTAACCATAACTAAATTTATGTACAAAAGACATAGTACATAAAGTTCATAAAGTCCTTTGAGAGGAGAAACATAAGTCAATGATATAATGATACAAATTGAATACATATAAAAATAAAGCTCCATATAAAACTGTAATCTTAAAAATTGCACATACTTGATCACTATACTTGAATGCTAAATATTGCACTCTGGAAGTAGACAAAAAATTTCTTATTAAATATGTCATGGTATAAGGAATGGAAGTTTTATAGAATTAAAATTAAAATCTTTGGGAGATACTACAACCTTCTGCCTCCGACTCTCTGCGGCAAAGTTTCAGGGCCCCTTAAGGTGGGTTGGTGGAGTCAGAGGCAGGACATGAACACTCTCTCTCAAATGTTGAAGGAATTTTGGAGGTCTCTCTGCTTCATTCAATTTTGTGTCCATATTTATATGTTCGTTTTCTTGATATGCACCTAACTTATTACTTCATTATAGCAGGAAATTAGACAAGAAGCTTTCTATCTCACTTAGTCACCATCCCGAAGTTGGCCCCAACAGTTGTGGCCATACAGTATTTTAAAAATACAAACTGCTTGACCACAACACCCAAAAGGAGAGAGAGAACAAAAGGGAATGCCCTGCCACAGAGGCAGAGTGGGATGGGGGGGATGGGGGTGGGAGGGATACTGGGATCCATGGTGATGGAAATGAGCACTGGTGGAGGGATGGGTATTTGATCATTGTATAATCGAAACACAAGCACAAAAATTTGTAAATCTACAACTGTACCTCATGGTGTTTCACTAATAAAAATTAATAAAAAATACAAACTGCTCAAGTAAAATATGCAAGATTCAAAACATATAGCTCATGAATTGCATCAGAGTAATAAAATACTTTCATCATATCATGTCTGATCATGGCTTCATTAATGCTTTCCATTCCAAATTCTAGGACCTTTTATTAGGTCAGTTAGGGCTAATAGACAGGATATCAGGTCACTTTGTTCTTTCTCATTTAACTGTGCTGAACTCTTTCCCCATCAAGGATACCAGGTTCTTATCTGTTTTATAAGATTATTTATGTTAGTTACATTTAAAAAACACGACAGTTATATTTAACAAGGAATAAGGCCTACTCTGCTTATTCTTTGCCACAGGTTCAATGTGTCATATTATATATGCTTTCCATTTATTTCAACATACCTATTTCTCCGGGCTGTATGCCCTAGTTATAGTTGAGGCTTGTCAGAGGTTGTTTGTACTTTTTCTCTGGGCGGGTACCATATTTTGTTATTAATCACATAAGCAGTTCCTTGTTTAGTCATCGTGGTGGTTACAGCACTTCTCCTAATTTGGGGCCCATGTAGAGATTTTCCTGTTTCTATTTTATCTTTTGTATTTAAATTGCTTAATATATTTGGGGGATTCTGTGCATCTGTTAGTTCACATTTCTGTAAGCCATTCATAAATTTCCTTGCTGACTTAGCTGGTTATCTACTGCTGCATGTTTTACGTCAGCTGAGTCTCCAATCATTATTCTCCTAGAGCTCCCTAGACTAAATATACAGATTAAGCACAATGCACACATTATGAGTATACTGATTTCAAGAGTTGGCGGGGGGAGGGGAGACGAGATGCTGTCTAATTCCAAGAAGAAACATTCCTCGAATGTCCTTCCACCATGCATGAACCTTGTCACACTGCAAGGCTGGTAGATGTGGCAGTCTTTAGGGTACATACTATTATGCACCTCAGCTGGGTTTCATTCCTGTCATCATATGGTCTCCCAACCAACCAATACTGGGTATAGCCCTAAAGCCCCTAGTAACCACTGGTATGAAACAGGCAATTTCTGGTCCTGAAGTGCCCGGTAGCTCTGCAACTTTGGACCCATGCATTGTATTGCTGACCTGGTGAGCAGAAAATTCTTGCTTAGGTTCCTGGGTCTCCTTAGCACAGCTACAGAAACTCCCAGACTCCAACTCAACAAACAGAATCACAGACAGTTCAATAGAATGGTGTGCCTATATTTTCATAGTAGAAGTTTGAGATTCTAAAAACTTCCTTATCTAAGTATTTTTTCAAGGGGATATTAAATCGTTTATTGATTACACGTGATAATGGATGGTACACAAGCTTCATTCCATCCATAATTTTATCTAGTACCATAATTCAATTTCAATATATTTCATAGGATGTGCCAACAACCACTAGTAATCAAATAAACTTCATTGACTCTTCTTGGATGACTATTTTAATGTTGAATGCCAGGATCACAACACAGAAGCTGTCAGTTTAACTACACCAACATTTCTGGAAACAATGGCTTCTCTGCTCAAGCAGGATATGGATAAATTTCAAATGGAACCTGATATCACCCTAAAGAATTCTAACTTCGCACAGTTGGGTTAAGCTTACCAAAATGGCTCCAGAGTAGACTAACTTTACAAAACACATTAAAAAAGACACATTTATTCAGTGTCATGATCAGACTAATACATTTAGCAATCAAAAACATGGGTGCAAAAAAAGAAACCTACATTAAAACACTTTGTTGGAATGCTTTCCACTTTCCACAGAACAGAAATTAAAACAACCTGTTTTACAATTAGTCACAAATATAGTCCTAGAGTGTTTTCCCATACAAACGAGTATTGTCTAAAACTTTGTAGCAGCTAGACCCTGCCACCACTGTGTTTGGCTGAGTTCACAAATCTGTTGTAACCAGTAGCTTCCCTGTCACTTCTCTGGCTTTCCTCTCCTGCCAACCTTTGATTCCTTGCAAATCTTGTGCCTTAAAACCTTCTTCCACTGCTGCCATAGCTGCTACTACTGCTGGAACCACCATAGCCACCTTAGTTTCATTGTTTAGCAAAGTATAGGCCCCTATCACCAAAGGATCCCGAGCTTGGACTCCAAAATTTACTCCCTTCATGGATCCAAAATTTGAAGACTGATTGTTGTAGTTGCCAAAATCACTGTAACTTCCACCACCTTCAAAATTGCTTCCATCATTGCCAAGTCCATTCTAGCCACTCCCGCTGCCACCATATCCACCACCACCTCAGCTGCCACCACATCTACCTCGCCCACTGAAGTCTCCTCCTTGGTCAAAGTTGCCATTCCCAACTTCCCCAAACAACCTCCACAACCACCACCAAAGTATCCAGAGACACTTTGACCTCTTGGGCTGGAGGAAGCACTGAACATCTCTGGCTTAGACAGGGCTTACCCTACTTCACAGTTGTAGCCATTGACAGTATGGTACTTCTGAATGACAATCTTGTCCACAGAATCAAAGTCATCAAGTGTCACAAAAGCAAAGCCATTCTTCTTGCCGCTACCTCAGTCAGTCATGATTTCAATCACCTTGATTTTCCCATACTGTTCAAAATAATCTCTTAGGAGATATTCTGTTGGGGAACAGTTTTTCCCCAATGTGCCCAGACACGTTGCATACCAGGTTGGAGAAGATGCGTAGTGAAGAATGATGGGTGCACAGAGAAATCACTCCTGGAGACATGTATATGTGTGTATTGCCAAATACACACATATTTTTAGAGAGTCTTGGATTAAGAGGATAGTTCCATCACTTAAAGTTTAGCATTGCTGACCTATCACCATTTAAGTGGGCACCAGGTCTTTAAGAATCTTCTCTCGAGACAGCCCTCTTTGGTTCCACAACTCTTTTATTCACCTTTTGTGGTCTTGCATTTATGGCTGTAGCCACTTCCTCCATGGTGGCCTAGGTGACAAACCCAAAGCCCCGGGAGTGCTTTGTGTTGGGATCTCTCATTACCACGCAATCCAATTGGTTTCCCAGGCTCAAAATGGTTTCCTAGGTTCTCATTGGTCATTTCAAAGTTTAACCCTCAGATGAAGAGCTTCTGCAGCTGCTCAGACACATTGGGGGACTTTGACATAAGGAAACCTCTATGATGTTTACACTGTAGCATCTTCGAGGAGAAAAGAGTAACTGAACAAAAGAATCTTATCAAAGTACTTAGAGAGCTACATCCATATATAGCTGCATCCTTTACATTTTAAAATTACTACACATAAATAGCATTACTAGAGACTTACAGCTCACCAGTGAACCCTTTAGAAGAAAATAACTTTTTCTCTGTATGAAAAAATTCTCCAGGGGCAGGAGTGATAGCAAAACAGGTAGGGTATTTGCCTTGCATGCGGCCGACCTGGGTTCAATCCGGGGCATGTGATATGGTCCCCCGAGCACCGCCAGGAATAATTCTTGAGTGTAGAGCCAGGAGTAACTCATGAGCAATGCTTGGTGTGACCCCCAAAGCCCCCCACCCAAAAAATAAAAAATTCTCCAAAGATACTGTTAATCAGTTACTCCTGGAAATGTGTCAACCATTGTTAACAGAAAAGAAAATTAACACAAAGCAAGCAGTTGAGATAGAAAAACTGATACAAATATAGAAAAAAGGTATGGAAAAATTCTAGCATATTAATCTATATCAACATCTATATCTATATATTCTAGTTTTATGTTGAGTGTCTGAAAATAGGGATTCTCTTTATATTTTTATATTCTTATGTTAATATAGCCACTGACTGAAAAAAATATGTATATGAAATAAATCATCAAAATGGTGGAGATACTGTAAACAGAAACTTCACCAAATAAGGCATAAAAATGAAAAATTGGTATATAAAATAACAATACTAATCAATGCCAATTATCAGTAATATGATCCAAAATAGCTCTGAAGTATTTATCACCTTACACCCAGTGAGAATGGCATATGCAATAACTGGAAGGTTAGAGTGATAGTACAGCAGGTAGGGTGTTTACTTGCATGCGGCCATTTTGGGGTCAATTTCCAGCATCCCCCATGCTACACCAGAAGTAATTTCTGAGTGTTGAACAAGGAGAAACCCCTGACACTGCTGGGTATGGCCCCCAAAGGAAAACATATATTAAAAAAATAAGTAAACTTAAAAAGAAATGGGAACAACTACTGCTGGCTGGTATTTGGGGGGAAAATACTCATTTAAAGTTGGTGATAATAGCATAGGTTTCAATCTATAGAACATTCTATGGAGACTGCACAAAAAATTAAAAACGAAATTTCCTTACACCCCCAGTTTCTATTCCTTAAACATCTATCACAAGAACACAAAAATATTTATGAGAAAAAATATAGGCAAAATTTATATGGGGACCTGATGGTACAAGCATAAAAGATAAAGTACGACATCATTGGTCTGACTGAGACAAGAAGGCATCAATCACATCACGTTATTCTCGACACTGGAGAAGAACTGTTCCTCAGAACGTGCGAAAAAAGAGGTGCCAGTGTTGTCGGTGTCCTTGTCAATCTGAACTTGGCCATAAGCATTGATTCATTCTAATGCCTAACAACCAGAATTGGACGATTACACTTGAATAGATGTGGATCACAACCAGCAGTTTCTATCTTTGTTGTCTATGCACCAACATCCAATTATGATGAAGGACAAATGGAGAAGTTCTACATAGAGCTGGAGAATTTCTATAAAAATGACCACAACTTCTACAAGATCATTGTCTGTGATTTTAATGCCAAGATAGGACCAAGGAGATCAGCTGAAGAACTCCACATCAGGACCCATGGCCCAGAATAAAACCAACAGGTTGAAAGACTGTCTGAGTTCATCATGTCGATCAAGACCATCCATGATGACTCACAATTCCAGAAGGCCTAATCTAAACTTTGGACATGGGAGTCTCCCGATGGACAGTTCCACAATGAAATTGACCACATCATATTCAATCGACAGTTTTGCCTGACAGATGTCACTGTTATCTCAAAATTCCAAACGGGATCAGACCACCGTCTTCTTCGTGCAAAATTCTACTTCACAGAGCAGGGAGAAAGGGCGGCAAAGTTTTAGAAGGTTACTCCCAGAACGACCACCAACTGGGAACTCTTTGGCACTATTACTTCAACACGGGAAGATGCCGTCATTGACAAGATAGACTAAGAATATGATCGACTCGTTCAGAACCTCCATGATTGAGCAAGGAACACCAAGAGAGAGATCACTTGATCACTTGATCACTTGATCCCCCGTTATTCATCTATTTACTCAAGCGGGTGCCAGTAATATCTCCATTCATCCCTGTTGTGTGCTAGCGTAGCCCAATGGCATCTGCTCGTTTTAGGAACATGCAGAGCCTCAAACTGATCATTCAGGGTCTTGACAAAGAAGTCTAACCATCTTGTAGGTGGGCGTCCATGAGATCTTTTGACGTCCTGTGGAATCCAGTCAGTGATGGCTCTAGTCCAGCGGTCATCTGTAAACCTCATTATGTGTCCAGTCCATCTGATTTTTGATACCTTGGCAAATAAGACAGTGTTCCTAATTCTTGACCGTTGATGGAGATCAGAACTCCGGATTCTATCTCTCATTTGAGTGAAGCGTGATACTCCAACCATAGCTCTTTTGATTCTTCTTTGAGTGACCCGACTAGCGTTCTCATCCTGTTTTCGTAGGGCCCAGGTCCTGAGGCATATGTTAATACAGGAAGAACAGTGGAATTGAAGAGATGTGCTCAGAGCTGGGGGTTCTTTGTCCACTTAGTTATTTCTTCAACACTCTTGAAGGCATTCCAAGCCACTCTCTTCCTTCTGTGCAACTCAGGTGCCAGGTCATTCATCATGTTGATTTCTCGACCTAGGTATATATAACTGTTGCATTCGGAGATGGTGGTTCCATTGAGAGTGAATGGAGCATCAGGAACAAGACTGTTTCTCCTGAACATTGTCTTTTTGAGATTCAGTTGTAATCCAACCTTTCCAGACGGTCGAAGTCGGTCAGCATTTGTGCCGCTTGGCTGATGTTTGGTGTTAGAAGAACAATGTCATCAGCGAAGCGGTGGTGGTGTAGTTGCCGACCATCTATCTTCACTCCCATTCCTTCCCATTCCAGTCGTCGCATGATGTTCTCGAGGGTGGCACTGAAGAGTTTCGGTGAAATGGTATCACCCTGCCGAACCCCTTTCTTGACATGGATGATTACTTCTTTGTAGAATGGTGAGATCCTGGTAGTGAATCCGTAATTGAGCTCACAGAGGATCCTGATGTATTGAGTTTGTACACCCTGATTGGCTAGGGCTTCAATGACCACTTCCATCTCAACAGAAAAAAAGGCTTTCTTTAAATCAGTGAATGTTAGAAAGAGCGGCATTTTGAACTCCTGAGAAAAATCAATGAGCTTGGTTATTGTGTGGATATGGTCGATAGTACTGAATGCTTTTTGGAACCCGGCTTGTTCACATGGTTGTCCTTTATCTAGTGTTCTGCCAATCCTATTCGGGTTGACTCAAGTGAACAGTTTGTAGATGACAGACAATAGGCAGATTGGGTGATAGTTGCCAATGTTGTGGATGTCTCCCTTCTTTTATAGTAGTACAGTCTTGCTGGTTTTCCATTGGGATGGAACCTTTCATTCAGACAGGTAGCATGTGAAGAGTCGAGCCAGTGTATTGTTGAGTACTGATGGTAAGTTCTTCAGGTGTTCAGGTTTGATCTTGTCTGGGCCAGGCACTCTTTGTTTCTTTACCGACAAGATAGCGTGTTGAATTTCGGAAGGGAGAACATTGGGAATGACATATCCATCCTGCGGAATTTGGTATGTCGGAAAGTAGACGTGGCTATTAAAGAGATCTGAGTAGAAGTCATGAATAATCTTCTCCATTGCCCTTCTGGAAGATGTGATAGATCCATCAGGATGTTGGAGGCAGTCATCTTGGTCTTGTAGTTGGTGTAGGACAGACAGGCATTACAAATGTTTTTCCCGGCTTCTGCCTCATCTACCAGCACTGCTGCTCTCATGTTGTTGAGGTCATCCTTGATCGCTTCTCTGCATTGTTTTGCCAGCTCGGACGTTTGCTTGTGGTTGCCTGAGGCATATGCCAAGCCACGTTGGTGAATAAGTTCAAGAGTGTTCAAAGAAAGGAGGTTTTTTTGTGGTTATCTCTCTCTTGGCATTCCTTGCACAATAATGGAGGTGTTGAATCATTTGATAGTATTCCTCATCAATGTTGTCATTGATGGCATCTTCCCATATTGCTGCAACAGAGCCAAAGAGCTCCCAGTTGGTGGTCGTTCTGGAAGTTCTCTTCTCAAACTTTACATTCTTTTCTCCTCATTCTGTGTGGTAGAATTTTGCACTAAGGAGATGGTGGTCTGATCCCGTTTGAAATTTTGGGACAATAGCAACATCGGTTAGGCAAAAACCGCAGATTGAGTATGATGTAGTCTATTTCATTGTGGAACCATACATCGGGAGACTCCCATGTCCAATGTTTAGATTCAACCTTTTGGAACTGTGAGTTACCATGGATGGTCTTGGTGGACATAATGAACTCAGACAGTCTGTCACCCTGTTCATTCAATTCTAGGCCATGGGTCCTGATGTGGAGTTTTTCAGCTGATCTTCTTGGTCTTATCTTGGCATTAAAATCACCGACAGGGTACAGCACGCCCCCAAGGGCCTGGGTCCCTCTCTGGGCACGCGCAGCTAGAAACAGCCCCTAGACAGCCGGTTTTCAACCCCTGATCTGCGTGGGACGGGCACAGAGGCCCAGCTCTGGGCAACAAAGCTGAATGGCTCCAATTCCAACAGGTACAGCCCGCCCCCAGGGGCCTGGGTCCCTCTCTGGGCACGCGCAGCTAGAAAGAGCCCCTAGACAGCCGGTTTTCAACCCCTGATCTGCGTGGGACGGGCACAGAGGCCCAGCTCTGGGCAACAAAGCTGAACGGCTCCAATTCCAAACAGGAGACGTTTCCAACTTCTCGCCCAGTGCCAGGGACTCTTTTCGGTGTCGCGGCCGCTAACGAAGCCACAAAATATTTTCCCACTACATATGCCATAGGAACCATAAGCTAACTTCTTAGATGGAAACTTCTCTATTTTAGCTCAGCCACTAGAAACACAGTAGCCAATAACTCATAAGCCTATCTTAACTCACACTGCATATCAAGCAGAATAGTAACAGTGAACGTGAAGGACTAAACCACACCTCTCACAATGGTAAAGCAACGCAAAAGCCCACCAAACTTTCATATTGAAGAGTCTAGCCCAGATGACACCAACAGTACTGTAGTGTTAGACAACCTCTCTGACAAGGAATTCAGAAGGGAGCTACTTAGGATGCTTAGGGAATTAAAAGAAACAATGGAAACCAATGCCAATAGAAGACAAGAGGATCTGAAGGCAGAAATGAGGAAAATGCAATCAGAAATGTCAGACCTGAAAAATCTCGTAGGCGAATTGAAAAGCTCAGTGGAAGGCCTCAGCAGCAGAGTAAGAGCGGCTGAGAACAGAATCAGTGAGCTCGAAGATGAAGTTCAGAGACTCTCCAGAAAAGAGCAGAAAATGGAAAAGAGACTCACAATTCGGGAACAGATGGCAAGAGAAGATCGTGATGAAGCCAAGAGGGGTAACATAAGAATTATTGGAGTCCCAGAGGGACAGGAAGAAAACCTCGATGAAGAAGAAACTGTCAAAGAAATCATTGCTACAACATTTCCAGAGCTGAAGAAAACTTGTGACCACATTCAGGATGCCCGAATGGTACCAGCTAGAAGAAATCCGAATAAAAATACCCCAAGACACATTCTGATCAAAATGACCAAAACCTTAGACAGAGACAAAATTCTGAAAGCAGCAAGATCGAAGAAAGAAATCTCTTACAAAGGAGCATCCTTAAAATTCACAGCTGATTTTTCTGATGAAACCCTCATGGACCGAAAACAGTGGTGGGACATAGTAAAAAAAACTCAATGAAATAAATGCCTCCCCCAAAATACTTTTCCCAGCAAGACTCTCATTCATAATAGAAGGAAAAACACACAGTTTCACAGACAAACAACAGCTCAGGAACTTCACAAACTCAAAACCATGGTTACAAGAACAACTAAATGGGCTACTTTAAGGCAAGAAAGGCCACTCAAATACACCAAACTTTAACAGAACAATGGGACAAAATCCCATAACAATAATCTCTCTCAATGTCAATGGGCTAAACGCACCAATTAAAAGACATAGAGTGGCAGGATGGATTAGAAAATTGAACCCAACATTCTGCTGCCTGCAAGAAACGCATCTCAATAGTCAAAGCAAACACAGACTCAGAGTCAAAGGCTGGAAAACAATCCTACAGGCAAACAGCTCCCATAAAAAAGCTGGGGTAGCCATCCTTATATCAGACCACATCGATTTCAGAGTGAGGAAGGTCATAAGAGATAGTGAAGGACATTTCTTATTGATCAGAGGATCTGTACAACAGGAAGAACTTACAATAATAAATGTATATGCACCTAATGAGAGACCAGAAAGTACTTAAAACAACTACTCATAGATTTGGAAAAAGACATCAATAGCAACACAATACTAGTGGGAGACTTCAACACTGCTTTGTCACCTCTGGATAGATCAACCAGACTCAAGCTTAGCAAGGACATACTTCATTTGAGGGAAACAATGGAAGAAAGGGACTTAGTAGATATATACAGGACACTTCATCCACAAAAAGCTGAATACACATTCTTCTCAAGCGTACATGGAACATTCTCCAAGATAGACCACATGTTGAGCCACAAAACATGCCTCCATAAAATTAAGAAGGTAGAGATTGTATCAACAATCTTCTCAGACCATAATGCGCTGAAATTAGAAGTAAATCACACACAAAAACAGAAAACTAAATCAAACACCTGGAAATTAAACAGTGCACTATTGAACAACGAGTGGATTAGACAGGAAATCAAAGAGGAAATCAAAAGATTCCTAGAAACGAATGAAAATGAGAACACGAGTTACCAAAACTTATGGGACACAGCAAAGGCTGTGTTAAGAGGAAAGTTTATAGCTCTACAAGCATTCCTCAGGAAGGAGGAGCGAGCACACATAAGTAACCTAACCTCACAACTTAAGAGCTTGGAGAAGGACCAAAAAAAGGAGCACAACCCGAACAGGAGAAAGGAAATAATAAAACTCAGAGCAGAGATTAACGAGATGGAAACCCAAAAAACAATCCGAAAGATCAATGAAACCAAAAGCTGGTTCTTCGAGAAAATTAACAAGATCGATAAGCCTCTAGCAAAACTCACAAAGAAAGGGAGAGAGAAAACCCTAATAAACCGAATCAGAAATGAAAAGGGGGTCATTACAACAGAAACCACAGAAATTCAGAGGATCCTCAGGGAGTACTTTGAGAAGCTTTATGCCACGGAACATCAAAACCTCGAGGAAATGGATAAATTCCTAGACTCCTACAGACTCCCAAGGCTGAACCAAGAAGACCTGGAATACCTGAACAGACCTATCACCATCAAGGAAATTGAAATGGTAATAAAAAGTCTCCCCAAGCACAAAAGTCCTGGCCCGGATGGATTCACTAGTGAATTCTTCCAAATCTTTAAAGAGGACTTACTCCCGATGCTCTTTAAGCTTTTCCACGAAATTGAAATATCAAAAACACTTCCGAACAGTTTCTACGAAGCAAATATCACACTGATACCAAAAGCAGACAGAGATACCACAAAGAAAGAGAATTACAGGCCGATATCCCTGATGAACACAGATGCAAAGATCCTCAACAAATTACTAGCAAATAGAATCCAACTACTCATCAAAAAGATCCTAGACCATGACCAAGTAGGATTCATCCCAGGGATGCAAGCATGGTTTAACATTCGGAAATCAATCAACATAATCCAACATATCAACAAAAGAAAAGATAAAAAGCATATGATCATATCAATAGATGCAGAGAAAGCATCTGATAAGATCCAGCACCCCTTTATGATGAAAACCCTAGCCAAAATCGGTATAGAGGGGACCTTCCTCAACATAATTAAAGCCATCTACCACAAGCCTACAGCAAGCATCATCCTCAATGGGGAAAAACTGAGAGCCTTCCCTCTAAGATCAGGGACGAGACAGGGATGCCCACTCTCTCCACTGCTGTTCAATATAGTACTGGAAGTACTTGCAATAGCGATTAGGCAGGAAAAAGATATTAAGGGCATTCAGGTAGGAAAGGAAGAAATCAAGCTCTCACTATTCGCAGATGATATGATACTCTACTTAGAGAACCCAATAACTTCCACCAAAAAACTCCTAGAAACTATAGACTCGTATAGTAAAGTTGCAGGTTATAAAATCAATACCCAAAAATCCATGGCTTTCCTATACGCAAACAGTGAGAGAGAAGAAAGCAACATGAAAAAAACAATCCCATTCACAATTGTGCCCCAGAAAATCAAGTACCTAGGAATCAGCTTAACTAAGGAAGTAAAGGACCTGTACAAAGAAAACTACAAAACGCTACTTCAGGAAATAAAAGAGGACATGAGGAAATGGAAAGATATCCCCTGCTCATGGGTCGGGAGACTTAACATTGTCAAAATGGCAATACTACCGAAAGCATTGTATAAATTCAATGCAATCCCTATAAGGATACCCATAACATTCTTCAAAGAAATGGAGCAAACTCTCTTGAAATTTATATGGAACAATAAGCCCCCACGAATAGCTAAAGCAATTCTTGGGAAAAAGAAAATGGGAGGAATCAACCTCCCGAACTTCAAACTGTACTACAAAGCAGTAATAATTAAAACAGCATGGTACTGGAACAAAGGCAGAACTGCAGACCAATGGAACAGGGTTGAATACACTGACATCTCTCCTCAATCATATGCTCATCTAATCTTTGATAAAGGTGCAAGTAATGTGAAGTGCAGTAAGGAAAGCCTCTTTAACAAATTGTGTTGGCATCACTGGACTGCTACATGCAAAAAAATGGGCTCAGAACTCTGCCTAACACCATGTACAAAAGTAAGATCAAAATGGATTAAAGACCTCAACATCAGACCAGAAACCATAAGGTACATTGAAGATAAAGCTGGCAAAACCCTCCATGACATTGAAGCTAATGGTATCTTCAAAGATGCCACGCCACTGGCCGAGCAAGTGAAAACAGAGATAGATAAATGGGACTATCTTAAACTAAGAAGCTTCTGCACCTCCAAAGAAACAGTGACCAAAATACAAAGACAGTCTACAGAATGGGAAAGGATATTCACCGAATACACATCTGAGAAGGGGTTGATATCCAGGATATACAAAATACTGGTTAAACTCCACAAGAAGAAAACATCCAACCCCATCCAAAAATGGGGCAATGAAATGAACAGAAACTTTCTCAAAGAAGAAATCCGAATGGAAAAAAAGCACATGAGAAAATGCTCTACATCATTAATCATCAGGGAGATGCAGATCAAAACCACAATGAGATACCATCTCACACCTCAGAGACTGGCCCACATTCAAAAGAACAAAATTAACCGATGCTGGCGTGGATGTGGCGAGAAAGGGACACTCCTTCACTGTTGGTGGGAATGTCCACTGGTTCAGCCCTTCTGGAAAACAGTATGGACGATTCTCAAAAAATTAGAAATTGAGCTCCCATTTGACCCAGCAATACCACTCCTGGGAATATATCCCAGAGAGGCAAAAATGTATAGTCGAAGTGACATCTGCACTTGTTTGTTCATTGCAGCACTCTTTACAATAGCCAGAAACTGGAAGAAACCTGAATGCCCAAGAACAGATGACTGGTTAAAGAAACTTTGGTACATCTACACAATGGAGTACTATGTAGCTCTTAGAAAAGATGAAGTCATGAAATTTACATACAAGTGGTACAATATGGAAAGTATCATGCTAAGCGAAATGAGTCAGAAAGAGAGGGATAGACATAGAAAGATTGCATTCATCTGGGGGATATAAAGTAACAAAGTATGAGATTAATACCCAAGAATAGCTGAGATCAGCACCAGGAGGATTACTCCGTAACTTAGAGGCCAGCCGGTATCCTAGAGGAAAGGGCTGTTCAGATAGAGAAGGGAGCACCAAATAAAGGATGTTTGGAGGATCCTCCCAGGAGGGGAGATGCATGTCGAAAGTAGACTATGGCCTGAACATGTTTGCCACTCAATGCCTCTTTTGCAGACCACAACACCCAAAAGGAGAGAGAGAACACAGGGGATTGCCCTGCCACAGAGACAGGGGGGATGGGGGGATGGGGGTGGGAGGGATATTATCCATGGTGGTGGAAAATGGGCACTGGTGGAGGGCTGGGTATCTGATCATTGTATAATTGAAACCAAAGCACAAAAAATTGTAAATCTACAACTTTAAAAAAATAAAATAAAATAAGGGAAAAAAAAAAAGAAAAAAACAATCCCATTCACAATTGTGCCCCAGAAAATCAAGTACCTAGGAATCAGCTTAACTAAGGAAGTAAAGGACCTGTACAAAGAAAACTACAAAACGCTACTTCAGGAAATAAAAGAGGACATGAGGAAATGGAAAGATATCCCCTGCTCATGGGTCGGGAGACTTAACATTGTCAAAATGGCAATACTACCGAAAGCATTGTATAAATTCAATGCAATCCCTATAAGGATACCCATGACATACTTCAAAGAAATGGAGCAAACACTCTTGAAATTTATATGGAACAATAAGCCCCCACGAAAAGCTAAAGCAATTCTTGGGAAAAAGAAAATGGGAGGAATCAACCTCGCGAACTTCAAACTGTACTACAAAGCAGTAATAATTAAAACAGCATGGTACTGGAACAAAGGCAGAACTGCAGACCAATGGAACAGGGTTGAATACACTGACATCTCCCCTCAATCATATGCTCATCTAATCTTTGATAAAGGTGCAAGTAATGTGAAGTGGAGTAAGGAAAGCCTCTTTAATAAATTGTGTTGGCATCACTGGACGGCTACATGCAAAAAAATGGGCTCAGAACTCTGCCTAACACCATGTACAAAAGTAAGATCAAAATGGATTAAAGACCTCAACATCAGACCAGAAACCATAAGGTACATTGAAGAGAAAGTTGGCAAAACCCTCCATGACATTGAAGCTTATGGTATCTTCAAAGATGCCACGCCACTGGCCGAGCAAGTGAAAACAGAGATAGATAAATGGGACTATCTTAAACTAAGAAGCTTCTGCACCTCCAAAGAAACAGTGACCAAAATACAAAGACAGTCTATAGAATGGGAAAGGATATTCACCGAATACACATCTGACAAGGGGTTGATATCCAGGATATACAAAACTCCACAAGAAGAAAACATCTAACCTCATCCAAAAATGGGGCAATGAAATGAACAGAAACTTTCTCAAAGAAGAAATCCGAATGGAAAAAAAGCACATGAGAAAATGCTCTACATCATTAATCATCAGGGAGATGCAGATCAAAACCACAATGAGATACCATCTCACACCTCAGAGACTGGCCCACATTCAAAAGAACAAAAGCAACCGATGCTGGCGTGGATGTGGCGAGAAAGGGACAGTCCTTCACTGTTGGTGGGAATGTCCACTGGTTCAGCCCTTCTGGACAACAGTATGGACGATTCTCAAAAAATTAGAAATTGAGCTCCCATTTGACCCAGCAATACCACTCCTGGGAATATATCCCAGAAAGGCAAAAATGTATAGTCGAAGTGACATCTGCACTTGTTGTTCATTGCAGCACTCTTTACAATAGCCAGAAACTGGAAGAAACTTGAATGCCCAAGAACAGATGACTGGTTAAAGAAACTTTGGTACATCTACACAATGGAGTACTATGTAGCTGTTAGAAAAGATGAAGTCATGAAATTTACATACAAGTGGTACAATATGGAAAGTATCATGCTGAGCGAAATGAGTCAGAAAGAGAGGGATAGACATAGAAAGATTGCATTCATCTGGGGGATATAAAGTAACAAAGTATGAGATTAATACCCAAGAATAGCTGAGATCAGCACCAGGAGGATTACTCCATAACTTAGAGGCCGGCCGGGTATCCTAGAGGAAAGGGCTGTTCAGATAGAGAAGGGAGCACCAAATAAAGGATGTTTGGAGGATCCTCCCAGGAGGGGAGATGCATGTCGAAAGTAGACTATGGACTGAACATGTTTGCCACTCAATGCCTCTTTAGCCGACCACAACACCCAAAAGGAGAGAGAGAACACAGGGGATTGCCCTGCCACAGAGACAGGGGGGATGGGGGGATGGGGGTGGGAGGGATATTATCCATGGTGGTGGAAAATGGGCACTGGTGGAGGGCTGGGTATCTGATCATTGTATAATTGAAACCAAAGCACAAAAAATTGTAAATCTACAAATTTAAAAAAATAAAATAAAATAAGGGAAAAAAAAAAAGAAAAAAACAATCCCATTCACAATTGTGCCCCAGAAAATCAAGTACCTAGGAATCAGCTTAACTAAGGAAGTAAAGGACCTGTACAAAGAAAACTACAAAACGCTACTTCAGGAAATAAAAGAGGACATGAGGAAATGGAAAGATATCCCCTGCTCATGGGTCGGGAGACTTAACATTGTCAAAATGGCAATACTACCGAAAGCATTGTATAAATTCAATGCAATCCCTATAAGGATACCCATGACATACTTCAAAGAAATGGAGCAAACACTCTTGAAATTTATATGGAACAATAAGCCCCCACGAATAGCTAAAGCAATTCTTGGGAAAAAGAAAATGGGAGGAATCAACCTCGCGAACTTCAAACTGTACTACAAAGCAGTAATAATTAAAACAGCATGGTACTGGAACAAAGGCAGAACTGCAGACCAATGGAACAGGGTTGAATACACTGACATCTCCCCTCAATCATATGCTCATCTAATCTTTGATAAAGGTGCAAGTAATGTGAAGTGGAGTAAGGAAAGCCTCTTTAATAAATTGTGTTGGCATCACTGGACGGCTACATGCAAAAAAATAGGCTCAGAACTCTGCCTAACACCATGTACAAAAGTAAGATCAAAATGGATTAAAGACCTCAACATCAGACCAGAAACCATAAGGTACATTGAAGAGAAAGTTGGCAAAACCCTCCATGACATTGAAGCTTATGGTATCTTAAAGATGCCACGCCACTGGCCGAGCAAGTGAAAACAGAGATAGATAAATGGGACTATCTTAAACTAAGAAGCTTCTGCACCTCCAAAGAAACAGTGACCAAAATACAAAGACAGTCTATAGAATGGGAAAGGATATTCACCGAATACACATCTGACAAGGGGTTGATATCCAGGATATACAAAACTCCACAAGAAGAAAACATCTAACCTCATCCAAAAATGGGGCAATGAAATGAACAGAAACTTTCTCAAAGAAGAAATCCGAATGGAAAAAAAAGCACATGAGAAAATGCTCTACATCATTAATCATCAGGGAGATGCAGATCAAAACCACAATGAGATACCATCTCACACCTCAGAGACTGGCCCACATTCAAAAGAACAAAAGCAACCGATGCTGGCGTGGATGTGGCGAGAAAGGGACAGTCCTTCACTGTTGGTGGGAATGTCCACTGGTTCAGCCCTTCTGGACAACAGTATGGACGATTCTCAAAAAATTAGAAATTGAGCTCCCATTTGACCCAGCAATACCACTCCTGGGAATATATCCCAGAGAGGCAAAAATGTATAGTCGAAGTGACATCTGCACTTGTTTGTTCATTGCAGCACTCTTTACAATAGCCAGAAACTGGAAGAAACTTGAATGCCCAAGAACAGATGACTGGTTAAAGAAACTTTGGTACATCTACACAATGGAGTACTATGTAGCTCTTAGAAAAGATGAAGTCATGAAATTTACATACAAGTGGTACAATATGGAAAGTATCATGCTGAGCGAAATGAGTCAGAAAGAGAGGGATAGACATAGAAAGATTGCATTCATCTGGGGGATATAAAGTAACAAAGTATGAGATTAATACCCAAGAATAGCTGAGATCAGCACCAGGAGGATTACTCCATAACTTAGAGGCCAGCCGTGTATCCTAAAGGAAAGGGCAGTTCAGATAGAGAAGGGAGAACCAAATAAAGGATGTTTGGAGGATCCTCCCAGGAGGGGAGATGCATGTCGAAAGTAGACTATGGACTGAACATGTTTGCCACTCAATGCCTCTTTTGCAGACCACAACACCCAAAAGGAGAGAGAGAACACAGGGGATTGCCCTGCCACAGAGACAGGGGGGATGGGGGGTTGGGGGTGGGAGGGATATTATCCATGGTGGTGGAAGATGGGCACTGGTGGAGGGATGGGTATCTGATCATTGTATGATTGAAACCAAAGCACAAAAAATTGTAAATCTCCAACTTTAAAAAAAATAAAATAAAATAAAGGGAAAAAAAAATCACCGACAATGCTTTTGTAGTAGGTGTGGTCTTCTTTATAGAACTGCTCCAACTCCATATAGAACTTCTCAATTTCTCTTTTACCATAATTGGATGTTGGTGCATAGACAACAAAGATAGAAACTGCCGGCAGTGAGCCACATCTATTCAAGTGTAATTGTCCAATTTGGGTTTTTAGGCATTCGAATGAATCAATGCTCATGGCTAAGTTTGTGTTGACAAGGATACCAACACCACCAATACCTCTTTTGTCACACGTTCCAAGGAACAGTTCTTCTCCAGTGTCAAAAACGGCATGATTTGATTGATGTCTTCTCGTTTCGGTCAGACCAATTATGTCTTACTTGATCTTTTGCTCTTGTACCATCAGGTCCTCGATGGATGCATCAGATGCCAGCATATGTGCATTGAAAGTACAGACAATCATTTTTGTCTTTCTTTGTTTTGGTAGCCTAGTTCTGCCTTCGGATCTTAACAGCCTCTGCTTCCACATCTTTCTCGACTCTGCTGTATTCAGGGTCAGGGGAATGAGATCCAATTTTTTACTGGATTTTGCATATCAAATACAACATGGATAGCTTGCCAGGCTTTGCCATGTGGGTGAGATATTTAAGGTACCCTGATAAATTAAATAAATATAAATAAAGAGTCACGTGGCTGCATTTGGGGCCACATGCTTCCGGGAGCTTGGTGTGATAATCTCTGCATTCTGGCTGTTATTGGGGTTACACGGCAGTTGGTGGGTGTAACTGTCTAGCTACTGGAAGGTCCAGTCCCAAACCGTGCAGGCTTGGAGATCTCAGCCCCGGGTCCCACACACCTGGATTCCTCTGCCAGTTTTTTTTATGAGTGAGGCTCATCCAAGCATGTGGAAAGTGGTCTCAGCACGAACTTGGCTCGGTCCCAAAAGTCTTCAGATGCCGGTCCCTGGTGAGGACAGTCAGGCACGGGGTTGGAGACTCTGCCTTGTTCTCTCCTGGGAGCTTGGTGTGATAATCTCTGGATTAGAGAGAGATATAGATAATATATAGATAAGAGAGAGATAGCCACAAAAAATAATGCCTGTCTTCAAAACTCTTGAGCTTCTTCCCCAACGCGGCTTGGCACAAGCATCAGCAACTGCAAGTGAACGTCCAAGCTCGCAAAGCAGTGCAGAGAAGCAATAAAGGAAGACCTCAAAGAGAGAAGAGCAGCAGTGCTGGAAGATGCAGCAGAAACCGAGAAAAGCATTCACAATGCCTGCCTGTCCTTTGCCAACTATAAGACCAAGATGACTGTCCTCCAACATCTTGTTGGATCTATCACATCTTCCAGAAGGGAAATGGAGATTATCCATGACTTCTACTTGGATCTCTTCGAAAGCGATATCCACTTACCCACATTCCAAATTCCTTAGGATGAATATGTTGTTCCCAATGTCCTCCCCTCCAAAATCTGACACGCCATTTCATCGGTAAAGAAGCGAACAGTACCTGGCCCAGACAAGGTCAGATGTGAACATCTGAAGAACCTGTCATCAGAACTCATCAATACACTGTTTCGGCTCTTCACACACTACCTATCTGAATGCAAGTTTCCATCCCAATGGAAAACCAACAGGACTGTACTACTGTAGAAGAAGGGAGACATCCACAACATTGGCAACTATCACTCAATCTGCCCGTTGTCTGTCACCTACAAGCTGTTCACTAGAGTCACCCTTAATAGGATTAGCAGGACACTAAATGTAGGACAACCATGTGAGCAAGCTAGGTTTTAAAAAAGATTCAGCACCATCGACCATATCCACACGATAACCAAGCCCATTGAGGTTTCTCGGGAGTTCAAGATGCTGCTCTGTCTAACGTTCATTGATTTAAAGAAGGCCTTTGATTCTGTTGAGATGGAAGCAGTAACTGAAGTTCTAGCCAAGCACGACATTCAAACTCAATACATCAGGATTCTCTGTTAGCTGTATTATGGATTCACTACCAGGATCTCACCATTCTACAAAGAAGTGATCATCCATGTCAAGAGAGGTGTTCGGCAGGTTGATACCATTTCACCAAAATTCTTCAATGCCACCCTCAAGAACTTTATGTGATGATTAGAATGGGAAGGATTGGTAGTGAAGGTAGACGGTCGGCTACTACACCACCTTCACTTTGCTGATGACATTGTTCTTCTAACACCAAACATTAGCCAATCGGCACAAATGCTGGCCAACTTCCACCATGAGAGTGAAAAGGTCGGACTACAGCTGAATCTCATGAATACAATGTTTATGAGAATTGACCTCGTTCCTGATACTCTATTCGCTCTCCATGGAACGAACATCTCCAAATGCAACAGTTATGTGTACCTAGGTCGAATATTCAACGTGATGAATGAACTGGCACCTGAGTTGCGCAAGAGAAAGAGAAGGGCTTGGAACGCCTTCAAGAGCATCGAAGAAATAGCTAAGAGGATGAAGAACCTCCGACTCTGGGCACAGCTCTTCGATTTCACTGTTATTCCTGCATTAACATACGTCTCAGTAACCTGGGCCCTGCGAAAACAGGATGAGAATCCTACATGGGTCTCCTAAAAAGGAATCAAAAGGGCTATGCTTAGAATATCATGCTTCACTAAATGAGAGAAAGAATCCAGAGTTCCGAACCTCCTTGACGGTCAAGCATCAGGGATGCTGTCTCATTTGGCAAGGTGTTGAAAATCAGATGGTCTGGACACATATTGAGATTTGGAGACGAACTGCTGGACTAGAGCCATTACCGACTTGATTCCATGGGACGTTAAAAGATTGCGTGGCCACCCACCTATGAGATGGTCAGACTTCCTCTCAAGACCCTGAACTATTGGTTTGAGGCTCTTTGCGTTCCTAGAACAAGCAGATGCCATTGGGCTACACTAGCACGTGACAGGAATGAATGGAGGCATTACTGGCTCTCGAGCAAATCAATTATTAACAGGATGTCGAGTGATTAAGTTATATACACAAACATCTGCATTCACTGAAGACTATACACAAACGCCAACATATGGAAACAAACTCCTTATACAATGACAGGTGAATGCATATAAAACTGATTGATGCACACTTGGCATACCTCTTAGCTGTGAGATGAAATCTTACCTTTTGCTTCAAATTAGATAGAACTAGGCAGTGTCATGTTAAATAATTCAAAGGGAAAGATAAAATCAATGTCAAATGATCTCATATATAGTGGTATATATGAGTGTAATATATGTGGTACATATAAAAAGAAAGGAATACCAGTTAAAACAAAGCCTTGAATTGTAACAGAACTGTTGTTACTAAGATGGGGATGTATTAGGAGGTATGGTGGAGGGTTTTGACATTTTGATGGTGATAGATGTGCACTAACTTTTACAACAAAATTAAGCATTAACACTACGATATTCATGACAACTCAATAAATAGTATATATTTCAATTGCTGTATTGAGAGATTTTTGTAAAGTGTTTGAACAAATACTTTCAATACAATGTGTTTTTAAGCTTTGTTGTTATTACTGAGATAAAATACCTTGGTTTTACCCACAATTTGCTCTTTGGACAGTAAATAGTGAACGACATAGACAAAGATATAAATATATTTAGATTAATTTGAAGAATTTCAGAGCTGTAAAATTTCTAAATAGTATTCAGCAATAAATTCAGTGATAGCTACTCAATAAATGATACATTGTTAGCAATATAAATGACTTAGATGCAACAGGGTTCTTAATTATCTATTATTTCCTGCATTATTCAAGTAATTCTATTAAAGAACAAACAAGACAATTTTTATTAGGGCCCTAAGATTCAGTTTCAATAGTGCTTGATTTTTAAGTCCTAATAAATAAAAGGACTAATAAAAAGAGTTCATTTGTTTGTTTGTTATTTTTATAACCACAATTGATGGAAGAGTTAGAGAAGTGAACACCGAGTCACTCAACTACAAATATGTCAACTTAGTACATTAGCAGTGAGAAAAAATATGTTAAAACATGTAAAATATAGTAATTTAGGTTTATAATATACTTTTAAGTCACCTGGTGAGTTTCTACAAAAGGAATGAAAATGAAAAAGTCATCTAAGCTTGAAATACAATGACTTAATAGCTCACTAGCAGAGGCATTGAAATGTTTACTTTTGCCATATAGATACACAACCACATTTATTCACAATGTCAAATTTCCATCATTTTCTCCCTTAAAAATTAATTCAACACAATCACACAGGATTCAATAATAATAATGATGAGGATAATGATAAATAATATATTCTATTGTGCCTCTTTGATTTGATTCTGTTGAGACAGAAGCGGTCATGGAAGCCCTAGCCAATCAGGGCGTACAAACTCAATACATCAGGATCCTTCGTGAGCTCTATTGCAGATTCACTACCAAGATCTCACCATTCTACAAAGATGTAATCATCCATATCAAGAGAGGGGTTCGGCAGGGTGATACCATTTCACCAAAACTCTTCAGTGCCACCCTCGAGAACATCATGCGACGACTAGAATGGGAAAACATGGGAGTGAAGATAGATGGTCGGCAACTACACCACCTCCGCTTTGCTGATGACATCGTTCTAATAACACCAAACATCAGCCAAGCGGCACAAATGCTGGCGGACTTTGACCGTGAGTGTGGAAAGGTAGGACTACAGCTGAATCTTACGAAGACAATGTTTATGAGAAACAGCCTTGTTCCTGATGCTCCATTCGCTCTCAACGGAACCACCATCTCCGAATGCAACAGTTATATATACCTAGGTCGAGAAATCAACATGATGAATGACCTGGCACCTGAGTTGCGCAGGAGGAAGAGAGCGGCTTGGAATGCCTTCAAGAACATTGAAGAAATAACTAAAAGGACAAAGAACCTCCAGCTACGAGCACATCTCTTTGATTCCACTATTCTTCCTGCATTAACATATGCCTCAGAGACCTGGACCCTACGAAAACAGGATGAGAACGCTATTCGGGTCTCTCAAAGAGGAATCGAAAGAACTATGCTTGGAATATCACGATTCACTCAAATGAGAGATAGAATCCGGAGTTCTGATCTTCGTCAACGCTCAAGAATCAGGGACGCTGTCTCATTTGCCAAGACATCAAAAATCAGATGGGCTGGACACGTAATGAGGTTTACAGACAACCGCTGGACTAGAGCCATTACTGATTGGATTCCACGAGACATCAAAAGATCACGTGGACGGCCACCTATAAGATGGTCAGACTTCTTCGTCAAGACCCTAAATGATCGGTTTGAGGCTCTACATGTTCCTAAAACGAACAGATACCATTGGGCTACACTAGCACGCAACCGGGATGAATGGAGACGTTACTGACACCCGCTCGAATAAATCGATGAATAACGGGGATTAAGTGATTAAGTGATTAAGTGATTGTGCCTCTTTATGCTTACACCAATAAAAATCTATGTGGTTTTCAAATACTTTGAAATTCTGTTCATTATACTGTTATCAATACAATTCAGATTAAAACACAAATAGAATTCTAAAGGCATTCCATTGATAAATAAATAAAAGGCATTCCTTTACACTGAACTGTAAAATGTCTTTTTCAGAACACTAACCTGGGGTTTATATTATATTTTATATTCTGTATTATTTCAAATAGTTATACATTATCTCAGAATGTAAGTTTTAATAAAAGTGGGTATTGAATTTAATTTTTTTCAGGTATTACATATCTATTAAGTCCCTGAAAGAAACCAAGTTTAACCATGGCAGCATCTTTTACATCATATCTATCCATCGCAGAACTTATTTGTTTGCCAGTTTTGTGTTTATTGCTGTTCATTTGCTTTGGTGGGGAGGGGGGTGCACACCTTGCAGTGCTCAAGGGTTATTCCTGGTTCTACACTCAGGAATCACTCCTGTCAGTGCTCCAGGGATCATATGAGAAATCAGGTATCCAAGCTGGGTAAGTCATGTTCAAGTAAATTGCCTTACCCAGTATACTATATTTATGGTTCCCATTTATTTTTTGGAGTGGTGAACATCCTCTGCAGTGCTCAGGGGGCTATTTTAGGCTCTGTTCTCAGGGGGTGATACCTGAGAGGTGCTCAGAGACCATATCAGATGTCAGAAATTCAAACCCAGATATGCAGGGTGCAAGAAAAGCATCTTAGCCCCTTTCATCATGTAGTACTTATTTTTAAGCATGATTTTCATTTGACATAAAAACAGGAAGGAAAAAAAGATATCACATCTCGCCCGCACTTTCGGGATTATTTCAACTGCAGTAATTTCTTTCAATCCCTGCTAATGTTTTGCTAATATTTATATTTTCATCTCTCAATTTGTATTTGTGTTTTGGAAAATTCTTCCAAAATATAAAGTTGCTAATTATATTACATGATTTATTTATTTTAATTGACATATTTGCAATATACTTAAAGTAATGTTTATTTCTACCTCAAGACTATTATATATATACTATGTACTATAGAAAAGAACAAAGCAACCTCATGGTTTAATTAAGCTTTCATATCATGCAAACTTCACACCCATTATAAAATTTATTTTTCTATATATTAGTCATGGTATTGATTTCAATATCTTATTAGCATTATAACATGCCCTGGAATTCATTCCCTACTTAATTTCAATCTCAATAGATTATATAAATTTTACCATTTTCTTATTTTCCATTTAATATTTTTATGGGCTTGAATTTATTTCTTTTTAACTAGTTATGATATAAATACAAATTTTATGTTTTGGGTTTGATGTTACCACAGCATGCATATGTCTAAAAGGCTAGTAACCCTCCACTACAGTTGAAATGCACTTTTTTTCCATTCAAGTCCTACTTCACCCCAGTTTTGAAGTCAGACCTAAGGATCTGTTTTCACTGGACATCATCTACACCTTTGCTTTGTCATCCATGGAACCTTGAAATATTTAGTTGCAATATTGTATCAAAGTTTAATATATTTGAAAACATTTTTTATTATGGGACTATAAAACTATTTACTGGTTTGGGGCTGGAGTGATAGCACAGCGGGTAGGGCATTTGCCTTGCGTGCGCTGACCCGGGTTCGATTCCCAGCATCCCATATGGTCCCCTGAGCACCGCCAGGGGTAATTCCTGACTGCAGAGTCAGGAGTAACCCCTGTGCATCGCCGGGTGTGAGCCCTCCCCAAAAAGCAAAAAAAAACCCTATTTACTGGTTTTAGCATGTTAGTAAAAGATGATATGTAAATATATAGCTCTCTACATATACATACATATATGTAAATTTATAGCTACATACCCATACAAATGTATGATTTCATAGATCTAATTTTCAATATACATTTCATGTTTGATTTATTTATAAATATAATCATAACAATATATAAATCAACATGTTTCATAATAAAACATTCATTGTCAAACATAAGATTTGGAATTGATTATACTAAAACCAATCTATATGATTGAACTCTTAATAGTCCTCAAAAAATGTTTAAAATATTTCACTTGGCATGTAAAAGGCTACAAAATAATTGATTTAGTTTGAAAAGTTCACATTGACAACTACTTTATGTGTCAGTCTTCCCGGTGTTTACATAAATTACAAAATTAAAAAGTTCATAATATTTATTAAAGTAAAAAAGCTTTATTCTAAGACCACTGAACAAATTTACAATTAATTATTTGGTTCAAGGATGGAGCAATAGTTAAAAAAACTGAATATGGGCTATCCATAAGTTTTAAGCATAAATAGGAAAACATGTATCTTATAATGTCATGGTAAAGGTAAAGTAAAGTCCCTCCCATTGATCATCGATTTGTTCGAACGGGCCCAGTAACGTCTCCATTGGAGACTTTGTTGTTACTGTGTCTGGCATATCGAATACATCACGGGGAGCTTGCCAGGCTCTGCCGTGCGGGCGAGATACTCTCTGTAGCTTGCCGGGCTCTCCGAGAGGGGCGGAAGAATTGAACTTGAATCGGCCATGCTGGCTGCGTGCAAGGCAAACGCCCTACCGCTGTGCTATCACTCCAGCCCTACATGTCATGGTAGGTGTAAATAATGTTGCTTTATCTTTATTAACATATATTTATCAATTATGCTTTTATTTTAACCATATGATTATATTGATGCATTCTTAAAATCTCTTAAAGGTAAATGGCTTCATTATTTCTCTATTACACACTAAATTCATCTATGCAAGTAATGTTTAGTCCCCTCAAATCTAGTTATTTAATGTTTGTTTCTTTTTCGAAGAAGCATCTAATCTTACTCATTCCTATATACTTACCTGACTGATTCCACATTTAGCAATCATTTTCTCTGCCAGAGGTATTTATAATGAGATTATTTTTCACACAATATATTTATGAGTCAATAAATATCTTTTTGAAAGAGTTGTTAATTTGTGCAACTTTATACATTAAAATTTCAGAAATATGTCCAAATTTTAAAGTATATTTTAATGTGCATTATTCTGATACATTTAATAAACCTCAACATGACTGATTCAATAAAATTCATTTTGTTTCCCTCTCTAGAGTTAATTATTAGCTATTCAGGTTACCCACAGTTTCTCAGGGTTTCTTCCTTAATAGAATAGAGGATTCCTGATGCTTTGCCTGCTGATAAATCCTTTGAGAATAATTTCTACAGAATACCTATCCTTTAACAAAATGGTGGCATAACCAAATAGCTTTCCTCTCATTAGAGGCAATTTTTTACTTGTTCTCGGGTTTAGCAATTCACTGACAAATAGCTCTAATCAACAAATGCCAAATCTTAACTGTTGAATGGAGTGAATGGATAAAATTTCACATTTTCCTTTAAAAATCATAATGATGATACGTATTTTCTTGTTATGTTTCTGATTACATATACAAAACCTAGAACAGCCAATGCAATATATTAGTCATATGGCTTTCCTTGAGTGCTCAGTCTTCTGCTCCTGCCATTCTGTCATTTTTAGTGAGAAAACAATCTCACAACACACCTTTTAACCACTCAGGGATAACAAACTTAATCAACTATCTCATCTGTTTATTCAAAATGAGAGCCATGTTGTACAGCAGTAACTATTGCTATGATTCCAGCATAATATTAAGCATAAGAATTCAGAAGACACAGTTACTGGAGATTTCTAATGTATTCACAGATCTGTGAGTACAGAAG
The DNA here is from genome assembly GCF_029834395.1 of Sorex fumeus. NCBI lineage: Eukaryota > Metazoa > Chordata > Mammalia > Eulipotyphla > Soricidae > Sorex > Sorex fumeus. The sequence continues at coordinate 67,427,242 of NW_026606059.1, forward strand.
GAATAACGTATCATGAGGATTTGTTTACTTTTCTTTGTGGGAGTGCTGGGGATAGAGACCAGAGACACACACATGTAAGACAGATAAGTGTTCCACCACAAGTTTGTATTACCAGTCATCAGTAAGCGATGGAGAACTGGCTTAAGTTTTGGGTTTATCTATGTTCCTAATAACATTATACTAACTTGGCAAAAAATAAAATGAAAAGAGTGATGGAAAGAAAGCAAAGTGATGGTCTTTAATCACTAATTTGGAGGAAACAAGTGCTTTGGATAAGGATACTTATGATTGACCATACTACACAAAAAGCCCACCTTTTATACAAGATAAGGAGTACTTAAAGTTGACCTATTTCTGAGAGAGAGAGAGAAAAAAAGAGAGAGAGAGAGAAAGAGAGAGAGAGAATAGTGAGCAGGGCACTTGTCTTGCCCAATGTTGACATGGGTTAAATCTGAAGCAATTCATATGGTCCCCCAAGCCCTGTCAGGAGTGATCCCTGAGTACAGAACTGAGTACTGCCAGGTTTGCCCCCCCAAAGACACCAAACAATAAATAAAAATAAAAATACTTTACTTCTATTTGCTGAGATATTTCTTAAAATAAATTTGTGTTTGTGATACTCTACAATAAATTATGTAGCCAAAGATACAGATAATATCTGCAAACCTCAAACCCAAGAAAGTTCTGTGAATGTTATTCTTTGGAGTTATTTAGCTTCAGTAAGTTGAATTTTAGTGCTTAAAATAATGCTGATCTCACTACTACAATGTACTTCCCATTCCCATAAGTACTTGTCCTGATAGAATTATACCACAGGGAGACCCATAATTGTTTGTCTCTTTAATGTAATTGCCACAAGAACTGCCGTGCTTGGAACATTGAGAGCATATATCAGAACATGTTGGCCTCAATGGTTATAGGGTCTGTGTAGTTAGTAACTTAGACACTCTTCACCACTTTATATTTTAATTCAGTTTGAAAATATTGGCAGGACAGTAAAACATAGATAAAAAAAAAAACCCTGGACTAGTAGTAGTAAAATAAAATATCGTAAGTTTGTGTATAAGATAAATCTCATTATGCAAAGAGAGATAATAATATAGTGAATTATAAAATCTATAATAAGGGCGGAATTGACATCAACCATAAACTAAATTTTTGTTATAAAAACAAAAATGTAATAAATCATTCTGTAGACACAGAATAAAATCTGAAATCTATAAACTTGCCTCTGTCTGTTCATGGTAGAGAATAAACCTCAAAGTAAGAAAAACTTTGAGAGTTAAATATTTTACTAATAATATTCTCAAGATACATGTATAATATGTATGTATGTATATACATATATACATATGATCGTGCCCCCAAATTAACTATATGAAAAAATCATGGAACAATTATTTTATTCTTGTGCCATATTCAACGGTGTTTGGGAGTTACTCCTAACTTGATGCTCATGGATTTTTCACAGTGGCGCTCAGGGAACAGTAATGTGCCAACAGAGAGCGATTCCAGGGCCTTTCAAAGCAAGTGCTAGACAAAGAGTTACATACCCGATGGGGTGCTGCAGGGAAAGGTTGAGGGGAACAGTTGGGGTAGAAAGAGAGCCCCAGAGACAAGACCCAAGCAGATTAGTGATAGACAGGGCCCCCTCGGCTTCCGGGCAGATGCTCCTTCCTCCCTCCTCAGACAGCCCGATGCAATGTCCAGTCACTGTGCCTAAAACAAATGTGTCAGGGCCCATTAAAGAAGCTGGTTGTCAGCCAGCCAGGGGAAGATAGGAACCAGAACACCTTGTGTGACTGTGGACTTGTGCGGGAATTCCCGTTCCCGCCCTGCCAGGTGTTCATCCATTGTTCCCCCTTTTCTCTTACATATAAAAATTGAAGCCTGATTGCAATAAAGTGAGTCTTCTCCCTGAAGAGTCTCCCAGAGTTTATGTTTTGTCTTTTCCGTATGGCTCCATGTCCTCACCCTCTCTTTAGGGTCTGTCTTCCTTCCAACCTATGTGCAACTTGTGAGATTGGGTCCAGTCTCCTGGGTATGGTCAGAATTGCAATACCTAGTTGTCATAGACCCTTTAAAAGCATTGACAACTATATTTTGTAAAAGAAAGCTCAGTGGAACTTCCAAAAGTACAGATGACACTGTCCTCCCATTGTTCATCAATTTGCTCGATCGGACCGACTAACGTCTCCATTGTGACAATTGTTACTGTGTTTGGCATATCGAATACATCACTGGTAGCTTGCCAGACTTTGACATGATGGTGAGATACTCTCGGTAGCTTGCCGGTCTCTCTGAGAGGGGTTGAGGAATCGAACTTGGGTCTGCCATGTTGGCCGCTTGCAAGGCAAATGCCCTACCCACTGTACTATCACTCCAGCCCACAGATGACACATTTTGTCTAAATAGTAGAAGTATTGAAATAAATAGACAAAATACATAAGAAAAAAAGAAACAAAAGCACTACAAAATTTAACAACACCTCTGTTTATGCCAATGAGAAGACAGCTACACCCCAACCCACTTTTTCTTCCTTCATAGGATTCAAAGCACACTCTCTTCTTTGGTAAGATACCCTTTCTATCTTCTTCTTATCTCCTATTTCCTACAGAAAAGATTTACTACTCTAAAAATTCATTACAATATCTATGTCAGAAATTGAAACTAAAATACAAATAGGCTAGTAGCAGGAAAGCATTTTAATAAATTATTGTCTATATAAATTTGTAGATATTTAAGTTTGTTCCAAATTCTGTTTTAAATCTAAAGTGAGAAAAGTAACAGAATATTCAGATCAAATTTAGCCAGAGTATTTTTTAAAACTCAAATAATGATTAGAGAAAATATAAATAACAAATTTAAGTAATGCTATTGTGTCATTCAAAATTAAAGCACTTGAGTATATTGTTAGAAATGGGTCAAGGTGGTGAAATACCATAAATAAAATGTTTACCGAATGAGAAATTTTTCAAGTTCTGAGTAAAATTATTTAAGCAACTTAATGAATTTGCTTCTGATAGATTTTCTATAAAGTAGATATATGATTTAAAAATTTTGCAAAGAAAACAAAATATAATATAATTTTCAAAATAAAAGTAATCCATGGTATGTCTTCTTAATTAGTTAAGCATTGATAGTAATAATGAGACAATGAAAATGACAGACATAAAAGTATATTAAGATGTTAGATATTGTCCTCCCCCGCAGCCGCACGTCTCTTCCCCCAAACTCCAGCACGGAGACCCCCGCGGCCCGTCCAGCTCCGTGGGACCGCCCATCGGCTCATCGGCCCCTCCTCTCCAGGAGGGTAGGGGGAGCCGAGGCCGGGAGCCGCTCCTCCCCCGCAGCCGTGAGACCCCTGCTACAGGTCCAGCTCCGTGGGACTGTCCACTACCCTTCCTCCAGTCAAGGATCCTGGGTGGGAGTGGCCTGGTATGGTCTAGGGGCGTGGCCACTAAGAAGGGGGGGGCCTCCCAAAAGTGGTCGTGGCCTTCTCCTGAGCGGCCGCAGTTCTGTTACCCACTCGGAGCACTCAGGACTTTCATCCCACAACTTGTCGCCTAATATCGACTACAAATTTCTCACCACTTCTACTACAACCCAACAACATCCCACTCGCCTACTCCATTTCTAAAAAAAGACCTTTTTGAAATGAGCTGTATAAGCTCAGTACTAAATACCACCTCCTTCAAACGTTCACTCAATGTCAGTTATAAAACAAAGAATAACGCCTGATTGAGAAGAAGGTCAGACTCAGAAAGGTAGAATGGTGGCTAGCATTGACCAACCTTATCCAAAATCTTTTCCCACCTTCAGAGGGAACAGTATGATCTGCACTGGACGGGAACTGAGGCCCATCTCGCGGCAACAAAGCTCAACGGCTCCGGGCACTCTCTCCTCATTCATCCAGAATAGTAACAGTGAAAGTGAAGGACTAAACCACACTGATCACAATGGTAAAGCAATGCAAAAGCCCACCGAACTTCCTTATTGAAGAGGCTAGCCCAGAAGACACCAACAGTACTGTAGTGTTAGACAACCTCTCTGACAAGGAATTCAGAAGGGAGCTACTTAGGATGCGTAGGGAACTAAAAGAAACAGTGGAAAGCAATGCCAATAAAAGACAAGAGGATTTGAAGGCAGAAATGAGGAAAATGCAATCGCAAATGTCAGACCTGAAAAAACTGGTAGGCGAATTGAGAAACTCAGTGGAAGGCCTCAGCAGCAGAGTAACAGCTGCTGAGAACAGAATCAGTGAGCTCGAAGATGAAGTTCAGAGACTCTCCAGAAAAGAGCAGAAAATAGAAAAGAGACTCACAATTCGGGAACAGATAGCAAGAGAAGATCGTGATGATGCCAAGAGGGGTAACATAGAGGGACAGGAAGAAAACCTTGATGAAGAAGAAACTGTCAAAGACATCATTGCTACGTTTCCAGAGCTGAAGAAAACCTGTGACCACATTCAGGAGGCCTGATGGGTACCAGCTAGAAGAAATCCAAAGAAAAATACCCCAAGACACATCCTGATCAAAATGACCAAAACCTTAGACAGAGACAAAATTCTGAAAGCAGCAAGATCAAAAAAAGAAATCTCTTACAAAGGAGCATCCTTGAAACTCACAGCTGATTTTTCTGATGAAACCCTCATGGCCCGAAAACAGTGGTGGGACATAGTGAAAAAACTCAATGAAATAAATGCCTCCCCAAAAATAATTTACCCAGCGAGACCTCATTCATAATAGAAGGAACAACACACAGTTTCACAGACAAACAACAGCTCAGGAACTTCATAGAATCAAAACCATGGTTATAAGAACAACTAAATGGGCTACTTTAAGGCAAGAAAGGCCCCTCAAATACACCAAATTTCAACAGAACAATGGGACAAAATTACATAACAATAATCTCTCTCAATGTCAATGGGCTAAACTCACCAATTAAAAGACATAGAGTGGCAGGATGGATTAGAAAATTGAACCCAACATTCTGCTGCCTGCAAGAAACACATCTCAATAATCAAAGCAAACACAGACTCAGAGTCAAAGGCTGGAAAACAATCCTACAGGCAAACAGCTCCCATACAAAAGCTGGGGTAGCCATCCTAATATCAGACCACATTGATTTCAGAGTGAAGAAGGTCATAGACACAGTGAAGGCCATTTCTTATTGATCAAAGTATCTGTACAACAGGAAGAAATTGCAATAATAAACGTACATGCACCTAATGAGAGACCAGCAAAGTACTTAAAACAACTACTCATAAATTTGGAAAAAGACATCAATAGCAACACAATACTAGTGGGAGACTTCAACACTGCTTTGTCACCTCTGGATAGATCAACCAGACTCAAGCTTAGCAAGGACATACTTCATTTGAGGGAAACAATGGAAGAAAGGGACTTAGTAGATATATACAGGACACTTCATCCACAAAAAGCTGAATACACATTCTTCTCAAGCGTACATGGAACATTCTCCAAGATAGACCACATGTTGAGCCACAAAACATGCCTCCATAAAATTAAGAAGGTAGAGATTGTATCAACAATCTTCTCAGACCATAATGCGCTGAAATTAGAAGTAAATCACACACAAAAACAGAAAACTAAATCAAACACCTGGAAATTAAACAGTGCACTATTGAACAACGAGTGGATTAGACAGGAAATCAAAGAGGAAATCAAAAGATTCCTAGAAACGAATGAAAATGAGAACACGAGTTACCAAAACTTATGGGACACAGCAAAGGCTGTGTTAAGAGGAAAGTTTATAGCTCTACAAGCATTCCTCAGGAAGGAGGAGCGAGCACACATAAGTAACCTAACCTCACAGCTTAAGAGCTTGGAGAAGGACCAAAAAAAGGAGCACAACCCAAACAGGAGAAAGGAAATAATAAAACTCAGAGCAGAGATTAACGAGATGGAAACCCATAAAACAATCCGAAAGATCAATGAAACCAAGCGCTGTTTCTTCGAGAAAATTAACAAGATCAATAAGCCTCTAACAAAACTCCAAAGAAAGGGAGAGAGAAAACCCTAATAAACCCAATCAGAAATGAAAAGGGGGTCATTCCAGGAGAAACTACAGAAATTCAAAGGACCCTCAGGGAGTACTTTGAGAAGCTTTATGCCACGGAACATCAAAACCTCGAGGAAATGGAGGAGGAAGAGAGTGGCTTGGAACACCTTCAAGAGAATTGAAGAAATAGCTAAGAGAACGAGAACCTCTGGCTCTCGGCACATGTCTTTGATTCCACTGTTCTTCCTGCATTAACATATGCTTCAGAGACCTGGGCCCTATGCAAACAGGATGAGAACGCTATTCGGTTCTCCCAAAGAGGAATTGAAAGAGCTATGCCTGGAGTATCACGCTTCACTCAAATGAGAGAAAGAATCCAGAGTTCCTACCTCCGTCGATGATCAAGAATCAGGGATGCTGTCTCGTTTGCTAAGGCGTCAAGAATCAGATGGGCTGGATATGTAATGAGATTTGGAGATGACCGCTGGACTAGAGTCTTTACCGACTGGATTCCACAGGACGTCAAAAGACCGCATGGCCGCCCACCTACCATTTGGTCAGACTTCTTCATCAAGATCCTGAATGATAGGTTTGAGACTCTTTGTGTTCCTAGAATGAACAGGCGCCATTTGCTACACTAGCATGCGAAAGGGACAAATGGATATTTTACTGGCACCTGCTCAACCGATAGATGATTAACGGGAATTCACGTGATCAAGTGATCCCAGAGATGCAAAAACGTATAGTAGAAAAAAACATCTGCACTTATCAGTTCATTGCTGTACTGTTCACAATAGCCAGAATCTGTAAAAAAAAAAAAGTGCCTGATAACAGATGACTGGTTAAAGAAAGTTTGGTATAGCTACACAATGGAATACTATGTAGCTGTTAGAAAAGATGAAGTCATAAAATTTTCATATAGGTGGATCAACATGGAAAGCATCATGTTAAGTGAAATGGGTCACAAAGAGAGGAACAGACATAGAAAATTGCACTCATTTGTTGAATATAAAGTAACAAAATGGGAGACTAACACTCAAGAAGACTAGAGATAAGTACCAGGAGGATTACTCAACAACTTAGAAGCTAGCCTCACATGCTGGGGGGAAAAGGCAGCTCAGATAGAGAAGGGATCACCAAGTAAAGGGTGCTAGGAGGGCCCACTGGGGATGGGAGTTGCAGGCTGAAAGTGGACTATAGATCAAACATGATGGCCACTTAATACCACCACTGCAAACCACAACACCCAAAAGGAGAGAGAGAGCAAAAGGGAATGCCCTGCCACAGAGGCGGGGTGGTGTGGGGGTGGTGGGAGGGATGCTGGTACCATTGCTGGTAGAGAATGGGCACTGGTGGAGGGATGGGTACTTGGCCATTAGATGATTGAAATGCAAGCCCAAAAGTTTGTAAGTCTGTAACTGTACCTCCTGGTGATTCACTAATAAATTTTTTTAAATGTTAGATATTAAAATAACAGTATACTAAATAGCTGAATAATTGCTGCAAATTTTTTTCTGAGGTTTTTGTTTATTTGTTTGTTTGTTTGTTTGTTTGTTTTGGGGGCCACACCTGGCTATGCTCAGGGCTTACTCCTGGCTCTTCACTCAGGAATCAATAAAGAAGGGCACAATTTGTGGTGCTAGGAATCAGACTGGGGTCAGCTCCATTCGAAGTAAGAGCCCTACTTATTGTACTGTTGCTTTGTCCTTAAGGTAAAGTTATATTTAAAGTTAAATTGCTTTATTTAATTCAATTTAGTAATAAATTAAAAAGAAAAACATTATTATTCAAAGTCGAATAGTCATGAAACCAAAGCAACAATAAAGACATTTTTAAATCAGGGAAAGGAATTGCTTCTTACAATAGAAAAATGTACAATGAAAAATCAAAGTCTTTTATTTGGTGAAAATTTAAATACATTCTCACTGAAATAAAAATGGAAAATGACTTTTACTTAACATAGATCTGACTTTGGGTAATGTACTAGATTAAAAAATGTTAAATATAAGAAGAAAACATTGACATTTGCAAATAAGTGCAATGAATAAAATTTCAATAAAATATGATTAATATATTTGTATATATTTTATTAAATTTAATATATCATATATATTTAATAAATATAATTTAAGTATAATTTAAATTATTAAAACAATAATTTACAATTAAAGTAGGGTAACAGAATTAAGTCATGACAAAATTAAGTGTCCAGAGAAATACTACAGGGGTAAGAAACTTGCTTGAGGCACTATCAGTTCAGCTTTGATGACAGGTACCACAATGGTTCCCACTGAGAACCACCAGCAAAGAGCATAGAGCCAGGAGTGATCCTGGAACATAATTAATTAGGTTTAGCCATAAAAAAAATGATTGATAAAATTAAATACTTACTCTATTTAAAAAATACCTATAAAAATAAAAAGTCAGGAGATAACTGAATACATTGAGTACATTGTTTGCTGAGTACATTGTTAGAAATATAGAAAGTTGAGTATAGTGTTAGAAAATAGTAAAGGTGTTGAAATATCTTTACAAGTATTTAATAGAGGTTAGTGCACACACTTTACATGCAAATGCATCAGACCTGAACTTGACCCCCTGGCAGAATATAGTGTCCCCTGTCCCCCGCAATCATCACTGGATATAGTTTGAAAGACTATTAGAATTATCAGAAGCTCTGAGGGCCCCCCAAAACACTTGGGTGCCGGCATTATGTGTCAAGCAAAACTACATTTTTAGACTCTAACACGAGACAATGTTCACATGAACCTCATGAGTGAAGGAACCAGCATGAAGGAACCAGCAGAGAAACCCAGGTATGTGGGACCCGCGCCTGAGATCGCCAAGCCTGCTTGAAGCTGTTCCTCCTCCACCCAGATCCCCCATTTTCCAGTAGCTTGGCAGTCACACCCACAAACTGCTCCAGGGGCCTTGTTGTCCCATGAACAGCCAAGATCCAGAGACTATAAAACAAAGCTCCGCTCCGCAACCTCTTATAGTCTAGCCCACTGATGTATTTAAAGCAGCACACATGTCTTTGATTTTAACATACTTGCTTGTATTCTATTATATATGGGCTTAAATGGCTCTGGAATGAAATACAAAAACCTTCACACACTTCCCTCTTATTGTGGTGGAAAGATGCTCCCTGATGGGGTGAGTGTTTGAATATTATTTTTAACGAACAGTTGTGACCTCTATTGTGCCCCTCCCCCCAAAGCCTCTGTCTCTCTCAGAGAGCCAGGCAAACTACCGAGAGTATCCAGCCCACAAGGCAGAGCCTGGCAAGCTACCTGGGATGTCTTTTATATGCCAAAAATAGTAAATATAATGGGCTTCAATCCCCTGACCCTGAAATCACCTCCAATAGAGCAGCATTGGGAATAAGGAGAGGCTGCTAAAATCTCAGGACTTGGATGAATGAAGACGTTACTGGTGCCCGCTCGATCAAATTGATAAACAATAGGACCATAATCATACAGTGACTATGAAGCAAATGGCACATTTGGCTGAGTATCACAGGAGAGATCCCTACATGTATCACTTGAAGATCTCCAAACACACACATACACACACAAGAAGGAAGGAAGAAAGAAAGAAAGAAAGAAAGAAAGAAAGAAAGAAAGAAAGAAAGAAAGAAAGAAAGAAAGGAGGAAAGAAGGAAGGAAGGGAGGGGAGGAAAGAAAGAAAGAAAGAAAGAAAGAAAGAAAGGAAGGAAGGAAGGAAGGAAGGAAGGAAGGAAGGAAGGAAGGAAGGGGAGGAAAGAAAGAAAGGAGGAAAGAAAGAAAGAAAGAAAGAAAGAAAGAAAGAAAGAAAGAAAGAAAGAAAGAAAGGAGGAAAGGAGGAAAGACAGAAAGAAAGGAGGAAAGACAGAAATGGAAAGATGAAGGGAGAAAAGGAGAAAAGGAGATAGGGAGAAAGGGAGGAAGGGAGAGAGAAGGAAGAAGGAGGAAGGGAGAAATAAATATACTTAAAACAGATTATCAAATAATATTTGAAATAAAAGCATATGATCTTTAGAATATATAAAAAGACAACATCAATGTTAAGCTTATTAAACTGCAATAGCATGTACTTACTCCTACTAAACAAGTTTCCCAAATATATTTCTGTTCTCCAAATTTACATAAAATGGAAAAAGACATATTATGGGCCAGCAATTTAAACTCCATTATCATCTTTACCTAATAATTTCATTTATGCTTAAGTAGAACTTAAGCAAAATTTTCCTTTGCTAAAGGAATCCTGCAAGTTTGGAAGGTAATATGAATTGAGGTCACTACTTTGGATTTTCTGTCAAACTATTAAAAACACTAGTTTATAAACAACAATTTTGTTGTAAAGCAAAAGCATTTTAATCATCTACCTGCTGGTCACCAAAGGTTGTAAATAAAGAATCCAGCAGGAAGTATTGCAAGTAAAATCTAGAATGTTTATTTAAAAATTGAGAAGAGCAAAAAATGTGCAGTGTACCAGCAAATGTTTTGGTGCTCTTTTTAAATCTCTGAAAAGCTGAATTAAGAACACTAACCTAATCATTTACACAAGTTCTTTTGATTTTACATATTCTAATAGAGTGTGGGATCCCATCATATATACGGTGTGTGGTGATTATGGAAAATGGGTAGAGACTGTCTTATGATGTGTTGGTCCAGGAATATGTTCACTCATATGTGAGGCTTCCCCGAGAGTGTTGAAAGTGGCTTGAAGCATGGTGGTGGTTGGATGATGAAGATCAGCTGCTGGGGCTGGGTCCCTTGGTGCAGGTAGGGTCTCATCATCCCCCTCTGGGGTGCTCCAAGTGAAACAACCTGGCATGGAGTACAGTGGCATGGTTACCAAAGCCTCATTTTATGCTTCCTTCTGAGATACATCATAAGACACTCCCTACCAATTTTCCGTAATTACCACACCACATTTGATGGGGTTCAGACAGTAGGCAACAAATCATGGAGGGAAATATATTATATATATATACATATGTTTATATATATATATATATATATATATATCAGAGAGCCTGGCAAGCTATCGAGAGTATCTCTCCCGCACAGCAAAGCCTGGCAAGCTACCCGTGATGTGTTCAATATGCCAAACACAGTAACAATTGTCACAATGGAGATGTTACTGGGCCCTCTCGAGCAAATCGATGAACAATGGGAGGACAGTGACAGTGAGAGCAATTTATGTGTTAATCAAAGAGCTATTATGAAGACACTTTAAAATTATAAAGGTAAAGCAAAAATCACAGCTCCTAATACACAGTAAGTCTTTAGAATTATTACTATAGACACCAAAATTTTATGTACAATTTACTTAATAGGAACAAAATATTCAAAATTAATTTTAATTCTAGTAGTGCCAAATTTAAAAAAAATTTAATGTCTATTTTTACTCCTTATATTTAAAGTCACTAATGTTTGAGAATAAAGGGACCAATACAGAATTAGACATAAAATAAACACTTAATCACTTGAGCTAAACATATATGCTTAAATGTACAGATACTAATCATTTTGGACAGGGATGACAAAGTGAAACATATATAATACATGCAGATCACGAGTAAGGAATCATGTTTCCACAGCTATATATTAATTTTGGACAAATTAATACTAGACAAATCTAGAGATAAGTTTTCTTTGATTATTAATTCTTGTTCTTAAAATATTGCAATTAAAGCTAAATTATAAATAAGCATATTGTATTATACATTTTCTGATGATGTTTTTGTCAGACAATTCATAATTTCTCCCAAACAAGATCTATATATATCTATATATTTACAAACATGTATTTATATGTATGTATATACATATAAAGTAAATAACACTAAATATCCTACAGATTTTTGTTTTTACAAGATTTGACATGTAGTAGTAATTATCTGTGATGAATGAAGAGGTTTTTAATGTACATGCTTCCCAGAATTATGATAACATGAAAGCCTGTTTAATTCTAGTTACCAAGATTGCATGAGAATTACTGAGAGAATGAAACTCACAAGTAAATTGGGGATTAGTTTCTGAAGCATAGTAAACTTAAATTCCATGTAAATTCTTTATTTTACAAATCCCTCTATCTATAACACACAGAGGGTAAGAGTTGAAGAAAATAATTTGACTTCCATCTCTATTTCGTCTACATAGGAAGTTATTGAAAATGGTTTCATTAACGCACTAACAATACTCCTTATCTCAGAGGAAGAGAGCATGAAGACCAATTTGAGGACATCAGTGAGGACATGAGTCTTCTGAGGCTCTTATTCTCAACTCTGAAAACCACAGTCAATGGAACTTTGTCTTGTCTACTATTGCATTTCTTTTGGCACTTAAATTTAAAATATCTTATCATCATCACCGTTATCTAGGTAATTATTCTACTGGAACACAATTTGGTTTCGGTAGGAAAAGTATGCCCTACTTATCTATATCTGCATATTAAGTATGTAAGTCACTCAAGAAACATTTGAAATTTTATATCCATCAGTCTCCCGAGTGCAAACCATTGTCAGCCTAAATGTTGATATTAAATCTAAACAGCAGTAAGTACCATAGAAAGCCATGTATCCCGATAGGGAATCCCAAATTCTCTTCACCTACGTTACGGCATTTCATTTTATTTCAAAGGCCAACAAAGGGTAGGTGATTGCATTTTAAATGTGTCTAGTGATTTTTCTACCAGCTTTAAATTATTGGCTATTGCTAACCCACAGAGTTCACACCACGCACAGTCCACTTGGTGGGCAGGCTAATCAAGATGCCCCTAGGGTGTACAACACCAACAGCTCCTCTGGTGTTTTGCTCTGTGGGATCCTCAAAGCATTGTGCAGTTTAAATGAATTTTTCATTATGTGTTTCTTTCCAGGATCTTTCTTAGAAGTAATTTCACACTTCGTTTTCAGTTAAAATGACAATTATAATCTTCTCAATCAGCTCGTCAAATGGGAATGAATCTCTGGCAAAATCAATTACTTAAATGACACTCTGGATGCAGGTTCAGGACCGTCTGGAATTCTAGACTGATATATCAAAAACCTAGAGTTTTAACTTCATAAACGCTACAAAAATTTATTAATAAAATTCCAAATAATCTGTTTTCCTTTATAACCATAATTGCCCCCTGCATATCATATTATAGAGTAATATTTTATTAGCTGTATGAGGTTTAAATAGCTAAGTACTAGTAGGAAGAGAACTATTGAATTAGCATAAAACTCCATGAGTTTAATTTTCTGTATATCTTAAGTATTAGTAGCATTTTTATAACATGATACCACTTAGATATGAAAACAGTAAAATTAATAAAAATGTGCAAAATTTTATGAAAATATTGAATATTTAATACTTTAATAGCTTATTATCTTTTGAAATAATTTTATTTATGGTTTAAGTAATGATAATTATTTTTGAGGTCAAGTACAAATATTATATACATTAATATATGTGTGTATGTTATTGATAATAATTTTTAAATGCTGTTTTATTAGAGAGTTTCTAATAACTCCAAATATGCAGAAAGAACAATATAAAACCGATCATTAGAAAGAACCACTTTTAAGAATAAGCTTAGGATGGGAAAGAGATATAAAAATATTCTAAATGATTCTTCTCTGCTCTCAAAATCTAAGCTCTGTTTTAAGGAAAAAGGAAACCTACTGCAGTCTTTAAAATAAATTTATGCCATTTTTAGAGTGTAACTAATTGAGTAACCACAAAATCAAGTGGATGAATTTACAGATTATTTTTAGGGTAGCCTAGAATGGGTTTATATAAAGTTTTAAAAAATGAGTTTCATATTTTAAAAATGCCTAACAATAGACTTCAGGTTCAATGCAACACCAAATCAATTGTACTTTGAGTAAAAATATCTCCCAGAATATTTGGAGGAACAGTGTTGGCAGGCTTATCGAACTTGGCATTAAGAAAGCAGCTTCCCAATCCAAAACTTTGTCATGATAAATATTTTAAGCTACCTGCAGTTTAGATAATTTTAATAAAATATCTAAATCCACGAGTAATTACAGATATTCTTAAAATTTTGAACTAACTTTAGACAGAGAATGGCTTAAAAATTATACGAAGTGCTCATATATCTCTGCCCCAGCTTTCTTCAATATTTTCATTTTATATAACCATAGTCAAATCACTGGAACTAGAAAATTAATACTAGTAAAGTACTATTAACTAAAGTAGATTTTATTCAATTTCCACTAACTTTCCCACAAATGTTCTCTTTTTTGTTTCAGGATTAATTTTAATTTCTTACAAAGAATTTAGTTGAAATCCTTCTTAGTATTTCTCAGTTTGAGCAGTTATTCTGGCTTTTCTTGTCTTTCATGACCTTAACACTTTTGAAGAATATTGATAATTTATTTTGTCTATAAAATTGTTTTCTTTTTTATTAGACTGCATTATGATGAGACTGAAATCATGTATTCTCTTAAGGATATCAAAGAATGCTATTGAATTCTAAAAGCATCAAATCATAGGGTTCACAGTGATGCAATATTTATTACTGGTGATATGCAATGTGCTTTTTTCACTATAAATGTACTGTCTATTCCTTATGAATAATGCATATTTTAAGAGTTGTATCTATTTATTTTCGTATGGGCAAACTGTTTTTTTTTTTTTTGGTTTACAGGATAAAATAATTGAAGAAAATTTTCTCTTAAAGTGCTGAGGATTAAACCCATGACATCCCAGATTCACTGAAGCCCATATGGTTCTCTCTTGCAATTTAAATATGTTTCTAAATTAAGGATGATAATTGAAGACCTTATGTTTTTATGCAAGTGGTCATAATTCATAATTTTGACCTTTACTATTTTAAGTGTTCATTGAGTAGAAATTTGTAATAATCAAAGTTCACCTTATTCACAATAAATCAAGTCCTAATAACAAGCTTTGCACTTTGTTGCAGTTATTTATTTTGACATTATTGCTATGGAAGCAAAGCTGAACAATTACCAGTGAGAAGATCATAAGTAAGATATAAATGGATTTAAGTGATTGATTTTAGCTTGAAAATCACAATGTCTGGTTTTACTAAAACATCTCTCTCTCCATTTTTAGAGAAAATAGCACCTCACTAAATGTATCTAGAAGAAAAGAAAAGAGCTGCTGATAATCAGTTAGGCAACTAATACAGTCCAACCTTCATATATTTAATAGCTCAAAACTTGACAATATGCATCTTCTATAATCAGCATCACATCTCATCTAGGAGGAGGATTTGAAACCAGATGTTTAGTTATTGATACTTGTAGAATCTTTATATTACATTCAAAATGTCTTTATAATTTTTTCTAGTGTAAACCTAGGAAGAATATCAAAAGGTTTAAAAATAGGGCATGCTGGGGTTGGAGAGCTAATACAGAGGAAAAGGTGCTTATCTTGCATACAGCTCACCACAGTTTCAACCTAGGCATCCCATACGGTTCACCAGGAGTAATTTCTGAGTATAGAGCCAGGAATAACCTGTGAGCATCATCTAGAATGGCCCTCAAATGGAATAAAAGTGATATGCTATAATACATTGTTCAGATATGCAGTTCTTCTTAGGCTGTCATTATGTGTTCAACAAAATTCCAAAGGTAATATTAGATATTCTAATTTGTGGGGGGAGTGGATTACATCTGACAGTGCTCAGAGTTTACTCCTGGCAGTCTCTGAGATTTTATAGGTATATTGAATCCTGAACAGTCACTTGCAAGGCAAATGCCCAACCTATTCCAGCTCCAATACTTTGAATATGCATTTTTAATTTTTCACAAGCATCTCATACACCATAATATTGTTATGTTTATGGTAGAAGATAGGTATATTTTATATTTTTCATAGTTTTACAAGAGATGGGAGATTGATAATTCTCATACAAATCATAAAGAACAATAAAAGAGCCATCTCCCCAAATCTGTGCATGATGGATATCATCAATCTCTGTATACTAAGCTATTTGGTTTTTCAAATAAAAACCCTAGGATGTCACTTTAAAGTTGAATTTCCAGTTTTTACACGTGGCCTAAAAATGTGGCCTAAGAATGTGCAGTCATGTCGGGATTTCTTTATTAATTTTTTACAAAATGGTATTATATTAAGTTCAGGAATAAAGCACTTCACTGTAGCACTGTCCTCCCATTGTTCATCGATTTGCTCGGGTGGGCCCAGTAATGTCTCCATGTGAGACTTTCTGTTACTGTGTTTGGCATATCTAATACATCACAGGTAGCTTGCCAGGCTTTGCCTTGCGGGCGAGATATTCTCAGTAGCTTGCTGGGCTCTCCGAGAGGAATGAAAGAATCGAACTCCTGCCAGCCGGGTCAGTCGCATGCAAAGCAAATCCCCTACCCATTGTGCTATCACTCCAGTCCAGGTTCAGGAATAATATTATAATAATTTCTCATTTTGTTAAATAAAAATTTACGAATTGTCCTGAAATATTACTCTCTATCATATACATCATTGCTCAGAAAATTAAGTGCCATCCATGGGAAGTGGGCAATTTTCCAATTATCAATTTATGTGAAAATATCATCTAATTACAATCATGCCACACTCCATCATATTCATAATACAGAATAATATATACAATACTATAATGTATATGTCAATGTATCTGTATTTCTATTAACTCATCAACTGCACTTTTCACAGGTTTTTATATGCTTTTTATTGGAGGGAGCATGCCCCGTGTGTGCAGGGTTTATGCTTGGCTCTGATATTTTTATATAAATTGATAACTGGCAAATTGCTTGTTTCCCATACACCTAAGCAAGTGTTGTTTCTGGCTTATGTATTCCCAGGAATCAAATTTGTTTGGCTGTGTGCAAGGGAAGCACCTTACTCTGTGGAATCTCTTTTACTCACTTGCTGCACTTTTTAAATAACTGCCGACCACTGAATACCATGTCCTTGCTTTGGACTTAAACAAGTAAACCTTGAGACACACACACACACACACACACACACAACACACACACACACACACACACACACGAATCTTGGAACTGAGAAGCTTGCTGCAGAGATGCCTCCAAACTTTAAGCCAGGCAGATTTCACCAGAGTGCCTTAGAAAGGAGCAGATGTTGTCCCTTCACCTGTCCCCTAAGATTCCCGGTGGCCACCAACTTCCAGAACCCAGTGAGAAGTGCAGGTACGAAGGTTCAGTGACGTAAATCTCCAGGCCTCAAGGGATAGGAGATGGGCAATTTCTTCTCATCTCCTTGTCTTTATGAGACCCTGGAGGTCATGCTCATGAACTGCCTCTGGTCTATTTTTAAGTTCCTTAACAGTCATAACCCAGAGACACACAAAAATATCTCCGAACCGAGCAGCTCGCTGCAGAGATTTCTCCACACCCAAATTATCTAAAATTTTAGAATTCTAGGAGATACATCTTATGCTATTCATAACAAGCAATGCAAAATAAATTATCTAGCATCTGCCTTTTTGGCAGGCTTGAGTGGTGAAGGGAAAATTCAAAATAATGGTGGTGAAAGATGCAATGGTACTGGGACTGGTGTTGAAATATTGAATGTAATCCATTATTGTGAACAACTTTATGAAAATAAATTTACATTTTCTAAAAAAGAAATAAACCTGTTTCTCTTGAGCTCATCCCATTGTTCTCTAGTATGCCACTTTTCTTTTTTCAGATCTTTTTCTCATTTTTCTGTTGTAATCTAGGAATTTCCTCTATCCTTAGATTAGCTTGGAGTGGAGTTTCTCTATTTTTCACTGAGTTGTTATTTTGCGGTTCAATACATCCAATGAGTTTTTTGTATCACCTACTATACTCTTCACTTCTGTCATTTTCAACCTGTATTTTTCTCATTTTGCCTTTCAATTCACTTTTGCTGAAATTAGCTGTGTCATGGTTTCTTTGAGCTCTAAACATCCAAAGCATGGTGTCACTAAAATCATCATTTTCTGAGGTTCTACAGAACTGGTTGGAGTTGGTTATGCCTTTTGTGTTGTTTTCTTCTCTCTCTCCTTGAACTTGGGAGATTTCTATGTGTTTTTCCCATTTGTTTTCCAGTATTTATTCCTGTACAGCTGAGGTGGTGTTTGGTGGTAAATTCCCTGGGAGACTGAAGGATTAGTCTGGGAGTTGCTCTTTTCCTACTCTGTCTTCAACCAGTGACAAGAAATTGAGCTGAGAAAACTGAAATTTGCTGAAGAGATGCCAAATGTAGACAACTTTTACAAAAAAGCCCATGACAAGTAAAGCTTTAATAACTTGTGTTTTGGTTTAAAGGTATGTAAAAATATTACCACTTGTAATATATCCGAATTACTCCAAATAAATTTTGCAAACAACAATGAAGTTGGAAAATAAGAAACAAACGGGATAAAATTCTAGGTAAAAATTAAACAAGCTACAAATAAAGGCCAGGTCTGTGGCTTAAAGGAAACAGTTTGAAATGGAGGGAGATTATGAGGATAGAAGTGCATTTTCAAATGATGCCTAACTTATGTACTTTCCTAGGGCTAAAGTAATTTCTAGTAGAAAAATCACTCCAGGGAAAATGAAAACAGTTACTTTAAAAGTAGTGACTGAAGGTAAACATCAACTCCATTTTTCTCTAAATAGGAATGTCATTCAATCTCTGCCACATTAAGAATTGTTCTTCTATACTTTAACTAACCTTTGTGAGCTGCTCAATAATTTTTGTTTATTCAATCATAAGGGACTATGTTAATCTAAGATGTACACATAATTTTATACAAATATGTGTATATGAAAAATAATATGATAACTACAGTGTGTCTTATTAACTAGTTTATTTGCCTCTTTTTTAACTATGAAACCATTCTGAAAAATCCCCCACAGTAGAAAGTAGTATGTTTTTCTGGTTGACATTTCAGTTATGTAAACTGAAGTAAAATTATTTATTCTGCATTTTAAATATATAGATTTTTAGTTTGATTATAAAATATGAGCCAATATAAACATTTTATGTGAATGTGCTGAATGTGTAATGTTTATTTATTTCCTGATTATAGCAGCTGCATAAACATGAGAGGCACTATAGATCCCCTAGACATATGTCATTCATGAGCATTCTGAAATAATAAAATGGTTCATTAAAAAAAAACAGGTGCTGGAGTGATAGTACAGCAGATAGGGTGTTTGCCTTGCACACAGTCAACCCAGGTTCAATTCCCAGCATCCCTTATGGTCCCTGACATCACCAGGAGTAATTCCTGAATGCAGAGCCAGGAGTAACCCCTGAGCATCACCGGGTATGATCCAAAAAAAAAAAATGGTGTTACATGGTGTTACATTGGGTAGGGCTGGAGCGATAGCACAGCGGGTAGGGCGTTCGCCTTACAAGCGGCCAACATGGCCGACCTGAGTTCAATTCCTCCGCCCCTCTTGGAGAGCCCGGCAAGCTACCGAGAGTATTCGATATGCCAGACACAGTAACAACAAAGTCTCCAATGGAGACGTTACTGGGCCCGCTCGAGCAAATCGACGATCAACGGGAGGGCCTTTACCTTTACCTTTTACCTTTACATTGGGTAAGAAACTTAGCTTGCATACAGCCAATCCTGAGTGTATCCCAAACACTGCACATACTGCACATTGCATATGGTCCTCTTTTCACTCCCAGGAGTGAGTTACGATTTCAGAGCCAGAAATAAATCCTGAGTACAAAGAGGTGTGACCTAACAATTACAAAAAGAAAAGGAGGGTGGGAGAAAGGGAGGGGGGAGGGAAGAAGGGAAGGAAGGATGTAAAGAAGGAAGGAAGGAAGGAAAGAAGGAAGGAAGGAAGGAAGGAAGGAAGGAAGGAAGGAAGGAAGGAAGGAAGGAAGGAAGGAAGGAGTTTTATGAGTTTTATGTTATTTCACCTGTCCTTTTTTGATGCTAGGGTAACTCACAGCTTGCCTTGGATCCACCCAAGTCCTTGGCAAGGATCCTGCTTTTGGGATGCTAGGAAGTAAGGGCATCTGAGGCTTGAGTCAAGTAAATATGACAGATGTCCAGTAGATATTACTCAAAGTCAATTAACTTCCAAGTTCCGAAAGCATAATATTAACTGTCTTCCTGTATCTATACAAAAAGGTCTTTGCTCTAAAGTAAACTGCAAAGGACATAAAGGAAAAAGAAAATCAATATTTCACTACAAATCCAAAAGTCCAGAGACCTCTGAAGAATCTGACTTTACAAGTCACAGCTTCTGAGTAGGGGATCTAGGTGATTACCAGATTGGGAAAGCAGAGCACAAAAAAGAGAGGTTAAAGATAAACACAAAGAAATGGGAGTGCCTCAGGAACATTGTCATGGGAATCACTCAATAAGCTTATGCTCCCTGCTGCAGGGGAGAGAGGATAGATGAGAAAGGATGAACCAGTGTTATCCCACAGTAGAAAAACCTTCTGAGCAGTGTTCAGAGGGCTTTGATGCCACTGTCAGTGATTCTCAGCAAACAGCAGAGGGTGAATGCAAAGCTCCCTGGGTCCTGTGACACTAGAACCTTAAGGACCCCCCAGGGTACTCATGGGTCACAGGGCTAGCAGACCCACGTAGGACATTGCCTGAGGGGCATCAGGAACACATCCACCAGTGCTCATGGTAGGAGGGGCAAGAGGCACATTCAAACTAAGTCTCTTAAGTTCTAATTGGTTTTATTAAATCCAGTTGAGGTTTATTCATATCATTTATATTTATGTGTTTCTAATATATTGATATCATTTATATTTATGTGTTTATTGATATCATTTATATTTATGTGTTTCTAATATATTAATATCTTGTATTTCTTCTATATCTAAATTAAGCATTTAGATAATTATTCTGCATATCTTCTCTTAATGTATCAGTTGTACTTTAAATTATATTTTCTAAGGCGCAGAGAGATAGTACAGGGGTAAGGCCCTTGCCTTGTGTGAGTCTTACATAGTTTAACCCCTGGTACCCTGTGTGGTGTCCTACGCTGCCAGGAGTGATACCTGAGTGTAGAACCAGGAGTAAGCTTAACATGAACAGGGGTGCCCCCTAAACAATTCTTTTTCTATAAGTTCTTGAGTTCATATATCATATTTATATATATATATAAATTTTATATATATAAATATATATATTAAAACATATATCAAAGTTTTTTATTCTCTACTCATATATTCCCCACCCAGTATTTTACTTTTTCCTTTTTAGCAAATTGAGGTCTACCTAGACTTAACATTTTATCACAGATTTAGTAAAATTCACCAATTACTCTGGCCCATGTTTTATGACATTTCTGTCATTAATTTAACTTAAACATACATTATCAACCAATGCTTTTTTACATTAAACAATAATCTTTCTATTTATGAATAATATGATATTGTTTTATTTACCTTCTTCCTTTCTTCATGGAAACCCAAGTATATTGGAACCATAATATTTTTCCTTCTTTTCAATGTGTCTCTGTGGGCCATTGTAGTGATAATATAGTGTAGTGATAATAGTAATTGTAGTGATAATATAGTGTAATTGTAGTGATAATATAGTGTGTAGGGCATTTGCCTTTCATGTTTGATCCCCTGCATCCCAAGTGCTCACATGAGCCTGCCAGGAGTGCTCCCTAGGTGCAGAATAAGAGTAATAAAGAGAAAAACGGTGTGTGTGTGTGTGTGTGTGTGTGTGTGTGTGTGTGTGTGTAAAAGCTTTGGGCATCACAAGTTTTTCTCCACTCATATACCCTCCCCCTTCAGTATTTTACTCTTTTCTAATTGGTATCCCCAAGCTATTTCTCAATGTCAAGTCTCCTATTAGCTCTATTTTACCAATTGTGTGTGTGTGTGTGTGTGTGTGTGTGTGTTTGTGTGTGTGTGTATGAACTGGAAAAATACACTCCTTTCGTTGAGATAAAGTTTTGGCAATATGTTCTCTCTTAGTACACTTTGCTATGAAATGTCCGCCTTGCTAAAGTCTTGAGGTTTCTTAAATATCAATTTTTCCTTCTTCCTTGTTCTTAAATATCAATTTTTCCTTCTTTCTTGAGACATTGTAATCTGTCATGAAAAGCCGTCAGTGTCCCTATAAGTTAGCCCTCAAAAGTATGAGAACTCCCATAAGTCTATTTTTTAAGGGATTCATACTAAATAGAATTAGAATTTCACAAATTTCACTATTAAAAATGCATTTAAGAGTCATATTTCACATAGCTGTTATAATAGAGCTTTAGTCACATGGCGATTCGACTCCAAATCCAGCACTGGTGCCATCATCCCTGCTCAAAGGTCCCCAAGCTTACTCCACTCTCTACTTTAACACCTCAGCAATTTATTTCTTAAATCTAATTATAATAGTTGGATCAAATGCTTACGATAGTGTTGATTCTTATGGTTTTGACGTACACAGTCACCTCACTTTTCCATCAATAAAATGTCCGAGATCAACGTTCTAATGTTAACGTTAGTTTGCCTTCTCATTTCCCCTGTCATGAAAGTTACTATTTAAGTAATCCTACAAGTTGCTAATTCATACAGTATTTCAGGTAAGATCTAAGATATAACTCTAAGGATGGATCTCTTTAACAGCACTGGGGATGGCAGATCAGAGTAAAGTTTTGTTTCACAGTGGGCAAAGAGAATTCACTGTCAGTCTGTCTAGCTTTTCTCCTGTTATAACAATAAGAAAAAAAATGTTTGCTCTTGAGTTCATGGAACTGTAATGTATCTTTTATATTTCTGATTAATGAAGCTATGAAAAGCATAAAATATACAACTGACTCTCCTGCTTTGCATAATGTGCATATTTAATATGGGGGCACAAAATACCCTATTGGATATTCTTCTATGTAAGTGTACTCAATAAATGTTGGCTTACAGTTCCCATTTTTATTAATGATATAATATTTATCATTTCCAGGGCTTTAATTCAGCAGCAAATTCAGATTTGCCATATTGTCTTGCCTTTAGTATATGTACTATTCTCTTACCAGCAACTTACTTTCATTATCATATTCTTGACTCGCCACAAAATTAATGTAGCTCAAAAGACAGTGCCAAACTGGCAGAGAAGTAGCTACCAAAGCTATCCATCTACCTCTTTTTAAATTAATTTGCACATCAATTTAATAAGTGCTTAAACCTCTGCCATCTGCAGCATAACATTTAGTTTTGGATGATGGTGATTCTCATTTTATTACATTTTGACCTATGGGCCTTTTTCCAGCACAGAAGGAAGATAATATAACCTTTGATCTGGATCTGGCACTTTGGCAAAGATAGAAAGTATTTGGAAAAGTAAACTGATGATTTTGTCCTAATTAACCTAATTTCAATCCATGGAAAATGTAAATATTACTTGTGCTATTACATTTGCACTTATATGCTTTTTTACCTTTAGAAGGAACATTTTCATCAAATCTTATTTGAATAGAACAAGGCTGCAAATAAACATTAGCACAGAACAAATATACATATACATATGAAATTATTTGTTGTGAAAGAATGAGCCACATTATTATTAGTATTCTCAGCAAAATGTCAAACTCATTTCTTTTGCTCACATGCCAGGGGCAAGGGACAGCCAGTGGGGATTGCGAGGTGATGTTGAGGAACTTACATTGATAAAGTAGATCTTCTCTACAAATTTCACTGCTACACTCGAAGATGAAAATATGTATATTTAGTTCTTATTAGCACCATAATATAGTTAATAGGGACAATGGAGGTAAGTAGGTAAATTCTAACTATACATTTAGTCATATTAGTAGAGGCATCTATAATTACTCATTTGACTGTGCTAAAATGGAATAGCACAGTCAAAATGGAAGACAATTGAGTGGCACAACTGCTTGGTTTAAAAATCTCAAGTAAACTGTGACTGTAAAGAACATATTTGTTTGATGTGAAAATACATTAGCCTTAAGCTTTCAGGTATCTTCGGAAGAACAGAAGGAAAATCAAATGTACATTTTGATTCTATTTTTAAGGTTTTTTTAGTTTTTACTTTTTCGAGGTGAGGGAACTGCTCATGGCTGTGCTCCAAGCTGCCTGTGCTCTGTGCATGGTGGTCACTTTTAGTGGCACTGGGGAGGCAGAACATATATGGTGCAAAGACGAAACCAGAATCTGTCATATGCAAAGCAAATGGCTTAAGCCTGGTGCACTTCTCTCTTTCCTCTTGCTTATAATTTAAACGGCATGTTTAAAAACATTTCATGAGCTCTGCCATTCTTTAGTATTATAAAATTCTCATCATTCATCTTAACCTCATAAAGTATTATTCAGATGATTGATCAACGAAAAATGACTGGTGAGAATGAGGGCTTACAGATTTTTAGAGTTTATCTTGTGAATGCCAAATTCTTAAGTGGTCATAAGGTTAAAGAATATTAATATAGCAGTAAAAGTTATAAGAAAGAACTAAAAATGGATATTTTTATTTTAAGTGATTAAAGCTGTAGGAGATTTAAGAAGAATAAGGGTTCCAAACTGAACCATGAAGTATACAAGCATCTAAAGAAAGATTTTTAAAATTTTCACGGTTAATAAATTATAGATTATTAGATCAACTCTCCATCTGCTGGATCTCCTGTTTTTTCTGTTTATAATACTAAACTTCGGCATTTTTTATCTCTTTTTATTGGCCCTTGTTGTATCAGTTCTGCCTGTAATCTTTCAACACAGGACATTGAACACAATAACTTTAGTTCTTTTTTATCAGTTAACTTGAAAATGATCATTTAGAGCATTTCGTTTAGACCATAAGATGGCGCTTGCTAATTTTTTTCCAAAATATTACTGCAAATTTTGCAGTTCCCCAAAACAAGAACAAACTGAGTTCACTCCATCAGCAACTTTTCAAAATCAGCTACTCGTTCTTCTCTGCACTATGTTAAGATTTCTCAGAGTTCCTCAAATTTGAGTA
This sequence comes from Sorex fumeus, assembly GCF_029834395.1. Lineage (NCBI taxonomy): Eukaryota > Metazoa > Chordata > Mammalia > Eulipotyphla > Soricidae > Sorex > Sorex fumeus. The sequence continues at coordinate 67,452,142 of NW_026606059.1, forward strand.
TTGGCAGAATCTGTAACAAGGACAGTACACTTATGTAAAGCAGCTGGGACGGGGATCTTGGGAAGAACTGAATTGTTCTGAAATTAAAATAGCCAATCTCTTTGAAATAGAGTCCGTGATATATTAAAGAAAAATGCATTTGAAATGTCAATGCGCTCCACTCAAGGAATCGCTATGCCAAATTCTAGCTTGGTGCTGAATTTCACTGCCAAGTCATAAATCTTTTGAAAATGCAGTTTGCATTTAAAATGCTGACAAACATTTAATTATAAAAACTATAAGCTGTCTGAATCATAGAGAAGATACATATCCATCAATTGCCTTCATTATTTTACAAGAGTATGGGACTTTAGTGGTTTTCATAGAATTCTGTAGCTTTGGCTAATTTTCCTTAAATATTTTAGTGGATAAATAAATTAATGGTATTAACACCACATATAATTGTGTGCGACATTTGAACAAGGATGATCGTTGGAAACTGGGACCTTTCCCCCCGCTAGTCTCTGGACTTTTTGTCACCTACACAGAGAAATTCCAAATGTCTTTTCATTCTGTCTTGTCCTGACTTTTAAAAAGAAATGGCCCAGCTAGATTGTGTACGAGCCAAAAGCCTTCCTATATCTAATTGGTTTCCACATACAGAGTGGCAGAGGTTTTAAACAGCAGAATTGCTGTATAGATACCAGCACAATGCAAGGGATTATTTTTAGCTCTCCTCCTCTTTTCTCTATTATAGCATATTCTAGCCACAATAGCAAAGTCTCACAAAGTGAGATGTCCATTATTCTGAATTTCAAATTGCCTGCTGCAGAAGCTCAGTCTCCTAAAGCACTGTGTAACCTATCCTAGGCAATCATCTCTATTTCCCCAGTTCTTTTCACTTTTCAGTCTGGCCTGTTACCGAGTAAGAGAGCAAAGCACAATTGAAGCATGAGTACCTGTTTTACTGATCAAGAGGTAGTAAGCTGGGATTTCTCTGCAGCATCGAACTATAAATCAGTGGCTTAAAAAGCCTGGCCCATAAACAACAGATCACTATCTAATGGAACAGAAAATTTTACTGCAGAAGAAAGAAGTTGAGAGGTTGGAAAAGGCAGAAGCTGATTCAATAAAGGAATTGAATATGGAAATAGGGAACCAAAGGGATCTCAAGATTTGATGCATGAGTGTATGTTGTTACTAAACCTACTGGAAGAGCTAATGTAGTGGGTAAGAACTATAATAACTGCTTCTCCTTTATCATTCATTGTTGCAAAGTTGTCTAGGATTTTTAAGAATCAATATAATAGACACAGGAATCAAATTATTAGGGTTAAAATATAAAATTAAAAGCATAGATACTTGTGATAAAATATGTAAATGCTAATTTTTCTACTTGATATCACGTTATTTGATCATTTACCATTCATTTATTCAAGGCTTAATATCCAAAGATGTTATGGAATAACTGTATAACTACCATGAAGCAAATATAACACAGTGACTTTACTAAGACTTTGTAGCAAATGAGAAACAAAATCCCGTGAATTAGAAGCTGAGTTTCATTATCATTTGTGCCTCCAGTTAGTTTTATAGAAAACTGGTGTCTTCAATTTCTGTGGGGGAGGGGGTGACATGTGAGAGTTGAAGCTCCATAGTATGTGCACCTGTTTTTCCATCCCTCCTTTCCTATCTTGCTTCCTTTCTTCCTCCCTTCCTTCCTTTTGGGTCACACCTGGTTTGGGCCACACCTAGCTGTGCTCAGGATTTGCTCCTTTATCTCTGCTCAGTGATCACCCTTGTGAGCTCCAGGGACCATATGTGGTGCCAGGACAGCTGTGTGTGCAAGGCAAGCACCTTACCCACTGTACTATCTCTCTCACTTTGTTAGTGTGTATATGTGTGTGTGTCTGTGTGTGTCTGTGTGTGTGTGTGTGTGTGTGTGCGCGCGCGAGATTCTCATATGTGCTACAGAGGCACTGGGAATCTTCGCAAAAGAAAAAAAATTGACAATGAGGGTGAAGAGCTAAACTGAAATAAAATTATAAAACTGGGAACATATAAAACACTTCACCATGGGTAAGACCTGGCCAGGTGAGGAAAACTTAGAGTTCGCGAAGACAAACTGTTCACAGAGACAGAATATGTCAAACATCCATGCCATCACATATGAATACAACACATTGGACCCGGAAGACACTTTTTGCATGCTGGATCCCCAGCATTTCATGATTCCACTAAGCAATGCTCGAAACAACCCAGAAGCACCAAGTCAGGAGTAGTCCCTGAGCACCATCTGTGTGGCCTCCAAATAGAAATTAAAAATATTCTCAAAAATGCTATTAACATTCTATCGTGGGGCAAGACTCAGACATGTTGCATGCAGCCAATCTGGGTTCACACTGAACACCATATATGCTCCCCAAGCATGGCCATGGGTGATTCCTGAGTGCAGAGCTAGAAGAAAATCCTAAGCATGCCTGGGTGTGCCCCTTCTGCCTGAGAAAAATAGAATCAGTCATGCTGAATGATTACAAAGGCCCAATTCAAATTATTATTGTTTAACAAAAATGTTCTGCTAATTCTGAGCTGTTGATAGTGTAGGATCATTTTATTTCTATTGCACCCTTAAGATCTTTGCTAATAATTACCTCTAGTTTCTGACACTGCCATAAAGTGTTCCAATGTCACTGAATGTTCTAACTAATCCCTACCATTTTTTCTGACTCTTCATTGTTTATCTATAGCTTCCAGTTGGAGGTGCCTCTATAAATTCTATGATTCCGTTGCCAAGTACCCAGAAAGTAGTCTACAAGTAATTCTATATTTATAGGATGTGCATGGATTTTTTCTCTTCTTAGCCAATATGGAAATATAAAATAATTATGTACATTATACCTAAACTTTTAGTTCACTCCTCATAGCCTAATTGTCCTGAGAATTCTTATGTGACAATTCTTAATGAACTGGTATTGCATTGAATATACTTCACTTATCTTGCCTTGCTTGTGTTTGACGTGGATTTGATCTGTGGCACCCCCACGTAGTACCTTGAGCTCCTCCAAGAGTGATCTATGAGCACAAACATGGGCTCAGTCCATGTGGGACTGCTGGTACCTCCCATACCTCAAAGATGTATACCACACTAAGTTACAAAACTGTACTCAATATTATTTGCACACTCATTGATGTTGAACTGGAACCATTTCACTTTAATTTATACTCTTCTATAATATGACTACTAGGCATATTATTGTTATAAAAGTATGGTTGCATCTATCTTCTACAATGTTTTTCCTAATTTAGGTTATTCATCAACATAACCAGAGTATTTAAAAACTTAAATCAATTATCTCAACTCAGTCACCAATTTCTGAATTATAATGATACCTTGTACATGTAACATAATGCCTTAAGTAGTCCTCAAATATTCGTTTGCCCATTACTTTGCCATTTTTTCAAATAGTTCAATCATAGTTTTACTGCAAAACAACTAAATAAATGTATTTATTTTCCTCAAATTTTAAATTATGGTTAGAATATGCAAAATCAAGTTTATAGTTTTGACACTTTTGGAGCACATGACTGAGTGGCAATAAATGCTTGCACATTAATATATTACTGCCAGTATAATTTATTTCTAGAACCTGTTTTCCCTTTTAACACTGAAATTCCGTATCTATAAGACAATTTCTCACTCTCCTAGCTCCTAATTCCCTGGCAGCTACCATCTTACTTTCTCTGTACATGAGTTAGACTACCAAAAGTAAGTTATACATGCAGATAGGCAAAACTGCAATAGTTGTCCTTATGCAACTGGTTAATTTCACTTAACATAATGCTTATAAGTATCATCATTGTTGCAGCACTGGTTAGAATTTAATTTCTGAACCTTTAATTTCATTTAAATTGAAATGGTATTTTATCTTCCATATTGTAAGGAAGTAAAATAAAATCTTCCATCCTTAGCTATGAGTTTGGTAAAAGGTTCATTCCACAGAGAAACCCTAAAGGCAGAATTATAGGTTCATATTAAAGTATATATTAAAATATACATGTTAAAAGAGATGATTACATGGCAAGATATATCTGAAAGGGAATCTCCCCTACTGTGTGTGTTTGTGAAACCTAATCTCTTAAAGTACTCAATAAAAAAAGAAGAATTTTAATATGCATACTTTTGTTTACTGTGCCTTCCCTGAAAATTATCCTAATTTAAGTTTTTTTCCTGTTATTTAATGCCCTTTAATTTCACCAGCTTATTTAGAGATGGCTTCTGAAGCCACATCGATAAGTTATCAATTTTGCTGCATCTACCCCATATATGAAGGAATTACAAGATTATCAAAATGTCTTAATTTCTTTTTCTTAATGAGAATAATGTCCTGAAAAGGATATCATGCTATCACAAGTCACTAATTATTACTTATTTCAACACGCTGATCTTTCAGAATTTGAACACGAGCAATTATTGCATGTGGAATATTTAAATTATTGCGTGTGAAAGTATCATGGTCCTTATTTCTTTTAAACGGTGGTACTTGCTAGGTGTCACCTACTTAGTTAGGTTCGTACACATGACTGTGATGGCAGTCCACAGAAACTGGTCCTTTGAAGACAGTGCACTCCACTGCAGCTGGGGGTACCAGGCAGCAGAGTCACATGGGCTGTGCTTCATGCATGTGAAGAATATAAGGGATCAAACTTACATCCTCTTTCTTATAAGTCAAGTGCTTTTTGCTATCCCTGGACCCTATCAATGCATTATATTTGTGTATTTATTTTGGGAGATTGGGATGTTGGGCCAAACCCTTGGATATACTCCCAGTTCTGTAGTCATGGATAACTCCTGGAAGTGCTCAAGTAACCAACCATATGTGATGCTGGGGATTGAATTGCGCTAAGGTAAGGCAAGTTCTTTAACTACTTTTCTTCTCTCTCAGTTATATTCTGGTCTGTAAGAAGTTTTAAGCTATAAGAGTTTAAAACTCTTTAAGCTGTAAAGAGCTTAAAACTCTTTATAGACCATTGGTAGACATTACACATAGCTATTTTATCATTATGTAGTCATCTACTTGTTAAACTAGAAATAATAACTATATATGCCATATTTTCAAAATGGTAATGGATTTATTATGTTCTAAGCAAAATATATTATATTGAATTACTAGTTTTGCTGCTAAAATGCTTTTTTAATATAATAGGCCAGATAAATAATTTTATTTATTTATTTATTTTATTAGTGAAACACCATGAGGTACACTTCTAGACTCACAAACTTTTGTGCTTAGGTTTCAGTTATACAATGACCAAGTACTCATACCTCCATCAGTGCCCATTCTCTACCACCAATGATTCCAGCAGCCCTCTGGCCCCCCCACATGCCACTCTACCTCTGTGGTGGGGCATTCCCTTTTTGCTTTCTCTTTCCTTTAGGGTGTTGTGGTTTGCAATACAGGTATTGAGTGACCATTGTGTTAGGTCTATAGTCTACTTTCAGCACACATCTTGCAACCCCAAGTGAATCCTCCAAACACCCTTTACTTGGTGTTCCCTTCTCTCTCTGAGCTGCCTTGTTCCCCAACATGTGCTGCCGGCTTCCAAGCCCTGGAGAAGATCTCCTGGTACTTATCTCAACAATTCTTGGGTGTTCATCTCCTATTCTGTTACTTTATATTCCCCAAATGAGTGCAGTCTTTCTATGTCTGTCCCTCTCTTTCTGACTCACTTCATTTAGCATGATACTTTCCATGTAGATCCACTTTTATGCAAATTTCATGACATCATCTTTTCTAACAGCTGCATAGTATTCCATTGTGTAGATATATCAAAGTTTTTTTAACCGGTCTTCTGTTTTTAAGCCCTAGGGTTTTTTCCAGATTTTGGCTATTGTGAACAGTGCAGCAATACAAGTGCAGATGGCATTTTGACTGTACTTTTTTGCCTCTCTGGAATATATTGCAAGGAGTAGTATTGCTGGGTCAAATGGAAGCTTAATTTCTAATTTTTTGAGAATTGTCCATACTGTTTTCCAAAGGGCTGAACCAGTTGGCATTACTACCATCAGTAAGGGAGAACAAAAGCTACCAGTGTTGTCATGGATGTGAGGAAAAAGGGACTCTCCTTCAGAGAAATAGTTTAAATAAGCAAGTACATACTTTATAAATGGAAGTTCCAGGTTTGATCCCTGCTACCATATGATACCTTGAGTATTACCAGTAGTGGTTTTCAAGTCTAAAACCTGGAGTGGTCCTGAGCACTGTGGCTATTCCATTACCCCTCCCCTCACTCCCCAACCTCCCCAACCACACATATGTACACAAAGACAAAAAAAAAATGGAAAATCTAAACTAGTTTATTTTCACTGTTCTAAATTTTGAATTTTGGGGAATTGGGCCACTCAGAAGTTTTCTCCCGATTCTATCCTCAAAGATCATTCCCATAATGATCAGGGAACTATTTTGTGCTAGAGATGAGACCAGGATTGGCTAGACACATGGCATGCACCCTAATCTCTGTACTATTACTCTGCACACAGTGCTTGTTTTTGTTTGTTTTAATGTTGATTCCTTTCAGTTATACTACATTTACGGCAAGTAACTTCTTTTTCACACTCACACACACAGACATGCACACACCTTATGATTTTTTTTAACCTTTTAATTGGATCATTGTGACAGAAACCCTTACAAAACTCTTCATGACTGCATTTCAGTCATACAGTATCCCAACGCCATCCCTCCACCAGTAAACATTTCCCAGCACCACTGTCCCCGAGTTCCCTCTCACCCCCCCACCTGCCTCTATGACAGGAGTTTCTCTCTCTCTCTCTCTCTCTCTCTCTCTCTCTCTCTCTCTCTCTCTCTCTCTCTTTCTTGTTGGGCATTGTTGCTTGCAATATTGATACTGAAAGGTTATCAAGAACATCCCAGTATCTCTTACCTATTTTAAACCCTCAGATCTTGTTCATTGTGATCATTCACAGCTATTATTTCAAATGGTCTCTTCTCTAACTCACCTACCCTCAGCCCTATACACACTTGTAATTGATCAGTCCTCCTAATCCCTGTTTTCCCTGGCCATGCCCATTAGTCATCTACTATGTATTTTTTATATGCCACAAATAAAGGCAGTCGTTCTATATCTGTCCCTTTCCTTCCGACTCATTTCACTCAGCATGATACTCTCTATGTCTATCCATTTATGGGAAAATTTCATGATTTCATTTTTCCTAGCATCTTCACAGTATTCCATTGTGTATATGTGCCACAGTTTCTTTATCCATTTTTCTATTCTTGGGCCTTCAGGTTGTTACCAGATTCTGGCTATTGTGAATGTGCTGCAATGAATATAGGAGTGCAGATGGTGTTTCTGCTGTGTGTTTTTGAGCCCCCAGGGTATATTCCCAGAAGTGGTATTGTTTAGCAAAATGGGAGCTCAATTTCTAGTTTTTTGAGAAAAATCCATATTGTTTTCAAAAAAAGCTGGACCATTCAGCCTTCCCAACAACAGTGAGTGAGAGTCCATTTCTCCCCACATCCATGCCAATACCAGTTGCTTTTGTTCATTTTGATATATGCTAGTCTCCATGTTGTGAGATGATATCACATTGTTATTTTGATCTGAATCTACCTGATTGTTAGTGATAAAGAGAATTATTTATGTACCTTTTGGCAATTCAAATTTCTTCTTTGAGAAAATTTCTGTTCATTTCATCACCCCATTTTCTGATGGGATTGGATTTTTTTTTGAGTTGAACCAGTGACTTCTATATCCTTAATGTTAACCCTTTATCAGAAGGGCATTGGGTGAATATCCTTTCTCATTCCATAGGATTTTTTGTATTCTGGTCACTGTTTCTTTTAAGGTGCAGAAGCTTCTTAGTTTAAGATAGTCACATTAGTTTTTCTTTGCTTCTACTTGCTTGGTCAGCGGTGCTTCATCATTGAAGATAACTTTTGCTTCAATATTGTGGAGGGTTTTGCCGACCCTTTCTTCAATGTACCTTATGGGTTCTGGTCTGATGTTGAGGTCTTCAATCTATTTTTATCTGAATTTGTGCATGGTGTTAGGAAGAGATCTGAGTCTGTTTTGTTGTTGTTGTCGTTGTTTTTGCACAGAGCTGTTCAGTTTTCCCAGCACCATTTGTTAAAGAGATTTTTCTTTCTCCATTTTATATTTCTTGCTCTCTTATCAAAGTTCAGATAATCATATATTTGAGGGTGAATGGGTCAGGTGAATGAGACCAGTTGTAGTTACTGGTGAAGTGAAGTGAAATGAAGTGAAGTGAAGTGAAGATAGATGGTAGGCAACTACACCGCCTCCGCTTTGCTGATGACATTGTTTTAATAACACCAAACATCAGCCAAGCGGCACAAATGCTGGCCGACTTTGACCGTGAGTGTGGAAAGGCAGGACTACAGCTGAATCTTACGAAGACAATGTTTATGAAACAGCCTCGTTCCTGATGCCCCATTCGCTCTCAACGGAACGACCATCTCCGAATGCAACAGTTATGTGTACCTAGGTTGAGAGGTCAACATGACAAATGACCTGGCACCCGAGCTGCACAGGAGGAAGAGAGCAGCTTGGAACGCCTTCAAGAACGTCGAGAAATAACTAAGAGGATGAAGAATCTCTGGCTCCGGGCCCATGTCTTTGATTCCACTGTTCTTCCTGCATTAACATATGCCTCAGAGACCTGGGCCCTACGCAAACAGGATGAGAACGCTATTCAGGTCTCCCAAAGAAGAATAGAAAGAGCTATGCTTGGAATATCACGTTTCACTCAAATGAGAGAAAGAATCCGGAGTTCGACATCCGTTGACCATCAAGAATCAGGGACGCTGTCTCATTTGCCAAGGTGTCGAAAATCAGATGGGCTGGTCACGTAATGAGATTTAAAGACGACCGCTGGACTAGAGCTGTTACCGACTGGATTTCACGGGATGTCAAAAGACCGCGTGGCTGCCCACCTACGAGATGGTCAGACTTCTTCATCAAGATCATGAATGATCGGTTTGAGGCTCTTCATGTTCCCAGAGCGAACAGATGCCATTGGGCTACACTAGCACGCGACAGGGACAAATGGAGATGTTACTGGCACCCGCTCGAGCAAATCGATGACTAACGGGAAGTTAAGTCATTAAGTGAAGTGATATTTGAGGGTGTGTGTAAGGATATTGAACCCTACTCCATTGTTCTGCGGATCTTTATTCCAATACCATGCTGTTTTAATTATTACTGCTTTGTATTACAGTTTGGGGTCAGGGAAGGTGATGCCTCCCGTTTTTTTTTTTCTCCCCAAGAGTGGCCTGACCTTTTCATGGGGGATTATTTTCCATATGAATTTCAGGAGTGTTTGATCAATTTCTTTGAAAATGTCATGGATATCCTTAAAGGGATTGCATTAAATCTGTATAATGTTTGGGGGAGTTTTGTCTTTTTGACAATGTTAATTCTCCCAATCCATGAACATGTTTATATTTCCTAATGTTTTCTTTTATTTCTTGAAGTAGTTTTTTGTAGTTTTTTGGTTTTTTTGTTTTTGTTTTGTTTTTGTTTTTTTACAGGTCCTTAGTTAAGTTGATTCCAAGGTACTTGATTTTCTGAGGCATGATTGTGAATGGGATTGCTTTATTTTCATATCACTTTCTTGTTTTTCATTATTTGCATATAAGAAAGCCCCATTGGACTCTTGGATATATAGCCTGCGACTTTACAAGTCGATTGTTTCTAGGAGATTCTTGGTAGAGGCTTTAGGGTTCTCTAAATATAATATAATGTCATTTGCAAATAGTAAGAGATTGATTTCTTCCTTACCTTTCTGGATGCCCTTGATATTTTTTTATTCCCTAAGTGCTATGGCAAGTATTTCCAGTACTATATTGAAGAGAAGTGGCAAGAGTGGGCATTCTTGTCTTGTTCCTTCATTCTCATTTGTTTCCAGGACTGTTTTGATTTCTTCCTTGGTGCCCTCTCTGACCTACTGGTTGTTCAACACTGAGCTGTTTCATTTCCAAGGTTTTGATATACTCTCCATTTCTTTGTGTGACTAACTTCTATCTTCAGTGCATCGTGGTCTGAAAAGAGAGGTGATACAACTACTGTCTTCCTGATTCTATTGGGGTATGTTTTGTGGACCAGTATATGTTTATCTTGGAAAATGTTCCATGTTCACTGAAAAAATTGTTTTTTATTTTTTGGGGGATAAAAAGCCTGTCATACAACTACTAGCCCTCTCTCTTCCATTTCTTCCTTCAGAGCCGGTACCTCCTTGCTGAGTTTTAGACTTTTGATCTATCAAGAGGTGGCAAGGCAGTGTTGAAGTCTCCAACTACTATTGTGTTGCTACCAATGTCTTCCTTGAAGTTTATTGGGAGTCGTTTTAAGTATTTTGCTGGTCCCTTATTGGGTGATATATATTTAGGAGTGTGATTTCTTCCTGATGTACATATTCTTTAATTATTAAAAAAATGACCTTCACTGTCCCTTCTCATCTTTTTCAGCCTGAAATCTATGTTGTCTTACACTAGTATGGCCACCTCAGCTTTTTTGTGGGAGTTGTTTGCTTGATAGATTGTTTTCCATCCTTTGACTTTGAGTCTGTGTTTGCTCTAACTATTCAGATGTGCTTCTTGTGGGAACCAGAATCTTGGATTCAGTTTTTTAATCGATTTTGGCAAGTAATTTCTTAGATGATAAAAGTTTGTTGTTGCTGTTGTTGCTTTGGAACCAAACCCAAGAGTACTCAAGGATTATTCCTGGCTCTACGCTCAGGGATCACTCCTCACAGTGAGATACGGGTCCATATGGGATGCCAGAGATTAAATCTGGTCAGAGACTTCATTTGTTCTATATCTCTGACTGCTATGATAAAACAGTTTTAAAATACATGACTTTTCATAAACTAATATTGTAATAACATAAAAATAAATAAATTTCTTCATTTAAAATATTTCACAATATAATTTATTACTAAATAAATAATTCAATAAAATATGTTCTATAATTTTCAAAAATATTTACATGAAATTATAGAAAACAAAATGTAAAATATTAATTTATCATGTGAAAACTATCATTTTAAATTTCATTCTATTGTATCCTTCTAACATACACTTTTTTAATGTGCTACGGTTGATAGAATATTTTAAAATGAATATGTCATCATTTACATATTACATTATCTGAATAAGCAATCTTAGAAGTTTGAAATATTTAACAGTATGAGCTTTCTTTCTCCATCCATGCAAGATTTATTTCCTGCACCTTGTTCTCCTCCAAACACATAAATCTTTGTATATAAATTGGCTTTGAAGCTAAACAGATATATGCTACTTTCAAAAGATTTTTTTTTAACTTCTTGGCCTGTGATAATTTTTCCACTATCAGGTGAGAACAAAAACAGAAACGATTTTGCTATTCAATTAAAAATTTAAAAAGCACATTATGCAATGGGAAAATTTCCAGCCACAAGAACTGAAATGTCTGCCCAGACATCCTGAGTGATGCTGCCAAATGGTGGGAAATAAATAGGCAGAGAAACTCAAATGGACAGAAAGAAATATTTTCAGGAATAGCAGAAAAATATGTAGCTATACAGTCATAAGAAAGACAACAGTTTAATGACCTCGATAACCACAGGATATAAAATTGTATTTCCAGACAGTAACCAGGAATTCAAAGTCTCTTTATAAGTCTTCAGAAATCCAAGGATTCTGCAAACTTCCTTAGAAAGTGGATATTATTCGTGGTTCACAAATTTTGATTTATGCTGCGCACTCAACTCATTCACTCTGAACTTTGATTTATCTTCTGGGAAGAATCCAGGAATTTATCTCTGATTCAAGTAGTCTTGTGAGTGAACTTCATAAAATACTTTCAGTTTTTAAGAATAGATGATGGAAATGCCTCCATTTCCACGCTGAAACTGCTCAATGGACACCAGTGAGGACCTTCCCAGCTCTTTAAAGTGATTCTACAAGATTTTTTTGTCTGCTTCTATTCTTTCCACTTTCAAGGTACTAAAATTAGAAATGACCCATAAGATATGCATACTTGATAGCATAAGTTATTATTCAATTTGTCAAAAGAATACACTTTAAAATACAAACTATAGTGACCTGTATGGATATTTCCACTCTAAGGCAACAGAAAGCCTTGTTAGATGATTTGAGGGAGGATGTTAGCAAGCAAGGATTAGTTCTCTACTAGATGTCAGTAGTAAAGGGAATATATGTTGCATATTTTTATAACTCTTATCTTCAGGGTGGGTATACTAGTGAAATTCTAAGCTATGATTTATAAGAACAGACACTTTATTTAGCCAAAATAGAGTGGGTATCAAAGGAAAATTGCTGTCTTTTTTTTTTTAATGCTCCCACTAGAGCTCCGTGCTGTCTGATAGTCACAGTGCTTCCTACATTGATCAATTCTTCTAAACTCCTGACCTAAGATGAGTGCTCCTAGAACAATAACTTATTTCTCACACTACTTTCCTAGAATAAATGCAGAAATTACAGGTTTATGACTCCATCCTCCAAGTTCATCTCACCCCAATTCAGACATCAATCAGGAGTCTTCATTGTCATCAGTGCTGCTGATCAATTGGCTTTACATTGTAGAGTTCAAAAATTTGTCAGGAAAATGTATGTCATTCAAGAAAATCAATTTACATACTAATCTACTAGCTAATTCTAGAAGAACAGAGGTCGAGAATAAGAGCAGAGTGACTTTTGAAGAATGAAGTGTGGGGACAGAGATGTTGAGGCCTTACGTTCCCTCCATAAGCAAATATACCTTATAGTTTCAGAGAGCAAAGATACCTTTCCAGTATCTTTCTTTTTTTATTCACCTGGAAGTTCTATGAACCCCTTTCAATTAAGGTTTTGTGTGAAGATTACACTGTTTAAATACTGTCATTGGTAACAAATCCAATATTTGTGCATGAGTAATAAAATCTCAAATTCTTCAATGACATTTTTCTCCTAGCAATCAATACTTTCAACCCCAGCCCTTGTCCTTAGCCTACCCAAGAACTCCTAGACTTAACTTGTTTGCAAATAAAAAGGCACTTATTAATGTTTGCCAACATTGTAGGAAACTTATGGTTGGAATTGGAATCAGGTACTAAGTATTATCAGGGAGTGGGGTCAGAGACCAAAATAATATTCTTATGCTTGATACATTATATAATATGTGAAAACAATTTTCATGTTTCATGTGAAACATTTCTCCTCTCGCCCTGTAAAGTAAATTATACACTAAATTTCTGCTCTCTATGTTCTATGTTTAGAGATAGGGTCCTTGTGAAAGAAATTGAAGTAAGACAAAGTTGTAATTGAAATGGGAGTCTGATAAAGAGGATTCCCTGTTCTACTGGACTTAGGGAAATATAAAACCAAGATATAATATAAAAATGAGTGACTGTGTTGCCAGCCCAAATGTAAAGAAGATTAGAACACATCAGTGATGGTTCTGAAAACATTTAGTTCTGAAAAGACTCTAACTGACACAGAATCAAATGTCAAAGACTAGATCCTCCTTAGGTGAAATGCTTTAGCAGAAAAATTAATCTGGAAAAAAAAACAGTCTGCATATAACTGAGCTTATCATGGCACTAATTACAATAGCCATTATATGGAAACAACACAAATGCAACAACATAGATGAGTGAATAAAGAAATTGTGACATAGGCACACACTAAAACAGTATTCTGCAATGAGAAAAGCAAAATTTTGCTGGACTTGGAAGGAATTGAGAGTTTCACACAAATGAAGTGGGTTAGAAAAAAAAAGGATAGAGCCTAGATAATCTCACTTATATTCAGTATATAAAGAAACCAAGAAAAGAATTAGACAATTCCCCAACAGAAACAAACACAGAGACAAGATCAATAGAACTAGGAGGTGAAGTGGTTGGAACAATAATGGAGGGATCTTGACACAGTCGTGGAGGGCTTGGTTATATATTGTCTTTCGGCAAGTATAAACTGCTGACTTCAAGATTATTGTAAAAGATATGTCAATATAAGTCAATATAAGTAATTAGAAAATGGAGAATGTGAAAGAAGATCTCTGAAAGTTTGAAGTCCTTCATCTTGATAAAGCCCCAGCTAGGTATCTTATCTGTATAGACTACCCCCAAATTTGGGTAATAGAAAGCACTGATGGGGTGCTGCAAAAGTATGGTGTAATTTATTCTGAAGATTTCCCCTCAACTCTGTCTGCAATATTTCTTTAGTTTATGGCATATTCATTGGGCATTGGGAGGGAGGGCCACATCATTTTCAGCTTGGGATGGGTGACTGCTTCCTTTTAGTTTCAGAGAGCAATCTTGTCTTTCCTTCCTCTCATATATCCTAAAGAGAACTATGTTGCTTCAATCTTGTCTCCTGAATTTCTTGTATGAGAGGTTACACAAGGCACTGGAAAATCTGAATGGAATTCAGAACTTGAGTGCCCAAGTCATGCAGGAGGTCTTGCAGACAATCTGAGCTCTCATCAGGCACTTTCCTTGCAGGGGCATAGTAGGGTGGGCAGGATGTTGGTGATGTTCTCTTATGTCTACTCCCCATTTGTGCTCCCATCAACCTAGCAGAAACATATGGATAGAATCCTCATCTGATAAAGTCCTCCTCCTAAGAAGAGGAACCACAAAAGACTGCTGTCCAGCATGCATGGAGGCGGGGGGCGGGGGAGGCAGAGGCCATGTAAGGACGCAGTAGGAAAGCTTTATTTACAGTCCAGGAGAGTACTCCAGACACCAGATTCTGCCAACACATCTGGGACTTCCAGACTCTAGGACTGCCAGAGAAGAGATTGCTGTGGTGGAAGCCACCCCATCTCAGGGAAGTCTGACCAACACATGGAGGCAACTTGTTTCCGTGTTGATTAAGACCAGTCCCAGAGTGAATTTGCCTGATTTTAATGTTCCAAATGGTTCAATAGGCGAACAGCCAGACTGGATGCAAACAGCAAGACCACTTTATAATAACACTAAGTTCTTGCTGATAATAAGAGGCCAGCTTCAGGATATTAAGAAATGCCTCTTTTAACCTTCACTGGTGTGTCTTTACTCCAATTATATATTATATATATGTTATACATAGATAATATATGCATTATATATACATATATATATATAGCACTGTCCTCCCATTGTTCATCAATTTACTCGAGCAGGCACCAGTAACGTCTTGTGGGACTTGTTATCACTGTTTTTGACATATCAAATATGCCACCGGGAGCTTGCCAGGCTCTGCTGTGTAGGCGAGATACTCTCGGTAGCTTCCTGCGCTCTCCAAAAAGGATGGAGGACTCGAACCTGGGTGTGCCACATGCAAGGCAAATGCCTTACCCACTGTGCTATTTTATATATATATATATATATATATATATATTTATATATATAAAGATTTAGTAAAGGTAGGGCATTAGGGCATTAGCCTTTGTCCTCAGTTTACCTGGGTTCAATCTTGGTACCATATATGGCATCCCAGTCTTGGTCCCAGTTTGAAGGGGTGTAATTGAACTGCATCCAGCCACATTCATAATCTATTCCTGGATCTGTTCTCAAAAGTAACCACTGGATCTGTGGTCAGAAATAATGACTGGTGGTCTTCAGGTTGAAAGAATCCATATTAGGGCATTGCATTTTTGCATGCTTCAGCTAACTTGCAACATTGCTTTCTGTAAAACTGCTTGGCTGCTTTGCACCTGGAGTGGAACTTGGTATGTGAACAGGGCATAACTTCTTGTGAAACCAAGAGTGACAGGATTCAGGTGTATTTACTGTTCCTGGAATGTATTGTCTCAGTAAAGAACCCTGTAGATTGGGTAATGGATAACTCAAAATGCGGGTGGTCAGGGGAGATTACCCAAGGCTTAATGATTCCAGCTATAACCTTGCTTGTGCTAACAATCGATGTATGTAACTGCTGACTTTTGAATCTATAGGCTATGGAATGCTCGGGCTTTGTTATAACGGCCAATGAAGGCCCATATAAGACCCCCTTTGAAGAAGCTCGGGGCTTTCTCAGCCACTGCCCACTCTGGGGTATGCTGTGGAGCCCCAGTATGCTGGTCTAAATAAACCCCGTTTGTACTCCTGCAGGAATTGTTTCTGTCTGGTCTCTCCGCACCTCCCAGGACCAGGGGACTCACGACCCCAACAAGGGGACATTTATGGTGCTTAGAACTGGGGGTTATTGCATGCAAGGCAATCACCTTAATCAATAGCCTTGTTACCCTCACAAGTTTTTCCTCTAAAAAATAAAAAGAAACAAACAAAAGAAACCAGTATACCTCTAATGTTCCCTGTGGAGAAAACTTAAAGGGTGATAAGGAGTGAGATCTGAGAAGATCAAAAGTGACATGAAATTTGTATTAAGTTTTTCTTAATAATTTTCCCTTTCTCTTTCCTCTTCATTATTGTATTTGTTCCTGCAATGACTGTGGGCCACATGCATGCCTGACTGTTCCACTCTCATTTTTATGTAGGCAGGAAGGCAGATATGGAAAGCCCTCCTCCCAAGGCAATGGCAAAAGCTGACCTTGAAGAAAACAAGAAAAAAAAAACAGGAACTAAGGCTTGATAAGACCCTCACCTGGCACCAGGAAAGGGACCCTGAGGAGGCTGGACCTCCCCTCTGACAGAAGTTCCATTTGGAACAAAAGGCCAGGAAAGGAATTTCAAAGTTCATCACCACTCCCATCTCTACCTACTGATATACACCTTAGCAATGGACTTCGACTAGGTAGAAGCCCCACGTGGGAGCAGGTTGAAGAAGGCCACTTAGAAGAAAGGAAGGGTGGGGCATATGCTGCCAGAGCCCAGTGCTGCTTGCGCCCACATGGCTGAGCACATGCAGTGTCTGAGTACACATGTCGCCCCCATCTCCTTTCTTAAGATGTATACTTTTATCCTTTCATGTCTGATGCTGGGATATATGTAGGGGCCATCTCCCCACTTGTTCTCTCTTGAGCATGTTACTCTCTCTTTCGCTTCCTCCACACCTTCAACACCCTCCAAATAAACTCTGTTTTACTTCACTTCTTGTCTATTCCTGAAATTCTTTTCTGCGAGGCGAGACTAGAGCCCATTAACCCTGGATCCCAGGTGGCAGAGGTGGATGGGAAGGAAATGACTGTCTTTCTCCTCCCTGCTCCACATAAATCACCAGTGGGGCCCACCGATGTCAATTTTAGCTGTGTTTCTCAAACTGAGTTGCTCACCAGTTTATGTGTGAGCAAGCTTACACACTTGCCAAAGGTTCTCACCAAGGGTTGCTTTCCTTTTAATTGATCAGAGCTGCCAGGATTGTGTCTAGCACATGTGGTGGCTCTGGAGATTAAACCTGTGATCCTTGGATTGTAAAACATGCAGTGTCTACTACTGAGAATCTAGTACTTGCATCCCAGGAAAATTTAGTTTTCAGGATATCTTGCATCATTCACCTCGCTGAGAGACTTGATCCCACAAGCAACAAGGGGCAGTGTACAAGAGGTACATTTTCTTTTCCTAGATGAAGTTGTCAGTGATAGAAAGAGAAGCTAGCCTGGAGATAGGGGACTTGCCTTTCCTGGTTGGGAGATAAAGTAGGCATTTGTAAGTTAAAGGGGAAACAAAGCTATCAGGAGAGCAGAATTGTCTGCTGACTCTACATTACATTAATGACCTGCAGGGTGAGAGGCAAACACTGAGCAGTTCAAACTGTTAAAGGAGCAAAAGAAGAGCCTAAGATCATGATTGTCTGCAAATGAAAAACTGTTTCCTCTAGTTGAAGAGCAAGTCAGGTGAGAACAAAACTCTTCATCAAATAATCATGCTGGTAGAGCAGAGCCTCAGGTTTATATAAATGTTGTCGAGGCTCTTTGGTACTCTAAAGTCAGGTGTAATTTTTAAAACCTAAATTTTTAAATTTAAATTTTTAAAACCAAATTTTTAAATTCTAAAACGTGCCCTGAGGTCCTTAGAGGTTCCTGACAGCTTTTGGTCCCGGGTCACTCAGAGATAAAAGAGTTGAACTCTCTCTGAGTTGCAGGATAGTCTTTGTAATAACCCGATTCCTAGCAGGGAAACTGTGAAAGAACATCCTTTGTATAAAGGAAAAGGCAACTCTCTCAGGATCTACTTTCTTAACAAACTGACCCCAAACAAGGGTTATACCACCATAAACTGGCTGCAGACATGTTGAAACTGACAAGAGTGGAAAGTAATTACACCCCAAAGCAACTGCAAGATTTAGCCAGCATATCCCATTATGGTCCAGGGAGTTTTCCTGAAATTCAATTTGAGACTTCAAGAGAACTAGAACATGAGACTGACTAGGTAAGAATTAATTACCATGCGGTATATCCTTAGAACAAGAAACAGCTTGGCATGGACCTCAGGGCATGGGGAAAACTTTCTGCTAGCACTTAAAAACCTGAAGAAATAATCCAAGTAAAGTGAAAAATGTTTGAATTGCTTGAACAGTAAGGATGATCTCAGGGAACAGGTTAGAAAGATAGCATGAGGCTATGACTCTAGCCTTGCCTGGTGCTAAAGCCAATTTAATCTCCTGCACAGCATATGGTCCTCCAAGCACTGCTGGGTGAATTCCCGAACACAAAGCCAGGAATCTCTTCTAAGCACCTCAGGAATATGCCCACCCACAGAACAAAACAAAACAATGCCCTCCTCCCACCCCATCAAATAGCAAATCAAAAGTCTCAGGTGAGTAAACATGCTGCTGTATTTGCTATATGAGTCCATAAGACCTATCATAAGGTTAAAATGACATACAATTTCTTGGAAATTCTGGAATGACTTCCGTTTATCAAAACAATTATGAATTTACCTGGAAGAGTGATAAAGACAATAATAAAATATTTGGCGGTGACTTTCCATTTATGACTCCAGAAAAAATATACACATTTAAAGAAATTTCAGATAAAGACATTTTATAAAAATATCTTCTTAATCTTTAAAGAAATTTCAGATAAAGAAATTTTAGAAAAATATATTCTTAACATTACATGTTAAATATTTTATGGAGATTCCAGTGCATAGGGGGACTTATGCTAGCAACCGAAGTCATGCATTTGTGAGAATGATTAGCTATATGCTACCTACATAACTGATATACTTCATCAGAAGCACTAAATAAAAATTATAAAGCAAATAGCAAATTATCAGTTTAAATAAGATGAGCAAACAAAAGTGTTTGGACTACAGACAGTTGTGGAGTTAAATAATATAAATGACATCCTAAGAGACTAGCAACCAATAAAGTGTTTATTTAGAAATGATGGTGTGCTGAAGGCAAGGTAGAAGAAGAAATCAAAGGAAACGAACCCTCACCTTTTACCTCCAATACACACACACACACACACACACACACACACACACACACACACACTTACATACAAAAGCCACGATACTTGCTCAATCTTTAATAGAGCCTACTTTTTTATCTAGATTTTATTGATGGAGATAGAAGTTAGGTTTTATAAGAAAAAGCGTGTAACTGTATGAGAAGTAAATGCTGGGACATTTCACCTGTGAGCTAGTCTTACCATGTGCTTGTACAATGGCAGAACAAGACTATTCAGACATCCGGATAACTATAGAACAGAATTTGGCTTGAAATTGTTACCATCTAAATCCCATGTGAGAATAAGGCCTCTGATAGTCAAGTAAAATTAAGCACATAGTAGATTCATTCAGCAGTGGATTCACCAACTGATTATTCCCCAATATTTCAAGGCTATGATCGAGACTGACATATTCTATTGCTGAAAAATACCATCATGTTTGGAATTTGACTTCTGAATAAGTGCTAAAGTGGTGCAGAGAATCAAAATAAAGCCTGTGAATCTCCTTTGACTAAGAGAATAAATAAAAAAATTCAATATAGAAGTGTCAAATGTTAACGATTTCACTAAAGATGTAACAAATCCAAAGCTGGTATTCCTAATCACAAAACCTCATGGATTATTGTAGAATGACACTAGCTTAATGAAGCATTACCATTAATGTAGCTGCTGTCTGAGATATAGTATCAGATGTAAATGAATTAAACTCTAAAATGCAGCAAGTCACTCATAGCAGAGAAGTAACCAGTATTTCTTTCAATGCTGGTGAATTGGGTGGAAGAGGGGAAACAGATCATAGCAAATGGGAAGAAATATCCTGCCAAGTTTCTATATACTGTCGTTCCATTAAGTTTCAGTTGATATGATTTAATAAATTGTTAAAATTAATTTTGAGGACTCCAAGATACATACATGGTGAGCATTTAATCTGCCTAGCAATTCTACAGATATCTAAAAATTATATGGAAGCAATACCACATGGAAGATTGAGGGCAGGGAAGCTAAGATCAATCATGATTCTAATATCCTGGAACTCTCAAAGTGCCAATGTTATTTATAAACTTGCACGTACTTCATTATTTAAAATATATTTATTGGGCCAGGGATATAGTACAGGGGATAAGGTGCTTGCTTTTCATGCAGTTGATCCAAGTTCAATCCCACACACCTCATATGGATCCCTGAGAACCAACAGGATTGATACCTGAGCACAAAGTCAAGAATAAATCCTGAGTAGTGATAGGTGTGGTCCAAACCTCCTACCCTCAAATTTAGAACTCTTTTATTGTTTTATGGTTTCTGTGGTTATGGGGTCTAGTAGAGGTTTTTATGAGTGTTTTGTAGAAGATCACAGCTTGAAATTAAGGTTAGTCCTAGATTAAAGCTATCAAAAAAATTAATTGAGAAAGAATTCTTCAGTCATGGTATATTTTGTTTCCTTGTGCCTTTAGAATTAATAGCACATTGTTTACTAAAAATCAGGGTGAGTTTTAGGAGAGAGCAAAAGGTATTAAAGGGGAGAGAATCAATTTACTTTTCAGAGGGATAATATATTCTTTTGTAATCATATTCTCATAATCATGTATAACCTGCACCATTTGCTACTCTGATTGGTTAGAAGAAATAAGGACCTAGCATTTCCTCAGAGAATCTTAAAATCAGGAAAATGGAGTGTCATCTTAAAATCTGTATACCAAATACAAAGCAGCGGACAGTTGAAGCACATTATTCAGAGAGTTAAGATAGCATTCATTTAAAACACTATAGACTATAGGTCAAAATGTTGCTTTTTGAGCCAAAGCAGAAAGAGCTGTTCTGACATCTGAAAAGCTAGGTGGAAGATTATCCATTGGGTACACTAAAAATGTTCAAGGCAACCGGTATCTGCATTGTAAATTTAAAGCAGGAGAAACTATAAATGCTTTAGAAGATGGAGCATTCTTACAGAAAGTTTGGAAAGATTAACAAAACTTCTGATGCTCGGACCACCACTAGCTTAAGGACAAACTCTGATGTAGTTTTAACTGCAACGTTCCTTTTTTCCATTCGTTGAAATTATTCTTAAGGCACAACACCAAATATGTATACACATTATATGTATATATATTTCATAGAATAAATATCTTCTTTATATATTAAAAAAACATGTTCACCAGTTTAGCCATTTTTAAACAAGTTTAAGGATTCTGTAAAATTTATCGTATATGTAGAAATAAATTTGGCATCAAAAGACACAGTATGACAGAACATTAAATGGAATTACATAGCTTGAAGTCCTTGATATTGTTTGAAAAACAGTGTAGTGTTGTTTGAAGACATAATCTAATAAAATATATGGTATAATTTATATTCAGTATATTATTTATACTCAGAAAGCAGAGAGATGAAGCATAAAAGTCTTCATACTGGGATAGTCATTAAAACAGTTTGATTTTATTTTGGAGGAAGTTTGAAATGTCAACAGCGTTAATTCCTAAACACTTTACCAATAGGACATATCTACAGTTCTCACACGTGGATTGTCATTTAACCAGTTCTCCATTTCCCTAATCTCTTCCTGGTCATTCAATCTTGTCTGTTAAGATATCACTAATTCAGTAAGCCCATGACACATGGTATTCTAAAAGCTGTTCATAACAGGGTAGATCTCTTCTGATCTTTAAAAAAAGATCAAGGAAGTAAGCATAGACTTGAGCAGCTTGTAAATGTATACAACTACATTCTCCAAACCAATGTGCTCTCCTTTGGATTCTGTCCCCAATAAAGAGGTAAACAAATGAATATGATAAATCTATGATTTCAAGTCATGTTTCTGAGATCAAGTAAATTCTCTCTAAAGCAGATTCTGCATCTCATAGGAGGTTGAAAATAAAGGTTCAATTTGTCTAAAATAACAAAACTTACTTTTAATGATCCATAATATTATTTCTGTATACTGTGGACTTGTGAATTCAACTGAGATATGGTAAAACTACCACCCTTGCATATGTTAGTTATTTAAGATGTTAGTAATTTTTGTTAACTCCTCAACACTGAAATGGAAGATCATCATGAAAATCATCCTGTAACATTTCAACTGTTTTTTTAAATGTCAAATTGACTTGTGACACAAGAAGTCCTAGTCCTATGACAAGAAATGTAGTTCTTCTATTTCTCCTCCAAATTAAAAGATTTCACTTAGGTATAAAATTGATCTAACAACAAAGTCTCCAATGGAGACGTTACTGGGCCCGCTCGAGCAAATCGACGATCAACGGGAGGGCCTTTACCTTTACCTTTACCTATAAAATTGATCAAGCATTATGTTATTTGGTTAGGGCAATTCCATGTTCAGACGTTGTTACTTTCTATGCAAACTCACTGAAATGACTTTGATTATGCATTAAGGAGGCCAGAGAGATGAATACAAAGAGGGCCCAGGAATTCAACTATAGGCTTTCAGAATCTGAACTTAATAACTTCTCTTTAAAAATCTGTAAGGGATGAGGGATAATTTTCGAGAACTACTTGATCACTTGATTGCTTGGTCACTTGATATCCTGTTATGCATTGGTTTGCTTGAGTGGGTGCCAGTATCATCTCCATCCGTCCCTGTCACATGCCAGTATAGCACAATGGCATCTGCTCGCTCCAGGAACATGAAGAGCGTCAAACTGAAGGGCAGACATCTTGGTTTTGTAGTTGTCAAAGGACAGGCAGACATTGTGAATGCTTTGCTTGGCTTCTGCCACATTGCCCAGCACCGCTGCTCTTCTCTCTTTGAGGTCTTCCTTTATTGCTTCTCTGCACAGCTTTGTAAACTCAGACGTTAATTTGTGGTTTCCCAATGTTCATGCCAAGCCACATTGGGGAATGAGCTCGAGAGTTTCTAAAGACAGGTGTCTTTTTGTGGCTTTCTCTCTCTCTCAGCATTCCTCGCACAATCATGGAGGTGCTGAACCAGTCGATCGTATTCGTCACTGATGTCATCAATGACGGCATCTTCCCATGTTGCCGCAATACTGCCAAAAACTCCCAGTTGGTTGTCATTCTGGGAGTTCTCTTCTTAAACTTTGCAGCCCTTTCTCCCTGCTCCATGAAGTAGAATTTTGCATGAAGGAGACGGTGGCCCGATCCTGTTTGGAATTTTGGGACAACAGCGACCTCGGTCAGGCAAAACAGTAGACTGAATATGATGCAGTCAATTTCATTGTGAAACTATCCACTGGGAGATGTTCATATCCAATTCAGCTTTCTGGAACTGTGAGTTACCATAGATGGTCTTAGTCAACATGATGAACTCAGACAGTCTCTCACCTGTTCGTTCCATTGTAGGCCATAGGTCCCAATGTGGAGTTCTTCAGACAATCTTCTCAGCCCTATCTTGGCATTAAAATCACCAACAATGATCTTGTAGAAGGTGTGGTCTTCTTTATAGAACTTCTCCAGCTCCATGTACAACTTCTCGATTTCTTCTTCATTGTAGTTGATTTTAGTGCATAGATGACAAAGATAGAAACTGCAGGCAATGACCCACATCTATTCAAGCAGAAGTGTCAGATTTCATATGTTAGGCATTTGAATGAATCAATGGTCATGGTCAAGTTCATGTTGATGAGGACACGGACTCCACCAATACCTCTATTGTCACATGTTCCGAGGAACAGTTCTTCTCGAGTGTCAAAAGTGGTGTGGTGTGATTCATGACTTCTTGCCTTGGTCAGACCAATGATGTCGTACATGATCTTCTGCGCTTGCGCCATCAGGTCCTTGATGGATGCTTCTGATGCCAGTGTTATGTGTGTTGAAAGTACTGACAATCATTTTAGACCTTCTTCGTTTTGGCAGCCTTGTTTGGACCTGAGCTTTTATCAGCCTATCCTTGCTTGTCCTTCTTAATGTTGCCTTATTGGGGGGTCTTTCAGGATCAGAGGAATAAGGACCATTATTGTTACTGTTTTTGGCATACGAAATATGTGACAGGTGACTTGCCAGACTCTGCCATGCTGGCGGGACAATCTCAGCTTGTCAGGCTCTTAAGAACTACACTATATGGAAATTTCCCTCCAGAAACTTAACATGCAAGTTAACCACCCAATTCAAGGACATTAGCAGAAGACTTAAGATTCCTCATTCATAAAAAAAAAACCAGAAAATCACTTATTACTAATAGCATAAAAACATAAGTTTCATGTTATATAAGTGCTGCCTGTTCTCTAAGGCCCATTCATATTTTTGTGAGTAATTCAGGTGGATAGTGCACAAAACAGTGAATTTTTATTACAATGGAGTGAACACAAGCTTCTAATACCTAAATCTGTGAAAAAGAGGCTGCTAAAAAAACTTGCACAAATATCTCCCCAGAGTTAGACACTTTTTATTATTGTAATTGTTAAAATTAGAATTGCCGTATTGGATTAATCACATATTTTGACTCATTGATACTGTATTCTCCTAACTATTTCATAATATTATTTGGCTTTGGTTGCCATTCTGATCTTCTTTATTATGGTAATTGAACTCACCTAGTGTCTGATGGATTTTCATTCAGAGTTTCAAAACTATTTCCTTATTGTCTTCACTTTGGCCAAAATAACCTCTGCCTGTGAGAAATACAATTATTTTATTTTATAGCTTTTTTGTTGTACCAAAATTTTGACATCCTCAAGGACTAGAGATGATTCAAGATACACAGAAAGAGAGATCATGGAAATTGTCTAACAATTTTCATGTTTCACTTACATGCATTTATACTGCATGGGCTGGAGCGATAGCACAGCAGGTAGGGCATTTGCTTTGCATGTGGCTGACCTAGGTTCAATTTCTCCGTACCCCCTCGGAGAGCCCGGCAAGCCAACAAGAGTGTCCCGCCCACACAGCAGAGTCTGGCAAGCTCCCCATGGTGTATTTGATATGCCAAAAACAGTAACAATGTCTCACAATGGAGATGTTACTGGTGCCCGCCCGAGCAAATTGATGGACAATGGGAGGACAATGTTACAGTGCTATAAAAATAAAAAGTATAATTAAAACTGTTGCAAGCAGTTCTCAGAGTGAGTAGGTCTTCCTCCAACATTCCTTCCAAGTTTGAAATTTCCTTTAGATCTAAAAAATTGTTTAAAGCATTATGGTATTTATTGAGTAACTGAATTAGACTCATGAGAATCCACCTTGGTTTTCTATGGTTGGTACAAACTATAGAATTGCCCTAATGAATTACTCGTAAATTTTGTCTCAGTGATACTGTGTTCCAAATATATCACTTGATCACTTGACTTCCTGTTAATCACCAATGTGCTCAAGTGGGCGCCGGTAACATCTCCATTTGTCCCTGTTGTGTGTTAGTGTAGCCCAATGGTGTCTGTTCGTTCTAGGAACAAGAAGAGCCTCAAATCGATCTTTCAGTGTCTTGATGAAGAAGTCTAATCATCTGGTAGGTGGGCGGCCATGCGGTCTTTTGACGTCTCTCAAAATCCAGTCAGTAACGGCTCTAGTCCAGCAGTTGTCTCCAAATCTCATTACGTGTCCAGTCATTCTCATTTTCGATGCCTGGCAAACGAGACAGCGTCCCTCATTCTTGACTGTCGATGGAAGTCAGAACTCCATATTCTTTCTCTCATTTGAGTGAAACGTGATACTCCAGGCATAGCTCTTTCAATTCCTCTTTGGGAGAACCTGAATGGCATTCTCATCCTATTTTCGTAGGGCCCAGGTCTCTGAGGAGTATGTTAATGCAGGAAGAAGAGTGGAATCGAAGAGATGTGCCCAGAGCTGGAGGATCTTTGTCCTCTTAGCTATTTCTTCGATGCTCTTGAAGGTGTTCTAAGCCACTCTCTTTCTCCTGCGCAACTTAGGTGCCAGGTCATTCGTCATGTTGACTGCTTGACCTAGGTACACATAACTGTTGCATTCGGAGATGTTTGTCCCATTGAGAGTGAATGGAACGTCAGGAATGAGACCGTTTCTCATAAACATTGTCTTCGTAAGATTCAGTTGTAGTCCGACCTTTTCCACACTCATGGTCAAAGTCGGTCACCATTTGTGCCTCTTGGCTAATGTTTGGTGTTATTAGAACGATGTCATCAGCAAAGCAGAGGTGGTGTAATTGCCGACCGTCTATTTTCAGTCCCATTTCTTCCCATTCCAGTCATTGCATGACATTCTCGAGGGTGGCACTGAAGAGTTTCGGTGAAATAGTATCACCCTGCCAAACCCCTTTCTTGACATTGATGATCATTTCTTTGTAGAATGGTGAGATCCTGGTAGTGAATCCGTAATACAGCTCATGGAGGATCCTGATGTATTGAGTTTGAATGCCCTGATTGGCTAGGGCTTCAATGACTGCTTCTGTCTCAACAGAATCAAAGGCCTTCTTTAAATCAATGAACATTAGACAGTGGCATCTTTAACTCCCGAGAAAACTCAATAAACTTGGTTATAGTGTGGATATGGTCAATCGTGCTGAATCCTTTTCGAAAACCGGCTAGCTCGCATGGTTGTCCTTCATCTAGTGTTCTGCCAATCCTATTCAGGATGACTCTAGTGAACAGCTTGCAGATAACAGACAATAGCAGATTGAGCAATGATTGCCAATGTTGTGGATGTCTCCTTTCTTGTACAGTAGTGCAGTCCTGCTGGTATTCCATTCAGATACCTTGCATTCAGATAAGTAGCATGTGAAGAGCTGAGCCGGTGTATTGATGAGTACTGAAGGCAGGTTCTTCAGGTGTTCAGGTCTGACCTTGTCTGGGCCGGGTGCTGTTCATTTCTTTACTGATGAAATGGCATTTTGGATTTAGGAAGGGAGAACATTTGGAACGACATATCCATCCTGCGGAAATTGGTATATGGGCAGGTGGACGTGGCTATCAAAGAGATCTGAGTAGAAGTCATGGATTTCTCCATTGCCCTTCTGAAAGATGTGATAGATCCACCAGCACCACCAACTGGGAGCTCTTTGGCACTATTGCTGCAACATGGGAAGATCCCGTCGTTGACAGCATTGACGAGGAATACGATCGATTGGTTCAGCACCTCCATGATTGTGCGAGGAATCCCAAGAGAGAGATAGCCACAAAAAAACACCTATCTTTGAAAACTCTTGAGCTTATTCACCAAAGTGGTTGGCGCATGTCTCAGGCAATGGCACACAAATGTCCCAGCTCACAAA
Organism: Sorex fumeus; assembly: GCF_029834395.1. Classification (NCBI taxonomy): domain Eukaryota; kingdom Metazoa; phylum Chordata; class Mammalia; order Eulipotyphla; family Soricidae; genus Sorex; species Sorex fumeus. Next base: position 67,479,632 of record NW_026606059.1, read on the forward strand.
GCAGTGCAGAAATGCCATCAAGAAAGACCTCAAAGAGAGAAGAGCAGAAGTGCTGGTAGATGCGGCAGAAGTTGGGAAAAGCATTCGTTCCAAATATATATGCCAATATATTTTAACTTATACTAAACTGAATGTTTTCTGTAATCAAAACTTCAATATAATGAAAGAAACTTTCATAAAGTGACTCAAAATGACATAAGAAATGAAAATAGCTTCAGATAAATCATTATGATATAAAACACATGTGCAAAAGAACCTTTAAGGAAAATGTTAGACCCACGTGAGTAAACTATTGAATTTTGGTGTACAAAGAAAAATGTTAAACCTCCTTTAAAAACTTTATAGAAATTTTAGCATATGAATTATTCCAAGTGTATTTTATGAGGTCAACATAACTTGACATAAAAATCTCATATTAATCCAGAAAAATCATATAAATTTCTCATAAACATATATTCAAAATTTCTTTTCACAGAAAACATAAAATCTAGTGATAAAACACTATATCCAGTGATCTTAAAAAGAACAGAGCCTCAAATCAAATGCATAATCTTAATAACAAAATAACCCTCACTTAACATTTGAAAATAATTTAACTGCATTAACAATATGAAGGACAAAAGTATTATCATCATTTTAGTAAATATATAAAGAAATCATTCAATAACAACATTCATTTACAACAGAATGTTACAAGCTTAAAATCTCATGAAGCAAGGGCAAGATGAAATAATAATAGATATAGTAGATTTTATCTTGTTTGCAGTGTGCCTCATGCATACTTAAATGGACTTAATTATAGTGAACTTGATTATCAAGAAAGCTGTTAAAGGGGAATATGCTGATACTTATAATTTCATTGGTGTTTATACTAAGTCCAAATCACTTTCATCCTACAGTTTTATATAAAATTTTAAAATAAGAGATAGCACAGCGGTAGGGCGTTCGCCTTACACGCGGCCAACATAGCCGACCCGAGTTCGATTCCTCCGCCCCTCTCGGAGAGCCCGGCAAGCTACCGAGAGTATTCGATCTGCCAGACACAGTAACAACAAAGTCTCCAATGGAGACGTTACTGGGCCTGCTCGAGCAAATCGACGATCAACGGGAGGGCCTTTACCTTACCTTTACCTTTTAAAATAAGAGATATTTGTATTAAATAGCTTTCACTATGTGCCGATGATGCTATTAGAAGCCATCAATCACTTAATCACTTAATCACTTAACTTCCCGTTAGTCGTCGATTTGCTCGAGCGGGTGCCAGTAAAGTCTCCATTTGTCCCTGTCGCGTGCTAGTGTAGCCCAATGGCATCTGTTTGCTCCGGGAACATGAAGGGCCTCAAACTGATCGTTCGTGATCTCGACGAAGAAGTCTGACCATCTGGAAGGTGGGCGGTCGCGCGGTCTTTTGACATCACGTGAAATCCAGTCAGTAACAGCTCTAGTCCAGCGGTCGTCTTTAAATCTCATTACGTGACCAGCCCATCTGATTCTCGACACCTTGGCATATGAGACAGCGTCCCTGATTCTTGATCGGGGACTGTTGTCAGAACTCCGGATTCTCTCTCTCATTTGAGTGAAACGTGATATTCCAAGCAAAGCTCTTTCTATTCTTCTTTGGGAGACCTGAATAGCGTTCTCATCTTGTTTGCGTAGGGCCCAGGTCTCTGAGGCATATGTTAATGCAGGAAGAACAGTGGAATCAAAGAGATGTGCCCGGAACCGGAGGTTCTTCGTCCTCTTAGCTATTTCTTCGACGTTCTTGAAGGCGTTCCAAGCTGCTCTCTTCCTCCTGCAAAGCTCGGGTGCCAGGTCATTTGTCATGTTGACCTCTTGACCTAGGTACACATAGCTGTTGCATTCGGAGATGGTCATTGCATTGAGAGCGAATGGGGCATCAGGAACAAGGCTGTTTCTTATAAACATTGTCTTCATAAGATTCAGCTGTAGTCCTACCTTTCCACACTCACGGTCAAAGTCGGCCAGCATTTGTGCCGCTTGGCTGATGTTTGGTGTTATTAAAACAATGTCATCAGCAAAGTGGAGGTGGTGTAGTTGCCAACCATCTATCTTCACTCCCATTCCTTCCCATTCTTCCCATTCCAGTCGTCGCATGATGTCCACGTGGCAGCTCCGGCCGAGACCCACGCACGACTGAAGACCCACAGAACAAGATAAGCGGAACTCTCTGAGACCTTGGACTCCAGGCTCGGCAGACCCAGGGACAGAGCTTCTCTGCTTGCTCCCACCAACACAGGTGACAAAGGGATTCTAATCAGGAGCCCCACCCTACCCTGCCCTGTCTGCTTCCATCAACCACCCAGGGATCGAATTGCTCACAGCAGACCCACCCTACCCAGATAAATACCCCACTGGCAGACTTCCACTCTCTACACTACTTCCATTACCCAGCCGTCGCCACACTCCAGGATACTTTCCAGACCCGCGCAGCCGCTTTGCGGGCATCATAAGACACATCATAAGACACTAAATACCCATCTTCCGGAATTGTCGTACCATATTTGATAGGGTTCAAATATGGTAACACCTACAAGGGTGATTAGAGGTCACCCCAAAAGCCTCTATCCCTCTCGGAAAGACTGGCAAAGAAAGGGCTGCAAAGTTCAAAAAGAGAACTCCCAGAATGACCACCAACTGGGAACTCTTTGGTACTATTGCGGCAACATGGGAAGATGCCATTGTTGACAACATTGAGGAGGAATATGATCGACTGGTTCAGCACCTCCATGAATGTGCGAGGAACGCCAAGAGAGAGATAGCCACAAAAAATCGCCTATCTTCGAAAACTCTTGAGCTAATTCGCCAGCGTGGTTTGGCGCATGCCTCAGGCAACCGCAAGCTAACATCCGAGCTCGCAAAGCAGTGCAGAGATGCGATCAAGGAAGACCTCAAAGAGAGAAGAGCAGAAGTACTGGTAGATGCGGCAGAAGCCGGGAAAAGTATTCGTAATGCCCGCCTGTCCTTCGCCAACTATAAGACCAAGATGACTGCCCTGCGACATCCTGATGGATCCATCACATCCTCCAGAACGGCAATGGAGATTATCCATGACTTCTACTCAAATCTCTTTGATAGCCATGTCCACTTGCCAACATACCAAATTCCACAGGATGGATATGTGGTTCCCAACGTTCTCCCTTCCGAAATCCGACACGCCATTTTGTTGGTAAAGAAACAAACAGCACCCGGCCCAGACAAGGTCAGACTTGAACACCTGAAGAACCTGCCGTCAGTACTCATCAATACACTGGCTCGGCTCTTCACTCGCTACCTGTCTGAATGCAAGGTTCTGTCCCAATGGAAAACCAGCAGGACCAACGTACTACTGTTCAAGAAGGGAGACACCCATGACATTGTCAACTATTGCCCGATCTGCCTATTGTCTGTCATCTACAAGTTGTTCACTCGAGTCATCCTAAATAGGATTGGCAGAACACTAGATGAAGGACAACCATGCGAGCAAGCCCGGTTCCGCAAAGGATTCAGCACCATCGACCATATCCACACGATAACCAAGCTCATTGAGGTTTCTCAGGAGTTCAAGATGCCGCTCTGTTTAACGTTCATTGATTTAAAGAAGGCCTTTGATTCTGTTGAGACGGAAGCGGTCATTGAAGCCAATCAGGGCATTCAAGCCCAATACATCAGGATCCTCTGTGAGCTGTATTGCGGATTCACTACCAGGATCTCACCATTCTACAAAGAAGTGATCGTTGATGTCAAGAGAGGGGTGCGGCAGGGTGATACCATTTCACCAAAACTCTTCAGTGCCACCCTCACGAACATCATGCGACAGCTGGAATGGGAAGGAATGGGAGTGAAGAAGCCATCAATATGGACAGTAAATCCAAGTTCTCTGCTCTTATGAAACTTATTATCTTCCATTTTCAGTCACTACTGTTAATTTTCTTTATGCTTCTACCTATTCTTATTAAAGTCTGATTTCATTGAATTTATTAATCTTCCTGGAGAGCACTGAAGCTCTTTTCAAATTCCCAAGTTGATATCTATAACCAGATGCCTGATAAGCATTTAGGGACAATCTTTAGTTACATTTGTAGTTTTATTATATTTATGTAGTCATTAATACATTCTCATTAAATTCCAATAGGGTTTGTTTAAATTATAATTATGGTTACTCTTTCCAAACAATCCTCTTGGTTCTATTTTCTAATTTAGTCTTATCCTGGGCTGGAGTGATAGCACAGCGGTAGGGTGTTTGCCTTACAAGCGGCCAACATGGCCAACCCGAGTTCGTTTCCTCTGTCCCTCTTGGAGAGCCCAGCAAGCTACCGAGAGTATCTCACCCGCACGGCAAAGCCTGGCAAGCTACCCATGACTTATTCGATTCGATATGCCAAACACAGTAACAACAAAGTCTCACAACGGAGATGTTACTGGGCCAGCTCGAGAAAATCGATGAACAACAGTAGGATAGTGACAGTCTTATCCTAGGAATAATGACAACACACTCTTTCACTCCAAAAATATTTCATCCTATCATAATTATTCTTATTTACTTATACTTTATCTTCCATCTCTGATTTTAAAAGATATATTAAGTATAAAATATGAATCAAATGCAACAATCATTTCATTTATCACACTATTACTTCTTTATCTTGTCTTCCTTTTATTAAGTTTACAAACACATGATAATTAGGGTAAAGTTTATGAAATCTAAATAATAAATTTCTATACATTCATCTTGATCAAATCCTTAAGAAACTTCTATGATTTTCAAAATAAGGCTCTACTTTAAGCTGGTAATATGTATTCTAGCTAATTTGGCCTGCATTTATATACTCAATTTACACATACTTCATGTTTTATTTATGCTTCTCTTTTGGAATGTGTAAGTTCATTTATTCCATCTATGTGACATTGATTGTGACTTCAGACACTAAATGTATCATATTTTATATTTTGGAGCATTCTTTTTCAGATCTTTTGATCCTCAATATCTCACATTCAATCAAATCTCTGAGTGTTCTTTGGTTGAAAATAGAGAACCTCAAAGGTTCTCTTATAATGACTCATGACAAGACATTTTCAGCATATTTACTAAAACATACATCCTGAAACAGAGGATAGCATATACCTCCCTCCAGAAATATATTACAGGATTGCAGAATAAAAGCCGAAATTATCTACAGAGAAAACATTTGCTTACATTGCAGTGTAATAATGATAATGTTTCTCTTTGCAGATCTTCTTGAATTTCCATCTCTTCAGAAGGCTGGTACTTTTCTGACTGTTTCTCAGTTATGGCACTGGATAGATCAGTTAGATCACTGTATATTTATAGATAGGTAGATAGGTGGATCAACCAAATGGGCCAGCCTCTGGATCACATTCAAGAAACTGGAAAGTGTAAGGTTAATGATACAAAGTGGGAGCTCTTATAACCTGCCTTATGCTTAAGTTGTCTGCTTTCTAAATGTTGTTGAATTCATTGTCTTTTCAATAGCTGAATCTATGTAAATGTAGCAATTATTGCCATTGCAGTGATAACCTAGGTAAATCTTTACAAGGGACCACTGTGCTCCCACTTCAAATCTATTTAACTGTATCAGTTTTTGCAACAAAAATATGATTCCTTTGTTCAAATAGCCCATTTAGTTATCTCTTATGGGAATCAGATCTTAGTTCTTATTATACTACAAAAGTTATTTTATGATTGGGCATTACCTTTATTTAAAAAAATATTAGTTTCTCTTTCTTCCTCTTTGCTTCCATACAATGTTAACATAGGTTGAGCAACTGCTGTGAGTGTTAGATTATTATAACACTTTTTATACACTTTCAGTTCATAGTAAGTTTTTCTACTCAATTTTAACATTCAGTTAAAATTGAACTTTTAACATTCAGTTCAATTGTTAATTATATTGAGTCCTTCCTTTAAATAATTTATTACTTCTTTATTTTGTGACAAGTTAATGTAAGGTATTTATTTGTTATACAATCATAAGTTACTGCAGTTTGTAATAAATGCACTGTAATACTCGTATGTTACATCCTACTTTCCCATAAATTGAACAAGTTCTTTAATGCCTACCTTTTATTTAGTGGCTATTACACACCAACAAGTATACCTTAACTCAAGACATATATGAAATACATATTACTTCTTTCACAGGTTGGGACCATGACCTGAAAATGGGAACTTGTTGAGCAAAAGGGGAAGGACTTTAACCAACATATTTCAAATATCAAACTCTAGTTTGTCTCTTTGCTCAATCATATAACATGTTTTACAATCAGATAATATATTCCATTCATACAGAAGATAAATCTAAGCCTCAAAGACGTTAAAACTCACCCTGGTTCAGGGATATGGTTGACTTAAAAAAAGGCGTGAAGAATGCTTCTCAAGAAGAGTTTTTCCAGCTAAATATATAGGTCAAGATTTCTATCACTACATGGAAAAGTAAAGAACTCAGAAATATAATTTATGAAGTGAGGTTTCAAATTCAGTGAGTAAGTGGCAGGGCACGTGTATTTAAAGGAGTATATTTGAAAGATCTTATTAGGTTTCATATGACAGGTTTTATTTTGATTATTTTAATATAAGGTGATGATAAGGGCTTTAGGTAAGACTTTTAACTGGCAATTTGGGATAATTTCAGCAGAAACTCCAATTATGTTTGCTGCAAATGTTTCCTGAGTTAATTTGTAGAAAGCCTGTTTAATTTCTTGCTTTCTGACCCACATCTGTCAATCAAAGTACATACTCTTCAACACCAGGCATTGAAAACTGAGGCATAATATTATTTCTTGAATGCAGTTGAAATGATTTTAGTAAAAAAATGAATCAACTATTGATTAACTGATACAACAATAATTGACCATCTGTGATCCGCAGGACTGTCATTGACAAGTGTAAAATATGTTTAAAATTAGAGAAATATTGCATTTTAAAAAGGGAAAATTTCATCAACAATTAATGTGGAACTATTGCTTAGTATCATGTATATGTGAACATAAGACCATGATATAAGCAGATAAATAAAATAATGTCCATGTACAAAGTTGGTGAGGAAAATTTTCTTTAAAGTAGGAAATTCTCCTTAAAGACATAAAACTTTGCATGAAAGCATAATTTTTTTAAAAGTAAAGAATATAAGGAATAATATTCTCAGAAGAGAGAGGAATATGCACAAAGACCTGGTTAGGGAGCTTGGCATATTCTGCAACTGAGAAAAAACAGGATGGGTAATACTAATATAAACCCAAGATGGCTTAGACACACCTTATTTCACAGAACAGTCCTAAGAAATTGTTAGCTCTGTTGTTTTGCCTTGAGTTACAGTAAGAGATAACCTGAAGTTGGCCTCAGATCATTACCCTGGCAAAAAAAATCAAGCTGACAATGGCTTGACCTTGCAATTGATGCTTCTTAAGGCCAGAAACCCTACAGCTGACCAGATAATAACCATCTAAACACTAATACTTCATTGTAATCACTCAAAGAAAGTAGTTCAAAAAAAACTAGATGCAAAAAAGCACTATTTTTGTTGATGTGAACTTCATTGACTTAAACTTTTTCATAAAAACAAATGATTAAGTTAGATAGAAGTGGCATGTTTAATCTGTGCCTGTTAATAGGTATTGTCATTTTCCACTTTCTGAGATTCTCCATGACCCCATTTCCATATATTCTGGAACAGTTTTTTCAACCTTCCTACACCTGTGGACAGGCACTGGTCTACACACTGGTGGTTGAAGACCACTGATCTAGAAAATTGATTATAACAGAATCAACCTTACAAAACACTTATTTCTGAATACTTCAAAGCAGGCTGCACAAAAACGTAAGATATTCCAATGTATAGATTTAATTTCACGTTAAATAGTATGGATTAGGTTTTGTTTTTCTTTTTTTAATTAAAACAAATAGCTTTGCTTCTTTAAAAAAAATGTCAAAAAACAGGAAGTTTGGTCTACAGTAGGAAGTTTGGCGTAAAAGGGAGGTGATATGTTGTTCAGACAGAGGAAAAACCACTATGAAAATGGTAGTTGGAAATAATTACTCTGGAAAATATACTGAGTGCTGAAAGAACGTAAAGTTATATGTGTGTTATCCTTCTGGTAACAGTATTGCAAACCACAGTGTGTGAACAGAAAATAAGATAGAGAGGGAGAGAGAAGAAAAGTGTCTGCAATAGAGACAGGCTTTTGGAGTAAGATGGGCATGGGGGAGGAAAAAGGGATATTGGTCACCAGAAATATGCACTGGATAAAAGATGAACAGTGGGACATTGTATGACTGAAATTCAATCATGAACAACTTTGTAACTATATATCTCATGGTAATTTAATTTTAAAAAAAGTGTGTGCCTCAAACAACCAAGTACCTGGAAATCAGATTGACAAACAGAGGTGAAAGGCATATTAATAAATATGATGTAAAAAAATCAATTTTTAATTATAAGTAAATTATATTTTGATTATTTATAGACTATAAATAAACCATAAGTTACTACTAAAAGAAATAAAATAAAACACAAGTAAATAGAAATATATCCCTTACTCATGGAATAGAAGAATTAATACTGCCAAAACAGTAATCCTTCCCAAAGCACTTTGAAGATCCAGTGTAGTTACTATAAAAATACCCATGACATTTGTTATAGGTAGAGAACAAATTCTACTGAAATGTATATGACATAATGACCACTTCCCCCCAGTAGCCAAAGCAATCCTGGATGAAAAGATGGGAGACTTTTCTTATCCCAACTATAAAGATGTAAAAATGGAGATGGCTTGGGCTTAGAACAAGGACAGATGCTGAGACCAATAAAATCAAAAATCCAAGACAAATTAATAGAAATACAGAGAAGTAATCTTCAAAAAAGGAGCAAAGAGCATGAAGTAAAGCAGGAGAGCCCTCTTCAACAAATGGTGCTGAAAGAACTGGTCAGTCACATGTGAAAAAACAGAACTCCTATTCTTATTCATCACATGCACAAAGTTAATTAAAAGTGGATTTAAAAGACCTCAATATCGGATCTGAATTCATAATCTATTTTGAGGAAGGCATAGGCAAAAATCCTACATGCCATTGAATCTACAGGCATCCTCAGTAATCTAGCGTCATTGGCACAATGATAAACAAATGGGACTACACTAAATTAAGAGCTTCTGCAAAACAAAAGGAACAATGACCAGAATTAAAAGACACCACACAGATTAGGAAAAAATATTTGTGCAAAACTTATGTGTCAAAAGATTAATATTTGAGGTATACAAATCACTTGTAAGATTTATAAGAAAAAAATCATCCCAATCAATAATAAAGGAGAAAATATAAACAGATACTTCTTTTAAAGAATACATGTAGATAGCTATTAATATATGATAAAATGCTAAGTATCACATCAGGGAAATGTATCAAAACAATGAGATTTGATTCCTTCTTACACCAACAAGACACACATATTGAAGAATAAAAGCAACCAAGGCCTGGAGCAATAGTACAGCAGGTAGGGCGTTTGCCTTGCACACGGCCGACCCAGTTTGATTTTTTATTCCCAGCATCCCATAGGGTCCCCTGAGCACTGCCAGGAGTAATTCCTGAGTGCATGAACCAGAAGTAACCCCTGTGCATCGCCGGGTGTGACCTAAAAAGCCAAAAAGGAAAGCAACCAGAATGTAGAAGAAATAGAGAAGAAATAGAGCTCTTATCCACTACTGGTGTGAATGTTGACTGGCCCAGCTCCTTTGGAAAACAATATGAACACTTCTGAAAAAACTAAGAATTAAGCTTTTATGTGATCCAACCATTCAAATTCTTTGAATCTAACACAAGGGCCCAAATAACCTACTAAGAAAAGACATTTTCTCTCCTATATCCATTGCAATAGTCAAAAGCATAGTATATATGCACAGTCATATAGTATGTGATCAAAATAGTCAAAGTATGGTGTATGTACACAGTGGAAGACTACCTGATTATAAGAAAATATGACATCATGGAATCTGTTGGTATGTGGATGGAATAAAGGGTATCATGTTGAGGAAAGTTAGACATAGGGAGAGGAATATAGATACATTGCCTTCATATGGGATATAAAGAAGCAAGGTAAAATCTTAACAAGTGGCCAAAGGTTTAAAACTACTTAAAGCCCACTCCCCTGCTTTCTCCTCCCCATAGTAAACTCACTTCTTTAGATCAATTATCAGATTACAATTTCTATAGGTGAACTTTGCACACACTAAAGAAAAAGAAACTACCTCTTAAGGCAACTCTTCATCATATGACAGCTTGATGACCCATCAATAGCTTAAAAAAATAAACTTTACATATAAGCAAACATTTCTATAATTTATTCATATTTAAGTTATATCAACTTGTACAAAGTTAACTTGATTCTTTACCATTAAAACAAAATACAGTTACATATCTTCTCATAGAATTGAGAATAACTATGTCTTGTTTTGTATAGGAGGTGGAAATGTGTAAGGGTTTGAGCCATATCTAAAGGTGCTCAAGGCCTATTGTGCTCCTTACTTTGTGTTCAAGAGTGAACTCTGCTAGTTCTCTGGGATGCTATATATTATGCCAGGAGGGTTGAACTAGGTTGCCTCTGAAAAGCAGTGCATCACATTCTGTATTATTTCTCCCATCCAGTGTCTGTCTTTATAAAAGTAAGAATTGGAAATATAAATCTGTAATATAGAGAATAACACCCAAATTTCAAGCTAATAATAACTTTACCTTCATTTTTTTCAAATTTTACATATATATTTATTAAAATAAAATATATAGGTACACAAAATGTCTTATAATCTATCATTATAAATAGCTCAAAACTATTTGATTAAGTAAAAATGTTATGACATTATGAAAACAAAAATAGTTTCTATAAAGCCATTTAATATATCTTAGAGTGGGGAAAGGTGGTATTGGTTGGTGGAAAAAAATGATTAGCGAAGAATGAGAGGTGCATGTTTAGTTGTTTTGTTGATAGAAATGATTAAGAAGCAAAATAAATGGCAAAAGTTAATACGATTTTATTTGAATATGGAATTTAAAGTGATTATCTCAGATTACAGGCTTAAGACCAAATATTTAATGGTTTCATGAAATTCCACTAATAACCACTACACATATACTATTAAGGACACCAAATTCAGAGTAGAAAATAATAAATATAATACAGATATGCCCCCCAAATTATCAATAGATATCTTCTTGGATACCTAACAGGTATTTCAACATACACACATATATATTAATATATATATATTATTATATATAATATATTACATATAATATATGCAATGTCTTTACTCTCAACCTGCTTCTCCCATAATCCTGTGTTTCTTAGTAAGAAGTCATTCTGTTAAGTTCCACAGGCCCTCATTGTTTTTAAGTGATATTTGACTTATCCCTTTTGTATTACTTATCAATAAATTCTCTAAATCCACCCTGACAATATGTTCAAAATCAAAACATTTATTATAATCCCATAGTCCCGGGGGCCTTTGTACTATCACCACTCACTAACACTGTTTTCAAAATTTCCAAATCAGTGTTCCTGCTTCCACCAAGTCTGCAAAGGTTTATTTCTCATTTAGCAAAGATGAAATACTTTGCACTCCTGTGGGAAAAAAAAATATCCTGCCTTCTTTTACATTAGAAACCAAAATCTTTAAGTACAGGGACTGCAACTGCGTCCCGTGTTCCTTTCTTCTATCTCTTTCTTCTCTTAACTCTAAAGCTTTTCCAGTTTGCTTCCATTGTCCTCATTGTTAAACTCACTTCTACCTTCAAGGCATTCAAGGCAGGACTACTCTCTTGATTCAATCTACCCCCAACCCCCACTCAGATATCTAAGTGGTTTTCTTCACTTCACGTACCTGAAAAAATGCCAGGGCCATAGTCCTTTCCTGAAAATTCCATAGAGTTATTTAATACTAGAATTTGTGATTCAACAAACTTAAGTTTTTTTCTTTAAAATCACCATTACTATCATGTAGGTAGTAGTTAATGATATTGTAGCCATTCTTTTTTCCTTACTAGAGTATTCAGGACTAAAGCGATAACACAGCCAGTGGGGCATTTGCCTTGCATGTGGCTGACCCGGGTTCAATTCTTTTGTCCCTCTCAGAAAGCCCAGCAAGTTACCAAGAATATCCCTCCCACATGGCGGAGCCTGGCAAGCTCCCTGTGGTGTAGTCAATATGCCAAAAACAGTAACACCAAGTCTCACAATGGAGACATTACAGGTGCCCACTCCAGGAAATCTATGAGCAATGAGATGACAGTGCTACAGTGCTACAGAGTGTTCAGGAAAATTTATTTATCTATTTATTTTAATTATTTTATTTATTTATTTATTTTGCTTTTTGGATCACACCTGGTGATGCACAGGGGTTACTTCTGGCTTTGCACCAGAAATTACTCTTGGTGGTGCTCAGGGGACCACATGGAATCCTGGGAATCAAACTTGGGTCAATTTCATGCAAGGCAAATGCCCTCTCCACTATACTATCGCTCCAGCCCCTTAGGAAAATTTATTCAAGAAGACCGTTATTAGCAGTAATCCCAGCAATTCGAGGGCCATATGCAGTACATTGCAATAAATTGTAAATATAATCAAGGTCAATAATTTATATATCAATAGTAAAAGTATTGATGAGTACAAGTATTAGACTTAATAGTCTAATAATGAAGAGTTTCTAATTTTATATCTAAGAAAGATACAAAAATGCAATGATTCTTTCTTTAGAATTATTAAGTTTAAGGGCCTGAGAGGTAATAAAGTGGGGAAGCACTTGCCTTGCCTGCAGGATCCCCTAGCTGCATCTCAGGTACCACATGTGGTCCCTTGAGTACCACCAGGATCCCTGAACATGAGTCAAAAATAAGAACTAGGCAGACCTGCAAATGGTGCAATAACAACAACAAAAACAAAAAAGTAATGAACTTAATATCTTGTTTACAGAAATTAAATTTTAGTAGCAAAGAAGAATAAAAATAATACAAACCTGTTTATAAGTTGTGATAAAATTGTTTCCTTACTAGAAATATAGTTTATAACATTGAACATTTTTTCAAAGGTATAAGTAAACGAATATGTTGCCTTGAAAAGAAGTTATTTTCAAAGTGGAATGATGTGAATCCCTACCACCAGACTTTTTGATTTCTTGAGGAGCTACAGACCCAGACTGGAGTGAGGAATTGCTCTTTGCAAGAAAGGAGAGTCAGTCCTAGGCTTTACCTAGGGTTTCCAGGTCCTTATCGTATCTCACAGAAAGAATATTCAGGAAGAAGTGAGCAGTGAAGTAAAAACAGATACTATTTAGCAGCTTTTAGGAAGAAAATGAGGGCAGAGAAGAGGGAGAGAGAGTTATCCACTCAAGAAAAAAGGAGGGCTTCCCCAGAGACAGAGAGAGCCCCAGTACACAGCTCAAGAAAGATGTGGCAAGGCATGTGATCAGGTGCCGCATGTGCTCAGCCACATTGGCACAAGCAGCACATGGGCTCAGGCAACATATACGCACCCTTCCTTTGTTAAAAGTGGCTTTTATATGGCTTTCACAAGCCACACCACATGGGGCTTTCTAGCTAGGCAATAGCCCATTGCTATGAGTGGTTGCCAAAGGGGTAGAACTGGACTGGTAGATGGTCCTTTTCAAAATTCTTTTTCTGGCCTTTGTTCCTGCTGGAGTTTCTCTCAGAGAGGCACCCAACCTTCTTTGAGTCTTTCGGCACCAGGTAAAGTTCTATCACGTCTCTGAACTCACAAGGTGAGCTCTTTACATTCCTGGGGCTACTGGTTTTATTACTTCCCAGGAATTCCATTGCATTGGGCCCTTCTCTGTCTACATCATTAACAATAAAACTATGACCCTCCCCCTGCCCCCGCCACATTTTCTTTTGCATTCTCCAGATTTTACTTGTACATCCTAAGATCTGAAAAATACTGTAACATCAAAAGATTGCCATTGGACATGTGTTGGCAAAAGTCTACTGGACAAAATGATATGTGTAAGAGACAACATTCCATATCTTATATTACATTCCATAACTTATATTAAGTAGTAGATATAAATTGAAACATAATTGTTATTTTTATAGCTTCTTAGTAATATTTATTTCTGTGTAGAAAATATTTGATTTCCTTTAGTGATATGAAATTAATTAAATCAATTTGGGTTAATTGTATTATCTGCCTACAAATATAGTACTAGTAGTTTAACTGAAACCATCAAGAGAAATTTTCATTGTCTCAGATAATGTGAATTTTTATTGAATTTATTAAGAAATAAAAATGAACGTTAAAGAAATTATAAAATACTTATTTTTATTTATTTTTAACAAATATATCATCTCTAAAATTAGATTAAAAACTCATTGAGAACTATTCGCTGCCCCACCCAACAGGTTTGTACCTGCTTGGCGCCCCCTCCCCACCTAAACTCGCGACCCTGAAAGCCAGCCTCAGCCAGGACCCTAGCCTGGATCACTTGCCTCCACTTCCACAGTGAGCACTAGCCCAACTAGTCGCCTCCCCAACAGGTCTGTGGACTAGCATCTGGACTGGCTGGGGGCATGGCCACCACTGTAGGGGGCGTGGGCTCCCCAAAGTGGGTGTGGCCTTCTCCAATGCAGGCGGCTGCTCACACAGCCAGCCATTTCCCACTCCCAGCACTCTCGACTTTCATCCCAGCCTTTAGCACCTAATCCTGTGGGAAAAATTCTGGCCATCTCAACTATAATGCAACAATAATCCACTGGCCTACTCCAATTCTAACAAAAGACCAGTATGAAAGAAGCTGTACAAGCCCAATATTAAAGAACACCTTCTCCAAAGCTTCAGTAAATGTCCCTCATAAACCAAAGAATAATGCCTGAGAGAAAGGTGAGACTCTAGAAAAGGAAAAGGGTGACCACCATCGACCACCAACCTTATCCAGAATACTTTCCCATGATAAGAGGGAACAATGCTAGTGAATTCTAGGGTTTTACTACTAGGTAACCAAAACAACATGAAGAAACAGCACGTATCTCCACTACAAGGAGAGGACGAAGAAAAGATTCTCGAATCCTCAACCAGGGTTATCCACAAATATGTTCTATCCAATAAAGAATTCTGAGACAAAATGCAGAGGATGTTCAAGGATCTACTCAAAGAATCAGTGAAGGAGATATCCATAAAACTAAAGGAAGAAATGAAAGAAACAGTAGAATGGATAGTCAAGAAAATACAGGAAGAAATGAGAACAGAAATAAAAAAGCTCCAAAAAAGAAGTTTTACAAATAAATTATTCAGTAGACGAAATTAAAAACTCAGTAGGTGCCTTGAGCATTAGGATGAATACAGCTGAAGACAGGATCAGTGAGCTTGAAGATGAGCAACAGAAATCGCACAGGGAACAACAAGCAATGGGAAAAGACCTCAAAATAGCTCTAAGGTGAATCAGAGACCTAGGGGATGATGTCAAGAGGAATAACATTAGAATCATCAGAGTAGCAGAAGGACAGGGAGGCAACCCCAGTGAAAAAGCCACAGTCAAAGAAATCATTGCTGAAAAGTTACCAGAGTTAAATAATGCAGACATCCAGATCCAAGGAGCCAGAAGGGTACCAGCTAAAAGAGACCATAATAAAAATACTCCAAGGCATATCATAGTCATAATGATGGATGTTGTGGACAGAGACACAATACTGCAAGCAGAAAGGTCAAAGAAGGAAATCACATGCAAAGGAGCACCCCTTATATTTACAGCAGACCTATCAGAGGAAACCCTCCAAGTCCGAAGGCAATGGTGGGATTTAGTGAAACAACTCAATGAAATGATCACCTCACCAAGAATACTTTATCCAGCTAAACTCTCACTCAAACGCGATGGACTATACACCATTTTGTAGATAAGCAACAGCTCAGAAACTTCATAGCCTCAAAACCAAATCAAAAAAAGGATTAAAGGGACTCCTGTAAGACAAGAAGAAAAACACTTATTAATACAACCAACCCCTACAGAAAGAAGGTACAAAACCCCATGACAATAATCTCTCTCAATGTCAACGGTCTAAATACACCAATCAAGAGAACAAAGAGGCAAAATGGATTCAGAGACAGAACCCAACATCCTTCTGTCTACAAGAAACTCATCTGAACAGTCAGAGCAAACACAGACTCAAAGTTAAAGGATGGAAAACAATCCTGCAAGCAAACAGATCCCTCAAAAAAGCTGGGGTAGCCATACTAGAACCCGACAACATAAATTTCAGATGGAAAAAGATTAGAAGGGACAGCGAAGGCCATTTTCTATTTATCAAGGGATACGTACAACAGGAAGAAATCAAACTCTTAAATGTATATGAACCTAAAGAGGGAACAGCTAAATATTTAAAACAACTGCTAACAGATTTTAAGGAGGACATTGCTAGCAACACAATAGTAGACGTAAACTTCAACATCATCTTATCACCACTGGATGGATCAACAAGAACAAAAATCAGCAAGGAAACATTGGGTTTGAAGGAAGAAATAGAAGAGAGAGGACTTATAGACCTATACAGGGCTTTACACCCCCAAAGAGAGAATACACATTCTTCTCTAGTGTACACAGAACATTTTCTAAAATAGACCATGTGCTAGGCCACAGAACATACCTCAATAGAATTAGGAGGATAGAAACAATATCAAGAGTCTTTGCAGATCACAATGCACAGAAGATAGAAGTGACTCACACACAGACATGGAGAACCAAATCAAACACTTGGGAATTAAACAACTCAATGTTGATCAATGAGTGGGTAATGAACAAAGTCAAGGACAAAATCAGAGATACCTGGAAACAAATGAGAATGAAGACATGAGCTACCAGAACCTATGGGATGCAGCCAAAGTATGTTAAGGGGGAAAATTTATAGCTCTGCAAGCATTTCTCAGGAAAGAAGAAAGGGCGCACATAAACAACTTAACTTCACAGCTCAAGATCTTAGAAAAGGACCAAAAAAAGGAACCCCTCAAAAAAAAAATCCAAAAGGTCAATGAAACTAAGAGCCTGTTCTTTGAGAAAATAAATAACATTGATGAACCACTAGCAAGATTCACAATGAAACAGAGAGAGAGAGAGAGAGAGAGAGAGAGAGAGAGAGAGAACCCCAATAAACCGAATCAGAAATGAAAACAGAAACCGATGAATTAAAAAGTTTATCAGAGGCTACTTTGAGAGTCTGTATGCCATGAAACAAGATAACCTAGAAGAAATGGATAAATTCGTGGATTCCTATAATCTCCCAAGATTGAACCAGGAAGACTGGGATACCTGAATAGAATCATTCATATCAAGGAAATTGAAATGGTAATCAAAAGTCTTCCCCAAAACAAAAGCCCAGGCCCAGACAGATTCACTAGTGAATTCTTTCAAACATTTAAAGAAGACCTTTTGCCAGTTATCCTCAAGCTTTTCCAGAAAATTGAAAAAACAGGAACTCTCCCAAACAGCTTCTATGGGGCACATATCTCCCTAAGACCTAAAGCAAACAAAGACATCACCAGTTTCATAGAAAACTATAGGCCAATATCCCCTATTAACATGGATGCTAAGATCCTCAACAAAATATTCGCAAATAGAATCCATCAAAAAGATCATATACCACGACCAAGTGGGATTCATCCTGGGGATGCAAGGATGGTTTAACATTTAGAAATCAATCAACATAATCCATCATATCAACAAAAGGAAAGATAAAAACCATGTGATCATATCAATAGATGCAGAGAAAGCTTTTGACAAGATCCAGCACCCATTTATCATGAAAACTCTCACCAAAATGGGTTTTGAAAGAACTTTTCTCAAGATACTCAAAGCCATCTACAACAAACCCATGGCAAGCATTTATCCTCAATGGGGAAAAACTAAGGGCTTTTCTTCTAAGATCAGGGACAAAGACAAGATGCCCACTATCACCACTTCTGTTTTAACATAGTACTAGAAGTACTTGAAATAGTGATTAGGCAAGAAAAAGACATTAGAGTCATCCAGATAGAAAAGGAAGAAATAAAGCTCTCACTATTCACAGATGATATGATGCTATACTTAGAGAACTCTAAAACCTCTACCAAGAAACTCCTAGAAAAAATAGACTTGCAAAGTCACAGGATAAAATATAAATGCCCAAAAATCCATGGCCTTCCTATACGCATATAATGAGAGAGAGGAAAGTGACATGAAAAAAGTAATCCCATTCATAAACCTGCCCCAGAAAATAAAATGCCTTGGAATCAGCCTAATTTAAAGAGGTAAAGAACCTCTACAATGAAAATTACAAAATGCTACTCCATGAAATAAAAGAGGACACAAAGAAATGGAAACATATCCCCTGATCATGGAAAGAAGAATTAACATTGTCAAAATGGCAATACTCCCCAAAGCATTATACAGATTTAATGTGAATGCTATAAGGATACCTATGAAATTCTTCAAACAAATAGATCAAGCACTCCTGAAATTCATATGGAACAACAAACACCCACAAATAGCCAAAGAAAGTCTTGGGAAAAAGATGTGGGAGGCATTACCCTCCAAAACCTCAAACTCTACTAAAAAGCTATAATAATAAACACAGCATGATACTGGAACAAAGGCAGGGCCGAAGATCAACGGAACAGGGTGGAATATCTTTACACACAACTCCAAATGTATGAGCAACTAATCTTTGATAAGAGGGCAAGAAATGTGAAGTGGAGCAAGGAAAGTCTCTTCAACAAATGTTGCTGACATAATTGGACAACCACATGCAAAAGAAAATGGGCTGGACCTCGACCTAATACCATGCATAAAAGTCAGATCAAAATGGATTAAAGATCTCAACATCAGGCCAAAATCCATAAGGTACATTGAAGACAATATTGACAAAACTCTCCACAATATTGAGGCTAACTGTATCTTCGAAGACGACACTCCACTGACCAACCAAGTGGAAACAGAGATAAACAAATGGGACTATCTTAAATTAAGAATCTTCTTAACCTCAAAAGATACAGTGACCAGAATATAATGACAATCTAGAGAATAGGAAAGTATATTTATGCAATACCCATCTTATCAGGATTTGATATCAAGAATATTCTTGATATCAAAGCACTGGCTGAACTCTACAAGAAGAAAACATCTAACCCCATCAAAAAATGGGGTGATGAAATGAACAGAAACTTTCTCAAAGAAGAAATCCGAATGGCTAAAAGGCACATGATAAAGGTATCTGCATCATTAATCATCAGGGAGATGCAGATCAAAACAACAATGAGATATCATCTCACACCACAGAGACTGACCCACATCCAAAAGAACAAAAGCAACCAGTGTTGCCAAGGATGTGGCGAGAAAGGAACTCTCCTTTACTGCTCGTGGGAGTGTCAATTGGTTCAGCCCTTTTGAAAACAGTATGGAAGATTCTCAAAAAATTAAAAATTGAGCTCCCATTTGACACAGCAATACCATTCCTAGGAATATATCCCTGAAAGGCAAAAAAGTACAGTCAAAATGACATTTGCACTTCTATGTTTATTACTGCACTATTCACAATAGACAAAATCTAGAAAAAAACCCAAGTGCCCAAGAACAGATGGTGGTTACAGAAACTTTGGCACATCTACACAATGGAGTACTATGCAGCTGTAAAAAAAGATGAAGTCATGAAATTTACATACAAGTGGTACTACATGGAAAGTATCTTGCTAAGTGAAATGAGTCAGAAAGAGAGGGACAGAAATAGAAAGATTGCATTCATCTGGGGAATATAAAGTAACAAAATAGGAGACTAACACCCAAAAATAGTCTAGAAAAGTACCAGGAGTTTCACTCCTTGGTTTGGAGGCCAGGCGCATATGCTAGGGGGAAAGACAGCTCAGATAGAGAAGGGAGCACGAAGTTAAGGGTGTTGGGAGGATCCTCCCAGGATGAGAGATGCATGCTGAATGTAGACTATAGACGAACATTGCCACTCAATGCCTCTTTTGCAAACCACAACACCCAAAAGGAGAGAGAGAACAAAAGGGAATGCCCTGCCACAGGGGTGGGGTGGAATGGGTGGGGTGGGGAGATGGGAAGGATACTGGGAGCATTGAAGGTGGAGAATAGGCACTGGTGGAGGGATGGGTACTCAATCATTGTATAACTGAAACCCAAACACAAAAATTTGTAAGTCTACAACTGTACCTCATGGTGTTTCACTAACAAAAATTAAAAAAAAAAACTCATTGAGTCACGGAGTATCCAGTAATGCATTGCCAAAAACAGGAACAAGCTGCATTATTCTTTATTGGATTGAAATTCTTTGTAAATTATATTGCAAGATGTTAACTTTAAGTAGAATATCTCTCCATTAAACAGAAAGTCTTATTAGAACACTTTAATATCCAAAATAGGCTATTGTATCTCTTACTGCAAATGATAAAATATTTAAACAAAGCATAATAAATATATTTTAAAACAAAACATTAAAAAAACAAATACTACTGTTGCTACGTGACTAACACAAGTAACAAATTAGGCATGATTATCGATACACTGCCAAAGGAGTGAGTTAAATGAGCATGCTAAAATAAAGTAAATTAGCATATTAATTCCCTAAGTTGCAAAAATAATTACCTACATATATTCAAAATTTAGTGATATAAGTCACTGAAAACAAAAAAAAAGCAATCTGACTAAATGACAATGTGGACATTGAGGAGAAACAGACAAGTGATTAGTCATAAGGATCTAGCAATTAAGTATAGGTAAGCTATTTTCAAATAGCAAATAGCAGTTCTAAGTCTTAGAAATAAATCAGATGTTTCTATTCAAACATGCCTATCAAGACTTATTTCTAAAGCTGGAGAATGTATATAGTGGGGTGGGCACTTATCTTGTACGCAGCTGACCAGTTTGATCTCTGCACCCCGAGTGGTGCCCTGAGCCCTGCCAGGAATATTTTCTGACTGCAGATTCAAGAGTAACCCCTGAGCATCTCCAGATGTCCCAACAACCTACCATTATGAGCGTGTGCGTGTGTGTGTGTGTGTGTGTGTGTGTGTGAGAGAGAGAGAGAGAGAGAGAGAGAGAGAGAGAGAGATAAGATATATGATAAGAGCAATAGTAGTTGAAGCAATTCAGTTTGCCTATAATGTAATATTATTTTTTTTTATTTTGGAAAGGATGGACTCTTAAACATAAACTTGGAACCAACACTATGAGAGAAATTACCTTGGAGATGGTACAATATTTATCTTAGACACTGAAACCAGTTACTGCCAAACACTTAACTTACTAAGAGGCATGCTCATTTACAAAAAACAATGGCAACAATTATATAAATAGACTGTAAAAGAAACCTATCCATCTGTAAATGAAGATATCCAGAGATAGCTTTTTTTAAATTAAGATTTCTATTCTGTAAGATTCCAAAAATTTATGTTTACTTACAACATATTATCATTAATAAACCACAGATGTAATGTTAAATTTCTATTTAAAAGTTCAGGCTTTCCCTTGTATTGGCATTGACAGCGAAATTTATTGTTTCTATTTATGTATTGAAATCACTCAATGATCTTAATGTATCGTGTATTATCATGATCACCACATTAAGAACATAGAGCATATGATATATGATAATTTAGAGATTTTTAAGTAATCTTTTAAATTTTGTACTTCCACAGTCCAGGAAAAGGTAGAAATATTCAAAGAACATTTATTCACATCATAGGATACATATGTGCCTAATTTAAAAATCAGAAAGAAAATATAGATTTGATAAAATGAAATGCAAGCCTATGGATACAGAAGTTTATCCTTCTGAAACAGAGAGTAATTGGTTGTTTTTTCTGTGATTTTGGGTAAAATTCCTCATTGCTTTAATATACTTTATGTTGATGGAAAATTTCCTTCAGTTCTGAATTTCAGTGTAACTATATGTATAAAGAGACAATATTCTTAGTGAATGTTACTCATGAACCAACTTGTCTAAAATGTCCATGTAAAGAGGAAACGCAGTCACAAATAGGTAGCTTTTGCAAGGTCACATTGCTATTAAGGAGTAGATCTGAGATCTGCATCTTTTTTTTTCAGCTTTTTCCAACTGAAATATTAACTATCTGGATGGTTATCAAAACTAAATATGCAATATGCTGAGAAGATTCATGTGGTTAGCACATTGTTCTGTATTAAAATTTAAATCAACATATGTATTTTACTTTAATATATACTTGTACCACCACCACCACTGTCCTCCCGTTGTTTATGATTTGTTCAAGAGGGCACCAGTAACGTCTCCATTGTGAGACTTGTTTCTGTTTTTGGCATATCAAATATGTCACGGGTAGCTTGCCAGGCTCTGCTGTGCGGATGGGATACTCTCGGTAGCTTGCTGTGCTTTCTGAGAGGGGCGGAGGAATCGAACTCAGGTCAGCCACGTGCAAGGCAAACACCCTACCGCTATGTATTCTTATGTTTATTAAATAGTTACATTTAATAGCAAAATAATTTTGCTATGTAGTTATAAAATAAACAGTTTAACCATCTAAGCATAGAACTGATGATATACTTTATTCAGATCCTTTGATAAAATTGATGCTTGTTTGTGAACTATTGGAAAGAATAAGGGATTTTAAAACTGGTTATTTTCTTGCATTGTAGGTGAAGGCAATGCCAATGAAGAAACTAATTACTGCAATATCACTACATAAAAATTTTGCTTGACAGGAAATAAAACCTTTTTTTTATTAGTGAGACACCATGAGGTACAGTTGTAGACTTACAAATTTTTGTGCTTAGGTTTCAATTATACAATGATCAAATACCCATCCCTCCACCAGTGCCCATTTCCCACCACCACAGATCCCAGTATCCCTCCCACCCCCCGTCCCCCCATCCCATCCTGCCTCTGTCTCAGGGCATACCTTTTTGTTCTCTCTCTCCTTTTGGGTGTTGTGATGCTGTGTTCTTATTGTCAGTTCAGAAATAGTGTTTTTTTTTTGGCTGCAATATATGTTTTAACTTATTCTAAATATTTTTGAGGCTATGAAACTCAATAGTAACAATTTTTTTAAATCATTCTGTCACACATATGCTGCCTGAGCCCATGTGCCGCTTGTACCCGTGTGATCAAGCACATGTGGTGCCTGAGCACATGTGTCACCTGCATCACTCCTCTTGAGTTGTGTACTTTCATGCTTTCCTCTCTAGTGCTGGGAAGTGCGTAGGGGCTCTCTCCGTCCTTGGAGAAGCCCATATACTCTCTTAAGTATGTTACTCTATACTCTCTCTTTCTTCTCTCTCTCTCTTTCTCTCTCTCTCTCTCACTTTTTCTCCCTCCTTCCCTTAGAAATCTCCAAATAAAAATTGTGTAATTTCAAAAAATTAAAAAAATCATTCTGTCAAAGAAATAAAATATAAGGACATTTTACTGATCCAACTTCATAGTTTTCAATGTCAATGGAATTCTGTAATTTTCTGTGCACATGCTTTGTGTGTATGTGTGTATGTATATATATGCGCACACAAGCATGTGCACGCATATATGTACATCCATGCGTGTTATGCTATATGTGTAAAGTATATGTGTGTGGTATGCTATGTGTTTAAAGTATGAAAAAGTAATCTAGGACACTCAGGATTGTGAAACATGGATCAGTGAACTAGAACCCAAAGGCCTAATGTGGTACTTTTGCATGCTTACTCAGGGATCACTCATAATAGTGGTCAGAGAACCATAAAGCTGCCAGGGATTGAATCCAGATTGACCACAGATGTAAAGCACCCTAATTGCTACACTATTTCTCTGGTCCAAATGCATTATTATCATTATTTTTAATGACAGTTAACATATTACAAGACAGATTTGAAGAACTATGATAGTGTGGAATTCATCATTATACATGCTTGTTCTATCTTTTTATAAAGGTATTTTGCCTTTCACATAGTCATATACACTTATATTAGTCACATATAAAATTTATGCAGGGGGATTATTTTACTATATAAATGGAGCAATTCAATATATGAATAGTAATTTTCTCAATAAAACTCTGAACTATTTGAAATTCAGCAAACACCAGTTTAAAACAGTAATGGTGACTATCACTACAATCTCTACTTAAAAATAGCACTATCACTGCAATCTCTACTTAAAAATAGCCATGCTTTTTTACTATCATATGTATAGTATTTTGTATTATATTATATTATTTAATGACATATTGATAAATTAATCTAAAATTGAAACCCTTGACTACAAGTACTTTTACCATTAACTAAGAAAAAAATTAATTTCTTATTTATCACAAGACAGGCTATGTAGCTAGATGTAATCATTTTTAAAACCTAATGTTGGAGAGATTAAAGTTGGGAATAAGGGTAATGGTTTGTGATTTAAGATTCCCTCAGATATCATGAGAGCTGCATTCTCCCCTAATTATTATTTGTGACTCTCTTGCGTTATTTCCATAGAGAGTTTAATTTTCCTGCAACTGAAATGTTAAAATTAAGTACATATTGATCATCTGGACACAAAAGTATTGGTTATAATAAAAATACTCTTCTACCATATGAATGATACGTTTGCACAAATGCTATTGAAACAAATCTATCATCTAGATGCATTTTGTTTTGTTTATTTTTGTGTATGAACTATAGACAGAACAATCATTAATGATAAACCTAGCTAAACATTTATGAAAGTGCTATACTTTTCATGCATTCTTATCAATAATATTGCATACTCATATTAAATCAACTTACTAGAAATACCAATGAATTATCCATTGTTAAAATTATCCAGGTAAGGACAGAGGAATAATACATGGGTTAAATACTTGACTTAAATGAGAATGATGCTGGTTTGATCCCTGGCACCGCTTATGTCCCTGAGTGCAGAACCAGGAGTAACCACCAGTGTGACCCCCTCAGAAAAAACTTTTTCACCTAGTGTAGTTCTTTCATCTTTCCAACTATCATTATTTTTTTATTTCTAAGGATCTGAGCCATCGATATAAATATTTTATCAGATATTTTGACACAGAAAATATGTACAGGTATACATGAGGGTATATATGTATATATGTAATATTACATATATATTTGTATATATATCTATACATATATACATATGTGTGTATAAATATATAAATGCACATATTTGTTTTTTCTAAAAAGTACAATATCAGCTCCAGGTTACTTCTTAACAAAAAGCATCACATAATCACTTGACTTCCCGTTAATCATGGATTTGCTCAAGCGGGTGCCAGTAACGTCTACATTTGTCCCTGTCACGTGCTAGTATAGCCCAATGCCATCTGTTCATTCTAGTAACAGGAAGAGCCTCAAAGCAATCATTCAGGGTCTTGACAAAGAAGTCTGACCATTTTGTAGGTGGGTGGCCACACGGTCTTTTGACATACTGTGGAATCCAGTCGGTAACGGCTCTAGTCCAGCAATTGTCTCCGAATCTCATTACATGTCCAGCCCCTCTGACTTTCGATACCTTGGCAAACAAGACAGCGTCCCTGATTCTTGACCATCGATGGAGGTCAGAACTCCAGATTCTTTCTCTCATTTGAGTGAAACGTGATACTCCAAGCATAGCTCTTTCGATTACTCTTTGGGAGATCAGAATAGCATTCTCATCCTGTTTTCCTAGGGCACTGGTCTCTGAGGCGTATGTTAAAGCAGGAAGAACAGTGGAATCAAAGAGATGTGCCCAGAGCCGGAGGTTCTTAATCCTGTTAGCTATTTATTCAATGATCTTGAAGGGGTTCCAATCCACTCTCTTCCTCCTGCACAACTCAGGTGCCAGGTCATTCGTCATGTTGACTTCTCTACCTAGGTATACATAACTGTTGCATTCAGAGATGGTCATTACGTTGAGAGTGAATGGAACGTCAGGAATGCCTGTCTTCAAAAACTCAAGCTTATTCACCAACGTGGTTTGGCGCATGTCTCAGGCAACCACAAGCGAAGCAGTGCAGAGAAGCAATAAAGGAAGACCTTAAAGAGAGAAGAGCAGCAGTGCTGGTAGACACAGCAGAAGCCAGGAAAAGCATTCGTAATGCCTGTCTGTCCTTCGCCAACTACAAGACCAAGACGACTGCCCTCCAATGTCCTGATGGATCTATCACGTCTTCCAGAAGGGCAATGGAGAAGATTATCCATGACTTCTACTCCGATCTCTTTGATAGCCATGTCCACCTACCCACATACCAAATTCTGCAGGATGGATATGTCATTCCCAACGTTCTCCCTTCCAAAATCTGACACGCCATTTTGTCGGTAAAGAAACGAACATCACCTGGCCCAGATAAGGTCAGATCTGAGCACCTGAAGAACCGGCTATCAGTACTCATCAATACACTAAGTCGGCTCTTCACACGCTGCCTGTCTGAATGCAAGGTTCTGTCCCAATTGAAAACCAGCAGGACTGTACTACTGTACAAGAAGGGAGACATCCATGACATTGGCAACTATCACCCAATCTGCCTGTTGTCTGTCGTCTATGAGCTGTTCACTCGAGTCATAGTCATACTGAATAGGATTGGCAGAACACAAGATGAAGGACAACCATGCAAGCAAGCCGGGTTCCACAAAGGATTCAGCACCATCGACCATATCCACATGATAACCAAGCTCATTGAGGTTTCTCAGGAGTTAAAGATCCTGCTTTGTCTAACGTTCATTGATTTAAAGAAGGCCTTTGATTCTGTTAAGACTGAAGCGGTCATTGAAGGCCTAGCCAATCAGGGCATTCATACTCAATGCATTAGGATCCTCCGTGAGCTGCATTACGGATTCACTACCAGGATCTCACCATTCTACAAAGAATTGATCATCGATGTCAAGAGAGGGATTCGGCAGGGTGATACCATTTAACTGAAACTCTTCACTGCCACCCTCGAGAATGGGAAGGAATGGGAGTGAAGATAGACTGTCGGCAACAACACCATCTCCACTTTGCTGATGACATCATTCTAATAACACCAAACATTAGCCAAGTGGCACAAATCCTGACTGACTTCGACTGTGAGTGTGGAAAGGTCGGACTACAGCTGAATCTCATGAAGACAATATTTATGAGAAACAGTCTTGTTCCTAACAATAAGCATATGTTTCTCAAATTTTCAATGGAACTCAGTCCTTAGGTGTTCCTTAGGCAATTTAACATCATGATATCTACATTTGAATTCATTGAGTTTTCCTCTTCTCAATGAATTGTATTATGTTATTTTCAATAGTCCTGGGATAGGAGAGACAGTACACAATGCAAGGAGTGCACTTTTCTTGTTCTCCAGTCCTCAGGACAGCATTTGGCCCCCAGAGCACTAATAAGGATCACTCCTGAGTAAGGAGTCAGAATAGCTCCTGAGCAAAATTGTTGCACAACTCCCCCCCCAACCTAAAACAACAAAAACAACAACCGTGTTTAGTTAGTCTTGATGTTAGTGAATGACATCAAAATCCTCTTGTATTTCTTTGACAAAATATTCACATTAATCCAGAAAATTTTCTTACAATTCTTCCAATCACATGCCTTCCTTCTGTACTTTTTTTCCAATTAAAACAAGTGATGATCAACATTTATAAGTTTTAGCTTGTATTTGCCTTTATCTTCTCCTCTCCTTTTCTAGAGTTTTGTTCATCATCTCTTATGTTCCTGATGCTTATATTAGTCTCAGATAAAATTCTTTGCCTAAATGATTCCCAGACCATTCATTCTCTATGCTTACAAAAATATTTTTTTTCAAAACTACTTGAACTTGTTTGGTATGCATTGTTCCAATTAAGTCCAACTACATTATAATATAAGAAGTTCAAATGAACATCCAATTTCCCTTGTCATTTTTTCTTTTTATTTATTCCCAGTTTTCCATCTTAAACCTCTTAGAGTCATTTCCCAACATTTGTCTGTCTTCTATTGTACTTCTGAGAAAAGCTTAACAAATCTTTGCAACATCATTTTCTACTTTCCTTTTCTACATGACTAATTCCATTTTTTTACAAACACAGCTTATTTGTAACATCATCTTTAAAGTCTACCTAGTGTTGTCAGTGAAAATGGCAAAGAAAGAAACCCAAAAGTTCATCCTTCCGTGAAAGCTATGAAAACCTCATAAGAACTGTCAGAATCAACCTTTGTGAAACTCTGGAAACCAACCAAAAGTTTGCAGCAATGAAAGTTTTGTAGCAACGAAGACAATGCTTAAGAAAAGTCATCTAAATGTTGGTGAGAACAGAGGGCTTAGTGGCATTTTAACTTGCCCTATTCCCCTTTCACATTCCAAACTTGTGTAAAGTCTTTGCTTTGCTTTCCTTTCTTGTTCTTCTACCTTTCTGCATCTGTTCCTGCACTTGTTAGAGTGAAGGTTGAACACAAGGTCTTGTGCTTACAGAGTATATACACGACTATAGATTGAATTACATTTCTAGCTATGCAACGTCTTTGAAGAGACATAACTTTTTACTTTTATTTTTTACTTTTTATTTTTTAGGTCTAATCCAGTTGTATTCAGAGCTTAACTCCTGATTCTTCATTTCGGTTTCACTCCTAGCAGGCCATAGGGGATAATATGGGATGAGGGGGATTGTACCCAGGTCATCTATGTGCAAAGCAAGTACCTTATATCCCTCATTCCAAGGCATTGTCTTTCTGAAGATGGAAAGAATTATGGTTGCATGATTTTCTATAAGCTGTGTGAATGATCAGATCAAAGAGTTGATTTTTGTCTTGCCGAAGAACTCACCCTGTGTCCAGGGCATTTGGCAGAGACATTTATGTGAAGATGTATTTGCCATTGCTGTAGAAAACATTGAAAATAATGGAGCAAAATATTGACCAACAAGCTTGCAATAAAATGTTGGGGAATGCAATGCTCTGAAAAATAGGAGTTTTTAATATTATTTTGTAAAAATTTCAAGAATTTCTTTTGTTTGCTTTATTTGGGGGTTACAACTAGCTGAGTTCAAAACCAAAAAGATACACAACAAAACAAAAAGACCCTAATTTCTTCTCCCAAAGTCAAACTTTTGGGCTCTAAAATGGGTAGAGATAAGGGCTGAAGAAGTATTAAGTGAGTGAATTGTAAAAAACATGCCCAGTACTTGAATATGCACACAAACAGTCACTGGTCTAAACTAGTTTACTGTTTCTGGGTTTTTAAAAAATCTCAGCACAATCTCTAGCTTTCATTAAATGAACAGAATGGAGATACAAGTGCCACACATCACAGAGAATGTAGGTAGAAAGTTAGTTCAGGAAAGTAAAAAATTAATGTCAATAATAAGATATACCAATAAATTGGAGGAAGGATAGGGAGAGAAGGAATAGTCTGATTTCTAAAGTTGCCACATCACCACACCCCCAAAAATGCTTATTTGAAAATATGATGTGTACAAATGAACAAGAAATATTGACACTTAAACATTAAAATAAATCATTGAAACTCCCTGAGAAAATTCAAATATAGAATTTACTAGGAAAAAGCTATTTTATTTAAAATATTTTCTTTGCAATATTCAGAATAGGCAATTTCTTTTTTCTTTTTGGGTCAAACCCAGCGATTCTCAGGGGTTACTCCTGGCTCTGCACTCAGGAATTACTCCTCGCGATGCTTTGGGGAACATATGGGATGCCGGGGATCTGTGTGCAAGGCAAATGCCCTACCCATTCTACTATTGATCTGGCCCCCAAATAGGCAAATTGATTGATTTTTACACACACACACACACACACACACACACACACACGAACACAGAACTGGGGTAGGGGAATGGGGAGTTATTCTTTTGTTTGCTTTATTTGGAGCCACACCTAGCTGTGCTCAGGGCTTAGTATTGATTCTATGCTCAGATATTATGCTTGAAGGGACCGGTGGACAATATGGATTGCTGGGGTTTGAATTTGTGTTCCCCACATGCAAGGCAAGCACTCTACTCACTGTACTATCTCTGGCTCACGGGAATGAGTTTTAATGTGTACTGGGTTTTCTTTGGTGCTAATAACATTTTCTGAAATGAGATAATAATGACAGTTATACAACATTGTGAATATATTTTCCAACATTGTACAATTTTAAAACATTATTTATGTTATGTGGAGTTATTAGAATAAAACTGAGCTCTCCTCTCCCTCATCACAAAAGTATGGGTCAGACTTCTTCACAGTTTAGACTCTGGGGACTCCTGTTAGTTCCAGTGGGCATGAAAGGTTGGAGCCCTGTTGACATTAGTTGGTCACTATAAATCTCACTCATTACACAAGCAACCAATGGGATGGTTGTGGCTGGGAGATGACAGAAGATAAAAGGAGGGCCCATGGGCTATGTAACCCCTTTTCCCTTCTCACTCCCCTTCTGCCCTTCAGCTGACTCTTTCTCATTCCCCTGCCTAAGACTAATGCAGAATCAGGTAGAGGTACCTGCCACCCAGACAGAAGGCAGAATGAGGTAAAACTTGGCAAAATCAGGCAGGGGTCTTAAAACTCCAGATGGACACCAGGCTGCAGACTAAGAAAAGCCAGGACAAGATGCCAGGGAACCATTGGGAGACAGTCCAGGAAAGACCCAAGGACACTGTTTCAGACAAGGAAAACATACATTGCATAGGATCATCTACCCTGAAGGTGAGCAGGCTGGTGGTAGGTGGGGCTTAGGAAGCCATACACTAGACCTGACCAAGCAGAACAGGGCAACTCCAGGACAGAACAAATGCCAAGGGTAGAGGAGAGGCCCGGACAGTTGGGGAGGAACCTGAAGCCATCTGCCTAAACCATACAGTAAATGCTAACTTCTTAACCTTCAGAGTTTTTCATGCATATCTTTCATAAAATTCTCAAGAACTCACCAGCTGAGGAAAATTCACTTTCATCCTCATCTTTCAGGTATCATTATAACCGTTAACTATCTATATTCAGTTACCTTGATATTATTGTTTCCTTATGTGCCTTTTCACATTGACCATGAATTAAATTAAAAGGCACCCTATCTAATTTTTGAAAGCATACTTGATGGACAAATCTACCACAATGGAAAAATAAGACTTGATTTTTTTTTCTGTGCTTGTTTTGTTGTGTCGATTCAGGTTGTGCTCAATCCTCAGTTCTCTCTCTGAAGTCAGGGGTCAGTCCTGGCGGGATTACATGTAGTGAGTAGATGGAACCAGGTGAGCTATGTGCTAGACAAGGGCTTAGCTTTGTGCTAAAGCAGAAACATGTGGATGCTAACTAGGAATTTCTACCACCCTGTATCAAAATGAGATGGTATTTGCCTTAAAAGGAGTGTCCAGAACTATAAGAAGTATGAACTACTACAGAAATTCACCTTCTGAGGTAGAGAGCCACAACTCAAAGTCAAAAAAGATAGTCATAGTCTGATACATCACAGAATTTATTAAATCTTGAAAAAACATGATAAGCATAAGTAAAATAATTCAAGCATTAGATAAGTTTTATGAGATCAACATAAAGGGAATTAAATACATTATTGGATATCGAAGAGAAAATGAGAGGAAATGCCTTAGTAAATGCTAAATGGGAAATTGGGAATGGATCTGAGCCTGAATAATGGTTACTTAAATCTTCTTTAGGGAAGTGACTCACGGTCTTCCCATCTGTACTTTTAGTTCTATCACATGTAGCGCGGTTGTTATCAAAATAAATGCACTTAACAGATGTCTTTAAAGTCTAATACAATTAATTGGATATGAAGGAGCAAGAAGACATTTAAAAATTAAGATAAGTTAGCAGGATTTCATGGTCAGGAAAACTGGTACATTAATAGAGTAATGAAGATAAAGAGAAGCAATCCATTTTGAATGACAAAAAATTATAGCTGTAGGATTAGTTTTGCATGTTCGAAGTCCAAATGAATATGAACATAAAGATATCAAAGTTTCCGAAAGAGAAGGGAATCCTTCCTAATACAAATTCAGAGTTTTTGCAAAGTAAAAGTTTACGACTAGGTTTTGTTGCTTTCAAGACTATTGAAAAAAATCAAATAGCATACCAAGAGCTCGTGTTTAGCAAAGTATTTTCTAATTCATATTAATAATAAGTGTGTGTTTAAGATTCTAATCAATAGAAAGTTATTTAATATTTATCATGAGTCACAGGAATGATAGAAACAGGTTATAAGAACAGGTGGGTGAACACTATCTGGAAATTTACACCATACAGCACAGTAAAGCATACATGATAGTAAAGTTAAATATATGTTCGTCAAATGAAAGCCTAAAATTATATTTTAAAATACCAGTATGTGTAAATGTACCATCCCATAACATTTCACCTCATGTTCTTCAGCAGATTAATACAACAATATTATTTTATTTGTCCCCTTTCTCTGATGATGACTCTGCTGTAGCGATTGAGGCTCATCCACATTCTTAATTGTGGCATCACACATTTGTGAAGTTTCTGAGTAGTAAACATCAGGTTGCAATGCTGGCGTACCTGGCTGAAGTGCTAGGTGGTAGTTGTAAGATATCGTTGTGGTATAAACACATATGCTCACTGGGGATTACACTCCTTCAGTTGTAGCTCGCAGAGGTCACTCTGGGACTCACACCTCTGTACCCCAAGCATCAAGGCCTTTAGTTGTAGTGTTCACATATGCCTGTCTATGGGAAAAGCAGAAATTGGTTGTACCACTGGGGATTTGACAGTAGGATGGTCAGGCACAAAATGTAGAGTTGTCAGGACCACACTGCATATCTGAGAGTACCACAGGATTGAATCTTGGCCTCGAATTACATTGCAGTTTCTTTGGCCATTCAGTCATTGCTGAGTCATTGGCCCTGTTATTATTAACTTATTATTATTAATCAACATTCAGGTAATTTCCTTATGCTGATTCTATGGAGAGTTCTTTTCACCAGGTTACTTATTCTATTCTGAGCTATTCATACCGCCTACTTTCATAGATTAATTTGATTTTAGTACCAAAGATGTGTCAAGCAAAAAAAAAAAATAGTATCTATCACCAGGTCATGACTGGGAAAAAAAAAAAGTAAACTAAAGTATTTGTCCTGTCCTGGCACAGTACACCTGCACAGTACAGAAAAAGAAGCAGAAACATATCCAAGGATGATATTAGTATAGAATGGTTCGAGAAGTATGAATAGGCAGTTATAAATAAAACCTGCAGACTCAACAGTTTAAGCAAACTTCCAATATTACATTAAGTTAAATACAAGTATCTTACCACCATGATCAGTATTAAATTATCCTGAGCCGAGAGTTCAGTGAGTAGTCAAATTGGTAGAACTTATTTTATATAAGATTTCAGCAGTAGAGTATGGCTTAGATTGTTCATTCTCAAAAGTCAAGATGGTAGCATTTTGAGGAGCTAAAACTTTTTTTATATTTTTATTTTATTTTATTTTTTATGCTTTTTGGGTCACATCCAGCAATGCACATGGGGTTACTCTTGGTTCTGCATTCAGGAATTACTCCTGGCAGTGCTCGGGGGACCAGATGGGATACTGGGAACCAAACCTTGGTCAGCTACATGCGAGGCAAATGCCTTACCTGCTATACTATCGCTCCAGCCCCTAAAACTGTTTTTTATAATACCTGTTTCTTCAAATTTGTAATCTTGTCTCTTGAAAGTCTGGGTTTAGAGGCCAAAGAGAGAGCATACTGGATAGGATGCTGGCCTTGCAGCAATTGACCCAGGCTGTCTCTGCACCCCATGTGGTCCCAGGAACCCCACGGAAGTGATCTGAGGACAGACCTAGAAGTAAGTGCTGTTGTTGTTGGCCCCAAACCAAGAACAACTACAAGAAATATAATGATTTGAGAAAATTGAAAAATGGAAAATTTTCAAGTTTCAAATATTGTAAACCAAGTTTTATTTACCCAAGGCTCAATAATCCTGTACTTGCATACTTCTTTTTTTTTTCAGCTAAATAAAAGATCTAATATTTGTATGCACCAATTAATTCTGGTGAGTGTTCAATTTAAAATTAAATTTACCCATGAAGAATTAATTACATTTACAATTTTTCAGTTGTCTAAATGTTTGTTAAGTTTGTTTTCTATATCTTACCAACTGAATTATTAAAGAGCACAGTTGGAGGTAAGAACCTGAAGAAGACAAGCTGCTATATTAGCAGCAAACACTTGGTGAGTACATTTTTCAGTTAAAGTTATAACCCTTTACTGTATTAGATAGCTACATTTTCTATAAGACATTATTGTTATGCACTACTAAATTCACAGTGAAATTTATCTGTAAGTCTTTTCTAATGGTCTACCAGAATTTTTTTTATCAGTTCTTCAACTTCCCTCTGTTCTTTGCTCAAATCTCATCTTTTTAGTAAGAGCTACTCCAGTAACCATATCTAATTATTTTGTCTCATAACTCCAGACAGCTTACATTTTTCTTTCTTCATTTTCACATTTGGAAATGTGTAAACAAATGTGTATATTTTTATGAGGCAGTCTATTAAAGAAAGAAATATGTCATAGAAATAAATTTTAATACTTTGTTTATATCAGATAAAGATAATCTCTTTTCCAATATGATTTTTCTTTTTCTTTTCTTTTCTTTATTTGGATCACACCTATCAGTGCTCAGAATTTATTCTGCCACTACTCCTGTGGATCACTCTGGGTGGGCCAGGGAACCATACGTGGTGCCTAGGATCAATCCTTAGTTGGCGTGTGCAAGGAAAATGCCCTCTTTATGGAACTATCATGTTTGCCCTCAATTCTTCTTCAAGCATTTCTTCTAGAACTTTCCTAGAATTTAGAATCAATATAAGGGGTTTTTTTTATTATTTATTTTATCAATAGCACAGTGGGTAGGCGTTTGCCTTGCATGCAGCCCACCTGGTCGACCCGCATTCGATTTTTCCGCCCCTCTCGGAGACCCCAGCAAGCTACTGAGAGTATCTAGCCCTAACGGCAAAGCCTGGCAAGCTCCCCGTGATGTATTCGGTATACCAAACACAGTAACAAGTTTCACAATGTTGTTGGGCCTGCTTGAGCAAATTCATGAACAATGGGAGGACAATGACAGTGATTTTATTATTTATTATTTTTCCTGGGCTGGAGAGATAGTACAGGGGGTATGGTGTTTGCCTTGCACACGGCCTACCCAGTCAGCCCAGGTTCGATTCCTCTGCCCCTCTCGGATAGCCCGGCAAGCTATTGAGAGTATCTCACCTGCACAGTAAAGGCTGGCAAGCTACCCGTGATGTATTCGATATGCAAAACACTGACCCTGATTCTCACTCTCCTGATTCTCATTCTCTTTCACTTTTCACTCTTACAGTCTTCCTTTATATAGCAATCACATAGGGTGGTGATACATTAAGGAATCAACAAAGAGAGTTAAGGTCACTACTCCAGGATATTAACTCAAGGATAAAATTTCATCTAAAGAGATTACCCCAGATTACCAGGAGATCTGCTTAAGGGCGGGATCCCATCCAGGGTGTGTCAGTTTTATCTTTCCTCAGCTAGTAATCCACTTAGTTGTAATAAATTTACTTCTAATATTTCTAGCAATGTCATTCTGTATGAGTACAGAAGAGATATATCAAACTTAAAGTTTGGTTCTTCCTGAGGACATCTCAATATATATATCAGACCACAGTCCTCAGGCCAGGTTAATTTTCCTAACCACAGCAGTGTCCTTATCTGATAGTTACTTTCGGATCATGACAGCATATGTCCATGATCATGCTCTAAACTTATATTTGAGTATTGTGGCACTTTGGCCTGGCCCATTTCGATGCCAGGGTAGCTCACAGTTTTCCCTGGGTCCATTCAGTCCCTCGTTGAAACCCTGCTTTTGGGGTGCTATGAACCAAAGGCAACTGAGTCGGGAAAGAAGATGCCCAGGAGTAAATATTATTCGGAGTCAATCAACTCCCAAGTTACAAGAGCATAATATTAACTGTCTTCCTATGTTCATACAGAAAGGACAATGTTTTAAGGTAAACTCACTTCCGTGCAGCAAGGTTGAAAAGATAAACCCAATGTTATCCTACACATGTCTAAATAAAAGTATATTTCTACTTATAAACTTAATGAAAACTCAAATTTCAAAATAAAAGTTCCTAAAACAGCTTAAACTGGATTTCTTTTTTGTTTGTTTGTTTATGTTTTTCAGGTTTGTTTTTGTTTTTCAGGTTCATACTAACTGTGCTCAGGCATTTTCTGGCAGTGCCTGGGGAACAATAAGGAGTTCTAGGTGTCAAACCTGGGTTTGTTGCATGTGACTCAGGAAATCTACAAGTTATATTATCACTCCAGCACCCTTCAGCTAGATTTTAAGAAGTGCTTAATAATAAGTTATCTGATGTGCTTACAGGAATCTGCTTATGAATCATATAATTATAATATGCTTTACCTCAATATTAAACTTTTGTTCGAAAGAAGAGACGTAAACATGAATAGTCTTTTCTATAACCAAAAATAATATTAACATTCAGCTGGTGAAATTCTGTATAAAAACCAATACCTATGAAGAGAATTAAAATGTTTAAAGGAACTAGTCTTTACTATAAATGCATACTAAGAACTTCTCTGTATCAAATTTTAAGAATTAAAGTTCAAGAAACATTGATAATGAAAGTAAAATATAACCACTTTTAAACATCATTTTAGTTTGGTGCCAAGAATTAATTTAAAATAACTTTGCATTTGACCTAACGACCCTTCTGTTTTGACCTCCATATGTAACTTTTCTTGAGAAATTTAAATATTGTCTTGTTTTAATACAAACTACTTAAAAAAAACCCTATTAACAGTGAAATTATCACAAGAGTTCATTTATATGTGACAATTGTAAATTCTGTCATTTTCTAATCATGAATCAATTATGCTTTTAAAATACTTAGACTGTTTTCATTAACTTTTCAATTAAGCACAGCAAAGTTACTATCTTAATGTTTATATGTATACATATATATCTTTTAATATACATATATATATCTTTTGTCTGACCAATAGCACGTTTTCTAGATTATATTCACAATATATACCTCTTACAGCTGTTGGCTCACCTAGAGATGACTACAGAAAGAACAAATTACTACTTTCATCACTACCCTTAAAATCTGAAACAACCTTCAGAGCATAATTCTAACTCAGTATCTTACTATTTCATACATCCTGCTTTTAATATATTACAGTGGAAATTGTTTTTGGTTATACTTAATCTTCAATTATTGGGTCCCTTCTACTTCCCTAAAATAATTGTTCAGGTTCAGTCTAAGAGAAGGACCACATGGAGGGTGCGGGAACCACAGATCCCGGAGGGAAAAAAAAAACAGGTTCCAAAAAGAGCCGAGATCACCGGCAAGTTCCAGATGGAGTAGGTGCCGCATCCCGCCTCCCCCAGATGGAACCCCGGTGACCAGAAGCCTCTACAAACACAGCTCGAGTATGCGGGAACGAGGACTTTTTCTCAAATCTGCCGGACTACACCTCCCAGGTAACCTCTGATTCCATAAGTCACGCCCACAGCCCGCCCCCCAGTGCCATCTTTGAAGAGTTCAGTCTAAGAGAAGGACCACATGGAGGGTGCGGGAACCACAGATCCCGGAGGGAAAAAAAAAAAAAAAAACAGGTTCCAAAAAGAGCCGAGATCACCGGCACGTTCCAGATGGAGTAGGTGCCGCATCCCGCCTCCCCCAGATGGAACCCCGGTGACCAGAAGCCTCTACAAACACAGCTCGAGTATGCAGGAACGAGGACATTTTCTCAAATCTGCCGGACTACACCTCCCAGGTAACCTCTGATTCCGTAAGTCACGCCCACAGCCCGCCCCCCAGTGCCATCTTTGAAGCGTTCAGTCTAAGAGAAGGACCACATGGAGGGTGCAGGAACCACAGATCCCGGAGGAAAAAAAAAAAAAAAAACAGGTTCCAAAAAGAGCCGAGATCACCGGCACGTTCCAGATGGAGTAGGTGCCGCATCCCGCCTCCCCCAGATGGAACCCCGGTGACCAGAAGCCTCTACAAACACAGCTCGAGTATGCGGGAACGAGCCTTTTTCTCAAAACCGCACAGCCGCATAAGCGGCCGCGCGACATCTCTCTATATACAAAGTGATCAATGAGAAGTAAACCACCCAATCTTTCTCCCTGAAAATCAGAGTTAAGTTTGGAGCACGGCCACAGCCCCAGAAACACAAGGACTTAATGCAGAACCCAGCAGCTTAGAGCAGAAAAGTGAATGGACGATGCGTTAACCCAGGTCATCATTTCTGCCCAGAGGGGAAAGGGTGTTGCCCCACTCGCCCTCTCTTCTCTGGAAAGAAGGATGGCGGCCGCATGGGAGCCTTGTGGACAGCAGGTATGAGCCGGAGGTGAGGGGGTGACTAAAACCTCACGAGAAGGGGGGCGTTCCGGTCCGTCCTTCAGGCCCTACCGAGGTCACCAGTTGCCCCCCACGAGCAGCTCCCCAGCACGGCCACAGTCCCAGAAGCACAAGGACTTAATGCAGAACCCGGCAGCGTGGAGCAGAAAAGTGAAAGGACTATGCGTTAATCCAGGCCATCAAGTCTGCCGGAAGGGAAAGGGTTTTGCCCCATTCGCCCTCTCTTCTCTGGAAAGAAGGATGGCGGCCGCATGGGAGCCTTGTGGACAGCAGGTATGAGCCGGGGGTGTGGGGGCGACTAAAACATCATGGGAAGGAGGGCGTTCCGGTCCGTCCTTCACGCCCTACCGAGGTCACCAGTTGCCCCCCGCGAGCGGCTCTCCAGCACGGCCACAGTCCCAGAAGCACAAGGACTTAATGCAGAACCCGGCAGCGTGGAGCAGAGAAGTGAAAGGACTATGCGTTAATCCAGGCCATCAAGTCTGCCGGAAGGGAAAGGGTTTTGCCCCATTCGCCCTCTCTTCTCTGGAAAGAAGGATGGCGGCCGCATGGGAGCCTTGTGGACAGCAGGTATGAGCCAGGGGTGTGGGGGCGACTAAAACCTCATGGGAAGGGTGGCGTTCCAGTCCGTCCTTCACGCCCTACCGAGGTCACCAGTTGCCCCCCACGAGCGGCTCTCCAGCACGGCCACAGCCCCAGAAGCACAAGGACTTAATGCAGAACCCAGCAGCTTGGAGCAGAAAAGTGAAAGGACTATGCGTTAATCCAGGCAATCATTTCTGCCCAGAGGGGAAAGGGTGTTGGTCCCTTCCGCCCTCCTCCCTCTGGAAAGAAAGATGGCGGCTACATGGGAGTCTTGTGGACAGCAGGTATGAGCCGGGGGCGTGGGGGCGACTAAAACCTCATGGGTCAGGGGGCGTTCCGGTCCGTCCTTCACGCCCTACCGAGGTCACCAGTTGCCCCCCGCGAGCGGCTCTCCAGCACGGCCATGGCCCCAGAAGCACAAGGACTTAATGCAGAACCCAGCAGCTTGGAGCAGAAAAGTGAACGGACTATGCGTTGATCCAGGCCATCAAGTCTGCCGGAGGGGAAAGGGTGTTGCCCCAATCGCCCTCTCCTCTCTGGAATGAAAGATGGCGGCCACATGGTATCCTTGTGGACAGCAGGTATGAGCCGGGAGTGTGGGGGCGACTAAAACCTCATGGGAAGGGGGGCGTTTCGCTCCGCCCTTCACGCCCTACCGATGCCACCAGTTGCCCCCCACGAGTGGCTCTCCAGCACGGCCACGACTCCAGAACACAGAAACCAATTTCTTAACTATCTGACTTTCAGTAGAAATACCTCCAGGGTCAATAGGTAAAATAGCAGAAATCCAAAACCAACATTTAATTCTTGAACCCAGCTGTAGAAAGCAAATCACTTCACAATGCTTTTTCAGCATGTCTGATTTGGGGCGGGGGGTAAACTCTAAAAAATAGTGGTGAATCTTTTATTGAAACAATGAATCTAATCAAAGCAGATAGAGTGTTAACTAGAATTCATCTGCCTCACAGGGACGGGGAGGGGTGGGGTGTGGGGTTTTATTGGGGTTCTTCATGGTAAAAAATAAGTATTGGTAAAGGGAAATGTGTTTGATATTTGCATGACTGAGACATAAACCTGAAAGCTTTGTAACCTTTCCCACAGTGATTCAATAAATAAATAAAAAAAAATTGTTCAAAGTTCTTCTGGCAAATTTTCTCCAAACTGCTTTTCATAAGATAGTTAACAGGTTGAAACTACTCAAGGTGAAATTTTTGAAAAGCTTAGACTTTCTAAGAAGACAGAAGAATAGGTCTGACCAGCATGTTCAGAAAACCCTTAAGACATTTCACTTTGGCATATGAGTTAATAATTCAGCTGAGGTCAAGAAAATTCAGAAACTTTTATCACGAGAAACTTTTGGCACTCAAATAACTACCCAAACAATGTAAATTTAGAGTCTATGCAAACAGGTATTTGTTGTGTGTGTGTGTGTGTGTGTGTTTTATGCACCACAATTTAAAATATTGCTAATGGTAAAGTTTTGTGAATACAATGTTGTATCACCACACACAGTTCAACATTTCCTTCCACCATTGTCTCAGGATCTACCCACCCTCACCCCACCCCATCCTGCCATTCTACTCTTTCTCCCACTTCCACATTCCTCTGCTGTTGTAATGACACTTCTGTAGACCAACTCTAAGGTTCACATTACCTCTGGTCATCTATTATTTCTTTACTATGCTTCTTTATATCCCAAATATAAGAGAAAACATTCTGTACCTTTTCTTCTCCTTCTGACTGACTTCACTCAGCATGATACTCTCCAGATTCTTCCACATAGTTTCCTATACACCAGTAATATTCATATATATATATATATATATATATATACTTTCCTCATC
This sequence comes from Sorex fumeus, assembly GCF_029834395.1. Taxonomy (NCBI): domain Eukaryota; kingdom Metazoa; phylum Chordata; class Mammalia; order Eulipotyphla; family Soricidae; genus Sorex; species Sorex fumeus. The sequence goes on from NW_026606059.1 coordinate 67,520,407, forward strand.
CTGTCATCTATTTTTGGACACTTGAGTTATTTCCAGAATTTTAGTTACTGAGAATAATGCTGCAATGAACATAGGGATACAAATGTCTTTTCTGATTAGAGTTTTTTGGGCCCACCTAGTAGATGAAAAGGAATAAAATGGTTGGGTCATGTGATAGCTCAATTCTTAGGTTTTTTAGAAACATATATAATGTTTTTTTAAAGGTTGGACCAGACAAAATTATCACCAGTAATATATGCTTACTTCTATTTTATATTCTTATTATAAAATTACTACTTGAAACTCCAGTCAGAGATGATAGTTAAGTACAAAATGTCTGCTCTTTATCACAAGAAGCCAGCTCTTATAGTGAAAGCACCATCTCCCCCAACCTCCTTGAAGTCTCTTAGAAAGCTGACCAATTTATCTGAACCTCATATTTTATGTTTGTCATTAGGATAACGATACTTACCTAGTATATATTACATGTGTAATGAGCCTATACCTGTTTGACAATAAACACTAAATAAATTGAATACAAGAGTTTAAGCAGGGAAAAGACAAATATTAATCTTGTAGTTTTGCCACAGATAATAGGTTCTGACATGATTCATCCTCAAATAACTTCAAATTATAAATTGTAGAAAAATATATTCTGGAGAATCTAAATTAGGTTTGCCATTATTTGAAAAAAATAGCTCTTACATCAGTTTGTCAAAGGTCTAATTTCCAAATGTGTTATATTTTGTAGCATTTTTCTTTATATTTTTCATTTCCATTAATCACTTTAAACTAAATGTTTTTCCACTTCATTTAATATATGCATGATATCATAAATAACTTATTGTGCCATATTCTTAGCATTATATCAAAATATAATCTATTAAATTTCACAACTAAATAGCATATGATTTTTAAGAGCAGTCTCATTTTCTCAATATTTATCATTTAACTAAGGGAAAGCCTAATAGACAAAAAACATTTTATCCAAATGATTCAAAATGCACCAAAAGTGTCATTTAACATTTTTTATTTCTACATCATAAAAAATGTAAACCTCAGACTTTCTACATTGAAATAAAGATGTGTTTCATGCAAATACTTTCAGAAAAAGTAGTTTTTCAGGTGTTAGGAGACAGTACACAACTTAGGGTACATGACAAGTCTATACATGGCCCTAATTTAATTTCTGGAAGTTACTTGAGCATCATCAGTGATGAAGATAAACTCCTGAGACCAGAAGAAGTTCATAGTTATCCAAGCCTGGCAGAGCCTGAGAAGCTGCACATTCTAAAGGCCCTTGCATTAAAGTCCTGCTCAGATTGGTCAAGTACTCCTGAGCATCTTGCGCATGGTTTGGAAGCCCCCAAGTTACAAATAAATAAAATATTTGTTCTGTGAAATTTTAAGATATCAGTTAGTAATTCTGGCAGCTTTCTTTGGCATACAACTATAAGATGTACGCAATGATTTTGTCTTAGAGAAGTCTTCGGACATTTAATCTAATTCTAGGAAAGAGATCGCCAACTTGATTTTTTTCCTTTGTCTCATTTTCCAGTGCTATTTTGATTCTCCTGAAACAAAAAATTCTTTAAAATACTCAAGTTGGATTTTTCCAGTGGTAAAACTTTGCCTTGCTTGCTGTAGACACCATTCAATCTCTTGGCACATGATTCCCTGAGCACCAGCAGGAATGATCTCAGAATACAGAGCTAGGAGTCATTGCAAAGTATGGCTCCAAAACAACCAAAAAATAAAATACAGTACTGTGAGCCTATAATATAAAAACATAAGCAGTATATACATTTACCTTTTATTAATTTTTAAATATTATATCCATTTAATCTCATAAACATCAGGTTTATCTGCTTAGATGTCTTGTTACCAGCATAATTTTCTCTGATAAATTAAGAAAGCCTGAAATTGATCTTATTCCTAAAAGAGAAATTGATGTTTATATCACTTGTCTCTACAATTGTCTTCATAGATTTACCTACACCTTAATTACATCTTTCTTTACCATTAATTTTAAAGAGCCCCTAATGTTTTGAGGGTAGCCTTTTTCATAGCTGCAGTATACATTTTGTAGGGGGTAAGGTGGTTTTTCAAACAGTGCTCGGTGGTGATTAGGGGCACTGTTAGCATATTTGGTGCTCAGGGGTCTTCAGGGCTATAACAAGCACTGCTGGGAATTTTAACTGCCATGCTAAGAACTGAACTTGTATCCATGTGCATGTAAGAAGCATGCTACTGACCCCTACCCAAGATATCTCCCAATTCCTGCCTTGTGTATTTTTATGACAACATTTAAAATTCTTGATGGGGAAATATTTATAATTGAAAACATAGTTTCTTTAGCAGTAACTGTAATTAAAAAAAATCTTCCAACTTCTTTTGTGTGAAAGGAGTCTAAGCATTCAACATCGAACAATTCTTTTAGATAAGCTTCATTTTTATTTCCAATTTAAATATCCATAACTGCATTTATAAGGTTCTACTATTGAAACTGGATACTGTGAAGAACCTTGTGAGTTATTTTCTTCTTTAGAATCAGGGTACTTAAATTATATTTTAATTCTAAACTTGGTGAACTAGTTAATCCTACAATACACTCACTAAAGTAACCCATATCCTTACTTATGTAAAACGTTTCTGTTAATCTGCTTATGCTTCTTATAGAGAGGATGTATTTAATGTCTCTTCTGTAAGCCAGAATTACTATAAGTCTCAGTTATTATAATCATGAAAATAAGTTGTAAGTGCCAATATGATGTGAAAAAATTCATGCTAGAAAGACAGTTTTCTAGAGTAACTCAATGGATAAGCAAATAATCTATCACCATCACTATCACTATTACCCTGTTGTTCATCGATTTGGTCAAGCAGGCGTCAATAACGTCTCCATTCTTCCCTGTCATGTCCTAATGTAGCCTGATGGCATATTGGGGGCTCTTTCAGGATCAGGGGAATGAGGACCACCATTGTTACTTTTTTTGGCATATCAAATATGCCACGGGTAGCTTGCCAGTCTCTGCCGTGTGGGCGGGATACTCACGGTAGCTTGCTGCGTTCTCCGAGAGGGATGGAGGCTTTTGGAGCAGCCTCTAATCACCTTTACATGTGTTCCCAGTCAGGCATATATGTGGGCAGGAGACTCTAAGAGGTCTAGACTCTTGACAATAAGAGGTCACACAGCAGCAAATGTGGCTGCGGGCTTCCAGGAATTTGGTTTTATAGTCTCTGGATATTGGCCATTGATGGGGTTACACAGCAGTCGGTGGGTGCAATTATCTAGCTACTGGAAGATGGGGGATCTGGGTGGAGGAGGCCCATTCTCGAGCAGGCTTGGAGTTTCAGGCTCGGGTCTCACATACTTGGGTTCCTCTGAGAGTTCCTTCACCCGGGAGGCCTGTCCTATTGTGTGGAGAGTGGTCTCAGCATAGCTGTCAATGGGTCCTGGAGGTCTTCAGCTAGCCCGGGCTCTGCTCAGGGCAGAGATGGAAACTCAACTTGACCCCTCCAAGGGACCCCGGTGAGGAGAGCCATGCACAGGGGCTTTAATCTATAGGACACTTTAATCTATAGGACAGGGAAAATTTTGTAGAGGAGATGGTATAGAACTTGATCTTTAAAGGGAACCTAGCTACCAATTAACATAATTTGAAATATGAAAGTGCTAGGTTAGTATACAATAAGAAACGAGGTTCTAAAGGTCTTGACATTACAATAGCTATCACTACATTACATTACATTACATTACATTACATTACATTACATTGCATCATGACATTACATCCACCATCACTACATTTTTTTATAAAGTCACCCATCACCCATCAAGTTGTCTGTGTAACTATGAGGTCATGAGTTCTGGAGTAAGTGTTTTGGAAACATGTTCTTTATTTTACAGTAATATTTTATATTGAGAATATACATGCAGTTATAACCAGCACACTAAATTTCAAGTTCAAAGGATATCCTGAAGAATGTTGGTGAAACACTAAAATTTGCACATATTTTCTCTTCTGTTACATGATCAATTTTGATAAATTAACATTTGTCTGATCATATGTGCCCTCTCAAATCAAATCAGGCAGGGTGGCAGTTCTACTTTACATAAGTATGATAGTAAACAAGCTACCAAAAATCTAGTGACACTATTTACATATCTCAAAACTTGGCAAACACAAAAATATTAGAATGAAAAAGTTGATAGGATTATTATCCAGTATCCTTTTTAGTGTTTTTTAGAAACACTGTGTAAAACTTAAAGTAAATCATTTGAATTAAATATTATGATTTCAACCTGTCCATCAGAGAAATAGAAAGAAATGATACAATCTATATAAATATAGTAGCTTGAAATGCTGTTGAAAAGAGTGTTGTGAAGCAATGAAGTTGTTTCAAAGAAGATAATTTAATAATTTATGATAGGAGAAGATATGATTATGGATATAGACACAAACTATATATATGTAAATGAGTATTTCAAAGAAGGTAATTCAATAACTCATATACATTAGTTGTAGTATTTGGGTCACACTCACTACTGAGTAGGGTTTACTCTTGGCTCTATGTTCTTAGGGATCAATCCTGTTGGTGCTTCAGAGAACAAAATAGGCTGAGAGTGCAAAATAAGCACTTTACTTCCAACATCAGCTCTGTAGTCCAATTTATGTAGAGTTTGAGTAGTAACTAAATCATTCTGATTGGCATATCTGAGCAGTCTTTGACGCTAAAGATGTATTAATGGATTTATTGAGAGGTATTGTACTTTACTGCATAATGGCCTTGAAAATCAGCTTGATGATAATTTATACTTAGGATGAAATGGCAAAAAGTATATTCTATTACCATATCCAACAGAAGCATGTTATTGCTAAAATATTTACTATATTGCATTTTATTGAAGCCTGCACATACTAGAACTATAAGATGTGATTATCAGATTGACTGGATGAAGTTATTTGATAATGGGAGAAAGATAGCAATTTTAATTAAGTGCCTACAAATAAGAAACCCACAAAAAATATAAGGCTGCTTAATAGGATAATTTTTAGAATCTAGACTACAGCTTGTTAAAAATAAAATTTTTAAAAAGTAGTTTTTATTTACAAAAATACTATTTTATATGAATTAGCTTATTTCCATCTACCATTCTCAATTTTAAATACTACAACATTGAGTTGTTTCACAGTTTCATTCATTTTATTTTCTGGAAATAAGAAAGATCAAAAGTTAAGAAAATATAACTGCTTAATTTAGCATAATAAATGAAGACATTACCCTAATTAAAGGTAGTGTGGATACTAAGTTCATTTAGCTGATGCTGTAGTTAAAATCTATCAATCCTTTTTAATGGAGGCACCTATAGACATTTGGTATTTAATGTACCAAAATAGCTGCGGTGGTAGAGATGATTCTCATTTCAATGATTCATCTTTGTAGTAATACTTGTCAAGTGGAAAATTGAGCTAATAGATCAAATAATATATAAGTAATATTAAATGTACAGTTTTAAAAACTGCAGTCAGATACCTATTGGGCATGAGACTAAGGAAAATTTTATCATTATATTCATCTCTTTAAAATCTGTATGCAGATAAAAAAAAGAAACAAACATAACTTTAAAATATTTAACTCTAAATCACAATAATAATATTTTAATAGGATAGAGAATATCGAGCAAACGTAAAGAATAAATAATAATGAGTTCAATTTTGTCAAAAATGGTATTTGAGTAGTTACAAAGGGACATTCTATTAAGTATTTATTTCTATTAGCGAAAAAGTTGTGATTTAAAATATAAATAATATCTTTCAGTTCAAAAGTAAGCAATATAAATAAATATAAAGGAATTGCAGGTTAATGCCAATGTAAAAATATAGGGCCTATGAGATATATGTAATAAATTTATGGCATATAACACATTTTTGAGGAATGACAAATTAAAGGAAAAAAATTTTTAAAAAATTAAGCTCTCTTGAGTAATGTTGCCCGGTCTATTTCTGTTACCTTCTACTCTGGATCATCTGACTTCAGTATTTGTTGCTTTAATGAAACATATCTGGTGCAGCCATTGCCTCTTTTCATTTACTTGCTTATAATTTACAAGTGAGAGCCACTTGCTTCTATTATCTAATCCAATTAAACCATGCATTGGCCATTAAGAATTATGTTCATCATATTTCATGATGGAATTTTCCTCCAATTTGTTGACTAGTTTCAGAACAGATATTTTAAATAGTCCAGGCATATTATTAAAGATTTACTTTTCACTTCTACCATGTCCTTCTTTTAGGTTACATTCCTGGAGGAAGACATTTTCCATGTTCTCTCCTTTAATTTAACATTCTAGGTGTGCTTCAAATTGTCATTTGTTCCTCAGACATTTACAGACATTACAGACCTCATTTCTGTAACTTTGGAGTATATAATATTGGGGCCAAGAGACAGTGCAGTGGATAAGGTCTTGACTTGTTTGTGGCCCACGGGGTTCAGTTCCTGACAGGATAATTTTGTTTTTCTTCTGGACAAGGAATTTGTATACCTCCATCATATAAATTAGTCTAAATTCTCATTTCTAGAGTAAATTAAAAGGCTATCTACTGATTAAAGAAATACTCCATTCATGGGGTCAGAGCAATAGTACAGCTGGTAGGGTATTTGCCTTGCACACGGCCAGCCTGGGTTCTATCTCCAGCATCCCATATGGTCCCTCTAGCACCACCAGAAGTAATTCCTGAGTGCAAAGCCAGGAGTAACCCCTCAGCATCGCTGGGTGTGACCCAAAAAGGCAGAAAAAAAATACTACATTGATGATTTTTCTAATTTTTAAAAGTTACATTCAAATGATTAAATATCTTAAAAATTTCAAAACACTATCATTTGAAGGTAATAAAGATCACTAACTGAAATATAAATTAATATTATAACTAGATAGCTAGTCTCATGTTAAATATCACTAGATATATGTTGATTGTTACTAAAGTGGAGGTTCATCAAACAAGAAAAACGAAAGAAAGAAGAGCAGAGAAAGAGATTTTAGTGAAGGCTAACAATATAAAGCAGACCAAAAGAGAATTCCAGGCAAATCAATAACCCAAGTAAGTCAGAATAGTTTAAGACACAAAGGAATACAAAAATTGTTTTTAAATATTCTTATAAGAAACACCAACAATAAAATGAAGGCATACAGACTATATATCGGGGCTGGAGTGATAGCACAGCAGGTAGGGCATTTGCCTTGCATGCAGCTGACCCGGGTTCGATTCCCAGCATCCCATATGATCCCCCGAGCACTGCCAGGAGTAATTCCTGAGTTCATGAGCCAGGAGTAACCCCTGTGCATTGCCAGGTGTGACCTGAAAAGAAAAAATAAATAAATAAATAAATAAATAAATAAATAAATAAATAGAAATTAAAAAAAGACTATATATCAGATAAATGGTTGAGAACATGCATGGTTATCAATATTTCAATATTTCTGTTATAGTATTATTATATTAAGACATTAGGTAGTCACAAGAAGATACCTCCCTAAAGTTCTACTGCAAAGCATGTACAAAGGGTGATCGGGTTCTAAAATTTAACAGCCCACGTTCAGAGATTCCTGTAGAGGAGTCCATCATTGATCCATGTCCAAGGCAGACCAATTATTGAGCAAGATAGGAACACCTTTGCCCTGGTAGCTTCATAGAATTTTCTTTACTTGACTCTGGAGTTCAAGAATGATACACTCCTTTTTTTTTTCTTTTTTTTATTAGTGAAAAACCATGAGGTACAGTTATAGGCTTACAAATTTCCTTTTTACATTTTCAGTTAAATGTAGAACTCACCCTTTATTTATCCTTTTCAAGCTTCCTCTCTATTTTTTCACACATAAATATTTTTCCCTGGGGATCTTTATTCCTGGAAGAGTCAAGTAAACTTTTCTCATTATGCCCACAAAAGGCTGCATCCAATTATTGTCATCTTGGAATGGGGAAGTAAGGTTTAATCAAAAGAACAAATATAGGGAGAGATTTACCAGGATTTAGGAATGCACATTATTTGAAGAAAATCAAAGACTCAAGACCAAGAAGTCTTCTCCTTTTCTTAATTCTTTGTCCTTTTCCTAATCAAAGAACCAAGCATCATTCTCCATTTCATGATCTAGAAGGATTTGGTGTTGGAGGCATTCCCAGTGGTAAGTTTGTCACTAAACATATCCTCTATAGTGCAAAATCATTTTTCAAAACAGTGCCTAAAATAAAGCAATGTAAGAGGCAGAGCCGTAGTGCATTTTCCTTCCTCAACTCCGTTAGAACCCTGGCATCCATATAGTCCCCCAAGCACTGCCAGGAGTCACTCTGGAGCCCCAAGTAATCCCTGAGCACTGCCAGGTGTGGTCCCAAAAGAGTAAATAGATGAGTAAAGCAATGCTCATTCCTCCTTATGACATAAAATCTTTTTCCCTTGACACCTGATGTTCCTTACATAAGATAAATATCCCTGGAGCATACTGTGTTTCATTATAATTTACTACGTGTAAATTCTTCATATGCATTTTCTTAAATTGCTTACCTCTCTGGTAACCTGCTGAAGACCTTTATTTTATCCATCTATGGCTACCCTACCTTGTAGTTGTGATGATGGTTGGGTGGGGTGGAGGGATTACCTTGAAACTGTGGTGCTCAGGAGGGCTCACACAACAGATTTTCAGGTTGCATAGCTCATATAACACCCTCAATGACCTCTAGGGGGTGTCACACTGTTTAGTTATGTTGTTTACCATATTCCAGTTGTGGTGCTCACCATGGATTGTTGTGGTGCTCATATCCATAAGTTGTGCTGCTTTATCATACCTGATTGTGATATACCCGAAATTGCAGTGGCGCAGGGAATCACAGCAGCAGGGTTGCCAATATCATGCTCAATACATTAAGTGGCACCAGGGATTTAACTCATGACTCTACACTTGTAGGTGTTCTAAACTACTGAACTATTGCTTCAGATGTGTTGATTACTCATTCTGCCTTAGATGAGCCAGATGATGGGGGAATTTTCCACTGTGAACTAACACACTCTAGTATAATTCTTATGTTTGCTTCTTAAAAAAAAAAGAAAAGACTGTAAAAGTATCGTCAAAAGTAAAAGCAAAAAATAGTCTTCATATTTAAATAATTGTAATACTCCAAGAATATTCAAGAATTGTGAACATGTTTGCTTTTAGGCAAACAACCTCTCTCTCTACCTTTATCCTTTCTCTTTCCACTTCTTTTTTGTTCTCTCTCTTTCATATATACCAACTTGAAATATTTATGAGAATCTAGTTTATTAGCCTGCTATCTGATAATGCTTTTAGTTTCTGGTTCAGAAAATGCTATAAGACTAAACGATATGAAATATATTTCTGAGTCTTCCTTTAGATATGTCAATATTTTCTCTTTGATTTTCCTTATCAATAGTCCATTTAAAATAAATTTGTGGTCACAGCATATATAAGGGTCAGTGTACTTATATTTTTCTTGATTATCCAGCTGATAGAAAATAGTTTATAAATTTCCCTTTTCTGTTCTCCTGGTCTGTATCTTTGTGTTTTTCTCAATACTGCACCATCAGCAATTGCTATGACTTCATAGTTAATTTTGATATCTTACAGTAAATCTTCCAAGATCATTCTCTACCCTTTCTCTTTTCTTGGCTATATTAGGCATTTTGCTTTACAGAAGATTTTATAATAGTCATATTAATGCAATAAAAAAGTAATTCTGATACAAATTGCCTTTCTTTTTGAATTGAACTTAAGAGAATTAAAATAGTAAAATTATTTTTCTCTATTGTATAAACAAGATTTAGCTTTCCATTTTAGCTTTGTGTATAGATTGGATTCAGCAACAGTTTTCTGTTTCCAGTAGAGATGACTTGGGCATTCTAAAGATACAGTCTTAATGTACTCTTATTTTAATGATACAGCAAATGATACCCATTCTTAAGTTTTAGTTTTAGTTGTCTGCTGATAACTTTGTCTTCCAGTTTTGTGTTCAAAATCTTCTTAATATACATTTAAATTTTAAAGTCTCTAGGTAGATTATTTGACCTCTCAGTACATATTAGTATAGTTTTCATGTATAGTGAAAACTTGAATTTCTTCTTTAAAATTTATACATCCTGAATTCTATTTATTTTCCTTTTTAATCCACTGTCACTGTCATCCCATTGATCGTCGAATTACTCAAGGGGTGCCAGTAACATCTCTATTCCTCTTAGCCCTGAGATTTTAGCAGCCTCTTCTTACTCGTCTTTTCCCAACAATTGGAGGCTCTTTCAGGGTCAGGGGGAAGTTGTCGTTACTGTTTTTGGCATATCAAATACACCACGGGGAGCTTGCCAGGCTCTGCCCATGTGGGCGGGATACTCTCAGTACTCCCCTTTACCACCTTTTTTAAACTTTAAAAATATTCTGTGTTTTCATAATAACAAATGAAAATTAAAACCATAATATCCATTTAGATTTATTGTTTTTTAATACTTATATGAATTATGGAACATTGAATACAACTGGCACTAGGAGAATCTACGTATCATTTTATTTTTCAACAAATGCTAGAATTTTTTAAAAAGTATTTTATTCTCCCTAATTTTCAAAGATGAATTGAGATTACAATACTTTCTCCATAATTGTAGTATATGTTCTTAATATGGCTACTATAATAATGAATTTTGGAAACAATTTCAACTTCAAATTTCTGGAATCAATGTGCATTAATTAAACCTGTTTGCATATGTATTTTTTGCCAACGATGTGCAGATGTACATCTAATGTAATATTCATAAATTAACTTTTATTTAAAGAGGCTTGTATCCATAAGTTTTATTCCATTTAATATTCTTATAAAATAGTTAATTGGATTCTATTCAATTAAAATTTTCCATTTGGGAGAAAATGACTTCAAGCCATATGCATTTATACTTAGTATAGATAAAACTTTCAAATTATAGATATAAACAATGTGAAAAATAAAATGTAAGTCGACTTCATCAAAATAGTTATATTCATGTGTGAAAAAATAAACTCGTAAAATGTTTAAATTTAAAACAAATTCAATAAATGTAAAAGAATATTATGGTAAAATTTAGAATATATAAAATTAATAGAAATTGACATTTTGAGTAGACTAGACATTTAACTTAGACATAAGACCTGGAACCATAAAACTACAACTAAAATATCATCAGGGATAACTTTAGACATAATTCTTAGAAATAGTGGGAACTGGAAGATGGGTGTTGTGTCTTATGATGTGTCACGTGGCCTCTTTGCAGCCCACGGTCCTGAAAGCATCCTGGAGCATGGTGGCGGCTGGATACACTAGTGGAGGTAGTGGAGGTCTGCCAGTGAGGTATTTATCTGGTACCAGTAGAGTAGGTCTTCTGTGTGGAATCCCTGGGTCACTGGTGGTTGGTGGAAGCAGAGAGGGCAGGGTAGGGGGAGGCTCCTGGTTTTAATCCCTTGGTTGCCAGAGGTTGGTGGGAGCAGGCAGAGGATCTCTGTTCCTGGGTCCGTTGAGCCTGGAGTCCAAGGTCTTAGAGTTCCACTTACCTTGTTCTGTGGGGTTTCACTTGTGCATGAGTCTCGGCCTGAGCGTCCGGACATGTAATGAGATTTGGAGACGACTGCTGGACTAGAGCCGTTACCAACTGGATTCCACAGGATGTCAGAAGATCGAGTGGCTGCCCACCTACCATTGAGATGGTCAGACTTCTTTGTCAAAACCCTGAATGATAGGTTTGAGGCTCTTTGTGTTCCTAGAATGAGCAGACGTCATTGGGCTACACTAGCATGCAACAGGGACGAATGGGGATGTTGCTGGTGCCCGTTTGAGCAAATCGATGAGTATCGGGATGTCAAGTGATCAAGTGATCAAGTGAACAGTAGTTTAGTTGCAACAAGCAACATAAAATAATTCTGTGCCTGCTAATGTGACAAGTTTGAGGGTTGATTGGGAAATGAGAACAATTGTCTCACTTCTGCTGGGGCTGGTGTTGGAATATTGAATGCCTGCAACAAATGTATCATGGACAACTTTGCATACTATAGTATTTAAATAAAGGGAAAATTTATATATAATAATGAATTTAAAATATATAGAGAATTGTACAACTTAATGTTAAACAATTTAAAACTTTTTAAAGAAAGCAACTGAAATAGATATTTTCAAATGATAAGTATTTCTCACAATGTGGAAATTATGCTAATTTCATGAACTGCTGGTGGCAAAGATAATTGGTAAAGTCATAAAAATATCATAATATATATAAGAAATTCCATTATTGTATATATAGCAAAAGGCAAAACTTTTTTTAAGTTTTAACCTCATTATTCATAACAGTCAAGTTATGGAAACAACATAGGAGCCCATGAGCAAAGGAGAAGAATAAAACATGGCTTTATACATGTTTGTGTATAAAAACAAAAAGAAATATCATTCAACGAGAAAAATAAAAGAAACTGCCATTACAGCTTGAATGAATCCTGAGGAGATGCTCAATGAAACAAGCCAAACACACAAAAACAAACAGTATATCTCTTTATATGTTAACCCTAAGTAGTTGGTATTTGTGGTAAGTATGGAATGGAAATTCATGACTGTCAAAGGGAACAAGGTTTTAGTTAAAGGAACAGTAAGTTGTGGAAATCTATTTTTCAAGCAATGTGCATGGTAAAAGGCACGGTTTATATATTTGAAATTTGCAAAAAGTAATCATATATATCCTCATCACCACGTAGGGACAAAATTGCATAAGATGATGAATGAGTTACTATGATTACAGCAAGCATTTTGCAATATGTAGTATGTATATCAAAATATCACATTGTGACCTTAAACATGTACAATCTTCATGTGTCAGTCATGAGATGCAATAATTCTAGAAAATATATAAGTAAAAGTTTTCACTAAGTAGTGATGAAGGTGAGGAGCAATTGACGGTTGAAAGTAAATTGATGTAATAATTTCACAAACACCTAAGCATGTGACTGCCTGAAATCCCAACCATTATGCTGTCAAGCATTCACCCAAGAAAAATACATGATTAAATGTTGTTTAATGGCAAAGCAAGAAAATTTGGGTATTTTTTCCTTATAACATGTGATCTAATAAACCCACTGACAGGCAATTCTCTAATAATTTAAATTTATAAATTGTATGGGCCTGGGATAATTTACACAAATGTACTCATTCTAAGAAGAATGAAGCAAGGTTTGTCTCTTTCTCTCTCTGGTTCTGTCTAACAGATTTCTCTGACTGGGAGCATGGAGTAAAGTGAGCAGGAAAGGAGTATTGGCAGTGTTAAAGAATTGGGAATTTATATTTTCAGGACACACAGTTTGAAGACTAACTAATAAATCTGTTGGGATTTAAGCTGGTGGTTTGAAAATTGGGCTACATCTAGAGCTCTTACAACTTTACACTTTACAACAGTGAGAATCTAAAAAATTCTCCACTGTACCTAAGCATATCAGTGTTGCTTTTCTGGTTAAATTAGATGAGAAAAAGTTTAAAATATGAAATATTTAAATGCTTGTTCAATCAGGGTAATAATGAGTGTTAAAAATGTCAAAATAACTACATTGCAATGATTCATGATCTAATGAGAGAAAAGGACTATAATTAAAAAATTTCATAGTCTAGGCAGAATGAAGTAAAAGGACTTCAATAATATGCAAGGGAATGGATGTTGAAAATCTGATATAAGGAGTACCATATGCCTTGATAAATAAAAAGTTTTAAAAATCACAGCAATCTCTTTTAACACTGAATTGAAAATTCTGCCAAGGACATTGGTTGCAGTACTAATCTAAGAGGACAACAGCAGAAAACCTGAAGTCAGTGTGCCCTAGTTATTGATAAGTAAAAATTATTTAAAAATAAAAGCCCGAAAAAAAGTGATGCGAAGATACAAAAGAACTTAGCAAAACAGACTATGAACTATATAGTTCATAAATATGCATGTGTAAATATGAATGCATGAAATATAAGGGTGTATACTATTTGTCAACTTTATTACACACATTCTGTTGATAGTTAAAAAGGCATTCAGTAATATAAAATTGGATGTGGTTTCTCTGTAAGACTCCTGTTTTCACATATATGAAGGAGATGGTACAGAACTGAGTTCTTTGACAGTAAAGGGAATTTGAATGGTATGTTCCTGACATATATAAGGCCAGTACAATGGTTCATTAAGGAGCAAGGCGGAAACAACTGTAGCACTGTCCTCCTGTTGTTCATTGATTTGCTTGGGTGGGCACAAGTAACATCTCCATTGTGAAACTTGTTAATGTTTTTGGCATATCAAATACACCACAGGGAGCTTGCTAGGCTCTTCCATGTAGGTGGGATAGTCTGGGTAGCTTGCCAGGCTCTCTGAGAGGGAGAGAGGAATTGAACCAGGCTCAGCCGCATGCAAGGCAAATGCCCTACCCGCTGTGCTATCACTCTAGTCCAACACTGGAATAAATCACAATCATAGTAAAATATTCATGGTGGCTGATTTTCAGTTGTATATGTTAAAATAGTATGCAATATATTTATGTAAGATATGAATGCCTAAAGTTTATAATAATCATAAATGACTAATCCATAGAAGAAGTCAATGAATTAATTAGTCAGAGCTTGATTTTTAATTGACTCAACATCATTTCTTATCTTTTTATTGTTTCTAGAGCATGGACTTACTTTTAGTCATGGCAGGCATCGCTAAAATATACTTAGTAATTCACTAACATGGTATCTCTATCCTATTACATCAGGCATATAAGACTATACATTGTGAAGATATTTTTAGAAAACTTGATCACTTGATCACTTGATCACTTGATATACTGTTACTCATGGATTAGCTCGAGCAGGTGACAGTAACTTCTCCATTCATCCCTGTAACATGGTAGTGTAGCCAGTAGCATATGCCCGTTGTATGAACACGAAGAGCCTCAAACTGATTGTTCAGGGTCTTGATGAAGAAGTCTGACCATCTCATAGGTGGGTGGCCACACGATCTTTTGGCCTTGTGTGGAATCAAGTCAGTAATGGCTCTAGTCTAGCATCTCCAAATCGCATTACATGTCCAGTCGATCTAATTTCCAATCCCTTTGCAAACAAGACAATGTCCCTGATTCTTGATCGTCAACAGAGGTCGGAACTCCAGCTTCTCCACTCTCATTTGAGTGAAGCGTGACACTCTAAGCATAGCTCTTTCGATTCCTCTCTGAGAGAACCGAATAGCGTTCTCATCCTGTTTGTATAGAGCCCAGGTCTCTGAAGCATGTGTTAATACAGGAGAAACAGTGGAATCGAAGAAATGTGCCCAGAACCAGAGGTTCATCATCCTCTTAGCTATTTCTTCGATGCTCTTGAAGACGTTACAAGCTGCTCTCTTCCTCCTGTACAACTTAGGTGCCAGGGCATTCGTCATGTTGACTTCTCGACCAAGGTACACATAACTGTTGCATTTGGAAATGTTCATTCCATTGAGAGAAAATGGAATGTAAGGAACAAGACCATTTCTTATAAACATTGTCTTCGTGAGATCCAGCGGTAGTTTGACCATTCCACACTCACTGTCGAAGTCTGCCAGCATTTGTGCCACTTGGCTAATATTTGCTGTTATTAGAATGATGTTGTCAGCAAAGCGGAGGTGTTGTAGTTGCTGACCATCAATCTTCACTCTCATTCCTTCCTATTCCAGTCATCACATGACGTGCTCAAGGGTGGCATTATTGAGTTTTGGTGAAGTGGTATCACCCTGACAAACCCCTCTCTTGACATGGATGATCACTTCCTTGTAGAATGGCGAGATCCTGGTAGTGAATCCGGAATACAGCTCATGGAGGATCCTGATGTTTTGAGTTTGAATGCCCTGTTTGACTAGGGCTTCGATGACCACTTCAGTCTCAACAGAATCAAAGGCCTTCTTTAAAACAATCAACGTTAGACAGAGCGGCATCTTGAACTTCTGAGAAACCTCAATGGACTTGGTTATCATGTGAATATTGTCGATGGTGCTGAATCCATTGCAGAACCAGGCTTGCTCTCATGATTGTCCTTCATCTAGTGTTCTTCCAAATCCTATTCAAGATGACTCACTCAAGTGAACAGCTTGTAGATGACAGACAGCAGGCACATCAGGCAATAGTTGCCAATGTTGTGGATGTCTCCCTTCTTGTACAGTAGTATAGTCCTGCTGGTTTTCCATTGTGACAGAACCTTGCATTCAGACAGGTAGAGTGTGAAGATACAAGCCAGTGTATTGATGAGTACTGATGGCATGTTCTTCAGGTGTTCAGGTCTGACCTTTTCTAGGCCTGGTGCAGTTCGCTTCTTACCCATGCAATGGCATGTTGGATTTTGGAAGGGAGAACATTGGGAACATCATGTCCATCCTGTGGATTTTGATATGTGGCTCATGGATGTGGCACTCAAAGAGATCCGAGTAGAAGTCATGGATAATCTTCTCCATTGAACTTCTGGAGGAATGATAGATCCATCAGGATGACAGAGGGCAGTCATCTTGGTCCTGTAGTTGGCAAAGGACAGGCAGGCGCTGTGAATGCTTTTCCGGCTTCTGCCGCATCTGCCAGCACTGCTGCTCTTCTCTCTTTGAAGTCTTCCTTGATCGCTTCTTTACATTGTTTTGAGAGCTCAGACATTCGCTTACACTTGCCTAAGTCTTGCGCCAAGCCACATTGGTGAAGGAGCTCAAGAGATTTCGAAGATAGGTGTCTTTTTGTGGCTATCTCTCCCTCGGCATTCCTTACAAAATCATGGATGTGCTGAACCAGTCGATGGTATTCCGCACCATATTTGTTAGGATTCAAATATGGTTTGAACCGTGAGAACATCTGCAAGGGTGATTACAGGCCACCTAAAAGACTCTATCCCTCTCAGAGAGCCTGGAAAGCTACCAAGAATAGCCCTCCTCCCCCGCACAGCAGAGCCTGGCAAGCTATACATGGTTTATTTGAAATGCCAAAACCAGTAAATACAATGGGTCTCATTACCCTTACCCTGAAAGAGCCACCAATACAGCAGCATTAAGAAGGATGAGGAAGGAGAGGCTGATAAAATCTCAAGGCCGAACTAGGCTGCCAAAACAAAGAAGGGCAAAACTGACTATCTGTACTTTCAATGCATGTACGCTGGCATCAGATCCATCCATCAAGAACCTGATGGTACAAGCGCAGAAGATCAAGTACGACATTATTGGTCTGACTGAGAGGAGAAGGCATCAATCACATCACTCTGTTTTCGACACTGCAGAAGAATTTTTCCTTGGACCATGTGACAAAAGAGGCATCAGTGGTATCAGTGTCATTGTCAACACAAACTTGGCCATGAGCATTGAATCATTCAAATATCTAACAACCTGAATCGGACAATTACACTTGAATAGATGTGGCTCACTGCCAGCAGTTTCTCTCTTCGTTGTCTATACACCAACATTCAATTATGATGAAGGAGAAACTGAGAAGTTCTACATGGAGCTGAAGAAGTTCTATAAAGAAGATCACACCTTCTACAAGATCATTGTTGGTGATTTTAATGCCAAGATAAGATCGAGAAGATCAGCCGAAGAACTCCACATCAGGACCCATGGCCTAGAACGGAACAAACAGGGTGAGAGACTGTCTGAGTTCCTCATGTCTACCAAGAACATCCATGGTAACACACGGTTCCAGAAGGCCAAACCTACATGCTGGACATGGGAGTCTCCCGGTGGACGGTTCCACAATGAAATTGACCACATCATTTTCAATCAATAGTTTTGCCTGACTGATGTCGCTGTTGTCCCAAAATTCCAAACGGGATCGGACCACCATCTCCTTCATGCAAAATTCTACTTCACAGAGTGGGGATAAAAGGGCTGCAAAGTTTAAGAAGAGAACTCCCAGAACAACCACCAATTGGGAGCTCTTTGGCACTATTGCAGCAACATGGGAAGATTCCGTGGTTGACAACATTGATGAGGAATACAAAACATATAATGTATTGCAAACATACGTTCATAAATCACCAGAAAGATGAGAAAATGTTAAAGACTTTTAAAAGGTTATGTAAAACTTCACTTGGAAACAGAATCTCACAAGAATGGGTAGGCAGTGTCAACTATAAAGCAATGAAAATTATGTAATTATATGTATAAAGTATGTAAAATACATGGCCAAATATTGGGCATATGCATCTACTCAATATTGTAGAAGCGGACTCCTTTGCATCCACGCTAGTAACACTAGTAATTCACATAGGATTTTTGCTACTTCCATAATTCTGTTTGATGGACACAAGTATAATCATGAGAGGTGAAATTCTGCCAGAAGAGGAAGCTAGTTAGTATATAGGAACAAGTTGATATGAATATGGGGAAGCTCTGTATCTAATTCAGTGTCAAAGGCTGTGATTGCTTCTTCTATCTTAAGTCTTCCCAGAAGATAAATCAATAAGAAACTTAAAAAGCCTATTGCTAAAGTTGTATATTTATTACAGAAAGCAAGTATATTCAATTTATAAAAAGTGTCATTTTATGCCACAGCTAAAAATATCACTGTTTGTTGTCCAATTCCAATAAAACATTACTTTAGTCTCCAGCCTTTCCTAAAAGATAATCATAAACCAAGTGACTATTCTTGGATGGGTACTAAGTATGACTCCATTCTATCAATAAAAGAATTTGTTGGGAAGGTTATTGGAGTGTCCAACTCCTAGTGGGATTACATAATATCTTTGCTGCAGCTGCTCTCTTTACATCCATTATTTTTCCTACAACCTCTTAGGTAAATTGCCTTCAACTAAATCTTCACTTCAGAGAATTTACTCTTACCAAACTGAAACAGGCTCAAAGCCTAATCTTCAATATAAATGGACAATACAACTATTGAAAACAACGCCCTCTAGTGAAAATTGACTGTGGTGTGAATTGTACATCCCTAGTGTGGCTGAACTGCTGTGGATGCCATTAAATTAAGTGAAAGGCACCTCTAGAGAAATAACCAGCTAAAGTCCCCATGCGATTTAATAAACCATAATCAGTTGCTCAGAATTTATATTCAATGAAATAAGAAATAAGAAATGCTTAATGTTTCCCTCCCCGCCCCGACCAGGGCTCTGGCAGCCGAAGACATCCAGAACCAGCCACCACCATGCTGAGACCACTCTCCACACGCAGGAAGGTACTGGCAGAGGAACAAAGGCATGCGGGTCCTGGGGCTGAGATTTCCAAGCCTGCTCGGATAGGGGCTGAGGATCCTCCACCCAGATCCTCCAAATTCCAGTAGGCAGGGGTCACACCTACCAACTGGCACCCTGGCACCGTGTAATCCCATCAACGGCCAAGACTCAGAGGCTATAAAACCCAGTTCCTGGAAGCGACATCTTATCATCTCATTCCTACTTTGGACAAACTGGCAGGTTACCGAATGTAACCTGCCCACATGGCAGAGTCTGGCAAACTCCCCGTTGTGTACCCAATATGCCAAATACCAGTAACATGACGGGTCGCAGTCTTCTAATCCTGAAAGAGCTTTGAATATGGCACTTTTTAAAAAAATCTCAGGGCTAGGACGAAGGAGATGTTACTGGGGCCTGCTCGAGGCAATCGACGAACAGCAGGATGGTCGTGATCGTGAATGTTTAGGATATGTATGTGGACTGGAGTGATAGCACAGTGGATAGGGCGTTTGCCTTGCACGTGGCTGACCTGGGTTCGATTCCTCTGTTCCTCTCAGAGAGGCCAGCAAGTTACTGAGAGTATCTTGCCTACACGGCAGAGCCTGGCAAGTGTACCGTGGTATATTAAATATTCCCCAAACAGTAACAAGTCTTACAATGGAGACGTTATTGGTGCCCGCTGGAGCAAATCGATGAACAATGGGAGGACAGTGCTACAGTGCTAACCTAAGTGTGTAGTGTACTTAATTCTCCTTGTGAAAATGTTACTTTTGCTATGCAAAATACATTCCTGGGGTATGGAATCAAATTTATTTTGAAAAGTCTAATAGCTCATAAAAGCTGTTGTCTATAATTTAGTATGTTTTCAAGATGTTGGGGAGATGAGAATATGTTGCATGAAATTGATAAGATCTAATGAATTGTGGTTTGATTTAATTAAATCAAATCCTAGATCAAAAAGGTTGAGGATACAAATAAGAAAGCACTGGGTAGTTTTATATAATTGTTATTTTGAAGAAAAAGAAATATATTCATTTTATTTTACTTAATTTTTTTACTGACTAAGGTTCTGTGATTTATAATACTTTTATTGGTGTTTCCCATGGACATAATTCCAACACCACACCCATCACCATCATACATACTTCCTGACAAAATTTATATTTATAATTAAAATCTGTGTCAGGGATTTTGTTTCCTTGCTTGGTTATATAAGCACAATTAAAACCCTATTCATAAGCACTCATTCAAAGTTATCAGTTACCTTAATATAAATACTTGAATAAATTAGGATTTTTTTCTCAGCTTTGCAATGTCATAGTCAGCAGCAAAGATGAAGAATTTTCAATCTGTGCTTTGGTAATAGGATTATGGTAGCAACTAAAAGCAGTAAGTATTTTGGACAATATATATTTCTTTTTTTCTGAATAATTTGAAAATACTTAAACGAAATTCAAAGAATTGTTTTGCAATTATAATTTTGTCAGAATTTTATTTGACCAGCTGATTATCTTTGAGTCACCTTTCTACAAATTTGCAAAGAGCAATTGAGTAGGTGTATAAATGTAACAAGGGCTTGGGATCTTAAGTACACTACAAGAGTATAAAAACTTACCTTACCACAAGAAAATGAGTTAGGTCAATGTCCAATTTATACTTAAGGTAGAAAGTAATGAAGCAATCTCTATTTTATAAAACAAAATCCTTGTAGATCCCTTAGTTTCTTTAAATGTCACTGATGGATTAGCTATGGCAAAGTAATTGCTAAAGCTGACCATTATTTTATATTTAGACTGTGAGGATTAAAGTGAGATCAAGTAGGTACAGGAAGAAAATGATTACAATTAGTCAGTGATGCTTACATTTATTTTAATTAACTCCTCTTTAGACTTTCTATCCTTGAGAGCTTTCTAGATAAATTCAAGACTGAGCCTCTTATTAAACAACTAAGTACATCCGTCTCTATTTCCACTTCACTTTGATCCACTGTTTCCTCCTTCAGACATTTAACTGTCGTTCTTTAGTAAAAGGAAACGTTGAACATATGTTTCTTTTAAAGATTCATTTCTGTGAAAGAGAACGATGCGCTTATAAGGAAAATTAGAGTATGCCATTAGATTTCCAAATAACTCTCAGAAACTAGGCCAGGTGTCTTTAAAGATAAATCTATGATAGAGTTACATATACTATAAACTTTTTTTAATCTTACAGACCTAGCAAAATATATGCTATCATTAGCACCGATTCCATACATTAGCATTTTTCTACAGTCCTATAAAAGGAACAAGAAAAAGAAGAGAGTTCAAGTTACATAAGTGGCAGTGTGGTGAGATTTAATTCTATGTTATTTCTTTAACTAATATTGGTATGTGTGAGATTTATAACTTGTATGTGCTTTTAACAAAAGAACCACAAGACCCTCAATTTTCTTGTATGGATGATTTAGGCTAACTTCCCTTGATGTTTATCATGACTGTAACTCCTTATATAATTTGATGGCCTTGCTATGCTGTAACCCCAATATACTTGATGTCCTGATGTAAATGCATCCCTGTATGGCTAACACTTAATACTTGGTATGAATCAGAAGGATGAGTTTTCAGAAATGCCCTATAAAATGGCTTGTGAGATCTCACTCTTTGCTGATGTTCTGAGTCAGATAATTTTGCTGTCTGGCCTCAGCCCACTGGTGACTAAAAGACTGCCTTATTTTTCCACCATAAACTTTGTTTTTGTGTTCATGATTAAACAAACTTCTAGTATAACATAAGTATTTTATATTATTGTTTAAAATACACAGTTGGCTCTGTAGCATTAGGTTCCAAGTAAGTCAGAAAATTACCACATTTGAATTTCAGCGATATAAATACTAAATAAAATACGTGCCAAAGTGAATATTTTATTTAAGATCTATTGATTTTCATGTATGTAACCGCAAAAGTGGAATTCAACTGTTTTTAACGGCCAATTAATTGAGAGACACTGAAATGGATTGAGCAGCTTTATTAGCAACAAAGCAGAAGTCAGGAGATTCATGTCCTCAAAGTAGACATCTTACTTAAAGGTCACAGAAAGTGGTTCATAGAAGAGGGTAAAAGGAAGCAAAATGTTCAAAAGGGTGGGTTGCAGATCAGTGAAGAAGCAATCAGAAAGACCCACAGTCTAGTCCCCTGAGGCACATTGAATTTATATGGAAACCTAAGTAAAGTAAGTAAGTAAAGGCCCTCCCGTTGATCATCGATTTGCTCGAGCGGGCCCAGTAACGTCTCCATTGGAGACTTTGTTGTTACTGTGTTTGGCATATCGAATACCTCACGGGGAAAGAATCTGTTTGTGTGGTTTTTTTGTCTTTTGTTTTGGCCTAAACTCTCTTCTTGGTGCTCAGGGCTTACTCCTATCTCTGCACTCAGGGACCACTCCTGTGGGCTTAGGGAATTACATGGAGTGTCAACATCCAACCTGGATCTCCAGACCCTTTTTCTTTTTAAGTAGCAGAATTTTATATCCTCTTATGCAGTGTTTTGTATAATTGATTCTTTAGTGTCTATTCTAAAGGGTAAGATTTTGAAGTTATGTACATCTAAGCATATCTAAGCATAAATATTACCTAATTTGACAGGAAATAGATAAAAGTAAAGAAGAGAAAAACATAGGGAGTAAAGAGGGTGATGTTTATATGTGGTCAATATGAGCTGGATAAATGATTTATTTATTTAGTAGGATTTCAATTAAGAGTTGGCAACATAAATCACATACTTTAATCAATCAAGTATTTAAAAAAGAACAAGAACATTTGGGGCCAGAGAGTTAGTACAGGGAGTAAGGTACTTGCCTTCCATAAGACTGACATTGATTTAATTCCCAGAACAACATGTATCTACAAAATTATGTTAAAATATTTTGGGAGTCAAAATACCTTGATGGATTTGGGAAAATACCATGAAAGAATTTTAACAATTTTTGTTGCAAAGTAAAACTATAACATCAAAATTTGAAATGTCTAAATTGAACAAAATCTTAATATTTCATTGTACCCTGTTGATTAAACTGTGGAATCCAAAATGTCATGGTAAAAAGTAAAAGCCTAGGAGGGTATAATATATGCTTAATAGACAAAGTTAGTATTTGAAATCACCTTCAGGATGAGACATGGTACTTCCAATTATTAGATATGTGGTCTTAGATATCTATCTACAGAAATGCTTTAGAAATTCCTCTGATATGTAGGGAAAGCATGCAGAAATCTATACCTGTTTACAATTTCTTTTCTTTCCCATAGCTCTGTTCTTTCAAATATAAATGTTTACCATACAATCAGAAAAATGATCTAGAAAGAAAACATTAATCAGCAAAGCATCAAAAATGAAAATGATAATGATGATTGTTATTTTCATTTTTATTTGGAATCATACCTTAAAGTTCTCAGAACCTGTACTCATGTATAACTCTTGACTCTTTGCAGAGAAACTCTTTAGTGTTAGGGATTGAACTTGGTTCAACTGCATTCAATACACACACTTAGCCTGTCCCCCTAAATTTAAATTTTCTTTAATAAAAGCTTTAAATCATAATTTTGAATATGAGCTCAAAACAATTTTAGAATTTATATCAACTAAATCAAAGGAAATAAAATGCTTTAATTATGGGGAGCTATTATCTGTGAAGGGTCCAAATGGTTTATTATTAAATCAAAAGTTTAATAGCATTTAACTGATAGGTACTAGATAAACAGAAGTTTATAATTTGATAATAAAAGACATTGGCTAGAAATGTTACTTTTCTGTCTAGAGAAGTAAATTAACAGTAATCTGTGGAGTCTTTTTCATAATTATATCTAGAAATATTTCAAAATAGACAAAGATTTTATCATTCCCACACTCTGCTCATTTTTAAAAAAGTGAACATTTTGAATATTTAACTGTCTTTCACATAATAAAATTTCAGCTAAGTCTTGAGTGAACAGACTTCTAGCATCTAGTTAGAAAATACTTATGCTAATGCAGTTGTTTGGAAGAGATGTTATTTATAATTTAAAGTTTAACACAAACCTCTAGCGTTTGAGATAGTACAACTGGTAAGGCACTTGTCTAGCACACAGTCAACCTTAATTTAATACTGAGCAGCCCATCTGGTTCCCTAAGTCCCATCAGCAGTAATCCCTAAGAACTTCCAGTTGTTGTCCAACAGAAAAAACAAACAAAAAAAGAGTAACATGAATATTTAAGTTTACATATAAAAAGAGAATATTTTTTTTAAAAAATTGCTTGTTAGAAATTTTTGCAGCATAATTATTATCTCATTCCTACTTTCGACAAACTGGCAGGTTACCGAATGTAACCTGCCCACACAGCAGAGTCTGGCAAACTCCCCGTTGCGTACCCAATATGCCAAATACCAGTAACAATGATAGGTCTCATTCTCCTAACCCTGAATGAGCCTTGAATATGACACTTTTTAAAAAAATCTCAGGGCTAGGACGAAGGAGACATTACTGGGGCCTGCTCGAGGCAATCGACGAACAACAGGATGGTCGTGATTGTGATTGTGAATTATTTTAACACCTTTACATTAGTCCAGGAAACATTTTGATAGATGCTTTCCTTGCATGTGTTTAATCCTGGTTCAATCCCCAGCACCACATGTGACCCCCTGAGCATTGCCAGAAGTGACCTCAGATCCTAGAACCAGGAGTAAGCCTTTAGCATAATTGGGTGTGACTACAAAACAAACAAACAAGAATAACTAAATAAATAAATCGAAAGGAAAAGATTCATATCCTCTCAAGATGTGATTTTCAATGACCCAAGACATATATTTCCCTACATTTGAAAATATGAGCCTCTTATGATCATATATTATATTTTCTTGTGTTTGTTACAATCACGGAAAGGTCTTTACACTAAAAAATGTTATCGTCCAGATCCAAAAATGTGTTAAGAATAACATATTTTCAAGCATTACTAGGTGCCATTAGCTTAACATACACTATATGCTTTTTTGTAGAGATAGGAAAAACTGAAGTCATGAGCGATCAACTATGTGCCTAAATTCACAAACTTAAATAAATATAAAAACCGAAGTCACCTGTCAACCTGTATTCTCTACTTATTTTTTATACATTTTTACATGAGAGAAGTTATTTCTTGTTGTAATGTTTCACCTTCCCTTGCATGATTTTCCACCTTTCCTTGCATGATTTTCTTGCATTTAATATCAGAATGTCCTCTTAAAAGCTTTCATACCTAATGTATATCTGCTAAATCTTTCCAAGGCTCCACCTACTGTTTAGCTTTAAAACAATTCATATGAATGAACGAGCATTTCTTTCAACAAAAATTATTATATTACAATGCAATTAATTGATGAGTCTAATATAAATAAAACTTTCTATTTTCAGAAAGTTTGGAATTTATTTAGAACTCATAGCATGAACAATTCAAAATTAAAATGTTGATATATATCTATATCTATATGAGGAACACATATTTATTTGGGGGCTTTTCTTGTGCTACAAACTTTCTTTGTTTTTATTTAAGTATCACAATAGCTCTGCATGCTCATTGCTAGTTTCCACCTGGTGTTCTTCAGAGGTCTAGTTATCTACCAAGAGATCCATAAATATGTAAGGGAAAAAGTTGAAACTTGAGCCAACTAAGCGGATTATACAATATAAGCACTTCCAACTCTATGATACAGCTTCCTATAAAATTTATGTTCAAAGCAGCTCTGGAGAAGACTTTCATATTCAGCTCTGCTGCACAGAGAGATAGTACAGTTTCTACAGTATCAATAACAACAAAGCTGTAAAATATATGCTAATTATATGATGAAATCTGGATGAATAAAATAGTTTTTCAGGCAAAAATAATATGTTCTAAGCAATGAGCAGGAAAATTGAATGGAGGATTTTTCCAGGTTACAACTAACCCTAAATCTGGAGAAATATAAGTAATTCGAGGGACAAATATCATCCATATATTTTCTTAATCTCAGCAGAAGTTTGTAAATGCCATAAAAGCCAATAAGATAAATCAACATAGAGGTATTTTTTTAATAGTTTATTTCTTTATTGAATCACTGTGGGAAAAGTTACAGAGCTTTCGGGTTTAGGTCTCAGTCATGTAAATATCAAACACATTTCCCTTTACCAATACTTTTTTTTAACCATGAACCCCAATAGAACCCCACCTCCCACCCCTCCCAATTCCTGTGAGGCAGATGAGTTCTAGTTAATACTCTATCTACTTTGACTAGATACATTGTTTTGATAGAAGATGCACAATTATTGTTTAGAGTTTACGACCCCCCCCCCCCCCCAATCAGATATACTGAAACAGCATTGCGAAATGATTTGCTTTCTACAGCTTGGTTTAAGAACAAAATGATGTCGCGCAGCCGCGAATTTCTGCTGTTTTACTTATTAACCCTGGAAGTATTTCTATTAAAAGTTAGATAGTTAAGAGATTGGTTTCTGTGCTCTGGAGTCGTGGCCGTGCCGGAGAGCCGCTCGTGGGGGGCAGCTGCTGACCTCAGTCGGGCGTGAAGGACGGCCCAGAACGCCCCCCTTCCCATGAGGCCCCTGCCGCCCCCCGCCCCCGGCTCAAACCTGCTGTCCACAAGGCTCCCGTGCGGCCGCCATCTTTCTTTCCCCGATTCCAGTCTTTTCTGATGCCGTTGTACATGAAATGCTTTTCTTAATTTCTCTTTTCTCTAATTCTCTGTTTATGCATGGAAATTCAACAGATTGGTCGTGTATATTAATTTTGTATACTGCCACTTTACTGAGCTCATTAACTAGCCCAAGACACTGACCTCCCATTGTTCATCATTTTGCTCAAGCGGGCCCAGTAACGTCACCATCGTCTCCATTTTGAGATTTGTTCAATATAGAGGTATTTTTATTTTGTTTTATTTTTCCAAGTATAGTTTATTACAGTTAATTGTAGGAAACAAGTCAGACTTGATTGAGAGCTACTAGGGTTGCTCCCAGCAGTGATTGACCATGCGGAAGCAGGAATCAAACACAGGATTTCACATATGTAACACATGCAAACTAGCATTTGAGCAACACCCCAGACCAGCACACCAGTATATATATATATATATATATATATACACACATATATATATTTATAAATATATATGTTTATAAATATATATCACACACAAACACATACATAAAAACTGGTGTGCTGTCTGGGGGTGTCGCTCAAATGCTAGTTTGCATGTGTATATACATATATCCACTCTGAGAGTCTGGCAAGCAACGGAGAGTATTCTGCCCACATGGCAGAGCCTAACAAGCTAGCTGTGACATATTTGATATGTTAAAAACATTAACTATAACGGGCTTTATTCCCTTGACCCTGAAGAACCGCCAATATGGCAGCATTGGAACAGATCACAGATCACAGATCATCCTGTTATTCGTCGATTGCCTCGAGCAGGCCCCAGTAACATCTCCTTCATCCTAGCCCTGAGATTATATTCAAGGCTCTTTAGGAGAATGAGACCCATCATTGTTACTGGTATTTGGCATATTGGGTACGCCACGGGGAGTTTGCCAGACTCTGCCCTGTGGGCAGGCTACATTCGGTAGCCTGCCAGTTTGTCAAAGTAGGAATGAGATGTCATAATAAGATTCCGGGAGCTGGTTTTTATAGTCTCTGAGTCTTGGCCGCTGATGGGATTACACGGCGCCAGGGGGCCAGTTGGTGGGTGTGACCCCCGCCTACTGGAATTTGGAGGATTTGGGTGGAGGATGCTCGACTCCAATCCGAGTAGGCTTGGAAATCTCGGCCCATTGGAAAGGACAAATAAAGAGAGGCTGCTAAAATCTCAGGACTGGGAAGAATTTAGAAGTTACTGACACCCGCTGTAACACATCAATGAACAACAGGATAACGGTGATACAGTGATATACATAAAATTTTTGAGTACAGTGTGGAATATCATGAATTCCATAAAACACAGAAAATATAGCATGGTTTAGGCTTCACCTTCCAGAACCTCAGCAGATTAATAATATCAAGAAAAATTCTGTCACGCTTCCCTTTATGTTGATAGTAGAGTAATAGCCCTAACTGAAAAAAATAATAAGTTTAATATGAAAGAATTTATGGAAATCCACTTCTTCCAGAAAAGAGAAAGTAGAAAGAACAGACTGAAGACAAGAAAAAGAGGAAGAAGAAAGTGGAAAAGAATAAACCAAAATGAAAAGAAAAACTAAAAGGAAAAGAAAGGGTAAAAGAAGAGGTCATACTACAGGGATAAAAGGAACACATACATTTATTTTTCTATTTAGAAAGGGAGTGAAACATTTGTGGATATCACATTTTTCCAGACTAAGTTATGCTGTGTCTGCTTAATATGAGTCTTAATCAGGACTCAACACTTAATAAGTAACAAGGAAATACTGTAGACAAATGTTTCCTCGTCAATCGAACATTTCAGATTAAATTGACCAAGAAACTCACTTAAGAAACAGACACTCTGACAAGATCTATCATAATGGTTTATGAACAGAGAGGGAATTGATTGTTGAAAGATTGTGGGTTTTAGGCCTGAAAAATAGATGAGGATATAAGGAAATAAATGCATAATACCAAGGTATCTGCATTTGATGTCTGTAGTGAAGCACTAATAATAATTTTAGGAGGGTGGTATGACCAATCATAAAGGTAAAGGTAAAGGCCCTCCCGTTGATCGTCGATTTGCTCGAGCGGGCCCAGTAACGTCTCCATTGGAGACTTTGTTGTTACTGTGTCTGGCATATCGAATACTCTCGGTAGCTTGCCGGGCTCTCCGTGAGGGGCGGAGGAATCGAACTCGGGTCGGCCATGTTGGCCGCTTGTAAGGCGAACGCCCTACCCGCTGTGCTATCGCTCCAGCCCTTCATGCAGTATAGAATATAGAGGTATATTTCTATACTGCATGACCAATCATGCAGTATAGAAATATACCTCGTCTAATTCTAATAATTACTCGTTCCCAAAAACCACACATGCCTTTTTTTTTCTTATTGGTTGTAAGCATTTTATGGTAAACATTCCCAACTTTCACCAGTGTTTACTAAAATAACTGAAAACAACAGGTATTTTCCCTTGACAAATAATTCTCAAGTTCATCTTAAATAAATCTGCTATTTTTAAAATAGGAATTTTATCCTTTACCTTGTCAACAAGTGAAAAACAAATATGTCATTCTGGGGCTGAAGTGATAACTCAGCAGATAGGGCACTTACCTTGTAGGCAGCTAATCCAGGATTGATTCCCAGCATCCAATATGATTCCCCAAACTCCACCAGGAGTAACTTCCAGAGCCAGGAGTTACCCCTGGGCATTGTAAGGTATGGCCCCAAAACAAAACAACAACAAAAGAAACAAACATGTCAATCTTGCATTTAAACCTAGTCAAATTATGATTATTTCCAAAAGTTCAATTTTATATAGCCTGTTAGTTAATTTAGTGTAATTCCACTATACCAGAGAGGAGAGGTTATAGTTGAGTAACAAAATTCCATGCATACTATCCTTACATTCTTCACTGTCTCTGTCCATCAAACATTTATTGAGCTCAGGTTATACATTAGGCACTTTGCCGACAGTCAGGGTAAAATAATGAATAAAATGTGTTTTTCTGCTCCCTAAATATGTTGCAATCTAGTAAAGAGATATTTTAGTGTACTTGCCAGGAAGTGAAATTAACCAATGTAAGCCAAAAATGGAATTTATTGGCAGGAAATCAGACTGAATTGAGGCTTAGAAATCAGGTAGATTCCAAGCAATCTCTGAAAGACTAGCAATAAGAACCATAACAGAAGATATATAAGATGCATCTTTTGCTATTGTGATGAAGTGACCTTTAAGTAGTTTCACATTTCTAGAACCTGATTGGCAATACACAGTTTACATCGCAATCTGATAATATTACATTATTCAAACATTATGCAAGGTATAATGTAAGACAACTCTGCTCTGATTCCTGAGGTCATTATTTTTAGAACTTTTTCCCCAAATTTTCTTAGTTCTTAATAGCTATATAATCATATTTTCTGTGAAGAAAGGTAGTTTTATGTCCTTTTGCATTCTTTTATACTAGCTATGCTCTCTCTATATAATAGATTATCTATATGTAGATTAATATATAGATAACATATGATCATGTATATGCTATATATGATATATATACCTATCTATATAGGTAAAGGTAAAGGCCCTCCCGTTGATCATCGATTTGCTCGAGCGGGCCCAGTAACGTCTCCATTGGAGACTTTGTTGTTACTGTGTCTGGCATATCGAATACTCTCGGTAGCTTGCCGGGCTCTCCGAGAGGGGCGGAGGAATCGAACTCGGGTCGGCCATAGTTGGCCGCTTGTAAGGCGAACGCCCTACCCGCTGTGCTATCGCTCCAGCCCATCTATATAGAGATAAGCTATATCTTTATCTCTCTGTCTCTCTCTCTATATATATATCTTGATGACTGGAATGGGAAGTGATGGGAGTGAAGATAGATGGTCGGCAACTACACCACCTCCGCTTCACTGATGGCATCATTCTAACACCAAACATTAGCCAAGCGGCACAAATGCTGGCTGACTTCGACCATGAGTGTGGAAAGGTCAGACTACAGCTGGATCTCATGAAGACAATGTTTACGAGAAACGGACATGTTCCTAATGTACCATTCACATTCAACAGAATGAATATTTCCAAATGCAAGTTATGTGTACCTAGGTCGAGAACTCAACATGACAAATTACCTGGCAACTAAGTTGCGCAGGAGGTAGAGAGCGGCTTGGAATGCCTTCAAGAGTGTTGAAGAAATAGCTAAGAGGATGAAGAACCTCCGGCTCTGAGCACATCTCTTCGATTCCACTGTTCTTCCTGCATTAACATATGCCTCAGAGACCTGGGCCCTATGCAAACAGGATGAGAACGCTATTCGGGTCTCCCAAAGAGGAATTGAAAAAGCTATGCTTGGAGCATCACACTTCACTCAAGTGAGAGATATAATCCGGAGTCCCAACCTCCATCGACGATAGAGAATCAGGAACGCTGTCTTGTTTGCCAAGGCGTCGAAAATCAGATGAGCTGGACATGTAACGTGATTTGGAGATGACCGCTGGACTAGAGCCATTACAGATTGGATTCCATGGGACATCAAAAGATCATGTGACCGCCCACCTAGGAAATGGTCAGACTTCTTCGTCAAGACCCTGAATGATCGGTTTGAGGCTCTTTGTGTTCCTAGAACGAGCAGATGCCATTGGGCTACACTAGCATGTGACAGGGATGAATGGAGACTGGCACCCACTCAAGCAAATCCATGAGTAATGGGATGTCAAGTGATCAAGTGATCAAGTGATATATATCTCTATAGCACTGTAGCAATGTGCTCCCGTTGTTCATCAATTTGCTCCAGCGGGCCCAGTAACATCTCCATTGTGAGACTTGTTACTGTGTTTGGCATATCAAATACGTCACGGGTAGCATGCCAGCCTTTGCCGTGTGGGCAAGATACTCTCTGTAACTTGCCGTGCTCTCCAAGAGGGGTGGAGGATTCAAACCTGGCTGAGCCGGGCCAGCCGCGGACAAGGTGAACGCCCTACCACTCTGCTATCACTCCTGCCATGAGATATATATCTCATCTATATCTACTTCAGCAGACATATATTGAAAAATAGCAATTATTTCTTCTTGAAAAATAATTCTTAAATTAACTTTAAATAAATGTTCCGATATTTTTAAATAGGAATTTTATAGCCTTTACCTTATCAACAAGTGAAACACAAATATGTCTGAGAATGAATTTCTAGAAGGCATAATATTGTTCTCAAACTCCAACCATCATACATTCTACCCTTACTATAGATGAAAGTGATACATAACTAGAGTTATTACTAGATATTTTTGCCACATAACTTTTTCTTTCTCTTTATTGTGCATTTTAAAATCACGAAACATGCCAAACAAGTTTGAATATTTATTTTTTTCTGATAAAGATTTTATATCAATTACATGACTATGATTTGCTCGAGTAGCACAGCAGTAGGGCGTTCGCCTTACAAGCAGCCAACATGGCTGACCCGAGTTCGATTCCTCCGCCCCTCTCGGAGAGCCCGGCAAGCTACCGAGAGTATTCGATATGCCAGACACAGTAACAACAAAGTCTCCAATGGAGACGTTACTGGGCCCGCTCAAGCAAATCGACGATCAACGGGAGGGCCAGTAACAGTAACATGACTATGATAGAATCAACCATTTACTAAGTATACCAATATAATCAGCCAGAATTCGTATGATTTTGCCAGAATTGAAACAGTAAATTGAGAGTGAAAAAGGTCTTCAGAACTTTTTTTTTTCTTTGTGAGTAACAGCAGTATACCCACCACCCTCCTGAGGATTTTATAATGCCTCTGATTTACGTTCTTAGGCAGGAATTAGTAATATCAAGGTCTTTGCTGAAACTATACTCTTGCATCTATTCTAAGTCTAAAGAATCAATGTAACTAACCCGAGGTAGAGTTATTCTTTTTTTTTTCTTTTTGGGTCACACCTGGTGATGCATGGGGGTTACTCCTGACTTTGCACTCAGGAATTGAAGGTGCTCAGGGGACCATATGGGATGCTGGGAATCGAAACCCGGTTGGCTGCATGCAGGCAAACACCCTACCCGCTGTGCTATTGCTTCAACCCTGAGTTACTCTTTTAAATAGCTGAAAGTCCATTATGAAATATTGAGGAAATATTTAATTCATATATATGTGACACAATTTCAAACTCCTTGCTCATGAATGTTTTGCCTGCACTAGTTCTCTGTCTAAAATTTTCAAATCAGGTAAATGAGCAAAAGATCACAACTTCCCATAGAGGAAAACAGCATCCCCAAACTAGTATCAATTTTTGGTGACCAAAAGTTCGTCAAAGCATTTGGTCACACATTTCTTATTTTTCTTCTATTGGCCACTACCATAATTCAATTCCTAACCACTGATTTGTTTAAGATATCACTATGCTTTATTCCCTTTATGTCAAAACGCCATCAACTGTCCTCTGCTTGTTCAGGATTCCATCACTCGAGGCTCCCTGCAAATATCGTTCACTGTCAAGTCTGACCTACACACAGTAGCCGGCATTAACCTTTTCAGACACACTGATGGCCCTCTCTCCCTAGAACATGCCTGTCATTGGTGCTTTCCTCTAGGCCTGATGTAGGCAGGTAGATAGGGAAAGGCTCTCTGCAATGAAACAAAGTCTCATAGAAGAATTCTAGGACCAACCCACCCTGTGGAGACAGAAAATAAGTACTTGATAAGACCATCCCCAGACCCTGAAGATATGGGCCTCCTCCCCATGAAATTCCTCCTTTCCGAGAACCCCCCTTTCAATCCGGTTGACTCCAGCGACCCAGCCCCAAGGTAATTCCAGGACATTCCAAGTCAGATGATTCTCGAACCCCCTTTCAATCCGGTTGACTCCAGCGATCCAGCCCCAAGGAGATTCCAGAACATTCTGAGTCAGAAGGATCTATAAGAACCAGCTCGAGAGGCCACTTGGCGCTCTCTCCACCCTCGGAGAAGCCCGCGTTCCCTCTGGACGCGTTACTCTCTCTCTCTTACTCTCCATTCCCCCGCTTATCTGCTTATCCCTTTCTCTCCCTCTCCAAAAGCCTCCAAATAAAACCTGTTACTTCACTGCTCGTCTACTCCTGAAATTCTTTTCTGCGAGCAAGACAAGAACCCCAGAGACCTCGGGTAAGGCTTGGGACTGGTCTCTCCTTTCCTGCGAAGAGCAAATTCTCGCCCCAGCTTGAGTCCATGGCTCCCCGAGCAATCGAGCAATCGGGTGGCGGGGATTAACTCCCGTGCCGAGAAGATCAAGCGGACTTCAGGTGTGGCTTGACGGCCACCTTGTGGGGCTGGCGGGGCTTAGACCCGTGCCGAGCAGGTGCTCACTGCAGACTTTACTGGTCCTAGCCTACCCAGGGTTCCGGGTGGCAGAGGCGGGTGGGGAGAAAGTGACTGTCTTTCTCCTCCCCACTTCACATAAGTCACCCATGGGGCCCACCGACATCAGGTCTACCAAAGGACATAGGAGAACTGCATTCAAACATTCAAAAACCACAGGACTGCCTCTATGATCTCTTCCTTAATACAATGCAAAAGGTATTCTTTTTCTCCAAATCATTTACAGCTGACAACAAATGCATTCAAGTTTCAAGAAGTCTACCCAGGATCATATTAAAACTAATTCTAGGTGTTTACACAAAATACTTTATCTTATGCTATGGGAGTGTGGCTTCAGGAAGGGAAAACTCCTTAATTCCCAGCTTTACATAATGTATTTATCCAGTGATACCCTTGACACCCAGCATGCCTATACATGTTTTCTGAGTTTCTGCTAAGTACATATTTACCTCTTAGCTTTGTCCAAAAAGGTGTCTAACACAGTATCTTATTCACAGCAAAGATGATATATATTTTTTTTCTTTCTATACTGAGTATAGTGTATAATATATCCAGGAAGCCGCCCGGGTTCGGGGGGCCCTGAGCCACTCACCCAGGCAGGGACAGCCTGGCCATGGGGCAGATGGTGGATGAAATGAGGGCCAAGACATTTGATTGATCAGATGCCATTTATTCTGTTCTCCCCATGCTCCTATCTCCCCGGGCCTCCCATTCTGTTCTCACACTGCTCCCCATTCTTGTCTCCTTTTGTCTCTCCCACTCATCTCTCTGTGCTCCATCTTGCAGCCTGAGCTCTCTCTTTCCGCATGCTTGCTCCTGTCTTCTTCTTCTTCTACGTTCTTCTCTCTCTGTCCCCCTCACTAGCTGCTCTGTGGTCCATCTTGCCGCCCTGCTCTCTCCTCTCTCCAGCTCTTTTGTCTTTCCAACTCCCTGCACTCTGGACTGACAGTGCACCCAATTAGGTAGCCAAATCAACATAAGAAAGCCCTTCCTGACTGCAGGGCTCAAGTGCAGAAACATTCCCTAGGGGTATTCCAAAGCCCTTCCTGACCACCCAGGGGCAAAATACCTCTTTAGGTGTTTTTCTCCTTTCCTTAGTCCAATAATTCTATCAACATCTTAATACTAGTTATTTTTATATGGGCACAGTAAGAGATACACTGAGGCTTGTAGGGCAGCTCTCCTGGGAACATCTTGCCACAGACTCAGATTAATCATTCCTAACCCTAGCAGGTTCTGAATCTAGTTATTACTTTTTGGATTATGACAGCATTTGTCTATGACCAAGCTCTTATAGTTAAGCATTAGGCATTTTGGCCAGTCCAATCTCAATGTCAGGGTAGCACATAGCTTACCACTTGCTCTGGTTCTATCCAGTCCCTCATCGGGACCCTGCCTTTGGGGGTACTAGGAAGTAAGGGCAGCTGAGGCTTAGGTTGAGAGAACAGATATCCAGGAAATAAATATCTCTGAGAGTCACCGTACAAAAGCATAGCATATACTGTCTTCTTGTGTCCATACAAAAAGGACATTGCTCTGACATTGCTAGGCAAATGACTTAGGGAGAAGAGTAAAACAATATTTACAAGTCAACAGAGCACAAAGTAAGAAGTTACAAATAAACACAGAGGTATGGGAGTACTATGGCGGGAACAACCCAATAAACCTAAACTACCTGATGGACTAAACAGTGTTATCTTAAAGTTTAGCATATTTATAAATTTGAGTGAGCCACTAAAGCTGTGGATAATTTTTAGGAGGTCATTTCATAACATATTGCAAAGAATCCAACTCAGATACTTTATTGAAGTTGTCCTCTAACAAAAAAAAATTGTTTTCAAGCCCCCATGAAGAAAAGTCAGTTTTAAAGTCTGTAAATATTTGGGCAGTAATATTCTCAGACTGAACTTTCCACTGTTCCATTAAAGTTATTAGCATCCCACTAATTTCTTCTCTCAATCTTGTGTGGGAAAACTACCAGAATCGGAGAATTGCAGAACTTTTGTTTGTATTCAACCATTACCATTATATCCAGGAGCTTTTTTTTGTTTTGTTTTGTTTTGTTTTCAATTCTATCAGTTCTCTAAGTCACAAGTAGTTAACACAGAAAAAAGAAACGTTTTGGTTTCCCAGTATGTTCTGAGTTGAGAATTGGATGAACTGAGGTGTTCATACTTCTGGAACACTTTTTAAAGGATAAATTGCCTCTACAATCTTTATAAAAAGCCTTTCTGTTCATAGCTTTCACGTGCTAAATATATTACGTAAACCTGTGTATCTCCTTCCACCTGCTTTTCATTCAACTTTCTATGTATGAGTCTTTTAAAATGTGATGTTAAAGCAAACCACTTTTCAATCCTAAAATCAGTTTTAGAAATCCATGTGGAGAAACTCCTTTCTATTGACGCACTATTTAAGTGGTTTACGTCCCTCTGGGAAACAGTTCCTGAAACAAACATGAAAGTTGATTTTTGGAGAAATTTGAAAACCACACTAGAGGGAATGTAAAATGTCAACAGGTGAGAATATCAAAGTCAGTTAAACCTACTCTCAGCTCATCTGGGAGCCTACATTGAATGTATTTGCAATTATGCTTCCAAAAAACAAGGTTGATGAAACATATATACAAGATTCATTGACTAAGATTTACTTGAGTTCTCCTTCCTAATTTCATTGAGATAGAGTGATGTTCTGTTGCAGAGACATAAAAGTGATCCTCTGATGCAGGAAACTGGCCAAGGATTATGGCTATCTAACGCAGTTGTAATGAACCCAGAGGACCTAAAAGAATATGGAATAGAGCATCAGAGTCAACTATTGTGAAGCCTCACACCTCTCTTACTGCACAACAGTCATATAATGGAATTCCTATAACAAAATGAAATAATTAAATGCCAAATTTAGAAACTCTAATGAAAATCAGTTTAAAATATCAAACAACCTTTAACAGTTAATTTTATTGCTGAAAGAAAATATTTTTTACCTTATTATTCCCTCGAAGGGTTAAAAATCAACTCTCATTCCATCTCTGCTTACAGGGTAAAGTATTAGCTGACAGAAGCTCTCCCCCCCTCTCTCTTTAACAGCATAAATAAACACTTTTCATTGCTTGTAGTATCTTTTCATGTATTAGATATGCTTTGTGTCCTTTATTTTTGAAGTGTGTTTGTCAGTAAGGAAAGTGACTGAATTCTGGCATGCATTAGTGTGAAATATTCCCTGTGTTTTTTCCTTTTGAGGCAAGTGCCTGTGATATATCTTTTGACACTGATGTTCTAATATAGCTCATTCATGTCAGATTTCTTCTAATCCCATCTACCTTGGCTGGGAAATTATTTGAGGAAGGCAGGCTAAGGTAGAAAAATCATCTTTATGCTTGCTCATGCTATAATTATTTCAGAGGCTGAAGAAATTTAACAATGTGCTGCACTTGAAACACTTTGTGATAGTCATCATCTTTGATCAATGTTTTAAAGCTTCACTGCTGATAGGGAGGATGAAAAGCAATTATACAGCATTACTGTTGAGCTGTGATTCAAGGTCCATCATGTTTTTCATTCTTCTTACCCCTCTGCTCTCAAGAAGAATCTGTTTTATAACATTATGACACAAGCAATCATATTTTATTTTGAGTGCTTGCAAGCCTCTATTCTTTCAATTAAAGTCATTGATAAAGCATCTATGTCTTGGATTGAACTGTTTATTCTAAGTAAGTTATGCTTATACTCACTTTTTTTCATACACATTGCTATTCCATTTAGATAGGCTTCTAAAATACAATCAACCTCCAAAGCTATTTTTTCTTGCACAACTACTCATTACATGAAATAAAGACTGGTATAAATATTCATTATACTGCAGTGATAGCACAGCAGGTAGGGCATTTGCCTTGTGCACGGCTGACCCGAGTTCGATTCCTCTCCCTCTCGGAGAGTCTGGCAAGCTACCCAGAGTATCCCTCCCGCAAGGCAGAGCCTGACAAGTTCCCCGTGGCATATTCTATATGCCAAAAACAGTAACAACAAGTGTCACAATAAAGATATTAATGGTGCCCGCTTGAGCAAATCAATGAACAATGGGAGGACAGTGCTACAGAGCAGTGCAGTGATAATTCATGAAATATGCTGAATTTTTATGCTTCTTGAGTTAAATAGAAGTGAGATGCCAAATATTACATATAAAATACATGTTTGAATATTCTATTATATTGTGATATTTTGGAGCGATAGCACAGTGGTAGGTGGTTTGCCTTGCACGCAGCCAACATGGCCGACCCAAGTTCAATTCCTCTGTCCCTCTCGGAGACCCCGGCAAGCCACCAAGAGTATCTTGCCCACACGGCAGAGCCTGGCAAGCCACCCGTGATGTAATCGATATGCCAAACACAGTAACAACAAAATCTCCAATGGAGACGTTACTGGGCCCGCTTGAGCAAATCGATGGAAAACATGATCTAAAAATTAAATATAAGCATATTTAAAACCTTAGTGAAAAAACTAGGTCAAAATTGATTTAATAGTAGTTAAAATATTTTTCTCTCAGGAAAATATGCATAGTATGCCCCAAATGCAGTGCACTGAATAGATCAGAAATACAGGTTAAGTAGCTTATTTGAAAATGTATTGAATATTTCATTTTTTTTCCAGTTCTGGTGGTTTAATCCAGGCTACCACGCAGCAAAGACAGGCATTTACCACATAACTTTACCTCTAAATAAAATAAATGATGGTATGAAATAATTATGTCAGTGTTAAAAAAGTGTAAAATTTATTTTTATTACAAATATATTAGGGAAAAAATAAAAACCTCCTGCTTCGAATCCTCATGTTGAGAACCATTGACACATCACTTTTAGTCTTTTGAGTTTAGAAAAATGGAATTCAACTTTGCACTTGTTTTTAATTTAGTTATTGACTCTAGAATTCCTCATTTCTTTCACTCAAATGCAAGAGAATGTGTTTTTAAGGCTTCTATAGGCAAATTAACATA
This sequence comes from Sorex fumeus, assembly GCF_029834395.1. Taxonomy (NCBI): domain Eukaryota; kingdom Metazoa; phylum Chordata; class Mammalia; order Eulipotyphla; family Soricidae; genus Sorex; species Sorex fumeus. Next base: position 67,559,551 of record NW_026606059.1, read on the forward strand.
CAGCTGTATATTTATTAAACCTGGCATACACATTGGGTTAAGCATTAGTTGTACTAAATGCTACTGAATAAAAATATAATTTTTCACATTATTGCTAAATTTGGCACTTTATTTGAACCTAAAATCATCCTTTTCTTTTTATCTTTTCTTTCACTTTTGGGCCACATCCAGCAGGTCCATGCTTACTTCTAATTCTACCCTCAGGAATCACTTCTGTTGTAGCTCAGGGAACAATATTGAGTACTTAGGGTCAAATCCAGGTCAGTGGGGTACAAGACAAATATACAAGACAAATAGTACCCACTGTACTAACTCTCTGGCTTCCATCCTTTCTTTTATATAAAGACTCCTAAATGTTTTCCAGTGTTGAGTAAATCATTATGGGCTGCCATATTTTCATCCCTGACACCATTATTACTACCACCAAAACCACCATCATCACATATTTTATATCACAATAATGATTATCATCATCTTTGTCATCATCATGATCACCTTTATAGTCATCATCACCATCATCATCATCATCACTATTTCACCAGACAGGTCAAAATGAGACTCTACTCTACTCCCTTCTGTCTCAATTCTTCCATTCTCCTATTTTTTGTTACCCTTTATTCTATGCACTAAATGTTTCTGAGAATTTCATTGTTTTTCCATATATTCTGGTATTGGGGAAAATGTTAAATAAGGTAGTCAAAGGTATCTAGATATTGTGGCACATCATCTAGAGAAAATAATGTATATAAATAAGTAAACAATACAGAAATTTGAATAATATATACTAAAATATATATGGAAATAGAAAAATCAACTTTTAAAGAAAAGAACAAAATCCTGGGCCCCCAAAGCACCTGAGCAATAGTACAGCATGTAGGATACTTGTCTTGCATAGGTCAACCTTGTTTGATCACCAGCTCCGTATGATCCCCCAAGTAGAGCCAAGAATGATACATGAATGCTGAATCATAATCCCTAACCACCGCTATAATCCAAACAAAGAGAAAAATGAATAAAACCCTGGCGTGTAGGGACGTATTACCTTCAGTAGTGTTGTTAATAGTACATGAGAGATAAGGGGTAGTCTCTTCAAGAAAGTGTTGAGAAAAAAATTATGCACATTCATAAGATAAAAGTGCCTAACACTACATACAAAAATAAACTAAAAAATGAATTAAAAGTTTAAATTTGAGATATGAAATTTTAAAACACATAGAAGAAACCAGCAAAAATCTAAATGACATTTTTCTTGACAATGGGCTTTTGGATATGAACCAAAAGAACAAATGGCAAAAGCAAAAGCAGACAAATGAGAATACACTATATTAAAAATCTTCTATATAGAAAAGGCAATAACTAGCAGTGAAAATCAACCTATAGAATGGAAGAAAAAACATTATGAGTATATATTTGATAACTCATTAATCATCAGTGCATATAAGGACTCAAATAACTTAATAAAAAATATTAACCTATTTTGAAAATTTGCAGCAACATTCTCTGTTCTCTTAATGAGTGTCCTGTGTGTACTTAAGTATAAACCTTAATAACCCTCAAATAATTTCTAAGAGAAATTAGAAATAGAAATAATATATTTAATAATTTCATCACCTAATATCTTGGAATTGTCATATAAGAAAATCCAATTCTTAAAAAAAACTGATTTTTGAAAGTATATAGGAACAAGATAAATATATAAGCAATAGAAATTTTAAATCTAGCTATTCATGAAACAATACATAGGAAAAATTGTTTTTGACATTCTGCAATGAATAATTTTCTTTATTTCATATCCATAACCTCTATCTAGTCATAGGACAAAACATATTGACCAGACCTAAACAAGAAGAGACAGACAAGATCTTTTATAGATGTCATACTCTTTTGCTATGAAAAATACAAATATACTTAAAATCAGGTAATGATTTTTAAATAGCTAAACATTCCAATAGAGTCCATGTGTTTCTATGTTTATTTATATTTTCTATCTATGCCTATTCTCTTAATTTTCCATATATCCCTTATAATGACTACTTATTTTGGTAAAAATGCTTCTTGCATGTATTTTTTTATGTTTTTTACTTTATCCTATTCATGAAAATAAGATTACATTACTTATTTATCAACATTATATAGTAGAAAGAATGAGAAATTTATCACTGGAAAGTAGTTCTCTGAGCACCGTTAGTAAAAAATTAATAATTACATGAATTTAATCTCTAAAACTATAATCTTTATCTAAAAATAGTGGCTCATAAACACACTTCTTGTGAGCATAAAAATATTATATATGTCTAAAAAAGAGTAATAAATTTTAAAAAATAAATTTAATTTACTCAAAAATATAGTTGTCTAGTTTCAGCTTTTGTTTTTTCCATTTGCATTTTGTAAAATATGTGTCAACAATATAAAATGTCACGGTCACAGTCTTCTCGTTGTTCATCGATTTGCTCGAGCGGGCCCAGTAACGTCTCCATCATGAGACCTGTTGTTACTGTGTTTGGCATATCGAGTACCTCACAGGTAGCTTGCCAGGCTCTGCCGTGCGGGCGAGATACTCTCGGTAGCTTGCCGGGCTCTCTGAGAGGGGCAGAGGAATCGAACCCTGGTCGGCCTGGTTGGCCACGTGCAAGGCAAACACCCTACCCGCTGTGCTATCGCTCCAGCCCATATAAAATGTAGATATGGTTATTTCATCAAAGTAAGCCTGTTTTCATGAAATTGATTTTTAAAAATAAACCAACATTTTTTGGGGGAGAGACAGGTTCTCTGCTCAAAGGTAACTCTTGGTGGGGCTCAAGGGACCATTGGGGATATCACCAGGGGGTTGCTGCATGCAAGATAAGTGCCCTATCTAATGTTCTATAGCTCTAATCCCTATATCACAAATAAATAAATCAATGAATTAAAATAGATGAATAGTATTTATAACATAGGTAAATTATAATAGATTTATTGCAGAATAATTATTTGTATAGATTTTCTTTGCTAAAGATCTTATTTGAAAATCATACGTGAAAATAAACTATTCCAATGCTGATATTATATAGCAACCGACCTTTACTAGTAAATTACAAAATTCAAAGAGTGTTCATTTTATTAACATCAAAATAAAATATGTATATCTACATTTTTATGGAAAATTTATACCATTTTACAGTTTTATCTCCAATATAAAAGATAATACATATGCTATATCTCACCTATAATCAAACAAAACTAATTTCATGATTCTAATTTTATAGATGGAAAAAAAACACTTTATTATTTTCATGTGCTGTCTTTGTTAATATTGAACCTATAAGAATAAACCATCACCACTAATGGAGCAGCTTGGAGTTGACTTCATCATGAAAATGTTCTCCGTGCCTATAAACTAGAACCTCTTGCTATACCAATCTTGGTTTATCAATAGAGCTAAATCTGTACAAGTCTCTTCTATTTTTTACATGGCTATTTATTAATGAAAATTAATCTCTTCTCTCATCCATGATATTATTCTTAGTGAAAAACAGAGATAAATCCCTCGATGAGATTCCTCCATTGTATGCATTTCCACTCCGACCCATGAGATCTTTCCTTTCCTGAACTTCTGTTTCCCGTGATTCCTCCATTGTCCCACTAAAATAAAAGCAAGAGGATCACTAAAATATATGAAAAGCTTCTGTGATAAATTCTTGCTATATAGCCCCAGTAAGCACACTATCAGGAGAACATTGCCAACAGTGTCATTTTAACAGAAATAAGACCAATCTGTTTGTTCAGTGCTCAAGAAATTAAATGACCAAAAAAAATACAAAAATATTACAGAATACTGTTCTATCCCAAGGATTGGAGAAATAAAGAAAAAAATACAACTATTAGACTTTAGAATTTGGAGGTGGGAAGCAGCAGACAGACCCAGACTATTTCAGTGCTGGCAGATGGACTGGGAGTGCTATCTCTGCATATTGGAGATGATCCCACAGAAATAGGCATCATACTTTCAAGAAAGGTTCCCCAGACAGTTTGTGCTGGTTTCTACACTGGATGCCAAAAAGCAAGTCTGCAAACTGAAATCAATAGCTGCTACCGGAACCCAGTCTGCTAGAGAGCACAACTAATTGCTTCATAAGAAGCACTCACAAATTAGCTTTTTTTCATTGCCAGTCTAGGCACCAAAAATGCCTTTATTTTAGTGGAGGGTAACCTGGAAGTCAAAACGTTACTTAACTTACCAAGGTCACTCACAGCAGTCAATTAAGATGAAACTCATGCTTTGACTTCCAAACCTGTATTTTATAACATTGTTGTCATCACCTACTCAAACCCTCTGCATTCTATGATCATTTGTGAAGACACACAAAATGGCAAGAATTTTATTGAATACTGCAGGAGAACACCACATGGAGTGTAGGAAAAGTAGAAAATGATCTGAACAGAGCAGCAGAGTGTAATAAATGCTTTAAAAACAAATTTTATAATTTAAGCACATCCCACAAGGTGAGCTAGATGTATGCTCCAAAACTCAACATAGTGAATACCTGAAGAAAAACACAAAGTTTGAATGGAGACTAAACTTTCAACTGAATATTTAAAATATCTGGGCATTATACAAAATTAGTTATTGTGCTAAGAATCATTAAATCTAAGCTCTTAAAGAAAATGGGAAGAATATTCACAGTTATTTTCTTTGTTAGAACTGCCAAAAAGATAAAAATTAGTAACTGTAAAAGTGATCATATGTCACCCAAACTCTTTACTATTTAACCCTTTATACAAAGTATTTATTGAGGCTTACACTCCATATATCTGACAAGAGCTAATATTTAAAATTATAAGGAATGGAAACAACTGAAGAAAGAAAAAAATAAAACTAGGGCCAGAGATATAATACCGGAGTTAAGTCATTTTATTTATTTATTTACTTATGTTTTGCATGTGGCCAACTCTGATTCTATCCCTGGCAGCACATAATTTCCCTTGAGCAATTCCAGAAGAGACCCTTAAACACAGAACCAGAAATAAGACCTGACTATGCTGACGATGTACTCCAAATCCACTCCCCTCAAATACCAGCACAATTGAAAGGTAGAACAAAGATCTGAAGATCTTCAAAAGTGACCCACAAATAACTATAAGTAATCTAACAAAGATGCTCAACATCATTAATATTTAGGAAAAACTAAATCAATACCACATGGGATATGCCTTTGCACAGATATGTTAGTAACAGTAATAATGACAAAGCTATAAGTTGTCAAAGATTTGAAGAAATTAAAACTTTCACAATATTGGTGAGCACTGCACTGTAGCTAGCACTGTCCTCCCATGTTCATCGATTTGCTCGAGTGGGCCCAGTAACATCTCCTTCATGAGACTTGTTGCTACTGTGTTTGTCATATTGAATGCGTCATGGGTAGCTTGCAAGGCTTTGTTATACAGGTGAGATAGATACTCTCTGTAGCTCGCTGAACCATCGGAGAGTGGTGGAGGAATCAAACTCGGGTCAGCCGCGTGGGCCGCGTGCAAGGCAAATGCCCTACCCACTGTGCTATCGCTTCAGCCCTATATTGGTGAGAATGGAGAATTATTAGGCTACTATAGAAGTAGTACAGAGTTTCCTCAAAGAAAAAAATACAGAGCTATCATGTGATCTCGCAACTACATAACTTGAAAGTTATCCAAAATATTTGAAATCAGGATCTTGAAAAGACATAAGCACCCCTGAGTTTAATGCAGCACTATCCACAACAGCCAAGATGCGAAACAAGCTTCCTATTAATGAATGAATGAAGAAAATATACACATAAAAAAAATGTTTGACAAAATGATAGGATTTCTACAATACTTGGTACCATAGTAAACCTAAAAGAAATTCATTTTTGTTGCCACACAGATAATAAAAGAAAATTTGCAATATAAATAAGTGTAAATGGTATTAAATATTTCATAGTAAAAAAAGAAACAGATAATAGTGGAATACAAATTAAACACATTTTCTTTTGCTTAAATTGATTTGCTAATTCCTCATTTCACACTACTATTTTTCTAAAACTAAGTATTTTTAACATTTGTTCATATAATTTTTATGATCCTAATTTTTCTTCTGTAATATTCTCTGGAGTAATGAACAATCCACCAGGGAGATACATATAATATACATATATATATACATATATATATAATCACTGTCACTGTCCTCCCATTGTTCATCGATTTGCTCGAGCGGGCACAGTAACGTATCCATCGTGAGACTTGTTACTGTGTTTGGCATATCGAATACATCACGAGTAGCTTGCCAGGCTCTGCTGTGCAGGCAAGATACTCTCGGTAGCTTGCCGGGCTCTCCGAGAGGGGCGGAAGAATCGAACTCGGGTTGGCCATGTTGGCTGCGTGCAAGGCAAATGCCCTACCGCTGTGCTATCGCTCCAGCCCCTATATATATATACATATATATATATATACATATATATATTATATAAAACAGTCATGTCAATAAATGTTATCTCAATTTCAAAAAATCTGTAGAGTGAATTCTAAAACAGTGAAACTATAGACCACCAAATTAGAGAGTTCAGATCCCAACTTAAAACATATAAAATAACAGAGTTTAAGACCTAGATATAGTTAACTCTGTGCCATGACTTGAAAGCAACTATGAAAACTCACTGGAATAAATTTCCCAAGGTGAGTGTGATAGTTCAGACAGCTTTGAGTTTTGGTCCAGAACACCTTGGAATGTGTCGCTATACCGCATGGCCTTAACAGTCAAGGGTCCACAGCACTGCTGAGCCAGACCTACCCGGCCCCCTCCCCCCCAAAAATATACAAAGAAAATACCCTCAAAGAGAATTAAAGAAAATTAAAGAAAAACTTTTGTGGGCTAAGGAGAGATTGTCCATTGGATAAGGTACAGCTACACTGGGTTCATAGGAACCACATATTGTTCCCCAGGCACTGCCAGGGTTAATAGTTGGGCAGAGCAGAGCCAGAAGTAAACCCTGAATATAGCTAGGTAAGGCCAAAACACCAAAAACAATAACAAAACAAATCAGAATTTAGTTTACTTAAGCAAAACATGTCAAAGGAAATGGGATTGAAGGTATATTTTTTAATACTCAAATTCAAACTTGATCAAGGGCAGACAATGTTGATTTCATAAAAAAAACGTTTGAAAGTATGTAAATCAATACATTTGGAACAGTAAGAAGACTATTCTAGACAATAGATGAAAAACCTACCTTTTTCCATGATTATGTTAAAAGCAAAAGCCACAAAGAGCCCAAAAAGGCAGGGGGAAGTGAAAGGAATTCAAATTAGAGCAATAAAAATTCAGTTACTTTCGTGCTTATCCATGCATAATATTTAAGTTTTTTTTTAAAAAAGCATATGCCTCTACACTGAGTTAGAAATTGTTAGGAGACTCATTGTATACCAATAATTTGATCTTATTTTCTAAATTCAAACACAAAAATAATTTTTGGGGGGTAATAAAACAATTTGAAAACTAGGAAGCATGAACACATTTAAGAATGAGGGGCCAGAGAGATAGTATAGTTTTTACGGCCCTTATTTTGCCTACAGCCCAAACCAGGTTCAAGCCTCAGCTCCCCATATGGTCGCCTAAGCACTTCTTGGAGAAATTCCTGAGCCCAGAAGCAGAAGTAACTCTTTAGCACCACCAGGTATGGTTCAAAAACAATGACAACAAAATAGCAAAGAAAAAGAATTAAAAACTGCAATAACCAAAAAGGAACCAAGAAATGTCCATGTACAAAAAAAAGCAAGGTAAAGTAAACTTAGTTTTTTTCTTCTTTTTTTTTTTTTTTGTTTGGGGTGGGTTCCAAGGGTCGCACAACCAGCTATGATCAGGTGTTATTCCTGTCTCTGCACTCAGGAATCACTCCTGGTGGGTTCGGGTATCATATGGGATGCCAGGGATAGAACCCTGGTTGATCATGCAAAACAACCGCCTTACCTGCTGTACTAGCGTACAGAGCCTGCTCAAATTTTTATTTCCCTTTAAAAAACTGACTTGAGTTTCTTAACTCAAAAAATAGTACAGTCAGCAGCGCACTTGCCTTACCCATAATAAACTAAGATTAATTCATTTGCACCCCAAAAGGCTGCATCACAAGGGGTGATTCCTGGGCACAGAACAAGGAGTAAGCTCTAAGCACTATGGTATGTGTCCCTAGACCAAAAACAAACAAACAAAAAAAAAAAACAAAACAAAACAAACAAACAAAAAAAAACGAAAAAAACAAAAACAACTGTAAGAAAAAACTCTGATTCAAAGAAGTACTTAAATAATAAAAATAGAGAAATGTCAGAACGGGGGTTGGTAATTATATATATTTGTCATGAACCAATTAGTTAATAACTAAATATTCATTTCATTCATTTATACATTAATTAATATAGTCACATTGTATATGATCCCATGCTTATGAGAAATTTTAGGCAATGAAAAACCTGAAAAATCTTTTTTATATATCATACTTGAAGATTTATTCTAACTAAACTCCTTGCCAGGCCATTAAATCATACAATAACCCTTTTTTTTTCATTTTTCAGTTCTGTTAAGTTTCCACTTTTTCTAAATGAAACTATTTAAGAACTATACACTAAAAAGTTTAGTGTTTGGATGAAGATCTAATGTGTTGTGTAATGTAACTCACTCAGACAATACTAATTGGCTACTATAAACTTTAGGGCAAATTCTGAATCCAGCTGTGTAAGTCATTTTTGACAAACATTTAGAGCATATGTTGATGGAAAGCAAATTAATTTTTAGGTGACATATTCCTTTGACTATTGGAAGACAGGCAATGGATAAAAAATGATTTTTTCAGGCTAGAAACTGGAACTAAATCTAAAAATAAAAAGTTTAATAAGCATACATGACACATTCTTCCCATGGTTTCAAATATCTCATTGAACAAATTGTCTACAGAGAAACTATGGCTTTGTAGTAATAAACTTTGAATTGACTTTTTAATTAATGTGAAATCATGTGTTGCAGCCAAAATAACAACTAAGATTTGAAGTTTATGGAATAAATAGCAATAGAATATCTAGCATAATGATACCATTGATTTGTTATATACCCTTTATCACTAACTAGAAAATAAGAATTATGAGACTTTAATTATTTAATAGTAAACTCTTAATGTTTACTTTTTTGAAATAAATATAGAAAGAGACAGAAATAAAACACAAATTTCTAATACCAAGAGATAATGGTGTATATATTATAATTTTGGCATGGTTCTTTTTTGCATATTTTTTAACATAAGTAAAATTATTGACTACTTTTTATCTGCAAAAGGAACACTGTCATGGCATTTTATTTCATCTTGTCTTTTAAAAACAGAGATATTTTAGTGTCAAAGATATTTTAGACAGTGGTATTACTAAACAAAGTCATTGATTACTACATACTATCTCAGACTATTCTATAATATGAATGAGGCTTCCCATTGAGATAAAACTTCTACAATAACACATTCCAAATTTTCTGGAGGAAGAAGTCAGAGACGTACTAAATTTGCATTTTGCGTCATTCACTTTGACTGTATTACAGAATTTTCCACAGACATGCATTTTCAAAACTGCTATACGTAAGTCTTATTTTCCAAAAGGAATCGGTAGGGATGGGAAAATGTGCTGATATAATATTCCCATCCTACTCTAGAAAAGCCTTTCTGACTCTGCTCTGCTTCATATACTGCACTCTCCAGGAAACAGGCACCTGAGGTGGAATTGAAGGTAAAAGATATATTTATATATATTAAATCAACACCTGTAAATGAAAGGAGATAGATTGGACAAAAAGAGGAAATCAAACTGCAATTCAGGCCTGACAAATCTTCAGTCGACAAGGCAGAGAGCTATGGAGTATGTATTTTCTATTAGGATGCCTCAAAGGATGTAGAAATGGCACAATCTTTATCTTCCCACCTGCCTCCTATGTGGGTGATCTGCCGGAAAGAAATGATTTGTCGGAAGTGGCTCCCTGCGACTATGGCTGGCATGAAGGGGCTGACAGCTGGAGGCTGTGTAAGGTCCTATTCGCCCCCTGGTGTACAGCGAGTCTGAACAAGCTTTTGAATCCTGCAAATCTGTCTGCCTCACCTTGCATCTAAACATATCAGGTTCTCTTACTTGGAATCTGTACATGAGTTAGGCTCTTTCCTTAGGAGGTTAGTTAGAGAGTTCTAATCAGGCTTGATGTGGCTATCTCCCAACAAAGCTTAGACTCGCTGGGTTAGCTTAGGTGGCAATTCTCACTTTTAAGAAAATGAAACGTGTTCATATTTAAGATTTGAGCCACAGTAGTGATTGTCCAGGATAATTTTCATGTTGTTAACTAAAATAGATTTTGTAATGCCTTATAGTTAGCTGCTCTGTGCTCTACATATAAGAACACTGGAAGAACAATGATTTGTTACTTGATCCACAGAATCACCTTGACCTATAATTTTTGTCTAAAGTAAACATGTCAATGTCAACCACCCTTGAATAATTTATTGAGATTTCAGGGAGGTTCGACATAAATACAATTATACTTTATAGTTGAGAGATACTGATTATAAATAATTTAACTTTAGAGACTTAGATTTCCACTCATCCAAAAAAATGATAGAGGGGAATCTTCTATAGTTCAAAAAACAACCTTTGTTGTACTATCTGGGTGCAAAATATGTGTAGAATATCTTACTGTATATTTTTGGTAGTTTGGGGATAGGCATTGGTAATGCCTCTATTTAATGTGAAAGGATTAACAGAGAGAGGAGTACTTGGCACTCACCAAGCAGTACAGGTATGCTGATAAGCAGGGCCTATTACCTCCCAGGTTAGAAATCTTCATACTTTATAGTTTTTAGATCACACCTGGTGGCACTCAGGGCTTCTTCCTGAGTCTGCCTTCAGGGTTAACTCCAGGTGGACTTGAGAGACCATATGGATGCCATGGATTGAATCTAGGTGTGCTGCCTGCAGGGTAAGTACCTTGCCCACTGCACTATCTCTTTGCCCCCAAATATTTATACTGAAGAGGTGTCAAAGATCATTTTGTTGAATGCAATGACTAAAAGTGTCCATAGTTATTTGGGCAACAAAGAGTCAAGGCTACTTTTTGGAAAAAAATATATGTCTGAAAGTAGAAAAATGAAGATTACTAGTAATCCTCAAAATAAAAATACGACTGACAGTGAAATAAACAAAATAAATGTACTAGATATGTGTGATACATATTTTTGAAAATATTTTTGAAAATATTCTCTTCACAGTGCAAAATGTTCTATTGCCTGACTCAACACAATAATGTAAGTCTGAATCACGTCTTGTCAGTGATAATTTGATCACCAGAAAACAGTACAAAAGATGATTTAAAAAATTATAGTTGTCTATAAAAACTATAGTAGGTAGGTAGAGCATAGTCTTGCACACGTCTGACCTAGATTCATCCCCAGCACCCTATATGGTCCCCTGAGCACCATCGGAAGTGATCCCTGAACACTACCAGGAGTGATCCCTGAGCACCACCTGATATGGTCCCAAACCAAAATATTAAGTAATTGTTTTAAAAAGGATTCTTCATTTTGAAATAGAAACTTTACTTTTGACTGACCACAGAAAATGCTTTTTTGAAAGAAAGAGAAAGGAGAGAGAGTAAGCTTACTTAAAAGAAAAGTCACATTTCTGCTTCTTTTCCCTTGATAATAGGCAAAGTTCTTTCCTGTCACTGGCTTGGTTTGAACCGCAGAGTGCCCAGATGAAACTCAAAACTGGCCTTCATCAGGGGCAGATCACTTCAGAAAGATAGCTGTCAGTTTTAGTTAATTTCAGTCTTTTGAGAGACCTCCAGAATCACACGCAAGGGACCAGCTGGCCATGCACAGCAATAATTAGCCGTGCCAGCCTAAAAGTACAGAGTTTGGACTCTGCCGTGCTCTGGGACTACCAGGGCTACACTTGGTGGTGCTACTCTCAGTGGTGTTCAGGGAACAGATGGTGTTTGGGATCAAGTTCAGTACCTTCACAGACTCAGCATGTACTTTAGTTTTTACATGGTTTCCCCTGCACACAGGAGTTGCTGGTTTAAAAAAAAAGTGAATGTCAAGGTAAGCTTGATAGATCTCAGCCCGTGCTCATCAGCTGTGAGCTTTATGAACGTTTTCAAAAGGATTCAGTCACACATATAGTGCAGATTGGCTCAACGGTCCTCGCTCAAGAAGTTTATACTGAACGTATTATTCTCTCAAGGTTGCGCCAGTCGTTGAAGTGGCTCCTAATGGGAGAAATGTACGTTTCAAGGACTGGGAAGAGTATGGAGCCGCTAATTGCCCAGGTTCACTAGTAATGCTTGAATTTGCATTCATGTCCTCTGGCTGACCTCTTCTGATTCTATTATATACAGTTCTACCAAAAAGTCCGTCTTTAGCAGACCTAAAATAGGTGGCCATGCTTTCATACCCATTATCAATGAGTGAACTATATTTTATCAATAGATTATTATTAAGTACTCTTTTTACTGTGAACTACGAATGTGTATTTCTCTAGTATACAATTCATATTTAGGATTCAAGTGATTATTAAGATTGAATATGTGGTCAAATAGGCACTCTTATAGACAAAAATTCAAATGTAGTATTAAATTTCATTTCATCTATCAAATTCCATTTAAAATTTAGTATTAAATTACATTTAGTTATCATAAACTTTATAAAATATGTAACATTATTATTGCATAAATAGCATTGTGCATATGTTAATACTCAATATAATGTTCTTTATATAATCTTTAATTGGATAATAATTATATGAACCTTATATAAAGTAAATATTAATATGAAATAAGTATAATGAAATAGAAATAGAAGGGAAGTATAAATTTGCATTTAGCTTTTAAAAGTTTGAGTGATAGTCGTAGTCAATTTATGACTGATAAAAATTAGTTGCAAGTCTTCTTATATATCAATGAACTGAGATGAAATACATTTATCGATGTTTCTATTTTAATCATTCATGTTGATTATTAGAGACTAAAGCCAAAATAAATTGTATTCAAATATACAAGGAATATGTAAATATATAAAAGGACACAGCACTGATGGAACTTATCATTAATAAAAGAGAAGTGTGAGGGTGAGATTGCTTTATAATATTGTGAATATTCCTAATAGATGCAATATATATATAATTCTAAAACTCAGAGAATGAAGTATAATCCATATAGGAAATAATCAACATATGATTTTATATAAAATTTAACAGAAATTATACTAAGTTATACAATATAGATTAAATTTTAAAGTTTGATGCTTCTCATATTAGATTGTTTTATTATAAAGATATATTTGTTTTCTTTTAGGTTATCACTGAAACATATTGTTAGCTATAAGGTACAGTTGTCATGACTTAATATTTATTCTTCAGTTATGTCAGAAAAAAATTGACAGAATAGCACTGATTTATTTGGCAAACCTTGAAATACAATAGTTACTAAATATTCTGAGGTATTAACATCCAAAATCTTTGGCAGAAGTACTGCTTTGCAAACTGTGAATATCCGTTAACTCTTGTGTAGTCAAACATTCACTATCCTATTTCACTTAAATTCCAAAGACTTTACATCTTAATAACTACCTTCCTATCACCTTTTCTGCTCAAAGAAAAAAGATGATTATCAATAGAGCTGCTATGGAATTAATTGACAAAATGGTGTAAAATAGTAGATAAGACTCTATGACTATGTATTTTATATTAATTTCCTTAGATTTGTTTATGTCTCAAAGTAGCAAAATCAGTTAATAGATTATGTCAAAAAGAACTGCTTCAAAAGAGTTTTGATTGTCATAATATAGCATCCACAGAAAGAAATAAGTCCCATATATAACTCAAAGAACATCTACACATACTACTTTATTAATCACAGTTTGAACTAGAAAGACAGACATATTGAAAGGATAATAAATTGCATGTGTCGGATAGGAAGAGATTTTGCAAATTAACAAAACATTTCTATTGACTGAAATCTATTATACTTCAAGGGAAAAATAGCTCTGAATTCATGGCTATTCGTTATACTTTTTGCAAAGAAATCTGACTTATAATGAGTCCAAGTATGTATTTTTTTTTTTTTTTTGCTCAAGCCAGGTGTTATTTTTATTTTTTTTTTTACAGTTGTAGATTTACAATTTTTTGTGCTTGGGTTTCGATCGGAATATCACGTTTCACTCAAATGAGAGAAAGAATCCGGAGTTCTGACATACGTCGACGATCAAGAATCAGGGACGCTGTCTCATTTGCCAAGGTGTCGAAAATCAGATGGGCTGGTCACGTAATGAGATTTAAAGACGACCGCTGGACTAGAGCTGTTACTGACTGGATTCCACAGGATGTCAAAAGACCGCGTGGCCGCCCACCTTCCAGATGGTCAGACTTCTTCGTGAAGATCATGAACGATCGGTTTGAGGCCCTTCATGTTCCCGGAGCGAACAGATGCCATTGGGCTACACTAGCACGTGACAGGGACAAATGGAGACGTTACTGGCGCCCGCTCGAGCAAATCGACAAATAACGTGAAGTTAAGTGATTAAGTGATAAGGGTTTCGATTATACAATGATCAGATACCCATCCCTCCACCAGTGCCCATTTTCCACCACCATGGATAATATCCCCCCACCCCCATCCCCCCATCCCCCCCTGTCTCTGTGGCAGGGCAATCCCCTGTGTTCTCTCTCTCCTTTTGGGTGTTGTAGTCTGCAAAAGAGGCATTGAGTGGCAAACATGTTCAGTCCATAGTCTACTTTCGACATGCATCTCCCCTCCTGGGAGGATCCTCCAAACATCCTTTATTTGGTGCTCCCTTCTCTATCTGAACTGCCCTTTCCTCTAGGATACCCGGCTGGCCTCTAAGTTATGGAGTAATCCTCCTGGTGCTGATCTCAGCTATTCTTGGGTATTAATCTCATACTTTGTTACTTTATATCCCCCAGATGAATGCAATCTTTCTATGTCTATCCCTCTCTTTCTGACTCATTTCGCTTAGCATGATACTTTCCATATTGTACCACTTGTATGTAAATTTCATGACTTCATCTTTTCTAAGAGCTACATTGTACTCCATTGTGTAGATGTACCAAAGTTTCTTTAACCAGTCATCTGTTCTTGGGCATTCAGGTTTCTTCCAGTTTCTGGCTATTGTAAAGAGTGCTGCAATGAACAAACAAGTGCAGATGTCACTTCGACTATACATTTTTGCCTCTCTGGGATATATTCCCAGGAGTGGTATTGCTGGGTCAAATGGGAGCTCAATTTCTAATTTTTTGAGAATCGTCCATACTGTTTTCCAGAAGGGCTGAACCAGTGGACATTCCCACCAACAGTGAAGGAGTGTCCCTTTCTGGCCACATCCGCGCCAGCATCGGTTGCTTTTGTTCTTTTGAATGTGGGCCAGTCTCTGAGGTGTGAGATGGTATCTCATTGTGGTTTTGATCTGCATCTCCCTGATGATTAATGATGTAGAGCTCACGGGTCGGGAGACTTAACATTGTCAAAATGGCAATACTACCGAAAGCATTGTATAAATTCAATGCAATCCCTATAAGGATACCCATGACATTCTTCAAAGAAATGGAGCAAACACTCCTGAAATTTATATGGAACAAAAAGCCCCCACGAATAGCTAAAGCAATTCTTGGGAAAAAGAAAATGGGAGGAATCAACCTCCCGAACTTCAAACTGTACTACAAAGCAGTAATAATTAAAACAGCATGGTACTGGAACAAAGGCAGAACTGCAGACCAATGGAACAGGGTTGAATACACTGACATCTCCCCTCAATCATATGATCTTCTAATCTTTGATAAAGGTGCAAGTAATGTGAAGTGGAGTAAGGAAAGTCTCTTTAATAAATTGTGTTGGCATCACTGGATGGCTACATGCAAAAAATAGGCTCAGAACTCTGCCTAACACCATGTACAAAAGTAAGATCAAAATGGATTAAAGACTTCAACATCAGACCAGAAACCATAAGGTACATTGAAGATAAAGTTGGCAAAACCCTCCATGACATGGAAGCTAATGGTATCTTCAAAGATGCCACGCCACTGGCCGAGCAAGTGAACACAGAGATAGATAAATGGGACTATCTTAAACTAAGAAGCTTCTGCACCTCCAAAGAAACAGTGACCAAAATACAAAGACAGTCTACAGAATGGGAAAGGATATTCACCGAATACACATCTGAGAAGGGGTTGATATCCAGGATATACAAAATACTGGTTAAACTCCACAAGAAGAAAACATCCAACCCCATCCAAAAATGGGGCAATGAAATGAACAGAAACTTTCTCAAAGAAGAAATCCGAATGGCAAAAAATCACATTACAAGTATGTATTTTTTAAGATGAATAGCTAGGGTAGAAATATAAGCAGAAGTAACTAAAAATTATAATTCATTTATTGGTACCCTTCATATTTATGGAACCTTGCTCTGTTTGCTTGAGGCCCTCTAATAGCCTATAATTTGGCCTAGGACATTTATTAGGTGTTGTTTTATTTTGAGAGATGACACTATGAACTAAAATGGAAGGAGTGGGAAAGCTAAAATAAAGAAGAAAATTTGACCTAAAAATCATTTTGGAGATGATTTACTGAATCATGAAGACTTAGTCCCCGGGATTACATGAAGAGTGCTGTAAAAATGCACATCAACCTGACACATGAAATAATAGTATTTTTCAAGGAAGTAATAACTGTCCATAATTATATGTTATTTCATATATTGACTGGACTTCTCTTTAATGAATTGACTTCAGTAGTAATCCAATGCTGCTGGGTTAATGGAGACAAATTTCATTCAAAAAGCAAGACATGTACTGTATTATCAATTGGCAAGTGCATGATGTCAGAGCAAATAGTGATGGTAAGTATGCAAGGTAAAAGGTAAAGGTAAAGGCCCTCCCGTCAATCATCGATTTACTCGAGCGGGCCCAGTAACGTCTCCATTGGAGACTTTGTTGTTACTGTGTTTGGCATAGCAAATACGTCACGGGGAGCTTGCCAGGCTCTGCCGTGCGGGCGAGATACTCTCGGTAGCTTGCCAGGCTCTTCGAGAGGGGCGGAGGAATCGAACTCGGGTCAGCCATGTTGGCTGCGTGCAAGGCAAACGCCCTACCGCTGTGCTATCGCTCCAGCCCAAAGTATGCAAGAGAAATACAAAAGTTGTCTCATTGAATTTAATTCTTGCAATGGTCAAAACTTCTTAATGACCCACATTAAACCAAATAATTCAATCATTTTATGACTGGATTGATTTGATCAGGTTCACTAAGAACAATGCTGTTATCATAAGGTAAATTGACTCCAGATGCCACTTACCTCCCTAAAATACCCTTTAGCATGTAATAATCATCGGACGCTTTGCTCTTTATATTCACAGGTCCCAATCATAATCAAGAGAAGGCATGCATACAGAGATGTGGACCACTGACTTATTGCATAATTCCACCTTCCATTCTTTCCCAATAAGAACTTTACAGAAACACCTCCAATTTTTTTAAAGGCACACCAATCAAGATATTTTTTGAAAATTTCCAAATATTTTTTTAATCATAGCACATAAAATAGTCAATAGTATACATGGCTGAATTTTTCTTGATACTGTTGGATTACAGCAACTCATGTATACTACAGGCTCATGACTCTTCAAATGTATGTTATTATATCATACTCACCATCAAATACCAATAGCATGTCACGATGGTCTATTGGATCCCTTGATCTATTCCCTCCTTCTCTGGTAACAGCACTTCTGCATGAGTTCCAGGGACTTTGCTTTGTTTCATTTCATTGTATTATGCATATGAATGAAATCATAGCATGTTTGTCTTAATCCTTCTGACTTAACTCTCTTAGCATGCTACCCTCCAAATTAATCTACACTGGAAATGGCAGGAGTCCATTTATTCTTTTGTGGAGCATTTTATTATGCATTTAACTTACATTTTCTTTATTTAATAACCCATCATTGGGTGCTTTGCTTCATCCCATATCTGTACTACTGTAAACAGTGCTGCAAAAAACACAGGAATGCATTTTTCAATTGTTGTTTATATATTGTTGGACAAGCAACTAGGAAAACAGTTCTTCATTATATTATAGATCAATTTTAATTATTTTAAGAAGACCCCATTTTGTTTTCCACAGGGAAATAGTCTAGGGTTCCTTTTTTCTACACATGTTTGCCAACACTTGGAATTTATTTTTTTTTCTTTTTTGACACATGGCATTTTGACAGTTGTGAGGTCAAGTATAATTATAATATTGACTTGAATTCCCCTAATAAAAAGTGATGAAAGACATCTTTTTCATGTTGCTAATGCCATCTGCTTGACTTTTTTTTATTTTGGCTTTTTTGAGAAAAGTCATTCAGCTACTCTGTTATGTAGAGTAGCTGAATGACTCAATTTGAGGTTTTTGGTTTCGTTGTTGAGTTGTATCAGTTTTATGCACATCTTTGATACAAATCCTATGTTAATGTGTAATGCTTCTCCCATTCACTGGGAATTTTTTTAATGACAGTTCAATTTGCTGCACAGAAGCCACTCAGCTTTATGAAATCTCATTAATTTATTTTTGCTTTACTTTCCTTAGGATCATGTCAATAAGACCATCATTGATGCCTATGGAATGTAGTGTCTTGTCTGTTTACTTGTTTGTTTGGTTGTCTATTTTTCTGTTTCATGGTTTGAGCTGTCCTGACAGTTCCATACTTAAGTCCAGTGATAAAGTACTGCTTAGACCCAGCAGTGATGGTAGACACAAGAACTGTGTGGATCTTGAAGGCCATCAGCAACATGGCGTTGCCTTGCGCACAGGTGTACAAATGAGATATTTTCAAGTTTGTCTCTAATTTTACTGATATGAATAGAAATGTAATTGTTTTTTAATTGATTTTTTAGGCTGCCACTATACATGAGTGTTCTCAATGGTTTTATATTAGAATATTTGTGAGTTTATATGTATATTACTCTGCTATCAGCAAATAGTACTCATTCTGGTTTTCACTTTAGATTGTATTTCTTTTCTTTGACAAATAGACATGGTTAATACTTTCTAGACTATGTGAAATAATAACAATGAGAGTGAACATCCTTGTCTTACCCTGACCTTAGAGAAAAAAACACGTTAATTATTTTACTATTGAGTGCAATATTAGCTGTAGATTAGTCATAGAAGGTCTTAATTTATGTTGAAATATTTCTATTCTAACCCCATTTTATTGAGCACGCTTACCATAAATGTATTTTAATCTTATAAAATGCTTTTTCTGAATTCATTAATATGATTATATGAAATTTTCCCCCTTGCTGATATGGTGGCAAGATTAATTATTTACATATACTTAAATAATCCCACTTGGCCATGAAACATTGACTTTTTATTGAACTGATAACTACGTTTTTGTAAAAGACTTCGTATATATTTTCACCAATAGTATTGGTGCTCAATTTTCTTCATTGCTTATGCCCCTTTCTACTTTTTATAAGTCAGAACAGTAGTGGTGACTTCATCAAATTATATTTAGAAACTTTTTCTCTTCTTCAACTTTAGAAGAAGTTCAGAAAGAAAGTTGCATATTTGGTCATCATATAAAGTTTTATAAAACTTATTAACAGAAACCATCTGGTTTTGGACATTAGGCTTGGGGGAGATGTTTGATGATTGTTTATATTTTCTTGCTTGTAATCAATTAGTTCAATTTGTATCTTTTCTATTGATCTGTCTTGGAAGTTCAGTACATTTTTTTGAAGGGCTGAATGCATCTGGTCGTGCTCAGTATTTACTTCCATTTCTGTGTTCAGGAAAAAAATGCTGGTGATTCTGGAAGGATAATATGTGGTGGCAGGGACTGAACCCAGATCAACTCTATGTAAAAAAAGCACCCAACCCAATTTATTATTCCCCTGTCTTCTCACTAATTCAGAATTTGTTCAATTCATTTATATCGATTAATTTATTATAATAAATGTCTTTATAGTAGTATTTTATGATCTTTAGTATTTTTATGCTATATACTATAAATTTTCCTTTTCATTTATTATTTTATTCATTAGAGTTTGCTGTTTTTTCCTTCATGAGTCCAGTTAAATATTTCGCAGTTTAAATGTTTTTAAATAAACAGATCTGTTTTTCACTGAACTTTTTTATTTTAGATTTCATTATTATCTTGTTTCCACACTAATTTTTTCTGTTCTTTTTTCTTCTCCTGACTTTTTATTACAACTTCACTTAGTTCTCCTATTTAGATCCTATTGGAATCTATATTTAGAACATATAGGTATAAAATTATACTGCTTATTCAATAGTTTTCTGGTTGTTAATCTTGGCCTACATTTCTATAACTTCCATTAAACTGCCATTTCTGCTTTGTATATGTTTTGATAGCTCATGACTTTATTTCCTATATATATGTATATATATATATTATTTACAACTGGTCATTTTATTTTCTATTTATTTTTAATTTTTTGACTTTTTTATTGAATCACTGTGAGATACAGTTACAAAGCTTTCATGTTTGAGTTTCAGTCATATAATGATTAAACACCCATCCCATCACCAGTGCACATACTCCACCACCAATGACCCCTGTAAATACCCCCCCATTCCAACCATTCCCTTGCCTGTATGGCAGACAATTTACCCCATACTCTATCTCTACTTTGGGGCATTATGGTTTGCAATATAGATAATGAGAGAATATCATGTTTGGTCCTTTATCTACTTTCAGCACGCATCTCCCACCCCAAGCAATTCCTCCAACAATCATTGACTTAATAACCCCTTCTCTATTTAAGCTGCCTTCTCCCCCAGCTCATGAGACAGGCTTCTAACAGTGGAGAAATACTCCTTACCCTTGTGTCTACTTCCTTGAGTGTCAGTTTCATATTATGTTACTTTATATTCCACAAATGAGTGCAGTCATTCTATCTCTGTGCCTCTCTTTCTGACTCATTATGCTTAACAGGTTACTATCCATGACAATCCACTTCATCTTTTCTAACAGCACATAGTATTCCATTGTGTAGATGTAACAAAGTTTCTTTAAACAGTCATCTGTTCTCCAGTTGTTTCCAGATTTTGGCTATTGTGAACAGTGCTGCAATGAACATACAGATGCAGATGTCATTTCTACTGTGCTTTTTTCACCCTCAAGACAAATTCCAGAAGTTATTTCCTATGTATCTAGCAATGTTTGATTTCTACATTAATCTCTTCATTTGTCCAATGCTAATTCAATGAAATGAATGAAATGATGCTTTGTGACCTTGATTTAAGAATGAGTCTCAGCAACCCTACACCTCTGACTACTTTAAAATTTTATAACTATTGTAGGACCTTGAGAAGGTTTTAGTTCACCTCCCTTTCTTTGATGTAAATCCACAGGAAGACCACTTATGTTCATCAGCTTGTAGTATCACTTCAACATTCATGTAGCATAAAGTTATATGAAATGTTAATTTTATCACTTCTGTATACAAACTGTAAATAAAAGCTGGACCTGATTGTATATCTGGAACAAATGTAGACTGCTGTATAGCTCATATCAAACAGAAGTGCACTTAAATATTTTTCTCATAACAAATTCAGAAGTTACTTCTGAGGTCAACAGCAATATGGCATATTTTTCTGAGCTTCTGGAGCTCAGAAATTCTGTACTCATGCATTTCTGCTCATTGTACACTAGTCAAATCCTTATTCATAAATGCAACACATATTTTAGGAAGAACAATAATAAGATATTATTTGTTATCTCCTGACCCTAAATGCTTATCTGCCTGTAGAAAATAACATGTAATGTCTGATAATATCTGGTCAACCATACCTTGGGATTCTTCCTCAGCAGTGAATCAGATAATCGATTACATTATTATTGTATTTCTGCAGGTTTTCCAAAATTTTTCATCCCAGGTGCCTTTAGCTCCTGAATTTGAAGTAGGAAACTAACAGAATGTTCACTCTCACTTCCCATTAGCCTAGTGTGTTCTTCTTGGAATTCTGTGATTCTTATTAGAAGCTGTGATTATTGTGTAGATTCATCTTTCCTATCAACATTCCAGCCTGCAACAAACTCTGATTTGATCCATCCATCTCTATAAAAGCTATCTGCCTGCTGAATGAGCAAGCTGAACTGTGCTGGCTTTATTTGCTTGTTGCTAAAGAAATAAATAACAATTCTCTCAAATGAGCCAAAACTCAGTTTCCAAGGCTCTGGTGTCCACGTGGCTTTGGAATGCTAGGAGTAACCACTTCTTTCTGCAGGCAACCATCTAGGGAATCATTGTTGCACTCCAGATCATTCTCTTGTCTGAGCTAGCTCAGAGATGCTTGATAGCAGGGGGGTAATTTGAATAGTGAAAAGTTTTGATGTTTAAGTAATTTGTAACAAGATAGTCAATCCTTCTTTACTGTTTGAGATTGTAGATCCATAAGCCATGTAAGTAAAAAAAAAATAAGTAGTCCCAATCTCTGAAGGATAGTAATCCCCTAAACTGGACTTTTCTTGATGCAGCCTAATGATTTTTCTCTCCGTTTTATCTTCCAGATACTTTTCCTTCAAGAATTGCTTTTGGTTCCCTGTCATTATCCCTGACAATTTTTCCCCATCAGTCCTTTCATATACAGTCTGTTTTTTTTTTTTGTATCAATCACAGAGCTTCAGTTGCTGGCAAATTTCCCAGGATTTTGGCCCTGTCCCAGCAAACATTAATCTCTCAGACATCCGTGTGATTTACAAAGGGGACTTTTCTAATACAACAGGCTGTCCCCAAATGGAATAAGAGGCTCTGGAAATCATTTTTGTCCCTGGATTGTGGGGCTCCTTTTCTCCTTTCAGAGGCTTGGTCAAGTTTAGGGTTTTAGTTAGAAGTGAGGGTAGGGGATAAAAGATATCTTACCAATGGCCAGAATTAAAAGTGGAAATCAACAATTAAATATATAGCAGCTTCTCTTTTTTCAGATACTCTGACCTTTGAGGAAAGTGAGTTACCTTCCTAGATACTGTCTCATATATATTTGTCCGGATAATTTCCCACATGATCAATAATATTAAGATGATTTTTGCATCTCAATAGAAGATGGCAGACACTTAAACTCACAAAGCACTGAATTGCATGAAGGATCTGTTAATTGAATTATATGTGTGTCTCTCTGGAACAAAGACATGTACCTTAGATAGAAATTTTCTAGAACTTTTTCACACTCTCAACCCACCCCCAGCAACATCTTGCTACACACATCAGTCAAGAAATATGGCCGGTAGTCTCCACAACACCCAGAGAATTCTCTGGGCCCCGTACCAAGGTGATATATCCAGGAGGTCCCAGATGGGGCAAGTGTTGTCTCCCCACCTTCTCCAGATGGAATCCCGGTAACCACGAGCCTCTACAAACATGGCTCCAGTATGTAGGCCCCAGGACTATTCTTCTGAATCTTTTCTTATATGCAAAGTGAGCAATGGAAGTAAATTATCTAGCGTCTGTCCCTGAAAGGCAGACTTGAATGGCAGTGGGAAAACTCAAGCAAAATATAATGCCCAACCAAAATGCATCTGGACTGTGCATTAAACTACTGCTTCATGCCATCACAGGAGGGGAAGGGAGTTTGTCCCCCTGGCGGCGGTGACACAGTGGCCGCTATCTTTCAGAGCCTAATGCGCAGCCAGATATGAGACTGAAGTGATTAAGCACGTAAGGCCTCATGGGATGAGGGGTGGAACCAGCCCTGCTCCCTGCCCTGACAAGGCCCCAAGTTGCCACCCACGAAGGTCTCTTCTGGCCCCTGAATGACCATGATCCCAGAGGCACACATACCAATCTCAGAACCCAGCAGCTTTTGGCAGTAATCCCTCCAGACTTATTACTAGAATATCAAAAATTCAAAATCACATGGACATAATAGCTGCCACGCAACATCATATGCTCTTCATTATCAGCAATAGAAAACAAATTACTTAATGATGTCTTTTTGGCAGGCTTAAATGTTGGGAAAAATTTCAAATAATAATGGTGGGTCTTTTGTCGTTATATTGAATGTGATCAACGTAAAGAGAGAGTAAAGTGGAAATCTGCCACACAGGCAGGGGGAGGGTTGGGAGGGGCCATACTGGAGTTCCTGGTGGTAGAAAATGCACACTGGTGAAGGGATAGGTGTTTGATCATTGTTTGACTGACCAAGACTTAAACTGAAAGGCTTTGTGACTGTTCTCACGGTGATTCAATAAACAAAACATTAAAAAAAAGAAATTTTTTAGAACTTTTCGTTTTAAGTCATGCATTTTAAATTGAATGATAGCAGAATTCATAAGTAAGTTGCTTTCTCTTTCTACTTCTTGATATTTCATTCACAACAGACAGCTATTTGCAGACAAACAATGCAATAACTAGACACATGGCCATCTCTAAGGTCTAGAATTTTCACATTTCTTCAGGTAACTATCTGACCAGTAACATCCTTGTTACCTGTCTTTTCCTCCAAACATTATATATCCCATAACAAGCTAGAAGTTCTGACTATGGTACCTGCTTTTCCAGATAACCTGTTACACAAGATAAGCTTGTTCAAGCTTAAAGGTTGCCCACATGAACCCACTTCCAGTATTCCAAAGATGATCTCTGTTACAGTAAGAATCTGCCTCTTGGAAGCATAGAGTGAGTTAATATTTTTAGCACTGGTAATTGTCATCACTTTGCACAGTTTCAGCTGAACTTTTGTGTTTATGATCCATACTACAATGCACAAAAAGAACAACATGCATAATAATCACTTAGGCACACACATATGTGTGTGTGTATGCACATATATTTGAGCCAGGATGTGGCTCAAGTGATATAATACATGTGATTTTTGCTTATGTGAAACCCTGAGTTAGATCTCTGTTCCTTGTGCCCCCTCAACCATCCCAGGTCTGACCTTGGAGGCTCCTGAGAACTGAATATCAGTCACTGTACTCCGAACATCACTGTGGAGGACCTCTGTCTAAAGTTAGGTCCCAATAGGCTGAACATGAACGGCATTTTTGACCTTAACATTTTGAGCAATATATTAAACTAATATTACATAATATGAACATTGGAAAATCATTGTGTACTTATATCAATATAGCACTGTAGCACTGTTCTCCCATTGTTCATAGATTAGCTCCAGCGGGCACCAATAAGGCCTCCATTGTGAGACTTGTTGTTACTGTTTTTGGCATATTGAATACGCAACGGGGACCTTGCCAGACTCTGCTATGCGTGCAGGATACTCTTGGTAGCTTGCTGGGCTCTCCTAAAAGAGTGGAGGAATTGAACCCAGGCCAGCCGCGTGCAAGGCAAGTGCCCTACCAGCTGTGCTATCACTCCAGCCCAATATAACATTTATTAAATAAATTTTAAAATGTGAGGAGGTAAATATATTTTCACTCAATAATTTATGTAGTCATTCCACACTAAAGCATTATCCCTACTCCTTAATCATGATTTTGAATAATGACTATCTTTCAACAATAAAATTTCTAGTGATTTACTGCTTACTCTCTTTTCTCTTTCTTGTGCTGCTTTTCTTAACATCAAGTAGTTTCCTTGTGATTCACTGATCAGTGTTCCCATAGAGATTTAAGGGAAATACCTTGAAAATAACCAGGTCTCTCTGTCTCTCTGTCTCTCTCTGTCTCTCTGTCTCTGTCTCTGTCTCTGTCTCTCTCTCTCTCTCTCTCTCTCTCTCTCTCTCTCACTCTCTCTCTCTCCTCTGCTCTCCTCACCCTATGCATTCTAAATACCCTGGATCCTGGATACCTCAAACTCTAAATTAAACAGTGCCACTTATGGAGATCCCCTGACATCCTTTCAGGTCCCTGAGCTTATTAAGTTGATTTGATTATCTCAATAATCACTATCTTATACTACTTTTGTATTTCTAATCTTGCAATTATGCTTCTTTTTTCCCCTCAGTTTTCAGAGCCACACCTAACTGTTCTGAGAGCTTTAACTTGACTCAGTGGTCTGAGCTTATTCCTGGCACTGCTCAGAGAACATTCCTGACCGCTCAAGGGACCTCATGGGATCAAACCCTGGCCATCTGCATACAAGGCAAATGCCCAATCTGCTGTACCATTTCTTCAAACCAAGAATTCCTATATTTTATCTTAATTACTAGTTATGTGAGGCATATGAATACATGAGTTGCTCCATTGTATGTAAAAGTAAAAATATAAAGTTTATAGGCCTTATAAAATATTTGCTATCATATAATCATTTCAAATAAGATATAGGATAACATATATAATAAAAATTTTAATATAGGTATCTATGGTGATTTGAGCTGACTTTTTTTGTTTTACTGCTGCAATTTTTATTTACTTATAATGTTATTTAAAGGAAAGATTTTTAAATGTAATTATAAAACCCCAAATAGTTCTTTTTGGAGTTTATATAAGTTTGCTATCTGAATAAATGAATTTTAAAATTTTGTTTGATATCATTTGTCAATAAATTCTGTTTATATCCTCAAATGACTTGAATTCTTAAGTTTGTTTGCATTTATACAGACAACAGACTTTTTTGAAAATTAAGTATCTTTAATAGGGTAAATGAAGTAATCTAACTGTTAGTGAACTCCTCACTGTCTATAAGTTCAAATACAGAAGCAAACATATGATCAAGTTAAACTTTCTCAGCTGTTTTATTTATTTATTTATTTATTTATTTTGTTTTTGGGGTCACACCCAACAATGCTTAGAGGTTACTCCTGACTCTGCATTCAGGAATTACTCCTGGTGGTGCTTGGGAGACCATATGGGACCCCGGGGATTGAACCCAGGTTGGCCACATGCGAGGCAAACACCCTACCCAATGTTTGTCGCTCTGGCCCCTCTCAGTTGCTTTAAAATCCTAGACAAAGGGCACACAACCTTTTGAAAGGGAGTAGTCCAGATAGATTGGGAAGATGTCACATTTGCACAATGTTTACACTTCCAGTCTGGGCCATGTTCAACAGTTATGTAGGACCTCTTGGGGATGTTGGTGATGCTGATGACATACCCTGCTCTCTTGTACTAGAGGCTGAGGCTAGGCACACACAAAATTTCCAGTTTCTTGCTCTCTGTAGGAAGGGAGTTTGAAGGTTGACTAGTGATTTGGCAGGTGGGAATTCCCCAGGATGTACTAAGGAGTCCTGTGTACCCTTCACTGCCATCTTAAGTTAACAAGGTTTCTGGTCCAGTGCCAGCATCCTGAAGTTCTGGGGCTGCTGGGGATTGGGGCCCTCCAGGGCCACACCTGAGGAGCTCATGGGACCTGGATGCTGGGAATCTGATGGGGTTAGCTGGATGCAAGGCATAAAACTGTACCACTGTGCTATTGCTTAAGGCGCTAGTTAGTAATTTCAGAGGGTTTTTCTTCTTTTCCTAGGGCTAAAGAAATTAGGCACAAGGTATCTAGAAGTACAGTGTAAGGGAGATTAAAATATGTTAGCCTAAATAGATCATGGATAATACCACAAAAGTTACTCATTAAAGCTACATAATTTTCTTGTCTCTAGCTTTTTTATTTAAAAAAAAACATTCCTGAAGTAATACTTTGTCCCATTTCTAAAATTTTAAAATAAGATTTAAAAATAGAAACATGTAATAGTATTTTAATGAAGTAAAAGGAAGAATGATGAGCAAAACTTTTTGTCTAGTATAAACTAAAAGAGAGGTATTTAGCACCATAGATTACTAGTGCATTTATAGTATAATTATGTTAATGAATTGACAGTTGCATTTTTAAAACTTGGCAGAAATTTGAACCAGGAGTAGAACAATTGCACAAAGACCTAGAGCCATTGTTCATGACCGTCCCCACCACCCCCACTCAAAACCAGACAGATGTGAGGGTAAATATGCCTAACATATTACTTCTTATTGAGGTGATTTTTTTTCTCAGTTTGTACAGTTTGAAGACATTTTTTACTCAGTAGTGTACAAAAAGAAAAAGAAAAAGATGTCCTATTTTTGCATTCCTTTATTTGTATAATTTCTTAACTGACTCACAGCATTTTCCAGTGAATAATGAAAAAAAGTTTAAAATTGCCTTCTACTTTTGTAAATATGTGTTGTTATGAGTCATTCATTTTCCTGATCTCAAAAGATACACATATATTGTTCAAACATTCTTTGACTCCTACTACAAAGTTAATAGCAATAAAGGCACACCCACCTAACACCTCTTCAATCACTCAATCTGGATACTTAAGCTTTTTGTATTGTTGGAATACTACACAATACTAGAAATTTGTGATATGGTACTTGAAATACACATCATCAATCAATATATCATTTCTACATCACAGTTTAAGTATGTGCAGTTAATTATATATTTAATAAAAGTAGCACTGCACTGTCCATAGCACTGTCCTCCCATAGTTCATCGATTTTGCTCGAGCAGACCCAGTAACATTGTGAGACTTATGTTACTGTGTTTGGCATATCGAATACACCACGGGGAGCTTGCCAGACTTTGCTGTGAGGGCAAGATACTCTCCATAGCTTGACAGGCTTTCTGAGAGGGGCGGAGGAATTGAACCTAGCTCAGCCATGTGCAAGGCAAATGCCCTACCCACTGTGCTATTGCTCCAGCCCTAATAAAAATAATTTAAGTAAAATATTATTAAATATATTATTGATGTTTTAAAATACTTTTAATTTTAAAATTAATGTGATTGCTTTATAAAAGCAAGATGTAAACATTTTTGCAATTTTTGAAAATATGATCATAGAATTAGTGGTATTTAGAGATTTGAAAAATACAGCTCCATATTTACATCACATTATGAAATATCAGAACTTTGTATAATGTAAAAACATTTATGCAAATGAATCAAAAATAATGTCAAGCAAAAATAATGCTTAGAAAGAGCTTTTCATGAAACTATTAGAGTTTAAAATATACTATATTCCCCTAATTAATTCAGCTGTAAGATCTTCAGAATCATGTGAACACTCAAAATTTCAAACTTAATTTGAATTTCAGTTAATATAACTCCCAAAACACACTAAGACAAAGTGACAATTCACAGAAGTAAAAATACAATTTCTCATAAACTAATACACGATAAGTGTCTTTAGAAAGATTAAAATAATATAATACATTTTTGAGAGCTAGAGTAAATGTTGCGGGTGAGAAAGAGCTTGTCTTGCATGTAGCTGAACCCAGTTCTATCCTGGCCTCACACATGGTGCCTGGAGTGATCCCTGAAAACTTATCTGAAAGCAGCCATTTGGGATCCCCCAACCCCAAAACCAAACAGATCATAATACATGCCCTATGCCAGTGCCAGGAGTGAAGAGAATTAAGAAACTACCTTCACTACTAGTGGAATGCATTTACTATGCCCTCTAAGGTAAGACTATTATACTGAAACTGCCTGAATATACTATGAATTATACAACAATTTTTCTTTAAGTAATGTACCTAAGGTAAAGTAATTCATATTCATTAATTAAATAAGCCTGTTTGTTAACCATTTTGTCTTGTTACAATTATGTGCAATTTGTTTTACTATTTCAGAATTGAATTTAATTCACATAATAAATAATAGTTACATGCAAGTTAATTTCTAAGTAGTGGACATATCCTATGATATGTTCATTACTTTTGGATCATGACACCCAGAATAATATTAAGTTATTTACATGTATTAATACAATTAACCCTTGAAAATCTATCTGAGGTAAGTACAATTATGATTTTAAATTATGTTTTTACAAATAAAGAAAGAAAGATGCGAATATCATCTTATACCACAGAGAGAAGCACACATCAAAAAGAATAAGTAAAACCAAATGCTGGCACAGATGTGGGGAGAAAGGGATTCTCATTTATTGTTGGTGGGAATACTGATCAGTCCAGCCCTTTGGAAAACAGTATGTGAAATCCTCCAAAATCTAGAAATTTGGCTTCCATATTACCCAGCAATAACACTTTGGGGAATATTCCGTAGAGGTCCAAAAACACTCTAGAAAAGTTATTGCACTTCTCTGTTCATTGCAGCACTATTCATAATAGCCAGAATCTGAAAACAAACTGAGTACCTGAGAACAGAAGACTTGACTGGACAATGAAATATGGTACATCTATACAATGGAATACTACATAGCCACCAGGAAAAGCAAAGTCATGAAATTTGCTTAT
Organism: Sorex fumeus; assembly: GCF_029834395.1. NCBI lineage: Eukaryota > Metazoa > Chordata > Mammalia > Eulipotyphla > Soricidae > Sorex > Sorex fumeus. The sequence goes on from NW_026606059.1 coordinate 67,589,764, forward strand.
AAATGGATGTACATAGAGAGTATCATGCTAAGTGAAATGAGTCAAAAGGAGAGGGACATAGAATGACTGCATTCATTTGTAGGATATATTCATAGACAATAGAAACAAAGACCAGGAGGACTGGTCCACAGTTGGAAACGTTCCACAAGTTGGTGTGAGATAGGGAGGACAGTAAGGATAGAGAAGTGACCACTAAGATAATGATAGTTGAAAATGATCACTCTGGACAAGAACTGAGCGCTGAGAGGTATATAGATGATAACCTCTCAGTACTTGCATTACAAACCATAATGCCCAAAAGGAACAGCAAGACAGAGACAGAGAGAGACAGAGAGACAGAGAGAGGCAGAAAGAGAGGCAGAGAGAGAGAGAGAGAGAGAGAGAGAGAGAGAGAGAGAGAGAGAGAGAGAGAGAAGAAAAGTGCTTGCCATGGAGGAGGAAAGGAAACTGGGGACATTGGTGGAGGGAAATGTTCTCTGGTAAAGGGACAGGTGTTGGAATATTGTATGACTGAAACCCAATCTTGAACAACTTTGTAACTGTGTAACTCATGATGATTTAATTTTTTAAGGGGAAAGATGAAGAAACAAAAATATTTTTTTAAATATAATTTAGATCTTTAAAAAAAAGAGGGGTTGGGGATGAGGATATAATTGTGATGTTAAGGTTTAAATTGTAATTATGTGTTAGGGCTACTTCCCAGCTGCATCTGATAGCCTGGTGGTTGTGGGTGTTGGTCCTCCCACTTGTATTTTGATAAGCAAGGCCTGGCCTGAAAGGGCTCACAGTAGCAGTGATTGGGGCTAGTCAGCCTTTCTGGGCATTATGTTGTACCTGGGGTCAAATTCTGGGCCCTGGGTATGCAGCACATGTATTCCAGCTCTTGAGCTTTCTCATTTATGGTTATTTTAAATTGAAATCTCTCTTTAGAGGTTTTGCAGTTCATTTTTGACTATCAGGAGAAAACAATAGCTAGAAGCTATTTTAGGCTGCAATGCCCTGTCAATCCATCTAATGTGGTAGAAATATTACTATTTAATGTTTCTTAAAACCCCAAAACTAAAACCTTATTGGATTTCAAAGTTATCCTGCCAAATAGTATATGGCAAGATATGCTATAACAATTATAAGATATTGTTTCTGTTATACTATATTATTTATTATTGTATATGTTTTATTCTTTCTCATTTCCTTCTAAGGTGTTCATGTCAATGTCCAGGTCTTAAAATCAAAAGACCTAGCCCTCTCCTATAGGTGGAAATGATTTTTACTACTTTCTTGTTTTCACAGACAGAGATAGTTCGGGTAGCTTTTATTAATATTACAGGGTCAAGCACTGAATTTGCTTCTTATCCAAATATCAGCTTTTTCTGGAGAGTGATATAACCTCTTACTATAGAGGCCTGTTTTTGAAACTTGAACAAAATGTGTTAAAATTTGAAGGACAACACTATTCTAGGTGTTAGAATTTTGTGTTGTGGTTCTGAGAACCACTCCTGGTTCTATTCCCTGGGCATACTGGAAAGTTCATACAAGTCTACAACCAGGCCTAGAGTTCTGTGTGGCTCAGATGCAGTTGTGCGGGGGTCACCAGAGCTGCACCTGGAGATGCTCAGTGAACCACAGGTTGTTGGGGATGAAACTTAGGGATGCGCGTATGAAAGACCTGTCTTCCAGTCTATTGACCTATCCAGCCCTTTTGTATTCTTCATTTATTCTTATCCTAAGTTAGAAATCAAGGTCACAGCAATTGATTAAACAGCATATGCTACTAATTACTACAAAATAACTACTTCTACGTAGAATGTACATTTACGTGTTTATTTTGCTCCAACAGAAAAAGACATATGGTTGGCTCATATTTTCAGTCGAAATGATTTTAATGTATGTATATTTTATCAGAACTCCTTTACTCCTTTGTTCTATAATTTTAGAGAAAAATTACATTAAATTACATAAAAGGTCTATTTTATATAATTTTAAAGTTTACATGGACTCTACATATTTAGAAAATACCCCCTCCCAGTCTTTGTTATGCAACTCACTTCTATTTAGAAAATCTTTGTTTTTATTTTGTTTTGTTTTTTTAGATAACACCCAGTGGTGCTCAGGGCTTATCCCTGACTCTGCATTCAGGGATCATTTCTTGTTGAGGTTAGGGTAGCTTATGTGGTGCCAGAGATCAAACATGGGCAGCTCCATATAAGACCAGCATCCTACACACTATGTTACCACCAAATATTTGTGTTTTTAACAAAGTACTATATTTTTATTTTTCTTAATATTTCGACCATCAGTAATTTTTTCTCATTTCTTCACACGCTACCTGTCTTAATGCAAGGTTCCGTCCCAGTAGAAAACCAGCAGGACTGTACTATAGTACAATACGGGAGACATCCACGGCATTGGCAACTATCACCCGATCTGCTTATTGTCTGCCATCTACAAGTTGTTCACTCGAGTCATCCTGAATAGGATTGGCAGAACACTAGATGAAGGACCACCATATGAACAAGCCGTGTTCGCAAAGAATTCAGCACCATAGACCATATCCACATGGTAACCAAGCACATTGAGGTTTCTCGGGAGTTCAAGATGCCACTCTGTCTAACGTTCATTGATTTAAAAAGATCTTTGAATCTGTTGAGACGGAAGCGGTCATTGAAGCCCTAGCCAATCAGGGCACTCAAACTCAATACATCAGGATCCTCCGTGAGCTGTATTACTACCAGGATCTCACCATTCTCCAAAGAATTAATCATTGATGTCAAGAGAGGGGTTTGGCAGGGTGATACCATTTCACCAAAACTCTTCAGTGCCACTCTCGAGAACATCATGTGACGACTGGAATGGGAAAGAATGTGAGTGAAGATAGATGGTTGGCAACTACACCACGTCCACTTTGTTGATGACATCATTGTAATAACACCAAACATTAGTCAAGTGGCACAAATGATGGCCAACTTCGACTATGAGTACGGAAAGGTCGAACTACAGCTCAATCTTACAAAGACAATGTTTATGAGAAACAGCCTCGTTCCTGACGCTCCATTCACTCTCAATGGAATGACCATCTCCGAATGTAACAGTTATGTGTACCTAGGTCGAGAAGTCAACATGACAAATGGCCTGGCACCTGAGTTGCGCAGGAGAAAGAGAGCAGCTTGGAACACCTTCAAGAGTGTTGAAGAAATATATAAGGGGATGAAGAACCTCTGACTCCGGGCACATCTCTTTGATTCCACTGTTCTTCCTGCATTAACTTACGCCTCAAAATCCTGGACCCTACGCAAACAGGATGAGAATGCTATTCGGGTCTCCCAAAAAGGAATTGAAAGAACTATGCTTGGAGTATCATGTTTCACTCAAATGAGACAAAGAATCCGGAGTTTCGACCTCCATCAACGATCAAGAATCAGGGACGCTGTCTCATTTGCCAAGGCGTCAAAAATCAGATGGGCTAGTCACATAATGAGATTTAGAGACGAGTGCTGGACTAGAGCCGTTACCGACTGGATTCCATGGGATGTCAAAAGAACGCATGGCCGCCCACCTACCAGATGGTCAGACTTCTTCATCAAGATCATGAATGATCGGTTTGAGGCTCTTCATGGTCCTAGAATGAACAGAAACCATTGGGCTACACTAGCACGCAACAGGGACAAATGGAGGCATTACTGGTGCCTGCTCAAGCAGATCAAGGATTAACAGGAAGTCAAGTGATCAAGTGATCAAGCTATTTACCCATCACCACAATCTGACATGATAAAACTTGTGGTAATTAACATTTTATAGATCATGGAGAAAATGCCATACAATTGAAGGAGCCTGAGCACAGCGGTAGAGTTACTATTGAATCTCCATTGTGGTTACTCTAACTGAACTATTGGGCTGGAGCTATAGCACAGCGGGTAGGGCGTTTGCCTTGAATTCAGTCAACATGGCCAACCCGAGTTTGATTCTTCTGCCCCTCTTGGAGAGCCTGCAAGCTATCAAGTGTATCTCGTCCACACAGCAAAGCCTAACAAGCTACCCATGATGTATTCGATATGCCAAACACACTAACAAGTCTCACAATGGAGATGTTACTGGGCTTGCTCCAGCAAATCAATGAACAATGGGAGGACCGTGCTATACTGTGCTGTTCAAAGTCATGACTATTAGGCAAGTAATTAAAGAAAGCACATATAAAGTCATTTACATTTTTTTAGGAAACACGAAAGAAATTATTCATTTTAAGTCTCCTTTTACCAAAGGATTTCTGAACACACACATTCTCTCTCTTTCTCCTCTCTCTCCTCTCTCTCCTCTTTCTCATATCTCTCTTTTTCCTCTCTCTCTCTCTCTCTGTCTCTCTCTCTCTCTCTGGTTTCTGCTCCTTCTCTCCTCTGGAAGTTAAAAAGTTAATTACTTATCTATATGATTCTTATTCTGAACGGAGTCATTTTTTGCAGTTTGCCTAAGCAGAATCACATGCATTATGACAGTCAGACTCATGGTTATTGTCTCTCTCCTGAAAACAATGGTACTAGGAATTTATAGCAAAGGACGTAGCAGATTGCATTATCTCTCCTCGTGTTTGCAAGATAACAATGTGCAAATGACTTAGCTACAGTATTTTATGATCAAATTACTTTGCTATTGACAATGCATTGCTAGAATTATTATTTGCAAGAAGTGAAAAAGAGAGTCAAAAGTAAAGTAAAGATGAGAGGAATCTCTAGTCATTTCAAGCATTGAATGTGTTTAGTGCAATAATTTAAATTGTTCATAGAATTGAGATACATGAATTCAGTAATGCCAACTGTCAAAAGTTCCACCAGCTCTCAGGTACCTTAGACTGAATTAGCAGCAGAGCAAGATTCTTTGACAGAATGCAGTTAGACTAGTATAGGTATTAACATTCTATGACCCTAAATGACAATGAAACAGGCTTAACTTATCAATTAAAAAGTAACTACATGTCTGAAAAAAAAACACATATAAGTAGATATGTAAAAGGAAACAACAGATCAAAGCCTGACTCTGCTGAGATGACCCACCTAATTGTATTCACAATTGATCTCGGAAGTATACTTCTGAGATATAAATATAGGTACCAAATAGTGCGGGCTGGAGCGACAACACAGTGGATAGGGCTTTTGCATTGCACGCGGCTGACTGGTCTGCCAAGGTTTGATTCCTCCGCCCCTCTTGGAGAGCCCTGCAAGCTACCAAGAGTATCTCGCCTGCACAGCAAAGCCTGGCAAGCTACCCATGACATATTCGATATGCCAAACACAGTAACAAGAAGTTTCACAATGGAGACATTACTGGGTCTGCTACACCAAATCAGTAAACAACAGGAGGACCATGCAGTGCAGTGAAGTACAAATGGTGCCAACACTTTTTTTAATTATTATTTTGTTTGGGGACCACACCCAGAATGTTCAGGGGTTGCTCCTGACTCTTCATCCAGGAATTACTCCTGGAAGTACTCCAGGGACCATATGGGATGCCAGGGATCAAATCTGCATCCAGTTCCTTACCTGCTTAACTATCTCTCCAGCCCTGAAATGTTGCCAACTTGAGATGCCTGTTTTTACCTTTATTTTTCAATTGGGCAGCAGAGTGGTCATGCTATTCTGGCTCATAGGCTCATGGGCTACTTATGGTTATGTGCTTGGGATTTTCACCTAGTGATACTCAAGGAACCATATAGTGCAAGAATACAAGGAATAGAACTTTGGTCTTCATCAGTTTAAATCTCATTGAATTACCTCTTCAGTTTCTACACATCTTCTTGTCTCAACAGTCATGTTCCGGAAATCTCCATGATTTTGTAAAAGTCATGAGGAGTTTCACTTACACAGGTAGCACTCTCCTCTCTACAAATGCAAATGCTCTAGTTCTCAGGAACTCCACAGATTCAAGATCTCAACATTCACAGGCCAATCTCCAGAGTTTTGTCTAGGTTTTTCTCATTTTCTCCTTGATTGCAAAGTCATTGACATGTGGGCTTAAATTGTTGTAATATGGACTTTCCTCCAAGTCAAGTCAGACTGTGATAAGACATGATTAAATTGAATCATAAGTATAACTTCTCTACTCTTGTGAGAATTATCACTTTTGAAGCCCACAACTCATTATATAAACTACACACTAGTCCATGAAGAACATTAAAATAAAAAGAAATACACTTTATATGAAGATGATATGTTGAGTTTTAAGTAAAGAAGTCTTCACAGAGAATTAGATAGAAAAATACTAGATGGTCAATTTATACATAGTATATAAGAAAATATAAATGCTCACAGTTATTCGTTTTCTCATTTGAACACTAAGGCTTACTATCTAACTCTGTCCCATAACTCCTTTTGTTTTAAATTAAAGATAATTCTGCCAGTTGCTATATATTTTGTCTTAGGGATTCTATTTAATATTAAGGGCTGATCAATTTATTTCACTTTACTGTTTAATATAGAGTTAATGTACATGTTTACTCATGATAATATATGAAACCAAATCAAGCTCTTATTTGAAAAGAAAAACTTGGCTTTTATTAACAAAGTACGCTATAGTTACTAATCAAAAAGGATAAAAGAATAACACAAAACAACAAAATATATCTTTTATATATTTTTACTTTTAAATTATCAAAAATTAAATATCAAGAACCAAATAGCATGAAATTGAGAAAATTTCCGAATTCTGAAGTATATACAAGAAGAAAGAACCTCCCCATCACATAATTTCACTTCTGGGAAAGGTAGAGAGATTAGGTTTGATGAGGAGTTAGAAAATGAAAGCAGAGATCTTCTCAGGTTCTTCCCTTTAACCAATATGAATGCTAGAAAGGGTGTACAAACACTCAAGCACTCAGAGATGATATAGGGATATTCTGGTTAACACAATTTTCCATTTTCTTTGCAATATCTCATGTCACACTATTAAAACATATGAAGGTCCAGAAACTATTAAATATCGCATTACAAAAAACTAATGTTGAGAGATAACCTAATACAGCTAATCTAAGAATAAAAGTTAGGTAGAACTGTGATGAGAAAAACACCTGGCTTTCTTAAAAATATGATCTCTGGCTATATAAATGAAAATATCCCAGTGTTCTGTGAATGTACTTATTCAGAATCTCATAGGAAATAACCCTATTTTCAAACCCGACCAATAGATTGTTTGTTTGTTTTTAATAATATAAAATGTAATAAAATCAGATTCCTGGTGACTGTGAGGGTTTTGGGCTACATCACAACTTTTCTGACATTCCCAGATATAAATAAACTTTAGTCCTGAGAAGTCTCCAGGGGCCCTGGAATTCTTTGATGGTATTATCAAGCATCAAATATATGCACCCTTTGCAACATTGTCATTTCATTAAAATGACATAATTTCACTTCTGGGAAAGGTAGAGAGGTTGGGTTTGATGAGGAGTTATAAAATGAAAGCAGAGACCTTCTCAGGTTCTTCCCTTTAACCAATATGAATGCTAGAAAGGGTGTACAAACACTACGTGCAACATGGAAATGAGTGACTATCAACAAATTTTTCTTAAGGATCTGTCTCTGTCACTGTCACTGTCCTCCTGTTCATCAGTTTGCTCGAGTGGGCCCAGTAATGTCTCCATTGTGAGACTTGTTGTTACTGTGTTTGGCATATCGAATACATCACTACATTACTGGTAACTTACCAGGCAGTAATTTAATTACAGGAAATAAATAGATTTGCTTTTCAATTCAAACATTCAAAGATATTTATGCATTCTTCAGAGTATTGTATTGTTTAACTGCAATTTATAATGGAGTGTCCTTGTAGTTTTCTTAAAACCTTAACATCATTATTAGAAGTAAGGAGAAAAATATTTAGGGCATAGAAAATTATTCAAAATACTTTAGAGACCTTCTCTAATCAAAGAATATGTATACTGTAAATTTAAATGCTAGATATGATTATAGAATTTCAATGATATATAGTCTTTCTCCTTTTTTTCCTTTCATTTAAAACATATTGATATACAATTGCATCTATTTTGCTATTCTCCTTTGGATACAAAATAAATTTGAATGGCTAGAATTTCAATGTGTGTTTGTCTGTGTTTGTGTGTCTGTGTGTTGTATGGCTGGAAGTTATCGTGTAATTTCTCTCAAAAAAGTTCTCTATGATCAAAGTTGTGCCAAGACTAATGCTGCCTGGGAAAACTTCTAGGTCCAAGCTTCCTGATGATGCTTGGGGGTTCATTAAATGTGAGAGGTTCAAGCAGGAAATCTATTAGGTAAAGCATGTGCTGCAGCCCTTTTAGCAATTTTTCAGACCCTCTGAGATTTCCTCAGACATATATACATATGTGTATATAAAACTATATACACACATGTAAATAGTTTTATATAAATATTTGAAGTTCTGATTTTTCTGATATTGATTAAGCTATGCCATTCTCGTGTATTATATTTTTTCTGTTTCATCCCATTTATTTATATGTTTCTAATATTTTTTACAATCTGCCTTCTCCCTTTGACTTAGTTTTCTTTCTCTCCTTCAAACTCCTCTCCTTTCCTTGTCATTTCCTTTCCTCAACCCTCCCTGTACCATTCAGGCCTTCCTTCCCTTAGTTCCCCCATATATATTTTCAAGCAAAAATAAATTCAAAAATTGTATCTTAACCATTATTTGATTGATGATGTATGGTGCATGCTTCTTTTATTATTAGAAAAAAATAAAGACACAACAAGTGATGACCTTAAGTTCTCTAAAGTTTATTAGTACTAAGTAAAAGAACACTGCATAGCCCTATGTGGCAATTTAAATTAATGATAATAAAGAATCTAGCTCAGCTGGGCACATTTATTTGAAAATATATTTATGAACTTATAAACACTTAAAATTTAATTTGGTTCAGTTTTTTCTCAAAAGAATTTTGATTGCTTTTACAATTTTAGTAAAAACAACAGATGTACTTTAGAAACGGTAAATAAATCTATATAAATTCAGAAAAAAAGTCTTTTAAAGTTTCATTAGTTTATCTTTTTGTTTCTACTTTTGTCAGCATTTTTACTAGCACAGAAGAAAAATATATGTATACACACACAGATGTTGAAACTGAACATAAGTCCTGAGCCATAAGGAAAGGATGTATGACTAAATATGATTGTTTATAATATATATAACAACCATATCTGAAAATCCAGATTATTCAGAAGTATAGATATTTTATTAATATAATGAACATGTATATATCATAAAAGCTAAATAGTTTTATTGTAATAAAAGATGTAAGTAATCAAACATTAAGTCCTCAAGAAAGGCCTATCTTCTTAGTATGCTAAAAATGTAATTATGCTTATAATGATGCTAAAAAGAAAAAGAAATATATGAGAAATATATTCCAGGGTTATTAACGTGAATGCCTTATAAAATAATGGACTTATCTTTTCTCCATCATTTTCCCCCAGTGTTAATCCTCACTCCCTCCCTACTCTCCTTAAAACTGCAGCAGGCATGATAAATTTGTAGATAACTAGAGAAGTTAAATTAAAAGTTGAATCATTCTTCTTTTAAATTTAATGACATTTCAAATGCTTTAGTCTAATTTGCAAAGTTTAAACAAAATATACCTATCATTAGATATTACTTGTAGATAATTCCCTGAGACACAATTAGGAAGGTTTCTCTAAAATCATGCAGTTTGAAGGTCTAGAGAGAAGAGCAGATAAGGTTCTTGTCTTGCACTCAGTCAACTAGGGTTTAATCCCTGGCATGCCATATGGTCCCCTGAGCCTGCCAGGAGTGACCCCTGAGTGCATAGCCAGGTGTAAATACTCAGGTTGGTCCAAACCCACCCAAATGTAAAGAAAATAAAATAAAAGTAAAATTCTCCAAGTTTTATTTTCCTATTTTCCTTTCTATTGCCTTTCACAAACTTACTGGGATACATTTTCAGGTAGAGAAAGCTATGAATAATAAATTTCAAAAAGCCACAAAAACCAAGGAATGTTTGAAAACCATTATCCTATTTTTCTTTTAAGAATTATAATTCTCTTATAATACAACTTTTCTGCATCACTACATTTTACTGAAAATATTATTATGATGAAAGACAAGAATCTGAACCCAGAGTGGAGGTTAAGGTTGACTTTTATTTTTATTTATTTATTTACTTACTTGCAACAAACATTATCAATCTCAACCTGAGAATCATGACGCCTTGAAAAATCAAGAAGGCAACAATAAGATTCCAGGTTGTGTAAATCGAGTGGGTCTCAGGTGCTACTCGGTGGCTTTCTTAGCGAATGTGGTCGGAACGCAGTGTCCATGCTGTTCAGGAGCTCATGCAGACTTCTCATGTCCTGACTTCCCTGGGTACGTAGCATACTGACAACAAAATGTTTTGTTTTATTTTCTTCTCACCACCCACCACCATCCAGAACTTTTTTACAGCTCTTACTGTGTTCCCTCTAACAAAGGAAGTTGGCAGACATTTGACATTTCAAATGAGCAGTGGGACACTGCCACTTTTGTCTTAGGTATTGCCTTAATAGTCAACATTTCATTAACATGAATTATCATTCAGTTCACTCATGTTTCCCTATTAGTAGATTCAGAAATATGTGTAACTATGGCAAAAAAAGTAGTTAAATACATTTACATAATAGTTATGGCTAATGTATGAAATCGCATCTAGAAAAATCGGGAACATTTGTGAAAGGAAAGCCTAACCTTTATTTTATCTGCTTTTAATTTATAATATTATAAGTTAATTTTATAAGTTAGTTTATAAGTTAATGCACATATATAATTTTCATACATAAATTTAAATATTGACATCATTATACAACATTACATGGTAAACTGTTGAGTATATTTTGAATAAATATTATTTGACTATTCCTACATATGGAAATCCTTTGGGCATATTAAGAAGGAAAAAAAAGAAAAAAGAAAAAAGAAAAGCCTTTGGAAGTTATAACACTCAACCATATCATAAACTACATTTTTATTAATTTATTTTAGAGTATGCAAATATCAATTGTCAGTTTATATGTTGTTACATTTACATATGCATTACATACTCACGTACATATAAAAGTACAAATAAATAAACATTAAAATATTTTAATAATCATTAAAATATGACAAACATGTATGATTCTTTTAATAAATTTATATTTGTCCTAATCTTACAGAACACTTTTTCTATTAGTTTATTAGAATGTACCTATTTAGACTTAGTTCTATTAATGTCCTTAAAACGTAAACTTAAGTTTAATAAGATGGTCTTTCTGAATCAGTTTCTTTCTATTATATTGCCTTGTTTTTCTTGAGAGTTTTCAGTTTTAATATTGTGAAATATACACTTGTAACTGTAATAGTGTTTTAATGTCTTTTTTATTTCTCTCTATATTTTACATAGTTTATATTTTAGAGATATATATTTTAATTAGTCTTTTCTTCGGAGAGTGCTTTTTCATTTCTTCAATCTTTCTCTGATTTTAGACAGCTCAAATGTAATGTTTTTGTAATCGGTTTATTCATATATTCTGATATTGAATTTCTTGCTTTCCTTAATATAAACAAGTTTTTCACTGTATTTGTATTATAGTTTAAGTGTTAAATGACTTTTATTCTCAGCTCTTGAATGAAAAGTACATTAATATGTTAGAAAGTTCTTTGTTCTTAATTTTTCTATATTATCTATACATATATGTTAACAAAAAACAGTTATTTCTCTGGATTTGTTCTCTAAAAGTCTTAAATTTGGAATTGCTTAGATAGCTATTTTCAAATCTTGCAACATATGTATTAATATTAAATATTTTATAGACAATTTAGTTACAACTCAGTAATGCATTTTTATTAGGGAGTTTATCAATTTAGAATATTGTTCAAATAGGTAACTAAGGACATGGCTATCGAAGAGATTTGAGTAGAAGTCATGGATAATCTTCTCCATTGCCGTTCTGGAGGATGTGATGGATCCATCAGGACGTCGGAGGGCAGTCATCTTGGTCTTATAGTTGGAGAAAGACAGGCGGGCGTTACGAATACTTTTCCCGGCTTCTGCCGCATCTACCAGTACTTCTGCTCTTCTCTCTTTGAGGTCTTCCTTGATCGCATCTCTGCACTGCTTTGTCCACTTGCCGACATACCAAATTCCACAGGATGGATATGTCGTTCCCAACGTTCTCCCTTCCGAAATCCGACACGCCATTTCGTCGGTAAAGAAACAAACAGCACCCGGCCCAGACAAGGTCAGACCTGAACACCTGAAGAACTTGCCGTCAGTACTCATCAATACATTGGCTCGGCTCTTCACTCGCTACCTGTCTGAATGCAAGGTTCCGTCTAAATGGAAAACCAGCAGGACCGTACTACTGTTCAAGAAGGGAGACATCCATGACATTGGCAACTATCGCCCGATCTGCCTATTGTCTGTCATCTACAAGTTGTTCACTTGAGTCATCCTGAATAGGATTGGTAGAACACTAGATGAAGGACAACCATGTGAGCAAGCAGGGTTCCGCAAAGGATTCAGCACCATCGACCATATCCACACGATAACCAAGCTCATTGAGGTTTCTCGGGAGTTCAAGATGCCGCTCTGCTTAACGTTCATTGATTTAAAGAAGGCCTTTGATTCTGTTGAGACGGAAACGGTCATTGAAGCCCTAGCCAATCAGGGCATTCAAGCCCAATACATCAGGATCCTCCGTGAGCTGTATTGCGGATTCACTACCAGGATCTCACCATTCTACAAAGAAGTGATTGTTGATGTCAAGAGAGGGGTGCAGCAGGGTGATACCATTTCACCGAAACTCTTCAGTGCCACCCTCGAGAACATCATGCGACGACTGGAATGGGAAGAAATGGGAGTGAAGATAGATGGTCGGCAACTACACCACCTCCGCTTTGCTGATGACATTGTTTTAATAACACCAAACATCAGCCAAGCGGCACAAATGCTGGCCGACTTTGACCATGAGTGTGGAAAGGTAGGACTACAGCTGAATCTTACGAAGACAATGTTTATGAGAAACAGCCTTGTTCCTGACGCCCCATTCGCTCTCAATGGAACGACCATCTCCGAATGCAACAGCTATGTGTACCTAGGTCGAGAGGTCAACGTGACAAATGACCTGGCACCCTAGCTGCGCAGGAGGAAGAGAGCGGCTTGGAACGCCTTCAAGAACGTCGAAGAAATAGCTAAGAGGACGAAGAACCTCCGGCTCCGGGCACATCTCTTTGATTCCACTGTTCTTCTTGCATTAACATATGCCTCAGAGACCTGGGCCCTACGCAAACAAGATGAGAACGCCATTCAGGTCTCCCAAAGAAGAATAGAAAGAGCTATGCTTGGAATATCACGTTTCACTCAAATGAGAGAACGAATCCGGAGTTCTGACATCCGTTGACGATCAAGGATCAGGGACGCTGTCTCATTTGCCAAGGTGTCGAAAATCAGATGGGCTGGTCACGTAATGAGATTTAAAGACGACCGTTGGACTAGAGCTGTTACTGATTGGATTCCACGGGATGTCAAGAGACCGCATGGCCGCCCACCTACCAGATGGTCAGACTTCTTTGTCAAGATCATGAACGATCGGTTTGAGGCCCTCCATGTTCCCGGAGCGAAGAGATGCCATTGGGCTACACTAGCACGCGACAGGGACAAATGGAGACGTTACTGGCGCCCGCTCGAGCAAATCGACGACTAACGGGAAGTTAAGTGATTAAGTGATTAAGTGAAGGTAACTAAAATCAGTCTATATTTTATATATTTCATGATTTGGTTATTTTTAATTTTTCTGAGCACTTGTGTCTTTTTCTATTTATCCTTTTGTTAATAATTTCTTACAAAAATTCATAATTGTCCAAGAACAAGAATTGAAGTGTTTAAATATTTGGTTCATGAAACTTTTTTGTAGCCCACAGGTCACCAGTTATAGCAATTGGTATGTAGAAATCTGAAAAGTATGTGCTTTGATCTGTTTTGTGGGCAATACAATGTTAAACAAAACTGGGAAAACTAGATATTGTTTTTTGGTTCCTAATCATAGTAGCAATACATTCTCTTTTTTATTATTTATTATGATGTATTTTAGTTATGTTTATACATATTTATAAATACATAAATATAACAATATGGTTTTGTGAGGCGTTCACACCTGGCAATGCTCCAGGGGTGAAGCACTCTCTTTTCTTATTTATTATGATGTTAGCAATATATACACATATATATTGCTATAAGTATATATGTTCTATATTATATATGTATAGATAGGTATAGATTTGTTTGGTGGTCACACTAGCAATGCTCTGGGGTTATTCTAGGCTTTTCACTCAGAAATTACTCCTGGCAGTGTTTGGGGGGCCTTATGTAATGCCAGGCATTGAACCTAGGTCAGACACATGCAACACAAGTGCCCTACGCACCGTACTATCCCTCCAAACTCTACTTATATATTTATTTTTAACAGATGGTCTTTATTATTATATACCTATTATCTGCTTTTTCTGGTGTTTTGTTCCTTTTTAAAACAAAATGGTGTTAGAATTTGTCAAATTGCTTTTCTCTTTCAATTGGGTAAGCAAATTGTTTGGTTTATGCTTTTTATTCTACTAAGATAGGCGAATAGCTTTGCTTATTGATTTATTGAAACTGCCTTGCATTTTGTGTTAAATTCCATTGGTTCTGGCATATGATCTTTTGTATATATTTAGCAACTTAATTTTTACCAATTTGATGAGAGATTTACCCATAATGATAGGGATTTTTTATTTAAATCTTTAGCTTTCTTTGGATGTGGTTTCTTTGTCTGGTTTTGGCATCAAGGTCATAGAATCTAGCTTCCTAGATTATGTTAGGAAGTCTAGCTTCCTCTTTAATTTTTTAAATAAAAAATGACTTTATGAAAGTTAAGTATAAATTTGTCTTCAGACCTTTCATGGCTTTTCAACTCTAATGCTAGAGTTACAGTGGAAGTGGGAGTAGAGGGGTCACAAAGTAACTCAGTAAAGATGATTGGTCATTTTATTTCTTTATATTGATGCATTTATTTGGGGGCCACACCTAAGGTGTTCTAGGCTTCCACTTGGTGGCTTTGTGCAGAAATCACTCCTAGTGATGAGCTGGGGCTCATATGCCATAATGGTGCTGGGGATCACACCAGGTTGTTCTTGAAGGAGGCAAGCACCTATTATACTCTCAGCCCAGTTCTATATGTTTTTTTTTTGTTTTTTTTTTGTTTTTTTTTTTTTTAGTGAAACAACATGAGGTACAATTGTAGACTTACAAATTTTTGTGCTTGGGTTTCATTATACAATAATCGAGTACCCATCCCTCCACTAGTGCCCATTCTCCATCACCACTGCTCCCAGTATCCCTCCGGCCCCTCATGCCCCCCCATCCGACCCTACCTCTGAGGCAGGGCATTCCCTTTTGTTCTCTCTCTCTCCTTTTGGGTAGTGGTGTGATTTGCAAAAGAGGCATTAATTGGCAATCATGTTCGGGGTCTATAGTCTAGTTTCAGCCCAGTTCTACATCTTGCCTACAGGAAGAGTAGCACAGTCAGAGAGACAATGGAAATGACTCTGGGGCAGACTTAGCAAACTTAATGCAAAATGGAATTCTGGAGCGGGAACTTCCGTTTTCACCCACTCACCAGTGCCTGGGCTGAAGCAGTTCTTATGGTCACCCCAATCAAAAGGAAGTCAAGGGACAAAGAAGAGCAAGACAATGAACCTTTGGAGGAAGGTCTCTGAGTCCCAGCAAGAGTCTACAGAGAAGCAGACCACAGTTAAAGGGATAACAAAGAAGACAGGTCATTTCAGACAAGTGAGGGACAGGGCAAGTGGCATCATACACTGGAAAGAAGAGAACAACTTGGGGATGGACCAGTGATGTCATTTCCTGAAAGAGAAAGGGAATTAAAGAGGGACCTAGAACTACGTATTTAAACTCTGTAATAAAGAAACACTAATCATATAAGCAACAGTTTTATGATTAATTTTACATGCAAAAAATTTGTACTTTATTTTTAAATACAGAATTCAAAGATGCACACTCCAGAGTCAGTCAGTTTCATGATAACACTAGTTTAGTTATTATGGAAAATATCTGAATATCTAACTCAACATTATGTAAAAGGTGTATATAGAATTTTTGTTTCTTCTATTTTAGTAGTTTAAGTCTTTCTAGTGCTTTGGTGAATTTATGTAAATTATCGGTTTTATTATAAACATTTTCTTAATATTCTTCAATTCCCTTTTTAATTTTCTGAGATAAATAAAAAACGTCCTTCTTTTAGTGTGTAATTAGTTTTAGATATTGAGCCTGTCATTTTGGGGATTGACAATACTGTGTAGGCCTCTCTTCCAGCCTACATGTAATCAGATAGAACCAGAGTGATGGGTCTGTCAGGTTTATCCTGCGAGTATGGTGAGCCTGTGATAGTTAAATATTTTATATCCCCTAAGTATATGGAGAATTTTTCCAAGCTCTTATTTCCATCTCATTTCTCAGCTTTATATCTTAAGATTTTGGGTCTCTGTATTATTTTCTCCAACTTTCCACCATCTCAGGCCGTTACAGTGTTAAAGCACAGGAGAATTTACCTTGATTTCTGGAGTATTTGACGCATCTTTTCTTACTAGTTGGGAGCGTATGAACAAAACATTTCTAGTGATGTCCATCATTATTTGAAATAAGGCTTTGAAAAATATCTAGCTATATTCTCATCCCATTAAACCAATAATTTAGTTCATTGGCATTTATAATAATTACCTAAGTAGTTGATAAATATTCCATCTAACTTTTGAATAGCACTGTAGCACTGTCCTCCCATTGTTCAAGGATTTGCTGGGCCTAGTAACATTGTGAGACAACTTGTTACTGTGTTTTACATGTCCAATATGTCAGGGGTAGCTTGCCAGGCTTTGCTGTGTGGTCGAGATACTCTCAGTAGCTTGCCAGGCTCTCCGAGAGGGGCGGAGGAATCAAACTCAGGTTGGCCTGGTCTGCTGCGTGCAAGGCAAACCCTCTACCCACTATGCTATGGCTCCAGTCCAACTTTTGAATAAGACTTAATATTTTCCATTTGTTTATTTAATTCCTCTATATTTTCTGTAACAAATCAAAAGATTTATTTCATTGCTTTTCTCTATATTTAACATTGCACTTTTTCATTATACTTTTAGTGGTTATATGACATACTGTATCACTATATTACTATCATCCTGTTGTTCATTGATTTGATCAAGCGGGCACCAGTAACATCTCTGTCTGTTCCTGACATGTGCTAGTGTAGCACGATGGCATATTTTTTTTTAATATTTATTTGAGCTCTACATACATTTTAATTACATGAGCTCTACAGAAGAGCCTGGCAAGCTCCCGGTGGAATATTTGATATGCCAAAAGCAGTAACAATAATGGTTCTCATTCCCCTGACCCTGAAAGAGCCTCTAATATGGCAGTTTCATTGGGAAAGACACGTAAGGAGAGGCTACTAAAATCTCAGGGCTGGGACAAATGGAGATGTTACTGGCGCCTGCTTGAATAAATCAATGAACAATGGGATAACAGTGGCAGTGATACATGAGCTCTCCATTTACTGTTTAGTACATCAATAGTCACGTGAAATTATTTCTTTTCCTGTCCAGTTATTTTTATATCCTACCATATTTTCTTATTTTTTTCTATTATCATTTATCTTTAAATGAGAGAATACACCTTTCTGTAATATCCACTTTAAAAAGGGTTGAAACATGGGGGATAGAGAGATAGCAGTTAGTGTTGCCTTGGGTTTAATCCTGGCGATACATGTCCCCTGGGCACCACTAGGAGTGATCCCTGGCTAAAGAAAGGAATAAGCCTTGAGCACAGCCAGGTATGACCTCCAAAACAATGAAATAAAAAAAGGTGGAGAAAGAAATAAATGAAAGAAAAACAGCATTAAATAACCCTTTGTAAAACTCACATCCCAGGTGAGCACTCTTTTCCAATGCTACGGTTTGTATCCATCAAGAAATTGCTGCCAAGGACTTAATTAAAGCAACTTTTGTCTTCAATATAAGAAATAAAAATTTAAAAGAGGACATCAGTAAATATGTAGTATGCTCTGTTTAAAGCTTCTTCTAGATAGAAACTAATATTCAACTTTATTGCCTCATTGAGTCACAAGAAAAACAGAAAATTCAAACTAATGTTTAGGTATCCTATACTAATCAGTATATTTTTAAAACATCATTTTAATATCATTAATTTTTCATAATTATGATTTTATAATGAGGGAAATATTTAAAAATGTATAACTCCATACTAGTATTATGTAGCTTGAATAATATACAATTCTTTATTATGAACTAAATCCCACATGTAGCCTATAGAAAAGAGAAAACAATTTAGTCCGCATTAAAAATGTGTAAAAAAATCATTTTAAAGGTCATGCAACTTAAAATTCTGTAGATATAATTCAAATTCTGTTTGCCTCAAGTATCAATAATCATAGCTTGCAGACCATATCAGACAAATGATCAATATTAAATGATATCTTTAACAATGTATTTTTCTAATGTATTTTTTTAATTCAGAGTTTGATAGTGCTATGTGGCAAATCCTATTTTGAAAAAACTGAGTAACTTTTAATAAAATATAATTACTGTGGTGGGCTGCAGCGATAGCACAGCAGGTAGGGCATTTGCCCTGCATGCAGCCAACATGGCTGACCCGAGTTCTATTCCTCTGCCCCTCTCAGAGAGCCCTGCAAGCTACCGAGAGTATCTCGCCCGCACGGCAGAGCCTGGCAAGCTCCCCGTGAAGTATTCGATATGCCAAACACAGTAACAAGTTGTCTCACAATGTTACTGGGCCTGCTCGAGCAAATCAACAGTGAATTGCTGTATGACTTTACTAAAAGTATATGGAAAAGTTAAAAATTTATTTGGCACTGGCTAAATAAAAATTATATTTAACTTTATAAGGAAATAATATTATCAAGAAAATCACCAAACTAAATATTTATAGATGCCAGTAGTTTATCAGGCTAACAAGACTATACTTATTTCAACAAGGGAAAATAATAGAGTTGATGCTGAGCCAGATTTTTCTCTGCATTTCATAGTCATAATCAGCTTCTCCAAATTTTTTTTCCAAATAGATAAAGCATACGGTTAATTCCATGGCTGAATTATGACCCAATCACCTCTGAATTCAACTACATTGTGATGTTTATGAGACAGCAGTTAATTAAAAGTCACTTCTCAATGTACTGGATGTCCTTTCTTCTGTACTTTTTTTTCCCCCCTAGCTTTTTATCCTATCTCGCTGTACTTAGGGTTTACTCCTGGCTCTGTGCTCAGAAAACAATATGGGATGCCAGGAAACAAACTCAGGTTAGCTGCATGCATGGCAAGTGCCTTACCTACTACACTATATCTGTCCTTTTTTCTATACCCTATATATGGACTTAAAAATCATCTGCAGTCACACCATTAATGGACTTAGAGACTAGCGTTAATATGCAATACAAGGTTATTTTTTTCACTTTAATTTTAAGCCAAACATGTTGTTTTTAATATACTAATAACTTTTTCTCTTGTTCTAAGCAAATAGAATAGAGTACATCTAAAGAAAATAATAATCTTATAATGCTTTTGGCTTGTACAAATAAGCCAAATATTTATAATTAAATGGATGTTCCTAAATAGAATTTTAAAGGCATTCCCATGGACAATTTTTCCAATAGGAATATTAGCAATCAAAACAATATCTATAGACATATAAACACAGGGATATTCCATCAAGTTCATATTTGTTTTTTAAAAAATTTTATTGCTTATATTTCTCCATCATTTTGAAAAGTTAAAAGTTAACTCACAGGAGATGAGCATGGAGCTCTGCAGTAGAAAATGTCATGCCTTGCATGTGTTAGAACATAAATTCAATGCCTAGCACTGCTAAAAAGAAATAAACACAGACAAAAAATAAATATGAATTTATTTATAAAACTCTTACTCTGATCTTAAATGTATCTTTTAATTGTATGTCTGCACTTGTATACATTAAAATTGCTAAAGGTATTAGAGGATAAAATAACTAGAAGACAGAACCTTTTTCCTCTGAAAGTCTTACCTTCTTTTCCTTTCAAATTAATATTATCAACCTGATTGTATTGTTAATAAGTACCTATTAAATGGATTGTTATAACATTAATTTAGAGCTATTTATTAAAAAACTATTTTACCTAAAAAATGAAATTAAACAATCAAAGTAGTTAAAGTTACGTCTCAGTAAGCTAAATTGGATTTACTTCTATTTTTAGAGATCTTATTATTTTAAAAAAGTAGAGGTTACTGCTACTTACTGTGAGTTCTTGTATTTCACTACGTTCTTGGTGCCAGATAAGCTTTACCAATTATATCCCGTTCTTAAGCACTCAAGTACAACAGATCAGTTATAAAACAGATCAAATATCAGCTATAGACAGTTTTTAAGTGTATCTTTATTTTCAAATGAAATAGATATTTTCTCTAATTAAACTTTTCCACAATGTGGGAAAGTATATTATCTTCCTATTTGAATTTTTTTAATTTTCTTACTACTATTGCAATTTTCATTCACAACTTAATCTATGAAAAAGTCTCTAATGTTAGTACAAAAAATTAAAGGAGAATCTATCATTTTGTATCATGGAAACTAAAAATGCTAAACATTTATTGTACTTAAAAATAAAATAAAATGCTTTTCATAACCTCATCTGCATAAATGGGCTATTTAAAATCAAACCATGCATATTTGAATAGATGTATAATAAGTTACAGATACTCAAAAAAGAGCGACGTACTTTGTAAGCTATTGTTACCTTAGTGGATAATGATAAAAAATGTGATCTGCAGCTTAATCAAAGGCTGAGTAGATAGCAGTACACTTACATGTTAAAAAAATGTGATATATCTAATTTCACTATAAAATAAAACTCTGGAAAGAGAAAACATAGTAAGTGAATTTGGAATATGTCTCATAGATTCATGATCTGCAGAAATAGCCATGTTCACTTTATAAAAAGACATTGTTTTTAATCTAAATCAACATTATAAACCAGGGGGTATATACAACTCCCTGCTGAAGACAGGTAAAAATCTTATGAATGGGGCAGGAAATAGGGGGGTGGGGGGCTGGCAGGTGTCACAGTACAGGACTCGGTGACCAACTGTTGTACAGGGATGGTGGTGAGCAGTAGGGTGGGGAGATTATTTTGAGAACATTTATTTATTAAAATAAAAAATATATGCCAGTACAAAAATTATTTGATTCTTATATAAAGCTGGGCTGGAGCCATAGCACAGCGGTAGGGTGTTTTCCTTGCATGCAGTCAACATGGCCGACCTGAGTTCGATTCCTCCGCCCCTCTCGGAGAGCCCGGCAAGCTACCTGTGATGTATTCAATATGCCAAACACAGTAACAACAAAGTCTCCAATGGAGACGTTTCTGGGCCTGTGTGAGCAAATCGATGAACAACGGGAGGACCATGATTCCGTGATTATATAAAGCAATAAATAACAAAAAAACCAGATGTACTATAATTGGACATGCCTAATTTTTAATATTATTACATACAATCTCACTAAAATATTTTCTATTTTATTATTGTTAGAGGGCTAGAATGATAGCACAGTGGTAGGGCATATGCCTTGCATGCAGCCAACATGGCCGACCCAAGTTCGATTCTTCCTCCCCTCTCGGAGAGCCCGGCAAGCTACCGAGAGTATTCGATATGCCAGACACAGTAACAACAAAGTCTCCACTGGAGACGTTACTGGGCCCACTCGAGCAAATCGATGATCAATGAGAGGGCCTTTACTTTACTTTTTTACTTATTACATACAATCTCACTAAAATATTTTCTATTTTATTATTGTTAGAGGGCTAGAATGATAGCACAGCGGTAGGGCATATGCCTTGCGTGCAGCCAACATGGCCGACCCGAGTTCGATTCCTCCGCCCCTCTCAGAGAGCCCGGCAAGCTACCGAGAGTATCTCGCCCACACGGCAGAGCCTGGCAAGCTACCCGTGATGTATTCGATGTGCCAAACACAGTAACAACAAATTCTCCAATGGAGATGTTACTGGGTCCGCTTGAGCAAATCGATGAACAACAGGAGGACAGTGACAGTGATTATTGTTAGAAACTCAAATATGAAAATGGATTATATATTTAGTTCTATATATAATGTATATATAATGTATTTAGTTTAATTACATTACCCTATCTCTTTTTGAGCACCTCTAGTGTTGTGTTGCATGTCATCAAAGAACTTTAATTATGTGTCTATTTTTGAAAAAATGTTCAGTAGTGTTTACTCTCTAGAGTTTATTCTGCTATGGATCCCCCAAAATTATAAAAATATAAAATTAATTATCTAAAGTCACAAAGGTTATTGTCATTATTCTATGAGTAAAGTATTGAATATATTAGCCCAGGTTTTGTGCCATCCTCTCTCTTTTTTTTTTAAATCACAAAACTTAATTCCATTAAGTCCATTTTATAGTCTCTCTATGAATGTCATCTTCCCTTCAATGTAGCTGAGTATAGTTAAGTGACCAAGGGTTAGTAAGTTGGTCATAATCATCAGTTAGGAGGGCAAATATTAGAAGCGTATATAAAGGAAAGAGTGTATATGTTTCTAACTTCTTCC
The DNA here is from genome assembly GCF_029834395.1 of Sorex fumeus. Taxonomy (NCBI): domain Eukaryota; kingdom Metazoa; phylum Chordata; class Mammalia; order Eulipotyphla; family Soricidae; genus Sorex; species Sorex fumeus. The sequence goes on from NW_026606059.1 coordinate 67,612,448, forward strand.
TTCCATTGGTTTCTTTTTGGGTGTGTTGGAATTTGTTTCTAAATAATATGGAGTACATATGACCTAAAAGTATGTGACTTTGAGTATGATACTCATATTCTAAAAAAACTTTGATTGGAATCCTGGAAGGCAACTGGTTACTGATGACTTAAATAAAATGATTTAAGCTTAAATTACATATTTTTAAACATGAGACTAAATATAAACATGTTTACATGGGTATTTTTCGGTTTCTTGTTGTTATGATCTTGTGAAGATATAGTGTTAATTTATGTATTCACATATTTATGGTCTCATATTCCATGTCTTTTTATTTGAAAAAATTTTTCTCCATGAGTAAAGTAACTATTTTTATAACATTAATTTATAAAAAATGTTTTACTAAGAGCAAAATTATGCAAAAATAAAATATTTTTAAATATTAAATTTCATATCTCTGATTACCCTGTTATAGAAAATAAGATATTCAGCATATTTATAATTCCCACCTTTTCTCCCCACAACTTGATTTTGTTAGTGAAATTATCATTTAGAATTGGGAAGGTACATCACATTTAATTTCTCTTATATGTAATTTGTAAAGAGTTTGATCTGATTAAAGATTAGATTCAAATTTACTTATTTCTCTAAGATCTTTCTTTTAAAATTTATTTTTAGAGCACTAATTGATTTTCAGATATAATGGTTTTCTCTGATTTGGGGGCATTAATTATTTATCAGATATAATGGTTTTGTAGCATTTTTTTCTTTCCATGGCCTTAAATTTTGTTTTATTAACATAAATACCCATTCCTTTATCAGTGAAGAATGTTTTTTTAACCATAAACTTACAGAGATATATTTCCTCAAAACTTGGTTTTAATAAGATAATATTTAAATTCAACATCTTTCTAGTACAAAAATTCCTTTTCTAACTATATTTTCCTCAAGTTTTTAGGCTATTTGTTAGTGCTACATACTTACATAAAATTTTTCTGGCGTGAATTATAATTATTCAACATGTATTCTATTGAATGATTTTTAAATTTTTAGTACATATACTATAGTATATTATTTAAATTTTCTGTTTTTTCTGCTTCTTGAATACCACTAACATGTGGTTTAAGTCTCCTTTGTTTCTACAGTGAATATCTTCTCTAGCTCCTTTTATGTTCCATTTTGTCGTCTATTTTCTATTTTGAAATGAGGATTTAGCTTATGAATGCTTGGATCATTGAATATGAATAGAAGTAATATGTTTTACATCCAAACACGAAAAATATTCTCTGAAGCCATGTATAATTTATCACCTTTGTTCCTCCCGACTTCAACAGAGAGCTATAGTTTAAATGATTGATAATTCATCCCACTAGTTCTCTATTTTTTTTTTTTTTTGCTTTTTTGGGTCACACCCGGCGACACACAGGGGTTACTCCTGGCTCATGCACTCAGAAATTACTCCTGGCGGTGCTCGGGGACCATATGGGATGCTGGGAATCGAACCCCCACGGGCCGGCATAGAAGGCAAATGCCCTACCGCTGTGCTATCATCACTCCAACCCTCCCACTAGTTCTCTTAATGAAATCTAAATTGATCACAACCCCTGGTCAGCAGATAGATACACAGCATAAACAAAAAAATAAAACAAAAATAAACTGATTTTTATCATATTAGAAATATTTTTGTTCTTTCCAGTCACTCAATTATTTCATTTCTTATCAGTACTGTTTGAACATCTAGAATCATGTTTTGTTCATGTTTTAATGCTTTCCTTTTTTTTGTATTTCTCACTGTACTTTTGAATGCTTTTTCTATGTTTTATAAAAGTAATTTATTTTTATTTAAATGTAATACAATGTCTCAATTAAAAAATCTAAATGTTTTCTTGCAAGCAATATTCTTTGGAATCATGCTTCAATTACAAACCGTACTTTTTCAAAGATGTCTTAATTTTGCTATGTTAAATCAGATTCATTAAGTATTTCTTTTTAATTTGGGGAATATTCATGAAATTAGTTTCTTCCAGTTTGTCTTCATGTGTCTTAAAAGAATAATTTTTCTTAAACAGTGTTTTTATGTACTTCTAATATAACGTAATGTTGTTTTCTTTTTCGAAGATAAATGATTCACAATGCTGTCAATGTCTGGATTTGAAGCAAACTATGTTCCAACATGGCAAGCTCTACCAATCATCCCTCTATCATTGTCTCATGTCCCCTCTTTTTCAACAACATTCACCAATCTAGCTCAGCATATCAGACCAGTTTTCAGGTTCTATTTTGTTTCTTTGTATCTCACATATGAAAGAGACCATTGATGTATGTTATTAATCGTTACACCATAGCTTTATGTGCTGCATGTGATTCATTAGATGAAAATCAACATGTGTATAAAGTCCTCTTGATTATAAAGGAGGGGCGGTAGTTTGAAGCATTTCTCTTTCATTGTGAAAACTGACTGATCCCTCACTTATAATAGATTTCCACTTAATAACTCTAGTGAGTGTCAGAGGTTCAATTCTATTTCCCTGAAACTAGGTTTATATATCCCTTGGAATATTCCTACAACATTCACGGTGTATTTTTGCTATTGATTTGAACTTCAATTTTCCTAGATTTCTTTCTCTGTGGAATCTGAAAATGCTTTCTTGACAGATTTTAGAAACTTTTGATACATTTATAGGTGCTTTCTTGTAGCTATTGTCACTAAGGTCTGATTTCTATGCTGTTGTTTCAACTTTTCATGGGACTTAAGGGTTTGGTGGTTTGGTAGTCCTGGCAATCTCTGCAACTTTTGTCTGGTGTCCTAGATTCGCTTCTTTGAAGCAAAGTACAACTTCTTTGTTAAATGGAGCTACAGTTTTCAGTTTGTTATAGTAACTTGTGTTTCTAATAGTAATATAGTCCATCTATGTGATTCAATGGATTGGTGCCAGCTTCAAGCCATCTGTGATAGTCATTAGCATGTTTTCCATGTGCCCAACTGAAAAACAGATGAAGATGCTCAACAGGATAATGTTAAGAATTATGTTTTAAGCCTCAGCTCACTCTAAGTTGACCTTGAGTTATTAATCATCAAACTATTGATATTTTTATTAAGAAATTATTAAGTGTATCTAACTACACCAACAGAATTGAACAAGTTTTATCAATTGTTTAAAACTAAAAAGAAAACACCAACATCTATGCTGCACATATTTTACTCTCTCTGTTTCACATTTAGCATAAATTGTTTCCCTAATTTCACCATGCTCATTTAGTTTTCTGAATAAGATTCAGAACAATGCTTCAAATTTTATAAACATGCCAAGCTTGATCCTAACTCATCAAAATCTTTTCTTTAGCTCCCTACTTAAACTCACCTATCCTCTTCTCCTAAAAGTTTTATAAAATACTGTCTTTCCACAGAGAATTTTAAATTGCTAATAGTTTTACATCAAACGTCTATTCTACACTTATTTAGGGAAAGTAGCACAGCGGTAGGGCATTTGCCTTACTAAGCGGCCAACATGGCCGACCCGAGTTCGATTCCTCCACCCCTCTCGGAGAGGCCGGCAAGCTACCGAGACTATCTCGCCCACACAGCAAAGCCTGGCAAGCTGCCCGTGACGTATTCGATATGGCTAACACAGTAATAGCAAGTCTCATGATGGAGACGTTACTGGGCCCACTCGAGCAAATTGATGAACAACACAAAGACCGTGACTGTGAATTCTTTTTAATAGTGTATTATTCTATTCAAACTTCTGTCCAAAGGTGATATCCCATATTCATCTTTTCTAATTAGAATTGCTCGAATAACTTTCCTGTTATTTGTATCTCCTTGTATTGCTGTATTATTTTTAGTCTGTGTCACTAAATAGCTTTGTTTATTATATACTACATATCTTGTAAACATGTATGGATAGTAAATGGACAGATAAATAGATATTTTTTCTTTTGTCTTATAAGTGACTGACTCTGATTTAATCTTTGGTAAAGCCTGAATAAGAGAGCACAAGGTGAGTAAAAGCCAGGATAAGCCTGAACCTTCTGGTATACATACATACACACATGCACACACACACACAAAATAAATAGCATAATTCTTTTCATCCTCATTGGTATTTGTGGATAATTTTAAAATTTTATGTATTCTTAGGAATTACCCAATCCAAAATGTTATCATAAAAATATTTTTGAAAATAGAATTTTCAATAATTTAATTTAATATCATTGTTTGGCATTTATATAATTTACATTTGGGGGATTGACCACATCAACTAGTGTGCAGGAGTCCTGGTTTTCTGCTTGGGGTCACTTCTGGAAGTGCTTGGCAGGGGTCATGGTCAAGAATCAAATTGGGGTCAGCTGCATGCAAGGTGTGAACCCTGTACTATATTTCTAGATTCTCATTTACTATTTCTCATTTACTCATACAATTATAAAATCTTAGTGTTTCTACCATTATAGAGTATCTATGAAAATAAGTATAATTAAAACAGTTCAACTTATAACTAAAACCAATTTATAATACTAATTAATTCATCACTTTTAGTGATAGTATAATATCAAACTAGAAAATTAAGGCACAATGCTACTTTGACTACTTCCTTCTGTATTTTATACATTTTATTTCAACTTTCTATTTCAACTTTCTGCATCAATATCCTGAGATCTATACTTCAAAGAATTGTAATTACATATAAAATTAATTAAGGTAAAATATCACAGGGGCAGTAGGGATTTTAAAAGCATGTGTTAACAGAACTAATATCCACATGAACTGAGGATGGAGCTAGAAATAAAATGGATTTCTATCATACACCAAGTCACCTCAAACAAGAAAACATATTTACAAAAACTTTAAATAAGGATTAAACACCTAAGTGCATCTGAAACATAGAAGGCACATGGAGGCTGTTTGATTTTGCTCTTGAAAATGACTTTTTTAAACAAAGAACACCAAAAGCACAGTCAGAAAAAGTGAAAAAAAATGTATATAGATAAAACTCAAACACTTTTGAACAACAAAGGAAACACCATGAAACTGGCAGCATGTGAAATGGGGAAAAGTATTTGTGACCACAATTCTATGAGGCACTTAATGCCTAAAAGCACTTAACACATAATTCAATTAAAGTGGACAAAGTACTGAAAATACACTTTCTAAAGAATACATACAGATGGCAAACAGCTACATAAAAAGTTGTTCAGCAGCACTAATTATCAATAAATGCAAATTAAAATCACAAATTCCACCTTAGACCTATTTGAATAGCACTTATCAAACAGAGGTGACAAGCATTATAGAACATGAGAATAAAATGAACCCCTGTAAATTGCTGTAGGGAAATAAATTGGCACAGAACTTATGAAAAAAAATCTATGGACGTGTCTCAAAAATCTAAACATAGATTTAACAAGTTTCATCAATCCCACTCTATGTATATACTCAAGTGAAACAAATTAAAGTTTTGAAAAGATTATCTGAACTCCCGTGATCATTGCAGCATCAGCCAGAGTAACCAATCTCTTGAAACAATCTAAGGTGTCTTTTGAGAGAATGAATAAATAAGATATTCCAGGCACATATATGGAATGCAATATCATGCAGTGATGTGAAGATAGGAAGTCTTTATATTCACAGCAACATCAAAGACATTATTCCAGGCCAGGCAGAGGAAGAGAAATCCTTCTATTTATTTATTTTTTTCTATAGGCTCGACACTCAGGGTCACCCCTTGGTGGGGCTCATGGAGAGCCTGAAAGGGCCCTGCCATCTGTTCTATGTCTCTAGCCTGAAAGACAAATCCTCTATGATGTCATATGTATGTAAAATAAGAGAGATCAAATTCAAGGAAAGGTAACTGCAAGTTGGGTGTGTAGAAAATAGGGTGTTGCTGATAGAGGGCCGCCAACATCTAATTATACTATGAATAGTTCTGGAGATAATGAGGACCCTGTTAAGTCTGTGTCAACACTTGAAATTTGCTAAGTTGATGTTAAAAAATTTGATGACAAAAGCATATGAGCACAAGATTATGTGCGAGATGAAATGCACTGATTTCTTTCATGCTACTGTGGTAATAATTTCACAGAGTAAATTAAACCATTAATGTTATATATTTTTAAAATATGCCATTTTAATTATTAATTATACATAAGAAAATTCAGAGAAATTTTTAAATTCAGTCAAAGTAACAAAATATGTTCTCTAAACTAAAAAATGGTGGAGTGAGATGGACATTCTGGTGGATGCTAAAATGTGTCATGCACGCAGTCCTACCATTAAAAATACTGTAAATCAATATCTAAAATCACTGTCATTGTCACTGTCCTCCCGTTCATCAATTTGCTTGAGTGGGCCCAGTAACGTCTCCATTGTCACACTTGTTACTGTGTTTGGCAGATCGAATACATCACGGGTAGCTTGCCAGGCTCTGCCGTGCAGGCGAGATACTCTTGGTAGCTTGCCAGGCTCTCCAAGAGGGGCGGAGGAATCGAACTCGGGTCAGCCATGTTGGCTGCGTGCAAGGCAAATGCCTACCAGCTGCGCTATCACTCCAGCCCCAGTATCTAAAATATAAAATTAAAATGATATGAAACCTCATAGTGCTCCAATCACATAAAAAAAACTAAAATTCAACTAGAAGTTATTATAAACTTTCCATTCAATATAAAAACTATTTATAGAGGCTAGAGAGATAGTACAGTGAATAAGGCACTTGCCGTATATGCAGCCAATCTGATCCACTGCACCCAATATGGTCCCCTGAGCTCACAAGGAGAGATCTGAGGATAGGACCAGGAGAAAACCCTAATCACAGACACGTGTGACAATAAAATAAGTAAATATGCTTAATTTTAAATAACTATTCACATCTAACTTGTGTGTTAAAGGGGATACCATGAGAGAAATTAGAAATTGTGTTTGTTTTGCTTTTGATCTGGTGTCATCCCGGCATTCAAGGACTATTACAGCTTACTTCTCAGTGGTTACTCAGGACAATGTCTGGGTGGGAGGGATTACATGCAGTTCCCCAATAAAAACCCCAGCCTTCCAGTCTTCAAAGCATACACTCCAGCCTATTGAGCTACTTCACCAACCTGTAAAAGTATTTTAAATTTGGGGCTGGAGCGATAGTACAGCGGGTTGGGCATTTGCCTTGCACTCAGCCGATCTGGGTTAGATATCCAGCATTCCATATAGTCCCCTGAGCACCGTCAGGAGTAATTCCTGAGTGAAAAACCAGAAGTAACACCTGTGCATCACCAGGTGTGACCTAAAAAAGATTTTAAAAACTTATTTTCACAATATTAAATAAAAACATGTTTTAAAAATGTGAGCATTTTCTCAACTTTAGTCATCATCAGATAAGCCTAAGCCAAACCAAAAGAGCACTTGGCGCATCCAGTTAAAACTAAAACAAATAGAAAAATAAAATAGCCCAGAGAAACACAGTTTTCTGGCTACTGCAACACATACACTGACATAAAAATACAAGCTTTAGACAATCACTAGGGAAAAAAGCTATGAAGGCCCCCAAAGGCAGAGCTAATGCCAAGCTCTTTCACCTCTTTACATCGTCCAGGAAAAGCTTGTCATAATGATTATCACGGTGCTGTTAATAATAGCATAAATTTGAAACAACCTTCTCCATTTTAATTAATGGGAAGCTTTTGACATTTGGATGGGATTGTTCTAATTAGGCATAATTAGTGTCCTTCTGTCCACCCCAAAATAGCAGAACTATTCCCTGTTCGTTTTGTGTTCCCACGTATTTTCAAATGGCCTATAGTAGAGAAGCAGCAACTCCTCTGAAATGCATTACTGGAAGAGCAAAGAATTGATAATAAAACCGAATAATAGTCACAGAAATAGGACATGGCACGAAGGAAAGAAAATAGTTTCAGACATTCCTTTCAATATGTAGAAATGGGTCTTTTCTTTAAAAGGAATTGTGAGACTTCACTGAAATTACTTTAGAAAATGAAAATTTTAAGCCTTTCTCTCTTGGGTTGAAGTCTTGTTGTATAGTTGTGCAATATTAAGTGAAAAACTTTTACTTAGACTTTCAGTAAAAAAATGAAATAATTCTGGCACAATGGAAGCAAACTATCTTCTAGTGTCGGATCAGCTCATGTGCCAAGCAGTCCCCTTAAAACAGCCATACTTGCAGTTAAAATACCTCTAGGGGAAAGAGCAGTTCAATCTAAAGTGTACTGAAAGAACATGATACAAGACAAGCAGAAAGATAGAATAATCTCCTTAGCACCATAAATCTCAAATAAGGATATCTTGCCTTCACAGGTAATGAGAAAAACTATATAAACCGGGTTCATTAAGAGGGGGGCAATTTTTTTCCCAAACTAGGTCTGAGTAACAAAAAAAAAATAAAGCGGAGAATAGAATCTTCAGCTTAAGTTAGTAGAAAATAGTTCTCCCAACTCAGCTTCCAAGTGAGGCAAATTTCTTCAACCAGAGAAAAGTCTGAGCATGTCTAAACCTGTCTCAATTCTATGTCTCAGAGGGTATTTCAGCAATTGAATGGAATTTCTTTCAGTCAAGGTCCGGGGTGGTGGTGGGGGTGGGTGGAAGGGGGTTGTCTCTCCCTGAGATGACTACACAAGTTTCAAAGTTTCAGGAATTAGCCTCATTCAGTGCCAAACAACATAGTAAATAGAGTTTTCCTTTAGGTGCCTGAATTGCATGTAGACTTCTAAGTGTGAGCTGCATTCCTTCCCCTCAGCTAAACATCTAATGAAGACTTAGTCCAAATTTGTGTTCTGACTGTCCCCAATGCACAGCAGTAGCAGCACCACCCACCCCCCAAAACCCCTGTTCCCATCCAGAGAGAGGTGACATGCTGATCTTCCATGTCTTGATCTCTCCTATATGTCTAGATGTTTTTTAGCCTATGGACAAATTTGTAAGAATCTTTCACGAATAGTTCACTATTCATTATGAATTCTTAAACCAGATTTTATATTTTCTTTTAGTGTTTTCCTCAACTCTGATTTCTTCTGGGGGAGTTATTTCTGTCTGCTCTAGAATCTTTTGATTTCTCCAATTAAATTTTTCATTTTTCCCCTCAGAATCAGTCATTATTTCTCAATTTCGTTTTAAATGCTCTGATTTAGAGGCACTTTTAAGAGCAGATAGATGCCAGTGCTTATCAATTTAGCCTAACCTTCAAGATCTCATTCTCTAAGATATTAACTTCTTCCTTAAGAATATCTCTCTATCTCCACTTCAATCACCCTGAATTGTTTTACTTTGTTTTTATTACTGTGCAGCTTCTATTCTGATCATCAGACTGAAGCACTCTTCTCAAATCAAGTCTCTTCCCAATTTCTAAGCAAATCTGACTGCACAATTTAAAGACTCTGAACTTCATGCTACTTTATTAGTTGACAATAACTTCTTTAAATATTTTTTCTCTTTCAAGTTATAGAAATGTCATACAGGCGACTGCAAATATTTACTTGAGAATTGACCATGTTCTATGGGGGAGTCCATGTGTTGAGTCATAGAAAATTAAGCTTTGTTTTGAGTTTCTGTAATAAAAAGATCCAGAGACAATTTGTTCCGAGAAATGGAGAGTACCCATAAAGGTCTACGGATTAATCCCATGAATTCAAAGTTTTCTAGCCCCTTCAACAGTTTCCTTCTTTAGCCTTAACGTAGAATTAAATTTAACACAGCCTATCTAAATCTTTCAAGCATGCCTGACACAAAGCATGAAGAGTCAGTGTATCATTAATACTGTAGAGCAACAAGCAGCTCAACTTAAGTCCTCGGCTCAATTTTATTTAAGCCCTCTCTGTCAGCCACACATCACTGGAGGCAGTAACTCACACATGCATGCACCCCAAGTATAGTCCAATTCAAGCTGCAGCATGTACATCATACTTAATGCTCTTTATGTGACCTTAGTATTCTGTTCAATTTTCAAAGCCTCCCCTAGCCTCTACTTAGGTCTTAAAGTTTGCACTTAGCTCAGAAGCGATCCCCCAGTCTTCTTTCCTGTCCAATGAGTAAGGAGTTTAGAAGTCGTCACTTCTTCCCAACAGGTTAAAACCTACACAAAACTGAAAAAAAAAATCAATAGCATATTTATGAAGCATCAGAGAAATTAAATCAAAGGGCCAATCATTGTCCCCCAAATTGAAGAGAAAGTAAGATAAGGAAAATCACATCTTATCAGAAAGGACATCCAAAACCAGAAAACTCTACAGGAAATGGTCCTGAAGTGAGAAAGATTGAGGTGTAACTGATGATGTAGGATCAGTGTAAACTGGTTTAACAGTGGGGCCAAGTCCTAGGAAACTTTTAGCTCTAGAAGCTCCACTAGGTTCTCACAGTGAATATTTGAAAATATTCTCTTGTTCCTGGTAGAAACGGAGAGGGGCAAATTATATTTTTGAAATATCAGAGAATTTACTCTTGATTACAAAACCCGGCATTAAAATATTTTATTAGCTTCTAAACTTTCATAGGACAAGAAACACCATAGAATTCACAGCTTAGAGGCACAGATTCATAAAAAACTGAGATGTCATCATAAGAATAGAGAGTGCTTCCCCTTCCCCTAGACTGTGTCATCATAGCACTGAAGTCCTATTTACCCAAATGTCTTTCAAGTCCCATGTCTGGAAAGTAATAATTGTGATGAAAAATAATGTAGTTTAAAGAGTAGAAATCTTGTCTGCAGCAGTGATGTTAAAACTACCAAATATAAAATTTAAAGACAACTATAACTAATGTGCACTCAAAAATAGATCATGATGAAAAATAAAAAAAAATAAGATGACATGGTAGACAAAGAAGTCTGTAACAACAGCAGAGGATGGCTTTTCTGGATTCATTTGTAGACAAGACACAGCAGAGAAGAAAAATGACTCTCTGAACTTAAAAAGATGGCAAGCATTCAAAACTGTGATAAAAAGATAAATCTTTAAGATAAAACAGAATATCCAAAATCTGTGGTAAAATAACAAAATGTAAAACACATTTGTGTATATATGTGTGTGTGTTTGTGTGTGTGTTTGTGTAAGACAGGCAGTTTGAGGGTCCCCATCAGCTATGCTTAGGACTTACTACTGGCTTTTCGTTCAGGGATCACTCCTAGTAGTACTCAAGTACCAGTGATCAAACCCAGGTTAGCTATATAAGGTTGGTACCTTATATGCTGAACTCTCTCCCAGACTCCCAGATTGTGGACATGTTTAATGGGATCATAAGAAGAAACAAAGAATAATAGAAATGAAGGACTAGAAAAAAATGAGCAATACTGACCAATAATTTTTCTAGTAAATGTCAAATACCAAATCACGTGTCTAGACAAACCAAAGAACACCAATAGGCTAAATCTCAACAAAATAGTAAGAGCCTTAAATATTACCCAGGCTTCCAAATATGTATATCAAAGAGTTTATAAGAAGCATAACACTGTGATCAAGTGTGTATAAGTCAGGGGTGCTCCACAGGAAAATAAAAAACCCTACAACAGTGAACTTTCCAGCCCTAACAGTCAACAATACTAAGGTTGATAAATTTTTCTCTAGACCACTGGTTTTCCATCTTTTTTATACCTTTGGACCAGTGAAAAATCAGAAAACTAATTATTGGACCCGTATGACAGAAAACACCATCAATGTTATAAAAGCATTTGATTTTTGACACATAATATTTATTCTATTACCACCAGATGATACAGATACCGTGTGCTAAATGGCAAAGTTTTTGCTGGCCAGAAGGAATTTCTGTGAATCAGGCACCAGGCCATAGAGTGGATGTTGAAAAACACTATTTTAGACCAAGTTCCTACAGCTACAGTCAACCCTGAGTAACACAACAAAATGTTGTCTACTATTTAAAGACATTTCCCCTGGTATCAGCAGTTAAGGTCAGCTATATCGATTCAAATATTTTTCCAACCTAAAAGAAATGTTCTGCTAACCAACAAATTAAATTTATCAATCCGCATGCTTTAAAGGGGAGGGAGAATTTAAGCAATTTTGCCACCAAGCTGCATCAGCTGGCTGACTTCTTCAAGGAAAACCTACTTCAAAGTGAAAAAGAGAGAAGAAATGAGGGCAGAAGGAAATGTTTCCATTCATTTTAATATAAAAATCTTTGGTAATATAAATTACACATTTATGTCTGAGCTGGAGTGATAGCACAGAGGATAGGGTGTTTGTCTTGTACACGGGCAACCCAGGTTTGATTCCTCCATCCCTCTCAGAGAGCCCTGCAAGGTACTGAGAGTATCCTGTCCGCAGGGCAGAGCCTGGCAAGCTCCCTATGGCGTATTTGTTGTGACAAAAACAGTAACATGTCTTACGATGGAGATTTTACTGGTGCCTGCTGGAGCAAATTGATGAACAACGGGAGGACAGTGCTACAGTGCAGTGCTACATTTATGCCTGTATTATAGACATTAGAACATATAATTCATAAGTACATATCAATAGAATGTGTTCAAAAGCCAGAGTGAATGATTTTAATGCCAAGCCCCATAATTACTGATACAATCATTTTCAACAATCTGTTTTACCATGTTTACATCTAAAATGCTCCTCTTAGAGAATACTTGGGATCATTTCTACATATAGATGTTAATACATATAAAGTTCAATGGACAGGATCTTGCATATATTAAAAACTAAAATGTTTTTATTCTCTATTAACTAATGTATCAAACAAACTGAACTCCCATTGTTCATCGATTTTCTCGAACAGTCCCAGTAATGTCTCCATTATGAGACTTTGTTGTTACTGTGTTTGGCATATCAAATACGCCACGGGGAGCTTGCCAGACTCTGCCGTGCGGGCGAGATACTCTCGGTAGCTTGCCGGGCTCTCCGAGAGGGGCGGAGGAATCGAACTCGGGTCGGCCATGTTAGCTGCATGCAAGGCAAACGCCCTACTGCTGTGCTATCACTCCGGCCCAATTAATATATCAATTTAAGGATATAATAAAATGTTTTAAATTTTGAGATCTAAATAAAGTTCACAGGATTGATTAGAGGAAGTAGTTCTATGTGTCTTTATTTGAGTAAGCCATTGATCTGGACAAAGTTTATATTCTTCTCAGAATGTAAGACTATCCCTCACAAGAAAAAATTATTGAATATTCTAAACACACTGGCAAAATCTGAAAACATTTATAAATTTGAGGCAGTGGAATAGTTAGAGGTTGATTTCCTGTTGCCATTTCAAAGCTGCATTTTAATTCATAAGATTGTTATTTTAGCAGAATAATATTTACTGTGCATTACTTCTTAACACTTAAAATTTCTAGAAGACAAGAACAACTGTATCATTTCTTAATGGACGATTCTCAGGCGGTTCTCATTATTTAAGTTTAACTGATAGTGATTTTGGAGTAACTAACTATTCTTGTATAATACGTTGTTAATTGGGGTTTTGTTTGGTTTGGTTTGAATTGGTTTGCTTTGGGGGCCACACCTCGCTATGTTCAGAGCTTACTCCCAGCACACAGGGATCACTGTTGGTGGGGCTCAGGACATTATGTTCTGCTGGGATTGAATCTGTGTTGCTGGATGCAAGCCAAGTAGTTTATCTGTTGCTCTGTCTCTCTGATCCTGTTTTTATAATTATTTTTAATTAGTCTACTATTCTTTGATTGTATTATTCTCTTTAAACAAGAGATCCCATGTCATATGAACTTGATAAAAATTCCACATCAAATAAAATGCACTTTAGGTGTTATCTTTTATTAACTCAATATTTATGCACATGATTATATAACTATATTATTTCTCAATTTTCCTTTATATGAGTCATCTTAAATCCATAATTTATCAGAATTTCTATTGAAATATTAAGGAGAAATAATATTCTGATGAAGAGAATGTTTAGAATTTTGAAACATATTTGGGTTATGAACAGCTTTATAGCTTTTGTTATAGTAGACTTAAAATTCTGGGTCACAGTCACGGTCCTTCTGTTGTTCATTGATTTGCTCAAGCAGGCCCACTAACATTTCCATTGTGAGACTTTGTTATTACTGTGTTCGGTATATTGAATACGTCATGGGTAGTTTGCCAGGTTTTGCTGTGCAGGCGAGATACTCTCGGTAGCTTGCCAGGCTCGCCAAGAGGGGTGGAGGAATCGAACTCGGGTCACCCATGTTGGCTTTATGCAAGGCAAATGCCCTACCCGCTGTGCTATCGTTCCAGCCAAAAATTCTGGGTAATTTACCTTTTTTTCTCTTTTTTTGTTTTACTAACTTCACCTGATTCAGCAGACAGAAACACACAATTCCATATCATTTTTAGTTGAGCCAGATAATGTAAAATCAGTTCATGGAATTGTGTTCAAAGGAGTTTGCCATGAAAAAAGATGATAGAATCTTTATATATATTTTACATATTTTTCTAGAGAAATACTGTTCAATTTTTCTATCAAAATCGCCAGTTTTAGAGACTGATTCTACTCCAAAGTACCCCTTGCCTTGTTAGATCTATTAACTTGAGTTCATGGAAAGCACCCATTATAGATCAAAAGGAGGAGGACAGTAAATTCTAGCTATTCTTTGTTTTTTTTTTGATCTTCTTCTCTGAGTAATCTAAGGTCCTTAACAGATTTTCTGTTATATCACAGTGCTATATTGTCCTTAGTGATTTTTTTTTATACTGTACCACATTTTACAATCTTTGGAAAGTGATCTTTTATTATGCTCGCCTCAAGCTGGAGCGATAGCACAGCGGGTAGGGCGTTCGCCTTACAAGCGGCCAGCATGGCCGACCCGAGTTCGATTCCTCCGCCCCTCTCGGAGAGCCTGGCAAGCTACCGAGAGTATTGGATATGCCAGACACAGTAACAGCAAAGTCTCCAATGGAGACGTTACTGGGCCCGCTCGAGCAAATCGACGATCAACGGGAGGGCCTTTACCTTTACCTTTACCAAAATATCCATTTTGAGGGTTGCTTCTGATTTCCATCAGGAATTCGACTGATACCGTTGTTAATTGTGATAAAAAATATTTGTCACAACGCTTTCTAAATTAATATTACATCGCCATTTTCTCTAAATTCATTGAAATTTAAAGCAGTTAAATATGCATTTCTATGTTTTAATTTGATCATCAACAATATTAACTCAGCTACCTCATTTTATTACAAATTCATATATTAGTAAACAATAGTACAAAGCTAAAAAAATGCACACATCAAACCAGAAACATTAATGGCAAACAAAGAGGACTATACCTTCATTTAGACATTATAATTTGTAATGTTCTCTTAAAATAGCAATTTATAGTCAAATGTCTCCTATTTCTCTCATCTTTAGAATTTTGAAATCTTGAAAAAAATTATATTAAGTTCAACAAATCCTTAACATAAAATTTAAATAGTTGATAAGATTCTCATATTGCAATTGTTAGCTTAGGGTTCTCAAGAGATTTGGCTCTGAAATTAGATACAATCACTGTTCTGCCAAAGAAAATTGCACCAATTAATGAAACTATCACAGACTAGACTAAGCAAGAGACACATCAAATAGATTAGTGCTCAAAGACTGCTCTTAAAACTTTGTGACTTTCTATGCCAACAGAATAGGGAAAGGTTGCTCAATTTCTAAGTCTCTTTTAGTTTAGGAAGCAATCTCTTCTTAGCAGTGAAAGATTCCTAAGATATAAATCATTTTGCCTATAGGTTTTTATACGATCATATAATTGAATGCTCAACTAGCACTTTTGAGAATATCAGGAGGGGAATTGATAATCACAAGAGGCAACAAATATGAACTGATACCTGTAGAGAAAACTGTCTTTTTGGTCAATCTGTTAAACACAATTGCAACTGAATACAAGTTTTATTCCTGTTTTTTTCCCTTCTATTTTCCATTGCTTCCTACCTATTTTTTGCATGTGACAATCTTCAGAATGCCTTAGGATTTCATCCACAGTTTTATTTTCCTGTTTCTTTCAAATATTATATGAGAAGGGCTGGAGCTATAATACAGCCAGTAGAGCACTTGCCTTGAATGCAGCTGACCCGGGTTCGATTCATCTGTCCCTCTTAGAGAGCCCAGCAAGCTACTGAGAATATCCTGCCCGCAGTGCAGAGCCTGGGAAGCTCCCTGTGTCATATTCGATATGCCAAAAACAGTAACAAGTCTCACAATGGGGATGTTACTGGTGCCAGCTAGAGCAAATCAATGAACAATGGGAGGACATGCTACATTATATGAGAACTTCCTAATGCCTCTAACTTTTTGTTGTTCTGGGTGGGGAGGTAGGGGCCAGTGGGGTGGATAACAGCTTGTGTGTCTTAGGGGACTATGCAGTGCTGTATTGACTGCATGCTAGCAAGTATAGTAACCCCCGAAATATGTCTGCAGCCCTTAACAATATTCCTGGCACTTCTATTTGCACCTCAGGAGGCAATAACTAAAAAAGCGTAAACTCTGCTGGATTACATACACCTATCAGAATTTTTAATTTCTGATTATAAATTTGACTGTTCCTAAGAGTTTTACATTCCAATTATAATATTTTATAAATAGGTTTAAATGTTGGGAAATCTTCCAATAAGACTTTTCCTTGGCTATTTCAACTCTCAATTGTCAGAAAACGTTAAAATCAATTCCTTGCTATAGGGAATATTTTTAAAAAATAAACATGGCTAATTATATATACATACATATATATGTATGTGTATGAGGTATATACACATTTTTAATATGAAACTTATCTATAAAGGAAATGCAGATGACAAGCCTATCATATACAAAATTTTCAGCCTGCAGCACTTTGAACTGATTGAGACAGCATTTTTCAGAATGAAACTTTGTAAAGCAAATAAATACAGAATCATAGCATTGAAAACTATTGGTGCTGTTGACATGAAGTGAATTAAATATAATAACCTTGTAAATGCTCACATTTTAATCAAGATATAAACATTTTTGTGTTTTTCATGGTTCTATTTTGAAGCAATAAATCATCATCTCTGAACTAAATTGCCACGCATAAAGTTTAAATAGATGAGCTAAGTTCCACTGAGATTTGTGAAGCCTTAAACCCTGAATATTGAACAACAGCTCAGAGCTGCTTGTAAATAACAACAATCAAATGCAAAGCTCCTTCACTGTAGTTTGAAGCTCAGCTTTTATACATAATGAAAAGTGCAATCTATTGAAGTAAATGTAATCTGTTCTATCAGTCTATCAGTCATATCCTATGATGCCTTTATAAATATAAAGATATTTGTTTGTGTAAAATTAATATAGAAAAAATTTCCATCATGCAAAATGGTATTAAAACTTAGTCACAATTCACTTCATGTTAAATAGTATCACAATTCAGGAAGCAAATTTGGAATCTACCTTCTTCAAAGAAGTATACCTGATTCATGACTTATCTGAAATCTTTTTATTATAAACAAAGTGCATCAATGGATAAGAATCAATCTAACAGGTTGACGGAAGTTGTCCGGAAGGCAAATCTCCTATTAGAGTTGTATTCCAATCAGAATTATAATAGTAACTCTTTTTAGTTGCATAGTAATGTAAGCCTAAATCTTCTATTAGAGTTGTTACTCTAGCCAAGTGCACAAGTATACCTCTGAATTAGTAATATCAGTAATAGAGAAGAGAATTAAGGGTTTTGTTTTGTTTTTTTATTATCCACATATTTGTCCAAATAAAACTGATCCACAAATTCAATAGATAGTATATTTCTCAGATGAGAAAAATGTATTTTAAACATTATAGAAAACTGAGCTAAAAATAAAATTTATAGATTTTGCTTGTAGTTAGATAAAATAATAACTGCCCAAAATGAATTCTTACTAATCTCTCATTACTGTGAGTATTTTGTACAGTAAAAGGTTCTTTTTAATGTAACTAAATTAATAATTTTAAGTTAGAATCATGCTAGAGTACACCCTAGGTTACAATATATTACTAAGGAATCTCATTAAAAATAGAAGTCAATGAAAACCATTTAAGAATATAACTTGACTTTTTAAAAATGAGGAGGTAATAAACCAATGAGTGTAAGTGACCATCAGAATCTGGAAAAACAGGTTTTCTTTTCTGGAATTTCCATAAGAAATATAGCTCTGTTGTTATAGTAAGGTTCAATTTGAGTTTCAGACTTTTAGAACTGTTCTATTAATTTAGAACCAATTTATACTATTTAACAAATGATAGTATCATACTTTAAATTGACAAATTTGTGGCAATTTGTTACAGCATTTATAGAAGATTAATAACTATCTTAATGAAACTTGTGGGCTAAAAATTGCAAATATACAAATTGACAAAATACCTTAAGATAAAAGCATAATAATGTACTGCTAACAACTGTTAAAATTTATTGAATACCTTTTACATGCTAAAACATTAACATCACCTTTAGAACTCAGAAAAATTATTTTACTGTTTCTGAGATATGGAAATTTTTTAAGTTTATTTTGCTTAAAGTAAGATTTATAATTGGGAAAGTCAGCTTGGATCCATGCCGTGTGACATCGGATGATAAAATGTAGAGTGCTGTGTTATGATAACTCACAGATACTAAGTAATTAAGAAAGTGAATAATGATTAGGTTCTAACCAGGAAATTGAATCTATTAGTTAGCGTGGGGAAAATACTTCTGGACCATTCAGGATTAGTAAAAACAACATGCATACCATGTTAATTATAACATGTTATGAAATATATATCAATTTAAGTATATATTTCAAAATATGTCACCTACATATGTGTACTTTATGTTTAATAGAAAGCCTCCTGTTACATAGGATTTTTCTATTTTTCAGTTTCTTAGCAGCTTTCTTTGAATAATTTTTTTTTTTTTGCTTTTTGGGTCACACCCAGCGATGCACAGGAGTTACTCCTGGTGGTGCTCCGGGGACCATATGGGATGCTGGGAATTGAACCTGGGTCGGCTGCGTGCAAGGCAAATGCCCTATCCACTGTGCTATTGCTCCAGTCCCTGAATAATTTTTTGAGTAATCAGAGAAGCAGTTGATTATGTTGAGAAAATACATTCATATACACATAGAAATATTAGTCCACAATGGCCTAACATTTACCTTTGTGTATTCTCAGAGTGTATTATTAAAACCCAGATATATATATATGTATATATGATATATCTAAAAACTTTCTGAATAAACAAATTTACTAAAAAAAGCAATCGCAGTATTTTATAGTTTGAAGTGTCCTAAATAGAAATCTTTCACATGGAAAAATTCTCCTCAATTGAGTAATTTCTCTTAGAGAATTGACTTTAATTTCAGAACGAGAGATGTGGGGCCGGAGCAATAGTACAATGGGTAGGGCATTTGCCTTGCATGCGGTTGACTCAGGTTCAATCTGTGCCATTCCATGTGATACCCTCAGCACCGCCAGGAGTCATTCCTAAGTGCAGAACCAGGAGTAACCCCTGAGCATTGCTGGGTGTGGCCCAAAAAGCAAAACAGCAGCAGCAGCAACAACAACAACAGCAACAACAACAACAAAAAAACAGAATGAGAGATGTGTATGTGTCTACTGGAGCAATTTTACTAGTAAGATTTTTAAATAGTAAGATTGTATTATACTTTAGACTTTGAACAATTAAATACTTTATAAACCTTATTTTCAATAATGTATATGTCAATAATCAATAATGTCACTTATAGATGTAGTGACTATTGGCAACAGAAGAAATGACTCTGATACTTTAAAATAGGTCATGGGGAGCCACAAGCAGGCATGCCCAGAGGAATTTTAATTGGGTTTGTTGAATTTGTGACTTCACTTTCATCCTTCAGTGTGTTTTCTGGGTAGCTAAATTTCTAACTGCAATTACTTGGTTATTATACAAGAAAGATTTCTCTTGTGTACCTAGCACTTCTAACACTGTAGTATACATTATAGTTAACTGAGAACAGAATGGATGCCTGACCACAGAAAATGTGTGCAGGCTATCATTTGTAATATTGGGTCAGGAGAATATTATTGTTGAAAATACAGATATAGAATTTTCTGGTAGGCTGTTAAAAATTGTGATTAGTTGAAGACAATGATTGAAGATACTTAGATTATTAAGATGAAGGTTGAATGTGGGAGAGCTAAAAATAGTTAAGAGAAAATGTGCAGTTAAAATAGAGAATGAAGTACAAATATGGATAACTCTCACAAATTTTATAGGGAAACAGTAATAGAACACATCAAAAAGGACAGGTAGATTGAAATGAGTGAATTAAGGGAATCAGAACAGCATGGCTCCATTGGAACAGAAAGGGAAAAAAAGATTTCAGCAACAAAGAATCTCTTGGTAATGAAACTGTAGATAGATTATAGGGGATGAATGGGAAAAAAAACACATAGGGATCAATTATTCTACCTTTCAGGTTACTTCAAAGAACAAGACAGTTGAGTAATGCAGACAGAATTCAGATTAAAAGAAGTTTTAAAAAAATTAAAAATAAGTAGGGTAGTGAACTTACAAAAATGTGAAGATGTTTCAACTCCTCAACACAAAACACTAAAGGCATAACAGTTTAGAAAATTTTAACATAAATATATTTCAGTGGCTAGTACATACAGAATGTTTATTATCAGGAGGAAATCATTTACAAAAGAAAGATGAGATCCATCTAAGTCCAAGAGACAGACTCAAGAAATAAAGCAGAAAACAAATCAATGAAAAAAAATGAAGACAGAAGAAAGAAAAAAGGAACAGAAAAGGGAGACATATTTGGGGGGAAGTGAACACAACTCTTCTTTACTAACTGTGAGAACACAGGCAGGAACAGGGTCAATACAAGGGGAAATAATTACTTTGAAGGCAGATGAAATGAAAAAACCATGGCCAGGAGCAGACCCTGAGTAGACTCAAGTACCACAGGGTGTGGCCATGCCAGAAGAAAACAGCTGTAGTTGTTAACACTCTGTCGCCTGGTAATTATATAAGTACCCCCAACTCTCTTGTTCTTAGTTTTCAAGTCTTTAGTCAAGGTGGTTCTAGCGAACACACTTTTTATGGCAAATAAAATTCATTATGACATGGGCTGGAGAGATAGTGCAGCCAATAGAATGCGTAGAAAATTCTCAGCTCATTGTTCAAATCTCTGAGCTCAGGGATCACACCTGGCACAGCTCAAGGGACTCTACTGTGTCCTGGGGATCAAACCCAGGTGATTATGTCCCAAGCAAATACATTACTCACTATGCTATCTCTCTGGCCCCTCATATTTCAAATCTCAAGATAGTACCATAGCATTCTTAAAGGAAACTTGGGCACTTTGTAAGTCTAAAACCTCTTCATCTGCGTAGGATTCATGGCATGAAGTTAACCTTGTTTATCACATTTGAGATAGACTTTGATAATGAGAAGGAATGCAAGGATTCTATTCAAAAAAGCAAAGCCTTTTTCTTTTTTGTTCTTTGATTCTTGCCGCACTCCCAGTAGTGCTTAGGGATCACGCTTGGAGGAGCTTGAGAGACCATCCCCACACATGATATCAGGAATCAAACCTGGGATAGTAAGTAGCATGTAAGGCTAGAGCCCTTCCCCGTGTAGTAGCTCTCTAACTCCACCATGGTTTTGTGTTTTGTATTTTAAATAAAATGATTGCATTTTTATTGCTTTATAAGATAATGTTATCTTTTTTTCTACCCCCCTCAAGATATCTTGTGCAGGGCCTGAGAGATAATAGAGGATGTAAGCTTTGGCTTGCATGCAACTGATCCTGGAATGTTTCTTCAGATCACAGAGCCAAACACGGCAACTGAGCACTAATGTTTATGACTCAAATACACTCCCAAAAGATATTCTGATCATTTCGCAATATACATGACTGCAGGGATTAAAAGTGTTGTTATATACAGTTCCTTTGTTCATAGCCACTTGCAATGTAAAATCGAGATAGATTTCAGGATGATAGAAAAGCTTGGCGTCTCCACCTACTCCTCTAGGCACCTTGCTCTGTGTTCCTGCAGGGTGGGACTGTGTGGGCTGCCTTACTGAACTCTAGTTCTCTCTCTACTTGACTCTAATTTGGGAGAAACTGTTAGAAGATTGTGAGAGAACACAATGATCAGAAGAACAGGTTGACTGTTAAGGTCCAGCTGCTGCAGAAATATTCTTTCCTACTATTGTCTCTGAATTCTGATCATTTCCTCGCTTTGCTTCTTCGGCCTTGAGGATGATAATAGCTCCATTCTGTTGCTGAGACGTGTGCTTCAATACTTCACTTGTTTCTCAAAACTTTGCTGAAAACTTTTAGATAATTGTGCTTTGCTTCAGTTATTTATTTTTTTTAATTACTGTGAATGTGTGTCTGTGACCTTCGTTAACTGGGCTGATGTCATACAGGATTATGCATATAAATCCAAGGTGGGGTAAAGTCACATTTAGATGTGATCCTGTTTATTACCTGCAATAAGTGATTTTATTACTTACATTCCATGCTGATTCCCCTTTCTCTGGCAATGAAGTGAGTTCTAATTGGACCAGATACTTAAAAAAAATCTGTGGTGAGGGTCTGCAGCTATGCGAAGTATACCTAGTTTAGCAAAACACTTATGTAACTTGACACTGTTGATGTTAGAGCAGAGAAACAAGATTTTTTTGTTCAAGGTCTTACTATTCCTCTCACCTTGAAAGAGTTATTTCATATCTATAAACTGTGATAAATCTGTTCACTTAATTAATAGTTTCTATGAGCACTACCGAATGCAACCTGCCCACACGGCAGAATCTGGCAAACTCCCCATGGCGTACCCAATATGTCAAATACCAGTAACAATGATGGGTCGCATTCTCCTAAAGAGCCTTGAATATAGCACTTTCTTAAAAATCTCAGGTTTAGGATGAAGGAGACGTTACTGGGGCCTGCTCGAGTTAATCGAAGAACAACAGGATGGTCGTGATTCTTGATGAGTACATTAAATGGATAATGTGCAGGATACCTTTGAATGGTGGTGCCTCAGTTTTAAGACATTGTATTGTAATATCAACTAGTCTACATATTTTTTGTTATTCTGTAGCACTGTAATACTGTCCTCCCATTGTTCATCAAGTTGGCCCAGTAACATTGTGAGACTTGTTACTGTGTTTAGCATACCTCATGGGTAGCCTGCCAGGCTTTGTTGTGGGGGTGAGATCCTTTATGTAGCTTGCTGGGCTCTCTGAGAGGGGAAGAGGAATCAAACCTGAGCCAAACAAGTCGGCCCATGCAAGGCAAACACCTTACCCGCTGTGCTATAGCTCCAGCCCTTTGTTATTCTAGTCCTTTTTAGTATATATTATTACTTTATCATTATTGTGACTATGGAAACACTAGTCCTTTGTCTAGAAGTCCTGTAACTTCCAATGAAAACAGTCTAGACTGTTTCTTCACACAATTCAAAGTCTCTATTGAGGCTAATTCCACTGTTTTATTTCTGTCTGTTTACCCTAGCTGGTACGAGAAACCCAGGTCTTCTGATTTATGTAAAATTATCTGGAAGAGTTTATCTTTTTTTCCTGTTTTTTAAATTTTCAAAAATTTTTATTAGTGAAAAACCTTGAGTTATAGTTGTAGACTTACAAATTTTTGTTCTCGGGTTTCAATTATACGTTTGAGTGTCCATCCCTCCACCAGTGCCCATTTTCCACCACCACTGGTCCCAGCCTCCCTCCTACCCCGTAACCCCCTATCCCACGCCTCCTCTGTGGCAGGGCATTCCCTTTTGTTCTCTTTCTCTTTTGAGTGCTGTGGTTTGCAAAAGAAGCATTGAGTGGAAATCATGTGCAGTCTATAGTCTACTTTCAGCGTGCATCTCCCATCCTGGGAGGATCCTCCCAACACCCTTTATTTGGTGCTCCCTTCTCTATCTGAGCTCCCTTTGCCCCTAGCATGTGCAGCTGGCCTCCAAACTATGGAGTGAACCTCCTGGTATTTATCTCAGCTATTCTTGAGTGTTAGTCTCCTATTTTGTTACTTTATGTTCCCCAGATTAATGTGATCTTTCTATATCTGTCCCTCTCTTTCTCACTCATTTCGCTTAGCATGATACTTTCTATGTAGAACCACTTATATGTAAATTTCATGACTTCATTTTTTCATTATTATTTCTTATCTCAAAATACAATCTACTTTCCTCTTATTGCTTTTCTGAACAAAAAAACCCTCTAATTTTACTTTTTAAAACTTCATGCATTGTTACAAATACTTTGGAAATTATCACATATTTTATTTCATCTGAATGTCAACTATTAGGTTATATTCAAGTTATATATCTTACTATGCTCCCAAAGTCTATGACTCCCTGATTGTCATATCTCTCTATACCCAACCCAGAATCTATCACTACTATAGAAAACTTCAATGAAACTTTTATATAAAAGTGTTAGTATCAGGGGCCTGGAGGGATAGTATAACAGGTAAGGTGTTTGCCTCGGTTTTGTTGCCAGGTGACCCAGGTTCAATCCCCTGCATTCTAGATGGTCTCCCAAGTACCCCTGAAGTGATTCATAAGCACAGAGTCAGGAATACACCAGAGCATTGACAGGTATGGCCCCAAAACAAAAAGACAAAAAAGTATTAGTATCAGTCAAGTTTCTACAGAAAAACAGAATCAACTGGAGATGTTACTCTAGAACTGTCTCATAAAATCAACTGTTAGAGATGACCATCTAAACTCTAGAGTAGGCTGTAGCTGTCTCCTCAGCCAGGATTTCTATGTTCCACTCTCGTGACTTTTTAGTTCTTAAGTTTTTGATTTCAGGAACCCCATCAGCATATTTGAGTGCAATCTTCTTAGCAATTGTAAATAATTATCATATCTACAAAACAGCTTCACAATAATATTTGGTCTGCTTGAAAAAAACAAAAATGAAAACTGGGCACTATTGCCTAGCAAAATTGACATTAAATTAACCATCTATACCAATAACTTTTTTCTATTTATTATGAATCTGGGGAAAATGTACTATGGATTACTTCTGACTACTTGCCAACTATATCTCTCCAATAAAGTTATGTTACTAATAAAAACAATGAATTACTTGAGATTTCTACCCTCATATTAAACCCTTAAGAAACTGTCTTAACTCCATCCGCACAATTCGATTATTTTAAATAAACTTTTTTAGACAAAAAAAGTATTCATAGAGTCTTTAGTTATTGTAAAATCTTCTAAGTTGATAATATTTATATCTATATTTCCTTTCTCCTTATAAGGGGCATGAGGAATTTCATCTTCTTTAATCAGGGTCCAGTTGCTCTACTTATGTTCTGATAGCTCTTGTCTCTTTAGCTCTTGACTTTTCAAGGTTTCTTTTAGCATCTGAGTCCTGAGTCAGAGCTTTGATGAATTATCCATTTCTTTCTTTACCATGGGTATTTTTTATTAAATATTTATCTCTTTACCGAAGAACAGACCAAGTAAATAAAAACAACATTAACAATATCTCGTTTATATTTTTGACATAGAGAAAATAGGCTTATCTTTCTATTAGATATTTCTGGGAAAATCTTACTGAAATTGAGACTTAAGTTAAAAACTAGTCAGAGATAGTAAAATCTCTAGACAAATATATTTTTCTTGAGTTAAATGCTTATCATTCAAGAAGTATAAAATCCTGGCTTATAATCATTGATACACAGTGGTTCTTTCCAGAATAGACAATTAATTTATATGTTAAAGAAAAAGAATCCAGAGTCTTTTCCTTCTGATTTTAGGCAGAATTTATGTTAGAAACTAAGTAGTATTCTAGTATTCTCTCTCTCTCTTTCTCTCTCTCTCTCTCTGAGAGGGAGAAACACAGGGTACTGAAAACTCCCAGAATCATTTTTGGACTCCTCACCTCCAGATAAGTTTAAGACAGATTCTGATTCCCATTGCCATCCCCTTCAAAAAATGGGGCGGAGGAATCACATTATTTGTATTATTGAATTATCTGGTAACAGCATACTTAATCAATATATAAATAAAAGTTATTTTCATTATTTGATACACTTTAATCAGATTTAGTGATTTTTCTCAAACTCATATCTATTCAATTCAATTTGTAACACTAATTTCAGGTATTCTATTTGATATTTTAATGTTGCAGTATTAGGTATTATCAGATGTTTTATGAAAATTAAAATCAGTTCAATCTTTTTATAGTTTGATAAAAGGTAAGGTATGAATAAATATTGACAAATAGAATTATCAAGTGAAAGAATACTGTAAACTAAATTGCAATTAAATAACCTACTACTTGACTTATCTCTGATATATTTGTTAAAACTGTTATACCAAGATACTAAGGAAATGAAGATAAAGTCAATCAAATATATGTGCATATATATTATGCAATATATACTCTTTTATATCAGTTTCATACCTGATTTTTAAATAAGTTTATGTAAATTATATAAAATTGAAAAATCCAGATAGATATATATAGCTTTCCAATACTGTGCCTTTAAGCTTGTCAGTTTATTGACAAACATAATGAATTTTACTTTAAAAGGGAAACTGGTGCTGACTAAATCAATGTGAGTGATTTCTCTGTGTGAAAATACTCAAAACCTCTCATCTATTTCTATTTCTCAGTAATCTTCTTGCACTTCCCAGTTTGAAATATTATTTTATCTCGTCTATCCTTAAAAACACAATTGCATAAGTATATAAGCAATTTTTGAATGAAATACCAACTCTCAGTCATGAAAAATTTGATTCTACTTGAAGATAAAAATATACTACTCTAAGGTTACTTTCTTGATAATTTAATTAATTTATATTCTAATGTATAGTTGCATAAAAATCTGTCTTAATCTAGTATATAAAAATTAAATATACACTTTTATCACTGTTTGTTGTACTAGTTATCATTGTTCATAACCTATTGTGAGACAACTTTTATAGAGTAAATTAATACTTCCAATAAATTCTGATGAGTAAAAATTTGTTTCTCATCCTCTCTAAAGAAACTGAGGTTCTGGAGAGATAGGACAGCAGGTAGAGTTCTAGCTTTGCCCACAGCCAACCCAGATTCCTATTTCCAGAATTTTATATGATCCCTAGAACACTGCCAGTAGTAATTCCTGGTTGCTGTGCCAGGAGTAACCCTTAAGCATTTCTGGGTGTGTGTGGCCAAAAATAAATAAATAAATAAATAAAAACACACACACAAGAAAACAAACAAACAAACAAACTATTGAAGTGACAGATCATATACATACAACTCACAAAGTTGTAAATATCCTAAAAACAGAACAAGATGTCCACAGCAGTTTGAAAAATTTCTGGAAAAACTTATGTAGATGCTATCAGAGTGACAAAAATATAAGTAGAAGGTTTTAGAGGGATAAAAGTTGAGTGAAAGAAAATGCAAGCCCAAAGTCAAGCAACTTAAATCAAATCTCTCTAGATATAGCTTCATCTATAATTCAATGAGAATAATACATTACTTTTTTATCTAGAGAGGATGTGTACTTTAAATCTGAAATTGTATGTAGAATACTTAGTCAACAGTGATCTTTACACATGTTGGAAGATAAGATTATATTAATTGTTTAGAAACTTTCATCAACTCTAGCTTTTTACATAATAACATAAAATATTTTAAGAGTTGTCTAATCAATCAGATTAAGATATAACATGACAATATTCCCCAGAACCTGGAAAGCTAACGAGAGTATCTCGCCCACATGGCTACCTATGGCGTATTCGATATGCCAAAAGCAGTAAAAAAAAAAGTCTCCCAATGGAGACGTTACTGGGCCTGCTCAAGCAAATTGATGAACAATGGGAGGACAGTGAAACAGTGATTACAGTATTATAGACATATGTAGCATTATATTTTATTCAAAGGTAAATTTCATATGGCCCTTAAAAAGTTAATGTGAGACCTTCCATCAATTGTTTTTTCAATATGACAATTACAATTAATGTTCATGTTTTGCATTATTAACACATTATGTTTGCATGTTTTCTTTCTGATTACTTTGACTATAGTTTAGGGCATTATGTTTATAGCTGTCACTTTGACTATAGTTTAGGGAATTGTGTTTATAGCTGTCATGACTGAGAATTATGTAGAAGTAGGTAAACACATTTAAGTCTATTGTATTTGTTAGCAGTAGGTCTAATGGATGCTATCTAGTTTAATCAAATGTCATTTCCATGAAATTGAAGATGTGGATACTATTCAGCATATTCCTTTAAGAAAGGTGAAGTAATGATACTATGGATTCAATAGTATGATTTAGTCCTGTAGATCAGATTAAAAGATATTCTAGTGGTGATGGCAGCAGACATATTGTCAGGCTTTTTAAGTCAGGAAACATGCCTGACAGTCTTTGACATTGAATGACTAAGTGAACTAGGACAATGGGAAAAGTCAGAGGCTAAAATATTCTTCCACACTTGAAAACAAGACAGTTCCAGTCAATACCCTGAAAAGAAACTAACAGAAAACGCTTTTTCAAGCAAAGCAAAGAGATGAAATGAGTCATTCTGAGAAACATAATCATGAGTTTAAGGGACAGCCCGATAAATAGCAATTGCAAAATACACACACACCAAAAGTTGATCATGTGAAGACTCTTGAGAAGGCTACTAATTGCATCTTCTTTTTTTAGTCACACTTGTTCACATTCAATAACATCAACATAAAATCAGCTCCAAACATCAGAATATGAATCAGGAAAAATCAGTTCAGTGTCTTTGCACAGGTAAGTCAATTATGATCTTATGAATCATCTTGGCTCACAGATTTCAGATCAGGTTTGTTGTGTTCTGTTTGTATTTTTAACCAGTTCTCTTTCCTGAAGAAGTTTTCAACAGTGATGATTTCTTAAAAGCAGTGTCAAGGTTTGAAATGCAACAAATTTTTTTTCATTGAAAGGCATTCCAAAGGACATAATTAATAATGCTGGGTGAAAAATTTCTAGAATATTGATATTTTGATCACCATTTAACTACCTTTACCAGTATCATCATAGTGTCTTCTTAATTTAGAAAATCCTAAATACTCTTTGAAAACTTTGATCATGGTTTCATATTATGTAATATTAAAATTGTATTATTACTCTGTCCCTAGCTATTTCTCTTCTGATATGTTTGAAGGCATGCTTGTGACCATATAAAAATATTTCAATTCTCATTTTTATAAGAATAGAAAATGAGTCTCTGTGGTCAAGTTTATCTCAATAACTCATATTTGTTATCTCACTAAATAAACATAACTCAATTATCCCAGAACTATTAACATCTCAAGTTGATAGTAAATAAACATTTTAATGAAGTTGATAGTATTTGTATATTTGTATCTAGCATACATATACATAGATAGTCATTTATATATAAAATGCTACAGATTTTGCTTCTGATAAAAAAAAACTGTCCTTGAAGATAAATTGCTCAGTCAAATAATAGTGTTATTTTATATTCAGTAGCTATCGGAGAATTTTCCTCTTATTTTATATTTAATAGATCTTGGAAAATTGTACTCTAAAGAGATAAGATAAATTTTAATTTATCATTATCCAATTAAATATGTACAGATATTTTATCTCATATTTTTCATGGAGCGATAGCACAGCGGGTAGGGCGTTTGCCTTACAAGCGGCCAATATGGCCGACCCGAGTTCGATTCCTCCGCCCCTCTCGGAGAGCCCGGCAAGCTACCGAGAGTATTCGATATGCCAGACACAGTAACAACAAAGTCCCCAATGGAGATGTTACTGGGCCCGCTCGAGCAAATCGACGATCAACGGGAGGGCCTTTACCTTTACCTTTACCTTTTCATGATACTACATGTTGTAAATTTGTCTTTTATTTTACAACATAACCACTAAATATATTTATTTATGCTTGTAATTTTTGTTTAATTTTGCTTTTCATTGGAAGGATTAAAACTGTAAAGGTTCAGAGCTTACGCTTGTTCTGTGTTTGGATATTATGACTGGCAGCTTTCAAGAACCACAAGCATGAGAATCAAGGGAAAGTAAACTCAAGTTAGAACTATGTTGCCCTTGTAAAAGGCAAGCACCTTAAACTTAGCAGCCCTCTCCAGCCCCTGTGTTTTTTATTTTTACTTTTTCTACTAAGATGCTAGGGAAGATAATTTTTAGTTATTTATAAGTATTATCATTTTAGACTTTTTGTGACTATTCATGAATAGGTTTTGATCCAAACTGTCAGCCAACAAAAAATAAACAAACAAAAAGTGAATATATTCCATATCGTTTACATCAAGATTGCTTTAACCTCTTCAGAACCTTGAGAGATGGCTATGACTAATTTTACTTTTGTTACTGTTTTTGCCTTTTCTGGGAGTTATTAAAGCTGCTTCGGTGTCCAATAGTCTAAGGTGAACAAAAATAACAGAAAACAATCAAGAGAAAAACATTCAATACCCTTGTGCATCCCACTTCTTAATATATCTTGCATGCTTTTGTGAATACCTCATTTTGAATAGTATATTTGATATAATATACCATATTGAAATTTAATAGAATCAAAGACATCATAAGATAAAATATTCTCTTGAAAACTTTGGTGAAAAGTATTAGTGTCTTATTTTTTGACCTGATTATTGTATTTCCAAACTATATAGAATGACAGTACCTGTTAAGTCATGTCAACAATATAAAATATGTATGCACAGTATTCATGTACCAAGTAAGCACCACTATAAATAAATCAAACGTTTTAAAATTACCTGCATAATGAATAGGGTGTTTATAAATGTATAGCCATTTTACAGGTACAGAGATGCCTCTTATGTTTGACCATCTGGCAGTTTGGACAGATGTCCTTGAGACAGATGTCCTTGTAAAATACTGAAAATGTTTCTGTACTGTTAGAGAACTTAAAAACATGACTATGAATTCAGTGAAATGTCGGTTTTCTTTACTAGAAACTTTTCACTGGCAGATTGGTAAAATATAAAATAGATAATAGATATGTCTATTCTCTGTATTGTTATTTAATAGTCTCTGCCAACACCTTAGTTACAACTGTTTTCATTCCAAATTGTCTGACTACAGTATAAGTTGTACTGGGGTCTTCAGAAGAGTTTCTCTGGGCTGGAATGATAGTAAAGCAGGTAGAGTGCTTCCCTTGCATACAGACAACTGGTGTACCTGGCATCAGGCATAGACCCCAAGCCCCACCAGGTATGATCCATTATCACAAAGTAAGGAGTAAGTTCTGAGCAACGCTGGCTGAGTGTAACCCATAATCAAAAAGAAAAAGATAAAAGGAAGTGTTTCTCTGACACTGATTCCTAAAGACAAAGAAAGGAACACTGGAGAAGGAAAATAAACATTAATTTGTTTCTTTCAGAAAGGAGAAAAACACTACTTCAACACACAATGTCAATCCAAACATAAAAGAGTAATCCTAACTAATTTTTAAGGACCAAGGTTATTGATAATCTACAACTTCTGCTATCAATTTCCAAGTAATTTAGACATTCAATTTTCTTTAAGTATAAGCTTTGACAAAAGAAAAATTTAAACCTCATGTCAAATTAGTTGTAATCATTGTGTTATAAATAAACAAAAACATGTCATGGTATTTCACAAGGTAAGGGAGAACAGAAGTAGAGTGAAGAAAGATTCAAGGAGGTCATAAACACTTAGTTTAAGTCTTTAAGACAAACATATAGTTCTTTGATTTGTTGATTTGTGTAGTGCTCTTTTTCCTAAAAATGAAAACACCAAATACAACCACCAGGTCCTTTAAGTTTTGAATGAAATTCTTTAAAATAAAGCTATGCATAATCAATAGATTCCCAAGATTTCAGAGCAGAAATCTTAAACTTGCAGGAGGTTACATTTCATGTTAGGTCTTTAACTGACAAGAAAAAATGTGAAGCCCTAGAGGTTTTGACTCTGCTTTCTTGTTTTGACTCAATTTAATTTCTCCTAAGGCTGCATTTGAGAAATATTTCCTTTTTTGTCTCTGTCTACTCTCCTTCTTTCTCTTCGAAATTCCCAATGCTGTCCTTCTTGAGAAAAAGTACATCTCAAACAGTCCTATATTGTCTAACAATTCTTCATTCTCATGAGAACTCTTTAAAAAAAAACTAAAAAATCTCTCATGGTACATTTTGATACAAATTTAATTAGATGCAATCCAACATTTCCCCTAATCTTTGATCTTTGTTTTTCCTTGCTTATCTGCCTTCTTTCTAAACATGAAGTTACAGTTGTGTTTTGTTCTCTGGCTGACAGGGGTTGGCTTCATGATTATTTCCACTAAAATTCACGCTTCAGAAACAGTCAAAGAGCACCACCAAATAGCTATAGGGTGAATTATGGAAGTTGAGGTCAAAATGCACATCCCTGGCTGTTCTCATACTTG
Source organism: Sorex fumeus (assembly GCF_029834395.1). Taxonomy (NCBI): domain Eukaryota; kingdom Metazoa; phylum Chordata; class Mammalia; order Eulipotyphla; family Soricidae; genus Sorex; species Sorex fumeus. The sequence continues at coordinate 67,644,735 of NW_026606059.1, forward strand.
TCTGTATGAGAAATAGTCCTCCAAAACAACACCTAAGTGACTGAAGAATCTTGGAGTTCATGACTGACTTCATTGTTTGATAGCTGACCCAGGAAAGGTCTGATTGATGTTAGAATGAGTGCCTGCGGATAAACGCCTCAGTTAGGCAGAGCATGAGCTGAGACTAAATGGCAGCAAAGAATCCAAACGCCTGTAGCCTACTGCACTACTGAAATAGGAAACTCTAAGCTGGAAGAGAGAGAGAGGGAGAGAGAGAGAGAGAGAGAGAGAGAGAGAGAGAGAGAGAGAGAGAGAGAGATTTTTAAAATTTTATGTATTTATTGAATCACTGTGAGAGCAGTTACAAAGCTTTCAGGTTTAAGTCTCGGTTATACAAGGAAACACCCATACCTTCAGCAGTGCCCATTCTCCACCCCCCAAAACCCCAGTATACCCCCATCCTAAACCCTCCCCCTGCCAGTGGGGCAGATGATTTCCACATTACTCTCTCTCTACTTTGATCACATTCAATATTTCGACACCAGACCCACCATTATTATTTGGGATTTTACCCCCACACACAGATATGCTGAAAAGGCAACAGTAGACAATTTGTTTTCTGTTGCTTATTATGAATAACATATGATGTCACATGGCTGCAGTAGTGGCCATGAAATTTTGAAATTCCGAAATTTTAACACTTAAATCTGGAGGATTTGCTCGAGTGGGCCCAGTAACGTCTCCATTGGAGACTTTGTTGTTACTGTGTCTGGCATATCCAATACTCTCGGTAGCTTGCCGGGCTCCCCGAGAGGGGCGGAGGAATCGAACTCGGGTCAGCCATGTTGGCCGCTTGTAAGGCGAACGCCCTACCCGCTGTGCAACGGGAGGGCCTTTACCTTTACCTTTACCTTAAATCTGGAGGAATTTCTGCCAAAACCTGCTGGGTTCTGAGATTTGTTCCTGAGTCTCTAGGATCATGGCCATTGAACAGCTTGATCAGGAGCCAGAAAGGCCATTCATGGGCGGCAACTTGGGATCTCCTTGGGATGGGGAGGAAAGAACTAGCTGCATCCCCATCCCATGAGGCCCCACGTGTCTCGTCACTGAGGGCCTAAACCTGACTGCCCAATGGCTTCTGGAGGATGGTGGCCACTAAGCTGCCTAGGGGGAGCAGGTGGAGGGATAACACCTTTTCCCCCCTGGGGTGGCCCAGTGATAGTAACCTACTCCGGGGTCTGGATGCACTTCTCCCAAAAGCCACTGGGTTCTGAGATTTGTTTCTGAGTCTCTGGGATCATGGCCATTAGGCAGCTTGATCAGGAGCCAGAGAGGCCGTTCATGGGCAACGACTCAGGGTCTCTTTGGGATGGGGAGGAAAAGGCCGGCTCCATCCCCATCCCGTGAGGCCCCACATGTCTCGTCACTGCAGGCCCAAACCTGATTGTCCAGTGGCCTCTGGAGGATGGTGGCCACTAGACTATCAGGGGGAACAGTCCAAGCATGAAACTTATTCCCACCATGGTTGGGAACCTACCGAACTGGTAACCCACTGAAGGGACCGGACGCATTTCTGCCAAAAGCCGCTGGGTTTCAAGATTTGTTTCTGAGTCTCTAGAATCATGGCCATTAATCAGCTTGATCAGGAGCCCGAGAGGCTGTTATCCTAGGTACTTTATGTTTTATTATTTATTTATTTATTAAATTTATTTATTTATTGAATCACTGTGGGAAAGGTTACAAAGCTTTCAGGTTTAGGTCTCAGTCATGCAAATATCAAACACATTTCCCTTTACCAATACTTATTTTTTACCATGAAGAACCCCAATAAAACCCCACTCCCCACCCCTCCCAGTCCCTGTGAGGCAGATGAATTCTAGTTAACACTCTATCTGCTTTGATTAGATTCATTGTTTCAATAAAAGATTCACCACTATTATTTAGAGTTTACCCCCCCCCCCAAATCAGACATGCTGAAAAAGCATTGTGAAGTGATTTACTTTCTACAGCTGGGTTCAAGAATTAAATGTTGGTTTTGGATTTCTGCTATTTTACTTATTGACCCTGGAAGTATTTCTACTGAAAGTCAGATAGTTAAGAAATTGGTTTCTGTGCTCTGGAGTCGTGGCCATGCTGGAGAGCCGCTCATGGGGGGCAACTGGTGGCCTCGGTAGGGCGTGAAGGGCGGACTGAAACGCCCCCCTTCCCATGAGGTTTTAGTCGCCCCCACACCCCCGGCTCATACCTGCTGTCCACAAGGCTCCCATGCGGCCGCCATCTTTCTTTCCAGAGAGGAGAGGGCGAATGGGGCAACCCCCTTTCCTCTCCGGCAGACTTGATGGCCTGGATTTATGCATAGTCCATTTACTTTTCTGCTCCAAGCTGCTGGGTTCTGCATAAAGTCCTTGTGCTTCTGGGGCTGTGGCCGTGCTGGAGAGCCGCTCGTGGGGGGCAACTGGTGACCTCGGTAGGGCGTGAAGGATGGACCGGAATGCCCTCCTTCCCATGAGGTTTTAGTAGCCCCCACACCTCCGGCTCATACGTGCTGTCCACAAGGCTCCCATGTGGCCACCATCTTTCTTTCCAGAGAGGAGAGGGCGACTGGGGCAACACCCTTTCCCCTCCGGACAGACATGATGACCTGGATTAACGCATAGTCCGTTCACTTTTCTGCTCCAAGCTGCCGGGTTCTGCATTAAGTCCTTGTGCTTCTGGGGCCATGGCTGTGCTGGAGAGCCGCTCGTGGGGGGCAACTGGTGACCTCGGTAGGGCCTGAAGGACGGACTGGAACGCCCCCCTTCCCATGAGGTTTTAGTCGCCCCCACACCCCCGGCTCATACCTGCTGTCCACAAGGCTCCCATGTGGCCGCCATCCTTCTTTCCAGAGAAGAGAGGGCGAATGGGGCAACACCCTTTCCCCTCTGGGCAGACATGATGGCCTGGATTAACGCATAGTCCATTCGCTTTTCTGCTCCAAGCTGCTGGGTTCTGCATTAAGTCCTTGTGTTTCTGGGGCTGTTGCCGTGCTCCAAACTTAACTCTGATTTTCAGGGAGAAACGTTGGGTGGTTTACTTCCCATGGATCACTTTGTATATAGAGAGATGTTGCGCGGCCGCGTAAGCAACCACGCGGTTTTGAGGAAAAGTCCTCGTTCCCGCATACTCGAGCTGTGCTTGTAGAGGCTTCTGGTCACCGGGGTTCCATCTGGGCGAGGGGGGATGTGGTACTTACCCCATCTGGGACTTCCCGATGATCTCGGCTCTTTTTGGAACCTGTTTTTTTTTTTTAAATTTTCTTTGGGAGCTGTGGATCCCGCCCTCCATGTGGTCCTTCTCTTCGGCTGTATGCTGTAAAGATCGAGAGAGAGATTTTTTAAAAGTTACACAGACCAGAGATTTTCAAGAAATGTTGAAGACACTTGGGTCAGGTTACCAGAGTTCAACCTGAGTAAAAATTTTATTCTAAAGATTTGAATTAAAGTGCAGAACAACAACAACAAAATAGATCAGTGAAAAATAGAACACCGGACTGTTGCACAAAATGAGGTATTTGATGTCCACAATCTAGTGCTGTACTAAAGCACTAGCCCCTACAATAGTCAAGGTCTCCTTCGATCTGTGAGCTGCATTATGCCTCTCACGAGGGCGCAAGAGAATGAAAGTTATGGCAGTGGGAGGAGGGGAGTTAGGTGAAATCTCAAAGGATAATAGAGATATGGGGACAAAGCTGTGACCTGTTCTCTTACATCGGCTTCCTGAATAAGAATTGAATTCCAAGGCCAATGCTGAACTTGGCCATGAAGCATTCATTTCTTTCTAGCAAAGTGAAAATCAAAATTGGATTTTATGAAGTTAGAGGTCCTATGGAGTATGGTAGCTGGAGGGATACCCAAGAAGACAGCGAAAAAAAAAAGAATATTGACTACGAAATGATGTTATCTCAATAGCTTTTACTTAAGATAGGCAAGCTACCGAAAGTATCTCACCTGAGCGGCAAAGCCTGGCAAGCTACCGGTGACGTATTTGATGTGCCAAACACAATAACAACAAGTCTCACAACGGAGATGTTACTGGGCCCGCTCGAGCAAATCGATGAAAAACGGGAGGACACTGACAGTGGACAGGAAGACGATTAGAACCACTGTGTTATAGAACAGCGATCAGAAGGAACTAGTAGACAGCTAGTTCTAATCGGCTTGTCCTGTTCAGAATTCTTCTTTAAGTTATAATATATGGAAATTTTAACATTAAAAAAATGACTGCATATATAGTTACTTGTAATTACATATATATTATATTACGTTTCATATTTTATATTGTAGTGTATTATATCACATAATACTTTTTATAATTATTCATAATTATTTTATATCATATATGTAAAGGCGGGAGCGATAGCACAGTGGGTAGGGCATTTGACTTGCACATGGCCAACACAGGTTCAAATCTTCCTCTCAGAGAGCCTGGCAATCTACTGAGAGTATCCCGCCTCCACAGCAGAGTCTGGCAAGCTCCCCATGGCATATTTGATATGCCAAAAACAGTAACAACAAGTATCACAACAAAGATGTTACTGGTGCCCGCTCAAGCAAATCGATGAACAATGGAAGGACAGTGCTATAGACAGTGCTATACAAAGACAAGCAGTAGTGAATTATTATACTCTGGCATTATTTGGAAAAGCTGTTCTTTTTTCATTTGTTCATACATCAAATGTTTGTATGAAAATATGCATTTCTGCTTTTGAAAGAAGGGTGGATGATACTCTATTCGAATATAAGTGGGCTTTATTTATTGTTGTGGGGATCATCCACTGTTCAGTTATGGAAGGCCGCCCAGGAGCTACTCACATGCATGCTAAGGACAGGGTAAGCCAAGCAGTATAGGGCTTCACACCCGGGGGGCAGTCCTCACGTATGCAAGGCACATTGCTCTACCACTTGTGCAACAACCGGGTTCTGCAAACACCAGTGATTTAACCCCAATCCTTGACCCTTCAAATATTAGCGGTTTTAAGAAGAAAAATGTGTGTTCATTTTGTGACACCTTCTAGAGGCCCCAATACAGGTAGAAATATATAGGGAACAGGATATTTTCTTCCTTCATTAAACATAAATACTGGTATTGTGTCTTTGCAAAGATTACTGTGAGGGGCAGGTTCTAACATAGGCTAAGCATGGCCTTTCTTCTATAAGGAGAGCTAGACTATCAGCAGTTATATTTACTGTGACATAGAACACAATTTTGGAACATGTAGAATGAAGTTTTCTCTCTCTCTATTTCTCTCTCTCTTTCTCTCTCTCTCTCTCACACACACATGCATGCACACACACAATGTGGCTCAGGAGAACAAACAAACTGAGCTGAGAGTTTTTAAAGGTGATGATATCAATTTCAAAGTCATTTTGGTCTTGAAAATGGTAGACAATGAGTAGGTCCTCAAGGGGAAACTAGGCTGTTTTCAGGTATATGAGATATGTTTTTAAACATCAGGCTGACAAAGGTTGATATGGAAACTGTTAATGATAACTCAGCATGTCAATAACCTTGTAAGTGCAGAATTGATGATTCTGGAATTCACTTAATTTTGCTTTGTTTGGTCAAGAAGAAAGTTTGTAGGTCTAGAAGTAAATTTGTTTGCAGGTCCAGAAAAGCTCACTTACTTCTGACCTATCCAAAGAAACTGTTCCAGATTCTCTTTTTCTATTCTTTTGAATCTGCACCTGGTATACTGGTAATGGTGGTTCTTACTGTCAGAATTATTATTCCTTCCCTGACATTTTCTAGCCACTGGATATGCTTAAAGCTATCAGTAAAATGGCACCTGTGGAGGGCAATGTACTCTGATAGTCTTTTTCAGTCAGTCTGCTAAGTTTGAGACAAACACAAAATCAGCATGATTTTCTTCTCCACTCAGTCAACACCAAATCTCTTATTATCCTCTGCCTTCCGCAGTGTGTACTGTCTGGGCTCATTTCTAATAGCCCCTCCAAAGGTATAGTCTTTCTCAAGATGTCAATGCCTGTTCTAGCCAGGTGCTAAAAGGAAGAATGATATTCTGTCTATTGATTTCCAAATCCCAGAGGCAGGAATGCAGCCAGATAAGCTCACTTACTTCTGACCTATCCAACAAAACTGTTCCAGACTCTCCTGGTCCTTCCTGATTTTTGGCTCAGTCATCACTATGAAGCAATTCTGTGACTATAGCTCAAATGTGATATGGGAAAACAAATAAGCATGGAGAATACCAATCTTTCTTTTTATCTTATTTCAAGCAGCACACTATCAGATATAATGAATCTTGTGGTTTTTCAACTTAAGATGTAAAGCAATCATTTAAGGGAAGGGAAAGGTATCTAAATCCACCCTTCTCTTCAAAAAACAGGTTGAAAAGAAAAAAATCAATAACCAATATTGAATTAGTAATGACACTTATTTAGGATAAAAACACATGGCATACACTTGCCTAAGATATTCCAAACACTTAGAAATGTTCTCAAATGACTTCCCTTATATAATTATTTATAATTTCTGAATGAAAGTTAAATTTAAACAAATAGATGCAAAGAGTTAATATGTTTCCTAACACATATTCATGTATAAATCATAAAACATGTCTTCAATTTTTTTCCTGCAAGTCTTTGTATTCAGGTATCCTCTCTCTTCACATTAGATTGTAATTATAAGAAGAATTTGATGTGTGATTTCTCACCTAGGAAAAAAATAATGATTTTTCAAAGTAAAATAGACACTAATGGATGCTAAGGCAGGCTTTACCATCCTTCTTGATGAATGCACATGAAAATGATCAATCAAGCCTATGATTCAGCTGTTAGGATATAGATCATCCTTGCTATATGATGACAGCTCAAATGTGGTCTTCCTGATCTTGCTCTTATGCCAGGATGTCAGACATATTTGGGGGTAATAGTGAAAATATGCTGAACAGCACTTAGGACTCAGAAGCTTCACATTATTCTATCGATTCTAAAGTTGATAAATGTTGACTCAGTTCGCCCCCACTGAAGAGGAGAGGGAAGTGCTTGAGAATTTTGCAGAGCAGAGGTGGTTGTCCTGCTTTCCAAGCTTATACAGCAACTCTGAGGGGACCAGAAATCAAAGAGAAGGATTTTGCTCTGAAGCAGAACACGAAAATTTGGTGTCAAGCTCATACAGCCCAGTAAAGGAGATCTGTTTCAGTCCTTCCATGCTGAAATTAACACAGTGATTTCATAAAGAAAAATCTACCCCTGAAAAGAATCAAATGAAGTCTCTGTTTACTATTAATCTCCTAAAGAAAGAAAAATATGTGACTCTTCTTAACTGAACTGTTATTGAACAGTTACCTTATGGGAAAAAAGCTAAAAAGATTTCTGGACTACAGGGTTTCCTTTAGAGAATGTATGGAAAGTTATTATTATAATTTTTTTTTTTTTTGGTCAGGAACATCAAGTTACTGTGATGACTACATTTAACTTTTAATTGTATGCTATTTTTCCAAAGTTGTTTAACGTGCTAAACAACATTATAGCTCATTGGTACCTGAAGACAGTATGAAGATAAAAAATTTGGGTAAGGAAAACTCCTAAGACAACTAAGTCCTATTACACTCTCACAAATCCTACAATAGTATTGACTCCAGTATGCTGATTACTTATTGATCATTTTTGCAAAGTAGTCTGGGAAAATAAATTGGGTTATAGATCTACTTATGTTTTAGATATAAACACAAACAGATGCACACACCACAAAGAGAAAGAAAGAGCAGTATCTGAGACATAAATGTATTTTTAAAGTAAAAATAAATCAATATGTATAAAACATGAATGAGTCAACTCTATAAGTCTACTATGTGGTACTCTAAATTATAGATAACTTGGAAATGAAAAGAAGTAATATTCCATTAGGTAAGAGTACTTATGAATTATATCAGATAGCCATTAAGCAAGAATAATTTAGAGTAACACATTATTAATATCTAAATTTAAAAACATATGTATGCATAAGCTTCTAAGTTTGTTAGAAGGTGATTTTAAAAATAATTAATTTGTATTTTCAAAATATGTAATATTCCTAAAACTATTAAAATTGGAAGGGAGTTAAAATCTTAGTAAGATTTTTGAAGAGTTTTTTTTTTTTTTTTGTGGTGCTTGGAGGAGAGATAGCACAGCAGGTAGGGGGTTTGCCTTGCACAAGGCCGACCCAGGTTTGATTCTTCCATCCCTCTCAGAGAGCCCAGCAAGCTACTGAGAGTATCCTGCCTGCACAGGCAGAGCCTGGCAAGATCCCTGTGGCATATTTGATATGCCAAAAACAGTAACAACAAGTATCACAATGGCGATGTTGAGCAAATTGATGAACAACAGGAGGACAGTGCTACAGTGCTTTTTTTTTTTTTTTTTGCTTTTTTTGGCGTCACACCCGGCAATGTATTGGGGTTTCTCCTAGCTCTGCACTCACTCAGGGATTGCTCCTGGCATTGCCTGAGGGGAGTTGGCGGGGGGAGGGGGGGTGGATATGGCTGGCTGGGAACTGAACCGGCTGCGTGCAAGGCAAATATGCTTTACCCTCTATGCTATTGCTCCAGCACCTGGAGAGTTCATCTTAAGCAATGGGAGCCCTATTTTGTACAAGTCTCAACTGAACCATTAAAATCATTACAAAATTCTCTATATAGTTATAAATAAATGTAGTCCAAAAGATATAGTTATACAAGTATATCATTCTCCTATATCTCTCTTTTTTCTCTCTTACTTTCTTCATTATTCCAAAATAAAGCAATTTGAACCAAAATGTGTGTCCTCAGTGTAGAGGTTTTACACTAATTGTGCTCGACCAGATAATTCTTTCCTATGCCATGAGTCCATTTTCTCCACAAAAGTTAATTATGTCCCTCATTGTATTTATAATTATTACTACCCATTGTGGGCTGGAGCGATAGCACAACCGGTAGGGAGTTTGCCTTGCACTTGGCCGACCCAGGTCCGATTCCTTCGTCCCTCTTGGAGAGCCCAGCAAGCTACCAAGAGTATTTCTCTCGCACGGCAAAGCTTGGCAAGCTACCCGTGATGTATTTGATATGCCAAAAACAGTAACAATAAGTCTCACAATTTCTTGTGAGATGTTGCTGGTGCCCAATCAAGCAAATTGATGAAGAACGGGAGGACAGTGCTGCAGTGCTACTACTCATTGTAAACATTGTAGTTTCAATTTTATATTTATTATAAGAAATGCAGTATATTAGAGAAATTTTTAACCCATTTAACTATGACGAAAGACATTATTATGCTGATAATTTGTATTGATTGAGTTCATTAACTACATTTTTGAGATTTACATGTCAGCAAAACAGCAATGAAAACAATTTATATATAACTTTTGTGCTAGTACCCCAAATGTATTCACTATTATTTTGTCATGGGACATTTGGGCTTTCTGCTTATTATAGCATGCTATTGATTACCTCATGTTTATGAATATTCTGATACACATTTTCTAAATTGCAATATAAAGTTGAATCTTAGTTATTTAAGTAGGGTGGTAATTGCTGAGTCATAGAACATGTAAATGTTCATTCAACCTTAGGATGTTACAAGCACAAACCATGAAGTAGAAAATGTTTTTCTCACCCTTGTTTTGATTTGTATTTTCCTGATTAGTACTTAAATTGTTTTGAAGAATGAAAGGTCTTAATTTTAATAGTATCAAATATACTGTTTAAATAGTCACTCCTGTATACTTCTAAGGAAACACACACAAACAGACACACACACACACACACATAAAATCCTTGTGTTAGACAAAGTTTTCATAAATGCTACATAAGTATATTTTAATGTTTTTTATTTTTGCTTTATAACACTATTAATGATTGTTTTGTGAACATAATTCCAATATCACACCATCACCAATGTGCCCCTCTTCAGTCCCCAAGAATCTCCAACCCCTTCCCTCTCATTTCCATAACTCTAGTTTTATAGATCAGATTTCTCATTATGTTGAATCTTTGTTGCCTCACTAATTATCCCTTTAAATCTCACAATGAATAAAATACTATGAAGTTCTAATAAAGAACAAAACCATACAATTTGTAATAGCATAGATGGAACTAGACAATATCTAGCTGTTAAGAGAAATGAGTCAGAAAGAGAAGGACAGACATAGAAGGACTGCACTCATTTGTGGATTATAAAACAACATAACATGAGGCTGACACCTAGAATAGTAGATACAGGAGACAGGAAGATTACTCCATAGCTGTAAGCTTGCCTCATGAACAAAGGGGAGAAGGCATCTGGAATAAAGACGGGAAAAATCACTAAGAAAATCATGGCTTAAAGCTCTCTAGGCTTCAGATTGCTCGAGCGGGCCCAGTAACATCTCCATTGGAGACTTTGTTGTTACTGTGTCTGGCATATCGAATACTCTCGGTAGCTTGCCGGGCTCTCCGAGAGGGGCGGAGGAATCGAACTCGGGTCGGCCATGTTGGCCGCGTGTAAGGCGAACGCCCTACCCGCTGTGCTATTGCTCCAGCTTAATTTTGGAAAATTTTTCATAATTTTTGTTTATTCATAATTATTATTATTGAAGCTCCAATTTGGCTTTGTGGCACTGTAAATGGTTCCCTGAGCATTACTAGGGTTAGTCCTGAGCACAGATTTAGAAAAAGTCCCTAACATCATCAGGTATATCCTAAAATCCTCACCACCCCACAAAAAATATATCATTTGGTTATCTAAAGATGATATGAATCCTTATTGTCTCAATTACTAGCTTTGTAACATTCTAAAATTCATTTTTCAGGCTATGGAGATAGGACAGCAGATAAAGTGTTTGCCTTGCATGATGGTTATCCAGGTTTGAATGTCACCTGAGTAAGCCAGAAAGGATCTCTGAGTGCAAAGCTAAGAGGAATTTCTGATAAGAGTTGAGTGTGACCGAAAAATTAAATAAAAAATAAAATCTATGTTTTATTGCATGTTATTTTCTGTAATAATGTAGACTATTTGCATTTTATAATAGGAGATATGCTCTGTAGCATGTAGAAAATGATAGGTAATGCTATCATTTCTACTGTAATTACCATTAATAATACTGTACCATTAAAATTATTAAATAATAATAGAGGTTGCATTTAAAATAAGATTGCATTTTATAAGTCTCAAGGTCTTATATCATGTGTTTGTGTGTGTGTACACAAATTCCAAGATTTCAAATTGACTGACAAATATAAGTACAAACACTAAGATCCCTCATTTCTGAAATATAATTAAGTCTCTGGTATCCAACTAAAACTCATATTCTGTTCTCTTCAATAAAGGGAACCAGTAGTTACCATTTACATATTCACAGTATAAAAGCCAGTGCAAACAATATTGAAAATCCTTCGGACAGATTCTGGATATATGACTGTGGACTTCAGTCACTGTTTCGAAAACTAACAAATGGTTGTTTCCGTAGACACTGAGAGCAACTTGAAATAATTTTTTCTCAAAATATGTCCCTTGACTTTTAAATAACAGAATCATTTATCATGCACTAAACATTACATTCATTTTCATTTCATTTCATCATCCTGTTATTCGTTGATTGCCTCGAGCAGGCCCCAGTAACGTCTCTTTCATCCTAGCCCTGAGATTATATTCAAGGCTCTTTAGGAGAATGAGACCCATCATTGTTACTGGTATTTGGCATATTTGGTATGCCACGGGGAGTTTGCCAGACTCTGCCCTGTGGGCAGGCTACATTCGATAGCCTGCAAGTTTGTCCAAAGTAGGAATGAGACAATAAGATGTCATAAAAAAAAGTTCTGATAAGATGTCGCGCGGCCGTGAATGCGTCCGTGCGGTTCTGGGATCTGGATTTTATAGTCTCTGAGTCTTGGCCGCTGATGGGATTACACAGCGCCAGGGGGCCAGGTGGTGGGTGTGACCCCCGCCTACTGGAATTTGGAGGATCTGGGTGGAAGATGCTCGACTCCAATCCGAGTAGGCTTGGAGGTCTCGGCCCCGGAACCCACGTGGCTTTGTTTCTCTGCCAGTACCTTCATGTGTGCTACAAACATTACATATTTTAATTATATGTTAAATAATATATATAATAAATATATTAAATATATTTAAATAACAGTTATGTTAATACATAGAAATATGAGAATATATCATTATGGGTTAATACAAATATTTTTGCATGTGTACATATATATATATGCTTGTATGCAAAATGTAATTGGACTTTATATGAATTCATTGCTTATAAACAAAACCATTAAGAATTTAATGTAATCCTTTAGCATTTCTTTCCAAGCTTTAGGTACCAGAGAAATAATTTGTTTCATTGGTATACGCTATGCTATTAACATTTTTATGTCCTATTTATTTGAACAAGTTAAAATTTTTATTTAAATTTTCAGTAATTTCATCCAATTTTACTAGTTTTATATTAAATTTTTAAATGTGTATGTCCTTTTCTTTTATATGAGTTTACAAATACATACCATTAAATAATAATGTATGATTAGTAAATAACAAATAAATACCAGGGAAGATTCATAATATAAAACCACTTTAATAAGATAAAAGGGTATTCATATAAACCAGGGCTAGTTTATTATTCTAATAAACTTTCAGATTTCACTCTAAGTACCTGGAAATTCAAATGAAAATGTAAATTGTATGGTTGCTACAACTTTTGCTCCAGAATAAACTTTACTAACACTGTGAACTTTTCTAAAGTTTTTCTACTAAAATTTAAATAGTAGCAGAGAATCTTTCCAATATTCACATAGGATCAAATGTAAGCAAGTTTTCACAACTATATTTTCCCTAATCAACTAAAATATTTATATTATTTAAATATCTTTTAAACCAAGATCTTATCTGACTAAATTAATAGGATGATATGAATCATCTTTCTTAATCCATGAATATTGTCATGAGTTTCTTGGGAAGTTTCTGGGTTTTCACATAAGCAATTGACAAAAAAAGTAGTTTACGAATTTATATGGACACTATGGAATCAAGTAGGGGCCAAAATTCTTTGTGTTAACTTCTAGGGCTGGAGCGATAGTACAGCGGGTAGAGCGTTTGCCTTGCACTCGGCCAACCCGGGATCAATTCCTCCATTCCTCTCGGAGAGCCTGGCAAGCTACCGAGAGTATCCAGCCCGTATGGTAGAGCCTGGCAAGCTCCCTGTGGCGTATTCGATATGCCAAGAACAGTAACAACAAGTCTCACAATTTGTTGTGAGACATTACTAGTGCCTTTCAGAGCAAATCAATGAACAACGGAAGGACAGTGTTACAGACAGTGCTAACTTCTAACCCTGTAGGATCTTTCCAGACCAGACATAGTTTTTTTTTTATTTGGGGACCCTGCATTCAGCTGTGGCAGGTCTGATCTGATTAAAATCCCCAGCACCACATCTGGCCTCCAGAGCACCAATAGGAGGCTTTCTGGGTGTAAATTCAGGAGCAGCATCTGAACAACCTGGTGTGTCCTCAGATTCTAAGGTGCTATGACATTGTCCATTTTATTTTAAGCTTTTTCCATCCCCTACCCATCCCATTTCTGGTGCATTCCTATGTGAGAAAGTTTAAGTTTTCCCCAAAGAGTTAAATTCATAGGCAAAATCCCCACATGAGGATTTTGCTACGCTTATGTCCATTGCTGCAAAGCTAGCCCAGAGTTATCCATATTATGTAGCCTCCTGATGGGGAAGATTTAACTGAGACCCTTATATTCAGTCTGAATACTTTCCACCCCAGCTTTTCCTCACTCCCTGCCATGGGAGTCAAAGACAAGAATTTTTATTGGGAAGAATATTTTTAGCAGTGAAACAATTTCTTCTTTTTAATCTAGGATTCACCTGACCTTTGCCTGGTGCCATTCCTATGTGAGAAAGTGAAATACTGGGAAGTCAGTGCCTCTTATTTTGGCCTCTGATTTGAACAGTCAGTTAGTGAATAAAAACATGTTATGTTCAGTTTGGCTTGTTGTCCTAATCGACCACCTTGACACCAGGAAGCTCAAGAGACAATTCAATAGTTCTTTTTCTCTGACTAGAGTATGAACTATAAAGTCAACTGGATTGCTGATTTAAAGCAGATCACTTTTGAGGTCAATGTTTTGAATACCAAAGTGTCAACACAGTGTCAACAGCCAAGGACCCATTGTGAGTTGGCATATTATGATTATAATGATGACTGAATTTGTAGTAGAGGCTAAAATGCTTAATCATATAACAGAGGAAGTAAGATTTACGGCACTGGTGCTCAAATGTACATATTAATATAATCCATGCCTGTTATCTACTTGACCTAATATCACATAAGCCTTGAAGAAAATGCTTGATAACAGAAAGACATGCAATAGGAATTTCCAGGAGTTAAAATTTGAAACACAATAGTGAGTAACACTTGATTCTAGAAGCAGAAATATACTAGAGAACAAATATTTTCTAGGAAAAATCATTCCAAAGCAATGACAAGCAATTTTCAAAAGGGAAAATAAAAAATTGCCATAAGTTGATTAGACAATTTGAATATATCTTAAATAAAAGGGAATAGAAAAGAGATAGAGGGGACAATATTTGGACAGTATATGTGAATGTTGTAAGATCAGTGATACAAATGCACACAAGGAAAGCAAAATTTAGGGCCAAAAAGGAAGTTGTTTGGTGTTCTTAACAAAGAGACTGCAAGCAGAAGTGCAGAATTTTTGACAGAACATAGTGTTCAGATCATCTTAATTAGTTAGGAGAGGCTGGAGAGATAATCCAGGGGAAATGTGCTCATCCTACAATAGTTGACCAGTTTGATTCTGGGCTCTGCCTATGGTCTCCTGAGCATGACCAGTAATGATTGCTGAGCAAAGAATCAGAAGTAATCTGAGCACAGCTGGGTGCGGCCCAATTACCCCCACCTAAATCTTAATTTGTAAGATTTCCACAGTCTATGAATCTAGACCTGCTTCAATTTAAGATAATAAGAAAAAACAGAATGAAAAGGTCTTAAATATATTTAGTCATTGCTGGTGGGATTGGAGTTGGCAGTATTATGTGCCTGAAACCGTATTGGCACCAATTTTGAAAACCACAGTGTCTAAAGTAAAATGTTCCTGAAAAGAAAAGAAAATTTATTTATTCCGTGAACTACATACGTTTTTTAAAAAATGATTGACTTAGAAATGAAGTTTTCTGCAGAATCTTAAATAATTTCACAAGGCCCAGGACTTTTCTCTCTTTTCTGAGTCTACCTCCCCTAAATGAAACCAATAGCAGCATGGACAATTCCTAGAGACAGAGTCTAACACTCTTCCAAGCTCCAGGTGAGCAACGATAACCATCTGATACCCAGCGACTGGAGGGCTGGATTCTTCACTCACTCTTGATGGAGCACAAGCCATAAGGCACAGAAGACATCTGACTCAAGGAAGGCAAGGATGGTAAGATCCTAGATGCAGGTAACCCGGATCCTGAACCAATGCAACCACTCACTGAAGATAGGTAGGGTCAGCACTCTCTTACCATTGTAATTCTGAACAGTTTGTACAATGAAAGAAGGAAGTTTCAGGAAGTTTATCGGAAAAAGAAAATAATGTAGTAAGAGGTTGAACAAGGGATTAATTTGGAAAGTCTAGAATCCCAGTAGAAAGCATGAAAAATAAACAGGAAAAATATTAGGCACAAAAGATGTGCAGAAAACAATCATAAACTAAAGTTATAATTTAAATTACTAACTAAAGTCCAATTAAAAATTGTCATTAAAAAATCATCCTCATATGCATTCAAGGTTTACAAAATGTAAACAAGTAAGTTGTCAAAACTTAGAATCAAGCTAAAAATCCAAAAATAAAGAAATTCACTTACCCAGTGCTGATATGGGAGAAAATTTGCATTGCAGTACTAAAAGCATGTATCTATAATAATATACTATAGCTAATAGGAACTTGAATTATACTATACTATAATATACTACATTATATAACATATAATATAATATATAAGTATACTATACTATATTATAATATACTTAGTAATAGGAACTTGAATAGGTACTTGGACAATAATCTATTTATTATTTTATTAAATCATTAATATATTAGCATATTAACCTATAAGTGAATCAAAATGCATTTTAAATCCAATGCATGCTATGCAATAAATTAAATTCTGATGGACAACAATTATTTTCCCTTTAAGAAGCTACCAATTATACTGCAAAAATTTTGTGCAGGGTTTACATCTATTTGTTTATCACTAGTAATGCAAGTTCCACCCAAAATACTGAAATCCATTTAAAAAATAACCAACAGCAGCATTATTCCTAAAACATCTAATCCTCTCTAACTTCTGTAACAATATAAGAGTTTTTTTTACTAAGTCCTTAGGATATGAAAAAAAATAGGCGTATTTTAAATTTCAATGATATGTCACATAAATGCTAAATAATATTTGATAAATTAAAATAGTCATAATAGTCATAAGGTCTTATGATGTCACCAAATATATTTTCTAAGGTATGTAAGTGACACTATGTTAATGTAATATTTATCCTAATCTGTATAAGCTATTTTGATATACTTACAAAATATATAAGAATTAAGTTACATAAGTATTGAAAGAAATGAAACTTTTAGGTGACATTTCAAGCCAAATGAAAGTAGAAGCTGTTTTACATCATTGAATATCCTAAAGGTATAAATAAATTGATAAAAGATGGATATAGAGGATGGAGGTAGTGTCATATCTGAAAAGAAAGAGCAAATGACTGCCTGTCCTAATCAGTGCTTCAAAGAACACTCAGTTTCTCTAATGAGCTTAAGACTCTGCCAAATTCTATTTCTATTTCTCATGCCAGTGAGAAAAATCTATCAGGAAATATAAAAGTGAAATTTAGATTTAAGAAGCCTCCACTATAATGATGAAAGTAAATTTTATATCAGCTTTTACAAGGCTATTTTTGTAAAGATTTGAATAAGCTCACTCCTGTTGCTCTGACAATAGGTAGATTTACCTCTGTCGTTATCACTGACCTGCATGGGCCAGTCCTCTGCACTCTGCCTGGGTCAAGTTTTTACAATAGCCTCATTGATTGCTCGCTACCAAAGATATCCTCCTCTGTATAATCAATACCCTCATCCATTTGTACTTTTCCAAAACCAACTATGCACACTCGATTCTATTAAAATAATGGCCCACTTCTGAATATTTGCCTGAAAAAAAATACAAGATCAGCAATGTGAAGAGATATATAAAACCCCATATATTTTGCAACCTTATTCAAATTGACAGAGCTAGGAACAACCTTAGAAACACTGATATAAGATTATATAAGCAATCTGTGACATTCAAAAATTAAAATTATGGAGTCCTGCTTAAGAACCCATCCTCCTACTGCAGGAAGTTTCCTACCCACTTCCCTCTATTCCTTCCTGCTTAGTTTTGGAGAATACACAAGGACATCATAAAAAATTTAAACATCAACATTAATACACTTCAAAACTGATCTTGCAGAACTAAAACTTCAGATATGTAATTCTAGCAGCAAAATATAAGTAGCCAGATGGTATATTTGTTAATTGTCAGTCATTTCAGAAAAAATGCATATTAGATATTTTAAGTATATGTGGTCCATATAGTTACAGGAATATTATTTTCGATGATTAAAAAAATTATATGTCCTAAAACATAAATACAATAGATATATTCTACCAGATAAAACCAATCATAGAAAACTGTCAGCTTATCATCATATTCCTTTATATGCTCATTTTTTCTGAATTCAACAACCTGTATTAGCAAGTATCTATAAATCTATCAAGTTTGAAAAAAGTATATTTGTATTTATTCCTTTTTACCTATATACATTATTTCAGATTTTTCATTTGATAGCCTTGAAAATTAACCTTTTATTCTTTGTTAAAATATTTTCTAGAATAATTATTGTAATATGTACTGTTCTCTTACATATCTGAGTTTCTGTAATACATAAATCAAAATGTTTACAATCTTTAAAAATAAGTAAAAGTGAAGAAATTCACTATTATAAATAGAGAGACAAACCATGAAAACATGGGAAATTTGTAACCACTCAATTCTTTTTAGTTTTTCTACATATTTTAGATTTAAAAATATTGTTTATTTTGATCTTTTATGAGGATCAAAATTCTAAGCTAGAATAATAAAAAGGCCAAAGTGGCCTTAGCACTGTAGCACTGTTCTCCCATTGTTCATGGATTTGCTTGAGCTCACACCAGTAAAGTCTCCATTGTGAGACTTGTTCTTACTGTGTTTGGCATATCAAATACACCACAGGTAGCTTGCCAGGCTCTGCCAGGCAGGCAGGATATTCTCAGTAGCTTGCCAAGCTCTCCTAGAGGGCGGAGGAACTGAACCCGGGTTGGCCATGTGCAAGACAAACACCCTACTCTCTGTGCTATTGCACCAGCCCAAAATTGCCTTAAAAAATTTAAGGACGTGGATCGGGAGAATTAACATTGTCAAAATGGCAATACTTCCCAAAGTAGGATACCCATGACGTTCCTCAAAGAAGTGGAGCAAACACTCCTGAAATTTATATGGAACAATAAGCCCCCACGAATAGCTAAAGCAATTCTTGGGAAAAAGAAAATGGGAGGAATCAACCTCCCTAACTTCACACTCTACTACAAGGCAGTAATAATTAAAACAGCATGGTACTGGAAAAAAGGCAGAGCTGTAGACCAATGGAACAGGGTTGAATATACTGACATCTCCCCCCAAGCATATGAGCATCTAATGTTTGATAAGGGGGCAAGAAAAGTGAAGTGGAGCAGGGAAAGCCTCTTTAACAAATTATGCTGGCAAAACTGGATGGCTACATGCAAAAAAAATGGGCTCAGATCTCTGCCTAACTCCATGTACAAAAGTAAGATCTAAGTGGATTAAAGACCTCAACATCAGACCGGAATCTATAAGGTACATTGAGGAAAAAGTTGGCAAAACCCTTCATGACATAGAAGCTAATGGTGTCCTCAAAGATGTCACAACGCTGGCCAAGCAAGTGAAAACAGATAGACAAATGGGACTATTTTAAACTAAGAAGCTTCTGCACCTCAAAAGAAACAGTGACCAAAATACAAAGAAAGTCTACAGAATGGGAAAGGATATTCGCCAACTACACATCTGATAAGGGGTTAATTTCAAGGATATACAAAGTACTGGTTCAACTCCACAAAGTGAAAACATTCAACCCCATCAAAAAATGGGGAGATGAAATGAATAGAAACTTTCACAAAGAAGAAATCCGAATGGCTAAAAGGCACATGAGAAAATGTTCCACATCATTAATCATCAGGGAGATGCAGATCAAAACCACAATGAGATATCACTTCACACCACAGACACTGGCCCATATCCACAAGAACAAAAGCAACCGGTGCTGGCGAGGATGTGGTGAGAAAGGGACACTCCACTGTTGGTGGGCATGCCGACTGGTTCAGACCTTTTGGAAAACAGTATGGTTGATTCTCAAAAAATTAGAAATTGAGCTCCCATTTGATCCAGCAATACCACTCCTGGGAATATATCCCAGAGAGGCAAAAAAGTATAGTCGAAGTGACATTTGCAATTGCCTGTTTATTGCAGCACTCTTTACAATAGCCAGAATCTGGAAAAAACCTGAGT
Organism: Sorex fumeus; assembly: GCF_029834395.1. Lineage (NCBI taxonomy): Eukaryota > Metazoa > Chordata > Mammalia > Eulipotyphla > Soricidae > Sorex > Sorex fumeus. The sequence continues at coordinate 67,664,379 of NW_026606059.1, forward strand.
GCCCGAGAACAGATGACTGGCTAAAGAAACTTTGGTACATTTACACAATGGAGTACTATGTAGCTGTTAGAAAAGATGAAGTCACGAAATTCACATACAAGTGATACTACATGGAAAATATCATGTTAAGCGAAATGACTCAGAAAGAAAAGGATAGACATAGAAAGATTGCATTCATCTGGGGAACATAAAGTAACAAAATAGGAAACTAACACCCAAGAATGGCCGAAATTAGTACTAGGAATTCTACTCCATGACTTGGAGGCCAACCACACATACTAGGGAAAAGGGAGCTCAGATAAAGAGGGGAACACCAAATAAAGGTGTTGGGAGGACCCTCCCAGGATGGGAAAAGCATGCTGAAAGTGGACTATAGACCAAACATGATTGCCACTCAATGTTTCTTTTGCAAACGACCACACCCAAAAGGAGAGAGAGAACAGAGGGGAATGCCCTGCCACAGAGCTAGGGTGGGATGGGGAGAATGGGGGGTGGGAGGGATACTGGGATGCATGTGGTGGGAAGTGGGCACTGGTGGAGGGATGGTATTTTATCATTATATAATTGAAACCCAAGCACAAATATGTGTAAGTCTGCAACTGTACCTCATGATGTCTCACTATTAAAAAAATTTTTTTAATAAAAAAATTTTAAATGCTCTTACACTAATTGAATCATTCTGAAGTTGTAAATACAATACTATCTCCAAGGAATGTTTTTCAATAGGATACAGTGGTTGATGATAACAATAAAACTGGTTTTGAAATGGTAAAATAATGTAAATGTTTCTAAGGACTGATACATGTGTTGACTGAGCAATTCTCCCAAATATTCTACTACTCACTTTCTCAGCTGGATCAATTGTTTGCTCAAATGTCCCCACCTGAGAAATGTACATGAATTACCCAACTATCATCATCACCTCACAAGCATGAACTCTTTCCAGCCTTCAATCCAGACCCCATATTTTAATTTTGGTTTCTAAAACTTGTAGCATTGGCTATTAAATTTTATGACCAGAAAATCCTTTCAATTTGTTTTCCTCAGAAGTACAGTCATTAGTTACTTGTATTAATATATCAGTATGATTCAATTATTGAATTTTTCATTTTAATAAACTCATGACTTTTTACATGGCTGCCATATTGGACCTTACAGCTTTATAAAATTTTTCACTGCCCAGCATCATCTGTTTCTTATCTGTCTTCCAAAATAGAATGGCAGCTGATGTGAGGAGAAGCTTAACTAGGAATTTAGGGAAGTTGATGAGTATTCAAAATATTTACTCATAGGCAATCTAGTTCATTCATATTTAAATATCATATCTATCACTCTTATCATAAATATCATATCTATCCTTATATTAAAATATTTAAATGCAATTCAAAATCAAAAACCTCTCAAATATCAATCAGCAAAGAAAAATTAAGAAGTTAGATCAATACCTTCATTTGTACAGTATATATTTGTATTAGGGACTCCATTCAGGAATTTATTATAAGTAGAAAGGCTCATTTAATATTTGTCAAGCGTATTCTAAACAATTCTCATTTCCCTATTTTATTGAATAAACTGTAATATATGCCTTTTAAGTTAAGTAACTTCATAAGGTCACAGATATAGGAAGTAGGAAAACTAGAATTCATTTTTAGGTAGCCAAATCACTTTATTTCTTTGCTGTTGTTCATTTGTTTGTTCATTGGGCCACACCTGGTAGTATTCAGTGCTTACTCCTGGTTCTGTTCTAAGGAATCACTCTTTGGGGACCTGGGGGATGCTGTGAGGTGCCAGGAATTGGACCTGGGCCTGCTGCGTGCAAGCCCTCAAGTAGCCAAATTTCTAACTTTGGGATGATCTATAGAATATATGACCTATTCTGTGGCATATCAATTATCAGAAAAGGAAACTATTTTATAAAATCATTCGTCTTTCAGAGAGTTGATCAAATTTTATAAAGTATAAGAGTATTTTTGCCAGAGTTGGATGTTAATGCCTTCTGTTGTTATTGCTTATTTTTTATCATGAAAATGAATGCCCTGGGAGTTTTTACACACCATTAAGAATTAATGAACATGAGTAGGTTTGCTTTTTTTCCTCCAGTCGAGTTATTGTTTTGAATCACAGCAAGTAGAGGAATGTTTCTAGCAATTCAAACCACTGTTAATGAAAATCATAAATATGATTCAGATGGTAAAAACAATCTACAAGATTTTTTAAAATACATTTAAAAAGCAATGTATTCAAATATATCATATAGTATGGACTTATTAGTAATTTCTTATAAATAACAATGAATATTCTTGTACAAATACTACAAAAATTCTACTATAGCAACAAATTATCAGTGTTGTTCAATTTTTTATGCACTGTTCAGTTTCAGTATCATTCAATTAATTTCACACTAAGATACTTAAAATCCATTTTAATGCTTTTATTTAAAATGAAACCAAAGAATTTCATAGTGAATTTTTACAAACAAAATACATTTTTCCTTATATAAAGACAATCTACATCTATCACTTGTTAATGACAAAGAAATCAATATATATGTCTTGAGCATATCAGTTAAATATTTTGTCTGTAGTTAACCGTAATGCAACTTACTCTGTGATATTTTTTTTAAAATGACTAGCAACATTGATTTTTTTGAGTGTTTATTGCTTTTTTCTTCTGGCCTCAATACAGTGTAGCAACTGAAGCATTTTAATCTTACCGGACTCATCACAAAAGTAAAAAGAGTTCCTAATCCTCTCTCTTATCAGGGAAGAAAATGTTACCCTAAACCTTAAGCATATAAATCCTAATGTCATTCTGGTCAGAAGTATGTTATATGCCTATCCCCAGAATAATCATTGAAAAAGGAAAATAAGAATTTTACTATTCAATTAAACACGAAGTAATTCAACATCGTCCTGGGTATTTTACTTCAGAAACACTATTGAATATCAGCTTTTAACTAAAGAGGGGAATGAATGGTAGGAAAGCAATCGATTATGTTTGATATGCATATAAACATTATTAATATTATTAAAGCCAGCAAGGTGGTTCACCAGGCTGAGTGCTCGCATTGCATTCAAGAGGCCTGGGTTTGACTCAGCACTGCAAGGTTCCTTGAGTACACTGGAATCAACCCTGAGCACAGAGCATGGTGTAACCCCGTTACCATTAAGCATGTCTCCCAAACAAAGCCATACATATTAAGAATTTTTAGTAATAATTCCAGACTGGAGTGATAGCACAGAAGAGCTGGAGTGATAGCACAGTGGGTAGGGTGTTTGTCTTGCTCGAGGCCAACAGGCCAACTCGAGTTGAATTCCTCCACCCTCTCAGAAAGCACAGCAAGCTACAGAGAATATTGTGTCCACATGGAAAAGCCTGGCAAGTTACCTGTGACGTATTCGATATGCCAAATAGAGTAACAAGTCTCACAATGTTACTGGGCCCATGTGAGCAAATCGATGAACAACGGAGGAGAGCGATAGCAATAATGCTAAATGTATAATAACCATATCAATTGTAGCACTGTAGCACTGTCCTCCAATTGTTCATTGATTTGCTTGAGTGGGCAGTAGAATTATTGCAAACATTAAAAAGAGCTTAATCAAATTATATTATAAAACAATATGCTTAAAAATTGTCAGTGGAATTGAGAAAATGCTTTGTTTGGAAAGAAATATTCAAGTCAAGGAGTACAGAATAATTCTGCAAATTTGGAGCCAAATAAAGTTTTCCAAGTGTAAAATAACCCAACTTTCAATTTTGCATTATTCTCACATGGCCTGTCGACAGTATTTATGACTGGCAAAAAATACAAGTGCTCTACCTGACACATTATAATGGAAATTGGAAATCAAATGTGCTCTCAATATTTCAACTGAAAAAGAGCATGGGTTTAGAAACTAGGATAATTGGATTTGTAGCTCAGTAGATACTTACAATCTTACCTGATCAGGAGTTCTATGAAAACATAGCCCTCATTTCATCCATATTTCAATTCCAATAATGTTCTCTTATGATGAGCACATGAATATTCTTTTTGCTTAGCTATTCCTATATATGGTATTTAGACTATATCACTCTTATATTTTAGCCTCTAAAAACATTTTTAAAAGTAATTATTCTTTATAAATATATATATACCAATTTTCGTATACATATATATGTACATATACCCATGAAGAAAATCTGTTGATGAAACTCTTCAAATAGTCTGTATATTAAAAAAAACTCAGATTTACAATATTTGTTTTCTTTTTAATAGGATCCCATAAAACCACCTCATTCCTTTAGAAGGGCCAAGGATAAACAAAGTTCAGGTGTTGAGTGTTTGTCTTGTGTGTGTGCAAACCTGTCTTTTATCCCCAACACCACCAGTAAAAAGTTTATAAGCTACTGTTTTCTCGTTAGACCTGTCTAAGGACAGGTACACAATCTGACCTAGGCAAATAAGTTCATAGAATTCAGTTCTTGGGCTTCTAAATACCTACCAACTTTTATGATATTATCTCCAGTTCCCATTAAGAACTCTATGATCAATCATTTTAATTCTTTTCTTGTGTTGTGTGTTAAATCATATCCCAGATTTCCAGCCTATATTTCATTCTGAAACCATTCAATTTTTTTTATTTTAAAATTATCCTTTTTTAAGTAAGAGCAGAAAAGCCGGTTATGTTGTCTTTATGCTCCAAACTTATATAATATTATAGAATTTGAATAGACATTATAAAAGTGAGCTTCTCTTATTGTATATATAAAATTATATTAGAATATTTTAAAATCTTCATGCTTTCTTAATGCAAAATTTTAACATTTAGAAAAGCTGATTGTCATATTTGGGGATTGACTTGTGAAAAAGTTAAAAGTAGAAACAAAGCTTTAGAAAATTTAATTAGAATATCACCTTTTCAGAAGCAAAGATTTAACATGAAAAGACTCAGCTTTACAATATGTTAAATTTCAATTTATTGAATTCATTTCTTAAGAAGTTGCATCAATATCAGGCTGTAAATATTAATGTGTTACTGTGTGTATTATAAATGGTATAACTTACCAGATTCAGTCAATTTTTATCTGTTTTCCAAATATTTTAAATTTCTTGAAGATAGATGCTGTAAGGTAAAAATCAAAGAACTCAAAAATCTCAGCACAAAGCTCTTCCAATGTTAACCTATATGAATTTGAACATAGGGAAAAGATTCAGACGTATTGCATTTACCACCTGGTACATTTTTCCTTTGGTATAAAATGAAGCAATTTTCTTAGCTTTCAGAAATAATAATTATCTCCATCAGTCCAATTTTGTCAAAATTTCATTTGTAATTCAAATGATAAAATACTTTTGCTTTTTAAAAAGCACATTTCAAGACCACTCAGACTTAAGAAGCAGTTTCTTCCTAATTTATCTTCATCTCTCACATACCTTTCTCCTATAACTTTAAAGCATGTTAATAATTATTTCCCTCTCTCTCTTGTTTCACTCTTTTGTGTTTTTTATTCGAGTGTCATAAACATCATTTTAGTTCCTAGTGGAAAGTTGCTACCAAGTAAAAATTAATATTGTAATTGTCCTTCCTAGAAATATGTGACTTGGTTATTGTGTTCTGTGCTGACAACGTAGACAGATCCAGAGCTTTAGAGATTAAAAACCTGAAGGTAAGGGTATTTCCACTATAGTGTCCTTGCAAATTTACTAGCATAATCTGATCACTTATAGAGTAAGATAAATAGGGAATAAAATGTTCTAAAGTAAAATTATTGGAGAGTGTGGTGCCACCAGCAACTCAACCTGTACCCATGGAGTGAGTACATCAGCAGCCTGATGGTGCCTTCAGGCTTCCTGATACCCCCAAATTGCCACTATGCCTCTGGCTGAACCCCAGCAACTCAGGATCAAGTTTCCCAAGAAACTAAATGTCCAAAAGTTAGGTATGTGGGAGACATGCCCACAAATCACCTCCAGTTCAGCTATACAGAATCATATATTGGCCTTGCTTAAGAAACCCATAGATAAATCTTTATAGTGATCAAAAGCTGCAGTTAATCTCTGACCCTCATATGGCTGAACTGACCAGGGTAAATCATACGGGTAGGCTCACGCTGGTGCCCACCCAAGCAGAGGCCCCAGCAGCCACTTGCTTCCACAATCCAAAATTGTTGCCGTGCCCTCGTCCAGACTGTACTATCTCAGGACAGACCTCATTGAGATGTAATCTGCTGAAAATTTGGGTATGTGTATTTTGTGACTGAAATTGCAGACTTTCTGGGGGTGAGTATGCGTTACCTCCCCACACTTCCTAGTACTGGCAGTCACCCCCATGAAAATAAAAAACAAATAAACAAATAAAGTATTCATTCAACTATATCCCAGAAAATAGCCACATATCTTCCAATGTAGTTAATAACATTAAAAGTTATATAGAAAGAGATAGGTCATTAATCTATAATTTATATATTTATTTTTCATTAATATATTTTTAAGTGTTAAAACCGGTTTCTTATGAAGATGGCAATTCAACTAAATTACCAAATTTTATTTCAGAACTATATTTTATTGTGAGTTAACATTCCACTAACTCCTTGGTACTCTATTCATCATAATCATTTGGTTGCCGCTAAAAATTCTTAAACCCAGGTTGTGCTCTCAGATCACATGATCACTTGAGATCCCGTTACTCATCAATTTGCTCGAGCAGGCGCCAGTAACATCTCCATTTGTCCTGTCACATGCTAGTGTAGCCCGATAGCATCTGTTCATTCTAAGAATGCAAAGAGCCTCAAACCAATCATTCAGGGTCTTGAGAAAGAAGTCTGACCATCTTGTAGATGGGCAGCCACGCGATCTTTTGAGGTCCCGTGGAATCCAGTTGGTAATGGCTCTAGTCTAGTGGTCATCTCCAAATCTCATTATGTGTCCAACCCATCTGATTTTTGATGCCTTGGCAAACAAGACAGCGTCCCTGATTCTTTGTCAACGAAGGTAGGAACTTCAGATTCCTTCTCTCATTTGAGTGAGCGTGATACTCCAAGAACAGCTCTTCTGATTCCTCTTTGGGAGACTCGAATACCATTTTCATCCTGTTTTCACAGGGCCCAGGTCTCTGAGGTATATGTTAATTCAGGAAGAACAGCGGAATCGAAGAGATGTGCCCTGAGCAAGAGGTTCTTCATCCTCTTAGCAATATCTTCGATGATCTTGAGTGTTCCAAGCCACTCCTGCGCATCTCAGGTGCCAGGTCATTTATCATGCTGACTTCTCCACCGAGTACACATAACTGTTGCATCAGAGATGTTCATTCCATTGAGAGCGAATGGGAATGTCAGGAAGGAGACTGTTTCTCATAATCATTGTCTTTGTGAGATTCAGCTATAGTTCAACATTTTCACACTCACAGTCAAAGTCGTCCAGAACTTGTGCTGCATGGCTAATGTTTGGTGTTATTACAACGATGTCCTCAGCAAAGTGGAGGTGGTGTAGTTGTCGACCGTCTATCTTCACTCCCATTTCTTCCCATTCCAGGTGTTGCATGATGTTCTCTAGGGTGACACTGAAGAGTTTCAGTGAAATGGTGTTACCCTGCTGAACACCTCTCTTGACATCGATTATCACTTCTTTGTAAAATGGTGAGATCCTGGTAGTGAATCCACAATAGAGCTCACGTAGGATCCTGATGTATTGAGTTTGAATGCTCTATTTGGCTAGGCTTTGATGACTGCTTCTGTCTTAACAGAATCAAAGGCCTTCTTTAAATTAATGAACGTTAGACAAAATGGTATCTTGAACTCCCGAGAAACCACAATGAGGTTGGTTATCATGTGGATATGTTCGATGGTGCTAAATCCTTTTCAGATTCCAGCTTGCTTGCAAGGTTGTCCTTCATCTAGTATTCTGCCAATCCTATTCAGAATGACTCAAGTGAACAGCTTAGAGATGACAGACAATAGGCAGATTGGGGGACAGTTGCCAATGTCGTGGATGTCTCCCTTCTTGTATAGTAGTACAGTCCTGCTGTTTTTTCACTGGGATGGAATCTTGCATTCAGACAGGTAGTGTGTGAAGAGCCAAGCCAGTGTATTGATGAGTAATGACGGCACATTCTTCAGGTGTTTGGGTCTGACCTTGTCTGGGCCAAGTGCTGTTTGCTTCTTGGTGTGTCGGATTTCGAAAGGGAGAACTTTGGTAACTACATATCCATCCTGCAGAATTTGGAATGTGGGCAGGATGTGGATGTGGATATTGAAGAAATCTGAGTAGAAGTTATGGATAATCTCCATTGCCCTTCTTGAAGATGTAAAAGATCCATCAGGAGGTCGGAGGGCATTCAGCTTCGTCTTGTAGTTGGTGAAGGACAGGTGGGCATTGCGAATGCTTTTCCCATCTTCTGCCACTTCTACCAGCACTTCTGCTCTCCTCTCTTTGAGGTCTTGCGTGATCGCTTCTCTGAACTGCTTTGTGAACTTAGATATTCGCTCACGGTTGCCTGAGGCTCACGCCAAGCCATGTTGGTGAATAAGCTCAAGAGTTTTCAAAGACAGGCAGGTTTTTTTTGGCTATCTTTCTCATGGCATTCCTCGCACAAATCATGGAGGTGCTGAACCAGTCGATTGAATTATTCATCAATGTTGTCAACAATGGCATCTTTCCATGTTGCCGCAATAGTGCCCAAGAGCTCCCAGTTGGTGGTCGTTCCGGAAGTTCTCTTCTTAAACTTTGCAGCCCTTTCTCCCTACTCTGTGAAGCAGAATTTTGCACTAAGGAGACGGTGTTCCGATCTTGTTTGGAATTTTGGGTCAACAGTGACATCGGTCAGGCAAAACCATTGATTGAATATGATGTGGTCAATTTCGTTGTGGAACTATCCACTGGGATACTCCCATGTCCAACATTTAGATTCAGCCTTCTGGAACTATGAGTTACCATGGATGGTCTTGGTCAACATGATGAACTCAGAGAGTCTCTCACCCTGTTCTTTCCATTCTCGGCCATAGGTCCAGAATGGAGTTCTTCGGCTGATCTTCTCAATCTTGTCTTGGCACTAAAATCACTGACAATGATCTTGTAGAAGGTGTGGTCATCTTTATGAAACTTCTCCAGCTCCATGTAGAACTTCTCCATTTGTTTTTCATCATAATTGGAGTTTGGTGCATAGACAATGAAGATAGAAACTGTCGACAGTGAGCCAAATCTATTCAAATGTAATCATTCGATTCGGGTTGTTAGGCATTCGAATGAATCAATGCTCATGGCCAAGTTTGTGTTGACAAAGACCCCGGCACCTCCGATGTCTATTTTGTTACATGTTCTGAGGAACAGTTCTTCGCCAGTGTCAAAAACCATGTGATTTGATTGATGCCTTCTTGTCTTGGTCAGACCAATGATGTCGTACTTTATCATTTGCGCTTGGTCCTCAATGTTTGCATCCGATGCTAGCATATGTGCATTGAAAGTACAGACAGTCATTTTTGTCTTTCTTCATTTTGGCAGCCTAGTTCATCCTTGAGAATTTATTAGCCTTCCCTTCCTCATCCTTCTTCATGCTGCCATATCAATTGCTTTTTCAGGGTCAGGGGAATGAGACCCATTGTATATACTGGTTTTGGCATATTGTATACTCCACAGATAGCTTGCCAGGCTCTGCCATGTGAGCGAGATACTCTCTGTAGCTTTCCAGCTCTCCGGGAGGAATAGAGGATTTTAGGGAGGCATATAATCACCTTTGCAGGTGTTCCCATGGTTCAATCCATATTTGAACCCTATCAAATATGGTGCAACAATCCTGGAAGATGGGTATTAAGTGTATTATGATGTATCCAAAAAGTGTCCTGGAGAGTGGCGGTGGCTGGGTAGTGGTGGTAGTGGAGATCTGCTGATGAGGTATTTATCTGGTACCAGTAGGGTGGGTGTTCTGTGTGTAATCTCTAGGTCACTGGCAGTTGGTGGAAACAGACAGGACAGGGTAGGGTGGGCCTTGTGGTTTTAATCTTTTGGTCACCTGTCCTTGGTGGGAGCCGACAGAGGATCTCTGTTCCCAGGTCTGTTTAGACTGGAGTTCAAGGTCTCGTAGTTCTGCTTACCTGGTTCTGTGGGGCTTCACTTTTGCATGAGTCTCTGCCTGAGCATCTGGAAAGCATCCTGGAGCAGTGCTATCAGATATTATAATTTAATTGGTTTTTTTAGGAATCTAGATATCATCTCTTTTTTACTTGAATACATGTAGAACTGAGAAGCCATTGCCAAGAAGACTTGAACATTGATGAAGATGCACCCCATGGTAAAATATGAGCACCTCAAGTATTCTAACCTTTAATTTCTCTATGATAAAACTTCATAATTATCTTCCTAAATAATGGCTCTTTAGAAAGAAAAAACTCATTTCAAATTCTTTATTTCAAATTCTTCTATTTTCTTTTTGCTTTTATTTTTCAGTTTGCTCCATCTTATTTTCCAAATGATTAAAGATAACCATTACATCCATATCTTCTATGTGATCAAGAGAACTCCTAGCTTCCATATTCAGATAAAAGACTCTTAATTTTAAAACTGAAAAACAACTAGTATATCTTTCCAGTGACAACTAATTGATTAAGCTCTCTCTATGTAATACTTTATTCCTCTGGTTGGCCATTTCTTCTGTGATACTGATCTAGTTTTTTTACTATTATTATTATCAACTGAGAATATTTTAAAAGAAAGAATAATTAGGGAGAATAATTTTGGGGAACAACTTGTTAAAGGTGGCTGTACCTAAAACAAACACTAAATTTTATTTCATTTCAATATTCCACACAGATAATGGAAAATATGACAGATAAGTATAATATCCATGCATATCACAAACTTACATTCTTCTTTGAGTTTCTTACATTATTTTTAGTCCCTAATATAATCCTTGGCTAAAAGTATTAAAATACCATCCCATAGATGAAATGACAAAATAATACCTAGGTTTGGTTTATAAGTCACAAAATACTGAGTTCAGATAACTGTTGGAAAATAGAAAATATGCGCATATCTTAACTTAAAGCTTAAAATAAATTTCTTGTGTCATACCTAATAAATAATCCTGGAAAAATAAAAGTCATCTCTTGGATCATTAAGAAGTGATCATAGAGCCAACAATATAGCTTAAAGGGTTAAAACACATGTTTTAAAGCAAAAGCCTGGGGTTCAGTACCAGGACACACCATAGTCCCTAGAGTATCACTGATGCTCCCAAGCATCACAGATGTGTCCCAAAAGCTAAAAGAAAATTTAAAAAGTGATTAATAACATCAAATAGTAAATGTAGAGAACACTGTTTTTTATAGATAAAATATATGCAAATTAGATGTGAATAATCAACTAATGTTCTGTCAGAGGATTCTCATTCATTGGATTCTTAAAAGCCTGTTTTTCTCCAAAAGCTTTTCCTGATTTTTTCCTCTTCTCCATTTCCCCAATTTCCAATGACTCCCCATAAACATAATTTAGTGAATGAAAGAGTTAGAATTTTGATTTTTGATGAACCAAATATCTTCACTTTAGGTGGTGCCAGATTATTTCCTCCGGTCAGAGCATTTCCAGCTCCAGTGCTGGGACTTCTGGTCAGGGTTGGGAGATTGTGCTTCTTGCTGGTGGTCACGGCTCTGGCTTCTTCAGGTCTTTGCATGAAGCTTATCTCAGATCCTCAGGAATTGGGGGAAGATAGTGACACGCTGTCTGTTCCCAGGTAGGAAGAGAGTGAAGGATAACATGATGCAGTGACAGGAGTGCACAGGCTTCCAGACCCATCTGTCTCAAGCTATTTTAAGAGGGAGCCCTGAGTAAGGTTCCGGAAGGGGTGACAAGGGGTGACTGCTGTCCGAGGCCACTTTTATTCTTGTTTGTTTTGTTCTATATAGGTTTGATGGTGGTCAAGAAGTACTCCCAACTCAGTGCTCAGGGATCACTCCTATTTGAACTTGGGGGTCTTATTTGGTGCTAGTGATCCAAGGATAACCTCCTGGGGTTTTTTGTTTTGGGAAGTGAAGGGGGCCATACCCCATGATTCTTGGGATTATTTCTGGCTCTGCACTCCAAATTGCACCTCAGAGTTCTTGCTGGACCAGATGGACAGCAGGGATTGCCGACCTGGGTTTGATTCTTCTGCCCCTCTTTGAGAGCCCCTCAAGCCACCAAGTGTTCCATCCGCACGTCAAAGCCTAGCAAACTACTCATGATGTATCTGATAAGCCAAAAACAGTAACAAGAAGTCTCACTATGGAGATGTTACTGGTGCCCGCTTGAGAAAATCGAAGAACAATGGGAGGACAGTGCTATAGTGCTACAGGTTAGGTGATGTCCTTGATGAAGCCCTTAGAAACATACAAGATAAATATCATGAAAAATGTTGTTTGAATAAAGGAAGAATATGCTGGCAGCATGTTGAGGTTATTTCTCCAAGAGTCCTGGGTCATTCAGTTATCCTTATCCTACCTACTACATTTGAATTGAATTAGTCAATTTAGCACTGAATAAAAGAAGATAATGGTTAAAGGAAATGTGATAAGATAAGAAACTATTTGTGAAGCACTCCAAAAAGAAAATGCATGAAGAAAGTCCTACAAATGTGGAATAACAGAGGAACAATATAATGAATGCCAAAATATATAAAATATAAATTTCCACATTCAATACATAGAGGACTCAATATTGGTAAGATATAAATTCTTTCCGACATGATTCACAGATTCAGAGCAATCCCAATAAAACCCCACTAAATTGTTTAAAAATGACAGTAATTATATAGAAGTATGATATGCAAGGGAAAATATTAACAGTAGTGAATTACACTGAAGTAAATGAATAAATTTGATTACCCAGGCAAAGCTCAATGGTTGAGAACCAGTCACACAAGCTCTAATGATGGCTTCTATCCTTGTCACAACCCTGTAATGTGAGCAAAATCTCACCATCTCTGTTATTTGGGCTATCTCAAAGCACAACAAAGTAAGTGATATCTAGTGTGACAGACAGAACTATGTGTGTAAAATCTCAACCCAATGTGCAAGCCATCAAAAGCACCACAAACCAAAGGTATGAGAGCACTGCATCCGGTGTTAAGTTCCCAAAGAGCACTGTAGTGAAAGTCTGTGCAAGCACTATAAGTAAAATGTCTGACCTCCAGCAGCAGTCTCAGCCGAGTATAAAAATCAAGACCCACAATCAAAAGTGTTAGCATGGAATCAAGTGTACAATCATTATCACAAGAAAACCACAAGAACAAAAAGAAAACTTTCTAAAATAAAGTTTGAAAAAGAATAAGTTGTCAGTACTAACACTGAAATGTCAAGAGTTTTATGAAAGGCGCAGTAGCCAAGGCAGCATGACCTGGTGTGAAAAGTGGCAGATCAATGGAACAAATTAGAGAACCAAGAAATACAACAGAAGTCTGCCTGATTTTGACTAATAAGTGAAAGGAATTCAATAGAGAAAGAGGACGTTTGTCAAGAGATGGTATTGGAAAAACTTGACATTCAAATTCATAAGCAAACAAACAGTGTTTTAACTATCACATTTTTTGGGTCTGGCTTTTTGGGTCACACCCAGCAGTGCACAGCAGTTACTGAAGTGGGTACAGTGGGTAAGACTCTTACCTTGCACTGGGCTGACTGGAGTTCAATTCCAGGCAGCTCCTATGACCCCCAAGCCCTCCAAGAATTACCCTTGAGTGCACACTGGAAATAAACTCAGAGCACTGCCAGGTGTTGTCCCAAACCCGAACAAAAACGAAACCAAACAAACAAAATAAACTAAAGAAATTTATCTCAAAATGGGTTACAGATGTAAGTGTAAAATGTAAGATTATAAAACTTCTAGAAGAGAAACTTCTAAAGGAGAAAAATAAAAATATCCATTGATTTTGTGTAGTTAAATTTTCATGAAGTCTATGACACTACTTAGGAAATGAAACTATAAGCCAAAGATAGGGAGAAAATAAATTTATATCTGGTAAACAAATTTATATCTGGTAAACAAATTTATCTGAAATATATAAGTAATTCTTAAAACTCAATCTTAATAACTGGAGAGAGGGGCTGGAGCAATAGCACAGCAAGTAGAGTGTTTGCCTTCACATAGTCGACCTGGGTTCAATTCCCAGCATCCCATATGGTTCCCTGAGCACTGCCAGGAGTAATTAGAAGTAATTCCTGAGTGCATGAGCCAGGAGTAACTGCTGTGCACTGCTGGGTGTGACCCAAAAAGTCAGACCAAAAAAAAAAAAACCTGGAGAGATATGATTGTAAATAGGGCATTGTCTTGCTTATTTCGTGTTATCCCAAGCAATGGAAAGGGTGCCCTGAATGAATACTGCCAGTGGGCATCCTAAACTCAGAGGGAGAGTAAACTCTAAGTATAGCTGGGTGCGACCCCAAATAAAAAATAAAAACAGAAACTCAATCGTATAAAATAAACATGCTTTATGAATATATCTTCTCTAAAAAAACATGGAAAGATAATTAACATGAGAAAATATATTTATTTTAGTCTTTTTTTGGGGGGGGGGAGTGTTCCCAACTCAGCTGTGCTTGGGGCTTACTCTGGGCTTTACACTCAGAAATCTTATCTAGTGGTATACTAGCACTGTAGCACTGTCCTCCTGTTGTACATTAAGTTGCTCGAGCAGGCCCAGTAACGTCTCCATTGTGAGACTTGTTGTTACTGTGTTTGGCATGTGGAATATGTCATGGGTAGCTTGCCAGGCTTTGCTGTGTGGGCCAGATACTCTCTCTCAGTAGTTTGCCAGGCTTTCTGAGAGGGGCAGAGGAATCGAACCCTGCTTGGCCGAGCCAGCCGCACGCAAGGCTAACGCCTAACTGCTGTGCTATCGCTCCAGCCCAGGGGAGTTCTAAAACTTAAGATTTTAGTTTTATAAAATATATATAATATACTATTTAATATGACTAAACAGATAGTATTGACAGAATTCCTTTATAAAGTGCAAATGACAAGGTATAGTTATTGTAAGTCACACAAATGAAAGTGAAAACCCATTACCACAAAGATACCTCAATGCATATTTCAAGACCTTGGAGGTCAAAGACCTTTTACAGGCAGCCTGACTTAAGGCTACATCTGTCATCCAGGCAAAACAAATGCAGATTCCTTTGCACATGATATTGCAGGATGTGTGCTATGAGAGTACTGACAGGTCTATCTATGAGGGTGATTAAACTGAATTTTTCTAGTCATTTGCACATAAACAGATAACAAAAAATATATACTTGACATTTCCCATTATCTCTCATTGGTCCCTAGATCCAGTATCTAGATGTGACAATGGATTTCAATTTAGTGCCTGTCTTAGTCTGATATATTACAAAGTGTTTCAGCAATCACCTACCCTATAAATATATCTTTTCAAAATTATCTTATTGCTAATTGATTAAGCACATCATGCTAACATGCAATGATTTCAACAAGATAATTATCATAAGTGATGATGATGATGTGTTGATGACAGAATTAGAAAATTTAATGAGCACCTATAGTATATAAAGAAATAAGCATTGATTAACTTTTACCAATAATCCATATTTTATCTTCACAGCAATTAAATTATAACTTCACAGCATTATTCCTTTCTGGAAAGGAAGAAATCAAGAATTTGAAAGCCTAAATGATTTTCCCAGATCATGTAGCTAATAAGCAATGCAGCCAGGTTTGAAATGAAGGCAGTGTGACTTTAGCACCTATGCTTTAATTGCCTCTGTTATGATTTATCCAGGGGCTGCCCTCAGATATTCTACTGGAAATAATCTGAAGTGTTTGTGTGGTATATTGGAGACTCTAATAGACAAGAAGTTAGAGTGCCTGTATAATTGGCTTTCCATTCCACTTGAGTAATTAGAAAACTCAGTGTTTCTTTTTTAGTTTATAAAGCGTAACTATGTCTACCTTCCATATTTTTCAAAAATCCCTTGAGATGTTATACATAACAAGAAATATGAAAACACTTGCATACTTGAGAGCTAGAAGGCTAATATTGGGGTTAATGCATTTGCCTTGCGTATGGTAGACTCTGGTTTGGTCCCCAGCATCTCATATGGTCCCTTGTACACTACTCAGAATGATCTCTCAGAATAGAGTCAAGAGTAAGCCCTGAGCACTACTGGGCAGGCAGAAAATGCCCCATCCAGTGATTTTTGACTAAAAAGAGCTCCTGTACATTTGTATGTTTTATTAACACATAATAAAAACGCAGATATTGAGGTCTGCAATAGCTCAAGTGGCAGAACACAAGCATGTGTAAGACCTCAAGTTTGATGCCCTGCGGTGCATGATGCCTCAAGCCCTGATAGGTGTGGCCCTCCTGACTGCCAAGGACCAATAGCTCTGAGCACTATACACTGAGCATCTAGAACTCCAAACATTCTGAGAATGGATTTTCCCTATAAAAATTGAAAATAAATAAAAGTAAAAAATTCAGGTTAGAGGCAATGCATGTTAACAAATGCTTATACCAATGCAATTAAGATCTAAAGTCAAATAGATTCTAGAAGATTCTCTCATGTTTTGCTGAAAACGTTATCCAGATAATATGATTATTAAGTTTAGGAACTTTGTGGAAGTAGCATAATAGTGTTTGCATTTTTGTTTATATTATTTTATCTATTTATTTACTTTTGGTTTGATGACCATGCCTTAGAGTTCTCAGGACTTATTTCTGGCTATGTGCTCTGGGATCACTCTTGGCAGTGTTGTGAGGACCCTATACAGAGTTGGTGACTGATTGAGGTCAGTTGGTTACAGTGCAAACACTTTAACGCTGAATTCTATCTCCTTTTGCCCCCATTTACATTTTTATATGCAGCCAAATCTATTGATAGAAACTATGGCTTTCAGAGACCAGAGACATTGTGTAGATTTTTCCCCTCCAGTTTCTTTGCTGAGATCAGCATCTTTGAGATGATGATGTTTTTTACATAAATTACTAGTTATCACTATAAGGGTCTGAAAATTTCTAAGTAGTAATACTTTGTATAAATAAAATGTGTTCACTTGTTTTGCTGTTGATTAACATTTACGATATTTACTTCATTTTAAAAAAGCATAATGAACAGTTGTTAATAGTATCCTCTAGAAATATATCTTCACTTTTTTATACCAAGTCTTAGGATTGAAATTGCTGATTCATAGAGCAGGTGTACATTTATATAAAATATGAGTTTGTGGCTGCTGCTGGTATAGTTACAGCATGTAGGGTGCTACCTCTTGTCAGCTTCTGTAACTGTCATTCTTCACTCCTGAATCCGTATCTTTGTCGTATTGCTACATACAACAAATCTGAAATCATAAACAGAAGTAAGTATCTCTTTAAGATCCAAATTACAATTGTTCAGTTATATATAAAGTGACATTGTTGTATCATATGGCAGGTCTGTTTTTATTAAGGAACATTTAAACTGTGCACTATTGTAATGTTCCATGGAGTACCATGCTGCTCTATACACTTCAATACTGTATAAATATTCCAGTTTCTCCAGCTTTCATGACACTTGCTGTGTTTTCCTTATTTATTAACAACTGTCCAAATAGATGTGAGGTGGTATCTCATTATTATTTCATTCTTCTTCCACTAAGAGGAAAAATATTAATTGGCCTTCATCAAGTTTAAAATTTACTTCTTATATCAAAACATCAATAAGCAAAAAAGCAGGCAAGTCACAGACAGGAAAATAGAATTTGCAATAGATATCTTTCTCCTACTCAAGTTGCATAAAGCATTCCTGCAAGTTTATACTTATATGAAGATCTAATAAGAATAATAACTTCTAAACTCATTATAGTATTAGGCATTGAAAGAATTACATGCAGCATTAAGTTCATGCATCTTAACCTTTCTCAGAGTTCCTTGATATATCTTTTTAGTTCAAAGCTGAAGTTCAACTGTTAATATTTATAGTAATGCTCTTTTAAAAAAATAGCCTCTTCTTTGTTTGTGTTTTAATTTTCTCCCACAAAGTCTTTTTGGGTAGAGGAGAAGTGTACATTCAAACAAGAAGTTTCTGCCTAGGTCAAAATCAACTCACAGTCTGCCCTGATGATTTTCATTGTCCTAAGTTTCATCAACACAAAACAAACTTTGCCCAATCTCTAGTGGACATGTGTTCTAGGAGAAAGAATTGTTTGTGATCCACTTAAATTATGACAGCAATAGGGATATCCCACATTTTTGTCAGCTCTAATATATTTTTACTTGATTCCTTTGAACTAATGAAAAGATTCTAAGGTTAAATATCTCAATATGCTCAACTTCAATGATTTGATGAATTTTTCTGATAAAATGTAATCTATGGAAAAGAAAACTCAAGAACCAGGTTCAGTCACTGGCACTAAATATAGACCTTCAACTGCCAAACAGAGTGGTCTACTGGCATAGCGTGGTATAGTTCACATACCAACAAAGAAAGAAAAAAGAAAGTAATAAGTATATATAATAAAATGAGTAGAATTCATAACCTGTTCTAGAGTGAAATAAGATCTAACACATTAGATCTGGTTATAATACAATGGTACCAGACTCTCCCAATATCTTCCACATTGTGTTTTACCACATACATTGTATTTTGTTCCAATAGGTATTCTACAATACCCTCCCTCTGAACACATAATTATTACAGCAGGGTTAAGCTCCTTCTTTGGGGGTCCCTGTTACTAAGCAGATTGTATCATTATAATAGCAACAACCCTAGTATTTTTTATCGGAGCAAATTTTACTCTCTTATTTGTCTTACGGATAATATATTTCAAGAGAAAAGCTCTGCAACTTCATCTTCCTGTGCCAGTAATATCTAGTACCTAGAACTAATTAATTGGTTCCTATGTGTTGTTCTGACAACAACACCATCAATATATGGCTATCCCCAAATTGCATATTACTAAAATATACAGATTGATTAATAAACTTTGCAACTTAATTCATAAATGAAAATAATAAAACTATGAATATTAGCAAAACTCCAAGAAGTCATTTGGTATCATTAGAAGTTCCTATTTCTATGTTAATAATAGACCATGAGTGTGAGTGTGTGTGTATTTGTGTGTGTATATTTGCACAATCATATCTTTTATACTTTCATTTGACCCCATGTCTAATTAATAAAAGCAGTACATCATATGAGCTAAGCTTATGGAGATATTCCTTTACATTAAAAACCTTATGCTACTCTATTTTTAAATTATAAAACATTTGATTCATTATTACTTTAGGGTAAGTTAGCTCTTCCTTGAATAGTAACTTTGGGGAAAACGCTACTAGTCTCAAAATTCCAAAAGAAAAGAAACATCCCAACAAATTATTTGCAATAGATAATTTGACTAAATATTAATTCAGATAATTAAATATTAAAGATAAAGTAAAGGTAAAGGTAAAGGCCCTCCCGTTGATCGTCGATTTGCTCGAGCGGGCCCAGTAACGTCTCCATTGGAGACTTTGTTGTTACTGTGTCTGGCATATCCAATACTCTCGGTAGCTTGCCGGGCTGTCCGAGAGGGGCGGAGGAATCGAACTCGGGTCGGCCATGTTGGCCGCTTGTAAGGCGAATGCCCTACCCGCTGTGCTATCGCTCCGGCCATCAAATATTAAAGATAATTTATTATAATTATATAAGCAATAAAATCAAGTACATTATGAACAGAGTAGGAAATTAATAATTTCAACTTTTAGAATTTGCTTTTGTGCTGGAGCAATGGCACGGCGGGTAGGGCGTTTGCCTTGCACGAGGCTGATCCGGGTTCGATTCCTCTGCCCCCTCAGAGAGCCCAGCAAGCTACCGAGAGTATCTTATCGCAGGGTAAAGCCTGGCAAGTTACCTGTGACGTATTCAATATGCCAAAAATAGTAACAACAAATCTTTCAATTTGTTGTGAGACATTATTGGTGCCTGCTTAAGCAAATTGATGAGCAATGAACATTGGACACTGCTACAGTGCTAGAATTTGCTTTTACTTTCAAGGTCCAAATATGAAGTAATAAATTCACTGCAGAAACAAAGCAAGAGGAAAATAAATTTCTAGTTCTCTTTACATAGTTACTGATTCTGCCAGTACTTTCAGATAATCAGAGTATCATAGAGCTTAAATGGGTTTTTTTTATAGATCATCCTGTCTTACACTTTTTATTGCAAATCTTTAAATCTCTGAGGGTGCCAAGTTTCTAAAGAAAATATAATTGAGCAGGGTAAATATCTTGGATATATGTGTGTTATATTTATTTAAAATCCAAATTATGATATTAAAGCAATTATTAAATAGAATCATGTGAAATATTAATATAGTACATAGAAGAATCACAACAGAGCATTTCTCCCTCATGTGCTTTGCACTTGAGACCAAAAACACAAATGATATGTTTTCATGATCAGTTATGAAACACATTAGTGATGCCAACATTTAAGTGATTCTTTTGAAAAATAAAATCAATTATCTAAAATAGTACAAATATTAGAAATAATATCACATAGTTTCCCAGCCTAAGTATCGTTAGCTAGAAAACTCAGTAATTTCTATTAAGCCATACGTGAGAAAAACAATTAGAAAGGGTAATAGGAAAAATTCATTCTTCTAAATGCAGAACAAGAATTTATAAAAATTTTAGAACCACATAGTACTTAGAAGCTTATTCAAGACCAGTTCCATTCAGTAGAGAAAATCCTAGTTCCATAAATGGAACATGTAAATTATATATGTTTACCATTTCCATTGTGAAAAGGTTCTATAACTCCCATTTGTAATTCTTTCTTGTGTTAGAAAATACTAGTCTCTGGAACTTCTTTCTATCTAACCTACATAACTCATGCTTCAGTTAAGTCCATTTCTTTTTGCTTTTTTGCAGTATGAATTGAGAACTGCTGAGATAGAACTGATTTAGAGATTGAAACAAGCTGAATTGTTTCCCGGATTACTATCTTTTAGAAGAGAACATTCTGGAAAAGGCAATTTGGATAACTTAAACCCATTTAAATACGATGAATTGCCAGCGATACATAAATTTCATAAAAATAACTTGTAAAAAATTCTTGAGAAGTAATAGAAATTGTGGTAAATTTCTTCTTCATTCTTAGTTTCTTTTCAGCTTTGGGCTTTTGGTTTTGAGTTCCAGGGCTAACTTCTAGTTCTGAACTCAGGGATCAGTTGGAGTTTATGTCATGCTTGGGATTGAATCCGGGTCAGCCTCATGTAAGGCAAGGGCCCCATCCACTCTCTTATCATTCTGCCCCTTTCATTATTAGTTTCACATTGACAATTCCTTAGGAAATTTAGGTAAATGGTCTCTTTACATTAGAATCAATAGAGAGAAAAAATATTTAAACATATTCAGAAATTTTAGAATATGTAGAACCCTCAATATAGAGTTTAAACATATTCTCAGTTTGAGAATATTTTTAGAAGACTCTTTCTTTGAGAGTATATTTTTGGAATATTTAACAAATTGAGTGTTCTGTATATTCTTAGGTATGCATATTTATATTTTGTATCTGAGTTTATTCTTATGTGAATATTGTGACTTCTAGTTTACCGGATTAGATTGTTCATCATGTGATCCATAATGTGGGGACGATGAGAGAGCTTTAAATGAATAACCCTGAGGGCTGGAGTGCTGGCTCAGAGGGCAGAGTACCTGCTCTGCATGCAAGGGGCCTGTGATTGATCCTCAAGATCACAGGGTAATCCTTCCTCTCAGCACTTTCAGCATAGCACCTCCTTCCACACAGCTATGAGTACTTCTTAATCAGCTAAAGGTATGGTCCAATGTCCCCTGCTCCCCCCCAACACACACACACACACACACACACAGAGATACACACACTCACAATCACACACACACACACTCTCTCTCTCTCTCTCACACACACACACACACACACCAATCAAACTGTGTAACACTTTGTTAGGAATTTTTCAATAAAAATTACAAAATATATTCCCCTCCCTTTGTTAAAAGTTCAATAGTGCATGATCAATGACTTTTGACCCTATCAAGGTTAGAGAGTACTGAGAAACCCCTTTCTTGTGAAGAAATACAGAAAGTTTAATGTGAAAATCTGTTCTTATATTTTCCCTTTTTTTTCTTTTTTAAATAAAGGATAGTTGATGCTCTGCATAAACTGGAGATTTCCATAGTATTGATAGTTGACCTGAATCTATGAGTGAGCACAGAGAGAAATTTGTCAGGTCACACCAAACTTGGAGCACTTTATTCATAGACAAAAAGCCAGCAATTCAAAAGAAAAGGAAAAGTCACTTTTCAGAGATTACAATTCAGACAACCTGGGTTAATCAGGGTGCTGACATTCCAAATCCGTTGTACTTGACATGACTTTGCAGGTTCATTTTTGAAAAAAAAAAAAGAAAAAGGAAAGAAACTTTTTTGACTTTTCCCACTGTCCTACTTACAACCATAACACAGATTTTTCTCTGTAATTTTTTCTCATTTCACTCTTTTTCTAGCTACCCCAGCCATATATTTTGTATAATCAAAATGGTATATATTTAACATTCTTCTTGGGCAACTTTGAAGAGCTTCAAAATTAATGTGGAGCAAAATTTCTCCAAAACTAAAAAAAAAAAACCTTACAGTAATATACCCAAACAATAAATTGAAAGATAAAAATGCCCACAGACCCATAAAGAAGAAAAATAATAAATGATGCTTAAAGTCAGAAATAATTTTCCAGATGTATTCAAACTTTATAATCTGACATTATCTCGGAAATTTGCATTAGTAACAAGCTTCCTGTGCAATAAACCAGATCCACTAAAATTTAATGACCACACTAATAATTTCACAGGTAAGAAAACTGACAAGCAAACAGCACCTCTTTCAGCAAGAAAAAGTTTAAAGATAAGAAAGCATAAACTCCTTTCTAGTGATAGCACCCACACTTTCTCTGGGCAAACAATCATCTCATGGATGCCAGTTTTAGCTATATAAGTTAAAATAAAGCAAGAACAGTTGAAAAACCAATCAATTCAATGCAGAAATCTGTATTAGAACAGAAACTGCAGTTCAAAGTTGTGTCCCCAGCATAAGAATAAGGACATAAATATTTGTCAAACAAATGGGTGAATGTTATCAGGGAGTTCACCTTATCAGCCAAAGGGCAATCAATTTCCTCATTCAAAGTATAGCAAAGTATTTTCCAAAATGTATGACTGACTACAATATCTTGAATATGCCAACTCCTAAGTACCTTGAAGGCAATGGTGTGTGGGGAAGACTAATGGAAAATTACCAGCCAAGAATGAAAGCAAGCTGTGTCTTTGACCTTCTCTGTTTTCCCTATTTATTATGCATTGGTACTATTGCTATTTTATTTTTATCTCTGGATGGCATTTTTATGAGAAACATATTGTTGTACTATTATTCTTTTTTGTGTGCCTTTCTACTGTGTTGTTTTTTCTTTTTATCCTTTTTTACATTTAACAATAATTTTTGAAGTGATCTCTTAAAATTCATTGCAAAAATAAGTAGATACAATGATGAGAAAAATAGATTTTATCTGCATATCTTAAAACATTTACTTCAAAGCATTAAATTTTGGCATAAATTGAGTGCTGCAAAAGTGAAAAATCAATACCAATGGAACAAGTGAAAAACCCTAGCGAAACTGGTAATGATATGGTAGACCAAAGCCAAGCATGAATAAGAATAGTATAGTCTGAAGGATTCATATATACTGAGTGATAAAGTTTGCACAAAAATATTTCTATGAAAATTGGTAGTCCAATAGTCTTACATGGCTATAATAAATCATTTGCACTATTAATTTCAGTTCTGAATTCTAGATTTTGGAAAATAAAACAAAGAATTACTTAGATAAAATATTTTGATTTGAAAATTAAGAGTTTGGGCTGGAGAAATAATCTAATGGACTGAGTCCTTGCTTTGCATATAGGAGACCTGGGTTCAATTCCAGGCACTCCTTTAGTTCCCAAGAAAGTAAAGGAGTACTTCTTGCAGGTACCATCTTCAAGTTCGGAGCTGGAAATAGCCTCTGAGCACTTCCAGGTGTTGTTTCCTTTCATGACTGAGAATTGCTTGAAGTGGCCCAGGTCATAGATTAAGAGATAAAATAATTATCTCTTTTTATTTCTAGTTTAAATTTGAATGCAGCGAACATTTCAAGTATTACATTTTACATGGAAATAAGGTTAGAATGTTTACAGTCACATATAAAAGACAATTCATGGGGCTGGAGTGATAGTACAGTGGGTAGGGCATTGCACGCGGCCAAGCCGAATTTGATTCCCGACATCCCATATGGTCTCCCAAGCACCACCAGGGGTAATTCCTGAGTGCATGAGCCAGGAGTAACCCCTGCGTAACAGCTGGTGTGACCCAAAAAGAAAAAAAAAGACACCAATTCATAGGCATTTTAGATCCTCAAAAACATTTTTTAGACGGAATCTGTCAGAGCACACTCTAAGTAGCGTCTATTACTGATTCTGTTTCTTTTTTTTTTTTTTTTTTTTTTTTTAACTTTTTTTTTTTTTTTCCCTTTATTTTATTTTATTTTTTTTAAAGTTGTAGATTTACAATTTTTTGTGCTTTGGTTTCAATTATACAATGATCAGATACCCATCCCTCCACCAGTGCCCATTTTCCACCACCATGGATAATATCCCTCCCACCCCCATCCCCCCATCCCCCCGTCTCTGTGGCAGGGCAATCCCCTGTGTTCTCTCTCTCCTTTTGGGTGTTGTGGTCTGCAAAAGAGGCATTGAGTGGCAAACATGTTCAGTCCATAGTCTACTTTCGACATGCATCTCCCCTCCTGGGAGGATCCTCCAAACATCCTTTATTTGGTGCTCCCTTCTCTATCTGAATAGCCCTTTCCTCTAGGATACCCGGCTGGCCTCTAAGTTATGGAGTAATCCTCCTGGTGCTGATCTCAGCTATTCTTGGGTATTACTGATTCTGTTTCTTACTATCTCTCCAGCCCTGCACCCAGAAAACTTTTATGCATTATCTGCCAATTACTAAGCATTATGATATAGTCTTTGGATAAACAACAATGATAATATTTGAAGTATTTATTTTGGGAAAAGGGGGACAGGGTCTGGGATAGGTGCCAGGAATCTAACTGGGATCTTCAGGGTACCTAAGTCTAATACTATCTAACACAATACTAGGAATCTTGTTGATAAAAAAAATCCATATAAAATGATTTATAAATGCAATGCTTTCAATATGAAAACTACAAAACATTGAAATTAAAATTAGACATTTAAAGTATCAAAAGGTAAAGAGAAGGACATTATGTTATCATATAATGTTAGACAACTTTGCTTATTAATTCATTTTAATATTTTTCTGGGTGAATATATTTTGTTATATTTTTTAATTAACTACTGTGAGATACAGTTACTGACTTACAAAATTTCATATAGTGATAGAATACCCATCCCTCAACCAGTGCCCAATCTTCACTACCAATTTTGAGGCCACACCCAGTGATGTTCAGAGCTTACTTCTCACTCTATTCTTAGGGTCCTCCTAATGCAAGCCATGCACCTTGACCCCCTGTAATATGACTCTGGTCCTTATTTTAGCCAATTTTAGAAGCACTAAGTCTTTCAGAGAATAACTATCTCCAACGGTTGGAGTATACAGAATAAATGTAGAACCATGAAATACGAAACCTTTAAATAACTACTTTGAAGATGATTCATGACAACTTGGGCCACTTTTTAATATTTATTTTGCTTAGGACCTGAGTCCCTCATTATATCATCTTTCCAGATCTTTGAATAACTATTATATAAATGCTCTCATTTAACTCTTGGCATATGAAAGCATTTATAGTGGTTTCTCCAAAATCTTTCAGCTGAGAAAGACAAGATTATCTATAATTCTTAGAGACAAAACAGTGTCACCAACTCCACTTAATTTTCAGATAAAAAAACTGAATCTTCTTAGGTTTGGTGGTTCCCTAAAAATCATGGTTACGGTAACAGTAAAGCACAATGATTTACATTTTGTTTCTTTTTAACTTAATTTTATTTTTATGAAGTTGTTCACAATAATTTATTACATTCAATATTGCAACACAAATCCCACAACCATTACACCTTCCCACAACCATATTTCAAATTTTTCCACCCCATACCCAAAGCCTGCCCTCAAAGCAGGACCTAAATAATTTATTTTATATTGCTTGTAATGAATAATCCACTAAAAATGAGCAACAAAACTCTCCTTAGAGGAAAGTGTGTGGAGATTTTTGTACCTCACTGTGCAGCCATGAAGATCTTGCATAAGAGATTAATAACATTTTGTTAAAGGTTGAGACCTGTGCGCATACATATACGTATATATATATGTGTGTGTGTATACATATATATCCATATATGTGTGTATATATATGTATATATATATAGAGAGAGAGGTTGTTTGCCTTCTAAATTGTACCCCATCAAATGTGATGTGCTACTCTTTGTACATCAGTGGCATAGAATATGCGATGTCACTCCTGTAATTCTAAGATTTTAAATAGGGTGATACATCTAGAATTAAATGTTTAACTGGTTGGTGACTTTGGGTTGCAGAGGCATCTCTGCAGCATGTTGCTCTCTTGCTCTTCCAAGGTTTATTTGTGGGTCTCTGGATCACAGTCATTAGTGAGCTTCTATAGCACCAAAAGCAGTTTGTGGGCATGACTGCCAGGCTCCTGGAAGAACAGGAAGATGGGGGAGGTTACCCATTCTTGTACAAGCCTGGTGTTTTCCGTCAAAGATCTGCATACCTAGGTTTTTCAGAAGATTCACTCATGAATGAGGCTCATCCAGTCCTGTGGAGATGGGCCATGAACATGGCAGCAATTGAGTTCTGAAGGTTTTTGGCTACCAGGGCTGTGTTGGGGCAGGTGCTGGGATTCATCTTGCCCCCTCCAGATTTCCCCGGAGGAGACAGCCTGGCACAGGGGCCAGAGACATCTCTGCAGCATATTTAATTTATATTTTGAATGGACCCATGTGTACCTATACCACTATGTGTATGTCTGGAAATAAACTATCGTTTGAAATTAATGATGCAAACCTTTATACAGTTGGCAAAAGTGAACATAATTTAGAAGTGCCACTTTAAAACTCATCTCTGAATGTATTCATATATTCCATTTTCATAGGTATATATTGGAATTCAAAATATATTTAAAATTTTTATTTCTAAGACTCCTCTTTATATCTCCATGATGACAGATGAAATGTCGTTTCTGCCAAGCATGTTTGAATGAAGAATATACCATCCTTGCAAATCATAAGAATAGCATATAGAGAGTAACATATATAAATTTATTCAGTGTTGGGAATGAATCATATTGCATATTCTTCATTTGTGTGAATCTTGGTGTCAACATTGACATTAAAAGATCAAATTCTTTAAGTTACATAAGTGCCAAAGATCATTTTAAATTCAAACATATTGTATTCTTCAATATGACAGATGAAACATTGTGTTTCATGTATCATTGTGTTTCAACACATAAATTGTGTTCCAGATATCTAGAACAGAATGCTAATTAAGTGAACATAAAGGTGATAAAACTCCAGAAAATAATAATGTTGGCTCTGATCCAAGAATCTATCATTTTATTTAATATGATTGAAAACTAATTTGTCCAGCCAGAGCAATAGCAGAGCAAGTAAGGCACTTGTCTTTCGTATATTTACCTGAATTTAATCCCAAGCACCACATATTGTCCCCATAATCTGCCAGAAGTGATCCCTGAGCACAGATCTAGGAGTAATTCTTGAGCACAGCTGGTGTGGTTCAACCACGCAAAAATATTAATAATAAAATAAATAAAAATTGTTTGTCTTAAAATGGATTTTCACATGTAACAAGATATATTTGAAAATATTTTGGATGATTCAAGTAAAACTATAATTGCTAAGTGCTAACAAACAAATCCATCTTCATATAATTATTACTAGTCAGTGAAATTAATGTAATTACATTATTCTGATTAATTTAATTACAAATGTCCACTGAACATTATCAATCTCTTTATCTTACTAGGTATAAATTTCTATTCATAGAATGGTAAATATTAATTTATGAAATATTAGTATGCTGAAACATAGCTATTCCTATTTGATAGGTAAGCCAAAATATAACCTTACTAGTATAAAAGTGTATTCTAAGTACTTGAATTACCTCAGCAAATATCAATATGTTGCTCTAATTTTAGTTTCTCTGTTTTGCTTTTTCCAATTTATGGGTTTGCTTGGAATTTTGACTGAGTTTTAAACTTGCTCTAAGACAAAAATTGTCTCCTTAAACTTTAACTAATTAGTTCTCTATATTTCTCCAAATCCTACCAATTTATGAAACAATAGCAATATATTTTCTCCTAAATCAATATAGATTTGAGACTTTTACAAATGCTACTTTTTAATAAAGCTCCTAAAATAGCTGATGATTCACATTTTAGCAAAACAATTTGCATGTGTTTGATATTCAATGGATGTTTGTTAATTAAGTTATGATTTTAGGGGAACCATTCAAGAAAGATAAATGACATTGAGTAGAGTGATTACTCTGTCTACTTCTAGGCAGTTTGAATTCTCCCAACGTTGTGATCCATATTCCCAGGTGACTTATCCATTGCTCAAAGTGAACAACAAAGTAAATCATTAATCCATGCTATTGCTTTTCTTCTTGTATCTTAAATCAGAACAGAATAGAGAGGTAAAAACTCATAAATAAACATGAGAAAAAAATATGCTTAAAACTTCAGTGAAAGTTTAAAAATTTGGGGAGGGGCTGGAGAAGCAAGAAAGAGGGCAGGGCTTTACCTGGCATGTGGCCAGCCAAGATCGATTCCCAGCATCCTTATGGTCCCCACACCTCACCAGAAAAATAAAGTTTGGGGAAATGGAAGTCTGTGTTTGAGATAACCTAGCACATCTGTTCCTGATAACCCTATAATTATAATGTTCTTTATAAGTAAATCTCATTCTCATGAATTCTACTTTAGATGCATTGTGAAATTCTTTGAAAATTTAGAAACTATTCCTGGTTGATTTTTAATCAATTTTTACCTTAGGATAAAATCTTAGGGATGTTTCTTCTTATTTCTCCCATCAGGCAGTCTCTGAAAGTTTGATTTAGTCTGTATTGCTTTCTTCACTGAGATGATTTTGAATACATAGTTGCAGAAGTGGAAAACCTGACTACCCAAGGCAAACTTTCATGTTGGCATCTCTAAATTGTTAACCACTATATATGTCCATCTTTCCTCTAAATGCAGGAATTTCAACTCCACACACAGCCAACAGAGCAGAAAACTACTAGCTTTTGTGGTTCTTTCTCATCCTCCATTCTTTCAAATAAACAATTGTTTTTAGCATTTTACTTCTTCTTACTGGCAATCATTCAAACACTTTTCTGAATATCTGAATGAATGTACTGCTCTGTGAGAGGTAAAAATCCTCTTACTTCTGTCTTCAATGTAGCAGGGAGGTAAAACAGGTAAACAAATCATTACTCAATATACCAGGATGGGAAATTTAAGAGAAACAAATGCAAAGCACTTGAGTGCTATAAAGATAATGATGTTTCCAGAGAAGGGCATATATGCAGAGATCTTTTTTTTTCAAGTGGGCTTTGAGAAAGGTACAGAATGAGAGAAGTTAATCCAGCCAGAGGACTGAAAAGTGGAAATGCAAAGCAGTGCGAATTGGTATTTCTGTTCAGAGGGCAAACGCGATTAGAAATAGAACTCTTTATAACAGGAAGCATTGTGTACTACATTTATTTAGAATTTTTTGGGATGTATCAATGTGTATGAAAATATGGAGTTGAAGAGATAGTACAGAGATAAGATGCTTGCTTTGTTGACAGCCTACCCGAATTTGAACCCCAGCACTCCTATGATCTACCAAGCAAAACTAGGAGTGATTACTGAGTGCAGAAGCAGGAGTAACTTCAAAGTATCATTGGGTATGGCCTCTCAAAAAAACCAAAAAAATGAATGTTGAAAAAAAATAGTGAAAATAGTAGTAAATATTAAAAATAGCTAATAAGTTAAATTAGAAATGATTCAAAGATAACAGTTATGTAAAAACTAAATTATTTAAAATGATATTGAATAGAATTTTCATTCTATGAAATAACTATTTTATATAACTTCTCCTGAACAATATTATTAAACTAAATTTGAAATTAATATAGGCCAAAAATATTTTAAGTTATTTCATTATGTATTGGAATGAGAGTTGGAAAAATTGTAGCACTGAAAGGCTGGAGAATGATATTTTTTTATCCACACAGTAGTTGATAAAATGAAATCTTTCCAAAGTCATAAAACTCTAAAGGTCTTAAAAGATAAAAATCCATCCACAAGGTCTGGAGCAACAGTACTTGAGTATGCTGTTTGCCCTGTAGTCAGCTGATGCAGAGCACCTGATAATATCCCATGAGCCTGCCATGATTGAACCCTGAGTGAAAAGTAAGAAGTCCCGAGCACAGCCAGGTGTATCCCAAAAGTCAAAAAATAAAATAAAAATCATCCACATTCTTTACATGAAACTGCAAATCACTGTCTCAGAAAATGGGCATAATCCACAACTCCTATTTTTATTTAAGAAAGTCTATAATTAACATTCAAAATAAATTTCATAAAATACTGAAAATATTTCTAAATGTTAGAAGTATTCCACTTTTAATTAGTCTATAATAGAATATCATCAACAGAAATAATCATGCTAATGCACCAAAGGTTATCAAAGATCTTTTCTCAAACAAAATGTTTGTTTAGTTTTCGGCCTATACCTGGCATTGATCAGGGTTTATTCCCAGTTCTCTGTTCAGAGACTGCTTCTGCTGGTATTCAGGTAATCCTGCAGTTCCAGAAAATGAGTCTTGCATATAGTCCCACCCTTTGAACTATCACTCTGAAACCAAACATAACTTTAAATACAGACTAAGAGGGATAGTCCCATTTTGATGATTCACATCAAGAAACACTAGATAATTAAAGAAAAGGCTTGATTGAGTTTGTATAAAACCAGTCACGATTCTTTATACATTGGGCTTCAGTTCTATTTTTTCTTAATTCCACTGTATATCACTCTACTCTCCTATGCCTACTGTTTTAGAATACAACTTAATTGTGAGGATGGGGAGTAAGCTATCTCTGGTGTAGAAAGAAGATGACTCAGTCGAAAGTCCTAGTTACCTAAATATTACTGTGGTATAAATGTATTTTGAATTCTTCTAGAGTTAAAAAATGATGTGGAAATCAGTTCAAAATGTCTTTCTGTGCTACTGTAAAACTGTCTTTATGCAGGGCTGGTAGGAGAATTAAAGTAAGGCCCTTGCCTCTCACAGCCAAGCCAGGTTTGATCATTTGTATCTTATCTGATCCCAGCTCCAATGTATGTCATGTAGAACTTTGTATGTCTAGGCTTGGTACTACCTCATAATCTATGTACACGTCTCATATTCCAAAAGCTTGAAGGTTCACTATATTTAATCATAGCTAGCAGAATTTGTGCATTATAGTGTATTCAATTAACATATTTTAATAGCTTTTTATTTTTCTCAAAATTTAGTTGTAAGATCATATTTCCACTGATTAATTTATTGAATTTTTAATCATATTGACAAGAATAATTTTTAAGTTATCAAAAGATCAGACAGTCACAGTGAATTTAAAGAAAGTCACATAGCAGGAGGAAACAGAAAAAGATAAATATCAGAGGAAAAAAAAACAGGTAAGACACAATAAATAAATTGTCTCAATAGAATGACCCAAATACAGATAATATAGGTCTAATGTCAAGAGTCCTTCTTTTTAACTTTCAATCATCTCATGATCTCTTATTAATTATACTTCAAAAATGTTTAATTCATCTATTATTCTTGATTGTGCCTTCATTTTTATATTTTTGACAGTTTACAAGATGGATTTAATTCTTTCACTAAAATTCTTGTCACAAATATCCATTTTTTCATTTCCCTGTTCCATTATTTACATAGAATTTTTTTTTCACTTCTGAGAGGAGAGATTAAAATTAAGCTCTGGAAGAATAGTCTTTAATTGCCAGTTGTTGCTGAGTTGACATAAATGTTATAGATAGAATTATCATTTTTCAACTGAATATAGTGTTATCTTTACCATGTGACCATAACCAACACTAGTATTATTTTTTATTCTTAATATATATCAAAGCAAGTAACTTTTCTAATATTGGTGTCTGTAGCTTATTAACTTTTATTAATGTAGCTGATGATAGCATGTCATATCAACTATAACATTAAATAAAATATTTGTAAAATTATATATTCACTAATATACACATCATTAAGAGAATCTAAGTATAAATTAAACATTTCCTAGCATGATGCCATGTTAATAAAAAAGAAACATTTATTTACTTTATCCTTAAATAACAGCTATTTATACAAATTTGTCAAGGAACTCATCTCTGTAATATTTCTCTTCATTTTTTAATACATTACTATATATATGTGCTCTCATATATATATATATATATATGTTTTACACACATACACACAAACACACGGTTTTGAACCATACCTAGTTGTGCTCAGGTCTTATTACTGACTATGCTCAAGTATTTAATTGATGTAGCTCAGAGGACCATTTCCATTACCAGAGATCAAATCTGTGTTGGCCACACAGTTATTGCCCTGTCTTCACTGCTATCTCTCTGGTACCTATTTCAGTATCTTAACATAAGAAAAAAATGTAGCTGTGGAAAGAAAAAGTTTGTATGATCAAAAAGAACAATTTGCTTAGAAGTCTGGTGAATTCAAAAGGTAAGTGACTGTTAATCTCTGTTCCCTCAGGATGTTTTCTAAAGTATGGACAATCATAGTAAATATTTGCAGAGCAGTAGCTTTAAATTTAGATACACTTTACTTGATTTGGAGAGGGAGAGTGATAGGGAAACCAAAAAAGCATCTTATACAAGGCATTTTGTTTGTTTTTGTGTGAATGTTTGTTTTTGATCACTGTGAGATAGACCCTTATAAAACTGTTCATCATTAAGTTTCAGTCATACAATATCCCAACACCTATACCTCCATCAAAGAACATTTCACAGAACCAGTGTCCACAATTTCTTTCCCATAGAAAGACTATTTAAGATAAATCAAATTGCTGCTTATACAGACAAAAGGAATATGTATAATTGCACTTGTTCTTACTGTGCTTATGCAAAATAGCAAACCAATTATCTACAAGTAAACATTATCTGTTATGACAATTATATGACAGACAAATGGTGAGGATCAAGTGGATCAACATGGAGGGTATCTTGCTAAGTGAATTGAGTCAAAGGGAGAGGGACGGACATAGAATGACTGCATTCATTTGTGGAACATAAAGTAATAGAATGGGAGACTAACACCCTAGGATAATAGAGATAAGGGCCAGAAGGATTGCTCCACAGCTAGGAAGCCAGCCTTACATGCTGAGGGAAAAGGCAGCTGGAATAGAGAAGGGACCACTAAGTGAATGATGCTTGGAGGGCACAGTCGGGATGGGAGCTGCCTGCTGGAAGTACACTATATAACAAACATGATGGTCACTTACTACCTGTATTGCAAACCATAAAATCCAAAAGGAGAGAGAGAGTAAAAGGAAATGTACCTGTCACAGAGATGAGGGGAGTCACGGGGGTTAGGGGGTGGCGGGAGGGATACTGGGAACATTGGTGGTGGATAATGGGCAGTAGTGGAGGGATGAGTACTCAATAATTGTATGACTGAAATGTAATCAGGAAAGTTTGTATGTCTGTAACTGTATCTCACAGTAATTCATTAAACTGTCACTGTCACTGTCCTCTGGTTGTTCATTGATTTGCTCCAGTGGGCCCAGTAACATTGTGAGACTTGTTACTTTGTTTGGCATATCGAATATGTCACTGGTAGTTTGCCAGGCTTTGCCGTATGGGTGAGATACTCTCGGTAGCTTGATGGACTCTCCAAGAAGGATGGAGGAATTGAACCCAGGTCGGACATGTGCAAGGCAAATGCTCTACTTGCTGTGCTATCGCTCCAGCCCAATTCATTAAAAACTAATAATAATAATAAATAACTTTTAAAATGTCAAACACTTCAAAATATAGAGATAAAGAGTTTTAGTAATTTGCCTCATTTTTATAGTTTCAAAATTCTGTTAAACAACTGTGACTTACAAAAGGAATTGGTGGTTCAGTTTTAGGCATATAATATCTCAATACCAATCCCACCCATGAGTCAGTAATATTGCTTTTTTAGGAGTCAGGTTCTAGTCTTTTCAATCATGTTTTGAAGTTTTTGCTTTTAAAGTAAATTCAATAGAATCCTTTATTTTTCTACTATCAAGGCTGTGGCTTTATGAACTAAAGTTTACAGTCTTGCTTTGTAGTTGATTCACAATAATTTAGAGTTCTCATAGTCCTCAATGCCATGAAATCTGGAAATGAAGAGCTTAATTGTGTTACTTTCCTGAATGTCTGAGGACATCAGTAAGCCAGAAAATCTGCCATCTGAAGAGCAAACCATGTCAGTCTTCAAATATCTTGATTCGATTTTTCATTTTAACATTTTCCTCTTTTCTTCTGTCAACAGATCTGTCTATCAAGAAAGGAGATCTGATTCAATGCCCCAACTTTTGTACACATGGAAAGAACTGACAGTGGGGATTGATATTGACCCAAACAAATTAAGAGGCAAATTCAGCCTTAGAAACCATAAAATCTGTCTTGTTAGAAATGGTTGAAGATGTTGAAAATTTCACTTTTTGTCCTTTCCTAAGAGATAAGAGGGCAGAAACCCTGAATCAAAATTTTTTATTTACAGTCTCATCAGAAGTCACATAACCTCAGGGTATCAATCCATAGATGAAATTATTGAATGTCCTAGAGCAACCAGCTTATAACCACTTTTTCTAAAAATTGTGTCTCCTACGACCATAGAAACAATATGAGATATAGGGTAATTCCCTTAAAAGTAGATGACCCCAGTTGAATCCCAGGCACCACATATGGCCCCTTGAGCATCATCAGGAATAATCTTTTGGGCACAGAGCCAGAGAATTGCTGGGAGTGGCCCCTTTTTGCTTTTAATTAATCCTTATTTTCTTTTTTAATGAAACTTTTCCTTATGACCATACTGGTAAGATGTTTGTTTGGGAATATTACTTCACTGCCACCTCAAGTTGTTAGCCCTTGAGTAAACCTGCTATTCTTGCATCAACTCCTGCAAGTACTCAAACTTGTCTATGGTAACAAGTTACATCTTAACTACTTTTCATACTAATTATCTTTTAATTGAATTGAATAACCATACTAGTGATTCCCTATAATAGTTAAATTAAAATGGGAACCATTTGATGATGATCATATGGGAGAAGTTTTGCATTATTAAATATGTGAATTATTGTATCTCTAGAATTCTATGCCTAGTGATATTTCCTAGATTGCCCAGATTTTAACCATCATTTCACATTCCAATTTTTCAAGTGATTAATTATATAATAAACCCATGGGATTTTTTTTATTAGCGAGACATCATGAGGTACAGTTGCAGACTTACAAATTAAACCCATAGGATTTTGATATTATCTATTTTATTTTTGTCCTCTATTAAACCATAATTTAAAATATTATTATAGTAAATCCAAATAAATCATTTAAGCAACCATATTATTTATGTACTCTAATTTTGAAAAACATGCAATATGTTTCTGCTAAGTGTTACAGAAACAATAAAATTATCAGATAACTCTTTCTTGAAATTACCTTTCATTACTGGTTCTTTTACTAAACTAAATGCACTTAATTGCAATTGGAGTCAAGCATAAATGCCTATTATGAAAAATAAACCTTTGATTATTAAATAAGAAAGTCATTCAAACATAGTAAGTGAATAGTATAACAAGACTTTGAAAAATTGCTTGTCTTATACTATTAAACATTATAGAACACTGAAATAAAGCTTTTGATATGAGTCAATATGTTGTGGAAAATGTTTGTTGTGGAAAATATGACTAATTTATTTATTTCCTCTTCACTTTAGTTGAAAATTTGGACTAAGTACTGTATGTTACTATAGGATAATTTGTAAACTGTATGCATCTGAAATTTCATTTTCTAATTAAAATCTACTTGGGGATTATGTAATGTTGTTTCTCTTACCATGGCATATCCGGTAGATACTTCCATCAGTAGTTACTCATAACAGAAACATCATGAGAATGTTGTGGGTGAGAAGAAGGAGTAGATAAAAATATTGTGAGAGAGATAAAATAAAAATGTTGTGGGAGAGAAGAAGGAGTAGATAAAAAAAATAGCCTTTATATTTCATTATATGATATATTAAATAACAAAAACAGTAGAACTCCAGTAGTAGTGAGTTTAGTGAGTTGTCATTATTAGCAAAATAAAAAACAAATACACAAATACACAAACACACATCTGATATATCTCCTAATGCAGCATGGTAAAGAATGGGTAATTTCTGTTGTTATGATTGAGAAGAGGAAGTGCGGCAACTACAAATTTAACAATGAAATCTGAAGCTGTCAAACTCTTCATTCAATTTGATCAAATTATGATATAAGAACACATTTGATTCTCCAGGTGACAGAGCAAGGAAATAAAGGTAGCTCCCACACTGCAGTTTAACAATACTCCACCATCGACAATGTATATCAATAAACATGCTTTTAGCAAAGAAGACCTTGCCTTGAGAATCAGAATGGGATAATAGAGAAACAATCATAAAATTGCTGATATTATATTTTTTTCTTTGACATATTCGATATGCCAAACACAGTAACAACAAGTCTCATGATGGAGACATTACTGGGCCCGCTCGAGCAAATCGATGAACAACGGGAGGACAGTGACAGTGACCATAACTAATTAAATATTATTTTCTTTGAAGTGCAGAAAAATAATTGGTTTCTTATTGACCACACTTAATGATGGACCAGGAGAAATGAGAAATGCTTTCAAAACCTCCAGTAGTTGGACCAGAGCAAGAATACAGCAATAATACTTGCCTGGTACACAGATGACCTAGGTTCTGAGCCCAGTCAGGAGTGATACATGAGCACGCAGCCAGGAGTAAGTACTGAGCAAGTACTGAGCACCACTGGATGTGGTCAGAAATCAAAACGAGAACAACACTAAGAAATTAAAAAAAAAAATCCCCACTTCTTTCCCAAGGAACATTGGTAAATGAAAGACATTAATTAATGATTAATGATCACGGTCCTCCCATTGTTCATTGATTTGCTCGAGCGGGCCCAGTAACATCTCCATTATGAGACTTGTTGTTACTGTGTTTGGCATATCGAGTACATCACGGGTAGCTTGAAAGACATTAAACAATCATCAAATGTCCAGCACCTTTCTATACAGGAATATGTCTCATGAACATTGTCTTTATGAGATTCAGCTATAGTCCGACCTTAGCACACTTGCGGTTGAAGTTGGTCAGCATTTATGGTGCTTGGCTAATGTTTGGTGTTACTACTTCAATGTCATCAGCAAAGCAGAAGTGGTGTAGTTGCCGACCGTCTATCTTCACTCCCATTTCTTTCCATTCCAGACATTACATGGCGTTCTCGAGGGTGGCACTGAAGAGTTTCGGTGAAATAGTATCACACTGTCGAACCCCCTTCTTAATATGGATGATCACTTCTTTGTAGAATGGTGAGAACCTGGTAGTGAATCTGTAATACAGCTCACGGAGGATCCTGATGTATTGAGTTTGAATGACCTGTTTGGCTAGGGCTTCAATGACTGCTTCTATCTCAACAGAATCAAAGGCCTTCTTTAAATAATTGAACGTTAGACAGCGGCATCTCGAACTCCTGAGAAATCTCAATGAGCTTGGTTATTGTATGAATATGGTCGATCATGCTTAATCCTTTGCAGAACCCAGCTTGCTCACATGGTTGTCCTTCACTAATGTTCTGCCAATCCTATTTAAGATGACTCCAGTGAACAACTTGTAGATGACAGACAATAGGCAGATCGGGCAATAGCTGCCAATGTCGTGGATGTTTCCCTTCTTGTACAGTAATGCAGTCCTTCTGGTTTTTCATTGGGACAGAATCTTGCATTCAGACACATACCTTGTGAAGAGCCAAGCCAGTTTATTGATGAGTACTGATGGCAGGTTCTTGAGGAGCTTCTTAGTTTAACATAATCCCATTTCTCTATGTGTGTTTTCATTCATTTGCTTGGCCAGTGGCATTTCAGTTTGAATATAATGTTAATTTCAATGTTGTGGAGGGTTTTGCCAACCTTGTCTTCAATGTGCCTTACGAATGCCTTTTGGTCTTCTTCAAAGACCTTTTGATGTTGAGGTCTTTAATCATTTTGATCTTACTTTTTTACATGGT
This sequence comes from Sorex fumeus, assembly GCF_029834395.1. Taxonomy (NCBI): domain Eukaryota; kingdom Metazoa; phylum Chordata; class Mammalia; order Eulipotyphla; family Soricidae; genus Sorex; species Sorex fumeus. Next base: position 67,702,773 of record NW_026606059.1, read on the forward strand.
GTTAGGTAGAGGGTAGAGATCTGAGCCCATTTTTTGCATGTATCTGTCCAGTTTTGCCAGCACAATTTGTTAAATAGGTTTTCCTTGCTCCATTTCACATTTCTTGTTCCCTTATCAAAGATTAGATGTTCAGATGTTTGGGGGGAGATGTCAGTATATTCAACTCTGTTCCATTGGTCTGCAGCTCTGCCTTTGTTCCAGTACCATGCTGTTTTAATTATTACTGCTTTGTAGTAGAGGTTGAAGTTAGGGAGGTTGATTCCTCCCATTTTCTTTTTCCCAAGAATTGTGTAAGCTATTCATGGGTGCTTATTGTTCCATATGAATTTCAGGAGTGTTTGCTCCATTCTTTTGAAAAATGTCATGGTTATCATATAGGGATCACATTTACTTTGTATAATACTTCAGGGGGTATTTCCATTTTGACAATGTTAAGTCTCCCGATCCATGAGCAGGGGATATCTTTCCATTTCCTCGTGTCCTCTTTTATTTCCTGAAGTTGCTTTTTGTAGTTTTCTTTGTACAGGCCTTTCATTTCCTTATTTAATCTGATTCCTTGGTACTTGATTTTCTGGGGTACAGCTGTGAACAGGATTGTTTTTTATGTCACTTTCTTCTTTCTCAATATTTGCATGTAGGAAATTCAAGGACTTTTAAGTATTGATTTTATAGCCTGCAACTATACTATACAAGTCTATTGTTTCTAAGATTTTCTTGGTAGGGTTTTTAGCATTCTCTAAGTATTGAATCATATCATCTGCAAATAGTGAGAGTTTGATTTCTTCCTTTCCTACCTGAGTGCCCTGAATATCTTTTTCTTGCCTAACTGCTTTTACAAATACTTCCAGTACCATATTGAACAGCAGTGGAGAGAGTGAGCATCCTTGTCTTGTCCATGATCTTAGAGGGAAGGCTCTCAGTTTTTCCCCATTGAGGATGATGCTTGCCATAGGCTTGTGGTAGCTGGTTTTGACTATATTGAGGAAAGTCCCCTCTATACCCGTTTTGGTGAGGGTTTTTATTATAAACAGGTGCCTATTCTTGTCAAATGCTTTCTCTGCATCTATTGATATCATCATATGGTTTTCATCTTTTCTTTTGTTGATATGATGGGTTATGTTGGTTGATTTCTGTATGTTATACCATCCTTGCATCCCCAGGATTAGTTGAAGTCTCCAACTACTATTGTGCTGCTAGCAATGTCTTCCTTAAAATTTGTTAGCAGTTGTTTTATATATTTAGCTGTTCCCTCATTAGGTGCATATACATATACATAAGGGTGTGGTTTATTCCTGTTGTATGTATCCCTTGATAAATAGAAAATGGCCTTTGCTGTCCTTTCTAATCTTTTTCAACCTGAAATTTATATTGTTGCATTCTAGTATGACCACCCCAGCTTTTTTGAGGGACTGTTTGCTTGCAGGATTGTTTTCTATCTTTTAACTTTTAGTCTGTGTTTGCTCAGACTGTTGAGATGAGTTTCTTGTATACAGCAGTGTGTTGGGTTCTGTCTCTGAATCCATTTTGCCACTCTGTGTCTTTTAATTGGTGAATTTCGACCATATACATTGAGAGAGATTATTGTTACAGGGTTTTGTGTCATCTTTTTGTAAGGGTCTGTTGTGCTTGTAGGGTTTTTGTCTTGTCTTATAGTAGCACCTTAGTCCTTCTTTTAGGTTTGATTTTGAGCCTATGAAGTTCCTGAGCTGCTGTTTATCCATGAAATAATGTGCCGTTCATTCGAGTTTGAGTGAGAGGTTAGCTGGATAGAGTATTCTTGGTGAAGGATTCATTTCAGTTTGTTTTTTCACTATATCCCACCATTGCTTTTGGGTTGGAGTGTTTCCTCTGATAGTGTTTCCTCTGTTTCCTCTGATAGTGTTTCCTCTGCTGTGAATCTAAAGAGTGCTCCTTTGTATCTGATTTCCTTCTTTGCCCTTGTTGCTTTCAGCATTGTGTCTCTATCCATGGCATCCATCATTCTAACTATAATATGTCTTGGAGTGTTTTTGCTAGGGTCTTTTTTAGCTGGCAACCTTCAGACTTCTTGAATCTGAATGGCTGCATTGTCCAGCTCTGGAAACTTTTCAGCAATGATTTGTTTAACTGTGGCTTTTTCATTGGGATTTTTCCCCTGACCTTCCGGTGCTTCAATAATTCTAATGTTGTTCCTCTTGGAAACATCTCCTAGGACTCTGATTCGCTCTAGAGCTATTTTGAGGTCTCTTGACATTGTTTGTTGTTACCTGTAGGATTCCTGCAGCTGATCTTCCAGCTCACTAATTCTGTCTTCAGCTACGGCCATTCTACTGTTGAGTGCACAGACTGAGTTTTTTATTTCATCTACCGAATCTTTTATTCGTGACATTCCTTTTCTTAGCTTCCCAATTTCTGCTCTAATTTCTTCCTGTATCTTCTTGATTGTTTCTCTCATGCCCTCCTTTAATATACTGGATATCTGTCTGACTGTTTCATTGAGTTTATTGAACATCTTCATTACTTCATATCTGAATTCTTTCTCAGAAAGGTCATTTAGGTGAGTAGCACCTACTGAGGCTTCTGTACTCTTTTCATTGTCTTCTTGTGGTGGGAATTTGCGTTGTTTCTTCATGTTGGTGTGGAGGTATGGAGACTGAGATGTTAAAAGAGATTGCTAAGTATGAGTAAATTACCTGTGGCCTAGTGGGTATCTGCCAGCCCCACATTAGGCCACACCCACTTCTACAGAGGGCATGCCCACTTCTGAAGGGGCATGTTCCCTATGGGTACCTGGTGTGTATGTGGGGGGGTACAGCCTGGGGGAGGAAGAAGACTGGGCACAGCGTTGGGGATGAACAGGAAGAGGCTCAGGTATGGTGAGCATCCCAGGCTCCTAGAGGATGCCTGGGGCGTGTACGCAGAGAAAACCAAGTTCTAGGTTTGATTAATGTCTGACCTGGGGGATGAAGAAGACCAGGCAAGAAAGTTTTCTTTAAAAGACAGCTCTAGTCAAATTACAATATGACCCTTGAGAGATTTTCCAGTATGTCCCTGATCTAAGAAAATGCAAAATGAAGAAAGAAATTGTGATTATATTCTTAAAGTTTGCCACCAGAATTACTGCACAAACTTGGCTCTCAATGAATAGAACTTCCATTAGTAGCTATTGGTAATGATTTGTTGAAAACTATTCTATATGGATATTACATTACTTAGAAAACATAACATGAATAGCACAAAATAATTTGGAAAATTTTTATTAGTGAATTGGGAAAAGAGAGAATTTGAATTAATTATTAAAGAAGGAAACTTAATATAATATTCACAAATGATTAAAACTATGTTTATAAGATAAACTTTGCAATTTTTCTCACACTCTCGGCTGGCTTTTGCAGTCTACACGAAGTTCCCGAATTCTCAGAGCTGACCAAAGCGAAGGAGCATACACGCATCAGACAATTAAGGAGTTCCTATGATTTTTCTTTTACATAAAGACCCACAATATAATATTCATAGACAAGTGCCAAACTGTAGTGGAATATGATTGATGACTTTATCTTGAACTAAGAACTTACCTGAAAACTCTCAAAAGCAAACTAGATGTGCAGATTTCAAATATATATCTGGTTTGGATTTAAAAAATTTTTTTTGTGTTATTGTTATTATTAACCAAAGTAAAGCCTAAGAGCTATGCCAGGGGTTGAGGCCTTTGTCTTGCATGCAGTCAACCCTCTTTTAAACACCTGGCAACACATATGTGCTGCCAAGTACAGTTAGGGATTTCTCCTGAGCACAGAGTCAGGAATACCCTCTGAGAACTGTTGATATGCTCCTAAAACAAAGTAATTAAGTATACACACATAGATTGTGGAGATGATTCAAAGGTCAGGAATGCATGTTTTGCAGATGCTGGGAAGAAGTCAGAACTGCAGGAACCACATGTTCCCCTCACCTCAACATCACAGGTTGTTCCCCCAGAGGTTTCTAGCAATGCAGAGCTCAGAAGTTGCACACCTTCTAACTCTAACATTAACTTTCCTGGCACCTTTGGCCATAAAAGTGGGACTGGATCCCAGAGCTCAGCACAACTTTAGAATCCCAATATTCAACTAAAGTACTCATAATTGAGTTACATCCATAATTTGTAGTTTAAGGAGATGCTGAATTCTGAGCAAGAGACTTCAGAACAGTGATTTCTGCTAACAATACAGTCTGGCAAAAGTAAAATGTTGTTAAAGACATCATATTGTGAAAATAAAATTTCAAGACTTAGATATTCTGTTTTAGGAGAAATGATGAAGAGAAAGTTGATTATGAATATATGTTCATTTTAAAGAAATACTGTCTGAGTAACATTAAATATTAATTCTATATTCAAACTAAAAATGTACCCACACTGTTTAGTCAGATACCAAGCGAGACCTTAAGAAAATAAAACATTTATGTATAAATAAAAATGTCCATAAAGGAATTTAAAGTTTATCCTTGATGCTTTCTAACACTACAACACCAGAAGGTTGTCAAATGACAAAGCGTAATTTGGTAAAAGAAATAATGATTTGAAAGCCACAAAAAATTTTGGCTTTGTTGTTGTTGTTAATTTTAAACCCCCTAAAACATTTATAGAGAATTTAAAATTATAATTCATAATCATTTATTATTTATCTAGCCATAATTTATTTAGAATTCTAGAAGCTAGCAATGCAGGGACTAGATGCATAAAGTTCCTATTCTTTTAAAGTTTGCATTATAGGTGAGAAGAAAATGAGGAAAAGCTTAATGCTATAAAATTAGAACTTAAGTGAAGAAAGCAAATCATGGTGAAATAAATTATTTGTATAGGCTGCTTTAGAAATATGCACTGTATAACAGTGATGGTAAGAGATATATCAGTACCTCCTAAGAAACACAATTGGGTCTGAAATTCTAACAGTGATTCCAATGAGTTAGTGCATTTGCAGTATAGTTATCACTTTCCCAGTTACTTTTCACGTTAGAGTACAAAAAGCATGATTTCATCTTTGTTTTAGGACTCATTCTACTTGAAATTTAACTGCGTTAAAAAAATACGTGGGGTCTAGCTATTAAGTCATAACTCATCTATCAATAACCAAACTCATTTTCCTTGACCTCCGTTTTTATTTAAGCATCATTATGTAAAATGTTTTTTTGATACTAAAGTCCCAAGCAAAAAGTCCCAATGGATTCTAACTCCAAGCCCACCACTTGTCAGTGTCTCTCCAACAATACCTCAAGACCTTCTCCTAGCCCCTTACTTCACTTCCCTGATTAGATACTGTCACTCTCACTGTCACTATCCTCACATTTTTTCATCATTTGCTTGAATGGGCCCAGTAACGTCTCCATTGTGAGACTTGTTACTGTGTTTGGCATATCAAATACATATTGGGTAGCTTGCCAGTCTTTGCCGTATGGGCGAGATACTCTCGGTAGCTTGTCGGGCTCTCCAAGAAGGGCGGAGAAATCCAACCTGGGTCGGCCAGGATAGCTGCATGCAAGGCAAATTTCCTGCCACTGTGCTATCACCCCCAACTTCCTTATTATATACATTTTTAAAAATTTAATAATAAAATTTTTTGACAGGTTGTACATTTTCCATTAAAGTAAAAATGGAGCTTCCATATTATCTAAAAATTTTACTACTTGGCCCCAAAACATAAAAATATATTAAAGGTAAAGGTAAAGGCCCTCCCGTTGATCGTAGATTTGCTCGAGTGGGCCCAGTAACGTCTCCATTGGAGACTTTGTTGTTACTGTGTCTGGCATATCGAATACTCTCGGTAGCTTGCCGGGCTCTCCGAGAGGGGCGGAGGAATCGAACTCGGGTCGGCCATGTTGGCCGCTTGTAAGGCGAAAGCCCTACCGCTGTGCTATATGCACATCTGTATTCAATGATACAGTAGATACATTGATACAGTAGTATACATTGATCCCATAATATAGAAATAATTCAGATATCAAAAATAAGTGGATAGATAAAGAAGTTGTGATATATATGCACATATGGACTAATATTTTATAGTATATATATACAACAACTTCTTTATTTATTCATATATGTATATATACATATATATCACAACTTCTTTATCCATTAATCATGTGTTTATAGATACATATATTTTATACATATAGTAATGTATGTTATATATATACAGTGGTATAGTGGTATATATACATACATATAAATATGTGCTCTCGTCCGGGATCTGGATTTTATAGTCTCTGAGTCTTGGCCGCTGATGGGATTACAGTCTCTGCCCCCGCGCCTCGGTGTTCCTTCCCGGAGTCCCTTGGAGGGGAGCGGGTTGAGCTTTCCTCCCCGCCCCGGCCAGGGCTACGGCAGCCGGAGACCTCCAGGACCAGCCACCACCATGCTGAGACCACTCTCCGCACACCTGAAGGTACTGGCAGAGGGACAAAGCCACGCGGGTTCCGGGGCCGAGACCTCCAAGCCTACTCGAATTGGAGTCGAGCATCTTCCACCCAGATCCTCCAAATTCCAGTAGGCGGGGGTCACACCCACCACCTGGCCCCCTGGCGCCGTGTAATCCCATCAGCGGCCAAGACTCAGAGACTATAAAATCCAGCTCCCGGAACCGCGGCCGCGCAACATCTTATCAGTACTTTTCTTTATGACATCTTATTATCTCATTCCTACTTTGGACAAACTTGCAGGCTGTCGAATGTAGCCTGCCCACAGGGCAGAGTCTGGCAAACTCCCCGTGGCCTACCAAATATGCCAAATACCAGTAACAATGATGGGTCTCAGTCTCCTAAAGAGCCCTGAATATAATCTCAGGGCTAGGATGAAAGAGACGTTACTGGGGCCTGCTCGAGGCAATCGACGATTAACAGGATGATGAAATGAAAAAATGAAATGAATAAATATGTGTGTATATGCACACATATGCATATGCATACATATGTACATATGCCACTGTATATATACACAAACACATACACAATGAAAGACTAGTCATGAAGAAGATGAAAGCATGCAGTTTACTGCAATTTGCATGGAACTAGAAGGTACTATGTTGTAAAGTGTCTTTATGGAGTGTCTACGGTTCATCTACAAGCAGACATATCTCTGCTTAACCTGTGAGGGTCTCTGATCTAAAGAATAAGTGCAACACAAATGCCAAAGATAAGCAGAGCTTTATTTCACTCCAAGCACAGAGTTCAGATACTGATCATCAATTGATTAGGGTTTTCTCCCCAGAGAATGAACGTGCCCCTACATTCTATGCCTCTTTTGTACCCTGAACTCCAACTGCCAACTCACCTATTCCCAGATTGGTGGACCTCGGAGCAGTTAGGGACTTTCCTGCTTGGGATTGGCTGCCTTTTCCTTTAACTGCTATTTCAGTTATTTCCTTCTCTCCCTCTACTGGTTCCCAACTGAGAGGTTAGCAGTCATTCCAGCTAGGTGGTTCCTAATATGACTATGTTACACAAATTTTCTCTTTGATCAAACAATTGACTTACAAGTTTAGTACAAGTATTCAAAGAGCAGAATGACAACTGCTATTAAAGGGTAAAAGCAACAACTGATGCCAATGATAGCTTAGGATAGGAACCAATATGAACCAAGAATTGAGAAAGACACTTCTGATTTCTAACGTTAACTATGCATCTTTTAATAAGTACAATCATAAGATAAGCATTTTTTACAGCAATTCGGGTCAACATCCTTATCAGCCCATCACATTTTTACTATGAACCATTCCATAGAAATACAAATTTATTTTATCCAGATTTTCTCACCCAATTCACAACCTTTCTCAATTATGATTTATTCTTTTGTGAATTGTGTGATCACCCATTTGATTTGGCAAACAAAAACAAGCAATAAAGACCTCTCTATTTGGTGGTTTCCAAATCCATTTTTCTTGAATATGTAACAAATCATCTTTGCATATATTCCATTCTTTATTTAATGTCTGATTTCCTGGGACCAAGCATATGATTCAGCAGCAAAAGTCACACATCACATGAGTGAGGCCATGGATTTAATCTTCAGTACCATAAAAATAAAGGGCCTCCCTTCTCCCTATCTTTGCTTGTAGATTCCACCATAGAGTATAAAGTAAGCTTATAATTCAAATATAAATGTTTTATTTCAAAAATCAAAATATTTGAATGTTCTACCTGTATTTAATATAAGTAGCATAAGATCTCCCTTCTGTTTTGGTCCATAATCACCTTTCTTCCCTTCTGTCCAGAATATTCCAACTGCTGACATTCTACAAAAATGTATCTTTATTTGTTTTTACCTCCATAATCTTGCATTCTGTCTAAAGAGCATTCACTCCTTTATGTCTATGTCTAACTCCTTCACATACTTCATATTTTTTATCCTTCACCTAAATGTATATTATACAAGCCTACCTCTTCATGACACAATGCTCTTTATAAGGTGATATGTTGAAATTTGTCTACTAAATCTGACCTCCTTCTGAAAAGAAAACATTTTACCTGATTCATTTATAACAATGATGATACAGTAACAAACACTGAATGAAACAAATAAGGAATCAATAAATGAACAACTCATTATCTCCTCCTAAATGCTATAATTTAGTTTCTTTCCAAGTTACTCTTTAATTATGTAACCTCCAATATCAATTCAGAAAGAATAAATATATTATATATTATAGTATTTCGCATATTATTTTAAGAGGGGATTCTACACAGAGCATATAGATTGAACACCTGTCTGTAGATGTGCTACTCAAAGTATTTAAAAATTTTAGAAGGAGAAAATATGATTAAAGAAGAAATATGTTAAATATAAAACTGCTCTGTCAATGCAAATTATCATGCCAATGAATAGTTACCTCTGATTAGTATTATTTTTTAAGTTCCAATATATGTGAATAAGGCTTTTTAGACTATAGTTTTATTTTCTTAAGGAATTCAAAAGTCTAAATTACACCAGGTGTAAGTTTTAAAGAAGTAAGTGTCACATATAATTTGACATTGGATATACACACAGCAAAAAGGTTTGAAGATAAAGTGCACTAAAAGGAAATTTACTTAAGATAGATTCTTTAAATTAAATATTAACAAAGGAATATTACTAATTAGAAACTCAATGCAAAGTATATTTTTCATAAAATGTAAAATTATTAAAAATACTATAAAATCTGCTCTTTATCTCTGATTATATCAACAGTAATAAAATGAATGAGGAGAAACTGTTAACACAATAAGCTAGAACTTAATACTGAGTAAGGTAAACTATTACATTACTAAGCATACTCAATAAGAACAAATTAAACAACACTTGAAGTTAAAAGAGGAGCAAACACTTAACATATACCAAACACAGGCAAGTCATAAAGTGAACTCTTGAGTTATCTAACCTATCAGTTGTCAGCTTTATCCCTGATATCTCAGTGTTGAACCTATGATAAAGCAAAAGGATATCGGTTTGCATAAATGATTTCACCATTTCACTATTTTTGCTAGTTTTGTAATGTTTCTTGGGGAATTCAATAAACAATATATTTATTAGTGTTTTCTAAATGCTCTTAGGAAGACATAAGTCATTCTGTTGTCAACTTTCCCATTTTCATATTCACCATGATTGCAACCAAGCTTTTAAAAAACACCATGATTTTCAAACATCTTGAGTGCCTTGCAGTGCCTAAATGCTTACTAGGTTTGTGTGATCTTCTGTTCATATTGAGTAATTGTCCCTGGCATCCAGTCAAAGACTAGCAGAAACATACATGCAAGTTAAACAAGTTGTACTTCTGATTCATGGCCATGAAGGAAATTGGCTATCACAGGAAATAGGGAATCATGGGGTATCTCAGGAGCCAGTGTTAAAAAGGACTTAAAAGATTAAAGGATTTAATCACATGTGGTCTTACTTTTTATTTTTATTTTTATTTTTGTGCCAGAGATAGACTCAGGGCCTAGGGCATGTAAAATATGTGCCCTAGGATGAAGCAATACATTTCTTGATTCTTCATGGTCACGAGTAGGTTTTGTTTCCTGAAAATATTCTATGAAATTCTTTAGATTCCACACAGGGAATATCAAGGTCTAGTTTTATAAGATAAGCCATTTTTATCAAAAAACTAAGCCCTGCCACAGAAGCTCAGGTCAGGCAGTGAAAAACAGGAACTGCCTTTTACCTTCTCTAAAAGATGGGTTGAGAAATTACTTAATACTACTGTTTCCCCTCAGCAATTGACCCACTATTTCACAATGTATTTTGACCAAGTTTCCTCATTGGTCAAAATCAATAAAAACTTTAGTTCACTTGTCCAAAAGGAAACTCATTCACTAAATAGCAAATTCTGAACTGCCTTGTAATGGATACTCTCAGACATAACCACCACCAAGTTGTAGACTTTTCAGGAGTAAGTCTCAGCCAGACAAATAGAAGCAGAATCAGAAAACACACAAAATTTAGAGTATATAAAATGAGTTTCTTTGGGGTGTTTGTATCTGCCCTTTATCAGAACAAGAAATCCTCAACACTTTAGATGTCTACATGTCCAAAAATAAAGTGTAGCAATAATTTTGATTAACTAGAAAAAATAGTCCAACATTTTTTAAAAGGAACATATAGCCATAAAGAGATTTATAAACATGTCTAGAATTTTCATTAAGACTACTTAGATATGCTGAGTGACATCAATCCTAAGGAGAGGGACAAGATACAGAATGATTTCTCATATGTAGACATAAAGAAACATACTAAGGCAACACTACATGTTCAAAGATATCAAAACTAGATAAAGTACTAAATATGATAGCCTCTCAGCATCTGTATTGCAAACCATAATGCTCATAAGTAGAGAGATAATAAGAAGGAAATTGTTTCCCATAGAGGCATGGGTGGGTGAGGTGGGGGTGGCAGAGGGATACTATGGACATCGGTGGTGAAAGATGTACACTGGTGGAAGGATGGGTTTTCGATCATTTTATGACTGAAACTCAATCATGGAAGCTTTGCAACTGTATTTCATGATGACACAATAAATATATATGTATATTATTAAAAAATATCAAAATTGAGAGTTAGTTTACTGAACTAAAATAGCCTGTGTTTGGGAAGTGTAGGAGAGGTTCTTCAGACATCAGCGGAAGGAAGCAGAATGCTGGTAATAGGTGTGGTGTTAAAATGATGCATGAATAAAACTATGATAGGCAATATTGTAAAACCCAGGGCACCTCTATAAAAAGGGTCAGGGGATGCCTGGATATAATCAAGAATTTGAGTTGCTAGTTGAAAAACTAGAATGTCAAACTATAGACTATGTTACCGATGTTCTTTTTATCAGAGAGCTTACTTGGTTTACACAGTAATTGAAGTGCAAGTTATGAATGGGCTGAGATAACCAGAGGATTGTTTCTATGGAACATCTAGTTTCAAAAAGCATGATGTCTAGGGTGCATTTCACCATGGGGCAACTATCGTAATTGGTAACATTTATAGATGTTCTCACTTAGTAGTGATCATTTTTTATCTGGGCAATAAGCTTCTAGGGCCACTATGTGTGATTATAATTATTGCTGAAACTTATTTGCAACAGTAATTCCAAGTTGGAACCAGTTAGCTACTGTAATACACATAAAAGAATTGAAATAGCACAAAAATGGTACACCATTTAATCTAAACTTTGATTAAGATGACCTCAGAGAGTAAGCACAAGTTACGTGGTTCTGTTATTATCAATTATGTAGATTATATGCTTTTGATTGCCAAGCAGGTAAGTCAGTAGCTTCTAACAATGTATCCTGCCTTTATTTATTTATTTTTAATGACAGAAATATGCTCTTTCAGGGTCAGGGGAATGAGACCCATTGTATTTACTGGCCAAGCGACACAAATGCTGGCTGACTTCAACGGTGAATGTGGATAGGTTGAACTCCAGCTGAATCTCACAAAGAGAATATTTAAGAGAAACAGTCTCATTCCTGACATTCCATTCGCTCTCAACGAAACGAACATCTCCAAATGCAACAATTATGTGTACCTAGATTGAGAAGTCAACATGATGAATGACCTGACACCTGAGTTGCACAGGAGGACGAGAGTGGCTTGGAACACCTTCAAGAGCATTGAAGAAATAGCTAAAAGGATGAAGAACCTCTTGCTCCGAGCACATCTCTTAGATTCCACTGTTCTTCCTGCATTAACATATGCCTCAGAGACCTGGGCCCTATGAAAACAGGATGAGAACACTATTCATGTCTTCCAAAGAAGAATCAAAAGAACTATGCTTGGAGTATCATGCTTCACTCAAATGAGAGAAAGAATCCGAAGTTCCGACCTCCATCAATGGTCAAGAATCAGGGATGCTGACTCATTTGCCAAGATGTCTAAAATCAGATGGGGTGGACACGTAGTGAAATTTGGAGAGGACTGCTGGACTAGAGCCATTATCAACTGGGTTCCACGGGGCATCAAAAGACCACATGGCCGCCCACCTATGAGATGGTCAGACTTCTTCGTCAAGACCCTGAACGATCGGTTTGAGGCTCTTTGTCTTCCTAGAATGAGCAGATGCCATTGGGCTACACTAGCACGCAACAGGGATGAATGGAGACGTTACTGGCACTCGCTCAATCAAATTGATGAGTAATGGGATGTCAAGTGATCAAATGATCAATGACAGAGATATGCAAAAGAGCATTCTCTGTTCAGGGATGACTCAGCCTGTGGCATTCTGTGGGGATTTGATGCCAGAGCAATTTGTTCTTTTGACTGAGTCTTTTTGTTTTTCTGGATTTGGGTAGCAATTTGTTGATATTAAAAGATTTGTGTCCTGTGGCTGGAGCAATAGCACAGCGGGTAAGACGTTTCCCTTGCATGAGGCCAACTCGGGTTCGATTCCTCCATCCGTCTTGGAGAGCCCGACAAGAGAGTATCCCGCCCACACTTCAGGGCCTGGCAAGCTCCCCATAGCGTATTTGATATGCCAAAAACAGTAACAAGAAGTCTCACAATGGAGATGTTACGGTGCTTGCTTGAGCAAATTGATGAACAACGAGAGGACAGTGCTGCGGTGTTACAGTCCTGTGGCTGAGTTTTAGCTCTTTGGCTGTATCATCTTAAAACTAAAGTCCTGAACATTTGTGTTATATAATAAGTCTAATAGGAAGCATCTATCTACTTATGAAGGAAAAAAAGAAAGAAATTCGAAGATGATCCCAGAACAAGCAGGAACATAATTTTAACCATTATTGGTATTTTACGTTAAAAACTCTCCAGCTGGGGAACTTGAAGGAGCAAAAGTTTGTTCTTTTCCCTCATGACTCCAGGCTCTTTGGCTAACTGATTTAAAGAGGAGGGGAATCACTATAATGTGAACTAAGCAAAATGTATTATTTCCCTGTGGCTTCTATTGACTCAATAAAAGAGGCACCTGAGGTTTTACAAAGGAGAAAGAAACAGGAAACCACCAGAGTAGGTGTCTGGCTGGCAAGGAAGCAGATACTAAAATTGTGATGCCAAGTGCAAGATGAATACGGCTGCAATGGAGGTGCAGCAAATGACTGAGATCCTGCAGACTTTGCACCACCCAGCCTGGCAGGCAGCAACTTTCTAGGCATCCATTTGCTAACTGCTGAGGTATTCAATATGGTAAAGTGTAGGGAGTTTTTTTTTTTTAAAGGAGCAGGGAATTTTATTTCATCCCGATGGTGGGCTATCTAGAGAAAAAATAAATACATAAAAGATGAGAGGGTCATATCATAAGAAGGAGACCAAATAAGTTACATTCTTGGTGTTACTTTTAATTGTGAGTAACTCTTGTTCTAAGATGTGTGAGTTAATCTTGCTGTTTTTTCAGACAGGCTGAAATGAGAGCTATGACCTTGGAACACTGATTTGTGCGAGCTAATTGGGTTACAGATAATGGTATTCAGCGGTCTGGGTATCAGAAATAATTTTCTAATTGGAATAGGTTTATAGGTGGCCTCCAAGTACAAATGAAAAAGTACTTAATTGAGATAAAAAAAATTAATTGGTAAGAGTAAGCAAAAGCTTTTTTTTTTTTTTGCTGTTGAAACTTCTGATTAAAAGAGGTTCTGTAGGGAATGTAGTGTTCTTTGACAATTGTGGCATTGGTGCCATTTTGAGTCTGGCATTTCACTACTGCTCCAAGCATCCACACATTGTAGCATGATTTTCATCATTTCTAGATTTGAGAACTCCGACCCCAGTGCAGAAGCAGAGAGAGATGAATAAAGTGAAGCAATATAAGTTTATTATAAAGTGGAGAAATAAGAGAGGTGAGTTCCCAGAAGGACACTATTCAGGCCCTACTCTGAGGTAGAGCAGCATCCTGCAAAAGATTAAAGGGGCTTTTATTTGTCTTGGTCTGGGGCAGGGGGAAGGAAAGGGAACAAAGATGAGCGGATTCAGTGAGTTTGGCCCGGCCTTGATATGGGTAGGGGATCGATGAAAGGAAGCGTGGAAGGCAGCCTCATAGCTTCCTGTAGTCAGGTGGGCCCTAAGTCCTTGCAGGGAGCACAGGTGATCCTTGATTCTGAGAACGCTGGCATCTCATCAGCCAATTGCCATTTAGTCGGGCTGCCATTGTCATTCGGCCTGAGCAAACCTTATGTCAGTGCTCTCGCTGTCCATTGAAATATATTACCTCAGGTCCACAGTCACTAACAAAAACACACATAACTTTTCAAGCTAAGGTATGTGCCACCTAAGGCAGGGGGAGGGATGGAATGGAAGGGGGATACTGGGGACATTAGTGGTGAAAATGTGCACTGGTGGAGGGATGTGTATTTGATCATTGTATGACTAAAATTCAAAGATAAAAGCTTTGTAACTGTATCTCACAGTGATTCCAAAAAAAAAAAAAAAGATAAGACAAACTCAAAACAAAAATTTGTATTTAGGTAACAGGAATGTGGCTCAGTAGAGAAGCAGCCTGAGTGAAATTATAAGCAAGTCCAAAAAGTGGTTTATTTAATAAATATCATCCAAAATTTTGATCTGTTCAAGAATCTTAGTATATACTAAGTTATGTGACCATGTTGATGGCCATTGCACATACAATTTTGTCAGGGGAAACTGACGTGCTGGTTCAGCTAACTGATAAAACCCAACAAGCAGAGGATGGGGAGAAATGGCAGGAGAGCTTAACTCCTCCCACTTGACAAGACTTCAGGGGGAAAAAATGTATTTTTGTTTTTGTAGATTTATGCATCGGTAAAGTCACTGTTTCTAATCTGGAGAAAGTCATTGTATGCAAATATACTCTTTCAGTATAAGGTAGTTCCAACATGAGTGCAATGCCTAAAGAAGAGATAAAGTAGAAGTCGATTAAAAAAAAAGAGCATGCTTTGTAGATTCTGTGTTCAAAAAAGAGTTCAAGTGTGAGAGAAGTGCAGGCTTCACATACAATCTATGATAGGGTCAATGAGACATTTTCTTCTGCAGGTCAATGGTGCCTTCCTCCCATGGACTTCACATTTCTCTGAGTTCATGGAATCGATTCTATTTACAATGCATCTATTTACAATGTTTTCTGGCCTACTAAACATTCTGTGTGAACGCTGATACTAATTTTACAAGCCAAACGTTGGTACTACAAGCCAGCTATCAGAGAGCGGTTTTTAAAGTAGCTTATTTATAGAAATTATTTTCTATATAAGCATGGTAGTCCCAAGAAATTACCCTATTTACATTAAGACAAAAATAAGATAATTGATATCTTTTTGAAATTTAGAAAAACGCAAACCCTATGCTCTACCCATTTATCTAGGTTGGTGTTTAACCTTTGCACATCTGCATATTGCAGCTCCTCTATATATCATGGGTCAGCAGTTACAGCCGAGGCAATAGATCAGTAGCTTTCAACCTTTCTACACCTGCAGACCATCACCAATCCATTGACTAGTAGCTGGAGGACACTGATTTAGATACAGTGAGCATATTCCTTTCTGACTGAAGTCATAAAAGTGTCTCATACATTTGTAAAATCACATAATCTGCTTTAGTTTATGTAAAATGACATGGTATAAAATGACATAATATATGTACTATAGGTGTACATACCATGTATATAAATATATATGTAATTGATCTTCCAAAGTTCTGCTTATCTTGGATATGTTTATTTTTAAGTTCCCTCATGAGTGAAGCACGAAGAGATATCAGGTTGCATATAAAAACATTGAGAGATATCTAAATAAGCACAAGCATGAAACTCATTTATGTGTGTCTTTTAGGGATTGATATAAGTCATTATCCCAGTTAAGTCATTATCCCAGTTAGTTTTACCCCATTAGCATTTTTGTGATCCTAGATATTAATTCAGTAGTATTTTCTGGCATGCTAATTTTTGAGTTAAGAACAGATATTATAAAAATTTTATCAATGATTTCTAGCAATTTGACTTTGACATTAAGGTTTTCTGTGATAAAAGCTAAGCATTGACACATATCAAATCTAGAGTGATATAATGAAAATGTGAGCTTTTAAGATAATATATTCATATCAATAATTTGAATATAATTTTTAAAATATGTTTTATATCCAATGTTCTTATGTTTGCTTAAGTGTATTATGTTGCATATGATATTACAAAAATTTTTAATTAATAGATTGATATCTCAAATGAGTTATATTTTGTTTATTGAAGGATGATGTTCAAGAATATCTTGATTAGAATGTCACATAGTTTTTAAGGAATAGCTGAAAAAGAGGTACAGAGAACGGTTTTGACGTTGAGTTAAATTGCATTGTATCTTTCTTTTTAAAGGCATTTTATATCATTCACTCCCTCTTCTCATCCACTCTTTAAATTGTAATAACTTGAATACTTACTGCATTGATAATGCTTGACATTTTCCTATTTCCTATTTTATACACATATACAATATATAAATATACATGCATATATGAAAGACCAAATTTCATAAATTGCAATTTTCAGTTTCTGTTAAGTAGCCAATTCTTCTAAACTTTACACATAACATAAATTTAAAATAATTTCAGTCAAAATTGCAAGTATCTATTTGAATCTATTTTTAAAAATCTAAACTGAAAGGTAGAATACACGGAAAAATCAACACAATATTCAGTAAACATAATAAAATTGAGAAACAAAAATTATTTGTTTCCAATACTTACTTTAAAGATAAATCAGCGCTGGAGATATAGTATAGATAGGTAAGGCATTTCACTGCACTTGACTGATCTAGGGTCAATCTCCAGTACCCCATACATTACCCTGAGCATGACCAGGAGTTGAGTACAAAAGTAAGAGTAAGCCCTGAGCACCAATGGTTTCCAAGGCAAACAAAACAAAAATAATCACAATGATAATAAATTGTTATTTAAGATAGCATAAATTAGATAAAGATAGCATAAATTAGATAAAGAAGAGACACAAATAAATGCAGCCATATATTGAATCCAGAAATGGATCTATGGAAAAATTAGTAAACTTATCTTTTACAAAGTAGTAAAGGCATTCCTTGAAAGAAAAAAAGGATGGTCCTTTAAAAAAATATGGCTGGAAAAATCAGATATCTGAAGGCAAACCTTTAAACAAAGATGCAATTATAGATACAGCACAAAAATTAGTTCAGATTTAGTCAAAAACTTAAAAGTGAACACAAAATAGTGAGACCTCTAGAAATAATAGGAAGTATAAATACCTTTGATTTTAGTAACCCTTAAACAAAACACCAAAACTACAATGCATGAAAGAAAAAAATAAAAAGACTCTATCTTATTAAAATTTTCTGTTCTGTAAGTGATTCTGTTGAGACAATTTAAAAACAAAATCAGTCAAAGGGTGAGAGAAAATATCTGAATAAAACCATACTTGATCATTTACTTTATCCAAAATATAGTAACAACTAATGTCTGAATTTCAAAAATAAGAAATTTATTCACTTAAAATACCAGACTAAAGACAAAACAGACATCTGAATCAAATACACAGGTAGAAAATATGCGTGTAATAATGGAACTGCAAGTTAAAACAGCTGTGAGACCTTCCTAGCTATTTTTTATAAATTAATTAACTGATAATATTAAATCAGAAAAGTCAACACAACACTCAGCAAGAATGATAAAGTTGAGAATGACTCATATTATTTGGTTCCAATACTTACTCTAAACATATAGCAGAGCTGGAGATACAATACAACTAGGTCAAACTGTGACCTTTCCTAGGTAAGGTATGGCTGTAACAACATACACAATAACAATCGATTTGGGGAATATAAAACTCCTGCCGTTTTAAAAGACAGTGTAGCTTTTTGTTACAAAGGGAAGCGTAATTTTAGCATGTGATCCAACAGTTTGGCTCACAGGCATTTATTTACCCAATTAATTGGAGACTTGTGTTCCTGTCGGGGCAGGCCTGCAGGGGAGATACAGAGTTTGGAGTCAGGCACCAGATGCAGTTGCTGCCCTCTAGCCTAACCCACATCACCTTAATGTGGGTGCCTGTGGAGACAGAACTAAGAAACTCCTACACCTCATGAACCATAAACCTCTACCGCCGGGTTTTCAGATTCACCAACTATTCTCACAGAAAAGATTAACCTTCAGGAAAAGACAAATAGTAAAGTAAAACAATTTTATTTAGGAAATATTAGAGAGGAGACAGAGAACGGAACATGTTAAAGAATAAAGGCAGGTCTCAAAGAGTGAATGATGAGAACGTAAGAACAACTTTGAAGAATAAAGAAATTACACAATCTTTTTTTTTAATGTTATTGAGTCACCATGAGATAGTTACAAGCTTTCATGTTTGGGTTACAATCACACAATGATCAAACACCCATCTCTCCACCAGTGCACATTCCCCACCACCAATATCCCCAGTATATTCCCCCCTTTTCCCACCCTCCCCCTGCTGATAAACAACATTTTTTTTTTAGGACTTTTAAAAAAAAATTTTTTTTTACTAGTGAAACACCATGAGGTACAGTTGTAGACTTACAAATTTTTGTGCTTGGGTTTCCGTTGTACAATAATCGAGTACTCACCCCTCCACCAGTGCCCATTTTCTACCACCATGGGTCCCAGTATCCGTCCCACCCCCCTGATCCCCCCATCCCACTCTGCCTCTGTGGCATGGCACTCCCTTTTGTTCTCTCTCAAGGAATTACACATTCTAAGGTGGAATGGGAGCTACTCTCAGCAATATATTACACACCAAAAAGTCAAATATGAAAGTCACATACCCAGAGTAGCCAAGTGTGAACTTCTCGCAGACAAGATGAAATGTGTAACTCACTGTTCCAAAAGGTTTTTCCAAGATGCCCCCAATTGGGATACATTGTTAGGACATTGCCAAGAAATGCTAAGCATCCTTAGATGAACCTTTGTTGGATACTTGATGTGTTCAAGCTGGTTCTGATTTTATGAGAATCACCTGAAATTCATTACCAAGCCCATTCCCTTTCTACCTGCATTATCCTCAGAAAAAAAATTCATTAGAATTTTATAATAGCTTCATTCAAAATTGCCAGAAACAGCTAGCAACTGAAATATTATTCAATAGATATAAAAATAAGCACAATGAAGTAGCTAGGATAGTGAATGGTAAATTATTGTATAACAGCAACAAAACCATGGTTTTTAAATGGATGTGGTTAACTGAGAGATACCAATCTGGAAAATTTGATTATGTACAGTACAATTACCACATAATGGTTACTCTCTTTTATAGTAGGGAATTCCTCAAAAAATTTTCTAAAGCCAAAACGACATAAAGCAAAGAAACAAATTTACATTTACATGGAATATTTTTAACTTACAAATGATGCAAATATTTAAAAATTTAAATATAGATATAACAAAATTTTAAAAACCACTAACACATAGCAAAAATCAGTAATGAAATGATATACGCTAGCAACCCAGAGACAATAATTTCCTGGAGAGGAGTTTAGTGGTGGGCCTTGAGTAACTCTAGCAAAGTACAAGTTTCTCTAGAAGAGTTGTTGAAAATATGCTGGGTGCTGTCTTTGCTTTTGACTCTTGTCAAAAACATAAATCCTTTTCAGATCACTAATGTCAGTTTTTCATAAAAATAACAGTGGCGTCACACAAACTTGTGTAATGCAGGATGCACCTGTTTAAAAAGCTTAAACACTAATGGTGGAAAACATGCAGTGTTTTCCAAGACTTCTGCCCCTGCAGGAGGGTTGAACTTGTAAAGCACACACAGGTGACTTTAGGAAAGTGAAGGGACTCTGTAAAGTATGTAATGACATTATACATTTGCCCAAACCGACAGAGCACTATAGTGCAAAGGGTAAAATTTTATGTATGTCAAAGAAAATAATTGAGAATGTTAGGAAAATTCCAGTGTAGAATGCAAATTTGTGACAAAGCAATAGACAACTAGAGAAAAAGAATAAAGGTGTGGTTTTAAGATTAAGTTTAATAAATGCAAATATCAAAGAGACAAAGAAGCAGATTCGTACACACCACACAGGGCAATACAAGAAAAAAATTTAGAATAGAATTAAGTAGCATTGGATTTATATTCTGCAGTATGAGTTTAAATAAAATATAAATGGCTATAATACCCATGAACATAAAAACTGATCAAGTGACAATACATAATTGTGGAATAGACAAGTCTATCATCAAAAAGAATCTGAACTAATTTTTGTAAACAATGTTCTCAAGAGATGGTATATTAACTCTTCATTGTTTTAATGAGGGATGCACATAGAAACTGACTTCTCCCAAATATACAGAAATATAAATAGATTATAGAAATATAGACAAATAGAGGGAAAAAGAAGAATAATTTTATAGTGCAGAAGCCTGTTAATCAAGTTCATCATCAAAAATAAGTCCTGTGCGGGAAGGGAAACTGGGGACATTGGTGGTGGGAAATGTGCACTGGTGAGGGGATTGGTGTTGGAACATTGAATGACTGAAACCCAATCATGAATGACTTGTAATTGTGTATCTCATGGGGATCCATTTAAAAAATAAATTAAGTCCTAGAAATGCTATAGGAGGCGGAGGTGCTCAAGTTTTTCAAGCAGTCAGGATTGAAACTAGGGACATAAGAAAAAGTGGTTGAATTCAGAAAAGACTTTAAGGGAAGTCAGTGGAGGGGGAGTAAGTGCAGGGAACCTCCCAGACCATGGGAGGCATCTCCTAACGATGAATTCCAGAGAGAGGCAGAAGACTTTGCATGTTTAACACATTTTTAGGAAGGGTGGGTAAGAATGTCTTTGTTATGTTTCAAGAATGTGGAGCATTGACAAGGGGGAGAGCTGCGTGTTTTACCTGGGTACGGGAACACATGTTGCCCATATCTCCCCTCTTGATATGTGTGCTAGTGTTAACATGTGTGCTAGGGCTCCTCTCTACCCTTGGAGAAGCCTGTTGAGTGAGCATCTTTCTCTCTCCTCTTCCTCAGAACTTCCAAATAAAACTTGTTTATCTTCAATAACAAATAAATAATTTAATTCAATTAAATAGGGAAGAGGATGCTGCGATGAGTACCATCTGGTATTCAGATCCGACAGGGCCCGGGGTCATTCCCGCTATCAGGCTTTACTCAGCCCCATCCTTGTAACATCACCATGCACTGGTTACTCTGATATTTTTAATCTCACCCTGCCTGTTTTCCTTTTGTTCCCATCTTTAATACTATGTACTCAATATATGAAATTTATACCCATATAAGAGCTTATATATGAATATATGAAAAATTATGCTTTTGACAAAAATAAATAATCACAGTCAAATAACAAGGAAAAACTAATCAATTTCAATCGAGGAATATATATTATATATTATCAGTAATCCTCAGAGCTGTGAAGGCCATTATAAACCGAAATGTTTGAAAAACTGTTGTAGCCAAAGGGATTCTGCTGAAAGAAAATTTGATGATTATATGCAGTATATTGGACTGAATACTGAATAGTACAAAATCATACACAATTTCTTTGAGGATATAAAAGGTAAAATTAAGATAACCTGAATGGTTATTAAAAAATGATGCATAAACATTAGTTGTAAGAAATGTACCACATTAGTGAATTATCCATAATAATACATAGAAACTCCCTGTCCTAATTTTGTGAATTTTATATAAACCTAAAACTTCTTTTGGAACATAAATTGTATTTGTTTTGTTTGAAGTCCGCATGTGGCTATTGCTCCATAGTTAATCCTGGCTTTGCACCAGAAATGATTCCTGTCAGTGCTCAGGGAACCAAATGGAGTGCCAGAGATGGAACCCTGGATCAGCCACATGCAAAGTAAGTGCCAGATCCTCTCCAGTCCCCAAAAACATAAATTATATTTTAAAA
Organism: Sorex fumeus; assembly: GCF_029834395.1. Classification (NCBI taxonomy): domain Eukaryota; kingdom Metazoa; phylum Chordata; class Mammalia; order Eulipotyphla; family Soricidae; genus Sorex; species Sorex fumeus. Next base: position 67,725,072 of record NW_026606059.1, read on the forward strand.
ATAGATTAGTCTAGAGGCCAAGAGTAGTACAAAAGCTAACACAATTTCCTTGTATACAAACAGTCCTGGTTCAATCTCAGAAATCAACTACTGTTCCCTGAGTAATGCCAGGAGTATTGATCCCTGAGCACAGAGCAAGGACCAAACCCTAGGTACCACTGGGGCGTCACCTGCTCCAAAGATGAATTGAAGGCTTGTGATATCTTTGCACCAAGAAAATCTCTCAGCATTATTTTTCATATAACATGTGCTTATATATGTCTGCCACAATTTCGTAATTATTGCCATTCATTTATTTTATTATATATTTTTTCAAGATCTGTGGATAGTAACCACTGATATTGCTATTGTAATTGTTTGGAGTATCATGAGTCAGTCCACATAAGACAATGATCTAGTTAATAAAAGTATGTATGTGTGTATGTGGGTGTGTATGTGAGAGAGAGACAAACAAGCAGACAGAAGACAGGCAGAGAGACAGACAGATAGATGCGCAGTCAGCATACAGGTGGGGAGAGAGAGAGAGAGAGAGAGAGAGAGAGAGACAGAGAGACAGAGAGACAGAGAGATTTCCTCCAAAGAACAGTTATTCCCATATTTAACATGCACTTCTTAGGTCTTCCTAATCGTTGATTCACAATAATTGAATCAGGTTAATTAGCAACTCTACAATGGCCTTTAAGCTCTCAAGTCAAAGAAGAGTTATATTTTCATCACATTAAATCAAAATCTAGAAATGATTAAAATTAGTAAGAAGACATGTCAAAAGTTGAAATAAGCAAAAGTTTAGGACTTTTGCACCAGTTATTTGAGCTATGAATTCAAAGGGAAACTTCTTGAAGGAAATTAGAAGGACTTCTCTAGTCACCACATAAATGATAGGAATGTGAAAAAAGCTTACTGCTGACATGGAGAAATCAGCCACATTTCCTTAAATCAAAACCTATTTTACAGCAAAACTATAACACTCTTCAATATATCAATTCAGAGAATCAAGGAGATCGCAGAAGAACAGTTTCAAGTTAAAGTTATTTCATGAGATTTGAGAATAATCATCTTCAGAACATTGAAGTCTACATAAGGTAAAACTACAAACAATTGTCCATAAAATCCCACACAAATCAGTATTGGTGATGGCTGCACTAAATAATAGGATATTAGAAAAAGATGAAACAGACATATAAGAAAACAAAATCTAGAACATTCATAGCTAGAGATAAAAAGGCAATGCCTTAACTCAAAAGTTCAAAGGGTCTGACTGTTTTCAAGAGTAATTTTAAGTGGAGGACAATATTTAGTTAACATTCTAAAATTTTTAGGGTCACTAAGAATTTTGCTAAATTTACTCTGCCTGTGATTTATAAATGGAACAGCAAAGTCTGGATGATGACACATCGATTGGCAACATGCTTTCTGAATATTTTAAGCCCACTGTTAAGACCTATAGCTCAGAAGAAAGATACTTCTAAAACATTACTACTCAATAACAAAGAACAGTTCATAGGAGAATTCTGGTAAGGAGATTTGTGTTGTTTTCATGACTTGTAATACAGCATCCATTTGTAGCCTTATTACTTAATTCATGCATTTTGCAAGTTTCTTTTTTGTGGGTATTTTTATGTTTGTTTTGTACCAACAACTATTGTAGGTTCTATTAAGAAAATTCACATTAAAAAAATAAAAGAAGAACATTTATGATTCATAGAACATGAAGGTCAAATGATCAACCTTAACAGAAACTTGGAAGAAATTGATCACTGCAGGGTCCAGTGTTGAAAATAATCCTATTCTTACTCTTTATATATTTTATATCAAGAGAAAAATTTAAAAAGTAGGAGCAGATAAAAATCTACTTTTGTGTAATATCCACTTCAAGGTCTCTACAGGAGAATAGCAGTACGTGAGATAAGACCAGACATTTGATTTTTTTCATTATTATAAGTTTCCTTTATACCCAAGGACAAAGAATCTACCAATTTATATTTCAATCAAAATAAACTTAATTCAAATTACCCACTTAATCACTTAATCACTTAACTTCCCGTTAGTCGTCGATTTGCTCGAGCGGGCGCCAGTAATGTCTCCATTTGTCCCTGTCGTATGCTAGTGTAGCCCAATGGCATCTGTTCACTCCGGGAACATGAAGAGCCTCAAACCGATCGTTCATGATCTTGACGAAGAAGTCTGACCATCTGGTAGGTGGGTGGCCAAATTACCCAAAACATCAAAAAATACACACCAATGATAATGCACTAATTCAATGAATAATTCCTGCTTATTAATTACATAAGAGTAAAGGTTTTATGATGCTTAGGTTCAAACAAAAATTTGTGTTAAAATAATTGTTTAGTCTTATAAGCCCAAACACAGTAGGAACATGTACTTTTATTTCATATTCTACTTTTTAAGAGAATCACCATTTTGTTTTCATGTCAATTATGCAAAAAAGAAACTCCTTTCTTAACACAAATACATTTATTCAAAAATATCATTGTTAAACAAGACATTTGAGGACCTGACATGTTCATAAAATTAAAATATGTCAGAGTCAGAAAGATAGCACAGTGGGTAGAGCATTTGCCTTGTACCCAGCTGACTTGGGTTCGATCCCAGTATCCCAGCGTTCCATAAGTTCCTCTGAGCACTGTCAGGAGTAATTTCTGAGTGCAGAGTCAAACGTAACCCCTGAGAATTTCTGGGTGTGATCCCAAAACAATAACAAACAAATATTAGAATATGCCTTTTAGTGATATCAGTATTTAGTTGTGCTTTTTTTTTAAGAAAAAAAATTAATGATGAACCTATATCCACCTAAACTCTGGAACTCAGGAAAATTCTTTAACCTCTTAAAGTGCTTTGCATTGCCAGGAATACTTTGATGGCGCCTATCTTTTAGATGCATCTTTAAATGAAAAAGCACACGAGAAATGAACATTGGCAGGATGAAGCTCAAGGCTCTTTAAGCTGTCAACTTGTCATTTTTAGAGAATTATGTTTAGCTTCAAATGGTTTTACATTATTTCTAATGCTGCTTTTAATGCTATTTCCCATGAGTTGATTTCACTATATGTACCAGAGGTAAAATATTTTTATGATTCATTTTCCCAGGGTTAGATGTAATTATATTTTATGCTTTTTAATTTTTTCCATTACAATCTTGAGTTTATTTAAGAGTCCTTATCTATAATTGGACTTAAATTTTAAGAGTTATTTTAGAATTTTTGTGAATGTGTCATAAAATAAGTTACCTCTGGAACTCACTGCGTCAGTCTAACGAACTAGGAAACGAACGGTCTTGCTAAACCTGTGAAAATCTGGATGCTACATTTGAGTGCACTCCCTTTAGTAACTGTCATATTACGATGAGAAAAATTAAAGCAGAGAAAACACATCATCCTTTCTCCTTCATTACAGTAATAAATCCCATAATTGACAAGTGAATAGATTCTTTTGCACAGCAAAATAGAAAATTAGCTAAGAAATAAGCAGCAAGTTTTTTTCTATAGAAGAATGAAGTATCCTTTGATACATGTAATGTGACAAATAATAAATATGTAGAACAAAACTACCTTCTTCAATACTCAGTTAATTGTGGGAATATTAAAACTAATCTGAAATAAAGGCATTGACAGCTAAAGAGGAATACAGGAATTTTACTCTCTTCTACTGAAAATATAGTAGTAAATATAAGCCAATACATCATGTTAACTATCTCAGGAAAGAAAAGGCAAGAGTGCAAATACCACCTATGTACACTCCTGAATCGTTAGACCTTGGGAAAATAGTTATCTTATAAGCCTCAGACAAAATAGCAGATGTGTATCTTCAGTGAATTATTTTGAAAGATACATGTTGAAAGTTCACAGCAGAAATCCTGGTTCAAATGTTTTTTGATAAAATGTTAGCCAAGTTTACATGAAATATCAATAATTACATTTTTAAAGACTTATATGCCTCTAAAAACTCAAGGATTTGGTTGCATATTTTAAATTTACTTTAGCAACCCATCACTGATTTACAACTTCGTGGAATTTCAGATTAGTTCTCTTCATCTGTATGTATGTAGGTGTCACCAACTCAGACAGACCAAAGGGAAAAAAAATCCAGGGAATCTCCCCCATATATTAGATAAAAATTCCATAAGGTAAAGGTAAAGGCCCTCCCGTTGATCGTCGATTTGCTTGAGCGGGCCCAGTAACGTCTCCATTGGAGACTTTGTTGTTACTGTGTTTGGCATATCGAATACGTCACGGGGAGCTTGCCAGGCTCTTCCCTGCGGATACTCTCGGTAGCTTGCCGGGCTCTCTGAGAGGAGCGGAGGAATCGAACTCGGGTCGGCCATGTTGGCCGCTTGTAAGGCGAACGCCCTACCCGCTGTGCTATCGCTCCAGCTATATTTTTCATATATGGGGATTTTTTTAAGTAACACAGTAAGGGAACTACAAATCAACTGATGGTCAAATTCATTGAAACTGAAGATCTTGACTATAGAGCTGAGCATATGTGGGTGTTGGATGTTGGGAGCAGCCCTTGACCAAGGGAAGCTAGCTTTCAGGTGAAGGGTATGGTGTTGAAATCATGTATGCAGGAAAAGTGTGATTAATAATATTACAAATCCTGGTACCTCTTTTTATGTGCTAGTTAATTTCTAAGTTATTTTGACTTTAAATCCTTTGATACAAGAATTTTCTCCATTTAACTGCTTTATGATAAATTATGACATAGAAGATGTGGTCAACAATTTATTTAACAAGTCGGCTTTAAATTTAGTTTCAACAGACCAAGCAATCCCATGTTTGTATTGTGAAAACAATCAGCTGTCATAATTGTGCAAACAATGCACCTCTACTGGTAGAACACATGTGTGTGAGCAATCCTAGGTTCAAAGTCTCAATGTACTTTATTTCCCAAGTACATTACATACACTATTTCACAATAGTGGTCTCTGGAACTCAGCATCAGCCCCATCAAAACAAAGCAAAACAAAAGAAAATAAAAACAAAAAAAAGAAAGAAAAACAAATAGAGCAATGATATTTGCTGTGCTTTCTATTCAAGACTATTCTCCTAGAGATATCACTTGTTTGTCTCTATGCTTCTTTGCTTTTTTATTTTCACTCTGGAGAAACCTGTGTTCTCTCAAGCATGCACTTCTCACGTCTTTAATAATAATAATAATAATAATAATAATTAATAATAATGCTTATTGGAAAAAACAAATTGCAAAGCCTGTGAGGATAACAATGTGCCTTCCAGCCAACAAAATATAGAAACTATAGGAATTATAAGGTGAATAGTGACTCACAACAGATTTTGTAAACATTAATTATCTAATCTTTAGCTAATTTAGATCCAAAGCCTTATTCTCTAAAGTCCCCATTAGCAAATTTACCTTGTTATATTACAAATAAAGGAAAAACAGAAGGGTTACTAATGAAAATTTAGTTATCCAATTATCAATGAGTACATTGTTATTTGAAATAGTAAGTTATCTTTAATCTGTAATAGTGGCAAAAATGTTATGGACAAAATTTTGATGTTTTATATTAAACTTTGAAATAAAAACAAGGCATGTTATAAGATATTTAAGTGTAGAACATATATGAACTAACATTTATATATGATAATATATTTATATTGATAAGAAAATGTATATGATTCTTTCAAAATTTTATACAAATCTCAATTATAAATATATATTCTTGTATTTGAAAAGTGTATCCTCTTACCTATTAATTATGAAAGAAACAAGAAAAATAGAAACAGTTTATGGTATCTTTTTTTTTTCAAATAAACTTTTTAAATTTAGGAACCACAAGTTACAAATTTGTCTATTACAGAGTTTCAAGCTTACAATGTTCCAACATCAATCCCAATACAAGTATCCACTTCCCTCTTCCAGTATCTCCAGGTTCTCTCCACCACCACTCCAACCACCACCCCCCCACACACACACACACATGCAAGCCTGCCTCCCAAACAAGCACATTTTTAAGTTTAATTATTTTAGTTTGGGTTTCATGCTTATAGAATTGATGGTTCTGTGGCTTATATCTATATCTATATCTATACATATGTGTGTGTGTGTGTATGTGTGTGTGTGTGTGTGTGTGTGTGTGTGTAACATACTTCTGTAACAGTAGTATGTCCAAAGCCCCTGATCTTTGTTTCAGTTACTTTCTGTCTAACTGGTCTTATCATCATTTTTGTTTCTCTCCATTGTTGTCCTTTCATTTACATATTCTAGAATCAAGTATCTGTCCATGTCGGCTACCTTAAATTTCTTTGTTATGTTACTTATATACTACATATATGTGATATCATTTGGTATTTAACCACTCTCATCCAATTGCAACAAATTGCATGCATTCAACATTCCTTGTGGCTGCATAGTATTCTATTGTATATATACACTACACCGTTGTTATCCACTCATCTGCCATTGGATATCTGGGTTGATTCTTCTTTTAACTTGCAAAATTGCCTCCTGGACATTTAGAAATGCAACACACCTGTTTGTGGTGAAAATGCTTCTGGCAAATTTACCTGCGGCAATGAGCTTATAATGAATTTAGCAGTGTTGGCTTACTCTATATTGAATTGAATGTTTTGAATAATTAACCCAGGTTGTTTTTTATCATGTAAGTCCTACCCTCTGGCTTCCTCAGTAATTTCCTCACAATTCTCTTGCCTTAGAAGAATCTCCGTGTTCAACATTAATTCCCTAGAATATATAGCAAAACGTAGAAACCATTCTTTGCTTTCAATTTTAAAAACATCTTCCTTGGGGAAATAATGTAAGAGCATAAGTGGAATTATTTAAGAGCCAAGTTAATCTCCAAATAGGAGGGAGCGGGAAGTGGAATAAATATAGATTATCCTTAAGCATAAATTCCAGGTGATATGGAATGTAGTTTCCCAGCTCTGAGTGACAGAGAGCAGCTTAACTTCACTCAGACTTTGAGATTTAGGAGCTCAGACGCATCATATAACATTTCTTGGAAAGTCCCAGTTTGGGAAATGAATCCCCATTAATTTAATATGTCATTGGCAGTGGGCAGAAGCCACAGAATAAATGTAGTTAAGTATTTTATTTCCTTAAAAAAATTCTAAAATGACCCACACCCAACTAGGATCTGTGTGATGAAACATTTACTATGTGACCAAAATTTGCAAAAAATGGTAATGGATTTCAAACAGCAAAATTTCTAAAGGTCAGTAGAACTTAAAGGGTAGGACACTTCCTGTAGCACTGAAAAGGATAGAGATGAAGCAGAAAGTGAAGCATGTAAAAAGAAACTCTTGATTAAGGACCAAAAATGGCACTGGTATGATTAACTGTCATGAAGTAAAACAGAAACACTAGATGATGGGGATGATGTTAATCATGATTCAAACACCACACTTCTCTCTTCCAGCCATAATTTTCTATTTTCTAAATTCTCCAGAGTTCACACAAAACCTATGGAAAGTGAGAAAATTCTGAATACAAAGAGATTATAAATTGCCTATGGAACAGCACAGTGCAGACTTATACGTAAGTTATAGTAAAAATTAGATCCATACTTGTTGTATTAAAATTAAGTTATATTTATAGACATTTAAATTTATGGATTGAGATAAATATAGATTTATATGTTCTAAGAAAAATTTCTGTAATTTAAATCTCTATTTGTCACTGCAGATAGCTGTAAGAAATACTAACCCGTTTGAAGATTGAAAACAGCAGTTAAGATGCATGCAGGCAACTCTTGATCAATCCCTGCAACTGTACATGGATCCCTGAGCACTGACAAGAGGGATCCCTGAACAAAGAGACAGGAGTAAGATCTAAACACTGCAGACTGTGACCCCCCAAAACAAACAAACAAACAAACCCAATAAACAAAAAGATTGAAAGCACTGAAGATGCAAAGGTATCTGGTAAAAGGTAGCTTTGAGAAGAGGAGCAGTGTAATTGTAAATAAAATTATAAATCAACTTGAGGATAAATTTCTTTAAAATAAAGATTAATTTAGAATAAAACATTGATTGTACCTGTTTTTTAATAACTAAAAAAGTCTTTTAGCTTCTATAAATTTGAATTTTTCTAAACATCAGAGACTGGTGTAATTAAATGCCCTATGTTAAGCAATGACAGATTAATTATATATATTTTCAGACAATTTACCTTTGTTTGGTATATAAAATGATAATACTCCAATTTTGTGGAGATTAAATGGGTAACACTCATTGGTTCTCAGAAGCTACTCCTGGCTAAGTGCTTAAAGATCACTCTCAGTGATGCTTAATGGAACACTTATAACTGAAGATTGAATCCAGTTCCCCTGCATGCAAAGCATATATTCCAGTTTTTGAGCTATCAGATATTTCATATTAAGCATCTCTGTAAAGTATTCTCTTTAAATATATATCAATCAAGATAAAAATCTAGAGGCAAAAATACAACATGAACATAAAGAAGAGAAAACTTGATTAAAATCTGATCATTATATAAATACTTGTAAGTTGGTAGGTGTTGCAGTAAATGCAAAAATATTTGAACTATAAAGACTAGACCACATTTACTCTAGGATAAATAATGCAGATGCACAAATATCTCTAAGGCAAGCTATAAAGTGTTAAGTGTCAAAGTGAGACTGATAAATTGTGAAAATTAAATAACAAAAACATCACTTTTGAGCATAAAGATCAGATAAAATGTCACAGGACGAAGCAGGTGAACTGAATCTTGAGGGATGAAAGTCATTTAAACAAAGAAAGAGAAGAAAAAGCCATTCTAAGAAGAAAAATTAGATAGAGGAAAATCACAAAGTTGAGGAAGTGCAAAGGAAAAGAATTACTTCAATTTCATGAGAACTTGAGCATTACTATATTATAGAACTTTGTGAAGGGATGAAAATATTCACATTGTGGGTCCAATAAAATACATAGCAGCTAGCCACATGTGACTCTTGAGCATTTGAAATATAGCTAGTGTGAATTAAAAAAATTGTTATGTTTTATTTTAATTCATTCCCATTGAATATTCAACAGTCATATGTGCCTGGGGATTACCAGATTGAATAGAAGAATTTACAGTGTGGGATTAAACTTTAGTGACAAATTAGACTGAATCTAATTAGGGAATTAAGTTGTGATGGATAACATTGACTAGCGAGCTATTTGGAAAATTTCAAGTTCTCTTATTATAAAATATCAAGAGCAAGAAAGTGGAAAATGCCAAGGTGACCTCTAAATGACATTGTTGTGAAATATTAGACAAGCATAAAATAGAAACAAGGGGCTGAGAAGATTGTATCTAAGTCTCAAGCAGCTGGGAGACTGTTGCATTCTACTTTGTTCCCTAGTGCACAAGCGCCTCACTTCCCGATTTAGTCAAAGTAGCCTGGGAGATATCCCCATGTTGCAGGGAGTGGGCCACTGGAAACTGAACCCTCCTCCAAAGAACGGAATAGTATGAAAAGCATTTGGGGTGGATTCTTGTAACAGTGAATCTCATTAGTAGTGAGGGATGCAATATAATAGTCTCATTAAAGTGATGGAATGAATAACAGTAACAAGGTATAGTCCATACATCCAATTTCCAATATTTAGATTTGCCTTATCTAGAAACCTTACATGACTTGTCAATCACTTTGTGACACTCCTCATATTCCCTATTATTAATCCAGGACTCATAACTCAATGAGGAGTCTCCGAAACATGCTCTCAAAGTAACTTTGAATAATTCTATAGTCTTATTTTAAAGGATTGTGACTTTTCTCCTAATTCCCCCTCATATTTGATTGACTGGGTAGTAGAGTTAGTGGAGGTCGGCCAATGAAGTATTTTTTGGGCTCCGGCAGGGTCGCTATTCTGGGTCTTATGCGTAGGGCTCGGCCACAATGGTCGGAAAGGGTTGCTTCACTACCCAGCTGCCACCACGCTCCAGGCAGCTTTCTGGACCCCTCGGGCCAAGCCTCACCCATGAGTGAAGCCCCACAGAACCAGGTAAAGTGGAATTCTGTGACCTTGGACTCCAGACTCAATGGTACCCAGAAACAAAGATCCTCTGCTTGCTTCCAACAATCTCCAGCAACCCAGGGATTACACCCAGAAGAACCACCCTGCCAGAGCCAGATAAATACCTCAACGGCTGACCTCCACTACCTCCACTATCCAGCAGCCGCCACACTCCAGAACGCTTTCCTGACCACACGACTGTTTTGCAGCTGTGCGACACATCATAAGACATTTAATACCCATTTTTCATTATTACTGCACCATATTTGATGGGGTTCAAATATGGTTTGAACCATGGGAACACCTGCAAGGGCAATTAGAGGCCACCGTAAAAGCCTCTATCCCTCTCGGAGAGCCCAGCAAGCTACTGAGAGTATTCTGCTACAATGGCAAGCCTGGCAAGCTATCCACAGAGTATTTGATATGCCAAAAACAGTAAATACAATGGGTCTCATTCCCCTGACCGTGAAAGAGCCTCCAATATGGCAATGTTAAGAAAGATGAGCAAGGAGAGGCTGATAAAATCTTAGGGCCAAACTAGGCTGCCAAAACGAAGAAGGACTGAAATGATTGTCTGTACTTTCAACACATGTACGCTGGCATCAGAAGCATTCATCAAGGACCTGATGGTGCAAGCGTAGAAGATCAAGTATGACATCATTGGTCTGACCGAGACAAGAAGGCATCAATCACATCACACCATTTTATACACTGGAGAAGAACTGTTTCTCGGAACATGCGACAAAAGAAGCGTCAGTAGTGTCAGTGTCCTTGTCAACACGAAGTTGGCCATGAGCATTGATTCATTCGAATGCCTAACAACCTGAATTGAATGATTACACTCGAATAGATGTGGCTCACTGCTGGCAATTTCTATCTTCATTGTCTATGCACCAACATCCAATTACGATGAAGAAGAAATTGAGAAGTTCTAGATGGAGCAGGAGAAGTTATATAAAGAAGACCACACCTTCTACAAGATCATTGTCAGGGATTTTAATGCCAAGATAGGACTGAGAACAAACACTAACATTGGATGTCAACTTTGAGTTACCTAGAATGATGACAGTGCCATGATCAAAATGGAGAATGTAGAAGAATCTATTTAGTAGAAATGGTTGATCATTTCAAGTATGCTAAATTTAGTATTCTAGTAATATCAAGGAATCAGAAAGGTAAAATGATTAGAGAGAGAAGTTAGAAAGAGAAATGGAACAATTCACAGAACTGATAATGAAATCTGCACATACCTAAGAAGATAGAAACAAAATCAAACACTGTCATCCCATTGTTCATTCATTTGCTTGAGTAGGCCCAGTAAGATCTTCATTTTATTTTTAGACTTGTTGTTAATGTGTTTGGCATATTGAAAATGTCAGAGGTAGCTTGCCAGGCTTTGCTGTGCAGGCGAGATACTCTCGGTAGCTTGCCGGGCTCTCTGAGAGGGGCAGAGGAATCGAACCCAGCTCAGCCAGGCTGACTGCGCACAAGACAAATGCTCTACTACTGTGCTATTGCTCCAGCCCAGAAACAAAATATTCACATAAAATCAAAAGTATGACATCATGTTCTAATTAGCACAAGAAATTTGTTTCTTAATGAATTAAATATATTTTCTTAATATCAAATTAACATGAAAACATAATCTAGTGGTTATTATTGTCTATACTTTCTTCTTTCCATTAAAACTACATATTTCTTACAGTATTTTATTGTTGGTGTCACTACTTCTGTACCTACCAGGTAACTAGATAGTAATAGATCACTTGATCACTTGACTTCCCATTAATCATCAATTTGCTCGAGCGGTAGCCAGTAACGTCTCCATTTGTCCCTGCCGCATGCTAGTGTAGCCCAATGGCGTCTGTTCATTTTAGGAACACGAAGAGCCTCAAACTGATCGTGCATGATCTTGATGAAGAAGTCTGAACATCTGGTAGGTGGGCAGCCACGTGGTCTTTTGACGTCCCGTGGAATGCAGTTGGTAATGGCTCTAGTCCAGTGGTCATCTCTAAATCTCATTACATGACCAGCCCATCTGATTTTTGATGCGTTGGCAAACGAGACAGCGTCCCTGATTCTTGATCGTCCATCGAGATCGAAACTCCAGATTCTTTCTCTCATTTGAGTGAAAAATGATACTCCAATCATAGCTCTTTTGATTCTTTTTGGGGAGCCCTGAATAGCGTTCTCATCCTGTTTGCGTAGGGCCCAGGTCTCTGAGGTGTATGTTAATGCAGGAAGAACAGTGGAATCAAAGAGATGTGCCTAGAGCCGAAGGTTCTTTGTCCACTTAGCTATTTCTTCCATGCTCTTGAAGGCGTTCCAGGCCGCTCTCTTCCTCCTGCACAATCGGGTGCCAGGTCATACATCATGTTGAACTTCTCGACCTAGGTACACATAACTTGCATTCGGAGATGGTCATTCCATTCAGAGCGAATGGAGCATCAGGAACAATGCTGTTTCTCATAAACATTGTCTTTCTAAGATTCAGCTGTAGTCTGACCTTTCCACACACAAGGTCGAAGTCGGCCAACATTTGTGCCACTTAGCTAATGTTTGGTGTTATTAGAACAATGTCATCAGCAAAGCAGAGGTGGTACAGTTGCCGAGCATCTCTCTTCACTCCGATTCCTTCCCATTCCAGTCGTCTCATGATGTTCTCGGGGGTGGCACTGAAGAGTTCCGGTGAAATGGTATCACCCTGCTGAATCTCTCTCTTGACATCAATGATTACTTCTTTCTAGAATGGTGAGATCCTGGTAGTGAATCCATAATACAGCTCGCGGAGGATCCTGATGTATTGAGTTTGTAAACCCTAATTGGCTAGGGCTTCAATGACTGCTTCTGTCTCAACAGAATCAAAGGCCTTCTTTAAATCAATGAATGTTAGACATCTTGAACTCCTGAGAAACCTCAATGAGCTTGGTTATCCTGTGGATATGGTCGATGGTGCTGAATCCTTTTCGGAACCCGGTTTGATCGCATGGTTGTTCTTCATCTAGTGTTCTGCCAATCCTATTCAGGATGACTCGAGTGAACAGCTTGTAGATGACAGACAATAGGCAGATTGGGCAATAGTTGCCAATGTCATGGATGTCTACCTTGTTGTACAGTAGTACAGTTCTGCTGGTTTTCCATTGAGACGGAAACTTGCATTCAGACAGGTAGCATGAGAAGAGCTGAGCCAGCGTATTGATGAGTATTGATAGCAGGTTCTTCAGGTGTTCAGGTCTGACATTGTCTGGGCCAGGTGCTGTTCATTTCTTAACTGACGAAATGGCATGTCAGATTTCAGAAGGGAGAACATTGGGAACGACATACCCATCCTGTGGAATTTGGTATGTGGGCAGTTGGACATGGCTATCGAAGAGATCTGAGTAGAAGTCATTTTCATTTCATTTCATCATCCTGTTATTCGTTAATTGCCTCGAGCAGGCCCCAGTACCGTCTCTTTCATCCTAGCCCTGAGATTATATTCAAGGCTCTTTTGGAGAATGAGACCCATCATTGTTACTGGTATTTGGCATATTTGGTACACCATGGGGAGTTTGCCAGACTCTGCCCTGTGGGCAGACTACATTCGATAGCCTGCAAGTTTGTCCAAAGTAGGAATGAGATAATAAGATGTCATAAAAAGATGTCCTGATAAGATGTCGCGGGGCCGGAACCCGCGTGGCTTTGTCCCTCTGCCAGTACCTTCAGGTGTGCGGAGAGTGGTCTCAGCATGGTGGTGGCTGGTCCTGGAGGTCTTCGGCTGCCAGAGCCCTGGTCGGGGCGGGGAGGAAAGCTCAATCCGCTCCCCTCCAAGGGGCCCTGGCGAGGAACAGCAAGGCGCAGGGGCAGAAGACTGCACTGTTCTCGTCCGGGAGCTGGATTTTATAGTCTTTGAGTCTTGGCCGTTGACGGGATTACATGGCGCCAGGGGGCCAGGTGGTGGGTGTGACCCCCGCCTACTGGAATTTGGAGGATCTGGGTGGAAGATGCTCGACTCCAATCCAAGTAGGCTTGGAGATCTCGGCCACGGAACCCGCGTGGCTTTGTCCCTCTGCCAGTACCTTCATGTATGCGGAGAGTAGAAGTCATGGATAATCTTTTCCATTGCCCTTCTGGAAGATGTGATAGATCCATCAGGACGTCGGAGGGCAGTCATCTTTGTCTTGTAGTTGGCGAAGGACAGGTGGGCATTACAAATACTTTTCCCGGCTTCTGCCTCATCTACCATCACGTCTGCTCCTCTCTCTTTGAGGTCTTCCTTGATCGCATCTCTGCACTGCTTTACAAGCTCGAATGTTTGCTTGCGGTTGCCTGAGGCATGCGCCAAACCACGTTGGCAAATAAGCTCAAAAGTTTTCAAAGACAGGCGATTTTTTGTGGCTATCTCTCTCTTGGCATTCCTCGCACAATCATGGAGGTGCTGAACCAGTTGATCATATTCCTCATCAATGTTTTCGACAATGGCATCTTCCCATGTTGCAGCAATCGTGCCAAAGAGCTCCCAGTTGGTGGTTGTTCTGGGAGTTCTTTTCTTAAACTTTGCGGCTTTTTTCTCCCCTCTCTGTGAAGTAGAATTTTGCACGAAGGAGATGGTGGTTCGATCTCGTTTGGAATTTTCGAACAATAGCAACATCAGTCAGGCAACTCTGTCAGGCAACTCTGTCGATTGAATATGATGTAGTCTATTTCGTTGTGGAACCGTCCACCAGGAAACTCCCATGTCCAACGTTTTTATTTGGCCTTCTGAAACTGTGAGTTACCATGGATGGTCTTGGTTGAGATGATAAACTCAGACAGTCTCTCACCCTGTTCGTTCCATTCTATGCCATGGGTCCCGATGTGGAGTTCTTAGGTTGATCTTCTCGGTCCTATCTTGGCATTAAAATCACCCACAATGATCTTGTAGAAGATGTAGTGTAGAAGGGTTCAAATATGGCTTGAACCATGGGAACACCTACAAGGGCAATTAGAGGCCATCTCAAAAGCCTCTATCCCTCTTGGTGAGCCTGGCAAGCTACCGAGGGTATTCCGCCCGCAAGGCAGAGCCTCACAAGCTATCCGTTGTGTATTCGATATGCCAAAACCAGTAATTATAAAGGGTCTCATTCCCCTGACTCTGAAGGTGTCACCAATATGGCAGCCTTGAGAAGGATGAGAAAGGAGAGGCTGATAAAATCTCAAGGCCGATCTAGGCTGCCAAAATGAAGGAAGACAAAAATGATTGTCTGTACTTTCTTTTTTTTTTTAATTTTTATAATTTTTATTCCTCCTCTTTCTTTTTTTTTTAAATTTATTTATTTATTTATTGAATCACCGTGGGAAAGGTTACAAAGCTTTCAGGTTTAGGTCTCAGTCATGCAAATATCAAACACATTTCCCTTTAACAAAACTTATTTTTTACCATGAAGAACCCCAATAAAACCCCACCCCCTACCCCTCCCAGTCCCTGTGGGGCAGATGAATTCTAGTTAACACTCTATCTGCTTTGATTAGATTCATTGTTTCAATAAAAGATTCACCACTATTATTTAGAGTTTACCCCCCCCAAATCAGACATGCTGAAAAAGCATTGTGAAGTGATTTGCTTTCTACAGCTGGGTTCAAGAATTAAATGTTGGTTTTGGATTTCTGCTATTTTACTTATTGACCCTGGAAATATTTCTACTGAAAGTCAGATAGTTAAGAAATTGGTTTCTAATCAACATAATCCACCATATCAACAAAAGATAAAAAGCATATGATCATATCAATAGATGCAGAGAAAGCATTTGATAAGATCCAGCACCCCTTTATGATGAAAACCCTAGCCAAAATGGGTATAGAGGGGACCTTCCTCAACATAATTAAAGCCATCTACCACAAGCCTACAGCAAGCATCATCCTCAATGGGGAAAAACTGAGAGCCTTCCCTCTAAGATCAGGGACGAGACAGGGATGCCCACTCTCTGCACTTCTGTTCAATATAGTACTGGAAGTACTTGCAATAGCGATTAGGCAGGAAAAAGATATTAAGGGCATTCAGGTAGGAAAGGAAGAAATCAAGCTCTCAGTATTCGCAGATGATATGATACTCTACTTAGAGAACCCAATAACTTCCAACAAAAAACTCCTAGAAACAATAGATTCGTATAGTAAAGTTGCAGGTTATAAAATCAATACCCAAGAGTCCATGGCTTTCCTATACGCAAACAGTGAGAGAGAAGAAAGCAACATGAAAAAAACAATCCCGTTCACAATTGTGCCCCAGAAAATCAAGTACCTAGGAATCAGCTTAACTAAGGAAATAAAGGACCTGTACAAAGAAAAATACAAAACGCCACTTCAGGAAATAAAAGAGGACATGAGGAAATGGAAAGATATCTCCTGTTCATGGGTCGGGAGACTTAACATTGTCAAAATGGCAATACTACCAAAAGCATTGTATAAATTCAATGCAATCCCTATAAGGATACCCATGACATTCTTAAAAGAAATGGAGCAAACACTCCTGAAATTTATATGGAACAATAAGCCCCCACGAATAGCTAAAGCAATTCTTGGGAAAAAGAAAATGGGAGGAATCAACCTCCCGAACTTCAAACTGTACTACAAAGCAGTAATAATTAAAACAGCATGGTACTGGAACAAAGGCAGAACTGCTGACCAATGGAACAGGGTTGAATACACTGACATCTCCCCTCAATCATATGCTCATCTAATCTTTGATAAAGGTGCAAGTAATGTGAAGTGGAGTAAGGAAAGCCTCTTTAATAAATTGTGTTGGCATCACTGGACGGCTACATGCAAAAAAATAGGCTCAGAACTCTGCCTAACACCATGTACAAAAGTAAGATCAAAATGGATTAAAGACCTCAACATCAGACCAGAAACCATAAGGTACATTGAAGATAAAGTTGGCAAAACCCTCCATGACATTGAAGCTAATGGTATCTTCAAAGATGCCACACCACTGGCCGAGCAAGTGAAAACAGAGATAGATAAATGGGATTATCTTAAACTAAGAAGCTTCTGCACCTCCAAAGAAACAGTGACCAAAATACAAAGACAGTCTACAGAATGGGAAAGGATATTCACCGAATACACATCTGACAAGGGGTTGATATCCAGGATACACAAAATACTGGTTAAACTCCACAAGAAGAAAACATCCAACCCCATCCAAAAATGGGGCAATGAAATGAACATTAACTTTCTCAAAGAAGAAATCCGAATGGCAAAAAAGCACATGATAAAATGCTCTACATCATTAATCATCAGGGAGATGCAGATCAAAACCACAATGAGATACCATCTCACACCTCAGAGACTGGCCCACATTCAAAAGAACAAAAGCAACCGATGCTGGCGTGGATGTGGCAAGAAAGGGACACTCCTTCACTGTTGGTGGGAATGTCCACTGGTTCAGCCCTTCTGGACAACAGTATGGACGATTCTCAAAAAATTAGACATTGAGCTCCCATTTGACCCAGCAATACCACTTCTGGGAATATATCCCAGAGAGGCAAAAATGTATAGTCGAAGTGACATCTGCACTTGTTTGTTCATTGCAGCACTCTTTACAATAGCCAGAAACTGGAAGAAACCTGAATGCCCAAGAACAGATGACTGGTTAAAGAAACTTTGGTACATCTACACAATGGAGTACTATGTAGCTGTTAGAAAAGATGAAGTCATGAAATTTACATACAAGTGGTACAATATGGAAAGTATCATGCTAAGCGAAATGAGTCAGAAAGAGAGGGATAGACATAGAAAGATTACATTCATCTGGGGGATATAAAGTAACAAAGTATGAGATTAATACCCAAGAATAGCTGAGATCAGCACCAGGAGGATTACTCCATAACTTAGAGGCCAGCCGGGTATCCTAGAGGAAAGGGCAGTTCAGATAGAGAAGGGAGCACTAAATAAAGGATGTTTGGAGGATCCTCCCAGGAGGGGAGATGCATGTCGAAAGTAGACTATGGACTGAACATGTTTGCCACTCAATGCCTCTTTTGCAGACCACAACAGCCAAAAGGAGAGAGAGAACACAGGGGATTGCCCTGCCACAGAGACAGGGGGGATGGGGGGATGGGGGTGGGAGGGATATTATCCATGGTGGTGGAAAATGGGCACTGGTGGAGGGATGGGTATCTGATCATTGTATAATTGAAAGCAAAGCACAAAAAATTGTAAATCTACAACTTTAAAAAAAATAAAATAAAGGGAAAAAACAAAAAAAAAACAAAAAAAAATAGAGCAATTTAATTAAATAGCAAGTATCACTTGTAACAAAAAAAAAAAAAAAGAAATTCGTTTCTGTGCTCTGGAGTTGTGGCCGTGCTGGAGAGCCGCTAGTGGGGGGCAACTGGTGGCCTCGGTAGGGCGTGAAGGGCGGACCGGAACGCCACCCTTCCCATGAGGTTTTAGTCGCCCCCAGTCCCCCGGCTCATACCTGCTGTCCACAAGGCTCCCATGCGGCCGCCATCTTTCTTTCCAGAGAGGAGAAGGCGACTGGGGCAACACCCTCTCCCCTCCGGACAGACCTGATGGCCTGGATTAATGCATAGTCCGTTCACTTTTCTGCTCCAAGCTACCAGGTTCTGCATTAAGTCCTTGTGCTTCTGGGGCCGTGGCCGTGCTGGAGAGTCGCTTGCGGGGGGCAATTGGTGACCTCGGTAGGGCGTGAAGGACGGACTGGAACGCCCCCCTTCCCATGAGGTTTTAGTTGCCCCCACACCCCCGGCTCATACCTGCTCTCCACAAGGCTCCCATGTGGCCGCCATCTTTCTTTCCAGAGGGAGGAGGGTGGAAGGGACCAACACCCTTTCCCCTCTGGGCAGGATTGTCTGTACTTTCAATGCACATACACTAGCATCGGATGCATCCATCGAGGACCTGATGGTACAAGCACGAAAGATCAAGTATGACATCATTAGTCTGACTGATACAAGAAGGCACCAATAACATCACACCGTTTTCGACACTGGAGAAGAATTGTTTCTCAGATCATGCGATAAAAGAAGCGTTGGAGGCTTTGGTGTCCTTGCCAACACAAACTTGGCCATTAGCATTGATTCTTTCGAATGCCTAACAACCTGAATCGTATGTTTACATGTGAATAGATGTGGCTCACTGCCAGCAGTTTCTATCTTTGTTGTCTATGCACCATCATCCAATTATGATGAAAAATAAATTGAGAAGTTCTACATGGAGCTGGAGAAGTTCTATAAAGAAGTAATAGATCAATATTCCAAAATTTGCTTACATATTATGGTACACATACACATGCAGGGCTATTTCACAAAGCAGGGTAAAATGTATGAATTATAACTAAGACAAATTTATATATTTTATGAATTTTATCCATACATGTAATGTTAATAAAAATAAGAAATAAAGTAAGTCTCACCCAAGGATAGTAGAAACAGGGCTAGGAATATTGCTTCATGGTTGATAGCCTTCCTCTTGAGCTGGGGGAGAAGGCAGCAGTAATAGAGAAGAGATCATTAAGTCAATGATGGTTGGAGGGATAGTTTGGTGGGGAAGATGTATGCTGAAAGCAGATAAAGGACCAAACATGATAGCCTCTCAGTATCTGTATTGCAAATCATAATGGCCCTAAGTAGAGAGAGAGTATGGCGGAAATTGTCTGCCATAGAGGTAAGTGGAGAGGTGGTATGAGGGAGGAGATACTGGGGACATTGGTGGTTCCCAGGACATTGGTGGTGGGATGGGTGTTGAATTATGACTGAAGCTCAGACATGAAAGATCTATAACTCTATTTCATGGTGATTCAATAAAAAATAAATAAAATATAAAATAAAATAATTTTAAGTTAAAAAAGAATTAAAGTCATATAGAAATAGATTTGTCTTAAAATATGTGACTATGTGAGTAAGCATTGAAAGTCACTAAACGCTTATTAACATTGGTATCATCACCAATTGCTGGCTGAATTGAAATATGTAAGCCTAAATTGTTAAGGTTTTAAATATATATATACTTAATTAAAGGACATTTATTTACTGAGTTTCAGGCATACTGTATTTTAACACCAATCCCACCACCAGTGTCAACTTCCCTCCACCAGTGTCTTGCTCCTTCTAATGCCACCTTGTCCCCAACTCCCACCCTCACCCCAAGATGCACATTTCAATGATCAGTGGCTGCAGCTTAAATTTCATGTTTTCAGTGTTGTTGACACTGTGCTTTGGATATATAGCTATACCACATCACTGGTATAGCCAAAGCCCTGGGCCCTGTTATCCCGTTGCTTCCCTTTTATCTTCTTCCTTCCCAAATCTTTCATTCTCTGTTCTTCTCCTCTGTAGCGTACTTGTGTCAAGGGTGATCCAGGCATCCCACCTATATTACATTTCCTAGTCCAGTTATTTCATGTGTCACAGATAAATGACATTATCATGTTTGTCTTTCTTCTTCTGGATTACCTCACTCAACATAATATCGTCCAGTTTCAACCAGGTTGCAGCAAATTGAATGAGTTTGTATTTCCTTGCAGCTGCATAGTATTCCATTGTGCATCTATACCACATCTTTATAATTCATTCATCTGTCATTGGACGTCAAGATTGTTCTATATCTTTGTTATCATACGATGCATAGCAGCAGAGAGTGGTGGGTATGTGTACTTTTGAATGAATATTTCTCTGTTCTGGGGTAGTGTCTAAAAGTGGATAGTCAGGTTCCTATGACAGATCAATTCTAAGTCTACTGAGAACTCTCCATACTGTTTTTTACAGGGGTTGAACCAGACTACAGTGAACCACCATCAGTGATTGAGAGTTCCCTTTTCACCACATCCCCACCGACACAGATTGCTCCTATTTTTGATATGTGCATCTCTAACTGGTGTAAGATAATATCTAATGCCTTCTTAATTTGATAGGCCTAATGATAATTGATGTTGAGCATTCTTCCATGTGCCTACTAACCATCTTCTAGCTTTTTCTGAGAAGTGTCTGCTCATTTCCTTCCGCTATTTTTTATAAGGTTTTGGATTTTGTATTGCTGTTGTGAATCTGAGTACTTTATATACCCTGGATATCAACCCTTTGTCTGATGTATTGAATGTGAATTCAGTTAGCTATATTTTAATTTTATCCCATGTTTGTTTTGCCATGCAAAACTTTTTAATTTGATGTAGTATAATTCTTTAATTTTGATTCTGCTGCCTTGAGATCCAAACCTTGGAGCATTCTGCCTATATATTCCTCATTGTACTTGATAGTTTCTGGTAGTATCTCAAGGTCTTTGATCCACTTTGCATTGACTTTTGTTAAATTGTTAAGGTTTTAAGATGAATTAATTTACACAATGAATTGTCTCAAGAAATTTGTTAATGGTGCAAATAAATTTTACTTTAGAAATCACGTTTACTTCTCCACAAATTTTGCCTAATCTATTTGATTATGCTGCTAAGCTTTAGTAAATCATATATTTCTGTGCTATTATTTGCACTATACTCTGCAAGACAATATCTGCTGAGATAATGGATTAATGCATACTGCCACCATTAGCTACTTTAGTAACGTTGATTTATTATGTAAAGGTTACATATGCTTTTATTATAAATCTATAAACAAGAGAAATACATCTGTCCTGTTTAAGCATTTTGTATTCATAACTTGGTGAAAATAATTTATCTTTTGAATATAGAAAATCAATTCCTTAGGATAGTGTTTACTGTGGATATTATTTGCTAAATTTTGTGGATACCAATTTTTTTTCTCATATTAAAGGGAGTTTGGAAAGAAACAATTGCACAATATATAATAAATTACACACACATGAAATCTAAATGATAAATACTCATAATTAAATATCAGAAACTTAAATAATAGGTTTAGAATGTGTCTCAATGATGATTTTTTCTTCCCTCTCCAGAGCAACTTCACTGGAATTTCTACATTTTTTTGAGCAAACTGAAGTATGGAGAAAGGAAGCATTTTAAACAAAATTTCATCTATTAAAATTACATTATGCATCTAAAAGCTTTACATTGGTAACATGACACATGGTTATATTTTTGTAATTCATTTTTATAGTAGACAGTTATATTCTTTAAAGGTGAAATATTACTCTTAAGGCAAATTCCTGATTTTTTTGGTAGATTTGCCTGCTATATTTTCTTTTTTTCAGATTTAATTATTATTTATTTATAGTGAGGGATACTTCTGGAGGTGGTCAGAGTTCATTAAGGCCACAACCAGCGTGCTGGGGGAAAAGACAGGCAATGCGAAGTCAGGAACTGATCCCTGTGCCTCACATATACACACCATGTACCCTGCCATTTGGGCCCCAGGATAACCAATTTTAATTAAGTCAAATGATTATACAGTAAAAGTTTATAAACATTCACAAAAAAAAAACTTAGGACTTTTCTGGGAACTGAAGAAAGAGCAATGGGACACACAATCTTGGAGAGACTTTGTACATTAATGAAGATCAGTATTTTGGTCTTTTGACCTCAACCCCATCAGCTTCCATTTTCTTCCTCATTGCAATGATTGCACTAATTCTCTTCTACTCACAATCAAGTTCTGACTTGTCATTGGTTCCCTTAAAGCTCCTGATTTTCCGCCCTTCAGACATCTTGACGCCATACTGGAATGCTGCTTTGTTTTTTCACATATTCACTGTATTCCTCTTGGGCATCAAAGTCTCATCGGCCTAAGGGCCTCTTCTTGTCACCCTGGTCCATTTTGCTGTAATCCACCTCCTCATCACTGTCCACAACCATATCACCATCCTGGCTGGGTAGCACTTGTCATAACTGTTGGACATCCTGAAGAAATCTCTAAGGTGCTTCTTGTCCTCTGGCATCATCAGCGATTCAGTGCCTCCCCAGCCAGTGGAACCAGAAAATTTTTCATTGATTTGATCAAATCCTTGGCAGATGCAGGTCCTTTGTCAACATCAATGGGGTCATCATCCACTTTTGGCTTCTCGGGGTAGCTGTGTCTCTTTTTCTCCTCCTCTATCTCATGGTCCCGCTCCCGTTCCCACTCCCATTCCCTCTCCCGTTCTCTGTCCCAGTCTCTGTCCCTTTGACCATCACACTCCCGTTCTCGGTATCTTTCCCGCTCCTTGTCCCGCGGTGCCTTGGTTGTGGAAGGTACATAATCCCCAATGTCTTCAAATATATTCATGTCGGCCTCGAGAGGCTTCTTCTCTTCCAGCTTCCCTTTATCTCTTTTTGAGCTTCTTGTTACGGGTACCCTGCCTCAAGTAGGAAAGAATCTGTGTGAGCTTGCTGATGACAATGTCATTTGTTGTCACTGCGGTCTGCGCCTGCATGGTGGGGCAATCAGCTTTGTGCAGATAAGAGTGGTGGTTATGTCCTTGTCTGCATACTCACCATCCAGGTCCATCACATAGCCCATACGGCCTGGCAGGAACAGCTCATTCCGTTCATACGCTTTGCTCTTGAAGATCATACGGTAAACACTTCAGCCTAAACGTGTTTTAAATTCAATTTTGTTTTCAGGGTCCTCATCTTTCTTGGTTTCCTTCTGGGACTTTTCCATCAGTTCTCCCTCCTCTTTCTCCTTGCTGGCAATCTCAGCTCGTACCTTCTGAAGCAGAGCAAAATCCAAGCCTTTCACCATATGAGTATGTTCCATGTCACCACCCAAGAACTTGGACTCCTGGATCAACTGTCTTCTTTTCTCTGCAGCTGAACTGTCTGCCTCAACAGTGGGGCCCACGGCCCTGTAGTTTGCCGCGGTGCTGATCAGCTCAGTTTCCTCATACTCTTTGTTCACACCATCTCTTCGTTCCTTGGCCCGGTCCTGGTACTTCTCTGCTAGCTCTCGCTCTCTCTTAATTTCTTGCTGGCGAAGCTTTGCATAATAGCTTTTCTTTTTTCTCCTCAGTGCAGCTGGGTCCTCATCCTTGTTATACTCCCTTGGCATCTCATGATAACGTGATTTAGAGGGTGGTCAGAGGTAGGTGCAGCCCTTGGGATCCTGAAAAGTTTTCTGAAATCTTCATTGGTGAGCTTAGATTGGTGGAAAGAGTGAGAATCGTCCACATCGTGGCCATCTAGGGCCAAAGGATTGGAAAACAGCTTACTATCTCGCTCCGGCATTTTGTCCACATCCTTTTATCGCCAGCAGGAACTCAGGAACCAACAACAACACGTCGATGACAGAGCTTTCCCACCATGCACCTCAGGAATCCCCTATATTTTCTAATACACTTAGAAATTCATTTAATTTATATAAAGGAGTTATACTGTATACAGTGCTCATTTGTATAATAATGTGCCTTGACTATCTCTTTATATTTATTTATAGAAATCTATTTCACTCATTTTAATTGTGTCATGTATGTTATTGTAAAACATTGCCATATTTTATTTAACTATGCTTAGAATGATGAATATTTGGTTGCTTTCAATTTTTCATGATTTCAAAGTTGTACTGGATGTATTTCTTCATGACGCAATATATTTGTGGGACTAATAATTCAAGGACAGACACTAGAAAGAGAATTGCTGGATAACTTATATGAATATTTATACTTTTTCTAAATTCTACAAAAATTGTCTGCCAAAAAAGTATGTAGCAATTGCCATCTCTCTAATATTGTACAACAATCTTAGTTTCCCCCACACTGTTAGCAATACGCATTAACAAGATTTTGCCAATATATGGGGAATAAGATATTTTCTTTAAATTTGCACAACATACTGTTTAATATACATGTAGTAATAGTGTGAAATATTAAGTCCATAATTTCTAGTTTAAAAACTTTATATGCACTTTTTATTGATATCAAAATATTAGTTGTTTTTTGACAAAATACAATTCATATGATTAAAACTGTTGAAAATGCTTTTATCTGGGGTATTTGATGAAAGAAATGTATTTGTGATTTCATTAAGTTCTCACATTATGATTAACTTCTGTAACGTGTGTATTCTAGGTCCAAGGATTTTTTTTCAAATTCTAGATTTCTTTTTGTTTGTTTTTGGACTATGCCCCGTTGGAGGAGCTGTCAGGATTTATTCCTGACTCTGTATGTATGTGTGCCACGAGGAATCAAATCAGGTCGCCTGCCTGAAAGCAAGTGCCATACTGACTGTATTATTCCTTTTGCCCCCTATCCTAGGATCTCTTCTAACTCAGACAAATGTCTGTTGACATCCTCAGGTCCATCAAAGTTCTTTTCATTCAGCTTTCATTTAACCGAAGAGAGAGTAAAGAGACCATTGCTCTCCCAGGGTTCTAAAATCTCAGACTCTAAAGTGAAGCATCTTCATTCACATTTCACTCAATGTGATTAATCTCATGGTCATAGAGGCTTAAAAGAAATAAGAAATATTTCCCTGACTGGGATTAATCTCTTTCTGTGCAGAGAATATGGACTTTAGTGATCCCCATAGGTTCTTTGTGGCCAATCACAAGCATTATTTTTTAGTATGTTGCTAATCCATTTTACTGAATATTTTACTGAAGCTTAAGTTACATGATTACATAGTGTTCATGTTTATGGGTTGTATGTATAATGTTACTATAGTTTCACCACCACCAAGTGCCAAAACCCTCCACCAATAGTTGCATATTACTTTCAGTCTGCCTCTTCCTTCTTTCTCAACACTTACCCCATTTCTAGGTAATCTTAATTCTCTAATCAAAGTTCAAGGGTTTGTCATAATTTGGTACTGTTTTGCTGAGTCTTTATTAATCATTCATAGAATAGTAAAATCATCCAATATTTGTGCTTCTCTTCATTTCACTTAATCTGATGCTCTCTTGTTCTATCCAACTTCCAGAAAGCTGCAATATTCCTTCAGCAGGATAATGGTGTAATACCATAACCTCCTTATCTGTGTGTGTTATTGGACATTTGGGTTCTCTAAATATTCTAGGTATTGTACTTAGGGATACAATAATGCATATATCATTTAGAATTAATATGTTTGTGTTTGGGGTAGATTCCAAGTGTGGATACAGATATATGGATAATATGGAATCATAGATAATATGGAAACCCCTGATTTTCTTGTGAAGTCTTCATATTGTTTTTGATAAAGGCTAAACCAGAAAATAAGACTATTCTATTATAGAATATTGAAGTAAATAGTAAAATTAAGATAGAGACTAGAGTCTCACAAATATCTCCCATCCCCTAACATACATAGCTTCCTTTATTATCAATATCCCCAAATCACAGTGGACTATTTGTTAGATTAAAGGTTGAAAGTTCTTTTAAGTATAAAATTTATAACATTTAACCACATGAAGCACTTACAAAATGGTATCATAGGACAACAAGACATATATCTACATAAGCTTTAGGGTTGGAGCAATAGCACAGTGGGTAGGGCATTTGCCTTGCATGTGGCCTCTCCTGGTTTGATTCCTTCGCCTCTCTTGGAGAGCCCAGCAAGTTACCTAGAGTACCCCACCCACACTGCAAAGCCTGGCAAGCTACCCATGATGTATTCCATATGCCAAAAACAGTAACAACAAGTCTCACAATGGAGATGTTTCTGGTGCCCGCTTGAATAAATTGTTGAACAACAGGAGGACAGTGCTACAGGATAGAGCTTCAGTGCTACATAACCTTTAATTTTTCTGTAGAACTCATTGTTTGAATATACACAACTACTGAAAAATATATCAAATTTTTCTAGAATTTGCATCTTTGTTCATAAAGGTAGTCTAAAGCACGCTAACTCTTGATATTATCTCAAATTTCCTATAAACAATAAAAATGAATTACTGTTAATGTATGTCAATTTTTGCATTGAAATATGATCCTAGTTTGACTAACAGCAAATGTTTGCTTTTTCTAATAATGTCTAAGGTAGTTAGGATTATAAAACAACAAATGTTTATTTACAATGAAATGCTTCAGAACTATAAGCAGTAGAATTTAAAACAATAATGCATTCAATTACATACAACTTTAATATGTTCATGGAGACCAAAATATAAATACTGTGTTCTATTTAAGCTAGAATAAATAATGAAAACTATGTAAGAAGATGAATTTATTTCTCATAAGATTTAACCAAATTATGAAATAACAGCCATCTTAATCAGCAAAAGAATGATTTAATATGGCACAGTCTCAAGTCAGTCAAAGAGTATGGGTCAAAATTTTTTACTCTGTGATCTATTCTAAATTCAGTTATTCATTTTTAGATCAGGTTCTCCCAGTCCTGACCCTGAGTCAAAGATTCTTGTTAGTATTCTAACACAGTCCATTATTAGAGCAACACAGGCCAAGGAATGAGGGATTTATAATGAAACTATTTGCATCAGAAACCAAATAGGCAGAGGGGATATAGACCAAGAACAATTTAGATTTGTCAGTAAAAGTAATCTTACCTACAAAAGGCAAAAAATGTCATAAAACTCAGTTATCTAGTTAAAATTTATTTTAACATATCATACATAACGCAGATATAATACCAAAAATGTTTTAAAAAGAACAAAATGTCCATCTTCTTAAAAAGAGAGGGTGCTGTGAAGTTCACTGTTTGCCTTATAACCATGTGTTATTTTTTCAGCAGGAACATCCTTTTGAAATCTGCCCAGGAGTCCAACACTCTTGCCAAATAGGCTTGCGACTATTGAAAATGTGTGTGGAGGGACTGATCAATGCAGGATGTTATATATCATCATTTTGTAATTATAAAATTGACATTAACTACTTCTGCTTGGCTTTAAATTGGGAAGACTATTTTAGTAACTATCATATAGTCCTTTCCCCTGGGGTCTATTGAAGCTCAGCATAGAATGGCAAGGAAAGAAAAGAAGCTAAGAAGAGTGGGGTTCTTACATGCAGTCTAAGTCTCTAAGTCCTAGCCTAACTCCTTAAGAAAAAAATACAAATCACTCATGGGAAAGCATTTGTCATTTCAATGTAAACAACCCAGAGATGCAGTCAACAGAACTATGTTCTAAGGTGCTTGGGGATATAGGGTAAAAGCGGGCACTTGGGATGAAGGTGAAGGAGGTACTGTATGTATGAAACAATGATATTGAATTGATTGTTAAAACAAAAATAAATCATAAAAACGTGTTTAACTTGAAATAAATGGACAGAATGAAAGAAGCATTTCCTGAGCACAATATCTATTACCCATATTGCAACAGAAAGATATCAGACTAAAGAAACAGCCAACCATTTACCCTTGTAGAGAGTAACAAGAGATCCCAAACTCATGAATTCTATCAGCATTCCACTAATTTTATATCCAAGCAGCCCAAGTAGTTACCTTGATTGATCTTATTTCCACTGGTTAATCATGAAGTTTCAAATTACTCAAGAATACTTTTGTAAGATTAAAAGAATATAAAATATTTCTCAAATATGTATTCATAAGTATATTACTGATAAAAAGACCTTCCCATCTTCATGGATAAGTCAAAGTATGTATCCCATGGAATTTGTACAGGTTTTGCTCAAACCATAAATAATACAAATGAAGGAGAGAATTTGATTTGCTTCATTTGAAAAACCCGTGGAAAATCAATCAATTTCCTGGTATAGCATATAAACTAGTAGGTATGAACAACATTTATAAACCTTGATTTTCTGGGTGTGTTAATTTCAGTGTTTAAACAATGCCTGGGATTGAACCCAGGGCTTCACACATGCAGCATATGTGCTTTACCAACACATCTCAGGCTCAGCAATAAAAATTGAGTTGCTAAATGTTTTCATTATTGAGACTGGATAAAGTATCAGCATAAATATCAGTTCTTCAAGCAATAAGGAAAAATTACCAGAACTTTCCAGGTTTAGTGAGAATAAGTGTCAAGAAGTAAAATTCAAGCCAGAAGTAGAAAAATAAGTAGTTAATGAAAGAGTTATAAAATGTACTTTTGAAGAAAATACATAGGTAGGGGGAAATTTTATTTGAGAAAACAAAGAATCGTAACTTTGTTAGAGAGATCAATATAATGTTAGAAAAGAGAATATACTGAACTAGACAAAGCAGGAAGTTGAGGGGTTCTCCTACATTGGTAATGATCAGGTTCATAGCAAACAATAATTTGAAAGACTTTAAGAAAGCCAAATGAAAAAGAAGCCAGTGAAAGAGAGGAGGTTAGCATAATTCTAGGTTTCTTATTATGTTCACTGGTTAGGAAATTTTGATTCAAATTGTAAATTTCAATTGTAAAATAGTAAGAATATCATTTTTAAATGTGACTAAATATAAAAAGAAAAGTTTAAAATACTATGATAATAATGCGTAATTTATTTTTTTCTCACAGCATATCATATTAAGAAATTACTCATTCTGTCAACCTAATACTGACCTGGGTCTTTTTCAAACATAGATCAGACATTTCTGAATATAGATAGTTACTAGATAAATCAGGCTGTACTAGAGTACTAATCAGAACTAAAAATCCAGTTCACATTATCAAGACACCAATTCATCTTCCTCATCCTCCCTAAATGAATTATGAATAAAACAAAACCAAAAGTTGTTTAAGAGATAACAAGAATTAAAAAATTTGCAGCAGATGGTGCCAGCTGTGCATATTTAATTCCAACTCAAACAATCTGCCAAACAGTTAGACAGAACGGCTTTTGCATGGAAAATTGGAGTGTCTTGAAGCCAAGGAAGAAATCAAGAGTCGTCTCCCTGGCGTTATTTATCAAACCTTTTATTATAATTAATGCCAGTGGACACAAACCACCTTTTATTCCATTTCTCTATTACACTATGTACATTCACGTGCCTCCTTTTTCTGCCTCTTCCATTTCTCTCTGAATTTCTTTATCCCTCTCATTAGCACATATGTACATACACAAATATACTTCCCATAAGAATAAACTCATAATTAAGATGTCAGAGTATCATATAGTAAGCATTGAACAAATATTATGTGGCATATATAATTAAAAGATTAATGATTAAATATTAAATTTAAAATATCAAGTAATAACTAAAAAGATAAACAATCAGAAAAGCATCATATCCATAAAGACATTAATTAAGATATTGTAGGAGTTAAAATACTTACCTTACAAATGGCCAAGTCCTCTTTAATCCCTGAAGCCATATATGGTCCCTGCAGTACCTGCAGTAATCTCTAAAAGCAATCTTAGCTTAAGTAGCTCAAAAACAAGCAAACAAAGTATATGCTTAAGGTTAAATTGACATATAGAACATGTCAAGGGGAAAAATATGTTAAAGGCCAAGAGAGCAATATCAACAAAGGCTCAAATTCACGCTACAAATATATTCAAACATGAGTGAATGGATCTGTGATATTTAAGAAAAGATTATCAATTTATCCTGAAGTTAATGATAATAGAGTCTGAAGGTCATTTGGGAAGGTAAGAGTCAAAATGAAATATATATACATAGTGTTTCATAGAATGAAGCAGAAGCTGCAAGTCTGAAGATGGTCAGGGTACTT
The DNA here is from genome assembly GCF_029834395.1 of Sorex fumeus. Classification (NCBI taxonomy): domain Eukaryota; kingdom Metazoa; phylum Chordata; class Mammalia; order Eulipotyphla; family Soricidae; genus Sorex; species Sorex fumeus. The sequence continues at coordinate 67,755,475 of NW_026606059.1, forward strand.
GAAGATCCTTTGACAAAATAGACATGAGATAATTACTACCTAGTTCTGATAGGACAGTACTAAACAGAAAGTCATGTCATGCAGTTACAAATGGAGGAGCTATTTTCAGGTATTTGTGTCTAACTCTACCACACATGTTAGGAAGAGAGAGAGAGAAATAGAATCATTGATGACAAAACTGTCCAATTAAAGGAAACAAGTTTGAGTCCAAAGGAGTCTATGGGAAAGCATGAGTAAAACATTTGCTGCAGTGAATCCTAGATGTGCAAGAAAGGACAAAACTAACATGGAAGGGATCAGAGTGAAATTTGAGAGTACTAACTCAGAAGAGAGATGTACACATAATACTCTAGCAGTGATTTGAATGTGCAATATGCAGATTTTGACTTATAGTAGTGCACAGATTAAATTTATATAATGCAATGTTACTTCACTAAAGAGTTATTTGAAAAAGGTTGGTCATCATAAGAATATGTAAGTTCATTTCGGAAAAGAACAGACAGAAAACATTAATGAAAATTTCTAGATATCCTTATGTTTCAGTGAAAGATGCTCCCAAATCAGAAATCAAATTATACAAAAGTGGTCACTTTTATAAAACCAAGTAATTGAACGTCTCAAGACTGGACAGTTCTCTGCTAGGATCTTGAGATGCAGTGATGCCCATACATCCTGCACTGCTAGGGGCCTCCAAGTTAACTCCCTGTACTACTGAAGGACTTGAGTAGTATGCAAAACATTCACCCTGACTTCTGAATTATTTCCCAGATCCCTATTTCTAAATACCAAATACAAAATTCCTAACAAGAAGCAATACTAGTTTGTTGTCTCATGCTTGTTATTGTTTGACTTGATTGCATTTTGATTTTAAAATAATTATTTAGAAAATATCAAAACATGTTTGTCAATTTTAGGACCAGGATTCTTTTCATTCCAGAACTATGTGCTAAAATATTTAAATGGATCAAGTGAGTGGCGATATTATTGCTAAAGTTGTTTATCTTAACCTACTAAGAGTTACAGAGTCTTATGTCATACTACAGTGAGTCTACCCTAGACACAAAAAATTCTCCAAAATTTAGATGAATATTAACATACTGGATAAATGAGGTGAATTTTTTTATGCACTTACAAGTGTTCTTTGTGGTCATGGTATTACTCAAAATAATGACTGTAACCTAGCACTATCTTCCCATTGTTCATCGATTTGCTCAAGGGGGCCTGGTAACATCTCCATCCTGAGACTTGTTGTTACTGTGTTTGGCATATTGAACATGTGAACATGTCACGTGTAGCTTGCGGGGCTCTCCGAGGAGGGTGGAGGAATTGAACCCGGCTTGGCAGGGACAGCTGCGCACAAGGCAAACACACTACCACTTGCTATCATCAGAGTAAAAAATATTATAGCTCTAACTACTGATTTATCTTATATCTACATTGATGTTTTATAATGTAGAGTTTGTTATTATATATTTTACTAAATTGCTATGTAGTTTAATAATTATTGAGCCTCATGCAGTGCATTAATTACAAGAGGCCTGATATGTTCAGCTAAGTTGAAAGACTAAATTGATTCTTTTTGTAAACTGCATACAAAATACCAAAAACAATAAATTGATTTACTTTTTTTAAAATTTATTTTTAAATTTTTAGGGTCATATCGGCGATGCTCAGGAGTTACTCCTGGCTCTGCACTCAGGAATTATTCCTGGCAGTGCTGGGAGACCAGGCCAAGGATTGAACCTGGGTTGGCTGCATGCAAGGAAAACACTCTACCCGCTTTGCTATCTATCCAACCCTCAAATTGACTTTCTTATTTAATGAGACAGTCCATTGTTATAGTTGCTTTAAAAATGTACTACTAGAGATTTACTCGAACTGACCAATAACTACCAATTACTAAAAAAAATGGCAAGGCTTTTTCTTGAATTCTAACTACCATTTCTCCCTGACTAAATTTTTCTTCTCTCCTCACATGCTACATCTTTTCTGAAAGCATAACTTAAACTTACTGATTAAACCTAAATATACTGTAGCCTTCTTATAATAGTTCTGGAAGGCAAGTTCCCTACCAAGATTTATCTTGTCAAACATGCCAAATGATCCTAGGATGGATATACAGATAGAGGTATAGATATATCACTCTATATGCCTTGAAGTTGTTTCCAATTTCTCTGACTATAAATAATCTCCCATTATCTTGGCCTTTCATAGGCATCTTTCTTAAGGTGATTATCATATATTGCCATTCACTATTGTTTCTTCTGAATCTATTCTATCCTTCCTATTACACAGTAAGCTCCTTGAAGATAATGTATATAGTTTTAGGATTTTGTTTTCTTGCAATGGGAACTGAAAATGATTTTTTTAAATAAATGAATGAACACAGAGATGAAAAATGACACCTGCTACACAAAGAATAAAGATGAAATTGATCCCTGTCCAGATGGGAAAGATATTTGTATTTACAATCCAAATTGGATTATCTGTAGCCAAACAAAAATCAGCTGCATTGATTTTCTTTCCTTTGGTGGCCAAGAAGATCCTCCTAAGTCAAGGTCACTGTTATGTTTCGTGGAAGAAAGAATGCTTACGGTATTTTACTTCCTGTACTCTTATTCTGGGATGTATTTTAATATTAACTGATTTTACATAACTTGAAGAAAACAATGAAATAACAGGAATCAGAAATTTAAACATCAGATCACATCATGCAGCAAGAAAATTCATATTGTTAATATGTTTAGGATACAAGCGCTTATAGACATAAATATATGTGTTGTATACTTCAAATTTTAACACATCACACAGTAATCTCATTAGTCCGAGTCGAGTTAATAATAGTTAGAAAAAATTAAATTAAATTTAAAAATCACAGTTATAGTTACAAAAAAAGTTAATGAATTTCACTTCATCACCAGCAAAAACACTTCACTTTCTTGTTAAAGGAAATTCCAAGCAGGTAACATGTACTTGTGTATGTGAGTGTATATTGCTTAGTTGGGGTTTCTGGAACTATAATCAAGAGTAATGTTAAAATAATTGTTCATTCCTTTGCAGAATTAACTTATGTTATAAAACTGTTTAGTTCCAGTGCTTAGAATTTTCTGTAAAATTGCATGTATCTGTTGCTTAAGTAGAGAAATGATAACAAAAAATAGAGTATTCATATATACTATCTTGACTATGACAGTCTAGAAAGTTGCAAATTTTATAGAATTGGATGTTTTTCTCCTACTTTGAATATATGAAAACATGAATTTATCTCAAGAAATTAAAATCAGGTTCGAAGTTAATACAAAATATGTGGTTGATAAAGTGAGAGTACAACATTTTCAGGAGATAATAATGAGTTTATTGGCACATATCTTCAGGGCATGAAATAAAATATGCATTGCATTTTGATAGTAATTTTGATAGATGTGACATGTTTTGAAATCCTCACTTTTGATTTATGTTCTTTAAATATTTATGTGTTCTCAAGAGCATTTGAACTGGTACGATATAACTGTATTAGAGTTAAAGAAATGATGATAAAAAGGTCTGCTGTACTGAGAATTGAGATTTATACAGACCATGTCAGCAAAACAACTTTATTACTTATGAAGAGACTTGGATTGTCCTGTTATTTAACAAAGCTACCTTTTGCTGATCCTTTTTCTTTTATTATTATTTTGTTCTTTCAGACATTGACAGGGCAGTTTCCATCAGGTCCAAAGTTGTAGGAGTATGAACGTGCACAAATTCCTTCAGGGGTCTTCAAACTCTGACCTTGTCACGATTAGGACCATGCCAAGGTTCTGTTCTTCCAAAAACATACAGCTTCTATTAAACTCAAAGTGCATTAGAGGATCCATATTTCAGAAAAAAAATAGTTGGGTGTTAAATTTACTATATATTTGTCCCAAGTCCAAAATCAGAGATTCTGGGGTCAAAATAGAGTTTGATTATACGGATAGATAGTGACACAGATCACACCTTTCATTTCAAGAGTTTTCTATTGTCTTATTCTCTGAAATACAATTATCAGCTTCCTGTGACCAAAAAAAACCTTAGCTCTGGACTTTCCTAATGTAGTTAATGCTTAAAAAGATTGAAATGCCCGTTAAGCTTCCCGAGTAATGAAATTGCAAGAGGACTCACACAGTAATGCACCCTAGATAGGCTTACTTTGTAGCACTTCCAAGAGATTCAGTTCTCCCTCTCAACAATGTTCCTGACCAAGACTTTTATCCTCCTGATAATTGATTCTTCTCAAATATGATTGCCTAAAGAAAGATACTTTGCCATGAATATTAGTTCTGTTTCTTTCACCTCACAACGAAACATGAACAGTTCTAAAGTCGAGAAAATTTATAGAATCAAATCAGAATTCCCTCATTATACTAGATCCAACATTTAAATTCAAATGCTTTATTTCCCAAGGAGAGATCAGACAGCATTGCTCCATGAATGGCCATTTATAGAAAGATGAGAAAAATGGGTTTCTCTCTTTTTTTTTCTGTTCTCTTGGCAAAAAATTCTATAGAAAAAACTTAAAACAAACAAGACAATGCTCCTTTGTGTTTGTTTATGTTTAAGTTGTTATATTTTCACTGTATCTCTTTTTTTAGCTCACAGGCCCACTGATTTTAATTTGAGTCTCTCAATTAAAATGCATATTATCTGAAATCAGGGGCCATTCAGCTCTAACAGGTAGGATCATTTCTATAAAAATACTATATTTGAATATTATTTCTTGCATAAATGTGTATGTCTATGCAGACAACTAAGAAAAATAACTCCATGTCAACTGCACACTTTGTATTAAAAAATAATTGTAGCTTCTTGCCAAGTTTTGTGCTGTCTTTTGTTTACTCATTCTGTTTTGATAACTTTTAATATTATTTTAATAATAAAAAAGGATGCATGTTAAAAACTTGGATGTTACATATACAGTTACATGTTAAAGACTTGGTTTTAAAAAAAGAGCATATATTTTTCCTGCTATAAGCAAAATGTAAACTAAATCTTGATTTTGTAGCAATTTTCTTTGATTCCCACAGATATTTTCAGAGAAGAGCAGAAATAAGATGTTTAAAGTTTAAAGAATCTACCTATTTCTGAACTAATTTTTAGAATATCTATTCTTGGTACTTTAATATTGTGATTGGTTTGATGATCCTTCTCAACTAATATTTTTCCTTGACTTGTATGTAAGAAGATCAATTGATATAAGAAATTTTTTAAAAGAAGAAAAAATGTACAAATAGTAACTTATAAGAATAAAATAATTTTTCCTTCATGATTTAAAATTGTAATCATTTATAAATTTATATGTTTTTATCACTATGTAGGGAAATTTGCTATAAAGTTCACTTTTTGTTCTAAGATTATTTTAAAACAGGCACTTTTGGTAGTTAGATAGGATGACACAATGGGCAAGCAATTTATCCTTCCACTTAGGTGTATTATCCTGAGCAAGGGGGACTAGTTTAATTTGTGTGTGTCATTAGAATTTATCTATAAAATAAGGTTAATTGAGGCAGTTTCCTCCGCAAGCTTTAGTAAGATTCAATATGTTATATCATATAAGCATGAGACAATGTCTGGATGAAGGACACTGTGTGTTTGCTAATATATTGACTATGGTTTTCTATGTTCTCTTTCTAAAAGCCTTAAACAAATCTATGTTCAGTTGAGCTGATTTCTATGGATCAGCTCAGATAGATTATTGCTTCCTTCCAAATTTAGTCACTAAATATTTTTCCTTCTGGAGAAACTGAGGAATTGATTTCTCATTCAGGAATTTAAAAATACCATGATGTTTCTAGAATACCTTGGAGAATGCTCCCTTCAAGAGTTGGTTGTTTAGCATGAAAGATAAGCATGAGATTCAGCTGTAAATGTTATGTTCTAAATGTCAGTGCTCCTGATGATGACCTTAGATGAACCACTTTATTTCCCCCACCTTCTTATTTACCATCTGCAAAATATGATTTTTTTATCCCATCTCAGAAGCTGGCAGATGTAAGTGAAAAACGGTTCATGATTTCTTATGAGCTGTGGAAACAGAAGGCATAATATAGTTCAAGGTATTATGAGCTTCCAGATAAATCTTTCAACAATGGCACATTGAAATGATTCGCAGGATTTCATTTAGGAAAAGAGCATTGGATGATACGATTAGTATGTTTACAAACAAATAGCGGATTTTTCAGTATCTTTATCAGTCCTCAGAGTTTCCTAGTCAAAAGCACGTGTATGTGTGAACACAATGATGAGTATTACAATAGAACTAACTTTTGAGAAATAAAGTTTATGTTTTTTGTTTGTCGCTCCATTTTCCACATACAGCCAGTATGCAAATCGCTTGCCTGCACTCGAGATTTGTGTTTTCTTTCAATAAAGAGTAAACTCAGTTGAGCTGACACACCTCTGCACACTTGGGAAGAAACATTGTGGCAAGTGTCCTCATTAAGTCCAAGGACCTGTTTGCATGGAATTGGTCCTTGTGAGTAAGGTAGCAGCACACCCTGACATCTTGACTGAGATCAGTGCCAGAGCTGCCACCAACGTGGCTGAGCAGGGCAATGACGTCTTCGGGGCTGATCCTCCCAAGGACCCCACACCCCTAGCAAATATGCATATCCTGATAGTAAAAGAAAGCCGGGTGGGAAGGAGCGAGGCTGCCTCTAAGCCCTGAGCACCTCTCTCCATTTAATGAGGTCAGTTGGGCGTCTACAGCTTTTGTGTCTTGCTAAGAATCCCTGGTCAGGACACACACAGACAGAGACACAGACAAAGACACACACACACACACACACACACACACACACACACACACACACAGACCAACAAAATAGACCACGTACCCGGTGAATTTAGGATCCTCCCTACGTTAGCGGATTGAACCCTCTCGCCACACAAGCATCCAGACGCTCCTAGTGGTGCCCTCTCTGCAGAGCAGAATTCCCCCACATCCACCCGCCTTGCTCCCAGGAGTCGACGGACTCCACGTCGAGCCTAAGGAACAAAAGCGACCAGGGTGATGCCGTGGTGTGCGGGACGGGAACCATCGCTGGTGGCCAATGGGAACGGCTGCACCTTCCAAAGGGGCAGAGTCCTCTTGACCCAGCCTTAGAGAAAGGCTAATCCCGTCAACCCACCGGGAGCCTCTGGCAAGCAAATTCTAGCCATTCGCAGTTGCAATGATCTCTTCCAGACCTTGAGTTGCAGCAGACCCTCCGACCCCCCTCCACCCCCCAAACACTCACACTTCCCCTGTCTCCCCCACTCCCTTCCCAAAGAGGGGATCAGATTCCCAGAAAAGGGTCAGATCACCAATCGAGCTCCGAGACTCCGAAAATTGCTGGATTCTAAAAATCAGGCCAGGGCTAATCTGATTTGTTTTAATTGGGAGTTGACACCCAGATAGAAAACAGGCTGGATTTGGGTTGGGGGACGCATCTCCCCTGCACCTTCAGCGGAAAGAAACGCTGAGGAACGGAAGCGGGTGACCTAGCAGCCGCCAGTAGATGGCGCAAGAACTCTTCCCGTTCGCAATCTTAACCCTTGAGGGAGTGGTGCGTGGCGCCGGCCAAGTCCAGATGTATAGATACATACATTTGCCCATTTTTGAAAGAAACCTCCCATTTACATATTTGGGACCCATTCAGCACGAAGACAAATGGGTCTGCTCTAGATAACTACCATCGATAAAGTAGTTTAACTGCGAGGCCCGGCCACGGAAAAGAGGAGGGGGAGGGGGCGTGCAGTGGGAAGATGAAAGGGCGAACTATTTGGGGAAACCTCTGAGTCCCTCCCTACCCCAGCCCCGCCCGGGTCACGGGGGAAATCGGTTTCCAGATCTGAAATAAATATAAATAACATACAAGAGGGTTGCATGGATATGCGAACATATAAATGCCGGTGTGCTGATAAATTCTTCTAGATGCCCCCACTTTCCCCTTTTTTCAATTAAGTCACAGGATAATAAATGCGAGACGCCTGCCTGAAATATACTGCAACTACAGTAGTAACACATGTCCCATTATAACGACGTGGGCATCGATGGAGCCCGATTCATTATCACCACGGTCCCCCCCTCCCCCCTTCTCAAGCCGCACAGATCCTCCGATTAAAATATTCCTTTTTTGCAAGCTGCCGTAGATTCCCAGGCTGCAAGGGAGAGCTCACTCACATAATATTTCTTGGGCTGCTTGCACAGGCAGCATCGATCTATTCGGAGAAGAGGAGGGCGGGAGTGGGGGGGGGGGGGGAGATACACACACAGACACACACACACACACACACACACACACGCACACACGCACCCGCCACCGAGCCCCTAAATTTGCAATATTGTGGGGAGTTTGGCAGAGAGAGGTGCTGGGCTACAAGAAGCTCGCTCGTGGTTTCTGGGGCTTGCTCTCACCAGCCAACAGCGAGGTCGATTTTGGGTGGAGGGGGAAAAAAAACGCACAGAATCCCGAGGAGCGGAGACTTTGTGCCCCCGTTGGCGAGATGGTTGAGTCCTCGTCAAGGTTGCTGTGGTATCCCAGAAACACCATTCACTGCGAGCTGTGACCGCGCACCCACACAGCAACAACTCCACTGCGCCGGGCTGAGCAGCCGGGATCGCGAGCTCGCGAAGAATATGAAAGGGATCCGCAGAGGGGACAGCCGAGCACAGGAATCTGAGCCCCCGGAGCCTGGCCCCAGAAGATGCGCTAGATGTGGCCGCCTCGACTTCGTGCTGAGGAAGAAAATGGGGATGCAAAGTGGATTTACGTTTTGGAACCTCGTCTTTTTATTGACGGTGTCTTGTGTGAAAGGTAAGTGGGCTTTCGGGGTCCCCTTCGGCCGGGGTTGGGGGGGACTGAGGGGAGCCGACTGGTCTCCGAGAGAGGCGGTTAGCTTACTTTGCGATTTGCACGGATAAAATAATCATGATAATGCCGAAGAAGGAGTTGATTCACAGTCCCTTTTTTCATTCCCCCCCTCAGTTAGGAAATGCATTTGGCTTGCCAGATTTGGCGTTCAATGCAGTGATTGAGCTTGTACTCAATAAATATTCTTGCAGTATGCTCAAACGAATACGTGAGTTGGTTCCTATAGCCTCTAACTAGTGAATATCTAGGCAGAATTCCTCTGCAAGACTTTTCTGGGTGGCTTATAGGGATTACCTTGGTGTCTAGTCAAACCAGTGGGGTTAGCTGGTTTGACTGGAATATTTAGATTGGAAAAAAAAAAAGCCAAAAACGTGAATGCCTTTTAACCCTTTCAGGTCCGAAAGTTACCAATGGGCTAGGAAGATGCAGTTTTTAAATGCATTGGGGTACGGGGTGGTCTTGCAAATCTCTCCAGGCCAGCATGAATGTCTGCATGCATATGTGAATTCTTCCTACGTGGGCTCTCGTGTCTCCGTGTCTCGGTCGACGGGGAAGCTTCCCTGGGTCCTGTGGTAGAGGTTTGGCTACAAGAGGCTTTCCATTGGCCTGGGAAGCCACCGGAGTGTAACCATCCACCTTGGGGGATGAATGAAGATAGGAGGAAAGTCATTAGCCAAGGACCAAAAAGAAAATCCCCAGCAAGTCTCAGCGTTCAGACAGGTAGAGAGATTGTCACATGCCCAGGCAAGGGGAGGGCGTGGGTGAGATATCAAATGTATCCCTAAGCAGGATGGCAAGGGCCAGTGTGGGGGTCTGTTCGGAGAGGGAACTGTCCTCGGGGACGACACCGATCCCCAGTTCTGTTCCCCAACTTCTCCCGCACCCTGCAGCCCCGGAGTCGCTGCAAAGGGTACCCGGGAGATGTTTAGGACTCCTGCTCAGTTGGGAAGATCACCAGCCCATATCCCCGGCTTCTCGCAGGGACGCGACGGATGTGGCTTTCAGTGAAGCTAGTTTCGAGCCCCGGGTGTCTGTGGCGGCTGGTGGGGGTGGCTGGGGGAAGGGCGCGGGGGCGGGTGTGGGGAGGGTGTTTTGGCCCAGGCGCGCCACGGCTGTCAACACAAACTGGACGCTTCTTCCTTTGTAAAGGAGTGCCTCTCTGAACCGCAATGGGGCCGCGTCTCTATGAAACAGTTTATTGTCCAGCTTGCAGCTGGCTGTCCCCCGCCCCAGAAGGCAGCCCATTTGCATTCCGTGGAAATGATAATTCATGTTTTGGGTGGAGGGAGCTGGAGGGGTTACCTCTTCTCCTCAGAGAACCCAGGATCGGTGGCCTGTCTCGAATTTTAATGGCCAGCCCAGTAAGCCAAGAAGTCACCCCTGGTCTCAGAGGCAGCCACTGCCCTGTAATCCACACCTGCTCCTTAAGGAGCTGGATTTCCACCCCCCTCGATCGTGGAGTCTCAGCGCTGCTTTAAACCAAAACGCATGTTCGAAGCGGCATTACTCCACTACCTGACGCACACAGCGCGTCTCGGGAGGTTTACAACGGGGTTTGTCGCCGCCTCGACTTGCGAGGAGTCTCACAGCCAGGCTCAGTTGTCCAGCACCCCGAGTGATGTTCTAGGATTGGCCCCGGGCTGCCTGCTAGACGCGCGCTCCGCGGGGGAGGCGCAAGACGCCAGCGACCGCCCTAGCCCGGGAGAAACATCGGGGTGGAAACTGCGAGAAAAGGACCAGGGGTTAAGTGCGAGTTTTCTTGGGATACCTGTTGAGCCAAAGCACATTGAGGGGCACAGTGGGGCAGGGGATCGGCAGAGCAGGGCGAGAGAGCCGGCCTGACAAACACCGAGCCGCGCCGCCAGCAATTACAGCCCGGCAGCCCGCACCTACCGTAATTTCCAAATAAGACGCGCCGACAGAAAGGAAGGGCGCGTTAATTTACTTTCAGGCCCTAGAAACCAGATTCCTCTCCTTGAATCTCGGCTACGAGGGTTAGGACTGAAAGGACTGGTCTCCACCAAGTGATGAGGGAATTTGGAGAGACATTGGTAGGATGGAGCGTGTCACATTATGCTATGGCCCCGTCCAAATTCGATGTTCAAGTGACTGTTTTTAAAACGTTAATGGTAAAGAGCAATAAGGTGCTTCTTTGTCACATCTCTGCCCCTTAGAAGACCTGTCGTTTATTATACAACTTAAGAATGCTGTCCTGAAATTTTGTGAAACAAACTTACAGAGGTTGTAAACCATAGACAAGTTCCCCACTGCCAAGGGAGTTCGTGGTGCTAATTTCGACACTTAGTGCATCTTCCTTTCTTAAGATTGTCATTTCACCACATGCTCAAGGCCAGCATTGTTGCCAGGGTTGCAATGTTGTTTCCCTGAATATCTGTGCATACTCTTGTCCTCCGTGATTTCTTAGGAAGTGCCAGGCCCAGGGGAAAGATGAGAAGGGTTGTGTGATGCCTGTGGGTTTTGCAGGTCCTAATCTAGGCTGGCCTGAGGGCTCTGCATGTCCAGATGCTCAGTTTTGTTGTCCCCTTCTCCCAGCACATGAGCAACTCTGTCCGTGTGGATTCCACCTCCTGTACACACTTTTCATTCCTTTACCATCTCACCTCTGCCTGCAACAGCAATGACAAAGAGGCTCCGTGGGAGAGCAGGCCATGGCTTAGAAAACAGAAAAAGTAGCCTTCCAAACTAGGCCCCAGACGAGGGAATGCCAGGGTTGGGGTGAGCCAGCCTTCTGTGGTTATTGCAATTCCACTGAAATGAAAGGAGGTGAAGAGCACTCAGTTGGGGACGAAGGGTGGGGCTGGGGCCCTTAGATGAGATTCATGTCTATTTCAAAGGGAAAGACGCAGGTGCACACACATGCACACACGCGCACACAGACGCACACACGCACACACATGCACACAGGCAGAGGTTTCAGAACGCTGCCTGCAGCCTGCAGCTGTGGCGTTTGTGTTCGAGTCTCACCCAGACAGAAACTGAATCTCCCCAGACCTGCTCAAACGTCCCGCCCACGCGAGCAGACACCCGCGGGGCGCTTTCCCACGCTCCTTCTCCGGGATCCCGCAGGGACCATGCCAGCCTGGCAGCCGCCGCCGGTGTCCAGAGGGCAGTGACCTGGCTGGATGGCAGTAGTGGGAGTCGATGTGCCACCAGAAGGCGGGGTTCTAGCCCCTGCCCCAAGCGCATACTTCGAGAAGGATCTATGGTTTCCTTAGGCTCTGGGACTCCTGAGCTCTTTGGAAAGAGCGGGGCTCACTCCCCTCTCCCAGGGTGATTCTTTCGGGAAAGTGTCGCAGGTTCCTGTCTGTGGGAAAACCACAAATGACACCCCCTACCCCAATTCCATCCCCAGCTTCCCAGGGGGCCGCATTGGGAGGTGTCAGCCCCGCGCTCCAATCTGGGGGGATTCAGATCCTCACGCCCTGCTTGCGGGGCGACAGTCTGACCCAGAAGGGACGGGGGCAATGGGGACCTTTACTCGTAGAGGGAGTTTTTGAAGGGACTCTTGCTTTTAGGGAATAGTTAAAGCAAACAAAACCCAGTCAACTGTCATCACCACCTGCTGGGAGCCACCTTTGTGTCTCGGTCGCGCGTCCCAGATCCTCTACACTTTGTCTCCGGAAAGGGAGGGAAGGGTGGGGGGAGTGTCGAATGCATTTCCTCTGGGAAAATTGGTAAATGTCTACGGGGGGGGGGGGGGGGGTATCGGGGAGAAGATTCCCTGAAATTTTCTGGATTAAAACGCAGAGCGCAGAGCGGGACTTGGCCCAGGGCGCGGATGTTCGCGTTTGCATGTGCGCGCGCGTGTGTTTCGGTGTGCATGCGTGAGTGTGCATGTACATGAATGCGTGACTGTGCGTGCGCTCGCGTGTCCGAGGAGGGAAAAACACGGGAGGTGACAGTCCCTAGATGGTTCCCAGACAGACTCGACCTGCCAGGCGGGATGGTGACCGCTGGCTGCTGCCTGCACGTTCACCTCGGGCGCCCAAGAGCTGCCTGCTTCCACTCGGACCCCAGCTCTCGAGCACTCACGCTGACAACTTCTCCTGCAACTGCAGCTCAGAGAGTTCGAGAAACAACCAGGGGGGCAGGTGGGGAGTGTCGCTGCTAATGTCTCTTCCCCTCGCCCCCACCCAGCCTGTAGGGCTGCTGGGCCAAAGCAAACAAGCAGAAGGGCAGTCCCTGGAGCTGGCATCGTTGCAGGGATTTAGGGAAAGGGCCAGAAGGACCGGAATTACAGCGGGTCCTTCCGACCTTAGGGTGGTCTCCTCTTGGTCACACGAGAGAGGTCAGCTCTGGGCTGAGAGGGACTCGATGGGGAATTGCAGCGCATTGCAGAATAGTAATGGAGCAGGAAGGGGGACCGAAGGAAAGCTTCTCCCCAGAGCCCCGCGCCAAGGGGAAGCTTGGCGTCCCACCGAATTGCTGAGTGAACCAGATTTGCCTTCCACCACGGCCATGAAGAGTTCCCAGAATTCTAGCTAAACTTCCCCTGAAGGGTTACCCTGCAGCAACCCTTCTAAAATGTCATCTCGCAGCACAATTTTTTTCCTGAATCTTCCAGTGTCTAGGAGAGAAGGGTGTGGATGAAGCAAGGGACTAGTGGGAGGGATGGGGGGAGGGGGGAAGAGTGTACTAAGAGTATGAAGAAAAATACTTAAGGAGTAAGAAGCAGGTTTCGGCCTCTTAAAAACCTGGCGGCAGCTTCCAGGAGATCCTTCAAGGAGAAAAGGAGAAGAATTATTCAGTAAATTAACTACTCCAAGAGCATAGACTTAACTTCAGTAGTTATTGCTGTTCATAATAGTAACTGATGTTTCTATTTGTGGAGTAGCTGGATAGATGTTAGCTCTACTGATCGTTCCCCTGACCACACAAGTTGGCATCTGCAGAAACAGCGAAATCATAAGCAGAGCAGTCACAAAAGGCAGCTATGCTTGATTCTAAATAAAATAAAGATTTCTCATAAGTGAGTTCTGATAACAGAAAACGGTAAGTGCCAGATCAATTGATGATGCTATTATCCTCCCAGGAAAACAGATTCTAATGTCAAAAATACTGTGAGTGGAGCTCAAGTACACATACATGGAAATACTGAAATTTACCGCCCTGAGCAGCAAAGAAACTTCTCTCTTTTCTGTCCTCAAGAAGTGACATTCTCTCCTGACTCATTAGGGTATTCATAATGGGCTTTGGGATATCAAGTGCTTTCATATCAAGGCATTGTGTCATTTGGAAAATAGCATTAAAGAATCAAGCAGGAGATTGCTCTGCACCTGTTACTTTAGGGAACAGAGCTGAGAAAATCTGTCATCTTGTTCTGTGTTTTGTTGTTTGGGTTTGGGCCACACCCAGCAGTGCTTAGGGAACCATGCATTGACAGGGATCAAATCCAGGCCTTCTGCAGCCAAACAAGAGCTCAACCCATTGCCCCTGTTTTGCTCTCTTATACTTGAAATGCCAAAGGGATTTAAATAAAAACATTAGGGAAAACAATGATATAAAGATAAAACAAGTCTATTTGATACCAGCTATGTGTGTATATTAAAATTATGTACATGTTATACTACCACTAACTACCACCTTTTTCCTAATAATCCAAAGTATTATGTAGTTTTGGTAAACAGTTGCAGTTCCAGTTTGGATTTTATCAAGAATTATAAATGAACAACATCATTGACAAATTAATCTTTTCTCCCTTAAAATGAGGATTTATAGTATATCCCAGGGAAAGCAATGGACTAGTTTACAAAACCTTCTCAGAATTAACATCTTCTATGATTCTAATAATTCTTCAGTGCTGCCATCACATTGATTTTCACAGTAATTCCAAGAAAATAGAATTAGCATCCTCTGGAATCTAGGTAGAAACTAGATTCCCTCTACAGACACATTCAATTAGATTCCTTGGTAACTGGGTTACAGACATTGGTCGTTTTCACAGATCTCCTCAGTTCTGGGGCTCTCCAAAGTTTGGGATCCACTCAGGTGAAATTAAAGAGCAAGGACACTGGATCCATGAGATAAGGAAATCAAATACTGACTCAGACAACAATTGTCTTTGCAGTAGCAAATCAACTTTTCTCAGTTTGATACTCTATTTTAGAAATGTTAGAAAACTAGTGGATCTACAGTGACATTTTACATACATGTGTGTGAGTGTGTGTATATATATATATATATATATATATAGAGAGAGAGAGAGAGAGAGAGAGAGAGAGAGAGAGATTTATACTGTCCTATTCCTGATCATCACTATTATCAAGATATACTTTGAAGTTCAAAGTCAGTTGCCATTCTACACTTGAGAAATACTCTGAAACTTTTTCTGACCACCCTTGTAAGTTTTCTTTGGGAACTATGAATCAGGGTCAGACTCATAGCTTTAGAACGTTGCTCTTGTTCTCAGGCTGATTTTCATCTACTGCATTTCAATATTGACTTGTTTTACTTTTGATTGTTAGTGTACTTGCATTAATATGTTAATTCATCATGTTATAAATTGAAACATTGAGAAGGCTAGAAGTATTCTTAAATATTGGTTAATTCACTGCTCATATATTATGCTATAAATAGTCATATCTAGAAAGAAAAGGTAATGTTTACCAGTTTATAAAAACTATTACCTCTAGAATAGAGATACCCTCATTGGGTTTTTACCTTCATGTTTAATTTATTTTCTAATATACCTTATTAATTTTATAATATAGATGGTGCTTATAATAGAAGCTAATATATAAATATCATATGTGGGATTGGTAATGTAGCTCAATGATGAGTGCATGCCTTACACATGTAAATCTGAACCTTGGGACCACACACATATATGTAAAAATATCAGTATACAGACTGATATGATTTTTATATCTCAGGAAACTTTGATTCATCATAATTGACATCAAAATCTTAATTAGTTTGAATCATCTGGGAAATTTTTCTTATTGAGCAAGCTTAAATCTAAAAAAACCTCTATTCTTGGGCTAGAGAGATAGTACAGGGGATAAGGAGCTCGCCTTGCACACAGTTAACCTCATTTGAAACCTCACCACCATATGGTAATCACCACTTCCAACACAGTGGGGAATTCAGGAAGCAAGCACTGGGCACAGGGCAGGGAGAAGTCCCAGGACACTGCTGGATATAACCCCAAACACCATGTCCAAACAAATAAAACCTGTCCTCAATTTTCATGTTTTTGTCATGTTCAGGTCACATTAAAATGTATGCACTCTTTTTCAGCTGGTATTTCATCTATGTATTTTCTCATAAGACTGATGCAAGACAGTAGTATCCTTCATGATAGAGGATCAGGCTGTAACTAAGAAGTAGGGTACATTCTTCTGATGTGTACAGCCCTGGGTTTAATCTTCATAACCACTAAACAAATAAAAACAGCGCTATGTAGAAATAATAGTCTACAAATATTGATAGTTAAAAAATAATTATTGACAGGTTTTCTCCAGTTTTGATAATATTTTGATATATTTATATATCTTATTAATTTAGGGTGGGGGTCATATCCTGTGGTCCTCAAGAATTTCTTTTGGATTTGTCATCAGAGATCACTGTTGGCTAGGATCAGGAGACCATGTAGTACTAGGGGCTGAACCCATTTCAGTCACATGCAAGGATAGTGCATTGTTACCTGTATTGTCTCTCTGGCCACTGTGATGCTATCAAAATCTTTCAAAAGATAAGTCTTTACTGATAAAGCTTTAAGATCTGACTATAAAGTTTCCAAAATAATGGCTACTAGCCTTAAGGAATTCATAGACTTAGGAAGACTTAGAAAGTGACTGAATTAAAAAAAATGTGATTCTCTTAAAAGTTGTTTGCGATTTCCAAAACTGAGATATCATTTCTTTGTTTAATGTTATACATTTTATGATTATATAGTTTAAAGTGATAGTGAAGGTCAAGAAATAAGTAGGTAACAACAGAGTAGGCTTGCATAGAGCTAACCCCAGGTCAAACCCCAGCTCCACATGTCGACTCGTGAGCACTGCCAGGAGTAAGCACCGAACAGAGTCAGGAATAGTCCCCTGGGCACAGCCAGCTGTGGCCTCCACCACACACACACACAAACACACACACACACACACACACAACCCACTAATAAAGTAAGGTTTGTTGTTTGGAGTGGGGACTTTAATCCTTGCATTTTGGTTCTGTGCTCAGATAGTGCTCAGGGGACCATGTGTGGCACTGGGAATTAAATCAGAGTTGGCCACATGCAAGGCAAGCACCTCACCTCCTGTACTATGTCTCTGATCTGGTGAGATTTCTTTTAAACTAGTACATTTCAAAACCACAGGATTGGGTACAATTTTTATGGGCACTTTAAGTAGAAATTGTTTGTAACAGTGGATACATTACATCTTAAAGAATTTGTAAAAGCAAGGGTCCCTGCTATGGTTTCTATATGTTACGAGTCCATTCAGTTGAAATCAGCAGGCTCAGGTGCACTTTAAATAGAGAGAAAATATAGGACACTGTATTTTGGGAAGTGGTATCAGTGTAAAATTCTTTATTATGTCCTTTGTTTGGGGGAAGCTCAGCAAGAAGCTCTTTATGTCAAGTATATCAATCATATAGCAAATAGTGGATCACTCCCTCATTTTCCTGCTTTGAGTTTAAATACTCATTTTATGAGAGAGAGGTTACCTGCTATGTTCAGATTCATATTTCCATTTTAAAAATAGGCACATTTTCTGAGACCATAAAATACAGTTACTCTCTGAAAATGGATGTCTAGTAATTGAGTGAAACTTAAAGAGTTTATAGACTTTTACAGGTGCATCAAAAACTAAAAAATTGTTACTCAACAGATTTTGTTATTACTAAGAGAAAGCAGAGGTCCTGAAAATCTAGTTTAAAAGAAAGTTAAAATTAATATTCATTATTTGTAAGTATCCCAACCATAGTAATATGCAATCTCTCAGATTTAGATATGGTCTCAATTTTCATACTCAGATACCCTACTACTGCCTTTATGTGTACTATCCATAAAACATATGTATTGCTTTGAGTTTTTTTCTATACGTCATCCCCATTTTGATCAATTTTGAAATTTAAAAAAGAGAGACTTTTTTTTCTAAATTGGTGAAAGTCAGATAGACCTACAATCAGTTTCCAAATTCATTTACTGTTATTCATTTCAGAATTTCATCTAATGTTGAGAATTATCAGTCAGGGTCTCTATTTTAAAATTGATTTTATTGTTATACTTCACTTTATTGACATTTTAAGTTGCAATAGACATTTTGTTTCCATAATCTTGATGAAAGAAAAAAAGGAACAGATTGATCATTTCATTTTCTTGAGTTCATTTCAAATACCATCATTCGCTTGTTTTCTTGTCCATGGTATACCTTAATAAATGAACAACTATCTTTTATTGTTTAATATCATTACATTTCTCAGATATATAAGGTGATTTTCTTTGAGACATGCTTTTACATTACTTTGTTTATAAGATTTGTTAAAGTTGAGAGAAATTTGAAGAATATAAATTCTTTGCTGCATTTTCTGAAATTTTTCAAATGAATCAATGATTTTAAACTATAATTTTAAGCTATAGTTTATTCTGAGAATATTCAGATAAAAAAGTGAATATTAGTCGACTTTATTGCTATCCTTTTAAAGCATTATAAGATACACTGAAAAGACTGGAGAGTCACATAATTCATAATTTTTAGGAATAATTTTCTTCTCAGTGTTTATATTTCATATGCAGAAATGACTCTTCTAAATCTGTTTTTAGAGGTGTAATTTGAATTCCTTCCATATGTTAGTAATGAATTTATGCTGATTATCTGTGTGTTCTAATATTGAGCTTGTGTTGCTAAAAGCTGCATTTGTGAGATAACAGATCAAAGTTAGGAGAATAGGCATAATAAATACAACCGAATTTCCTGGAGATGAAACATACTACCTTGGATTTCTCTCTCTCTCTGCTCAGATGAAGTGAACTTTGTAGTTTAGACAAAATATTTAGTGTTCACTTATATGAAGAATCCCCGAGTTATGGTTTTTGGCTGATGTCTAAATCAAAACAGCTGAACTGATTCAAATGTTTGGGGTAAACAAGTTTGCATCCAGGCTGCTAATTTCTGTGCCAACTTACAGCTTCACAGTTTTTAAGATGATGGAGATGATAATCTCTCTAAAATGAAGTTTGCAATTGGAATGCTGACAGGCCAATGATTACCTGTATTGAATTCTTGTTCAATGCTTTTTTCATGGTTAAAAGAAAATCTTCCATCTATAAATCCTATGGGTACTTGAGTGCTCCTTTTATCTGTTAAATCTTTTTTAAGGAGGTCAAACAGAAACTCTTAAAATCAATTTTCTAGTAAAGTGCTAAGAAATCTTTAATGCTGTATTAGTTTGGCAGTGTTCATTAATATATTAATAAGAAAAAATCAGACATGACATTTTGAACTTAATTTTTAAATATTACCAATTTGAAAAATCCTTTGAAATCAACCATTTTTCAATAATATGACAATCACTACTTATTTTTACCTGAACTTGCCTAGTTTATTAAGTCCTACCTTAGAAAGCATATGATCTAATTATGTTATTCTTTCAAAAGCAAAATCTCTAAAGGTCTCAAAAGAAATTGGAATATGGTAAATGCATCCGGTTTTAACTTGTGCTGCTTTATGTATTCACAATGTTCAAACAACTTGCCTATTCACTTATACATTTTATCAGCATTTCTTATATTGAGTTGACTATTTTGTTATTGATAAAATTTCATTTGTTAGAAGTTGTTAAAAATATAGCAGTCGACAGATTTTACATCCACAGAAAAAAGCCTTATCTGTCAATTCTTAAACTCGTGCATGCATTTCTTCGGAATCAAAACACTTTGAGGGTCAGTTTTTGTCAAGCTCTTGTCTAGATTTTGAGAATAAAGCAATAAAAATCTAACATCTACCCTAAGCGATAGTCCTTATTTTAAAAAAGCTGTTTGTGAAATATCCAGCAATCTGGTTATTGTGAAACCACTTAGCTTTTTTAGTGAAATTCTGTAGTTAAAAATATCACTTCAACTTAGCCCATCTTTATTTATACATCTTGTATATTAAATCTTTAGTCTACCAGGTATGTATTAATATCTTATAGATATTATGTGAAGCTCTCCAATTAACCATTTTAGTTATCTGATTAAATAGAATTTTCCCATGTAATTTTCAATTAAAATGTTTATTGACTCCCATCTGTTCAGCAAACTGATATTAACTAATTTATCCAGTTTTAATGAAGATCCCACATGTATTTCTAAAACAGTGTGTTTGTACAGTTATATAATAGTTTGTGATCAGCAAATTGTGCTTCTTGCCCATCTTTTTTTTTTTTGTTAGTTCCTGTCTCAGAACTCCACACTAACTTCCAAATACTTTCAAATTTAAATTAGAATCCCTGCCTCTTCATTTAGTGATTTACATAAAGCAAGCCTTGAGCAAACTTATCAAGGTCAATTTTCACAAAGAACAGAATGAAAATAGCTAAATATAAACATAAGAGATTTTATCATAGCTTTTAATTCCTTATTTTTTAACTTTAGGAATCCAGGAAACAGTGTTTCAACAAGTAGGCTATTTTTTTTTTGTTTTAAGTCTATAAATACAAAACAAGAGAAGGATTTATGAATACTTACATTGAATACTGTCATTTGATAACATCCTAGATCAGTGCCAATTTGGCTACACATGAGTTAAATAGAATGATCTCTCTATACAAGTTTAGGGCATTCAGCAAAATTTTCTTGCATTTTTACATGTTCTAATTCCCATCACATTGCTTTGAGGATCTGTATTATTTTAAGATTTATACCAACATCCTGCTTTACACTTTCCATAGGGTTCACTTCTTATTCTAATAATGATTTACAATGTATGAAACCAAATTTGTTGTTCACTAATGCCATTTCTATCCTGACTATTAATATAAAATGTAGCCCAAAGGTTTCCATTATTTACGTAAATTGCTATCTTCACTGTTTTGATTACTTCAAGAGAAAAAGAAAAGCAACAGCTTTGAGTAATATGAATTGGTATAAATTAAACTAGGGGATTTACTTACATGTTCACCAAGGTGATTTTCTAGGCTTTTACCGTTTTTCCTTTTCTTTTGTTCTTTCTTTCTTCTCCTTCCTTCTTTCCTTCCTCCCTCCCTCCCTTTCTTCATCCCTCCCCTTCCCAATTCCTCTTTCTCCCTTCCTTCCTTCCTTCCTGGGGCCTTCCTTCCTGGGGCCTTCCTTCCTTCCTTCCTTCCTTCCTTCCTTCCTTCCTTCCTTCCTTCCTTCCTTCCTTCCTTCCTTCCTTCCCTTTCTTTTTGCACCACACTTACTGAGGTCTTATCCCTTTCTCTCTACTCAGGGGTCATTCCTGGTGGGGGCGTCTAGGGGACCTTATGGGGTACTCAGGATCAAATCTGGTCTGTCACTTGCAAAACAACTGCCCTGCCTGCCCTCTGTCCAGCATCTTGCCTTTTTCTGCATAACAGAGAAAGTGGTTCTTTTACATTTCACAAGCCTGTAATTCTCAAACAATATTCAGCTTTATGCTTTCATCTCATTTAATTTTTATCCTTATGTTCCAGCATCCTTTTTTTCTTTCACAATTTTACTAGAAATTTACATCTATGTAGTGTTATACCAGAATTGTTTGCTTAAAGTACAATGAGAGGCTAGCTTTCTGAATACTAGATAAGCTACTATGAGATCTAGAGCCACAGTTGAGGAAAACTATGAGAATAGGTACAATTTAGATGGAGTATACAACAACCGACTCAGTAAAATCTGAGAAAATATTTGCATTTTAAAAATGTTCTGGGCCCCTCTCTGCCATTTGGGGTTCCGTTGGAGGCCTGGTCTAATTGACAGAAAAGGCTAGAAGGCTGAGGTCCAAACCAATTTTGCTGCCTACAAGTGGGGTTCTCTAGAAGCAGAAAGAGAACGCAGCTCTTTTGAAAATTGAAGGTGTTTATGCTCAGGAAGAAACTGAATTCTTTCTGGGTAAGGGATGTGCTTATGCATACAAAGCAAAGAACAACACAGTGACTCCTGGTGGCAAATCTAACAAAACCAGAGTGACCTGGGAAAAGGTAACCAGTAACCGGAGCCCATGCAAAGGATGGCAGAGTTTGAGCTAAATTCTGATGCAATCATCCTGCTAAGGCAATTGGTCACAGATTACTTGTGATGCGATACCCCTCAAGGATCTAAACTTCCTGAAAAGTAAATAAATAAAGTGTAGGTATCTTAAAAAATTGTGCTGGGTCATGGAGAAAATTCTTCTACCCCTCTGAGACTAGATAACAAATTAGCAGAGAAAAACAAATATTCTTTCCATGCAATCTCACAGGAGAGAAGTCAGGAATCTGAAGTGGCGAAAATATCTCCTGTGCTGGCAAGCCATGCAAGAATTCTCAAAGCTTGTCCTCTGAAAATCATCCTGCTAAACATTCAGTATCTAGAATTTTAAAGTATTTTAAAGTATTTTAAAGTATTTTAAAGTAGTAAGTGAATAAGCCACAATTTTCATCCTGTATTAAGGAACTGGGTTTTGAAGGTTGTACAGAGCATCAGAAAATAGGAGAGATTTTACATAGTGGTTTTCTCACACTGTAAAACAGTTTCTTCAGTAAAACGGTTTCTGGACACATTCCTAAATCTAAGAAAACTTCACATTCGAAATAATAGAAATGTTAACTGCTGTCATAAAAGGGTTGGTCAAAAACTTTACTAAAGAGAGAAACAATAGGTAGAAATTTATTAGGGCACACATAAAGGCGTGGTCAGGTTCCAGAAGAAAGGAAACAGCGTCTAGCAGGTAGAAGGTATAACTTTTTTAGGGAAGATGCTTCCAGATTCTGTTTTCTGGAAATTAATTTTTATTGTTTGTCTGTGAGCAATATCCTACAGTGCTCGTTGCTCAGTGGTGACTTCTTTCAGTGCTCAGAAGACCATGTGGTGCTGGGGATGGAACCTTCAACCTTTAGAGCATGCATTTAACCCATCAAGGTATTTCTCCAGCTCTCCAGAGATTTTGAGGGTGGTCTCATCAGATAACTTCATCAACAGAAATTATCAGGGAATATCAGTTGTTCCCATGAGACAATTTCTTTTGGTAATTTTTCTTCTGTGATATTTCAAGCACACATTATGAAAATGTTAACAACAGAATAGGACTATTCATTATAAAGTAAGTTTCCCCCAAGGCCCAGGGATCTCAGCTGCCCTTAGTTCCACATACAGAAGTGACAGGAATGAAAAGGCCTAGTCCAGTAGTCTGCAAACAGCTTTTCTAAACTCTGTAGGGGGGTTGATCCCACAGTGGTAACTCTGTTACACATAACTACAGAATTCTTATAGTATAAGTTAAATATAAGAAGCAAAATGTTAGCAGTGACTAAAAGAGTATAAGATACTAAGTATTTGCACTCATTAATTTAAAACTTAAATATTATTTTAACGTTATTATCTTTATTATTTTTGTTTTATATTGTTATTATCTATTATTATTTTGTCCCTTTCATTTAATTTTTATAGTAGTCAATCTTTAAAGTATTTGTGACACTTCGGGCTGGAGTGATTATCACAGTGGGTAGGGCATTTGCCTTGCACGCGGACCACAAGGCCAACCCAAATTTGATTCCTCTGCCCCTCTCAGAGAGCCCAGCAACCTACCGAGAGTATCTCACCCGCATGGCAAAGCCTGGCAATCTCCCCTTGATGTATTAGATATGCCAAACACAGTAACAAGTCTCACAATGTTACTGGGCCCGCTTGAACAAAATCGATGAACAATGGGAGGACAGTGACAGTGACACTTCTATCAGTGAGATAAATTATTGCCACTTCTAGTTCTTTTAATCTTTCTTTTCTTATTTCATATGAGAAAAATAAACCTTTTTTCCCTTCTATGAACTGTTTTTCCTGTTTAACTACTTCAGGTTTGAGTAATTGACTCAATGCCATCTTTTAATTTGAAAAAACTTACAATGAGGTTATTAGCCAGTAAATGGAAAATATTAGGGGTAAACTCATCATGTGCAGATCAAAGCACATGTCTTTCCATCACACCAAACAGAATTCATCAACATAGAGGGCAAGAAAAATTCCAGAGATCCAGATAAATTTTGAAATTAAAATTAAATTTTTTAAAAAGCAACAACATAGAAGATGAATTCTGGATTATTCCCCATATATAAAGTAACTTTTTTCTGTAGTGAATTTTTGAAAAAATAGTGAATTATGGAATTATGTAGTGAATTATGGAAAAATTCACTTTCCTTGTTGTAAGATAAAGGAAAAATAATAGAAAGAGAAGAATTTGTAATAATTGAAGAAGATCTGGTTCATTGTATTGCTAGAAGGACAGCCTAATATTCATATTAGATATGATTTATTGAATCTTTTGTTAAATAATACAGTGAAAAAAGCATATGTATTATGATATAGTTGCTAGGTGTAGTATTTGATTGTGGGTGGTATCATATCGTTTCCTTTGTTATAAATAAAAGTGGAGATCCAAAATTGGAATTTGTGTAAACAGGGTGTCATTTCAAATTTAATGATATTCTTCTTTGTTTTCATTAGCACAGAGTTCATGGTGGGAGCTTTCTTTAAATTCATTTCTCATAAGCATTAAAGTATTTCTTAATTCATGACTCTTATTGATTTAAAGATATGAATGTACCAGAAAGTTTATATCGCCTAGCATGAAACCTTCATAACTCAATAGCTTATAAATAGAGTAGGCACTCAATAAATATTTGTAGACTTAAATTGGATTATGGTTAAATGAACTTATTAATTTAATTTAGTTTCAAACTATACTTAGAAAAAATCAATTTATATTGCCCAAATCTTTGGACTGTTAGATGTTTTGAATTCCATTAGCAGTAGCAGTTAATACCTATTTTTATATCCAACGCTCTTTAGGAAATAATAGAATTCAATATAGATATGCATTATATGAAAAAATAAATAACCCTTGTTAATTCATCTATTTAATATACAATTTACTTAACTTCAATTATTTGCATTAGGATCTTTAGCTTAAAATGTCACTACCTTCTATATTAGTACCATAGCAAGAACATAAAAAACTTACTCAGTCCTGAAAAATCACCATTACTACCAAAAATAATAGCACGTAATGTAGCCCCTTCACTGCCTAGTTTCACAAATACTAAATGCAGGAGGGAAAATTAATTTAGCAACAATTATTAAAATTAGTTTCAACTCTCCATTCTGATATAGTGATATGTGGGCTTTCATAACCATATGTGGGCTCTCATAACCACTATCCTAGTGATCAGGAGACCAAAAATGCTGTTTCTTTTAAATTCAGTGTTTACATCTCTTATATTATCTTCACACTTTACAGAATTATCATACCAAATCCAAATTAACCAGTAGAAGAAAAAATGTTATCCAGTTTACATTACCATTAATGGTGAACATTGCAATAAAAAACACTCTTATTTATTTTAACACTTCTAAGGACATTAATGTATTCAATAACCATTAAAATAATAAGCCTATATGAGATGCTTTTCTCACACAATTAATGAGGTGGTTTGGAGTTTAAATCATCTTTCATATATATTAGGATAACATGCTATTTAAGATAAGCCTTGAGGTAGATGTTCTTTTCTATAAATCATCATGCTCCTTGATAAACTGAGTATTCATCCCCTAGCCCAAAATATTAGTTTTATAAACTAACATGAGCTGTATATTGGGCTTATTTAAATATGTACTCTTTAAAATAGCAAAGTTAAAAATATTCCTTGTATATTGAGAAATTGTAGCACAAGAATATTACAATTTATTTTTTAATGTAAATACCTAATCACATTTTTTGGCTTGTTTTAGACCCACGTTCGGTAGTGCTCAGTGATTACTCCTGGCTGACTGCAAATGTATAATTTCTGGTACCAGAAATTGGGCCAGAATTGTCCACATGCAAAGCAAATGCCTGTATTACCTCTCCTGCACCATTAACTATACTTTTCCCTACATTGTTCTCTGGAATTTCTCCTAAATTATAGCCTGCCCTGAAGTCTGGGATAATTCTTACTTAACCCTAACTGGAACTTCATTTCACGTGTGATTGTTTGTGTTCTATTTGAAAAAAAATTGTTTCTTTTAGCCAAAGATTTATTAATAAACAGTATTTGTTCTTAGAAATCTGTACCATGAACAATAAATTAAAACATCCTACCCAGTCTCTGTTTATTTTTTTTAGCAATTTTAAACCAGTTTAGCATTTTTATAAGATTGTTTGTATTGATAGCTGTGAATGATCCCACAAATGATTTGATAATGCCCACATAAGTCATCGTCATATTTACATTCCTGATTTCATTTGCTATTACATTTTTTATATTTTGCATCAAACCCATTTATAGCTTAAGGATTATGCCATTGTTCTAGGAATAAAATTGTAATAATTAATTTTTTCTTGACCTATTTTAGCTTAACTACTTCTACCTTTGATTTCTTTCTCTGAGCTCTGAGATTTTAAGCAGAGATATTTCATTTTCTTACTATTTTCTTCCTTATTATTATTATATGAAATATTTTAAAGTATTTTAATATATTTTACAAATTTTACTACATTAAAATATTTTAATCTGTGTCTAGTATTCCCTCAATTTAATATGTATGATAATTTATTTTACATTTATACACATTTTGTTACCTGTAACTTTAAAAATATTTAACTTTGAAATGTGATAAATAATATTCCTTAAATTACTATGAGTGCTTCAATTATACTGATAAATCACTTAGTTTATATATTTTTGAAAGAATTATGTAAAGTTGAGACCAATTTTAACATTACCTCATCTGTTGTGTAACTGCTTTAGGGTATAATTTTTTTCTAGTTTACACATTTTATTACATGAGTTATCTAATTTTTACTAAAACTTAGTAATCACTACTCTTTTAATTAAAGTATTTTCTTAGGATGTCATCTAAAATTTGAAAATGTCAATCAAGTTTTATGTTTCTTTTAACATTTCACATCAATACACACTTAGTGAGCTATTTCTTAAGTCTACTAAATCTAAGTCTACAATAGCGGATTTTGAGAAGTCAAAAATAGTTTAATACTATCTTTGCCATGCTATCAAAGAATTAATAATCCCTTGCAGTGGGAAAAAAAACTTGTGAACAAATAATTTTAATTTATCTAGGAAAATGCTATTATAGAAGGGTATCAAAGGATTATGGGAATCAAAGTACAAAATGATGAGTTAAGTTTAAGAGCAGATTCATGATCTGAGCTTCATATCAATGTGTTAAAAGTTGGGTCATGAAATAGGATGTCACCCAGAAACTAGAATTCTACTGTGCAGCTTCTTTTGGTTTGATCTTCTCAGCTATCCTTCAAAGAGGAGAGTCATCATGCAGAGCAATCCCTTTCGCAAATCATCAAATGAAGAAACTAAGAGTTTTATATTTCTATGGTTTTTCACCAATAAACAAAATAAGAGGTGACTAAATGAAAATACTTTGTTTTCTTTGATTTTATATGTGTCATAGGTTTTACTTCATTACTTTTCTATACAGGCAAATTATCTTTTGCTCCCTTTCCAACCCAATTTCCATTGTGATGGCCCCAGATAGTTAATATAGGTAGTAGTTATTGTGCTAAAGTTATTCTTTTATCACTTTATTTTAAAGCAAAGGAATTTTAATAAAAGGTAAAAAATAAAAATGTGCTAAAGGGAATGAAGGTTTTTACGGAGAGAAGAAAGTCTTGTGAAATAAAAGAGAGGAAGTACACACCACAACATATATATTACACACAGGCAATTTGAGAGTAGAATTTGCTGCTTATTTTATTATATTGCTCATATTGGTTGGTCCTGGCAAAATTTCTCCTAACAAGTTTGTTTTCTTGTGTAAAGTTCTAAATATATCAATTGCATGGAACTGGAGATATACATGTACTATGCTGTAGGTGTTTTCTTGCTTGTTTGATTCTCAGCAAGGTATGATCTCCTGAGAATAGAGCTGGGTGTGGACCAAAACAACCCCCCAACAATAATAGTTAAACATTTTTGTTTGTTTGTTGAACCACACTCTTAAAGTGCTCACAGCTTTCTCTTGGTTCTGTACCACTGTTGGTGGGCTTTAGTGATAAGGGGTGTCAGGGATCAAACATAGGTCTGTCATGTACAAGACATGTGACCTACCCACTGTAGTACTACCTCTGTGACTCCCATAATTAAATATTAAAATAAAAAAATCATCAACATGAATTTATAATTCTCCAGTTATTCAGTTCTAATTTACTGTAGATATATTTCTGCCCTCTGAGTTCCTGTCTAAACCTGACAATAATATGTTGAAGCTAACCATGGTCTTAAGAGGAAACTCATTTTTCTCTATTATCTTCAACTTCTTGGAGGTTCATTTAGTATGGAGGGCTTGTACAGGAACCAATAGTTCATAGTAAAATGGAGTTTAATTGATTTATATGAAAAAGAAAGCAGATAGAATTTAGTATTAGTTGTGTGGATGTTGTCATGACTGGGATGATACCGATTTACTTGTATGCAGTTTTAAGTCGCACACCAAGTTGCAGTGTTCACACACTTGCTTGTGTGGCTTGCACATTTTTACTGTGGTCTCTAGAGTATCAATTTGTTAAGGCACAAAGAATCACGAAATGTGGTTATTCTGCATGTGAGCTTCAATGCTAAGGATTGCCCTGTAATCTCACCTTGCCAGTCACTATTGCCTATTTTCACCATTTCTGCTGGGTTCCCCTAAGTCCACTGAGTTCTTTCTCCATAGGCAGAATTTGACATGCTTTTGGGCAGTGAGGAGCTCTTCCACACAGTGCTCAGGTGCATGTCTTGGCGACAGTTGGTTGACTGTGCAGTTCTGAGATCTCAGTACTTGGTTGACTGCAGTTCTGAGAGCTCAGTGCTTGGGCCCAGAGGGGTGGGAACAAAAAGAACCACTTCATCAGTGATTGGGGGTCTCCAGAGACAATTGAGGATTAAACTTCGGTCCAGTGCATGCAAAGAACACACTCCAACTCTTGAACCAACATCCTGTGCCTGCCAATTTAGTTTGTTTATGTGTCTCTCTGAAACAGTTTTCTGGAGGTCTAAAGGCTATTTCACATGTTTCCAGCCAATAGGTTTGGCAGTTCAATGCTTAGGCACAAGGATGTGCTGCTACAGTCCCGGGGTGGGAGAAAAGACCAATATTCCCTCATAGTGCTCTGTGACCTCCTGGACCACACCTGGCTATGCTTGGGAGCAGCCAGGACTGTACCTAGGGATGCTCATGGAACTGTGAGTGGTTTCAGAGATTCAAACAGGTTTGACCTATATAACACATGAACCTTAAACATTTTACTATTGCTATAGACCCCAAATATAGTTTTCTAAATGTATATGTTGATCTTGGGCAATTTTTTCCAAGTAGCCTTGTATTCTGTTGGAAAGTTACAAATATACTAGTCTCGCATATTAATAATCATGTTCATTTTGCTTCCTTAGCCTATTATACTATTTCCAAAGGAGTTTTTAAATTTATTTTCAACCAAACATGCCCCTTGATTAGAAAATTTAACCCAATGTCTTTTGCTTGTTAGAATATGCTATCACTTCTCATATACATTGTTTTGATAGTCTCTTGTTGAAATTTAATTCTCCCAAAGCCAAATTTTATTTGTTTCTCAATTACAATTCTCACCATAATCTGCCTTGAATTTGTTAATCTATGCATATTTCATCTCCCAAATGTGATAAAAAAATGTGGGAGATGAACTCTATGATCTGAACAATTGTATCTTAAGTGACTCTTACTCTCTGATCTAAAGTTTCTCCAATGGGTCCAGGATATTACAAGGGTGAGAATTGTATAAATAGGGGGCACAGTTTGAGACTAGATGGTAAACTCTTAGAAAAGGAGATCTCAAGAAGGAAGAAAGGTAGGATGGGGGCCACAATTGGAAAAACATTGAGAAACTCTGCTTGAAAGGTAAAAATTTGGGGCTGGAGTGATAGCACAGTGGGTAGTGTGTTTGCCTTGCACGTGGCCGACCCCTGACCCGGGTTCGATTCCCAGCATCCCATATGGTCCCCTGAGCACCACTAGGAATAATTCCTGAGTACAGAACCAGGTGTGATCCCCTGTGTATCGCCAGGTGTGATTCAAAAAGAAAAAATAAAGGTATGAATTTGTATCAAAACAGAGCTAAAGTAATATTAATAACCTGCATTTAAAAATTAAACTTCACTTGATCACTTGACATCCCCTTACTCATCAATTTGCTCTAGCGGGCACCAGTAACATCTCCATTCATCCCTGTTGTGAAGAATGAACATTGAATTTAATTGAACATTAATTAATATATTTACAGTTATCTTTTCTTTTACACCTCCTCCTCCAGTTTTTTCTTACAAAATAATAATTTTTAAACTCCCAAGATATACTAATCCTTATGATTGTATTTTATATCACTTAAATGCTGTTTATTGCTACCAATTTTTCATGTCTTTATACATAATATGTTTTAGTATCTTTAATATCCCTTAAAGCATTTGACAACATATGTTGTACGTTTCTTAACTTTACCAAAGGAAAAAACTATAGCATACAATTGTTTTGTATTTTTTTCTTTTTGGGTCACACCCAGCAATGTTCAGGGGTTACTCCTGGCTCTGCACTCAGGAATTACTCCTGGCGGTGCTTGGGGGACCATATGGGATGCCGGGGATCGAACCCAGGTCGGCTGCATGCAAGGCAAACGCCCTATTCGCTGTGCTATCGCTCTGGCCCCTGTTTTGTATCTTTTACCCTTCAGTATTTCTATTTATTTCTTTAAAGTATATTACCTTAATTTATCCATAAACTTTTATTTAATGAACCTAGGTTTTCTTTGAATTATGAAACAATAACGTTCAGGGTAACTTTAAATTTTGCTTCAGAAAAACTCTCAATGTAACTTCTTATAACTGTTTAAAAAATGTTTTTAAAGTGTTTTTACCAAACGATTTTTTTCTGATAACTCTTATTTTCTCCCATATTTTACTTTTGTTACATTTGGTTAGTGGAAATTGAGGTAGATCATTAAAAGCCCATGAAACTTGGAATCTTTTAGTCTATGTGCTATTATTTGATTCATCAAAATTGTTTTTTATTTTGTTTTTGCAATTTAAAAAATATTTTCAAAAATTTTAACTAATTTTATTTTATAATAATTACTTCAATTCTATTTTTATTGCATATACCTTTTCCCCCCGGTGGAACAGACATGCTATGTTTTACTCAGATGAGTTCCATTGCCTTATACTTAGGATAATAAATGCTATAGTTGTTTCACTATTTCTGTTATTATATTTGAAGGAGACCCACACCCAGAAATGTTCAGTGGCCTCTCCTGGAAATGCTTTTGAGAATATTTGGTCCTGGGGACCCAGTCAGGGTCTCCTGCGTGCAATGCATATACTCCAGTCCTTTTAACTCCCTTTCTGGCCCCAAATTCTTTTATCTCTAGGCAGCTAATCACGATATTTAATTACTATTCTGTTCATAATTCACAGAAAAGAGCTAAATATCTAAAGTGCTATTACAGGAATAGCATCTTATTTTCTTTCTGACAGTCGGGGTGTGATAAACATCAGTTTTGTCTATTATGGAGCTCACTGTCAGTTTATCATTGTTGGTTCATCTTTTAATGAAAAAGAAAATCAACCAAAACAACTTAATCTTCAGTCATTTTTTAAAAAATCTGTTTTTTAATGTTATTATTAGGCATATCATTAAAAATAATAAGACCACTACAGATGAGTGGTTTTCAATAAGCCAAACACATTTGGTTGGCAATCTTACCTTCTTCTATTCTGTTTTAATTTACTTTTGGTTATATGAATGATAGCATAGTGGTAGGGCATTTGCCTTGCACGCAGCCAACATGGCCAACCGGAGTTCGATTCCTCCACCCCTCTTGGAGTGCCCGGCAAGCTACCAAGAGTATCTCCTGCATGGCAGAGCCTGGCAAGCTACCCGTGATGTATTCGATATGCCAAACGCAGTAACAACAAAATTTCCAATGGAGATGTTACTGGGCCCGCCCGAGCAAAGGGAGGACAGGGGTTTAGATGAGAAGGAAGTAAAGGATGCAAAAGGTATCCTCCGACAACTATTCACTCTGCTTCCAAAGCACAGAGAAATTTAAGATTCTAGGCAGTCTCAGTGCTTGAGTAGAATGTAACAGGTGAGTGATTATTTGCAAGGTTGACATAGTTTATAGAAATAGAATTACAATAGTTCTCCACAGCATGAATGAATCTGACATTTTGTTTTAGAGATGCAATAATTCCCAATGCCAAGTTTTCAACTTTAAAAATTTAATAGATTGCATAAGACTACCTAGTGAAAACTGCTGTTATACTGTAATGTTATTGGCAGGCAGGATAAAATAGCTGTAAAAAAATATGACATGTAGGTAGCAAAATTCTGATTCTTGTAGCGTAAACAAGAATAAGAAAATCTGCAAGAAAACAATTCAAATAGTTTGGTCTTGGATTTCTCTTTCACTTAAAAGTTTTATTGTTATTTTTTTCCACCCACAGAATATTGTCATAATATTTAAGTAATTAAAATAAAGTATTCCAAAAACTTAATTTATGTGCCACACATTGTAATTGTCTGGTACAAGAGAAAGTACATAGGATATAGTTTTTAAAAAATAAGTATTTGAATATCTATTTATCTGCTTGTGCTTTTTACATCAAATTAAATACTATAGAAATTTATCCCTGTTATTCTGTGCCATATGCAAATATTAGGGAAGATAGAGACTACAGAATATTCCAGTGAATATTGACTCTAACACAACCCTTATACTATGATTTTATATGTAAAATAAATTTTGATTATGTGTTGTTTGACTTACTGAGTTTCCTACTAATTTTAGTAATATTATCACAGCACATTTATTGTTACATTGAATTCATGGAAAAAATAAACAGCTGCTGTGTAAGACAACTGTAGACCAAAGTAAAAATTACACTATGTAACAATGAGTTTTAGTGACTTTGCACTATCTCATTTTTCAAAACAAGGCTCTCTTAACTTTCTAGTTGAGGTACAATTTTGTTGAAAATATGATGCCAACATCAACAACATAATTATCACTTATACAGCATTATGTAAAAGCCATTCATTTATAAGAAACAGCATTTTGAGGTCAAATTTTAAACAAAATTAACATTTGCTTCATTTGTTAGCATTAGACCACTGTTTATTTTCTTCCTGTGTTGTTGCTTGGTCTCTTTTATTATGCATCATAACCATTTATAGACCTACTCTTTAATTACCATTCATTATTCTATGTTCCACTCTTACTCTATTTTCTTCTCAGATGTGCCAATCCTTTTTACTCCTAAGGGCTGCACTTGTATCTTTACTTAAGATATATCTTGTATAGTTTACTGGTAAACAGACTTCCCTCAAGGAATTTGAAATGCATTCAGTACAAGAATACCTTCCACTTATCTAGGTACAGAAATTGTTGTTTTCTATACAATATAATTTTATTATGCTCTTAATTGTCCAGTTTGACAACTAGAATTTGTCAACTTTTCTCTTTCTTTCTCTCTGTTTGTCTCTGTCCCAGTTTGTCTGTGTCTCTTGTCAAGCACAACTATGAAAGTTATATATGGAATTTAAAATTTTCTAGTATCCATTTAAAGTATTAGAAAGAGACTATATATTATTGTATAATGTATTTGAGTGAAGTCAATGCATAAAATGAATCAATTTACCATGTAAACAAAATAAAATATAAAAACTTACTTTTTCTTTTATCCCTACAAAACATTTACAAGCTAATGTGTATCTTGCAAGTGTATCACATAAAATCAAGATACTAATTTTTCTTATATAAGTACATATAATTGATATATACTAATCTATCTGTAGCACTCTAGCACTGTAGCACTGTCCTCCCATTGATTTGCTTGAGCGGGCAACAGTAATGTCTCCATTGTGAGAATTGTTGTTACTGTTTTTGACATATTGAATACACCTCAGGGAGCTTGCCAGGCTCTGCTGTGCAGGCGGGATACTCTCGGTAGCTTGCCGGTGTCTTTGAGTGGGATGGAGGAATCAAACCCAGGTCTGCTGCATGTAAGGCAAATGCCCTACCTGCTGTGCTATTGCTCCAGCCCTTATTTATCATAAAACATAATTGATAATAAATTTATTAAAAGTTTTAAATATCTTTAAAATGTCGATAACTGAATAAGTGTAGGAAATATACCTTTTAAATATCCCCATGTATATCACCATAACCTACCTATTTATTTTAGACTTGATATGACCCATAGGTACATCAGTTTACAACTAATTCTATCCAACACAAATAAATTCACCAATCTTCTAGTTACGTAATATCAAATTTAAAGAGCTATTGTGTAAGTTGATAGCAGCTCTAAATTTATATTATAATGTCTTTAAAATACTCTCAATGAGCAGTGCTTTGAGTCAATTTATGTATTTCAGTTTACCACAATTAGAAGTAACATGCATGTTGCTTTATGTTGAAATATGATATGATTTAATTTTTTATGTTTATTTTCAATATAAATATTTATAGCTGAGTAGAAAATTACTTTTTTTACTAAATCTTAAAAATTTAACTCATGCATATTCATTGTGATATCAAGAAGGAAATAAGTTACACCTCAGTGTTGGTCTTAAATTGTTGGATACTTCTCAAGCATTTCTCTTGCTGCAAGAAAGCCTTAAATTGGTAAATACTTATAAAATTCGTTCACAAGCATTGGTAAAGCCCACAGAGCTCTAAATCCATTGTTGTCTCCTTTTGCCATTTTACAAGCCAGTGATTTATAGCTTGTGCACATATATGTGTGTATATATATATGTGTGTGTGTATGTATTTATGCTGTTTTTAAGAATTATATACATACATACTATATACATTCTTTCTTATATTTAAATTGTTGATCCATCATATCTAGAGCTATCAATCTACCAATTGTGATAGAAACAAATTAAAACATATCTAGTTAAAATATATGACAGGTTGTAAACAATCTTTTCAGACTTATCATTAATAAATTTATTATAATATGTGACAAACACAATGGAAAAAACTCTTTCATGGTTTACTTTCTAACAAGACAAAGGAAATTGTGATATCAATAAATAAATTTATATTTAACAAGAAAAAATTTCAATTTAATCAATTTAAACTTAAATCAAAGGCAAACAGAAGTAAAAAAGTTTGTTGTTCGGTGACACCAACCTTTCTTGGACATGTTTATGTTTTGGCTCTACATGTCCATGGAATTTGCTTCTTTAGATTTCACTTTTTTATTGCCAACCATGCCTGTAAAAAGTAAGTTATTGGGGCTAAACTGATAGTAGAGCAGGAATTGTGCTCATCTCATATACGATCAACCCAAGATGCCAAAACTCCATCAAGATCCCTGAACCCACACAAGGATGAGCACAGAGCCAAGAGCAAGTCCAAAGTAGCACCAGGTTTGAACCAAAAAGAAAAGAAAATGAAGAACCAAAATTGTAAGTTATCTTAAAAATAAAAATTCTTCTTATCCTTTCTCTTAATAAAACACCAATATTTCTCATGACCCTTCTGAAGTCATTCAAACTTCTTGGTGACATGGCCCTATTTGCTTCTTGAACATTGTGATCAATATTTACAGAGGATAGAAATTAAGACTCTTGAAGAATATAACGTATAAATAAATGAAAGACATAACTAGATATTTTACTGAACAAAAATTTAGAATTAATTTTTTCCTGGACCAAAATAATTGTCTTTTAGTTTCTAATTTATACAGTTAAAGATTAAACTAATAAACAAGTTTGTTTACTTCAAAAATATCTTTCCATGGGCTGAGAACCAAAAAACCATGTTGAACACTCTTTTATCCTCCTTTATTTTAGTATTATTATTTTGTAGCAATTTGGACACTCATCATTTCATGATATCCTAAGTTTAGGAAGCTAAGAAACTGTGGTAATTTTTGTATTATAAAACTTTCCCACAAAACCTGGAAAAGTGATTTAGAGACTCTAAAAATTTGATTTTTAAGTATCTAGATTCCATTTATGTTATAAATGAGAATATTTTGCAATAGTATCAGTAAAATTATAGATGTTTTTATCATTATCATTATATATTTTTAGAACCATAGATTATAAATTAACATTTGTCTAGAATGCTGTCTCAGTTTATGGTCTGATTGTAAGTAAAATGATTTTAAAATAAGACTGGATAGAAATATAATTGATTCATATTCATATTCTGTTTTCTTAAAAGAAAAATAATATCAGTGAATGGGTGGATATATTTATACATATGTACATATATATGTACATATATTTACCAAGTAATATTTGAATTATATATATAATTATATATATATTTATACACATATATTATGTTGCAAAACCTCTTGTCATAGGAAGATGTTTTAGTGTTACTAAGTCAAAATTAACCAATGTTCTATTTTGTAATTAAACCAAAGATTGGTAATATTTTGACTAATCTTTTATCATAGAATATGTCATGAAAGTAGTTAGTTTACAATGTCTAGATAATTATATATCATTTAAAATGAACTTTGATTTTGATTACTCTCAGCCCTATGTAGGCAATGATTACAGCCAGAATGAGAAAGAGACTGGCAATAGAGAGAAAGAAGCTTTATTCTGGACTTTCTGGATTAATAAGGCAACTAATGGCTCTATGCTTTGATTTTTTTCTTCTTTGTGGTCTGGGAGTTTGGGGCCACACCTGACAGTACTTAGGGGATCTGTGCTCTAGAGTGAATGCTAGCAGTACCTTGGGATCACATGTGGTGCTGGGGATTTAACAGGAACTTGACAGAATGCCAGGCAAGTGCCTTACCTCCTGTACTATCTCTCCAGACTCTCTGTTTTGATTTATGACTTGTAAAGTTATATTTTAGGTTAAGGTAAAGATTAAATAAAATCATTTCTATTAAGCAGAAATGTTTAGAGACAAAGTACACCACTGAAAAGTAGGGAAATGGAATAATACAAAGATAGATACACTTTTTAGGCTTCCTGACTTTCTACATACACCCAGTTAAACAAATAGCATTTCAATCTAGTCAAGAGAATGGGCAATTTCATATACAGGAGTCTGGAGAGATAAACCCTTCTCACACTTGGGTGCTATAATTAAATTATGGAGCCAAAGCACAATGAGAAGGGCGTTTGCCTTGCGCACAGCCAAACCAGCCCATCCGGGTTCGATTCCTCCGCCCCTCTTGGAGAGCCCTGTCGGAGA
This sequence comes from Sorex fumeus, assembly GCF_029834395.1. Classification (NCBI taxonomy): domain Eukaryota; kingdom Metazoa; phylum Chordata; class Mammalia; order Eulipotyphla; family Soricidae; genus Sorex; species Sorex fumeus. Next base: position 67,792,736 of record NW_026606059.1, read on the forward strand.
GCCCAGCAAGTTACCGAGAGTATCTCGCCTGCGTGGCAAAGCCTGGCACGGTGGCGTATTCAATATGCCAAACACAGTAACAATAAGTCTCAAAATGGAGACATTACTGGGCCCGCTCGAGCAAATCCATGAACAACAGGAGGACAGTGGCAGGAATGCCATAATTTATGTTTGTATAAGACACAATATGGCTCAAAGCTATATTTACTTTTCTGGCCCTAGTGAATGAGAACAGACAGGGAATCATTAAACAGAAAATATTTTGTTCAGTGTTGTTTCTTCTCAGGTGCAATAGTAATAACAAAATCAAACAATCTCTAAGTTTTATTTATCTAGGATTGTATACCCATAATAGCACAACCCTGGTGAAGGCATTATTACTCCATTTTGTAACAGATAAACTGGGATACAAAGAGATTAAAAAAATTGTTTGCTCCACAGTGAAAGATATATATATATATATATATATATATATATATATATATAATTTTAACACATAGATTTTCTTTTGGAGTCCATAGTCTTAATGAATGTATTGAATATAAGAAAGCATTGAAATTGTTAACACTTCAAAACCAAGATACACCTTCATAAAACCAACAGTACTCATGAATAGATCCTTGCCCTAAAACTCTACGTATGTTGGCAATGAAGCATTAATTCAACATCACTCATCTTCAGTGAGATTACATAATTTGAAAATATCACTTTTTTTGTATTGCTTTGGGTCTAGATTACTATATACTATACAAATCAGAGGATTTCCACATAGTAAGAAACCTTGAATTCTAATTTTAAGAAAAGAAAGCTCAGCTGATTCTAAACTTCATAGGCAAAACTTTTTAAAAAATTTTATTAACTTTAGAACACTCATCCAAATTCATAACTAATATGTATAATGCCATTTATTTTTAATTTATTGTGTTCAAGAAGTGTATTGTGCTTTTCTAATGAAGTGCTAAAGATGAAGATTCAACTGTTTGAATGTAGAGCATTGGAGAGACAAGAAAGAATTACAGAGAGGGATTTAGAGGTACCATTCCAAATCCATGTTAACCAGTTTCCTAAACATTGTCTCTGGTGGTTCAGAGACTTTGATTTGACTTGGTAGGATATCAGGTATTAATTGATTCTGCATACATGGAGAGGCTGCCAGAGAGCATAATTCTTTGCTTGACAGCCATTAATCTCTCATAAGCTTAAATTATTTTTCCACTTTGGCTTGGATTCTACAGACAGAATGGTTTCTGCTAGCCACATCATTCTCTGACCCATTTTCTGCTGCACGGAATTTTTCTGTTTGTTTTTTTCTTGTTGTTATTTTTTATAAGGGAATTATTTAATACTAAAGATGCAGCACTTATATACAGCACTATAATCTGGGATATTAAATAGAAAAGGCAGAGTCACACATTTGGCTTCCTCTTTTGTGACAGAAACCAACAACGATGATTCAGTTTTAAATATTTTAGATTTAGCTTCGCTCTTAGAAAAATTATCTCAGGGAAAAATTACAGAAAAGTCCATTTGCTTTCATTCTTTATTATGTTCCTACACAGTCATGTGAAGTGAGGACAGAGAGAATATCTCTCTCTGAAGGTATGTTTGGCCAGTTGATCACTGTGAGCTTCTCAGGACCTTCTGTGACACTTTAATATATATATATATATATATATATATATATAGAATGTCTATGAGATAGACCATTACAAAGCTATTCATGTATTCATGATTGGGTTTCACTCATACTCATCCAACACTCATCTCTCCACTAGTGTACATTTCCCACCACTAATGTCCCATTTCCTTCCCATCATCCTCCAACCCCCTCCCCCACCCCCACCAAACTCTATGGCAGACACTTTTCTTCTTTCTTTCTCTCCTTTTGTGCATTGTGGTTTTAAATACAGGTACTAAGAGGTCATCATATTTATTCAAGAGGTTCAGTATTTTTATTGGAAAGGTAAGTCTGGAGTGGCAGTTTTAACTGGATGGCAGCTTTGAGGTATAGACATGACTGCCGAGGCTTCCGAAGGTACAGGGAGGTGGGGAGAGGTAGCCCATTCTGACCCCCAAAAAGCTTGGAAATTTGAGTCACATAACCTGCATATCCAAATATTTATCTTGGTGAGGTCTGTCCTGAGATTGTGGAGCCTGGCCAGAGGTGTGGTGGTGATTTCGGATTGTGGGAGAAAGTGACTGGTGGGAGCTCAGCTTGGGCAGACACCATGCTGACCTGCCCCACTCCAATTTATCCTAGTCTGTTCAGCCCTGCACAGGTCCAAGATTAATTGAGGATTTTGATCTCTTTCTAGATTTATTTATGGGTCTCTAAAGCAAGGCTGATATGTGAGGTTGAATAGCAGAGCCAGAGGTGGTTTGTGGGCTTGGTTCCCACATACCTGACTTCTCTAAAGATACTTGGTCCCGAATTGTTGAGGTCTGGCCAGAGGCACAGAGGCAAGTTTCGGGTATCAGGAAGCCTGAAGGTACCATCAGGCAGCTGGTGCACTCACCCTGCTGGTACAGGTTGACCTGCTGGTGGCACTGCATGCCTAGCATTTTTCTTTTCTATCTTGTATAGTCACACTGGTTTTTCTCATAAAAAGTTCAAACCAGGTAAGTAGCTACACTTCTGTTTGTATCTGGAACAATCTGTGAGATGACCAGCAGATCACTTAATCTTGATAATTTAATGTCTTCTCTATAAAAAAAAAAGAGGAGGTCGATTGCATTGTCATGCACGAATAGTGATTGCATACATTGTAAATTCTGACCTTATTGATTATTATATCATGCGGTCTCTACGGATTAAGATTTTTAAAGGAAAGTATTTTGAATATAAAAAGTCAATTTTAAAAGATATTCATGATAATCAAAAGGAGCTGGTTAATGAGGAGAAGGCGAGTAAGAATTTTACAGATGGAGTTTGGAATACTAGTAAGGTATATATTTGCTGACATCACTAAACTGCAGGAAAAAATGTGTTGAGACTTTCAAAATAATATTCCAATTAGTATCATTTGTGGAAAGTTTATTATATATTTCTAAGTTTTTACTTATCTTTAAATTTTAGTTGTTATTCTAATGTGTGTATGAATTAATAAAATATTTTTTCTGTCACTTCCAAACAAAGATGCCCAGATTAATAACAAATTTAAAAGGTATGTCTAGGCTTACTGGGGTAAAAAGGCTGTGATCAAATCAGCATTTACCATGAGAGGAAAAGAGAGAGGCAACAGTGCCTATGCATTGGGTATGAGAAGTTCTTTCCACATCATCAACTCAGGATACATATTTTAACATTTCTTTCCATCTTCAAAATATTATAGTTATACTCTTTTACCAGCCTATACCAAAAGGAAATTGAGTCATGACTTAGTTGTTCCTTAGAACACAGCGTGTTAGATTAGCTCCCCATCCCTCTGCTCCATATTCCGGCCTTGTCTGTTTAGCGTGATTCTTTCCCGTGTTTCGGCATATTGAATATGTCAAGGGTAGCTTGCCAGGCTTTGCCGTGCAGGCAAAATACTGTCTGTAGCTTGCTGGGCTCTCAGAGAGGGGCAGAGGAATGAACCTGGGTCAGCCAGTCTGCTGTATGCAAGGCAAATGCCCTATCCACTGTGCTATCACTCCAGCCCTGAGGCATGGTAACTCCAAATATTTTAAGACAGTGCGCGTTGGGTTCTTTTACTTCTTCTTTTTTTTTTTTTACTTCTTTTATAAAACTGAATCTTCGTTTGTAGCTTAAACTTGACCACAGAAAATGCTATATTAAAGCAGATTCTGGTATCAGAGACTTCCAAAGCACCCCTGTAGTGTACATTTGCTGCAGGCCAAAGAGAGAGAGAGAGGGAGAGAGGGAGAGAGAGAGAGAGGGAGAGAGAGAGAGAGAGAGAGAGAGAGAGAGGAAACATCCACCTCTCTGTTTGGCCCACCTTAGCCATCAGGAGAAATGCGAAATGCCTGGGTCAGGACTGATCAGGTCACTAAGACCACTCATGGGCGCTCCTGTTCCACCAACCCCGGAGGCAGCCGTGAAGTTGCTCCTGACTTGCTCTGCACCATGAAGCTGCTCCAGCTTGCTCTGTACCATGCGGGAACTGGTCCCCACCACCTGAGTTCTTGGGGATGCTGGGCTCTGGCTGGAGGGAGGATTTGCTCTTTGCAGGAGAAGGAAAGTCGATCCTAACAGAGACACAAATGTTCTAGAATCATTGTCTTCCCTCAAAAGAATTTTAGGGGGGAGGAGTACAGCAAGTAGCCAAACCTGGGTTCCATCTCGGGCACCCCATAAGTTCCCCTGGGCCTGCCATGGTGTTTTCTGAGCTCAGAACTAAGAATTCCCAAGCACGGTCCCCTCCCCCCCAAAGAAAAAGAAAGAAAGAAAAAGAATTTTAGGAGGAGAGGAAGGAGCTTTAAAGCAATTCACTTTATTTGAAATGTGAGAGAAGAGAAAGAAACGTGTGTTCACCATGAACTTGTCCAGAATGGAAAGAGCAGCTACAAAGCATTTAAACATGTTACCTCACTTACTGACCCCAACCCCCAAATACTGGATTTGGGTGACTTCTTGCATGGCCATTTTTTTGTTTGTTTGGTTGGTTTTGTTTTTTGAGTCACACTCGGAAGTGCTCAGGGATCATTACTGCTGGGACTCAGAGGGGACAGGTATCAACCCCCAATTATTTGTGTATGGGCTTTATACACGGTACTCGCTCATCCCAGTAGCATAGGCTTCTGTTATACCCGAGTACTGAGTAGTGTTACGAGCACAGCATGAGTAAAATACTGCCCACAGCATTTCTAATTTCTAATAGCAGAAAGTAATCAATGACTTCAGGAAAGAGAGAACGGAGAGAACAGAAAGAATAGTAGGCAGATCATGAAAGAGAGCCACGTGGGTTCATTGGTATAGTAACAAGGGTGGGAAGATGTATGAGGGTGAAGTCAAGAATTTTTAAGGGGAAAGGGTACTTGGAGAACATTATTATTAATTATTTTTTTAAGAACACATGCAGTGGAGTGTTAAAGCAAGAATCAATTTGCAAAGAATTAACAGAGACAGTAGATGATGAGAAAATGTAGGTATGTGGACCCCACAAATACTTTTCTAAATGAACATATGCCATGGGCTCTTTCCGGGACAAATGCAACAGGATTTGCTGGAGGCTGGGTAGTTAGAATTTGACTGAGTCTTAAACAAGATTCTTTATAAAAAATAAACGCAAGGAATAACAAAATCACAACATGGTGTCTCTAAGTATCTGTGTCTGAATACATTATCTATCTGTGTTTGAATACATTATCTATGGTGAGCACACAACTTGGTTTCTTTCAAATTTTTATCTATGTGCTCAACAGCACTATATTCTCTTCAGATTTGAAATCCCCTTATTGATGCCAAAAGGACACAGATATACTGGTTTACAATTAAATCCATATTGTCTAATGAAAATAAAATATTTTCTTCTCTTTAATTTTTCCATGTTTGCTTTCAGTTTATCAGATCAGCCAGTTTATGTTTTTGAATGTTGGGAATTTTATTACCTTGATTTTCTAATACACAAGAAAGAACTGACCATATTCTTCATCTATCCATAATAATTTTAGGTCTGTGAATGTTTTATCATTTATTCTTTTGGTAACTCTAACATGAAACTATTGTGCATATAGATTGATGAGTGGTCTCATCAATCAATGGCATTTTATTTCTACATATTAAAATAAATATAGAAGCAATCAAAATATTTTGCTACCCACATTCCATATGCTGAGATTTGAAAACCACTGAGTTAGATCATTTTTTTCCAGGTTCAATGTAGAATATCCCTATGGAATTCCAGAAGACAGATGGTTAATTTCATGTTTGTTTAAATATTTTTGTACTCGATATCAAGGGAAAAGCAAGCACAAATAAACAAAGAGGATTAGATCAAACTTAAAAGCTTCTGCAGAATGAAAGAAATTAGAAAAATTTAAAAAATTCCTCCTGATTGGAAGAAAATATATATTTACATACACCTATCGGTAGCACAGGAGCACAGTTCTCCTGTTGTTCATCAATTTGCTAGAGTAGGCTCAGTAATATCTCCATTGTGAGACTTGTTACTGTGTTTGGCATATTGAATATGTCACTGGTGGCTTGCCAGGGTTTGCCGTAGAGGCGAAATACTCTTGGTAGCTTGCTGGGCTCTCCGAGAGGGGCGGAGGAATCAAACATGGGTCGGCCAAGTTGGCCGCATACAAGGCAAATGCCCTATTGCTGTGCTATTGCTCAAAGGACTAAAATCCCAAGACATGTAAAGAATTTAAAATCTCAACAGCAGGAAAGACAGACTGAAAAAAAGAACTGGGGTAAAAAGCTGAATAGTTACCATAAAATAAGATATACAAATGACTTTATGTTACTTTTTATCTGGAAAAAGAAAATAAAAATGACAATGAATTATCACCTCATACCTTTAGGACAACCCGTATCAAAAAGGTGGATAAACAGAAACCCTCACACAATACTTGTAGAAATGCAAATTCTTTTGTTTTCTATGCAAAATAGTATGAAGATTTCTTAATTATTAAAAAGCATCTCCCATATGATCCAGCTTTCGCACTCTTATGTATCTATCGAGCATATGCACACACTCTAATTTGAAAGAATATATGTATACCCATGTTCTTGGAAGCACTATTTAAAATTATTAAGATATGAGAATAGTGCTAGTGGCTAATGATACATGATAAAATAAAAAAATCATGGTGGGGCCAGAGCAATAGTATAGTGGTTAGAGTACTTAACATGCACATGGTCAACGAGGGTTAGGTCCTTGGCATCCCACATGTCAAGAATCTAAGTGCTGTCTGCAATGATCCTTGAGCACAAAGACAGGAGTCTACCTTAACCACCACTGGTTAGGCCAAAACCAACCAAACTAAAAATCGTGTTAGTTATACACAATGGAATATTATCTAGTCATATAGAAAATTGAAACACTGTTTTTTTGCGACAATGAGCGTGGAATTGGAAGTAGCCATACTAAGTGATATAAGTCAGAAGAGAAAGAAAAAATATTAGATGATCACTCCCATCTGTGAAGCATAGTGAAGCAAAGCAGGGGAATAAATAAAAACAAAAATAAACTAGAGGATTCAGAGCTCAGAACTGTGGTTACAAAAGGATGAGGAGGAGAAAACAAAGTAGGGAGCTAGTCAAAAGGACTCTGGGGGAAAAGATACTGGTATTTTGGTGCCAATTGTGGTGTAGTACATTTTGAAAAAACACAAAGTTCTACTTCAAAATCAAACACAGTTTTCAAAACTCATGTTATCTCAATAAAAATAAAATAAAATAAATATGTGAAAGGGCTGGAGCGATAGCACAGCTGTAGGGCGTTTGCCTTGCATGTGGCCAATACAGCCGACCCGAGTTCGATTCCTCCACCCCCTTGGAGAGCCCGGCAAGCTACCAAGAGTATCTCGCCCACACGGCAGAGCCTGGCAAGCTACCTGTGATGTATTCCATATGCCAAACACAGTCACAACAAGTTTCACAATGGAGACATTACTGGGCCTGCTCGAGCTTGAGCAAATATGTGAAAAATAAAATTACAAAAAAAAACTGAAAAGTTCAAAAAACTACAAAAAGAGAAACTATTAAAAATACCAAAAACTTCTAAAAATTCCAAAAACATTAAACTACAGATGCACAAATTAATTCTAGGTGTAGCGATGATTAGCGGTCATTGGAAGTTCCTGAGCACCCCCAGAGTAGCCGTAGTGTCCCATGGAACTGTGGAGCCTGAATAGTACCCTGTCCACTGTACTCTCTCCAGCCCTCAGACATAATTCTTTAAAATGGTAAATGGGCAATTTATAAGCTAGAATGAATACTTCCATTCTAAGCCTGTGCTGCTGTGTGTCATAAACTTTTTCATATATTAAAAATATGCTTCCTTTATTACTTCTACCTGACAGTTCTACCACATGCATTTCCTAATAATATTTATCTTTGTGATTAATCATATGATGACAATGGTTATAAGAGTATATCAGCAAGCTGTTTTATTATCCAGGGACATAATTCAACTTAAGTCACTTAAAGCAAATTTATACAATCAAAATAATTCTTTCACTAATGCTAAGCTTCACACCCCTCTTAATCATGATTACTCAGCACTCTTAACAAAACTGAAAAAAGAAAATGCATTTACTTTATACTATATTTCTAGATCTTTAGCATATGCTTTCCTTCTTTTATTAGTTTTGCAGATAACAACCTTCAAGATGTTTTTTTGATTTTGTTTTTTCTGTCTTTGGGCTTCTGATTTTTTATAATAAAGAAATAATAAAATTTCTGATAATCCTTAGATTATCGTAAATTTTAGTGTGTCCGATGTTAATTATACAGGCTGTCACCTTCATTTGTCTTTTTTCCTAGAATGTTATTATTTTCCTATTGTATATAACCTTTAATGCTAAATACCTTTTGAATTTCGACTTTTTTTAGTAATCACTCAAATTATTTGCTATGATTCCAAAATTTTACGTTTTTATTGAATAGTTTTTATCTTTTTGATAAATAAATATATGTTATTTTATAGTTTTTAATACTTTTAATACTTACCCATTTTACTGGTAAGTATTATAACTAAAATTGTATTAATGAAGAGACATTTTTAAATTTACCCAAGTTTTCCTTGTTCTTAAACTACATATACACAGATCAATTCTAGGTCTTTCTGTGTAAAACCTCATGAATTTCCTCATGTATAATGCTACCTTTGCCATTATTTTTATTTTGCTATTCTAACATTTAAACCCACATACACATACACATATATAAGTGAAAATCATGATTATAGACAGAAAAGATATATATGCATGTTTCCATATATCTATATCTCTCAACATGATAATACTCAAAAAAAGGTTAATGATGAAATTAAATACTTGGAAGATTTATTTTATTACATTAGGTTATTGTTAAGGGCATACATTTTCAGTTAATAATTATGTAATCTTAAATCTCAGACCCAAAATCTCAGCCTATCCTGAAAATGATGTCCACCATTGACAATTCAATTCCTATGTTTATATCTAGCTTCATGTATTACACATAATACATATATAAGACACTTATATATATCAAATATATGTATACAGTGTATAAGTCAATAATACTGAATGTAAATAATATAATTATAAATATATATTTAATATTCTCTGAAACAGCAATGCCATTCCATTCTATTTTGGCAGAAATATCTTTGATTGTTTTATTACACAATAGCTATTTCAAGTGCATTTCCCATTCTGAGGCTGCCCCTCTCTCACTCACTTCTACATGTTCCCTAAAAAAACCTATTTTAGATGACATACACAATTTGGCTGCACCATTACTTTTTCTAAATATATAGAAATTTATAGCTATTTATTTATAATAGAATTTCACATATTTTTGTAATGGATAATTAATACGTGTAAAAAGTACCTGTTGGACGAGTGAATCAGTATGGAGATACTTTATTCAGATAGATATTAAAATATTACTTCAAATTATAATATAACTATTTAATTGTATTATATATAATTTATCCAAAATTAAAAGATGTATCTGAAGGACTTGATGGATTCTACTTAATAAATTCAATCAAGACATAGAAAGAAAAAATAACTATTTTCTGCCTTTAATGAATTCAAAGAAAAATTTTCTTGTGATTGCTAAAATACCTACCATTTATTGATGAGTGAATTATCAATTCATTTTTGTTAGAGGCTAAACATTTTAAAAATATGATTAATTATTAAAAAGTAAATATTTTGAAACATTCTGTTATACATGCAAAAATAAGCATATTAACATTTATTTTTAATGTTTTAATATAAAATATAAAATTAAGTATTTAAAAATAATGTTCTAATACATATTAAGCTTTTTTTAAATGTGTGTTTAATTATTTCAGGATTTCTATATGTTAACCATGATAATATTAACATTTTCTTTATTGCTTATTGAAGTAAAATTGTTTTCTTTAAAGAAATTTACTTATAAATGTGAGAGGAGAGACAGAAGGAGAGACTGGCATGAAAGAATATGGATTTCTATATAATGGAAGAACCCCGACTTTTCTTCCATGTGCATTTTATTTCTAATGGTCTCTTTACAGGCACTGGGCCTTCATTTCTTGTTATTAATACGGAAGATTGAAATTTGGTCATAAACTTTTTTTTTTCTGCTTTTTGGGTCACACCCGGCGATGCTCAGGGGTTACTCCTGGTCTGCATGCAGGAATCGCTCCTGGCAGTCTGGCAGTGCTTGGAGAACCATATGGGATCCAGGGAATCGAACCCGGATTGGCAGCGTGCAAGGAAAATGCCCTATCCACTGTGCTATCACTACAGTCCCAAGTTAGACTCATTTTGGAAATTCAACAAAATACATTCTACTTAAGAAATTATTCAAAAATGGCATTTAAATGAAGTAGTTATTAACATTTCAAAATCATGTAAATATTTTAAGTTGATTTGGGGAATCCCGTTTGGTAGTTGGTTTTCTAATCTCTTGCATAAGGCTGAAACTTTACATGTAAGTGATTAGAAGGTATAACTTGGTCATGCATGAAGCATCAACAACCACAGCTGGAAGAGATGGTTCATATATTCATATGAAAGTCATGCTAGTTCCGTCTATTATTGAGTTTTTCTACACTTCAGGTGTGGAACAGTTCTGTATTTCTATGTACAAACAAATGTTTGCATATGGAACTATGGTTTGGTTGATGAGGTTCATTTTTTATCAAAATAACTTAAGAAGAAATACTTACTTTTACATTTGCTACAGATGAATTTAAAACAGCTGCTACTTGGTGTTTCAGAGAATTTTTCACAGTATTAAAACAAAAATTGCTTTCCCCTTAGGGTTTTATAATCATAGGAAGCAATCATCTTTTATTACTGTTCTTTTCTCTTCCATGATCTCTGAATATAAGAGGGGAGAATGGGAAGATTCCAAATCTCAGCTTGGTCCATTTGCCAGACTCTATACATAGATGTCTTTTTTCTCCACTGGGTTATTTATTTGAAATAATATTGTAGACCAGAGGTCTTTCCTTTTAATTTGGATCTAAATGACACCCCAAGATGTTACCATAGAACTGTAAGTATAATTTAAAACATTGTATTTTGCATTAAACACATTTCACATGAGTGTTCCATATACTCTATTGATATTATATTTTCAAGAAGACTTTCAGAAATAGAGCTGTCAAAATTATCTTTGATTGTTTAATTATTCATCATATTTGTAATACAAAGCAGTTTTTCATTAGTTAAAATAAAAAGAAATCCAAGAGAAAAAGCAATGCTAAAATGGACACAGCTGTGGGTTTATTAAATCCAATTCATTCCTAATTTAGTAAGAACTCCCACTGATTCTAAAGATAGTTTTGCCTGAGTAAGGACTGAAAAATTGGTCTTTATATTCAGAAGATGCAATTGTATTTAATGCTTGGATAGTTATTCTATTCTGTCTTGAAGTCAATAGTGCACCTGTTTTATAACTTAATGTTCAGAACCAAAACGTGTTCCTGAAAAAATGAGGTATAAAAATGAATCAGCTATTTAAAATGATATACTGTACTATGACACACTTGTTTTTAGCAAATTATTTAGTAGTGAGATAAATGTTTAACTCTTTGTATTAATATCTGACAGTTCCTCTCCATTTATTTACTTATAATCAATATCAAGAATGACTGGGCTGGAGCGATAGCATAGCCAGTAAAGCATTTGCTTTGCATGCGGTGGACCTGGATTTGATTCCTCCGCCCCTCTCAGAGAGTCTGGCAAGATACCAAGAGTATCTCACCTGCACAGCAAAGACTGGCAAGCTACCTGTGACGTATTCTATATGCCGAAAACAGTAACAAGTCTCACAGTGGAGACGTTACTGGTGTCTGCTCGAGCAAATTGATGAACAATGGGAGGACAGTGCTACAGTGATAATATCAAGAGTGAACATCTACATCTGGAAAATGTCAGAGCTGACTTCAAAAATTCAATTATCACGTTCCATTTGTTTCACTCCCACAGAGAAAAAACTTAATGTGAGAAAGGCATACACTTATATAATGCATATGCTCAATAGATAATTAAATCCTGAGATATTATATCTTTGAAGCTAGCTTGCAATAATCACAGAGGGTATTACTCTATTTTGAGTAATGTTGAGCAACTTTTACTGTCCTTATCAGAATTGACATTAGAAAATACAAAAATTAGGTAAAAACTAGTATATATTTAGGTATATGTGTTTTAACTAGGAGAATAATTAATACTATTAATGGATTCAGGATGCTTTAAATAAATTTCCCAACTGATCACTTGATTACTTGACATCCCATTACTCATCAATTTGCTCAAGCAGGAGCCAGTAATGTCTCCATTCTTCACTGTCTCATGCTAGCATAGCCCGGTGGCATCTGTTGTTCTAGGAATATGAAGAGCCTCAAACCAATCATTCAGGGTCTTGATGAAGAAGTCTGACCATCTCGTAGGTGGGCGGTCACACGATCTTTTGACATCCCATGGAATCCAGTCAGTAATGGCTTTAGTCCAGCGGTAGTCTCCAAATCACATTACGTATCCAGCCTATCTGATTTTTGTTACCTTGACAAACAAGGCAGCATCCCTGATTCTTGACTGTCGACAGAGGTCGGAACTCCGGATTCTTTCTCTCATTTGAGTGAAGCATGATACTCTAAGTATAACTCTTTTGATTCCTCTTTGGGAGACCCAAATAGCGTTCTCATCCTGTTTGCGTAGGGCCCAGGTCTCTGAGGTGTATGTTAATGCAGGAAGAACAGTGGAATCAAAGACATGTGCCCGGAGCCAGAGATTCTTCATCCTCTTAGCTATTTCTTTGATGCTCTTGAAGGCTGTTGTGAAGGACAGGCGGGTGTTGTGAATGCTTTTTCCAGCTTCTACCACATCTACCAGCACTGCTGCTCTTCCTCTCTTTGAGGTCTTCCTTTATCGCTTCTCTGCATTGCTTTGCGAGTTTGTACGTTTGCTTGTGGTTGCCTCAGGCTTGTGCCAAGCCACGTTGGCGAATAAGCTCAAGAGTTTTCAAAAACAGGCATCTTTTTGTGGCAATCTTTCTCTTGGCGTTCCTTGCACAATCATGGAGGTGCTGAACCAGTCGATTCTATTTCTTGTCAATGTTGTCTACAAGAGCATCTTCCCATGTTGCTGCAGTAGTGCCAAAGAGCTCCCAGTTGGTGGTCGTTCTGGGAATTCTCTTCTTAAACTTTTCAGCCCTTTCTTTCTGCTCTGTCAAGTAGAATTTTGCACGAAGGAGATGGTGGTCCGATCTCATTTGGAATTTTGGGACAACAGCGATATAGGTCAGGCAAAACCATCAATTGAATATAATGTGGTCAATTTCCGAGGAGTCCGTCCCCATGTGGAGTTCTTTGGATGTTCTTCTAAGTCCTTTCTTGACATTAAAAATCACTGAAAATGATCTTGTAGAAGGTGTGGTCTTTACAGCGCTTCTTCAGCTTTATGTAGTACTTCTCAATTTCTCCTTCATCATAATTGAATGTTGGTGCATAGACAACGAAGATAGAAACTACCGGCAGTGAGCCACATCTATTCGAGTGTAATCGTCCAATTTGGGTCGTTAGGCATTCGAATGAATCAATGCTCATGGCCAAGTTCATGTTGACAAGGTCACTGACACCTCTGATGCCTCTTTTGTCACATGTTCCAAGGAACAGTTCTTCTCCAGTGTCGAAAATGGCATCATGTGATTGATGCCTTCTCATCTCAGTCAGACCAATGATGTCGTACTTGATCTTTCACTTGTACCATCAGGTACTCGATAGATGCATCTGATGCCAGCATATGTGCATTGAAAGTACAATAATTTTTGTCTTCCTTCATTTGGGCAGCCTAGTTCGGCCTTGAGATTGTATCAGCCTCTCTTTCCTCATCCTTCTTAATGCTGCCATATTGGTGGCTCTTTCAGAGTCAGGGGAATGAGACCCATTGTACTTATTGGTTTTTCCATATCGATTTCATGGATAGCTTGCAAGGCTCTGATGTGCGGACAGGAAACTCTCGGTAGCTTGCCAGGCTCTCCGAGAGAGATAGAGGCTCTTATGGTGGCCCCTAATTGCTCTGTAGGTGTTCCCATGGTTCAAACCTTATTTGAACCTTTCCATATATGTTGTGGGAATCCTGGAAGATGTGTATTAAGTGTCTTATGATGTGTTGTGTGGCCACAAAGTGGCTGCACCATCCGCAAAGCATCCTGGAGTGTGGCGGTGGCTAGATAGTGGAGGTAATTCCCCAAATCATATGTAAATTACTATCATAACTGTGATGGTTAATTGTGTGTTTTAACTTATTCACAGAAATTGAATAAATATGCACCTGTCTGTCTCTCTTTCTCTCTGTCTCTCTTTCACACACATACACACACACACACACACCACATACACATACACACACACAAATCACCTGTCAGATCAGGGTGTTATGGTCAAAGACTGATTTCACAAGCAAGATGCCATTTAATGATTATCCAAGTCACAAAAGCTATCAATTTGAAGCAAACATAATTAGCTTTTCTAATATTCAAATAAATATAATGTGTTTAATAAAACACCCTGACTTTATTACCATTTTTATATTGTAAGTTATCTTAATGATGCCTTTACTAAGGGATGGAGCGATAGCACAGTGGTAGGGCGTTTGCCTTGCACCCAGCCAACATGGCCGACGCGAGTTCGATTCCTCCGCCCCTCTTGGAGAGCCCGGCAAGCTACCGAGAGTACCTCGCCCGCACGGCAGAGCCTGGCAAGCTCCCCGTGACGTATTCGATATGCCAGACACAGTAACAACAAAGTCTCCAATGGAGACGTTGCTGGGCCCGCTCAAGCAAATTTAGAGAAATTTTAAAAATTATTTAAACCTTTTTTCTCTTTTTATATTGCATATCTTTTAATTTAAGTCCAAGATACAACTCAGGGTCTCCTACTTGCAAGGCAAGCTCATTACTATATAACCACATCTCTTGCCCTCCACTCTTTGTTGAAATAAAATCTGTACAATTCATTGAACACAGTGATATTTTGTAGAATTTTGTTGTCTTCTAAGTGCTTTCTTTGATATTCTGTGGGGTATGCTACAGCCTACCCTTCTATATATTGACTAATACTTGTGAACTTGTATCTTGAAAGATATTTCCCCCCCATTTATTGCCCTTGTTCTCAAACATATCAGAAATTCAAGTGTAAGCTGGCATCCGGAGACATCTCCCCCCCTTATAAAACAATGTTCACGTAAATCTGGCATTCATGACTCAGTGAAAGACCTTGAACCTACATATTCACAGATGTCTTCGACTTTCTTCTACAAAAATTCCCTTTCACTAACATTGATTGAGTGACTTGTTACCTAAAATTAGCTGTGCACTTAGCTTACCTTGGAATTTTCCCATTCTCATTTTATCCACTCACACTGATCACTTCTTATGCTGATTTCTTATTCCAGCTTTTTAAGGGAGGTATATCTTCTAAATTGGCATATTTCTGCTAAGTCTAATATCAGAACTCCCTTTCACAGTTTAAAAATATTCTACTTCGGTTCCCTGGGCCACATTGAGCTGTTCTCAGGGTTCACTCCTGGCTCTACACTCAGGAATCACTCCTAGCAGGGTTTAGGGGACCAAAATTGGTGTCCAGGGATACAGGGGGTAAAACCTAGGTTGAACTCATGCAAGGCCCAAACCTTACCCATTGTGCTATCTCTTTGGTCCCAGAAAACTTAACTCTGGCCAAACCCTTTACTGACTCCTTAAATATCCCCACTAAACTAGTATATCTCTGACACACCACCGCTAAAATTCATATCCTATAAGTGCCCCTTGATTTTCTTCAAAATTAAAATTCACCTTATAATGTTAAGCATGTCTCAATAGAATCTTAAGCACATCTGAAACCTGATGCTCTGAACAAGCAATAGAGACCATTGGCTAGTCTGTCTTCTTTCTTTTCACTAAATTGAGTCTATGGTTGAAAGTTACTTTACTATCACTTGACACAATCAAAGCTAATACACACAATTTAACCAGTACACTATAATGCTTCAATTTTTTCCCAGGAACCATTGGTCCCCTAAATCTAGGAGTCTCCTGTATAAATGAGTGAAGATACTTAGAGACGAATCAAAACAAAATATTTTTCTAAATAAATTGCTACAGATGTTTTTTTAATGCTGTGTACGTTAAGACCTTTTTCTTGCCTACACATTAAAGCCATTTTTTTTGTTTTTGAAGCGGTATAATAATGGTCTTTTGGAGGACTAAATGAAAAGATATGAATGGATGTTTCACAAAATGAGTCAAAAATACATATTTCTACATATTTCTATTGTGATAAATGGCTTTCTGCTTCAGGTCTTACTAACTGGCAAGTTTTCTGGGTCAATTACATTTTTTACTGAGATGCCAAATAATAGAGTTCAAGGTTGCTTTTCATTCATAATCTTATTCTTGCACATCGATGAATTCCATATTTAGGTCCTTATTTGCTTTTTTTCAACTTTGATATTATTAATTATGGGTTATTGTCCAATGGTGGTGGCAGAGGTATAGGCCTGTATATATCATGCCTGTAAATGTCTGTCTTGCTATCAACGTTTTGGGCATGGAATATATTTATTCATAAGTTGATTCATAAGGTCAGCAAGCTGAACCCGATAATACGATATCACCTTGCTCAGCTATTTTACCTGTGAACTAAATTCTGATAATCCCTTCTGTGGAATTTTCCAAAACTTATTTTATTTTTTTTGTTTTTCTTCTTTGAAAATGTCCTGAGATAAAACAAAGTGTTTCTAGTCATGAAGAGTTCTTTTGTCAGTTAATTACATTTCCTAATGGCAACTTCTTTTTCCATTTTTTTCTTTCATTGTGGAGGTTTAACTACTTGACCACTATTTGAATTTTAATTGTAAATAACTCATCTGTATAGTGGCTTTTTTAATCTATAGAAAAACTTGGTAGTCCTAAAGTATGGAATTTGGTTAATGTTGCCATGCTTAATTCATAACATTTGCATAAAGTGATGGTTATATAAGTATGTGTATATGTATATTATAAATGTATGTGTATACACACATATATATTTATTTATATGTTCATTTACATGAAGAATTCCTATGTAAATTATGGCTGCAGAGTTTCTGGTGAGAACATTTATTTCTATTTTTTTTTTGAGCCATACCTGGAAGTACTCATGGTTTATATCTGGCTCTGTAGCACTGCACTGTGTAGCGCTGTCCTCCCGTTGTTCATCCATTTGCTGGAGCGGGGCCAGCAAAACGTCTTCATTTTGAGACTTGTTGTTACTGTGTTTGGCATATTGAATATGTCACAGGTAACTTGCTAGGTTTTGCTGTGCAGGTGAGATACTCTCAGTAGCTCTATACTCAGGAATAATTCCTGATAGTTCTGGGGCACCGTATGTGGCGCCAAAGTCCAAATGTGCGTCAAATTCATTCATGGTAACTGCACTACCCACTGCATATCTTCCTGGACCCTAGTGAGGAAACTTAAAAGCCTGACAGGCAGAGTAGCATTTTCACATTTTGTAAAGGCTATGACTCATGTAATAGTATCTATTGCCTAACCAATAGAAACACACCTCTTAAGATTTTGTGACTTAAAACAAAATCATTTGCTTAGCTCACATATTTGGTTGTTAGTTAAAATCCTCTAACAATTTTGGCTGGACTGGTTAACACAATCAAGGATCAGTTTACTCAGTGTATGTTCAGCAGGGCTGACTTAGTGGGCTTATTTAGCTCTTATACAACTGACTTAACTTCTTGCCAAGTAAAATTGGTCATATATTTTTAAGTGATATCTAAGGCACATGGGTTGAAGTAGAAATACAGAGGAGCCTGGCCAAGTCACTATAGACATTACAGCTCTTTATAATTGTCCAAAGCAAGTAATATTGCCAAATTAGAACCAAGAAAGAAGTTGTGGGTGGGGATGAGGATTGCCTTTAAAAAGAGATAAGATGAAGTTAGCTAGCAAAGGCCACTGAACAGTATTGAATTAACTGTCAAAGTAATAAAAACAATCAATCTTTAATAATTCAATTTACTATTACATATTATATGTCATAAACATATAAAAAAGAATTATTTTCCCCTTTTTGGCCACACCCAGCAATGTTCAGGAGTTACTCCTGCCTTTGCAGTCAGGAATTACTCCTGGCGGTGCTCAGGGGACCATATGGGATGCCGGGGATCGAACTTGGTTGGGTCAGCCGCGTGCAAGGCAAATGCCCTACCCTCTGTGCTATTGGCCTGGTGCCTAAAGCAGAATTTTTATCTTAGTAAAGTAGAAATTAAATCTTATTTAAAGGGGAATTTTTTCTTTTTATATTTCTTAAATATTTGTCACTTTCACAATACTCTCATAGCTGACTATAAGTCAAAGATTTCAATGCCTTATATTTTCATCTATCTTTGAATTTTCAGTAATTTATCTTTTGTGCATTCCCTTTAAGTACACATCAGTCACTGAAAATGTCATTATCTTTCTTTTCTAACTGCCATTTTGCAGTTTATTTTAAGTAGACCAGTAATCACTTCTTTGAAACTTGAGATTTTTAAATTCATTGTATCAAACTTCTTTGTTCATTTACTTTTACAATAATTTAAGCTGGCGTTATTTCCAAAATTGACTTTTAAAGAAAAGTCACTGTGCATATTGTAAAATTTTCATTAGCTTATATTTAAAAATAAGTGCTAGTATTGAATTTGTAGCTTTTCTGAAATCTAGCATATAGTTCACTCTTATCTGGTTATGAAAACCAAATATATTAACATCAGAAAAGAGAGAAAACAAAGTCACTCCTCAGCTAATAATTTATAAAAAGCATAATTTTATAATGTTACTCATTACTGAAGGGAGAAAATAAAAACTTTATTTGCTTGCTGATATGTTAAAAGTGAATGCTCAGTAATCTTTCAATGCAGCAAGTAAATGTCAAGATGTATGAGAAAGTGACATGAACTTCATACTGCCATTTTTTATTTTATGAGGATGGATTAAACCAATACACTGATATAGTGGGTTGACTAATCCTAAATAGCAGTGCTGAAAAGACAAAATTGGCTGTTAAAATAATATTTTACAAGGGAGAACATTTCTCTAAAATGCATGCGCTCCTAGTTTATGTACTCTTGGATTTAAGAAAAAAAATCTGAAATAATCTTCCTAGTAGAAAACTGTGTTGGATGATGCCTACTCAGAATTATTTCCTCATGCCTGTCTTAGTTGAGTATTAACTGATCCTTAGACTGAGAAAACGTAGAATCAAGACAAATTTTTAACTTTTAAGCTGATAAGAAACTATAACCAATTTTCTTGAGGCACGGATGTTGCTCAGCGGCAGAGCACTTACCTCACGTGAGTGAGGACTCGAGTCTAGCACAACACCAACAAGTGCCATCACTGGCACTGCTTTTGTCATCCCTGGAGCCATAACAAATGCTACCATTTACATTCCACAACTGAGTATGTGTAAACATCACAAACTAGTTGTGACCACCAGGGATCACAGCCACCAATTGTGCAAGCATCATGACCAGGTGTGGCTACTCCTTGCTGAGCACTGCAGTCAAGTGTGGAACTCCTAGACAATGCAGTTACAATAGGGAAGGGGAGAAAGATTATTGCAGTTCATGATAAAGGGAAAATTATATCCACAAAGTCAATTTGTGAAAGGGAAATTGTCTTTTATATGAGACGTGATAAGCTATCTTTTTAAAGAGGAGTCTTTGTAAAGAACATTCTAGCAAGGGGAAAATCCATACACATATGTATACAATCTGTATGCAAACTGCACCTAGCTGTAAATAAAATATGCTGATTTTGAAATTAATTGCAAATGTCTTAGATAAGAATATCATAATAATCTCATCATCAATATCACAAATACATGATTGTGAATAATCTCATCTTCTGAAAGCTATACAGTGAGCATATGAAAATCATTCTAAGGGCTTCACTTACTTCATACTATTTGTTTCTTCACAGTCCATATGTATACATCCATATTTTCCCACAAAATTATTATCAAACTTGATATTAGCTTCCTTTTCTTTCACATTTTACCCTTTGTGTGGAGAACCTCATGTACTATAAGGACTATATCTTTTTATATCATGAAGCCATCACTGTCACTGTCACTGTCCTCCCATTGTTCATCAATTTTGCTCGAGTGGACCCAGTATTGTCTCCATCGTGACAATTGTTACTGTGTTTGGCATAACGAATACGTCACAGGTAGCCAGCCAGGCTTTGCTATGCATGCGAGATACTCTCGGTAGCTTGACAGGCTCTCCAAGAGGGGCAGAGGAATTAAACTCCAGTCGGCCATGTTGGCCGCTTGCAAGGCAAATGCCCTACCAGCTGTGTTATCGCTCCAGCCCCATGAAGCCTTATGAATGCATATTTCCATACCTTTTTGAACATATTCTATTGTTGACATGTTATAGCTGATATGAAGATTATTTCAAAGAATAACAGAAACATAAAATCCTTAGACAGTTCTCATTTTATGCCTTAAATATTCATCAATGCAAAATAGCTGAGAAACATGTTTCAACAGTTCTGACATTCATTTCTTAAAAGCAGAATATGTTATATTTTTTCTTCAGTTATACTAACTTTAGGTATTATCAAAAATATAAATATATATGCTGGGCTATAAATCTCACTTAGCTTTTAGAGCTTTGCTCTAGAATATCTGGGGCTCTGAGTTCAATCCCAGCATTCCTTGCTCTCTTGTCATACCACCACCAGGTGTAGTGTGAGTGTCCCTGAGCATCCCTGGATCATAACATCACTGTAATGCTGGACCTGAGCATTAAATACTTAGCCTGCAGCACCAAAATAGCTTCACTGGAAGTGTGCCCTAGCCCCAACCTTTGCCCGCTGAGACTCTTAGTTAAAATACATAAATAAAATATACAAGGTAACTCAAAGATTTATTTGTAGAATCTTTTTCCTTGCATTTATTTGTACACTGGTGAGAAGGAAATTTCCCCCACAATCAAGTCATGTCCTTCAGAAAGCTTGATATTTTTATATTATTTTGGTATTGAACATGATAGGACTGAAAAGCACATTATTAATCTAATTTTGGTAGAAGACCTACACATTTACTTACCTTTGAATTTCTCTTATTTTTGAAAAAAAATTAGTTTTTTTCTTAATCTGTTTTTCTTTGGTTTAAGAGGAATATTATATGGGAATAGCTTTATGACAAAGATGCCTACCTTATAAGCATGATGTCAGGAGCTTAATCCCTTCTGCTACCACACACATCAAGCAAAGTCCTGGAAGCTGCGAGAACATGTGTGAGCCTCACAACTGAAGTATGTCACTTCACATCCTAATGTCACAACAAAAACAGCAGCAAACAACAATGGGAAGGAAAGGGGGAAAATAAAAATAATCTCAATTTTTCTGTCCTCAAATTAGGTCAAAGACTAATTTAAGAATAAAATAAAAATAATAGTAGATAACACCGGTGGTGGAATTTATGCTGGAACATTAAGATCTAAAAAGTGTCTTAGTTTAAGATAGTCCTATTTCTCTCTCTCTGTTCACTTGCTTGGCCAGTGGTGTTTCATCGTTGAAGATATCCTTAGCTTAAATGTCATGGAGGGTTTTGTGAACCTTTTCTTCAATGTACCTTATGGATTCCGGTCTGATGTTGAGGTCTTTAATCCATTTTGATCTTACTTTTGTACATGGTGTTATGTAGAGATCTGAGCCCATTTTTTTGCATGTAGCTGTCCAGTTATGCCAGCACAATTTGTTAAAGAGGCTTTCCTTGCTCCACTTCACATTTCTTGCTCCCTTATCAAACATTAGCTGATCATATATTTACACTTCTGCACTTCAAAAGAAACAATGACCAAAATACAAAGACAGTCTACAAAATGGGAAAGGATATTCACCCAATACCCACCCAATAAGGGATTGATATCAAGGATATACAAAGCACTGGTTGAACTCCACAAGAAGAAAGCATCCAATCCCATCAAAATATGGGGTGACAAAATGAACAGAAACTTTCTCAAAGAAGAAATTCGAATGGCTAAAAGACACATGAGAAAATTCTCTACATCACAAATCATCAGGGAGATGCAGATCAAAACAACAATGAGATATCATCTCACACCACAGAGACTGACCCACATCCAAAAGAACAAAAGCAACTGGTGTTGGCATGGATGTGGTGAGAAAGGGACCCTCCTTCACTCCTGGTGAGAATGCCAACTGGTTCAGCCCTTTTGGAAAACAGTATGGACGATTCTCAAAAAATTAGAAAATGAGCTCCCATTTGACCCAGCAATATCACTCTTGGAAATATATCCCAGAGAAGCAAAAATGAACAGTCAAAATGACAACTGCACTTGTATGTTCATTGCTGCACTGTTTACAATAGCTTGAATCTGGAAAAAAACTGAGTGCCTGAGAACAGATGACTGGTTAAAGAAACTTTGGTACATCTACACAATGGAATAGTATGCAGTTTTTAGAAAAGATGAAGTCATAAAATTTACATACAACGGGTTCTACATGGAAAGTATCATGCTAACTGAAATGAGCCAGAAAGAGAGGGACAGGCATAGGAAGACTGCACTCATCTGGAGAATATAAAGTAACAAAATGGAGACAAACACCCAGAATAGTTGAGATAAGTACCAGGAGGTCTCTTTCATGGCTTGGAAGCTGGCAGCACATGCTGGGGGAAAAGGCAGCTCAGATAGAGAAGGGAACACCAAGTAAATGATGTTTGGAGGATTCACTTGAGATGCGAGATGTGTGATAAAAGTAGACTATAGACCAAACATGATGACCATTCAATACCTCTATTGCAAACCACAACACCCTAAAGGAAAGAGAGAGCAAAAGGGAATGCCCTGCCACAGAGGCTGGGGGGGGGGAGGTAAAATTGTGGGGGGGGGGGTGGGGGCTACTGGGATCATTGGTGGTAGAGGATGGGCATTGATGGAGGAATGGGTGCTCGATCATTATATAACTGAAACACAAACAAGAAATTTTGTAAGTCTAGAACTGAACCTCATTGTGTTTCACAAAAAAAAGCAACTAAGAATAACTCTGTAAATCATGGAGTTTTAATAAAATTAAAAAATTAAATATTTAAAAAAATAGTCATCGTACTAGGTGGCTTAAAGTCCAAACACAAGGGATGGAAATAAAAAGTTGCCTTTCCTTAGCAGGAATTAGGTCTCTTAAATAGTGGTCAGGATGCTTAGGGGTTACCTCCAATGATACTCAGTAAAATAGCTCTGATGGTTGAATGTTCTGGCCTGGCAGTGCAACACTTTGCAGTGCTTTGTGTCCAGAGAGTGCTGGGATTAAACTCCAAGCCTTGTGTAGACATGGTCCATTCTTTCTCCTGACCCTTTAATTATCTCTCAAGCCCAGATGGTTATTTCCAGTAAAGCTGAGAACTCTTAAAATTTTTGTAGTGTTATTCATATCCTGTAGTTATGTAACATTTATTCAAGTGAGCTATTTAAAGAGAAGGTAAGGCCCATTATTAACGCTAAGAATTTATTTGAGCAAAATTCTGTTCTTGCAGTAAACATGTCTCACAGATAAAACGGAGATCAGGTAAATTGTACAAAAGATAAGATTTTCATAGCCAGAAGGAACTCTCTGTTTTATCAGTTCCATTTAACAAAGTTGAAGGATGCAATTAGGTTCAGTGAATGAGCTTTAACTGTAGGCAACTTTGGTGAAGGAGCTTGATTTTTCAGAGAACAATTTCCTAAGTTATGGATCTATAACATTATAATTTGTGGCTAGTACAAATCACATATGCTGTGTTTTAGGTGCACAAGAGGTCAACAGAAATCCAGGCCACTGAAATAACACAGAGTTAGAGCAACAGGGAAGGGCGGGGTGTCATTCTTACTTGAAATAATGTAAAAATGTCCTAGAGGAAAAAGCACAGTGGAATTATGCTGCTTAGTAGTTGTATCTGAAAGAGAGAGTTGAGAACATTTTGTTCTTGGGAAATGCAGAAATCTTCTGATCACTAGGGGAGAAATGCTGTGTGTATATCTTGGGAATTTGTGTAGTTTGTTGGATTAATGCAGGTAGGCATGAGGAATTTTGCATGCCATGATTATCTATTTATTTTATTATTATAAAAGAAAAAGTACATGCTTCATTTAAATATGAACTAAAGCAACATAATAAATTTATACTTATTCATTTAAAAACTCTGCACTGATTCCAGTTTTAGGAAGTGAAATGATGTTGGTAGTGACTGTAAATGGAAATAATAATAAAAATAGAAAGTAACTGGGGGAGATTATAAAGTTTTAATACTAATGAAGTAGTCTGTACTCACACAAAACATATATATATGTGTGTGTGTCTTGTGTGTGTGCATGTGTGTATATATGTATATATATATACACACATAGGTGTATATGCACATTGAACACATATATAAATCATCTGAGTGGAACTCTTAAAGAAAAAATTGACACAAACATTTGGAGGAGGAGTTAAAAATGTCAGTGAGTGCTAGATTGTTATTGCAAAAAATATTCTCAAATAATTCACTGTGTTAGGTAAAGGTAAAAAGGTAAAGGTCCTCCCGTTGTTCATCGATTTGCTCGAGCGGGCCCAGTAACGTCTCCATTGGAGATTTTGTTGTTACTGTGTTTGGCATATCGAATACATCACGGGTAGCTTGCCAGGCTCTGCCGTGTGGGCGAGATAGCGGTAGGGCGTTTGCCTTGCATGCAGCCAACACTGTGTTAAAAAATGTAATTTAATTTTCCAAGCATATTGAAAATTCCAATTAATTGTCCACTGAAAATATTTTCAATGAATTCTGAATAATTTGTTGCAGAAGTCAAACCAAATATATTTGCCATTTATTCTGCCTTTCTAGTAAATGTTCAACATTTTCTTGTTTGTTTTTTAGTTTTTCAAACGTTCTTGAAGGTGATACAATTATTTCCAACTCATTTCCTATCACTCATTTCTCCTTGTACTGTTCAGGATCTGCTTCTCTTACAACTTTGGTGAATCTCTTAGACCCAAAGTCCTAAACTTTCTTGTCTTATTAGTATTGTTGTAATAGTTTAGAGCAGTGTTTTTTCAGCCTTTTCCCAGCTTATCCCTATCTTCTCTTCTGCCCTTGGTCATCTTATCTTACCAATTTGGTTCCTAATTTTATGCTCTGACTCTATGTAATTTTACCTGAGGTCCCCGTAGAATATGCCGAGGCCCACAGTGGGTACATATGTTCCAGAATTGAGGGGTTTTGAGCATTGATATTCCTGTTGTTCTTTGTTCCTTACCTCCATATGGAGACCTTTGACATCTCTTTTATCCTCCCTTAACCTAACTGAACATGATATCCTTCAAGTTTCTATCCTTCTCATTTTTTCTTTTCTTCCTACACTCTACCTTTCTATAACTGTGTCTCTCTCTGATATTCTGATATTTATCTTTTAACTTTAACCATTCATTTTCATTTTCTCAGCAAAGGCAATTTTCATGTTAAAATTATTATTAAGGAATTATTTCAACCCCCCTTGCTATTTTAGATTTTATTAACTAGTAGTATAAGAATTAATAAAGAATAGTAACCTCATTCCATGAAATTTTTAATGTTCATTTGTTTATTCAAGTAATATGAAGTTCCTACTATGAGTTATAACCTAGCACTGTAACACTGAATGAAATAGATAAAGATCCTAATGTCACAAATATTATATTCTAGTGCATTAAAGATTTTAAAAATGTATTACAAAATTGAATGTTAGGAAAATCCAGAGTCTAGAATAATTTATTTATCATATACAAGTTATTGGTATTGTGATGTAATATTTAAGATAATATCCTTAACATTAAGTGAGCATTCAGTAGTTATGACTGTAGACATTGAACTTTTGTTTGATTACCAGCATTATTTTCTATGAGTTCAACCTAAGATTTTTTTATAGATAAATATGGATAATGCAACTCACCTCTTGAGAACAAAAACCACAGGTAAATGCCTATTAATTTTGTTCATTGGCATATTTAAAATAATATCTTAAAATACTATAAATAAATAAGCAATGGGTATAAACACATGTAGTTTAATCCTCACCCCTGATGCCCTGCATTGGCAAGGGAAAAACACAGAGAAATTGTATTATGTTTCTTTTAGACTATAAGGAACCTGAAAGATTTTGGGAAACATGAAATTCAGTATCTTAAAAATACTTGAAATGAAATTTGATTTTAAAGTATAAAAACTATTTCTATAGTGGATAGCCCCTGGTTTCAGGGTCCTTGTGAACTGTGTGTAAGATCACACAGGGACCGGCAAATGTCTTTGGTGTTATCATTATGTACTTAACTACTTAAGCAGTACAGTTCTGTGGGTTGCAGTCTTAGACACCCAAAGTCTACATCTACAATGAGAAACCCTGTCAGCACTCATGGTTGCTTCTCTCCTTCCTAGCTGCTTTCCTTACCATCTGGCCCTCGCCATCCAAGCTCTCAATTTCTTAGTCCTCACTGTCCTGATTCTCAACATCCCACCATCTGTTTTGTTTGGGGTGATTTCTTAATGTGTCATCCGTTCATGGAGTCTGATCTAAGGTCTGAGGCACAGATGCAGGAGTTCTGTCATTCAATTACTGGGTGCCTATTGTCTCACTATTGTTTCTTATTGTCATCTGTGTGTGTCTTTGAGAGAAAGAGAGTGAGTGAGAGTGAGAGAGAGAGAGAACAGATACAGAGACTGAGGCAGTAGGGAGAGAGAAAAAGTAGGGAGGGAGAGAACTACCTATCCAACCTCCATTTATATCTTACACTCTTAGCTATTTTTGTTATTTGTGTTGCTTACACCACATAAGCAAATTTTTAAATAACCAGCAGAATAATATAGATTATATGAATCCCTGACCCCACACTCTGCTTCCTCAGTCCCTCTAGAATACTATAAAGAAGCTAGTACTGTGATATTAGCAGGGTTTGCTCTGTATGTGGGAATCCCCAAACCTGCATATAATTCACTGTGCTCTTCCAGGAGAGATCCCTAAGCATGAATCCAGGGACACACTCTGAACATTACTAGGTCTGACCCTACCCCCTCTCCCCTCAAAAAATTAGTTAGCATTGACATTTGAATTCTTTAACATGGTAATAAAATATGTGAAATTTAGGCAAGGTACAATAAATGTCCAGTAGAACCAGTCATTTCTTTTTTAAGCATGAACAACTAAAATGTTCTTTGACACAAATTTTAACACAATGGCAAACTAAAATATTTAATTTTATTTATTTAATTAGTTTTGGGGCCACATCCAGTGATGTTCAGAGTTTACTACTGGCTCAGAACAACCCCTGGCAGTGGTTGGGGGACCATTTGGGATGCTGGGAATTGAACCCACTGTACAATCACTCCTGTGCCCAAACAAAAAATGTATAAATAAGATAAAAATTTGCAACCTAAATGATTAACTCTGCAGTGGGAACTCAAGTGCCCTGCAAAGAAACATAGAACTTATAACTTTTAAAATGTTTCTAACCCACAACTATTTATTTCTTATCTTTTTATGATTATTATTAGATAC
This sequence comes from Sorex fumeus, assembly GCF_029834395.1. Taxonomy (NCBI): domain Eukaryota; kingdom Metazoa; phylum Chordata; class Mammalia; order Eulipotyphla; family Soricidae; genus Sorex; species Sorex fumeus. Next base: position 67,820,453 of record NW_026606059.1, read on the forward strand.
CTTTAAGTTTAAAAGTTATTTACTTACATATATCCTTGCAATGCTGCTACACCATTCCTGGGTCCCTCAATCATAATCACAAGATCCTCCTCCTTCTTCTGCTACCCCAACACCCTGATGTCACAACTCTACTGTATATCAGGGCTGTTTCTATTGAGAATTGTCTAATCCTTTGCTTTGTTTCCTTAGCTCAGCAAATGAGTGAGACTCTGTGGAGTTCATCTTTTTCTTTCTGATTCAATTCCCTTAACCTGACTTCCTCCAGTTCCCTCCACATAGCAGCAAAGTGCATAGTTTCAGATATATTTTCAATGTTTCAATCAGTGTGGGGATTCCTTGCTGATATTCCTATAAAGTGGTCTACAATGCTTTCAGCTTCTACAGTATTTAAATATATCAAGATGTTTGGTTGTTTTTTATTCTTCTTACCCTAATAAATTATTATTTTCTTAACTATATAAACAATGATCAATTAGTTGTCTTACAGTGTTTTTGGAATCTATATTTACTTTACTGTCTTTTAACTGAGGGAAATCAATCAAGAACTGATATCTATTCTCTGATATGGTATATAATCACTGTATCACTGTAACTGTCTTCCCTCTGATCATTGATTTACTCAAGCAGGTGCCAGTATTGGATGTTCATTCAGGATCATGGGAATGAGACCTGTTATTGTTACAGTTTTTGGCATATTGAATACGCTATGGGTAGCTTGCCAATGGTATATAAAGAAAGATTAACTCAAATTTAGTAAAGCTTATAAATATTTCCAATCATTAAATAAATGATACAGCTATTCTTAACCAAAGTACCAACACATAACAATATTCACCTAATAGAGCTATCACATTTTAACTTCTAATTTGTGATTTTGTATATGTTTTGTGTATGTTTCTGTATTTAATGACGCTTTAATATTCATTGTTCTTCCACTTAATCTCTCTCCAATATTGCTTCGATACTTAATTTATAGAGTTAAAATTTCCAAGAACACAAAATACCATGATTATCAATTCCTTTCTGTTATCTTTGGTAATTTTAATTATTTATCCTCTGTAGTTCAAATGTACCAAAGCATATGTTGGTTTACTGGAGAAAATCTGGATTACTACGATACACTGCCTCAAAAGTGTCAATCACAAAAGGCATAAAACCTATCATAGTATTTTCATAAGCTATTCTATTTTTTGAGCTGAGTCATACAAGAAAAATGAAGAGAAATAAAAGAGGAAGAGATATAATGCTTGTTATAAGCCAATGAATTACTTATATATTTCAAATTCCTGTGCTTTTTTAACTTGTTTTTTTGGGAGCCATACTCAGCTTTCTGTACTCAGCAATCACTTTTGGCTGAGTTTTGGGGACCACATGATGTAGGGCATTGGACAGTGAGCAAGGCAAGCATTCTTTGACAATCAAGTTCATTCTTAAAACTCACCTTTCCTGATTTCCTCTTTAAACTCATGTTCTTCTCCCTTGAACACTTATCTCGTGTGCTTGTCTTTGCTTTTCTGCTTGCGCTGGAGTGATAGCACAGCGGTAGGGCGTTTGCCTTGCACGCAGCCAATATGGCCGACCCGAGTTCGATTCATCTGCCCCTCTTGGAGAGCCCAGCAAGCTACCGAGAGTATCTCGCCCACATGTCAGAGTCTGGCAAGCTACCCGTGCGGTATTCAATATGCCAAACACAGTAACAACAAGTCTCACAAAGGAGACGTTACTGGGCCCGCTCGAGCAAAATCGATTAACAACGGGAGGACCATGTTTTTTCTCCCTGGAGAAGCCTGTGTTCTCTCTTCACCATGTCCTCTCTCTCTCCACTCACATCTTTCTAAATTTCCATAAAAACTTTAAAAAGAAAAAGAGAAAACCTTTCCCCTATTCTCCGATGTGTTGTTACAATAACAGGAGCTAATGCACACACAAGAGAATAGTGCTTGCACACTTAGTCACAGTGCCCACCACACTGTACAAGCTTCTTTATTATTTTTTTTATTTGAATCATCACATTCAGGACTGTGTTTCAGTTATAAGCCTGTTAACAAGTTTGTTCAGGACTGTGTTTCAGTCCTACTACATTCCAACACCTGTTGTCCTGCCCACCTGTGCTTATTTCCCACCATCAATGCCCCCAGTTTCCCTCCTGGATCCTTTTCAACTATCACCCTGCCCCGCCCCACCCTCCCTCCATGGTAAGCACATTTCTTCTTTTTCTCTTTCTCTCTCTCACTCTCTCTTTCCTTCTGGTAGTTATAGTTTGCTATATAGGAACCGAGAGGTTGGTATGCATATTCCTTTACCTACTTTCAGCATTATTGTCCAGAGTGATGGTTTCCAACTCTCATATCACACTGGTCCCTTCTCTATGCCAATTGTATTCAAAAGTGCAAACTTTATTTGAGGTGCTCTTGCACTTTCTTTCTCAAATAGGGGGTTTCTCACATCCCTTGCTTACACTGAGGGCAAAGTTTGTGGACTCATGCTTGTAAAACAACACTTGCCACTGATATTTCTATGAGTCCTAGGATCACATCTGCCTATAGCTTGAATCTGGAAGATTCATCAATGAAACATAAAGTCCTTGGTACACTGATTAAAAGTTGTATTTTGATGCAATTTATTAGTGAAAATTTTATAATCTTACAAAATTACAATTGGTCCTATTTTGTCAATCTAAATAGAGATATCTCTACACAGTTCACAGTCAAAATTATGGAATTATTTTCATTTTGAATATTACCATAAGTTGGTATGTAGAACCTAGCCTAAATTATTTAACAGAATATAAATATAATTTTAGATATTTTAAATTAGCAAATGTACAACAAAGTTCTTGAACAATTTTGCTGTGCCTCTAAAAATGTCCTTGTTTCTATTTAAATAGTTAAAATATAATTTTGTTGCCATATATTTCCCCATAATTAACATACAATTCAATGTTTTGATTTTACAAATTTATAGGATTGCACAGAGATCACCACTATATAATTTCATAATTTGTTCTCCACACTCTTAAAGAAGCTTATATCATCAGTCTCATCAATCTTTCCTATAGTTCTTCTTAACCTAGGCAGATACAAACAGATACAAGTTTACTTTCTTCTATGCTGTCACCATACCCTCATACACTTCTGGATATCACTGGGGTAGTCTGAGCATCCCCTTACAGCTGGGTCCAGGCATTAAAGTATCTGGGCTGCCTGAGCATCTTATGAATTAGTCTCTGGCCCCCATGCACTCCTTGTGAGATGAGGCTTCTCTCCCTCAAATGTTAGAGAATAATTATTAATTCTAGCCACTTTAGTGTTATCAAAATCATCTCAAGAATTAACATTCAAACTATAATATACACGCATTTTATGCTGTAAATTGCTGTTACTGAACTAAACCTTTCTACAATAAAGTATTATATTTGTTTTATAAAATAACCGTATGTCTGGGGTCCTGCTTTTAGTAAAATAAATGTGATGAGATGCTTCCCGAAAGTTAAGTGTTCATTTGAGGTGATGCTAAGGACCAGAGCGATTGCTTTCTTGGCCTTGAAAAACGTCTTGCACATGATTTATAGCCATTGTTCATGTACAAGAGTTAATGCAAATAAATCTAATCACTGCTGTTAGCTACTGTGAAGTTATCATTCCTACAAATTGTGTGCTTTATCCTTGAAGTTAAATGACATTATATCAACCAAGAAACTATCACACAGCTCTTTTTTTTCCTTCTGTAATAGCAAGTATTGGTAATCTATAAATTGTATCATTTGCCCACTCTAATCTTGAGAAGAGTGTATTATAATTTCTTTTCAATAAAATCATAGGCAATTTATTGTGTAACATATTCATCATAATTTCTCAAACTCATCCTTGCTTTTCAGACCACATAAAGAATTAGTCATTTAAAGAAACAAACCAAAAAAAAAACAACTTTGTTTTCCCTGGGCTGAAGCAGTAGTACAGAGGGCAGAACACTCAGCATGCATGTGACAGACCAGGATTTAATCCCCAGAATCACATGCTCCCAGAACCTGCCAGGAGTGATCCCCCTGTACAGAGTCAGGAGTAAGCTCTGAGCACCTCTAGGGATGGCCACCACATCATACATTTCATTTCCACAATATGTCATTTTTATATCATATAAATCCTTTTCCAGTAAAGTGTCTGAGTCTTCATGGTTTCTTGAGTATAGTGAAAAAGAGAGAAAATTCAGAGACCTCTGCCTAGTAAGTATTTTAAAAACTGCTATACAAAAATCTCAAATGATAGCACAGCAGGTTGGGCATTTGCCTTGCACATGGCCAAGCCGGGTTCAATTCCTCCATCCCTCTCAGAGAGCCCGGCAAGCTACCAAGAGTATCCAACCCACCCGGCAGAGCCTGGCAAGCTCCTCATGCTGTATTCAATATGCCCAAAACTGTAACAACAAGTCTCACGATGGAGACATTACTGGTGCATGCTTGAACAAATCGATGAACAACAGGAGGATAGTGCTATAGTGATATCAAGCACAATAAGCAATTAACAAGCATTCAATATTTAATAAGCATTTGGGCTGGAGCGATAGCACAGCAGGTAGGGCGTTCGCCTTACAAGCGGCCAACATGGCCGACCCGAGTTCGATTCCTCCGCCCCTCTCGGAGAGCCCGGCAAGCTACCGAGAGTATTCGATATGCCAGACACAGTAACAGCAAAGTCTCCAATGGAGACGTTACTGGGCCCGCTCGAGCAAATCGACGATCAACGGGAGGGCCTTTACCTTTACCTTTTAAGACTCTATGATGTACAGACGTACAGTATGTTATGAGGTTTATTCTCTACAAAACGGAGAGATAAGAATATATATGATGCCTATTTATGTTACATAATAGCATTATATATTCATATAGGTAACAGATGTAAAAATGAATTACAACAGCATATATCTGGCACATGTACAAATGAGGGCAAAACAAAGGAGAGGAGAAAATGTTCAGTGCACAGGAAGAAAACCAGAAACTTATCGATTGTTCATGGAATTCCAAAAAAAAATTATTTCTCAGTTTCTCTCTTCTTTGTGGTTTCTTTGAAGGTTCCTTGGAAGAATTATTAGAGGTAATATATGGAAATATGATTTTAAAATGCAATCTTATTTAGACAAGCACAATATTAGCTTAGTGACTTTATTTCCTAATTGTTTATTGACAAATCATTATGAAGATAGGACAATTACTGTTTTAGACTCAACTTCTATTAGTTCAGAATACAGTGATTCACATTCTATTAAAGACAGCATATTATTCAAATGAATCATTTAGTATCCATGATAAAAAATATTCTTTTTCTATTTTTGACCTTGGTTCAATAATTTAATTTCATTGTCTTAATTTTCTACTGTATATAGGATCATAAAATGGCCTAACTCGTAAGGTTTTGTGAAGATAAAATAATTATAATAAAGAGCCTAATAACTGTTTCTATGATTTGCTATATACTAAAATCTGTGTATATTTTCTATGTGTGTGGAAGTGTTTTGAGGATATATTTTTGGGCCACTCTTGGTCACTCTGGTGGTACTCTTAGCTTGTCTTAACTTGATCCTCAGAAGTGACCCTGGGTATTGCTCATGGGATCAGATATGGTGAGGAGTATTTGAGCTCGATTTACAGTTGACAGAACCTCATGCAAAGCAACTTCTTACCATCAGTATTATTTCTGCAGCCCCATTTATTTTCTTATTGGTGATATGAATAAGCTCCCTTTTTGTGTGATGTACCATTGTTACAGGCTCTTTTAACATCAGAAATTTAATAAGCACAAAGGTAACCCTCCCACCCACACCAGAGCCATATAAATTAGAATCTACATCTACAATGGTGTCAGGTAAAATTTTATCTGAATAGTGATCATGTGGGCGCAACCTGTCTAGATCACTCACGTTCTGTATTTCCTTCCAATATATGCCCATTCTCCTCTCAACGCCCAAATAACAGAGCAGAAAACACCAGTACTCTTGTTGAGTATATATATAAGAAATACATAAACTCTGTGATCCATTATCTTTTACTCCGGCAAAAGTTAAACCAATCACTGTTTCAGACAAAAATATCTTTGCACTTTACACTCAAAACCAGTAAGTTGTTTTTATGGTGATTTCCAATAAGAATTTGAATGTTGATGCTGCACATTATTAGGTAGGTGATGTGTCTGGGTCTATTTTTGTCTTATAGGTATAGTATAGGTCATAAAAGGACAACTTAGAGTTGATTTGGGACTTTTATTTAGAAACGTTCACTCTATTTTTCACACTCCACTTTTGTCAACCATTGCCATATTCTTTCTTTATCTGGATCTTTGTTTTTTCTTCTTCTTTGGGTCACACCCGGCAATGCACAGGGGTTACTCCTGGCTCTGTACTCAGGAGTTACTCCTAGAGGTGCTGGAGAACCATATGGGATGCTGGGAATTGAACCTGGGTCAGCCGCATGCAAAACAGATGCCTTACCCGCTGTGCTATTGCTACAGCCCCAGTATGGATCATTTTTTAAAAAAATAATCTCATCTGCTAATGTATCACATTCAGTCCTATCAATTCATTTATTTTGCTTTTTCATGTTTACTTTATCTTCCATTTATTCCCACAGTAAACATTAATATTGGGCCCTATTTTATAATTCCAATATTTTAATAATATGTTCATTTAAGTTAATATATAGTAAAACTATAGATTTAACCCAGAACCATTTACAAATTAAAACATCCACCACACTAGTTAGAACTGTTTCTTAGTGCCAAGCATTGTCACTGTTACAACATGGTTTTCTGTTATAAATAATTACTTCTAAAGCCATGTAACTCAGTGAGGAATTTATGCAAAGTCTCATATACAAACTAATTATCCCAGCTTACCACCATGGGAACCCAACAGGAGTATTTATACATATTTGTTTTGCTTTTCTAATTATTACAATGTTTCATCATAACAAGCCAATTTGAGGAACATGTTGAATATCTGAACAATTGAAATGTGCATATGTTGATATTATTGTTAGTCTCTATATTTAGGTTTACTTTTGTTTTAAGTTATAATAAATCTTCTCCTGCCTACTTTCTAATTTTAATATCTCTTAATATTCTTGTTGAATGTAAATTTGTGCCTACCTATATGCATACTACAGATGGTCTGTGAATTATTTTTATTGGTTAATTAATTTTGGATTTGGGAGCCATACCTGACTGTGCTCAGAGCATATCCCTGGCTCTATGCTCAGGAATCACTCCTGGCAGGGCTCTGGAGACCATGTGTAGTTCTGGGGATCAACCTAGTTGATTATAAGCGAGGCAATTGCCTCATCCATTGCAATTCCTCTGTAACACCTTGGTCTGTATTTTAAAGATTATGAAAATTCTTTGCACCTCATTTATATTCTCATTTCATTAACAATGCTTAAATCTTGTCAACTTTGGTAAAATCCAGGTGTTTTCCTAATTAAGCTGACAACATGAAGAAGTTTCCTCATAACTCCAAATATGAGATTACTATTTTAGTGTTATTTGGCAGTTACATGACTATATTCTTTCTAAGATTCTCAAGCTTTTAAGTTGTAAATCAGTATTTAAAAAGTTCCAAAATATTTTTGAGAAATAGAAAATTTTTCAGATTGAATGAATATGTAAACTCAATAGGATAATATCTACTACACATATCATGCAGGAGTTGATAGAGGAATCAAAGGGATGGTGTACATTCTTTGCATTCTAGAGTCCTGAATTTGATCTTCAAGCAGTGGTGGGAATAGTCCCTAAGCACTGGGTCAGTTCTACTATTTATGTCATGCCAGATCTGGAGAAATGGTAACACCACCAGAGGTGGCATCAAAATAGAGAAAAACAATAATTAATGCATTAGTTATTTTTCTTCAATCATTTATTATTAATAAATCATTATAAGCCTCTCCTTAAGTGCCAGATCCTTGGTTGAATACAAAATTATAAAACACATTAACCCAAGTCATTTTACTCAGTAATTTTATGGACACTTAATGAATATTATTTTCTATAATTACCAATTCCATATGAACCTGTGAAGAGGTTCATGATGTAAGAATAAAAGGAAACAGGAAATAAATTAATCTTTTAAAATTGTAAAAGGCTCTATAATTGAAATAAATACTATGTACAATGAGTCTTCACGAACTTAATTAGAAAGTAAAATTATAAAAAGATTTTTCCTGAGTTCTAAAATATAATAAAAATTTTTCAAATTAAAAACTTGTGAAGGAGAGTTTTACCAAATGATTAATAAAGAATCAATGAGAAATATACTGTGTTGTGATCATTTTTGACATTGTTTTGGGCATATATGTATGATGGCAGTGCCAGATTTGAAAAGGAAGATATATTAAAAACTGCAGATGTTAGGAAGAATTTGGGCTTCTACTGAAACCTTGTATTTACAAGATAATATAAATCAATATTTTCATATTCACCAGGCTTCAATAATATAAAAATATATAATTCCTCACGTTAATGGGCTAAAATGAAATATAGAGAAGCTAACCAGCTATAAATATGGTTTGGATCTCAACATACTGACTCCCACCTTTTTGGTGAGATTTCACTTAAAACTCAAGCCAATCACATGAAATTATGAAACAATTCTCTGGGATAAAGCCACATTACAGTAACATAAGGATACAATTCAATTGGCAGTAAAACATGGGGTGTTAGGAACCACTAAGATGAGGGCTAGGAAATGAGTGTGAAAGAAACAGCTTTCTGGATCCAGAACTCGCCTGGCAACATCAGCCTGTGGGGAGGGGAGTGAAGTTTCCCCAGGCACAAACTCCTGTGGATAAGCCAAGTCTAGAGCAGGCACCTCTTTGGAATAAAGCTCACAGTGTCTCAGAGAGACTTACTTCAACTCCCATTTTTCTGTCACTTTAGAAGTGAATTATCAGAGCTAACTATTATCATTTTGAGCTTGGTCTCTCCATCCAACTTGGCACTCATCTTTCCTGAATGATTGTTTTGTCAGTGTTCTCATAAACATGTTCTCACTTTCATTTTAAGTCATTCCATTTTAATATATCCATTCCTAAGTAAGTTAGAATCATTACAATAAGCAATAGAAAAAAACAACAGCTAAATGTCACAGAAGATTGGTATATTTATACAATGGAATACTTCTGGGATATAAGGAAAGACAAAACCATGCAGTTTGTTCCCAGGTGGATGGATCTTCAGGGGGATATGTTAAGTGAAGTTAGCAAACAGGAGAGACAGATGCAGTATGATCTTTCTAATGTGACAGGTATAAAGAAACATAGTAAGAAAGTAGCAGATGTGCAGAGCCTAACCAGCTATAAGTATACCTGAAAACTGATCTAGACAACTGAGTTTACCACAGCAGGAGAATCAAATGGAAGAATGAGATGGGGAGGAAAATGGAGCAGTGGGGATGCAGTGGATATTCTGGTGGAAGATATGCTGTTAGAATGTTGCATGTATGATACCCTACTGTGTCAAAAAAATTAAAGAAAATATAGAACTAAGTCTTAAACTGGGATATTTTATTACTAAATCATGTTCTTCTCCAAGAAATTTACCAAAAGACTAGAGATCCAGTACAGAAGATAAGATATTTTTCTTGCATGCGGCTGACCGAGGTTCAATCACCGTCACCACCAATGGCCCCATTAGTATTGTCAGGAGTGATCCCTGAGTACAGAGCCAAGAATAACCACTGAGCACACCTGAGTGTAGCCCAAGAATAATCCAAAAAAAAATTTAAAGAGTTCACCATAGTATTATGAATAAATTGTAAAAACTCATTTATTAAATTATAGAAACCATACAGAAAAGGTGGAATCACTAATTATTAACATAAGATAGTCTGATTATAAAATTAAAATACTACTAATTAGCATTAAAATTATATTATCTCAATCTACATTTTAAAAACTAACTTGTGTAGCAATAAGCCCACCAGATTAGATAGAGCAAGAGAGTCTAAGATGAAGAAGATGCAAATGAAAGCTAATATTAGACTTTTTATGAGGATTGCATCATTTGCCTTGCATGCAGCCAAAATGGCCGATCCGAGTTCGATTCCTCTGCCCCTCTCGGGGAGCCTGGCAAGCTACCGAGAGTATCTCGCCCGCACGGCAGAGCCTGGCAAGCTACCCGTGATGTATTCGATATGCCAAACCCAGTAACAACAGTCTCCAATGGAGACATTACTGGGCCTGCTCGAGCAAATCGATGAACAACGGGAGGACAGTGACAGGACAGTGACAGTACATTGAACTCATTGAATATCTCACATCATTAGACTAAAAATTCTTATATATTATCATATACTAAGCATAGCTCTCAAAGGTAGGAACTTTTACTATGCAGTTTTTCAAATAAGTAATAATGATAATTTTTTTAGATTGTGTCCAACTGAGGTTTCCAAATTTTACAGTTCAGGGAGTCTCATAATATCATGCAAACTGATTTTTTGATCACACAAGTTTTGATTTGACTGAGTAATTCACCCAAGATTAAGCCACTAGCTTTTAGTGAAATCAGATCATAAATATAAAACCATGTAATCTCAGAAATACCTATTTCCTTGGACAAGCTACTTAGTCTGATAATGGTTTAGTTTATTTCAAGGGAAAAGTTGAAAAAGAACCTCAAATTACACTTCTCTTGAAAGATGAACTAAAGTCCTTGTCCAGATGAGTTCACTGGTGAGGTCTGTCAAATCTTTTATTCCTTAGGTCCTTGCAAAATATTGAAGGGACAAGAATCCTTCTAAAAGCATTTGTGAAACAATCATTGCACTATTTCCCAAAGCAGACAGAGATTGTTCTAGAAAAAAATGTTTCTAGAACTTTTTCCCTGATGAGAGAAGGCCAAGACAAAAATGAAAACCAGACCAATTGTCCTAATGAACAACAATGAAAAAATATTATTTCTAAGTGAAGGAAGAATTGAGCTGCCATAGAATCCAGCAATTCCAGTTCTGGGTACCTACTCCCAGGATCTAAAACATACATTCAAAAGAATATATGCACTCCATAATCGTCACAGCACCGAATACAATAGCTAAGATGTGGAATCCATTTATGTGTCCAACAACAGGTGAATGGATTATGGAGATCTGGTACATACATAAACTGGGAGTTACAATGAATGATGGGATCAAGAAATTTGATGCAAATTGGATGGAATTAGATAATGCCATATTAAAAAAGTGAAATTTGAAGGAAAAAGACAAAGACATATGATTTTGATTTTATGTGATTATCCAGAATAATAGATGGAGGAACACAAGCAACTAAGTAGGAGGATAACTTGATCACCCTTAACCCCAGAATATCCTAACATTCCTATAGTATATCTGAAGTAGAAGACACACAGGGAAAATCATTGAGGGTGGATAGCAAGAATAATCCAATGGGAAGTAATGGGAAGCAAGGGTCAATGACTTCAGGTACATTGGTGCTGTAGGGGAGTGGTTTAGCTATAAATCCAAACAGCCAGGGTCAACAACACTGAAAGTTGGAGATGCAAACCACGGGACAAAACTTGACCATGCATTTTTCAAGAAGGCAGGCTGGGGTGTGGGGAGGGGGTGGAAGGGACTGGAAGCTGGCAATGGTCCTCAAATGTAGTTTTCCTAAATCAACTATGTATAACCTTGTAAATCATATATCTTAATATAAAATTTTATATAAGAAATTTGAGTATGACCATCTTTAGATATGCTTGCATCATGGAGTTATGCAACTGAAGTGTTCAGTACATTCATCCACTGGTTAAAACTGACAGTAGGACAGAAAACTGAAGACTAATGTTTATTTGGAAGAAACTAAAGATAATGAATTTGTTTGTTCGAAATATAATTTACGATAACAACATTTAATTTGAACACCCGAGTACTCATTTTTTCCTGACTATGGGTTCTCAGTGCATTTTAACTTGTTTAAAGTAAAAATTAGCTGCAGGTTGAGATAATATAGCCAAAACTCAGTTTAATCAGTTGGATATTTTCTACTTTTTGAAGCAACTTTAATGTTATCATTTGACATGTTGATATATTTTCACAAATACCACCCAATGATAAGGCAGAAGAACAAGAGAATAGAAAGTGGAGTGCTATGTCCTTAAAAAAAGCTGTATCTTAAAAACCCTTCAGAACTTATACACGCATGCTGTCATTGTTCCTATGGTGCATTAGAGCTCATGATAAACAGGTATCTTATTGGATTACCAAATATATCTCAGTAGCTAATATCCGTGAGCTAAAAATAACTCTTAAATAGAAGTCAATGTAGCTAAAATTGTGAGAAGAGCAATTCAAATAGCTGAAGATGCCATTTCTGAAAGGAACGCATGCTGGTAAATTCATATCTTTAGCAAGTGTAATCATGTAAATGTTCTTGTTGAACTGAATTCCTCATGATAATTTATAAGTCTGATCTTCTGTCCTAAAGACCACAATACACATATTCAATTCAACAATCATATTAGGATACCTACTATGTGGCAGCCATTGAATTAAAAAATTACTCACCAAAATAGTGGTATTAATTTTCTACTCAAAATTTAGTCAGGTGATTCTGAAAAATTGCTAGATAATTTATAAATGATGAGACATAGAAAATAGCTGATTATCAGGGGGAAAGGTAAAGGTAAAGGTAAAGGCCCTCCCATTGATCATCAATTTGCTCAAGCGGGCCCAGTAACGTCTCCATTGGAGACTTTGTTGTTACTGTGTTTGGCATATCGAATACGTCACGGGGAGCTTGCCAGGCTCTGCCGTGCGGGCGAGATACTCTCGGTAGCTTGCCGGGCTCTCGCAAGAGGGGCGGAGGAATCGAACTCGGGTTGGCCTTGTTGGCTGCGTGCAAGGCAAACGCCCTACCGCTGTGCCATCGCTCTAGCCCATCAGGGGGAAAAAAAGGAAAAATTTCTTCCATTCAAATTCTTTTCTTAGGAGGTGATATCAAATTATTTATTTATTTATCAAAAATGGAAATTAGGTTTCTACACTTCCCATCATTTATTGCTATCCTTTATATTCACCACTTCACAGTGCTTCTTTTTAAAATTTTTTTAAGTTTCTTTTTAAAAATTTTTTTAATTTTATTTTTTTTATTAGTTGAAACACCACGAGGTACAGTTATAGACTTACAAACTTTTGTGCTTGGGTTTCAGTTATACAATGATCAAGTACCCATCTCTCCACCAGCGCCCATCCTCCACCACCATGGGTCCCAGCATCCCTCCCAACCCCCATCCCCCCATCCTGCCCTGCCTCTGTAGCATGTCATTCCCTTTTGTTCTCTCTCTCTCCTTTTGGGTTCTGTGGTTTGCAAGAGAGGCATTGAGTGGCAGTCATGTTTGGTCTATACTCTACTTTCAGCATGCTTCTCCCATCCTGGGAGGATCCTCCCAACACCCTTTATTTGGTGCTCCCTTCTCTATCTGAGCTTCCTTTTCCCCTAGCACATGTGGCTGGCCTCCAAGTCATGGAGCAAAATTCCTGGTGCTAATCTCGGTCACTCCTAGGCGTTAGTCTCCCAATATGTTACTTTATGTTCCCCAGGTGAATGCAATCTTTCTCTGTCTATCCCTCTCTTTCTGACTCCTTTTGCTTAACATGATACTTTCCATGTAATACCACTTGTATGTAAACTTCATGCCTTCATCTTTTCTAACAGCTACATAGTATTCCATTGTGTAAATGTACCAAAGTTTCTTTAATCAGTCATCTGTTCTTGGGCACTCAGGTTTTTCAGAGATTCTGGCTATTGTGAAGAGTGCTGCAATGAACAAAAAGGTGCAGATGTCACTTCAACTATACTTTTTTGCCTCTCTGGGATATATTCCCAGGAGTGGTATTGCTGGGTGAAATGGGAGCTCAAATTCTAATTTTTTGAGAATCGTCCATACTGTTTTCCAAATGGGCTGGACCAGTCGGCATTCCCACCAGCAGTGAAGGAGGGTCTCTTTTTTGCCACATCCGCGCCAGCACTGGTTGCTTTTGTTCTTTTGGAAGTGGGCCAGTCTCTGTGGTGTGAAATGATATCTCATTGTGGTTTTGATCTGCATCTCCCTGATGATTAATGATGTAAAGCATTTTCTCATGTGCCTTTTAAGTGCTTCTTTTTTCACTTCATGTGCTTATCATTGTTTATAAAAATACTTATATTTGGCTCTGACACTCCTCAGCTATGCATGTTAAAAGTCAAGCTGAATTTGTGGCATACCCTACTTTAAATATTGTACATTAACTGTATATTCCCTACCCTATATTTCTTAGTATATCACAGAAAGATAAGCAAAGATTGGTTGAATGAATGAATAAAGAAATCTATTTTCTGTTGCCCTAACTTGGCTTGTTTCTAAATTTTTCCTCAAGAGCAAGACAGCAAGCCAAACAAAATGTCTTTTGTGGTTATGCCATGATCTGATATGTCTATATATATTTTGCTTCTCTTCTTTCCTTTAAATCACATTAATTTTCTGTTGACTTCTCATTTTCCCCACAAATATTTCATGTTCTTTCTCCACCTTTAAGAACTGTGAATCCCCCCTTCTCTCTATCCGATATATAGGATGAAGTATTTTGAAGCTATTTAATTAACCATGAACAACTTGAAGACATAGGTTTTATTTTGTCCACTTCTTCCTGACTCATGTTGTCCTTGAAACATAGTAGATTACTGTAAGTGTCTGATGACTACTAAAAGCAAGATGAAAACAGATGTAGAAGTACTTATGTCTTTATGAAAAATGAATAACAATTAGTTCATTATATTTTAAAGTTTGAAAAATATTTCACAGACATTACCTCATCTTAGTCTCATTGTTGTGAGGTCAGTTATTGTAATGATAAAGTGTAATTATGCCAATTTGAGAGAAGATTTTGCATTTATTTTCAATTATTGGATTCTCAACAGCCAATTCAGCAATTTTCTTTCCGATTAACAAATGAAAAAGTAACTTGAATTTTGCCATTTAAACTGCACCTTGTTAATCTTGGGTACTTTTTGGTCAACCGAATGGTTGTCTTATATAAATGTACACTTTAAATTAAAATATTCCTTGATTTTGTTATGAAAATCCATTTTTCAAGGATAGAGATAAGAAAATATCTGAAATGATTCACAATGTGTGTGTGTTTTTGTGTGTGTGTCCTATTACTGAGAGCTTTCTTCTGGCATGTTGAACTTTCTTGAATGTTTTGAATTGTATTTGTCCTCGCACTAAAATTTTTTGATTTCCAATGATTGTAAAACCCTTAAAATATAGCTTGAAATAGAAATTCTGGGCTTATTCTCATTAGATGTTTGCTCACTTATTTTATTTAATAAACCCTTCAGTCTGTGTTGTTGTTTGTGTTTCACATGTTGGAAAAGATTGCTGAACATAGAAGAATAACTGTTTGTCACTGAGGATTTATTACTTTTGGGTCAAAATATCAGTATCTTTAGATCTTGAATGTATTATTTTTAAAATTTTCTTATTTAAGTTCATTGATGAAAAGAGAGGGCAAGGGATCTTAACAGTCTGTCCAAATTATAATAGTCAAAAGTGGTACCAAAAAGAATAAATGTTGAAACTGTTATTTGTTGGATGTTTCTCATGTACAGACACTGGTTTAAATTGTCTTCATATATAAATTCAGTTAACATTCTCAGTCACTGGCTCTAAGTTGATGTATTCATTTTACAGAAAAGGAATGTGAGTCATAGAAAATATACATAAATCGCTCAGAAGCCTATTTGAAAATGGTCAACATATGACTGAAATGTGATAAGCTTGCTTTAGAAAGATTCACTCCTTGCTCTTATTAATTCTCTATAAAAATGAAAATAAAAGATGAAAATACTGGCATTGCTTCTTTGCATTTCCATATATTTGGATTGTCCAAAGCATTTTACATTTTTGGCACAGTATTTCTAAAACTGCAACTAAAATTTAAGGCTATTTCAGGGGCGAAGTTAGAATTATGTCATTAAATATTTTGTATTACATAATGATACAACTTCCTACTTATAGGTTTATAGAATTGTAAAAGAAACTAAAGGATGAATGCTCTGAAATAAAACTTAATGGAAATAGATGATTTTGATATAATAAAAAATGACAACTAAAATGATAAAAATATCAAATTGGATTTTTATAAAAATCAAAATCAAAATAGTGACATGATAGCAGTACCCATCTTTCTTGAATTGTTCCTTTGAGTATATTCCAATCTCTTCTTTTTTCTTCCCTAGTCACAAACATTAATTTTGCTTCCCAAGTACCATTTTGGATCATCTTTCTACACAGTTCCCTTGAGAAATTTTATCATCTCTTTTTACATTTTCAAGTACATTTTGAAGAGTCCACAAATTCTATCCCCAGCCCTAGCATCTTCTCAGAGGTGCAAACTCATTTAACACTTCTGTTTCCCAAAACAAAGTCAAAGCCAAAAGGCGTTAGAACAAAGTCATGGTGTGAACTTAGTACAAGATTTATTGAGTGTCTCTTCCTGATGGTGTGCTGACCAGGGTATTCCTGACATTTAACAGGCATCAAGGGAGCATCATAAAGTCAATGTGCTAATTTTATTTCATATATATATAACAGCATGAAATTTGGCATAAGCAAGATATGACTTAATGTTTTAAAAATTTGATTCTTACTTCTTTTTGGAAAGAGTATGAATTATATTTTTCTTTCCAGAACTAATTTCTTTGATTTAAATCCTAGAAAGCATCTTTTAAGACTAACTCGGTTTTCCTCAGTCCGGATTTTTAAGAAAACTATCCTGTAAATTCTGGGTTTATCCCTTAGTGTTAAGGCTATTAAGACAAAACTTCAGAGTGATTTGGAATACTGGAATTGAGAGCCTGGGATTATGGAGATTCTGTTAGCCCATCTCAGATGACCTTCAATAGGATTCCACAATTAATGGTTATTACAGAGGAGAAGGCACTGGAAACTTCTTGTTTTCTTGCTTATTCTTGAGGCTTAGGTCTGATGTGAGCTTTTACCTCAGCAATTGCACTTCTTTCACTTTTCCAGATTTCCCTGTTGCATTTCCCAGCACTCGCTCATCTTACCTTCCCAGAGACAAGAGTCTGATGAGATATGGCATCTTTTCCATAGTTCAAAGAAGGTTTTTGGAAGCCCTTCTATGAGCTTCTGATCTCCTTTGTTTCTCCTGGTCAGTGGACAGGAGCCCAACTGTTTCTTATAGGACAACTCAGTGTTTTCCTTTTGTTCCTTTGCTTTCCACATCGGTTTAGCCAATATTTGCTATGTTCTCTCTGTTGATGTATCTCGTGTGGGATTTGTGCTCCAGACTAAATCCTGGATGACACAGTTTACTCCTATAGATTCCCATCCCACCTTCTGAATAGAATAATGTGTTTAATCACAGTAGTGGAATCATTAACTGAGCATCTTGAGAGCTGGGGAGGTAGTACAGGGATCAAGGACACATGCTATGCTCATGAGGGATCCCAATGAATTCCTGAGATTCTCACACATTCCTGATGGTTTTAAGCCCTCTGAATTGATCATAATAGTAGCCTCCTTCATTGCAAGACTTGGAGCATTCAAGAAAGAACTAGAATGGGAAGACACTAGCTGAAAATAGGATATGGGGGCAGGGGTATGCATCTTATTATTGCTCTGAGACTAAAGATAAGATGGCAGAGAGAAGGGTTTCAGCAACTGATAAACCTTTAATTCAATGAAACACTCCCAGTATAACTTATATTCTTCTATGTCAAGAAAATGGAGAATAGTGATTGTTTCCTCGATTAGAAAAAGATTCTGGAATGAGCGAAGAGAGTGTTCTCAATATCTAGGTTGTTCAATGCTCTTATACTCTGAATTTCCTCTATGTATCTTTTGGATTCAGGTCTAATATCGATGCCATTAATTTATTTTCTTTTTTTTCTTTTTTTACTTTTTATTGAATCACTGTGAGATAGACACTTAGTAAGATGTTCATGATTAGATTTCAGTCATACAGTATTCCAACACCCATTGCTCAACCAGTGTACATTTCCAGCACCAGTGTCCCCATGTTCCCTTCCATAACCCCAATCCTCACCCTTTGCCTGCCTCTTTAACAAATGCATTTCTTCTCTGTCTCTGTCTCTCTGTCTCTGTCTCTCTGAATCTGTCTCTCTGTCTCTCTCTCTCTCTCTGTCTCTCTCTTTCCCCACCCCACTTTGGGCATTGTGATTTGCTATCCTTAATTCATTTTTGTTTGACTTTTGTGCAGGCATTAGAAAGAGGTATGAGTCCTTTTTTTTGCATTTAGCTGCCCAGTTTTCCCAGCAACACTTGTGGAATAGGCTTGATATTTTTATAAACAACATGAACAAATAGAAAGTAATTGTATCACTGAAATATCTCCTCAGAGCCCTCCACATTATGCTACCATTTCTAACGGTTGTTAGGGGCTTCTCTTTGCCTCTTCCCTTCATAGTTTTCCTTCACATAACTGTGAAATGGGCATCATTCATTTACTCTTCTACTTAAGGAGTCCTCTTGCAATTTCCCCAAAGCAAGAATATTTACCACTTTGGGAAATATGTAATTCTTCTATTTATTTGTTAAATCTCAACTTAGATCCTTGAAAATCAATTATCCTAAGTACTGGTTTGAATAGGCAACTACTTTTAATAAAATTTTTTATTTGTTTATTTCTCCACTTTCATACAACTTTCCTTCTTTTTCTCAATAATCAACCCAGCACTTATTTTCCGTCTTTGGTCTCTCTGTGGAGGTTTAAATAGCTACCTTGTGTCCTTTTTCCCATCAACCTCATTCCCACTCTATTTTCATTTCAGAGTCACATTTTTGTGACATTCTAATATTTAGGAACAGTATTGTTCTTATATAGCAATGCCTGATAACTTTCACTGTCACTGTCCTCCCATTGTTCATCGATTTGCTTAAGCGGGCCCAGTTACATCTCCATTGTGACAATTGTTACTGTGTTTGGCATATCAAATACATCATGGGTAGCTTGCCAGGCTCTGCCGTGTGGGCGAGATACTCTCGGTAGCTTGCCGGGCTCTCCGAGAGGGGCAGAGGAATCGAACTCGGGTCGGCCACGTTGGCTGCGTGCAAGGCAAACACACTAACCACTGTGCTATCGCTCCAGCCCTGTTTCAAAACAAGTCTTTGAATTTATAGAAATAGCATCTTCTGGAAGTACAGTTTGGCAGTATGAATCAGAATATAAGCTCAGGACTGAGAGTTCAAAAGGTCTGGAGTTCATGCTTTGCTTGCGAGACTCTCAGGATGGGAGCCACATAACACAGGGTCCCCCGGAGACCTCCAGAAACAAAATCCACTTCACAAGTCAGGAGAAGCCCTGAAGCATCGCTAAATTTGACTTGCCCTTCCAATGAAAAAAAAACTAATTTCATAGACAAATGAAATTTTGGTTTGAGAGCCACACACGATAGTGCTCAAGGCTGACTTGTCATGCTCAGGGGTGACTCCTGACAGGGCTCATGTATGTTGCCAAAGATTGAATCTGGCATGTAAGGCAAGCACCCCACTCCTGTACCATAGCTCCAGCTCCTACATCTGCTGTATTTGTACATCAGTGTAACCTGTATTGATGACTAAACACAAATTCACAGCACAGTGAGTATCTGGAATAAAAGGAGTTGGAACTGCTTTTTATAAAGAGCTGGAGTGATAGTACAGTGGCTAGGGCATTTGTCCTGCATGTAGCAATTCCCAGTTCGATCCTTGGCATCCCATATTGTTCTCTGAACACCACCAGGAATCATTCCTGGGCACAGAGCCAAGAGTAACTCTTGAGCATCACCAGGCATGGCCCCAACTCAACAACAAAAAACAAATAGAACTTTTTTTTTTAATAGAGGCCACACTTCTCCGGGCCATGACTGATGATTGATCCTGGGGGCACATATAGTCGTGGGAGTGTTAAGACTCAGGGTCTCACTAATGCTAGGCCTGTGTCCTACCATTTGAGTCATGTGTCCGGCCTTTTAGAATTTTGTTGTTTGGGTCACAGTGGATTAAACCTATGCTTCCTGTATTTGAAGTGCAGTGTGCATTCCAGCCCTTCAGCCATCTCCGCACTCCCTTTGGGATTATTTTTTCCTTTTGGGGATTTGGGGCTGTACACCTGGTGGTACTCAGAGGCTACTCTCAGCTTTGTGCTCAGGGGATCATGTGTGGTCTAGAGGATATAACTGTGCTTCGCTGGTTGAATGCCTTAATCCCTAGATTCGCTCTCTGCCTCCATCACCCTTTGGAAATTTTCAATCAATAATTGAAACTGGGGTGGAGCAATAGCACAGTGGACAGGGCATTTGCCTTGCACATGGCCGACCCGGGTTTGACTCCCAGCATCCTATATGGTCCCCCAAGCACCGACTGGAGTGATCCTTGAGTGCATGAGCCAGGAGTAACCCCTGTGCATCACTGAACATGACCCAAAAAGAAAAACAAACAAACAAAAATCACAGTTGAAACTATCTGAGGCCAGAGAGATAACTGGTGGGGCACACACTCTGCATGAGGGTGGCCCAGATTTGATCTCTGGCACTGCTTGTCCCCCTGAGCACCACTAGAAATGACTGACACCTTTTTTTTAAAATAATTACTGCATTTACGCTACTTATTATACATATCCATAAGATTTTCTCTAATAATGAGTATAGTATTTAGTCATAAATTTTCTGCATTTCAACATATAAAAGTGTTCAGGTTTGACTTATTTACTTGATTATATTTTAGAGAAAATTATCACTTAAGTTAATGAAGATACAAAAATATACCTCCAAATGAAGAATTTGATTTGATAAAGAATTAAAATGTCTAATTAATATTCATGCTTTGTTGTTCAATTTACGTCATCTTTACTAAAAGTAAATTTAAAAATCATAATTCTAGAACTTGGAGAGATAGTACAGTCAACATGGCTGACCGGCTTTTCTATACCCAGCATCATATATGATCCTGAACTCCAGCAGGAGCGACTCCTGACCTTAGAGTCAAGAGTAAGCCCTAGGCACAGTCAGTTGTGGATAAAAAAAAAAAAAACCCAAAATTATATGTCTACATCAGCAATTCTACATGTAGGACTCTAGCAGACAATCAAATACACAGTCCACAGTATGAGTTAACATTTAAGACAAAAATTCCCTAGCAACAGCGGCATATGCAAACACATTGTTATTTCAGTTAATTTATAGTAGGTGGGCTGGAGCGATAGCACAGCGGGTAGGGCGTTCGCCTTACAAGCGGCCAACATGGCCGACCCGAGTTCGATTCCTCCGCCCCTCTCGGAGAGCCCGGCAAGCTACCAAGAGTATTCGATATGCCAGACACAGTAACAACAAAATCTCCAATGGAGACGTTACTGGGCCCGCGCGAGCAAATCGACGATCAACAGGAGGGCCTTTACCTTTTTATAGTAGGTATGCTAAATATTGATAAGCAATGCTAGATAACTAATATAAAATAATGCATTCCAAAATAATACAATCAAAATATAGAATACTCATAGAGTTACCAAAAATAGGGCTGGGATGTGACTCAGTAGTAAAGTGTTTATACACATGTGTGAGATTCTTGGTTTAGCCTCTCACTTAGCACAAAGATCTTTGTGAATAGACATGGGTTTTACCCACTTATTCAATAAATGTTCTATAAGTGTGTGTTAGGAGGGAGAAATAAATAAATCCAGGAAATAATTTTATTTTAAAAAAAGAAATGCTTTATGCAGCAATCAGTAATTTAAGTAATAAATAAGTATCAAAATTAAAATATTGAATTTAGCAAATATTTTTCTCACTATATTTATACAAATTTCATTTAATAGTATCTCTATATATTTTCCATTTTTTATTGAGGCACTGTGATTTACAATACTACCAATGACAGAGTTTCAAGAATACACATTCTTTTTTTTTTCCCTTTATTTTATTTTATTTTTTTTAAGTTGTAGATTTACAATTTTTTGTGCTTTGATTTCAATTATACAATGATCAGATACCCATCCCTCCACCAGTGCCCATTTTCCACCACCATGGATAATATCCCTCCCACCCCCATCCCCCCACCCCCCCTGTCTCTGTGGCAGGGCAATCCCCTGTGTTCTCTCTCTCCTTTTGGGTGTTGTGGTCTGCAAAAGAGGCATTGAGTGGCAAACATGTTCAGTCCATAGTCTACTTTCGACATGCATCTCCCCTCCTGGGAGGATCCTCCAAACATCCTTTATTTGGTGCTCCCTTCTCTATCTGAACTGCCCTTTCCTCTAGGATACTCGGCTGGCCTCTAAGTTATGGAGTAATCCTCCTGGTGCTGATCTCAGCTATTCTTGGGTATTAATCTCATACTTTGTTACTTTATATCCCCCAGATGAATGCAATCTTTCTATGTCTATCCCTCTCTCTCCGACTCACCTCGCTTAGCATGATGCCCTCCATATTGTACCACTTGTATGCAAATTTCATGACTTCATCTTTTCTAAGAGCAAGAATACACATTCTAACACACCGTGAGAGTGTTTATTTCCTTCTTCCATCTGCCCTTCAGTTTAGGTTTCCATCCTTCTACCCTTAATGCAGTTCTTGTTGATTCTGGCCTTACATTATCAGGGGCATGCCCTTTGCATTTCTCACTCTGATATTCCAAACAACTTATATGAGGGAGCCTTAGGTGCTTTAAATGTCACTTAGTAAAGAAATAATTTGGACATTCCTTTAAAATGATTTTTTCTTCTGAAGAAGAGTAGCTGTATGCTAATGAAATTTAAGATTCGTAATTCCCTTTTTGGCATTAAAGAGTTTCTTTTATAACAAATCAGGAGGACTGGGTAATGGTTAGAAGCTTGCCACAAGTGTGTGTGTGCAGGGTGGGGCGGGGGCAGTTAGGTAACGGGACCACTATGACAATAAACATTGAATATTAACTCTCACTCTGGAACAGAACTGAATGTAGAAAGTAGGTAAAGGGGTATATGATGTATAATAATCTTTCAGTATATGTATTGCAAGCCACAGTCTAAAGGAAACAGAGACACACACAGAGTGAGAGACAGATAGAGATAGAGAGAGAGAGAGTGAGAGAGAGAGATGCCTCGCATAAAGGCATGTGGGGGTAGGGAGTCAGGAAATAAGCTGGGGACTTCGGTGGTGGGAAATGTACACTGGTGAAGGATCGGGTGTTGGAACATTCTACAGCTGAAACCCAATAATGAAATGTGTATCTCGCTGTGATTCAATTAAAAAAAAGAAAAGAAAAAAAATTAAATGAAAAAGGAAAGATTAGAAAGACCGTAATGTGACAACTGAAAAAAATAAAAAGAAGACTAATAATTCTGTTAATCCAAAACCAAAAACTCAGAAGGAACATTTGTAATTTTCTTTTCACAATTTTGTATTCCTTTTCTAAAAAAGTGAGATTCCTACATAAGAATAAACTTCAGGCCTTCAGAGTCTGGCTCTGTCTCTGTTCCTTAAATATTCCATAGTCTCATGAATTTCTTTCATATGTTCATTTTAATTTTGTATAATTCTCTATAATTTCCAAAATATGATATATAAATTGCTGTTTCTCACTTACGCTTTAATTATGCTAGAAAGCCATTAAATTATTTTTTTCTCCTTCCACACTGGCCTCTAGAAAATCATTTTGGCATACCTGGAGTGATAAATTCAGATCAGTTTTGCCAAATAAAGATAAAAACTCCAAAAATAATTTGACAACTTTATCATAGAGAAAATCTATTTTTGAAGTCAAGAAACATTGTGCAAGCTTGGCATTTATATAAGGAGAGGAAATTTGGATCTATTCCTAGCTAAAAGAGCTGACTGCCTGCAAAAGGCCTGAGGGAAGAAGTGAGAAGCAGTCTTCTGAGATTTGCCTTTTTTTTCCTCTTTCTTTTTCCTTTTGGCTTATTTGTTTTACTTATATTGCAAAGCTTCAAGACACTGTTTTCTGGCTACTCACATATTTCACAAAGGATTTTTTCCCTCTGAGTAGCACACATCAAAGTCAACAGTGAGAATAGAAATCGGATCTTAGACGAGATTAAACTTTTCTTTGATGGCGTATTTATAAGTTAAAAGCACTTTCTCCAAATATCAATTTGCTTCATGAAATACAGAAGTATCTTTTTAATAATTTTGAGTGTGTTATAATGAATGGTTATTCTTAGGACACTTGGTTTTGAAAATGGATGTGCTACTAAATCGTGGGATTTTATTTTCTGTCCAGTCTCTAGGAAACAGACAGTAGTTATTTTTAATCAGCAAGTTGAAGGGACTTAGATCCATTTCAAAAATACATGCCGTTTTTAAGAATAAGACTTAGCAAAATAAACACATAAAATAACTTCAAAGGAACTAAATCAAAGCTGCTGTAAAATATTAAAAAATGAACACATTAAAGATTTTATTTTTATGATTAATCTATGAAGACATCAAGAAGGTAGAAATTGTTAAAAAGAGAATCCTTCCAAGAACAGACATATTTACATAAAATATTAATAGTAATATGTGTATAGTGACAAAATTAGGAAGTGAATTGAGTACCCTGTGAAGGACTAATAATATCATCACTAATACCAGTTTTCTATCACTTAAAATATTTCAAAATAGCTTTCATAGAAAAACTCAAAGAGTGCACCTTACAGTACAGATGAGAAATGGTTTTTCCTTGATGCACAGTCTTCTCAATTCATAAAAGTTCACCGAGACACTGGAATGAGATATTTTAAATGATTTTTAAAAAGAAAAATAAAACTTTGCCCTGGACTTCAGAACTGAAAAAGTCAAGGAAGCATTCTAGTGAGTAATGGAGAATGCTGAGGTGAGCTAGAAATAACATAAGGTTCTTGGTAGAAGGTGTTAAAGGCTTTGCTCCAGGTGAGGTGATGTAACTTTATACATCAAAATTTTGTGCATCAAATAGTAATCATACATTAAATCACTGAAAACACGTGGCTCACACTACAATTAAATTTTCTAAAACTTTTACTTATGTATTGTCATTTTTTCCATTTAGCAGCCATAAAATAATGATAGACTTTTCTCAAATATGTTAAAATAACAAAGCTCATTACTACCATTAATTCCAAGTTCAAGTGGTATTCGACTAAAAAGGAGATGACGCATTTGCAAATAGCGTATTCATTGCAAAACTCAGTTGCCCTGACATCAATACCTGATCAGTTAAAGAGATAAAGCCAAAAACTTGGCAAAGATTCCTCACCAAAAACTAGGGAAGTGTTCCTTAAGAGCCCCTTTTCATTATGCTACCTACCCATCCACCTCACCGCAGCCTGCACATAATTCTGCCACTGTTTTAATTCCAGCCAAGTGGTACAAAAAACAAGGCTGTATTATTTTGACTCTCCCTGGAATATAATAATAGCCTTGTTACTGACAGTGTCACCTTTGGTTTTTCTTTCATGTCATTTTACTATTTAACACATTTTCAAAGGGTGAGTGTTTTGTGTGGGGAGAGGTGAGGGTGGGTAGTAATTATCAGAAATCCCACCCAGTAAGAGAGCATATGCACACACACACACACACACACACACACACACACACACACACACACACACAGTTTATCTTACCTTCTGATTCCTTTCCACTGTACTGTACTTCTTCCCTTGATAGTGATTAACTATATCCAAAATTTCTTCAAAGGAAATTATAGGGACTACTTTTTAATGGACTCTTTTTCCCCATAGAGATGAATTTAAAAGGTAAATAAAGTGTTATTATTCTCTTAAACTTGTTTATTTGCTTTGATTTGTTTTTTAAGAATATCAATGACACTGTTATTTGTAGCAAAATATGTTTAATGGCATTGACTTTTTAAAAATTTTCTTTATCCAAGGTTTATCGCCCAGAGGAATAATATAGGGGTTCAGTGCTTGCATTGAATGCCAGTGATCTGGGTTTGATTCTCTGCACCACAGATGGTCTTCTGAGCACCACCAGGAGTGTTCTTGATCACAGAGCCAGGAGTAAGCTCTGAGTACAGCCAGGTGTGGCTCTTAAAGCTTAATTAAATAATTAGTGTTTCACAAGTTCAGTCCCTAATGAGAGATTACTCTCTGTAGTAGAGAACTTCTACTCATTATCTTCTTAGAAGAAAATAAACACACACACACACACACACGCACGCACGCACGCACGCACACAGAGACATGTACTTCTCTGCTTTGAAAATCAAGTATATCTCCAGACATCTGTTACCAAGGTTACCTAGAGAGCAAACTTCCCCTTACTAAAAAATACAACTTTCAAAGCACCAGACTTTCAAATACCTATTCATTTCTCATAAAACTCTTTAATAAGCCAGGCCTAAAATTCTGTTATTAATACATATATGTGTACATATACATGTGTATATATGTATGTATATGTATGTATATATTAGTATCAACACATATCCATACAGATATGTATGTTTATACATACATATAATTGCCTGTGTAAATTTATTATTTATCCTGAGCACCACCAAGAGTGTTCTTGAATATATATTCTCTATATTAACTATTTTGAAGATCAAATGTTCTGAAAAATAAAGTAAAATACTGGTACCATATATCTATATTGTTCTTTTCTAACAAATGTTAATTGAAAAAATTCTTTATCTAGACTTAAAGGCATTCAAATAATTGTTGATCATTAAATTGAAAATCATACTCCATTTAGAAAAGAAGTATAGGTAGAATGACTAAAAAGTTCACTTTCATATACCAGTCATAAGGCAAAATTGTTGTTATCTCAGTTCATAGTGCATGTTTGTTTAATAGATATCACTTTTTGTTTGTTTTATAGATATCATGTTTGTTTTATAGATATCACTTTTGATTCATAAATATCCTCTAAAACTATGTAATTTATCCACAATATTTTATGTGTGTATGTCTTCTTTACATGTGTGTATATATATCATATCATGCATATTATAGATAACATATGTCGGTGCTATATATGTGTGCATTATATCAAAACATGTATATATATGTTATAACATATATATATTTCTCTATTTTGGGGCTGGAGATATAGCACAGCGGTAGGGCGTTTGCCTTGCATGCAGCCAACGTGGCCGACCCAAGTTTGATTCCTCCGCCCTTCTCGGAGAGCCCGGCAAGCTACCGAGAGTATCTCGCCCACACGGCAGAGCCTGGCAAGCTACGTGATGTATTCGATATGCCAAACACAGTAACAACAAAGTCTCCAATGGAGACGTTACTGGGCCCGCTCGAGCAAATCGATGAACAACGGTAGGACAGTGACAGTGACAGTGAAAAAGTCATCAGGGCTGGAGGCATATAGAGGTGTACAAATTTTTGCCCAGCATGCCTACCCAGGGTCTACTCCTAATCCACATTGTTATCTAAGCATGCCCAGCGGTTGCCCTGAAGGTCTTTGAGAACCACCAAGTGTGATCGTGGATGCCTTCAAACATTGCCTGGGTGTTCTAGGTAAACCCCAGATCTGCAGGATCTAGTACCACATTCTGGAGCCCTTATATTCAAAGGCCAGTGGGACCTTTCGAACTCTTGAGCACTGAATAGAAACACCTCAGGAAAAAAAAAGATACAAATGTTAATTAGGGTAGACTTTCAATTAGTGAGGATATTTTAAAAGCTGATATCAATGATCATTCATAAATGCAACATTGTATCATAATGGCACTTTTCAGTGACTTTATACATTAATTTTTTGAAATATAAACATTATAAGAAGATACATCCTATTAACTTCTTTAAATTTTTTGTACAATTTCCCCACTGGTTGATGAATATTTAGTGACAACTTTAGAATACAATATATCTCTGTTTTATTATTATAAACAAAATATGGGTTAATAGGAAAGTAATTTTGGAACAGGGAGCATATATTTATTTATTTAATCCCATATCCATAAAATATATTTATATATGAATTATATATATATGCACATACATATATATGTCCTTATGTTAGAGTTGGAGGTCACAAAAACAATACTCTGGGGTAAGTCCTGGAACCATGCTCATGGATCACTCTTGGGGTTCTCAGGGGACTACTTGTGTTGGATAATAAACCTGGTACAACCAGATTCAAGGCAAGTCTCTTCCCCCTGTACTATCTCTCTAACTCAAAAGGTAATCTTTAGTATTTAATGGTGAAAAAATTATTTAAGGAGAATAGCAAATTAACTTTTATGTTTCAGATGCTATTTGGACATATTTTTTATTTTGGAACAGAAAGCACAAAATTACACAGTTTGCTGCAACTTGAAGAAACCTGGAGGGTATCATGCTAAACTAAATAAATCAAAAGGCGAAAAACAAACACCAGATGTTCTCATTAATATGTTGCATATAGAGAAATAAGACAATGAAATGGTAGTTACCAAATGAAGGAAACACTGAGTAATTGAAAAAATGAAAATGACAAGTCAGGTGGATAAGAAGACTGACTTGAGGTAATGTAAAATTTGTGGGAAATATTGAGGTCAGTTTGCAAGTCAAAACCACGAGCTCATAAGCAAGTGACCCAAAACATAATTAAATTTGGAGAATTATTTTGCTGAGGAGTTTGGGGTGAGTATGAGAGGAAGCATCTGACATTGGTGGAAGGATTTTTACATATGCTGGGTTTGGATTTGAGACACTGCATAGTTGGACCTTCATTATTAATAGTTTTGTAAAATGTGGTGTCTAAATTAAAAATGAAAGGAAAAATGTTCACTTGACTGTCAAACATAGTAACAACAAATCTGACGATAGAGACGTTACTGAGCCCGCTCAAGCAAATCAATGAACAACGGAAGGACCATGACATGACTGTAAAAACATTAGATCTTATCTTTTATGTTTAAATATGTATATTTATGCATTCCATAATTATGAAGGTATCAAATAATCATTAAAATGATAACTTTAAGTTAATTTTTAAATATTTAGGATTCAAAAAATTTAATTTATATTTAAGGTTATATTTTGTTCTCAAAATTGTCTTAATTTTTATTTAACTTGAACTTATAATAATAATGATGCATTATGCAAATTAAGAACATACTAAGACAGAATTAGATATGCATCTTACATATCAAAACAGCTCTACAAGGTATAGTTTATATATCTCCTAAGAGTAGAGGAGTCAGACTTTAATCATTATTAATATGATGTTGCTGCAAAGGGCTGGAGCGATAGCACAATCGTAGTGCATTTGCTTTGAGTGCAGCTGGCCGGCCGAGCCGGGTTCAATTCCTCCACCCCTCTTGGAGAGGCCAGCAAGCTACCAAGAGTTATCTCGCCCACACAGCAAACCCTGGCAAGCTACCCATGATGTATTCAATATGCCAAACACAGTAACAAGTCTCACGATGGAGACGTTACTGGGGCTGCTTGAGCAAATCAATGAACAACGGGAGGACCTTGACCGTGACCATTACTGCAAATACTCAAACTACATTTTAAGGGTCTAAACTTTTGGGTAAATGAACACAACAAAATCATTGACAACACTGGCACAGATGTTGAAGAAAAGGCACCCTCATCTAAAGTGGTGAGAATGTTGACTTTGAAAACAATAATGACACACCCAAAAAAAAAAAGAAAAAACCCTAAGAATTGAGCTCAGTGATACCCAAGAATTTCAATTCTTGGAAATTACTGCAAGGTCCAGAAACCTTTATTTCAAAAAGACATTTTTGTTCATACATTCTTTGTAGCACTATTAACAATAACCAGAATCTGGAAACAACCCAGTGCTCAAGAACAGATGTGTGGATAAATAAACTGTGGCATATGCACACAATGGAATACCACTTAGCTTTAGGAAAAGATGAAGCTATGCAATTTAACAATATGTGGATGGATCTAGAGGGTATCATGTTGAGTAAAGTCAGCCAGAAGGACAGGATCAAATACATAATGATCTCATTCACATGTAAAATATAAAGAAACATCATAAGGGAGCAATAAAGGGACAAAGCAACAGAAATGAAGATTCAGTCTAGAGAACTGGGCTTACCTGCGTTTGGAGGAGAGGTTGGGAAGGAAGGGTCATTGTAACAATGGTAGAGGGAAGAGGAAACTCTTGGAGTATTGAAATATGTATATGTATATTGAATAAGTACAATACACAAAATATTGTATTAACAGTACTGCAATCGTGGCACTGCGATAGAAATTGGGGAAAAATGACTCGGAACCATATTAGTGAAACTCACTACTAATTTTTATAAAGGTCTAAATCCTAAGCATCATTTGGCCCAAGTATAGAATATCCGTGTGTCAAAATTTTTGTTTACTCATTAATGAAGACAGTACAATTCTTAAATGAGCTCAGAAAACATTTAACTGAATTTATAGGTTCCAAAAGAAAAATGGTGAAATAAGGACTGCAAAATTACTCGTACAGGGCAAGAAGGCTTTTGAGTCTGAAGTTATCTCTTCTACTAAAGAGTAAATATTTTTGTTCTAGCTAGAAAAAATTAACAATTTAACAGATAATTTTATAGTGTTCTTTATTCCTTCACTGGACTCAATAAAGGTTACATTCACAAAAATAATAGATTATTTGATATATTTAATGACATGTTATAAAAGAATGTATAACCATATTTTTCTTATTACTAAATTTGAAACAGTTTTGTATTATTAACAAAATGAATTACAGAAATTTTTAAGCAACATTAATATTCTAGCGCAGGTTTTGTTTTCTTTACGTCAGTAATTCATGAATGTCTCCCTTATCCTACTTATAATTAATCTAATAGATGCTTATTTCATTTCTAAATTCTTCTAATTGTTATGTAAGCCACATATTATATTCTTATATAAGACTCATTTCATGTTGGCAGGTTTTTTTTAATCAAGCCTCATTAATACTAATTGCTGAATATTCTCTTTATATAGTCATCCCCAGAACAGTCTTTTTATATTGTCTCTCCTAGCTCTACAGTGAAGCATGTATTTCTTTTCATACTTTCTGCAAAGTATTTATGATAACTTATTATATTCTAGGAGAAATTTTGTATATGTGAGACAGTATTCAACTTTTAATTTATAGTGAATTTTTTTCTATTACCATTTCTACGCAGCACACTACTTTATAAAGAGAACATAACTTCTGCATTATAATTTATCTTTAATTTTTGCTTAATGAAAAGTCATGGCAACTACTAACCCATAAGAAATGCTATATATGTATACATATAAACATATATCGAACAGCAACATAAATACCCTTATACACTGTTAAATACCTTTTCTATGCTAGAAAATCTTTAGTGATTCAATTAGCTAAATTCACGAGACTTTCCATAGAGAAGATACTTTACACCCATTATTTAGAGATAACCCATTTTTAAGGTGATATAATTTTGTCTTGTCTTGGGACTGAATTTGTAGGGTAAGAAAGATTTGATGGAATTTAACATGAAACAAAAAAGCCTATTCCTTTCTTACGGATGATTAAATGAGTGGTCATGTGTTTAAGAATGTTTTAAGTGGCAATATTGTAGGACACCATCCTCCAACTGTGGAAACATTGGCAATAGTGTCCAGGCTTGGATAAGAACATAAACAGCCTTAATATTACACTCATTTTAATCCTTCTCATATTATGACATTTCTTTTATTGAACATTTTCCACTATTTAACAACAAGGTGCATATGGTAGCTTGCACAATGAAGAACTGGATTGGAATAGGAGTGAAATGATAAAATCACTTATTTATGCCTGGCTGCTAGCATTCATTCGAATACACTTAATTCCTCTGCAGATTAAATAAAAATATTAATCAGCAATATAGGTAATGCATTTAAAAAACCTTGTGAAAGCAACCTATTCACAATATGTATGTTTCATTGGTTTCAAATTGCCTGAATTCTCCTCTCTTATTCATTCATTTATTCATATTTATTAAATGACTTATACATTTGAATTATTGCCTTCGCTTTCGATTTTGTTTTAGAAAACAAAACATAAACGAAGTTTATAAAATCATAATTGAAGGATCCAGAGAGATCAAACAGCAGGCAATACACTTGCCTTGACTGTGGTTGATGCTGATTTAATGCCCAGCACCCCATATGGTGCCCTGTGCCCAGCCAGGAATGATCCCTGAACACAGAGTCAGGAGTAAGTCTACTACTACTGGGTATGGCCCAAAATTATAATAACCCTTAAAAATTAATTATCTTAAGCATTTAATACTAGATTACTTATCATAGTTAATAAGCGAGTTAGCAATAAAATATTCATGATGATGAAATTTTCATGAAAAACAATTTTAATATGTATAGCTACCTGTGATGGATTCGATATGCCAAACACAGTAACAATTGTCACAATGGAAATGTTACTGGGCTCGAGCAAATCGATAAACAATGGTAGGAGAGTGACAATGACAGATTTATATGTTACTTTTGTGAGTATTCATATTGCTATTCCATACTATAGTACTATTTCTTTTATTTTTTAATTTTTTTAAATTTTTATTTATTTATTTTTTTACAGTTGTAGATTTACAATTTTTTTTGTGCTTGGGTTTCAATTATACAATGATCAGATACCCATCCCTCCACCAGTGCCCGTTTTTCACCACCATGGATAATATCCCTCCCACCCCCATCCCCCCATCCCCCCCTGCCTCTGTGGCAGGGCAATCCCCTGTGTTCTCTCTCTCCGTTTGGGTGTTGTGGTCTGCAAAAGAGGCATTGAGTGGCAAACATGTTCAGTCCATAGTCTACTTTCGACATGCATCTCCCCTCCTGGGAGGATCCTCCAAACATCCTTTATTTGGTGCTCCCTTCTCTATCTGAACTGCCCTTTCCTCTAGGATACCCGGCTGGCCTCTAAGTTATGGAGTAATCCTCCTGGTGCTGATCTCAGCTATTCTTGGGTATTAATCTCATACTTTGTTACTTTATATCCCCCAGATGAATGCAATCTTTCTATGTCTATCCCTCTCTTTCTGACTCATTTCGCTTAGCATGATACTTTCCATATTGTACCACTTGTATGTAAATTTCATGACTTCATCTTTTCTAACAGCTACATAGTACTCCATTGTGTAGATGTACCAAAGTTTCTTTAACCAGTCATCTGTTCTTGGGCATTCAGGTTTCTTCCAGTTTCTGGCTATTGTAAAGAGTGCTGCAATGAACAAACAAGTGCAGATGTCACTTCGACTATACATTTTTGCCTCTCTGGGATATATTCCCAGGAGTGGTATTGCTGGGTCAAATGGGAGCTCAATTTCTAATTTTTTGAGAATCGTCCATACTGTTGTCCAGAAGGGCTGAACCAGTGGACATTCCCACCAACAGTGAAGGAGTGTCCCTTTCTCGCCACATCCACGCCAGCATTGGTTGCTTTTGTTCTTTTGAATGTGGGCCAGTCTCAGGTGTGAGATGGTATCTCATTGTGGTTTTGATCTGCATCTCCCTGATGATTAATGATGTAGAGCATTTTCTCATGTGCTTTTTTGCCATTCGGATTTCTTCTTTGAGAAAGTTTCTGTTCATTTCATTGCCCCATTTTTGTATGGGGTTGGATGTTTTCTTCTTGTGGAGTTTAACCAGTATTTTGTATATCCTGGATATCAACCCCTTGTCAGATGTGTATTCGGCGAATATCCTTTCCCATTCTGTAGACTGTCTTTGTATTTTGGTCACTGTTTCTTTGGAGATGCAGAAGCTTCTTAGTTTAAGATAGTCCCATTTATCTATCTCTGTTTTCACTTGCTTGGCCAGTGGCGTGGCATCTTTGAAGATACCATTAGCTTCAATATCATGGAGGGTTTTGCCAACTTTATCTTCAATGTACCTTATGGTTTCTGGTCTGATGTTGAGGTCTTTAATCCATTTTGATCTTACTTTTGTACATGGTGTTAGGCAGAGTTCTGAGCCTATTTTTTTGCATGTAGCTGTCCAGTGGTGCCAACACAATTTATTAAAGAGGCTTTCCGTACTCCACTTCACATTACTTGCACCTTTATCAAAGATTAGATGATCATATGATTGAGGGGAGATGTCAGTGTATTCAACCCTGTTCCATTGGTCTGCAGTTCTGCCTTTGTTCCAGTACCATGCTGTTTTAATTATTACTGCTTTGTAGTACAGTTTGAAGTTCGGGAGGTTGATTCCTCTCATTTTCTTTTTCCCAAGAATTGCTTTAGCTATTCGTGGGGGCTTATTGTTCCATATAAATTTCAGGAGTGTTTGCTCCATTTCTTTGAAGAATGTCATGGGTATCCTTATAGGGATTGCATTGAATTTATACAATGCTTTCGGTAGTATTGCCATTTTGACAATGTTAAGTCTCCCGACCCATGAGCAGGGGATATCTTTCCATTTCCTCATGTCCTCTTTTATTTCCTGAAGTAGCGTTTTGTAGTTTTCTTTGTACAGGTCCTTTACTTCCTTAGTTAAGCTGATTCCTAGGTACTTGATTTTCTGGGGCACAATTGTGAACGGGATTGTTTTTTTCATGTTGCTTTCTTCTCTCTCACTGTTTGCGTATAGGAAAGCCATGGACTTTTGGGTATTGATTTTATAACCTGCAACTTTACTATACGAGTCTATTGTTTCTAGGAGTTTTTTGGTGGAGGTTATTGGGTTCTCTAAGTAGAGTATCATATCATCTGCGAATAGTGAGAGCTTGATTTCTTCCTTTCCTACCTGAATGCCCTTAATATCTTTTTCTTGCCTAATCGCTATTGCAAGTACTTCCAGTACTATATTGAACAGAAGTGGAGAGAGTGGGCATCCCTGTCTCGTCCCTGATCTTAGAGGGAAGGCTCTCAGTTTTTCCCCATTGAGGATGATGCTTGCTGTAGGCTTGTGGTAGATGGCTTTAATTATGTTGAGGAAGGTCCCCTCTATACCCATTTTGGCTAGGGTTTTCATCATAAAGGGGTGCTGGATCTTGTCAAATGCTTTCTCTGCATCTATTGATATAATCATATGCTTTTTATCTTTTCTTTTG
The DNA here is from genome assembly GCF_029834395.1 of Sorex fumeus. Classification (NCBI taxonomy): domain Eukaryota; kingdom Metazoa; phylum Chordata; class Mammalia; order Eulipotyphla; family Soricidae; genus Sorex; species Sorex fumeus. Next base: position 67,855,449 of record NW_026606059.1, read on the forward strand.
TTGATATGATGGATTATGTTGATTGATTTTCGAATGTTGAACCATCCTTGCATCCCTGGGATGAATCCTACTTGGTCATGGTGTATGATCTTTTTGATGAGTAGTTGGATTCTATTTGCTAGTAGTTTGTTGAGGATCTTTGCATCTGTGTTCATCAGGGATATCGGCCTGTAATTCTCTTTCTTTGTGGTATCTCTGTCTGCTTTTGGTATCAGTGTGATATTTGCTTCATAGAAACTGTTTGGAAGTGTTTTTGATATTTCAATTTCGTGGAAAAGCTTAAAGAGTATTGGGAGTAAGTCCTCTTTAAAGATTTGGAAGAATTCACTAGTGAATCCATCCGGGCCAGGACTTTTGTGCTTGGGGAGACTTTTTATTACCATTTCAATTTCCTTGATGGTGATAGGTCTGTTCAGGTATTCCAGGTCTTCTTGGTTCAGCCTTGGGAGTCTGTAGGAGTCTAGGAATTTATCCATTTCCTCGAGGTTTTGATGTTCCGTGGCATAAAGCTTCTCAAAGTTATAGTACTATTTCTTACACAGTATGTTTTAATATCAATTTGCTCAAGTGGACCCAGTAACGTCTCCATTGGAGACTTTGTTGTTATTGTGTTTGGCATATCGAATATGTCACAGGAAGCTTGCCAGGCTCTGCCGTGCGGGGGAGATACTCTCGCTCCAGCCAGGGCGGATGCGATAGCACAGCGGTAGGTCGTTTGCCTTGCACGCAGTCAACATGGCCAACCCGAGTTCGATTCTTCTGCCCCTCTCGGAGAGCCTGGCAAGCTCCTCATGACGTATTCGATATGCCAAACACAGTAACAACAAAGTCTCCAATGGAGATGTTACTGGGCCCGCTCGAGCAAATCGATGATCAACGGGAGGGCCTTTACTTTTTACTTTACTTATGCTTTAAGATAATTGTAAAAATGGACAGACTGTTGATATAGTTATTTGCAAAGTGAGATTCTGGGGCACAGTCTTCATAGTAGAAAAATATTTGATTACTCATAAACTTTATTACTAGGGTAGGATCAGCAGTAGAGCTTGCTTTGTATATGGGTGAGCTGGCATATCCCTGGTACCCCATTTGATCCCCCTGGAAACTGCCAGGAATAATCCTAGAGCAAAGAGTTAGGAGTAAGCCCTGATCACCACAGGGTGTGGCTCCAAAGGACACGCCCACAACCCCAACCCCACTCCTCTCCCTGCACACGACTAAAGGATTTATTTCCAGTGTGACTTCTCAGCATAAAGACAAGTACTTAATCAAGCTGAGGTAAATAGCTCTCCTCTCCAGAGATATGTACTATAGTTTGTTAAAGAGCATATCAGGGAGACAGTGAGTCAAAAGTTATGTAGATAAGTTTAGCTTTTCATATGGTTACTCCTATTATCTTAAGCCAGTAACTCTGGACTTCTCTTATTCTGAACCAATTACAAGTGACATATTTAAGTTTCAATTGAATTTTATTGTTTTCTTGGTCTTAAGAGAACATTAAAAAATAAAAATCTATATTTTAAGAGAAAGGAAATACTGTATGCTTATTATGATACATTCCAATATGGAAATCATTAGGCCTTGTGTAGACTTACAATCCATGTATGAAATAAAAATGTTGGAAAAAGATATCAAGGGAAGGCATGAATAGTATTACTAGATTGAAAGGCCCAAATAAAAATTTTGTGTATATAAATTCAAATAAAACATCACAAATATTTTATAATAAATATATAGGACATATTTTTCCCAAATAAATCAATGAAGAAAACTATTCTTTCCAGAGTAGCTTTGAGTACAGATTTGTAGCAAGTGTTATGTATGAAGGCAGAGAATATAGGGATACCATCTGTGTGTATCTAATTTCAGCCAAAATCTTTCCTTTCCTGTTATTGAAAGATTAGAGGATTTAATTCAAGTTCAGAGTGAGAGACTGTTGGGACTAGTGGATAATCCTGATTAGGATAAAATGAAAATGCTAATTTTATACAGTTAAACATTCTATCAAGTCATCAGAGAATTTTTCTATCACCGCCAATATAAAAAAGCAGTCTGCATGAAGATAATTTTTTCACAATAGTGTAAAATTCAACCAGCCAGGTTTTTACAATTGGGGCAAAATCTCAGAGGTTCTAAAATTCTAGGGATAAGTTTGAATCTCTCCCTACTGGCTACTTGCCTTCTTCATTTGCATCAAAATCAGGATATGAGCCTGGAAAAATGATTCCAGGGTTAAGGCACTTGTTTCATATTCAGAAGACCTGGTTAGATCCCAGGCATCACATATGGTCCTAAATTATGCCAGGAGTGACCCCTGAACAATAATCCAAAATAAAAGCTGAGCACAGGGGGGTGTGGCCCCTGCAAAAAAATCACAGAGTGTCACACGTGAAGTCATAAAATAATGACCATGTAGCAGAGTAAGAAAGTAAAATAATCTTAGTTCCCATGTTATGTCTTTGGAAGTCAAGGTGTTAACAGATTAATCCTTATATTAAACCATTGTAATATAAAATAACTAAGCTACATATGGCCACTTAAGTAGAGGAAATACTTTTGATTTCCAGAAATGGAGGTGGGAGAGTAGGGTGGATAGTGAGGTAGTATGCAGGGTGGGATTGAGTCCAGTATATCAAAAAATACATACATCCTCCAATGGAGATGTGATGTATGGAATGGCAATGATAGTAAAAAATATTTAAAAATTGCTAAGAAGTAGATTTGAAAAGTTCTCTTTACAAAAAGAAAATTTGAACTACATTGAGAGTGGAAGTTAATTGAATTATTATGTTGGTGAGGAACACTGATAAACTAAAATAAAGCTGGCAATATTTTCTCTGGAGGGCAGCACAGTTGGGCACATCTGTCTGTGCTCTGTACTTACTACTGGTTCTGTGCTTAGAGATTACTCCTTGAGAACGTCAGACAACCTGGATGGTATCGAGGATTGGGCGGGGGTTAGGTCATATGCAAGGACTTGATTTGGCCCTACACACTATTTCTCTGATCTAAAAGGTGGCATTACTTTCTATTTTGATGATTATTTTCGTGTACAACATGGTATTTGATGAGTAACTATTAGTTATAATAAAAATTCTAACAGTGACTCAAGGATAAAACTTATCAATATTCCCATTTGTCTCACTTACCAAATGAGCACAAGAAGAAGTTCTATTTATGACCAATTTCTGTGTGACCACCTTCCAGTAGATTACACTTCAGTAGATAGATCTAGTTCAAAGGATTAATTTAGGCAGCAGAAAAAACAGTCATGATTTCTTGGTGATGTTCTGAAACACTATTGCAGATAGCGTTTCAGCAATGCCAACAATATTATTGTCCATGAAACTAAATGTGACCTTCACTGGAGCACTCCACATAAATGAGGATTGAAGAGTAATCTAAGGAAGTCTAAATGTAACCTGCAGATAGTATGCATTTACATAGCACTGTAGCACTGTCCTGCCATTGTTCATCGATTTGCTCAAGAGGGCATCAGTAACGTCTCATTGATTGTGATTGTGACTAAAATCAGTAATTAAAACTGTGTCATGGGTCCTTACCACATTTTAAACTGTTAGTATGTTTACAATATATGGCTAGGTAACAGTTTTCTCAGATAATTTTTCTGTTTTATAATGTAAGATGAAAAAGAGTTAAGTGTCAGAAACTTGTATTTTTGTTTTTAGTAGTTAGGCAAATACATATAATGTTATACAATGTTGGTGAGACACTAGGATATTTACATTGCATGACCAATTTCCACTAGGAAATTTAGAGCAATGAAAAATTTAGTATGTAAAAGGCATACAGATAATGAATCACAGACAATGTAATAATGCTAAATGATGCTAAATGTGAAGCTTTTGTGTAAAAAAGGTCAGAAATTATCTAGTAACCTAAATTTAAACAAGAATTAGATCTACCATTTTGATCACGTTTCTATAAATGGACAAGATGTTTCTGCTGAGATTGAACTCATCCTTATGTTTAATGAGATAACATCTAATGAAGAAAAGACAGATAATATGGCTTTCAAATGGAGATAGGTATTAGAGATTTGACAGACAGAATATTGATTTAATAATTATTATTTGGTTACAGGCATTCATTCAATTTAAAGGCAACCAAAGAGGTCCCACTCTTTCTCGAATGTGAATAGTTAGCCAGTTTTAATTACATCAATCACACCTTGTTATTGAATATTTTAGCTTTAATCTTTGAAAGTGTTCATATCAACATCCTTTAAAAGATATTTTTGAAACAGCTTCAGGGAATAATCTAATTTCAATAAATAATGTTCTTTTTTATATTGTTAAATACTGTGGAGAAATGAAAATGACTTTTAACAACAATTATTTACATAACTACTTCTTTCTAACAGAGTCGTTGTGTAAGCATAATTATTTTATGGTCAATACATCATCCCAAGATAATATCAATATTAAGACAGAAAATTGTTTAATATTTATATTAAAAATTCGAACTTCATTTTTCTATCACAAAATCTGTAAATCAGAAACAAATTTTGTCACGGACAAAAGTATACTTGATAGATAATGAAACTTTTAGCATGATCAAGAAATTATTTTGCAGGTAAATAATACAGTATGCAAAGAAGTCATTATTTTTAATTCAGATATGAATTAAAGAGAGGGAAAAATCTTTTAGAAAGAGTAGGGATACATTGCTTATTATCATTGTTGCATGTTATTGTCCAAAACAGCTTTTTAATCTTCTACAATTCTTAGTAAACTATTTTATTTATTTCCCTAACCTTTAAGGTATTTTGTCCATTTCCCTATATGATTCAGGAAACGTATGTGTTGAGGGACCTTGACTACTTTCTAAGAATAATTTTGGTCTTTTGGTAAATAGAAGAATAAGTTTATTCTTTAGATTCATTGCAGGAAGCTTGTTTGTAAGATAATAAGTAGAACCAAAAACGAGCAGTTTAATATTGTTACAGAAATAGAAAAAATATATATAAAAGTAAATAAAACAAATAGAATATCATTGCATCTGGTATTGATGTATTTTGCAATCTAATCATAAAGTAGTATATATATATATTTTTTTCCGGTGAGGTAATAATCACAGATTCAATTTTAGGAGTACTTTACACGTTGAATATGCAAGTTACATACTACGAATGAAAGTATTTAATTTAATTTAGTGCTCAGGATACAGTATAGGATGCCAGGGATTAAACCTGGGTAGCCATATTCAAGATAAATGCCCTAGCCACTATACTATTGCTCTGGCCCCCAAAGGAAAAGTTATTTGAGCTTTAGCAAAAATATGTGTTGCCATTTTTAAATAACTAATTTATTTAGATTAAGATGCTCATTATAACAAAAAAGTGGCATGCATTAACATTTATAGGATGTGAATTGGTGGAATTATGATTCTAAAAATTGGTAGAGTTATGGAAACTAAATGGCAGAGAGGAAAAAGTCTGATTATTTAATTGATAAACAATTGTGAAGCATTCTTCAGCTAGTATTTAGCACTAGAAAAGGCAAACATAACATACATTGAAAATCCTTAGTAAAGTTTTCCTTGTTTCTCAGCAGTGACTATTATTCATATACGAAAACACCATAATGAAAAAATCTATACTAACCAATCTGCTTTATAAGAATTGGATGAAAAACTGTATAAGATGTTTTCTTTTAATTTCATGATATAAAACAGGGGAGAATTTTTATGTGCATGATGCTGATTTTCAACATACTCTTGATGTTATAAAAAATTAGGTTTAATATAAATCTTTTTCTCCAAAAGATTGGGTGTTCCTTCTGTCTGATTTGCAATTTCAATTCATGAAATGATAAATTTTTATATATCCCAAGAATTAAAAAAATCATCATTTCATGAATTGAATATGATATATATGTATATATAATTTAAGGTTTTTAAAAAAACTGTTATATATACATACATATATATTAGGTACAATATGCATTATGCATTATTTTAAAATAAATCTTCTGAATAGTTAATGATATAAAGTCTGACACCTTTGAGTGTCTAAAGAGAAACTTCATTTTCAGTTATATGCTATTTTCATGTTAAAGTGTGTTACCTCACTTGCTTTTAAGAGTTTCCTTCTATTTACTTTAACTGCTATAAAAATTTACAAACCTTTGTTCACTTCCCATTGGAAAAAAAATGCCTCAGGTGTTTGCCTTGGGCACTGCTGTAGCTCAACATTTTACATAATTTTTTTACACTGAACAATGGTTTCAGGCCAGATATTGACTTTTGTCTCATGCAAGGAAGTTCTGGGGAATCACAATTTAGTATATCTGACGTATCATGAATTTTCTCTATAAGATGCACACAACAACAACAATAACAAACAAGTGAAAAGCTTGATAAATCTGTATGAAGAAACATGCTTAATTTTTAAGTTCAAGGAGAAATAATCATAAGAGCTTTTACCATCTGGCATCATGACATGATTTTAAGTCAGTACATAGATTTTGAATAGTTTTAAAATAGAACAAGGACAACAGTTTCCGAATATCTTACTTTCGTTTAAAATTTCCCCCCAGTTTCAGATGGAGAAAACTTTGGAAGACCTCATAGGTATTTTGGAGAATTAAAACATGAACAAAAAATCATCAATCTTTTTCTTTATCCTCACAGGAAAACTTCAAATATAAATAATATTAACAAAAACTTGATTTGGATTCAAATACTCCATTTATTCCCTTGAGAAGTCATCATAATTTCAACAGTGAATTTCCCATGAGAGGCTAGAAGTAATTAATTGAACTTGATTACGTGGTTTTATTTATAATATGTTCATTATGCCAACATTACATTTATATACATAGAAATATTTGTTTCTATTTAAGTTCTCTTTTTGAAGACAATATGAATATAGATGTAAAAAAATATGTCACTGTCACTGTCCACCCGTTCATCGATTTGCTCGAGCAGGCCCAGTAATGTCTCCATTGTGACAATTGTTACTGTGTTTGGCATATTGAATATGTCACGGGTAGCTTGCCAGGCTTTACCGTGAGGGTGAGATACTATCTGTAGCTTGCCGGGCTCTCCGAGAGGTGCAGATGAAAATATGATGACATTATATTTAAACTAATTTTATTTTCATTTTTGTTCTTGCCCTTGTTCTTTATCTATGGTCTGTTATAGCAAAATTTTAATATCAATTCTATGTACAAACAGTACAAACAATTCTATGTACAAAGAGTAGGGTGCTTGCCTTGCAAGCGGTCAACCATGCTTTGGTCCCTGGCATCCCATATAATACCCAGAGCATCAACGGGAGTAATTTGTGAGTATAGATCCAGGAGTGCCCTTTAGCATAAACAGGTGTGGCTCAAAAATAGCATTGTAGCACTGTCTTCCAGTTGTTCTTTGATTTGTTTGAGTGGGCACCAGTAATGTCTCCATTGTGAGACATAAACCCGAAAGCTTTGTTAAAAAATAAATAAATAAAATAAAATAAAGAATTCAAAATGATATCTTCATTCTCATGTTCAATGCAGCATATGAAGGGTAGGGTAGGCTAGACACAAAAGAAACCCATGGGGCCAGGGAGATAGCACAGGGATCAGGGTACATGCCTTGCGTTTGTGGGATTCAAATTAAATCCCTGGCACAAGATGGCCCCCAGAACTAGCCTGAGCATAATCCGAGTAGCACCTGAGCATTGCCAGGTATTTATCTAGACACCCTCCAATTCTACTAAGGTGGACTTGGTGGTTCCTAACATGGAAGCAACTGAGCAGCATCATTCCCATTCTCAGGTACTAGTATTGAACACCCAACTCAATTGACTGAGTAACATCAGAGTGACATACGGGTGCACTCAACATCAAATTGTTTATGAATAGATAGAAGTTAAAGCAAATACAGTATGTGCTTGTGCATATGAACAATGAAATATCATTCAGTCTTAAAAAAGGAAGGACATATAACATTCATAATGTATAAATGAGTCACATTAGCTTAGTGAATGAAAATGGCACAGACCCTATATAATCTGGGTAATATAGGTCCAACAAGAAAACAACTAAAGTTATAGAAATCAGGAATAAAATGGGATTTTGGAGCCTGGATAAAAAGGGGAAACAGAGAGGTGTTAATTAAAGAGTAAAAGAACTTTTGTTGCATAAGATGAATAATTATTAGAGATTCTTTGTGCAGTATGAGGCTGCAATTAGTGGTATTGGCTTACAAATTGATGGTGGTAGAATTCTTATCTAAATTTAGTATTTTTATGACAAAAATGATAATATTAAAGGTCTGGAAGGAAATTTGTAAAGGTTTTGGATATGTTTATGGCACAGATAGTAATGATGTTTTAATGATATGTACTTATAGAAAAATTTCCAGGTTATTTATATTAAAGATTTTTCAATGGCAATACAAAGCACTCTAAATCAAAACTATATGACCTGTTTTATAGCTATAGAAGAAAACATGAGAGATAATCTGTATAAGCTCAGGTTTATGATCAATTATTTTTAACATAAAACCAAAAGGATAAGAGGAAAGAAATGTATTACATAATTAAGTGACATATGTACATATAACATAATTCAGTTAAAAACATATTCTCTGACTAGTAGAATGAATAATAGCCATCCAAAGTATTATGTGTTTATGCTTAAAACTTGTTAAGATCCCCCATAAGGAAAATAAGTCATTAAAGATCTAAGATAAACATCTTGATGTGAGGAAATTATTTTCGATAATATAATAATCCCAAAATACAATTCTTACAAGGAGTTAGCAAAGGGAGATTATATACAACTTGTAAAGAATGTGACGAGAGTACGGAGAGTGGAGTGATCTGGTCACAAAGGAATATTAGCAGACAGCAGAAACTAAAATCAAGAATATGTCTTCCAGAACTACCATTGGGAACATGTTGTGTTGATATTTGCATCAGTAAAATGAAAGAACTTTGGATCTGCAGACCTGGGATAAAATTAACTTCTGCTATTTAAAATTAGTGGCAATGTTTTGATGACCTGTATAGGAGGAAGAAGAAACCAAGTAGTAACCTACAGGAGCTAACAAAACAAAAAACAATTCTAACCTGTAAAAGACTGTTAGAATAAAGACAGGAAATGCAGACTAGGATAAAATAATTAAAGATATGTATCTGCTAAAGGATTTGTGATAAAAGTCTTCAAAGACATAGTGAAAAATAATTATTGATAAAAATAAACCTTAATTTCTTTTTTAACCTACAGAAATATTTTCTGTCACTTGACTGTCAAAAGTGGTTCCAAAAATTGCAATTGGAACTGATTGGATCTCAACTAATTAACATCTTCTAAAGTCTAATTCAATTTAATTGTAAAGCGATTATATTCAAATTCTACATATATCTGTGTGTTCAAAATAGTTATGAATAGCCTATGACTCCTTTTACAAATTGGAAACTTTCCTAAACTGTGATTCTCAATATAGTTAGGGTCTAACAATATATTTAAATCAAGACATTGTTATAAGCAACAAATAATATTAAGTATATAAGAATCCAGCTCTTTATTGACAAATGTAATATTTTTATACCTTAGCATAACACGTTAATAATAATAATATTAAAAGGTCAAGCAGAGGTGTGTAGAAATTGTGCAGTGGGTAAGATGCATGTGTTGCTTGCGACTGACCTGATCTGGCTCCCTGTCACCCAATAATATTCCCTTGCGCCCTACCAGGAGTGACCCCTGACCACAGAGTCAGGAGTAAGCCCTGAACACAGATGGATGTAACCCCCAAATCAAGACAAAGTCAGAATCTGTGACATACTTTTATATATAAATTCTAACTTGTTAACTTCACAACCAGAAAACAAGTCTTGGCCTAGTCTAGGTACTATTTTGTAGTAGCACAATTTATTGGGGAAAGCAAATGCCTTTTTTTGCTATGATATTCAAGGATTCCAATGAAGAGAACTTGAGTTGTGAGAGGAAATTATGCATGAATATTTCAGTTACATCTATTTCTATACTGTGCTACTAGGAATAAGATAAAAGGTTAATTAGTTCTTCCATAAAGATCATAGGCACAGAATTACTCTCTCATGAATCCAAAATGTTACTTCTGTATGGATGGGTTGTGCATTAGAGCTGCAAAACTGTTCATATTCCATTAATGTGGATGCCTTTAATTGGGAAGTTATACCCAGACAGCCTAATAGGGTGGATCTTTACCATTGCACCTGCGTTTTTTGTATACTTATTTTTGGCAGGCATAAGCACAGAGAAATCACTTTGCAGGTGCAATTGAAGAGTATCTGCCCCAGGAACTGCAGGTGCCTTGGCCAGTGGAACCCTGGATTCTGGCACTCCTCAAATGAGGACCCAGTTTTCCACCAACAGAATCTTGGCAAATGAGGGCCCTTTTCCATCCTCTTATACATTATGAAAAATGATGTACCTGGAAGGTTCTTCCATATGGACACGGTTTACAGTGGAAGAGAAATGAACCCATGGGAGGGTACAAACACCTTCCCTTAAATGAAATTTCTATTTTCCAGCGCAACACATTGGAAGGTATAACACTGCATTGCTAAAATAAGAAAATTTCTCTTCCATCCCTACATAAGGCTACGTGAAACAACAAAGGATTTATTAATCAAGTTAAACTTTCTCCAAAGCAAATTATGTTTTTAAGAAATAGGGAATTTTTTTATTGTTGTGGTTATAATCATTACCATGCTTTACCAGAAGAATGATTGGGTACAGATCACTTGTGACATACTGTTTCTTTATATCTCTCCACTCATAAAAGTAGCTTTTTTTAGTAAGCTTTACAGGGTTAATTGGCTAGTTTATTATTATTATCATCATCACCATTATCATTATTATTACTATTAAATGTATCAAGACATACAGCATATATACTTAACATATATACTTTTGGTGTGCAAAGTTAATGTTCCATTGCCAAAAAGCTAAAATCTATCAAAATGACAAAAATCCTCCATAACTGTTTTTAATCACATCTAGCTTCGCCCATTTCTTCCACTGATTCTCTACTTCTGCAGTAACCTCAGTGTGTTAGCAGAGCCCAATAATCTGTTTTCATACAATCCTGTCCATTCCATGGTTTATTCTTTATATTCCTCCAATAAATGAGCTCATTCAGCATTTGTCCTTCCTCTTATATCTCTTATTGTGGCATCCTCTAATTCCATCTAATTATAACAAAAAACTTAAGTTCATGTATTCTTGTAGATGGGTGGTATACCACCATTTCCTTGTCATTGGATATTTGTGTCATCACCAAATCTTGGCAATTGTAAGTAATGAACATAGGCACACGTCTTCTCTATGTTTCTACTTTTGGGGGACAGAAGCTAGAAAGTTGGAATCACTGGATCATATGCTAGTTTTATTTTTATTTCTTTTTGTCTGGGGCAATAGCATCTCTGGATGCTCAGGGGTAACTCCTGGCTCTGCAGTCTGCATTCAGAGACCATATGAGATTCTGGGGATCAAACCCCAGTCAGCTATATACAAGGCAAGTGCCCTACACATTATACTATCGCTCCAGTCTCTATGCTGGTTCTATTTCTTATGTCACTTTTAACTACTCCATGCTGTTGATTGCTTATTTTTACATTTTTATCTCAGTTTTCCCCTGTTTTATTTTACAGAAGTACCAAATAAAGAAATGACTTTTCATTATCAGACTTTTAATTTTGGAAGATAGAAAGTACAAAGTCTGTCTTGACTTTTGTCAGTATTTGACCTTTGTCAGATATTCTGACATTTGTCACAATATTTGACCAATATTTGGAGTTAATTAGCTGTACCTTAGTACCTGACAAATATTTGGAGTGAATCAGCACTAGCGTTGTCTTCTTGTACTTTATTTTATGCAGGGGGATAAACATATGTACCCATACAAATATTAGTGTGTATATATACATATATATATACACATATATATATATATGAGACACACCCAGGAGTGCTTACTCTATACTGAGGGACCTTTGTTACTGGTGCTTGGGGGGACCATACAGAAATGTGCAGATCAAACTAGGGTTATATGGGTGCAAGGCATGTGACCTGCTATACTAATGCTTTGATCCCTTGAGACATATTTATACTATAAAATATACTGCCTTTATTATTTTTATTAATGTTATTTTTCTAAGTATGTAATACCATGGAAATTTTCTTATATATTCTTATATATAAATATTAAACATATTAAAACACTAAAGCTAAATATCTTGCTTGTAATATCTCACTTGATCTCTACTAAATCATTATTTAATCCTTACAATTACCTTAAATGTATATTAATAGTCATCATGCCCAGTTAAGCAATCATAATAAGATAAGTTGTGTATGATCAAAGAGAAGTAATAAGTGGTAAAATACAGTCAGACCCAAGATTCTAAATCAGCCTGGATTCTCAGTCTTTTAAATAATGATGTTGCCTCATTAGTCAAGTTTGAGACTGTTATCAAAGGATAAACAGAGAAATATCTATATATACTTTCCGATACTACTAAATTTGTTTATGTTTTCCATTTATGTATAAATATAATTATTATAGTTTTAAATATGTTTAAATATTAAATAAAATTGTTCATTCATTTAAACATGCAAAACAGTTTTGTTGTAAGCCAATACATTAGGAGTAACACTTTTTTTTTTTTTTTGCTTGTTGGGTCACACCTGGCTTTGCACAGGGGTTACTCCTGGCTCATGCACTCAGGAATTACTCCTGGCGGTGCTCAGAGTACCATATGGGATGCTGGGAATCGAACCCGGGTTGGCCACGTGCAAGGCAAACACCCTACCCGTTGTGCTATCGTTCCAGCCCCAAGGGGGTAACACTTTTAATACTTTCTGAATTGAACGCATCACAGAATAGCTTTACCAAAACTGACCATAAGAGGTGTATTTTTTTAAGACTGAAGAGAGAGTGCAAGGGCCAGGGTGCTGTCCTTGCAGGTTGTTGACACTGGGTTGATCCCTGGAACTGCATACGCTACTCCAATTACCACCAGGAGTGATCCTTGAGCATAAAGCTAGGAGTTAGTAAGCCTGGACCATATGCAGTTGTAACACCAAATTTTAAAAAAATGAAGAAAATATTAGTGAGGAAATTGGTAGAAATAAGTCATGATTATGGAAGTAAGTCACAATTCAGTCTTGTTTCTTTCCAAATGAAAAGCCTGAGATTCTACATTTCAGAGGCAAATGCATTTAAATTCTGTGGCAGGCAGGAATAGAACAACTAGCTCCCAAGAAGATGGGGCACAATGAGCTGTTTTAGATTTCCGGCCCTTTCTCCTTCAATGAGTTTAAGTCACCTCTTCTCTCCTTGGAACTAGAGTGGAGGATTGAGAGGAGACAGCTATGCTGTACTGATGGAACACACATATGTCACATGCGACAAAATCTCAAGAATACAGAATAAAGGGCCTCTTATGGCAGTTAGAAAGGGAGAAGAGTGTTGAAAATGTGAAGGAAAAGAGAGAGAGCTATTTTCCCCGACAACACAATGTGACACAGGCTCAATGTCTCAGTAAAGTATTAAATGGCACTTTTTCATACTCTGACCATATTCTCAATCTTTATGCAGATACTTTTCATTGTAAAACAAAAAAAGTTTATTGAAGAGTGTTGTTTGAAGGCAAGGCCTAACATACTTAGTTTTGATCATGAAGGTTTCTAAATAATAAATATTTCCAATTTTCATCCATTTTTTTCCTCTGTGGCCCATTAACTCATAGTTACTTTTATTCACTAAAGATATCAAATCACATTTTCTCTCTGGGTCTCCAAGGGTATCTAATTTGCAAATGTCTTCTATTTATATGTGTATGGTCCAAATATAGCAAAGTTCCTAGAACACAGTTTTGATCTAGGCAAGGCCTAACATACTTAGTTTTGATCATGAAGGTTTCTAAATAATAAATATTCCAATTTTCATCCATTTTTTTCCTCTGTGGCCCATTAACTCATAGTTACTTTTATTCACTAAAGATATCAAATCACATTTTCTCTCTGGGTCTCCAAGGGTATCTAATTTGCAAATGTCTTCTATTTATATGTGTATGGTCCAAATATAGCAAAGTTCCTAGAACACAGTTTTTGTTAATGATTGTGTTTGCATCACCACATTTGACCAGATGGACTTCTATGTTCAAGTCTAGTTTAATTTCAAGTGCATCTTTCTCAAGTTTTAGCTACAAGTACAATTTTATGGATATGTAAGAGATAAAAATTATACGAGATAACATCTATATATTATGGTGAGTCAGAGATTATTGAGAGCTATTAATATCCACCTAAAGTTCTCTGTGATACAATTTTGATCCTAAGTATACATAAAAAATATGACACTGATCATAGCATAACGTTCAATTAGCTTGTGTTAGGACTATATTTTCTGTTGCTGATAAAATAGTGGTACTAATTTCTTCCTGCATTATCAATATTATAAATAGTACTTATAAGTTCTAAATGGATAGTTACTATAAAAGTCATAAATGCTTTTTTGCTTAAGATTGTACACATTTGAATGCACACTTACAGTTGAAATAATCTGTTATGATAAGACCAGTTTTAGTTACTCTTAAAGTCATATCATAGTAAAAACTATTGTTTTATGTAATTTATGATTACATAAAATTGAATTTCAATAAAGTATGTTTTCTAAAGAAAATAAATTTTATCTCTACCATAAGAAGTTAAAATATTCAAATATAATGAATGTGTTTCAGTGAACATTATAAAAAGTATCCCTTTTCAATTATGTATGCATATTTAATGGTTCTTCTTCCATTAATATTATTGAGTTCCCTGATTTATTGCTTACAAAATTGCCATGGGTTCAAAATATTGGTTTACATAAAGGCACAAGTTCTTTTCATGTTAGTTGTTAATATAGGAGTATTGAATTTGAAATGCAAACCATATTCTGTAACATTTCTAGCAGATTACGACTCATGTCTACTTGAAGTAACTATTATAAAAATGGGAAATCAAATCAGAAAATAATCAAAAATCACAATGAATTTGCAGTGAAATAAATAGCCAGCAGATGGCGCTTTTCAGTAACTGTTACATAGTCTTTGGATGAGGCTGCCATCTAAGAGATGACATTTAGAAATCCCAAAATGTTCTTTTAATCAAAATTATCCAGTTACTGCCTGCAATATGTCTGTTATGTCCAATTTAATGCTATTTACATATTCTTATGATTATTGCACATGTGGTATTTTCTCTGTGTTTATCAACTATCACCTTGCTGGTGATAGAAGGGAGTTTTATTGAGACTGAAACTAATCCGTACTATACATTTTAGTTTAGAATAAAATTAGTTTCACCTGTGTTCCTGTGTTTATTCATATATTATTTCCAGCAAAAACTGCATAGAGCATTTTCCATGCGCTTGTAACCAAAATAAATCTGTGTAGCTCAGGCATTCTACTTATTCCTCTCTATGTCCTAATTTATTGATAAATCACTGTGACTGATGGAACTACTACACTAACATAGTTTCATTTAAAAAAAAAAAACAGAATTTCAGAGGCTATAGGATCAAGTCGAGGGCAGATATCAGGTGGGGGTGAGTAGCATACAACTGTTCTATCTGAATGCCGAGCTCGCACTCTTGGGACTTTACAGATCACTGTACTGCTCTCTCTACAATATCCCACACAATCTTCATGAGTCTAGTATCCCAAAGACACATCATACAAACATATATCAAAGTTGTCAATACAGGATCAACAAGGTGCTGATACACAAGATAAAATTTTAGGTAAATCTGAGGTAATCCCACAAACTTTATCCTCAAGCCTTCTATTCGAGATATTTGCCAAAATATCTCTTTTGTGTCTTTAACTTGAACTGTGGAATTTAATTTTCCTTAGAGGGTTTGTACAGCCAAACTAATTCCAAATATTCAATTTTTTACAGCTGTTGGATCTCAAGTTATTAAATCTGAATAATCCTTCTATATACAAATAAGTTATGTCCTACCCAACCCCAACCCCCATTTGAGTGTATCTGGTGAGTCTCAATGCACTGCTGAATACAGAATATGGAATTTGGTTTTCAGTTCTTTTTTAGGTATACAGACCCCTTTTAAACTTTGGACAATAGCAATGTATTATGGAAAACTGATATCTCAGAACCAGAGTCTAGGGAGAAAAAAAGGGCTGCTTGTTTTCTCTCATTTGAATTTTTCTAATGCCTAGATAAACATTTGTTGTTAACACTTTTCAAACACTTTCTAGATTATTCATCCTGTGTGAGCTACCTTCATCACACTTCCAGAAAAGTGATACTTCATTCTTTTTTCACAAATAAACCCCTGACTTACTTCCCTGATTATGAAAATATCTCCAGAGTATTTATTTGTAGTATCCTTCAAATAAAGAACTAAAAACCCTCTTGAAACCTAATGACTATTTCTGAGAGTCAAGGCACAGTTTCATGTTATGTTTTTCCAATTAAAGTATCTTTACTTTAACCAGTCATCTGTTCTTGGGGATTCAGGTTTCTTCCAGTTTCTGGCTATTGTAAAGAGTGCTGCAATGAACAAACAAGTGCAGATGTCACTTCAACTATACATTTTTGCCTCTCTGGGATATATTCCCAGGAGTGGTATTGCTGGGTCAAATGGGAGCTCAATTTCTAATTTTTTGAGAATCGTCCATACTGTTTTCCAGAAGGGCTGAACCAGTCGACATTCCCGCCAACAGTGAAGGAGTGTCCCTTTCTCGCCACATCCGCGAGAAAGGGACACTTTTCTCGCGGATGCATAGGTTGCTTTTGTTCTTTTGAATGTGGGCCAGTCTCTGAGGTGTGAGATGGTATCTCATTGTGGTTTTGATCTGCATCTCCCTGATGATTAATGATGTAGAGCATTTTCTCATGTGCTTTTTTGCCATTCGGATTTCTTCTTTGAGAAAGTTTCTGTTCATTTCATTGGTACATCTACACAATGGAGTACTATGTAGCTGTTAGAAAAGATGAAGTCATAACATTTACATATAAGTGGTACAACATGGAAAGTATCATGCTAAGCGAAATGAGTCAGAAAGAGAGGAATAGACATAGAAAGATTGCATTCATCTTGGGGATATAAAGTAACAAAATATGAGATTAATAGGCTGGAGCGATAGCACAGCGGGTAGGGCATTTGCCTTGCACGCGGCCAACATGGCCGACCCGAGTTTGATTCCTCCACCCCTCTCGGAGAGCCCAGCAAGCTACCGAGAGTATTCGATATGCCAGACACAGTAACAACAAAGTCTCCAATGGAGACGTTACTGGGCCCGCTCGAGCAAATCGATGATCAACGGGAGGGCCTTTACCTTTACCTTTTACCCAAGAATAGCTGAGATCAGCACCAGGAGGATTACTCCATAGCTTAGTGGCCAGTCGGGCATTCTAGAGGAAAGGGCAGCTCAGATAGAGAAGGGAACACCAAATAAAGGGTGTTTGGAGGATCCTCCCAGGAGGGGAGATGCATGTCGAAAGTAGACTATGGACTGAACATGTTTGCCACTCAATACCTCTTTTGCAGACCACAACACCCAAAAGGAGACAGAGAACACAGGGGATTGCCCTGCCACAGAGGCAGGGGGGATGGGGGTATGGGGTCGGGGGGGGGGATATTATCCATGGTGGTGGAAAATGGGCACTGGTGGAGGGATGGGTATCTGATCATTGTATAATCAAACCCAAGCACAAAAAATTGTAAATCTACAACTGTACCTCATGGTGTTTCACTAATAAAAAAAAATAAATAAAAAAGAAAAAAATAAATAAAAGAATTAATTTTGGTAGTCTTCTTGGAAATTTAATAGAAAATGAACTGTTTAGGGGTGAGGTGGGGCCCTCAACCTGTAGAGCCATTTGCGTTGCCTATTTCAAAATTACTAAAACTGTGCACTCACACATGTGTGTGTGTGCATGTGTGTATATATATATATGGATGTGTTTGTGTGTGTGTGCGTGCGTGTGTGTGTGCACGCATGCATGTGGGATGTGCAGGGATCACACCCAGCGCTTCACACAGGCATGGTAGAAACTATACTTAAAAAAAAAGTATCTTTACTTAAGAACAAAGAATGCAATGCAACATTTCATTGACTTATTCCAGTACCTTGCGCTGAAATCAGAGTGGGCCCAAATTACAAATGCTGACACATGTAATCACAAAATAAATAAGTGAGTGGCAGTGCATTTGATGGCCTTGTGCCACCTCCACCTCAGCCTGCAGCTTCCACCGACAGACACAGGAAGGAGGAAACATGCCGCAGGACTGGTTGGTGATCAGTTGCCATTTATTCCATTCTCCCCACAGACCTGTCCCAGTCTCACTATGCTCCTCATTCCTGTCCCCCATGGTAGTCTCCCAGAGATCCTCCTTGTTCAAGCCTCCAACCCAAGCATTCCAAGTAGGAACCACCCAAGTGATGTAGCAAATAACATGAAATCATGCCCTTCCCTCAGATAAGACAAAGGTCTCCTGAATCCAGGAGATCTTCTGAAGGGTGAAATACCACGTAGGATGTATTTCTCCTTTCCTTAGTCCAAAACCATTTAAAGATTCATCTTAATTCTACTCTTAACATTAGTCTTTTTGTATCAACACAGTAAGAGATACATTAAGCTTGTAGGGTGACTCTCCCAGGGACATCTCTCTATAGATCCCAACTACAGTGCTCAGGCCAGACTAGTCTTTCTTAACCCTAGTAGGGTCCTAATCCAGTTCCATATCGAATGCCAGAGATGAAGCTGGGTTGGCCAGGTGCAAGGCAAGAACCCTAGACACTGAAGGTGCAAGCCCCTTAAATTGGAACATTTTACACAACTATATTTCAATTAGAATAATTCACTGTTATTGGAATATGCTTAATGCTACTTTAAGTTAATTACCATTTAAAATATTATACTCATTACTATAATTCTGTCTACATAAACTGTTCATATGTACACAGTAAGATATTATAAAACACAGAGATAAGCCCACTTCTTGACATTTATGAGATTCAGGATGAGTTTATGTGAAATACTAAAATGAAATCACATATTTTCTATGCATATTTTAGTAAAATAATGACATTTTAAGTGTTTAAATTATAATCCTATTAGATCCCTAAGGAAAGGAAAATAAAATCCTACTTACATTAACATGGTATATTTATTGCAAAATGTTTGTATTTTCTTTGTTTTTAAATGAGTTGATTCCCAACAGTAGGCACTTTTTTATTTTAGCACAAGTTTCCTTTACCATGAAAAGAATTTGAAGTTCATGTAGAGTAACTTTCTAATTTTTATTTTTGTTCTCTTTGCCAATGAAATCAGGTCATTGAAGACATCTCTGGGGTCCAAATCCTAGAGTTCTGCCCATAGTTTTCCTCACTAAATTTCATGGTTCCTGGTCTTATCACTAGTTGTTGGGCCACATAGAATGAATTTTTGCGTATGATGTAAGATATGATTCCTATTCAATTTTTGCAAGTGATTACCCAGTTTGCCCAATATGTTTGTTGAACAAAACTGCTGTACAGGCTCCAGCTCTTTTGTCATAACTTAAATGTGCATACATTTGAAAGTTTATCACTGGGATATCCAAATTGGTTTCTCGCCTGTTCTTATTTCAGTAGCAGGAGGGTTTGCTCACTAATTGGGAGAAGATATTCAAAAGCAATATATTTGGTAAGGGGCTAACATCAAATATGTAAAGCACTCGCAAATAACTGCAAAAATAAGACAATAACGCCATCAAGAGGGGTAGACAATTCCATAAAGTGGGCAACAAGCAAGTGCAAACTGCTCGTTTTCACTTAGTATCAGGGAAACAAAAATGATCACTTCACAACAGTGAGATGCACAACATCTACATACATATATAGAGAGAGATCTGTCTATACACATATGTAAAACAAGAAGTATTTGATGGGATGTGGTAAAAAGAACCCTCATTTATTGTGGGACTGTCACCTTGTCCAATCTCTATGGAAAATTATATGACATTTCTTCAAAAACATGTTCAGTGTAGTCAAACTTAATACTTTAATAACAAAATCTGCATGAAAAACAAAATGACAATTCTCCAATAATATCTTCAAGGTAGTCAAAATTATTACTTTAAAAAATAGTTGCATTGATTTTTAACTTTTGACATTTATCATATTCTTAGGGAGAGTAAATGTGATAGAGTTTATTTATCTTTAAGAATTCATTTCTTTTATTCATTCAATGCATGTTTATTTAGTGCTTACTTTCTCTCAAGAGTTTAGGGAACTGAAAAATGAGATCTTCTCTAATCTTTCTTTCTCTTAAAGTTGGAAGAACTTTCTTTACTTTTTAAATCAATATTTAAAAATTTATATACACATATTTTATATACATTTAGGAACATAATGAAATACCAATTCTTTTAATGCAGTGTTTGTTTTATGCTGTCACCTGTTCTTATTTCAGTAGCAGGTTGATTTGCTCACTAATTGGGAGAAGATATTCAAAAGCGAAATATTTGGTAAGGGGCTAACATCAAATATGTAAAGCATTCACAAGTAACTGAACAATAAAAGAATAACACCATCAAGGGGAGTAGAACAGGCAGACAATTCCACAAAGTGTGATATATATGAATATTTGGATATGCTATATTTGAATGTGCTATATATGCTAAATATGGTTATTTTAAAACTACCAAGTGCATACTTTGGAGACACATTAATATATTTTAAATGTTTTCATTTTTATCTCACATTAAAGATTTTGAAATTCATAAAAGTTTAATCTATGAAATTATGAGAAAACTATTCCAGAGAGAGAATAAAAAGGATTAAAAAATCTTGACTAAAGAGTGAATTCTCTGTAAAAATTTTATGATACTTATCAGGTATTATGTAGAAATTATAAAAAAACTTTAAGCATTCATTTACCTGATTTTGTAAGTAAATTAGAAATATAAATATGTGTGTGTATGTGTGGTGTGTGTGCGTGCATATATGCGTGTATTTCTGTGTGTTGTTTACATTGGAGAAACCCACTGACACTGATAAGTAGTCCATATTTCTCTCAAAAAAAACAGGGATGCTTTTGAAGACATTCAGGATCATTCATTTTTTATATTAATCCTTTATAATTTAATTTATAGCACAGCGGGTAGGGCGTTCGCCTTACAAGCGGCCAACATGGCCGACCCGAGTTCGATTCCTCCGCCCCTCTCGGAGAGCCCTGCAAGCTACCGAGAGTATTCGGTATGCCAGACACAGTAACAACAAAAGTCCAATGGAGACGTTACTGGGCCCGCTCGAGCAAATCGACGATCAACGGGAGGGCCTTTACCTTTACCTTTATGACCTATACTTCTTTTCCAGAGAGTAGTGCTAAAATTTTTCTTTTTTATGCCATAAGCATTTTTCTTTCAAGCTTAAAGAAGATTACCCTAGAATAAATAAACTACATCTCAAATTCTTTCTTTTTATTCATTTTAAAATTCATTCCAACATTTTGATTCAGGAATGCAAAATTAAGTTGACTAATTTTGAAAAGTGTCCCATTGAGATAATTCTATGCTCTGAGAGAATGAGTTTTATGCAAAAAGACACACTTTTACCCTCTTTGCCACAATCTGTTCCAATTTTACTTTGTATCTTTTTTCATACACCTATAGTAATCTTTATTTAATTTATTTGCATATGTTAAAAAGGACAATCTACGCATGTTTATAATTGCATTTAATTTTGAAGGACATTAATAAGCTAGAATGTATTGCTGAAAGTGAAGCTGATAAGAGAAAGTCATGAGATGAGAGAAATAAGTTAGTCAAAGCTTTACAAGCAAAGTAGGTCACTGAGACAAGCAAAACATATGCAACATCTTTTTAAAAAGGAAGCCATTCTTAAAGATATACTCTAGTCGATGACTTTTTAAAAAGTAGAATAGCTTAAGATTCAAAATCATAGAATTCTATTTATAAAAATCATTAAGCGTTTTTCTTTTTTTGGAGGGGAAGTAGTACTCTCTAGTAAGTGTAAAAAACTGATAAGAAAGCTTGTCTAAAAAACGAATTCACCTTACCAGGGTCCTTATAAGAATAATTAAGTAGAACTGGTGAGAACAGCAAATATATTCTTGGCAATCAAGGAGGAACGGTTTTGAATGAATTCACTTTGAATAAAATGATTTTAAACAAACCCAAAAGTGTCTCTTGCAGAGGATGGACCCAAATCAGACCCACAGTAAGAGAATGTGAGGTTAACAAATTTGAGGCAATTGAATAATTTACTGTTTCAGTGTTGTACATAATTACTGTTCTTTATAGTCAAAGGGATATAAACAGCTCGCCTGCAAATTGGTCTTGTTAGAAGAGCATTTAGTACAAAAATTGTTTATCTATCCTTTCCCTCCTTTTCCCAGAGCCTCTTTTCAAAATTCATGGATGCAATTATTTTCACTGAAAGTAACCGTAATTATCCCTATGTAACAATCTCTTTGTGGAATATATCTTAATCCTTTCAACCCTTGTTAATTGTTATTTTTTTTCTCTTATGTTGAAATATATTATTGGTAATGCTTTTGGGTTTTTTTTTTCCACTTCACTTTCTCTTCATACCTCTCAGCAAGTAGAAAAAGCACCTTCTTAATTATCACTTCCGCTAAAAGAAAATCCACTGTGGATTCTCTTGGACCATTGTAAAAGTCTATTTCCTCATATCTTCCTTTTGCATCTTTATCTTCCATTTTATAATCCTCATTGCAGAATTTTCTGTCAACTTTGTGAATTGTGAATTGAGCCTATCCATTCTCTGGCCTCTGTCTCTTAGCATTCCTTAAGATTATATAAACTCATTGCATGGTTTCTCTTGATAGAAATTGTGTTTTGCTTCATTTTAGCCACCTTGGATGGTTTCTGGTGTCCTGCAAACACTTGTGTGTTGTTAATAGTCCTTAATAGTGTTCCTGCTGGTATTTTGATTGTCTGTTTCCTTCTGCTTGAAATGCTTTTGCTATAGCCACCTTATTAAAAGAGCCTTAGTGATTTGCAGTATATAAGCTAGGAAGAGAGTCACTTGCTTCTCTGACCTTTGCAGATGTGTGGGAAGGAAAACAGGTGCTCAATTAGTTCTGGGGAGTACAATCATAGATTATCTAAAAACATGTAACAGTCTGAAACCAAAGAAACGAATGTTCTTTGAATTCTAGAGGTCAGAAGTCTGAAATTAAATGACTCTCTAGTATACTGTGAACCCTAAAGAAAAAAAAAATCCTGTATCATCTAATTCAAATGCTGGTGCCCGTAAGTTAACAGCAAAACTCTAATCTCTGATTCTGTTTTGACACGACCAACACCCCCATCTCCCTGCATGTCGTCTTCCTGTCTTCTCTTCTGTCTCTCATAAGGTGCCTCTTTGTGTATGGAGTTCAGTCACACCTACCTTAATGTAGGATCATTGTATCACTATCTTCCTGTTGTTTATCGATTTGCTCAAGCGGGCACCTGTAACGTTTCCATTTGCCCCAGCCCTGAGATTTTAGCAGCCTCTCCTTACTAGTCTTTCCCAACAATGCCCTATCAGAGGCTCTTTCAGGGTCAGGGGAATGAGACCCATTATTAATGCAGGATATCATGTTGATTGCCTTACTGTAATTCTCTGTGCAGATACACCAATTTCAAAAGTCCAGTTCTAAGGTTCAGAATGAACATAAACTCTTTGGAGGGAGACACTTTAGTTCTCAAGTCTTGTGAGT
Source organism: Sorex fumeus (assembly GCF_029834395.1). Taxonomy (NCBI): domain Eukaryota; kingdom Metazoa; phylum Chordata; class Mammalia; order Eulipotyphla; family Soricidae; genus Sorex; species Sorex fumeus. The sequence goes on from NW_026606059.1 coordinate 67,879,199, forward strand.
TTCTGTGGGACAACATAATGCTAGCTAGTGTTATGCAACTTATGTTATGAGCACCTGTTATTTCCTGGATTTCATTCCTAGTATTCTAATATCTAATGTTTGGATATTAGAGTTAAAGCTAACAAGCTTCATGTTGCTATATAATAATAATTAATAGTAATAATAATTTCAATTGAAAAGAAATGTGACTTTTTAAATTTTTTGAGAGATTCTTATAAGTTAAAAATTTCATAGCTTGATTCTGATTTTCATTCTCATTGATGGAATGGAAAAAAGGAAGATTCCAACTGGAAACCTGGCACCAGAAATAAATAGTTAAATATTTCCTCATGTTGATGACAAATTCCATTCTATGATTTAATGAAATTCTTTTTAATTAGAATACATCCTTCCTATTTGATTCTTTGTACAAAGCAGTAACAAGTCTCACAATGTTACTGATGCCCGCTTGAGCAAATCGATGAATGACGGGAGGACAGTGACAGTGTATAACTTATTTTCATGGCACTTTCTCTGTTTACCCACCATTTTTCAAGCTATCATTAATAAAATATAAATAATTTAATTTTTAAACAAAAATTAGTTAAAAGAACACTTCCTAGTCTTAACATTTGCTTTTCTTTTCATTCTTCCCTAGTATCTTTAAATGACACTGCAAAATTACATTTGTTTATTTTACAGGCAAATATAAAAGTTAATATATTTTATATTTACAAGCAACCGTCAGACTGTTTCATTATATTTGCAGACAATACCCACATCTCATCCAGATCATCAGTCTAATTTTATAAAATTTTTACAATCTTTTAAAGAGTAATCATCAAATATATTTGCAAGTCACCTATATATTTTAAGGTCTTTTCATATTTATTTTTCACTCACTTCTAACAACCATTGCTTTTGCCAGCAATTTAGAAAATAAGAGAGACTCTGCAGCGAAAAAAGAAAAAGAAGATATTGTCCAGTACTAATGGAGTGTGGTACATGCAATAATGGGTATGAGATAGTATAAAGGTAGGGAAAATTGTTCAGAAGAGTATAGAGAGTGACATTATAGGTGCTGTCAACTAAAAAAAAAATGATTTTTTTAAGTTGATAGAAATTATGTTTAAATGACAGAAGGGAAATCTAGTGAGAGAGAATAACATAATTAATTATTGCTTCCTGTTTTCTATATTTCAGTTATCTAATGCTAGAAGAGAAACTTTATATCTCAACATTAATGGCTTAAAATAAAGATGTACTATGTCCTAGCATTCTTGGAGCTATCTGAACTTAGCTAGATAGCTCTATGATTTTGTTGAAACCTATTGTTTCTTAGTTCCATGTACTAAGGACCCCAGTTGGAACATCCACATGTTTTTACACGCATATTTTGAACCGCTTCCTGACTGACTTAAGGACGTGGTTGATGCTTTCTTCCGTGAGGAGTTAGGTTTCTGACAATGTGGCACAGGTCTCCAAGGCTCATGGAAACTGTGAGACTTCACAGCGCTAGGCCAAGACCCGCTATAAACTTTTGCTTCTGTACCTTCTATGGAAAAAAAAAAATTCATACAAGGCATTTACCCTGACTCAAGGGAGAGAAGCAGATTTTCCTTCTTTGGCGAAGATGAGGAATGAATATTTAGGCATGAGAGGAGTTGTACATTATGGAACTGACAAATTATTTCTGAAAGTAAATATTTTCTTTAGTATTTTTTTAAATTCTATCATGGGACCTGAGCGATAGTACAATGGGTTAGGGTGTGTGCCTTGCACGTGTCCAACCCAGGTTCAAACCCCAGCACTCTATATGGTTCACCAAGCACTGCCAGGAGTACAGGGGTAATTTCTGAGCACAGAGCCAGGAGTCACCCTGAGCATCATTGGGTGTGACCCCCAAAAAGTTAAATATTAAAAAAATCAATAAAAAGTTCTATCACTTAAGGGCATGTGGTAATATGCAAATGTTATTTTGAGGTTATTTCTTGGGATAACAATTTAATACAGGTATATTAAAAATTATGTTTTTTCCCCCTGCTGTAGATGCCTGTAAGATACTTGGTTACACAGCATGGCTGTCTCCACAAATAGAGAAACACTATTCCCTCTCTCAAAAATGCTCTAGTTTCAAAAATGATGATAAGATTTCATGAGCTAGCAATTCTTTTGCTCTAAGACACAAATTTTGTAACCATCCCACATAGGGAGGAAAGAAATCTTCTTATAGTCTAGTATTTTCTAATTAGAAACATTAAAATGAGTGGTTTATAGGTCCCTCTGGCACATCTGTTGGTCAGTATTTGAAACTGGGAGATAGAGTAGTAAAGCGAAGGATGGAAGATGGAGAGCCATTAGTTTTGCAAGAGCAGGAAGGGATCCTCTCTATGCCAGACCGAAAATCTAAGTAGAGACACTCAGAGGGGCCCTTTCTGGGTAACGTTTTACTTTAGAATGACTAGAAAAACTGTCATCCTTCTGATTCCTTCCTGGCCATTCCAGTTTGGATTTTTGTATTTTTTAATCAAATGACAATAAGCAAACAACACTACACACTATTTGAAAGTTTTGAGATATTTAAACTTTAAAATAAAGACATCTCGTTGAAGAAAGAGATGTAAGTTTATTATAGCTTAAGGAATTTTTAAAATTTCATTTAAATGTTTAAACAGCCTGGAAATATTGCATAGTACATGTAAACCTACAATTAAAAATGATGGATTTTGGTAATACTATATTAAGTTCATTGCTAAAACACTAGCACTCCATTCACCATGACCAAAATAAAAGAGGAAAGAGGGAAGGAAGGAAGGAAGGAAGGAAGGAAGGAAGGAAGGAAGGAAGGAAGGAAGGAAGGAACTGAGGAAGGGAGGGAGGGAGGGAGGGAGGGAGGGAAGGAAGGAAGAGAAAAAAATGCAGAAACAACTAAAAAACCAGTATGCATGTACCTGAGAATTGCAATAGATTTGGGTTTTAAGTAGATGTTGGGCTGGAACAATAGCACAGCGGGTAGGGCATTTGCCTTGGACCCAGGTTCCATTCTTCAGATTCTTCAGTCTCTGTCAGAGAGCCCAGCTACTGAAAGTATCCCACCCCACACAGCAGAACCTGGCAAGCTCCCTGTGGTGTATTTGATATACCAAAAACAGTAACAAGTCTCACAATGGAGACATGACGGGTGCCCACTCGAGCAAATCTATGAGCAATGGAAGGACAGTGCTACAGTGCAGTGCAGTTGTTTTAGTTTAGTTATGCTCAGCACAGTGTTCTGCCACATGCCTCCTTATCATTCAGAGTTGAGTTTGTTATTTCTGATAATATAGGCCTTTCATTCTTGTCCTTGCTTCCCAAAGCCTCATGCCCCTGATAAAGACTAGCACCCTGGACCCGGAGCATGGGACAGTGAAAAAAGCACATGATTTGCAAGCTGCCAATCCATGTACCAACCCCCCAGTGCTGTAGCCTTGATGGGGAGTCCCTCTGTTTGCCTAGGTTTCTCCTTGAAAATATTGAGGTGCCAAGACTCAGAGCTAGAAAATAACTTGATCACTTGACTTCCCGTTAATAATCGATTTGCTTAAGTGGGTACCAGTAATGTCTCCATTTATCCCTGTTACATACTAGTGTAGCCCAATGGCGACTGTTTGTTCTAGGAACATGAAGAGCCTCAAACCGATCGTTCAGGGTCTTGACGAAGTCTGACCATCTTGTAGGTGGGTAGCCACACGATCTTTTGAAGTCCCGTGAAATCCAGTTGGTAATGGCTATAGTCCAGCAGTTATCTCCAAATCTCATTACGTGTCCAGCCCATCTGATTTTCGTCACCTTGGCAAATGAGACAGGGTCCCTGATTCTTGACTGTCAATGGAGGTCAGAACTCCGATTCTTTTTCTCATTTGAGTGAAACGTGATACTTAAGCATAGCTCTTTCAATTCTTCTTTGGGAGACCCAAATAGCGTTCTCATACTGTTTTCGTAGGGCCCAGGTCTCTGAGGCATATGTTAATGCAGGAAGAACTGTGGAATCAAAGAGATGTGCCCAGAGCTTGAGATTCTTCAACCTCTTAGCTATTTTTTCGACGCTCTTGAAGGCATTCCAAGTCACTCTCTTCCTCCTGAGCAACTCAGTTGCCAGGTCATTCATCATGTTGACTTCTTGACCCAGGAACACAAAACTGTTGCATTCAGAGATGGTCGTTTTGTTGAGAGTGAATGGAACGACAGAAACGAGACTATTTCTCATAAACATTGTCTTTGTGAGATTCAGCTGGAGTCCGACCTTTCCCCACTCACAGTCGAATTTGGCCAGCATTTGTGCCGCTTGGCTGATGTTTGGTGTTATCAGAACGATGTCATCAGTGAAAAGGAGGTGGTGTAATTGCCTACTTTCTATCTTCACTCCCATTCCTTCCCATTCCAGTCGTCGCATCATGTTCTTGAGGGTGGCACTGAAGAGTTTTGGTGAAATGGTATCACCCTGCCTAACCCCTCTCTTGACATGGATGATCACCTCTTTGTAGAATGGAGAGATCCTGGTAGTGAATCCATAATACAGCTCACGGAGGATCCTGATATATTGAGTTCGAATACCCTGATTGGCTAGGGCTTCAATGACCGCTTCCGTTTCGACAGAATCAAGGCCTTCTGTTTATTGGAGAGTAGAAAAGAAATTCTTCTAACAAGGGAGGAGCTTAGTATATGTGTAAATACACACAAAAGGACGGGCAAGGGGAACGGCAGTGGCCTATCTCTCCCACCGCCTGCGTTCGGTCGTCTCAGGCCGTTTCCCCGCTTCAGGGAGGTCGATGGCGATGGTCCCGCAAAGGAAAGAAATGAAGGCCAGGCTGGTTGGTCTAGCAGCAGTTTATTACATGGTAGAAGTATATGTCATAGAGGCCCCAGATCTCTCAAGCATGTGCTCTCAAGCACGTGCTCTCTGGTTTTCTCAGGCATGTGTTCCCAGGTTGAGATGCCAAGGTAGCACATAACTATGTCACGTGTCCGCACGTGTCCTCCGCACGTGTCCTCCTGAGAGTCCTGAAATCTCCCTTATATAGATCATGGTACCTCTAAAGGGCGCAATACAATGATGTCATCAAAACGAGTTACAGAAAGAATGATGAGATGGCAGAACATACATGGTTTCTATACATCTGCAGGCCAGTAATCTTGGCCTCACCTTACACAAGCTGCAAGCACTTGGATAGCATATCAGAGACCAGTCTGCTAGAGCTTGGAATCTACATCTCAAATGACTAGCCTGCCTCTTACAATAATGTTTCTGTGAGATAAGGGAGTCTGCCTCTCCACAGTAGGGTCTCTGTGAGATAAGGGAAGCTGCCTCTTGTTCACTGAAGGCAGATGAAGGGGAGGAATGTTCAGTCTCATCCAAGCTAGTCAGGACAAATGGGAAGGCTGCTTCTAGGACAGATTCTCATATAGCAGATCAACTCACACTAGAATAGAATTCCCTGGATGTGTTTCTCTTCTCCTTGTCTGATCAACATATAAGCATATATAATATAAGTCATTTTGTATGGATACAGTAAGAAATATCTTAAGCTTATAGAATTGCTCCCCTAGGGCCATCTCGATCTCAGACTGCAGTGCTCAGGCCAGACACCTTTCCTATTTTTAGCAGCAGGGTCCTAGTCTCGTCGTTACTTTTGGATCATGACAGCATTTGCCTATGAACAAACTCTTAACCTACAGTTAAGAATCGTGGCACTTTGGCCTGGCCCATCGCGATGCCAGGGTAGCACATAACTTACCGGCTTGCCCTGGTTCCCTCCAGTCCCATGTCGGGACCCTGCTTTTGAAGTGTTAGGAAATGAGGGCAATTGAGGCTTAAGTGGAGAAAGCAGATGCCCAGGAGTGAATAATATTCAAAGCCAATCAACTCCTAAGTTACAAAGCATAATATTAATTAATTGTCTTCCTGTATCTATACAAAAAGGGCACGGCATAAACTATTCAAGGAGCACAAAGAGAGGAGAAAGGCAATATTAACTTACAGTACAAGTTCAGTGTCCTAGAAGGATGAGACTTTACAAATTGGTTGGGGAAAAGAGCACAGAAGTGGTTACAGATAAACAAAGTAATGGGAGTGACTTGGGGGCACTGTGAGGGGTGTAACCTGATAAACCTAAGTACCTTGTACTTCAACAGTGGGGAAAGAGAGCATAGAGGTGGTTACAGATAAACAAGTAATGGGAGTGACTTGGGGGCACTGTGAGGGGTGCAGCCTGATAAACCTAAGCTCCTTGTACTCCAGCAGTATAGAACTGGTATAATTTTGTGGGGATTTGTAGGAATGAAAGGCCTGTGTTACTATCAACTCCCATTAATTTCTGAGATGTTTTATTAATTTTGAGCCTATTTGTGTTTTTAAGATAAGATTGATAATATTTCATTTTCCACTTAAGATGGTGGGGACTATCTGCATTTAAAATATTTTAGGGTATATCTTTCACCTTATATCTTATTCTCCGGTGAGTTCAAGATCAGACACAAGACTTGTGGTCTTTCAAAGTATAAACTACCTAACCTCAGAGAAAACCCAGGAACTGCAGGAATGTTTGAAGACATATAGAAATAAATCAGCTTAAATGGTGCAGCATAAGCAGCAGTGACTAAGGGGGGGTTGGGGTGGGGATGAGATTTCCTCTTTCACACACCTTATCTCTTCTGCACCCCTCTCCCCCCGTGAGCCCCACCGGATGTGTTCCCTCAGTACAGGACAAGGAATATGACAGCACCAGTGGGGGTGGCCCAAGAAAATAAAGAAACACAAAAGCAGAAGTATTTTAACACTTAGACTGAAACGCTACATACTGGGAACTTCTCTTAAGATTTAGGAGCCAGCATCATGAATTAACTTTGCCTTGGTTAGTTTCTAGGTGTGTAAACTCAAAAATACAGCAGCGGTCTGTCTCTCCCATGTTCGGTAGTCTCAGGCCATTACTCCCACTCCAGGGAGGTCGATGGTGATGGGCAGGCTAAGGAAGGAACAAGGGCCAAGCTGATTGGTATCAGTTGCAGTTTATTCTAATCATCTCTGCATTCACTCCTGTCTCTCCTCTTGCTTCTTCCTCCCCCATGCTACTTCATTTTCCTTCTTGATCCCCCTTCATTCCCCTTCTGGCTCTGGAATCTGGATCTGGTACCACTTTTTCCTTCTCCTTCTGGAGTCTGAATCCCCCAGCCCACTCACAGTCTAGTTAAATCCCAGCGCATGAGGAGTTGGGGCTTACACATAGGTGTGGTCAATAGGGGTAAAGTTCTTTTCCTCAGGGGGTACTTCTTCTAGGATAGATACCCCTCTCAGCAGGACTACCTACCCAAGAGTGGAATCCCATGGGTGTGTTTCTCCGCTCCTTGTCCAACAAACATATGAACATTCATAATATTAATAATTTTGTACAGGCACAGTGAGAGATACATTAAAAGTAAAAAAGTAAAAGGCCCTCCCGTTGATCGTCGATTTGCTCGAGCGGGCCCAGTAACGTCTCCATTGGAGACTTTGTTGTTACTGTGTCTGGCATATTGAATACTCTCGGTAGCTTGCCAGGCTCTCCAAGAGGGGCGGAGGAATCGAACTCGGGTCAGCCATGTTGGCCGCTTGTAAGGCGAATGCCCTACCCGCTGTGCTATCGCTCCAGCCCGAGAGAGAGATACATTAAGAGAGAGCTGGAGCGAGAGATACATTAAGCTTATAGAATTGCTCTCCTAGGGCCATCTCAATCTCAGACTACAGTGCTCAGGCCAGGTAGTCTTTCCTATCCCTAGCAGGGTCCTAGTCTCATAGTTACTTTTGGATCATGACTATGATTTGTCTATGATCAAGCTCTTAACTTATAGTTAAGAATCGTGGTACTTTGGCCTGGCCCATTTCAATGCCAGGGTAGCTCACAGTTTGCCCTGGGTCCATTCAGTCCCTCCACAGGACCCTGCTTAGGTGTTAGAAACTAAGGGCAACTGAGGCTTAAGTCAAGAAAGCAGATGCCTGGGAGTGAATAATATCCAAAAATAATTAAATAATTAATAAGTTACAAAAGCATAATATTATCTGTCTTCCTATTTTTATACAAAAAGGACATTGGATTAAAGTAAACTATTCAAAAGACATAAAGAGAGGAGAAAGGCAATATTAACTTAAGATACAAGTTCAGTGTCCTAGAAGGATCTGACCTTACAAATTAACAGAGTCTGATTAGGGGCAAAAGCTTATTAACTGGTTGGGGAAGAGAGCATAGAGAAATGGTTACAGATAAAGGAAGGAATGGGAGTGACCCTGAAACACTGTGATGGGTGTAACCTGATAAACCTAAGCTCCTTGTGGCAAGAGAGGGAGGACAAATCAGGTGTTATCCTACAGACATAATTTTGAGCTATTTCTACATTTCCTTTTCCTTTTCTGTAAAATGAGTAAAGATAGTAAGTTTCTCAAAATGTTGTGATAACAAATTTTAGGTGACATTTATGAATGTAAAACACTTGAAAAGCACATGGTACACAGTTAATTAGTAATGACCTTTAGTCCATTGGCTCAAGATTTTAATAAATACTTAATAACAGGATCCTGAATACATATACAATTCTAAACATTGATTACAGTCATGACTCATTAAAATCATCCTTACTGATCCATTTTTCTAATTTTCTGGTTAAACAAAAGAGGTGACTGTCTTCCTTGGCTATATTGACTATAGCCTAAAGGCTATACTATAGCCTTTGCTATTTTATCTATAGCCTTATCTATAGCCTTGACTTTCTTTTCGCTACAATGCCTAAGCTCAATATCAACATTTTTCCTCCCTTAAAGAAACACTCTTTTCTTGGATGCATCTGCTCCTAGGAAACTTTGTTATCTCCCTTCTACCATATTCAGTCCTGTTGGGTACCTCTCAGATACTCTTTCCACAATGGACGTGCTAAATATCATTTCCCTTTATTTTCATCATCCATTGAAATACTCTTTTAAAAATGTTCTTTGGTTAACATGAAAGCATGTATCTTGACAGAAAGTCTCAAATATATTTTCTCGCGAGCAGCCATCTGTCAGCAGGTTGAAGCTGGACTGTCAGGGCTGTTAGACTAAAATACACTTTCAGTGGTGTGAAAACCAATTCAATGACAACTTATCTCTCACCTCCTTTTATTCCACTGCACTACGTCACTAGTGGTACCGTGTCCCCCCACAAGGTAATGCCGTCTCAGTTGTCACTCACAGTTTTGCTTTCCACACTAGGCAAGAAAATCAGCCTGCAAGGGAATTCAGAAGTCCTCAAGATTTGTTTGCTGATATGCCCAGGGCTAAAACCACTTACCTGAATTACAAAGAGTCTGATTTCCACCTTCACAGACCTTTCAAGGTGCTGCTAACTACTGGTTCCAGGCTAATAGGAAGATCCACTGCCATGTGGAGGAAATCAAAACCTGAACAGTTATTATCGGCTCTAGGTTAAATGTGTTGGGTAACAATAAGAAAGGGTGGTAAGGAAAATCATATTATTGCTGTTTCCAGGAAGAAAAATAAGTGTCAGAGAAATGATAAGTTGGAAACTACAGGCATGAAAGCCTTTCAGTTACTTTATTGATAGAAAAATATTTTCTGTGCTCTTTCCAGCTCAGTGCTTTCTTGCGAAGATTTTAAAAATAGAATTGTTCAGGCAATAAACATGACAGGCAGCTTATGTCTGGAGGACGAGAACACACTTCTGAATTTTGTAATGTATGAGAAGTGGGTGACTGAATTTACAGAATCTCCACACCCCAATTCATAATATGGAAGAATTCCATGCCTAGAGTATTTTAATTTGTCTTAAAGAAGAGATCATCAAAGCTGGAGCAATAGTCTATTGATTATGACCTTTGACTAAAATGTAGCTGAGGTTCCATCCCTGACACAACAAGTGATCCCTAACTCCTTGTCAGGAGTGATATCTGAGAGCAGAGCCAAGGGTAAGCCATGAGCACCACTTGATATGCCCAAGAAAGAAAGAGAGAAAGAAAGAGAGAGAGAGAGAGAGAGAGAGAGAGAGACAGACAGACAGACAGACAGACAGACAGACAGTCAGACAGAGACAGAGAGAAAGAGAACCAAAAAGCAACTTAAGAATCTGATATACAAAATCCTAGTAATCTATAACTAGGACTCCGATGATATAAATTCTCTGTGAAAAGAGAGACAAAAGGATACTTGTTAGTATTCTTTGCCATAATAAAGCATAAGAGCAATAAAAGAAGAGTTACCGGTACCAATCTTAAAATCGTTTTATATTGTCATTCTTTCATTGTTTAGATGATGGTTAATTTCTCTATTAAGTTGGGTGATTATCACTGATTGGGTGGGTGTTTGAATATTACTTATAATGACCTATTGTGACCTCTGTTGTGCCCTCAAAAAGTCCCTGTCCCTCTCAGAGAGCCCAGCAAACTTACCAAGAGTATCCCACCCTCATGGTAGAGTCTGACAAGCTACCCTTGACATATTTGATGTATATGATATGCCAAAAACAGTAACTATAATAGGCTTCATTCCCCTTACCCTGAAAGAGACTTCAATGTGGCAGCATTGGGAGGGACAAATAAGGAGATGCTGCTAAAATCTCAGGACTGGGTCGAATGGAGACGTTACCAGCACCCGTTCAAGCAAATCAATGACAGTGATACAGTGATTAAGTTATCATAGCAATGCAAACACAGTGGCAGAGGGTCTGCATTGGACAGGTTTCCAGGTTCTTCGATATTTTCAAAAATTTAAATATTAAATAATAAAGATGCTCAGATTTAGAGGTAGAAAGAAAAGTTTTTGAAAATTATGAGGAACTTCCAGGCCAAGGAAATAATTTAGCATAGTACTAAGTTAAGTCTGGCTCTTTTGTGAGGGGTTTTCTAGGAAAAGTTGGTCTTTGTGTTTCTTAACAAAGAAAATATCAGATGATCTGTGTTTGTTTCCCTGAAAGATTTTTTAATATAGGACCCCTTTGGATTGCTAAAATAAGATGAACATCTTGCTGGACTGGTGTGGGCTGTTTATTTAGGTTCCAGATTGAACCACTACCTAGGTACAACCTTGATATTTAACCTAAGACCTAGATCAGCAAATGGTGGACTCCCAGGCTAGAGGAGAAAACCTGGAAATTGTAAGAATTTTAACAGCTAAGGTGGTCGCAGCTAAAAAGGAAGTACCCTTTGATGTCTGTCGGTTCCACCCATGACTTACATGAAGTGGGGAAGAGAAAGATGGTCACTTTCTCCAGATCTGCCTCTGCCACCCAGGATCCAGCTTACTTAGTTCCTGTATCACCTCCCAGAAAGGAATTTAGAAGTAGACAAGCAGTGAAGTAAAACAGATTTTATTTGGAGGTATTGAAGGGAAGGAGGGAGAGAAAGTGGGAGAGTGGAGAGTAATGTGGTCAAGAGAGAACCGGGGCTTCTCCATGGTCCGAGAGACCCCTATACACATCCCATATTAGACCTGAAAGCAGTAAGTCCACCTCTCAAGAGGGAAGATGAGGGCACCACATCTGCTAGTGCGTCACATGTGCTCAGTCACGTGGGTGCAAATAGCACATTGGGTTCAGGCAGCATATGCGCATCCTTCCTTTGTTTAAGGTGGCTTTTATAGAATATCTTCTTCAGATGTCTTGGTCTGAAATGTTCTGAAGTCTTCTCTGGGCTGAATCACTAAAGTTAATGGGGTTAAGGGAGAAGTCCAAGGGTATTTGAGGAACTTTATTCATGAGGAGGATTCCAATCTCCTGGTGTCAGTTGAGCCAGGTGAAGGTCTTATCAGGCCTTAGTTCCTGTTTTCTGCGAGGTTGGCCTTTAGGACTTCATAGCTTTCCCAGAAAATGTACTGCCACCCCTGGGGAGGGGGCCTTCCCTATCTGCCTGTCTGCCTACATCATCTTAGGGACTGGCAATAGAAAACTCAGATTTGGGACTGGAGCAATAGAACAGTGGGTAGGGCATTTGCCTAGCCGTATAGTCCCCCAAACAATGCCAGGAGTAATTCTTGAGTGCAGAGCCAGGAGTGACTCCTGAGCATTGCCAGGTGTGAACCAAAAAGGAAAAAAAAATCAGGATCCCTCCATTGTCCCACAATCCCTTCTCCTCTATAATTCCTAGCATCCTCAGTTGCAAGTTCTGTGATCTTATCTCAGGCCCTATTTCCACTGGGCATTTTTTAACCATTTTATCATTATCAAGGAAGTGCAATTCAAAACAACAATGAGATTTCACTATATAAGGCTAGAAAGGTTTATATCAAAAGGTCAAAAAAGGGGCTGAAGAGACAATGCAGGTGTTCAGTTGTTTGCCTTGCACATGCCCAAGTCTAGTTCAATCCCTGGCACCTCATATAGTTGCCTAAGCTCTGTCAGAAGTGATTTCTGAACACAGCGCTCATAGTAAACACGAATCACTACTGGCAGTGGTATGCCAATACCATCCCCAATCCTACCTACCTCAGAGGGGAAGAAAAACAAAACTAATCTAAAATGCAAATAATAACACTCTGGAATAAATGCTGATGGGCATGTATTGAAAAGATATTCTCATTTTCTGCTGGTGGGATTGTATCCTGGTTCAGCCTCATATGAAAACTCTTAGTAGGCTTCTCAAAAAATTAATAGAATGTCTACATGACTCAGCTATATTACTCTTGAGTATCTATGCTCTAAACACAGAAAAATTAATTTAAAAGTACAGACGCATCTGTATGTTCATTATTTACAATAGCTAAGATATGGAAGCAAACTGAGTGCCAAGAAACAGATATGTGTATAAAGAAATTGTGGTATACATGCACAGTGGAATACTACTCAACTCTGACAAATATTCAAGTTTACATTTTACTGTAACATGGATGAAACTGTAGTGCATCATGCTAAGTGAAGTGAGACATAAAGTAAGATAAGTGCTGCATGATCTCACTCATATATGAAATACAATATAAAGATATATATGTTTATCTTTGTGCTTTCCTTGCTATTCCTGTCATTTTCTTAATTTAATATTTGATTAGAGAAGTTAGCATCTATATTGAATTGTGTAGTTTGAGAAATAGAGAATTCAGAAGTCCGAGGACTTTAAGAAAGCACATACATCCAGAAATATATATATAATGTAAAATATATACATATATGTATATAAAATAAATATTTATGTAAAATATATGTGTGTGATTTAAGATACATAGAGGTAATTGTTTTTAATATTTTTTAAATGGGGTGGGGTTCAAAGTGGGGTAGTCAAATCTTTACTTACATGGCTCTTGTCAACTTTGTCTTGCCCTGGAAAGAAAGTTATTCATGTATTTAAATTGAGATAATGAAATCAGAAGAGATTTCTAATTTTTGTGGAGTGGGAGAGTGCTATATTCTGAAGTGATTAGGACTTACTCCTGGCTCTATAATTGGGGATAAACAGCGGTGGGTTTGGGGAACCTTATGGGGGGTTGGGGTTGATCATACACAAGAAAAACCCCTACCCACTAGACCTATGCTATAATTTGATCCCCCAAGTTATGAGGATTTTATGATCAATTGGTTCAGTATATTCATTATCATTATAGGTGGAATAAAAAACACTATATATATTTTGATGATTTTTTAATTTGAGCTTGGATTGAAAACCATAATCTTTCATAGGTTCCATGTCTTGAATCTCATGATAAAGTTGGTTCATTTATCACTATATATAGCAAGATATATAATATATAACATTATATATAATATATTAATAATATAATAATATGTATAATAATATATAATAATGTATATAATATAATATTATATATAGCAAGATAAATAATAACCCCAGTCCACGTGGCATTACTTACAACAGAAATTGGTGGAAACCAGTAGTTAATCAAACAGTAAAACATAAAATGTTGTAAATACTAAAGTTGTATAATATTTATAAATAATGTTTTACCGGACAATAATACATGTTAGTCTAAAATTATCCTAGTGCTCATTTTCCTATTTATGATCATTTTAATTTTATGTAGTTGGTGTTAAAATTTATTTTAACATTAGAAAATACATTAACATTAGAAAATAGTTTGCCTATAGATATATCAGTACCAACTAATAGGACATAAAATTCCATCTTCCAACCAGAAACAAAGTACAAAAGTTAAGGTAAACACCCAGCAAATGGTCAGCCCTTGTTCTATCGCTGGCAGCTCCGGGTACCCCAGCATAAAAGAGTATAGCCCTGACAATTCAAAACACCAATAGGTGTGACCCTAGAGGCTCTTAGAGAATCACAGGGCCTGAAATCACAAGCTTTGAGTATACTACGTCCTCTGATCCTTTATTTCTTTGTTTGTTGGGGGATGCACACGTGGCAGTGCTAAATGATGGCTTTTGTGGTGCTGGAAGAAACTTATGTGGTTCTGGTGGCCAAAGGATGGGCAGCAGCATGCAAGGACTATGGTACTATCATACCAGCCTTAGATCCTCACCACTAAACCTTGGGCCCTGTTCACCACAAATAACTGAGGGCACAGAGGACTACTGATACAACTTGGGATGCCCGTGGGAAACATTAAAAAGAAACAAAATATTTCAATGTTACTTACCTGTTTTTACATTTATTTGGTTGGATTACTAATAGTAGTAAAATACAATGTAAATGCCACATGTAAATTCATACAAAGTAAAATAAAGAAAATAGGGGATATATGTCTGGAGCGATAGCACAGCGGGTAGGGCGTCTGCCTTGCACGCAGCCAACATGGCAGACCCGAGTTCGATTCCTCCGCCCCTCTCGGAGAGCCCGGCAAGCTACCGAGAGTATTCGATATGCCAGACACAGTAACAACAAAGTCTCCAATGGAGACGTTACTGGGCCCGCTCGAGCAAATCGACGATCAACGGGAGGGCCTTTACCTTTTTTTTTTACCATATGTCTGGAAATATAATGCATAAAAAATTCAAAGTAAATAAAGGGGACATATATACATATTGAATATTGAATATTGAAATGACTCAACTCATCAGAGCCATCTGGCTGATAAGTGATATATAGGCCATGTCCACGAAAAACCCACTGTCTATTTTTTAAAAAGAATATAAACTATTGAGTATGAAAAGGCAAAAAAATAGTGAGATGACACACATTTCAATGTGAGGAAAGGAACAATGTAAACTAAAAATCAGTTTTTATTAAAATTTATTTAAAAGACCAATGAAACAGTTTGAGGAAAATGGGTCTTTATGAGGTCTTCAAATTATTCAAAGACATTGAAACAGTTAATAATAGGTAATAAACTTAGTGCAATTATGGTTTATGAAAAATGATGTGTATGATTAATGTCCATTTTAGTGGCTAAAGGTCAAAAGAAAATTAAGATATTAATAACAAAATATAATGAGAAACATATTAATTATATGCTTTCAAAATATAATTTTAAAAATATACCTTAGTCCTTGAAAAAAATATTTAATGTGTCTACCATTAGAAATAGTATTTGGCCTCTTTGGTCACATACTAATAAAACCTACAATTTAGGAAAACTAAAAATTTTAATACTAAGATATTATGAAATAATAATTTATTTAACCCCAATGCTTGATAAGTAAGTAAATGATCCTTTTAACTCAACACTTATTTGGTATTAATTAGCTTATTTTAAAATTTGACTTTAATCTTACTGTGATTTTTTTTTAAGACTGCTAATCGAGGACCTTTTATTTTATTTTTTTATAATGTAGGAGTACTGCTATTTATTCAGTCATTGATTAAACTGATTAATTAGGCATGAATTTCACATTACTTTTTTATTCATAATGTTATCACAATCACTATCACAAATTGTTCATTGATTTTCTCAAGCAGGCATCAGTAATGTCTCCATTTATCCCTATCACTTGCTAGTGTAGCCCTATGGCATATTGGGGGCTCTTTCAGGGTCATGGGAATGAGGACCATCATCACCAACTGGGAGTTCTTTGGCACTATTGCGGCAACATGGGAAGATACCATCATTGACAACATTGACAAGGAATACGATCAGCTAGATCAGCACCTCCATGATTGTGCTAAGAATGCCGAGAGAGATAGCCACAAAAAGTCACCTGTCTTCGAAAACTCTTGAGCTCATTCACCAGCATGGCTTGGTGCAAGCCTCAGGCAACCACAAGCAAATGTTGGAGCTCACAAAACAGTGCAGAGAAGCGATAAAGGAAGACCTCAAAGAGAGAAGAGCAACAGTGCTGGCAGATGTGGCAGAAGCTGGGAAAATCATTCGCAATGTTCGCCTGTCCTTAGTCAACTACAAGACTAAGATGACTGCCCTCCGATGCCCTGATGGATCTATCACATCTCCCAGAAGGGCAATGGAGAAGATTACATCCATGACTTCTACTCAGAT
The DNA here is from genome assembly GCF_029834395.1 of Sorex fumeus. Taxonomy (NCBI): domain Eukaryota; kingdom Metazoa; phylum Chordata; class Mammalia; order Eulipotyphla; family Soricidae; genus Sorex; species Sorex fumeus. The sequence goes on from NW_026606059.1 coordinate 67,895,571, forward strand.
CTCTTCAATAGCCATAACCACCTGCCCACATACCAAATTCCGCAGGATGGATATGTCATTCCCAATGTTCTCCCTTCTGAAATCCGACATGGCATTTTATCAGTAAAGAAGTGAGCAGTACCTAGTCCAGACAAGGTCAGAATTGAAAACCTGAAGAACCTGCCCTCAGTACTCGTCAATACACTGGCTCGACTCTTCACACACTTCCTGTCTGACTGCAAGGTTCTATCCCAGTGGAAAACCAGCAGGACTGTACTAGTGTACAAGAAGGGAGACATCTATGACATTGGCAACTATCACCTGATCGCCTGTTGTCTGTCGTCTACAAGCTGTTCACTTGTGTCATCCTGAATAGAATTGGCAGAACACTAGATGAAGGACAACCATGCGAGCAAGCCTGTTTCCAAAAAGGATTCAGCACAATAGACCATATCCACATGATAACCAAGCTCATTGAGGTTTCTTGGGAGTTCAAGATGCCACTCTGTCTAACGTTCATTGATTTAGAGGCCTTTGATTCTGTTGAGGTGGAAGCGGTCATTGAAGCCCTAGCCAAACAGGGCATTCAAACTCAATACATCAGGATCCTCTGTGAGCTGTAGTGCGGATTCACTACCAGAATCTCACCATTCTACAGGGACGTGATCATTGATGTAAAGAGAGGGGTTTGGCAGGGTGGTACCATTTCACCGAAACTCTTCAGTGCCACCCTCGAAAATGTCATGTGATGACTGGAATGGGACAGAATGGGAGTGAAGTTAGACAGTTGGCAACTATATCACCTTTTTTTCGCTGATGACATCATTCTAATCACACCAAACATCAGCCAAGCAGCACAAATGCTGGTCGACTTTGACCGTGAGTGTAGAAAGCTACAGCTTTGGACTACAGCTAAATCTCATGAAGACAGTGTTTATGAGAAACGGTCTCATTCCTGACGTCCCATTCACTCTCAACAGGACCAACATCTTCAAATGCAAGTTATGTGTACCTAGGTCGAGAAGTCAACATAACGAATGACCTGGCACCTGAGTTGTGCAGGAGAAAGAGAGAGGCTTGGAATGCCTTTAAGAGTGTCAAAGAAATAGCTAAGAGGACGAAAAACCTCCAGTTCCGGATACATCTCTTCGATTCCACTGTTCTTCCTGCACTAACATATGCCTCAGAGACCTGGGCCCTAGGAAAACAGGATGAGAACACTATTCAGGTCTTTCAAAGAGGAATCGAAAGAGCTATGCTTGGTGTACCACACTTCACTCAAATGAGAGAAAGAATTTGGAATTCTGACCTCTGTCCACAATCAAGAATCAGGGACACTATCTCGTTTGCCAAGGCATCAAAAATCAGATTGGCTGGACACCTAATGAGATTTGGAGACCACCACTGGACTAGAGTCATTACTAACTGGACTCCACGGGACGTCAAAAGATCGTGTGGCCACCCACCTATGAGATGGTCAGACTTCTTTGTCAAGACCCTTAACGATTTGTTTGAGGCTGTTCGTATTCCTAGTATAAGCAGATGCCATTGGGCTACATTAGCATGTGATGGGGATGAATGTAGACGTTACTGCCGCCTGCTCGAGCAGATGGATGAGTAACAGGATGTCAAGTGATCAAGTGATTATGGATGGAATATAGTGTCCAGGAAATTCTGTTTTGTTCTCTTCTGGGAGCTTTAGTTTATAGTTTCTGGATCTTGGTCATTGATGAGATTATCTGTCTCCTGGGGCCATTTATGAGTCTGACTGGCAACCTACTGGAAAACTGGGGAGCTAGGGGGAGGAGGCCCAGTCCCAATACAAGGTGGCTTGAAGATCTCAGTCATAGATTCCTGCATGTCTGGGTTTTTCTGCCAGTTGGCTCTTGGGTGAGGTTCATCCCTTCTTGGGTGAGGCTCTTCCACTCTTGGTTGAGGCTTGTCCAAGCTTGTGGAGAGTGGCCTTGTGCAAGGCAGTGGTTGGGTTCTGGATGTTTTCGGTTGCTGAGGCTCTGCTTGCAGAGAAACTCAACCCACCCTCCCCTTCAGAGATGTCCCAAGTGAAGACTGCCAAGCACAGGGTCAGAACATTCTGTGATGATCTCTTCTAGGAGCTTTAGTTTATAGTCCCTGGGTCTTGGCTGTTGATGAGATTGCATGGTGCCGGGTGTGACTGCCAAGCTACTGGAAAACTGGGAACATGGGGGGAGGCAGCCCAGTCCCAATCAAAGCGGGCCTGGAGATCTCAGTCACAGGTTCCGCCTACCTCGCACTACAGGTGCTAACTGCGTCTTTTGTTCTTTCAAGATTTATGGGTTTCTGAAATAAGGCCAATAAATGAGCTTATATAGATGATGGAGGTGGTTTGTGGGTGTGTTTCCCACATACCTAACTTTTGGCTACTTAATTTCTTGGTAAACTTGGCCCCAAGTTGTTGGGGTCTGGCCAAAGGCACAGCAGCGATTTGGGGGTTTCTGGAAGTCTGAAGGCATCATCAGGCTGCTGATGCACTCGCTTCCCAGGTACAGGTTGACCTACTGGCAGCATTGTATGTCCTGTGATTTTTTTCTTGAAATTAAATTTATTATAGATCTTGATGGACTGTTCATAAGTTTATTTTTTTCTTTTTAAAGTACATTATAAAATCATGTTTTGAAGCTTGGAGTGACAGACTATCAGTTTATTACCTTTGACATTACAGTCTGATGTTTACATAGATCTGAAAATTTTTATCTACGACAGTTTCATTTCCCAGACCGACATGCTTTCCTCTATTGTTTGATTATTTCTAATTTGAAGAGGCAGATTTTGTCCCTAATTGTTCTTTTATCTATGTATCATTTATTGCATTTTTCTTCTTGTTGTTTCTGCTTTAGAACATTTCAAATGCCTCTGGAAAATGCTTTTGCCTTTTCTTCAAGTCTGATATTATGGAAAATCATGGCTACATTGGGTAATACCAGATGAAATTGACAAATAAACATATGGATGTTATGCCATAAAAATCCAATAAATTGTCACTGACACTGTCCTCCCGTTGTTCATCAGTTTGCTCTAGTGGGCCCAGTGACGTCTCCACTGTGACAATTGTTACTCTGTTTGGCATATAGAATATGTCACAGGTAGCTTGCCAGCCTTTGCCCTGCAGGCAAGATACTCTCAGTGGCTTGCCGGGCTCTCCGGGAGGGGCGAAGGAATTTAACTTGGGTCAAAAATCCAGTAAACTAAGTAAAGAAAATTATTATTTTTATATCCTCAAGCTACAAAGAAATGGATATTTTAGATATGCAAAATTGTCTGAGTATACATATCTAGAAATGTATTGGTAGTTATAAAATGCCAGTAGACTGATGTGCTTGATATAATTGGATAGTTTTTAATGACTCCTGTTATAACAGAGTCATATGTTTATAAATTATTTATCATGTCTACCAGGGGAGGATATTGGACCACTCCCTATAGTGTTCACGGCTTACTTCTAGTTCCATGCTAAGAGATCATTCCAGGCCATGCTGAAGGAATCTTATGCAGTGCTGAGGACCAAACCTGGGTTAGCCAGGCACAAGACAAGACCCTTTACTTTTTCTGCAAAAATCTAATGCTCAATACACTAGACACATAATCCATGCTTAATGAATGCTATTGTTTTCAACAAATGAATCCATTTGAAAATTTTTCCAAAAGTTTATTTTAGTTGATTTTTATATTTTCAGACATAGATATTTTTAATTAAAATGTATATTCTTTGTAAAAGAGGATGCTGATATTTCAAAGAAGAAAAACAATGATAAATAACATAAAGACATAAAGTGAAGCAGAGTAATTTCCATTTACAGTGCTGGTGAAATACCTTGTACTAGAATAACCTTTTCATAAAAGACAATTGTAAAAGCGCATAAAATTATGGGGTTGGAGAGACAGCAGATCAGACAGGGTGTTTGCCTTCAAATGAACTAACTGGATTTGATCCCTGGTATCCCTTGATTCATCCCATCTGAGTCCCTTTAGGAATAATTTCTGAGCACAGAACCAGGAGTAACTTCTGTTTATGTCCAGTTATGTTCCCTCAACTAGAAAAAAACAAAACAAAACAAAAAAACATAAAACCCAAAGAAATCAAATGCAATATTGATACAAATCTGTCCCTGTCACTGTCACTGTCCTCCCATTGTTCATTGATATGCTCAAGCGGGCCCAGTAACACAGTAACATTGTGAGACTCACGGATAGCTTGCCAGGCTTTGCCGTGCGGACGAGACTCTCGGTAGCCTGTTGGGCTTTCTGAGAGGGGCAGAGGAATTGATCTTGGGTCAGCAATGTTGGCTCTGATACAAATACAAATCGACTAATATAATTAGTAGATAATTTCTAAAACTATATGAATGCTAAAATATTAACAAGCCTAAATATTTGGCAAATCTTAGTGAATTAACTGGATAAAACAATAGTAGGATCTCTTTGAGTGCCACCAGAAATATTAGCTTGAAGTGCTAACAAAATATTTTTGAATTTTTCTAGAACTACCCATTAACACTTTCTAGCTATCCTGATAAATTTAACCTTTTTCAACTATTGCACCCTATAAATCAAGAATAAGCTTAACTGAGTATTAACACAAGGCTGATCACTAACAGTCAAAGGTATTCATTTTATTCTAGTATTTTCACAAACAAAATAGCATTCTCACAAACTAGTACAGAGAAAAGTGCAATGAAATTACTGTTTGATTAATACTAAAGCAGGCAAAAGTAGAACTAAAAGAAACAACAGATGAAACAAATAGAAAACAAATACATATAAATGATATTAAATTTATAAAATACTATGGTTAATATTACCTTATGAGCTAAGGAAAATTAAACATGACATATTAAATTTACCTTCACTAAATATATACAGATATTAAATTACAAATAACTGAAGGTAAACTACAAACATCAGAGAAAGTAGATACTACTGTACGACCACTAATAAATCTAAAGATCATGTCAAAATGGTACAGAATAAATTCACAAGGACATTATAATTATTTATAATTATTTTAACACTGTTAAATCTGCATACTGTCTAAATCTGTGGAATATAAAAATAAAAACTTGGAACAAACATCACAGAAATTTTTAGAAATTCGTGGATTAAGACACAGAAAACATGCTAATAATTTGATACATTTGGATAAAAGATATTTTTTATATTCCTAATAAATATTTTTTATATTCCTGATTCAGATAATAGATATTTTTTCTATTCCTGATAGATATTTTTTATATTCCTGATAAATTGATCCTAGTATATTCTACCGTGTCTATCTAAATTTGCATGTTTTAATTCAAAGTCAATGGTGTAACTTATTGGAGTATAACTAACAATAATTATAAAAAATAAGTAGGGGGAAAAGGAAAAAAGAGAAAGCATAAATATGCACTATGTTTAAAATAGTGTTCAAAATATCTGCACTTGTTGACATTTAACCTTTATAATTAGTTTTCCTTTTTGTCTGTGCGTTTGCTTGGGAGCCACACCTGGCAGTACTCAGGGTTAACTCGTGGCAGACAATGGGTACCATTTGTGGTGCTAGGGATCAAAACTGGTTTGGAGAGTACAAGGCAAGGCAAGAGCCTAACCCCTGTACTATCTGTTAGGTCCCACGTTCAATCTTTTTAAAAGGTGCACTTATGATCCGGATTTATAGCAGGGAAAAAAATAAGATTGAGTCATTTTAATAAAAGGAGTGCTGAGCTATGAAATTAGAATATTTGGCTTCAGATTCTGTGATTCACTGAAAAATTAGAATTTTAATGATACTATGAAATATATTTCAATTTTATTAGAGACACTAAAATAGACAGGAAGATGATACATAAATAAAACTCTTCTTTGGGGGAAATTTTAAACTGCAAATTTGAAGAGATTTTTAGCCCCTTCAGGAGGGATCCTTTAATGCAGAGTCAGGAATTAGCCTTGAGATCAGCTGGATGTGGCCTATAAAATAAACAATAACAACGATAAAAAAAAGGACTGAAAGAGGAGTGAAAGAAAGATATAGGCACAGAGGTTAAGGCACTTGCCTTTTATGTGGAAAATCTGGTCCTCCACTGGGTCTCACATAGGGTCACCTGGACACTGGCAGTTTCCCAAGAGCAAATAACCAGAAATCAATGTAAGCCCTGAGCACACTTAAGCATGGCCCCCACAGAATTAAAACAAGAAATACAACTAAAAGCCCAAAATTTTTACAACGAACACACACACACATACACACACACACACACACACACACACACACACACACACACCACGGATGCATGCATACATGCACGCACTTGAGTGGGAAAAGATATAAACTGCATTAAAAAGTAGGGTCATAATAAGAATTAAGACTGAAGGCAAGGAATTCAATTGGCTCTTATGAGAAGTTTAATAACGGCAACAACTCTGTTGCATTTGGTGTGCATGAATGGAACATAGCAGGATGTCTGGCATATATAGAAAATTCTTTTATTGGTTTACAATAAAGGAACTTTATGGCAAACAAGGCATAAGGTTATATAATGATAGACAAAGATTACGTATTCAGCAAACATTACAAATGCATTCCACCATAGATAGATATTTGATCTGACTATGCAATTATAGAAGAAAAGAAACTCATTACGGGGAAAGTTTCTGATAGGGTTTATAATAACCTTAGAAAATACATAATTAATATTTATATTTTAGAATGTTTTGTTGTTGTTGTTGCTTGTTTTTTGGCTATACCCAACTCTGCTCAAGATTTATTACTGGTTGGCTTTGTACTCAGGGATCACTCATGGAAGGTTTAGGGAACCAAACCTGTGCTTGGTTAGAGACTGAACCTGGATCTGATGCATACAAGGCAAAAAAAATGATAGACACTTGATATTGAGAAACTTAATGTAAGAAGAACAATTTTTCCATTTAGGGATGGAATCTTTCCAGGTACTACCTTATCAGGGCTATATTGGGCCCGAATTGATGTCAGGTTTCTAACCTGAGGCCTCTTCATGCAATTCATGTGCCTTCTGAGCAATAATCACTGGCCAACAGGGACATTTTTGCTAGTTTTCTGGCTCTCAAAAATAGAACAGCACCAAAAGGTATTCATTCTTTGCTATATAACCAAGAATAAACAAGCAAAAAAACCCAGAAAGCTTAGTGTTTTACACTACAATTTAGTTAATATATAGCCACAAACCACAGATAAATGTGACTCCCATTCTTCTTTACACCTAGAAAGACTGGGTGATGAGTCCCCTTTATGCTTACAAAGCTAGAATATGATTCCTCGCATCTTACAGGAGGAATGTTTGACACGCCCTTGACAGTAACAAACTTCAAGCTGAGTGGGATCAGAAGAGGTCAGTGGAGAGTAGTCAATATGTTCACTGTAATCCTGATAACAATTTAGCTCCTTTTATTAGGAGCTAATTAGGGAACATGCACTTCTTTTTCCTTATAATGATTGACACAGTAGCTTCAGTACTTTTTTTCTAACTGGGAATTAAAAGACAAGATACACAGATTTTTATTAAAACCAAGAATCTAATAATGAAATAGGAAATCATTCAAGTTTCAATAAAAGTGCTCCAAGAAGCAGTAAATTCTCAGATTGTATTAAAAGTAACATGAATGTCATCACTAGGTGAAAGAGATTTTAAAATTATGTGACATTTTAAAGCAATTATAATAAAATCCTAAATGGATAAAAATTGAAAGACATTTTTTATTTGTTTTTGAACTACATGTCGCAATGCTTAGGTGTTACTCTTGGCTTCACACTCAGAATTATTCCTGGTAGTTCTGGAGAAAAACCATTTAGTATGTTTGATATTTGAACCCAAGTTGACCTTGTGCAATGGAAGCATGCAACCCACTGTACGGTATCTCCAATCCCTGTTTGAAACATATTTCAATACATATAAAGTCTAAAATTTCCTTAGAAGAGGTCAGATAAAGAATCAAATAAGCGTGTTAGTCATGAAAAGTACAGGAAATGTACAATACCTGACAATACCTGATGAAATGCCTATTTGATAGGCTCAAAAGTAGAATGGTGAGAACAGAGATCTAAAATGTAAAGAAATTAGTCAGAACACGAAAAAGGTTGATGTAAGTTTGTTTTAAAGGAAGAGAGCATTAGTCATTAGTAAGGCATAAGAACTGCCAGCTGGCTGTGGTTCAAAAATAAAAAAAAATGAATAGTGCCTCAAGAACTCATGCTCTAAAATGGGATCTCACAAGTGTATATCTGTACTTATAAAAAAAAAAAGAGAGCAGGACCCATAAATTGCTCAAGAAAATAACTAAAACCTTTCCAAATTTTGCAAAAGAAATCAATCTATAAGATGCAAAGAACTGTTTGATTCCAAGTTACATAAACCAAGGTTCAGTGTGCTATGTTTATAATAATTAAAGGAAAACCTAGTAATAACAAAAATACTATAAATAGTCAGGAAAAAAGACCAAATAGGCATAGGTGAAGATCAGCCAAGATAAAGAACCTAAGAATATAGCCCTGCTGCAAACAAGCCTTTAAGAAAATTCAATCAGAACACTAGAATGTACATTAATTTCAACTACTAGAGTAATTTATACTAAGGTAGAACATAATTAATGCAACAGAACTTTAAATTTTTTTATTTAAAATAATCTAGAGTGTGTTATTTGGTTGCATGGAATCAAGTTAGAAATCACTGTCTGTCACTGTCCTCCCGTTGTTCATTGATTTGCTTGAGCGGGCCCAGTAACGTCTCCATTTTGAGACTTGTTGTTACTGTGTTTGGAATATTGAATACATCACGGGTAGCTTGCCAGGATTTGCGGTGCAGGTGAGATAGCTTGCCGGGCTCTCCAAGAGGGGTGAAGGAATGGAACCCGGCTCGGTCGGGCTGGCTGCATGCAAGATAAATGCCCTACCGCTGTGCTATCGCTCCAGCCCAAGTTAAAAATCACTAGCAGAAAATAAAAAGAAAACTTTCCAAAGATCTGTAAGCTAAAGGTCCTACTTATGTAATAGAATGGGATAAAAGGAAACATTCAGAGGAAGTGAAAAAAGTATTTTAAGTTGAACTAAGATGCATAATAAAAATGTTAGGATACAGTTAAAGCAGTACTAAACAGGACTTTTGTTTTGGTTTAGTTTTAGTATTATTCTTAGAAATGCACCTGGTTGCACTCAGAGTTTACTCCAAGTTCTGTACTCAAGGATCCCACTCTTGGCACAGGATGGAAAAACCATATTAATGCTATACCCAGCCGTGAAGTGCTGAGAAGTGGGTAAGTGGCCTGAAAGTCAAAGGCTTTACATTCTGTAATATCTCTCTGGCCTCTATTTTTCTTTATATTAAACACATTCAAAACTATCTATCAAACTCAAATGTTAATAAGATTCAACCACATTACTCATTTACTTCTCTGCAATATGCGCTTTAAGAAATTTCCCTCTTGAGAACTTTAATGACTAACACAAAAAATTCTCCTCCTATCTCAAAAAAGAAGCAACATTATGAATAGTTGTGTAAATTTCCATTAATAAAAGAAAAATCTGGGCAGGAGAGATAGTACAAGATGTAAGGTGACTACCTTGCATAGCCATCTAGGCTTTATCTCAAATATGACAATTAGTTCCCCTGAACACCATCAGGAGCAATCCTTGAGTATAGAGCCAGAAGTACCACTTGGCCTAACCCCAAAGAAAATAAATAAAAAATATCACGTGCTATATATTAAGTACAGATGCACAGTTTTGAACATTTAAATTAGATTATATTATCTCTCATGCTCATTTAAGGAAAACATTGAACAATAAAAATTTTGATCAAACAAAATATGTATAGGATTCATATGTTAAAAACTATATTGTCTTTATAATAATATGCTATTTATAAAACAGCATATTATTTAGATGAGAAGATCATTTAGATGAGAAGATACATTTCTAAATATATTTGTTTATCTTGACCAGTTTCCTGACTCACAGATCCTCAAACTCTTGAGATTTCCATAATATTGAGTGACGTAAGTTTCTTAATGTCTATTATGTGAATGCATTGACATTTAGAAACATCCATAGATGTTTCAATTATATTATATAATATAATATATAAACATTATGTAAATGCTTGCTACCAGGTGAATCCATGAAGTTATGAATACTGGAACTTTCAATGTCTTCATCCCTCACTTTCAATTCCCTCTTAAGGGAAAAGAGAGGGACTGAAGGTTAAATCAACAACTCAGTAACGTGTGTTCAGGGACTGGGTAGACAGCACTGTGAGTAGGATCAAATTCAGAAATCACAAAAGATCTGAGCAGAATAGTGTTTCTAGAGATGACAAGGAAGTACCAGGCAACTATCTGCATCTCTTCATTTAGGGTATTAATTTGTTTCTTTTAATATCCCTTATAAAAATGACAATTTATTGAGTATATGAGTTTCTTGAGTTCTGAAGACCCATCTTTGCAAAATAAAATACAAGGAGGATGTCCAGGGTTTTGATTTATACTGGGGAACCACTTTGCTATATAAACCAAGCACTGTGCTAGATTTCAGTACAGGAAAATTATTGAAACAACATTTGATTTGGAATAAGTGATAAGATGGAGTCAGAGTTTAATGCAAGAAATAAATGTTCCCTCCATCCCTGCAAAGCTTATTCTAAGACCAATTTCAACTAAACTTGAAGACTTTCTAGGAATATTTAATCTCTACATGTGGAGTCTGAGGTTATCACCTGGCATCTATTGTCAGAAATAGATGTTGAGATTTTGAACAAACTATTGTTGTGAATGATATCTGATAATTATTTGGTGCAGAGAAGCTCCGCATGTTGCCGCTTTGGAATCAGATTTAGAAATACATGCACTATATAATCTGACAAAGCAGAAAAGGAGGATCTAAATATGTAGAGAGACATACTGATTTTTTAGCATGGAAAATTCTACCTACCAAAAATATCAGTTTTCCCAAAACAGATATGTGGGTTTAATTTTTGCAAGTTTTTATTATAATAAACATCAATAAAAACATACTGAAATGTATTTGTAAGTGTAAAGGAGCTAACATTGCTGAATATGTTTGAAAAAAAGAAAGTGGGAAAATCAGTATATTTGATTTAAAGTCTGATTATGTAACTAGCACAATCAAGACTGTCATTGACAAAAAGACAGACACATAGATCAATGGGACAGAAGAGATCATTCAGAGATAAATCTATGAAACATTCCTAAATAATTTTGACAAAGGTATAAAGTATTTCAATGAAGAAAAATGAACTTATTAACAAATGATGTTAGAACAGTTGGTTATTCAAAGATTTAAAAAATTAGCAATAGCCTAAATCAAACTAACCATATTTTTAAAAGGGATTTTATTTTCAATGAGAAATTTAAAAGACGATTAAACTTTTAGAAAAACAAAGAGAACAGTATCTGTAGTATATGGATTATGCCAAAAAAAGGTTTTAGTATTTGGTTGGGGGTGGGGTGGAATTTTGGGCCATACCCAAAATTCTGGCTCTGCACTTAAGAGTCATTCCTGGCAGTGCTTGGGTTACCTTATACAGTGCCAGGGATTAAAAAATAAATGACCACATGCAATGCAAGCACATTAATCCCTACGCTATATCTTTCAGACCAAAGTTTTAGTTTTTATACCAAAGATCTATGAGAAGAAAAGGTGATAAAATAGACCCCATTAAATTTTAAAACTTTTGTTATGCTTAACAGTCCATTATGGTGAAAAGATGAGCTACGTAGTTTGAATAATATTTAGAAATCACTTTAGAAAAATGTAATCTCTAGGATTAATTAAAATTAATAATTCAATCATTATATGACTAATGAGAATATGTGAAAAATCAATTTCCAATAAAATTAAGTACTTTTAAATTTTTAATAAACTTTTTCAATTCCATTCTAATGAATTTCCCTTCCCACTCCAATCAAGGGTCTATAAATATTAGTTTATCTAGATTCTCAATTTTACTCAATTATCTCTCTTTGCCTATGTCACACTGTGTTAGTTGTTATAGTTTTGAAATATTGTTTACAGTAATAAAAGCAAACATTTTAATTTTTAAAAAAGTTCTATAAGTGGCTATTTTGGATCTCTTCATTTTACTTTGCATTTTAACATCACCCTATCAATTTGTTTCATAAAGTTACATTTTTCCTGCTGATTACTTGCATAACTGTCAAAGTGAATAAAATAATTCAAATATCTGTTGTACTTTTATATGCAAAAAAAGGAAATCAATAAATGATTCTAAATATAATTAGCTTAAAAATGTATAAAATACCAAGAAATAAACCAAAAGGTAAAAACCTTTACACTGTAATTCCCAAAAAACATAAAAATAGAATAAACACAAAGAAACCTCTTGTATTTATGAGCTGATATAATTTAATACTGGTAAATTTTCTGAATTATTCAAAGTCATATGCAAATCAAATGTAATCTCTATAGAAATGTTAGATACTTCTTTTATAAAAAAATTCATAATAAACATAAATATCTAACACAGCCAATGGATCTTAAGAAAGAGGGGCCAGAGAGATAGTGCAGTGGGTAAGGTGTTTACCTTGCATGTAGCTGACCTGGGTTTTTTCCGCCAGCAATGCACAGGGTCCTCTGAGCCTGCCAGGACCAGATAGCAGAACCTGGAGGTAGCTCTGAGCACCACTTGGTGTGGCCCTCAAACAAATGGCAGTAGCATAAGAAAACATCATGAAAACATGATGTAAGGCTGGAGACATGGTTTATTGGAAAAGTGAATTTGGCAAGCACCTCATGTCTATCTTTAACATTGCAAAGAAAAAGGAAGGAAGGAAGGAAGGAAGGAAGGAAGGAAGGAAGGAAGGAAGGAAGGAAGGAAGGAAGGAAGGAAGGATTGAGGATGACTAAAACTTTCTGCCTTACATTTTTCTGTTTCAAATGTATTGCACAATTACAGTAGATCAATCAATATGGTTGTAATATAAAGGCATAAAAATCCACCCATGCACAAAGCCGAATCAAGGAATCAGAATTACACATACACAAATGATCTTTGGTGTGGGTGCCAAGAATATATTGGGAAAGGGCAGACATTTATCAAATGTCTTTGAAAAATAGAATGCATATTTATAAAATAATTGAGATCCTAATTAACACTGCAACAAAATTTAAGACAAAAACGTTTAGTTACTTCAAGTAAAACTCACAATGTCAAGCTCCTAGAAGGAAAAAACAAGCAGATAAGTCTCAAATATATTCACCTTAGTAATCATTTTCTGGCTATAATACCAAAAGAATATGCTATAGTAATAAAAATACCCAAACAGGTTAGTGTTAAAAAAACTTCTGTGAGGCAAGAAATCAAGAGTGAAAGTCAATTTATGGAATGAGACATTTTTGTAAATTTTCTATATGAAATATTGAGTTAATGTCCAAAATGTGTACATAGGGTTAATATTAAAGTATATTAAAAAGATCACAATCAAATAACCAAAATTTGTGTGTAAAAGTATGCAATAAAATGTTGAACATGACTAATTATCAGAAAAATGCAAATTTGAAACCATTTTGTAGGGCCAGAGAGATAGTACACTGAACTATCTTACTTGCCTTTCATGTGTCAGACTGGGGTTTGATCCCTCATATCAAGTCCCCAAGTACTGTCAGAAGCGATCCATGTGCACAGAGCCAGGAATATGTCCTGAGCACAGCTGGGTATGGGTCTGAATTCCCCAAACACGCACACATGCAGCACACACACACAACACACACACACACACACACACACCACCACCACCACCACCACCCACCATTACCACCACCACCACCACGACTTGTGCCACCACCACCATATTAGCATAACCATTAAAAAAAAAAGGAAAGTAAACATTGGAAAGTATATACTGCTATTAAAATATAAAATGAAGCAGCCATAATGTTTGGGAGTTCCTAAAAGAAGGAAAATAAGAATCCAAGAGAAAGCACAGCAAGTAAGGTGCTTTCTTTGCACACAACTAGGCCATAAACAATCACCTGTGTCCACTATAAGTAAACACTTGGCATATCTGAGTGTAAATACAAAAGCATAAATAAATAAATTAATTAATAAAATTGCCCTATGAATATAATCATAAATCCAAGTTCTGGGTCTTTATATAAAGGAATAAAAATCATGATTTCAATGTGATGCTTGCATATCCATGCTCACTGCAACATTATTAGAATATTCAGGGAGTCAAAACAATCTGAATATTCACTGATGGGTGAGTGGATAAAGAAAATAATACACAATAATACACATATACAGTGGAAAATAGCTTTTAAAAAGAAGCAATGCTGCAGGGATATTCTTTGAGGAAATACTCAGCAAAGTAAACCAGGCTTACGTTATATTAAAAATATGGGTATTTGATCATTGTATAATCGAAACCCAAGCACAAAAATTTGTAAATCTACAACTGTACCTCATGGTGTTTCACTAATAAAAATTTTTAAAAAATGTGAATGTTTATATAATGAAAAGGAGTCAGGTCATTATAATAGCACAAATGTTTTGCAGCTGATCAATACAAATGTATATATCAACACATATATATATATTTTGGTCAAGGTAGTGGTTCATATGTAAAGAAATAATTAAAAATATTTTAAATGCTATACAAAATATCATTGTGTTGTCTTTTGCTGCGTAGGAAACATAATATAAAAAGGAGAATATATAAAAAGAAGAAAATTCAATCTTTATTATTAAATTTTGTTGATAATCTGACACAAGTCATATAACTTTCAGTGTTTTATAAGTATAAATAGATTCTGATTTTAGATAGACACTAAAAGTTAAAGGCGTGAAAAATATACACGCAAAGCTTTCCAAAGCTATCTCAGATTAAATCTATTTAAAGATACAGTAAAGATTTCCTAAGATGAGTTTTCCAGAAACAAGCACTACACTATCTGGATTAAACTGGCTTCCAAGTAACTTTAGAACAAAAATGTGCTCCTTGTTTTCCAAAGTGAGGGGCCTCGTGGAAGATCCAGGGAGCAGTAGTAACCTGAGGTGCAATTATGGGGTTGCTTTCTGCTTCTTCACGTGAAGGAGCCCGATTTCCAGCATATGCAGGGGCTGAAAACTGAGCCATCGGTCAAATAAATTTGACAACCTCTGGCTTACCCCAATCATAGCTCTTCTCAACCTGGAATTGTAATAATCTCTATTTCTTTGCTGTCTTGTGCTGTTCAGTCTGATCCATGAAGACTGGTGAGAATAGTGCATTCAGTTATGTTCTGTTTTGTATTTGGGTATTATGTGCAGCGGTGACCAGAGCTTACTCCTGGCTCGGTGTTCAGGGATCACTTCTGCTGGGTGTCAGGGAATCATATGTGGTACCAAGAATATAACCAAAGTTTGAACGTGTGTAAGGAAAGTGCGTGATGCTCTATACTATCTTAAGGAAAGTGCGTGATGCTCTATACCATCTCTCTGACCTCAGGATAATGCGTTCTTTCTATCTTTCTATCCCTACTGCACCATATCTGTGATGAATAGATGAATTAATGAGAGCTCATCATAGGAAATGTGTGGAAATAATGATGTTTTACATGTAGCGTATAAAGTTCAATGACAAGTTGTGAATTTATAAACTCAATTAGCTTTTAAGGGTATATGAACTTGTTTCATTTAGAAATATATTGTCTAAGAATATAGGACAGACGAATATGAATTACATATGAATAACCGAATAACCAGAAACCTAAGCATGTGTATCCTAAAGAGAAGCAATGATAAACTAAATATCCTTAATTTCCCCAAGTGGATAATCCCACCCTGACATGAGTGGCAGTCCCTGGGGACTGGATGCTTGTAGGCTTGCTTGCAATTCTGAGGTGTTTTCTGCTTGTGTAAAATAATGGACTCTCACAGAGAACAAAGGGTGATTTTGACTTTATGTAAAGGAAAGTTGAGCCAAATATGTTTAGGAACTTCAGCTTTAAAATGTATGTGTGGGGGGCTGGAGTGATAGCACAGCAGGTAGGGTGTTTGCCTTGCACGCAGCCAACATAGCCAACCATGGTAAGATTCCCAACATCCCATGTGGTCCCCCGAGCACCACCAGGAGTAGTTCCTGAATGCATGAGCCAGGAATAACCCCTGAGCATTGCCGGGTGTGACCCAAAAAGCAAAAAAAAAAAATGATAATAATAAAATAAAATAAAATAAAATAATTAAATTTATGTGTGAAATATAAGGTTATAGTTTATAAAAGAAGAATTATGAATGATGGTAGTTTATGATGTTAATTCAAATCCTAACCAAAGAAGAGAAAATAAAATATAAAGATAATATTTAATGTGCTGAATTTGTGAAAAATCTAGTATTGTTAAAAATCATGGTAGAGATGAGATGCACATTACATAGTAATAGTAGAAAAGTTTACACTTAATGAAAGCAGCTCAGCTGTATCTAAATATAATGTTCTACACTCCCCCATTTCTAGAATTACCCCGAAGGAGTTTATTTTAGAAACACATGCATATATCCACCCAGAGTTGATTTGATAGCTTTGGAACCACAAAAAGTAAAACCAACCAAAATTAACAAAATAAATTATAGTATAAAAATGTAGTACACTCTGAAACTCTGTAGTAAACTATAAATGGTGCAAAAGTATATCTGTAGACTCAAATTACTAGAAATATTTTACAGAAAGATTATAAATATTTAAAAATTACATTTTTGTATGTTTAAGTGTTAGAAAGATCATGCTTAATACGACTGACTCCATTTATGAAATGTTTTTTATTGAATAAAAAATCTGCATTTACCTTCCTGGAAATGTTCTGGAACAATCTATACTAAGCTAACAACAATGACTAAATTTGTTTTAAATGGAAGCAGAATTTTTATACGTTTAACAGCTCTATTTACTTCTGATGATTTCACATGTTAAAACTGTGAACCTAATATTGGAAAAATGTACTTGATTCTTATGAATAATGTGGTATTTATTTTAATCTGTGCATAAATAAAGTGAACAAGATTAAAATAATTTCAATTTTGCTAGAGAGAGGGGCAAAAGGAAAAGAAATTGAAGTACATGACTCAGCAGGCCCTTAAAAAATAAATGGACAAAACTGAGCATGTTATTTTAGGACATATGTCCTTTTTCTAAATCCATCAGGGTTATGGGCCTTGAGAATATATGAAACAGTCCATAGATCAGATTGTAGCTGATGGGATTCATGCTTACATTTAGTTATGAAGTTCAAATTGGAAGCTGCTCAGGCAGAAAACTAATAGAAATGGGTGATAGCTAATTAACCTACGGCTTCAAAGTAATTGCTCTGCAAGAAGCAATTTAAGAAGGACCTTTCTTTTTTATTTTTGAAAAATCATAAAATATCCTATATGACTTTTAATACATAAGCAAAAATGTATATAGCTACCCAAATATTGATTTTTAAAAACTTTTACCTGATCCAAATTCTTAGTAAGTTTTCAAAACGGAAAAGAAAAAAATAAACTATGCAGAGTTAACATGCTGAATATACAAATCTTAGGACACTGCAATTTATGCAGATAATAGGAGTTAATTCTGATTTAAATAGGTGTTCAAAGGGGAAAATTAGAGGGACAAGATTCCACTGATTATCCCCATCTCTGAGTCACAGACTCTCTGGCTGTCTCAGGAGATGCAGCTTCTGCAAAGTGCATGCTCAGAGACATTGCTACTCTAGCCAAACCATGTGCTTCAGGAAAGAAAGCATTGACTTGCAGGTCTGCAGGGCATCTCCAATCGGCCTGTGTCCATCCCTCAAAGTCTACAACACTGACTTCCCATATGCCATGTGCCACACATGCTTCTAAAGTGCCCTGTATAGGGGCTGAAACGATAGCACAGTGGGTTGGGCGTTTGTCTTGCATGTCGTCATCCGGGGTTCCATTCCCAGCATCCCATATGGTCCACTGAGCACAGTCAGGAGTAATTCCTGAGTGCAGAGCCAGGAGTATCTCCTTTGCATCACTGGGTGTGACCCAAAAAGCAAAAATAAAGTAAAATGCCCTGTATATATCTACCGCATCCTCATTCCTTCTCTTGAGAGAGAAGTCCCCAATTTCCTTCCTCGATCCATTTTCAAACATAGATGCTTACTTTGCTATAGGGCACTCTCCTCCATATAACTCCAGCATCTCTCCCATAAGGCTTCATAGCCAATAAGCTTCTGTTGCAATCCACAGGCAAGAAAATAACATTTGGATGGACAGATTTCATCAACTTTTGAACCCCTGTCTGCTTAATGGGATTGTATGACAAGAGTATAAGAGAACAGTGAACCCTGATGTCACATACTTTTACTCTGCCTTTGTTTACTACAGCTTTTGTTGGTTTTAGGTCCCAAGCCATTTATTGCTCTACTAGAACCGAGGTAGAATAGTTACTTTTTGAAATACATGCTAGAGCTGTGTAGAGCCACTTAATTAGCACACCTTACCCTCCAAAGGTAAATTTTATTCTAAAAACCTACCAAACATAATAAATTCTATTTTCAATTTTTCCTATTAGTGTTCATTTAAATTGAAGACTCTTTCAAAGAAAACATTCATGCTTTAGAATAATGGTTGTCTCTTAAATAATATCACAGATAATAAAGCAGATGTATGTGGAGGATTTCATTGAATGACCTTGTTTATAATTATTGCATGATAAACGAGTCTTGTAGTAAGATGTTCATGAGAAGTAACAAGGGTATATAGGTACAGGTTCTGAACACATGGTGATGTAAGGGAGATAACAGTACCTGCTAATTCCATTAGGCCAGAGAAATACTACAGAGAGGAAGGTCCTTTCCTTGCATATGGCGGATCTATGTTCAATCCCTGGGATCCTATAAAGTGTCTGAGCACTTCCAGAAGTGATTCCTGAGTTCAGAGCCAGGAAAAAGTCCTGAGAATCACCAGGTGTGAGCACAAAACAAAAGCAAAAAAAAAAAAACCCAACTCCACCCAAATGCAGTATCTGCTAAATTCATAACTGTCAATTAACAAATAACAGAAGGGTGGGAAGGGAGGAACCTTTGACCAGAGGTGACATGATAAGGGGTGGGGTCATGTTTTCTAGTCCTGTGGTATGTGATAACATTGTACATTGGTACCATAAACTTGGACACTGTTATAACACTATTACATCAATTATAATCTAAACCAAAAAATAATTTCAAATAAGTCTTCCAGTATTTTTAACTTTAAAAATGAGAAAATTTACAGAGTTCTTGAGTAAATCATCCTTTATATTATTACCACTCAGGTTTTGGAGAAGCAAGATTTGAAAAATTAGTTTTCTGCTATAATTTTTTCTGTAAAATTTTCATATAATTTTTATGTAATATTAAAGTCTGTTTATTTTTCATTGCAGGTTTTATTTATACATGTGGTGGAACTTTAAAAGGACTTAATGGCACTATAGAAAGCCCTGGCTTTCCATATGGATATCCAAATGGTGCAAACTGTACATGGGTAATTATAGCAGAAGAACGAAATAGAATACAAATTGTTTTTCAGTCATTTGCTCTAGAAGAGGAATATGACTACTTATCCTTATATGATGGACATCCTCATCCTACAAACTTTAGGACAAGGTAAGTTTATTTTGAAAGGAAAAATGAAGGGAAAGTATTTTACAGCTTATTTTCAAGTTTGCGGTGCAATTACAGTAAAGGCATGTGCATCCTCTATGATTTGTTTGGAAATGTATTATTCATGTGCCAATTAACTTGGTATCTTTGATTTTATAATTTCAGTATACAATTTTATCAAAAAAGAAGATAAATCAAACTGTAACAATGTTAGAATGGTCAAAGATATTATGTTATTTAAAAATACTATGACTGTGGTGGGAGCATTAGTACAGCGGATAGGGTGTTTGACTTGCATATGGCTGACCCAGGTTTGATCCCCTGTACCCCATGTGTTCTTCTGAGCACCACCAGGAGAGATCCCTAAGTGCTGAGATAGGAGAACCTCCTGCAGTACCACTAGGTTCGACCCCAAAAGTTAAAAAGAAATACTATGTCAATGCTTAATTATTTATACGTATAATTCCTTTTTATGTGAAAACACATCATGTAATACATATTTCACTGAATGAAATGGACTGAATTTTAGAATAATATAAAACAAGTGGGTAAGCTTTACATAGTATAGTCATAATATCTAAATATTTGAGAGTGACCTTATCATGTCATTAAGTAGGACATCTCTATTTCTGTCTATGCAAATAATAAAATTATCTATTTATAAGCAAGTTGATAAAACAGATGTGAAAATTAGCTGGCACCCTGTTATTTAAGAATTTTGTTAGAGTTTCACTTTAAAAATAGGATATATAAACATAGGAAATATATGTGTAGTCTTATAAAATCTTCTTTTGAACATAGGTCAGCTCTAGCTCAACCAAGAAATTCAAAATGACAGTTTTTTAATATTCTTATAATTTACCAGAATGCGTACTATTTTTGGAAACTCTAGTAAATTCATTTTTTTCACATCTATTTATTGAAAAACTTTAAGAAGATAATCAGAATAGCTAAGTATTACTCACCTATTTAATGTATGGCTATATTTAAGATCTGTGATTCTGGTTGATAACTTGTACATAACATCATCATTTACCATCTTCCATATAGTTTGGAATTATTTCTCATTTATTTTGAAAGGAAAAATGAAGGGAAAAATTATTTTCCGATTTTGTGTAAAACATGTAACAAAGTGGGGGAATGGTTGGATGGGGAGGTAAATTTTGCATTCTAATACTGGGTCTATTCTGTTGGTGTATTGCTTGATAAATCCATGTCAACTCGTATTGCTTAAAGTGGGAGATAGTAAGAATGTATATAATGCTATATATATCTTAGAATATTATTTTAAATATGTCATAAGATGCTCAAAAACTGCTGCTTGTATAACATATACATAAATGAACATTTTCCAGTTACATTGATAATGATGAAGGCTTGAGTTGTTTCAAACCATATCTATACAAAAAAGTCATGCAACTGATTATAGATGTTTCTTTTCTTTATTTTATATATATTAGAGTGTTTCTAATTTCTTCTTCCTTTTACCTTATTAAATTCTGTACATTAATTTGGTTCAAAATAAATAGAATGGCACACCATTTAACGTGGTACTTCACCTATTGTCAACATCATACAAGTTGATGATGTTAATGATGAGCGTCTTTTGTTAATAACACACGATTAAGTCAACATAGAAACAGCACTCTGTATGTATGAGTTTGTGTGTCTGTGTGTCTATGTGTCCATGTGCATGAATGTGCACGCATTTCAGCCTAAGTGTGCGGGTGTAGGTAGCAGCTTTCTCTTCCACTTTCCCCAGATCACAGAGTTTGAGAGAAAACTAAAGGCACTACTCAGACATCCAAGACAGCTACAATGAGATATTAAAAAGAAACAAGTTCAATGACTATTATGTGCATCCTTATTCTAATAATTATGCTATACATTATAAATGAAAATATATTAAAAAAGAAAGTTCTCCAACAGGCATGTCTTGTAGTCCTTACATTCAATTTGAATAACATCTATTCTCTACAGATTGCAGATTCTCTCTGAATATGTGAAAACTTTGTTTCATCTTCTGCTCTTAAAAAATATATGTTGAACCTCTTGGAAGTTAAAGGACATTGTTGAGTGGGAAAAATTGATTTGTAGTTCTCAGTTTTTTCTCCCTTAAACTTTATATAGGGCATCATAGCATTTAGTTTGAAGAAATTTTATGATGAATGATTATAATGCAATGAGAGCTAAAAATATTGCCCTCAACTTACTTTTTAGCAATTCCCCTTTTACATCTTACACTGTGATAAGCATTTGATATTTATTACAGTATATTATTTTTTATTCTCCTCCACTCGAGCAAATCGATGAACAAGGGAAGGACAGTGACAGTGACAGTGACTACTCAATGTTAAAATATTTCTATCATCACTCTACAACTTGAGAAAATGAGGCTTACATTTCTTGCTCAAGGTGAAAATTGTTGACAATGGTATGGGGCAAAATTATCATTGCAAATCAGATTTGTTTGAGTTCAGAGTTAAAGCTAACAAAACAACAAACAAAAGAACCCCATGATTTATGAACTGATATAAAATTAAAGCCCATATTTTTAAGTTTTGAATTAGATAATCAACAGAGACAAATATCTTAAACATGTAAATATATGACAAAATAAAGATAAATTTAAATTTACCTTATTTGTTATAAAGTTTAAAAGTATGTTTCACAGAATTTTGTTCAATGTGTATGAACAATACATATATTGATCTTACTATTAAAGAATACAATTATTAATATTCAAACTGATTTTACTTTTTGCAGTAAAAACATATATTTAGCAACAAAAGTCAAATTCTTATTTCTTTTAAGGATCAAACTGATTTAAATTGGCAGAAGAAGGTGACAAAATGTGTAACGTACAGCCCCTTCCAGACTGTGTTTATGTACAGAGTCTGCTGTTCAATTAGAAGTCAAAACTGCTCCTGGCATGTTAATTCATTTTTGTGTCTATCTTCTTGATTCAACATTTTTCTTTTGTTTCTCTAACATTATGAACTAATAAAGGGAATTATAAATTGTCTGGGACTCTGCACCAGGCTGTTTTCACTCAGGGCGCCTCAGAGTGGGGTGATGAGAGCCAACCCCGGCAGCTGATATCCACTAGCCAACAGCCGCCACACTTCAAACGCATCAGAAGACATTTCCTACCCGTTTTCCATGACTGCCACACCATATTTGATGGGATTCAGACATTAGAGAGAAATGCATGTATGTACCTCTCAGAGAGCCTGGCAAGCTACCAAGAGTATCCTGGCCACATGGGCAGAGCCTGGCAAGCTCCCCATGGCGTATTAGATATGCCAAAGACAGTAATGATAACAGGTCTCATTCCCCTGACCCTGAAAGAACCTCCAGTCATTGGGAAAGACAAGTAAGAAGAGGCTGCTAAAATCTCAGGGCTGGGAGGAATAGAGATGTTATTGGTGCCCACTTGAGTAAATCCATGAACAATGAGGTGACAGTGACAGTGATAAATTGTGTATAGCTTTATATATATCATAAATGTATACTAACAGTTTATTCCTTTCCAAGACAACCAATGTATAATTTTTTCAATGGCATGCTATCTATGCGTGCCTTGCAAGAATGTGACGAAAAGATTATTTTTACCTGGCCTTATTATTTGAAAAAGTGAACATATTGGATTTAGGAAACAAAATTTCATGTTTTTAATGTATTCACTAAAACTCCAAATTTTGATAATCCTGTTTATTTTCTGGTGATTTAGCAAATGAAATAAACTTACGAATTTAAAATTTATATTTATATTTGTGTCTGCATGTGATATTAGCAACAAATCATTGAATGAGTTCTTTATAGATATAACTTTTAAGAAGATGCTTAAATATATTGTCAATAATGCCTAAGTGTCTGCATTAATAAGTAAAAGATTATAAATAAAATATATACATATGAAAAATTGCCAGAATAAACACAGCGTATTCACTATATGTTAAACACTAATAAATTATTTAAACTGTTGACAGCTAGGAATAAAAAAATCATTTTTAATCTTGTAGAGGGCAACCTTAAGGGTCATGAATGAGTGCTATTATATGGAAAACTGCTGAGAAGTTTGTCTTGTCCTTTTCTTATTTTTAAAATTGTAAATCACAGTTTTAATTGACAAAGTTATTTTGAAAGTTGTAAAGTGATTTACAAAGTTATTCATAGTGGAGTGAATTACCATGTTATTCATAGTGGAGACGCATGAATACAACGCTCCGACACCAATTCTACCACTAGTGTCAAAGAGTCCCCCAGTGCCCTTCAAACCATAATTTTCCTCTTTAACAGGTGTAATTTGAAGTTTGGCTATTGTAGCTTATGTTCTTGGCTCTACGGATAATTTATGTACTTTTACATACATCTGCACCAACAGTGCGCCTAACGTCCCTGACCTTTGCACCTGTCCCCCTGCCTCTGTATCTTCATATCCCACATATGAGAAAGATCATTCTGTGTCTGACTTTTTCTAATTTCCAGCCCATCCCCATTGCGGCAGATTTTATCTCATTTTTTTCCTGATAGTCATTGAGTACAATACCAATTTTGATACCTAGTAATTTGTTCTCAGACACTTCAATTGTTTCTTGGTTTTGGCTGTTGTGAATAGTGCTACACTGAATATAGGAGTAAAATGTCTTTTCTGAGTATATGTTGGGCCCCTGAAGTAGGTGCTGAAAAACAGAAGTGCTGCCTTCTATGGAAACTCAATTCTTAGCTGTTCTTTACTTTGTATATTTGTTTTAGTTTTTAGGCGTGTGATGCTTAGGGCTTATTCCTGACTTTATGCAAAGTAATTTTTCCACTCAGTGCTCAGAGGACCACATGAGCTTCCAGGAATTGAACCTGTGTTAGCCACACACAAGACAAACACACTATCTACTGCACTATTATCTCCAGACTCTCAGTTCTTAGTTTTTGAAAAGTATCTGTAAATTTTCCATAAAGTTTGGACTAGTGAAGTTTCCACAAGCAGTGACTGATGAATCCTTATTCCCCCTCATCCACATCAACACAGGTTATTTTTGCTTTGTAGTATGTGTCTCACCAGTGTAAAATAATGTCTCATTGCTATGATTTTCCTAATGATCAGAGAAAAGCATTTTCATATATATCTTGGCCATCTGTATGCCTTCTCTGAGAACATTTCTGTTCATTTCTTCCCTTCATTTATATATATATATATATATATATATATATATATATATATATATTTCTTGTAGAGTTCTACTAATGCTTTATATATTTTGGATATCTACCCTTATTGGTGGGGTTGGGGTGATAGCACAGCGGGTAGGGGTTTACCTTGCACATGGCTGACCTGGGTTTGATTCCTCTGCCCCTCCTGGAGAGCCCGGCAAACTATCAAGAGTATCCAGCCTGCATGGGAAAGCCTGGTAAGCTACCCATAAAGTATTTGTATGCCAAAAACAGTAATAGGAAGTCTCATAATGGAGATGTTACTGGTGTTCGCTCGAGCAAATTGATGAACATTGGGAGGACAGCGCGACAGTACTACAGTGTTACCCTTATTAGTGGAGTGGTAGGCAAATATTCAATCACAGTTTGTGGCCTTTGGTTAATATTTTCTGCTTATCATTTGCCTTGTAGTGCACAATCTTCTTAGACTGACTTAATCCCACTTGTTTATTTTTGTTTCAGTTTGCTTAACCAAAGGTATTAAATATTGAAGATATCTATAGCTTCAATGTCAAGAATTGTTCTACATATGTTTTATTTTCTGAATGTAATTTATAGATTTAGGTCTGATATTTATGACTTCTGTGCATGGTTGCAGTGTTAAGTTTCAATTCTCTAAACAGTTTAAGCAATCTCTGTCTATGTTTCTTGCCATGTTTATTACACCTATGTTGCTGTACTGTAGGCATCTACTGTCTTTGGTACATTCTGGGTCTCTTCAATCTGTGCAGAGGTTCTACAGAGATGGGAAGTTCTGAGCTTCAATCCCGTCCAACAGTAGTCCTGTCCCTTTCTCTTTTTATTCTCTTGGTAGTTATAGTTCAGAGATTATTCCTCTTGTTATCCATTAATATCTTACATCCTCATTCATTTGTTTGCATCTTCTTTCTCTTGACACTTAACTATTGTTTATAGCCGATATATATTAATCACTTAATCACTTAACTTCCCATTAGTCGTCGATTTGCTCGAGCGGGCGCCAGTAACGTCTCCATTTGTCCTTGTCGCGTGCTAGTGTAGCCCAATGGCATCTGTTCGCTCCGGGAACATGAAGGGCCTCAAACCGGTCGTTCATGATCTTCACGAAGAAGTCTGACCATCTGGAAGGTGGGCAGCCACGCGGTCTTTTGACATCCCGTGGAATCCAGTCGGTAACAGCTCTAGTCCAGCGGTCGTCTTTAAATCTCATTAATTACGTGACCAGCCCATCTGATTTTGGACACCTTGGCATATGAGAAAGCGTCCCTGATTCTTGATCGTCGACGGATGTCAGAACTCCGGATTCTCTCTCTCATTTGAGTGAAACGTGATATTCCAAGCATAGCTCTTTCTATTCTTCTTTGGGAGACCTGAATAGCGTTCTCATCTTGTTTGCATAGGGCCCAGGTTTCTGAGGCATATGTTAATGCAGGAAGAACAGTGGAATCAAAGAGATGTGCCCAGAGCCAGAGGTTCTTTGTCCTCTTAGCTATTTCTTCGATGTTCTTGAAGGCCTTCCAAGCCGCTCTCTTCCTCCTGCGCAGCTCGGGTGCCAGGTCATTTGTCATGTTGACCTCTCGACCTAGGTACACATAGCTGTTGCATTCGGAGATGGTCGTTCCATTGAGAGCGAATGGGGCGTCAGGAACAAGGCTGTTTCTCATAAACATTGTCTTCGTAAGATTCAGCTGTAGTCCTACCTTTCCACACTCACGGTCAAAGTCGGCCAGCATTTGTGCTGCTTGGCTGATGTTTGGTGTTATTAAAACAATGTCATCAGCAAAGCGGAGGTGATGTAGTTGCCGACCATCTATCTTCACTCCCATTCCTTCCCATTCCAGTCGTCACATGATGTTCTCGAGGGTGGCACTGAAGAGTTTTGGTGAAATGGTATCACCCTGCCGCACCCCTCTCTTGACATCAACGATCACTTCTTTGTAGAATGGTGAGATCCTAGTAGTGAATCCGCAATACAGCTCACGGAGGATCCTGATGTATTGGGCTTGAATGCCCTGATTGGCTAGGGCTTCAATGACCGCTTCCATCTCAACAGAATCAAAGGCCTTCTTTAAATCAATGAACGTTAAACAGAGCGGCATCTTGAACTCCCAAGAAAACTCAATGAGTTTGGTTATCATGTGGATATGGTTGATGGTGCTGAATCCTTTGCGGAACCCTGCTTGCTCGCATGGTTGTCCTTCATCTAGTGTTCTGCCAATCCTATTTAGGATGACTCGAGTGAACAACTTGTAGATGACAGACAATAGGCAGATCGGGCGATAGTTGCCAATGTCATGGATGTCTCCCTTCTTGAACAGTAGTACGGTCCAGCTGGTTTTCCATTGGGACGGAACCTTGCATTCAGACAGGTAGCGAGTGAAGAGCTGAGCCAGTGTATTGATGAGTACTGACGGTAGGTTCTTCAGGTGTTCAGGTCTGACCTTGTCTGGGCCGGGTGTTGTTTGTTTCTTTACCGACGAAATGGCGTGTCGGATTTCGGAAGGGAGAACGTTGGGAACGACATATCCATCCTGTGGAATTTGGTATGTCGGAAAGTGGACATGGCTATAGAAGAGATTTGAGTAGAATTCATGGATAATCTTCTCCATTGCAGTTCTGGAGGATGTGATGGATCCATCAGGACGTCGGAGGGCAGTCATCTTGGTCTTATAGTTGGCAAAGGACAGGCGGGCGTTACGAATACTTTTCGCAGCTTCTGCCACATCTACCAGTACTTCTGCTCTTCTCTCTTTGAGGTCTTCCTTGATCGCATCTCTGCACTGCTTTGCGAGCTCGGACGTTAGCTTGCGGTTGCCTGAGGCATGCGCCAAACCACGCTGGCGAATTAGCTCAAGAGTTTTTGAAGATAGGCGATTTTTTTGTGGCTATCTCTCTCTTGGCGTTCCTCGCACATTCATGGAGGTGCTGAACCAGTCGATTGTATTCCTCGTCAATGTTGTCAACAATGGTATCTTCCCATGTTGCCGCAATAGTACCAAAGAGTTCCCAGTTGGTGGTCATTCTGGGAGTTCTCTTTTTGAACTTTGCAGCCCTTTCTCCCCGCTCTGTGAAGTAGAATTTTGCACGAAGGAGACGGTGGTCCGATCCCATTCGAAATTTTGGGACAACAGCGACATCAGTCAGGCAAAACCGTCGATTGAATATGATGTGGTCTATTTCGTTGTGGAATCGTCCACCGGGAGACTCCCATGTCCATCGTTTAGATTCTGCCTTCTGGAACTGTGAGTTACCATGAATGGTCTTGTTCGACATGATGAACTCAGACAGTCTCTCACCCTGTTCATTCCATTCTAGGCCATGGGTCCCGATGTGAAATTCTTCAGCTGATCTTCTCGGTCCTATCTTGGCATTAAAATCACCCACAATGATCTTGTAGAAGGTGTGGTCTTCTTTATAGAACTTCTCTAGCTCCATGTAGAACTTCTCGATTTCTCTTTCATCATAATGAGATGTTGGTGCGTAGACAACGAAGATAGAAACTGCAGGCAGTGAGCCACATCTATTCAAATGTAAACGTCCGATTCGGGTTGTTAGGCATTCGAACGAATCAATGCTCTTGGCCAAGTTTGTGTTGACAAGGACACCGACGCCTCCAACACCTCTTTTATCGCATGTTCCGAGGAACAATTCTTCTCCAGTGTCGAAAACGGCATGGTGAGATTCGTGCCTTCTTGTCTCGGTCAGACCAATTATGTCGTACTTGATCATTCGCGCTTGTACCATCAGGTCCTCGATGGATGCATCTGATGCTAGCGTACGTGCATTGAAAGTACAGACGATCATTTTTGTCTTCCTTTGTTGTGGCAGCGTAGGTCGGCCTTGAGATTTTGTCGGCCTCTCCTTTCTCATCCTTCTCAGTGCTGCCATGTCGGTGAAGCCTTCAGGGTCAGGTGAATGAGACGAGTTGTAGTTACTGACACTACTATATATATTAATAGATGAGATATATCTTGTCTTCACACTTTTGGATAAGGCACTTTGCATTCAAGATGCATAGTGAGGCTTGCTATTGTATTTTTTAGCTCCTTCAATCCCATTTGTATGGATTCTTTCACACTCGTAATTCATTCTTCTTTGAATTGACTGGATTTCACTCTCAGTGATTGTTTACTTTCCATTACCATCAACCGAGTGTAGACTGGAGTTCCTCCTCCACTGGACTCAAGAATTTTGAAGCACTTGAGAACTTGCCTAGATTTCTGTCCCTATTTGCCAGTGCGGCAGAATTCCTTTGATTTACCATTGTTCTTAGTTTTGTGGGTACAAACAGTGGAGCTTTAGATTCCTAGTTACCTGAGTACTGACCTTATCTGCTACTTCACACCAAGAGCAACTTTATCCCTTGGTTGCTCTCATTAGTTTCATTACCTTCTAGAGGTACACTAGTGGGGCTCGGAGGTATAGAACTAATCCTTCCTTTTTAATTGATAGGGCTTCTATGGGGCTATTCTAGCTCAGAATTAAAACTGTAGTTTTCCACAATACCTTAGCGTGTGTGAGATGGTGGAGTACAGCAATGAGTAGTCCCTGGGGCTTGGGAGGTGTGGGCTGGGTGGAGGTTCCCCAGGTGAAGATGGAAGGGGTGAGTTCTTAGGTACCAGCAGCCTAACACATAAAAGTGCTTAAAGTCGGGGTCCAGCTGCTTCAGACAGGGAGCTGTGGGTGGCAGGTGCCACACAGGGAGCCCCAATCTTGGAGGAGTCCAGGATACTCATTGAAAATTATCTTTTTAGAGGATGGGTAGATTTGGAGCCACATCCCCATGCTCAGAGCTTCCTGCTGGCTCCGCACTCAGGAATCACTCCTGGCGGGGGTCCACAGAGGGTTTTAGGGAATGAAACCTAGCTGGATAGAGCTCAAGGAAAGCTCTCCACCTACTCTTGCTCTGGCCCCTCAAAAAGAAATTTGATTAATGGCTTTATAAAATAGTACACAATTAATTTTACCCATGAAGCTACTTTTATATTAGTAACAAAAATAAAGACCTTGGGGCCAGTGATAGCACAATAAGTAGGGTGCTTACCAGGCACTTGATAGCACAGCGATAGGGCATTTGCCTTGCACACAACCAGCCTGGCCAGCCAGGTTCGATTCCTCCGCCCCTCTCAGAGAGCCCGGCAAGCTACCGAGAGTATCTCGCCTGCATGGCAAAGCCTGGCAAGCTACCCATGACGTATTCGTATACCCATGCCAAGCATAGTAACAAGAAGTCTCAAAATGGAGACATTTCAGGGCCCTCTTGAGCAAAATCGATGAACAACGAGAGGATAGTGACAGTGACAGTGATCCCATATGGACCCCAGCCTCCTCCAAGAATGGTTCCTGAACACAGAGCCAGGAGTGAGGCCTCAGTACTGCTGGGTGTGGCGCCCAAACCACAAACAAACAAAAATAAACAAAGGCTCACTTTTCCTTTTCTTTTTTTTTTTTTAAATGAATCACCATAAGATACAGTTACAAAGCTTTCATGTTTGAGTTTCAGTTATACAGTGATATAATACCCATCCTTCCACCAGTGCACATTTTCCACCACCAATGTCCTGAGTATCCTCCTCCCCCACTTCCCAACCCTCCCACTGCCATATGGAAGGCAATTTCCCCTATACTGCCTCTATACTTTTGGCCATTATGGTTTGCAATATAGATACTGAGAGGCTATCACGTTTGGTCCTTTATCTACTTTGAGCACGCATCTCCTATCCCGAACCATCCCTCTAACCACCATTGGCCACCTTTAAAATATATAAAGACCGTATTATATATTATGCTTTTTAATGATCAATTTCTTGAGTTTTCTAGGAAATGTGTTTGTTTCAACAGCACAAATGTTTATGTGTGCTTTACTTACAATGTTATTGCCCCCCCACCAACAAAGAGCTATTAATCCACCATCATCTATAAAGTTATTCTCTTCCATCACCCTCCAGGAATCTATTTGTGATCAGTGTACTGTTTTGTTTTGTCTTTCCATTGGACATTGCACATTCCATTTGCTTTGTTTCATTATATACAGCAGAAGAATGAGCTCATCCAGTTTTGTCCGTCTCCTTCTGATTTATTTCACTTCTCATAACACCCTCTGGTTCCATTCACTTTGCAGCAATAACCTGCTAGCTCTTGCATTCTGAAGAGATTACTTTAAATTCCACTGTGGAGAGTTGACTGCCACCTACTCTAGCAAAGTGTTCGTATTTATTCATATAGTGAATTCTGTGAGAGAAATAGACATGGGGAAATACCAAGACTTACATAATCTCTGGTGCTATTATATGGGAATCTATCCCATTACTTTATAAAGAATGTTGGTTATCCTTGAAAATATGAATTATTTTTAGTAAAACAAAGAAACCAAAATTCACCGAGATTGGACATATAAAGATACTAAATTTAATTTTCTTAAAAAATAATTGTACTTGACGGTAGAGTACATGTGCATGCTTTACATGTATGAGGCCCTGAAGTCAATCCTAGCACCAATACTAATAAATGAGGGAGAAATGGAGAGGGAAAGAAAGAGAGAGAATGTTAAAATAGCTAAAATTATATAACTTCAAAATATTTAATGGTTTTTGGAATGAGTTTTTCTATTGTTTTTTCACTGTGAAATGATTAATTTCTAAGTTTCCTCATCCATGACATTTATCTGGTATCATTCTGACATACTGTTATCAGCTCTTAAAAGTTATGTTTTGTATGAGTAAAACACACAATTCTAATTACTGAATAATTAAGCACAATTATTTGAATGGCAGGGTGAATAAATAATAGGAAGCAGGTAACTACTGTCATGTTAGAAATTAAAGATGCGTGACATAATTAGCTTAACTTTTGATAACATTCAAAATGATTTAGAAAATTTGGCCATACATTTCTTATTTTTTATGCAATATTTAATATAAAATCAGATTCAAAACAAGAAAATATGATTTATGATTTATCATCAATATTTAATAAAATATATATGATCAAAATATATTCACACAAAAACCATTTCAAAATACTAAAAAAGTATGTAAAGTTTTACTTGAAAAGAAATCTTATGATTTTATATATATAAATAAAAACTTAGAAAATTCACTAAAATATGTAAAACTCTCAGAAAATTTGTTTCATCCGTTTCAATACCTCATTAAGCATTATTTAGAAAAACTTTAAGCTCTGTCACAAAGAATAATTTGTGGTATGTTGATATAAACTCAAGAAGCATTATCTTTTCTTATTGCATATACACATGTATGTATATATCACAAATGTAATCTAATATCAAAATTTTTTTTAGTTTTTAAATTTTTTATTATCCATATTCTATGTACCATCTTTGTGATACTTACAAAATATAATTTGCTACTGTGACTATTCTCTAAGTTTTGTCCCATTTCGTATTTAATCATTGATTATTTTTCAGGTAATTTTTGTCAGTACTTTTATATATATATAGATATACACATAAATATACATAAATACAGATGCATATCTACATAAATACACACATATATACATACACATATATTTTGTCACAATTTCTTGTTCCTTTTAAAGTTTATTGGATATTTCACATAAAGAATTCACTAGTCTAAAGAATTTAATTGAAAAATAGCGATAAGAATGAATAAAAAAAAACCTCTAGCTTGAATTATCATTTGTATCATTCTTCTGAAAGTATCAGTTGTGACCCTACAAAATATTCTTAATAAGTCAATGAAGTTATTTTTTACATGATTAATATTATTTATTTTCTTCTTTGCTCTATGAATTTCTGTAAAACTTCCTATAACTCAATAAAATCTCTCCTTCTAAGTTGTGGCTCCTTTTAATATAACACAGTGGTTCCTCTCCTTTCCAATAGACAGATGTGGAAGCAATAATTGTTTTCTTGAAAACAATTATGAAACATTTTTTAAAAACAGGTTAACCACAGAAACAAAGCGCTATAGGATATGTTTAATGGTAGCAAACCTTGATTTAACTCTCTTTGAAGACAGTCTCTATTTTCACATTGACAGAAGCGTTTGATTTGAGAAGGATACTACTTAGTCCTCCTATTTGCTCTATTATGCCCACTTTTTTTTTAATTTGCCAGTACAATTTTATTTTATTTTTAAATTTTTATTGGTGAAACACCATGAGGTACAGTTGTAGACTTACAAATTTTTGTGCTTGGGTTTCAGTTATACAATGATCCCGTACCTATCCCTCCACCAGTGCCCATTCTCCATCATTTACTTTTTTTTTTCAATTTTTGTTAGTAAAACACCATGAGGTACAGTTGTAGATTTACAAATTTTTGTGCTTGGGTTTCAATTGTACAGTGATCAAACACCCATCCCTCCACCAGTGCCCATTTTCTACCACCACCACGGGTCCCAGAATCCCTCCCACCCCCCCATCCCCCCCATCCCACCCTGCCTCTGTGGCAGGGTATTCCCTTTTGTTCTCTCTCTCCTTTTAAGTTAAAACCCTCCCTTTAATCTTGATTATCTTTTTGTATAATAAAATGCTGTAAAAATTTTGAGACACTTTGCCTGTCTCACTGCAAATATTATGTATGCTTATGTGTATGTTAGTGTTTATATGTGAAAATTGTATGTGGTATTAATAACTTGTAATAAAATAAAATCTCAGTTTAATAAAAACATCTGTAATAATGCCAAAAATAATATAGCCAGGAAGAATTTGCTTATAGTTCATCTAACTGTTAGTTTGGTTATAATATCATGTAGAGGAAATACATAACAGAAAAGAGTAAAAAATTTTTAGTAGAATTGTTTTTTGCTATGAACAGTTTTGAAAAATATGTTACTAGAAGCTTCCTCATTAACATGAATTTACTAAAATAATCAACTTCATTGGCAGAAAGTGAGTATAAGAAAAAGAAAGTCAATTAAAATTTTGATGCACCAGGGCTGGAGAGATAGTACAGCAGGTTGGGAGTCAACCTTGCACAAGACACATCCTGGTTCATTTTCTTCCTCCACAGTCTCCTCTGAGAGTGATGTTGGAGTGCAGAGCCAGGAGTGATCTCTGAACACTTCCACGTGTGGCCCCCATATCAAAATAAGACTGAAATAATCATAAATTTTTGATGTACCTCAGGAAGCTAATGAGTCTTCTTAGATATCATTTCTTGCTTTAAAACCTTCTTATTAATCATTGGAAAGATCTCAAGGACAGATGGGTTTTCTCAAACTTTGGGTTAACATAAAAGACTCTTTCACATCTGAGTGAGGCTAGGATTCAAGAGTATACAAGTCGTTTGTTGTTTCATACTAGGCAGGTTGCCAAAAAGAGAATTGAGGTGGCTTTTAGCGAAAACAGAAACTAAATTAAACTATTAAAGCCGGGGTTAAAACATAAAGCAAAAGGTGTCAATAACAAGTTTAAATATTATGTTCTATGGATTATATATATTCCTTGTTTTATGTTAACTTTTTGAAAGACTTACTTTGGCTAGCCTGCCTTGGTGGCACAGTATTGAGAGCTTAAAATCAAATTGCACTTGGTATAAGTCACTATCTAGTGACATTTCTGGTGCAAGCCACTTTCCATAAACATTCATTGTCTTCATCTGTAATATGGTATGATAAAAGTGTCTGCTTAATTATCTTTTTGGACCATGATCTGTCCTTAATTCAAATATTTATAGTAACAGAAGCTATTATAATGTTTTTTATAATTTATGGATCTAAAATTTATCTTAGGTACTCCAGAATCATTTCGATTTTGTAATATGTTATATTCTCAGGTTAAACGTATTTACTCCCTCTGCTAGAAAGGAACATTTTCTGAATACTCACTCTCTGTCAGACTATTTATATACAATCCCCATAATATCATTTCAGATACTCTTCTAATACTATTATACAGATGAGAAAATTAAATTTCAGAAATATTGGCAAATTCTCCAAGACCACAAAATTAGATTTGCAAGAGACTGAAGTTTGACTTTAAATAGGTTAGAGCATAGCTCATTAGTTACATTTACTTATGTTTTTCAAATATATCACTTTGTAATATGGATTACAAGATTTAATATAAACCAGGCAACTATAAAATCAGATAGCTTTTATTGACTACTTATTTTATAAAGTCATTTTTCTTAATCTAAATTAAAATCCTTTGACATTCAAAGGTCTAAAAAAAGGTTTGATAATGATATTAGGATCTACATGTTTAAAATTCACCCACTTGTGATTGTTGCAGGACTTACATTTTGAGTCATATTTCTGTCATGAAAATGAGTATGTAGACATCAAAGAGATAATTCAAGGAATGGAATGCATGGGTGGCAGGTTGGAACCCAGAACATCTTTCTCCACTGAGCGTGATAAGAGAGAACTGCCCAGCAGAGAGACAAGTGAAGCCCCTGAGCACTACTGGATGAGTCCATATGACAATACAAAACAAAATAAAATCAAAGATTGCATATTGTATAAGAGAAAAATATTCCTTCATTTTCCATTTAAAGGCTTAATAAAATTATAATATAATCCTTGTTAAATGCACACTTAAAATCACTTATCTTAGTAAGAGGAGGAGTAATAAAATTTTACTGATACATATATATCCATTATAAGACTTCAGAATATCATTGACAAATTTTAATGAAAGAATATTGTTATCCTCAGCTAATTAACTGAATAGATTTTAGTGGTCATTATATGTTTGCTTAAAAATGGAGGTATTTGAAAACAAAATAAAATTTTAGAATTGTGCTATATACCTGATTCTTGGATAGTTTGAATAAACCCATGGAATATAAAATCTTGTCATACTAGGTACCAGTATATATGTAGTAACTTTTTTTTTTCTTTTTGGGTCACACCCGGTGATGCACAGGGGTTAATTTTGGCTCTGCACTCAGGAATCACCCTTGGCAGTGCTCAGGGGACCATATGGGATGCTGGGAATCCAACCTGAGTTGGCCGTGTGCAAGGCAAATGCCCTATTCGCTGCACTATCACTCCAGCCCCGATACATGTAGTAACTTTTAAAAAATTCATGAAAATAAATAATTCATGAACCTATTGTGAGACAATAACAAGTCTCACAATGTTACTGGGCCCGCTCGAGCAGCAAATCAATGAGCAATGGGAGAACAGTAACAGTGACAGTAATGAACCTATTACAGAAACATAAGCTCATTTAAAAATATTCAATCAAAATGAAAGCAATATTAAATATAACAGCTGCCACATCAGATGTAATGGGAAACTGGTAATAATTGAACATTTAATATTAATATTTTAACCTGTATTTCAAATATTCTCTTCAATACCTTCTAAATTCTCTTCACAAACACCAATAGACTTATTATATAACAAGAACACAATTAATATTCATTTTTCATTTTCCTATCTCCTTCTTTACTCTGACTTCTCTCTACCAGTAATAAATTCCTATTATGGCCCTTAATTACTCAATTAAAATGTACTTTGATAATCATGCACTTATCCCTAATTAACATATCTTGTTTTATTTTGCTTATTACCTTTACAAAATAAATATCTTTCTTGAATATTTTTTATGATTTTTCTTTTGGCTCAACATGCCAGGCATATACTGGCACACTGCTATAGATATGTTTTTATTAAACTGAATTGTGACCTCAAGAGTGTGTAGGGGGCATGAAATTGAAAGTATGGGTTGTGAAAATGTGTTTTAAAGTACATTTATGATTTTTCATGAGTATATGTGTGTATATACATATATACATATTTATATGTGTGTATTTTTTATACCCAGGGTTATATGCAAATGTTTCATGTGAGACAGGTAATAGTGGAAAATGTTTCAGGTGCTTCAAACTTAAGATGACCATTCATATCTATTTTTGTTTGTATACAATATAATAAATTTACTAAATTTCAATTATGAGCACACTATTTTCTAATAGGTACATCTGTATCATTTTCAGAGTTTCTATTAAAACTAATGACACTTAAAAATGTATAAAGATTTTATGGCACAGAATATGCAAAATACACATATGCAAAATATTTTCTAGATATTATAATGGTTGGCTCGATACATATATGCTGTAATTGTTTATATTTATTCAAAATTTGATAACACTAATTACTTTACCAAGTGTTCAAATCACTACAAAATACCACAAATAATTTAAAATGAATGGTTCACAACATACAATGTCACTTGCCACTTTTCAGAGATCTTGATTTTTGACAATCTGGTTTGAGTTTGTTTTATTTTACTGCAAAGAACTTTCCTTTTTGTGATTGCAATAAAATATAAAACTCAGCTTTATAAGCCTCTCCTGAGGTTTTTGATTTAAGGTAGCTAGGAAAAAAAAGGAGACATGGCTAAAGGAAAATTCTATTTTATTTATTTATTTTTGGTTTTGTTCTTTTTGGGTTATACCTGACTATTGCTCAGGGCTTACTCCTAGGTCTGTCCTCAGGGATCTCCTCTGAAGGGAATGGGGACCACTCAGGTAGCTGGAATCAAATCTAAGTTGACTGTAAGGGAAACACTTTATCACACTTGACCCTCTGTATAATGTTTCAGCAGCACGCCCCCTGCTCCCCCACCCCCGTGCCCAGCCCTTTCTGAGTTTTTTGCTATATGGGAGGATAAAAAGTCCTGAAATATTTTGGATGCAGACAGAAGAACAATCACAGTGGCTACAGGCAGAAATTAGAAGTTTGCATACTTTGGTTGTGTTCATTTATATTAGTCACACTATTAGTAAAATCAAGTGCACATTTGAACATGCAAATCTGAAATGGAAAGGTGAAGGCAGCCTAATAATTCATGAACAGAGACCAGGGAGGGAGGGAAAATGAAAATGTGATACCTGAGGTTTTAAAGGGAAAAGTTTTGAGAAGCAAAAGGAAACTGTGTATATGGGAGCTTTAGGGCATGGAAGACAGTCTGAGGAATAATGAACAGCTAATTCAACTTCTAGGTCAAATTTTCCTTAAAGTGAATGAGAGGTCAGGAATCACCTGTGGATCTGGCAATAAAAAGTTAATTTTTCTTTTCGCCCCAGCAGTGATGTGGGCAAAATTGAGATCAAAGTGGATGGACTGAAGAGAAAAGAGGATGAAACAATATAGAAAATATAGACTATTGCCTATACCAAAAAAATTGATTGATTTGCTTTTTTTTGCTTTATTTTTTCCCTCTAAGGGCCTGTTGTAATGGTGCTCAGATTGTGTGTGTGTGTGTGTGTGTGTGTGTGTGTGTGGTAGTTCCCTCTGGTGGTTGGAGAACCTTACAAAGCTGGGTATCAAACCCGGACCTTTAGCATATAAAGTATTTGTTCAGTTCAATAAGCTATTTCTCAAGCCCTACAAAAAATGTCTAAATGTGCAGTTGTTAAAAACAAGAGATAGTCTAGAAATATAGGGTTATCCAGAAGATATTTTTATGTGCATGTATATTAATTATATGCCATATATATTTTATAGTCTAACAGAAATTGTAGGTGTTGGAGTGACAGTTTTAGGATTAAGATGTTTGCCTTGCAAACGGCAGATTCCAGTATGATCCTCAGCACTATATATGGGCCCCTCACAGTGTCCAGAATCATTCCAGAGCGCAGAGTTAGGACTAATTTCCTTTTGCTTCCTGAGCAAAACTGGGTATGGACTCCACAGCGAAACAAGAATTTGGCCTTCCACAGAAGAATAAATTTTTGTGATATTGAAGGAAAGAAAACAGTGGTAGACATTACCTCAAAATGGAAGATAGATATGCCCAAATTCAAAGGAGTAAACTTCAGAGAACTGAAAGATCTTTAATAAGAAGGCTTCTTACATGTGCAGATCTGAGAAGAATGTTCTAGAATATGTTTTCCTTGTGTTCTGTAGTTCTCTCTACTGTTTCAAGTATGCATTCAGGCTCACTCAAAATAGCTTATAAACCTAAATTTTGATTTTTGGCAATAGAGTCTCACAGAATATTTTGCATGTCTCTAAATTTATTTCTTTCATGAATTTCATATCTTACTACTTATATGAAGATTTTTGTTTGGGGACCAGAGACATAGATCAGCAGGTAGGCTGTTTACCTTGTATGCTGTAGTCCCAGGTTCTATCAACAGCACGCCATATGGTCGTCACACTGCCCAAGAGTGATCCCTACACACAAAGCTGGGAGTACGTCCTGAGCAACAATTGTTTGATCTTTTACTAGCATAATTATAGAAAATGATTTTATTTTTTTACTCTGCCCCTTCCCTCTCAAATTACTGATCACTATTTTAAGTCTGCAACATGAGATTTTTTTTTCTTTGGGAAGATGAGATCTTAATATGATTGCCATTTCATATTTTTGAGATCTTTCTTTCTTTTTTCAAACTTTCTTTTTTCAAACTTTAAAGTAATATAATCCAGAAGTTGATTGTTCCAATTTTAAAAGGCTGTAATCCTCTTCCCATTGATTTATTGAAAATCAGCCAATTCTTATTTTAACTCCATGTTTTGGGATAGATATCTGCATTACAGTCTATTTGTGATGCAAAATATACTTTAATAGATTGCTAATGGCAGGCAAAATTTTCTCATGCCCACTTATTGTCTTTTTAAATCCCTTGATCTAGATTTATATGCTAAGTCAGATCATGATATACTTTTAGCATCAATGAAAAATACTCCACCAAAATGGTGTGCATACCGGAAATTCTTTACATTTCTAAAATATGGTAGTTACAATTTTATTTAGATTTTTTTACTTATTCTGATTAAGTAAACATTTGAATATAGCATTGTAATAAAAGCTGGAGATAGACATTTCTCTTCAAAATTTAAAATTAATTAAAACTGTATAAGCCAGTTAATTATTTCATACATAAAAATAACTTTAAAATGCCTATCATGAAAAATTATCTAGGTATTTTGAAAATAATATAACTCATTACCACGAATGGGCACAAAATAAATACACACATTTTAATATATACTGTTCTTTGTCTTAAGTAGTTATGGAGTCTCTATAGTAAAGAGATATTTCTTCTGCATATTATAATCAATATAATACTAGTGTATTTTAAATTTCAATAATATATATGTCAGTACAGAGATTATGTTTTATACAGAAATTACTTTAATTTCATTTTTGTCAGATTAAACTCAATTTTTCTCATAGTGAATTGATATATATTTCTCATCTGATAGATATTTCATTCAATTGTTAAACTTCTCTATTCAATTTCTCTAATTTTTTTATGTTCCATAAACTAATATCAAAATACAACTCCAGAGTGTGACATAATTGTGTAATAAAAATGAAGACAATGCAAAATCTCTTTATCACATAAAATAAATAAAAACTACTGGTTCAGAGCATTTGTGCAAAGCAATTGTATTTAAGGAAATAAATATACTGAGCCTACTTTGAAATTAATAACATACCTCTATATTTGCATATATTCAGCCACAGGGCTTTGCTAGTTACATCTATATGTATTTCATGCTTCTTCTTAGTATTCCATGATTTACATCATTGATCAAATTCTATTCAATAAATATATCTTATTTCTCTTAAGAATTCTTTGTTTATTTGTGTGGAGTTGGGGGTAGGGGCAGAGTGGTGTTCTAAATGGCTTCACTAGAAATTTTGGTGAACTGGATGATTCAGTTTAAGGCCCAAGGTTGTGGAACTATTAGGAAACCTTAGTGCCAGAAATTACCTAGTTCCCCTGGAGACCACATGGTGCCAAAGCTCGAACTAGTGTTTGCTGCATGGAAAACATGCACCTTAACCCCTGTTCTGTCTCTCTGGCCCTGGGTTTCATTTGAATAAATGAGATGATGTTCATTCAAATGATGATTTCTTCTATAGTCTAGGTCTTAAGAAAACTACTTTGTTGACTTCATTTCCAAGTTAATTCTGTTAGAGGAAAAAATAAAATCACTAAATGCTTCCTTCCTTATGATAATAATTTTTAAACTCTTTAGAGTTCATTTCATTTGCATTCTGTAATTTTTCACAGTTAATTGTAGGACAGACAAAATATAAAAGAGCTGAATATATTCTGAGA
The DNA here is from genome assembly GCF_029834395.1 of Sorex fumeus. Taxonomy (NCBI): domain Eukaryota; kingdom Metazoa; phylum Chordata; class Mammalia; order Eulipotyphla; family Soricidae; genus Sorex; species Sorex fumeus. Next base: position 67,936,412 of record NW_026606059.1, read on the forward strand.
TATTCTGACTTCTAGAATTTGTCAAATTAATACATCAATAAAATTAGCACCATAATCAAGAAAAGGACATTATTCCTTCAACTTAAAACATGCTACCCACTCCCTCAGTATAACTACTCCTACTTTAATAAGATTTATGATGAGATATTAATTTTGCTTGTTTTTTTGACTGAAACTAAATGAAGCTACAGGGGCAGATCTTTTTTTTTGGCTTATTTTGTTCAACATCATAATATTAAAGTTCAACCTGAGTTCGATAGCACAGCGTTTAGGGCACTTGCCTTACCGACTGGGGTGTCCCAGGTTCCATTCCTCTGCTCCTCTCAGAGAGCCTGGCAAGCTACTGAGAGTATCTTGCCCACACGGCAAAGCCTTGCAAGCTCCCTGTGACTTATCCAATACGCCAAACACAGTAACAATAAGTCTCACAATGGACTTATTACTGTGCCCACTGGAACAAATTGATGAACAACGGGAGGACTGTCCTACAGTGCTAACCTGAGTACGTACAGTCTAGATTTTTTTGGTTGCTATGCTCTTTTTCTTATTATATGCTATTTGCTCTAATATGAACTCATATCTTGGGTTATTAGTAGCTCAAACTGGGGCTATTATTAAAGTGTTATAATCATTTTTATATAAATACTGAATTTTCACTTGGAAAATAATTACATGCATATCCATCCTTTCTTTTCTTTCCTCTGGCTTTTGGGTCAGCTCCTACTGTTCTCAGGGATTATTCCTGGCTCTAGGCTCAGGGATCATTCCTGACAATATATAGTGCCATATGAATCAACCTGGGGCTGGAAGGATGCCAGGAAAACCTCTTTGGCCCATGTAGACATATTTTTCTTATTAAAGAAAATGTCAAATTGTTTTTCTTTTTTGTGTGTATCAAATGATTAAATAATTTTCACTTTCATGAGCTGCGTTTTAAGGTTTGTTTCCTGTCCTTGTCCGCTCATGTTATCGTTCGTCTTTTAAGCTTAAAGTCATTTTTTATTGCATTCTCTTATTGGTCTATATTTTCCTATGACTACAAAAATTTGACACTTTTTATTTGCTTTCTGGTCATTTAGGTAGCACGTTAATTAAAATATTACTTGTCTTTGTCTGTTTTCTCCATAGGAATTCCAAACTTTTCTGATATTTTTGTATTCTTTATTTATTCTTGGGAAAAAGTCTTTGTGTTCTGCATTCTCATGGCCTTACATTGTATCTTTCAATGAATACATGTTCTTAATTTATTATAATGTTATTTATCAACTATTTTATTTTATTATTAATATTTTATGCCTAATTTATAAAAAGCAGATGATTGCAGGCCACAAAAGTATTTTCCTAATACTTTAATTTAAAATGACTTGTTCATTTATCTTGTTACAAACACAATCCCTATTTCAATATTGAATATATTACTTAGGTTCAAAAATTATAAAACTACACATTAAATTTATAATTGTGTTATACACAAAATACCATTGGTATTAAATTTGTTATGGATTAATATCTAGAGAAAACAAATTTTTGGTTCTATTTTCAGTTTAAGAATATATATGTCCATATGTATGTACATATTTCAACAATGTATTATAATGCAATCCTTTTTCACTTGTACCTCAGTTTATCACCCAATAAACTATTTATTTATGAATGCTACCTATTTATGAATGTTTCTGTTCCTGAATTCTTTATTCTATTTCACTAGTATATTTGGTACTCCTTTAAGTAACAAACTGCTAACATAAATGCCTGTTATTTTTTTCTTTTTGGATCACACCCTGACTCATGCACTCAGGAATTACTCCTGGCAGTGCTCGAAGGACCATATGGGATGCTGGAAATCGAACCCAAGTCAGCTGCGTGCAAGGCAAACGCCCTACCTGCCATGCTATGACTCCAGCCCCCCAAAATATCTTTTTTATAAATTTTTTTAATTTTTAATTTTTTAAAATTTTTATTAGTGAGACACCATGAGGTACAGTTATAGACTTACAAATTTTGTACTTGGGTTTCAATTATACAATGATCAAATACCCATCCCTCCACCAGTGCCCAATAGATAATGAGAGCTTAGATTGCAGCTTTTCCAATTCTTTAGTAATTACTTTTATTAAATTCACAATAGATACATGGAAATTTTCCTAGCTATATTAATAAAAGCAATTTTATTGAAAATATGTAAATATTTCAGTGAAAAAAACTAAATATTTTTATCTATCAACACTGGTATGATATTTTTATTGCATAGGCAAAATATAAATTTATCGAATTTAATTTTATGAAAGAGCAACATTTGCCTTCATAAAAGTGCATAACTTTTTGTATGGTTTCCATCAAGAAGTCAACCAATTTTTGAATGATTTATTTTTTCTGGGATTTTATCTTTGACAGAATGAGAGAAGAGGGTAACTATGATGGGATAATTTTGAACTTGTTATATGTATTACCTCCAGTGTAAGTGTCTATTATTAAATTTGGCTACTATTAATATATTTAACATCGTGCAATCTCATCTCTAAAATGTTACATTTTTGTCATGTTTAGTGATAGCACAGCGGGTAGGGCGTCTGCCTTGCACGCAGCCAACATGGCCGACCCGAGTTCGATTCCTCCGCCCCTCTCGGAGAGCCCGGCAAGCTACCGAGAGTATTCGATATGCCAGACACAGTAACAACAAAGTCTCCAATGGAGACGTTACTGGGCCCGCTCAAGCAAATCGATGATCAACGGGAGGGCCTTCATAAAATCATTACGTACTGCAAAGAGAAAATCCATTACATTATTTTTTTAAGTCAAAAGTACATTTTATTCCAGAGACAAATGGGATTTAAATTTTTATTTTCAAGTTTATTTAAATTGGTACTCCTTCTTATGAACACAGAAATCATTTTATAATTTTATAATTTATAATTATATAAGCTAGTTTATAAAGCAAGGATATAAAATTTTGTTCTCTTGCTGTCATAATTACATTCTTTTATCTGTCTTTTAGGATTGATAAAATGAATTTTTTCAGAGACTTTCACAACATAGTAGACTTAGATTTGCAGAGGGACCAGAGAAACAGTATAGCAGGCAGAGCACTTGTATTATAGCTGGTTGAACTGGGTTCTATCCATAGCTCCATGTATGGTCCGCTGAGGACACCAGGAGTAATCCCTGAGTACAGCTGGTGTGGCCAACAACCTCTCCATTTAGTTTTCAGGTAATTTTTGTCTTCACGGTATTAATTTCTAAATCTATCATCTAGCACTTAGATAATAAGCATTCTTGTGGTGGTCTGGGATGCAGACTCAAAACAACAGATTAGACCCTCGGTAGGTAGACAGATTTTGGTGTGACCAGGCAAGGTAACTAAGTATACAAATACCGTAAGTGTCAACACTGTTATTAACAAAGTACCTTAAGTAAATAAAATAAAATAATAAAAAACAGACAAAAAGCTAAACACATGCTCTGTTTTTTGTTTTGTCTCCTGTGGTAAAATTTATATTATTTTCCCATAAAATTATTCTCATATTTATGCTAATATTCAGAATATAAATCATTATGCTAATTATAAATTATAATAAATTTATCTGAAGTTATATAATACTTCTGGTTTTTTTATATATATATATATTTTTTATTAGTGAAACACCATGAGGTACAGTTGTAGATTTACAATTTTTGTGCTTGGGTTTCGATTATACAATGATCAGATACCCATCCCTCCACCAGTGCCCATTTTCCACCACCAAGGATAATGTCCCCCCCACCCCCATCCCCCCCTGCCTCCTTGGCAGGGCAATCCCCTGTGTTTTCTCTCTCCTTTTGGGTGTTGTGGTCTGCAAAAGAGGCATTGAGTGGCAAACATGTTCAGTCCATAGTCTACTTTCGACATGCATCTCTCTCCTGGGAGGATCCTCCAAACACCCTTTATTTGGTGCTCCCTTCTCTATCTGAGCTGCCCTTTCCTCTAGAATGCCCGGCTGGCCACTAAGCTATGGAGTAATCCTCCTGGTGCTGATCTCAGCTATTCTTGGGTATTAATCTCATATTTTGTTACTTTATATGCCCCAGATGAATGCAATCTTTCTATGTCTATCCCTCTCTTTCTGACTCATTTCGCTTAGCATGATACTTTCCATGTTGTACCACTTGTATGTAAATTTCATGACCTCATCCTTTCTAACAGCTACATAGTACTCCATTGTGTAGATGTACCAAAGTTTCTTTAACCAGTCATCTGTTCTTGGGCATTCAGGTTTCTTCCAGTTTCTGGCTATTGTAGAGTGCTGCAATGAACAAACAAGCGCAGATGTCACTTCGACTATACATTTTTGCCTCTCTGGGATATATTCCCAGGAGTGGTATTGCTGGGTCAAATGGGAGCTCAATTTCTAATTTTTTGAGAATCGTCCATACTGTTTTCCAGAAGGGCTGAACCAGTGGACATTCCCACCAACAGTGAAGGAGTGTCCCTTTCTCGCCACATCCACGCCAGCATCAGTTGCTTTTGTTCTTTTGAATGTGGGACAGGCTCTGAGGTGTGAGATGGTATCTCATTGTGGTTTTGATCTGCATCTCCCTGATGATTAATGATGTAGAGCATTTTCTAATGTGCTTTTTTGCCATTCGGATTTCTTCTTTGAGAAAGTTTCTGTTCATTTCATTGCCCCATTTTTGGATGGGGTTGGATGTTTTCTTCTTGTGGAGTTTAACCAGTAATTTGTATATCCTGGATATCAACCCCTTGTCAGATGTGTATTCGGCGAATATCCTTTCCCATTCTGTAGACTGTCTTTGTATTTTGGTCACTGTTTCTTTGGAGGTGCAGAAGCTTCTTAGTTTAAGATAGTCCCATTTATCTATCTCTGTTTTCACTTGCTCGGCCAGTGGCATGGCATCTTAGAAGATACCATTAGCTTCAAAGTTGTGGAGGGTTTTGCCAACTTTGTCTTCAATGTACCTTATGGTTTCTGGTCTGATGTTGAGGTCTTTAATCCATTTTGATCTTACTTTTGTACATGGTGTTAGGCAGAGTTCTGAGCCTATTTTTTTGCATGTAGCTGTCCAGTGGTGCCAACACAATTTATTAAAGAGGCTTTCCGTACTCCACTTCACATTACTTGCATCTTTATCAAAGATTAGATGATCTTATGATTGAGGGGAGATGTCAGTGTATTCAACCCTGTTCCATTGGTCTGCAGTTCTGCCTTTGTTCCAGTACCATGCTGTTTTGATTATTACTGCTTTGTAGCAAAGTTTGAAGTTAGGGAGGTTGATTCCTCCCATTTTCTTTTTCCCAAGAATTGCTTTAGCTATTCGTGGGGGCTTATTGTTCCATATAAATTTCAGGAGTGTTTGCTCCATTTCTTTGAAGAATGTCATGGGTATCTTTATAGGGATTGCATTGAATTTATACAATGCTTTCGGTTCATTCATTCATTCATTCATCATCCTGTTATTCATCGATTGCCTCGAGCAGGCCCCAGTAACGTCTCTTTCATCCTAGCCCTCAGATTATATTCAAGGCTCTTTAGGAGAATGAGACCCATCATTGTTACTGGTATTTGGCATATTTGGTACGCCAAGGGGAGTTTGCCAGACTCTGCCCTGTGGGCAGGCTACATTCAATAGCCTGCAAGTTTGGCCAAAGTAGGAATGAGATAAGATGTCATAAAAAGATGTCCTGGTAAGATGTCGTGCGGCCGCGAATGTGGCCGCGCGGTTCCGGGAGCTGTATTTTATAGTCTCTGAGTCTTGGCCGTTGATGGGATCACACGGCGCCAGGGGGCCAGGTGGTGGGTGTGACCCCCGCCTACTGGAATTTGGAGGATCTGGGTGGAGGATGCTCGACTCCAATCCGAGTAGGCTTGGAGATCTCGGCCCTGGAACCTGCATGGCTTTGTCCCTCTGCCAGTACCTTCATGTGTGCGGAGAGTGGTCTCAGCATGGTGGTGGCTGGTCCTGGAGGTCTTCGGCTGCCGGAGCCCTGGTCGGGGCGGGGAGGAAAGCTCAACCCGCTCCCCTCCAAGGGACCCCGGCGAGGAACAGCCAGGCGCAGGGGCAGGAGACTGCACTGGTCTCGTCCGGGGGCTGGATTTTATAGTCTCTGAGTCTTGGCCGCTGATGGGATTACACGGCGCCAGGGGGCCAGGTGGTGGGTGTGACCCCCGCCTACTGGAATTTGGAGGATCTGGGTGGAGGATGCTCGACTCCAATTCGAGTAGGCTTGGAATGCTTTTGGTAGTATTGCCATTTTGACAATGTTAACTCTACCGACCCATGAGCAGGGGATATCTTTCCATTTCCTCATGTCCTCTTTTATTTCCTGATGTAGCATTTTGTAGTTTTCTTTGTACAGGTCCTTTACTTCCTTAGTTAAGCTGATTCCTAGGTACTTGATTTTCTGGGGCACAATTGTGAACAGGATTGTTCTTTTCATGTTGCTTTCTTCTCTCTCACTGTTTGTGTATAGGAAAGCCATAGACTTTTGGGTATTGATTTTATAGCCTGCCACTTTACTATACGAGTCTATTGTTTCTAGGAGTTTTTTGGTGGAGGTTATTGGGTTCTCTACGTATAGTATCATATCATCTGCGAATAGTTAGAGCTTGATTTCTTCCTTTCCTACCTGAATGCCCTTAATATCTTTTTCTTGCCTAATCGCTATTGCAAGTACTTCCAGTACTATATTGAGCAGCAGTGGAGATAGTGGGCATCCTTGTCTCATCCCTGATCTTAGAGGGAAGGCTCTCAGTTTTTCCCCATTGAGGATGATGCTTGCTGTAGGCTTGTGGTAGATGGCTTTAATTATGTTGAGGAAGGTCCCCTCTATACCCATTTTGGCTAGGGTTTTCATCATAAAGGGTTGCTGGATCTTGTCAAATGCTTTCTCTGCATCTATTGATATAATCATATGCTTTTTATCTTTTCTATTGTTGATATGATGGATTATGTTGATTGATTTCCGAATGTTAAACCATCCTTGCATCCCTGGGATGAATCCTACTTGGTCATGGTATATGATCTTTTTGATGAGTAGTTGGATTTTTATGGAATTAAAAAGCTCATAGTTTTATTCTTGTTTTCAGTTATCATATATTATTTCAAATTGTAATAAACTATTATTATGATTCCCATTATATTTCATTAAATCAGCAAAATTCTACAGCTATGTGAGTTTCTTCAAGAAATAGTGATGAGGTAGTGATAGGTAGTAAAGCAGATAGCTCACTTTCTTTGCGTGTAGCCAACTTGGGTTTAATTCTGGCATCCCATGTGGTTCCCTGAGCACTGCCAGGATTGAATCCTGAGTACTGCAGAGCCAGGATTAAGCCATTAGCATCACCAGGTGTTGCCTCCCAACCAAAAATAAATAAATATAATAATAATGATGTTATTTGAAGTGTAGTAAAAAATGATTTCAAAATTCTTTTGAAGGTCATTTACATTATACTAAGTTAATGTCTTGTATATTTAATACCAGGGAAAATTTGATAGTTGTATCTATCATAAGATTCGTAATCATTTCTCAAATATTTATCATGTTATTTGTTAAATATTATCAAATTTTATCAAAAATATCAGATCTTTGCTTTAAAATATGTTGTCTTTCTAACTTTCCCCTCAACATACATTAAGAATTCAGGTTTTTCCATTGGGACGGAACCTTGCATTCAGACAGGTAGTTTGTGAAGAGACGAGCCAGTGTCTTGACGAATACTGGCGGCAAATTCTTTAGGTGTTTGGGTCTGATCTTGTCTGGACCTGGTGCTGTATGCTTCTTTAGCTATGAAATGGCTTGTCATATTTTGGAAGGGAGAACATTGGGAACGAACATATCCATCCTGCGGAATTTGGTATGTGGGCAGGTGAACGTGGCTATCAAAGAGCTCTGAGTAGAAGTTGCAGATAATTTTCTCCATTGCCCTTCTGGAAGATGTGATAGATTCATCAGGACCTATGGATGGATCAAAAAGGAGAAAATTAACAACGGAGGGCAAACATCTTGGTCTGTAGTTGGCGAAGTACAGGCAAGCATTGTGAATACTTTTCCTAGCTTCTGCCGCATAGGCCAACACTGCTGCTCTTCTCTTTTTGAGGTCTTCCTTTATCTATTCTCTGCACAGCTTTTCGAGCTCGGATGTTAGCTTGTGATTGCCAGAGGCTTGCGCCAAACCATGTTGGTGAATGAGTTTGAGAGTTTCTGAGGACAGGCATCTGTTTGTGGCTTTCCACTCTCGGCATTCCTCAAGCAGTCATGGAGGTGCTGAACCAGTCGATCATATTCCTCTTCGATGTTGTCAATGACGGCACCTTCCCACACTGACGCAATAGTTCCAAAGAGCTCCCATTTGCTGGTCATTCTGGGAATTCTTTTCTTAAACTTTGCATTCCTTTCTCCCTGCTCTGTGAAGTAAAATTTTGCATGAAGAAGATGGTGTTCCAATCCCGTTTGGAATTTTGGGACAACAGCGACACTGGTGAGGCAAAACCGTCGATTGAATATGATGTGGTCAATTTTGTTGTGGAACTGTCCACCAGGAGACTTCCATGTACAATGTTTAGATTCGGCCTGCTGGAACTGCAAGTTACATGAATGGTCTTGATTGACATAATGAACTCAGTCTCTCACCCTGTTCTTTCCACTCTAGGCTGTGGGTCTTGATGAGGAATATTCGGCCAATTTTCTCGGTCCTATCTTGGCATTAAAATTACCGACAATGTTCTCTCTAGAGCAGCCTAGATATAATAAGGATTACCAGGGAGCTGCTTCTGGGAAATAGTTGGGGATCTACGTTGTGCTGGGTATGAAACCTGAGTCAGCCACGTTCAAGGTGTTACATCTTATCCTCTGCACCATCTCTCCAGCCCCAGAATGTCTGATCCTTAACGACTCTTACTGAATGTGGTGTTAGCTATGATATCGTGCTGCTTTAATGGAAAATGAAATCATGTTGTTTTCTGCAACAGGGATAAAACAGGAAGGTGCCCCCTATCTGCCCCCTCCCCCCAAAAAAACAGAGGTTGCTTGCCTACATTTCTATATAGCTCTATAATATTCATAATCATAAACTTCTGTGATTGAGGCTGTCTTCTGACTGGGTTTCCTTCTTCTGTTTCCCCTGCCCTACTTATCATTATCCTCCTAATCTGTGTCATGGTGTCATGAGTCCTGTGGATGAAATGACCACTTGTGAACCCCTTGGAAAAATTTTGGGTTCAGTAGGAAAAGTACACTGATGACAAGACTGGTGTTGGAAGATTATATGACTAAAACCCAATCATGAACTATTTTGTAACTTTGTATCTGACTGTGATTCAATAAAAATAAATAAGTAAATAAAATGTAAAAAGAAAAAAAAAAACCCTGGATTGTTTTCACTGACTGAAAAACAGTGATATACATAATTGCCTTAGTCTTTATATATACAGATATCTGTATTTCGGGCCATCTATGTAATTCGGGGGTGTGTCAATACCCAGCAGAATTTAGGGTTTACTCCGGGTTCTGTGCTCAGGAATTGCTCTGGGCGGGGCTCAGAGAACCATATGCAGTGCTAAGGATCAGATCTGGGTTGGCTGTGTTCAAGGCTAGCACCTTTACACATTTTTCTACTGCACTGTCCCTATCTTAGTAATTTGGTTTCTACTTAGTACAAGTTCCTACCATTGTGAATTTGTCTTCCTCAGAGAAATTTTATTAGGTGTGTGTAAATATATATAGATAGATGCAGTGTATCATTTATAAAAATTAGGTATATATACAACTTTTATCGTATATAATCTTTGAACGAATTTTTTATTAAGTCAAATGGTCGTATTTCCCTTAAACATTATAATTGCTGACATCTTTCCATAACCATGAGTTATTTTACTGTGCCTCATACATTCCAATATCAATGGCATATGCATTATCTATTCTGCAGTATAGTGATTACTTTGAATCTGTGCTTGTTCTTACGGCTTATTCATTGATTTTGAAATCAACTGTGATTAAGCAGGTTAATAGCCTGTTTCACCAGAGAATTTCTCAAATCAGCTGAATCATTTTTAAGACTGGTTTAGCCACAGTAAAACATTACAATAATTCATATCCAAAAATCTGACTGTGAATAATTAGAAATTTCTATAAGAATGTTAAATTTATAATACAATATTTTTCAGCAGCAGTGTTACAGAATCAAAGGCAATGGATTTTCATAAAACCGATGAAACTAAAAATTATTTCTTTAGTTCAGAAAATCTAGTAGACCATTATATATGACTTCTGTTAGTGAGGAATCACAAATCCTTGAGTTTTAGTAATACTGCTAGTTCTTATTTCTATTCCTATTATTTTATTTTGGAATCACATCCAGCATGCTCATGTTTTATTCCTGGCTCTTTACTCAGAGATCACTCCCTGCAGTGCCTATGGGACCATATCTGGTGCCAGGATTTGAACCAGGATCTGTTTTGTGCAAGGCAAACACCTTATCCAATGTACCATCTCTCAGGCCCCACTAATTTTTATATTTTAAATTTATTTTTAGTTTTTATTTTAAACAAAGGTCTTCAATGTCCTGTGCCTACTCCCCATTTATTTATTTATTTATTTTTATTTATTTTTAAAATTTTATTGATTCACCATAAGATACAGTTACAAGCTTCCATGTCCAAGTTATAGTCACACAATGATCAAACACCCATCCCTCCACCAGTGCACATTCCCCACCACCAATATCCACAGTATTCCCCCACATTTCTCACCCTTCCACTGCCTCCATGGAAGACAATATTCCCCATACTCTCTCTCTACTTTTGGGAATTATGGTTTGCAATGCAGATACTGAGAGGTTATCATATTTGGTCCTTTATCTACTTTCAGCACACATCTCCCATCCCTACAGGTTCCTATAACCATCATTTTCCCAATGACCCCTTCTCTATTCCAGTCATCCTCTCCCTGCCTGCTCATGAGGCAGGCTTCCAAATACGGAGCAATCTTCCTGATCCTTCTATCTACTGTCCTTAGGTGTCAGTCTTGTGTTATTTTATTCCACAAATGAGTGCAGTCCTTCTATATCTGTCCCTTTCTTTCTGATTCATTTCACATAGCATTATACTCTCCATGTCTATCCACTTACTAGAAAATTTCACGACTTCATCTCTCCTAACAACTGCATAGTATTCCGTTGTGTAGATTTCTTAAACCAGTTTCTTAAACCAGTCATCTGTTCTCGGGCACTTGGGTTGTTTCCAGATTTTGGCTATTGTGAGCAGTATGCAATGAACATATAGGTACAGATGTCATTTCTACTGTGCTTTTTTGCACCCTCGGGATATATTCCCAGAAATGGTATTGTGGGGTCATATGGAGTACTCTGGGTTCTCTTTAGATCATATAAGTCATTCTTTTTCTGTTCATTTTTTGGCTACACCCATTCCCCAAAACAGCAGTGCTCAGCCTTAATCATGATGGGCTTGGAGGACCATATGGGGTGCAGGGATTCAACCAGGGTTGACCTCATGCAAGACATGTATCCTACCTGCTGTATTATCTCTCGAGGCTACATACATTCTTTTAAAAATAAGGTTTTAAAAGTTACAATCAATTATAATAGAAACATTATATTCAAGTATATTACTTCAAAATTATTTTGATTGCGTTCTTAAAAATTATTAAGATCTAAGCATTCTTGAGACCAGAGAAATTAGATTTTGTGCTCTCCCCAAAATCTAATCATTCTTTATAATTAAGTCTTCCAGAATTAATATCATTGCACTGCTAGAGGTTAATAACCTTAGTTAGATAACAGGTATCATTCTTATCTATCAGTTCAAATACTTTAAGTGTTTCTATTACATTTGCTGCAAAATGGCACATTAAATAAATTCATAAGTGAGTAACCTATTATTTAAGCAGCATATGCATTGACATATTAAGTTTCCTTCATGTAATTTAAATTTCTTTCAATTTCAACTATCAGTTAATCAGGTATGATTAATTTTCCATATTAATCATTATTATGAAGTTAAAAGCTAATTAATTAACTCTGTAAATAATTAATCATTGTTACCTAAAACATCATTAATGTGCTAAATTTCTTCTTAGAGGAAGCAGAGGTTTTCAACTGGCAGATTGAGGGTGAGTTAGGGGCAGCTATCTTGTATGCAGAGTTTGGATTTTCATGGTCAAGTTTCTCCTGAACACTCTGTGTGGCACGGGTGGCTCCAGTTCTGATGACCTTAATTTCAATGGCTTTAGAATTACAACACATTCCTTATCAGTCTTAATTACTTATTATCTACTCAAAATATTTTATTATTAAGAAATTTATATGGCGATGATAGAGAAGCAAAGATTAATTGATATATTTTGTCTTCGTAAAAATTATTTCCATAACGCGCCCCATCTCGTCTGATCTCGGAAGCTAAGCAGGGTCGGGCCTGGTTAGTACTTGGATAATGTGAATAATATTATAAAAAGAAAAACTTTGGTGTTCTAAGGTCTAAGTTTACATCTGCTCTATTGCCTACCATCTGCCTGCATTTTAATAAGTTCTCATCTTTTTTCAACTGTGTATCTTCAACAGTAAGGAAAATAAATATTCTAATAAACTTTTGAAAGACTGCAAAAAAGTCAAATGCTATTCAACTTTATCTTGCATCAGTGTGAAATAAATTGGTTGATAATATAACATAATATGTTCACAATATATAATAGATTCCTTCATATCTCAATAAAAACCATTCTATCATAATTATCCTTATCCTGATGAGTATGGTTTTATAAAATGTAAGTAAATATTAACTTAAGTGAAATTTATGTTACAATTTATAACTTATAGATATAAAATATATTTGCATAACATAAAAACAAGTTTTAAATTTATGTTTTATGTCCTAAGATACTTTGAGTTTATATGAATAAAAATGCATATTCCCCTTAACTTTTGTGGCTTCCTGACTAAGCGTATCCATGTAGGCTATCTGAATTGTATTGACCACTGGAGTTTCTTTATACTCTTACGGTTCCTGCAAATACTGTCAAGAACACAATTTGGTGATTATAAAAGACATTTTTCCTGATAGCATCCACATTCTCCTACTCCCCTAGTTTATCAATTTAGTAGTTACTTATTAATGTCTTTTTCATGCTATATACTGTATAAAGTGCTCATAATAAATTAGTGATTTACAAACACTAATTTCATCTTAATGTCACTGTCACTATTCTCCCATTGTTCATCAATTTGCTCGAGTGGGCCCAGTGACATCTCCATTGTGAGGCTTGTTACTGTGTTTGGCATATCAAATATGTCACGAGTAGCTTGCCAGGCTTTGCTGTCTGGGCGAAATACTCTTGGTAGCTTGCAGGGCTTTCCAAGAGGGGAGGAGGAATCAAACCCGAGTTGGCCGTGTCAGCTGTGTGCAAGGCAAACTCCCTACCTGCTGTGCTATTGCTCCAGTCCTTAATGTTCAGGGGATAAAAAGATATGTTTCATATACAAGTAATTGTATAAATATTATATAAAAAATGAATTTTCACAAAGAAAAGACAGTAATGAGATTCATATCGAAAAGAGTATTTTCAAGTCAATCAAGCAATGTATTATAGGAAGGAGTAAAGCAAGTCACTGCAAATTCTCATATTCTACAACTATAAAAATAAGTTAAAAATACATTATCACACATTTAGTGAAATAAAATAGAAAAATAAATTTATTATACAACATGCCACTACATGTTGATTATGTAATAATCACTGCAGGAGATTAGATTGTTAAAAGAGAAAAATACGTTTACATTTTCTTAATCATTAAGATAGTTTTATGTAAAGATACATAAAATATTGTCTTTAATATTGGATTGTTATTAATTTTGGAATGAATATAAATATGAGAATTCATATAAATTAATTTCACTTCCATATTTCAACAACAATTAACTGGTGTGGTTTGAAATAATGTATTGCAACATTTTCATTAGTTGTCATTTTGTAGTATCTTTAATTGAATACCCCACCAGAATACTCTGTTCCATTATCATATTATGTGAAGCCAGTGTTCTATATATCTGTCAGTCAAAATCATCAGAATGGAAAGAAGAATGGATGAATCTGATTATAGGGGTTAATTTTATTGTATAGGACAGGATTAGAATTTTAGTGGTAAGCTTACGTCCCATTTATAGGCTGATAAATAATGATGCACAGATGAATCTTAAGATGTTATAATGCAAAATTACTTCACACAAATTATTTAAAAATATACTTTAGCATCAGAGAAACTAAATCATGTCAGGTGCTCAACTTGAACATGGTCAAGTAGATTGGATCCTTGCTACCATATATGGTCTCCCACACACCAGTAGGAATGGTTTCTGAGCACAGAGGAGTAAACACTTAGCATAACCAAGTGTGGTCCACTCCCAGACCCCCTATAAAACAAGAAATAGAAGGAAATCCATCTGGTTTCTATTAGTACACACAAATAAAAATAAATGCAGAAGTAAAACATAAAGCATGCTTTCTACTCTTTCATTTAAAATTCATCTTTAAAATGTTCATGATACATGTAATATAATAAATGGACATTTAAAATTTTCTGTCCTAATAAAAAATAGTTATATATATGGATCAATCCACTCCACTAAAATTTTTGGAATTCTCAATAATATTATAGTCTAAATAAGCCTAAAGCAAACTGATTTACTGTGTATAGCAATGAAAACAGCAATTCCAGTATAGATTCATTTGACTGTATCACTGTCATCCAGTTGATTGTTGAATTACTTGAGTGGGCACCAGTAACGTCCCTATTTCTCCCAGCCCTGAGATTTTAGCAGCCTTTTCTTACTCATCTTTTTCCAACAATTGGAGGCTCGTTCAGGGTCAGGGGAATGAGACCTGTTGTCATCACTGTGTTTGGCATATTGGATACACCACGGGGAGCTTGCCAGGCTCTGCTGTGTGGGTGGGATACTCTTGGTAGCTTGCCGGGCTCTCTGAGAGGCATCTATTTATATATTTTTCTCTATGATTTGTTGCCTATCTGAGCCCCATTAGATATGGTATAGTAATTGTGGAAAATGTGTAGGAAGTGTCTTATAATGTGTTGCACAGCTGCTCAGTCCCAGAAAGTGGCCTGGAACATGGTGGTGGTTCAGTGGTGGAGGGTGGCTGCCGGGGCTGGGTCCCTTGGGGTGAATAGGGCTCTCATCTGCCTCACAGTCTGGCATAGAGTTTGGTGGCTTGGTTCTTGTCACCCTTTGGTGACAGGAAGGAATTGAACTCAGGATGGGTACATGAGGGCATGCACCCTAACTGCTGTCTGATCTCCCAGCCCAATTTTATTCTTTCTTTTAATTTTAATATTTTGGTTTAGAAAAAGTGTACATTATAGAGCACCATTCAGATTAATAAGACTAATAAATTTTAATATGTTATTAACAAAATTAACAACATACCGTGGGTAAATAAAAAGTAAATATTTGATATGTAAATATATGCTACATTAACCCCAAAGTAATTTTCAGTAATTAATCTTTATGAAAATTTCTATTAGAGTCAAAATTATCTCCTCATTTTTAAACATTTCATTTTCCCAGTTTCACTTTTGCATAAAATTTCAATTTTAAATTTTAGTTTTTTCCATAATGTATATGTAATCTGTATATGAATCTGGAAAGCAATCTGAGTTATTTCCAAATTTGAATTGATACAACTCAATGGCATAAACATTCACATTTAAACAACCCACAACTAATTTTCCAAAATATAAATTAATATTTTTCAGTAAGATACTACATGTGATAGTCATGAATAACATTTATGTGCAATTTATATCCACACTTAAGTGCATATATTTATTCATAACATATCCTTATATAAGTACATATTTGAGACTTATAGTAAATTTTATGAGTACAATAATTTTATTTATATAATAATACATGTAAATATAAGCACACATATACACATTCTCATAAAATGTGGAGTTGATAAAAATAACTTACAATGAAACTATGTTAGATAAGGTGCCAATTACTAACAATTCTTTCATGTTTCTAGGTTAACAGGATTCCATCTGCCACCACCAGTGACAAGTACCAAATCTGTATTCTCCCTACGTTTGACCAGTGATTTTGCAGTTAGTGCTCATGGTTTTAAAGTATATTATGAAGGTAAGTCATGGTAGTATCATAGAACTGTTTCCCAGTTCAGTATAATCCAAGCAGAATGTTTAAGGGTAAAAATGGAGGAAATAACAGGAGGGGGAAATGCAGTCCCATTATTGATACTAATTTTTTTCCAGAGATTAATCTTTCTATAAATCATTAATACATAATAAATGCTCCAACTAATGGACTTTAATGTTTAATTGCAGTGAGTCTAGAAGGAGGCGAATCTCTCTCTTAAACCTTCTTAGGAGATGTGACTGTGAAACTACTATAGGTTTGAAATTACCAGGTGGAAACCAGTGAGAGAGTAAAATGAAAGTATCTGGTATGATATCTAGGCATCATTTATTCCACCCTATTCTCCTCTGTGCCTTTAGTCTCCTTGTGAGTGAATTAATTCTCTTTCTCCTCTGCAAATTGAAAGCAAGAGTAACAATCCCATAAGAAATAAGAGCTGAGGCAGGGCAATGACACGAAGCTCATGATGGAGTATGTCTCTATACACGGAGCCCTGAGTTTATAGCCAGCAGCCTGTGGACTGAACACTGCACCAGAGTAGTTCCTAAGTACTACAGTATTTGGCCTCTAAAGAAAACAGAAACAAAGAGAAAACCAGTGGGTGACATCTTGGCACATTCCTGAACTAACCTTGTTTTGGTCCTACAGCTTCATAAATGACCACGAAATGAGGTTTTTATCTGTATGTTTTGTACAAACTCACTTGGCGTTAAAACGTGAGTTAAACTTATTGGAGGACATTTATAAACTCTATTTGTCCTACATAGTAGGAGTTGTTTCTCATCAGAAGCGCTGTTCGATAATGGGGTGCTATGACAAACTCTATGGAAGGTGTTAAACATGTGTGAATATTTGTTTCCCACTTTAAATTGTGAAAAGAAACCCAGGATGGTAAAAATAAAGTATTGCTGCAGTTCAGCTGCGGCAAAGGATCAGGGCCCCTGAAGGTGGGCTGGTGGAGTTAGTGAAAGAACACAGTCTTCTTCAGATGCTGGAGGAGATCTGTTTTATTTCATATTATGTCTATATTTATATTCGTTTTCTATGTATGCATTTAACTTATGACTTAATTGCAGCAGGAGATGAGGCAAGAAGCTTTCTGTTTTGCTTGTTTATAGTGGTTGCACAGAATTAAAAATAAATCATGCAAGCGTTGCAGGCAGTGTTTACAAATACCACTCATAAATTGCATCAGATTAGCACAAAGGGTTCATTAGAAATTAATTTATATCTAATTATATTTTCAATAATATTATTTGTTCCATATCCTAGGATGCTTTTTAAGGCTTTCAGGATATCCAGGTCCCTTCCTTACTTCTTGTTAAAACTATAACCAACTCTTTCCCTACCAATGATTCCAGGTTCTAATTTGCCTTCTGAGATCAACCTTTTGTTTTATGTTTAGCAAACACCACCGTGGCCTCCTGAGCCTTATTTTCTGCCAAAGGTTCAATGTGTCATACATTTAGTCATTATGGTGGGCACTATACACCTCCTAATTCGGGGTCCATATGGGGCATTTTTAGTTTCTATTTTATCTTCCAGTTTCTTATTGCTTAACATATTGCTAGGTGTTTGTGTAAATGTTAATTCCTATTTCTGTAAGCCATCCATAGATTTCCTCACAGACCCATCTGGTTTATCCTGCCGTATATTTTGCAGGGCTGATGCTCAAACATCATTTTCCTGGAACATCCTAGACTAAATTTACAGATCATCCACAATGCACATATTATAAGTAAACCGATTCCAAGAATTGGTGGGGGGGGGGGCGATGTGGGGGTGAAGGAGACCGTTATCTTGTTCCAGGAACAAATATTTCTTGAATGTCCTTCCACCATGCATGGATCCTGTCACACTGCAGGGGTGGTAGACATGGCAAAGTATTCCTGAGAGTTTCAGATAAACGTCTACAGGTGTTCTTCCTTCTTTCTGTCATGCAACCACAAATTTTCTCTTAACTTCTGAACCAGACAGGTAGGGTGTTTGTCTTGCACACGGTCAATGTAGGTTAGATCCCCTGCATCTCCTGAACCTTACATGAGTCATCACTGAGTGCAGAGTCAGGGGCACATTCTAAGCCAATCCAGATGTAGTCACCCCCCCCCAAAGAAAACAAAGAGTTCCACCTTATTTAGGAAAGGTCCCATCCTACCTGACTGACAGGAATAGCATTTCAATTCTAGCTCATATCTTCAGCACCCTAGTCCTCAAGTCCCTCACATTAAATGAAAAATATTGTGATACAAAAATACACTAGCAAGTGCTCTTCCTTTCTAAAGCACACTATTTAAAATATGACATCTTTAAGGTATACGTCAAGAAAAATTTTGTGCAATTGAATCACTTGGTATAAAGATTGAAAGTTTGATTATGGGGATAGTTTTAACATTTCTTCTACTACTGCATTTCTTGCCAGAAAAGCCTTCTGTCAAATAATCATGTGGAAGGTTTTGCTCCCTTTTTTAATCTAAAAAAATGCAGCATTTCAAAAATTGCCACATTTTTGAACACCATTTTCTTCCTACCTGACATGCATCTGCTTTTTCTCTAGCATGAGACAATGCATATCTGAGATTTATTTTCCTCCACCATGATAGTATTAATCAGAGTTTTCTAAGGCACTTTCACAATAGTTGAATATTTTTAACTTGGCGACTTAATTCATAGTTCAAAACACCGCAAATACAAGCGTTTAATTTTAAGTGTAATTTTAGCAATGTTGAAGGAGTAATAAAATATTCTTTTCATTAAAGATCCTTATTAGAAAGGATCTGTTTATGTTAATAAACGTATACACATATTTTAAGTTTCTTTATCCTTTCAATAAGTACTAAGTAGACTGAAAATGTAATAACTTGGGAGATGAATTATGATGTTGCCAGGATTTCTGGTTTGACTGTCAACTTTCATGAATTATACTCAAAACTAGTTTACTAACTCCCATTGTTTCTACATATACAACATAAAATGTCTGTCTTTTCTGCTTCAGTGAAAATGGGTTCATATATCTTCATGACATTTAAATGTTTGTTTGGGAGGGCCTGACTTAAAATATAGTCAACTAAGCATCTAGGTAGTAGTGAGCGATTGGTGACCACATTGCAGAACATCTTCAAGAATTGATTTTTCATGGCCATTTTTCATCACATGCATATATTTTCTATAATATATAGTAATGACTGCAGATGTAGCAGCTGAAAACAATATGTGCATTCATATTCGGTACAGAAGAATTCCTAGTTGTATGTACTAGTCTTTACATAGTTTCACAAGGATGAAATTCAGTGTAAGCTAGTTAAGCTCTTTTTGTTTGATTTTTTTAAGGGAAGGTCACACCTGACAGTGCTCAGGTCATACTCGTTGCTTTGCATTAAGGGATCACTCTAAAAAGTGTTCAGTTGACTTATGAGATGATGGGTCTGCTGTGTACAAGGCAAGCACCCTTACCCACTGTACTACCAGTTCCTAAGCTCTTTTGTTTTAATGGTAATTTTGCGGGGGGGGGGGCATATTAGAAGAGTTCAGGTGTTTATTTATTTATTTTTGCTTTTTGGGTCACAACTGGTGATGCATAGGGGTCACTCCTGGCTCATGCACGCAAGAATTACTCCTGGCAATGTTCAGACCATATGGGATGCTGGGAGTCGAACCCGGGTCAACTGCATGCAAGGAAGATGCCCTATCCACTGTACTATCACTCCAGCCCCCTCAAGGGTTACTTTAAATCAGTTTTCATTAGCAGTTCTTGGCTGTGCATAGAGCACCATAATGAATGACAGGAAATAAACGCAGACCTCCTATGGGCAAAGCATTCAGGCTAGCTCTTTGAAGTAGTTCTTGGTTTCCTCTATGGACTCTTATCAGAATTCTTTGGTAAGAATATATTTGCTACTTTTTTATTTTTTTTGTGATGGGTGACAGGGGAGGGTGGGTTGGGTCACACTCAACAGTGCTCAGGGTTTACTCTGGTTTTGCACTCAGGGATCATTTCTGTGATGCTCAGGGGAACTTCTGGGGTGCCAGTGATCAAACCTGGCCCGTCAAATGCAAGGCAAGCACCCTACTTGCTATACTACCTCATAGGCCCAATACTGTATGTATTTCTAATGACCTTGCTTCCTTTCATTGGATTCTGCATCTGAAACCAACAATTGGCACTGAATCATTTTCTTGCATGGAGTTTTTCTGACTCCCCTTCTCAGGAAGCTTTCTATGCTCTTCATGTAGCACATATTTACCTTTGGCTAGAGCAATGTCTTGGGTTTTAAGGGCAAGTTGATTAAATTAGTTTCACTTATATACTAAAGTCTAATTTTCCTAAATCATTTATATTTGTCTCCAATTTTTTTCATCAGATATGCCTTATTTAGTTTCCAAGAAATTTTGGTTAGGGGTGAGGTCTTCATTTGTCCTACTTAGATGTGCAATACTACATGAAAAATAGCTGCAAGCTAACAATGGTGAATGATACTTTTGATAATATGTAGTGTATTGGGAAGTCTAAAACATTAAGTGTAAATTGTCAAGGTCCAGTCTCTATCGTCTCTGCATTTTGAATTGGTTTATAATTCTACTAATATTAAAAATACAACTCTGAACCCTAACCATGCTACAATAAGATTAAACTAATACTGTGGATAGTTCTAAGTGTAGAACTGATACTTCTCTCATTCCAAGCTGAAGATCAAAGTTTGCATTTAGTCATTTTCATGTTATATCCCTCCACATAATAATTTATAAGTTAATTTATTCATCCTTTAATTGTACATAAGAATATGCTTTAAGGTATCACTATTTGTTAGTGACATTTATATATTTATCCCTATTTTTCAAGTTGTTATACTGGACCATATGCATCAGAATATGTAAAATTTGCTAAAATGTAAAATAGCCTGATATTATAAGCATATCCTTAGATTTAAAGTGGATTCTTGGACTATGCATAGCTAATGCAATGTAAAATAATTTATTATCACATCACTCTGAGTTCTTTATACAATTTCTGTTTTATTTTTTATTGGAATTACTCTACTTCCACCTATTGATTTTAAAACTGTGAAAGATTATATTCCCATCTCATGAATTTTGATAATTTATAAACTATAAACCATTTATTGGAAATATATATCTTGTAATCTTCTTTTAAGTCAAGGCTGTGATTTGTCATATACCTGGGGAAAATTATACTCATTATTGTTCAGTTTTTTTTTATTTATTGAATCACTGTGGGAAAAGTTACAAAGCTTTCAGGTTTAAGTCTCGGTCATGCAAATATCAAACACATTTTTCTTTACCCATACTTATTTTTCACCACGAAGAACCCCAATAACTCCCCCCCAACACTCTCAGTGCCTGTGAGGCAGATGAATTCTAGTTGACACTCTATCTACTTTGATTAGATTCATTGTTTTGACAAAAGATGCACCATTGTTATTTGGAGTTTACACCCCCAAATCAGACATGCTGAGAAGGCATTGTGAAATAATTTGTTTCCTACACCTGGTCACAAAAATCAAATGCTGTCGTGGCTGCGCGATTTGGGATTTCTGGTATTTTACTTATTAAGCCTGGAAGTATTTCTGCTGAGAGTCAGATAATTATGAGATTGGTTTCTGTGCTCTGGAGCCATGGCCATGCCGGAGTGCCGCTCGTGGGGGGCAACTCCTGACCTCGGTAGGGCGTGAAGGACGAGTCGGGAATGCCCCCCTTCCCATGAGGTTTCAGTCGCCCCATCACGACCAGCTCATACCTGACTTTCTATAAATCTCCGAAGTAGCTGTCATCTTTCTTTCCATATTGTTCAGTTTTATCAATCTTTTTGTGAGGGTTTACAATTTATAATCAAGTTATGCTCCTGACATGAGATTTGGATTGTAGCAAGAGAAATTTGTCATAAAATTGTATATCATAAATAGCTAACCACAAATGATTATGTTTCTAAAATAAGTCATTTAATCTTCATTTTAAATAAACTTATGAATAAAGTAGACTTCTATATGTTTAAATAAAATAGATATAAAATACATAGTGGACACATTGTCCTTTGATTCCTAATAATGTTTATATTATTTACCTTTAGTTTTACATAGAGTCAGTGTAGGTAGATATTGAAACATTCTAATCCTAAAACAAATTTCTAGAAAAATCCAGGAGTGTCTTCTCTCCCTTTTATAAATAGCTTGAAGTGTTGAAAATCCTCCCCCAGAGAATGATACAAATCAATCTTTTCCTTCAAAATGGACTTAAAAGGCATAGTGTTAACAATGAGTATGTGGATTTTACTGGGTATAAATAAAGAATTTCTTTTAGGTTGTTTTTCATTTATTATCCCAGAAGATGTAAAATATATTCGCAGTAACTAGGGCACAAATTCAATATTAGTATCGACATTTTTCTGAGGGCAAGCACATGCATCTGTGCTCGGGAATTCTGATGTTGCAGGGATGAAATCTGGGACGTATTCGATTCCTGTATTGGGCCCTCTGAACCACCTCCTCAGCTCTCTATGATTGCTTCTTTTTTCTAGTTTGGAGTATCATTTTAAAACATCTACTTCAGCATGGTGTAGTAAACACGAAATCTACAACTACCAGGCTCTTGATCCTTGTTCCTCACCAGTATTTGCTTCAACTTATGAGTCACAAGAATATAAATTCATTTTCTATATTTATTATGCTAAACAATTCTGTCTTTTCTTTCTTCTCAGAACCTTCTGTACATACATCTGCAGTCTACTTACTCCATATCCTTTCAAATTTTATATAGTTCCCTCTCACCTCCAGGAATTCATTTATAGAATAAAAGTTCAACACTGCTCAGTGCACTTTCTCTGTGTTCACATAACTATACATCTTTTTAAAATACTAAACATATAAATTGCTTTTACATCTTTTAATTTTTTTCTCGATTTGGGGGACCATATCCAGTGATGCTCAGTGAGGGTTACTCTTGGCCCTGCACACTTCTGTTGGTGCTGGTGCTCAGGTGATAGAATACAGGTCGACCCTCACCACTATACTATCTCTCCAGACCCTGGATCTACCTTCTTTACTTCCTTGGAGGACTTGCTATATGAATCATTTAAAAATTACAAAATTATTCCAATAGATAAAATAAAGCAAAGTCAAAGAGAAGAATTGCTTCTTAGTGACATATGACCTCCTGCATCGGAGTACTTCAAGTGGAAAGGATGTGAGAGCATTCAAGATTACATTTTATTTTCTAGAAATAGAATAATTAAATTTAGCATGTAATCTCATTTTACATTAAATTTCCTTCTTTTATATATATGGCTAAATGTATTCTGTCAACTGCTATAATTTATCATTTAGATAAGAGAGCTAGAACAAAGTTTAATTGACACAGTGATTAGTTTAAGATTCTAATTATATGTCAATGATGTTTTTTGTGGTTTATACATTTAAATAATTTGCATTGTGGTACATTTTTATAATAGTGCAAAATTGCTAGTTTAAATGAAAAGTATACTATGAGCTTGATTCAGAATTAGTTTATAAATTTAAATTTATTTCCCTCTTACCAAAAAGTACTAAATTAAAAAACAAACTTATTTTCTTGCATCTTATTTGATTATAAATAGGATACTATATCATGGAATATTAAAATTTAAGTGGCTTTTCCTCATAAAATTATGTTTTGAACAGAATGCTACATAATATAAAAGCTAAATGTGCAAATAAAATATTTTAGTGTAATAACAAGCAGCATCATTCATTCTTAATAAATGATTAAATATATTAATAAAACAATTTTTCTCCATAAAGACATTATTACATCATCCAATGATATTTTCAGTACTAGATACACAGTATTAGCTTTAAGATGGATTTTTATCAATTTTTTCATTGCCACATAGCACAACATAGATCACAAATTAGTTTCAGAATTTCAGTAAAGTATTTTTCTGTGGAGTATAATGTCATATAAAATGTCTCAAAATATTTTCTCATTTTAATCATTTTGTAAAAAGCACATATGAGTTTTTGTAAAAAAAAAAAACAAATGAGTGAAACTATCTTAAAATCTGGATTGATAGGATAAACATGGTGAGAAAAGAAGTGCCCCAAAATATACTTTTCGAGTCAAAGGTGAGAGTGTGGCTGTTATGAGTTCTTGTAAAGTCATAGTAAGCTAAAGTACATGGGAATTGATTAATTTTTTTTAATGCAAGGCCTAATCTCAAAGAGCTGATAAAGATTTGATCAAGTCACCCAGTATAATTCCTCGAGCACTGTCCCTGAATGCAGAGTCAGGAGTAAGCCCTGAGCACCACCAAATATGATACCAAGCAAACAAAAAATAACCATGTTAATGCTTTTGCTTGTGATTTAAACAAATGTGAACTAAATATGAATTACTCTCAAGTCATCTCAAGGCTATGGGGTTCATTTTTTTATAGAGTCATTCCAAGGAGAATAAGGTTGTTTCTGCCAGCTGTGCTGGATACTAGTGCTCTACTCAGCAGTTCTGGGGGCCACTAGGTCCCTGCTGGTAGTTCCAGGGGGAGGCATGCTGTTTTAGTCATCAAATTTGGGGTCTTGCATATGCTAGTCATGTGCCCTATTTATTGACCATCACCCTGGTCCAGCCTTTTTGTATTATCCAGGAAAGAAAATATCTATTAGACATTTTTAGGTAATGATAACATTAATAATAATACTTTCAAATGTGTAGTTAAAATCATTAAATCTTCCTAAATAGTTTTTTTCCCATTTTTCTTATATAATTTTTTGTTTTCTTTAAAGGATCTTAATGATATTTTTAGTTATTATTATGTGATTTCAACTAAAACTGTATTTTTCATTTTATAATAATCATTTCAATGTTGTCTTTGGCCATAACTATTCCTTGCTCCTTATGCTTCATGCACTATTTCCATATGTTTTCCCATCTAGACATACCATTACATATATTCTCATAAGGATACCTAAAAGAATTTCCCCACAAAATTGGCATTCCCATCTGCATTGGTTTTATATTGCTAATAATGAATTATGATAATTTAATGGATGACACCACACAAACCTTTCTGATCTCAATTCCTGTAAGCTAGAAATCTGGAGAGAGATCAACTGATTACTTTGATCAGATTCTCAAGGCTGCAGTACAAGTGTTTGCCAGCAATATGATCCCACATAAAGCCAGAGTCATGCTTCTTGCTAGCAGACTTCA
Source organism: Sorex fumeus (assembly GCF_029834395.1). NCBI lineage: Eukaryota > Metazoa > Chordata > Mammalia > Eulipotyphla > Soricidae > Sorex > Sorex fumeus. The sequence continues at coordinate 67,961,783 of NW_026606059.1, forward strand.
TTTCCTTAGAACCATATCACTGACGTTCATATTTTCTTTCTAGATCTTGTCCAGGGACTTTTCTTAGTTTGTACAGGCTGCCTGTGAAACTTCCCCCTAAGGCAGTTCACAGCAGGGCTTATGTTCTTCCAACTCAGCAGGCGCTCATCTCTCTGCCTCTTATCCAGTTGGCAAGTAAGGTGTCTGATAGAGCAGTGCAATCATGGGAGCGACTGTCCTATTACCATTTGTTATATTATGTGGCTAATCAAAGAAGCAGCCATCCCTTTTTCACTTAGAGGGAACGGAAATCTCAGTGCCTATCTCAGAAAGCTGCTCAGCGTACTGGGGTAGAAAACACAAGAGAGGAAAACAGAAGCTCAGATGATGCACTTTATGTTATAATTCTCTAGGAGGAACAGAAAGTAATGAAAACAATTTAAATGGCAAAAGAGAATTTTAAAATTGTCACTTAAGTTTAACTTGATTACCCATATGCTGTACAGCTGCATTCTTTAGAATATTAAATAATGAATGTAGAACTGGTTCTATAAGACAGTTCTAGAATTAATGGCACAAAATCCAAAGCAGCATCTGATAAGTGACGTTTAATAAATGTTCACTAGTATATTTTAGCATTTCACAACTTGTATTTAATTTTATATTTGATAATCAGATATGTATTTGATTGCTTGAGCTATTTAATATCTAATTATATTTATATTCATGTTACATAATATAGATGTATTAAATATTGATTGCTAAATAATAATATATATAGACATCTACATTTGTTTGTTCATGTCATATAAACGTTTTGAATTTTCATTTTCTCACAAGCAACACTGAGATCCAGCTATTTGTTTTTTCTTTGGAAGATACTTAACAAAAAAATATAATCCTTCATTCACTTCCAGCGGCCAAATTGACTTGTTCTCTTTGGAAATCAAGATGGACATTATTTTAAAAAGTTAGAATTTAATTTCCAGGTGTTTGATTTGGTTCTCCGTGTCTGTGTGTGGTTCATTTCTATTCTCAGTGCATTGTGGTCTGAAAAGATTGTTGGTAGTATTTCTATCTTCCTGATTCTACTGAGGTATGTTTTGTGGCCTAGCACATGGTCTATTTTGGACATAGAAAGATCACATTCATCTGGGGAACATAAAGTAACAAAATAGGAGACTAACACCCAAGAATAGCTGATATCAAGGAGGATTACTCCATGGCTTTGAGGACAGCCGCACACGCTAGGGGAAAAGGCAGCTCAGATAGAGAAGGGAGCACCAAATAAAGGGTGTTGGGAGGTTTCTCTCAGGATGGGAAATGCGTGATGAGAGTAGACTATAGTTCGAACAAGATTGCCATTCGATGTCTCTTTTGCAAACCACAGCACTCAAAAGGAGAGAGATAACAAAAGAGAATGCCACAGAGGTAGGGTGAGATGGGGGGATGGGAGAGGTGGGAGGGATACTGGGACTGGTGGTGGTGGAGAATGGGCACTGGTGGAGGGATGGGTATTCAATCATTGTATAATTGAAACCCAAGCACAAAAATTTGAAAGTCTACAACTGTACCTCATGGAGTTTCACTAATAAAAATTTAAGGGAAAAAAAAGTTAGAATTGCACTTCCATATGATCTAGCATCTGGGCATCTACCCCATGGGTCCCAAAACTGAATTTAGAAAAGACATTCATACCCCTATGATCATTGCAGCACTATTCACCATACCAGAGTCTGGAAATAATGCAATTGTCCAGTGCTGAATGACTGTATAAAAAAAATGGCCCATATACACAATGGAATACTACTCAACTGTAAGAAAAAAATGAAATCATCAAATTTGTTGTCACATAGATGAAGGTGGAGAGTATCATGCTGAGTAATCTGTAAAAGGAGCGACAGAATGATCGCTCTCATATAACAACAAACACACAAAAGCTACAGAAACTGAGAGCTTCTTTTCAGTAGGCAGCTTACCACAGGTGCCAGGTTCAGAGTGGGTGAGGGGCTTGGCCAATGGTGAAGGGAAGTTGATATTGGGTGGAGGGTGTGGGGCTGAACATAGTTCATGTATGAAGCCCTACTAATAAGAGTGAGCAACTCTCAATACACCCCCCAGTGAAAGACATGGAAGACAGTTTACCTATTAATATATCCCAAAATTTTATTAAGCCTTTATCAACTTCTTGACAGTATATTAGCTGTTAGAAATGCTAAACGGTTCTGTCTCTTTGGGCAGAGAAAAGGAATTGCAAGCAATGTATTTCCTACCAATTCAGGAAAGCATTCACATCCTTTTATACAGACACAAAATAATTCAGTCAGATAACTACCATAATTATCTTAAATAAAGAGAATGTATAATTGATTTACCAGTATTGGTCTGGAGTTAGCTCAGAGAGAGGTCTTGTGAGCAAAATGTCCACAGAAATCCTCTTCCCAGCTCCATACCCAGTGTTACCTGAAATCCCTGCTGATACTGTGAAAGAACCGTGTTGGGAATATTTTCACCGCAAATCTTGAGACTCATTTTTTTTTTTGTGGTTGCTTTCCAAAGGACTCATTAAACATTTACTATATACCTTTATAGTAAACTGCAGGCGACTTACTAGAAATAAGCCTGTGTTTTCTGTCTTCTGAACTTCTGCTTTCTCATAAGTTGGACTAAACAAGGTGTCCCACACATTTGTGTTCATAAAAAACACCTGGTGATCACCTTGTTAAGGAACTCATTTTTCTTTCAAATCTCTGTGGCTTAGAAACTTAACCTGTGTTTCCAACAGAGTCAAAGGTGATATCAATCATTCAGTTCCACACACAATACATCACAAATTACAGAATGTGAAATCTTGGTAAATTTTCTTCTCATTTACTTAAGCGATAGAGTGGAGCACCGCTGACAGAGATCAGGGCTTAATCCCAGTGATGTATAGGGGATCATATGAGGTGTCCTATATTCCAACGATGGAACTGTATTCAGCTGGATTAAAACAAAAAGAAAAGAAAAGAAAACTGCGTGTATTATCTTTCCATGCCCTAATATTTTTGGTAACTTTTCTTTGTCGTCTGGTCAACATGTTCCAAAATGCTATCACAAAACCATTTTTGAGTGAATTCAAGAGGATGGAGTTTTTCGTAAATGAACTATCCTACATTTTCTACTCTAACCTGTCCAAAATTAATTTCAATCACCTTTTACAGTTAGAAATAAAAAGAAACCCAAAATGCTATATCTGATTTCTAGCTTTTAGTTGCACTTCTAATTATTATGAAGCCATCCCATTCTTACAAATCAAGTTCTTCAATATTTCCTGCAGTCAACTTCTGAAAACAATGTTATAAAGTTTCCGAGTGAGCAGATTGTAAAATGACTGAGCCTATTATGCCAGTTTCAATTACAGTGATGCCATTAGTTAATTTTGCAGCTGTCACTAGATCTTGATCTGGAGAAATAATGAGAAATATTGATGCTGAGCATGAAATTCTTTATATTTAGGCTATTACAAATTCAAATTTTGTTATAAGATTTTTTATGGCATACTAAATGTTATATTCTTTTAGAAAACAAAAAAAATGGAATTGCACTATTTTTCTATTGCTTTTTTCATGGTCATGAACTTATTTTAAAAATGAAATATTTAGAAAAACCCAGCATAATGCTATGTAATTAATTCAGAATAAAAATATTGTAGGAGCCAGAGAGTTAAAACAGCAGTCAGGGAACTTGCCTTGACTGAGGCTAACCCAGGTTTTATCCCTGGAACCTCATATATTTCCCTGAGTATCACAAGATGTGATCCCTGAACACAAAATCAGAAATAAGTCCCGAGAACCAATAGGTATATCCCTCACCCCCCAAAAAATACTGTAAAAAAAATTTACAAACTATTTTTCAGATTATAATACAAAATTTTATAGAAAATACATTCAGACCTATATTAAGCATGACAATTTATAAAATATGTGTATTTGCAGTTATTACATCTCTGTCATTTTAGCAGTTTTATGAACTTGGAATATATCCTATATTTTATTTTACGGTCAATAAGTGGGCTAAGTAGTACAAGTGTGGATCTTTTTCATGTTTACATATCAATCATTTAAAAGCTAATATAGGATGAGGGTTTTTCCTACTTTCTCATTATTTAGGATTGCAACATTTGCAGCTCACAAAAAATCAAATTCAAATATGAAAGAATGAATTTTGCTTCAATAGTACTTTTTCACAGAGCACTATTTTTATAGCTATTCATAGTTATGTTCATGCAATTATTATTCCATATGCTTTTCCTAAAGTCCAGTCTTATCATTATCATTTTAAAACTTTAAGATAAAATTAAATGAAAAATCAGATATCAAGTGATGGAAGAAGCTTTCAATTGTACGTAACAGAGTAGCACTGCAGTAGCACTGTCCTCCCGTTGTTCATCGATTTGCTGGAGTGGGCTCAGTAACATCTCCATCATGAGATTTGTTGTTACTGTGTTTGGCATATCGAATATGTCACTGGTAGCTTTCCAGACCTTGCTGTGCAGGTGAGATACTCTCAGTAGCTTGCCAGACTCTCCAAGAGGAGCAGAGGAATCAAACCCGGGCCAGCCATGCAAGCAAACGCCCTACCGCTGTGCTATCACTCCAGCCCACATAACAGAATAAGTAACTAAAATTGAATCTCACATGTAGTCAGTTCCACTCCCATTATGCAATGAAGGGCATAAATATTTACGTTTTAAATTTACACATCCTAATGTAACTGCTGCTCATCCTTTGGAGTACTAAAGATATAATCATGTCTTTTGACTATTCAATATTTCTGGTACTACTAATTAAAGTATACATTACCTTTCCCTTTGCCCATCCTTTCCTGTGTCTACACTTGCATTTTAAAATCTATCCCGTTGCAATATTTTCATTTTTCCAAATAGGTAATGCATTCAATTGGCGTTAATAGAAATACTATTGAGTGGGCAGGATGGGTGGGGGAAAAGCTGCTGAATGAATACTTGGATGAATAATGAAATGAGTTCTAAATACGATGACATTAATATTATATGTTTCTAAAGAATAAATATAATAGGAATTATTGAAAATTTTAGAAAAGTCTTAGAAAATGGATATCCAATTCATTTAAAGTTTTACATCTTTAGCTTAAAAAGAAATTAGAGTTCTGTCAATTACATCTCTCTTTCTTTGGCCAAATGATAGGTACTGTTATCTATTTAATATCATAAGGGATAATCTAAATCCCCACTTAAATCTCCTCATGGAATTTGGCCTTTCTCATGGACAAATTCATTTCTATGTTAATGGGACATTTTGTTGAAACTAATGGGTCGTTAATCTCCTAGTGAACAGAAAAATCTGGTAGCATCCTTCACAAATTATTCAAATGTATGTGCAATGATTTAATATTATAAGTGTATATATGTTTCCTTTATAAATATTTGCAGTGAGTTATAGAGTACAGAAAACTTATTCTCTGAGATCATATTCAATTGCATGCATATGCATAGTTTTTAAATTCTTAACTGTTTTAATACAAATTCATTTTTTTGAATTACTTTTTAAGGAGTTGTAAAATAGTTTATATATCTCAAATTTATTTCATCACTGTCAACTAAGAACAAAGAAAAGTGATGAGAGTTTGTCTTTAGCTATCTTATTGTTTCATTAGATGAAAATAGAGATCTGGATTCAAATTCATAAATCTTCTTTTACTAATAAAAAGGGAAATCAGAAAATTGATGACAATTGATTCACAAATATAAATCAAGTAAGTTTTTTCTTAAATTCTTAACTCAGGAGAAAGTTACCAAAATCCCATAGACATACAAAAATTTCAATGTTCAAATAGTTCTAGAATAAAAATATACTTTATGAAAAAACATCTTGAAAAATATTTAGAGGGATCAAAGTTATACCACAAAGTCAGGGTTCATGCTATGCGCCAATACCTGGCAATGAATGGTCCCCTCACCACCAAGATTTGTGACCTCAGAGGGCCCTGACAATATTACAGTGGTTCTAGTTGTCCTTGGCACTACAAATAGCACCACATTTGGGCTGGAGTGATAGTACAGCGGGTAGGGCATTTGTCTTGCATGCAACCGACCCGGGTTCGATTCCCAGCATCCCATATCATCCCCTGAGCACTGCTAGGAGTAATTCCTGAGTGCAGAGCCAGGAGTAAACCCTGGGCATCACTGGGTGTGACCCCCATCCTCCCCCCCCCAAAAAAAATAGCACCATACTGTTCAGTTCTAGCACTGACCTATCTAGGATTGACTTATCTAATCTGATTGGTTAAAATTCTACAGTTCTTAAGCACCGCTTGTTCCAAACACATTAAGATCAAGGGACTAGGGGACATCATAGAGATAGAGGCCTGCTTTTTAGGAATGCGGAAAAACAGTTCTTATTATTTCCATACTTGTTTTCCCTTGTCCAAGGGAAAACATGGTAGCCATGCTACTTGGATCCCCTTGACAAGAAAAGATGCAGTCTTGGGCTGAAAAATGTTGCTGTGGTTTGGGTGTCTTATACATGGCCAATCTTCTGTATTCAATATGGCTCCCAGAGCCTGTCAGGAGTGATCTCTTGGCACAGGGACAGGAGTTGAAGCACTGGGTGTGGCCAACTAGAAAAGGAGAGAGAGAGAGAGACAGACAGACAGAGACAGAGACAGAGAGACAGACAGAGAGAAGAGAGAAGAGAGTGAGACAGAGACAGAGAGCGACTCATTGGCATACCAAAACCAAATGTAAATCCAATTAGTGGCACAGCAATGACAATAAAGGAAAGAGGAAGAGAAAAATAAAACTAAGTATACATTATATTTTTTAAAATCTAAAAAAACAAAACGAAGCCCAAATAACTATTGAGTATTGAGTCAAATTGGAGATGAGAAGTTTTGCCCTTAATAAGTACTGTGAAATCTGAAAATTTGACTATATCTCTATTGCAATTGTAATATGGGGAAACCTAAAAATATGGCTCCCAGATCTGAATTATTATAAATTATTCAATAGAAAAGCAAAAGAGGCAGACATATTTAGCTTCTTGGAGGAATGTTTGAGAAATAAATATTTGCATAAGTTGAAGCCATGGATGGGATGTTTAGATACACATTTCCATTATAAAAGGATCACCTCACTCATTCAAGCAAATAAATCTTTTATGGAAAAGCAGAATATTAGAATGAAGTAAAATATCTGTGAAAGATGGCACAGAAAGGTTTTAGTGGGGCAGGCAGGAGGAGTTTGTTCATTTCAAGAGAAATACCGAAAAATTTTGAGTCATCATCAGAGTTTAATCACATTGAAAAGCTACCAGGTAAGGACAAGACCTCCCAAACAAGAATCAGACAAGTAGGAGCTGGAGCAATAGCACAGCAGGTAGGGTGTTTTCCTTGCATGCGGCCAACCTGGATTCGATTCCCAGCATCCCATATGGACCCCAAGCACTGTCATGAGTAATTCCTGAGTACAGAGCCAAGAGTAATCCCTGTGCATCATCAGGTGTGACCCAAAAAGCGAAAAAAAAAAAAGAATCAGACAAGTAGATAGGTTAACAAAGTGCGGTATCAAGGAAGATGTGGATAATTGAGAAACATACTCAGGATATTATAAATTATTTCATATTATAAAATATTATATATCTTAGAATATCATATGATATATTATAAAGTATTTTATATTCTAGGGATATACATATAGATATTTGTAGAAAGAAAGTGTTGAATTATGTTTCATTATAAAAATAAGTATATAATTGTTTCATTATAAAAATATAAAAAATATTAAAGTCTATTTTCTGAAAAATAGACCCCCTGTGTAGCTCCATAAATCAGTGATAGGAAGGTAAGAGGTCCCAAGAACTTTGCAAGTTTTGTTTTTTCAGTGAAGATTTTTTTTGAGGGTTTTTTGAGTTTTCTTCAGTGGAAAAAATAATTTTTTCAGTATATGTTGCTAGGTTCAGGACCACAAATTATTTTCACAGAAAGAAAGAGATGAGGTAGAGAGAAAGGGAAAGCAGGAGTGAAAGTGAGAAAATGCAGCAGTGACAACAGGGGGAAAATATAGACTACCCCGATACGATTCAGTAGTGGCATCAGAGATTTGCTTCAAAGTTAGAAACCAAGGCAGCAGAAAAACGAAGACATAGGAAAGTACAAGAGGAAAGATAATATATTCTATTCTATTCTACCATTTATTTATTTATTAAATTTTTTGTTTTGTGCCACACCCAGCTATCTGGGTTCTGGGATTACTCTGGGAGGGTCTCAGCTGTGTGCAAGGCAAAAAACTTACTTGCTATACTGTTTGGCCCCAAGGAAAAAATCGCCTTCAAACTAATGGTAATACAATGCCCAAAAGGGGAGAGAGAGAGATGGTGGGAGGTGTGGGGTGATGGAAGGAAACCTGAGGACACTGAAGTCCAATCATGAACAGTTTTGTAATGGTCTAAAAAAATCACTATCACCATCATCCCGTTGTTTATCAATTTACTTGAGCGGGTACCAGTAACATCTCCATTTGTCCCAGCCCTGAGATTTTAGCAGCCTCTCCTTGCTCCTCTTTCCCAACATATTGGAGGCTCTTTCAGGGACAGAGGAATGAGACCCGTTATTGCTACTGTTTTGGGCATATCGAATACACCACAGGTAGCTTGCCAGGCTCTGCCGTGTGGGTGGAATACTCTCTGTAGCTTGCTGGGCTCTTTGAGAAGCATATACATATATTTATCTCTATGATCTGTTGCATACTGTCTAAACCCCATTAAATATGGTGTGGTAATTATAAAAAATGGGTAGGAGTGTCTTATTAAGTGTTTCAAGTTTTTGCGGCCACGTGGTCCAGAAATATGTTCACTCATATGTGAGCCTCTGCTTGAGCGTGTCGAGGAGGAAGAGGTCTAAAATATAAAAAAGAAAATTCAAAACAAAAAACTTAAGAAAAAACTAATCATAAGGCAGATAACATGCATTTGTGATAATGAGAACATTAGAGCATTAAAATCTGTAGTTATTGGTGGAAGGCAGAAAGATTGATATAAAATTGTTAAGAAAAAGTGATCAGTTGCTTGTATCAGCTGACCTGTTCTGGATATCTCAGCAGTCCAACTGTTTATTTTCTCACCCAAGGAAACAAGTTCTGTATCACAACAATTTCTAGTTTTAGAAATCTGACATATTTTCAATCCAGGTATTGATTATTTTATATCTGATTTATACTCTGGGATTTTCTTTAACTGAATACTGTATTATTGATTAATTCTCTAATGTTGAGGATTCAGCTTCTATTATACTACATCAGATCCTGCTGTAAAAGTTTTAGTTTTTCCTGCTTAAGCAGAATACATTTTCTTTATGACCTTGATTTCCTAGAGTGTCTTTTTAATTCCAAATTTACCTGTCTGAATTGATTTACTTATAGAGTTGAGTAAAATACTTAATAATAATTTACTAGGGATATTAAATATGGATATTTGTAATAATATCCTGAATTTGGGTACTGGCCTATTTTTAGTTTGGTCTAGCATGGAATTTGGCCATATCTCTACTCTACATTTGGTATGTATGGTTTTGAAAAAAAGGTATATAAGTTTTTCATGAGGGGCAGTCTGTAATGTAACGATTTTATGTGGAATGTTTTCCCAATTTTTTTATGCATGAATTTAAAAAGTCAAATTGGGTCAATCATAACAGGTTTTTGAGAAATTTGGAGAAAGGTGTAGGAGTACTGCTCCAGAAGTAGCTCTTAGCACACCAAATCGCACACGCCCCCCCCCCAAAAAAAAAGAAAAAAAAACACTTTGAGAGAATTGAAAAAAGAAAACAACGATAAACTCTTTGGGGTACAAAAAGATAACACAGGGAGGTAGTGTTCACGTGTTACACAAGGGAGGGTCCCACAAGCATTGTTGTCTGAACAATGTGTGAAGAATAGTCTCAAAGTATCCTGGGGTGTGCTGAATACTGTCCCAAAGTCAATCAATAAAATTAATTAATTTTCTTCTGAAGGGGGAGATGAGATATAGTATAGCACACAAGGCACCTGCTAGTTTGAAGTCATCCCTCATTGCATCCCCAATACTACATCTATTCCCTGAGCACTGTCTGGAGTAACATGTGAGCAGAGCCAGGAGCATATCCTCAAGGCGGCCAGATGTTGTCCCAAAACTAAACAAAAAGAAAAATATGATGCATTTTCCCTCTTGATATATTGGGGTTTGAATTACTGATAAGAAATAGAGGTACTTATGCTTGGAAGCCAGCAGCAAATGCTGGGGGAAAAGGCAGCTCAGATAGAGAAGGGAACACCACATAAAGTGTGTTTTAGAGGACCTGCTCAGGATGGGGGATGCATACTGAAAGTAGATTATAGACCAAACACGATGGCCACTCAATACCTCTATTGCAAACCACAACACCCTAAAGGAAAGAGAGCAGATGGGAATGCCCTGCCACAGAGGCTGTGAAGGGGGAAGGGGCATGGAATGGGGGGTGGGTGGGAAGGTTACTGGGATCATTGGTGGTGGAGAATGGGTACTGGTGGAGGGATGGATACTCGATCATTCTATAACTGGAACATAAGCATGAAAGTTTGTAACTCTACAACTGTACCTCATGGTGTTTTACTAATAAAAATTAAATTATAAAAAGAAATAGAGGTATTCGATAGTTTTCTGAGTGAAGAATATTGGAAAACATAAAAATAACTATTTTAATTTCATATTTTTAGCATTATAAAAATTGTACATATTTTGTACAAAATACACATTTTGTATAGATTTTGTAAAGAATGACATTTGCTGGAAAGCTCAGTATTCATAGCATTGGATTTTAGTGTGAGAGCATTGATTTCATAAAGGAGAAATTGAAAATTATTGATTTAGACAAGGTGATAGAGTCAGAGAAAGGAAGATCAGTAATTGCTAAGGATTTTGTAGACATTAAATAGAAATAAAATTGCCAGAGATCATTAATATTCTTTGAAAAGTTCATCATATTTTAAAGAATTTTTTCCCTCTCAGCTAAAACAGAAGCAGCACTACAGATAAAATGTATAAATTGTACCTGATATTATCTGAAAAAATGTATCTCTAACATTTGATAATAATAAAATTCTTATTGGTTAGACAAAAAATTTATTTTGGGTATTTGACCAGAACATGCCTGAATAATTTGAGATATATGCTTATGAAATATGTTGGGGTTTTGAGGAAAAAGTCACTGTCATTGTCGCTGTCCTCCCGTTGTTCATCGATTTGCTTGAGCGGTCCCAGTAACGTCTCCATTGTGACAATTGTTACTGTGTTTGGCATATTGAGTACGTCACGGGAAGCTTGCCAGGCTTTGCCGTGCGGGCAAGATACTCTCAGTAGCTTGCCAGGCTCTCTGAGAGGGGCGGGAGAATTGAACCCGGGTCTGTCAGATCAGCAGCGTATAAAGCAAATGCCCTACCACTGAGGAAAAAATACAAAACTTATTTTTTAATTTTAGTAAAATAATATGAAACTATGTCAAATTAATGAGGACAGTGGTCAGACTGTGGCTAAATGAGACCACAAAATGTAATGCATTTTATCTCATAATTTCCTGACAAATACCAACCTCGTATTTAGTGCAAGCTTTAATATACTGTACTATTTTAAACTAAATACTACTAATATACTTAGCAGTTTCAATAAGGGAAAAGTTTTACAGACTAGATTATTTAAAGTATTTAAATCTGCATTTAAAATTGAAGTAACATTGGATTATGAGACTATATATGTATTTAATTGTACAGATTCAACTGTTTAAAAAATATATCAACACACTCAGCACCAAAATACCACTATCCCTTCACCAGTCAAATGACTGCCCCTGCCCTTATGTATGATCCCTGTCCTGTCTTCCGGTAATTTCAGTTTCACTAAGTCCAAGAACTTGCTTTTTTCTTTTCCTTCTCCCTCTTCTTCTCCTCCTTCTCCTTCTCCTTCTCCTTCTCCTTCTCCTTCTCCTTCTCCTTCTCCTTCTCCTTCTCCTTCTCCTGTTTCTTCTCCTTCTCTTCCTTTTCCTCCTCCTCCTCCTCCTCCTCCTCTTCCTCCTCCTCCTCCTCCTCCTCCTCCTCCTCCTCCTCCTCCTCCTCCTCCTCCTTCTCCTCCTCCCTCCTCCTCCTCCTCCACCTCTCCTCCCTCCTCCTCCTCCTCCTCCCTCCTCCTCCTCCTCCTCTTCCTCCTCCTCCTCCTCCCCCTTCTCTTTCTCCTTCTCCTTCTCCTTCTCCTTCTCCTTCTCCTTCTCCTTCTCCTTCTCCTTCTCCTTCTCCTTCTCCTTCTCCTTCTCCTTCTCCTTCTTTACTGCTTTGCTGATCTGCTTTTCTTTTCCATATCTCACATAGGAGTGAGATCATGTAACAGTTATCTTTTTCCTTTGACTTATTTGGCATAGTATGACCCTCTCTAGTACATTCACGCTGTTAAAAAATCAGTGTTTCAGTTTTTCTTCTAATTGGGTAGCACCCATGTTACCCATGTACCTCTCTTTTTGTACACTCCTCAAATGTTGAATAACTCCATTGATTCCCTTTGACTACTAAAAATAGCCTTACAATGATTGTAGAGGTGTATATATTTTATCAAAATAGTGGTTTCATGTTCTTAGGATAGATACCTTGGGATTAAACTGCTGGTTGGGAGCAGTAATAAATAGTATATACAGTTTAAATAATTTGAGAAGTTTCTGAATATTTTCCATAAGGGCTAGGCCAGTTTATATCCACATCAATGTGTAAGTTTTTGATATTATATTTAGAATTTAGGGTGTTAATAAAAGGGGTTTTTTTAAAGACATTGTTCAAACATGGATATCTCCCATGTAAGTAAAGAAATAATCCCTGAGAAAAGAAAGATGGTGGCCGCATGGGAGCCTTGTGGAGAGCAGGTCTGAGCCGGGGGTGGGGCGTGACAGATACCTCATGGGACGGGAGGCGTTCCGGCCTGTCCTTCACGCCCTACCGAGATCACCAGTTGCCCCCCACGAGCAGCTCTCTGGTATGGCCACGGACCCAGAAGCACAAGGACTTAATACAGAAAACCAGCAGCTTGGAGCAGAAAAGCGAACGGACTATGCATTAATCCATGCCATCTTGCCTGCCCGGAGGGGAAAGGGTGTTGCCCCCTTCGCCCTCTCCTCTCTGGAAAGAAAGATGGCGGCCGCATGGGAGCCTTGTGGAGAGCAGGAAGCACAGAAACCAATCTCTTAATTATCTGACTCTCAGTAGAAATAGTTCCAGGGTTAATAAATAAAATAGCAGAAATCCAAAACCGCACGGCCGCTATCGTGGCCGTGCAACATCATTTAATTCTTGAACCCAGCTGTAAAAAGCAAATCATTTCACAATGCTTTTTCAGCATGGCTGATTTGGGGGAGGGGTAAAGTCTAAATAATAATGGTGCAACTTTTATCGAAACAATGAATTTAGTCAAAGTAGACAGAGTGCTAACTAGAATTCATCTGCCCCACAGACATTGGGGGGTGGGGGGGGGTTATTGGGGTTCTTCGTGGTGAAAAATAAGTATTGGTAAAGGGAAATATGATTTATATTTACATGACCGAGACCTAAACCTGAAAGCTTCGTAACTTTTCCCACAGCGATTCAATTAAAAAAAAAAAATAATCCCTGAGTACCACCACTTGTGGCCCTAAATACCTTAAACCAAAACCAACAAAACCCATTTGTTACATGAAATACCTAATTCATTCTTATAAACATACACAGAAAGTAACTTGACTATGTTTAAAAATTAAAAAATAAAATGTCAAACTTCATTCTACTCCTCAATGTTGAGAAGTGCTGTTAGTGAGACAGTGAAGCAGAGAGCATGCCCGGGATTTGTCTGTACTCTGGTGTTAGTTGACATGGGAGTTTTAGCTTCTTGAACTTCAGTTCTTCTGGGAACTGCTCACAGAAATTTTGTTTGCTCATTTTAAGTACTTGGGTGTTTACAATTCTCTTAGAGATAATATAGAGCTGGTGTGAGAGAATGAAATAACTTAAAAGCATTAAGTGACCTTTATTCTCTGCATTAATATCTGATAGCATTTAGAGGACAAAAATGGAAAAATCTATATTTTGCTATATAAAGGAAAAAACTATTCTGCTATATTTTTAATAATTGTCAAGAAAGCAAAATGCACATCAGTGAACACCTGTCTCTAAAATGCTATAGGCTGGTGCAAGTGATAATGCTTCAGTATATTAATATTACTCATTCAGTTTTACTACTCTTTAATAATATGAAATAAAGCAACATCACTTTATAATTGCTTTCTAATGTATTTTTGAAGTAAAATATTTTTATTAGGTAATATAATAGAAATGACAAAGCAAATGTGTGCGAGAGAGAGATACAAGAGGGAATCTCACAAAGTCAAAGGAAGGAATTATAGGGACTGGGAGGAAGCCCAGTGGCCTGGAGTTTCTGATTTTTACGCTGGAGATCAGATTTGCTTCCTAGCACTGCATGGTCTCCTGAGCGCCACAAAAAGGAAACCCCAAAGCACTATGCTGAACAGGATTGGATGTGCCTTCCCTCTGCTATAAAGGACTTAAATATTTCAAAGTAGAATGCAGTAATTTTAAAATGTAATGCACCAAATTTTATTATTTAAATTCATAATGCAGCTGGCTCGATTTTAAGGAAACTTTCAAACTATTTCAAAAATAATGTTTTAAAATTAATGCAATTTAATGGTATTAATATACTTAATAAAATGCATTTTAAATACCTAATAGATACATATAATAATGTGAAAATTTATATATTGTTATCATACTTGCCAAATCTGGTATTCAGTGCCAATCTATGCCCATCAGAGAAATACAAAAATAAAAGCACTGAAACAAAGTGTCAGCAAAGATGCTTCTCTGAAAAGTCAGTGATGTGTTTCAGAGGACAAGATAGAATTCTCCCACTCAAATTTTATTTTCCTATTTGAAGTGACATTCATTCTTTGGACTTCCAATACTTCATACTCTAGAAACAACCTCTTTTATTAAGTAACTTAAGTGTTTTACTCTCTGAAAACTGTACTTCTGAACTCACATCTCCAATTTACTTCTACTACTTAAGAGTTTATCAGCAAATCTCCAGGAATGCAAATTTATACCAGTGTAAAAATTTCATCAGGATGAATACATAGTAGATATATAATTTTGTGTACATTATTTTCTCAAAATATCTGTGTCTGTTTATTAATTAGACAGAGATCTCATTTTGTAATCTCAAGAATGTGATTCTTATTTTTTTTAATTACCAGACAAGTAAGCAAGATGTTATTTAGTTCCTCTATCAACATATTTTCCAGATTTTTAAGAGGATGGGAATAGATCTATTGTTTTCCTTCCTTGTGCTTTTTATTGTTTCTTCCCTCGTAATTCACTAAGGCACTGTGATTTAGAATATTGTTGACAGAGTTTCATGTATAGGATATTCAAACACCATACCCTTCACCCAGTGGTGCTCAGGGCCTACTCCTGTACTAAGGAATTATGCTTAAGGGTGTTCAGGGAACTAGATGGTGGTACAAGAAATCCAACCTATTTTGGTCACTTGCAATGAACTCAACCTGCTATTCTGTATCTATGGCCCTAATATGTCTTATATTGATAAAACTATATAATAAACATATGACTTTTTCGCAACAGAAAATTTCAAAAATTCTGATGTATATGAAAATTTCAGACAAAGTAATCTGTAGACAAATATAAACTTCAAAAGTTTAAATGATTTTGATGGTAGAAATAGTGATAGTTACACACCCATGCTGAGATACATGTTAAACCCTTTATCTACTAGAACATGGTCAATCAGTTCAGCCATGAAAAGTACTAAATATTTAAAAGCATAGCAAAGGTATATACACTTTAGGTTCATATTAAAATTGATATGTGTAAATAGTAATGATTCTTAATATAGGTAACATTTTAAAGTAGGAAGGTATTTTTCTAGAATCTTATTGAATAATGTTTCTTTATCCCACAGACACTCAAAGACACTGCTTTAGCTGTCATTTGAAAACTTCATTTTTCCTTCACAATGAAAAGTTCAAACTCTGAAAATGACTGGGTGAATTACAGCTGAATATCATTCTAATGAGTAAAGCAAATTTAGAGGAAGATTTAATCAGAAGCTTATATTAAATTTTAAATATGTTAGTTATCCTCCTCAAATGGCATTATTATAGATATTGGCTTTCTCAAAATGCCTCCACTTTTATCAAACTCTGCTTTAACCAAACTGAATGTTTCTTAATGCTCAGACAAGAAAATAGGAACATCTTCAAATTCCCACTATCAAATCAACAAATTACCTTCCTACTTGTTGGAGACATCTACTGTTTCTCTCCTGCTAAGCTGGTATTTAACAAAAGGAAATTTATATTTGTAATGTACATTCTTTTAATCTTTCCAAATCAAACATTTTCGATTTAAGTATCCTACACCACATACCACACACACACACACACACACACACACACACACACACACATAAAATTGGGATTTATACTTCATTGAATACACAAACTTGGTATAACTGACATGTTATTGTAAATGCAGTTTCCAATTCAAGCACATGAAATATTTCTCTTCTCACCTCGCATTTCTTTTTTTTCTCTTTAAAGAGGGTTTAGATATATTTATTCTCTGCAGTGATTTTATTTAAACCTTAAACACAATCATTTAGAATTCTATGTTTACTTCCTTATTACAGCATCATAAAAAATAGCATTTATTGTTTGATTCTGTTTCCAACCAGCTTATGTAATTTTAATTATGTAAACTTAAGTTATTTAAAATTTTCTCTGTTAGAACCTGTATAGAGTACTTTAACTATTTTCATATCCTTTAATACTGGCTTAGCCACTATGACCATACCGTAAGCAGCTTAAAAAAACAACAATCTTGTTTTTCCACACTCAAGAGTCTTACGCAAACCTGATGACAACTGGCATCAGCTGGCACAGGGCAGCAGATTCAGAACTTCCACCGTCCAGCCAATAAAGCAGACACACACTTTGTAGATCACACACTGAAGAAGCTGCTTTGGCTTTTGTATGGCAGTATCTAATCGGATTGAATCCTTGCTGCTTCATTCTACAGTATATAAATTAGTAACACACCTGGATCTTTTTTCTTTTCTTTTTTTTTTAATTTTATTTTTGGGTCGCACTCGGCGATGCACAGGGTTTACTAATGGCTCACACACTCAGGAATTACTCCTGGCAGTGCTTGAGGGACTATATAGGATTCTGGAAATCGAACCCCGGCCAGCTGCGTACAAGGCAAATGCCCTACTCTCTGTGCTATCGCTCCAGCCTTAGACAAGCATCTTCTTATGCTAAGAGAAATACTAATTGATTTAATGCCACTATTTAAGAGGCTGTCAGCTTATGACTCCAAATTATTTACATTACTCCTCCATGCAAAATATGCTCAGATCACAAAGCCTTTCTCTGACATTCTTTCTTTGGGACCAGAGTTTCCCATCTGGATATTTACATCAGGTGAAGAATAGTGCCTGGAGCTCACCCATTCCTCAGGCTTTAGAGGTCAAGAACTCTCTTACTGAGCCCTCTTTCCACAGACAGCCCAGGCTAAGCTATTAGGGTGTTAACAATATCAAAGAAACGTAGAAGCTGTTCATAGGAAACTGCAAAGAGGATTTCAAAGCAATGGGGCTGGTTTCTGCAGCCTGCAGAGATGCCCACACCGGGAAGGTCTTAGGTTTCGCTCAGGGCAGGTCAGGCAGCCCTTGCAGCTAAATAGCCTCGTGTGTTCTGAACGTGGGGTTCCATCATGTGGGGGACAGTCACATCACCAGGGGTGTACAGGTGAGCTGAAACTAATTCTGGTTCTGTAGGTTTGTGGGTCGTGGGGGACAGAGTGCAGTCTACAGTCTAGAATTCTGGTTTGAGCCCCACAAATGTGTAAGCTGTCTTGTTCCTAGAACCTTTGTTTGTCGTGTGTGTATGTGTGTGTGTGTGTGTGTGTGTGTGTGTGAGTAGTTAGTTTGTTTGCTTTTTGGGTCACACCCCGTGATACGCAGACTCTACACTCAGAAATTACTCCTGGCGGTGCTTGGGGAACCATGTAGGATGCCGGGGATTGAACCCAGCTAGGCCTTGTGCAAGGCAAATGCCCTACCCGCCTCCTGCCCCAAGCTAAATAGTTTTTATTGAAGGAAACTTACTTGGAGAGAAGTGATGTAAGCACGGGTAAGGGAGGAAAGAAACATGCTCAGGAGGGCAGGAGCTTGAAAGGGCAAGGCCTTTTCTAGGCAGGTCTTGGCACTTATTGTCCGGGCCACTTTGGGGTTGGCAGGTTTAAATACCAAAGTAAACTCAGTTTGCGTGCATTGTGCTCATTAGTATCCTTGGGCCGGGTGGAGCAGGTGCCGCACCCAGGGGTCATCTTTAGGAATAGCAGCTCTGGTTCGGTATATGAAAACAGAATTGCAAAAGGAAGTCGTGACCTCAGACTATCTAGATGGTACTGGAACACACCTGATTTAATTTGAACCTGCCCTCTGTGTTGAAGCTAGGTCCCTGGGTCAAGATCCTCCTTGTTGCTTGCCTTTGTGCAGAGATGTGCAACTTCCATAGTCCTGAGCGCTGGTTCTTGTGATGAAAATAATATCACAGGGGACTCTGATCCCATTACATTGTTGAACACAGAATGCTTGTGGTAATTAATGCCTTTGGCACCATGGACTTTTGAGTTGGTTTATTTTCCCCAGGAGGAATAAATTGGAGTTCCATGTAAACATTCAGGCCTTAAGGACTGAATATTGTAGAAAGTTACCCTGAGCAATAAAAGGCTTGAAGAAGACAAGGTGGAGATAGATATCCAAGATTGCTTTTTTGGGTCACACCTGGTGATGCACAGAGGTTACTCCTGGTGCTCAGGAATTACTCCTGGTGGTACTTGGGGGACCATATGGGATGCTGGGAACCAAACCTGGGTTGGCCGTGTGGAAGGCAAATGCCCTCCCCACTGTGTTATCGCTCCAGCCCTGAGGTGGACCAATATTACTTGCACCTTTGCTTTGTTTTAGAGATCCTAATTTTATTATCATTATTATTATTAATTATTATTATTATTTGGTTTGTGTGTTTGGGGGCCACCTGCAGAGATGCTCAGGGATTACTCTTGGCTCTGTGCTCAGGAATTACTCCTGGTGGTGTTTAAAGGACCCAATGAGATGCCAGGGATCAAATCCTAGATGTTCCTGTGCAAGAAAACCCCCTACCCACTGCACTATCTCTCTGGCACCATATTATTTATAATGATAAAATGATGATGGTGATGAAGATAACGAGTATTGTTTAAGGGAAGAACTGTGTTGAGCTTTAAAATCATTCTGCATCATATTTTTCCATCAGTGTTTTAGTGCCATGAAGAGAACCTCTGCCCTACTGTACTTTAGCTATAATTATATTAGGAGCCGGGGTAAAAGACTGTGTGGGAGTTCTTTGCACTTTTCACATACTCAGAAATGAGCTCTGGATCAGGATCAGGAGAAGGCAGCAATGACTATTACCGGAGTGAGTGCCTCACACACTCACATTTTCTAACTGTTTCTTACTGTTTTGAAAACAGTATCAACTTCCTTCCTCACATTACTACATAATATTGCCTCATTATTTTTTTCCAAGAAATGTATGGGCAAACTTTTATTTTGTGTTTATTTTTTGTTTGGGGGCTACATTGGGTGATGCCCAGGGCTTTATCGTGGATCAATAATTTCTCTTCTGCCAATGAGTGAAAGCATTTGATGATCATCTTTTACTTCATTACATGATTTAGTGCATTTCTTTTATAAAAAATGTAATTATTTGTATACTTTTATTATTCCCTCTGCCCTCCACCATCTCCATCCTTTTGTTGTGATGTTGTTGTGATGACAGTATCCACATAAATCCCTGATGGGTTGCTGCTCCGTGAGTTGTAGTGTTTGCTGGGATGTATACAACATGTTGCAGTGCTCACACACTCAATCCTAGTGCTCACTGAAGTTGTCATTCCTTTCTTTGAGAAGATTGCCCACTAGATTGTTCGGGGTCGTACCCTATCACACAAGTTGTGACTGTCACACAAGTTGTGAGCCACATGGGTTGTGATTGTGCTCACCAGTGCTTGCACTGCCTGTTTCCTGGTGCTCACGTGTCATTGTGATTGAGGTGCTGACCAAGGGATGAAACCCCGTGTGATGCTTATACACACCTGGTTGTGTGAATCTCAGAAGAGAGGAGAACAGAGCTGTGAGGCTGTGGACATCCAGGAACTTGAATTAATGATCACTCACTTACAAGACCAGTGCTCTAAGACCTGATGCCTTTTCTCCGGGCCCTTACAGTTTCTTATTTGATCTAAGAGCTAGTTTTATCAGGGCTGGCAAGATAGTTCAATGGGAAGAGCACTTGGTTTATGCACAGCCGACCAGGCCTCAATCCCTGTCACTCCTTATGGTTCCCTGAACCCCATGAGAAGTGCTCCCTGAGCACAGAGCCAGAAATAAGCCCCTGGCACCACTGTATATTGGCTCTAAAATCAAAAATCAAAACAGAGTTTTATCACCATTATAATTTAGATGGTATAACTGGGTTATATAAAAATACTACTAATGCCTAATGCTTCATAATCTGGTCACTATCATTTGCTCATCTAATGCATTTTGTTCACACAAAATTGTAGTTGTTTGTATTTTAAAGGTTAAAGTGTTGATATTGAGAAATATTCATTAGCCCAAGAGTGTGACTATGACTGACCATATCCTACTCATGAAATGGGAGAAATTTGTTACCTTAGATTAGATGATGTTATTTAATTTAGTCTTAGTTTCCTCATGTGCCAGATTAGGAATCTTATAAATTCTTGGGGTTTCTGCAAGAATATTTAAGGTATCTAAAATCAAGTATACTTAAAGGCGTTTGCTGAGAGATGAATAGTTATCTTTTATAAAAGTCTTTCTTTAAAAAAAAATTACTCCCTTGTTTAAAAGGTTTCGTTTTGTTTTTCAACCAACACTAGCCAGGTCATTTCTTCTGTCCCTTAAAATAATTCATATAAAGAAATTACAGTTCAAATTTCCTTCCTTCTTTTAGGAAGCAAAATCTTGCCAAGGAAATCTTTATTGAGGCACTAATCCTTCACAAACTAGCCAAGTATAGGGTGTGAAAATCTCCTAACCCATTCCAAATGGTTAATCTCACCCAGTTACTGCTTTGCCAGGAAAGCAAGCCCTGGGCAATGGCTCTTGAGAAAATAAATGCACAAAGAATCTTCTTTTTTTTTTTTGTTTTTCTTTTTGGGTCACACCCAACAATGCTCAGGGGATACTCCTGGCTTTGCACTCAGGAATTACTCCTGGCAGTGCTTGGGGAACCATATGGGATACCAGGGATAGAACCCGGGTCGGCTCCGTGCAAGGCAAACACCCTACCCGCTGTGCTATTGCTCCGGTCCCAGAACCTTCATTTTTAATGATAAAATGCTGTAGCATTGTAGCACTGTCCTCCGTTGCTCACCTGTTTACTCAAGCGGGCCCAGTAACGTCTCCATCGTGAGACTTGTTGTTACTGTGTTTGGCATATTGAATATGTCATGGGTAGCTTGCCAGGCTCTGCCATGCGGCCGAGATACTCTCGGTAGCTTTCCAGGCTCTCTGAGAGGGGTGGAGGAATTGAACCCAGCTCGGCCGCACCGGCCGCACGCAAGGCAAAATTTAAATTTTATAATCTTAATTAAAATAGATCTTTTATTTCTTTTAAATTTTTTTTGTTCCCACTGATCGTATCATTATGGAGGAAAAAGATTTTTCTTTTGGCAAGGGACAACTTTAATATATCTGTAGTGCGTTTCCATTCCTAAGGATAATCTTAATCTGAGTTTGCCAACCTTTTTATTTTTTTCCTCGGGAGGGATGTGGATCACACATTCTTCCCAGGGCTATTCCTGATTCTGTGCTCTGAATTTACCCTTCTTTATGCCAAAGCCTGGGGGATGCAAGGCACGTACCTGAACCCTTCTACTGTTTTTCCTGCCTGAAAATCTACTCTTTAAAAATGAAAATGTCATAAGCATCCCCAGTCATACCTAAATCTAGCACTGCCTCCCCATGTCACTCTAGCAGCCACTAAGAACTAAGTTAAATTGTTACTTCGAATTTTTGAAGCCAGTGAAGAATGTGAATTTTGTGAATATTTAATATATATCAGAAGTCTCATGGCATTAAATGTGTCTAGTAAAATACAAGAGTAGCATTGTCCTCCCATTATTCATCAATTTGCTGGAGCGGACACCAGTAACGTCTCCATTGTGAGACTTGTTGTTACTGTTTTTGGCATATCAAATACGCCACAGGGAGCTTGCCAGGCTCTACTGAGCAGGTGAGATACTCTCCGTAACTTTCCGGGCTTTTCGAGAGGGACAGAGGAGTCAAACCTGGGTCAGCCACATGCAAGGCAAAGGCCCTACCTGCTGTGCTATCGCTCCGGCCCTATGGCCTATGGTCTGGCCTATGGTATAGTCTATGGTAGTACTACCCTGAACGCGCCCAATCTCATCTGAAATACAAGAGTACAGAGTGTTTTTTAAAAATGTGCGCTGAGAATTTTAATTAACAATACTGAAGTCTTAAAAGTGTGATAGTCCTTGTATTTATACTAAATGTGTATTTGTCCACCCTCTTTTTTATGATGAGCTTTTGCTTTATATATTTGTCCTCACG
Organism: Sorex fumeus; assembly: GCF_029834395.1. NCBI lineage: Eukaryota > Metazoa > Chordata > Mammalia > Eulipotyphla > Soricidae > Sorex > Sorex fumeus. Next base: position 67,984,540 of record NW_026606059.1, read on the forward strand.
TCATCAGATTTACATACACTCTGTGTTGTTTTATCTTTCAGAATATTTCAGAAAAAAACATTTGCTATTAGTCTCTTTTCATTTTTAGAAATCATGCTTCATTTCTTGGAGTGTCCATTGTAGGTTATTGGTTAATACATACTAACTTTCTTTTTTATTTTGATAATTTTTGAATCTTAGTATCTCTAGAATCTCTAGTAATATATTTTATCATTATATACATTAATATTTTATTGTTTAGATTTATTGAAATATAATTGACAAATTGTATTCTGAGCTAATTAATACATGCGTAATTGACATACCTATTAATCATGAGAGGGTTCCCTTCATACAACTAGCATATTCATTGACTCAGTTATTTGACTATCTTCAGTTATAGTATGTTGTAATACAGTATGGGTTCATCACCTGTGATCATCAGGCAAAATGTTGTTTTCACACCTTAATCAATACTTGACAAATGTAGTTTTTGTTTTCTTATTTTATTTATATTTGACCAGCTGGAGCGATAGCACAGAGGGTAGGGTTCCATTTCTCCATCCCTGTTTGACAGCCTGGAAAGCTACTGACAGTATACCACCTGCATGGCAGAGCCTGGCAATCTCCCCATGGCATATTTGATATGCCACAAAACAGTAACAACAAGTCTCACAATGGAGACTTTACAGGTGCCTGATGGAACAAATCGATGAACAAAGGGAGGACAGTGCTACAGTTCTACCTTTATGTTTGACCATCTATTTACTGTCCTTGCCGCTGGGGCCCCTTGGAGGGAGCGGGTTGAGCTTTCCTCCCCGCCCCAACCAGGGCTTCGGCAGCCAAAGACCTCCAGGACCAGCCACCACCATGCTGAGACCACTCTCCGCACACATGAAGGTACTGGCAGAGGGACAAAGGCAAGCGGGTTCCGGGGCCGAGATTTCCAAGTCTACTCGGATTTGGGATGAGCACCCTCCACCCAGATCCTCCAAATTCCAGTAGGCGGGGTCACACTCACCAACTGGCCCCTTGGCGCCGTGTAATCCCATCAACGGCCAAGACTCAGAGACATCCTATTATGACATTTTATTATCTCATTCCTACTTTGGACAAACTGGCAGGCTACCGAATGTAGCCTGCCCACACGGCAGTCTGGCAAACTCCCTGTGGCGTACCCAATATGCCAAATACCAGTAACAATGATGGGTCTCATTCTCCTTAAGAGCCTTGAATATAATCTCAGGGCTAGGATGAAGGAGACTTTACTGGGGCCTGCTTGAGGCAATCGACGATTAACAGGATGATTTGTGATTGTGATTGTGATCTATTTAGTGTATGGATAATTCATTTATATTTAATAATTTTATGCTTTAAAGCAAAAACTTTTTAAAAATATAGATGCTAAATATTTAATTTCTGGAAATAGAAATAACTTTTTTGTTTTCTGAGTCACATCCAAAGTGTTTAGCTCTTACTCCTGGCTTTGTGCTCTGGGGTCACTCCTGGCGGACTCCAGGAACCATAAATTAAACTGAGGTCAATTGCATACAAACAAATGCCCTGCCCACTACTCTATCTCTCTTGCCCCATCTAGGAATAGTATTTTTATAAAACTATTTATTTTTTACTATAAAATCAGAAAGACATTAAAAGTAGTCATTACTATTTGCTTACTTGATGTAATGACTTCAGCCACACTATTATTTAAAATCAGATGTACATGAACAGTGATATTTAGAATTATCCTTTTTATGCGACTAATGACATAGGAGATTAACTGAGTGTATAATCAAATAGATACTTCAATTCAACATGATTTCTTTTAGTTATTAAAATTAGGTCGTTATTATACATTTTATTGCTTATTTTAAGATATATCAATACTGGGTGATTAATATATCACTGGAGATAAAAAGTTAAGTTTTAGGTAAAATTTTAAATTGACTATTAATGTTTATAGCTTAAACTTATAGAATTCAACCTCGCTCAATTCTAATATGGCTTTTAAAAATATTGCTAGGGAGGATTGTAAATGGACAAAAACAAAATATTCCACTTACATAAAAAAAAAACTAATGTTACAGAACATTAAATCTGTCACAGTTGAAAACACATTCCTGGGAAGAACACATGAAATAGAAAATAGAGTTATCCAGACTTTTTACGTTTTTAGTCTGGGTTGAGGTTTTATGGTGGTAATGTTCATTAAATAGTCAATGAGCTTATCAATGCTATTATAGATAGTAAAAACGAAACCCATAGTGTATTTAAAATTATTTGATTATCTTAAACACTACTTTCCAACACATGGATATTCCTTCTACAGTAGAATTTAATATAGATTTGATAATGAGAACCAATATTTTGTTAGCCACACATTAAGTACTAAATTTTCTTTCCCATTTTTCAGATCTTGTTATTTAAAATGTAATTTATTAAATCAATAGAATTGCCATTAGCTCAGTTTATTATCAGTGAAAATTGTTTAATGTAAGACTAGGACCAAATTAAATTATGAATTTTAACATGATCTACAAAAGATTTTAACATTTATCACAGAATGAGTAATGCTGGCATAGAAAATGTAATGATATTTTAAAAAGTTAAAAATGATAGAAAAATCAAGAGTGCTGTATCTAAACATTTATTAAATTGAATTATAACATTTTACATTTTAATTTTCTTCTCAGTTTCTCATAACAAATTATTTTCTTTATTCATTGATATTTTTAAAAATCATTTTATAAAAGCAAGTGGTCAAGTCCACATTCTTCCATAAACAGCCAGTATCAGGAAATGTGATAGAAGTTATTTGGCAATTATCTAATCTTTTAATTATATAGACTTTTAACTTTGTCTTCTGGATTTTTCAAGTGAAATGAAAAAAATTTAAGAGCATTTATACAAATATTATTTGTTCATTTTTAAGAGTATTATTAGTATAACTTTGTAATTGCTAATATAAGTAATTGTGCCATTCACTTAAGACTGTAATCTTTCATAGAGAGTTACCAAAATTATATGCTTGGTTTTTACTGAATGTTTTTTGGGAAAAATGACTTGAAATGACTAATTGCATCATAATTGTTATACATATAGCAAAGGCTTATATTCAGCTTGTAAAAACTGCTATACACTGTGTCCAAATTATCATCCTCTATGCCAAACCAGCTGTTACTAGCATTTCTGATTTCAGGGGGAAGGAACTTTCATTTTGATTTGGAAACTGCTTTCAAATTGGCACTCATATTGCTATTTTCTACTTAAAATATTATTTGTCTGTGCCTATTACAGCAGACACTTTATGAAGTAAAGTATTTTAGTATGTATTATATGAAATAGCACACAAAATGTTAGTTTAATGAAGGGCATTTTTCTATAATTATAATAAACTCATACTGAAAAAATATTAAAAGACCCACCTCATGTGTCTATTTAGCACTGTCAGGAAGGAGTGAGGACTGAATGCTGTTGGGTGTGGACCAAAAAATAAAAATAAGAGAAAATAAAATTGAAGATGATAAATTATGACATGGACTGAAAATAAATAGATCAATTTTGATTTAAAAAGGTTTTCATAAAAAGTTACTCTGATTGTCTTTTGTGTCCATAAAGTTGTGAGTTGCAGGTATTCTTAAATATTTGCTTTGCTTGTTTTTTTGGCCACACCCAGTGGTGATCAGGGCTTACTCCTCACTTTGTGCTCAGAGATCATTCCTACCAATGTTTAAAGAATCATGTGGGTGTCTGGGATTGAACCTACATCAGCCACATGCAAGACAAACAACCTATGCACAGAGATATCACCCTAACCTCAATATTTGTATTTATAATGAAGTCACTGTATGTGTTGTCATCTTAGGGATTGACATGGTATTTTTGAAAAGAGAAGTATCCTCCATTCAACTACTTTCCACCATTGACACATATTTTCATTATTTTTAGTGTAACTAAAAAGTTAGTGAAACATAATTATCTTCTTTCATACAGTAAAATTAAATATTGAAAACAAGATCTGATTATAAGAAAATGACTACATTTCATATCTTCCTGAGTTTGTGTCAAATTTTGATTAATTTATTATATTATATAAAGAATAATGCAGTACTTTATTAGGAATAATGAATGCATCTACAAGCAATATGTGTATGTTCAGCATTCAAGAAATACAGATTTGAAAGAAAATTAAGGACCTAAACCTAAATGTAGTCATATTCCAGTTTAATGACACTTCATATTGATGAATATTAATAGGGGTGGCAATGTTTTTTTTTTTACTGTAAAGTAAAAGTTAATGAAACATAATCATCTTTTTATTATAGCAAAGTTAAATATTGAAAAGAAGATCTGATGTGTAAAATAATTGTTACATATAGGTCATGCCCATGTAAAAATAATTAGAATCTGCTGAGAAAACTTCATCTAAAGGACATAAATGAGAAAGTGAGAAAAATATGATAATTGATAGTCACGTTCAAGCATTTAAAATAAAAACAAAGGTAGTAGGGACTAGTGAGGTCAATGGAAAAATAAGGAACAGAAGTAACCAATTTCAAAAATTACAGTGATGTTTATTGCTGTAAAAAGAATTCAAAGAAAAAGCTTTATTTTGGGGGTGGGAGGCTCCTTGGTGGTACTTGGAATTTCAGGGGGCTCCACTGTGTGATTCTTGGCCAACTGAGCTGGTGGCTCCATGCAAGGGCCCAAGGATGCCGTGTTACTTGGAATTTAGTTCTAGGAATTTCCTGAGTCCTCTTGACAGTGCTAGAGTTCTGGTAAAGGTGGCACCTGGTGGTGTTCTGTGGTGTTAAGAATTAAATTCAGGTTGAGTACATGCTAGTATATGTGCTATAACCTTGCCCACTATCTCACTGTCTCAAGAAAACTGTCATAAAAAAGATGGGATGAACTAAATTAAAAAAATGTCTAAAGCAACAGTTCAATGAACTGATTGCACACATTGTATGTGTGCACCCAGGATAGACTCCCAAACCTTATGATTTCACAAGTATTGCTAGGAAAACTCCTCAGCAAGACCTAGGTATGCCCCCCCAAACAACAACAACAACAACAACAACAACAACAACAACAACAAAAAAGAAAGAATGGGAAGAAGTAGAACAGTATTCTGAAATGTGAGTGCATTTGGATTAACTTGTTTAGCATGTTTTCAAAGAGCGTTTTTGTACTTGATTTGCTGTAAGTTGGACTGAAAATAACTGAAATCTTAGAATCCTATCATTTAAAGATACTGTCTTTAGTTTCTGACAAAAGGTCTCTGGAAACTGTACAGAGACTCAAAGATTGAGCAGAGTTAGTCACCTAGAAGAAGTTGGGCAAGACAAAATCTAGCCAAGTGTTCTGCACTGTAGCACTGTCCTCCCATTGTTCATCGATTTGCTCGAGTGGGTTCAGTAACATCTCCATTGTGAGACTTGTTGTTACTGTTTTTGGTTTTTTTTTACATATCAAATACGTCAGGGGTAGCTTGCCAGGCTTTGGTGTGCAGGCAAGATACTCTCGGTAGCTAGCCGGGCTCTCTGAGAGGGGCGGGGAAATCGAGCCTGGCCTGGCCAGGCTAGCTGTGCACAAGGCAAATGCCCTACCGCTGTGCTATTGCTCCAAGCCAGCTAAGTATTCTAAGAGAAAAAAAAGTTTGAAGATCATTTCAACTAATTCCATAACTCTGGAAGGAATGACAGAAATTCAAAGATATTAAGTGATGCTAAAGTTAGTCTAATTAAGTCTACAGATGTTATCCTTGTCTATCCAGCACCTGTTTTAGCCATTTTAAAACATCTGGCAATTGAGAAAAACTATTTAATGGAGACATTCACTAGTAATTTGGCTAGTTCTTAATTTCTATGTGTGGGCTAGATTCAAACACCAGAAATTCAAGGGCTCTCCACCTATTATCACAGCATCCCACAGATTGCTTTTGCAGATACAGTTAATTTAATCCAACTATCTATTGATTTTCATCTGGGTAATGGGCTCTGTGGTGGGCATTTTCAACATGGTGGTAAATATAGAGGCTTAATCAGACTTCAGAGAATTTGGAGCCTCAACAAGGGGTTAAGAATATAGATACAGAAAGAATCATTATGAGTACATTCACAATTTCACACAAAGCTATGTATTGAACTACAATGACTGTAGCCAAGAGTAAATAGCCTATGTAAGAATGGAAGTGATGCAGAAACAGCAATAGTAGAAATAGAAATACTTGGGGAAGGAGAGAGAGGGGATAAAAGATAAATAGAAGTACAAAAAAGAGATTTAGTAACATGTAAGAAAATGGTATATCTCATATTATTAGAGTGAATTCTCTCCCAGAGAAGCGAGGCCCATGACAGTCCTAGGCACACACTGTTGGGAACACTGCAGGTATCTAAGTACTTAATTCATTGTTTTTGCTCTTTGCCACCAATCAGGTCTTTCTAGCACCTTGGTGACAACTCAAAACTTGGCAAAAGTGCCAAGGAGTCAAGACAGTTTGCTTTCAAAGAGCCTCCCATGATATGCTAAGCATATGTGACCAACTAAAAACACTATCAACCATGCAGCACCTTGGACAACTTCTTTTCACTCTATAGATCAGTTGGTAATAGTTTCAGGCACGTATGTAGCACTGTCCTGCAGCACTGTCCTCCCTTTGCTCATCAATTTGCTAGAGCAGGCACCAGTAACTTCTCCATAGTGAGACTTGTTATTACTGTTTTTGACATATTGAATAAGCCACTGGGAGCTTTCCGGGCTCTGCCACGCCTGCGGGATACTCTTGGTAGCTTGCCTCCGAGAGGAACAGAGGAATCGAACCCGGGTCGACCGCGTACAAGGCAAACGCCCTACCCGCTGTGCTATTGCTACAGCCCCAGACAAGTATAGACTTCAGGAAAGGAAATTTAGCAAAGAAAAAATTTTTCATTGTCCCTAAGAGTCTCCAAATAGAAATGATAAGGCAGTGAATACTGTTACTAGTTTTCATCTGCCAGTCTTCAGTAGTGAGCACTATGTTTTCCTCTTCATATTGGGGTAGGAACATAATTTCAATGAAAACAGGCATTAAGAGTATTTCACAGAGGGGATCAAGTGATAGTATGGTGGATAGGCACTTGCATGGCACATGGCAGATTCAAGTTTGATCTCTGGCTATCTCTCTCTCTCTCTCTCTCTCTCTATATATATATATATATATATATATATATATATATATATATATATCCCTGAGCTGCACCAGGAGTAATCTCTGAAGGCAGAGACAGAGCTAAGCCCTGAAAACTTCTACGTGTAGCCCCAAAATAACAACAAAAATACAACATGGAAAAGCCAAAATGATAGTACAAGGTGGCAGGCACATGCCTGACACATAACTGACTCTGATTTGATTCCTTTCACCAAAATCACCTGAATATCTCCACGTACAACCTGAGAGGTTCTCAAACACGATTGGGTGTGCCCTTGGCAAAAGGTGTGAAATACTGAGGTACCCCCAAGCAACCCCCAGTTCTTCAGTGCACCAGCAATACCAACCCATCAGCCTCTGCCTTGAACCCCCAACCCATCAGCCTCTGCATTGAACCCTGGCTACCTTGGCCTAAGAATCTCTAGGAGGAGCCCCGACATTTGGAACACTATCTGGAAGAATAAGAAGGAAAAATTAAAGACAAATGTATGGATATTAACTAATGCCTCAACCTATCATGTTAATATTAAACTCTACAGGCATGAAAATAGACAAAAAATATTTAAAATTCATGCATAGCGTTATGTTTAACATATGATATATATCACACATACATCACATATTCTATATATGCATGCATATATATATATATATATATATATATATATAAAACAATCTCATCCTTGCCATTTAAAGGCGATTCCACAGACGGTGTTTATGATTTGGTCTGAAAGAAGCAGATGTTTGACCTGGAGTTATTTGCACTACACATATGGTCTATCCATAGGTTAAGTTCTGTGGCCATCACTGGTTGGTTTGTCCGACAGTATTCTATGATGCCTTTGTTGAAATTAACCCAGACATATCTGCTCGCTAGAAAGGATGGACTATGGACTATAGTTTTCTAATTGTCAGCCCATAATCTACCTTTGAACATATAAATCTATATTCTCAGAATGATTCATCCATTATAAGAAGCATGAAGCTAGATTGAGATATATATATACACACACACATATATATATATACACACACATACATTTATATATATATCATCCTATTCCTGATCAGAGCAGGTTTCTTTGACACATATTTGTAAAGAGTAAATGATACACCTCTCTGAGACTGATTCCTCATCTGTGAAACCGTAACCAAACTTCCCCACATATACTATGTGTCGTACATTGGAGTGCTCCAGGCTTGCTCTTGGCTCTGCACTCAGGGAATCACTCTCAGGAGGACTCAGAAAGTCATATGCAGTGCCAGGGATAAAACCTAACAAGGCAAGTACCTAAACACTTGTACTTTCTCTAGAGCCCCAGCAGCTCCTAAATGTAAATATATATTCACTGTCATCCTGTTGTTCATTGATTTCCTCAAGCAGGCACGAGTAACGTCTCCATTTGTCCTGGCCCTGGAATTTTAACAAGTGCCACATTGGAGGCTGGCTGTCCTCACCAGAGTCACTTGGAGGGGGGCGGGTTGCGTTTCCCTCCCCGCCCTGAGCAGAGCCCCAGCAGATCTCTGGACACTGCACACTGTACTATCTCTCTGGAGTGCGTGTGTGTGTGTGTGTGTCTGTAAATCCTACACTAATCTCTAAACTTCCTTCCTTCCTTCCTTCCTTCCTTCCTTCCTTCCTTCCTTCCTTCCTTCCTTCCTTCCTTCCTCTCTTTCTCTTTATTTCATTCTTCCTTTATTCCTTCCTTCCTTTCTGTCTGTTGTCTTCCTTCCTTCCTTCCTTCCTTCCTTCCTTCCTTCCTTCCTTCCTTCCTCTCTTTCTCTTTCTTTCATTCTTCCTTTATTCCTTCCTTCCTTTCTGTCTGTTGTCTTCCTTCCTTCCTTCTTTCCTTCCTTCCTTCCTTCCTTCCTTCCTTCCTTCCTTCCTTCCTTCCTTTGTTCCCTCCCTTCCTTCCTTCCTTCCTTCCTTCCTTCCTTCCTTCCTTCCTTCCTTCCTTCCTTCCTTCCTCCCTCCCTTCCTTCACTCTTTTCTTTCTTTCTTTCTTTCTTTCTTTCTTTCTTTCTTTCTTTCTTTCTTTCTTCCTTCCTTCCTTCCTTCCTTTCTTCCTTTCTTCTTTTCTTTCTTTCCTCCTTTTTTATCCCTTCTTCCTTCCTTTATTTCTTTTTTCCTACCCTCCCTCCTTCCTTTCTTCTTTCCTTCCCCTTCCTTCCTTCCTTCCTTTCTTTCTTTCTTTCTTTCGTTCTTTCTTCCTTTCTTCCTGTCCGTGGTTTTACTTCTTCCTTCCTTCCTTCCTTCCTTCCTTCCTTTCTTTCTTTCTTTCTTTCTTTCTTTCTTTCTTTCTTTCTTTCCTACCCTCCCTCCCTCCTTCCTTTCTTCCTTCCTTCCCCTCCCTTCCTTCCTTCCTTCCTTCCTTCCTTCCTTCCTTCCTTCCTTCCTTCCTTCCCCTTCTTTCCTTCCTTCCTTCTTTCGTTCTTTCTTTCTTTCTTTCTTTCTTTCTTTCTTTCTTTCTTTTTTGTTCTTCCTTCCTTTTTTCCTGTCTGTGGTGGTCTTACTTCCTCCCTCCCTCCCTCCCTCCCTCCCTTTCTTCCTTTTCATATTTTTCTCTCTTTTTTTGTGCTCCTGGATGGAAAATTGTGGGTCCCAGATGGTCTTACATCTTCTGACTGAAAGATTCAGTAACAAGTAGCACCCATCTGTCCCCCATCCCCAGAAACAATATCTGTTAAGAATCTTAATTTTGACCATTATTGGACTGGAGATCTCCCAGATTCCAACTTGCCTTTTTTTCTGGGATAGTTTGACACTCTTAATGAGCTCTGGGGAGTAGGGCACTTGGTGCTGGACTATTGCCTTTGATCGTTTATATGCCCTCCACTACTCAGGCCTGGCTAATACAGAGACACCAGAAAACAACAGGAAATTCTTTATGAATGCACTCCTTAATATCTTCAGTTAAATGCTTAATGGAATTAATTTCCCTTTGGTTCTCTTTAGTTTCATCTCTATTTTTATCTATATTTTATTTATTTTTCCAATCGTAAAGTAATAATGCCACCCTTCTTTTCCAGCCTTTCCCGTGATGAGTATAACTACAGCTTTAGCATTGTTATGAAAAAACGAGGGTGTTTTAGACTGAGCTAATCTGAAATCATACCTTTCATAGTTCTTTCATCTTTCTAACTCACATTAAGAATAAAAGTCCAACCAGTAATATATTTAGTTAGGTCTATATTTATGGTTGAGAGAGAGACAAATAGGTTGAATTTTAAGTAATTGTACACAGATGTTGAGATTCCATTTCAATGGGCAAATAAGCCTTAATCTCACAAAGCAGCTCATTTGCCATAGATGAAAATGAGAATCAAAAGTAAATGAGAAAGAAAAAAGAGATCCAGGAGTTTATGAAAACATAGAGCCCAGATAGTCATTGACGAGGGGGATGTAATATTTCCCCCTCTCTCTGTATGAAGGGACAGATTGCTAACACATAAAACATAATTTTGTAGTAGCATTCTGTGCAAGTGCATTATATAATTATGATTTTTTGAATTCATATGGAATATAGTTGTAATTGCATTAAATAAAATATTTTCTATTAATAAAACTAAATTAGAAATACCAAGCTTGTTATTCAATTAAAAATACATTAGAAAAGAATTACTAAGCAAAGATGTTTGAATATTAGATATACAATAATTATCAGCAGTTAATCAGCGTGAAGATGATTCAAGACTAACTTTCACATGTGTACTGAGTAGACTAAAATAATTAATCATTTATTACAGAAGCCCAAGAGTCAGAACTTACACTCAATGAAAATAACACTGCTATTCATTTATATAGATGACAGGTTGAGAATAAAAATGGATGTAAATGGCTGTATTAAGAGACAGTAATTTATTATACTAATGTTGTCAACCAATCAAATTATAATATTATAAATTATGCTTGTTGTTTTCAGGGAATATAAAGACTTGGTTGTAAATGTCAAAACATGGAAATACTAGCTAGATCTTGGTTAACAACTCAATAGGTTATTAAAGCAAAAAAATAAGCAATTATCTATTTCAGTAATAAAAACAGAAAAAGAAAGTAAACCAAATTATACTAGTATAAAAGTGAAAATTACCTTAAAGTTTTGAGATTATAAAATATAGCAGAAGCTATAGGAATATAAATTCCAAGAAATATTTGATGTATTCAAAATTAGCAAATGCTTCTTGTGAAATTCTAGGTAGATCTTTGTCATTATGAAATTGTGTAAGCCTATAGCTAATGGTAGTGCAAAATTATCAGTACTCATAGACTCAGTAAGAGAATAAATACTGTAATAATCCTTTAAAGCAACTTTTATCAACCAGTGCATAGTTTTATTCTATGGCGGCTGATGTCACTGATGTCATAGACACATTGATGATGAGGTTTGGGGTCTTCTCTGAGACTAGGACAGCAACCAATAGGACAAGAGAGAACACAGTCAGACAGATGTTAAGAAACACTGCTTTAGAGGGTGCAGGGAAGGGGAAGGATAATTTCATTTTCAGATTACAATCCAGGTTTTCATTTGCGCGTTTTCTTGGAATTGCTCGTATTAGTGACAGCCAGCAATATTGCTTGAGAATCATAATACTGCCTCTCAGTGATGACAAAACTTTTCTTTTAACCCTCTATTTCCCTTTAATACCAACACACAACATTATGGCTACATATGACACAAATAATACATAGACATGTACATTCCATTTAGCTACATATGCATACACAATGTTAAACAATGTTAAAGTAGTGTTTTGCTGAAGTGAGTATTTAGTATGTTCTTGATTAAAAGAAGTAAGTTATAAAAAATAACTTAGAATGGGGATGTAAAAGTATATCATTCTAACACTAGTGAGGATTTTGAACATTCTCCATATCAGCATATGTTCTAAAAACTAAATCAATATTTTAACTAAAAGGTTTATTTTGATATTGTTTTGTGACATATCTGAAGAGATATTTTATTGTGTTTTGGTTTGACTTGGAGTAGGGAACAAGTAAATCTACTCAGAGCTTAATCCTGACTTTTTGATCAGAGATCACACCTGGTGGAGTTACACGAAACAAACTGGTTCCACAGATTGAACCCTGATGTTACACAAATAAGGCAAGTACTCTACACACAGTAATATTTCTCTGGCCCCACCTAACACCTGAGAGCTTTTCAGCATCAAACATTTTAATATTCAGGGCTATTTTAAAAATTGGTAGAAACTATTGTTTCTCCATTTTACAAATGAAGAAATGAGGATCCAATGAATTTTGTAATTTTCCCAAATCACAAAACTGGCAATTCATAGATTTTTTACTTCTAGTGATGAAATTTTTGGTCTCAGAGCCCACACTCTTGGAAATTATACTAGACTTAAAGACAGTAAACTCTCTACAAGAAATAAAATGTCTTTTTCTTTAATTCAGCACTTATCATGGTTTTGAATAAATATTAAAATGATCTGCTTAGTAAAGGAAGTTATTAAGAAAATTAAAAAAATAACATTAATTACTCACTTTAGGAGGAAGCCAAGTGAAGCGTTTATATCAGGAAGTAGTAAACAGAAGGAGCGCATGATTTTAAAGATAGTTTCTATTTATGAATTAACTACCCTAAATTAAGCACATCTTAAAGCAGTTTGGAAAAATACAAGATATAAAAGAAATAGAAACATAATTTGAAATTTTAAAATTACAAAAGCAGTAGCACTTCTTAATTCAAAGTATGTTCCCTTGTCAAGGAATTGTTACAAAATGAATATTTTAATAAAATTATATGCTTGATTAACTTTTTTTAAAAAGGGCAAATGAATTATTTCAATGAGTTGCTTTGAAACATTTCCAACAGAGAAAATGCTACCTAAACAGCACCGGTTTTAAAGCATTGCTCTATAGTATGCATTTTAATTTATATCATATATTTAACTGTTTAATTTATGACAAATTTTCTATGATAATTTAAACATATGAAATTATCTTGCCAGTTTTTTCTATACGGTGATAGTGACTAAAAGTTCTCATGAAATTCTCTGGACTCATTTAATTTACATATGTACTATATATTGCAATTTTTGTTGGAAGTTTTATTTATATCAAATGACAGATTAGTATTTTTAATACAATTACTTGGAACATATATTCTTTAAATGATGAATTTGCAGTATTTAAAATTCTTTCCATAGCAATTCATGAGTATCATCAAAATATTTCAGATACATACCATATTTATAGTCCATCTTTCTAAAATATTTTATAATAAAATATTGCTTATTTCTGTTGAACCTTGGTTCTGATTTGGTTATTTTGGCTTTGATTGGTTTTGAACATATTGAATATTATTTTAAACTCAACAAATATTTTTATTGAACTTAATAGAAGAGATTTCTATCGGATTTGAAATGTAATAATTTTAAAAACTTGCTTACTAATTTCTAAAAGTGTTATGAGTCAGGAAAATATTTAGTGACTAGGAAAATAACCCAAATCATAATGCACATATCTGACATAAACAAGACCTTGACATTTATTCCTCATCCTACACAATTTCCCTCAACATCACTATCTGAGCACCAAGCATTGTTGACTGGGCGTGACCACCTCTGCACTCAGGAGTTAACTCCTGTCGGTGCTCAGGGGACCATATGGGATGCTGGAAATCGAACCCAGGTCGGCTGTGTGCAAGGCAAACACCCTACCCGCTGTGCTATCTCTTCAGCCCCAGGTGCTAAGTTTTCAATGTTTTTTTATATGTGTTGTTGTTGTTGTTGTTGTTGTTGTTGTTGTTGTTGTTGAAAGGTATTGGACTGCACCTGGCTTTGCTCAGGGCATAATCCTGTCTCCGTGTTCAGGGTGTACTCCTGTCTCTGTACTCATGGATGACTTCTTGCAGGACTGAACCTCAGTTGGCTGTGTGCAAAGCAAGTATCTCACCTGTTGTGCCAGTTCTCCTATCCCCAACCATTTCTTAGAGACGAGTTCTATCTCATAGAGTCACATTTCTGACATCTGTAATCTTTATTTGAATTTCAAAAGTTACTAGTCCTTATTTTAACTTTATCTACAGTCATTAATTTCCTAGTTTAAATTATTCAAGTCCCTGTTCTCATAGTTTAGAAATCTGGTAAGAGAAGCTAATAAGTAATTTTGTTATAGAATGCCTTTGGAAGCAAAATATGGCAAATTCAAGACAGATTTTTGAATTTTAGATGGTGTTCTGGTAGGTAGACTAATGTGGAAATGTTTCTCCTCAGACAGTGCTTGCAGAACTAAATGAGAAATAAGGATGTCAAATGCGTAATGCTGTAAAGGGCAACATTCTAAAATAAGGGAGTGGCAGGTCCTAAGGCTCAGAGATTGATAATTGCTTGGAAAGTGTGAAAAATAGCAGGGTTTGTGTTGGTGTAAAGTAGGGAGAGGGTACTTGGAGTTAACTGCAAGATAACTTTGCTTCTCTTTTGTTTTATATTTAAAGGTGGGAGGAGGAAATCAAGCATACAATGAGCAGAAACCATTAAAAACAACGGTAACGGCCATAAAAATATTTATTCAGATGTCTCGACTGTTAACATTTAAGATCCTTTTCTACCTTTCCTATTTTTTCTTTTTGTTTGTGTGTATTTGAGTATTTTTCTCTAATCTGATGAAGGGTTGAAAGCATTGTTATTTTCTTCAATTTGGATGTCATTTGGGGTGGTGTCTTAAGTTATAGAGATGTGGTTTTCAGCTTCAAAGTCTTTAACATCGATAGAATATCTCCTTGAATTTCATATGTCATTTTAGCAGACAAAACAGATATGTATGAAGGTATGATCACTTTTGGGGGAACAGCTTTAAGAAGGTGATGTTGGATCCTTGAATACCTTACACCCATACCTCACACTGGTTTCTTTCTGGTCCTTGGCCCATGCTGGTAACTCACTGACCTTGTCCTCTTGGGCCGAGACCTGCTGCTGTGTCCTGAAATTGTGCGTCTTTTAAGGCCCATAACCCTGTGGCTTTGTCCCTCTGGCTTTTCAGTGATTTTTTCCACGAATATTACCTCATCTAACACTCAAGTGAGTTTTGCTCTTTATTAAAGGATGATGTAGCTGGGGACATATAAAGGTGAGCTCTTATAGGCAATCTTAATTTTGAATACTTTAGAAAGTTACTCTCTGATTCCTTTGTTCTGTGCTTACTGTTACTTTCCCTCACGCTGGTCTATGGCAGTTGGAAGGAATTATTAGGTTGCTGCTTCTCAAAATTTCTCTCTCCTGGATTTTAAATACATTGCCATTTTGCTTCCTGACTTGATCTTCAGTATAAGTTAATACCATTTAGCAGTTAATGCAAAACGCTTCCTTTCACTATGTTTCTTACATGCCATTCTGATGGTATGTAAGATGGTATAGGCCCCATGGATTTGGTCATATGTATTTGGCCAATGGACTGCTTATATTTTTTTCTATTTTGTTATCTACTTGTTATATAATTGTATGTTTATGCATATTACAACTATATATACACATGTATACAAAGAGAGAGATTTCTTTTCCTTTGAGATTCCATTGCTTAAAAATAGTGCTAATATCTACGGCTGGGCACAGGGTTCTTGCTTTACATGAGCCAAACCTCATTAGGTTCAAGTATTGACATGATCCTTGGAGCGTAGCGGGGGGGGGGGGTATTCCTGAGCAGACAGCAAGAATAACCCCTGCCTCTGCTTGATGTGTCACAACACAAAACAATATAGTGTAAACATGTGTGTATTTTAGGAAACTATGTTCATTACACCATTCACATAGCCAAATTGCTGACATGCCTCCAATATAGTCAATTAATCATTGGATAGAATAATTTTGATTTAATTTTTTAATTGCTTCTGTCATGTAAGTTCTCACTTTTGTACCCTTCACTATTTATATTGGCCTTTAAGTCTTTTATTGTTGTTGTTTTTGGTTTGGGGGCCACGTCCGATAGTGCTTAGGGCTTACTCCCAGCTCTGCCTTAATGGGTCACTCCTAGGGGTTCTGGGGCACATATGGGATGGCCAGGAGCTGAACTTGGGTCAGCCACATGCAAAACCAGAGCCTTACTTACTGTACTATTTGGCTTTGGCCCCAAGTCCTTTAATATTATAGTTGTCCTTTTGATATTTCTATTCTAGATTGTACTGTTTCTGTTCAGTGCTCTCAAGTACAGATTACATCATTCTTCTTTGTGTTGCTAGCTTTAAAAAAAGTGTGATGGATTTTATTCATTTATACATTGTAGGGCTGGAGTGATAGCACAGCGGTAGGGCGTTCGCCTTACAAGCGGCCAACATGGCCGACCCGAGTTCAATTCCTCCGCCCCTCTCGGAGAGCCTGGCAAGTTACCGAGAGTATTCGATATGCCAGACACAGTAACAACAAAGTCTCCAATGGAGACGTTACTGGGCCCGCTCGAGCAAATACATTGTAGTACATTTGTTAATAGGTCTTTTATTTTGTATTTCTTTGGCAGGGGAGGGGGGAAATGTGGACCATGTATGGCAATGTCAAGGGCATACCCCTGAGTCTGTGCTCAGGATCATTCACAGTGGTTCTTGGGTAATCACATGTGCTGCACAGAATCAAAGTGGAGTTTGATGCCTGCAAGACAAGTGCCTTAAACTCTGTGCTATTTCCCGAACCCCAAATTATTAGGGATTTTAGAAGTAACATTGTTTTGGTTTGCCTAACATGTTATTAATATTATTTTTATGTCTTTTATATTTATTCAGTTTTTGAGTATTTTTTAATAAAGCACAATGGCTTAATGTTCACATAACTTTCTAGATAACTTTTAATCCCTAGTTATGTGCACCTCACTTTTCCACTGCTTACAGACATGTTTATTTACAGTGAATGGATCATAATTCAGCTATTTCTACAGAAATTTCAGGTTTTTGTCACCACAAAATATACCTAATAGTCATATTATTCCTATTCTGTTTATATAATGGTATCATTCATGTGGGTTTGATGGTGAAAGATAAATGCATTTTAATACTGCATTGGTTACTTTCAGAAAAATCATAAGCCTTTTAGCCATTCTCTTCCATCAGGGAAGGTGATGAAGTGCTAGCTTTTTCTATAGAATAAAATGCTAGTTTCTCTTCTTCCATGCAACAAATGTAATTTCCATCCTTGATGCCACATATGGTCACCCAAGCACTGCCAGGATGGATCTCTAAGCACGGAGCAGGGAAAAAGTCATGAGCACTGCAAACTGCTTGTCCAAATAGATTTCCAGGTCGACTATATTTTCTTTCATCAAAATTGTTTAGGAAAGTATTTACAGATTTGGGCTTGGCTAATGAGGAATAATTTTTCTCCCAGCGCTCTTTTGTTACTTGGGAACACATGAGATGTTAGATTAGTCTAAAAGAGATGGAAGTCACAAAACCACATAATGCAGATAAGGAAGGTGAACATAATATGGTTTACCAGGGCTTTCTTATGTGGCTTTATGTGTGTTCATAGCATTCATTTAATCTTGGAAATGTGATTTTAGTATGAAATTGATTCATTGGCATATTTACTTCAGAGTAAACAGCTCTCAGAAAAGACTTGCAAGTCATGAGTTAATGACCCAAAGTCTGAATGAAATTATTTTACCTTCAGTTGAATGTCCATTTAGAAGATAATGATTTTTTCCCAAGGTCAGCAGCAATTAATTTGAAGGCACTTCCATTTTGATTAGCAATTTCACTGACATCATTAATAACAAATGGTCTTCCAGTGAGGAAAGGTTAGATCTACAAATCTATTAAGTTCTAAGGAACAATTTGAGCTGTTTTATTAATATTTAATTCTTTTGGTTTTGCTCATATGACATTAAATTATTAACTAAAAATTTTAAACCTGTGTTAAGCAAATTTTGGTTTGGCTCTGTCACTGTGCAAATATACCATGTCATAACTATATTTTCCACCTGAGGCTCAAAAGAATGGTTATTAAATTTTATTTTCAAAGTCGTATGCAAAGTCATTCTACCAAAAAGTAAAGAACAGTAAGTCTCATATTTCTCTCTAAAACAATGTGTGTGTGTGTATACATACATACATAGTAAGAAAATACTGTTTTGTTCTGTGGTTCTCTATATATCAGAATTTTTGTGTAAAGATTGAGTGTCTGTATTATGGAGTTGAAGTTGATTATAGAATTATCCTTTAGTTTTATATCTTGTTTATATCTTTTTGTTTCATATAAAATCTCACAATACTTCAAGGGCTATATGCACTCAGAAATTTATTTTGGCAAAAGCGTTAATCAATCCATATATCTAACCAAATCTTTATTTTAGATTGTAAATATATGTAAGATTTCATTTTATATTATTAAATTTTATCATTTTCTTTTGTGTTTACATGAGGTATAAAATGTCCAGTTGTAATGAGAATATCTTCATTAGAACATCACTTACCATGTCTATTCAAGCATTTGGGTAAGTTTTTCTAAAAATTCTCCATGCAGAAGTAAATAGGAGGATAAAGGAAACCTGAAAGTAGATGTGTTTTAATCTGTTCATGATACCACTTTCAGTAATAAGAATTTTTTTAAATCATTAATTCTCTATTATTTCGATTTCTATGGAAGTGATTACAACCAGTACTAATGACCTGGTTCCCTGTTTTGATGAAGCAGTTTTTATAGATTGGAGAGAAGCATTTTGGGGGCTAAGTTGTAATATTTCTTTGCCCTTAAAGATGGTTAGGAGAACAGTTTGCAGTGCTCATGACTTTTTCCTTGCTCCGTGCTTAGAGATCCATCCTGGCAGTGCTTGGGTGACCATATGTGGCATCAAGGATGGAAATTACATTTGTTGCATGGAAGAAAAGCACCTTACCCCTCTGGTATTATCTTTCCCTCTTGGATCTTTATACAAGATATTCTGTTCTATACACAGAATTTTGCCTATTTTGAGATACTGTATGTTTTATGAAATTTATTGTGTTTTATATTTATGCTAGTTATAAAGTGATCAGACTGGGGTGGTATTGGGTTGGAGCGATAGCACAGAGTGTAGGACGTTTGCCATGCATGCAGCCAACATGGCTGATCCAAGTTCAATTCCTCTGCCTCTCTCAGAGAGCCCTGCAAGCTATCGAGAGTATCTCACCCGCACGGCAAAGCCTGGCAAGCTACCCATGACATATTCAATATGCCAAACACAGTAACAACAAGTCTCACGATGCAGACGTTACCGGACCCGCTGGAGCAAATTGATGAACAATGGGAGGACCGTGACCCATGACTCTAGTTAGAAAGTATGCAATACATAATATTATATAATTCTGAACTGAGATAAAAAAAAATGCCAAAATCGTAAAGTGAAAGAAATCAGCAATATTGTACAATATTATAAAGCAGAACTGAAAAAATAGAGTGAAGATCTTTTTACGTGTTATCTGGCTTCCTAGGGAATAGATTCACTGTCTTGTGCATACAAAGGATACACTCTACTTATATGTTTTGTTGTTGTTGTTTGTTTGCTTGTGTTACACCAGGCCTCCCAGATGCATAGCACTATCCTCCAGTTGTTCATCGATTTGCTCCAGCGTGCCCAGTAACATCTCCATTGTGAGATTTGTTGTTACTGTGTTTGGCATATTGAATACATCATGGGTAGCTTGCCAGGCTTTGCCGTGTGGGCAAGATACTCTCGGTAGCTTGCCAGGCTCTCTGAGAGGGGCAAAGGAATTGAACCCCACGCGGCCAGGCTGGCTTCACAGAAGGCAAACGCCCTACAGCTGTGCTATCACTCCAGCCCACAAAGCATACATTCTACCCCTGACTTCCATCCCCAACACAAAGAATGATAAAACAAATTTGTATTAAAGCAGTAGAAAATTTACTTGATTAAACACTAAGCTGGTTGACATCACCTCAGCTCTGCATATAGATTTTATTCCATCTTCTATCAACTCAAACATTTGCTTTATAAAGTCTCCATTGCTGTTAGATAATCTCACAATGTATAGAAAATTAAATTAGATCATATGTGACTGATCTGCACACTTGTTACTTTAATGAAAATATTTTTATCACAATTTGAAATAGTGATACTAAATTTATCTTTACTAAATTGTTAAACTTCCTTTACAGAAAATTTGTATTTTTTTGTTGGCAATGTGTTTGCTTCTCTTTAATTAAGATAGACTATTAAAAGGTACCATTTATTTACAAAAAAAAAAGAAAACCACCTTTCCATTTCTAATAGTTGTAGTGGAATTGCTAAATCTTAGAGTTTATGGATATTTATGAGAGCATGCCAAATTTAATCAAAAAGCATTTAGGGAACACATTTAAATTTCTAAAAATTATCTAAGAGTCTTTTTCCCTGTTATTTCAACCACTTAAATTATTAAACTCGCTCTTGTAACTGATAGGATATGAACTTTTTTTTCTGAGTGTGTGGTTTCAATCTGAAGAGTTGCATTCTTAGCATTATTGGTCTATATCTTGGATTTACATATGTATCATGTTCAGATTTACAAATTTAGTCTGATTAAAAATTAACAAGATAGTTAAGTTTCATGTGATGCTTTAAACTTTGCAATCAACTGTAAAATAACACAGAAGTGCAATTTTCCTTGGAAGTGTTCATTTACTACTATTGTTAACTACTCAGGGCAACAGGAACAATGTTAATAAGAGTTTGTGTTTTCCTGATGATCAAGCCAAAGATCAAGTAGGTGTGGTGTGTCCAACTTTCAAAAGGAGGTACAAATTAAGCTGTATTCATGCAGGCTTGGCACCCAAATTTAGAGGCAGCTCAATGATTTTTCATGCCCTGCCTACATGAATTGATTCAAGGGTGACTTTGAGCTTGAGTTAACTCTAGAATAGTCTGTATTTGAACACTTTGAGAGGATTTTTATATAAAATGTAACCATGAGGGAGTCAAGGTAGCTCTATAACTTTTGGCCTTTGGGTTTCTTTCAGTAGGGCCTAACAACCACAACTATATAGAACTACAATACTACAGTTTCAAATATCTTGAGTATGAGGGCTGAAGTTTTAGTCATTTGTTCAGATTAAGCAATCCTATCTGATTAATTTTATTATTTGCTCATTATGTTTTATTAAGACAGATGATCAAATACCTTTTGAATAATTTGTTGAAAATATATTTTTTTTGTTGTTGGGGGTCAGAACGATAGTACAGTGATAGTACAGTAAGGTGTTTGCCTTGCACGTGGCTAACCCGAGTTCAATCCCCAGCATCCAACATGCTCCACTGAGCAATGCCAGGAGTAATTCCTGAGTGCAGAGTCATCCCCCAGTGTGACCCAAAAAGCCCAAAACATTTTTTTGTTGAAAATATAAAAATTATTAGTAGCTACTATCTAGACTTAAAAAACAATTCTATTTACCAATAAAATTAACATCTGCAATGTTCCATTGAGGATTGAGGATATTTTACAGCTACTTCATGGCTATTTCGGTGTTAAATTTGAAATCCAGTACTTGAGCTTCTGTTCACTTATTTGAAATCTTCTTGAAGTATACACATGTGTCTGTTACATCTCTCTTTTTGTGTGTGTATATATGCGTGTTACCCAAACATTATCAATGAATAATTGCTAGCTTTTGAGTAGTCTAAAATAGTAAGTGAACTGGAATTCAGCAGATAGTGCACTTGCTTTGCATATGGCCAATCAAGGTTTAATCCTCAGCATCCCATATAGACCCCATGCACCGCCAGAAGTAATTCCTGAGAGCTGAGCCAGGAGTAATGCCTGAGCAATGCTAGTTATGACTGAAAAGCAAAAATGATAATAAACATAATAAAATAAAAATAGAATATTAACTGAACATTTCACAAAGAACCTTACATAGAATAAGCTTTTTTTCTATGTCAGTCTCTTTTATTAATATATATTATGCATATAGTGACATTTTTGGTAAATACCATAGCATAACTTCCTAACACAAGCATGCATAGGTGATATAAATTTTGAGATCATGAGTTGAAATAATAAGTACCCAGAAGCAATATATGTTAACTTATACTACCTCAAAATAATTCTGCCACATCCTAGTACTGTATAAAAATTTAACAAATAAAGGCATGTAGAAACTAATTTAATGGGTTATCTTCTTTTTTGCCAACAAGTTATATTGAAAACATTCTAAATATTAGCTTAGAGATAATAAAAAGAGGCTAAGTTGAATTTTCTTAGTTCAATATCCTGTGATACACATAATGCATTGAATGCTTTTAATTAGACTTCAAATTTAAAAATGATAACCAATATCGAATCAGCGATAGCACAGTGGTAGGGCGTTTGCCTTGCATGCAGCCAACATGGCCGACCCGAGTTCGATTCCTCCCCCCCTCTCGGAGAGCCCGGCAAGCTACCGAGAGAACCTCGCCCGCACGGCAGAGCCTGGCAAGCTACCCGTGATGTATTCGATATGCCAAACACAGTAACAACAAAGTCTCCAATGGAGACGTTACTAGGCCCGCTCGAGCAAATCGATGAACAACAGGAGGGCCTTTACTTTACTAATATCTTGGGGGGGAGGGCAAAGGGGGAGTTAAACAAGCTGCAGCACATGCTTGCTTACCTTCCTTCCTTCCTTCCTTCCTTCCTTCCTTCCTTCCTTCCTTCTTTCTTTCTTTCTTTCTTTTTCTTTCTTTTTCGGTCACACCTGGCAATGCACAGGGGTTACTCCTGGTTTTGTACTCATAATTTACTCCTGGAGGTGCTCAGGGAACCATATGGGATGCTGGGAATCGAACCCAGGTTGCTCACATTCAAAATAAATGCCCTACCCACTGTACTAAAACTCCAGCCCTGTATCACATGCTTTCAGTGCAAGAGACTTGGGTTTGAATCTCTGTAGCACATAGCACAGCAGGTAGGACATTTGTCTTGCACACAGCCAACCAGGGTTCGATTCCTCCGTCCTTGTCAGAGTGCCCGGAAGGCTACCGAGAATATCCTGCCCACATGGCAGAGCCTGGCAAGCTCCCCATGGCGTATTCGATATGCCAAAAATAATAACAAGTTTCACAATAGAGACATCACTGGTGCCTGCTCCAACAAATCGATGAACAATGGTACTGACAGTGCTACAGTGCTATATAGTCTATAGTCGGCTATGTGTGATCTCTCAACTCCAAGCCAAAAGTCTTTCCTGAGCACTGCCAATTTACTCTACAACAAAAGACATTTTGCAAAGACTATTTGCATCCCACCATTGTGATAATCTTTGACAACTTTCATCTACCCCTACATTATAAGTTCATTGTTTGTGATCTCATCTTTGAATTTGCCATACTTCCTGTAGAAATTTAAAAATGTAAACATTCAAACATACCAAAACACATAATATGTAAAAGTTAGAATCACTGTCAGTTAATTTATGAATGTTTAGTTGCTAATTCTGCCCTATGCTATTTTGTATTTTTTTGTCCAAATATTTTAGCTCATCTGTTTTGTATCTTCTGGTATAATGGAGTTTAGTTGTTAATTTGAGTCATTAACGTGGCATGATTAATCAGGCTAAGTAAAGATAGGTTCTAAAAATAAGCCAATTGATATGGTAGAACATCTGAAAACTACACATTACTGACTATCATAACTATTTCTCATTCACACTTGTCAGTTCCTTTACATGAATTTTTCTTCTTTAAAAGTAGCACTGTAGCACTGTCCTCCTGTTGTTCATCAATTTGCTCTAGTGGGCCCAGTAATGTCTCCAACGTGAGACTTGTTGTTGCTGTGTTTGGCATATCAAATACATCACAGGGAACTTCCCAGGCTTTGTTGTGCGGGCAAGATACTCTCAGTACTCTCTGAGAGGGGCGGAGGAATCGAACTTCAGTTGGCCTGGTCAGCTGCGTGCAAGGCAAATGCCCTACCCGCTGTGCTATTGCTCCAGCCCTTTAAAAGTAACTAAAGAATAAAAATAAATGAGATAGCATTGTTGGGTAAATTACCAACAGCTTGTTGGGTGCTTTATACTCCCCTTCATTTATTATTACCAAGAATCTGTGAACTCTATTATTTTCCTTATCTTATAAGCAAAGACAGTATTTCTTGACTTTTAATTATTTGCCATTGGTAATATTTAAATTCCAGACTCTTTGATACTTAAAAAAATAATTGGGCATTTAAATAGAAAGTTAAGCCTTATTAAATTAGAAATTGGAAAAGGAAAGAGATGTATACTTTTCAAATATTTAAAATTTGAAAAAAGATTCAACATTTTTAAAAGAAATAAATTCACTTTTCTTATTTTTTTCATGAATTTGTCACGATTTATATATAATCCATGCATTGATTTTTTGCATATGTTATGTCTGAAACGTTAAAAAATCATTATTAGGGACTTTTGTAAGAGGATCACAAGTCAGAAGACTCTTAGAATTTCTATTTTA
Organism: Sorex fumeus; assembly: GCF_029834395.1. Lineage (NCBI taxonomy): Eukaryota > Metazoa > Chordata > Mammalia > Eulipotyphla > Soricidae > Sorex > Sorex fumeus. The sequence continues at coordinate 68,009,094 of NW_026606059.1, forward strand.
TTAGGGGCCAGGGGTCTTACCTGGAAATGCTCAAGAGCTATTTCTGGCTCTGTGCTCAGGGATCACTCCTGATGGTGTTGAGGGGAGTGTCTGTGGGGTTAGGGGCTGAGCCGGGGTCAACTACATACAAGATAAGTGAATTAACCTCTAGTCTAGCCCTCTGCCCAAACTTTGGAGAAGTCTTTCATCAAGTTTTAAAAATTATCAAAATGGTTAAGGTATCATAATATTGATGTCAGTCATTCTATTATGCAGGAGCAACTTTATTTCTGTATTTTTCTTTTTAGACCACAGCCAGTGGTACTCAGTGCTTACTCTTGGTTGTGTGCTCATAGATAAATCCAGGTGGGATTTGGGAGCTATCTGGGGTCCTTTGGATTGAACCCGAGTCACTTCATGCAAGGCAGACACCTTACCTGCTGTATTTTCTCCTCAGCCCTAAAGATACGATTTTCTAAAGTAGGAGATAATCATACATAAAATCACTCGAAGATAATCATACATAAATAAAAATCATACATCAAACTCATACAGTAAAAAATTGACAAAGTTTTATTTATGATTTTTAGGTATGGCATTATTGGATATGACAGCATTGCTTTATCTAGTTCAGCAGAGTGGTGGTGGTGAGAAAATAAGGCATATAAAGCAAAAATAAATGAGATTGATCCAAGTCTCTTTTTACTCCTGCTATAAATTTACTGAAATTATTCAACCCTTTTTGAGATTGCTATCTCCTAATTAGAATAAAAATGTTTGTGTCCATTTTCTCCTTCTAATGATAATATTGTTAACATGTCAAATATTCACATTTGTATTTTCTAAAATAAATATTATTCTGTCTGATTGATGGAGCTGGAGCGATAGCACAGCAGTAGGGCGTTAGCCTTACAAGTGGCCAACATGGCCGACCCGAGTTCGATTCCTCCACCCCTCTCGGAGAGCCCGGCAAGCTACCGAGAGTATTCGATATGCCAAACACAGTAACAACAAAGTTTCCAATGGAGACGTTACTGGGCCCGCTCGAGCAAATCGACGATCAACGGGAGGGCCTTTACCTTTACCTTTACCTTTACCTGATTGATATATTTTATAATCATAGTTACAATTTATAGTTAAAATTATATTTTAGCCTCCATGACCTTCAATTTTATACTGTCAGTGATAGAATTTTATGCATGTAGTATATTTGCATATGGCATTTGTACCTAATACCAAATTGGCTTTTGTCTCCACCTATTCCCGCTACACTTCTCCCGTTTCATAACCATCTCCCCACCCCACTCCCCACATCCCATTGCCATGTGAGCTCCATTCATAGACGGTTCTTACAAGATAAATTACAGACAGGGTTAGAGTGATTACAGCAGGTAGGGCACTTGCTTTGCACATGGCTGACCTAGGCTCAATCCTTGGCACCCCATATGGTAACCCAACCTGGCCAGGAATGATCCCTATGTGCAGAGCAAAGAATAAGCCCTGAATACCATAGGGCCTAAATTGAAAAGAAAATAAAAGATGGATTATAAAAAAGCATGTTAAATATAATAGTGTTGCTCTTATCTTTAAAATGACTATAGCATAGTACAAATGGTTTCTGATGTATGGTGTTTCCACGCACATTTTTTTTACTTTACAATGGTGCAAAGATATTATGATTCAGTTCTAGGAATACTCTTTTGTAATGTTGGGCATAGGCAATAAATCATGATTGCACCTAAGCCCACCACGTTAGTAGTAGAACAAAAGTACACTTGTTAATACTTGGTTGAAACTTATAGAACATGACTTGAGGATTTTTTTATAAATATTCTTTTATGAATTAGTACAATAATTTTCTTGCCTATAATACATAGTTAAAAAAGAAAGAATTGACAATGATCAAGATCCTATTAACAGACAGTTGATAGAATATATTATTTTCCACTTATATAAGGAATTCATTAAAAATCAGCTCAGATTTGTATGCATGAATCTAATCTGCTTACACTTACAAGGTATACAGCTAAATAAGAAAATTCTAAGAACAACATTATATATTGCTATGATTGTAAACTCTAGATGATTAAGAAATATGGGTGCAAAAATTAGATTTTTGGGGGTGGAGCAATAGCACAGCAGGTAGGGCATTTGCCTTGCCTGAGGCCAACCTAGGATCGATTCCCGGAATCCCATATGGTCCCTGAGCACCGTCATGACTAATTCCTGAGTGCATGAGCCAGGAGTAACCCCTGTGCATCACCAGTGTGATCCAAACAGAAGTTAGAGGCTATAAGTTGGGAAATTTGAAGGTTTTGCATTCTTCTTAAGGGCCAACAAAAACGGTTTTCAGGAAAGATAAAATATTTTAGAAGATGCACAATTTCCATAAGTAATTAGCTGTGCTTCTTAGTTCAAAGGAAGCTGTTGATGATATGTAAATACGTGGGTATGCTGTACTTCAATAAAATTATACTAAAAAAGGTGTGGGTTAAATATAGTGCAAGGTTTGTAATGTTCCAATCTCAGTTCTTTTGAGGGGGAAAAAACAAACAAAAAAGATGAGCTTTATGTGACTACACACACACACACACACACACACACACACACACATTCACACATATATTATATAATATGTATAAAGGCAAATTTTAATACAGGCATTTTAGTTTTATATAATTACATTTCTAAATGAACAGTCATGTGCATTAGATTTCATTTGACATGAAAAGGTTATGGAAAATTTTGATAATTCTTTTTGGGTCTTTGTTTCCAGTTTTGGGTTTTTAGGTCACATCCAGCAGTGCTCAGGCTCAGTCCTGATTCTGCATACAAGGATCAGGGCACCAGATGTGATGCAGATCAAACCCCAGGGTCAGCTGCTTGAATGCAAAGTGCTTTATCTGCTGTACCAGGATGCAAAGTGCCCTATCTGCTATAACATCCCTTCAGCCCATTTTTTTTAAACATAAGGTTCTAGTCACTAAAGAACTGAAGGTGTTTTATTGTTTGGTTCTTTAGTGTATTCATTCTGTTATCTTCTCTCTTGCAAGAATATGAATCATGTGTGAATATGAATCATGAATCAAATTTTATAAAGCAGCCTCATATAAAGCTGAGAGGCATGTCACATACCTCCATGATTTAGTTAAAATGTGCCTTGAAGTGTCAGAAGCTCTAGATTCTATGTTAAATGCCTTTGTGTTAGTTCTGTGAGATAAGGCCACTCTATAAAGCTGAGTCTTCCTTAGTCTCTACGGTGGGGGAAGGAAAGACATTTTTCTGTGGCACTAGTTACCTAAATGACATAGCAGTGTAAGACAGACTGCAAGAGTTGGAAAACAATGAACATTTAGAAAAGAACTGTCCAGAAAAAGTATATAATTTGAAAATAGAAGTCTATGACAGACCTGGAAAAGTATATAAACCAGAGCTAATGAAAAGAGAGAGGCATAACTCGGCACATAAGCACACACACTTTGCTTGCAGGAGGCCTGAGTATGATCCATGCCTCTGCCTGCACCGTGTACAATACCAAAAATGACAACTACAGACATAGCTAGTTGTAGCTCCTAAGTAATCCAGGGTGTAGCTGCCAAAACTAAACCAAAAGGAAACAAAGAAACAAACAAAAAGAAAGTTTAGGAAAGAGTACAATTGAAAAATGAAGTGCTTACTAAATGTATATGTGGGTAAATTCTTAAGAAAGGACATTTACTTTGATAGTTCAATCAGACTCAGTGCCAGGCTGTTTTCACTCAGGATGCCCCAGAGTGGGGTGGGCGAGAGCCCTCCCTGCTCCAAGGGACTTAGCCCCAACAGCCAACCTCCACTACCCAACTGCTGCCATGCTCCAGGCTGCTTTTCAGACTGTGTGGCCACAAAGCGACCACACAACACATCATAAGACACTTCCTACCCATTTTCCATAATTAAGACACCATGTTTGATGGAGTTTGCCTCTCGGAGAGCCCAGCAAGCTACCAAGAGTATCCTGCCCGCACGGGCAGAGCCTGGCAATCTCCCCATGGCATATTCGATATGCCAAAACCAGTAATGATAATAGGTCTCATTCCCCTGACACTGAAAGAGCCTCCAGTTGGGAAAGATGAGTAAGGAGAAGCTGCTAAAATCTCAGAACTGGGACGAATAGAGACATTACTGGTGCCCGTGTTAATAAATCGATGAACAACAGTGTCACTGACAGCGACAGTGACAGTGACAATTCAATCTTTAGTTATTTAATAACACAATGAGTTTAATCATATAGATGCCAATGATTTTAAAAAGAAATGCCTATATTAAGAGGATAGGGGTGATGAGGTAGCAGATTTTGAAAGTGGAATACCTATATACTTAATGAAAAGTTGAGATCTCTGAAAATGAATACAATAAAATAGAACAGTTTCTTATGTATTATAAAATTGTAATTTGACTACTATTGAGATTAAGTAAAATTCCAAAGGAATTAAAAGCTTTTGCTTTGGGAAATCAGTACTGACACGTGGGCACAGAAAGATTTGTATAGCAGAAATAATTTCTTAATATTAACTTTTCAAGGGCTTCTCGCTTTTCAATCAGGAATCACTCCTAGTGAGTTGGGGAGACTGGAATTCTGGGGATTAAATCTGGGTCTGCCACTGCTCCAGCCCCAACACATATATATTTTTAAAATTTTAATGACAAATATGAACTTCCCTTTAATCATATTACCAGAGTGATTTTTACAGGGTTCCAGGTAATGGATAGTAGCTTAGATGAAAACATGAAAACTTGATTTTCCCCAAAATTGCTTCAAGCACACTTATTTCAGCTTTATTGTACAGACACACATTCCAGCCTTAGAATGCTTGTTAGTACAAAGTTTACACCTATAAATAGGTTACTGAATCATAATGCTGTCTTGTTGCTTAACCAAAGATAAACCAGTCAGAATCAGTCTAATTTTGAGCATCTTTGGTTTGCATCAAATTCTAAGAAAGCTGAAAATACCAAACAACTCTGACTTCAGTGCTTATCAAGATTGACGTATTCTTTAAGGATCACGTACAGTTTTACTACCAGAGTTTCAAACGGGAAATGTCCACAATAAAAGCCAATACTTTAAAAAAGGCTCAGAGTCCAGTGGGATGACAGTTCCATGGTCATGGGCTATCAAAAAGCAGAATATCTTCTTGCTCTTTATCTGAGTATTCTGCCATGGCCTCATAGTGTATTTCTAGTTTAGTCTCACTTGCAAGTAAAAAAGACAATAGACAATAGAACTTCATTCAGTTTGAAAAAGAGCCTTTTCAGTGACTGGCTGCAACCCTGCAATGGTAATTTGCAAACCCTGCCCTTTATTAAAATTCATTGTTGCTTTCAGAGTTAGAGAACTATAATTTGAGAGATCTGAGCAAGACTAAGAAGAAATAACATTTTATATAATCACTTTCAAGTGCTGCTATATAATTAAACACATGTGCAATTAATTTTAAGCAAAAACAGCAGCCATTATGCAGTGAAAAGTTGCTTTATACCAGCCCTGGTTTATAGCAACAGAATGGATATGATGTCAAGTGTTACAATTTGGCTTGGTTCCAGTAAATTTACAATTTCAGTAAAGTACCATCAATAGAGCATTGTTTTTGCTTTACTTTTATCCAGTTTTGTGACTCTGGTTTAGTAGCAAAACATGTGGCATATTAGCTGTAGCAATTTGGGCTATAGTTGTAGGGTGTGAAATGTAAGTTGAAATTTCATTTATAAAATGAAACAGTCTCACTCAACTAGGAGATGTAGTGCATACAAAATTTTATGTTAGACTTGACCCATTCCATTTATACAATTTTAAAAAATGGAGTTGCAATTGGAAACATCAACACAATCTTTGAAAATGAAACTCTCTGCTATCAATTTCATTTTATCGCTACCGAATATTTTTATTCTAGTGTCACACTTTGCTAGTGATGCTCACTCAAGAGGTCATGCTTCCTGCCAGGGTCGCACACTTGGTTTTGGTGCTTTACATATCTGGTGTTTACTAGGTATTAACTTATTTTAAAATTTAATTTTTACTACTGTATGTTCCATGTCGTATCTGAATAAAGGTCACATTGTAGATTTAGTCAAAGTTGAAAGGAGGGCCATATTGAAAGTGGTCCATGTTATGTAACTGTTGTCAAACTCCATTTAAACAACTTGCATTCCCTGTGAGGACTGTGCAAGATTTTAAAGATACATTCTGTTTTAATGCACAGTATTCCTGTCAAATAAAAAAATGAATTCAAGTCATCACAATTTAGTTAATGCTTAATTAGATCATTCTGGGACACATAAAAGAAAATAGAAGTAAGGCTCCTATCATGATTTTGAAATTTGTTAAGTTTACTTTCAATTAACATTTGAAAACTACAGGAGAATTTAGAATTGTGAAGTAGATGAAGACAGTTATTATAAAATATAAGCTACTGCATCCTTAGTGAGCATTGCTGAATTCCTGAAATGAAGCCGGTAGAGATTCATAAAATAAACGCAAAAATTTGAAATAAGATTTATCATAGGGAGTTGGAATGATTGTAGAGTGGGTAGGCACTTGCCTAGCATGTGTCTGACCTTCTTCCGTCCTCAATGCCCCAGATGGTCTCCTGATCCCTGCCAGGAGGAATCCCTAAATACAGAGCCAGGAGTAAGCCCTGAGCACTACTGGGTTTGGCCCTCTCCCCCCAAAACAAAATGATGAGATGTATCGTAGTTAAGAATCGTAATTAAGAACTGTCTAGCATGCTTTGCCTATGGGAAAAGATTTGAATTCACAAATAAGAATTTACCTAGATCAAGATGATATGAGCAAATTTTTAACATACATCTATCTGAAGGAAAAGTTCAAAGTAGATAAAAAAAAAAAGGGTGGAGTGGCCCTTTAATCCCAGTAATAGATCGTGCTGCTTTGTGATCCATTACCACTCCTACCTTCTTAATTTGTTCAGTGGGCATTTGCATGGCTCTTTCTAGATTCCATGCATTACCATGGTGAAAATGAAACCATTGATGCACATTACAGCCTTGGCCTCTACCTAAGAGGAGATCATATACTCCATTAATAATAAGCATCTAAATAGGAAGTTTAGTAATTGAGCTTCTATAAATACAATTAATGGCCTTAGGTTTTATCTATGTTTTTGTTTTAGGTCATGGTTGTGCTTAGGGACTTTTTCTATCACTGAATTTAGGAGATTGTGCTGATGGTCTGGTGTATGGGGGTTGTGACAACATGTGGCATGGGGAGCTGGCCTTCAGTAGACTTCAAGTAGTTCTATCAGTAGTTCTATCTCTTTTGCCCAAGACTTTGTTTCTTTAAAGATTCTATGATTATATAAGCAATAACAGTTAAAACTGCAGAATGGGAGTAAGTTTTAAAACGGATTACTTTGTTTTAAAAAATGAAAGGCTACCCATTTATTTTTAATTTTTTTATTTTATAAGGTAGTTCACAATATTTGACTACAGTTAATATTCAAACATCAATCCCACCACCATTAAACCTTCCCACCACCAAATTTGAGATGTTTCCTTCCAAAGCCCCAATCCCTGTCCCAAAGCACAATGGAAATGATGTATTTTGTATTGTTTGTTATGGAAAAACATTGAAAATACTACAAAAATGGATCCATAGAGAAGACAGTGTGGAGATTGTTCTATTTTGGCAGGGCCCGTTAAGACATTCTTTAGAATATCACTAACATGTTGTTAAAGGTTGAGTGATATGAGCTTTCATATATATATATATATTTGAAACTGTATATATGCATATATTTAAGTATATATGTATATATATATTTCTCTCTATGTTTTGTTGTCTACTATTTGAATCCCATCAAATGTAGTGTGGTACTTATGGAGAAAGGGTAGGGAGTATCTTATGATGTGTCCAGGAATACGTTCAATCGTATGTGAGGCTCCGCCGGAATGTGTGGGGAACGACCTTGAGTTCCTTGGTTTCTGGAGGTTTGCGACTGCTGTGGCTGGGTTGCTTGGGGCAGGGAGGGCTCTCACCCACCCTTCTCTGGGGCACCTCGAGTGAAACAGCCTGGCGTGGAGTCCAGTGGCACGACTATACTCATTTATTTTTACTCCAATCAAGTATATAGAGGCCTTTCAGGCCCTGAGTGCAGTGGGCACAGCTCTTTTCTTGCACGTGGCTGACCCCAGTTTGATCCCTAACATCCTAGTTTTCTTCTGAGCCCCACTAGGAAGTTTCCCTAAACACAGAACCAGGAATAAATGAAGAGCACGGCCATATGTGGACTGCGATCAGATGAACAACCCCTCCGAAAACAAAATAAAACAAAGCAAAACAAAAAAGAAATCACTTAAAAGTTTAAAAGTGTCATGTTCATCATTGTATAATTGAAACCCAAGCACAAAAATTTGTAAGTCTACAACTGTACCTCATGGTGTCTTACTAATAAAAATTTTTAAAAAAAGTGTCATGTTCTGATTTACCTCTCAAAACCATTAGTCAACAAGGTGTGACCCCCAACAAAAATTACAAAAGTGTCAATTGAAATAATCAATCTTGCTGTGTAGACAAGGGGATTGTCAGGAGAGGATTGGGTTGTGGGCAGGTCAAGTAAGGTCATGTCACATCATTTAGGAGTGAGATTCACTAGATGACAACAGTAAAAGTAAAGTAAAAGTTGATCATCGATTTGCTCGAGCGGGCCCAGTAACGTCTCCATTGGAGACTTTGTTGTTACTGTGTCTGGCATATCGAATACGTCACGGGGAGCTTGCGAGGCTCTGCCGTGCGGGCGAGATACTCTCGGTAGCTTGCCGGGCTCTCCGAGAGGGGTGGAGGAATCGAACTCGGGTCGGCTATGTTGGCTGCGTGCAAGGCAAATGCCCTACCGCTGTGCTATCGCTCCAGCCCCATATGACAACAGTAGGACAGAGAAGAGGAAGTAGACATATGATATTTTGGGATATGTGAGGAAATTGATTTGTACAAGTATTAACAAATAATAATAAGGAAAAATTCAGATAAAAGGGCAGCTTATTGTCAACCAACTGGGAAGATGGTGATGAGTTACTGAAGCTACAGAAAGCATAAATTTGTGCATGTTAAATTTGAGGTGCCCATCCAACAGCTAAATGAAGAAAATTAGATAGGAGTTCAATGTAGAAATCAGAAGTGCAGAGAAGTTTGAGTCCCATGTAATGGTGAGAGTTGTCTGCATATAATTATGCACTATTCCATGACCTAACTTTCTGAAAACTAAAGCCCATCACCTGAGTAAGTAGTTTCTGCAGTAGGGAGCAGCATTTTCAGTTCCTAATATTTCTTTCCTTATTTTCTAACCTCTAATAAATAAACATATTATGTATTCCATTTTCTCACAGCATTTTAATGTTGTGGGAATTATTATAATTTTCAGAGTGATGAGATGCAGCATGGTATAGTGGAAAGAAATCACTTTGTTCACATTAGGACTTGCATCCACCATTCATTATCAGCATGGTATTGGGCAGGCTGCAAACTGTTTCCCAACCACCATTATTCCGTCCATTTATTTAATCACTATGAAAATAGGGGAATAAAATTACCCACTGTACCAAGAGAGTAGGTGTGTGTATGTGTTTTGTACCAAGAACTCCTACCTTTAAAATGTCAGTAAAAATAAGATTAAACAGTTTTAACTCAAAAATTGCTAAAGAAAATTAAGTTGCTGGTACTTGGGTGTCGTTATAAAATGGTACTCCTGCTAGGTCTTGCAAAAATGACAGTTTGTGATATATTACACTGCTATAATGCAAATCAATGTACTTCTGATTGGGATGAGTTGTAATTAATATTATTGGCAGAAATATAAATGACTTCTAATAGAAAATGGCTGGTTCATCTCTTCAGAACTATTATCAGTTATATCTTATATACTCATTGTCTAATGATTTTTTTTGATTTTGATAACTTTACATATTATTCCAAATGGAAACCCGTTACTAACTGGATTATGTGCAGAACTCTGGAATATACTGCAGTCTCTGAAATGGTCAGCAGAGAGCCTCAGTAAGGCACTGAAAAAGTTGTTCGCTCCATAAAATCTTTTCTTTTAATAGGTAATTAAGAGCAGTTATGGAATGCAATTTATACTCTTTTTGAAATGAATAACCTTTTAAGTTTAATAACAAAAATGCTTTATTCTGATAAAATATTTATTTTATATTTTCTGTATATTACTAAGTGTATCCATCATAGACGTTAAACTTTTAAAAGTGGGATAAAACAATGTACTTGTTTTTTAACAAATGTAAGGGCTCAGCATTACTGCACAACACATTTCAAAAGTTTAAATTTCAAGCAAGTCAATTTGTTTATTACCTTGTAAACTTTTACCAAAGCTGAATTATTTTACAAGTAAAATAAAAACTTTTGGGAAAGAGAAGAATAATCCTTTTATGAAACACTGAAGAGAGAACTCTCACATTATTCCACTAAAAATGGCAATCTTGGAATGGAAACTCATGTTTTTTCATTCCAAATTCACCTGCATATATTAATATAAATATATTATTTTGACATTGATTTATTTATAGTTTTGTATTTTTCATTCATAATTTTTATGTTATTGAAGTAACTGCATGTATTGAGATTGCATATGCTTATCAAATATGTCAAATCCTATGGTGTTCTGTTCATCAAATTGTTACATAAAAACTCTGTCAATTCTGTCAAAAAAGAATATTTAGCATCATCCAATAAATAAGTTGATTAAATGATCATATATATATACATAAAAAGTTTGCAATCCTTAAGCTTTTGAAAGCAATTATATGGACTTTTTTCAATGAATGATTGATAGAAAAATATATAAAATATTCTGTCCTATAATGTCTTGTAAGAAATATTTCCATATAAAAACAAGTATGAATACATGCTCTAACCACTATTTTAGCAATCCAGCTGTGGCTTATATTTTAAATAAAGTTCTCCAAACTGTTTTTTGTATTAGAAAATAAAATAAGACTGAGTACAAGAAGCAGAAAATAGTTAATATTCTCCTGTATGAGATCATGTGACTTACTCTATATATAAAAAAAATTAAATTAGGGAAGGAGATTTCTGAGCTATTTTCTTGTCTGACATTTCTCGCAAGACTTTGCTGGATTCCATTTCATTAATAGTTTGATTATACATAACTCAGCTATTGTCATTCAGAAACAGTATGAAGATATATGCTATTATAGTTTGCATGCATAAATAAGCATATTATTAATAATCAATGGCAATTAGCACACAATGCACTTCCTCTTAAATTTAATTATATGCTTGATTAAGAGTGTTTGGGTACTTAATTAAAATAAGAAGGTCCAATGATATTTAATTCTCACTTAGATTCATATTACAATCCTAATAACTCTAGTCCTCACTCAGCCCATGCGTATCTCTTATTAATTTTATTCAGAAGAATGCATGCTCACTGAATAATGCCTGAAATGCAATTGGGTAGGTCACATAAGGAGAAATTCTGCAGTATGACAGTATGGAATTAGGCAAGAGTCTCGTGCAAGCAATTGTACTGGGAGATAATTGCCATAATTGGTTTCAATCATATTTTCATAGATCTGGTGGAACAATTTCTATTGTACTATACCATGAGCTACAACAAGTAACAAATGTAGTTAGTATTATTAGTAGGTGTCTACATTTAAAAAGGTAACATACATTTAAAATGTTAAGATCTCAGTGAAAGTGAATGAAATGAATAACAATGTAAATGCATTGTTGGGAAACCTTTGCTATTACCAAATGAGATGTGGTTTGAATGCAATTAAATCAGACATACTCAGTAAACCCAAGCCATGTAAGTGCACATATTTGGCAAAGATGATTTTCTGTGCAAATTGTTATCTCTTTCGTATGAACAATGTTTATTAAATAAATGGATATCGAAAGTGGTGAAATTGAAAAATTCACATCACAGAGGGTGGATGGGTGCCCAGGTCTGGAAGGCAATTCTATAGCAGATAGGGCACTTGTGTTCCATGTGGCTGACCTGGGTTCAATCTGCAGCACTCATTATGATCCCCACACACCACCGGAAGTGATTTCTGAGCACAGAGCCAGGAGTAAGCCCTGAGTCAGGTGAGGCTCACCACCCCCAATTAAAAATAAATAAATAAAAACTCACAACACAGTTAAAATCACAGTGAGTTTCCATCAGTTTAGTTAGTCCAAATTTCTAAATGCCTGTGGCACCAGAAAAGAATCTGAAATATTATAAGCCTCATAGCCCACAAACTAATAAAGGCGAAAAGAGGATTCAAATCCCAGTTGATTCTATTTCACTAGTAAAGCTTTTCCATGATGTTTCATTATTCCAATGATAAGGTCAACCGTGAGAATGCAAATCAATTGGATGAATCCATTTTATCTCCTTTGGCTTTCCACCACATTTTCAGGGTAACATTGAGCTCTGTTCTGAAGAACAGAATTTATTATGCTCCTTGTCATCTAGTAAATCTGTGAGATGGTTTCTGGGGGTCCACGTTTCCACTGATCCTTCTTCAGAAAAATTGTTGTCTCTTGGGGCTGGAGAGAAAATAAAGAAGGTAGGACTCTTGTCTTGCCTAACCCGAGCAAGATGCCTAGTACTCCATGTGGTCCTCCACAGACCCCTAGGAGTGATCCCTAAGCTCAGAGCCAGGTGTGACCCTCAAACAAATAATTACTGTCTCTATACTTCAGTACAGGATTACTGCTTCAGTATAGGATTTTTTTTTAATTTTGCCAAGGAACATGAATTCAAAAAGAGATTTGAGGTAATTTAGACTTTTCCAAATTTCCTACGTTTTCAATCCTTTTAATGTTAATCTAAGTTCCCAGCCAAATAGTGAGCCTCTAGTAAGTGTGACTGGAAATTTGCAGGTTTGAAAATGCATAGATGAAATTGATCTGTGCCTTGTTTATGATCAAATATCAATTGAGGAATGTTTAAATATTAAATGTCTTTAAGACAAATGTGGATTTAAAAGAAAGAATAAATTGACGCAAAATGTCTAAAATGTTTTAGTTATGTTAATATAATGGAAAATAACAGAAAATAAAATCTATGGTTATGAAATACGAACTTAAGTGTTTGGATGCAAATATTTTCTGCTCCAAAAGGTCACTGATACAGCGAACCTGTTTATTTTAGTGGGGATAATGATGGAGTGAGGAGAGTAGATGAAAAATTACTTTGTGTTTCCCTGAAACTTCAGAATTTGACCAGGATAAAATAAGGGAGGGGTTGTTAGCCATAAAGAGAAGGAAAGGAAATTTCTTTTGTCTAAATATCCTCTGATTCAATTATCAGTAACCTGGCATACAACAGTTTTGGGCCAATATTGCTTAATCAACTACACAAATGTAATATTAGGCAGCATAATGGGGGGGAAAATCAGGGACTCTGATGATCTGGGGACAATGTTTGATCTTTTGGACCAGACAAGTCAGAAAATCATGTGAAGGAAATGGCTGCTAACAACTTAAGCCATGTCCCCTGGTACCTTTTTACGGTATTAGAACCTCATTCATTCTGTGTCAGCTGGTTTGAAAGCTTTCCAAAGTATCACCTTAAAGTTCTGGACTGTTCCTATTTCTTCCTATTCGTGGTATTTTGCTTAAGCTGTTAGTTTTGAATATTGCCTTTGATAACTTCTGAAAAAGTCCTCTCTCTTGACCTTTATTCATGCAATTTATCATTTCTTTTTTAAGTTTCTCCAATTTCCTTACCTAATTTTATAGAATATGATTTTCGTATATACCTACAATCAATACATATTGAAACTTTTAAGCTTATGTCATGTATTTTATTGAGTTGCCAGAAGGTAATGCTATTTATATCATATATTTATTTCTGAGTTACCAGTTCCAAAAGAACAGAAATTGTCACATTTTCTACATGCCGCTGACTATTAATGCCTCAATAATTTTTTGGTGATACATTAATTATTCAATAGTTATTTGGTGATGAATTAATTGCTGAACTACAGTGCATCTCTCACTCACAATGTATGAATATATAATTTCAAAATTATCCATGATTAACTGAAACCATCTTTTTAAAGAATTAAGTCACTTTTATCCAAGAGTCTTGATGCAGATATTTGTCCCAATTCTGTCACGAAGAGAAGGATCTATTCATATTTTTCTGTTATTTTGAATTAAGCTATCAAGTGCTTCCCAGGCCACATGCAGTGGAATTCCATTTTTAGAAACTTTAAAGTGAAGAAGGCTGTAATGTGTCACCAGACTATGGTTCTACTTCTTTCTCTTTGTTAATGTGGTCATAGCCATGGGATCTATTTAGGTTTAATTAGTCATACAATGTTTACATTTCACGATATTTAGACCCATTTTAAGTAATTTTATAGTTAGGATGATGTACCAATATACTAGTTTCTATCAGTTCATTTTAGGTGGCAAAGTTTATTTTGCCATCAAGGACACAGCTCTTCAGAATTGAAACTATAGTACTTGCCTCAGGGACGGGTAAAATTACATGGCAGTAACTGCTATTCCTTGAACATTTTCCTATGGATTCTTTTTTTTTAAAAATTATATTTGATCATTATTTTCAATATGGGCCAAAAAGCCTAAGAAGGGCCTATAAATTCTGCCTGAACCCCAATATCAAAACTGAATGATGCTCACTAGACAGTACAAAATTTTATGTATTGGGTTTAAATTTAGACTTAAAGTGCAACACGACAGCCTCCATCCTTTGAATATATAACAATTCATCCACACTTATTCAGAATACAAAAAATTAAACTGGGTAAAAATGATCAGTTGCACCATGGAAGGAAACTAGAATGCCAATGGCAAATACAAAGTAGAATATACATATATTTATAACACGACTGTGCGCCTGAAATATGTCATAAAAAATATTAACAAAATAAGAGGCAAAAATGGATCTTTCCCATTAAACTCCTTGAGACACATTATAAAATCTTTGTGAATTCTGCTCTTTGCCCATCCAAATCAATCTAATTATCTATTTTCCTCCTACACAGCCTACCTACTAGGCTGACTTGCTCTAATTTCTTCTCCTGCAGCCCATGGTTTATTTGAATTCTCTTCATCAATTTAAAATAATAAAACAATGGAATTCATTCTTTTGAATGCCAAACCTTACCCTTTTTGAAACTTCACAGTGACTTTCAAAATCACAGTTGTGGTTTAATGCTTGCCCTGTCTCCAGCATCCCAAGGTGTGCTGTTAGCAAGACTGATAGCTCTGGAACTATGCTATTTCGGAACAGGCAATGGAATTTAAGTGATCTTCATTAAAAATAGACATGTGCACAGGAAGCTCTCATCACACAAAACCTTAATAAAAAGGATCGTAGAAGCTTAATATATATATAAATATTTTTTAAAAAAAAACCTTACTCAGATTAATTTAAAAAAAAAGACATGAATGATAAAATTCATTCATTTAACCCACAGAAGGTAATGTGTTGCCAATATGGCCCACTGCTTATTATGATATGTTTAAGTAGCTAACGACATGCTCATCTGGACCAATGAGATAGATCAAAGGGCTAAAGTTCTTGCTTTGATTGTGGAAGGCTTAGATTTGATCTCTGGCATTGTGTGGCCCCAGAGTACCATCAGGAATAATCTCTAAGCACCAGGCTAAGAGTAATCTCTGAGCACTGCTAAATGTGGCCCAGAAAACAACGCTGATAATGGACCTACTGTTCTCTTTGACTCTGCCTGTTCCACCCTTCTAATTTGAGCGTAAAGATCTGTACTCTTTACAGATCTGTGTGATGACGATCTTTTATATTTCCCTGTTGAAAAGATAGTTCAGTGAAAATAATGATCCTTTTTTCTTGCTCACGTATAAGGTGCCAAGTCCTTGATGAACAGGGATAAATCAGAGCCTTTCTTCTTAAGATGCTCATGAACTAACAAGGAAGCAAGTGCTTAAAGCTATGCATTTTATTTTGTCATATGATACACTCCGAAAAGTACCTGGGGGCATATTAGATGCAATAACTGATTCCGAGTATTCACAAATGTTTCCATGAAACCAAGCTTTCAGGTGAATTCTCAGTCAATACTATTTTTATCCTGAGTGAATGAAATGGTCAGTGTCTGTAATAAAAGACATTTTGTACCACTTAAAAAGTGAGAAAATGTATTAGTTAAGTGCTTTGAAGTCTCAGGATGAGAGGTAAGAGGTGGTTTAGCTTGATGTTATGCTCTCTTAAATTGTTTTTAATCATCTGGGAAATAAAATCCTGAGATTAATTTTCTGTAAGAAGTACAAACAACTTGATTTTACTTCCCTTAGTAGATATAATTTTACAATGTTTTAAAGCATTGTTAATTGATCTCAGCAGGATCATGCTTCATCTCTTTGACTGAATAATTATGCAATTCTGTAGTCATGGTATCCATTATTCTTTCATTCAATTTTTATTCTAATTTTCAAGGTCAGGTTTTCTTTTTGATATTTTGCTAAATATCTTGCTTCACATTTATTCATACACCCCGAACAAATTGCTGTTTAGATTCAGGCATATTTTACTGTGTTTATTAGCATAAATCACTTCTTCTGGGTTGCTTGATAGAATTTTATTGATTTCCCCCAAGAAAAGCAATTAAAACTCTGTCTTGTAGGTGTGTGTGTGATTGTGTATGTGTGTATACACACAGATATATATTTTTAGGTATGAAAATTATATTTCAGATTATTTTTAACTTACTTAGAATTGATTATGTTGTAATGTTTGAGAGATATCTTTTTATAATTACAGTACCAGGGATGGTGTTTGAATATGATAGCAAGGAATTAATTAAAGAAGGAATGAGTCAGTAATGTCTATAGTGAAATTTTTGTGAATTTGCTTCTGCCAATCTTGTACCAGTTCTTTAGGTCATGAATTGACTTTTATCTGTGACTTTATTTTATTAGTCATGATTCTTGTCATTTCTAGTTCAGATATATCAAATGAAAATTTGATAATAATGATAGTACAACTCCAGTTTGGTGAGGTAATATCACTAATATCTTCACATTTTTAGTGTGTACTCAAAATGTTAAGAATATAAATATAAAATTCCCACCATTGTCTTATGTAATTTCATCAACAGCTTTATAAAAACAATATTTTATGTGTTATTATGAAAATATATTTTAATTATTTTAATTTTACTTTTCTTTTATGTTATTTTGTGATAATCCTATTTAATATGAGTATTTATACCCACCATTAAATTAATATTTAATTAAAATAATTGCATACATATAATCCACATTTATTAAAAGTCCAAATGTACAATTAAGATGGATTTGAGATATATACTCTCGAATTTTTCAGACAACAGTATAAAGAAGGATTTTGGAAGAACATCTAGCATCACCCTCCAAAACCTGTTGGTGAAAATTATTTCTATTTTTATTCTGGAACCTATCATATGAAAATATCCAGTTTCTATCCTACTACATCTATTAACATGTATATTTACTACATTTGACATGTCTAATAATATTTTAATTCTTATTATTCTTAATAACTTTGAATTTCCTTAGCTTTAATTTTTTTATCTAACTTTCAATCCTATTATGATCTAAATTTAGATCTTATTTCATCAGAAAATTCTTTCCAGACTTTCTCTTAATCAAGACTAATTAGGTTTTCTCACTTACATGCTTTCATTATTTTCCATATGTTTTCTATGCCATAGTTGACACATTGTAATTGATATTCTATAATCACTTATCTACCAATTCCAAGTAGGCAGTTTTGTTTGAAAAATTTGTCTGAAAAATTATATTCCCAAAGTATTGCCCATGATAGTTTCTTAATAAACACTGGTGGAGAGAATGTCTGATTTTTATTCATAACACTGTGCAATTGTGATTTTAGTCTTCTAGGGTAGAGACATCTTGTCATGAGCCATAAATTAATTTACTAGTAGAGTGGTCTTGGAAGAACACTTAACCTAAACCTAAGCCTCAGTTCCTTTTTTTTTTTGTATAGTTGATTTTGTAGCACTGTAGCACTGTCCTCCCATTATTCATCAATTTGCTCTAGCGGGCCCAGTAACATTGTAAACTTGTTGTTACTGTGTTTGGCATATTGAATATGTCATTGGTAACTTGCCAGGTTTTGCCATGCGGGTGAGATACACTTGGTAGCTTGCAGGGCTGTCTGAGTGGGGCGGAGGAATCAAACTCTGGTTGGCCTGGTCGGCCTTGTTTAAGGTAAACACCCTACCTGGTGTGCTATTGCTCCATTGTTGAATGTTTTGTGGAATATAAGTGGGAAATTTAACATACAATTGCCTAAGACAAAGTGTGGCTCAGATCTGATATCAGCAATAAAGACTAACTCTTCTCAAATTATAAACTCTTAGCAAGGGGGTGGTGCTGTGTTTACAGGTTTGCAGATCATCACAGAACAATAATGGAAACCTTCTAAAATGTCTGATGATTTGTGTCACTTCCCAAGAAATGATTATTGTTTCCTTTAAACTTGGATATGACAATGACCATTCAACTCTAAATTTTATAATTTTATAAGCTAAATTCTTGTTTATCATATATATTTTCCAATTGGGTTTTTGTTACATCAGTAATTTGCTGACAATTTTAGGATGTCTGAGAAGAGGTCAAAATTGAAACTCACATCTTTTAAGATGCCTAATTTGTAAAGACATTTTTGTGGAGGTATACTTTACGTACAAACTCTCACACTACATGAGTATGTATATATATATTTGCATATATATAAATCTATAAATATCTCATGACATAAGCTTAAAGAAGAAATTTTGTTAAGGATGCAGGATATAGAGAATATTTTTAAATTTTGTCTGAAAAATTTTGAAGTACTCAAAAGCATGGTGAAATAACTTTTAAAATGATCTCCATATTTTACTAACATTTAAATGTATACAGTATATATATATATGTATATAAATATATATAGTAAAACTGTAGCAGCACTGTCCTCCCCTTGTTCATCAATTTGCTCTAGCGGGCCCAGTAACATCTCCATTGTGACGTTGTTACTGTGTTTGACAAGTTGAATACTTCACGGGTAGCTTGCCAGACTTTGCCTTGTGGGTGAGATACTCTCGGTAGCTTGCTGGGCTCTCTGGGAATTGCGGAGGAATCAAACCAGGCTCGGCTGGGCCGGCTGCACGCAAGGCAAACGCCCTACCACTGTGCTATCACTCCAGCCCAAACATATTCAGTAAGCAGCAAAATATTAGATTTCATCAGGTCCTGTAGTTTTTTAAAATTCACTGAAACTTTGAACAATATATTATTGCCATGTTGAAACATTACTAGCGCCTCTTTGACAGTTCTGCATTTAGATTAATTTAGTTCAGAAACACATCGAAGTGACAATTCAACGTAGCTATCTTGCAGATACATACCCCCATTTGAAAATCCTTATTGTATTCCATATATCTGTATTTTTATTGAGAATGATTGTAGAGGCCAGATGGATCGTACATTGGGTATGAACACTGACTTTGCGTTCAGCTGGCTCAGGTTTGATCTCTGGCACCACTTATGGTTCCCCTGAAACATCACTGGAATTGATCCCTTTGAATACAGCCAGGTGTGACTAAAGCACTAACTCCCAAGTGATTTTGTAATGAACATTGATATCTATTCAAAAAGATCTATGATTAATTAGCTAGTAATGTTTTTTCTGAATCAAGTATGTAACATATTCATGTTCTATGAAATTCAAACTCATGTTGATAGCAGGTAGAAATATTGTCTAAAATTGATTCTATTTCTTTTATTTGAGAAGCCACTTGTGAACTACACAATTAATGTAATGGTAAGGTTTGAAAATACCATGTTATTTATATTTTAAGTCAAGACTAAAAGTTCATTTTCAACAGCATTTCAATGGTGTGCTGTATAAATCTTTGTATTAACACTTCATTCTTCTTGACAATACATCTTAAAATGAACAAAGATTGATTGTTTAGAAAGAAGTCCCAAATTATGGGTTGGAGAAGGACAAAATTTAGAATCTCTGAGCAGTGTCTGTGAAGTTGGATCTATTAAACCTTAATGTAAAACATCTTAATAACTGATTTTAGGAGTTACTCTGTCTAAAGCAAATGGTGGGTAGTTGTTCATAGTTATGAAGGTCAAAATATAAGGATAATTTAAAGCACGATTTTACTGAAACTGTTAAATAGACATGCTTTGGAATATTATATTTTTAAATTATTTTCTATCTATTAGTTAAGGAATAATTTAGTGACATAGATTGGGTAATCTATTAAGATTCCTAGTGTTATTATTCATTTGCTGGTTCAATTCATGTTTTCCATTTTTTACTTTAGATTTGTTTGGAATGGAAAGTATCTATTAATTCAAATTCAAATTAAAGCTAAAAATAAACCTTAAAACTTTCCTCTCTTCCCATTTATTTCTCTATTTAACTGGTTTCTGTAAAATGACTTCAAAATCTTTTTCTTCTAGATGTATAACTTTTGATAATTGAAGTCCTGACCTTAATTATTTTTTAGGGCATGAGAAGAAAAGGAATGTGTTGAGTCAAAGGCAACAAGTGAAATTTCATTATAACTATTTTTTTGCTATTATTATCTATTATTATCATATAGGGATTGATTTTCTACTCATTTTATTAAAATATACTGAAATCACATATTGTGATTTTATTTTATTAACTAAATATACGTTTATAAAAATAATTCAAAACTTTCAGAAGCATTTTAAGTGGATCAAAATTTTCAAAGAGCAAATTTACTTTTTAATTTTATTGAAAGAAACATTGCTGATTTTCTAAAGAAGTATTAAACTGAACTAGTGTGATTATAAAGAATCAAGATTTCTTTGATTGGGGCCATAACAGTAATACAGTAATAATGCCTTGCATGTGACCTACCCAAGTTCGATCCCATGCATCCCAAGCACAACCTGAAGTAATTCCTGAGGGCAGAGCCAGGAGTAACCCCTGAGCATTGCTGGGTGTGACCTAAAAAGCCTGCCACCACAAAAAGAAGATTGCTTTGAGTACTTAATTGCTTATATTTAATAGTTTATAATTATTTACAAATATTATTAAGTAGAGAATACATTAGAAACTTTATTATTTATATAAGCCATTGATAGTTATTGATAGATATTTTGTCCTTCTAAATTTAAAATTATTAAATATTTGCTTTAAATTGAAAACACTTTATTTTGAATTTTCCTTGCAAGTTCCCAAAAAATTCAACTGTGTTTTTCTTTTATTAACATGACTAAAAAAATTATAACTGATGTTTTCTTTTCATTGTAATTTAATTGTTATAGAAAACTAATACTTTCTAAAGACTCAAAACAGTATAATAAACTTGTAAATGATGTACACACTTTTCTATAAATAACCATTATTTTAAATTGTATTATTTATATATTTTAAAGCATTTTGTAAGGTAAGGTAAAGGTAAAGGCCCTCCCGCTATTCGTCAATTTGCTCGAGCGGGCCCAGTAACGTCTCCATTGGA
This sequence comes from Sorex fumeus, assembly GCF_029834395.1. Classification (NCBI taxonomy): domain Eukaryota; kingdom Metazoa; phylum Chordata; class Mammalia; order Eulipotyphla; family Soricidae; genus Sorex; species Sorex fumeus. Next base: position 68,030,604 of record NW_026606059.1, read on the forward strand.
GACTTTGTTGTTACTGTGTCTGGCATATCGAATGCATCCTGGGGAGCTTGCCAGGCTCTGCCGTGCGGGCGAGATACTCTCGGTAGCTTGCCGGGCTCTCCGAGAGGGGTGAAGGAATCGAACTCGGGTCGGCCATGTTGGCTGCGTGCAAGCAAACGCCCTACCACTGTGCTATCGCTCCAGCCCTTGAGCATTTTGTAATTTTAGCTATACTTAATATTATCATTAATGTCTTAATTTAGCAGTTGTGCCCATATGCCCATATTCTCTTATCAGTCCCTCTTAATATTAATTTTCTTTTTAATTATAGTAAAATTGTCAGAACTATAAAATTATTTTCTCAGTAGTATTAACTATCAATTTTAAACTGGAATTCTTTTACCATTTCTTTTAACCAATTCTTTAATCCATTGCTGTTAGTATTTTTAATTATTAATAATTTAGAATAAAGATAATATATTAACCAGAAAATAGTATAAAGAAAATTAATTCTCAACCTCATGAAATTATGTAGCTGATATTTTTGTATATTTCTACATGTTTTATTTTAAATGGACATGGACTTTCTCCAAAATTAATATTTAGAATCTTTATATCTACATAGGTGTATATATATAGATAGATAGATGTATTTTATATATTTATATATAAAATATTATATATGTATAAAAAGGCCCTCCCGTTGATCGTCGATTTGCTTGAGCGGGCCCAGTAACATCTCCATTGGAGACTTTGTTGTTACTGTGTCTGGCATATCGAATACTCTCGGTAGCTTGCCAGGCTCTCCGAGAGGGGCAGAGGAATCGAACTCGGTTCGGCCATGTTGGCCGCTTTTAAGGCGAACGCCCTACCCGCTGTGCTATCACTCCAGCCCACTACCTCCACTACCCAGCCACTGCCACACTCCAGGATGCTTTCTGGACCACGCGGCTGCACATTATAAGACACTTAATATCCATATTCCAGAATTTCCCTACCATATTTGATAGGGTTCAAATATGGTTTGAACCATGAGAACACCTACAAGGGCAATTAGAGGCCACTCCAAAAGCCTCTATCTCTCTCAGAGAGCCTGGCAAGCTACCTGGAGTATTCCGTCCACATGGCAGAGCCTCGCAAGCTATCCATTGTGTATTCAATGTGCCAATACCAGTAATTACAATGTGTCTCATTCCCCTGACCCTGAAGGCATCACTAATATGGCAGCGTTGAGAAGGAGCGTATGGATATGGGAGTCTCCCAGTGTATGGTTCCACAACAAAACAGACCACATCATATTCAATCCATGGTTTTTCCTGACCAATGTCGCTGTTGTCCCAAAGTTCCAAATGGTACCGGACCACTGTTTCCTTCATGCATAATTCTACTTCACAGAGCAGGGAGAAAGGGCTCCAAAGTTTAAGAAGAGAACTCCCAGAATGATCACCGACTGGGAGCTCTTTGGCACTATTGCTGCAACATGGGAAAATGCCATTGTTGACAACATTGACGAGGAATACGATCAACTGGTTCACCACCTCTATGATTTTGCAAGGAACGCCAAGAGAGAGATAGCCACAAAAAAAAAAAAAACCTGTTTTTGAAAACTCTTGAGCTTATTCTCCAACATAGTTTGGCGCATGCCTCAGGCAACCGCAAGCGAATATCCAAGTTCGCAAAGCAGTGCAGAGATGCGACCAAGTAAGACCTCAAAGAGAGAAGAGCAGAAGTGCTGGTAGATGGGCAGAAGAGGGGAAAAGCATTCATAATGCCTGCCTGTTCTTTGCCAACTACAAGACCAAGATGACTGCCCTCCGATGTCCTGATGGATCTATCACATCTTCCAGAAGGGCAATGGAGAAGATTATCCTTGACTTCTACTCAGATCTCTTCGATAGCCATGTCCACCTGCCCACAAACCAAATTCTACAGGTTGAATATGTCGTTCCCAATGTTCTCCCTTCGGAAATCTGACATGCCGTTTCATCGGTAAAGAAACAAACAGCACCCGGCCCAAACAAGGTCAGACCTGAACACCTGAAGAACCTGCCGTCAGTACTCATCAATACTCTGACTCGCCCCTTCACATGCTACCTGTCTGAATGCAAGTTTCCATCCCAATGGAAAACCAGCAGGACTGTACTACTGTACAAGTAGGGAGACATTCACGACATTGGCAACTATCGCCCTATCTGCCTATTGTCTGTCATCTACAAGCTGTTCGCTCGAGTCATCCTGAATAGGATTGACAGAATACTAGATGAAGGACAACGATGCGAGCAAGCCGGGTTCCGCAAAGAATTCAGCACCATTGACCATATTCACACGATAACCAAGCTCATTGAGGTTTCTTAGGAGTTCAAGATGCCACTCTGTCTAATGTTCATTGATTTAAAGAAGGCCCTTTGATTCTGTTGAGACGGAAGCAGTTATTGAAACCCTAGCCAATCAGGGCATTCATACTCAATACATCAGGATCTTCCGTGATCTGTATTACGGATTCACTACCAGGATCTCACCATTCTAAAAAGAAGTAATCATTGTTGTCAAGAGAGGGGTTCGGCAGGGTGATACCATTTCACCGAAATCAGTCAGTGCCACCCTCGAGAACATCATGCGATGACTGGAATGGGAAGGAATGGGAGTGAAGATAGATGGTTGGCAACTACACCACCTCCACTTTGCTGAAGACATTGTTTTAGTTACAGCAAACATTAGCCAAGTGGCACAAATGCTGGCTTCGACCATGAGTGTGGAAAGGTCGGACTTCAGCTGAATCTTATGAAGACAATGTTTATGAGAAATAGCCTCATTCCTGACACTCCATTCGCTCTCAACGGAATGACCATCTGTGAATGCAACAATTATGTGTACCTAGGTCGAGAAGTCAACATGATGAATGACCTGGCACCTGAGTTGCACAGGAGGAAGAGAGCAGCTTGGAAAACCTTCAATAGCGTCTGAGAAATAGCTAAGAGGATGAAGAACCTCTGGCTCTGGGCACATCTCTTTGATTCCACTGGTCTTCCTGCATTAACATACGCCTCAGAGACCTGGGCCCTATGCAAACAGGATGAGAACGCTATTCAAGTCTCCCAAAGAAGAACTGAAAGAGCTATACTTGGAGTATCATGTTTCACTCAAATTAGAGAAAGAATCCGGAGTTCCAACCTCCATTGATGATCAAGTATCAGGGATGCTGTCTTGTTTGCCAACTCATCAAAAATCAGATGGACTGGACACGTAATGAGATTTGGAGACATCCGCTGGACTAGAGCCCTTACTGACTGGATTCCACGGTACGTCAAAAGAGTGTGTGGCCGCCCACATACCAGATGGTCAGACTTCTTCATCAAGATCCTGAACTATCGGTTTGAGGCTCTTCGTGTTCCTAGAACGAACAGATACCATTGGGCTACACTATCATGCGACATGGACAAATGGAGATGTTACTGGTGCCCGCTCGAGCAAATAGACAATTAGCGGGAAGTTAAGTGATCAAGTGATCAAGTGATATATATATATATATATATATATATATATAAATTTTGTGGTTGTTTTGGGCCCACACCTAGTGGTGTTCAGGGGAACACCACTGCAGAGCTTCGGGGTCCATATGGAATGCCTAGGATTGAACTCAGGTTGGCCTTGTGTAACACACTTTCCACTGTACTTCCACTCCAGGCCCTAGATCCATTCTATATTTTATACTTGTTTACTTTTAATCTGCCAATAAAAATAAGAAAATACGTAAATATTCCAATCTATCTGACACTTTAGAGATACTTTGGATATTCCAATTAAAATTCTGAAATCATAATCTAATATTTCAAATGTCAAAAATATGTTTATTTATTGATGCACAGTTTTTTCTTTTTTAAATGATATTATTTTCACAATGTATATTTTGTTTAGATGTGAATTCAGGATCTGCCTTAAATATAAGTAAGCATCAAAGTAATGGTATTGGATTTATAAAATTTTATATTAATAAATTTATTTATAAATGTATTTTATGCTAATGGCATATAACTAGAAGAAAGGTATATTATATCAATCTTTATTTTAATTATTTGAATTATTTTATTTTTGCTTTTTGGGTCACACCTAGCTATGCACAAGGGTTATTCATAGCTCTGCACTCAGGAATTACTTCTGATGGTGCTCTGGGGACCATATGTGATGTTGGGAATCGAACCCGAGTTGGTTGGGTACAAAGCAAACACCCTGCCCACTGTGCTATTGCTCCAGCCCCTGTGTGATAATTTTAAAAAATGTTTCTACAAAGATTTTCTTTATTTTGGGGCTACACCCAGCAATTTTCAGGGCTTACTTCGGACCCTGTGCTCAGGTGTCACTCCTAATGGGGGTTAGAAAGCCATATGTAATGTCAGGGATTAAACCCAGGTCAGTCATCCTCCTTGAAAAAGCTGCATAGATTAATAGACATAGATTAATAAAATTTATCTGTCATATAAGGAATCAACTTAATACATATTTGATACTACTGAATTCATGTTCTCACTTTCTCCAATGTATTAATATCAAAGGTATTTCCTTCCTTTGGTGACTTTCAAAAGTATAAGGGACATTGGTTCTTATATATATATATCTTTATAAATCTCAGTAAATGTATATTAAGATAACTGTAAGCTTTCCTCTCTCTCCCTCTTGTCTAGAGTTGCAGAGTAGCTCTTGTGGAAATCCAGGAGTCCCACCCAAAGGGATATTATATGGTACAAGATTCGATGTTGGGGACAAGATCCGCTACAGCTGTGTCACGGGATATATCCTCGATGGCCACCCACAGCTCACCTGCATAGCCAATTCAGTTAATACAGCCTCATGGGATTTTCCTGTTCCCATCTGTAGAGGTAAAAATTTAATATTTATTTTTATGGTGTTTGAATGTTGGACATGGTAAAACCGTTTTCAAAGCATGTCAATGAGTGAAAAACCTTTCACACACATTTACTTGTTCACTTTCTAAAATATAAAGCTTGGAATTGCGTGTATAAATGCATGTTTATAGAATTTTACCCATAGATGTATATTTATATATTAAATACAAAACATAATTAGAAAAATGCTTGCTAAGGGATAATTTGTGAAATGAGAGAGTTAACTATATATGTGTATGTATAGATTCTGTATATATATATATCTTTCATATTGTTACGAGAAAATCATAAGCTTTATATTGTTTTGAAATCAAATTGGACTACCAAGGTCATTATTTCGATTTATTTAATTTTGAGTGCTAACTAGATGTGTAACATTTTTAAAGACTGATAAAAGATTTAGTTTGGGAATCTCTGAAATCAAGAATGCTGTATAATTTATTACTGATGTTTGAAGATTGGAGTACAATGACATTGTCTGACCTTTATATTATAAAGGTTTATAATATAAAACCTGAAAACCGAACATGTTGAGTGTTAGCTGAATTGATGGATAACTATACTAGAGAAGTTAGATATTGACATAGTTTTCACCCTGAAATTTCTTTAAATAATTTGTATTTCCCTCTAAAAGTTTGGCTGCAAATGCATTCAGAGAGAAACTCCTTAAAACCAGACACAACTAGCTTCTATCTGTAGCTTTGACATTGTCCTGTTAGGATCCTCAGAAAATTACCAGTTTTTTCTCCTTTAACCAATGAGTGATAAAAAAATAACGTACACTGTACCTCACGCTTAGTAAAGCATCAGGCATATATTGCTATTATATCTCTATGACATTATGTACTTCTATTTGCTGTTTTGCTACTTCTCTGTTGTTGTGGCACCTCTTTCTCCATCATGACCCTCCAACCCGTCTTCTTCCTCTCTTCCTTCTCTAGTATTATGACTATGACTTCTATTAGTGTCAGTGTAGCTGAGCATTTGTAGTTGTGCCAGGGAATTTAAAAGCATAATTACTTTCAACTTCTGCCATACCATAGAGTACTTAAAAATAAGAGGAAAATGTTCAGGGTTATTCAACTAGTAAGTGCATTAAAAACTTTGGAGGGTAGAAGAATTTTACTTGACTTTCAAGTTTACAAATTTTTCTGCTATATTTTTTGGACTTGAGTGGGCCCAGTAACGTTTCCATTGGAGACTTTGTTGTTACTTTGTCTGGCATATCGAATACTCTCGGTAGCTGGAGCGATAGCACAGCGGGTAGGGCGTTCACCTTACAAGCAGCCAACATGGCCGACCCGAGTTCGATTCCTCCGTGCCTCTCGGAGAGCCCAGCAAGCTACCGAGAGTATTCGATATGCCAGACACAGTAACAACAAAGTCTCCAATGGAGACGTTACTGGGCCCGCTCGAGCAAATCGACATCAACGGGAGGGCCTTTACCTTTACCTTTTATTTTTTGGACAGTGATAGAAGACATAACACTCATGTCAGATACCAACCAGCAGGGTGCTACAAAAATTTAGGCATATACACCAGCAGCGTTCATTGCATTCTTCCAAGCTCAAATTCTCATGGACATAATAATTGTTAATGTGGAAAAGAAATCATAAGACTTAGTGATACCTTCTCTATTCCAGCTGCTTTCTCCCCCAGTTCATGAGACAGGCTTCCAACTATGGGACAATATTCCTCGTCTTTGTGTCTACTGTTCTTGGGTGTCACTCGACAATATTTTTTTCTTAAAGCATAAAATCTGATAAATAAAGAAGTTGTAAGATATTTCAAACTAATAAATGTAATTATGTGAGGGGAGGTGCTACTTCGCTCTTCTCAGGTGTCTCTAAACTCCCACCAAGCCAGCAGCGCATAGTGAGAGCCTCAAGCTGTGGTACTGCTTGGATTTTGGGGTCTGAGGTTATCTGTGGTATACCAGAAATGTTCAGAGGCTTTTTGGGTCTTACTTTGTGGTGCATAATGTTTGTGGGACCTGAGATCTGCACCCAGGCATGCTCAGGGTCCGTGCAGTACCAGAAATTTATCTAGAGTAAGCTCTAAGCAAGGTATATGCTTAATTACCTTTACCATCTCTCTGATCCCCAAGGAAGCAATTTAAGAGATCTCAGAGGAGCATTCTAAATAACCCCTCAACTTTAATTTCTGTTGTGGGTCTCCTATATCTTAATTCAAATAAGAACCACTGGAGTCAGAAATATATGTCTTACAACCAATATTGCTTTTGTAACCAGTGGGCCGAGTTGCCTTAATTTTGAAACTTTTTCTTTAGTTGTTAGGTTAAAGAAATTTAAAGAATTACCAAAATCACAGTTCTTTTCAGTTCTTTTGCAATGTTAGGGGTATAAAGTGTCAGATAGATGCTGATAATACTGATAATGATCAACATTAATATTAATATTAATGATAATATTGGGAGATCTAATATTATCTTAGATCTCCAAGCCTGCTCGGCTTGGGACTGGTCCTCATCCACCCAGATCCTCCATCTTCCAGTATGTAGGCATTACACCCACCAACTGCCCTTGCGCCCTGTAATCCTATCAACAGCCAAGACCCAGAGACGATAAAACCCAGCTCCTGGAAGTGCGCGGCCTCATTTGCAGCTGTACAGCATCTTATTATCTAGTTTTACTCTGTAGAACCTGGAAGGCTACCGAAAGTATCCTGCCCACATGGCAGAGTCTGGAAAACTCCCCGTGACTTATTCAATATGCCAAAAACCAGTAACAATGATGGGTCTCATTCTCCTGACCCTGAAAGAGCCTCGGATGAGGCATTTCTAAAATCTCAGGGCTAGAACGAAGGAGACATTACCAGTGCCTGCTTGAGGAAATTGATGAACAACAGGATGACAGTGATATAGTGATAACATTGGGCTGGAGTGATAGCACAGTGGGTAGGGCATTTGCCTTGCATGTGGCTGACTAGGATTCGATTCCTCCACCCCTCTTAGAGAGCCCTACAAGCTACCGAGAGGATCTCACCCACATGTCAAAGCCTGGCAAGCTACCCATGACGTGTTTGATATGCCAAAAATAGTAACAACAAGTCTCAAAATTTATTCTGAGACATTACTGGTGCCCGCTGGAGCAAATCGATGAACAATGAGAGGAAAGTGCTACATATTTCCCTAAGCTTTCCTTAGTACTTATTAATTCTTTGGCAAAGAAAATAATCAATAAAAATCGGATGGATCCTTATATTCCAGTCTAACCCCCAAAATTGACACTTGCATTTTGTTTTGCTCGTCTTTTGTTTCTGCCTATTTTTATACATCTACCCAGATTCCATTTCCCTCAGACACAGGTTTTTGAGGTTTATTTTATTTTATTTTATTTTATTTTGCTTTTTGGGTCACACCCAGCAATGCACAGGGGTGGCTCTGCGCTCAGGAATTACCCCTGGCCGTGCTCAGGAGACCATATGGGATGCTGGGAATCGAAACTGGGTTGGCCGGCCTCGTGCAAGGCAAATACCCTACCCACTGCACTATTGCTCCAGCCCCTTTGAGGTTTATTCTTTGATTTTTACACTAACCTTTATGGTTCTTTATCTCTCCCCTCAAATAGTGCCTTCTGGTTTTGAAAATATTACTTACTCAAAACTCACCTTTACCTTTCTTCCACAAAACATCCACGTGCAAGTGTGTGTCTGCGTGTGTGTATGTGTAAGAGAGAGAGAGAGAGAGAGATAGATAGATAGAGAGAGAGAGAGAGAGAATGAGAGACAGGGAGAGGAGAAGAGAAAGAGAAAGAGAGAGAGTAGTCAGTGTTATAAAAAATCATATTTAGTATGCTAAAGATGAGAAGCTGTTAAATAACAAACCTTGAGGCTGGTTTAGATCTAGGAGTTGGAGTAAATTCCTGGCAAGCAGTAGGCCTGGCGCTGAACCCCTGCACCATAAGGCACCTCCCCCTACAACAGCACCAGGTATTTGCAGGTGCCCCTGGGCCTGAGCGGCACTGCATCCTGGGGCCAGAGCACTGGACATACAGGCTGAGCATCACTGCAAATGTTCCCCAGCCCTGCTGAACCCCAGACACTCCTGGGAAGCCCTGCCCCAGATAAATAAGTCTTGTTTTCCAGAAGCTAGTTTTTGTGAGGTTATCATTAATGCAATCAAATAATTAAAATCATGAGTGACCATGGCTTTACTATCTGGAGAGTGTGTTAGGCAACTTGGTAAGTGTCCACATTTCTTGCAGGTGAGTGGAAAGAAGTTCAGATGGGGACAATGCTTTAAGGAAAAATTTCACAGAGAACTTGCTAAAATATAAACAGAGAATATTTTCAATGAAGCGATAATTTTCCTTTCCAGCTTCAAAAAGTAGTTCTCATGTGTTACTAATATTCACTGGCTAAAGGTAGAATCTATAAAGTCATACTTCATGGAGCAAATGATTTAATTTTCTCAAGAGCAATTTATTACCGACTATACTATTTTTATTACATCTTAAAGAGCAGAGAAGTAATATATTTGAGTTTTGTACAATTGTCCCAAGCTTGAGAGAAAAAGAGAGGCTGAATATTCCATGGCAACTCTCCCCAACTCTTTGTAATATGGTAATATACTGAGTCTTTAATTTATAACTTTGTATGGAGTGGATAACCCAGTAAGGGTCAGCTTTTTTTTTGTCTTCCCCGAAGTTTGTCTAGACTCTCTCTCTGATGAAACCCTTTAACTTAGAGAGTTCTTTAATACTTCTTAACAATGAGAGTTGAAGTAAGGAAAATGAATGCCACATCAACCTAATTGTATGCCGATGCCACATCAGCCTAATTGTATGGTGGAGGGCCTTTGGTGCTTCACAGACAGAACGATTGCTCTCAGCACCATCTTCTAAGCAGCCATCTCTTTATAGTGTAATCTAATTCTAGTGCTTTAAGTCTGGATTGAAAATACCTGTACACATGCTTTTTCTTTCCTTTCTTGTTTGAACCACATTTCCAAGGCTTTTCTACCCAGGGAGCTTTGATGTGGCTCAGAGTTGTTCTCTGCTGTGTCGTCCCAACACTCCTTACTAATTAAGAGAAGTTGGCAGACAAGGTGAAATAGCTATGCTAATCTTAGATTTAACATTCTGGAATTCATAGCAGTGTTCTGTATTCTGAATGGCATTTTGGTGTACACGGCCCAGGGAAAACTAATATAAGTGCATGTAAAAGATACCCATAAATTATTGTCTTATAAAGGCACTGAAACCTAGCATCCAAATAATCTAACAATGTGCTTGAAGAAGTAACAAATTTAAGGAGTAAATCATAGAACACTTTAGATGTATTTGGATGAATTTTAGATTATTTTAAAAAAATTAATAAGGCATCCATGTTTTATGATCATCTGTGTTTGAGTGTACATTATGAAATACCTATATTAGAAATCACTTGATGGTTCAGAAAAATCTAGAAATATGAGGGTAAAAACTATAATTTGCTTTGACCTGACATGTGATTCTTTTTTGGAAAGGCTTTGTTGTTATTGATTAATATTTCATATAACTAATTGGTGGAATGTGATCTAAACCAAATATTTTTCAGTGCAGTTAAGCAAAGTCCTGATGAGGGTACTGTTTCTGAAGATAAAGCAAAGAAAACTGCATTTATATAAGATTTCAATTAGGATAAAAATGGACTTCCTAATTTTAGTTATAGGAGTGACTGTCTTTCACTGCAATATTAGTGGGATAAATGTATGGTTTTATTTTATTTTATTTTTTAATTTTTTTACCAGTGAAACACCATGGGGTACAGTTGTAGACTTACAGACTTTTGTGCTTGGGTTTCAGTTATACAATGATTAAGTACCCATCCCTCCACCAGTGCCCATTCCCCACCTCCAGTGCTCCAGGAATCCCTACCACGCCCCACCCCACCATCCTACCCCACACTGTGTCACGGCATTCCCTTTTGTTCTCTCTTTCCTAAATGTATATTGTTATGTTGAAAAATTTTACTGCCTAGCTAGAAAACTTGATCAAAAATTCAGGATCAAGATTTAATACAGGAATATGAATTAGAAATGAACGATTATAGTCAATAGTTGGAAAAACTCTATTTAATATGTTTTAAAATTTTTGAAGCTGAAATTTTTATTAAAATATTTTTTAAGGAAAATACAGAATTTTTTCTCCTTATTTCACTTTCAAAGAAGAGACTATTTTAGGGTATATCCTTAAGCTACAGAGTTGTGTTGCTAATAAACTACACCAAAGGTGAAAGGACTTCAAACTTACTGTTGAATATCCCAATGTCACAAATCATGAAGGCATCATGCGGTATTGATTTTGAGTGTTGAGGCTTTGAGTGTTTTGCAAATTTATATAAAAAAAGTTATTTTAAATATAATTTCAGAAAATGTTTCACCATAGACCATTGTCCATCACCCTTGAGATAAACTGAGCAGCATTATTTGACTCTACTATCTTTCTTTCATTAGTCTTCTCATTTTACATAAAAGAATCTGGTCTCAAATGGGACTATCTTAGACTAAGAAGCTTCTGTACCTCAAAAGAAACAGTGACCAAAATACAAAGACAGTCTACAGAATGGGAAAGGATATTTGCCAAATACGTATCCGACAAGGGGTTGATATCAAGGATATACAAAGTACTGGTTGAACTCCACAAGAAGAAAACATCCAAACCCATCAAAAAATGGGGCGATGAAATGAACAGAAACTTTCTCAAAGAAGAAATCCGAATGGCTTAAAGGCACATGAGAAAATACTCCACATCATTAATCATCAGGGAGATGCAGATCAAAACAACGATAAGATATCATTTCACACCACAGAGACTGGCCCATATCCACAAGAACAAAAGCAACCGGTGCTGGCTGGCGCGGATGTGGTGAGAAAGGGACCCTCCTTCACTGCTGGTGGAAATGCCGACTGGTTCAGCCCTTTTGGAAAACAGTATGGACGATTCTCAAAAAATTAGAAATTGAGCTCCCATTTGACCCAGCAATACCACTCCTGGGAATATATCCAAGAGAGGCAAAAAAGTATAGTCGAAGTGACATCTGCAATTGTTTGTTCATTGCAGCACTCTTTTTTTTTTGTTTTTATTTTGTTTTTATTTTTCTATTTTTTATTTTTTTAATTAAAAAACTTTTAATAGTGAGACAGCATGAGGTACAGTTGCAGACTTACACATTGTTGTGCTTGGGTTTCAACTATACAATGATCAAATACCCATCCCTCCACCGGTGCCCATTTCCCACCACCACTGATCCCAGTATCCCTCCCATCCCCCATCCCTCCAACCCCACCCTGCCTCTGTGGCAGGGCATTCCCTTTTGTTCTCTCTCTCTTATTGGGTGTTGTGGTTTGCAAAAGAGGCAATGGGTGACAATCATGTTTAGTCTATAGTCTACTTTCAGCATGCTTCTCCTCTCCTGGGAGGATCCTCCCAACACCCTTTATTTGGTGATCCCTTCTCTATCTGAGCTCCCTTTTCCCCTACCATGTGTGTCCGAGAACAAATGACTGGTTAAAGAAACTTTAGTACATTTACACAACAGAGTACTATGTAGCTGTTAGAAAAGACAAGTCACGAAATTTACATACAAGTGGTACTACATGGAAAGTATCCTGTTAAGTGAAATGACTCAGAAAGAAAGGGATAGACATAGAAAGATTGCATTCATCTGGGGAACATAAAGTAACAAAATAGGAGACTAACACCCAAGAATGGCTGAGATTAGTGCCAGGAATTTTACCCCATGGCTTGGAAGCCATCCACACATGCTAGGGGAAAAGGGAGCTCAGATATAGAAGGAAGCACCAAATAAAGGGTGTTGGGAGAATCCTCCCAGGATGGGAGAAGCATGCTGAAAGTAGACTATAGACCAAATATGATTGTCACCCATTGCCTCTTTTGCAAACCACAACACCCAGTAAGAGAGAGAGAGAGAGAACAAAAGGGAATGCCCTGCCACAGAGGCAGGGTGGGGTTGGGGGGATGAGGGGTGGGAGGGATACTGAGATCCGTGATGGTGGGAAATGGGCACCGGTGGAGGGATGAGTATGTGATCATTGTATAATTGAAACCCTAGCATAAAAATGTGTAAGTCTGCAACTGTACCTCATGATGTCTCACTAATAAAATTTTTTTAAAAATTTAAAAAAATTTAAAAAATTAAAATTTAAAGAAAAAATAAGAATCCGTTCTCTTTGTAAAGCTTATTCGATGCTCAGAAGGAAAAGTTCTCCTGCATGCCTTTTACTCAACAAGTAAGTTAAGCAAGAATCATTTGATAATGGAGTTCTTCTACCAGGACCTCACAGAGTCCCAGCAAAATCCCAGTGACATAAGGCCACAAGGAAAAAAATTACAATTGTCACATGCTTTGTTTTTCCCTGGAAGACACAGCTTCTTTCATTAATAGTCAGGCCAACACTCAATCACCCTCTTAGGTACCCTAATCTTGTTCTGCCTTGTCCATTTGCATGATAAAATGATGAAAATGCCCTGATTAAATTCTTTCAGTTGTATCCAGCATAATGGATCTAAAGACATGTGATTTGTCTTTAAAGGTACAAGATCTATTGAGCTGATTTGTCTTCCTGTCATGTATTACCTGATTGTGCTGTTTCTTAAGTTAAACATTGAAGCTATTTACATACCTCAGAAAACTGAATGTTAAAGTAAGAAAATATTTTTTTTTAAAGTTTATACAATGCCTATCACCTAGAAGTTATTCTGATCTTGCAAGTTATTTTCAAATGCATTAGTGCTTTTTTAAAATCAGGAAGAAAAACTAGCTATTACATGTATTATAATGTAAATTTAGAATGCTTTAACATATCTTTTGGCAATTAAAATGATACCTAGAGTTTGTTATAATAGGAATACTTCCTAAAACATCAAAGTGAAAATTTTTGGAAAATGAAAAATCTAGACTAACAAAGCTGTTGTTGGCTTTCACTGTACATATTGAAAATTTACAGAAACTTCATGTAGATGTTTAATTGTTCAAGTCATTATTCACTCATATTAAAACAGAAAAGTGCTTTGTAGCATCATTATATGGGTTATATAAATTAATGCACATGAATAAAATACCTAATCTACAATATTCAACAAGTAGATATAGCTTCGTTGACCATACAGGTATTTTAAGTATATTCATTAAACTATACTTGCTAGGAAGTCAATATATTGTAGAGGCCAGTACAACCCACAACTTACAGTACAATAATCAAGGAATCTGCCCCAGGGTTAATGGAGTTCTTAATATATTCCTTATGAAAAGAAGATGTTTTGTTTCTCTAGAGTATTGGTATAATGTGTGTCCTCAAATTGCATACAAATATAGAGTGGTGTTCTCCTTTTTATCTGCGACCTACTGTTCTTCTGTTACTTTCTACATTTAGAGAAGAATATCAGTCTTCTCATCAACTAATTTCCTGTGCTTGGTTGCTTCAGATAGCAATTGGCCATGACTTTCACATTGAACTCACTTTTTTTTTCCCCATTGGGTTTTTTGGGTTGTGTCTCCTTTTGGAAATTTGTTTAGAACTCTCTTAGTTGCTTTTAATCCTGCACACAATAACTCAGACAGATTTGTTGCTTTATTCAGTTGTTCAAGGCTTTGGTTCCTTTATGTATTGTTTTAGGTGGGGCTGTTTGGCGGGTTAGCACACCTGATGTTGCTCAGAGAACTGTACTCAGAAATTGCTCCTATTGTGCTTGGAAGACCATATCTGATAGTGTCAGGGCTTGAATCCAGGCCAGCTATGTGCAAGACATAGTACTATATCTGCTGTACTATCTCTACAGCCTGTGTCATTCTTAATTTAAATTTATTCCTTTTTTAAAATGGAAAATAGATATTGAATTGGTAGGGTGTTTGCCTTGCATGCAGCCAGCCCAGCCATGCCGGGTTCGATTCCTCCTCCCTTCTCAGAGAGCCTGGAAAGCTACCGAGAGTATTCAATATGCCAAACACAGTAACAAGAAGTCTCACAATGGAGACATTACTGGGCCCACTCGAGCAAATTGATAGCAATATCACTGTCACTGTCCACTCGTTGTTCATCGATTTGCTCGAGTGGGCCCAGCCAGTAACATTGTGAGACTTGTTACTATGTTTGGCATATCGAATACGCCATGGGTAGCTTGCCAGGCTTTGCCATGCAGGCGAGATACTCTCGGTAGCTTGCCAGGCTATCCGAGAGGGGCGGAGGAATCAAACTCAGGTCAGCCATGTGGCCACATGCAAGGTAAACGCCCTACCCACTGTGCTATCGCTCCAGCTCATATAATAAATTAAAGATATTAAGGTGGTATATTATTCATTTACTTCTCATTAGGATAAGTACTAAAAATATTATGTAGCACTATCTTCCCGTTGTTCCTCGATTTGCTCTAGCAGACCCAGTAACGTCTCCATTTTGAGACTTGTCCTTACTGTGTTTGGCATATCGAATACGTCACAGGAAGCTTGCCAGGCTTTGTCGTGCAGGTGAGATACTCTCGGTAAGCTTGTCAGGCTCTCCGAGAGGTGCGAAGAAATCGAACCCGGCTCGGCGGGGCCGGCTGCACACAAGGCAAATGCCCTACCGCTGTGCTATTGCTCCAGCCCAAAATATTATGTATATTGTGAAATTAAAAGATAAAATCAGTTTTATTTTGAAATAACCGGATCTTAATTGCTCATGCCCATGTGGTATAGTTTTCAACTGTAAGGCACGCTTTTGAGTTTTTTTTTTCTTAATTTATAAATAAGATTCTAAATTGCAGGTGCCGGAAAGACTCTATAGAGGACAGAGTATTTGCCTTGCATGCAGCCTACCTGGGTTTGATCCTTGACATCCCATAGGCTCCCCTGATTACCACCAAGTGATCCCTGAGCATAATGCCGCCAGCCATAAATAAGCACTGGTCACAGTTTGGGTGGCCCCAAAACAGCAACAAATAAAATGAAAAAAGAATACAAAATACTGTTTATTTTGAAAGATTTATATTATTGTAGGAAAGTACCTTTTTGAAGAAGCTATTATAAATAATAATCTCACATGCAAAACACAACCAAATTTTGGAAAACATTATATAGTGACTGTATCTAGCAGCTCTGTGTTTCAAAACTTACAGAAAGAAAAATGGATTATCTCGTTCCTACAAAGCATCATGGTGATTATATAGAAACATGGCTTTAAAAAAATGATGAAACATGATTACCCCCAGAAATATCAACAACTTTGGAATTCCCTAGGGTGAAATGGACTGTTCAATGCATGACAAAAACCTTGAAAAGCAATCATCTAACTTCCTGGTAGGCTATAAACTCAGTGAACCACAGCACTGACCATCTGGTATTCCGTTCTGTGTAAATCCACCACTCCAAAAAGGAGGCAAAATAATTCAGGATAAATAAGCAGAGGAAGGACAGACAGAGAGTAATGCCATGTGACATATTTAGTGAACTAATTCTGTGCCATGATTCAAGGTTTTCTTGTTTTTGTTTGATTCTAAAAAGAAATTTAGATACTTGAATACACTGTAAGTACTATTGAAAGTACTACTGTGCCTACTATTAGGCACACATTTGGTTTGAGCCCCTTTTCTCTGTGCAGTTATATTTGTTACTCAACACCATAGTAAGTTATATTAAAAGAATGTATATTGTTAATTCATTCAGTGAATGAAAGAATTTTGTTACAGTTAATAATAGAAGATAAAACTAAATGTTCAAACATTCATGCTTTATGTGCTCAAAATCTAAAACCTTTCCATTATCACTTTCCTTGGCATATTCTCAATTACAGACTGGAAAGGAGAGAAATTATTTTCATATTTACATATTTTGTACTTATTTATGTAAATCTGGCATATCTTAAATCTTAAAGGTGTTATAAAAAAGTAATTTGTCTTATAATTTAGTCACTGGTTCTTTGTTTTTTGAACAAAATAATTATGTCTTTATTGGTCTTTATATTTGAGGACATTATGGATTTATATTTATAGCTAATATAACAGCAGTTTAGCAGTTTTTTACAGAAAAGCATGTACACATGGCAAATAAAATAATTTGAAAACTAAAGTAAAATAAGGATAAAATAAGGATATTTGTAAAGAGAAAGAATAAGTTAAAGCCAGGAACAGAACTTCTATACATAAATTATCCCAATTTCTTTAGATGCTTATTAAATTTAGAAACAAATTAGGCTTCAATATATCAAAGAAACTAAAAAATATGAAAAACCTCTTATTTATAATCTCACAAAAGTAAAACCATTTGTGAGAGAAGATCTAACTCATGAAGAATGATGAGAATTTATATTGCAGTACATAGTAAAGAAGGCATAGTAAAATTTGATTATTGGTATCCCTTATAATATCAATACATTTGAATTAGTAAGATTCAAAACATGTTGCTTATATCACTGTTTAATGTGAGTGATATGGTACATTTAGTTATGGTACTTTTTTCCCTTATTAAAATACTTGAACTTATTTGTTTGCTTGTAAATATGAAAATTTATCTGCAAATTAATCATTCTAGAATCAAATTGAAAATTACAGAATCAAAACCATAGTGTTTCTGCCTTGATATAATTTTAATTTTCTTTTACCTCTTGTTAATGTATATTTTACTTCCAAAATAAGCTAGATTTTATATTTTTCTTTTCCTAGGGAAAATTGATATATTCGCATAAATTTATGCTTAGCATTAAATTGCAATTACTTATTTATAAATATAGCACTACTCTAGAATTTAGGGAACTTTTAAGTGATTATATTTCTCACAAATCATTTTAAAACTGCTACTGGAGATATGGGAGGGGGCCTTCAGGGGTCACAGGGGACCTTGAGACAAGGGAGGAAGGAAGGAAGGAAGGAAGGAAGGAAGGAAGGAAGGAAGGAAGGAAGGAAGGAAGGAAGGAAGGGTCACTCTGCTGGAGGGTGTGGGGCTGGAACAGTAGAGATATTAAATCCTATCATGAACAGAAATAAAAATAAATTTTAATTAAAAAATTTTTAAAAAAGTAAAAGCTGCTACTACTAAATCTTTGTATCTTTTACTAAAAATTCTCTCCAGTGAAAATAAGATTATTGCCAATGTTTTTGTTCAGAATAATTTCCACATTGCAATTTATTTCAGTAAAATATTAGACATTTATCACAAATTTTATTAAACACATAATTTTAATTGAAATATTAATGCAATATAAAACTTAGCAATATGTTTTTACTTAAATAATAGATTGCATTTGTCATAGGCTCTTAACAAATACCTATTTATTGATGTTGATGGTTAAGAGATACAAATGCTTACTGATTTGAGTTTATGAAGGATAAAATGAAAATTTCAGAACTCTGATATCTTACAGGAAGTACACTGAAAAATGATGTACTATAGTAAAAGTACAAATACCTATTCCTATCGCATACTTTATAAATCTAAATCTCTCTCTCTCTCTCTCTCTATATATATATATATATGTATGTACATACAAATGAAATTTCATGGATCTCAGACACAGTTAAGAATTTGGTCTTGATGTGAGGGTGATACATATTGATAAAAATTTGAAAATTAACTTTTATTTTTATACTGTATTAGCTCTCCATTTTATCCAATAGCATTAAATGAGCACTAGTATTTATCAGAGAATTGTGTGTGTATGTGTGTGTGTATGTATATGTGTGTGTGTGTTTTCATTTTTGGGGTCACACTCACTACTACTTACTCCTGGCCCTGCTGTCAAGGATCACTCCTGGGGACCATATGGGGAGCCAGGGATCAGAACCAGGTTACAAGGCAAGAAACCTACCTGCCACACTATCTCTTTGGCTATTCAGAGAGTACTTTGGTGTTTTGTATATAAAGTAACTTATTAAATCTTCATGCTCTTGTTATATAGAGATTGTACAAATGAAATTAGCTTATAGGTGAGGAAAAGTGAGGTTAAGAAAATTTCCTAAATTTACATAACTTGTAAAGAGCATTTGAATGTAAGCAATTTGTCTGTAAGCCCATGTTCTTCACTTCACTATCACTCTTATCTCCACTGTCCTGATTATCACAATTTCTTTTTTGCTTTTTCACTAACATTTGCTCGAGCGGGCCCAGTAACGTCTCCACTGGAGACTTTGTTGTTACTGTGTCTGGCATATCCAATACTCTCAGTAGCTTGCCGGGCTCTCTGAGAGGGGCGGAGGAATCGAACTCGGGTCGGCCATGTTGACCGCTTGTAAGGCGAATGCCCTACCCGCTGTGCTATCGCTCCATCCCACTCCTGACACCAAGGGCTGGAGCAATAGCACAGCAGGTAGGGCGTCTGCCTTGCACGCAGAAGACATCAATCCCATCATGCTGTTTTCGACACTGGAGAAGAACTGTTCCTTGGAACATGTGATAAAAGAGGCGTCGGTGGTGTCGGTATCCTTGTCAACACAAACTTAGTCACAAGCATTGATTCATTTGAATGCCTAACAACCCGAATCGGACGATTACACTTGAATAAATGTGGCACACTACCGGCAGTTTCTATCTTTGTTGTCTACGCACCAACATCCAGTTATGGTGAAAAAGAAACTGAGAAATTCTACATGGAGCTGGAGAAATTCTATAAAGAAGATCACACCTTCTACAAGATCATTGTCGGTGATTTTAATGCCAAGATAGGACCAAGAAGATCAGTCGATGAACTCCACATCGGAACCCATGGCCTGGAATGGAACGAACAAGGTGACAGACTGTCTGAGTTCATCATGTCAACCAAAACCTTCCATGGTAACTCACAATTCCAAAAGGCTGAATCTAAACGTTGGACATGGGAGTCTCCCGATGGACGGTTCCACAATGAAATAGACCACATCATATTCAATCGGCGGTTTTGCCTAACCGATGTTGCTGTTGTCCCAAAATTCCAAACGGGATCAGACCACCGTCTTCTTCGTGCAAAATTCTACCTCACAGAACGAGGAGAAAAGAATGCAAGGTTTAAGAAGAAGACTCCCAGAACAACCACCAACTGGGAACTCTTTGGCTCTGTTGCAGCAACATGGGAAGATGCCGTCATTGACAACATTGATGAGGAATACGATCGAATGATTCAGCACCTCCATGATTGTGCAAGGAATGCCAAGAGAGAGATAACCACAAAAAACCGTCTTTCTTCGAACACTCTTGAACTTATTCGCCAACGTGGCGTGGCACGTGCCTCAGGCAACCACAAGCAAACGTCCGAACTGGCAAAACAGTGCAGAAAAGCCATCAAGGATGACCTCAAAAACAGGAGAGCAGCAGTACTGGTAGATGCAGCAGAAGCTGGGAAAAACATTCGTAATGCCCGCCTGTCCTTCACCAACTACAAAACCAAGATGACTGCCCTCCGACATCATGATGGATCTATCACATCTTCCAGAAGGGCAATGGAGAAGATTATTCATGAATTCTACTCAGATCTCTTTAATAGCCACATCCACTTGCCCACATACCACATACCACATGATGGATATGTCGTTCCCAATGTTCTCCCTTCCGAAATCCAACATGCCATCTCGTCGGTAAAGAAACAAAAAGCACCTGGCCCAGACAAGATCAGACCTGAACACCTGAAGAACTTACCATCAGTACTCATCAATACATTAGCTCGACTCTTCACACGCTACCTGTCTGAATGCAAGGTTCCATCCCAATGGAAAACCAGCAAGACTGTACTACTATACAAGAAAGGAGACATCCACGACATTGGCAACTATCGCCCAATCTGCCTATTGTCTGTCATCTACAAACTATTCACTCGAGTCATCCTGAATAGGATTAGCAGAACACTAGATGAAGGACAACCATGTGAACAAGCTGGATTCCGAAAAGGATTCAGTACCATCGACCATATCCACACAATAACCAAGCTCATTGAGGTATCTCGGGAGTTCAAGATGCCGCTCTGTCTAACGTTCATTGATTTAAAGAAGGCCTTTGATTCTGTTGAGATGGAAGCGGTCATGGAAGCCCTAGCCAATCAGGGCGTACAAACTCAATACATCAGGATCCTTCGTGAGCTCTATTGCGGATTCACTACCAAGATCTCACCATTCTACAAAGAAGTAATCATCCATATCAAGAGAGGGGTTCGGCAGGGTGATACCATTTCACCAAAACTCTTCAGTGCCACCCTCGAGAACATCATGCGACGACTAGAATGGGAAAACATGGGAGTGAAGATAGATGGTCGGCAACTACACCACCTCCGCTTTGCTGATGACATCGTTCTAATAACACCAAACATCAGCCAAGCGGCACAAATGCTTGCGGACTTTGACCGTGAGTGTGGAAAGGTTGGACTACAGCTGAATCTTACGAAGACAATGTTTATGAGAAACAGCCTTGTTCCTGACGCTCCATTCGCTCTCAACGGAACCACCATCTCCGAATGCAACAGTTATATATACTTAGGTCGAGAAATCAACATGATGAATGACCTGGCACCTGAGTTACGCAGGAGGAAGAGAGCGGCTTGGAATGCCTTCAAGAGCATTGAAGAAATAACTAAAAGGACAAAGAACCTCCAACTACGAGCACATCTCTTTGATTCCACTATTCTTCCTGCATTAACATATGCCTCAGAGACCTGGACCCTACGAAAACAGGATGAGAACACTATTCGGGTCTCTCAAAGAGGAATCGAAAGAACTATGCTTGGAATATCACGATTCACTCAAATGAGAGATAGAATCCGGAGTTCTGATCTTCGTAAACGCTCAAAAATCAGAGACGCTGTCTCATTTGCCAAGACATCAAAAATCAGATGGGCTGGACATGTAATGAGGTTTACAGACAACCGCTGGACTAGAGCCATTACTGATTGGATTCCACGAGACATCAAAAGATCACGTGGACGCCCACCTATAAGATGGTCAGACTTCTTCGTCAAGACCCTAAATGATCGGTTTGAGGCTCTACATGTTCCTAAAATGAACAGATACCATTGGGCTACGCTAGCACGCAACCGGGATGAATGGAGACATTACTGGCACCCGCTCGAATAAATCGATGAATAACGGGGATTAAGTGATTAAGTGATTAAGTGATATATCTCATGAAGGTTATAAAGGACAAAAAGTGTTTTCACATTACTGTAGGCCAATGAAGTCTAAAATTAAGATGCTAGAACATTTCACTGTATCACTGTCATCCTGTTGTTAATCGATTTCCTCAAGCAGGCACCAGTAACGTTTCCTTCATCCTAGTCCTGAGATTTTAGAAAGTGCCACATTCAAGGCTCTTTCAGGCTCAGGGGAATGAGACACATCATTGTTACTGGTTTTTGGCATATTGAATATGTCATGGGGAGTTTGCCAGACTCTTCTGTGTGGGCAAGATACTTTTGGTAGCCTTTCTGGTTCTCCAGAGTAATAACTAGATATTAAGATGTCCGAGAGCTGGGTTTTATAGTCTCTGGGTCTTGGCCGTTGATGGGATTACACGGTGCCAGGGCATTTTGTGGGTGTAATGCCTACATACTAAAAGATGTGAGATCTGGGTGGAGGAGGCCCAGCCCCAGTCCAAGCAGGCTTGGAGATCTACGCCCCGGGTCCCACACACCTGGGTTCCTCTGCCGGTTCCTTCATGTGTGAGGCACATCCTAACATGTGGAGAGTGGTCTTAAGCATGACTGTGGCTGGAACCGGAGGACTTCAGCTGCTGCGGCTCTGCAGCTGAAGGGAAACTCAACCCATCCTCCTCCAAGGAGCCCCTGGTGAGAACAGCCAGGAGTGAAGGCAGTAGACTCTGAGCTGTTCTCTTAGAACATTTAAAAAAAAACAAATTTCTGGGGATACATAAATTCAGGCTATGGTAGCATCTTGATAAGAATAGAAGCAGAAGCAATATTTATTGTCATACCACTATTTAAATATAGATCAGCTTTATGTAAGAATGATCTTATTATATATTTCTGAGAAACAGAAATAATAATTTTATATTGTAATAAATTTATTATTTTATTACTAAAATCCTTTCTCTCACATAGGTAAAATAGTCTAGAATCTTTATAAATTTTTAATGATGATAAATTACCCATGTACAGTACTGTGAATTCACCGAAAGGAATATTATCCCAATTGATTGTCAATAGAATTTGCCATCACAGATAAAGATAAATCGAGATTAATGTCCCAGACATCTATGAGCAGTAAGTGTGTAGATTAAAATTTCTAGTGATTAAAAAAATAAGTATAGTGACTGTTGATACCTAGCTTAGTAACTAGTAAAGTTTACTTAGAAACTTGCTAAAGTTGTCTCTGAAACATTTTAGCAGACATGACATTTTTAGATTCCTTCTGGGACTATCTTATATTTTTCCATAAGTTTTAGCATCTTCAGTACATGGTCTGTTATGATTCAACATCTATTCCCCGAACAGAACATGCTATTCCTGGATCATCCTGTGGATGACTTCTTTAAAAATAATGAAGAGGTTTTCTAGGTAATGGTCAGAGATTAAAAGCTCTTATATGGCGTGTAGGAGTAGATTACTCAGTGCGGTCATTTTTATTATTTCCTTTGAGCCATATCCAATAATCTCAAAGGGAAAAGTTTTCAATTGAACACTTGGGGAATTCAGTTGAAAAATTTGGGAATGTTTTTCTTTATGAATCCCAAGGTTTAACTAAATTTATTTTTGGATAAACAGAACATTTGTAAGTTTTGGTTCATGTTTCATTATATGCTGTGATAATACAGTGGTCTATAAAAACTTCTACTTTCGACTATTTACAATGCATAATTTACATGTGAGGCAAGTGATAATGACAAAGTCAAAGATAGAAAAGAAATATAAAATAGAAAATGGAAGAAAATGTTTTAAATACTTGTATCTGGCTAGAAATTTTTGTGGTTGCTCACGAATGTTTTATATTCATCATTACAAAAAGAAAAATCACTCCTTCTACACTTTTATCTGAATTAGTAGAAATCATCTAATGTGAATCAGTGAGTATTGCAGTTTAAGCAGCTTGTTATTGAGGAATAATCTGGTTTCCCGGGTCTTTTTTGGTTATATGTAGATGAAAAATAGCAATATTATTCCTTATGTTATTACAAAGTATGGTTTCCCAAATTTTACTGACACTAAATGGTTAAGTGGGGGAGGTCTTTGATTGTAAATATATCAATCTATGTTTTCAGAAAAGCAATAAAGATACCACTTTCAAACTATGGTTCCTCTTGAAACTGTCAGTGACTTTTCTTTTCCTACTCTCTGATATGTGACCTTTTGCGGAGAGTGGGCTTTGGACGACACCCAGGGGGTTCAAAAACTACTGTGATCTCAGAGTTCAGGAGTGGCCCCAACAGTGTTGGCGATTGTCAGTTGCTTGCAAAGAAAGTGCATTATTCCTTGCCCTGACTCTCCAGCTCTTTATGAGCCTTTCATATGATCATAATTTGATTTTCCAGGTGGCAAGAATAGTAACTGGAGACCAATCCCTTTGTTACCTTTGTTTCCCAGCCTTTATGCACCAATTTCACCGACCGAGATTACATAGTGACCGTCAACTGGGTTTCCAATGGAATTTTTTTGTTAATTAGTGGCAATACATTATTGAGTAATAGTTGAACCATTTAATAAGAACCTCCAGCTTATGCAATTGATTTTTCTTAATTCAATTTAGGTTACTTTCTTCAACTCTCCTTTGTAAATCAGCTCAAGTGAATATAATGAACTTCTATACAGAAGTTTGAAATAAAGTGATTAGTTTAGGTTGGGAAGTGTACTAATAAATCTTGAAAGACCTATGTCATTTATTATATATCAAATGACTAACTTGTGGTCTGTATAATTACACTAGACTGTCACATGACAATGACAACCCTTCAGTCAGTGGGTTAATTTACTAAACATTGTTTTCTCATCCTCCCTGTTGTGAGAGATGGATTCCTTACAGAGAGTCAGTTTAGTGTTATACACCCCCATCTCATATTTTCTCATTATTTTTGTCTTAATAACAACAGCTAAGAAAGTAGATACAGCATCTGCTAGTTCCTTTTTAAAATTTGGAGAGACTATACAAGGATTTAGTCGTTCACCTTGCATGCGGCAAAATCATACTGATTCACATGGTTTTCAGATGTTTTCAGTACTTTTTGGAAGTAAAAATTGAGTAGGATATAAACACTTCACAGCCTTGAGATGGTTGAAATAAGCCTGTACCTGCAATGTAGGACTTCCCAGGATTCTTTGGTAATATAGGTTGATGTTTTCCTGGTGCCCAAGGATGGCCTAAGAAAGAAGTCCTTACTCTTGGGACTTAAGCAGTGCCTTGAATTCCAAAGTTTTTAAGCTATAGTATATAGCCATGATAAAAGCAAATATTCTTAGTATCAGTACAGAAAAATCTGTTTTTGTTTAAATACGCACACACTCATACACAAATACATATTTATCGTGCAGTTTGTTGACTGCTTTCTGAAATACACATTTCTGTGGTTTTAATGATTCACTCTTATGCTACAACACATTCATCATCCGTGGTCACCCACAACCAAACATTCATCTTCTTCAATGAAAACTCTGCTCATTGAGAACTAACTCCCCATTCCTTCCTCCTTCAGCCCCAAACCCTGACAACTACAATTGATTCTGCTTTCTGACTGATTTTTAGTGCTGTGCGAATCTAATTAGAATCTCAGCAGTGTCTGTTGCTTTGTGACTGACTTGTTTAGATTAGTTAATGTTCTCAAGTTCATGTGTATTACAGCATATATCACAACTGCCTTTCCTTTAAGGATAAAGGTTCTATTTTTAGATATAGCGTATTTTTTTTAACCCAGTAGTTAAGACTGCTTTTGAGTAGCTTTATCTTTTAACCATTGATCTAATGCTTCTGTGATTTTGAGTGTACAAATATCTGTTCCAGGCCAGACATTTGATTCTTTGTTGGCTGTAATGAAGTGATGCATGGCTGAGGCCTATGGTGATGCTGTTTTTTGTAGTCTTAGGAGTCATCATCACGTCATTTTAAACACGGTCTAAACCATTTTGCTTTCTCACCTTGCATTTAGGAGTTCTATTTTCACTTTAACACTGTAGCACTGTCCTCCCGTTGTTCATCAATTTGCTCAAGATGGCACCAGTAACGTCTCACAACAAATCGTGAGATTTGTTGTTACTATTTTTGGCATATCAAATACATCATGGGTAGTTTGCCAGGCTTTGCTGTGCGGGCGAGATACTCTCGGTAGCTTTCTGGGCTCTCAGGGAGGGATGGAGGAATTGATTCTGGGTTGGCTGCTTGCAAGGCAAATTCCCTACCAGCTGTGCTATCGCTCCAGCCCCGATTTTCACTATACATTTGAAAATACTTGTTATATATTTTATAGTACCTATTCCATTGATTGTGACATACCATGTTATTCATATTTTATTCTTTTTTATGGGGTACCATACCTATTGGTAGTTTAGGGCTATTGTGGTTAGGTGTCAGGGGATTCTTTGTAGTGCTTGGGGGAATGTATAGCTCCATAGATCAAGCCCAGGCCTCTGGCCCTTTTATTTTATTTTATTTTATTTTATTTTTTGTTTCTGGGTTACACCTAGCTATGTGCAGGGCTTACTTCTGGCTCTGTCCTCAGGCATTACTTCTGGCATTGCTTGGCTGGGCACATAGGGTGCTGGTAATCAAACAAAGGTCATGTACAAGGCAATTACTCTTCCCACTGTACTATCACTTGGGCTCTACATTTACAAAAAAATCACCCAGCAGTTATATCATGAGAACCAGGAAACACTATCAAGTCTAAAATACTGCAAAATAGATATACCTGCAATTCAGTAGGGAAATTTGAAGTTGCTTCATATGAACATAGATTATCCAAAGATATTTAAATTGTTTCCGGTCCTACAGAATGGTTTCATTTGCCCCTCTGGGATCCCGAATAGAGAGACTTCTTGTAAGGTTGATAAAAACAATTTTTCTTTCCTAACAGTTTTTGCCTTTTCTTTCTAAATCTGCCTCAGGCTGCCAAGCACAAAATGCTCACTCCTAGCTAGCAGCCGGTTATGAAATAGTTAATGATGAAGACAAAAAAAATGTAATCAAGGAAATGCAAAGCCACCCATAAATTTGATTTGCTAAACCTTGATTCCAGAAAAGAAAGGGACCTTCCGGAAATGCAAGCTGCAAAGTGTCATAAACCAATGGCCCAACAGTTGTATTCTTGACATCTTCTGTCAGTAGGAAAACAAAGAAGGTCTAAATGTTGTCTTAATCTGGATGCTTTTTCATGTGAAATATATCTATACTAGGCTTCCTGACATGCCCTGAAGGTCAAAACTTAGTGTCAGACATGATTTGAATTCTACATTTTCCACCATAACTAAGTTGTGTATTTCCTTTCCCAAATCATAACAGGATTTGTGATTTTCAGGTTTGCCCATTTGGAATTGTTCTCGAACGGATAAATACCCACTATATCTAGTTTTCTCATGCAAATCTATTTTAACTTGAATTATCTTTTTCCTAGGAGACTTTTCCTTGAATAACCACATAGTTTTGATTCTTTTTTCAGGACAATGTGTCAGATATCCTAAAGATTAGAACTTTACATATGTTTACACAATTATGCTATGCTATTTAAATTTGTCTTGAATTAATGTGCCACACATATATACAGTAGCCCCCAAAGCAGTAAGGGGACAAGAGAATAAATTCACTGTTTGGATTTTTTTGGCAGGTGTTAAGTGAATTGACTTAGCAGCTGAACCCTTATAATCACTCTATGAGATAAACACTGTTCTCGAAATGTAGATACAGTGTATAAAATATTAAATACTATTTATATATAATAAACAGTATTTAATATTTATCATACAACTTTTATAATATTTTGTAATATTTTGGGTTTCCTTAAAGGAGTTCTCCTTCCACATCAAGAAATAAGTATAAGTTTTTTGTTTGTTTTCCCAGGAAGTACCAGAAATTTTATTACTATTTAATTGTGCTTTTTGAATGTCAGTTAATTAAAATTTTATCATATTTTTATTGTACATTATTCTTTTTATTCTCAAGCACCAACCTCATTTATTTGTCAACCAAAGTACATATTTCTTTTCATTTAAACATTCTAAATACCTTATAACCAGAGCACAAGACAGATAAATGAATATTAAGTTTTTATATCAAATTTTTAGGAGTTTAATGAAGTGTAGTGGCTATATGTATAAAAAGAAGGTGTTATAAATCCAGCACATTCAAAGATTCTTAAGTGAGAACAAATGATGGTTTTTGAAATATCTTAACGTGACTTCTCTCTTTTCATCCTTAAAGCAAAGATCTGGAGGAAATGTTGCTATAGTCAGCAACACTTTCTCTATCCATTTGCCATTGAAAAATGATGTCCTTCATTCTTCAACAACTCACAATGTGTTTATTTCTGTTATTTATTTCAATTGCTTTGGATTCCAATGTATATTTACATAGGCAGCTCTACTGTAAAATTTTGAGCTTCTTGAAATTGTATTTTATTTGTTCAGAAATTATATCAGAGTAGCAAATCAATAAATATTTATTGAGTTAAAATGAGTTTCGGAGATCCAGGAACTGACTTCTACAAATAATATATTTGTTAGGTGGTAGTGCTGAACTGTAGACTCAGACTTTCTATTAATTTCACAGTCACCTAATTCCAATTTGTTATTTGTTGTTCTTTCTCTTTTCTCCTTTAGTAAACAACTTTCATGATATTCCCTAGCAAAGAGTCTTCTAGGTCACATTAAAATATCCTACTGATACCACTACAATGAAACTGTTTTGGTTTGTATCAGTTCAGTTTCTTAGATGAGATTGCTTGTAATGGCATTAAATTTCTTATTCCTACTTGTATAGAGATTTTTTTTTCAAGAAAACGTCATCATGTGAAATGAGAGGTTATAGTCAGTAAGAAAGAACAAGAACTTTGCCCAAAACTGTATGTTTATACTAGTTTTAGTTCTCTTATGTACTGAAGTTAACTTTTATTGAAATATACTAAAGTAGATATATGCGTATTATGAGCCTGATAACTAAGTTGTGTATTTCCTTTCCCAAATCATAACAGGATTTGTGATTTCTTCCCTGTGATAGTATCAGTCTTCACAGATGCATTTGTATTTATGAGCCTTACCTTGAGCAAAATATCATGCATTTTCTCTCATGAGCCCTATTAAGAGAGTGACAGTGGAAATTGTAACTATGAACACTTGACCTGCTAGACAAACATTGTATAATCCATGCTAGCATATCACTAGCAATTTTTGTAGCCCCCTTTTGCATACCAGTGACTGTGAACTCATAATCTCCATATCTTATTTGGAAACCCTAGTGGTATGTTGCATTAAAATTCTCATAAATTTTCTCTAGTTTTTATGTCTTTTAATTTTGTGTCAAGCAATAGAAGCATACTCTTTTGTAAAAAATCTGACAGACAATACTGCTGACCTAGGTTTGATCCCCCACATCACTGATGGTCCTCTAAATCCATCAGGAAAAATCCAGGAGCACAGAGCCAGGAGTGATTCTAAGAAGAGAACCAGGGCTAATCCCTAAACACTGGCTTGACCCAAAAGCCAAAAAATAAGAAAATTTAAAAAATAAAAATATGAAAGATAGTTGAAGACTTTTCAAATATTAGAATCTAATTTATTAAATCCATGTGACTAAAACCGGTACTCTACACTTCCTAAACAATTATTGTCTGTTGTTTTTATTATTCCTTTCAAAGCAATTGTGGGTTTTGAGATATTTTTTTCTATTAATTTTTTAGTGAAATGAAGACAGGATTATAACAAGTTGAAAAGCTACAAATGAAGTGAAGAGAACTTTCTAGTTAAATAGAAAAATAAGTGTATGAATACATATGTAGCACAGCGGTAGGACATTTGCCTTGCACGCAGCCTACATGACCGACCCGAGTTCGATTCCTCCGCCCCTCTCGGAGAGCCCGGTAAGCTACCGAGAGTATCTCGCCCGCACGGCAGAGCCTGGCAAGCTACCCGTGATGTATTCGATATGCCAAACACAGTAACAACAAAAGTCTCCAATGGAGACATTACTGGGCCCACTCAAGCAAATCGATGAACAACGGGAGGGCATGCAAATAATTTATATATTTGTGTGTATATATGTATGTATATATTATGCATGTAAATATGTATGTATATATAACATACCTATAACACATGCATATACGTATACAACATATGATGTATATACATATATAAACACATACATATAATATATATGCGTATATATATTTAAATCTATACTAAATATGCTACTTAGAAGCTAGAGAAATAGGACAGTGGTTAAGACATTTGCCTCCCATGTGGTTACTGACAGATTAATCCCGGGCCCCACATATTGTTCTCCTGGCTACTTCCAGGAGTGACGTATGAGCACAGAGACAGGAAATAAAGGCCTGAGAGTCCTGCCAAATGTGTCCCAAAATCAAGTAATAAAAATAAAGTGTAACCTAGAGAGGTGTTTTTTTTTAATTTGTCACCTTTTTATCCCATGAAATGAAATATAGAAGGACATTGTTGGAAAAATTCAGATTCATTTAGTGTTTGATTTTAAATTAGTATTTTTGAATTGACTTAGTTGTTATATTCAGAAACCTTTTACTTCACCAAATTTTCTACATCCCTTATATTTAGTTACATATTTAGTTGCATAATGGAATACAAGGTGACAATCACAGTTTAAGAAGCTAGCTTTTAGAGAGAAAGAAATATGCAATAGGAGATAGGAAGACTAGATAGAAAAAATGAATTTTTCTATCCAATTATTTTATATTTCCTACAATGTTATCACTGTTATTTTTAGCTTAGGTACAGTTGATTAAGTTAATCACATTATTTCTCTAACCATTTAAATTCTCTTTAAGAATGCAAGACCCCTTTTTAGTCTGGATACTGAAATGTATGAATAATTATGTTTATGTTGAATGATCTTTTCATACTCCCATGCATATTTCCACATAGGAGCTACTAACATATGTTTGCTGCATTCTTTATTTTTGTTTCCTTATACAATATGGAGTGTTATTGTATATTTTTATATTTCTTAACTTTTATAACTGGTAGTTTGTCATAGAGTTCTTTCTGTTTCTTACTTTGAACTGAAAGCTATGACTTTAAGCTTGGTCCCAAACTTTCAACCTTTCATATTCATGAAATATGTAATACCATTATATGTTCAAGACTGAACAAGAAACTTCAAAGGAAAGGACACTGAAAAATGACTTCTTAAAACTACTCTTTAGGAGGTTTTAATACCACCCTGTGTGGTTTTACATAGTATTACTTCATTGTAACACTACTGCTGGGCACCTCCCAATTCCCTGCTACCGTGTGTAGTATCTTAAAGAACTTTTAGCATATTTAACTTGATAATATCCAATGTATAAAATAAGCTAGGAGCATAAACAGGAATCAGTCACATGTATAAATACATAATAAATTCAACTAATTCTAAGCAGTTACCCTGGGTGGTTATACCCAACATTTTTTTTATAAAGGTAATGCTAAATTCAAGTTCATCCTATCTTGAAATCGATGTTTCAAATATTTTAAAGGAAATTAAAAGTTTTCATAATACAAAAGATAAGGCTTAAATAAGATTAAATTGAAAATATTCTTGATTCCAATCTATATATTTTTACCATATATGTAAGATAACATAACTTTTCTATTTGATTCTGTGTGGCCAAAGCAGAGAGATTGTGAGTGAGAGACAATGAGCAATACGATGAGAGAGAGAGAAGGAAAAAGAGAAGCCATTGTATCTAATGAGGCTTGAAAATAGATAAGGATGAGTCATGTAAGAAGCAAAATAATATATAGCATTTGCTTAAAGCATAGAAATGGCCACAATGATTTGTTTGTATTCTACAAGACAACATGGAGTTTTGTATTTGGGATCAGAAATAGTTCAGATCTTCTCTAAACTTAAATCTTTATTTACTTGACTTTGATTCCTAATGTTTTATCTTAGATAATTAATCATTTTTGGTGAATTGGAAACTATTTCTACTTGCAAAAGAGATCTTTACCCACCTGCTTTAGATACTCAACATTTTATAATTTTTGTTTTTCTAAGACACTGTGTTTTCTCCTCATTTAAATAAATATGCTTTTGATTCTACTAATCATAGTGTTTATAATAATTGAGAAAGTTAAGGTTCTTGTTATTTAGCTAGAGATAAAAATAGTTGAGTTTTATTCATACTTATTTCTAACAAACATTCTAATTTACTATATATGATATAATTTGTTGATCTCAGGCACCTAATTTTTGATATTAATAAATATATAAAGAAATCTATGAATTATCAAAGCAAATGAGTGTATATTCTTTAATATTTGTAAAGGGGAAGAGTATCAGACTTATACCCTCTGACATTTATTTTCTTTTGCTGAATAGCAAAATACAAGTAAATAATATTAGGCTAAAAAGAAAAACTTACTATTTCAATTGGGTGGAGGAAGAGCTAGTTCTGGTTTTTCTGTTTAGTGTCACACCAGATTGAAATAAGTATTGCTGTTAAATAAGAACATTTGTGTGATTCAACAAATGTATTTGTGTGATTC
Organism: Sorex fumeus; assembly: GCF_029834395.1. Lineage (NCBI taxonomy): Eukaryota > Metazoa > Chordata > Mammalia > Eulipotyphla > Soricidae > Sorex > Sorex fumeus. The sequence continues at coordinate 68,063,088 of NW_026606059.1, forward strand.
AACATGTAACTGACTAGTTGTCAGAATTCTCTTTTCTATATCTTAATGATAAGAGATTCAAATTTGGTTGTTTGCTTCCTCGTAGTCTAGATAAGGGTATCCTGATGCTTCTTCTCATCAATTTTAAGAATACCTAGGTTAGATAAGACCTACCAAAGATACTCTAATTTTTTACTGATTCAAAACCACTTAGCTGGGAGCTTTCATTATATCTATGAAAACCTCTCTGTAGAACATTAAGTAATCCCAAACTGATATCTTATCATGGACACAAACTTTACTTACACCCAAGGAAAATTTTGTATGTACATCATGCGGAATATACCAAAGGAACATACAACTTTTCAATCAAGTTATTTTAGCCATAGGGCATATCTTGGTCCCATCACTAAATACGTGGTGAATGAATCAATGAATGCACTTCAACATAGCCGGGCTATTTTCTAATTCTGCTAATCAACTACTTCTCTCTTAGAAAGTTTCTATCCTACATATTTATTTTCAGAGTTCATAAAGCAGATTTACCTACTATTAAGGTAGCAGTGCTCTACTAATGAGATACAACCAATCTTCATATTTTGGCCTAAATTCTGTGCTGGTGGCATTTGTTACTGGAATTTGATTTGGTGCACAGATGGCTCCACAGCTGTTGCACCTGGGCGACTAAGAGCCTTTGAGGGGTAGCATATGCAAAAGCTCAAGTTGTTTGCAAAGGAGTTTCCTCTCCCAGAAATGGTTAAATGACTTCCTAGGGAAGTGTGCCATTTTGCTTCCCTAGATAAAGGTGTCTCTGATTGTACAACATTCAGTCACAGGCCTGTAAGATTGCACTGTCAAGCTTTAGAAAATATGTAAAGAATTCAGTGGATAAATGAGTGTTGGCTCCTTGAAAATGGGAGGAAGCACACACATATGCAAGATGCCAAAGGAATTCATTGTGACTGCACATGAAAGGCTTAGATTTGATTGACTCTCTTGAAGGGTGATTTTGAAATTTTCTATGTGCACTGTGAATTTAGAAGTGGGAGAGGATTGACTGCCAAACTGAGATTTATTAATATATAGCAAAGGAAAATGGCGAGAAAAGACAGTGGAAGGATGAAGAGGCAAAGGTTACATCACATGTCCTAGAATTGAAAACTCTTTCTAGTAGAAGTGAAACAACAAAGGATTATGAGGACAGAGGCATAGCATTTATCTTCTTTGTTTCAAATATTAGATATAATGTAAATAAAAAAACATGAAAGAGTTAATGTTGATAGAATATAGTATAAATTTCAGACTCCTACCACTTCTATGTTTCATCATACAAATTGAAATATTTTCCTATTTATATTTTGATTTGATGGAATGTACATATTCAGGATTTTATCATATATTTAAAGGAATAATTGGTTTATGATAAATGTATTATTTATTGTATTATAATTAGCTTATGATAAATGTCAAGTGATCAAATTTGGGTCTCCCAAAGAGGAATCGAAAGAGCTATGCTTGGAATATCACATTTCACTCAAATGAGAGAAAGAATCAGGAGTTCCAACCTCCATTGACAGTCAAGAATAAGGAATGCTGTCTCTTTTGCCAAGGCGTTGAAAATCAAATGGGCTGGACACGTAATGAGATTTGGAGATGACCGCTCAACTTGAGCTGTTACCGGCTGGATTCCAACAATACATCAAATGACCGCGTGGCCGCCCACCTACAAGATGGTCAGACTTCTTCATCAAGACCCTGAATGTTCAGTTTGAGGCTCTTCTTGTTCCTAGAATGAACAGAAACCACTGGGCTACACTAGCATGTGACAGGGACGAATGGAGATGTTACTAGCGCCTGCTTGAGCAAATCGATGATTAACAGGAAGTCAAGTAATCAAGTGATTATAAATGTAGTGTACATTAAATCAATGCCAAGGTTTGCATACATCTTTAGCAAACTAGATGCCAGTAATCTGCATAAGGAATTACTTAGTTTTCATTATTAAAAGGTATGTATATATTTATATAGGATATACACATAAACATACACAAATACATAACACACACACACAGGCACCTATATATATAACGTATATATATTATATATTATATATGTATATATTATATATAATGTACATATATTATATATAATACATAATGTATAGTATATATATAATGTTAAAGTCTGCTTTATAAAGTGTATGAAGAAGCAATTATTTCACAAATAATGGAAAATATTGGATCAGAGCAATAGTACAGTAGGAAGCGTGCTTGCCTCATGTGTGGTATATCTGCCTTGTGACCCCTTATATTCTATATGGCCCCTAAACCCCAATAAGAGTTAGCTATCCCTGAGTACAGAGCCAGGAATAAGCCCACAGTATTGCTGGGTGTGGCCTGCAAACAAACCAAAAATTAAAATCATATACTTCTAAATTCTTCAAAACAAAAAATGCTAGGTTAGCAGTGTTGTGGGATAATGATTAGTATCAGTGTTCTTGCCTCTTTTATTCCTTTATGAAGCCACTACCTCCACTACCCAGCCGCCGGCATGCTCCAGGACACTTTCAGGATGCTTGGGCCAAGACTCACGCACAACTGAAGCCACACAGAACAAGATAAGCGGAACTCTGAGACCTTGGACTCCAGGATCAATAGACCAGGAGACAGAGATCCTCTGCTTGCTCCTACCAACCACAGGTGATGAAGGGATTAAAACCAGGAGCCCCACCCTAGCCTGCCCTGTCTGATTCCACCAACTACCAGGAACCCAGGGATTGGATTACGCACAGAAGACCCACCCTATTTGTACCAGATATATACCTCACCAGCAGACCTATACGACCTCCAACTACCTCCACTACCCAGCTGCCTCCTCAATCCAGAACACTTTCCAGACCGCGTGGCCACTTTGTGGCCATGCAAAACATCATAAGACACTTAATACGCATCATCCAGGATTGCTGCACCATATTGATAGGGTTCAAATATGATTTGAACCATGGGAACACCAACAAGGGCAATTAGAGGCTGCTCCAAAAGCATCTATACCTCTCGGAGAGCCTGGCAAGCTATCAAGAGTGTCCTGCACAGCAGAGCCTGGCAAGCTATCTGTGGTGCATTTGATATATCAAAACCAGTATTACAATGGGTCTCATTCCCCTGACCCTAAAGGAGTCAACAATATGGCAGCGTTGAGAAGGATGAGGAAGGAGAGGCTGATAAAATTTCAAGGCCAAACTAGGCTGCCAAAATGAAGAAAGACAAAGATGATTTTCTGTACTTTCAGTGCATGTACGCTGGCATCAGACGCATTCATCGAGGATCTGATGGTACAATCGCAAAAGATCAAGAATGACATCATTGGTCTGACTAACACAAGAAGGCATCAATCACATCACTCCTTTTTTGACACTGAAGAACTGTTCCTCAGAATATGTGAAAAAAAGAAACGTCGGAGGTGTCGGTGTCCTTGTCAATGCGAACTTGGCCATGAGCATTGATTCATTTGAATGCCTAACAACCCAAATCAGACTATTACACGTGAATAGATGTGGCTTACTGCTGGCAGTTTCTATCTTTGTTGTCTATGCACCAACATCCAATTATGATGAAGGAGAAATTGAGAAATTCTACGTGGAGCTGGAGAAGTTCTATAAAGAAGACCACACCTTCTACAAGATCATTGTGGGTGATTTTAATGCCAAGAGAAGACCAAAGAAGATTAGCCGAAGAACTCCACATTGGAACCCAATGGACTAGATGGAACGAACAGGGTGAGAGACTGTCTGAGTTCATCATGTCTACCAAGACCATCCATGGTAACTCACAGTTCCAGGAGGCTGAATCTAAAGGTTGGACATGGGAGTCTCCCGGTAGACGGCTCCACAATGATATAGACCACATCATATTCAATGGACAGTTTTGCCTGACCAATGTCGCTGTTGTCCCAAAATTTCAAACAGGTTCGGACCACCGTCTCCTTCGTGAAAAATTCTACTTCACAGAGCAGGGAGAAAGGGCTGCAAAGTTTAAGAAGATTACTCCCAGAATGACCATCAACAGGGAGCTCTTTGGCACTATTGCTGCAACATGGGAAGATGCCAAAGACAGGAGAGCGGCAGTGCTGGTAGATGCAGCAGAAGCCAGGAAAAACATTCATAATGTCCACCTGTTCTTTGCCAACTACAAGACCAAGATGACTGCCCTTCGATGTCCTGATGGATTTATCACATCTTCCAGAAGGGCAATGGAGAAGATTATCCATGACTACTACTCAGATAGTCCACCTTCCCACATACAAAATTTCACAGGATGGATAAGTCTTTCCCAACATTCTCCCTTCAGACATCCGACATGCCATTTCATTGGTAAAGAAACGAACAGCGCCTGGCCCAGACAAGGTCAGACTTGAACACCTGAAGAACCTGCCATCAGTACTCATCAATACACTGGCTCAGATCTTCATGCGCTACCTATTTGAATGCAAGGTTCCATCCCGATGGAAAGCCAGCAGGACTGTACTACTGTACAAGAAGGGAGACATCCATGACATTGGCAAATATCACCCAATCTGCCTATTGTCTGTCATCTACAAGCTGTTCAGTGAGTCACTGAATAGGATTGGCAGAACACTAGATGAAGGACAACCATGCGAGCAAGCCAGGTTCTGCAAATTATTCAGCACCATCGACCATATTCACACGATAACCAAGCTCATTGAGGTTTCTCAGGAGTTCAAGATTCCACTCTGTCTAACATTCATTGATTTAAAGAAGGCCTTTGATTATGTTGAGATGGAAGCAGTCATCGAAGCCCTAGCCAATCAGGGCATTCATACCCAATACATCAGGATCCTCCATGAGCTGTACTACGGATTCACTACCAGGATCTCACCATCCTACAAAGAAATGATCATTCATGTCAAGAGAATGAAAGGGTTCGGCAGGTGATACCATTTCATCCAAACCATTCAGTGCCAGCCTCAGGAACATCATATACTGACAGAAATGGAAAGGAATGGGAGTGAAGATAGACGGTCGGCAAATATACCACCTCTGCTCTGCTGATGGCATCGTTCTTATAACACCAAACATTAGTCAAGCAGCACAAATGCTGGCCGACTTTGACCGTGAGTGTGGAAACATCAGACTCCAGCTCACTTTCATGAAGAGAATGTTTATGAGAAACAGTCTTGTTCCTGATGTTCCATTCGCTCTCAACAGAACGACCATCTCCGAATGCTATAGTTATGTGTACCTAGGTTGAGAAGTCAACATGTTGAATGACTTGGCACCTGAGTTGTGCAGGAGGAAGAGAGCAGCTTGGAACGCCTTCAAGAGCATCGAAGAAATAGTTAAGACGATGAAGAACCTCCAGCTCTGGGCACATCTCGATTCCACTGTTGTTTCTGAATTAACATACGCCTCAGAGACCTGGGCCCTACAAAAACATGGTAAGAACTCTATTCTTGTCTCCCAAAGAGGAATCGAAAGACCTATGCTTGGAGTATCACGTTTCACTCAAATGAAAGAAGGAATCTGGAGTTCTGATCTCTGTTGATGGTCAAGAATCAGAGACGCTCTCTTGTTTGCCAAGGCATCAAAAATCAAATGGGCTGGACACATAATGAGATTTGGAGACGACTGCTGGACTTGAGCTGTTACCGACTGGATTCCACAATACATCAAATGACCGCATGGCCGTCCACCTAAAAGATGGTCAGTCTTCTTCTTCAAGACCCTGAACGATCAGTTTGAGGCTCTTCATGTTCCTAGAATGAACAGACAACACTGCGCTACACTAGCATGTGACAGGGACGAATGGAGACGTTACTGGCACCCGCTTGAGCAAATTGATCATTAATGGGAAGTCAAGTGATCAAGTGATGAAGCCATAAAGAAATATATTTTCATCTGATTCACAACTACATATTCAGTACCTACCATATGTATTTTTCTGTTTTAGAAACTGTATATATAGTTGTGATTTCAGCACAAACTTGTTCTGTGCCCTCCTGGACCTTAACAGTCCATAAAGTGGCAAAGAAGTAATTAAAATCATTATAGAGATGATACAATAGCCATTGTAATTTCTGTCAGGAAACAATAGGTGGTTCAATGAGAGGATTAAACTAATGCCTGCATTCACAGAAAGTTACCTAAGGGAATGTAAGGCTAACCTGTGAAGAGTAAATATTGCCAATGTAGCCTAAGGCTATCAGGATAGTAAGGGTGATAGCTTTTTTAAGCAGATGAGAAAATCTGGGCAAAGTTACAATGTATTTGTAAGGGCTGGAGTGCTCTTACAGGGGCTCTTGTGTGTGTTCCTGGTCCACCTGGGTTCAATTCCAGGCACCCAGGATGGTCCCAGGAGCCCTGCCAGGGGTAACCTCTGAGAGCACAGCTAGTGTAAGCCCTGAGCACAGAGTGGCCACCAAATAAACAAGGTATTTTTTTTTGAGAAAGTAAATGTATATATATAGAGAGAGCACAGCGGTAGGGCGTTTGCCTTGCACACAGCCAACACGGCTGACCCGAGTTCGATTCCTCCACCCCTTTCAGAGAGCCCGGCAAGTTACCGAGAGTATTTCGCCTGCACAGCAAAGCCTGACAAGCTACCCGTTAGGTATTTGATATGCCAAACACAGTAACAAGTCTCACAATGTTACTTGGCCCACTCGAGCAAATCGATGAACAACGGGAGGACAGTACTACTACTACTGTTTTACTACTACTACTGTTTTATTATATATATGTGTATATATATATATATATATATATATATATATATATATATATATATATGTTCTCCCATTGTTCATCGATTTCCTCAAGCGGGCCCCGTAACATCTCCATTGGAGACTTTCGTTGTTCTGTGTTTGGCATATCGAATACATCATGGGTTGCTTGCCAGGCTCTGCCGTGTGGGCGAGATACTCTCGGTAGCTTGCTGGGCTCTTCGAGAGGGGTGGAGAAATCAAACTAGGGTCGGCCATGTTGGCTGCGTGCAAGGCAAATGCCCAAACGCTGTGCTATCACTCCAGCCTATATATATATATATAGCCTGTATATATATATATATATATATATATATATATATATATATATTATATGCATTTGAAAAACAGTGGGGCACAATGGGAAGGATAAGATGACAGTCAAGGGACAGTGGTGGATTTTTTGTTTGGCACTTTGGTTCTGGATTTGGTAAAAGAAAATTGTTAACCGAAAACATAAATACTAACAGAATGTAAATCAATGTTACTACAATTAAAACAAAAAGCCAAACAAAGAGCTGGAGCAATAGTATAGCACGCAGGGCATTTGTCTTGCATATGGTTGACCCGGGTTTGATTCCCAACATCCTGTATGGTCCCTCGAGCACCACCAGGAGTAATTCCGGAGTGCAAAGCCAGCATTAACCCCAGAGCATTGCCAGGTGTGACTGAAAAAGAAAAACACAAAAAAAATTCAAACAAAACCAGACTGTTGAAGTGACAAAAGATATCAGGCACCTGGGCAGGAATGGTGAGTGGGAGATGTGGTGTGAGGGATCTGTGAAAAATTAGGAGGAGAATAATCAAAATTAGAGACCTTTGATCCCTGGATCTAAAGATAAATGTTGTAGTAGCATTAGCAAGCAAGTGGACAGGGGTGGGGCAAGATGTTAGGGCAAAGAAGCAGAGTTGAGTAGGAAAGATTAAGTTTGTATGATTTCTTATGTACCTTGGCATCGTCCAAAAAGTGGTTTAGATGTTTAAAATGTGCCCAGGGCTCAGAATAGTAATGTGTGTGGATTTTGATCTTGGTGATCTTTGAAAAAAATATGTGTGCATATATATATATATATATATATATATATATATGTGTGTGTGTGTGTGTGTGTGTGTGTGTGTGTGTGTGTTTTGGCCATATCCAATAGTGCTCAGGACTTACTCATGATCAGTGCTCAGGAATCACTTCTGGCCCTGTCCCTACCCACTCTAGGCCCTGGAATACATATTTTTTTCAGGCCACACCTGCTCAGGGTTCACTCTTATTTCTGAGCTCAGAGCTCACTCTTGCCCAACTTGGGGAACATACTGAGTGCCAGGTATCAAAAACTTGGTTCAGTCACATACAAGGAAGTTCCTTACTGTCCTATCTCCTCAGAACCTTGGGGTGTATAGTTTTAAGGGAAAGCATTGAATGAGAAGAGAATCCATTATAGAAATATATTATCTGCAGTACTGAGGAGAACCCCGAACTTTAGAACAATCTCTCAGATAAAAGTGAATAACCAGTCACATGTGTTGTTTTGAAATCACTTAATCACTTAGCTTCCCGTTAATCATCGATTTGCTCAAGCGGGTGCCAGTAACGTCTCCATTTGACCCTGTCGCATGCTAGTGTAGCCCAATGGCGTCTGTTGGCTATCGGAACATGAAGAACCTCAAACCAATCGTTCATGATCTTGATGAAGAAGTCTGACCATCTGGTAGGTGGGTGGCCACGCGGTCTTTTGACATCCCGTGGAATCCAGTCGGTAACAGCTCTAGTCCAGCGGTCATCTTTAAATCTCATTATGTGACCAGCCCATCTAATTTTTGACACCTTGGCAAACAAGACAGCGCCCCTGATTCTTGATCATCGACGGATGTCAGAACTCCGGATTCTTTCTCTCATTTGAGTGAAACGTGATATTCCAAGCATAGCTCTTTGAATTCCTCTTTGGGAGACCCGAATAGCATTCTCATCCTGCTTGCGTAGGGCCCAGATCTCTGAGACATATGTTAATGCAGGAAGAACAGTGGAATCAAAGAGATGTACCCGGAGACGGAGGTTCTTCTTCCTCTTAGCTATTTCTTTGACGTTCTTGAAGGCGTTCCAAGCCGCTCTCTTCCTCCTGCGCAGCTTGGGTGCCAGGTCATTTGTCATGTTGACCTCTCGACCTAGGTACACATACCTGTTGCATTCGGAGATGGTCGTTCCGTTGAGAGCGAATGGGGCATCAGGAACGAGGCTATTTATCATAAACATTGTCTTCGTAAGATTCAGCTGTAGTCCTACCTTTCCACACTCACGGTCAAAGTTGGCCAGCATTTGTGCTGCTTGGCTGATGTTTGGTGTTATTAAAACAATGTCATCAGCAAAGTGGAGGTGGTGTAGTTGCCGACCGTCTATCTTCATTCCCATTCCTTCCCATTCCAGTCGTCGCATGATGATCTCAAGGGTGGCACTGAAGAGTTTCGGTGAAATGGTATCACCCTGCCGCACCCCTCTCTTGACATCAACGATCACTTCTTTGTAGAATGGTGAGATCCTGGTAGTGAATCCGCAATACAGCTCACGGAGGATCTTGATGAATTGGGCTTGAATGCTGTGATTGGCTACGGCTTCAATGACCGCTTCCGTCTCAACAGAATCAAAGGCCTTCTTTAAGTCAATGAACGTTAGACAGAGCAGCATCTTGAACTCCCGAGAAACCTCAATGAGCTTGGTTATCGTGTGGATATGGTCGATGGTGCGAATCCTTTGTGGAACCCGGCTTGCTCGCATGGTTGACCTTCATCTAATGTTCTGCCAATCCTATTTAGGATGACTCGAGTTAACAACTTGTAGATGACAGACAATATGCAGATCGGGCGATAGTTGCCAATGTCATGGATGTCTCCCTTCTTGAACAGTAGTACGGTCCTGCTGGTTTTCCATTGGGACGGAATCTTGCATTCAGACAGGTAGCGAGTGAAGAGCCGAGCCAGGGTATTGATGAGTATTGATGGCAGGTTCTTCAGGTCTTCAAAATAGAATGCATTATACTTATGAAACCCTATCACTGACAGTGTTGTAAAATTATAAACCACGGTGTATAGAATAAAAGATAAATTTGAAAGAAAAGTAGGGAATAGTGTGCTGAAAAGTGTGGCAGCTTATAGTCTATTAAAGATTTGCAATTTTTCAGAAGGACACAAAAAAGGTGATGTATCACAAAACTTTTTGTTTTAAATGTTTAAGTTTTGTTTTATTTTGTTTTCTTTCTCTAGCTGATGGTGCTCAAAGCTTGTTCCTGGCTCTGTACTCAGGGATAAATCCTGGTTGGGCTCATGGACCATATGGGATGAGGGGGAACAAATCATGGTCAGCCATGTGAAATGCAGTGGTCTACAAGTTGTAGACCAGTCTCCAGTCTCATGTAACATACCACATTTAAGGACAAAGTTTAAGTCCTGATTTATCTTTGGGTCTGTTCCCTCTTTTGGATTGCAATAAGTGGTTATTAAATTAAGTTGGAAAAAAGTCCATGATCATAAAATCTTTACTTTATATTATTTCTCTTTGTGTAAGGAAAGGTACTCTGAAATGCTATATTTTTTATAGTTAATGATTTAATTATTGTGAAATGATCACAATTGAAGATGAATCTTTATGTTTGTAAGGCCCATAATGTTTAAGGTTTTATTTCTGTTCTGCAATAAAATTTAGCACTCTAGCAGTATACAGTGAGAAGGCTCAATTACATATATCCTCATTTAAGTACAGTAGGTCCAATTTATTTTCACCAATTAAATTCCTAGTGATTTTGACCCTGACTCTTTTTAATTTCACCTTTATAATGCATGCATTTCTTTTATAATCACATAGCAGGTACTTTTTATTTTGTAAATAAATACTTATATATTACCGAATGTGTTTTACTCTTTTGCATAATTCTAATGCTTCACTATCCAAATATTTTGACATTACTAAAATGCAATAAATATTTCCACATACACAGTCAATATTTAGGATGTCAGATTGTTGGAACATTTCTTAATATCTAGTTCTTACTATAGTTATAATAATATTTTTTCAATATCATCATTATTTTCTAAACCTTAGTTTCTTCATTTGCCTTATTCATTTTCCTATAAATGCCTATTGATTCTTATTAAGAATATGCTTATATTGTTATGTAATATATAATTATATTATTATTCCTTTATTGATCCATAATAATTGCCTACTTTCAAATGTTGAATAATGTATCTCATATTAGGAATTATTCAAATTAAGTCTATTGTATGGTCTGGAGCGATAGCACAGAGGTAGGGCGTTTGCTTTGCACGCAGCCAACATGGCCAACCTGAGTTCAATTCCTCCGCCCCTCTCCGAGAGCCCGGCAAGCTACCAAGAGTATCTCGCCCGCACGGCAGAGCCTGGTAAGCTACCCATGATGTATTCGATATGCCAAACACAGTAACAACAAAGTCTCCAATGAAGACGTTACTGGGCCCGCTCTAGCAAATCGATGAACAACGGGAGGACAGTGATCCAGTGACAGTGAAGTCTATTGTATCAACTTTAATTATTCCCTTGATTATATGTCCAGTTAGGATTTTTTTATAATGTGGAGATAAAAGCAAATAACTTATTAATAAATTAGCTCACATATTATATATATTCTCATTACACATATTACATTCTCATTACTGTTTTACATTTCCATGAAGTGAAGAAGATTCTGGGATATATAATTTGTCCTATAATCTTCTGGAATGATGATAATATAATAATTTAATTATATAAAGTAATTATTTCTCATAATACAGCAAATAGCTTATTGAAGTTAATAACAATGCCATACCTTTTTATTCTTGAATAAATGATGTAAAAGATACTGTTATCTCTCACTAAGTTTTTCTTTCATTTCCCACTTAAGCTGGTGGGGACTGACTGTCTTTATTTTAGATCTTTTAGATCATATATTTCACCATCTGTCCTGGTATTATCCCTTATTATTTTTTAGTCTCCTGTGAATCGAGGGTCTCAGGAAGAATTTATGGTCTTGGAAAAGCGTTAACTACCTAGTATCAGAGATAATCTAGGACTTTTTCAGGATGTCGAAAATGCAGGCTTAAAAGACTTAAGTCACCTAAGCAGCAGAGGTAAAGGAGAAACTGAGGCTTCTAAGTATTATTCGTGTTCAGTTCCCAATTTGTGCTCAATATAAGTTGTTTGAAAGAATGAGTAACCTATTGTAATAGAAAAACAATTTAGTATAAGTCTAGTTTACTTTAGTTTACGCCAGTTGTTTTGCCTTTGTGAATTAAAGAAATTCACTTTACAATTCTTACTTATCTTTATTATCAGTAGGATTTGGATATACACTTAACTCATCATTATGTTTAAGCAAGTGAATTTTATAGACAATGCGCTATTGAATTGGAAATAAAAAGTGAGACAAACTTACTGTATTTCCCAAATTTTATACTCTCACCAGAGGAAAATCTGCCAAATGAACAACAAAAAAGAGTATGCAATATTATAAACTCTTCACTCATTCATTTAATAAGATTTGTTAAGCAACCATATATACTGAAATACCATTATGTGTCTGTGTTGAATACTATTATAAATGCATTGCTGTGATTTCCTCTCAATCAGTTTATTGCTCAATAAAAATGTGACTCCGTAATTTTAATGCATAACAAACATAAAAGCTTCCATGGCAACAGTAAAAATGAGATTAAAGGAGAGAATTCGTCTACAGCAACATGGCCATGTAGTTTCACAATTCCTACAGTGACAATAATGTGTCTTTTACCTCTGGGGAGGAGAGGAGGGTAGATGGAGGGTGATGACTGGGCCGTACCTGCTGGTTGTCAGGGTCAACCTTTCCACTCAGGTTCATTTCCCAAGCCCTGATAGGGCTTGGGAAACCCTGTGTGGTGCCAAGGATCCTACCTAACTTAGATGTGTGCAAGACAAATGATCTACCTGTTGTGTTACCTCGCAAACAAAATATTTGATTATTGTTTGACTGAGAATTGTTTATATATTCAAAATCTTATACTAAATTTGTCAAAGAAAAACATCCAGGAAAGATTTCCTCTAATAATTTCTGGATTTTTTTTTTTTTTGTCTTTTCGAGTCACACCCAGTAATGCTCAGGGATTACTTCTGCCTCTGCATTCAGGAAATACTCCTGGCCATGTTTGGGAGACCATCTAGGATACCGGGGATCGAACCCTGGTTGGCCTTGTGCAAGGCAAATACCCTACTGCTGTGCTATCGCTCTGTCTCCCCCCCCTAATAAATTTATAAACTCATAACTTCTCAAACTCTCTGACTGAATTGCCAGCTCTTGTTTAAGGTCCAAACATTGCAATGATAAACTTTTTTTTTCTGCTTCAGCATCTTATTTTTTTTAATTAGTGAGAACCATGAGGTACAGTTGTAGACTTACAAATTTTTGTGCTTGGGTTTCAATTATACAATGATCAAATACCCATGCCTCCACCGGTGCCCATTTCCCACCACCACGGATCCCAGAATCCCTCCCACCCCCCATTCTCCCCATCCTACCCTGCCTCTGTGGCAGGGCATTCCCTTTTGTTCTCTCTCTCCTTTTGGGTGTTGTGATTTGCAAAAGAGGCAATGAGTGGCAATCATGTTTGGTCTATCGTCTACTTTCAGCATGCTTCTCCCATCCTGGGAGGACCTTCCCAACACCCTTTATTCAATGCTCGCTTCTCTATCTGAGCTCCCCTTTCCCCTAGCATGTGTGTCCGAGAACAGATGACTGGTTATAGAAACTTTGGTACGTTTACATGATGGAGTACTATGTAGCTGTTCTAAAAGACGAATTCATGAAATTTACATACAAGTGGTTTAGCATGATACTTTCCATGTAGTACCACTTGTATGTAAATTTCATGGTATCATGCTAAGCAAAATGAGTCAGAAAGAGAGGGATAGACATAGAAAGATTGCATTCATCTGGGGAACATAAAGTAACAAAATAGGAGACTAACACCCAAGAATGGCCGAGATTAGTACCAGGAATTTTGCTCCATGGCTTGGAGGCCAGCCACGCAATGATAAATGTTTACAACGTCTTGTTATTTCTTTGGTTAATCTCTTCCCTCTCCCCTCACATCCAGTCCATACTGGTCACCTGTCCCTACTTTGCAATTCTTGTCTATTGGTAACACACTCTCTCTACCTCTTAGACTCACACTGTTGTATCCACACAAGATAACGCTTCCCTCTTTGCCCATGCTTATGACAATCACCAGCCCCCTCCACCCGGCATCTTTCAAACATAACTTTATCAAATACAGGATACCTTGCATTATTTATAGAACGACATCTGACACTATCATCAATTCCGTTTTCAAATATTAAAATAATTTCTAACAGTAAAATATTATTGAAAAATAACCAAAAACTTTTCTATAGACCTTTTCCCGTATAATAATTTAACCTTTGGAATTGTTCCACTTTACTGACCTTTGGCTTGTTTCTGTTATCATGTCTAGGACTTACACAAAATAGACTTCACCTGAAACTTGCTTAACAAATAGATAAGTAGGGCCCTCAACACAGGGGCATGAGACCTTCAAGGAAATGGATCTCAGTAATTTTCCCTGCCTTGTGGAATGAGGAAGAGAAAGTCAGCCGAAGAAACAGGAAGTAATTAGGAAGAATTCATATTGGAATGAAGTTTTGAAGGATATTGAATCCGGAACCTGTTCCAGGAAGAGCTCAGAGGCCAAGACTTGGAAAGAGCCATCTTTCCTCTGGGAATGTCAGAGAGAGAATTATTTTATGAATTACTGAGTAATTAGAACTGATGCCTCTAATCACACAGATTAAAGATGCACATCTTTAAGCAAAATTCAGGTTCCTAAGAGAGATAATTTGATTAAATGAACCCAGAAACCTATCCACCTTCAAGCTAGGGGAATACTGATTGCTATTTTATCAAGGACAACCTGGCATGTTGTAAGGGCAAGTCTATTCTCAAAGGAAACAGCATAGCCAGAAAGAAGTGGGGGCTAGGGGGTACTGTAGGCCAAAGTTTCTTGCTCTCGTGTCAGCTCTGAAACTCAGAACATACCTAGAGCTTTATCTTTAACTATTTATACTAACATTTTTATAGGTGACATTTGAAACCCAGGTAGCACCACATTTATTTTTTGTTATGCTATTATATGTTGACCTATATAAAATCATAAAAATTATAAAGTTTTGATATATCCTATACCCACTTTCTCACAATATCTTGTAAACTCTCTAAAATTCTGAAATAAGGGTGTATATATATATATTCATACAGTAAAGGTATGGCACATTTCTATCATCATAAGTTACTTTCAGATTTTCTTTTACACCTCAGCTCTCTTCCCTTTTACTTTTCTCCAACATCTTTATTCTTTAATTTTGTTAGAGATTGCTCAAATTTGTATTTTATATTACATGTAACATCACTGTTCCATTGATGTGACCATTTTACTTTTTAAATATAAGAGACCTTTATGTATAATTAAATTTTCTTATAATTATCTGCATATGTTTAGAAATAGTGATCTAGAGTTCTTCTTGCTGGAGTGGTGATTAAGTGTGTGTTCATACACTTGTTATATTCCTTATAAACAATTTGCTAAGTTGTCTTTCCCAACAGATTTTCTTATTTTCAAACAAATAGGCCTGTTGATTTTTTGAAATTTCTCTCTGTTGAGTTATGCTTCCCTTTTGGCTAACAGTGACATCTTTAAACCATTTTTCCCTCTTGCAATAAATTTGCCCATGTCAAATATCAGATGTCAATTTTTATTACTTACTTTTACATATGGTTGGAGCGATAGCATATCTGGTAGGGTGTTTGCCTTGCACGCAGCTGACCGGGTTCAATTACTTCGCCCCTCTTGGAGAGTCCAGCAAGCTAATGAGAATATCCTGCCCGCACGGCAGAGCCTGGCAAGCTCCCCGTGGTGAATTCGATATGCCAAAAATAGTAACAACAAGTCTCACAGTGAAGATGTTACTGGTGCCTTCGTGAGCAAATTGATGAACAACAGGAGGACAGTGCTACAGTTCTATAGTGCTACTTCTACATTCTACCAAACACAAGGGCATGCCAGACATTCACCAAATTCTACCACTTTATAATAAGAATCATCTTTCCTTTGGTTTCTAGAACATGCAAAATTCTCATTTCTATGGAAACTCTCTTCAGTATGGTCTCCCACATGTATGTTAAAGCTCTTTCCATGAACAGCTTCAGGGTTCCTAAGATAGAGCCTCTCTCTACTGCTTCCTTCATCTCATAAACACCAGCATTGTTCTCAACTGGCTTCTGCAATGCCATGGGAGTATAGACGTTTCCAAATCATTTTCACATTTTTTAGGTATTTGTTTTATCAGTAACTGCATCTTACCAGTTTCCTGTCTTAATCCCTTTGGACTGCTATAATAAAAAAATATCAGTGGCTCTTAAAGGAGCAGGATTGGATTGCAGCAGGAAAGTACTTCTCACTCTATGGAGACTGGAAGCCTGCAAGCAGCAGGACACCAGCAAGGGCATATTCTGGTGAGAGACCTAGTCCAGCTTGGAGACTGCTGGCATCCCCGTCTTCACATGGTGCAATGGGCAATCTAACTCCCTGTCCCCTCGTTTCTAATTTCACCAATCCCATTCTGTGCTTATGGCGTAATCAACTCCTTCCGCTCCCCTAAAGACTCCAGAGCTATTACCTTGAACATTAGTGTCTTAACCGCATTCTGAGTGGCTACAAACATCAAGATTTGAGCACCTGTAATGTCACCCCTCAGGTGGAAGGAGGTGGGTATCCATCATTCCTGCCAATTATATCAGCCATGTCATTCTTCACTTACTTTCCATCGATACTCTCTAGGAGGCGCTGCTCAGTCCACTGTTAATCATTGTCATTATGGCTCCCTACTAGATTGCACTAGTATGAAAGGGCCCTTAACTGGTTTTTGTATTTCATCAATTTTTTCCTTCTTTTAGCCTGTGCAACGGGCTGGAGCGATAGCACAGCGGGTAGGGGGTTTGCCTTGCACGCAGCCAACATGGCCGACCCGAGTTCGATTCCTCCGCCCCTCTCGGAGAGCCAGGCAAGCTACCGAGAGTATTCGATATGCCAGACACAGTAACAACAAAGTCTCCAATGAAGACGTTACTGGGCCCGCTCGAGCAAATTGACGATCAACGGGAGGGCCATTATTCTCTCTGGCCATTATAGCCTGTGCAACAATATACAATTCCAAATCAACCACTTGATTGGAAGTGGTTGGGGTTCCTTGCTTCTTTTCCCTGTGTCATTGGAGATGATGCTACAAGAAATTGCCACCTTATTACAGTTGGTTCGTAGTGAAAGTATTGACTTTTAAGATTTGTGGGTTTTTTTGGTGCCACCAAAATGGGAAAGAGAAAGGGCAATTATGTTACTGTCTCGTAGCAATGGTTGTTAAAACTTCCGCTTGGACTTCACTAATATTCACTAGGTTGAAACCTGCCTTCCTGGAAAAAAAAACTACTACTTGTCAACTGAGTTTGGTGTGTGTGTTCGTGGTGTGTGTGTGTGTGTGTGTGTGTGTGTGTGTGGACACCATCTTAAAGAGAGAGAATGAAACCTCTAAATAAATTATAGCTTTAACAGAAATTGAGGCTCAGGCCCTATACCATCAAACCTATTTTCATTATTAGAGATGGGTATGGTGGCCATAGTTGTGTGTGTGTGTGTGTGTGTGTGTGTGTGTGTGTGTGTGTGTAGAGTGTGTGTGTTTGTGTGTTGTGATAAATCATGATTCATGTCTAGAAGTTTTTCCTTTTCTAGGCTGCCCATTTTTGCTAGAGAGCATGAAAATTTTGTCTGTTGATTTTGTCAAATTACAAACTCTTTAAAGTTCCAACTCTAGAATGTGTGAGGGAAGAAAGAAAACACATTTTAAAAAACCAAAGCTCAAAATATATTGAGGTCTTTTAACACATAACATCATCATTCATTAAATCCAGAGTTCCTTGAGTCTCTCTTTTTTTCAAATCTAAGATCACTCATATTTTAGGGGAGCCACACCTGACTTCCTGTTTGAGGTTCACTCCTCAGAGTACATGGGAACCATGAAGTTGATGGGTATGATACAGAGATTTTCTATGAACAAATCCTTCTTTATGGTTCTCTGAGTTAGCCCTGGTCTCAAGAGTCTTCATATTTTTTTTTTGTTTGTTTATTGTGAGTGGCTCTTTGGGTATTATTTCTGGCTCTGGATTCCAAAATCATTCCTGAAAGTGCTCAGGGGATCTTTTGACATTTTGGGAATTAAACTTGGGTTGGCTGCATGCAAGACAAGTGCCCTACCTGCTGTACTACTGCTCTGGATCCCAATAGTCTTCATAATAATTCTGAAATTATTCCAGTTAGAAGTATTGGATCCTCGAGAGAGAACAAAAGGGAATGCCCTGCCACAGTGGCAGGGGGGATGGGGGGATGGGGGGGATGTAGGGGAGGGATATTATCCTGGTGGTGGAAAATGGGCACTGGTGGAGGGATGGGTATTTGATCGTGGTATGACTGAGATCCAAGCACAAAAATTTGTAAATCTACAACTGTACCTCATGGTGTTTCCCTAATAATAAAAAAAAATAAAAAAAAATAAAAAAAAGAAGTATTGGATCCTCTTACTACAATGTTAGAAAGGATTATATAATAGAATAGAATCTATATTTACATAATATATGACACATAATCATATTTTGTTATATATAAGAATGCAGAAGTCTTTTACATACTTATTTTTAAATCAAAACAAAATTAGTTAAATGTATTATGAAAGGCTCCACACCATGAATTGCAATCAATTTTCCTGTAGTACTGACTTACATTCCTGTGCCTCTCAGTTTGAATAGTCTCAATAGACAAACTGTACATATCTGCTTCTTATTAGAAATACATGACTAAAAAATAAAATACTAAATACTAAGTGAATAATATTTTAAATTTGCATAAGGATTATTAACAAAGAGTTGAAATAATATTTATTATTTTTTTAAGTTTTATTGAATCACCATGAGATAGGCTATTACAAAGATGTTCATGATTGGGTTTCAGTAATAGTATTTCTACTAATGTATATTACCCAGCACCAATGTCCCAGGTTATTTTTTTAATCAAGTACACAAAATATTGCCAAACTGCAGATACTTCTAACTTTATGCTGTAGCATTAGGGGGGAAAGAACATCAACAACAACAACAACAAAAACACACTCAATCTTGGAAGAAAGTATGGAAAAGTAAAACCAAAACATTAGACCCTACTTTGAGACCCACTTGTACCATTCTATAAGTGTTATGTTATCTTATAAAAGATTGTGATGTGAAGGGGTGAGAGAATTTTAATGCATTGGGAGAAGCTCAATAAATATAATAGCATTTTTAGAGAGATTGCATTCAAGAATTATTTTACAAAGATAATCCAATATAATGTACTTTATAAAGTAATAGATTTTAGGTAGTTGTTACATATTAAATAATATTAGTAAACTGATTATAAACTAATTTTATGTGTAGTAATGTTTGTTTAAAATGATGATCTTTCATAATCTTTCAAACCTTAAATCTTAACTCCTCCTGCATTTTACTTTGTTTTTACATAGGCTTTCTTGATAGTCCTATATCTACAAATCTGTCTCCATCCAGTTTGTTTAATGCTTACTCTTTGAGAAGAGAGGATATGTTCCATAATAATTTCATAAGCCTCTTGCTGTGTATTAAAGTTTCGTATCGTATCTGACCTGTAAACTTTAAGTCTTGGTGTTTCTGAAAAGTTTCCTTCTGTAGTCAGAATGTCAAACGTGGTGAAAACTACCCAGCCATGAATTTTGGTGATGCTGCAGAATTTTAGTTTCCAACCTCAGCTAAGCTCTTGTTGCATAGCAGTCTTTAAACATTGCTGATTGATTGTGTTCTATTACCCTTGATGACAGTATCTGAATATTTATTACTGCCCTTCAGCGGTATAGTCTTTCTCCATCCCCCATCGCTAAGTATACATTCTCACTGTAATGCAGAGAAAACCCAAACTAAAAACTTAAACTCCATTAACTTCCCCACCTAATAGCTTTCTACAATATTTTTTTCATATATGTGTTCTCTTTTACTTCCTTGCAGAGAAAATGTCCTTTGCCACTTCTAGGTTAATAGCTTGGCTTATGGCTTCTCTTTTTTCAACTAAATCTGCTATGATTTTTACTTAGGGAATATATTCTCTATAAGCAAGTATCAAAATTCTCATTTCCTGACTTCTTCTACTATCTGTGAATCTGACCTAGTATTTCCAGTTTCATAATTCCTTCAATTCCCATGTATTCCTAACCACACATTTCTATATTTTTTCTTTATACTAAATACATCTGAAAATTGTACACTCTTGCTGTTTTCCTTTTTCATTTCCTATTAACTTTTTTAATACACTTAGCCAGTTTCTGTCTTCAAAGCTCTAGACTACACTTGTCAATGTAACTGATGGTCACCTAGTAAATTTAATAAATACTTTTCTGTCCTCATCCTACTTTATTGATCTAATTTTGCACATGACAAAGAAGATAAGTTTTGCTTTTGTCTTTTACCTTCTCTAAATCACACCCAGGATTTCTGTTCTAGTCTTAATCAGATCAAATTATCCAGTTCTGTAGAGTTCATCCACCTTAAAATTTAGCTACTAGCTAAAGTTGCTTATTTAAGTTTGGGGTTTAAGATATCCTGTCTTGCACTTCCTCAGGGGCCCAAAGAATACCTGATGATATTTAATCCAGCATTATAGTCATATTTTTGTTCAGTTTAGAAATTTGGTGCTGCTCAGGCCCAGTGGTTCAGGGCATCTCCTAGCAGTGATAGCTGGTCATGTGGTGACAGGGTAGAACCCAGGATCTGTCATATCCAAAGTTCTATTGCTTTGAATTTAAATTCTTTAAGTTAATTTTTAATTAATTATATTTATTACTGGCATAGCACCTTATTCTAACTGTTCAATAGAATATTTATAGTGATCAAAACATGTAAACCACTATTACTGTAAGGTCTAATGGTATATATCAGTATTAGTGACTTATCTATTTATATATCAATAGGTTAGTCTTGAGATATTATAAGATCAAAACATATGTAATTTATAAATTCCCTATGAAATTTCAAATTTCACCCATATTTCTATCTTCAAAGAAAGAAAATCATGTTCTGGTGCGATATTTTAGATTCTGTCAGTGACCAGATTTATCCCTTAAACATCTTTTCAGCATAAATATAAAGCAAGTCTATGTATAATTTTTCTTTTTAACTATAGAAACTCCTATATACACTTTCTTTTCTTTGATATTATCCCAACATGAAAAATCTTCCATCTCTTTTCTCCTCTTCACTGTGACGAATTTGACACTTACAATTTAATAGTACACAAATATGCATGTTTCTCAAAATATTATTTCTATAACACCACTATCATATTAGAAAATATTGTTCTATTCTACATACATTCTATAATTTTCTATTGGATATTGAACTTCTTGTAGCATAATACTTCATCTTTTAATTCATAGTTCCTTCTCTAAACTTCCTTCTTTTTGTTGCTTTTCTTCCTGAATTTTTTTTCATATTTTTTTTGTAAAATAGTTCACAATATTTGACTACATTTAATATTCAAACACCAATCCCTCCACCATTACAGTTTTCCACCATGTTTCGAATGCATTCCATTCTGAAGCCCAACTCCTGACCCAAAGCAGAACCAAAATAGTATAGTTTGTTATTAAAAAACCACTGAAAATTCTACAAAAAAGTTTCCTTAAAGG
Organism: Sorex fumeus; assembly: GCF_029834395.1. Classification (NCBI taxonomy): domain Eukaryota; kingdom Metazoa; phylum Chordata; class Mammalia; order Eulipotyphla; family Soricidae; genus Sorex; species Sorex fumeus. The sequence goes on from NW_026606059.1 coordinate 68,084,680, forward strand.
AAATAGTGTGAAGATTGTTGTATATTGTATTTTGAAGGGACCCTTCAATAAGAGATCACTAACGTGTAGTTAAAGACTGAGCCTTGTGTGTGTGTGTGTATATACACACACATACATATGTATATACATGTATATACACATATATGTGTATATACATGTATATGTAAAAAAGTATTTCCCTCTAAGATTGGTTGCCTTCTGCTTTGGATGCCAACAAATGTGATGTGGTACTCTTGGAGTATGGGTGCGGTGTGTGGTATGAAGTGTCTAGGAATAGGTTCATTCATGGATGAGGCACAGCCCAAGTGTGTGGAAAGAGTTTGTGAATATGGCCAAAGTTAATGTTCTGGAAGTTTGGGGCTCCCAGAGCTGTGTCCCTTGGCGGGGAGGAGGTCTCATCCTCCCCACTCTGGGACACCCTGAGTGAAACAGCCTGAGGCAGGGTTCGGCAGTATGGTGAGCGTCATGTTATGCTCCCTTCTGGGAGAGAAGGATATGTGACTCAGGATGGTGGCTGATGACAAGATTATCTGGCATCTCTCTTCCTGAATTTTTAACCTTGGAACATTCCAGATTATTGCTCCCCATCCCATGTTACTCCGCTCTAATTCCACTCTCTCGCCCATCTTCTTACTGCTCTCTCCACAATTGCAAATGTGATCTAAGAAATCTTTGTAGCTGTGAATGCATATAAATGCTGAGACTCTCCCTGAGCTTGCATTTAATTCAGAATATTTCCTTGAATTACATCGCGGCATCCTCAAGACTAAATGAAGGTTTGCATATAGACAGTGATATCAAATGTCATAGGAGGTATAAGTACACAGAGGGGAGATGAATGCCAGGATCCCATATAAACCTTTGGGAGTAGAATAGCCTCAGTGCTGCTCTTAGCCCTTATGTAACTACTAAGTGCCCTTTTAACTTGAAATACATTTTTCCCAGAAATACATTGAGGTTAATTCCTTTTGTAAGACTAGACTCTTGAGTTTGGTCTTGAAGGATGCTGAGAACGTTATAAACCTGAAAGTAGAAATAAAGCCTCAACCTGAAAACAGGCATGAAACTGCATATTATGTTTATTGTATTTCATATTACATATATTATATTTATATATTATATTTCAGTTTGTTTCTAGGCTTTGGGAATTATATTATATTTATATATTATATTTCAGTTTGTTTCTAGGCTTTGGGAATTATATTTAACCTTTAAACTGCAACTATGTAATTTTAAACATACATATTTTTTTTTGTTCCTTTTTTTTTTTTATTAGTGAAGCACCATGAGGTACAGTTGTAGATTTACAAATCTTTGTGCTTGAGTTTCGGTCATACAATGATCAAATACCCATCCCTCCACCAGTGCCCATTTCCTCCCATCCCCCCCCCCCTGCCTCTGTGGCAAGGCATACCCCTTTGTTCTCTCTCTCCTTTTGGGTGTTGTGGTCTGCAAAAGAGACATTGAGTGGCAATCATGTTCAGTCCATAGTCTACTTTCAACATGCATTTCCCCTCCTGGGAGGATCCTCCAAACACCTTTCATTTGGTGTTCCCTTCTCTATCTGAACTGCCCTTTCCCCTAGAATATCCGGCTGGCCTCTAAGTTATGGAGTAATCCTCCTGGTGTTGATCTCAGCTATTCTTAGGTATTGATCTCATATTTTGTTGCTTTATATCCCCCAGATGAATGCAATTTTTCTATGTCTATCCCACTCTTTCTGACTCATTTCGCTTAGCAAAACATACATATTTAAGTCCATTACTTATGTAGATGTAATAAAAGCAGTATCACATTAATGGAAAAGTGAAAGAACAATGAGATAGGACAAATATGCCAATTTTTGACATGACAATTTGTTTTCAGACCAGATCTTCATTAAGTTTCTCCAATTATTGAGAGGCTAGGTTGGCGAATTCCAACATTTTTGTTTAGATAATGATATTTTGGTGACTTGTGGAAACAAAAAAAAATCAGCATGAAATTGGGTTGGTTTAGAGATATATGGGTATGGTAGTAAGTGAAAACAAAATGTAGATATCTGGGAGCAAGGTGTCTTTAGCTCATATAAAATGGCGACAGAGAATCTATAAATAGTTGACTAGATAAAGAGTCAAGATTCAGACTTAACTTCAACATAAACCAGATAAAATCGCTTTGCAATAAGACAATAAATTCACACTTAAGCTTAGCCTACTTTCTATATATCCAAAAGTAATATACTACCACACAGTATGATAGACTGCCAAGAATTTAGTGACATAGCTTTTACCTTTGTATCTCCTGTGTTGGGAAATAGAACCATAGGTTTAATGGTGATTGTTCAGGAGAGTGTGAAATTTGAAAATTAGAAAAATAATGCCCAGATCTGTTGTCCAACCCATTGAGTTTAGAACTAATGCAGTACTATACTATATATAAGAAAGGCATGGGGCTGTATTTACTGGATTTAGAACTAGCTTCCTGTATTTATTTATTTTTTAAGAATTTTATGGTACATTTTAATTCTTTTGAATAATACAGGGATTGTCACATGTTCTCTACAACAGGCTAGATGGTATTTCAGATTTGCAGACAATAACACTTTTTGTCAAAAATATTCAACTCTGCCTATATGTAACAGAATGTGTAAGACACTATATAAAGAATTCATATGGCTAAATTCTAATAGAACTTTAGGATAATGAACAGCAGGGTAAATTTACTTCACAAACTAGAGTGTTACTAGAGTGTTTTGATTCCTGATTTAGTTCATAGTGAAGAGGAGAGTTTTAATATCAAAGACTCTGTCCAGCTCCTTAATTAACAGACTAGTCACTCTCACTGTCACTGTCCTCGCGTTGTTCATCCACTTGCTTGAGCGGGCTCAGTAATGTCTCTATTGTGATTCTTGTTACTGTGTTTGGCATATTGAATACATCACGGGTAGCTTGCCAGGCTTTACCGTGTGGGTGAGATACTCTTGGTAGCTTGCTGGGCTCTCCAAGATAGGTGGAGGAATCGAACCAGGATCGGCTGTGTTGGCTGCTTGCAAGGCAAATGCCCTACCCACTGTGCTATCGCTCCAGCCCAACAGACTAGTACAATATTAAAATCACTGGTGGCCGAGGCATAGTACAGCACATAAAGCACTTCCTTTCCATGCAGACTACCTGGGTTTGATCCCCAGCATCGCATATGTTACTTAGAGCATAGGACCAGGAGTGATCAATGACTGCAGAGCCAGAAATACACCCTTAACACCACCAAAAGAAAAAAAATAGAATAAAAATAAAATCATTCAAAGAAAATTTGAGGTCTTTGATATTTAAAGGCGATTGTGGAAAAAATGTGCTAGGTTATCTGAAAAATTGATGGTTAATACCTATAAAGGCCACTAGCCCAATCTTATTTATCATGGAAAACTATTGGTATTTTAAGGAACAAAACCTTATATAAGGTGTCATATTATTTTAAATCTGGATCCTTTAGAGATAGTTAACTATAAACTTTAGATCATTTAAATTTATAGGCTTTGAGACATGAAATTAACTATTCTTTTTACATTATTATTTCTGAGCTGTACACTGGCAATAATGGTTTTAAAATTAAAAAGAAATCATATTTTAAAATGTATATTATATTATATTGTAGGTCTAATAAATGAACAAAAACACAACTTTTTTTTTCTTTTTGTGTCATACCCACTTGATGTTCAGGGGTTGCTCCTGGCTCTGCGCACAGAAATTACTCCTGGCAGTGCTTGGGGGACTGTTTGGGATACCGGGGATTGAACTCAAATGCCCTACCCACTGTACTATCGCTTTTGAAAATACCAAAGTTTGTTACCATCTGCTGAGTAGAAGCTTCACATGTCTTCATGTTCTAAAAACCAAGAGGGGTTGGCAAGGTTCTATTTTTCTGTTTGCTTTTGGTGATGTATGTCTCTGTGCAACAGGAAGCTGTTTTCATTTAGAATTTCTGATTTCCTTCTTCTATATTTATTTATTTTGATTTTGGAACCATGACTGGCTGTTCCGTGGGCTAACCCGGAGCTCAGTACTCTGGGACGAGGACCATCACGTGGGATCTGACATGGGGCAATCTTTGTGCAATGCAAAGGCCTTGCCTGCTGTACTATCTCTCTGACCCTCGTATTCTGAACTGAAAGGCTGCAATATTGCATCTCTTGGTGATCACTTTTCTACTTTTAAGGCATTTGGCTTAGATCAAGACCATGGAAATGGTCCAGTATGATTTCTTTATGAACTCAACTGATCAGCAAACAGAATCACTGCTGAATACTTAGTGTTTTCTACTAAGTAACAAGAAGAGTTGTATGTTCCTGACAATGACATCTTTTGGGAGAAGGATACAGCTAGCAAAATCAAGATTATTTTTGTAGTTCATTATACTTATAAATATTTGGTGAAGTAATTAGTGATATAGCTATTAACCTATATGGGCTACTTTTTGCTTCTGTAATAGACACATAATTGGCTTATAAAACAGTACAGATAAAGAATCTATCTACACACACATATAATCAATATATAACAAATAAAACTGCGGAATCCAGTGTACTGAACAATTACTTTTTTCTTTGCATGCAGATAGAAGAGGAAGCAAGAAGACAATCTATGATTGTCTGATGTAGCTAATTTTAAATAACTCATTTTCATGATATGGACCTTAGTAAAAAGAGATGATTGGGATCCCTGGGACCATCTCCAAAGGGCTAGACTGAAACTTGTATGACTGAAACTCAAATATGAAAGTTTTGTAACTGTATCTCATGATGATTCAATTAAAAATAATAAAAAGTTAAAAAGTATACAAAAAAAACCTAAACAGTTAAAGCTCATGCCTTCCATTTTCCATAATTACAAGTTTTTGAGAGCAACTGCCAGCTGTGCCTGGTGGTCTGCATCACACTGGGCTTGAGCAGAATCATGTCACCAGATTCTAGTGTTGACCAGTCAGCTTACTTGGCCAAGTACCATAGGAGTGGCCTGTGGGCTCCTGAGCATTGCATGGAACGTCCTCACTCCAAATGATAATTGGACCCTAAAAGAATATAATGATATGACACCAACTCTTAACATAATTATTTTTGTTTTAATGGCTGATATTTCTTAATAGCAATAATTCCCCAAAGAATCCAGATTTGATAGTGTAAAGAACACACACACATACACACACACACACACTGCACACACGTGCACATACACAGGAGTGGGGGGGGAGAGAGCGAGCAAGCGAGAGAGAGAGAGAGAGAGAGAGAGAGAGAGAGCACAAATTCCTAAGTTCTCTATAACTTGAGATTTAAGTGTCTCGCAATTGGATGAGATTTTCTTCCCATGCTTAAATTAAAATAAAAATAATAAGTCCTTAAGGGAAATGATTTACTTGTTAAAATATTTGTTTATTTGTTGGTTGATCTGGAAAATTTCAGCCCATTATTTAGCAGTTTTTTCACTTGAGAGCTCAGTTCTCTTTAGCTCCAGACTGAGAAACAAGCTGAAGTGGGAGAATTCTGTAGGGAGAAGGTCTCTGGGTACTTCGCTAAATCTGGAAATTAAATAACACAGGACACTGAAGCTTATACTTGCCCACCTCATTAGTAGCATTTAAAGTAGCTGTGGTAGTTAATTCTAACAACAAAAAAAAATCTTTGTAGAAAAGTTGATACTCTCAGAATCATGTAGTAATATCTGTTGGGTGAATTAACATTCCACCCTGATAACCCTGATAGTCTTTTCCTTAAGGGCAAGAAAAGCAGATTTTTTGTTTTAACCCCAGTACTTAACACAGTTGATTGTGCATGACTAATTCTTTTGCTAATCTTGTCTCTTGTCAATCTCTTGGTTTTAATGGAGGTTTCCTCTGGGGTTTTGGCAGCACACATGGCTGACCTGCATCCTCTATTTTTTTTTATAATCTCCAGGGTTCTTGTGAAATATTAGCACACAAAGCTTAAATTGATTTGGAGACAGGAGGCACAGAAAAAAGTTGATTTTATGCAAATGGTAACAAAAAAAAAAAAAGCTCTGGAACACTTTTGAAAGCACAACTTTACCTCCCTTACTGGCTCTTTGACATTTGGATTGATGGCTAAAATCCCCCAGCTCTAAAAACTTGAGCAGCGCTGTCTCAGGGCCTCTATTGTAAGTGTGGGTGGCTAGTGACCTGTTTATCCTTCAGATAAAACTATACCACCAAGTTTCATTCATCCTGTCAAGAGAAGAATCTCACAAAGCACAGAGGGACCAGAACTCATTTGCATTTGGTTTTGGACTTCCCAGTTCTAAGTGCTTTAACAAATATTAGTTTTTATAAGTTTATAAATTTCATAAGTGGCTTCATAAAAATTTGTCTGTGTTCCTAACCACGTGGCTACTGACTTTATGAGGAGATGACAGGCATAAGTTGTAAATAGCAATAAATTTTGGGTAGACAACACATAACTGACTTTATGGCTGAAATATAGATTGGCTATACTTTTATCTCTGCGGGTGCCACAACTAGCAGTAGTCCTGTCTCTGTGCTCAGGGGTCATTACTGGTGGTACTCCGAAATTGTCTTACCTGTTTCTCTATCTCCCCAGCCCCATCAATTTGCTATGCTTTTTATACATGCAGTTTTTTTCTATTGCGATAATTGTTGTGTTAGAATCTGGTACATATTTCATGAAGTACTGCATCGTTCAAGATGGGAGATCAGATTATATACATGGAAGTAATAAATGCATTGTATATAGTTCAATAACATTAATTATCAATATTAATTTTAATTTTATTACTGAATTAAAAGATTCCAAAATAAAAATCTAATAGTTATCAGTACACATGTCTATATAAAGCATGTTGTTCTGAAGCAGCAATTTGTGTTACAGTGAAAGGGTAGTCACTAACAAAAATTACGCAATGATGGTGTATATAATGTCTTATTTGATTCCATCTTAATTTTAAGCAGATAATTGTAAACTTCACCATTACTAAAAGCAGATAAAACACTGTCAGAATTATGCAAAATATAAAAATATACAGAGACAAAATGTACATAATTATTTACTTTAGACTCAAGAGAAAACTTATTAAGAAATCAGTTTTATTTAGTTCAGTTAATTTTAGTAGGAAATAATTTACTGATGCACAGAGAAAGCTTCCATTTGTTAATTAAACATAAATAATATATTATAAATTTTATATGCACTGTTAAATGTAATCATGAAGTTGCAGAAGATCATTTTTAATGTTGCAGAATAATAATAAAAATTTTTATTGTTGTTTGGGTCATACCCTATCCTGCAGTGCTCAGGGTTCCCCGTTCTTTGTTTAGAGATTATTCCTGGTAAGGTTCAGGGGGCCATATATGGTGCTGGGGATCAAACCCAAATTAGTCGTGTGCAAGGTCAGAAAAAACTTCTGTTAAAATTTTAGATGGAATTACCAAAATTATTTTTTCTTAAACAATTTAGTATTGTGGACTTTGTTGTAGTTGTTAGGGCTGGAGCAATAGCACAGTGGGTAGGACATTTGCCTTGCACATGGCCAACCCAGGTACGATTTCTCTGCCCCTCTAGGAGAGTCTGGCAAGCTACCGAGAGTACTCTGTCCGCACGGCAGAGCCTGGCAAACTCCCCGTGGCGTATTCGATATGACAAAAACAGTAACAAGTCTCACAATGGAGATGTTACTGGTGCCCGCTTGAGCAAAATTGATGAAGAATGGGAGGACAGTGGTACAGTTGTAGTTGTTATTGTTGTTCCATTATTATTATTATTCTTTTGGGTGGTTCTTAGGGATTATTTATGACTATGAACTGAGGAATATGTCCTGGTTATCCAGGTGTGTTGTGGGGGTACCACATGCAGTGTGAAAGATGAGATTGGGGATGACTACATACAAGGCAAGTGCCTTGACCACTATAATGTATCTCTGGCCCAACTCATCAAGGTGTGAATATTTTAAGTATTTTCATATTTAATATGCATACATTTTACTTTGAGCTTCTAGTAACTCCTTCATTGTGATTTAAATATTACGAGTTAAACTTTGTAATAAGGTACGACTTTACATTGGTTGAAATTGTTCCTGGAGAAAACTGATATTTAAAATATATTAATTTAGGAGCCCTATGAAAGGATGAAAGAGAATTTATTTTCAAGCAAGCAGAATCTGTGGATCTCTTCAAATCATAGTCAAAGGGCTCTTGTAAGTCTCCTCTCACGGAACTTTACTTAAGCATGGGTTTGCTGCTTTTTACTCCGCTCCATTCTCTTCTTCTTACTCTATTTTGTGACAGAAAATGAGGAACCAGCAACAGCAGTAAACCTGTCATTTCGTAGAGATGGCAAGAGCAAAATGGAATACACGGAACTGAGAGTGACTTTTCTCTTCCCTGCTGTGGCAATTTTGCCAGAGGGAATAACAAGTCAATTGTGTCATCACCTTGCCAGAACCTTCCTCCACTCACAAAAATAAAACCAAGTGACTAATGAAGAAAATGAGGAGTATGTAGCTGAGATACTGCAGATGATGCTTGGTGGTGAGAAAACTGCATTCTGAAAACAAAGATCATTTTACAATAGGAATTCAACTCAAAATTATAAATACATTTAGGTCAAATCATTCATTACTATCAGATTGGCTCGAGAGCAGCGATTTTAAAGTCATAGTAGGACAACTTCTGAAATCGAGATTTCATGGACATACTGAGGAATAAACATTTTCATCCTATATACTTTAGGTATCTAACATCATGTCACTATTTGTTATTAAGTTAGTTAAATGGATGCAGTCTCATAGCATCTGTGTTCTTTTTCTTTCCTTAGGGAAAAGGGAGGAGGGTCACACTTGGTGATGCTTAAGGGTTTCTCCTGGCTCTGTGCTCAGTGATCACTCCTGCCAAACTTTGGGGACTGTTGATGCCCGTGATTGAACCTGGCTTGGTCACACTCAAGGCAATTGCGCCACCTACTGGACTATCCCTCTGGTCTCATGACATGGAATTCTGAAGGCAAAAATATTAAAACAATAACACTATAGAGTAGTAAAGCATTGAATGGGGGAAACTACTGGAAGGTGATAGAGATTGATGGCATATTGGTGGATATGAGATAAGGTTCATAGCACATTAGGTGGCTGAGAACTGCCTCCCCCCAAGCCTCCCCAGTAGAGAAAGAAAATGACAGGGAACTCACTCGGATAGCTGGTCAAAAAGGCCCTTTCATAGCAGAGCTGTTAGCATACATATTATAGAACACCTGAGTGGGTTTGAGGTGTAGAACTGTAAGTTAGTGTGACTGTTCATTTATTGTGTTTCAGCGGAGGCCATTCTCTTGGAAGTATTGACTCAAGGAAACATCCTGTCTCATAGGGACATCTATGTTGCTTTCTTCTTACCCTTGCTACTAGTACATTTAACTAAACTTAACTGTTTAATAGTACATATTAATTAGTTATTATTAATACTTGAAGTTATCTATATCTCTCTACTGTGTTTATCCAAATACCTTCAAGTATTAATAGTCCTTAGGCAGGTTTAGCTTTTCCTTACCCATGAGGTCCTCTCTCTAAAGTAATAATGACTTGCATCAAGAATGGTGCTTTTATGCATTCTAAACTGTCCCATTTTGCTGCTGTTGTAGCTCTGTTGCTCACACTGGGGTTCATTCAAGTTCCATGATAGAAATTCCACTTTTGGGGGATGTTAGGAACTATGGCAAATGAAGCCTGAGTCAAATAAATATGCTGGATACCCAGGAGTAGATATATTTCAGTCAATCATTTCATTTTCATTTTCATTTCATCATCCTGTTATTCGTCGATTGCCTCGAGCAGGCCCCAGTAACGTCTCTTTCATCCTAGCCCTGAGATTATATTCAAGGCTCTTTAGGAGAATGAGACCCATCATTGTTACTGGTATTTGGCATATTTGGTACGCCACGGGGAGTTTGCCAGACTCTGCCCTGTGGACAGGCTACATTAGATAGCCTGCAAGTTTGTCCAAAGTAGGAAAGAGACAATAAGATGTCATAAAAAAAAAAAAAGTTCTGATGAGTTGTCGCACGGCCGCAAATGCGGCCGCGCGGTTCCGGGGGCTGGATTTTATAGTCTCTGAGTCTTGGCCGCTGATGGGATTACACGGCGCCAGGGGGCCAAGTGGTGGGTGTGACCCCCGCCTACTGGAATTTGGAGGATCTGGGTGGAAGATGCTCGACTCCAATTCGAGTAGGCTTGGAGGTCTCGGCCCCGGAACCTGCGTGGCTTTGTCCCTCTGCCAGTACCTTCATGTGTGCAGAGAGTGGTCTCAGCATGGTGGTGGCTGGTCCTGGAGGTCTTCGGCTGCCGTAGCCCTGGTCGGGGCGGGGAGGAAAGCTCAACCCGCTCCCCTCCTAGGGGCCCCGGGAAGGAACACCCAGGCACGGGGGCAGAAGACTGCACTGATCTCGTCTGGGATCCTTGTAATCCCATCAGCGGCCAAGACTCAGAGACTATAAAATCCAGATCCCGGACGAGATCAGTGCAGTCTTCAGTCAATCAACCCCCAAATATTAGAAGCATAGTGTTGATAGTCTTTCTGTGTTTAAGGAAATAACATTTCTCTGTAATAAAATATGAAAAGGTTATAGGGGGAAATGGAAAAGCAAGTAATTCACTACATATATAAAATCCAGAGTCACCAGAAGGTTTGACTTAAGTAAACAAGTATGACTTGGGGGATTTAGTAGTTAACAATTAGACATTAAGCACAAAGGGAAGGTTAAAGATAATCTCAGAGGATTAGGGGTACTTGTAAGAGCACTATAAATTTCACAGGAGGTGGGGGAAGGGACAATTAACTGATGAAGCCTAAAATACTTAGGGTTAATATCCAACAGTTGGAGTCAGTATAGTTGCAAGTTCAAGTTCACACAGCTTTGACTGCATTACCAGACAGACTGAGAAAGAATTTAGGAAGCACTAATGTAGGAAACTATCAAAGGCTAGAGCGATACCACAGCGGTAGGGCGTTTGCCTTACAAGTGGCCAACATGGCCGACCTGAGTTCGATTCCTCCGCCCCTCTCGGAGAGCCCGGCAAGCTACTGAGGTTATCTCGCCCGCACGGCAGAGCCTGGCAAGCTGCCCATGACATACTCGATATGCCAAACACAGTAACAACAAGTCTCATGATGGAGACATTGCTGGGCCCGCTCGAGCAAATCGATGAACAACGGGAGGACCATGGTTACCGTGGTTAATATAGGAAATAGAATGATCCTGAAGGTGGGGGGAGAATTGTTAAGTTCAGAAAATGAAAAATGATCACCGTAGCACAAATCTCTGAGAAGTCTAAAAGGTTAGATTATTAAACTTAAGATAAAGACGCTGGGTTTATCACCCAATTTGATTACCCAAATAACACCAATCAAAGGAGGGACCTCTGGGCTCCCTGAGCACTGCTTGAGAGTCCGAAATATAGAAATTCCAACTTTTTTTTCAAATTAAAAAAATGTAATCAGAAAACTAGAATGGGAGAGTGTTAGTTTCCACTTCAATGTGATTTTGCTACGTAAAGTAAATTAAAGTAAATTTTAATGTGACATGAGAAGAACAAAAAATTAAAGTTGATAGGATATAAATTTGTCTACTGGAAAATGATGGGAAAGGTCAATCACCAAAAATTTAAGAGATATGTCTCAATATTTATTTAATTATTCATTTATTTGTGCATGGGCTCAATATTTTTAATTTTTTAAAAATTATATATTTTTTAATTTTTAAAAAATTATTTTATTGAATCACTGTGACATATAGTTACAAGCTTTAATGTTTGAGTTACAAATACATAATGATCAAACACCCATCCCTCCACCAGTGCACATTCCCCATGGGTGGGCTCTTACATGGTGCTCAGGAAGTTTGACAGTCCCAGCAGGGATGCTGCCAACCGGGTGATTCAATGAAAGTAGCAGAGGGTACAGTGTTTCAGGCCCAGCAGTGCCAGGGATTAGAAGGGTTACCATTCCAGGACTTCTGGTGATGAGGATTTCTCCCAGTTATGCTGCAGGGACGATGCAGTGCCACAAATCAAACCACTGTGCTAGCCCCAGTTCCCTTGTTACCTATTTAATTTGGCATTAGAGTGACTGGCACTAAGTCAGTGCCCAAATACAGAACCAATGTTTTGCTAAATCTGGTACCCATTAGTTGAGTCAGGATAGAAAAACTGTGATAAATACTTACACCCTAAAATTAATTCATTTTTTTAACTTACTGTGATAGAAAGTTAAGGTTATCTTATGTTTTCTTTAAAAAATCATACCTATATCTATAATGATAAAATCAATAATCTAATACTGCATTGAAGGAGAGAGACAATCTAATTTGTAGACAAGAATATTTTAAACTTGAAAGAGTCACTGATAGTATTCAATTTCTTCAAATGTATTAAAAGAAAACATTATGTTGGAGAAATATTTTGGTTTACTGTTATCTCACCCGCACGGCGGAGCCTGGCAAGCTACCCTTGATGTATTCAATATGCCAAACACAGTAACAACAAAGTCTCCAATGGAGACGTTACTGGGCCCGCTCGAGCAAATCAATGAACAACGGGAGGACAGTGAAAGTGACAGTTATTATCTAGGTATAATTTTAAGCTCTGAAAATATTCGTCAATTGCCTCGAGCAGGCCCCAGTAACATCTCCTTCATCCTAGCCCTGAGATTTATAAGAAAAATTTTTTTATTAAAAATCTCTGAAAATATAATTATGATAAATATTTATTCAAGAAGGTTAAATTCAAGTCTATTTTTATTTTTATTTTTAAATATAAAAAGATTTATTAAGATTGAAAAAATCTACTGCAAATAAAATAGTTTTCGGTTTTATAATTTTCAATATAGTAAATTATATTATTCACATAAAAATAAACACTATAAAAAAGAAAGAAAAAAACAAAGTTTTGATGAATGCAATCTGTAGAGCAGAAGAAAATGCTATTAAAATCCTGCTATATTTGAATCTAATACTGGGAAATCCTCATTTTGTAAGACTAAAAACTTTCACTTAATATAATCAATTCAAGGGGATGGATTTAAAATTATAAATGAAGCAGTAACTGAAGCTATAATGATGAAAAAAGTAACATTATTACATTTCACTAAAGATTTATTTTATTCCCATGAAACATCCATAAAAGTGATGGTCAGACAACTTGAGCTTGTAGCTTTCCTGCCTGTGCTTATTATTATTTTATTGTAAAGACATAATTCAAATAATCTTGCTTTACAGTCATTTAAGTCTATGTTATAGGCATTGATCTTACTCAAAATTCATGGAAAGTTGAGTATATGAAATATTATCAAAACTGTACTTTTATTTACCATTTATAGGCATTTTAATTGAAGTAATGTGGGTTTACAATGCTGTATAAATTTTTGGAGTATCGGTTATACCTCTTCAAATTTATTCTTTCTACTATTGAAAGATGTCCTAAATTTGACAGTACAGGGTACATTATTAGGGGATAAGAGAATAAAATGGGATTGAAATGATAGTCTAGGCTGGTGTTTTCCAATCTCATTTACAAATGTTGCCTCCCTCCTGATAACCTTTTACTTCCTGAGAACTTCCTTTCCTATCATCAGTTTGTCTTCTAGTTTTGCATATCACCCATGTATATGAGATTTTCACAGGTGCCATGTTTGTACTATCCTGGAACCCCAGGGTTTCATATGGCCTCCACTTGATATGTACTGGCCACATGATTCCTAAAGCAGAGACATATATAGTGTATTTTAAAACTTATTTCATTAAGTAATCATGATTGACAGGGAGAGTTGAGGTTTATTATTCATTTATTGATTTTCAGTGTTTTCATTTTTTTATGGAATCACCATGAGATATGATTATAAAGTTTTTCAAGATTAAGTTAGTCATTCTGTGTCTGGCATATCGAGTACTCTCGGTAGCTTGCCAGGCTCTCTGAGAGGGGCGGAGGAATCGAACTCGGGTTGGCCATGTTGGCCGCTTGTAAGGCGAACGCCCTACCCGCTGTGCTAACAACAAAGTCTCCAATGGAGACGTTACTGGGCCCGCTCGAGCAAATTGACGATCAACGGGAGGGCCTTTACCTTACCTTTACCTAAGTTAGTCATTCAATGTTCCAAGATCAGTCCCTTCACCAGTATAACCAGTATACATTTCCATCATCAATGTTCTTTTTTTCAATCCCTCCCATTATTTGCCCGATCTTTCTCTAGGGCAGGCATTCTCTCTCTCTCTCTCTCTCTCTCTCTCTCTCTCTCTCTCTCTCTCTCTCTCTCTCTCTCTCTGCATTATGGTTTGAAACACAGGTACTGGAAGTTTATCAGGTTGGGCCCTTTACCTATTTTCAGCACTCAGTTCTTGTCCAGAGTGATCATTCTCTACTGTCCTTGTTATAGTGGTCTCCTCTCCATCCTAACTGCCCTCCCCAACCCCCACCACTGGTCGCAAGCTTTCAATCCTGAGACAGTCAGTGTCAACTGTCCTTTGGTATTAGTCTCAACTTGCACTCATTGGTGGCCTATACAACACTAGTATTTTATACCCCACAAATGGTTGCAAGTTGAGGTTTAGGCATCTAATGTAGACCAGTTCTGGCACCAATACCAGTTTCCCTCCACCATTGTGCTCAAGCTGTCTCCCTTTTAATTTTGGTTCTTGTACTTTGGATCTCATCATGTTTACAGTCTTGTTGCCTCTAGTTTGAATCTGTGGCTCTCTCAGCTGATGCAATTGAGGCTTCTGGCCCCTGCTTGCCCCTTACTTCTCATTCTTACCTTCTTACTTCCCCCTCGGTTTATTCTTGGTTTATTCTGTTATTGGATGTTGGGGTCATGGGTGACATTTTTAAGAACTAGGCTTAGGAGCCAGATAGATAGAACAGCAGGCACTTGGTTTGTGCATGGCTGATGAGGGTTTGATATCTGGCATGATATATGGTCCCTCTAGAAGTGATGCCTGCGTGCAGAGTCAGGAAAAATTCTGAAGCACCAGCGGATGTGACCACAAAAACAAACACAGGAACAAACAACCAGGCAAATAAATAACTAGTCTTACCTGTGGCAACGCACTTTTGACTAACAACCCATGAATAGACCTTAACTTTATCACGTCATATGAATTTATGATGGGGTCAGTATGTAGTCTTGCTAGTACATACTGGTGAGCACATACTATTATTTTTGTCTCAATATTTCAGTAGGCTGGAGCGATAGCACAGTGGGTAGGGCGTTCGCCTTACAAGCGGCCAACATGGCCGACCCGAGTTCGATTCCTCCGCCCCTCTCGGAGAGCCCGGCAAGCTACCGAGAGTATTAGATATGCCAGACACAGTAACAACAAAGTCTCCAATGGAGACGTTACTGGGCCCGCTCGAGCAAATAGACGATCAACGGGAGGGCCTTTACCTTTACCTTTTACCAATATTTCAGTAATAGGGCACAACTGGTTGGATGTGTGCATGGCGTGCGGATGACCCAGGTTTAATTCTGGACCACATAGTCCCTGGAGTGCCTCCAGGAGAGATCCCTCAGAAGAGCTATGAGTAAAATATGAGCACCTCTGAAATGACCTCAAAACCAATGTATGTGTGTGTATGTGTGTGTGTGTGAAGAAAGGAATCTTCTAATCTAGATATTTTTCTCTATTTTAGTGTTTCTAAGCCACTGTCTACACCACTTCAGTTTCTAAAAGCTCACAATGCATGTAACATTTCATAACGCAGCTCAAGAAAATTAATGTAAGAACTGAAATGAACAAAACATTTGGAAAGAATCATTGCTACCAACATTTGTGAATATGTATTTTTTTAATATTCAGTATTCCCCATAGGAAATTGAATGGATAATTTTAAAAAAAGGATTGAGCTAACTGACATAGATTATGAAATCATCAATAAACATGAATGATAGTAGAAATACAGTGGGTAGATATTATCTTGTGATAAAATATATAGTGATAAAGGAACCATAGATGTCTATGAATCTCTAATACCAGGTAAACTGGCAGAAAAAGGGAAAGAGGAGGCAATGAGGTAGTTGAATATGTGTTTGAAGAGATGCAAATTTAATCAGAAAAAATTTCACATAAAAATAACAAGGAACATTCTCAATGGAATAAATTAAGAGCATTATAAAATGTCACAGAAAGCCCTAATGAAAAATAATCTTGAATAATTTTGTGTCCTTAGGAAGTCAGTGGTGTCTTTTGAGGTTTGCTATTCAGTTGGGTTGGGAAGATCTAGAGCCATTTGGAGTTCAGATAGAGTCCATCCAGCAAAATGAATAGTTTGTGTTGAATACCCAAGCTGTTATAAAACTCCTCTTTATAATAAATTGATCATAGCAGTACTCTTTACCAGCCAGCGATGTGCACTGTCTTCAAACCACTGAGCACTCATGTCTTTGGTTTCTCATCGCCTGACTGACTGTAATGTTCCCCCGTGTGCCTGTTAGTTTTTGGCTAAAACTGAGGGGTCTCTGACATATTTCATGAGCTGGTTTTCACCAGAGTTCACTCTTCTCTACAACCCTGTCTTACAGCCACCAGATCTCCACTTTCCTGGACCGTGTCTGCCCAGCTCAGAGAGAATATCACACTCACTATCTAAGCCCAGCACTATTCTGTGCTCCCGAAGGCACTGCCTTACAAAAAGTTGCATAATTCTAGGCATTTCCGCCCCCTTCCTCTCTTTCCTGTGGCAAGAATGTAATTTCTTTTCTGCTATTCTTACAAGGCTGATTCTTGACGCTGAATATTTTTCTCTGACATTAAGTGATTATTGAATTAAGGATTATATTTTTCTCACTTGAAGATAATAAATTAATGACACATGGATTATATAATATATAATTAACTTAATAGCACAACAAGATAACTATGCATAAGACATGCAAACATTTGTCTACATGATTATAACTTCAATGACTTTTAGTTGTGTCATTTTATTAGTATCTCTCTGAGGAAGGTAAATTAGGTTAGAGATATTTGTTCACATTCATACTTGAGTATTCAGGTTAAAACCTTCTATTTCAAAATGTCATTCAATTTGATGTTTTCTAAGAACTATTTATCTGGATCAGAATAGTGTTCTTCTTGGAGTTGTAAATATATTGCTGAGCTAGATTCAATTTTATCTGTTTTATTGTGAGAGGAGCTGAAGTAGTACTAAGAATCATTTTCTTTCTTCCATAATTAGATAATTACATTTTTCTTTAAAACTTAGAACAGCATCATTTGTTTTGCTTTAAGAAACATAAAACAAAACTAGACATCTAGAAAATGTGTAGTTATATAATTAGTTTTTCAATTTCGTTCTCTCTGAGAAGAGTTTTTTCCAAAATACAAAAATTGGTAAAATAAGATGGCCTATTGATTATGAAAGATGTGAACAGTAATATGATAGATACTGGGCCAGATGGATAACACAGCAGATAGGGTATTTGCTATGCATGCCACCAATCTGGCTCAATCCCTGGTTGTCATAGGTCTCATGAGTGCTCCCAGCAGTTATTCCTGAGCATAGAACTGGCAATAAGCCCTGATCTCAACTGAGTGCACCCCAACATAAAACCAAATTAAACATAAAATGATGGTTTCTTAATGCAATTGCAATATATAAGCAGTATTTTTTTTTAATTATGAGATGGACAACAGCATTGCCTGTTTGGGGAAGGAACAAGAAACCCTACATATATGTTGCTTTAACTTGAGTGGAGATGAAATATCATGATTTAACCAAGGAGATTTACAGAATAATTTTCTGTGGTAAAGTCCAAGAATAAATTGAATGCTTAGTATCTAGAACTGTCCAAGTTTACTCATCAATTATAATTTGCAGTTCAATTTTCATTTTTGTAAACTCACCTAATTGCTGTTACCTGCCTTCCCCCTCAAAAAAAGAAAAATCCCTCTCTCACACACACATACACACACACACACGCATGTACACATACAAACCTCTTAAAGAATAAACTACTAATAGGGCAGAGAACAGAATGAGATAAGAATCAGAGGTGCATTAAGGAAAACAGAGGTGGTTTTGTCATTTACTTTTTAAAAAGTTTTCAGGGAAGTTTGATTTTACAATATCTTAAATAAAATGTAGCACTGTAGCACTTTCCTTCTATTATTTATTTATTAAAGAGACCTGATCATTTTTTATTTTAGGTATGATACATTTAATTTCCAATTTTTATTTGGGCTGGAGCGACAGCACAGCAGTAGGGTGTTTGCCTTGCAAACTGCCAGCTTGGCCAAGCCAGGTTGGATTCCTCTGCCCTTCTCGAAAGCCCGGCAACTACCGAGAGTATCTCCCCAGCACAACAAAGCCTGGCAAGCTGCCCGTGTTGTGTTCGAAACAGTAACAACAAGTTTCACAAAGGAGACATTACTGAGCCCGCTTGAGCAAATTGATGAACAATGGGACACCCATAGTTTTTATCAATAGGTTTGGGTACATTTAAAAATGTAAAAATAGAGTATGTAAAGGTTATTGGGGTAAAGCACTTGGCTTACACACTGCTTACCTGAAGGGATCCTAGTCACTACATATGGTCCCGTTGAACCACCCTGAGTGATCCTTGAGCATATAACCCCTCACTGTCTTAGAAATGGCAAAGACTTTGACTCAGTTGAGTTCAGTTTCTGGAATATTCCCTTCTCTCCAGTAAACACATAACTCAACTTGCTCAGAAAGCTTTCCTACTCCTTTTAGAGACAGTACTTACTTACTACCCTTCAAGTCTCTAACCCATAAAATTCTTAAGAGGTTCTTGTCCCTGAGTTGCCTACAAAGTGTAAAGGCCCAGACATATGACATCAGTATGAAATCGCCTTTACTCCTGGGGTAGGCCAGAGATGCCATTGTGTTTACTTTGTATTTCACTTAGAGTCACACTACTTGGTGAAGGGAGAGAGCTTGGAGCTTTTCTGAAGAGGGAACAGACTTTACCTTGTCTCCAAGCAGGAGACATTGAAAGCAAGGGACTGAAGATTAACTGACCATTTCAGAAGGGGATTTGCTTAAGAGAGGGAAGACAGAAGAGCGAAGCCACCACAGCATGAAAGAGACCTCTGAGTTTCATACCTTGTTTTAATAAAGCTGGTGGTGAGCACTTGTCATTGAGTTTTTTAAATTTTTTTCTTTTTTTTACTTATATGTTAGTTCACAATATTTGATTACATTTAATATTTAAATATCTATCCCACCATCATTACAACTTCCCACCAGCAAATTTGGGATGTTTCCATTCCAAGCCCCAATTCCTGTCCCTAACACAACCAAAATAATATATTTTGTATTGTTTGTTATGAAGAACTGCTGTAAGTGAACAAGTTAAATAGAGGCAGGAGGTTGAGATGACCATCATAACGCTCACCATTGGGTACTCTGGACATGCAGGTTCTGGTGCAAATCCTTGGTCCATCTCATGATGCAGGCCACCCATTAATTCACTCCTATAGGGTTCTTCTAATCTAATCTGCCTCTGTCTCTGTCTCTGTCTCTGTCTCTGTCTCTCTCTCTCTCTCTCTCTCCTGCCTCTTTACTGGATGACCCCACATCTGTGGTTCCTGCAAAAGCCTGAGAGTCTACACAGTTTTTTCTAGTACTTAGCAATCTTAAAGTAAGAAGATTTAATATTGAATAGGCACAGGGGGGTTATTCAAATGACTGATCTTATCCCATTGTTTGTGTTGATTTGCTTAAGAAATGGTTCTATTGGCTAACCCTCTGTGAATCCTATCTTTTGATGAAGCTTTGAAGAGAAGATAGCACAGCTAACACTAATCCAATAGGCAAACCAGGCAGCCAAGATAGAGTGCTATGTAAGAAATCTGGGCCTCTTGATGAATATCTCTCCATGCACTATGACAAAAGATGGTGATGTTACTGGCCAGAGAATAGTATGGAAATTAAAACTTAATTTTTTGTTGTCATGCATGTTATACTTGTAACTCTGCTATAGGAAAACAAAAACTAGTTTATGCAATATATTCACTAGGAATCTGTGGATACAGAACCTTGTATTTATTTTTATAATCATTATGGTGCATCTAGACCAAAGTGCAGTGCAAGATTTGTTCAATACATCACCATGCAAAAATGCCCCGTGTGTCTTAAATTTCCATGACTTTTTTTGTTTTAGGGCCCCACACAGCTGTGCTTAGAGCTTATTCCTGGCTCCACACTCCAGGAAGTGCGTGAAGAACTACTAGTAGTGTGAAAATTTATCCTTAGTGAGCCTTGTGCAAGACAATCACCCTACCTATTTTTCTGGCCTCGATGTTGTGTATCTATGTTAAAATAAAAATTATTTCATGGCTCTGTCTGATGCTCAATTATACTATGAATTTTATATACTAAAAAAAACTAAAATGAAAGAAATCAAACATGACAGAGCAAAAAAAAACTAGATATAAGAATTCACAAGTACATCCATTTGGATATCACAATATCTGAATTCCTTTCCTTGATTTCCAGTCCCAGTCAGTGATTGTTTGGGGCTGGGATGTGTTTGCTGTACAGTAACAGTTCCCTTGGAGTGAGCTGTGCCATGTGCCTATCCAGGTGTCAGGTGTGTAAGGTGATTTCTCTGTGCTATGAACCTAGATTGAGGAACATGAAGGAGACCAGGCAGAAAAAAATTGACTTGTATGCCCTGGAGCTTTGGGGGTAAAGTATCTTATTATGAAAGCCAGAGCTGAAATATTTAAATATCTATTGAAACCCCTGAGGGCTGAGTTTGTCAGGAAAATGCATTTCCAACTAGTGAATAAATGGGGCATGTCTTCATAAGCCAACTTGCAGAACTTTTGTGAAGTGGCTAAGCCTGGGAATTTTCTTCCATTTTACCCCAAGGCCCTCTTGGAAGGGCAAAAAAGACACAATTGTAAAGGAAGTGAAATACAGTATGGTGTTTTCCCATATGGGGAACCTAAACTATCTTCCAGAACCTTGCCCTCAGCTCAGGAATTTACTGGCAAACAATGAGAAATGCATGAAAGTTCTCCTTCTCTCTCTTTCTGCCTCTGTGTCTTTCTCAAACACACACATACACACCACACACACACACACACACACACACACACACATGCTTGTACAAAGCCTTTGGAACCTGGTACGAAGTAAATGCCAAGCAAATATAAACATCCGTCTTCTCTGCATCCTTATACTTTTAACTCCAAGAGAAATCACAGCAGCTGAATGAGTAGAAGTGAATGAAAGAAATGCTAGATACTAGTAGCGTAATAAAGAACACACACCTCTTCCTTTCCTCTTTCCCATCTGTCACGTCCGAACCAGAGGCAGTTAAAGATAGAAAAAAAAATACTTGTGAGTATCCATGATTGGACTCATAACTTGATAAAGTAGAATTTTTATGAGACTTTTAAAAAGTTTATGTGTAAACTCATTGTCTATAGTTAGTTTTGAGATACTTATTGACCTGGTTTAAATTGTGTACTAGTTAGGGTGCTGGACAGTACCCTAATGGTTAAGGTACTTGACTTGTATGCAACTAACAGGGGTTCCATCCCACTCTTGGCATCCCATTTGGTCCCCAAGCTCCATGAGGAATGTTTCCTAAGTGCAGAGCCTAGAGTAACCCTTAGCATTGCTGGATGTAGCCCCCTCCACTCCCCCCCAAAATTGTATACCAGTTATACTATAAATAAGTTTTATTTCCAAAATAAATATCTACTTATGAGGTTAGAACTTAGAAGGTAAACATGAAAGTGATTTTTGTGAGGACTGGGGAAGAGCAGAGATGTATGTTTTCAAGAGGTTAAAATTAATGTATTTGGCAGGGTATGTTCTGACAATAATATTATAGTATTATGCTTGGTTAGTCTAGATAGCCACACGTCAATTTTAAATACTTAACATGATCAAAAAAAACAGAGGGGGCAAGTACTTAAATATTATGTATTGTAATGTGTGATGAAAAGTATTTTAAAGAAAGATATGATTTATACGTCATGGGTAGCTTGCCAGGCTTTGCCGTGCGGGCAAGATGCTCTCGGTAGCTTGCCTGGGATCTCTGAGAGGGGCAGAGGAATCAAACTCGGGTCGGCCATGTCGGCTGCGTGGAAGGCAAAAGCCCTACCCGCTGTGCTATTGCTCCAACCCATGATTTAAACAAAGGAAGATTTTATTTTGTAATTTAAGCCATCTCAAATCAAAAACATTTTAATATTGCTCCTTTGAGAAGGCAAGGGCTAGAGCGATAGCACAGCAGTAGGGCGTTTGCCTTGCACGCAGCCAGTCCGGCCGAGACAGGTTCAATTCCTCTGCACCTCTCGGAGAGCCTGGCAAGCTACTGAGAGAATCTCGCCCGCACGGCAAAGCCTGGCAAACTACCCATGATGTATTCAATATGCCAAACACAGTAACAAGTCTCAAAAAAATGGAGACATGACTGGGCCCACTCGAGCAAATCGATGACAATGGGAGGACAGTGACAGTGACAGATATGATTTCTAGCTAAAAAAGAAGGGTACACAAACAATGAATATATTCACTACGTATAACATATAAATATAAATTTAAGTATCATATTGTCACAGCGGGTAGGGCGTTCGCCTTCCAAGCGGCCAACATGGCCGACCCGAGTTCGATTCCTCCGCCCCTCTCGGAGAGCCCGGCAAGCTACCGAGAGTATTCGATATGCCAGACACAGTAACAACAAAGTCTCCAATGGAGACGTTACTGGGCCCGCTCGAGCAAATCGACGATCAACGGGAGGGCCTTTACCTTTACCTTTATTGTTTGCTTTTATCATAGAGCTAGATAAGATAATGTGTATCTATATTTATAAGACTATAAAGTTGGCCAGTATGTCTAATAGTATAGCAGTAATCAAATTGTTCCTGAAATATTTGACTTGAATGAGAAACTTCCATGAGTGGTTCAAGATAACATAAATATTGTGACAATAATAAACTGGTAACTGACTAACTTGACTGACAGTGTGCTATAATAGACAAGTTTTCTCACTCTGATGTTTTTATAAATCTTGAAACTTTATCTTGCATTTTCTTAGCAAACATAGCTGGTCACATAATCCCTCTGTTAGTCTACAGTTAGTGTTTCTGAAAATGAAAATTATTGGTTCAAATGTAAATTGAATTGAACATGTATTGATATTTCGGTATATTTATATGTATGGGACTTTTATTTTACATGATCAAACACAAGGCATCATACATGTCAGGTATGAGCTCTAGTATATGAGCTCTAGTCCTGATCCCCATATCCAGGCATACATACATAATTTGAGCATCTAGAAAAATATAGTTAAATTGTTTGGTGAAGTGATAGGGAATTTTTGCATATATGCCAGTTACTGTATCATTCCTCTTTAATTAAAATTTTAATATGATATATATTTATTGAGAATATAGTTATATTTTTCATATTTTACATATGCCCTGACAAAACATATCCTCTATAGTCTTTTAAATTATCCTTTTATTTTATGAAAACCTACACTAAAAATGGTAAAAATAAAACTCTACCCTCCCATAAACATTTAGAAATCATAAGCATTGATTCCCATCACACTGCATAAGAATGATGCTTCCTATATATTATTGAGTTCATAACTTAGCAGATGAAAGTAATATATTATTATTTTGAGATCTAACAATCTCTATTTTTTATTTATTCTTATTGCTACCAATTCTAACCAGGTATTAGAAAATTGTCAAAATACAGTTCTCATTGTATATGCATCTCTTTTTATCTTGTATTTATTAGCACAATAAAATATATTTAATGGTTGTTTTTATCTAGAAATGCTAGCACCATTGTTTCCATATCATCACTTTAAGGACTTGTAAAAGAACACGCCATTCTTGTTTTTCTCAGCTGAAGATGCCTGTGGAGGAACAATGAGAGGATCGAGTGGCATCATATCCAGCCCAAGTTTTCCTAATGAATACCATAATAACGCTGATTGCACTTGGACCATTGTAGCAGAGCCTGGGGACACAATTTCACTCATATTTACTGATTTCCAAATGGAAGAAAAGTATGATTACTTAGAAATAGAAGGTTCTGAACCACCTACAATATGGTAAGTAGAGAGTTTTCTATTAAGTTATCATGGTGCCATTGCCTGAGGCCAACTGACAAAGGACAGCTGCTTGTGGGCATTAAAGGTCTGGATATTTAGAAGGGTATATGGTTACAGAAAAATTAGTAGGGCAGCTGTCAGAACTTAAGGGTATACTGGATGATCACCAAACCCATAATGTCAAATACATCGGAATATTTAAAGAGGAGACTGTGACTGACTCCAAATTTAGAAGGAAAGAAAGTTGTTAGGAATGTAATCAACAGTTGTATTGCTTAGTATGCCAGTCTGCAATGATTCCTTTTAAATTAACTGAATAGGCTGGAAGTAATTGTCATTTGATTCTGTAGTTAAATCTTTTATGGGGCCTTTTAATTGCAAAACTTAAATACTATGATCTCAGTGAGTACGATCTGCTTCTTTAGATACTCAAGAGATGTTTTCATGAAAATTGCAAAATGATGTGAAACTGCTGTCTATGGAAGATACCTAAGGAAGTAATGGCTTTCATCCAAAAAATATGGTAGATTAAAAGGATTTTGATTGAGATAAAGTAGAAATAATTGAGGTACTTAGGAAGTATAATGAAAAGAATCGTTATGGTGGTTTGATAATGATAGAGAGGTATTAAAATAAAATTAAATTTTATGATTTTAATGATTTGATAATGATAGCGATATCTGTTGATTCCAAAACATGAAGAAAGTCAAATTTTTGAAAGGGGATTCTCTGAGTATTGATATTACTTTAGATGTATTGAGTTTTTAGTATTTGACACATTGGTAATTTTAAAGCCATCATTCCTATTAAAAGATCTTTTTTTATCTACATGGATCTGAACAGATGCATAACTGACATTTGGTTGGTACTGATAATAATTGAACTACTTTAAAATCAATATCAGTTAGATACAGGATGGGATGTAAGACAAAAGGGTATACTAGGACCAAATGTGAGCAGCAAAATATTCAGAGCTGAGATTTCAGAGGAGTGACTAGCTCAAGAGACCAAGGGAGGGCATTTGGAAAGATGGGAGGAAATGGAAGGGAGTGAGTAAGTTATCAAAGAGGAGTGTGAAGACAGAGCAGGTAATATCTTCAGCTGGTACTGAAAGAACTCTACAGAAACAATTTTCAATTTCCATTATTTAATAATGGACTGACTCGCAGCAAAAGTGTTGCCTACGTATATTGAGATCAGAAAAAAACAACATGGTGATACTTATTTTATATTGTTCAGGATCTCAGGACTCAGAGTTATGTCATTTAAAATGATTCCATGATAACTTCATGATTGGTTACAACAAAACTCAGCAGAATTCTTTTTAACCTATTAGAAAATTCAGACCTCTTTTTTTTTTTAAATTTGTGACTTTAGAGGCTGGAGAGATAGCACAGAGGATAGGGCATTTGTCTTGCATGCGGCCAACCTGGGTTCAATTCCCAGCATCCCATATGGTGCCCTGAGCACCGCCAGGAATAATTCCTGACTGCAGAGCCAGGAGTAACCCCTGGTAGCCAGGAGTGCATTGCCGGGTGTGACCTAAAAAGTATATAAATAAATAAATAAAAATAATTTTATTTTTAAACACTGAGACATATTTAAAGATAACAAGGTGAATTATATTGCTATGAATTTTCTAATGACTATATTTTGCCACACAGGTGACTTCTTTAACATAATATTTTTAAAAAATAAAACATAATTTTGACCACTTAGAGTTAATAAAGGACATTAGAAACAACTTTTATAGCACTCTTCCTTTCCTTGCCTCTAAATTCTGGAATCCAAATCTAATAATTTCTCTGTAATCATATCTCCACTTGTGATTTTATAGTCACTTTCAATTATTCAATGAAATATTTTGAGTTATTATTTATATGCTTTTTATTTAACACATCAATTTGCATGTTTCTGAATTTATAGTACAATTCAGCTTCTCTCCAATTTTTCTTAAATGACACTGAACCTTTACATATTTCCTTCTTCCTAGAGAAAGAAAAACAGCTAAAGTTTCATTGTTTATATTATCTTTTTAGATTAGTGTCTTATCAACAAATTAGCAGGCTGACTTGTCAAAATTCTAGTCATATTATAAACCAGAGCATTTAGCACTCTTCAAGAAAACCTTACAAATGCCCAAACGTGAATTTATATCTGTCAACTTAAAGAATCATGGTGAACTTATGCTTTTGTATTTAGTCAAATTCGTATATTATAGATCTCTATTTTAAAAATAAGTTTAACCCAAGAATGGCTGAGATTTGTACCAGGAATTTTGCTCCATGGCTTGGAGGTCAGCCACACATGCTAGGGGAAAAAGCAGCTCAGATACAGAAGGGAGCACCAAATAAAGGGTGTTGGGAGGATCCTCCCAGGATGGGAGAAGCATGCGAAAGTAGACTATAGACTAAGCATGATTGCCACTCAATGCCTCTTTTGCAAACCACAACACCCAAAAGAAGAGAGAGAACAAAAGGGAATGCCCTACCACAGAGGCAGGGTGGGATGGGGGGGTGGGGGGTGGAAGGGATACTGGGATCTTGGTGGTGGGAAATGGGCACTGGTGGACGGATGGGTATTTGATCATTGTATAATTGAAACCCAAGCACAAAAATGTGTAAGTCTACAACTGTACCTCATGGTGTCTCACTAATAAAAATTGTAAAACAAAAATATTTAAAAAATAAGTTTAGCTGTGTATTGATATACAAAATGATGTGTGAATAATTAAAGTAAATTTTTAATTAATACTGGTCCTCTAATCACTTTAAACCCCTCTGTCTGTATTTTAAAAATGCAATTTAAAATTGCAATTATCAAAATCAGACATTTTAGATGATATTAATTTGATTCTTTTATATGAGGATGCATTACTCATATAAATATTTTCAACTTATAATCAAATTAAGTTATATATATAACTGGTGATGAATTTTTAATATTTTTATTTAAATTATAAATTACACATGTATTATCATTATTGAACTTTCAGATGGAGGATGTGTGATTAACTACTATAAAATGAAGCTTTAATTTCTGAAGTTCCTCCAGGAGACAGAATATAGTATCCTGTGTTTGATTTTGGCAGCAAATCATAAACCAATCAACATGCTTCACAAGAAATATAAATTCACATTGAATTTCTTGCAAACCATATATGATACATCTTTAAGATATCCTTTATTAAAGATCAAAAAAATATATAATTGAATAGGAATGCATTGAATAGGAATCATTCAATAATACTACACATTTCCATTTTGTGATACCTAATGAAAATCAAGTGATTTCATTGGAACAATATGAAAAATGAAACAGGATAAAAAAATTGGTAATAGTTTTCAGCTGTGACTCTTGATACATAAACGTGGGTAACTCATTTTACCTTTCCAGAGATCATCGTTTTAACATCCAAGAGATTTTTTAGCTTTAGTACTGTAAGGCATTATCTGATTTTATGCTATGGCTAAGTGCTATGGTATGAAAAAAGATGTGGAAAGTAACTGGATACTTTCGATGTTTCCATTTCCATGTTTATTCAGAAAATATTTGCAGGTAACTGTTCTGTGGCATGTATCACTCAAATTCATTAGTAACCCAAACGATGAGATGTTTGTCCCAGCTGAATGTTCACTCTGTCAAAGACAATACATAGTACTGAATATAAATATGGTAACTGTAGACCCTCTAGGAATCACTAAGTATGAAAAGGTGCAGTTGGGTAAATGAAGTCATGGAAGCAGAAATTCAGATAATGAGAACGTTCGTTATTTAATTAAAAAAATAGTTTTATGCATGAAGTCAATGGAAACTGGAAACCAGTCATTAGTAGGAAGCTAACGATGGTGGGGAAATGTGTGGGGTTGGAAAAACTGGGACTGGTGGAGGGAAATGGACACCAGTGAAGGCGGTGCCTCTGGCACATTTTATCTATGAAAGATTGTCATTAACAGTACAGAAAATCACAGTGCATGAAATGATACTTTTAAAAAAGATAAATTTAGATTTGTGCAAATTCAAGAGACTGTCAAACAAGACATGCATCAATAAAGAGTATCCAAGGTAAAAAATAAAATTGAGATAAGAGAAGGAACACATGGAGGGTGCGGGATCCCGGAGGAAAAGAAAAAAGAAAAAACAGGTTCCAAAAAGAGCCGAGAGCACCGGCAAGTTCCAGATGGAGTAGGCGCCACATCCCGCCTCCCCCAGATGGAACCCTGGTGACCAGAAGCCTCTACAAACGCAGCTCGAGTATGCGGGAACGAGGACTTTTTCTCAAATCTGCCGGACTACACCTCCCAGGTAACCTCTGATTCCGGAAGTCACGCCCACAGCCCGCCCCCCAGCGCCATCTTTGAAGCGTTCAGAATAAGAGAAGGAACACATGGAGGGTGCGGGATCCCGGAGGAAAAGAAAAAAGAAAAAACAGGTTCCAAAAAGAGCCGAGAGCACCGGCAAGTTCCAGATGGAGTAGGCGCCGTATCCCGCCTCCCCCAGATGGAACCCTGGTGACCAGAAGCCTCTACAAACACAGCTCGAGTATGCGGGAACGAGGACTTTTTCTCAAAACCGCGTGGCCGCTTATGCGGCCACGCGACATCTCTCTATATACAAAGTGATCAATGAGAAGTAAACCACCCAATCTTTCTCCCTGAAAATCAGAGTTAAGTTTGGAGCATGGTCACAGCCCCAGAAACACAAGGACTTAATGCAGAAACCAGCAGCTTAGAGCAGAAAAGTGAACGGACGATGAGTTAACCCAGGCCATCATTTCTGCCCAGAGGGGAAAGGGTGTTGCCCCATTCGCCCTCTCTTCTCTGGAAAGGATGGTGGCCGCATGGGAGCCTTGTGGACAGCAGGTATGAGCCGGGGGTGTGGGGGCGACTAAAACCTCATGGGAAGGGGGGCGTTCCGGTCCGTCCTTCATGCCCTACCGAGGTCAACAGTTGCCCCCCACGAGCGGCTCCCCAGCATGGCCACAGTCCCAGAAGCACAAGGACTTAATGCAGAACCCGGCAGCTTGGAGCAGAAAAGTGAAAGGACTATGCGTTAATCCAGGCCATCAAGTCTGCCGGAGGGGAAAGGGTGTTGCCCCATTCGCCCTCTCTTCTCTGGAAAGAAGGATGGCGGCCGCATGGGAGCCATGTGGACAGCAGGTATGAGCCGGGGGTGTGGGGGCGACTAAAACCTCATGGGAAGGGGGGCGTTCCGGTCCGTCCTTCACGCCCTACCGAGGTCACCAGTTGCCCCCCACGAGCGGCCCTCCAGCACGGCCACAGCCCCAGAAGCACCAGGGCTTAATGCAGAACCCAGCAGCTTGGAGCAGAAAAGTGAAAGTACTATGCGTTAATCCAGGCAATCATTTCTACCCAGAGGGGAAAGGGTGTTGCTCCCTTCCGCCCTCCTCCCTCTGGAAAGAAAGATGGCGGCCACATGGGAGCCTTGTGGACAGCAGGTATGAGCCGGGGGTGTGGGGGCGACTAAAACTTCATGGGAAGAGGGGCGTTCTGGTCCGTCCTTCACGCCCTACCGAGGTCACCAGTTGCCCCCCACGAGCGACTCCCCAGCACGGCCACAGTCCCAGAAGCACAAGGACTTAATGCAGAACCCGGCAGCTTGGAGCAGAAAAGTGAAAGGACTATGCCTTAATCCAGGCAATCATTTCTGCCCAGAGGGGAAAGGGTGTTGCTCCCTTCCGCCCTCCTCCCTCTGGAAAGAAAGATGGCGGCCACATGGGAGCCTTGTGGACAGCAGGTATGAGCCGGGGGTGTGGGGGCGACTAAAACCTCATGGGAAGGGGGGCGTTCTGGTCCGTCCTTCACGCCCTACCGAGGTCACCAGTTGCCCCCCGCGAGCGGCTCTCCAGCACGGCCACGGCCCCAGAAGCACAAGGACTTAATGCAGAACCCAGCAGCTTGGAGCAGAAAAGTGAACGGACTATGCATTGATCCAGGCCATCAAGTCTGCTGGAGGGGAAAGGGTGTTGCCCCATTCGCCCTCTCCTCTCTGGAAAGAAAGATGGCGGCCACATGGGAGCCTTGTGGTATGAGCCGGGAGTGTGGGGGCGACTAAAACCTCATGGGAAGGGGGGCGTTTCGCTCCGCCCTTCACGCCCTACCGAGGCCACCGGTTGCCCCCCGCGAGCGGCTTTCCAGCACGGCCAGGACTCCAGAACACAGAAACCAATTTCTTAACTATCTGACTTTCAGTAGAAATACTTCCAGGGTCAATAGGTAAAAGAGCAGAAATCCAAAACCAACATTTAATTCTTGAACCCAGCCGTAGAAAGCAAATCACTTCACAATGCTTTTTCAGCATGTCTGATTTGGGGGGGGGGGGTAAACTCTAAATAATAGTGGTGAATCTTTTATTGAAACAATGAATCTAATCAAAGCAGATAGAGTGTTAACTAGAATTCATCTGCCTCACAGGGACGGGGAGGGGTGGGGGGTGGGGTTTTATTGGGGTTCTTCATGGTAAAAAATAAGTATTGGTAAAGGGAAATGTGTTTGATATTTGCATGACTGAGACATAAACCTGAAAGCTTTGTAACCTTTCCCACAGTGATTCCAGAAATAAATAAAAAAATTTAAAAAAAAAAGAAAAAAAAGAAAAAGCATAAGGGACAACAAAATGAAAAAAAAAATAAAAATAAAATTGAGAGCAAAGTTCTTAAGCCAAAATGGGTCATTTTTGCTTAACATAGTTCTTTTGGCCACAGCTACTAAAGACTCATCATATTTGGAGTTATAGAATATATGGAGAATTATGGTCTGGAGCGATAGTACAGCGGTAGGGTGTTTGCCTTGCACGCAGCCAACATGGCCAAACCGAGTTCAATTCCTCCACCCCTCTCAGAGATCCCGGCAAGCTACCGAGAGTCTCACACCCACATGGCAAAGCCTCGCAAGCTCCCCGTGACATGTTCAATATGTCAAACACAGTAACAAGTCTCAAGAAAAAAAAAAACCGAAGATGTTACTGGGCCCGCTCGAGCAAATCGATGAACAACGGGAGAATAGTGATAGTGATAGTGATATGGAGAATTATAGAGCTTAAGACTCAAAATCAGTATTCAGATATTATGGATAAAATATGAAGGAACTAGATAATTATGGGTACTATCATGAGGTCATCAGATTAAAAGGATCAATCTGTAATATGGTACCATATTATTTAATGTAGGGTAGAGAAAATATGTTATTGTTGTAATCGAGATATTGAATTTATTAGAATAAGGGTAATGAGAGGTAACAATGAGGGTAATGAGAAATGACTAGATCTCTGTGATAAAGTTAAGATAAGTTTCTAGTTATTATATGTGAACTTGAAGATTGAGAACAGGCAACAATAGCGCTGTCTTTGGTCTAAACAGTAAAAGAGGTTCAACATCCATGACTATATATTGGGAAGACTATTGATTAAGCATTTTAATTGGAACTTAATTGTGCATGCTATAAGTTAGAGATGACTAATAAATATTGGGTGTAGACCTCAGGTAAGCATTTGGATGTACAAATACTGGTTCAAAATGATAGGTGTAGGATAGAGATCTAAACTAAAAATCTAAAGCTAGAAGTGAGTATTAAATAAATGTATTAAAATACTAAATACTAAAATATCTTTTGGAAAAAAAACTAAGAAATGAGTGTTGGCATAATCCAACACTAAAAATATCAGCAAATCTTGGAGGAACCAATAAAAGCATTTGAAAAGACAAGTTAATGGTTTTGGAAGAAAGTCAAGAAAGTGTGGTTTCCTGGAATTCCTGTGAGGAAAATATATCAAGGAAAAGACTCCGATCAATTATGTCAAAAATCTGAGAATAACTTAATAAGATAAGCTTCAAAAGCTATTCATCCCTGAAAACAAAGGTGAACTCTTGGTCTTTACTACAATATGGACGGAACTTGAAGTATTATGGTAAATGAAATGTCAGATGGAAAAACCAAAAACTGTGTCACTTGAATCATGTGAAATATAAAGAAACAAAGCAAATGGACAAATATATCAAAGCAGAAACAAACTCAAACAAACTCTTTGATATATAGAATTGACTGGTGGTTACTGGAGAGGAATAAAATAGGGATCGATGATAACGGAATTCTGATAGTGAACATGGTGTAAAATATTTAATTATATTTATGTACACTTAAAGTGTGTAATAATATAAAGCAATGTTACCTCAATAGAAGTTTATATTTTACGAATAGCAATACAATTTAACATTGGATTTAGTAACAAGAGTACTGTGAGGAGGAGCATATTGAAGGTGACAGCCTATAGAGCAGTTTTAAAAGAGAATGAGAAGATGATTTTATAGCAAATAAAATGACCTTTTAATGATTACAAAATCATTTGAAAACAATACTGAACAGATAAAATAATAGTTACTAATAGAATCAAGGGAAGTACTTTACTAATTGGGAGAAGTAAAACTATGCTAAATGGAATGTTCCAACGATGGGCCAAAAAATAGTAGTAGATTTGACAACATTGTTGGAACAAATTAACAAAATGGAAGTAATAAGAAAATAAGAATCCTTAAAAAAATTGAAATTTTAAGTAATGTATGCAGACACTGACTATGGAATACAAAAACTAAGGAGTTTAGTTTGGTAGCTCTTCATTCATAAATAAATGGGTAAAGGTTTGTAATCAAAGACTGAGATGAATGAGTGATTAATATCACTGACACTGAAAAAGATTTCAAGTTAATTGTGCTTTTTCAAATTGTGTGACATTCTTGAAATAATAGATTGTCAGAAGATTATGTTAATATGTTGGCATTAAAGGAAAAATCTCATTTTGAAAGGTTTTGAATTGAGAGCTAAGTTGGATTCATAAGAAATGAGAAATGTGTGAATTTTTACATATTATAAGGTAGGAAAAAAAATTTAAAAGTCACAAAAATGAAACACTGAGTTCAAAATGATAATTACAATTATCAAAACCTTAATATTATGTTATTGGTATTGTTCAGATTGCATAGTGTAAATTAGTAATATTATGTTTTCATTTTAAAGTAAAAATTATCTGAACTGTGCAAATTTTATTTAATAATAAATGTATAAATAATATTATTACTAAGGATTTATATTTGCATTGAAAATGTATTTAGTTCTATTGCTATGTTGCACCAATCTAAACATAGTACAATGAAGTTTACATTACCTATTAAAGAATGTTATGTCCAATTCTTTTATTTGCTTTGACATTAACAATTTGAATTCCACAGTGGATCATTCTTTAAATGACTGTTGCTTATGTTTTTAAACCAAGAGTTTAGCAATCCATGATTTAAAATTGTCAATGACACATCTGTACCTGATATATCTACATTTGATTTTGTCAAACAATTCTTTATCGGAACATATAAATCCTTTGATTGTTTGATTACTATGCACTCTTTGCCTCCTTGACTTCTCCGTTAATAATATTTTGGTAAATAGTTTATATTCTGGTATAATATGGTGTTCTCTATATTCTGTTTAATATGGTGTTCTCTATAACCCTTGTAATGGTTAGTGCATTTGAAAAAAAATGTAGTCAACTTTACGTATAAGTACTACATTTAGAAAAAACTTTAAGAAGCTTCTGCACCACAAAAGATACCAAAATAGTCTTCTCATTTTACATAAAAGAATCTGGTCTCAAATGGGACTATCTTAGACTAAGAAGCTTCTGTACCTCAAAAGAAACAGTGACCAAAATACAAAGACAGTCTACAGAATGGGAAAGGATATTCACCTAATACCCATCCGATAAGGGGTTGATATCAAGGATATACAAAGCACTGGTTGAACTCCACAAGAAGAAAACATCCAATCCCATCAAAAAAATGGGGTGAAGAAATGAACAGAAACTTTCTCAAAGAAGAAATTTGAATGGCTAAAAGGCACATGAGAAAATGCTCTACATTACTAATCATCAGGGAAATGCAGATCAAAACAACAATGAGATGTCATCTCACACCACAGAGGCTGGCCCATGTCCAAAAGGACAAAAGCAATCCGTGTTGGCGCGAATGTTGTGAGAAAGGGACCCTCCTTCACTGTTGGTAGGAATGCCGACTGGTTCAGCCCTTTTGGAAAACAGTATGGACGATTCTCAAAAAATTAGAAATTGAGCACCCATTTGACCCAGAAATACCACTACTGGGAATGTAGCACAGAGAGGCAAAAAAGTATAGTCAAAATGATATCTGCACTTGTATGTTCATTGCAGCACTGTTCACAATAGCCAAAATCTGGAAAATACCTGAGTGCCTGAGAACAGATCACTGGTTAAAGAAACTTTGATACATCTAAACAATGGAATACTATGCAGCTGTTAGAAAGGATGTAGTCATGAAATTTGCAAACAAGTGGTTCTACATGGAAAGTATCATGATAAGTGAAATGAGTCAGAAAGAGATGAACAGACATAGAAAGACTACACTCATTTGGGCAATTTAAAGTAACAGAATGGGAGACAAACACCCAAGAAAAGATGAGATAAGTACCGGGAGGTCTACTCCATGGTGTGGAAGCTGGCAGCACATGATGGGGAAAATGCAGCTCAGATAGAGAAGAGAACACCAAGTAAAGGGTGTTTGGAGGACTCGCTCGGGATGCGAGATGCGTACTTAAAGTAGACTATAAACCGAGCACAATGGTCACTCAATAACTATTGCAAACCAAAACATCCTAAAGGAAAGAGAGAGCAAAAGGGAATGCCCTACCATAGAGGTGGGGCGGGGGGGGATGGGAGAGGTGAGAGGGCTACTAGTTTCATTGGTGGTGGAGAATGAGCACTGGTGGAGGGGTGGGTACATAATCATTGCATAACTGAAACCCAAACACAAAATATGTAAGTCTACAACTGTACGTCACGGTGTTTCACTAATAAAATAATAAAATAAAGAAAAAGAAAAAAGAAAAAACTTTACAATGATTTAAAACATTTTTATGTATAGCCTGTTTTAGTTACATTACTACATTGTTGGGTTTACTGATGTGTTTTACATTACTCACAATTTTCTTTTGAAGTAGGAGATTTAAACAAAGGAAGATTTTATTTTGTAATTTAAACCATCTCAAATTGAAAACATTTTAATATTGCACCTCTGAGAAGGCATTTTCTTCAATATTTAATTTTTTTTAATGTAGGAGTACTGCTATTGTTAGCTGATTGAATTGGGCATGAACTCCACCTTACTTTTTAAATTTTTTATAATTGTATTTTTAATCACCATGAGAGTAGTAACAAAGCTTTTGGGTTTAAGTCTCGGTCATACAATGAAACACTCATTCCTTCACCAGTGCCCATTCTCCATCTATATTTAATTTATTTATTAAGTACAAACTATCTTAGCTTTCCTGGAGAAATATATATATATATATATATATATATATATATATTAAAACTGATTATTGTACATTGAAGTTTTTTTCATATTTCTTATGGCATGAAATATTTTAACACAGTATAATCATATATGATC
The DNA here is from genome assembly GCF_029834395.1 of Sorex fumeus. Lineage (NCBI taxonomy): Eukaryota > Metazoa > Chordata > Mammalia > Eulipotyphla > Soricidae > Sorex > Sorex fumeus. The sequence continues at coordinate 68,120,261 of NW_026606059.1, forward strand.
TATTCAGAGTTTAACATAATAATAGCTCGTGAGAGAATGTACTTGGTATGTTTGAAAAGAGAAAGAAAAAAGGGCCTGGAACGATAGCACAGCAGGTAGGGCATTTGTCTTGCATGAGGCTGACACAGGTTAAATTGCAGGCATCCCACATGGTCCCCCGAGCACTGCCAGGAGTAATTCCTGAGTGCATGAACCAGGAGAAACCCCTGAGCATTGCCAGGTGTGACCCAAAAGTCAGAAAAACATAACAAAATAAAACAAAAAACCCTAATGTTGATAGTTAACCCATTTTAAAGGGAGGTGATTTAGTTCAAGTTTATTTGAAATTTAAAATGGTCAATGCCTTAATCATCAGGGAGATGCAGATCAAAACCACAATGAGATACCATCTCACACCTCAGAGACTGGCCCACATTCAAAAGAACAAAAGCAACCGATGCTGGCGTGGATGTGGCGAGAAAGGGACACTCCTTCACTGTTGGTGGGAATGTCCACTGGTTCAGCCCTTCTGGAAAACAGTATGGACGATTCTCAAAAAATTAGAAATTGAGCTCCCATTTGACCCAGCAATACCATTCCTGGGAATATATCCCAGAGAGGCAAAAATGTATAGTCGAAGTGACATCTGCACTTGTTTGTTCATTGCAGCACTCTTTACAATAGCCAGAAACTGGAAGAAACCTGAATGCCCAAGAACAGATGACTGGTTAAAGAAACTTTGGTACATCTACACAATGGAATACTATGTAGCTGTTAGAAAAGATGAAGTCATGAAATTTACATACAAGTGGTACAATATGGAAAGTATTATGCTAAGCGAAATGAGTCAGAAAGAGAGGGATAGACATAGAAAGATTGCATTCATCTGGGGGATATAAAGTAACAAAGTATGAGATTAATACCCAAGAATAGCTGAGATCAGCACCAGGAGGATTACTCCATAACTTAGAGGCCAGCCGGGTATCCTAGAGGAAAGGGCAGTTCAGATAGAGAAGGGAGCACCAAATAAAGGATGTTTGGAGGATCCTCCCAGGAGGGGAGATGCATGTCGAAAGTAGACTATGGACTGAACATGTTTGCCACTCAATGCCTCTTTTGCAGACCACAACACCCAAAAGGAGAGAGAGAACACAGGGGATTGCCCTGCCACAGAGACAGGGGGGTTGGGGGGATGGGGGTGGGAGGGATATTATCCATGGTGGTGGAAAATGGGCACTGGTGGAGGGATGGGTATCTGATCATTGTATAATTGAAACCAAAGCACAAAAAATTGTAAATCTACAACTGTAAAAAAATAAAATAAAATAAAATAAAATAAAGGGAAAAAAAGAAAAAAAATGGTCAATGCTTTTTAAAGCTTTTTTATCTCTCTGGAGTGATAGCACAGCAGGTAGGGCATTTGCTTTGCATGTGGTCAACCGGGGGCTACCCAGGTTCGATTTTTCTGCCCCTCTGGAGAGCACGGCAAGCTATCGAGAGTATCACGACAGCACGGCAAAACCTAATAAGCTCCCCATGACATATCTGATATGCCAAATACAGTAACAATAAGTCTCACAATGGAGACATTATTGGGCCCGCTCGAGCAAATCAATGAGTGTGCTACAGTACTACAATGCTTTTTAAATAATGAATGCTTGCTTGCATGTACCAACATTCCTTCTTTTAAAATATTTTTACAGAGTTATGTGATTGAGTTTTTACAATAAAGGACTTATGAAGTCAATAATAATTACTTTAGATGATTATTTAAATACCTTTTAATGCCAGACTTCCATTTTAATTGACAGCATCATCAGCATTTCCCAAGGATTATTAACATCAAATGCTATGTTCATCAAATAAAATTTCCTCTAGCCTGATTTTTGCTTGGAAATCACATTTGCTTACTACACCATTTATTTAACCATATATTGATCATTTCGACTGCACTAATGTAAGTTATAATGAAAAGCAAATTTAGTAAAATAAGATTTAATACGTTTTAAAATTGATTCAACATATTTTAACTGTTTCGACTTAACAGTAAACCACATTTAATTTTCATTCAATACTATATTGATTTATATTATAAAATTAGTGGAATTTCACAAATGAATGTGTACACTGTAGAAAATTGCTCATGACTTGTGATACTTTTCTTTTGAGGTCAGACTTTTATATCTGAATTATATTCTTTTTTTTTTCTTTTTGGTTCATACCCAGCAACGCTCAGGAGTTACTCCAGGCTTTGCACTCAGGAATTACTCCTGGCAGTGCTTGGAGCACTATATGGGATGCTGGAGATAGAACCGGGTAGGCATGTGCAAGGCAAATGACCTACCCGCTATACTGTCACTTCGAATTATTTTCATCTTAGGGAATATTTGTTACTTGTTTCTTTTTCTTTAGGTTTTGGACCACATCTGGCAGTACTCAGGGAACTCTATTGAATCGGGTCTGGCACTGCAAGGCACGTGCCTTACATGTTGACTATCTCTCTGATTACTTTAGAGGAGGTTTTTGATATAAGTACATTTGTGTAATTATTTTGGGTTATTGGGAATTTCTTATGCTCATAAAACCAAAATAAAGCTTCAAGAGTATCAAGAAGGTACTAATCACTTAGCCTTTTCCGCATTAGCACTATCCTCTACCAAGTGTTCTAAGTAGAGTCTGTAAAAGTATGTAATACATAATTACATTTGGTAAGCCTTTGATTGGAACATGCAAAAAATGTACATTCTAATTTTCTATTTTTCCAGGTTTCTACTAATGACATACAAAGAGCCAGCTGAAAGGTCTGCCTTAAGGTTATACATCCCATAGCTCTTGCTAATATTCAGTTTCCAAATTGAAATAACTTAATTACATTCTCCAAGGATCCATTTTCAGAATAGGTACAGCTGTTGCATTTTCTTTTTTAGAATGACAATTATAATTACAACCAACTTGCCTTAAAACATGGGATTAATAATGCAGCTTTCTCTAACAGTTTTAGAGAAACAATGAGATTAGTGTTGGCTCATGTATGCAAAGAGATTCTTGGTGACAGTTCAATAGGAATCAAGTGGTGTGTGTGTGTGTGTGTGTGTGTGTGTGTGTGTGTGTGTGTATGCCTGCGTGTTTACACTTTGATTCACATTTTGGTGGTAAAGTATGATAATCTATCAAAAATTCCTTTCGAAAATCCTCCGGTCTTGGGTATATACTGGACACTTTAGAGAAAATAGTAAAACTGTTATGATGATTGGCAAGAAAAGCATAGCTTGGCAGAGGTCATCTATAAATAATTGCATAAGAGGTTATAATTGATATGTATAATGCATACATGGAGCAATATATATTTTATATATTGTTAGAGTGATAAGAATTGGTGCCATAAAGAACTGTCAGGAAAGGTTAGTTAAGTTGGATTGATAGTGTAGCAGGTGGGTGTTTGCCTTCCTTGCGTGTGGCTGACCAGGTTCGATCTCTGGGATCTCCTGTGATTCCCTGAGCAAAGACAGGAGTAATTCCTTAGTATAGAGCCAGGAGTAATCCCTAAGCAATGCTGCGTGTGCCCTACAAAACAAACAGACAAAAGAGGTCAGCTGAGAAAATTTATTTTGCTTTTGAGTTTGTAAACTGGCCAGCAGCATTCTTAAATTTGCAGAAGACAGTCACCAGATACAAAGGGCATCAGATACCAGAAGCAACGGGTATTATTGTAACACAGCAGTGGGGTGAATTCAATGTTATAGTATATTTTACCTCTCTTACTGCAGAGTAAAATTCAGAGGACAGGATAAGAGCTGAGCTGTACGTTCAAATGGCCCCTTGATGAGGGAAATGTCTGAATTGAAGAAATTAGAGTTTAGGTAGAATAATAAGGATTGCCTTTCCATACTCTGGAGTAAAACAGTATCATCCCCCAAGAAACCTTATCCTTGTTAAAATGAAATACGCTATCTGTATATTCCAAGTCCTCTTATGATAAGGATCATCTTTTAAAGGTTGATGTTGAAGTCAGTATCAATTTACAAGTGTTTAGTAATGAAATAGATTTCAGTTGCTGCTGTAATAAAAATCTACTTTTTGCTAAAAAAAAGAAATAACAGTGTGTGCACTTTCAAGAGAGTAACTAATATATTTTAAGAACCCCAAGGGAATTATTTCAGTTAATTATAGTTTATAATTTTCTCCACGGAAAAAGAAAATCAGGTTACCCGATTAAGAAGAGGTTAGTACAAATTACTGATGTAGTTGACTTTTATTCTGAAGTTTCTGTGAAGGGATGGGAGACACAGCATGATTACAAGCAGCTGAATTGCAGAATCAAACATGCATTTTGGAGTATCATTGCAGTTCTTTTCAGATTCTAAAATGAACAAGAAATACAAAACAAAAACATCTATGGATGAAAAATATTTAATAATTTAGATGTTGACAATCCAAAGTATAAGGCATGGGATTTGAGAGATTTACAATTTAGGAATAAAAGAATTTGAGGGACTCATAGCTGAAGCTATAGAAGTAAATATGATCTAAGGCAATAAGTCAAATAATGAAAATATAAGAAGGTGTACACTTGAAATATGGTTAGGAAGAGAAATTCATAAACAAAATTGAATGTTAGAAGAAGGAGGATAGGGAGATTTTATGGAAGCAGGAAGAAGACATTCTTCGGGAGGATAGAAGCCATAATAATAGGAAACTGAGAGAGATCAGGTTTAAAGAAACTCAGAAAATTAAAAGATGAGAATGTCCTTGAAATTTTAGAAATAGCTACTTGTAGGATGATTCAATTAAGACCCTAGATGTCACTGTTGATTGACAGCTTTAGGTCAGCTGACTCCTTACCACTATGGGAAATGACAGTACATTTAAGTCAATATATTTACCTCTGAAAGTTTGTCAGGAACAATAATAGCCATGTGAAATAAACCTATTCAAGTTATTAAGTTATCTTTTGGGAGAAAAAATTGAAAAAGTACAGATGGCTAGGATATTCTTTGGTTATTTCTTCTTTCCCGTTGCTGCTCTACTTTCTGCCATCCTGCCTAAAAAGCAATAGTGATGGCTAAAGGTGGAAGGATTTGACTCAGGATAAAAGACTTTTCCCTGAAAGAATAATGATGGAAGCTAGCCTCAAGAGACTTTCAAGGTCTAGGCTATGCACTCTGAGACAAATGAACCCTTGTATTTCAGTGACTGCATAACTGGGCATTTCTCACTCAATTAATGTGAGCTGTTAGTGTCAGTTTTTGTCTAGGGACTTTCAAGCAATGGTTCAGGGATCTAGTTTGTTACTCTCATATGAGTGAGATTATAATACAGGTTTTCAACAGGAGGGAGGGAGGAAGAAGTGATAATAGGGGCATGAAGAGGCTTTTCACTAGCTTAGCTTTAAGGTGTGGCAAACATATTTATATTTGTCCATTCATTTGATCACATGACTTTATGAACATAAAAGAAGGCAGGAAGAGCAGTGTTGGATGTGCCCAGGAAGGGCCAGAGTGCTGGAAAGAAGAGAGCATTAAGGCTCTCTTAAGTTATTAGGGGCTATTATTGTGCCCTGTGTTGTTTAACACTGGACATATTGCTGTATAAGAATAACAAATTCCAATTATCTCTGGTCAATACCAGTCTAAGTTTAGTCATCTTATAACAAGTAGAATTCTAATAGCCTCAAGAAAAAAAAACTATTTTGAGGACCAGAGAGACAGTGCAAGGTGGAATGCTCTTTTCATGAATCTGACTGACTCCTCACTGAATATGGAAAACAGAAACAGTTGTAAGCCCTGAGCAGAGTCAGATGTAGCCCCCAAATTTAAAAAAAATTAGAAGAAAATATATATTGTTAACTGTCACACACTGACATTAGTATATGCCTTCAGTGCCTCACGATTGAATGTGATACACCAAAAATTGCATGGCTAGTGACATGTCCATTTAATAAGTAATTGATTTTATATAATATTATACATTGTGTTTCTATTAACCCAGACCAATATCTGTCATATTTTATTTATTGGGGGTGAAGTAGAAGTAAATTCAAGTAGCATTTTTTTTTAGAGCTGGATATAGCTACAGGGTGCTAGGTGCTAACCTTTAAGATACTGACCTGATTTGATCCCCAGCACCACGTATACTATCCTGAGCATTAAGGAAGCTCCCAGTCTACGTGACTGTTGTTTTGTTTTGGGGGAGAGGTTACACCTGGATGTACTTAGGGTTACTCCTTGCTCTGTGCTCAGGTATCACTTCTGGCAGGCTTGCTGGACCATATAGCATGCCAGAGACTAAACCCAAATTTGGATCAGCTGTATGCAGTCAAATGTCCTACCTGCTCTATTGTCACTCCAGCACCTGACTGTGCTATTTTTAAAAGGAGGAATTTGTCCAAAAACATGAATATAAGGAGAATATTATGTGATTAAGAAGGAAGCAATTGGGGGAGTCCTGTTCCTCCCACAAACACCAGATGCTTGCTAGGGGTTTGTCAGGATCAGGAGAGAAGCATGGCACTAATTCTTCTTCACACCTTTAGGAACCAACACCACTGGTCCTTGGTAAACGAACTGTGAGAAAGCCAGTTTCCCTAAGTCATCCAGTGTTTGTCCTTGATTATGGTCCCCCAAGCACATAACTGCGGAGAATTAGGAGAAACATTACTTTTTGGGTGTGGTCAAGTAAGAGAGAAAAGAGATATTTTTGTGGATTACATGAAAGATGCTTAATATATATTTTGCAGAATATGTCACATGCAGTAAGCAGGAAATAGAATTCCCATTACCATTTTTATAACTGACTTTTGAGAATGACCATGGCCATTTTATTACTGGACTCGGATAACCCCGCTACAATCCCGGGTCTACACCCTTTCTAGTTGTGTGGACTTGGGCAACTTTCTGTTTTGTTCTCATTTGGAAAATGGCCAATGATATTAGTATATACATAGAAGAACTCAGTCTGAGATCACTTTTTGTCTGCTATACTTATTATTACTATTTAAAGTTGTTCCAAGAATTCCCTTCTGTTGCTCTATAAGATTATAATCATTAAATATGTCTACCAATAAGGAAAGTTTTACTGAAAATTCACCCCCAATTTTCCACTTAATCTACTGTAAAGTTGAGACTTTATTAAAAAAATGTTTTACACATCTTTTTTTCCTTCTTTTTTGGAAATAATACTTTTTATGAATAGTTTGTTTTAAAACTTTGGAACACTTCACTGAACAATAATTAAAGTAATGAAATTGTATTCAAAGTACCTAACTTGGTCCCTTGTAGTCAATTAGGTGCCCAGAGAAGTACAATTATGTTTCAGACCAGTAGGGCACATTTAAACCACTGAAGCAGAATGTTACCCCAGTGATTTGAAGACCGTGTGATGGGAAAGTTCCTCGGACCATTTATTATCTTAAGTTAAAGGGCCACATTAACCTCTTCAAAGCTTAAACACTCCCGCTATTAACTGGCCCACCACTCTTCTAGTGTTCTGAACGTAGAAGAAAAAGACATTTGTAAGAAATATCTTGTAACATTATATTGGAAAAGTATCCCAATAAATCAGATAATTTCTGACTGCTTCTTCCCGCTATGTAATTTTCTGCTGATTTATTGAACCATTCTGCTTGAAATTGTACTATGAATTATAGCCAATTAGCACATTTTTGTTTCTTTAAAACTCATGACTTTACCAATATCAAGTACTAAGTGTGAAAGATGCTTAATATATATTTTGCAGAATATGTACTAATTTTAAAAATTTTTTTAAATTTTTATTAGTGAAACACCATGAGGTACAGTTGTAGACTTACAAATTTTTATGTATATAAGAATATGTGTATGTATTCTGCAATATCATTCAATTCCTTGCTATATAGACTTCATGGTGCTTGTTAGTTTACTTGTTAATCTGGCAGAGTGGAGCAGGGGCGGGGAGGTGGACAGTGGAACCAGGTTATGTTGAGGATGCAACCCAGTCTTCTGTATGCTTAGCGTGCTCTGGGCCTGATGAGTCTCCCTGGTGCTTGTTTTTACTGTGAATGGATAATACTGACGATGATGTGTTTACAAGCCATTCCCGGCCTGAATAGCGTAATCATAATCACTGTTTTTTGATGTGAACATCAGAATCTGGTGCAGTACTGTGGATTTACTTTGGATAGGAGGTGAGAAGAAATATCAAGTGCTTATCCAGTCTGAACAATCATTATCAATCTACTAATTTCTGAGTAATCTGATAATTAAATCATTAAAAGAGAAAAACTGTCTTAAAGTGATGATTCATGTGTCATTCAAATAGGAGTCATATATATTTATATGTATAGATGGGTATGTGTTGTGAGTACGTACATGGAGAAGTGACTTTGTTCCTTCCTGCTACATCTTGTTACAAGGATGAATTTTAGAAACGGAGAATCAAATGATTTTTTGGTCAGTTTTAAAGTGTTCTAAACTTTGTGGAATATTCTTATTTGGTTTCCTCATGTTTACTTGTTCTTTACATATGTTAATTGGATTAGATAGTAAGAATTATGCATTATTTTTCAAAATGAACAAAAATATATTGATAGATTTTGGGATCTTGATTCACATATTATGCTCATAAATTTATTTTTAACTTAACCCAGTGGCTTAAGGTACTTTGCCTTAAGTTTACTGAGGCTAGTTAATGTTTAAGGATGAAGACAAAGCACACAATGTACCGTAAAATGCTTTTGAATGGTAATGATGATAATAACCCTCTGTTTTGGTTGTTATAATTACTAGTATGTTTTGAACAATTTAAAATGTGTTTCAAAATGTAGTAGTACTTATTTAAATTTATTGATAAACACATTAATCTGAAGAAAGGTTTGTTCAATTTTTTCAACTTAATGGCAAGATGTTGGAATTTTAGACACTTGTTTCCAACAAATAGGTGACAATTGTGTGACATGGATCAGTAATTTGCAGACTGATTTATTGAGAACAGCAGGTGGCTAACAACCAAATTTATAAGATGATGTCCCTGAACAGTGTGCTTATTTTCTATGTCAGGGTTTTAATTTTCAAAGGAAACCAAGTGTATAAGTAATGAGCCCAACACAGATTGAGTTGCAATTTCATCAGCAAATTAAATCTGAATCTGATAATGGAGAAAACAAATCATATATTAAATATTGGGCAAGCTATTTTTAGTGTAATGTGTAATATCTCAGTTAAATCGATAGTTTCTAAGTGAATATAGATGCAACGAGAATGTTTAGAAAAAAACTCACTGTCTGACAGATACAATATAAATTGGATGCAAAGACTGTGAGAAAAGAGAAAGTTTTCTTTCTATAGTATATATTGTAGATGCATGAGGCAATCCTAATTGTGATCTTTCTTCAATGTGTGTCTAATTTTAGGTTTATTTTAACTTTCAAATAATATATCTTTGAATAAAAATAAAGAAAAATCCTAATTATTGAAATAGCGTTTGTATCATCTCTGGGCAGCTAGAGTGGCCCATGCTATGGGGCAGACAGAGGAGGAAACAAGGGCCAAGCCTGTTGATTGATCAGTTGCCGTTTATTCCATTCTCCCCGAGTGCCTGTTCCAGTCTCTCTGAGCCTCCCATTCTAGTCTCCTGTCTCTCCCACACATCTCTCCACACTCCATCTTGCTGTCCTGCTCTCTCTCCCCTCCTCTCCAACTCTCTGCAACTCTCCAGGACTGGGAGGAGTAGATGCTACACCCAGTCAGGTAGCAAAATCAACATAAGAAAGCCCTTCCTGACTGCCCATCAGGCTCAAGGGCAGAAATGCTCCCTATGGATGTTCCTCTTGTCCTTAGTCCAACAACTTATTTAACATCTTAATTAACATCTTAATTCTACTGCTTAATATTAGTTATTTTTGTATGGACACAGTAAGAGATACATTAAGGCTTGTAGGGCCGGTCTCCTGGGAACAACTTGCCACAGACTCAGACAACAGTGCTCAGGCCACTTTAATCTTTCCTAACCCTAGCAGGGTCTGAATCTAATTATTGTTTCTTGGATCATGACAGTATTTGTCCATGATCAAGTTCTTATAGTTAAGTATTATGGCACTTTGGCCAGGCCCGAATCGATGCCAGGGTAGCACATAGCTCACTGCTTTCCCTGGATCCATCTAGTCCCTTGTTGGGACCCTCCTTTTGGGTTGCTAGGAATTAAGGGCAACTAAGGCTTAGGTTGAGAGAACAGATGTCCAGGAGGTAAATATCATTTTGAATCAATTAACTCTTAAGTTACAAAAGCATAGCATTAACTGTCTTCTTGTGTCCATACAAAAAAGACATTGCTCTGAATTAACTATGCAAAGGACTTAAGGAGAAGAGAAAAACAACATTTACAAGTCAAAAGAGCAAAAAGAAAGAAGTTACAAATAAACAGAGGAATGGAAGCACTGCGATGGGAGTAACCTAAGCTCCCTGAGCCAAGGCAGAAAGGACAAACCAATGTTATCCTACAAGCATTACTGCTGAGAAAATGGAAAATCAAATGCCTGCAGCACCATACATAGTGCACCAAGGATTGCCAGTGGCCACTCTTAAGCACAGAGCTAGAAATAGTCCCTAAGTACTGCAAGGAATGGAGCCCAAATCCTTCCTCCTGCCCCAATTACAATTAAAAAACATAGCAAATGAAAACCTATTAACTGGTAAAATACATTTGTATTTTATTTATGTGACAAACTCCCCATGACGTATTCGATATGCCAAACACAGTAACAACAAAGTCTCCAATGGAGACGTTACTGGGCCCGCTCGAGCAAATCGATGATCAACGGGAGGGCCTTTACCTTTACCTTACCTTACCTTATGTGACAACAGGTTGAAATGCAAAATATTTAGAATTTGAATACAACTCACCAGATCAAAACAAAGAAACACTGGGGCCAAGTGTGATAGTCTAGTTGGTAGAGCACTTGCCTTGATTGTGACTAGTAAGTCCGATTCCCAGCACCACGGAGGGTCCCCTGAATCTTGTCAGAAGTGAGCCCTGCACACAGAGCCAGGAGTAAGCCCTGAGCATCACATAGTGTAGCCCCAAAACAATAACACATAAAAAATAGGAACAAAATATGTAACCAAAATTAAACAGGTGCTGGTGAGTTAGTTGAGGCTTAAGTCATTCACCTTATATGTGGCCTACCACAGTTTGAAGCCAGGCACTCCACCTGGTACCATGAACACAGCCAAGAGTGATGACTGATAATAGTCCCTGACTGAACCCTCAGCACGTTCCCCAAACAAGAGCAAAACAAAAAAGAGCAAAAGTTCTAAATAAATCCTTTTCCAAAGACAAGATAGAGATGACTTATAGACACATGGGGAAATTGTCAGCATCACCTCTCATTGGCTAATGGAAATAAAAAGCACGATGAGATAATCCTCAGACCTGTGAGATGTGAATTATATTGAAAACAGTGTACTAGACAATGTACACTTATTTTTTTAGTTACCGTATTTTAAATTAGGTACCAAGATATACAATACTCTTAATAAAACCCTTCATGTTCTTTCAAGTACCATCACAGCCATCAGCAAAGTACTCACTGCCTTTCTCAGGCTCCCAAGTTTCCCTTCCAACTATCCCTTTCACACCAGGTAAGCACAGTTCTATAGGCAAATTTTTCAGTTACAATGCCTTTAGCTATCTATTGTCCCTTTACTGTTGCTTTATATCCAAAATATTACGGAGATATAGATTTTCATGGTTGAGGTGGTAGCAGCACACGTTTAGATGAATAAAGGTAAACTCCTGAAAGGCCACAAAATCGTAAGTCAATGATAGGTTTATTTAAAAAAAAACAACTTTTCAAAACTATATATTTAGGCAGGTATATAAGTTACAGGAATAGTAGGAAAATTCTATGCTAATATATTTGAAATGATATATTAATATGAAATCAATAAATTCAGTATATATACAACTTAGAGTGAGAAGAGAATATTTAAAAATAACAGAAAATAAATATAGGCCTATAACAATATAAAAGTGTGTCTCATGCTTAAAGGGATTGTTGACTTCATGTTAGAAAACATATTAGTGTTAATGTCTAAGTATCTCTGTAAGTACATAAAATTTAATTAAAAAACCTCTACTGATATTAAAGAATAACTTGAATATACATAAAAAGAATATTCAATATAAATAAAATATCAATTATTGAAAAGTTTAAAACCCTTAGAAAGATGGGTATTGGGTGAATATACTTTCCCATTCTGTAGACTGTTTTTGTATGTTGGTCACTGTTTCTTTTGAGGTGCAGAAGCTTCTTAGTTTAAGATAGTCCCATTTGTCTATCTCTGTTTTCACTTACTTGGCCAGTGGCGTGTCATCTTTGAAGATACCATTTGCTTCAATGTCGTGAAGGGTTTTGCCAACCTTGTCTTCAATGTACTTTATGGATTCCGGTCTGATGTTGAGGTCTTTAATCCATTTTGATGTTACTTTTGTACATGGTGTTACGTAGAGATCTGAGCCCATTTCTTTGCATGTAGCTGTCTAGTATTGCCAGCACATTTTGTTAAAGAGGATTTCCTTGCTCCACTTTACATTTATTGCTCCCTTATCAAAGATTAGATGATCATATATTTGGGTGGAGGTGTCAGTATATTCAACCCTGTTCCGTTGGTATGTGGCTCTGCTTTGTTCTAGTACCATGCTGTTTTAATTATTACTACTTTGACGTATAGTTTGAGGTTGGGGAGGTTTATTCCTTCCATTTCCTTTTTCCCAAGAATTGCTTTAGCTCTTCCTCAGTGCTTATTGTTCCATATGAATTTCAGTAGTTTTTCCTCCATTTCTTTGAAGAAAGTCATGGGTATCATTATAGGGATCACATTGAATTTGGACAATGCTTTAGGGAGTATTGCCATTTTGACAATGTTAATTCTCCCGATTCATGAGCAGGGAATGTCTTTCCATTTCCTCGTATCCTCTTTTATTTTCTGAAGTAGTGTTTTGTAGTTTTCTTTGTATAGGTCTTTTACTTCCTTAGTTAACCTGATTCCTAAGTACTTGATTTTCTGGAGCACAATTGTGAATGGGATTGTTTTTTTCAAGTCACTTACTTTTCTCTCATTATTTGTGTATAGAAAAGACATAGACTTTTGGGTATTGATTTTATAGCCTGCAACTTTACTATACAAATCTATTGTTTTTATAAGTTTCTTAGTAGAGGTTTTAGAGTTCTCTACGTATATTTTCATATCATCTGTGAATAGTAGCGCTTGATTTCTTCCTTTCATACCTGAAGGCACTTAATATCTTTCTCTTGCCTAACTGCTTTTGCAAGTACTTCCAGTACTATATTGAACAGCAGTGGAGAAAGTGAGCATCCTTGTCTTGTCCCTGATTTTAGAGGGAAGTCTCTTAGATTTTCCCCATTGAGGGTGATGCTTGCCATAGGCTTGTGGTAGATGGCTTTAACTATATTGAGAAAAGTTCCTTCTATCCTCATTTTGGCGAGGGTGTTTATTATAAATGGCTGCTTGATCTTGTCAAATACCTTCTCTGCATCTATTTATGATTTTGTGGTTTTTATTTTTTATTTTATTGATATGATGGATTATGTTGTTTGATTTCTGAATGTTAAACCATCCTTGCATCCCCAGGATGAATCCCATTTGGTCATGGTGTATGATCTTTTGACGAGTTGTTGAATTCTATTTGCTAGTATTTTGTTGAGAATCTTCGCATCTGTGTTCATCAGGGATATTGGCCTATAGTTGTTTGTGTGTGTGTGTGTGTGTGTGTGTGTGTGTGGTGTCTTTGTTTTGTTTTGTTATTAAAGAGATCTGAGCTTCATAAAACCTGTTTGGGTGAGCTTCTCTTTCTTCAATTTCTTGGAAAAGCTTGAGGAGAACTGGCAAAAAGTCCTCTTTAAATTTTTGGATAAATTTGCTAGTGAATCCATCTGGATCTGGGCTTTTGCTTTTGGGAAGACTTTTTATTACAGTTTCAATTTCCTTGATATTAAAAGGATTACTCATACATTTTAGATCTTCTTGATTCAGCCTTGGGAGATTATAGGAATCCAAGAATTTATCGGCTTCTTCTAAGTTCTCATGTTTTGTGGCATATAAACTTTCAAAGTTGTCTCTGATGATCTTTTGAATTTCTTTGGTTTCTGTTGTGATATCCACCTTCTCATTTCTGATTCGGTTTATTAGAGTTCTCTCTCTATCTTTCTTTGTGTTTCTTGTTAGTGGTTTATCTATCTTGTTTATTTTAGTGAACAACCAGCTCCTACTTTCATTGATCTTTCAGATTGCTTTTTGGGTTTCCATGTCATTAATTTATGCTCTAAGTTTTATATCTTTCCTTCTGCCTGTTTTGGGCTCCTTTTTTTGGGTCCTTTTCTAAGATCTTGAGTTGTGAAGTCAAGTTGTTTATGTGAGCCTTTTCTTCCTTCCTGATAAATGCTTGTGGAGCTATAAACTTTCCCCTTAATACGGCTTTAGCTGTGTCCCATAGGTTCTGGTAGCTTGTGTCTTCTTTCTCATTTGCTTCCAGGTATATTTTGATTTTTTTCGTGATTTTTTTTGGACCCACTCATATTTCAACATTGAATTGTTTAATTTCCAGGTTTTTGATTTGGTTTTCTGTGTCTGTACATGATTTATTCTATCTTTAATGCATCGTAGTCTGAGAAGATAGTTGATCCAATGTCTATCTTCCTGATTCTGTTGATGTATGCTTTGCGGCCAAACGCATGGTCTATTCTGGAAAATGTTCCATGTGCACTGGAAAAGAATGTGTTTTTTGGGGGGTGCATATAAAGTTCTGTATAGATTTATTAGCCTTCTGTCTTCTATTTCTTCCTTCAGAGCCATTTATTCCTTGCTGAGTTTTAATCTTCTTGATCAATCCAGGGGTGATAAGGCAGCGCTATTGTGTTGCTTGTAATGTCCTTCTTAATGTCTGTTAGCAGTTGTTGTAGGTATTTGGCTAGTCCCTCATTGGGTGCGTATACGTTTAGGAGTTGATATCAAGGATATACAAAGGGGTTGATAACAAGGATATACAAAGCACTGGTTGAACTCCACAAGAAGAAAACATCCAACCCCATCAAAAAATGGTCACGGTCCACGGTCACGGTCCTCCCGTTGTTCATCGATTTGCTCAAGCGGGCCCAGTAACGTCTCCATCATGAGACTTGTTACTGTGTTTGGCATATCAAATACATCACGGGTAATTTGCCAGGCTCTGCTGTGCGGGCAAGATACTCTTGGTAGCATGCCGGGCTCTCCAAGAGGGGCGGAGGAATCGAACTCGGGTCGGCCATGTTGGCTGCTTGTAAGGCAAACGCCCTACTGCTGAGCTAATGCAAATGGGGCAACAAAATGAACAGAAACTTTCTCAAAGAAGAAATTGAATGGCAAAAAGGCAAATGAGATAAAGCTCTACATCATTAATGATCACGGAGATGCAGATCAAAACAACAATGAGATATCACCTCACACCACACAGACTGGCCCACATTCAAAAGAACAAAAGCAACCAATGTTGGTGCAGATGTGGGGAGAAAGGGTCTCTCCTTAACTACTGGTGGGAATGCCAACTGCTTCAGCCCTTTGGGAAAGCAGTATGGACGATTCTCAAAAAATTAGAAATTGAGATCCCATTTGACCCAGCTATACCACTCCTGGAAAAATATCCCAGAGAGGCAAAAAATGCAGTCGAAATTACATCTACTGTTGTATCTTCATTGCTGTACTGTTCACAATAGCCAAACTTTGGAAAAAACCCGAGGACTGAGAACAGAGACTGGTTAAAGGAACTTTGGTACATCTACACATGGAATACTATGCAGCTGTTAGAACAATGAAGTCATGAAATTTACATACAAGTGGTTCTACATGGAAAGTATCATGCTAAGTGAAATGAGCCAGAAAGAGATGGACAGACAGTAAGACTGTAATCATCTGGAGAATAAAAAGTGACAGAATGGGAGTTAAACACCCAAGATAGTTGAGATAACTACCAGGAGATCTGCTCCACAGCTTGGAAGCCGGCAGCACATGCTAGTATAAAAGACACCTCAGATAGAGAAGGGAACACCAAGTAAAGGGTGTTTGGAGGATTCACTCAAGATGTGAGATGCATGCTGTATGTAGACTATAAACCAAACATGATGGCTGCTCAATACCTCTATTGCAAACTACAACACCCTAGAGGAAAGAGAGAGAAAAGGAAATGCCCTGCCACAGAGGCCCAGTGGGGTGGGGGAGATGGGGTAGGGTTGGGAAGGCTACTGGTATCATTGGTGATGGAGAATGGGCACTGGTGGAGGGATGGGTACTTGATCATTGTATATCTGAAACCCAAGCACAAAGGTTTGTAAGTCTACAACTGTTCCTCATGGTGTTTCACTAATATAAATAAATAAGACCATAAGAAAGATACCTTTCTTAATGTAGAGAAGATCAACCATGAATAAAATTTGATGCTCAGTGGCAAGTATTGAAAACTTTGTCTTTAAAAAAACTCTTTTAAAACTTCTTACAAACTGATATCAGGACTCTGAATGTTGTTAGTTGTTGCTGTACTTACTTCAGATCTGACTGATAATCTAACTGGATAAAGTCTTATTGGTAAGGTGTTTATTTCACTGAAACTCTTTGACACCACTATTTTCTGGCTCATAGAGTCTCATTTGCTATATCTACGGTGAATCTTGTGGAAATTCTTTGGATGTAAGTTCTGTTTTAGTTTTTATCTTTCTCCTTCCAATATTCTCTCTTTGTCATTGGCTTTTGCCACTCTGAGTACAGTTTGTCATAGAGATTTTCTTTTTTTGTTTATTTTTGTTGACTCCCTTCAGAACTCTTGGATCTTGTTATACAAAAGTATACTGTGGGAGTTTTAGTGTGACCTCTATGGAAAATGATGTCGAATTTCCTTAAAAAATTAAATTATGAAAATAATGAAAAACATGAGCAAACAGTACACTCTTAGGCATTTATCCTAATGACATTCATATCTGATAATGAATCAGATGATAACCAAGATGTAAGGCAAAAGCTTGAGGGTGTCAGCCCAGGAGCACATTACATTCATGATTCTCAACACTACAATTCAACTGTGCATACTTTGGCTGCCTACACATAAATACATGTGGTTGTGGGTAGGGTGTGCAACCCCTCTTGAACAACACAACTCAGAATGTGATCACTCCAGCCAATAATTCGAGCACAGAGCCTATAAGCATCAATAGATTTCATTCTTCACAACAGCACAAGGAATGTGAAAATAGAAAACTATGATAATAAGCACAATTCATGGAAAAATAAGGAAAACAAAAATAAATATGCCTTTTGGAACAACAGGCTTGGGAACTTTAGGTGATTATGCTTTGGAAGTAAGTCAGGAAATGAAAGTCAATTGCTAGATGGGTTCAGATATGACTATAAATATCCGAAGAACATGAGCAGGCATAATATATGTGGGATAATTCTTAGACTGTGAAATTTATTGGTTACCAGTGAGAAAGGGAAGGGGCCCTGGAAGAAATGGGCAGGGAAGTCATCTGACAGTGTTCGGGCGCTAGACATTTGATAGTGGATGTGGAAAGAATTATGTGCTTTTAGAGGTGTGAAACTGTAATTCTGAAGTATTATGGTATGGGGAAAATGGCAAATCAATAATGCTTGATGGAAGCGATGAGAAATGAAGGGCATGGTTCCAAGGTTCCAGCTGCTCTCAGAAATCAGGGAGCATGATGATCAAAAGTCTCCAAGTGTTCTGTGACATTAGTTGCCAGTGATCAAGGAACCTAGAGTAGTTCTGTAAGGTGAAGTTCGCATTGCGTTGAGAAGACAGTCATAGAAAAGGAAAAGAAATGACAGGTACTGAGCATTTTAGTTTTCCAGTCTAGATAAGTTTGGCAGTTTTGTTCTTCTTTGTGTAGTATGTGCAGATATGTTATTATTTCCTAAACCTTATCCTATTTCAGTAGGTTTAAGCTATTTAAAAGCTGGATTTGGCATCCCAGATTTTTCTAGAGAGCACTTCAGTGTGCATCATTGTGTTTGTGTGTGTTTCTGTTTTTGAGCCACACCCGGGTTCCCTGAGTGGTGATCACTCCTAAGGATCATGCGCTGTGTTTTTCATCAAGTTGCTTTGATTTCTTAGCTTTTTTTTTTGTAAAATACATAATATGACTCTCATTTTTTATGATATGTAGTCACTCTAATGAAATATGTGGAGTATATGTTTTAAAAGCAAAGGTTTCAAGAACAAGCAGTAGGGAGAATGCCCCTTTGTTCATTCCTATTGTTAATTGTATACCATCACCTCTGTTTTAAAATGGTCTATTTCAAGGACCCGTAAGTCTCAGAATCCCACATAAACCTTGGCATGAAAACAAACCCCCGCAGTCCTCAGAACCTACTGCTAGGTTAATTGCCCTTGATTAACCTGCGTATCTTATGAAAAGAATGCCACACTTGACTCTGTCTTCCGCTGAGTCTCTAGCTGCTTCCTGGAAATATCTTCTGCTATCATTAGCAGTTCAAATGGAAAATTCCTCAGGCCATGTTTCTCCAAAACATATTTCCAGTGAAAATTAAAAGAAAAAAAATAGAAGAAAGTAAAGCTCGCATTTGTTTTTCAAACCCCTGTTAGTTTCTTCTCTCTTCTCTGTTCCCATTTGATGAAACTCCGTTAGGTATGTCTGTTGTTAGCAAGGCGATTCACACACAGTGCTGTGTCCTGGACGGAAGTCAAAGGTTTTTTGTGTTTTTTTTTTTTTTATCAAATGATACCTGATGCTACTGCAACACCAGATTATCTTCAGGAGGTTTAACACTCAGCTAATTAGAAGCAGGACCAAGATCTCTTTGCATCTCAGCTATAAAGTCCTGATATTTCAGTTCATAGACCTGGTGTATCTCACAGGAGAACTCAAAGCTCAAGTGCAAGGCCCTCCACAGGCTACTCATGCCCTGTGCTCTTTAAGTCATCTCTTGAACTTTCAATCTCAGGTATTTGTTTTACATAGTAAACACTACTTCTAAAACTTATTACATGAGCATTTTGAATATAGTTTTCAGTAGCATTTTCTGCATAGTCAGTGAGTAGGTAAAGGAATACTATTGTGAAGCATTTTGTATTATTTCTATTAGTAGGCATTGTCCTTCATGCAGGACACTACCTAAAATCTAGGAGGGGAAAATTGGTAGGCAGGATATTATGGAAGTGATATACAGTAATGGAAGGATATCATTATCAAGGCACTGTCTTCTGGTAGTTCAGAGAACGACAAAACCAAAGACAATTTTCCCCTACTTTTCTCTTAAATGGGTATCATATCTGTGTTTTTAAATGTATCCTCAATTAGCCTTTATTTAAAGAAATAATTTTAGGATATGTTAATGTACCCCACACAAATTAAATCATTCAATAATTGAAGTTGCCTAGAGAGATTTTATACACACATACACACACACACACACACACAAATACTTGATTTCTAGCTTTAGTTTTTACTACAGTTGATCTTGAACTGGAGTGATAGCACAGTGGGTAGTGTGTTTGCCTTGCACACACCGGACCCGGGTTTGATTCCTACACCTCTCGAGGAGAGCCCAGCAAGCTACTAAGAGTATCCTACCTGCACAGCAAAAACTGACAAGCTACCCATGATATATTCAATATGCCAAACACAGTAACAACAAGTCTCACAAACAAAGAAGTTACTGGTGCCAGCTCAAACAAGTTGATGAACAACTGGAGGACAGTGCTACAGTGCTATGTTTGATCTTAGCCAAAAGGCCAAGAGGCAATCTAGCTCTAGATTTTTAAATATTACAAATGAGAACGCCATTCAGGTCTCCCAAAGAAGAATAGAAAGAGCTATGCTTGGAATATCACGTTTCACTCAAATGAGAGAACGAATCCGGAGTTCTGACATCCGTCGACGATCAAGGATCAGGGACGCTGTCTCATTTGCCAAGGTGTCGAAAATCAGATGGGCTGGTCACGTAATGAGATTTAAAGACGACCGTTGGACTAGAGCTGTTACTGATTGGATTCCACGGGATGTCAAGAGACCGCGTGGCCGCCCACCTACCAGATGGTCAGACTTCTTTGTCAAGGTCATGAACGATCGGTTTGAGGCCCTCCATGTTCCCGGAGCGAAGAGATGCCATTGGGCTACACTAGCACGCGACAGGGACAAATGGAGACGTTACTGGCGCCCGCTCGAGCAAATCGACGACTAACGGGAAGTTAAGTGATTTAAGTGACAAATGTCTTTGGGGAGTCTTGAACAGACTTTGTGTTATGCTTGTTAAAACATAACATTGCATTAGGTATTTTATTAAATATACTTTTTAGTCCTTTATACCACTTATATTTTCTATACTAGTTATAATTTAATGATTATTCATCATGCATTTATTGCAGCCTGTATAATTTATAAACTTATTTTAAAATTTTGCCTCATTTGTAGGATATTTTGATAGCATTTTTAAAAAATTTGTATTTATTTTTTACTTTTTAATTGAATCAGTGATATACACATTTACAAAGTTGTTCATAATTGGATTTCAATCATATAATGTTCTCTCTCCTCCATCTCTTTCCTTCTCTCTCTCTTTCTCTTTTGTTTTGAACCTTATGATTTGCAATACAGATAACAAAAGGTTATCAGTTATAGCACTTTATCTGTGCCCTTCAGCCCCCACATACTCTTGTGGCAAGCTTCCAACCATTGACCTGTCCTCCTGGCCCATGTTTATCTTCGCCTTGAATATTAGTGTCTCTCTCTCTCTCACGCTCTCTCTCTCTCTCTCTCTCACAGACACACACACACACACACACACACACACATTATACCCCTGCAAGTATATAATGCAAGTATCTTCCTCACTCTGCAGTATCTCTGACCCAACAATTTTAAAGTTAGAACATATAATCAAGCAAGAGTATAATTTAGCTACCTCAGCAATTTAAAATGTAGCACTGTAGCACTGTCCTCCCATTGTTCATCCATTGCTTGAGTGGGCACCAGTAACGTCTCCATTGTGAGATTTGTTGTTACTGTTTTTGGCATATCAAATACGCCACAGGCAGCTTGTTAGGCTCTGGTGTGCAGGTGGGATATTCTCAGTAGCTTGTCAGGCTCTCTGAAAGGGACAGAGGAATGGAACCTGGGTTGGCCATGTGCAAGGCAAACACCCTACCTGCTGTGCTATCCATCCAGCAATTCAAAATAGATTATATTATTGTAGGCCATGGGTATTTCTGTGATACTATATTATAAATGAATGCATGAATGCAGTCATTCTATACCTGTCTCTCTCCTCTCCTGATTAATTTCACTCAATATGATGCTCTCATGTCAATCCATTGACATGCAGAATTGGTATTTATTTTGTTTTGTTTGGGGACCATTCCTGGCGGTGTCCAGGGCTTGCTCCAAACTCTGTGCTCAGGTTTTACTCCTAACTAGGCTTGGGAACCATACCGATGCCTTGGATTGGATCCAGGTCAGCCTCATTCAAGGCAAGTGTCTTCCTCACTATGCAGTATCTCTGAAACAATAATTTTAAAGTTAGAACACATAACCGAGCAGAAGTACAATTTAGCTAATTCAGAAATTTAAAATAGATCATATTATTGTAGGCTATGGGTATTACTATGAAAGCTGCTTCTTAGATTTATTTAAAGTAAAAACTATATTTAAAGAATCATTTGAAAATAAGCTCACAACATAAATATTTCCATTTTATTTTGGTCAACCCAGTATTTTGTATTATTTAATTATGCTTACTTTAACTTGATGATAGAAATAGTAATTGATAAATTGGCATATTCTTGATCAAATATCAATGTGAGAAAAAATCTAATCTAAATGATTTAATTTCCAAAAAAAATCTGTCTCATCTTGAATTTGAAGATAATTATTTTACTTGCTATTTTTAAAGAAAAGTAAAAGCCTCAAGAACTGATAATATTTTAGACAAAATGTTTTTATAATTATATTTAAATTTTATCTCAGACATAGCCATTTGATTAAATATTTAACTACAGATATTCAAAGCTCAGGCATTTTCTAGTGAAATAGTATCAAATGATAGAAATTGACTAATACCCAGAGGAAAGTATTTTACTTATTAAAACCAACAGTAAATGCAAAGAAGTTTAGTTTATGATTTTCAAAAATTTCCTGGTGAAAAGTAGTGAAATTTATATAAAATAAGTTGTGTAAAGAACAATGTGAATTTTATTGTGGAATTTTAATGTCCTAAATGCTTTTATAACAATAATAGCACAGCGGAGGAATCGAACTCGGGTCGGCCATGTTGGCCGCTTGTAAGGCAAACACCCTACCCGCTGTGCTATCGCTCCAGCCCGGCAAGCTACCGAGAGTATTCGATATGCCAGACACAGTAACAACAAAGTCTCCAATGGAGACGTTACTGGGCCCGCTCGAGCAAATCGACGATCAACGGGAGGGCCTTTACCTTTACCTTAATAGCACAGCGGGTAGGGTGTTTGCCTTGTACATGGCCAACCCGGTCGACCCAAGTTTGATTCCTCTGTCCCTCTCAGAGAGCCCGGCAAGCTACCGAGAGTATTGCACCCGCAGGGCAAAGCCTGGCAAGCTACCCGTGACATATTTGCTATAACACAGTAACAACAAGTCTCACAATGTTACTGGGCCCAGTCGAGCAAATCGATAAACAGTCGGAGGACAGTGAAAGTGAATTTTTTTCATTATTTTTAACATAATCAGATAGATTTTGATTAAATATGTTATTTAAAATAATGTAATTGTTTTACTAGTATGAAAAAGTAGTGGCATGTTTTAAGTTATTATTCAATAAATAAATGGATAAAATGAGAATATTCTGTTTACTTTTTTACTTGATATATTGATAATATGTGCAATTATCTGGTTCATTATTATAGCTATTACCAAAATGAGAACTATTTTCTATGTGCAGTCAACCCAGCTTTACCACCTGACACCACAAATATTCCCTTGAGCATAGAGCCTGTGTGTGGTAAGCCACAAAAACACCAAATCTGGCCAGAAAAAAAACAAAAACAAACATGATAACTATTTTATTATAGTTAATAATAATAACTAAAGGTAAAGGCCCTCCCGTTGATCGTCGATTTGCTCGAGCGGGCCCAGTAACGTCTCCATTGGAGACTTTGTTGTTACTGTGTCTGGCATATCGAATACTCTCGGTAGCTTGCTGGGCTCTCCAAGAGGGGCGGAGGAATCGAACTCGGGTTGGCCATGTTGGCTGCGTGTAAGGCAAACGCCCTACCGCTGTGCTATTAATCTCAGATGTTCCATATTACATCTAGAAATACTTCCTTCATTTTAGTCCATTAAATCTGCAAGTAGTACTGTTTAGAACCTAGTTACTGTATACTGTATATGACAGAACATAAAAATGGAAAAATATTTTCCCCTTTTTAGTTATGAAATATCAGAGTACATATATAGGTAAATATTTTCTTTAATTTCAATCGTAATATAACTAAATCTCTCTTGTCTACTGAAATTTCTCACAGATAACTTTAGTATATTTTTTATGATTTGTAATATGAATGATGATACTTACCAGGCTATTGATTGTAATTATATAATTACTGGTGATTTAATCTAAATTTATGCCCGGGATCATGTAGATTATGAAGTTTTTAAATGAAGACCAAGAAGAAATTAATGAGGAATATTTTTATTTTTTAAATTTTTAAATGTTTTTGTTGTCCTTAAGTAACATAATTATAGTAGTGTTAACGTAATTACAATAGTGTAACAGTGAATGTAGTTTTGATATATTTGCTATAACTTCACCACATCTCAAAACCCCAAACCCTTCACTTCTGTCCTTATGAATCTTGTAATTTTCATTTTTTATTTGTTTGTTTGCTTTTGCTTTCACTTGCACACCCAGCTGGGGCTTATTCCTGGCTCTGTGTTCAAGCCTCAGTCCTGGCTGGGCTAAGGGGAAAATATGGGGTGCTTTGAATTGAATCCACATCAGCTGTATGCAAAGCAAGCACCCTCCTTGCTGTGCTATTGCTCAGCTCCCAAATAATTTGTTTCTTAAAACTAATTTTGCTAATAAAACACAGAAGAGTTCAATTATATTTTTAAATAAAATTGATATTAAATGTTTAATTGTTTCCGATTTTTCTTTGAATTGTCTTTGTAGTATTTGGCATTTCTAAGTCAGGTTGGTTACCAGTCTAGACAAAGCTATCTACCTACATGGATATAAAATTTTTATGGTTAATGTTTTTAAAGCTAGTGAATAAAACTAGGTTCATTAAAGTTAAGAATAGAAAAGTTTTATCAATGTTAAAATTCCATAATGCAGTAAGGTATATTTTAGGGCAGAAAGGCTATATAGTCCTCAAGAATGAACATTGATTAATTATTGTTGGTAACCCAGAGACATTCTGGAGAAATAGCTTTCCAAAATTCATATTTATTAAGTGTGAATACCGTTTGGTGGCCAATAGTTTCGCAGTTTAAATGGAAATTGTGTCTGGAGTATTGTGCAATAAAGTTAAGGTGTTTTATATGATATAAGGAAGGAGACTAGACAAAGTCCAGAATTTTCAGGCATTTTCACAGGTAAATATTTTGTATTTTAGCCCTTTTTTGGTGAATTTCCAAGTGATTGTTGAAATCAAAGTATAGATAGTGAATGATAATTTGTCTTTGTTCATTACTGTTGAAAATCATGTGTTACTTGAAAACGGGCAATGACTTCTTGCTTTGTTCTCTGACTTAGATGTGCTAGAATACCACATCACAAAGCTGGTCCATTTTCTGTCATCTTTAAGACTTCTCTTCTGACCTTGGCATTTAATACTTTATGATTCCCACTTGATAAAAATGTATTTATAATGCATTTCTCTATCAATATCAGTGATTTACTGATACAGATATTCCACATGTGGACAGAGTCAAGCCTATGATCCAGTGCTCAGAAATCACCCTTTTCCATTTTTCTCTGCAACTTCAGTGTCCTTGATATAGTTGATATATGTACCCTCCAAATAATATTTCACTATTTAATTGGCTCTGGGCTTAAGATATGGCACTCATCAGAGATAGAGGCATGGAGGAGTGAGTTTAGGATCCATGTACTCAATAAAATTTGACAATACCCCAAATGCTATTTATTTCATTAGCTTATACAAACAAAAGTACCACCTAATTTTTCCAGGTCTTGACTTGAACTTAAAATGTAAAAAAAGCAATACCTTGATGTTATTCATATTTTAATTTTTTTCATATTTACTGAGGTTATCAAAAGTTTATTTTAACAGCTCTCATCAGGAATTCTGAGTTCTCAATCTCAAGTTGGAAAGTAAAATTAAGATTTATAGACGTGGGATTCCACTGATTATGGGTTTGTTTAAAGTTTTGAGACATAGAGGAATCACTTGTGTTAGGAGAGAGGGCTTAATCAGAAAAAGCTAAGTTGGAAGAAGGTTTCAGAATACTTCACCCAAGTATTTTAGAATGGAGAAATATCATTAAAGTCTATTAAAATCCATTGCTTTGGTCAGGTGTTTTCCTTCCATGCAACTGACCTGGTTAGATCCTGACACCATTTGCCCAACCCGCTCCCCCCCCCCCCCCCCCGACTGCCAGCAGGGATGCCTGAGCACAAACCTAGGAGTAAGCCTGAAGCATAGCTGGATGTGGCTCTAAAGCAAGAGCAGGAACAATAAGATGAATGACAACTACAGGAACAACAAAGATCGGATCAGAAGGAAGTCTAGTGTGTGGATTAATAGGATCCCATAAAGTCCTTCTCGAAAGAGACTTGGAAAGTTGTTATTAATGCTCTAGAGGCATTTGGGAGATGGGGGTAATTTCACACTGTTGGAGTTCAGTTCACTGATTTCTTGCACAAGAACTTTTTATAGGCCTTTATGAGTATTAAAGAAAGGTTCATATCAACATGTTTAGTCTGATGGATAAAGAAATTAAAATACTCGATCATTGACAAATTTTGAAGGAAATTGCACATGAGAAAGGTGATAGAAGGCACAAGGGGGATATAACATTATAAATATAGTACTAAGGATAGTTCTTTTACTGAAAATCTGTCATAGGAAATGTGATAAAGAAAGCCATAGGCTTGTAGGATATGTTCAATACTAAAGGATTGTTAGTCTAGGAGTTTGGGTCACCTTTGAGTCTATGTGTGTAAATGATAGTATATGAAAGACTAGGTGGAAACAGTTTAGACGGAAAAAGTTAAAAGAGAAAATGTAAAGAGTATGAGAAAAATCTTCCCTAGAAGCAAAGCAATGGGACAACTGCTGGTGGAAAACAGTATGGCACTGGAAGGCTCTCTTGATAATAAATGATTTTCTTGAAATGAAATAATGTATATATGTGAGTAAGATAAATATCATGGGATACTACTCATGACAGAATTATTTATTATGTCTTAGTTGCAGCAGTGCATAATATTTACATTTAATATTCTAATGCACAAATCCGATTAGCAGGTCCTAGCACTGTCCTAGCACTGTCTTCCCAGTGTTCATCAATTTGCTCGAGTGGGCACCAGTAACATCTCACAACAAATTTGAGATGTTGTTACTGTTTTTGGGCATATCAAATATGCCATGACGAGCTTGTCAGGCTCTGTTGTGTGGGTGGGATACTCTTCGGTAGCTTGCAATGCTCTCCAAGAGGGTCAGAGGAATCGAACCCAGGTCGGCCATGTTGGCCGCATGCAAGGCAACCACCTTACCCGCTGTGCTATCATTCCAGCCCTATTAATAGGTAACTAAAATAAGTGTTGGTAAATTACCAGTTCTCCAAGTTTGTAATCTGAATAAGTGAAGCTATTTTTGAGTGAAGTCTTCAAAAATTATCCCTTTCATATTTGTTACTGACATATCATCTTGGTTTATTTGCTCTTTTCTTTGATGTGGAGAAAGTGATAGCTTTCTCTTGAAGGTTAGTGCTAGCTGTTGACATTTAATGCAATCCTTCAGGCATTTCATGAGCATTTATTATGTGTAGTGTACTGAAAACTGACAAATTTGAAATAAAAACCTAAAATTCAAGTATTTACAATAGATATCAATTACTAAAGTGGGCACTTATAATATCAAAATAGTATTTTCTTTGAAGTGAGAAATGTATTATAACATTCTTCAAATAATGATCATGAAATCTATATAGTGGTTGGTTAATAGACCTTTTCAGTTAGAATTTTTAGCACAAATTCACTTCTCTAACATTAAAATATAATATACTCATGGAAAATTTATTCTCATTACATAGGGATTCATGAAATGTCCATGTGTTTTGACAGATACATTAATTTATGAAGATATAAGCAAGTTTGTTTCCAAAACTTTCTCATTCGGAAATTATAAATATAATTAGCAATAGTTTTCTACCTAGACTATGAACTACTATTTTCATTGGAAATAGTGGTTTTTAAATTAAAAGTTTTTAATTTTATATTAGGGTAGCTTGCTACCCTAATATGAGCAACAGTACCAAGGTGTACTTCAGCATAAGGAGTATAGCTCTAGTAAACATGTGGATCTTGAATGAATTACTCTCTTCTCATTATGTTTTGGGAATATTCTTAGAGTCATTCTCACTTTTTTGTTTAATATTTGCTAACTTACTGAAATGAATCTCAGAAAGTCTCATATCAAGAATTGCACCCGCCCTCTACTTGCTCCCTTTCTCTCGCTAAATGATAAACCACCCTAGAGAGATATGAAAACATCACTCTACCAAATTCTAAATTGCTAAAGCACTGAGCAACTATAACTCTGTTTCAAATTTGGGTGAAAGAATAGGTAATATGGATCTCAATATAAAGTATTTTGACATATGTATGATATTCAGAAAGGTTGACTTCCCTAACACTGTATACTTAGTGACTTTATGCATATTTATATAAATGGAATTGCCACTTAGCAGACCACATTCTGAGAACAGTCATTTTTGGGCACAAGGCATGAATCTAAAGATGTTATTTCATATTCTGAAAACTTAAAATTAATATATTGATATGTACAGCTATAGTTTTATTTTCTCTTTTCTTTAATTTTCAGTGCTGTTTTTTAAAGCTCGATATGAACTTATTCTGACTTTGACATGTGTGATTTTTACACTGCTGGAAGAGTTGGCTAATTCTTTAATGTCATTTTCTTATTTAAGACATGGCAGTCTTTTTGTTTCTGATACATTGCCTCTGAACTCTGCTGGCAAGCTTATAAATCAGATCACCAACCATACATAATTTATTTCCGTAGGTAACTGAAAGTGCAGTGTAGAATACAAATATGTTTGAGCAATATTTCTGCACATCTTGAATTTAATAGGTTTAAAAGTTTACAGAATAAATCAAGATTTCTTTCATTGTTGTTACTTTTTCTTCCATCAATCATAGGCATACTTAATATAACATATGTTGTATTACATGCCACCAAGCAAGCCTGTTGTATACAGTATTACTTGAGTGTATGTCTTACAGGATGTTTAAACATGCTTAACCATATTTTAAAATGTATTGTAATTGAGGTTGTGTGATTATAATACTGTTAACACTTATGATTTTGGTGTATAAAATAACACAACCTCAAGCCACCAATGTTCCAAAGACCCTCCAACTTACTATTAGTCTCTGGTCTCTTAGCCCCCCTTCCCCCCAGAAATTGGAGCTTCAGCTCTATTGACTGTTTTCAGGGTTTGTTATCATTAGATATCATCAATTCCCTTGCTTGTTTTCTTTCTCTACCATTTGAATGGGGATATCTGGTGTCTGTTCTCCCTCTTGACTTAGGTTGATAAAAATGACACCCACTAGAATCCATCAACATTGTAACAAAAAACAAGATTTCATCTTGCAACTGAATGGTATCCTGAATAGTATCAAGGCATATATATATATATGTGTGTGTGTATATGTGTATATCATATTTCTTTAGTCATCTGTCATTGAATTGCATTGTTTCTATATTATGGCCATGGTAAATAATTTTCCAGTGAACATACTTGTGTACATATTACTTCAAGTTAGCATTTTTGGGTTCCTTTGAGAGATGCCAAGGAGTAGAACCACTGGGTCAAAGAAAATTATATTTTTGAAAATTGACAAGTCTCTATTCTATTTTCCAGAGAGGCTGCACCACATAATATTTTCACTAACCCTGAATGAGGGGCTCTTTTCATCGCATTTCTGTCAACATTGATTGTGTACAATATTTTTAATGTAGGTTTTTCTAACTGCAGTGAAGTGATTGTCATTTTGATTTGTATTTATCTGATAATAAGTGATGCTGTACACGTTTCCATATTCTTATAGCTGTCCAAGTTCTCTCTGAGGAAACGTCTGTTTATCTCCTCCCTTCATTTTTTAATGAGTTATTGGTTTTGTTGTTGAGCTTTTAAAGTCCTATGTACATATTGGATATAGAACCCATAGTGGATTTGTGATATTAAATTTTTTAACATTGAGTAGGATATGTCATAAATTTTAAAAATTCTTTTAAATTCTTTGTAAAATTGATATCAATATAAAATTTTGACATGAATATACTATAGATTAGTTTGCTCTTTTTATGTCCCTCCTTTACTTGTTTAAGTGCATATACTTTTTAGCATTATATTTTTTGTTCCTAAAAATAGTTATTCTTGTACTTTGGTATGCCCACATTTTATTAAAACCACCTGTGCACAAAAAATGGGGTGCTCATTACCAATGTTAGGAGTGACTTGTATATATATATATATATATATATATATATATATATATATATACATGGGAATCCCCAAACACTTTCTTTCACTAGACCAGGCAAGGGTTAGAGTTATAGTAAAGTAAGTGGGGCACCTGCCTTTAGATGTTGACTTGGGGGCAATCTGTGATATCCCATCTAGACCCCTGTGCCTACTAGGAGTGATCTCTGAGCACTGAGCCAGGAGTAAGCTCTGGACACTGATGGGTGGGATCCCCACCAAACAACTAATTGATTTGTTGTTGATTTAATCTTCAAGCTCCACAAATGAATTTTTTTCTTTAATGGCTCTGAATTATTATGTAATGATTTAGAAGTCTCTAGTAGAAGCTGTGTGTTTTTTGACTTTTATACATGTACAAACTAACAACACTTAAGTAGAGGAAGTCAAAGAATTTATGTCACTATATATGTGTTTTACATTTTGACTCCAAGTCTTTTGCATTCTGTTCCAACATGTGTGGGTGTTTTGGATAGTTTGTACGTGTATAAAAGTCAAAAACCACACAGCTTCTACTAGAGACTTCTAAATCATTCCATCATAATTCAGAGCCATTACAGAAAAAATTCATTTGTAGAGCTTGAAGATTACATCAACAACAAATCAATTACTTGTTCCCATGTAATACATGCTGACAGAAAAATTACAGAAAAATTTTCATTTGAAGAGCTGAAGAAGATTACATCAACATAAATCAATTACTTGTTCCCATGTAATACTTGCTGACAGAATGGGCAAAATGAAAGCCCACAGAGAACAGGGATGAAGAACCCTTACAAGACTTTGATATATTTTTTCTTGACTGCTGTCTTATTATTGTCTAATAAGGTTATTAAAAGTTCAGTGAGTTGATCTGGCATGAAAAATCATGATAGAAAATAAGTTAGATCATGTGCTTTAAGCTGTTAAACAAAATGTAAAGAGATACACAAATGCTGATGGCATGTAATGATAACATGTTCTTTTTAATCTGTCAGAATTTGTTGCATGTCTTTTTTAATTTAAAATGTTTTTTAAATTTAATTATATTTTTTATAAATTTATTTATTGAATCACTGTGAGAACGGTTACAAAACTTTCGGGTTTAAGTCTCAGTGATGAAACATCTGTCCCTTCACATACAGTCCCATCACATACAGTGATGAAACACCCGTCCCTTCACCAGTGCACATTTTCCACCACCAAAAACCCCAGTATACCCCCTGACCCATACCCGGCCCCTACCTGTGTGGCAGATGATTTACAGACTACTCTCTACTTTTATTGCATTAAATATTTCAACATCAGACCCACCATTATTATTTGGGATTTTCCCCCAACACTCAGAACTGCCGAAGAAACAACATTAGACAATTTGTTTTCTATTTCTGATTATGAATAGCATATGATGCCATGTGACTGCAATAGTGATTTTGGAATTATGAAATTTTAATAATTACATCTGGAGGGATTTTTGCCAAAAGGCGCTGGGTTCTGAGATTCTTTTGTGTGTCTCTGGGATCATGACTGTTAAGCAGCTTAATCAGTAGCCGGAGGAGCCGTTCTTTAAAATGTTTATTTTAAAATAACTTGACCATAAATTTAACAGAAATAATTTTATCTGTAATGATAGAAAAAGTTAGGTAAATATTAGGTATTATTTCATGGCTCCTTTTTTGTTTTTTAACTTGTAAATCAAACTATTTCATGACGGGACATAATTCTTGATTGACCATTCTTTCAGTCAGATTGTTTCTTATATATGTATTTCCCAATTAGTACATAGAATAAACATCCTTCAGAAATCAACTTGAAGGGTCATTTTCAGAGAGGCCTATACCTGATGTTTCTATCTAACACGTCACTATGTAGCCTGTGTTAGTTTTATTGATGAAACACAATATGTCTATGATCATAGTCAGGATATTAGCTTATTTAGGGTAGTATCATTTATGTTTGGATAATTCAAAACCAAATCATAAATAAGTGGAAGTGGAGTTATAAATACAGATACTTTTTGGACACCTTATTTTGGAATACAGATTTGTATCATTTTTGTAATTTGTTTGAATTTTTGATGCTCAGCAATATTTGAATTTGTTATTATCCATGAAAAGCTATTATTTCCTTTTTTCCCACTTAATCAGCATAGTAATAACTTTCATTTTGTTTCCTCCTTAATTTTCAAATTATAGATAACTACTCCCAGTTTTCTGGGAGTTATATATTATATTTTATTATATATATTTTATTATATAAAAACACATATGTGCTTTTCGTCTTTTTCTTTTTTGCCAAAGTCAAAAGTCAAATAAAATCCCAGTGGAGGTAATGAGAAATATAATTAATCTGATTGCTATCTTAAAGGAGGTAACTCATAGTTAATATTTTATGTACATTGATGTCCAACTGTATGTGCACATATTCTGAGTACATTTTTATTTTCCTTTGTGACACTGTCAAATTTATAAGCTATTCATAAGAGTAATTTAACTTTTTGTCCTAAAAGTGAAGTAAATCATACATTTAATTACTTTCCTTAAATACTATTTATTGGACATTTAATTGTATAAAATTATAAATGAATACTTTAGACATCACAAATACACATGTCTAGACTTAAACTAAGAAATGTATAAGCATGACTGGATAGTCTTGTGGGCAGGGCATTGACCTTGCATATGGCTGACACAGTTTTGATCCTGGGGATTCCTTATCACTACTTTATCACTACTTATCACTACCTCCAGTAGTGATTCCTGAATGCAGAACTGGGAGTAACCCCAAGCAGTGTTGGTGTGGCTTCCAAACAAAACAAAATAGAAAAATATTAATGCAGCATCCTTAATATTTATTTTATTATGATATTTATTTCATGAATACTGCCCTACTTAATGATATTCACAAAATTACTTGTAGGAAATTATTCTATTGTGATAATAATTTCGTGACATTCCTAACCCAAAAGATTACCTAGGCTACATACCATAAAATGTTTCCAAATATATCTAACTTAAAATATATATTTAGAGAACGTTTGAGGGAAAATTGTAGCTCAACTCAAATATGATACAAAAGAAAATAACTCATTCTGTTTGTCACCTTAATAGTTATTAGATTTAAAATTGCAAAAGAAGATAAAGTTCATGGAAAAAGAGATTGTCTAAAAGAAAAAGCAGTGATTTTCTCACTCTAACCAAGATAAATTCTGTTCATTTAGAGAGCTATTTTGAAAGGGTAAATAGACACAAACATATCTTGGGAAGGAGTGATTTTATATTATGTTTCCTTTATAGTGTTATTTTTCTCTCAACAGCCCCCAATCAAGAATTCTTCCCTTTTGGGGTCCCGCAGCATTAGGCTAGATGGATGCATTGTATTATGATTTGCAGAATTGCCACAGGTGCACACATGCCTTGTAAGAATATGTGCCTTCCACTCTGAGTTTTGAAAGGGCAGAGATGATATTTAATATGCCGTGCACTCATTTATTTTTTCAGGCCCTTTTGTTCTCTTCTACATATGTGCAAGTTTATTATTTCTGTTGTTTTTTTGTGCTAAATGATTATCCTCACTACTATGGAAGCACTGTGTTCAATAATTTACTCCTAGAAAGAGAGCTTACAGTGCCATGCAATGTTATTCTATATGTCACTGACAAGCAAATTCATCCATTGTTGGTCTTTCTCTTTCTGACTTACATCGCTCAACGTGATATCCTTCAGTTCATTCAAGTGGCAGTAAATAGCATGATTTTATACTTGCATGAGACTACATATTATTCCACTTGTGTTGTGTACCACTATTTCATTATCCAATTGTTTCTTGTGGATATCAAGGTTACTTCCATATCCTAGATATAGTAAATATTGTAATGAATAATGCTTCAGACCTTGGCACCGCAAAAAAATAAACGTTTACTTTTGGATGTATTTGGATTATTTTAGTACTCTTGACTAGATATTTGAAGGTATTTGCATCTAACTTGAGTAAATAAAAATGTAATAATTTATATTTATAGGAATATAAATATGTGTTCTGATTAGATAATGAAGATACATAGAATTTAAATTTCTGTTTTCTAAATATTCATAAATTATACTTGCAATAATGAAAATGATAGGAGAATTACAAATTATAGTGTTCGCTTCCCTCAAGTTAAACACTGAGCTTGTACTATTCGTACTTTATGCTCTTTAACACGATTCTAAAAATCGTCAAATAAGAAATGAAGTTTAGGTCACATGTAACTGTTTTAATTTTTTTTTAATTCTAAATAAATTGATTGAGGCATAGAGAAAGTAAAAGTTGGTTAATATTACTTCTAATAGTTTTTCTTTTAAATGTTTTGTTATTTATATTACTGTAAAACAATAGAAAGGCAATATTAATCTATTTGTAGCACTGTAGTACTGTCCTCCCGTTGTTCAACGATTTTCTTGAGCATGCACCACCAGTTACATTTCATTATGAGACTTGTTGTTACTGTTTTTGCCATATCAAATATGCCACGAGGAGCTTGCCAGTATGGAAAATAAAACATTGTTTACTGTGCAAAGGAAAGGAATTTATATAAATTGTATAATGTTTAAATTATATATATGAATGTATATATATGTGTAATATAAATATACAGTGCATTATATAATAATTGAATTATAATTACTCTGGCTTTAATCAGAATGAATTTTTCAGATAATTTAAAATTACTTCTTTGAGATAATAAATTAATTTGATTTTCATTTAAAGTCCTCAAGCATTATAAATGTGCATATAAATCTGCTAATGTTATTAGTATCAAGTCAAATGTTTTAAAGTTATTTTTTCAAAGGTTAGGGATATTGATATATAATTTGCATAAGGTAATCACTACCTGTATGCTTATTAAATTTTATGCATTATGAAATATATATATACAGTCATGTTGGTAAAAAAAGATATGATGGTTTGGGGGATGATGATTTTTAATCTTTAAAACTTTCCATGATAAGTTGTAGTAATTTTAACACTCCTTAACCCTAGCTCTTGGCAACTACTCTTCTTATTACTATCTGCTGAGTCTTTACTTTTAAAAAAAAATTTCAAATAGAAAATTATGCAATATATGGGCTGGAGCGATAGCACAGCGGGTAGGGAGTTCGCCTTATACGCGGCCAACATGGCCGACCCAAGTTCGATTCCTCCGCCCCTCTCGGAGAGCCTGGCAAGCTACCGAGAGTATTCGATATGCCAGACACAGTAACAACAAAGTCTCCAGTGGAGACGTTACTGGGCCCGCTCGAGCAAATCGACGATCAATGGGAGGGCTTTTACTTTACTTTACTTTATATGGGGGTATGGTGCCATCAGCAGGTCAATCTGTACCTGTGAGGTGAGTGCATCAGCAGCCTGATGGTGCCTTCAGAGTTCCAGATCCCCCAAAATTGCTGCTGTGCCTTTAGCTAGACCCCCAAAAACTTGGGGCAAAGCTTACCAAGAAAATAATCGGCCAAAAGTTAGGTATGTGGGAAACACACCCACAAACCACCTCCGGCTCAGCTATATAGTTGGAGGCATGGCCTCTCTGGTTCCTGATTGAACTGCTTAATGGCCATGATCCCAGAGACTCAGAAACAAATCTTGAAACCCAGCAGCTTTTGGCAGAAATGTGTCTGGTCCCTGCAGTAGGTTACCGGTACTGGGCCAACTCAGGTGGAAATAGGTTTTGTGCCTTGGCATGCTCCCCCTGGCGGCCCTTGTGGCCGCCATCCTCCAGAGGCCACTGGTCAGTCAGGTTTGGGCCCGCAGTGATGAGACATTTTGGGCCTCATGGGATGGGGGTGGAGCAGGTCCTGTCCTCCCCACCCCAATGAGACCCCAAGACATCGCCCACGAATGGCCTTTCTGGCTCCTGATCAAGCTGCTTAACGGCCATGATCCCAGAGACTCAGGAACAAATTTCGGAACCCAGTAGGTTTTGGTAGAAATCCCTCCAGATTTAAGTGTTAAAATTTTGGAATTTCAAAATCACGCGGCCATTACTGCAGCCACATGACATCATGTGTTATTCATAACCAGCCATAGAAAACAAATTGTCAACGGTTGCCTTTTCAGCAGATCTGAGTGTTGGAGTAAAATCTCAAATAATAATGGTGGGTCTGGTATCAAAATATTGAATGTGATCAAAGTAGAGAGAGAATAATGTGGAAATCATCTGCCCCACAGGTAGGGGGAGTGTGTGGGATGGGGGTATACTGGGGTTGTTGGGGGTGGAGAATGAGCACTGGTGAAGGTACGGGTGTTTCATTTAATGACTGAGACTTAGACTCAAAAGTTTTGTAACTGCTTTCACGGTGATTCAATAAATAAAATTATAAAAAATGACAAAAAAGTAGAGGTGAACTTCATGCACAATTCAATCAGCTAATCAGTAGCTGAATAAATAGCAGTACTCCTACATAAAAAAAAGAAAATTATGCAATTTACATCATGCAATATCACTGTATCACTGTCCTCCCATTGTTCATCGATTTGCTCAAGCGGGCCTAGTAACGTCTCCATCATGAGACTTGTTATTGTGTTTGGCATATCGAATATGTCACAGATAGCTTGCCAGGCTTTGCCGTGTGGGTGAGATACTCTCAGTAGCTTGCTGGGCTCTCCGAGAGGGGTGGAGGAATCAAACTCAGGTCGGCCATGTTGGCTGAGTGCAAGGCAAATGCCCTACCTTCTGTGCTATCACTTCAGCCCATGATATATATATATATATATATATATATATATATATATATATATTACAGAATTTTTTCCCTTTTTGTGCTCTGAGATAAATCCATGTGGTTGGACATAGCTAGTTATTTCATTCAACTAGTGCATACCTAGTTCATAGCTAA
The DNA here is from genome assembly GCF_029834395.1 of Sorex fumeus. NCBI lineage: Eukaryota > Metazoa > Chordata > Mammalia > Eulipotyphla > Soricidae > Sorex > Sorex fumeus. Next base: position 68,156,876 of record NW_026606059.1, read on the forward strand.
GTAATTCATTTTCCACTGGTTCAAAATACGTTGTACTACTTGTGAGTTCAAACTGGGGGTGTTTACTTCCAAGGCCAAATACCCAAGCCCTCTCCCACCCAACCCCTCTCCCCCATCAACCAATGGCAATAGATGGACAAAGAAGGGAACAGGACTGTCAGGCTGGTTGGTAATCAGTCGCCCTTTATTCAATTCTCACAGCATTAGTTATAGAGAAATTTTCAACGGTTGGAATTAGCAGTTACAGAAGTGTGGTTGAACATTTATCATAAACAATGAAGTCTTTCTTGCAGGGGAAGTTCTAGAAGATTAACTCAAGGACAAAATCTCATCCTTCCAGGAGGTCTATCCAAGGGTGTAATTCCATCTAGTGCTGTATTACTTTTTCCTTTTCTTAGCCCTTAATCAATTAAACAGTCTTCTTAAATTTACTTGTTAATAATATTTCTAGTCATTTTGTATGGATACAGTAAGAGATATATTAAACTTAAAGGGTGACTCTTCCTTGGGATATCTCACTACATATCCCAGACTATAGTCCTCAGTCCAGTTTAATCTTTCCTAACCCCAGCGAGATACTTATTTAGTTACTTCTTTTGGGGTCAGTTAACTCCCAAGTTACAAAAGCAAACCGTTGTCTTCCCTTGTCTATACAAAAGAGACATAGCTCTAAAGTAAACTATGCAAAGGACACAAAGGGAAGAGAAAAGCAATATTTCACTTACATGTACAAAATCTAGAGTCCTGAGAAGAATTTCACTTTACAATTCACAGGGTCTGATTGGAGAAAAAAGTGATTAACATGTATAGGAAGCAGAGCACAAAAGGTGAAAAATAAACACAGAGGATAGGGAGTCCAGATGAAATTGGGTGTGCCACAGTAGCACTGTGATGGGTTTGTAACTCAATAAATGTAAGTTCCTTGCAGGGAACTTGAGGGGAAGAAAGGACAACATACTATTAAACCAAAATTTATCATTTTTTAATTTAATAGTTATTCCAAATAGCATTTTATGAAATTGAAGAGTTGTACAAAGTCATTGTGCAATTGCATTTAATATTTTAGCTACCCGTCACCTTGCTTTTTAATAAATGTTAAACATTTTTAATCTTGATGCAATAGCTGTGTTATTCTAATCATTATTTTTCTAAGCACATATTCTTTTCTCTTAAGTGCTAGTGATGTTCAACATGTTTTTCACGTGATATTTTGCTTTCTGTAACTTCACACAAAGTATTAATATTTTTGTGAATTTTATTAATTCAGAATTTTGTTATTGAGTAGTAAACATTATTTCTGTTGAGTTGGTGATAAAGCACAGTATTTAAAGCACTTGTCTTGAACACTGGTCAGCCTAGGTTGATCCCTAGATCTGCATACATCCCCTAGAGCACTGCCAGGAGTGATCTCTGAGCACCACCAGTTATGGCACTCAAAGAAACAAACAACCAAATATATATGAATATATATATATATTATGGATACATATCTTTTTATTTTATTTGTCTTGTGTGGGCACTACTGGCTTTGTGCTCAGGGATATTCTTACTAGGCTTGGAAGAACCATATTGTGGATACATGTCTTTGAGTATGAGCTTAGAAAATCTTCTCTCCCAACCTGTATATTGCCCTTTATTTATAGTTTTAGTTTTTTAATTTTCTTAATAGTTTAATTTCATGAACACCAATTTTATTTTTTTTATTTTTTCCCCTCTTCAAGTTATTTTATTTTTTTTTAAATAATTTACTTATTTATTGAATCACTGTGGGAAAAGTTACAAAGCTTTCAGGTTTAGGTCTCAGTCATGAAAATATCAAACACCTTTCCCTTTACCAATACTTATTTTTTACCACGAAGAACCCTAATAAAACCCCACCCCTCGCCCCTCCCAATGCCTGCGAGGCAGATGAATTCTAGTTAACACTCTATCTGCTTTGATTAGATTCATTGTTTCAATAAAAGATGCACAACTATTATTTAGAGTTTACCCCCCCCCCCCAAATCAGATGTGCTAAAAATGCATTGTGAAGTGATTCGCTTTCTACAGCTGGGTTCAAGAATTAAATGTTAGTTTTGGATTTCCGCTATTTTACTAATTAACCCTGGAAGTATTTCTACTGAGAGTCAGATAATCAAGAGATTGGTTTCTGTGCTCTGGGATCGTGGCCGTGCTGGAGAGCCGCTCATGTGGGGCAACTGGTGGCCTCGGTAGGGTGTGAAGGACAGACCGGAACGCCCCCCTTCCCATGAGGTTTTAGTCGCCCCCAAACCCCCGGCTCATACCTGCTCTCCACAAGGCACCTATACGGCCGCCATCTTTCTTTCCAGAGGGAGGAGGGTGGAAGGGAGCAACACCCTTTCCCCTCCAGCCAGACATGATGGCCTGGATTAACGCATAGTCCGTTCACTTTTCTGCTCCAAGCTGCTGGGTTCTGCATTAAGTCCTTGTGCTTCTGGGGCTGTGGCTGTGCTCCAACCTTAACTCTGATTTTCAGGGAGAAACGTTGGGTGATTTACTTGCCATTGATCACTTTGTATATACAGAGATGTCATGCGGCCGCGCGGTTTGGAGGAAAAGTCCTAGTTCCCGCATACTCGAGCTATGCTTGTAGAGGCTTCTGGTCACCAGGGTTCCATCTGGGGGAGGTGGGATGTGGCACCTACCCCATCTGGGCCTTCCCTGTGATCTCGACTCTTTTTGGAACCTGGTGTCTTCTCCAGGAGCTGTGGAGCCAGCCCTCCATGTGGCCCTTCTTCTCTCTCTGCAGTTGTGTGCCTGAACACCAATTTTCAATTTATGAATTTTAAGCCCAATTCATTTTATTTTTAATAGCATATGTTTTTTCTTCTATCTAAGGACATATTCCAATAACGAAACTAAGAAGGATTTTTCCTTAAGGATTTTTCCATGTGGTACATTTATGTTGAGATACATATTTTTAGTTCATGACTTTGCATGACAATCATTTTTGTCTTCCTTTGTTGTGGCAGCCTAGTTCGGCCTTGAGATTTTATCGGCCTCTCCTTTCTCATCCTTCTCAGTGCTGCCATGTTGGTGAAGCTTTCAGGGTCAGGTGAATGAGACCCATTGTAATTACTGGTTTTGGCATATTGAATACACAACGGATAGCTTGTCAGGTTCTGCCGTGCGGGTGGAATACTCTCGGTAGCTTGCCAGTCTTTCCGAGAGGGATAGAAGCTTTTGGGGCAACGTCTAATCGCCCTCGGAGGTGTTACCATATTTGAACCCTATCAAATATGGTACAGCAATTACAGAAGATGGATATTTAGTGTCTTATGATGTGTCGCGCGGCTGCTTCGCGACCGCATGGGTCCAGAAAACATCCTGGAGTGTGGCGGCAGCTGGGTAGTGGAGGTAGTGTTGGTAGTGGAGGTCTGCCAGTGGGGTATTTATCTGGTCCTGGTAGGGGTAGGGTGGCTCTCCTGTGTGCAATCTGATCCCTGGGTCTCTAGTGGTTGGAAGACAATGTTCATGAGAAACAGCCTCGTTCCTGATGCCCCATTCGCTCTCAACGGAATGACCATCTCCGAATGCAACAGCTATGTGTACCTCAGTCGAGAAGTCAACATGACAAATGACCTAGCACCCGAGCTGCGCAGGAGGAAGAGAGCGGCTTGGAACTCCTTCAAGAGTGTCAAAGAAATAGCTAAGAGGGCGAAGAACCTCCGGCTCCGGGCACATCTCTTTGATTCCACTGTTCTTCCTGCATTAACATATGCCTCAGAGACCTGGGCCCTACGCAAGCAGGATGAGAACACTATTCGGGTCTCCCAAAGAGGAATTGAAAGAGCTATGCTTGGAATATCACGTTTCACTCAAATGAGAGAAAGAATCCGGAGTTCCGACCACTGTCGACGATCAAGGATCAGGGACGCTGTCTCATTTGCCAAGGTGTCAAAAAATCAGATGGGCTGGTCACGTAATGAGATTTAAAGACAACTGCTGCTGGACTAGAGCTGTTACCGACTGGATTCCACCGGATGTCAAAAGACCGCATGGCCACCCACCTACCAGATGGTCAGACTTCTTCATCAAGATCATGAACGATCGGTTTGAGGTTCTTCATGTTCCTAGAGTGAACAGACGCCATTGGGCTACACTAGCACGCGACAGGGACAAATGGAGACATTACTGGTGCCCGCTTGAGCAAATTGAAGATTAATGGGAAGTTACGTGATTAAGTAAGTGACTTTGCATGGTCGATTGCATAGGTTGAAATACTTTTTTCTGTTCATTTCCCTTTGTTAATTTAAATGAAAACATATATTCATTTATTCTTGTGTTACTTGTGGAGAGGATATGTCTTTATTATATTTCAACAGAATTCTTGTCCTCTCAGATGGTGATCGGGAGACCAAAGAGCTCACTTCTTGTGATATTAGTAAGAGTGGGTGAACTAGGGCCCAAGTTCAGTGCTAGGCCGAAGGATGCAGATATTCTCTTCCCCTGCTGTATTGGGGCCACCAATTCTTCACAGCAACATTTGAGGCCTCTAGCCTCCAGGGTTCAACTGTGGTGCTTGGAAAGCAATGTGGTGTGGTGGATGCAGCCCTCATCGGACTTATGTAAGGCATGTGCTATAACTCCAGTACTCTCTCTGACCCCAAATGATATTCTGCCTTGAACAAAGCCAGTTTGGCAGCATGCAAGAGACCAGTGAGTTTCAAAATTATTTTACTAGGAATAATAACAGAGAATATAAGTTGTATCGGGAAAAAAAACAGGAATTCTCATTAAAGGTAATCTAGGCATTTGAATAGTTGTAAGGGATGTTACAAAAACACTTTTAGACAAAATGAAAGTTTTTCAATTTTTTCAATTTATGGATTTATAAAATTATGTTCTCACCAAAATTTAACATTTTTGCAAAAGATCCTTAAAAAGGTGATGGAATGCAGGGCTACAGTTTAAGATTAATATTTGCATACTAGATATCTCACACATGAGTAAAGATATTTAAGGAAAAAAATAGCATAGCCACTTTTTCAGTTGCTTTGCAAATGCTTTTAAGTTTTTTCCTGAATAGTAAAACTGCATAATACTGTTCAGATTATAAATCTTAAAACCAGATTTGAGTGTGTGTTCTTGAGTTTTTTCAACTGTCTCATGACCACCCAATAAGACAGTCAAACATCTGTGATTTAAAAACAAATCATTAATGCATACTAGGTAGTGTAGCTATCTGTCTGTTACACAGAGAGATTATTAATGACTCGATTATGTAGATGTTTAATAGCCATTACAGAAATTTATTTTTGTTGCTAAAATAATTTTACAACAAACTATATATAGCAGAAAGTTTATTGAAAGTTTATTAGTGTTTGAATATCTTTAAAAACGTAAAACTTTAATAAAAAAACAACTATTCAATATTCAACCATTGAGAAATGAGGAATAAGTACGTTTAGTGGTTTCTTCTGAAATGGTTTTATAAAATAACACTGTGTACGCTACATTGGCAAATCATAAAATGATATTATATTTGTTGAGGTCAGTTTAAGAATTCCATGTCAAAACATAAAAGAAAGATAACTGTACAAAGAGTAATTTATATCTTTGAAATGGAATAGGAGAATGTAATGTTAAGTTCCATTAATATTTTACCATGTTTTTGATGATGAGGAACAGAGGGAAAGTCTTTAGCCTAAAATGTGGAGAACACTAATATAGGAGGTAGAATTTTAGATGGACCTAAAAAAAGAAAAGAATTAGAGCATTTCATGATGGTATGAAATAGGATTAATGACACTTTTAAAATATATGGTCAAATACATAGCTACTAAAAATAGCCACATGCACCTGATCCATTTATATTCATTTTATCTTGTTCAATAGTTTCTGTGTGTGCTTATCAGTATTTTTGCTAAGCACCATCACATTTATAACCTACCTTCACAGAAAATATAATAGGAAAAATAATAATTTTAGTATTATACAGCATAAGAAATGATGTGATAAGAATATCTATTAGAGTTCAATAAGGACAGAGAACTGGCTGGGTATGTTTCTGAAACTAAGTCTTTAATATTGTTGTCGTCGCATGATTAAGAGTGAGTTATCCTTGACATCCATTTGCTAAACGGCCTTTGCTGATACCAAACTCCTTGGATGCTCAATTACTTTACATTGGATGATATACTCTTTGCAAACAGACTACCCATATTTTTCTCCATGCCTTATATAATTCCTAGATTCCTTGTAATAAATATTGCATTTCAAATTCTACATAATTTGTGCTTTGAAGTGAACTGTGAAAAGAAAAAAATGTCTTTATGTATTTAGTACAGATGGAAGCATCGGTGACCTAACTATATAGTTTATATATCTGATTTCAGTGGGTTGTTCAATCTGTGGAAATCTTGGAGGAAGAGTGCTAACTCTAAATAAGGCTTAAAATAGCTAATTAATTCAGACTTAAAAAAAGACCATAAAGATGTTTTAAGTAAAATGAAAGAATGCATTTTAGGTGCATTCTTTTTATCTGGCATCTATTTACTGGCAGATAAAAAAGTCAAAGATCTTAAGTGAGGGGAAAAAAGAAGAGGAAAGATCAAGAAAGTGAGAGATTTAGGGGGCTGAAGACCAGATTAAAATTTAGAAAGTGAGAGAGTTGCCAAAATAAAGTGAGATTTGTGGAGTCGTGCAGGTGAAAATTTGAATAATCATAAATTTAACTAGTCGAAAGGAATATCTTGATTTATTCTTAGAGACAGATGGTGGCCTATAAGTTTGTGATATTTATCATTGTAAGGTTTTTGTTGTTGTTGTTTTTCTTCTAATATTAAGTTTAGCAATTAAAGTCCTGTAATCACACATTTGTCCTTAGAGTTGAAAACTGATTTGACAAACGAAGTGTTAATTATTTAGGGCCCCAAAGATATTTCTAAGGATTGGAGCATATGCCTTGCCTCTGTTAGGCCCCAGGCTTGATCCTCAATACCTGACAGTCTCCTGAACACGTCTAGTTGCAGGCTGGTGGTATGGGGTACTGGTTGACGTGACCCCAGTTGGCCATACCATAGGTCAATAAGGAATGTTTTGACCTGAGCAGTGCACCCTCATTATATGAAAGAGCAACATAATTACTGGTCCAGAGCTCAGTTTGGGAGACTCTCTTCAAATATCATTTTTCAATATTCTCATCAGGTCAGACTATTTGTTTTAGAATGTCACTTACTACATAAGATACTAGTGATTGATTGCAACATAATGTTGCTGATTTTCAATAGTTTTAATGAGATTAACGCGCTGGTTTACCTTCAAATAACCATATGATTTGAGATGAAATAACAATAAATTGTTTTATAAGTATATAATTTAGTATGTAAGTCAATTATTTGCTCTTATTTAATGTGATCTTTGTAAGTAGTATCCATTCTTAATTTCTGCCCATATTTCATACATTATTAGGAAACCTGGAAAAAATCAGAATCTAGTAAATGAACCAATAATTATACCTACATATTTATATATGAAATATAATATGTATAGGTTTATTTACTAGATTCTTTCATTATCCATAGCGATAGCACAGCAGGTAGGGCATTTGCCTTGCAAGCAGCCAACATGGCCGACCCGAATTTGATTCCTCCACCCCTCTCCGAGAGCCCAGCAAGCTACCAAGCGTATCTTGCCCACACAGCAAAGCCGTGATGTATTCAATATGCCAAACACAGTAACAACAAAGTCTCACAATGGAGATGTTACTGGGCCCACTTGAGAAAATTGATGAACAACGGGAGGACAGTGACTACAATGTCAGACAATGAATGCTATACAAAATCTGAATAAATAGTGATGATCTGTAATAATTGGTGAACTCGGATTCCCTTATATCCAAAATAAAGGTCTTATCCTCTGGCGCATAGGCTCACTTACTTTCCTGTTCAGAATCTTGGCTTATCTAAGGTTCTACTTCATGTACTGATGAAGTATTGAGACACTAAGAAATATCCTCTTAGTCACACCCCAGTTAAACTAACATTATATGCTCCACCACACAGACTTTGTGCCTCCTGCTACTGTAATTCTAATATCTTCAGTTGCACCTGTCTCAACTCATGAAAGGAAAGGTGAATTCAAATTGCAAACTGCAGTTCCACAGAAGCTATGATTTTCTGTACTCCATTTTATTGGGAAGTTGTACTTTGAACTTCCTGAAAAAGATGAGAGGTTTATTCTGTTTGTTGTCTTTCTACTTTGCATTATCATTTCATCCTCTCTCTTATCTCCTCTTTCTCACTTTTCTCCACAACCATATTGAGTTCCTTCTCTTTATATTGGGCTTCTAAGAGTCAGTATTCAGGTTTTTACACTTCACAGTGCTATACTCTTTCATTACATTCAGATCTATAGGGAGCTTGACTGAAAAATAATTTAAATCGCCAGTGACAGATATTCATGCCCATCAACTAAGAAAATTTTAAAGGACCAAATTATACATGAAAATCTGGTATAATTTCTCTATTCTAATAAAAGTGATAGTACCAAATCAAAGTAATTTTGTAGTAAATTTCTATTTTGTCCAAACTAATTAGAAACAAGGAAAAGTAAGCAAACACTGAATAATTTCTCAGTTCTGAAGCATAGTTTTGGAATGTGAATATTAAAAATTCTTTTGGTATATTATACATACATATTTACTAAATTTAGCTTTAAAATTGTAGCATGTTTTGGTAATAAAGATCACCCCCAATAGGAATTGAAACTAGGGCACTGGCATAAAAAAATAGAGTAAATAAATTCCAAGCAGAGAAGAGAATTCAGATGCTCTTAATTGGACAAAACCATTTTTTTCATGTTATAATACAAGAAAATCAGATTACACAGTAATTTTTCTAGGTAAATGTTGCACGCACAAGGGTATAGTGATACAATAAATGTGAATTCATATTTTCATTATTTAGCAGCAGATAGATGTCTAATGTTAAGATTAACTTTCACATATCTTTACACAACTGAGATGGCAAGAATAAGGGAGACAGGTGTTGAATAGAGCGTTTGTACAGCACCGTGCCTCTCTCACCATTGGTACCATGTACTGTGACAGATATACCAGTATATTCTTATTCTTCCACTGGCATTACCAACATCCGAAATCTGATAAAGAATTGTAAACTGTCCTTCCTTCACTATATCTAAATTCTCTCTCTCCCTCTTTCTCTCTCTCTCTCTATCATACACACACTCACTCACAATGAGCTCCATTATTTTTCCTTTTGATTAAGAAAAATTTAAGGCTATGCCATGTTATTTATTAGAAATTATATCTAAATATTATTTTACTGTATAATAGTTTTCTTTTGAATTTTTTTATTTTGAATTTATAATTCATGTTATGAATTTAAATAGGTACATTGAGGTGATAATCCATGATATGAAATTAGAAAAAATCTCCACTAGAAAAATGTGATCATAAGAATTATTTCATAGCTTAGTCTGATCAATGTCCGGAGTAGCTTTAAAATTTTCTTTTTGGGTTTATACTTGAAATAAATGAAGAATAGTATCATTGTTGCTACATATGTGGCTATGAATTATAGACTAACAATGTAATGTTTTTAATTATCAATCACTGTGGATCTCTAATGCACTGTAGTAGTATATATTGTGATGAAAGCTAAAGATAAAATTTTATAGTACTTAAAATAACATTGTAACGGTGTTTTTCATTTGAGAGGACATTGTGAAACTTGCCTTTGCATGTGAAATTTTTAAAATGGAAAAAATTACAAAACATGCTTTGAAATCTTTTTACTTTGCCTGTCTTTTCAACTACACTAGGCCAATGCATATATAAGAAACGCAGTGGTTGGCAGTATTAGCTCAGTATTCTTAATATTTATCATTAGAAAAATGAGTTAATCTGGGTATATAAAAAGTCATATATACATATGCAACCTATTGTTTATTTTATTAATAAATGAAACCTCATTAGAATAGCATCATTTTGGAATTGGTGTTCTATACTTAAATTTTCTATGCATAAAATGGCTATATCACTTGTACATAAAAACCTAACATTGCAAATTCTTGGCGGTTTTGGGTCCCATATCTGTGAAAATATTTACTCCAGAAAAGCTTTTTAAAATGTTTTGTTGTTGTCTTCCATAATTCAGGTTATCTGGAATGAATATACCACCACCAATTATCAGCAACAAAAACTGGCTCAGACTGCATTTTGTTACAGACAGCAATCACCGATACCGCGGATTTAGTGCTCCATATCAAGGTATATTTAATGAATATCTCTGCCTCTTTTGATGTGTGAAGTGTTTGGTACACGTAGCTTCATCTTGCAATGAAAGAAAAAAATCTCTAAGATTTACACATAGCAATTTAAGTAATCAAATATGGCCCTTCTCTTACTGAGGCAATAATGTAACCAGAATGGAATTAAACTCTAAAAGTTCGTTACATTTTATAGCTGAGTGTTCAGAATAAAGATTCTGATCTTTAAGTGGTAACATGCAGCAGAGAAGCAGAGACAATCTTTTCATTTTAATAAACTGCATCAGCAGTTGCACATGCTACCTAAGGCTGTACCACACAACACTGCAGAAAACCTGAAGAAGCCATGTTCATGATCACTAGGAATCCCCTTTCATATGCAGAGTCTTGCTTTTGTTAGTTTAATTAACCTTGTAGCAATTCTATCAACTGTTTTTATGAATAGGCATCATTTTGAATAAGTGGGTGAAATATTTGTTTCATTACTTGAAAAATGTGTTGTGAACAAGATTATAGAGATGGATACTAATGAAATGTACCATCCCTAATGTTCAGTAATGTTATGAGGGTTTAGTGTACTTTATCCTCAGATTTCTCATGTAGATAATTTCATTTGAGGTTGTAGTTTGGCTTTGGTGTGCAGGGTACAATGAGCACTGCCACAGTTACACTTTCTATTTATGTTATTTTTAATATCTTCCTATTTAGCAGTCTCCAGTATTAAGCACTTTGCAAATTTAATATGGTGATTTTAGCAGCTTATCTGTAATGCAAATGGCATTAAAACATATTGTTTCTGTAATGCAAAATCAACAAGTTCAATTTTGAAGAACAGTGTGCATCTGTCATATCAATGAGGTTTCTGACAGTACTATCCACAAATAAATGTGATTCCTAATTAAATTTAATAATATCATATTTGGTATCACTATAATAAATATATAAAATAAATGGGCAGTAACAATTTTAGATACTCTACAATAGAAAATTTATCAATTTAATTCCTAATTAATTTTGAATGATAACAAATGCAAAAATACTCTGAAAGTTATATATTAATATTTCTAAGAATATTTTCTATTCTTAAAAAACTATTAAAAATCTTAAATATTAAAATATTCATTTTCACATATTGCATTAAAATAATTCTCAGGATTTGGTATCTTGAATCTCAATAATTTCAGTATCACTTTTAATTTTGCAATAAATGTTTGAGTTTTTATTTAAATTTCTTAGATTTTTATGCACTTCAAAGTCTGAGAAATTTTGACTGCATATATATAATTATTATACATCCTCTAACTCTAGTTTGACCATTTTTTTCAAGCACATAATTTTCTTCTGATTTCTCTCAGCATTGAAGGCAGATGTTAGGGCAGAAATTCCAAAGATTATAATATTTCATTCATTTGGTGATCTTTTGTGAGAAAGAATTTTTCTGGCCTGATTTTACATCTAAATGTAAAACTTGAAGAAAAAAGACATACCTTCTATACAAAACTAAAATTATACTTCGTTTGCTCAAAGTAGCTTGACTTCATTAACTTGGTAACATATGATAGGTTTCCTCTTGTGTATAAGACTGTCTAGTAGACTTTGCATTAATTATTATTTTTGTTACTTTGTATTTGCTTTTATATTGACTTTTTTAGTATGCTGAAAAATCAATTTGATTTTTCATTATTGCCTATCTGTTTCAGCAATGAAAAGTAGTATATAATAAATTCACTATAATAAAATAAAAAGGAAAATTTTTATGTGTTTTGAATTAAAACAAGACTAACTTTTGGAGTTATCTATGTCTACACAAATTAGAGAAAGTAAAGCGGCCAAAGGAAATGAAAATAAATTCAATAATGAGGTCAATGGGAAGTTTTATTTTATAAAAATAACTATTTTTGTATCTCTTAAAAATCTTCGCAGTCATATTTTATTTTTCTAATTGTAATATTTCCAAGAAAAATATTATATAGGCATCAGCAATTCAGTTAAATAATTCAATAAACTATGCTAAAATAATTTAAATGAAATATCTCTAATAAAAAGTCAATTTAAAAAGCTTAAAAAATGCTAATTCCAGCATACTACAGTACATGAACTAGACTCAATTAGTAATCAATTTTTTAAGATTATTTTAAGTTGCCATTTTATTTCCCTGGCAAAGTAAAACCAATTCACGATATAATTTGTAGAGTATACAATACAAAAGTCACAGTGAAGTTTCAATTTCAAATCAAATATTTATTGAGTACTCTTTTTTGTGGATTCATATTTATATGTTATATCAAATGATTTTTTTGTTTTAATAGAGGTTTAGGTTTCCAGACAGTGATTAATTTTCATAGTATATCTATTTAAAATTTGCTCTTTACAAAATATCATGGAAGTTTAACTCAAATTACTAAGGTTCTGAATGCCATTAGGTGAAGGCACTTTGAGAATCAACGTTTCATTTAGATATTGAATAATAGTCACCTTTAAAGGTGATTATTTTAAGTAGAGTTAAGTGAGATTGAATATGACAAGGTAATAAAAGGATTTCAGTTCCACATTAAACTACAAAGGAAAGTTTACACTGGTGGTGGGATTGGTGTTGAAATATTATATGCCTAAAACTTATTAATAAATTTGAAATTTATGATTAATTATATTAAATCTTAACTTTAAAAAGAAAAAAGGTAGTAAGTACCTTTATATAATTGAAATGCTTTTGATAACTTTTGATATGAAAATTTTATATATCTACAGACCACACAAATAATATGTCCACTAATATTTATAATTTAAAACTCACATCTCTCCCTCCCTTTTTAGTCCCCCAGGATTTAGCTTATACTTGGAATCTTCTATTTTTCAGCTTTATTTCTCTATTGGCTCGAAAAGCATTTTGTTTCATTTTAAACCCTGCCCCAAAGATAATAATTTTCTTATCATTTAACTAGATTAGATTTTTATCTTTAGTATGTATCTTATTTAAGGTTCCATTATATCTCTCTTATAGGAATGTTGAATCATGTTACTTTATACAGATGGTGCTATATTTTCTTAATTTCTGAATTGAAGTGATATGTCATTCAATTTCTGAAATTATATTGCATTTCAATTCAAATATAGTATATATCACATAGTATTAGTATATTTTTCAAGTTCTGAATTGTAATGATAGTTTCAAATGATATTAAATTTTTCAATAGAGGAAATTATGCCTCTAGATAATATTTTTAAAACAATAGTTTAAGCTAATATTTAATCTAAACCAGCATTAGTTTTAAATATTAGTCTCACTCATAATTTTACTTATTCAAATATAAAATTTTATCATGTTTTAAATTTTAAGCCACTGAATATTTTACTATTTTAGTAATTTCTTTTATATAATATGAAGATATCTGGCTATAGACATAAAACTTGTCTTTTGAAGCAGAGGAATAGAGATATTACTGTATAATATTACAAATAACACTTGCGTTTTCTGAGTTTTGGTTTCTCGTTCAGTAAATGTTGCAATAGTCAGACACACAAAAATGAAAGGCTATGTAAACAAAAGCTATTAAAATTTAAGAGAAAATGTTATAACTCAGTAGACAATGATGCTTTGTTAGAAATACGAATTTCTAACCCTGAGTGAGAAATTGATAGAATTTGTGACTAAGTGTAACTTTTGAACTCAGGATTCTTTGTATAAAGGAAAAACTCGAGATTTCAGATTAGGATGCCCACATTTCTTAAGAAAAATGGTAATTTTTCTTAAAAAATGATTTTATTTTATTTGTTGAACATCCCCAGCAATGCTGGGAAATTACTCCTGACTCTGCACTCAGGGCTTACTCCTGGCTGAAAATGCCCAGGGTAAAAACGTGCAATTGGAGATTACATGAGGATTTGTTGCTCTCAAAGCAAGTGCCATACGAGAAGTACTCTATCTGGAATACGAGTTTTTGCGGGTGTGGGGTATTTGGGCTACACCAAGCAGGTCCCAGCTTACTCCTAGCTCGATGTTTCGGAATCACTCATGGAAGGCCTGAGTAATGAGATGGAATGCAGAGGTTCAACCTGAGTTGACCTTGAGCAAGTCAAAAGCATTCCTTAGAGAAACTCGTGCCTTACTGCTGTACTATTGCCCCAGTCTCTAGAATACATTTTTAGATGATTTTTTATAAATAAAATGGAGTTTTCTCTTAAACATTTTAAAATCATATATACAATTCAAGATTAAAAAACAAAGCACATCATTAAAACTATATTTTGTTACAGTATTTTTTCTGAATTTTATGGAAGTGAAATTACCTAATGGTACATTCAGATATACATTGTGAATAAAAGACAAGTAATCATATGCCATTTTTGAATTTTAAAAGCTCTACTCTAGTAGCCACCAATGTTTGTCAATTCTTGATTTCAACACAGGTAATGGAAGAAATGCAATAAAAAAGATAGAAAAAATTAGATTTGGATCAAATTGTGCTATAGTTTATTGTCATAAAAATAGTGAATATGGATTAATAATGTATTAGTAAAGTTAGTAACAGGGTTTTGTCAACAATTCTCATGAAAAATTAAATAGCTATACTTTGTTAAAGTATGCATTATTTAAATTTTAGAGATTACATTCTATGGAGAATGTATAAATTATCTTGAAATCCTGTCCCAAAGAATACTGTCTATATATTCAGTACAGACAATATACATAATTATTTGAAGATTTTTGTTATTATAAATAACATGTTGAAAGAGGGCAACTTATTTTTTACTAAAATTTTATAGACTGAATTTTATAAAATGTAATGTTAATATAGCATTTCAAGTGTGGAACCTAATATTGTACTTCTATTGATTTTTAATCATATTCTTTAAGTCTCCGTTCATGAAAAATTATTATAATTCGTCTAATCTAGTAATGCAATCTTAATATTTTATTTTTGATAAAATAAATCTTTTATTCCATTCTTTGTAATTGGATGCTCTTGTCTAATGAAATTCAGGATCTTAATTAATGCAACATCTGTACAACCTGCAGAGAAAATTATAAAGTGGCATATAAAAATTAAAGCAATCTTAAGTAACAATGTATCTGTCTTAAATAATCACTGAAAACTCCCTGGAGCCATTTATATCATGATAGGTAAAGGTAAAGGTAAAGGCCCTCCCGTTGATCGTCGATTTGCTCGAGCGGGCCCAGTAACGTCTCCATTGGAGACTTTGTTGTTACTGTGTCTGGCATATCGAATACTCTCGGTAGCTTGCCGGGCTCTCCGAGAGGGGCGGAGGAATCGAACTCGGGTCGGCCGCGTGTAAGGCGAACGCCCTACCCGCTGTGCTATATCATGATATAGATTTATTTTTCAAAGTCATACAATATAAATTTTAAAATATTTTGTTATATCCTTTGATAATATATTAAAATATTCAATAATTCATGATAGTAATATTCTAATCCTTAATATTTTCTTGATTAATATTTACTTGATTAATTTTATATCAGCCCAATTTTGTTGATAAATTGTAGATGTTTTTTACTGTAAATTGCATCATCATCATTTCATTTCACATTTCCCTGAGACAGAAATTCCATGGTGAAACACAACCAACTAAACTGAGCTACATATTGTATATCAGAAATACAGTTCTAGTGATTTGTTATTGTTTGCTTAATTTGAGTCAGCATAATAATTCATTAAAACTCTTGCTTTTTAATATTTATAAATGCATTATAAATCATATGACTATTCACCAGTTGGGTTATTTTTAAATAAAGAAAAATAAGTGTTTAGGGGAAAAGAAGGGGAGACTATTAAGAACAATGTTGTTTCATTCACATTACATAGGTGTTTATAATCCCTGTTGTCATGATTAGAAGTTAGTCACATTTAATAAGTTTGGAGGGTCTGGAGTGGGGAATTGAGGTATGCCTGGTAGTCCTAAACTCTTAATCTTCTCTCTGAGCTCAGGGGTCACTCCTACTGAGGCTCAGGAGACCGCATGTGTGGCCTGGATTCAACAGAATTCAGCCCTGTCATGTGCAAGACAAGCGCCTTACTCATACTCTAACACCCCAGCCCAGAGGGATGCTTCTTAACTCTGAGATTTCTCTAGCCATATTGACTGACTCCACTCATGAGAAAAAGAGGCAGTCTTGGTAACATTAAATTCTCTGTTGTGGAAGAGAATTTTGTAAAATCATGTAACCGTGATATCTTGAGTAAATTCTAGCAGTATAAAGAAGCAGAAAGTTTGCAACCAGTAGATACTGAATTCAGCATATTAAAGGTTAAACAGACATCCTGTTATAAAATGTTCTTAATACTCTAACAACTTGTATCCGTCTGTAAAATTACTACTACGTGATTCTGATTTAGAGTCTAAAGATACAGACTGTGACATTTTGCAAAAGTTTTGGAGCATTGTGTGTGTGTGTGAGTGTGTGTGTGTGTGTGTGTGTGTGTGTGTTTGCTTTTGTTTGGGAGAGCCACACACAGTGGTGCTCAAGGATTACTCCTGTGTCTGCACTCAGGAATCACTCCTGGTGGTGCACAGAGGACCATATGGGTTACTAGGGATTAAATCCCATTAAATCCCATTAAATTGGCTGTGTGCACAAGGCAAACACCTTCCCGACTATACTATCACCCTGCTCTCTTGGTAAACTTTAAAAGGTAGTTTTCTTTAAATTTAATTTTTAATATTTGAAAGATTTATTGTTTGCTGGTAGTCCATTCTTAAGGCAACGGTTGATCCTGTGTTGTCTACTTCCATGACTGATCCATGTTACTTTTTAGGGTCTTCCATCTACTCTCTCACTAAATCTTTTTAAGTTGCATCTTCTACTTCAAATTTTTCTTTTTCATCCCTCTTAATCTAGGTTCATGGCCTTGACTCTCACAAGGTCCTGATGCTAAATTTAAGCATTGTTTCTGCCACTAGTAACACGCATCTTTTCAGAGTTTGAAGTACCAAATTGCTTAATCCATGTTACTCTTGTACTCTGCCAAAGAGTGTCTTTAAGGCACTTATATATTTCTATAAAAACATGTTATAGGTTTCAAAAGAATTGATCTACTACATATAGTTTAAAAAATCTATACCAATGTTTGTTGTAGTCTTTCTCTTTTCCTTCCATAACAATTGCTATTAAAAGGTTCATCTTAGACTTCTTATTTTTATTACAAGGAAGAAAAATTTTACTCTGGCCATGTCCTCACTTCTCAGTAAATTTATATAAGTAAATCTCTATTAGCTGAGTGTTCTGGGATTTTTGATTGATATGAAAGCTGAGCTATAAAATTTATAGTCTCTTTATTTTGATGACAACCATCTATCTGGACAAATACATGAAAAATCATCATTTTTATTAGAATTCAATAAAAGCTTCCCTACTCTATGCTCAAGAATGAATCCTAGTAGACTCAGGGAGCCAGATATGGTGCCATGGATCAAACCCCATTGGTTTCATGCAAAGCTGGTTTCCTACCCCTTGCACTCTGGTCCTCATCCGACTTAAGCAAAATAACGTTTTTTCCTAAATTAATGTTATTTCTATATAGCATGCTAAATCATTATAAAGAATGAATTTTTAAAGAATACACTTTAGGCTGTGTGAATGTAGCATTTCAAATATATCTGTATATTATATGAATTTCTATTGTTTTATGTAATAGCACAAAGCGTTGGTATTTTTAAATTTGCTATTGTTATCTGAATATTTCTGACAAATTTCTGCACATTAAGAAACCCTAAAATCACTTATACATTATCTCTTGTGACGATAAATTTGGTGCATGAGGCAAAAATAGCTACATGATAAAAGATTATTGATTGTTGTTTAATAAACTTTAATAAACAAATGCTAATGTTTATAAATTCTGTAGAGAAGACTCGACTAAGCCCAGTAATTCCAAGTTTAGATTATTTCCTAATTGTACAACATGACCCCTGCCCACCCCCCCACATACACAGGGCATCAACTATGCAAAATACAAGCAAACAAATGAACCACATTTGCCCGATTCCACCACGCCAGTATAAATGTGAGGTCTGACAAAATAACCATAACCTAGTTTTTTAAAGACAATATCAGGTAATTTCTCCTCCCCAGTAGGGTAGAGCATTGGTCTTCACACAATACCAGGAATGAATTATGTCAATGAGCTACATATCTGACCCTTTAAAAATAATTTTAACTTACTTTTTGATAATGTCATCAGGAAATTAAAATCCTTAGACTTTTTGATCTGGAAAGATAGCACAAGTGGCCATCCGCATGCCGAATATATTGTTGATATATATATATATATGTATATATATATATCCTGAGTTTAATCTTGGCACCTAGCATGCTTTCATTGTACCAGCAGGCACGGATCTGTGGCAGTGAGATTCATACTAATAGAAAAAAACAACATGAAACTGTAGACAGATTTAGTAAAATTCATAAATATCTGTAAACTAATAAAATTAATCAAGGAAAATTTTATTGTTCAAATAGAAAAGTTATTATTCATATAGGGAGCAGGAGGAAAGTTCACAGGGTAGTCGAGTGTTTGCTTTGAATGCAATTACTCAAGTTGAGCCCCGTCACAAGTGCACGCTGATCACCACTGGGTGTAACTCCAAAACCAAATTAAAATCAAAGTTATTATTGTGACAGGGACTTCTTTAAGTTTAGAGCCATATAAAATAGAGGGAAACAGAGCTGTCTACTTTGTTATGAAAATAAGCTTTTAAAACACCGGGTTATGTCTATGTCAATGAAATTATTTTTTAGCAAATAACTTTTATTCTATAGCTTTTATTAGGACGCAGTTTTCAAAACTGTCAGGTATGAATTGATAGCTTCTTCGACAATGCATTGGTCTTAGGTTGTTCTTCAATCATTTAATAAACCAATGTAATAGTAGGTTCTATATTACATAACAAATTGTTTACCTAAGTTTCCTAAAATTTATGACACACAAAAATAATTTTAGATGAAATGCTTTCATTTTATGTATGTCATTTCATTTTATTTTATTCATCTTTTCATCCATTTATTAATTTTTTTTGCAAAAGTATTTCTGAGCTGTCATTTTATACCAAGAACTGTGCTGTGTTCTAGGCATATGCAATCTTGAAATTAGAGATTTTTCTCATGTAATCCATATTATGCATGCCGGCAAAAAAAAAGAATCTATGCAGTATTATAATTATGAACATCTGAGCTCATGTGGAGAACAAAGGAGAAGGTGTGGCCCAGAAAAAGCCTTCAGAATAGCATACATGACTTCAGATTGTGGAACACAGACTTGTTTTATGTTGAAATTGATGAATAGTAACTATTTGACATAGAGCTATCTTCATTCAGTTTGGTGAAACAGATACAAATGTTGTAAAAATACGGATTGGTAGGGTTCTACTATATAGCTATTTCTGTTAGACAGAATATACACAGAGACTTCATGAATCTTGAGCTGCTTTACCCCCTAAGAATACCTAGTGAATTGACTTAAAGAGTAACCAATGTTTAATAGCCAGTCAAGCAGGACTTCTGGATCCTGCTTTCATGGGAATTCCCATGTAAGTTTCTGATTCCCATCAGTGGTTATTCAGCATTCTCAGTACCTCTCCACATTCTGTTCTATGACACATTTAAAGTGAGTAGCACAAAGCAATGATTATTTCTCTGTGTTACTGTTGAATGCCTCATACAATGAAACATTCACCTCAAAATAGCTTGTATCTATGTGAATTAAAATAAAGAACAGAGACTGGAGAGATGTTAAAGGGCTAAAATACTTTGCACTTGGCCAACACTGTCTTAGTCTTGATACCACATACGGTATTTGAGCACTGCAAGTGTGAACCCCGAGAACATTGTTTTAGGTTTTAATAAAATGAAAACAAAACACAACAAAACACAAACAAGTAGAATGTCAGCAGTAAAGGGACCTGGTTCTCTGTCCTAAATCTGACCCATTCTCTCATGTCTGGCAGCCATAGGAACTTTTTTTTTACATAGTTTATTTATTTATTGCATCACTGTGGGAAAAGTTACAAAGCTTTCAGGCATAGGAACTTTTTGTGACTATATCCAAATCTCTTTCTCTGAAGTTTCTTATCCAAGGGCATTACCTCACTCTACCATCACCATAATCCTTCATGGCAAAACAGGAAACAGTCACGGAATTAATCTGAGTCAAAGAAATGTGATCAGGATGATCTCAACAGGGAAGTTCTCTTTTATCATTCTGTTTTTCCAGCAGTCATTGCTTTAGCTGGTTTCTGTGTGAGTTCAAGTTTAGCTTGCTCAGATATAAACAGAAACATCATTATTCTGTGTGTGTCACTCACACGAAATAAATTTCAAAATGAATAATTCCACTGCTAACTTCCTCTCCCAATTGCTCTACAAGGTACAAGTTCTTCCATAGCTCCCTCAATAAAGCTTGGAGAAGTGTTAGTTTCTGATCTAGAAGTGATCTCTCAAAGGAAATAATTTCATGGATCTCTTCTGTTATGTCACCATTTCACGTCTTATGCGGGAAGAGAGTATTTAAATCTTAAAAAAATAAAAGGACTAACCTTTTACATCCATGAATGAAAAGTAAAGAAGAACATTGGCCTCTAGTTAATTCACATATGTTTTTCTGAAATTTGCCATAAAGTTCAATAAAATAAAGATTATTTTGTAGACATACTCCCCCATAAAATTATTCTATTGAATATGCAAGCACTAAATTACCTTAAGAAAAGGCCTTTAGTACTTGTAAATGCTTTGAAATGAAACACTCTCCGTACAACTACTGAGTAGAGATCAAGAAAATGAGGTCAAGGTTCTTTGTCGGTGGCAATGTTATTTGCAAATAAAGGACTCACTATTTTAAGGCTTCTATTTTCGTTCTTGTTTTCTCTTTGGATCATGAATGGTTTTTAGTATACCTTTGTATACAGGTGACCCTGTTATACTCTTGTAACTTCCTATGAGAATTTCTTTTATATAATTTATAATGTATTTCATGCTACATTTCTTTTATTCTTTTGCTACATGACTTAATAACTTTGCATAATGCATTTCTATTTAATTAAATTATAAGTAGGGCTGTGGGCCAAAATCAATCTGAATCTGAATGGGGCCATTTTGTTTCATACATACAAAATTATTTTATTCCTCAGAATTTTGTTGTTGCTTGGAGAATAGCACATTTTAAAACTGGTACAAGTTCTACTCTTTACTAAAGAGAAAAATGTCACCAATAGGTTTTGACAGGGGGAGGGAGGGAGGAGGCACTTAAATCAAAATTACATCATCAAAACAAGACAAAATAAGAAGTTTAATATATATTGTAACTTAATGTTCCATTATTTTAAAATTTTTTAAATGAGAGTTGAATAAAAGAACTTAAATTAAAAATAATAGATGTTTTATATTTGTGGAATTTAGTATCCTCATATACCTTATAGATATACACTTATTAAATTATAGTTGCATAATTTGAATGGATTCATTTATATGTGGCTAACGTATACATTTTTATTTTATATGATTACTTTAAAAATACTGATTTACAAAATCAGAATACAGTCAAATCCTGTTTTTTCCATATTACAAATTATATTCTGTCTTCTTTATTTCACTAATACCTCTACATAATCCAGATTTCTGTACATTTTTCATTAAGATCTTAATACAAAATTTTGTTCTTCATTCTAATTTTTATGGTCTATTTTTATTAATGCATAACATTTTACTGCAATTTATTTTAATCTAATAATTTGTTTACATTTTTAGAATTAAAATACCTAGAATATTATTCATGTTCTGGGTTAGGCAGCTGGTGAAGTAGTATTAAAACTGCGAGACTAATGTTTATACATTTTGAAATAAAGGGATAATATTTTGAAGAACAAATACATGGACACAAATGTGGCAAACAGCAAGAAAGAAAACATTGTTAACTCTATACGATTTAAATTTATATTCGAATCTAATGACCATCTTCTAAAACCCACTCAAATAATAATATTTATAATTCATATTATATGAACATTTTTGCAAACATTGAATTATGTTGTGGCACATGAGAGAAGAATAATGAAAACATTACCTGGAAATGAAGGTAGACAGGAAAACACATACTTGTATTAAATTATATTAAATGCCGGAAGGCACAAAAAGAGTGATTGTAACATATAAAATGTGTGACTGTCCAGAGAAAGAACTCAGTGGGGTAAGATGCCCACCCTGAACAGCCAACCACAGTTCCATTCCTGGTACCTCATAGAGCCTCCAGAGTGCCAAGCCCGAAGTAAGCCTTGATCATTACCAGATGTGGCCAAACAAACAAAAGATATGGCCTAATCACTGTTAGTAACTTGTTTATTATTTTTTAGGTGATCATGCATTATGCCTTTGTGTGTTTCCAGTTTTCATAATTGTATTTTTTACCAATAAAAGTCTTAATTATTTCACCGTTCATTTTCTCACTTTATTTCACCTGCATCCTTTCACACTGTTTCTCTTAGTATCCAGTGATTGATTTTATATTTCCAAATTTTGCTTATGTTCTCTGTGGTATGCTAAACTTTCATCTTAGAATTGTTTTGACTGAATCCCATAGTTGTTGATGTCTTATTTTGTACCATATTGAATGATCTACTCTTAAGAATGTTCATGGGAACTTAAAATAGTGTTTATTCTGATCTAATATACAACGTTTATTAATTATTTGTCTCAGGGTGATAATGCAGTAAGTAAGGTGTGGCATTGCTTGTGGCAGATCCAGGTTCGATTGCCAACACCACATATGATCAGAACATAGAGTCAAGTCACAAAACTTGCACTGGACTTTGGAATGCTATTTTCTTGCTTTTTGCATACCTCACTGATTAGGTTCCTTTAGTATCCTTTGTTGGTGTTTACTAAGAATTCTTATCTGCATTTAGACTGTGTCCAAAATTCTTCAGTTGTCCCTTAGGATCCTGTGACTTGAAATACTACAAGCCAATGTCTTTCAAACTTATTTGTCCAGTTCATATCTCCTGCCCCTTTGTAGTTGGGCTGGTTGCTCTATCATTTGGGTCCAGATCACACTCTGTGTCTTGCTCTCCAATCATCTTCTGTTGACGCTTTCCTCTCCCTTCTACGTCTGTTGTGTAGTTTGTTTTGTTTCTGGTGTACTAGGGTGCCTTTGCCTTTCCACCAAGCAGTAAGACACTGTCATTGAACTGACTATCTATTTGTTAGTTATTCTTCCTGTGTGAAACAAGGAACATCCTCTGTCATTTTCTTGGTGATGTCACATTAAACTTTGTATGTTTCTAGACCTATAAGAAGGCACAATTACTAAGCTTATTTCTTTCAATGCCTTACATTTTGACTTCCCAGATTAGCCTCATCCCAGCAAGGGTAAGTTCAACATGATACTTGAAAAAAATATTATATCCCACTAAATTCTCTTCAGTTTCTTTTAATGAGTGTACTGATTCCCTGTCTTCCATTCTGAGGTGTGAGCATGTATTTTTTTCTATTTCTAGTAATGCAAGCCACACTTTAACACACATTAACAAATAGAAGTATGATTTGCAAAGTCATGGAGGTTATTTAAAAGGTAAATCATAAATAAAATTGTATTATGTGTTTCTATGCATACTAATGACTGGAGAGTTAGCTATTCTTGGTTTTACATTTTATCCATAAATAGAGGCTGTATTTCTATGGACCACATAAAATATTTTTCTTACAGCTCTGTATAAACTATTCTATTAATAACAAACTTTATTAAAATTGTATAAATTCTCTTTCACAATCTTACTACCACATCACCTGAGGATAGATCAATTCATCCATAATGCATTTTAATGCAATCTATCATATTAAAGATGTTCTCTATACTTTGTCAAAAGAAAGATAAGTGATTATCTTTTAGTCTGTTGTGATATAGTTGAGAAACAAACTAATACTAATTTAACTATAATTTTAGGTAATATATAAGCATGTATTCCTGCTATAAATACCGACGAAACATATTACCAAATGTAATGATTTACAGTATGAGAAGTTTATTTGAGTGCTTGAATTGGGGCTAGTGCAAGACTAATTAGAAGGAGAATAAACAAGGCCCTACAGTGGGAGATATCTTAACTTGATTCAAGGACTTTAAAAAAAACTCATATAGTTGAAATATAGCACAGTAGTGAGTGTAATTTCCAGTAATATGGAGAACATGTTTTCATCATCTCATGAAAAATTTATAGAGGGCTAAGGAAAAAAAATGCTGGGATGGGGGAGAGTTGGTTTGCAGTCTCTTAGTAAAGATATTCAGAAATGAGAAGGTTACTTTAATATAAATTTGAGTTAAATTTACAGAATTTATGAATCTTTCATATGTTCATATAAGATAATAGGAGAATTTGTGTATAATCAGAAAGTTAGTTTGAATGTCAATGGGAAGAAAAGATTATAAGGGGAAAATGTTCTCTGGTATAACAAAATAAAAACATACTCTTTATCCATTATATTTGGATTTCAGAACATATTTGAGCCATTACAGAAATGATAATACAATCATATTAGAAAGGAAGATATACATGTATGCTGGGAGTGAGTGAAGACTGCTTCATTGGAGCCTCATTAATCTGACATTCAGTCCATTAAGAAAGCCATTGAAACCTGAGATTTGTTGAGCTACCTGCAAAGTCACAAAAATAGAAATTCAGAGTAAGCCAGGATTGAACCATATAGATATTAGCATTTAAATTTTCTGTAGAGAAATATGAATCAGTAAGAGTGAAAAGAGTCTACCTATATCAGTAAAAGAAATCTAGCAGAGAGGAATGGAACAGACACCAAAAAAACATGTCCTTCAAAAAGGAAGTAGGCCATGGATGACATGCTCCAGAAACATTTTTGCTTCTTACTGCATTAAAATATTAGAAAACTGTCATAATATTTATCATATCCAATCTATCTTCTAATTTTCTTGGACATTTCCAATTAATGATTAAATATAGGTTATATGAATATAGGTTACTTCTAATGAATAGAGGTTGTGATTTCTTAACTTCTATGTTTTTAAATTGTTTACAAAAATTATCCTATTTATTATTCCTTCCTCTCTAATGCATTTGCATTTGCCTCTGGAATGCTATTTCCTTGCGTTTTCCCTACCTCACTGATGAGATCTCCTTAGTATCCTCTGTCAGTTTCTGCTGAGAATTCCTATCTGCATTCAGACTTTGCCTAAAGTTCTCTCATCATATCATGAGATCCTGTGCCTTGAAGTACTCCAAACTGATGTCTCTCAAACTTATATGTCCAAATTAGACCTTCTGCCTTTTATTCTGGCTTTTCATATTCAATGGCCAGTAGATGTCTGCCTTGGATATTCTTTCTTTTCTATTCTTTCTTCCATTCTTCTTTTTTTTGGAAAGCAAGAGTATTTTTTTTAAACAAAATTTAGAAAAATGTGAGAAGAGAGAAAGGAAGTATGTGATCAATTCAACCGGCTTCTGTAGTGTGGAAAAGCAGAGGGATAGAGAAAAAAGCAAGCAAGATACGTGTTCAAGGTAAACCATGGGTTTGAAGAACAAGCCTGCACTTAGATTTTCTAAAGTGATGTTCAAACTTGATATTTATGTTACAAAACTCCCGTTATACTTCTCAGTCCCTTCTTTTCTATTCACTTATCTTCCATGATTATTTTTCTTTTAGATCTTCATGATATTTTTTGTTTTAATAATATTTAGTTAAAAGAATATAGCACAGCGGTAGGGCGTTCGCCTTACAAGCGGCCAACATGGCCGACCCGAGTTCGATTCCTCTGCCCCTCTCGGAGAGCCCGGCAAGCTACCGAGAGTATTCGATATGCCAAACACAGTAACAACAAAGTCTCCAATGGAGACGTTACTGGGCCCGCTCGAGCAAATCGACGATCAACGGGAGGGCCTTTACCTTTACCTTTACCTTAGTTAAAAGAAGTTTTATAATTTCATTAAACGTTTGCATCTGAATAGAATCATCCTTTTAAACCTGTCTCATTTGGTTCACTTTTTTTTTTGCTCATATCTACATTTTAAATATAACTATTTTTCATTTATAATGCGGTCACCCATTTTGTTCAACCAGTGTCTCTTTTTTATAAATCTAGGTAAATAAAAGCTAGATTAATCTAATTTTGTCAGAAAAGGTGTCCCTAGTTCAGTCTTTGTCCTTCCGTAGTCTATTATAAATTGTCAAAATACTTTTTTTTTTCAATTCTCAGCTTACTCATTGTCTATGCAGAACTCTATAGTGGTATTTAGAGTCAATGTGTCTGATTTACTTCAGTGATTTACCTTTTTGATCTTTCTGACCTAACTCCTTTCTTATACATTTCTTCTTTTGTTGTGAAATAATTCTTTTTTGGAGGGCGGGCCCCCCTCTTTTTCAATCTTTTCTAAAGCATTTGCATTTACCTCTGGAATGCTATTTCCTTGCCTTTTCCCTACCTCACTGTTTAGATATCTGATGGTGCTCAGGAATGATGTGACGGGGCTCAGATGTGCTGGAGACTGAACCCAAGTCAGCCATGTACAAGGCAAAATCCCTACATTTTGTACAATTGCTCTGGCCCAAGTACAAAAGACTAGAACTATTACTTGTTCTCAAAATATAAAAGTGATATTGACTTTTTTAAAAGTCACTTTTCTGTTCAAACCTAAAAGCTATTTTTCCAAGTATTTGTGGGTTAATATCTGATGTATGGTGAGATTAATTTATATCTTACTTTCTCAGTGGTATCTTTTATTAAACTTATATATTTATTGTACAATGAATTGCCTACTACATGCAGTACACTAAGTTTGATACCTGGTTTCGACAGGTCCCCTGAACATTTTTGGGTGTGAATCCTGTTAAAGCAAACAAAATGATAAATTATGTTTCTTTCTTGGCATCAAAAACACCCTCCCTTGCTTTACTTTTCATCATAGTGTTATTCATCATTTGAATATAAGCATTTTGAAGACAGAGATGTTTGATTATTTTCTACACTGAAATATGATATGACTTTAAGGTTTGTGGACATGTGATGGGCACCACAATAGATATTTATCTAGTATATGTTAAGGACATATAATAAAATTTTATTAGGGGTCATTGTGGTGGTAAATTTGCATTGTATACTAAATTAATTTAAGAGGTAAATTTGAAATGTGGGAGTAAAATAGGCTGTTGTTTGTAAATATTTACTATTGGAAAGAATAGAGATATGATAATAGAACTAAAATACAGGGTCTGGGATTGTTTTATTTGGGACTAATAAGCTATAAAAATTATCAGAGTATATTTCTCCAGTGATTTAAAAGACAATATGAATAGTAAAAAATTGCTGATATAGAAAAGCAAGGAAATTGTCTGCAGAAACTATGTGCTGCAGGTCCCATAGTAGTTTAGGATAGAAATAGGTTAGTTACTTTGTTGTTGTTTATATGTATATTTCATTCTTGTCAAGGAGAATGTTTCTTCCAAGTTAAAAACAGTGAGATTAATGTTTACTGAATAAATTATATTTAAGCAATAATTTTTAAAAATTTAGTCTCAAGAACTGTAATTACATGTAAGGTGTTTAAACATTAAATCAATTCAACATTTAAAAACTGGTGTAGCGGCCGGAGTGATAGCACAGCAGGTAGGGTGTTTGCCTTGCAGGCAGCTGACCCGGGTTCAATCCTCGGCATCCCTTATGATCCGCTGAGCACCGCCAGGAGTAATTCCTGAGTGCAAAGCCAGGAGAAACCCCTGAATATTGCTGGGTGTGACCCCAAAAGGAAAATAAATAAATAGATAGATAAATAAATAAATAAACTAGTTTAAATGCTTCCCTTTATAAAATCATCTTATAGGATTGAAGAAAAGAAAAGCAGAGACTGAATTAAAATCGAAAATAGTTTAAAATAATAGCCATATGTAGAAACTAATGAAAGCGGTAGAAAATAATGAAGTAACAGCTGGAGAGTTATGCCAATGGACTAGAGCACATGCTTTCCACAGGGGAAACAAAAATTTGATCCCCCCAACGTCCTGAATTCCAAAGTACTGCCAGCAATGATACCCCAGTACAGCAAAATGAATAGTCTGAGAATCTTCATATGTGCACCCCCCCCACCACCCAAAAATAAAACACAGACACACACAGAAAAAAAAAACAAAGGAATTCCTTAATAACATTTGTACAGAGGCAAAACTTGGATTAGAATTCTTTTTATTCTAAATCCCATTTTTTTCTCTTGAATTTTATTTAAATATCTGTATGGATATAAAAATTTGTTGTTAAAGGCCAGAGACAGAGTATGGAAGGAAGGGCATTTGCCTTGCATAAGGTCAACCTAGATTTGATCTCTGGCATCCCATATGATGATTCCTGAGTTCAAAAGGAGTGACTCATGATCACACAACCAGAAGTAAGCCCTGAGCACAGTTGAGTGTGGCTCAGAGTATGGATTTGTAGGCCAGTCTCTGTGACATAGCTGTTCAACTTTGGTTTTGCTCAGGGCCAGGACTAATACTCCATGGACTCATAGTTTAGTAGAGTTCATTTACATTTTTTGAATTAGAGTTTATCTCTATAGCAGAACTCATCCAGTTTGTTCATCTTGCTAATGATTGGTTATGTAATACAAATCCCTTATTTGTTATTCAAACATATTTAAAACTCGTGGATAGTTTATACCTTTATACTTGAAAAAGCTTTCTTTCTCACGTATTCTGTAAAATATATGTGATATTCCATCCCAGAACTACTTAATTCATTAATTTCTGTGAAGACCCTGTCAATTTATGAAATTTAGATGTATGTTTGCCACTGAATTAGAGATAAGGTTTGGTATTTCTCTGCCTGTGCCTACATAGAGATCTTGCAGAACTACACTATCACTGCAAACATTCAGAGTCCCCTTCCTCCTCCTAGACTTCATTAAATTCAATCCTGAACCTCATAAGAGGGAAGATAACAGAAATTGTCCTCAAAGAGACAAAATATTCTTTTAGGATATGTCATTCTTAGAATGTTCCAACAACCAAAATTTAGCCAGATGTAATAAAATCCATAGAATAATTAAAATGAAATTTATAGGTCAAATCACCTGAATATAGTCTCGGAAATTTAAAGATGTGAAAATTATAGCAGTGATTTTCTCTTTCATTTGACTTTATGCCTCTACCCTTATGATTTCATAAAATGTTATATGAATTAAACCTCTAACTCACTGTTATATTGGTTATGCTCATTATTTATTCAATGCACCTTAATTATTTAGAACTTAAATACTTAAACTACTCAGTTACTTAAATTTTTCTAATGTAAAATTTAATTAAATATACATCACACCTCCTACTGAGACTTAAAATTAGATATCAAAGATAAAAGCTGGAAGATATAACCAGTTAAAATTATCTAAAGAGAAAAAACCCTCACGTACTAGAAACTAAGTTATTGGGCAGCCAAAGAGTAAGAAAAAAGTTCACACCACATAACATCTTTCACAGATTCAAAGATTCCTCTAATACAATTTACCTCCAATTAGCTTTGCTAAAACTGAACTGTCAATCATTTTCTGTTATTCTATACCTCTTTGTCTTTGCATACAGTTTTTTTTGAATCTCAATTGTCCCACTCACCAATGTGCATCCTTCTCAAATGGAGTCTTCCCCAGTTTTTCCTTTGTTCCATGGGAGTTGCGGTGTCAGACTACGCACCTAGCAGAGCTGGGAACCTAAATGTCATCTGATGCTGAGTGGCAGGGGTGATAAATTTCCGGCACTCTGGTGGACTTTGTCGTGCTTATGGTTCAAATTAGATCTCCAGTAGGCAAAACATTTGCTTGAGACCTTTGAGCTATGATCTGACCCCCAGAGTTTTCCTTCGCTAGAAATTTAAGGGGTTGGAGAAAAAGGGCAGTGGGTAGTGCATTTGCCTTGTCTGCCGCCAACCCAGGTTTGATGCCCAAAAACCCACGTGGTCTTCCCAGCACCACCAGAAGGTATTCCTGAACAGAGCCAGGAGTAACCGTCTGAGGAGTAACCTCCTCCCCCACCAAAATTCAAATATGATTCAAATACCTTTCCCATTCTTCCCTTGATTGTATATGTTTTATACACATATATTTATTCAAATTCATAAGTATTATGAATTATATTATTAATTATTAATAATTATAATATTAAGTATTATAATATCAAAGTATTAACTTTGATCATCCTCTTCAGACTGAGAGTAGTTCTTTGGAAATTATGAATCTAGAGGGGTTTTATTATAATAGTTATATTTTATATATTTCCAAACTCAGAGATTATTTATTATGTTTTTCTGGGGACACACCTGGTAGTGTTGGAGGCTTACCCCCCCCTCTGTGGTGGGGGTCATATCTAGCGAATGCTTGGGAAACCAGATATGGGACCAGGGATAGAGCCAAGGCTCGCCACATGCAATTTACATGTCTCAAACCCTGTGCTATCTCTATGACCTTCATTTATATAATTTATATAAAAGATATTTGGCCAATTATCTGGAATGTTCCTTCATTTTTTTTCTGAGGTCAGACGGTTCAGAAGCACCAAGGTCACACCTCATGGGATGTGTGAAACTTCCCATCAAACCCAGAGCCCTGTCCCAGCTGGGTGTGCTCTCTGCCACTTTGGGAAATATCCCTGGTACCTGCATGTATGGCAGAGCCTGGCTAGCTCCCTGTGGTGTATTCGGGAAGCCAAAAACAGTAACAACAAGTCTCACAATGGAGACATTACTGATGCCTGTTCGAGCAAATTGATGAACAACAGGAAGACAGTGCTACTATGCTACCTGCCTCCATTATTTTTAATTCAACCTACTGATCTTCCCCGATTGGGGACAAAGTGAACAGAGCAATTGAGCTATGGAATCTGTTACCTAATTTGTAGTTAAATGTGACTTAGAAGCAGAAGTATATTGATTCTATAGGTATCCTGAGTGATTTTGTAGAAAAATGAATATCAACATATAAGGTTGTTTCGGTTTTGTTTTTAATAGAACAAAGAAAACTTGGCACCAAACAAGGTCCCTGAGGTGGCTAGGCATGATCTTTGGATGAAGAGTCAGGAGTAAGCACTGAGCATACTGTCATATGTGATTCCAAAATAACATTATTGAAATTTTTTTGATATCACTATTTGGAGTATTTAGCACATAGTACTTAAAAACACTTCATACGTATTTGTCACTGAATTCACGAAGAACTACATGGTGCTTTTTACTAAACCATAGCCAAAAGATCAACATATACCAACTACATGATTTATGGTTTCTGTATTCAAGAATATCTTACTACATTCTGTGAAGTGCCATGATCTCATTTTTTTGGTACACCTTGTTTTAGTGTTAGCATCTTCTTCTTGCCTCTAAACAATTCAGAGATAAAGTTTGTCTGAATATTGCGAATGTACTCCCCCAGCTTTTATGGCAGCCTCGAAGGGTCACAGAAGAGCATTATTCACAGTCACATTTGTGCCAGTCACGCTGGCGTCTCCCTGCTGCTCACAGCATCTGTTTCTTTCAAGGACTGTGCTCCAGAGCTTTTAGCATTCCCATCACTTCGTCTGTTATTTATTTGGAACATTGGTTTCAATTAGCCATTTGGATATTTTTTAAACCTCAGTACTCATTATACTTTCCATATCATCCCAGGCAGTTCCTCATTCTGCATGGATTCTGCTCTTGGCTCTTAATATGGAGTCTCTGGCCTGATGTATTTACCTTTTCAGCCTTTGCAAATGTGCATTCTGGTGCAAAAGCTCTGTAATAGCTATTTTCTGACTTTTTTTTTTAATCTTTGGAACGCTCTAGTGGGAAAAAGTTCCAGGAAATCCATCTCATTCTCATCCAAATGCCAGTATGCCATATATTTCTTGTCATAGCAGCAGACTTCTGGATAATCAACGGCTTACATACATAGTCATACACACAGGTACACAGACATGCACAATCCTGCATATATGCATACTGACACACCACCAGTTAGCAATAGAGAGATTTGTTCTAAGTGCAGATTGGATTTCTATGAGAATCCATTAAGTATAAAACTCAACTTGTAAAAATGACATTAAGTCCCCAATTTTATGCTTATTCACTCACTGCTTTCTTGGACAAATCCTGTTTTCTGTTTTTGTGTTCTTTCCATTGACCATTCTCCCAGGGTAGAAAGCCACACCCTGAAGTCTTTCTATAACAATTTGAAAAATCCTTTAATTAAAAGGATTTTTCATGAAAAGCTCTGTATTTTGGAGAATAAATAAACCAGTAGACAGTAAGCAAGCAAGAGCTACCTGGCATTCACCATGATGCCCGCTTCCTGTATATGTGTCCTTTTAGTACTAACCTGAAACAATCATGCTTACATTCTTGGCATCTGAATCCTTCAGTTCCTCCTCTTTGCAGATAGTGAAAAGCCGGAAATAGTAAATTTGCAATTCAGGCTGGAGAATAAAAGACTAAAAAGGAGAAAAGTAGTAAGGAAAAATTATGTGAGAGGTAGCAGGAGGTTGCAAAGAAAATATCATATTAAAATAAATGTGTTGGGGGTAGGATAGATGTCACAAGTAAACTTCTTGCATTCCATCCAGTGGACCTGGGATTGATTCCAGTGCCACGTATGACCCCCAAGCAGTTCAGTAGTGATACTTAAGCACAACATCAAGAGTATGTCCTGACTATGACCAAGGTGAAGCCCAAACCAACCTACAAATAATAAGTAAAATAAATGTGTTTTTTTTTTTAAATTTTATGTAGGAGTACTGCTCTTTATTCAGCCACTGATTAGCTGATTTATTTGGGCATGAACTCCACCTTACTTTTTTTTTTCCACAGTTTTATTTATTTATTTTTCTTCTTATATTTATTTATTGAATCACTGTGGGAAAAGTTACTAAGGTTTCAGGTTTAAGTCTCGGTCATACAATAATCAAACACCTCTCCCTTCATCAGTACTCATTTTTCGCCATCAAGAACCCTCATATACCCTCCCTACCCCTCCCAATGCCTGTGAGGCAGATGATTTCCACTTAACTCTTCTCTACATTGATTACATTCATTATTTCAACAAAAGATGCACCATTATTGTTTAGTATCTCCCCCCCCCCAACAATCAGACTTGCTGAAAAAGCATTGTGAAATACTCTGTTTTCTATAGCTGGTTATGAGAAACATAAAATAATGTTGCATTTCTGCAAAGAGCCAGATAATTACGAGATTGGTTTCTGTACATAATGGTGTTATGGCTGTACTGGAGAGCTGCTCGTGGAGGGCAACTCGTGACCTCAGTAGGGCGTGAAGGATGAGCCGGTACTGACCCCCTTCCCATGAGACTGCAGTTGCCCCATCACCACCGGCTCATACCTGGCTTTCCAATAAGCTCTGAGGCGGTGGCCACCATTCTGCCAGGGGGTCGGGGGAAAGGCGGAAGGGAGCAACACCCTTTCCCTCCCGGGTAGGCATGATGCCATAGTTTAACACATGGTCCATTCACTTTTCTGCCGCAAGCTGCTGGGTTCTGGATTAAGTCCTTTTGCCTCTGGAGCCATGGCCGTGCCAGAGAGCCGCTTGTGGGGCCAACTTCTGACCTCGGTAGGGCATGAAGGATGAGCTGGTACCATCCCCCTTCCAATGAGACTGCAGTTGCCCCATCACCGCCGCTCATACCTGGCTTTCCAATAAGCTCTGAGACAGTGGCCACCTTGTATGCGGTCCAGATACATTTCTGCCAAAAGCTTCTGGGTTTCAAAATTTGTTTCTGAGTCTCTAGGTTCATGGCCATTAAGCAGATTGATCAGGAGCCAGAGAGGCCATTTCTAGGTGGCGACTCGGGGTATTGCTGGGATGGGGAGGAAAGGGCCAGTTCCACCCGCATCTGGTGAGGTCCTGCGTGTCTCATCACTGCCGGCCCAAACCTGACTGTCCAGTGGCCTCTGGAGGACGGCGATCACGGGGCCTCCAAGGGGAACAGATCAAGGCACGAAACCTATTCCCACCTGGAGTGACCCCGCCCCAGTAACCTAGTTCAGGAACAGGACGCATTTCTGCCAAAACCCTTTGGGTTCCGAGATTCGTTTCTGAGTCTCTGGGATCATGGCCGTTAAGCAGTTCAATTAGGAACCAGAGAGGCCATGCCTTCAATTATATAGCTGAGCTGGAGGTGGTTTGTGGGTGTGTCTCCCACATACCTAACTTTTGGCCATTTACTTTCTTGGTAAACTTTGCCCCAAGTTTTTGGGGTCTGGCCGAAGGCACAGCAGCAATTTTGGGTTATCTGACAGTCTGACAGTGCCATCAGGCTAATGATGCACTCTCCTTACAGGTACAGCTTCACCTGCTGGAGGCACCATACTCCTAAATAAATGTGATTTTCTAATTAAATTATCTCTTGTAAATTTGTAGAGCTGATATTAAGAGCAAGTGTGGTAGCTCTGTGATTCTTTTGGGAGATTACCTAGAGGGAGCAAGTAACCCCTGGTGGAGGGATGGGTACTGGATCATTGTATAACTGAAACCCAAGTACAAAAATTTGTAAGTCTACAACTGTACCTCAGGGGGTTTCGCTAATAAAAAATTTTTTTAAAAGTTTAATTAAGATACAATGTGGCATAAATAAGATACACCTATCACATTTGCTCACATGTTAACAAAATAGCAGTGTTCAATGAATAGCATTAAAATTCAATTAGCCCAATAATATATTGGTTACCTCGTAATTATTTGAATTACTAATTAGCTGTTGTCACATTTTTGGTAGATAAACATTTATTACAGTGAGTGATTCAGTTTATATGTAAGATACAAGATTTCAAGAAAAAATACGATGAAAGTAGAAACTTATGAAGAACCATATGAGTGACTGCGGCCAGAGTGA
This sequence comes from Sorex fumeus, assembly GCF_029834395.1. Classification (NCBI taxonomy): domain Eukaryota; kingdom Metazoa; phylum Chordata; class Mammalia; order Eulipotyphla; family Soricidae; genus Sorex; species Sorex fumeus. The sequence goes on from NW_026606059.1 coordinate 68,192,015, forward strand.
TAGTACAGAGGATAGGGTGTTTGTCTTGCACACTGATAACCTGATTTCAATCCTCTGAATCCCATATGATCCCCTGAACACAGCCAGAAGTAATTCCTGAATAGAGAGCCAGGAGTAATCCCTGAACATCACCGGGTGTGACCCAAAAAGAAAAAGAAAAAAATTAAAAAATGGTCTGCATGAGTTACTAATTCAGTGCAAAATTTCCATGTGAGACAAAGAAGACACATCACCCACATTTTATTCCTGCTTTTAGTTTATTTCTTGTGACATATACACAACTTATCAATGAGGTGGCACCATTAGAATTTCAGTGGTGGCAAAATTTATGTATCAAACACACTGTTTGATTTTCACACTTATACAATATTACTATGCATTGTTGCTTCAATTTTAAAATCTGGAAAGGGGTTCTTGAGAGATGAAATAGGAAGTTAGGCACTTGGATTGCAATCAGTGGACTCTGGTTTGAGATGTTTCATATGGTTTTCTAAGCACTCATTAGAATAGAGTCACAATAGCCGTTGACCACTCTGGAGTTTGGTCCCATAAGACCCCTTGCCCAAATGTTAAAGAACAAGCACTTAAGTCATTGGAAAAAGCAAACAGGTATGCATATGCAATCATTATGAATAATTTCTGAATACTCTATAACACTATTCCAACTCAAGATAAATAACTATGTAGGAATTACATAGTCTTGGTTCAAAGAATAATAATTCCAGTATCTCACCTCCATTTTCTACAATATACATCTCAATTTATGTCATTGCCAGACTGTCATATTAGTTTTTCTCTTCAATTTTAGTTTCAAGGTGCACTATATGAAGTTTCACCTTAAGTATGTTTTAGAAGTTATTTGCCTTCCTGTAAAAGTATTCTACTTTCTTGAATTTCAGCATTGCTGAGTTTTGGTGACTTCTCTTAGCAGGAGTCATCTTTTGAAAGAAAATGCAATTTCAGAAACCATATTTTGAAATGTAACAATGTAAAATGATACTGTGGAGTGGACTGTTTTTACAGATTGGCTTTTCAGGTGACCACATGAATTAACGAAGAATCTGTTAAGTCTAGAAATTTCCCTCATACTGGATGCCTAGGTGACTAAAATTTTAATGACCCAATGACCCTAGTTTAATTCTTCAGTGAAAGATCTTCATTACTTTTGGTGAAATATATATTTAATAATATCCTGTATTTTAAGTCCAACTTAAGCAATTCTACCTGCCATTTTGGAAAAATAATGGTAATAAAATAGTAATGATGATGATGATGATGATGATGATGATGATGATGATGATGACGGTGATGAGGAAGAACTAGTTTGGCAACAGGAAACAGAAAAGTCAACCAGTAAAATGAATACAATCATATAAGACTTGCAGTGGAACTTGTCAAATATATCCTAATCTTCAGGTATGCTTTAATCATGGCCCCAATTAACTTATATTAAAATATTAAATTTTTTTAATAATTCATGATATGCATGTCCTTTATTGTCCATCAGTAGAATGAGGATTTATCTAATCATAATACTATTTTTTAATTTATTTATTGTTTTAATTTTTTATTTTAATGAATCATTGTGAGATAGAGTTACAGACTGACAATTTTTCAGGATTGCATTTCAATCAAACAATGTTTGAGTACCCATCCCACCAGTGCCCTTTCTCCATGACCAATGTTCCCAGTGTCCCTCCTACCCCTTCCTTCCACTTGTCTCTGTGACAGACACATTCCCTCATACTCTCTCTCTCTCTTTTTGGGTATTATGTTTTACAATATAGGTACTAAGGAGCCATCATGTTTGGTCCACAGTCTACTTTCAGCAAGTATCTCCCATCAGGAATAATTCCCTCAAACCATCATTTACTTAGTGATCTCTTCTCCCTCCCACATGCCTTTTCCACCAGCACATGAAATCAGCTTCCAAGCCGTTGGGTGATCTTCCGGGCCCTTATCTCTACTATCCTTAGGTTGTATCCTCCTATTGTGTTACTTTATATACCACAAATGGGTACAGTAATTCTGTGTCTGTCCCTCTCTTTCTGACTCAGTTTGCTTGGCATGATACTCTCCATGTTGATCTACTTATGCAAATTTTATGGTTTCATCTTTTCTAACAGCTGCACAGTATTCCATTGTGTAGATATACCAATGTTTCTTTAACCAGCCATCTGTTCTAGGGCACTCAGGTTTTTTTTTTCTTCCAAATTCTGGCTGTTGTAAATAGTGCTGCATTAAACATCCAAGTGCAGATGTCATTTATACTGTATTTTTTTTTTTTGCATCTCTGGGATATATTCCTAAAAGTGGGTCAAATAGGAGCTCAGTTTCTAGTTTTTTGAGAAATGTCCATGCTGTTTTCCATAAACGGCTGGGCCAGTCGACATTCCCACCAGCAGTGTAGGAGAGTCCCTTTCTCCCCATATTCAATCCAACCTGATTGCTTTCATTTTTTTTGGATGTGTGCTAGTCTCTTTGGTGTAAGATAATATCTCATTATTGTTATGATCTCTAGCTCCCTGATGATTAGTGATGAAGAGCATTTTTTCTGTGTCTTTTGGCCATTTGGATTTCTTCTTTAAGAAAGTTTTGGTTCATTTCATCCCCCTGTTTTCTGATAGAGTTGGATGTTTTTTCTTGTAGAGTTCAACCAGTGCCTATCAGAGGGGTCTTGGGTGAATATCCTTTCCCATTCTGTAAACTGTCTTTGTATTTTGATCACTTGATTTTCTCTTGAGGTGCAGAAGCTTCTGAGGAAGGATGATATGCATGTGGTGTAATTAGAGTGTACGGGTTTGAGAATTTTTCTGTTGGCTTAGTGAAATGAACTGTACCACATTTTCACAATATTCTCTTAACCTATATTGGAAGCTTAAAGTTTTATTCTTCTTGCTCTTAATTTATTCATCATACACATTACATTTAATATCAAGAACATAACAAAATTTGTCTTACCTCGTGGTTTTTATATATCAAATACCCAAAGTCCAAAGCATATTTCCTTTTGCTTCACTTTGGAAATATCTATTCATCAGTATTAGTTTAAATCTAAAACTTTTACTTCAGCATGTCTGGGCTTCTTTTTTCTTTAGAGAACTCAAAGAAAAGATTAGTGATTTTATAAGATTTTCCTGTAAGGTTCTATATTTAACACACTATTTCTGTTAACTATGGCTTGAGAACATTGTTCCAAGGCTTAGAGGTAAAGTTGGTAAAGTTGGTAAAGTTTTATTGTTTCTCGTGTTTTTGTTGTTGTTGTTTACAATATATATTTGGACTCACATAAGTGAATACTTTATTTTGTAGTAATAACTTCTATGCATGGTCCAATAGAGCCTTACTCATAGTACTTTCCAAAGGATATGTTCCAGTTTTCCTTGTACATATATGCTATATAAAGTAAAGTAAAGTAAAGTAAAGTAAAGTAAAGTAAAGTAAAGGCCCTCCCGTTGATCATCGATTTGCTCGAGCGGGCTCAGTAACGTCTCCATTGGAGACTTTGTTGTTACTGTGTCTGGCATATCGAATACTCTCGGTAGCTTGCCGGGCTCTCCGAGAGGGGCGGAGGAATCGAACTCGGGTCGGCCATGTTGGCTGCGTGCAAGGCAAATGCCCTCCCCGCTGTGCTATCACTCCAGCCCCTTTAAATAATATAGTTTTTACAGGCTTGTCATTCTTACTTACATGATCCACTCTCTGTGCACTGTCCTTCTGTTGTTCATCAATTTTCTCGAGCGGGCACCACTAACGTTTCCATGTGAGGCTTGTTTTTAGTGTTTTTGGCATATTGAATACTCCATGGGGAGCTTGCCAGACTCTGCCATGCAGGTGGGATACTCTTGGTAGCTTACCAGGCTCTCCGAGAGGGACAGAGGAACTGAACCCAAGTCAGTCGCATGCTCAAGAAAAGATACTTGTGTGATAAGACTTCATGCATATTGCACTTTGCTGATAACAGAAAATCATAAAAATAGCCCATATCAAGGAGAATGGGGAAATATATCTCACTTAGATAGAATAACTGCAAAGAACTGTGACCACATTTAATCTAATGCACCAACGTGTTATATCATATTTTATTGTTATTAAAATATTATATAGAGAGAATATTAACATTTTATTTTTGCTCGAGCGGGCCCAGTAACGTCTCCATTGGAGACTTTGTTGTTACTGTGTCTGGCATATCAAATACTCTCGGTAGCTTGCCGGGCTCTCCGAGAGGGGCGGAGGAATCGAACTCGGGTCGGCCATGTTGGCCGCTTGTAAGGCGAACGCCCTACCCGCTGTGCTATCGCTCCAGAAAGTTAAAATTCCCCCCAAATTGCCTGGAGCTGAAATGTATTTGCCCTCCAGGGTTAGTGAGACACACTGAGGGTAAGATGTGTATTTAAATTCAAGGACTAGAGCGATAACACAGCAGGTAAGGTGTTTGCCTTGCACGCAGTCAACATGGCCGACCTGAGTTCAATTCCTCTGCTCCTCTCAGAGAGCCCGGCAAGCTACAGAGAGTATCTCGCCTGGACGGCAAAGCCTGGCAAGCTATCCGTGATGTATTCGATATACTAAACACTGTAACAAGTCTCACAATGTTACTGGGCCCGCTTCAGCAAATTGATAAACAACGGGAGGACAGTGATACAGTGATTTAAATTCAAACAATATTACTACCTAAAGTAGATTCTATATAACTACATATATGTGTGTATGTGTGTGTCTGTGTGTGTGTCTGTGTGTATATGTGTACAGTAACATATATAAACTTGTATATTACTTCATAGACATATAGAATTTAAGTCACTCTGGAATATGGGTACAGAGAAATCCCCAACTGATAACTGACATCCACATAAAAATTCCAGACATATTGGGAATGTTATTTTTATGTTACAGTCTTTCATTTCATTCAGGCTTTAACTCAAATGTTATTTGTATTTGACATTGCTGTTATATAGATCTGTCTATTCTTTTTGTCTCTCTCTCTTAAATATACTGTGTATATAACTATATGCTATATTCAGTGCTATATGTAATAATAGTAATAAGAAAAATGATAATATGATCTGTAGAGATTGTTCAGTGGGTAGGACTCTTGCATCAGCCAACCCAGGTCCAATCCCCAGCATCCCATATGGTCCCTAAGAGTCTTCAGGAGAATACCTGAGTGCAGAGCCAGGAGTGACCCCTGAGCATTGCTGGGTGTGATGCAAACATCTAAAAAAAGAAATTAATACTAATATTATATTCATAAATGTAGTGATAATGCTTATTAGGACTTTGGCTCAGTAATAAATAAATAGGAAGGATCAATTATTATCTCTCTGGGGCAAAATAATTTTATGAAATCATCTACTTAAACATAAACAGTAATATTTATTTAGAGATGACAAAGAGTAAAGATTCCTTCTAGAAGTTTTTCTAAAATCTGGTAAGTTATAGGTGGGATTCAAGGAATCAAGTTTTCAAGCTCTGTTTATATACCCTTACAGATGTAATTTATGTGATTCATAATTAATTACTCCAAAGAATGATAATTCAATTGTATATCTACTGAGCAGTAAATAATTTTCAATATTAAGTGAGATTACATTAGCCAAATCCATTTAATGAGAAAAAAACTAAAGCAATTAAAGGAGTAAATAATAAGAATGCAAACATTAATGATAAGTTCAAACTAAATTATTAAAAAGTAAACATCAGAAACAAGATAGATTATTGAGACATGCACTGCATTTTGGCTGCTATTTGCAAATGAAGCAAGTAGGAAATTTAATCTATGGAATATGTGGAGTAGAAAAATTGTTTTATTTTCTTGAATTCAAGTAAACGCAAGTGCACCCTTTGTACCAGAAAGAAGGAAACTTCAGTTTAGAACATTGAGAAGTGAGAATAAAACAAATATCACAGATATTCAGAGGCACTATTTAGCATGTGGACAATGGGAATGTAGAAACCCAGTCAGTACTGTGCATTCCTACATCTCCTGTGAAATCAAATGACCCTTTGCTTCCCAGTGATAATTTTTTCAGTGTGAATAGTAACTGATATAGAGAATCCACATTTCTGTGCTCTTCCAGTTTCCTTCAGTGCATCAGAGGTCTGTGGACACCGTCCCACTTCTGTTATATTTATTGTATCTCTCCTGTCTCTTGACAAAATATCTTGAAGGGGCCCTATACTGACAGGAAACCAAAGTTAGGTCTTGAAGATCAAAGATAAAATTCGAAAGAACATTTCCTTTTAGTCCAACAAAACAATATTTTTTCAGAAGAAGAATCTAAAATATTTTAAGGAAGAAAATATTTTAGGGAAAGAAATAATAGAGGCTAAGTATTTTTTAAAAAACAGCAAATAAAGAACTGAGCTTGTAATTTAGACACAAGTTTTTATATATAATATTTTATAGTGGCAAGGCCAGAGAGATAATACAGCTGATAAGGCGCTGCTTTGTAGCCACTGGACTTTTCCTGATCTTGGGGCATTGCTAGGAGCAAGCACTGAGACAGGATTAAGCCTTGATAAGAACCAGCTGTGGTCCAAATTACTATATGTATATTGGGAAAGTTAATTAGAGGTATATGTATTTCATAGAAGTTAGGGTTGTAAATTACATAATTTCATTTCAAAACTTAGCATTTCTTTTACCAAAAAAATGAATAGGCATATGTTCTGAATTTTATTTCACAGTCCATAAGCACTTTTAACGATGAAAATGGTTAGAATTTTGTCAGGAACATAGAAAGTGCTCAGCAAATGATCATTTGCTTTTTATAAAATATTAGGTTAAGTAGTTCTGATATTATTTTAAGTAAAATATATCAGAATGCCAACTATATTTGTAAAGTCCTAATATTTTTTTCACAAATTTGGATAGCTACAATGATACCACATCACAGAGTAAAACATGTTTACCAACCTTAGAAAGGTTAAAATAATCTTCAGAATAATATGTATTACATCTACATATTACTGTTGTAGTTGTAGTATACCAAAATTTTTGAGATAGTACCAGGTATTCTGATATCTTTTGAACTAAATAAATTACTTTCCACATTTTTATTTCCTATATGTATTTTAAAAGCTATTTAAATATTTAATATTTTTACGAATCAGAAAATCAAACCAATTAAAATATTTATGCTGTTCATCATACAGGACAATCAGAAAAATATTTTCCAAACTTCAGGATTGGAGATGTGTATTTTGTTATATAGTTTCTATTGTTTTCAAGTGCTGTATGAAAACTGTAAATGCAACAATCCATAAACTACAGAAAAAAAGAACTGTATTTTCTACCTTACATTTTATATTTTTGCCACCTGATAAAACAAAAATAACTAAAAATCACTAATTCAGAAGACTCACTGGAAAGTCAAAGGTAGTAGCATTATTCAGACTTTTTTCTACTTTTTGCGCTTAGACATTATTCTAACTTAGTTGTTTAGACGCTACCCAGCTAAACCTTAGTGGGAGTATCTCAGTTCATGTTTATATAGATTGATGAATTGTTTAAAAAACAGTTGGCATTGTGTGTGTGTATATGTGTGTCTGTATGACTGTGTGGCTGTTTGTGTATGTCTGTGTCTGTGTGTACAAGCAGGTGAATCTTAGGTGTACATATTATATATAATATTTTATCATTCTCAGAATTTTCTTCAAATATAGGAAATATATTTTATTAGGGAATAAATCATGGCTTATTTACCATTTTAAATATGGAAAAGAAAATTAGGATTTAAGTGTGCAAGGAACACAGGCTTTTTCTACATCATTCTTATTATAATTGCTTTTTTGGGTTTTTTTTGTATTTTAAATATAAACTGTATTATTTCCCATGCAAAGTTTGAGTGAATGAAATTTAATTTATTCTCTGATTTGCATCACTATGAACATGAAATTTTCAAGTCTAAGTACTAGAATTGGGGATGGAGTGATAATACAGCAGGTAGGGCATTCACCTTGCACGTGGCTGATCTGGGTTCGATTCCCAGCATCCCATGTGGTCCTCTGAGCATCACCAGGAGTAATTCCTGAGTGCAAAGCCAGGAGTAACCCCTGTGATTTGCTGGATGTGACCCAAAAAATAAAAAAAAATTAAAATGTACTAGAATTGAAGAAAATCGGCAGTATGTCACTGCAAAAAAAAAATGGATTTTTTCTTGAGATTCCTTGATCATATCGACACATTTTTCTTTTATTATATATATTCCTAAGTTTAATGTATTCTCTTAAATTTTAACTATATTTTCATATATATGTTCAAAACTAGAATGTAAACTCAATCAACTCTAAATGTACATCATTGTTAACATATTTACTTTACACTTTGGTTTCATTGATGGTTTTATAAGAAAAAGTTAAAACAAAAATACATAATTTATGAGAATCAACTTGGCAGAGTAATCACATGCACTCATACAAAGGTATAAATACCCAAAAATGTAATTATACATAGCTCCCCAATATATACTATACTCCATATTTGCTTATTCGTATAATTGTAACCTTTGATGATAAACTATGTAGGATTTTGTTATTTCTGTAGACATTTGCCCCTCTAACATGCCTCTTATTTAAGTCAACATGATATTAATTTTCAAAGAAGCTACATCTTGAAGTAATTAATTAGTTTCCATAGTATTTAAAACTTGTGAAGAATAGGGCACAGCCATGGCTCCAGAGGCCAAATGACTTAATCCAGAGCCTGGCAGCTTGAGGCAGAAAAGTGAATGGACCATACATTAAACTACGTTGCCATGCGTTAAATTCCCAGGAGGGAAAGGGTCTTGCTCCCTTCTGCCTTTCTCCCCCCACCCCCTCACCGCCAGACAGCAAGGTGGCTGCTGCCTCAGAGCTTATTGGAAAGCCAGGTATGAGCCGGCGGTAACAGGGCAACTGCAGTCTCACGGGAAGGGGGTCGCTACCGGCTTGTCCTTCAAGCTCTACTGAGGTCACGAGTTGCCCCCCACGAGAGGCTTTCCGGCACAACCAGAACACCAGATGCACAGAAACCAATCTCGTAATTATCTGGCCCTTTGCAGAAATACCTCCAGACTTACCTAGTAAAACATCAGAAATTCAAAATTGCAGCTGTGCGACATCATATGTTTGTCATAACCAGCTATAAAAAATAAATTATTTCACAATGCCTTTTCAGCAATTCTGATTGTTGGGGGGAAATTCTAAACAATAATGGTGCATCTTTTGTAGAAACCATGAATGCAATCAAAGTAGAGAGTGAGTTAAGTAGAAATCATCTGCCTCACAGGCATTGGGAGGGGTCGGAGGCAGGTATATTGGGTTCTTGGTGGTGAAAAATAAGTACTGGTGAATGGAAGGCTGTTTGATCAGTGTATGACGAAGACTTAATCTTGAAAGCTTTGTAACTTTTCCCACAGTGATTCAATAAATAAGTATATGAAGGAAAAAAAAACTTGTGAAGAATAGTTGAGGCAGGAAAATAAGATTTGTTGTGTTTGATTCTCTCTCAGACTACTTGAATATATTTACATGGCTGCTCAAAAATCTTTCTATAATAAACACCATAGTAGTCATTTCTTCAGAATGTTAACTCTTCCCTACTGCTCTTAACCCACTCACACATGATTGACACTATCCTTCCAAGTATAAAACGCTAACTTGGAACAAGATAACAATCTACGATCAACATAGTAATCCAAAACATTCAGTAATTTTATTTCATGTTTGTGATTTCTCATGTAATTATCAATTGCTCAAATAATCACTTTGATGAGAATCTTTACTTATAACTTAAATTAAGTAGTTTTATAGCTAATATAGTATGCATATTCTATCAATTAATCTTGAGAGAGAAATCCCTGTTTCGAAAAAAAGAAATTTTTTTAATGGCAACTGGGTGCCATAGAAGGAAAAATATGTAGATACAGATAATGTCTTAATCTTCTTAAAGTCATATTAAATATTTAGTACTGAATTTATGCATGTTACGTTAAATACTTTAATATGAGGAATAATTACAGCTAATGGAATATTTTAGTTAAGCAAAATAGATTTATAGAAAGTTAGATACATGTGATGTGGAGAAAGAGAAAGGCCATCATTCAAGAAAAAACATCGGCTTCTCCAGAATGAAAAAAAAAACAGAGAACCTCTTCTGGAAAGTTATATACAATTTCTCCAGAGTGTTATCTGCATACACAAAAATTAATCTAGATATTTTCACATGGAAAGACCTGCACTCTTGCTAATCCTCTCATACTCTAATCATAACTTTTATTTTATAATTACTTGGTTTGATTTGAGGGCCACACCCAGCAGCGCCCATGGCTTATTCCTGGCTCTGTGCTCAGGAGTCACTCCTGGTGGATTTACGAAATCATATGGGGTGCTGGAATTAATCCAGGTGGGCTGCAGGCAGGGTCAAGACTTCTCTGCCTCTCTCTGATTCTTCTCTAGTTTCTCCTTTTCTGAGGGCAACCATTCTTTTCCTGGTCACGCCTTAATCTCCATCTCTTCTCCAAAGAGTTTATCATTTGCATCTCAAGGGGACCTTGTCTTCTTTATGCCTTTGGGCTACACTTGGCTACATTTCATTCTCATTAATCTTTAAAGGGGTACAGGAGTAAAGTTCTGTCACTGTCTTTTCTTCCTGCTGACAAAAGGACACAAAGCCCCCTATGGGAGGCAGTTAAATCTCATGGTAATTTAGTATTACTGGGGTCCTTGCACTGGTTTATTGAGTTTCAGAATTGGAAGTCTGAATTCACAAATTCTTTTGAAAAATCAGATAGATTAGACAACATTTAAAAACATTAAGAACTGGGGGGAAAGCTTTCCCTGGTCCTAGCAGGGAAAGAAAGAAGAAAATAATGGCCATAGAATAAGCTTTTGTTCCTTTCTTTTCCATGCTGAGTTTTGTGTAAAATACATTGTTAAATTTCTACTCATACTGACCACCTGTGAATTCATGTTCATCATTAATAGACAGAAAAGTTTTAGGTGGTGTTTTTTCTTAAGAGAAGTTTCAGGTCCTCAGTAGATTCACTTAACTAATCTGATTTTCTCTCTGGATGACATAGCTAGAGCTGATTTTATCCTGGAGAGTGAACCCATCTAGAAACTCCATTAAGTTTACAGCTTAGAATTTATATATACAGCTTTGATATAGATCCTATGTAGCTCATACTTATGTCCTTTTATATATATTATATATAATACTAAATTTATACCTGGTTTAAATTTAATATTTTGCAATTATTGGGTTTTTTTTTTGGACCACAGTGAGAAGTACTCAGGTCTTACTTCTGGGTCTACTCTTAGGGACTACTCTTGATGGGCAAAATCTGGCCAGCTGTGTGCAAGAAAAGCCTCCTACCCTCTGAACCACTACTCTGACCCCTACATTTAATGACTTAAAATAAGGATAATTATAATCCATGGGATATTTTGAATCCCCAACAAAACAAAAACGTAGTTATTGAATGAAGGAGTGAATTAACTGACATATAAAGAGTGTCAATGCAGCAATCAGGAACGTAATATGTATCAGAAAAAATGTACTTATTTCTCCTTCCAAGTGTAAAGCAACAATTAACAAAGCAGAATTCTAGCAGAATCTTTCTCTTACCTTCTTTCCTTCATCTTCAACAAAACAGTATATCATCATAAAATATTTTGGTAAGGTGTAAAGATAGTAAGGGATAGAAGAAAGAAAGCCTTTCTACTCTTTTGGTAAAACACAAATAATTTAGTGATACATACATATTTTTAGTTGACTCTTCCAATTCTGTTTTCTGTTATAACATATGCTATACAAATAGCAATTGTTTTTTAATATGATTTTACATGGTTTGAACACAATTTAACAGACATAACTTCATATATAGTAAAAATATACTTCATGTGTAAATACTAAACGTGACAATATAGCACAGTGGTAGGGCGTTTGCCTTACAAGCGGCCAACATGGCCGACCCGAGTTCTATTCCTCTAGCCTCTCAGAGAGCCCGGAAAACTACCGAGAGTATCTCGCTCACACGGCAAAGCCTGGCAAGCTACCCATGATGTGTTCAATATGCCAAACACAGTAACAAGAAGTCTCATGATGGAGATGTTACTGGGCCCGCTCTAGCAAATCGATGAACAACGGGAGGACAGTGATACAGAGAATTAATTGAAAGTATATTTATCCACTTTAAGTCTTCTCTTACATATTTATTCAGTAGTAGATAGAGCGTGGGATATACTCTCTTTTAAGAAAGCATCTGTACTTTAGATGCACTGTTATTATATATTATCAGAATATCATGAATATTAAATGAAGTTTCTAATAGAACATTTTGAAATAAAACATGTACACACAGGCAATGATTTTCAAACCTTCTATTAGAATTGATAACTACCTCACAATTAATTTTGTTGAAGGAAGTTTTTGTGTTTGTCAAGTTATGTATTTGTTTACTGTGTCTGGCATATCGAATACTCTCGGTAGCTTGCCGGGCTCTCCGAGAGGGGCGGAGGAATCGAACTCGGGTCGGCCCTGTTGGCCACGTGTAAGGCGAACGCCCTACCCGCTGCAAGTTGACAATATCAATCCTAGGTAGGAAATAAGAACTTGAGCAGGAAAGAGTTTCATACAGTAGGAGTGAGTTTATTTTAGAAATGTGTGTGTGTGTGTGTGTGTGTGTGTGTGTGTGTGTAGCAAGGGGGGGTGGATTATGTATTGCTTTTTGTGAGATTTACATGATATGGTAGTGATATATTAATCTTATTTCCAAATTTATGTCTTCAACTGCTTTGCTAGTATCATGCTTAATGTAAGTTCTTCTTGCTTAATTGTACAAAATACTTTTAAGTTTTTATATCTAGAAGATATTAATCTTTGTAAGTAGTTTATATTGTGAGTTTCTACTCAGCATATTAAAATAAATACCCCTCTGCTAGAGTATAGTTGAGCTATCCAAAAAGTCTGAAGGAATAATGAGATGTTGATGATTCATTTTGTAAATTTATTTTGATTAGTTAAACGACATAAGATATGCTGCCTGAAAAGAAAATATATTTAAGAAACTTACTGAAAACGTACTTCTCCCTACCAGAATTTTTGTTGTATTTTTATTAAGAAAAGAGGCATCAATTTTGCATTTTTAAGATTATTATAATATTTAGCATATTTTATACATTTACAACATATGATATACATGGTGTATGTAATGTTGTATATAGTCTTATTGTAGTTGACCAATATATTACTTTCCATGTCATTTTAAATAATTTATAATCCCTGCCTTTTAACTTCCAGGTATAAGACTTGATATCAGTAATTGAATAATATTTTAATCATATATTTACTCATAGTAATCATGGATTCAGTAATAAATGCACTATATCCATAAACCTATCATTAATCAAAGCTTATATTTATAATATTTACTCATTCACTTTGCTTATTAAGTCAGTAAGATTACTTATGCTTGACTAACAATGGCAATCCATTACAAATTTAATACTCTTTTTCTTCAAAATGCATAGAACTATGTAACATAAATAGAAACATAATACATGCCAATGTGTCAGTCAGTTGAGAAGACAAATTGTAGTTAAATTTCACATCTATTTTTAAATTAGTACACTCTAATTTAATGCATGATCCTAGAAAATCTGTTACTTGAATTACTAATCATAGTTTAACTGCCAAGATCAATGTCTTTTCACAATCTATCATCTCAGAAATTTGAATGCAGGTGACAGAATTTTTACATTGTCATGTCATAATTTGATTGGCAGATGTTTCCTTTCTTCGTGGTACTTCTGGTAATCAAGGGTATATTGTATTCATTTAATTAGCTATTTTAAGACTATAATCTTATATAGTTACAAAATATGTAAATCTTTCTAATTTAAAAATAATAACTAATTAACTCCATTTTAGACATGTCCTTTAAAACTAATATGAACATTATTTTCTTTGATAATTTGTTCCCTTAAAAGTTTTCATCAGAAAGAAAATATTCTAATAGTAAACAACAGTGTATATTTCTTACTTATTCTATGCTTCAGAGGCTACTTTCTATTTCAGGTGTCCCTCTTGTTTTGAAGTTAGATAATCGCCATAAGCATAACAGCTAATAAATCCTAAATTTACTTATGTTAGGATAATGCAGTGTAAAGTGTTCAAAGTGAAAAATACTTGTTATTTTCTGAACTATAAAGTGTTCCCCTAAACTGTATCATGTAACATGTAACAAAGCAGTGACTTATATCATCCAAACCCCACCTAATTCAATTCATTTGTAGGGTTAATTCACTGACACATTCCCATAATGTTCAAATAAAAATAATAGTAAACAAAAGAGGAACTATAGCATAAAAATTATACATGCTAAATTTTGTAAAATTCCTAAATGATTGTTCAAACTGAATGCTACATTAGTTGTATTTAGATTTTATTTATATGTGTTTTTGTATATGTTTTTCTTTTGCATGCTTTCATGTTAAATGTTTATTGTACTATCCTCATTGCATATCATAATGCCACAAAAATATTCACTTACAAATATTTTAGTCAAGTTTGAATTGCATTTTTATTTAAAACACAAATTATGACAATAACAGAATATTAATTTATTTACTTAACATACCAACAATGAATGTCTGAAAACTCCTTTGAATTTAAAATTATGAACATAATTGAGCAAATAATGGAATGTATATATGTACATATATACATATATATTAGGCCATCCACTGATATACTTAGAAACACATTCAGTCTTTCTGTATTAAGTTACACAATATGTAGCATTAAAAAATATGATGCAAATATTTTTAAAATTATCATTCAATTGAAATTAAGTATCCAATAAGATACTTTATAAGTGGCACATTCATGAATTTGTTTACATTAAGTATATTGCATTTATACTGTTGAAAAGAAACATCATGCAAAATGTTATATTCATTTTAATAAATTTTAAACTCCAAATTTAATGTTGTGTTATTAGAAAAATTTGCCAGTTTACATATGTGATGTATGCCATTTTCCATTATCATAATTCCAAAGATGACATATAGCTATGTTTTATAGAGCATGCTTATTTATGTAAATCATTTCACTTTCTGTTATATTTGGAAATGTTTTGTTAAAATATAGTAAACTTATATTTCAGACATGTATAATTGTGATTATAGAATTTTAAAATATATTTCAAAGTATTTAATGATAGGATATATAGTGATATATCATAAGATACCTCTTGTACACATGATTTGATTTCGAATAAAAGTGGATTTTTTAATGTGCAGTTTCATCCTTAACTGAAGTTGTATGCCTTGTAACATATGCCTTTTATTAAAGATAATGTTTACATAATTGTGTAGAACACTTAAATTTAAAGAAAGTAAAAACTCTTTTATAATCGGTTAGTTGTACCATATATTTAAAATGAAAGTATTCTTACACACAATACCAAGGAATTTTCCCAGGATTGGAAATTAATTTATAAACAAATTACGTGTGCAAAAACATTGAGTGTTTTAAACTGTAAAAATGATGCATTTTGACAATTAAAAAAACTGTGTTTCATACACTGTTAATTTAACATGTTACCAAAATCAATTACCAGAATTAGTCTACATTTTATAAAGATGTTTATTCATTATACAATTGAACTGTTATGTCAATGGGTGATTTCATAGCCTTTTAGAGGAAATCAGTGTCATTTCTTTAGATCTTTACTTTACATATAAAATACCTAAATTTATATGCACTTCTACTTACTGCCATAATAATCTAAAACTACTTTTATCTTAATTAATTTTTATATTTTAAGTAAATTCAATTCATACTAGCAATGTGAATTTTCATGCTTTGGGAATAACAATACAATTGTTCAAGTTACTCTTAGACAAATAAACTTTTTAGTGCCATACTTTATCAACGTGATGTTTTTGGAAGTTCAATATAATATTATGAGTTTGCCCTATGTTTGGAATTATTCTTCATTCCCGTGACCGTGACCATTATAGTATTACTCTGCATCATCACAAAATTCTAATAATTTTATTTATTAAGTTTAACTTCATTATTGTTTAATTGATATTCCATTATTATGAAAGTCATTCATTTATTCTTTATTTTGACAAATATTTCTTGAGTATCTATTGTCTATAATTTTTCCAAATGTCAGGAATTCTACATTTAATACAAAATATTTTAATGTGAAGTTTTATATATTTCAATAAAATATACCATATAATTTAACATCTTGTTTTAATTATTATGACAATTAAAATAAATAAATTATATTTTGTGGGGGCTGGAGCGATAGCACAGCGGTAGGGCATTTGCCTTGCACGCAGCCAATATGACTGATCGGAGTTCGATTCCTCCACCCCTCTCGGAGAGCCTGGCAAGCTACGGAGAGTATCCCGCCCACACGGCAAAGCCTGGCAAGCTCCCCATGACGTATTCAATATGCCAAACACAGTAACAACAAGTCTCACGATGGAGACGTTACTGGGCCCGCTCGAACAAATTGATGAAAATTGGGAGGACTGTGACCGTGATATTTTGTGGAAACTAACTAAAATAAGTACGCTAATTATCAGATTCATCTTAGATAATAAACTATCAACCAAAAATATTGCATATTTCTTAGTTTCATATGTTTCAATTAAAATCCACAAATATCAGCCCATGGTTATTAATTTTGATATTTCATTACCCTCTGTTTTTCATTTACATGTACATGATTGTACAAAATTATCAAAACTTTTAGGCAGAAGTAAAGCTCTATTTTTTATTTAAAGATTGGGATAGTCAGAACAACTCTCAAGTCCCAAGTTTACCAAACAGTCTAATTTCTCATATTTGGCTAGGAATTCTATCCCTTGTGGTCTTCAAAATAATAGGTTTTTTAATTGTCTATAGACCTATAAATATTAAATACAGAAGAAACCTAGGCCTATTCACACAAAGTAGCACAGGATAATTGGCCTATATGCAAAAAATAACTTAGAATTCACCATTATTTTAGAGACAGATAGCTATGACTACATAACTATTCAATTTACCTCTTTGAAAAAAGTTATATACACTGATATTTGATTGTCCTACATATTTGATTTTTCCTCTGACTTTTAGCAAAGTATATTTGTAGTTCAGTAGACTGAAATAACTTAGATATTTAATTGCAACTTTGATGTTTGATAGAATATTATCATAAATTAATCTGATAATTTTCATATCTATTTATATCTTATTCCCTCAGAATATAGTTTATTAATTTTTAAATTCTAATTCAAACAAGATGTTATTAAACATAGTCAGAAGTATTAGTCAAAAATTATTTCTTTTGCTGCTTGTGAATGAGTAGACTTTATGTTTCCCTTCTATTTGAGTTTACAGTAGAAACTCAAATTTCTTGTCCTAGAATTATTAGTCCTACTAATTCCTTTACTAGAAATTACATAAGAGGGGACAAATACAAAATTCTGAACTATTTTCCTCTTTAAAAATGATAAAATACCCTTGTGTGCATGTGAATGAAATATCTAATTATACATTGTGGACAGAAATTGGGATGCAGTTTATTGAAAAGGAAAAATGTGTTAAAGGTATTCATTGACTTTTCAAGACAGAAGTTTTTTTAACCAGTGCCTGTCCTTTTCTTATAATTGATATACTTGCCTCCATAATTAAATATTTATTTAAAAATAATAAGCATTTAGTTTGTAAAATCCTTTAAAAATAATCTTAGTCAATTTTATACACTTATTATATAATTACTCCCCCCATTTTGTATGAATTTTAGTAGCACAAAGAACATGTTTTAATAATTGTACATGGGACTAGAGGTGTGATTGAGAGATAGAGTAAGCACATACTCTGCATGAGTTATTGCCTGGGTTCAAGTCCCATCATCAAAATGAAAAAATACGTGCACATTTAAAGAAAAACATGTAAAGGACAGAAAACTCCATTTTGACATTCTTAGACACATTTTTGAGTTATAGTAAAATTTTAATAAGGTTAAGAATGTTTGTATATCTATACATACATGTGTATGCGTGTGTATATTTATGTTTACCATGTTGTGCCTTTTTGATATTTTGGCATTCTCAATTGTTCTATAAAGCTAGTTTTGTGAAGCTGAAAGTTCAGTGGTGTTTTGTAATTTTCAGTCATTTACGAATATAATAATTTGTTTAATCTTAAGTAGTTGAATATTGGCTAATTTTAATTTTTACTTTAAAATCCTAAAAAGACCAGAGAAATAGCTCAAAGGGGTGGAGTAAATGCTTTGCATGTGGGAGGCCTAGGTTCAATCCCCAGAACCACGTCCTACCCCCTGCACTGCTTGGAGTGACCACTGAGCACAAAGTTGCGAGTATCCATTGAGCACTCCTGAGCCTAATAAAGAAATAAACCAAGAAACCCAAAGAGGAGAAAAATGGTCATAGTCCTAGGGATAAGGTGCTTGTATGCATGTGGCTGACTCTTGTTCAATCCCTGGCAAATGTTCTCCTGAATGTCACTAGGTGTGACTTCTAAGTGCAGAGCCAAGAATGGCTCCTAAGCACCACAGATATGCAATACCCACCCCAAAGTGGGAAAAATAAAAATCATTACTCAAATTCTAAACAGCCTACTAGAATTTGAAGTGCATGTTACCTTATAATATTGAGTATCTTTGCACACTGGGTGCTTTCTGGTAAATGAGGTTAATATAGACATTTCAATACAGCAGTTCTTTTGGGTCACACCCCTGCCTCCATCACTTTGTTTTCATTTTGGCTTTGACTTTAAATGATCTTTTCTTCACTTGCTTGTTTGAAAGTAGATCATTTTGATATTTTCCCAGAAATTATGAGAAGATACAGGACAGATTATTCAAAGCATACTTTTTTTTTGGGGGGGGGGGGGCGTTAGCTTGGTTAGTTACCAATTCTATTAAAACTTGCCATTTGCAGGATATTTTACGCTAAAACTCATCTTTTGATAAGCCAACAGAAAACAAATTCAGAAACACTTTAAGCAATTGCTGTTTCCATTTTGCACCCCTCCCTACCCCCCCACCCCAAAGGTGTTGCAGTGACTGTGTTTTATTTTTGTGTCCTATGCCTCTGTGTAGGTTGATACTAACCAAGTGTCAGTGCCGGTGCCCTTAACATTTTCGTGGCGTGTTTTGTGTTTTGCCTCATGTTGGTTATCTTTAAGGGAATAGAAGGGAATATATTTGATTAAACTTATCAGAAAAAAAATAAACACAATTTAAAAGAAAAAGTTAGCATCTAGTGCTACTGTGTCCCACAGGTTCTTCTCCATTGACCCACACTACCTCCACTGGTGAGTTAGAGGAGCATAACAGGACTGCCACTGGTGCTATTGCTGTTGCTAGCACATCCGCAGATGTTACTGTATCCAGTCTTACAGCTGTCACCATCCATAGACTTGCCGAGGAACAGCGAGTGCAAG
The DNA here is from genome assembly GCF_029834395.1 of Sorex fumeus. Classification (NCBI taxonomy): domain Eukaryota; kingdom Metazoa; phylum Chordata; class Mammalia; order Eulipotyphla; family Soricidae; genus Sorex; species Sorex fumeus. Next base: position 68,211,477 of record NW_026606059.1, read on the forward strand.
TTCCGAATCTCAGAAATTCAGGTCTGGACCCCAACACGTCCAAGGACGGGCTCTCTCCTCATCAAGCAGATACACAAAGTACAAGCAGAAGACCAAGAAATGCTGAACAGATAGAAAGAACTAAAGAGCTTGCAGTTGTTACTCATAGAGGTATTGGATGTTATTTTACTTGTGCCCGTTTAGTTACAACCAACGCTATCTTTTGAGAATGATTCTAATTAGGTTGTGAGCTGGGAAAAAAAAAACACGTGAGGCCATAAGAAGCAATGGTTAGCATTTCAGAGTAGCAGAAGCAGATATATTAATAGTTAAAATTGAGTCATTAGAAAGAACAGAAAATAAGGACAGAACACTGTGATGCAAATGTGCAAATGTTCTATTGGTGAAGAAGTTAAGGGAAAGTAAAAGAAAGCATAAAGGAAAGATATATACAAACACTAAATACCTATTGCATAACACCAGCTATGATAATGGATTTAGATGAGGGAATATCCACTTTCTATGAATAAACAACCATATTTGAAAAACTGTGATATAGGTCATTATTAAATTTGAGGTATTTGCATGAGATTTTAATGCTATACATCTGATAATGGACATTTGATAAACAGATAATTTGAAAAAGAGGAAACATTGTGTCTGGTCATTGTTTTGTAAAGTTTCTTCTTCTTTAAAATAACATACTACCTTACCCATATGATTGTACCAAGATTATTTCTACCTTGATTATTAAACAATTTATTTCTCAAATTAACAGCTATTTGCTGAGATTATGGTTTCATTTATATATTTCTTAACCTTCCAATTTAATTCTTAGAGGAAAAATATCATAAAACCAAGTCAGACATCTGTAGTTTTCTATTCATTATTTAAAACTTACCTTTAAATAATGAGAATATGTAGGAAGAATATGTTAATTTTTTTCTTTGTAGTAAGTTTCTTTGAATAGTTTAGACAAAACTCAATGAAATATTAAAAGTAAAATGACATAATTTACGAAAATACATACATCAATGGTAATATTAACTAAATGAATATATATCATGTGAATAATATGTAATCTAATTCTAAATAGTTCCTATTCAACAGCATATATTCTGAAACTGGCCAGCATTCTTGTAGTTAAAGAATGTAAATATAATTCTTAGTGCACCATAAAGAAAAAATAATCAGAATATTACTCCATAAGTTGATTGAAAATCATACATAGCCAAGTTCATTTCCATTTGAATTCTTGCTGAAAAATGTTTAATAAGTATTATTCTAAAATGAATTCTTATGCACAGTACTCTTTCTTTTATATAAAAATTAAATTGGTATAACATTAATTATTCATTTAACTTCTGCAAATATTTTTTCTCATAAGAATATGGGGGCCATGTTAGAATTTTTTATTTGTTTAATGAAGTAAGCAATATACTCCAGAACATGAAATAAAAATGTGTAAAATTATTGTCATATTAAAATATACCCCTTAAGAAGTAACCTTTACTCTCTGGAATATTGCATAAATTAATACTTAAAAACATCCCTATTTTACTAATCAGGAAATTAACATTTGTTGAATAAAATGCTGCCTTTTTTGAACTTAGGTTTCTTATAGAAATCATTAAGAATACAAATTCTGCTTTAATCTGGTGTAATTGTGATTTTTGTGGGTTCAGAGAAGAAGCAAGATATGCTGCAGACCCAGTTTGATCCCAAGTACTACATCTGGTGCTAAGCATGTCCAGGAGTGAGTTATTCAGCACAGAGCCTTAATTATGTTTTGAGAATTATCATGTCTAGCCCAAATACCTGTCCATATGTGCAACATATATATGCATATATATGTATGTAAAAGATTATCTGTAGATTCACATAAATGAACTTTAAATAAGTCAGTAAACTTACTCCAAAATGAGTTTCTTCGTCTAGATATTTATGGACAGCATGATTGAGTTTCTTATGAGTTTCTTCTTCTAGATATTTATAGCCTGACGAATAGTGCAGCAGGCTACTTGTCTTTCAGGCAACTGGCCAGGATTTTATCCCTAGCACCCTAGAGGGCTCCTGAGACAACCAGGAGTGATTACTGGGTGTAGAATTAGAAATATACCTTGAGTACTGCCTGGTATGGCTCCATCAAACCAAAAATCAAAGTAAATAAAGTTTTTTTCTATTACATTTGCACTGTGTTGTAATCAGGGTAGTCTTTAAAAATAATGATCTCCACTGAGCACCTGGAGGGGTGAATCCTGAGCACAGAGATAAGATTAACTCTTGATCATGCCTGGGTGTGTCCCAATCTCCACCTTTCCTAAGCAAACTAAAATGAAAGCTTGATTATTCTACTCCATCATTTAAAAGGTTCCCAGTGTTTTCGCATCGACCTTAGGAATAAATCTGAGACTTGGAGTGAACCATATTGTTATTTGTTCTTATTCGTATATTTATTATGTGACTCTCACATATTAATATATTTAACCAGACAGAACAAATCCATTTTACAAACAAAATTAAAAAAAAAAAACAGAACCTCATACATTGTTTCTTCTTCCCTTCAAACAGATCATCTCAATATACTTACACGATAGAGTTTACTTTGTCACCTCCAGTAAAGTTAGGCCTTCTTGCCTTAATTGACCATTATATCTTCCATTTTCCCTGAGTTCATAATCACCAGCCTTGTCTTATACTGAAATTTTATACTCTGTGCTGCTAAAGATGCTAGGCTTTTTGATGCTGTGCCTCAGATGTCTAGGATATATTGTGACGATAGATTCACTTAAACTATTTTAGCTTAATTTTGAAAGCTATTAATAAGTGTTAACAATGCCAGCTAAGAAAATCCGATTGATAGCTTAAATAATATTTTAATAAACAAGTATCTTCATATTTCCTTATTGAATTTAAGTACTTCGTTTTATCAGTGATAGGACTTTGTTTCTCTAATTTTTGTTGGTTTTCTTTGTCTTAAGGAAAACTGAGATGCTTAGGGTTTACTCTGGGATCTGTACTCAGGGTTCACTCCTTCCAGTTCTTAGGGAATCGTATGTGGTGCCTAAGTACCAAGGATAGTCACACACCACTCCAGCACATGAACTGCTCTATTATCTCTCTGAAGCTCAAAACTGATTTTTCACTTCTTAAATGGCAATAATGTTTATAAACCCTCAATTGCATTTTGCCATTATCACTTTACAACTTCAAAATTTACAACATTGGGGCGGGAGAGATAGTACAGTGACTAGGTTGCTTGCCTTACATATCACCCACCAGATTTTTATTTCCCTCAATCCATATGATCCCACATGCCCCATCAGGAGTAATTCCTGAGGTCAAAGCTAGGGACAATCCCTGAGCACCACCAGGTGTGACGCCCAAAGGAAAAAAAAATTGCAACATAAAGCTAGCTATAAAAAATACCTTCCCATAATCCTTATACAGCTATAAAATCTAAGGTAGACTAATAAAACACATGAAACTGTACTCATCAAGTTTTGCATGATTTTATATTAAAGTAATACAGTGGCTGCTTTTTCCACATTTAATTGCCTTCTGAAGCATTAAATGATAAATATTGATACCTATTAACACAAAATTGCTCTATTTTGTGCTATAATATAGTATAGTATTTTAAAATGTTTCCCCACACATATTTCCTACATTAACTAATGAAATTGTCTTTCATTTTAGCTTTTGATCATTTCTGATTCCTCATTTATTTCCAATAAATTCAGAAAAAAATAAAGTTTATATATCAACATTGTTATAAATACATGAACATTTACATTTTAGTTAGTATTTGGAACATCTGTGTGAGCACTTAAAATTATATGAATTAATAATATATATTAATTAACTCTAATTAATTTTATACAAATTGCATAGTTAGTGAATCTATTTATAATCTGAATATACTTAGAAAGCTTTAATAAGTATGCTTAATTTTTTTTAAAGTTCTTTTTCAAGTTTTCTGCTTTACTATAGTCAAAATGTTGGTAAAGTACTAATGCTATTTAAATTAACTTAAGGAATTTGGTTATAGTGTATTGGGCTCAATTGCAGATACCACATTGTCCCACACAGCATTAGTGGGTAGAGCCCCGGTTGGCCCCCAATACCATGGGATCCCGGTACTATCAGCAAAACTGAAAAATGATCAAGAGCCTTGATGGGGCCTCCAAAACTTCTGAGAATTATGTGGGAGTCACTCCCCACTGCCCCCACAAAACTATTTCAATAATTTTTGTATTCTATCAGTGCTCAGTAAAAGAAAACCATCCTTACTTTCCAGAACGGTCTTTTAGGATTAATACCAGATGATGAAAAATTAAGTTTTGGTAAACAGTACAAAATGCTGTCCTGCACACAGGCCGCCCCTGATCCATACCCTACATTGTACTTCCAGGAGTGATTCCCTGAATACAGAGTCAGAAGAAGAGACAAAACAACAGACAAATGTTAAAAAATGTTGGTATAGATCTTTAAACTATTTTGGCAACACGCCTCAATTTCCTGTGTTTGTATAAAATAGGCCTCAGTATAAAAGGTAAAGGTAAAGGTAAAGGCCCTCCCGTTGATCGTCGATTTGCTCGAGCGGGCCCAGTAACGTCTCCATTGGAGACTTTGTTGTTACTGTGTCTGGCATATCGAATACTCTCGGTAGCTTGCCGGGCTCTCCGAGAGGGGCGGAGGAATCGAACTCGGGTCGGCCATGTTGGCCGCTTGTAAGGCGAACGCCCTACCCACTGTGCTATCGCTCCAGCCCTCAGTATGAGAATTTAAATTTACTGATTTGGAATGGTGTAGTGGTAGGGCGTTGCCTTGCATGTGGCCAATGTGCCGACCTGATTTGGACTTCATTTCAGTTCACATTTTTTAAATATTAAATATAAATCTCTGATAGATTTCATGAACTATACAAACTCAATTTCCAGATTAAAAAACATAATTACATTATTCTATTAGAATTATTGTAAATATTAAACAAGAAATTGGTGGAAGAGCAAAAACAAAACAAAATCTTTTTTCTCCTAATGGAACAATACCATATTTCTAACCATTGCTGGTTGGTTTTGAGTTCAAGAACTACACTGAGTTCACTTCCTGCCCTTGTAACTATCGATTTTGAGAATTAACTTCAACTCCCAAAGCTGCAACTTCTTAATAAGTTAAATGCCTTCTTTTAAAAATTCTGATGTAAGAAAGCACACAATTGCTGATCTAAGCATTTAGAAAATACTAATTATTATTATTCACATATGTTTTAACTTGTACAATGTGCACATTATTCTGTGTAGTGAAGATCAAGAATGAATAGTCAGACTACTAACAAGTCACCAATAAGAGCTTACAAAAACTAACAAAATTAATTTTAGTAGCCTTTTCCATCATAAGAATTTTTTAAATGTTACTGTAACATGAGCTGGAGTAGGAAACACTACAGGTAAAAGGAAGGAAGGCTACACAGAAAATTATTTGAACTAGTTCTTAAAAGATTAATGAGAAAAATTAGGTGTATGTGGTTAAGATATAAAAGTTTCTCCAAATATGGGTTTTTGCTGAAATATGGTGAAACTATGTCAAAATATAGTTCAGCTGTGCTTAAGGAGAGATAGTAATTAGTATAAACAAAGCTAAAGTAATATTTTAGTTTATCAAAATTTTATGCTTGCATTAGATAATAGCTAGTAATTTTAAAATGTATTTGGATGGTTGCTATAACAATATATTTTTATTTGAAATTATGTCTGGTTATTTGAACTGCCTCTTTAAAAAAAATTCAATGTTCTAACCGAAAGAGATTTGGGTTCAAAATTGACATAGATTTATACTGCCTAGACAATAAAATGAATCAAAATAAAGTATGTAACCAGTGCTAGAGAAAAAGTACAGGAGTTAAGGTGTTTCTCTTGCATGGGATCACTGCATATGATACCCTGAGGGTCTCCTGGAGTCAACCCTGAGCACAGAGCCAGGAGTAATCCCTAAGTACTGTCATGTATTGTCCATAGTTCTAGTAGTTTGTATTTTAAAATTTGATATAATATTTAAGAAGACCATTATTTCACAGTGAAAACTATGGCTATATACACGCTAAGTGAAAATTAGACCTTCAATTTGCTTACCTAACATTCACGCATTTTTAAATTTATTGATTTGTAAGTGTCTAATATATGTAAATTCCTGTGAAACACTATACAATGGTTAAAATAATATCAATAATACACAGAATTAGTTTTTCTTAAGTCTATACTTGTTCATTCTAAAAAATGATCATTAAGATGTTTTCTAGTTACATAGACGAAGTTTTTTATATATCATGATAGAATGATATTAATATTTTTCCAAGTTTTTATGAGTATCCACTTTTAAGGAGCAGCATTGGTGATATTTCTGTTCAATTATAAAAAGGTAAAGGTAGAGGCCCTCCCGTTGATCGTCGATTTGCTCGAGCGGGCCCAGTAACGTCTCCATTGGAGACTTTGTTGTTACTGTGTCTGGCATATCGAATACTCTCGGTAGCTTGCCGGGCTCTCCGAGAGGGGCGGAGGAATCGAACTCGGGTCGGCCATGTTGGCTGCGTGCAAGGCAGACGCCCTACCCGCAAAAATTCTTTCATGAAAGAACCTTTTATATATGAAATAAGTATATACTTTTTAATTATTTTTCTTGTGAAAATTTTACCTAGTTTATTATATCTTGTAGAGTCAAATATTTATTCTGAACATTCATGTCCTATGCTGCCCCTATGACTTAGTAAAAGTAATTCTTCCATTTGTTGTTTAATAAGTATTTCTTCCATTGGTTGTTTAATAGCTAGTAATAATATCAATAGTATCAAAGTTTTAATTTATTTTATAATGTAATCTGAAGTAAGTAAAATAAGACTTCATATACATTCACTCCATAACAGAAATTAAGGTAAAACTTATTTTAATCATGTGTTTAAATAGAATTTTTATTGCTTTATTTTCTTCAAGGCAAGAATGAATTTAGTATAAAAGGTTCTGTTCAATAATGTCAAACAAAAGCAGTGATGTTTTATTCATATTGTTAGCAGTATTTCCTCAAGAATATTCATTTGAACATTTACATTGCTGAATATCAGGGGGAAAACATAAGACGATCAGACATATCCACACTAAATTTTCAGTTCAATTCGACTTAATTTAGTCAAACTAATAAGTAGCTTGTTCAAAGAAACTGGACTTTAATAGATCAAAACTATTATGTGCTACTGACAATTCCTATTTGGCAGTTAAGTACCTTTGGCTCTAGGTTATATCAAACATGTAAAAATCATCTCAAATATTTTCAGTTGTTCTTAAGCAACTAGCAATGTTTAAAAATTCTATTAATACTTTTTAAAAGTACAATTTGTAACCCTCTGGCATGTTATTTTAGAGTTTTGTTTTAAAATTAATTAGAAGTATCACAATGAATTAGCTATGATTAATTAGACTTTTTTTGCATAAAAGGACAGAGCTTTTGTTTTAAACATACTACCACTACGTTGAACATGTGATCGATTCAAAAGAAGTATAAGAATTTGTCTTTATTTAAAGGACAAGTGTAGAGCTAAGCTCACATGTAAAATTAGTAGTCAATTTTAAGAGAATTTCTGTCAAATGTGCATGGTATGTAATTGACAATGTGTTATAGTGCTAAACATCTAGAATTATATATCTTTATCTGTTTTGTGAGAAGGATCAAACCTGTTTCAACAGAGATTATAAAACGTAGTGCTTGAGCATGTTTCAAGAGTATCAAGGTAATATTACAGTAGGTTATTATTAAAAACTCAATTATACCATTGATTTTTATCCAGACATAAATTGTGTATTTCAGGAAACAATAAATTTGTTAATTACTAATATTATTTCAAGAACAATTTAAGAGGATAAATTAGTTATTTTGCAAACATTTCAGCTTCAGATTTTCTCAATGAGTGTTATTATTCTTTTAAATCCGGTCTATGAATCTAGCTGTACATTTTATACATTAATATTTCTAATGTGTGTTTTCTTTTGATATCTATGTCAAACTGCATATACCTTTATGGTTTTACAGTTATACATTCCCTTTCATTAAAACAGGCATAGAAATGATCAATGCTACCATTTAAAAAGAAGAATTACAAGTTTGCAGTTTGTAACCAGGCAAATAGGGATTCAGAAGCTCAACCTCATGTGTATTTCTTCCATGGCCATATACATGCCTAGTACTTAAAAACAAAATGAAAGGTAACAAAGTAAAACTCAAAGCAAAACAAAGCACAAGCCTCTCCATTTGAAGAAATAAACCTAACAGCAGTCCTTTAGGAAGTGTCTAAAATGTTAAATAATTACTTTAAGGGGGCAGAGCAGTAAGTAGTACAGTGAGTTGGTCAGGGCATTTGCCTTGCCTAGGATCAACCAGAGTTCTCTCCCAGGTACTGAATATGGTCCATTGAATATGGTCCACTGCCAGGAATAATGCACCTCATCCCATTCCCTCAAAAAATAAAACTTCTTCATTTTTTCTTTAAACCCTATTTTATATTCTCTTTCCACCTATTTCTCCATATTTTTCCATGTCTTTCCTTTTCCATCACTTCTTTCTTGCTCTCTTCGTTTTTTCAAACAATTGTTCATTGAGCACTTAAATGTAAAACTTTATTTCAGTTGTTGAATGTATGGTATTGCAGAAAATCGAGCTGTTCATGTTTTATAAAGTTTATCTTCAAGTGGGCAGAAAAAAAAAGATGGTTAAGCAAATAACTACTGAAGCTAGAAAGAATTATATGTCAATTTAAAGTAAGTGTTGTGGGCGTGATATGTGGGTGGGCACCAAAAGGACTCTTTGAGGAATGAAACTTTATTTTGAGATTTAAAAGAATCTAAGGGCAGAAGGAGGCAGCCCTATCAAAACAGAAAAAGAGCTTATCAGATGAAAGGGAAATATGCTTCAAAGAGCTTGGGTATTATTTGATGCAAAAGATGGTCCAGTATATCAAATGCACAAGGAGACTTGTGCAGATGATCTTGGCTAAGAAGACTAGCAGAAAGCTGCTAGGTAATTTCAGAGTCAAAAGTCATGTTTGATTTTGATCTAAAAGAAATAGGACATACCTGTTGGACTTTAGCAGGAAATTGAAATCATCTAATATACTTTTAATAACGCACATTGCAGTAAAATATGAAAGAAGAAATGTCCTAAATATGTCTTCAGTAGGAACAAAGAGTAACATGTACAGAGATGAGGTTATTTGATAGAGTCTTGAAGTCTAAATCTTAAACTAAGCATCTGAAATCTCACTGTTAAAATAGAAAATCACAAAGTAGTTTTGCTTAAATGTAGGTTACAATTTTTTGGGATTTAGGCTTCTAAGACTATGGGTCATACTGATACAAGCAGTAGCAAGAATTTATGTGAAGATGTTTATCATGAGAGCAACATAAAATTAAGGAATAGTACTAGGCCTTTGCTTCATGAGAATTTCTCCAAAAGCATTATCACTACTTTGATGAGTTATCTCCAATACACAAAAGAAGTAGAAATTAAATTCTAGAAGGTTGACAATATTTATGGGAAATTCACTAGAATTTGGTGGATATTTTTGGACACATGGTTTTTCTGGATCAATGTCAATGACAATAATTAAGTCTGCCAAACCCTAAGAATGATTGAACTGATTACATTAGTTTTGGCTTTATTGCTAGATCACTGAGAGAATGAGGAAATCATGAGAGCACTCCCAAGTTGGAGTTGAATGCATTTTTACTTTAATTCTTTCCCTAAATTTTTTAGCTTGAAGTGAATTTCATTTTCAATGTGTCAATGTAGAACAGAAAATAAAAAAAAAAAAAACTGTGTTCCCTTTACTTACTGCTTCAGATCTCCTAAAGTCTTACTGATTAAGAGGAAGAAAAGCAACTCAAAGTACTAAAAAATTCTAAACTAAAAAATATGATTAAATAGGTCAGCATGATGTTCTGTTTATACAAATAGTAAAATTGAAATTGTCTCCTTGAATTTCTGGGTCCTTTATGAGACTAATTGATGTCTTGAATTCAATGCACGTATGAGTTAATAAAACAGGATAGGGAATTGGTTACTTTTCAATATTTGTAAATATTTGTAAAGATATTTAACAAAGAGGGGATTGTTAACATTTAGGTAGGCATTCTGCTTATAAATATGAGTGTTACATATTGATATCTTATTTTTTAAATCGTGTTTTTCTTATTGCAGAAATTGTGTTGCTATCATAGCAATTTAAAATCAAATGTCCATATATGTGTCAACATATTAATTTAAATACAAAATTACTTATTGAACACCCTCATTTTCAATTTCATTGCATGTTTCATCATAGTTGTGAAATTTATAGATGTCATTCATAAAAGTAAATATTTTTATAGCATTAACATATTGACATTTTTGCTTGACAAATTGTTTTGGGGGTAAAAGAAGAGAAAAAACATGAATGTTAGAATTTACTTGGAAATAGTTTTATGCTTTTATGAAAGGTAATTGAAAACATACTTTGAAAGTCTGAGCACATCTATGACTATTAAACAATGGAAATTCAGTGTTTTTACAAATGACAAATCTGCAAGTAACCATTTTAACATTTTACCCAATGCCACCCCAAATGCCATGCTTTTGATTAATCCCTAATCAAATGGGAGAAACTAAGAACTTCTAATGAGCCGTTACTTATGCTTACCTTTGATCTGGCCTTAGACTCTATACCTCTTTATTCATCAACTGAAACTACCATCTAATAATAGTTCTCCTATTTCAGAAAGCTTTTGGGAGGAAAAATGTAGTTTAGGTGATAGGTTACAATAGTGTTTCAGTCTGTAGTACTTATGTACAATGCTGCAGTACACCACCCCCATAGAAGCAACATGAGCTATAAAGAAAGATGAACACAAAATGATCTCACTCGTTGTAATATATGGAGAAATAAATTAAGGGCCTGGACATTATCAATCAGTAATAAACTTTGCCTTTTCTTTTACATTCAGATCATTCAGATTTAGTTTTTATTCCATTGCTATGCTCGACCCTATAAGAATTGACTTGTAGATGAGTTTATGTGAATATTTAGAAATAATATTTTTACATAATGGGCAAACAAGGTATGATGATGATATGTGCTGCAATGATTAAAAGAAAAGGCTTGACTTTAAAGATAATTGATAGGCATAGTTATGTGTATAACTGATCTCTCCAAATAGTTGCCAGAGTGGTTTTTTTCGTACCTATAAACCTATAAATGAGAGGATCACAGTGGATGTGAGGTTTGTGGCTTTTAAATCACTTCCATTTTTAAACTGTGTTGACTGTCTAGACTTTCTATTTTTGCTCAAAGTTGGTGCCAAAGCAGACTCCTCTGCCTTTTGGAGTATCAAGAAATGGCCCTATGTTAGAGACATTTTTATCTTGTTAGAATTATTTCAGGACATTTTCACCCACTTTTGCAACAAGCTGCTTTCTTTGCATGTAGTTTTCTAGAGCATATGGCTGACCTGCTGTGCACAGAATGATATCTCACAATTAAGCTTTACAATTTTAGGAAGAGAAGAACCTTCATATATGGCAGAACAGCATGGTGTTAGATTGGGGTACATTGCATAGAATATTTTTTCTCTTCATAATTATATCATGTGTATTCTATATCATGACGGATTGTTTTTGGTGTTGGCCATGAATTTTCTTTGTTTTAAAGAAACTTCTAATCAGATTTCATTATCATGAAAGGAAGTGTTTTTAAGTTGATTTTTTCCAGAGGCCAAAGTTTTCAGTTTAATAGGGTTCATTCAGTTCTATATTTCACCATTAAAGAATATTCTATCCAATGATTACTAAAAACATTACCTGATGTTTTAAATTTTATGTAGTACTTGTGTTTTGCTACACTTTCTAAGTATGTTAGGCCTTATTTTTAAAGTAAAGTATTAAGAGGCTTTAATAATTGTATAACAATAAGAAATGGTAGTAAATAACAGGTCTTTATTCAGTATTCAACTCAGTTAGTGAAGGTGATTTAACTTCACTCAAGAGTAAAGTATACTTAAAGTCACATCTTATCAATGGTGTAAAATGTTCTGACACTAGTTTTGCATTTTAAATAATAAATTGGACTAAAATCTTATTTTATTTTTTCTGAATAAACATTGGGATAGATGGTCTGGTTTAATATATAAAATGTTACTTATAGGTAGTATTTTGTACTAGAATAGAAATATCAAAGTCAATTAAACATATTTTATTAATGTGTATGACCTCTAGAAAACTAGTTATTCTTAATATTAATTTCTATGGAAAAAGGGAAACAATTCCATTTTAAATGGTTTTGTAGTTTAAATATGACAGTAGTCATAAAAAGGCATTATTTTTGACACACAATCAGTATATATACTACCTTTTTTGAGCCTTCACTAGAGAAAATCGTCTCTAGTAACATAAAAATCTCTTAATATAAAAATATGAAAACAAATTAAGATGACATGTAACATAGAATTTTCAATTTATTTGGTAGCATTTTTTAAATAAAATCTGTAGTTTAGTAAAATATTGTTATAAAATTCTGGAGAAATGGATACATACAGCTCTATTCAATGATATCCTTGTGAATAGCAAATAAAAATTAAACAAAGTCATCTTTAACATTTAGTTCATTTCAGTTACCTACAGAGAAACCAGTATTTTTCAAAAACAGAGAGAGCTGTTTTTGTTATTCTTCAACCTCAATGCAGGCGCCTCATTTAATCTTTGTTTTGTTTTCTAACTACTACCCTTGTGTAATATCTATTCCTCTTGCTGAAATAATTGCTAGAAGAGAGCTTGATTGTTCTAAGTAGATTTTTCAAAACATTCACTAGTGTAGAAGTAATAAGTCAATAATGATAAACATACCCTATCCTATTTCTACCTACATATTTTTTGAAGTACAAAAATAGCCATAGACAAAATTTAAAGATATATTACCGGTACTCTATCTAAGAGAATGATTTGGAAATGATAAAATATGAGTTATATCAAAAATGCTTACTTATAGGAGAGTTATATTTAAATTAATGCTTGTGAAGAAGCCACTAGGTATTTTGCTATAAACAAGAGCGAGTAGTAACTAGCATGACTTCATTTCCACTCATTATTATGTGTAAAAGTTAATGGGCAGAGAGCTTTACCAATCAGGCTACCATATGAAGAATAGAAACTTACAATTAAGAATATTTGTCAACTTCGGTTAAAAAAATGGTGGATTTGATAGAATAATTGTAACTTTCCTTTCTTCTTTCAGTACAATCTCATGCTGAATTTCTCTAGAGAAAAGGGGAGTGTATTTATAGATTATAGTTTTTCACAACTTTAAATTTTCTTTAAAATCACCCAAAGATGTTAAGAATTCTAATCCATAGGCAATTAGTTCATTTTTTTATATTGTTGGTTTAAAAAAATGGCAAAGGTGATTTCTAAAGTGCTAGTGAAATGCCAGTGTTTGGATAGAAATCTATTATGATAAATCTTCTGTACAAAGAACAGGATGATTATGGATATGAAATGAGAAATCAGCAGAATAGTGTATAAAATCTTGGTGGTGAATACTCTGTTCAATCAAATAGCTGTGAGTTTATCTGCATAAATCTTTATCAATCACAACTATTACAGTCATATATAGTCATCATAATCATATTAGATGGTGAGGTGAACCAAGACTTATAGAAGAAAAATGAAAAAATATTATCAGAAATCAGAGACAAAGGAATATTGTCTCTTATTTAAGTAATATACTGTTTTTGGACTTTTTTGTATTTACAATTATTTGCCATACTATAATTTTTAATAAAGAATATATTCTTTGTCTTTAGCTGATATTTGATGTAATCCTTATAGTTATAGCATATGATACAAAATATTTGCAAAATTGCGTATTGCATCATCCAGTTGAAATGGTCTCTAAAACTGTATCTTAAAGTTATCCATATCAATATCAGTAAAAATAAATGGCTAATGATGCATACTGAATCCATGTGCCAGTTCTTGAAATATAAAATAGAATTTTTAAGTGTAGTGTGAAATAAGTAATTGTAGCTTGACTTTCAAGTAAAATTATGGCCTAATATAAAATCTTTATTTAACATTCTTTATGTGAGAGTAAGTGTTAGGCACAAATGAGTTTAATTAAAATAAATAGCAGTTTTGGAATTTAAAATGTTGGAGTGGCTGACCTTTATTACTTGTATTTAGTGATGCAATTTTAAAAATCTTTTTATTTTTATAGAAGCCACCCTACTAGTGCTCACAAGATTCTTGCAAATATGTTCAGGGCTCACTTTGATATTTTGGACTTGATAGCTTAGTCATGCAGTGCTGGGGATGAGGCTAGGGGCTCTGTGCATAGAAGGTATATGCTCCTCCTCTCTCTCCAGGCCTCTGGTAGCTTTTGAAGAGTTGGTCAAAGGGGCTGAGGCATTACTGCAGCAGGTAGGAGACTTGCCTTGCAGGCAAATGACCCAGATTTGATCCCTGTGTAGATCAGGAGTTAGCCCTTTAACCCTCTCTGTGTGTCCCCCAAATCATTAAACAAACAATAAAAAAATTAAACCATTTTAGGTTACATAAAATTAAATGTGCAATTTTAATTAATTACATTATTTTTAGTATGATTGTTTTAATTTTTTTCATATCAGAAATTTGAAAATCTCTGAATAATTTTTAAGGGCTTTATTACATCCTTTTACTACAAAATGCAGAAATAAGATCTTATAGCTATACATTTCTAATCATTAACAAATCCATCTACACTGATAGTTATAAAGCAATTTTTTTCAGGAAACTTTATCTAGTGGAAAACCATTTATAATAAATTTTAGAGCAAACTTCACAATACTATAAGGTTTTTATTCTGACATCAGAGTAGTTTCTTAACCTTTATTCTAAGAGTTATTTGGAAGGAGAGGACAATTAGAATCTGCAAAGTAATTATGTTCTGAATGGCTATTTAATTCTGTCATTACAATATAAACAGAATTTAGTTTTGTTGCTTTTAGACCTATACTCTGGAGCAACAACTTGTGCACTTACAAAACTTATTCTTAAAAATGTTTTCATAATAACTTTTGAGTCCTTGAGAGTGGAACAAAGATTCTTGTACTAGATTCTCCTCTTTATTATGATTGTAAATTGTATATATAAAAAGTTAAGGGTAGGAGCAGGAGAATTGTGCAGCATGTACAGTGCTTGCTTTGTTCTTGTCCAACACAGGTCGTATCCTCAGAACCAAATCTCTGAGCACTGATCCCTGAGCACAGAGAAAGGTGAAAGGCCTAAACACTGCCGAATGATTTAAAAATCCTAAATAAATTTGAGTTCAGGGTAAATAAATCACTCAGAAATGAGGAAAGTTAAACATTAGTCACGTGTTTACACACTAGAACACAAAACTCACTTCTCATAGTTAAGCAATCTCACAAATATTATTCAAGTCTTGACATGACTTTAAATACATGTATTAAAAATACGTGAGTTCCAACATTATTTTTTAACAATGTAGTTGAATCTAGTTCAAGTAGTGGTGTGTGCTTTATCTCAAAATCAAATGAACACACATAAAATTATTTTTATGATAATTAAAGATAAATAGAAAATTATAATTGAAAGAAGAAATTACACAATCAGGTATCATGTTATCAAACATAGAACAAAAGGAGAGAAAAGCAATATTGCACATTTCAAAATTTAAACTGAAGAAAAATAAACAAGATCCATAAAATTAATAAAATCAAAATTAGTTTCCCAAAGTAAATTATTTTACTTTCAAAGGAATTATCGTAATTTTATTTAGTCACAGATTGGTGATACGATGCTATTTCTTGGGAAAAAAGTCCTTGTAAAAGTCCTGTGTTTGGAATGCTAATAAGATTAAATATTTCATTCATTTAACATTTACTATTGTATTGGATTGCGAATAGAAAATGAAAGTTTAATGATGTAAAATTTAACATGTAATTCCATTGTTCATTGATAACCCATACAAATTTGAGGCAAATTATAACTAATTTCAACAAATTATAACTAATTTAAACTAATGTTTAAACTGTTAGACATCTTAATTTTTCTCTTTTAAAGATAAGTGTTCTTCAAAGTCACACATTCTTACTATGATATGTATTGAAATTAAATATCATTTTAAATTGTGGTAGTGTAACCTTTACAAGCATGTCATGGAGTCTATTAGATTTCATATAAAACAGTAGACATTATATAATTTTAAGCTTTAGAAATTCTGTTACGAATACCACTTAAATATTATATTTTCTAAAACTTCAGGTATTGATTATATACTCTTTGTTATATCTGTATAAATAGCAAGTTTTCTACTATTAAATATAGAGACTGGAGTGATACCACAGGGGTAAGGGAGCATAACTTGCATGATTCCAATCTGATTCAATTTCAGGAGCAACATTCTGACTGAGCATGGCTAGGAGTAACCCCTGAGTACACAGGCAGGAATAACTCTGAACTTTTCCAGATGTCAGTCAACTCATCCACTCCTCAAAAAAATCCCACCAGCACCATACCATGTCTATGAAATCACATTTTGTTTTCTCCCACTATCACTGTAAAATCATATCCCAACTACTACATGCACATGACAAAAAAATAATATTTGGTTCAAAACTAAGGGCTTAATTTATATGTATGTCTATTAATTTTTTAACAGGAATTGCAATTGAAATTATTTAATTTACAGTAGATTATTATCATGTAAGTGCAATAAACTTAAAGTCAAAAATTGTATTTGTAAGTACTGAAACATTTTAAATTTAAATTTTGAAGATTCAATGAGAAAACTTTACAGCAATAATATCCATATTGATATTTAAAACTGCTTTAATGGAGATTACAAAAACAAAATTGTTTGACTAGTACCCAAAGTTTACAAATAAATTAGGATTGATTCTATTTTTGAAGAATATATTTTATTCTGATGCACCTTTAAGTATTTCTATTATATATTAACACAAAAGCATGAATCAAATAAAAAAGTAACAAACTAAACAAAATTGAAAAAAATATTAGCACTTATACATCAAAGGAAAAGAACTAGAATGTGTTTATGTTTCTACATCTTGCATTTAATGCTCTCTAAATTTGTTGAATGTGGTTTAATATATTTAAGATGCCTTGGCTCATTAAAATACTTGAATTTTAACAGTTATGCATTTGTCACTTCTTCTGTTTCCTCATTCATTTCCAGTGAACAATAAACAATCTCCAAACAAAGTTCCTTTGTTAAATGAGCCAGATTTTGCAAAATTTTATTTATTTAATCACATATTCAACAAAAAATATCAGGAGTAAGAAAGTCATCCCGCCTCCTCTTATGAGTTCACAGTTCAACAGGTGTTGAGACAAATGACACATTTGCTTTTAATGTCTTTCTCTAACTATGAATGAGCACAGTGCTTTTACTTATCTCTTTAATAAAATTAATTTACATAATTATCACTAAAGAATGCCTTTTTAAAGATTAGATTGGTTTTATAAATGAAATGTGGTTACTACAATCATGTATTTCTTGATATCATGTCTGTATAATTTACATATATATATGTATGAATATACCTTATAATCTAAATCAATTTATCTAATGGGCACATATGTCAAACTTCGACTTTTTACCAATACTTACTTGGAATAGGATTTTCAATTGGTATTTGAACATTTATTCTTGAAATATAATTATAAAAAGTTATAAATGCCTGTCCCATTTAAATTTTTAAAAAGTATATGGTTTATCATCTAGCATATTTTATAGGGCTTCTTATTTAATTTTGACCTTTGTTCATTCACTCCCTTTTAATTCCAATTATAGAGTAGTCTTCTGCTTTTTAATCTCCTGCATCTGTAGTACTGTTATTTATAGCATATTGTACTTTCTAAACAATATACATTTTAATCCATTTTAAGCAGGCAGCTTCTTTTTTAAGAAGGTCATTTTAAATCCAGCCAAATGAAACTTTGAATTGGGGTGATATCTTCATAGAAGATTTTCTTTTTGAATACTCAACCAAACAATCTAGATATAAGCCTATCGAATCAATATTTTCACCCTTTGTTCAAATATACAAAACTTTCTTGGGGTCGGAGCTATTGTACAATGGGTAGGGCGTTTGCCTTGCATGCGGCCGATCCAGGTTCAATTCCCGGTATCCCATATGGTTCCCCAAGCACCGCCAGGAGTAATTCCTGAGTGCAAAGCCAGGAATAACCCCTGAGCATCGCTGGATGTGATCCACAAAGCAAAAGGAAAAAGAAAAAAAAAACCTTTTTTTCCCCTACACCCTTTATCCCATATAAAAATGAAAAATTGTTATTATTATTTTTGCTTTTGGGGCCACACCCAGTGATACTAAGGGATTTCACCTGACTATGCACTCAGAAATTACTCTAGCAATACTTGGGGGACCATATGGGATGCTGGGAATTGACCTCTGGTCGTCCCATGCAAGGGAAACTCCCTCGCCTTTGTACTATGGCTCCAGCCCAGTTTTCTAAAAATTTGTAGCAGGACTTAGAGTCCACAAGACACCACTCTACCTGGTGAACAGTGTCCCCACAGCGGGGCATCTCTTACTGTTACTTATAGATGATGACACAGACAAGGCCTAGTATCCTGTAGAAACAGTGGTAGAACCAAATTCTTGATTCAAGGACATTTATGCAATTTTCACCTTTTGGCATATGATACTATTAATTTAGGCTTCTATATTCTAGAGAAGTCAGTGAGTGATATGCAACCTAGGGATTTAAGAAGTGTAGTTGTTTCTGGAACTTGCTAGACAAGGTTTAAACGAAGATTTCTTATCAGAAAGTTACCTACAGAGAAAGCAGAATTCTCAATCTAAATTTCTTATTGGAAGAACATTAATGGCTATTAACAGTTGTAATTCTTTTGAACTTAAGAATCTATACTGTCCAGGAAGAGCTGTGGAATTAGAGCCTAAAACTAAAGTGAAATAAGAGTTTAGAGAAAGCAAGCCTCTTACAAGCCTCAGCTAACTTTTATGAAAAATTTGTAAGAGGCAGTTTCCTTTTTCTCACAGAACCTAGCTCCCAGAATCACGCGGCTGCATTTGCAGCCACGCAACATCTTATTATGACATCTTATTATCTCATTCCTACTTTGGACAAACTGGCAGGCTACCGAATGTAACCTGCCCACACGGCAGAGTCTGGCAAACTCCCCGTGGTGTACCCAATATGCCAAATACCAGTAACAATGATGGATCTCATTCTCCTAAAGAGCCTTGAATATAGCACTTTTTAAAAAAATCTCAGGGCTAGGATGAAGGAGACGTTACTGGGGCCTGCTCGAGGCAATCGACGAATATCAGGATGGTCGTGATTCGGTCGTCGTGATATTCTTTAAAAAATTTAGATTTAAAATCTTCCTTACTCTCGTCTATAAAATTTAAAGTCACATTATATATTACAGAGATAAATAGAGGTAGAATTCCAACATAAAATTATTCTTTGGATCCAGGAGATCTAGATCCATGCTTTATATTACAAAATAAAAATTTTGTTGAAAAAATATATAGTAACAGGGAAATTTACAAGTAATAAAACTAAAGTTAGAGCCGTTGAACACTTTGGTAAAATTATACTTCAGCCACCATCCGTATGGTGGATTAGAGAAGAGAATGACAGTAAAAAATATCAGTTGAAACGGAGGTAAAAATTCTGTCATTGCAAATAAAGGGTTGCAAACAAGAATTTTAGAACTGAATGAAACGGCCAAACAGACATTATTTTTCTCGTACTAAAGGTAAAAGGTAAAGGCCCTCCCGTTGATCGTCGATTTGCTCGAGCGGGCCCAGTAACATCTCCATTGGAGACTTTGTTGTTACTGTGTCTGGCATATCGAATACTCTTGGTAGCTTGCCGGGCTCTCCGAGAGGGTCGGAGGAATCGAACTCGGGTCGGCCATGTTGGCCGCGTGCAAGGCGAACGCCTTACCCGCTGTGCTATATCGCTCCTAGATTCTTATAATAAGAGAAGTCTAAGGTGAAAAGGCAAAATCTTGTGAAGCATCACAAAATTACTACTAAGAATAAGGTCACATAAATCTAGCTTCATTGATCATTTTCATTAAAAAAAAAAGAATAGTTCAGCACTCTGAACTAAGATTATGAGACCCTCTCACTATCTTTCTAATCTTGAAGGTTGTTATAGAAAAAACATCTTAAAATGTTTCAAGACCAATAAAACACACTATTATGGTAATTGGAAACAATGAAAATTCAAAATTAGGGAAATGATAATTTAAAATTGTTAATTACAATTAATTGTGGTTTTACTGGGGGGAGAGGCAGAGAGTTACACCCAGATGCCAGATGTACTTGTTGCTTACTTGTGGCTCTGCACCCAGGGATCAGATCTCCCTGAGCACCATGGGGAGCTGGGGGCCAACCAACAGCTGGGGATCTGTCAGCTGTGTTGACAAGCAACTTAACCGCTTTACTTGTATCATATTTGGGCCCTAGAAATCAGTTTTACTTTTGCTCATTCAGTTTATAAACATAGTCTAATTTCTTAATTTTAAGGCTATTGTCCTTACTCTAACATAACATAATATAAAGATAAAATTCAGTTTTGATTTTGCTTTCTCATAATTCAGTTTAAATATGCCTATTGCATTTTGTTCAAGCTACTTTTTATTTATTCATTTTTTTATGTAGGAGTACTGCTATTTATTGCTATTATTCAGCCACTGATTAGGCTGATTGAATTGAGCATGAACTCCAACTTACTTTTTTTTTTCATTTTTTATAATTTTATTTATTGAATCACCATGAGAGCAGTTACAAAGATTTCCGGTTTAAGTCTCAGTTATACAATGAAACACCCGTACCTTCACCAGTGCCCATTATCCACCACCAAAATCCCCAGTATACCCCCACCCCTAAGCCTCCCCCTACCTGTGGAGCAGATGATTTCCACATTATTCTCTCTCTACTTTGATTTCATTCAATATTTTGACACAAGACCCATCATTATTATTTGGGATTTTACCCCAACACTCAAATCTGCTGAAAAGACAACAGTAGACAATTTGTTTTCTGTTACTGGTTATGAAAAACATATGATGTTGCGTGGCCGCAGCACTGGGCACTCAATTTTGAAATTCTGAAATTTTAATAATTAAATCTGGAGAAATTTCTGCCAAAGCCTGCAGGGTTCTGAGATTTGTTCCTGAGTCTCTTGGATCATGGCCGTTAAGCAGCTTGATCAGGAGCCAGAGAGGTTGTTCAAGGGCGGCAACTCGGGGTCTTGTTGGGGTGGGGAGGAAATGGTCGGTTCCACCTTCATCCCATGAGGCCCCGCGTGTCTCGTCACTGAGGGACCAAACCTGACTGTCCAATGGCCTCTGGAAGATGATGGCCACCAAGCCACCTAGAAGGAGCAGATGGAGGGACAGCACCCTTTCCCCCCTGGGTGACCTGGTGACAGTAACCTACTGCGGGGTCCAGACGCAATTCTGCCAAAAGCCGCTGGGTTTCAAGATTTGTTTCTGAGTCTCTGGGATCATGGCCGTTAAGCAGCTTGATCAGGAGTCAGAGAGGCTGTTCGTGGGTGGTGACTTGAGGTCTCGTTGGGACAGGGAGGAAAGGGCCGGCTCCACCCCCATCCATTGAGGCCCCACATGTCTAGTCACTGTGGGACCAAACTTGTTCAGTGTCTTCTGGAGGATGGTGGTCACTGGGCCGCCAGGGGGAACAGGACAAGGAACGAAACCTATTCCTACCTGGGGTGGCCCAGCGCTGGTAACCTACAGCAGAGACCAGATGCATTTCTGTCAAAAGCCGCTGGGTTCTGAGATTTGTTTCTAAGTGCTGGGATCATGGTCATTAAGCAGCTTGATCAGGAGCCAGAGAGGCTGTTTGTGGCAACAAACTGCCATCTCATTGGGACGGGGAGGAATGGGCAAGCTCCACCCCCATCCCGTGAGGCTCCATGTGTCTTGTCACTGAGGGCCCAAACCTTACTGTCCAGTGGCCTCTGGAAGATGGCGGCCACCGAGTATCCAAGGGGGAACAGGTGGAGGGACACCACCTTTCCCCCCCTGGGGTGGTCAGGTGCTGGTAACCCATTGCGCGGAGCAGACACATCTCTGCCACAAGCCGTTGGGTTTCAAGATTTGTTTCTGAGTCTCTGGGATCATGGCTGTTAAGCAGTTGGATCAGGAACCAGAGAGGCCTTGCCTCCGATTATATAGCTGAGCCAGAGGTGGCTTGTGGGTGTGTCTCTCACATACCTAACTTTTGGCCATTTACTTTCTTGGTAAACTCTGCCTCAAGTTTTTGGGGTATGGCCAAGGGCACAGCAGCAATTTTGGAGTAACTGGAAGTCTGAAGGTGCCATCAGGCTGCTAATGCACTCGCCTCACAGGTGGAGATTGACCTGCTCGCAGCACCATACCCCCATTATTTATTCATTTTTAAGTAGCTTTTATTGAATGAAACTTGTTTAAATAGGAATTATGCACATCAAGAAACAGACAAAAAGAACAAAGTATGTGTTGAAGGGAGAACATAGACTTGAAGAGCAAGCCCTATTATGCAACTTTTTAAAGAATTTAATATTTTCAATATATTATTATATTAGATCATGTGACACTTTAATCAGTGTGGTTTCTGGTAATAAATTTTATTTTTCCACTTGATGGTGCAATTTTAAATAAGTCAGTTTTTGATAACAGTTAAATATCTTTGAACATTTGTTATTTCAAATTATACTTCAATGAAAGTAATATTGTTTACTTAGTCTCTGTTATATAAGAAATAATTTTAATGTCCCAGGTTAATCTTTTGAATATTCATGTACACATATTTTAGGGAAGTACTGTCATACTAATTTCACTATAAACACATGAATATAACAGTCATGATGTTGATAATAAAATAGAGAAGAAAACATTTTACCATAATTGTATTGGCAATACAGGAAGTCGTGATTAATTTTTAAAAACGATGATTATAAACTCACAGCTATCACAACAAAAAAGTTACGGACATATTACATTTTAATTTTGCAATCATACCTTAATTAAATGATTGCTAATATTTCAAACAGGCTAAATTATGTAATATATACCACTATGTTAAAAAGTTTATTAAATTATCTCTCATTTTAGAAATTATTACATTTTAGTATAAAAACAATTTCTAGTGATTTACAATAATGAAAAAGTCAATACTTTAACATATAAACCCGAATAGTATTTTTAAATGCATATTTATATACAGAACTCTACTTCCCTAGAGAATTAAAATTCTCCTGTACTACTTGCTGTTTTACTACTTAGTGATCATATTGTTAATTTTGCGTTTTGTTTTCTAGATTACCCATTACCAGGCTTAAGACAGCAGTTTCTTTAACTTGCATAATTCCATGCTAACAAAATTTGTTAACTTGAATTTCATTTTAAAACTGTATTTCCTGATACATGTTTTTGTTTGTTTTTTTAACTAGTGAAAAAGGCCATAGATTTTAAATCTAGAGGATTTAAATTGTTTCCAGGGAAAGACAACAGCAACAAGTTTTCTATCTGTGAGTGTACTCCATTTTTTTTTTTGTTACTTTCTCTAGTGCAAGAGTAAAGTCCGTGGTGTCTGTGTTGTTTATGTGTGTTTTCTTCAAAATGTTTGTTATTTACCAAATTAACTGCATTAATATCTATATAATGTGCATGATTATTATTCAATATGTTCTTGCATTTAAATGTATATTGGGGTTACTTGACTGATGTGGTAAACTTCCAAGCTCAGGATGTTTCTGCTAATTTTTTTTTCTTTGTCTCAAAATGTAAACAAAACAGCATAAGAACTCTCTTTTGATCTCAAATGTTGATAGCATTCCAGTTTGGTAATTCCAGTGAAAAGGAAAAGGTTAAAATTAAACTAGAAAATTCTTTTATAAATTGTTTTGAAATCTGAATTTTAAGTTTCTTTTTTTTCTGTCCTTTTGGGTGACACCCAGCGATGCTCAGTAATAAATCCTGGCTCTGAACTCAGGAATTACTTTTGACTGTGCCCTGGGGACCATATGGGATGCCGGGGATCAAACTCAGGTTGGCCGCCAGCAAGGCAAATGCCCTACCTGCTGTACTATTGCTCCAATCTATTAAGAAATATTAAAATATTAGCAGTTTTTAATTTAAGGAGTATTTATACTTACTTTGAGTTAATTTATCCCAATTTTTATGTCAATAGTCTTTTGAACATTTAAAGAACATTGATGCACATCTTTTTGCCCTGTACCAGAGCACTGTTTTGCTACTTATCTGGCATTAATACCACGTGGCTTCCTTAACTCTGCCAGTTTGCATCCCTAGTATCCTCCAACCGCTGGGGAGGTCCCCAAAACAAACAAATTAACAAACAAAATAATTGAATTAGAGCATTCATCAAGATTACCATACGTGCAAAGTATAATTTTTAAGAAACCATATGCATTTTTATAATGTAAACCAGTAGAAATCACCTGCCTTTTTATTCACGAGATAATCCTTTGTTTTTCTTTTATTTTTTTTCTTTGCCACACTTGACTCTGGCTCAGGGATCATTTCTGGCAGGCTCTTGGTACCATATGAGGTGCTGGAATCAGAGCCCATGAGGGCCACATGCAAGGACTTACCTGCTTTACGCTCTCTTCAAGTACCCAATTGCTACATATTTTGAAAGAAACTATACATGATGAATCTCTTTTCTATGATGATATATTGATAGTTCTGTAAATTGAACTCTTAATTTCTGTTTGTTTTTGTTTGGGGCCACACCCAAAGGTGCTCAAGGTTTACTCCTGACTATGCACTCTGGAATTACTCCTGGTTGTGCTCAGGGAACTATACGAAACTATATGATCAGGAATGAACCCTGATCAGCTGCAGGCAAGGAAAGCCCCCTACCTGTTTTACTGTTTCTCCAGCACGGAATTTTTATTTTTAACACAAATGTAATTTGACTTTTTTAGTAGAATTCCAAACAACCTGATAAAATAAGTTTATGACATTTTTATATATAAATAATTCAGTTTACTTATATAAGAAAAAATTACCTAAGTATGTATTGACATGTTATTAAATATTTTAACTCGTCATAACTTTATAATATGACTTTCGCGGTTTATTAGACTTGAGAATACATAGTCAAAATTTGCAGCTGTCAGTGCATAGGAAATCATTAAATTGGGATGGGTACATGTGTGAGAAGCATTAAACGATCTATTTCAAAGTTTTAAAATCAAAGTTTTTAGCTGTGCAATTATTTATCAAGATATCCGGATATATTTATCTGCTCTCTATTCATGTTGGTAGCTGCCTTAGTGAAGATTATCAATTTTACTGTTCTCAGATGTGGTTTAATGATGATGAACAAGAAAGGGAATTTGACGCACTAGTGTATCCTGGGAGAAAAGTCTGATTAAATTTCATTTTTTCTTTTTGAAAATACACGCATTTGGGCCAAAGACGCAAAAAGCTCCTGCCTGGCGTGTGGTGAATCTTGGTACAATCCAAGGCAATCCATATCAAAGATTATCAAGGGTCATACCTGAGTACAGAGCCAGATAGCCTCTCAGATCTTATAATTGTGCCCCATTTAAGAAAAAAATCTTTAAAATTATTAAGACAAGGGTTAATTATTGAAATGAAATTGTCAAGTAAGAAAAGTTGGCATTTAAGTATAATAATTCTAAAATATTCTCATGCTTAGGGCTGGAGCGATAGCACAGCGGGTAGGGTGTTCGCCTTACAAGCGGCCAACATGGCCGACCCGAGTTCGATTCCTCCGCCCCTCTCGGAGAGCCCGGCAAGCTATCGAGAGTATTCGATATGCCAGACACAGTAACAACAAAGTCTCCAATGGAGACGTTACTGGGCCCGCTCGAGCAAATCGACGATCAACGGGAGGGCCTTTACCTTTACCTATTCTCATGCTTAATTATTTTATGTGTGACTAGAATTTATCTATATCAATAAAGTCATGTCAATTTTCATAGCTGAAATGGTATGCTGAAATCAAAAATTTAAATTTCTTAAATTTAGTATACTATAATTTTCTCAAATGTGTAATGACTAAATTGCACTATCAGGTGGTTTTTAAATAAGGCTATATTTCACTTATAACCTTTTTATTAAAATGAGGAAGACACATTTATAAGGACATAATTTTTGTCTGCCATTCACCTTTCAAATGAAAAAGAAGAAATGATGTGTTCATCAAGAAAATGTTTATTACTGTAGCTATGATAATTAATCAAAAGCATGGATGACTTAATTATATACATTACCAAGTCATGTTTTCCCACAATAGCACTTTTAAAGTTTAACTGAGAAATAAATTAGCAAGACATTTATGAATCTACAGTGGTGTTCATAGTGAAGTTTTCCTTTTTACATGGCTAATTCAAATTATTTTTCCTATCTAAATACCTGAATTCTAGTCATATGTGTACCCTATCCATCCCTTATTGTACTTTTTATTAAAAAATAGGTTTACAAGAAATGAAACTCTTTTCACTTGAAATGTTAGCCTTAAATTAGTACTCTTGCCAAATTTTCTACTAGAATCTTCTAGAATATGCTGGTGCAATTTTAAATAAATTATAATCAACCCACATGTTTTTGAAATACCTTTTTCAAATCCATATTGTCATCCATTTATATTATTTATTCATTCCACATTCCATTTGAGCTACTTTTCCTTGGTATTTGCATAATAAACTAAAATAGTAAAAGCAGGAATAAAATGGTCTCGGCTATTATAGCATTTTCTTGAAAAGCTAAATAAATTATATGGCTTCCTTTGTGGAATATAAGAGGGTTAACATAAAATTAAACACTTTCAATAATATCTAAAGGTATTATATTTTATTAGATAGAATTAAAATAACAAATCTATTTAAAAATCTAAGAAAGGTGGCATTGTTGCCAATGGATAAAGTAAACTGGAGGTGATTTAAGCAAAGATTTTCTGTTTTTATAGATCTTATGCTATATAAAATCATTATCTTCAAGAAAAAATGCCTATGGCAACAATATTATATCTTCTATTATTAGTTTGGTGTTTTAATCCTATAATGTACAATTAAACTGTACATTTTTATTCCTATACCATTTTGTAACTATAAGATACATATATACTGATGTTGTAAGAAATATAATCTGCTCAACTTGTGAAATACCATAAATTCTTCACTCCTCTCTTTATTCTATTGTTTGGAAGAAATTGATTAATTCAGCATTAATGATAATAATCTTCTAGATCAGAGCAAAATTTTTTTTTTCTATAGTGATGATCTTTTCAAGAGAGAGCACCAGGTACATATAATTAAACATTTAATAATCACTCATTCTCTTATTATGTGACAAGTTAAAATTAAAAATAAATAAAGAATTAAAGACATGGTACAGTAGTTGCTGATATGTAGTTAATACTATGTAACCGCATTACCTATTGTTGATATTTATATGTACTGGATATATTTTTTAGGTAAAATGGGAAATATTCTAATAGTTCATGGAGCTTTACATACAAGTTGCTGTACATACACTCTCTCATACATATATACATATGTATATATGTATGCATATATAATCTTTCTGTTTTTGGGCCACACTAGAAATGCTGATGTCTTATTCCTGGCTCTGTGCTCAGGGATTAGTTCCAGTGGGCCTGGGAGACCGTATTGTATACAGGCGATAAAGTCTGAGTTAGTCGTGAACAAGGCAAGCACACTATCACTATACTATTGCTCCAGCCCTCAGAACTTTCTGTATTAACCTATAATCTATTATATATTGCAGTATGCTAAATTAAATTATCCTAATTCATGTCACTTCCTTTCCTTATCTCTAACTCATGATTAAAAAGTATTTTTTTGTTTTAAAATTAGTTTTTATAGATGACAGTGTTTCTAAATCATTTAAAGATAGAATATTTACTACTTCTGCAATCAAAACTACTTTGATTTTAATTTGTGGCATAAATTTGATTTTTCTGCTATAATCTAAATAATTCATCAGGTTGTTAAATTTGAAGATTAAGAAGATTTAAAAGCATATTCTTTAGGCAAAAATTACTTTCTGCAAACAAATACAAAGTATACTTTCTAGCAGACAATATGTATTCATTGGGAAGTAACCAACCCTCTGGAACCATTTGGATATATTAAAAATAATTGTATTCAGTTGTAATATGATTAAATTACTTAAATGTTAATAACATACCCATACCATATGAAAATGCAGGTTAAAACTATTTGGAAAAAATAAGATACTTTATTTAATAAGAATTAGAATTGTGATTTTAAAATTCCAGGTAGGATTTTTATTTTTACAGATATAACAATATAAGATAGAATCTCGACAAATGGGAAACCATGATAGTGAAGAAGCACACAGCATGGAATGAGTATGACTAACCAATAAGATAACAGGCAGTTGATAAATCTGATGGGTTGGGGATCTGGGTGCTGTTTAATGACTAGTGCAAAATATATTTGATATACTAGAAAGCTTATGCACTATTATAAAAGTGAGGAGTAATAACTTTGAGAAATTTTCACTCTTTTTTATTAATAAAGGTGAATTAGAGGTAAATACAATCGTATAAAAAAGTGTCAGTGAATAAACTGGATTAGAGAATGCTTCTGAGATGACAGTAGGGATTTTGGTGGAACTATCAAGTGGTCATTGAAAGAGCAATAAAGAAAATGGATAACTATATCAAAACCATAGTTATTAAATCATTAAAAAATAGGTCCATGAAATAAATATAAAACATAAGGAATTGTGAGCCTTTGCATCTGTTCTCTATATATGAACTCAGTCAATTAAGAGTGTGTCAAATAAAACAAAGCAATGGGAAAACCAAAGGGGGTAATGAGAAATAAAATAATAGACCAGGCAAATATCACATTTCACGTAATTTGTTGATAAATAATGAAATTGGCAGTAAATTTTTGCTACCACTATTTAGAAAACAACAAGTTTAAAGAATCAAATTTACCAATGTAAAGTTTAATATTTAATTGAGAATATGACTATTTACCCAGTCATAACTATTGGGTTATTATCTTACATTTATCATGGTATCTTATAAATCACTTTAAATTTGTCAACCTCCCTTATCTGAGTGATGCAGGGATTAATTTCTTTTTGACATTATAATCACCTTGAGAATTATTAAGAACAAACATATAAATAAACATATTTTATCTTACCATACCATTTGGACCATTACCACTACCTGGTCTAAATTATATGGTCCCACCATACAGTAATTCCATGGGACTGTTAATAAAAACAGACATCTGTATTTTTCAATGATTTTGCCATTTTCAGTGACTTGATTTCAGTAAGTTATTTTTCATCCCTGAATATTATCTATGAACTACTGTAATTTTCTTAAAAAGACCAGATAAACTGATGAAGTACTAATGCAATAGAAGTTGCATTATATTTCACTACAACATTTTATTAAACAATACTCAGATGTTTTAGAATTGTATATTTTAATAACCTTCCATTAAAATTTTCATCTTGGAAACTAGTATACTTGTGATCACATCCATTGAAAATATTGAATTTTTCTCATTGACTGAGTGTTCTGAGGAAACTGCTGAAAATGCAGATCATGATAAAGTAAAACTATCATAGAAATTGATATAATAAAATAAAGGAGTCAATACATAAGAATTTAGTGGTAAACTTGATAATTTACTTCTGGTTTAACTTTCTGAGACCTTTGCTTTATTATCTATGAAATACTTCCAAAAATCTTACATTTTCCACCCAGTTTAATTCTATTTTTATTGCAAGTTTAAAAATAACAGACAAAAATGACATTTCCATAAGTTGTGGTGAGTTTCTTACTGCCAATAATCAATCAAAACTATGCCATTGATGTCCTGAGAATGCATTTACAGATGTTTTACAATTAGATTGTAAGTAAAAATAGTGTTAGTGCTTAATGTTCTGAAATCAGATTATATGTAATACAAACAGATTTATTTTCTTATAGATTCATAAGCAAATAATACTGTTTTCTCTCCACTACTGCTCAGATTTAACTTTCTGTGTTTAAGAAAGACTTACAAAAAGTGGTACGTTTTTATGTCAAAATTTAAATGAGTATCCGTAATATTCTAATTATACATGTTTTTTTATTTTTCTATTGATACAGTAAATGAGGGAGGTATAAAAACAGCTTCCAATTTATGCCCAGATCCAGGAGAACCAGAAAATGGAAAAAGAGTTGGATCAGATTTTAGGTAATATTTTGAATTATTTGTTTTAATACTTAGTGTGTAAATTTACTATTTATTTTTTAAATTGTTGACAACATGACATTGAAGACTAAAAGTGTGGCATCTACATTCCATTGATGTGTTTTATTGTTAATAATATTTCACTAATTTAAAGTGACTAAAAGAGCATGAACTTTATTTATTTTCGTTTAATTGATTTATTTTCATATGCAAATGAAATACAATGAGACTGAGATTTTAAAGATATGAGCTTAAATTAAATTTCTGCCTTTTATTAGTTGTCTGATCTTGGATAACTTGTTTAGTTTTGCCTGTTTAAATATTTCCTTCTGTATTGTGTAAGTTAATTTTAAACATAAAGGTGGGTCTCAAGTAATGCTTGTAGAACCTTTGAACAAATGTTTTTTTGAAGCAATGTGCAAGCAACATGTTACAGGTAAACATAACAGACAATGATAATCTTATAATCAATAATTTATTATTTTGAAATTATGATTACAGACAAATCAGGGAATGTGTAGTATAATACAATTATTTTAAATTTATATATTCATTGAATAGTTTTTAAATATCTCCAGTTCCACTTTCTGAATTCTGCTTTTTATCACATTTTTCTGTATAAAATGTACAAAAGCATCCTATAAATTTCTAGGTGGTGAAGTATAGATCTATTTAATGCTGACACATGTTTTATCTTTGTTTTTGGTCTCACTCAACAATGCTCAGGGGATTTACTCCTTACTCTGCTACAGCGACACTCTTGGTAGTGCCTAAGACCATCTAGTTGGGGTGGAATATCTGTTTTCTAACCCCAAGAGCATACAAAGAATGCACTCAACCCATTGAGTTATGTCTCTGGCTCTCAGAATTATCAGAATTACTATCAGAATTATGCTTATTTCTGATTAATTAAATCATATTAAAATTTAGTACTGCATATAGTTACACATATTTCAAACGTCATTTAAAATATTTATATTGTTTGTATAGAGAGCAAATTGGTGCTTCAAAGAAAAAAACCTAAGAAAAAAAACAATAGTTCTTAGAATGGAGAGTTATGATATAAATTATTTGTAGCTTTCAAGGTGACTAAAAGGCACATTTTGCTGTGCCTTCAGTAATTATTCAACCTGAATGCAATTGTAATTTTCTAAGTATTATGAAATTGTAGTTAGTCAACCTAAGAATTAGTACCAATAGTAATTGATAATAAGTGCACTTGAGAGAAATTCAAAGGGCATGAGATCCAGTAAAAATATGACCTTAACAAACTTATAAAAATCCAGTGTTATACATTATTTTATCACACTGTACAAATGAGAATAGTGAAACCCTATCTATCCAACAATTATAGAACTAGAATTTAAATTCATCATTTCCTACTCTAAAATCTTACTCCAAGGATATATTGTTCAAATATTTAGTCATTGTTTTTTTATGAAGCCAGGGATCATTATTTTAAATATAATTTGTTGCATATACAAACCAAAAGCTTTTTTGGTGGGCTGGGGTCACACCCATCAGTATTCAGGGCTTACATCTGGATCTGCACTTAGGCGACAATATGGTGTCAGGGATTGAACTTCATTGAGCTACATACAAGGCAAGAAACTTACTCTGTATTGTCTTCCTGGCCACCACAGGTAGTTTTGATAAGGCAACTATGTTGTGTTAAATATTTACATTCTTACAAAGTATCACTAAATATTGTTTATTTTAAAATATACTCAACTTTGATTTCTAAATCTTTTGTAAATCACTGATTTATATATATTTTTGAAATATGATGGGTGGGTTAGCTTCCACTTTTGTTTATAGTACTTACTTCAAAACTAAAATTTTGATGTAGTTCCATCACCAAAACTATCCCTCTACATGTTTCTCCCCCCATGACTTTTTCAGTGGTAACCATTATGATTTTCATCAAGTCTATGACTTAGTTTTACTGACAATCTGACTTTTTAATCATGTGATTTGAAATTAAACAAGCTTCATTACAGTCTTTTTTTATTTTCTATCATCGTCAGTAGTTATTTTATTTTTTCTAGAAATTGTTTTCTCAAACTTGTAACTGAGGATTTAAGGATGCTTGTAAGGTTGAAGCAAAGATACAAAGGATAATGCATATTTGTAATGATAAGTACTCAAGGACATATATATTCATTTAATAGTAGTTGCTATATAAAATGATATGATAACTCAATTGTTATTAATGTCTATTATTTAATTACACCATTTACACAAACAATATGATTTATTATATTGAACTCCAATGCAATTTTATTATAGTCAATTAAATTTCCTTTAGGAATTCTATATCACAGTCCCTTAGATCATGTTGCAATCTGGTTTTTAGACCGTGATAAAAGTTAACCTCAAGGTTGTGATATTATTTAGAATACATAAAATGCTATGAAACTCAGAGATGTGTTATGTTATTTTTGGGTAGCTGGGAGATACGTTATTTTTGGATACAGAGGGTTAATATTAACATAGATCTTGAAGGATGAGTAATAGAAAGTAATGAGTGAGGAGAAATCCAGTGAAAAATCGCCATGCATTTATTTATTATAATGTGTGTATGTGTGTAAATGTAGCATGTGTATATATGATTTCACTTTATTCTAGGAATAAACAAAACCAGATGTATTACATGTTTAAATTTAAATATCACGAAATAATGAAATGCACACATACATTTAATGTGATCACATTTTTTGAAGTACTGAGAACTCAGAAATTAAGATTACAGTATGTGTAAGAGAGAATAGATTTGACTACATGGAAATGCACCCAATTTCAGAAGCTCCTATTCTTCATGATATCAGGAGAATTTTATGAATCTAGCTTATGTGTAATGAAGAGACTCGCATTGAGACATGACTTGATGAATTATCTTAAGCACACAAATATCAATGGATATTAAAGAATTTGAATGGAAGAAGATACAGCTTGAATCCAAAGAGCTATAAGAAGAAATAAAATTGCTTTCGAAGAAGCTGCAAACTGCCATTTAGCTTCATCTTAACTAAAGATGTGTTTTTGCTTTAAGCACATAGTTTTGTTGTTGTTTTAATGGGTGTCAACATTAAAACGTTTGATTTCACACACACACACAACCATAAAAAGATTTTTGTCTTCCCTTGGTGAATTTGGCAGCAAAAATTATTTTAACTTCAAGGCAACAATGCTGGGACCAGTTGGCAGCCGTTCCCTTTAGCCTGAATAAGCTTACTGGGTTACAAGAATCACTGCAACATACTTCACTCATTATGGTCACTGCTTCTTATCGTAAGATGCAAATATGATAAAAAAGTGACCTGATCCAAAGTATGTTTTCAGAAGAACATGGTTTATGTATCACATGGAAGTACTGAGAAAAGTAAGTCTTAATTGGAAGATGACTATTGTTGTCTAAATAGATGGAGGTGTTGGATTGTGGAAATGGAATGAACAAGATCGAGTAGTGATTTTTTTTTCTTTTGGGGTCACACCTCGTGATGCACAGGGGTTACTGTTGGCTCATGCACTCAGGAATTACTCCTGGTGGTACTCGGGGACCATATGGGATGCTAGGAACTGAACCCGGGTCGGCCACGTACAAGGCTAATACCTGCTGTGCTCCAGCCCCAATTAGTGATAATTTTTGAGGATGAAATCTACCCATGAAAAGTAGTAAAGTACAAAATATGTAAGATGACCTATCAGTCTCTGGGCCCAAATGTCATGATAATTGGAGAAAATTTATGTATAGAATACATGACAAGTTATATATAGAATAATAAAGGTTTTGAGAATAAATAGAAGAGTTGTATTTTGAGATGCAGCATTAAGAGGACTGAGAAATCTCAAAGTGTGCCTGTAATGTTAGAAGTTGACATGGTTGAAGTTTACAGGCATGTGGAAATCATAGCATATCAATATTACACAAACATGAAACCAACATGAGATGCCATCTCTTGGCCAACGTAGAAAGACATGAGAACTGATGATACCGTGCTCAAATTTGTTTCCTATTTTATAATCTGATTGCTTGCTAGAACCTATCAAATTACAATCTTGAATGAACGGGGTATAGGAAGACATATAAGGAAGAGGGAGAAGACATAGAATGACAGGTCTTTAAACGGGATCCGGGAGTGGCAGGTAAAAGTGAAAATTTGAGAATGTTAGAGACCATAGATATTTTTCTTTTCTTTTCTCTCTTTCTTTAGTTTTTAGGCCACACTCAGTTGTGCTCAGCGGTTATTACTGGCTCTGTGCTCAGAGATCATTTCTGGTGGTGATCAAGGGACTATAAACAGTGTCTAGGTTGAACAACCTTGTAAATTAGCAAGCACATTAAACCTTGTTCCTTCTTTCTCACCCAAAGAGTACTTTTTAAATTAAAATAACATGAAACATAGGATTATTGAAGAAACAGAGGTTAAAATAATTTGAAACAGTATGAAGAGCAAATAGAAACATTATAAAAAGCAAGAAATCTTGGGGTAACAAATAAGTCAGAAGAATAATTACAAGAGTTTTATAATAATTTGAAATTTAAGAGTGATTAACTTTGTAGACACTCAAGAAGTTTCAACTTATTTATAATTGGCAAAATAGGACAATATTGATGATGAAATATTTTAAAGTAATGGGATATTTTTAATTTTTGGATTTGTCTTTTGGAGCACAATTTATGGGAGAAACTTTTAAAAAACCTTCCTTTATAAAGTCTTTTACAAATAAAATAATTCAGGTGTTCTATAAATAAAATAAATAAGGGATGGTAGCAAGATAAAAATAGAGAAGGGTGAAGGAGCATCAAATTTACTTGTAAACTTACAATGAAAGGATGAATGTTCTTATGTTTAATAGTTTTAATTTTGTGATGATAAATCAATAAATATTTAAATAAAGCATGTACATACAGATGTATACATAGAGACCATATATATGTGTATATATACATGTATATATATATCCACATTTCTCTAAGATATATGCCTATATCCAGAGGAAAGGGGGGGAAAGAGAAAGAGAGAGACAGAGGCAGAGACAGAGTCAGACAGACAGAGACAAAAAGAGAACTGGGTTAGAGACAAACTTTGAAAGAATAATTGGAAATAACGTAGCTAGAATGACAAACAAAGCATGATATAAATATGTAACCTTTTTCAGTTATTCTAAGCTTCCCAGGTAGAAAACTTCAGAAGATTGTGAGAAGATATGATACATTTAAGTGTATTTGAAATATAGCTAGTAACTCTTCCAAATGTAACAATTAGAAACATGGATCAACGACCCAACACATCTTCAGTCAGACATATAGGTTGGGGAAATCTTTACAAGGAGAGTGGATTACCATTGTCTTTCACATTTTGTTTTAGCTATTAACATATCAGTACTTCAGAGAGGATAGCCAATTTATTTCTGAGTCTTCTGCCCTAGAAGGATATGAAATAACTTGAATGTCCTTTAAAAATATAAAACTTGCATAGTCTTATCTGAAAGACTATCAGAAGTGACAGAATGAACAAAGGAAGATTATGTAGCAATAAAATTAAAATTACTATCAAATGGTATATCAACTCATTATGAAGTGATAGACTTGAAGTTAGGACTGGAATTAATAACCTTTTTATGGTCCCTTATTATCTCAAAAGGAAATTTGCCTTTTTAATGTAACTGTATAGTGAATCAGTGCTGCCATGTACAGAACTAGACTGGGTGTGGTATTATCAGTTTCTTCTTCAAATACAGAGAAATTTATGGCAAGGTTTTCTGATGGCCGTTTCCCACATAAGACTTTATCCATATAAGTTATAGGAAGTACTAAAGACACAGCTCTGCAATATGGCAGTCACCCAGGAATGGTAAGAGGGCTTCCTTATACACTTGTAATTACTGTACTGTATTTCTGATCCTTCCCCCAAGTTGAGCTATAGTAGTTAGTTGTCATAAACTCTGAAATCTCAGTACTGTTCAAAGAGAACCTCTAAGAATTTTCCACTAGTTTGTATTCTACCTCTGAAATAAACTTTCTGGAATTGTTCTATATTATGTTAATAACACTGGATTCGTATGTATACGTGCATACCCTGCATGACCTACTTAAATTAACTATAACCCATTTATAAAAAAATTCTGTTGATATGCCTTGAAATTTCCATTTATTATTTGTGCACACAGAACCTCATTTCTTCTCAAAATGATACCTATAGGAATAAATGCAGTAAAAATAAAATAGAAGCCATGGCAATAGAAAAAAATGAAATGAAAATAGAAAAATTATGAAAAAAATGAATATGTCATATTTGCAGACAAATTGTCCAGAGATCATTGAGGGAGTCACATAACTGATGGTGCTGTACCCATTCTGTCCATACCCAGAAACACTCAGGGGATCTGTGGCTCCAGGGATTGAATAGCACACTTGCATGTGCAAATGATGCCCTTAAATGTCCAGACCTTGTGCCTGTTTTCTGTGTGCATGAATTTATTTTTCTTCATCCAGACATTTATGTAGCACTATAGCACTGTCCTCCCAGTGTTCATCGATTGGCTTGAACGGGCACCAGTAATCTCTCCATTGTGAGACTTGTTGTGACTGTTTTTAGCATATTAAATATGACACGGGGAGCTTGCCAGGCTTTGCCGTGTGGGCACAATACTCTCGGTAGATTGCCGGGCTCATCGAGAGGGGCAGGAGAATGGAACCGGGGTTGGCCCCGGGTCAACTATGTGCCAGGCAAGTGCCCTACCCTCTGTGCTATTACTACAGCCCAACATTTATGTATATGAAACTAATCATATACTTAGAGGCAACGGTGAAGTGACTATTGTTTGTTGAGGCTCCACACTTAGGGTCATGGTTTTTCTTTACTATTCATACTTTTAAAAAGATACTGCCAAGGCAGTATATCATGTTTCACACATCATCATTGTTGATCTAATGGTAACCAGTGGCAGATGTAAGAATAATTCCTGCATATTGAACTAGACTTGGTTTTTTTTTTCAAGTGCAGTATGATGTCTATAAAATACGTGCAAAGTATGGGCATAGTATACTTTTGACTGGCTTGGGTACTTGCCTGAGTTTCTGTCCCTAACTGCAACTGCAGCTGAGTTCCTGAGTTTTCCCCATTGTTCTTTGAGTTTTATGGTAATGGTAAAGGTGTAGATTCCCAGTTACTTGAGAACTGCTCTGTTGAATTGTTTATACCAGACAACTACTAATAAAAAATATGTGTTTTAGGTTATTTTCTCCCCCAGGCCGTGTTACTGGAATATGCCCAGAAAATTGCCAACTAGTTACTTACTTAAGTTTAAGACTGTGTATATCTGAGAAATAGGAATCCCACATCCTATCTATCCCCACTGCACTTGTAGATTTAGAGAATAAACTGCCTTGAGGTGGGACCAATCCCTGACCTAGGGGATGGGTGTAAAACATATAAAGATATAAGTATATGAGGATATAAGGCACAGTACAGAAAGTTGGGGTCACCAGCCTAGCATATTTGTGGCTGTGTGGGAGTTAGGGGCTGGGGGAAGCCAGGTCCAGCTCTTCAGGGTATCCACGTTGGTTTATCAGGTGGTGATCTTTCAAGTGAGAAAGCTACATGGGTTTGCTTTCCTTAGTTTTATTTACCCAATATTTAAGGTTATTTTTCAGAGTATTCTAAGAAATATCGAGCAAGAAATTTCACATTCAAACTTCAGATGAAACTTGAAATAGAAGAAGATTACCACAAAGCACTCACAAGAGAATGATGAGAACAGGACAGAATTCAACAGAATAAATGAAGTTAATAGAGAAAAACAACATAGATGTGGATATAATTTGTTTGCCAGTCAGACTCAGGATGGAGAGAGTGGAGAAAGATATCCCTATATAGAAATATAAGGGAATAAGAGAGGGAAGGAGAGAGTAAAGAAACATCACAGGAGAACACTAGAAGTATAACCATATCAACCAAACTTAAAAATGTGGCTGTCAAGGAGGGTGGCAGGGAAGTAGAGGTAACATGGAGGCACTGATGGAGAGAAGTTGACACTGATGGTGGGATTGTTGTTTGAACACTGAATGTCTGAAACTCAACTATTAATAACATTTTATATCATGGTTTCTTGCTCAAGTGGGCCCAGTAACGTCTCCATTGGAGACTTTGTTGTTACTGTGTCTGGCATATCGAATACTCTCGGTAGCTTGCCGGGCTCTCCGAGAGGGGCGGAGGAATCGAACTCGGGTCGGCCATGTTGGCTGCTTGTAAGGCGAACGCCCTACCCGCTGTGCTATCGCCTCCGCGCGGAGGCGATCATGGTTTCTTAATATGAATTTTTGAAGTATTAGAGATATTATTATGGCAGAGCCTGGCAAGCTCCCTGTGGAGTATTAGATCTGCCAAAAACAGTCACAACAAGTCTCACAGTGGAGATGCTACTGGTGCCCACTCAAGCAAATCAATGAAAAAAACGGAAGGACAGTGCTACCATGCTACAGAGATATTATAACATAACCTATGCCTACATTTTGATATCTTTAGGTGATATTGAGACATCCTTTAAAATATACCATATGTAAAATACATACAGTTTAAGTACATTAAGAAATAATAGATAAATATTATATCTATATGTGTGTCTATGTATCTTATAGAACTTTAATAAATATATGTACATATATATATGAATTGAGTAACACTCAAAATAGAAATAACCAGGCTAAAATTGATTCACTGGTTTATTTATAAAACATTTAAGTGATACATAATACTAATTATCTACATTCACTTCTAAAAAATATAAACAGTGAACAATTCCTTAATGATTCAGTGTTACCTTAAAATTATAAACAATGGCTTTACTTGGAAGGGAACTCATAGGATAATGTTTATAATGACAATAGGTGCAAAACTTTTAGCACATTTTAAAGCTTCCAGTTACATTTAAGAATGCTTCACCACAATTATGTTAGAACCTTACCTTACCTTTATTTCAGGCAGGCAAATGCTGGTTTTGGGTTAAACCAATTCACATGGCTTGTCCTCATTGCACAACAAAAGATTTTATGGCACCATTTCAAGAGTTACAGAAAAAAAATCAATAAGATCAAATACTAGCTTTATGATAAAATTTTTTAGAAAACTGGAAGAAAATGACGTATTATTAACAAGGCTAAGAAAAATCTCAAATAAAGCTGCAGTTATGATTCTTGGTGAAAAACAATTCCACTAAAATAAGTACCTTTTTGTCTTCTTATACAGTATCACATCAGGTCATAAAAATGTAAAAGTAAGGTAAAAAAATAAAATTATACAGATTGGGAAGGAAGGAATCAACTTTCTCCTTTCAAAAGAGATTAAGTAATTGTCTATGTAGAAAGTTCCAAATAAAATTCTACACTATAGCAATGTTCTTGGATATAAGGCTAGTAGAAATTTTAATTGCTCTTTTGTAGATTACCAAAGAAATAAAAAGTGAACCACACATGTTAGGAGAAGGGGGAGCTCAGAAAGAGAAGGGAACACCAAATAAAGGCTGTTGGGAGGATCCGCCCACGATGGGAGAGCATGCTGAGGGTAGACTGTCGACCAAGCATGATTGCCTCTCAATGCCTCTTTTGCAGACCATGGCACTCAAAAGGAGAGAGAGGGAAGTTCCCTGCCACAGAGGCAGGGTGGGATTGGGGTGGGGGGGAGGGGATGCTGGGATCCGTGGTGGTGGGAAATGCGCACTGGTGGAGGGATGGGTATTTGATCATTGTATAATTGAAACCCAAGCACAAAAATGTGTAAGTCTACAACTGTACCTCATGGTGCCTCACTATTAAAAAATAAATAAATAAATTAAAAAAAATAAAATCACGGTAACATTTTCCTGAACATTGATAAAGGATAAAAGAAGAAACGAAGAAAATAGGTACGAGATAAGGGAGGAAGAAAGGTTAGATGTAAATATAACTAAGTATAGTTAAAATATGAAGAATATTCTTTATATACTGCAGCACCGTTCTCCAGTTGTTCATTGATTTGCTCAAGTGGGCATCAGTAATGTCTCACAGTAAATTGTGAGACTTGTTACTGTTTTTGGCATATCGAATATGCCACAGTAATTTGCCAAGCTTTGCCTTGCGGGCGAGATATTCTTGGTAGCTTACCGGGCTCTCTGAGAGGGGCAAAGGAATCGAACCCGGGTCAGCCGCATGCAAGGTAAATGTCCTACTCTCTGTGCTATTGCTCCAGCCCCTTTATATAAATAAATGCATATTAGGTATGCATGTATGTATATATATACTGTATTTATATAATATATGCATATATACTATAAAATTTACTGGTTTTGGCATATCGAATACGCCCAGGATCCAGACTCTGCCATGTGGGCGGGATACTCTTGGTAGCTTGCCAGGCTCTCTGAGCGGGGTAAAGGCTTTTAGGGTGGCCTCTAATCACCCTTCTTCCCATGGTTCATACCATATTTGAACCCCATCAAATATGGTGCTGTAATCTTGGAAGATGGGTATTAAGGGTTTTATGATGCGTTGCACGGCTGCAATCCAGAAAGCAGCCTAGAGTGTGGCGGCGGCTGGGTAGTGGAGGTAGTGGAGGTCTGCCGATGAGATATTTATCTGGTACTGGTAGGGTGGGCTTTCTGGATGTAATCCCTGGGTCGCCGGAGATTGGTGGGAGCAGGCAGAAGATCTCTGTTTCTGGGTCCCGTTGAGCCTGGAGTCCAATGTCACAGATTTCTGCTTACCTGGTTCTATGGGGCTTCACTCATGCGTGAGTCTCAGCCTGAGCTTCAGGAAAGCAGCCTGGAATGTGGTGGCACCGGGGTAGTGTAGGTTCTTCGTATTCCTGGAGCGAGCAGACACCACTGGGCTACACTAGTACGTGACAGGGATGAATGGAGACATTACTGGCACCCACTCGAGTAAATCTATGAGTAATGGGATGTCAAGTGATCAAGTGATACTATAAAATATATAATTACATTGATAGACACCAACAATCTGAATTATGCAGTGATGACCCATATTCTTTGTTAGGAAAACATTATATTTAAGATATAAAATATTTAGAAGTTGGAGGGTCAATGCTTTCAAAACAGAAATATTTAGAAAGTTATTTTCTGTACATCTTAAAAGAATTCTAAAGTTCATATGGAAGGGAAAATGCTCAAATCATCTGCTTATTTAATGAAGAGAAAAGTCAGAGAATGATGATGTGTCTTTTAAGAACTTATAAAGTTAAATTTCCAAAAATATGTGATGTTTATAAAAAAATACATCAAAGCAGAAAATAGAGAATTGTAAAGGATGCCTACACAATTGCCACTGGAAAAATGAGCAAAGTTATTTCACTGAAGAAATTATCTTATCGGGTCATTTTTATCTGTTAATTGGTTTGGGGCCACAGTGCTCAGTGATTACTCTTAGTTTTGTGCTCTGGGATCACTCTTGACAGTACCCACATGACTATATGTACTGCAAGAAATCAAACCCACGTGTGGCCCATAAATGATAAGTGCCTTACCTGTGGTAGTATATCTCTGGCCATCATCACTCACATATTAAAATAAGAAAATGAGCATTTTGTTTCATACTAGACTCGATCTAAACCAAAGAAAACAATTAAGATGACAAGTAGTCATGTGGAAAAAAAACCCAAAAAACAAAAATGCATCATCATTTACACATGAATACAGCATTGCAGCTACTAATAGAGGTAACAGAATCCAAAACACAATATACTTAATGTTGATGAGCAAGCAATACAGCAGAAACTCTCACTGGTTACTGGTTAGAATGCAAAACTGTAACTGTTACTTTGGAAGACATCCTGACAGCTTCTTGGAAAACAAACGAAGGATAACTCAAAGAGAAATAAGTCAAAGGACAGATTCCATGCCAGTAGCCTGGTCCCTGTCCCTACACAGCCTGGTGCCCTGTGTACCATCAGGAGTACTACTGAGAACAGATGCGTCAGTAGCCCTTGAGCTCTGGAAAGTGTAGCCGCGAAAGAGTAGCCTAAGAGAACAAAAGATACAGTAACAAAAACCTAGGCTGACAATACGATCCAAAACTTTTGTTCTTTTGTATATTATCTAAAGGAGTTCAGAATTTATGCTCAGAATATTGTGTATTTCTATGTAACAGTCAGTGTCTTTAAAATATATGATTATAATTATGTGGAACTCTGAAAAAGACAAAACTATAAACCCAGTAAAAATATCAGCGGCCAGGGTTGTTTGAATAAGCAGTTCTCCAGACTCCTTTAGTACAAAGAAACTACTCAGTATTAATACCTCCTGCTTTACCTAGTGTCATGGATAGATTGTAACACTTGGACTTTAATAAAATGTATGAAAAGTGGAAATGTGCCTCAATTGTAACATGTTGGTTCCATCATTCGGGAGCTTAGAAAGAAAATGTAGCATCTATAGCATCCGCAGTTACATCAAGGAGAGACCACTTGATAGAGGGTTGCAAGAATGCTGAGGAATAAAATCTTTACCTTGGAGAAGCAAAACCAAGCTCCAAGGAAGCATTGTCAGCATCATCACCAACAGCACCACCAGCAGCAGCAACAGCATCCGCCACCTGAAAATGGGCAACAAGCCAGCAACCTAAATGAAGGCTTGACTATTGATCTGAAGAATTTTAGAAAACCAGGAGAAAAAACCTTTACCCAGCATAGCCGGCTTTTTGTGGGCAATCTTGCTGCTGATATTACCAAGGAGTAAATGAGGAAACTATTTGAGAAATATGGGAAAGTTGCTGAAGTCTTCATTGAGAAGGATAAGGGCTTTGGCTTTATTTGCTTAGAAACACGAACTCTAGGTGAGATTGCCCAAGTGTTGCTGGACAACACGCCACTCTGCGGCAAGCAGTTTCAGGTGTGCTTTGCTTATCATAGTGCATCCCTCACAGTTTGAAGCCTTTCTCAATATGTGTCCAGTGAACTACTGCAGGAAGCCTTTTTTTGTGTGTTTGTCCAGATAGAAAGAGCTGTGGTCATTATGAATGATTGAGAAAGACCCTCTGGAAAAGGCATTGTTGAATTCTCAGAGAAACCAGCTGAACTCTGGACAGATGTAGTGAAGGTTCTTTCCTGCTAGCCACATTTCCAAGGCCCGTGACTGTAGAGCCCTTGGACCGGTTAAATGATGAAGAGGGATTACCAGAAAAATTGGTTATTAAGAACCAGCAATTTTACAAGGAAAGAGAACAACCATCCAGATGTGCCCAGCCTGGCTCATGTGAGTATACCATGCTCTGGAAGGCACTCACTGAGATGGAGAAGCTGCAGAAAGACCAGGTGGACTGCAATACCAAGGAAGCTCGTGAGAAACTGGACATGGAGATGGAGGCTGCTCATTTTGAGTACCAGGTCATGTTCATGAAACAGGATTTGATGAAGTGCCAAGAACTTAGAAGAATGGAAGAGCTCCATAATTTAGAAGTGCAAAAACAAAAGCAACTGGAGCTCAGGCAGGAAGAGGAGCATAGACACTGCGAGGAAGAGATGCAGAGACAACAGGAAGAAATGATGCAGTAACAGCAGGGAGGATTCAAGAAAACCTTCCCTGATTTGAGAAAATAGGAGCTGCGGATCAGTCAGAAGGCTATGGGAGGTGCTGTGGGTATAAACAACAGAGGTGTCATGCCTCTTGCTCATGTACTGGCT
Organism: Sorex fumeus; assembly: GCF_029834395.1. Taxonomy (NCBI): domain Eukaryota; kingdom Metazoa; phylum Chordata; class Mammalia; order Eulipotyphla; family Soricidae; genus Sorex; species Sorex fumeus. The sequence goes on from NW_026606059.1 coordinate 68,255,480, forward strand.
GGTACCCCAGCTCTTCCAGGACCCACTACTATGATGCCAGATGGAACTTTGGGATTGACTCCACCAAAGACAGAGCACTTTGGCCAGGCTGCTACAATGGAAGGAATTGGGGCAATTGGTGGAACCGCTTCTGCTTTCAACCATGCAGCTCCTGGAGCTGAATTTGCTCCAGACAAATGTCACCGATACTAAGAAAATTGCATTTCTAGTTTCCTAAAGCCATTAAAGAAAAGGAACCTTTTGAGACTAGCCAGAATTCTACCCTGGAAAAATATTAGGGATCCCTCCCAATAGTTAGATCTTCCCTGCCTGTAATATCTAGGGAGTATGCTGGAGACAGAGGCGAGGGAGGGGAGATCATTACAAATCAATGCTGTGTGGTATATTGTTCTGTGTGGTTGCATTCCTGAAGTCTCATGTGATTGTTGAGCCTAAGGGAACCATGAAAAAATGGATCCAATTAGAGCCCCATTACTCATGATCACTCCATTTGTCTATCTCGTTCTATTTGCTTATTCATACCCTGCAACCCCAACGACACTGCCACGTGTACCACTAAAACCAAACATTCCTCCCATGATCTTAGTCCCATTGCTCCATTCACTCTCAGGTGGGAATTGCCCATAGAGGTTACAGACAACTTATGTACTGGTTCTATTATATCCCATATACCCTTCCATGTACTAAGGAAGACATTTTCTCTTAGAGATTTTCATTTTAGTATATCTTTAAAAAATCTTGTGTTAGCTTGCCTTCATTATTTTCTTGGGTAAGGAAAAACTCAGGGATCACCAATTTTGTCTGTGATGTTGCTCATCACAGCTGTGCTTGCTAGGCCCAGTACAATCTCGGAAATAGGGTTGCTGTAGGCTAAAGGTCAGACAGTAGCTCTTTGGCTTGCCTGTCTTAGGTAGTTGTGCTGTTCATTTTTTATTAGTGTACCATGTTTGATTTGTCCCTGATACTCTGGAGTTTTTCTGAGATATGGATCAGTAAATCAGCATCACCTTATTAAAATACATTTTAAGCCTAAAAATAAAAAGAAAAAAATGCATTTCTCTTTCTCTCTCTCTCTCTCTCTCTCTCTCTCTGTATGTGTGTGTGTGTTAGAACGAGGGAGGGTAGTTGAAAATCCTTTGCATTATCCGCATATTTTTATTTAGAAAATGAATCTTCTGCAGAGTATTTAATATTTTAAAAATTCATTGTAAAAAGTGCAAATAGTATTCATAATTTAAAAATACCTACAATTTTATTTTTAAATTGTTAAACTTACTATGCACACAAATGCATGTGTGTTGTTTAACAGTAATGTATTAAAATATTTATTATAAAAACTCAGTATATCATTTAACTGCTCTAGATTTTGAAAATAATCTAAGTGAAATAATTGGATGTTCTTTTGATTTTCCTAGCATGGCAGAAAAATGAGAAGTTTAGAGATATGGAATAAATATTTCCAAAAGGACAGTTTCCCTTTTTCCAGGGCCACAATTATTGGTTCTCTCTTCATTGCACATGTTAACCAGGGCTGGGGAATATCTGGCACATGAACCACATAAGGATCATGAGATCACATGTTCAGGCTCTGGTACAACACAGGACAGACTCGTACATGTATGCCCACAGCCCATTTGCCTATATTATCTGGCCTGTGAACAAGGATATATTATAGATGTATGAACAACTCCTTAGCAGGAGCAATAAAAGGTTCCCCCTACTTAGATGATCATAATGTCAGCTTTATTATCTGAAGATTATTTTTCCCCTACACTCACGTCTCTACTGTCATCACATCGGTTTTTAAATCTTTTTCTGTAGAATCCTCTCCAACTAAACGTCATCAGAGCCTACCGGTGGGTGGCTCAAACCACTCAATTTTGGCATTCAACAGCCTCACAAAGGAGTCTCTCTTTCCCGATTTATCCTTCAGTCATACTTTTATGATGATAAATTGCCCACAGTTTGCCACAGATATATCTGAATTTCCTTTGTTTCTTCCCTTGGTTATATTGTCTCATTTTCCTGAATAATTTTACAAACATTTTAAAATTCTTGTTACTAAAGCTTTGATTTCAATTGCCCCAATCTGTTGAAATTTAATTGTTAACTCACTTAGTATCTGTGTACCTTTAGCATTTTACCTAACAAATTTTCTTTTCAGAATCCATTTTAAGTGTAGATTTCTTGAGATTTACAGTAGTGCTGTTCTATATGCCCAGTAAAGTTAATTAACAAATGAATTTAACTAAAGGAGTAAAACTGTATATTTATTATTTTTCCATTAATTACTCCAATCACATGACAGGACTTTTAACTGATCTTAAAGCTAAAAGTAAGTCTAGAGAGCTGCTGCTGAAACAGAAACATTTTTTTGATGGACGTGGTCAATATATTTTAATAATCCCCAAGCGTATGTAGGACACAATCCTTAGAGAAATAAGGTGTCCAGTGAAAGTTGCTCTGTTTTGCCATTTTGTCTCCATTTAATTTCCAAGGTGAGAGTCTTAGCAGATGTGTTTTGCAATCTTAAAGGCTTTGTTTCTAATTTGAAATGCCTGTGGAGCATAACAGGCCTTTAGAGGGAGAATTGCTGCCAAACAGATATAGAAGCTGGCAGCAATTTCTATAGTACAAAAATAAATTAAAATTTTAGATGTGCCTCAAAATTAAAACCAAATGCCTGCAAAAGCTCATCTTCTGGGATCCTTATCTTACATAGTATTTCCTTCTGCAGAAAAGGACTTAAAGGTGTCTTCCTTTAAAGAGATGCCATCAAGTGGGACTACAGCTGGTTTCTCCTTAAGAACAGAAGCACAATATAGGAGCTCCAAAATTTGGATTTTTTCACTTGGTTATTGAAGCAATGGCATGTCTCCTGTGATCACGAGATAACAGCAGCTATTGTTTTCATCAGGTAGAGTTAGATACAGTAATTTTGTACAACAAAACATAATTTTAATAGGGGAGCCATGTTGCATCGACTACAATAAAAATAATATTCAAAGAGAGAGAGAAAGGAGAGAGAAAGTGAGAGAGAGAAGAACAGTACTATAAATAATACTGAGGAAAAGCTATTATGAAATTAACCCATCCCACATTTTAATTTGGTTGTAACTTCATCTTTGTAAAAACTTTCGTAATGCTAGTATTTTAATTTTTGTACCTTGTTTTAGTATTGGTAACAAATGATAGAAATTTTTAGGCACTCAATTTCTGTTCCACAAATGGACTTCTAAAGAATAGTCTCTGCACTTGTGGTATTTCTTTGCATACCATGAAGCTATTTCCTAAATATCTTGTACATGTACCTTCAGACACAGAGGTGTGGTCAGTGTGTCTGGATAATCCAGAGGTAGTCCCCAGTAACGAGTAGGCTCCCAATTACTTTGACACACTTCGATAAAATGTCTATACTAGATGCTATGTGATATAAGTAGGTTTGATATAGAGTGTATAATGATTTAGTACAAGTTCTTAATGGCTTTGATCATAGAGCCTTTGGAATTTTAGTAATTTCTTTCTTTGCCCGAGGGGGAAAAAAGGAAAAAAAGCAAATCTGTCTGTTTATTCATTTCTATTTTCTTATGAACATTATATTCCGACAATGTAGTACGGTTGTATACTCTTTAACTTCTCAAAGCTTGGCATCAGATTGATCATCAATCCCCTGGTTTTCCGTTCCAGAGTGCAATGGTGTGCTATTTGCTTTTATCACAGCAACTCTGTCAATTCAGTTTCACAAAGATATGTTTCACAGAAGAAACATACTAGTGCTGTGGTTATGCTGTGAACAATCTCAGGACAGGAAGTGTGGGTAAATCGTGATAAAGTCTGTTTCATTAAAACATTTGCAGCCACCCACACGTTCTTCTTAGCAACTTGATACCCTCAAGGACGTTTCAAATTGCAATTTGGTTAATTAAGAAAAGAATAGTAAACAATGACAATGGATACTGTTCCCAATTGGTGGTCATGGGGGCAGGCAGAAGGACACACCCAATATTTTTCAGGGTTTACTTCTAGCTCTGCATTCAGTTTTCAGTTCTGGGGGTGTCAGGATTGAGCCAAGGTCAGCCTCATGTAAGCAAGCTTCTTACCTGCTGTTCCGTGTTTGAAATCAATAATCACACTTTTATTTTGTACTTTACTAACATTCATGAATGAGGTATATTTTTACCCTTTACCAGAGTCCAAAAACATGGGAGTATTTTTAATTATACTGTACCATTATCATGTGTCTCCAGGTTCTACATCTAAACTTACACACATTAAAAAAGTGTTTGGGGGGGGAGGGGCTAGAGCATTTGTATAGCAGGTAAACCTTTTCCTTGTGCACAGCCAGCATGGGTCAATCCCTAGTGACTGCATATGGTCCCCAGTTATGCCAGAGGCGAGACCTAAACACCTGGGTGTGACCCAAAAACCAAAAGAAATAAACTAGTTTTTAATTCAACTTCTTTTTAGAGAATAACCCCCTGCATACTCTGCAGCAAACACTTGGAATAGGCTCTGGGTGATGTAGAGGCAGGATGAATAAGAGGTTAGAGTCTCCATTTCTATTCCAGTGATGCTATAAAGGTCTCTATTATTCTGCCTAGCCCATTATTTTTAAATTGTGTCGTATTGCCACCTGGGGTTATCCAGGAACGACTCTAGTGGCATTGAGTGATATTTGTGTGTGTGTGTGTGTGTGTGTGTGTGTGTGTGTGGTGGTGGCATAGGGGGTGGCAGGTGTTCTTTATGCTTATTTAAATAAGATAGATTTTTTTCACTCAACAGAGGGGAAGGTTTCAGTAATCCCTTTAACACCCGCACAAACAGTGATATCTTTTGTATTTCACTACCTTCAGATATTCAACTCGAATGGCAAAAACCACACTTAATGCTTCACCAGTTCATATTCTTGGAATTAAGTCTGGCATTCCAGGAGTAAATTTCACCATGAAAAAATTTGAGAATCTTTCAAAATTCTAAAATAATGTGATTGTACCACTCTGATGTTTCCTTTTCAATTTTAAGTGATACCTTTAAGATAACAGTTTGCTCACTCCTTTCTCCTTCCACAAAAATCATTGCATAGAATCTCCACTGGTTGTTGGTTCAGAGAATCAGATTGTGGTCACTATTTGAATTTCTGGCTTCTCTAGGAATATGTGTGTGTGTATGTATTCATATTCGTATGTGTATATATATATACTATATACATGTATACATATACATATATATATATTTTAGCAGAGCTGTAATGAGAAAATTGAAGGATTCAGTTATGACATACTCTGATATAATGCTCTAAAATTATTTTGCTTTTAAGAGAAACAATAACACATCTATGACTTACAGAAATACCATCAATATATCATACAATTTATTTTATTCTATATAACAACTCTTGATAATGTTATTCACCCGAATTTGGGTCTCCCAAAGAGGAATCGAAAGAGTTATGCTTGGAGTAACCCGCTTCACTCAAATGAGAGAAAGAATCCGGAGTTCCGACATCCGTTGACGATCAAGAATCAGGGACGCTGTCTTGCTTGCTAAGGCATCGAAGATCAGATGGGCTGGACACATAATGAGATTTGGAGATGACCACTGAACCAGAGCCGTTACCAACTGGATTCCACGGGATGTCAAAAGATCGCATGGCCGCCCACCTACAAGATGGTCAGACTTCTTCTTCAAGACCCTGAATGATTGGTTTGAGGCTCTTCGTGTTCCTAGAACGAGCAGATGCCATTGGGCTACACTAGCACGTGAGAGGGACAAAGAGACATTACTGGTGCCCACTTGAGCAAATTGATGAGTAACGGGATGTCAAGTGATCAAGTAACCAAGTGAACTACTCACATTTCCTCAATGTTCATTTTTAGCATTTTCCAGAATTTTATATCTAGAAGAAAATTACAAAGTCTCAGAATTGATCTGGAAACCTCGCCACTCTCTAATTCCACCTCCTATTTTGGATTTCAGAACACTGATGCTGAGACTCGCCTAACTTCCCTTTCTTACCTTTGTTGAAATATTAGATTTTTCTAGAAGATACTGCTTATCTTCCAAGGGGAGATGTGTGTTGTGAAACTATTTTAATTAAGATAATGTAATTTTCTTGATACACATACTAGAGAAGATTCCTTATATTACATAAAAATCTTTATGTGCTATAAGAAATTTAAATAAGACTAATTTGTATATTAAGACTTTAAGTAAGAATATAATAAACACACTTAACTTAGAAGTTCAACATTATTCATTGAAGAACAAAAAATATAAAAATGATTAACTATTTGAAATACATTTTGTTTTCTGGTAGATTTACATAGATGAAAAAGCAAGTGATTCATGGAATATTACAGATAAAATGCACCCAGTGGTAATCCAATTCAATCTACTCTAAATTTTCCTCTATAGGTTCTAAAACTGATAAGCTTAATGTGCAACATAGATGGGCTTAATAACTAAGTAGCAACTTAATATACCAAAAATACCTTATTCTAATACAGTAATTTATCTTCTAGGATTTTAGATTATCACTGCCATCACTGTCATCACATTGTTCTTCGATTTACTCAAGCGGGCGCCAGTAACATCTCCATTTGTCTCAGCCCTGAGACTTTAGCAGCCTTTCTTTACCAGTCTTTCACAACATATTGGAGGCTCTTTAAGGGTCAGGGGAATAAGACCTGTTATTATTACAGTTTTAGGCATATAAAATATGGCATGGCTAGCTTTCCAGGCTCTGCTGTGCGGGCAGGATACTCTCGGCAGCTTGCCTGGCTCTCATATATATATATATATATATATATATATATATATATATAATCAATATATATCATATATATTTCTCTATCAAATATGGTGTGGTAATTATGGAAAATGGGTAGGGAGTGTCTTATGATGTGTCTAGGAATATGTTCACTCATATGTGAGGCTCGGCCCAAGCATGTGGAAAGCGGCTTGGAGCTTGACAGCGGTTGGGTAGTGGAGGTCAGTTGCCAGGACTGGGAGGGGAGGCCTCTCACCCACCCCCTCTGGGGTGCCCCGAATGAAAACAGCCTGGAGCAGAGTCACAGGATTTTAGATCTAGACATTAAATGTGATGGTGTTCAGGCTAAGTGATCCTATCAGCATAGGTAGCATTGAGCAGTTGGCAACCCAAGAGATTTTCCCTTTGTCCTTATTCCTTATACGTTGTCTATAACACCCTTAGAGTGCTTGTATGTTGCTCTTGAATATCTTTTTCCATCCGTCCCCTGTCCCACCCTCTCTTCCCCTATTTGGTACTGTTTGGGAGACCATATGTGGTTCCAGGGATTGAAGCAGCGTTTGCCACCAGCAAGACAGTAGGTTTGATCTCTGCTATTTCTTTCTTTCTTTCTTTCTTTCTTTCTTTCTTTCTTTCTTTCTTTCTTTCTTTCTTTCTTACTTTTGAAACACTATTAACACACATGCCACAGCTAAGTACTACAGGAAGAACTCAACTGTAATTATATGCAGAAAAATATCTTGTCAGTTAGGATTTCATATTAATATACAGATTCTCAATATTATAAAAACATCATATCTATTGATAAAGTAAATGATTTAAAGCTTGGTGCACCAGAAGATTAAGTTCATCTAATCTTGGATCCTTTCAAAAGACCTATTCCAAGGGACCATTGAAATGATCCCGTCCTCTGAGATGCGTTTGAATTTCTATTTTGATTTGTTATTTTTCTAATAACTAATAACAGCTATTCTTATTTTCTGTTTTCTGCTTGAATACTTTTAGTAAAGTAGCATTGCATTATGTAGTTCATGGTTTCACACCTTTTTGAACTGTCTCTTCACAGTTCTTTTCAACTTTCCCTTGTGGGTACGTTGACTATCGGTCGCATTCCAGTATTTAGCCTTAGATGGAGTTTACCACCCGCTTTGGGCTGCATTCCCAAGAAACCCGAATCCGGGAAGACCTGGGCCCTGCGCGCTGGGGGCCACAACCAGCCTCACACTGTCCAAGGGCACCTCTTAATGGTTGAGAGCCTGGTAAGCTCCCCGTGGCGTATTTGATATGCCAAATACAGTAGCGACAATAGCTCACCTTCCCCTGACCCTGAAAGAGCCTCCAATCATTGGGAAAAGATGAGTAAGAGTAAGAAGAGGCTGTTAAAATCTCAGGGCTGGGAGGAACAGAGACATTACTGGTGCCTGCTCGAGTAATTCAATCACCAATGAGATGGCAGTGATACAGTGATAAATTATTTAAGTCTCTGGAATGCTGAACTATAATCTGATATCTGTACACATATGCTAAGTTTACCTCTAAAACTTTACTTCTATGTGGAATCATTTAACTGACCCCTTTTAATTCACCTTGCTCATCTTCCTTATTTATTTTTCTTCCGGTAACCACCAATTGTTCTTGTGGCCTAGAGATTTTGTGTACATTTAGTTCATAGTTTTATTATCATTTCATTTCATATTCACACATGAGTGAAGTTATGAATTTTTTTCTTTCAACATCTATTTCACTAAGTATAATAAATTCAACGTCCATCCACACTGTTGGAGATGGCAATACTTTATAGCTGAGCAGTACCTGCTGATAATTTATATATAACATGTTACTTATCCATTTATATAACAGTGGGTAGCTAAGTTGTTTCATGTTTTGGAATTGTAAATAATACTACAAGGAATGTAGTTGTATATGTCTCTTAATATTGTTATTCTAGTATTCTTTGAGTTAACAAATAGTATTTTCTCACAGAATATTAGTATATTAAAAACTGCATACTGCATGTAACTAATAACTTCTTTTTATAGCTGTTAAACTGTATTGCATCACAATGTCTTATATGCTATCTTTTCCCTTAATTTTAGTTTACATTTTTTGCATGGATTATACCACTATAGCACTGTCCTCCCGTTGTTCATCGATTTACTTGAGCAGGCCCAGGAACATCTCCATTGTGAGACTTGTTGTTACTGTGTTTGGCATATCGGATACATCACGGGTAGCTTGCCAGGCTTTGCCATGTGGGCGAGATACTCTCGGTAGCTTGCTGGGCTCTCTGAGAGGGGCGGAGGAATGGAACCCGGCTCAGCTGGGCTGACTGCGCTCAGGGCAAACGCCCTACCGCTGTGCTATGGATTATATAATCAGATTTATAAATTCATAATTTCATAATGCATGCTTTTATAGTTGTACCAACACAAATCTGGTAAGAAAATTATAACTTTTAATTAATATTATTTAAAGGTGAATTATTTTGATGTATGCACACTTCATTTTCTGAGGGAGATGTTTAGCCCAAATCTCAATGTGCTCAGAGTTTTCTCCTAGCTCAGGGCCTAGGGATAATTTCTGGAAGACCTCAGAAAACTTTTGAGATGTTTTTGTGTAAAACAGGGTCAGCCACATGTAAGGCAAACTCCGTACCCACTATACTTCTCTTTAGCCCCATTATAATATATATGTTATATATATATATTTCTGTTATAGGATAATTTTTCGTAGTCAGAAATAAGTTTTATTTTTTAAATGAGGTAAGTTCATATCATTATATATCTAAATATTATATTTCTAACCCTTCATGCTATTGAATTTCAAAATCATTAATTAGTATTTTTATTAAAATATTCCATAACACTTTCTAACACTGCAAGAAGTATGATAGTAGCACAGTTAAGGTCCATACAATACTTTGCTTATGATGTAAAACTGTTGTGCAGGGCTATAGCTGAACATCTAGAGTTGTCACAGTAAAAAAAATATAATCTCAGCTATTATAATGTTTAAAATAAGATGTATATACAAAAACAAGCTCTCAGTAGAAAGTTGTAATTTCCTAGTCTGCATAGGAAAAGAAACATGTAAAGGTGAAAATAAAGTATTTTTTTCAAATTGAACTTAACTTTAAGATCTTGCCATCATCTTAGGAGTTAGACTAGCAGAATTCCTGTGAATTCTGAAGATTGTACTGTAGTTGATTTTGGAAACCTAAAGATATAGAATTTCAAATTTTGTTGATGGTGTTTGATTTAGTTTACCTAGCTATTTAACTAATAAACTGATTTTTTTCATAAAGAATTCACATTAATATACTCACCTTCATTCTCATGTTTTTATTTGAACAAATAATTTATTTGGGATCACTCCTTTTTCCAGGATATTGTTCGATTTAGAACTAGTCAATTTTTCCAGCTTGTTCTGTTGTATCTATTCTGTTTGATGTTGGTATCATCAACTTATAGAAATACGTTCAATAAAATTACAAGAAAGATTGATTTCTAGGCCTAGAATTTAAGCTGAAATAAATAGATATTTTTATGCAGTAGAAGCATATTGCCACATGACTTTTGTTTAGGCTTTAAATTATACACATATCACTGTATCACTGTCATCCAGTTGTTCCGAGTGGGTGCCAGTAACATCTCTATAGTCCCAGTCCTGAGATTTTAGCAACCTCTCCTTACTCTTCTTTAACAATGGTTGGAGATTCTTTAGGGTCAGAGGAATGAGACCTGTTATCATTACTGTTTTGGGCATTATCAAATACCCCACGGGGAGCTTGCCAGGCTCTGCCCTTGTGGGCGATATACTCTTAGTAGCTTGCCAGGCTCTCCAAAAGGCATATATTGAAATATATATATAATTTCTCTCTATGATTTGTTGCTTACTGTCTGAAATGCATCAAACATGGTGTGGTAATTATGAAAAATGAGTAGGAAGTGTTTTATGATGTGTGCATTCTGGAAAGTGGCCTGGAGAGTGGTGCCGGTCGGGTAGTGGAGGTCGGCTGCCAGGGCTGGGTCCTTTGGGGCCTGGAGGGCTCCCGCTCACCCCCCTCTGGGGTGCCGCAAGTGAAAACAGCCTGTCATGGAGTCCAGTGGCATGGCTATGGGGGCCTCCTTTTATACTTCTGTTTGGGAGGAGCAGCCCTGAGTTCTGGAGAGTAGTCAACGAGGAGATTTTCTAGTACCAGCAGGGTGTGGCTTATGGGCATGATCCCTGGGTCACTGGAGGCTGGGGGAAGCAGCAGAGGATGTCTGCTCCAGGTTGAGTCCAAAGTCCAAGGTCACAAAAACACAAATATGAGAAATCATATTAAATAGTGTTGTAAATAAAATGATCACTCAGTAAAAAGAACAACAATTACACACAAATGCACATCACATGGAAGGAGATTAAACAGATAGCAAATCACTATTGATTGAGATAGCAGCATGCTGCCAGTGTTAAACAAATCAAATTTCCCCAACACAAGCTCTAAGCTAAACATAAGCAATAGTGTAACCAAACAAAAAACAAAAAAGCCAAAAAGTCCAGTAGTGCTGAAGGCTAAATTTTGAAAGTATGTCGATTGTTTAATTTTATTCTTTTTATTTAACATATATTTCATTCTACTTATACTATCGTTTGAAGTCATTGACATGGTTTTATTCAAACAGTAAAATAAGAAATTCACATAGAAGGACCCTAGTGTAATTTTGTCTTTTGGATGACAACTTTTGTGCTAAAAAATCATTCAAAATATTAAAAGGATGTCAATATCATTTAGAATCTAAACTGAATTTGAAAATCTTAAAACAATGCATTTCAATGCCAGTCAGGAATCTTCTTATTCTGCTATTAGATATACTATCATGATAAAAGATGGCAAGTAACAAATTTTGTTACATATGTAGAGAAAATTGCACCCTTCTACTTTGTTGGCAGAACTATCAACTGCTATAGCTGCTATGATGCAAAATTTTAATAAAGATTATTTAAAATTTAACAATATTGCTACATTTTGTACATTAGTTCCACTTCTATAAATTAAAGAAAACACTCAAAAATGTATCTATGCCCTCATGTTCAGAGAAATATTCTGCACAATTATAACAATATAGAAACAGCCTACATATCCAATGATAAAAAAATTGGATACCAGTTGTGATATTACAATAAAAAATCGATATGTTCCATCCATGTTATTAAATGACTTCTGATGTAAGAATGACATATGAGGTGGTTGTAGACCCATCGCCATCTCTGCTCAGGGATGACTCCTGGCTTTGTGCTCAGGGAACTCTGCTGGTGAGAGTTCAGAGATCATATACTGTGACAGAGATTAAACCATGTGGCTGCATAGCAGGCAGCAGCCTTACCCCTCTAGGACTCTAAAAATGATTCTTTATTATTATTAATTTTTTATTAGTGAATCACTGTGAGATACAGTTACAGACTTAAAAACTTTTGTGCTTGTATTTCAGTCATACAATAGTTGAGTACCCATCCCCCCCACCAGTGCCCATTTTCCACCATCAGTGGACTCAGAATCCCTCCCATCACCTTTACCCCATCCCACAGCACCCCTTCCTGCCTCTGTGGCAGGACATTCCCTTTTGTTCTTTCTCCTTTTGGGTATTGTGGTTTGCAATACAGGTATTGAGTGGCCATCGTGTTTGGTCTATGGTTTACTTTCAACATGCATCTTTTAACCCAAATGGGTCCTCCCAGCACCCTTTACTTGTTGTTCCTTTCTGTATCTGAGCTGCTTTTCCCCCACAGCATGTGAGGCCCGTTTCCAAGCTGTGTAGCAGACCTCCTGGTCCTTATCTCTACTACTCTTGGGTGTTAGTCTTCCAATCTGTTACTTTATATTTCACAGATGAGTGCAATATTTCTATGCCTGTCCCTCTCTTTCTGACTCATTTCACTTACTTTCCATGTTAATCCACTTAAATGCAAATTTTATGACTTCATCTTTTTTAACAGCTGCATAGTATTCCATAGTGTAGGGCTAGAGCGATAGCACAGCAGTAGGACGTTTGCCTTGCTTACAGCCAGCCCGGCAGAGCCAGGTTTGATTTCTCTGCCCCTCTCGGAGAGCCAGGGAAGCTACTGAGAATATCTTGCTTGGCAAGTTACCTGTGACATATTCGATATGCAAAACACAGTAAGAACAAGTCTCAAAATGGAGACGTTACTGGGCCCACTCAAGCAAATTGATGAACAATGGGAGGACAGTGACAGATGTAACAAAATATCTTTAACCAGTCGTCTGTTCTTGAGCACTCGGTTTTTTTTTTTTTTTTCAGATTTTGGCTATTGTGAACAGTGCAGTGATGAAGTGCAGATGTCATTTCGATTATACTTTTTTGCCTCTCTGGGATATATTCCTAGGAGTAGTATTGCTGGGTCAAACGGGAGCTCAATTTCTAATTTTTTGAGAATCGTCCATACTGTTTTCCAAAAGGGCTGAACCAGTCAGCATTCCTACCAGCAGTAAAGGAGAGATCCTTTCTTCCCACATCTGCACCAACACCAGTTGCTTTTGTTCTTTTGGATGTGGGCCAGTCTCTGTGGTGTGAGATGATATCTCATTGTTATTTTGATATGCATCTCCTTGATGATTAGTGATGTAGAGCATTTTCTCATGTGACTTTTAGCCATTCAGATTTCTTCTTTGAGGAAGTTTCTGTTCATTTCATCACCCCATTTTTTGATGCGGTTGGATATTTTCTTCTTGGGGAGGTCAACCAGTGCCTTATAAGAATGATTTTTATAATCATTTAGATGGTTATAAATAAAATACTACTTTGTGACATAAAATTATATAGAATTAAATGCATAAGGTTCATAATTATTTTGAGAAGTCATGATTTTGTATTTATTATTCTCTACAACTTTTTCTTTTGTGTACTGTAGCAAAGGAGTTGAATAGCTCTGACAAAGACTTAGGGATTGCACTGAAATATTTACTAAAGTTTCTTTTATCTAGATGTTTGCCAATTTGGTGGTGAAAGAAAGGTAGACAAAGCTTCTTTTGTAATAAATGGCATTATGCAAGCTTTATCATGTCAAGAATTAATCAGGAAAAACATATTTCAAAATGCCATAGGGCTGCAAATGCTAATTCATACCAAAGTCTTAGATTTTATCCTGTTAGCCTTCCAAGTCTTATAGTTTTATATTTCTCAATCTATAGCTTCACTTTTATTTCTAATTTTTGTTTCTAATTATTATTAAATATAATCCTCTCAAAATATTTAAACTCCATGTCCAACAAAAACTAGATAAATCAGTATTTAATGAACTACATTATCACTATCAATTGGGAAAAAAACATCTTTTTTTGAAACAAGGTAATCTGTTATCCCTTTGTATAATTTGTACTAACAGTGATTTTCATAAATTCAAAATGAATGCAATAATATGATCACTTTTTACTTTAATATGATGATCATTCATTTTAAGAAGTATAATTAATGGTAAAAATAATGAGAGGCATAGTGAATCTAAAATCATATAAAGAAATTGCTCTTCTTCAAGAGTCAGTTGCTAGTTATAAAAGAATGGAATGGATAATTAAACTGAAAAGAAAAAGAGAACTAGAATTTCAAATTCAACTAAAATATAAACATTTAAAGCTTAAAATACATTTTAATTTTTCTAATATACAATTTTAACAATTCTATAGTGATCATATCCACTATATCCACTTTTTAAATTTAAACAATTTAAATCATTTTGTAAAGTTATTTTTATCAGACCGTCTCAGAGAGCCCGGCAAGCTACCAAGAGTATCCTGCCCGCATAGTAGAGCCTAGCAAGCACCCCATGGAGTATTTTATATGCCAAAAACAGTCATAATGAGTCTCACAATGGAGACATTACTGGTGCCCACTCGAGCAAATCGATGAACGATGGGAAAACAGTGCTACAGTGCTATTTTTATCAGAATCATATTTTGGTTAATGTGTCATTAAGCTTCTGTTATAATGAATCACTTTAGAATTTACTGATTAAAATCATTTAGAGAATTACTTTATTGTCTAAAGATATTAAAAAGAGATTTTTAGGTTATTTCAGCAATTATTTTCTACATCTTTTCTCTCTTTGAATAGTTTATATTTTCCTAGTTTTTGATATCATACTTTTTTACATCATACCTAAATAACCTTTCCTATTTCAGTGATTATTTGAAAATCTATGCATTTGCTTTACCATTAGGATATCTATATATTCCAGGACACTATATAGACCTTTTAAACCATCCGAAATACCAGAGCTGAGAAAAAAACACTAAAATACAAAAATTCACTTGTATTGTACTGTCAAGGGTCCTTGTTCTGATATATGTTTCATCTACTCTGACCCAGCTACCATGGGTCATTTGACTTTTATGTCTTTGTACCTGGACATCATTTACTCATTCATATGAATGAATTTATCTTTGTTGGGTTAAAATAATAAAATAATGTATTTTATAAAATGGCCTGTATTCTTTAATTAAAGGGTCTTATGTTGTAGAGAGGTTTTACAGTAGTAACTATTTCTTTGTTATTTGCTTGGGGGCCTTCTGCAATGGTCCTTGTGGATTCCTCAGGCTTTGTTTTCAGTGTGGCTCCAGTGGTGCTCAAGAGAATATTGTGCAGTTCGGGACTAAACTCAGGACCCCTCTCTGAAAAGAATATGTTCTAGCCCACTAAGCATTCTCCCTATCATTTTGTTGTTGTTGTTGTTGTTGTAACATTTTATAAAAATGTTTTATATGAACTTTCTATAGGTATTCTTTATTAAGTTCTCCCTCTCGAGAACCTGGCAATCTACTGAGAATATTCTGCCCACAGGACAGAGCCTGACAGGCTCCCTGTAGCATATTTGATATGCCAAAAAGAGTAACAATAATGAGTCTCATTCCCTTGACCCTGAAAGAGCCTCTAATGCGGCACTGTTGGGAAGGACGAGTAAAGAGAGGCTGCTAAAATATCAGGGCTAGAACAAATGGAGTAATTACTGGCACCCACTTGAGCAAGTGGATGAACAATGGGATTACAGAGATACAACGATTTCTATATTAATAGACCCCTTTCTAGGTGTATGATTGTATGATTGAATTGTATGATTGAATTGTATGATTGAAACTCAGTCATGAACAATTTTGTAACTGTGTATACCTCAGGGTGGTTCAATATTTTAAAAAAGGCTCCTTTCATTGCAAACCATAACACCCAAAAGTAGAGAGAGGAGTAAGAAGGAATGTGTCTGCCACAGAGGCAGGGAATGGGAAGGGGTGGGGAAGATGGGAAGGATACTGGGAACATTGGTTGTTGAGACTGTGCACTGGTGGAGGGATGGGTACTCGTACATTGATTGAAACATAATCACAAAAATTTGTATGTCTCTGACTGTATCTCATGGTAATTCATTAAAATAAAAAAATCCTAATTAAGACAGAAATATCACAGGGATCATGGGACTTGAGTTGTATGAGGTTAATCCCAGTTTTGTCCTTATAACCATATGGTCGCGATGCACGGATTTGTGGTATCCCTGAATCTGTGTCTGGGGATACCAGTTCTATGGTTTTTCAAATGGAATGGTGTCTCTAAGCCTCAGATTTCTCATGCTATTATCACGTAAGAAAATGTATCTGTATACTACATAGTGCTGAATGCATATTGGACATTCAGTTATATCCCAGAATATGTCCCAATCCACTGGGTGTGACTCAAAACCTCCCTGTTTCAAATCCAGATTAAAATATATTCAAGTGCTTTTAATAAAGCATTTATTATCCTATCATTTAGTTTTAAAAAGATGAAAGCACTAAAACTTGGGCAGTAGAATCACAGTGAAGATCATTACATGTTTTCTAGGTTGGGGTCCCATATGGGTAGCCAGAGATTTAATCTGGGTCAGCCATGTACAGAGCAAGTTCTCTGAGGCGTACTATGTGCCCCCATGCCACAGTAAATCATTCCATGTAGTACACTTGATCATTTGGTATTGCCGCTTTTTTATTTCTTTCCTGACATTCAGTGTTATTTCCATGATTCTGGGATATAATTGAGTATCCAATATGCATTCAGCATTATTTAGTTTACAAATTATATTTTCTCACTTGATAATAGCATGAGGGATCTGAGGCTTAGAGACACTGTTCCATTTGAAAAACCATAAAACTGGGACAGGGAATAGTTGGGATTTGAAATCCGCCTATTTATGTTAAAGTCATTAGCATATTTCTTAACAGCTTTTCCCAAAACACCAAACAGTGGAATTGTTAGGATTGTTAGTCTTCCTTGTGTGTGAGAGAGGATGTTGCAAGTGAAGCTTAGGCAGAGACAATTATTGGGAATTTTTGACACTAATGGCTAAAGCACTGGAGAATTCATGATCATCCAGTTCCTCTTTCTAAGCTAAGTCAATTAGTTTATGACTTTCAAAAAGAAATGAACTCCTTTCACTGCTTTTTGAAAGGAATGAAAGAGACTTGTTACTTCAACAAGAGACTTGTTACTTCAACAATGCAATGTGTTTTCTGTAGTAGGCAGAACTCTTTTATTTATTTTGTTTGTTTTGGTTAATTTGGGGGTCACCTGTCAGACCCTTATGTGGCAGAGGGGTTGAATGCAGGCCTTCTGCATGCAAAATAGGCACTTGGTCCTTTGAAATGTCTCTAGCTCCAAGAATCTTTTTAAAACCAAAGTCTCATCAAAATCTGTGACAAATACAGTGTTTCTAACAGAATACTTTGTTAAATTAATGCACAAATAGCAATTAAAGAACATGTATGGGCTAGAGCCTACCTATAGTGAAGCCTTATGTTTTAATGTTTTAAAATAATTAATGTGTAACCATTGCCTCTGTAGTGCAAATGGCCATTAAATCTCCTTGAGAACTGCAATCGCTTGTTAACCTTGCTTCTTTAAAGTTTATTCAGCTGTCAGTGTGGTCACTTTATAATATAAAGCAAAAGCCATTCCTTGTGTTCACAGTCCTACAGCAACACCATTTTTTTCAGAGTAAAATTTAAAATTCTTTCCATGACCAACACATTTATAAATGATCTTCCTCTAGTCTCTAATTGCTCCCTTAACTTAATTTCATGCCACTGTCTCCTTCATTTTCTCTGTTCTAATGCCATTAATTTTTTTTGTTGTTTCAGGAATAGAGCAAATGTGTCAGGTGGTGGGAGGAGGAGTACATGTATATTTTACATAATTTGACAGTGGTTTTATCAAATTATAGAGATAGAATATATCTAAACTAGGCCATTTGGACCACATGTTTGCACTATTGTTTATATTTGTTTCATATGTACCAACATAGAGAGATTTAAGTAGAGAGGATGGGAGTGACTTCTAAAGTCGTATGGGTAGATCACACAGGCTATTCTAAGGGCATTGCTATGAATTAAATAGATAAGTATTAGAAAATTTGGTAAAGATGAATGGCAGAATTTAAGTTACCTTCAAGTAAAACCTATTTTCATTGGAATGGGAGAGGTATTACAGGAGGTAAGTCATGTTCTTCGCATGTACCTGTCTCTGCTACAATCCCTGGTCCCACAAACGGTCCCCTAAGCATGGTGTGCGATCAACCCTGACACAAACGAAGAAGAAGACCTAAGAACTAAATGGATCAAAGTCAAATAACAGTAATAAGGTCCAACCCCCAATAACATCAATAACAATATTGGTATAGGTGTTATTTTAGGATAAATTGAAGAGAGTTAAGAATACAAAAGAAAAACCAGCAACATAGACAAAGATGTTCTGGCAACAAATGATAAATTTGGAGTTAAGTAATGATAAATGGGTTAAGACACTTGCCTTTCAAAGTCAAGTCCATACTCTAGTCCACTGAAGGAATAATCCCTGCAAACAGCAAATAGTAAGCCCTGAGCTCAGAGCCTATAGCACAAACAGACGTGGTCCAGAAGAGGAAGGAAGGAAGGAAGGAAGCAAGGAAGGAAGGAAGGAAGGAAGGAAGGGAGGGAGGGAGGGAGGGAGGGAGGGAGGGAGGGCAAATAGGGACTTACAGTGACTGGGATCAGACTGACATTACTTTGGCAGTGAGAAATTAAAAAAAAAAAACGGATCTTGGTTTTAGAAATGCCATGAAGAATAATTGCAAGTGCCATATCCCTGTAACATGTCTTCATTGCTTCACCATTGAGCAAAGAAAATTTCAAATTGTAATAGGTTAAATGGATAATAAATTGTCCATAAAAAAACCACGCTGGGACTAGAGCAATAGTACGGTGGGTAGGGTGGTTGCCTTGCAGGTGGCCTAATCATGTTCCATGCCATGCTTCCCATTTGGGCCCCTATGCCCTGATAGCTCTGATGTCTGATTGCAGAGCCAGGAGGAAGTCCTTTGTTGTGTGTGACCCTGAAATAACAACAACAAAAACTATAATATTGTGTAGTCCTAAATTTGTGTTTCCATGTACATATATCACATATATAATATATAAAGCACATATGTTAATATGTAACCTGTAATATATGTTAAAAATTAAACACATGAATCTGCAATACATGTCTGAATTACTTTGCATAAAAATACATGCTAGAGACATGTCATAGTATCTTATAGCCTCACGCATTAGGATTCAAAGCAGACATTTCACATTTTACTTCACATTTGCAACCTATTTTGAATGAGAAATTTAACATTGTCTTTTAAAAATACTAATAAGATAATTCAGCTTGATGATATATTTCTAGATTCCTGATAGTGAATGTATGTTACTGCCTTACTGTAGACTAATATTTTATGGCATGTTTGACTGGTGAAAAAGTCATTTTTCCTTATTTTGTTTTGAAAATTAAAAAATACCTCTGTCAGAATAGTATTTCTTTTTTTTTTCTATTGTGTTGCCACTGTAAATGAAGCCTACTCATTTTTTATAGGCTATTGAATAGATTTTTAATTTTTTATTTTCAGCCTTGGATCAACTGTCCAATTCTCTTGTGATGAAGATTATGTCCTGCAGGGCGCTAAAAGCATCACCTGCCAACGGATAGCTGAAGTCTTTGCTGCTTGGAGTGACCACCGGCCTGTTTGTAAAGGTAATAATGTCTTTAAAATTTGTATGCGTCCAACACATTTTGAGTTTCTTTATTTTTTTGGTATTTTATCAAGTGAGATTTCCATTAAATCTTTGAGTTGTCATGAAATCATTAATGAGGCATTTAAATCAGTTATTTAGTAATGTAATTTCAAAACATGGACTGCATTAACCGTTGTGTTAAGTTACCAAGGATTTCCCAATAGAGTAATCATATAACACCATTTGGAACATAATATATGTAATACTTATATTATGGCAAGTTTGTTGGTCTTTTGTATGTTTAGAAAAATAACCCTGTGGTATGCATTGTACTACACTTGATCTTAGCCAAAAGGCCGAGAAGCAATGGCATTGCTTTTTTTTTCATTATTTGTTTTGTGACTGCACTTAGTGGTGCTTAGGATTTATTCCAGTCAGATCACCCCTGGAAGGTTTGCACACCTGCTAGACTGTTGTAGAGGTTGAGAGCTAGAGGGGCTTCCAGGGAGAGAATACAGATGGAACCCGTGGAAGGCAAGGCAAATTTACCACTTCACTATCTCTCTGGTCTGTGAAATGCTTCTGTTAACTGCAGTTCTACCTCTGCTTGTACAGTTGCTATTTTAATTAGTTACATAGTCATTGTGTCTGCTTTTGGTGGAATGAAGCTTGAGTCCTATAGTTACTTCATATAAACTCAGACAAACAAATGAGAGTTACAGCTTTTTGTGTGAGAAGCAATTGCTAATAAAGTTCATTCCTGCCACCATTCTGCAAATGAAATATTTTCATGTAAATTAATTCTTTTTTTACAGAATTTTTTAAAAGCTGTTTTTGAATGTGAACATAACATTCTGATTTTTTGAGTGCTCTGACTTTGTTTTGCTGATTTATTTGGGGGCCACAGCCTGTCTGTACTCAAGACTGAGTCTACTATGTGCTCAGGGATCACTCCTGGTCTTGGCACTGAACCATATGTGGTGATGTGATCGAGTCCAGGCACAAAAAATTCCAACTACCTGATCCACTCTACTATCTCTCCAACCTCTGTTTTTGTTTTCAATAATCACCTCTATTCATATTTCTATCTGTATCTAAGTGCTCAAGTTTCTGCTAGCTTCTCTCAGAGTAAGGGGGATATCATGGGAACAGAAGATTCACAGATTTTAGAACTTCTATAGAGGAGAAAAGACAAAATAGTTGATAATTGGATTGATACAGTTAGAAACAGTGACAAGAAAGAATAGAAGATGTTGAGTTTATGAGACTAGGAGAATTTTGGTTCAAACCTGCCCTGCTGAGGTCTTACTCCAGGTCGGACTCCATGGACCCTTTGTGGTCTGATTGAAATCTGGGTCAGCTGCATGCAAGGCAGTAGCCCTTCCCACTGTACTCCCTGGCCAGAAAG
Organism: Sorex fumeus; assembly: GCF_029834395.1. Taxonomy (NCBI): domain Eukaryota; kingdom Metazoa; phylum Chordata; class Mammalia; order Eulipotyphla; family Soricidae; genus Sorex; species Sorex fumeus. The sequence goes on from NW_026606059.1 coordinate 68,276,708, forward strand.
TGAAAGAATCATAAATACCATGAACCTTATTTTAACCTTTAACCTTATTAAATTTTAATTGATATTTTCTATTGGTATCAATGTTTCCATCATAGATCCATTTTTTATTTAATAATAAATCACTTATCAATAATAAAGTAAAGTAAAGGCCCTCCTGTTGATCATCGATTTGCTCGAGCGGACCCAGTAACGTCTCCATTGGAGACTTTGTTGTTACTGTGTTTGGCATATCGAATACATCACGGGTAGCTTGCCAGGCTCTGCTGTGCGGGCGAGATACTCTCAGTAGCTTGCCGGGCTCTCTGAGAGGGGCGGAGGAATCGAACTCAGGTCGGCCATGTTGGCTGCGTGCAAGGCAAACGCCCTACCGCTGTGCTATCGCTCCAGCCCCTTATCAATAATAATAATTAATAATAATAATAGCTATCCATGGAATATTTGATATGCAAAACTAGTAAATACAATGGGTCTCATTCCCCTGACCCTAAAAGAGCCACCAATACGGCAGCATTAAGAAGGATGAGGAAGGAGAGGCTGATAAAATCTCAAGGCCGAACTAGGCTGCCAAAACAAAGAAGGACAAAAATTACTGTCTGTACTTTAAATTAATGTACGCTGGCATCGGATGCAATCATCAAGAACCTAATGGTGCAAGTGCGAAAGATCAAGTACAACATCATTGGTCTGACTGAAATGAGAGGCATCAATCACATCACGCTGTTTTCAACACTGGAGAAGAACTGTTTCTTGGAACACACAACAAAAGAGCCATAGGTGATGTCGGTGTCCTTTTCAACATGAACTTGGTCATGAACATTGATTCATTTGAATGCCTAACAACCCGAATCAAACAATTACACTTGGATACATGTGGCTCACTGACAGCAGTTTCTATCGTTATTACCCATGCACCAACATCCAACTATCATGTTGGAGATTGAGAAGTTTCTTCATGGAGCTGGAGAAGTTCTATAAAGAAGACAACACCTTCTACAAGATCATTGTCTGTGATTTTAATGCCAAGATAGGACAGAGAAGATCACCCGAAGAACTCCACATCAGGACCGATGGTCTAGAATGGAACGAACAGGGTGAGAGACTGTCAGAATTCATCATGTCGACCAAGACCATCCATGGTAACTCACAGTTTCAGAAGGCCAAATCTAAGCATTGGATATGGGAGTCTCCCGGTAGACAGTTCCACAATGAAATTACCGATGTCACTGTTGTCCCAAAATTCCAAACAAGATCAGACCCCCTCTTTTTTGCACAAAATTCTACTTCATGGAGCAGGGAAAAAGGGCTGCAAAGCTTAAAAAAGAGAACTCCTAGAATGACCACCAACTGGGAGCTCTTTAGCACTAATGCGGCAACATGGGATGATGCCATAATTGATGACATTGACGAGGAATATGATCGACTGTTTCAGCACCTCCATGATTGTGCAAGGAATGCTGAGAGAGAGATAGTCACAAAAAGACACCTGTCTTTAAAAACTCTTAAGCTCATTTGCCAATGTAGCTTGGCTCAAGCCTCAGGCCAGCACAAGCGAAAGTCCAAGCTTGCAAAGCAGTGCAAAGAAGTGATCAAGGAAGACCTCAAAGAGAGAAGAGTTGCAGTGTTGGCAGATGCATCAGAAGCCAGGAAAAGCATTTGCAAAGCTGCCTGTCCTTCGCCAACTACAAGACCAAGATGACTGCCCTATGACGTCCTGATGGATCTATCACATCTTGCAGAAAGGCAATGGAGAAGATTATGCATGACATCTACTTGGACCTCTTTGATAACTATGTCCAACTGTCCACATACCAAATTCCATAAGATTGATATGTCCTTCCCAACGTTCTGCCTTCTGAAATCCAACATGCCTTCTTGTCAGTAAAGAAGCGAACAGCACCTGGCCTGGCCCAAAGAAGGTCAGACCCAAACACCGGAAGAACCTGCCATCGGTACTCATCAATATACTGGCTCAGCTCTTCACACACTACCTGTCTGAATGCAAGGTTCCCAATGGAAATCCAACAGGATTGTACTACTGTACGAGAAGGAAGACATCCACGACATTGGCAACTATCCCCTGATCTGCCTGTTGTCTGTCATCTACAAGCTGTTCACTCGAGTCATCCTGAATAGGATTGGCAGAACTCTAGACTAAAGACAACCTTGAGAGCAAGCCAGGTTCCAAAAAGGATTCAGCACGATCGACGATATACACATGATAACCAAACTCATTTAGGTTTCTCGGGAGTTCAAGATGCCGCTCTGTCTAATGTTCATTGATTTAAAGAAGGCCTTTGTTCTGTTGAGACTGGAGCGGTCATTGAAGCCCTAGCCAAACAGGGCGTTCAAACTCAACACATCAGGATCCTCTGTGAGCTGTATTATGGATTCACTACCAGGATCTCACCATTCTACAAGGAAGTGATCATCCATGTCAAGAGAAGGGTTTTGCAGGGTGATACCATTTCACCGAAACTCTTCAGTGACACCCTCGAGAATGTCATGGCACGACTGGAATGGGAAGGAATGGGAATGAAGATAGATGGCCAGCAACTACACCACCTCTGCTTCGCTGATGATATCGTTCTATTAACACCAAACATTAGCCAAGTGGTGGTTTCAAAATTGTTGGATCCAACTATTCCTGATTCAGTTTTATGTAAATTAAATTGCTAAAAGAGGCATTGGAGAATAGGAGATAAACACAAACACATATTGTTAATGTAGGAACAATTAACATCAGATAAATAATACATGGGTTGTGGAATTTAAGACCTTAATGAAATAACACAGAAATTATTATTCTGTTTGGGGGCCATACTTGGCATTGCTCGGAGCTTACTCCTGGATCTAAAATCTAGGGTCACTCCTGGCAGATAATGGGAGGCCGTATGTGGAATGGGGCTTGAGCCTGTCAGCTATGGTTAGGGCAAGTGCCCTGCTATCTCTACAGCCCCTTAATTATCACTTTTTTCACTCGAGATTTCCATTTAAATTAAAAGGATGAACTATGTTTATTAAATTATAAATTTTTCAAAGAGAAACAATGTTTTATTATTTGTATTCACAAATTTCCATATATAGCACAGAGTAGTTCCATAAAACTGATTTAAATTTAAGTTTTTGAGTATTAATTTATGATAATCTTCAAGTTGTGGATAGTTGTATTTCTATACCACTTCTATATTTATGTGTAAGACATTTATATATTAAATATATATTCATTGATTCATGCCATGGTCATTAGGTAATATAATTAGGCCATTATGTAAAATTTTGAGACTGCTAATGGTGATAATTTTTTAAAATCTTTTCTACAGATGCTGATAATTTATAAAAGATTTGTTTGCTTATTGCATGCAAGGCACATGTGTGTATGGTTCAAAAAGAACATTTTGCTATTAGAAATTACTGACTGTGGTTCTGGAAACAGTAATGGAGAGAACATGCTGAAATAGTAATTGAAGTTTTAAAATGACTATCTACTGTGAGTCTGAACAAAGGATAGTTTTCATGTCTCATGGGTACTTGGACAGAATAAATAAGCTTTTTTCCCAGACAGAAGCATAAATAGCAGTATCAGTGCACTGCACCTTTGAGAGGTTATTAATATAGCTGCTGTCTATGTGTTGCATGGTTGAGCAATCAAGAAATAGTGATTTTAAAGGGATTGAACGTTCACACAAATGGAAAATTATGAATTAAAAGAAAAAGATCAATTCAGAAATTAATATTAATGTGTTCTACACAAGCTCAGTTAATAATTTTTATTCCCTAAATAAGATATGTATATGGAATATTTACTACTTTGCAGATATGAAAACAATTATTTCTTTGTTGAAAAATATAATAGATTTCAAAAATATGAAGTTTATGCAAATAGGCATCTTACTTGAATAGTACATTGGATATTTATTTTAAACATGAATATTGTTTAAATAAGTAGCATATCCAGAGGCGTTAAGCATATGCATACTTGGAAACAGTTAAGTGTTACTATCTATAAACTAAATAAGATGGTTTTACTACTTTTCAGACCATATTTATTTTTCTAACTTCAAATAACTGGCATTTTTTTTGTCTACTAAGACAGATAGTTTGAACCACTTGTATAAATAATGAAATGATTGATGGAGGCGAATTTTTTTTTTTTTGGTTTTTGGGTCGCACCCAGTGATTCACAGAGGTTACTCCTGGCTTAGCACTCAGGAATTACCCCTGGTAGTGCTCAGGAGACCATATGGGATGCTGGGAATCAAACCCGGGTTGGCCACATGCAAGGAGAATGCCCTACCCGCTGTGCTATCGCTCCAGCCCTGGAGGCCAAATTTTTAAAAGGCACAAAAGTATAAACAAAAGAATTCTAGAAGGTAGAGGGAGACAGGAATCACTTTTAACTCTATTATAACTTTAAAGACTTACTAATATACTGATTATTTTTCTTGTTTTTTTGTTTGCTTTGTTTCATTCTGTTTCTTTGGGGTCCACATTCAGCAATGCTCAGGTCTTGCTTCTATCTCTGTACTTAGGTATTCCTTCTATTAGGCTCAGAGGACCACATGGGGGTGCCTGAGATCAGATACATGGGTCAGATACATGCAGAACAGATTCACTACCCACCGTACTATCTCTCTGGCCTAATATTGATCATTCTGTATACTATGTCAGTCAAAAAAGTATGCCATTTAATACCACTAAAACATACAGATGATGCCTTTCATTATTTTATAGTGATTTGCAGGACGTAAACACAAAACTAAATCATATTTGACATTTTTTTTTATGACAGAGAGGTATAATCTTTTGCAAATTGTAGCTGAGGATTATTTCTTCCTTGATTGAAGATGGTCAGGCAAAGAAACAAAGGACATACCATGTGGTCATGCCTTGGCATTATTTTGGATTTCAACAGCGATCTTTGGAATTTATTTCTGATATACATGTTATATCACGAGAAAATATTACAATGTGCTGCATTTATGGTTGATATGGTGGGAGTAAACGATTCTCCATGTTTGGTTTGATAGGCAGGATAATGTAAAACGAGAAACATTAGATTGTGTTACACATATTCACCTTTGAAGTTTTTCTATATATACTCTTCAACCTCTAAACTAAACACATTGTCAATAAAATTTATCATTCATATTGATGGTAGAATAGTCTCATAACAAAATTTACCATTATTGTGTCCGTAAAGTAGTACAGCAGGTAGGGCACTTGCCGGTACATAGATGATCTTGGTTTGACTCCCAGGGTCCCATATGTCCCCATACAGCCCATAAATCCACCAGGAGTGTTTCCTAAACACAGAACCAGAAATCTGTTGTGAAATAAATGAGTATTACCCCCCAAACACAACAAAACAAAACAAAAACTTTTAATTTTATTGTATCTTTAAAATATGCAAAGGCCTCAGGCTGTTTCTCAGCTTCATACTATATGCCAGTGAAATGGAAAATGAGAGAAAGAAAGAAAGAGAGAGAGAGAGAGAAAGAGAGGAAGGAAGGAAGGAAGGAAGGAAGGAAGGAAGGAAGGAAGGAAGGAAGGAAGGTAAGTTTGTAGACGTGGGCTTATGCAATTTCACTTCCACAATTTTGCAACCTATATCATTATAAGATGCCTTGGTTGTGGAGTTTTCTGATATGTCACTAATAAGTTCATATGGAAAACAGAATTTGTATGAACATGGAACTTTATAATACATGAAACCATAACTATAGAAGGCTGAAACAGCAGATAGACCCAGTAAGGTTGCAGTGAAGCTGATCGTAAAGGAATCACTTACTTCTTTGCTTCTCAGTGTCATTCATGAATTTGTTTTCATTCTGTTGTGTTTTTAGCTCTTACCAAAAGTTTATTCCAGAACTATTTCAATGCAAAATATAATCACATTCTAATTTTACCTTTGACCAGTTCTAAATGAAACCCCATTATTGTTCACATTAGCCCACCTTTCAAAGTCTTAAATTTTCATTCTCCAAGAGCAATTTTCTATTTCTATTATTCTTATCTCCCCTTCTTTGTCAAAATATTTAATTGAGTAACCCCACAGTTTAGATTTAGCATTCAGCTGGTGGTATATTTACTGCATTTTTATTTAACTTAATGTTATTTTTACTGAAACCCACCCCAGAGAAACCCAAATAACTCAGGCTCTGATTTCCTTGGATGTTAAATGAATCTGTTTTGCCTGTTGCAAAAAGGAGAACTGTTATCATTTTTTCCTATAACTCATTTTTCTTTAGTCATGAGATTAGTAATTAGTTTATATTCCTCACTTCAATATACAAAGTTAAAAATTGATAGACAATTTATATTATATGTAATTGTTGGTCTAATTTAAGAGCTTGACCCTCATTTACAAATATTTACTTAGGACTTTTGCTGTCTTGTGGTGCTTGAAACCTGTATTTTGTTACTTATTTTATTCTTTGATTTATTTAATACAGTAACAGTTATGTTCATATTTTTATCACAATAGGGTTCCCAAAAACATTCTGTATATGTATTATGAAATTCTCATATATAATAAAATGTTTTAAGAAGAGATTTTTGACTTGATTGTAGTCAGAAATATTGCTCCATGAGGGGCTTTTTATTATGTAAAACAATTAGAAAATTGTGCCCAAGAGCAAACCAGAACCTGCTGAAACTTATCAAGCACAAACACATATAACAGGTGTTTTTCTGTTGTTATTTATGCCTTTTTAATTTCATGTCATAATGTTACAGATGAGATGTTGCATAATGGGGATGATATTAGCAATTAATAGTGACATGTGGTAAATAAGATAGACAGATGGTTTAGATATGGATATTTGTCATATGTTCACATTTCTTCTTTATTATTAGAGACATTAATCTGTATGCCTCTTTTCCAGCCAGAGCAAACTTTTGCAATCATTTATATATTAAAGAAAATTTTAAAAATTATACAAAACCCGGGAAGTATGTGAATCTTCTTACTGCATGTTGATTAAAATCAAATTAACTACAGAAGAATGTTACTGAAATCACCGTCACTGTCACTGTCACTATCCTCCTGTTGTTCACTGATTTGCTCGAGCGGGCCCAGTAACGTCTCCATTGGAGACTTTGTTGTTACTGTGTTTGGCATATCGAATACATCACGGGTAGCTTGCCAGGTTTTGCCGTGCAGTCGAGATACTCTCGGTAGCTTGCTGGGCTCTCGGAGAGGGGCGGAGGAATTGAACTCGGGTCGGCCATGTTGGCTGCATGCAAGGAAAACGCCCTACCTGCTGTGTTATCTCTCCAGCCCAATTTGATTATTGATGCATTGGACTGTAATAAAATGTTTCATATGTATCCCTGAACACTAAAACATTATGAGACCTTTTGAAATCAAAGACAAGGGCAACTAATTAACACACACACATACACAGATAGACACATACACACATTCAAAACAAGAGCATGAAAAGAAAAAAGCAAAGAACTCCAGAACTCATGTTAAAGATTAAGTTAAGCCAGAATCTCACACCATACAAAAGTTGATTTTAAATAGATTTAAAACCAGATATTACATGCAAATCTAAAATATACATTGAGGACAGCACTAGAAGAATATTCTTTGACACTGGCTTCAGACTTCAATGATTCAACTCCGTTTGCAAAAAGAAAAAAAAGCAAAAAAATCTAAAAAAAGGGACTTTGTTAAATCTTTAAAAAGCATTTGCATTATTCAAACTATGGCTAAATTAAAGACTGTCTAGTTAGTGAGGTGAGAAAACACGCTGCTACCACATATTTAAAAAGGACTACACACACACATACAAAAAAAAACCCTCAAAAAGAACAACCAAAAGACAAATCCATCAAAAAATGGTGAAAGATGCTCTTCAAGCCAGTGTTCTTTAAACATGTATATCTTTCTTGTCTCTCTAACTTAGCTTGCATTTCTTACCCTGGGGAGATCTGTGTTCTCTCTCCAATTCGTTCTCCCTGTCTTTCTCTCCCTTCACATCTTTCTAACCACTGTGCTGTAGCTCTGACCCTCTACAGTACTTTTCCTGGATCTATCTATATAGTGGATTACATCTATATAGTGGCTTGTATCTATCTCTATAGTGGCTTTTCCAACCATTAGCTAAACCGAGTACATGGCAGACACATCCACAAATACTTGCACGAATGCTTTCTTTCCATGTGCTAGACACAATCTAAGAAGCACACAATATAACTGAACAATTCTAGCTTTTGAGGAACTTACATTCATACTGAAAGCACAGTTAATATAAGATAAAATAACTCGAGAGTATTTATTTAGGAACAGAGACATGGTTAAGCAGACAGTTATTGAGCCACAAAGATGATGCAGAGCAAAGGAAAGAAGTCAATAGAAATTGCAATAAGTAATCTTTGTGAAATAAATTTCATTTATCGTGAAAATATCACTTAGTTTATGTCATAGGTATTTCTATATGATTATTTTATGAATCATAATTTTTAAATGACAAGTGATAATTATTTAAGAGGTTAAGGGAATGAAAGACATTAACAGAAAGCTACTTAAGATCAATTTACTTCAGTAAGATGTATTTTAATGGGTAAACCACAACAGAAGTGTACACGTTACCACACATCACAAACTGAGATTATGAAGATAAATGAATACAGTATTTTCAATTCAAAAGAAAATGAAACAATCACTTGGACCAAAGAGTCTTGAAAATTTCATAATATAGCACAATCGTGAGAAGGGATTCACGGAGAAGCAGACACAGAAATTTAGTGATGGAAAGACTCAAAAGGGAAAATCTGAACACAAAGCTGAGGAATTGTGAAAGTGGCCCATATTAGATAGAGTTAGAAACATCAGTACATGAAATATAAGAGCATAATTCGACTTTTTGAGGGTGGTAAAAACCTAAGGTATTTTGCTTAGATAGATTTTGCAGAATGAAAGTTCTTAAATATGAGAGCAAATATTTGCTTTTATCTTGGATGAGTAAAACAAGAATTCTTTTTTTTGTCTTAGAAGGATTTTATTTTGATTCAGTGTATTTAACAGGAATTTATTGAGCAACATTTATGTTTTATTTCAACAGTGTGATCGGTCTGGGGGTTTAAAGGTAGCTCCATAAAATCCCTATCTGCAATAAATATACTCTCAATAGCGGAGAGTGAACAGAGGGATACAAAGTTAATATTAAATCATAATATGCCATAGACTGTAGTTCAGAGTTGCTCTTTTAAAGAAAGGAAAACCTCAGTGTGCCAAGAAAGCATCCCACAAAAGGCGGAACTAGAAAAGCAACATATGCTAGGACATAAAATATTGCAATCTAGTATGTGAGAGAAAAATGGAGTGTGAATAGAAAAAGGAAAAATAAAACAGAGTATTTGATCTTGAAGGCTATTCTACTAATGGGGACAAAGAATAGGAATTTGAATTTATTTAGTGATAACAGAAATTCAGAAGGTTTTGAAGAAGAGTAAACCAAAGGGGATCCATATCCCCTTTGGTTTACTTTTTACATTGATCCATATGTAAGGGAAAGGTCAGCCTGTGAACTGTGAGTAACAACTATATCACTGGAGATATTAACATTATGTTAACCTGGAAGGTGGCATTTTATTTCATTTTAATTAATTAATTAATTTATTTATTATTGAATCACTGTAAGCTACAGTTACAAAGATTTTATGTCTAAATTTCAGTCATACAGTGATCGAGTGAGCAACCATCTGTCTACCACCAGCTCCCCCCAAACTCTCCCCTGTTCCTACCCTCTCCCTGCCTCAATGGAACTTTCCCTCTTACTCTCTTTCTCTTATTTTGGGCTTTATGGTTTGCAATACAGATACTGGGTGGTCATCATGTTTGGTTCTTTATCGACTTTCACTGAACATATCCCATCTCAAATGATCCCTCCAACCATCATTGGTTTAGAGATCCCTTCTCTATCCCAGCTACCTTCTCCCACAGCTCAAGAGGCAGGATTCCAACCACGAAGCAATCTTCCTGGCCATTGTGTATAATGTCCTTGGGTGTTGGTCTTATGTTATTTTGTATTCCACAAATGAGTGCACCCCTTCTATATCTGTCTCTCTCTTTCAGACTCATTTCACTTAGCATGATATTCTCCATGTTCATCCACTTATAAGCGAATTTCATGACTTCATCTTTCCTAACAGTTGCATAGTATTCCATTGTGTAGCCCTGTAGCACTGTAGCACTGTCCTCCCATTGTTCATAGATTTGCTTGAGCGGGCACCAGTAACTTCTCCATTGTGACATGTGAGATGATGTTACTGTTTATGGCATATCGAATAAGTCACGGGTAGCTTGCCAGGCTTTGCCGTGTGGGCAAAATACTCTCAGTAGCTGGCCAGCCTCTCTGAGAGGGGCAGAGGAATCAAACCCAGTTTGGCCACATATAAGGCAAATGCCCTACCCTCTATGCTATCACTTGGGCCTGTTCTGTTGTGTAGATGTACCAAAGTGTCTTTAACCAGTCGTCTATTCTCAGGCACTCCGATTGTTTCAAGATTCTGGCTATTGTGAACAGTGCTACAATGAACATACAGATACAAACGTCTTTTCTACTGTGCATTTTTGCACCCATGGGGTATACTCCCAAAAGCGGTATTGCTTGGTCATTTGGAAGCTCAAATTCTAGTTTTTTAAGGAAGGAAGGTGATTTTAAAAATGAGATGTGGTTGAGGCTGGGTAGTACTGCTAAGTCGTCAAGTTATCCAAGAAATGAGCAGTGACTATAATACCATTGTTCTTATTGGGATTGTCAGTGTGGAGCTCACAGGGCCCTTGTTGAGGGATAAAGCAGCAAGTGAATCAAGGTTTAAAGTCAAAAGCAGAGGTTTGGTGATCAAGTCCAGGTAGCATCTAGATTAGGGGATAGGAACATACATACAATTGATGAAAGTTTGATTTTACCATCTGGGAGATGAGAACGATGAAGGCAAAAACCAGACTGAGCAGAGAAGAGTTTCGAGCGAGAGCTGGGTCAGTAGGAATATTGCAATTCTCTGTGATGCTGGAATAGGAATTGGGAAGAAAAGAGGTGGCTTTATCCTTGGTCAGGAATAAATGTATCTCCTCTGCGGTGGGGTAAGAGGAAGAAGAAACTGGTGATGTGTGACAAAGAGGAAGACATTATTGCCAAAGGGTTAACATCTACTCTCTCCCATCCTTTTATCTTTTCCCTGGAAAGTAGGAAAGACTCAGGAAAGAAAGCAAGCCCACCATTCTTTGAAGGGGGTTGGAACTGAGGATAAAATTAGCAGGAGGAGCAAGGAAGGGAAGGTCCCCTGCAGTCAGTCTCTGAGAAGTGTGAGCTAACCCTGAGGGGGTTTCATTTAACTTAGTCTTCTCCCTCCCTGGCTGCACTTAAAATCACCTTGAGAGCTTTGAACATCAAAACCCAGGGGCAGGAGGCAGACCACACCAATTAAATCAAACTCTCCAGAGTATAATTCCGAGAATGCATCCCTCATGCAGATAAATTGGTCAATTTCACTGCACTGGGGATCCACAAACCAATTTGCAATGGTATTCTGTTTTCTTAGGGAGTCTCTCCCTCATTCCCAAGGAGTCATGCCATCCCTGGCAGGCTGGTTGGAAGAGTTAGTTACACATACCTTATTTCTGTTCTCCAGAGTGGTAAAGTGGAAACGGGAGGCATTCAGGCCATTGAGCCAGGGCAGCAGCTCACCACTTCTACCTCTTACTGGACACACCCAGATATGCAGAGCAATATAAATTTGCATCTTAACTGTCTAAGATGGACTCATTTTCATAGTTATCATGTGTTACCAGCTGGAAGTGGCACTGATTTACTTCTGAGACAAGTGTTTCTTGGGAAACAATGAAATGGGGTCACATTTGAATATGCTGGACTTCATTTGCAACTCTCCCTGTCCTTTATGGACATAAGGAGCTTCTGTATTCCAAGGAAACAAGACAAGACAAATATAAGTTTGCTTCTGAGAAATACATTTGAGAAGAATATTAATTAGCAACACAGGACTTGATGGATAATAAATTCTAAACCTCATTCAAAATGCCAAGATTTCAACATATCATTTTTGGCCTTCATTTCCGTGTTATAGCTAAATAATTCAATCTATGCAGCATTTGTCTTATTTGCTTATTTTTTTACTTATTAAAAATACCTATGTAAAATTTCACATTTCTATTATATAAAGGTCATCGTATTTATGACTTATTTCCTTCTTTATTGTTTATTTTATGGAACATTTTCTTAGTATTAATTCAAGAGAAAATAACCACCTGCTATCATTTTATATGTTCCCCATTTTATTTGGTTTGTTGGCACACCCAGCTGTGCTCAGAGTTTACTTCTGGCTCTGTGCTCAAGTATCACTCCTGGTGGTACTCAGGGGACCACATGCAATGATGAAATAAAACCAGGTTTACTCTCAATGCACTGAAAACATTTTATTCTTAGCACCACACCCAACCACCTTATTAGCAGGCCCAGGTCCACACCTCAGGCCCTCTGCTTGCTTCTGCATCAGTCTTGCGGCTTCCATCTGGTCTAGCTGCGTCCTGGCAGTCTCCGCTGTGCCTAATCTCTGCAATCTCTGCAGTCCCATCTCCACAGCTCCTGAAAAAGCTCTCTGACCACACGTAATGCTGCCCACCCTTATACTTTCTGTCAGTGAGTGAAGGCCAGCAAGGAAGGAGACAAGCAACAACCAGCCCCACCCCCTCACAGGATGCAATTGGGGCTAACTTCAGAGGTTCCCTTAGGCATGGCAGGAACACACTGAACACAGTGGGAAAGCTATGTAGAATCCCACCATGCTGTATGAGTGAAAATATCAGCAAGTGAAGACTTATTAGTACTAACCAGCTCTGTGAACTCTAAGAGAATGACTTACTGGCACTTTATTTTTGATACTGAATAACCTCAAAGAAACCGTGGCACAAATTATCAGCAAAGAACAAGAAAACATGAAAATTGAGAGGGATATTTGGGATATTGGTGATATTTTTAAAAATATTAGTAGAAGGTCTGACCAGAAAAATAACAGCAGCTAAGTAAAATATTGGTGAGTTCTAAGAAGAGATCCAGGGAAACTCTAAAAATTAACAGAAAATAAAAAATCTCGAAAAGAAATGAATTTCACATCAGAAACTAGGATGTGAGTTCATTGACTTCTCTGAAGAATAAGAGGGTCAATTTGATGAAATAGCCACTAGTTAAAGAAATAATAGGTAAGAATTTTCTAGAGTTGAAGAGTGTATGCCAAATTTAAGAGAGCTGAAAGATCCCAATAAAAATAGAGTCAAATAGAAAATCTGATTGACTACAACACACATGTGATGTTGAAATCAGCAAGATCATAAAAGGAACTTAGATACAAAGGGAATCCCATAAAATTCACAGAAGATGCATCAAATAAGACTCTGAACCAGAATAAAACACCAACAGTATGTTATCCAGCTGTATTATCATTTAGATTTGTAGGAAAGGTATACTTCATAAGGGAATTCACAGCCTTGAAACAGTTTTGAAAGAAATGATAAAGGAGCTTTATTGAAAGTTCTGACAAACTTCTCATCACATAGCCTTTGAATATGACATTTACTCATGGAGCTTTTAGAACATTCTATATATTAGAAAATGGACATTTATTCCTAGACTTCTAAGGAATAAACATATTTAGTATGTTTCCAATAATGAATCAATGTTTTATTTGTGTTGTACTCTGTATCTATTCATATGATCTTTTAAATACATAGAGATTTTATTATATTTTTATATTTATTGATGTAATCACTTAAGAATAATCTATATATTAATATTTTATGAAATAAAGACATTATTCCATTTTCTGTATCAAACACACCTTCATACTTTAATAAACAGAGTTTCCATATTTTTTAAAATTCTCCTTCCACCACTCTATTAAATGTTGGTGCAAATTTTAAATGGACTAGTGTAAAATAATTCATGCTATTAAAATATTCCTATGTCTGTAATAAAGATAAATGATTTTTGAAAAAAATACTTCCTGTTGATTTACAATTTTGCAGAATGCAGTAGCATAATTTTATTCATTTATATGTGTGTGGTTGTACCCACCTCCATAGTATACAAGTACATGTCTCTATCATCTGTGGGAGGGCTCTTATCATGGTGGGTAGGTATGTGTGCAAGAAAGCATAATTAGTAATATTTTGTAAGTCACACATGTCTATAAACATAATAAATTGGAAAAATTGAGGAAATTGAGGAAGAAATTTCTGCTATATCATATATATATATATATATATATATATATGGCAAAGAGTTTGTCACCATTAGCTTTGTCCCACAGCAAATATAACAGGGATCCTGCAAATTGAAATGAAAGTGCATGGAACGTTAACGTGAAGATATATGAGAAAAGCAAAATCTCAATCAAACTTGATTACTTGATCACTTGATTTTTCTTTAATCATCGACTTGCTCGAGCAGGTGCCAATAACATCTCCATTTGTCCCTGTTGCGTGCTAGTGTAGCCCAACGGCATCTGTTCTAGGAACACAAAGAGCCTCAAACCGATCATTTAGGGTCTTGACGAAGAAGTCTGACTATCTGGTAGGTGGGTGGCCACGCGGTCTTTTGATGTCCCGTGGAATCCAGTCGGTAACGGCTCTAGTCCAGTAGTCATCTCCAAATCTCATTATGTATCCAGCTCATCTGATTTTTGATGCCTCGGCAAACGAGACAGCATCCCTGATTCTTGACCGTCAACGGAGGTTGGAACTCGGAATTCTTTCTCTCTCAATAAAACTTACGAACCAAGTATATGAAATATGAAAAACTAATATTATTGGTGGAGTAGTGTTTGGATAACACTTATTCTTACTCATGCAATCAGGGTTAAGCAATCAAAAGAGCTTTGCAGTGCTAAGAATCAAACCAGGGTTGACCTCATGTAAGGGCAAGTACCTTAACCCTTGTACTCTCTCTCCAGACAAAAATAATGTTCTTAATCCATTAACATGTTTCATATAAATCTGATGAGTGAAATTTAAAGGGAAATAGAAGACTAATAGAGTATTGAGATACAAAACTCATAGTTTAAAAATGAAGAGGGGACCTTTGACTTTTCTAAATGTGTTTCCTAAAGGTTCAAATGAAGATACCTAGAATAGGCTGTAAGAAATGCATGCTTCTAAAAGCTTTTGTTTCCTCATATTTATTGTGATTTTATATATATTATTTTTGGAGCCACACCCAGTGATTCTCAAGGGTACTTCCTAGCTCTGCACTCTGGAATTACTCCTGATGGTATTTAGGGGACCATATTGGATGCCAGGGATGCAAATCTGCTGAGCTGCAAGGAAACTGTCCTATTTGGTGTAGCATCTCTCAAGCTTTTTTTCTTTTTAAATAAAAATCCTTCATAGATTATTCAAAGCTGCTATTTTCCCATTTGTTTAATATATTTTTAAAAAATTGAAACATCATGATCATGTTGTTCAAGCCTGTAAGTCTTTATAAAGTTCTTAATTTTCTTAATTACATTAACTATAAAATGATTATCACTTATGTTAGTATTATTTTGACCTGTGAGCACCTCCAATGACATTAGATTTTGTTCCACTTGGCCTTTAATTATTTCTTCTCCCAGGATCTAATAATAGTCCTGCCAACTGTAAACATAAATATTTTCCCAAGGAAGGCAAAAATGTCTATAATGTCAAAATCTAGGAGAAATATGATGAAATTAGTTACAAATTTTAATAACCAAGGAGTAAAAATACTGAATATTTTCATACAACATGTTTATAAATTCAAAGCACACAGTAATTCCAATCAAATTGTAGGATAAAAAATGCACCAAAAACCTTATAAAGATAACTTAATAACTTTTCATATATTTTCAGGTGCTGAGCAATAGATTCAAAAAAAATGTATGCAGAAGAAGAGATTTAAGGAAATTTAAGTGACAATATAGAGAATTGCAGGGAAAAATCTTCTAAATATTCACCTACAAATTTCAGACACATAGGCAATGCCTGGTACTGAATAGTTAATATTGATATATGCTTTTTTTTTATTTGAAATAGAGGCACTAAGTTTTATTCAATATTAAAATAGCATTTTTTATAAACAGCATGTGTCATACACAATAAATGTTAAATTTATATAATCACCATGATAATATTTTGATTTATAAATCTGTAACATACTATTTATTTTAATAATATTTAGATAATTTTCTGCATGTTTTAACCTAAATATATTTTTTATTTTTTATATTTATTTTTAATAGTGAGGCACCATGAGGTACAGTTGTAGACTTACACATTTTTGTGCTTGGGTTTCGATTATACAATGATCAGACACCCATCCCTCCACCAGTGCGCATTTCCCACCACCACGGATCCCAGCATCCCCTCCCCCCCCAGCCCCCATCCCACCCTGCCTCTGTGGCAGGGCATTTCCCTCTCTCTCCTTTTGAGTGCCATGGTCTGCAAAAGAGGCATTGAGTGGCAATCATGCTTGGTCTACAGTCTACCCTCAGCATGCTCTCCCATCATGGGCGGATCCTCCCAACAGCCTTTATTTGGTGTTCCCTTCTCTTTCTGAGCTCCCCCTTCCCCTAACATGTGTGGTTGTCCTCCGGGTCATTGAATAAAATTCCTGGTATAATCTCTGCCATACTTGGAGACAGTCAACTGAATGGGAAAGGATATTCGCCAACTACACATCTGATAAGGGGTTAATTTCAAGGATATACAAAATACTGGTTCAACTCCACAAAAAGAAAACATTCAACCCCATCAAAAAATGGGGAGATGAAATGAATAGAAACTTTGACAAAGAAGAAATCCGAATGGCTAAAAGACACATGAGAAAATGTTCCACATCATTAATCATCAGGGATTTGCAGATCAAAACCACAATGAGGTATCACCTCACACCACAGAGACTGGCCCATATCCACAAGAACAAAAGCAACCGATGCTGGCGCGGATGTGGTGAGAAAGGGACACTCCTTCACTGTTGGTGGGAATGCCGACTAGTTCAGCCCTTCTGGAAAACAGTATGGATGATTCTCAAAAAACTAGAAATTGAGCTCCCATTTGACCCAGCAATACCACTCCTGGGAATATACCCCAGAGAGGCAAAAAAGTATAGCCGAAGTGACATCTGCAATTGTCTGTTTATTGCAGCACTCTTTACAATAGCCAGAATCTGGAAAAAACCTGAGTGTCTGAGAACAGATGACTGGTTGAAGAAACTCTGGCACATTTACACAATGGAGTACTATGTAGCTGTTAGAAAAGACGAAGTCATGAAGTTTACATACAAGTGGTACTACATGGAAAGTATCATGTTAAGCGAAATGACTCAGAAAGAAAGGGATAGACATAGAAAGATTGCATTCATCTGCGGAACAAAATAGGAAATATTGATATATGCTTTTAACAATACTAGAAGTTAAAGTCTTAAAGACTTTAAGATTTAGATATGTGGATGATGCTGAAAATTGTATTTTTAAAATTTTAATTGAATCACCATGAAGTAAGTTACAAAATTATTCATGATTGGGTTTCAGCCATACAATGTTCCAACACCCTTCTCTTCACTGGTGTATATTTTCCCATGACCAGTGTCTCAAATTTCCTTCCCACTACTCCCGACACTACCAATCTACCTGTATGACAGTCATTTTTCTTATCTTTGTCTCTCTCTTTTGGTTTGTAATATAGTTACTGATTATCATTGCAATTTTAAAATCAAGCAATAACAGATTTATGATGACATATAATACATAATGCTAATGTATGGGTATATTATAATTTATATAAATATTTAAAAATCATAGTTTAGGCTAGTTTTTCTTGAAGTTATCTCTGAATACTAATGGCTAATGTAAATATGCTTTTCAACTCTGTTTCCATACATATATCAACTGGAGAATTTCTTGTGTTTCTTTAGAGAACATGTCAGAATTTTTTAATAGTCTTTGTTTCCCATTAAGAGCAGATATGTTCCTTGTGCTAGAGCTACCAAAAATTCTGATAGGAACTTTAAATTTCAGAAGAGATTGGATTGAGCTCTGTAACTGCAATCATATTTTAGCTGTTCTCACTTCCAGTTTCTCGCGTCTCATGTCTCACTCTCCTTCACATATTTTGCAATTCTTTTCCTCACATATCATCCCTAGAGTAATTAAAAATTTCTTTTGGGGGCTGAAGAGATAGTAAATGGGATAAAGTGCTTGTATTGCATGCAGTCAACTTGGTTTGATCTCTAGCAACCCGCATAAAGTCGCGGGGTGACAAATTGAGCAAATCCAAGAGTGATTCCTAACTATAGGGCAGGAGTGTTCCCTGAGCACTGCAGGGTATATATCCCAGAATCCAGCAAACACAAAAAATAAAAGATCACTCTCAGTTTGTAATTCCATTCTTCAGATAATTAATTAAATCACCAATCAGTAAACAATCTTTAATTTAGAATTTTACTTTTCCAATTTTGTTTTCCGGGGACACCCAGCAGTGCTCAGGGATTACTCCTGGTTCTGCAATCAGCAATCATTCCTTGCAGTACTCAGAAAACCATATGGACGGTAGGGATCAAACCCAGATCAGTCTCATGCAAAGTATGCTCCCTACCCACTGTACTATCTCTCTAGCCCTACTCCAGAATTTTTTGGGGGGGGTTGGTGAGGGCTGAGCGGGGTGGACTACACCTGGTGATGCTCTGGGATTTTACCTGCTGTGCCAACTCCTCCCACCCGTGTCTAGAATTTTAAATCACAGAAAGTTCACTCTAAGCCTCTTCTCAACTTTATTTCTTCTTAGTCCTAATCATAGATATTGCTCCATAAAGGAGCATGGGGTGGCCCATCTTACTTTCACATGTAATTTTGTCAAAGAAACAAAGAGTCAGGTTACATATGTTAAAGAAGTATCACTTTTATTGTGTGTTTTGGTGATAATATTTTCATATATATTTGAAGGAAAGAAAAAGAAAATATGAAAGAAACAACAATTATCTTTACAGCTTATCAGTTCTTTTTCTGTATCTGATGCAATTGTTTTGCCTTTAATGCTGATAAAAAATGGGCTAAGTTCATTACTTAAACAACATAGCTTTAAGTATTAGAATAAAGATTCAGATTTAGGCATATATGTTTTCAAATTGCATGTTGTTTGCCCTGCACCACACTGAATGATATATTCCTTAATACTAAAAAATACAGAATATGTTTCCACACTAAATGATATATTCCTTAATACTAAAAAATACAGACTATAATGTTTCCTTTCTTTGTGTGTGTGTGTGTGTGTGTTTGTGTGTGTGTGTCACACTCAGCAGTGCTCAGAGCTGACTCCAAGTTGTTTGTTCAGGAATGACTCCTGGTGGGCTTGATGATCATATGTGGTAGAGGGGATCAAGCTTGTGTTATCTCCGTGTAATGAAAGCACCCAACATACTGTATTATCACCCTGTCTCTCCAAAATATATAATCAGTATATAATCTATGGATGTAATGAATATTAGATTTTTGATAGCACAGAGGTAGGTCGTTTGCCTTACAAGTGGCCAACATGGCCAATCCGAGTTCGATTCCTCCGCCCCTCTCGGAGAGCCCAGCATGCCACCGAGAGTATCTCACCCGCACAGCAGAGCCTGGCAAGCTACCCGTGACGTATTCGATATGCAAAACACAGTAACTACAAGTCTCATGATGGAGACGTTACTGGGCCTGCTTGAGCAAATCGATGAACAACGGGAGGACCGTGACTTCTATAAGGTTTAGTTCTTATAAAGTTTCTTGCAAATATAACTAGTTCTCAGTTCTAGTCTATGTAATACTTTTTTGCCTGCATTGTTAGAAACTTTTATTCTGCATCACATAATCATAATTTGATTATTGTTTAAATAATTCTTGTTTTGAACACCCAGTGGTGCTCATGGCTTGCTCCTAATTCTGTGTTCATGGGTTGTTCCTACAGGAATCAGGGGACCATTTTGGGTTCTGGGGATCAAACCCAGCTTGCCTGTGTCCAAAGAAAATGCCCTACCTGCTATACTGTTGTTCCACCCCCCAAATAATTGTTCTTAATTATCTTCAGGTTTTTTTGTGATTTATCTCAAATTTAGCCTTGGAACAGGCCCCCCCTTTCTTAAGATTAACATTTTCATCCAATTACAAATTATCATCAATCTATTGGGGAGGTAGACATCTATTTTTGATAAACAAGTTTAAATTTTAGCATATGAAATTATCCTACAATAAATATAGTATTATTTGGAAGGGAAGAAGTTCAAGTATTTTGTAGTTTTGAAATAAGCATCTTTTTATGGATATTCAGACTTTATAATTGTAATGTGAAAAAATAAAGGGAAACAAAAAATTACTCAGAAAGAATGTAAACGTGGGTGTGAGGTGTGAAAAACAGATTTAAAAACTGTTAAGATATTGAGAAGTGTGGATACAAGCTGAACATTAGCAAGAGGTCACCAATGAACTATGTGACCGAGGAATATTTGAACTAGAATAGAAGGGAAGGGTTTAATATCCAATCAGAAATTGTTTATGTTACTACTGTGTAAAATCCCTGTTTTGTCTTGTCGCTACCAGTTTCAAGAAATACGTTGTAAAAGTAGTCTATAGAAGTCAAGGAACAATAGGTTACTGTTGGGAAACATTTTTTTCCCATCATGCCCAGATACATTGAAAACCAGGTCCTGGCAGATGCAGGGCAAAGGATGACGGGGGCGAAGGGTGACCAGTGCACAGAGAAACCACTCTGGGAGACAGCTGATGGTCGCTCACTTTATTGCCAAATACATATTTTATATGAGGTCTTGGCTTAAGAGGATGGTCCAATCACGTAAAGTTTGATATTACTGACCTCACCTTTCCAACTCTGCTTTGCCCCGCCCAATCCCATTTAGGACAAGATGCTGCAGTTAGGTGACAAGTCTTGGGCAGGGGGGTTGGTTTGGGTGAGACTAAAGGCCAGATACCTGGCACTTGTAAAATGTGCCCAGACACTCCCTCCTGCATCACTATGCAGGGACAGGTCTTATCTGCTATGTAGGGGCAGGTCTTATCAGCTCTGGTGCCTGTTGCCATGATCCACAGGTTACTGATACAAAGCATAACCATGTCTCTTTTCAATTACTTCAAGCCTCTCCTTATTTTATAAAATGAGGTTGATAGTTCTAATCAGTTGCATATTTTATTTTATTTAAACATGAAAAGATAAAATGTGATTAGATCGTGTGGAAAACTCTTATGCACTATCTTGTGTGGGATCCGATACTATAAACTATAACCATTCCTTTTCAGAAGTTAAATGATTCAGAGGAATGCATCAAGAGAAATGAAGGATCTGAGATTTTTAAGTACATCTCAAGTTAATAAGATAGTTTGCCCACAGTTATTAATCTTAGCAGAGATCAGAAGACTCCTAGACCAGCCAAGAGTGGCAAGATCAAAGACAGATACTTTCCATGCATGTCCTATTTGATCCCCGGTACCATATAGTCACCCACTCATCAGTGGGTGTACCCTTAGAGGCCCTAAAGATTCTCCAGGGGGTAACTAGTTATCCCCAACATCACATGACATGAGTAGCTACACATCCTGAAACATGTTGGCAAGTACATCCCAGAGGGGTGCAATCCTGTGCATCCTGAGTATTGTTTTGGAGGTCCTTTCCCCAGTTCCCCACCTCACCCCCCACCATAGACTTCTAGGCCATAAACAACAGAAAATTAACCACTCACTGCAAAGGATTAGCCTGAATATTAGTGTTGTTTCCATATTTAAAAACCCTAAAATCCTATAGAGTCACCAATAAGGAACCAGATATTCATGAAATGGTTTGTATTATAGGAAAGGAATTTGAGCATGAGAATGGAAATCTCAAAGCTCACAGCCTGCATGTCTACCCTTGGTTTTAAGAGAGATATTATCTTTCTCTTCTAATATAGTCAAAACTTTCTCTAGAAGTAAACATGATCTTCGAAGGTGGTGTATTTGGCATAAAAATCCTTACAGTGATATTCAGAAAAAAAGATGTTATTGCTTATATGATAAACCATGGCGATATCTTTCTGGCAGTATCTACCATTCTATAGCATCTTGACTCCTGGCGCATTCTCCTGTGAAAATTCCCACTTGTCAGACATTCTGATTAATCATAATGCCAAAGACGGGAAACAGAACCATCCAAGGTTCATCATATAGTATTTAATTAACATTATTATCAACACAATTCCAAACTCTAGAATGAGGTCTTCAGGGACCCAGACTCAACGAGCAGAACAAATCACACCAGCTGCAGTGTCTCCTCTCGCAGCCAGATGGCTTTCTTTCATGTCTGCAGTGATCTCTGTACTCTCCCAATCAATTACCTCAGTTCCTAGAGGTTGCGTTTATCTTTTTACTGACCCTCAAGGTGGAAGGCAGTGCCACCACTCCCACGCCGGCCAGCTCCTGCCAGTAAACTGAGGCTGGCACAAATGTCTTCCCCAAACAAGGTGGTGTCATTGATCACTTCATCTAAAATCAGGAGTGCATTTTATGATCATGATCATGATCACAATCATCCTGTTGTTCGTCAATTGCCTCGAGCAGGCCCCAGTAACGTCTCCTTGGCCCTAACCCTGGGATTTTCAAAGGTGCCATATTCAAGGCTCTTTCAGGATTAGGAGAATGAGACCCATCATTGTTACTGGTATTTGGCATATTGGGTACGCCACGGGGAGTTTGCCAGACTCTGCTGTGTGGGCAGGTTACATTCGGTAGCCTGCCAGGTTGTCCAAAGAAAAAATAAGATAATAAGATGTTCTCTTCCGGGAGCTGAGTTTTATACTCTCTGGTTGGCCGCTGATGGGATTACATGGTGCCATGGGGGCAGTTGGAGGGTGTGACCCCTGCCTACTGGAAGATGGAGGATCTAGGTGGAGGATGCTCAGTCCCGATCCAAGCAGGCTTGGAGATCTCAGCCCCAGGACTTACATGCCTTTGTTCCTCTGCCTGTATACCTTCATGCATGTGGAGAGTGGTCTCAGCATGGTTGTATCTGGTTCTGAAGGTCTTCTGCTGCCGGGGCTCTGCTCGGGGCGAGGAGCGAAGCTCAAACCGCCCCCTCCAAGGGGCCCCAGCGAGGACAGCCAGGTGCACGGGCAGGAGATTCATTTATGATCACATTTTGTAATATCACTAAAAGGTAAAGGTAAAGGTAAAGGCCCTCCCGTTGATCGTCGATTTGCTCGAGCGGGCCCAGTAACGTCTCCATTGGAGACTTTGTTGTTACTGTGTCTGGCATATCGAATACTCTCGGTAGCTTCCCGGGCTCTCCGAGAGGGGCGGAGGAATCGAACTCGGGTCGGCCATGTTGGCCGCTTGTAAGGCGAACGCCCTACCCGCTGTGCTATCGCTCCAGCCCACTAATCTTGTTAAAAATACTTCTGATCCCAGGGTTCTTAGGAACAATAGGCAGTTATCTTTTCTTGTAGGGACCCTGGATGGCCACTCAATCTTCAAATGTGGAATCTCCAGAATTATCTTTATCTTGTGGTCATGTGACCTATAGGTGGTTTTCTGTGTGTGTTTAAATTTGTATATATACATATATGTACATGTGTATATATATACACACATCTATGTGTATATTTATAGGGAAGACATGATGCCTCTGGAAAGTAATTCAATCACTCCTATCACGGGACTGAGACATTAGTATAGTGGTGAAGTTGTATAATTAGCATGTGCCTGATTCTACTTTGATTCTTGGCATCTTGTGGTCTGCTAAGCTTTGCTGGGTGCAGCCCTGGAGATCCTGAACACAGGAGTCTGCAGGGCCCCAGCATCTGGGGATATCCTTGGAGTGTTGTGCTGAGCCTCACAGCCCAGGTGGCTGACAAATGCCCATGGGATTCCAGAATTATCTGAGCACTGCTTATGAAACCGCAATGATTAAGTAAAATAGTCTCTATCCCTTAAAAGAACCTACATCAATCAGGATACTCAAGCGATAGTGCCTTCAGAATGTCATCAGTTGATGGGAAAACTTAGGCATAGTAGCACCGCGGGGGATGTGTCTATTCAAAAGGATAGTTAAGAAAACTACTTTAATAAGAGAGATGTGTTTTTCCAGCAATTTTATCATTATCCAGGAAGTAACTGAAGAGAGTTGATACCCTTCCAATGATGGTTTTATTCAATGACCAAAGTGTTTGAAACGGCTCTTGTACTAAGAGAAAGAGCTGAAGTAAGAATTTTGCATTTTTAAAAATGTTTCTAAAGACTTTTGGACTAGAAGAAAGAGTTGAATTAAGAACTTTCTTTTCTCTCTCTCTCTCTCTCTCTCTCTCTCTCTCTCTCTCTCTTTTAATTGAATCACTGTGAGATACAGAGTTACAAAGCTCATCATTGTTGGGTTTCAGACATACAGTGTTGCAACACCATTTTTTAAGTCCCTTTTTTGAAAAGGAAGGCAGGAACAAGGCATGTTAAGGCCCATTCTAGCAGTCCAAAATGGTGAAGAGTCTGGAATTCTTTTGTACTTGTGTGCTAATGTAGACATAGATCACATAGACAGAGGTTGCGATTCAAGGACAAACAAATTTTGGGATTAGGTTTCCTTGGATAAAGAACAATGCATAGTAAAAAAAAAGGTAACTTTAGAAAGTTATTTAGGTATTTAGAAAGCTAAAGTACTAAAGACAATATATGCCTTTAAAACATTCTCTTTATTTCCTTTTGTTGAATTTGGTTCAATATTTTTTCACATAACAGCAATATGACAGATCCAGTATTGGTGGGAATGTTCTCTTATTCAGGCTCTACGGAAAGCAATATGGAGAACTATCCAAAAAATAGGATACCATCACTATATTTTCCAGTGAGACCATGTTTGTGCCTATCCCCCAAACACAACAAAAATTAATTCAAAAAGACATAAGTACAACCTATGTTCATTGCCACACTGAGTATAACATCCAAGTTATGGAAACTTCCAAATTTCTTAAGTACAGATGAATAGATCAAGCATTCCTGGTAACAGATATACACAATGGAGCATTATGTATCTCTAATAAGGAACAAAATAATGTAGTGTGCCATGACATGAATGGCACAAGACGATATTATGTGGGAAGCAAAGGGATAGTTATAGAATTATCTCTATCATATGTGGGACTAAAGGATATGCAACTCTACAGAAACAAAGGGCCAAAGAGGGCTGGAGCAATAGCACAGTGGGTAGGGCGTTCGCCTTACAAGCGGCCAACATGGCCGACCCGAGTTCGATTCCTCCGCCCCTCTCCGAGAGCCCGGCAAGCTACCGAGAGTATTTCACCCGCACGGCAGAGCCTGGCAAGCCACCTGTGACGTATTCAATATGCCAGACACAGTAACAACAAAGTCTCCAATGGAGACGTTACTGGGCCCGCTCGAGCAAATCGACGATCAACGGGAGGGCCTTTACCTTTATGAGAGAACTGATTAATACAATTGTGTTGAGTGTGTGTGTGTGTGTGTGAGAGAGAGAGAGAGAGAGAGAGAGAGAGAGAGAGAGAGAGAGAGAGAGAGAGAGAGAAAGAGAGAGACAAAGAGAGAGAAGTAGAGACAGAGAGAGAGAGAGACAGAGTGAGAAGTCTGCGGTCCTTGGGTGAGGGTGATAGGTGGAATTTTCGAGATGAGAAAGTTTCTAGTAGCATTGTAGACCACAGAATCTTAAGTAAAAACTTTTTAAAAAATCACATAATGTTGATAAAATAAATATGTTCAAATTATATATTTAAGTAAAACTCTTTGAAATAATCTGTTTTCAAAACCAGCCCAAGTTTTCTTTAATGAGAGATATGGTACACATCATTTGTTTCTCGTTTTAAATTTTCAGACGTGACAAACTATATTTGGCACTTGGAACTGTTACTTGATTTTATCCTTACTTGTTTTTATAAGTCACAGAACATTGCTTCAATAACACATTTCTGTACTTTTTAAAACATGACCTTGATGTTAAAGAGAATGATATTTAAAGTCTCTGCCTGCCTGTCATCTATAATGACAGCAAAGAGAACATCCCTTGTAGATACTTTATTCCATAAAGAAATCTTCATGGTTTAAAGCATTGCTTCTCATACTTTTTTTGCCATGAACCCTTAACACCTGAGACATTATGAGCATATAATGAAGGGAAAGCAATTCTTAAATGCACAGACTTTAGAACAATTTAATTATGAGTATGTTCCTGCAGATGTTCAAGAACCATGAGCATACTGGAGTTCTCTTGGATGAGAAAACTAGTACTGGATTTTATATTGTGGTTGAGAAATGTTTCCCACTATAATTTTAATGAACTGATGAGCAGTTCTGTGTGCAAGAGACTCTGTGGGAGAAGGAAGCGCTGCACGAACTTGAACGCATAGCGTTCCTTGAGGAACTGACTGTAGGCAAATTATGATTCAGTGGGTCAGTCTAAAGCCTGAAACTAGATTATGGTATCATGCTCAGGGATGAGGACAGTGTTGATGCTCTACAGATCAAACTGTCAGTAGCAAGAGCAAAGGGCGGATTTCACAAGAGCCAAGATATGTAATATGTAACTTAGGAATCAAGTGTCCTTATGTGAAACTGAGAAACTCATTGCTATCCTGTTATCCCAGGATAGTGTATATGGTCATGATAGATGTACATTGGTACATATATGGATTTTGCACACTTTTTGATATATTCTTCTTATAAACAATTTAATCAAAATTGTTAAAATAATATAGAATCCCTTAATTCTTAAAAATCCTAAGGAAAATGTTTTGAGTGCTCTTTTAAGTATCTTTTTCACCTCCTTCTTTCCAAAAATATCCTTTCCAAATAAACACGTCAGTTTAATAAGCCAGGAAATAGAAAAACAACATATTTGACTTATTTCTCATCGTTCAGTAAACACTTGTTGAGAATCTATAAATGTCACACATTGGTGAATTTCTTTTTATACCTTGGTGTGATTTTTTTTTAACTGCACACTGCTAAGAGTTTGGAGGGAACATATCTTTCAAATAGTTTATATGTAAAGATTCCAGACATTTGAGTAATTTGAGTGTCATCTTGAATCTTATAATCTCTGACAGTAGCATTGCTTTACCCTGAGTATCATCTGCTTATGATAACTTCACCTTAAGGTGCAAAATCATTTAATGAAAAAGAATTTTACTTGGCATTGTTTGTGGCATCTTGATGAAACTACATTATAAAGTTGGGAAGACGAAATGTCATTTTCCATTTCGAAAAGAGCTGTCCTTGAATCAAGATCTTTTTCCTTTTCTAAACTAGAAACCTAAAGCAAAACATTATCATCGCCTGTAACGGAAGCACTGGCAGTCATTGAAAGAACTGTCATCTATCTTCAATAATGGCAATTTAACCACATGGTAAAATGCTATTGTCGTTTGATGCATTTCGATGGGAAGAATGTCACTGATGTTTTATTTCTCCCTTGAATTTTAATAGGGAATAAACCATTAGTGACAAAACTGACTACAGTATAGTTCCATGACACTGGAAAAAACGTGCATTTAAAAATTGACAAGTGCTTTCTTGTGTGTTTTTTAAAACCATACTCATTTTGCATACATTACACACTTCTAAATACATTGTGAATGCAGCTTTCTTCTCTATTTCCTCAACAATGATGATCTGGCAGCTTGTCATTGTGAATTGGATGATAGGAGTCTTAGGTAGGAAGAGTCAAGACCAATTATAAGGATTTCTGTCCCGAACTGTCTTTATATCCTCTTACATGACTGTTTGGAGGTGGGAAGGGAGCGTTGAGTCAGTCAGCTCTCAGCTTCCTGGGTTTCTGCTCAATTAAAGTTCCATTTTAAATAGATAGAGACTGGTGCATCTATCATCAATAGTGTAAATATACATGCTGTAAAGTTTCTCCCCCTACCCCTCCTTGAGGAACTGTAGCTCTTCTGTTTCCAAGGACCAACATAACCAATACACGCATTGTGTTTACTCCTTATAAATCAGTTTGGAGATTTCCCAAGCAAGCCATGAATCATCGCATAAGGTTCCCAAGGTTCAAGTTCAATGCAAAAAGGCAAAAGGCGCTCATTTACGTAGGTGCCGGCTGGCAATGCTTGGGCAGATTGAGATCTAGAAATAGACCAACTAGGCAGGTCTGCATGAGTCACCTCACTGGAAGAATCCAAACTTCCTCTTTTCAAGTCCCTTGATGTATCTTAAGCACACCAGCCAGCTCTCTCTGTCTTTAATGATTTGGAAGCGCGCCAGTTCATCGCTCCTCTGGACTTGGCTGCCAAAGGGAGCGCAGAGGCTCAGCGCCATCTGAGTCCAGAGGAAATGGATGGCACAGCTGAATATCATCATAGTAATGATGGTATCTCATTGCTCTCTAAATCTATTATTTGGGACAGAAATAGAGCAAGGGATTTTCCTGGCATTTTAATTATAAGAATTAGAAGTAAAATGTGAAACATGGAGGGGCAGAATGGGAAAAGTTTGGGAGAGAATCTCAGAGTGCATTTCACTTTTCCTTTGCCCATTCAATTCTATAACGCTGGCGACGAGAGACTTGCTTTCAATTTTAAAACATCCCTTTGCCTGAATGATATAAGTGTGTAAAAATATTTCACAAAATTAACTTCTTTATATTTTAATAAATTTATTGTATTTCTGCAACAGTGATTTCCAAGGCATAAGTTTTGGGGTTGTAATATCACAGATCTCAAATGTGTTAGCTAGCCTATACCACTCTCAAGACCAAAGAACTGATGCCCTCCCACTTCTACGCATTTAGCTCTCTTCCATGGTCCCTTTGGGTAACTGTAGTTTCAACTCTCTTCCTTAACTTCAGTAAACCTCATTTTTGTGGTCAAACACCAGGGATTTCTTTGACAGGACTTGGTTGGCTCCCTTGCTTTGTTTTACTATATCCTGCCTATTAGTGAGATCTACCAAAATCTGTGTTTTCTCCAGGCATACTTTCCGACCATGCCCTCTCCATCTTACCCATGTCATAAAGACACAATTTCATTTTATGGTGGTGATGGTGGGGGACAAATTTGATGTGTGGGCTCTATTCAGTTGTGCTCTGAGCTTACTCCTGGCTCTGTGCACAGGAATCACTCCCGTCAG
Source organism: Sorex fumeus (assembly GCF_029834395.1). NCBI lineage: Eukaryota > Metazoa > Chordata > Mammalia > Eulipotyphla > Soricidae > Sorex > Sorex fumeus. Next base: position 68,305,859 of record NW_026606059.1, read on the forward strand.
TGCTCTGGCAACTTTGTGTGGTGGCAGAAGTTGAACTCTAATTTGACCATGTGCAAGGCACCTTACCCACTTGAAAATCTCTGTGACCATCTATTTTTTTTTAATTTCAACGTGACTGGATATATTGGACTAGTAAACATTAAGCACATAATGTAAACCCATAGCACTTTAATTCACTTTATTCTCTTTAGGAATCTGGCTATATATATATATATATATATATATATATATATTTACATATATATAGTAAAAAGAATGCTTATTATAGAGCTAAAATAGGCAAGCAGGTATCTTTTAAAATAAATGTATTTTTTTGTTGTTGTTGTTATCTTCAGAGAGATATCTAGCAGTTACTTGCTGAATCACAGAACTAATGTTATTTTAGTTTTTCCCCCCACCCCCTAGAAATCTCCACACATTTTTCTATAGTGGCAGGACAAGTTTGCATTTCCAGCAACAGTATATAAATGGTTTTTTTTTTCATACTTTCACTAGTACTTATTTCTGGTCTTTCTCATAGACAGGTTTCTCACAGGTGTGAGGTACAGTCTCATTATCTTTCTGAATTGATTTGCTTGATAGCAAATAATTATTAAGATCTATTACCATGTCCCTGCTTTGAGCTTTCTGTCTACTTATTTTCATGCTCAATTCTTGTAGATAGTGAGATTTTTTTTTACTGAATCACTGTAAGATACAGTTACAAAACATTCTTGTTTGAGTTATAGTCATAAAAGATTGAATACCCATCCTTCTACGAGTGCACCTTTTTCACCAACAGTGTTTCCAGTATCCTTCCGCATTCCCATCTCCCCCCACCCCACCCCACCTCTGTGGTAGACAATTTCCCACATACTCTCTCTCTCTACTTTTGAGTATTATGGTTTGCAATGCAGATACTGAGAGGCCATCATGTTTGGTCCTTTATCTACTTTCAGCACGTATCTCCCATACCGAATGATTACTCCAACCATCATTGAGTTAGTGATCCCTTCTCCATTCAAGCTGTCTTCTCCTCCAGCTCATGAGGCAGGTTTACAACTATGGAACAATATACCTGGCCCTTGTGTCTACTGTCCTTGGATGTCGGTCTCATATAATGTTATTTTATGTTCCACAGTTGAGTGCAGTCATTCTATGTCTATCCCGGTCTTTCTGACTCATTTCACTTGGCTTGATAGTCTCCATGACCACCGACATCTAAGCAAATTTCATGACTTCATCTTTCCTAACAGCTGCATAATACCCCTTTATGTATATATACCAAAGTTTCTTTAACCAGACATCTGTGATAGTGAGGATTTTTAGCATTTAATATTAGTCCATTTTGTAATGTATGTTGTGATTGCATTTTATTCCAATCACTTTGTCTTTACTTTTCCTGACAATATCTTTTTTTAAAATTTTTCTTTTTTTATTAGTGAAACACCATGAGGTACAGTTGTAGATTTACAATTTTTTGTGCTTGGGTTTGATTATACAATGATCAGATACCCATCCCTCCACCAGTGCCCATTTTCCACCACCATGGATAATATCCCCCCCACCCCCATCCCCCCATCCCCTCCTGCCTCTGTGGCAGGGCAATCCCCTGTGTTCTCTCTCTCCTTTTGGGTGTTGTGGTCTGCAAAAGAGGCATTGAGTGGCAAACATGTTCAGTCCATAGTCTACTTTCGACATGCATCTCCCCTCCTGGGAGGATCCTCCAAACACCCTTTATTTGGTGTTCCTTCTCTATCTGAGCTGCCCTTTCCTCTAGAATGCCCGACTGGCCACAAAGCTATGGAGTAATCCTCCTGGTGCTGATCTCAGCTATTCTTGGGTATTAATCTCATATTTTGTTACTTTATATCCCCCAGATGAATGCAATCTTTCTATGTCTATCCCTCTATTTCTGACTCATTTCGCTTAACATGATACTTTCCATGTTGTACCACTTGTATGTAAATTTCATGATTTCATCTTTTCTAACAGCTACATAGTACTCCATTGTGTAGATGTACCAAAGTTTCTTTAACCAGCCATCTCTTCTTGGGCATTCAGATTTCTTCCAGTTTCTTGCTATTGTAAAGAGTGCTGCAATGAACAAACAAGTGCAGATGTCACTTCGACTATACATTTTTGCCTCTCTGGGATATATTCCCAGGAGTGGTATTGCTGGGTCAAATGGGAGCTCAATTTCTAATTTTTTGAGAATCGTCCATACTGTTTTCCAGAAGGGCTGAACCAGTCGACATTCCCACCAACAGTGAAGGAGTGTCCCTTTCTCACCACATCCGCGCCAGCATCGGTTGCTTTTGTTCTTTTGAATGTGGGTCAGTCTCTGAGGTGTGAGATGGTATCTCATTGTGGTTTTGATCTGCATCTCCCTGATGATTAATGATGTAGATCATTTTCTCATGTGCTCTTTTGCCATTCGGATTTCTTCTTTGAGAAAGTTTCTGTTCATTTCATTGCCCCATTTTTGGATGGGGTTGGATGTTTTCTTCTTGTGGAGTTTAACCAGTATTTTGTATATCCTGGATATCAACCCCTTGTCCTGACAATATCTTTCACCATTCAAAAGAGTTTACATTTTATGTGGTTTAATTCATTTATTTTGTTCTTATTTCCTTTGCTTAGAGTGAAATACTTGAGAATGTCATTGAAGTCTAAAATGAAGTGTGTTGCTGACATTTTATTTGATGAATTCTGTTTTCATGTCTAAGATTCATTTTGATTTAGCTTTTAAGACTGTGAGATTATGATTCATTTTCTTTTATATGCACCAACACAATTTTCTTAGCATTATTTATTGAAAAGATCTTGCTTTTTGTCTTTATGCCTTTGTTTTCCCGACTATACTTTAAGTGTACATTGATATGTGGAAATATTTTTGGACACTAAAATATTTTCTATTAGTTCACATACTTCTTTTCGTTTCTATATTACTGTTTTGATGATTGCAGCTTGATAGTAGAGTTACAAATTCAGGAAATGCATTTCTTTATTCTTTTTTTTAATAAATTTATTTTAGGGGATATAGTTTTAACTATAGGATCCTACTGAGTCATTATTTCTAAAGTTTCGTGTACTCTCTCCAAATCCTTCTAAGTCTTAACTCTGTAGAAACCAGTTTTATTTTATGCTGATGAGGAGGGTAGAATGTGACTCGGTAGAAGTATGCATACCATATATTCTTAAGTTTCTATGTTAAATACCTGTTAAGTGCCTGGCAACACACACACACACAAAGACACATACACAAACACACCATGCACACAAAATTTTATGCAGGCATACCTAAATGGGCCTGAATCTTCCTTCCTAGTTTGTGGCTTTTGTGAAATCTGAGACTAGAATTGTGTGCATGAACATGGTCTTTATTTAGATGTTACAAGAGATTGCAGAAATTGAGAGTCGAAGTTTTAGGAAACAGCAGTTCATCTACAAGAAAATAAGAGTTAACAATGCATGAACCTCCTTTCTTCTTGTTTTCTTTACTTCTCTGAGAGATAATTTCCATGTTTTAGCTGAAGTGTCTTTAGAGTTTAATCTCAACTCCCTGTAGTGATAGCTAATTACATAGCAGCATTTTTGTTTCAGCATCTCTGTAGTACAGGTTTGTTACACTTTCACCTGTTCTCAGCACCTGTTTGGTTTCAGTCTCCGGTTAAGTCACTGCTTACTATTTGACATGTAGCCTTATAATTATATTGCCCTTGCTTGGTACTATTCATTAATGCATATCACCAGTGAATAGTTCCACAGAAATCCAAGGAGAATGAGAGCCTCTTATTTCTTTTAGTTGGCTCTCATATCACCAAAATTCCAAAGAGAATTCAGATTATTTACCTAAAACACATGACCACTATTTGTGCTGATTTACAAGAAGTAACAAGAATTTTTTTAAAGAAATGGACACTGCAATCAGTTTTTAAACTATACATACATACATACATATACATACATACATACATGCATATATATGATTGTTTTTCAAGACTTCACTTTATCTTCACTTTAATTTTTTTGCAGATTTTTAAAAATTCTGTTTTTCCACCAAATGCATATAACAATTACTGAAATAACTTACTGTGGTGACTAAAGAAGTGAAAATGTCAAATAACTTCCCATTTAAAAGGGTATTGTATACATACATCCAACTAATAGGATTTTATTATCAGTTGTTACACATATATCTGGGCTGGAGCGATAGCACGGCGGTAGGGCAATTGCCTTGCGTGCTGCCAGCCCAACCAAGCCGTGTTCCATTCCTCTTCCCCTCTTGGAGAGCCCAGCAAGCTACCGAAAGTATCTTGCCCGCACGGCAAAGCCTGGCAAGCTACCCGTGACGTATTCAGTATGCCAAAACACAGTAACAACAAGTCTCAATATGGAGACATTACTGGGCCCGCTCGAGCAAAATTGATGAACAATGGGAGGGCAGTGACAGTGACAGTGACACATATGTCTGAATTTTTTAGACCCTAAATTATTGATAATTTATTACAGTTTTATTAATTTGGTTATGACCAACATGCTATAAAAACATGAGCCCTCTATTCTGGGATTTCAAAGGGTGTTTTTCTAACATAAAGACATATATTAGTTTATTAGGTAATCATTTTTTCACCCATTGCAGGTCACATGATTTTTAAAATTCTATGAAATACACTTTATACTGCAAATAAACATGCAGGGAATATGAAAAGAATTATGCCTTACATATTTATAATGTTTTAGTTTTCAAGGATCAGAAGTGTCTGAAGTATTTTCATAAACAGCATAAAGATTAATGAGAATTATTTTCATGTATTCAAACTTGAAAAGTTTTGACGTACTACAAATGTGCATAAGTAATGGTATAATAGTATTTATATTCATGTATGCAAATAGAAACTAGTGTCTAATTAGAATATTTTTTCAGAAATATTTTACTGTAAAATAAAATCAAAATTGAAAAAGAAAATATAAGAGGTGGATATACCAAACTAGATAGGAACTTAAGGTTAAGCATTTGTGTTAAGCCTTGAATTCAAATAATTGGATAATTAAAAATTTTACATCACATTCTTTATAAGATACCAAATAATATAATAATTATAATGAAAGTAATTAATAATACTAAAAAAGAACTTATTGTTTGCTAAACAGACTTTAAATATATCAATTCTGTGATGCATCAGGCAACTCTAGATGATACTATGTTATTATTCCCTTCTTACAGATGGAGAAATTTAGGTACAGAATAATTAACGATTCAGTCTGGGAACCAATTTTAGGAAAATAGAAGGAGACAAGGTTTGAACCATGCAATCAGACTCCTTTGTTTGAACTATAGTTCTGAAAACAATTATTTATTTAATAAGTCCTTTTTTATGTTTTGCTTTGATTAAAATAATTAGACATCCTAGATAAAGGTAGGTTCCTGTATGTAGTAAATCTTATTGATAAAATTATTGTTATTAATGTTTGTCTTAAATCATAAACACTTGTGCTCCCTCACTTCAAAATATATCACAAAGATATAGTAACAAAGATAAAATGTTACTGAAATAAAAGCATACATATGGGTCAATGAATAGTCAAGAAATAAGTTCACATATTAATAACCAGCTACTATATGACAAAAGGATCAATAACATACAATAGTGAAAACAAATTTTACTTTAATAGTTAGAAAAACAGGAAATTAACGTGCAAGATAAATAAAATAGTACAGTATGTTGTGTCTCACAAAATTTTAGTTCAAATGAGATAAAATAAATATTAGAATGAAATAATATATCAGTTTATTTATGATGATATGAGTGGTAACTCCGCTAGCTCCACTAACCAGCCACCACCATGCTCCAGGCTGGTTCCCAGATGCTCGGACCGACACTCACACACGAGTGAAGCCCCATAGAACCAGGTAAGCGTAACTCTGTGACCTTGGACTCCAGGCTCAATGGGACCCAGAAACAGAGAGCTTCTGCCTGCTCCAACCAATCTCTGGTGACCCAGGGATTAAATCTAGAATCCCCATACTACCCTGCCCTTCCTGCTTCCACCAATCTCCAGCAACCCAGGGATCACACCCAGAAGCCCCACCCTACTGGTACCACGTAAATACCTCATCAGCAGACCTCCACTACCTCCAATACTCAGTTGTCTCTGTGCTCCATGCTGCTTTCTGGACTGCACGGCAGCTTTGGGGCACACAACATATCGTAAGACACTTAATACTCATCTTCCAAGATTACCACACCATATTTGAGGGGGTTCAAATAGGTTTGAATGCTGGGGACACCAGCAAGGGTAATTAGAGGCTGCTCTAATAGCTTCTGTCCCCCTTGGATAGCCTGGCAAACTAATGAGAGTATCCCTCCCACACATCAGAGCCTGGCAAGCTACCTGTGGCATATTCAATATGCCAAAACCTGTAAATACAATAGGTCTCATTCCCCTGAAAGAACCACCAATATGGCAGCATTAAAAAGGATGAGGAAGGAGAGGCCAATAAAATCTCAAGGCCAAACTAGGCTGCCAAAATGAAGAAGGATAAAAATGACTGTCTGTACTTTAAATAAATGTACGCTGGCATGGGATGCAATCATCAAGGACCTAATGGTGCAAGCATGAAAGATCAAGTATGACATCTTTGGTCTGATGGAGATGAGAAGGCATCAACCACATCATGTCATTTTTGACACTGGAGAAGAACTGTTCCTCAGAACATGAGACAAAAGATCCGTCGGTGGTGTCTCTGTCCTTGTCAAGACAAACTTGGTCATGAACATTGATTCATTCGAATGCCTAACAACCTGAATCAGATGAGTACACTTGGATAGATGTGGCTCACTGCCGGTAGTTTCTATCGTCATTGTCTACGCACCAACATCCAATTATGATGAAAGAGAAATATAGAAGTTCTACGTGGAGCTGGAGAAGTTCTATAAAGAAGACAACACCTTCTACAAGATAATTGTCAGTTATTTTAATGCCAAGATAGAACAGAGAAGATCAGCCGAAGAACTCTACATTGGGACCGATGGCCTAGAATGGAATGAACAGGGTGAGAGACTGAGTTCATCTCATCTACCAAGACTATCATGGTAACTCACAGTTCCAGAAGGCCGAATCTAAACTTTGCACATGGGAGTCTCCCGGTGGACTGTTTCACAATGAAATTGACCACATCAGATTCTATCAATGGTTTTGCCTGACCATTGTCGCTGTTGTCCCAAAATTCCAAATAGGATCGAACCACCATCTTCTTCATGCAAAATTCTACTAAAGAGCTACAAAGTTTAAGAAGAGAACTCCCAGAACGACCACCAACTGGGAGCTCTTTGGTACTATTGTAGCAACAAGGGAAGATGCAGCCAGTTACAACATTGACGAAAAATACGATCAACTGGTTCAGCACCTCCAAGATTGTGCGAGGAATGCCAAGAGAAAGATAGCAACAAAAAGATGCCTGTCTTAGAAAACTCTTGAGTTGATTCGCCAAGATGTCTTGGTGTAAGCCTCAGGCAACCGCAAGCGAATGTCCAAACTAGCAAAGCAGTGCAGAGAAGCAATCAAGGAAGATCTCAAAGAGAGAAGAGCAGCAGTGCTGGGAGATGTGACAGAAGCTGGGAAAAGCATTCCTAAAGCCCGACTGTCTTTTGCCAACTACAAGACCAAGATGACTACCCTCCAATATCCTGATGGATCTATCATATCTTCCAGAAGGGCAATGTAGACGATTATCCATCACTTCTACTCATATCTCTTCGATAGCCACGTCCACCTGCCCACATACCAAATTCCACAGAATGGATATGTCATTGCCAATGCTCTCTCTTCCAAAATTTGACATGCCGTATCATCAGTCAAGAAGCGAAGATCACACGGCCCAGATAAGGCCAGAACCAAACACCTGAAGAATCTGCCATCAGTACTAATCAATACACTGGCTTGGCATTTTACATGCTAACTGAATGCAAGTTTCTGTTCCAATGGAAAACCAGCAGAACTGTACTACTGTACAAGAAGGGAGACATCCACGACATTGACAACCATCACCCAATCTGCCTGTTGTCTGCCGTCTACAAGCTAGTCACTTGAGTCATCCTGAATAGGATTGGCAGAACACTAGACTAAGGACAACTCTGCGAGTAAGATAGGTTCCAAAAAGCATTCAGCACAATCAACCATATGCACAGGGTAACCAAGTTCATTGAGGTTTCTCGGGAGTTCAATGATTTAAAGAAGGCCTTTGATTCTGTTGAGTTGGAAGCTGTCATCGAAGCCCCAGCCAAACAGGGTGTACAAGTTCAATACATCAGGATCCTCCATGAGCTGTATTACAGATTCACCAGCAGGATCTCACCATTGTATAAGGAAGTGGCCATCCATGTAAAGAGAGGGGTTTGGCAGACTGATACCATTTCACCGAAACTCTTCAGTGCCACCATCAAGAACATCATGCGAGGACTGGAATGGGAAGGAATGGGAATGAAGATAGATGGCTGGGAACTATACCACCTTTGCTTTGCTGATGACATTGTTCTAATAACAGCAAGCATCAGGCAAGCAGCACAAATGCTGACAGAGTTCGATCATGAGTGTGGAAATGTCAGACTATAGCTGAAACTCATGAAGACAATGTTTATGGGAAATGGTCTCATTCCTGATGTTCTATTCACTCTCAATGGAACAAACATCTCCGAATGCAACAGTTATATGTACCTAGTTTAAGAACTCAACATGATGAATGACCTGAGTTGTGCAGGAGGAAGAGACTGGCTTGGAGTGCCTTCAAGAGTTGAAGAAAGATAATTTTTTCAGTATTTCTTTTTTAAATGACTACATAATCTACTTTTATTTGCCTTGTCCCTACTTTTCTTGTCATAAGTTCACTTGTATTAATGTTCCTTAATACATTTTTGGACATATATTCACCATCTAGTAATCAGGTTATAGTCAGTCTTCAAAATAGATGATTAAATTTATTGCTTAACTTTCCCAAAAGTTCCTCAAATAAAGGAGTCTTTCTTATTCATTTATGCATTGAAATTTTCTAAGTCAATGTTCAGTGTTGAATAAATATCTCCATAAAAGAATGATGACAAATCATCATAAAATATTTATTTGACCCTTCTCCAGAAGGGAAGGTTGTTTAGAATTGAAAATGATATCCAGGTTGCCCAGTTTTTGATGTGTAGTCTCTATAATTTTTGTCATTTAACTAAAAATTTTAATTGTAAACTTTGTCTGGAGCGATAGCACAGCGGGTAGGGCGTTTGCCTTGCAAGCGGTCAACATGGCCGACCAGAGTTCGATTCCTTCTCCCCTCTTGGGGAGAGCCCGGCAAACTACCGAGAGTATCTTGCCCACACAGCAAAGCCTGGCAAGCTACCCATGATGTATTCAATATGCCAAATACAGTACCAAGTGTCACAATGAAGATGTTACTGTGCCCTCTTGAGCAAATTGATGAAAAACAGGAGGACAGTGACAATTATAAACTTTGAACTTTTATACCTCATATTTAATAATTTTAAATTTATTTGTTCATAATTTAAAATGTTTTTAGATATTTGGAAAATATGCTCAGTGTCATGTACCAAGTCAACATCTTGTCACTAGGGCATGAAAGTGAAGAACTATATGGTTGTTGGTATAAAGATATGTTATTCGTCGATTGCCTCGAGTAAGCCCCAGTAACGTCTCCTTCATCCTAGCCCTGAGATTTTTAAGAAAGTGATATATTCAAGGCTCTTTAGGAGAATGAGACCCATCATTGTTACTGGTATTTGGCATATTGGGTACGCCACGGGGAGTTTGCCAGACTCTGCCGTGTGGGCAGGTTACATTCGGTAGACTATCAGTTTGTCCAAAGTAGGAATGAGATAATAAGATGTCATAAAAAGGTTCCTGGAGGTGTTTTTTTATAGTCTCTAAAACATTACATATTTTAATGTAGTTAAGTAAATTACATTTTATTATTGGAACAGTGGTTAGTATGAGTGTATATATAATGGCTTAGGGTCAGTGTTATCATCACTCTATCACTATTCCTGATAGATAATAGTCTGCAAAAATAAATTTTTCCTTCCTTCCTTCCTTCCTTCCTTCCTTCCTTCCTTCCTTCCTTCCTTCTTTCCTTCCTCTCTCTCTCTCTTTCCCTTCCTTCCTTCCTTCCTTCCTTCCTTCCTTCCTTCCTTCCTTCCTTTCTTTCTTTCTTTCTTTCTTTCTTTCTTTCTTTCTTCTCCCTTTTCTCCTCTTCCCTAGCTTCCTTTCTTCTTTACCTTATTCCATATTACTGGTGATCAAGGCTTAGTTCTGACTTCAGTTTCCTTTCAGGTGATTCTGGGGCACCATATAGGGTGCCAGGGATTGAATCTGAATTGGCTAAGTATGCCAATTGGCTATTGTAAGCCAAGGGCCCTGCACACTGTACTTTATCTCTGACCCCAGTATTTTTATATTCTTTCTACAGAAAAGAATATCCTCTTCCAAATTGGATTTTTACCCATATGCAATATAATAAGAATATTCCTTTTGCATGTAAACTAGGATCTTACAGTTCATTTAAATACTGTGCCAAATAACTTAGATATTTCTATTCTTTTGTCTTTCTATTTGGTATTTGAGTCACACCCAGCAATGTTCAGAGCATAGTCTTTTCTCCTGACTCTGTGCTCATATATCACCCCTGGTGGTGCTCAGGGGGCCACACAGAGTGCAAGGGTTTGAATCCATGTCTGCTGGGTGCAAGGCAAGCACCTAACTCACTATACTGTCACTCCAACCCCATAGATATTTGTTTCTTTGGTAAAAAAATCCTACATTATGAAAGCATTAGGAATTACTAAGAAGAAATGAAAAACAAGTCTATCAATAAAATACTCAATTGTATACACATTTTAGAATACGCAGAAAATTTCCAAATAGTAATCAATCTTAGAAAACAGTGTGTCCTATCAAAGAAGCTGCTTCTACTTATGTCAATCCATATTATTTCAGTAAAACTCATCTTGATTTAAACTATAAATGCTTATGTATGCATTTTACAACATATGTACTGTTTACAAGATGTAATATTCAAATAATGGATGAGGAAGTGAAGATGTGGTGGTAGAATTAGGGACACTCCTATAGAAAGTGGTGCTGGACATCGACCGGACTACGCTGGACTAAATGAATGGATTGATGGATGGTCTGTTTCCAGTCAGATTTAAGAAGGGAATACACTTGGGACTTGGAGAACAGCATGAAAAATTATAAATGCTATGAGTCATTGAAGGAAGTGCAAATGTTTTAGTCACACACTGAGTTTAAGATTGTTCCAAATAGTGGGGGATTATATTGCAAAGAATCTGTATTGTAAACAAGAAAGATAATATTTTCTATAATTATGTGAAGTAATCAGAGTTTTTGAATTTAGAAAGTTAGGTATGATACCATTTAGAAGGAAGGAGAGAACAGAGAGCTTATGTTATATGAATGTTGCGAAGTAGCTAATACTAGTTTAGACGAATAACTACTAATTCAGTCTAGTCAGGTGTCTGGTAAATACAAAACACTTGGCATTGGGAATTGAGCAAACCAGAAAAAAGTATGCTTTAGAGGAGAGTACTTCAATCTTCAGAAGTATTTATGCATATTTGGGAGTAGAAGTAGAGGAATTATTTAAAAATTGTTTGATTCAAAGTTTGCTGGAAACATTTCATGGACTGTCCAAGAGATTTGAGAGCTAACAAGACAGAAATTGCCGTTGTAGTCATAAAAGTGAATTAGATATAAAATGTCTACTTAATAAAAAGAAAATGGGCCATTAAATTCATTTATAATTATGCTACTTAAGGGTCAGATGGAAAAAATAAAACCAGAACAAAGTGTATGAAGAATAACTATTTTAGAACTAATGGACCAGAAACTTGAAAGTTCATGACTATGCAAGGAAAGAGTGAATTTCAAACAGAGCTTATCATAATTTTCCATCTCTGTTGAGAAATGCAAAATGGGACAAAAAGGAAGATATATTTGATTTAGCAATTAGGAGGTCATTGCTGGCATTAAGAAAGTAATTTCAACACTAAAGTGGGAGAAATCAGTCTAACATGTTTTGGAAAGTGAATGAGGGAGAAGAAAATGAACAGTGAGTGTAAGAGACTATAATTCTTTCACATACCTGTGGATCTAAGAAAAAAATAACTCAAGAATAAAAAGAGTTAAGAGTTGCAAAAGGCAGGAGTAAGGCAGGTGAAAGGAATGGTAAGTTGTTGGTACAATGGAGCACATTTGAGATGTAATCCACAATGATATCATTAAATTCTGGCTATATAATGTATAGCATGGGAACCATTTTTAAATAGAAAAACAAGGTATACGCTAAACGTTTCCAAGAGTGTAGATCTTAACCATTTTCTCTGTGGGGCTAGTGAGATAGTCTAGCAGGTAGGGTGGTTTCCTAGCACATAGCTGGCCTGTATACTCTCTCTGACAGCGCTAAAGTTTCTCTGAGCTTTACCAGGCATGCTCCCAGAATGCAGAGACAGGGGTACATTTTGATCAACATGGGACAGCTACCCCATGAAACAAACACACAAAGGAAATTAAATGTTCTATTTCTACACACACACACACACACACACACACACACACACACACAAACTAAGCTGATGAAATTATACTGATCATTTTGCATTATATTGAGATACACAAGTATTAGATAGTCACATCTTTTACCTTAAGTGCTTATAATGTTATTTGTCTATATCTCAATAAAGATAGGGCAAGGTGCCTTGTTAAAGACTGAGAAATGTTGTGGGTATTAATAAGGTTTAGAAAATTAAATTCAGCCAAAGTTTCATATTTATGCATGGAAAGTAAAAGAAGCAAAAATAAATAAAGTAGTAAAAAAGCAGAAAGCAGTGTTCTGGAAGTTAGACTATAAATAGGAAAAGAATAATGGTAAATAATTTGAAGAAATAGCAGTGCGCCATTTTTCTCCTTATTGCAAAATGATACACCTTTACTATTTTTTTCTTTTTGAGTCACACCCAACGATGCACATGGGTTACCCCTGGTTCATGCACTCAGGAATTACTCCTGGCTGTGCTCGGGGAACCATATGGGATGCTGGGAATCGAACCCGGGTCGGGACGCGTGCAAGGCAAACGCCCTACCCACTGTGCTACTTTACAATTAAAAATATAAAAATCATATATGAAAAATAAAAATTTAAGTGATCCTTAGCTCACCACATAATATTGAACTTGAAGGAAAATTTTAAATGGACTTCACTGTATCACTGTCATCCTGATGTTCATCGATTTCCTCGAGCAAGCACCAGTAACATCTCCTTTGTCCTAACCCTGAGATTTTAGAAAGTGCCACATTCAAGGCTCTTTCAGGGTCAGGAGAATGAGACCCATCTTGTTACTGGTTTTTGGCATATTGAATACGCCACGGGGAGTTTGCCAGACTCTGCCTTGTGGGCAGGATACTTTTGGTAGCCTGCCAGGTTCTCCAGAGTAAGAACTAGATAATAAGCTTCCGCTAGCTGGGTATTATAGTCTCTGGGTCTTGGCCATTGATGGGATTACACAGTGCGGGGGGAAGTTGGTGGGTGTAATGCCTACATACTGGAAGATGGGGGATCTGGGTGGAGGAGGCCCGGCCCCAATCTGAGTAGGCTTGAGAGATCTACGCCCCGGGTTCTGCACATCTGGGTTCCTCTGCCGGTTCCTTCATGCGTGAAGCTCCTTTGAACATGTGGAGAGTGGTCTTAAGCATGGCTGTGGCTGGAACCAGAGGTCTTCAGCTTCTGAGGCTCTAGTCGGGGTGGGGAGGAAAACTCCACCCACCTTCCTCGAAGGGGCCCTGGTTAGGACAGCCAGGTGTGGAAGCAAGAGACTTATGGTACAAGATTAACAGAAAGGGAGATCTAGTAAAGAAAGCTTTGTCTAATGTTCTAGAGGAAAATGAATTTGTGATAATGAGAAATAGGGCAGAAAACATAAGGGTGACTCCTGATGGGCTGTTGAATTGAGTGATCCTGCAGAAAGTCTTAGAATCTCCAAAACTGATTTTCAAAGTGGTAAAGATAACTCTATAGGGTTTAAATCACAAAAATAAAATTTATGTATTGCTGATGACCAGACAGAATTATTTTTTTAAATTTTATTGTTATTTATTTATTTATTTTTATTTATTTATTTATTTTTTTTAGTGAAACACCATGAGGTACAGTTACAGACTTACAAATTTTTGTGCTTGGCTTTCAGTTCTACAATGATCAAGTACCCATCCCTCCACTAGCGCCCTTCCTCCACCACCACAGGTCCCAGCATCCCTCTCACACCCCATCGCCCCATCCCACCCTGCTATGTGGCAGGGCATTCCCTTTTGTTCTCTCTTTCTCCTTCTGGGTCTTGTGGTTTGCAAGAGAGGCATTGAGTAGCAATCATGTTTGGCCAGACAGAATTTTAATAGAATGAAGCAAGTGCATGAGAATCAAAAGAAATGCTACAAATAATTTGATTACCACAATGGTAAAATATCACAACATTGTTATTAGTTGTTCTATTAACTTGAGGGAAAATGCTTTAAAATATCCAAAATATTATAATATTTGACTTTAAAAGACATTTATTGAAGTTATTTTGGGTTAACTACATTTGTAGCCTGGTCAAACTCAAAGTTGTTGGAATATAAAAATTAATTTTAATATTTTTGTTTAATTATACTACTAGGAGACCTATGGTACTTAGTAAATAAACGTTATAATAATGTAGATTGCTTAATCAATCCAAGTCTTGATTGAACAACTTTGTAAACCACAGTGTTTAAATAAAGTTAAGGGGATTTTTTTTCATGTAAACTCCAAAATATGCTAAGAGAAGATAGTTTTAAAGTTTTATTAATGACAGGTAGTATTTGATTGTTATCATAATGAGGTCTAATTACAAAGAAAAATTCAATGAAATATATTTTAGATTTCAGAGTTGAAAACTGATTTATGTAACTGAGGATAAGCATTTCATCATATTGTACTAAATAGTTTCATGTCTTTATTTACAAAGGTTAAAATATTTTAGCAACCACACAGGTTGGCTTTTACTGATTTATTTTCTGATTATTCTATTTGCTATTTCTTTAAATTTTGTTGGAGCAAGCAATATAACTGAATTTGGAGCAAGCAATATAACTAAATTTGTTATGTGCCTGAAGGGGCAGTTGGAGGGGGACTGGGGACATTGGTGGAGGGAAGGTCATAGGGTGGTGTTGGGACAAAAAATGAAATAAACAATTGTCTTATGAACAACTTTGTAAGTCTCAGTGTTTTAAGAAGAATAAAATTTAAAATATAAAAATAAATAGGAATATAACAATTTGGATCGCTTAATCAACCCAAGGTTTTGTTTCTTTCCCTGCAGATTATAGTTAGCCTGTTGCTGAATAAAATAAATGTCTTGCCAATTAAACTAACCTATTTAAAGTCAGAGAGCAACTTATCGTGCCTAATACTTTTTCTCAGAACCAGTTTTCATCAATGTTTAAAGTCTTGAATTTTTCAACTCTGGGATGTTACAGAAACTCCCCTTTTAGAGAGGTATCATTGAGACTACCGTAGTGTGTATTTTAATTTCATTGTAATTATGGAGTTTTTAACTTAGAATCTATTCAGTTGGTAGTTTATTGCTCTGGTTTTGCATGTGGTATATGCTCATCTTTTAAAACACAATTTCTCTTTCAGTGAAGACATGTGGCTCCAATATTCAAGGACCGAGCGGAACCTTTACATCTCCCAACTTTCCATTTCAGTATGACAGCAATGCACAGTGTGTCTGGGTCATCACGGCAGTGAATACAAATAAGGTAAGGGTATAAAAAAGCAGATACCTAGCAACAGAGACCAAAATAGTGCTAAGAATATAAAGAAACTGTATAATTCAATATGGTTTCTACCAATAGTCTCTGCTTATCAGTATTTAAAATTGACACTAGATAATGGGAAATTTAAATTTGAAATAAATTTGATATTCTGCTCAAATTTACTAGGATATAAGTGATAACACACTAATTTTATTAATAAGTATTTTCTGATATATAGTTTTGAATTCCATAAGTATATTTTATAAGTCCTGAGTACTGGCTCTTCACTTTGTTTCTTTTCTGCTTGACACAGCACTCAAATATATCATGTTTTTATACATAACTGGATTTTTCTTTTTCCCCATTTCTCTGTTGCACTCAGTACCAAGAGAATATTTGTATTAAGGGTATTTCAAAAGGTTGACTTGTTTCTATGTTGGGCACTATGACCAATAATACACCTAAATGTATATGTGCTGCTTGTCTTCAAACACAATTATAATACTGAATGGATATAAGAGCAGCTAAAACATGATCTAACTTCCTCTCTTACACTTTCTACAGTACATTCTTCCCTAAAATAGTTAGACCTAAATACCTTTCATAGCATCTGATGTGTTTTCTGGTTTGGATTAAGGAAACTTCTTGGATGAAACCAAAAGACTGGGTCACACTGTGGCTTAAATACTACTTTAGAATTTACTAGTTAGTAAATTCAGTGAACTTATTTAGGTTCTCTTCAATTCAGTTTCTCTAATTAAAAATGAATAAGAACATTTATTTATAGTGTCTTTATAAATTAACAGTGTACTCTTTAACAAATGTTTAATTGACTCATAAATACTTAAAATATATTGCTATTTGATAAAATGTATCCTGTCTCCCATAATCTTTATAACACTGTTTCCTGAAAACAGCATGGTCAATGTCAAAATCAGCTCAGGAGATGGAGTGATAGCACAGAGGATAAGGCATTCACCTAGCACACAGCTGGTCCCAGTACAAGTTCCAGCACCACACATCAACCCCTGAGCTCCATACCCGCAGAAACAATCCCTGGATACAGGCCCAGAAGTAAGACCTGAGCAACACTGAGCATGGTGCCAAAAAACAAAACAAAATTATTAAAAAAAAATATTAACTCAGCGCTCACTTGAACCTCGCTTATAGGAAAACCCTGATTTCTGAATAAAAAAAAACTAAATCATAAATTCACTCTTTTCTTATTTTCTAAATAAATGTTAAAAAAAATCACTAAATCCAATGCTTTAGCTGTCTAAAACTCTCATCCTTCTCACTGGTTCAGAAAAAGTCAACAGATATTAATTTATCCAAAACATCTCTATGAACTGATGAGATTGAAACAATTTCAAAGAGAATACATAAAGCACTTGAAAAAACACAAATTTACTGAGCACTTAGCACCATGAGGGCACTATTGTTATAACCTTTTGTGAATAATTTAATGCTCATGAGATTTCCATATGGAGGGGGTCAGAGTGATAGTACAGCGGGAAGGGTGTTTGCCTTGGACGCAGCTGACCCAGGGTCTATCCCCAGCATCTCATATGGTCCCCCAAGAACCACCAGGAGTAGTTTCTGAGTGCAAAACCAGGAGTAACCCCTGGAGCATCACTGGGTGTGACCCAAAGAGGAAAAAAAATTTTATATGGTATATACTTTTATTGTCTTAGTTCCACAGAGAGGGCCTAAATATTTATTTGAGTACATATGCATAACTTGCAAATGATGAGAGTAGCACATGCATTATTGTCAAAGATATATTTCATGTTAGCTTTTAAGATAGGCTTGAAAAATTTATGATTAAATATGGGGCATATAATATTAATATTGTACTGGGATAGAAATCATTTTGTATTGTGGCAATTACCTATAATTGTCATCAAAATGCAATTATCTCCTATAAGGTAACTGCTCTGATAAGTTTAATTCACTCTCTTTACTCGGAAGTACCACAGAGGTCATCATAATTCTCCTTGTTTATTCTACCTAATCTCCCAAGCTTTTAGCTCTTCTTTTTTCCTAAGTAGTTCAATTTTCTAAAGTGGGAACAATAACTTTACCTCTTTGTTACTTTTATTAAGTAGCTGACTGTGAACATTAGTTTTTCTTTCTTGGTTCATTATATTATAAGATAGCCTATAAATATGAATTTAAAGTGTATTTTACAGTGACCCATAATTACAACTATAGTTCAGATTAAGTCCCAGTTCTCTGTCTTTCTGCTTTTCTCTTACACACACACTTAAAAGGAAATGGGCACTGGTGGAGGGATGGGTATTTGATCATAGTATAATTGAAACCCACGCACAAAATTTTGTAACTCTACAACTGTACCTCATGGTGTCTCATTAATAAAAATTAAAATAAAATTAAATTAAAATTAAAAAATAAAAAAATACACACCACTTAACTATATAGCACTGTCTCTTAGAAATAAGTACACTTTTCTAGTTCTTATTCTAATTCATTGTAATCTATTCTTTAGTACTGGCTGTGATTCCATAAATAATTTTCCTGATATACTGTTTACAACATACTTTAAGAAATATTGTTGTAAGGTTTTTTTGGGGGGTGGGTCACACCCAGTGATGCTCAGGGGTTACTCCTGGTTCATGCACCCAGGACAGGAACTACTCCTGGCCGTGCTCAGGGATGCTGGGGACCGAACCCGAGTCGGGCCGCGTGCAAGGCAAACACCCTACCCACTGTGATATCACTCCGGCCCCATATTTTTGTAAGTTTTTGTGCCATATGTTATCACCACTGAATTAATTTTGGAAGGAAATTTCTGGTATGAATTGTGGGCACACAGCTCTCCTAATGGAATAAACCTCAATAAATAGATATGCTCAATTCATTGACTATTTATAGTTTTCCTCAAAATTATTGCTTGCAGCTGGAGCTATAGCACAGCAGGTAGGGCATTTGCCTTATACACAGCTGACCCGAGTTCAATTCCTAGCATCCGTATGGTCCCCCGAGCACTGCCAGGAGTAATTCCTGAGTGCATAAGACAGGAGTAACCCCTGTGCAATGCCATGTGTGACCCAAAAAGCAAAATGATTATGATGCTAATAATAATAATAATAATTGCTCATATTTTCTTTACTAACAAGTAACCATGATATTCTAAATGTTTAAAATAAATTTATAGCTGTTGAATTAAAAACTTCCAAGATTTAATAATATATGGGTCTAGATTAAACTGAATTCAAAACTAGACTTTCTTCTTTTAATAGTTAGATAATTTATCTAGACATGATGTTTGAGTCATAAGCACCATAGGGTTTCCTTTTATATCTTGTAGAGATAGTAATAATATCTTATAAATTTGTTTTTTTTTCATAATTTTATTCATTGAATCACTGTGAGAGCAGTCTCAAAACTTTCAGGTTTAAGTCTTGGCCATACAATGAAAAACCTATCCCTTCACCAGTACCCATTTTCCACCACCAAAAACCCCAGTATATCCCCCATACCTCTCCCTCCCCGTATCTGTGGGGCATATGATTTCCACATTTCTCTCTCTCCACTTTGTTTACATTCAATATTTTGACACCAGACCCACCACTATTATTTGGGATTTTACCTCAGCACTCAGATTGCCGAAAAGGCAACAATAGACAATTTGTTTTCTATTGTTGATTATGAATACATATAGTTATCGAATTTCAAAATTTTAAGAATTAAATCTGGAGGGATTTCTGCCAAAACCTGCTGGGTTTCAAGATCTGTTCTCAAGTCTGTTGGATCATGGCCATCAAGCAGCTTGATCAGGAGCCAGAGAGGTCATTCAGGGGCGGCAACTTGGGATCTTGTCAGGGTGGGGAGAAAAGAGCCGGCTCCACCCTCATACCATGAGGCCCCGCGTGTCTTGTCACTGCGGGCCCAAACCCAACTGTCTAATGGCCTCTGGAGGATGGTGGCCACCAAGCGCCATGAGGAACATGCCAAGGCGGTAAATCTATTTCCACCTGGGGTGGCCTGGTGCCAGTAAACTACTGCACGGACCAGACGCATTTCTTCCAAAAGCTGCTGGGTTCCAAGATTTGTTTCTGAGTCTCTGGGATCATGGCCGTTAAGGAGCTTGATCAGGAGCCAGAGAGGCCATTCGTGGGTGGCGACTCGGGGTCTCATTGAGGCGGGGAGGAAAGGGTTGCTCCACACCATCCCATGAGGCCCTGTGTGTCTCATCACTCCGGGCACTGAGATTCATTTCTGAGTCTCTGGGATCATGCTCATTAAGCAGTTTGATCAGGAACCAGAGAGGTCGAGCCTCCAATTATATAGCTGAGCTGGAAGACACGCCCTAACCTGGAAGTTAGGGTGTGTCTTCCACATAGCCAACTTTTGTTCATTTACATTCTTGGTAAACTTGGTCCCAAGTTGTTGGGGTCTGGCCAAAGACACAATTTTGGGGTATCTGGAAGTCTGAAGGTGGCATCAGGCTGCTGATGCACTTGCTTCACAGGTACAGATTGACCTGCTGGTGGCACCATAATTCCTGTATTTGTTTTAATGTTTAAAATAGAAAATAATTTACTATGCTAATTAGTATCACTTTAAATCATATCCATTACTATTTCCATATATATTTCCATATTTCTGTATAATAAAGAAATATACTTTCTGTTTAGTTATTTATTAGATTTAAGTTATGTATTAATATGGAAAAAATCACTACATAATTTTCCTTCCATATTATATAATGTGACTGAATAATTTATTTGTACTGTTTATGTTAAAGTTGTTAATGCTAAATCATAGTTAATTTTATTGATCGGTTTTCAAATATTTCTACTAAGTTTTCTAAAATAAGGTATAATGACAATCATTACAATCTTAATGTGGCATATAATCATTAAGGTCACTAATTTGCACATTCCACAATCTTCTAAAGAGGAGATATTTCGTAATAATTTATTTACACAATTAATATAATTAAGGGCTTCACTATAAAAGCAAGTTAACTATTAGAACAGATTCTTCAATATAGTCATTATTTTTGCATTATGGTATAAATTTAATGCAAGTTGCATGCATGAAATACTCTTCCGATTCGACCTTTTTCTTAATTTAAATGAGTAAGATTTCCCTCATTTTAATTGATCTGGTGTATTATCTTCAATTCTCAGGAGGTGTACGGGGAAACAGACATTATTTTTAGGTATTTACTGTCTGCCATATTCCAGCCTGCAGACACAGCTCTGTTTGTTCTCATGTATCACTTTGGCTGTCAGGATTTTCGTTCACATTTTCAAAAGATATTACTGTATTATTTACAGTTTAAATAATAATGTTTTAAATTGCTTGGCAGAGGAAAGCTTTGGGCTGGAGCAATAACACAGTGATAGGGTATTTGCCTTTCATGTGGCCAGCCCCGCTGACCCGAGTTGGATTCCTCTGCCTCTCTCGGAGAGCCCGGCAAGCTACTGAGAGTAGCTTGCCTACATGGCAAAGCCTGGCAAGCTACCCGTGACCTATTTTGATTGCCAAACACAGTAACAACAAGTTTCACAATGTTATTGGGCCTGCTCGAGCAAATCGATGAACAATGGGAGGACAGTGCTACAGTGCTAAATTGCTTGTGTGAGCTGGCACCCAGAGGAAAAATCCCCCATCCCTCAACTTCTCTGGTTGAAAGAGTAAATAAAAAAGCATTAGACAACTACAGAAAGATATATCTCAAAGCAAACAGATGGATAATATGGATAATATGTCTCAAAGCAAATATATGTCAATAAATTCTAAAGAAAAATTGGGGATATGGGATATTTATTCTATGGTAATGGGCCAAGGACAGCAAGGTAAGAGGATGGGGAGATTTGCTCTACCAAGGAAAAGATAACTTTATCAGAGAAAAAAAGGTGAATTTATCAGAGAACACACACTCACTTTAAACTTCACTCTGATAAGAGATCCAAATGCTATTCTTCTAGGTTTTAAGAAGCAAGGGGCAATGATGATCTCTTCTTTTAAGAAAAGGGTAGGAGCTGAAAAATAAAAAAAGTTTATTTTGAGCCTCAAAAGCCTCGCTCTTTTTTATAGTGTTTGCGAAAGTTGATCGGTCACGGGGAAAGTTTCTCAAGGATCTCAGTGGGCCTGTTTCCCCATACCAACATGACACTTTCTGGAAGAGCTCTGTTCAAATAACCTGGTCAGACCGGTTGGAGAGACAGAATCCACAATTTAAATAAAACTCTGGATTGGCCCAAGCTTTTTGGAAGACAATATGGACACACCTCAAAAAAATTATGGGTTGAGCTTCCGTACATCACAGCTATTCCACTACTGTGAGTACACCCAGGGGCCCAAAAATACAATGCAGAAAAGACATCTGCTTACTATGTTCATTGCAGTGCTATTCACAATAGCTGAAATCTGGAAGCATCCCAAGATCGCCCCCAAACAGATGACTGGATAAAGAAGTTATGGCACATGTTCACAATGGCATACTACTCAGTAGTAAGAAAAGATGAAGTCTTGCAGTTTTCGATTCATGGATGGACCTGGAGAATATCAAACAGAGGGAAATGAGTCATAGACACAGAATGAGTCGCTAAGATACAGTATTTAAAGAAACAGTTCCAGAATAACTAATACCAAAAGTCAAAAGAAATGAAGAACCAGAGAACTGGTCAGAGCAGGAAGCTTTCACTGAAGTTGGGGAAAGGGTCATAGTCAACAAAGTGAGCAGTATGACAATGATAGAGGCAAGTGGTCACTCTGGACACAAATTTTGTGCTGAAAGATGTAAATGTCAACATGATATCCTATCAGTAACATGTTGGTAAGCCCCGTTGCCAAAAAGGGTGGGGGAGGAAGAGAAAAAAATAAAGGAAAAAAAAATACCTGCCTCAGAAACAGGCTGGGAGACAGGAGGGAAATCAGAGACATTGGTGTGGTGGAGGGACGTGGACCCACATGAAGGGACTGGTGTCGGAACACTGTATGAATGAAAAGCAATTTCTAATACTTTTATAACTGTGTAATACACAGTGTTCAGGACTAATTCCATGCTCTATGCTCAGGGGTCACTTGTGGCAGCCCCAGGGACCATATGGTGTGCTGAGGACCAAATATGTGTCAGTCACATGCAAGCCAAAAGACCTTCTCACCATTTGTGAGTAGTGCTTCAGTTTCTAGGTATTTAATCTCATACAATAGCAAAAGAAACATCCTATTCAAGTTCAGTAGAACTTTAGGAAATGCTTAAATAATTCCCAGTGACTGGCAGTAGTAAAGCCCTTTGCCTCAGTTGAACTATTTTTGAAACCAAGCCCAATTCCCCAAATGGCAATAAAAGCTAAAAAACATCCAACCCCATGACTTTACATCTCATGATGATTGCAAATGATAGACTGGTAAAGGCACACTGGAAGACAAAGAGATCCATTACGGGTATTTGGGGTCTACTTTCTGACATTCATTGGTTCATGTTTGATCCAATTTTATTTCTATTTTTTGAACTCAGCATGCAAAATGCAAGTTTAGGAATCTTGAAGGAGTCCCAAGAGGTCACTATGACCTTTTGCATTCTATTTTTGTACTTTAATTTACTGAAAACTTCCTAAGTAAGCCTTATAACTATACTTAATTACATAATTTATTTATTTTTGCATTGTCTTAAACTATTTGTAAAAACAAACAACTCTTTGTCTTTATAATTTATTTTTTCCTGAGTAAGAAATGTAGACTGAGAGCTCTCTAAATTGTTCAGATTTAATAAGCAATTTAACCTTACTCAATATACTTGAAATTTAATCAAGCAATAGACAATAGGTATTTAATAAAATTACAGAATTCTATAAAATTTAATATACATTAATTTTACGCTAAGACTTTGACAACGTGAAGTCAAATTTTATTCTTCCATTAGAGATTTATTTTTGAGGCAGAAGGTACTCTAATAACATCTAATAACATGTAAAGATTGACCAGCTCTCACCAATTTTTGTAATGTTAGGTTTCCAATAGTTCCTTAGCAATTACTTACCTTAGGACACTTTAAGATTTTTTCCACTTATATCTACACAAGAAAGACAAAGACTAGAGGTCACCTGGACCCTAAGAATAGAACATTAATGATATGGAAAGAACCCGGCATGCAAATTTTCTACCCATAGAATAAACTAGGATAGTTTATCTTATACCTCAAGCTATAAGTTTCATGTTCAACCTATTGAGTGGGAAGAAATCTTTAACAATCCAAAAGAATCATGGGTTTATGACCTTGAGATTTCACCGGAAACTATGAACTACCTTGAGGAAAATATAGGTAGAAAGCTCTGATTTTGGACCTTAAAATAATCTTCAATGACTTGATGCCAACAGCAAGATCAACAAATAAATAAATAAACAAAAAAATCAGACTGCATTAAATAAAGAGTTTCTGTATGACAAAAGAAACACAGGGTTAAACCAAAAGACAGCAAACTGAATGGGAAAAACAATGTTTTTATTCAATACATCAGATAAAGGGATGATATATAGGATATACAACATACTCATAAAGATCAATAACAAAAAAAATTAAAAACCCTTTCAAAAATGGGGAAAGGGGATGAACAGACATGTCTTAGAGGGATGCAGGATTATGTCCAATTGGCACATGAAAATGTATTCAGTATCACTTTCAGTAGGGGAATCCTAAACAAGACAACAATGAGAATCTCACACTAGTGAGAATGATGTATACCCCAAAAAGTGGGAAAAAAATCATGCTGGTGGGGATGTGATTAAAAAAAGGGAGCTCTCATCCACTACTTGTTGAAATGTTGTCAGATTCAACTCTGTGGAAAAACGTTGTAGAGAATCCTCAGTAAACTATATGATGCATTAATTCTATTTTTAGTTATATACCTGCAGGGCCTAAAAAATTTCATTAAAAAGGGCATATGTAAACCATTATTCATTGCTGCACTTAGTATGATTGCTAAGTTATAGAATCAACCTAGGTGCCCAGTGACAGATGGATTATGAAGATGTAGTATGTGTATATACACAACGAAATACTATGCAGCTGCAAGGAATGAGAGAATCATGCAATCTTCTGTACCCTGGTTAGTGCTGGAAGATATGTGGTGTGAAATAAACCAGAAGAAAGAAAAACAGGGTGATCTCACTTATCCATAGTATAGAGAATAACTGGATGAAAAAATGTACTGTAGTAAACGGAGGGTTCCCAGCTCACTCTTCATTCCAGAGTTTAGGAGGAGGAGAGTAAAGGAAAAAAATTAAAGGAGCAATAAAGAGGATTAGAAAGGGAGGAACTGGAGCGATAGCACAGCAAGTAGGGAGTTTGACTTGCATGTGGCTGACCAGGCTTCGATTCCCAGAATCCCATATTGTCACCGGAGCACTGCCAGGAGTAATTTCTGAGTGCACGAGTCAGGAGTGACCCCTGGGCAACAACAGGTGTGACCCAAAAAGAAAAAAAAAAGAAAGGGAAGTGATAGGAGAACAAGATTTGTAGTTTTGGTTATAGTGGTGAGATGGAGGGGGGGTGGTTATAATTATATATACAAGGAACAGACTTAACAACACTGAAAACGTGAGATCTAAGCTTCAGCCACCTAATTTGTATGTAAATGTGGTCTCTAAGGGGGTGGGAGAAAGGGGGCATGAAAGTTGATGAAGTATGGGAACATTAGCCGATGGAAGTTGACACTAGCTGTGGGATTTGTACTGAAATATTACTGAAGCTCAACTGTTACTAACCATGGTTCATTAAATAAAATTATATATGTATGTATATATGTATATATTTCATGACCACTTAAAAAAGTGATCATGGGTGCATTATTGAAGCATACATTTTGTTTTATTGCATTTCAAAACTATAAATATCTGATTTGTTTCCAAATTTTACTGACATTTGCATCTTTAATTCAGAGAATGTCATTTTACTACTATGAAAATGAATCAGTATGAAGTCAAGGTATAGTTTATAATGTATATATTTAAAAACTCATCTGAAATACAGATATATTTATAAAATTTACTCATTCTATAGATAATAATGGGCTGGAGCGATAGCACAGTGGGTAGGGCATTTTCCTTGCTGACCCAGGTTCGATTCCTCTGCCCCTCTCAGAGAGCGTGGCAGGCTACTGAAAGTATCCTGCCCACACGGAAGAGCCTATCAAGCTCTCCATGGCGTATTCTATATGCCAAAAACGGTAACAACAAGTCTCATAATGGAGTCATTTCTGGTACCCTTTCAAGCAAATCGATGAACAACGGGAGGACAGTGCTACAGTGCTATAGCTAATAATAATGCTTAAGGAAAGTCTTGATCTAAGTGTCAAAACTCATAATTTTTTACATGTCATTTCAGTTCTCTATATATTATTTTATTCATACTTAAGTGAAGAATAATCAATGATGCTGTTATAGGAGTAAATAAACAAGTTTATAAACTATGTCTATTTAAAACTTATTTTAGGTTAACTTCCTCATAACAATACAGGGTGAGTATCTAAAGATGTTTAAACAAAAAAATATTAAAAACAAAAGAAGTAATTTTAAAAACAAGAAATTCATATGGATATCATAAGAGGAAAATTAGATATGTCACCCTTATTAGTCTAAAATCAGTTCACAGTGAAGGAAAATAATTTTATCTGCATTTTGCTTTACAAATAATGTCCAGAGAGGTAGATCAAATGGCTGAACATACAATTTTCATGCTGAAGACCAATTTTTATACAAAGGTTTTACTTAACCCCCTGGTCCACAAAATATCACCAGTACTGACTCTCAAGCATAGATTCTGGGAATAACATCGGAGGCAACACTGGTTTGGCCACAAGTGAAATTCAATAACCATAGGGTTAACTTTCATATATAATAAATGCTATTATATATAATACTTATAGCACTGTAGCACTGTCCTCCCATTGTTGTTCTTCGATTTTCTCAAGCGGGCAGCAGTAACATCTCCATTGTGAGACTTGTTACTCTTCTTGGCATATTGACTACATCACGGATAGCTTGCCAGGCTTTGTGGTGTGGGCAGAATACTCTCGGTAGCTTGCTGAGCTCTCCAAGAGAGATGGAGGAATCGAACCCAGGTCAGCCACTTGTAAGGCAAATGCCCTACTCACTATGCTATTGCTCCAGCCCATAATACATATACATTCTGTATATATGTGTATTGCTTTTTCTAGTTTTATAATTTATAGTTTTGGGGTATTTTATTACATTTTGATATAATTCATTATGACATCTTATTCTGATGTAGATATTTGATTCCTATTGAAAGTACTGGTGTGCTAGTTAGAAGTTTCTTTTGTTATCCATAATAACATGTCTCAAACTTAAATGCAGTTAAAGAACAGTCTTTTCTGAAAAGGTATAATAGCCCTTTACTGACAGGTCATTGGGTTCTGTACGTTTTTTAAAAAAGAAGTAGTAAAATTCATTTTATAAAATGGTGAAAGGATTTAATTGCAGAAAGCTTCATTCACATATTCGCTTCAGTAGTTAGCCCCATGGATTTTTATTCTGACTCAGAAAATAATGAATCAGTGCCTCTCCCCAGATGCTCTATAAGCATCAGTATACACCTTGTCTTTTATTCACGAGGCTGTCATCAAAATCCTTTCCAGCTTGTCACTGTTCCATCATCACAGTTAGCCTTTTGCCACTTCATTTAACCTGCCCACTTTGAGGCACTAGTTTTTGTGCCAAATGGGATTCTGGGACATGAGCCAAGGTTCACTACCAGATCTTAGGCAGCAGCCAGAAATGAGAATGTCACTTTCACGCAGGCTGCAATAGTCTTTTTAAATTTTTTTTAAGAAAATACCGACACAAGAAAAAATGCAACTGATTCACTGAGAAGTATATCCAGGAAGCTTAAATGTGTCTAGAAAGACATTAACCAATACCGCATTTGGGGAAAAACCCTATTTTAACAAAAGCCGTGCAGTGGAAACTACACCTCAGTTTCTCCTATCACAAAGCAAGAGATTTGTTCTTAGTTTTGCATCCTGTGGTCATGGATTCATGGTTAGTGAACTTCCTTTGAGGGTTATTTGTGAACACTGGAAAACCTGTAGTCACCAGGCAATCCCTAGAATACTCTAACAAAAGTTTTTCAGAGACAAATCAAAATGGAAGGTAGAAAAAGCAATACAGTGGACAAAAGTGTGTTCATGGGGACTTGTATGGAATGCTGGCAGTGTTTTCACTTAAGTAGGAGTTAAACCTGAGGGAGTAAACTGGAGGCAGCAGTTGGGAATAGATGAAAATCAAGCCAGGCTTTCTGTCTTACAAAGTCATAATATAAAAATCACCTAAGAGTTAGGTATGGTTCATTTGAGGGAAACAATGGAAGAAAGGGACTTAGTAGATATATACAGGACACTTCATCCACAAAAAGCTGAATACACATTCTTCTCAAGCGTACATGGAACATTCTCCAAGATAGACCACATGCTGAGCCACAAAACATGCCTCCGTAAAATTAAGAAGGTAGAGATTGTATCAACAATCTTCTCAGACCATAATGCGCTGAAATTAGAAGTAAATCACACACAAAAACAGAAAACTAAATCAAACACCTGGAAATTAATCAGTGCACTATTGAACAACGAGTGGAATAGACAGGAAATCAAAGAGGAAATCAAAAGATTCCTAGAAACGAATGAAAATGAGAACACGAGTTACCAAAACTTATGGGACACAGCAAAGGCTGTGTTAAGAGGAAAGTTTATGGCTCTACAAGCATTCCTCAGGAAGGAGGAGAGAGCACACATAAGTAACCTAACCTCACAGCTTAAGAACTTGGAGAAGGACCAAAAAAAGGAGCACAACCCGAACAGGAGAAAGGAAATAATAAAACTCAGAGCAGAGATTAACGAGATGGAAACCCAAAAAACAATCCGAAAGATCAATGAAACCAAGAGCTGGTTCTTCGAGAAAATTAACAAGATCGATAAGCCTCTAGCAAAACTCACAAAGAAAGGGAGAGAGAAAACCCTAATAAACCGAATCAGAAATGAAAAGGGGGTCATTACAACAGAAACCACAGAAATTCAGAGGATCCTCAGGGAGTACTTTGAGAAGCTTTATGCCACGGAACATCAAAACCTCGAGGAAATGGATAAATTCCTAGACTCCTACAGACTCCCAAGGCTGAACCAAGAAGACCTGGAATACCTGAACAGACCTATCACCATCAAGGAAATTGAAATGGTAATAAAAAGTCTCCCCAAGCACAAAAGTCCTGGCCCGGATGGATTCACTAGTGAATTCTTCCAAATCTTTAAAGAGGACTTACTCCCGATGCTCTTTAAGCTTTTCCACGAAATTGAAATATCAAAAACACTTCCGAACAGTTTCTACAAAGCAAATATCACACTGATACCAAAAGCAGACAGAGATACCACAAAGAAAGAGAATTACAGGCCGATATCCCTGATGAACACAGATGCAAAGATCCTCAACAAACTACTAGCAAATAGAATCCAACTACTCATTAAAAAGATCATACACCATGACCAAGTAGGATTCATCCCAGGGATGCAAGGATGGTTTAACATTCGGAAATCAATCAACATAATCCACCATATCAACAAAAGAAAAGATAAAAAGCATATGATCATATCAATAGATGCAGAGAAAGCATTTGATAAGATCCAGCACCCCTTTATGATGAAAACCCTAGCCAAAATGGGTATAGAGGGGACCTTCCTCAACATAATTAAAGCCATCTACCACAAGCCTACAGCAAGCATCATCCTCAACGGGGAAAAACTGAGAGCCTTCCCTCTAAGATCAGGGATGAGACAGGGATGCCCACTCTCTCCACTGCTGTTCAATATAGTACTGGAAGTACTTGCAATAGCGATTAGGCAGGAAAAAGCTATTAAGGGCATTCAGGTAGGAAAGGAAGAAATCAAGCTCTCACTATTCGCAGATGATATGATACTCTACTTAGAGAACCCAATAACTTCCACCAAAAAACTCCTAGAAACAATAGACTCGTATAGTAAAGTTGCAGGTTATAAAATCAATACCCAAAAGTCCATGGCTTTCCTATACGCAAACAGTGAGAGAGAAGAAAGCAACATGAAAAAAACAATCCCATTCACAATTGTGCCCCAGAAAATCAAGTACCTAGGAATCAGCTTAACTAAGGAAGTAAAGGACCTGTACAAAGAAAACTACAAAACTCTACTTCAGGAAATAAAAGAGGACATGAGGAAATGGAAAGATATCCCCTGCTCATGGGTCGGGAGACTTAACATTGTCAAAATGGCAATACTACCGAAAGCATTGTATAAATTCAATGCAATCCCTATAAGGATACCCATGACATTCTTCAAAGAAATGGAGCAAACACTCTTGAAATTTATATGGAACAATAAGCCCCCACGAATAGCTAAAGCAATTCTTGGGAAAAAGAAAATGGGAGGAATCAACCTCCCGAACTTCAAACTGTACTACAAAGCAGTAATAATTAAAACAGCATGGTACTGGAACAAAGGCAGAACTGCAGACCAATGGAACAGGGTTGAATACACTGACATCTCTCCTCAATCATATGCTCATCTAATCTTTGATAAAGGTGCAAGTAATGTGAAGTGGAGTAAGGAAAGCCTCTTTAATAAATTGTGTTGGCATCACTGGACGGCTACATGCAAAAAAATAGGCTCAGAACTCTGCCTAACACCATGTACAAAAGTAAGATCAAAATGGATTAAAGACCTCAACATCAGACCAGAAACCATAAGGTACATTGAAGATAAAGTTGGCAAAACCCTCCATGACATTGAAGCTAATGGTATCTTCAAAGATGCCACGCCACTGGCCGAGCAAGTGAAAACAGAGATAGATAAATGGGACTATCTTAAACTAAGAAGCTTCTGCACCTCCAAAGAAACAGTGACCAAAATACAAAAACAGTCAACAGAATGGGAAAAGATATTCACCGAATACACATCTGACAAGGGGTTGATATCCAGGATATACAAAATACTGGTTAAACTCCACAAGAAGAAAACATCCAACCCCATCCAAAAATGGGGCAATATAAATGAACAGAAACTTTCTCAAAGAAGAAATCCAAATGGCAAAAAAGCACATGAGAAAATGCTCTACATCATTAATCATCAGGGAGATGCAGATCAAAACCACAATGAGATACCATCTCACACCTCAGAGACTGGCCCACATTCAAAAGAACAAAAGCAACCGATGCTGGCGTGGATGTGGCGAGAAAGGGACACTCCTTCACTGTTGGTGGGAATGTCCACTGGTTCAGCCCTTCTGGAAAACAGTATGGACGATTCTCAAAACATTAGAAATTGAGCTCCCATTTGACCCAGCAATACCACTCCTGGGAATATATCCCAGAGAGGCAAAAATGTATAGTCGAAGTGACATCTGCACTTGTTTGTTCATTGCAGCACTCTTTACAATAGCCAGAAACTGGAAGAAACCTGAATGCCCAAGAACAGATGACTGGTTAAAGAAACTTTGGTACATCTACACAATGGAGTACTATGTAGCTCTTAGAAAAGATGAAGTCATGAAATTTACATACAAATGGTACAATATGGAAAGTATCATGCTAAGCGAAATGAGTCAGAAAGAGAGGGATAGACATAGAAAGATTGCATTCATCTGGGGGATATAAAGTAACAAAGTATGAGATTAATACCCAAGAATAGCTGAGATCAGCACCAGGAGGATTACTCCATAACTTAGAGGCCAGCCGGGTATCCTAGAGGAAAGGGCTGTTCAGATAGAGAAGGGACCACCAAATAAAGGATGTTTGGAGGATCCTCCCAGGAGGGGAGATGCATGTCGAAAGTAGACTAAGGACTGAACATGTTTGCCACTCAATGCCTCTTTTGCAGACCACAACACCCAAAAGGAGAGAGAGAACACAGGGGATTGCCCTGCCACAGAGACAGGGGGGATGGGGGGATGGGGGTGGGAGGGATATTATCCATGGTGGTGGAAAATGGGCACTGGTGGAGGGATGGGTATCTGATCATTGTATAATTGAAACCAAAGCACAAAAAATTGTAAATCTACAACTTTAAAAAAAATAAAATAAAATAAAGGGAAAAAAAAAAGAGTTAGGTATGGATCTTGTAGAAAGCAGTATGATTGAAATCAGGAGAAGTACCTAAAAATACCCCAACTTTTGATAGTTACTCCTGCACAGAATTCTTGATTATTCTCATTCTTAAGAATAAGATAAACCATTTCATCAAAATGGTTTAAATAAGGGAAATAGCTTATTTCTTTTACTATTTTACTTTAAATTATTTGGTGTTAACAGAGACGGTGATTATTCATCTTAAAATTAGCAAGTATAAATAAAATAAAAAATGGTTGTTCAATGTATTCTAATAATTAACCTAGGATAGAATACTACTGCTGTCTTTTTTCTTTTTCATTTACGCTGATGAAAAATCTGTATTAAATTTCAGTGATGAATATTTTACCCTTAAAAACAAATGTTTTATTTATTTATTTATTTGTTTATTGGCTTTTTTGGTCATACCAATTGATGCTCAAGGATTACTCCTGGGATTTAACTCAGAAATTACTTCTGGCAGTGCTTACGGGATCATATAGGATATCAAGGATTGGACCCTGATTGGCTGCATGCAAGACAAATGCCCTACTTGCTGTGTTATTGTCCCAGTCTTTCCCTAATAAATGCTTTAAAATAATTCTAAATTAATAACAAATGAAGTAGGTCTGCAAACTTTAAAAAGAGAACTCCAGAACGACCACCAACTGGGAGCTCTTTGGCACTATTGCTGCAACATGGGAAGATGCCATCATTGACAACATTGATGAGGAATATGATCGACTGGTTCAGCACCTCCATGATCATGTGAGGAATGCCGAGAGAGATAGCCACAAAAATCCTGTCTTCGATAGCTCTTGAGCTTATTCACCAACGTGGTTTTGCGCATGCCTCAGGCAACTGCAAGAGAACATCTGAGCTCGCAAAGCAGTGCAGAGATGCGATCAAGGAAGACCTCAAAGAGAGAAGAGCAGAAGTGCTGGTAGATGGGGCAGAAGCAGGGAAAAGCATTCATAATGCCCGCATGTCCTTCGCCATCTACAAGACCAAGATGACTGCCCTCCGACTTCCTGATGGATCTATCACATCTTCCAGAAGGGCAATGGAGAAGATTATCCATGACTTCTACTCAGATCTCTTCGATAGCCATGTCCACCTGCCCACATCCAAAATTCCACAGGGTGGATATGTCGTTCACAATGTTCTCCCTTCCGAAATCTGACACACCATTTCGTCGGTAAAGAAACGAACAGCACCCGGCCCAAATAAGGTCAGACCCGAACATCTGAAGAATCTGCCGTTTGTACTCATCAATACCTGGCTCGGCTCTTCACATGCCACCTTTGTAAATGCAAGGTTCCATCCCAATGGAAAACCAGCAGGACTATACTACTGTACAATAAGGGAGACATCCACAACATTGGCAACTATCGCCCAATCTGTCTATTGTCTGTCATCTATAAGCTGTTCACTTGAGTCATCCTGAATAGGATTGGCAGAACACTAGATGAAGGACAACCATGTGAGCAAGCCGGGTTCCGCAAAGGATTCAGCACTGTCAACCATATCCAAACGATAACCAACTCATTGAGGTTTCTCTGGAGTTCAAGATGCCTCTCTGTCTAACGTTCATTGATTTAAAGAAGGCCTTTGATTCTGTTGAGATGGAAGCGGTCATTGAAGCCCGAGTCAATCAGGGCATTCAAACTCAATACATCAGGATCCTCCATGAGCTGTATTACGGATTCACTACCAGGATCTCACCATTATACAAAGAAGTGATCGTCCATATCAAGAGTGGGTGTTCGGCAGGGTGATACCATTTCACTGAAACTCTTCAGTGCCATCCTCGAGAACATCATGCGACGACCTGGATGGGAAGGAATGGGAGTGAAGATAGATGGTCAGAAACTACACCACATCTGCTTTGCTGATGACGTTGTTCTAATAACACCAAACATTAGCCAAGCAGCACAAATACTGGCCGACTTCGACCGTGAGTGTGGAAAGGCTGGACTACAGCTGATAAAGACAATGTTTATGAGAAACAGCCTTGTTCCTGATGCTCAGTTCGCTCTCAACAGAACAACCATCTCTGAATGCAAGTTATGTGTACCTAGGCAGAGAAGTCAGCATGATGAATGACCTGGCACCTGAGTTGCACAGGAGGAAGAGAGTGGCTTGGAATGCCTTCAAGAGCATTGAAGAAATAGCTAAGAGGATGAAGAACCTCCAGCTCCGGGAACATCTCTTCGATTTCACTGTTCTTCCTGCATTAGCATACACCTCAGAGACCTAGGCCCTACGCAAACAGAATGATAAGACTATTCGGGTCTCCCTAAGAGGAATTGAAAGAGCTACGCTTTGATTATCATGTTTCACTCAAAAAAAAAGATATAATCCGGAGTTCCAACCTCTGTCGATGATCAAGAATCAGGGACACTGTCTCATTTGCCAAGGCATTGAAAATCAGATGGACTGGACACATAATGAGATTTGGAGACAACCCCTGGACTAGAACCGTTACTGACTGGATTCCACAGAACGTCAAATAACCACGTGACCGCCCACCTATCAGATGGTCAGACTTCTTCATCAAGATCATGAACAATTGGTTTGAGGCTCTTCGCGTTACTAGAATGAACAGACGTCATTCGGCTACACTAGCATGCGACAGGGACAAATGGAGACGTTACTGGTGCCCACTCGAGCAAATCGCTGACTAACCGGAAGTCAAGTGATCAAGTGATCAATACCAAATGAAAAGAACAATGTACATAAAGAACAATTAATAGTCCTTGCTGCTTTTACTACCTGGTACTCTTGTCAGGCCTGTGAGTTTCCCCTACCTTTGTCTTCTTTCTCCTCATTATGATCCTCTATCATCTATTTCAAATTTAGTCTTCCTTGTTGTTCAGAGTTAAACATTTGGATTACCAACCAACTTCCACACTAGTGAATTTTTCCACACATACGTCAAGGTAGGGCTATGGATTTTGAGATGACAGACTTGAGAAAAAAAGTGTCTGAACTTAATGTTGAATCTGGCCATTATTAATTGCATGAAAATGGGCAATTTTTTTTCTCCCTGTTCCCCACACTGTTGTATAAATGAAAATCATAGACACTCCCTCAAAGTTGATGTTTTCTCCTATGTTGTTTTTGTTTCCAACACCACACCCTCCACCAGTGTCAGCTGCACTCTCCGTGGCTATGCCCTTTCACTGCCCCCTATTTCAAATAGTAAATAGTTATCTTTTTATGCTACATGCCTCATCTATAGCCTCTTCAAGCTCAGTTTGTTTTATTCTAAAATAAAGTCATATTATCCTGCTTCTCAAATAGTGAAACATTTTTATTTCTTTTTGGGTCACACCTGGAGATTTATAGTGATTACTTCTGGCTCTGTACACAGGAATTACTGCTGGCAGTGTCCGGGGGACCCCTATGGGATGCGGGAAATCAACCTGGGTTGGTCACGTGCAAGCCCTACCCGCTATGCTATGACTCCAGTCCCCAATATCTGCAATTTTTTATCTGCAAATATATTTTTTGGTCCACTCTCAGCAATACTCCTGGTTCTGTACTTAGGAGTCACTCCTAGCAATGTTTGGTGACCATAATGGGATCAAACCCAGATATACCGCATGCAAAGCAAGAGCCCTTCCTGCTGTACTATTTATTGCTCTGGCCCACTATAGTTTGACTCACACATATAAAACCAATGTTTGAATTTTCACTTTATATTCTTAACATCTAGTTAAGAATACAGCCTAACATCTAGCACATGGTCTAGTTTTAAAACTGAATATTGAAAGAACTGATTAGATTTCACAGATTTAAAAAAAGTAACACTGGTTTATTTTTGTTATTATTTTAAGGAAAATATTCTCCAGAGTACTTATCTAATTATTATAAAAATTAGAGATAAAGTATAAAAAACACAGCATCTATTTAGTTCTTTCTTTTTATTTTTGGTTTCTTTTTATTTTTGATTTTTGGGACACACGAGGATGTGCTCAGAGATTATTCCTGGCTCACTCCTGGCAAGCTTAGGATACTGGAGATTGTACCTGGGGTGGCCACATACAAGGCAAGTGCCCTACCCTATAAAGTAAATCATACCCACAGTATGGTCACTTCAGCTCCCTATTTAGATATTTCTTTTGTTACTACTTCTCCAACTACTACCCTCAGATGTTTTACCAATTTAATCTAAATATTATAATTATTTTAATTGATATGCATAACCAGATCTTTGTTACCTGCTTATTGGGTATAAATCATAAGTGATTTGTGAAAAGGACACGAATTTGTAGGCTTTAGTCAACCAAATATAGTCTTTTAGAATTTAGAATAGATGAGTAAAATGAAACTGTTCAGCATAGCTTTTAATTGAAACTACTAGTATGTATGCAGACTTATCAGGTAGGATTGGGTTTAGTTCTGAGTGCAAGAAAACCCTGAATGTGAGAGGCTGACCTAAGAGGCTGACATAAGTACATGCTACAAAACTCATTGATGGTGTTGCCCTAGGAATACAGTGGAGTTAGTTACAGTGAAGTAAATTAATTCAATATTCCTAAGATGGGATCCTTGCTTTCAGTTTCCAACAAACATCATGCTTCAAGGTTCCACCATGGCTCACATTCCAGACTGAAGCCTGGGTGTAATCATAGGGTAAAGGTCAAATGCAAGCTCTGTCTAAAGAAAGCTTCCTGGAATGACTATGACATGCTCTTAGAAATATGGCGGTACCCAGCAGCAAGAGGATATGCCAAAAATCATCTTTTTTTAGAGTAGTGGGTTCTGACTAGAAATAATGTTATCATGGAAAAAATAGTAATGAGATGTTCAGGGAAGGAATAACCATTGCTGGCACACTGCTTTAGGATAAAATTGATGGAGAATTAGCAATATTACTTTATTAATTTATAAGTTGACACACATTAAGAGAATGACAACACTAATAACGCTGCCCTATAGAGCTGATGTTAATATTAATACAATGAATATGAACATAAATTGAGTATGTTACTCAGTATAGTAAGATTATTGTATGCATTATCTCACCTAATCCTCTATTGCTTTATGAAAAAATTAGTATGGTGTCCATTTTGTAAGTGTATAAAATGGGCTTAGAGAATTTTTTGTGACTACTAAGGGTAAGTGGCTACATTAATGAAGATGTAAGTTAAGTCACATTGATGAATAATACTATAGTATTCTATAGAATAGAAGATAAATAGTATAGTATAATATATATAGTATACTATATATACTGTATAAAGTATATAGTATATATAGAATAGTATAGCATATAGTAGCACTGTAGCACTGTCCTCCAGTTTTTCATCGATTTGCTCAAGCGGGCACCAGTAACGTCTCACAACAAATTGTGAGACTTGTTGTTACTGTTTTTGGAATATCAAATACTTCATGGGTAGCTTGCCAGGCTTTGCTGTGTGGGCGAGATACTCTTGGTAGCTTTCAGGGCTCTCCAAGAGGGGTGGAGAAATCAAACCCGGGTCAACTGTGTGCAAGGTAAACACCCTACCCGCTGTGTTATTACTCCAGCCCATACTATATAGTATAGTATAGTATAGTATAGTATAGTATAGTATAGTATAGTATAAAGTATAGTAATGAGCATGTTGCTTTAAAACACAGGAAATCATTGTTACCTATAGAATACTATACTCTAGTATAGTGTAGAATACTATAGCATAGAATACTATGCTATAAGGGGTGTGACAAATCATTACCTGTGTCTTAAAGTAACATGTTCATTACTTTAGAATTCTGCGTCAGAAAACCAGTAAAGAGCTCACTGTATTAAAACTGAGGGGCAAGTGTTTTACTCCTCTTTCACATTCTTTTCCTCTAATATTTTACAGACTTGATTATGTTAGACCCACTAGAATAATGTACAGCAAACTTTCTGTCTCTTGATCAAAAAGCAAATCCCTTTAACAAATCCTTTAAGGTAATAAGCATATTTTATATATACATATCTATATATACTTATATGTTTGTACATGTGCATATACACATATATAATATTGATATCAATTGAAGTGTATATATACACATATATATGTGATATATATTGCATATTTTTACAGTGAATCACAGATAACCTCAAAAACTTTTATCTGGGCTTATATTTTCTCAGTGGTAGAAAAATGATCTCTCTCATATGTGGAATATAAAGTACCTTCCTAGGAGAATATCAGATGCCCGAAGGCAATAGAAATGAAAAGAACTGGTCCTCAGTTAGGAAGCTTGTCACTGGAATGTGGGTGAAGGGGATATATTAGGGAAGGAAACCTTAGGTCAATGATGGAGAAGAAATATGCCAGCCACAAAGACAGGTATGGGGATGGGAGAGAAAATGGGTGCATGGTGGAGGTTAGTGGATCATAATGAAGGTATTGAGACATTGTATAATTGAATCTGAGTCACAAATAATTTTTCGATAATAGAGCGATAGCACAGTGGGTAGGGCGTTCGCCTTACACGCGGCCAACATGGCCGACCCGAGTTCGATTCCTCCGCCCCTCTCGGAGAGCCCGGCAAGCTACCGAGAGTATTCGATATGCCAGACACAGTAACAACAAAGTCTCCAATGGAGACGTTACTGGGCCCGCTCGAGCAAATCGACGATCAACGGGAGGGCCTTTACCTTTACCTTTAATACATGTAATATCTTGGAAAAACTGAAGTTAGTCTCAAAACTATATATGTTTTATTGTATATATGTTATATATTGTATATGTGTTTTATTGTGTATATGCTATAATTACTATGACTACTAGTTGTATTACTACTATCTTCTGCTACTTTTGCTGTTACTATTAACTGCTCCTTCAGTTCACACCGACACTGCCATCACCAGTCCCACCACCCTTACAGCCATCACTTACACGTGTTGAAGCATAACACATCTACAAGCACCAATTTTAGCCTCCTACTGTGAAGAGTCCACATGTTCTCACTCAGTTCTGAGTCTGAAATATACTTATGGAGACTCGCTGCTGATATTATTCATCACAAGTCATCAACAGATGCTTCTAAAGAAGTCAGAAAAAGATTCTGACAAAAGTGCCTGAAGTAAGAGTGACTCTGGAGAGAGCGGGGAACTTTTGCTTTCTGTTCCTAAGATTACTGCACAGGATAAAGCTATTTTAATGATGACCTTCATTTTAGTGAAGATACTGCTCACTACTTTCAAACACTCATACGTTTCCCAATCTAGTTACCCATCATCCCCGTAGCAACAGCTGAAGCCCCAGAGCGAAGAGAGAATCACGATGTAGTTTCCACGAATCTAGCTTAGAATTAGAGCTATTTTAGTTTCTGAACTTGCCAACCACTGTGGAAAGTCACTAGGATAAGTGGCTTGATTATCACCATAAAAGTAGTCATGTCATGGGCTGGAGTTATAGTATAGGGGGTAGGGCGTACGCCTTCCTCTCAGCCCACCCAGGTTCAATCCTTGGCAACCCATAGTGTCCCCTGAGCAACACCAGGATTGACTTCTGAGTGCAGAGCCCTCAGTAATAGCCTCTTGACTATTGTTGGATGTGACCCAAAGAACAACAACAAAAAAAAAACAATTAAAAAAGTAGTCATGTCTGATTCATATAGACTAGTGTGTTCAATTCTGCCTAATGGTCTTTCTTAACATTATGAACAAAATAGAGCTATAAAAGGAAAACCTAACAAAATCCTACACATGAACAAAGGTGTCTATATAACATATATGTACAAGCACATGCATATGTCTTAAGATGGCCAAGTTCTGAAGCTAGAGCATAAGCACTCACAATTAAATAATGCCAGAAAAAAAGCATAACAGTGAAGGAGAAAAATGTAGGAAAAATATAATGGCTGTAGCTTTTTTTTTTCTGTTTACTTGGGAACCACACTAAAAGTTCTCTGTGCTATGCCAGTTAACAAACCAGGATTTGCTGATGTGGGGAATGCACCTTAACCTCTATACTATCCCTCTGTGCCTCACCTGCATTAGTTCTATTAGAGTCTCTCTACTCTCTTCCTTAAAACATCTTGATCTTTGATGGTATCTGCATCCAAGAGCAATTGCAAGAGTACAAACATTTTGTATTGGTCGAAGAAATACCGATATCAAAAATGCCAGGCAGTGAAAGAATTCTAGGTAAATCCTACTCTTTAACTGGATATAAATCTACAACAGATTAAAGTTGATTTTGTAGAAAACCTTCCAATGAACATGAAAATCCTAGTTACTTAATTAAACAGAGAATAAATTGGTAAACAAAGAAATTAACAGTAACAGCTTGAAAAATATCTCCAAATAGAATAAAGAGGAATCTGGCTTGGAAGTGTCGGTAAAGATACTTTGTGCAAGTAAGGTATTTAAGCTAATATTGAAGG
Source organism: Sorex fumeus (assembly GCF_029834395.1). Lineage (NCBI taxonomy): Eukaryota > Metazoa > Chordata > Mammalia > Eulipotyphla > Soricidae > Sorex > Sorex fumeus. The sequence continues at coordinate 68,346,198 of NW_026606059.1, forward strand.
ATAGTAAGTGACTTGAAAATCAAATAAGAGATGTCTGATGCCAAACAAAAGTGCTCAGGAAGACCTATTAAAAACCTGGGTTTCCTGATGAAACAAAGAGACCTGAGGTTCTTTTAGCACAGTACAGATGGGGGGGGGGGGGGGGGTAGAAGCAATAGGGACTGTAGAACCGAATGGGACCCATGTCACATTGGCATTCTGGGACCCATTTAATAATGTACAAGAAACCCTTAAATGGTTGTTTACTCAATTTATTCAGAATATTCACTGATGTCTTCGTCTGTTCACTGTTGTTCATTTCCCTCACTCTATCCCCTTGATTTACAGTTCTTTTGTGAGTAGACTTGTTTGTATTATGAATGTGAGAGAAGGAACAGAGAGAGAGAGAGAGAGAGAGAGAGAAGATACTAACCCAGTAGAGTAAAAATAAGAAGTGCATACTCCTATTTGATATGCAAATTATTCCAGAATTGAATGTGCCCCCTTGATTTATTTTTTCTAGTATTTTCTATAGCATGACTATTTAAAAACTTTCTGTTATACATTAGCAAATATTATAGGTGACTCTTCTTTTTAATCACATTCATGTATTTGTAAGGACAGCATCAGTGCAAGTGAAATATATCTTAGTATCCTTTTAATTTACAAATGACAAATGTGTTTTAATTTTTGCCCCACAATATATGCTACTTTTCAACTTATTGTACGTGTCCCAAGCAAAGAGAAAATTCTACTTGTATATGGAGCACTTCAACAGAGCCAGATAATGGGGTAGCCTTATTAATAGATATTTATAAAATTAAAGTTTTAGGAAGATTAGTACTGTTTGAATTTGTCTTAAAATAACTAAAATAGAAATGTGTCAGTTGAATTTCAATTCAGAACATATGAAAAATGGTAAAATCCTCCCTGAAGTCATCCCTTACACATGTGTTAAGTGGCATTCATGCATGAACCAGGAAATTTGTATTGTGGATAACTTGTGACAATATATAGATTCAGTAACAAATATCCCCATAGTGTTCTTCATTTCCCCTTACCTAAATTGTTTAGTGGCTGGACAGATAGTATGGAGATAAGGTACACGGCTGACCTGGGACCATATGGAACCCCAAATGGTAACCCCAAGGTCTTCCTGAATTTTTGAAAGTGTTTATTCTGAACTGTGATTTTGGAGGTCAACGCCATCTTTCATATATAATAATGATAAAGATTCAATAGATGAGGACTGTGCCTTTATATGCATTACATAACAACATGAAACCAAAGAACGTGAGCTGAGACATTAATATCATGTAATGTTCTGATATTGTGTTATAAAAGTAATAAAATAATCATAGAATGACAATAATAATCCATTTTATGGTTGTCTAAATACAAGTTTTCAGTAGAAGGGCTAAGGATAAGCCCACCATAGAGCACACCCCTTGCATATTCAAACTTTGTACTCGATCACTTGGCACTGCATGTAACAGTACACTCTCTTGGCATCAGTGCGCTTAATGACCACTTTCTTTTTTTTTATTAAATTTTTATCTTTTTAATTAGTGTCCATGAGATTCATAGTTACAAAGCTGTTCATAATGAGGTTTCAGTTCTACAATAATCCAACATCCATCCCTACACCAATGTCCTTTTTCTATCACCATTGACCCCAATTTCCCTCCCACCACCTCCTGCCAGCCTGCCTCTAAGACTCCATGACTCCATGGCAGGCACTTGCCTTCTTTCTCTCTCTCTCTCTCTCTCTCTCTCTCTCTCTCTCTCTCTCTCTCTCTCTCTCTTTCTCTCTCTCTCTCTAATGAATGTTTTATAAGAGCTTTATGATAGTCTCCTTTTAGAAGTGTTCAACATTTTCTGAATAAAAGATGGATAAGTGAAGAGATGGATAAATAACTTGGATCAGACTGAACCCATTGTTAATATTGGAGAAAAACTGAAAGATTTCCTTCTGGAAGAATAACTCCAATGTTATTTATGGAATAATTATTTCCAATTTTATGTACAGTGTTATACATGCAGATTTGTAATACATAGTTTCCTAAAACCAATAACATTACCTGCAAGCAATTTCTCTGAAATTGTAAATGCAAGTTGGTCATTTATAGGTGTTATGAAACTTGAATTATATCCTCCAGTAACTAAGCATAAATAAATGACAAATAAGAAACAGCACTTTGGACTTTGGTGTTTTAGATTTAATATTTGATTTTTTTTTTCATTTTATATAGCTTATTCCCTTCAGTGAAACATTTGTAGTGCCATATTCAATCTGTCATTGTTACATTCCAGCAATCCCCTAAAGGGGAAACTAGTGCACAGATAAAAAACAGCACAGAAAAATAAAGCTGAAAGCTTTTATCATTCCATCAATATCTTCTCGTCTCCTCCCAGCTCTAAACTGCGAGCCTTTGTAAAAATTGAGATGATCAACCATTAGGCTTGCAGGAAAGTGGGTGAGTTAGTGAATGCTCTAGGCTGAAACTTCTCAGTTTTGAATGAGAGTCTTGAGTCTATTTCCTGCAATGAAATATTCACATATAAAAGTGCACTGCAAAATAATTCTAGAGTATGGTATCTATGTTATTTCCTCTAAAAGGGAATTATTTTAAATTAATATTAGGTTATTTTCCTTACTCAGGGCTGGAGCGATAGCACAGCGGTAGGGCGTTTGCCTTGCACGCAGCCAACATGGCCGACCCGAGTTCGATTCCTCTGCCCCTCTCGGAGAGCCCGGCAAGCTACTGAGAGTATTCGATATGCCAGACACAGTAACAACAAAGTCTCCAATGGAGACGTTACTGGGCCCGCTCGAGCAAATCGATGATCAACGGGAGGGCCTGTACTGTAGTATTAGGTTGTGTCATTTAGACTTTCATTGGATTTACCAATTTCATATCAATTTCTTTTGATATATTTTTATAAAATTGGTGCGTTACGATGATTAATACCTGATTATTTAATTCTCGCTTTCCTTTTATATTTGGCACAAAAATATATATGATATGTACCATGAGATCTATTGATTTTGGGATAATTGCAAAGTATTTCATTAACATAATCCTTTCTATATTAATTATATTTAAAACTTAATAAAAATTTTAAAAAGCTAGTTATGTGAGGCATAGTTTTTTGTAGTGGAATTTTGGAATAATAATTTTATATGTATATAAAAAATTATTATTCCAAAATTCCACTACAAAAAGCTATTCCTCTTTCAGGTAGAATAAGCCAATTCAAATTCAGTGATACTTAGTGGCCAACATTTTTAAGTTCTAGTGGTACATTGTAACCCAAAGTTGGTCATTAACAAAGGCTTTTACCATTAGCATGAAAACTTTACACAAAGCTTTAAATTGCTTCCATTTCGTACAATTTGAGGTGTTGCATGAAAATTCTAAATTGATCCATCATGATGTAAAAAAATTCGTTATGGTTTAAGTGTAACAGTACAGAATTGAATATGGAGGCATGTATAACCTTCCTCTTTGAAATCCAGAGGAGTTGTAATTTCTAATTTTGTTCTATTAGATTAAAGCATAATGCAACAGTAAAAAAAAATGCCTCACATAACTAGTGCAGTCTCACTGGTATGGGGTAATGTCTTGTTTTGATTTGCATTTCCCTGATGACTAATTATGCAGAGCACCTTACATTGTGCCTTTTTAACATTTGTATATCTTCCCTGAGAAAGTTTCTATTTATCTTTAATTCCCATTTTTTTGGATGTGATTGCATTTTTTTCTTGCAAAGTTCTACCAATGTTTTATATATCTTGGATATTAGCCCTTCACTAGTTAAATAGCAGGTAAGTATTTTCTTCCAATCTATAGAGTATTTTTGTGTCTGGTCATTGTTTCCTTTGAGTGCAAAAGTTTTAATATAGTACCATTTGTTTATCTTTATTTCCACTTGTTTGAATCCTTTAAGATACTTCTTTTAAATGTCATGGAGAGTTTTCTCACTATAATTTATCAATTAAGTTTTGACATTGGAGTCTTTAAACCATTTTGATATAACTTTTGTGCATAGCGTTAAAAATGTCACCAGTGGATATAATTAAGTTAATCTTATCATTGGCGAATTAATGGAAATGTTAAGTATAGCACATATTGATTAAAATAGTTTGATGGGATATTGTATGAGATCAGTTCTGAAAACATTAGGATATAAAGAGAAAAATACATCACTCTGTAAATTCAGTGTCTTCTTAGAAGACAAAGTTTATGAGATTTTCCTTTCCCCATTTTATGCTCTTGACTTGTTTGTCACAAAGTTATCATTCAGATATCTGGGGTTTGTTTTTGGACTTTTAATTCTATTCCATTTGTGTGTCTGTTTACTTCTATTCAATAACACCCAATTTTATAAACATAGCTTTATGGTATTTCCTAAAGAATGTTATGACCTCTCTGTTTATTTTCTCTAGAGTACTATGGTCATATGGGATTATTTGTGGTTTTATGCAAATACTAGAAATATCTGTTATATATCCTTGAAGAATATTACTAGAATTTTGGTAGGGATTGCTTTGAATCTCTGTAATACTCTAAGTAGAATGATCACTTTCACAATGTTAATTCTTCTAATAATGAAAATGGAATTTTTGCCATTTTCTTGTCTATTTTAAGAATGACTTATAGTTTTAGGGTGCAAGTTTTTTGGTTTTTTTTTGAAGTAAATAAATTTTATTTGAAGGATTTTTAGGTGTGCAGGGAGAGAGAGTAACGTACTCAAGAGAGAACACGGGTTTCTCCAAGGGCAGAGAGAGCCCCTACACACATCCTAGCATTAGACACGAAACCGTGAAAGTACACACCTCAAGAGGGGGGATGCGGGCGACACATATGCTCAGCCTACATGTGCTCAGCCACGTGGGCACAAGCAGCACATGCGCCCAGGCAGCATATGCGCCTTAGGGTGCAAATTTTTACTTATTTTTTTAATTTTTTTTATCTTCTAGTTGTCTATGTAAGTATATAGTTTATATTTATATAAACATATATAAACTATACTATATCATATATAAATTCAATAGATTTTAAATACAATAGGTAGCAAAAATCTATTTTGATTTTGAAGCCTGTCACATTTTTCATTAATTGATGTTTTCTAATACATATCTTAGTATTCTTTGAATGTTTCCTGTATCCTATCATATCACATGCAAATTATCATAGTTTTGCTTCTAGTTTTCAATTTAGATGATTTTCCCCCATTTACTTTTGTAATTTCTGTGGCTGGGACTTAAATTCTACATCAAATTATGGTTATAATGCATATCATTGCCTTGGAGCTGATTTTATTAATTTAAAAAATATGTATTTAAAAATTTCTTCCTCCCACCCATTTGGGAAGGTTTATTAAAACACAATGATTTCCAAGGTATTAATAATAGAGATTTTTCAGGCATAGAATACTAATTTTATTACCAATGTACCAAATTGCCCTCCCACCCCTAAAATCTCCCCTTGGCAGGTGTATAAAAAATTTATTTTATATTACTTGGTCCAAGAAAAATGAAAGAAATGACACATTTATTAGAAAATAAATGAATAAAAGTCAATTTGTGATGAACTAAAATATGTTTTTAACCTTTCTTAATCAAGACAACCATATGCCCATTACTGAGTGTCATAGTTAATGCCACCTGAGGGAACATCTCTCCTATCCTTTAAAAAAGCTCCTTTAATCCTTCTTGTGAAACTTTTCAAGTCAATGAATTCCCTAAACTGTGGCCTGTCCATGAAGCTTTGTATTGTTCCTTCAAATCTGAGTGATAATGTAGCTGAATAGGGTATTCTTGGTGAGGTGTTTATTTCATTGAGGTTGTTGTTCCCCAAAATTTTATTTCCTTAAAACCCTGGTATTACAAAGATCTTCAGAATTGGGTTTTTAATATCCAGTTTTGCATCACCAATTTCTCCAAGGTGTCAAATTCCCTCTATCAGTGTTCCCAAGTTCACTCTCCTGCACTCCCAGCCTGCCATCTTGAAGGCACCTTTTATTTTTTTTATTTATTTTTTTTATTTTTTTTTATTAGTGAAACACCATGAGGTACAGTTGTAGATTTACAATTTTTTGTGCTTGGGTTTGATTATACAATGATCAGATACCCATCCCTCCACCAGTGCCCATTTTCCACCACCATGGATAATATCCCCCTACCCCCATCCCCCCATCCCCCCCTGCCTCTGTGGCAGGGCAATCCCCTGTGTTCTCTCTCTCCTTTTGGCTGTTGTGGTCTGAAAAAGAGGCATTGAGTGGCAAACATGTTCAGTCCATAGTCCACTTTCAACATGCATCTCCCCTCCTGGGAGGATCCTCCAAACACCCTTTATTTGGTGTTCCCTTCTCTATCTGAGCTGCCCTTTCCTCTAGAATGCCCGACTGGCCACTAAGCTATGGAGTAATCCTCCTGGTGCTGATCTCAGCTATTCTTGGGTATTAATCTCATATTTTGTTACTTTATATCCCCCAGATGAATGCAATCTTTCTATGTCTATCCCTCTCTTTCTGACTCATTTCGCTTAGCATGATACTTTCCATGTTGTATCACTTGTATGTAAATTTCATGACTTCATCTTTTCTAACAGCTACATAGTACTCCATTGTGTAGATGTACAAAAAGTTTCTTTAACCAGTCATCTGTTCTTGGGCATTCAGGTTTCTTCCAGTTTCTGGCTATTGTAAAGAGTGCTGCAATGAACAAACAAGTGCAGATGTCACTTCGACTATACATTTTTGCCTCCCTTGAAGGCACCTTTTAAATTTGATTATTAAAGTTAGGTTCTCACAATTTCAGCGTTGTTGACTCTGTGGTTTGGAAATTTCAATAATTTTTTTTGTCTTTTTCTTTTTGGATCCCACCCAACCATGCACAAGGGTTACTCCTGGCTTTACACTCAGGTATGACTCCTGGCTTTGCTCAGGGGATCATATGGGATGCTATAAATCGAACCTGGGTCAGCCACGGGCAAGGCAAATACCCTACATGCTGTGCATCACTCCATCACCAGTTCAATAATTCTTTTTTTTTTATTTTATTGAATCACCGTGAGATAGTTACAAGCTTTCATGTTTGGGCCACAATCCCACAATGATCAAACACCCATCCCCCTCCACCAATGCACATTCCCCACCACCAATATCCCCTGTATATTCCCCCTTTTCTTGACATGACCGATGTTCCTGAATTTCTTTCCCCCTGCTCCCATTGTTTCCCATCTATTTCTTCTGTCCTTTCCCTTCACTCTATTCTTTTCTTCCCTCCAAATCCTCTGGGGGTGATCTGTGCATTCCCATTTTAAATCATTCCATTGTGAGTGTGTGCTATTACCTTCCATATTCTTCTGGCTCATAGAATGTCTTTTACTAGATCTGATGTACATGTCAATGGGCTTTTCATTTTGTATATAAGTTATTTTGTGATCTTGCTAATTTAATATTCTGTCTCTATTTGGGGATTTTGCTACCTTGAGTGTATTGTGTGTTGGAGATTTCCTAACTGGGCTTAGTTTCAGTGGGACCCTTCTGGCCTCATGGTTCTCAGTGACTGAAATCCTTAATTCTGGAGAATTTTCTTGATTTCTTTAACTAATGTCACTTCATCACATTTATATTCCTGTTCTTCATGTCCTCCAATGATTTTTATATTGTTTCTCTTGAACTCATGACCCAATATTCTAGCATGTTGCGTATTCCTTCTCATACAATTGTCCACCTTCTGCTGTTTCCCAGTTGTTTCCTCCATGTCTCGGAGCTTCCTTTTTTTTTTTCTTTCTCTCTCTGTTTGAGTCACAACCGGCGATGCATAGGGCTTACTCCTGGCTCATGCATTCAGAAATTACTCCTGGTAGTGCTTGGGGGAACATATGGGATCCTGGGAATCAAACCCAGGTTGGCCGTGTGCAAGGCAAAATGGCCTACCCGCTCTTCTATCACCCCAACCCCTTGGAGCTTCTTGACCTTTTGCTCAGCTTCTGTTATCCAGCTGCTCAAAGTCAATTTCTTTTGACCTTTTAAAATCACCACTATGTTCCTCATTTCTGTCATTTCTGACTTCATCATTCTTTATGCCAAGTAGTATTAAATGTGTAAATGCATCATGGTTTCTTTATCCAGTCATCTGTTCTTGGACATTGTGTTGTTTTCATATTTTGGCATTTTCATATTTCAATAGGTTTTCATATTTGAAAAATTTCAATTTTCCATATATTGGAAAATGTTTTATATTTTCATATTTAATATGAAAACAGTTATGCAATGAACACTGTGTGTATATGTCTTTTTCTGAATTGTGCTTTTAGAATCCTGGGGTATATACCCAGGAGTGGAATTGTTGCTTTGTATTGAAACTCAATTCCTATGGGTATTTTTGCTGTTTGTTTTGTCTACAGCTACACCCACTGTTACTCAGGGCTTGCTGCTGGTTCTGTGCTCAGGGATAAATTCTGGTGAGCTCTGAGAACCACATGGGATGCAGTGATACAATGCGGGTCAGCAGTGTGCAAGGCAAATGTCTTACTGAACTATCACGCCAGTTCAATTTTTTTTTTTTTTGAGTAACACCAGGTGATGCACAGGGTTTTCTCCTGGCTCATGCACTCAGAAATTACTCCTGGCGATGCTCAGGGGAACCATATGGGATGCTGGGAATCAGCCCTGATTGGCCGCGTGCAAGGCAAATGCCCTACCCACGGTGCTATCGCTCCAGTTCCCAAATCTTCATTTTTTGAGGAACATCCGTATTGTGTTCCTTAAACGGTGGACCAATCAACATTCCCACTATCAGTGAATGAGGGGCCCTTTCCCCTCACATCATCCACTGCACTACTTGTTGTTTTTTACTAGGGTGACAGTCTCTGTGGTGTGAGATGTTATTTCATTGTTTAGATTCTCATTTCCCTGATGACTAGGGGAATATAGAATACTTTTTCATATGAATTTTGGCCATTTGCATTTCTTCTTTGAGGAAATTTCTGTTCATCCCTTCTTGCCATTTTTATGAGGGTAGGATGATTTTTCTTATAGAGTTCTACGAGCTTTATATATTTCGGATATTAACTCTCTCTGTGGAAGAGTTGTTGAGTGAAATTAACCAGAAAGAAAGGATGAGAGTCAAAATGATCTCTCTTAAATGTGGGATATAAGAAAACTCCCTCAGGGAATATCAGATATCTGAAGGCAATAGAAATGAAGCAGAAGAACTAGTCTTCAGTAGGAAAACTTGCTGCTGTGGTGGGTCTGGGGTTAGAGAGAAAATAAGTTAGGGAAAGGAACACTAGGACTATTGTGGATGTAGGCTGGGGACTGGAAGGAAACTGGGGACATTTTTGGAGAGTAGTGGATACTGGGAAGGAATTTGTGTTGTAACATTGTATGCCTGAAACTCAGTCACAGATATCTTTATAACTTTGAAATTCACAGTGATTTAATTTAAAAGAAAAAATAACAAATGTAAAAATCTTAAAAATAAAAAAGATGAATGAAAAAGTACTCTGTAGTTTCCCCGCTCTTGCCAGCTCATTGTGATAAATTTGAGTGATTGTTACCAAAGAACCCACCTAATAATTTATCTGGTGATCTAGATTAAAATTTAGCTTGAACATTTTTAAGATTTACTATTTAATGGAAATACCACAGTCTGTGTTTTTCTATGTTTGCTTCATAAAATCATATGCAAATATATGGAAAATCATTCCCACCTACATGCGCTTCTTATAAAGCCTTCTTAAAGTAGATTTGCATTAATCATGCCTCAAATGACTGCAAAATGAGATCTATAAAGAAGTCATGCAATTTCATTGAAAAAAGTATCATAAAAAGTGCAATATAATTTTAAAAAGTTTAATTATAATTGAGTTTCAGATCTAGACTGAAGTGGTATGTAGTTATGATTAAAATCATTTATATTCAATATGCAAGTACATGCAGGACATATATTTCAATGCTTCCTGCCTTTCCTTTTGTTTTTATAATGCACATTATAGAACAAAATCTATGTTTATACTTATTTTTGTTTACTTCTAGGTTATCCAGATAAATTTTGAAGAATTTGATCTGGAAATTGGCTATGATACGTTGACCATTGGTGATGGGGGTGAAGTTGGAGACCCTAGAACTGTTCTCCAAGTGTAAGTTGCCAATGTTTTCTTCAAAAGTACCCTGGCAGGTTTGCATGAAACGGTATACTTTTCCCCCTTAATTGCTCCTTTATTTCTTTCATAAGAATAATATCTTCATTAGTATTTATCATAATCCATGTTAGTTATGTTGTATTCACTCTTCACTGAAGCCAAGGAAGTTGCTCTAAATACAATTTAAATCCATTACAAAGTGATAGCACAGTGGGTAGGGCATTTGCCTTGTACGCAAACAACCCGGGTTCGATTTCTCTGCCCCTCTCTGAGAGCCTGGCAAGCTACTGAGAGTATCTCACCCACACGGCAAAGCCTGGCAAGCTACACGTGACATATTCGATAGGTCAAACACAGTAACAAGAAATCTCACAATGGAGACGTTACTGGGCCCACTCGAGCAAATCGATGAACAATGGGAGAACAGTGCTACAAAGTGAAACCTAATAGATGTGGAAGTCTAAATTTGACTTTTGACGTCTATAATAAAGAAGTGTTCTAGGTATAGGACAGTGGGTAAGGGGCTTGTCTTTCACATGGCCAATTGACTTGATCCCCATCACTACATATGACACCGCAGTCCCGACCAAGAGTAAGCCCTGAACACAGCCTCTGATATCCTCAACCTCTCCTCCAAGCAAAAATGATGGGGAAAAAAATGGGACAAAATCTAAAGCAAGTGTTGCAGGCAAAAGAGGTATTAGAAGATGCATATCAAGCTTATTTCCAACCCTGGTTCCATCCTCAGTAGTTTGAGTTTCACTGAGTACATGCTTAGGAGGCCCTTTATCCTTATCAGAATGACCTTTGAAGTCCCAGTCACTATGGAGGTGACCAGAATAATCCCTGGCAGCGCTGAGCAGAAATACATCCTGCGTCTCCTATTGAAGCACTTGCTCGGTGGGCAAAGATTGCAGGGAGGAGCCCTTAGGACTCCTGTACACCACTTGTTGATCCCACCCAGAGTGAAAAATTGAGAGAGACTGGTGTAAAAATCCCCACTCTTAGGCTGTGAAAACCCCCCTCCAATGGGGATTACACTTTACCAGATGTTGAAGGACTCTCCGGGTGGCTCTCTCTCTCGCCGCCCACATTCTGCTTCCCTACCTGGGATGACTGTTGCCTTGTACAGACGAAGGAAGTATGAAAGGCAAACTGGTTGCTGATTAGTTGCCATTTATTCAATCTCTCGTCTCTCCTAGCTCTCTCCAACCCTCTCTATAGCTCGCTCCACAATGCTCTCTGTGACTCCTCTTCAATCTCCCCAGTGACTCTTACTCTCAGCGCTCAGCCTTCTAACTCACAACCTTCTTCTCTAACTCTGTGTCTCTTCTCTCTGTCTCTGCCTCTGTCTCCTCCTCAATCTTCCTCAAACTCTCTGTCTCACTCAATCTACTCCTCTCTCTCTCTTTCTCTCTCTCTCTGTCTCCTTATTTTTTCTCCAATCTACACCCTTTCTCTCCCCCCAAATGCTCTTTTTCTCTTCTCTCTGTGCCTCCCCAAACACATCCCCTGCAGGAAACACAATCAAAATATTTTTCCAGTTTTCCAGACTACCTGCAACCCACAGAGCAAAACAGCCCTTAAGGTGTGTTTCTCCTCTCCTTAGAACTGCAACTTGATTATCATCTTTCATTCTCCTTCCTAATATTTACCATTCTGTATGGACACAGTAATAGACACTTTTAGGATTGTAGGGTGACTTTCCTGCGGCCATCTTGCTACAGACTCAGACTACAGTGCTCACACCAGATTAATCTTTCCTAACCCCAGTAGGGTCGAAATCTAGTTATTACTTTTTGGATCATGACAGAATTTGTCCATGACCAAGCTCTTGTATTATCAAGTATTATGGCACTTTGGCCAGGTCCATTTTGATGCCAGGGTAGGTCATAGCTCACCACTTGCCCTGGGTCCATCCAGTCCCTCATTGGGACCCTGCTTTTGGGGAACTAGGAAGTAAAAGAAACTGAGGCTTAAATTGAGAGAGCAGATGTTCAGGATGTAATATTATTGGAGTCAATCAACTCCCAAGCCACAGGCTTGTCTCTTTTTAACTGTCTTCCTGTATCCATACCAAAACCAATTGCTCTAAAATAACTATCCATAAAAGGACATTAAGGAGAAGAGAAAGACAATATTTACAAGTTAGAGTCTTATTGGGAGACAAAGGTAATTGACAGGTTGAGGGGCAATCAACAAACACAAGCTCCCAGCAGCCAGGGAGGAAGAGCAAACCAACATTATCCTACAGACTGGTACTAAAACAAGTCACTTACTGGCAATGCAGTCATACTACAAAACCAAGGTGCATAGTTTCACACAAGAGTTAGCGCTGAGCCACATTCACAAGGAGATGATTAAAATATCATAATAGAGTAAATATTCATTGTAGAATGGAAAATATTAAGACCTTATTTATTATATAGTCCTTAACCTATTCATAGGATATGCTTTTTTTCTCAGAATTCTTTTTATAACTGTTATTTTATACCTAGACTTTATCAACAGTATTTCTCAAAAAGACATCTTTTTGCATGACTATTATATGTAACACTTTAAAACGTGTATATTATTCAATCCAATATATTCATATTGCTGAATAATTATGGAAATTAGACTCCCAAATTTACATTTGGACAACCTATTAGGTTATTCGTATGCACATTCAAAACTTTAGAACTAGTGACATAAAAATTATAAAAATATTTTTGGCATGTATAACTCCTTCACTGATGTTTAGCTAATCTATTTTGCTTTATTGCTCTCCATTTTCCTCTTTTTTATTTCCTTTTCTTCTCTTTTTAAAAAAATTTACAAGATACTATCCACATTTTGTAGCCGTGCAACACATCATAAGACACTCCCTACCCATTTTCCATGATTACCACACCATATTTTATGGAGTTCAGATAAACAGAGGCAACAAATCATAGTGGGAAATATATATATGCCTCTCAGAGAGCCCAGTAAGTTATTGAGAGTATCCCACCCGCATGGCAAACCCTGGTAAGATACCTGTGGCATATTCAATATGCCAAAAACAGTAACAATAATGGGTCTCATTCTGCTGACCCTGTAAGAGCCTCCAATATGGCAGCATTGGGAAAGACAGGTATGCAGAGGCTGCTAAAATCTCAGGGCTTGAACGAATGGGATGTTACTGATGCCCGCTCAAGTACATCGATGAACAGGATGACAGTGATAACAGTGATACTGTCCACATTTATCCTGGATCCTATAATGGATCCAAGAACCATATATATATGGTCCCTGAGCCCACCAGAAGTGATACCTGAGCAAAGAGCCAGGAATCAGTCCTAAGCATCACCAGGGTGACACCAAAACCCAGAACGCGTACACACACACACACACACACACACACACACACACACACACACACATCTTTGGAAGACAAAGTTTGAGATACAGTTAACCAATATTAAAAGTAATTTGTTGAGTGGAAAAGATGAAGTAGCAGGTGAGGCAAGAACAGGGAGCAATAAGATGAAGTATGATTGCAACCAAGTTTTTTAAATATAAGATTATCCCAAAGTTTGCAAGAAATGTAAGACCTGATGAAGAAAAGATATGCCTATAGAAAGTACCTCCAAGGGAATAGTCAAATTAAAATAGCTGGATTTTATAAATGCTAATGAACGTATTTTACTTGTGTTTCAGGTTGGAGAATGAAATAAGACAAGGTTGAATTTTCAGTCTTATCAAATTTCAATGGCGTTTTGCCTCTAGTTGGTATATGAGGTCAACTTTTTGACTTGTCTTTCCTTCATTCTGAAATCTTATGCTTTTAGAAATTTGATTTCCATTTTTCTTCTATATTTGTCTGTATAAAATGGGAATAAGTATTTCTTAAATTAGCTTTACTTCCCCAGAAATGGAATTACACTTTTTTGATAACATAAATCTTCTCTTTTTGAATGAGCTTGACTATGAAGGAACTTAAGTAGTACAGAGTTCTTCAAACCAAAGCTGGCTACTAGTTAACAGAGACTTTATAGTTGGAATCAGATCAACGTTTCCTTTGAACACTAAAACTGTGATAGGGGAACTTTCAGTATTTATATCCACCAAAGGTACTTATACAGATTTCAGTGAATCCAAAGCACATTCCTTAATCTCTGTAACTTGTGCATTTGGAAATTCATATAGCAAGTGTCTAAATATTAAGAGCTTTATATCAGGGTGCATATTGTAAAATGTAATGTGTTATATCCTTCTTCCTTGACAAATACACTTTCATAATAATCTGGAAGGCCAAGTATATATTTAGAGCCCTAGAGATTGTTTAATTAACATGTTGGGTGATGAGGGCTTGGAAAAACATGGGCCCAGCCAGTCCCAGTGTGTGTATCGGAATTTAGCCTTTTCTACAACAAAAAATGAAATGGGCTGTGCAATTGTGCAGTGGATAGGTCGCTTGCTTTGCACTCGACCAACCCGGGTTTGAGCCTATTAGGGGTGGTCACTGAGCTTAGAGCTAAGAGTAAGCCCTAGGCACCACCAGTGGTAGCAGCCAAACCAATACCAAACCAAACAGAAAGAAATCAAATACAAAAGGAAAAGAAACAGAGCAAAATTCAAACAATTGCTTCCAGCACACATGTTTCAAACTACTAACACCTATCTGCAAGCACTTACCCATAGGGCATAGAGATACAGACTGGATTGACACTGTGAACTAAAATTAGCCCCAGATCCCTAAGGTAAAATTTGGGGTGACTTACATGCTAAATAGCCAGATCTGGCCATGAATCAGGGTTTAGAAAAGTCACAGGAGAAATATTTAGGAAGAAGAGGTCGAGGGAGGCATTTATCTTAACTATTTTTATTGTTCTTGTTGTTGGGGGGACCAAACCCAGTGGTGAGGCTCAGGGGATATATATGGGGTGCTGAGGATTCATTCAGATTCAAGTGCTCTACCTGCTGTGCGATATATCCCTAGCTGCAAGCAACATCCTCAGCACCCTCTCTCTCTCTAGAACCCCTGCTTGTTCATGTCAGTTTTGTTATCAATCTGATGGCTTGAGTCCTTTGAAAACTATCCGTTTCTTAACTCTGTTTCTTCACATACCACATATGAGCAAGATCATCTAGGTTTTGTTTATCTTTCTGACTTCCTTCATTTATTATGAAGTTCCCCAAGTCTGCCTAAGTCTCAGGAATATGCTGGATGTCAGTAAGTGAAAATTTTATAAGCAATGCAAATTTAAATCGCAAACACAAAGTCAACTTTAGAGATGTGCTGCTTTTGCCCTTTCCTAAACAGGTTTGCTTTAATGCATTTTTCCCTTTACCTGTTCTCATCTTCATTTGTTTTCTCTCCAATTTAATTGCTTAGAGAACTTTTATTTCTTTAATCCTTGAAATAAGATTTTTTTCATTCTTCTAAACTCCATGGTAGCATAGGGTAGCATAGTGACAGGTGTTAATAGAGATCAGAGGAGGAGATTGACCTCCTAATAATAATTTACATAGCAGATTTGAACTATTTGTTTTAAAATAAATGCTGTTTTTGTTTGGTTCTTTTGTTTGTCTGACAGTAATAAGGGCTTACTCTTGACTCTGCTCAGGGATCACTTCTTGCTAGACTTGGGGGAACTTTTGGGGTGCTAGGGATCAAACTTGGATCAAGTGTGTGCTGTGCTTTCTCTCCAGCCCAAATACTGCAATGTTTTATTTATTTATTTATTTATTTTTTATTGAATTTTTTGGTCACACCTGGCGATGCACAGAGGTTATTCCTGGTTCTGCACTCAGAAATTAACCCTGGTGGTACTCAGGGGACAATATGGGATGCTGGGAATTGAACAAGGGTTGACCACGTGCAAGGCAAATGCCCTACCTGCAGTGCTATTGCTCCATCCCCCAAATACTGCAATGTTTTAAACACTGTTTAAAGTGACTTTATATTTGTGCTATGTGTAATGGAACTTTAACATTTTCACCAATTGTTTCACGTGTACTATTTCACACTTTTATATGCATTTACCTGATATTGGACATGAAAGAAATACATCTTAGGGAACTCACAGTGATGGTATCGTGCCGTTTCGGGGCCTGAAGGTACCAGTACTTCTTATTTTTTCTGCGTAGCAAAGGCAGGTGATGTTGATTATTCATCCACCTGTCATTCATGTACACAATCCAACAGGCACAGTTTGGCAGTCATGCGATTATCTTTCCATTTCCAGCCTTTGTTTCTCTCACATGCTGCGTTTTTCAATTTTTTCTTTCAAAATAACCATTCACCATAGAATCATCAAGTGAATATACACACAAATAAATGTCTGCTTTTCTAAAATACTCTTGCGCCTTTTTAGTATTATCAGATGTTGTATGAATATTGGCATCTTATTTTGTTACACGTTCACATGAAGACAGTGTTATGTCTTTAAAAAGGTGAAAAAGTCTAGTCTGGCTCTCAAACATAGCTTCATTCTCAAAGATACACTTCTGATCTCTTCTAAAAATATTTCACAGAGTAAAGTATTACTCTCAGGTATGTTAGTTTAGGTAGCAACACTCTTCCGTGGAGTTTTTCATTTTAAACATATATACAACCATTTGTATCGAATGTTTTAAATAAATATGTTATCAAATAGTATTTTAATAAACTATTCTATTTCATGACACTATAATTTTCATTAATTTTATTATCAAGCTTATTATTTTATTGTTCTCAGACCTCAGTTAATTTATTCAAGTATTTTGATAAGTTATTTGCCAAAAGTATTTTTTAAGAATTCAATAATTTACTCATTCAAAATCTGAATAATTTTCTTGAGTGTTATCCAGAATAACAAAAAAATGCCTGTCTTAACATAAAAATCAATGACAATTTTCTCCTGTGGACAAACAATAATATGAAGCCAAGCATATTATGTGGATTGCTATTGAAGGGCTGGTGTGATAGCACAGAGGGTAGGGTGTTTGCCTTGCATGCAGCAAACCTGGGTTTGATTCCTCAGACTGGAGCGATAGCACAGCGATAGGGCGTTTGCCTTGCACACAGCCTACATGGCTGACCCGAGTTCGATTCCTCCGCCCCTCTCGGAGAGCCCGGCAAGCTACCGAGAGTATCTCGCCCGCACGGCAAAGCCTGGCAAGCTCCCCGTGACGTATTAGATATGCCAAACACAGTAACAACAAAGTCTCCAATGGAGACGTTACTGGGCCCGCTCGAGCAAATCGAGCTCGAGCCCTTCTCTGAGAGCCCGGCAAGCTACTGAGAGTAGCTTGGCCACAAGTCAAAGCATGGCAAGCTACCTGTGATGTATTTGATATGCCAAAAACAGTAATAACAAGCCTCACAATGGTGACTTTACTTGGAGACCACTTGAGCAAATCGATGAACAATGGGAGGACAGTGCTACAGTGCTATTGGAAAACTAAAAAATATATACTCTTGGAAGTAAACAGTTAAAGCAACTCATGACTTTAAAATAATGTTCGAAAATTTTGCTTTTTTAGCCAATTCTTAAATATAGGGAATTGGTAATTTTGTGGTTCATGGATATTTATTAATTTTTACTCACGATCACAATCACAATCACGATCATCCTATTGTTCGTCGATTGCCTCGAGCAGGCACCAGTAACATCTCCTTCATCCTAGCTCTGAGATTTGAAAAAGTGCCATATTCAAGGCTCTTTCAGGGTTAGGAGAATGAGACCCATCATTGTTACTTGTATTTGGCGTATTGGGTACGTCACGGGGAGTTTGCCAGACTCTGCTGTGTGGGCAGGTTACATTCGGTAGCCTGCCAGGTTGTCCAAAGAAAAAATAAGATAATAAGATGTTCTCTTCCGGGAGCTGAGTTTTATACTCTCTGGTTGGCCACTGATGGGATTACATGGTGCCATGGGGGCAGTTGGTGGGTGTGACCCCTGCCTACTAGAAGATGGAGAGTCTGGGTGGAGGATGCTCAGCCCTGATCCGAGCAGGTTTGGAGATCTCAGACCCGGGACCCGCATGCCTTTGTTCCTCTGCCGGTACTTCCATGCGTGTGGAGAGTGGTCTCAGCATGATTGTGGCTGGTTCTGGAGGTCTTCGGCTGCTGGAGCTCTGCTTGGGGTGGGGAGGGAAACTCAACCCGTCCCCTGCAATGAGACCCTGCGAGGATAGCCAGGCGTGGGGGCAGGAGACTCTTTAATTTTTACTATAGTTATAAATTTGTATCATAAAATCACTGTCGATTTTACAGTAGTAAAAGCACACTTCTGTTTGTCCTTGGTTTGCTTTGAAAATATTGATGATTTGGCTGGGTAAAAAGGGAGTTTGCTATTGTTTTGCTTTAGTTTGCTTTCTGTGTATTTTTTTATGAATTGACTTATCTAAAATAAACTTCATGTTTTTAGTTGCTGCCTTTCTATTATTATTCAGGAATATCTGCACTGTAGTAGGCATTTGAGAATGGTAGTAAAGGAAAAAATTTGAACACAAAAAAGAAGAGGACCTAAATATGCCAGAATTCCTCCAAATATTAAATATTATAAGCACAGAGCCTTATAAAAGTCCTAAATATATGCAATGAAATACAGATGAATACTTTAGAGTCAAAACTAAGATGTTTTGACTTTCTCATTCTTCTTCCTATAAACAAATTTTGATGTAAAAAATTTCATTTGTTTGTTTAATAAGAATCAGAAAGAAACACTCCCACATACATTATGCTTTGAATTAGCAAATAAAGACAGACATATAAAGCCTAAGTTCTTAAGTGAAGAAGGAATAACTGCCTATTCTGGAACCTCATGAGTTCTAAAATGTATGCAATACCCTCCATTCCTTAGTAATTTTATATATTTTATTACCAGTTTCAGTGGTTTGTAACAAAAAACATAATTTATTTAAATTGTTCAACATGATAATGTTGTACTCTGCAGGTTCATTTTCTTGCAAAAGACAGGATTTCCTTCTTATTAAGACTAAATGACCTTCCTTTGTTAGTATATTCACATTTTATTCATTCCTTAATTGTTCAAATACATGTTCCTTCCGAACTGTTATATCAACCTAAGATGATGGCTTTATTTCCTCTGTTGCACCCAACTGGGGTCGCGCCGTGTATGATAGTTCTGTGTTTAATTTCTTGAACAACCTCCTTAATGTATCCCAGTTACTATACCAGTTATCAGGTTCACATTCGCGTCTACATATAATCAACTCTGTGTAAGAATTGCTTTTTCTCTATGTCTTAATCGTATTTGCCCATTCTTGAATCTTTTATAATATTATTCCTATTATGTGTGGGGTTATGCCACCTTCTGATGTATACTGCTAGGGAATAGGAAATAATCCTCATCCTTAGCAAGTTTATCTGTCTAAAGTACATTTGGAAGGGCTAGAGCAGTAGCACAGCAGGTAGGGCATTTGCCTTGCCCGCGGCCGACCCGGGTTCGAATTCCAGCATCCCATATGGTCCTCTAAGCACTGCCAGGAGTAATTCCTGAGTGCAGAGCCAGGAGTAATCCCTGAGCGTCGACGGCTGTGACCCAAAAAGAAAAAAGGAAAAAAAATAAAGTAAATTTGTAAATAATCATTAATAAATACTTTATATAAAATAATACTAAATATGAATTCATAAAAAGTAAATATTTCATATTTTTATGATACAAACATACAGTAGCACTGTAGCACTGTCCTCCCATTGTTCATCAATTTGCTCAAGCGGGCCCAGTAACGTCTTCATTGTGACAGACTTATTGTTACTGTGTTTGGCATATCGAATATGTCACGGGTAGCTTGCCAGGCTTTGCTGTGCAGGCAAGATATTCTTGGTAGCTTGCCGGGCTCTCTGAGAGGGGTGGAGGAATCGAACCTGGCTCAGACAGGCTGGCTGCGCACAAGGCAAACGCCCTACCGCTGTGCTATCCTTCAAGCTATATGCAAACATATATGAAACACAAAACTGCAGTTGCGTCAATGAAAAAGTCACATGTAGAGAGTGATTATAAATATTACCTTCACTTAATCAGGTTTATAAACTCTGATTATAAATTGGACAATATTGGACAAAAACTCTCACTTTCTGAATGCAGATGTATCAAGATGCTGAAAATGTTGTTTGGAGAGACTACCTATTCACTATCTTGGGAATGCCTGCCACAGAATATTGCTGAGAGAATGCTCATCTCTATAATCTAGTTTTAATTGAGTCACCATGAATTACAAAGTTATTCCTTATTGAGTTTCAGGCCTGTAATGTTCCTGCACCAAGCTCATCATCCATATTCACATCCTTCCACCAGTGTCCCCAGTTTCCCTCCTGCTCCCAGGCTGCCTCCATATCAGGCAATTTTTATTTTTCCTTTATGAACTTCAGATTACAATACTGCTACTGATAGAGTTTTATGCATAACACTTCATTTGTTTTTTATTAATTTACCAGTTAGGTGGATATAGCTGAAGCAATTAATTCCTGTAGTATAGGAATGATCTTGAAGATAACATTCATAGTTTAAAAAAATATTTAGACCTCTTATAAATCCATTTAATTTATTTTGGAGGAAAATAGAATATTTTAAATGGTAAGTCTATGTAGGAAATTTACCGCCTTCTATTTTAATGGGTTTTGCTTTGTGAATGGCATACTGCGTTAATCACTCCAAGCATCCCCTTTATAAATCCCATATTTGGGCAGGGACTTATACTTCTACTAAGAAATCTGCTACCAGTTTCCATGCTATTTCTTTCCAAATGAAGAATCTTAGGGGCCAGAGTGATCGTATTGCTGGTAGGGCATTTTCCTTACACACTTTCAACCTGGGTTCAATCCCTGGTATCCCATATGGTCTCCTGAGTACCACAAGGAGTAATTCTTTATTGCAGAACCAGGAAGAGCCCCTGAGCATCACTGAGTGTGGCACAAAAACAAACAAAAACAAAATAAAACAAAAACCCCAAAGCCTAAACCCTCTATTTTTCCAGTGTTGCATGATGGATAAAATATGCTATGCATATATGAATAATCTCTATATTTATGAATAAATTTTTTATGTAGAATAATTTTTCTGTGCCACATACAGTATTGTTCATGTCTTACACCTGATCCTGTGTTCAGGGATCACTCCTGATGCTGCTCCAGGAACCATGAGGCACAGGGAACTGAATCTGAGTTGGACACAGGGAAGACAAGCACCTGACCTACTGTGCTATTATCCCAGCCCTAGAACACATATTTCCATGTAAATGAATGGGTAGTATAATAATCACAATTTTTATTACTGATCTTTTGAAAAAATAGGAACCATGATTTACAAACTGATTACGAGAGTGTCTCATGCATATCCTGTTCCAACACCAGACCCTGCACCTCTCCCCTAAGCTCCCCCATTTTTTCACCATTTAGACCAGTTCTGTAGACCAGGTTAATTCTGTAGGCCAGTTCACGGCTTCTGCTTCCTTTGGTTATTTTCTATTGTTTTATGTTTCTTTATGTCTCACAGATGGAAGGGAACACTCTGTATTATTTTACTCTTGATTAGACTCTCTGTGATAGCTTAACTCTAGGAAATATAGGAGCTTTCAAAATTTTGTCAGTAGTTACCAAAAAATATAAAATAAAATATTTGATGGTGTTTTAGATCATACCCAACTATCACCAGGGCTTACTAATAACTCCGTGCTTAGGACTCTCTCCTGAGGGACATATGCAGTGCTGGGTATCAAAGCAGCATTAGCAGTACACAATGCAAGCCCCTGAAATACTATACTATCTCTTAGACCTGGAAAACAGTTTTTAATCATATTTATCCCTTTTATCCTGAGTATATGACCAGTGACAATGTTAAATGGCATGGTAAACAAATGAGTAAATAGGGTCACAACCTAATGTCTTTTTGTAATACTATTGAACAGTTGTGATTATCTATTTGAATAAGTTATGACAGAATACTAACAAGATTTAGGAGATTTGACCTCCCATGCACCATATTAAGATTGAATAGTAATTCTTGATATTATTCTGCTATCAGCTAATAGTTGGTAGCCAGTTTTATGACATACTCACAAATTCTGGTTTGTTTGCATTTTCCTGATGTTTTAACAACAACTCTGATATATAAATAAGAAAAGGGACTCAAGCCTGCTTAAAAGTACTAAAGTTGCAGAGATAGAATATCAGATATCTTACATGCATTTGAAAGGGATTCAGTCATGGAAATATCATTTGGTTTTCCTAAGCCCTTCCAGGAGTGATCCCTGAGTAAGCCATAAACATAGCAGGGTGTGGCCAAAACATAAAATTTGAAAAATAAAATGAGTGTGTTCCTGTTTCGAGAACTTCAGTACTAGAGTACTGTGCAGAAGATGTGTTTTATTTATGGTATAATGTCAGTTTTTTAGATATTTTTCCAAAGTAACAGCTTTATTTGTATGATGAATGAGGTAAAAAGTATGTTAGATACTTGGAATCCTGAAAATTTGAGGCAGTAGATATTGTTAGTTCAGAACCTTCATCAGAGTCTACATAGACTATATAGACTAAATCAGAGCATCGAAGCTATTCTCTTAAGGTTGCAGCAGAATTTTTCCCTACTCTTTTGAAGCTGTTTACACACTGTCCAAAATATCCCATGATTCCACAGATAAATCTAACTCTTTATTTAACCACATGCATCATCTGCAAAATAGGATGAATCCTAGACATTATCTTATTGTACCAACTTTTGCCGTGTTTTCTAATTGAACAATATTATGTTTTTCTGTAATAATAACTTGTGCCCTTTCAAAGGAGAGATTTGTAACAATTCTCTTTTTCTATAAATATGTTGAATATTTATCTTTGTTGTCTATGCACCAACATCCAGTTATGGTGAAAGAGAAACTGAGAAATTCTACATGGAGCTGGAGAAGTTCTATAAAGAAGATCACACCTTCTACAAGATCATTGTCGGTGATTTTAATGCCAAGATAGGACCAAGAAGGTCAGTCGATGAACTCCACATCGGAACCCATGGCCTGGAATGGAACGAACAGGGTGACAGATTGTCTGAGTTCATCATGTCAACCAAAACCTTCCATGGTAACTCACAATTCCAAAAGGCTGAATCTAAACGTTGGACATGGGAGTCTCCCGATGGACGGTTCCACAATGAAATAGACCACATCATATTTAATCGGCGGTTTTGCCTAACCGATGTTGCTGTTGTCCCAAAATTCCAAACGGGATCAGACCACCGTCTTCTTCGTGCAAAATTCTACCTCACAGAACGAGGAGAAAAGAATGCAAGGTTTAAGAAGAGGACTCCCAGAACAACCACCAACTGGGAGCTCTTTGGCTCTATTGCGGCAACATGGGAAGATGCCGTCATTGACAACATTGATGAGGAATACGATCGAATGATTCAGCACCTCCATGATTGTGCAAGGAATACCAAGAGAGAGATAACCACAAAAAAACATCTTTCTTCGAACACTCTTGAATTTATTCGCCAACGTGGCTTGGCACATGCCTCAGGCAACCACAAGCGAACATCCGAACTGGCAAAACAGTGCAGAGAAGCCATCAAGGATGACCTCAAAAACAGGAGAGCAGCAGTACTGGTAGATGCAGCAGAAGCTGGGAAAAACATTCGTAATGCCCGCCTGTCCTTCACCAACTACAAAACCAAGATGACTGCCCTCCGACATCATGATGGATCTATCACATCTTCCAGAAGGGCAATGGAGAAGATTATTCATGACTTCTACTCAGATCTCTTTAATAGCCACATCCACTTGCCCACATACCACATACCACATGATGGATATGTCGTTCCCAATGTTCTCCCTTCCGAAATCCATCATGCCATCTCGTCGGTAAAGAAACAAAAAGCACCTGGCCCAGACAAGATCAGACCTGAACACCTGAAGAACTTACCATCAGTACTCATCAATACATTGGCTCGACTATTCACACGCTACCTGTCTGAAAGCAAGGTTCCATCCCAATGGAAAACCAGCAGGACTGTACTACTATACAAGAAAGGAGACATCCACGACATTGGCAACTATCGCCCAATCTGCCTATTGTCTGTCATCTACAAACTATTCACTCGAGTCATCCTGAATAGGATTAGCAGAACACTAGATGAAGGACAACCATGTGAACAAGCTGGATTCCGAAAAGGATTCAGTACCATCGACCATATCCACACAATAACCAAGCTCATTGAGGTATCTCGGGAGTTCAAGATGCCGCTCTGTCTAACGTTCATTGATTTAAAGAAGGCCTTTGATTCTGTTGAGATGGAAGTGGTCATGGAAGCCCTAGCCAATCAGGGCGTACAAACTCAATACATCAGGATCCTTCGTGAGCTCTATTGCGGATTCACTACCAAAATCTCACCATTCTACAAAGAAGTAATCATCCATATCAAGAGAGGGGTTCGGCAGGGTGATACCATTTCACCAAAACTCTTCAGTGCCACCCTCGAGAACATCATGCGACGACTGGAATGGGAAGTAATGGGAGTGAAGATAGATGGTCGGCAACTACACCACCTCCACTTTGCTGATGACATCGTTCTAATAACACCAAACATCAGCCAAGCAGCACAAATGCTGAACGACTTTGACCTTGAATGTGGAAAGGTCGGACTACAGCTGAGTCTTACGAAGACAATGTTTATGAGAAACAGCCTTGTTCCTGACGCTCCATTCGCTCTCAACGGAACCACCATCTCCGAATGCAACAGTTATATATACCTAGGTTGAGAAATCAACATGATGAATGACCTGGCACCTGAGTTGCGCAGGAGGAAGAGAGCGGCTTGGAATGCCTTCAAGAGAATTGAAGAAATAACTAAAAGGACAAAGAACCTCCAGCTACGAGCACATCTCTTTGATTCCACTATTCTTCCTGCATTAACATATGCCTCAGAGACCTGGACCCTACGAAAACAGGATGAGAACGCTATTCGGGTCTCTCAAAGAGGAATCGAAAGAACTATGCTTGGAATATCATGATTCACTCAAATGAGAGTTAGAATCCGGAGTTCTGATCTTCATCAACGCTCAAGAATCAGGGACGCTGTCTCATTTGCCAAGACATCAAAAATCAGATGGGCTGAACACATAATGAAGTTTACAGACAACTGCTGGACTAGAGCCATTACTGATTGGATTCCACGGGACATCAAAAGATCACGTGGACGCCCACCTATAAGATGGTCAGACTTCTTCGTCAAGACCCTAAATGATCGGTTTGAGGATCTGCATGTTCCTAGAACGAACAGATACCATTGGGCTACGCTAGCACGCAACCAGGATGAATTGAGAGGTTACTGGCACCCGCTCGAATAAATCGATGAATAACGGGGATTAAGTGATTAAGTGATTAAGTGATGTTGAGAAATGCCAACAGATTGTTGAAACTCTTTAAGAGTCCTTTGCTGTAAGTAATGGAAGAGTCCATAAGTAAATGCAAACATAAATTTAGATTTTCAACCAGACAAATGACAAGAAATAAAAATAGAAATACACTGGGAAATAGAGTTTGCAGAGGATGACACCAAAGGTATAATAGTTTTGATATTAGAAACCATAGACATTAATGTAACAATTCATTTACTTCTATAAGATCTTAAACAAAGGTCAACCATTTTGATTTGATTTACCTTACTTCCCCCTGGAAGTTTGGCCGTATTTGGATTATAGGGTGGGTGCTCTTTTATAATCATCCTTTGAGTTTTATAATTTCTAATTTAGAACTAAGGTCAATGTTCAACACATGCCTATGACTTATATTGCCTTGGATTCACTGTTTCTACTGGTTCTACATCTCAGTCATACTAGTGTTAATACCTCTGGGTCCCAAAATGATTCATTGATGTGTTTCTGCAGAGGATGCTTTTTTCAGCTTGGATTTATGAGCCTGCCTCTCTCATCTTCTCACAGAAGGCACACAGTAACCAAATCAGATGCCCTTTTTTTTCCAGGCTGTTCCCCAGACACCCCATATGTAGTACACAATATGGTTGTCTTAATTTGTCCCAGTGATCGCTCCCCATCAAGCTTACAAGAGATTCAAAAGAAAGTAAGGAAACTTGTTACTTCACCAGAGACTCTATCCATGTGGCAACCTTAGAAGAAATAAGTACAAAGCTCCTCAAAATACCAACAACCCATTTTGGTCTATCACCAGATGGAAAGTGAGGAACTTCAGGGGAAATTTCAGAATAAGTGCCACAGTGTCTCCAAGAAAAAAAAAAAAACAAGGCCAAGCTATCCTGAGAAAAGTCATTTAAAATGTGTATTTTACTAGATGCTCTCTCTGAGATTAAGCCAATATATCAATTGAAAACCATATGTCTGTCATCCCTTGCCATCTGCACTCCGGTAATTCTCTTGTTTCTGTAATGTCTAACTCCCCTGGAATTTTTTTTCTCTCAGATTTCACTTTCAATCACACAGATTCTCACAATAATATTGCAGAGTTTTCTTCATTTCCTTTATTCTTTAAAAAATTGGCAGGGGTAGATGTAATTTGGTTACACTGAGCAGTTAGCGCAGCATCAACCTTTAAATTATTTTCTTGTTTACGTATCTCTAGATAATCTCCAAACTCAAAACTGTTGCCAATATTTGGGTAACTGTCTTGGCCATCCCACCTTATATTTAAAAAACCTTCTTTGTTATGAAAGGGGTTCATAACAAAGTGTATTACATCAGTAACCAACTTTTTATCTGACCCTACAACCATGCCAGACAATCTTGAGAAATTCTCTAAAACATTGCTAATGGTAAATAGTGGAGATTCACCTTTCTTCTGTATGTACCACTGCGGTTTTTCTCAAGTCACTTTTAGAGGAAGGTCTATGAACAGTCTTGACTTGAGGTTCCTAAGTCCTTGGGTAAGTTTGTGTAGGCCACTGGAAAGTTGATAAATCCCAGATTTATTAATCATTATCTCCTTCCCAGAATGAAACTGTTTCTGCAGAATTCCTAACACCAGCTTGTGCACAACATCAAAATTAGGGTTGCACATTGCAAACACCCTGTAGAAAAATCTCTGCAAGCTTCTGGAAACAGAAAGAAGGTTTAGTATGAATAATACCAAATGGTAATGGTGGCATCAGCTTCCTTGGTACTCAACAAGAGCTGATTTGTTCAAGAGGTGAAAATAAATATATAGATTTAAAATGGTGTATGTATCAATATAATACTTATTTTGTTTTCATTTTTTTCAAATTCTTGAAATTACCATATGTGCTGTCACTTTTATATACAAACATAGTAAAAGCAGAATTTCTCAACTGTGGGCCATATGACAGCCCCGCCCCCCACCTGCTCCACCCTTGTGAATCAACAGGATAATGCACAGAGAACACAAGAGAAAATCACTTAAATGGGGACACAGCTTACAAATCAGGGGGGCAAATGGTACAATGGGCAAGCCACAGGAGGGGACCAAGACTGAAAGGGGGTCATAGTAGGATAAAGATGAGAGTCACTGATTTCAGGGATTCCTAGAATCAGAATCTGTAATGCAGCATACAGTAGAATTGGAGATAAGCTATGGATGTACACGCGTATGTCTTCAAACCAGGCAGGTAATTTATTACCAGCTGAAGAAGTTGTCTCCATATCTTTGTAGGAAAACCCACTAGCAAAAATAACCACATACCTAAAAAGTCATCACTTTGCCTCTTTTCAGGTGTCTATTTGACACAAGAATAAAGGGGAACAGAGACAGCACTGTCAAAGGAAGAAAAAGGTTATATGAAGGA
Source organism: Sorex fumeus (assembly GCF_029834395.1). Taxonomy (NCBI): domain Eukaryota; kingdom Metazoa; phylum Chordata; class Mammalia; order Eulipotyphla; family Soricidae; genus Sorex; species Sorex fumeus. Next base: position 68,374,069 of record NW_026606059.1, read on the forward strand.
GAAAGTCCCTTTAATCTCTGACATTTCTTCTTCTATTCTTTTTAGTCTTTCTACTGGTCATTCAAAGTATGTTTCACTTTCCTCTTAGATCCATAGATATCCAATAAATACCAGGAATTAAGTGATTGAGCAGTGAGGCCATCTAAAACCTTTCAAATTCTGAAAGTCTGGATTCTCATCCATATTCCATAGGCACATATTGGATACATAATTTGTTTAAGAGAAATATCCGTGAACAGCAATCCTGGCTTCCCCTATTTTTATACCATCAAAGATCATCATCATCCCAATGGGATTTTAGGACCCAATTTAAACATGATTGCATGGTAATAAAACATTGACCTTGGAGAGAGTAGTTCATCTACCCTATATTTCCAAAAGCAAAACACTGGAAGAGAGCCTCTTTTATAAAACAGGTTTTCTTATACAGCTCTGTAAGGTCATCAGCTCTCTTGCTAGTGCATTTAATTAGAACTTCCATTTGTATCTTAGCCTTATCAAACTGTTGGGAAATATAAGAATATGTATATCCTGCAAACCAAGTTATCTCTCCACAAAATATAAAAATAATGAAAGTTTTAATATTGAATAAACATTAAACCAAACCATGATGGGTTTCCCAACAATTATAAGCCAATTAAAAAAGTAAGAAAACCTAATCATATACACATTCATTATCTTCAACCAAAGGGAACTCTAGCCTTTTAATATGTTGGACATTTCTGGACTCTGCCCAGATATTAACTTCCATAAAAGCAAGGACACAATATGTTATTTCCTTGATAGTCACATTTTTAGAAGGTGTGGCACAACCCAGTAGTGCTCAGGGCTTACTCCTGGATCTGTGCTCAGGGATGACTACTGATGGGACTTTAGGGACTTTGTAGGATGCTGGGATCAAACCATTCCGGTCACATGCAGAACAAGTACCCTACCTACTATATTATCCTGATGGCCCTTTTATTTTAAATAGATGACTTTTGTGTGTGTCTGTGTGTCTTTTGGGGGCACACCTGGTGATGCTTAGATGTTACTTCTGGTTTTACGCTTAATAATTACTCCTGATGGTATTCAGGGGACTATATGGGATGCCAGGGATTGAATCTGGGTTCTCTGGGTGGAAGGCAAATGCCCCACACTATGTACTATTGCTCTGACCCAAGATATGACATATTAAAGAGATGGCTCTAAGACCTCTAAAAAAGACATCCATGGAATACAAAATACTTATTTACTTTTAAACACATTGGTTATTATCTGAGAGAAACAGATATTTATAATTTAAGGTTTTTTTTAAATAAATACTAGAAGGAAGAAGAGATTTACCCTTTGGCATAAGTAAATTATTGAGTTTGAATATTCATGAGAGATAGATAAATAGATAGATTGACTGACTGACTGATTGATTGATTGATAGGCATTTGTCCTTATGTTGACAATGAGTTGGGGAAATATAGAATTGTGGTTGACAAAGAGAATAAGGTAGGAAAGGTATACATTAGCCTGTTTGTGTTGTTCTTTTATTTACTAGCCAAGAATAATCAGTTTGAGGGACTGGCTAAAACAGTTCAGCATTCTCCAGCATTTGTAGACACATAATTTTGACTTCCTTCTTCTTCTTAGTATATAGTTTAGAATTCTCTTTCAACATGGATATTTTACTTAGAAGACAATCCTTTTTGTTTCTTTGTTAAATTCTTGGCCAACTTCCCCCTCCAAGGTCATATCTTCCATGTGCTTTCCTCCTTTATATGAACTTTGGTGTTGCTCTAGCATAGGGACTGAAGTATTAATTAATGTCAGAAACATGAAGTACTATCCCTTATTAAGGTAATAACATTGAATTTTACTGAGTAAGCGTGTTCATGCATAGAGTCAATGGTGCCCATCAAAATTGCATCATGCTCTTCAACAGGTTCATGGCAAAATGTACACAAAATGACTGTCCTTATATCAATATTGCCTGCTCATATACTTTTGTCATTTTTTAAACAAAGTTCTGTGAAGTTTGAAAGGTTAAAAAGCAGCACATTCTTGTTGTTACTTAATGATATTGAGGATTATTTTAAGATCCTCGCTTTTCTTTTTCAGTTCTGAAAGGTGATTTAAAGGTTTTGAGTGGTCTCACATTCGGTGTCTTGCCTCTAGGATATGAAAGACCCAACCCGCTTAAACACATCAAAGATAACCTGTCAGTGAACCATGGTCACTAAACCGTATTGTTGGGTCAACAAAGAGTCTTATAAAGTTTGTAAAAATTTGTTTTAAGCTGAGAAAATACAGAGAAGCAAATCTGTCTCCTGCTTTTCCTGCAGAGGGCCTTTCCTAATCCTTCTTTGTGCATGCATTTCTCAGGCTCACTGGAAGCTTTGTGCCCGACCTGATCGTGAGCATGAGCAGCCAAATGTGGCTGCACCTTCAAACAGATGAGAGCGTCGGATCTGTGGGCTTCAAGGTTAACTACAAAGGTAATGATGAATTGCTACTATAGGAAATATGTTATCTTAATACCACCAGAGAATACTTGGAAATTCAAGTTTAATTGCAGCTACAAAATTGAAATTTCCCAGAACACAAAGAATGTATTACAACAAAACACTTTCCTCTGAATTAACAAAAAATGCTGATTTAACTTTTCTTTAAATTAGTTTTTTTCTCTTTAAACTATGCCAATTGTGCATACCTCATCTCTTTTCTTTATACTATTCAAATACTTTAGTCATTCTGAACAACTATTCTTTCCAAGAATACATATAAACTTGACTTTTTTTTCTTGCCAACAAATTAACTAATAATAAAATGCTTTAAATAAAAATAAAGGACCAAACTATGAAGTATCCAAGGGAACTGAGTTTTTATTAATCAAACAGTGTTTCTTTAAGACCAAATACATGGTTTAAGTGTTCAGATTATCTGATTCTATGTAAATCCATGATTACAAATGGGTTTAATTATTATTTCTCGCATCAATATTTGTAATGATACAGATTGATGATTAATTTTATTAATATAATAAAGTTTTTATTCTAATTCCATTTAGAGGAGATCAATGCAAACATTGTATACTTGTGAGTGTCTTTGATACCTGATTAAACTTGATTAAAATCAACTAGGACAATGGATTTAGACACTAAACATACGCATTATAAATGCAAATTTGATATTCTGATTGAAAAAATAACTTAATTGTTAATAAATCCAATTGAAGTCTAAACTTTAAAAGATAAAACATGTGAAAAGACCGTAGGTACATTATGTTGCTTGGATATATTGTTTCTATCATAAAAATCAGTACTTAACAAACAATGGTTATTTAAATTTTTCTTATAAAAATCATTTTCAATCAGATATTTTATTCTTAAAGCCTGGCTTGCCATGTTTTTGTATCTGGAGACAAGGAAATGAATGTTGTCAAGGAGATAAGGCACATGCATTCTATATTTTTAACTGAGACAAAATTTGGTACTACTCTCATTTGAATGGTTCAGGAAATCTGTATAAATATCAGTTTGAACAAGTTAAAAAGAACAACCTGATTATAATTTTAAATCTGTTTCTTTTCTATTCAAACTCCCTATCTATCCTCAATAAATAAAACTAAGTAGTCAAACTTAGGAACGTTCAGCTTATGTTGAACATTTCTAAAACATGCTTATCTCGCCTTCTTTTGTCTTACTTTCTCCTTAAAATGATTACATGAAAACGATATCTCTATATTCCTCTTGATTTTGTCTTTGATTCACCCTAGTAAGCTTACCTTTCAGAAAACCTACAGTTGTTTAAATTTTTAGGATCTCTAACAATCACTGAAGTTGGTGCTATGGCAATGATTTGCTAACTGTTAAAAGAATCCATTTGTTAAAGTCCAGGCAGTGGCAGAGTTATGTGGATATTTTTTCAAATCTCTCACTTTTGCTGCAAGAGTTGTAGGTGCATTGAGGGCAGCGTGGTTAACAAATTTTATTTTCTTTCTGTCGAGTTGTTCACAAAAGTAATTCGATTGATTGATTGTTTGATAGTCTAATCATCAGCTAAACAACATGTTGTTGAATACAGAAAGAGCAGGCAGTTATTCTCTTTCTCTGGAAAAGTAAAATCTTTTAATAGAGAAAATGATACCAAACAGTTTATATGCAAATTTCCTCAGAGATGAGATCAACCCAGGAGTTTCTTAATGAGTAGTTCTTTAACTTTTCCTCTATTCATTCAGTCTGATCTCTTCAAATCTTCATTACATTGCTGCTGCTGATCTTCCAGCAGTAGAAAAGACAAAGAGATATTGTACTCTTACAGAAAATCTTTCCATACTTTAGGTAAAGTCAAAAATCTCTGTAGATCTTATTTCTCAAGGTTTCTTTATGGTACTTTTTCTCTCAACCTAGAATCCCATTTTAACAAATTAATACTTATGCCCGCAAACCCAACAATTTATTTCATACATTTAGGTAGTAAATGCTATCAAAAATCTTTCTAATTTTGACTCATCACTGCATAAATCCTACTTTAAAACAAAAAACCAAAAAACAATTATTTCTTCTCTTGTCTTCTTAATTCCACCTTCCTAAAAAAAAATGTGTATCCTAGAACAAGGTGAATGTAAGTCATATTCACCCCCTTATGTTTTTCTAGTCACCCCTTGATTTACCATAGCAGGTGTTCAAGAATTATTCAATATGTGCCAACTAATTAAATACATTTTATAATCTAATAGTTTAAATAAATATCCACAAAAGATTAATTTATATGTTTATATTATAAAAATACATTTTTTTTTCATTTTCTATCATTTAAACATGAGTTCGGTACCGAGGAGGGGTTAATTTCTTTAGAAGTTTCAAATATTAATGTGCAGATAGAATCTACAACTGTGCATACTATAAATAATTTTGATAGTTCTCTTGCTCTCTGTTATGTACGTGGCTAGTTCTAAATGGAGCACCAAAAATCAATGCATTCAAGATTTTATCTAGGGACATCACCTCTATTTTATAACCAGTAACAACACATGATCAAATATAGATCGTGCATAAAGATTAAAGAAATTTTGTATTGCATATCTTTTCTTAAATTTTAAAGGAGGTTTTCACATTTGATTTTAATTTCATTTGTCTTTATTGTTTTACAATAATTCATAGTACAATTTCAGGAGTAAAATATTCTAAGACCTATCCCACCACCAGCCTCAGCGTTTCTTTACCGTTGCCGCAGGCTTCCTCCTCCCAACCTATAGCCTGCCTACTAAATAAGGCGTGTTTTCATGTTTTATTTTCATGGTTTGGGCTTTATGCTTACACAGTTGCTTTATCTGTAATTTAGACATATTTCTTTACCACACGTATAAACTACCAGTATATCTGTGAAGCCTGACACCTGCCCCTGTAACCTCTTGTATGCTTTTTATGTCCTCCCCAATCTACCTGCCTTTCTGTGCTTCTCATCTCTATAATGTAGAAAAGAAGGTAATGTAGGTAGCCCAAATTTGATCACTTGCATTATCTTTGTTCTATTATTGTATATAACACAGAGAAGATCTTCTGAGATGTTCTCTTTTTCTGTTCGGTTAATATGATATCCTCCAGTTCTGGCCATGTTGCAGTGAATTGCATTATTTTATCATTCATAGAAGTTGCATAGTATTTCAGTGTGCTTATGTATACCACATTTTCATCATATCTGTAACTGGACCTTAGTTTGATTCCATATGCCTAGCCATTGTACTAAGTGCTGCTATTGATAAAGGTGTGCACATATTCTTTGGAATGAATGTTTTTGTGACCTGAGTGTAGATACCAAGAAGTGAGATTGCTGGGCTTTATGGCAATTCTTTTCTTCCTTTTCTAAGAAATATTCACACTGGTTTCCATAGGTATTGAATGAGACAAAATTCCCACCAGTAGTGACTAGGGGTTCCTTTTTCACTACATCCTGGCCACAATAGATGATACCTAGTTTTGTTTTGTTTCATTTTAGATAAGTGCCATTCTCACTTGTGTGAGTTGATATCTTTGTCATATTGATTTGGATTTCCCTGAAAAGAAGTGATTGTCATGTGCCTGTTGTCCAGCTCCTTGCCTTTTTCAGAGAAGTGTCTGTTTTTTTGCTCTTCTCACTTTTGATAAAGTTTTTGTAATGCACAGTGGGTAGGGCGTTTGCCTTGCACGCAGCTAACATGGCCGACCCGAGTTCGATTCCTCCGCCCCTCTCGGAGAGCCCGGCAAGCTACCGAGAGTATTCGATATGCCAGACACAGTAACAACAAAGTCTCCAATGGAGACTTTACTGGGCCCGCTCGAGCAAATCGATGATCAACGGGAGGGCTAGAGACTAGAGACTATTGTCTTCTTGAGTACTTTATGTATCTTGGAGACTACCCCTTTTTTTCTGTTCCTCCTCCCATCGAGTGTGCCTTTTAGTTTTGCCTCATGTTTTGCTTTCATTATACTGAAATAAATTTGATATAGTACTGCTTATTTGTTTTTGCTGCTTTTACCAATGAAATCATAATATTGAAAATGCCTTTGAGATATAAATCTCGGAGGCTTCTGACAATATTTTTTCAACATATTTTATGGGTTCTTACCTGATCTCAAGATATTTGGCCCATTTTGAATTTATTTTGTGTAAGGTGTGATATATGGACCCAGTTTCATTTTTTTTCTGTAAGTGGAAATAGTTTATCTTTTCTTATAATATGTAGCATTCTACTCTGTACACGTAGTATGATTGTTCTTATTCTTTCTTCTATCATTGAACATATGTCTTATTTCTATACCTTGCTTATTTTAAAAAGAAGCACAGTGAACATAGAAATGCAAACATATCTTTGAATTATTGCTTTTCTACCCTGTATACAATGGGGGTAGAAATGGGGCTGATAGGTAATATGGTGTACCTATTTTTTTTAATTTTGAGAAAATACCATACTATTTCTCATAGAGAAAGGATCAGCTTTGTATTCTTTTTTTTATTTATTTTTTATTTTTTTTAATTTATATTAGTGAAACACCATGAGGTACAGTTGTAGATTTACAAATTTTGGTGCTTGGGTTTCGATTATACAATGATCAAATACCCATCCCTCCACAAGTGCCCATTTCCCACCACCATGGATCCCAGTATCCCTCCCACCCCCCCCACCCCCCCCATCCCACCCTGCCTCTGTGGCAGGGTATTCCCTTTTGTTCTCTCTCTCCTTTTGGGTGTTGTGGTCTGCAAAAGAGGCATTGAGTGGCAATCATGTTCAGTCCATAGTCTACTTTCAACATGCATCTCCCCTCCTGGGAGAATCCTCCAAAATTCTTTATTTGATGCTCCCTTCTCTATCTGAGCTGCCCTTTCCCCTAGAATGCCCAGCTGACCTCTAAGCCATGGAGTAATCCTCCTGGTACTGATCTCGGCTATTCTTGGGTATTAATCTCCTATTTTGTTACCTTATGTCCCCTAGATATTTTTATGTCTATCCCTCTCTTTCTGACTCATTTCGCTTAGCATGATACTTTCCATGTAGTACCACTTGTATGTAAATTTCATGACTTCATCTTTTCTAACAGCTACATAGTACTCCATTGTGTAGATGTGCCAAAGTTTCTTTTTTTTTTTAATTTTTTTGTTTCTTTCTTTTTTTTTTACAGCAGTAGATTTACAATTTTTTGTGCTTGGGTTTCGATTATACAATGATCAGATACCCATCGCTCCACCAGGGCCCATTTTCCACCACCATGGATAATATCCCCCCACCCCGATCCCCCCATCCCCCCCTGCCTCTGTGGAAGGGCAATCCCCTGTGTTCTCTCTCTCCTTTTGGGTGTTGTGGTCTGCAAAAGAGGCATTGAGTGGCAAACATGTTCAGTCCATAGTCTACTTTCGACATGCATCTCCCCTCCTGGGAGGATCCTCCAAACACCCTTTATTTGGTGGTCCCTTCTCTATCTGAACTGCCCTTTCCTCTAGGATACCCGGCTGGCCTCTAAGTTATGGAGTAATCCTCCTGGTGCTGATCTCAGCTATTCTTGGGTATTAAACTCATACTTTGTTACTTTATATCCCCCAGATGAATGCAATCTTTCTATGTCTATCCCTCTCTTTCTGACTCATTTCGCTTAACATGATACTTTCCATATTGTACCACTTGTATGTAAATTTCATGACTTCATCTTTTCTAACAGCTACATAGTACTCCATTGTGTAGATGTACCAAAATTTCTTTAACAAGTCATCTGTTCTTGGGCATTCAGGTATCTTCCAGTTTCTGGCTATTGTAAAGAGTGCTGCAATGAACAAACAAGTGCAGATGTCACTTCGACTATACATTTTTGCCTCTCTGGGATATATTCCCAGGAGTGGTATTGCTGGGTCAAATGGGAGCTCAATTTCTAATGTTTTGAGAATCGTCCATACTGTTTTCCAGAAGGGCTGAACCAGTCGACATTCCCACCAACAGTGAAGGAGTGTCCCTTTCTCGCTACATCCGCACCAGCATCGGTTGCTTTTGCTCTTTTGAATGTGGGCCAGTCTCTGAGGTGTGAGATGGTATCTCATTGTGGTTTTGATCTGCATCTCCCTGATGATTAATGATGTAGAGCATTTTCTCATGTGCTTTTTTGCCATTCGGATTTCTTCTTTGAGAAAGTTTCTGTTCATTTCATTGCCCCATTTTTGGATGGGGTTGGATGTTTTCTTCTTGTGGAGTTTAACCAGTATTTTGTATATCCTGGATATCAACCCCTTGTCAGATGTGTATTCGGTGAATATCCTTTCCCATTCTGTAGACTGTCTTTGTATTTTGGTCACTGTTTCTTTGGAGGTGCAGAAGCTTCTTAGTTTAAGATAGTCCCATTTATCTATCTCTGTTTTCACTTGCTCGGCCAGTGGCGTGGCATCTTTGAAGATACCATTAGCTTCAATGTCATGGAGGGTTTTGCCAACTTTATCTTCAATGTACCTTATGGTTTCTGGTCTGATGTTGAGGTCTTTAATCCATTTTGATCTTACTTTTGTACATGGTGTTAGGCAGAGTTCTGAGCCCATTTTTTTGCATGTAGCCGTCCAGTGATGCCAACGCAATTTATTAAAGAGGCTTTCCTTACTACACTTCACATTACTTGCACCTTTATCAAAGATTAGTTGATCATATGATTGAGGGGAGATGTCAGTGTATTCAACCCTGTTCCATTGTTCTGCAGTTCTGCCTTTGTTCCAGTACCATGCTGTTTTAATTATTACTGCTTTGTAGTACAGTTTGAAATTAGGGAGGTTGATTCCTCCCATTTTCTTTTTCCCAAGAATTCTATTCGTGGGGGCTTATTGTTCCATATAAATTTCAGGAGTGTTTGCTCCATTTCTTTGAAGAATGTCATGGGTATCCTTATAGGGATTGCATTGAATTTATACAATGCTTTCGGTAGTATTGCCATCTTGACAATGTTAAGTCTACCGACCCATGAGCAGGGGATACCTTTCCATTTCCTCATGTCCTCTTTTATTTCCTGAATTAGCGTTTTGTAGTTTTCTTTGTACAGGTCCTTTACTTCCTTAGTTAAGCTAATTCCTAGGTACTTGATTTTCTGGGGCACAATTGTGAACGGGATTGTTTTTTTCATGTTGCTTTCTTCTCTCTCACAGTTTGCGTATAGGAAAGCCATGGACTTTTGGGTGTTGATTTTATAACCTGGAACTTTACTATACGAGTCTTTTGTTTCTAGGAGTTTTTTGGTGGAGGTTATTGGGTTCTCTAAGTATAGTATCATATCATCTGCGAATAGTGAGAGCTTGATTTCTTCCTTTCCTACCTGAATGCCCTTAATATCTTTTTCTTGTCTAATCGCTATTGCAAGTACTTCCAGTACTATATTGAACAGCATTGAAGAGAGTGGGCATCCCTGTCTCATCCCTGATCTTAGAGGGAAGACTCTCAGTTTTTCGCCATTGAGGATGATGCTTGCTGTAGGCTTGTGGTAGATGGCTTTAATTATGTTGAGGAAGGTCCCCTCTATACCCATTTTGGCTAGAGTTTTCATCATAAAGGGGTGCTGGATCTTGTCAAATGCTTTCTCTGCATCTATTGATATAATCATATGCTTTATATCTTTTCTTTTGTTGATATGATGGATTATGTTGATTGATTTCTGAATGTTAAACCATCCTTGCATCCCTGGGATGAATCCTACTTGGTCATGGTGTATGATCTTTTTGATGAGTAGTTGGATTCTATTTGCTAGTAGTTTGTTGAGGATCTTTGCATCTGTGTTCATCAGGGATATGGGCCTGTAATTCTCTTTCTTTGTGGTATCTCTGTCTGCTTTTGGTATCAGTGTGATATTTGCTTCGTAGAAACTGTTCAGAAGTGTTTTTGATATTTCAATTTCGTGGAAGAGCTTAAAGAGCATTGGGAGTAAGTCCTCTTTAAAGATTTGGAAGAATTCACTAGTGAATCCATCCGGGCCAGGACTTTTGTGCTTGGGGAGACTTTTTATTACCATTTCAATTTCCTTGATGGTGATAGGTCTGTTCAGGTATTCCAGGTCTTCTTGGTTCAGCCTTGGGAGTCTGTAGGAGTCTAGGAATTTATCCATTTCCTCGAGGTTTTGATGTTCCGTGGCATAAAGCTTCTCAAAGTACTCTCTGAGGATCCTCTGAATTTCTGTAGTTTCTGTTGTAATGACCCCCTTTTCATTTCTGATTCGGTTTATTAGGGTTTTCTCTCTCCCTTTCTTTGTGAGTTTTGCTAGAGGCTTATCGATCTTGTTAATTTTCTCAAAGAACCAGCTCTTGGTTTCATTGATCTTTCAGATTGTTTTTTGGGTTTCCATTCGTTAATCTCTGCTCTGAGTTTTATTATTTCCTTTCTCCTGTTCGGGTTGTGCTCCTTTTGTTGGTCCTTCTCCAAGCTCTTAAGCTGTGAGGTTAGGTTACTTATGTGTGCTCGCTCCTCCTTCCTGAGGAATGCTTGTAGAGCTATAAACTTTCCTCTTAACACAGCCTTTGCTGTGTCCCATAAGTTTTGGTAACTCGTATTCTCATTTTCATTCGTTTCTAGGAATCTTTTGATTTCCTCTTTGATTTCCTGTCTAATCCACTCGTTGTTCAATAGTGCACTGTTTAATTTCCAGGTGGTTGATTTAGTTTTCTGTTTTTGTGTGCGATTTACTTCTAATTTCAGCGCATTATGGTCTGAGAAGATTGTTGATACAATCTCTATCTTCTTAATTTTATGGAGGCATGTTTTGTGGCTCAGCATGTGGTCTATCTTGGAGAATGTTCCATGTACGCTTGAGAAGAATGTGTATTCAGCTTTTTGTGGATGAAGTGTCCTGTATATATCTACTAAGTCCCTTTCTTCCATTGTTTCCCTCAAATGAAGTATGTCCTTGCTAAGCTTGAGTCTGGTTGATCTATCAAGAGGTGACAAAGCATTGTTAAAGTCTCGCACTAGTATTGTGTTGCTATTGATGTCTTTTTCCAAATCTATGAGTAGTTGTTTTAAGTACTTTGCTGGTCTCTCATTAGGTGCATATACATTTATTATTGTAAGTTCTTCCTTTTGTACAGATCCTTTGATCAATAGGAAATGGCCTTCACTGTCTCTTATGAACTTCCTCACTCTGAAATCGATGTGGTCTGATATAAGGATGGCTACCCCAGCTTTTTTTATGGGAGCTGTTTGCCTGTAGGATTGTTTTCCAGCCTTTGACTCTGAATCTGTGTTTTCTTTGACTATTGAGATGCGTTTCTTGCAGGCAGCAGAATGTTGGGTTCAATTTTCTAATCCATCCTGCCACTCTATGTCTTTTAATTGGTGCGTTTAGCCCATTGACATTGAGAGATATTATTGTTATGGGATTTTGTCCCATTGTTCTGTTAAAATTTGGTGTATTTGAGGGGCCTTTCTTGCCTTAAAGTAGCCCACTTAGTTGTTCTTGTAACCATGGTTTTGAGTCTATGAAGTTCCTGAGCTGTTGTTTGTCTGTGAAACTGTGTGTTGTTCCTTCTATTATGAATGAGAGTCTTGCTGGGAAAAGTATTTTGGGGGAGGCATTTATTTCATTGAGTTTTTTTACTATGTCCCACCACTGTTTTCGGGCCATGAGGGTTTCATCAGAAAAATCAGCTGTGAATTTTAAGGATGCTCCTTTGTAAGAGATTTCTTTCTTCGATCTTGCTGCTTTCAGAATCTTGTCTCTGTCTAAGGTTTTGGTCATTTTGATCAGAATGTGTCTTGGGGTATTTTTATTCGGATTTCTTCTAGCTGGTACCCTTTGGGCCTCCTGAATGTGGTCACAAGTTTTCTTCAGCTCTGGAAACGTTGTAGCAATGATGTCTTTGACAGTTTCTTCTTCATCAAGGTTTTCTTCCTGTACCTCTGGGACTCCAATAATTCTTATGTTACCCCTCTTGGCTTCATCACGATCTTCTCTTGCCATCTGTTCCCGAATTGTGAGTCTCTTTTCCATTTTCTGCTCTTTTCTGGAGAGTCTCTGAACTTCATCTTCGAGCTCACTGATTCTGTTCTCAGCAGCTGTTACTCTGCTGCTGAGGCCTTCCACTGAGCTTTTCAATTCGCCTACGAGATTTTTCAGGTCTGACATTTCTGATTGCATTTTCCTCATTTCTGCCTTTAGATCCTCTTGTCTTCTATTGGCATTGCTTTCCATTGTTTCTTTTAATTCCCTAAGCATCCTAAGTAGCTCCCTTCTGAATTCCTTGTCAGAGAGGTTGTCTAACACTACAGTACTGTTGGTGTCATCTGGGCTAGACTCTTCAATATGAAAGTTTGGTGGGCTATTGCGTTGCTTTACCATTGTGAGAGGTGTGGTTTAGTCCTTCACGTTCACTGCTACTATTCTGCTTGATATGCAGTGTGAGTTAAGATAGGCTTATGAGTCATTGGCTACTGTGTTTCTAGTGGCTAAGCTAAAATAGAGAAGTTTCCATCTAAGAAGGTAACTTATGGTTCCTATGGCATATGTAGTGGGAAAATATTTCGCGGCCGAGTTAGCGGCCGCGGCTCCGGAAAGAGTCCCTGGCACTGGGCGAGGAGTTGGGAACGTCTCCTGTTTGGAATTGGAGCCGTTCAGCTTTGTTGCCCAGAGCTGGGCCTCCGTGCCCGTCTCGCACAGATCAGGGGAGAAAACCAGCTTACTAGGAGCTGGATCTAGCTGCGCATGCCCAGAGGGGGTCCCAGGCCCTTGGGGGCAGCTGTACCTGTTTGGAATTGGAGTCATTCAACTTTGTTGCCCAGAGCTGGGCCTCCGTGCCAGTCCCGCGCAGATCAGGGGAGAAAACCGGCTTTCTAGGAGCTGGATCTAGCTGCGCATGCACAGAGAGGGTCCCAGGCCCTTGGGTGCGGGCTGTACCTGTTTGGAATTGGAGCCCTTCAGCTTTGTTGCCCAGAGCTGGGCCTCCATGCCCGTCCCGCGCAGATCAGGGGAGAAAAAAAAAACAGCTTTGTATTCTTACCAAAAATGTAAGAGGGTTTTTTTTTGTTTTACTTTTTTTTATAGATACCTGTATTTATATTTGTTTATGTTATTTTGAAATAAAACATATTTATTGTAGCAATTTCATTTTAATTAGCATTTCACTGATAGTAACAATGATGTTGACATCTATATGTCTTCTCTTAAGTGTTTATTCACAATTTCTGCATTATGCATGCATGTGTGTGCGAATGTGTGTCTCTGTGTGTGTGTTTGTGTGTAGTTGGTAATGGAACTAAAGTAGAATCTCATACATGCAAGATTTTAGAGCAAATTAGAGTTCTAGAGCCAAACTATAAACCCAGCACCTACTACTTAATTCATTCTTTCTTTCTTTCTTTCTTTCTTATTTTATTTATTATTTTTGTAGACAGAGTTATGTGATATATTTTTTATCTTGAAATTAATTACGTCTTTTAGGGGACGGGCCACACTTGGATGTTGTGACCAATTTGTTTTTATTGGTCAGCTTACATATTTTTAATATTATACTGAAGATTTAATTACCATACCTATGCTTATAGTTTAAAATCTTAAATTACGATATTTCAACTCTTTGTTCCCTCAGAATTGCTCTACTTGGTGACGTTTGTGGTTCCATTGACACACCAGCAATTTTATTCTATTTCCTTGAATCATTCAATATAGATTATAATATCAATTATGTGAAGTGTGTATTTTGCTGTAGGGAAATCTGGCACACTGACAATGTTATTTCTTCTAGTCCATGGACTTCACCTCTTTGTTCCATTCCTTTGTGTCTTCCACTTATAATTTTTGTTGTGTGAGTCTTTTATTAACTTCTCTGCTAAGTTGATTCCAATTTATTTGATTCTTAAAATGTGTTAATAATAACATTGAAAAAATTCTTTCTCTTCTCTTTTTTTTTGCATAGTACAATGGATAAGACACTTAATTGCCTTGCATGCAGCTGAACGGGTATTAGAAATACTTGACACCCCATATGGGCTGATCCTTCAGCATAGACTTAGGAGTAATCCCAGGACATGGCCACACATGGTCCCAAAACAAAAAAGAGAAAGAATAAAGAAAAATGCAGCAAACATTTATATTAATGTAGCCAGCCATTGTATAGTTTGTTGATTCAAGATGTTTGTAATGTATTTTTGTTAGAGTTTTCCATGTATAGTATCATGTAACCTGCAAGTAATGATAGGATTTCTTATTTTCCAACTGAAATTCTTTCATTTATTTTCCCTCCCTCATTTTTATGGCTTAGAATTTTAATAATATGTCGAGTAATAGTTGTAAGAATTCACTTCTTTCTCTTTGGTCTTATCATAGAGGAAAATCTTTCATTTTTCCACCCTTGAATATTATGTTAGCTATCAGTTTGTGACATACGGGCTTAGTTGGTTAAGGTTTTTAAGTTTCTCCTATTTTGTGGACCTTTTTCAATGATAAATATATGTGAAAAGTTACACAAGATTTCTCTGTTTATACTAATATAATACTATTTTTATACTTTTGATGTTTCCATGGGCTGGAGCGATAGCACAGTGGGTAGGGTGTTTGCCTTGCATGTGACTCACCCAGCCAACCCAGGTTCAATTCCTCCTCCCATCTCTGAGTGCCTGGCAAGCTACTAAGAGCATCTTGCCTGCACAGCAAAGCCTTGCAAGCCACCTATGATGTATTCTATATACCAAACACAGTAACAAGTGTCACAATGGAGATGTTGCTGGGCCCACTTGAGCACATCGATGAACAACGGGAGGACAGTGACAGTGACAGTGATGTTTCCACCATAATTGATTTGTGTATATTAAATGTTTCTGGCATTCTTGGAGTAAATCTCTCATAGAATGAGGTACAATTATTTTCAAATACTGTTGAATTTAGTACACCAAGATTTTGTTGAGGTTTTTGAATCTATATTTATCATGGATGTTGGTCTTTAATTTTCCTTTTTATGCAATATTGGCTTCATATAAATGGGAATAATTCTTGTTTATTCAATTTAGAGAAAGAACTTTGAGAATAAAATGTAGTAGATTATGTTTGAACATTTAGTAAGACTTACTAGTTACCCATCAGTACTTGGCTTTAGTTTGGGGAAAATTTTGGATCACTATTTCAGTGTACTTGCTTATAATTGCCTTGTTCAAGTTTTCTGTTTCTTTATAGTAGACTTTTGGAGTATTGAAAGATTCTGAAATTTCACCCTTTTGAAAAAAATATATTCTTCAATCTAGTACCATAAAATAGCTCATATGAAGCTTCCTCAATGCTTTTATTTTTGTGATTTTTCGCATTCTTGTATTTTTTATATATAAACATATTATAGAATTTTTCTCATTCTTTTTCTTAGTGAACCGGCTAAAGTTTTGGCAATTTTGTGTCTTATCTTTATGAATCCCTTATTGCTTTTATTGATGTTGTATACTAGCGCATTTCTGTTATTTTTGCTCTGGTTGTTGTTATTCCAATAACTTTTGGTTTCATTCTACTTTAGTTTAGTACAAGGTTAATTGTTGAAACCTGATTTTAAAGAAAAGAGGATTTAAAATGAAATGTCCTGTTTATAATCTCAAAATAGAAAAAGAAAAAAGATTAAAAGCTGGGCTTCTCTGGCTGAATGTGGGTGGGAAGGAAGATTGGCAACCCCCATTGTTCAGATTGGCACTTATCCCCTCTAATATGGAAAGAAATCTAGTGCTCAAAAAAAGAATAGGAAATAACTATTCCCAGACTATACTATTGAATGCAAGACCAAATAATTGTCTGTCAATATAAAAGAATATATGATTGACTGGATGGTTTGTCATTATATTTAGAACTTCAGTATTAATCCATGGAACTATGGATTTCTTTATTTCTTTTGAGTCTGTATAGTACCTACCTAAAAATATAAAAGAGGCACAAATGTTGAAAATATATGCTTTATTGTAAATAAATGAATGTTTTTTAGATTTACTTGTTTTTAAATTTTTATTGTAACTTATAGTTGAGCTGAAGCAATAGCTCAGCAGGTAGGGCATTTGCCTTGCATGCGGCCAACCCGGGTTTGATTCCTCCATTCCTCTAGGAGAGCCCGGCTACCTACCAATAGTATCTCAGTGGCACAGCAGAGCCTGGCAAGCTCCCTGTGTTGTATTGATATGCCTAAAAACGTAACACCAAGTCTCACAATGGAGACGTTACTGGTGTCTGCTCGAGCAAATTGATGAACAATGAGAGGACAGTGACAGTGAACTTATAGTTATACAGAGCTTATTAGTGTATATATATATATATATATATATATATGTTGTGTATATGTATACACGACAGCAGAACCTGGCAAGCTACCTGTGATGTATTTGATATGCCAAAAACAGTAACAATGATGTATCTCATTCCCCTAACCCTGAGAAAGCCTCCAACACAACAGCGTTGGGAAAGACGAGTAAGGAGAGGCTGCTAAAATCTCAGGGCTGGGATAAATGAAGACATTACTTGTGCCCGCACGAGTAAATCAATAAACAATGGGATGACGGTGATACATGATGTATACACAAACACACACACACATATTGTCTCGCGAAGACAATGTTCATGAGAAACGAACTGCTTCCTGACGTTCCATTTGCTCTCAATGGAATGAAAATCTTCGAATGCAACAGTTATGTGTACCTAGGTCAAGAGCTGAACATGACAAATGACTTGGCGCCAGAGCTGTACAGGAAGAAAAGAGCGGCATGGACACCTTCAAGAGCATTGAAGAAGTTGTTAAGAGGACAAAGAACCTTTGGCTCTGGGCATGTATTTTCGACTCCGCTGTTCTTCCTACACTAACATACCCCTCAGAGACCTGGTCCAATTAAAACAGGATGAGAATGTGATTTGGGTATCCCAAAGAGAAATCAAAAGAGCTATGCTTGGAGTGTCATGCTTCACTCAAGTGAGAGAGAAGGAATCCCGAGTTCCGACCTCCATCGACGATCGTGGATCATGGACGCTGTCCCATTTGCCAAGGCGTTGAAAATCAGACGGGCAGGACACGTAATGTGATTTGGAGATGACCACTGGACTAGAGCTGTTACCGACTGAATTCCACGGAACATCAAAAGAATGCCTGGCCACCCACCTATGAGATGGTCAGACTTCTTCGTCAAGACCCCGAATGAACGGTTTGAGGCTCTTCGTGTTCCTGGAGTGAGCAGACGCTATTAGGCTACACTAGCACTCGACGGGGATGAATGAAAACTTTACTGGCGCCTGCTCAAGCAAATCAATGAGCAACAGGATGACAAGTGATACAAGTGATAGTAGCATGAATGAATATGATTAACCATGTACACTTTGAGTTTAGCAGTGTGTCTTTAACTAGCATTTGGAGTATAATAGTTCAGAGTCATACCAATTCACATGAGATTAATAAGTATTCTAAAATTATTATTTTAATGACATACTCTATGCCTGCTAGAAAGGAATAATGCAGTTATCCATTTCCCCTAATTGCATTGAAGTAATATAGTTTTATTCATTTTTTATTATATCATCAATCCAAATACATATTTTAAAAAAGGCAAAAATGATTTTTCCAACTATTAGCATCCATTAGCTGAGTATTATTTGTAAGGAGTGTCCATTTTTATATTCTAGAAAGCCTAAACAGCATTTACAGGGCAATTGATAATTATAAAGAGCCATGTATATTACAATATTCTTGCTACATTCAGTTCACTGAATACAATAAGAACATCAAGTGCTTAAATATTTATTAAGCCAGTGGGCCGGGTATTTGCCTTGCACGAGGCCGACCCAGGTTCAGTTCCTCTGTCCCTCTCAGAGAGCCAACAAGCTAATGAGAGTATCCCACCTGCAAGGCAGAGCCTAGAAGCTCCCTGTGGTGTATTCTATATGCCAAAAACAGTATCAAGTCTCACAATGGAGATGTCACTGGTCCCCAATCGAGCAAATTGATGAACAATGGGAGGACAGTGCTACAGTGCTACATTTTATAGATAAGAACACTTGTTGTGAGGACCCTCCCAGGGTGGGAGAAGCATGCTAAAAGTAGTCTATAGACCAAACATGATTGCCACTCAATGCCTCTCTTGCAAAACACAGTACCCAAAAGAAGAGAGAGAGAACAAGGGGGAATACCCTGCCACAGAGGCAGGATGGGACGGGGGGGATGGGGGGTGGGGGGATGCTGGGACCCATGGTGATGGATGACGGGCACTGGTGGAGGGATGGGCACTTGATCATTGTATAACTGAAACCCAAGCACAAAATTTGTAAGCCTATAACTGTACCTCATGGTGTTTCACTAATAAAAAAAGAAAAACAAAAACAAAAACAAAAACAAAAAAAAGAACACTTGCTTGTATCCACTCTGAATATAGGTAATTTGTAGTTTTATGCTTGTTATTGTATTCCAATTCTTATGTCTACCATATATAAATCAATCAAAATACTTTTGGAATGTGAAAGACTATTGTATCATTATCTTCCTGCATAACATAGATGTGGTGATAAATTTGTTGATTATATCCTTATGCAATGTTACATTGCATAAGAATATAATGCAATATATTATACAATATTACATTATGCAATATTAAATTCTTGATATATTTAGACAAACTTGGAATAGCAGAAAGTTGAAAGCCTGGAGATAAGCTAGGGACTGTAACTATCAAAAAAGGGATGGTGGGGAGTTAAGGTGATAGTACAGTGGGTAGGGTGTGTGCCTTGCACGCAGCTGAACCGGGTTCGATCCCCAGCATCCCGTATGATTCTCTGAGCACCGCCAGGAGTAATTCCTGAGTGCAGTAATTTCTGAGTAACCCCTGAGCATTGCTGGGTGTGACCCCCTTAAAATTTTTTTAAAAGGCATGGTGAACCACAGAAGTGGATGCAATATGAACGCCAATTTACTCTTCACCCACAGATGAAAGTAAAATCTTATGCATGCACATTAATATACACACAAAATACTACCTGTTTTGAAAATCTTTACAATTTTTTTCTGTTGACTTCATAGTCTAGGTATTCAGTAAGCAAACCAAAAATTTTTGATAGTAAAGTTTTTTTTAAATGTGCAGCTTTTATATATTCAATAACATTTAATGGGGACATTATTCCCTTTTTTATATAATGAAACATAATAATATTAATTTTCAATCATGTGCATTTGTAGAAGAAATATCAATAATAACATTCTTTATTGTGTATTTCTGTGCCATTGAAAGCAAATGCATCAACTCATGTAATCAAATAGCAGATAATGTTATATTCCTATTGTGAAATTAAAGTGATTGAGATATAGCAAGTTAAGTACTTAATTCAGTTTACATGAGCAGTATGTGAGAAAATTAATATGACTAAATTCTTTAAGGGGATTTATGTTATTTCTACAATCATGGCTTAGTTAAATTAATCTCAACACGATTATACAGCTAAAGTTTAATATCTTGATGAAGCCATCTATTTTTATTAGTCAGCCTAAAATTTTTAAATAAAACAGTTTCCAGAAAACAAAGTAAAAAAAAAGGTAAAGGCCCTCCCGTTGATCGTCGATTTGCTCGAGCGGGCCCAGTAACGTCTCCATTGGAGACTTTGTTGTTACTGTGTCTGGCATATCAAATACTCTCGGTAGCTTGCCGGGCTCTCCGAGAGGGGCGGAGGAACCGAACTCGGGTCGGCCATGTTGGCTGCTTGTAAGGCGCACGCCCTACCCGCTGTGCTATCGCTCCAGCCCAACAAAGTACTTTCTTTAAATAATAATAATTTCAAGAAAGAAATGTCATTTAATTATTTTTATTTGAAGAAACAAAATAAAACTCATTTTTATTTCAAGAAATAAAAAAATTTTAATAAAATTATTATTATATTATAGTTTTGGGGACACACAGAGAACCTAGCTGTTTTCTGGGATTGGTTCTGTCTCTGTGCTCAAGGATCACTCCTGAAAGTGCTGGAAGGATCATGAGGGTTGAAAGGGACTCAATGTAAATCAGCTGAATGCAAGGCACTCCCTCCATCCCCAAAGGTCTATTATTTTTCTCTCAGAGCTGTAAAATCATTAATTATATGACTTTAGATCAGTTGAGAATTGCTAATTCCACTGTAGAAATAAAAAACAGTTATTTAATCATTAAGTTATATATGTTGTTAGCAATTCAACCGTACGCCAGAACAATATATTCATGTCAATTTATGTCTATTTCACCCTAGAAAACACATGGGAACAATACAGTAGAAGAGGTGATGTATTGGCAATGAAACAATTTAAGCTGGGAAGAATGGCCACTGGCAAAATCTGGCAAATAATATCTTCAATGAGAGGAAGTAAAGGGATCTACTTTCATGCACAGCAGGAATCAGTGACATAACGACTTGTACATAGTCTAATGTTTAGGGCAGAGAAATGTCATGGGGACTTGGGCAGTGTGAGTGGTAATGAAGACCAAGGAGGCTAGCGGTAGAGGATGACTCCACTATGTTAATTTTCCTGGCTAATCAGGGCAGAAGCATTCTTAACCTTCACTGTGGCCTAATGGAGGTAATGGGGCTGCTTCTCCCAAAGAGTGCTTAGCATCCTCTCCAGACTACAAGCATTATTAGGGTGCTCCGATGATGCTAGAGAATCCTAGTTATGGGGAGAAAGTGGAGGATAAAGTTGCACAGAATTTTGACATATATAAAACTTTTATTTCTAAGCATTTGACCCTAATTTAAGTTCAAAGGTAATTATAAACCTTAACTTCTCTACTCTGCATATTTAATAACAGAGATGTCATTTCTATTAAACCTCTCAAATAATGTTTTGGAGAGATGGATTCCCTAATTTTCTGTTTATCATGTGGTATTTTAAGCAAATGTTTTTGCAACAAAAAAATCTTAGATAAGCCTAGAATTATTATTTTATGCTTTTATATTTGTATATCCTTTCATTCATTCCTTGTTTCATTTCACTCTTTTCTGTTGCAATATTTTTCTTGTTTCTTCTTTATATTTATTTTTATGTGGGATATACACTGTGACTTGCCGCCTATTTTTAATTTATGAGTATATAAATATTTCAACCAATAAATATAAAAATTAATATAAAAATGACAAGGAAAAGGGATATTCTTCTAAATAACCATAATTTCACATTAAGCACTAGGCATTTAGGTTGTTGCTTTTTTATGAATCTTACTCAAATATCTGTTCTTTCTTTTTTAATATATTAAAGAAGCAGTTTGTAAAAATAGTGTGGGATTTAAATTGTGTCATAAACAAGTTTTTTCCAAATTCTCTATTTCCACTCTCCTAGGATTGTAAAAATTAGGCTTTGTCCTATAACCTACAGAGAATACTACTGGTTTGTAGTCATGCACCAATCATATCTATTCTAAATGCAATATTACTGTATGTAATACCTACAGGGTTGTTGATCATGTTCCTCTAGCTTTATTAAACACTTGGATCTGATCCTCTTTGAAGTTTCTCAGCTTTATGCATTACAAACACATTAGTAATGATCATAATTGGTGTGTTTTCCTTCAGCTGCAGGTAAATAGAGAATCATTCTTTTATTTATTGTGAAGTGAGGGGAAATTACTATTAACACATGAATAAAAGTTATTGGTTCATTCCCCAAAATTACCAGTGTTCTGCTTCAAAATGAACAATGAGGCAATATTTCTCAGGTCGTTTGACTACTAAATGATGTTACTTCCTCAACTTTTATTTTATGGGGGTCTCTATAAGGGGATAAACAAAAATTCTATTTTGTTAAGCCTGTAAAATTTCTAGGTGAATTTGTTATTCTCTTCTAACCTAGTATATTCTTATTGCTATACAAAATGACTTAGTCTAATTTTGCCAATTACTGTCATTTTTTTTCTATTGAATCACTGATACAGACCCTTATAAAGATGTTCATGATCAGGTGCCAGTCATTCAGTACTACAACACCTATCCCGTCACCATGTCCATTTCTTAGCACCAGTGTCTCCAGGTTGCCTCCCATCCTTCACTCCACCACTCCTGCCTCATGTACTCAGGAATTACTACTGGCAGAGCTCGGGAGACCTTATAGGATACTGGGAATTGAATCTGGGGTCAGCTGCATGCAAGGCAAATGCACTACCCACTGTGCTATTGTTCAGCCCCTTTTTTATTTATTTTTTAAATAAAGGTATGAGGATATCTTTTTTTAATTTTATTTACTTTTTAATTTTTTGCTTTTGGGGCATACCCGGTGATGCACCGGGTTACTCCTGGCTCTGCACTCAGGAAATACCCCTGGCGGTGCTCAGGGAACCATATGGAATACTAGAAATCAAACCCAGGTCAGCCACATGCAAGGCAACTGCCCTACCCACCATGCTATTGCTCCAGCCCCCTTATGTGTACTTGTACACATTTAACTATTTTTTCTTCTCAAACTATACTATTTCTATTTCACTAGCTTTCAGATTTTCTTTTAAAAAGTGTTATAAATCTTCTGCTATTATTCTTATTCTCAGCATTCTTATTCAGCATTTTCATGAGCTTTCTTGTATATTTCTGTTTGTGATTATCAACAAAATTGCACTAATTTTATACATTGTCTTAGTCATCCTTTATTGGTGTTATAATATCCTCTTATTCTCTTTTTAAAGCATCTGTGATAGAATTTTTTTAGGTATAACTTAGTTTTTGTCTTGAAATTTGTTTTGAGTATTTGTTTTTATACCTTTACTTATAACTGTTGATGATGAATGATATTTATATATTATTTTAACATTATTGTATATTCTGTACTTTATATGTCTATCATAAACCAAGTTATTGGATTTTGCATATGAATATTGGCCATACAAATGTACTTTCCACATTTAACTAAGTTAGTGTTAGACATATTACTAATTGACAACACATCATTTTATTTTATTTTATTTTATTTTGCTTTTTTGGGTCACACCCGGCAATGCACAGGGTTTACTCCTGTCTCTGCACTCAGGAATCACTCCTGGCGGTGCTCGGGGGACCAACATGGGATGCTGGGAATTGAACTCAGGTCAGCCACATGCAAGGCAAATGCCCTAACCCGCTGTGCTATCACTCCAGCCCCGACAATACATCATTTTAAATGTATAGAAAACTAAATAGCAGGGTCTTAAATATAGTTTTAATGTTCTTACATGATCTGCCTGGAGAAGAATAAATACTGATGCTAATGATTGCGTAACATTGTCATCATCAGTGAGTAAGGTGTTTCCTTTCAAGTTCTCAAAAATACTTAGTTTATTTAATTTATACAAAAATTGTTAGACCATTATTGACAAAGTTCTGTTGCAGAAGAAAATTATAATTCACCAAATTACATTAATTGATACGGATGTGAACTGAATTTCTGTCTAGTTCTTCTTTCGATGCCAATGTCTTTGCTGTTTCAGCATTTCAGCATGTTGTATACTATTTGAGGACTGTGACTACTCTTTACTCAAATCTGGGCATTTGTTTCTCAGTCTTGTTTTTCCTAGTTCAAATTAGTAAGTTCCTATTAGTAATTTTTTTATTTATTTAGAAAGAAATAGATGCAGAATTTTTTTCTCCTACTGAAACATTTAGTATGACACATCTTTGACTAGTTTCAAAGTGTTTATTTTTTTCATGTTTGATCCTTTATCTACTTTCTGCACACATCTCCCATCCCGACTGATTCCTCAAGCCATCATTTTCTTTTTTTTTTCATTTTTTTTTCTTTTTATTAGTGAAACACCATGAAGTACAGTTGTAGATTTACAATTTTTTGTGCTTGGGTTTCGATTATACAATGATCAAATACCCATCCCTCCATCAGTGCCCACTTTCCACCACCATGGATAATATCCCTCCCACCCCCATCCCTCCCATCCCCCCCTGTCTCTGTGGCAGGGCATTCCCTTTTGTTCTCTCTCTTCTTTTGGGTGTTGTGGTCTGCAAAAGAGGCATTGAGTGGCAAACATGTCCAGTCCATAGTCTACTTTCAACATGCATCTCCCCTCCTGGGAGGATCCTCCAAACACACAAAGTGTTTTTTTTTAATGCTAGAAAAAGCTGGTACTATCCCCGCAACAAAAACTTTATTGACTACAGTTGATTATAATATTCATTTGTACTTAATTCTAAAATTTAGTATATTATTATATTATAATGTGCATAGTTAATTAAATTGAATTATAATTCTTGATGCTAGTTTCATAAAATTTTTTATTGTCATGAAATTCATGAAGTGAGAGGAAGTTTGTCAATTATGTAAAGTATTTTAAATAACATAATTAATGTCTTGAGAGCAAGAAGAAACTAGGTATAAAATAACTTATTCAATTTAAATTGAAAGGAAACTAGCAAATTTTTAGTTTTCTGTGTTTATATCTGGAATTAATGATTATTTTGTTAACTTACTTTTTATTAACTCTCCTAGGATAAAATAATTTACAAATATTTTGAAATTTCATGAGGTATGTTTTATCTTTCTCAAGACTGAATAAACATATCTTATCCAACTAATTATTTATGCTATGAATTCCAAGTACTATATATTTTGGTACATGTATACATTTTTTTCTATGGCTGCATATATTTTTCTCACACATCAATATGTTCCTTTTATGCCATAAACTGAAGTATTGTAGAATTTGATGAAACATATCTCTTCCAATTTGTGTAACGCCATAGATTTTGACTGAATTCATTTGTCATGTTTATTGGTCTAGAATTCAGGCCATTAGTATAAATTGTGGGAGAGAGAAAAATCAGTTCTTATTTTCTGTTTGTTTGTTGAGATTATAAACTATAAGGACCATTTAACTTGGTAGTACAGAAGACCAACTTTGATACTTTATAGCAATAAGTTACCAATAGATGTAAGGAGGTAAATAATTAGAAAAATTACTATTGTGGACATAATTGCAATTAAATGTCGAAGTCAATCAACTAGGCTTTGTTTTTCTGTAGGATAACATTGTTTTGTCCTTCCTCCCTTGCTGATGAAAGCTTGTGTTTGTTGATTGCCCCTCAACCTTTCAACTACCTCTGTTTCCTGATCAGACTCTGACTTGTAAATATTGTCTTTCTCTTCTCCTTAATGTCCTTTGCATGGTTAGTTATTTCAGAGCAACTGCTTTTGGTATGGATACGGGAAAACAGTTAAAAAGACAAGCCTGTGACTTGGGAGTTGATTGACTCCAGATACTATTACTTCCCGGACATGTGCTCTCTTGACTTAAGCCTCAGTTCCCCCTACTTTCTAGATCCTCAAAAGCAAATTCCCAACAGGATACTGGGTGGACCCAGGGCAAGTGTTGAGCTCACTACCCTGGCATCAAAATGGGCCTGACCAAAGTGCCCTAATGCTTAACTATAAGTTAAGAGCTTTGTAATGCTCAAATTCTGTCATGATCCAAAAAGAATAACTAGATTTGGACCCTTCTGGGGTTAGGAATGATTGATCCAACCTGAGCACTGTAGTCTGAGTCTGTGGTGAGGTTTCCCCAGGAGAGTCACCCTACAAACCTAAAAGTGTCTATTACTTTGTCCATACATAATGGTAAATATTAGGAAGAAGAATGAAAGATGTTAATCAAGTTGCATATCTAAGGAGAGGAGAAACACACCTTAAGGGCTTTTTTGCCCACGTGGGCAGCAGGTGGTCTGGAAGGCTGGAAAAGTATTTTGATTGCACTTCCACTGGGACTCGTGGTTGGGGAGGCAAGGTGAGAGAAGGAAAAGAGCGGCTGTGGGGAGAAAGAAAATATTGAGGGAGAGACACACACAGAAAAGAACAGGAGATTGGGGGGATAGACACAGAGAGAGACAGGAGACAGGAGTAGATTGAGTAAGACAGAGAGTTTGAGGAAGACTGAGGGAGAAACAGAGACGGAGAGAAGAAGAGACACAGGGTTAGAGGAGAAGGTTGTGAGTTAGAGAGAAGGCTGAAATCTGAGAGTAAGACTGGCTGAGGAGATTGGAGAGGAGTCACAGAGAGAGTTGTAGAGCGAGTTAGAGACAGGGTTGGAGAGAGCTGGGAGAGACGAGAGATTGAATAAATGGCAACTAATCAGCAACCAGCTTGGCCCGCATTCTTCTTTCATCTGTCCAAGGCAAGAGCCGCCCCAGGTTGGGAAGCGAAGCGGTTTGAGACCACCGAATGCTGGTTGCGAGAAGGAGCCACCTGAAGAGCCCGTGAACATCTTTTAATGTGTAATCCCCAAGCGAAGAAGTTTACACAGCTCCAAGAGACAGAATTTTACAAAATATCGTATCTTTTAAAAACTGATTTTGATCTCTGTCACTTATTACTACATAAGCCTGCATTAATACAGTTTTCATCCTGTTTGATTATTTTAACATAGGGAAAAATGATGGCTTGTATTATTAGAAAACCATGTTTATTTGTTATTTTAAAACATTCTGAAAATGTGTTTGTAAGGGGAAGTACTGTGAATGCAATCAAGATAGAATACGATGTCATAGAAAGGGGTACTATGTTTGATTAGTAAAGAATATACTTTTCAAAGGAAAGGAAACAGAAACTTTAGTTATTTCTTTATACTAAAAGTATGCATCCCTAATGTTAAAAATGTTAATCTTAGCCCCTGTGTCTTAATGCTATTCATTATGAGCCACACACTTTGGAGAATTTAATGAGATATTTTGAAAGCAGTACCATTTTCATATTCCTTACATGGCTTACTTTTGACAGTGAGACATAATCCCATTTACTTATCACTGAAACCATGTGTGAATAATGGGGAAAATATAGTTAAGTATTGTTTATTCTTTATCCTACCTCAATTTTCCCACTGTGTTTTGTAAAATAGATTTGGAGGCACATGGGCAATTGGTTTTCAACAAAATTGCAATGGATATTGCAGAATATCCTTTCAGTGGCAGAAAGGGTATTCTTTTTGTCTTATAAGTGATACTGAAACAATTGGAGGACTGTATGCCAAGTAATAAAAATAAAAGGTCCAAACCTTATCTTATACAAGATATAGTCATCATTTTTAATACATTCTTAAATATTGGAAGAGAAGCTATATAACTTTTAAAAGCAAAAATAGAAGAAACACAGTTAAGTTGCTCTAGGGAAAGTTTTAGTAGAAAACCAAACATATGCTATATATTGTTACTAAATATGTATGCTTGTAGAGTTTCTATATCTTCCCCAAATGCATATGTTTGATTTCTGACAGTCATTGTGGTGTTATTTGGGGAAAGGACTTTTGGGAGAAATTATGTCTTGAGGAGGTCATGATGAGTCACCTTCATGCCAGGATTAGCATCCTTAGAGGTGCTAATTGCGGACAACCTGTTCTTTTGGATCAAATGCATCTACTGAATAATGGTCCTATAAGAAAGTGGGAAGGTTACTGTGTATAACTCTGGAAAAGAGCCATAACAGTATTTATATATGATAGAATCTTGATATGAATCTAAGAACTAAGAACTAAAAAGTAATTAACTAGGTATATGGTACTCATATTGGCTGCCCAAGACAACTGAGAAACATTAAGGAAATAATTAGTGGGGCCAGCGAGATACTATAGTAGGTAGAGTGTTGGCCTTACAAGTGGCCAAATTGGTTCCATCTCTGGCACCACATATGGTCCTTTAGGTCCTGCGAAGAGTGTTAACTGAGGACATAGCTGGGATTAAGCCATGAATACCAGTGGAGATGGCCCCAAAACAAAAGAAAGAAAAGAAAACAATTGATAAATTTAATTCCTCAAAATGCAAGGTCAACAAATGCACTGTTTACAAAACTAAATACAAATTATAGACTAGAATAAAATCATTGCCTCTATATGTGTATACTAAATTCAATAACAATAGGTAATTATCTAAAGAATAAAGTGAGACCATGTGCAATCTCCCACCCCAAGACTCCAGGATATCTAAACTATACTTTATTGGATCCTTTCAACCCAACCTTCACACTCTATAATAACCTTAAATCTGCATCAGAGTCTAAAAACTTGTTTCCACTGGACATTGTTCATATTATTTATGTACCACAATTGGGGAAATTAATCTTTATAAACCAACTATGAGGCATATAATCTCCTATCTGCCATTATCTTTTTTAATTACTTCGCTATCCTGTCCCCTTCAATTCCAATCAATGTTGTAGCAAAAGGCAATATTCAGCATGTCTAAGAGTAGAGAAATATTCTGCTGATAATATTCACCACATCTTAATCTACTCATCTGACCTTGGGCACTAGCTTTTTCCTTCCTATGCATATATATGGAATTATTTCATGTATTCATGTATTTCCTCCATATATGGGTTTAAATTATTATATCATATTGTCACGTTTTCAAATTTCATAGCATCTATATAATATTCTCTGAAAAAACTCAAGCAATTTTCATATCTACAATAGTGGATGAGAGTTCCTTTTCACAAATAGATTTGAGCACATATTTTTGTTTATCATTTTTATTTGGGCCACCCTCATATGTACAATGTGATAGCATACTGTAGTTTTTGATTTACATTTCCCTAATAGTAATTGATGGTGAAGTTTTTCTTTTCCTTTTCTTGTGCCTGTTAACTGCTTGCATATCTTCTTTAATGAAGTGTTCAGAGTTTCTTAATTCTATTTTATCAGTTTTTTTGGTTACTAATTGAGTTTGTTGTTGTGGAGATTTTTGAGATCTTTATTTATCTTGGATATTAGATTTCTTGGATAGATGTTGTGAACATATTTTCTCCCACTTAATAGCAAATTTTTTCTGTTTCAATAGTTTCTTTAACTGTGTGGATCTTTTTTTTAATTTTGATAAAATAAAATTTGTTTAATTCTGTTTTTTGTAATTAAAAACTTAATCAGCAAAGACACACAAACCAATATACTGTAGAGATTCTGAAATAATTTTTCTTCAATATGTCCTATTATATGGGGTCTGACATGTATATCACTAACCTATGTTAGTTATCTTTGCTGTATGGAGTGAGATAGTGATCTACTCATATGCTTGGCAAGTAGTATCCAGTTTTCCATGAACTGTTTCTTCGTCTATGTGAGAATTTGTTTCTGAGCTCATTTATCTTCCAGTTGTCAGTGTGTGAGCCCTTATCGGAATACCATACTCTTTTGATAAGTATAATTTTAGAGTAAAGTAAAGTAAAGGCCCTCCCGTTGATCATCGATTTGCTCGAACGGGCCCAGTAACATCTCCATTGGAGACTTTGTTGTTGCTGTGTTTGGCATATCGAATACGTCACGGGGAGCTTGCCAGGCTCTGCCATGCAGGCGAGATACTCTCGGTAGCTTGCCGGGCTCTCGGAGAGGGGCAGAGGAACCGAATTCGGGTCGGCCATGTTGGCTGCATGCAAGGCAAATGCCCTACCGCTGGAGAATGAAGCATCCAATTTTTTTTTCTCTCTCAGAATTGCTTTATCAATTTAGTGAGGTTTGTGGTTCAATTTTCTGCTATACAAACTTATTTCCTTAATAATCCTACTAATAATATCATAGGGATTATATGAAATTATATAGTTCTATATATAGGATGACTATTTTAATAATTTTATTTATTCTAATATTTAAGCATAGAAGTAATTTTCCTTGTGATATACTTATTTTAATAAGACAAATAAACAAACACTGCCCTCCCATTGTTCATCGATTTGCTCTAGTGGGTCCAGTAACATCTCCAGTTTGAGACTTGTTGTTACTGTGTTTGGCATATGGGCGAGATACTCTCAGTAGCTTGCCTGGCTCTCTGAGAGGGGCAGAGGAATCGAACCCGACTCGGCCAGGCTGGCTGCGCACAAGGCAAACACCCTATTGCTGTGCTATCACTCAATTTTAATAACTCCTTCAATTTTCTGAAACATCCTTCTTTTACCTAATTACACTATTTTCTTGGGTTTTTTGTTTATTATTTTGATAAAATTTAATGTGATTTTAGGGTCAGGAACAAATCTTTTGATACAACTTTAAACAGTATATTCTTAGTTTTCCTTATTGTAATTTGTTGTTTGCATATAAGCACGTAATAATTATTTGTATATTTATTTTGTAGATGGGTACTATAATACAGCTCACTTATTAGTTGTTTTATTTGGAGCTGGAGCAGGGCACATGGAGCAGTGCCCAGGATTTACTTCTGACTCTTTGCTCAGAAATTACTCCTGGTGGGTTCAGGAGACCTTGCAGAATTCTGAGGGACCATATGATATGTCACAAATCAAACCCAAGTTGGCTGTGTTCAAGACAAGCATCCTCCCCACTGTACAATGGCTCTGGGCCCTTATTGACTTACTGCTTCTAATAGTTATTTTGATGTTGCCTTTCAGTTTTCCTATGTACATTATCATGTTATCTGTAAATGGTTTAAACCGTGTTTTTCAATTTGAGACATTTTCTACCCCTTTTCTTTCCTAATTGCTTCTGTAAGGAATTCCAATAATATGTTGAAAAGTAGTGGTATGACTTTTGTATCAAAAAAGTACCATAATGTTTTATAAAATATTATAATAATTCTTTAAAAATGAAAAAATAAGACACAGTTTATGATAGAAGAAACTTATGACATATTGATATAGAAATTTATTCCACATATACAAGTGATTATTAAAACTGAAAAATGAAATAAGCTATTCAAATGACTTTTAAATAACTTAAATTAAAACTGAAAAAACGAAATAAGCCATGCAAATGGAAAATACTCATTATATAAGAAGTTCAATATCCTTTCATTAAGAAATTGCGAATTAAACCATATTGAGATACCTATGCATAAATTTCTGCAAGAGAAAGTGATTAAAACTCTGGCATACCAATTGCTGCTAAGGGCATTTGACAACAGGCGCTAAACATTCATTGGTTGTGCAAATGAGGAATTGCAGGAAACCTTAGAAAATGATTCAAGATAATTTACAAAGTAGCACAAATCACTTTTAGAGTCTGGACAGTGATAGTAGTTGGGTGGGAATTCTTTTTACACAAAGCTAACCTGGGTTCAGTCCTCAGTATATGAGCATCTGAGCATACCAGGAGTGAACCCAGAGCACAAAGGCAGGACTAAGCCCTGAGCACCACCAAGTCTGATCGTCCCAAAAGCAAAACAATGAACCACACTAAGTATTTTGGGGTTTTCTTGCATTTGGGGTAACACTCAACAATGCACAGGGGTCATTCCTGGCTCTGCACTCAGAAATTATTCCCAGCGGTGCTCGGGGGACCATATGGGATACTGGGAATCAAACCTGGGTCAGCCGCATGCAAGGCAAATGCCCTACCTGCTGTGCTATTGCTCCAGCCCCAACACACAGTATTTTTATATGATCCCACAACCACATGCCTTAGTATCTATTCACTATCACTATCACTATAATTCTGGTGTTCATCAATTTCCTCAAGCAGACGCTGGTAACATCTCCATTTGTCCCTATCACGTGCTAGTGTAGCCTGATAGCATATTGGGGACTCTTTGAGGGTCAGTGAAATGAGGACTATCATCGTTACTATTTTCAGCATATCGAGTATGCCATGGGTA
The DNA here is from genome assembly GCF_029834395.1 of Sorex fumeus. Taxonomy (NCBI): domain Eukaryota; kingdom Metazoa; phylum Chordata; class Mammalia; order Eulipotyphla; family Soricidae; genus Sorex; species Sorex fumeus. The sequence goes on from NW_026606059.1 coordinate 68,406,027, forward strand.
GAATGCCAGGCTCTACCATGCGGGCAGTATCTACTCAAATGAACAGAAAACTAACATTCACACAAATACTATGCATACATATTCATCATAACCTATATTTAATTACTTAACGGTAGTAGCAAGTATATTCTTCAATATATGGTTAGGTAAACTATGATTTCTATACATGGAGGTTTAAAAATTTCATCTACTGCTAAAAAACACACGTTTAACCATGAAACAACTTAAACTTAATTTCACAGTCCAGAAAGAAGATGCTAAGCTGAGTAGGCTGCATACTATTTGATCTCAACTATTGAAACATTTAGGGAAAGACAACCCTATGAAATACTTTTTAAATGGTAGCCAATAGTTAGATTGAAAGATTGAATAAGTAGAATGCAATGGCTTTGTATTGCAGTACGTTTGATATAGAATTTCATTCCACATATACAAGTGATTATTAAAACTAAAAAAAGAAATAAAGCATTCAATTACATGCAAATGGAAAATACTCATTATATAAGAAGTTCAATATCCTTTCATTAAGAAATTGCGAATTCTTAATGAAAGGAAATTCACCACTATGTGATATTATAGTGGTGAATACGTGTAGTGGTATGCATCTGTCAAACCCAGATAATGCAGAATACCCAGTGTGAGTAATTCTAATGTCAACGATAAATTGGGGTTAATAATGTGCCAGTGTAGCTTCATAGGTGGAAACAATTGTACCATCAGTTCTACCATGCTCGTACAAAACATTTACTGTATGTGTGCATATATGTACATGTGCACACACATGCATTGTGGAAGATATCCTGGGTGTCCTATGTCCTATCTGAAAACATTTCTTTCAGCCTAAAGTGTAACTTAAATTTTGTTAACTTTTTACTAAAATACAGTTTTTTAAATAGAATCCAATAGAATCCAATGCCTATAGATAATTATGTTGGTGTTTTGTAGAAATAGACATTATTTGAAAATGTCATTGTTGCTCCTACTTGTGTGTTTAATATAATTTTCTGCTTAAATTTTTAGTCAACATTCATGTGTGTGTTCATTTTTTTCTTTCATTTTTTGATGTATTTGGGGCATGGCTGACATTGTGCAGGGCTTTCTCCTAGCTTTGCATTCAGGGATCATCACTTCTGGTGGGGTTTAGATGAGGGGAGGTAGGAAGCATATGTGGTACCAGGGATTGAACTCAGGTTTGCCGCTTGCAAGGTGAGTGCGATACCTGCAGTGCTATTGCTCTAGTAGGTGGTAAGAAGAAAGAAATGCAGTACTTTCTGAGAGAACAAGTAAGCAAAAATTCTGACTAGTATCCTCAAATGGCATTTGTATTGATTTTACCTTTCAAATTTCAGACAACATTAAGTTTATTTCAGAGGAAAATCTTTATTTATGCTTATGTGAAAAATCAATCAAAATAATAATTTCCTCATTTTATGTTTTAAAAATCCCTGGTAGCAGGAGAGATAGAATGCTCTATCTCTTTTAATTCAGTTCTAATGTCTAATAGGTACCAAGTCAGTCATTTTTAGTTATTCCTCAAATAAAAGAAAACCTATTTTATTTTGATTCTCTGAAGAACAGTACACCTTAGAACTGAATAGGTTTTACAAGGAGCTTGCATCACACTATTTGAATGAGTGTCTTTATGGGCCAGCAATGCTCATGATTCATAAATGTAATATTCAGCAACTAATGTTATTAACATGTTTTTGAAGTTGTTAGATAAATTAAATGGACAACCTAAAAAGGAATTTCAGGAATTTCAGTCACATTTAAATAAAAAATGTGTGCTTATGAAATTTATGTAAATATAAAAATATAAATTACAAAGTGAAGCAGAGTTTAGAGAAGTGCATTGGCAGGAACTATCTATTTACATTAGGCTTTTTTTTCTTCTGTTCTTGGTTTGTGTTCTGTGAAATTATTTGGAAAGGGAAATCTCATTTTGATTCTACTTAAGGGAAGACTGAAAAAGCCTGAGGACGTTTTCTGACTTTTGTACATATTTTAAAAGATGTTATGTGAACAGAATGTTTGCATTACTTTCATTTGGTAACAGCACTTTCAAATTTTGATCAGAAAAGATATATGACCTTCTGAAAATTGGAATCTTTGAATTTAAAAAGAGAAAATCAAAGAAGCAAAGTAAAATCCCAGTAAATGTGCCAAGACTATCACATGCTAACTTGTCTGCTATAAAGCCACAGCTATTTTTAAGGGGGTCCTTTTGCAGAATAGATTGGAAGGTCAATAAAAATGTGAAATGGAAATCTAGTTCAATTAAAGCACAGTCATATCAGTCTTTACATTAGCAAATCAACCAAAATTTCTTACTCAAGGGCAAAGTTCTTGAACCGCTATAATGTAGATTGAAAATACCTCTGAGGAAACAAAATGTAAGAATAAAAAAAATGTTCATTGTATTAGGAGTGAATTACAATTAAAATTAATTTAAATATTCATTTTCATTAAAGTATATACAATAACATCTTTGGTTAAGCTCACACTTCCTCAAATCTGATATTCACAATGTAATTTTAAGGCAGTTTTCTAGTCACCTTAGATTGCAATTAGAGGGTCAGTGTTATGGGACATAGAGGAGGCTATTTGCTTTGCACATAGCCGACCTGGGTTTAATTCCCAGGGTCCCATATTGTCCCCCAAGCAACTCCCGGAGTAATTCCTGAGTGCAAGGCCAGGAGTAACCCCTGAGCATCAATGTGCGTGCCCCCCAAATAAAATAGAACTAAAGAAAAATAAATTTGGTCCAGCAGAATGGAAAGATGCAAGATCCACTGAAAAATATGCCATCCACGGTGAAATATGGGAGAACTCACCTATATAATGTGATTTAGCGAACAAAAGAAATAAATGACAAAACAAGCCTTTTTGAACAGTAAACAGTTTGCCCCCTAGACTTAAAGCCAACTAGAAGTCTATGTTCATAATTCAGTGGCCTGTTTTCCAAGGAAAAATTGTTTACTGGGTTTTATTTTTTGTTCAGTTAACTCTAGAAACTATGAAAATTCAATAATATATGGGTTGATAAACAAATTCAGTAATAATAAGAGAAGAGTCCTACTGGATTAAAACTTTGTTTTTGTTGTCATTTTTCACTCTAGTCTCTTTAATACTGGAAATTGTAAAACTATGGAAACTACAGTTATTGAGTGCATACAATTAGTACTGCTTTTATGGCTACTATAGTTAAAATAAGGGGCCACTTGAAAGATGGGAATTGGGTTCTAACATGCTTTAAATATACTGTGACCTCATAAAATTATTCTCTCTCTCTATTTAACTAACATCAACCAAGTGAGAATGGGATAAAATATTACATAACTAAAATGAACATGATAAAAGTATACACATATCAGCATGTTAGGCCTTGTTTTTGTTATTAGATCACACCTAGTGATGCTCAGGGGTTACTCCTGGCTCTGCAATCAGGAATTACTCCTAGTGGTGTCCAGGGGACCAGATGGGATGCCAGATCTTTAAAAATGAATTTGACACCCCTATAATACAAGGGGATGTGAGGTTTGCTGGGAACAATCAAATATAACACCTGGATTTATGTTTGAATGACAGATTAAGTAACTGACATAAAGACATATGTTGTAAAGTAAGTAGATAAAAGGTAAAAGTGCGAAAATTAAATATTACTTGACTTGTATATGATTATACTGTGAAATGTTAAATTGGACCTGTAATATTCAGCCAAACTCAACAAAGGGATCTGATTGCTTGGGAAATTGGTTGTGTTCTATGGATGGCTCTTAAGGGTTAATTTAATGACTATGTAGTCACTATTTACTGAAATGTATTGACTCCAGTTCATTTTAGTGTGCTATAAAATATGTTTTATAATTCAGAGAAACGTTACACATCTGAAATATTTTTTGGTAAAATTGATAGTAATTAACAAAATAGAAATTTAGCAGTGCACCTGTGTCTATGAAAATTAAGACAGGATCAAGGGCATAGAGAAAGGGCAATCATGAACGGTAATAATTATGCTGTTGGTTATGAAATAAAATTGGAGTGTTGAATTTGAATACATATAATTTCATAGTTATGCAATGGAAGAATGGAGAAGCTATGAATTGAGACTTGAATGATAGATGGTACTGCTGTTGGGCATTTGCCTTGCTAGTTCAATCTCTAGTATCCTATATGGTCCCCCAATCACTGCCATGAGTAATTCTTGAGTGCAGAGCTAGAAGAAATCCTGAGCATCGCTGGGTATGACCCAAAAAGAAAAAGTAATGCCAATGGCTGATTTTTATTGAGATATCATGATTTATAATAGAAGTAATATAAATTTGCATATTGATTATATAAATGTTTTAGATATACAATATTACAGTGTCACACCCATCATCAGGATAATATCTCTTCCTGGAGCTGGACTGATAGCACAGTAGGTAGGGCTTTTGCCTTGTACGTGGCCCAACCTGGGTTCGATTCCCAGCATCCCATATGGCATAGGGTCCCCTGAGCACTGCCAGGAGTAACTCCTGAGTGCATGAACCAGGAGTAACCCCTGTGCATCGCTGGGTGTGATCCAAAAAGCAATAAATAAATAAATAAATAAATAATGATAATATCCCTTCCCACTGTGATTGATTTCCACCCCTATCTTTACTTGGCAAATTCAGTTCTAAACACAGGATCTAAGAGTTAGTTTTCACTGGACATTTTCTATGTTTTGCTTTGTTTCTTTGTACTCCACATAGGAGAATTTTCACCTGGCACTTGTCCTTCTTCAGAACAATTTTGCTTAATTTGACACCCTCCAGTTTCATTCAAGTTGTACTAAAATTCATTATTTTATTTTATAGCTGAGTATAGCACAGCGGGTAGGGTGTTTGCCTTGCACGTGGCCGGCCTGGCCGACCGGGGTTCGATTCCTCTGCCCCTCTCTGAGAGCCCCGCAAGCTACCAAGAGTATCTCGCCTGCATGGCAAAGCCTGGCAAGCTCACCATAACGTATTCCATATGCTAAACACAGTAACAACAAGTTTCATGATGGAGACATTACTGGGCCTGCTTGAGCAAATCAATGAACAATGGGAGGGCAGTGCTACAGTGCAGTGAGTAATAGTCTATTGTATGTATGTACCACAATTTACTTCATTATTCAACTATTACTGGGTACTTGGGTTCTTTCCAGAGACCAATATGGCTGTAGCATGTAGCATTTTAATAATCATGGGTATGTATGTACCTTTTCATATTAACTTTTAAGTGTTCTTGTAATAGGTGGAAAGGATTGAAATAACTTAGTCATCAGCGTACTCATTTTATACTCTGTAAAATTTCTGTTTTTTTTAACCACTGAGCTTGAACCCTACCAAGAATGAAATGGGTTTTCACTGCATCCCTTCAAGCATTGGTTGTTTCAAAAATATTTTTAGAAAGGTAATTCTTACTGATGTGAGGTGAGAATCTCATTGCCATTTGATGTGTATCTCCCCGAAAATTCATGTTGATTAACTTTTCATATGACTGTTTACCATCTGTATATCTTCTTTGAGGAAGTGTTTATTTCCTTTTCTGATTTTTTTTTGAGAGTCACCAAGCATTGCTCCGGAGACCTAGGGACCATTCCCATCTATGTTAGGCCAGCCAGGCCAGAAAGATAGCTCAGTGCTGCTACTGTGATGCTACTTAGCCAAAGGAATCATGTGATGCTGGAGAGGAAACCTGAGTCCTTGAAAATGTAGAGCCTGTGCCTCTGGCATGTGAGCTATTCTTGAATGGAATTGTTTTTCTTTTTTGTTGAGATTTGTGAATGCTTAATCTTGGATAGTAGACATTTATAAGATGCAGGGTTTATGAGTATTTGCTCCCATAACTGGCCAGCTTGTTACTTTAGCTGTTGTTTTTAAAACATTTTGGAAGGCAGGAAAGAGAACAACAGCTAGGGAGAAATTCAGGGCACTCTTCTGTCCCTTGAAATTGCCTGGAGAGCCCTGAGCTCCTGCAAGTGAAGCTTGAAAGAATCCAGCTAAATTGGAGTGGCCCAGATAATCCCCTGCCCGGATGCAAGTCCCATTACACTCTAAATCCTTTGCATTGAATTGCTGGCCAGGTTGACTGAGATATCCTGCCGGAGTCTGTGAAGGCCTCTAAGAGTACTTGGGAAACACCCCCTCCCCCCAAGGTTATAGTGGATGTAGTCTCATTTGTTTATTTATTTTTTTATTTTGTTTGCTTTGCCAACGGGATTTACTGATTAAAAATATTTATGTGTTAATATCATGGAAGATTCTGCTATTCTTTCCCATTGCACATTTTATGAATTCAGACTTAATATAGTGATTTTTAATCTATTTTTGATTTAACATTTGGACATGGAGTGTGGTAGAGTCCCAATTTTATTAGCATTGAAATTTCAGTAGCATTAAGTACTAGTGGGTGTGGCCCCAAACTAAACAATAGACAATAAAAATAAAAGTACCTAGGTATCATTTTATGACAATATTAGCAAAACACTCTTTTATTGAAAACCCAGTGCCTGAGAACAGACGACTGGTTAAAGAAACTTTGGTACATCTACACAATGGAATACTATGCAGCTGTTAGGAGAGATGAAGTCATGAAATTTGCCTATAAGTGGATGGTCATGGAGAGCCTTATGGTATGTGAAATAAATCAGAAAGATGGGCACATATACAGAAGTATTGCACTCATTTGTGGAGTATAAAATAACATTACACAAGACTGACACCCAAGGACAGTAGACATAAGGGTCAGGAAGATTGCTCCATAGTTGAAAGCCTGCCTCATGAGTGGGCAGGGAGAGGACAGCTGGAAGAGAGAAGACATCACTAAGAAAACGATGGTTAGAGGAATCAGTCAGGATGGGAGATGTGTGTTGAAAGTAGATAAAGGACCAAACATGATAACTTCTCATTATCTGCATTGCAAACCATAATGCCCAAAAGTGAAGAGAGAATATGGGGAATATTGTCTGCCATGGAGGCAGTGGGAGGGTGGGAAAGGTGGGGGGCTATACTGGACCTGTTGATGGTGGGGAATGTGCATTGGTAGAGGGATGGGTGTTTGATCATTTTGTGATTGTAACTCAAACATGAAAGCTTGTAACTTTATCTTATCTCATAGTGAATCAATAAACTTTAAAAGAAAAAAGAAAACCCTAAATCATTTACTATTAAGGTTCTGGGGCCAGAACCAACACCGCTCAAACTTTACTTCTGACTCTGTATTCAGGGCTCTCTCCTGGTGGAGCTTACGAGACCATATATGATGTCAGGGATCAAAGTAAGGCCAGCTGCATGTAATGCATGTGCCCTACCCAATGTACCCACTGTAGCACTGTAGCATGGTCCTCCTGTTGTTCATCTATTTGCTCGAGCAGGTCCAGTAATGTCTCCATTGTGAGACTTGTTGTTACTGTGTTTGGCATACGGAATACATCACGGGTAGCTTGCCAGGCTTTGCCGTGTGGGCAAGATACTCTCAATAGCTTGCAGAGCTCTCCAAAAGGGGCGGAGTTATCAAACTTGGGTTGACTGGATCGGCCTCATTCAAGGCAAATTCCCTACCCATTGTACTATTGCTCCAGCCCACTTGAACAGAACCATCAAAATAAAATAAGGGTCAGAGAGATCGTACAAGGATTAAGGCACCCATATTGCAAGCAGCTGGCATTGGCCCTGCACCCGGTTCCCTGAACACTGCTATGAGTGACACCAGAGCACAGAGTCAGGAATAGCCCCTTACCTTGCTTGGTGGGGGTTGAAAGGTGAACCAGGTGTAGGCCCTGATACACCCACCTCCCACACCAACACTGCTGGGTGCTGGCTCCGATTTTAAAAAGAGAACCAAACTCTTCCCATGGGTGATGGATTGTAAAGGAGGAAGCACACATTCACAATGGCTCTATTTGGAGCCAAGGGTCAAACCAATTCTGGCCGATAGCTGAGCAGACTAGCATTATACCTTTGAAGTACTCTTGCCCACTATTTTTCAACCTAAATCTAATCAAGCCTTTTATCATCATTTACTAGTGTACCAAATTATGAGTAGTTAAGGAACAGGCCGGGCTCATTTCTGAAACATGGGACATTCTATGAAACTGGCCTGGTCGCCTGAGTTACGCGAACAGGATCAGAAGGACAGGAAGGTGGCTGTGATTGAAAGACAGGGGATATCTCAGAATATCTGACCCTGCAGGGTGTGCACATCAACTACTGTAGACACGAGGAATTCAGTCTAAGAAACTAAAAAACAATGTCTCATGATCTGTCATTTAAAAAGGATTAGACATTCTGTATATGCTTTTCTCTTTGATTTACAGAGCTCAAGATAGAACCCAAATTCTCACATATATGTCCCAAACTCAAACTCTATTACAAAGTGACAATAATTAAAACAGTATGGTATTGGAACACAGGCAGGGCCGCAGAACAGGATGGAATATCCTACATACACCCTCAAATATATGATCTTCTAACCTTTGATAAGAGAACAAGAAATGTGAAGTGGAGCAAGGAAGATTTTCTTTAACAAATGGTGCTGGCAAAACTGGACAGCTACATGTAAAAAAAAAGGGCTTAGACCTCTAACTAACACCATGCACAAAAGTCAGATCAAAATGGATTAAAGACCTCAGCCCAGAATCCATAAGGTACATTGAAGACAAGGTCGGCAAAACCCTCCACGACACTGAAGCTAAAGGTATTTTCAAAGACAAAATGCCTCTGACCAAGCAAGTAGAAACAGAGATAAACAAATGGGACTATCTTAAACTAAGAAGCTTCTGTACCTCAAAAGAAACAGTGACCAGAATACAAAGACAGTCTCCCAATGTACCCATCTCAGAAAATTATTAAAACAAGTACTACAATCAAAAGAGGTTGGAAAACTAGTTCACGTTCCTAAATTAAAAGCATGAATCTGTTAAAATAATCATGCTATCTTGAGCTTTCTACGGGTTGAATGTAATTCTTATTAAAATGTTCATGGCAAAAATTGGAAAGATAGTAAATATTGGAGTGATAGCACAGCAGATAGGGCATTTGCTTTGCATGTGGCCGATCTGAGTTCGATTCCTCCACCCCTCTCAGAGAGCCTGGCAAGCTACCGAGAGTATCTCACCCGCACAGCAAGCCTGGCAAGCTACCTGTGACGTTTTTGATATGCCAAAAGCAGTAACAAGTTCTCACTATTTGTTGTGAGACGTTACTGGTACCCACTTGAGCAAACTAATGAACAACAGGAGGACAGTGCTACAGTGCAGTAAGTACTTGGGTTACGACACATACCTTGCAAATGGCCAATCCAGGTTCTATCCCTGTAAGAGCATATCACCATCCTCCCCCAGTAAATGTCAAATGCAGTTCTGGAGTCTCTCAAGCATCAGTTGCATGTCCTGGGTTATTCCTAGTACTGCTGACACACACAGCACTGCATACTTGGTTCCTCACATTGACTCCACAGCCAGATTTGCTAAGAACAGATTGGAGTGTCCCTGGGGCCTCTTAAGCACTGTTTGATCCTCATCAACTCCCCCAAAAATCCAGTAGTCATTCTTCTAGTAAATTTTGCAAGATGAGATGATGCACTGTGTTCTATGACCTTAAGACCACCATGAAGCTATGTAAATCAAAACTATGTGGTGCTGGAATAAAGAAAGACTCAGTCAATTGAAGTAGAATTGAAAATTTAATAAGTATACATGCAGTTAATTTGCAATCAAATATGGAATTTTTTTGTCAAGTTTTGTACTGGAGAAATAGTACAAGGTGTTAAGTGCTTGCATGTGGCAACCCAGATTTAATCACCTTCATCATCAGAGATGGTCTCTGAGCACACAATCAGAAGCAAGGTCTGAGCATTAAGGGTGTAACCCAATCCCCCCAAAATAAAATAAACTAGCAAATTTATCACGACGACCATGACCAGGTCTTCGGCTCCAGATCCTCCAAATTCCAGTAGGCAGGGGTCACACCCACCAACTGGCCCCCTGGCACCATGTAATTCCGTCAACGGCCAAGACTCGGAGACTATAAAACCCAGCTCCCTGAAGAGAACAGCGCAGAGCCTCCTGCCCCGGCACCTGGCTGTCCTGCCAGGGTCCCTTGGAGCGGAGTGGGTTGAGTTTCCCTCCCCGCCCAAACCAGGGCTCCGGCAGCCGAAGTCCTCCAGAACCAGCCACCACCATGCTAAGACCACTCTCCATGCACATGAAGGTACTGGCAGAGGAACAAAGGCATGCGGGTCCCAGGGCTGAGATCTCCAAGCCTGTTCGGATCGGGGCTGAGCACCCTCCACCCAGATCCTCCAAATTCTAGTAGGCAGGGGTCACTCACACCCATCAACTTGCCCCCTGGCACCGTGTAATCAAATTTATATTTCATCGAATTTAGGAAATAATTTGTACTTAAAACATGTACAAGGAAATGACAGAGAGTGAGAAGGTACCAAAATAGAAATGATTTACCCTAATAAAACTTTGAGTTTGGGAGAGGCAAGGGAGACTATATTGCAATTACTGAAGTCTCATTATAACACTCTACCAGAGCCAGATAAATACCTCATCGGCTGACTTGCATTACCTCCACTACCCACTGAGAGTATCCTGCCCACACTGCAGAGCCTGGCAAGCTCCCCCTGGCATATTTGGTATGCTCTGTGCACATCTCTTCGACTCTACCATTCTTCCTGCACTAACATATGCCTCAGAGATCTGGGCCCTACAAAAATAGGATGAGAACACTATTCAAGTCTCTCAGAGAGGAATCGAAAGAGCTATGCTTGGGGTGTCACACTTCACTCAAGTGAGAGAAGGAATCCTGAGTTCTGACCTCCATTGACGATTGAGGATCACGGACACTGTCTCATTTGCCAAGGCATTGAAAATCAGACCGGCTGGACACTTAATGCTATTTGGAGACAACTGCTGGACTAGAGGCATTACCAACTGGATTCCATGGGATGTTAAAAGAACACCTGGTCACCCACCTACGAGATGGTCAGACTTCTTCGTCAAGACCCTGAATGAAGGGTTTGCGGTTCTTCGTGTTCCTGGAGAGAGCAGAAGACACTGGGCTACACTAGCACAAGACAGGGACAAATGGAGACAGTACTGGCGCCTGCTAGAGCAAATGGATGGGTAATGGGATGTCAAGTGATCAAGTGATCAGTATAACACTCATTCAAATTTGTCTAAAGGGCACCTCTACCAGATCAATTTTCTCCAGCACTCCCTAAATTTTTTTTTTTCAAATTTAGAACATAGCTCTTTTTTTTTGAACTTTTGTCTTACAATAGACAAATGGATATTTCTTTATATTTATTATTAATTTCATTCCAGGATGCTAAATTAGCTAATATTTCAATTCTACTACTTTCTCTTCTGTTTACTCTCTTTACTTTTTTTTTTCTTTTAAACCATGATGAGTAGTGTTCAACCTTACACCTGGCTGTGCACTGAGGGATCACTCCTGGTTTGTCTCAGAGAACTTGCTGAGGTCTCAGGAGTCCAACCCAGAATTGGCCACATGAAAAGCGAGGATCCAAACAACTATACTCCTGCTCAACTACTTTCTTAAAAAAAAAATTATTCTCTATTTTCTTGAGAGAATTTTATTCTCTATTTTATGAAAATTTTGTTTTCACTCCAGTTTAATTAAATGCCCTTTATAATTTTTTTGTGTTTTTCTTCTTTTGGAACCTTGCTTGTATTTTATCTTTTTGCATAAATGAATCATATACTTCTATTTTATGATTTTAGTTAATTTTCAATGAAATGGAGAGTTCTGATTAATTCGACATGTGAGGATGAACTGTTTCCTCCTTTCCAGAAAAATGCTAATTTTTCTGATGCTTGTGACTGAGGGTTTTTTTTTTTTGCGGGGGAAGGAAATTTTTGGGTAACACCCGATGATGCACAGGAGTTACTCCTAGCTCTGCACTCAGGACTTACTCCTGGCTGTGCTTGAGGAATTATGCGGTATTCTGGGGATTGAATCCGGGTCAGCCACTTGTAAGGCAAATGCCCTACCCACTGTGCTATCACTCCAGTCTGCCTTGCACGCTCCTGATCCGGGTTCGATTCCTCTGTTCCTCTTGGAGAGCCTGACAAGCTACCGAGAGTATCACGCCCGCACAGCAGAGCCTGGCAAGCTCCCCTTGGCTTATTCTATATGTCAAAAACAGTAACAACAGAGACATTACTGATGCCTGCTCGAGCAAATCGATGAAAAATTGGAGGACAGTGCTACAGTACATGTATATGTAACCCTGTGTGTATATATTATTATGCATAAGTGCATAATTGTGCATACATAAACATTCATACTTTGTATATGCATGAGTATGTGTACACATAGTTTTGAATTTTAAATTACTTTCCATAATTGTGAAAACATACGTATTTTTACACAATCCTGAGTCTAGCCAAAAGTCTTTTCTCAGAAAATATTGAATGAAAAAAGGAAGATATTATTTTTTAAATGATATTTGTCTCAAATTATAATTCCTGAAATGTAGTTCATAAAAATATTATTAGTCAAGTATGTATTATGAAAATGATAGTTATGAAATGAACACTATGTATTTGAATTATACTCATAATTGAGAAGGCATTGAAGGAATTGTAACAAAAAAATATTAGCATCATTTTATGTTTTCTAAGGATAGATTAAAAAACACCTTATGGGGCTATTGAGAGTCTAGAGGCCAGAGATTGTTCAGAAGAACTAGTCAGTAAATAAGAAGACACGAGAGCATATTCAGAAATAAAATGTAAAATTCTGTTACAAATTTGGGATAGCTACAAGGATTATGCAACTTAAAATATAGAACAGGTGAATACAAAATAAAATAATTAGCAGAGAGCACTCATTTTCACTAAGGATCTACTTTGTCAAATCTTGCCAAAAGTGAAGAAAACTGATGGTTAAAAATTGACAACTAACACGGAAGCATGCGTGGCCTTGACAAAACCTGGTTTGTGAGCAGATTGTAAATAACAGTAGAGATCTAAAGTAACACACACAAATTTGGAAAGGTTACTAGGTGGAAGGTAATGCTGTACAAAAAAGGAACTTGTAAGTCTTTTTGTGTCAAATCTGTTCTGAAATGAATCCTGCTGCTGTAAAGAATCTAGTGCCGGGCTGCAGACAGAATGCCAGGGAACATAAACAATGTGCAAGAAGTCCACAAGACAGAATAAGATATCTGCAGAATATAAATCAACACAACATTTTTTTTCTTTTTTACCATTGCTAGAACCTCACTATGAATGAAAAAGTGAATTACTAAGCTGTGTGTTTAAGAACATTGTTGAATTGCATTCTGAAAAAAAAAAACTGTCCCCTTTTTAGAGGAAGAGTACAAAAATTTAGTTGGGTTTTACTCTTCATCATACTGAAGTATAGCAAGAGAAGGTAAAAAAAAGTTTCAGCAGCACAGAATGTGAAATGGTTTAGAAATTGGTAATAACTTGTGAAGTACTCTTTGATAGTTTGGTGAAATCCTGCCCAGACCTAGGTAGTATTTGGCCATCTTTTTCTTGTCAGTACCGAAAAATTTATCAAGGCCTTATTGATTTCCAGGTATCAAATTGTTCCATAATGACAGATGTATGGATAGATGGGTTGATGGATAGATGGGTGGACAGATGCATTGATAAGGGATAGATAATCTTGCAAATATTTTGTTTTGGTTAAAGGAAAATCAGACACACATAAACTGTATATCTAATTCCATTGCTAAGCAAGTATTCTCACTCCTGGTTACATACTAAAATAACCCTATACATTTTTATAGTAAAAACAATTTTCTCCAGGAGATTTTTTCATCAAAGATAAATCCAGTGACTAGCTTTCTTTAGTATCCTTTCAGAATTTTAGTCTGCAACCAAATCTTGGGAGCTGTTTAAACAAGGATTAATAGATTTAGGGTTGGCCCAGGTTCGATTCCTTCACCCCTCTCTGAGAGCTCGGCAAGCTACCGAGAGTATCGCGCCCACACTGCAGAGCCTGGCAAGCTGCCCATGTCGTATTCCATATGCCAAAAACAGTAACAAGAATTCTCACAATAGAGATGTTACTGGTGCCCACTCAAGCAAATCGATGAACAATGGGAGGGCAGTGCTAATAGATTTAAAGCTTTACACAGTAACCTCTGAAAATGCGTAAATTTTGAGGACACAATTTTATTCAAAGATATTAAACATAAAGGCCACTGATAATAGTTTGGTGTGATGTAATTAATAAGATTATGAATATATAAGTGGTTAATTGTGCAAACAATTTTAATATTTATCAATTAGCATTACCTTCAACTAACAATAACAATGGTTGTTTTTTGATGAGACTAATTGGTATGAAGAATCAATTTACTTTTATTAAGATTGATTCTAAATTTAACTTCATGCTCTCCTACTGTGGCAGATAATTTCACAAAGAAGTCATTATAGATAAGAGAAATGAGGCACGGAGAGGTTAAAGAACTTATAGCCATGTAACTAGAAGATAGCCCAAGATAGAAAATGTCTCTCAGCTGTGTGGTTTTATTCTCATTTACCGAATTGTGTCTTGATTCCTTTCTAAGAAATGGTTGGTCAGTTTGGACTGGACTAGTTTACCAAGTTGATGCCAGTGCCACAATTTGTGTAAATTGGATCATGAGTAAGTGTCAGCCACTGGTGGCACGTGCTGGCTCAGTGAGTCAACGTTTGATTCCAGAACTAGTTTCTGAATATTTCATTTCTTGGTTCTGTTCGTTTTACTTCATTGTTCTGTTTTACATGGTTTTGCGGTGCTTCATGTATTTCTGGTGCCAAAATTAATCACTGTCTTTCCCACTACGAGTAGCCCAGGGTATAATTATTACATTGTAATTTCTAAAACCCTGCTGTAATTTGGTGTAAAGTTTTATAAACTTAATTTGCCTCTGCAACTTGACTTTGCATTCTGCACTCAGATGTAATTTTAGAATCTTTTCATTTCTCCATTTTTTTCCCTGCATGTTTTTAATCCCCTACATTTTCAGTTCCGGAATCACCGAGTTTTCTGCATCAAGCAATTTGCCGAAGTTTATATCACCATTTATGGTTCAGGTGTAAATGTTTGTTACATCTCTACTTTCTCAGTCTCCACTAAAAGGCTTGAAAATAAGCATTATTTACATCGTTCAGGTGTTTTAAAGGGTTATTGTGTTGCCAAGGTAACAAATCTCATGAGTGGGGTGAGGTGGAACTTAAACCGCTGTCCAGTTTCTAAGTCCAGAGTTCTTTAGGATGGTAGTTGCCTGTGCCTTAAGAAAAACTGATTTCACAAGCTGGAACGGAAGATCCCTCTCCGCTCCTGCTAGTCATTTTGTAGTAAATTGTTCCCTGGCCATAGTTGAGTGACCAGTTATCAAAGGAAATTATCTGAACTATCCCTGGGCATATGTAGAATAGCAAACATGCTTTGTCAGGGTTTTATCTTACCATGGTCTACTGTGTAATGGTTCCTTCACTAGATAAATGCTGAATTTTAAACTGGACAGCATATCCTTCATTAATAAGACTATTCAGGTCTGAGTTCCTGAGATCTCTTTACACTGGTGATCTGTAGACATTTTATAAGTACAAAATATGTTACTAAATTTGAGTACCTAAAGGATAGGACAAAATAAATAAATAAATACATACTAATACATAAAATAGAAATGGATTAAATTCTTAGAGATTTTTCTGTTCTACTCCAGTTGTTAGGGTTCGTCTGACTCAGAACTCTTTCAGACCTTGTATTGAGTTAGCTGTAATAAAATGGTGAGCTCACAAATTTTTGGATAAAAGTAATTTTTCTTTCTTTCTTTCTTTCTTTTTTTTCTTTTTGCTTTTTGGGTCACACCTGGCGATGCACAGGGGTTACTCCTGGCTCTGCACTCAGGAGTTACTCCTGGCGGTGCTCAGGGGACCATATGGGATGCTGGGAATCGAACCTGGGTCGTCTGCGTGCAAGGCAAACGTCCTACCCTGTGTGCTATCTCTTCAGCCCCAAAAGTAACTTTTCTTTTTTTTTTTAATTTATTTTTTATTAGTGAAAGTAACTTTTCTTGATCTACAGTCTTATTCTAGGAGATTTTTCTTCCCTATTTTATTTGATTTTATATCATTTTTAGAGCAAAATATATGTCAGTTTGCATAAAATTGCTCATTAGGTTTATTTGAGATTCTACGTATAAATGAAAGCATTTTCTCTCAATTCATTCACCAAATCCTTTAAATCGATCCTATTACATAAATAAAGCAATTAAAGCTTTGGGCATACTTCTGAAAGCCATTTTCTTCATTAATGTTGCCAGTATTTCTTTTCCTTTTTAAAAAATTTTATTTTCATAAGATTGTTCACATTGATTGATTACACTCAACATTTCAACACCAATCCCACCACCATCACACCTTTCTTCCTCCATTATTTTGAATTTTTCCATCATCATTCAAGCCTGCCTGCCAGGAGCAGATTCTAGATAATTAATTTTCTTTTTTTTTCCTATTGCTTATTATGACTATCATGAGAGGTTGCGTGGAAGCTTCTGGAATTCTAAAATTGTAAATGGTTGGGATCCAGAGACATCTCTGTAGAGAGCTAATCCATTTTGAGATTCCTTTGGGAATCTCTGGATCAAGGTCTTTGATGTGCCGAGATAGTACCTGGAGGCAGCTCATGGGAGTGACAGCCAGGACCCCAACTGGGTGGGGAGACAAGAAGGGAGTGCCAGTCTCTGCTGCCGCTGCCTCCATGTGGCCTGGAGTCATAGTCCTTGAACCTGCATACCTGGATTTTGCTTCTGAAAGCTGGTGGCCACCGGGGTCTCATCTGGAGTGGGTAAAGAAGTCGTTTCCTTATTCACTGAATCACTATAATATTGGCACTTACAAAGTTGTTCATGATGGAGTCTCAGTCATACAATGCTCCAACACCCATCATTTCACCAGTGCACATTTCTTACCACCAGTGTTCCAGTTTCCTTCCTGCCATGCCATCAATGCCTTGCCTTGCAGCCTGCCTCATGGCACCTCTCTCTCTTTCTATCTCTCTCTCTCTCTCTCTCTCTCTCTCTCTCTCTCTCTCTCTCTCTCTCTCTCTCTCGGCACTGTGGTCTGCAATGCTATTACTGAAAGGGTATCCTGCATTTCACTTTACCTCCTTTCAGAATCAGTTTGTGTCCAAATTGGTCTTTTCCAACTATCACTGTTATAGTGATCCCTCCTAACTGCACTCCCTCTTCCCACTGGTGCCATGCTTCCTACCATGAATCAGTCTTCCTGACCCTTGTTTTTAATGTCTTTGGTTATTATTCACATACCATATATATTATGTATGTTATATATAATGCATATGTAATATATTATTTATGCACTACATATCATGTACACAATAATGTTTCTATAATATATAGTACGTGAATATCTACGGCTGGAGCGATAGCATAGCAGGTAGGGCGTTTGCCTTGCATGCAACCAACATGGTCAACCCGAGTTTGATTCCTCCGCCCCTCTCAGAGAGCCCGGCAAGTTACCAAGAGTATCTTGCCCACATGGCAAAGCCTGGTAAACTACCCGTGACATATTCGATATGCCAAACACAGTAACAAGTCTCATAATGTTACTGGGACCACTTGAGCAAATCGATGAACAATGGGAGGACAGTGACAGTGACAGTGAATATATATAACACATGCTATATATTATATATACTTCATATACTTGATCACTTGACTTCCCATTAATCATCAATTTGCTCAAACGGGTGCCAGTAAGTCTCCATTTGTCCCTGTCACGTGCTAGTGTAGCCCAATGGTGCCTGTTCATTCTAGGAACACGAAGAGCCTCAAACTGATCGTTCAGGGTTTGAAGAAGTCTGACCATCTTGTAGTTGGGAGGCCATGCAGTCTTTTGATGTCCTGTGGAATCCAGTCGGTAATGACTCTAGTCCAGCTGTAGTCTCCAAATGTCATTACGTGTCCGCCCATCTGATTTTCAATGCCTTGCCAAACGAGACGGCGTCTGTGATTGACCGTCAACGGAAGTCGGAACTCCGGATTCTTTCTCTCAGTTGAGTGAACCGTGATGCTCCAGGCATAGCTCTTTCAATTCCTCTTTGGGAGACCCGAAAAGTGTTTCCATCCTATATTTGTAGGGCCCAGGTCTCTGAGGCGTATGTTAATGCCAGAACTTCATGCCGCCGCCACGCTCCAGGATGCTTTCTGGACCGTGCAGCTGCGCGACACATTATAACACACTTAATACCCATCTTCTAGGATTGCCACACCATATTTGATCTGGTTCAAATATGGTTTGAACAATGGGAACACCTACAAGGGCAATTAGAGTCCGCCCCCAAAGCCTCTATCCCTCTCGGAAAGCCTGCAAACTACCAAGAGTATTCTGCCCACATGGCAGAGCCTGGCAAGCTATCCGTTGTGTATTGGGTATGCCAAAACTAGTAATCACAATGGGTCTCATTCCCCTGACCCTGAAGGAGCCACCAATATGGCAGCGTTGAGAAGGATGAGGAAGGAGAGGCTGATAAAATCTCACTTCATATACTATATAATATATAGTATATATTATATAGTAAACACATATATAATATATATTATATATGTTTATATGTAGTATCAGGTATATATACTATATATAGAGAAGAATGATTGCACATTTTTTGTGGCTAGCGTGATAGAACAGCAGGTAAGGTGTTTGTATTGTCTGACCTGAGTTCTCTCCCTGGCACCCCATATGGTCCCCCAGCTGGAGAAGAATTATCCTGAGTGTAAGGCCAGGAGCAGCCCTGAGCACCTCTGGGTATCTCCCCAAGACAGAAATACATTTTTTAGATTTCTAAGACCCATTCATCAACAAAAAACTTTTCAAAATTCTAGTTGTATTTCTTCTCTTTGTGTAAAAGTAAGACATTATTTTGGACTACTAATAATTCATTCTGAATATAGAACTTAAAACCGTAGGGAAATTTAATAGCTTCAGCTGCCTATAATTTGAAGAAAAAAAGTTAATTGAAATTTTCTAAAATATCGTGCTTCTAACAAGAAGAGAACTAAAGAATTTCATTTGTAACTGAGACAGAGAAACATCTCTACTTCAAAATCCTCCCCAACCAAATCAGCACATTACTGCACTGCTTTGAATCTGATGTTGATTCTTATATTAATCAATATTATCTCTAAATCCAAACATTCCTTTGAAAGCAAAGATCAATAGCTATTACAAAAATTACCCTGTAAGAAAAATATCTATTTGAATGAAAAAAGAATTAACATACTTATTTATTTGCCTTAAATATTATCCTTAACTTTCATTGAAGATGAACTATTTCTAACGTCTGGAGATAGATAACACATTATTATTTTTTTTGTTTTCACTCTCTTACATCTCAAACAAATTTTGTAGCACATTGGAGGAATGAAAAAATGCCAATGATTTACTGTTTATTTTCCTATATATATATATATTTGATAGGAATTTTCCCACAACATTTACCCTTTACATTGTTATTGTTCTTAATATTAATTATTATCATCTTACTATTTTGACCTTTCAGTTGTTGCTCAGTAGGTCTGGGGAGGTCACTATTGGCAATTCTGTGCCAAATGGGCCATACAGTTCAGTACTGGAGTTAGAGAGTGCTGCAGTATTTCTGGGACTACTGGGCCACCCTAGCAGTATAAGTGGGGGGTCTCGAGGACCCCATCTGGCCATTTTAGGAAATTACGGGAGTGGAGGAGCCATGTGATACATGTTCTGTGGGCAGGGTGTGTGCATGATCCCTAACCCAGAAACTGTAGCCCCTGTTCTGTTTTCATGTTTATTAGAGCCCCATTTCAAATTGTTACTATTTTGTCTGATTATTTCATAAATACCTGTTTAACATTTATAATTGAAGTTTTATTACATTAACTGGCTTTTTATTATGATGCTAATAACTCACCATTTACTATGAACAGAAATTTCAGAATATCTTTTGCTTTTCCTCTCATCTATTCTTTTTTTTTCTGATAAATGTTGAACTGATCCTTTCAGAAAGGAGGCTGTATTCATCTTATTCATTTTTCAAAAACATGACTTGGCAACATTCTTTAACTGTATTTTATCTCTTACACCTATATTATTCTTATTACCAGGGAAATGTGAATCAAAGATAAGACAAGGAGATATTAGTTTTATACCTGTGAGATTACGTGTTTTTTCCTTGATAAAGGATATATTTATTCAGATAACTCCCTTATTTATTAATACAAACAGGTCAAAACCCAATCAATTAACAACTAAAAGAAAATCTTGATATTTATATGTGGATTATATTATATTAAATCAACTTCTTAGGTATTTCCCCTAGCTTTTTTCTCTTAAATTTATGAAGTTAATTTCATTCAATACATAGAAAACTGTAAAAATTTGGGTGTCATACTGTCACATTTATAATTTCTCTACTATAAACTTTCTATGGATTTACTAAAAGAATGGAAAATAAAAACAGTAAATCTGGCAATTTGATGGGAGAGTTTTCTGGCAAGTTAGAGGAAGAGTTGTACTGAATATCTTTTTTGTTGTTTTGGAGCCATACCGAGCTGTGCTCAGGGAAAACTCCTGACTTTATTACTCAGAGCTCACTCCTGGTGATACCCAAGTAACTATATGGCATCTCAGGGACAGAACCCAGTTCAGCTGAATACAAATCATGCACCTTCCCTGCTATAATATTTATCTGACCCCTTTGCTGAGTATTTGTGACTGCAAGTAGTTTAGGGTATTGAAACTAAATGTTGTTTCTACGACCTCTAGACTATTTAGTATAGTGCTGTAACCTATAATTGTTTGATAATTTGTTTGAATTGAAGTTTGATAGCTGCCTAGTCCAATAACCTATTTTTTAATTTTTATAAAGTTGTTCATTATTTATTACATTCAATATTCAAGGACCAATCCCTCCACCAGTAACCTATTTTTAAAAAATAACAATGCAATAATTTGAAAAGTGGAATAGTATTTCCAGAGTAAATGAAATAATAAGTAGAACTTAAAATCACAACGATATCTGTTTTAATTATTTCTCAAAATTTAAAACATGATCTTTATGCAAACCTTTTTACAATAATTTCCCACAAAGTAGTTTTTAGTTAAGAAATAAATAGGCATGATCAAAAACACAAGTATGCCATCTGGTGGTAACTTATGCAAAGCAGCCATGGATAATAACCTCTACTGCTAATAGAAGGTAAACCAGAAGGTTGGGGTTGATAATATAATAAAGGATAATGTAAAAAATGGGGCGATAGCACAGCGGGTAGGGTGTTTGCCTTGCACGCAGCTGACATAGCCTATCCGAGTTTGATTCTTCCGCCCCTCTCAGAGAACCCGGCAAGCTGCTGAGAGTATCTCACCGTCAGGCAAAACCTGGCAATTTGCCAAAAAACAGTAACAAGTCTCACAATAGAGATGTTACTGGGCCCGTTCGAGCCAAATGATGAACCATTGGAGGACAGTGCTACAGTACTCAAGATGGACAAAATTAAATACAGTAGTATTATTCATGTAACTGAGAACTAAAACATTCAACTTCAAGGTAACAGATGTAATCAAATAGTCTGACAGTATACTAGAGTCAATCTCATTGATTGTAGAGTCGTTGTGCTCTATATATACATGTATTAATATAGTTGCAGCTGTCTACAAATGATAAGTAAATAAATATGGTGACATATTTGAAAACAATTGACCCATAGAATAATATTGTCAAAACTATGTATATGTTACAACTTTAAGCATGTGACTACAGAAAATGATAGCGTCGGAAACTTCACTAATTTTTCTGTCCCAATGCATACATTGCTGTGCATGAAAAGGAGAATTATATCATGAAAAATAATGTCCGGCTTTTAGTTATGGAAAAATAGCAGCATTTTATTTGAAAAATAATATCGTGTGTTTACCAATTCGGGCAGTAAAAGAAAAAAGATTACATAGTTATCTAAGTAATATAAATATACATAAACATGTATGTATAAACATATTTTGTTATATGAATTGCCATATCTTTTTTTAAAAAATTATTAAAGAGCCATGATTTACAAAGTTACTGTTAGTAGTCTTAGGCACACAATAATTCAACACCAATTCCTCCACCAGTGTCAAATTCCCTCCACCAGTATTCTCACATTCCCTTCCAATCCCAACCCTCTCTCCTACCCCCACCCCACCCCCAACTTCCAGCTTGTCAGGCGTGTTACAAATCGTCTGTGGTTCTTGCTTAGGTCTCAAGTATTTAGTTTTGTTGAATCTGTGTTTTGTATATATGGCTCTACTCATCACTCATATCACGGGTATAACTGTGGCCTGATGACTGTTAATCCATTTCTTCCCAGTCTCCCCTCCCCCTTTGATTTCTTTCTTTGTCAGTCTCTTCTCTAAACTCTGGGTCAAAGGTTAGATAACTCCCTTTTACTACAATACATTTCCTCATACAAGTCTATTCCACAGACAAGTGAGACCATACAAAGCTTTTGTTCTCTGGTTTACTTCACTCCACATGGTATCTTCCAGTCCCAACCATGCTACAGCAAACTGCATGATCTCATCATTCTTTGCAGCACATGGTATTCAATTTTGTATGGATACCTTATCTTCATAATCCATTTATGTCTTTGGACATTTAGATTGATTTCCTATCTTAGCTATGGTACTGAGTGCGGTAATGAGTACGGGTGTGCATATGTCCTTGTGAGAGAGTGTTTTTCTGTCCTGGGGGTAGATGCCCCAAAGTGGAATTTCTGGGTTATATGGCAATTCAATTCTAAGTTTATGGCTATCTCTCCGTAATGTTTTCCATAGGAGCTGTACCTGACAACATTCGCACCAGCAGTGGATGAAAATTTCTTTTGCACCACATCCCTGCCAACACAAATTGTTCCTGCTATTTTTCATACGTGCCATTGTCACTGGTGTGAGATGGTGGTTTTCCATATCTTTATCATACCAGTGTTGATGATTGCATTTCAAGGCAGACTGGGATAAGTTAATTAAAGACTTCTGTCGCCAATCTCCCTTTAGTGCGTAACTGAGGAATTTCTTTTCAGAAACATCTGGAATGAGAAACAAATGACGCCATGACACAGTGCCACCAGTAAATAAATTCCCTGTTAGCTCTATGTTAGTAAATAAATTAGAAAAATCTTAGAGGTAAATTGAAGGTGTCCCAGGATAAATTGAAATAAAAATTGCACCTGCTTCTTTCAAAAGAGACATGGGTGACTTGTTAATCAGCTATTTTTTTAAAATATATATTATTATGCTCTTGTCTATAACAGCAAAATCATTTGGCTGCGTGCCACTACTGTGAGAAGTTTGTTTGAATAATCAAATCTTCAGAAAGGATACTATTGTATCATACTGTGGTTTTAAAAAATAAACAAATACTGTTAGTGGTAACTCCTAACACTTTCAATCAAAGCACTACACATTTGAAATTAGAATTCCTGGGAGGTTACTGAGCTGTCTTCATCAAAGTATAGTGCTAACACAGTTACTGCTGCTTAAATTAGAGATAGATGTTAGGATTTTAGAGGTATGAAGATGGCAAACCACATGAAAATATCTTCAATTACAAATTACAAGTTGTTGAAGTTTGAAAAAAAATGTAAACGCAGCAACAAAATTTCTTGGTTTTTGTATGACACTTTGCTTATTTCCAAAACAAAGCTGTATGAGCTATTGGTAGGTTGGATGGGCTCATACAGCTTTGTTTTGGAAGTAAGCAAGGTGTCATCTTATTTAGTTCTTACCCTGGAGAACCTGGCAGGCTACCAAAAGTATCCTGCCCACATGGCAGAGTCTGGCACACTCCCCATAGCGTATTTAATATGCCAAAAACCAGAAACAATGATGGGTCTCATTCTCCTGACCCTGAAAGAACCTCAAATGTGGCACTTTTAAAATCTCAGGGCTAGGATGAAGGAGACTGAAGGAGACATTACTGGGGCCTGCTCGAGGCAATCGATGAACAACAGGATGACAGCGATACAGTGATCGTTTACATATTTATATAATAATTTCATTAGACATCACAGAATACTGTAGTAATAAATAGGATACTTAGGATACATAGGTGTGACACAAGAATTTTTTTAAATGAAAACTGTCATTTTTCATATTTCCTAACTGATAATTAAAATATTAGCAAGATAATTTGACAGAGATGTCAAATTATCCAACCCCTAAGCACTATTGCTTTTCAGATTAAAACTTAAACTATAATAAGTTATAGTTTATATATTGATTTATCTACATTTTACATCATATCTTTTGTTTCAGTTGGTTTTTAACTTTTTTTTTGGGGGGTGGACACCTGGCAATGCTTAAGGGGTTAATCCTGGCTCTGCACTCAGGAATTACTCCTGGTGGTTCTCAGGAGAGCATGTGGGATGCTGGAGATTGAATCCAGGTCTGTTTCGTGCAAGACAAATGCCTACCCCTTTGTACTATTGCTGTGGCCCCATATTTCTGAAAATAAATTAGTGGCTCATACTAGGGCTGGAGTGATAACACAGCGGGTTGGGTGTTTACCTTGTAAGTGGCCAACCCGGGGGCAAATCCTCCTCTCGGAGAGCCTGGAAAGCTAAGGAGAGTATTCCACCTGTCTTGCAGAGCCTGCAAGCTACTGTGGCGTATTCAAAATGCCAAAAACAGTAATAACAAGTCTCACAATGGAGACGTTACTGGTGCCCGCTCAAGCAAATCAATGAACAGTGGAATGACAGTGCTACAGTGCTACATTTTGTTAAATAAAAATTTTGTTCCTGAAAATTTGGAGCAGGATGTTGCTTGTTATATTGGCATTTGTGTGTAACTGCTATAATTCCAAAGTTTATTTAAACAAAATTGATTTAAGATTAGTTTCTTTGGAGTGCAGGAGGATTTTGCAGAAAGCAGCTGGTGGAGTGGTGAAGAACAGAAAAATAATGTAGTTTATATTTAAATTAAATGTAAAAGATCTAACCTAATATTGACTTAATTTCTAATATTGGAATTGTGGCTATCATAAATAACTTCTTTTTAGTATTCTAATATATTATAGGTTATTAATAATAGTATCACATAGTTCTTGTTGAAAAGAGCACATTGGAAAAAAAACACATAGCAAAGTACCTAACATAACTCTAAATAAGTAATAACAATTATTCTGAGAATAATAATTATTACTACAATTCACGGTTTTCTTAAAAGTAGCATTTACTTTCAATCACAATTTTATTCTAAGAAAATTACAGTGAATGCCAGGAATGTCATTAAAAGGCTGAGAAAATAACACATTTTACAATAATTCTTTGAAAAATAAAGTCACTTTATGTTTTATAAATTGAACATAAGATACTCTATATATTAATCAAATATTGAATGCACATGGTATCATACAAAACTATATTCTATCACCATATGAAATTTTTATTTAATAGTTACTTTTTAAATAATGCGAACAAAGATCTAATCATGTAACAGAATTTTGAAGATTTGTTCTATATAATTCAATGGAATAAAAATAAATAATTTGCCATTGGAAATTTCCTTTTCACTCTAGACCCTGAGTTCTGATCCTAGCAGAAACTTTTTATTGTGACCAATTTCCACAGTCACAAATCGTGTTGGATATTGTCATTTAGTCTTCTGTAGTATAAGAGTTTCTTCCAAGCTGGGTCATCAGAGAATTGATATCCTTTGCATATGCAGTGTAATATATAAAATTTGCTTCACAGCTGTTTACTTCATAGTTTCTGTTTTTATTCCTGAAAGCCAAAAGCAATGAATAATTTAATTATTTAAATTGTATATTCAAGTCTTTATCATTGACTTTCTCTAAGTGGATGCACTCTCCAGACAAATAAAAGTATAGTATGGGGAGAAACAGACAAAGATGTAGAAACACAGAGCAGAGAGAGAATTACTGGAGACAGGAGGGAAAAAAACATATCAATAAAAATCATGTGCACTTAAAATAACATTTTCTCAGGGGCTGAAGATACAGTATAGCAGATAGCAAGGCCAACCTGTGTTCAATCAATTTTCAGCATCCCAGTAAGTTTCTCTAAGCAGCAGAGCAGTGATCCCTAAAGGCAGGGGTAGGAGTAAGCCCTGAGCACTGCTGGGCGTGGTACCCAAATTAACAAAAATAAATCGTTTAGAAAAAAAATCAGAATTTTTGAAATTAAATTACAATAAAATAACCTTTTCTTTTCCTATACAAATTTACTTACATAAAAGCACTTCTTAAGCTTTAATGAGAAGAATAAAGAAATGCGTAATACACTCTGATCCAAGTCAGTTTCACACTGATCCAAATCCTCCCACTTACTAGTTAATATATGATTATCCATTAAACTTATACACTAAAGTACTGCTACAATAAAAAAGTAGAAATGAATAAGTAGTGATGGCTGACAAAATATAATATTCCAAAGTAAGTAGTGATGGCTGACAAAATATAATATTCCAAAACTGTGAAGTTCTCACAGGTTTGATGGTCTTTCTGGAGTACCCCTTAAGTATAACCCTGCAACAATCAGAATTAGAAGAATAAACAAAATAGGCTTCATGGCAACTTTTTTACAAAAACAATAATAATAATGATATAACATCCCGCTGAGTTTTACATTCTACTGTAACATATGTACAACTTAGAACATGATGCCAAGGCAACGATGTTATTAACTTATTGTTTTCTAGGAAAAGCATATGGCAAAGTAAATCATATTCATGGAATTTTTCTTAGATTCTTTATTTCTGGAGTGTACTTTCCTGATGAAAAAAAAAAACTGATTCACTGACACTTCTTCCCCATCTAGAGCTGTTCAGTGGAGAAAAGTCTGCCTGTTCCAACAGCATCATAAGTGAGTTTGTAACTGTAGAGCTAATCCTTTGGAAAGAACCTATTCTGTCAAATATTTCTATTAGGGTTGCTAGGTGGTAGCTTTCAAGCTCTTATCGATTAGACTTGCGTACCGAGGGAAAAGCAAAGCCAAGCCCTGCTGCTATGAGAAGTTCTCACGGGTTTGATGGTCTTTCTGGAGTACCCCTTAAGAATAAACCTGCAACAAGTAACAGTAGATACTACTTAAAAAAAAAAAACACGGGCAGGACCAGTAGTACTGGAAAGTGAGAACTGAAGAAGGATCTGGAGCTCCTCATTCTTGTGGCTCATAACTCACAAAATATTTCGTCTCTTTTTTGGGGGGAGGTGGTGTCTTTTTGGATCATACCCAGCAATGCTTAGGGGTTATTACTGACTCTGCATTCAGGAATGACTCCTGGTCTTGTTTAGGCAATCATATGGGATGCCGGGATTTGAACCTGGGTTGGCTATATGGACCTTGGCAGAGCCCGTGGTAAGGCAAATGCACTACTAGCTGTACCATCCCCTCTGCCCTGATATTTTATTTCTAATAGACACACTTTGGACTCTGGAGTATGAAAGAAGTGCACTTTCTCAAGCTCTTTCCAGTAAAATCAGCCCTCTCCCAAACTGGTTTCCATCCTGTGCTGGTCCAGGAGAGTTGGTGTGGACGGTATTCTGGTCCTCCCCCAATCCCCAGGTTCTTCAACAATTTTAAGAGTAAAAGCAAGAGGTATCAAAAATGCTCAGGCTCAGAAATTGAACCTTTGTTAACAGGTGAAGGACAATGAAGATCTTCAGCTGGGGAAGAAGTTCCTGCAGAGCTCAGCAGAGCTCTCCAGAGGGCTACTAGCGTTCCTAGAAGAAATTTAATTTTTTTTAATTGTATCACTATGAAATAGATCCTTATACAGCTGTTCATGATTAGTTTTAAGTCATACAGTGTTCCAACACCCATCCCTCCACCATGTATGCTTCCTAGTACCAGTATCCCCAGTTTTCTTCCCATCAGACCCCACCCACCAGCCTGCCTCTGGGGCACACATTTTTGTTCTCTCTCTTTCTCTCTCTAGATGTCATTTTCATCTATGCTGCTCCAGCTTTGTTTTGTTTGTTCCTTTAGGGGGTAGAGGCCTCAGACTCTGCACTCAGGAATCACTCTTGTTTGGGGCCACACCCAATTTCCTCCTGGATTTGCACTCAGATATCACTTTGGACAAGTCTTGGGTGACCAGACCTGATGCTGGGTTTGAACTTGTGCCAGCTGCCTTTGAGTCAAGTGTCCTCCTTGGCGTGCTGTCACTCAGGCCCCAAAGGAAACTCCTGCTTTCTGTAGATTAGTTAGTCCTGGGAAGGGGAAAACAGGAGACATGGACCCAAGCTTCAGGTAAAAGGCATTGCACAGAGAATGTTCTAATACAGTTGTATTAAAAGCATACACACACACACACACACACACGCACATCTTTTTCTTCTATAATTTGGATCAGTTATAAAATGTTTAAATGTAGAGTTATCACTTTACAATAGCCAGAAACTGGAAGAAACCTGAATGCCCAAGAACAGATGACTGGTTAAAGAAACTTTGGTACATCTACACAATGGAGTACTATGTAGCTCTTAGAAAAGATGAAGTCATGAAATTTACACACAAGTGGTACAATATGGAAAGTATCATGCTAAGCGAAATGAGTCAGAAAGAGAGGGCTAGACATAGAAAGATTGCATTCATCTGGGGGATATAAAGTAACAAAGTATGAGATTAATACCCAAGAATAGCTGATATCAGCACCAGGAGGATTACTCCATAACTTAGAGGCCAGCCGGGTATCCTAGAGGAAAGGGCTGTTCAGATAGAGAAGGGAGCACCAAATAAAGGATGTTTGGAGGATCCTCCCAGGAGGGGAGATGCATGTAGAAAGTAGACTATGGACTGAACACGTTTGCCACTCAATGCCTCTTTTGCAGACCACAACACCCAAAAGGAGAGAGAGAACACAGGAGATTGCCCTGCCACAGAGACAGGGGGGACGGGGGGATGGGGGTGGGAGGGATATTATCCATGGTGGTGGAAAATGGGCACTGGTGGAGGGATGGGTATCTGATCATTGTATAATTGAAACCAAAGCACAAAAAATTGTAAATCTACAACTTTAAAAAAAATAAAATAAAATAAAGGGAAAAAAATAAATGTAGAGTTATCAAATGTGTAAATGTGTAGATAATCAAATATACATGGAATAACTTGAGCCTATAACAGAAAGAAATCTTTTTGACTCCACTGTTCTTCGTGCACTAACATAAGCCTCAGAGACAGAATGAGAACGCTATTTGGATCACCCAAAGAGGAATCGAAATAGCTATGTTTGGAGTATCACTCTTCACTCAAGTGAGAGAAGGGATCCGGAGTTCCGACCTCCTTTGACGATCAAAGATCAGGGATGCTGCCTCATTTGCCCCCTACTTTAAAAAAAAAAAAAGAACACGGGCAGGACCAGTAGTACTGGAAAGTGAGAACTGAAGAAGGATCTGGAACTCCTGATATTGAAAAGGTGTTGAAAATCAGATGGGCCTGACACATAATGTGATTTGGAGATGACAGCTTGACTAGAGCCATTACTGACTGGATTCCACGAGACGTTAAAAGAACGCCTGGCCGCCCACCTATGAGTTGGTTGGACTTCTTCGTTATGACCCTGAATAAATAGTTTGATGCTCTTCATTTTCTTGGAGAGAGCAGACATCATCAGGCTACTCGACCATGCAACAGGGACAAATGAAGACACTACTGGCACCCACTTGAGCAAATCAATGAAAAACAGGATGACAAGTGTGATTACAAGAGATCAATAAGGAAATAGGGTGGCCAATGATAGGAATTTAGGAGGCAATGACATACAATTTTTTGGGGGGCCAAATTGATAAGGCAGGGGCACACAGGTCAGTTCTAGGATCTATGGGGTAGGATAGTGCAGTGGAATGGTGAGATCTTTAAAGCCTCCCGGTCATGACTGATTAGTAAGGTGGCGTTCAGCTTGCCGGGCCTCCTCTCTCTCTCTTTCTCTCTCTCTCTCTCTATCTCTCTCTCTCCTCTCTCTCCCCCTCCCTCCCCCTGCTATGACTATTGGAAGTCATTTATTAGACCACTGTAATATCATATATGAATCAAGTACTTCAAAACTGATTGTTTGGGCCAAATCATAACTAGTTCAAGTGATGTTTAAGCATAAAATATGAAATGATTACAGAAGAAAGAAATAAAAGACATAGAAATGGCTCTGTGGAAAATTGCTGAAAAATGCTTTAAAAAAATAAAAAATTATGACTATTTTTTAATTATACTCTGTATAGACTAATTTGCACATACTAATTTTTGTCCTTTACTGTTCCTCTGCGATTTCAATAATGCATGTTGGTGGGCGTTAACATTGTCACGTAATTTTCAAATTACAAGAGAGAAGACAATTGAAAATGAGCTCTGTGAAAGGAACTATCACAATGGCTGAGAATGCATCCCTCTCATTTGGTGCAGGATCACCAGGTCTTTATTTGTGTGGTGTCAGGAAGTGGGTTTGGGTTTCCTAAGTAGGGAGGGGAGTGCACTGATGATGGGCGTGGTGTTGGAATTGGTCCATAAGGAACCATTATTAATTGGATTGTAAACCAGAATTTGTTTAAATGATAGAAATAAATATAATTAAGGAAAATGAAGATTCACTAATTCGTTATTGATGTCTCTGTTGTGAAACACTCATATGAGACTTTTCAAGAAAGAGAAACTGGAGCTACTATGCCTAAATAGAGCAGATGAGTTCAAGGCCTGCCTTAAATGGCTGGGATGGAGCTTGACACATTTCAGACTTTCTTTCTGCAAATAGCCTACTTTGAAGTTACACACCATGGGGATTATCAGCAACAGCCTCTCATAATTCTTGTTTCTGACGCCCCACATGCTAGAAGCTATTTCCCCATTCTGATCATCACTCCTAGATCTTCTCTGGTTTTGTAATGTTTTAATTTCCTGAATCAATCTTGTCAAATGACGGACAGGTTTCTATTTTTCGTTTGGAACCTTGTCTGATATGTGACAATTGCTACATTTTGTCCTGAAAAAATACTTAAAATTATTGCTCTGAGGAAAATGAAAACTAAGAGTTCTTCTTAATTTAACTCAGTAGACTTCAGTTCTTGGTTTACCTCATATATTAAAACTCTCAGTTATTCCTGGGTAAATCCTTGAGGTAAGTCTTGGGCAAGCTATGGGGATAAGACTTTTATTTATGTATTTGGTGAAGATCGCTCAAGTGACTTTTTTCTTCACTAATACAATGACACTCACTTTGAGGGGGGTGGTGGATAGACTTGATTGAATTTTGATTTATGTTTTCTTCAGCCTTTTCATCTTCTTAATCAGGGTCCTCATCATCTTGAATTATGTCCTAGCATGAGTGAATAAAGACTCTTCAGGGCTCATATAATCCTTCAAAGACCAGCCAAATACTTCTCATTGCTTGAGTCTGGATGACATTGCTACACCTTTTTAGCACCGTTGCTATACATCCTATGCGTACAACTTGCACTATTCACCACAACTTTCTCACATCCTGCCTCATTCTATCCACATAGGCCTAACCATCCAAAAATTTGGAATTTTAAAATAAATTTGGGCAATTTCCATTTGCTTCCTGTCTTCCTAATGAACATAGGGACATATCTGCACTGCTCTGTCCTCCCATTGTTCATTGATTTGTTCAAGCGGACCCATCGACGGATGGAGTAAAGTCTCTATCATGAGATTTGTTATTACTGTGTTTGGCATATCAATACATCATTGGTAGACTGCCAGGCTTTGCCGTGCAGACGAGATACTCTCAGTAGCTTGCCGGGCTCTCCAAGAGGGGTGGAGGAATCGAACCCGGCCTGGCCGGCTGCTCGCAAGACAAACGCCCTACCCACTGTGCTATTGCTCCAGCCCAGGGACATATCAATCACTTTAAAACTGCATGAATTGTAATGGCAAAGGTAGCTGGAATGAGAAATTGTTCTGTGCCAGAGATTTAGTGTCCTTAATACTTCATACACACACACATATATATATATACATATATATATATATATATATATATATGAGCAAAGTCTGCTGATACTACAAAAAGTTGATGGTAAAGACATCTACATGTTTCCAACAATCACACTTATCAGTAATTTAACTGCTGTACTCACACTCTCTCTATCCATGCTCCTTGTACTAAGACATCATCTGTAATATAATTTATACATGTTGGGTCAGAGTGATAGGACAGCAGGCAGGGCAATTGCCTTGAATGTAGTTGACCTGCGTTCAGTCTCCAACACTACATCTGGTCACATTAGCACACATGTATTCCCCTGAGCACTGTCAGAAGTGATCCTTGATCATACATCCAGGATTAAGCCGTGAGCACCAATGGGTGTGATACAAAAACTGAAAGAAAAAATAACTAAATTAAGAAATATTAAAGTTTAGAAACCATATTTGGTACATAGACATTCGAGAACTTTCTGCTTACTTTCTTTTTATAACATGGTCTTTCCTTCCAACTTAATTCAAGAACTTTGCCTGCATATGAGAGGTGGTGTTGAATTAAAATTTGTTCATCCTTTAAAGAAATAGGAGATATGCATTCCTTCTTTAAAACATTTGTCTTTATTTTCATTTGGTCTCTTTTTAAAGTAAATTATTATTATTATTATTATTATTATTATTTGATTTTTGGGTCAAATCCAGCGATGCACAGGAGTTACTCCTGGTTCATGCACTCAGGAATTACTCCTGTCAGTGCTCGGGGGACCATATGGGATGCTGGGAATAGAATCTAGGTCGGCTGCATGCAAAGCAAGCACCCTACCTGCTCTGCTATTGCTCCAGCCCCTAAAGCAAATTATTTTAAGTTTACAAATCATTTGCCATAAAATTTAAATTGTATATGCATATATTACATATGCATATATCATATATCTTTTTATCAATTACCATTTTTGCCCCAAAGTAGCACATTATGTAATTGAAGATCTTTATAATTAGTAATTGACATGATTCTAAAACTGCATCATACCACTACATATTATTGATTTTTCAAAGTTAGGCAACAGGCTTTTGATATCAGTAGTGATATCAAAATGGTATTAGTGTATTTATGTTACTTATAATTTATCTCAGACATTTCCAATAAATACATCAACATTTTAAATTTTATTATTATATATTAAATATTTACTTAAAAATTATCAGCAATTAATAAAAAATAAATCTTCATTGAAATTGCTGAAGATTTTAGAATAAAATATTTTATAAGAAAGGGGCTGGATCAATAGCACAGCGGATAGGGCATTTGCCTTGCACGAGGCCTACCCAGATTCGAGTCCCAGCATCCCATATGGTACCCTGAGCACTGCCAGGGGTAATTCCTGTGTGCAGAGCAGGAGTAACCCCTGTGCAACGTTGGGTGTGACCCAAAAAGCAAAAAAACAAAAATTGTAAGAAATACATATATATGAAACACATTATAGTGAATTTTTTATAGCATATATATGTGTGTATATTGGATTTTGGGTTAAAATGACAATGTTTAAGGGCTATTTCTGCTTTTATTATAAGGGCTTTTCCTAACTATGTGCTCCAGCTTCACTCCTGGTTGTCTCCATACAACAAACTCCATAACCCCTTCCCAAGCTACTATTTTTAGCTGATTTTATTTTCAATGGTCGAACATAGGTTACATCAAGTCTATGTATCAAATATATATCTTATGCTCTATTTACTGGCTTATATTTTGATCCTCTAAAGATATTCAAATCTGAAAGCACTCTTTTATTTTTTTCTATTTTTAATGTGTTGATTGTTTTTCCTTCATTAGCATCGTATCTATTGACTGCGTATTTTAAGATTTCAATTTAATGTTCCAACAAACTTTGATAGTACCTAATGACTGCCAGTTTCACACATATTATTATGTCAACAACTGGCTCATAGTATATACAGTAGCACTGTAGTACTGTCCTCCAGTTGTTCATCGATTAGCTCAAGTGGGCCCAGTAACGTCTCCATGGTGAGACTTGTTGTTACTGTGTTTGGCATATAGAATACATCACGGGGAGCTTGCCGGGCTTCACCATGCGGGCAAGATACTCTTGGTAGCTTGCCAAGCTCTTCGAGAGGGGCACAGGAATCGAACCCACATTGGCTGGGTTGGCCACGTGCAAAGCAAACACCCTACCCGCTGTGCTATCGCTCCAGCCCATATATACTATGATTTTTTTAAATTTGTTTAATACACCCACAACTCTTATTGCTAGGAAAGCAGATAGGACATGCAATCATGCTAACAAAACTGTTTAGATGACTTCCTAATATAATAAATTAACGCTGAATAGATATTTCTTTCATATAATGACTTACCTGGACTCATGACTTATTTTAACATTGAAGCATATTTTTCTGTAGATTTTATGAAAAAGGACAGCTTTTGGGTAATAGCAGTGAGTGTTGACATCCTTCAACATAGAGGAAATGTTAATCATAGTTATCATTCATTATTATTTCCCTAATGTAATTTTTTTCAAAATATAACTGCCTATAGGTATCTTTCTTTTGTAATTATAAGAGAAAGTCACACACATTAGGATTCTTTAGGCTATAAAGGCTTGTTGGTTGAACTGTCTATATAGTACTGCTGACCACATTTATTATTTAGATTGCAAGGGAGTAATCAATATTTTTAAAAATTGTTCAAACTATTTAATATTTAAGTATTTTCCTTGATATGATAATTATAAATATTATCTTCTAAATGAAAAATATTTTCTGTTTTTATATGAAGATTATATGTTTTATTTCAATTACAATGCTATTAATAAAGAACACTGGATATATACCTTATATCTGTTTTTCCATGTTAGTAAAGAGAACAAAATTGGGTAATTTGGTATAAAACGCTCATGAAAAGTGGCTATGCAGCTAAGAATTGTGGTAGTGTTTTATATGGACTCTACAATCCAGCAATACACATTCTAATGATTCACCTCTACTTGTTGTGTGGTCTTGGGAAAGAACAATGGTAAATCTCAATTCTTTCAGTTTTAAAATTGGATAACTACATCTGTCCATGTAGCACAGTAGTAGAACACTTCCTGTACCTCACCTATGTGAGCTCCTATATTTGATTCCCAAGCATTATGTAAAAACAAAGCTGACTGAAATTTAGAATATATAAGCTCTATTGAAAAATTGCTATAAAATGTGTCAACACATATAAAATGCATAGGAGTATTCCTGGAAAATTAACATGCAGGTATTACTTCTTTTAATACTTATTGATTGATATGCATACAATCAATAGCTATTCTCAAAGAGCATTACTTTCCTTGCCTTATGGAAAACATGTTAGAGTTGCATTGCAAAACTCACTTATGGATTCATTGTTATTCATGACTTTATTGCCAAGTTGAAAATGGAATAAGTTTGGGAAAAGTACTTTAGAAGGTATAGAGTAAAATGATTACACTTTTAGCCAACTAATTTAGGAAGAGAACATTAAGATTACACATATATACAAAGTTTAGAACTTGAGAAGAAACACTTTGATTGTGACTGCCTATTCAAGTTATTATCAGTATTATTAACTATTTTTGACTCTTAATAAACAATGAGTAATCATATTCTCAGTATAATTCATAAAACAGTAGTATAGACAAGGAAGTTGGACTTTTGCATTAAAGAATTTCTCCTCATAAGTAGACTACAAATTGGATCCTGGAACTATGATATATGATCCTATTATAAATTTAGTCCTAAGGTGAGTCATTCATCTGATAGATTAATGTATAACATCAATTAACTTTCATCCTGATATTTATGTTGTTCTTCCATAGATCCAGTGAGAAAACTTTGAAAAATCTTGGTTGAATGTATTTTGTTTATATTAATAACTATTGTTCCTATTCTGTAA
This sequence comes from Sorex fumeus, assembly GCF_029834395.1. NCBI lineage: Eukaryota > Metazoa > Chordata > Mammalia > Eulipotyphla > Soricidae > Sorex > Sorex fumeus. Next base: position 68,441,941 of record NW_026606059.1, read on the forward strand.
TGTTTAGACCTTTCCTACTTATGCTTTAACATTTGCGTGGCAACTTCTTAAGAGCTTTTCGCAAACTGAGCTTCAGTTTAGTTTGAGATTTAATTCTGTGTATTGGCCAGGTTAATGAAATTCCGTTCACTCACACAGATATTTCTGATGTTTTCAACTGTAGTGTTTAAATAAATTGACATTTATTCGGGATCATTTGATCATTTGACTTCCCGTTAATCGTCAATTTGCTCGAGCGGGCACCAGTAACATCTCCATTTGTCCCTGTTGCATGCTAGTGTAGCCCAACAGCGTCTGTTCCTTCTAGGAACACGAAGAGCCTCAAACCAATCGTTCATGATCTTCATGAAGAAGTCTGACCATCTGGTAGGTGGGCGGTCACGTGGTTTTTTGACGTTCGGTGGAATCCAGTCGGTAATGGCTCTAGTCCAGCAGTCGTCTCTAAATCTCATTACGTGTCCAGCCCATCTGAGTTTTGATGGCTTGTCAAATGAGACAGCGTCCCTGATTCTTGATTGTCAATGGAGGTCGGAACTCCGGATTCCTTCTCATGAGTGAAACGTGATACTCCAAGCATAGCTCTTTCAATTCCTCTTTAATACCATTCTCATCCTGTTTGGGTAGGGCCCAGCTGAATCTTACGAAGACAATGTTTATTAGAAACAGCCTCATTCCTGACGCTCCATTCGCTCTCAACAGAACGATCATCTCCGAATGCAAGAGTTATGTGTACCTAGGTCGAGAAGTCAACATGATGAATGACCTGGCACCTGAGTTGCGCAGGAGGAAGAGAGTGGCTTGGAATGCCTTCAAGAGCGTCGAAGAAATAGCTAAAGGGATGAAGAACCTCTGGCTCCGGGCACATCTCTTTGATTCCACTGTTCTTCCTGCATTAATATATGCCTCAGAGACCTAGGCCCTACGCAAACAGGATGAGAACACTATTCAGGATAAAATATAAATTTAACATGTCAAGCTACTATGTAGAAAAATTTGTTACTATCAGGGAGATGCAGATCAAAACAGCAATGAAATGTCATTTCACACCACAGAGACTGGCCAACATTCAAAAGAACAAAAGCAACCGTTGCTGAAGCGGATGTGGCGATAAAGGGACCCTCCTTCACTGCTGGTGGGAATGCCGACTGTTTCAACCCTTTTGGAAAACAATATGGATGATTCTCCAAAAATTATAAATTGAGCTCCCATATGACCCAGCAATAGCACTCCTGGGAATATACCCCGGAGAGGCAAAAAAGTATAGTCGAAGTGACATCTGCACTTGTTTGTTCATCGCAGCACTGTTTACAATAGCTAGAATATGGAAAAAACCTGAGTGCCTGAGAACAGATGACTGGTTAAAGAAACTTTGGTACATCTACACAATGGAGTACTATGTAGCAGTTAGAAAAAATGAAGTCATGAAATTTACATACAAGTGGTACTACATGGAAAATATGCTAAGTGCAATGAGTTAGAAAGAGAGAGACAGACATAGAAAGATTGCATTCATCTGGGTAGCATAAAGTAACAAAATAAGAGACTAACACCCAAGAACAGCTGTGATAAATACCAGGTTGTTCACTCCATGGCTTAGAGTCCAGCCGCACATTCTAGGGGTAAAGGCAGCTCAGATAGAGAAGGGAGCACCAAAAAAAGGGTGCTGGAAAGATCCACCTAGGATGGGAGATGCATGCTGAAATTAGTCTATAGACAAACATGATTGCGACCCAATGTCTCTTCTGCAGACCGCAGCACCCGAAAGGAGAGATAGAACAAAAGGGAGTGCCTTGCCACAGAGGCAGGGTAGGATGTGGGATGGGGGTGGGTGGAAGGAATACTGGGATTGGTGAGGGTGGAGAATGGGCACTGGTGGTGGGATGGGTACTCGATCATTGTATAACTGAAACCCAAGCACAACAACTTGTAAGTCTGCAACTGTACCTCATGGTGTTTCACTAGTGCTTATTAATCCCACACAGTTCTGTCACTGTCACTGTCACTGTCCTCCCATTGTTCATCGATTTGTTCAAGCGGGCCCAGTAACATCTTCATTGGAGACTTTGTTGTTACTGTACAAAACAAAACAAAATTAAATCTGTCCCTTTGTCTTCAATTGCTATGCATTTTACTACTTATAGTATTTCATTTGTTATTATAAATTATTCCTCCTTAATTATCATTTCCATTTCAGGGTTTTAAACATATTTAAACATTTTATTTGAATAGATTATTTTGAGCATAGTATGTATTTGTTACACATTTATGTCACAATTGCACATTCTTATTTGCAAACATGGTGACATATACCAACTGTGATCATAAAGTCGTTCTTTAGTAGAGAAAATTTGCTATGGAAAAATATCCTTGGAGTTTAGGTTAAGCATCTTATACTTATACCCATTTCTCTGGTGCCTTGTTATTTCTTCTCAGTCTTAAATATATTTCTGAACCTTTCTTTTATCTCCAAAATAATCTCATATATCAGATTTACATATTGATATGATGTAATATTTTCAGTTTCCCTTAAAATAAGAAATCTTGAGAGAAAATATATTATGGGGAATTTTTATTTTACTTCAAATCCTTCCCCTATTCTAAGCAAAATTCCTCCTTTAGTATTTCATCAAAACTACCACTCTGCTATCATTGTTCATTGTCTTTAAAAACAGCTGTAATGTGTCCATACTTGTCTTTATATTCCTCTGATCAGCATTCTATACAGTATATCATTTTCTTTTAAATGTAAACCTCATATTTTGCTTTTAAAATTATTTTAAATTTCTTGTAAGTTCTGTCAAACTCATTTTCAGTTTTTCTTTACTAAAATATTTTCCTTCACTCAAATTCGAAATGATGGCACACAGAATTTTAAACTTTTCTCACTTTATTTCTAGTAATACTGTGCATTAGTTATCAATTCAAGCACATACTCCCAGCTGTGTTATTTTAGCTTCTAATAAATTCAAGACTTAAAGGGGCAGCAGAAATAGTACTGCTTGCCTTGCATAAAGTCAACCTGAGTTTGATCCCTAGTACCCCATATAGTCCCTTGAATACCAACAGGACTAATTCCTGAGCACAGTGCCAGTAGTGAGCCCTGAACACTACCATATATAAGTAAAGGCCCTCCCGTTGATCATCGATTTGCTCGAGCGGGCCCAGTAACGTCTCCATATAAATAAATAAATAAATAAATAAATAAACTAACCCCAGACCTACATACCCAAATGTCTCTTGAAAATTCCTACTATGTAGACTGTTGATTGTCTAATTTTCATGAGTCAATTTGAATTCTTTTAAAATGTGCTTCACTCTAACTGTTGACTTCTTATTTCTGCAAAATCTATGACTAATACATCATGTATATATGATGCAGGAGAAAGAGGTGAATTTGTTTTGTTTTTTTGGGGGGGACGATGTCTTTGAGTCGATGATAGATGTGTTTCCATATAAAGATTGAGTGATTAGTTTCAGAACCAGGGACGAATAATTTATTTCAGAAGGAAGGAAGTGAGAGTATACATTGAAAGGAGAAGTATGTTAATGGATTTTGTGGAAGATTTGAAGGTAACTTTTTGACAGTGGCGAAAATAGAAAAAAATAGAAAAAATAGATTAGTGATGGTAAGAGCATTGCCTACAATAAAACATAAAATCCATAATAAATCCAGCTAAAATTTTCATTTCTTTCTTTTTACCAGTCACTGTCAATTCAAAAGAATTTAAGTGGGGAAAAATACCCTTAGGAAAACATATATTTTTTAATATTTTTTTTCATGGATAATTAAGTAGTCGCTTCAAAACTTTATTTTAGACTTGGCTTGGTAAGTGTTTTAGCTTAATTGATACTCATTGATTTAAGACAAAATTCAAATTAACAGCGCTTTTATTGAAGTTCTTTCTTTTCTTTTTTAATTGCTAAAGAACAAGCTTCTGTGATTGCCTCAGCCTGTTAGATGGCAATCATACATACATCTTTGCTAGGTGAACTTGTTCATCAAGGCTTGCTCCTTTAACTGTGTACTGTGTGCAGATACTAGTTTGTGTGTGCCTCAACCCAAGAGACTGCAGATAGATGAATGTAGACCCACCACCCACATTCTGAACCCCAGATAGAAGGTTAGTCTGGCTGGACAGGCACACTTAGACTTGGAGACACCAGTGGGCCTTCAACCAACCTCTGTCATTATCAGTTAGATCATATAGGGCATCTGAGCTGCCCCCAGTACATCAGGAAACAGAAAATAATACATGGTCATAGATTACAGGGATGAAAATGTCAAAATAATAATCCTAATCAAGGATTATAAACATCTAATGTAATATACATAGAAACACTAATGACATTCCTTTAGGACTTAGAAGAAACTGCACCAATTTTTTTTCTTTTTAGAATCATAAAACTCCTTAAACAACTGAAGGTATTGTGATATGAAAATAGAAAATTTCTTTAATTCCCATTCCTTCATTTACTTCATTTATTTATTTTTTTTGTTTTGGGACTATACTTGGTAGTACAAGAGGGCTTTCCCTGGGCCTTGGGAACCATATAGGTTTCCAGGATCAATCTCAGGTTAGACACACCCATGAAATTCAAATTAACAGTGCTTTTATTGAAGTTCTTTCTTTTTTAATTATGAAAGAACCAGCTTCTGTGATTGCCTCAGCAGTTAAATGGCAACAATACATACACATTCGCTAGGTGAACTTGCCATGGAAAGGCAAGTGCCCTGCTCAGACTTCTCTCGCAGGTTTCAGAATTCCTTGATTTTAAATCACATTATATTTTGAAGCTAGCATTTTAAGACAATGTGGTACTGGGATAAACCTATACTCTCAGATCAATGGAATTGAATTAATTAAGCCCATAGACACACCCTCAGACATATAGACAATTCATCTAAGGCCTTCGAGCCAAGTACATGAAATGGAGCAAGGAAGGCCTCCGCAGTAAACAGTGCAGGAAAATCGGGGTATCCGCATGGATCTCTAAGGGGTCTTCACTGATTTGCCTCACTTGCAAAGACAACAAAAATTAAATTAGACAAATAGGACTACACCAAATCATAAAAGCTTTTGCACAGGGGGCAAAGACTAAAGAAGCTCATACTAAAATTAAAGGACACTTACTGGATGGGAAAAAATATTTTCCTATCAACTATTAGGTATAGGGTTAAAATACAAAGTATGCACAAAGCTCATCAACAACCAAAACAAACCATAACCTATTAAAAGTGGGAAAAAACAGAAGATATGGATGGCTAATAGACTTATGAGAAAGTGCATTGTCACATTCTCTTAAGTTCCTTACAAAAAAGTCAGTTAATGAGAAATAATTTCAGTTACTTGATTTTTAATTCTTTATTCAATAATTAATATCTGGAAACTGAACCAATCTAGTATGAATTACAGAAAGAACACAAAACCTATATTTATCAGATAATTGTAATTTAAATCTTTCAGTTTCAGTCTGAGTTAGAGTTCCACAGGTATAATGTATGTGCTATCAATGATATTTATTTGATAATTTTCATCAGAACAGAGACATATCTCTGTAGTATAGAGAAATTGTTGCACTGTGCTCAACAACATGCTGAAATTTCCTCAAATGCATCTAAGAAAAAAGAAATATCTATTCCTTTTTAATTTTCTACCTTTTGATAACAATCTTTTTCTAAAAATTGTTGAGTATGCAGCATGTAATAAAATTACTTAACAGACCATTAGATAGATTTAAGATTTCTTTCTGGAAATGATTTTACCTAGCAGCTAAATCAAATTTTCTTACTTGCATACTATTTATCTTATCTTGTTTAATTATTTGTTTTTTAATAAAATAACTTAGAATGAGGAGCAGACAATTATTTTACTGAACATATCCCAGGGGCTATCAAGTATTGAGGACAGCATTTATCATTGTAATTTTTTTATGATGTAAGATTTTTTTGTGAAATGGAAATAAAAACTTATTTTCCTTTTTAAAATCATGTAGTCTAATGCCTAATTTTAGAAGTGAAATAAGGCCTCACCTAACCAGAGAGTTTCCAGATATTAATTTTTGAATAAAGAATTAAAAATCATTCACTATAAAGGAAGTTACTAATTTCAACCTCTTTTTTACCAGCCTCCACAATACTCATTCAAATTATTACTCTTGAAGCTCACATATTCTCATTTTAACCTTGCTTTAAAAGAAGCCACAGATTCACTGCAAACTCTACGTTGCAGGTTTACTTAAGGTTTCTGAAATATAAATAGAGCAAAAGAAATTTGGCAGTGATTAAAGTGTTTGCCTCTCCAGCAACTCACCTACATTTATTTCAAAGCACAACATATGTTCCACAACCATCACCAGTAATGGTTCCTGATCATAGAGCCAAGAGTCCAAATAATACAATATAATTTAATATTAATAGCAGCTAACATTAATATTATTAATATAATTTAATATTAATAGCAGTCTTCATAGGTATTTTTCTGTCTGGAATGAGTTCTCATGTAGATCGTAATAGGGGATGGGATGTTTCTGGGATGTCATCAAAACGTACAATAGTGTACTATTATCTACAGGCATAAGGTCACACCACAATCCTTGCACCTTAACCATCTTGCATAACTGATACTTTATTTATTTATTTATTTATTTATTTATTTATTTTTGGGTCACACTCAGCTATGCACAGGGGTTACTCCTGACTCTGCACTCAGGAATTACTCATGATGGTGCTCGGAGGACCATATGGGATGCTAGGAATCAAACCTGGGTTGACTGAGTGCAAGGCAAACAACCTACCAGCTGTGTTATTGCTCCAGTCCCATAACTGACATTTTAAAGCCATTAAATAGCCACTCACCATTTCCCTCTTTCGCTTGTGTTTTCCAACCACCATTCTACCTGTCTCTATGAATTTGACTACTGCCCTCCCATTGCTCATCGATTTGCTCGAGCGGGCCCAGTAATGTCTCCATTGTGAGACTTCTTGTTACTGTGTTTGGCGTATTGAATACTCTTGGTAGTTGCCAGGGTCTCCAAGAGGGGCAGAGGAATCAAACTCGGCTGGGCCGGGCTGGATGCGCGCAAGGCAAATGCCCTACCGCTGTGCTATCACTCCAGCCCTTTGACTACTGTAAAGGTAAAGGTAAAGGCCCTCCCATTGATCGTCGATTTGCTCAAGCGGGCCCAGTAACGTCTCCATTGGAGACTTTGTTGTTACTGTGTCTGGCATATCGAATACTCTCGGTAGCTTGACTACTGTAGATACCTTAAATAACTTGGACCTGGAAACAGTTGTTTTCTCTATCTCATTTCATTAAGATAGTTGTTTCAAAGTTGTCCACAATATTGCCAATGGATAGAAGGCAATTATATGACTTAATAATATTCTACTGTATATTATAGATGTATAATATACTGTATAATATAGATGTATATTTTTAATTAATCTGTTAAGAGATCTTTGATTTCACATCTTAACTAGTGTGACTAAAGGTGCATTAAACATTGAAGGCATGTATATATATCTATAAACATTAATTACATATTCATATACATTAAGATCCCCATTATAACTATTTTTGATTAAACACCAAGAGGTTCAATTAATGATTATTAACAATTCTGTTATTAATTATTTGCAGAACTTTTGTACTGGTTTTCCAAATTCATTGTGTTATTTTGAACCCCCTATAAAATGTGTGCATAAATTCTATTTTATTCACATTCTCATGAACATTTTCTACTTTATGGTAAGGGAAAATAGTTATGCAGTGGTTTATCTTGAATTGCAACTTATTTAAATGTATTTGTTGATGTTAATTGTAAAGTTTTATATTTTATTAGCAGTGCACAATATTCACTGAACTACACAAATGAACACTAAAGCCATAGCTTGTTCTTTGTAAAATTCAAAAATAATATTAAATGTAATAATATATTTAATTTCACATTTGAGTTGAACAGCTATTTTTGAGAAAAATACATATTGGCTTTGCACTTTTTCCAAGGGCCACTTGAATTTTTGAAATTGAATACTTCTCTTTTTAGACATTTATTAGCATGTTATCATTCGTTTGCACAATTTAAAAAAGGTAATATTCACAAAGTTGTCTCTGAAGGAGCTATTCATGAGAATTTAAAGTATTGAGCTTTCTTTGTATAATGATCCTTATATATGTGGTCAGTTCAATAGTGAATAAATCCATTTAGGATAGTGATTTATGTGGAGACTGATATTGAACACTTACCAAGGACTTCCGCGAAAAAAAGAAATTGATAAAGCAGCTGCCTCTTTTTATATTACCCCACTTTGAAAGGCTGTCTTAATCAATCTTTGAGCTGCAAACTTCAATATTATAAAATGGGAGGTAGTCATTCTAAATGTTAGCTTGCTTCCTACTTCAAAAATGAGACACTGACACATAAGAGTGCTTATCTCTTACATTTCCTGAGCTAATCTTTGCCCCCACCCACTTTTGTTGGCAGGAATGATACCACAATCTACAAGGTCAGGTTCTATCACTGTACATTCACATGTTCATTACTGATCACGACTATTTCCCCCTAGCTATCAATCAAACTGTCATCAGAATGCAATCATCGTTCTAAGAATAGAATATGCGTTTAGACAATGATTTACATTAATAAATAATCTACTTCAGGCACTAAAGGTTTTTAATTTGCAATAGAGTTCTTCAAGGGTAGAAATTTAAGCTATAGTGATATATGCTTATGGAAGCTTATTATTGAAAAGGTCAAAATGGTCTTTTCTGTAGTCACTACATTCCTAAACCTCATAAATAAGGTATAAAATTAAAGCTTTCTTTAGAAATGTCAGTGGAAGTACTAAGAATTCAACATCAATCTTCATGCTCTCTATATTTAACACTTTCAGCAACTTCATATGAAACTCGCTGTTTAAATATTTCTCTTTATTCATTGTTTTGGTGACATTATTTACCATACAAAATAGGTTCCTCCTGAGGATGATAATAACCATGACACAATAGACATAAGTTAGGACTGTCCATAATAAGCCAGAACTTCACAGTACATTGTCATTTTCTTATTGCATTTCAGAACATTTTTCTTTAAAAAGCATTGCCCCCAGAAGCATACCTTTTCAGGAAAAGCTGCCGTTAGCTACGGAACACTTTAAAGAGTCCAACATGAGTACATGATCAGGAATACTATCTCTGAAAAGTTTTAGCATTTTAAACAAATTTTTGAAGTTTCAAATTTAAAAAGAAGGCTCGCTTATTTAGTTAACTACAAAAATCACCCTAGATAGAGAGTATTCTCAATATGATGCTAATTAAGTGCTTATTTTCTTTACTTATGACTACATTGACTCCTATCAAGATCACAGCTTCCATAAATAATACTCTTTTATAAAGTTTATCTATATTTGCTAATATTTTTTTACTTTATATATTGTCTTTGTATTTTTGTCCTACTTGCAAAACTGAGTACAAATATAAATGAACAATATTTAAAAGCCTTGCAAAAATTGTGAGAGAAAATTTAAATAGCAAAGCAGTTAAATTTCACAAAGCTGATTCAACTATTTCTAGGAGCCTTATCAATGAAATAGCTCTAATTTCCATCAGGGAAGTAGATGCTGACATAGACCCAAGGATTTTCTCCCATTCTTGGCTGACAAAAATATATTCATTAATTCATTCACTCATTCATTTGCCAATTTATTCAACAAAGCTACTATAGACAAGCCCTAAAAAAAAAGAAAAAGAAAAAGAAAAAAGAAAGGAAAGGAAAATGGCATAGTTTCTATCTCGGCCAACAGGGTAAGTAAATACACAAACATGGAATTAGAATACTATAGAGTTAATCAGACTCTACAGACCAGCACAGAGAACACCAGGAAAGAAATTATGTATCTGGAAAGCTTCATGGAGTTCATAGACGTGTGAAGTTTAGAGAGGCCCGAGTGAGTGTTCACAAAGCAAAGAAATTGAGAAATGATAATGCAGGCAGAGGCAAGTTTACGTAAAGACATGAAAGCACAGAGGAAAAATGTTCTACTAAGCTAAAAGTCTGTAATAATACTGGAATGTGAGGAACCCAGAATGTGGTGCCTCATCAGGAATGTAGGTCACAAGGCATTTTACGAAGATGGCTTACTATGTCACAGATGTCAAATCGCACTTGGAAATTTGAGGAGAAATTATTTGGGATCATAAAAAGGGCTTTCTGTGAAAAGGAAGTTGCTATTTAATTCATAAAATATGTATTATGTATTATTATTCAAATACCCATTTATTCAAAATTATTCAATTTATTCATTCAAACTTCCTGTGTTACCCATGTACATGATGGATATTCACACACAATTAGACTAACTAGAGTTTGAACAGAAGAAAGCTTGAACAAAGTCTTATTTCTCAAGCCTACAATAATAGATTTGGTTTTCTGTGTCTTCTGACTTTTGGAGGAAATAATGGAATGTTTTCAATTTTGAGGGCTTGGTTGTAGAGCACATGGGAGTCCTTACCGATGAAAACCCTGGATTCATTCCTCCACAGAAAACAAAAGCTATGAAAATTTTAGATTTGGATGATGCATGGATGAGGATTTGTGTTAAAATCCATCCATCTTAGCCCACAACTAATACCTGTCCCAAGAGTGAAAGACAAATGGTAAGTCAATAAAAACAATAAAAAGAGTTATGTTGCTCTTGGCAGATTTTTCCTTAAGGTGAGTGAGAGTGTAACGGTAATCAATATGGAGTGACTGTGCCTGCAACATATATTTTCCTAAAATGACATTGACCCGATAGAAGCAGACCTCTCATTCCAGGGGAGAGCTGACCCCACGCAGTGAGCAGACTTTGGCAAGTGTTGTTCACATGTTTTCTCTGTCATCTGTCATCTGGACTCTGAAGCCTTTGTCCACAAGAATTTTTTTTCAACCTTTGTTTACAGTTTAGACTGAAATTCTAAAGACACACCATCGATATGCTTCAAATAAAGTTAGTATACGTGGGTATATGAGATTTACTGTGTATTGTCAATTAGCACCTACCAAGGGACCTCTGATATGTCTTTCTTCCTTGGCCAGATCAGAACACTAAATTTTCATGCTCAAATCTTTGGGCTTTTTGTGGGCAGAAAAGGCCACATTTTAACTTGCTCTAGCTGCATTGTTTTCTAATGTTTTAACTTGCTCTTGCTGCATTGTTTTCATTGTTGCTAACTCTGTACTACAGTGTTTTGTTGGTTTGTTTTATTTCCCATCTGCTTTTAAATAAGCATCTTCTCAAAAACATGAATTTGTATAAAATCATATATTGGACCATCAATATGCGGAGAGTACCCTGAAGATTTTGAGAGAAATTGATTTGATTCTTTCATTGAGTATTTTTCTTAAAGATGAACACTATTTTATCTTAGGAAGAAATATTTTTTCTGATTTTTGGGTCACACCCAGCATTGCACAGGGGTTACTCCTGACTCTTGCACTCAGGAATTACTCCTGGTGGTGCTCGGGGGACCCTATGGGATGCTGGGAATTGAACCCAGATCAGCCTTGTGGAAGGCAAATACCCTACCCACTGTGCTCTGGCTCCAGCTCCAAGAAGCAATACACTTTTTAATTAATTTTAAAATGTCTGTGCTGGGGCTGAAAGTATAGTTTGTAGGGAGCTTACCATGCATGTGTCCAGAGCCAGGAGTAAACCTGCACTGTGTCCAGTATTAAAAAAAAAACAAAGTGTGTTTTTCTACCACAACTAGAGACAGGCCCTTCCTTCCTTCCTTCCTTCCTTCCTTCCTTCCTTCCTTCCTTCCTTCCTTCCTTCCTTCCTTCCTTCCTTCCTTCCTTCCTTCTCTCCCCTTCCCTCTCTTCCTCCTTCCTTCCTTCCCTCCCCTTCCCTTCCTCCCTCCTCCCCTCCCTCCCTCCTTCCCTCCTTCCCTCCTTCCCTCCTTCCCTCCTTCCTTCCTTCCTTCCTTCCTTCCTTCCTTCCTTCCTTCCTTCCTTCCTTCCTTCCTTCCTTCCTTCCTACGTTCCTGTCTTCCTGTCTTCCTCCCTGCCTCCCTCCCTTCTTTTTTTCCTTTCTTTTTAAAAAATATTCAGAGACCCTTCTTTGTATAAGCTTCAGCTAAAGAAGCTATTACAATATAGAGGAATAAATCTGATAGAAAGAAAAGGTGTTTTTATTTTGCCTTTGGACCACATCCAGCGTGCTAAGGCTCAGCATGCTAAGGGGTTACTCTTAGCTCTGCACTCAGGAATTACTCTTGGTGGACTCCAGGGTCCATATTGGATGTGGGAATCAAACTTGAGTCAGTCACTTTCAAGACAAATGCTCTACCGGCTATTGCTCCAACTCCAGAGAGTTATTAAAATTATTCTTATGAACTATTTTTGCAAATATGACTACACCCTCAGGAATTTAATTTCATTTGAGCATTTATTTTTGTAAGGGGCTTATCAGTGTAAGTTACATATGCTCTGGATACTCTCTGCCACCACATTAGGACAAACTATTAATCTCTATTCCTGGTTTATTATCTCACAAAGGACTATTATAACAAAGTTGTTAAAATATATTTTGATAACTTATATTTTAGAAAAGTAAGCTATATACTCTGGAATAAACTAGAGCCATAATGTTGATTCTATGGGAAAAGTATGTTTCAAAATAAAAACTTACCTAGAAAAATTTGGTATCATTATGAACATAACTTGAAATTGTTCTCAAAGTATTAGGCTTCCATTTTATAACTTTGAAACAGTTTTTTTTCTATTTAAAGAAAAAAGCGATATTCTAAGACATCCGTTTCACTTGAGTTTGCTAATTAGTTGGAATTTAAATAGTGACAATTCCTTGCTATCTGCTTAGCAAACTGATGAGTATTTTGAATATCATTATTTTTAATAAATGCTCATGAAAACCTTATGAATTCAGCTCCGACTTAAAAAATCTATCTTCTATTATTTTTTCTAAATGAAATAAGACACAGTGTGATTTTATTTCTGAATATCAATTTTATTTTTACTACAGATCATTTTGTTTGAAGAGCTACAAAGGTTCTCCAAAAACAATATATAATCATATGATTATTTCTAATATTCTGGAATTTGACAATTATCATCATCTATACCTAGTCTATCCACCTGTTTTCTCCACATATTATTCCTATTAATGTCTTTTTTCTTAATATAAAAAATATATATTTATATTTATAATATTTTGGGAAATTTGAATTGCAAAGTTGTAATTTAGCCATAAATTAAAATGTATTGATACCCTCTGCTATCAGCAAGTGGAATACTTTATGTACTACAGATTTCTTTCAAATATCTCTATTTACTTTGATTTTACGGGGAGGGAGGATTCAGGAAATTCATGTTGGTCTGGGATTGCTCCTGACTCTGTGATCAGGGATCACTCGTGGCCATGTACAAGTGACCATGAATGGTGACATGGATATAACTGTGGTTGTCTGCATGCAAGTCAAGCAGTTCACCCTTGTTCTAACACTCTGGATTCCCAAAATTCTAGATCTTAAATGCCATTGTTTCACTTTTTAGGTATTTCCAATTCCTTCTGGATATTTAGTAACTTGACTCTCTCTGCTAGACTCCCCTGAAAGTATCAAAACTCTTGGAGAATTAATAGTGATTAAGTGCCTAGATTTCCCATACAATTTTTCATGTCCACAGAAACTTGGATAGTTTAATTAAGGCTTAACACAACTCCAAGATGTTATTATTATCTGCATTTTACCTGTGCAGATCTAAACAGAGACACTGACATTTTTGCCTAAAGTCAAATAATTAATTGTATTCTAAAATAAGAATTTGATTGTCACTAAACAATGTTAGTATCACCTTTTTGATACTGCATCTCCATTAATTGCTATTTGTTTGGAAATAGAACTTAAAAATTATCATTCAGCAAAAAATTATCTTTGTAACATGATGTTTGCAAAAGTAATAAAGCATGAATTCTTAGAGGTTTCTTTGTTATCTTTATACCAAGTGCTATATAATTTATAAATTAATTTCATTATTTTCCATTTTCTCTTGTTAACCTTGTTCAGCCTATTTCTGCATAATTAAATTTTACCATCATTAAATTGTGCAATCTACATTTATAAATATCATTTTTAATTAAAATTGATTTTGCATAGGCCTTTTTAAAATAAAACCCTTTACTTCTGGCTAATTAAAAAAAATACAGTGTGACTTACGTTAAAAATTGTATTATAATTCTAATTTATTTTACCGAAATGAAACTCCCAGAAAATTCAATTGTCGGATGAGTTGTAACCATTATGGAATAGCACAGTGTACCTACATTTTATATAACAGTTTTACAGATCAAAATTAAAAGAATAAGTATATCTTTTTGGAAATTTTATTTTTAGGACATAGTGCTATTTCTTTTTTAAATTTTATTTCATTTATAAAAGTTGCTCACAAAAATTTGTTACACGTAATATTCCAACACCAATCCCACCACCATTACACCTTCCCACCACCATATTTTGAATGTTTCCACCCTGACACCCTAACCCACCCCAAGGCAGACCTAAATAATTTATTTTGTATTGCTTGTTATGAATAACCTGTTAAAAATCTAAGCAAGTTTCCTTAGAAGAAAAAGTGTGAAGATTTTTGTATCTCACCCTGGAACCAAAAAGCCTTTGTATAATATATTACCAACATATTTAATAGTGCTACTTTGGTGGGTATCTTTCTGATAAATTGTATGAGGTGGATGCATACTAGTATAGGGATTATATAACCAAACTTAAAAGATCACACACTGCTTACTGAAAATATAGCAAAAGAAAAATTAGACAGTTAAAATACGTATATTAATACAAACCCCCTGGCCAATTTTGCGTCTATAAATGTTTTCCCTTTGTACACATTTGACGTCTTCTTACATAAACTTGATTTTTCTCAATGGTATAAAATGTCAAGTCATTGAATGCTGTATTATTAGACCTCTATATCCATCAGTTCAGTACCAGCAGATTTAACCAATTTATTTCCAAAATGCAGGCTATGTAGCTGGACCTACAATAGTTGCTCCCATATGAACATGTACGGAGTTGTTTTTGTTATGATTTCATAAACAGTACAGTATAACAGCAGTTTGCAGAGTGTTTGCTCTATATTAGTTATAACCAGCATTCTAACGATGATTTAAATAGTGGCCAAGATAGATAGATTTATAAAAAGTGCCTTTTTGTTTGAGGGGCTTGAGTATCAAGGATAACTGCTGGTGTAGGTGATCTAAAAGGTTCTGAAAACAATGCCTTTTCAGATACCAAATGCTGCTTATCTCTTTTATGGTTGAACTTCATAGAGGTAAATTTGGGTGGGGTTTGTTTGCTTGTTTGTTTGGGCACCACATCAAGCAATGCCTACAACTAATTCTAGGCCCTATGCATACAAGGCAAGCAACTTTGGCCCCTGAAAAAAAAAGATTTTTATATTCCATATCATTTAATGTTATATTATTTATAATAAATATACTTATGATTTTGTATACCAATTACTATTTTACTCCTATCTATGCACTTTAGCAATTACTCTTTTTAGTACTAGAGGTACCATAAGGGATATCGGGGATGAAACCTGTGTTGCTCTCATGCAAGACAAGTACCTGCTATACTTCTCTATGTCCCCTAACTCTTAACTTTTTACAATGAATATTTAATTAAAGAAGTCTGGGGGAACAATTATAATTCGACATGCATTTTTTCAAAAATAGCTTTGCTGGGGGTAATGTATATTTCTGGAAAATAGCACCCAAAATTAATTCAGCCAAATATAAAAATGAAACAAAGGAAGACACAAAAATTTGTCTATACTGGCCCTTTTTAACATATCTTTCCCCAACCTCTTCCAGTTTTGTGAAGAGAGAGAACTTAACTGGTTTTGAGCAACCTCAAAGTCAGTTAAATTTATTTATGGTAGTACAAGTTTATTCCCTCACATCATGATGGCATGGGAAAATAATATTACCTATCTCTATTGTAATAATGTGATCTCAGAAATATAGCTGAAAAAGATAAACTGGCTAATACTAGTTAGCAATATTTCCATTGTTTCTGCTACTGTCATCAATATACAGTCTCCTTTACCCCACAAAAAAGATGGAAAAAATAATCAGTGTGACTGAAATTTCCCTGTACTTGTCATGAGTCAGAATTATTGTGGTATTAACATAAATAAAGAAGCATTCCAAACCCACTTCTGCTTGTCTTATAAATTCATGATTGTGATTTTGTGGACATGATCTAAACAGCTTTAAGACTTAATCCCCATTCACTCTTGAGTTTCACTGAATCTTACTCTTGCTTTATATCTTTCAAGGTTGACAGTTTTCTTTCAATAATCGGCCTCACGGATTTAGTTATATTATGCAACAACCCCTGATCCTCATAATTCAATTCAGTTCAGTTCAGTGAGCGTGTTACTGCAAAGTTTGGCTTAAGAAGTGGAGCAGGCATATTTCTCTGAAACAAAAAAAAAAGATATCACTGATGAACAATTTATGGAATATGCTCTGGCAAATGCAGCAGGAAGTAGCATTTGATACCGCCTCATGGGACACAAATTAGCACCAGATTGTTGAAAGTTCTCCACTGTTCCGTTTGTATACTTCCAAAGTTTAAACCAGTACAAATTACAAACTTGCAGATCAATCAGAAAAAAATTAAATTTAAATTGTCTGAAATGCTCCTGTGTAAATGATATTATTCAATATCTTTGCAGTTATTGTTGTTTTTGTTTTTTGACTCACATCCAGCAGTGCTTAGAACTTGCTCCTGAATCTATGCTCAGGGAACCCCTCTGGCAGAGCTCAGGAAACCAGAAAAATTGCCATTGATCAAACCCCATTAAGTCATATATAAAGCAAACATCTTACCTCTGCTCACTGTCTCTCCTATATTAAGTACTTTTATTCTTAATTTAAAGCCTTTGATTTCCTGTTGACATGTATCTAGCATGGAAATCCATACAAAGATATAAAGAAAAACATCCTTTGTAGGAAATAAAGGTTTTTATACACACAATATGTAACAATACAGACACTAAATTCAAAATAAAGCATTGCTTTATAACAATTTATCATTATTTTTTATTTAGACATTGTGATATGTACAAATTCTATGGAATGTTTCAGGTATACAATGTTCCAATATCAATCCCACCACCAATGTCCCCTTCTTTCCATTAGTGTCCCCAAGTTTCCTGACACCATCCTGGGTGACCCCTTGGCAGACACATACCATATAATTCATATTACTTCCCCCAAAAAACTTGAAGAAATGTCAAATGAAGTTATCAATTTGCACAACAAAATAAATGAGCAAAAGTCAGATTGTAGTGATAGATGGCAATATGATTTTCACCAACCTAAATAAAGAAATTCAAATAATTTAATACAATATAGTATACTGCCTATTCTCATTTGCATAACTAATTTTCAAGTCTAATTTTCAACTCTGGCATCTAAAATATATTTCACTTAATTTTATTTAATACTTGGATCTTATTGCAGTAATCATCATAACTTCCCTGTCATAAGTGAACCTTTTTTGCCTGCATGGCAGACATATAACAAATTATTTCATATTACTTAGTCCTAAAAATTTTAGCAGATAGCAAGTAAAATAAATCAATAAAAGTCAATTGATTGATAATTGATTGCCTATGTTTTGACCCTTTCTTAATCTAGTAGAGGACAACCAGATACACCATTAGTGAGTGCCATACTCAATGGACAAGATGGGAAGTTTATTCTATCCTTGAAATGCTTATTGCAAAAACTGATTTCAAAGCAATGAATTTCCTACTCGTTTTCTGTCAGGTGGACCATATGGAATACTGGGATTGAACCTTGGTCTGACACTTAGAAAGCAAGTATAGTATTCTCTGAACTATTCTCCAGCCCCAGGAGTCAGATAAACCATGATTAGAAGTTTGAGTTGCTAGAAAAAAAGATTGTTTTTTTTTTATTTTTCCCCCTCTTCTGTTATTACCCAACATTTCCTGCTTTCATTTTGCATTTCAACCACCATTATTCATACAGTTTCAAATACACTTTCTGGAATTTTCTGGACTATAGCTAACTAAAATTTGTTTCTGCTGGAACATGGGATATTTTTGAAAATTGTTTAAACGCAGTTGGAAAGATAGCTCAAAGGATAGAGTGTGTTTGTTTGAAGGATCCCAGCACTGTTCATTCCCTCAAGCATAGCTAGGAGAGAGCTCTGAGCACAGAGCTTGGGGTAGAATCAGGGCACTACTGGGTATGCCTGTTCCCAAACAAAATCCTAAACACCATGACAAATTGTGGAAAGACAAGTCTTGGACTATATTTATTTGATTCACTATGTTATCTACTCATGCCTGAATCAAACACATTGAATACATTGCTTTGTTTTGCTCTGTTAACAGGTCCATGTATATATTTGAATGGTGAGAAGGAAGTGCGTTTACCTTCACCCAAAAACCAAGAGTCAGCTGTAGGAGATGGTTCTACCAACTCAAATCAGGACACTTTTATAGTGACAATAACAAAAGCAACAAAGTAGGGAAGCAAATAATGGGACTCAAATAATACTGAGCAGATTGTTATAAAAACAAGAATTTGTTCCAAATCTCATTGAAAGTCCATATTTCAAAGCTCATAACCATCAGAACAAACTGCAAGCTGTGTTTATAACTGTGCTATGAATGTTATGAAACCTACATGAAGATTACTCATATTAAAACACTGGCATATTATTTTTAACCCCTCACTTGTATCAAATTTTTCTAATCATGTGACATCAGACACAGAAGAAACAACCTACTTTAACATTCCCAACAGTACTTTGCCCTGAAATGTGTCTAACAAACTTCCTAGTCAGTTACCTTATTTTCCCCTTCCAGTTTTCCTAAACCAAAATAGCTTCATATTCTATTAGGAAAGGAACAGCAGTCAGGGACATCAGAGCTTCCCACTGTTCTGTCAGCTAACCAGGTGGCATCACTGCCTTTATCTCTCCTCCACTTTAGAAATGAAAGAATTGTCATTGCTTCCTGGACCAGGCTCAAAGACCAACGCCTACTCTTCTCTGAATCTGGTTACGCCCACATTACCAATCCTTCACATTCACTGTTGGTGGGAATATAATTTGACTAAATAATTTATATAATTTTGCTTTTTTTGGGGGGGGGGGCACACCCGGCTTTGCACAGGGGTTACTCCTGGCTCATGCACTGAGGAATTACTCCTGGCAGTGCTCAGGGGACCATATGGGATGTCGGGAATCGAGTCCGGGTCGGCCACGTGCAAGGCAAACACCCTACGCGCTGCTTTATCACTCCAGCCCCTGATGAAATAATTTTGAAAATAACTTTATTCATACATTGAATCACCATCATCCACCCATTGTGTATATAACTCTTTTGCTTTGTTTTGGTTTGGACCACACCCCTCTGTGCTCAGGGCTTACTCCTGGCTCTGCATGCAGGGATCCCTGCTGACAGAACTCTGGGGAATAGATGTGGTACTGAGGAATCAAACATGGATTGGCTGCATATAAAAAAAAAAATGCCTTACCCACTGTACTATCTCTCTGGCCCACGAATGTTTCTTTGTTTGTTTGGAGTTTTTTTTTGTTTTGTTTTGTTTTTTTGTTTTTTTGTTTTTTTGGGTTTTTTTTTGATTTTTGGGTCACACCCGGCAATGCTCTTAGGGGCTACTCCTGGCTCTGTACTCAGGAATCACTCCTTGCAGTGTTGAGTGATGGTGAGAAGGAGGTGTATAGGATGCTGGGAATCGAACCCAGGTTGGCCGCATACAAGGCAAATGCCCTACCCGCTGTGCTATCGCTCCAGTCCGGGGCCCTTAACTGTTAACCCATAAATTTTATTTCTAGAAATATCTTGCATGGAATTGTTCAGCTTTGCAACACTAAACCCATAAGTCACTTTCTCAAAGCACTATTTTTACTATATAAAGATGATTATAAAAGGCCCTCCCGTTGATCATCGATTTGCTCGAGCGGGCCCAGTAACATCTCCATTGGAGACTTTGTTGTTACTGTGTCTGGCATATCGAATACTCTCGGTAGCTTGCCGGGCTCTCCGAGAGGGGCGGAGGAATCCAACTCGGGTCGGCCATGTTGGCCGCCTGTAAGGCGAATGCCCTACCCGCTGTGCTATCGCTCCAGCCCCATAAAGATGATTAACTATTTTAATTACAATTTTTGTAGTTTTTGTAGTCAAGATGCCACTCTGTCTAATGTTCATTGATTTAAAGAAGGCCTTTGATTCTGTCGAGACGGAAGCAGTCATTGAAATCCTAGCCAATCAGGGCATTCAAACTCAATACATCAGGATCCTGCGTGAGCTGTTTTACGGATTCACTACCAGGATCTCACCATTCTACAAAGAAGTAATCATCCATGTCAAGAGAGGGGTTCGGCAGGGTGATACCATTTCACCGAAACTCTTCAGTGCCATCCTCGAGAACATCATGTGATGACTGGAATGGGAAGGAATGGGAGTGAAGATAGATGGTCGGCAACTATACCACCTCCGCTTTGCTGATGACATTGTTCTAACAACACCAAATATTAGCCAAGCAGCACAAATGCTGGCCAACTTCGACTGTGGGTGTGGAAAGGTCGGACTGCAGCTGAATCTCATGAAGACAATGTTTATGAGAAACAGCCTCGTTCCTGACGTTCCATTCACTCTCAACAGAATGACCATCTCTGAATACAACAGCTATATGTACCTAAGTCGAGAAGTCAACATGACGAATGACCTAGCACCTGAGTTGCACAGGAGGAAGAGAGTGGCTTGGAAGGCCTTCAAGAGCATCAAAGAAATAACTAAGAGGATGAACAACCTCCAGCTCTGAGCACATCTCTTTGATTCCACTGTTCTTCCTGCATTAACATATGCCTCAGAGACCTGGGCCCTACGAAAACAGGATGAGAATGCTATTCGGGTCTTCCAAAGAGGAATTGAAAGAGCTATGCTTGGAGTATCACGTTTCACTCAGATGAGAGAAAGAATCCGGAGTTCCAACCTCAGTCGGCGGTCAAGAAACAGGCACACTGTCTCGTTTGCCAAGGCATCAAAAATTAGATGGGTTGGACACATAATGAGATTTGGAGATGACCGCTGGACTAGAGCTGTTACCGAATGGATTCCACAGGACGTCAAAAGACCGCATGGCCGTCCACCTACCAGATGGTCAGACTTCTTTGTCAAGACCTGAATTATTGGTTTGAGGCTCTTCGTGTTCCTAGAATGAACAGACGCCATTGGGCTATAATAGTACGCAACAGGGACAAATGGAGACGTTACTGGCTCCTGCTCAAGCAAATCGATGATTAACGGGAAGTCAAGTGATCAAGTGATTTGTAGTTTTAGGCCAACCCTGTCTGTGCTCAGGACTCACTCCTTCCTCTATGCTGAGGTATCACTGCTGGTGGTGCTCAGGGGACCTTATTTAGTTCCAGGAATCAAATCAAGATTGGCCAAGTTGTTGACTACTGTGTTACTCAATTACAGTACAATTCTCAAGCACTCAAAATTTAATTTTAAATTCTTTCCTTTGCAATATCATGTTTGATTTTTAAATGTTAAGGAGAATTCATATATTTAAATGTGTAAGGAAAATTTATGTATACATAGATATATGGAAGAATAAAATAATTTTTGACATTAGTAAGTAAGTAAAGGCCCTTCCGTTGTTCATCGATTTGCTCGAGCGGGCCCAGTAACGCTCCATTGGAGATTTTGTTGTTACTGTGTTTGGCATATCGAATACATCACGGGTGGCTTGACAGGCTCTGCCATGTGAGCGAGATACTCTTGGTAGCTTGCCGGCTCTCCGAGACGGGCAGAGGAATCAAACTCGGGTCGGCCATGTTGGCTGTGTGCAAGGCAAATGCCCTACCACTGTGCTAAAAATAGTAATTTGTTCCAGATAATTTGAATTCTTTATCACATATGCCCCACCAGTTAAACCTACTGACAATGTTTCATAATAATTTTTACATTGTAAACAATAAGAAATTTTCATCAGAAAAATAAGTTATCATTAGAGCATAAAATTTTAGATGTATACCAACACAACATGTTACAGATTGGAAAATATAAGTAAATTTTTTATTGCTAAAATTAATTTTGTGACTTTTTCATAATTACTTTTTTCAGTGATGAAATCAATTCATAGGTAATATGCATTTTAAGGGTTGGAGCAATAGCACAGTGGTAGGGCATTTGCCTTGCATGCGGCTGACCTGACCCACCTGGGTTCAATTCCTCTGCCCCTCTCAGAGAGCCCGGCAAGCCACCGAGAGTATCCTGCCCGCATGGCACAGCCTGGCAAGCTACCTATGTTGTATTAGACATGCCAAACACAGTAACAAGTCTCACAATGGTGATGTTACTGGGCCTGCTCGAGCAAATCAGTGAACAATGGGAGGACAGTGACAGTGAAAGTGATGCATTTTAAATTATCTAAAAATGCCATTTAGAATCCAGCAGTATTTGACTATTGCAGTTTTTGAATAAGGTTTAAAAATGCACATATTTCACAAAAAATGTAAAGTAACTTGATCCTGTAAAATCAATCTCAGCTCTAAACAGTTGTGGTATAAAATAAATTTTTTATACATTGGTTTTGTACAATGATTCATTGTACAAAATAATAAATTAATAAAACAAATTTGTCAGCAGAAGTCTAAATTCTTTTAATTTTTTGACTTATGGATACATGAAATTAAAAAGGTGCTAAGCAAGTCTAATAACAGAATTGTTTTGTCTTTAATCTTAATTTTGGCTTTGCCTAAACTTGAGAACAATGTTCGCGTTAATTAGCCATTTCCCCTTGAATTTCATATCCAAATGATTCTTGTCTTGATATACTTGATATACCATCATTTTCTTATCCAGTGCCATTATTTCAAAAATCAATGTTTACGGGCAATTATAAAATATTATTTTTAAATTTATGTCTTTTGTTTTAATGAGGGAATCCATTGTTTTTAACATTTCTTCACTTACTTTTTTATCTTCATTATGCAGTACAAGATGTGGGATAAAGAAGTACCTCTAAGTAGTAAAAACTTTAGTCTTCTGGTTCAGTGAATTCCAAATTGCAATCTAAACTCTACATTTGATCGACAGTTACCTTGGCATTGCACTAAGATTATGCAAGATTCATTCTGTCTGATTTGCTCAAGTGGGCCCAGTAACGTCCCCATTGGAGACTTTGTTGTTACTGTGTCTGGCATATCGAATACGTCACAGGGAGCTTGCCAGGCTCTGCTGTGCGGGCGAGATACTCTTGGTAGCTTGCCAGGCTCTCCGAGAGGGGCGGAGGAATCGAACTTGGGTCGGCCATGTTGGCTGCGTGCAAGGCAAACGCCCTACCGCTGTGCTATCACTCCGATAATACATTAAAATTATTTTAAGTTCTTTTTTTATTGTGGGGAGTTTGAAACCAATTCTGTCAGTATTCGGGAGTTTTTACTGACTCTGCTCAGGAGTCAGTCCTAGAAGTACCGAAATGGGTGCTGAATAGGGGTCAGTCCTGCATGAAGGAATTTGTCTCACCCACTGTACTCTTTTTCTGTTCCTTGTATATGTATTCTCTTTAATCTGTACTTTAACAAACTACTTATCACTCTTAAATTCTTATTGAGAGTTATACTAAAAATAATATAAATTGGTATATCGTCGATTCGTTATTCGTCGATTGCCTCGAGCAGGCCCCAGTAACATCTCGTTCATCCTAGCCCTGAGGATATTCAAGGCTCTTTCAGAGTTAGGAGAATGGGACCAATGATTGTTACTGGTATTTGGCATATTGGGTACACCACGGGGAGATTGCCAGACTCTGCCATGTGGGCAGGTTACATTCGGTAGCCTGCCAGTTTGTCCAAAGTAGGAATGAGATGATAAGATATCACTTCCGGGAGCTGGGTTTTATAGTCTCTGGGTCTTGGCCATTGATGGGATTTCACGGTGCCAGGGGGCCAGTTGGTGGGTGCGACCCCCGCCTACTGGAATTTGGAGGATCTGGGTGGAGGATGCTCAGCCCCGATCCGAGTAGGCTTGGAGATCTCAGTCCCAGGACCCGCAAGCCTTTGTTCCTCTGCCAGTACCTTCATGTGTGCGGAGAGTGGTCTCAGCATGGTGGTGGCTGGTTCTGGAGGTTTTCGGCTGCTGGAGCCCTGGTCGGGGCGGGGAGGGAAACTCAACCCGCTCCCTTCCAAGGGGCCCCGGCGAGGACAGCCAGGCGAGGGGGCAGGAGACTGCGCTGTTGTTATATCATAACAGAAAAATTTATTTCTCACAGTTTTGGGGGTTGGAAGCCGAAGACCATTGACTGCTAGAGTTGATTATTGATTTTAGATTCCTCACATTTTACATAGGAGAAAGCAAAAGGGAAATCTCTGGTGTCTCTTTTATAAAGACTCAAATCCTTTTCCCGAGAACTCTGTCTTCATCTCCTAATCATCTCCAAAGTTCCCTCATACTTTACCGTCATTTGGGTGGTCACGGTCACGGTCCTCCCGTTATTCATCGATTTGCTCGAGCGGGCCCAGTAGCGTCTCCATTGTGATACTTGTTACTGTGTTTGGCATATTGAATACATCGTGTGTAGCTTTCGAGGCTCTGCCTTGCGGGCAAGACACTCTCAGTAGCTTGCCGGGCTCTTCAAGAGGGGCAGAGGAATCGAACTCAGGTCGGCCATATTGGCTGCGTGCAAGGCAAACACCCTACAGCTGTGCTATCGCTCCAGCCCGTCATTTGGGTGAATAGAATTAAACATTCCACTTACTTTTTGCTTTGTGACTGATTTTCCTTTTCTTAAATCATTAGTTAAACCCTATTTGGGGCCATAGCAGTAGTGCATAGGGTAGAATACTTTTCTGCTATTCAACCAACGAGCATTGTATCAGTGGCACCATATATGATCCCCAGACCCCACCAGGAGCGATCCCTGAACTCAGATGCAGGAGTGTACCCAGAAAAATCTGAGATGTGGTTACTAAGCAAAAACAAAAGCAACCAAACAAAAATCAGGAAGATGAATGCGCCATAACATCATCATTAGCTATATGGTAAGAATGTTTAAGACTAGGCGATTTTTCCCCCTCTGTAAAAGTCCATGAGCTCTCTTGAACATGTATCTCTATCTCATTCTCTTCCCTACTTAATTCTAAATAGAATGATTTAAATACAACTATTTTACTTCACTAAAAAATAATAAGACTAGGAGGAAGCAGAGATGATTAGTTAAAATCTTTTGTCTAGCCTATATAAAAGTGTTACTGCTAATGTCTCAATTACTATTACTTATCAATATCTCATTACATAGTACAAGTCCAAATGCTGAGAACAATCATATACTCATTACAATTTTATATTTCTTTGACTTTCATCCCTGTCTCAATTCACTAGTTAAAACTTAACCAACTTTCATAAAATGAATTCCAGAATAACTGAAACTTCATAGCATATGTAACAGTTTTTGAAAAGAAATGCTTTGGATCTCTTTCCCTTTGGTCATAATTAGTAAGACATTCTAGACCTATATCGTCATGGAACAAAAGCATCTAAGATAATTGCTGGTCAGTTATCTTAATATATGTAACTTTAAAAACAATTCTATTTTGAAAGAATGATTAAACCTGGTCTCAAGGTACTTAAATGAGGGTTGTAAAAGAATTAGTAAAAGAATTTACTAACAGTAAGAAATCTTGGTTAAGAGGAAAGGGAGGAATTTCTTGAGGAATACAGGTACAATGGTACAATGGAAGTCGTCCTGGAGAGAGGGGAAGGAGATCTTCCCAGTCTCGCCTTGAAGATAGATGTCTTAATTGTCCTTTCTTAGACTGATTGGGTGAGAAGACTACATAGAAATACACCTGGTTTTTAAAGACCTTTAACAGTGAGTTGTGGGGACATGAGTGACAGCAAGAAGTAGAGAGTATTTTGAGGCGTATCTAACTGATTTTTTTAATTTTCTAAAATCGGCTTTATTGACATACAACTTTTAAAACAGTAAGATATTTAAAGAGTACATCAAAATTATTTTATATAAATACACTATGTATAATGATTATGCCTATCTGAGAAATTAATACATCTATCACTTTGTTTTCTTTGGTGAAAAAATATGTCTTTTTTTAAAAATTTTTTTAGAGCATTACAAAACCATACATTATTGGATTTAGTCATTCCAACAACCATCCCTCAACCAGTGTGTTTTACCCAGCATCAGTGTCCCCTAGGCCAGAGAGGATCCCTAACTGGTTCTGGACCCCAGAACTTTTTAATATGCCAAGCACTTTAGCATCAGTATTTCTTATGGAAACCAAATTGGGTATCCCCTAATGGAATCTCTGCCAGTCTACTTTCTAATTCTTTTTTTTTTTCTTTTGGGGTCACACCCAGCATTGCACAGGGATTACTCCTGGCTCACATACTAAGGAATTACTCCTGACAGTCCTTGGGGGACCATATGGGATGCTGGGAATTGAACCCGGGTCAGATACATGCAAAGTAACATCCCTACCCACTGTGCTATCAATCCAGCCTCAGCTACTTTCTAATTCTATTATGTTATAAAATAATTGGTGTTAATGTGTTTTACCAAATGATGGTAATTTTGCGGATGTAGATTTAATTGGATTTTACTTGAAATGCTATAGAATGAATTAAGGAACTCATTATTGTTCCCAAATTTCTCTTTAGAGGTACACCTTTTTTAAAAAATGTGTTTCTTTATATGCCAAATATACCATTTATATTCATACATACATATATACACTGTTGATAAATTAATTCTCTTTTCAGAGATTTTCTGATTCTTATTATAATGACAATACCAGAGACTCAATTTTACATCAGTCCTTTCTCAGTATACAAAATTTCATTGCCTCTAGAGTTCACTAGAACTTTACCCTAGCCAATATCCCCAGCTAGTCTTGGATAATTTTTTTTTTGTATTCTCAGTATAAATTTATTTTTTTCTCTGAAAAAAAATGTATTTTTTCCACTTACCCTGTCAGCTATTATTCCATATTGTTGCTTCCTTTTGCTGCAAAAATTAAGAGTTGGTTACCCTCGCTTATCTCTAATTTGCCTACCCTACTAGTTCCTTCAGTGCATTGTTAAAAAAAAATTAGTCATTCTATAGCACTGAAACTTCCCTTATTAAAATCAAAATACCTCCCATAATATAAGTTTTATATAAGTATACTTAAAGAGTCAATCAAAATTATTTTATATAAAGACACTTTGTATAATGATTGTGCCTCGATCACTTGATCACTTGACTTCCCGTTAATCATCAATTTGCTCCAGCGGGTGCCAGTAACGTCTCCATTTGTCCCTGTCGCGTGCTAGTGTAGCCCAATAGCATCTGTTCACTCTAGGAACATGAAGAGCCTCAAACTGATCGTTCATGATCTTGATGAAGAAGTCTGACCATCTGGTAGGTGGGCGGCCACGCGGTCTTTTGATATCCCGTAGAATCCAGTCAGTAACAGCTCTAGTCCAGTGGTCGTCTTTAAATCTCATTACATGACCAGCCCATCTGATTTTTGACACCTTGGTAAAGGAGACAGCGTCTCTGATTCTTGATTGTCGAAGGATGTCGGAACTCCGGATTCTTTCTCTCATTTGAGTGAAACGTGATATTCCAAGCATAGCTTTTTCAATTCCTCTTTGGGAGACCCGAATAGCATTCTCATCCTGTTTGCATAGGGCCCAGGTCTCTGAGGCATATGTTAATGCAGGAAGAACAGTGGAATCAAAGAGATGTGCCCGGAGCCGGAGGTTCTTTGTCCTCTTAGCTATTTCTTCCACGCTCTTGAAGGCGTTCCAAGCCGCTCTCTTCCTCCTGCGCAGCTCGGGTGCCAGGTCATTTGTCATGTTGACTTCTCGACCTAGGTACACAGAGCTGTTACATTCGGAGATGGTCATTTCATTGAGAGCGAATGGGGCATCAGGAATGAGGCTGTTTCTCATAAACATTGTCTTCGTAAGATTCAGCTGTAGACCGACATTTCCACACTCACGGTCGAAGTTGGCCAGCATTTGTGCCGCTTGGCTGATGTTTGGTGTTATTAAAACAATGTCATCAGCAAAGCGGAGGTGGTGTAGTTGCCAACCATCTATCTTCACTCCCATTCCTTCCCATTCCAGTCATCGCATGATGTTCTCGAGGGTGGCACTGAAGAGTTTCAGTGAAATGGTATCACCTTGCCGAACCCCTCTCTTGACATGAATGATTACTTCTTTATAGAATGGTGAGATCCTGGTAGTGAATCCGCAATACAGTTCATGGAGGATCTTGATGTATTGATCTTGAATATCCTGATTGGCTAGGGCTTCAATGACTGCCTCCGTCTCAACAGAATCAAAGGCCTTCTTTAAATCAATGAACGTTAGACAGAGTGGCATCTTGAACTCCCGAGAAACCTCAATGAGCTTGGTTATCATGTGGATATGGTCAATGGTGCTGAATCCTTTGCGGAACCTGGATGGTTCGCATGGTTGTCCTTCATCTAGTGTTCTGCCAATCCTATTTAGGATGACTCAAGTGACAACTTGTAGATGACAGACGATAGGCAGATCGGGTGATAGTTGCCAATGTCATGGATGTCTCCCTTCTTGAATAGTAGAGAACTTCTACAAGGAGCTGGAGAAGTTCTATAAAGAAGACCACACCTTCTACAAGATCATTGTGGGTGATTATAATGCCAAGATAGGACCAAGAAGATCAGCTGAAGAACTTCACATTGGGACCCATGGCCTAGAATGGAACAAACAGGGTGAGAAACTGCCTGAGTTCATCATGTCGACCAAGACCATCCATGGTAACTCACAGTTCCAGAAGGCTGCATGTAAACGTTGGACGTGGGAGTCTCCTGGTGGACGATTCCACAATGAAATAGACCACATCATATTCAATCGACTGTTTTGCCTGACCGATGTTGCTATTGTCCCAAAATTCCAAACGGGATCGATCCACTATCTCCTTCATGCAAAATTCTACTTCACAGAGTGGGGAGAAAGGGCTGTAAAGTTTAAAAAGAGAACTCCCAGCACGACCACCAACTGGGAGATCTTTGGCACTATTGCGGCAACATGGGAAGATGCCATTGTTGACAGCATTGACGAGGAATACGATCGACTGGGTCAGCACCTCCATGATTGTGTGAGAAACGCCAAGAGAGAGAGAGAGAGCCACAAAAAAAAGCCTGTCTTGGTAAACTTTTGAGCTTATTCGCCAACATGGTTTGGTGCATGCCTCAGGCAAGTGCAAGCGAACGTCCAAGCTCGCAAAGTAGTGCAGAGATGCGATCAAGGAAGACCTCAAAGAGAGAAGAGCAGAAGTGCTGGTAGATGCGGCAGAAGCTGGGAAAAGTATTCGTAATGCCCGCCTGTCCTTCGCCTACTTCAAGACCAAGATGACTGCCCTTCGACGTCCTAATGGATCCATCACATCCTCTAGAATAGTAATGGAGAAGATTATCCATGACTTCTACTCAAATCTCTTCGATAGCCATGTCCACTTGCCAACATACCAAATTCCACAGGATGGATATGTCATTCCCAATATTCTCCCTTCCGAAATCCGACACGCCATTTTGTCAGTAAAGAAACGAACAGCACCAGGCCCAGACAACTTTAGACCTGAACACCTGAAGAACCTGCCGTCAGTACTCATCAGTACTCTTCACACGCTACCTGTCTGAATGCAAGGTTCTGTCCCAATGGAAAACCAGCAGGACTGATTGTGCCTTTCTGAGTAATTAATACATCTATCACTTTGTTTTCTTTGGTGAAAACATTTAAGTATTTTTTAACTTATTTTCTAGAGCATTTTAAAGCCATACATTATTAGATTTAGTCATACAAAAATACACCTATCCCTCAACAGTCTTTTTTTCCCAGCTCCGGTGTCCCCTAGGCCAGAGGGGACCCCCTAATTGGTTGTTTTAACCAGAACTTATATATGTTATATATAAGTGTATAACGTACTTATATAATGTATAAGTTCTCCTTACGTATTCATTATATCTGATAAACCAACTGCTTTATCTCAACGCTAAAAAGTTTTATCTTATATTAGTGATTTTCATTCCAGAACACCACCTGCATGAATTTTTATTCTTCTAGTCTTCTTCTCTGCCTTATCAATTAATGTTAAGATTCCTTTGTCCTCTTCTCTAACTTAATGACTTCATCAGGTTGCCTAATTTCAAATACCATCCATCCACCAACTGTTTACACTGGCATCGGCTTTAGGAGTTCTAGGCACTCAGCAGCTTTCTCAAGAGTTCCATTTGGGTATCTAATAAGTTTTCCAAACCCAACTAAGCTGATTACCTAACAAACTTTTCCATCTTTCTTGAAAAAAATGTCAACCATCCAGATTGTCACATCAAAATTACAGGAGATAGCTTTGTTCCATGTCTTTCTTTCATCTTTATTCTCATCTCTTCAATAAAAAGCCCTCTTAATTCCAATTAAAAATTATATTCAGAATCATCTTACTCACTGCTAAACTCAGGTCAATATCAATACACCATTATCAATTTTGTTTTGTACCTGGAATACTACAATAATGTGAAAGTAATTTCTTTGCTTCCATTCCCTCCTATTCCCTCCCACTCTCCAGTATAGAAGTCAAAATATCACTGTCACTGTCACTGTCACTGTCCTCCCATTGTTCATCGATTTGCTCAAGCGGGTCCAGTGATATTGTGAGACCTGTTGTTACTGAGTTTGGCATATTGAATATCAAATATGTCATGGGTAGCTTGCCAGGCTTTGCTGTGCAGGCGAGATACTCTCAGTAGTTTGCTGGGCTCTCTGAGAGGGGCAGAGGAATTGAACTCGGGTTGACCTGGTTGACCGTGTGCAAGGCAAAAGCCCTACTTGCTGTGCTATCACTCTAGTTCCTAAGTCAAATGATCCTTTCAAAATTTAATTAGTTTTTTTTTGCCTTCTGGATCTTCTTAAACACTCAAAAACATTACCTATCTTGGGCCCTTTTCCTAATTTCTGTGTAATAACTCACCATTCTTTTCAATTCTAGTCTCAAATGTCAGCTTTCATGGATATCTGTCTTAAACATCTTACTCAAAACTGTCACATTTTCACCCCTCCAGGATTTCCCTATTCTGTTCCATTTTCACCCACAGAACTACCTGTTTCTGAAATACTGCAAATTATATGCTTACAAAGTCTGTTTGCTTGCAATAAAGTAAAACTTCATTAAAGACTGTCATTTATCATCTCTTAACTTTCATTTTTTCTTAACTGGAATAAAGGCACAGGCATTTCTCTTTGTTCACTGTTGGTTTTCAGTGCATAAATCAATACTTAGTATAAAGTGGGTAGGTAAAATACACAAATTTTAAAAAATGTGCATTCCTTGTTAGTTTCAATGTGTTTTATTGTCTGATTGAACTTATCCTAAAATTCTATGAGATAGTTATTACTTGCATTCCTTCAGGCAGGAATGGCAAAACTGTATATTTGCGATTTTAAAAAAGTTGACCAAAAGTTACACAGTCAACATTAGAAAAGATCAGATTTAAACCCAGGTATCTTGATTGCAGAGCTTGTTCTTATGATCTCCATTTCTTCCCACCTTAACACCACATCATTATTACTCTATAACCCTTAGACCTAAGTGATTGAACGCTGAAAACAAGGTGATGCTATTCATAGAGAATGATTTATCCCCTTTATAGACAAAGAAAAGAAGTTATAGTTGTTGACATGTGATGTTTAGAATTGGTCTTGCACTTAAATGAAATGTCTCAACCAAATCACTCACTGCTTTTGTGAGTGTGAGATGTGGCATTACAAAATAATCGTCTCACCGCAAAATATGGCAGATAGAGATTAAAATGCTTGTAAGGAATGCCTGAGCCTTTTGGATCCAAAGGAGTTGCACAGTGACAAAGTAGTTCCTACCTTAAGATATAAGCATGAGATTGGAGAGAGAGTAAAGAAGTAAGGTGAATGAGATATCTACCTTACATATGACCAATTCAGCTGCAACTCTTTCTATCAAAGGGTGCAGCATGTGGTATGCTGAGCACTGCCAGAAGTGAACCCTGGCATGAACCCAGAGCCATAACACTGGAGCATGTATCCCCAAAACAAAAGCAAAAGTTGAAACAGAGTTTGTACAGAATGCATGTCTATTGTCAAGAAAATTTATGAGAAAATGAGTATTGATCATTTCGAATGAATAAATGTGCAGTATTAGGGAGTTGGGGAGATGATGCTGGAATGCATGCCTGACATATAGGAGACCCCGGTTTGATCCAGAACTATGGGTTTTCCCACGAGTGTCCCTTGTCCAGGGATGGTCCTCAGTACACCCAGGTTTGACCCAAAAAAAACAAACCAAATTAATATGTGCTCATTCTCTTTTTTATCTGTATGAGTATTCATATTAATATTTGCTAATAGTTATATTTACTTAAGTTTACAATGATGGCATTTCTAGGTTTTCAGATATTTTCAAGTGATAACTGCATTTCATAGTTGCATCAATAGACTTTTTTTGATAATTATAAGCAATGGTTAATATGCAGTTAACTAATGGTTAAGTCTGTCTTAGTGACTTTATGTTACCAACAAAATTTTGCATCAGAATATTTCTAAATCCCCAACTTTGGTCTTCATTTCAACCTATTGTCTTTTATACATTCAGGAAAATACAAAAGAATACAAACAATATAGTTTATGACTTCTTTGAAAAATGAGTCATCTTAATTATTATTTAAATGATGGCATATCATCTATTTTATTATTATTATTGCTATAATTATTTTGCTAATAATATCACTTTTGTAGCTAACAAATAATGCAAATAATGACATTTATGTGAGTGGTTTTTCTTTGTTTCTATTTTATTTTAAAATATTCAGAACTTTTTAAGGAGTGTTAAAAATGATATTATACACTTGCATGCTATTTGTTTAAAATAAACATATTTTAAGAGATTCTTCTTGAATCTGTGTGTCCCAATATGTAGACACTGTCTCTGTATGTCTTATAGAGGGAGAAGCAGAGAGAAATTCACACAGAAACTTTAGTTATTTATTTGCCTGTTTGTTGAAATATTGGAAAGCATGTTACAGATATTGAAATATTTTTTACTAAAAACATAAGCATTTTCTAATAAGGACTTATTATAGTCACACTTTTATTTTTAACCAAGAAAATAAAAGTGTTATTAAATATTATCTATTTAATCTGTATTTTCTCTCCCTACCTAACCCCCAAATGTGATGATTTTTTTAAAAATCTGGATCAAATTAATTTTCACTCATTGTGTTCAGCTCTTATATCTCTTTTCTCTTTTCTCTGAATCTGTCAGCTTGCCTTTTTCATCTTCCATGGCTATTATGTTGCTGCAGGCAACACCAAATATTTCCTCTCTGCCTGGTACTGGAGGTTATCAGGCTTAGTGGAGACAGTCAGGAGAGGGACAGATACAGAATGACCTTTCTCATATGTCCTGTATAAAGAAGCATAGTAAGGAAATAACAAATGTCACAAAGCAGTATGGCTCTGAGCTTACCATGATGAGGAGACAAGGAGGTAGCTTATGGTGGGGGACACACTGAGACAATGATGAAGGGAAATGCACACTCTAGAGGAATGTTGTATTGGAAAGTTGAACACATAAAACTCTGTCATGGCAATAGATAGGGTTTGACATCACACTGGCCAACAGAATTGATATCAGATTCTTCTTGATTGCAGTAGAGGGTGGATAAGATATCGACTGCCATGGTGAAAAATTATAAACACAGTCAGGGCAAGAAAGATGTACATTGGGTAAGGACTTTGCTTTGTAATTGACCATTGCAAATTTATTTCCAGTTCCCAAAAATGATTTTCTGGATATCTCCAGGAATGAGCCCTGATTTTCCCAAGGTATAACTCTCCAAATTAGCATAAAGCAACAAAAAAATTGAGAAGAAGGAAGTAAATTGGCTCTTACTAAACTGACTCAACAACTTTCTAAATAAAACTTTAAAAGAAAGTACACAGATGGACTTTGGAGATAATTCAGAAATCTCCTAATTCATGTTCATTTGTAATTTTGATTTTGTCATTGTTTAATCCTAATATTATTTCATATGAATCTTGCCATGCACGCTATATCATGATCATCCTGTTGTTTGTCAATTGCCTCAAGCAGGCACCAGTAACGTCTTCTTCGTCCTAGCCCTGAGAATTTAAAAAGTGTCATAATCAAGGCTTTTTCAGGGTTAGGAGAATTAGACCATCATTGCTACTGGTATTTGGCATATTGGGTAGGCCACGGGGAGTTTGCCAGACTCTGCCATGTGGGCAGGTTACATTTGGTAGCCTGCCAGGTTGTCCAAAGTAAGAACAAGATAATAAGATGTCGCACGGCTGCAAATGTGGGCCTGCACTTCCGGGAGCTGGGTTTGGAGATCTCAGCCCTGGGACCCGCATGCCTGTGTTTCTCGTCCAGTTCCTTCATGCATGTGGAGAGTGGTCTCAGCATGGTTGTGGCTGGTTCTGGAGGTCTTTGGCTGCTGGGGCTCTGCTTGGGGCGGGGAGGGAAACTCAACCCGCCCCCCTCCAAGAGCCCCTGGCAAGGACAGCCAGGCACGGGTTCAGGAGACTCTGCACTGTTCTCTTCTGGGAGCTGGGTTTTATAGTCTCTAAGTCTTGGCCATTGATGGGATTACCTGGCACCAGGGGCAGTTGGTAGGTGTGACCCTTGCCTACTGGAAGATGGAGGATCTGGGTGGAGGATGCACACTATATACACTCTATATATAGTAATAGCATGCATCTACATGGAAATAACTGTGGTAATAGAATGATTAATAAGCAGTGATTAAGAAAGGGATCAGTTGTTAGAACGGAAACTTTACAATTTCATGGCATTACTTTATGTTTTTGTTCTTTATTTAAAATGGCAGCAAAAGGAGAGAAAATAAGAATGTATCATGGAATAAAAAATGACTTAAGGACCTCACTTATGCAATTTTTATATATTGTGGGTATATTTTTTGAAATTATTAGCATTTCTAAGTATTTGCTTCTCTGTGATTCTTTCTGAATCACTCTTCACATAATATGGTAAACCACAGCCATTTGATAACTTTTGTTTTGTTTTTGGGCCACACCAGACTGTGCTCAGGGCTTACTCCTGGCTCTGTACAGGAATCACTTCTAGCGTGGTTCAGGAGACCATATGGGATGCCCAGTATTGAACCCAGGTTGGCCGTGGCAAAGCAATTGCCCTATCCACTGAAATGTCACTCTGGCTCCACAACATTGCCTTTGAAATTTGTCTGTTATTTAGGTCAAAGAAGCCACACATATTCAAGGTATATTTTCTGTGATTTTCCTAGATTTCACATATCAGCTTATAAACTATTTCAGATACTTGACAAATTGAATAGTCATCAAACCAAAAAAAAATCAAGTGGTGATACCCATTATTTGTAAGACATTATCTCTTTGAGCTAAGCAGTTCTGTCCTAGGATTGGCATTTTTAACTTATGTAAAAGCTCTGTGTTTTAATTTTCTCTAGTGTGTGTTAGAGAACAAGATCACAAGTGACTTAGATGTGAGCCACATATAGTCAAAGGTACAATATAACAGTGAAAGTGAGGAATTAAGGTATAGTCTAACGCAACATTCAGAATAAGAAAGTCATCAGAACTCCCCTAAAGTATAAAACTATACTCTCTGAAATACAGACTTTAAGCTCCTCTGGTAATGCACATTTTTTCTGCTAAATATCTATTTCTGCTAAATATCTCTCTATTTCGTACATAAGAAATTAAATTCTTGTTGAGTAAATCTTTGCTGAGTAATTAAACATATTCTGAATGGGAACCAAGATACATAGTTAATTATTGGCATATCAGAACAAAATTTGCTTTAAATATAGATAGTCCCTTGTATTTATATGTGATCCACATTGACTAGAACACTTTCAAATATAATTTTAGAAAAATATCACTTTATAGCTGTGTAGTAATATCTGGTTTTTATTATAACTCATTGGGCTGGAGCAATAGCATTGGTAGGGTGTAGGGTAACACTGTTTTGTCCTTCCTGCATAGCCTTAGGTAGTTTAGGTTTATTGGGTTGCTCCCATCACAGTGCTCCCATTCCTCTGTGATTATTTGTAGCTTCTTTCTTTGTGCTCTGTTGACTTATAAATATTGTTTTTCTCTTCTCCCTAAGTCCTTTGCATAGTTTATTCAGAGCAATGTCCTTTTTGTATGGACACAAGAAGACATGCTTTTGTAATGTGACTCTCAGGGATATTTCCCTCCTGGGCATCTGTTCTCTCACCTAAGCCTCAGCTGCCTTTACTTCCTAGTGCCCCTCAAAGCAGGGTCCCGATGAGGGGATGAGGGACTGCATGGAACCAGGGCAAGGAGTAAGCTATGTGCTACCCTGGCATCGAGATGGGCCTGGCCAAGGAGCCATAATGCTTAACTGTAAGTTAAGAACTTGGGCATGAACAAATGCTGTTATGATCCAAAAAGCAATAACTAGATTTGGATCCTGCTAGGGTTAGGGATGATCAATCTGGCCTGAGAGCTGTAGTCTGAGTCTGTGGCAAGATGTTCCCAGGAGAGCTGCCCTACAAGTCTCAATGTTATCTCTTACTGTGTCCATACAAAAATAGCTAGTATTGATATGCTGATAGTTATTGGACTGAGAAAAGAAGAAAACCACCTTAGGAGGTATTTTGCCTGGGGTAGTCAGGAAGGGCTTTAGAATACCTATTAGCTGGGCCCTCAGAAAGGGCTTTCTTATATTGATTTTGCTACCTGACTGGGTGCAGTGTCAGCGCAGACTGCAAGAGTTGGAGACAAGAGAGCTGGAGAGAGGAGAGAGCTGGGTGGCAAGATGGACTGCGAAGAGGCTAGTAAGGGGGACAGAGAGAGAAGAATGTAGAAGAATACAGGAGCAGGCACATGGAGAGAGAGATAGCCCAAGCTGCGAGATGGAGCGCAGAGTGATAAACTGGAGAGACAGAAGGAGACGGGAATGAGGAGGAGTGTGAGACCAGAATGGGAGGCTCAGAGAGACTGGGGCAGGCTCTCTGGATGGCTCTGTCTCACCGCCCGTGTTCCGTGCTCTTGAGCCACTGCGTATGGCCTGGATTGGAACAGCTGTTGGCCAAGTCAGAGGAAAGAAGAAACAAGAGCCTTGCTGGCTGGTCTTAGTTGCAGTTTATTCCAAGCCTCTCTTCCTTCACTCTTGTCTCCCCTCTGCCTCTCTCGCCTCCATTTTGCCTCCCTGCTCTTTCCTCTCTCCAGATCTCTTGTCTCTCCAGCTCCCTTGCAGTCTGGGCTGACACTGCACCCAGTCAGGTAGCAAAATTAACATAAGAAAGCCCTTCCTGAGGCCCACCTAATAGGGCCTTCCTGACTGCCCCAGGCAAAATACCTCCTAAATGGTTTTCTTCTTTTCTCAGTCCAATAACTATCAACATATCAGTACTAGCTATTTTTGTATGGACACAGTAAGAGATAACATTGAGATTTGTAGGGCAGCTCTCCTGGGAACATCTTGCCACAGACTCAGACTACAGCTCTCAGGCCAGATTGATCATCCCTAACCCTAGCAGGGTCCAGATCTAGTTATTACATTTTGGATCATGACAGCATTTGTTCATGCCCTAGCCCTTAACTTACAGTTAAGCATTATGGCGCTTTGGCCAGGCCCATCTCGATGCCAGGGTAGCACATAGCTTACTGCTTGCCCTGGTTCCATCCAGTCCCTCATCAGGACCCTGCTTTTGGGGGCACTAGGCAGCTGAAGCTTAGGTGAGAGAACAGATGCCCAGGAGGGAAATATCACATTACATGTGAGTTTTAACTGGGCATGAATAATGCAGGCATGTCTTCTTGTGTCCATAAGGACAAAAAGGACATTGCTCTTAATAAACTATGCAAAGGAGTTAGGGAGAAGAGAAAAACAATATTTAAAAGTCAACTGAGTCCAAAGGAAGAAGTTACAAATAAATACAGAGGAATGGGAGCACTGTGATGGGAGCAACCCAATAAACCTAAACTATCTGAGGCTATGCAGGAAGGACAAAATAGTGTTATCCTACAGTAGGGCGTTTGCTTTGTGCACAGCCAGCCCGCCGAGCTGGGTTCGATTCCTCCGCCCCTCTCAGAGAGCCCAGCAAGCTACTGAGAGTATCTCGCCCGCACAGCAAAGCCTGGCAAGCTACCCGTGACGTACTCGATATGCCAAACACAGTAGCAACAAGTCTCATGATGGAGACATTACTGGGCCTGCTCGAGCAAATTGATGAACAACAGGAGGACAGTGACACTGACAGTGACATTGTAATATATTATGAAACACAATTAAAATATTCTGACAGGACAACTACAATCTACCATATCTTTTGTTAATGTCACATTTCTTTTGCCTGCATTATTCAAGCCCAGTTAAAAGCAAAATAATCTCTCTAGCTTATTTAAGCAGAAAAATATTTAATATAAGTATTTTTAGGAAATTATTGAAGTAATCAAAATTGTAGATTCTACACAGCGTTTTCAATAGAGTCCCTGATAGCAAGGACAAAAGGAAGTAATTCCTTCTACTCCCCCCCCTCCATTTTTTCAAAACCAATTCTTTACTTGCATTTCCTGGGACTTTGTTCTATGACTGACTTTTCCACATTACAGTTCAATCTCTTTCTTCATAATGTCTTCATCTTCTATACAGCGAATTAGATAAAAAGAAAACATTTACTTTTCTATGGAAAGATAGTTGTCAATCTATTTTAAAAAGAAACATAGCTAACCTCTGTAACAGTAATGTGTTATGTAATGGGCCTAAAAAGATGAAGTAGACAGACTTTAAAGAAAGTGGATGCAAGTGCATATAAGTAGACCATTTGAAAAAAGCCTTTCACATTTACACAAAATAGAAATTATTTGCTAAAAGGGGTATCAGTAAAACCTGTTTCAGAAATGACATCTTAGATATATCTCAGGGAATTAATAGGAAAATGGGTTTCTAATGGGTAAAATGTAATGAAATTTGGTATTTGGTTTTATTGAACTTCTTTGACCTAGGAGATATATATATAGATATATAGATACATATATCTATATATATCTATATATCTATATCCTAAGTCACCGTATCCATATACCTTAAGTGCATCAGTACAAAAATTGCTGAGGTAGAAGAAAAGGAAATAGAAATAAAGAGCTCAGTCTTTGACTACCCAATTATGACTTCAAGTTGGACGGGAAGTAATAGTCCTGAAAGCCATTCTTTACCAGAGGGGAAAATGACTTTTCTAACTACTCCCTATACAATCTCTCAGAATTTCCTCCAAAGGGTATATAGAATACATGCTTCTATTCTGTGCATGTTAGAATTTTTTATCCACTACAATCAAGGAGAAGAATGTAAAGTAGAGCAAATACAAAGTCTCTATCCAGCCTAACCACTGTATGAGAAATTATGGAAAAATGAAGATAATGCTGCTCCTTGAGGTTAGACTGAAGTCAGTTTCTCATGTGCTGAGTTAAGTGGGAAAGTCTACAGACTCTAAATGAATCCAACTTTCCATTAATACCATTAATATAGCTTGGGAGAAACTACACAGTTTTATTTTGGTTTCCCAGCATCCAAGATTGACCTATGTAGAAATACAATATATTCTCTCTCTCCTACTATACAAAGAGTTTCTTTTAAGATGAATGAGTCAGACCAAAATCCAGAAGCTACAGAGCACAAATATCTTGAGATCAGATGACTAGATCCCTTTGAATGCACAATTATCACAGAAATCCAGACCCAAATGATCGCAGCAAAGTCTCATCCATTCAATTTTGATGTTATTTCAGCTACATCAGCAGCAAAAGAAAAAATCACAGGCAATGGATCATTACTGGATTCCTATTCCTGGCTGATCTCCTGAATGTCACATCACACATCCCTATTTACAGCTGTTCACAAGATGAAGGGGCATGAAATATTTATGTGAATCAGCTGGTTATAATATAAAGAGATATATAGCTAGGTTCCATAAAGACATTTTTAATATATTTAGTCAGAGCTCAATTGCCAACTTTATAAATGGTTTTTTCCACACCAACTATAGAAGATATATTCATTATTGTTTGTTATTTGTCAATGATAACAATTCACTTATCATACTATTGCCTACCGGCCATTTCCCACCCTCCACTACTCCCTGACAAAAAACACTCCACGCTTCACTGTTGGTCAACTTCAGCTCACAGCTTACCTCCAGAGAATGTAGGGATAGTGAATGTGAATACATAGGATTTTCCTCAATTTTTATCTGAGGCCTAAAGTATCACTGATCAATACCCAGAATCATACCTTCTAATGCCAACTTCATGCCCTATCTGTGCTCAAAAACATTTTCCTATTGGCCAACAAAAATTCAAAACTCAATGTTCCTCAATAATTGTTAGCTATCATATCTCTTCACAGAGATGCCTGCATTCACTATTTTCTTAATCATCCTTCTTCCCTTGTATGTTATGTCCATAGAAGTTCACATACTAACAATCCAATATGATAACCTAGTTAGGACTCTTCTAGATTTGCTTGATATACAGAGAGTAAAAAATACAATCAAAGCCTTAATTATCATAATGTTATTATGATATGCTTCCAAAAGTCAAAAATAGTCATAATTTATAAATCCATATGACTTTGTTTGGGAACTATTCCAGGTACAGCTGCTAAGTATAGCCTAATGTTTCTAATGAGGTTCTGTTTTGCCTTCCAATTTTTCTATCTCTGATTTCCCTTATGATTCATGAAAATATAGAAGAGAAAATAACACTTTGGATACAACCCATTTACCTAGTGCCAGACATATAGAAGTAATTTAGAAACATTTATTGCTCAGGTGTCTACAGTCCATTGAACTAGTTCAAGTGTTCCTACTTTATCCTTTATGCTATTTTCATGTTTCTTCAACTTGCTCACTGTCTTGATTTTGTTTAAAATCTTTAGAGATGAACTGTACTTTCAAAGCTAGCTTGGTTTCCACTTTAGGGATTTTGAACTATTTTGAACATATCATAGAAAATCTCATGAGACTGCAATCATCCTGCTCTAGTATTTCTTTAAAAAAAAGTTAGAAATAAAGACTATACATATCATGAAATTCCCTTGTGTTTTATCTCATTCGGATATATTTATTGTCAATCTATTTTTAAGAAGTAGCACTTGCATCAGTTACTTATGCTCCAATAATGCTACAGAGGAATTCAATTGAGTGTAAATCAAAAAGTAAGGAATTATTTCTTGCTCGTCTTCTTGCAGGCCAACAACAGTTAGGGGGATCTAATGAAATAAATGGTCTGTGGGAAACTGCTTCACTTTGTGGGTTTTCTGGGCTTTAGCTCCAGAAATTGTCTTGGATTCAGATTTGTTTTCCCACCCTTCTTATGTTAAGGTGATAAATAAAATAATGGAAAATAGAAACACACAGTGCCTCTCATGAAGTGGGATATCTTTAGCTAGAACCTCTCAGAAAAACTCTCCTTGTAGGATATGAGTATCAAAGTCCAGTCCTAGATGCATCTGGACCTTGACCATTTGAGAAGTGAGCTTTGCAAGAACTCTGTTTGAAAAGAAATGGTTTTATTCTTGTAAATAATGAGCCTCCAGGTTCACTCTATTAATAGTTTTCCTACCACACTGGTAAAGTTTATGAAATTTATGTAAGGAGTAGGAGGAATTTTTGTTTGGTTCTTTTTTTTTTTAAAGAAAGCAAAAAAACTCCTTATATCTGAGAAACATTTCCCTAAATTGAGTGTATTGTCCTATTTCAACTAGTATTAACTTAAGTGCAATGTAAAGGAATTATTATGGTATGAATGAATAAAAGTCAAACGACTAATTTATTCCTAATCTCTAGTCTCCAAACAGCACCTCCCAAAAACAGTTTGATATCCTTTTCAAATTTTAATTAATTTACTACAATCTGAGAAGAGTTCACATGGAGAAGTTGCAAAAATTGCATGAGAATTTGAATTTAAACTCAAAGATATGTGATCATTATTGGCTCTTCTCTTCAGGACAGATTTATTGTTACTAGGTACAAGCTCCCTGGAGTGAAATAAAGATATTCAAAGAGAGTGGGAAAGTGGCTATCATTGTATTCCGGGAGATTTGAAGAATATGAAGCAGCTAGTTCCAAAGACCTACTACCTTTAGGGTTGTAAAATGTGCTTGGGTGAAAGGTTGGGTCTTGGAACATTGCATGACAGAAACCAATCATGAACTACTTTGTAACTGTGTATCTCAAGGTGACTCAGTTAAAGAAAAAAAGGGGGATGTGCAAAAAAACCCAAAGTAAAGACGTACTGTTAATTTATTCAGTCTTTTCATATCTTGTATCAGTGTTCCAAATGCTTCCTTGAACATTCATTATATGTAGATCCTTAAGCAAACGCCTAGTTCAAGTCATCAAACAATGTCCTTTCCATCGAAAGAAGTTCCTAAGTGCCTATAGGATCTCACCATTTCCTAGACTGAAATTGGTCATTCAAGTACTCCCAGAACTTAATTTCACAAAGTTAGCACTATATCAAATTATGTTTCGTTTTTCATTTAAAGCAAAACACACCCTCTGCTCATTTATGGCACCCTGGTTTTTCACAGTATATTTTTTGTTTGTTTATTCTTACAGCTTTACAGATTGGGTTTATTCTAAGATTGGTTTATTCTTACATGTTTTACAGTGATTCCTCCAAATAATTGCGTAGTTTATTATCTGGTAAATACAGTAAGAATGGTCACGTTTAGAAGTTTCTGATGACGGCTATTAGACAATCAGCAGTTATGGTTCTTTTGAAAGAAAAATCCCTTTACTTTGATGGCTATTATAGTTTGAAAAATATTGATCTATCTTGGCTTGAAAACTCTTAAACAGGTAGATTTTGACAAAGATTTCGACAAAAATCTATATTTCACTGTGTTCTTTCATCCATGGTGCTCAAAGGAAAATGTTTCAAGAATAGGTTAAGTGAGGTTACACGTGAACAATGTTATGTTGGATTTTATTATAAATGGGATATTTCCTAATATTCTCATTTTACTGCTGTATAACCAGTTTATAAGTTCCAAAGACTTAAGATCGTATTTCTTTAATTGACTGTCTGTCACATTTAGTTTATAGAAAATCAGTGTGTCAACTTATTATTGAGTATGTTTGGTGTGCATCTGCAGGATACTCCAACAATGGCTTATACCTATATATAGCACTATAGCACTGTCCTCCCATTGTTCATCGATTTGCTTGAGCGGGCACCAGTAACATCTCCATTGTGAAACTTGTTACTGTTTTTGGCATATCGAATATGCCACGGGTAGCTTGCCAGACTCTGCTGTGTGGGTGGAATACTCTTTGTAGTTTGCCGGGCTCTCCAAGAGGGACCGAGGAATAGAACCCAGGTCTGCCACATGCAAAGCAAACCCCCTACCTACTAAAGTAAATAAATTATAGTATCTGAAGGGAAAAAGGTGAATCTATGGATATTTAGCTTTCATACC
The DNA here is from genome assembly GCF_029834395.1 of Sorex fumeus. Taxonomy (NCBI): domain Eukaryota; kingdom Metazoa; phylum Chordata; class Mammalia; order Eulipotyphla; family Soricidae; genus Sorex; species Sorex fumeus. The sequence goes on from NW_026606059.1 coordinate 68,485,577, forward strand.
CATTGATAGCCACAAGTGATTAGAGATTTTTGTAATAGAAAATGTCTTAGAGCATACTCCTTGTTATTCTAATTTCAATAATCCTCCAAACTACTCTGTTTTTAGCAGAAAGGGCACCCTTGACAGTTCTCATGGCTTTCTACTACCCTTTGCTCAGGAATTCCTTTTAGCATTGCCCAGGAGAGAGAGGTAACCTGGGATATGTGATGTTAGGATGGAACCAGAGTCAGCCGCTTGCATGGCATGTACCTTAACCTCTGTATTTTCTCTGGACCCAAATTTTTCTTTTATCCTTAAAACTGTACTTACTTCCAAACTTAAGATAATGATGGTCCTTTGAAAGATTGTAAGTGTATAAGTAATTGGTCCAGTTCTCAGAACACTGCCTTAGGGCAAGATAGGGGAAGTCACTTACCACTTCACATTACATCTTTAAGTACCCTTCACCTAGGGAAAACTTAAGATCTAAAATTATCTTCAAATTTACAAACATTTATATCTCATCACAAAGGTGTTTCCCATTTATAGTGTATTCTCTTTCTCTTAAAAATGTGTGCCAAAGAATTAAATATATATTGAATATACTTTTTTTGGCAATTTGTGAAGTACATTTTTAAAGGACCTAAATTATGACAAACAACATCTGCCATTTGTGTACATGGTTTCTGAGAGATTTTGGTACATACTGTGGCTTAGCAAATTTTGAATTGTAACAAAATGACTTCTCTTATATTACTATCACCGCAGTTGACTCCCACCTTCTCTCATTCATTTTCTGAACTCTAAAATAAATTTCTAAACTAAGATGCTATCTAATACACATCAATTCTTAATCTTGGATTAATTGATTTCTTTTGTATTTTTTTTCTTTTTGGGTTACACCCAGAAAAGCACATGGGTTACTTCTGGCTCATGCACTCAGGAATTGCTCCCGGTGGTGTTCAGGAGAACATCCGGGATGCTGGGAACTGAACCCAGGTCGTCCGCGTGCAAGGCAAATGCCCCTTTCACTGTGCTATTGCTTCAGCCCCTTTTTGTATTTTTAAAAGTAAAATTTCAAGGTCAAATGTGAATAATTCTTGAACAACCTATATTCCACCATGATTTGTTTTAAGTTATACCATGCTTAGACTTTTCCCCCTAAAATATCTGATGCCACTCTCTTATATTTAAACATATTTTATTTGAGAGAAAGAAAGAGGATAGAGTTATAATTGTTGAATATTGTGTTACATAAAACTCCAGGAGGTCATGGTCAGAATAAAGTGTGAGAATCACTAGATTGGAGGAAAATACTTAACAATTGGAGTTCAAAGGCTTCATACTATGTGTTCGTTCTTTCCAGCTTCTATAGTAAACGCCCACAAAACTGTTAGTTTCTAAACAGACATTTATTCATCACAGTTTAGGAGGCTGGGTAAAAAGATCAAGGTGCAGCCAAGTCCTGCTTTGGATCTAGTTTCTTCTTCTGGTGCCCACACATGGTGGGGAAGGGAACACAACTGTTTCTTTGGATCACTATTCCTGTTGGTGGGGATTCGGCCTCTGCCCTGATTTTCTCCACACTCTGCTCCCTAACATCACCATCTTTGCATTTGGAGAGGATGCATTTGTGTTCAGTTCCTTTGTGAACAAAGACATTACCAGTAGTTTCCTCCATTTTCTACGAAATTTGAGACCTGTGCATTGAGAGAGTTGTTTTAAATGGTTTGCCAGGAAATATACCAGTATCAAAATAAAAGGGACTCCAAATTAATGATATATCAAATAACAACATGTGACAAGCCAAGAACAAACACATGACTCTCCATCAGCATATCAAGCACATAAAGAGTTTAAATAACTTTTATGTGAAATAACTTTTATGTGAAAAGCTTCTTCTCATTTCATCTTCTAGTGCCTCTGTATGCTATATCTCAAGAGGTTTTTTTTGTTTATTTTTCTTCTAAGGATTTTCTGTGCCAACTCTGGACAGTTTTTGTCAGTATTAAAATTTTATATATTTTTAATAAAATGACTTTACTTAATCTGAAGCTTTGAAAAAAATGTTTTCTCATTATTGTTATAAACTTTACAAATTTTTTCTAAATATGTCTTTTATTATTCTGCTGGAAAATTATAAAGATCATTTTCAAAGTCTACTTTAGATGTTAACAGTATTCTTATTTGCCTGTGATGCATTTAGGTGAGTTTAATTTAAAAGATCTATATGTCTCACCCTTTCTGAACCCATAGCTAAGGTAATGGGATTCCCTGGAGACTGTTTAATGTTAAGAATCAGCAAAACTGCAAGTTTTGCAGATCACCTTCTTTTAACCTACACACATTCTCTGTGAAGTATCTGAAATACATTGTCAACTGTTGTCAAGTGAGAGATTGATCAATGAGAATTTCTATGTTACTGTAAGGCCAGATGTTATTCTTCTGGTGGAAATCCAATTGAATTGAAAAGTAGAGTTTATTCGTTTAGGCATCAAAGATCAAAGTTACTTGGTGACTTCAAAAAAAAATACAGAAGAAAAGAAAAGAAAGGTTGATAGGTCTTGCTCTATAAATTGCTGCCACTGCCATTAAAACCAGACTGTCAATTCAGTTCAGGAGAATTCTCTGGCATGATCAGCCTGTTTCTTCTGACCTCCCATCCTCATTTATCTCTCTGTGACCTTCTGGTTTCCCTGTCTCTGCAGCTGGAAAGAAAAACGGACACAACCAGGTGCTACTCTATGAGTGCAACCTCTGACTCTGGGGATGAATTCCTCCACTATTTATTCCAAGTTTAATCTATAAGAGTGCATAGAGATTTTTTAGCTCACTCCTACAGGAGACGGTTGTTAAAGAAGACACACTAGACCCATTTCAGAGTAGGAGACACAAATTATTGGAAGATAACCAAAGAAAGCAAAAGTGACATGCTAATTAAGTTATTCATGTGTTTGATGGAGATATTGCTGATGCCTCTGCTATATTAGGTGCACTGCAGGAAATCAAGGACACTATCAAAGGGGATAAGTGTGAGTAGATTTTACGGAAACTGTAGCAAGTAGTTTCACAGATTCCCTGTCTAGTGACCCTGGGTAGCCATTATTACCATCAGAAATAAAGAGCGCAGCACTGAAAGGACAGTTGCTTAGAGTGGCCAGCCTGCCATATGTATTTTTACATGGGGTGCGTATATATTTCAATAAATGAAAAAAATGCCTCATAGTTATCAGACCTACATGAAGTTTGGGAGGGAGGTTGAGGCTTTTTATGGAACCCAAACTCATTGCTTTGTCCATCGCTAATGGTACAAAGTAAATGACAACCTTCTGTGCACATAGAAGCAGGGTAGCACGTGAGTCTGAGAACCATGTGTCCAAATGTGTGAAACTTTATGTACAACCTAGATGGTGGAGGGAACAGTATTCAAGGCAGAAAAGAAGTTATTTATTTATTTACTTATTCATTTATGCACACCCTATGGTGCTCAGGTGTTACTTCTGATTCTGCATCCAGGAATAACTTCTGGCAAGCTTGGGGAATCATATAGGGTTCCAGCGATTGAACCTTGATCAGCTGCATGCAAGGCAAGTGCTTTACCCAATGTACTGTGACTCTTACCCTGTGAATAATATTTCTTTGGGATTAAACTGTAGATATCCTACTCTCATCTCCTACACTTGAAGGACACCTATAAAATCTTATGTTATTCAAATGATGTAACTGTGTGGTTCCATAATTTTATATTATGATCTTCTGTAATTATTAGAATTTGTGACCACTTATATTATTTACAAATATACCATTTTTTGTTCTTTCCCTTACCTCCTTTCATTCTTTGTGTACACTATAGGTATTTTTTAAATATCAATTGTGAGTGATTATCCAAGTGTGTGGAGAGTGGCTCCAGTAAGGCCTTGGTTGGGGCCTGGAAGTCTTCAGCTGTTGGGCCCTGGCGAGGATAGTCAGACACAGGGTAGGAGACTCTGCCTTGTGCTCTCCCGGGAGCTTGTTGTGATAATCTTTGGATCCTGGCCTTTGTTGGGGTTACACGGCAGTTGGAGGGTGTAACTGTTTAGCTACTGACAGGTCCAGTCCCAAACCGTGCAGGCTTAGAGATCTCAGTCCCGGGTCCCACACACCTGGGTTCCTCTGCCAGTTCGGTTATGTCTGAGGCTTATCCAAGTGTGTGGAGAGTGGCTCCAGTAAGGCCTTGGTTGGGGCCTGGAAGTCTTCAGCTGTTGGGCCCTGGCGAGGATAGTCAGACACAGGGTAGGAGACTCTGCCTTGTGCTCTCCCAAAACCTTCCATGGTAACTCACAATTCCAAAAGGCTGAATCTAAACGTTGGACATGGGAGTCTCCCGATGGACGGTTCCACAATGAAATAGACCACATCATATTCAATCGGCGGTTTTGCCTAACCGATGTTGCTGTTGTCCCAAAATTCCAAACGGGATCAGACCACCGTCTTCTTTGTGCAAAATTCTACCTCACAGAACGAGGAGAAAAGAATGCAAGGTTTAAGAAGAAGACTCCCAGAACAACCACCAACTGGGAACTCTTTGGCTCTGTTGCAGCAACATGGGAAGATGCCGTCATTGACAACATTGATGAGGAATACGATCGAATGATTCAGCACCTCCATGATTGTGCAAGGAATGCCAAGAGAGAGATAACCACAAAAAAACCGTCTTTCTTCGAACACTCTTGAACTTATTCGCCAACGTGGCGTGGCACGTGCCTCAGGCAACCACAAGCAAACGTCCGAACTGGCAAAACAGTGCAGAAAAGCCATCAAGGATGACCTCAAAAACAGGAGAGCAGCAGTACTGGTAGATGCAGCAGAAGCTGGGAAAAACATTCGTAATGCCCGCCTGTCCTTCACCAACTACAAAACCAAGATGACTGCCCTCCGACATCATGATGGATCTATCACATCTTCCAGAAGGGCAATGGAGAAGATTATTCATGACTTCTACTCAGATCTCTTTAATAGCCACATCCACTTGCCCACATACCACATACCACATGATGGATATGTCGTTCCCAATGTTCTCCCTTCCGAAATCCAACATGCCATCTCGTCGGTAAAGAAACAAAAAGCACCTGGCCCAGACAAGATCAGACCTGAACACCTGAAGAACTTACCATCAGTACTCATCAATACATTAGCTCGACTCTTCACACGCTACCTGTCTGAATGCAAGGTTCCATCCCAATGGAAAACCAGCAAGACTGTACTACTATACAAGAAAGGAGACATCCACGACATTGGCAACTATCGCCCAATCTGCCTATTGTCTGTCATCTACAAACTATTCACTCGAGTCATCCTGAATAGAATTAGCAGAACACTAGATGAAGGACAACCATGTGAACAAGCTGGATTCCGAAAAGGATTCAGTACCATCGACCATATCCACACAATAACCAAGCTCATTGAGGTATCTCGGGAGTTCAAGATGCCGCTCTGTCTAACGTTCATTGATTTAAAGAAGGCCTTTGATTCTGTTGAGACGGAAGCGGTCATGGAAGCCCTAGCCAATCAGGGCATACAAACTCAATACATCAGGATCCTTCGTGAGCTCTATTGCGGATTCACTACCAAGATCTCACCATTCTACAAAGAAGTAATCATCCATATCAAGAGAGGGGTTCGGCAGGGTGATACCATTTCACCAAAACTCTTCAGTGCCACCCTCGAGAACATCATGCAATGACTAGAATGGGAAAACATGGGAGTGAAGATAGATGGTCGGCAACTACACCACCTCCGCTTTGCTGATGACATCGTTCTAATAACACCAAACATCAGCCAAGCAGCACAAATGCTTGCGGACTTTGACCGTGAGTGTGGAAAGGTTGGACTACAGCTGAATCTTACGAAGACAATGTTTATGAGAAACAGCCTTGTTCCTGACGCTCCATTCGCTCTCAACGGAACCACCATCTCCGAATGCAACAGTTATATATACTTAGGTCGAGAAATCAACATGATGAATGACCTGGCACCTGAGTTACGCAGGAGGAAGAGAGCGGCTTGGAATGCCTTCAAGAGCATTGAAGAAATAACTAAAAGGACAAAGAACCTCCAACTATGAGCACATCTCTTTGATTCCACTATTCTTCCTGCATTAACATATGCCTCAGAGACCTGGACCCTACGAAAACAGGATGAGAACACTATTCGGGTCTCTCAAAGAGGAATCGAAAGAACTATGCTTGGAATATCACGATTCACTCAAATGAGAGATAGAATCCGGAGTTCTGATCTTTGTCAACGCTCAAGAATCAGAGACGCTGTCTCATTTGCCAAGACATCAAAAATCAGATGGGCTGGACATGTAATGAGGTTTACAGACAACCGCTGGACTAGAGCCATTACTGATTGGATTCCACGAGACATCAAAAGATCACGTGGACGCCCACCTATAAGATGGTCAGACTTCTTCGTCAAGACCCTAAATGATCGGTTTGAGGCTCTACATGTTCCTAAAACGAACAGATACCATTGGGCTACGCTAGCACGCAACCGGGATGAATGGAGACGTTACTGGCACCCGCTCGAATAAATCGATGAATAACGGGGATTAAGTGATTAAGTGATTAAGTGAGTGATTAATGCTTTGGAACTCACATTATGGAAAAATATCACCTGGCACAATTTCTACCTGTGCACTTTTAATTTGTATGACTTTGGGAAAGTTACCTCTTTGAATGCTCATAGAGCTATTCAAGAATGTCATGATTTCTTAGAACTTTACAGGACACATAAATGGCAGAAATATTTGTCATGTGCTTAGGTATTTAACATGCAAAAGTCATTAAAAGTCCATGACAAGATAAAGATAGTAAATAATTATAGTAAAACAGTGGAATTAGAGGTAAGGCCAGAAATCCACAGTAACAAAAAGAAGGGTCACTAACTACTTAGAAGTTTAGCGCAGTCTTTATGGACCAAGCACTGTAGCACTGCCCTCCTGTTGTTCATCGATTTGCTCAAGTGGACCCTGTAATGTCTCCATTGTGAGACCTGTTGTTACTATGTTTGGCATATCGAATACATCCTTCTTAAACATTTGTAGAAATCAAGTATCTCTAGAATAATTTTGGTTTCTTATGGAAGTGTGATTGTTGGGTCAACACTTTAGAGACAAATCTTATCTGTCTCTTTCTTTTTAATATATTTTATTTCTCTTGTGACATTTTCTACCACTTAGATCATTTAGGATGAATTTTATTGATTTCACTGAGCATTGCTATGCATTTAAAATATATTTAAATCAAATACATTTAAAGCAATGCTTAATTATTTTAGCATTTAAATACTTTTGGGATCAGTATCTATTGCTTGATTTCTTTATTTTTTTAAATTGAATCACAATGAGATACACGGTTACAAAGTTGTTCATGACTGGGTTTCAGGCATACAGTGTTATAACACATTTCCCACCTCCAATGTCTCTAGTTTCTTTCCCTCCTGCCCCCACCACCACTGTAGGTAGGGGACTTTCCATGAAAGCAGCTGACCCATGTCCAATCCCCTACTTCCTGTAATCTCCCAAAGCCGCTCTGGAGGGATCACTAAGTGCAGAATCAGGGGTGGTTATCCTGAGCATAACCAGGTGTGACCCAAACACACACACACATACACACACACACACACACACACACACACACACACACACACACATCTTCATTCCCTCTACTGGCATCTCTTGGCCTTACATATTCTAGATATTCTAGAACCAGGATTCTTTGCATGTTTTCTCCCAAGCATCATGAACAGTGGAGAGAATATTATAGGTGTGGAAATGAAGTAATGATAGTGGAATCTCTTTTGAATTATTTCTACAAATTTGACTTTGGCTTACTTCTTTAGCTTCCTTTTATTCCCATGGTTAAAAGATAATAAGAATGTCTACATACTAGTATTGCAATTAGAGATGCACAAGTTAGTAGGCATAGTATTTACCAGACCTCCTGTCAGATAATTGTCACATAATGTCATTTGTGATATTTTTATCTTCTGGGAAATTTTACTTTTAATTCCAATCTGCCCCCTTTCCTTGCCTACACATTGTTTTTAAGTGATGAGTAATTTGTCTTAGGTTTGGTTGCCTAGAAAACAGAGATAAAATTTACTATTAATATTTTTTATTCAGTTGTATTTGCAGAAGGTCAGGAGGAGGTTACCATAAAATTCTCATACAGCAAAAATGAATAGGGGTTAGAAAAGGAGATAGACCAGGGAAATAGGGGAATTCAGTGTAAAGTAGTATATTACTGGGCATCATTAAACATACCACTACAAGCTCAGAAACAACACAGCTTGTTGCTTACTTGTGTCACACATCCAGCTGTGCTTCAGAACTATCAGTTTTCATTTGGGAGAGATAAATAATTTACCTGTTTCCTACCCACACTGATTTGGTGATCCAACTTCACATTCATTCATTAAGTTCTCAGCAATTCCAAACAGCTTCTATCTCCATTGAAAAGTTCTTAGGAAAAGTCAAACTTCTATTAAGTCTGCATCTTCAACTCAGGAAACAGGAGCTGCTAAAGTTTTTGCTGCAAAAGTAGATAAAGGTTATGAGGCAGGTTGTTTTATTGTGCCCCCAAATGCTTGAGCCTGGCTCAGCCAGTTGACTTAGGAGAGAAACTGGAAGAATGTCCTGCTGCCACTTCTGTCACATACAGATTTTCTCACTTGAGTAGCTAGTGCTCAAGATCAATCAAAGAGGTGATAGTTTGACCTCATCTTTTTGTTTGTTTGGGAGCCAAACCTCACATGCTTTGAGATTGCTCCTATATCTGCACTCCAGAACCATTCCTGGCAGGGCTAAGGAAACCATATGAGGTGCCAGCAAAGATAAGGATGGTGACCCTTCTCGAGGAAAATGCCCTACATGCTGCATTATTGCTCCTGTCCTGTCTTTTGATAGTGAGAAACAGCAATTTCTGCATGATACTTTTAAGTCCATAAACCATTCAAAAACAAGTTGCCAACATAATATGTCACTATTTCCAATACTCAATTTGGATTTCACCAAAATAAGGACTCTCAGATAACCACAAAACAATTATCCAGGTAACAATATCAGCATTTTAGCCATGATAATTGAATAATAATTATAATTCATGAAGCACATTCAAGTTTCTCCCTTTTCTGGATTCAAACCATGAAATTTTCTTGTGTTTTCTTCTAATGTCTCTTTGATTTCCTTCAGTCTGGATAAGGTTTTTTTTTTTTCCTCCTGGTAACCTCATCTTGACAGTTTTAAAGAGGACGGACTTTTGAATGCTGTACTATGTTGTTCGGTCTGGGTACACCCGATTTTGTTGTGTATACACCCTTTGCCATGCACGCTTGAAGAGAATGTTGCAGGAATGAGTCTGATCATCCCAGTGATCATCGAATCAGAAGGTGGACGATGTCACTGTGTTCCACACCATTTACACTTATCACCATACTAAATAAGTATCTTGAGTGTTCCCAGGATAATTGCACAATTATAACTTGTGATTATCTGACAGAATATTAATGTGGGACAATGATATTGTGTTATCATCTGTTAAACCAGAATCAAAAGTACTACTATTGATTTTATATTTTCATTTTTCTTTTACTTTGTTTATTGTAATCCTTCATGAATATGAAGTTCTTTCATTGTTGTCATTTATTCATCCATTTTCATCAGTGTAGTTCAGCCATATCCAATTAGCTTCCGTTGTCAGTATCGCTGCAATTTTAGTGGTCGATCCGAATCCTCCATATTAAGTTATGGGGAGGGGGTTGGTGACCCTCTCAAGAGGCACTTTCATTTTGATTCATCCATAGCATTACTTATGTTCTGTGTTTTTGCAGAAGTTGTGTTTTTCCCTGTGAGTCTTGGACCTCTGGGAGAAGAGGTTCTGACTTTAGGAACAAAAGCCATGGTCACAAGGCTAAAAGATCGTCCACATTTTTCTCCCCCTTGGCAACATACTAGCAACTGACTTTGCAAGGCAATTTGATAAAATCTTATAAAAACTGACCTTGTTGAGCCATGGAGATAGTAGTGGTAGAGTGATAGGGGACTTGTCTTCCACCACAGGAGAGGCCTGGGTTCAATCCCTGGTAGCTCTATCAGCCTTGAGCACTTTTAGCAATGATCCTTGGGACAAATTTTAGATCACTAGCAAGAGTCATCCCAAATCCAAAGTAAATAAACACTTGGAGAACAAACTTTTCAGCATGAAAGGTGCCTGCAGTTCCAAGTGAGAGTAGAGGAAGTGATGCTTCTTGAATCCTGTGGTACTAGTTATTACTAAGACCACCAGAGGAATTAAAATGCCTCCATTTCTACACTGAGCAATGCAGAGACCAGAGTTTGACTCCCGAAATCTCATGACCCATCCCTACCCTCTATTATTAATGGACATAGTTCTGAAGTCCTCAAGAGCAGGACTTTCAGTCCTAGCTTCAGTGAGCTGGTAGTGTCCAGCATTTCAGAGGTTGAGTTTTTCTGCATTACTAGTGCCCAAATATTAGACATCCTGTCCTGACTAGCCAACTCACCCAGTACCATTTGGCCATTACCAAAACAAATGGGATGGTAGATGTTGGGGTTAAAATGTTTCAAAATGCTAGTACAGTTTCAACCTATATTCAATGCATTTTAGGTGTAATAATTAATTATTCTTTATGGATATATCTACTATTGCACTCATCAGTTGCATACTAATAGTTCAGCTGTCTTTTTTGCCTACTTGGTAGAAAACAAAAAAAGTAAAAAAAATGAATTATTAATGTACACTTATTTTTGCTTACTAAATTTTTGTCTAAGTCAGAGAGTATTATAGTTTTTAAAATGCACCTTTATTTGAGAATGTACCATCTAATTTTAAGGAATTTTGCATTAAAGGGTAAAAATATAATTATTTCAAAGGAATAAAATACCTATGTACTTACTAGTTCTAACTCAAAGATGATAAAGAGATATAGCTCTTTTCAAATATGTAAAATATATCTAACCCTTCAGAATAGAAAGAAACAGTCTCAGATCTTACGCACCTATCAGGGATTCCTAAGATCAATAAATATAAATTTTACAAGATCTGAGTGGATGGAAGTAAACTAAGGATTTCATAAACTCGAGCTGCTATAGAAGGCTAGTGCTTCTGCTTCTGTATTGGAAGCAGTTTTACAGTTAGAACCCAAGTATCTCAGGAGGTTATTGGCAACCTTGTGAAACTACAGTAATTGACAACAAGGGAAGCACTTCAGCTACTGAGAGAAATGATCAAACACAGATTGAGAATCCAATGAAATATTTGAGAGAGGCCCCTGACTAAAATCTTAAAGATAAAAAAAAGAGCCCGGAGGGGAAAGGGTGTTGTCCCGCCCGCCCGCTCCTCTCTGCAAAGAAAGATGGCGGCCACACGGGAGCCTTGTGGACAGCAGGTTTGAGCCGGGGGTGGGTGGCGGCAAGGGCCTCATGGGAAGGGGGGCGTTCTAGGCCATCCTTCACGCCCGAACGAGGTCACCAGCCGCCCCCCACGAGTGGCTTTCCGGCACGGCCACGGCCCCGGAGGCACAAGGACTTAGCACAGAGAGCCACCCGCTTGGAGCAGAAAAGCAAATGGACTATGTGTTAAACCGCGCCACCATGCCTGCCTGGAGGGGAAAGGGTGTTGTCCCGCCCGACCGCTCCTCTCTGCAAAGAAAGATGGCGGCCGCACGGGAGCCTTGTGGACAGCAGGTTTGAGCCGGGGGCGGGGGGCAGCAGGGGCCTCATGGGAAGGGGGGCGTTCTGGGCCGCCCTTCACGCCCGACCGAGGTCACCAGCTGCCCCCCATGAGCGGCTCTCCGGCACGGCCACGACTCCAGAGCACAGAAACCAATCTCTTAACTATCTAACTTTTAATAGAAATACTTCCAGGGTTAATAAGTAAAACAGCAGAAATCCAAAATCCAGACATCATTTTATTCTTAAACCAAGCTGTAGAAAGCAAATCATTTCACAACGCTTTTTCAGCATATCTGATTGGGGGGGGGGGGGGGTTTGTAAACTCTAAACAATAATTGTGCATCTTCTATCGAAACAGTGTATCTAGTCAAAGTAGATAGAGTATTAACTAGAACTCATCTGCCACACAGGAATTGGGAGGGGTGGGAGGTGGGGTTCTATTGGGGTTCACGGTTAAAAATAAGCATTGGTAAAGGGAAACGTGTTTGATACTTACATGACTGAGACCTAAACCCGAAAGCTCTGTAACTTTTCCCACAGTGATTCAATAAAGAAATAAATTATTAAAAAAAATAAATAAATAAAATGACATTTTAAATATTAAAAAAAGAGGATTTCTAATCAAGTAGAAAGTTATTCAAATTCAGAAAAAATAATTCTGAAGGGGAAAGTATAAGACATGAATAGTTGTGAAGAAAGATGCATTTTGAAAATATTCAGTTAAATTTGAATACATCTGGGTTTACAACCAATTAGTAATTTGGAATTTATAATGCAGATATCCCTATAACTAATATTATATAATTCAAAATATACCATTTTTCAAAATGGAAATTTGATTGGTTGAGCAAAATGAATGCTGAATCAGCTTCAACATTCAATACAAAGATGAAAACTTAAAAGAATCAGTATTTTAAAGAGATAGTGGTAATTATTCCTCAAAATTGAAAGATGAAATGCACAAGTTATTTGGTGGAAAACTGTGCCAAGCACAAGAAAAAAAAGATTGAAAACAAATACCTCAGTGGATAATAGTAATTCTTTAAAAAGACAAATTTTAAAAATTGATCCTAATATTCAAGAGAAGGGAGGAGGAGGTGCAGAGATAGTTGAAAAATAATTAAAGTCATTTTGGTGTTTTGTGTCTTATCAGGAACGATCTATGGGTAAAAGGCTAGGAGTAAAACCTTCCAAAGGCTAAGGAAAAATCCGTTTTGAATCAAAAGTGTATGAATTATTACAGAAAAATACATTTTCAAATGAAGAGGGAGCTTTTATTTCAATAAGAGAAACAATTTTGATAAGAAATATAATGGCAATGACATTTCTAGCTAGCAGCATTCTCTCATCACCTAACACATTGAAGCGAATCCCCTCCAATCAATATTTATTTTGTATAGTAAAGAAATTTCATTCTAAAATGAAAATACCATTCATTTAATGTTTAACATTTTTAAGTATTTGCTCGAGCGGACCCAGTAACGTCACCATTGGAGACTTTGTTGTTACTGTGTTTGGCATATCAAATACTCTCGGGAGCTTGCCGGGCTCTCCGAGAGGGGCAGAGGAATCGAACTCGGGTCGGCTATGTTGGCCGCTTGTAAGGCGAACGTCCTACCCGCTGTGCTATTATATACTACTGAAAATCATTAATCATTATCTCCTTTATGTTTTACCTATCTCACACTTGTTGAACATGCTCTGGTAACTCATGGATTCTCAAAAAATTATATTTTCTATAAATGGAATAAATGGTGTTTTAAAATATGTGACATGGACTTGATTAAATGTGAAGGAAAAGTGGTTACATCCATACCTGGTTTGAAATTTCAAAATGACTATTTCAGATTTGAAGGAAGGGTAGATAAAACATAATTAATGGCATGAACAATTTTAATTTGACCAATATAATAATTTGAGGTTTAATATAGTTTATTTATCTATCCAATGTGAAACCTGACTATACTTATACAGAGTATTAAAGTAATAGCATTAATAACCAACAACAAAATTTTAGCATTGGACCATATATTCAAAAACACTTTGAAAAATTTATGAGTGAAAGAGAAAATCAAAATGGAAATTACAATCCAGTTTGAAGTGAACAAGAGGGCTATCAATATAAAAGAAGTACTCTGAATAAAATTTATAGATACTTTTTTAGGAAATGAGAAAGTCTGAAAATAAACTAATAAATAATTTCTCATATTTTAGTTTAAGAGGTAGAATAAGAACCACAAAATAATGTGAATGAGGGGGAAATAAAATAGAGATAAAAGATGTTTAAATAGACTTTAAATTATGGAAATGACAAAATTGGTTCTTTAGAAAAGAAATTGATTATCTTTAATTAAAATTAAGAAAAAATAAGATAATAATGGTCAGTTAATTGTATTGACAACAATGTTTTATAATTTATTTCTAAAGATATGCAAAAACCCTGTAACAATTCAAGAATTAAGATAGGGTAACATACTAAATTTTTTGCTCTGAAATACTTTGGCTGTACAGAGCGTACATTTGGCTATTTAGTTATGTGACTCTCCTATGTATTGAAGATGAATTTTGTCACCTATTTTTTGCAGAAATTGAAAAAGAAAGCTGTGGTGACCCGGGTACACCCTTATATGGAATTAGAGAAGGAGATGGATTTTCTAATCGTGATGTTTTAAGGTTTGAATGCCAATTTGGGTTTGAATTAATTGGAGAGAAATCTATTGTTTGTCAAGAGAATAACCAATGGTCTGCAAACATACCCATCTGTATCTGTGAGTACCAAATGCTTTGCTTCCAGATAGCATATGTTACCCTGTCCTTGCATATAATTGCTTTTGTAATTAATTGCAAAGAGCTGGAACTGTGTAATTATTTTTGAGCGAATAGCACTTTGTGATACTATCTTTAACAAGTGTACTTCTGCTAAATTATAAATTTTGTGATAGATTTAAATAAAGTTAATATAGTTCACTGGTAATTGCAAAAAATATATTACATGCATTCTCCTAACACTTTATTGGTGGCATTTTATGCTTTATAGATAACATAATTTTTATGGAAATTATACATCTGTACTAATTTTAATTGACTCATTTATTTTAATAAGATAGTATATGCTTATTTGCAATAAAACACTTAACATAGTTAAAGTTTTTTTCTGTGTATAGTGCATTAATTTATTTTAACGTTTAAATGGGTACAAGATTGCAAATAAGTTACCACTTCTGTATATTATGAAAATAAATTTTTATTAATGCTTATAATATATAATATATTTGAATTTTTAGAAACTACATGTCTAAATACATTGCTATGTCATTGTATACCAGGGGAGATAGTACAGCAGTTAAAATGCTTATGATCACTGTCCTTGCATGTGGCTGAGCTTCATTTGATCCCCAACACAGCATAGGGTCCCCTGAGCATTGCCAGTAATGATTCGTGAGCACAGAGCCAGGAGTAAGCCCTGAGCACAGCTAAATGTGCTTCAACCCCTTACGAAATTTCAATTTAACTGCAATAAAATATAATTTGTGTTATAAATTGATAAGATGTAAGGTTTAATTAAATACTAATTTTATTACTGACAGTTGACCAGTAATGAATAAAATATTAAAAAAATTGCATTTTATTTTGACCATTCACAGATTATAACACAGAGGGACAATAGTAGTTAAATGTAAAATAATTTTTTTAATTTTCAGATATAAGATCTTCATCTTAGCAAAATGCACAGGGTACTGCCTTAGATGTGGCTGACACAAGTTTAATTTTCAGTATCTCAGATGGTTCCCTATCTGACGCCGGGAGTGAGCACAGAGCCAGGAGTAAGCTCTGAGCACCTGATACATAGCTCTGAAATGACTCCCAGAAATAACTAAGCTAGACTTTTGATCTTATTAAACTTAAAATATTTTGAACTTGTAAAATCTTTTAGATATTATCACAAACTTTAAATAATTTACTGGCATAAAAAAACATAGCGTGTTCAAAACATACCATTTATGTAAATTATATGCTACAAAGCATACATTTTTCTTTTTGAAAGGTTTTATTTTTCACACATCTTATAATAACATTTTAAACAATTAACACGGATTTTCAAAATACCTAAAGGTCAAAACCTTTACATTGGATTTTTTAAAAATAAGACAAAAGAGCAAGTAAGCATTACAGTTTCATATATATATCACGGTCCTCCCGTTGTTCATCGATTTGCTCGAGTGGACCCAGTAACGTCTCCATTGTGAGACTTGTTGTTACTGTGTTTGGCATATTGAATATGTCACGGGGAGCTTGCCAGGCTTTGCCGTGTGGGCAAGATACTCTCGGTGGCTTGCCAGGCTCTCCGAGAGGGCAGAGGAATCAAAACCAGCTGGGCTGCCCTGTCCACATGCTGCTCCAACATATATATATATATATATATATATATATATATATTTACTTTACAATTTAGCAAAGCATGTATGTTTAGACCCTTCAAAAATGTCCCTAATTAAAAATTTTTACATGGTCTTCAGGAGATCTGAGAGATAAAAAGTACATAGGCCCTTTAATAGAAACCTTTTCAGTTTATGTACAATTTCATTCCTAACCAACATCGACTGTTTAGTTTCATTGCGAAACAAGAAATATAAAAGAATTTTTAATTACTTCAGGATCTAAAACAGTAATACTTCTAAAGAGTTTCCTAGAAAATTTTAACTCTATATATTCTTGCACATAGAATGTTTTATATTATATCAGGATCTGTTAGCACGCTGGAGTAGTATTACAATGGGTATGGTGCTTACCTTGGATACTAACCACTTGGGCTTTATCCAAGCATCCAACAAAGTTCCCAGAGCATTTCCAGGAGTGATCTTTGAGCCCAGAGGCAGTAGTGAGATCTAAGCAAAACTATGTAGCACTGTAACAATGTCCTCCCATTGTCCATTGATTTGCTCTAGTGGGCACCAGTAATGTCTCCATTGTGAGACTACTTGTTACTGTTTTTAGCATATCGGATACACCACTGGGAGCTTGCCAGGCTCTGCCATGCAGGCAGAATATTCTCCATAAATTGTCGGGCGCTCTAAAAGAGACGGAGGAATCGAACCCGGGTCAGCTGCATGCAAGGCAAATGCCCTACCCGCTGTGTTATCGCTCCAGCCAGCTTAATGTAAAAACGTTAAATAATTTTAACAGATGCCAAAATGCATTTAATAAAAATATATAGCTAAGATAAAAACTTGAAATGTATCCTGATATATAAAAATTACGTATCATTTATTTTCTTGTCAGTAGCAATTTTTAAAAAAATAATTAAAATATTTGGGAAAATGAAATAAAAAAGTATGAAAATTATATCCAGATATCATACAGAAAGATCATAAAACTTATTGATTTAAAATACTTTTAAATATAAGTGATGGCAATCTTGTAATAGAATATGAAAGTGTATTAAAATTGTAAATTACACAAAAGTTGCACTGAATAACTAATCAAGTTTCCAATAATTTTTTCAGAATTTGGCATAATTATAATTAACTAGATATAAAAAGAAAAGAAAACTAGATGTTGAATTTTATAATTTCCTAAAGAACTTACTACAAATTATTATTAGTTATAATCATAAAATTAGCTTTGTGGGACAGAATATATATATAGTACAGCAGGTAAGGTACTTGTGTTGCCTGCAGCCAATCTGGACTGACTTTCTGCTACTACATATGGTCACCAAGTCTTGCCAGAAATGATGCCTGAGCACAGAGCTAGGAGTAAACATAGCCTTGTGTGGCCCAAATAAAAAACCTAACATTTAAAAAAAAAACATAAAATTAGCTTTGTATTGACAAAAGAATGATATTTATTCAAAGGAAGCTATTAAATCTTCTTGATATAAATGTATAAAGTGTTTCGTATATGTATACATGTATATAATAAAATATTACAATGGTATAGTCCCTATCTAAGTGAAAATCACTTTGATCAGGAGTTGACAAACCAAATCCAAAATGCCAGTGCTAGCCTGGTGTCAGTTTTATAAATAGAATTTTATTAGCACTTCTCCACATAGTCTCATTAAATCATGTCCTTGGTAGCTTCCCTGCTATAATGCAGTGTTAAGTAGTTACAAAATGCCTTGTGGCTTGTAAAGCCAAGGCATTTGCTTTCCTTTTCCATGTGAATCTTGTGAAGTTAATTTAGATACAAGCTTATAGAATTCAATGATTTCTGGATATAGGTAGTAAAAATATGACAAGAGAACAGGGTGAAATATATGGGCACAGATCATGGAAGTGGTAGGGAATGCACTGGAGTGCATTAACTTTTCAAGAGAGTTATAATTCCAATTTTCCCTCTACATAAAAATATGGTGATGTGTAATATGATTTTAAATCTGTGTTGTAGGTATAAAAAAAGAAAACCAAACATATTTTCAATCTGTAATTCAGGTTAATACCCACTTTTAAGACCACAAAGTCAGGAGTATGCCTGTAGCACCACTGGCTGTGGCCCCCAAACAAAAGATAAATGAATAAATAAAACTATTTAATGATTGTGAATAAAGTAAAATAGCCATGAGGAGTGGTGGTACAATTGCTATAAGTTAACAGTTCATCATCTTAATTAGTTTTAACAGCAAAAAACAACCTATATAGAGAAATACAAATGTCTAATAAAACAGAAATTTCAACTTCAGTCCTAGACAAAGAAGTACAAATTAATGAGCTACTATTTTCTTGTAAAAATTACTAATTTGGTGTCATTCAAACATTCCATGAACATTACTGTTTTTTATAGAAATGTCTATTTTTCAAACATCCCCTCTTTTGTTTTTTTTTTCACAGAAACTAAACGTTTGCACAGCACTCTATGATGAGCATGGGGAATGTAAAAATGATAAATTGGTGTTTTTGTGTTTATCTATTTGTGCATATTTAAGCATACTACATCCAAAATGCAGGATGTCTTTTCATTTACTATGTAAAAAGAGTAAAAAAAAAATTCCTCTTTTATGGGTTGTTCAACTTTCTTAATCTTTTTATTCCTAAGGCTAGTTATCATGATTATAGAAAATGGCAAAATAAGATGAAATGTTATCTCTGAACATTGATTGTATTTTTTAATCTTCCTGTTTTAACAGTTCCTTGCCTCTCTAATTTCACTGCACCAATGGGAACAGTTCTTTCTCCTGATTACCCAGAAGGGTATGGAAATAATTTAAATTGCATCTGGACAATTATTTCTGATCCAGGGAGTCGGATACACCTTTCTTTTAACGACTTTGATCTGGAATCCCAGTTTGACTTCCTTGCAGTTAAAGATGGCGACTCTCCAGATTCCCCAATTCTTGGAACCTTCACTGGTGCAGAGGTGCCCTCCCATCTTACTAGTAATAGTCACATACTGAGACTGGAATTTCAAGCTGACCACTCAATGTCAGGACGTGGCTTTAACATCACTTATAACAGTAAGTTTATTTTTCCTTTATGGAATAATTCTACGAATTAAAGTTAAAAGTGAATCATACACAGCAACAAGATTCCAAAGATAAGGAATATTTTTTTTTCTTGCTTTTTGGGTCACACCCAGCATTGCACAGAGGTTACTCCTGGTTCATGCACTCAGGAATTACTTCTGGCAGTGTTCGGGCGACCATATGTGATACTGGGAATCAACCCAGGTTGGCCGTGTGCAAGGCAGATGCCCTACCCACTCTGCTATCATTCAAGTCCCAAGATAAGGAATCTTGTGTATTCATCGATCTAATTGTTCCAGGGACTCTCAGTCCAATTATATTGTTCTCTTTTATTATTGTGTCATTTCCTTTTGGTTATGAGAGTTGATGCTATGAAATATAAATCAAATATTATTATATTTGGAAACCTAGTAATGTTGGTTCTATCAACATTATAAGTTTAAACACAGATATCACATTTAGTGATATCGAACTTATTTCCATATCTCCCATACTTTGCTGATTTCAGAATGCAAGTATTACAGGAAGAAAAAAAATTCTAAGATATCTAGAAACTAATAAGGGATTTTAAATGGGTAAGCCAAAACATAGTTCTAAATCCAAAGTCAAGATTCACAGGCCTATATGAGTCACTAGAAGGAACTCATCATATTTTGGCTAATAAACCTATGGGCTGACTTAACAAAGCAACCATGGGAAAGAAAAGTACCTTAATTATTGAGAAAAATAGCACTAACGTCAAAGTGTGCAACTTTAAGTCTCCACTTTTCTGATAACTGAACATTAGTTTTCTCATTATTCCAGTGCATTATAATTAGCTTTGGGTGAATCAAGAGACAGATAAAAAATAACTATAGTAAAGTATACTGTACCTAGTAGATTTTAATCAACTTTGGCTGTTACTTTTCTTTGGTTTATGCGTGTGTATGTCTGTGTTTGTATGTGTATGCATGCGTGTTTGTGTGAATATGTTTATTTTATGACACATGTGTCAGTGCTTGGGGATTACCCATGGGTTTGTGCTTAGGTTTGTCCCCCATGGTAAACAGTGTAACGTGTGATTACAAGAATCTATTCTGGAGGTCAGAGCAATAGTACAGCGGGTAGGGTGTTTGCCTTGCTCACATTTGACTCGGATTCAATTGCCAGTATCCCATACGGTCCTCCAAGCACCAGCTGAAGTAATTCCTGAGTGCAGAGCAAGGAATAACCCCTGACCATTGCTGGGTGTGATCCCAAAAGAGAGAAAATAAAAGAATCTATTCTGGACCTCCCCAATGCAAATCCTATGCTTAAGTCCTATAAGTTATCTCTCTTGACCCTATTCATTGATTTTTTAGACTTTTAGTCTGGCATTTTATGTGTATATTATATTGCTCTAGGCTTAAAATTGAGATTATAATCTCTAAGGTCAATCTCCATGTTCTCTTTCCAAGGATTATTCCTTTTCCTTAACATAAAAAGATGGTGTATGCATAACAAAAAGATCAACTACATAAAGGGGTAAATAACTCAGTAGATTAATATTCTTTACATGCTAATTCTTCTTTTTGAAAGTGTTCTACCTGAAGTCATAGAATACTAGTTATTTTTATTGTTTTTCCTTAAAGCTACAGTGCTTGTTTGACATTTACCAGCTTGACAAATAAATATTCCTGTCATATAATAGAATGGCCTTATTTTCAGCTTCTTGAAAAATAAAAAAATTGCAATATACTCATGATTATTCAATGTTAATTTTGGAAATTAGTAACAAAATAACAATCATTGTCTTTTCTAAGTAATACCAGTGGTGATACTGTCGCTAATAAGTTGTCCAAATGCTAGAATCATTAAATTTAAATTAGCTGTTACATGTAAAGAATTGCTATATAAAATTTATTTTGTCCAAACTCCATTTAAAATAACATATATAAAGTATTTTAATATGTATATTAATATGATAGCCACAAAAAAACTCCTGTATTTGAAAACTATTGAGCTCATTCACCAAAGTGACTTGGCACAAGCCTCAGGCAATTGCAAGCGAATGTCTTAGCTCACAAAGCAGTGGAGAGAAACAATAAAGGAAGACCTCAAAGAAAAAAGAGCAGCAGTGCTGGAGATGTGGCAGAAGCCAGGAAAAGCATTCACAACGCCCGCCTGTCCTTCACCAACTACAAGACCAAGATGACTACCCTCCAACATCCTGATGGATCTATTACATCTTCCAGAAGGGCAATGGAGAAGATTATCCATGACTTCTACTCAGATCTCTTTGATAGCCACGTCTACCTGCCCACATACTAAATTCCACAGGATGGATATGTAGTTCTCAATGTTCTCCCTTCAGAAATCCAACATGCCATTTCATTGGTAAAGAAGCAAACAGCACCAGGCCCAGACAAGGTCAGATCTGAACACCTGAAGAATCTGCTGTCAGTACTCATCATTACACTGGCTTGTCTCTTCACACACTACTTGTCTGAATGCAATTTTCCATCCCAATGGAAAACCAGCAAGACTGTACTACTGTACAAGAAGGGAGACATCCACAACATTGGCAACTATTGTCCAATCTATTTCCTGTCATCTACAAGCTGTTAACTCAAGTCATCCTGAATAGGATTGGCAGAACACTAGAAGGACAACCATGCAAGCAAGCCAGGTTCTGCAAAGGATTCAGCATGATCGACCATATCCACATGGTAACCAAGCTCATAGAGGTTTCTCCGGAGTTCAAGATGCTGTTCTGTCTAACTTTTATTGATTTAAAGAAGGTCTTTGATTCTGTTGATACAGAAGCAACCATCAAGCCCTAGCCAAATAGGGTGTTCAAACTCAATAACATCAAGATCCTCTGTGAGCTGTATTGCGGATTCACTACCAGAATCTCACCATTCTACAGGGAAGTTATCATCCATGTCAAGAGAAATGTTCGGCAGGGTGATACCATTTCACCGAAGCTCTTCAGTGCCACCCTCAAGAACATCATGCACGATTGTAATGGGAAGGAATGGGAGTGAAGAAAGACAGTCAGCGACTACACCACCTCCGCTTTGCTGATGACATTGTTTTAATAACACCAAACATTAGTCAAGTGGTACAAATGCTGGCCGACTTTGACTGTGAGTGTGGAAAGATTGGGGTTCAGCTGAATCTCACGAAGACAATGTTTATGAGAAACAGTCGTGTTCCTGACGCTCCATTCACTCTCAATGGAAGGGACATCTCCTAATGCAACAGTTATGTGTACCTAGGTCAAGAAATCAACATGACGAAATACCTGGCATCTGAGTTGCACAGGTGGAAGAGAGCAGCTTGGAATGCCTTCAAGAGCATCGAAGAAATAGTTAAGGGAACGCAGAACCTCTTTCTCTGGGCACATGTCTTCGATTCCACTGTTCTTCCTGCATTAACATATGCCTCAAAGATCTGGGCCCTATGAAAACAGGATGAGAATGCTATTCAGGTCTCCCAAAGAGGAAACGAAAGAATTATGCTTGGAGTATCAACGCTTCCCTCAAATGAGAGAAAGAATCCAGAGTTCCAACCTCCGTCGACGGTCAAGAATCGGGGACACTGTCTTGTTTGCCAAGATGTCGAAAATCAGATGGGCTGGACATGTAATGAGATTTGGAGATGACCGCTGGAGTAGAGCTGTTACTGACTGGATTCCATGGGATGTCAAAAGATCGCGTGGCCACCCATCTACGAGATGGTCAGACTTCTTCATCAAGACTCTGAATGATGGGTTTGAGGCTCTTAGTGTTCCTAGAATGGGCTACCTATTATGCGACAGGGATGAATGGAGGCATTACTG
This sequence comes from Sorex fumeus, assembly GCF_029834395.1. Taxonomy (NCBI): domain Eukaryota; kingdom Metazoa; phylum Chordata; class Mammalia; order Eulipotyphla; family Soricidae; genus Sorex; species Sorex fumeus. Next base: position 68,508,557 of record NW_026606059.1, read on the forward strand.
GCGCCTGCTTGAGCAAATTGATGAGTAACAGGATGTCAAGTGATCAAGTGAAAATGTACATCCATTTTAAGTTATTTCAATGCATAATATTTTTAGTTTTAATGTATATGGGCCTCTAGTATTATGAAAATATGGTTCCTTATTATTCTCCTAGTAAATACATTATGTATTACATGTATAATTTATATTTAATTTTTTTCCATCAAAATTATTTTCTCCTGAAATAAATATTTACAGGTGTTAGCAGAAAACTCTAATTACAATTTAGTTTTATTTAAAGCACAATAGATTAAATTAGCAGAGTGTGCTGTTTGTATATTTTAGAATTTACTTTAATAGCATGTTGCGCTGTTTACATTTTTAATGAGGAACACATGTAATAAAATTGTATAATTTGTAAACAATATGAAAATAATTAGATATTTAAATTTCCTTTTGTTCTTATGCAATATAGGTATATTAAAATAATAATATCACATAAACTATGTTTTATACATTTAACTTTGCTAGCTAAATATTTTTTCACTCATACTAATTTTAGTAGCTCTAATGTCTGTTTATTAAAACAAATAAAAATAAAATGATTGTATGAGTCATATAATTTATAATCTGTGAAAAAACTCAAAAAAATATCTAAATTGTATTTATGCTAATTTCTGGGACTAACCTAACATATAGTTTTGGAGACATTCGCTTTAAAAAAAAATAATAGAGTCCTATAGTTGCCTTAAACTCAATAACACATTCTCTTAGACACATAAAATAAACAACCCTAAAGACATGTTATTCAGAAAAAATTAGAAACCAGGCTAGAGGATAGATTTCAATCCTGCCTCTATGTCCTGGGGCAAGCTCCTTAACTTTGCCTCTCACACAGAATGAATGGCAATACTTCTTAAATCAGGCTGTTCCAAATATTAGGAGATATAAACAACATCTCATTGGCTCCTATTACACTGTCTAGAACATGGTAATTGGGAAAGACTTGGCTTTTTTCCCTTTTCCTAGGTTGCGGGGAGTAAATGACATACAGAAAAATATAAAGCCTTGCCTTTATACTAGATTGAAACATTTTAATTCTCAGTGAAACCCTCCATTCTAAACAGTGAATTACAAGAAAATTTGCACCGAGATATAGTCAGCCTCCTCAGTATTCATAGTAATTAGAATTCTGACCAGATATATTGTCTAATTTTGCATACTGAGTTCTATAAATAAGCAGAAACAATTTTGTTTTGAATTGTTGTGTTTTAGAGCATAACTCATATTTTTAATAATTATCCCAATCCATATAAGTTAATCAAGTATGGTGAGAGGAAAGCCTTTACAAAATAACTCTCCCCCCAAATCCATGGGGGTCTCTTTCATGCAGCTTGTTGATATTTTTTTGTTGTTGTTGTTTTATTCTCAAGCATTTGGACATAATGAATGTCCTGATCCTGGAATACCAATCAATGCACGGAGGTTTGGGGACAACTTTCAATTAGGAAGTTCGATTTCAGTTATTTGTGAAGAAGGATTTATTAAAACTCAAGGAACAGAAACAATTACGTGTATTCTTATGGATGGAAAAGTGATGTGGAGTGGACCAATTCCAAGATGTGGAGGTAAGAACAGTGGTCAGTAAAAATGTAATACCCTCATTTTTAATTTATATTCATATTCTAGAAAGCATGACCAGAAATTTGTATAGAATATCAATGCCATTTGTATAGGATATCAATTTATATTAACATGTGTGCCATGGGATGAGGGTTTAACATTAGGCATTGTCATTTTGAATTATTTTCTTATTTGTCTCTAGTACTTAAACATAAATATATATATATATATATATATATATGGGGGGCCTGGAGCAATAGCACAGCAGATAGGGTGTTTGCCTTGTCACAGCCAACCTGGCCAACCCGAGTTCGGTTCCTACACCCCTCTCAGAGAACCCGGCAAGCTACCAAGAGTATCTTGCCCACATTGCAAAGCCTGGCAAGCTCCCCGTGACGTATTCAATATACCAAACACAGTGACAAGAAGTCTCACAAAGGAGATGTTACTGGGCCCGCTCAAGCAAATCAATGAACAATGGGAGGGCAATGCTACAGTGCTAATATATATATATGTATATATATATATACATATATATATACAGGTATATGTGCAAGAGGAACTTTTATTAGGTGGGGACTGGTGCCATTAGCCCTTTTAATAGAGCAACTTTTAAATATCAGGTGATCATTTTTAATGATTTCTTCTTGCTTTTCCATTTTTCATTATCTGCATGCTCATATTGACAATGGAAATTTTTTTCTTAATTGAGAATATTTAGTATATACTTTTCAGAAGTACAGAAGACTTAATTGGATGATACATCCATCACCTATAATGCTAGTTTCATTAAATTGAACATTTTATAATGTCTCATGATGAAGTAAACCAGGCCATAAATTATGTTTTCTATTAGTCTCTTCAATTAATACCTCCATCTTCTTCTAATGGCTTTCTCATTTGTAATATCAGGGGGATAAACTAAACAACCTTAGTGATTTTTTTATTCCAAAATGTGAAATGTTATCGGTTTATTAGGAGTTGTCTACCAATGGTATTAGATCTGCTATTATTTTAAGAACACAGTAGTTATATAATACAAAAGGGCAGAAAAGGAAAGTAATTTTCAAAAGACTTATGTCATAATTTACCCAGTATCTTATTTAATTCATGTATCTATTATTAAATTCCAATTGGAGAATCGTCCAGGAAAACGGGCATTAGTATTTGGGGAAATAATGGAAGAAAAGCTGTTGTAGAAAGGAGGATAATCAACGCTTGACTGTGGCAGGGACTAGGGATGGGGTTGGGGTGTGTAAAATATAACTGGAGAATCCAGTGCCTAGCAGGCCTCATTAACAAAACTAAGTAGGTCCTAAACTCTGATCCAGGGGAGCCCCTTAGGGAGAGACAAGCAAAATCTTAGACTCTATGACCAGACCTTTATGCCATTCTTGAATATAGTTTTGGATTCTTGCCTGCCCAACTTTGGTGTGGATTTAGGAACCACATAGTGTTTGGCTATATGTGGAGGTAAAAAACAATAGTGTTGGCATCAGCAAATTTCAATGAGTCATACCTTTGCATTATGAAAAATGAATGTCTCTTTATCTTTCAAAATATTAGTGAAAAAATTGTTGAGAACTCTGATTACACCAATAAAACATCAGAACCTGTACAGAGAGTTTTTTGCAGTTGCTGAAGGAGATCTTTGTTTCTGTATGTGAGTATCAAGTAAGTGCTTAACAACCAATTTCTGGATTCAGCACCAAACTGGGAACATCCCTAAGAATAAGAACCCAGGAGAATTAAATAAACTTGGGCCAGGAGCTTACTACAGTGACTATCTCCAGATTTAAAGACACAGCCCAAGCTGTATTTATGCCAGTTCCTACCCAACAAAGCAGGCTGTTGTCAATTCCTATGAACTAAGTCTGGTAGATTTGATTTCTCACACTCTAGTAAAGGTTTTTAAGCCTTTCCTTTAGTTAGCCTCAATTCTACTTTAAAAAGGAAAAAAATGGTTTCAGACTAGCTAAACTTCCCCAACACTTTTTTAACATACTGTTTTTAATATCACCTCTCTCCAAACTGCTAATCAACCATTAAGTAGACCAAAAAAAATTTTTTAAATCATGCCTAGAAATCTTTATATCTTGTGTGTTCTTTAGAAATTTTATATTTTTATGGAAAAAATCATCTTATTGTCTATTACAATTCATCTTTGGGACATTATTGCAGTCTGAAAGTAAACTTAGTAGCACTGGCTGTGACATCTGTCATCCCATTGATCGCCAGGGTTGATTCAAATGATCTGGCTGGCTATGTGGGTGTCCCCTTCCTCCCTCATGGCTCCATGTGCTTCCCTCCCAAAGCTGCATGCTCAGTGGAAGAGGACAGCCTTTCCCGAATAGAGATGGAGGGTATATGAGTAGCTGCACTTCCCTGCTAGAATCTCCAAACCAGCTCTCAAACTTAGTACTTAGTTTAAACTTTTTGCATGTTTTATATAGATGGACTTACAGTATGTGACATACTCTTATGTTCTGATCAATACAAATAAAGTTTATACTTCATTATTTGCTTTGCAGGACATTCTAGCTCAGATTAATTATTAGAGGTTGCTTATAAATATGCATTTATTTGCTTAGACTTAGAAAGTTTATGATAGAGGGATAGTACAGCTAGGTCCAGCATTTGCCTTGCTTGAGGCTGGCCACGGTTCTGCCACAGAGTATCACCATGTCACCCCCAAACCAAATAAATGAGTAAGCAAATAAAATTGTGAGATTATTTGTTTTTATTAGACTTTTTCATAAAATAAATATCTTATAAGATGTTTTGATAAGAAAACTTGCAGTATCAATGCACTTTCAATGCAATTCACCCTTCAAAAGTTCTCTCGACCAATTGTACAGAAATTCTTATATTTTGGCAAAAAATATAACCCGTCTCTAACTTTAGCCCTGAAACTATGGAAACACTTTAAAAGTGAAAGGAGACTTTTCATCTTCTATGATCCTTGAACAATGATTGTTCTAACCAAAGTGGTGAAATAAGATCACAATTCACTACAGTTTTGCAATTGCGCCACTGAACCAAGATTCATTCCAGATACCATAAATAAAATTAAGTGTAGTTGTTGACATTAATTAAGTCATGTGTTTTGCCTGAAGCTAAAGACTGATGCAATAACTAAAGATAGATTTGATGCCCCCTTGATATCTCTCTCTCTCTCTCTCTCTCTTTCTCTCTCTCTCAGCAGTTGATGAAATCTCCACATTTCGAAGTGACATTAGATTATTTTGAAACCCTTTGGTCTTTATTTGTGTAAAAGAACATAAAACATTCATTTCTGTAATCAACATTGAAATCTTCCAATTTGAGTTCACATACTGGCAGTCTGTTTAATTGCAATCAATGACTGCTTCAACCATGCTTAGAATATAGTTTGAGTGTAACTGGCTTTATTGAGGTCCATCTCAGCACATGGTGATTCCATTAAATAAATATCCTAAATGCACAGAAAATAGTGAAAATGGTTCTTATAGTCTTCTTTACTGTTAAGTGCAGTGATTTTCATGAAGTACCATATAAAAAGCCTTATAAAAATGTTCTTGCTTTTCCTCCACCAACATTATTCGCATGAAGATTTTTTTAATGTGTGAACTCTTATGAGTATTTTGTAGTCTGTACATTTTATTTTGGGTTAATTTATTTTTTTGGTTTGGGGCCTGCACCTGATGAGACTCAGGGCTAATTCTCAGTTCTGTGCTTGGGTTCACTCTAAGCAATGCTGTATATTCACCACATAACCCGGCCACCCTCCCATTTATTTAGTGCTTCCACTCAGCCCAAGCCCTTGTGATTCTCCTCATTAAATCTAGCCCTCAAGAAGCACAGTTTTCTCCTGAGAATTTCAGAGTTCATTTTTTGCACAAAAACATTTCTGGAAGGGTCAGAATTTCTCTTAGCGACCCTGAAGGAATGGCCACCACTGTCCTTGTTCTTCAAAATCCCTGTTAAGATCCAAGATGATGAGAAGTTTGGAAGAGGAAAGAAAATAACATGGTGTAATCGCAACCGTTTTTGTGTCTTCAAATCTGTATGTGCGTGCCACCTGAAAAAAAACATGGATAGGTTGCTGTTTTCACTTCATTCTCTTTTTTCAAGGGAAAGATGCTTAACTAGATTTTCTGTACTGTTCCTCATAATGAAAATTGCAGCCAACTCTAACTCTCACATTCAAGAATCTCTTATCCAGTAAAATCCCAGTGTAGTTCAAGGTTTGCAATTTCCTTTAATATCAATACTGCATACAGAAGACACAATTTAAGCTGTGGTCTCTGACCCACACATTGTTTCTTACTGGGCTTTGGGAAACCTTCTGGTCTGTGCCCACCTGGTCTGATCAAGGACCATTTCCAAAAAGAGTTGACGTAATTGCTTCATCTTTACTACTTTTTTTCCCCTCTGAAATCTCACAAAGACCTTTGTACAGGGATTAAGTCTAGTTTATTTGGTACATTATCTATAAATCCACTCTGTCCTCATTATTTTCTTTACATTTGGTGGGGAAAGTTGTGCCACATGCAGTATCGCTCAAGGTTTACTCCTGACTTTGCACTCAGGGATCATTGCTTTCGGGGCTCAGGACCTCATGGAGTACCAGGCATCAAACCTGTGTGAGTCAGCTGCATTCAAAGAAATGCCCTGCCCATTGCACTGTCTCTCTAGCTCTGCTGTGAATTTTCTATAGGTAATTCTGATATACCCACTTGTTTATAACCTTTTCCTCGCAAATATCTTCCTCTTGAACATTTCTATCAGTGTATAAGAATAAGATAATAACAAATTGAGTCAGCTGCATTCAAAGAAATGCCCTGCGCATTGCACTGTCTCTCCAGCTCTGCTGTGAATTTTCTATAGGTAATTCTGATATACCCACTTGTTTATAACCTTTTCCTCACAAATATCTTGCTCTTGAACATTTCTATGAGTGTATCACAATCTTTGTAGGTTTTTTTTCAATGTTTTCTCCAGTAGTTTTGAACAACAATTTGCTTGCTCAAAAAGTGTCACAATTTTACGAGCCAGAGAAATACTACAGTGATAGTGCATTGTATGTCACCTGGCCTGGTTCAATCACCAGCATTGCAGACTGTCCCCAGAGTAATTCTAAGAGTGATCCTTGAGCAAAGAGAGCTAGAAGTCAACCCTCAACATGGCAAATGTGGCCCCAACTCTTAGAAAAACAAACAAAGATAAAGGAAGAAAAAGAAATTCTGAATACTTATATCTTCCAGTGTAGTGAGGTTGACCAGGAAAAGAGGGAGGCTTTTATGATCCCCAATAAAACCAAATATTTCTAGCCCATGTCCTCAGCTGCTTATAAGAATAAGATAATAACAAATTGTTTAGGTTGCCTTATTACAACAGCCTGCCTCTCAAAAGGAAGGTATGATTTCATAAGCTTTCTAGAGAACTAGATATCTATTTAAAACATCAACAATTAATAAATAATGCAAAAATATAATCAAGAGCAGCAAGAGTGTTCACATTAGCCCATATAATTCCCAGCTATATTTAGAAAAGGTAAGTTTTTTGGAAGTAAAGGGGTTGACCTTCTGGTTGGGATGGTATATTTGATTGGAAATCTAGCAGTATCTAGAGTCCCTTGGGAAGTACTTTGGAGCAATGTTCCAAATTAAAAGTCACTTTCCTCTCTCCTGTGCAATATACTCCAATGTCCCAAGAAACTGGGTCATTAAGTCCTTTGGACTCAAGTAAAATCATAACTATTTTTTTTGTAATTTTTGTGAGGCACTGTCACACTGCTTAAGTCTAATCCTCTATTACCTAGAAATTTAACTGTAACATCCTAACCCGAATTGGGCATTCTTCCACAGATTTCCATTTCAATTTTAGATTGTTTACTGTGTTTACTGTAATGCTTTTTTCGCTCTTGCCAGTCTCTCCAAGAGGGGCAGAGGAATTGAACTCGGCCGACCCGAATTCAATTCCTCTGCCTCCTCTTGGAGAGCCCGGCAAGCTACCGAGAGTATCTCGCCCACACGGCAAAGCCTGGCAAGCTACCTGTGGCGTATTCGATATGCCAAACACAGTAACAAATTGTCACGGTGGAGACGTTACTGGTCCCACCCACTCGAGCAAATTGATGAACAATGGGAGGACAGTGACAGTGTTAATATTCTACTTATGATTTATTATTTTAACCATTTGGTTAAAATTAAACATTTTTAATGTTTAATTAAAATATTATTAAAATTTAATTTATTAAAACAACTAAACATTTTTAATAAATTAAATGATAATGTGTTTCAAATGTGCACATGCTTAAATTCCATACAAATTCAGAAACTATACCATTTTTTAAAGACACTTTAAGATGTAGTAGCTATTTTTTTACTTTGTCAGAATTGAGATGCAAATTTTTGTCTTGTGCTGTGAACAGAAAACTTCAAAAACACATTTCTAAACTATAATTTCCTCTTTACTCCGTCTAACTGTTATATGTAAAGTTCATCATCATTATCATGATCATTCTCATCATTTTTCTCTCTGTTTCTGTTTGCATAGATATCCCATCTCTAGTTTTTTTTTCCTTTTCTTCCCCCATACCTTTCTATCTCATTCTCATTCCCTTCCTTACATGTATTTATCCCTTTACCCTCCATAGTTTACTCTCAAGCATAAACAAGATCTGTACTTTGCAATGTACTTCTGCAAGAAAGATTAGTTCTTCCCTTATTCTCTTTCTGACGATTTGAAGTGGATATTCTGTCTCCTTGGAGCTTACAGAGTACTATTTTCTATCTCATTATAAGAAATTATGCACTAGATAAAATGAGAGAGAGACACACACAGAGAGATCAACTTTTGATGTTGATTTTCAAGTTTCTCTCTGAATTTGCATTTCTACTTTAGACAAACCCAGTTCTACATTCAAATCAATTCTGCAGTAATAAACCAGGCAATAGTTCACAGAATAACATGAAAGAGATAGAATACAATGAGCCTTAGAATGAAATAAGAAAGGTTTCTTCTTTGGTGTCAATCAGTGAACACTATATCATCTAGAGTTTGCTGTTTTTAACAGCAAGACAGTTGGACATAAATGAAGTATCTAGCTCAGCTGCATTCATGTTAGGAGACTATTTTTGAATATGAGGACTTAGTATTCATTGGTGAATGTAATTTAAGCAACAAGAAAAATATTATTGAATTGTGCACAAGTAGACTGAAGGATCAGAAGAATTTATTTGCAGACCAAAATTCAGAGTTGGGTTAACTTTTTATAAACCTAACCTGCCTACCATTTATATTTTAAGATAAATTTTCACTTAATAGGTTAAGTTATATGTGTATATACTTATGGTAAAATAAATTAGGCAATATTAAAATTACATAACTTATTATTTCTGTATTGACTGTCGACCAGCATGATTGCCACTCAATGCCTCTTTTGCAGACCATGGCACTCAAAAGGAGAGAGAGGGAAATGCCCTGCCACAGAGGCAGGGTGGGATGGGGGCTGGGGGGGGAGGGGATGCTGGGATCCGTGGTGGTGGGAAATGCGCACTGGTGGAGGGATGGGTGTTTGATCATTGTATAATCGAAACCCAAGCACAAAAATGTGTAAGTCTACAACTGTACCTCATGGTGCCTCACTATTAAAAAATAAATAAATATAATGAAAAAAAAAATACTACTCAGGCTAATTTCAGTTTCCTATCATGTCAGGTAACTCTGTTCAGGTTAGATCTTCTTATTACTTATTGTGCCTATTATTTCTGCATGTGCTCCAGAACTAGCTAAAGTAGAAATATTTTCTCTTCTATTTCCAGTCACTAGTCTTATATGTTCACCATGCACTCAACTTTAAATAGTTTCTATGTATTTCTGTTTCTTAGATTAACCTCTGTAGTGTAATTTTATGCTCTGAGGATCAGACTCATATATTAAACTTCCTATTCAATATTTCCTATAGATTTTTGATAGGCATTTCAAATTTAACCTGTCCAAAATTTGCTGAATTTCCTGTCTCTATAACTTCAAACTTGTTTCAGGTTCTCTCTATCTTCATGAATAGAACTGCATTTATTCATGGATTTATTATTTCATCCTGCAGTGTTAGTGTATTTCTTGATTTCTATCACCATTATATAGTACATTAGGAAAATCTGTAAACCGCTCACTTAAAATATTTTTGACACCTAGGTACTTCTTGGGGCTGGAGCAATAGCACAGCGGTAGGGCGTTTGCCTTGGGCACAGCCAGCCCGGCCGAGCTGGGTTCAATTCCTCTGCCCCTCTCAGAGAGCCTGGCAAGCTACCGAGAGTATTCAATATGCCAAACACAGTAACAAGAAGTCTCACAATGGAGATTTTACTGGGCCCGCTCGAGCAAATCAATGAACAGCAGGAGGACAGGTATTTCTTACTGCTTCTCTGATGTAGATTACCGTGCTTTGCTCTTGGAAGGTCTGAATTTACTATTGCTTCCTTTTCCTTCTCTGGAAATAGTTTATTATTGATTTCACCTGTGCCCATGTATTAGTGTTTTCATAAGAATTTTTGTCTCAGAAGTCTCTGGCGCATATATACTATCTGATTATCTTCTCCTTTATTTCCTGGTTCTTTATGTCCCATGCCATTTGCACTGTAGTAGCAATGCCCTCTTCAATCTAAAGCAATCCCCTTCAGCATAACTAGAAATGGAATATTGCCCTTCTGGATTATATGGTCATGTTCTTGAATATAATTAAGATATAATACATTCACTGGACTGCTTTATAAAGAGATTTACATTTAATGAAATACATTAGAAGAATTAGGTAAACACTTTCTGGCTCAAAATAGTTGCTCTAATTAAGACAGAGTTGAGACTAAATGAAAAAAAAGTTGCCTTTTATGATGATGACTCACAATAATTTCAAATACTGTTAACATTGTGACAGGAAATTATTATCTCTGGCAAGCAAAACAATAGGAGAAAAATGCATGACTAATAAAGTCTGTGGGTCAATTTTCTTACTGTTTTGGAATTGAAAAGTGTATATGAATATTTAATTCCAAAAATGAGGTCCAGTTAAACCATGACTTATTGAGTTCTGAATGACTTGTCTCTCCCCTTCCTGACTTCAGTTACCCATCTTCTTGATTTATGTAAGCAGCAAAAGGAAAGTACAATGCATCTTTCTCTCTCTCTCTCTCTCTCTCTATATATATATATATTTATAAATATATATCTGTCTATCTCACTCTTTCTCCATTTCCTTTGGAATTGTAAATCATTCTGCCTTTTACTTATCTCTTTAGCAGAAAAAGAATGCTCATCTTGTATTTAGGGCTGGAATGATAGCACAGCGGCAAGGTGTTTGCCTTGCATGTAGCCGGCCTGGCTGAGCCGGGTTCGATTCCTCCATCCCTCTCGGAGAGCCCAGCAAGCTACCGAGAGTATCTCGCCCGCACGGCAAAGCCTGGCAAGCTACCCGTGACATATTCGATATGCCAAACAAAGTAACAAGAAGTTTCACAACGGAGATGTTACTGGGTCTGCTCGAGCAAATTGATGAACAACGGGAGGACTGTGACTGTGATTTTATCTTTAAACCAAATTAGAGGAGGGGCTCTAAAATTAATCCCTCAAAGAGGATGTGTTTACTTTTAAGAAACATGAATGGTAGTCTTCGGGAGGAGATAGGATTGTATTGTGTATTTGGTGGTCTATTTTGTATATATACTGTATACTATGGAAAGAAAATTGATGACAGTAGATGGAAGGGATTACAATCTGTCTAGATTAAACAGTGACTCAAATCAATGATGTGCATCTCCTGTGCAGCCAATGAATCCCAAAGAAGAACATGGTTTGACAGAAGGCCAAGCCGAGTACACCTAGGGGCTCTTTGACTGAGTTTGGGAGACATAAGAGTGTTTGACTTTGCTATATTGGGGATTGTGCTTAGAAACTATTCCTCCCTGCTTTCAACCATTCTAAGAGCTCATTTCTTCTTTTCTTGAGTGAACATAGGACTGAAACACTATCGCACTGTCCTCCCATTGTTCATCGATTTACTCGAGTGGGCCCAGTAATATCTCCATTGTGAGACTTGTTACTGTGTTTGGCATATTTAATATGTCATGGGTAGCGTCCCAGGCTTTGCCCTGAGGGCAAGATACTCTTGGTAGCTTGCCAGGATCTCTGAGAGGGATGGAGGAATCGAACTTGGGTTGGCCATGTTGGCCACATGCAAGGCAAGTGCCCTACCTGCTGTGCTAAAATATCATATCCATATACAATGAACCCTAGAAGAGCTGTGGTTAGAATTAGGGAGGGAAGAAGTGACAGCCAGAGGAAGACTGGTTTAGCATGGTTTGCCTTGTCCTAATCTTCATATACCACAGAGAGAATCAAAGGAAGGTGAAGGGGAGGAGATGGCAGTGGTGAGGCAATGACCTCCAAGTCTCTCAGCCACTGCTCAGAGACCTCTTAAGAGGGTGCATCAAGAAAACCAAAGTGTTCAATTGAACTGTACCAAATGATTTTGATTACTGAGAAGGTTAAAACATCTGCTCTTTTTATTTCAGAAGTGCCATATTTGGCATATTGTGTTCAAATGTAATAATTAGGAAAAAATTAAAATTTTGTTCTATTTTTAGAACGTTCCATAAAATGCTAAATCGAGCAATGTTTGCCCCTAGCAGAGGGTGCTGTGCATAACTATGGCTGATGATCCTTCCTCCAAGAGCCGAATGAGATTTTAGAAAGGATTCCTTGAGTGATTAGGATGGTACCACAAATCCTGAAGAACTCTTTGAAAGCAAGACTGGACTTGCATGCCTGATGAGTTTTATTTTTTAAGAAAGGGGGTGTTCTCTTGAATCTCAATTAACTTGAAAGGAAAAGGAGCTCCTCTCACCCAGATACTACCCTTTTTTCTAAAAGAATTGTTTACAGAGGGCAATTAGAATGACAATGTGATGCATTTTTCAATTTTTTTTGTCATAGACAAAATGTGTGTGTCCACACCTGTGTACATATTTACAACTGAATTTTAATTTTTCCCTATGGATTTAGGTAACATTTAATTCTATGTTTCCTGGAGTATTTTCATAAGAGAAATTAACTTGTAGTAATCAACAGGGTTCTGTTCTTACTCTGTATGGATCTCAGTAGGGGAGAAAGGAAGAAAGGGTGATGGAAACAGGGAGAGGGAGAGAAACAGAGAGTCAAGATTTTAGTCTGCAGTCGTGGCTCTTTAAATCCTATGATTCTGGCATTAAAAATAAGAATCTTGTCGATATTTACCCAAGTTGTTTCCTGTAGAGTCTTTGAACCATCATTCAGAGTACTAAGGATGGAGAGCATCATTTATTACTTCCCACAAGTATCGCCATGAAACAACAACAGAAAGAAAAATTAAAGAAAATTAATGTACAGTTACAGTTTGATAACCTCAGATGTGTCGTCTAGATTTATCATGCAATCATGCAGAACCCCTCAGAAAAATTATCTATCAAATGTTTGAAAGTTCACCTTTTTAATTAACTTAAATCTTACCCCTGCAATTAAATACAGCCAGCCTAATCCCCATTTTTCTCTGAGTACTTGTGTCACTTCCTAGATAAAAGATGCTCTCCTGCTACAGGACTGCAGAATTCCCAGGCATTTCTTTTTTAATTTAAGAGAGTTTTATCTGAATAGCCTCTAACCAGCCCTGAGTTTTAGAAGACACTTAGTTTTTTTTATTTGTTCTTTCATCTTGAAGTAACATAGCGCTTCAAGTCAAATAATTTATAGCAAAATTTGTTAAGGCCTTACAAAAAATTGGAACCACTTCTGCTTCATTATAGTCATTTAAGCTCTATTTTCATTGTTTAATAAGAGGCGGAGATGGGGGTGTTCAGAGGCAGTAAGCCAAGCCATCTTTCACTGACAAAAGAGCCTTTTTATCCTAGGGAACTAAGAGGTTACCTAAGAGACTTTTAGAACTGTCTACCAGTCACTCACTATCAAATTCTGTCAATACACAGAATAACCCAAAAAATGACATGAGGTATTGGAGTGGGGTAGGGATTGTTATCAGCTGTCACTAACACTAATAATAATATTCCCCAAGAACTGCTCCATCTCTACTAATTATAAACTTCAGCTGTGAAGAGCCAAATGATTTTTCTGTGTATAGATAAATTTTTATACCCTGTCTTCGCTTTTTTTCCCCCTCACCCTATCTTCTATTTATGCTTTTTTTTCATCTAAATTTACTTCTGATACAGTGAATTTAGATGAAAAATAAAACGATCCCCCACTTTCTATGGGCCAGAGGCAGTGTATAGCCGATAAAGGCTCTTGCCTTGCTCTCCACTAACCCAGTTTTGATACTAGACCCCTGATGGGCTCCAAAGCCCAGTGTCCCACCAGGAGTGATCCCTAAGCCCAGAGCTAGGAGTAAGCCCTGAGTACAGCCAGGTGTGACTACCCTCCTCCTACCCAGGTAAATCACAGAAATAACAACTAAAAGAAAAATAATCTTTTTTCCCCAGTGACTCTCAGATATGTCTTTTTTTTCAATAAATACAGGTATTTTTATCTTGTTTCATGATTATCATTCCAACGTTTCCAGACTCCTCACCCAGCTTCCTGTGTACTCACCAAACTGCATATTCCTAGCTAACTGTAGAAATAATCAGTTTCAGTTTTAGAGATTCCAGGTACTTTGACTCTCAAAAAACTTGAAATTTGTAAGAGGGCAGGACTCTCTTTTCTGGACATGGCTTACTGGGGTCTACTAGAAGCACTTGGGAAGGAGAAATAATATCTGAGCCGAAAGGCAGCTCCTCAGGGCAGCCCTAGGATATCCCACGTGGATCCTTAAAAGAAGCCCTGATGAGGAATTCTGTGCTCTGGTGTGCAATTCAGATTTGAAAACATCAGTGCTATCTGGCAATTTCCTTATTGTCTGTCCTCAAACATTGCACCTGAGTTCAGGAACTGCAACACACAATACACAACTCTGCACACGCCTTCTTAGGGTATGTTGCACATAGTGCCCAAACTGGGCTCATGGTACCCAAGGTGGTGATTGCCAAGTGTGGATCAATGACATCAGACCCATGACCACAATAAGATAGGAACCAATATGGTCAGAGAACTGGAATCTCTCTCCTAGTGCTCATAGAACTAGAATATCCCCTGCTTTGCCTGAGGTGGGGTGGGTGGGATGGAAACTGTAGGCGACTCATGTTTTGATTAATCCAAAAAAATATGTCAACGGGACCAGCTTTGTTCTTGAGACACCACTTAGCAAAGCTATTGACCTGACTCAGAAATTGGCGTAAGATGCCAAGTCCATCTGTCTCCTGTGACTGTAGATTTGATGTAATAGAGTTTTTTCATTTATTTTTTGTTAACTTTTTAAACTTCAACACTTAACAGTGTCCCATAGTAATAACTAAATAAATGTTTATTGAATCAATGAATATACAAATTAACTAATTCCTACTGGGGCCACACTTAAAATGGACTGATTGAACCTCACATTTATATTCAATATCTGATAGAACAGTCTATTCCCTTAACCATCTACCTCTCTTCACTAGCCTGTAGCTCTCATTAAAAAAAAAACGACTGTCTTTAGTCAGTAGGATATGCATAGAGAACCCCCTCTGGCAAAATTAAAGAAACTCCTCATTTCTATCTGGGAACTATTTCTTATGTGAAATTGAAATAGTTGAATTTTAATCTAAAATCTGTCACAGTCTAAGTTTCTTATCAAGTTATGTATTTCATGATTCTTTTTATCATCTACAAACTGCTATTAGAAACCAGCATTTTAAGCTATAACTTTATTAAAAGAGTATTGTTACATTTTAAAGAATAAAAGCAAATTCTGCCCTTGAAAACACTAGGTCATTTGCAGGGGAGGAGAGAAAATCTCCTCCCTCTATATTTCTAGATGTTTTGGGGTGTTTTCAGCAAATTAATATCAAACAGATTAGTAAAAGAGAAAAACAGATTTCACTGAAAGGGTATTGTGATTCCTACATGAGATGGGACCAAATGTGGGTATTTACATCCTAGGTTAATGGAATGGGCTAGCAGCCTCTGGAATTTAAGAAAAGAGGAGAAAGACTCACTTAGCAAGACAAAGGAAAGGAAACGTGGGTGATCCCTCTCATGAGTATAGGAGACACTAATTAGATGTCACCCTACCATATACATCGATCTCCATAGGAAGATGTGAAATATACAAGAATTTCTTTTTTTTAAAATTTTTTTTTATTAGTGGAACACCATGAGGTACACTTGTAGATTCACAGATTTTTGTGCTTGGGTTACGATTATACAATGATCAAGTATCCATCCCTCCACCAGTGCCCATTTTCCACCACCATGGATCCCAGTATCCCTCCCACACCCATCCCCACATCCCACCCTGCCTCTGTGGCAGGGCACTCCCTTTTGTTATCTCTCTCCTTTGGGGTGTTGTGGTCTGCAAAAGAAGCATTGAGTAGCAATCTATTTTCAGAAAGTTTGAAAATGTATAACTATGACGGCATGGACTTCCCCCATCCCCATTAGGGCTAGTTTAGTTACTCATTCAAGTTTAAAGTGACTCTATTTAAAGAAAAACTTTAATTTGACGACATAGCACATGTATATAACAAATTGTAAAGTTGGACAACTGGGTGATATTTTTGGTTTTATTGTTTTTAACAGCGATTTCTCTGCATAAATTGAAATCTTTTAAAAATCGTCATTAAGTCTGTTTCAAAGTACTATGTTCTTATATTCTAATACTCTGTTCAGCTTTGGGCAGATTTCCAAATGTTTTTTTCTTCTTTTTCTCTTGGATTTTTTTTAAACTCAATCACTCCCGTTTTCCCTGCATATTGAGTATTCTGTACTCTGCTGTCATAGCTGCACATACTTTATTCCAGGTTCCCGTCTTCCTGTCTCTCTCTCCCTGTCACCCTGAGCAAGTGGCATGTTCTGAATGAACTGAACAGATGCTTCTAGGGAGTTTGCTGCCTCGCTTTCAGATAATAATTTTAATTACAACTATATAGATGAAATAAATACTATTTTGATGATGTAGACTTTTATAACATATGAGCATATGTTATAAACTAATGAAATAAAAGACTTTAAAAAAAAATCAGTCTCCAACATTCAACATTTTAGAAAGCAGAGCACACACATATTATTCATTATACATTAAACTCCCTCCTAAACTTTCTCACACTTTGGACTGAGGGGCTAATTAAAATGTCTCTGGGTACTTTATATTTCATCCTTTAATGCCCATTACTCACTTATTATTTGTATGACTAATTACCTCTTTTAATGATGATTAGATTGAAGTGCACAAGCTCTTAAGTAGAACAATATGAGTGATGACCTATTCAATATTTTTTTTCAAAAACTCCATGATTTTTTGACCTTTGCTCACTAAAGTGCTTTGTTCTATTTTTCAAAATATGGTAATGTGACTATTAATGTATTTAAATTAGCTTTTGTAATATATAATAATCCCATAGGAAATCTAATTATAAAACAGCGAAGAATAAATAATCCTTATGAAAATATTCCCCTATGAAATCTTTTAAAAGACAAAATTAAATTGTTAATTAATATTTCATATTGAAATTTTTCATAGGATATATTTTACTAAATCCAAATTTTATAGCAATATTGAGCCTAAACCAACCAATAAATATTATTATTTAGTGCTATGACAAATGACTTGGAGAATTAAAGAGTAAAAATCTAAAATTCTTATCTGGAGTAATAGGTTTTAGGAATTCAACAAGGCAGAATATAAAGAAATAGGGGCTGGAGCAATAGCACAGTGAGTAGGGCGCTTGCCTTGCACGCGGCTGATCCGGGTTTGATTCCCAGCATCCCCTATGGTCCCCTGAGTACTGCCAGGGGTGATTCCTGAGTGCAGAGCCAGGAGTAACCCCTGTGCATCACCAGGCGTGACCCAAAAAGAAAAAAAAAAGAAAAAAGAATATAAAGAAATAAGTAACAAAAATATTTATTTATATGATAGACTCTAAATAGAAATATATGGTAGACATGATATATAAATATATATACATAAATGTATATATTCATGTATATGATAGATTTAAATAGATTTATAGAACATTCAGGTCCTTAGGTCCTTAGCTCTACTGAGTGGAAAATTTGTTCTGAACATACTTCATTTTATTCTATACATATTTATTGTGTTCAATATGTGTTTTTTACAGATGAAAGACTTATAGAAGTCTTCCATGATCTGGGTCCTTTGTTCTGTGGTTTGCATTCACTTTGAGAGAAAGAAGAGAAACAATTCCTTCCAGAATGGGCAATATGAAGAGAAGGAAAGATATAGGGGGATGGCTATATTTGGGGGCCACACTCAGCAGTGCTCAGGGATTGCTCCTGGTTCTATGCTCAGTGATTTCTTCTGATGATACTTAGGAAACTATGACAAGAATTCCACTCGGTTTGACCACTTGCTTTGCTTGTGGCCCCATATTATCTCTCTGGCACCCTTTCCCAGTATTATCCTCTTCATGTCTTACCTCCTACTGTGATGATTGATATTATAGTTTGATGACTTATGTTGGGATACCTGAAACCATCCCCATAAAATGTATGTTCTGAGCTTTCCGTGGACTCGTATTCCTCCCTCTCTTTGGGCCCCAACCTTGGGACATGATAATATTGATATTAGCCTGGTCCATAATCCTTTTTTGACCCATTAGTGCTCAAGTAGAAGGGAGAGTTTCATGTCTCTCACTTTCAATTAAAACATACAAGTTATTAAGCTTGGTGAGAATGGCAAATGAAAGATTGAGATGGCCTGCAATTTATGACTCAAGTCATATCATTATTTTGTGAGTGCAAGAATAAAGTGTGTGAAGGAGAATAAAAGTGCTGTTCTAGTGAACACATAAATTATAGGAAAGTGAAACAATCTGTTGCTTATATTGCTTTCAAAATAATCCATTGACAAGGCAACAGGGACCCATGAGAACTGATGGGTCTGTACAAAGAGTTTCATGTTGTTTACATTGTTTCCATAACTTCTAATTCCATGCCTGTTCTGCAGTTTGTAGATGGAGTCATTTTGACTTTCAAGTTTTATTAATCAACACCTGCACTTTGGAAGGCTATAGTTGCAGAGATAAGAATCCGTGTGCTTCCAAGAGGATTACTCCATAACTTAGAGGCCAGCCGGGTATCCTAGAGGAAAGGGCAGTTCAGATAGAGAAGGGAGCACCAAATAAAGGGTGTTTGGAGGATCCTCCCAGGAGGGGAGATGCATGTCGAAAGTAGACTATGGACTGAACATGTTTGCCACTCAATGCCTCTTTTGCAGACCACAACACCCAAAAGGAGAGAGAGAACACAGGGGATTGCCCTGCCACAGAGACAGGGGGGGATGGGGGTGGGGGGATATTATCCATGGTGGTGGAAAATGGGCACTGGTGGAGGAATGGGTATCTGATCATTGTATAATCAAAACCCAAGCACAAAAAATTGTAAATCTCAACTGTAAAAAAAAAAAAAAAGAAAGAAACAACAAAAAAAATAAATAAAAAGGAATATCCATTAAAAAAAAAAAAGAATCCGTGTGCTTTATCTGGGCAAAGTAAATTGACCAACTTCTGTAAATAATTCATCATTCTTTATGTTATTAAGAATTTACATGATTCATAGGTAGATGTCAAGATATCGGCAATATCGATGCTTGAAAGTAAGGTTATGCCATCATGGTAACTTTTACGGGTTCAAAACTCAGCAGAGTAAGGAATTTTAAATTAAGGAAGTGGGTAGAAATAGAGGAGAACTAGAATCAGCACCAGAGTGTGAAGAAGTGAAAGCATTGCTGGAATCTCATGGCAAATGCTTAATGTATGAGGACTTTGTTCTTATGGGTAAGACAGGAAATTCATCTCTTGAGATGGAATTGATTTTTGGTAAAGAGGCTGTAAAAATTGATGAAATGATGAAAAATATTTAGACTATTACAAAAGTGTAGCAGATAGAGCACTGCTGGGTTTTGAAAGTATTTACTTCAGTTTTGAAAGAAATTCTTCTATAGGTAAAATGATATCAAACTTTGCATGATTCAGGAAAAATATTTTTTAAGAAGGAAATTCATTCTTTTTAGGAAACTTCACTTTCATTTTAAGATCCTGCAATGATAATCTTCGCCAGCTCCCACCATGATTGGTCCATACCCATCAAAATTCAGGCATAAAAAGCTTAAGACTAAGGGTCCAGGTGATGGCTAGTGTACATGTAATTCATATATTTTATAAAATATAGTATATACTTAAAGGATTGCATTGAATTGTGATCATAAGTTTTAAATGGGAAAACTGGGAAAAAACTCTTGTGGCTAGATTTTTGAAATATTATATTTATTTTGAGGAGTGTGGGTTGAGTTTCCCTCCCCACCCCGGCCAGGGCTCCGGCAGCCAAAGACCTTCAGAACCAGCCACCACCATGCTGATACCACTCTCCACACGCATGAAGGTACCAGCAGAGGAACAAAGGCATGTGAGTTCCGGAGCTCAGATCCCCAAGTCTGCTCGGATTGGGGCTGAGCATGCTCCACTCAGATCCTCCATATTCCAGTAGGCAGGGGTCACACCCACCAACTGGCCCCCTGGCGCCGTGTAATCCCATCAACGGCCAAGTTCCAGAGACTATAAAACCCAGATCTCAGAAGTGTGCGGCCGCATTTGCGGCCATGTGACATTTTATTATCTCATTTTTTCTTTCGACAAGAAAAAATGTGTGCTTTATCTGGGCAAAGTAAACTGACCAACTTCTGTAAATAACTCATCATTCTTTATGTTATTAAGAATTTACATGATTCATAGGTAGGCTTGCAGGCTATGGAATGTAGCCTGCCCACAGGGCAGAGTCTGGCAAACTCCCAGTGGCGTACCAAATATGCCAAATACCAGTAACAATGATGGGTCTCATTCTCCTAAAGAGCCTTGAATATAATCTCAGGGCTAGGATGAAAGAGACGTTAATGGGGCCTGCTCGAGGCAATCGACGAATTACTCATATAGCTTGGTTAAAGAAAGTGAAAACTTAGCATATGCAAAATCAAGGAAAAACTCTGAAGGAAGGTAGAAATTATGGGAGGCATTCTTAACAAATGAAAGGTCAAGTATTAGGAAAGTATTTTATAGAATGAATTCACAATAGTTAATGATAGCACTGTAGCAATGTCCTCCTGTTGTCCATCAATTTGCTTGAGCAGGCACCAGTAACGTCTCCAATGTGAGAATTGTTGTTACTGTTTTTGGCATATCGAACACGCCACGGGGAGCTTGCCAGGCTTTTCTGTGTGGGCAAGATACTCTTGGTAGCTTGCCAAGGTCTCCGAGAGAGACAAAGGAATTGAACCCAGGTTAACTGCGTGCAAGGCAAACGCCCTACCTGCTGTGCTATTTAATGATATGGATCAGAAAATGAAAGAAAGGCTTAAGACTAACAGCTGATATAATTTTCAACTTTGAAGATAAAACTACAGGAAAATATTTCAAAGATATTATTGGAAGAATTGAGAATGATGTGTTCATTTATCTGACATGATAAATGTGTAGTTAAGCCATATATCTCAAAAGGTAAGTTAACTTTTTAAAGAAATTGTTCCTCGAACAATACAAGTAATGATGCCTTTTATTTTCAAAGATGTATTAACTCACATTCAATATGGTTATACAGATTCTTTTTAAGGTTAGTACTTGAACTGATTTTTAAGACTCATTACAAAGGTTTCCTCTTACTACTTCTTTCATTTCATATTCCAGCTCCATGTGGTGGCCATTTCTCAGCTCCGAGTGGATTGATTCTCTCTCCGGGATGGCCAGGATACTATAAAGATTCTTTGAATTGTGAGTGGGTGATTGAAGCTGAACCTGGACACTCCATCAAAATTACATTTGAAAGGTCTCTGCAAATATTTTTCTATATTGAAAACACCATCTATAAGAATAATTGATATTTGTCATTTTATTAACCAAATCAGTGTGTAATTTTCTTTTGTAATCTTCCCTTGCAGTACCTTCAGGTCTTTATACCTTTGAATTTGATTTCAAGTTAATTTTATATTTGTTAAATATTGTGTGGTTATTACCAAGATAATCTTTTACTTTAGAGCTTTGAACCTTTCTGAGCTATAAGCATGCAAGTTAATGATGTATTAGTGATCATTACAAATTCTAGAGAGAAACTTCTGGTCTGCAATTGGGTTACTATTCACTAATCCAAAGAAAAATTGTTGTATTTACAATTTTTTCTAGATCCCAACTCGTCCTTAATCATGATGAAATAGTAACTTAAGAATTGTATTTCTGTTACAATAATACCGATAGAAGCACACAAAGTTATGGCATGGTGACTGAATTACAACTGTCTCATTGTGAATCAAAATAATGTAAAAATTTGAGATATTTGAGTTATTCTAGTTTGATGAATGTATAAAATAGCTGGTATGAGATCATTCCCCATTGTTCTATGATCTACCTAAACTTTATCATGGCCCTTCATTTGTAAATTCTGTCATAAGCCACAGAGAACTGTGGCTTCAGTAATAGAGCTCTGTTTCCTCACAGTTCCGGAAGTTTATCTTCAGTTTTTTTTATTTTAATTTTTTAATGTTTAAAATTTATTTTAATGTATACAAAAGCCACAACTGTTGGTGAAATTCTAGAGTTGGAATTTACGAGATAACAAACTTCAATATTAAAATTAATATGTATTAAAAACTCAACTTCTTAATGTGAAAACTTTTATATCTGATCATAGGTTTAAGTTCTTGAAAGAATTATTAAGCTGTCTGTTATGGAGAGACATCTGTGTTATTGTTTTTGCCTGGAGTTTAGTTGGCTTCGATGCTACTTTCCCATTTAATCTGATGTACTCCTGGAATTTCAGTAACGAGGATTCAGGAGGCACTGTGTGGTCCAGAGGCTTCGGGATCTAGGGTCTGAGACACTGAGTTAAGATGGGGACAGCTGTGGGACCGGACATGGCTTCCATCAGTAGAGGGGGAGAAGGGTGGCTGCCCACCCTGACTTCAAGAAGACCCCAGAGTTCTAGCCTGGGCACTCAGGTCCCTGAAATTCCTTGCAGTTTGACATCTATGCACAGAATAATTGTGAAGTGTTGGAGTTAAACCCTTGGCATGGCTGCAGCATGAGGTGAGGCTGTAGTGAGGTGCGGCTGCCGGAGTTTCTGTGGGGCTGATACTCCTGAGGGTGCCCTGGAAGTTTCAAGCTGGGCTGTGTTTCCATGATTTTTCACTGCTTGGCAGACATCTCCTGGGAGATTTAATTGGGAATGGGTAGAGCAGAGCCAGTGGGTGTGTTAACCTGGCAGAGACTGTGTGACTGGTACTTAAGAGCTCACACTGTGCCTTTTAGGTTCACATTTGCAGCGGAAGGCTCCAAATACATGGTCCAAAGTTCTGAACTTGTCTGGTCTGTGCCTTCCAAGAGTAACTGCATGAGTTTGCCAAGGAGAAAAGAAAATTTTGCTTGTCCCTGTGGATCCTTCTTGGGCTGATTGAGCAATCAAATTAATATCGGAGAGATTAGTGAGAGAGAATAAAATTTAATTATCTGCTTAATAAGAATCTAGATAGATGAGAATGGAAATGTCAATGAGAAGACTGGAGGAACAATACAGCAGAAGGGTGATTGCCCTGCGTGTAGCTAAACAGGGTTCGATTCCAGGCACCACATACGGTGTCCCTCGTGTCTGCCAGGAGTGATCCCTGAGTGAATAGCCAAAAGTAAACATTGAGTACTTCCAAGTATGACCCTAAAATAAACAAATAGAATATGAGGATTAATAGGGCATGTACTATAGAAAGAGTGGAACAAGGGCAGAAACTTTGAGATAAAAGGAGGAAACACCAAGTTGATACCAATGTGTGAGTTTGGACCATTTAAAAGAAAATAAGCTCTTCTACATATAATCATTTGCCATCTCATTCTCAAATTTGAAGATTATGTTTCAATATTTTTTGGCTTTTCGGGTTTCTCCCAGAAATGCACAGAGGTTTCTCCTGGCTCTCCACTCAGGAATTACTCCTGGCGCTGTTCGGGGTGCCATATGGGATGCTGGAGATCAAACCCAGGTCGGCCACATGCAAGGCAAATGCGGTACACCCTGTACTATAGCTCCAGGCCGTATGTTTCAATTTTCCACACAGCTGTGAGTTGACAGTTCCTAAGGGCAACCTTGAAACCATCCTAAGACTTCATTTCTTCTACTGTTTTACATGTCTTCAACACCTTGACCTCCTGCAATAAGTATTAGTCTTCTGTGTAACACTGTTTTCTTCGGGTTTAATTAATGAAAACTATCAAATTTGATTAGGAATGGTTTCGGTTCCACCATTTCTCTAAAATGTCCTAAGGCTGAATAAAATTGGGTCCAATGGGAAAAAAAATTGCAGTTAGCATTGTTATATAACTATATATAGAAATCAGGTTTATAGCACAGTAGTGTGGTATCCGGATGTGCTACATCATATACTTCACTGAAAATCTAGTTTCCACAGAACACCAGATAATTGATTAATTATTCAATACCTGCTTTATTTTACTTATTTTTTTACCTTTTTTATGGATAGTTAAAGCTAGATCAGTGTTTATAGATGCCAGGGATCAACCCGGAGGCTCCATGTAACCCTGACCTGTATGCTCCATCCCTTGGACTAACTCCTTAGACCTGTTGACCATCTTTTTTATGTGTTTGTTGGCAATTTTGTAGTATCATTTTGGTTAAATCTCTATTTAGACCTGCTGATTTTTAAGAGTACAATTAAAAATCAGCAGAAGTCTAAATAGAGATTTATTGAATTGCAAGTTGCTTATAATTTTTTGACAACAATCACTTTCCAAATGTATAATTTTAAGATACTTTCTTCTAGTCAGTACTTCCCTTTATATTTCTTTAATAGTTATTATACTGTGAAGAAATTTTATAGTCTCATTTGCAACTTTTGTACTTGGTCTCATCGTTGAAGACATTTCCACAAGGATATACTAAAATTCATGTTGAAGAGCTCATTGCCTTAGTATTTTTTCTTCTATATGTTTAATAGTTTTTAATATGTTCACTGGTTTCTTAATATTTATCTATGATAGAAATAAATTTAATGTCATAAACAAATGAACACTAGATTGGGGCAATTCATGAGAAATTTATACAACTCTCTTCAAACACAGAATGAAAGAAATTCAAATAAATGTGCCTATTCCATTTCCCTTGTTATCATAGTGTATTTTTATAGTTCCTTAGGGCAAATCTGTGACAATTTTCCTTTTAAAGATTCTATCTTACTGAACAATGTTCTCTGTATCTCCAGTTAATGTTGCTATTCTATTAAGAATTAAATCTCTTTATGTTTCAATTCAAAGTAATTCTTGAATCCTCTATGCATTTTAATTTGGTTGTTGTCAGCTGACTAGCTATCAAAGAGAAACTTCAATTTCAATAATCACAGTAGACTAACTATAAAACAAGCAAATAATTGATTCATAACAATTGCTTGATCATTTAAGGAATGTAGTGTGTTCTGACATATTTTCTCCTTCAAATTCTATTTTTGAAAAGCACTTTTTATAGACAAATGCAATATATTCCTGGTTGCAAACTCAGTAAGAAAAAAAGTAGGTGAAATGTATTCATTTTATTAAGTATATTGCTTAACAGGATGGAATGATGGTATAAATTGAAAACTACTTTAATTTGTCATACATTAATACCATTTAATTATGCACTTAACTTTTACTATATTCATGTTTCAAATAATACCAGGGCTTTTACAATGAAAAGTTTCTAATTTATAGTGTTTTGAAGCTATTTGTTTTAATCAGACTTTTGAGATTTATTTGTTTTGATTTTGTTTTTATGAAAAAGTGAATTACTCTTTAAAAAATGATTAGCTAATAAATGACCACTATAAGTAAGTACTAGATAAAAATGTATATTATGTCGCCTTATATTACTTATAAACACTTTTAAAACTGAACATATAACAAAGAAACACAACTGTGACTATCATCACAAAGGACATGATAAATTATATTGTACTTTGGAAAGAATTCTGTTTTGAGATCAGGGACAGATTATGCCAAAATTTGAAAAATTTATAGAAAAATAATGGTGAAGGTAGGAAAATAATTTCCTGATGTAGAATAATTGTGAAAAGGCAAGTACAATAATTTGGTTTTCCTCGATACCTTGCAAATTTTTTTTCTAGGGACTTTTTTTGGATCCAGATTCATTATTTAGTATAATATTAGAATGTGTGGAATAAATGCAGCATACAATGTTATTGACAGTGCCACTTATCTTGAAGCAGCACTGTATTGATTGAACTGTATAAATAATTGTATTTTTTTTCTTGGGGGTTGTTTTGTTTTGTTTTGTTTTGTTTCGTTTGCGGGGGGGGGGGGGGCGGAATCTGTCAGTGTCAGGGCTTACTCCTGATTCTGTGATCAGAACTCACTCCTGGTGATGCTTGGGGACCATATGGAATGCCTGGAATAATTAAATATTTTTAATTGAAAAAAGTATAATGGCAACTAAATCCTTAAAATTCAGCCAACAATGAATAAGTGGTTAAATTCACAGACATGAATTCTACTCCTACCAGTATCACTAGAACATAATACTATTTAAGTTCTGAAGCCTCATTTTCATACTTGTAAACTATATATGATAATATATATAGAAAATGGGTTACTTTTTGTAGGATAGATTATCCATATTAATTTACGACCAATAGCACAGCGGGTAGGGCGTTTGCCTAACAAGCGGCCAACATGGCCGACCCGAGTTCGATTCCTCCGCCCCTCTCGGAGAGCCCGGCAAGCTACCGAGAGTATTCGATATGCCAGACACAGTAACAACAAAGTCTCCAATGGAGACGTTACTGGGCCCGCTCGAGCAAATCGACGATCAACGGGAGGGCCTTTACCTTTACCTTTACCTAATTTACGACCAATGGCATAAATAATGTAAATAACTACCAGTGACACAAATGTCATTATTATTAAAATTAGTACTCCTTTTTCCAAAAGGACCACACAAAAAGATAATGTAAAAAGCAAATAATGCCTTACAAAATATCATTGCATAAATATATATACTATATTTATAAACTATGCATCTAATTCGGATCAGAATTGAAATGGCTAATAAGTAGAATAGATGACTCCAGAAATATTTTTTTTTAATTTTGTTTCGGGACCACACCCAGCTGTGGTTGGGGATTTCTGTAGGCTCTGAGATCAGAGTTCACTCCTGGAGGGTTCAGGGAAACCTTTAGAGGTGCCAGGGATTGAACCTGGCTCATCCTCACAGATCGCAGGACTCTACATGCTGTACTATCATTTAGGCCACCTGCAGAAATATGCTTCATTAAACTGTGACAGAGATAATACAGAGATAAAAGTGCTTGCTTGCATGTGACAACCCCAGACACATCCCCTGAATTACACGTTTCCTCAACATGACCTAGAATAATCTCTGAGCACAGAATCTGGAGCACATTTGGATGGGACACATGAAACAAACCAAAAAGAACATTTATTCACTAAACGTAACACATTGCAAATGTGTACACATCATAATTATTTAATGATAATTTTGATAGAAATATAAGATTATAGTATTGGTTTATGTAGATGATGGGGTATTTGTGAGATATAAATACATATTTACATATATATGCATATATAGTGTTTATATTTTTGTATATATATACACACAAAATGAAATCACAGTATATCGTGGTAAAATATTTATATAGTAAATTATATAACAATTTAAAGTATTTTCTGCATAAATTTTAATATTTTTTTGTTTGTCTCTGAAACTTAGATTTCAGACTGAACTGAATTATGATGTTCTTGAAGTTCATGATGGGCCAAATCTTCTGTCACCCCTGCTTGGATCTTACAATGGCACACAAGTTCCCCAGTTTCTGTTCAGTAGCAGTAATTTTATATACCTTCTATTTACAACTGACAACAGTCGTTCTAATAATGGTTTCAAGATTCATTATGAAAGTAAGTAATGCCAGTCAGAATGTCTTTTGATCTTCCCGTAATGTTTTTTCTGCGTTTAAGTATTACCATTTTAATCAGTAACGAAACAGATGTATTGAAGAAAACTCAAAGCTTTCCTTGACCTTTGAGAATGTTAATGGGTTGTATCATGTGTATTTTATTAAATTCTACAATGGATTTTCCAACGTTATTTTATATCATTAAACAAAACATTAAAGAAATCTTAGAAGTAGCAAGTAACAAATCTGAAATACAAAGTTCACAAATTAATCATTTATGCATGCATCTGAAAAGTTGATGATAAGTGTGTTTAAGATGTATAAAAACAATAATTTCTATTTAGCACTTCATAAATATGTTCTTTAATATTTTACATTGATTTCACACATATTCCACTAAATATTCAATTTTATTATTTTCTATAAAATATTTAAAATTACATTAGCGTCAGAAAGTAAAATAAATATATATGTAGACAAATAGGGTTAACAGGGAAGACAAATGTCAGATATTTAAGCCATCTGTGATTCAGTGTTGAAATTAGCTTATCCCACATAAAAGATTATAATTTTAAGGCATCTCAAATAGATGCTATTTTTTTAATTTGATGCTGATATGTACAGACATAAGTCTCTTATTAATTTTAAATGTGTGGATTTTTGGCTTATTATTTATGGGCATGCTCACAGTATAAACTAAAAATGTGTGGGGCTAGAGTGATAATACAGTGGGTAGGGCATTTGCCTTTCAATGGCTGATGGGGATTCAATCTCCGGCATCCTATATGGTTCCACAACCACCGCCAGAAGTAATTCCTGAGTGTAGAGACCGGAGTAACCCCTGAGCATTGCTGGGTGTAGCCCAAAAAGAATAAATAAATAAATAAATAAATAAATAAATAAATAGATACTGGGCTGGAGCGATAGCACAGCGGTAGGGCGTTTGCCTTGCACGCAGCCAACATGGCCAACCCGAGTTCGATTCCTCCGCCCCTCTCAGAGAGCCCGTCAAGCTACCGAGAGTATCTCGCCCGCACGGCAGAGCCTGGCAAGCTCCCCGTGACGTATTCGATATGCCAGACACAGTAACAATAAAGTCTCCAATGGAGATGTTATGGGCCCGCTCAAGCAAATCGATGATCAACGGGAGGGCCTTTAATTAATTAATTAAATAGATACTAAACTAACTTGTATCATTTTGTTATTTTGAAACTGCACTAGCATGTGTTTTTGCATGAAAACTAAGTTTTGCAGTGCCAGGAAATAGCACAACAGTTAGGCCATATACCTTGTATGTATCTGACTCAGGTTCGATTCCTGGCACCACAATATTTCCCCAAACCACCCTGAGCTGTATTCCCACTGGGGTGGTCCAGGGGTCCCCAGGACGAGAGGATCTGGGCATTCCACAGCCTCCCTTCCTCACAGTGAACCTCCACCCCAATGCAGTTCCTGAACCTTCTGAGGACTGTTTTGGAGATCCCGCCACACCCAAACGCACACAAATAATATGCATTTGTTGACTGCTGGCTGGATGTAGCAGCACATGTAAGAGACATAAGCAGGATGTTGCATACAACATGCACAGAGATATTATGTAAATTTGTTTTATATTCCTATCTTCCATTCTTCCCCTCTTGCCTCCACAAAGAAAAGATTATCACAAATAGAATTTTTAAATTTATGATAGTCTCTGTTCAATGTCTCTCTTCAGTAAATATGGTGAATTGACTCCCATCATGGAGTTATCATATTATCTATTTTTTGTTTTAACTCACTTTCATCTTTTAAACTGTAATGCTGTAAA
Organism: Sorex fumeus; assembly: GCF_029834395.1. Classification (NCBI taxonomy): domain Eukaryota; kingdom Metazoa; phylum Chordata; class Mammalia; order Eulipotyphla; family Soricidae; genus Sorex; species Sorex fumeus. The sequence goes on from NW_026606059.1 coordinate 68,538,043, forward strand.
ACTATACTAACTTCCTTTTATTTAGAGCTTATTGGCAGAGAATTATATTTCCCAATCATTACTGTAAAATGCAGCAAGCATATTAATACACATAGGGAAAGGTAAGGTAAAGGTAAAGGCCCTCCCGTTGATCGTCGATTTGTTGTTACTGTGTCTGGCATATTGAATACTCTCGGTAGCTTGCCGGGCTCTCTGAGAGGGGCGGAGGAATCGAACTCGGGTTGGCCATGTTGGCTGTGTGCAAGGCAAATGCCCTACCACTGTGCTGTCTCTTTGAGATTTGATTTTCATGTTCTGGCTTTGTTTGTTCAGGGTCACACTCTGTGATGCTCAGGGCTTGCTTACTCCTGACTCTGACCTCAGGGATCACTCCTTATAGGGTGTGAATTTGAGATTTCCTTTCTTGTTTGCTTGTTTGTTTGTTTGTTGGGTCAGACTCAGCTGTTCTCAGGCTTGCTCCTGACTCTGCAGGTATGAATCGCTCTGAGCAGCTTTGGGGAGGGAGGGTATAAGTGCTGGAGATCTAGTCTAAGATAGCTGCATGCAAGGCAAGCGCCATGCCCACTGCACTATCTCTCCAGCCCTGAACCTTGAGATCTTTAGCAAGTACGTGTGAAAGCTGTCCCAGTAGAGCATCATTTGCCCTTGACTCCCCAGGATATTCCAGGGGGTACAGGTCAAAATTGCATAAATGTGTAACCACAGCATGAAACATAGGGGCCACCACAGGAACAGGGGATCAAAGGAAGGAAATTAGATTAGAAGCAACATAGTGGGAGAAGCCCAATAGTGGTTTTTTAATTTTTTTCTTACAACTATTTCAAAATTATGTCTACTGGCAATATTTGCATGCTACAAACTGAAACACGTTTTGTTTAATCTATTGCTATGCCATCTTCGATTCCACTTTCCCCACGCCATAGGGTCTTTATCATATAACAAACACAAAACTATTTTAAGAACAGAATGAAATCATACATTAAAAAGCCCCATTATAATGGATAATGTGTAATAATTGCTCCATCAATGATAGTTTTCATATGCTTTCATTAGAAATTAATCGTATGAATATTAAATGGGAAGTCAGATGTATGTCTTTATCATGAAGAAGAAATTACGTATAGCACTTTTTAAGAGTGATCAAGTTCTTTAAAATAGAATAAACAGCTAAGCAAAAAAGACATTTGAGGGATTTCTTTTTGTTTTTATCTATTCGTGGTGCTGGGAATTGAACACCTGGTCTCTCTCTTGCAAAGTAAGAATTGACCTGGCCCAAGACTTTGCTTTTCATTAAAATCCTATAAAATACAAAAACATAAACTGTGAGTGCCATTTATTTAAAGACAACATAAACTATAAAATTATTTGCTCCTTGATAAAATTTAAACAATTCTTAAATCTAAAACTTCTCTTTCAGTTTATTGCCTTCAATTATTATTAAAAATAATTATTCTCTAGGTCCATCAAGATCTCTCTTAAATTAATAAATTTACACTTCCTCTATGGGCTGGAGCGATAGCACAGTGGTAGGGTGTTTGCCTTGCGTGCGGCCAGCCAGCTGACCTGGGATCAATTCCTCCGCCCCTCTCGAAAAACCCGGCAAGCTATGAAGAGTATCTGGGGAACATAAAGTACAAAATAGGAGACTAACACTCAAGAGTGGCCGAGATTAGTACCAGGAATTTTGCTCCATGACTTGGAGGCCAGCCACACATGCTAGGGGAAAAGGGAGCTCAGATAGAGAAGGGAGCACCAAATAAAGGGTGTTGGGAGGATCCTCCCAGGATGGGAGAAGCATGCTGAAAGTAGACTATAGACCAAACATGATAGCCACTCAATGCCTCTCTTGAAAACCACAGCACCCAAAAGGAGAGAGAGAGAAAACAAAAGGGAATGCCCTGCCACAGAGGCAGGGTGGGATGGGGTGGGAGGGATACTGGGACCCGTGGTGGTGGAAAATGCGCACTGGTGGAGAGATTGGTACTTGATCATTGTATAACTGAAATCCAAGCACAAAAATTTGTAAGTCTACAACTGTACCTCATGGTGTTTCACTAATAATAATAATAATAATAATAATAATAATAAAAAGAGTATCTCCTCCATATGGCAAAGCCTGGCAAGCTGCCCGTGATGTATTCAATATGCCAAACACAGTAACAAGTCTCACAATGGAGACATTTTTTATATAGTCTTGGTATCTCATATTTTAAGGTGATAACTTTGACCTTAGTATCATTGGCATTAGTGCAAAATATTGAAATAACATGAATTAGACGTTTAGTTACCCAAAATGGTACTAGAGAGGAAAGATTCTGATGGAGCAGATTTTCTGGTTTGTCTTGTCTAAAGCAAATTGGATCATTGAATCGCCACCTTCTACTTTGTCTACTGGGTGCCAGTCACAGACGTCTACACAAGGAGACGAACAAACACACATACTGTTCAAGCTTTAGGGTACTTGGGTAGACAGTGAGCATGCAGGGTATCTACTTATTTGATAGAATGTTGTTCACCTACACTGCTCTCAAGATGTGAGTTATTATTTAAGTTGCCAAAGATATTAAGAACAGTGAGTAGCACTGTAGCACTGTCCTCCCATTGTTAATAGATTTGCTCGAGTGGGCTTTCCAGGCTCTCTGAGAGGGCCATAAGAATCAAAGCCAGGTTGACAGCGTGCAAGGCAAATGCCCTACCCGCTGATCCAGCCCTAAGAACAATGAATAAAAGGTAAAGGTAAAGGCCCTCCCCTTGATCGTCGATTTACTCGAGCGGGCCCAGTAACGTCTCCATTGGAGACTTTGTTGTTACTGTGTTTGGCATATCGAATACTCTCGGTAGCTTGCCGGGCTCTCCGAGAGGGGCGGAGGAATCGAACTCGGGTCGGCCACGTTGGCCGCTTGTAAGGCGAACGCCCTACCGCTGTGCTATCACTCTAGCCCAAGAACAATGAATAAGCACATTAAAATTTGGTGGGTATTGTAGCTGGAGCAATAGCACAGCGTTTGTCTTGCAAGCGGCCAACTTGTCCGAGCCAAGTTCGATTCCTCCTCCCCTCTTTGAGAGCCTGGCAAGCTACTGAGAGTATCTCGCCCGCAGAGCAAACCCTGGCAAGCTACCGGTGATGTAGGTGATGTATTCGATATGCCAAACACAGTAACAATTGCCACAATGGAGGCGTTACTGGGCCTGCTCGAGCAAAATCGCTGAATAACGGGAGGACAGTGACAATGACCAATTGTAACAGCAGAGACTGGGATATGTCACATAGCTAACCAACAGGCATCTTTCAGGATAAGATCATGACAGTTTACTATCTTATTTTTGCCCATTTGCCATCTATAGCAAGAAGAGCCTAAAATATTTTTACTCTATTATTTCCTGGGTACATTTTTACTGCCCATTTGTATTCTAAGACCCAAACTTTTTTTTGTCCTGGAGACTACCCTGACCTGGGGGACAATTTCCCACATTGTCTTGCAAATGTGAAGTGAAAGAGGCTTAGGCTAGGTAAAATAAAGTAATAACTGACACTGCACCTTTCTGTGGAGCGAGATTTCACACCTATTTTGTGTCAGAAAAACAGTGAACTATATATAAAAACTGAAGATTCCAAAGTCTTGAGTGTTTCAAAGAAAACTGGCAATACAGAGAATAATAATATTGCAGGCAAATGTATTTTTTCTGAAGATTATTTTGATTTTATACATTCGTTTCTCATTAAAAACAGCAGTCATTTTCAGAAATGGATATGTGTGATAAGTACAGTTAGTCTAGGATTAACTTCTTTAATATTGAACTTCTAATTTTTTTCATGTGTTATTCAGCTTGATTTTTAAATTGGGATGTTAAGCCAGATCAGTAATTTCTCTTGTTTAATGTGGTGACACAATGCATAAACTTTGAAAATGGTCATTTGTGTATTTCGAATATGAAAGTGATCGTCAATCCTTGAATCTCCCCTTTATAAATAATAATAATTATTTTACTTTCTGCCATTGTTTCTTATCGAGGGCATTTTTGCACCCTGTAAACACTTGGTAACATCTGGAATAATTTTAATCATCATAGTGGGAGGTGTGTTAATAGCATCCATCAGGCAGAGTTGCTGGCAAACAAATTACAAAGCAAGGATAACCTCACAACAACAAAAAAAAATAATGCAACTGTCAAATTAAGAATGCAAAGATGTAAGTGCTGCCATTGTAGAATCTCAGAGAGACTTTCTAAATTTCATGGGAAATTATGTTAATATGATATAACAATACATTACAGTAACTGCAAACCCCAAATGCAACCATCAAATCAGTTGCATTGCTTTATTCAGTAAACTAGGCAAGTTCATGCTAAAATTTGAGGCAAAGTGCCTCAAGTCTGCAATTTCTACATTTCCCATCAAATGCATAAATATCATTTAAAAGATGATTAATGTTTCAAAAACAAATTATAAATATTTACAGAAATATGACATGTACATTTTAATAATTACATATTTTAATAAAATTCTTAAATGGCCAAATTACCTGAATTTAATCCTTGTTGATAGGAAATGTAAAAATGTTTTTAAGTAGGCTTTTGCTTAATGGTTTTCTATTTTTTAATAAAATTATCCAACATTAATTTATTTGAGAAAATCATTCACTATTGCTTGAAGAAATGTAATTTAATTCATTTCAATAAATTTAATTCTGAACACTCTTACTCTTTATAATACTCTTGTAATAACCTAGGTGTTACAGTGAATACTTATTCTTGCTTGGACCCTGGGATACCAGTACATGGACGTCGCTATGGGCACGATTTCTCTATTGGATCCACTGTTTCATTTAGCTGTGACCCTGGATACAGGCTGAGCCATGAAGAGCCTCTTCTGTGTGAAAAAAACCACTGGTGGAGTCACCCACTCCCAACTTGTGATGGTAAGGATTCTGTCAGTGTGCAAAATTGACTGATCTGTAAGCCAAAAGGAAATCAGTGTATTCTTCATATAATATATGGGTTAATGATGAGTTAACAATGCTGTTTTTAAACTTCTTAAAATATTTGTTTTAAATGTTGACAGTTTGTATAAAAACCGTTGATTAGTAAAGGTAAAGAAACCAACCAAACTTACTTCATGGCAAAAAATGATTTAATATATATATGAAATTTGATCATTTTAATAGCATATAATATACTTAGGTTCTTGTAATAAAATAGCACTGAAGGGGGCCAGAGAGGTAGCATTGTGTTTAGGGGACTTGCCTTTTATACAGGCAACCCAGCCTGCCAGGAATGATCTCTGAGTGTGGTGCAAGTAACCCCTGAGCATTGCTGTATGTGACCTTAAAAATAAAAAAAAAAAAAGAAAAGAAAAGGAAAGGAAAGGAAATAAAGGGAGGGAGGGAGGGAGAGAGAGAGGGAGGGAGGGAAGAATGAGAGAAGGAGGAAGGGAGAGAGAAGAAAAGAAGGAAGGAAGAGTGGGATAGAACAAGAGAAGAAACGAGAAAAAAAGAAAGTATGGTTGTGAGGGTTTTCATGCAATGCTTAAGTAGGAGGACTGTCTTTGTAATACTCTCTGAGCAGGATAGAGGTTTAGTGATTGATCTGGTGGTGCAATGTGTGATGTTGTGAGGGCCCAGAAGTGCTGGGTACCACAGGGGTATAAAAGATGGTGCTGAAGACTAAATTGGTCCTTAAATAAGAGCCCAGTGTTTTAGCGATTCCCCTGACATAGTCGCATCACTTTAACCCCTCATTGTCATTTGTCCTGTTTGGTATACAAATTTCACCCTGAGCATAGCTGAATAACTACCGAATATTATTAACCCTGATATAAAATACATTTTTAGGAAAGAGCTCCTTAGGATTTTATTAATTTGAACTTTATTATTACAAATAAAACAATAACTTGACATAACCTAATCTCCAGCCTTAAGTTTTTTCCTGGAAGTTACTAATCTAAATTCTCCACAGTAAAGACAAAAGTGAGTACACAGCCCCACCTAAACAATCTGGGTCCAAGAATATAACCCTGTTTCCTTAGATTGACATAAGCTAAGGACACAATATACTCTTACATTTTAATAATTACATATTTTTAGTAATTCACAACCCACAACTAATTAATCCACAAAGCAAAGTAAATGGGAGGTATTATTAGTATTATAACTAATAAAATTGTGTTATATATATATAACATATATATATATACAATATATATATATATATACAATCACACATTTTCTCTTCAAAATTACTCATGAGGTTAATGCTATTACAATCATTATTTACAAATGAACAATTAGAAAAAGATCAAATAAAAACCTTGTTCTTTGTCACTTACTATTTATTTACCATGTTCGAATTCAAACTTAGGCAGTGTAAATCCTTATCCTACAAGTATAATTATCTGTATCCAAAGTATAGTTATAGATTAGCAATTCTTTCTTTATTGGTAGCATTGTTAGCACAGCGGTAGGGCATCTGCCTTACAAGCGGCCAACATGGCAGACCCAAGTTCGATTCCTCCACCCCTCTGGGAGAGCCTGGCAAGCTACCGAGAGTATCTTGCCCGCATGTCAGAGCCTGGCAAGCTAGCCGTGACGTGTTCGATATGCCAAACATAGTAACAAGTCTCATGATGGAGACGTTACTGGGCCCACTTGAGCAAATCGATGAACAATGGGAGGACCGTGCTTAGACCGTGCTTAGAATAAAATATACATACAAGCATTTAGTTTATGGATTTTCCATACTACCTGGACCATGAGACTAACAAGCCAAAGATTAATCTTTCTTGCTATGAATAATACCATATTGAGTGATTTGAATTCAGTTCTATTTTATATTTGCTTAAGTTACTTAAGGTATTTCCTTAACTCACTGTGTTGAACTATTGATGAAGCCTGAAAAATTTTAATAGACCAGAAAGTGGTTCATTCATATTCTTCCCCATTTAGTGCATTTGAAACTTTATTTTTCACTATGCATTGCATGAAGGTGTCTCTCTTTCCCCTGTTGAATCTACACATTTCCCACAGGTCATCCACATTTAAAAAAATTAAGGCTAGGTGCATCCCTACCTTATAGCTTATAGTTCTTATATTCTATGAACAATAAAATTCAAAAATGATGGGGGACCTATTGACCACAATTGATTTGGGCTCTCACTTGCCTTTCAAATCTTTCAATATTTCCTGTCTCATCTATGCTTCTACAATCAAGCTACACAGGTCTTCTGGTCACCATTAAAATAGAACTCTTTCCTCAGTCTTCCCCATCCATGTGTTTAACCCTTTCTCTTCTTTAAAGCGCCTTTATATAGTCATATGACTCACTTAGGTATTTTACTCATTTTTTCCTTATGAGTTAACTCATTCTATCTGCCTTCAGAAGAGTATATGTCATAGTGCTTATGTATTTTTTTCATGGTATTTAGCATTCATAGTATCTTTATGTAGTTGACTTTTTACCAGACAGTCTAAGGTAAAGGTAAAGGCCCTCCTGTTGTTCATCGATTTGCTCGAGCGGGCCCAGTAACGTCTCCACTGGAGACTTTGTTGTTACTGTGTTTGGCATATCGAATAGGTCACGGGGAGCTTGCCAGGCTCTGCCGAGCGGGCAAGATACTCTCGGTAGCTTGCCGGGCTCTCCAAGAGGGGCGGAGGAATCGAACTTGGGTCGGCCATGTTGGCTGCGTGCAAGGCAAACGCCCTACCGCTGTGCTATCGCTAAATCTTTGTTGATAAAATGAACCACTAAAAATTCAACCTATTTGTGATATAACCGATCCTACTTTCATGGTTTAAGTTCTTTCTTTCGAGTAGAATTTTCTTGTCCTTTGCTCAACTATGTTTACTGAAATTTGAATCAATGCTAAAATGTCGTTAATTTGATTATGTTTTCCCTGAATAAGTTACCCAGGAAAATATCAACTTTTTTAATGCATTTTGAGATTTTCTATATATTGTAGCATTTTCCGTTCTTATAAGCACCTATTGATTTACTAAATCAATATTTGTTAATAATTGTGTACACTCACTAATGAAAGATTGTTGAGCATGAACAAACACAGTCTATGTTCCCCTTGAGTTAGTTGCTTAAATAATTTTAAATAATTTGTACTTGTTTTATTACTCCCCTTGTTATATTCTTGAGGTCTAGAATTATATGTTCTATTCCTTTGACATCTATTTCTAAAATAACATCTCCCAGTGCATGAGAGATTAAAGTTTAACAAAAAATTAAAAATAGAAAGCTTTCTACTATACAGTTTGATCAGACCTACTCTTGAGCATCCTCTCCAGTATTTATGTGAAGAATTGAGTTTTGAGTGACTGGAATATTAGGAGGAATAATATAGTTGTAGGCAAACAAATGTCAAGACTGTCATGAATGTCAAATTCCACAACCAAATGAGGTTGTAAATCATGTACGGAAGATTTAAGATTCTCATGAGCACAAGGGGTAAAGTTGAGGTCAGATGTCTGATATGATAAGAATTTCAGGACAATTTTATAATATTTTTCTTATATTTTATAATTAAGTATAAGAGTCCAGAATCCTTAATGACTTAAGGCAAGTCTAATTTGATCATTTATCATCCTAACAGTACCATAAAATTCTTCCCTTTATTTCTTTTTGGAAACAATACAACCATCTTCTTTGGAGAAAACTTTAGATGATATAAAGTTATTAGTTTAGGATTAGCAAAGTCATTAGAGACAGAACCCAAAATTAAACCCAATGCACTTAAAATTTATTAATAACAAAGTATTAAAAGATCATTTTATGTTGGTGAAATTACTAGAAGAGTATATGAACTAATGGTTATGAGACAAAGGTTCTAAGCAAGTGTGCAGAAGCAATATTTCAAACATAAACTATCTCAGATAAGGGTCTATAGTTTAAAGTAGGGAAACTTAGAAACTTTTTTAAAGATGCAAAAAAATTGTAAGATATAAAATTAAAAAAACAAATTTTCTATCAAAAAAGTGTGATTTGGGAAAACTACCTTTTTTGATGTTTTAATGCATTCTTGAAAACGTTTTTGATATATTCTGATTGGAAGTTTGTTCTAGTAATAAATATGTCAGCTCTCATCCGGCATGTAGTACTCTATGATAACAGAGAAAAGGTGGTTTTATAGGTCTGCATGCAGATTATAGCATCTGAGGAGGCTCTGCTATTTTACATGTCCAATTGCTGCTTATCCTGTGCCAAAGTAGTAAAGACACATGTCAGATGGAAAGAGAGAAATACACTAATCAGGATTATTGTATATTTGCTAATTGTTATCAGCTCATATTTAGGCTATGTCCTGACTTGGTAGAGCCCTAATATTTGTCCCTTTAGATGCTTTTCTTTGCCAGATAAGTGGATTGTCACATGTATTTCAGTTCTCTCTTTTCTGTATTGTTTCAAAAATTTACTTGATATACTACCTATCTCTCAGCTCTCTTAAGAACATATACCCCAAAAATGACTATTACAAAGGTAACAGTCATAACCTTTGACTGTATGGCATATGGCATCAATTTGTATGGTTGTAGAAACACTGTCCTCCCGTTGTTCATCAATTTGCTCCAGCGGGCCCAGTAACGTCTCCATATTTTTTTAAGACTTGTTATTACTGTGTTTGGCATATTGAATACATCACGGTAGCTTGCCAAGCATTGCCGTGCGGGCAAGATACTCTCGGTACCATGTTGGGCTCTACGAGAGAGGGACAGAGGAATCGAACCCAGCTCGACTGGGCTGGCTGAGCACAAGGCAAATGCCCTACCACTATGCTGTTCCCTCAGAAGAGTTGATAAAAGTTGATATACAGGATTAAACAGAAGATTTTTACATCTCTTAAGACACTTGTTCTAATAATATTTATGTAAGAATGTCCTTATATTCTCTTGAGCTGATTTAATTCTAAACATTATTTCTGACTGATTTATTTTTATAGAAATATTCTTAATTTTCTTTCTCTACCATTGTCTCTTTGTAATAAATTTGTGTTTTAGTTTTTATATACAAGTTAAAAAAGTATTAACACTCCACATTTAAATACCTAGGTCTTAGGTTCTTATTATTTTGAATCTCTCTTGAATGATTCCCATAGGTCTTTTGATTTCCTCTTACACTTTCCTAATATTCCAATAATAAACATTTTCTAAAAATAAAGATCAGGCCGAGATAATATTCAGTAATATTAATATGACCAAACTATAAATAAATTCAACTAAAAAGTGTTTCTATTTAACATTAGCATCTATCATATTACATGGTATCAATGTACATGTAATTAATCACTTGTGATTGTTTAAAATGACTGGCAATATAAAATAAATACAATTCAAAAGCTCTGTAGTATACAGTAGTATCTCATAGACATATGAAGGAGTTTGTTACTGAAAATACTGCAATCGATGCTTACAAAAAAACAAAACTTAATCACACACAATGCTATTGGGAATTCAAATGTTATTGATGGGAATCCAAAAGTTATTGATAAATTAATGATAAAAAATAAAGGCAAGGATGCTACCTTAAGAGATTCAAAATAATAAGAACCTTTAGATTTTATGTCCTTACAAGAAAGTGATTTGAAGTTGAAAGGATTAAATGAATTCCAGAGCAAATAAATTGTAGTTAGGCATTTTAGATAAATTATTTAGTTGGAGTTCTACAAATAAAAATACAAGCAAAAGTCTTCAAAGCTTAAAATTATATTTTTTCAGTGGGGGTAAGAGCAGCTCATTTTAATTGTTAACTTATGATTACACACTTTTGAACTTGACTGTTTTAATCCTTTCAAACTTGTTTCATCATGTGTAAACTGTGAACAATTAGTGTTTCAGAGGGTGGTTGTGTTTTAGAGGGAATTAATTCAATTAATGCAAATACAAGTCTTCACAGTAATGCCATTGTATTGTAAGTTCAATATGAGTGATTGGTCATGAGTTTGCTAAGAATTAGTTAATAGTTTCACTGTTTTTGTTTTGTTTGTTTTTGTTTTTTGATTTTTGGTTCATACCTGGCAATGCACAGGGGTTACTCCTGGCTCTGCACTCGGGAATTACTCCTGGTGGTGCTCAGGGGACCATATGGGATGCCGGGAATTGAACCAGGGTTAGCTGCGTGCAAGGCAAACGCCCTACCCGCTGTGCTGTAGCTCCAGCCCCTGTATTTATTTTTTAAATGAATTCAAGTAGTATTGAAGGGCTGGAGAAATAGGACAGGGCAGGCAAGTGCCTTGCCTGTGGTTTATCAAGGTTCATTCCTCGGAGCTCTTTCATGAGTGATCTCTGAGCTCAGAACCAGGTGTAAGCTCTGAGGACATCTGGTTACAGCTCACAAAACAAATTTAAAATAATAATAATAAAGTAGTTTACATGTACTTGTATTTCATCTTTTAAGAATAGGTATTAAATTAAACTTTTTTTCCCATTTTTATTATGAAATTTTGTCTCTAAATTAACACCTTCAACCTCTTGGTTCAGTAAATAATTACTGTGAAACAAAAGAAACCTCCTAAACTCCTCTGTGTCGTGGAACCACATGCTGTTCTCTGATATTTTGTTGTGCGCGTCTAGATTTTCCAGGTCCTTTTCCTCCAACTGTAAGAATTAAAATCATGAGGCTAGAGATAAAATCATGAATTTTTAAAAGATTTTATTTCAGAAAAGAGAAAAGAAGGGTAAACCAGGCAGGCATGCTCCCAGATTATGGCAAGGGTCTCCTTAAATAGGATTCCTCTAGAGAAAGGCAAACACTTTTTCAACATTCTATAACTTTTTAATAAGGGGTGTATGCGGAAAAAAACTGAAATTAGAGAAGGGGACTTTTAAACCAGGGGTTAGCATGATGAGATGATTATCTCCTGGTGTTCTTTCAACTGGGTTATTCAGTCATCTAGATTATAAAACAGAGTAGTTTAATCATCTAGGTTACTTGGCAACACCTAGCTCTACTCTTGTGACATTCCATATCAATAATTCCTTTCTTAGGACCATATTTGTATTATTTCTATTCCTATTCCACTTTTGTCCGTATCAATCTGATCATAATAAAAATAACGTTAATTTTTATAATTGTTATATAACTTGTTGATCATTTCTCCTCAAAAGCTTAATGTTATACTATGCCCTTCTAACTTCTCAACAAAGATGTGGTAGGTGCAATTTTAAAATGAGCAAAACAGAACTTCTAAAGTAAAGAAACAAGATATTAGACATTTTGTCTCTCCCAGGTATTGCCCAATTGTATGAAATGCAATCATTTCAAACAGCTTAGGTTTTAGGCCAGTAGGACATTTTTACCAATTTCATTCCTCTCAATAAATCAATATCATTTATTAATCTGATTATCAATGTAAAGAATTAAGTAAAACTTAAATATGAAGAATAAAGATATATGCTACAGTATATCTAAATAAATAATAATTGCCAAAAAGTTAATTTAATTTAATTTATTTTAATTACAAGGAAAGTAAAAGAGGTGAAACTGTAGTTGTACCATGACTACTTGAACTCTAAGGATGTGGAGATGATCTCTGAACCTGGGCAATGGATGCTCAAAGGTCAAAGGTTGCAAACACAGCATGACCTCGACAAAACCACCCACTTGGAAATTAGACTCCTAGTCATATGACCAAGTTTATTAGGAGAGGCAATGCTTAAGTGGAGGTTGAAGGATGTGCCTATGTGCCGTAACCAACAGGGTTAGCGGAGGGAAGAAGGGGGTTGTTATGACTCGGAAGTAGATGCTGGAGCTGTCCTTGAGGGTTTAAAGCAGAGGCAAGGTTGAAGTATTGCTGACACCCAAGGGTGTCTGCTTCCCGTATCCCAAGCCCTCAGTCACCTGCTATAGCAAGGCCAATTAATCTGGGTTATTCTCTGAAAATGTCAGGTTTTCCTAGCCACGGTCTGAAATCCAGAGAAGTCTACATCTAGGCTGTTTCACTGGACCCAGTGACCTGTAGTGATCAAGAGGTTGTGCCAGGGAGAGCCCCTGCATGAGGTAGCATCACCATTATCAAGAAGATACATTGGAAATATTAGTGGAAGCCTATAATACTTTTTAAAGATTGTAAGTGAAATTGGGAGATTCTGCCTTTAAGAAACTACCAGAGAAGAGCTGAACTGCTTGGAAACTGAGTCAGAAGTTTAAGAAACTTCTCTGAATGGTTCTGTTGAGTTTTCCTCAAGCAAATTTTGATGCTTGATCTTTTGCTTCAAATACCACAAAAAAATCAAATCCTTTAGATCTCTGTAAATTTATAATGTGGTATGCTCGCATAAACGACAGTACCACATTTTCCCACATTTCAGTCCAGCTGTGATTAACAGTTGGGGAAAGTAATCCCTGTGATAAATAACATAAAGCATCACCTATTTGAGGATTCTTACTAAGAAGGTCAATAACGTTTAAGTTGCATTAAAAATAGTATTTATTAGGTTATATGAGCAGGTTCCTGGAAAATTAAATAATGACTCTTATTGTAATGGATATTGTCTTGATAATAGGATTTGAAACTTGGATTTATCTTGATATCAGGACAGCAACCTTACAATACAATTCCAAGAAAGGTACCAGAAAAGTCCTTTCTTTACTCCTGGGTAGAGTAAAAGGATAAAAAGGATTTAGAGCTTTTGGGTTTTATTTAACTTCATAAATCCAACTCTACACACTTAGAGGTACTTCAGGCTTTTTAATCTCAGTGTAGAACAACAGTCATATTGACTCAATTTTTCTCTCAGCATTGCTGTTTGGAAGAGATCATGAAAGAGATTAATTTCCAAACTCCTTTCCGTCATGCCTTTTTCTTTCTTCCCGTTCTCCCTTCCAGCCTTGATGCCCGAGGGAAGTTGAGCAAGGTTCAGAACAGACAAGTTGCATGTTACATTCATAGTCCTTACAGTGCTTCCTCATGCCTAAGTGCTTTGGCCTTGCCAACTAGAATTCAATAAGGGAGCCCAAACACCTTCTCTATTTCTAGTAGGATATGCATTCCTAGCAGGTTATATCTTTGTCACCTTCATTTGGAGGACTGATAAGATCACCTGGCCAACCATTAACAATGATGATAGTGAAAGTACCAAAGGCATTCTAAATAGATTTGTTCGTGAACATATATTAAATCAGATTTTAATTTCATTGATCATATTTAATAAATGAGATATGCCTTTATTATCTTGGAACTTATTACAAAAATTATGTATCGTCTTATTGTGCTGAGTGAAGTTAGTCAGAAGGGAAAGACAGATATAGAATGAGCATTCTCGTAAACGAGATATAAAGGATCATAGTGAGGGGGTGCCATAATGACCAAAGTCACAAACATATGACCTCCTCTACAGTACAGAGCTCATTGTGATTGAGTAACTTGGAACTAGGGGTGGGAAGTTGGTGAATGGGAAATTGAGGTGTGGGGGCTTTGCTAAGTGGGAATCGTGGAGGAAACATACATTTATGGGGGTGATGTTGGAATGCTGAATATTTGGAACCCTCCATTGTCAGCACTGCAAAGTTGTAATATACATTGACTTTTTAAAATCAATATTCTCAAAAATGCTTTTAGGGATCAAGAAATGAGATGTGTTTGAGTTCTGTCACATGGCTCCTCAGCAGTGCTTTGGAAAGCCTTGAATGAACTGTGTGGTCTCTGGCACCACATTCTCAATGAAAAGATGGCCGAGTTGACTAAGAACCAATGGTGGGCCCCCAGGGCTCATTAGAATGCTTGGATGCAGCCCCCACAACAGATACCTTTTAGTTTATCATACTTCCCAGAAAAGTGCAAACATGTCCAACTTCACAGCTTGCTGCCCTGTTTTAAATAGATATCTGTGATGAATATCACCCATGCCTTTAGGAGTGCATTCAAATATTTTTATATAATTAACAATTCATTTTCTTAAAGTTTAATAAGAGAGTCTACTAAACAGATAATTACTGAAGTTTAATTTGCAACCAATTTATTCAAATGCTGTTATAATTAAACATGTTATGTGTACACTTCATTCAGATATAGCAAGGAGAGCTGCATTCTCCTGGGGCAAATATTAATTCTCAGAGGCTGTTAGATATCCTATTGCTGCAGCAGGATGGAATGATTTCCTAGTAATAGAAGAGGGATTTTACACTCTCTTGAAACAGCTTACGCAAAGAAAATCAATTCATTCAATTTCTAGCAAGGAGATATTTGCTAAGCCTTTGGCTCTCCAACTGTGACTGACCATATGATGCATTGTTTTTTGTTTTCAGCATTATGCGGAGGAGATGTTAGAGGGCCTAGTGGAACAATCTTATCACCTGGTTACCCAGAACTTTATCCAAATTCCCTGAATTGTACATGGACTGTTGATGTAACTCATGGAAAAGGTAATTTGCCACTTGCAATGACAATGGGGCTATCCTCTGAATTTTCATTGCTTCTATTTTTATTTCATTGTCATTTCCAATATCATTTGCATGAACAAAACCAGATCAGCACTAAAATACACTAAAACAAAATTCAATTTGAGTAACTGATGCAACGGATTATGCTTTTCCTCTGTATTTAAGTATATTCATTATTTCTACAAGACTGGTGATGTGAGTTTTTTTCTCTTCTGCTGCATTAAACTAATATTATCTATAATTTTTATAGTAACATACCAATGAACAGGTTTATCTATAGCATACTGTAAAAAAGATTTATTTTCAGTTGTTTAAAAGTGAACTTGAAGGTGCTCTAAGGCACATAGTACATGTTTAAATTGATTAAATTTCTTTTTAAAATGTTTATAATTACTTAATGTTTTTTATTAAAATGTGTATATATTTAGAAATATTTGCACCCAAAGTTTTCTAATACAGGTTGTCAGTATATCTCACATAATCGAACATGACTAAATAATTTTACTGTATCTATAGTAAACATGAATAAGTATCTTTTGAATAAATAAATTGAAATCCATGTGGTATCCACTATGTTTCATTCTTCAATAAAAACAAATGTTATTTAGCAATTTAGTGATTAAGGAAATTGCAGTAGGAAAATGTTCACTCTAATAGACCAGAATAAAGATATTTTAAACTTATTTTGTTAGTTAATAAATGTTAACCATTAAGAAATAATTTTTTCAGGCGCTCAGGTTTTTTCCAGATTCTGCTATTGTAAAGAGTGCTGCAATGAGGGGTGGGAGGGATACTGGGATCTGTGGTGGTGGGAAATGGGCACTGGTGGAGGGATGGGTATTTGATCATTGTATAATTGAAACCCAAGCACAATATTTGTAAGTCTACAACTGTACCTCATGGTGTCTCACTAATAAAAATTTTTTAAAAATCCCTTTAAAAAAAAGAAATGTTTTTTTAATTTTAAAATTGCTTTGAAGAAGTAATGTTTCTTTTAGTTATGTTGCTATATTTTAATTAAGTTTTGCTATTAGGTGCTTAATTATTTTTAACATTGAACATGTTAACCTGTAAACTTTGTTAAAAATGGGCTGTGACTAATTTTTTTAGAAAGTTTGTGTTTAATAATTCTCAATTCATTGTGGTTTCATAAATGGGGTTTTCCCCTATTGATAAAGGATTTTTTTATTTATAATCATTTTATTGAAGGTAAGGATTTTGCAAGGATTACTATTATAATGGAATTAAGTGTTGTTGAGAAAGATAATGCTAACGTGAATATCCTGGTATTCAACAGCAGGAATGAGGTAGAAGTCTGTTTAAGTTGTGTTATTCTGTTATTTATATACAAAACTCTTTAGAGACGTTAACCAAAGCATCCTATTACTCTGATATACAGTAGATTAATGAAGTTTAAAATAAGCTTACTTTTATTATACCAGAAAATGCAATGCTACATACTGCTTGCTAGGTAAATAGAGATTTAATTAACACTTAAGCTTTGCATCTTCATAGGTTGTAAGTGTTAATTAAATCTGTATTTACATGGCAAGGAATGAAGACTAATATGTCTTTCTTTCAAAGGCCAACAATGGTAAGTAGAAATCCCACTATTCTAATGTATAACCAAAGTTGTATGAAGGAAAATCTAAAAAATGGGAGGTTACTTGTTTAAATGTTGTGCAATTCAACTTGTTTTAAAACTATCAGATATTTTTAATCCATATTTACACCTTGGAGTTCGACCTCACAGACCAGCTACAAACATCCTAATCCTTGCTTCAACCTAGTGTTCCAAATATATCGAGTCATTATTATATGATCCCTGAAATATTCATGTTCATTACTTCTAAGCCTTTGATACTAATCTTTTATTCCTGGACTAAACTCTTTCATTTACTCAATTTTCTATGGTTAATTAATTTTCACTGGCATCAACAATTCAATAATGTTTCTCTAGATATGGTGCTTAAGTATATCAGTATTCTTTTAAAAATGAATTTATTCTTGAATGAGACACATAACATTAAACACTTAAATAATTTGCATTTAGTTGGGGTACCATTGCTTTCATTAATATTCTTTGTATTATTAGTAGTGCAGATTTAAGTATCTTAATATTTAAGAAATAAAGAAACTTCCAATACACCTTCAGTAATCTTTTCACAACTTAACACTGTATCAGGATGTTGGAACATATAAATTGTTAAACAATTTTAAATTCAGTTAACTACAGTATAATGCAGCTTACATTATCCTTGTTTACTGCAACACCAGAGAGTTTCCCAAAACACATAACAGAAATCAAGGTGCTAATTGCTGCAGTCTATTAGAGATACTGAGGTGAAAATGTCTATAGTGAAAAATAAACAAAAACTGCTCAAGCCTTAGATGTGGACTTTTTCTTAAATTCAACACCATACAAATATATATATTTAAGCATTGAACACATGAACATAAATACACACACACACACACACACACACACATCACTGAAAATCCCTAAAAGTCAGTCGGCAGCATGACTTTGACTAAAATATAGGCTCTAATGGTACTTTTGATGATAGAGTTTTTGCTTTGTCATAAACTCTATAATCATAACATAACTTGCCCCCAAAAATCTTGAATCACCATGCTTCTGAGAGGAATACGGTATTGAAACCATTGACTTAATACTATTCCTCATACACCTATGCCCCATTGAGATTGTTTATGCCACTTATTCCCGAAATGTCTATCCCAGCTATTCTCCCAAAACATCTGTTCAAATTTGAAGATCATTTGTCACTGAGGCTCTGTGACAGATTAATTTAGTTACCTCAATTTCTCAATCTAAAAATAAATGCAATGTTGATAGAGATCAATTTAAGGTAAATTGAGGTAACTTCTATTTTGTTTATAAGTATCAAATGTAGTTTTCTATTTCACTATTGTTATAGAGTGAACCAAAATTAACACCAAAACCCTAGTTCTATTCACCACCATACAGTGATTCCCTTTATAATTTCAGCCATTATTGTACCCTTTCTCTGATAATCCCCTTTCATTCATAAGAATTCAGGAGCATGGCTTTATTTTGTTCATCACATTATTTTTTAAAAATCAATCACATATGAATGAAATCAGATGAAATGCTTTTCTCTGATTTAACATTATCATCCTCTCAAAACTGTTTTGTCTAAAATAGAAACATGTCATCTTTATGTTATAACGAAGTGGTATTCTACTGTCTCTATGTATGTGTGCACTCTACATATTTATTCATCCATTTAATCTGTTTTCGCATGTTGTTTGCTTATCTTGGCAAATATAGAGTTTCCTGAAGCATAGAGATACATATATTCTTTTGAATTTGTTTTTTTTTCAACAATCCTAAATTGCAATATACCTGGATCATGCTGCTTTTCTCTTCTTTAGTGAGAATATTTGTACTGCTTCTTATAGTGGCTACTCTTGATTACATCTCCTCCAAGACTGTAACAAAATTGTTTTTCCAGAAAGACTCACCAGTATTTAATACTATTGTTCTAATTTATTAATATATCAACCTACATTAGTATATTTAATGGATATAACAGCAAGGTAGAAATTTTGACTTACATTATTATTCTCAAATAGTTCTTAAATTATGTATTAGCACAGCGGGTAGGGCGTTCGCCTTACACGCGGCCAACATGGCCGACCCGAGTTCGATTCCTCCGCCCCTCTCGGAGAGCCTGGCAAGCTACCGAGAGTATTCCATATGCCAGACACAGTAACAACAAAGTCTCCAATGGAGACGTTACTGGGCCCGCTCGAGCTCGAGCATGTATTATAGTCTTCTAAAACTTATTATAGGTATATTCCTACTAAATTCAAATTTAGTGGTTATTTTTTTGGTTTGGGGGCCACTCCTGGCAGAGCTGAAGGTATACCCCTGACTCTGTGTACAGAAATCACCCTTCCAGGGCTCGGGGCACCATATGGAGTACCAGGGATAGAACCCCAGTTGGCTGTGTGCAAGGCAGGTATCTTACCCACTGTACTATCAACCCAGCCCCTTAATAATTTTTAATAATATTTTCTTACTGGGTCATCATCTAAGAAGCACAGTTATAATTTACTGAGAAGGATGTCCACCAGCTTGGGCTGGAAAGGAGCTTCAAGGAGACATTGAGAGAGAGAGAGAGAGAGAGAGAGAGAGAGAGAGAGAGAGAGAGAGAGAGAGAGAGAAAATAGCTTATACATATTTTAGTAGATTTTCAAGAAAATACATTTTCCTGAGGAAGAGAATTATGTGCATGTACAATTAAAATTTGTGCATGCAACAAATATATATCACATGTGCAGAGAACAGTGGAGAAATTCCATGGGGGTGTTTTAATGAACATCAATAAAGCTAGAGGTCTTAGAGAAACAATTTCAACCAGTTACTTCATCTGGACAAGGGCCTTGGATCTTTATGATTACAAAAGTGTTTTTGAAGTTCTTCTTGGATATAATTAGAACCAAAAATATGCAACAGTCAACTATTTTAAGGAGATTACCACACACTCCACCAGCCCCAAGCTAGTCTGTTTTAGCTTTTGTCACTCCAGGAGTGTTTCCAACTTAAAGGGGTTGTTGGTGGGCATGGTAAGGTACCGGAAGAAAGGAGCTAAAGCTGCACAAAGCTTTAATAATTAGATGGACTTTCAGTAGGATTTTGAATATTCCTGTCATTTGGTAGTAGTGGAAATAGATCACAGACCACACTTAGAGTACAGTAGGTAAGAAACTTGCCTTGCGAGCAGTCAACCTAGGTTCTAGACCCTTGGATGCATATAGTCCCTCAATTTCATCAGGAATCTTCATTTATCACCAAATCAGGACTGAGCTCTGAATATCTCCAGTATGACACCAAAACAAAACCAACATCAAAAGGGAGAGGTGTTCATCAAATTATGTTTTAAACAATTAAATCATTTTATTATTTAGATAACTCTGATGTTTCTTTTAACCTTGGGTATTTTTTATTAAGACACAATAATTTACAGTGTCATTCACAATAGCTGTTTTAAGTGTGTAATGTTCCAAGACCAACCCAATAACCACTATCCACCACCCTCTATTAGAGTCCCCAGGTTCCATGCCACCTCCTAGCCTTACCCTCTTGTCAGGCATAAAACTCCTTGCTCCAGGCAAACTTAAAGGTATGGAAAATGAGATTATCAGAAAATAAATCGACAAAAGTCAATGTCTAGTGATGGATTTTAATATTTTAATCTATGTAAGTAGAGAAATTTAAATCATTTAATACAATATAGTGTACTGTTATTCTCATTCACATAAGTAAGATTTCAGCTCTAGTATCAAAATTTATTGCATTAAGTTTTATTTTGTACTTGGATCTTATAGAGGTGATCATTGTGTCTTTCCTGTCATGAATAAAGATTTTATTTTTTGCCTTTTCATAGGCTTATGAAAATTTATTTTGTTTCACAGTACTTGGTCTGGGCTGGAGCGATAGCTGAGCGGGTAAGGTGTTTGCCTTGCAAGTGGCCAACATGACCAACCCGAGTTTGATTCCTTCGTCCCTCTCAGAGAGCCCAGCAAGCTACCAGGAGTATCTGGTCCACACAGCAAAGCCTGGCAAGCTAGCCATGAAGCATTTCATATGCCAAACACAGTAACAATTGTCACAATGGAGACATTACTGGGCCCACTTGAGCAAATCGATGAACAACGGGAGGACAGTGACAGTGACAGTGACTACTTGGTCCAAGATTTTTTTCTTTGTTTTTGTTTTTTAGGCCATACCAAAAATCAGCCCTACTTAGGTTCTACTCCAGGCTTTGTGCTCAGGGGTCATTCTTGTTGGGGTTCATAGGAACATATGGTCTAGTGCTAGGGACTGATCAGGACTGGACCTCATGCAAGACGAGTTCCTTAATCCCTCTACTACTTTTCTGGTCCCAAAACATTCACTTTTAAAGGTGCTGGGACTGAATGACTTGGAAATTTTTTTACAAATGGCTCCTATGTTGAAGGATTGTACAATAACAACAGCTAACAGTGTGTCAAGATTTCTACGGTATTATTCCCATAAATTGTCTTATTGAAACCCAAGACCTCCATTTACCAAGGAGAATATATATGCTTGTAAAGACAATATAATATTTGACAGTAGCCATGCGAGTATCATGGTCTACAAACATTTTTAATTTTAACTCTAATTAACTTGCCATAAACCAGAACAAACATCATTAAAAAAAAGTGTTGCTTGCATAATGAGTTTTGCTTCCTTTTGCCCATTAATTCTCTCTCTTTTTTTCTCATAATTTTACTGAACCATTAATATCAAGTTAAGTGATCAAAATTTCCATGTATGCTATTTAGGCCACAGTTAATCTGGGAACAAAGAAGCTGCCTTCTAAACAGCTTCCATTTTCATTTACATTTGGTCTTTTTGTCAGCTACATACTTAAATACAAAAACATTTGAGAGACAAACTCAGTTTCCTCACCCCTTTTAAAAAAGCCCTAATTTCTGAAGGTAGATAAGATAAAGAAGATACCAGTATGACAATAATAGCAGGAAATGATAACACTGGACAAGAATTGAGTGTTAAAAGTAGGTAAAGAGATATTCTTGATAACTTTCAGTATCAATATTACAAATCACAATGCCCGAAAGGGGGGGGGAGAGAGAGAGAGAGAGAGAGAGAGAGAGAGAGAGAGAGAGAGAGAGAGAGAGAGAGAGAAGAAAAGTATGTGCCATAGAGGCAGGCAGGGGTGGGGTTGGGGGCTTGGGGAGTGATCAGAGGGAACCTGAGGACACTGCTGCTGTGAAATGTACACTGGTGGAGGGATGGATGTTGGGATGCTGTGTGATTGAAATCTAATCATGAACAGCTTTGTAAGGGTCTATCTCACAGTGATTCAATAAAAAAGTAAATAAAATAAAATGACCCTATTTTTTGTCCAATTTGAGCAAAAATAAATGAATAAAATCTGTTCCATTTTGAAAAAGAAATTGAAAAAATAGCATCATTGTACTTTTCAATTAAAATCATTATGCAAAAATGGTGATTCTTATCATTGCTGTTTTTAAATTTGTTTTCTACTTCTTTTATGTCAATTTTGTTTTTAAACAATAAGGACCCCAAGAATGTCCTTAATTTGAAATAAAAATGTAAATTAATGTGGTTTAGAAATTTGCTCTAGGTTTTGGAAATTTCTAATTAAAGGCATTGGTAATTTTTTTAGGTTAAGTAAGATAACTAAAACACCTGAAATGACATATTAATGTCATAGACATCCTTTGTTTTGTTTGGTGTCTTATTCACAATTACAGTTCATAGGAGGACACTGTAGCACTGTAGTACTGTCCTCCCATTGTTCATCAATTTGCTCAAGCGGGCTCAGTAACATCTCCATTGTGAGACTTCTTGTTACTGTGTTTGGCATATCTATTATGTCACAGGTAGCTTGCCAGGCTTTTGCTCTGCAGGCGAGATACTCTAGGTAGCTTGCCAGGCTCTCCGAGAAGGGCAGAGGAATCGAACTGGGTGGGCCAGGTCGGCTGCGTGCAAGGCAAATGCCTTGCCATTGTGCTATCGCTCCACAATATGAGAAGTATAGGTCTGAGAGTACATGTGTTATACAATATTGTTAAAAATTTACTGAGACTGCTAATGAACATTGTATTCTTTAAATAAAATAAATGTAATTTTTTTCAAGCACTAAGATATAGAATGAACAGATTTAGTAGCTGAAATATGTCTCTCAGTAATGGTTTATGTCATATCTATTAAGTTTTTTCTCTCTCTATTCATCTCACTTCCCCTCTCTCTATAGTTGCAGGTATAAAAATTCTCATTAACCATATGTAATATATAATTAATCTATTAGATTATCGATGTTCTTATGTATTCATATAACAAAGAATAAAGTATATCTTTACTTCAAAATATATAGTTGGGTTATATTACAGTGGTAGAATTATGTCCACTTTGCATGTTTGAAGCTCTAGGTTCAATTCTCAGAACATCTGCGAAAGTAATTATTATTACTTACATGATATTCACAGTAGCATCATATATCTTTTTTACCTAAAATTAAAGATATTAAAAGATATCAAGAGTTGAATAGAGAGGCTGGAGAAATAGTACAGTCAATAGGCCTCTTGCCTTGCATGTGACCAACCTGATTTCCATCCCTGGCATCCCATATGGTTCCCTGTGTAAATCCAGATATAATTCCTGAGTGCAGAGCCAGGAGTAACTTAGGAGTATTGCCAGCCGTGACCCCAAACAAATGGAAAATTGAACAGAGAGGCAGAGACATAGTACAGAGTTCAAGGCACTTGCCTTGCAAGCATCTGGCTGTGGTTTGCTATTTCAAATCACATATGACATATGCTCCCCACCTCTAAGAATTGTCAGTAGTTGTCTCTGAGCACAGAACTAGAAGTAAGCCCTGAGTCACCAGTTGTGATTTTCAGCCCCTGTTTCCACAAAAGATGAGTTGAATAGGTATGTGGCATATTCACAAAATGAAGTACTAAAGTAATATTACTTAAAAAACACATAAAATAGATAAATTCACTTCCAAATTGAATAGAAGAACTGAGAACCAGAAAGTACATGTAATAAACTCTATTTTTAAACTATATTTACAGAAAGTTCTGAAATGAGCCTATGTAAATATTTAGTGAAATGAACTTTTGGCAAATAGACTAATAGAAAAGGTGCATGAAGGGATTGTGTTGATATTGCATCTTGATATGTGATGTCTACAAATATGTGTTCAGTCATTAGATACTTAATGAGTCAAAGGTCCAGAGGGAGAGTGTAGGAGGTAATGAACTTTCCTTGTATGCATGCAACCTGGATTGATCTCCAGGGGTCAACCCATATATGTTTCCTGGAGCATCATGCAGAGTGACTCCTGAGAATAGCACTTGGATTAAGCCCTGACATCACCACATTTGAACCAAGATACTTTTCCCCAAAATTTTGAGTTGATTTTATATATTTTTTGTGGGCTTCCTTTTTGTATTTTTACCACATTATACATATGGGTTGAAGTGTGTGGAAAACAAATGTAGAAGTCAATTTTCCTTTACAAAGATCTCAAAATGCCTACTCTTTTCTCTTTTGAAGTGAAGTTAAACTGTTCTAAAGCTAGAGTTGTCTCTTGCAAAGCTCTGTTTATATGTGTAGACCAAGAAACCAAATCCTGTCAATTTACAAAACAGGTAGAAATTTATTTGCAGACCAAGGAAACACTCTTGTTGTAAAAGTGAGTCCCATATTGTGAGAATGTAGTATCTGCACATGACGAGTTAGTTTACTCAGATTCGCTGTATGTAAATGAGATTTTTATCAGTGAAGATCAAATAGGTAGAAAGTTTGTCAGCAGGTGATTGGCAAGACACCAATGTGAGGACCTTGGGCAGGTAGGAAGATTGTCACACTCTCTTGGGAAGTGAACTGACTAATATGCTTACACGTGTGAGGGGGGCCTTGGATGTGAAAGAGGTCTGACATTCAGCCTCCCAAATCTGTTTTACCCTAATGCAGGTAGTTCTATTTTTGTTTTTCATTAGTATGTGTTAAAATCTGTATTTAAGAAGATTGCTGAAATAAAGGAAGTTTGTCATATGCATTCTAGAAAACTGCACTTAAAAAGAATATTAATAGTCCTTCAATTTTCAAAATGAGATGATTTGTTTTCAGGCATTAATTCTGATATTTTCTTTCTAAGAAGTTTCCCAGATATGGCTCACTGCACCCTTTATAATGAAGCTGGAGGGGTAAAAAAGAGAATTAATATAATAATACATGTTTAAAATATTTTTCAGATAAATTAATAATGAGGGGCAGCTCATCTTGAGTTGTTTTGCAAGTGATGTAGGTTCATCGATATATAAGACAAACTGTTCTCTTTTTTCTCAACAGGTGTGCAGTTCAGTTTCCACACCTTTCACCTGGAAGACCATCATGACTATTTACTCATCACAGAGAATGGTAGTTTCACCCAACCACTTGCACGCTTAACTGGTTCCGAACTGCCCTCAACAATCAATGCTGGTCTCTATGGAAATTTCAGAGCTCAATTACGTTTTATTTCAGATTTTTCAATATCATATGACGGATTCAACATCACATTTTCTGGTAAGAATATAAATGCAAGCAAACCCCCCAAAAATGTAGTAACAAAAAAACAGGATGAAAAATATGAGTATGACTTATAACAAAAATTATAAATTATAACAAAACAGAGGGAGGGTAACATAGTGGAAGAAGGTAGCAATTACTACTTCACAGAGAAATTCCAGCAGAGAGGTGAGTCAAAGGGATAAAGTTTGTTCCCCATCAACTCGTGACTCATTGGGTGTAGTCCTGATGGCCACTAATACCTCCTCACCATCTGTCCGACTCAGTACGTCCTGGCCACTTTCACCAAAAGGGAATCCTGATCATCAGAGTAACATATCCTTGCCGCCACAAATAAAACAAGAAAACTTTAGAGAAAATTGTAAAACCTTAATGTTCAATATTCAAGAGAAATTAATAACAAAAGCTAAAGGTAAATTAACCAAAAACCAATTAAAACTTGAATTTCTTTTCATTTGTTCGCAAGTATAATTCTAAATGGGGCAAACTACCTAAAATGTTAAGTGAACTTACAAAGGAAATTCATGTATTTAAGCTGCTAGGCTTGCATCTGGGGTGAAGCAGTAGCACAGCGGTAGGGCATTTGCCCTGCACGCAGCCAGCCCGGTCGAGCCGGGTTCGATTCCTCCACCCTTCTCAGAGAGCCGGGCAAGCCAGGCGAGATTATCTCGCCTGCACGGCAAAGCCTTATCTCACATGCACGGTAAAGCCTGGCAAGCTACCCGTGACGTATTCAATATGCCAAACACAGTAACAAGTCTCAAAATGGAAATGTTATTGGGCCCACTCGAGCAAATTGATGAACGATGAACAACGCGAGGATGGTGATGGTGGCTTGCATCTACTGGGAGATTTAGGTTATGCATCTGAAGAGCAGGGCCAGTGGGTGAGTAGACAGGGCCTGGAGTCATAGAAGGTGGGTGTGGCTATAGGGATTCAGGGATTCAGGGAGTAGTTAGATGGAAGGGAGGAGACTGCCCATCCCCACTCAGAGACAACCAGAGTACGGAGATTGGTGTTACAACATCAAAAACCCGTAACAAATATATTATGAACAACTTTTTAACCAGAGTGTTTAAATAGGTTTTTTTTTAATTTTTTTATTTTTATTTGTGAAACATCATGAGGTACATTTGCAGACTTACAAATTTTTGTGCTTGGGTTTCAATTATACAATGATCAAATACCCATCCAAATCCAAATAAAGTTTCAATTGGACTAAAATTAAATATGAATTTAAAAAGCAATATTTTCATAATATCTATCTTATAAAAAGGCTTAGTTCGCATGTCAAATATATTGTTACACTTAATAACATGTTACCTCTTTTATCGATGACTGTATCTCAAGGTGATGTTATAACTTGAAATCCAGAAATAGCTGACAAGAATATGACCAAAGAAAAAAAGAAAAATTAACAAATTTCTACTTTGTAATTGACTAGAATAAGGAGACAGGTAGATATATTTTAGTACAAAAACATATTAGTAAAACATAAACAAATAAAAGCAAATATACAATCTCCCTTACAGTGAAATTTAATATTGCATATTTAAATAATATTAATGTTGTTGTTCAACTATGGGTGACGAGTTTAGTAATTGGGTAATCATATTGACTTTTAAAGTAATGGAGGTAATATATAACAAATAGTAAACAAATGTAATAAATTTTAACTTAAAACATTGAAAGTATATATAATCAAAAATTGTAAGAAATATGAAAATCAACTTTTTGTTCATTCCATTTATGAAATTTTCTGAAGACTACATGTGTATTAAAATGATTATCAGGGGTTGGAGTGATAGTACAGAGGGTAGGGCGTTTGCCTTGCACGCTGCAGACGAATTTATATATGTTGACATTTTATTTGTTTTTGTTTTTGTTTTGCCTTTTGGGTCACACCCAACAAAGCACAGGGGTTACTCCTGGCTCATACACTCAGGAATTACTCCTGGTGGTGCTCGGGGTATAGTAAGGGATGCTGGGAATAGAACCTGGGTCAGCCACATGCAAGGAAAATGCCCTACTCTCTGTGCTATTGCTCCAGCCCCTATGTTGACATTTTAAATTATACAATTAAGCCTTAAAAGCACCTCCTTCAACAAAAGTAGAGATATGCTCATCAAACAGTACATTTTTTGTCCTCTTTTTTCTCTAACTTATAGAATATAACCTTGAACCTTGTGAGGATCCTGGAATTCCTCAATTTGGTAATCGGATTGGGTTCAGCTTTGGGGTTGGTGACACTCTGACCTTCTCCTGCTCCTCTGGTTATCGACTGGAAGGGACCTCAGAGATCATCTGTCTTGGTGGTGGCCGACGAGTGTGGAGTGCACCTCTGCCAAGGTGTGTGGGTACGTGGTCAGCTGCTTTCATTTGCTTGTATGTGTAGTCACTGTCCATGGAGGTGCATGGTTACATGCCCTTTGTTTATTAGAATCTGTTCAAGTTCTCCATTTATTTCACATAGTTATTCCAGTTTTTTTTTCCAACTTGGCAATTTCTATTTACTTCTCAATGATCTCATTCAAGCAAGATATTTTATAAATTGGTTTCCAAATTATGGCAATAGAAGTAGACCGAGAGCAGGAGATGTTGAAAGCAAGAGAGATGGATAACACACTAATCATGATTTGAGAGCTTAGGGAAAATTATATTTTTATATTCTATTGATAGATGATTTTTCCATGATTTCCACCTAAAAATTTGAAAGTGTTTGACAACTTATAATTTGCATGTTTGATTCAAGAAGTTACATTTGAGTAAATAGCAGATAATTAAGGCTCATCAAAGCCTTGGTACTATGTGACAATCTTTGTAAGTAATCTATTGTGATAGATATCTCATTTCATATTTTGGGATAGAGAATAGCAATTATTAAATGTGGAAAGTTTAGAGGTGTCACCTTAACTTTTTTAAGTGAATGTCCTGACTGACAAAAGAAAAATAAACATGTAGGGAAAATGGAAGACATTTTATTAGGACTTAAGGAATTCCATTTATGTTAAGACAAAAATGGAGAATAAGATCCTTTAGATCAGCAGTCACTCAGTGGTTATTAGTATTTATTCTTTATTTTACACAAGCATGTAAATCACCATTTTATAAAATTTCATAAAGCTACCAATATTCTCAGGAGCATTGTCTTTATTTAGAAGATTGATTATAGTTCTCAAATGTGTGTAACTTATACTCTGCTTCAGAACTTGGTGGACTGTCAAGATAATATGCAGTGTAGAACCCTGTCCTATTCTATAGAGGTAATATGTTTTAATGATGAATATAAAAAGAATTCTTCCAAAACTTTATCCAAAATATTTTCAACTATATGGAATGTAGGATTTTTGTATAGCCTCACGTGAAGTAAACAAAAAAAAATTAGGTTCATGTAGTTCATTCATGTGTGTGTGTTTTATCTTCGGACTTTATTGTTACATAACAGATAAGTGTATATATATTAATAAGAAAATGCATTCCTTTTAGCGGTCAAAGGGGTGTGTTTAGTGATCACTGCTGCATTTATTAGAGATAAAAGTGAGCTCAAACAGCATGCAACTCAAGATCATTAACCACTGAGCTCTCTCCCCATCTTAAAATAAAAAAAAAATCATAGACTTTCATAAAAATGAAACAAGAAACCAGAAAGGGAGGAAGGAAAAAAGGAAGGGAGGAAGGAAGGAAGGGAAGGAAGGAAGGAGGAAAGAAAAAAATAATAGTAGGAAGTGATACTTTCAGTATACACTTTCATCAAGCTAAGAATATCTTTTCCAGGAAGCTGTGTTGTGTGCAGTTCTGTTTCCCTAAATTTAGATTCAAGATTTGGAATTCGGCTTTCTTTCACAATTTTTCTCAATTTCTATTTGTTATGGGAACTTTGGAAACAGTGAGGGCTACAGAGTGCCCGTGTTTGTATCCTGGTCATTTGTGAGTTAAGTTGATATTCTAAACTCCATTTTTCAACACTATTTAATTACTATGAGACTTTAAAAGATTAACCACCACCAAATAGATGGCTAGTAGAAGTCTTTGAATATAAAAAGGACTCAGAATTTTGACATGCTTATGAGACTTACATTATATTGTGTAAAATCTTTCTGCTGTCTATCCATCCATCAATATAGCATATAAAGTCAATTACAGTGGGGAAAGAATTACATATTATTAAACATTGACATTTATGTGGGTTCAATGGGCTGTTCAATATGAAGCAATATCTCATTTAACTCTTACTATAATTCTGTCAATATTATGCCTCCCATTTTCCATCAAGAGAAGTTGAACTTTAGAGAAATTAAATAGTTTTCATAAGACAAAGCTTGTTAAAGGAAGAAACTTGTTTTGTGGTTGTTCTCATTCGCAGAACAATTTCTTTGCACTATACAGATTCTGTTTAAAAAATAAATATGCATGGCAAGGTAAAGCATATATAATTAACTATTTTTTTCTCAAAGTACCACATGCATACAAAATTGTTACAAAAACTGAAAAGAGATTTTTTTATAAAAAATATTTTTATAAAATATTTAAATAAAATGCATAAAACAATCATTTTAAGGTTTTGGAATGTTTGCAATAGCTTTCAATAAATAGTTTTATGAATATATGACTTTGAAAAAATCACAATCATGATCATGATCATCCTGTTGTTCATCGATTGCCTCGAGCAGGCACCAATAACGTCTCATTCATCCTAGCCCTGAGATTTTAAAAGTGCCATATTCAAGGCTCTTTCAGGATAGGAGAATGAGACCCATCATTGTTACTGGTATTTGGCATATTGGGTACGCCACGGGGAGTTTGACAGACTCTGCTGTGTGGGAAGGTTACATTCGGTAGCCTGCCAGGTTGTCCAAAGTAAGAATGAGAAAATAAGCTCTGCCCAGGGCGGGGAGGGAAACTCAACCCGCCGCCCTCCAAGGGACCCCTGTGAGGACAGCCAGGCATGGGGGCAGGAGACTCTGTGCTGTTCTCTTCCGGGAGCTGGGTTGTATAGCAGAGCTCTGGCAGCCGAAGACCTCCAGACCAGCCACAACCATGTTGAGACCACTCACCACACGCATGAAGAGACTGGCAGAGGAACAAAGGCATGCGGGTCCCGGGGTTGAGATCTCCAAGCCTGCTTGGATCGGGGCTGAGGATCCACCGCCCAGATTCTCCATCTTCCAGTAGGCAGGGGTGACACCCAGCAACTGTCCCCCAGTGCCATGTAATTCCATCAACGGTCAAGACCCAGATACCATAAAACCCAGCTCCTGGAAGAGAACAACAGAGTCTCCTGCCCCTGCGCTTGGCTGTCCTCGCCCCTTGGGAGGTGGGTGGGGGTTGGAGGCAGGTTGAGTTTCCTTCCTCGCCCTGAGCAGATCTCCAGCAGCTGAAGACCTCCAAAGCCAGCCACAACCATGCTGAGACCACTCTCCACATGCATGAAGGTACTGGCAGAGGAACAAAGGCATGCAAGTCCCGGGGCTGAGATCTTCAAGCCTGCGTAGATTGGGGCTGAGCATCCTCCACCCAGATCCTCCCTCTTTCAGTAGGCAGGGGCAAACCCACCAACTGCTCCCAGAACCGTGTTGAAAAATTAATTAAATTAATTTGAAGTGTTTTATATTTAATGAACATATTCATCTGAGCATAAGGAATAATAAATCTAAGTCACCTTGTGGACAAATCCAGAAAATAGCATTATTTCATGAGACACCCTACTCTCTTTTAAATCAGCTAAAATTGCTTTTAAGATTATTGAAATTTACTAGAAAATTTATTATTAATCTTAGGAAGTACTATGTAGATATTAATTTTTTTTGGCTTTTAAAGAAGCTCTTTTATGTTTCTTGCAAAAGTAATTTCAAGGCTAAGATGAAGCTATGTACCATTCCTTCAACTCTGAAGATCACCTAACTGGAGAGAAAACATTCTCAGTGAAGTATTCATTCTGATGAGTTTTTCTACTATATTCTCCTTTCTCTTCTGGCATGTAGCCTTGTTTGAAAGATCTGTTGTGAATTTTAGGTGCTTTCCCTTGTATGTAAACTCCTTTTTTGATCTTGATGCTTTCAATAGTCTGTTTTTGTTTTTGTCATTCTAAGAACAATGTTCTCTTTTGAAATATTTGAGTTCATTTTTACTGTGAAACAAACTTCAAGCCTCTTGTATTTAATTTTCTGTATTACTCAGTTCTGAAAAATTCTCATCCATGACTTTTTAAACTATTAGTTCTTAATTAAATTCACCTTCCTGTTCCCCAGAGACTGATCATTCATATCATATCATTCCCCATGGTCTCATCCCATAGTCGTCTCATGTGTTGTTCATTTATTTTCAGACTTTTCCCATCTATTGCTGTTTTCTAGAGTTTTCTCCAGCTCTTTTTGGAGCTTCTTTCCTTCAGCTGCTGTTATTTTACTACTCCGATGTTCAATTGAAAATTTTTTTTTAATAGCAACTATGATACTTTTCATTTCTGGGTGGTTTTTTTTTTTTGGCTTATAATTTTTTTTCTGGAGTTTTTTTTTTGCTTATAATTTTTTTTGCTTGTAATTTTCAATTTTCTTGTAATATTGGTTCTCATACTTTCTTAACCCAGATTTAGCTATGTTCCACAAGTTCTGGTAGCTCGTGTCTTCATTCTCATTTGCTTCCAGGTATCTTTTGATTTCTTCCTTGATTTTCTTCCTGACCCACCGTTGTTCAACGTTAAGTCGTTTAATTTCCAGATGTTTCATTTGAGTCTCCATTTCTGTGTATGACTAACTTCTATTGTAAGGTGAAAACTGACGCAACAGAAAACACGCAGCAGAAATCAGCAAAATCAGCTAGGCCTCAGGTTCAGTTCCTGGAACTGAAACAGTCTCAGCCTTCCAGCAATGAAACAACGTGTAACTAGCCAGCCTGAACCCACCTGAAAAAGTTCCTGGGCCCAGCCAGTGGGCTCAATCAATCATAATGCCTCTTGTTAAAATGCCCCAGAAATTGTATTTTGTTAATCCTAAAAGAATTAGTGGCTTATGCAACCATGAACTGTTACTTTAAACTATTCTTTAATTATTTCCTGACCACTATTACCCTAGACACTTTCCAAAACACTTTTGTTTGGTAACTAGCTAAGGTATTTGTTTGTTTGTTTTTTCTAATTTTATTGAATCACTGTGAGAAGGTTACAAGCTTTCATGTTTGGGTTACAGTCACACAATGATCAAATATCCATCCCTCCACCAATGCACATTCCCCACCACCAATATCCCCAGTATACCTCCCTTCCCCACCTTCCTTCTGCCTCCACGGCAGACAATATTCCCCATACTCTTTCTCCACTTTGGGGCATTATAGTTTGCAATACAGACACTGAGAGGTCAGTACTGTTCACAATAGTCGAAATCTGGAAAAAAAAAAACCAAGTGCACTAGAACAGATGACTGGTTAAAGAAACTTTGGTACATCTACACAGTGGAATACTATGAAGCTGTTGGGAGAGATGAAGTCATGAAATTTGCTTATAAATGGATGGTCATGGAGAAGATCATGCTAAGTGAAATGGGTCAGAAAGAGAGGGACAGACATAGAAGGATTGCAGTCATTTGTGGAGTATAGAATAACATAACATGAGGCTGACACCCAAGGACAGTAGATACAAGGGCCAGGAGGATTTCCCCATAGCTGGGAGCCTGCCTCATGAGCAGAGGGGAGAAGGCAGATGGAATAGAGAAGGGATCACTAAGAAAATGATGACTGGAGGAATCAGTCGGGATGGAAGATGTGTGCCAAAAGTAGATAATGGACTAAGCATGGTAACTAGGCAAGGTTTTTTCTGAAACAATAAGGCATGTACTGCTTATGTAATCAAACTCTATATAAACTGCTTGCTGCTTGAAGTAGGTCCCTATCAAGAGAACACTTTGTGGATGAGGGAGCTGACCCCAGTATTCTGGAATAAAACGCCTACTGCTTTTGCATTATTGAGTTAGTGTTTCTGTCTCGCCGCTTGGGAACCTATAGTCCTGGCCTTAACACTATCTTCAGTACAGTGCATCATTGTCTGTAAAGAGAGTTGATATAATTTCTACCTTCCTGATTCTATTTAGGTATATTTTGTGG
The DNA here is from genome assembly GCF_029834395.1 of Sorex fumeus. Classification (NCBI taxonomy): domain Eukaryota; kingdom Metazoa; phylum Chordata; class Mammalia; order Eulipotyphla; family Soricidae; genus Sorex; species Sorex fumeus. Next base: position 68,571,653 of record NW_026606059.1, read on the forward strand.
TCCAGCATATGGTCTATCTTGGAAAATGTCCCATGTGTACTGGAAAAGAATGTATTCAGATTTGGGGGAATGAAAAGTCCTGTATACATCTATTAACACTCACTCTTCCATTACTTCCTTCAAAGCCAGTACTTCCTTGCTGAATTTTAGTCTTGTTAATCTACAGGTGACACAATAGATGTCTCTGACTACTATTGTGTTGCTACCAGTATCCTCCTGAAGTCTATTAGCAGTTGTTTTAAGTATTTTTCTGGCCCCTCATTGGGTGCTATATGTTTAGGAGTGTAATTTCTTCCTGATGTTTATATCACTTGATTATTGAAAAAATGGCCATCATCCCTTCTAATCTTTTTCCACCTGAAATCTGTGTTGTTGGATACAAGTATAGTCACCCTGGCTTTTTTGAGGGAGTTGTTTGAGTCGAGGATTGTTTTCCATCCTTTGACTTTGAGTTTGTGTTTGCACTGACTGTTTATATGTGTTTGTTATATGCATCAGAATATTGGGTTTAGTTTTTTAATCCATTTTGCCACTTTGTGTCTCTTAATTGGTGCATTTAGACCATTAATATTGAGAGAGATTATTGTCATGGGTTTTTGTGCCATCTTTCTGTAGAGGTTTGTTGTGCTTGTAGGGGTTTTTCTTGTCTTACAGTGGCCCCTTTAGTCCTTCTTCTAAGCTTGGTTTTGAGTACAATAACCCCTTTTCTTTAGTCCTTCTTTTAAGCTTGGTTTTGAGTCTATGAAGTTCCTGAGCTGTTGTTTATATGTGAAGTAGAGTATTGTTCCTTTGAGTCTGAATAAAAGTTTAGCTAGCTAAAGTATTGTTGGTGAGCATTCATTTCATTAAGATTTTTCACTATATCTCACCATTGTCTTTGGTCTCAGACGGTTTTCTCTGATAAGTGTGCTGTAAATCTAAGGGGTGGTCCTTTTAATGTGATTTCCTTCTTTGGTATTGCTGCTTGAAGTATTGTGTCTCTATCTGTGGTATCCATCATTCTGTTTATCATATGTCTTTGAGTCTTTTTGTTAGGGTCTCTTTTAGCTGGTTCAGGCTCCTAGGATCTGAATACGTACATTCTTCAGCTCTGGAAACTACTCAGTGATGATATCTTTAACTGTTGGTATTTCACTGGGGTTGCCTCCTTCTCCTTCTGGTACTCTGATGATTCTTATGTTGTTCTTTTTGAATTCATTCCCTAGGTCTTCTGTTAGCCAGGGCATTATTTTGAGATCTTTTTCCATTATATCTTGTTTCTTTCATTTTTTAAAATTTTTATTAGTGAAACACCATGAGGTACAGCTGTAGACTTACAAATTTTTGTGCTTGGGTTTCAGTTATACTATGATCAAGTACCCATCCCACCACCAGTGCACATTTTTTACCACGGGTCCCAGTGTCCTTTGCACCCTCCATCACCCCCATCCTACCCTGCCTCTGTGGCAGGGCATTCCCTTTTGTTCTCTCTCTCTCCTTTTGGGTGTTGTGGTTTGCAAAAGAGGGATTGAGTGACAATAATGTTTGGTCTATAGTCTACTTTCAGCATCCTTCTCCCATCTTGGGAGGATCCTCCCAACACCCTTTATTTGGTGCTCCCTTCTTTATCTGAGCTCCCTTTTCCCCTAGCATGTGTGGCTGACCTCAAAGCCATGGAGCAAAATTCCTGGTACAAATCTAGGTCACTCTTGGGGGTTAGTCTCCCATTTTGTTACTTTATGTTCCCCATATGAATGCAATCTTTCTATGTCTATCCCTTTCTTTCTGACTAATTTCGCTTAACATGATACTTTCCATGTAGTACAACTTGTATGTAAATTTCATGCCTTCATCTTTTCTAACAGCTACATAGTACTCCATTGTGTAGATGTACCAAGTTTCTTTAACCAGTCATCTGTTCTCGGGCACTCAGGTTTTTTCTAGATTCTGGCTATTGTAAAGAGTGCTGCAATGAACAAACAAGTGCAGATGTCACTTCGATTATAATTTTTTTTGCCTCTCTGGAATATATTTCCAGTAGTGGTATTGCTGGGTCAAATGGGAGCTCAGTTTCTAATTTTTGAAGAATCGTCCATACTGTTTTCCAAAAGGGCTGAACCAGTCGGCATTCCCACCAGCAGTCAAGGAGGGTCCCTTCCTTGCCACATCTGCTCCAGCACCAGTTTCTTTTGTTTTTTTAGATGTGGGCCAGTCTCTGCGGTGTGAAATGATATCTCATTGTTGTTTTGATCTGCATCTCCCTGATGATTAATGATGTAGAGCATTTTCTCATGTGCCTTTTAGCCATTCAGATTTCTTCTTTGAGAAAGTTTCTGTTCATTTCATCGCCTCATTTTTTGATGGGGTTGGATAGTTTCTTCTTGTGTAGTTCAACCATTACCTTCTATATTTTTGATATCAACCCCTTGTCAGATGTGCATTCAGTAAATATCCTTTCCCATTTCTTAGACTGTCTTTGTGTTTTGGTCACTGTTTCCTTGGAGGTGCAGAAGCTTCTTACTTTAAGATAGTCCCATTTGTCTATCTCTGTTTTCACTTGCTTGGCCAGTGGCATGACATCTTTGAAGATACCATTAGCTTTAATATCATGGAGGGTTTTGCCAAATTTGTCTTCAATGAACTTTATAGATTCCGGTCTGATGTTGAGATCTTTAATCTGTTTTTAATCTTGCTTTTGTACATGGCGTTAGGCAGAGATCTGAGCCCACTTTTCTGCATGTAGTCATCCAGTTTTGCTAGCACAATTTGTTAAAGAGGCTTTCCCTGATCCACTTCACTTTTCTTGACTCCTTATCAAAGATTAAATGATCATATGCTTGGGGGGAGATGCCAGTATATTCAACCCTGTTCCATTGGTCTACAGCTCTGCCTTTGTTCCAGTATCATGCTCTTTTAATTATTACTGTTTTGTAGTAGAGTTTGAAGTTAAGGAGGTTGATTCCTCCCATTTTCTTTTTCCCAAGGATTGCTTTAGCTATTCGTGGGTCTTATTTTTCCATATAAATTTCAGGAATGTTTGCTCCATTTCTTTGAAGTATGTAATGGGTATTATAATAGTGATTGCATTGAATTAGTACAGTGCTTTAGGAAGTAATGCCATTTTGACAATATTAATTCTCCTGATCCATGAACAGGGGATATTTTTCCATTTCTTCATGTCTCTTTTATTTCCTAAAGTCACATTTTGTAGTTTTCTTTGTACAGGTCCTTTACTTCCTTAGTTAAGCTGATTCCTAAGTACTTGATTTTCTGGGGTACAATTGTGAATGGGATTTTTTTTCATGTCACTTTCTTCTCTCTCACTGTTTGTGTATAGGATAGACAAGGACTTTTGGGTATTGATTTTATAGCCTGCAACTTTACTATACAAGTCTATTGTTTCTAGGAGTTTCTTGGTAGAGGTTTTAGGATTCTCTAAGTATATTATCATATCATCTGCAAATAGTGAGAGCTTGATTTCTTCCTTTACTACCTGAATGCCCTTAATATCTTTTTCTTGCCTAATCACTATTGCAAGTACTTCCAGTAATATATTGAACATTAGTGGGGAGAGTGGGCATCCTTGTCTTGTCCCTGATCTTAGAGGGAAGATTCTCAGTTTTTCCCCACTGAGGATGATGCTTGCTGTAAGCTTATGGTAGATGGCTTTCACTATATTGAGGAAAGTCCCCTCTATCCCCATTTTGGCGAGGTTTTTCATCAAAAACGGGTGCTGGATCTTGTCAAATGCTTTCTCTGCATGTATTGATGTGATCATATGATTTTTATCTTTTCTTTTGTTGATATGATTATATCTTGTTTCTTGTATGCTTTCTGCATCATATATTAAGGTCATTGATTCTATCTTTGGCTGTTGTCATTCTACTGTTGAGGGCACCCACTGAGTCTTTAATTTCATCTACCAAATTCTTTATTACTGACACTTCTGTTTGTAGCTTTGTTATTTCTGCTCTCATTCCTTCCTGTATTTTGTTGGCTGTCTGTTCCATTGTTTCTTTCATGTCTTCCTTTAATTTACTGGATGTCTGTTCCATCATTTATTTGAGCTCATTGAACATCCTTAACATTTTGTCTCTTAATTCTTAATCAGAGAGATTATATTTGTGGGAATTCCCTATTGAGTCTTCAGGTCTCTTTTCTTCATCTACTCCATGTGGTGGGGATCTGCGCTGGTTCTTCATGTTGCTGTGGTAGTATGGATGTGGGTCCCTCCAGTTCACTATCAGTGACCCCCTCTTGCTGCAAGAAAGGATTCTAGATGGCCTTGGTCGGTGGTGGTCTCTTTTTACCCTTTAATAATAGTACCTCTTTGGTCTCCTCTGCCTTATGTGGTGCCACTAGTGCAGCTTCAGGGTATGTGCTCTCTTACATTAGGCTTATTCGGATTCGTGTGTTTGCTGTTATTTTGGTGAGTTATCTTTATCTTAGCTCACCCTTTGCAATATTGGATTGGAGTACTGTAGTGGACTATTGGCCTAACGTGTTTAGGGTAGCCAGGATGTCCTCTTCAGAATAAGTAATCGAGGCTGGGTTGTGAGTCCAAAGTGCTGGCAAGTGGAAAAATAATTGTGGCCTCATAAGGGGCTGCTGCCCTGGAGGCCAGCCCCAATGCGCCACTATACTTGTTGGGGTAGGGATGGCATCCGTGCCTGCTTGCAGCTTGAAGTTCACTTCTGATGCACTCCTAAGGCTTGCAGAGACCCTCTCTGGCCAGGTGCTCCAAGGGCAGCTCGGCCAGGAAGGGGGCTTTTCAGGATTCCAGGTTCTGGTAGCTGAACATGCCTCCCTGGAGGTAGGTATTAATTTTAACTACCAGATAGAAGAAATAAATAAAATACATTTTCAAAATATTTTAAAATTTTTATGGGTATTTAGTGTCTTATGATGTGTCACAGCCACGCGGGTCCGGAAAGTGTCCTGGAGTGTGGAGGCGGCTTGGTAGTGGAGGTAGTGTCAACACATCATAAGACACTAAATACCCATCTTCTGGAATTGTCGTACCATATTTGATAGGGTTCAAATATGGTAACACCTACGAGGGTGATTAGAGGTCACCCCAAAAGCCTCTATCCCTCTCGGAAAGACTGGCAAGCTACTGAGAATATTCTGCCCACACGGAAGAACCTGTGAAGCTATACGTTGTGTATTCGATATGCCAAAACCAATAACTGCAACTGGTCTCATTTAGCTGACCCTGAAGGCTTCACTGACATGGCAGCACTGAGAAGAATGAGAAAGGAGAGGCCAACAAAATCTCAAGGCAGAACTAGGCTGCCACAATGAAGAAAGACAAAAATGATCGTCTGTACTTTCAATGCACGTACACTAGGATCAGATGCATCCATCGAGGACCCGATGGTACAAGCGCTAATGATCAAGTACGACATCATTGGTCTAACTGAGACAAGAAGGCACGAATCTCACCATGCCATTTTCGACACTGGAGAAGAATTGTTCCTCGGAACATGCGATAAAAGAGGTGTCGGAGGCATCGGTGTCCTTGTCAACACAAACTTGGCCATGAGCATTGATTCATTCGAATGCCTAACAACACAAATCAGACATTTACATCTGAATAGATGTGGCTCACTGCCAGCAGTTTCTATCTTCGTTGTCTATGCACCAACATCTCATTATGATGAAAGAGAAACCGAGAAGTTCTACGTGGAGCTGGAGAAGTTCTATAAAGAAGTCCACACCTTCTACAAGATCATTGTGGGTGATTTTAATGTCAAGATAGGACCGAGAAGATCAGCTGAAGAACTTCACATCAGTAGACATGGCCTAGAATGGAACGAACAGGGTGAGAGACTGTCTGAGTTCATAATGTTGACCAAAACCATCCATGGTAACTCACAGTTCCAGAAGGCAGAATCTAAACGTTGGACATGGGAGTCTCCCGGTGGACGATTCCACAACAAAATAGACCACATCATATTCAATCGATGGTTTTGTCTGACCGATGTCACTGTTGTCCCAAAATTCCGAACGGGATCGGACCACCGTCTCCTTCGTGCAATATTCTACTTCACAGAGCGGGGAGAAAGGGCTGCAAAGTTTAAAAAGAGAACTCCCAGAACAACCACCAACTGGGAGCTCTTTGGCACTATTGCAGCAACATGGGAAGATGCCATTGTTGACAACATTGATGAGGAATACGATCGACTGGTTCAGCACCTACATGAATGTGCGAGGAATGCCAAGAGAGAGATAGCCACAAAAAACGCCTGTCTTCGAAAACTCTTGAGCATATTCACCAACGTGGTTTGGCGCATGCCTCAGGCAACTGCAAGCGAACGTCCAAGCTCACAAAGCAGTGCAGAGATGCTATCAAGGAAGACCTCAAAGAGAGAAGAGCAGAAGTGCTGGTAGATGCGGCAGAAGCCGGGAAAAGTATTCGTAATGCCCGCCTGTCCTTCGCCAACTACAAGACCAAGATGACTGCCCTCCGACGTCCTGATGGATCCATCACATCCTCCAGAATGGCAATGGAGAAGATTATCCATGACTTCTACTCAAATCTCTTTGATAGCCATGTCCGCTTGCGGACATATCAAATTCCACAGGATGGATATGTCATTCCCAATGTTCTCCCTTCCGATATCCTACACGCCATTTCATCAGTAAAGAAACAAACAGCACCTGGCCCAGACAAGGTCAGACCTAAACACCTGAAGAACCTGCTGTCAGTACTCATCAACACACTGGCTCGGCTCTTCACATGCTACCTGTGTGAATGCAAGTTTCCGTTCCAATGGAAAACCAGCAGGACCGTACTATTGTTCAAGAAAGGAGACATCCATGACATTGGCAACTATCACCCGATCTGCCTATTTTCTGTCATCTACAAGTTGTTCACTCGAGTCATCCTAAATAGGATTGGCAGAACACTAGATGAAGGACAACCATGCGAGCAAGCCGGGTTCTGCAAAGGATTCAGCACCATCAACCATATTCACACAATAACCAAGCTCATTGAGGTTTCTCGGGAGTTCAAGATGCCACTCTGTTTAACGTTCATTGATTTAAAGAAGGCCTTTGATTCTGTTGAGATGGAAGCAGTCATGGAAGCCCTAGCCAATCAGGGCATTCAAGCCCAAATACATCAAGATCCTCCGTGAGCTGTATTGTGGATTCACTACCAGGATCTCACCATTCTACAAAGAAGTAATCATTGATGTCAAGAGAGGAGTTCAGCAGGGTGATACCATTTCACCAAAACCCTTCAGTGCCACCCTCAAGAACATTATGCGATGACTGGAATGGGAAGGAATGGGAGTGAAGATAGATGGTCAGCAACTACACCACCTTTGCTTTGCTGATGACATTGTTTTAATAACACCAAACATCAGCCAAGTGGCACAAATGCTGGCCGACTTTGACCGTGAGTGTGGAAAGGTAGGACTACAGCTGAATCTTACGAACACAATGTTTATGAGAAACAGCCTTGTTCCTGACGCCCCATTCACTCCCAACGGAACGACCATCTCCGAATGCAACAGCTATGTGTACCTAGGTCGAGAAGTCAACATGACTAATGACCTGGCACCCGAGCTGCGCAGGAGGAAGAGAGCAGCTTGGAACGCCTTCAAGAACGTCAAAAAAATAGCTAAGAGGATGAAGAACCTCCAGCTCCAGGCACGTCTCTTTGATTCCACTGTTCTTCCTGCATTAACATAGGCCTCAGAGACCTGGGCCCTAAGCAAACAGGATGAGAACGCTATTCAGGTCTCCCAAAGAAGAATTGAAAGAGCTATGCTTGGAATATCACGTTTCACTCAAAAGAGAGAAAGAATCTGGAGTTCCGACCTCCGTCAACGAACAAGAATCAGGGACGATGTCTCGTTTGCCAAGGTGTCAAAAATCAGATGGGCTGGTCACGTAATGAGATTTAAAGACGACCGCTGACTAGAGCTGTTACCGACTGGATTCCACGGGATGTCAAAAGACCGCGTGGCCACCCACCTACCAGATGGTCAGACTTCTTCATCAAGATCCTGAACGATTGGTTTGAGGCTCTTCATGTTCACAGAGCGAACAGATGCCATTGGGCTACACTAGCACGCGACAGGGACAAATGGAGATGTTACTGGCACCCGCTGGAGCAAATCAACGACTAACGGGAAGTTAAGTGATTAAGTGATTATTAAAATTTTGGTTCTCTAATTTTTAAACTTCTTTCTTTTTATCATAAATGTTTTTGCATATTTCTGGTTGCATAAATGGACATGATTCTTTTTAGCCATAAAATTTGCATTATTTGTAATTAAGCATATAAATACATCCAGTTTTAATAATGCTAGGAAATTTGAAAAAATTGTTAATACTTCATTTCTTTTGGGGGCTTTTTGTTTGTTTCTTTCATTTCTTTTGGGGCTTTTTTTGAGTCACATGACTCAAGGATTATTCTTGGCTCTGTACTCAGTGGACTAAATGTAGTGCCAGTATTGAAAAGGATGAGCTAAATAAAGGTAAGTTCCTTACACGAGCACTATCTTTCTGGCCCTTGTTTTCATTTTATATATCTCTTCTGTCAATATAGCATTTCTTGTCTCCTAGGAAGCTTGTGCTAGCGACAGAAATTAAATTACAAATATATTATAATCTAAAAGTTTACTTCTGTTCAGGGTTTTGTAATCTAAATCATCTTTCCTTGAAATGTAGTTAAGTATGTTGGATATATTGCCAAAGCAAACATATATGCAATTTTACATTTTTATAACCAATAATCAAAGTAATTTTGGAAACTTCCTTTTATTTGCTTATACCTGTTTAATTTACACTCTGAATTTAAGATATAAATTGACTGTGTATTTTAGGTTCTTTTGGTGGAATTTTGCCATAACTCTGCAATTGGGCATTTTTAGGATGGGATAACTGTGGAAAAAAGAATTACCTTTATTCTGTACATTGATGAGTAATAATATTGTTGCTGGTGGGAATGTGACTCCTAGATGGCTTTTCTATAGTAGAAAGGAGACGGATATTCTCCTCAAGATGATATTCTGTTTCTTCTTTATGCATGGCAGTTGCCTAGGGAAGTACCTGGTAAAATTCAGGTCTGATATAAATCTGCATTGAGCATCTGCACAGTGAGAAACTAAAGACTCACTAGCCCCAGGAGACAGTCTTTATACTGTACCTGGCTTCCATTCTTACTGTAAGTTTTCACTAGAAAAAGACGTGGGCACTTGGGGGCTTGAATGTTCAGTGGCCAAGAACAATTCCCCTGGCCGTTCCATGGCAATGGATAGATGAAGGACAGGGAGAACGGAGAAACAGGGACTGGGCCCCAGGCTGGTCAGTAGTCGGTTTGTTTCTCTCTCCTTCCCAGCGTAGTCCAGTCTCTCCCTTATCACACAATTGTAGTCATAGTTTTGTGCATTGCTGCAGTCATCATAGTTCCATCATCCCAGTTTCCTCATAGACCTCAAAGTCCTCTCTTCCTCTTACTCCTTACAGCATAGTTATATAGAAATCACGAAGGGTGCAGTTACACATAGGTGGGGTTGAACATTGTTATAACAACAATCAGAGGTAAAGCCACAAAATCTCATCTGAGGGTTCAGCACTCCAGATTACTAGGATATCCTCTCAAGGATGGGATTTCATCTAAGGTGCATTACTTACTCCTTTCCTCAGCTAGGACTCCATTTAAACAATTATAGTAAATTTACTTCTTCAAATATTTCTAGTCATTTTGTATGGATACAGTAAGAGATATATTAAGTTTAAAGGTTGGCTCTTCCTGGGGAAATTTTGCTATATATTCCAGACTATAGTCCTCAGGCCAGATTACTCTTTCCTAACCCCAGAAGAGTCCTTATTCAGTTACTTCTTTTTGGGTCATGACAGAGTTTTTTCCATGACCATACTCATAACTTATTATACTTATGGTGCTTAGCTTGTCCCCTTTCAATGTCAGGGTAGCTTATAGCTTTCCCTAGGTCCATCCAGTACCTTCATCAGGACCCTGTTTTTGGAAATGTTAGGAAGTAATGGCAACCGAGGCTTAAGTCAGGTAATGATGGATGTCTAGGAGTAAATATTATTTCAGAGTCAATCAACTCCCATGTTACAAAGCGTAGCAAGAACTTTCTTCCTGTGTCTTTGGAAGGACATTATTTGGGCCAAAATAAACCATGCAAATGACATAAAGGAAAGACAAAATCAATAAAGGATTATTAGTGCTTGGATGGAATTGGGTGTGCCTCAGGGGCACTGTTGTGGGAGTAGCTCAATAAACCTAAGATCCTTGTGGTAGGATCAAGGACAACCCAACATTGTCCAAAATTTTACTGCCCAGCATGGGAAATGATCCCTGTCACCCTGTTTCTCAGGAAGTCATGAAGTTCAGGTGAAGGTGGGAAATTTCCCTTTATAGGAAAGAAAAGTTTCCCCTCAATTCTTGTTTGGAGTTCCAGGTCTGTCACCTTCCCTCACATAAAAGAATTTCAGGAGTAACAGAGTAACACAAGTGTACTTAGAAAATAATAAAGTAGGATAGCAAAATGAATATATGAGCTCTTGGGCGAGAATATGGATTTTCCAGTGGGGTAAACAACAAGCACACATCCAAAGTGGAGATGTGGACCATTTCCTCCTTCAGGGGAAGTCTGCCCTTAAGTAAACAAGTACACAGTTCAGTTAAATATGGAACAAAGAGGTCATAGTTTAAAAGAAAGGGAATAAACACTCAGAAGGGATGCAGCCAGATGAGTTATAGGGCATGATATTATTTATCCTGAGAAACACACTTTCCTTTAGCCAAGTTTGTTCATGTACAGTTCTCCCAAGATGCCACAGGGTGAGCTTGTGGCTAGTCATTGATGGTCATCTTTTGTTATTCTTAGCATGGTCTGTGTGGCAATGGAGTCTCCCCGTGCAAGAGGTCCAGCCATGCTTTGAGCCTAGATATCTACATCTCAGCCCATTTTCCTGAGCTCCTCTGACAGATTTGGTGTCTCAAAATCATTCATCCTGTAGGATGATTTAGGTTCCAAGCAATGTTTTCACCACTAGACTTTACTAGACTCCTCCTATCTCCCTGCCTACAACAATATTGTCGTTTGAGCAATTTAGGAATCTCTGCATTTGTATGTGAAGTGAATATTTTACCAAAATATTAAAATATAATTCTGTATCACAAATCACAAAATCACAAATCATCCTGTTATTCGTCGATTGCCTCGAGCAGACCCCAGTAACGTCTCCTTCATCCTAGCCCTGAGATTATATTCAAGGCTCTTTAGGAGAATGAGACCCATCATTGTTACTGGTATTTGGCATATTGGGTAAGCCACGGGGAGTTTGCCAGACTCTGCCGTGTGGGCAGGCTACATTTGGTAGCCTGCCAGTTTGTCCAAAGTAGGAAGGAGATGCCATAATAAGATGTCGTGCGGCCGCATTTGCGCAAATGCAGCCGCAAATGCGGCCGCGCGTTTCCAGGAGCTGGTTTTTATAGTCCTCTGAGTCTTGGCCGCTGATGGGATTACATGGCGCCAGGGGGCCAGATGGTGGGTGTGACCCCCGCCTACTGGAATTTGGAGGATCTGGGTGGAGGATGCTCGGCCCCAATCCAAGTAGGCTTGGAGATCTCGGTCCCGGAACCCGCGTGGCTTTGTCCCTCTGTCGGTACCTTCAGGTGTGAGGAAAGGGGTCTCAGCATGGTGGTGTCTGGTCCTGAAGGTCTTTGGCTGCCGGAGCCCTGGTCGGGGCAGGGAGGAAAGCTCAACCCGCTCCCCTCCAACGGGCCCCAGCGAGGGGAGCCAGGCACGGGGGCCGGAGACTGCACTCTTCTCTTCCGGGAGCTGGTTTTTATAGTCCTCTGAGTCTTGGCCGCTGATGGGATTACACGGCGCCAGGGGGCCAGATGGTATATTCTGTATATTGCAATCTTTTATAATATTCTAAGGTTTTGTATCAAGTCATGACTGCTTGGAAGATCACCAGTATCAAGAAAGTAAGATTGGCAATAACTGTTCCATCGGTGAAGAAACAGTGTCTACAGAATGCTGAGAATTGGACGTAAACTTAAAAGCAGAGTCAGGACTATCAGTGTTCTGTGCTCCATGCTGCTGTTCTGTTCACAGAAACAGGAAGTCACACCCTGATTATACTAAATACAGATGTACAGGATTCCTTAGGTGTGTGCTCCATTTCTTTTTCGATTTCTCTGTCTTTGTGGTGATGGTGGTCTCACAATGTCTAGGGGTCATATCACTCTGTGGTATTTACTTAGAGGTTTCACTTCTTTGATCCCAGACCCCAGCATTTGATGTGTGACTCAATGATTGCACCTGACCACAAGTTCAAGCCCAGAGAGAGTCCAGGAAGAGACTTTTCTCTGATTTAGTCGGAATTTCTTCAACCCTAACTTTCTTAGTGGGGTTTCTTAAATGAAAAAAACAAACTTGGAAAGAGAGGATTTTAATTGTTTTATATTAAAAAAATGAATCACCATGATATACACAGTTACAAAATTGCTCATGATTGAGTCATACAATGTCCCAACCCCTGTCCCTTTACCAGTATACATGTCTTACCACCAGGATCACCAGTTTCCCTCCTCCTCAGCCCCCCATAACCCACTTCTTCATCTGACCTCTCTCTCTGTCTCTCTCTCTCTCGGCATTTAATAGAAACCAAAAGCATTATTGTCACTCAAGAATAATGACTCATCTCCACTTCAGGCAAACAGTTCATAATAACGTTACCATATTTCCTAAACCTTGAGATCTTCAACAAATTACTGAGGTTTCTTTCATGTCAAGTGTTCTCAATGTAAACTGCGCATGATTACATTTAAGTTACAATATTGATTATGGCTCAAAGTAATAAAAGACGTGTAACTCACTAATGCAGTACTGAGCACACAATGGAATCAATAATGTCCCGTTTCATTGTGTCTACAACTCTTTTCATTGCCATCTACCCAGTTCTTCTATGGTCTTCCTGATAAATAGCTTAAAGGAGTGATTATTGATTTTTTTTTACTTTAAATATGATTGTTCCAACACTTCTACAGACTACCTATTTTCTCCCAATTTATTGCTCCAGTTCCTGACCCAAACCATCCCTTCAGAAACTCAGTTGGAAATTTTAGTGTGTGCACACACAAAGAATACTACCCAGCTCTAAGAAAATGTGTAATCATGCCGTTTGGAGAGTATTAGGTTATGTGAAAGTAGACTGCAAGAGAAGGAAAGAAACAAAATTTTCTCTCACATGAAGTACTGCTTTTTGTTAAACCAAGTCTTCAGAAGAGAAGAGACAATAAATAGAAGGATGAAAAAAGGCCTTATTATTATTCCAGCAGCTACATATTTTACACTTACAATGATAGTTTACTGATTAGTGATTAAAATGAAAGTTTAATATGTATTTACACATATACTAACTTGTACATTCACAATGACAGTTCATACTTTTCAAAGACAAAATGTTATGATAAAATGATATTTCACTGAATGTGATTTATATTTAAATTATTTTCTGGGAGTAGCAGGAAAGGACTTGGGTTAATGAGGGCAGGACACTGACACTTAAGCAGTGTGCATGGAGCCATAGCACTGTGGCACTGTAGCACTATCCTCCCGTTGTTCATTGATTTGCTTGAGTGGGTACCAGTAACATCTCACAACAAATTGTGAGACGTGTTGTTACTGTTTTTGGCACATCAAATATGCCACAGGGAGCTTGCCAGGCTCTGCCATGCGGGCGGGATACTCTCAGTAGCTTGCCGGACTCTCCGAGAGAGATGAGACATTTGGGGCAGCCCCTAATCACCTTTACAGGTGTTCCAAGTCAGGCATATATGCGGGAAGGATACTTTTCGTAGCCCACCAGGTTCTCTGAGAGCAAAAACAAGACAATAAAAGGCCGCACAGCTGCAAATGCGACCTCGCGCTTCCAGGAGCTTGTTTTTATAGTCTCTGGATCTTGGCCATTGGTGGGACTACATGGCAGTTGGTGGGCACAGCTGTCTAGCCCCTGGAAGATGGGGAATTTGGGTGGAGGAGGCCCAGTCATGATTTTAACAGGCTTGGACATCTCAGCCCTGGGTCCCGCACACCTGGGTTTCTCTGCTGGTTCCTTCATGCATGAGGTTTCTCTGAGCGAGTGGAGAGTGGTCTCAGCATGGCTGTGGCTGGGTTCCAGCTGCTGGGGCTCTGCTCGGGATGGGAAGGGAAACTCAACCTGCCCCACTCCAAGGAGCCCCGGTGAGGACAGCCAGATGTGGGGCAGGAGACCCTGTGTTGTTCTCTTCCGATACAGACATCAGTACAGACTATATTAAATTCACCACTAAGACTCTAGTCCTACATCACTACACAACAAACATATTGTACTAAATTGACCCTTCCCATTCCTTTTTGTCTTCTAGTTTTTAGACATTGGTCTTACAGTATAAAATGTTATTTTTGCTTTATTTTGTACATACACCTTTGGGATTTTTCCATGTGCCACCTGTGAGTTTGTCATATCTACTATTTCACTAAATGTAATACTCTCCAAGTAACCTACATTGTTGATATTGGCAGGGTTTTATCTTTTTTTTTAAATAAATATAGTTGGCCAATGTGCCACTGTGAATGTATACACTACAATTTATTCATCAAATTTCTTTTGATGGGCACTTTTATGTAAATAGCACTGCTATAAGCAAGAAAATGGTTCTCTCAGAATTAGTTTTAGGGTTTTTTTGGTTGTTTTTTCTTTGGAGGTCACCCCCTATGGTGCTTGAGGGTTATTCCTCACTCTGTACTCAGGAATTAGTCCTGGCACTGGTCAGGGAACCATAAGGGATGGTGAGGATTCAGTGGGGTCAAATATATTCAAGAAAAGGAACTTCAGTTAATATTTTTAATGAGTTGCCCTCCTCTCTGTAACCTCTGCAACGTCTGATTCATTTCTTTTGGATGATAATGATTCTCAGCTGTGAAGTGATATCTTTGCTGCTTTCGTTATTATTTCCCTAATAAAACTAAGTGACTACCATCTTTGTATGTGCTTATTGGTTATCCATATGCCTTTCTTAGACACGTGTTTAGTCAGATCTACTGCCCATATTAATCAGTTTTTTTATTTGTTATTGTTATGCTTTCTCTTATGGATATCACAACTTCAGGTCTTACATTCAGGATGTTAATCCCTCTGGAATTAATTTTTGTCTATTTTTGTATGATCTCATTTTCATTGTTCTCTGTGGAGCTGTCCAGTTTCCCAACAGTATCTTTGAAGAAACTCTCCTCTGTGTGCTCCTGAATCCTAAATTCTTGATCCTACATATGTGACTTTCTTTGTGGGATAGAGAATCATGTCTCTAAGGAAAATTATAGCTGATCATTTTTAAATGGGGACTAAACAAATGGCTTGAATATATGAAAAATCAATTTTTAAAATAAGGCTTTTTTCAATTTTGGTCAAGAAACCAATAACTGATTTCTTTGTCAGTTTGCATTACAAGAGAACAGTTGCTTTGCCATTGCCATCAGAAGTAGATTCCAATCAACAAAATTCATTCCTGTCTTTAGTCAGTCTCCAAGTATACCAGGAACCAAGCCAGGTCGTGTTGTAAATAAACAAGGAGCTAATGAAAGAACATGATGTTTTGGAAAGTACTTTAGGAAGTTCAATATTAGTTATGATTTGACTTCAGGCAGCACTCCATACACTTTAAGAAGCTCATATATTTTGAAATCATGAAGAGGACACTAACTCATTCATCCTCATAATTGCCCATTTAACACATCTACTTCTGTTTCCAATTTTATATGTCATTGATTTTTATCTAACCCAGTAAGTTAAAAACATCTTGCCTTAATTATGAGTCACATGGGAAAAATAGCTGTATTTTATATACACCTACATATTTCATATTTTCTCACTTTTTCTGCCTTTTCCTAGAGTGCATACACTTATACTGATATCACAGTAAAATATTAACAATATGATAAATACATAAATCATGGGCTGGAGTGATAATACAGGGGGTAAGGTGTCCGACCTGGGTTCGATTCTTCCTCCCCTGGGTTCGATTCTTCCTCCCCTCTTGGAGAGCCTGACAAGCTACTGAGAGTATCTTGCCCACACAGCAAAGCCTGGCAAGTTACCCGTGACGTATTTAATATGCCAAAAACAGTAGCAACAAGTCCCACAATTTGTTGTGAGACATTACTGGTGCCCACTCGAGCAAATCAATTAACAATGGGAGGACAGTGACAGTGACATTAACATATAACATGTATGTGGGCTGTAGACTCTGTAAATCTAAAGCAATTCTAGAATTAAAATAGATTCAAATTAAGAATAGAACAAAATAATGCTCAAGATGAAGTTCATTTTTAACAAATTTTGTTTATACAGTTATCCATTTCTATGTTCTCTCTATCAAAATTACTTGCCTCAGGTGTCCATACATGTAAATAAAATATAAACACTTCTTTTATGTTTTTTGAGTCTCACCCAGTAATGGTCAAAGCTTACTCCTGGTGGACTCAGGGACCATATGATTAGTCAGGGATGAAACCATGATTGGCCTGCTGCAATGTTCCCTACCCACTTCACTATCTCTCTGGCCCTAAGAAATAAAGTTAATCAGAATTATAAATGTATGATGCTATAGAATTCAAATTAGAAATGATAAGACTTGAATTACTCTTTTTACATTTAAGAAAATGTAAAAATATTATGTTTAAGCAAACATAAAAATATTGTTTCTTATATCTGAAAAAGATTACATCCAAAGATTCTTCACAATCTAAAATGTTTGGGCAAAAATAATAATAAAAGTATTAGAAAACTTCACCAAAAATTTATATAAACAAATTCATTATTTTATATAATTATTATTTTTTAATATTTAATATAAATATGACATTAACTTGTTTAGTGCTTAATAATTTTTTAAATGATGCCTGCTTAAAGGCAAAGAGACAGTACAGTGATTTTGGGCCTTGACTTTTTTAAAAATTTTATTTTCATAAGGTTGTTCACATTAATTGATTACATTCAATATTTCAACACTAATCCCACCACCATTATACCTTTGCACCACCATTATTTTGAATTTTCACCTTGCATGGTTCTACAGAGTCCCTGGATGTCCAGGCTACTAGATGTAGCCCTGGATGTCTCCAAACCCTGCCTGAAATGACCCGACTCAGCTTTCTCTGAGCACTGCTTGGGGGAGCACCCACAGCTCCACCACTAATAAAAAGGAGTTTCTTGAGTGAAATATTAGGAAGTTGAGGACATATTACTCCTATTGAAAAGGTGCAAAGAAACCTTAGTGGAATGTGACACAAGAACAGAACAAAAATCTTGAGTTTTCTGCTCTTTTAGGAGGAGTTTCTTTATTTATGCATGATCAGAAGACATTTTATTTTTAACAATAGATCAAGGGTGAGTATCTTTTTCTTTAAAGTTTTATATAAGTTTAAACTTTGGGGTCTGTAGAATTTCATATTTCATCAGTTCTTCCATTGTTTGTGAAAGTAATGAAAGACAGTACTCAAAAAAGTTAATGTAGCCTGTTCTAATAAAAAAAAAGGGAAAAATGATATCTACAAATCAGGCTGCACGTGGCCATAGAGCCAGAATCCCCTCCCCACCCCACCGCCCCGGTGGCCACTTTTGACCCTAATCCATGGTGCTCATCGCTTACTACTAACTTTGCTCACAGATAACACTCCTTGCAGGCTTGGGACCTTATGGGGTGTTAAGATCTGGCAAGATACAAGCTTAATGCCCTCGCTACTATAATATTGCCCCAGTTCTCAGGAGCCATGTTTGATTGAACTCTACAGGAAACTTAACTGAGATGAGTTGCTGGAAATTTATTAAGCATTTCAAATTTAAAGAAAGAAGGACCCTGGAACACACCCCGTCTCTAGAACACCCCCACATAAGCCTTGGTACAACTGATTTCAGCTCCACTGAGTACACAGACCCTAGCACTGAACCTCTACCAGTTTGGGTGAGATTCACTGGAAGGGTCCCCCAGACCTCTAGAACACCGTTTGGTAGCTCCAAAAAGAAGAAGGTGGAAAGTGAAATATATCCAGGGACTGAGAGCTTTGAATGCAGGTTCAGTCCCTCACACCACAGGGTCCCCAGAGCAGCAGTGAGAATGGACCCCGAGCACAGAGTTTGGATTGGTCCCCAGGGTCATCAGTATAAGACATTCCATCCCTCAAAAAGTAGCAATCTATTTCCTATTCCCTATTTTATTTTTTTTCATTTTCTGTTTCTGTACCAAGATAGCATATGATTTATTTCTAAGAGATTTCTCACTTTTACAGTGATAATCATATTTGTGTGGGGGTCGGAAAACACTAGAGTGTTTTCTATGTAATATTATTTTCAACCATTTTGAAAACATCTGGATGCAGAATTCCTTAGAATCCCAAATATCTTCTCCCAGCTGTATATTGATTGGGTCTGCACACCAGAATGTTCTCCAACTGGTGGATTGACTTCACACATCAAAGCAGAATTATTTTATCTAAAAAATCATTTGTTCTTTCAGTACTCAATTTCAGTGATTAAAAAAAATACTTCTTGAATATCCAAGTTCGAAATTCTGTCATCTTCAACTCCCACATACCTCTTTCCCTAACCAAATCAGCTATGGAGAAGATCTATATTTTAAAGCTACTGTTCAATTTTATCACATTTCTACTGAAGGAAATAATATTATTCACGTGTGTGTACATGCGTGTGTGTGTCCCTGTGCGCGTGTGTTAATAAAATCAATCCTATGGCCTTATATACACAAAGTAAGCACTCTACACTGAGCCAACTTACTGGCCCTCCACTTCTTTAGCCGTGTTTCTAATTATTTTCCAGCTTCACAGGGAAAGTGAAAGTAATCACTTTCTGCAAGGATGGGGCAAGTTTCAGTTCTTAGCTCAGAATCTTAGCTCAGCTCCTTGAGATGAGAACCTCCCCAGTAGAGCAGTTTACTCAAAATTTTAAAGAATCCACTTAGTGACTTACTGGAAATAAGCATTTAAAGGGGGGGGGGGGGGGTTTGACAACATTGAACAATGCTCAGAGTTTATTCCTTTCTCTGTGCTCAAGTACACTCTCAGTGGGGACTGGGGAATTGTATGTGGTGCTGGGGATGGAAACTGGGCCAGCCATAAGCAAGGCAAACACCCTACCCAGTAACCCACTGTACTATCATTCCAGCCCCAGAGATAGGTATTTTTAATGATGACAGAAAAGGCAAGGCACAGAAGCAAATATGAAAAAGAATATTTCCCTAACAAATGCATTTCAAGAGGTGTCAATGGAAGTTTCTGTTAAACCCACCCATTTACAACAATTTCCTTTCAAAGAACAAATTATCTGTCTCTCTTGTGCTTAAAATCACAGAACAATTTTGTGTTCCCTGTTAGATGAAGTTGAAATTTCTCAAGTCCCTTCCTAGGTTTGCCTTGTTTGCTAATACACATCAAAGAAAATATCCAAGAGATAGACTAGCAGTTGAACAAGTGTCTGTAGCACTTGGAGATATTAAGGATTAGTGGAAGTCTAATCATGGCTAGAGAACAAATGCTCACTTGTATAGACACAAGCAAATTAATTTATCTTTGAAAACGAATGTGCAAATAGACACAGTGAGAAATTGCTATAAGGATTGTTCAGTAGATGCAATAAAACTTTTGCAATTTAGTTTATTGAGCTTCTTTCTTCCCCTTCCACCATTCTTCAAGATACTGTTCTTCATTATGTTACTGAAACAGCACAAACTGGACTCCCTGCTCCATAATTGTTCTTTTCCCTAAGCCAAATGGTTCAATCAGAATGATTCCTTCTTCTTTTCTTTTTTTATCTTTTCTTTTTCTTTCTTTTCCATTGGAGGAGGAGGGAACTGAACTATCAGTACTCAGGGCTTACTCCTGACTCTGTGCTCAGGAATCACTCCCAGCAGTACCCTAGAGTATCAGATGTGCTAACAAGTATCAAACCAAGGTCGGCTCCATGCAAAGCAAGCACCTTACCCATAGTACTATTGCTTCAGTCCCTATTTTTACCTTTTATTCTTAACTTCAGTTTATGAGAACAAAGTTATATGCCAGAGCAATACATAGTTTATTTAGCCTTACAACCATAAATGACTACAATTGCTATTTTGGCCTGGGCTATCACATACTTCCATAATGCATTTGCTATGTAAAAATTCACCCAGCACCTCCACACTCTAATAAATATATCAAGCAACCTACAATAAAGGTGCCTGAGGAGACTACTAAAAGAGGTTTATAATTATAGAGTAAGCAATAAAGCTAAATTTATAAAAATCAAATATAATAATGAAAATTGAATACTGAATCTTATAACAGGAATAGACCTTTCAAAGATGTGATGCAATTCAGAAATAAACAAAGAGACCATGACAGTGGGAATAGCTGACTAGATTTTTCTCCCAATGAGGTGAAAAACAAGATAAAGCGGATGCCTGAACAAAACTGAGTGTCCCTAACAATGGAAAAACAGTTCACATTTCGTATTTAATGGAGCTGCATTGAAGATGAAGAGCTCGCTAATTTGGTATTCAGAGCACTCTAACTCATTTGGGACTTATAAACAAATGAATTAATGGAGAGCCTTTTAATCTAACCTGCCCTTTAGAAAATAATCTTCTGAACCCACTTTATTGCTTTGTGGCTGTCAGCTGAGTAAAACTATCTTATCAGATGGCTGTCAGCCTCTCAAGAAGGTGACTGTGTGTTTCTCTGTTACCATAGTACCACCTGTGAGTGTACTAAAGCATAGCATAGGTGCTTATTCTGAGTGCAGAATATCATAAAGCTAATTAGCTATGTCATTATATGAGAAAAGTTAACACATAAAGAGCCTTTATTTAACGATCATCTGCATAAAAATCTCAAATTTCCTTCGAAAAAATTTTATGAAGTCATGTAATAGTAGGTCTCTAAG
Organism: Sorex fumeus; assembly: GCF_029834395.1. Classification (NCBI taxonomy): domain Eukaryota; kingdom Metazoa; phylum Chordata; class Mammalia; order Eulipotyphla; family Soricidae; genus Sorex; species Sorex fumeus. The sequence goes on from NW_026606059.1 coordinate 68,592,605, forward strand.
ACAAATTTTATTCCCTTTAGATGTCCTCATGACCTGACTAAAATCATGTTGCAGGTCAAAATCTGCATACTGACTGGAAAGTGAGAAAATGGGATTATTGGGATATTACTTGGAGGACACAGAAGTCTCCACAGAATTGTGTTTCAGAGCTATAAAATGTAGTTTATTTATGAGGATGTATGTTACAAGCTCTTGTCCTTGAAACATTTGAGATACATGAAGGCTCTGGAATCAAAAAGGATCAAAGACATAGCAGAATGTGCTCTTTCTGACACCTTCAATGACTTTTGTCTGGTTATGTAGAGGAAATAGCCACATTCAAAAAAATCATTAGAGCGTAGACTTCCTTCATATGTAATAGACATTACTAATACCAACTGGGAACATGCTGGGAGAAAAGGGACTATAAGAAGAACATTAGGTAGTGCTTACTGAAAAAAAAAACTGTAATAATAGCCCAAATTGAAGGAAATTAATCAACATTGCCAGTTGATAAACTTCATTTTATTTTGAGTTAATATATCTTTACTAATTAGAAGGTGTCTGGTCCCTACTACAAGTTAGTACCAGATAAAAATACTTTACCCACAGTAACAACAAAAGCTAACCTTTGTCCTGATTTGCCTTTATCAAATTTGAATAGCACTGAGGCACATGGAGACTTAATTATTTTTGTAAGGAGACTGTATTATTATTATTATTTTTATTTGAAGTATGCTACACTAGGAGAAGACTTTTTTTGCTATATGCAAATATGGCTCATACAGGATAAAACATTAAATAAGCCCACAGTGGTTCTTATGCTCTGTAGATATTCCCAAACTGGTTCTTGCTTACAACAGTGACATCTGTGACTCTCAGAAAATACTATCATTTGGCAGTGTAGATAACTGGAGGAGATAATGAAATGTTATTGCTACTTGGAACTGAATTAGATCTTGATGTCCCATCTCAGGAGAGGGTAGGATTTAATTGAAGTCGTAGGCTACCAGCAGTACCTAAAAGTCTTTTGAAATGAGCGGAAAGGTCATTGTCACATTAAGCTAAGAGATATAAAATTGCTTCTAATTCTGTGTCTTTAGAAAGTCTGTGTGTGAGTTGTTTATGGGTTTGCTAGTTTTTAAATAAGAATTTCAGTCTCCTATATTATAAATAATAAATAGGTATGTGATTAGTATCAAAGTTACTACATAATAAAGTGCCTTATTCTTTGTCCTGTACTAATACACTTGTTAAAATATGGACAGATGCATCTAGAATTAGAAACAGACAAAAAAGCATTAGAATACACTATAACTATTAGTACATTATATTATGGAACTAATCAATCTTAACTTTAGTGACACTTACAGGCTTAGATATAGTGGGAATCCAGTGGAGGAAAACTGGGTTTATTCTTCCTGGAAAAAAATCTGACCCTTAGGAAAGGGAAATAAAATAAAGTTGAATTTTTTCAGCATATTTTGTGTTTTTTTTTAAACTATTTTCCAATTAATAGAAATGTTATCAATATCAGACCCAGTTTCTTCACTATAGGATATATTGTCTGAGAACTCTTTCCTAAATGTATTTTACCAAGACTGTTGACATGTAAATTGTTTAATGTTATTAAATAGGCCTAGTAGTTAACTCTACAATTCAGAAGGGGTGTGTGGGTCGGGGGGAGGGGGGAGAATGTGTGCTTATGTAAATAAGCAATAACCTTGTTAATCATGAAAGTCACAAAACTTGCTGAGAATATACAGAGGGAAATTAAAGCTTTCAGAAGTTATTTAGAGAATTTAAATATTGCCCTTCAAGCAGGTGTTTTGGAGGAAAAAAGAGTTGGGAGGTTATCAACCCTCCTACAAATGAAATTTCTGATTGCAAGCTATTTTTCTACAATTCTGCATTATATCATAGTAACTCCTCTGAATTCGAGCTCAATTATCGCTGTGTGCAAGGTGTAAGTAATATTTTTCTCTTCATGTATTTTAATCAGTCTGTGAAGACCATTTCAAAACAGTGATGGGTGGTTTGTATTTCAGACATTTTACTCTATCTTTCTGAATTCATGTTAATGGGTATTTCATTAAGTTATCAACTGAATTCTATATGCATAAAATATTAGCCTTTTCCTAGGCACAAAATTGAAAGTCAGTGGAATCTGTTCACTATTTCCTAACATTAAATGCTGTACTTTGTTATGAAATATTATTTTACATCAGATTTTTTAAATCTTTCTGATGAATAAAAGTTTCCAAATTGTTTAGTTGTGCATTTTAAAACCACTTGTGCCATTTGTCTCTGTAAATGACAAAAGGTCTCACTTAACCACAAAATCATTGCACCCTGTATGGAAAAGGGAAACTGTTAGTATCTTTTTAGTACCTGAACCATTTGTATTATAAATATCCTCTAATTATCATCTAGATACGGTTTGTTGTTTTCCACAATAAGCAGGACATTTGTCTTGTATGCAACTGACCTGGATTTGAATTCCCAACAACCTATATGCCCCCCTAAGCACCACCAGGAGAAACTCTTGAGTGCAGAGCCAGGAATAACTTCTGAACATCCCTGGGTGTGACCCAAAAACCAAAAACCAAAATGATTTGTGAATATTATGATTTAGATTCTCAGATTCTCTTCTCACCTATATCCTTCCACCTCTAGCCACTTCTCCCCATTCAATTAAATCACTGTGATCACACATGATGCAGGGTGGAAGGATCAAATAAAAACGTTGAAGTAAAGGGTACTTTATCATATGATTCCTTGAAGTTCACATTTTCACATGACCTTGGGGATGGCAAAAATATTGACATATTGTGGCACATACAATTTCATGCATATCATCATTAACTTTATCAGGTTTGTTGTCTTTGTTTTAACTATTCTCTCATCTGAGACAGCCACCTTTGGTTACACTGAGTATCTGAGTGTTAAATATCTCTCACACAAATGTAAAGACAAACAAAACGTTCACAAAGAAATAACTATAAAGAATCAAGAAGGAATGAAAACAGCATGCAAATTGCTAAGAGTTATTGAGCATCCTGGTATTTGTGTTATTGATTAGTCAAGCAAATATCTTAGACATGAAAATTGTGTATTTATTTTTTATTTATTTGCTTTTAGTCTTGTATATCTCTTCAACAGTGCTAAGGAGGCCCTGAGTGTTCCTGATAGTGATTCTCATTCAGCCATATCAGAAGTACAGTGCTCAAAGGGCCTGAAGTTGTGCTCTGCAGAGTTTTGATTACCCAGGGCACAGGACGGTGCTCAGGAGCTTCCAAGGGCACCCCAAAGGTCCCCATGGTTGCACCTATTGATAGTTGAAAGGCCATGAGGTGCCAGGTTTAAACATGAATTGGCTGATAGCACAATATGCATCTTATCCTCTGTACTATCTCTCTGCATGCTGGAAATCATATTTTCACACCTTTCAGTCTTCAAGTAGTCTACAAAAACTATGATGGAGAAGAGAAATAACACCATAACACCATTGACTTGTGTCACACATTTGGCATATATGGCACTAGAGTAAATTCTCCATGGTGTTAAGTTCTTAGGAAAATTTGACTTTGAGTGGAGTAACATATAAAGAATTGTATCAGTATAATTGGCATAACAAGAGTTAATTAGGGTCCTCCAGCTAATTTCTTGGGGCTGGAGCTATAGTACAGTGGTAGGGCATTTGCCTTGCACGCAGCCAACATGGCCAACCCGAGTTCGATTCCTCCACCCCTCTCGGAGAGCCCAGCAAGCTACTGAGAGTATCTCACCCGCACAGCAGAGCCTGGCAAGCTACCTGTGATGTATTCGGTATGCCAAACACAGTAACAACAAAGTCTCCAATGGAGACGTTACTGGGCCTGTTCGAGCAAATCGATGAACAACGGGAGGACCGTGACCGTGAGCTGATTTCTTGTGACTCTCACCCAATTTTGTTTAAAGAGACCTAAAAATGTTTCTCATGTTAAGCAATTATTGAATTCCATCAAGTCAGCAATGATTTTTTAGTTCACTAATTTTAATTTAGGCTTAAGGCTGGCTACAACCTAACCCAGCAGCCAGGGGTACAGAGCAGGTTCAACCCTGGTCTAGCATCTTTTATCAAAAGACTTACGTGCGTTTTTAATGTGACTGAACACATTGATACAAGCTAATGAACAAACCATGTACATCTTTAAAAGGTAAGAGGAAGCTGAAGCACCGAGGAGAAATCCACATGGATACAGGGAAATTGGAAAAACTCCACTTTGAAACTTATCCAGGAACTCTCCCCAACTGATACTATAATAGAAGACACTGCATGAAATTACTATTATTCAGGGAATGACTGGCTATGGTTTTAATCTCATTAATTTTTGATAATCCTGTTATGAATAATCCACTTTAAAAACTGAGAAAGAAATAGCAAGATAAATAGAGTGATTTTTATTTAATATCACAACTAGTGAGAATATACTTGTTCTTCAAATCTCCTGATCCAGTTTTTATTCCATATTGCAGTTTGTTCCAGAGCCAAGGAATGAAATTAACTTGAGAAACATACTGCTTTCTTATGAATGTTATTTCTTTTTATTTTTTAGGATAAAAAGAGAAAAGGAATTAAAAATAAAAATAAAATCGCATAATTAACCAAAGAATGTTCTCTGAATTTGTTTACTTAGTTTAGATGACAAGTTTCAGAATAAGTCTTTCTGTAATAATTTATTCTCAAAATTTGAAGAAACTTCTTATTCAAGATCTGTATATATTGCATGGGATATTAATAAAAATAAAGAGAGGTAGCACAAGGTATGCACAGATAAACGGAGGGATGATAGGGATGTGTTCTTTGAATGCAGCAGACCACACTGTTTGATCCCTGACCTCACATGATGAGCATCTCCACACACAACCCTAGAGGCTTCCAAGCATCTCAGGTTTCCCAGGCCTCCAGAAGGCTATTTGGGAGGCATACTTCCACCAAAGCAACACCGCAGCTGCAATGAAGATCATGACAATATGCTAGGGTTAACATTATTCTTTTCCTTACACATGAACGAAGATATTATTTTTATTTTGGGGAGAAGAAGAGACTCCAAGCTATAGGACACTCTCAGTATTTTCACTCAACCATCTGAACTGTACAGCTGCATTTTAAAGATTTTTTTTAAAGGCTAATATCTGGAGCCAGAGATATCTTTACAGTGGGTAAGGAGCTTGCCTTGTGAGCGCTGACCCTGGTTCAAGCTCCAGCATGCCATAGTGATTCCTGAGCCCTGACAGAAGCGATTCCCTGCGAACAGAAACAAGAGTAAGTCCTGAGCACTCCTGGGCATAGCCCATAAACCATAATTAAATATGTTAATATCTAATATTAATTTCCACTTCTTTAAGAATATTTCTTTCCAAAGAACAATTACTATTCTTATTAGGAGATTAGAATTTTTTCCATAAGCTCTTTGATATCTTAATTGTAGGGATTTTTTAAATTAGCCTAATATTCATTTATTCAATCATTTATCTGTTTATTAATTAACCAGATTTGGTTCGAGTCACAACATTGACTTATTGTGCTGGGTAATAATGGCATGATAATTATAAATTTTATTCATGTTATAATTATTTAACTAGGACACAGGATTGAAGGGTTGATATATTTATCTCATCTTATTACCCAACAAAATATTGTCAACCCAGTTCAGCAGATATTTAGTAAAGACTAAGTTCAATGACAAATGAAAAATGTGCATATCCATCCAGGATCCTTGTTCTATTGTAAGAGAAAATGTACACCTCTGAGTAACCATAACATCGTGAACTAAAAAAATTTCAAAAAGCATTACTATAACAGAGAAGGCTAACACTTTTTTCTTTCTTGGAGTACAGGGAATAGCTTCTCAAAAATGATTTGTCAAATTGAACTGGATTTTTCCAAAATAGAAAAGGTGGCAAAGGTCCCCTGGGAAAAGAGTATAACATAAGTCAAACAGGTAAAACAAATGTGTCTAAGATGTGTTTTGGATCTAAGGGGCTTTTTTATAGCTCACTTTTGAATCCCAGTTCAATTATGGGTGTTGTCAATGTGTAGCTGACACTTTCTTCTTTCTGCTTTTAAATCCTTCCATGAAGGTCACATAGCCTACAATGATATTGATTATTTTACACATTTTTTCTGTGTTGTCCAGAAGTCTTAATATGTTTTATTATAATGAATATATTAATAAGTGGTATGGCAGTGACTGGAACAATAGCACAGTGGCTAGGGTCACTGTACTAAGTGAAGAAGGCCATCAAAGATTCCCTGTCTGCCCTCTTCCTATGGTTCCCTGAACTCAGCCAAGAATGTTTCCTGAGCATGGAGTCAGGAGTTAGTCCTGAAACATGGCTTGGTATGTCTCTTCCCCAAAAATATAAATAGGTAATATAACTAGGACCTCAGTAATGGTCCAGATAATACAGAGTCTGAAGTCAAAAGAAATACATACTATGTATGACTATGTGACACATGCTATAGTGACTACAGCAAGTTAAGAAATTAGGCTGGCTATTTAAGCCCTTTGATAGCAATAAGTAAGATAGAGATACCTTTTTTAAAAAGTATTTGTTTCTAGGTTCTTTCTATAAACACTGTGCTAAATTCTTCCTCCCTCCTCCTCCTCCTCCTCCTCCCTTTCCTTCCTTCCTTCCTTCCTTCCTTCCTTCCTTCCTTCCTTCCTTCCTTCCCTCCTTCCTTCCTCCTCTTCTTTTCTTTGTCCTCTTCTCATTCTGTTTCTCCCCCAACTCCTACTTGGTGTCCTTCTTCTTCTGCCCTCTTCCTATTGCACTTCTTCTCTTCTTCTTCTCCTCTCGCTGATTTCCATGATAACTCCAACTGGTGCTCAAATTTGGCCTTGCTGCATGAAAATCAATGCCTTACCATCTCTCTCCACAAATATCATGTAGAAAACCAACATCACATTGAATAAAAAAGACAATTAAGTACATAACTTTTTTCACTTTTGAGTTGTCATATCTAACTTCTCCAGGAAGGGAGCATAACATGAGGCCCCATAGCCATTCCACCAGACTCCACGCCAGGCTGTTTCACTCAGGGAGCCCCAACGGACCCAGCCCTGGCAGCTGAAAACCTCCACAACCCAACCTCCTCCATGCTCCAGGTCTCTCCCCACACACTTGGGCCAAGCCTCATGCATGAGTGAACATATTCTTGGACCACGCATGACAAATAATAAGACATTACCTACCCATTTTCCATAATTACCGCACCTCATTTGATGGGGTTCAGATAGTAAGCAACAAATCATAGAGGGAAATATAACACACACACACACACACACACACACATATATATATATATATATATATATACCAAAGATCACACCACCCAAATTTTAACAACATGTTATTGATATCCTATGGAATGTCTTAATGGCTCCTGCTAAAATAGAACAATCTTCACACTGTTTCCTATATGAACACTTTTTTGTAAGCATGTTCAGCAGTTCTTGATAACAGACAATACAAAATATATTATTCTGGTTGTGTTTTGTGACAGAGCTTGGGGCTTGGGATGGAAACATCCCGAATTTGGAGGTGGGAAGGTGTAATGGTGGCAGGATTGGTGTTTGAATATGAAATGCAATCTAGTATTGTGAATTTACTTATAAAATAATTTTTTAAGAAAGTTGTCATATCTAAACAATGTAGGAAATAATGATCATCTGTTTGTGATAAATGGAGTACATACAAGTTTTTCTCCTTTAAATTGATTTTATTTAAAATCTCAATTCTCATTCCCTGACTTTTTATATATTTATGAAGAATCCTTATTAATTCAACACATACATGGTTGAATTCATCCCTTTGTATACAGAAAAAATCAGGAGATATATCCAGGCTTTCTGAAAGAAAAAAAAATTAATCTGAAAACACAGTATTCATCATTGCTTGGTGCAACAGGACAAGCACTGAATATGTGAGGCAGACTGTAATTTGAATGATGGAGAATCTTGTGTTCTCTGTTGAAGAATAATTGAGGTCTGTTAGTTGTTTTAAACAAAGAAATAATATTGTAAAATTTACATTTTACAAGAGAGGTAATATAATAATTTTTCTTGATGATTGATTTTAGTTTCCCTGATTTTTGTTTATTTCCATTAGAAAAATCTAAAAGAAATGTTTATAGAATCCTATATGGTCAGACGAGAAACAGTTTTAAGAAATGAAGAATGTTGTACTAAAAATCCTTAGACGCTAAGATGGTGGTATGCAGATATTTGATATAAAGCTATTTGACATAAGTGTCTGATATAACCTCTGTTTAAGTTAACATTTAACAATATTTCTTACCTAATAAAATCCCAATTCCTGGAACACATTTTGTATAAAATGATTCAGAGTCAAATACTCATACTCCATCCCCTGATTTGAAATCACCAAACTCCAGAACTCTACTTGTAAATGTTTTCCATTGAGAATATGTATATATTTATACATATATGTATATGTATATACACATATTATGTAGCCCTCAGACGATTCCAAGAGCCTTCTCTTAAGAATACTATGGTGAATGAATAAGAAAAAATGATCAATATTTCTTTAAACGATATAGGGTTCCTGACAGAGGATTGCCAAAGAATACACAGTCATCAGAATAAGACAGGAATTGTCTAGGCTTAAAAATTGTTTATGCTTCAGCATGTAGCATCTACTGAAATCCATGAAGTCAGATGGATATAAGTTGAAAGTAAATCAAAACCAAAGGAATATCAATGATTAGAAACTAGGCCTTGAAAAGGAGCTCCAAAAAAAGAAAATGGGAGGAAACAAGCTCCCTAACTTCAAACTCTACTACCAAGCAGTAATAATTAAAACAGCATGGTACTGGAACAAAGGCAGAACTGCAGACCAATGGAACAGGGTTGAATACACTGACATCTCCCCTCAATAATACGATCATCTAATCTTTGATAAAGGTGCAAGAAATGTGCAGTGGAGTAAGGAAAGCCTCTTTAACAAATTGTGCTGGCATCACTGGAAGGCTACATGCAAAAAAATGGGCTCAGAACTCTGCCTAACACCATGTACAAAAGTAAGATCAAAATGGATTAAAGACCTCAACAACAGACCAGGCACCATAAGGTACATTGAAGACAAAGTTGACAAAACCCTCCATGACATTGAGGCTAATGGTATTTTCAAAGATGCCACACCACTGGCCGAGCAAGTGAAAACAAAGATAGATAAATTGGACTATATTAAACTAAGAAGCTTCTGCACCTCCAAAGAAACAGTGACCAAAATACAAAGACAGTCTACAGAATGGGAAAGGATACTCGCCGAATACACATCTGACAAGGGGTTGATATCAAGGATACACAAAGTACTGGTTGAACTCCACAAGAAGAAAACATCCAACCCCATCAAAAAATGGGGCAATGAAATGAACAGAAAATTTCTCAAAGAAGAAATTCGAATGGCAAAAAAGCACATGAGAAAATGCTCTACATCATTAATCATCAGGGAGATGCAGATCAAAACCACAATGAGATACTATCTCACACCTCAGATACTGGCCCACATTCAAAAGAACAAAAGCAACCAATGCCGGCGCGGATGTGGTGAGAAAAGGACACTCCTTCACTGTTGGTGGGAATGCTGACTGGTTCAGCCCTTTTGGAAAACGGTATGGACGTTTCTCAAAAAATTAGAAATTGAGCTCCCATTTGACCCAGCAATACCACTCCTGGGAATATATCCCAGAGAGGCAAAAATGTGTAGTCGAAGTGACATCTGCACTTGTTTGTTCATTGCAGCACTCTTTACAATAGCCAGAAACTGGAAGAAACCTGAGTGCCCAAGAACAGATGACTGGTTAAAGAAACTTTGGTACATCTACACAATGGAGTACTATGTAGCTGTTAGAAAAGATGAAGTAATAAAATTTACATACAAGTGGTACAATATGGAAAGTATCATGCTAAGCGAAATGAGTCAGAAAGAGAGGGATTGACATAGAAAGATTACATTCATCTGGGGGATATAAAGTAACAAAATATGAGATTAATACCCAAGAATAGCTGAGATCAACACCAGGAGGATTACTCCATAGCTTAGAGGCCAGTCGGGTATTCTAGGGGAAAGGGCAGTTCAGATAGAGAAGGAAGCACCAAATAAAGGGTGTTTGGAGGATCCTCCCAGGAGGGGAGATGCATGTTGAAAGTAGACTATAGCCTGAACATGTTTGCCACTCAATGCCTCTTTTGCAGACCACAACACCCAAAAGGAGAAAGAGAACACAGGGGAATGCCCTGCCACAGAGGCAGGGTGGGAAGGGGGTGATAGGGGGGAAGGATATTATCCATGGTGGTGGAAAATGGGCACTGGTGGAGGAATGGGTATTGATCATTGTATAACTGAAACCCAAGCACAAAAATTTGAAAGTCTACAACTGTACCTCATGGTGTTTCACTAGGTAAAGGTAAGGTAAAGGCCCTCCCGTTGATCGTCGATTTGCTCGAGCGGGCCCAGTAACGTCTCCATTGGAGACTTTGTTGTTACTGTGTTTGGCATATCGAATACTCTCGGTAGCTTGCTGGGCTCTCCGAGAGGGGCGGAGGAATCGAACTCGGGTCAGCCATGTTGGCTGCTTGTAAGGCGAACGCCCTACCCGCTGTGCTATCGCTCCAGCACTAATAAAAATTTTTAAAAAAAGAAAGAAAAGGAGCCCCAAAAGAAGAGCATGAAGAACGAATCTGTTAAGTAGCAGAAAAACAAGTGGAAAAAAAGGGAAAAATGATTTCCTAGACATATATCTTTTTCAAATACAAAGGAGCATTCCATGTGGCAAATGTTTGCAAAGATGAGGACAAATTTGAATGGCCCATGAGCAATTATTGGTGAATTTGTGCATCATTAGTGCAGTCAAAAGGGTCTAAAAATTAGGATTATTCTTCTGAGTTTTGTAGGAGATTTTTATAAGTAAGTGAAGGATAATTATGAATCAGAAACATTTTGTTCCCCCAACTTTTTGTGACAAAATTTTTAAAAAATCTTTCCAAGATGACATAATGACTTCCTATAAAGTACTATCTGTGTTTAACAACTATTGAGATTATATTCAATAGTTGAATATAATTTTCCTGCAATATTTTGTTTTGATGTATTAATTACTGTGTCTGGCATATCGAATACTCTCGGTAGCTTGCCGGGCTCTCCGAGAGGGGCGGAGGAATCGAACTCGGGTCGGCCATGTTGGCCGCTTGTAAGGCGAATGCCCTACCCGCTGTGTTTAGAGCCACACCCAACAGTGATAAGGGCTTACTACACATTCTGCTGTCAGGAGTCATTCAGGCCAGATTGAGGGACAATATGGGGTGTTTGGAATAGAATCCAGATAAAGTACAAGACTACAGAATTCCCCTCCATATTATCTCTCTCTAGTCCCATTCTACAACATTGAACTTTGAAGACATATATCTCACAGCAAATGATTTTAATATGTATTCCTTAAAATGTACTATTCTACCACATTGTTATATTGTCACCCCAATTGAAGTCATTTAACATCTATTCTACCCTACTCAAATTTTCAAAAATATTACCCAAAATATCATGCTAGCACTTTTTTTCAAATTAAAATTGAAATAAAGTTCAGGTTCTTTTGCTTTAAATCCTTTAGTCTCCTTTTTGTTTTCCTTTGGAATGACAGGGTTTTTGATTGTTACTTAAAAGAGTAGAATATGACTGCTATGCTAATTAAAATGATCCAGTGAGGAGGAGGAGGAAGAAAGTTGATGAGAAGTTAATGGCAAATAAGTAGTGATATAATGTGCCAACAAGAGGAATGTAGAAGTAGAGGGGTTGTGCAATGTGAAATATTTTTGAACATGGATAGATCACTCTAAGTGATGAATATCATGGAAAAAAGCAGAAAATGTGGCCCAGACACTAAGTGCATGGAGAATGTGGTGCTGCATGAGTAGGGAGTTGTCTATATTGTTTCAGTTCATTTAGTTTTCACTGCAGGATCATAAGCTCAGAGGAGTATATACAATGATGCATTGGCTCTGTAAAATAGAAGTAAAAGTATGAAATCATCAGAAAAGAGTGGAAGAATAAATAGAGTAGGAAATGTTAGAAGCACCAAAATATAGGGCTGGAGATATTCTTTGACTCTGTCACCATGAGCCAAGAGCCTAAAATCTAGTCAAGAAATGAGGGGGACAGATAACTGAAACAAGAGAGGTAGAGCCGGATTAGATGTGATTTAAAGCCTAGAATAAGGGAAGGAATAACAATGATGAGCAATGTGCAATTCTACTCCACCTCCAGACACAGTAGGAAGTGGTACATGGGAGGGTAAAGAGCCACATGAAAGAAGGCAGCAGGGAAAGCAAGGGGATGAATAATACCAGCTGCTAAATACTTAACACAAGAGCATTGAGCTAAGCTTGTACAATGATATCATCCTTACAGTAATCCAATGCTGGTCCTATTATAAAATACTCACTTTAGAGAATCAGGACCTGAGGCAAAAGAAGGATAAGGAAAACGTCACATGTTATCTAAGAAGTGAAACCATAAATTAATTACAACCTAGAATATGATTGCAGGGCTTGGTAATCATATTAGTTCATCTGCTTTTCCTGGAGAAGGGAATTATGGGGGGCTAAGAGTAAGGGATTGGGTGTTTTACAGGGCTAAATTCAGATTTTGTGCACAAGGATCACTCCTGATTATTCTCAGGGACCAGATGTGCCCAGGATTGAACATGGTTGGATGTGTGGAAGCAAGCGCATTGCCCCCTATGGTGTCTCTCTAGCTCTTCATCTGCCTTCATATAAACTAAGATAGAGTCATAAAACATCAAATTATTTTAAATGATCAAAAACCCACCCCTACCCCAAATAAAAGTATTCTTGCTAGAGTTTGTAATTATGTGTATACATGTTTATGGGGCTGGAGCAATAGCACAGTGGGTAGGGTGTTTGCCTTGCACATGACCGACCCGGGTTTGATTCTTCCATCCCTCTTGGAGAGCCTGGCAAGCTGCCAAGAGTATCTTTCCTGGACATCAAAGCCTGACAAGCTACCTGTGACATATTTGATATGCTAAAAACAGTAAGAACATGTCTCACAATTTGTTGTGAGATGTTACTGGTGCCTGCTCAAGCAAATTGATGAACAATGGGAAGACAGTGCTACAGTGCTATATGTTTATGAGTAATTGAGGCTTAACACTGATAAAACTGGTAGGCTACAGTGCCTTCAATTAATGTCTTTATTCCAGCATAACTGCCCATATTTTGTTATTCTTTATTTTTTGTTGTGATCAACCATCTGTATCCCACGGGGATCCAGATTTAGACTATGATAGTTGTTTCGGAGGTGGATCCTCCTAAAACCTAATATAAATTATGTTACTTCAAGCTCATATAATTTAGAGCTCACACAAAAAAGTTTCTTGATGTAAAATCATTCACATGCAATGCTGCACAGGACCTTACACAAGAGGAACCTTGAAACTTAAATTCCATTGGTAAAACTTACTTCAGTTTATTCTTGTTGTACTGATCGCAGTTTCACAATTTTCAAAGGCATGATACCACTCTTTAAAATCTATGATTTAAGTCTCCACTAGGGCTTAATAACCATATTTCTGGTTCTCATTCTATTTCTATTTCTGTTCCTAATTGCACTTTCTCAATTGAAATTAACTTGAGAGCTATAAGAAATGTGCCCTCCCTGGGCAATTCCTATATGATTTGAAGTCTTTCGCTCTAATAATTATTCATTCATAGTCTGAATCTTAGTGCATGCCATGATTTTTAGATAAGAAAACATGATTTTAGGCCTATCCATTTTTAACTTGTAGGACTCTACCATATTAACTCAGAATCCCTTGCTGAGGCTTTGTGAAGTTTCCTTCCATTTCTTGCCATGAGTTGGCTACTAGAGTTACTGTTCTTCCATCACTTAATATCCTGCTTACAAGATAAAAAATATTTAGTCAAGTCAGAAGATCTGGGTTGAGGTTTGACATATTACTAACTAGCTATGCAAAGTGAACACATCACTCATTAACTTGTTATTTAAATGGGTATACAGTTATTGTAAGAAATAATTGTATGGAAAAACAGCAGTTATGTTTTGTACTATCTCACTGCTTGTTTATGTATTGGTATGACAATTTTACTTTAAAAGAATACCCCACAGAGCCCTGTTCCACAAGTCAAAGCCAAACACTTACTTCAAAATCAAAGCTTTGGGAACAAAGAGATTTCACAGCATGTATAACACGTCAGTCATTTGTTTTGCACATACTAATCCGGGTTCAACTCCCACCACCACATAAAGTCCCCAGGTCCCTGACTGACATGATACGATAGCCAAGGTTGTGATCCCCAAATTGAAACAGAACAAAGTTAAACCAATTTAGTTTCAGCTAAGTCCTACTCCTAATAGAGAGAGACCATCTCACCTTTGTCTAAAAGGGTCTCTCAGACGAAAATATCCTAGATCTCAAGTTTTCTCAAGTGGGGATTAATATGGCCAATCCATGGCCCCTAGGACATTCCAAGGTGGCCACAGGCAAAAATTGTGTCAATGAGGGGCCAGAGCAAAAAGTAGGGTATCAGCTGATAAAATGGGGGTGCAGTGGAAGGAAGAAAAGTTGGAAAAGGGGTTATGTTCAGAAAAAAAAAGACAGAAAAAGTAGAGATCATAGAGATTATGTTCTAAGCGTTCAAACTCTTTGGTCAGGAGGCATTTGAGATCTGTTCCACAGGAAGTTGTGATCTGGGAGAGCTGAGGTCAGGTGGGCTTCAGCACCTGCAGCAGTAGAACACATCCCAATTCAGCATGATGCTGATGTCTCAGACCCGAAGTTCCTGACCTCTTGATGAATTCTTATTTGGGTTTCACTTTTATAATTTGGTTTCCTACAAATCACTCCAGATCATCAGGTACATTTGGAGGGGAAGGGGACTTAGAGGTCTCTGGCAGTGTTTAGGGGCCTACAAGATTACATCAGCGGTGCTCTGGAACCCCCCAGATCTGCTTGAGGCTCCATATGTTCTGGGCATGGAGCAGAGTTCTGTGGCATGAGGCATGAGCTCAATCCTATCTATTCATGCTCCAGCACTTTTTCATACGTGTTAACTTCAAATAACATTGGATGAGAGTGTTGATGTTCACCAGATTTTGTTACCTTACCTTCCAGAAATTATTTCTGTTCATACAAGTACATGGCTGCAAATAGATTCACAGCCCTCCCGCAACTATTACCATATTTTTCAGGGAAATGAGATGCAAACGTTCTTTTGTCTGTGTCAGATATTGTCTGTATCAAAGGAACTGACATAGCATGCTGCAGACATATAGACATATTCTTGTATTTTTACCCTATGCATCATTTAGTTACACAAAAATTTTAGAATAGAAGGAATACCAAATATAGATTGAAATAGATAGTAAGAAACAAATTATTGCAATTAATTGGTTGATATAATCCTTTTAGGATTGATACCCAAAACACCAAGGAAAGGGTACATTATTTTCATGTTTCTTGGTTATGACCTTTTTAAAAACATATTCTGAACTTGTTAGTTTTTGACCTTCAAGGATTAAAGTGGAGTATACCTCTTTAAACAACAGAAGATTCTTTATTTAGTGAGATAATTACAGATTTGAAACTGCTGTGTGCTTTACTAATGAGCCTGGGTATTTTTAGCTTTTGCAGGTTGTTTTCTCCTAGGCATATTTACACATAATCTACCCCAAATTGCAAAGACCTTACTTGTGCTTTAGACACTAATTCATGTTCTTCCTACTGTGTTTTAATAATGGTTTGGGCCAAAAATATGAATGTTTAGAAAAATAATAATTTTTTAGAATGTTAATAGAACAATCATCCGACTTCTGTGAGACCATTAATATTATATATCATACAAAAGAAAACAATTATTTTTTCTTTGTACTGAAACATCATTCTCGCATATATTAATACTAAATCTGCTCTTGACTGAACTCCACATAATCTATGATATTTTTGTTATAATATTTCTAAAAATGTCTTGCTCTCAAAAATGTTAAGGCCAACAGGCCTGCAAGGGAACACATCTTTTGTGAGATCCCTGATACCTTTCCACATTTACAAGAAAGTCATGGGTTGGGGTTGTTTGACCTAACTCTCAGTAGCCCTTCTTGGAATTCCTTCTAAAAGAGCAGGGGATGCACAGCCCTTCCCCATCTGCCAAGTTTCTACTGCATCAGAATTTTTGATATTCTTTTCATAGTATACCTTTACATGCCTCCACATAGTTCTAAAACTGCTATGCCGTCGTTTCCATACCCCATAGTCTTAGCTAGAGTATATGAGTTTATATAATGTACATATAGTTGGCATAGTGTAGCACTAAACCTTAGGTCATCTACCATTTAGCCTCTTTGGCACCCTCTGAGACAAGGCACATAAATTAGTGACTCTATATTGATCTTGTGTTTCTTATCAATAACATAATACAGTTGTGTGTTGTGTAGGCTGTCGGTACCAGCAGAATTTATAGATATGCAGCAAGCTAACCTATCACCTACATCCATGGTGGGTCATCCTATCACTACTGTGTGTCTTGAGAGTTGCAATATTCTGCTATTTAACATTCTGTCAATGCTGTGGTTTGATCTTATACAGCACAAGTGCTGTATAGTCGGGAGGGTACCAGAGATGTAACAGGAAATATTTGTCAATTGTAAGTTGTACTCGTTGTTTAAAATAGGAAAAAAATTAAATACCTGTATTGTAAGTGAGGTTAAAATTGCACCAGACTACTGATCATTTGTTGGTAAGTAGACTCATTCCAAATTCACTACACGTGCCTACTTCTTCAATTATCATAATACTGAATTACAAAGAAGAATAGTCTTCCTTTTTAAGTGAAATTTCATGAGAGTAAATGGCTTGCATGATGTCACATGGGAGGTAGAGTCCAGATAATAACCCAGGGGAAATGATAGCGCATTTCAACTTAGTGACTTTCAATTACTATTTTATGTTTTGCTTTTCCCAAACATGATAGTCTCACGGCAGCCCAAAGAAGTTTCATTGCAACTCTTTGTGGAAATATTTGTTTCTAAAATTAAATAAGCTAAGAATGGAAATTCCCTTCCCAATAACAGAGGTAATATGCTGCTATTGTCTTGGAGTGAAAATAAGACAGATATTTAATTATCACAAATATTAACTCTTCTGTTCTTACCTGGCAGGGGACATACCATAATCTCACAGGTGCTATTCGCAGGGCGAGGCTAACACATTACACTGACCACTGTATGTGCTGACCCCTGCAATTTCCCCAACTGTGGGAAACTCAACTATGTATGTTTTGGTAGTCGGGGACTATTGTCCTGCTCTCACCTGGAAAAAATATATCTTCTAGGTTATGTAATAGAGAGTGATACTGATGCCACTTTTTCTTTGTTACATTTTGTTTATGTTAGCTAGTTTTCCTAGACAGCAAATTTATCACTCAACATGGCCCCAGAATACCAACACTCTTACTCATATTTACACAGTATATAGGTTATTATAGTCGGGCTAGAGTGATAGCAGAAGTAGGGCATTTTCCTTGCATGTGGGTTCAATTCCTCCATCCCTCTCAGAGAGCCCAGAAATCTACCAAGAGTATTCAGCCTGTATGGCAGAGCCTGGCAAGCTACCCATGGAGTATTCAATATGCCAAAAACAGTAACAACAAGTCTCATGTTGGAAACATTACTGATGCCCGCTCAAACAAATAGATTAGCAATGGGAGGACAGTGCTACAGTACAGAGCATATAGATTATTATCTTAATTTTATTTAGGGATCACATTTGTTGGCAGCACATTATATATTTTGGAATCAGTTATAATATTGTCAAATTTTATGGCATATATAATTATATCCTGTCCAATGTGAATGTAAAAAATGTTTATTTTGAGCAGGCCAGAGATATAGAGAACAGGTTTATGCTCTTGCTCTACACAACCAACTTAAATTCAATCTCCAGAACTACATATACTCCTGTAAAAACTGTGATCCCTGAGAACAGGACTAAGAAGAAGCCCTCCAGACCATTAAGTGTGTCCTAAAAAATCCAATTTGAACCAATTGCTTCAGTTAAGACAGTTTTCTATTGTTTCTAGATACCAATTAACATGGTATCTGATCTGGAAAAGTAAAATAACATCTATTATGTAAAATTTGGAGGTTGGATACTTTCATGGGCATTTAAAAATACATATCAAGAATTGTTATTAGGTTGTATCATTAAGTCTGTCACTGTAGCACTGTAGCACTGTCCTCCCATTGTTCATCTTTTTGCTCGAGCGGGCCCAGTAACATCTCCATTATGAGACTTGTTGTCACTGTGTTTGGCATATCAAATACGTCATGGGTAGCTTGCCAGGTTTTGCTGTGTGGGTGAGGTACTCTCGGTAGTTTGCCAGGCTCTCCGAGAGGGGTGGAGGAATCAAATTTGGGTTGGCCATGTTGGCCGTGTGCAAGACAAACGCCCTATGGCCGTGCTATCGCTCCAACCAATCATTAAGTCAAGTTGGGATAAAAGTTCATATTTGTTCAGGTTCTAACAAAACCTATGCTGTCTGCTTCAGGGTATTGGAATTAATTAATTCTAAATTAATATAATTTTCTTTGTATTCTCCAGTTTGTGTGTGTTTCTTTTAATCATCTAGTGTTTAATAACATGCAAGTAACATTTTGAAGGTAAAGATTTTTTTCTTAATCTTCATTTTATTTCAATGTTTTATTTTATTTAAAACATTTTTAATTGAATTACATGTAAACACATTTAAAGAGTTGGTCTTGTTTGTATTTCAGTCATAATTTTCCAGCAGTCCCTTTATTGCTGTACATTTCCCATGACCAGTGGTCCTCGTTTCCCTCCCACCCTCTGTCCCCCTTCCCCCACCTGCCTGCCACTATGGCTGGCTATTCTTCTCTGTCTCTCTATCTCTCTGTCTCTGTCTCTGTCTCTGTCTGTCAGTCTCTTTGTTTCTCTCTCTGTATCTGTATCTCTGTCTCTCTGACTCTGTCTCTGTCTCTCTGTCTCTCTCTCTCGCCATTTCTCTCTCTCTCTCTCTTTCTCTCCTTTTGGGCTTTATGTTTTGCAATATAAATAAAGGAATTTCATCAGGTAATATATATTATATATATTACCAAATGTAACCTGCCCACACGGCAGAGTCTGGCAAACTCCCCGTGGTATACCCAATATGCCAAATACCAGTAACAATGATGGGTCTCATTATCCTAACCCTGAAAAAGCCTTGAATATGGCACTTTAAAAAAAAAATCTCAGGGCCAGGACAAAGAAGACGTTACTGGCACCTGCTCGAGGCAATCGACGAACAACAGGGTGGTCGTGATCGTGATCGTGATATCCTGGTAAGGTAAAAGAATAAACCTTCAATGTTTTAAAGCTGTAGTTACTTCTGAGTCTAACACAAATAAGTTTGGTCAAGGTTAAATAATCTTTATTTCTTGCTGGTATCTTAAACATTAAGAGGGTAACTTCGGCTTATAATTAACATTATTGCTTGTCAAGTAGCAGAACTTAGTTTTTTATCTTGAAAGTTTTTTATACTAAAATACGTACCTGTATGTCTTATGAAGTTACTAAAATATGTACAATTAACATATACATGACTACTTTTAATTAACCAGAAAATACAATGTTAGGTCTTTAAAAGAAAATTTCTAATTACAAATAATTGTTCTCTTTCCCCCAAACTATCTGAAATTTATATAACCTTGTCTTAATTGGGCAGGGCAAAGCACAAAGTCATTTCAGAGTTTTCTCTCTAGCTCTATAGGAATGACCAGGATCATCCCTGACACACGTACAATGAAGGCTTGCAATAATTTATGTATTTTATGACAAAATTTCATCAACTTTATTTAGCCTTATCCCTAAAAGAAGTTCTAATTTTAAATCCAAACTCTAATTATTTTTGGAAATACATTTTAAAAGTTTACTGCTGTATGGGGTATGGTGCCGCCAGCAGGTCAATCTGTACCTGTGAGGCGAGTGCATCAGCAGCCTGATGGCACCATCAGACTTTCAGATACCCCCAAATTGCTGCTGTACCTTTGGCCAGACCCCAAAAACTTGGGGCAAAGTTTACCAAGAAAGTAAACGGCCAAAAGTTAGGTATGTGGGAGACACACCCACAAACCACCTCCAGCTCAGCCATATAATTGGAAGCATGGTCTCTCTGGTTCCTGATCGATCTGCTAAATGCCGTGATCCCAGAGACTCAGAAACGAATCTCAGAACCCAAAGGGTTTTGGCAGAAATGTGTCCTGTTCCTGCAGTAGGTTACTGGCGCTGGCCCACTCTAGCTGGGAATAGGTTTCATGCCTTGGCCTGTTCCTCCTGGCAGCCCAGTGACCGCCATCCTCCAGCGGCCACTGGACAGTCAGGTTTGGGCTTGCAGTGAAGAGATAGGCAGGGCCTCACCAGATGAGGGTGGAACCAGTCCTTTCCTCCCCATCCCAATGAGACCTCGAGTCACCGCCTACAAATGCCCTCTCTGGCTCCTGATCAAGCTGATTAATGACCATGATCCCAGAGACTCAGAAACAAATCTCGAAACCCAGCAGCTTTTGGCAGAAATGCATCTGGACCACATTCAAGGTGGCCGCCTCCTCAGAGGTTATAGGAACGACAGGTATGAGCCAGTGGTGATGGGGCAACTGCAATCTCATGGGAAGGGGGCAGTACTGGCTCATCCTTCACACCCTACCGAGGTCATGAGTTGCCCCCCATGAGCAGCTCTCCATCTCAGCCATGTCTCCACAGGCAAAAGGACTTAATCTAGAGCTCGGCAGCTTGCGGCAGAAAAGTGAATGGACCGTGCATTAAATTACAGTGGTGCCATGCCTCCCTGGGAGGGAAAGGGTGTTATTGTTTCCTTCCGCCTTTTCCCACCCACCACCCTCCCCCCACCCCGGCAGCTAGGTGGCCGCCACCTCAGGGCTTATAGGAAAGCCAGGTATGAGCCGGCAGTGATGGGGCAATTACAGTCTCATGGGAAGGGGGGCAGTACCGGCTTGTCCTTCACGCCCTACTGAGCTCACGAGCTGCCCCCCACGGGTGACTCTCTGGCAAAGCCATAACACCAGATGCACAAAAACCAATCTCATAATTATCTGGCTCTTTACAGAAATCCAAAATCACTATATGATTCTTATAACCAGCTATAGAAAACAAAGTATTTCACAATGCCTTTCCAGCAATTCTGATTGTTGGGGGGGAGGAAATTCTAAACAATAATGGTACATCTTTTGTCAAAATAATGAATGTAATCAATGTAGAAAGAGTTTCTTGGTAGAGGTTTTAAGGTTTTCTAAATGTAGTATTGTATCATCTGTGAATAGTGAGAGCTTGATTTCTTTCTTTCCTATCTGAATGCCCTTAATATCTTTTTCTTGCCTAACCACTATTATAAGTACTTCCAGTACTATTTTGAACAGCAGTAGAAAGGGTGGGCACCCTTGTCTCATCCCTGATCTTAGAGGAAGGCTCTTATTTTTTTCCTCATTGGGAATGATGCTTGCCGTAGGCTTGTGGTAGATGGCTTTAACTATATTGAGGAAAGTCCCTTCTATACGCATTTTGGCGAGGGTTTTCATCATAAATGGGTGCTGGACATTGTCAAATGCTTTGTCTGCATCTATTGATATGATCATATGGTTTTTATCTTTTCTTTTGTTAATTTGATGCATTATGTTGATTGATTTCTGAATGTTAAATCATTCTTGCATCCCCGGGATGAATCCCACTTGGTCATGGTATATGATCTTTTTGATGAGTTGTTGAATTCTATTTGCTAGTATTTTGTTTAGAATCTTTGCATCCATGTTTGTCAGGGATATTGGCCTGTAGTTTTCTTTTCTTGTGGTGTCTTTGTTTCCTTTTGGTTATTAGAGAGATATGAGCTTCATAGAAACTATTTGGGAAAGTTTCTGTTTCTTCATTTTCCTGGAAAAGCTTGAGGAGAACTGGCAATAGATCCTCTTTAAATGTTTGGAAAAATTCACTAGTGAATTCATCTGGACCTTGGCTTTTGTTTTGGGGAAGACTTTTGTTTATTTTATTATTTTGCTTTTTGGGTCACACCCAGCGATGCTCAGAGATTACTCCTGGCTCTGCATTCAGTTATTACTCCTGGTGGTGCTCAGGGGACCATATGGGATGCTGGGAATTGAACCCGGGTTGACCATGTGCAAGGCAAACACCCTACCTGCTGTGCTATCACTCCAGCCCATTGGGAAGACTTTTGAGTAAAGTTTCAATTTCCGTGATGTTCATAGAACTATTCAGGTATTCTACATCTTCTTGATTCAGCCTTGGGTGATTATAGGAATCCAGGAATTTATCTATTTCTTCTAGGTTCTCTTGTTTTGTGGCATCAGACTTTCAAAGTAGTCTCTCATGATCTTTTGAATTTCTTTGGTTTCTGTTGTGATGTCCTCCTTCTAATTTCTGATTCGGTTTCTTAGAGTTCTCCCTCTATCTTTCTTTGTGAGTCTCGCTAGTAGTTTATCTACCTTGTTTATTTTTTCAAAGAATCAGCTCTTGGTTTCATTGATTTTCGGGTTGTTTTTTGGGTTTCCATGTTGTTGCTTTCTGCTTTAAGCTTTATGGTCTATTTCCTTCTGCCTGGTTTGGACTCCTTTTTCTTAGTTGTTTTCTAAGATCTTGAGCTGAGAAGTCAAGTTGTTTATTTGGGCCCTTTCTTCCTTCCTGAGAAGTGCTTGCAGAGCAGAGCTATAAATTTTCCCCCTTAACACGGCTTTATCTGTGTCCCATAGGTTCTAGTAGCTTGTGTCTTCATTCTCATTTGTTTCCAGGTATCTTTTGATTTCTTCCTTGATTTCTTTCCTAACTCACTATTTGTTCAACATTGAGTTGTTTAATTTCCAGGTGTTTGATTTGGTTTTCTGCCTCTGTACATGATTAGCTTCTATCTTCAGTGTATCATGGTCTGAGAAGATAGTTGATACAATGCCTGATTCTGTTGAGGTACTCTTTGTGATCCAGCGCATGGTCTATTGTGTAAAATGTTCTATGTGCACTGAAAAGAATGTGTATTCTTTTGGGGGGGGCATACAAAGTCCTGTATAGATCTATTAGCCCTCTGTCTTCTATTTCTTCCTTCAGAGCCATTTATTCCTTGCTGAGTTTTAATCTTCTTGATCTATCCAGGGGTGATAAGGTAGTGTTGAAATCTCCAACTAATATTGTGTTGCTTGTAATGTCCTTCTTAAGGTCTGTTAGCAGTTGTTGTAGGAATTTGGCTGTTCCCTCATTGGGTGTGTATACGTTCAGGAGTATGATTTCTTCCTGCTGTACATATACCTTGATTAATAAAAAATGACCTTAACTGTCCTTTCTAATCTTTTTCAACCTGAAATCTATGTTGTCTGATACTAGTAAAGCCACTCCAGCTTTTTAAAGGGGATTGTTTGCTTGCAGGATTGTTTCCCATCCTTTGACTTTGAGTCTGTATTTCTTCTCATTGTTCAGATGTGTTTTTTGTAGGCAGCAGAGTGTTGGGTTCTGTCTCTGAATCCGTTTTGCCACTCTGTGTCTCTTAGTTGGTGAATTTAGACCATTTACGTTGAGAGAGATTATTGTCGTGGGGTTTTGTGTCATCTTTCTGTAAGGGTTTGTTGTGCTTGTAGGGGTTTGTTTTGCCTTATAGTAGCCCTTCTTCTAGGTTTGGTTTTGAGTCTATGAAGTTCCTGATCTTTTGTTTATCTAGAAAATAGTGTACAGTTCCTTTGAGTTTGAGTAAGAGTTTAGCTAGATAAAGTAGTCTTGATGAAGCATTCATTTCAGTGAGCTTTTTCACTATATCCCACCATTGCCTTTGGGCTTGAAGAGTTTCCTCTGATAGGTCTGCTGTGAATCTAAGAGGTACTCCTTTGTATGTGATTTCCTTCTTTGACCTTTCTGCTTGCAGTATTTTGACTCTATCCATGGTATCCATCATTCTAACTATGATATATCTCAGATTGTTTTTGTTAGGGACTCTTTTAGCTGGCACCCTTAGGGCTCCTTGAATCTGGATTCCTGCATTGTCCAGCTCTGGGAACTTTACAGCAATGATATGTTTAACTGTGAATTTTTCACTGGGACTGTTTACCTGACCTTCTGGTACTCCAATGATTCTAATGTTGGTCTTCTTGGAATCGTCCCCTAGGACTCTGATTTGCTCTAGAGCTATTTTGAGGTCTTTTGCCATTGTTTGTTGTTGCCTGTAGGCTTCCTGCAGCTCATCTTCCAGCCTTCTGATAATGTCTTGAGCTGTAACCATTCTACTGTTGAAGGCACACACTGAGTTTTTTATTTCATCTACTGAATCTTTTATTCATGACATTTCTGTGTGTAGCTTTCCGATTTCTGCTCTCATTTCTTCCCGTATTTTCTTGATTTTTCTTTCATGTCCTCCTTTAATTTACTGGTTATCTTCTCACTGTTTCGTTGAGTTCATTGAATATCTTCATTAGTCCATATCTAAATTCTTTTTCAGAGAGCCCCCTTATGTGAGTAATACCTAATGAGGAATCTGGACTCTTTTCATCGTCTTCTCCTCGTGGTGAGGATTTACTATGTTTCTTCATGTTGCTGTGGTGGTATGGAGACTGTAAGGGGAAGAAGACCAGCACGGCATTTAGTTTTAGATAATTATGATAAAAAAATGCATGCACTTAAATACACCTAATGTTTCAGTTACAGAAGGGCATAATTGTAATATAGCCACTAATTACTCTGTCCGCATCCTGGTTCTAAATGATATAGTTAAGTAAACTTTTAAAGTTTACTAGGTATAATAAATGATATATTTAATGAATAAATAACTGATAAGAAACAGAAGTTCATGTTAAAAGGTTTGTCAAAAGTCACTTGCCTCATCTGTGGTGAAACTAGATTTTGAAGCCAGGTCAGTCTCACTACAAAATTCACGTTTTGTTTATTTACTGAGTTGTCATACAAGGGGCAATGCTGACTAGAGTGCAGGTTGTGAATTCAACTTTGGGAAATCCTCTCCATGGATTTACACATAGAAGCGAAAGCTTTGTTACATATATGCATTAATTTCTAGATATAATAGATCTTCTGATACTTCTCTATGTGTTCTTCCACATATATATGCACATAATAATAAGAAACTTCTTCATTAACTGAACACCTCTGTTCCAGAAATTCTGGTTAACAGTATTATAGAATTCTAACCCCATATTTTTACCTAGATTTTCTCTCTCAGACTAACTGTTAATGGTTTTCTTAGAAAATAAAGTGTTCTATTTCAAATTTAAGACTATGCAAAGAGAGAAAGTAGGATTATATTTTAGTTTACATCCCATTCCCCGTAGTGTATGCCTCAGGTACCTGGCAGCATAATTAGAATTTGAGTACTTCAAACCCTCTTAAGAACCAATTTTCTGCACAAAAATTCCCTTTTACACATTTCTATTGGTTCATATTCAAGATGGTCAACTTTAGGTTTTAGAATAGTCAAGTGTCACTCTCATGTTTCTTCACTATTAGAAGGGTTGATGACTTAATTCCTTGACTTCAAGAAGGCAGTGAGTAGAGGAATATATTAGCAGATTAGACACTTTTCTTTGTATAATTAGTATAATTTCTTAGTATAATATTAGACAATTTTCATAGTATAATAACTGTTTTAAAACAGCAGAGGCTCATAACAAATTCTCTACTGTAGAAAAAAGTAATAAATAAGTACTATTTTTTGTGGGTTGTGGTGAATGGGAAAAAAAACTTTCAGGATTTCTGCCAAAAGATTATATCAAGAAAAAGAGCAAAATGTATTTGTGGTAGTTCTGTTCACTGACATAAGAAGAAGGAGCAGAAAAGGGAACAGTTAGAAAATAGAATAAATACCGTCTGCTTGGGGTTTTAGCTACTTACAGCATATATTGGGTGGAGATATGTGAATGACAATGGGATAGATAAACCTGGAAACAGATTAATGGACCTCAGTTGGGGGAATATACTTGATCCTCATAGCTTGATAGATGAAATAAGATTGTCAGAGAGAAGATTTAGAAATTCAGAAAACTGTTCTATTTGTATCATATGAAATATTTTATAGGAAGCCAGAATATCTTGTAGACATAGGCTTTACTTTAAACAAGTTCATAATATAAATGTTATTGGGTATATACATATGTATATATATATATCCAGTATAAAGTTTACATACATATATTTATACACACATATAAACTGTAGAAAAGGTCAACATATGCACATAACATTCTTAGTTTTATCTGAAATATCTCTTTATGTCTCCTTACTCGTTAGCTTTCTCTGTCAAGTACATGTTCTCTCTTGAACATGTATTCCTCTTTCTCTCCCCTCCTAATATTTCTATGTAAGAAACTAGTCTGCATCAAAAAATAAATAAATAGCTTTAATTCTGGTTAACAGATAGTGTCTATAAGTGTTCCTTAGATTTTTTAAATTTTTCTTGTATTATTTTAAACTTTTAAGTGGCTGCATTTTGCATGTTATGTTACAAAGATGACACAATTCAAATTCTCATGAATCACACCTACATTTTTACAGTCATTAATAAAAGTAATACAAAAACATTTCTAACTAAATCTAGAATAATAAATCTATAATAATATTTTTTCCATTTCATTGCTGCTTTTTAGAAAGATGTTATTCATAATATTATTAATCATAATATTTTACAGGCAGTTTTCTCCTAAACTGATAATAAAACATACCCTGGCATTTAACTAATATCATTGCTTTACGTGACATAAACATCACCCTTTATTTTGGCACACCTATAGTTTCTGAATAATTTTTATAAGTAACAAAGTATGTCCATTTTATATTATGTAATCTTAGTTATTCTCTAACAACAATTCTGAGCACCCTTTCTTCCCCACAGTCCCATTTCCAGCTGAGATCATGAATGATCTGTACAAGTCATGTATCCTAGGAGCTCTTTGGCAGTTTCTCTTTCATCAGAATCCCAAAAGAGTTGAGTTGAACTGAGCAGCACACAGCATACAGCAACTAGAGAACATTGAGTAGGAGGAAGGATCAGGTGAACTGACAGTAGGGCATAGAAATACTGAGTGTAACACGTAGGGCTTTGATGGATTTATTTATTTTTCTCTACTAGTTTATATACTTTGCCTGTTTCCTTTCAAAGGAATAAGTTCTTTTTTTAATGGCTGAATTCCTAGCACATAATATCAGATACATAGTAGATGCTCAGCCAGTGTTTGTGGAGCAAATGAACTAATGTCACTGCATTCATGACATAGTATTTCTTATACAAAACAGTGTGTTAAAGGATGTCAGGTGTTTCCAGTTAAAACCAAGGGAAAAGACAGTATGGCAATATAAAGAACTACAATATATTTTAACACATTTTGTTCATGAACTTTGAAGTAGAATTATTAGTCTTATATTTTTACATTAGATACATTTATATACAGTGATGTTATATTATTTTAATTTAAATATTTTAGTCATGCAATTCAAACAAATTGTGAAGATCCATTCATATGATTTGCTACAAGGAGATTTTCTTCTTTTAAGTTTGGCTTTATTAAGCACTTTTTTTCCATAAAGAAATATACACAAACAAGCAAAGAAATGGGGGAGAAAACACCTATTATTATGGTAGCAAAATGGAAAAAAAAGCAATGAAAGAAAATCTTACTACGTTGAATAAAAAGGAATTTCCTTTTCTTTTCAGTCACCCCTATGTGAAAATTTTTGAAGAACCTTCACACTAGGCATACACTGACTATTTTCTTTTAGTATTAGAACACATTTCCTTTGCATTAAAAATTATTTTCCAATGTAATTGAGATTTATTAAAATATGAAGATATCACAGTATGTTTATATTTTTATACATTTTTTCAGACAGCACTGATCTTCAGCTCTGCTCCTAACTCTGTTTTAAAGCCATAGTTCAGCTCTGTAGAAATCGGGAGGGATGGGTTGTGGTAGGATAATTGGTACTAGGATTTCTAAGTTTCTGAAATGTTGTGTATCATTTATAATATCACCTCTAAATTCTGTGCTTTCTTAGCCACACCCTGTGATGATAGAAGATGGAGAATGCTTGGCCACAATAAAGGGTGAAACATCTTCAAGGAATATTCAATGCAATCATTATTCCTGAGAAACTGATGTACAAGGACAGTGAATAGATTCCCAGGAGGTTTTCATTCAGCCTTTAGTTCCTCTAAAAGTAGAAATTCAGTCCTTGTTTATAATCTGCTTTCCATCACTGGAGATGCCTCTTAAGAATTTGTGGAGTATAACAAGAAGAAATGTATCTAGGACAATCAAAAGCATTTACAATTACTATCACATAACAGACTTACTGCCTTCAAGGTCTTCAAAGCTGGATCTAGTTTCACTTTTTCTATGAGCATCCTTCAACACCCACAATGCAAAATTCAATATTCTGTTCACAGTGTTCTCAACAGCCTAATCCACTTTAATTTTTATAGCATTTAGCACATCACAGAGCATTTTATCATTTAATTTATGATTATTTTATTCTTTTCTCCAGGAAAATAGCAGAGTTATTGCTATGTATTAGAATTTCTATTCATCTACCACACATTTAAAATATAAAACCGCTCATTTGTAAAGGCACTGCATTTTATTTTATTTATTTATATTTATTTGGATTTATTGACTTCAGACACACACCTTGGTTTACAATACAGTTAATGGTAAGGGAGTTATATATTCAAAACTCCAGCACCATACCATCCAGCAAGTTCACTTCGTCTTCCACTGTCCCACTGTCTCTCTTCCCTGTCCCTTTTTTATCCTCATCAAACTCTGTGGTAAGCATCCCACTGATGGGAAAATGAAACAAAACAAAACTCCCATTACTATAGTGGCAAAGTAAAAAAAATATGTATATATTCTCAGTTTCTGTTGGTCTTGTATATTTGTCATTCCCAAATATGTTTTTATACACACACATATGAAAAGGATTATTCTATGTCTGTGTCTCTTCTGAATAACTTCACTCATAGTATCCTCTTCATCTCTATCCAAGTAGCAGAAAATTGCATTTCATCTTTTCTTATGGCCAACTAATATTTCATTATGTGTATGGCTCATGGTTTCTTTATTCTGTCTTAAACATTATTTGCCAGGAAGTCTTGACTCATAAATTGAAGCTTCATTTAAAACATTCTTCATTTCAGGTGCCAGAGAGATAACAAAGCAGTAAATGCATACAGCCAATCCAGGTTTGAGCCTAGGCTCTACAAATTGCTCCGTGAGCATAACATATCAGGACAAAGACCTTATTTGTAAGAAGAAGAAGTGTCATAGTTCCCAGAATATACCTATGCATTATAAATAAAGCTGATTAACTTTTATGATAAAATAAATGTAATACAAGTGGTCCATGGTCACTGTTTATGGAGGAGAGAAGAGGATGAAGAGGGCCAAAGAGATAATACAGTGGACAAGACGTTTGTTTTGTCACAGATTCAGTCCCCTAACCCTGAGGTGATTCCTGAGCACAGAGCCAGGAGTAACCTTTGGACACTGTTGCATGTGACCACAAAAAAAAATTAATAAAAATGAAAGGATGTCAGGGTTTAAGAAATCATCCATGATTTATGTTATAAAATTTATTTATATATCATTTACATTATTATATAATATAATTATATTATTTATATAAAATATATTTGATATTGTTATGATATAAAATATGATTTTATGAATGAGTTAAAAAATGACTTGAACTCATTCTCCTTGTTATTATAAAATAGTAATTATTTATAGCAAAAATCATAGTTACCATGGTTCCTTCCTTCTTTTCTTTCTCTTTCTTTCCTTCCTTCCTTCCTTCCTTCCTTCCTTCCTTTCTTTCTTTCTTTCTTTCTTTCTTTCTTTCTTTCTTTCCTTCTTCCCCTTCCGCATTCCCTTCCTCTCTTCCATCATTCTTCCTGCTTTTGGCCTCGCCATGAGTGCTTGAGAGATCAAGAACCGCCTCCCAGTGATTCCCAGCAAATCAGACCCATGATTCAGTACAAATCAGACCCATGATTCAGTAAATGGTTCTGCTTATATTCTATGTTACCTGGGATGGCACAGGCAAGCAAGAGGTGCTCAGAGGTTTCCAAGGCTACATCCATTGGTACTCCCTTGCTGCACCCTGATTCATTCTATACAAAACACTTATTCTATGCTATATCTTTGGCCCTGTAATGTTTTTCTTAGTAAATAATAAATTAAGGAAGAGCATTAAAATTAATTTTTAGAATAAAAACCCAAAGCTTCAGTAAATTTTTTAAAACTATTAATTTATAGATAATTTTAATTAGTAATTTATTATACTTGGGTATACACATTATGTTAGAGAAAAAATTTATTTAATTGTTATTGTTGGGCTGGAGCAATAGCACAGCAGTAGGACATTTGCCTTGCGTGCAACCAGCCTGGCCAAGCCAGGTTCGATTCCTCTGCCCCTCTCGGAGAGCCTGTCAAGCTACCGAGAGTATCTCGCCTGCATGGCAAAGCCTGGCAAGCTACCCGTGATGTATTCGATTTGCCAAACACAATAACAACAAAGTCTCCAATGGAGACGTTACTGGGCCTGCTCGAGCAAATCTGTGAACAACGGGAGGACTGTGATCATGATCTTATTGTTATCAAAAGACAATGAAGGAAAAGATAAGCAGAGTTGCACTAGTTATAAATTTTCAGCAGTCTCTCTCTCTCTCTCTCTCTCTCTCTCTCTCTCACACACACACACAGAGACACACACACACACACATACACACACACAAATGGTCTTATTTCCTACCCACTAATTTTCACATCTATCTCAGAATCCAATCATAATTTGACCACTTTTTTAAGGAATTATTCACCTCATTTTCATTGAGGTACGATGATGTACAAAACTTTCAATGTTAGTTTTATACAAACATTCTTCCAACATCACTGCCCCCCACCACAGTGCTTCTTTCCCTCCACCATTGTCACAAGAAGCCCTCAGTCCCTTTCCCTTCCCTATTAGTCTAGCTCAGTTTTGTGGATCAACTCTCCAATTCTGATCCTTGTGGCCATTTATTACTTCCTTATTTCTCTTTTTGGAGATCTGCACCCCAAGTCCCGCACACCTGGGTTCCTCTGGCAGTTCCTTCATGTGTGAGGCTCGTCCGAGAGTGGAGAGTAGTCTTTAGCATGGCTGTGGCTGGAATTGAAGGTCTTCAGCTGCCAGGGCTCTGCTTAGGGTGGGGACGGAAACTCAGCCCACCCTCCTCCAAGGGGCCCCGGTGAGGACAGCCAGGCATGGAGGCAGTAGGCTCTGCGCTGTTCTCTTCCAGGAGCAGGGTTTTATAGTCTTCAATCCTGCTCAGATTGGGACTGGGGCCTCCTCCATCCAGATCCACCATCTTCCAGTATATATGTGTTACACACAACAACTGCCCCCGGTGCTGTGTAATCCCATCAACAGCCAAGACCCAGAGACTATAAAACCCTGCTCCTGGAAGACATCTTGTTATCATTATCTAGTTCTTACTCTAGAGAACCTGGCAGGCTACCAAAAGTATCCTGCCCACACGGCAGAGTCTAGCAAACTCCCCGTGGCGTATTCAATATGACAACAACTAGTAACTATGATGGGTCTCATTCTCCTGACCCTGAAAGAGCACTGAATGTGGCACTTTTTAAAATCTCAGGGGGAGCTAGGATGAAGGTGACATTACTGGGGCCTGCTCGAGGCAATCAATAAAAAACAGGATGACAGTGATACAGTGATATTTCTCTTTTTAGCCTAAGTAGAAGAGATCATTCTTTCTCTGTCCCTCTCCTTCTATCTGATTTCACTCAACATGATAACATGATATCCTCTATTTCTATTAACACAGCAGACACTTTCATGATTCAGCCGTTCTTAGAGCTGAGTAGTCTTCCCTTGTTTATCCATATCATAATTGTAGTCCTTTTTTTTTTGGGTCTCGAAGAAACATAAAATAATGATTCTTTTTTTAATCACTGACGATTTCATTAGATGAAATATAGAAATAGTAACAATATATTAACTAGAGAACAGAAGAAATGGTGTATCTGAACTCCAACACATCATTTTGTCGGTAAAGAAGTAAACAGAATCTGGCCCAGACAAGGTCAGACTTGAACACCTGAAGAACCTGCCATCAGCACTCATCAATACACTGGCTCGGCTCTTAACACGCTACCTGTCTGAACGCAAGATTTCTTCCCAATGGAAAACCAGCAGGACTCTTCTACAATAGTACAAGAAGGGACACATCCATGACATTGGCAACTATCGCCCTATCTGCCTGTTGTCTGTTGTCTACAAGCTGTTCGCTCGAGTCATCCTGAATGGAATTGGGAGAACACTAGATGAAGGACAACCATGCAAGCAAGCCGGGTTCCGAAAAGAATTCAGCATAATTGACCATATCCACATGGTAACCAAGTTCATTGAGGTTTCTTGGGAGTTTGAGATGCTACTCTGTGTAACAATCATTGATTTAAAGAAGGCCTTTGATTCTGTTGAGACTGAAGCAGTCATCCAAGCCCTAGCCAAACAGTGTTCAG
Organism: Sorex fumeus; assembly: GCF_029834395.1. Taxonomy (NCBI): domain Eukaryota; kingdom Metazoa; phylum Chordata; class Mammalia; order Eulipotyphla; family Soricidae; genus Sorex; species Sorex fumeus. The sequence goes on from NW_026606059.1 coordinate 68,625,272, forward strand.
ACTCAATACATCAGGATCCTCTGTGAGTTGTATTACGAATTCACTACCAGGATCTCACCATTCTACAAGGAAGTGATCATTCCATGTCAAGAGAGGGGTTCGGCAGGGTGATACCATTTCACCAAAGCTCTTTAGTTCCACCCTGGAGAATATCATATGACAACTGGAATGGGAAGGAATGGGAGTGAAGATAGATGGTCGGCAACTACACCACCTCCATTTCGCTGGTGACATCTTTCCAATAACACCAAACATTAGCCAAGTGGCACAAATGCTGGCCAACTTAGACTGTGAGTGTGGAAAGGTCGGACTGCAGTTGAATCTCATGAAGACAATGTTTATGAGAAACGGATTTGTTCCTGTTGTTCCATTCACTCTCAGTGGAACGAACATCTCTGAACGCAACAGTTATGTGTACCTAGGTCAAGAACTCAACATGATGAATAACCTGGCACCTGAATTGCACAGGAGGAAGAGACTGGCTTGGAATGCCTTCAAGAGCATCAAAGAAATACATAAGAGGACAAAGAACCTCTAGCTCTGGGCACATCTCTTCGACTCCACTGTTCTTCCTGCATCAACATATGCCTCAGAGTTCTGGGCCCTACGCAAACAGGATGAGAACGCTATTCAGGTCTCCCAAAAAGGAATCGAAAGAGCTATGCTTGGAGAATCACACTTCACTCAAGTAAGAGAAAGAATCCGGAGTTCTGATCTCTGTCAACAATCGAGAATCAGGGACACTGTCTCGTTTGTCAAGGCATCAAAAATCAGATGGCTTTGACAAGTAATGCGATTTGGAGATGGCCACTGGACTAGATTCCATGAGACGTCAAAAGATCGCATGGCCACCCACCTATGAGATGGTCAGACTTCTTCATCAAGATCCTGAGTGATTGGTTTGAGACTCTTCATGTTCCTGGAGCAAGCAGATGCCATTGGGCTACACTAGCATGTGACAGGGACGAATGGAGATGTTACTGGCTCCCATTCGAGCAAATCAATGAGTAATGGGATTTAAAGTGATTAAGTGATCAAGTGATGAAGAGGAATTAATACAGAAGTTATTTTTGTATTGATTGGGCAGAGTGTAAGGCACATGCCTTGCACAAGGTATGTGCCAGTTTCATTCCTGGTACCAGATATGGTAATGAGGAATGATCCCTGGGCACCAGTAGGTATGACTCAAAAAAACCCAAAATGTTGTAATTAAATTTAGATCACAATGGAATCAATTACCTGAAAAAATAAAATAAATGAATAACTTCAAATAAGTTATTATGTATTTGATTAAATAAATATTCATTTCAATAAATAAATAAAAAGGGATCAATAGTAGAGTGTGCTTAGCTTGTTTATGACTTGAGGATATATCTATGACTAGTCCAATCCTCCCCCAAAAAATTGTTCATAAAATTAAATTACAGCAGGACAGAAGAGAAAACTCAGTGGTCTGAGTATATGTTTTGCATGCAGGAAGCCTAGATTCAATCGCCACATCACACGGTCCCCTGAGTTCCACTGGAATAACCCCAGGCACAGAGCTATGGATTAGTCCATTAGCACTGCAAGAACTGGCCAATAAAAAGGCACACAACCAAAGCAGGAAAATAAGTAACGTCAAATATGCAACAAACAAAATGAGATGATTGATTTAAATTTGATTTTAGTACTACCTTCCACACACACATTCACACATCTTCCAGTATTGCCACAAACATACATTTCCATTCGTTTCTCTAGGGTAATTATCAAACATATAAAAAAGATATCTTTGTTGAATGTCATTATGTTATTTGACTTTATATACATCATATATTTGATGTCAGTACTTCCTGGTTTAAATCATTCATGTTTATTTTAGCTGCTTTCATACAAGAAATTTGAAATTATCAGGTTACTATCAGATACTAAGGGGAAAATCAGTTGCAACGAAAATCTGAATAAATAACTGCAAACTTTAATTGATTATGAACATCTATCAGAATTTCCAGTAATTTAACTGCAAAGTGTTTCACTTTTAAATTACTAAAATGTGTTCTGCCAATTTATCTAAAAATATATCATTATATTCCCACAATACATGCTATGAGATTTTCTTGCCTCAGTAATGGAGATTAACGATGCATGGGCTTGCCCGCATTTTAGCAAAGCAGGAAAAATTGAAATTCTGTAGGTATCTGTGCTGTAGTGAATTCTTCACTGTAGCAGTGGCTCTTATCACCAGATTCCAGTATACATATCTTTTCTGCTCTAATCCAAGCAAGGCCACATTCATCAACATATTTTCACTCAGAAGCATTTCATATTGGTAACTTGAACAAATGCCTTAACTCAAATGTTTAAATAAGAACATCTTCAATGAGTAGGATTTATTTTTCATGAAAAAAAAGACACCGTAGAGTCAGAGTGTAGTCTGAAGGTTTATATTTATATTCAATGAAGAGCACTGAAGTTCTCCAAAAATATTACCCTAACATTCTGATAATGCTATTTTCATATTATTAATTTTAATTCTTCAAATCAGAGCAAGGATATTAGCAGTGATTAATAGTTTGATATAATAAATGCGAGGGCTCCCCCAAATGATACTAAGGAGATCTGAGGAATCTGCAACTTGTTCTTGGCCCTCTGAGATGATGATTTAATGCAAGAGTCACGTAGATGTGGGGAAAAGGAAGTTCTTGCACTGTTGGTGGGTATGCCGACTGGTCCAGTCTTTCTGAAAAACAATATGGACAGTCAGTCCTTCAAAAACTAGAAATTGAGCTTCTATATGACCCCACAATACCACTTCTGGGAATATATTCTGAGGATGCAAAAAATCACAGTAGAAATGACATCTGTACCTATATGTTCATTACAGAACTGTTCATAATAGCCAAAATCTGGAAACAACCCAGGTGCCTGACAACAGATGACTGGTTAAAAAAACTTTGGTACATCTACACAGTGAAATACTATACTGTTAGGAGAGATGAATTCATGAAATTTGCTTATAAGTGGATAGACATGGAGAGTTATCATGCTAAGTGAAATGAATCAAAAAGAGAGGGTCAGATATAGAAGGACTGCACTCATTTGTGGAGTATAAAATAACATAATATGAAACTGACACCAAGGACAGTAGTTACAAGGGCCAGGAAGATTGCTCAATAGTTGAACGCCTGACTCATGAGCTGGGGGCCAGGGGGTGGGGGTGGGGGTGGGGGATTGTGAGGGGAAAGGGAGAAGGCAGTTGGAATAGAGAAGGGGGTCTAAGAAAATGATGATTGGAGGAATTGGTTGGGATGGGAGATGTGTGCTGAAAGTAGACAAAGGACCAAACATGATAAACTCTCAGTATCTGTATTGCAAACCATAATGCCCAAAAGCAGAGAAAGAGAGTATGGGGAATACTGTCTGCCATGGAGGCAGTGGGAGGCGGGAAAGGAGGTTATATTGGGGATATTGGTGGTGGGAAATGTGCACTGGTAGAGGGATGGGTGTTTGATCATTGTGTGATTGTAACTCAAACATGAGAGATTGTAACTATATCTCACGACGATTCAATAAAATTAAAAAAAAGAGATTGTGATGCTAATCTGGTCTCAGTGAATACTTGGGCCCCCCACCCCCCTGTTGTTGCTTGAAGGATCCAGGGGAGCCCACATCAATGTTTGTTGTTCATATGGTTCCAATCAAGCTCAGAGTGTCATGCCTAGTATGTGCTGTACTAACCATTGTACTGCCTCCTGAATCCTTAACACTGATTACTTTATAGAAAATTTATATTAAGAAACTTCAAAATATCAGTTGTCAAAGACATAAAATTCATTCTAGTTGAAAGCACAATGGAAACAAAGTAGATGGGCATACATTAAGGTAAGGCTAAATGTAGTTATGTTGCATCTCCTGAAAATATCTCCTGAGTAACAGATCAATTGCTTTCTCACCCAATATAAAATGATTATTCTATAAATATAGTTTAAACAATCATATCTAATTTTTATGTTCTACATTCAACTAAGCCTTCAAGATGAAAGTATTCCCCAGACTCAGAACAATTATCGTGGCATACTAGAAACATCTCCTTTATTACGTTTCAGAAAAACATCTTTTCCTACTATTCCTGATAAACAGCAAAATAAATCTATTTCCCAAGAGAACTACCTCTTGCAAATAGAGTCATTTATTTCTGACTCCTTAACTTCTCAGAAATTTTTGTGTATAAATTTTCACAAATATTTATCTTGTTTTTGGAATTTTACCCCACATCTTCTATAAACCTTATTTTACTTGACGCCAATCAGAATAGATGTATTCTTGCACACACTGCACTTATTAAAGTATTAGATAGAAACATACTTTTACCACTGTAGTAGAAGCTGGTGAGGATTTCCACACCGCAATTCACATGCTAAGCACAAAAAGCATTTAGTGATTTTTTTATAACTTGGGTGATTAATTTATTTTTCGTAATTGCTCATATTATCTACATTATCTACATTTAGTCATTTTGAACTTTAGTAGACATTATCTACCAAGATATGCATGAAACAACTATGTTGTTTATATTGGAAGGACCTGATAATAGTCCTCACTCATTATAGTTTCATAAATATGTCACAAATATAGGCTATATTACATATGTATTTAAATCACAAAAGTCTGCGATTACCTGACTGAGATTCACATTTGTCCAGGGGCACCTAAATATTGTGCATATATGTTACCAGAACTGGAAGATTGATCACCACTTTTTCAAGTCACCTTTGCCACTTGGGTTTCTAAGACTCTCCTAACCAAAATCCTCTATCCCTTGTAGTTATTGTAATTCTTTTATAAAATCTCCTGTTCTTAAAACCAACAAATATTCTTCTCCTCTCTTGGGGCTAATTGTTCTACTGCTAGTCTCTATTCACTATTTTAGCATATCCATATTATTAAAACAAAGTCTATCAGTGCTTATGCTTTCATTTTTAAATATTTTTGAGATATTTATGGCATGTTCAGTGAAAGGCTTTTTCCACCAACATTCATGAGTATTGCATGCTTGGCTCTTATTTGTCAGAATTATCCCTGTGATTCAGTGTGGCTTTATTTCATTTATTCCATACACTAAGAGCAACCTGATTCTGGAAAGAACAGTAGAATTCTGTATTAAGCCATTGTCTTCTTTATTGGGCTCTAAAATCGTGCAGTTTATTGGCCACAGTCAGTGCTGACATATAGAGAAAATAGAATGATCAAAGGCTCAGCATAAGAATTTGTGATAAAAGGATAATAGCTCAGTATAGCTGAGTATCAAAGGCCCATAGGAAAGAATGATTGACAGTAGCTAAGGAATTGGATTGAGTTGCATGTAAATGGCTGTGTATACATTATGGCACTCTGTGGACTTGGATTTGATGATGGGTATGTTCTCGGCAAAAAGCAAAATGTCAGTATTTCATTTGAGAAATACCATCATGTGAGCTAATAGCAGAAGAAGAGAGAATCATGTTGAAGGCTAGACTTGGCATATGATCAAACGATACAGACTTTGTTCTTGTTGATTTCAACATTAGTTAACAAAATTGCTATAGCTGAAAGGTGGGGAAAGAGCTTGTGCTGGTGAATGTTAGTCCTATAAGGTAAAGGTAAAGGCCCTCCCGTTGATCGTAGATTTGCTCGAGCGGGCCCAGTAACGTCTCCATTGGAGACTTTGTTGTTACTGTGTCTGGCATGTCGAATACTCTCGGTAGCTTGCCAGGCTCTCCGAGAGGGGCAGAGGAATCGAACTCGGGTCGGCCATGTTGGCCGCTTGTAAGGCGAACGCCCTACCCGCTGTTCTATCGCTCCAGCCCCGCTGTGCTATCGCTCCAGCCCTATATTGGTACTAGAAAATAATATTTTGTGTATCTTAAACTCAGGGATAAAACTCAAAGATAGGTCTATGTAGGAATTATTTTCAATTCTTGAAGGATGGTGTTGTGTTTATTTCTCCTTAATTTACTGTTAGATTTTATTTTATATAAATTCTTATTGAAAAATCTATTTATTCACTGTCCTCCACCTACAGAAAAAAACATCATTCTTAAAAAGCATTTAATTTTGATATGAGATGATCATTCTGAATGTTAATAACTGTCTAATAAAATGTTGATCTGTGAATTATATAAAAAAATAAACATTTTTTTTAACATTCGGGAAATCCCTGAGCTGGCACGAAATAATCATTTTTTAAACGTTTTCTTTGTTTTTAATTTGGGGGTAAATCCCAATGGTCTTCAAGGCTTACACCTGGCCTGCAATCAGGAATCACTCCTGGTAGCACTTGGGGAACCAAATGGATGCTTGGGATCAAATGCACATTGGTCATACACAGAAACACATGCAACCTTATCCACTATAGTATTTCTTTGGTTCCTATTTTAAAAAGAATTTTCTTAAAGAGTATGTGCATTAGCCCAGGAATAAAGAAAACTGTGATATACACACATGTCATTTTTGGACATAAATATACAAGTTTTATTGATAATTACTAATGTGTCTTTCTTCGTATTAAAAACAGCACTCTTTTTTTTTCTTTTTTTATCAAAAAAATTTTTAATAGTGAGACATCATGAGGTACAGTTGCAGACTTACACATTTTTGTGCTTGGGTTTTAATTATACAATGATCAAATACCCATCCCTCCACCGGTGCCCATTCCCCACCACCACGGATCCCAGTACCCCTCCCACCCCCACCCCCTCCCATCCCACCCTGCCTCTGTGGCAGGGCATTCACACTCTTATCCAAAGAAAATCACGTTTACCCGTTTAACAGCATAGGTGATGACAGACAACTCCACTATAACTCCTAGCTATGACAAACATTATTTGTTTGACTTTATTTAGCAAGAGCAATCTCTTCGGTGTTGTTGTCTACAAATGAGTGTATAAGTTTTGCCTTGCAGTGTAGGCATGAAGAAGTGTAGAGATAGCCTTAGGGTAGAGAGGCTTTATGAAACTCTCACATTATCTTGCAGAGCAGCGTGCTCAGGCCCTTAAACTGGTTTCAATGCTATCGGTATTAATCTGTTTCAATAAGGGGCACTGAATTATCATTTTGCACAGAGTCCCTCAGTTTATTAGACATATGAGCTTAAGGAGGAAAAGTTTTATATAAATTCTCTTCCTAGTTCTTCTATTCTAATTTATTTCACCAGATAGAAAATAACTTAAGGCCATTAAAATAGAGCAAAATATTTAAAAATAACAAAATCAGGATATATTCAATAGAAAAAGCAAAACCGTAATTTTTTTCAGTATAAACCAAGAAATTGTGGCAGAAAGTCCTTTACAAATGCTAAACATTTTAAAATATAATAATTAGTATTTTGAATTTGTAACTGAAATTGCTTATCATTCTGCTGATTTGGAGTAGGACTTTGTGCTTTACTCAATTGCTCAAGTTGTCAAAATCACTAAGGTATGATAAATAAGTCTCCAAAATTATGAAGGATACTCTGACTGACTTTTTACTCATATATGTTTGTTAACACTTGGGTGACCACATCTAGGACAGTAAAGAATCCAAACTCTTTTCATGAGTATATTGCATGAGTCTACTATTGCTATTTAAACTCAAAATATTAAAACTTTTATCTTGTTCAGATAACACTTTATTGAATGCTCCAATATTGTAAATGTATACTAATATGTATGTGTGTGTGTGTGTATAACTCTCAGGAGTACAAAAAATTAATTATACTTCTTTATTAGGAAGATTGTATTGTTTACATTGTAATAATAAGAATGGAAAAATAACTTACTAGAGCCAATTAGATTGTCCATAGAGTTTTATTGTGCTAATATATCTCTGAGTTTTAAAGCCTAACTTCCTAATATTTAAAATTTGCAAGTTGGCATTCTAGAGCATAGCCTCACGACTCCATTATTCTATAACATAATTTAAAACTTTTATGTTCAAATAAACTGTTAAGAACATACTTATTTCTGTATAATCTGTATATTTCAGCTACATTTGTATTTGTCTCTTGCAAGTATACCTAGAATCCTTTAAATTAGTGGGAAGGAAAGAAAGGTTTAAACTGTAGCTATCTCTCCCATGAAATAAAGGATGTATAGCAGAATGGTGGATTTTAAAGGTGAAAATACTCCAACAATTCAGACAGATAAAATGAACCAACAAGGAGCAGGGCGAGAAAAGGAATAAAAGACTCTTAAAACTTGTACCCTATGAGTGGGCTCCCTAAGCACATTGCCAAGACTGACTTAGTTTAGGACAACAAAGTCTTATACCATGTTGCTATTTTTAATTTTACTATTTCTGTTGTTTTGTTTTTTCTGTTTGTAAGCTTATTTTGTTATTTAGTTGTGTAAGCCCAAAGTCATAAAATATATATTATCATAATAATTAATATATTTAAATATAATAAACAATTAAAATAAGTTAAATATTGAGTCTCTTTTATTTTAATAGAAACTTAAAGAAATGCTATCAGGTGACACTTTATGTGAGTTGTTAGCATCACATCATTAGTTTTTTATATTATTTGCACTATGTTGATTTTCTGATATTTTTCTTGATCATATTCATTAGACTTTTTCTCTTTTGCCTTATCTTAATGTTTAAACACTTAAAAGGTAAAGTTACTCATTATTCTTCACCCTCTTTATACATCACGTAACGGTTCCCAAAAATCATTAATTTTAAAAGTATTATTTCTGAAAACTAATAACTTGCTTTATCTCCTGCTTTGTTAAAGCGTTGAAAAAATACAATGATTCTTGGATTGTGGTATATATAGCAATTTATTAGGTGAAATATAGAACTAATTTCATTGACATTCTGAGATGTACAGAACATGTTTTATTATTATAAAGCCATGATTGCATGATTTTACAATATTACTAAAAGATTTTAGAGGTAATAAATTAAAATTTAGAAGATTATTGAATAAAATAGTTGTACAAAATTCTTATTGGCAGTTTCATATACTAATTGTAAACATGTCTTAATTAATTCTATCCTATAAATGATCTAAATAATAAAACTTCTAAAGATACCCAACATTTACAATTACCAATGTGTTACATTTAGTGGGTTTTATCAATTATATTCATTTTCAAGTCAATGCAGTTTTATTTTTTATTCTTAAATGAACAGTTCTTTATGTCAGGAGAGTTCTGACTATTGAGAGGAAAACTTGAAGCTCAAAGTAAAAATAAAAATTTCACATAAAAATTATTCTTAAACAAAATTGATCTCTATTTTGAATGCTTTAAAATGATTAAATTATTAAAATAAATATAATAAATTAGAGATAAAAAATTAAATTCATCCTGAAGTTATTTAATTTCCCTTCTTTTCCATGATATCTTTTCATCCAGGCCAGAAATTGAAGTTTATATATATGTATATATAAAACTATGTGTATATGTATATATATATATGCATTTATCTATGCATGTCCTATCTACAACTAGGGTTTTTTTGTCTCGCATATTATTTGAGAGGGAATGAATCATCCATACACACAATCATTGTAAACATTATTTTGCTCTTAGGTTCTAGTTAAAATAAATGCATTTATACTTCCATACATTACTTGAAAATTATAATGCATTCTAGTAAAGTGTTCTTCAATATTTTGTTTTACCTGCAGCTGAATGTGGTGCATCTGCAACAAATAATGAAGGGATCTTACTTTCTCCAAATTATCCACTCAACTATGAAAACAACCATGAATGTATTTATAGTATTCAGGTTCAAGCAGGAAAGGGAATCAATATTTCGGCTAGAACATTTCATTTAGCACAAGGAGATGTTCTTAAGGTAAGTGAACTTAAAACTATGTGTATTTTGATAATTTTTAGTCATGGAGCACATAATTTATGTATACAAATGTGTAATATGTGTATATGTAGTCATAAGTGGTCCTACCTTTCATAGATTGAGCATTATTACTCATTTTTCTGTTTTTATTATTATAGTTTTTTATCATTAATTTATAATTAAATTCCATCTTATATTTAATTCAATACATATAGATGTTATATTTTATAATACTAAAAAAGAATACTTCATGGCAGGTATTTATTTATATGCATTAAAACACAAAATAATCAATTTCTGAATGGTTATTTCTTAGAGAAATAAAATAATAATTTGTTTTTGTTTTTGTTTTTCTGATAATGTTTTTAATTTTTGTGTTTCAGGTATTTTTTCTCTATGCTGAAATGCATGAATAACTGTATTTATGAGTATCAAGATTTTATATTTTCTAAATATATAAAACTATACAATATTAAATAAGCATTTGAACAAATATACTTTATAATATTAAACCTCCATTGTAAAAATCTATTTGTTAAGATTTTAAAATTTGTGTTAATTAAATTTGAGATAATCAAATCAAATGACTACTTTTTAAAAGTATCAGTTTTTAAAGCAATATTATATGCTGCTAATCTCTATGTTGCAAAGATTTGGGTGATGTAGTCATTATTCATATTATAATAAAATGCAGTCTTTATACAGTTGCACTTAAATTATTCACATTAAATTTATAAACTTCCCCTAATTTTCAAGACATCTTACGGTCAAGTAAGACATTAAGCATGCTTCTTTTCACAAATCTTGACAAAAATTATGATATCCTGATATTCCAGTTCAGCAGATATAGGTCATTTTTGTTGAATCAGAGATTTTGAAATATTTATTTTATTTTCTTTCCAGGAACATAATTTTGTTTATAATTTATGGTTCTCCAACAACAAAAATTATACTTGTAGGATTTTTTTTCAGACACAAGAATTATTTCCTGGAAAACACTGAGACACTCAATTTCTCCTTGTCCTTTCCTCCAGTAAGCAACAGAAATGCTCTTTATAGATCACTGCTGCTGTCAAACCATTGTTTGGATTTTTCTTCTTTAAAAATAAAGTGTTTAATTTTTTTTTTTTTTGCTTATTTAGTGTTGGGCTGAAGCGATAAGCACAGCGGTAGGGCATTTGCCTTGCATGCGGCTGGCCTGGCCAAGCCGGGTTCGATTCCTCCGCCCCTCTCCGAGAGCCCAGCAAGCTACCAAGAGTATCTCGCCCACATGGCAAAGCCTGGCAAGCTACCCGGTGGTGGGGGGGGGGGGGGTGAGTATTCGATATGCCAAACAGTAGCAACAAAGTCTCACGATGGAAACATTACTGGGCCTGCTCCAGCAAATAGATGAACAACTGGAGGACAGTGCTACAGTGCTACAATTTAGTGTCAACATTGAGATTAATAGGATGCTTGCAAATAGAATAATGTTAATTTCAGTTGTCACTGGATGGAGATAGTTTATATAGTCTCTAAGCAATTGACAATGAATAGTTCCACTGTCCCCCTGACAGAGCAAAAACTGAATACTATTCAAATATATAGTTCAATCTTTTCTATTGGTATATTTGTTTTTATTATCCAAAAGAGATAAAGCACTATGTTTGGACAAAAGACTATTAAAAGGACATTTAATGCAATCCTTTTACCAATCAGCATTGTGTAGTATAAAAACTTGTTTTTCTGCAAGATGTACATCTGATGTTGCATTATAGAAACAGTCCAGTAATATAAGTCAAAATTGGTTTAAGAATTAGAAAAAAGGAATTAAGAAAAATTATCACAAAGCATTAGATAAGTGCCTTCATTTTGAGGTATATAAGAAGGTTATTAATTTGTTATTAATATTTTCTTAGGTGTATAATTTTCAAATTTCTTTCCTAACCTATGTGAGTCTTTGGGAGGATAATTTGTCAGAGACTATTGTAAAATTTTTAGTAATGGCTGCTAAACACAGCCATTATTAAATATCAAATTAACATATATCATAATTATATAATAATTTAAATAATTTAGGCTAAGTTATGGTTGGTCATTTTCTAGTTATTTTACTTCTGTGCACATTCTATGCTTTAAATTAGCTCTGGGCTGCATCTTTGTATGAAATACAATACCAGGGTATTCACTTCTCAAATCTGCACTAGGTGATATCACATTGATTCCTTAATATTTTCCATAGTAGTAAAACATTTATGCTGCTGAAATTGATAACACAGCAAGCACTGATTTGATTTACTGTTTTGCTATTGTACTTAAGGGTTATGTCTGTAGTTATTGTGAACTCACAAAAGGTGAAAAGTATACCTACAGGTATCTGAAGTGCATCATAAAAGTTGCTCATATAATTTACAAACCAGTGAAATACTAAAATACTCTGTTTATTATGTCTTACTTTCATCTCATTTGTTGACATAAAAAAAATCAAACCACATTCATTATTCTTGTCTGTTGCAATTTTAAGTTACAAAGATAAAAGTCTGGGAGGGTAAAGATAGGAAAAGTATTCTGCAGGGATTAATTAATTTCATGGAATTTATATGAATGGATTTTTATTTTATTATTATTTATAAATCCTGTAAATTATAATTTCACACAGGTTAGTCTTAGATAGCACTGCGTGTTAATTCACACAAAAGGGGGCACAGCACACAGCGGCAGTGGCTCTATCTCTCCCGCCACCCACATTCGGCAGTCTCACCCTTCTTCCCCCACCCCGGGGAGGTCAATGGCGATGGTCAGGCAAAGGAAGGAACGAGGGCCAGACTGGTTGGTCTTAGTCACAGTTTATTCAAATCCTCTCTCCATCTACACCAGTCTCTCTTCTCTGCCTCTGCTCCCTTTTGCCCATTCTACAGTCTCATTATATCTCTCTCCATGAGGAATTGGGGGAACAATTACACATAGGTGCAGTCACAATCAATAGGGATAGAAATCTTAGCCTCAGGGAAAGCCACTCCTAGGACAGATCCTTTCTCAGCAGGACGACCCACCCTAGAGTGGAATCCCAAGGGTGTGTTTCTTCTCTCCTTGTCCTACAATCATATAAGAATATATAATATAAATCATTTTGTATGGATACAGCAAGAAATTTTGTAGAATGGTGAGATCTTGGTAGTGAATCCGCAATAGAGCTCACGAAGGACCCTGATGTATTGAGTTTGTACGCCCTGATTGGCTAGGGCTTCCATGACCGCTTCCATCTCAACAGACTCAAAGGACTTCTTTAAATCAATGAACGTTAGACAGAGTGGCATCTTGAACTCCCGAGAAACCTCAATGAGCTTAGATACAAAGAAGTAATCATCCATATCAAGAGAGGGGTTCGGCAGGGTGATACCATTTCACCAAAACTCTTCAGTGCCACCCTCGAGAACATCATGCGATGACTGGAATGGGAAAGCATGGGAGTGAAGATAGATGGTCGGCAACTACACCACCTCCGCTTTGCTGATGACATCGTTCTAATAACACCAAACATCAGCCAATCGGCACAAATGCTGAACGACTTTGACCGTGAATGTGGAAAGGTCGGACTACAGCTGAATCTTACGAAGACAATGTTTATGAGAAACAGCCATGTTCCTGACGCTCCATTCGCTCTCAACGGAACCACCATCTCCGAATGCAACAGTTATATATACCTAGGTCGAGAAATCAACATGATGAATGACCTGGCACCTGAGTTGCGCAGGAGGAGGAGAGCAGCTTGGAATGCCTTCAAGAACGTTGAAGAAATAATTAAAAGGACAAAGAACCTCCAGCTACGAGCACATCTCTTTGATTCCACTGTTCTTCCTGCATTAACATATGCCTCAGAGACCTGGACCCTAAGAAAACAGGATGAGAACGCTATTCGGGTCTCTCAAAGAGGAATTGAAAGAGCTATGCTTGGAATATCACGATTCACTCAAATGAGAGATAGAATCCGGAGTTCTGATCTTCATCAACGCTCAAGAATCAGGGACGCTGTCTCATTTGCCAAGACATCAAAAATCAAATGGGCTGGACACGTAATGAGGTTTACAGACAACCGCTGGACTAGAGTCATTACTGATTGGATTCCACGGGACATCAAAAGATCACGTGGACGCCCAACTACAAGATGGTCAGACTTCTTCGTCAAGACCCTGAATGATCGGTTTGAGGCTCTGCATGTTCCTAGAACGAAGATACCATTGGGCTACGTTGGCACGCAACGGGGATGAATGGAGACGTTACTGGCACCCGCTCGAGTAAATCGATGAATAACGGGGATTAAGTGATAAGTGATAGTAAGAAATATCTTAAACTTAAAGAATTGCTCTCCTAGGGCCATCTCAATCTCAGACTACAGTGCTCAGGCCAGATAGTCTTTCCCACCTCTAGCAGGATCCTAGTCTTGTTGTTACCTTTGGATCATGACAGCATTTGTCTACGATCAAACTCTTAACTTATAGTTAACAATCATGGTCCTTTGGCCTGGCCCATTTTGATGCCAGGGTAGCTCACTGCTTGCCCTGGGTCCATTCAGTCCCTCGTTGGGACTCTGCTTTTGGGGTGTTAGGAACTAAGGGCAACTGAGGCTTAAGTCGAGAAAGCAGATGTCCGGGAGTGAATAATATTCAAAGCCAATCAAATCCTAAGTTACAAAGCATAATGTTAACAGTCTTCCTGTATCTATACAAAAAGGGCATTGCTTTAAAGTAAACTGTTCATAAGGCATAAGGAGAGGAGAAAGGCAATATTTAACTCATACATATAAAATCATAGATTTCTGGGAATCTAACCTTACAAATTAACAGAGTCTGATTAGGGGGAAAGCTGATTAACTGGGTGGGGAGGAGAGCATAGGGAAGACTGTTTACAGATAAACATAATGGAATGGAAGTGCTTCAGGAACACTGTGATGGGTGTAACCAGATAAACCTAAGCTCCTTGTGGAAGGACAAAGCAATGTCACCCTACAGTACAGGGTCAATTAGCAGTTAGTTTATTATATTAAAGTTTTACTGGAAAAAAAAAAGAAGCTTATGAATGTATTTACACATTATCTGTGAATACTTTAGTATGACAGTGACAGGAATGAGCATTTCGGAACAAGATACCGTGTCTCAAAAACTCTGAAATGTTTGCAATGTTGTCATTTTCAGGTAAAGTTTATACCAAAAAATCTTTCTTTTAAGAAAACAGTGGTATTTAAAAATTGCTGTGTGGAGTCAGGGATGTAACTCAGGGATATAGCACTTGCTTTGTATTATTGAGATACAGGGTTTGACTACACACATACACACACACAAACACACACACATACAAACATAGCTCTTTCCTAAACATTTTTCATCAGTGACCTCAGATGTACAAGTTTATCTGACAAATCTACAGGTTTTCTGCTATATTCGTTTATGCTACTTTAATGCACTCTCTAAAGATCCATTTGTATAGAGTGTTTTTTTAGGGATCAGAAAACCATTCATTTGTGTTAGATGCCTTGAAAGATTGACATGAATGCTTTTATGCATAAGCTCCAGCTTAAGCCTCAGTTTGCTTTGCATAATTCCCTGAGTATTGCTCCAGAATGAACTCTGAGCGTCTCCAGGTATTACCCTCCACAGATCCCTTCATTGCTTCTCAAACTGAGGATCAAGGAAGTGAAGTGATTTGTGACAGATCATAAAACCGATTAATAGTAGACTTAGTTTTTCAACCTTGTTACATAACACAAAATTAAAATCCTGGAAATATGACCCTTATTTATACCTCCAACTTCCTTACTAATATATGTATAAAGATATATGACATATTTATCTCAAATACATACTTTCCCTCAAATATATATTTATTTGAATATTCACATCATTCTTTGCTCTGTTTTAAATTCATTCTATATTTATTTATTATTTATTTATATATTTGTTTGTTTATTTTATGTTTGGTTTTTGGACCATACGTGGCAACGGTCAGGGCTTACTACTGGCTCTGTGCTCACCACTGAAGATGCTCATGAACTGACTCTATGCACTGACTGTACACTGCTCAGACCCAGGCCAGTCATGTGGAAAGCAACAAACTCCCACTATGTGCAATATCTTTCACCCTATTTCAAATTATTTTTGACGAAAGACAAGGAAGTTTAGAAAAGTATACTTACAGTTTGACTATTTTATTAAATCATATTTTTTCAAACTTTGATTTCATATTAACTTTCTAGAAAAAGTTAAATTACAAGTAAACCTAAAGACAAATGTCCAAAAAAATGCTATTATGTATAAAGAGCAATAATTTGAAACTCGATATGGTGATATATAAATACATATGCAATGTTTCACTTTTTATTTTATTTTTTATCTAAATCATGGCTCTGGAATTATATATCTCTTGTGCTAATTTATTGAGATAATATTGCTCCTAATAGACTGGAGAGGTAGCACAGCGGTAGGGCATTTGCCTTGCAAGCCGCCGACCCAGTCAAGCTGGGTTTGATTCCCCGCCCCTCTTGGAGAGCCCGGCAAGCTACCGAGAGTATTTTGCCCGTACAGCAAAGCCTGGCAGGCTACCCGTGACGTATTCGATATGCCAAACACAGTAACAACAAAGTCTCCAATGGAGACATTACTGGGCCCGCTCGAGCAAATTGATGAACAATGGGAGGACAGTGTTACACTGCAAATTATTGCTCCTTATCATACATTTATTATGTAATTAGAACATCAATAGTTTTGAGTGTGGATAAACATTTATTAAAACAGTGATTGACATCTCAGATCTAAGAGGGTCTAGTGTATCAGAAATTAACTCAGGCCATTTTCTATTGCAAAAGTTTTTTTAAAAACTTTTAAAAACCTATAAAAAGTAACAGTTATTGTATTATAAGGATACCACTAGATTAATTAAACCTTTCAATAAATTTAAGTCCCCAAAAGTATTGCGGATACTATAAAAATCCTCAATGTCCTTCATCTTATCAATTTATAAGTAAAAATAAAAATTCTTCATTTGATATGAAATGACTACTTTTATCCTTGCCTTTAAATTTTCTCTAATTACTACTATTCTTAAGAAATGAGTTCTTTACTTCCTTGGTTGTTTGAAGTTACACACTGTCATAAACCATACAACAACTATCTTGACTACAAAGTTCATAACCAATGACAACTTCAACAGGAAAAAAAAGGCACCAAAGTTTTTGATTTGTAACAGTCACAATACTTAGGACAGAAATTTGAGAAAAACGTATTAAAATGGCAAGACTACTCAAGAAATAATTAACTTTGTACTAAGATTTTAAAACACACGTTGGTGGTAGTAAGACAACTGATTTGGGCATGATTTTTAATTACTTGGATTATGCAGAGGAAAATGTACCCCAACAAAGATTGGCAAAACCTGGTCCAATTAGGAAAAGACCTCAAGAAAAGACAAAGAAATGTAAGAATAGAGCAAAGAATGCCAGGGGTGAGGGGTGGGGGTGAGGGCACAGTCCCTGCAGAAAGGACTGTTTTTCCTAGTGACTTTATCTGTGGTGATTGTAAAATTTTTTCATGAAATTAGTAAATCTTAAGAAAAAAATTAAATGAAAAAAGTTAAATTTTATATGCTTAATCAAAAATTGCCTCCCCGCAGGAAACAAACCAGCACTGATTCAGTTTTACTGAAGACAAATAAATTCTTTTTTTTTTTTTTTATATAATTTATTTATTTATTGAATCACTGTGGGAAAAGTTACAGAGCTTTCGGATTTAGGTCTCAGTCATGTAGATACCGAACACATTTCCCTTTACCAATACTCATTTTTAACCCCGAACCCCAATAGACCCCCACCTCCCACCCCTCCCAATTATTGTGAGGCAGATGAGTTCTAGTTAATACTCTATCTACTTTGACTAGATAGATTATTTCGATAGAAGATGCACAACTATTGTTTAGAGCTTACGACCCACCCCCCCCCCCCCAATCAGACATGCTGAAACAGCGTTGTGAAATGATTTGCTTTCTACAACTTGGTTTAAGAATAAAATGAGGTCGCGCGGCCGCAATAGCGGCCGCGCGGTTTTGAATTTCTGCTATTTTACTTATTGACCCTGGAAGAATTTCTATTAAAAGTTAGCTAGTTAAGAGATTGGTTTCTGTGTCCTGGAGTCGTGGCCGTGCCGGAGAGCCGCTCGTGGGGGGCAGCTGGCGACCTTGGTGGGGTGTGGGGGACGGCCCACAAAGCCCCCCTTCCCATGAGGTCCCCGCCGCTCCCCCGAGCCCGGCTCAAACCCGCTTTCCACAAGGCTCCCGTGCGGCCGCCATCTTTCTTTCCAGAGAGGAGCGGGCGGGCTGGTCAACGCCCTTCCCCCTCCGGGCAGGCTTGGTGGCGTGGATCAACACAAGTCCATTTGCTTTTCTGCTCCAAGCGGCTGGTTCTCTGTGCTAAGTCCTTGTGCCTCCGGGGCCGTGGCCGTGCCGGAGAGCCGCTCGTGGGGGGCAGCTGGCGACCTTGGTGGGGCGTGGGGGACGGCCCACAAAGCCCCCCTTCCCATGAGGTCCCCGCCGCTCCCCCGAGCCCGGCTCAAACCCGCTTTCCACAAGGCTCCCGTGCGGCCGCCATCTTTCTTTCCAGAGAGGAGCGGGCGGGCTGGTCAACGCCCTTCCCCCTCCGGGCAGGCTTGGTGGCGCGGATCAACACAAGTCCATTTGCTTTTCTGCTCCAAGCGGCTGGTTCTCTGTGCTAAGTCCTTGTGCCTCCGGGGCCGTGGCCGTGCCGGAGAGCCGCTCGTGGGGGGCAGCTGGCGACCTTGGTGGGGCGTGGGGGACGGCCCACAAAGCCCCCCTTCCCATGAGGTCCCCGCCGCTCCCCCGAGCCCGGCTCAAACCCGCTTTCCACAAGGCTCCCGTGCGGCCGCCATCTTTCTTTCCAGAGAGGAGCGGGCGGGCTGGTCAACGCCCTTCCCCCTCCGGGCAGGCTTGGTGGCGCGGATCAACACAAGTCCATTTGCTTTTCTGCTCCAAGCGGCTGGTTCTCTGTGCTAAGTCCTTGTGCCTCCGGGGCCGTGGCCGTGCCGGAGAGCCGCTCGTGGGGGGCAGCTGGCGACCTTGGTGGGGCGTGGGGGACGGCCCACAAAGCCCCCCTTCCCATGAGGTCCCCGCCGCTCCCCCGAGCCCGGCTCAAACCCGCTTTCCACAAGGCTCCCGTGCGGCCGCCATCTTTCTTTCCAGAGAGGAGCGGGCGGGCTGGTCAACGCCCTTCCCCCTCCGGGCAGGCTTGGTGGCGCGGATCAACACAAGTCCATTTGCTTTTCTGCTCCAAGCGGCTGGTTCTCTGTGCTAAGTCCTTGTGCCTCCGGGGCCGTGGCCGTGCCGGAGAGCCGCTCGTGGGGGGCAGCTGGCGACCTTGGTGGGGCGTGGGGGACGGCCCACAAAGCCCCCCTTCCCATGAGGTCCCCGCCGCTCCCCCGAGCCCGGCTCAAACCCGCTTTCCACAAGGCTCCCGTGCGGCCGCCATCTTTCTTTCCAGAGAGGAGCGGGCGGGCTGGTCAACGCCCTTCCCCCTCCGGGCAGGCTTGGTGGCGCGGATCAACACAAGTCCATTTGCTTTTCTGCTCCAAGCGGCTGGTTCTCTGTGCTAAGTCCTTGTGCCTCCGGGGCCGTGGCCGTGCCGGAGAGCCGCTCGTGGGGGGCAGCTGGCGACCTTGGTGGGGCGTGGGGGACGGCCCACAAAGCCCCCCTTCCCATGAGGTCCCCGCCGCTCCCCCGAGCCCGGCTCAAACCCGCTTTCCACAAGACTCCCGTGCGGCCGCCATCTTTCTTTCCAGAGACGACAAATAAATTCTTACTAACAACTAATACTTCTATATAATTTAAGCTAAATTATATAAAAGTATTAGTAGTTAATATAACTAAGTAAAATTAAAGACCTGGATAAATCATAGAGTTTTAACAAAAAGTTTATTTTATATGAGTGTGGATAAACATTTATAAAAACAGTGATTGACATCTCAGATCTAAGAGGGTCTAGTGTATCAGAAATTAACTCAGGTCATTTTCCAGTCTAAACTAGAATGGCAGGTATTTAGTCCTTTTATATTTGACAAAGAGCTAACTAGCCTGGAAAACCAAACTTTTTGTAGATAGTCTCAATTTCAAGTTGTCTCCCATGACAATAACTGATTTTGTCATAATAAAATATAGCAAATGCTATATTATGAGTGTATATATTACATAGAACATTTGAGTTTGGAACTTTTTAAGTATTACTTGGATCCTAACTTTCTTAACCTAGTTTGTGTGTAAGACTTACTGTATAATATCATTCATGGGATATGTGTACTGAGCTGTTTTTAAGAGGGCTTATAATTTTTTTTATTTTTATAGATAGAAATATTTTCTTTGAATTAGTTGTCAGTGTCACCCTAACAGTTTGATTTTAAACATATTTTCAGATTTATGATGGGAAAGATAAAACGACTCACTTATTAGGTGCTTTTACCGGAGCATCAATGAGAGGCTTGACGCTCAGCAGTACTTCAAATCAACTTTGGCTGGAATTCAATTCCGATGCGGAAGGATCGGACGAAGGCTTCCAACTTGTCTATACGAGTAAGTATTGGGAAAAGGAAGTGTCAAAGACTAATGGTGAGAAATATTTAAATAACGGCAGTTCACCCGGTGAAGTGTTAGCCAAGATTTGCTCATCAATTTCCAGTTTATAATTTTATTCGGTTCTAAATTCCATGAACTTCAGTGTTCTAACTGCTGCCATTTCACAGTTGAAATGCCCAACATTTAAATATTCAAGGCATATAGAAATTAAGAAATATATGACTTTGCACTACTTGTTTACGTGTCCTTTGAGTATAACTGGGAGATGTGCAGGGCATGGTCATTAGTGTCCAGGGCTCACTCCTGGCTCTTCGTTCAGGATTGGCTCCTGATGGTGCTTTGGGGACCATGTGCAGTGCCATGAATTGAAGCAGAGTTAACTTCATGTGAAGGAAGTGCCTTAACCCTGATAAGATCTCTATAGCATTTTAATGTCTTGAATGTTTTTAACTATTAGTTTTCTCAGGCAAAGCAAGTTCCTTAACCCCTATACTATCTCTTTAAAATTATGTATTACATTTTTACCATTTTTTTCAACTTTTTTGTATTGGAATAAAGATGAATAAAATCCTATTGATTTTCGTATTTATCGGATATAGTTACTAAACTACCTCCACCCCCAAAGTTCTGAAGACCCTCTGCCACTGAGTTTATATTACTTCTAGTTACCCTTTTCCCCCTCCACTCCCACAGGTCTCCTTTCTGAATGTTTGATAATCTCAGTTCTGTAGTCAAATTTTAAGGTTCTGTTATCATTGGCAACTATACATCTCCTAGCTTAGTTTCTTTATTTATCACATATGAGACATATCATCTGGTGTTTATCCATTTCCTCCTGGCTTATTTTACTTAGTATAATCCTCTCTAACTCTATGCATGTTGTAGCAAAATACAAGGTGACCTCTTTTGTATATATGCCAAAATTACATTGTCTGCACAAAATTACATTATCTGCACAAATATCCTTGGACATTTGTGTCATTTTCATGCTTTGGCCCTAGTAAATAGTTTTGTGATGAACAAGTTTGCATTGATAAGTTAGAGTTCTTGGGATAAATTCCCAGAGGTGAAATCACAGAGCAGGAGTTCTACTTTTAATTTTTAAAGATTGTCATGCTCTTTTCCATAGTAGCTGAATCAAATTCCATCTCCATTACCAGTGAATGAGTTTCCATTTTCCAAGGCATCCTCACTACCACTAGTTTTCTTGCTTCCGTCCTTTTAGATTTAGGCCATCTCACCTGGCATGAGGAGATTTTTATGGTTTTTATCTCATTGTTATTTTGATTTGCATTTCCCTTATAATCAGTAATGGCAAGCATTATTTAATATCCCTATTTGAATGTTTTCTTGCAGAAGTATCCATCCATGTCTTGTGTTTTCCATAGGGTAATTTCTTGCTGCTATTCTTAATAAATTGAGGGCTTAATATATCTTGGAGATTAACTGTTTTTCTAGTAGATGACAATGTGCAAGTATAATCTTCCGTTTTGTAAGTTACTTTTGTACGTTAGCCTTTCTTAGTTTTAACTTGGGGCCATCAGTACTTGAGGACGGTTCCCTGTTTAGCAGTTTGGGTCACTTTCTCCAGTGATTAGGGGCCAGAACCATATGGTGCTAGGATGAAACACAAACTTCCTTATGGAAAGTATGTATATAAGCCTTTGAGTTCTCTACCTGGTCCCCAAATGTGTTTTCATTTACAATGTAATTACTTTTAAGTGCGATGTAGTTCCATGTGTTCATGCTTGCTTTCATTTTCTTTAACAATTCGGTCAATTCATTGAAAAGATAGCTCAGGCCTATAGTATGGAGAGTTACAGCTATAATAATTATTAGAACAAATCATTATTTTTGCTTTTCTATTCTCAATTAACCTGTTCTGATTAGTAGGGAAAAGTTCAAAAACAGATCCACAAGTGAATTACATCAATTGCTATATGAACTAAATAATTTTTATTAATTGCATAATGTAAATTGACAATTATATCAGTGAGAAATAATCCATACTAAAATAGCATATTTCTTTAATTTCAACTCTGTAGAACATTGTCTAAAAAAAGGCACCTATAAAACTGAGATGATTACTTTTCTGTTTGATTAATTTGAAATCATTCAACAAAAATTGATTCTTAGAGAATTAGCAGTCTCATTTATTAGAGCAAAATAAAGATGCATGAAATGTAAGGATTATGCATTTATAAGCATGAGAGATTATAAGGAATATGAGAAAGGAACTACAAACTATGGGAAAAAGTAGTTTGTTTGGGGAGACCGTGACATAGATGTTACTGAGTTAATATACAGATATTAACTTGGGAATTCCAGGTAGACACCTGATTGATAGACCATTCTAGGTGGTAAATCTACAATTTGAAGGACTTAAAGGAAAGCTGTGCTTGAGTTGCATGACTGGAGTTATGTGATCAAGAGGAATGGGCCAAATCTGAAATAAAGTTAGAAGCCAGACATGTGCAAGGAGAGCTGTAGTGAAAAACATAAATTTTGTTTGAAAGATCCACAAAGACCTTCAGCAACATTAAATATAACAGTGAAAATAGCTATCATTTATTTACTACCTATGAGGTATTGATAAAAACCTAAGAGGAAAGTGCAATTATCCACAGTGAAACGAGTAGGAAAAATAATGTATAAATATGTTCTATAATTTGTCTGGCATCACATAGAAATTTATTAATTGCAGATATGGATATTGAAGTTTTCTGCCTCCTTTCTTTGAGCATTATGCCATTTTTACCTCCAATAACATTTAGAAATTATGTTGAAAATGTCATATCTGATCTTTCAGTTATTTATGTTATAAAGCATAATTTTCAAAATGTTAATACAATTCTTCTGAAAAGACCATTTGCTAATTTCTACCTGAGGATCTTTATTAATTTCTCTTAATCACATTTAATATCAGGGAATGTTTTAGTTTTAGTGTCGTTAATTTTGTTCTTGAAGTCCCTAAAATTTAGTACATGATGATATTTTCACTTCAAATTTCTCCTCCATTTATAGTTACCCTTATTCAGTAGAACAGAGAATGAGATATTTTAAACAACATTTTGCTAAAGAGCTAAATTACATATTGCAAATGGTTTGTAGCATTATCTTTTTAAAGTTTGGTCTATATATTCTTTATCCCTAATCACTAGACAGTACCCCTGGTTTCAGGCATTTTGTTTTTATTACATGCACATTTAATTTATTAAAAGTTTTATTAGAGGAAAGTCTGTAACCCCAAGAGAAATGTTAAAACTTATTTGAACTTTCTAGGCTTTTCCATAGAACCTGGTATTTTCAAAATTTACACTCAAAATAAAAATGGGAAGTAGCTAATTTATAATGTCTTCTCTTGTATAATGGCTTTGTTAATATAAAATAAATTGCCATATTTAAACTCTTTAATTTGGTTATTGGCACGCTGTTGGCAATGTTAACCATAGAAAAAAATACAGTGTGCTATTAACTCTAATTTTATTCTTACTATATAATTTATTTAATGCAAATGCAAGTGGAAAATAAGTAAATTACAAGGGAGTAACAAAATTACTTCATGTAAGACTATATCATATGAAGCACTTAACAACTACATCTCAAATTTCCTTTATTCTTTAAATCTTTACATTATTCAAAATACTAAAAACATGGGGCTGCAGTGATAGCACAGTGGGTAGGGCGTTTGCCTTGCATGCAGCCAACCCAGGTTCAATTCCTCCGCCCCTCTCAGAGAGCTGGCAAGCTACTGAAGTATCCTGACCCATAACAAAGCCTGGCAGGCTTCCCGTGACATATTCTATATGCCAAAAACAGTAACAAGTCTCACAAAGGAAACACTACTGGTGCCCATTCAAGCAAATCCATGAACAAAGGGAAGACAGTGCTAATGGTGCTAACTAAAAACATGATGACTAACACATCATTATAAAAATTATGTAGTTAAAATAATAAATGTGTATTGACTACCATTTACTAGTTAATATTATAATGGCTTTTTTTGTGGGGGAGGAGTCACACTCAGTGATGCTCAGGAGTTACTCCTGGCTGTGTACTCAGGAATTAACCCTGGTTTTCTCAGGGCTTCATATGAGATGCTGGGGATCAAACCCTGGTCGACCCTTGTTCAAGGCAAAAAAACCCTAAATGCTGTAGCTATGTCTCTGGTCCTATATGTGATTTCTTCATACTATGGTAGCAGAATAGCTTTTATCATTTCACTACTTTCATTCCTATCCTAAATGGGCTTGTGGATTTTGAACCCGAATCCCTAAAGACCTGCTAGTTTGCTCCTCTCGTGAAATTTATTTCTGTCAGACTGAAATTTGAGTATCAAAACTCTAAAATATTTATGAAAAAATTACGTGGGCTATACAGCTAGTCTTTAAATGAGAAAGCTTTTTAAAGTAAAATCTGTAAACATGGGGCCGGAGTGATGATGCAGTGGGTAGGGCGTTTGCTTGCTTGCAGCCGACATGGGTTCTATTCCCAGAATCCCACGTGGTCCTCTAAGCACCCCCAGGAGTAATTCCTGAGTACAGAGACAGGGATTTAAAAAAAATCTGTAAATACAATTTTGTCATTATCAGGAGCATTCCTGTTCTTGTAAGTATTTTCCAGGAATATAGAGACTAAAGTTCTGGTAGGTATGTTGCCTAGATTCTTGTTGATGAAAATCTGTATTTAGATTCCATGGTAAAGGAAGTAGCCTATGCCAACTAAAAAGCAGGATGATGGAAAAGCTGCTGTTCTCTTCCAACCTTTGCAGTGGGGAGCATAGAGCAGCAGGTTCTTGTATATGGAGGTCATTTCCCTGATGCTCACATTTCCAGAAATCCAACAGTGGTCTTCTGACTTTGTTACCACCTGTGTATGTTGTACTTTACCTCTAATTTTGAACAAGTTAAATGAAATGGATTATTTTCCTAAACAATTCCCCACTTATTACACCAATTTTAAAAAGTACTCACACCACAAAAGGTTAAAAATACCAGGTACTTTAGACTTTCTATATGTACACACAATTATGAAACAGGGCAACATACTCTATACAAAGGAATCCTACAATTTAGTAGGCAAAAATACATTAACAGAGCATGAATATAAGAAAATTTCATGAAAGAGGAAACTTCAGTAAACTCTAAGTAAAACAAATAACGCCAAATGGAAATCAAAACATCAAATTAAGCTAAAATGATATTCTACTCTTCATTCATAAAATTAGTAACAGTTGCACTGTAGCATTGTCCTCCTGTAGTCCATTGATTTGCTGAAGCAGGCACCAGTAACATCTCCATTGTGAGACTCGTTGTTACCATTTTTGGCATATCGGATATGTCACAGATAGCTTGCCAGGCTTCGCCCCGTGGGTGAAATACTATTGGGGCTCTCCTAGAGGAATGGAGGAATCAAACATGGGTAGGCCATGTACAAGGCAAAGGCCCTACCAGCTGTGCTATCACTCCAGCTCTATTAACAGTTAATATAGTATAATTATTAAATGACAATTTGAAGAACTTAAAATATATGCGATTTTAAATTTAGTAAGTTTTTTAGGTACTAATTTGTTGAAATGAGGTAAACTGCATTTATAGATATAACTATGTATAGATATAGGTTTATAATTTCTAGATATTACTGTGTTTTGGGAATGAAACCAAATGAATAATGGTTGAAAATTAATATTTCAGAAAAACTAAATATCACTATTGCAAATTGATGTAAAATTTTTGATGTATAAAACATAAGTTAGCAATTTGATCATGTTACTTATAGTTTCATGCCCAACGGTTTAAGATTTAGGAAGGTCTGTAAGCAAAATATTTTATAAACAACTTTATTCTTAGAATTTAAATGTTTAAAATTTTAGTTTCTATAAACTCAAAATCCTAAATTTTGCCATTCAAATTTTTGTTCAAAGATGTGGTTTGAAATTGTGATTTATTTAATATCATTTGATTAGTAAGAAATAAGCCTTTGATTTTGATTGATGAACTTGATGGGAGAGAAAAAAGGGAAGTAAAATTGTTTGTCAACTTGTTTTTCCCTCTGTATTTCCAATTTGATAATCATTATGTCTGAATCTAAAAGGATTATATAGCTGGCATGTGCAGTCATTGTTTATTTATTTTATACTTGTGAATTTTAGTGTGTGGCAAATTTGTCATTCTGATTTGTTTTACTTTAATTTAAAGCATTCTAAAGGATTATTCTTAATGGTTATACTTATATGCAACCTAGTTACTTAATGTTATGTATAATTCTTAAGATTATGATAGCACAGCGGGTAGGGCATTCGCCTTACAAGCGGCCAACATGGCCAATCCGAGCTCGATTCCTCCGCCCCTCTCGGAGAGCCCGGCAAGCTACCGAGAGTATTAGATATGCCAGACACAGTAACAACAAAGTCTCCAATGGAGACGTTACTGGGCCCGCTCGAGCAAATCGACGATCAACGGGAGGGCCTTTACCTTTACCTTTACGTGCATTAAATAATTCTGTAGTGATTTTTATTCTGATAGAATAATTTAATCATTTGTCACTTGAAATGGGTGCAGGTGGTAAAACTTTACAAACTTTCAATTATACAGTAAGTACTGGGAATGCAATTTATGTTCTAGTTACCAGATTAAAAAATGTTATATATTATGTTAAAATATTATATTTTAAAGTGTGCATCACAAAAAATAATACTCTATATGTTGGTGTATAGTAATTAAATGTTATTTTGCTGAACATTTCATAGTCTATGAAAACATTAAATTATGATGCTTTGCAAATGAACATAATGTACATCAATTAAATATCAATTAAAATAAAGCTTTAGTAAAGCTACAGATTTTTATCAAAAAAGGATATTAGCAATACATTTTCTTTTTAGTTAGCAATTTAAAAGAACTTTTAGAACATGAAATTAACACCCTTTATAATCGATTCCTAAAAAAATTAGAAAATTTAATGCACTTTTATATTTAAATGCATTTTAGAAAAACAAAGCATGCCAGGACCTCCTTTTTTCAAAGACATTGGAAATACTCCTTATATTCAAAAAGTTAGTTTTCAGAAGGATTTCTAAACTGCATGCCTTATTTTTTCCATACTATTTTTCTGACAAGATACGATACCATCCTGTGTGGAAGAGACAGTTTCCCACAGAAGCAATTACTAGAAATTATATGGAGGAGGGGATCCAAGTATTTATCAGTTCACCAAAGCAGAAATTAAGCAGCATATTTGCAGAGTTTGATGAACATTGAGGACAAAATTAACTTTAGCATCATACAAGCCCTACAGAGGTACTTTCTCATGGGCTGAAGGAGACAGAGAGTTATAATTTGGGAGGCCTGGATAGACAGTTAATATATGGGCTTAGAAAAGTTGCCTCTCATTTATCCAATCTGAGTTTTATCCCAGAATGTAGAGCTTGGAATAAACTCAGACTCTCAAAATGTGGTCCAAAAGAAAAGCAAATCAATAGAAGTTCATATTTTTTATAGGAATGAGTGATTGGAAATAACATAAATCCTTGTAACAAACAGAATAATCAACTTTATAGGTTGCTTCAAATAAAATAGCACAGAGAAATTACAATAAAAATCACAAAGAAAAATAAAAGTGTGTACTGCATTATAAAGATAAAAGCACAGTGTGTGGTAATAAAGCCTCCAAATATTGTTTTGTTTTGTTTTTGAACATATCCAGTTGTGTTCAGGAATTACTCCTAGCTTTGTGCTCAAGGATCAATCCTGGTATGCTTAGGGGAGCGAGAAGGGGTGCTGGATATCAAATCTGGGTCAGCAGTTTACAAGGCATGTACCTTACCCACTGTATTATATTTCTGGACTCCAATTTCCAAAGATTGAAATAATTTTATAATTCAGAAAGTGTTTAAATATTTGAAAAACATATTTTGATTAATGTATAGACAAAAATCAAAAAAAAATTTAGGAAAGATCAGAAATAGTTGGGGAAAATACTCAATTTTAAGTATTCAACAGAAAATATTAGTGTGAAAATGGATAAGTTAATATAAATGTTAACTTTAATACTAATTTGAAATAATATTAATCTGAAACAATATGACTCACGGATCTGATAGAGTTAAATGGACAGTTGGCTATCATCTTTTGCACCCTTTGGAGGTTTTAAACAATAGTTATTTAGAAATCCTTAAAGAAAACATCCATGTAGCAAAAAAGAAATTAGATCTGCTAGTTATTTAGCATGTCCACAAAATTTAGGTAATGAAGATTTAGGTTCATCTGTGCTAGAAATCTTTAACCATCATTTTGTTCCATTAGAATATCAGATTTCACAAGAAATGGTGAATACTTAGAGTAAATGTGGGTTTTTTATGCATCTTTATTGAATTGCGAGTTTCAAGTACTTGAGTTTTTCAATAAAAAGACTGGCAGCTGAATGTTTCTGTAAAGATAAGACAGTTCTGAATATTTATGAAAAGCAACAATAATTCCAGCAAATTGGTCTAAATTATGTTGTGCCTTGTAGCTTATATACTATTGTCCATGTGTATTTTAATTTACAATGCAGAATGTCATAAATTTTCGTAATGTACAAAAACTGTCTCCATTTTACCTCATCACCAGCTATTGCCCACCACATTTAAAGAACATTTAAATTAAGGAAGGATGAGTTTGGTAATAAACCTTGAAAAGAGCTTGATTTCCATTTTTATTTTGAAAAATGATACATGGTAAAACTCAAAATTGGATGCATCTTGGATGATAAAGTGAAAATTATGTCTGGAAGAAAGAATTGGAACTTGTCATTTTGAACAGGGACACTTTCAATGCACTATTAAGTATGCATAGCCATGCCAAATAATCTATCCTAAAAACTAAAGTTGCTTCTTTTGTTATTTCTAGTTCTGTGTTTGAAAGGCTGACTTGCTTGGGCCAGGTTGCTTGTAGTTAAGAACTTAAAGTCACTTATATGATTTGTGTCTGAAGTTGTTTGCATTTGCTTTATTTTAACATATTTTCACCAAATGAGACTGTCACAAATTGATATGCACCAGAATTTCCCCCAGGATGTTTTTTGCAGTTGTCTCATAAATTCTATTAGTCATTAGAAATTTTAGTTAGTTTGTTCTTTTTTTAATATCTCCTAGAGATAATTAACTCTAGATTTTGTATGTATTCATGATGTTATTGGACATCTGATATGTGCCAAGATTTGTGCTGGAAAGGCAACTTTGGAAAAGAGGGATAAATTAATTCAAACCTATAGGAAAACAAAGGAAAGCTACAAATATTACAATTGAATTTAAAAATGCAAAGTAACCTTACAAGTTAATACAAGGATGCTGATTAAGATAGCTTTCAAATATTAGGAATAGCCCCTTTGTTGAATAAGGTCAGTTCTAGTTAGTTTGTTCTTTAAGTTATTACAAGTTAATACAAGGATGCTGATTAAGATAGCTTTCAAATATTAGGAATAGCCCCTTTGTTGAATAAGGTCAGTTCTAAATACTACATTAAGATTGTTCTGAAAATCTGTGATAGAAATGAGTAATTTAATAGCAATGAAAAATACATAATTTTGCTTTCATTTTGCTTTTGCTTTCAGTATTTAAACTTACTTTACACTTTAAATCTAGCTTCATTTTACTAAAAATCTATGCTATGAACAAGATGCAATTCCCTTTTCATTATCATTATTTAAGATACGCACAAGTTTAAATTTATCCAATATTATATGTCTTGAAATCAAAGATTTTTTTATTCATGCTTTTTCTTAACTGCTGTATTTTTTGAACATCAAAGACAGAACAGTTTCATAGCTCAGATTTTGATTCCTAGTGTCATGTTTGTTTTAAATTACACATTTTTCTAGTTACTTTTGGATCCTAGAAGTGAATTCTTATTTTAAATTAAATTTTTAGTGCTGTCTTCATTATATTTTATTTGTCTTTATTATATTTTTACTAAGTTTCATTCCTGAATAAGAACACAAAATCTTTGGAATCCACGCCAATTAGTTATTGTTTAAGTAATATAGTCATAATGATATCAGAGGGCATCAGTAATAATAAAGTAAAAGTAAAAGTAAAGGCCCTCCCGCTGATCATTGATTTGCTCGAGCAGGCCCAGTAACATCTCCATTGAAGAGTTTGTTGTTACTGTGTTTGGCATATCGAATACGTCACGGGGAGCTTGCCAGGCTCTGCCGTGCGGGCGAGATACTCTCGGTAGCTTGCCGGGCTCTCCGAGAGGGGCAGAGGAATCGAACTCGGGTCGGCCATGTTGGCTGCGTGCAAGGCAAATACCCTACCGCTGTGCTATCGCTCCAGCCATACTTTGACCTAGCCCTTATACCTATAACAGTGAGATGCAAAGTAGAATACGTTTTATTTCTTGGAGATTTGGCAGATGGGATCTTAGATTTTCATTTAAACATTGGAATATTAATATGTTGCTTAAAGGCTCAAATTTACATCTTATGGCTCCTGTTTTTTTAAAATCTACGATGTCTGTTAGCTCCTAAACTTTATTCTCCCTTGACCTTGAAATGTAATCCTAAAACTCCTTTAGGATTGAGATCACTGAAATTTTCTCACTACACCTAAAGTAATAAATAAACTTCACAAAGATTGCTCTAAGACCAGGGTACCAAATTTCCAGCAAAATTAATTGAGAAAGCACCAACTTATCAGAGTAAAATATACAAACGCTGAGAGTACCCTACAATGTTATCATTCTCAATAAGATAACACTATTGCACTTAAATATTTTCTTATTGAGAATGATAACATTGTAGGGTATTCTCAGCTTTTGTATATTTTACTCTGAGAAAGTATTTGAAAGCCATCCATCTCTGGAGAAGGCAATATATAAAATTTCACAACACTGCAAGTAGACCTATGTGATATTAGCTAGTGATAGTTATATTTTGATGAGATTATTTCACTTTCTTTTATTAAAAAATTCTGTTTATATTTGCAGCTGACATTTTGTTACATGAGCATTCATGGCTTTCCATATTTTGTCTGAATTTTAAATCATTTTATGATTAAATTCTCATCCAAATATTTTAACTATAAAGTACTTAAAGTAGGAATGTGGATTGTCACTATAACAAGAGTGATATAACACACAGATTATGGGTTATCATTGCAACATTTGAAACATATAGCGATTTTAATTTTAGACACAAAAAATAAAACATGGTAGCTATGTTCTAAAAATTTTAATAGATAAGTAGGACTGGTCCATGGTGGAAGCTTGCCATAAGCTACAGGGAGAGGGCAGTTAGGATAGATATAAGGGACCACTATAACAATGGTAGTTTGGAAACCATCACTCTGGACAAGAATTGAGTGCTAAAAAGATGTAAAGGAATACACATGATAACTTCTCAGTACTTTTATTGCAAATGCCCAAAGGGGGGGGGGGGGAAAGACACAGACAGAAACAGACACAGAGAGAGAGAGAGAGAGAGAGAGAGAGAGAGAGAGAGAGAGAGAGAGAGAGAGAGAGAGAGAAAGCCTCTGGTAGAGGCCAACTGGATGCAGGGGGGAGAAATTAGGAACGTCTGTTACTGGAAATATACACTGGTAAAGAGAGGGGACTGGTGTTGGAACATTGTATGACTGAAACCCAATCATGAGCAAATTTGTAACTGTGTATCTCAGGGTGATTAAAAAAATAAATAAAATTGAAAATATTAAAATCTTTCTGTTAAATTTTCCCTGAAATATATTTATTTTCTTCTACAGGTTTTGAACTTTCACACTGTGAGGACCCTGGCATCCCACAATTCGGATACAAGATCAGTGACCAAGGCCACTTTGCTGGCAGCACGATCATTTATGGATGCAATCCCGGCTACACCCTCCATGGCAGCAGCCTTCTGAAATGCATGACAGGGGAAAGGAGGGCGTGGGACTACCCCCTGCCCTCCTGTATCGGTAGGCTGCTCTTCCAGAGTTTCCTGAAGTCCGTCCTATAAGTATAAAGAAAATATATTGTCCTATTCAAATTATCTGGCCACCCAAACAATTTACACCCAGAATCATTACATTAATAAACTTTCCACTCAAATGTGTCAGAAAGAGATGAATGGAAAGTGATACAGCAACTTCCACAGTCTTAACAGTGCATGCGTATTTTTATGCTGTTGGATTTATATGAAGTTATTTATTTGTCTTATCAATATAAAATTCAACTCATTACCTATAAATGCTGGCTTCAAATTACACATATTTTTGAATCACCTTGCCCACATTTGTCTTAATGTGAAAAATTGTTACACATTCTGGTATTTAGATTGCTAAAACACAGTGATCTTTCATGAATAATTTCAGTTGGGGCACGGTGGGCAAGATACTTGCTTTGCATGCAGCTAACCCATCTAACATAGATGTAATCCCCAGTACCCCATAAGGTCCCCTGAGCACTGCCAGGGTTACACAGTGAGTACCACCAACTTTAGCCAAAATAATACCAATAATAATAATTTAAGTTTTCCATTACATGTACAATTGTTAAAACACACTGGAGTATGTATATCCTTTTATATCTGTATGTGGTACAGCATATTAACCAATTCTCATGTGTTTCAGTAATAACAGATATATCTCCTGTATGAAACTTAAAAATTGTCATTTTCTCTCCACTTTGAATACTTGAAGTACTATATTAGTTTATTATAGACGAATCAATAAATTACTGATATTGTGGTTAGGAGGGTGGAGAAAAATTTGCTAATAAAACTTCTAAATTTTTTTCCTGTTCTGCACCAAGCTCATATAGGTAGGGTTGGAGTAGTATTGCAAAAGATGGTAGCATTTTAACAAAACACCAATTATTCAGCTGAAAACAAATATGCAGTGATTCTTTAGCAATTAATATACTTTGAAGTCTTATGGAGGTACAAAAACATTTTATATTTGAGTCTATGTACAAAATGTAGCTTAAATATTTAAAAGCTTTTTTTAATGTATAAGTGATCATCTAAAATAGATCATATTTAATGTATAAAGTATGATTCCTTTGAAAATTCTAAATTGTTGAGTCATGTTTCAAGTTTCAACAAATGAATTTATGCAAAATTTCTTATAATTCATATTTAAAAGAATGAAATTTTTGTCACCAGAGGTGTGACAATTAATTACAGAAACTTTGATGCCATAAAACCTCTATACATTTATTAAAATAATTGATTCACATAGAAATCAAACATGTTTTTTAATCAAAACAAAATTTTGTTGTATTCCTTTCTTTTCAGATTCCACTTGCATCTTATGCAGATAATAGGATTATATCTAAAATAATCAATTTTAACAAGGTTGGGATTCTGAAATATGACCATCAACCAGTTGGCCTATTTTTAAGAAAAAAAATGCAGCACTTTTTTATTTTTTTCTGAAGCTATATTCTTTGATTTTAATACAAAACATATTCAGAAAATCATTATTGATTGCAATAGCATAAAACTCACAATCACGATTGTCCTGTTGTTTGTTGATTGCCTCAAGCTGTTACCAGTAATGTCTCCTTTGTCCTAGTCCTGAGATTTTAAAAAGTGCCATATTCAAGGCTCTTTCAGGGTTAGGAGAAAGAGACGCATCATTGTTACAGGCATTTGGCATATTGGGTACACCCCGGGGAGTTTGCCAGACTCTGCCTTATGCACAGGTTACATTCAGTAGCCTGCCAGGTTGTCGAAAGCAAGAATGAAATAATAAGATGTCGCGCGGCCGCACACTTCCAGGAGCTGGGTTTTATAGTCTCTGGGTCTTGGCCATTGATGAGACTACACAGCGCCCGGGGGGGCAGTTGGTGGGTGTGACCCCTGCCTACTGGAAGATGGAGGATCTGGGTGGAGGATGCTCAGCCCCGATCCGAGCAGACTTGGAGATCTCAGCTCCGGGACCCACATGACTTTGTTCCTCTGCCTGTACCTTCATGCCTGTGGAGAGTGGTCTCAGCATGGTTGTGGCTGGTTCTGGAAATCCCCAAGCCTGCTTGGATCGGGACTGAGCATCCTCCACCCAGATCCTCCATCTTCCAGTAGGAAGGGGTCACACCTAGCAATCCCTCCTCCCCCCCCCCCCCCCCCCCGCCATGTAATCCCATCAACGGCCAAGACCCAGAGACTATAAAACACAGCAGCTCCTGGAAGAGAACAGTGCAGAGTCTCCTGCCCCCGTGCCTGGCTGTCCTCGCTGGGGCCCCTTGGAGGGGGGCGGGTTGAGTTTCCCTCCCCGCCCCGAGCAGAGCCCCATCAGCCGAAGACCTCCAGCATAAAACTATAAAGTTATAAATACTGACAAGCCATGTTGACCTTAATATAAAATTTATAAACAAATACATTAAAACCCTTATTTTCTGATATATTTAACAAAGCTGAAGACAATTTTTTAAAGAATATACAAATGAAAGGACATTTAACCTGAATATGAAGACTATTGTAAGAATCTTTGTTAGCGATCAATGCATTTTGTATATATAAAAGTCCTAAATTAAAGCTTAGTTAACTATACTGCTCAAGATTTCATGAGAAGGGTAAACTCTTTTAAAAAATGACATATAATCAGGAAAAATAATTTCAAAATAATTTCAAAAATAATTTCAAAAATAATTGAGCAAATTGTGTGACATTGTGATGTTATCCATAATAACAGGAAATAAAATATATTTTAAGTAATAATCTTTACAGTCAACAATTAATAGCTTTACCACCTACTTAAAATGTAAATTTCTGTTCTTATTAAACTGACATAACTATTTTCCTGTTTCCATTACATCCATTATTTCTATTTAGTTGTCTTTATAAAATATATGGGCTGGAGCGATAGCACAGCGGGTAGGGTGTTTGCTTTACACGCAGCCAACATGGTTGACCTGAGTTCGATTCCTTTGCCCCTCTCGAAGAGCCCGGCAAGCTACTGAGAGTATCTCGCCCGCACAGCAAAGCCTGGCAAGCTACCCGTAATGTATTCAATATGCCAAACACAGTAACAAGAAGTCTCATGATGGAGACGTTACTGGGCCCACTCGGGCAAATTGATGAACAACGAGAGGACCGTGACCATGACCTATAAAATATATACATTTATCAAACTAAAACTAATTTTTGGATCACAATACTTAGAGAAATGCCACCTGTATATATTCACTGATCATTACTTCATTTCTGTCCTACAAACATAAATCTGTGTGACTATAAATCTCTATATTATTATATGTAAAACTGGCTTATTTGAAGTAAAAATACTAAGAAATAGTTGTAGAAAAGAAGAATTGAGGAAAAAGTTATAGTTCAGAACAAATTATGAGGCACAAAACTTTAATTTGACCTGCACTCAATGAATTAATTAAACATTACTGTGGACGAATGGAGTATATAATTGTTTTCATATTAATGACATTAATAGCAATAAAGCATAAATAAATCTGCTTGCATAATGCTAAGCTGTTTAACAAATTTAATTCCTAAGAAATCACAAAATACACTGATATTATTTACATAGAACATAACTTATAAATTAACTAAATCTTTCAACATAAATAAACTTGAGTAAGTGCATGCTTATCGGTCAGGTTCTACAGAAATAATAGGAGGAACAGAATCTTTCTTTCTCTCTTTTTTTCTGCTCCTCACACCGTGCATCTGTTGATTGACTAATTTACTTTTTTTCTTAAAATTATTTAATCATGTAATTATGTGGACTGAAAGATCTAAGTCCAGAAAGTAAACCTTAAAGTTGGAAATTCAAACAGGACTTAATACTTTAGTCTTGAAGAATTTATTCTTTTCTAGAAAACTTTTGGGTTTTTTTTGTTTATTTTTAATCCCTCCTAATTGATTGGAAAAGAGCCTTCTAAATTATCAAGTTACTACATTTAAAAGAATCGGTTATAGATATTCATAAAGTACCTTCATGCCAACAATTACATATTGCTTGATGAAAAATAAAACTGGTTACCATAACAGTAATTATAGCCATAAAAGTAACCACTACAGCATTGTAAATTATCTAGAGTATTTTAGGCAAGTTTGCACATGAAAATAAAGCCTACAGATTTGAACAACTTAATTCTGTGGCTATAAGGTCATCATATACTAGATGTTTTGGCTTTTATAGTCTTTAACAATATTAAACAGACTATTTTTAAAAACCCAAGTGATTATTTTATAGTTCAGTTGAATAAGATTGGCAATGCAGAGAAAAAAAAACTGTGTGTCTTTAAATATTTAAGTTAAATGTTGATTTCTTTTTAGAAGGAAAACAATTTGGAGAAATGTTAAATGTCTACTATTTTACACAACATTCCCCTGTTTAGGGTTTAGACTTGCTGAAAAGTGTACTAACTGAAATTCTTTAGTATCAATCTTTCTTCTTCAAAGAATTCTTTCTAAACTTTCTGCTTAACAAAATAAAAGCCACTCCAGGTATTCTCAGATATTAAGTAGTATGAAAATGGAGAAGCAATCCCCTAAAGCCACAATTCTAATTATATTGTGTTATGATGCTTACATTTTTAGTCCTATAAATTTGATAAAAATTGGAGACCGTGTTAAATCAAAACCAAACTAGATTGAACTGAAATAAGAAATTCAATAAACATGTCAGGCCACTTTGACTTTTGGGAGGTTAAAAGGGAGAGAGTTTAGAGTGATTTAAAGGGGAATAAAAGGACAATGAAATTTAGAAGGCCTAAGGGATCACAGTAAAGATTAGTTTTTCTCAGAGGTGGGGTAGCAAGATGATGAATTATTCAGCTTGAAACCAACGAGCAGAAGCAGTTCACCATCTGTTGCCTCTGTTTACATTGTTATTATTTAACAATACATTTAAAAATTTTAGAGGCCTAAACCCAGAGTTTTTTGAATATGCCCCTTCTTTGATTCCCTAATTAGTTTTTTTTAATTTGTTTTTGGTACTCCAGACACTTCCACTTTCTTGTAAAATGTATTCTTGTTTCAATTAATACATTAATTTCAAATGCATGCAAGAGGAAGGAACCCCAACCTTAAATTCCTTATGGTGAAAACAGATGAACATTTTAGAACTTTATAGATTGGTTTTGAAGAGACTGGACTTACACTGTGACTTTTTCTGAACACTTTTATTAGCTGAATGTGGAGGTCGTTTTAAAGGAGAATCTTCAGGAAGAATCTTATCTCCTGGTTATCCCTTTCCATATGACAATAATCTTCGTTGCATGTGGATGATTGAGGTAGATCCAGGAAACATTGTCAGGTAAATAAATTTCATTTTCTTAAATCCACGAGGGAATCTGGATTTCCTGACATGATCCAATATGCGATGTCAATCAACATGAAGATTTTATGGTATCTTAAATCTTGAGCAGGAAAATCTTGGTTTCCATCTGTTCGGGGTATGATAGAAGGTATTCATAAACACCCTTCTTTGATTTTTGGGCCAGAGCAATAGCTCACAGAACCTCTAGAGAAAAATCATCATCTTCATAAGAAAATTTAGAGGACCAAACTTTTTCTTCATTTTTGTGAACTTTCTACTACTTTATAAGATTATGAGAATGACAACATTGTGTGGTATTGTTTTGTTATTACTATCCAAGGGCTAGGAATGTGGGTCAGTAATGGAGTGCCTATTCACTGGTGTATGCCCCTAGGTTTATCGCCAGAACTCAAAAATAATAGTAGTATAATCACAGTCCTCCCGTTGTTCATCGATTTGCTCGAGTGGGCCCAGTAACGTCTCCATTGTGACACTTGTTACTGTGTTTGGCGTATCGAATACGTCACGGGGAGCTTGCCAGACTTTGCCGTGTAGGCGAGATACTCTCGGTAGCTTGCCAGGCTCTCCGATAGGGGCGGAGGAATGGAACTCGGGTTGGCCATATTGGCTGTGTGCAAGGCAAACGCCCTACTGCTGTGCTATCGCTCCAATAGTAGTAATGAAAATAATAATAATAATAGTAATAATAATAATACTTGGCTGCTTCCTGCCATATTTGATATGCCAAGAACAGTAACAACTAGTCTCACAATGGACATGTTACTAGTACCCACTAGAGCAAATCAATAAACAATGGGAGGACAGTGCTACAGTGCTACTTGGCTGCCTCAAATTACTATACAGGTTCAACATTATAAACGTTTAGAAAAATAAGTACAAGGCAACTGAATAATTAGCGATAGCACAGCAGGTAGGGCATTTGCCTTGCATGCAGCCAACTCAGGTTTGATTCCTCCATCGCTCTTGGAGAGCCCAGCAAACTACAGAGAGTATCCGGCCCACAGGGCAAAGCCTGGCAAGATCCCCATGGGGTATTCGATACGCCAAAAACAGTAACAACAAGTCTCACATGAAGACGTTACTGGTGCCCTCTCGAGCAAATCGATGAGCAACAGGAGGACAGTGTTACAGTGCTTCCCTAGATTTGAGCATGATCTTGGAAGCTTTTTTTCTTTGCTCCCTCATCTGTTTCCCTTTCCTGCTGAATTTAGTTCCGTGACTCACAGTTCTTCCCTTAACCCCCTTAAAATGGTGACAGAGCCACGGCTTGTCATTATTTCAGATCAATACAAGTGGATTTTCGAAGGCTATCCCAAGCTTTCAGCACTCCTTTAACTATAGTGCTTATGGCTGGGAATGGATTAGTTTATGAACAAAACAACTGTGATGTATGAGCTCTTTAAGCGCATTATGAGTGCTCAACAATAGTTTTAATCCAAATTGTTATTCTTTATTTAAATGGGACTTTGCAGACTACTAAGTAGTGAGCGGAGTTCTGGAAAGCAATTATTATCCTGGAAGTCTCATGTTGAAAGGTACACTCCATGAGCTGTTGAATGTGTTATGAATTGGTACATTGCTTTGCAATAGTCAAACTAGACTGCACAGAACAAATCTTCAGGCTGCTTTTCTTTAGTATAGCACTCTTTTTAAATGAAAATCTAGAATCAGTAAACATGAAAAACTATCATACAATAGGATTCTTGTTTTTTTAAACAAAAGAATATTGATATTAACTTATAAGCAATATGTGACTTCATATATCAAATATAAAATATTCACAGAGTTAAACTTATGATATGATTTGTTTGTTAATATTTGGCACTATCAATATCAAATAGTATCATATGCTATTTTTCTTGACTATGATTTTGATTATAAAGCAAAATAGGTTTTAAAGGGAACCATTTTGTTGTTTTACTTAGGGGATAGTGTATAGACAGTGTTTTTCAAAATAAGAAAGTTTTACTTTACTCCAAATTGCTGGTGTGATTTTGTGAATAAAAGCAGGATTTTTTTTTTACATTTCTGTACACATTCAGATGCTCATGATTTTTTTCCTTCAGCTGTCATTGTGAAAAAATGTATTGATTGGATTTAGAATGTTAATTTTTCTTTCATTCATGGAATATACCTTAATTATTATAAAATATATGTATAGGCCTCTATATACATTTATAGCCATATGCAGTTGCATATATTCTATGGAGTCATATAGGTAGATAGAGACTTTAATGTGTGACTTTACCACCTTTGGAGAAATTTTATTAAATTTAAACTTGTTTTGTCATTTTATAAAATTGAGACAAAATTGTCTCTTTACTGAATAATTATGACATTTAACTAAGAAAATAGAAGTAGTACAGTTTGCAAATCATTACCTGACACAAAAGCAAGATTATGTGGTCAGAGTTAAATCTCAACACTAAAATTAATTTATACCCGACATTTCTATCATCTGCAAAAGTGATAAAAAAATACAATTAATATATGTTAAATACTGATTTGCAAGTCAGTTTTCAAGTAAGTTATTTTATTGTGTAAAATGCCATAAAGCAGTTTTGATATAATCACTGTTCAAGCTACCCCTGGCATATCCGATATGCCAAAAACAGTAACAACAAGTCTCACAATGGAGACGTTACTGGTGCTGGCTCCAGCAAATCGATGAACAACGGGACAACAGTGCTACATTGCTATAGGAAAAAAACAGGGGTTGGAACAATAGTACTATGGGTAGGACATTTGCTTTGCACACAGCTGGCCCAGGTCTGATACCCAGCAATCCATATTCAAAGTAATCCTGGAGCTGGAATAAGTTGTAAACAGTGAGTTTCACAGGGTGTGGCCAACCACCACCCTGCCCCCCTGCTCCCTACACACACACACACACACACACACACACAATCATTGTTTGCACATTATGTTTAAAAAAACATTTTAAATCTGATATAATAAAGGATATATATATATATATATATATATATATATATATATAGAAAAGAAACACATGTGTTAATTCTTTTGTTAACCTAAATATATGTTTAAAGTAATCAGAGTTAATGGTTCTCCTACAGCCTTCAGTTTCTTGCTTTTGACACGGAAGCATCACATGATATACTTCGAGTTTGGGATGGTCCACCAGAAAATGAGATGCTCTTAAAGGAAATTAGTGGATCACTTATTCCTGAAGGAATTCATAGCACCCTCAACATTGTAACCATCCAGTTTGATACAGATTTTTATATCAGTAAATCTGGATTTGCGATTCAGTTTTCAAGTAAGTTGTTTCATTACTTAAGTGTAAAATGCTATAAAAGAGCTTTGTTATAATAGCTTTGTTATAATAACTCAAGTTTTCATTTTTTTTTAAATTTTAAGTATACTTATTTCTTGTTTAATCTGTCCATCTATGTTTGTTCAGACAGACTATATTGAAAAAATGTGATCATTTTAAAATCATCAATCCCTAGTTTTGAAGAGAATTTACCATCATGAAGCAAATTTTCCTTAAAATTAATGTTAATTAATCAAGTATAATAATTACATTCAATAGTTTTTATTTACTATAAAATTATAAATGTAAAATAGGTGACTTTGTGAATAGATAAGTGAATGTTTTTCATTTTAAAGAAGCTACATTGTGATTTTAATAATTTTTCATCTGTTAGCAAACTTAATTATATATTTTAGAAAAATATTTTAGTTCTTTTTTCAGTGTAAGCAATTATCAGTGTTAATGGTCTGTTTTTTGTTTTCTTTTTATGGCACTGAAAGGAGGCTAAATATAGGCTGCTCTGTAAGAGGGATTTTGGTTTAGTGGCTAGGGAAAATGGGTGAAAACAAAAATATTAATTTTCCAGTTTTAAGTTTTATTCATAGACACATTATCTCTTTGAGAAAATTATTTGGTGGATCTTCTAATTGTTTGGATTTTAAAAAGAGACCTAGTAACCTATCCAGATTTCTAAGACAAACCTAGGAAAGAATGCACAGCAGTTTCCTGAATTAGAGCCCTTGCTCCTTAATTGCTGCCGATTTGGGGCACCTGATAGCTTCCTCTGAATCAGATTATAATTACAATTTGCAAAGGAGTAATGGAAAAAGCATGAAATACTTTTGAAATGACTGCACACAAAATACACTGCTGTAGGAAAACAACTGAGCAGTAGAATTCAAACAATTTGGCAGACATTTTGTTTATGGAATCTGACAAACTGACAAACATAATTGACATATTTTGCATTGTATAAATCAAGTTCGTTGAAGGTGTGCTATGCTATCCCCAAAAACTTCACTGAGATTCAGAAAGTGAGTCCATTTTTTTCCCCCAAGGAAAAACTACAAGTAGTTTCCTGGAGCTGCTATTCAAATCCATATATGTAAAATGACCTGAACACTCTTTTTTATTTTTAATATATCGTAAAGGTTTAAGAGTGATTACTGT
This sequence comes from Sorex fumeus, assembly GCF_029834395.1. Taxonomy (NCBI): domain Eukaryota; kingdom Metazoa; phylum Chordata; class Mammalia; order Eulipotyphla; family Soricidae; genus Sorex; species Sorex fumeus. The sequence continues at coordinate 68,667,385 of NW_026606059.1, forward strand.
TAATATGCTATCATTATCTGGTTACAGATAGGCATGTATTGGATAAAATAGAAAATTTTTAGTTTACGTCCCCCATTTTAATGAAAGGGCTGTGACTTACTATTCATTTCATGAAAGCATCATTCCAGCAACACACCCACAACCAGTATCCACTTCCCTCCACCAATGTCCTACGGTGCCCAGTGGTCATCACCTTGATAAACTCAGAACTGTAGACCAACTCTTGAATTCTGTTTCCTTTGTTTTCCTTCGGCCGTGTGTTGCTTCTGTGTCCCTTTATGTCCAACGTATGAAACAGATCATTCTGTCCTCTCTGGTTGCCTTCTCTCAGCATGCTACCATCTATTTCTGTTCATGCCTCCTTGAATTGAATGATTTCAATCCCAAACACTTTTACAAATCATTTTCTCTTCCATTCTGGCAAATGTTTCTGCAAACAAGCAGATGAGACTGTTAATGGTTTAGGTTTGAATTTTTCTGTCAAAACCTTAAAATTTGAAAGTCCCGACTTAGTGCTTGAGGTCAACCCTGGAAGTGCTTGGGAATCATATATGGTGCCAGAGATTGAACCTGGGTCTTCTGCTGGGCACAAAAAATGTGCTGCAGAACCATGATCTGTCTCTTTGGCCCAGCTGCTCCCTTTTTCCTTATGTCTTTCTCATCCTTCTCTTCAACACTAAGTCTTCTTTATAAAATGTTTCCTGACCTCTCTTTGTATAACACATCAGGGACCCTGCTCTAGGAAATAACTAATTTTATTCTCATGAAGGTGAATAGGGCAGTTTGTTAACTCACTTATTCGAAATATGTCCTAACTGCATGACTTTGCAAATATATCATGTGTACTTTTGTGTCTCTATTAGTCTCTAAAGAAAAAAGATTTCAGTTATGGTGCTCTAATAATTTCTTATCTCACTCTAAGAGAATTTTAGAGACTCAAATAACACTATTAAAACTTGAGCTGAACAATAGGCATAAATAAGCCTGGACCGCTGTGGCCAAATCAGGATGTATTTTCATTTTAGTGGAGTATAATCAGACTTTTTTTTAATAATGTCCACTCTCCTCTCCATTACCATTATGCTCATTTTTTTTTCTTGAACAAGTTGCTCTGGAATGTTGACTGTTAAGTATCAAAAAGAAGCTAGTTCGGCAACAGCAACTCAACAATCTTGAGTAACAAATAGCAACCAACGAAAATCACTTATTTTTCTGAACTTGGTGCAAAGTGAATTTAACTGAAATATAGGTCACATAGGGACTTCGTGATCATTGCTAAGCTGCACTCAGCAGCTTCACAACTTCTATTTCATGACCTATTCATTCTTTGTGAAGTCTGTTATTTTGCCTCTTGGTCTTCCATTCTGCCAGGCACTTTTGCTTAATCAGAGGTACTTAAGTCTGACACTGCCATCTCATGCTGTCCTGCGCACTGCCTTTGGTTCTCAGCAGCCAGCCTCTCTATCCCCTGCTTAAATTTGTAATCTGCCTGTCTGGTCCCACTTCAGTTCACTAGGGAGGACATCTTCGGGTTTCATGCTGTCATTTGCCCATAGAACAGTTCATTTTGACAAAAGCATTTTCCATGCCCTTCAACTGTTTGACCTCTCTGTTAAGAATCTACCCCTGCTGAGTAATACAAAATACCCAGACCTGTAGTTATACTGTTGAAATTTCTCAAGGAAATGGATTCCTTAGGCACAAGTGATTGATGTTTTTCAAACATAAAGCAATGCATGCAGCCTCTGCTTTTGTTCTGATTCTCTTTCTTATCATCTGCGGGGATGTTATAGCCAATCCCATCCTTATCCCTCCAGCCAAACTTTTCTTCATGTTTCCATCTAACTTGTATTTTTCAAATACAAATTGAATAGCACTCCTCTCCTTAAAATTCTTCATAGAAATTCTATCTTAAATATAAGACTTTGGAAATTACTTTTAAAGTCCTCACCATTTACACCAAACCACCTTCAAGCTTCACATTTGTAAGCATTGTGTTATCAGGCTGTACTGCCCTGAATTTCTGTGTCCTTTCATTTGCGTATCTTTGGGAAACTTTTTCCTGGGATAGGAATATTCCTTTCAAATTTTAAATTGTGTCCACATTCTAAAATCTATAAATTCTTAGTAATGTCAAGATCTCAGGTCAAGTGATATCTTCTTAATTAAAAGGATACTTGATTAATTTTCAAGCGACATTGTCACTCCCCCATCTGAATTAGCCTAGCACTAAGCCACGTAATAATGGTTTTATTGCCCTAATTTGCCTACAACAATCCTGAGTTATGTCTATTATTCTCACATTCTATTTGGTATTTTTTGTATTTTATAAATTTTACAAGATATTGTATTAGTAAGTCTGTTAAAAATAACCAAGGTGCATTTGTAAGAGTTCTATTTCATATTTAATATCATTAACGTGTATGTGAGAAATGTTCTCAGTAAGCATTATACCTAGTTAAATTTGAAAGCAAGTTTTTTATCTCAGCAGTATACCATCATCTTTCCAGAGAAGAGGCAATTCACACTTTCATTTCAAGGAAAAGTTTCCTTTTAAGGATAGCTTATATAGGGCACTTGATGATAAAATAGAATATGCTTTCAGCTGTGAACAATTAAACCCATTCTGATTCTTTGATTTGGAGCAATAGTTTGGGAAGCATTTGATTCTGGTGCCTTACGAGATGATTTTTACATAGCAAGTTATATCATAGTCTGTGCTGTGATTTCAAAAATACATAAATCTATTGGGCAGTAACTTTATGAAATAAATATGTATTTTTGAAATATGCATGGAAACAGAGACTGAGAAAATATTCTAGAGAGCCACAGAATATAGTGTGAATCACAAAAATTTGTTTTGTCAGTAATAATTGCACATGATGTTTTATAATCGATGTGTAGGACAGCAGTGGAATTTGATTTTCTGACTGAGGTAATGTTAGTATGCAGGCATGTGGATATTTTTAGATTACAATGTGCAATAATATGACACCACACCACTACAAGGGGCCAGTATCCCAGACCCATAATTGATACTGTTGAAATCAAAGCTCTAATATCACCAAATAAATATATATTGTTCCTTTACAAGCACAGCCCATGAAGTAACTGTTAAAGGTTAAGAGTTTTTTCAATTGATCATTGTCTATTCTTCTCCAATATTTATACATTACTAGTAGGTGAAGGGCTGGAGTGATAGCACAGCGGGTAGGGCGTTCGCCTTACACGCGGCCAACATGGCCGACCCGAGTTCGATTCCTCCGCCCCTCTCGGAGAGCCCGGCAAGCTACCGAGAGTATTCGATATGCCAGACACAGTAACAACAAAAGTCTCCAATGGAGACATTACTGGGCCCGCTCGAGCAAATCGACGATCAATGGGAGGGTCTTTACCTTACCTTTTTAGTAGGTGAAATCATTTTATATTTCTTTTATCCCCATCTTATTTTGATTAGCAGAACACCCTCCAGTTATGTTTTTGTTGCAACCAAAGACAAGATTCCATCTTTTCTTATATCGTTTAGTTATAGTTTGTCACACACACACACTCACACACAGAGAGAGAGAGAGAGAGAGAAAGAGAGAGAGAGAGAGCACAACTTCCTCATCCATTCATCTTTTGCTGGTCAGTTTATTTGTAGATCTTTACTGTTGTAAATAGTACAATGAACATAAAGGGGCAACAATTATTTTGACTTCTTGCTTTTGTGTTCTGTGTATAGATTTCCACTTTTCACTTAAGAATTAAATTGCTAGACATGATAGTTTTAAATTTAAATTTTTGAGAAATCTGTATACTGTTTATCCTTGGAGACTGGAGCAGTTTTCATTCCCTCCTACAGTGAGTGAATTTCTTAGTCCATATCCTGTCCATGGCAATACCTGTTGTTTCTGGCCTCTTTCATAATGGCCATCACTGGTCCAGGGTCAAATTTCCTTCTGATTATGATTTTCATTTATTTCTTTGGTTTTGGTAACCATGATGCTGGCCTGGGTATCTCTTTTGGTATGTATTTCCTACCTATTTTTCTTTTTTTGGAGAAGTGGTTTTACTGTTCTTTACTCCTCTACCTCCCTTTTCTGTTTTTTTTTTTAGAAATCATATAATTTTATAACTTTCTCTATTGCTTTTTAATCTACTGGAAATAATTTCACAATGCAACACTTTCAGGAAGCTTCTTTATTACTTCCTTTGGTATCTACTTCGTTAGGTAGTAAAGGCTCAATCTTTATCAATAGGCCTTCACTTGTTGAACTACGAAGGAAAGCACGAACCACAAAAGGTCCCAAACTCTTAAAAGCTCTTCTCTCAGCTGTAGTTGTTTTGTTTTCAGTTTTTGAGTTATGAATACTTTATATGACTTGGATATGAACACTTTTCAAGAAGTATGTAAGGCAAACACTTCTCCCATACAAGAGGAAGTCTTTTTTATTATTATTAGCTTACTTTGCATAACAATCTTTTGACTACAAAATTTTTTGGCTACAAGTTTTAATTTGATAAATTGTTGGAATGGAACAATTACGGTTAAATTTTCATAATTGTTCATAATATAAGTGAAGTAGAGGCCAACTCACTAGCATCTCAAGAAAATTAAAATACTATTAACAATAAGACTAAACTTGATATGCTAAAAAATGGGGTAGCATTGCAGGTGTGCTTATCTCAAAAATCACAAAACAGTAAATTATACAAGAGTAGTATTGTTGACTAAATGAAAGTTCAAAAACTTATCTTTTAACATTTTTAAATCTAATCAAACTCTGTACTAATTTAATCACTTTATATTCTAAATTCTCTTCTGTATTTATGAAATTTTCAATATGCCATTTCATCAGCAGCAAACGTCTTTAAAATTTAAATGAAGGTCACTGAGATAGTACAGGTTAAGGCACTAGCCTTGCATGTTGGGGTTAGTCTTGGTAACATCTCTGACATCAGAAAGTTCCCCCTTAGCACCAACAGGAGTAACCAAGAATAATCCTTTAAGTACTGCCAGCTATGGCACAAAGGTCCCCACAAATCATTAAGTAAGTAAATATAATTCATCGTCAGTCATATCACTTGTATTAAATGATCAGCACCAACTGCTCAATTATTTCATTTTTATACATTTTAAATTTTGCTTTTATTTCAAAATATCCATGTAATCCCATCAACGGCCAAGACCCAGAGACTATAAAACCCAGCTCCCGGAAGCGCACGGCCGCATTCGCAGCCGTGCGATACCTTACTATCTCATTCTTACTTTGGACAAACAGGTGGGCTACTGAATGTAACCTGCCCACACGGCAGTCTGGCAAACTCCCCGTGGCTTACCCAATATGCCAAATCACAGTAACAATGATGGGTCTCATTCTCCTAACCCTGAAAGAGCCTTGAATATGGCACTTTTTAAAAAATTCTCAGGGCCAGGACGAAGGAGACGTTACTGGGGCCTGCTCGAGGCAATCAATGAACAACAGGATGGTTGTGATCGTGATTTCAAAATATTAATATAGAATTTTGAAAGTTTATGTGCCCAAGATGAAAAATATCTCTGTAACACTGTCCTCCCATTGTTCATCGATTTGCTTGAGTTGGCACCAGGAACATCTCCATTCTGAGACTTGTTACTGTTTTTGGCATATCAAATACACCACGGGGAGCTTGCCAGGCTCTGCTGTAAGATGAAGCATATGGTATTATAAATTTAATTCAAACATACCATATTAATATCCTGAAGTGATTTACTAGACAATATATGACACAGCATATTGATTTGTTTTTTTGGCTTTTTTGGGGGGGTGGGGGATCACACCCATTGATGCTCAGGGGTGACTCCTGGTTCTGCATTCAGGAGTTATTCTTGTCTGTGCTCAGGGACTATATAGGCTACCAGAGATAAAACCTGGGTCTGACACATGTAAGACTCACACCCTATCTGCTGTACTCCAGCCTGCATGCGTATTTCTAAAAGTAATATTTGCTCATTTAGTGTTCTGTGAATTCTATCTAGAATCATAGGTAGAAACATATTTGAAGAACTGTATTTGAAACATTCTATTTTGTTTCTGGTTTTCGATATACTTTTTTAAAATCTACTTTTAAAGATCAACTAATGAAAGAAGATTGCAAAACTGATTGTTCATTTGTCTATATATGTTTTCTGTCTTTTACTCTTTTTGCTTTACATATATGAAGATCTGAATCTTGTTACGTACATTTTAGTTGTTGTATAATTCTCAATAAACTATCATTTTCATTACTATAAATCTCTTTTCCACTTATAATATTTCTTGTCTTGAAACTTGGTGTGTAAAATATAAATATTTTATATAAATATCTTATAGTTATTGTTTTTGTAGTAAGCCATTTAGCATCAATTAAATTTGGAAGTTCAAACACTATACAAAATCAAAATTGAAATTACTGTGAGGCATTTGCATGGATACTTATGGAAGAAAGATGTTCTCTATTGTTACATTAATAGGATTAAATTTATATTTGAAACAGGAAGGAATACTAGTGAAATAATATATTCACTGGTATACATACCAGTGAAATAATATATTTTGGGGAAGGGATATTTAAAATCACAGTTTAAGATATGTTTGACACATTTTACATATATGAAGATCTGAATCTTGTTACATACATTTTAGGTGTTGTATAATTCTCAATAAACTATCTTTTTCATTACTATAAAAATGCAATATATTATAAAGATCCTTGAATATAAGTGAGAATTGTGCCTATAAAAATTAATGAGCTAAAATATTTCAATATTTAAACATTGCTTTATGGAAAAACTTCAAATGACATATATTTTTCACCATTTTAAAGAATGAATCCTAAACTTACCAGATATGACAGCACCTAGAAGTTTGAAAGTTTTTCAGTTCAAAGTGGGATGGCCTCTGGAGGTTCAATTAAACATACCTAAAATTTAAAATATTTTAAAACTAACTTTAGCAGTACCAATAAAACTAAAAATCTACTGAAAAAGTTCTTTAGAAGAAATGGTGAGAGATGTTTAATGATAAGAAAGAAAGCAAATGAAAAATGTAGATATATGCCACAAATCATTATTTTGCCTATTTTTCTATTTAGGTCATTCATATCAAAATGTTTGTGCACAGTTAAATGGAATTTTCAATTTTTAGAACGCTTTTAAAAATTTTGTATAATTTTGATACTATCAATGTAATATAACTATTTAGCCATTATTTATTTTAATCAAATGATTGACATTACCTTTAACTAGATAGTTTACTTCTGCCATTTTAATTTTGAATGGCAAAAGTCTCCACTATCTACAAACATAGCTTAGTAATAGAGCCCTTACTTTGCATATGGGAGACCAGATGTTGGATCCTTTGAAGTCAAAATAAATTCACCTAATTTCAGTACCCTAGTCTTAAACAGGTATACACTTCTACTACTACTCTTACAGATATTTTTCCTTTAAAATCATAGCATATAATCCTTTCAATATTTGTATTCCCAGAATTAGACCCAGCACCTGGAACTTAGTACTTAGAAAATGTTAAATGAATTTAGTTAAAAAGGAAATCTCTTAATCAGGTCAAATTATACTGTCAGAAAATATGCAAAATCATTTTATATGTGTTTGCTTCTTTTTGCATGTAAATTCTGCAAATATAAGAATCCAAGTTCATATTACAAACTTCTATGTCTTATTAATTAAATATATGTATATATTTATTTTATAGAAACATTGATGTGTTTACTTTCATAACATATAATTTTGTGCCTCCAACACTATGATGTTTTGAAAAATATTTTATATTTTAATTAGCAATTTTATCTTCACATTTGTCCTTATTTTGAAGCATAAGAATCAATAATGAAAAAGAGCTATTATCACTTGTTAGTATACATTTACAATATCAAGCACACTATTTATCTCATAGTAGCCAAAAACAATTATGTGAATAAATAATAAATAAATGTGAATAAACTTAATTTTTATGCCCTTAAAAATATATCACAACACTGTCAGGAGTTTGCCTCTGTATCCCATGCATTTAAGCAGCTGTGGTCCCCTTCGAAGTTGATGGCAATGTCTCTGTCATGCTGCCATCCATTTTAACCTGACTTGCCATATCATTAGGTATATCCTTAGAAGCATAATGAAATTCTAAAGATAGCCACTTACTGTGTAGCTGGCAGAGTGTAGGCCTAATAATGATGTTGAACATTCTTTATAAAATTGATGGATCTTGTACAAAGCAAGGGCTCAACAAGGGCAAAATTCTCCAGGGTGAAATGCACCTCCAGGTTACCATCTGCATTTCAAACATTTTCTGATTGAGTTCACACTGGATGAAATTTCCTTCCATATTAAGTATTTCTATCACCCTACATGATTTCCTTATAGATAGTGAATTAGAGAATATAGTGTCATCTTTTCAGTCAATACAAGAATATAAGGCAATAAAACTGGAAGGGATGAATAAAAGACTATGTGAATAGCAAATTTTGACAGTGACCTTGTTAAAGACTACTGACATATTGCAAAAAATTACAAAAGAACTTTGTAATAGTAGCTAGCAAAATTTGTAATAGTAGCTAGCAAAATTTCTGCTAGATTATCTAAGGATGTTTGATGTGATATTTTGTGTGCGAAAGGGACTCTATTTCAGTGCTCAGTCAATCTGAAGACCACTTCTAGATATATTCTTGACCAAATGGCCATGTGGTTCTAGAGACAGAATCTGGGCCAGACACTAGCCCCCACAACTATATTTGATTTTTAAGAGCTTAGCATAAACATGATTATACAAATGTCGAATTTTCTGGCAGTGAAGGACACTTGAGAACTTATAAGTATTTTAAATACATTTTCTTTGTTATACAAAGAAATGTTGTAAAGCTAGTGGGATGTTAATTTACCCTGTATCAGCAAGATGGTAATTCAGACCTTACCTTTGAAAGCAGATCCAGACTAAAGTTGAAACCTCTAACTCAAGAATTAGGATTTTATTCATACTTGGTGAATTGGCACATTATAGAAAGTGCATAGTGCAATCAAATTGTACCATTTAGATGAAGAAAGCTATGAAATGGGATGTAAGAACTAGGTTAGCCAAGAGTTCTTTACTACTTACTGCACTTTGTTTTGTTCTAAAAGTATCCTCAGTTTCACCAGATAGATGGAAGTAAAACACACCATTACATGAATGTTGCATTTCTGCCTATTTTGAATAAATAGCTGGGTCAAATATGTGCTGGATCAAATTATACATTCGATGCTTAAGGCTATAGTTCAAAGGGCTGCTGAATTCAGTTCTTGCTACTGCATGTGCCCTATTCCCCATTTCCATCAGGTATGGTTCTGGTGCCCCTCCCCCCACACACACCCCACTGGTCAGTAGCAAAAGTGCATCCCTAAGTTAAAATACAACCTGTATGCAAGCAGACAGCTCCTTGTCACCCTGGACACTGTTTGGAGACCTCTCCTCCTCCTCCGCAAGTTAAATAGATCTTTGGTATACATTTAAGTTAGGTTCATTCATTCATTTTATAAACACGTGAGGAGAAACTTGTAACTACTGTCAAAGATTGATTCTAGTTTCTTTAAGTCATGTTATTTGAAAAGAAACGCACTGGGGCTAGAGTCATTGTACAGTAGGCAGGGTACTTGTTTTGCATGCAACAGACCTGGATTCATTCCTCAGTACTCATATGATCCCCCATTCCCTGCCAGGAGTGATCCCTGAGCACAGAGCCAGGAGTAAACCCTCAGCACAGACTAGTGTGATTAAAAAAATAAAATACACATACATAAAAAAAGAAAGAAAAAGAATTGCATTTAAATCTTCAATTGATTTTAGATTATTGGAAGTACTGAAACCACTATAAAACAATTTCTAAGTAACTTTAATGTAAGCTTTCTCAACTAGAGCACAAATTAGTTAGTTAATGCATATGAAAGATCCACTTATGCATTAGCCTAAGAACAGCATGTCTTGATAATTGTTTCTGTGTATAATAGTCACTGAGTTATAATACTTTTTAATATTCCAGATCATAAGAATCATTAAAAAAACTGCTAAGCATGCAAGTTGTTTATGCTAACATAAAAATGTCAAAATTATGCAATCAAATGACATAAAATAAATTAAAATTGATAATGTTATATATTTTGCTAATGTTCAGTCTATATCTTGTGTCAATCATTTTACCTTTCATGTGAAATTCATTTCCAAGAAAGGTATTCATCTCTTATTATTAAAGTAAGTTAGAAGTAAAATAGCAATAAGAAATTTTTACATTCAAATGAATTATTTGCTTATTTTACTGATAATAGTATCATAAGAAAAATTACATTTAGGTGCAAAATTTAATTTTTTACATTTTTCTTTACAAAAATATGAACCTTGAACTTTTTGATGATTTTGCATGTGGATATGAAGATAATGTGTCCAGGGAATTTAATGCTGAATATTTAAATTTGGGAGTCATTAATAGACAGTAATATAAAGCATATATTTAAAATCATGGAACGGGATGAAATAATTTAAAGAGAAATTGTTGATAGAAGGGAACAGAAACATTATAATCATATTTTATGAAGTAGTCTGGTACTTAGTCATTAAGTTAGAAAAGTAGAGAATAAAAAAATACACAAAAAAGGAGTCTATATGCCAGTAAACAGGAAGAAAACAAGCAAAGCCTATGCCTGAGATATCTAGAAAACAAAGTGCTGGAAAAAGGAAGAAATAGTCAGCTTTGGAAAATGTTGTTGAGACTTTCTGACAAAAAGAAAAAAAGATGACACAATAGTTATTGTGCAATTTGACAGCCTAGATCTAACAAAAGCACGAAAGCAATTTAACAAATATATTAGATAATGGACTGATGATGAAATTGAAGATGGTTGTATAGATTTTTCCATTAAGAGAACCTCTCAGTAGGTAGTCTATTAAAGAAGAGAAATGGAAAAATAGTTGGGAAAAGGTTGGGGGATGTAATGTGAGGTTTTTGTTGTTGTTAAAGATGGGCTGGAGTGATAGCACAGTGGCAGGGCGTTTGCCTTGCACGTAGCCAACATGGCCGACCCGAGTTCGATTCCTCCGCCCCTCTCGGAGAGCCCGGCAAGCTACCGAGAGTATCTCGCCCGCACGGCAGAGTCTGGCAAGCTCCCCGTGACGTATTCGATATGCCAAACACAGTAACAACGAAGTCTCCAATGGAGATGTTACTGGGTCCGCTCGAGCAAATCGATGAACAATGGGAGGACAGTGACAGTGAAAGATGAAAGACACACGTCACAATTTATGCGCTATCAGGAATGACCCAGTAGAGAGGACATTATGATTGAAAATTGATAAGAAATCTTTTAAGACTGAAATCCTTGAATAAAGTTCTTGAGAGAGGCTTTTGTACTCAAAGCACAAAAATTAATGCCCTCCTATTCAAAGAAAATGTACATTCTCTATTACAACAGGAGAGAAAGCTTTAAAAGGCAATGCAGATCTAGTGGTGTTGGGTCCTTGATGGTGGTAAATGCGGGTAGTTCTGGCTTACAGGTTTTTTTTGATCCATGAATCATAAGGAAAGAAATTATAAAAAATTAGAGAATGCAAAGAAAAGAGTAAGAATAGAAACAATTGGAATAGAAATGTTTTGGCATAGTAATTAAGGAATATCACTTGATACATATATAGTCAAATTGTGGAAATTAAGGCTAATTTTTATTTGAATTATTTCTGCTATATACCAAAAATTTGTTGTTTTCTTTCTTTTCTGCCTTTTCTTTATGATGAAATATCAATAGCAAGAATTATTTTGGTCTTAAATATAAGAAACGGCTTGATGCTCCTACCCTTTCTATTCAGACTACAGTACTTTGCAATCCCCCTCCTCTGTTTTTGCTAATATTTTTTATAAACAACTGTCAGACTTCCATTGCTAAATCAAGGTTCTGTACTTTTTAAATCTAATGAAATATACTTGTGCGGTAAGACTGCACTGCAGGGGTAAAAATCTTAAATTCAGTCCTCCAATCAGCTAAAAGCAAGCACTTAATGTCACTAAGGCTCATTTTCTTTCACTTAAAAATGCTTATTTCTTTAGGAGTATTTCATAAGAATTTGTATTATATATTGTTTTAAGAGTATTAATATTTGCCAAGTATTTGTTTCCTTAATAAGTATATAATACATGAAGATTATTAATGTTCTTTATAAGGATTTTTGTTTTTTCTTGAGATCGTGAACAATATCTAGCCCAATTCTTTCCACACTCTATGCTTTTACTAAAGATGGTAAAACTTATTATCATTTTAGTATTGTCTATTCTAAATTATCCACAGGAAAAGGCTCTTATCTCTTAATTAGATACACTGGGGGCTGGAGCGATAGCACAGCAGTAGGGCGTTTGTCTTGCACGCAGCCAACATGGCCGACCCGAGTTCGATTCCTCTGCCCCTCTCGGAGACCCCGGCAAGCTACCGAGAGTATCTCTCCCGCACGGCAAAGCCTGGAAAGCTACCTGTGACGTATTTGATATGCCAAACACAGTAACAACAAAGTCTCCGATGGAGATGTTACTGGGCCCGCTCGAGAAAATCGATGAACAACGGTAGGACAGGGACAGCGACAGTGACAGTGGCTATTCAGTATAATAAAATACATACAGATAGAATGTAGTGAATAATTTCATGTTTATGTAAATATATGTTAAGTATGAAATTAATGTACTTATTATTATGTCTGTTTGTTTGGGGACCACACCCTGCGGTGCTCAAGAAGTTAAGACAAATACTTAGAATTATCAGAAATGTGTTGGTGATTTTTTTGGAGGTGTGCTGTTACAACTAGAATGAGAGACAGAAAGATAGTTACTGTTGAACATTTAAAGTTTAATGTGGGAAATTCCTGTTAAATATTTTCTGATGTATATTTTTTGTATACCTGAGATAGTCAATAACTTCAAATGCCTAACTGCCCAGAGTTCTCATTTAATAGAAGTACCTTATACATTACTCCAGAACATTGAAAAGAAAAGAGAAGATCACATGTCTTCTTAAAATGTATTTGGTGGCCATAGAGATAGTAAAGCTCGTCCACAGACATCCTGGGTCCCATTCCCAGCACACCCTATGGTCCCCAGGACCCACCAGGATTAGTCCCTAAGTGCAGAGCCAGGAGTAATTCCTGAGAACCACCCAGTATGACCCCAAAACAAACAAAGTCTGTAATACCAGGAAGAAAATGCAAGTAAGAATCATTCATTTTCAGCACTACTGGGTCAGCCCCGGTATCCTGACAGTGTGAATCCTGAATAGCAGGTCCATGTATTGAACTGCTGGTCCGGTTAAGCCAAGAATCACCAGCCAGGACAGTGAGGGCTCCTAAGCAGTGCTTATAGCAAACCTAAATAAAGTCAAAATCATACACTATTTTTCATGAGACTAATACTTTGTAAGTTCAGAATGTTACACAAAAAATAAACAGTTTACAACATTTTGATAGTGTTTCGTTACACTCAGCATAATTCCCTTCAGAGTCACCCAGTTATCATCATTTGTTCGATTATTCTTGAGTTCATGAAATGCATTTATCTGTGTTCTGTAGTTGAAATGTATTTGAGCTTTTCCTAGTTTTTAACGAGTATGAAGAGGTTCTGTCAACATCCATGACCGGGTCTACATGTAAACATAAGTTTTATTTATCTCGGATAACTCTCAGGAGTAAAATTACTGGGTTGTATGGTAAACACAAGCTGGGTTTTGCAAGAAACAGCAATATTTCTTTCTATAGTGGTTGTCCCATTTACATTAGTAGTATAAGTAATTCATTTTTCTCCAGAATTCTACCAGCATTTGTGGTTATAATATTTTTAATTTTATCTCATCTGATAGGTATTGGTTATAGCATGTTCTTTTAATTTGCATTTCCCTAATGGCTAAAGTTTTTATATGCCATCTGGTATTCTCTTCATTGAATTTTTTGCTGTTTATTTTCTAATTTAATTTTATTCTTCTTGTTTTTCCAAACAGTTGAGTTTCAGTTGTTTGTTATATATTCTGTATACAACTTTTTTTGTGGACTATATCTCATGCACATTTGTTCTCATAGCTGTTTCTTTCTTTTAATCCTCTTGAAAACAAATATTATCGCACAAAAATCTTAAAAATTTTATTGTGTGCATCTTTAAAAATTATCCTAAGCACTTCATCATTTAATTTTCTAAAAAAAGATAGATGTATGGAAAGTTCTGGATTATAGGATTCAACTTTTGAAACTTATTTATGTAGCATTGCAACTGAACTTTTGTTTTTGTCTCAACAGGTTCTGTTGCGACTGCGTGCCGGGACCCAGGGGTACCAATGAATGGGACTCGAAATGGGGATGGACGGGAACCTGGGGACACTGTTGTTTTTCAGTGTGACCCAGGATATGAACTTCAAGGAGAGGAAAGAATAACCTGCATTCAGGTAGAAAATCGATACTTCTGGCAGCCCAGCCCACCAGTCTGTATAGGTATGAATTAAAGAACAATTAAACATATTATAGGTATAAAACAATGATGCAAACTTGTTGGTATTATTAAGTGCAATAGAATGCTGATTCTGTGATTTCAGAAGTCTATGAGCCTACAAAATGAAAAGATGGGTAAAAAAGTGACCTCCAAAAAAAACAGATTTTCCAAAATTTTATTAGAATGTCAGTATTTCTAAAATCCCCCCAAAATGTTAAAAGCAAAAGTTCTTGAAGATGACTGATCTTGAGCCAGAGGGATAGGTCAATTGGCTGAGCACATGAATTTCATGCTGGAGGCCAGGGTTTGATCACTGCACACATGGACTACCTAGAACCTGGGAGCAGCCCCTGAGCACAAAGCCTGGATTGACTCCTAGGCATCTCCAAATGAATGCCTCGCATCTATGAACTCAAAACAAAGGAAGGAGAGAAAGAGAGAGAGAGAGAGAGAGAGAGAGAGAGAGAGAGAGAGAGAGAGAGAGAGAGAGAGAGAGAGACAGGGAGGGGGAGGGAGAGAGGGAGAGAGATCCTTTTATATTCTTTTAATATTTGAATATTGAATTTAGACTTATTTTTAAGATGATCCTTTTTTGTTTGTTTGTTTTTGTTTTTGTTTTTGTTTTTTTTGCTCTTTGGGTCACACCCGGTGATGCACAGGAGTTACTCCTGGTTCATGCACTCAGAAATTACTCCTGGTGGTGCTTGGGGGACCATATGGGATGCTGGGAATCAAACCTAGGTCGGCTGCGTGCAAGGCAAATGCCCTACCTGCTGTGCTATTGCTCCAGCCCCGATCCTGTATTTTTAATTATCCCATCCTTATTCTCTATATAATAATCATTTCTCTAAAGCTGAAGAATTTGTGGTTGAACTTTTCTATTAAATTAATGTGTTCCAAAGAATATCAGTTTTTGTTGATCTCTCTATTGTTGAAGGACTTGCAACAGCTTGGTTCATACTTCAAATTTTTCTTTTTCTCCATGTTCTATATTTGAATGTCTAATTATGTCCGAGACAATTAAGATTATTATGATTTCTGTGCTGGGTATGAGAAAAAATAATAATGCACCACACTTAGAATAGAAACAGTAAGAAAATTTGCTTGATTTTCAATTTTCTTACATATATATAATTTAAGTTTGGTGCCACATCCAGAGGTGTTCAGGGCATACTCCTGACTCTGTGTTTTGGAGGGGCTTGGGTGACCATATTCACCGGATTAAACCTGATTTAGGTTGCATTAATAGGCAAAAACCTTACTGTGTACTAACTCTCCCACTCCTCAATTTCACTTTTTTTAAAACTTAAAACTATTTTACCCTCGGATATTTCAGTTCAAGCTGTTTAGAATTGATGGTTTCTCTATTCGTTCTTATTTATTTTTGATTGTTTATGTTATGGGGTCCCACACAACAGTGCTCAGGGTTTACTCATGACGCTGCTCAGAGATCAATCCTGGTAGTGCTCCAGGAACCATATGTAATGCTGGGGATTACATGAAGATAAGCTACCTATGAGGCAGGCACTTTAAACCCTGTACTGTAGCTACAGTTCCTAGAACTAAATTTACTAGAAACTTTGAGTAGAATATACTTTCTCTGCTTCAGTACTTTTGATCCCTCTCTTAATATGAGATTAAGCAATATGAGATTCCTGTCTTGTTTATCATTCTATTTCTTTTTAAAATTTTATTAAATAACCATGATTTTCAAGTTGTTTAATTTTGGACATACAATGTTCCAAAACCAATTCCATCATCAGTGTCAACTTCCCTCCACTGACATTTCCAGATTCCCTTCCATATCATCCCCCAAGAAGCTCCCCCACACCCAGCCTGCCCTTTTAATAGCACTCTTTTAACTTCAGTTGTTGAAGTTTGGGTCTTATGATTTTAGTGTTATTGATGCTGTAGAATAGATATTTAACTCTGTTCTTCCTTAACACCACCAATATACCTGAATCTCTGGGAACCCTGACCCCATTGTTTCTCATCTATTTCTTTTCCTCCTATACTCCACTCTACTTATTTTCCCTTCCCCTATACTCTGGGTGAAGGGTGATCTGTGTGCCACCCCTTTAAAATTGCATTTTCTTCTTCACTTATTCCAAATACCACATATAAGTAATATACTTATTCTGGCTTACATCATTTCACGTAGTGTCTTCAGTTTAATCAATGTTGCCACAAATTGCATCATTCTATCATTCCTTCCAGCTGTATAGTATTTCATTGTGTATAGATAGCACATCTTCATGATCCACCTATTTGTCATTGTATATCTATGTCATCATTCTATTTCTTACAGCATTCAGCACATGAAAAAATGTTCACATTTAGAAGGGAAATATTTCTTTTTTTCTTCACTTATCTTAAACTCATAAATGTATATATTTTTCAACTTTTATATTTAAATTTTAATTGATGAGATTTATCTTCATTAAAAAAATTGTTCTATCTTGCTTAACGATTACATAGATGCATTTTAAATAACTATATTGTAGTCACTTTTGGAGTCACATAGTAATATGTAGCACTGTCCTCCCATTGTTCATCGATTTGCTTGAATGGGCCCAGTAATGTCTCCATTGTGAGACTTGTTGTTATTGTGTTTGGCATATCGAATATGTCACGGGGAACTTGCCAGGACTTGCTATGCAGGCCAGATACCCTAGATAGCTTGCTGGGCTCTCTGAGAGGGGCAGAGGAATTGAACCCAGCTCAGCAAGGCCGGCCACCCACAAGGCAAACTCCCTACCACTGTGCTATAGCTCGAGACCTCCTGGCACAACAGTAGCGGGTCTGACACATAGTACTATAAAAAAATTAAGTGGCTCCTTCTCAGAACTCAATAGATTTCAACATGCAGTTGCCCAGATTTGTTTTCTCCATTTTGTAACTTTTTTCTCAAAAAAGCTTCAAAGTGAATTTATTAATCATTCAGTGTGATCTAGACATGATTGTACATTTAGACAAGTTATTTGTGTTTGCATAGATAGACAAGTATTGTGAGTTTAGCAGAGAAGTTTTTTTGTAATACTACTTTTCAGTGCAATGAAGTATTTCATTTCTCAACTTTTACTTCTCATTCTCATTTAAAAGAAACAATTGTGAGTCATTTTTATCTTTCTCTGGCTTTGAAGTAACACTTAGTGATGCTGAAGGACTAGTCACAATTCTGCTCCCTAGGGTCACTTCAAGTGCTTCTGGGGATCAGATCCAAACATCCCATCATACAAATCAGCACACAGCCTCTTGAGCTGCCTCTCTGAATCCTACATTATGTTTTCTTTATTTTGCATGTGGAATTTTAAAGACAAAACATAAAGCAAGGGTGGAGTGATAGCACAGCGGGTAGGACATTTGCCTTGAAGGCAGCTGACAGCTGACCAGAGTTCAATTCCTCCACCCTTTTCGGAGAGCCTGGCAAGCTACCAAGAGTATCTCGCCCGCACGGCAAGCTACCTATGACGTATTCGATATGCCAAACACAGTAACAAGTCTCACAATGTTACTGAGTCTGCTCAAGCAAATGGATGAACAACGGGAGGACAGTGACAATGACAGTGACAGTGACATAAAGCAAAACACATAATGAGTTTTAAACCAGTCAATAAATGAGGGGAGACATTTAGACCACTAGAAAATTAGGTAGACAACGAGGAAAAGCTTACTAAAGAGAATCAATGGCTTGTGGTGGCGGGAGGCAACATAATTATTAAAATATAGTTTCAATGCAATATAATGAGATGAAAATAAACATTAATTCAAGAATGGGAATCTCAGGGTGGATCAACGAGCAAGGGGGATTCCCAATTGGTGGGTGATCCAGGATGAGGGCCCAGGGGAGTTTCAGAATCAAGCTGGGAAGTGAACTGAGTTTAGGTCATGTGTATTGAAACATGAACTGAATGACCGAACATTTAAACAAAAGGCTGAAATCCCGGTGCTGTTGTGACAAACAACTGAAAGTCTCATGCTTCTTTTTTAGCTGAAGTTTGCTAGGCTGCCTCTGAGATTTATTCTGAATATTCACGATGTCATTGAGTGACAAAGTGGAGTCTGTTTCAGAGCAGGTCATGAACACAAGATGAGGTCTAGCTTTAGCTATTAACATAGGGCTGCAAATTCTAAGAGAGAAAATGCCAATTAACTTACATGTATCAATATGACACTGATAAAATGCATGGAAATCTTATCAATGAATATTTGTTAAAGAATCAGAGACTGAAACATTGGAAATAATTAGTTTGCTACTCAGTTCACCCAAGACGTTCCTGTAGCACTGTAGCACCGTCCTCCCATTGTTCATCGATTTGCTCTAGTGGGCCCAGTAATGTCTTCATTGTGAGACTTGTTACTGTGTTTGGCATATCGAATACGTCACAGGTAGCTTGCTAGGCTTTGCCGTGCGAGCGAGATACTCTTGGTAGCTTGCCGGGCTTTCCGAGAGGAGCAGAGGAATTGAACTTGGGTTGGCCGGTTAGGCCGTGTGCAAGGCAAACGCCCTACCTGCCGCACTATCGCTCTAGACGTTCCTATCAAATTAAAATGCTGTATTTTGATTAAGATTTGAATATTTATTAAAACAATCTTTTTGTAAAGAAATGATAGATCATCACCAAGTTGACTATTTGATCACATGGACTATGTCAGGTGTCGTTATGTTTAATATCCTAAAAATATTGAACATAATAATAAAATCCTACAAAACACTAAACTCCAACTCAAAGAGAATTTTGAGTTTTGAAAGGGGCCATTATAAAATTTCATTTGTAGATAAGACTAGTTATCAAATTCTAATTTTGAAAAAAAAATGTTGAGCACTAAATCTTATTATTCTGAGAAAGTTCTGGAAAGTTGTTTTTTTTTAATGGATTAGGCTTCTGTGTATTATTTTTGGTTTGGAAGATAGCTTGAGGAGAGGATATGCATTAGAGCTTCTCTAAAGAAGAAAATAACTTGAAAAGAAAAAGTCAAAAAATTGCTAAGGCTGCAAAAAGCTTGACCTCAGAAACTGATAAGAAAGAACTCCATGATTGCAAATACTATACCAAAGATTAAACCCTGAACTTTTTTAGAAACTCCATAAGTCTATGTCTCAGACTGGGAACATAAAGCATTTTGCTTGCATGTAGAAGTAGTCAGCCTCATAGTAAATACCAAAAAAAAAAAGAAAAAGAAAAAAAGAGGACTTCATCTTTAAGAGACTTAATAGAATTCATTCCAGAGAAATTGACAGTGTGAAGATTGCTTTGACATTGCCAGAGGGAAAGTGGCAGCTCACAGTTTGAAGGTAAATAACAAAGACTTTAGTGTGGGTGGTCTGTGGAGAAATGCAGAAACACAAATAAAACTGAATTGGAAACAATTAAGATTAGAAAAGAACTTTTAATTGTTGATGCCCTTATAACTCCTTCAAAGAAAGCACCCTCAGAAATATCATTAAGGTGAGAATTCTATGAAACCTACCAGAAAAAAATAATTCACAAAAAATATTTGACTTAAGGAGAATTTTAGGACTGTGTTACCCTTTTTCCTTTTTTTTTTTTAACTTCAGTGGACTCAATTAAGAAACACGAGTCTTCTATTTAGCATGTTTTTCCTCTCCCTTTTAAAAAAAATGTCTTTAGTAAAATAAAACGTGGAGAGAGAGAACATCTTATTTTGAATGCTTTGTACTTAGAATAAATATGTATTTTCCAAATACTAACATTCTTATATTTTAGGATGCGATAATTACTCAGTGAGTTTGAAATATGCAAATATCAGATAATGTCTCCGCATGTCTCAATGGCGTTTATAGATATATTTTTTAAAAATCAATCAAAGCTATGCTATGTTACGATAAGTTTTTTTTTTTTAATTTTGGCTTGACAGAATTGTAATACAAGGGGAGATAAAGTGTCCCTTGGATGATTTTAATTCACAAGAACCACCAATAATTTTTGCTTATTGGGTCACACCTGACAGTGCTAGTGGCTACTCCTGCCTCTCTACTCAGGAATTACTCCTGGTGGTGCCTGGGGGACCTTCTGGGATGCCGGGGATCAAACCCCAAACAGCCACGTGCAAGGCAAAAGCCCTCCCACTGTACTATCGCTCCAATACTGTTATATTATGATAAACTTTATAAATAATTTAAATTTAACTGCATTTAAATTAAACAAAGCTAAACAATTTTTTAATATTTTATTGGTATAGTGGGCACATGGGCTGGAGCGATAGCACAGCAGGTAGGGCATTTGCCTTGCAGGCAACCAAGGTGGCTGACCTGAGTTCAATTCCTCCTCCCCTTTTGGAGAGCCCGGCAAGCTACCGAGAGTATCTCACCCACATGGCAAAGCTTTGCAAGCTCCCCGTGATGTACTTCATATGCCAAACACAGTAACAACAAAGTCTCACAATGGAGATATTACTGGGTCTGCTCAAGAAAATTGATGAACAACGGGAGGACAGTGACAGCGGGCAAATGACCCTGAGATGTGTGTGTGTGTGTGTGTGTCTGTGTGTGTCTGTGTGTGTCTGTGTGTGTGTTTGTGTGTGTTGAGGACCAGGGGCTCAACAGTTCTTTATTATTTTCCAAGAATGTGGGTCTTCTTAAAAGTCACTCAAAACTGAAAGCAAGCAAGGAACTGGGGATCAAGAGGCTGAATTCAGAAAAGACTTTATTAAAGGATGGCGGGGGTGGGGAAACAGACAGGAATGTAGGGAAGTCTCTGGATTCTGGAAGGGGTCCCCTAAAATGTATTCTGGGAAAAGACAGAACCCTTTCCCTTTCAATACCTTTTAAACAAAGTGTGTGTGTGTGTATGTGTGTGTGTGTGTATGTGTGTGTGTGTGTGTGTGTGTGTGTGTGTGTTGGGGGCCAGGGGTTGAACAATTCTTTATTATTTTCCAAGAATGTGCGTCTTTAAAACAGGGGAGAGGGAACTGGCATCCTTTTATGGCATCAGGAAACCCTAGACTGGGTTTGAGGACTCCTTCATCCAGTTTATCTGGTACCACCTAGTCCAGCCAAGTAACATTCCATACTGATGGTTCCCTTTCTTAGGGAAATTAGGCCCTATTCCTAATCTCACCTTGCCTGATTCCTGTTTGCCCTTACCATTATGACCAAATAATAGCATAATGAAGAAAATTAGCCCTTAAGGTGGTATAAAGCATATGCAGTGATTTTTCCTGTATCTTTTAAAAAGATATCATATGCAATCATGATCATGTATTATATATAATATAAATGTGCCTATGAAGCATGCATGTGTACAATTAAAACTTCAAAGGGACTGCTTTGCTTTGTTTAGAGGGCACACCTGATTATGTTCAGGGATTACTCATGGTTTTGCGTTCAAGAATCACCTCTGGCAGTGCTCAGGGGACCGTACAGGATACTGGGGATCTATTATTAGCCCCATGCAAGGCTTACACATTGTACTAACTCTCTGGCTCCAAGAACAAAATATTTTTAAAATTTTAAAAAACTAAAATATTTCCTGCATACTACACTGAAAATTTAGACAAAATTATTCTATTATACACAATTTTAGCGATTTACAACTGGATAAAAAAAACAAAGAATATATTGCTATCATTTTTATCTTTTTTGTACTTTTCTGTCTTTTTTACATTTAATATTATCATACTTTTTTCAAATTCACATATGATTTTAAAAGTTCAAAGGGCAAATATGCTCGCATTATCAAAACAGTTACAAATTAGATTGTGCATTTGTCCCTATTATAAACATTCCTATGTTTATAATAAAAAAATAGAGTGACTAGCAATTCAACACACCCTTGTATTATCTGCAGTGAAATATGAAACCAAGCTAATTGAAGCTAGAAGATAACATTTAGGACACAGTATTAATAAAAATCAACAGAGACGTTGGGATGATGCCATCCCCCTCACTGACAACCCAACTTTTTCTCTTGATCTTTAGTTTTCACTAACCAACAAGGACACAGAGAGATAGATGATAGAATAAACCCTGTTGGTCAGTATGTACTTTAATGGAGGGAATACATTATAGATTAGTAATGAATTTAGATACCTGAGTGGAACATTTTAATAAAATCTGGTGGAGAGAAATTACGACAGTAGGCAGTAGCTTTTATGGCTATCAAAGCAGAATGCAGAAATCTGAAATATAGTCCATTGAGGGGGGTTTATATAAGCAGTGAATCTTGAAACATAAGTAAGTGTTACAAAAATGCAGAAGATGAAAAGACATGGAAATATATATAGTTGGGTAGTATTTGAGTATAGACTTTGTATAGAGAGTGATGGTCAATGCAATTGAAGAGGTACAAGGCTATAATGAGAACTATAATCTGGCTAAAGTTTAGGTAAAAGAGAACAACTACAGGAGCATAGCATGATGAAATTATTTTTGTGAGAAGATAGATTAGAGGAAACTAGCTTGTGCTAAGACATGGGAAATTAAAAGCCATTTTATTTGTTTTGCAGACAAAATCAGGGATAAAAACACATAGGTAGTAAAGATTTGTAGTCTGTAAAAAATAAGTGAATTTTTGAAGGAGAATAAATCATAGTAGTCATTTGATTTAAAATCAACCAGGCAAGTTTGCTGAATATCATGGGTAAAATAAGTTATTAATATGCATAAAAGATAAATAAAACACTAGGATATTGTCAATAAGGATTAATGTAATGTGTTTAAATAGAGACAGCTTGGTAAGGGAATTAGAAGAACATTAAAATGAGGCTGACACCTAAGGATAGTAGATACATGGCACAGGAAGATTGCTCCATAGCTGGAAGCCTGCCTCATGAGCAAAGGGGAGAAGGCAGCTGGAACAGAGAAGGGATCACTAAGAAAAAGATGGCTGGAGGAATTGGTCGGGATGGAGATGTGTGCAGAAAGTAGATAAAGGACCAAACATGATAACCTCTCAGGGTCTGTATTGCAAACCATAATGCCCAAAAGTAGAGAGAGGTTAAGGGGAAACCATGTCTGCCATGGAGGCAGAGGGAGGGATGGGAAAGGGGGGGTATACAGGGGATATTGGTGGTGGGGAATGTGCACTGGTGAAGGGATGGGTGTTTGATCATTGTGTGATTGTAACTCAAACATGAAAGCTTATAACTATCTCATGGGGATTCAATAATTTTTTTTAAAAAATAAATAAAATGATAAGACAATGTGAGGTATTTTTCAGTAAAATTGGGCTCTTAATTTCTCAGGCCAAGTTAGTCTTTTCTAACCCCAGCTGAGTCCTTTTTCAGTTGCTTATTTTTGGGTCATAGCGAAAGTTTGTACCAGCACCATTCTCTTAATATTATTATACTCCTTATGGCACCTAGCCTATCCCTTTTCAATGCCAAGTAGCTTACGACTTGTCCTGGATCCATTACTTTCCCTCACCCAGATGCCCCCTTTGGGGTGTAGGAACTAAGGGCAACTGAGGCTTAAGTGAAGTAAATATGATGGATGCCCAGGAGTAATATTATTCAGGGTCAATTGACTCCCAAGTTAAAAAAGTATAGCATTCACTGTCTTCCAGTCTAGAATATATAGCACTATGTCTCCAGGAAGAGCTGCCCTTTAAGCTTAATATACCTCTTACTGTGTTTATACAAAATCACTAGAAATATTAAGAAATAAATTTAAGATGACTACTTAAATGGATTTCTAGCTAAAGAAAGGGGAAAGGAATACACCCTTAGATGGAATTCTGACTTTGGGCAGATCTCCTAGCAGGAATCTAGAGTGCTGAGCACTTATATGAGATTTTGTCCTTGAGTGTATCTCCTAGAAAAACTTTCTCCAGAGGAAGGACTTTATGTCTGCTCTTTGTTTATGATAACGTTCAACCCCCAACTGTTCAGGATTTTTCTACAACTAACACTGAGAGACTTGAATAAATGGCCAATGATTACCAAAAAAAAAAAAAGGGAAAAAATTAAAAAAAAATTGTGTCTTCACAAAATCACTAAAAAAGAATGAGAATTGAATTTCCAAAAGCCAAAATTTCCCCTCAATAAAAAACAAAAAATGGACTTAAGGAAGAAAGTTAACAGATAAGCATGACTGCAGATCTGAGGAGAAAGATGAAGGATAAAAAGTCTTTATTACATGAGTCAATAAAAAAGTCATTTCAGGTCAACCATGAGGAGTTTGTATTGGGGGCAAGTAGGCTGAGAGAAAGATCTATGATTGGATTGCAATGGAGGCAGAAAAGACCCAATAAACACTTCTAAACTCCCAAAGCAATGACAAGGTAATTGTGTCTCTCTATAATGTAAAATAAAAAAAAAAAATTTAAAAAAAACCTTAGGGTAAGTTTTCTCAATATGAATACTTTGATGTTTTTCTTTGAAATAAAGCATCAGAAACTTTTTTTTCCCCTTGATGGTAACTTGCTTTGCTAATCAAGTCCATCTGCCTATGGGCATATCTAGCACACAAGGAAAAAATAAAAGAAGAGAGATAATGAAATTAGACCTCTTTTTCAGTGATTCCATTGTGAAGTAAAAAAAAGAAATAAGACTTAAATAGGCAAAGGCAAACTTTTATTCAGAACAAATTATTCCAGGAGAGAGGCCTGCCATAAGAGAAAAAAAAGTGTATGGTAAACATAAGAATCTACAGCACCTCAAGAGGTAGGTGAAAAGTCTTTCTTCTTATACAAGAGCATGCGCAAAGGTATATGAACATGTATAGAGATGAGTGTAACTGGATAATATGTTACAGAATGGTTTATTCTAAGTATGCCTCTGACTTTGGGTAGAGAGTTGGAATTAGTTTAAAGTTGAAGCTAGGGCCAGAGTTCTGAGGATAAGAAAAAGAAGAGAAAGAAGTTTAATCAAATGTTGACTAAAAACACTGTATTGACATTAATTAGTGAAGGCAAGTAATTCAGCTAATTATTTGAAGTAAGAGGATGGGAATTCGTGGGGTCTGTGTTCTATATTTGTGTTGAAAAATGAGACAAGTTGATAGGTAAGCGAGGTTTATGTGAGTCCAGTGGGGAAAAGGTAGTTCCTTGGGTTGCACCATTTTATCAAACCGACACGGTTGAGGAAGATTTATTTTAAAAATCATATAAAGTTTACCCCATTTAGTTTTATTTTCTTATTGGTGAAAGTAATATATAAGGAACTTTGTTTTATTTTTAGGATGGTAGAAAATCGAATAGTTTATGGAGGGGGTTGGAAAGCTGGAAACTTGAGCAAAAACCTGCACAGGAGAAGAATTTATGTGACTAATGGAAGTTTTCCGGAGGTCTTTGGGGCTCTGCCCGGGGTGGGGAGGGAAACTCAACACGCCTCCCTCCAAGGGGCCCTGGTGAGGAGAGCCAGGTGCTGGGGCAGGAGACTCTGTGCTATTCTCTTCCGGGAGCTAGGTTCTACAGTCTCTGGGTCTTGGCCGTTGATGGGATTACATGGCTCTGCGGGGCAGTTGGTGGGTGTGACCCCCGCCTACTGGAACCAGCCACAACCATACTGAGACATCTTATTATGTCATTCTTGCTTTGACAACCTGGCAGACTACCGAATTTAGCCTGCCCACGTGGCAGAGTCTGGCAAACTCCCTGTGGCGTACCTAATATGCCAAATACCAGTAACAGTGATGGGTCTCATTCTCCTAACCCTGAGAGAGCCTTGAATGTGGCACTTTTTATAATCTCAAGGCTAGGACGAAGGAGACGTTACTAGTGCCTGCTCAAGGCAATCGACAAACAACCGGATGATCGTGATCGTGATCGTGAATGGAGGTTTTAGTTCTGAGTTGAATCTGAGGGACTCTAGAATTGAGAAATATCTAGGAACATTGAGGTCTGAAGGAGCAAGACTGGAAGTTTGCATGATTTATGTCTAATCATTTGATAAACTTCCACAAGGTGATCATAAATTAGTGGTGAATAAATTTATTCTGAACAACTAAATTGAGCAGGAGCTGAAGTCATCTACTATAGTTGATACTGAAGCTAATGTGGCAAAGGGTCTTGTGACCCTTTAATTTAGTTGGCAAAGGGTGCCAAATTCTAGTTTTTCTTGCATGTTATAGCTCAGGCAAAGAACAGAGGTGCTGGTATGTTGCCCAAACACAAACTGTCTTCCTTCCAAACCAATTTCATGCTGTCAAGACTCTGGTATCCTGTTCAGACAATAGTGAAACGCATTCTGTCATATTTAAAGGCTTTCTTACCCCATTCTTAATTGGTCCCCTTTTACCCTTCTTGTCATTGTTGTCTGAGGACGAGGGGTTGTACATGCTTTGCTGATGTGCTTATTCAATTTGGTTGTGCTGCTCCCTGGAGAATGCATCTTTTATTGTGGCACCAGGATCACAGATAACAACACTACCAGGTTACACTTGGCATGGGGGGTGATTGTCAAGGATGTAACTAACTATGGACTCATCACTAAAACTCAAGTCCTCTCTTCCTTTTGCTCTCACACTCCCTCCCTTTTCTTCTGCCTCATCCCCTCCTGCCCTCCCTCATCCCCTCAACAAACAGGGTCCTGTGTACCTGACTTCCCTATTTTTGAAGCTGCCAACTCTGTGAAATACATTATTTTCTAATCATAATTCATGGTTAGCAGACTTTAACAATAATCCCCTAAAGAACCTATTCTCTGAATTTTACTGAGGATTCTTTTTTTTGTTTGTTTGTTTAGTTTCTCCATCGAAGTGTTACAACAACCTTTGAAGCTCTAACAATAACTGTAGTGACTGTTTATTTTCATCAAAAAAAAAAAATTAGGCAATTGAAGTTTAGGTTTCGTCTTGCATTCAACAGTAAAATATTTTATTATAAAATTTCCTTGTTTCTCCAATAATTGTCCATTCTCATTATTATCAAATGTCTTCTTCCATGGATACATAAACCATGTATCAAGGAAGACATGAAAATTAGTCAAATATCTTGTATCATGTGATTCCACTTGTTACCATATGCTTTGATTTGCTTTGCTTCTATATTTTGTGATACCTTCAGATTTTTCCTTACTGTAAGTAAAACAAAGTATTTTTTTTAATTTTTATTTTTATTAGTGAAACACCATGAGGTACAGTTGTAGATTTACAATTTTTTGTGCTTGGGTTTCGATTATACGATGATCAGATACCCATCCCTCCACCAGTGCCCATTTTCCACCACCATGGATAATATCCCCCCACCCCCATCCCCCCATTCCCCCCTTGCCTCTGTGGCAGGGCAATCCCCTGTGTTCTCTCTCTCTCCTTTTGGGTGTTGTGGTCTGCAAAAGAGGCATTGAGTGGCAAACATGTTCAGTCCATAGTCTACTTTCGACATGCATCTCCCCTCCTGGGAGGATCCTCCAAACACCCTTTATTTGGTGTTCCCTTCTCTATCTGAGCTGCCCTTTCCTCTAGAATGCCCGACTGGCCACTAAGCTATGGAGTAATCCTTCTGGTGCTGATCTCAGCTATTCTTGGGTATTAATCTCATATTTAAAACAAAGTATTTTTGAGTTCGATTCCTCCACCCCTCTCGGAGAGCCCAGCAAGCTACCAAGAGTATTTCACCCGCACGGCAGAGCCTGGCAAGCTACCCACGGCGTATTCAATATGCCAAACACAGTAACAACAAAGTCTCCAATGGAGACGTTACTGGGCCCGCTCGAGCAAATCCATGAACAACGGGAGGACCGTGATAATCATATAAGGAAACCAATTTTTGTTTCTATATTTGTTTCTTTGTTTCCATATTTTTGTAGTACCTCCAGATTTTTCCTTAATAAGAGTATATTTTCCTAAATATAACAATATAAGGAAACCAATTATGTCCACTTTCTCAATGTTCTTCTTTTACATGAAGCAAAGAAATTATAGAAATGGAAACAGTGCTTTAAAATCAATAAAAAAGCTAAATTCAACGTATGCATGTCTGTCTGTATTTTTCATGTTACTTGCCTTTCTTCAAAGACTTCTATTATTCAAGCCAGTAGCTTTATAAAATAAATAAATAATAAATAAATAAATAAACACAACCCCCAGCTCCATAAAATTCTTTCAGAGATTTTTTTTTTCATACATTGATAGCCAGGGAATTTTATTCTCCACTTCAGGGTTTTGTCTGTTTCCTTTACAGCACCTTGTGGAGGAAATTTAACAGGATCTTCAGGCTTTATTCTTTCACCAAACTTCCCTCACCCGTATCCTCACAGCAGGGACTGTGACTGGACCATCAGTGTCAACTCAGACTATGTTATCTCCTTGGCATTTATCAGGTGAGTTCCTAGTCATATCAACATTTAAAAAAATTGTTTTGGTAATTTTCTTTCCTTTTGTTCTAGATTAAATCTTATGTCTGTCATATTCTTTGTTTTGGGTTATAGCAGTGCTAATATTTCACAGTTAGTAGCAGGAGAAGTTCAGAAGACTTTTTATAATGACATCAACTACCTTAGAGTTGTGAAGGCAGTAGGTGCATTTTCACCACATTCCAACATGCGGGAAACACAGTAATGACATCTATTTGATAATGTCTCTCCCATCCCTGTATTTGCCATCAGTGCTTCCAAAATCCCATAGTTTCTGAAAGGTATTCCAAAGACATTGCCCAGTTGTGTACCACGCAATACTTTGGATGGAACTCAGTTCCTATATATGCAGTACCACCATTGAGTTTAGGACTTTGAGGGCTACTGAATGGACTTTCTAGTGGTTAAGTAAAGTTTGATGGATGTTCCTATATGATTTACATAGAACTTATCTCCTTTGTACAAGTTTCATGGGATAGTATGCCCAAATTAATTTTTTTTATCTTTATTTAGCCCTGTCAATTGCTGAGTTTGCTTTATACTCCAGTATGGAGGATTCAGCCTTCCATGCAGGAAAGAATGTGCTAGATGTTTGAGTTGTTGTGCCTCTTCTATATGTGTTTCCTCAGTATGTAAATGCTTTGGCTTGAGTTGTTGTTTCTTCAACGAAAATTATAATGATAGATCCTAGCCCAACTTTCTTTAAGATATCAATGTACATGAATATATATTTTAATGAGAGAATGGAACAGTAAAGCTCTTTCTTCTAGAAAGGTGTCAACTCTTCTTTTTGTACAGTGTACATTCACCCTAAAAAACAATCTCAGCTTCTGCCAGTATGTTAAAGCTCCTTAGTATTGTCATGTAAAAAATTCAGCTGATCTATGTGCAGAGTATGCAAACATACTTGAAATAGGTTAAGACAAGACAAAACCTCATTTGAAATCATGAAAATTTGGCAAAAGCATAAAGTATCAATTCTTTATTTTCACGTCTGTACTGCTACAATGATCTGTAATAGCAGAGCAACTGCAGTGATGTGGATCAGTTGCCGAGGATCTAACTTTCAGATCACTTCTTGAATGACTTCCTGAATGACTTCCTGGATGACACTGAAGAGTCCCATGCTGTATGAGATTAATCAGAAGGAGAGGGACAGATACAGAATGATATCCCTCACTTGTGGGATATAAAGTAACGGAGTTAAAAAAATATTTAAAGACAGCAGAAACATTTTTTAATAGGAAGCATATCACGGTAGGCGGGGTTGGAGGGATGGTCTTGATTTGGAGCACTGGAGTGTTGGAGTCGATCTGACACTACGGCGGAGGGTGTCATTTGGGAATGATTTTTTTGGATTTAATCCTGCCAATATAAATGTTGTAAACTGCAGAACCTACATATAAAAAAAATTATTTCCTGAGGCGATTCTCATGATTCCCACTTTTGAAGTTAAGAAAAACAATTTGTAACAATCAAGATATAAGATATAGGAATTTATTTGCTTATTAAAATATTCTAATGAATAAACTGGGTGCTGAGTACCATATTTCTTGAAGCACATGACCTAAATTTGATTTCCAGCTGTGCCGTTTATTGTCTAACCTTAGGGAGAACCCTGACATTTCAGGGCCTTATGTGCTCACTGGGGAAATGGAAATGTTAATCCTATCTTTATATCACAAGGATTATTGACAAGGCCAAGTTAATATTTATGAGAATAACTTATGAAATAGAATTAATATTAGAATAAATGCCCTTTTCGTGTTTTAGGACAAAAGTCATTACCTTTCTAAATTTCTTAGAAAAGACATTTTTGTTCTATTTTCATTATCAAGAAAAGTCACAGAACAATATTTTGAAGAGTTAAGATTTAACTGGAATTAAAAAAAAAAAACCTTTCTAATCTGTTGTTAGATGTGTTTGTCTCCAAAGGTTATGCATATCATATATCACTTGCAAATCATTTGTTTATAGTAATTATCCTAAAATTAAGATAGATAAAGAGTTGTAACTACATCAGACCTTAATGAAGAAATAAAGTTCAGCAATGCTATGAACATCCTAGACCAAGGGTAGTGAGTTATAAAATAAGACCTTATCCTCTTATTTTTGTAAGAAACAATTATGCAGAATTAGGCCTCAAATCTGAAGAACACCTTCAGGCATAATTGATTGAGTTAGATTTTTGAAGCTACTGAGAAAATTAAACCAGATACAATAATGTGCAGTATTTGCTGATGCTTTTCCATTACAGGGAACTTAATATATTGAAAAGGTTGAAAAATCTATATTGTCCACTTCTTCATCATTCTGTATGTCTAACTAAACTAAATAACTGAACTTTCTATCTTTTATATGCATAAATATAGGGTAGAATTGTGAGAAATTAACCTTTTAAAATCTAGAATGTTTAAAAGCATTATCTACCCTAATACAACCAATTTTCTTGTGTATGGTGACTAAATAAAATTTTAAAAATACACATAAATTCTATAATCAATATGGGGAAGTTCTTATTATATTAAAGTTTGTTAATACAGCTGTATTCTGCAATTTTGTAGTGATAATATATTGATTTTTATAATTCATATGATAAACCGTCTTTTATTCACATATAATTTAATATTGGAAGTGTATTGGCTTGATTTCTAGTTTTTGGGTGCTAAAAGGTAATTAATTTTTTCACAAGTAAAAGAAAACCTAACACACAGAACACAGTGCTTTATTTGTGTCATACAAGTGGCATTATTTAATTTCAACTTCTGTTTAAATCCGATATTTGATATTTGAATTTTAAAACAATAAAAATATTCAAACTTTGAACTTTTTTATGGAGGAAAACAATGACGTTTTAATTGAAGCCTATTTAGAAAGATGTGAGGGGAGAGAGGGAGAGATACACATGTTCAAAAAAGAACACAGGCTTCTTCAGAGTGGAAATAGGTAAGCGAGTAAGCAAAGGGACAAGCAAGTGAGTTAAGTGTTCAATGGAGAACATAGCCTTGAAGAGTCTAAACTTTGAATTTTAAGGAAAATGTTACCATTGACAAAAAAAGCTAGTTATAGTTTTGTGATGCAAGATATTTGGATAAAAACAAGTATTATGTTTGAAATGTATTGAATCGCTATGAATTCTAAAGTTTGCATGATTGTATTCTAGGGGTATAATGTTCCAACAACAATCCCTTCACCGTAGCCACTTCCTTCCACCAATGTCTGCAGTTTCCCTCCCACCCCCTAGTCTTCCTCTCTGGCAGATACTTTCTTCTTTTTTCCTTTCACACTCTATGCTTTTCAATATTATTACTGAGAGGGTATCGTGCATATTCACTTTACCTCTTTTCAGCACCCAGTTCTCACCAGAATGTCCATTCCTCTCTATCATTGCCATAGTCCCCCTACCCTGTCTGAAAAAAATAAAAATGATATCATGCCCTTCACTTGACGGATGTAACCGAACTAACTTGCAGGTGTGTAAATAATATATGCAGACAGGAGCAAGGTTTAAACTAACTTCTCTGACTCCTAATCCCCTATCCTTTTATGAGCTCAACTATTAATCTTATGATTATTTATATCCCAATGGACAGAATGCAAACTTACACTGAAAATAATAAATGTCCAGACTCTTGTACAGTATTTTGATCACTTAATCACTTAACTTCCCGTTAGTCGTCGATTTGCTCGAGCGGGCGCCAGTAACGTCTCCATTTGTCCCTGTCGCGTGCTAGTGTAGCCCAATGGCATCTCTTCGCTCCGGGAACATGGAGGGCCTCAAACCGATCGTTCATGATCTTGACAAAGAAGTCTGACCATCTGGTAGGTGGGCGGCCACGCGGTCTCTTAACATCCCGTGGAATCCAATCAGTAACAGCTCTAGTCCAACGGTCGTCTTTAAATCTCATTACGAGACCAGCCCATCTGATTTTCGACACCTTGGCAAATGAGACAGCGTCCCTGATCCTTGATCGTCGACGGATGTCAGAACTCCGGATTCGTTCTCTCATTTGAGTGAAACGTGATATTCCAAGCATAGCTCTTTCTATTCTTCTTTGGGAGACCTGAATGGCGTTCTCATCTTGTTTGCGTAGGGCCCAGGTCTCTGAGGCATATGTTAATGCAGGAAGAACAGTGGAATCAAAGAGATGTGCCCGGAGCCGGAGGTTCTTCGTCCTCTTAGCTATTTCTTCGACATTCTTGAAGGCGTTCCAAGCCGCTCTCTTCCTCCTGCGCAGCTCGGTTGCCAGGTCATTTGTCATGTTGACCTCTCGACCTAGGTACACATAGCTGTTGCATTCGGAGATGGTCGTTCCATTGAGAGCAAATGGGGCGTCAGGAACAAGGCTGTTTCTCATAAACATTGTCTTCATAAGATTCAGCTGTAGTCCTACCTTTCCACACTCACGGTCAAAGTCGGCCAGCATTTGTGCCGCTTGGCTGATGTTTGGTGTTATTAAAATAATGTCATCAGCAAAGCGGAGGTGGTGTAGCTGCCGACCATCTATCTTCACTCCCATTCCTTCCCATTCCAGTCGTCGCATGATGTTCTCGAGGGTGGCATTGAAGAGTTTTGGTGAAATGGTATCACCCTGCCGCACCCCTCTCTTGACATCAACGATCACTTCTTTGTAGAATGGTGAGATCCTGGTAGTGAATCCGCAATACAGCTCAAGGAGGATCCTGATGTATTGGGCTTGAATGCCCTGATTGGCTAGGGCTTCAATGACCGCTTCCATCTCAACAGAATCAAAGGCCTTCTTTAAATCAATGAACGTTAAGCAGAGCGGCATCTTGAACTCCCGAGAAACCTCAATGAGCTTGGTTATCGTGTGGATATGGTCGATGGTGCTGAATCCTTTGCGGAACCCTGCTTGCTCACATGGTTGTCCTTCATCTAGTGTTCTGCCAATCCTATTCAGGATGACTCGAGTGAACAACTTGTAGATGACAGACAATAGGCAGATCGGGCGATAGTTGCCAATGTCATGGATGTCTCCCTTCTTGAACAGTAGTACGGTCCTGCTGGTTTTCCATTGAGATGGAACCTTGCATTCAGACAGGTAGCGAGTGAAGAGCCGAGCCAGTGTATTGATGAGTACTGACGGCAGGTTCTTCAGGTGTTCAGGTCTGACCTTGTCTGGGCCGGGTGCTGTTTGCTTCTTTACTGACGAAATGGCGTGTCGGATTTCGGAAGGGAGAACGTTGGGAACGACATACCCATCCTGTGGAATTTGGTATGTCGGCAAGTGGACATGGCTATCGAAGAGATTTGAGTAGAAGTCATGGATAATCTTCTCCATTGCCGTTCTGGAGGATGTGATGGATCCATCAGGACGTCGGAGGGCAGTCATCTTGGTCTTATAGTTGGCGAAGGACAGGCGGGTGTTACGAATACTTTTCCCGGCTTCTGCCGCATCTACCAGTACTTCTGCTCTTCTCTCTTTGAGGTCTTCCTTGATCGCATCTCTGCACTGCTTTGCGAGCTCGGACGTTAGCTTGCGGTTGCCTGAGGCATGCGCCAAACCACGCTGGCGAATTAGCTCAAGAGTTTTCGAAGATAGGCGACTTTTTGTGGCTATCTCTATCTTGGCGTTCCTCGCACATTCATGGAGGTGCTGAACCAGTCGATCGTATTCCTCGTCAATGTTGTCAACAATGGCATCTTCCCATGTTGCCGCAATAGTACCAAAGAGTTCCCAGTTGGTGGTCATTCTGGGAGTTCTCTTTTTGAACTTTGCAGCCCTTTCTCCCCGCTCTGTGAAGTAGAATTTTGCACGAAGGAGACGGTGGTCCGATCCCGTTCGAAATTTTGGGACAACAGCGACATCAGTCAGGCAAAACCGTCGATTGAATATGATGTGGTCTATTTCGTTGTGGAATCGTCCACCGGGAGACTCCCATGTCCATCGTTTAGATTCTGCCTTCTGGAACTGTGAGTTACCATGAATGGTCTTGGTCGACATGATGAACTCAGACAGTCTCTCACCCTGTTCGTTCCATTCTAGGCCATGGGTTCCGATGTGAAGTTCTTCAGCTGATCTTCTCGGTCCTATCTTGGCATTAAAATCACCCACAATGATCTTGTAGAAGGTGTGGTCTTCTTTATAGAACTTCTCTAGCTCCATGTAGAACTTCTCGATTTCTCTTTCATCATAATGAGATGTTGGTGCGTAGACAACGAAGATAGAAACTGCAGGCAGTGAGCCACATCTATTCAAATGTAAACGTCCAATTCGGGTTGTTAGGCTTTCGAATGAATCAATGCTCTTGGCCAAGTTTGTGTTGACAAGGACACCGACGCCTCCAACACCTCTTTTTTCGCATGTTCCGAGGAACAATTCTTCTCCAGTGTCGAAAACGGCATGGTGAGATTCGTGTCTTCTTGTCTCGGTCAGACCAATGATGTCGTACTTGATCATTCGCGCTTGTACCATCAGGTCCTCGATGGATGCATCTGATGCTAGCGTACATGCATTGAAATTACAGACGATCATTTTTGTCTTCCTTCGTTGTGGCAGCCTAGGTCGGCCTTGAGATTTTGTCGGCCTCTCCTTTCTCATCCTTCTCAGTGCTGCCATGTCGGTGAAGCCTTCAGGGTCAGGTGAATAAGACCAGTTGTAGTTACTGGTTTTGGCATATCGAATACACAGCGGATAGCTTGCCAGGCTCTTCCGTGCGGGCGGAATACTCTCAGTAGCTTGCCAGTCTTTCCGAGAGGTATAGAGGCTTTTGGGGTGAACTCTAATCCCCCTTGTAGGTGTTACCATATTTGAACCCTATCAAATATGGTACGACAATTCCAGAAGACGGGTATTTAGTGTCTTATGATGTGTCGCGCGGCCGCAAGCGGCCGCGCGGGTCCGGAAAGCGTCCTGGAGTGTGGCGACGGCTGGGTAGTGGAAGTAGTGTCGAGAGTGGAAGTCTGCCAGTGGGGTATTTATCTGGGTAGGGTGGGTCTCCTGTGCACAATTCGATCCCTGGGTGGTTGATGGAAGCAGACAGGGCAGGGTAGGGTGGGGCTCCTGATTAGAATCCCTTTGTCACCTGTGGTGGTAGGAGCAAGCAGAGAAGCTCTGTCCCTGGGTCCGCCGAGCCTGGAGTCCAAGGTCTCAGAGAGTTCCGCTTATCTTGTTCTGTGGGTCTTCAGTTGTGCGTGGGTCTCGGCCGGAGCTGCCGCGCGGGTCCGGAAAGCGTCCTGGAGTGTGGCGACGGCTGGGTAGTGGAAGTAGTGTGACTACTTCCACTACCCAGCCGGGACACTACTTCCACACCACACACAGTATTTTGATATTCATATTTATTAGACTGTTCACAGGTATATTTCACATGATCATATTTTTATAGGATTTATTCTTTTCATGGATATTGACAGAATTTATATTTAATCGTAGCTCTATTATGGTTAAGAACCTTACTGGTACTCATTTGTTTACTTCTTTTTCTCTTTCTTGATTTTTTTCCACAGTTTTAGCATAGAACCAAACTATGACTTCCTCTATATATATGATGGACCAGACAGTAATAGCCCATTAATTGGAAGTTTTCAAGATAGCAAATTACCGGAAAGAATAGAAAGCAGCTCAAATACCATGCATTTGGCTTTTCGGAGTGATGGATCTGTCAGTTACACTGGATTTCATTTAGAATATAAAGGTAAATGTGAACATGTACATTTTGAGCATTTTATATGGGAGAATAGTTCTGTATTGTCCTTTGTCCATGGTTAATTATATGTACATCTCTTTTTGTTTTGTTTTGTTTTGGGCCATACCCAGCTATACTGTAGTTTATTCTAGCTCTACACTCAGGGATCACTCCCGGAGGGACTCAGGAGACCATCTGGGGTACCGAGGAATCCAATCTAGGTTGACTGTTTGCAAGGCCAGCACTTGACCCTTTACACTGTCCCTCGGGCCCCATATGTGCATTCATGTTCATCTTATAAAAGAGTTCTCAATGTCAACTTTTTCTGTCAGTGAGAAAGAAATTAGCAGTTCCCTAATTAAGACCAAAGGAAATGTAAACAAATTAGCAATATAATGCAGTGTCCGCTAAAACCGAAATACATATTTAAAAATAGAACTCATTTTGTTGGAAAGCAGAAAATGCACTCAACTATCTTTATTCTTGAAATTACTCTTGGTGATAAGCAGCACAATATCAAGTAATAATCATGTCCCATTAAAAACTAAATCAAAAGATCTTTAAATGTTCATATTCAGAACAAGAAAATGTAGGAATAAAACTTTTACAATACTTAAGAACGTTTTTGTAAACATTTCAATAAATCATTATTACCATGAGAACGGATCATTATGTTGTTAATTTCCTGGGTGAAGCGGGGTGGGAGGGAGGTGTTCTAGAGAAAATGGTGCCACCACATCTCTGCTAAACCCACTTCAACCACCAGAAGAAATGCCTGGCATGGGTCCGGACTGGTAAAGGTGAGTCCAAGCATCAAAATAACACAGATGCACACACATCCCAGGAGCCCCAGGAAATAGCTATGAAGCTACACCTGAACCCACCTTTCTCTGCACTGCTGGGAACTGCTCCTAACCACCTGTGTTCCCAGGGGACCACCGAGTCAGACTGGAGGGAATTGCCCTCTGCAGGAAAAGGACAGGCAATTCTAATCTCTGTTCAGCTGGTCTGTGACATTCCCTTTCACAATAAAAAATTTAAAACATTCAGGAGGAGACAAAATATTGAAGTAAAAATAGTTTATTTTTCAGAATTATTTAGATAAGTTTGAGAGGAGATAAAAAGAAAAATCATGTTCACGGAAATCCTTGTTCACAGGAAAGTAAAATCTTCAGAGGAGAAAAAAAAACAGAAAATGGCTTTAGGAGATGTTTCAATACATTTTATTTATTTATTTATTTATTTATTTATTTATTTATTTACATCACACCTGGCGATGCACGGGGCTTACTACTGGTGGTGCACTCAGAAATTACTCCAGGCGGTGCTCAGGGAACTATATGGGATGCTGGTAATTGAAACCGGGTCGGCCCTGTGCAAGGCAAACGCCCAACCTGCTGTACTATCATTCCAGCCCATAAATACATTTTCTCCCAGTTGTGGCCTAGAGTTCTCTGTATATATGAAGGTTTATCTAAGGCATTGGGGAACATTGTAACTTTGATGGGCCTTTCATGCTCTTATCATGACCATTAGATTCTCCTGTATCCTTGCTTTTTATTTCCCTGAGAGGCCCCCAACCTCTCTGGTTGGTGCCTTCGTTTCTGCAGCTGGGTGATGCCTGAGTTTCTCCAACTTCAAAAAGTTCAGGGTTTGCATCTCAGTGGGAGGTGTTCCTCATTCCTTTGGGCTATTTAGGGCTAGGTGGTTTCTTTAAGTTTTATTTCCAAAAATTTATTATTAGTAGCAAACTCTGTCTCTTTCTAGTTTATCATCTCTCCCTCCCACCAATAGAGACCTATAAACAAGAACGCTATTAAACTTACAACATTGTCCACTAAGTCCACACATTCCACTTTACAAGTGATGAAACTTAGTATCCAATTGTTAAATATGTCGTGAGTGATTGCATAAAGTAATATTATTACTAAGAGTAAAAGGAAATATGAATATATAGTACAGAGAAACACAAAATTGTTCTGTAAACTAGATTATTTTCCTTGAAACTTATAATTGCATATCATTCTTGGTGATGAAATCATGAAATCAGTACACAAAGAGAGAGAAAGAGGAAAGAGAGAGAGAGAGAGAGAGAGAGAGAGAGAGAGAGAGAGAGAGAGAGAGAGAGAGCTCTACATGAGGTCTTATATTCCAGAGGGTATTTCTTTATAGTGCTAGTTACTGAGTTCATAATACCCCACCCCTCTCAGAGAGCCTGGCAAGCTACCTAGAGTATGTTGCCCTCACGGCAAAGCCTGGAAAGCTACCCATGACATACTCAATATGTAAAAACAAAACAAAACAAACAAACAAAAAAGCAACAACAAGTCTCATCCCTAAAATTTAATCTTAAAATTTAACCTAATTAAATATGTAACTCTTTGAGCTAACTCTCCAAATCTCCCCCCCCAAATTTTTATTATCTTACTATCTGTTCAGCAAGCAAATGGCAATTTAGGTAAATTATTTGAGATATTCACATCACACAAATAACACTGTCAACTTTTCTGTGTCAAATATTTTTTTCCAAAACTGAAATCATATTTCTGCCAACTGCCTAGATCTTAATGTTAAGACTGTTTAGATGTTTTTTAAATGTCCACACATAATTGCTCTGACATATATAAAAACAAATAGCAATATTATTCACAGACAGCTGATCACACAGAATTTGAGTGATATGTATGCATAATATTTAAATTAATAATTCCCCTCAAAATAGGACTGCCATTACAATTTTATCTCAAGGAAAAAATATGTATTTGTCAATCTTGTATCTCTTCTATAGAAAAGTGAGATGGTTATTAATTCACTGGTATTCCACTAAAACTTCCAAGAAAAAAAAATGAAGAAGGGAAATCTTCAAAAGATAATTATTATGTGGTTAGGCATGAAAAAAGATTAATCTTTTTGAACAGAAATTTCAATTATTCCTTTACCTTCAAGAGACTCAATTTCATGAAGACCAGCTATAATAGTAGGTTACAATTCTACCTGAAAATTTCACTGTGCTTTCTTGTTTAAAGAAATGCTTGTGTGATGTCATCTTCTCAAGCAGAGGCAGAACAATACCTGCAACATTAAGGCCTCATTCTTAGTGATCAAAATTACTATTTTTCCTTTGGATTGCTTTCTGAAAAGTCTTATATAAATATTTCTATTTATATAGAAAGATACAGTTTTTTATTTAAAGCAATTTTTAAAGCGATGTTTGAATACAGATTGCCAAGTGTGTGTGTGTGTGTGTGCGCATGTGTGCATGCGTGTGTGTGTGTGTTGAGTTTGTACATGTGCTTGCACCTTTATGATTGGTAGAAGATAAATTTATTTATCTTAGGATGGAAACTCGGGATTCAGATTAGCAGACTCCCACATTACAGGATAAGATTTCTCTAATGCCTCTCATCTCCCTTTCACCTTGCTATTTTATTGTCTTTCATTACTTGATTTCACTGTCACCTTTTCAGCAAAACTTGAGTGCTTTCTCATATGAAATAACTCAATTAGAATCATTTAACATAGTTATTCCTTAAAATACTGTTTAGCCTATGAGAATATCTTGTTTGTCTACTGTCTTATCCCCAATTATGTTGCTCTTAAGTATTTGTTGGGAACAAAAAAGATAAATTAATTCAGGGGGAAATAAGAAAATTGATTTTTTCAGTTACCTATTTTTTAATTAAAATAGTAAATGTGATGGTGCCAGCTTTTTAACTAAATTAAGAATTGGGAACTTTGACTTTCCTTCAGTAGTGAAATGAACCAAGTACAACAGAGCTCAATAGATTAGAACAGCCAGATTATTTGTATGGAATGGGTATATATCATTTTGCGAAATATCTTTCAAAGAAAGAAATATTAAATTAGTTCTTCTTCTTTTCCAAATTAAATATTTACAGATAAGTTGCATCTCATAACAATTTTAATAGCTATGTGGTTTTCTCTCTCTATATATATAGTATTAATTTTATTGGATTATTTTATTCTTCAATGAAAACCTCCCTTCTCTTACTAATATCAATAAGCAAACTACATGTCAGGGTTAAGGGATTTACACTTTGAGACTTTACATAGAGGGAGATTGGTATTGTTTTCCCTTCTGATTATAGCAAGCAATAAAGAAATATTAATGATTTATAGAAAGAGAACTTTAAAGCAACTAAATGTATATGCATTAACATTGTTTTACAGCAAAACTGCGAGAATCCTGCTTTGATCCAGGAAATATAATGAATGGCACCAGACTTGGAATGGATTATAAATTAGGATCAACAGTAACCTATTATTGTGATGCTGGTTATGTTCTTCAAGGCTATTCAACACTCACTTGTATCATGGGAGATGATGGAAGACCTGGATGGAATAGAGCCCTCCCAAGTTGTCATGGTAAGAAATATGTCTTGCAGAAGTTTTATATTAGAAAGAATCAAGAAACATTTAATACGTCTCTTTATTTTTAAAAATCAATTCTGTAGCC
Source organism: Sorex fumeus (assembly GCF_029834395.1). NCBI lineage: Eukaryota > Metazoa > Chordata > Mammalia > Eulipotyphla > Soricidae > Sorex > Sorex fumeus. The sequence goes on from NW_026606059.1 coordinate 68,708,261, forward strand.
TCCCATCTGCAGATGCATGTAGGCAATATGGAGATTTTAATAAAGGACTTCAAATTTGAATTCATTGGAAAAGTTACTTTTATAAGTTTTATTCCTAGATATCTCCCTAGCAATGTACGTTAGAAAGGAAAACTCACCAAAAGCCCTAGTCTGCCGATTCTAGTCATATGTGTGTGCTCCATACTTAAAGGAGTGTGAAAATATTCAATACCAAAAAAATACTGAGTAAATGAGAAACATACACCAAAATTGACATTTCAACATAGGGAGATAATTATAATATATTAAATATCATAAAATATTGAATATTTATGAATAATAATGGTCATGGAAATATACACGTCTCTAAACATTGGTTTCTTAAAAAGCAACAACCAAAGCAGTCTCTCAGTTAACTCTCAGCAGTAAAATAATCACTCAAAGGCTCAGAAAAATAGAGAAAATTTTAACAATTAGTTTCTAAGCCTATATAATATTGCTAGATCTATTACAATTAGTATTAGTACATGACCTATACCTGGAATTTAGGTTGATAAAGGATTGGATCATTTCTTTTTTGTACGATTTGTTTCTCTTAAATGTTACTTTAAGGGCTGGAGCTATGTACAACGGGTAGGACATTTGCCTTGCACACCACTGACCTGGGTTTTATTTCCAACATCCCATATGTTTCACTGAGCACTGCTAGGAGTAATTCCTAAGTGCATAGCCAGGAAGAACCTCCTTCATTGCCAAGTGTGACTCAAAAAGTCAAAAAAAAAAAGTTTGCTTTAGTCATTTTACAATTTTGCAATACTGTCAATGATTCTGCTGATATTCTGAGCAAAAGAAGACCGCTGGAAGAAAAACTTATCTTAGATAAATTATATTCAATGGAACAAATGAAACATTTTAAATAATGAAGCAATTATTAAAGATAGTGGTGAAACAAAGGCATTGCCTTGATTTGGGGGTATGGATCTTAATAAGATGTTCTAATCATACAAAATTAACAAACTTTTGGTATGATTTTAAAGATGTGTCTCATTTGGCACAAGAGAGAAAGAGTGGGAGTTCCCAATTAACTGTGAAGTAAGTTTTGATGATAATGGTTCAGAAATTCATGAATATATATTTCTAGATAAACATATGGCACATTACTAAAATAATGACTAGTTTTCACTTACTGTACTGGTAACATAAGCTAATTTTAGGCCTTCTAAAACTGTATATCATAGTTAAGCAGAAGGTCCAGCATAGGATGGTTTTGATATTTTTAATTTTAATTTTAAAAATGAAGCATCCTGGGCTGGAGCAATAGCACAGTGGGTAGGGCGTTTGCCTTGCATGTGGCCGACCTGGATTCCATCCCCGGCATTCCATATGGTCCCTCTAGCACTGCCAGTTGTAATTCCTGAGTGCAGAGCTAGGAGTAACCCATGAGCATCACTGGGTGAGACCCAAAAGGAAAAAATATATATATGAAACACCCTAAAGAAATCCATTTTTTTCAAAGATAAATATTTTAATTTACGACCTTTCTTAATTTTATTTCAAGGTGTTTGTGATTAGGCCAGAAAGATAGTACAGCTGATATGGTTCTTACCTTAGAGAAAGTGACCTGGGTTTGATCCACAGCAGCACAAATGGTCCCCAAGCCCAACCAGGAATTATACCTAAGTGTAGAACCAAGAAAAACGGAGCAAAAACACAGAAAATATGAGGGCTGTATGGGACAATGGTGGAAAGAAGCAGATATTGGTAGGGGAGTGGGAGGCAAGGGTTGGTGCTGAAATATTTTATGCAGAAAACCATACTATTAGAATTATTGTAAACCACCATTTAACACACACACACACAAACATATACACACAAACACATACACAAACACGGATTAAAAACATTTAGAAACAAACGTGTCTGTGATGAATACTATAATAAAAACTTTTTCACCAGAATAAAGTAATACTATTCAAATATTGAATGTTTACAAGAGTACAGCTATGGTGAGAACACATATAAGTAAGGCAAGAGAAAAACAATGACCTCACAGTGGAAAGTTACCAGAGATTTCATAGTCAAGTAATTCTGATACATTTTACAAAAACTGACATGAGATGATATCATCTCGGGAAGATTTTCCAAACTATAGGTCACCACCAGTGAGTCATAAAATCTATTATCTGGTTGTGACCAGCATTTAAATAATTGATAAATCAGAAACAAGTAACACAAAAAATTTTACTTCAAAGTACAGAGTAACAATAAATGTAATTTTGTTCACTTTAAGAGCATAAAAATATAGAATAAATATACATATACCTAGACATGTGCACAGATGTGCATTCAAGTATTTTGTATCTGTTTTTATTGATCTAAAGTATTTTTCCTTTTGTTTAATTTTGGGGACACGACCAGCTATGCTCAGGGATGACTCCTGGCTCTGTGCTCAGGGATCACTCCTGGTAGGGCTCAGGGAACCCTATGTAGAGCCAGGGATTGAACCTCAGTCAAGAGTATGCAAGGCAAGCACCCTGCCCACTGTACTATCACTGGGGTCTTTAATATTTCTTAGAAGACATTTAGAAGGAAATGTCTTATAAAAAATATTAGCCACTAATCTCCTGTCTCTCCCGCTCATCTCTCCGTGCTCCCTCTTGCAGACGCATCTCTCATCTCTCCACGTGCCTGCACCTGCATTCTTCCCCTACATTCTTCTCCCTCTGTCCCCCAGATCTCCAGATGTATCAGTCTAAGTTTCTTGCTAGTCTCTTCCCACTCCATCCTGCTGCTCTGTTCTCTCTCTCTCTCTCTCTCTCTCTCTCTCTCTCTCTCTCTCTCTCTCTCTCTCTCCACACCCCGCCCAGTAGCAAAATCAACATAAGGAGCCCTTCCTTTGCCCAAGGGGAAAATAGCACTTAAGGTGTTTTTCTCCTTTCCTGAGTCCAATAATTTAGGCCAATCCAGGCGTATTTTGATGCCAGGGTAGCACATAGCTTACAGCTTGCTCTGGGCCCATCCAGTCCCTAGTTGGGACCCTGCTTTTGGGGATCTAGGAAGTAAGGGCAACTGAGGCTTAAATCAAGAGAACAGAGGTCCAGGACTAAAATATTATTGAGTCAATTAACTTCCAAGTTACAAAAGTGTAGCATTAATTGTTTTCTTGTGCCCATACAAAAAGAAACATTGCTCTGAATTAACTATGCAAAAGACTTAAGGAGAAGAGGAAAGCAATATTTACAGTCAACAAAGCACAAAGAAAGAGGTTACAAGTAAACACAGAGGAATGGGAGCACTGTGATGGGAGTAACTCAATAAACCTAAGCTCCCTGCTGCAAGGTAGAAAGTAACAAACAACGTTATCCTACAGATTCTGCTATCTAATATGCCTGGTTACATTTCATAGTTCTATTAACGTGTTCACTAAATAGAACTTTATGTACATATTTCTTACTATATACATCATTTACCCTCATCAGGCTATCACCTCGCCTCTCTAAAATGGGAATTACTGAAATTCTTTACTTCAAAATGTATTTCTAAGAAAAAGGAAAAAGTAGGTGTCTGCTAAATAATCTCAAAATTACAGATGATGCAAAACCAGTTATGGTCAGAAAAATAAAGTTAACTTAGAGGAGTATCTGTCAAATTTACTGTCAGTAATTATTAAGAAGCCATGACATTTTTGTGAAAAAAAAAATCAGTAGCCTGACACAGGATAACAAAATGTCATGATGGAGAAAGCCCGAGGCATGGTAGAAACTGGTGACCAAAGGATAGTGTAAATTGCAGGGATAAATGATCAAATAGATTGATTTAAATAAATAGATTGATTTAAATTACATGGGGAAGATGAAAGTATAAAACTGTAGCTTGCATTTGCAGAACTTCATATGACACATATGACACATATGACACACATGACACAGGTCATATATAGTCAACTTCAAGATAGACTATAACATATATAAATAAATTCTTTTGAACTGAAAATAATGCAAAGGAAGAATGCTAGCCCTGTTAAATGTGTATTGTTTAATAGTTCTATCTAAGACAGTTTGAAGGGGAGAGCAGACTTAGGTTGAAATACTCTAACTTGCCTTTGACTTAAGGTTAGAAGAAACTTGATTTTGAAATCTGTAAAACAATAATAGTTGTCAACTCAATGGTTTTTTTGTGTAGATTCAATTTACAATCAGAACATATATTGAGAATCTAGTAAAAGTCCTAGTAACTACTGCTTTATTAATGTGATTTTCAACAAAAGATGAAGATTAGGTACCATTATTTATACCTAGAGTTTGTTTTATATTTTAGTTAACTGATATATTTTATCATTTAGTAAAATTAAAATTAATCCATTAATGTCATTATATAAATACCTATAGTCAGTCCTGAAAATAGCAAAGGTGTCAATGTTATTAGGAAATATTTATTGCTATCAGTTTTTATGGATATTAGTAAACTTTTCATTTTTTCTATATATTTTCTCTTTGCTTAAACCCAGGCCTTTCACATCCAACGCATGGGCTCTGCTGCTAAACTTAGTCATATTGTTGTTCAATGAAAGCTTAATGTAGATTATCATGATCAAATAAAATCAAAAAGAAATTAAGACACATTCAAATTAAGCTAGATTACATTGGTGATTTATCCTATAACAGATGAAATATATCCTAAAGCTTTACATATTGAACTTAAACAATACCATTTTTTTAAAAAAGAAAAGTTTGTGGCTAGAGAGACAGTTCAGAGGCTTAAGCACATACCTCACATACAGCTAACCCTCGTTCAGTCTCCAGCACTTCATATGATCCCCTAAGCAATGCCAAGAGTGGCTGAGTGCAGAACCAGGAGTAAACCCTGAACAGCACAATAAGTCTCCAAATTTCCCACACCCCTGAAGAAATCGTGTAGGTTTTTATGTGAACTTGTTTATTCATATATTTGACAATGTCAGTTAAAATAAATCCATATTTTAAACTTGGTTCTATAGCTCACAGTAGGAGAGCTTAATACACGTTAGTTTCTTGGTCAGGTGTACGCATCTGTATTCCTTTCAAATTCATTATCTAGCATTCCAGAATAAATGGTACTGGATGAGCATCAGATTTAACACTTTAACACATATAAAAGCCAAAATTAGTATTGAAGCAGCACTGTAAGAGAGTTACATAAATGTGTTGTTCACAAGGATAGATTGTTTCTATATTTTGAGAGATATATTATATTTAACCAAAATAAACATGAAATAACTAAGAAAATAAAGCGGCCAAAAAAATAGTCACCTCCCCTGAAATTTTATTGTCCTATTCCCAGGCTGAACCTTCTAATTTTTAATTTCAATTGTTTTACTTGACTCTTCCATGATATTGTACAACATATGAAATGACTTCTCACTAGACAAACTTTTGACTATCTATTAATTTGCTAATATAAAAGATAAAGAGTTTTCTCTTTCCTATTTCCTCTTTCTGAGAGAGTGAAATTATTCTTGATTATTCTAGTGATTAGCTCTCTCATCTGTGGATTTGCTTGTGTCTCTCCTTCAAGTTCCATCAGTGTTTGAGAATGAGGGGCTAGTGGCTGTTGGTTTGTATTTAGTAATTGATTGATTGATTGATTGATTGATCGTGCTCCAGAGAAACCCTATATTGTTTTTCCTTATAATGTTGAAAATTCATCAGTTCTTGAAGTATTGGGCAGTAAACGTATCAATCTTTAGCATGTAACACCCTAATGTATACAAGCAGACACCAAATACTTTTAACCTGAAGTGAACCATAAGATTTAACCAAAGTTTGTTCATTTTATAAGACTGATTTGAATCATGGTTAGGATTAAGTGTACATTTTAAATCTGGAGAAAATGTTTTTAAGAGCTTATGTCAGACACTGGGCGATTATATTTGTCAGAAGTAGATACAAAATGATAGCATCCAGTGGTAAGTCCTTCTCAGTGATGAGAAGCCCTGTAGTTTATCTCATAAGAATGTCACATTTATTAAATGATAGCAGGGCACAGTATCTGTACTTGCAATTCACTTTGTGATGAAAAAAGTGATTTGGAAATAATTTATTCTCTCCCTCTCTTCTTATACCTTGAAAAGTATAAGTTGAAACTGAGTTACTTTAGTTGTCTATAGGCATACTGGACTAAAGTAGAAATCATCTATCATGCTTATCTATAATCTGACTCAATATTAAGTAAAGGCAATAAAACACAATGTGAGAGATTCTATACTTTCCTCTTTATATCTGTTGCTTGATTTATTTTACCTAATCTTATCATATATATGTGTATATTTATTTAAAGATATATATATACATATATATATCAACAATTCTACTCTGATCTGAGGCACCAGTCTTCTCTTACCAGTTAACATCTCTTGTATGTATTGTTCTTTTCCTTTTTGTTTTTTAATTGGGTCACTATGAGATCCACAACTATAAAGTTGTTCATGATTGAGTTTTAGTCATTCAATGTTCTAACACTCAACCCTTGACCAGTGTTCATTTCCCATACCAATATCCCTAGTTTCCCTCCCTCCACCCCCACTCAGCCTGCCTCTATGGCAGATACCTCCCCCTCTTTCTCTTTGTCTCTCTGTCTCTCTCTTTCCTTTGGGGCATTGTGGTTTGCAGTAGAGGTACTGAAAGGTTATGATGAATAGTCCTTTCAACACTCAGTTCTTGTCCAAACTGATCATTCCCAATTGTCATTGCTATAGTGGTTTCTTCTCTGTCCTAGTAGACTGTCTTCTTTTGTCTCTGACTTCCCATTCTTCTCTTCTGAACACAACAAAATATCTTTAAAGTATGTATCAGATTTTATGACACATTTACTGAAAATATGCCAAACACAGTAACAACAAAGTCTCCAATGGAGATGTTACTGGCCCGATGGAGCAAATCAATGATCAACGGGAGGGCCTTTACCTTTTACCTTTACCTTACTGAAAATGTTGCCGATAGATTTATCAGTGTGAATAAATGAACTTCGTATTCTTTCTGCCTGTAGTGTTTCCTCCCAGCTTCTCTGGCTGGCACAAAATCACTTCTATTATATGACGTTTTGCCTTCCATGTAGAAAACCTTATTTATCCCTACTTCCCAAACTTCTCAGATTGGAATTATATAAATATATATATATATATATTTATATACACATATATGTGTGTTCACATATATATAGTTTTGAATCAGGATATGCTGATTAAATGTATCTCTGATGTAATAACCAACTCTTAGAATCTTAGAAGTTTTAAGTGATAAATCATTAATCTGGGAGTTATGGACTTAGCACCAGTACAATGTTCTTGTCTCTGTTTCTGTATCAAATAGTGGCCATCATTTGAAGATAATTATAAAGATAAAACCTAGTAGTAAGCATATTTAGAGTGAGAGAAATTTACTACCATGCCATTTACTCTAAAGAATAGAGCTTATCACTTATTCATTCTCTTATTTTTAAGCATTGAAAAGAATCAATCTCATCCGTGGTCTTGCATTATTTAGAGCTAACACATGACTTCAACTTGGACCTGGTTCTTAGTTTAAAATCTAATGAGAAATAGACAAGTAAGGTCCATTGCTAGAAATAAAAGCAGAGTACTATGAGTACAACTTAGCGGTGCATCTGACCTAGATATAAAAGAATATGAGAAAAGTCTTCTATAAGAAAATGATGCATTCATTAAAATCCAAATGTATAACTGAAGGAAACAGGTGAGTCCAATGTGGGAGAGCATAATGTGTTTCACAATTAGGGTTCAGCTTATGTAAACATCTATAAGCCAGAGTAAACAGCAAATGTTAGTTGAATTTAAGCAGCTTAATAGGCCAAGTCCATAGAAACAAGGACTGATAAGAAATAGACTTACTTGAATTGAGCACAGTTTGAAGCTTTGCACATGTAGTGTTCCATGCCTTACTACACATCTGTGAATCAAGAGCTATTCATCTTCTTGTTTTGCAAATTAGGAACCCAGGACAGCGATCCGGGTTCTATAACTTTTCTAGCAATCTTGTTTTTGTGACCAGTTCATAGTCACTGCTTAGCTAATTTTACAGATGATCTTGTATTGCCCTTTTTAATATATGTAGACACTAAGAACATCTGGCATAGTTTATTTCAGTGTTTCCTGGGCAATTGTTTCACATATATATTCAGCATAGTGAGAGATGAGGTTTGGAATTCTCACTTACTATTAAATATTTTCTGAATCTATGTATTAATATTAAGTAAAGAGAAATTCCTACCGATAACTGATATATGTAGTCACATAAAATGCTGTTTTATACAGACCATGAATGCCATAGTAAGTACTCAGTGATAACTCAGTTCTTTGAAACCCAGCAGTGTTATTTTTAATACTGTTGTTTTACTATACTAAAATAAATCCTAGATTCCAGGTGGGGCAATTTAGTAACTCGTGCATTGATGACATCTAATTATACCTGAACATGAATATGTTGAGATTAGACATCGTTGTATTATCTGACACCACTTCTTGTTTCAAATTTTCAGCACTGTGAAATGATAGAAGCTATCAATGAGATCAATTTTACAAGTTAAAAAACATTTTTTAAGAATAGCCCTATCATATAGAGTGAAGAAAACTTCCACCTAGAGAAATATTTGAAAAAGAGTTAAAAGCATATTTAAAATTTTAGCTTATATTAAAGTAATCTCTCATGAGTAATGTAGTATTCCTACTTCTATTTGAATCATAATACTCAAATTTATGGAAAGGTAAATGACTGGATTTTTAATTCACATCTTCAGTTAAAATGACATTCCATTCCTTGGGATATGCCATATTCCAAATGATCTGGAGATTTACCTATTTCTTTTAGATGTGAAACAAATCTTGACCTCCATCTTATTATACATTTATGTAGAGATTATTTAATATAGACTAATATACTGGGTCTGTTACCTTTGGTATCATTTAAATATATAACTAAGATGAAAGATTCATGAAACCAAGTCCTGGTGGTAAGGATTTCAAAGAATCATCAAATATGTGACTTTCACTAATTTCACATAGGATTTTTATTCACAAATGTAATTCATAAAATATGTGTTCTATACAGAAATGGAATGCATTTTGTGAGGAAAAAAGTTGAGGTGGTACTAGTGTAAAAGAAAAGCATATTTCATTTTCTTATGCAAAAAAAAAGGAAAATAGAAGCAAAGCTGATGTAATTGAACACCTGCTATTTTTCAAGCACTCCTAGGTACATTATCACTCCAGTTGGCCTCCTGCATGCTAGTCAAGAGAATCATTAACACTATTAAAAACAAATCCCTGCTATTATGGATTCTTCATTGTTCTATGTAGAATCGCCCATGTAAGGAAGAAATTTGATTGTAAAACCAATGCCTATAATTCAGAGCATATTTTCTTCTGACCGCTGTCTTGAGCTCAACTTCAACCACTTTATTTACCATGAATTTGGCATCTCAGTCACTGTACCATGCTTCTAATGAGTAGCTGTAAGGGCTTTCATTTATACATCGATGCCCTTCTCCACTCTTTAAACTCTGCATTTAAGTCTTTGAACATGCCTTATGAATGTGTCACCAGTTTTTGCAGATGAAAAGAGAGAAAAGTATTTTGAAAATTGAATCAACTCAATGATTTTTTTTATTCTTTGTGGATAAAGAAAATAATATATAACCATCAGTATTATGCGCTTGTAAGATTCAAGGAGTATTAGGGAATGATATTCAAGTTATAAAACAAGAGATCAAGTGATAATAAAATCTTTCCTTCTAGGGAAATAGAAATCCTACTTGCAGTGTTCATTTGACACACTTGAGAAGAACAAAAGACAACTTTAGTATTGAACAAAGATCTCTGGAACACAAGGCACATAGTGTATAAAAGTCACTACAAAGACCAGTCAGAATCTCAAATTTTCAAAGTAAAGAAAGACTAAATAACATGTCTTTTATTTCCTTACGAGAAAAACTGATGTACATTCTATCTTTATATGGTGCATATAAACACTATAACACTGTCTGGGTATGCTTTGTTTGTTTGTTTGTTAGGGCGTTTTGTTGTTTGTTTGGGGACCTTACCTAGCAGTTCTCAGAACTCATCTATGTGCCTAGGAATCACTAATGGCGATGCTCAGGAGACTTGATGGGGTTCTAGAGATCAAACCTATGTCAGCCATATGCAAGCAAATCACCTTACCCACTGCACTTTTTCTTGTCTGTGCTTGTGAACACTCTAAGATAACATTAGAAATATTTACTGTTAAAGGTCAGAAGGCCACAGCCTTGCACTGTAAAAAAAGTTCAAAAGTTTCATGGGGCAGAAGACATAGTACAATTGATAAGGCAATTGCCTTGTGTCGCTGGGTATTAGCCAAACCAACAAACAAACAAAAAAAGATTGACTCTATTAAGTATTCAAGGAAGAACCCAGAAGGGTGGAGAGCAGGGACCAGCAGACTTTATTCCCCTTATTAATCAGAGAAATATGATTAATCATGGCAACATTTTATTCTTACATTTAGAGAAACATTAATTCTTAATGAGATCGCTTAATAAGATATATACATTAGAGGGGGAAAAATTCAAGCTTTCTCTACAAATAGACTCCTTGTCTCCAATCCCAATCCACAAATCCAGTTACTTATGCCATGGAAGAGTCAGTGAGTAAATCTCAACCATATTCTGGCTATGGTTCAAAAGAACCTAAAACCTAAGTTAGCTCTAAACATTGATGTTTTGCCCCAAATTTCAACCTGAGCTTTAGCATCTTTCTAATAATTCAATGTTCAAGATGAAACATTGGTATCAATATTGTTAGGAAGAAACAGAAACCACAAAAACAATGTAACTATAGTTTTTCAGATTGTGGCAGGTCAAAAGAACATTTTCTTTCCTAATGTCCCTGTAAAGTAAAAGGAGACCGGAAATGACAGCAAGAGGAAGTGATTTGGAAGAATTTACTGAACATAAGGTGTTTTATTTTGTTTACTTTTAAGACACTGATGAAACCTATGGACCTTAAATCATTTTTAGCATATAAAATGAAATAAATCCCATATATTTGAAAAGAAACCAATTGTGTTAAACAAAGTAATTAGAGGGTTATAAGTCTGCCATTTAAGTTTCTTTGGTTTACTATGTTTTTTTAAATAATGTCTTACATTATATGTTCTAATATGTCACTGTCACTGTCATCCCATTGTTCATCAATTTGCTCAAGTGGGCACCAGTAATGTCTCCATTCATCCCAGTCCTGAAATTTTAGCAGCTTCTCCTTACTCGTCCTTCCCAACGCTGCCGTATTTGGAGGCTCTTTCAGGGTCAGGGGAATGAGACCCGTTATTGTTACTGTTTTTGGCATATCGAATATACCACAGGTAGCTTGCCAGGCTCTGCTGTGTGGGCGGGATACCCTCTATAGCTTGTTGGGCTCACCAAGGGGGCAGGAGAGCCTGCAGTTCTAATATGTAGGTTTCATAACTATTGCACTGTAGCGCTGTCCTCCCATTGTTCATCAATTTGCTCAAGTGGGCACCAGTAATGTCTACATTGTAAGAATTATTACTGTTGTTGTTACTGTTTTTAGCATATCAAATATGCCATAGAGAGCTTGCCAACCTCTGCCATATGGGGAGGATACTGTCCATAGCTTACCAGTCTCTCCAAGAGGGACAGAGGAATCAAACCCTGGTCAGCTGGCTGCATGCAAGGCAAATGCCTTACCCGCTGTGTTCTCACTCCAAACCTCATAACTGTTATGTTTACTAATATTAATATAAGCAACCATTTAAAATATTTACAAGGATAATGCAGAGAAGCTCTGTCCCTGGGTCCGCCGAGCCTGGAGTCCAAGGTCTCAGAGAGTTCCACTTATCTTGTTCTGTGGGTCTTCAGTTGTGCGTGGGTCTCGGCCGGAGCTGCCGCGCGGGTCCGGAAAGCGTCCTGGAGTGTGGCGATGGCTGGGTAGTGGAAGTAGTGGAGCTAGAGAAGTTCTATAAAGAAGACCACACCTTCTACACCTTCTACAAGATCATTGTGGGTGATTTTAATGCCAAGATAGGACCGAGAAGATCAGCTGAAGAACTTCACATCAGGACCCATGGCCTAGAATGGAACGAACAGGGTGAGAGACTGTCTGAGTTCATCATGTCGACCAAGACCATTCATGGTAACTCACAGTTCCAGAAGGCAGAATCTAAATGATGGACATGGGAGTCTCCCGGTGGACGATTCCACAACGAAATAGACCACATCATATTCAATCGACGGTTTTGCCTGACTGATGTCGCTGTTGTCCCAAAATTTCGAACGGGATCGGACCACCGTCTCCTTCATGCAAAATTCTACTTCACAGAGCGGGGAGAAAGGGCTGCAAAGTTCAAAAAGAGAACTCCCAGAATGACCACCAACTGGGAACTCTTTGGTACTATTGCGGCAACATGGGAAGATGCCATTGTTGACAACATTGACGAGGAATACGATCGACTGGTTCAGCACCTCCATGAATGTGCGAGGAACGCCAAGAGAGAGATAGCCACAAAAAGTCGCCTATCTTCGAAAACTCTTGAGCTAATTCGCCAGCGTGGTTTGGCGCATGCCTCAGGCAACCGCAAGCTAACGTCCGAACTTGCAAAGCAGTGCAGAGATGTGATCAAGGAAGACCTCAAAGAGAGAAGAGCAGAAGTACTGGTAGATGCGGCAGAAGCCGGGAAAAGTATTCGTAACGCCCGCCTGTCCTTCGCCAACTATAAGACCAAGATGACTGCCCTCCGATGTCCTGATGGATCCATCACATCCTCCAGAACGGCAATGGAGAAGATTATCCATGACTTCTACTCAAATCTCTTCGATAGCCATGTCCACTTGCCGACATACCAAATTCCACAGGATGGGTATGTCGTTCCTAACGTTCTCCCTTCCGAAATCCGACACGCCATTTCGTTGGTAAAGAAGCAAACAGCACCCTCCCAAACTTCAAACTGTACTACAAAGCAGTAATAATTAAAACAGCATGGTACTGGAACAAAGGCAGAACTGCAGACCAATGGAACAGGGTTGAATACACTGACATCTCTCCTCAATCATATGCTCATCTAATCTTTGATAAAGGTGCAAGTAATGTGAAGTGGAGTAAGGAAAGCCTCTTTAATAAATTGTGTTGGCATCACTGAACGGCTACATGCAAAAAAATAGGCTAAGAACTCTGCTTAACACCATGTACAAAAGTAAGATCAAAATGGATTAAAGACCTCAACATCAGACCAGAAACCATAAGGTACATTGAAGATAAAGTTGGCAAAACCCTCCATGACATTGAAGCTAATGGTATCTTCAAAGATGCCACGCCACTGGCCGAGCAAGTGAAAACAGAGATAGATAAATGGGACTATCTTAAACTAAGAAGCTTCTGCACCTCCAAAGAAACAGTGAGCAAAATACAAAGACAGTCTACAGAATGGGAAAGGATATTCGCCGAATACACATCTGACAAGGGGTTGATATCCAGAATATACAAAATACTGGTTAAACTCCACAAGAAGAAAACATCCAACCCCATCCAAAAATGGGGCAATGAAATGAACAGAAACTTTCTCAAAGAAGAAATCCGAATGGCAAAAAAGCACATGAGAAAATGCTCTACATCATTAATCATCAGGGAGATACAGATCAAAACCACAATGAGATACCATCTCACACCTCAGAGACTAGCCCACATTCAAAAGAACAAAAGCAACCGATGCTGGCGTGGATGTGGCGAGAAAGGGACACTCCTTCACTGTTGGTGGGAATGTCCACTGGTTCAGCCCTTCTGGAAAACAGTATGGACGATTCTCAAAAAATTAGAAATTGAGCTCCCATTTGACCCAGCAATACCACTCCTGGGAATATATCCCAGAGAGGCAAAAATGTATAGTCGAAGTGACATCTGCACTTGTTTGTTCATTGCAGCACTCTTTACAATAGCCAGAAACTGGAAGAAACCTGAGTGCCCAAGAACAGATGACTGGTTAAAGAAACTTTGGTACATCTACACAATGGAGTACTATGTAGCTCTTAGAAAAGATGAAGTCATGAAATTTACATACAAGTGGTACAATATGCAAAGTATCATGCTAAGCGAAATGAGTCAGAAAGAGAGGGATAGACATAGAAAGATTGCATTCATCTGGGGGATATAAAGTAACAAAGTAAGAGATTAATACCCAAGAATAGCTGAGATCAGCACCAGGAGGATTACTCCATAACTTAGAGACCAGCCGGGTATCCTAGAGGAAAGGGCAGTTCAGATAGAGAAGGGAGCACCAAATAAAGGATGTTTGGAGGATCCTCCCAGGAGGGGAGATGCATGTGGAAAGTAGACTATGGACTGAACATGTTTGCCACTCAATGCCTCTTTTGCAGACCACAACACCCAAATGGAGAGAGAGAACACAGGGGATTGCCCTGCCACAGAGACGGGGGGATGGGGGGATGGGGGTGGGAGGGATATTATCCATGGTGGTGGAAAATGGGCACTGGTGGAGGGATGGGTATCTGATCATTGTATAATTGAAACCAAAGCACAAAAAATTGTAAAGCTACAACTTTAAAAAAAAATAAAATACAATAAAAAAAAAATACCCATGACAAAAAAAAAAAAAGAAGCAAACAGCACCCGGCCCAGACAAGGTCAGACCTGAACACCTGAAGAACCTGCCGTCAGTCCTCATCAATACACTGGCTCGGCTCTTCACTCGCTACCTGTCTGAATGCAAGGTTCCGTCCCAATGGAAAACCAGCAGGACCGTACTACTGTTCAAGAAGGGAGACATCCATGACATTGGCAACTATCGCCCGATCTGCCTATTGTCTGTCATCTACAAGCTGTTCACTCGAGTCATCCTGAATAGGATTGGCAGAACACTAGATGAAGGACAACCATGCGAGCAAGCAGGGTTCCGCAAAGGATTCAGCACCATCGACCATATCCACACGATAACCAAGCTCATTGAGGTTTCTCGGGAGTTCAAGATGCCGCTCTGCTTAACGTTCATTGATTTAAAGAAGGCCTTTGATTCTGTTGAGACAGAAGCGGTCATTGAAGCCCTAGCCAATCAGGGCATTCAAGCCCAATACATCAGGATCCTCCGTGAGCTGTATTGCGGATTCACTACCAGGATCTCACCATTCTACAAAGAAGTGATCGTTGATGTCAAGAGAGGGGTGCGGCAGGGTGATACCATTTCACCGAAACTCTTCAGTGCCACCCTCGAGAACATCATGCGACGACTGGAATGGGAAGGAATGGGAGTGAAGATAGATGGTCGGCAACTACACCACCTCCGCTTTGCTGATGACATTGTTTTAATAACACCAAACATCAGCCAAGCGGCACAAATGCTGGCCGACTTTGACCGTGAGTGTGGAAAGGTAGGACTACAGCTGAATTTTACGAAGACAATGTTTATGAGAAACAGCCTTGTTCCTGACGCCCCATTCGCTCTCAATGGAACGACCATCTCCGATTGCAACAGCTATGTGTACCTAGGTCGAGAGGTCAACATGAGAAATGACCTGGAACCCGAGCTGCGCAGGAGGAAGAGAGCGGCTTGGAACGCCTTCAAGAACGTCGAAGATATAGCTAAGAGGACGAAGAACCTCCGGCTCCGGGCACATCTCTTTGATTCCACTGTTCTTCCTGCATTAACATATGCCTCAGAGACCTGGGCCCTACGCAAACAAGATGAGAACGCCATTCAGGTCTCCCAAAGAAGAATAGAAAGAGCTATGCTTGGAATATCACGTTTCACTCAAATGAGAGAACGAATCCGGAGTTCTGACATCCATCGACGATCAAGGATCAGGGATGCTGTCTCATATGCCAAGGTGTCGAAAATCAGATGGGCTGGTCACGTAATGAGATTTAAAGACGACCGTTGGACTAGAGCTGTTACTGATTGGATTCCACGGGATGTCAAGAGACCGCGTGGCCGCCCACCTACCAGATGGTCAGACTTCTTTGTCAAGATCATGAACGAT
Source organism: Sorex fumeus (assembly GCF_029834395.1). NCBI lineage: Eukaryota > Metazoa > Chordata > Mammalia > Eulipotyphla > Soricidae > Sorex > Sorex fumeus. Next base: position 68,724,272 of record NW_026606059.1, read on the forward strand.
CGGTTTGAGGCCCTCCATGTTCCCGGAGCGAAGAGATGCCATTGGGCTACACTAGCACGCGACAGGGACAAATGGAGACGTTACTGGCGCCCGCTCGAGCAAATCGACGACTAACTGGAAGTTAAGTGATTAAGTGAAGGATAATGCAATACAGCAATTCTGGAGACTTCTGTTTTGAGAAAGTCCTGGTTATTTCTAGTGCTACATTACTTTGTTGTCTATATTTGACATTACATTAAATGCTATTATACTGTTAGGAAAATATCTACTAAGATCTAGTAAAAACTAAAGATTATTTTCATTCTCATACAATTTCATTGAAAGGAAAAAAAGTATTATAATAGAATAATAAGAAACTGTAAGGCCAAAGCAGTAATAATTAAAACAGCATGGTACTGGAACAAAGGCAGAGCTGTAGACCAATGGAACAGGGTTGAATATACTGACATCTCCCCCCAAGAATATGATCATCTAATCTTCGATAAGGGGGCAAGAAAAGTGAAGTGGAGCAAGGACAGCCTCTTTAACAAATTGTGCTGGCAAAACTGGACGGCTACATGCGAAAAAGTGGGCTCAGATCTCTGCCTAATGCCATGTACAAAAGTAAGATCAAAATGGATTAAAGACCTCAACATCACACCGGAATCCATAAGGGACACTGAAGACAAAGTTGGCAAAAACCCTCCATGATATTGAAGCTAATGTTATCTTCAGAAATGTCACACCACTGGCCAAGCAAGTGAAAACAGAGATAGACAAATGGGATTATCTTAAACTAAGAAGCTTCTGCACCTCAAAAGAAAGAGTGACCAAAATATAAAGACAGTCTACAGAATGGGAAAGGATATTTGCCAAATACACATCCAACAAGGAGTTTATATCAAGGATATACAAGGTACTGGTTGAACTCCACAAGACGAAACCATCCAACCCCATCAAAAAATGAGGCGATTAAATAACAGAAACTTTCGCAAAGAAGAAATCCGAATGGCTAAAAGGCACATGAGAAAATGCTCTACATCATTAATCATCAGGGAGATGCAGATCAAAACAACAATGAGATATCATTTCACACCACAGAGACTGTCCCACATCCAAAAGAACAAAAGCAACCGGTGTTGGTGCAGATGTGGCGAGAAAGGGACCCTCCTTCACTGCTAGTGGAAATGTTGACTGGTTCAGCCCTTTTGGAAAACAGTATGGATGATTCCCAAAAAATTAGAAATTGAGCTCCCATTTGACCCAGTGACAGGAAATGAATAATTTCAGAAAATTAATGAGGTGGCAGATAGTGAGCTCATATTCTGGTCACTTATTCATTAAAAAGTTTTTAAGCCACCAATTATAGTATTGAAATCAATTATTTTTATAAAACAAGTGTGGAAGCATAATAAAATTAATCAACAACTAAGAAAGACTTTATTTTGATCTCATAGGTGAATAGATGAAATGATTGAAAACTCATATAGTATGGTTTTTATTTTTTCACTCAAATATAAGAAAATTTATCAAAAAGTTGTTGTACAGGATAATCAAGATAAAAATAGCTAAACTCCTGAGAGTAATGGTTTATCGTCTAAGGTAGTATTTAAAACCATTCTAATAGCTTTTTGGGGAGACTTGTGATTGAAGGTATAAACAATGAACTATTTATGTTTATAGGAGGAATGAATTGGGCCATGATCTGAATAGCTAAACAGGCATTTTTACTAAGATCAGGGTTTTGAACAAAGTAAATAAAAGAAACGATAGTATTTTATTTTAAATTTAATATTTGGAATAATAGCCTTCTGTATTACAAATTCATATCATAGAGTTTAAGGTTTATGAAGGGTTTTCTGTTAAAAAAATAAAGACTCCATGGGAGATATAGTTTTCAGCACATTTTATACCAAGATTTATAATCTGTGACATTCAATCAAGCTACAGCAAGACATAAGTAATTCATTAGAAGTAGACCAGAACTTTTGTAAAATACAGCAGTTCTTTCAAACTCAAGGAGTCATAGGACACATCTAAGAAATTATTGATTTAATATGCCATCTTGTTCTTTTGTGACCTGCCTGTATTCATCAATTTAAAAAGTACCTTAGAGACTTTATAATACACACAACATAGCCTTCAGCTATTTGCAATTTAAATGACATTTTTCTTGAGTAATATGTAATTTATTATAAATACACTTTATAATAAAAATTATTATATAGATTTGTGATTTTTTTCTTAGAAATCAAGCTAGCTACTTTTTTAAAGAGTAGTGAGTTGGGATACTTTTGTTTTACCCAGTACAAAACGTGTTTTGTTCTCTTTCTTCTCCAGTTCTCCTCCTCCATCCTTTCTCTCACACACAATCAAGTCATATGAATGAAATTCTTTTAGTTCAGTAACTAGCTTAATTAAAATTCAGTTGTAGTCTCATTCTCAGATTTTCTTGTTCCATAGTTTAGAGGAAAAACATATATAGTTTAGTTATAGCATGATGTATTTTATGCATGCAAGCCAAACCAAATTCAACAAAGATGAAAAAAGACATAACAAGTAAATATTATTAATTAAAACACATGATTTTCTTCACTTAACTAGAGTATGCTCTGCATTGATAAAATGCAAGGACAGCTTTGACACTGTGAAAATGGTAGACACAATAATAGACACAATTTTACTTATTTTTCTACAACTTAACATTCATGTAACTTCTATTACAAAAATTTTATCACTGGATATGTTTCTAACTTTTAAAACTATATATATGTATATATATGTATATATATGTGTATATATGTGTATATATATATATATATATATATATACATACACACACAGTAGTGCCTCTGAATTTAAAACAGCAGTGATTCCTGGTATCAAATACAGCAAAGATTTTTATTAATCACTGAAAAAATATATGTGTTCATATAAATTTATTAAAAATAGGAATGCCTTGGTTTTATCTTGAATTTAAATGTTTTTCTGGAATAAGCAAAAAACGAATAAAAATGTTTGTATAATATGTTGACTGCAAATCACAGTTTCATAGTATACTGTTTTGCAAACCCAGATCAGTGACAAAATTATTCTAAGAAGTAGATAGAAGCATAGAACTTACTTATTTGGAAAATCACTAGCAATTGTAAAAACTTGTGAAGATGAATGAAACTGTGAACCACTGGTGAGTCCACCAGGAAACTATATGTATTATGGTAGGTACAGTGATAGAGAGAGGAGAAGAAGCTTGATATAACTAAATGAAAGTACAGGCAACAAACGTGATGGGCTGACCACTAGAAGTCAGATAGTGTTAAGAACAGGGCATTTAAAATAGGCTGTGTTTGATGTGTAAAGGTTTAAATACTTAAGATTGGTAAATACTCATAAAAAAGTTCTTTAGTGCTACAAAGCCAAAATTAATTTCAGTTAAAACTATGAACTATAAATTCAGTCAAATATCTATATCACTGTCATCCCATTGTTCAATGATTTGCTCAAGCAGGCACCAGTAACGTCTCCATTCGTCCCAGCCCTGAAATTTTAGCAGCCTCTCCTTACTCGTCCTTCCGAATGGTGTCATATTGGAGGCTCTTTCAGGGTCAGGGGCATGAAACCCGTTATTGTTACTGTTTTTGGCATATCAAATAACCACAGGTAGCTTGTCAGGCTCTACTGTGCAGGCCAGCAAAATAATGACATATTAAAATATCAGTCAGGCGCATGCAAAGTTTTTTTTCAGGTATGTAAGTCCCATTAAATGTTTAGTTGAAATAGATTCCCCATGACCACCTTAAAGAAGCTAACATGCTAATTCCAGCACTGAAATTTGTATTGAATCACATTCAAAGGTGAGCTACTGTTTGTACATACGGATGTGCGTGTGTAAAGTCCCCTTCCTTCCTTCCTTTCTTCTTTCCTTCCTTCCTTCCTTCCTTCCTTCCTTCCTTCCTTCCTTCCTTCCTTCCTTCCTTCCTTCCTTCCTTCCTTCCTTCCTTCCCTTCCTCACTTTCTCCCTCCCTCCTTTTTTTCCTTCCCTCTCTCCCTCTCTCCCTTCCTTTGCTTCTTGTTTTTGGTGTCCACACCCAGAAATGCCTAGGACTTACTTCTGACTGTGTGCTCAGGGATTACTCTGGCAGAATTCAGGGAACCATATGGATTAACCAGAAATCTAACAGACTGGTCACTTGCAAGACAAATACCATGCTCACTGTACTATTGCTCTGGCCCCATCCCTCTTTCTTTTATTCATGTGTTTCCTGAACATTCTAAATCATAGATCTATTTCCATTAATAGCATGTTCTATAAAGAATATATGTCCAGATTTATGTGTTAATGATGAATATCATGTGAATTACAATCAAGAAGTGAGTTCTTATTCTAATTAATTAAGATGGATGTCTCAAAACATAAAAATAAAGAGAGCTGACCAAAAGCCCACAGTTGTAGCAGAAAATCATTTCATCTAAAAATAATTTAATGCAATTAGTTTTTCTACTGATTGTTGACAGAAGTAGATAGGAAAATTATGTTATTTTTTGTGTATGCTATAAGATGAAATTAAAACAGGAAGAAAAATTTGCAAAATTTATAGGAACAGATTCTAGGAGAGTCGGTATATGTTAGTCTGGCATAGTCATTCAGATTTTTATAACATAAAGATTGTAGTAAAGCTCTATCTCAAAGTATAGTTAATTTTCCTTTATAGTCTTTACATAGTACATAAATGTTGTATTGTCGGTCACTACAACACTCAGAATTAAACTTTATGTTGGGCCATGCAGTAAACACAGGCAATAAAAAATTGTAAAGTTATTGCTGCCAACACAAATTACAAAAATCTAAGAGAAAATTGGTTTTATTAAGGACACAAAATTATACTTCAACTTTATATATATTAATCAAAGGTTAAAAAAACTTTTTTCACATTTATAAGTGATACTTTCCATCAAACGTGCCCTAAATATCCATTATGCAAAACAAAATATACAAAACAAATTGAGGTTGTCAGATGCTTATTAATTTGGAATGCCAGAATGTTCATGAATAAATCACAGTACTGAAGTTGAGTTAGAAGCTCATATTGTTGCGCATGCTTTACCAGTATAAAAATATCAGCATTTTGGTGACATAGACTTAAAGTATTGTTGTTTGGATGCACCTTAATATCATAAAGTTAACATAAAACTCACCTCATTCTAGAAAGATTATCTCATCAGTAGCATTATCAGTTGAATAGTTGTCAGTTCTGAAATAAGAATACACCTAACTACTCTAATCTCAAACAATGATCAGTGATGAGAGCTATGCATCTTTGGTGAATATCATCACTGTCAATTTATTGTTGTTGTTGAGAGTTCTAATTTTAGCATTTTAATTATAATCATTTATTACCATTTTAAGAACATTAAAAAAGCAGAGCATTTGTTAGCCACTCTACTCAATATGATGTACTTTTTTGATGTGAGAGAGCATGTGCACATTAAATATACTCTTTAACTTAGAAAAAAATGACCAGAAATCCATAAAATTTGACTTTTTCAAACTTTCAGGAGAGACTTTCTCTCCCTCCATCTCTCCTTCCTTCTTCCTCCCTCTGTATCACTCTTTCTTTTTTCTTTCTTCCTTTCTTCCTTTTTTCCTTTCTCGCTTTCCTTTCCTTTCTCCCTTCCTCCCTTTCTTTCTTTCTTTCTTTCTTTCTTTCTTTCTTTCTTTCTTTCTTTCTTTATCTTTCTTTCTCCCTTCCTTCCTTCCTTCCTTCCTTCCTTCCTTCCTTCCTTCCTTCCTTCCTTTCTCTCTTTCTTCCTCACCTTCACATCTCTTGTCTTTGTTTTTTTTTTCTTTGTGATGGTGCTAGTTACATGGAAATTTTGTGCTCTATCTTCTTTCACAAATCATTTTCTACTTATTGATACACCTAACCCCAACTAATACCTGAGTCAAGATTTATTTTATTAGAAAATCAGACATAAAATCTAATACATTCCCAATGTGAATTATATGCTTTCATATTTCTAATTGCTTTACTGAAGTCTAGAGCTAATCACTTTTATTTCTGAACGTATCTTTCACAAATGCCTAGGTTAGTTCCGATTATTCTTTTTGCAATGACTCCTTTCTCTTTGAAAGCAACACTAAAAAAATGCTTTCATAATGAGCCACGTGGTATTTGGGTGTTGCTGGCCACATAGGCCTCATTCCCATATTACTTTTTAGTTTTATAACTTTAAAAAAGGTATAATATAGTCCACTGAGCACAGAGCCAAGAGTTAGCTTGAGTGCTCCCAAAGTAAATCTTCTGCTTCCCCCCCAAAAAAGAAAAAAATAACTATAAACATCTCAGTTTAATAGTGGGAATATTTGGCTTTTTAGCTGATAATTTCCAGAAAAATAACCCACTTGAAATTACGCTGTTTGCTATTTGAGAATTCTCACTAACTTCAGTCAACCAAGACTGAAGGAAGCCTAAGGAACTCACAGCAAAAAGTCAGAGCAAACTATCAATTTCGATATTGCTGGGAATGAGGAGCAGAGACTTCTGGCTTGCTACCTAACTCTGGGTATGGAATTGCCCACTGCCATTTGCTTAAGAAATTTGTCTTTATTCATGTAAAAAAAAAACATAAAACAGCCCAATAAGAATGCTCTGTTGCCCAAGGTATTCCTATAGAAGGTAAAGTTGAAGTTCCTGTTCATCGAATCACCAATTAAGAATTTGTTGCACCTCAAACTGTAAAAGTGCTCGGATCCACTAAGTGTGCTTAATAGAAATGTTTCCTTAAGGAAATCATGAAGTAAAAGTAGAATATATTCTACTTCTATGATACTTCAGAAATCCCACTATGCCAAACCCCTTTACATTTGCTACCACTTTACAATACTTGATCTTTCTAAAAAATCATTTTCATAGAAATTCTCTCATCCCATGGCTTCCAAGAGACTTATTCTTAGATAACACATATTGGACACTAAATCTTGGCTTTTCTCAGTCCCTCTCATTGACCAACTGGTATAATTAAGCTTACTTTTTGGGTTTTTTATTCACTTTATGAATATCAACTATTCACGGTCACAGTCACGGTCTTCCCGTTGTTCATCGATTTGCTCGAGCAGGCCCAATAACGTCTCCATCGTGATACTTGTTACTGTGTTTGGCATATCGAATACATCATGGGCAGCTTGCCAGGCTCTACCGTGCGGGCAAGATACTCTAGGTAGCTTGCCAGGCTCTCTGAGAGGGGCGGAGGAATCGAACTCAGGTCAGCCATATTGGGCTGCGTGCAAGGCAAACGCCCTACCGCTGTGCTATCGCTCCAGCCCATCAACTATTATCTTTGTAAATTCAAAATCTAAATTTACATCAGTAGCTAAATATCTGTGTTCCAGGCTAGAACATTATCTGGTGAAGACTACCTCATGAATAGTAGGCCTACCATCTAAAAATTTACCATAAAAATTAATTTTATCCTTATCTATTAAAAACTTAGTATTTTTGAAATGTAGGATGCATAAAACAGCCCAACTCTATCAGTTTTTCCTTTGGTTTAAATTTAACTCACATGAAAAATGGTTTGTATTATGAGACAATATTTACTTAAATGAATAGGTGAATGTATATTTAGAGACACCCAGATAGAAATGTTTCATTTGATAGAAGATTTAAGTTATTTTGATAGATATAAAAAGAACTGAGAGTGAGTAAAACAGTTTTTCACGTAACTGTATAATTCCACAGTATCATAAATGATGCTATTATTGTTTCTGTAGATAGTCACATATAGCACTATTATAATACTTTGCTTTTGAGAAGACTTGATATAAATATTTTAGAAGTTTATATGGCACAATATTGTTATTTAAATACTTGATAGTAGGTGATATCCTTAACAGAAATGCACCGTATACCTTAGGATATAGTAATCATATTAATAACCAAAAATAGAAAAGAAATTGAAGTATTCCCTAAGATGATTTCATTGTTTTCATATTCTAGCACCCTGTGGAAGTCGATCAACAGGTTCAGAAGGAACGGTTCTATCACCAACCTATCCAAAAAACTATAGTGTGGGCCATAATTGTGTTTATTCAATAGCAGTTCCCAAGGAGTTTGGTAAGTAATATTTATTTCATCACATCTCATTTGGATCCAGACATGCTATTGAGAAGCTTTAGAGTTTTTTTCATTTGTTAAATGAAAATATATACTATTCATAAACTCCTTTATTCTGCAAATCTTTTAAGATGGTAGCTTTGTAATAATAAAAATTTGAGGTCGTTTTACTCGATCTGAATTTACAGTCAAGTACACAGGTGAACAACAATATAAAAAAAATGAAAACAGGATTGTTTTTAATTTTTTAAAATAAGTACAGCCAGCAACCTTGCAAGTGCCTTTCTATAAGAATGATCTAAAATGCAAAATCACCCAAGCAGAAAACAATGTATGCTCTGAAAAAATATGCATTAAGTGAAATATCAAACTTTTAAAAATGATTAAAAGGATATACCAAAGTCATTTTCGGTGAATACTTTATTCACACATTTTCAGGAAGGATGGATTTGTTTTGAAGAACTAGTTTTGGTGATAGAGGTGATGATGAATAGAGGGGAGGGGCTATATGAGCTCCTCTTGCCAGCCAAAAACTGACACTAGCACTGACAAGGCAAAGTGCTCTTGGCTGCCTTCACATCTTTCTGTTCTCAAGTTGAAGTCACTAGTTTCTAACCCTTTGGGAACTGAGACCAGCTAATCTAACTCTGGGGAAGTGCTGTTTATGAGTGGGAATGTTCCAAGGATATGGATTAGTCAGAATATGGCACAGAGACTGCAGGCAAGTTTAGAACTACAAAATTTAGATTTACAGAACTGTGCTGATTGTGAAGAATTTTCTGTAGCTCTAATGATTGTATAGGTCTGGAAGAAAGATAAAGCACTTGAGCCAAAGGAGTAGAATTTTATCAAATGAAGATTTTGAATCAGGTCTTGACACAATATTTCTGCTGCTATATAAAATAAGCTGATGCTTTCAGTCCAATTTCTTCTAACCAGATACTGCCTAGATATCCTCCTTGTCTTCTACTGAAACAAATCCAAGGTCCTTAACTATCTTGAGAGAACTTTGCCATCAGACATGAAATACTAAACCTTGCATTTTAACCTAGCAATAGAACCACGATGCCAGCATTAACAAGGTGCTATCTCCATACTTTGTTAAGACAGTTTTTCTTTATGCACTGTTTGATTGAAACAAGGATGAATCCTTTGTGAAGAGAACTGCAGTTTAGAAGGAAAAACATAATCGACATAATTGTTTTCTTTCTTCCCATTTGTGCCAAAGAGAGTGCTTGCTTCCCTTGCCAGAAGGTTTTATAGCCCTTAACTGCTAAAATTATTACATATTTGCTGACAGAATCCTAGTACTGATAGTTCAGATGACTGTATGACTACATAAATCCTTTCTAGATGTCAATAATTTGTTCTATTATACTCAGCTCTTCGGACTCCATTTGGCTCAAAGAATAAAAAACAAGAAAAATTAGTCACTTTTTGTGACACATAGTCAGACTGACACCTGGAAATGTTTTAGAATAACTTATTTAATGTTCTAAAAGAGAAGCACAGGTGATCGTAAACAAACAAAAAAAGTATGTTATATTATTAAAAAAGTAAAATTTTTATTTTACTATATTTTAGGTAATATGGTCACAGAGTTATAATGATGAATTTGTGTTGCTAAACCCCTTGTGTTTTCATTTTTTACTTTTACTGCACTTTAGGTAACATGGTCATTGTAGTGATAATGATGATTTTGTGTTCTACAATCCCTTGACGAGTGTCCTGAAGACACTTCTCGTCTGCCTCTTCCTTTCCATTCTCTCCCTACCACTTTTCATTTGGGCTCTCAAGAGGCAGGGATTTGACCTCCATCAATATTGACAATATTGCTGTGTTCTTGTTTTCTTCCTCTATTTACCTTAGATTAGTAAGATCAGCTGGTGTTTGTTCATCTCCCTCTACCTATTTCAGTTAATAAGATGTCTTCCAGTTTTATCCATTGTGCAACAAATTGCAGTATTTCAACTTTTCTTGCAGCTGCATAATATTCCACTGTGTATATCTATATGTATCACACTTTTTTTTGTTTGCTTTTTGAGTCACACCCAGAGATACACAGAGGTTAATCCTGGCTCTGTACTCAGGAATTATTCCTGGCGGTGCTCAGAGGATTGTATGGGATGCTGGGAATTGAACCTGGGTTGGCCGTGTGCAAGGCAAAAGCCCTATCCGCTGTGCTATCGCTCCAGTTCCCTATCATACTGTTTTCTATCCACTCGTTCCTCATTGGTCATTTGCATTATTTCCATATCCTGGCTATTAACCACTGACATGAAAGTCTTTAGTAGGTTGATGAAAGTTAATTTTTTAAAATTTTCTTAATAAAAAAATGAATCCAAGTTTTAAAACAAGGCCTTTAAGATTTTTGTTTGTGTATAAATTCAACTATTCTTTGAGTTTTAGCAAGGAAACTGATTTTCTAATATAATGTTGTATCATTCTTTATTTCAAGCTGCAGATAAATCCAAACAATAAATGCTAGTTTAAGCCTGTCATATTGTATCTGGCTATGAGCAAATTATGTAACCTCTTTGCTGTATTTTTATATGTATAAAATTATTATGTCTACTGAGTAATTAGGCATAGTGAGAGTGTACATATAAAGTATTAACATCTCAGCTATTCAGAATATGACTACAGGCAGAGGTGGTATAGCTCAGTGGTAGAGCATTTGACTGCAGAATCTGACTACAACTAAATTTGCTCATCTTTATTAGATTGGTTACTTCATTTACACTTCTTATCTTTGCGATATAGATGTGAAAATATGTACCTGAAAAGATTATTTTCTAATAAATTATTCTATGCATTTCAGTGATTGGTATAATAACAGATTTCCTGAGGTTTTCTAATAGAAGTCTAGCAAAATAAAATTCTGATCCTTGACTTCTTAGTCAACTTTCTAAATTTTTTTTTTTGTTTTTTGGGTCATACCTGGCAGTGCTCAGGGTTTACTGCTGGTACTGCATTTGAAGATCACAGTGGTGGGTTTGGTGCACCAAATGGAGTGACAGCAATTGAACAAAGGCCAGCTGTTACAAGGCAAATCCCTTATCTGTTAAACTCTCACTCTTGCCCCATTCTAAGTATGCCTTTTATCTTGTACATGTTAGATAACAAGCAAAAGTAATAGACTCTTTGCAAAGTAAATTCTGTTTTATTATGTCTCATTTCACTTATCATTTCCTTCTGTTGCCCTGCTGAGGTCAGTTTTATAAATTCTAATAACTTCTAAAAATTATTACTTACAATTTTCATGTTTTTCAGTTACTTTATAGAAAATTATAAAAATTAAATAAGTATAGGCTGATGTGCCATGAATTAAAGAATTTTACTTTTTAAATAACAGTTTCATAATATGTTAGTTAAAAATAGATAACTAATTGGAATTACATTTTTGTATTGGTTTCAGTTCTAAACTCATTACATAAGAATAGACATTATTTATAATTAATATTATCCATGGATATATGCTCAATCCCTTGTACATGACTTTGTTTAAACCTCATTGTCTCAAAATAATTTTTATGGGACATTTTCCCTCTAATATTGAAATAGATGGCAGTTCTTTCAGATACATAGATGAGCTATTTGGTTTCTTACGGGCCATGAGGCTCCAAATTATTTCATTTATTTATGTATGCTTAATGAAGAATTGAATTACTTTTATGTTAAATGTGCACATAATATGACTCAATTGACTAAGAATTCTGGACAGCTCTTGTTTTTTTTTAATTAATTTTCCTCAGGTCTTTATTTTTTTATCATTTTTTTATTAGTGAAACACCATGAGGTACAGTTATAGACTTCTAAATTTTTGTGCTTGGGTTTCAGTTATAAAATGATCAAGTACCCATCCCTCCACCAGTGCCCATCCTCCCCCCCCACGGGTCCCAGCATCCCTCCCACCCCCCATCTCCCCCGTCCCACCCTGCCTCTGTGGCAGGGCATTTCCCCTTGTTCTCTCTCTTTTCTTTTGGGTACTGTGTTTTGCAAGAGAGGCACTGAGTGGCAATCATGTTTGGTCTATAGACTACTTTTAGCATGTCTCTCCCACCCTGGGAGGGTCCTCACAACACCCTTTATTTGGTGCTCTCTTCTCTATCTGAGCTTCCTTTTCACCTAGCACATGTGGCTGGCCTTCAAGTCATGGAGCAAAATTCCTGGTACTAATCTCAGCCATTCCTGGGTGTTAGTCTCCCCTTTTGTTGCTTTATGTTCCCCAGATGAATGCAATCTTTCTGTGTCTATCCCGCTCTTTCTGACTCATTTCGCTTAACATGATACTTTCCATGTAGTACCACTTGTATGTAAATTTCATAACTTCATCTTTTCTAACAGCCACATAGTACTCCATTGTGTAAATGTACCAAAGTTTCTTTAACCAGTCATCTGTTCTCGGGCACTCAGGTTTTTTCCAGATTCTGACTATTGTAAAGAATGCTGCAATGAACAAACAATTGCAGATGTCACTTCGACTATACCTTTTTGCCTCTCTGGGATATATTCCCAGGAGTGCTATAGCTGGGTCAAATGGGAGATCAAATTCTAATTTTTTGAGAATTGTCCATACTGATTTCCAAAGGGGTTGGACCAGCCAGCATTCCCACCAGCAGGGAAGGAGGGTCCCTTTCTCGCCACATCCGCACCAGCACCGGTTGCTTTTGTTCTTGTGGATGTGGGCCAGTCTCTGTGGTGTGAAATGATATCTCATTGTTGTTTTGATCTGCATCTCTCTGATGATTAGTGATGTAGAGCATTTTCTCATGTGCCTTTTTTCCATTCGGATTTCTTCTTTGCAAAAGTTTCTGTTCATTTCCTCGCCCCATTTTTTGATGGGGTTGGGTGATTTCTTCTTGTGGAGTTTAACCAGTACCTTGTATATCCTTAATATCAACCCCTTGTCGGATGTGTATTTGGTGAATATTCTTTCCCATTCTGTAGGCTGTCTTTGTATTTTAGTCAATGTTTCTTTTGAGGTGCAGAAGCTTCATAGTTTAAGATAGTCCCATTTGTCTATCTCTGGACAGCTCTTTTAAACTAATAATCGGAAGAAATGAATCACTGTTAATAAACTGTTACCTGAATTAGGTCTTTAATTTACGTTACATTTATTCCTAAACATTTAATTAATTTTGGATGTAATTTTTAGTGGGATTGTTTTCTTCTTTCCTTTGCTGTTTGCATATAGGAATACAACAGATTTTGTATATTGGTTTCACAATCAGTTACTTTGCTCTACTTATTATTGCTAATAGCTTTGAATTGAGTCATAAAGTTTATATATATATATTATTTTCAGCTGAAAAGAATGATAGTTTCAATTCTTTGATTACAATACTCATTGTTTTTGTGTATCTAACTACTCTCTAGATAAGATGTTTAGTCATAGAGAAATAAAAGCACTAACGGTGGAAAGAAAATCATCCCTACTTCACAAATGTACAATTTCTCAACAAAATACTAGCAAGAAAATGTCAGCAATATAATAAAATAAACATAGGTCATAATGTTGGGTTTATTACAGAGATTTAAGGATGGTCTAGCACAACATATGAAAATAATTTAATTTGATAAATAAAAATAAAATGTTCAGTAGTGATAAAACATTTGACAAGATTCAGCCACTATATAATAAATGAAGTACCCTATCAAGTATGTATTGTATGTAAGTTAAATGTTCTTGAATTATTGTAGAAACATTGCTTTGTCCTTTCTTCCTTGCTACAAGGTGCTTAGGTTTATTAGGTCACACTCATCCTAGTGCTCCCGAGTCACTTCCATTCTTTTGTTTCTCTGTATCCACTTCTCTATGCTCTCTTCCCCAAACAGTTAATCAGTTTATTCCCCTAACCCCTTTCTGTTGATTTGTAAGGTCAGATCTTTCTAGGACACTGAACTTGTAAGTCAATATTGCCTTTCTCCTCTCCTTAGGTCTTTTGAATAGTTTACTTTAAGAGCATTGTCCTTTTGTATAGACACAAGAAGACAATTAATATTATGCTTTTGTAACATGGGATTTAATTGGCTTCAAATATTATTCATTCCCGAGCATCTGCTTTCTCAACTTAAGCCTCAGTTGTCCTCACTTCCTAGCACCCCCAAAAGCAGGGTCCCAATAAGGGACTGGATGGAACCAGGGCAAGCAGTAAGCTATGTGCTGCCCTGGCATCGAGATGGGCCTAGCCAAAGTGCCACAATTCTTAACCATAAGTTAAGAGTTTGATCATGGACAAATGCTGCCATGATCCAAAAGTAATGATCAGACTAGGACCCTGCTTGGGATAGGAAAATCTAATCTGGCCTGAGCACTGTAGTCTGAGATCAGATGACCCAAGGAGAGCAATTCTATAAGCATAATGCATCTCTTAATGTGTCCATACAAAATAATTAATATTATGAATGCTTATGTGTTTATTGGACAAGGAGAGCTGAAACACACCCGTGGGATTCCTGCTGAAAGAGAATCTCTCCTAGAAGCAGAATCCCCTGAGGGAAAGAACTTTAACCCTATTGATTATGACCACACCTATCTGTAAGACCAGCCCATCATGGTTTGGGGATTTAACTATATTGTAAGAGTGGGCTGGGGAATCAGAGCCAGAGCCAGAGCGAGAAGGACCAGGGGTTCCAGATTAGGGCCCAGGAGAGAAAGAGAGAGAGAGAGACAGGAGTGAATAGGGATGAGATTGGAATAAACTGCGACTGAGACCAGTTGAAATTCCCTCCCCGCCCCGACCAGGGCTCCGGCAGCCAAAGACCTCCAGAACCAGCCACCACCACGCTGAGACCACTCTCCACATGCATGAAGGTACCGGCAGAGGAACAAAGGCATGCGGGTCCCGGGGCAGATACCTCCAAGCCTGCTCGGATCGGGGCTGAGCATCCTCCACCCAGATCCTCCATATTCCAGTAGACAGGGGTCACACCCACCAACTGGCCCCCTGGCGCCATGTAATCCCATCAACGGCCAAGACCCAGAGACTATAAAACCCATCTCACGGAAGCGCGTGGCCCTTCCACATCTTATTATCTCATTCCTACTTTGGACAAACTGGTGGGCTACTGAATGTAACCTGCCCACACGGCAAAGTCTGGTAAACTCCTCGTGGCGTACCCAGTATGCCAGATACCAGTAACAATGATGGGTCTCATTCTCCTAACCCTGAAATAGCCTTGAATGTGGCACTTTTTAAAAAATCTCAGGGCTAGGACGAAGGAGACGTTACTGGGGCCTGCTTGAGGCAATTGACAAACAACAGGATGGTCGTGAGACCAACCAGCCTGGCTCTCGTTCCTTCCTCCGCCTGCCAATAGCTATCCCAATCCAGTCTACGCACAGCAGCACACCAAACGCGGGTGGTGAGTTAGAGCCACCCTGAGAGCCTGTGAACACACAACCATCAGCGTGCGTAGATTTTACAAATTATAACATGTAAATTACTTTTAGTTTTTCCCAGAATGATCTTATAATAATTTGTGCTCAACCATCCATGTTGTATTACTTCTTCAAAGCCCTACCACGAACATGTTTCTTTTTAAAGAAAATATGTTTACTCTCCAAAATTAGCCTTCTTGTTGTGAACTTCTAATATGCATGGAATCCAGTTAATCTACCCTCTATAATTTGTATTGGTGTAGCATCAACAATCCTACAGCTATACATGAGTATGAATTCATGCATTACTAAAAGAGTCTGTGTGTTGTGATGGGAGAGACTTTCTTAAAAAGGAATTATCTTTTCATCAAACTTATATGACATATGTAATATTCATAGTCACGTTTTCCTATCTTTAATTGAGTTATTTTTCTCCAAAGATTTCAAAACAAATCTATAATATTGCCTCTATTACTGAGTTGTAATAATATATTCTTAAATTTTACTCTGTACCTCAAGATACTTATTTTACAGGGGTGGGAAGGACTTTTTTCAGACTTACTCCTGGATTTATACTTAAGGATAGTTCCTTCCAAAGTTTGCATCATATGTGGTTCAAGGGATTGTACTCAGGCTGGCTGTAAGCAGGGTGAACGTGTTACCCACTATGCTATTTCTCAGACCCCACATTCTATTTAAAACTTTGATGTATAGATATCTTTCATTGCTATGAAGTATAAATGTAAATTTATATAGCATTTTGGAGCCATACCTGACTGTGCTCATGGCTTGCTCCTGACTCTGCATGGACTTGGGGACCATGTGGGGGTACAAGGGATCGAACCCAGGTTGATCAGGCGCAAGGCAAATGTACCCATTGAACCATCATTACTAATAAAATTTAGCAATTCATCTGCATCTTATAAATGTTGAAAATTACACGGCAATGATCAATTTATTTTAATTTTATATCTTTGTAATTTGTAATTTTGTGTTTTTCACATTTGAAATTTGTAATTTCATAGCTTTCACATTTTTCCTAAAATCATTGATCTGTGAAAGCAGTCTTTAAGAATGTGCTCTCTTGAGAGCTGTAACAATGGTACAGTGGGTACATTTGTTTTATACCTGATCCACCTGTGTTTGATCCCCTGTAACTGACATGGCTTGGGAAGCCTGCCATGTAGCATCAGGAGCAAGACCCCCCTGTACCCCACATGGTCCCCAAGCCTACCTTGCAGAGTCAGAAACAAGCCTTGAGCACAGCCAGGTGTGGGTCCAAAATGACAACAACAAAAAGAATGTTGTCTCTTGAGAACAGAGTCTTAGAAGGTAAGCATAAACTAAGAAGAATATGAACTATTGAAAGAGATATAGATAAATCTCCCCCTTTGAGTAACTATACTACTGTACTGATTAACATATAGTATTGTAATTTTCATCTGCATACAAAATTAACTATCCTGCCCACAGGGGCAGAGCCTGGCAAGCTCCCCATGGTGTATTTGATGTGCCAAATACAGTAAGAAAAACAAGTCTCATTCCACTGACCCTGAGAGAGCCTCCAATCATTGGGAAACGACAAATAAGAAGATGCGGCTGCTAATATCTCAGAGCTGGGAGGAATACGTTACTGGTGCCCACTTGAGTAATTCGACAATTAACAGGATAGCAGTGATACAGTGATAAAATTAACTACCTATTTTTTTAATGAATCACTGTGAGGTACAGTTAAAGACTTACTTTCACGATTATGTTCCAGTCATACAATGATTGAATATCCATCACTCTACCAGTGCCCATTCTCTATCAATGTTCCCAGTATCAATTCGCCATTTCCACCCCTCCCCACTCCTTCCCACCCCTCACCTCTGTGGTAGGCACATTTACTCTTACTTTCTCTCTCTCCCTTTGGTAACTATAATTCTTATCTTTTATTTGAAACTGATAACCATACTTTACTCTGTATGTTTTCCTTTAAAAACCACACTTTCATTAGAACATTTGCCTTTCAAAGGTGTTTATAAATGACCAACTATATTTATCATTATTTATATGATTTAAGTTGCTACTTATCTTTATTCTTAATTCAGTTATTTATTGTTACTAATTTCCTTCTATTTTAGTGATAATTTTTTAAGAGTCTTTTTCTATGCTTATTAGATCAGTAAATCATTTTTTGGCATTCTGTTTTTCCAGTATGAAGCATTTAGTAATGAATTAAACCTCATGGTCAATAAAGGTTTTCCTGCACATAAAGCATATGACATTTCATTTTTTAATAGTACAATTGTATCAAAATCAATGACCAGATTTAAAAAATGTTGAATTTACCTATCTATGACAAATTATGTCAATAAAATGTGTGTTTATTCAAAATTCACATTTATAATTTATCATTGTTAGATGTAGAACACTTGAAAAGAAAATGAAGCTCTTTCATATTTTAAAACTGAAGTTTATTTTACTGTCAGCATACAACTATAAGTGTTAAATTTAAGTCAATAGCAAAGTAAGACCCTAATGATGTTTCAAGTTTACCCTTTTAGAATAAGTAAATAAGATTATCTTATGTATTTTAATAATATTATCTAATTTGTATGGTGTTAATCATGCAATAAAATATCAAGATGAGTTTGGTATCCAGGTATAAAAGCCTCTCCAAATTTGATTTACATGTTGAAGTTCATGACAGCATACATATAGTTAAAAGGAATGAAAGGTATATGACATATATAGCATAACTTTATCAGAAGATCAGGAAAGGATATTAAACAGATTGAGAATTGCTTAAGGCTACCAGAAAATAATGACTTGCTTAGATTTCATGTTATTGGAATTACTCTGTATAGAAGGTTATCACACATTTATTGGGGCCTGTGTAGTATGAACTTTCCACTAGTTCTAAAAGGGGGGGCACACTACAATATAGGGCAAAAAAGGAAGGTGGAAAAAGGGGCGTGAAAACTATCAGCTTTAATTATAAAAAATTATAATTATATAAAAAATTATTAAAAGATTAAAAAGACATATTCTCTGATCAATGGAATAGAATTGAAAATCAAGAGACAAATCATCAAGTATATGATTAGTTCATCTTTAATAAATGAGCATAAAATATGAAATGGACCATGAAAATCCTGTTCAACAAGTGATGTGGAAAAACCGGTTGGCCACATAATAAAAAAAGGAACTTAAAGATAAAACATCACTAAGTAAGTAGAAGCAAACATTAAGAAACTTTAAGCAGTTTATGCACCTCAAAGGAAATAAAAATCAGAATAGAAAGACAGTCCACAGACTGAGATAAATTTTTTGCCCCTCACTCATCAAATAAAGGGTTAATATCCAAGGTGCATAACACACTGGTAGAAGTTTACATGAAAAAAAGAAACTTGCCTCAACAACAACAACAAAAAATGGATAGAGAGATTTAAAAAAGGCACATGAAAGAAATGCTCTATATCACCAATCATCTGGGAAATGCAAATCAAAGCGACAATGAGATACCACTTCATACCAAAGAGCTGACACTCATCACAAAAAACAACCAGTATTGTTAGAGAGAAAAGGAACCCTCATTCACTGCTGCTGGGAATGTGAACTGGTCCTCCTTTTTAGAAAACAAAATGGTCATTTCTCAAGAAAGCTAGGAGTTGATCTTCACTGCCACAGAGCAATTCCATTCCTCAGTATATACCAGTGGGGCCCAAAACCCACAATGCAGAAAAGACATGTGCACTGCTATGTTCATTGCAGCACAACTCACAAGAGCCAGAATCTAGAAACAGAGGAGTGAATAAAGAAACTATGGTGCATTGCCTAATATAATACTGCGTAGTCGTTAGGAAGATAATGAATCATGAAACTTGCTGTTACATGGCTGGACATGAAGAGTATCACGTTGAGTAGAATGAGTCAGGGGGAAAGGGACAGGCAGAATGACAGCAGTTATTTGTGATTTATAAAGACCCATAGTAGGAGAATACGCAAAGTAAATAGAAACAAGGCTAGGAAGACTGGTCCTTAGTAGGAAGCTTGCCACAATAGGGGAAGGGTGGTGATGACAGAGAAAGGAGCACTGTGACAATGATGTGATCATTCCAGAGTGAAAGGATCACCCTGGACAGGAACCAGGGGTTGACAGGAGGTAAAGTGATATGCATGATGCACTTTCAACAACATATTGCAACCCTTGCAACCCATAGTACCCAAAACGAAAATAGGAAAAGTATCTGTCATGGAGGCAGACCAGAAGGCCTAAGGGGAAATAGGGATATTGGCAAATAGAAATATTGGTAGAGGGAAGGTGAACTTGGTGAAGGGATGAGTGCAAACAACGAACCTCTAAAATGCAACCATTAATGACTTTCTATCTCATGATGATTCAATAATATATATATGTATATACATATATATAATATATATATAGTGCTTTCTTTGTCACACCCAGTGATGATCAGGGTTTACTCCTGCTCTGCACTCAAGAATTACTCCTGGTGGTGCTTGGGGGACCATATGGGATGCTGGGCATTGAGTCCGGGTTGGTCGCATGCAAGGCAAATGCCCTACCCGCTGTACTACTGCTCTGTCCCTCAATAATTTTTTAAAGGGAAACATGAATCATATTCACTCTGCATATGTGAACTGATTAGTAAAACGTGCTGTGTTTTATTTATTAATTTTAAATTCTTTGAGCCGTGATAATTCTTGTTCAAAGGAGCACCCCTTAGATTTACCGCAGACCTACCAGAGGAAAGCCTCCAAGCCCGAAGGCAATGGTGGGATATAGTGAAAAAACTCAATGAAATGAATGCCTCATCAAGAGTACTTTATCCAGCTAAACTCTCATTCAAACTCGATGGAACTATACATCATTTTGTAGATAAGCAGCAGCTCAGGAACTTCATAGACTCAGAACCAAAACTAAAAGAAGGGTTAAAGGGGCTCCTGTAGGATAAGAAGGAAAACATTTAGAAACACAACCAGCCCCTACAGAAACATGGCACAAAATCCCATGACAATAATCTCCCTTAATGTCAACAGCCTAAATGCACCAATCAAGAGACACAGAGTGGCATAATGGATCCAGAAAAAAGATTGTATTCATAGACTGTAAATGAAGAATAAAAATATCCCTGAATATGTTGTTTTAGAGATCAGTCCTATGTATTTCCATGTCTTTTGAGAAGTCAAATGAATACATTAATCTCTATATACAAAAACTAAAAATTTGAAGAGAACGTGAAATGTTGAGACTTTGTATTATGATTTTAGTGTGTGTGTGGAGATATGGGTTATGCTGATTTTACTTTTAGGCATCTCTGTGATAATATTTATAGAAAATTTTATTCCACAAGTGGCAAATCCAGATCAGTAGTTGTTTCTGTCATTGGTTGGACTATAAGGTTAGTTTAGCTGGCCATGGCCCAATTATCTATGACAAACAAGGTTCAGCTGCAACTGATTTCTTTTTAGAACTCCCAGTGTAAATATGTTTATCCATAGTTTGAGTAGTTCTTCAATCCACTTATCCACTGCTTTTTTTTTCTTGAAACATGTTGCTTGCATGCTTAAACTTTCCAGTGAGTTTAATCATGTGTGATAATGGTGAACATGCTTTCTGCTTGATACGTAGGCGTCCTTTGTATTAACTTACTTGATTACAAGGAGTGTGTTCAGATATTCTAGGACTTCAGAAAGTAGGATGCAGGTAGGGTGCATGAAGGCTTAAGGTCTAAAATTGAATATCACATTTAGGTATCTCCACTTTGGTAAGGGGACCATACTTCAGTGACAAGACATACTTTTAGGGTTCTATAGCTATGACCCATCATAAAAGGCATCTAGATACAGATAAATACAAACTCCAAATCTATTGTAGTCATGTTTCAAGGAGCTCTTGGTCTGTAATTTGCTGATATAATTGTATATGACCTAGGATTTAAGATAGAAGCTTCCTTCATCAGAGGTCCATGGGTAATGAATAGCTATAAGGGATATCCTGAAATTCCAACCAGCATTAAGAGTAATTTTCACTTCATGAGGTAAAGTGAATGAGTCTCTAGAGTGGAGTTCCCTATAGTATTTGAAAAACATTCTAGAGACTTTTTTTTGAGAATCAAGAATCTTGTAATCACAAAAAATAGTCTCAATTATAATTATAAATGAGGTTGGCTTTGCTTTCAAAATACAGAATTTCTCTGGAAAACAATTGGGCTCATTTTAACATTGTGTTTCTCTGATGGTCAACAGTTCTTTCTTAATGATTCTAAGGATGAAGTAGCTTTTGTATGAGCAAATAATTCCTAAGAGTTTAACTGCAATGAGGGAAACTTCTTTCATGCATAGGAAAATGGAACCTCTCTTGGATTTGTATATCTTGAATGATTGTGGCAATGCATTTCCTTGAAAGACTTATCAACAGGATCATTTTTTTAACCCAACCTTCTGCATAAAGTTGGATAAATAGGGACTGGAGCGATAGCAAAGTGGGTAGGGCATTTGCCTTGCACGCAGCCAACCCAAGTTCGATTCCCAGTATCCCTTATGGTCCCCCAGCACCGCCAGGAGTTATTCCTGAGTGCAGAGCCAGGAGTAACCCCTGTGCATCTCTGGGTGTGACCAAAAAAGCCAAAAAAAAGTTGGATAAATATATCATCTTATCTATGAAGAGAGTTTAAAATGAGTGTACTTTGAAGACCTTCAGGGAGACCTAGTAAATGTATCCTTTAAAATTTAATGCAGATGCAGAAAGTACTGTATTTCATTAAAAAAAATTAAATGACAGTTTGGATTCAGTATTATACAGAGGACCCAAGCCAAATCAATAATAGCAACATATCTATCAACTGATAATTAGATAGGTTCAGTAAATTCAAGATACAATCAAACTCTTAATAGGATAGAACTATATAATTACATTGCATGAACCAGCATGAGGTACCACTTACTCTTTCCATTTTTCAGAGCAGCTGAAATGAGCTGTCGAATGAAGGGAATAATGAGATGAATGCTCCTTCTCAAAGTAAATCTTTTATAAGGTTTTCAATACTTTAAGATTCTATTTTAATTTATATTGAACCATACTGACTATTTTGATTGTGAAAAAAAATGCTCTGAAGGAGTCTCAGTTTATTAAAACTCTTGTAAATAACAATGACATAATATAAGGTTTTCATCTTCCATCACTATTTCTGTGACACTATGAAATATGTAGGCAGGAAATAATATTAAAGATTAAGGTTATATAATATTTTGTTATTCTCTAATTTATGTTATATAAAACTATTTTAGATTATAAAGTATGCTTTCTCTATTTAAATTGAGAGGAATCCCTGAAAATGCCTATATTTTGAGTCTCTACATTAAATCATTGTTTTACCAATTGATATACTCATGTAGCTATTAAAGATTTAGTATCTTAAATATATTTTATATTTTTGCCTCACACATTCTTATAGTAACTGTTGAATTTATAATTGGATCAAATTGTTTACCTCTCTTCAAACTTGTCTTTCCTCCTTTTGTGACTTAATAACTTCTCAGTTACTGAATGTACATTGAGAATAATTTTATCCTGTTGCTTTTTATAAGTGTGTCCCTCAAGAAATTGTTAAAGTTATAAGGTCAAGGATAGGGATTCCCTTAAACCTGTTGTTTCCATGTAGTGCTTAATTATTTGGAGTTTGGTAGAGCTTGGATAAGATAACCTTAGTTGTGCCACATGAATACTGTATTATCCTCTATAGAGGATTAGGCTTAATTTCATAAAAGTTGAGTACCAATAAGAGCAGGTGCTTTTTATATGCTTTCAGAAAGTTATGTGTTTTGGGAGTATAGACACCAACCTAGAAAATGGTAACACTTCTTTTACAAATTGACTAGTTACACAGGGTTTAGTATTTTTTTTCTGAGTATTTTCTGTAGGAAGAACCAGATCATGGTTGAGACTCACAACCAAGAGAGACAAAAACATCATCTTCTGAAGGAAACCTTCATCACATATTACACTAATCTCTCTATATAATTAATACACTAAGATACATACTAAATTCTTGCTAGGACACCTAATCCAGAGTCATTATAAGAGTGACTGAATTCCAATGCTGTTTATCAAAACTTCTGATAGAGACTGAATGAATCTATGAAAAACATTCTCTAGAATTCAGCCATGCTATACAAAGCACAATAGCTCATGATAATACCATAATGCAAGTGACAGAGTGAGTTTCTAAAGTCAATGATGAAGACTGACTCCTAGTCATGGTGACCATTGTGTGGTAAATCTCTCATTTTATCAATCCCAGTGATCATCTTATAGATTGTCTAAATTTTAAGATGAATGGCATCACACAAAAACCAAAAGGTTATGAAAATGTGTGTATTATATTATGATGATTTCTGGGGAAAGTAGGGAATGCTTCCAAACTAGCAAAAAAAATTCTATGAGAAAGCAGGGTAAAGGATTTGGTTTTTTTATTTGGTTTATGAGTTGCGATAGGGTACATGGTCTTTTCTTTAGGTGAATACATAGGTATAGAAATTCTGTTTAGTGCCAAGGGAGAAAAAATCTCAAGATTTCAAATCAGCTTACTCAAGTTTGGGGAAGAAGAGGAAAAGAAGTGGTCTGAAAGCAATCAGCAAATATCAAAGTCTGGCTTCAGACTATTTAATACAAGCTGTGATTTATAAAACTGCAATTTATAAATTGTGTAGCACATATATCATCACATTCTATAGCTATTATAGTCTTTACACTTTAAACACAATGATTTCCTTTCAGCCTCTAAGAAAATTATGATAATATGCTCTAGAAAATTATTAGGTGAAATTTTCAATAAGCATCCAATGATCTATTATGTCATTATCATAAATTTATCTCTGCTTTCTTTGACTACTGCGTGTCAATGTTGATAGTTCATATTTCACTCATTTTAAAATCAGTTATTGGGAATAAATTAAGCTTCATATTTCAAAGTAAAATGTTAAATATTATGGTTCAGTATTTCAAGACTACATATTGCAATAATTTATATGATTATGGGTATGGGTATGGTATTTTATTGTATCAGAATTTTTCTGACTCATGTCTGCTTTTATTTGTTGCTTTATTATATCAAAATAATTAACTGAATTTTTGCCCTATCAGGTTGCTTAACATTAGTTTGTATCAGGTTGTTGAAGATTATTTTGAAGGAATGTTAAAATCATAAATTCAGTGGACTGGAGAGGACAGGATAGTTATTGTGGAACAGTGATTGAGAAAAGAGATATTTATGGAAGCAAATTGAGCAGGAAGTTCAAAATATGCCTTGGATCCTTTATCTGCCTATTTTTGCTCAGATGACTTTGATCAAATTACTTCCACATTCTGGGCCTTTGGTATTTTATTCATAAGAAGATAAACTCAGATCCTTTGGTCTCCAAGGAATTGCCCTATTCAAACAATATGTGAAGTCTACTTTTAAAGCCAAGGAGTAAACAAAGGTAATACCGACCCTTGTGAGATTAAAGAATTACAGAGAATTACATGTGTATTTAATTTTGATAATATAAAACGTGAATTTACAAGGAAAAAGTGTGGACACTCGGGAGACTTGAGCATTTGGTGGCTGAGAACTGCCTAACCAAGCTGGGCAAGGACCGGAGGGATGGAGAAACAGAAATGCACAATCATAGTTGTGATTTTGTTCGTAGTCCCAGTCATCATAGTTCCCTCATCCTCATTTTGTAGACCTCAAAGTCTTCTACCTCGTAGTATCTTCTTCCTTGTCTCATAGTCTCATAGTCTCATAGTCTCTTCATAGTTCTCATATTCTTGTGCTCAAAGTCCCAAAGTCCCCAAAGTTCAATTCTTATCCTTCTCTCTTTCCCATTACAGCATGAGGTACACATAGGTGGGCTTGAACATTGTCATAACAACAAACAGAGGTAGAGCCACTCCTTTAGGGGAAGTTCTAGGATATTATAGGAGACTAACTCGAGGACAGAGTCTCATCTGAGGGTTCAGCACAACAGATTACTAGGAGATCCAGGATGCTCAAGGGCAGGATTCCATCCAGGGTGTATTGCTTTATCCTTTCCTCAGCTAGTAATCCATTTAAACAATCACAGTAAATTTACTTCTGATAATATTTCTAGTCATTTTGTATGAACACAGTAAGATGTATATTAAGCATAAAGGTCGGCTTTTCCTGGGGACATCTCGCTATATATTTCAGACCAGACTTCAGGTCAGATTAATCTTTCCTAACCCAAGCATGATCCTATTCAGTTACTTCTTTTTGGGTTATGACAGAGTTTGTTCCATAAGTGTGCTCTTAGTAAGTAAGTAAAGGCCCTCCCGTTGTTCATCGATTTGCTCGAGCGGGCCCAGTAACGTCTCCATTGGAGACTTTGTTGTTACTGTGTTTGGCATATTGAATACGTCACGGGGAGCTTGCCAGGCTCTGCTGTGCGGGCGAGATACTCTCGGTAGCTTGCCGGGTTCTCTGAGAGGGGCGGAGGAATCGAACTCGGGTCTGCCCTGTTGGCTGCATGCAAGGCAAACGCCCTACCACTGTGCTCTTAACTTATAGTTAAGTATTATGGTGCTTGCCCTTGGTCCATCCAGTTCCTTGCCGGGACCCTGATTTTTGGTGCTAGGAACTAAAGGCAACTGAGGCTTAAGCCAAGTAAATATGGATTCCCAGGAGTAAATATTTTTGAGTCAACCTACTCCCATGTTACAAAGCATAGCATGTGCTATATTGCTGTGTCTATACAAAAAGGACATTGGCTAAACCATGCAAGTGACAGAAAAAAAGAGAAAAGCAATATAGGATTATTAGTGCCTGATGGAATTGGCTGTGCCTCAGGGGCACTGCTGTGGGAGTAACTCAGTAAACCTTAAGCTCCCTGCAGGAGGAGCAAGGACAGCCCAATGCTATTATCCAACAATAACAGATGACTAGATTTACTATAGATTTTAAATGTTTCATATTACTGCAAAAGTAAGATATGTAACACTGGTATGCTATGGCCAATTCTATTCAGTGTGTGATGGGGGAGCAGGGGGGAAAATTGTATGTCATGGGAGGTGGTACTTGGGGCCTGAGATCAAACTGACAAACCCAAGTTTCAGCATGCAAGACAAGCAATGGAACTTCTATATTGCTCCTAGATATGGTTTCTTTCTTTTTTTTTTTTATCATTTTTGCTTTTTGGGCCACACCTGGAGATTCACAGGGGTCACTCCTAGCTCTTTACTCAGGAATTACCCCTGGTGGTGGTCAGGGAACCATATGGGATGCTGGGAATCGAACCCGGGTTCGCTGTGTGCAAGGCAAATGCCCTACCTGGTGTGCTATCACTCCAGCCTCGATTCCTAGATATGTTTATATTTTCTTTTCTGTTTTATGAATGATCATTTCTGTCTTGTCTAATCCAGTATTAATGTTCTGTAGTTACTTACAAGGGCAACATTTCCTTTATTATTTACTTCTTATATTATAAAATTAATTTTATATTCTATGCCTTACTTGTATTTATGTAGAAAATTGTTCCTTGAGTGAACCCAAAGATTACTAGATAGGGGATACGATCACTTGCAAATTTTCACCATAAAATTGGTAGTCTTCCCTTAAGAACTTTGAATGGTAAATCATCCAAAGAACAATGGAAAAATAAACAGTTTCCAACATATGTGCATACGTTTTATCTGGAAAATTTTTATTTTTACTGAGAAGTCATTAAATATGGCCCTTTTAGTGTTTCGTTATCCTGTCATGCAGGCACACATTTGTAATATTTTATACTCTGACAGATTAAAACTAGAAGATAAATGATTCATAAAGGCACAGAGTGGTCCACAGGCAGAGACTTTTGTAAACACACAAAACTCATCATTTTTGACACTCCATCACTGAGTTTTCAGGATGTTGTAATAATCTCTAATTGGTTAACACTGCAATCCAGTAGTGATTACAATTAAAATACTTATTTTTTTTTGTTTCCCTGACTCCTATGATTTAATTTATCTGCTGTCAACCTAACAAAGTAGTCCATATTTTGAAATCATTAATTTTTTGAGAACTCAATCAATCGTATTTCAAATAAGTAAGTGCTTAGTTTGTGACTGGTGTATAAACATACATTTCAGAGTGCTCCCTCTTAAATATATCACTGCAGATTCGAATGAAAAAGGGATTTAAGTTATAAACTCCTAACATTTATATAGCTTTGCAATATTTCAATCAAAATGCTTTTTCTGAGAAGAGATAATGCCAACTAGAATATTTTTCAAGTTTGTTAAGATTATACCATCCACACAAAATCACAGGGGTTTTTATTCTCTTCCTGTCACATTGCTTTTCCTAACCATATTGTGTGTAGTGTATTTTTTATATACAACATACTGTTTATTCCACAGTAAAGGGTTTTCAATTAAAAGTAAATCTCCAAAATGTAATAGGAGAA
This sequence comes from Sorex fumeus, assembly GCF_029834395.1. Lineage (NCBI taxonomy): Eukaryota > Metazoa > Chordata > Mammalia > Eulipotyphla > Soricidae > Sorex > Sorex fumeus. The sequence goes on from NW_026606059.1 coordinate 68,752,208, forward strand.
GATATAAGTTGTTACAACAGTGATACAGTGACGTGATATATATGTATGTATGTGTGTGTGTATATATATATATATATATAAATTCAATAAGAAATAAACACACTGTGGTATAAGATCCAGATCTTATTGAAAGCAGTCACATTTCACAATTTAAAACAATATGAGGACCAGAAGATAGTGGAGCAGTTAGGACACAAACCTAGTATATACCAGACCCCAGTTTGTTGCTCAGCACTCTATGGACCTCCAAGCATCTCAATATGCATGCCCAAAGATTCTAATGCATCACCTGGTATGACAGTGGAAACTCCCTGCATCAATTGTATGGTCCTGGGGGCCCCAAAGCACCACATTTTGCTGTCCTGGAGGTTCTTCACTTCACTTAACTTCCCGTTAGTCGTCGATTTGCTCGAGCGGGCGCCAGTAACGTCTCCATTTGTCCCTGTCGCATGCTAGTGTAGCCCAATGGCATCTGTTCTCTCCGGGAACATGAAGGGCCTCAAACTGATCGTTCATGATCTTGACGAAGAAGTCTGACCATCTGGTAGGTGGGCAGCCACGCGGTCTTTTGATATCCCGTGGAATCCAGTCAGTAACAACTCTAGTTCAACGGTCGTCTTTAAATCTCATTACGTGACCAGCCCATCTGATTTTCGACACCTTGGCAAATGAGACAGCGTCCCTGATCCTTGATCGTTGACGGATGTCAGAACTCCAGATTCTTTCTCTCATTTGAGTGAAACGTGATATTCCAAGCATAGCTCTTTCTATTCTTCTTTGGGAGACCTGAATACCGTTCTCATCTTGTTTGCGTAGGGCCCAGGTCTCTGAGGCATATGTTAATGCAGGAAGAACAGTGGAATCAAAGAGATGTGCATATGCTACCTGAGCCCATGTGTGCTTATGTCCACAAGGCTGAGCACATGTGGTGTCCAAGCACATGTGTCTCCCGCATCTCCCCTCTTGAGATGTGTACTTTCATGCTTTGAGCACATGTGGGCTGAGCACATGTGTCGCCCGCATCTCCCGTCTTGAGATGTGTACTTTCATGCTTTCATGTCTAATACCAGGATGTGTGTAAGGGCTCTCTCTGCCCTTGGAGAAGCCCGTGTTCTCTTGAGTACGTTACTCTCTCTTTCTCTTCCTCTCCAAAACCCCCAAATAAAATCTATTTACTTCACTGCTTGTCTACTCCTGAAATTCCTTTCTGTGAGGCGAGACAAGAACCCAGTAACCCTGGGTCCCAGGTGGCAGAGGCGGGTGTGGAGAAAGTGACTGTCTTTCTCCTCCCCACTTCATATAAGTCACCCATGGGGCCCACCAACATGGTTCTGAAAGGAGTGATCTCTGAGTACAAAGCCAGAAGCAATCCCTGAGCATATCCCATTGTGATCCCCAAACCAAAAATAATCACTTAATCACTTAACTTCCCGTTAGTCGTCGATTTGCTCGAGCGGGCGCCAGTAACGTCTCCATTTGTCCCTGTCGCGTGCTAGTGTAGCCCAATGGCATCTCTTCGCTCCGGGAACATGGAGGGCCTCAAACCGATCGTTCATGACCTTGACAAAGAAGTCTGACCATCTGGTAGGTGGGCGGCCACGCGGTCTCTTGACATCCCGTGGAATCCAATCAGTAACAGCTCTAGTCCAACGGTCGTCTTTAAATCTCATTACATGACCAGCCCATCTGATTTTCGACACCTTGGCAAATGAGACAGCATCCCTGATCCTTGATCGTCGACGGATGTCAGAACTCCGGATTCGTTCTCTCATTTGAGTGAAACGTGATATTCCAAGCATAGCTCTTTCTATTCTTCTTTGGGAGACCTGAATGGCGTTCTCATCTTGTTTGCGTAGGGCCCAGGTCTCTGAGGCATATGTTAATGCAGGAAGAACAGTGGAATCAAAGAGATGTGCCCGGAGCCGGAGGTTCTTCGTCCTCTTAGCTATTTCTTCGACGTTCTTGAAGGCGTTCCAAGCCGCTCTCTTCCTCCTGCGCAGCTCGGGTGCCAGGTCATTTGTCATGTTGACCTCTCGACCTAGGTACACATAGCTGTTGCATTCGGAGATGGTCGTTCCATTGAGAGCGAATGGGGCGTCAGGAACAAGGCTGTTTCTCATAAACATTGTCTTCGTAAGATTCAGCTGTAGTCCTACCTTTCCACACTCACGGTCAAAGTCGGCCAGCATTTGTGCCGCTTGGCTGATGTTTGGTGTTATTAAAACAATGTCATCAGCAAAGCGGAGGTGGTATAGTTGCCGACCATCTATCTTCACTCCCATTCCTTCCCATTCCAGTCGTCGCATGATGTTCTCGAGGGCGGCACTGAAGAGTTTTGGTGAAATGGTATCACCCTGCCGCACCCCTCTCTTGACATCAACGATCACTTCTTTGTAGAATGGTGAGATCCTGGTAGTGAATCCGCAATACAGCTCACGGAGGATCCTGATGTATTGGGCTTGAATGCCCTGATTGGCTAGGGCTTCAATGACCGCTTCCGTCTCAACAGAATCAAAGGCCTTCTTTAAATCAATGAACGTTAAGCAGAGCGGCATCTTGAACTCCCGAGAAATCTCAATGAGTTTGGTTATCGTGTGGATATGGTCGATGGTGCTGAATCCTTTGCGGAACCCTGCTTGCTCACATGGTTGTCCTTCATCTAGTGTTCTGCCAATCCTATTCAGGATGACTCGAGTGAACAACTTGTAGATGACAGACAATAGGCAGATCGGGCGATAGTTGCCAATGTCATGGATGTCTCCCTTCTTGAACAGTAGTACGGTCCTGCTGGTTTTCCATTGAGATGGAACCTTGCATTCAGACAGGTAGCGAGTGAAGAGCCGAGCCAGTGTATTGATGAGTACTGACGGCAGGTTCTTCAGGTGTTCAGGTCTGACCTTGTCTGGGCCGGGTGCTGTTTGCTTCTTTACTGACGAAATGGCGTGTCGGATTTCGGAAGGGAGAACGTTGGGAACGACATACCCATCCTGTGGAATTTGGTATGTCGGCAAGTGGACATGGCTATCGAAGAGATTTGAGTAGAAGTCATGGATAATCTTCTCCATTGCCGTTCTGGAGGATGTGATGGATCCATCAGGACGTCGGAGGGCAGTCATCTTGGTCTTATAGTTGGCGAAGGACAGGCGGGCGTTACGAATACTTTTCCCGGCTTCTGCCGCATCTACCAGTACTTCTGCTCTTCTCTCTTTGAGATCTTCCTTGATCGCATCTCTGCACTGCTTTGCAAGCTCGGACGTTAGCTTGCGGTTGCCTGAGGCATGCGCCAAACCACGCTGGCGAATTAGCTCAAGAGTTTTCGAAGATAGGCGACTTTTTGTGGCTATCTCTCTCTTGGCGTTCCTCGCACATTCATGGAGGTGCTGAACCAGTCGATCGTATTCCTCGTCAATGTTGTCAACAATGGCATCTTCCCATGTTGCCGCAATAGTACCAAAGAGTTCCCAGTTGGTGGTCGTTCTGGGAGTTCTCTTTTTGAACTTTGCAGCCCTTTCTCCCCGCTCTGTGAAGTAGAATTTTGCACGAAGGAGACGGTGGTCCGATCCCGTTCGAAATTTTGGGACAACAGCGACATCAGTCAGGCAAAACCGTCGATTGAATATGATGTGGTCTATTTCTTTGTGGAATCGTCCACCGGGAGACTCCCATGTCCATCGTTTAGATTCTGCCTTCTGGAACTGTGAGTTACCATGAATGGTCTTGGTCGACATGATGAACTCAGACAGTCTCTCACCCTGTTCGTTCCATTCTAGGCCATGGGTTCCGATGTGAAGTTCTTCAGCTGATCTTCTCGGTCCTATCTTGGCATTAAAATCACCCACAATGATCTTGTAGAAGGTGTGGTCTTCTTTATAGAATTTCTCTAGCTCCATGTAGAACTTCTCGATTTCTCTTTCATCATAATGAGATGTTGGTGCGTAGACAATGAAGATAGAAACTGCAGGCAGTGAGCCACATCTATTCAAATGTAAACGTCCGATTCGGGTTGTTAGGCATTCGAATGAATCAATGCTCTTGGCCAAGTTTGTGTTGATAAGGACACCGATGCCTCCAACACCTCTTTTATCGCATGTTCCGAGGAACAATTCTTCTCCAGTGTCGAAAACGGCATGGTGAGATTCGTGTCTTCTTGTCTCGGTCAGACCAATGATGTCGTACTTGATCATTCGCGCTTGTACCATCAGGTCCTCGATGGATGCATCTGATGCTAGCGTACGTGCATTGAAAGTACAGACGATCATTTTTGTCTTCCTTCGTTGTGGCAGCCTAGGTCGGCCTTGAGATTTTGTCGGCCTCTCCTTTCTCATCCTTCTCAGTGCTGCCATGTCGGTGAAGCCTTCAGGGTCAGGTGAATGAGACCAGTTGTAGTTACTGGTTTTGGCATATCGAATACACAGCGGATAGCTTGCCAGGCTCTTCCGTGCGGGCGGAATACTCTCGGTAGCTTGCCAGTCTCCTCCCCACTTCATATAAGTCACCCATGGGGCCCACCAACATGGCTCTGAAAGGAGTGATCTCTGAGTACAAAGCCAGAAGCAATCCCTGAGCATATCCCATTGTGATCCCCAAACCAAAAATAATAAAATTAAAAATACAAAAAATATCAGAGTGTTTAGGGTGATTAGAGGTCGCCCCAAAAGCCTCTATCCCTCTCGGAAAGACTGGCAAGCTACCGAGAGTATTCCGCCCGCACAGAAGAGCCTGGCAAGCTATCCGCTGTGTATTCGATATGCCAAAACCAGTAACTACAACTGGTCTCATTCACCTGACCCTGAAAGCTTCACGGACATGGCAGCACTGAGAAGGATGATAAAGGAGAGGCCGACTGGAGGTTCTTGGTCATCACCAAATGTCATTCTTTTGGAGTTTTCCTGGTGGTCCCCAGTACTATAAGGCATAAGCATCTCCACTTCCCCATCTTTCCTCTGAGCTGCCATCTTGGTTAAGTATTTCCAGGAGTGGCACTGGAGTCCCCTAGGCACTGATTGATCCGCTCCCCCCATCCCCTGTCCAAATCTTCCAAAAAGAGAAAAGTAAAACACACTTTGGTCTATAAAGAAACTCATCTGAAGAATCAATACGAATTTTAATCTTGTGTATTTTTTTATGTTTACTGATAGGTAGGAAAACTGAGTGACCGTATTCCTGCTGCCTTGTCCCTATGTCCCTCACCACCATATCCACAATGACAGAAAGATGCTTCTGTTGATTCTAAGCTCATTAGGGCCTAGATCTGTGCTCTCTTCCTTGTATATAGCAGCTACTCTCTAATTAGATCTCCTATGTTCTTAAGCGTTATGCAGATACCTTGCCTTGAGCTAGAATCTGAGTATACAGGTTATGTAAATAATTCCTACCCTTCAAACTGTCACTGGAAATTAGGTAATCTGGAGATGTTTGTAAAAGGATTGTGAAAACTGCTCTAATAGATGTTTATGATGGCAGGTTTAGGAGACAGAGGTGCCAAACAATTAGAAAGTGAGATGTTGTATCAGCTGAGACTTAGAGAATGAGTCTCTCATTGAAGAAGGACATTCCAGCTGGAAACAACACAGGCAAAGGCATAGACATGCATACATGGTTTCTGAAAGAGACAAGATCTTTTCTCTCCAGCAGAGGAGCAAATCCATATTAAAAAATCACTATACAGGAAGGTGAAGAAGCAGAGACCAGATTAAGGGAGGCTTCATATACGGTATTTAATCAAATCAATTGAATTTATATCAATTAAAAAGTATTGATTTTTCACTCTTCCTAGAGAGACATTTACTGAGCTAAGAGTGTACAATACCCAATGGGATAGAAATGTTTAATTGCTCTCATTATTTATATATTCTAGTTGAGTAATAAGGCAGCCCTGGAATAATAGTTACCTGGTAAACATTAACTCAACCATTCCATTGTTTCTGAACCATATCCACAACATTAGCAATTTACCAGTTGCCCACATTCCTTTTCATCTACCTAAACTTTTGCCCAACATTTTCTTTCATAAGGAAATATTATATCAATTCTGACTAGTTTATTTTCATGTCATACTAATGTAGACTAACTAATGTAGACTAACTACTTTCAAGGTACCCTATAGATAAAATGAAATATATTCAAAGACACACATACTCTCAGATATGACCTCAAATTCTGTTATCCAGCATTGAAAGTGAAAAAAAAGAGTGTCATAAAAGAGAATAACACAATTAAAGATCGAATTTAGATCTGGAAACTTATTGAAGATTGAAATACTCTACAAGCTGAAGTGTGTGTAGGAGGTGTGAATGTATAGTGTAGGATGTAGAAATAATAATGGTACTTAAACAGGAGAATAACAGCTTTTCTCTGCTTTGTAGGTGTATGCTTGATTATGTTGGGAAGGGTGGCAGGTGTCAACCTGACTCGGACACGTGGCAGATGCATCAATAAAGGCATTGTAGACATACCTGTAGCTCCTAACTTCTTTCTTTAGCCAAATCACAAACCGTGGGGCCTGGCCTACAGTAGGTGCTTGACAGTAACTTGCCACCATCAGGTAGAATAATGGGAGCAAACGGATGTGTAGAAGAATCCAACTGATATTAGACAAAGAATAGGACATGGAGCTAAACCCTGTCCTAGCATCCAGACTTGAAGAGCAAAATCCAGAATCCAGTCATAAATTTCACACATTTAAAAGTCTCGTTGTTGTCCAAGTTTAAGATATTAGTTAACATCATCTCTAAATCCAAATGAAAAAAATTGTTTTAGAAATTATGAGGCCAATTAACCAATTCATTTTGAAAGAATATGTGCCAAGGTTATCACTGCTTATCATTTCTTTAGCAGCCTCCTTGGCGAAAAAAATCAATGTCTTGAACAAATAAATCATAGTTCCAAATTGTACTGAATGTTAAAGACATCAAACGGGGAGGCAAATGTGCTTCTGGGGAATATATATAGAATTATTATAGCTAGAAGACGTTTTCTCACTTGCACTATAGGAAAGTATTTCTTAAAATTCATGGCATTAGGGTTGGAGTGATAGCACAGAGGGTAGGGCATATGCCTTGCATGCGGCCAACCCGGGTTCGATTCCCAGCATCCCATATGGTCCCCCAAGTACTGCCAGGACTAATTCCTGAGTGCAGAGACAAGGAATAACTCCTGAGCATCGCTGGGTGTGACCCAAAAAGAAAAAAAAATTCATGGCATTAACTCTTTCCATACACTGAGTACTAGAAAGAAACATTAATTCTTTGTAGAGAAGAGTGGAGGTAGAAAATCAAAATCAGTTCTGAATTATGGTTTAAAACTTTGGGATGTCTTTTGGTTTATTTGCACTAAGCTTCCTAAGAATATTTGTTATATAAATATACATATTGTCCATTTGTTTGTGATTATATACATACCTTCATATATATTTAGTTGGAACTTTTTGCATTTAAGTTGCAAACAAATTAAAATATTTGCTTAATGTGTAAACTCATAGTGGTCAGAGATTTTTTATATATATACATATATATGTATATATATATAGCTAAATTCCAAGAGTTTGAAAAATCTTTATCCATTTTCAAAAGCACAATATATTAAGTTTATGCAATGCATTATGCTATGTGAATGATTACACTAAAAATTAAATAAGTAGTCCTTTTTCATGTTTGAGAAACTTTTCTAATGCTTATAGGTACTTAGCTACCATATTTAGTAGCCAAAATATTAGTATGATCTGGATTATTCAGAAAGTCCTCCTTATTTTCCTTAATTTTAGTATGTGTAAAATGAGGCTCCACCAAATTTCTTAAGGAACTTCTTAAATGATCTCTACGAACAGCAACTGATATTATATATTAATGTAATTACTCATTTACTTTTGTAAAGCAGTTTGAAAATAAAAAAAAACATAACCATTGTAAGTAAACCAGTTATCCCTGTATCATATGTTACATATATTACATATTACATATAAATCGTATATGGAATTCTAATTCTAGGAATAGCATTGTATATATTTAATTCTAGGAATACCATTGTTTAAATTGAAGCAGAATAAGGCCTATGGGGACTGTGACCTGGATTTGTGGGTTCATGAGTTTTGGTAAGAGGAACTGGTCCTTTCTGGGAATTGGAGTCTGGGAGTGAAGCAGCTGAAAGAGAAGAGCACCTGTCAGGGAAGAAATCAAGGAATCTTTATGGCAGCTGTGACCATTTCTGCTGTCCCACTAGTATGGCAGACCTTGCTCTCTCTCCTCCAAGATCCTACTGTCTTCGGGTTCATTCCGACTTGCTCGGAGTTGTGCATCCCGCTGCTATCTCCTAGTGGTGGCTCTCTCTGCTCTCCTGTCCAGAGGGGAAGGTGCAATGATGATCTCCATCCTCCCTGGACTCTGAGCTCAGCTCTGTGGAGACCAACTCTCCTAGCAGTTGCTGGCTCCTAGTTTGCCTTAGCAGCTTCTAGCAACTTCCTGACAACAACAGGACATTGTCTGTTAGCCATCTCCCCTCTTTCTGCAATCTGGGAGTTCTTCTGCCCTTCTTAGGCTCTTGTTGCCCATCTCCAGGCTCCTAACCATGGCATTTCCAGAAGCAGCTCTCACAGGGAACAGTCTCCTGCCTTAGTATTTCTCAGGGAGAAATGTTTATAGGGAACAGAACACAGCCAGCTCTGTGCTAATGCCTAGGCTTATCTACAAACAAGTTTCCTTGGTTTATCTTTGAAGTACCACTGTTAGACCAAACAAAGACATCATTATTTTCCTGAGACCATCAAAAGGCATATGGGGAATCCCATACACTCAAGGACCCCTTTCCATGCCAGGCCCCTAGAACATGTTACCAGGAAGAAGGCCTAACTGTGCCAGGTGTGTGGAAGAAAAGCCCTATGCATATCTATGAGCCTCCCAGTCATTAAAGTGATTTTTTTTCTGTTTTTGTGTCTCTTTTATGGTTGTGCTGGCCAGTTCCTAGCAGTGATTGAGATTCCTGCAGGACTAAGAAAGTAACCACACTCAAAGGCAGGGAATATATGATAGCAAGCTGTTTGCAGGCTGTTTCAAGTCTTATTTTTATTAGCCATGCCATTCACCGTCTTGGAGTTGATTATAAATAGTGATTTTGGATGATTTATTAGGAAATTTCCATCAAAATCTAAAATTCTTAAAAGGAATAATGCTGTACCGAATCCTAGCCCACATTCTGTGGCCTTTATTTCCTGATAATTTTGTTAAATTGATTTTATGAGAGATATTTTGCGTCATTCTTATAAGCTCTTAAATGAAATAACATTTGTCAAAATTCCACATATTCAAACATGCAGTTTCCTTTCCAATTAATTTTTATCTAATGTCCGAAGGTTCCACAAAGGGCACAATCAAGAATGGAATAAAGGAGGAAGACACAGGTAAAGAAGTACAGGAAGATGCTAAGATGCAGTTCTGAATCTTTTCAAATTCATTAAGTCATCCTCATTGCTTTCTGATAAGTCAGCTGCATAATTTGCTTTTAGGTCCATCTTCTCTTAGCTACCTGGTGCTTCACGTTCCTTGGTATCTCTCAGGTGCATCTAATTGGCTAAGCACAAAGGACGATTTCAGGGATCAATGACTGGCTGCATTTCCTATGAGAATTGAGTGTCTTCGTATCCCTTTTCATAGCACCTGCATTCTTTGGAGATTAGCCTGGAGTGGATCATGTGCAGAACTTCACCTCAGAACTGGTGGGAAGACTTCTCATGCTCCTCTGTGGTCTAATCTCTCTCCCATTCCATCAGATAGAAGCTTCTCCCTGGGTTATTGGTGGTAAAGAAATAATAGGCCAGAAGAGTGACTTCAGGTATACAGCCAAGCTCTTTTCCAAATGTTTTCAGAATTGGTGACACGGTCTCACCTTTGAATTTCAAAAGGCATGGATTTCCATTGTTTTATTCTCCTTTTTCATTCATTCCCCAGACCTGGGTAGATGAGACTTCATTGAAACTCCTCTAATGAAAACATACTCAAACGTGTATGTTTGTGGGAGAAGGAAGCAAAACATTATATCATAAAATATTTTTGTGCCAGATAAATAAACTATATGATTGTCAGTTGTGTTTATAATTTCCCAGGAAATAATCTACTTTATAATTTATAATTAATAGAAAAGTATTTAAATTTTGTCTAATGGTTCTGATTTATATTGTGTTTAAGTTTGCTTTTGTACTTATGTTTGTCTAATATTAAGCATTATTTGTGCCCAGAGGACAGATTTAAGAGTTTCCGGAGCTATGTTTTAGTCTTGACTTAAAGCCTGATAAGTACAATAACCTTGAGTAAAGTATTTTTCCTCTCTAAAACAATCTCAGACATAAAGCAGGGTTAAAAATAATACCTGCGCTCCCTTAATCAGCATGATTTTCATGACAGTAAAGGTAAAAGGTAAAGGCCCTCCCGTTGTTCATCGATTTGCTCAAGCGGGCCCAGTAACGTCTCCATTGGAGACTTTGTTGTTAACTGTGCCTGGCATATCGAATACTCTCGGTAGCTTGCCGGGCTCTCCGAGAGGGGCGGAGGACTCGAACTCGGGTCGGCCATGTTGGCTGCGTGCAAGGCAAATGCCCTACCGCTGTGCTATTTCATGACAGTAAACAAAAAGAGAGAGAGAACCTGTATACATATGTTATAAATTATAGGGCTCCACTTTATGGCTAGTTATAATCATTTACATCTTCTGTCTCATTAATTTTAAGAAGGATCACCCTTTGAAATGCTATTTTTAAGTTTTCGAAATGCTATATTTGTAAGCATTAAATAATCTTTGGTTTGATTTCAGTTCTACAAAGTAGTCTTCTTCCACCCCAAGAAGAATGCATATGTTTCAGTAATGATATTTCAAAGGACTGTTTATCTATACCCAGGGTTTATTATACTTAAGAAGAAACTCTGACTATGACAGAATCCCTTATATAATGAAATCAGAGTTCACAAAATACTGAAGTTCCATCTATATGGTAACTTCTAACCAGACATACTTGTTGAAATCTTCTAAAATTAGCAAGTTGTCTCTTTTTCTTTTGCTCTAAGCTTTTATTACTCTGTGGATATTCTATATGAAAAAATAACATGTGAATTTCTTTTTGTAAAGCTTATTCATTTATTTTGAGCTCTTTATCATATTTTCTCATAACAATTACGATATGCTCACTTTATTTTTTACTTTATAACTTTGTGTTATGCCTAGAAAAATGTATGATATATGGGATTTTCTTCTAAATAATTTCTGGGAATGGACTTCAGTTTTATAAATGATGGTAGATAATTTAAAATTTGTGCATAAAAATGTCATTCAATTTATTTTTCACCAGTCTTCTTTAAAAATGGAACATCGAATAAATAGAAAAATCGATACTCTTTTTCCTATGAATTCCCAGCTTGCATCACCAAGATTCAATTTGAGAAATTATATGGAATATTTTCCCATTGAGGCAACATACTTTGTGGTATTATGTAAGTTCCTTATCCTCTCATAACCTACATTCCTGAGCTTCAATATGTTTGATATTTTTATTTTCAGAGATTAAAAGTCTAGCCCTTGGTCCTAAACCTTAGTCAAGTCAACAAAATATGTAAAGTTGAATAAGTTTATTTTATGTTTCTCATTTCTAATCGTGACTTTCTGATGAAAAGTACAAATTTGGCGATAAATAATTTACTGACAGTGTTTAACAAGTGTATGGCACTTACAAAGTATTCGGTTCATTTTAACTGAAAATTTAAAACCATATTTTTCCTTAGCTGTATTTATTTTTCCTATTCACACAACTCATTGATTTGTGAATTAACCAATAGAATTAGAATAGAATTCTCTAAAATATTTAGTCTTGGGGCTGGAGAGATAGCACAGCGGGTAGGGCGTTTGCCTTGCACGCGGCTGACCCGGGTTCAATTCCCAGCGTCCCATATGGTCCCCTGAGCACCGCCAGGAGTAATTCCTGAGTGCACAGCCAAGAGTAACCCCTGTGCATCGCCAGGTGTGACAAAAAAAGCAAAATAAATAAATAAATAAAATAAAATATTTAGGCTATGTAATTATTGTAACAACTTTATAAAAATAAAAAGTTTAAAACGATTAAAAAATTTTAAAATGTTTAAAATTTTAAAATAAAATATTTCATAAACTAAGTGTTCATATTTTACATGTCAAAATAATAAAATAATTAAGTAGCATCAATAAGACAGTTCGAAGACCTAGGGTACATATTTGGGATGCTGTCCAAGGTCTAATCCCTGTCACTGTATAGCCTCTGGAGCACCTGGAGTTACTCCAGTAACTCTCAATACCACTGGGGAATCGCCAGAAAGGAAAAAAGTACAAATAATTCACTCCACTATTAGTCATTACAAAGTATATTTGACATATGCAAAAGAATTACTATTGATTAATCTGTGCTGTGTATCATCTGAACAGTATGTGTTATTTGTTTACACAGATATCCTTGCAAGAAAAGGCACATATCTGATTTAACTGTTTGAAGACCCTATTTACTCTAGTGAATTAAAGGTTTAATTTGCATGGTGATATTTCCCGGAGTAGCCTGTCCTGGAATAGCATAGTGATGTCAGACAGGCACTGAGTAATTGTTTGACTCAAACCAATAATTAAAGGAAAAAAATGTTTTATTTACAAAGGAAACATCCAGTGCAGTACAATTACCAAACAACACCTTGCTTTGTGAAAAGGCTGAAACTGGCTCTTAAAAGTTAGAGCTTCTGAGTCATAAGTTGTGTATGGGTAGGTAGCATAGAGTATAGGGTTCAAATAAGGGTTAGGGCTTGGGTTACCTTGTAGGAAACCAACATGGACATCACCAGGAGTGATGCATTGAGCACCATGGGGCATAACCCCAAAACAAGAAAAATAAAATGCAAGAAATGAACAAACAAAAAGATTTAAAGCTGCTGTTGAAAATATCTTAAAGCAGAGGGGCCAGTCAGCTAGTACAGAAGGTGAGGCGCTCACCTTACACAAAGCTGACCAGGGTTCATTCTCTGTCAGGCATCCCATGTAATCCTTGGAGCACCATCAGGAGTGATCCCTGGGTACAGAGCCTGGAATAGGCCCTGAGCACAGCTGGGTATGGCTCCAGAGAGCAGGCAAAGAAACAAGCCAAAAAAAAAAACACTTCAATTATACCTAGCCTCTCCACCCAGAATTCTCCATTTTAATATACAAATTCACATATATTTAAGTTATTTCCGTGTTAAAGAAATCAATAAATTAGTCCCCCCAAAAAATCCATTGACCTTTGGTTTTATTTTTAACTACTCTATATTTGGAGGCCAACAGGGCCTCCCAGGCAATGTACAGCGGGTCCTGGGGACAGTTCTGGTCTGAAGCTGTCACTTTGGAGTGCTGCAGGGACCACTAGAAATACCTTGGCCATACTCAGGCATATTTTGTTTAATATTAAATTTCAAATTCTATATGCATACATGCTTCAGAAATGCTGTACAATATATTTAAAAATAATTTTTTAAATCAGTTCTTTAAGCATCCTTAAAGAATATTTTAGCATGATATAGGTATTTTAAATTTGTCTTCACCATTACCTTACTTAAAAAGTGAATATAGCAATGAAAATAAAGTATGTTTTAGACAGGGGTTCAACTTATAACTATTGTGATTTCTTATATGCAAGGGAATTTTTTTTAGCTTTCTTAGATTGTATCAGTTCAACAGAGGAAATCTGGGATAGAATCTATATCCTCTCTTTCCTCTTACCAGAAGAACATGCAGGCTTTATGACAATGTGACCTTGAAAACTGTATATGAACAGATCACAAATCACATGATTCTGGTCTTGGTGATGTGGCCAAAATGCAATCAATTAACAGATGCCAGCAGGAAAATTAGTATCCCACCAAGTAATAAATCATTCCTATAATAAATTGTTAGAAAAAAAATTTCAAAATAATGAACATATTTACATGCGATAAAATAGAAACAACATTGAAATCTAAGCTTTGACTATATTTTTAAAATATTTCTTGCATCGAACAGCTAATTGTCATTTTGGTTCACAATTTTAAAAGTCCATGTAATTAATTAAACCAAATAATATGCACTATAAGATAGAAGAATTTTACTTTTATATCACTTTGAGTACTTAAAAACTCTTGTGAGGAGGTAAATTTGCTTATTTTAAATATTTTATAGCGACTGTAAGAAAATAGAAACACAAATAAGAAAATTGTTTGAAACTATCTATTACTCCACCTTCAAAAATAATTACTTTATATTGTAATATAAAAAGCCAAAAAGTATTTTTTCAGGGATTTCTCCACCCCTCTTGGAGAGGCTGGCAAGCTACCAAGAGTATCTCGCCCACACGACAAAGCCTGGCAAACTACCCATGACCTATTCGATATGCCAATCACAGTAACAAGTCTCACAATGGAGACATTACTTGGCCCGCTCAAGCAAATCGATGAACAACAGGAGGAGAGTGCTATAGTTCTACAGTAGATAATGCAGAAGGCAAAGTGCTTGCAATACATATGCAACACTACATATGCTCAGACTCTGAGCAGCTGCGGGTCCAATCCCTGAGCACAGTCAGTAAATCTTGAGAACATCTAGTGTGGCCAAAAACAAACAAAATTTTTTTCTACTATTTAATATTTGCTAGCCTGGCAAAGCCAGATTCGATTCCTCTGCCCCTCTCAGAGAGCCTGGCAAGCTACCGAGAGTATTCAATATGCCAAACACAGTAACACGAAGTCTCACAATGGAGACGTTACTGGGCCTGCTTGAGCAAATCAATGAACAATGGGAGGACAGTGACAGTGAATAAAATAATAAGTGTATAAACCATAATGTTGATATATAAATTTTAACTATCTTAGTATTTTTATGCTACTAATTATTCCCCAGAAGCATGAATTTTTGGTATTTTTGGTTTGGCAACCACATGCAGTGGTGCTCAGGGTTTACTGCGGACTCTGTTCTCAGAGGTCTCTCTAAATGTGACTTGGGGGACCATATGGGCTGCATGGAAAGGAACCTGGTTCCATTGCATGCAGAGCAAGTTACTTATTCAGTGTCCTATCTCTCAAGCCCAGCGACTTGATTTTTAGTGACTGCATGCTATTTATTTCATGATATATTTATATTCAATTATATTTTACAGTTCTGAAGATTCTGGATGTTCACGTTCCTCCTCTACTTTTTTTATACCCTTCCCCCACCGCCCCCATACAAACCTGTATGTATATTTGTATATATGTCTTTGGCTACATCTTGATTAGCTTCAAGACTAGATTACAGAGTAGAAAGTATTACTACAATATGAACTTTAAAGAATGTGTGATATTCTTTTCAAAGAATATGAACTTTGTTCACACTACTGATGATGCACAATTCTAAATTTACTTCCAGAAATGTTTAACCAGTTTCAAATCCCATCAATAAGTATAAGTGATTTTCCAGATAGTTTAATGCAATTATTTTCCCAAAATGAAGTTTGTGTCATGTAGAAAGACGCTATAGGCCAGTCTACTGCATTCATAAGCCCTCTTTACAATTAAATTGTCTATGAAAAGAGACGTGCCTTTGGGATGCTCATATTCACATGAATTTGAATTTACAAAATGTATTCCTTAGCTTTGTTCTTTCCTGAGTAAGATTTGGAAAGATCTCTAGGTACTCAAAGCTCTCTAGTAACTCCAATGAGATACTGGTTTATAAATAAGATGACATATTTTAAATTTACACAGGAACTATGTATGCCAGTAGGCCATAATATTAGTTTTAACAAGCTTTCACATGGATTTCACTAAAATTCATATTATGAAATTAACATCAGAAGATTATTTTGATATAAAATATTTTAATTCATCCATTACATAAATATTTTAATATTTCAAACAATTAAAATCTAAACTATGTGGTTTTTCTATAGACTGTTTTTCCATATTACTTGACTAATTATCAATTGCTCTCTGACTTTCATTTTCTTTAGTAAAAATTGGCTTCCCATTTTTGCTTATGCTATCTTATTTTGGGTGACAGTTTATAAGACAATATATGTCAATTTTTGTTAGATTTAAACTTTAAATCATTGTGTTCTCATCATTAAAGTTACAAAAATAACTTACAATATATCCATATTATTATATTTCTTCCTCAGCAGTGAAAATCTTTAAGCTAATTCTCTGATATTTCAAACTAAGGGACATAACCAATTTTATACTAGTTTTCACATGAAATTGCATTTTCTCTTATTTTTTAGGGATTCCATTTCCTTTGATATTTGGTTATTAAATTTAAAAACAGACTAATTTTACAATCTTGTTTCCAGTAGTTATTAAATTATAACACCAGATAAGTCTTAGCCTCTAAAGACTTCAGATTCCCTATCTGTTAGAAAAAGTAGTAATTTTATGAAATTATTATGATATATTTATATTACATAAGAAGTGCAAAATGTAAAAAATGCTAAACACTAACTGTAAAAAGCTTTATTACTACAAAAATATGTCAAGTCTATATTTGTTTCACATGTTTGAAAATCTATCTTCAATAATTTGTGATGATTTCTCATTTACTATTAAGAATAAGGCATAATATAAGCATCCAGAGACTATTAATTCAGTGTGTATCATTGAATTGTCTAGTAGATGTAGTTGCTCCTTATTCTTCTTCCTAAAGGCTTCATGTTCAAAAGTTTATAAATAATGTTTTTTGGTTGCTGCTCTACACTCAGTAGTGCTCAGGGCTTACTCCTGGCTGTCTGCTCAGAGATCACTCTTGGCAGTACACAGAGGGTCATATGCAATGCCAAGGACGGAACCTGGGTTGGCTGCATGAAAGTAACTACCCTATCCTCCATACTGTTTCTCCAGCCCCCAAATTTATAATTTAAAGATGCATATTTGATGTATTAGATAAATAAATAGTTATTTTATAAGTATCTTAAATATATAAATATATATGTATATATTTAAATTAAATATATATATTTCTAACTTAACAAATATTTTCTTAGCCACATAAGAACATGTTAATAGCTGATAAATCTGGGAAAGAATACTATTAGAACTTCAGGACAAATATGCCTGCAAGAATTATTATTTAATCTATTTTAGAAGTATTTAGTTATGATACAGATGTGTGAATATTGAACAAAGTTGAACAATACCATTACTTGCAAATGATCAAAATGCATATTAGAAACCACAAATATATTTCTATCTTTTAACTGTCACTATGGAAGGGGTTCACTAGAAGTTGGGATTCCAAACTTCTAATTAAGTTTACTCCTTTGCTAAAAGTAGAATCAGCCCAACTCAAATCATATGGGTTGAAAATGAGTTTTGAAAGAAGTGAAGAGAATCAGAACAGGATGGGCACAAAATGAACTGATACAGAATACATTTCAGATGTTGAAGAAAGACAAGAAACACATGGGTTTCATTAAATTCTGTTCTTTTGAATATGTTTTAAATCTTTCACATTAAAAATATAGAGAGACAGTAAGGTGTTTGCCTAAAACACAGATGACCCTGTTTCAGTCCATGGAACCCCGTATGATCCCCTGAGCTCCGTCAGTTGTGATCCTTGAGCTCGGGCAAGGAGTAAACGCTGAACAGATCCATTCATTCAAAGGCTTGAGTGATATGCCTAAATTTAAAATTAACATCTGTTGTGCCATGCATGCAAGAGAAAAAGAGCAGAAACACTATATCAAGTGAGCTATTATGTAAGGTCTTAAGAGCACATCTCTTGGAGAATTGATCACTTTCCCATGTAGTCTCATGTACACTGTTCTAGTTTGTTCTAATAGAGGTTTTTGATAGAAGTCTTGTTGCTTATTTTGTGACTCTTAATGAAAGTCCTCCAAATATCTTCTTGAAAACCTATGTTAAATTTTCCCTCTAGCACTTATATGCAATAATCTCAATATAATAATAATAGTGCAGACAACAAAAGTCTTTAAATGTATAAAAATCATGCATCTACATACTTAAAGTATTATGGATATGCAGGGGGGATACAGAATAACCTAATGAATTGAGGGAGCAAACTATGTCTCTAAAGTGCTGAATTTGAAATTTTACACTTTTCACTTGTCTTTGTTATGCTTGTTGGGTGGGCCACATCCACTGTGCTCAGGACATATTTCTTACTCTACACTCAGGGATGATTTCTTGAGGGCTTGGCAAACCAGAATGGTTGTCTGGTACAGCTCTCAGGCTGGCCTCATTCAAAATAAGTGTCCTACCCTGTACCTGTACTATTGTTTCAGTCTCTTTTATTTCTTATTTGTATGTCTTTAGGTATTTTCTTTTATGTCTCTGAATCTCTATTTACTTAAGACTAGAGAATACAAAGCTATTCAATTCTAAAATTTTCTAAATCTTCTTGAGGGTAAAAACGAAAATGGGCTTTACTTCCTTCCAACACCATTTTCAAAAGTTTCCGTTGTGGTTGTAATGATAAGAGTGTATGCTGTGAGATTGCACTAGGTTAGTCAACTACAGTCGCTATAGTGCATCTCTACAGTTTACTCTGCTTAAATAAGTTTTCATCCTATTAAACAGCAACTGTTCATTTCCTCTTCATTTAGCCACTGAAAAATGCCATCCTACTTCAGATAAGTAGAATCGTGCCTTCTTTGTTCAGAACAGAGTCTTATGATATACTTTCTATTACGAAAGATCTTGCTATCCTAAAATTATTAATTTCTTCATCATTAAAATGTTGGACTCCAAGTGCAATTTCAGAATCTCTATTACATGAACTAAAGAGTGAAAGCAAATATTGTTAGCTTTTGAAATTCAAACTTCAGAAACAGAAACATTCCATTAAAATAGTGTCATTTTAGGGCCTATATTCTTCTGGCTGAGGTCCTTATATCCTAACCACCATAAACATGACTCTGTATTCCTCCAGAATGTGCTTTTACTCACTGGATTTTTGTCAGTGTCTAGTGTTAACAGCTTTTTAATAGAAATTGTCTGAAGATCATATGCTTCTCACATTAATTTTACGTTGTTAGATATAACTTGAGTTTTGTAAAACACGGAGTTCTTTAGTGTCTAACATGCTTGCCTCTGACAAGTGTGTGCACTTTTGTATTCATTCTCAGATTAATATAATTACCCTGGGAAGTGTCCCTTTTTCCCCCTTTTCTCTCAATTACACTAACTCTCTTTCCTGTTCCCTAGGTACCACTGTCATCATTTATCATCACTGTTGATTAGTCTGGTCTTTTCCTGAGGAATATGTGAATCAGAGAGTACTGTCTATACATTTTAATAGCCTTTTATGGCATTATACACAAAATTTTAAAAGTTATTTTGTAATTTTTGTTTTCCACATTACATTTTAAACATCTTTTGACAACAGTACCAGTATTATTGTTTTATACTTTGGTGCCTCTACACCATGGCCAGCACAAGAGTGCCAGTATCCCTAGGTCCTTCTTTTTTCTAGCAACTTCATTTCACAGATTTTTTTAAACTACATCTTGGGTATGTTTCATTGTTTTTGTGTGCCTCATATAACAGTTATTTTTTAATTGCTGGTTTGAATTGCATGAAGTTAACCACAGCACATTCATCCATGCTCTCTTTTTAGTACACTGACCTGTTTCTCAGCTAGTCTATGATAAATAAAGTTTCTGTGAATATTGTTGTCTAAATGATTTGTCCCTTTCTTCATTCTCTCAAGTCAATATTTATGAATGAAATGGTGAGGCCCAGATATTGGATACATATTAAACTTCCTAAAAATATGCCAAAGAGTTTTCTAAAGTGTTTTACCATTTTACACTCTCACCAAATGTATATTTGATTTGTTCCAGAGTCTCAATATTATTGCCAGCCTTTTACATTTCATTCACTCTGGATGATATAGGCACACTTAATTTTAAACACTTTTCTACAATTCATAAATAGAAGGCCATATTGTAATTGTGTTATCACTGGAACTCTGCGGAACTGAAGCATTCTGAAGTATTGATAGAGGTATGCCATATTGTAGTATGTAAAGACAATGAGCACTCAATAGCCATGTTAACACAACTTGTTAATAATAGAAAATATCATTTCTAGATGCTGCTAAGGTCAGATAGATTGAAGCTCTTAAGAGAAGAACGGTTATCAAAACCACATGAAACCTCCCCTCATGAAGTTTAGTCTCACTGAAGTTAGAACTGACTTTAGAAACATAAACATAGACACAGCATTTTCCCTTCTCATTTTTTTTTCACTAATCCAAAAGCAGAGGAGCCAAAACCAAAGTAAATAACAAAAAATTAAGTGCTTAGTGTATTTTATCAAGATAATAGCTTTTTTATTTATTATTCGTTTGTTTGGGTTTTTGTTTTTTTGTTGGATAATAACTTATCTTGAGATTAATAATTCATTATTTTCCCCTGAACATATTTTGGGTGTCTCCCAAGCAGTACTCAGAGCACTGGGAGTGGAGGCTGTTCTCAGCAATTCTCAGCCAGCCTGGTTGGTGGTTTTGTGCAAGGGCCTGAGCATATGGGAGTGCTTAGGCCCTGAAGATGCCGAAGATTATCCCAGCGTGCACCGGGGCCTCTAGTACTGGCCTCAGAGCATCAAACGATGTCCTAGATCCAACCAGGGTTAGCCACATTCAAGTGTGCCTTAACCACTGTGCTACCCACAATGCTCATGAACAGTATTAAAACTATCAATTGAAGGTCAATTTTTTGTGGATAGATTTAAATTTTTAGTAATTTGGGCTTGGATCACACCCTATAGTACTCAGGGTTTTCTCCTGACTCAGTGGGATGCCCTCTGGCACTGCTCAGGGGAGCATATGCAGTTCTGTAGTCCAGAAATTTGCTTTTTAAAACTATTTTCACTTCTCCGAAACTCTTTAGATTCCTCAGATCTTAACTGCAATCTTCATCCTTTGTATGAATTCAGGTGGGGAAAATTGTGCTAAAGAATTGTAGATAAGTTTTCCTTTGTTACTGCATGTATAATCTCTCTGTGGGAGCGTCATGAATAAGTATAAGCCCTCCACAGTTGATAACTCCAATGTCACTTCAGCTCCTCTGATTTTGTAAGGAAGAGTGTTCACCTGGCATTGCTGATTTCAGAGTCTCCTAAATGTACAGTTTGCTAATTATTTTATTTATTTATTTATTTATTTATTTTGCAAAGATGTTCATGATTGGGTTTCAGTCATACAGTATTCCAACACTCATCCATCCACCAGTGTACATTTTGCAGCACTAGTGTCTCCAGATTTCCTCCCATCACCATCACCCCCACCTCCATCCTCTGCCTGCCTCTATAACAGGTTCTTTTCCTCTTTCCCTATGTCTCTCTCTCTCTTTCTCTCTCTCTCATTCTCTCTATCTTTTGGGGCACCATGGTTTGCAATATTGATTCTGAAAGGTTATCCAGAATTTTCCTTACCTACTTTTAACCCTCACCTCTTCTCTATCTTACCTACCCTCAGCTCCACACACACTTGTGCTTAGTTCCAATCATTGACCAGTCTTCCTAAACCCTGTTTTTCTTGGCCATGTATATTATTCTTATACTATATTTATGTTTATATACCACAAATGAATGCAGTCATTTTTTATTTGTCCCTTTTATTCTGACCCATTTCACTCAGCATTATACTCTCCATGCCCATTCATGTATGGAAAATTTCATGACTTCATTTTTCCTGATAGCTGCATAGTATTCCATTATGTAGATGTTCCATAGTTTCTTTATCCATTCATTTGTTCTCAGGCTCTAAGGTTGTTTCAATATTCTGGCTGTGGTGAGTAGTGCTACAATGAACATGAGTGCCAATGGTGTTTCTGCTGTATGGTTTGGGCCCCCAGGAGTAGTATTGCTACTACCCAGAAGTAGTATTGCTGGGTCAAATGGGAACTCAATATCTAGTTTTTTTGAGAAATGTCCATATTGTTTTCCAAAAAGTCTGGACCAGTCAGCATTCCCAAAAACAGTGAGTGAGAGTCCCTTTCTCCCCATATCCATGCCAACAGTGGTTGCTTTTGTTCTTTCAGATGTGTGCCAGTCTTTGTGGTGTGAGATATCTCCTTGTTGATATCTAACTAGCTCTTGTTGATATCACTAACAGAGAGATATCACTAACAGAGAGATATCAGCATCTCTCTGTTAGTGATTAAGAGCATTTTTTCATGTGTCTTTTGGCCATTCAAATTTCTTCTTTGAGAAAGTTTCTGTTCATTTCATGGCCTCATTTTCTGATGAGGTTAGATGTTTTCTTCTTGTAGAGTTCAACCAGTGCCTTGTATATCCTTGATATGAACCCCTTATCAGATGGGTATTGGGTGAATATCCTTTCTCATTTTGTAGGCTATCTTTGTATCCTGGTCACTGTTTCTTTTGAGGTGCAAAAGCTTCTTAGTTTAAGATAGTCCCATTTGTTTATCTTTGCTTTCACTTGTTTAATTAGAGGCATTTCATCTTTGAAGATACCTTTAGCTTCAGTGTTGTGGAAGGTTTTGCCCATCTTTTCTTCAATGTACCTTATAGATTCTGGTCTGATGTTGAGGTCTTTATTCCATTTTTATCTGACTTTTGTGCATGGTTTTAGGTAGAGGTCTGAGTCCATATTTTTGTATGAAGGTGTCCAGTTTTGCCAGCACCATTTGTTAAAGAGGCTTTCCTTGCTCTACTATTAAATTCACATCTGAATACCTGATATGCATGGTAGATGTTCAGTAGATAACACTAGGAAGTGAAAAACAAAGAAAATGGGAAAGAAGAATTCTATCATTTGGATAGAGGCTGAGATAATGCATCACATTATTAGCTAATGCATCCCGTTATTGACTGAGAGACCCAACTGGCAGCTCAAACAAGTCAAAGTTTTCTCTCTGTGTAATAGTCTCATGGTAGACCCAGTCTGAAGGACTGGCAACTCTTCCCTGACATCCTTTTCATCAGGTACTTGGCTTTGGCTGACTCACCTGCTGCATCAGGTTAGCATTCTTATTTGTGGGAAAGTGAGTGGATGAAATAAAACAAGTCATTTCCTTCAGCTACAATGAGACACCGTTGTATTTCTGTACCTCTTCTTTTGGTAAGTGCTTACTTGTAAAATGAGATTGGTCTGTAAGACCTCAGAGGACTTCAGAGAATGGAGTTTGTAATTGGATGGGCATATGCTTTACCATAAATTAAAGGCATGAAAGGGAAACCGGGTATTGGGGGACACCCCGTTGTTACACCTATGAAGGACAAAGGGAAAGCAGTAAGAATACAAAAGAAATGATCATTGTGACAAAGAAATGATGATTGTAAAACATGTTAAAATCACACACTGAGAAGGAGAAATTGAGGTTCAAGAAAGTTTAACACTTTGCTCACCACAGGACCAGAGAGCTATTACACTGTGTAGAAGATTTGCTTCGCACTTGATCCAGATTCAATCCCTAGTACCCTCTGTGCTCCCTCACCCCTCATCCCCACCAGAAGTGACCCCTGAGCACAGCCCGGTGTGGCCCAAAGACAAATATGCAAACAAAATTTTACCCTACTAATTGCCCCAACTGATATGTAAATTCATATATAGCAGCATGCTGCTTCTCATATTGCCAGGTATATACTCCTCCTCCTATATCTCTTGCCTCTGAAAATATTACCCAGATACACAAATGACCAGGTTAATCTAAAATATTTCAATATCACATTTATATTTTTGTTATTATTGAGAAAATTGTAAATTATTCAGAGTTAAATTATGATTTGAAAATTCCATTATACTGCATTGTATTTTTTAAAGTGCTTACAGCAGACACTCATTGTATCAAAATTCCCTTGAAGCATGCAGAGGAAGTAGGATTATTTTCATTTTACATATGAGAAATGTAAATAGGAAAGCATGATGTGTGTTATATATTCAACTCTTGTCAGAGACAGTACTAATAGCCAGAATTAAAATCTATTCCTATTTATCCTTTCCCTCAATGAAGGACCTTGTTTGAGGGAGAAAAAGCAGAAACCATATTAAAAACTCATTAGAAATGTAATATACACTCAAATTGCAAATATTCTGAATCAGTGAATTAGTATGCTTAGTCATAGTTCTTATAAGCCTCAATCACACTATTATTTTGAATCTGTGCTGTTTGTTGGTATTAGCTAAACTGAGAATATTTATTGTGCTGCATATATATATATGATGTAAATGTGTAATTATATTTTAGGTTTTTCTTGGTGTGTGTGTGTGTGTGTGTGTGTGTGTGTGTGTGTGTGTGTGCTGATGCTCAGGGTTTACTCCTGACTCTGTGCTCAAGAATCTCTCCTGATGGTGCTCAGGAGGCCATAGAGCATGCCAGGTATCAAACCCATGTTGGCCACATATAAATCAAGTGCCCTACCCACTGCACTATGACCCAGCTCCATTTGTTAAGGAATTATTTTGTTTCCGAAAGGTTTGCTTTTCTATTATAATTCTCATTTTATTTTTTATTTTTATTGAGATTCTCTGGTTTATAGTGTTATTAATGATAATCATGAGCAACAAATCAAAATAACTATTGAGAGGCCAGAGCAATAATACAGCAGGAAGGGTGCTTACCTGGCACAGGGCAACCCAGGTTCAGACCTCAGCACCCCATAAGCCCTTCCAGGAGTGATCCCTGAGCACAGAGGCAGGAAACACAGCCAACTGTGGCTCCAAAACAACAACAAATAATTTTAGGCTATTGAAATTTATGCTGGTTGCAGCATTTCAAATATTCAGGACAGCATGAGACGTCAACAAGATAAATTTAATCTTTTAAGTGATCTCAACAAAATACCTACTTACTATCTTCCAGAAAAAATCTAAATGTCGCCGTTGTACCACATATTTATAATCACAAATCAAAATCTACCTTCAGAAAATTCTTCCTCCTCATCAACTCTTTTCAGAACAGAATCACCTCTTAAGTGCTCTTTACACCTCAGACTCTTAGACAGTTCTATTTTCACTTGGATTCCTGTTTTGTGAATGTGAGTAGAATGGCAACTTTCAGTTTCATTAAAGAGAAAACTACAGAAGTAAGAAGCATATCAAAGATCATTTTTCTGGTCTCTTTGGACAGATTTGTAAAAAGTGATGAAGAAATCCAAATGGACTTCAGACAGAGGATGGAGAGATAGCACAGAGGGTGAAGTACAAGTGCTGCCACATAGTTTTGATGACTTAGCTCCCCTTAGGGTTCCTCAAGCACTGTCATGAGTGATGCCAGAATACAGAGCCAGAAGTAAACTTTTTGTACCACTGGGTGTGACCCAGATGCTAAAACAAATACAAACCTAAAAGCACCAAAGAATTTTATACAGTATTTGTGCTTAAGACGATGGTCAAAATTGAAATGCTTGTTTGAGAGAAGTTCAGTTCTGTCTTTCTAGTAGGATATCATTTCACAAGTCAATCATGTTTGAGGGTAGATGAGTCACAGCAAAGTACTATATATATATAAACATATGTATATATATATATATATATACTATATATATATATATAGTAGGTGCTAAGTGGAACATAGACTAGAACTTGAATAATTAGGAGGATAAGGAGAAAGACATCACTAAAGTCTGAGTAATCGGTGGAGTCATGGGCTTGGAAAAATAAATTATTTGTACTCTGAATGACATCATTGTATTATAATTGTTGGTGATATTTTTGGAAAACTTAATTTAAAAAAACACAGATATAAAGCATTTTTAAGATATTGAAGTATAATAAAAGAAAAAGAAAAGGATATTTCTATTATAAAAGACAATTGTTCCATGTCCCCATGATAACAATTCATATTATTTG
The DNA here is from genome assembly GCF_029834395.1 of Sorex fumeus. Classification (NCBI taxonomy): domain Eukaryota; kingdom Metazoa; phylum Chordata; class Mammalia; order Eulipotyphla; family Soricidae; genus Sorex; species Sorex fumeus. The sequence goes on from NW_026606059.1 coordinate 68,778,014, forward strand.
GATCACTCTAAATGATAAATAGCTCACCAAAGACTCCAAAGAGAGGGAATATATGGTCCTAAGGGTTGTCCATGTCTTATGATATATTTTTATTAAATTTAAGTATTATTTTTATCCGTTTTGTGAAAATACACTCTTACCCTCCCACCTGCATTGTTCCAAACAAAGACTGTGTGCACAGTTCACTTCTAATCTGAGGCATTTGCAATTTGCTTTGTAAAAAATCAAATACAAATCAATGATGAAATTATTTTTTAAATACCTCTAATCTGACTTTTCCCCCTCTGGAGAAGTGTTTTCTGTTCGGTGTGCCATGTCTCTCACTCTTTTTCCCCCTTTCCCCGCCTGCCCCACCCTACCCCACCACACACACACACACAGACACACACACACACACACACACACACACACCACTTCTCTAAGTAAATGTCTTTAAATAAAACATTTTACTTAAATACTTCTGAACAGCTCCTAAATGAAAGGTTTATTTGGTTTGCTTTTCTTTTCTATAGTGTATTTAAAATAAATGAAAGATACCAGAAATTCCTGGAACAAATTGGAAATTAATAAAGCTGCCGCTGCTGCTTCTACTGATTCCAACTGTTGATTTTACACCACAAGCTGTTCCCTTTCAACATGCTAATGTTGATATAGCTCTTTCAGAGTACTTTGGTTCAGGTGCTGAGGCTTATAAAAACCTAGAGAATTTCATTACAGGAAAGCCAGATCTAGCTTAAACAGACACTAGCTGTGCTTGAATAAAGACCTGCCATTCATGCAAGTAGAAAGTCCATATTGGCTGGGGACTAGACACTACACCACGAGGATTTCCCCCGAGCATCCAGAGTTCACTACTCACGATGGTTTTCACCTTCATTCAAATGCTATATGTATGCGCTTAGTGTGGGCTTGTCACATTTTATTATATTGATATCCTGATTTTGTTTTCAGTGATAGATTAAAAATATTTGAGTTTCAGTAGCCCTCAATTAGATGTATACATATCTTCCGGGTATATTAGGTCCGTTTCTCAAGTTGAAGGCAAGCCTTATAGTAACCGGTAGATTAATTTTTTAGACCATGAGTTCCTAAAGATCTATTTCAGTGCTATAATTAAAATTCTGTAGGGGATTTTTCCCTAGAGAGTTTTAAAGATAAAGATAAATTTAGTGAACTTAAAAGATAAAGATAAATGTGCGTTTACCTCTGGTACTTGGGATGTTGTCATAATGACTGTGGAATTTAATTAAATGAAAATTACTTTGCTCATTTTATAAGAATTATATTTTGCTCATAAATATTAAAAAATAGTATTTCTGAGTGTTTGACAGCCAAATACTATACCCACCAATTAACAGTGACAGCGCATTGCAAAAAACTAGAGTGGAAACACATATTGTTTTTAGTATATAATATTTCAGGCACAATTCTGAGATATAGTCATAAATCATCTTTAAGCTATCTTGAAAAAACACCCCGGTTAAAAAATGTGCTCCATCTATTGTTTTGCCAGAGTAAGCACTATACTAGCAGCTGTGAAAAATGATTACTTAAGGAGATATTTTAAGTTGTTATGTCACATACCCAGGTTTACTATCTTATATTTAATACTTTACTATCTCCCAGAGCCTGAAACTGACTCAATGCCATGCATATGAAATTTGATCTTTGAGTTCATGATGAATATACAAGTTTCCTAATTAAGTTCTTTAATTTTGGGGGGGTCATCTGCCAAGTAGTGATCAGGGAACCCTAGAGCCTATTCCCAAAGATATTCAGTAAGATCATTTGTTTAAGTAGTAGAGGCGGAGAAGAGGGCACTGCTCAGGTCCACTGGTTTTTGGGTGCGGTCACATGGTTGTACCCCTGGAGGCATCAAAACAGGGGGTCAAGCATGCAAATATGAGCTTCTGACCCTTGTGCTATCTTCATATCCCTACATTCCTCTTTTTCTAATCCAAATTTTTCAATTTTGGCATATAACACACAGTCTGATATATGATATATTGTGCCATCTTAAGTGTGATGTCATGGTTGCAAGTCAAAGAGAATATGTTCATATATATATATATATATATATATATATATATATGTAAATATATGGGCTGTAGCGATAGCACTGCGAGTAGGGCATTTGCCTTGCATGCAGCCAATATGGCCGACCTGAGTTTGATTCCTCCGCCCCTCTCAGAGAGCCTGGCAAGCTACTGAGAGTATCTAGCCCGCACGGCAAAGCCTGGCAAGCTACCCGTGACGTATTCGATATGCCAAACACAGTAACAACAAAGTCTCACACTGGAGACGTTACTGGGCCCGCTCTAGAAAATCTATGAACAACAGAAGAACAGTGACAGTGATGTACATACATACATATACATGCATATATATTACTATGTGGTCATGAACAAAGTTCTTAATTAAAATATAAATAACTTCATATATGGAACAGGACTATGAACACCTGTCTTATAGAACTGTGCAGGATTTATAGATATAATAGCATAGGTTTTACTTTTTACTTATTTATTTGGTGAGGGGCTAGGGCCATTCCTGCAGTGCCCAGGGGCTTTTCTTGACTCGGTGCTCCGGAGACCATATGAGGTGCTGAGGATTCTAACCAGGGATGTGGCCGACACAGTCACATTCGAGGCAAGTTCCTTATCTCCTAAACAATCGCCCTGGCCCCTATAGATGCATTCACAAAGCATCTAGTACTCTGCTGCTGATGACAGTATTTTTATTGTTTCTGTTGACATACTTTGAGATGCAATATTTTATCTCCCTTCTAAAACATTCTGTATTCTTACAGAATACTAGTTCATTATCTTTCTGCACACAATTTTTCTTGAATAAAATCTATGCTTATTTTTAAAACATTATCCAAAGCTGATAGTTACCAATGTTTGTTTCACTTACTCTTCCTAATCAAACTGCTATTTTTATTTCCAGCTATGAGAGTAGGTATTCTAATCTTAAAAGCAGTCGAAGCAATTTTCAATGTCTAGGTTTGTTAAAAGTGTGCAGTCAAGTTGTACTGTTAACTGAAGGAACCAATCTAGTCATTACACTTATTTCAAAAAAGTGTTCAAGTTTTTTGTTTGCTTATTTTAAATAGAGTCAACTTTACAAATAAATAAACTTTGAATTCACGCCTGGAGATAGAAAAATAGATACAAATTTGACTGGCAAAATTTTTATCTATTACTGGGAATCCTCTTTAAGCAAAACAATGGAAAATGTTGCTTTTGCAAATTTTACAAAATGGTATTTTCCTGCCAATGCATTCCTGGTCTTCTTGCAAGATATTGGAAAACACTGTTCAACTGAAGAATTCTTGTTAAGTTTGCAGAATATTTACTTATTCTAAGATGAATTAAATAATATTTTTTCCTTCCTTTTGAAAAGTTTTCATATTATATCCCGGAGAAAGGAAATCCCCACACTGAAAACACAGAGTAAAAAAATCATGACAGATATTTGTCACAGGTGGGATAGATCAGGACTAAAGAATTCAGACAACTGAAAGAACCATTATATCCAATTGTGGAGGGGGATTAAAAGGAACATGCTTAGGGGCTGGAGTGATAGCACTGCCGGTAGTAGGACGTTTGTCTTGCACGTGGCCGACCCGGGTTCAATTCCCGGCATCCCATATGGTCCCCCGAGCACTGCCAGGAGTAATTCCCGAGTTCAGAGCCAGTACCCCTGTACTCCTGTGCTTTGCTGGGTGTGACCCAAAAAGCAAAAAACAAAAAAAAATGCTTAGAAGTTTACCCATGATAACAAAGGTGATGATAGTGATCATGACAATGACAGCAAATTAGCAGAGTGAATTTAGGAAGCTGCACATATGAATAAAAAACCCACCCAGTACTAATTATAGACTTTAACAAGTAAATTGCATTAAAAAATTAAATCATTATCATGATCATATATGCCTTGAGTTATGCTAGGTGTTTGTGTTACTATATCATATATTTTTTGTAAGAATGTAATGAGTATGTGTTTTTCATTAATTTGCCCAAAGTCTTCAGCTAATAAGTTTTTGGTTTTAGTTAGCAATTCTGTTCCATGTGACTTTTCTCCTAAGGCCCACTTCATTCATCTTCTATAACTTCTCAAAAGCGTTTGGCATGGGTTAAAATTTAGTTATTCTGTCAGCAAATTTAAGCACTCTAATATGACATATATTATACTTATGCTAGCACAGCAGGTAGGGCGTCTGCCTTGCATGCAGCCAACATGGCTGAACCGAGTTCGATTCCTCCGCCCCTCTCGGAGAGCCCGGCAAGCTACCGAGAGTATTCGATATGCCAGACACAGTAACAACAAAGTCTCCAATGGAGACGTTACTGGGCCCGCTCGAGCAAATCGACGATCAACGGGAGGGCCTTTACTAGTGTTTATTTAAAAACATATAATTCCAGTATAAAAATTATTCCAAGAGCTGGAGCGATAGCACAGCGGGTAGGGCATTTGCCTTGCACGTGGCCAACCTGGGTTCAATTCCCAGCATCCCATATGGTCCCCCACACACTGTCAGGAGTAATTCCTGAGTGCATGAGCCAGGAGTAACCCCTGTGCATCACCGGGTATGACCCAAAAAAGAAAAAATATTCCATATAACATATAAAAATTTAAAATTCTGATATACTATATACACACACTAATAAACATTAGAAATAAATTCAGTTATCATAATAGAAATGTGTACAATAAATTCAGAACTAATTGCTTCCAACTGAAGTAATTCACTACCAAGATAATTTACTAACAATCACGTTTTTGGTTCACCAAATCTCAAAGTTGGTTATTAACTTAGTAAATGCAAAGCACTTCTACAGTCATTTGTAAAATAAGGTAAAGGTAAAGGCCCTCCCGTTGATCGTCGATTTGCTCGAGCGGGCCCAGTAACGTCTCCATTGGAGACTTTGTTGTTACTGTGTCTGGCATATCTAATACTCTCGGTAGCTTGCCGGGCTCTCCGAGAGGGGCGGAGGAATCGAACTCGGGTCGGCCATGTTGGCCGCTTGTAATGCGAACGCCCTACCGCTGTGCTATCGCTCCAGCACATATATAAAAATATATGCATCTATATGTATAGATGCATATATACATAGTAATTATTTAGGTAGACTTTTTGAGGTGGCAATTACACATAATTTGTTCCTAGACTTCTCTGCCCATAAGAGCTTTATTCTCTTCCACACAGCCAGTAACATATATAAAAAGAACATTTTTTTCTCTTTATGTAGATCATTTCTGCCCTTGGGAGCTAACTGTCTTTCTGTGGTATCTGCAATGCTGATTTAATGTGTCTTCTTGGAATATGAGCTTGAGCTCTAACTTTATTTCTAAATAAGCAGTGATAGTACTACAGACTTTTGTTTGAACCTATCAACTGTACTTTTGAAATAAAATTAGAGCCAGAGTGATTTTAGGTCCTAGTATTTTGTACCACTCTGTTACTGGATCTCATTTGATATTTCTAGCTAAATGTTAAAGTAAGTGTTCTTCACGGATATATTTTATCTTTGTGTAGGAATCAGTTCTTTATCACTTAGTATCATTAAAATCTTTAAATTGGTTTGTCTCTCATCTCAGTTTGTTCTGTTTCACTTTATTTCTACAATATCATCTGATCCATTATTTTTGTTGTTGTTCTACCTAGTATACTTTATTTCTTATTGGCATTATTTATTATAAAAACAAGTGTTTGTTCTCTGGTAAAGAAAACTGATAAAATTTGTTTATAAACTACTTCTTAAATTTTGAGTTCATAGTAAGAATACATATGCAAAACCCAAATGCAACTGGCGAGTTCTTCCTTTACATGATATACATATTTATTTACATATAGGTCTTCTCAGTCTTCTTCCTTCTTTGGATTTTCATTTTGCTTACCAATTATTTCTTCCATGATACAATTGTTAGATTTCATGTAATTTAGTGGGATGCATAAAGTATAATCAAAAGAAGAATAAGGATGTAAAAGAGAAAGTAAAACTCCTAGTGCAGAGTTATTAGTGAATATAAAAGAAATACAGGAAACAAGAAATTTGAACAAGAAAAAAGGATGCTGCTATGAATGATCTTTCCATTCCAATTTTAGTGTGTTCATACTTGTGGTGTTTATTGTTCAATATGTCGTTTTTTGTGTGAATGCTTGCTCTAGACTTGGTCCACCCTGGAAAGTAACATATAACTACTAAGGATAGCAAACTTCTCATTCAGAGTGACAAAGCAGGGATGGATGAAAAAAAAATTTCCACTTTGTAGAGAGACTAGCTTTGTCCGCTCAAGGTGGCCTTTATATATTTATTGAGTGTTGCAGTCTACAACCCCATCCATCATTTTTCTGTTGTTCAAACTCTGCCTCACTAAAGAAATTAAATGGTAGACACATGCCATACTTCACCAGCACTCATTTTTCTTGCTGTCCTTTCCTCTAACAAACTGCAACTTTAAGTGTGCTATATATTTTATGTATAAAATAAATATACATTGAGAAAGTGTCCTTCCATAAAATTGTTTTTAAGGAAACTATCTCCTTTGACTTATGTTGCCAGCTAGCTTTCAGCAAAAAGAAACATTTTGAGTATTTATTTTAAATTATGAAGATAATTTCATTTTTCTTTGGGATTTTCTCTCTTTTTTTTTTCTGTAGAGGTGTGGATGTGGTGTAATGCTCAAGTAACCTGAGGATCTCTTTGGGCAATCTCAGCCAACAGGGCTTCTGGTTCTGTGCAAGGGCCCAAGGTTGACACTCGGCAGTGCCCAGGCTTATTCAGGCCACCATAACTGTGTTCAAAGATTTCCAGGGCTGCAACAGGAGAGTCTCAGGGACCATGTTGTGCCTGAGCAACAAACTAGGATCACCCCCGGGGATCCAACTGTGATTAACTTCATGTAAAGCATGCTCCTTAACCCCTATGCTATCTCTCTGGCCCCATTCTTTCAGTTTTATTTACCCTCCAGTTGTCTTTAGACAATGGCTTAGAGACTTGAGTCAAATATAGTTTATTAATCTTGGTATTTGCAGAGCAGAACTTGCTTGATGGCAATATATGACATGTCTTCAGAGACATAGCTTGGTGCTAGCAGAATTTAATAAAAATAAAAAGTGGGTCATAATAAACTTACAAATGGTAGGGTGTTTGCCTTGCCTGTGTCAGGCCTGGGTTTGATCCCCAGTACCACAAATGGCATCTTGAGCACTGCCAGGAATGATCCTGTAATGCGAAGCTCTGAGTACAGCTGGGTACGACCCAAAAGCCAAAAGAAAAAGAATAAAATTTCTTTTTCTATCCCCATCTAGAACATCTATTTTGATCACCTCAAATGAAGATAATCCCCCTCATATGCACGCCCATGCATACACACTTACACACACACACACACACACACGCACACACACACACACGCACACATACACACGCACACACACACATACACACACCCCAAAGAATAAAACAAACAAACAAACAAACAAACACTGTCCTCCCATTGTTCATCGATTTGCTTGAGTAGGCCCAGTAACGTCTCCATTTTGAGACTTCTTGTTACTGTGTTTGGCATATTGAATACCTCACAGGTAGCTTGCCAGGCTTTTCTGTGTGGGTGAGATACTCTCAAAGAATAAAATGAAAATTAAATCCCTCTTCACTTTAGTACATTTGGGAGAGACTAATGTACAGTTTATATCAAATACTGAAATCTATAGCCTAAATTTCTAGACTAGTGAAATGAATATTATGTAAACTGAGCAGTTGTTTACCAAGTTTTTTTAATACCACTTTTATTTTCTTTTTGGTTCACACCCAGCGTTGCTCAGGGGTTACTCCTGGCTCTTTGCTCAGTAATTACTCCTGATGGTGCTTGGGGGACTGTATGGGATGCCTGGGATCAAACCCAGATTGGTTATGTGCAAGGAAAATGACTACCCACTGTACAATCGCTCTGGCCTGTTTACTGAGTTTTTATGTGAACATTTTATTGTGTTTCCAGAGAAAAGCATTATTTATATTGCTTAAATTTTTAAATTTTTATCCATCTAATCTCATATTTTGAATCCAAAATACATGCTACTTCTCTTACTTAAAAACCAATTTCTCTGGACCAGTGTGTTGCCTCACAGTGCTGACTCTCATCTTTTCATGCAGGAGGTCTGGTTAGTTCTCCAGTACCACAGGCGTCCCACACTCACCAGCACTGTGTAGGGATTAACCCCAGAACATGGCTGGATGTGACCCCAAGCTCAGAATCTACAAACAAAATTTCTCTAATGGAACATAGCTCAAGGGACTAGCACAAACACCTCTGAACTTACTACCCAGCACTGCTTTAGTATCAAGCACTAACAGATTTGGCCCTGCAGACCCATAGCACTCAGAGTCTAAAGCAGTGCCACATCACTGAGTACAGGGCTAGCCATCGGTCGAAGACCCCTGAGAATCACTGGGAAGGATGGGAGAAATCCAGCTGAGAAAATTCCAGTTCTCCCCAAACTTAGTGAATTATTCAAGACTTAGTATGAAGGGGCAACAGATTATTAGCAAGCTGAGAGCCCCCATTTGCTTCAAAGTGTTTCTGATTACCTGCCACAGAGAATGATTAATATAGCTGATTGCATAAAAGGATGGGTTAATTACATAGTATCTTCTCACTGGGTAATGTATCATGGAAAGGGTTATGGTGGCAAGTGACAGGAATCAGAAATAACTTTTCTCCTCTTCCCATTTAATCTAACCTCTATCACTCTTTAAGCCAATATTTTTAGCTAATTTTTGAGTGTGTGTATGAGGAAGAGAGTAATGAAAGGTGAAAGATTAATTGGAGCTAGAAAAAAATTATTTTCAGTCATTTTCAACATAGGCTGGAGCAATAGCACAGCGAGTAGGGAATTTGCCTTGGACATGGCCGATATGGCTGACCCGAGTTCAATTCCTCTACCCCTCTTGGAGAGCCCAGCAAGCTACCGAGAGTAACTCGCCCACCCAGCAAAGCCTGGCAAGATCCCCGTGACATATTCAATATGTCAAACACAGTAACAATTGTCACAGTGGAGACGTTACTGGGCCCGCTAGAGCAAATCGATGAACAATGAGAGGACAGTGACAGTGAGAGTGACATTTTCAACATGGACTGGAGTGACAGCACAGTGGGTAAGGCATTTGCCTTGCACTCGGCCGACTAGGGTTCGATTCCCCCACCCCTCTGGGAGAGCCCAGCAAGCTACCTAGAGTATCTCGGCCGCATGTCAAAGCCTGTTAAGCTACCCATGATGTATTTGATATGTCAAAAACAGTAACAACAAGTCTCACTATTTGTTCTGAGACTTTACTGGTGCCCACTCGAGCAAATCGATGAGCAACGGGAGGATAGTGCTACAGTACTACATTTTCAACATAAAGTATACAGTAAAAATATCCTCATTCACTGAATTTCTCTTATATCCTCCTTGTCTCAAACCTAATTGTTCTAAAAGGTACTTATGAAAAGGTGTTATGCCTAAATTATGAAGGATAAATAAAGACTGTCACTGTCACTGTCCTCCCATTGTTCATCGATTTGCTCAAGCGGGCTCACTAACGTCTCCATTGTGATACTTGTTACTGTTTTTGGCATATCGAATATGTCACGGGTAGTTTGCCAGGCTTTGTCGTGCTGGTGAGATACTCTTGGTAGCTTGTTGGGCTCTCTGAGAGGGGCGGAGGAGTGGAACCCTGATCAGTCAGGTCAGCCACATGCAAGACAAATGCCCTACCCACTGTGCTATTGTTTCGACCCAAATAAAGACACTGATGGATTCTCAAAATTGAAATGCATGTTTTGTCTATCAACATTTAAGGCTGTTGCTTGAGATTAGATTCCTAATTTGTATGGTTTTACCCTACTTAGGACTTTAGGCACTTAATCAATTGCTGAAGTACAGAAATAGATTATTTGTCCAAAACAGTAGAAACTTCCAACTTTCCTCTGTAAATTTGTTGTTGGGGATATTTTTATCATACATATTTTAAAAAATCAATTGTTCTTCATCTATTAGTAAAGTCCAATATAATTTTAAGTCAGGCTTCCTATATTTTTTTATTAGTAATTCAATTTGTTTTTATAGAAATAACATTATTTTATAACACTGTATATGTTTTAGGGATGCAATTTCACATTCTTTAAAATGTGTTACCACACTCGCTACCAAAGGGACAATACCCTTCTCCAAGAGTACGTTAACAAAGTCTTACTGCTCCCCCCGACCACCACTATCCATCCATTCCACCTGACACTTCTTTCCTGATAGTCTTAGCTCTTCAAAATCACTCAGCTTATATTCCATACTTTATATCTGAACATATCACATGTGAGTTCATACAATAAAATATTTCTCTTTCTCCTACTGACTCATTTTATTCCAATGTGACCCCATTAAGATGCTAGAGAGATAGTTCAGTGGGTATCTTTGCAGTCAGCCAACCCAGATTTGATCCCAACATCCTATATGGTTCCCAGAGTACTGTCAGTAGTAATTCCTGAATGCAGAGCTGGAAGTGACCCCTGAACAGCAGTGTGTTCTGAGAACAAAACAAACAAAGAAACAAAAACAAATATGGCCCCTTTCCTTCCATCCATGTTGTAGTAAAAGGTAGTATTTCAACATTTCTTATTACTGATGATTTAATTTGTGTATAGTATTTAATTTGTATATGTATTATATACCACATTGTTATCTGCTCATTTGTCATTAGGTACTTATGTTTGTTTTCATGTTTCGGTGATTGTAAGAGTGATGTAATGAATTTAGTTTGCATATATTTTGGTAAACTCAGTTTTGTGTTTTGTTTTGTTTTGTTTATTGGAATCAATGTGAAATAGACCATCACAAAGCTATACATGATTGGGTTTCAGTCATACAATGTTGCAACACTCATCCCTCTACCAGTACACATTTCCCACAACCAGTGTCCCCAGTTTTCCTCACACCCCCCTTCCCATCCCCTCACCATCCACTTCACCCCGCTATTTGCCTCTGTGGCAGGCACCTTTCTTCTTGCTCTCTCCTTTCATGCATTATGGTTTGCAACTGGGTGGTGGCTTTGTGTGGTGAATGTGACTGCCAGGGCTTCCAGAGATTCAGGGAAGTGAAGGAAGGTAGACCATCCCAATACTGAGAGAGCCTGGAGATTTCAGTCACAAAACCCAAATATCCGAATTTTTACCAGATATCTTGGTAAAGTCTGTCATGAGACAGTGGAGTCCAGCCAGAGGCATGGTAGTGATTTTGGATTGTGGGAACAACTGGCTGCTGGGTACTCTGCTTGGACAGGCACTGGCAAACCCAACTCCCCGCAGATGTATTCCATTTTCACATTATTGCATGATCTGAGATCAACTGTGGCTTCTGATTAATTTTGAGATTCTCTGAAGCAAGGACAATAATGGCTGAGCCAGAGGTGATGGCTCCCACAAACCTAAATTATGGCAATTTAATTTTGGGGGGAACTTGGTCCTGAGTTTTTGGAGCCGTGCAGAGGAATAGTGGCAATTTTGGGGGTGTCCGTAAGCCTGAGGGCATCAGATTGCTGATGCACTTGCCCTATGGGTTCAGGTTTACTTTCTGGAAGCACCATGCCCTTGGAACCCAGTACTGACAGAGGCAATGAACCCCACAAGAGCCAGAACCAGGTCCAGAGCTGCTACATAATGTAGCTTAGACACTCTGGGCCAGCTGTAGCCCCCAATCCAGTAGAATCCGACAGAGGGCAAATCCCCATCTTAGATCTCCAGATAGTTTGCACTCAGGGAGATTTTGTTACATAATATACTGTGAGCAGCACAGGCTCGTTCAGGAAGAAAATGATGGAGGTGAGGGAACCTCAACTCCGGCACCTCAGCACTCACAAACCACAGTGTTGTCAGTTAGACCTGAAGAGCTCTGTTCAGACTCCTTAAATAAAGGCCCCTAATGCTGTCACCCCTAGTGCTAAGAGCTGCAGGACTTCTGCCAGCTGGCAGTCATGCCAACTGCCATCCTCACGCATCCTACTCTGGGCCAGTGCTCCACAGAGGGTGACCAGTTGGTTTTGTTTAATAGTGCTCTCCCTGAACCAGAATATCCAGGGGGCACGTTCACTCACAAAGTTTTGTGACCCCATCGGCTGTTTAGAGCACTAAGAGCTGTCATCCCTGTGGTCCTTGCTGCTATACTGCTACCATCTTGAAAATTCTTTTTTAAAAAAAATTCTTTGGATAACTTCCTTGAAATAAAATTGGTGTATCATATGGTAAGTATATTTTTATTTTGATAAATCTCTACCTTTTGCAATCTTCACCAGTTTATATTCCCACCACCAATGTATAATGGCTCTTTTGTCAGTACTTGTCCCTAGCTTTTTGATACAGGATAACATTCAAGGTGGTCCCATCATCCCAGTTTTAATTTGTATTTTTCTGATAATACATGGTCACTATTTTTTAAAATTATTTTTATTAGTGAAACACCATGAGGTACAGTTGTAGACTTACAGCTTTTTGGGCTTCAGTTTCAGTTATACAATGATTGAGTACCCATCCCTCCACCAGTGCCCATTCCCCACCTCCAGTGCTCCCACTATCCGTCCCACCCCCATAGCCCCCAATCCCACCCCATTCCTATGGCAGGGCATTCCCTTTTGTTCTCTCTCTCCTTTTGGGTGCTGTGGTTTGCAAAAGAGGCATTGAGTGGCAATCGTGTTTGGTCTATAGTCTACTTTCAGCATGCATCTCTCATCCTGGGAGGACCCTCCCAATACCCTTTATTTGGTGCTCTCTTCTCTATCTGAGCTGCCTTCTCCCTCAGCATGTGCAGCTGGCCTCCAAGCCATGGAATGAATCTCCTGGTACTTATCTCGGCTATTCTTGGGTGTTAGTCTCCTATTTTGTTACTTTATATTCTACAGATGAATGCAATCTTTCTTCTTTCTAACTCATTTCACTTAGCATGATACTTTCCATGTAGTACCACTTGTATGTAAATTTTATGACCTCATCTTTTCTAACAGCTACATAGTACTCCATTGTGTAGATGTACCAAAGTGTCTTTAACCAGTCATCTGTTCTCTGGCACTCGGGTTTCTTCCAAAGTTTTGCTATTGTGAACAGTGCAGCAATGAACATAGAAGTGCAGGTGTCATTTCGACTGTACTTTTTTGACTCTCTGGGATATATTCACAGGAGTGGTATAGCTGGGTCAAATGGGAGCTCGATTTCTAATTTTTTGAGAATTGTCCATACTGTTTTCCAAAAGGGCTGAACTAGTTGGCATTCCCACCAGCAGTGGAGGAGGGTCCCTTTCTCACCACATCCACACCAACACCGGTTGCTTTTGGATGTGGGCCAGTCTCTGTGGTATGAGGTGATATGTCATCATTGTTTTTATCTGCATCTCCCTGATAATTAGTGATGTAGAGCCTTTCCTCAAGTGTCTTTTAGCCACTTGAATTTCTTCTTTGGAAAAGTTTCTCTTCATTTCATCACCCTGTTTTTTGATGGGGTTAGAATACATGGCCACTTAATGGACATGTTGCCCATCTGTCTCTTTTATTTTAATGAATGTCTCCAGCTCTCTTCCCCAGTTCTAATATTGAGTTTTATAAATTATTTATATATCTTAGATATTATTACCCAGAGATATGGCATGTAAATATTTTCTCCCAATGACCAGGATGTCTTTTATTATCAATAATCATGTCTTTCACTGTGCAGAAGGTTCTTGTTTGATACAATTCCGTCTGTCATTTTTCACTTTTGTTTCTTTTGCCTTTGTAGTGGAATTCTTAACAATGTTACCGGAAACCAATATGACAGAATGTTTTGCTTATCTTTTGTTTTTGTTGTTGTAACATCCAGGTCTTTCGTTCATTTTGAGTTACCTTTTATTAATGATGCGAAATAGTAAACCAGACCTTATACATCTTTTGTATATGGCTACTAGAGTTTCCCAGCTCCACTGACTGAAGATACATTCTCCAATTTGTGCTCTTGACTCCTAATAATAAACAAAAGTATTAGTTGTTTCTACATGTAAGGGTTTATTATTGACTGTCAAGGCGATTCTATTGACCTAGGTTTTCAAATGGGTTTAAAATGTTTCAGATTATTTGATATGAATTCAAAGAGGATAATCAGCAGAAGTGCTTATTTCTGATAGCAAAGTTATTAATGAGAAAAATGATGTCATTCCAACCAAGTTCATAAATGAGCAAATCATTAAAGAAAAAATCCCCAGTAGTCGTTTCTCCAAACAGAAAAGTTATTTTACAATAATTTTATGTTAAAATACAGTATCTTCTAGCCTATAAGTTACTTGTTGGCAGGAATTATATATATATATATTATCCAATGAAGGGATACATTACTGGTAATATATATGTATACATAAGTATACATATATATTACCAGTATTGGATACATATTTATTGTTTTATTAACAATATTTATTTATAATTTATATAAATATTTGCTTCATAACTGGATATAATATTTAATTAAATATTATAATGTTACATCCTGTTATGAAGCAAAATCCCTGGAAGTATTTTCTCTTTTCCCTTATATAAATCTCCACTCAACTTCTATTTTATCCGAATTTTTTTCTATGTAAAAGATATTTTGTATTTCTTATTTTAATAACTTGTATATGTACTTGAAATTTTACTACTCGGATTTTAGTTATTCAATATGTCCTAATTCCTTTTCCAATGACAAACAATAGTGAATTTTTTTTAATTCCAAAATTTATCTACTGTTTAAAGCATGTTAGTAAAATACTAATACAGTTTGACAATTTAAAGTTCATATTAGAAAGTGAATACATTCTGATGAGTACTGCTCTCTTTAGTAGTTTTAAAGTTAATGTTGCGGTATATAGATAAGATTTAGAAATTAAATATCAGAGAATTAGTGTAGAGAAAAAGATGATATTATTCATGCGTCCCAATCTACTATTTCCACAACAAAATTACTTCTCTATGACACGGATAAAAGTTGCTATTTTATTTATATAATGAAGATGATTGGGAATCTGAGCCTCTTCGAGTGATGTTCAGCTTCACAGAATGTGACTGATGGTTTGGTGTTCAGCCTCAATGTTACTTGAGGGCCACCAATGTCATACTGGGTCATATTCCTGAACCATCGGGCTACAGCATGTGGTGCTGGCCTGGATAGCATTTGGATGGGAATTTAAAAAGTGGTGTTGGTGATGGAATTCATGCAAAACATGTATTCTTACCCCAGGGATAATCTCCTCTGTATTAGATGTGCATTTTAACTTGCTCAACTTCCATGAAGATTTGGAAAATAAAAATTTTCTGTGAAGTGTAGGTAGAAAATCACATAGAAAGTTAGCGATGATTCTAAACTGAGTGCATGAAAATGAGGAGATGAGGTGGTTTGATAGAATCAAGGCACCTTTAGAGGAATAGGATCGCTTTTCTGCTTCTCAGTGTGAGATTATCATGAGGAAGTATTCAGGGAAGCACTTTTATGGACCAGACCTTATACATCAGTGTCTAATATAGACAAATAATTGAACGGGTGGCTAGGGCATTAACTTTACTCATATTAGTAGAGATTTAGAAGAGGACAATCAAGTTTGTTTTCATTTGACTGAAAGATTCTTAATTGCCTCCTTAAAGACACAAAGCTGTCAATCTTAAACTAAATACTCTCATTTTTTGTCCTTTTTCAGCACCTTATAGCAACTCAATTATATTTTAGAAAGCTCTGTCACATATGATTGAAAATTACTTAAATAATATTGATTGTTTGTGACACAAAGCAAATAAAATGGAAAAGGAGAACCATGCTGACACAATATTTTTTAACACCTGGTATTTGAAATGATTGCTAGGTACTATGATTGCCTGACAAGAGCAAAAACATTGTCTCAGCGTTTCTGATTCTATTTTTTATACACAATTGGAGCTTTTAAAGTCATTGCACAAACATTCAGTGAGTATCAGGCAAGTAGATCTTGAGATACTCAATCAAGCAATCATAACTATTGTTGGAAAAACACAGCAAAATAAAAGTTCATGATGGTGAATTAGGAAGTTGGTACCATGGAAACACAAACAAGTAACCCTTGATCCAATATATTCCTTAAGTACAATGAATTCTGGTGAATTACCCAGAAAGATTTTCTGAGATGAATCTTCAGGGTTAACTAGATCTAAGTTAAGAAGAATATTATTTAAAAATTAGAATTCAGATGAACAACTCAGAGAAACTGGAAGAGAATATAATTTTGGCCTGTGGATTCACTCCTCATTAAAAAAAAAAAACAGCAAATAGGGTTACAAAGTAGAAGGAAATAAGCCTCATTAAATAGAGTAGTTGTTGTTGTTTTTCTATTTTTCTTTTAAAAAAATAAATATGGCTTGTAACTCAATTACACATTTTCAAATTCCTTGTAAAAATATTCTAGATAATTTGCAGTCAATGCAACCATCTAGGGCTAGAGCAATAGCACAGCGAGTAGGGCATATATGCCTTGCACATGGTCGACCCAATTGACCCGAGTTCAATTCCTCCGCCTATCTTGACGAGCACAGCAAGCTGCCAAGAGTATCTTGCCAGCACAGCAAAGCCTGGCAAGCTACCCGTGACGTTTGATATGCCAAACACACTAACAACAACTCTCAAATGCTGCTGGGCCTGCTCTAGCAAATCTATGAATAACGGGAGGACAGTGACAGTGACCGTGACAACCATCTATTAAAGTGTTCCATATTTATTTTTTTTATTAGTGAAACACCATGAGGTACAGTTGTAGACTTACAAACTTCCGTGCTTGGGTTTCAGTTAAACAATGATCAAGTACCCATCCCTCCACCAGTGCCCATTCTCCACCACCTCTGATTCCAGTATCCCTCCCACCCCCCATCTCCCCCATCCCACCCTGCCTCTGTAGCAGGGCATTCCCTTTTGTTCTCTCTCTACTTTAGGGTGTTGTGGTTTGCAATAGAGGTATTGAGTGGCTATTTTGTTCAGTTTATAGTCTACTTTCAGCATCCATATCACATCCCGAGCAAATCCTCCAAACATATTTTACTTGGTGTTCCCTTCTCTAACTGAGATGCCTTTTCACCCAGCATGTGCTGCTGGATTCCAAGCACAGGAGCAGATCTCCTGATAGTTATCTCAACTATTCTTGGGTGTTCAAATCACATTTTGTTACTTTATATTCCCCAGATGAGTGCAGTCATTCTATGTCTGTCCCTCTCTTTCTAGCTCATTTCACTTAGCATGATACTTCCCATGTAGAACCACTTGTATGTAAATTTCATGACTTCATCTTTTCTAACAGCTGCATAGTACTCCATTGTGTAGATGTACCAAAGTTTCTGTAACCAGTCATCTGTTCTCGGGCACTCAATTCATTCCAAATTTTGGCTATTGTGAACAATACGTCAATGAACATACAACTGCAGATGTCATTTGGACGGTGCTTTATTGCCAATCTGGGATATATTTACAGTAGTGGTATTGCTGGATCAAATGGGAGCTCAATTTCTAATTTTTTGAGAATCGTCCACACTGTTTTCCAAAAGGACTAAACCAGTCGGTATTCCCACCAACAGTGAAGAAGAGTCCCTTTCTCGTCACATCCATGCAAACACTGGTTACTATTATTCTTTTGGATGTGGGCCAGTCTCTGTGGTATGAGATGATATCTCATTGTTGTTTTGATCTGCATCTCCCTGATTAGTGATTAGAGCCTTTCCTCATGTGGCTTTTAGCCATTCGAATTTCTTCGTTGATAAAGTTTCTGTTCATTTTGTCACCCAATGTTTTGATGGGGTTGGATGTTTTCTTCTTGTGGAGTTCAACCAGTGCTTTGTATATCCTTGGTATCAACCCCTTGTTGAACGGGTATTGGGTGAATATCCTTTCCCATTCTGTAGACTTTCTTTGTATTTTGGTCACTGTTTCTTTTGAGGTGTAGAAGCTTCTTAGTTTAAGATAGTCCCATTTGTCTATCTCTGTTTTCACTTGCTTCGCCAGTGGCATGTCATCTTTGAAGATACCGGTAGCTTCAATGTCATGGAGGGTTTTGCCAACTTTGTCTTCAATGTACTTTATGGATTCCGGTCTGATGTTGAGGTCTTTAATTCATTTTGATCTTCCTTTTGTCCATGGTGTTTGGTAGAGATCTGAGCCCATTTTTTTTGCATGTAACTTTCCACTTTTGCCAGTACAATTTATTAAAGAGTCTTTCCTTGCTCCATTTCACATTTCTTGCTCCCTTATTAAAGATTAGATGATCATATGTTGGGGGGGGGGTCAGTATACTCATCCCAGTGCCATTGGTCTGCAACTTTGCCTTTGTTTCAGTACCTTGCTGTTTTAATTATTACTGTTTTGTAGTAGAGTTTCAGGTTGGTGAAGTTTATTCCTCCATTTTCTTTTTTCCCAAGAATTACTTTAGCTATTCATGGGTACTTATTGTTCATATGAATTTCAGGAGTGTTTGATCCATTTCTTTGAATAATCATAGGTATCCTTCTAGGAATTGCATTAAATTCGTACAATACTTTGGGGAGTATTGCCATTTTAACAATGTTAATTCTTCCAATTCGTTAGCAGGTGATATCTTTCCATTTCCTCGTGTCCTCTTTTATTTCCTGAAGTAGTGTTTTGTAGTTTTCATTGTAACAGGTCTTCTAAGTCCTTAATTAAGCTGATTCCTAGGTACTTGATTTTCTGAGGCACGATTGTGAATGGGATTTTTTTATGTCACTTTCTTCTCTCTCATTTTTTGCGTAGGGCTGGAGCGATAGCACAGCGGGTAGGGCGTTTGCCTAACAAGCGGCCAACATGGCCGACCCGAGTTCGATTCCTCCGCCCCTCTCGGAGAGCCCGGCAAGCTACCGAGAGTATTCGATATGCCAGACACAGTAACAACAAAGTCTCCAATGGAGACGTTACTGGGCCCGCTCAAGCAAATCGACGATCAACGGGAGGGCCTTTACCTTTACCTTACCTATTTTTTGCGTATAGGAAAGCCATGGAATTTTGGGTATTATTTTATAGCGTGCAACTTTATTATACAAGTCTGTTGTTTCTAGGAGTTTCTGATAGAGGTTTTAGGGTTCTCTAAGTGTAGTATCATATCGTCTGCGAATAGTGAGAGCTTGATTTTTTCTATTCCTACATGAATGCGCTTAATGTCTTTTTCTTGCCTAAGTGCTACTGCAAGTACTTCCAGTACTATATAAAACAGCAATGGAGAGAGGGGACATCCTTGTCTCATCCCGGACTTTAGAGGGAAGGCTCTTAGTATTTCCCCATTGAAGATCATGCTTGCCATAGGCTTGTGGTAGATAGCTTTAACTATATTGAGGAAAGTCCCTTCTCTCCCCATTTTGGTGAGGGTTTTCATCATAAACAGGTGTCGACCTTGTCAAATGCTTTCTCTGCATCTAATGATATGATCATATGGTCTTATCTTTTCTTTTGTAGATATGATGAATTATGTTGATTTCCGAATGTTAAACCATTCTTGCTTCTACGGGATGAATCCCACTTGGTTGTGGTGTATGATCTTTTTGATGATTTTCTGAATTCTATTTGCTAGTATTTTGTTGAGAATCTTCGTATCTGTGTTCATCAGGGATATTGGCCTGTAGTTTTCTTTTCTTGTGGAGTCTTTGTTATCTTTTGGTTTTAGAGAGATATGAGCTTCATAGAAACAGTTTGGGAGAGTTTCTCTTTCTTCAATTTTCTGGAAAAGCTTGAAAATAACTGGCAATACATCCTCATTAAATGTTTGGAAAAATTTTCTAGTGAATCCATCTGGACCTGGGCTTTTGTTTTTGGGAAGACTTTTGATTACAGTTTCAATTTCCTTGATATTAATAGGTAAAAGGTAAAGGTAAAGGCCCTCCCGTTGTTCATCGATTTGCTCGAGCGGACCCAGTAACGTCTCCATTGGAGACTTTGTTGTTACTATGTTTGGCATATCGAATACGTCTCGGGGAGCTTGCCGTGCAGGCGAGATACTCTCGGTAGCTTGCCGGGCTCTCCAAAAGGGGCGGAGGAATCGATCTCGGGTCGGCCATGTTGGCTGCATGCAAGGCAAACGCCCTACCACTGTGCTATCGCTCCACCTAGCTGGAGCAATAGCACAGCGGTAGGGCATTTGCCTTGCACGCAGCCAACGTGGCCAACCCGAGATATTAATAGGTATATTTAGGTATTCCAGACCTTCTCCTTCTCAGTTTAACTTTGGGAGATCAAAGGAATCCAGGAATTTATCTATTTCTTTGAGGTTCTCTTGTTTTGTGGCCTACAGACTTTCAAAGTAGTCTCTGATGATCTTCTGAATTTCTTTGGTTTCCGTTGTGATGCCCCCCTTTTCATTTCTGATTTGGTTTATTAGAGTTCTCTGTGTCTTTTTCTTTGTGATTTTTGCTAGTGGTTTATCAATTTTGTTTATTTTCTTGAAGAAACAGCTTTTGTTTTCATTGATCTTTCGGATTGTTTGTTGGGTTTCCACGTCGTTGTTTTCTGCTCCATTTTATGATCTCTTTCCTTCTGCCTGGTTTGGGTTCCTTTTGTTGGTCCTTTTCTAAGATCTTGAGCTGTGAAATCTAGTTGTTTATTTGGGCCCTTTCTTCCTTCCTGAGAAATGCTTGCAGAGCTATAAATTTTCCCCTTATCACGGCTTTAGCTGTGTCTCATAGGTCCTGGTAACTCGTGTCTTCATTCTCATTTGTTTGCAGGTATCTTTTGATTTCTTCCTGGATTTCTTTCCTGACCCAGTCATTTTTCAACATTGAGTTGTTTAATTTTCATGTGTTTGATTTGGCTTTCATCATCTGTACATGATTAACTTCTATCTTCAGTGCATTGTGGTCTGAAAAGATAGTTTATTTAATGTCTATCTTCCTGATTCTGTTGAGGTATGTTTGTGGCCCAGCACCTAGTCTATTCTAGAAAATATTCCATGTGCATTGGAAAAGAATGTGTATTTTTTTGGGGGGGGGTATAAAGTCCTGTATAGTTCTATTAGCCCTCTGTTTTCTATTTCTTCCTTCAGAGTCATTCTTTCCTTGCTGATTTGCTCTAGAACTATTTTGAGGTCTCTTGCTATTGTTTGTTGTTGACTGTAGGCTTCATGCAACTCATTCTCTAGCTTACTGATTCTTTCTTCGGTTGTAACCATTCTACTGTTGAGGGCACACACTGAAATTTTCATTTCATCTACCAAATCCTTTATTTGTGACATTTCTGTGTGTAGCTTTTCAATTTCTGGTCTCATTTCTTCCTGTAATTTCTCAATTCTCTGATCCATTATTTCTTTCATGTGCTCCTTTAATTTACTGGTATCTGTCCTATCATTTCTTTGAGTTCATTGAACATCTTCAATAGTTCATCTCTGAATTCTTTAATGGAGAGCTCACTTGTGTGAGAAACACCTATTGAAGCTTCTGGACTCTTTTCATTGTCCTCTCCTCATGGTGGGATTTTGTGCTCTTTCGTCATGTTGCTTTGTTGTTATGGAGACTGATGTGTGACACCAGAGTGCTGGGTATGATATTCCTTCATTTTCAATATCAAATGATATAACTGTGTGTGCAAAACAAAGAAACAACCCATTATAGTTCAAAGATCCTATTAAGCTTTTGTATTTTTTATTTTTTGCAAAGGTACATGACTTTTCTATATACAAATAATGAAATAGAAGATATATATATATATATATATATAATATATTTAAACCCATTCATGATGTGTTTCAGAAAAGCAAATATCTAGGAATTTACTAGGGAAAAGTCCAACATACAAAATTTCGTAGGATGGATATGTCGTTCCCAATGTACTTCCTTCCGAAATCCAACATGCCATTTCATCAGTAAAGAAGCAAAAAGTGCCTGGCCTAGACAAGGTCAGACCCGAACACCTGAAGAACCTGCCGTCAGTACTCATCAAAACGCTGGCTCGGCTCTTCACATGCTACCATCTGAATGCAAGTTTACATCCCAATGGAAAACCAGCAGGACTGTACTACTGTACAAGAAGGGAGACATCCACAACGTTGGCAACTATCCCCTAATCTGCCTATTGTCTGTAATCTACAAGCTGTTTACTCGAGTAACAGTAAACAGGATTGGCAGAACACTAGATGAAGGACAACCATGCGAGCAAGCTGGATTCCACAAAGGATTCAGCACCATCGACCATATCCACACGATAACCAAGCTCACTGAGGTTTTTCGGGAGTTCAAGATGCGCTCTGTCTAATGTCATTGATTTAAAGAAGGCCTTTGATTCTGTTGAGACTGAAAGCGGTCATCGAGTCCCTAGCCAAACAGGACGTTCAAAGTCAATACATCAGGATTCTCTGTGAGCCGTATTGCAGATTCACTACCAGGAACTCACATTGTACAGGGAGGTGATCATTGACATCAAGAAAGTGGTTCGGCAGGGTGACACCATTTTACTGAAATTCTTCAGTGTCACCCTCGAGAATGTCATGCAATGACTGGAATGGGAAGGAATGGGAGTGAAGATAGACAGTCAGCAACTACACCACCTCCACTTTGCTGATGACAGCGTTCTAATAACACCAAACATCAGCCAAGTGGCACAAATGCTGGCCAACTTCAACTGTGAGTATGGAAAGGTCGGACTAGAGCTGAATCTCAAAAAGACAATGTTTATGGGAAATGGTCTCCTTCCTGTCATTCCATTCACTCTCAATGGGATGAACATCTCCGAATGCAACAGTTATTTGTACCTAGGTCGGAAGTCAATATGACAAATGACCTTGCACCTGAATTGCACAGAGGGAAGAAAGTGGCTTGGAACACCTTCAAGAACGTCGAATAAATAGTTAAGAAGACAAAGAACCTCTGGCTCCAGGCACATCTCATCGATTCCACTGTTCTTCCTGCATTAAAATATGCTTCAGCGACCTGGGCCCTACTAAAACAGGATGAGAATGCTATTCAGGTCTTCCAATGAGGAATCAAAAGAGCTATGCTTGGAGTATCATGTTTCTCTCAAATGAGAGAAATAATCTGAAGTTCTGACCTTTGTCGATGGTCAAGAATCAGGGACACTGTCTTGTTTGCCAAGGCATCGAAAATCAGATGGGCTGGACATGTAATGAGATTTGGAGATGACCGCTGGACTAGAGCCATTACGACTGGATTCCATTTGACATCAAAATATCACGTGGCTGCCCACCTATGAGATGGTCAGACTTCTTTGTCAAGACCCTGAATGATCAGTTTGAGGCTCTTCATGTTCCTAGTATGAGCAGGTGCCATTGGGCTACATTAGCACTCGACATGGATGAATGGAGATATTACTGGTGACCACGCGAGCAAATCAAAGACATCATTTTCTCCAACTTCAAACTATACTATAAAGCAGCAGTAGTCAAAACAGCATCATTCTGGAATAAGGACAGACCCTTAGATCAGTGGAGTAGAATAGAATAATCAGGCATAGACCCTCAGGTATATGGTCAGTTAATCTTTGATAAAGGAGCAAAAGATAACATGGAGCAATGAAAGGCTCTTCAACAAATAATACTGGCAAAATGGGTTTTCCAGATGAAAGAGGGAAAAAAAAGAACTCAGACCTCTTTTTAACACCAAAGACAAAAGTCCAATCAGAATGGATTAAAGTCCTAGATATCAGAACTGAATCCATAAGCTATATGGCGGAAAATATCGGCAGAATTCTCCATTAAATTGAAGCGAGTGATGTTTTTTAGAGTGAAATGCCACTGACCAAACAAATAGAAGAAAAGAAAAAACAGATGTGACTGCATTGAACTAAGAAGCATGTCAAAGTAAAAGAATACAAAGACATTCCATATACTGGGAGACATCATTTGTCCACAAATCATCTGACAAAGGTTTAATATCCAATATATAAAGCACTGATAGAACTCAACAAGAAATAACATCCAACCGTAACAAAAAAAATGCAGAGAATAAATGAACAGGAACTTCTACAAAGAAGGAATACTAATTCTTATATGGTCAAAAAGCATATACAAATGCTCTATATCACTCATCATCAGAGAAATGAAAATCAATACAACAGTGAGATACCACATTTCGCACAAACACTGACACCCATCAAGAAGTACAGCAAACTGTGTGGTTAAGAGGATGTAGGGAAACAAGAAACGTATTCACTGCTTGTAGGAATGTGACCTACCCCAACCTCTTTAGAAGACATTTCTGAAAAAACTAGGATGAGCTTCCACATGACACCGCAATTCTCCTCCTATAAATACACTTCAGGTGCCCCAAAGCACAAATCAGAAAAGACATCTGCACCCCTATATTCATTACAATGCTATATACAGTAGCCAAAAAAAAATGGAAATGACCCAAATGCCCACAAAAATATGAGTGGATAAAAAAATAGCTGCGGGGGATGGAGTGATAGCACAGCGGGTAGGGCTTTTGCCTTGCATGTAGCCTGACCCGGGTTCAATTCCCAGTATCCCATATGGTCCCCCGAGCACTACCAGGAGTAATTCCTGAGTGCATGAACCAGAAGTAACCCCTGTGCATCGCTGGGTGTTACCCCCCCCAAAAAAAAAGCAGAAAAAAAAACAACAGCTGCGGTACAAATACATATTGGAATACTATACAGCCTTAAGAAAAGTTGCATTTTGCTGCAATGAGACTGGAACTGGAGATTGTCATATTGAGTGAAATTAGCCAGAAGAGACAAAAATGATCTCTCATAAGTGGGATATAAAGAAAGCTGTAGGGGAATATCAGATGCCTAATGGCAATAGAAAAGAAATGCAGGAGAACTAGTCTTCATTAAGAAGCTTGCTGCTGGGGTGGGGGGAGGGGGATAAATTTGTGGAAGGGAACACTAGGACAATGGGGGCGGGGGAAATTCCTGCCACAGTGGCAGGATGGGGTCCAGAGGGTAGCTGAAGGCACTGTCGAAGGATAATGGACTCTGGTGAATGGAATGGTATTGAAACAGTACTAGTCTGAAACTGAAGTCATAAAAAAAGAAAAATATAAAATGTATAAAATTTAGAGTCCAATCTTTGATAAATATTTGTTTTGCATTTTTTCAGTTATAGTCATCTAATTAAAAGATTACATGGGTATATATTTTCTTTTTCATACTATAGTATTTTTATTTTTAAATTCTCGCTACTGTAACACATATTATCATATTAATATAATTATATCACAGATCACAGATCATCCTGTTATTCGTCGATTGCCTCGAGCAGGCCCCAGTAACGTCTCCTTCATCCTGGCCTTGAGGTTATATTCAAGGCTCTTTAGGAGAATGAGACCTATCATTGTTACTGGTATTTGGCATATTGGGTACGCCACGGGGAGTTTGCCAGACTCTGCCGTGTGGGCACGCTACATTCGGTAGCCTGCCAGTTTGTCAAAGTAGGAATGAGATGTCATAATAAGATGTTGCGCGGCCGCGAATGCCGGAATTTAGAGGATCTGGATGGAGGATGCTCGACTCCAATCCAAGTAGGCTTGGAGATCTCGGCCCGGAACCCACGTGGCTTTGTCCCTCTGCCGGTACCTTCAGGTGTGCGGAGAGTGGTCTCAGCATGGTGGTGGCTGGTCCTGGAGGTCTTCGGCTGCCGGGGCCCTGGCCAGGGCGGGGAGGAAAGCTCAACCCGCTCCCCTCCAAGGAGCCCCGGCGAGGAATAGCCAGGCGCGGGGGCAGGAGACTGCGCTCTTCTCCTCCAGGAGCTGGTTTTTATAGTCTCAGAGTCTTGGCCGCTGATGGGATTACACAGCGCCAGGGGGCCAGTTGGTGGGTGTGACCCCCGCCTACTGGAATTTGGAGGATCTGGGTGGAGGATGCTTGACTCCAATCCGAGTAGGCTTGGAGATCTCGGCCCCGGAACCCACGTGGCTTTGTCCCTCTGCCGGTACCTTCAGGTGTGCGGAGAGTGGTCTCAGCATGGTGGTGGCTGGTCCTGGAGGTCTTCGGCTGCCGGGGATAAATATAATAATATATGTATATTTATCTACAGAAATATATATTATCAGAACTCAGTAAGAAACCTATACAATTGTGTTTGTTTTCTGGCCATTATTTATTCATTCTGATTAACAATGGAAATGATTTATCATCTGAGGGAGTGAATGTTAAAATATGCATGACTCTGATGGGTCAATATGTTCAGTATGTCACTGCTTGCTACAGTGGTTAAAATTAGGTGTTAATTTGAAGACCCTGGCTATGAATATTGATTGCATTAGTTTATTTTCAGGTGATCTTGAGTTAAGTTTTCTTATTTATAAAATTAGAGTGTTAATGCCCCCTGATCAGGTCATTGTGTTTGGTAAATACTACTTGGTAGAAATAACTCATTAGAAAACTAGCAAAATCAAGAAGAGTTGCAAATATACTCACAAAAGAGTGATAATGGACTTTCCTTTAGATATGCTTTAGAGGTGATATCTCCTCTCAATTAAATTTATTTGAATTGTTTACTCCTGAACTTAATAAAAGTGTTCAAGTCACAACTCCTTTGAGTTCAAAAATAATTTCCCTTTATTCTCTGTGTATAGATATATAAAATAGTGTGAAAATTACAAATCTGTGAATAATTATAAAGAAATTTATTAGAAAAAATAATTTATATAATCCACAGTTTAATTAACTAGGTTCTAATCTATAAATTAAATCTAAAATAACACAAAATCACATATGGTGTTCATGAATTGAAATCAGAATATTGTTGAACACACTATATTCACCATTTATAAATATCAAAATAGTGCAAAAATATAATTTAGTGCAAGATGTAAGATTTAAAAAACAATGTCCAAGGGTTTTATGATTTGTGATTATTATGCAACATTGATATATATAAAAAATTATGTAAGTTCCATTTCATATAAATATTTATTTCTTAGTTTAATGAGCACCCTTGAGTCTAACATCATTTAGCTATAAAAAATACATAACAATAATAATAAAGAAATAAATTATAGTTGGATATTCAGAATCTAGCAATAATAATCTTATTAAAAAGGAAAAGAAATAGATGACAAAAATGTGAAAAGTTAAAATATTCTGATGGTAATTTTTATCAAGGTTAGACACAGGTTAAATTAATATTCATGGGATTATGTATTGTGTAATTTGCACTGAGAGAGAGTTCTAATAGAAGGTCCATAAATTTAAGGTTTCGATCATTTTTTGAAATTATGTTCTGTTTAAAATTTGAAACTAGCTTACTTGACATTGTAAATTCTTTAATGTATACAATAAAATATAAATTATATAATATAAATATATTAAATATAATTTATACATGATTATGCAAAAGCAACATACAAATTGAAACACATGCACAAATTGATTGCATACTTGTAGATTTTGTTTATAATTGAAAGCATTTCATGATTGTAAATCGATTTTTAACTAGTAATAATTTATTCATTATTACATTTTCTGTGAATATAAGAAAAATTAGTAATTAGATGAGAGCTGTTTTTTGAAAGTCACTTTTTATAAATAAATTTATCTCTATTTTTCAAAGACCAAGAATGAAAGACTTAACCTTTCTGCAATTAAGTTAGATGGAATAGATGTGATGCTATTTTAGCTCCCTTTGCATTCAGATCCAAAACGATTCTTTTTATTTCTGTTTTGAGGGTCACACTTGGCAATGTTCATGGGTTACTCCTGCTTGTACTCAAGAATCACTCCTAGAGATGCTCAGGGGATACCAGGGATACCAGGGATCAAACCTTGGTCAGCTGCATGCAAGGAAAATGCCCTACTATCTGTACTATCTCTCCAATCTCCAAAATGATTAATTTTAAACTGTCTTCCCACAATTTTCACACAACCTCCTTTAAAACTAAACATTTTCATACAATTCTATAAATACATTTTGGCAAGTTAGTAAGCACCTGTATAATTCAACACAATGTTTTCATAGAAGTAAAGTAAAGTAAAGTAAAGTAAAAAAGGCCCTCCCGTTGATCATCGATTTGCTCAAGCGGGCCCAGTAACGTCTCCATTGGAGACTTTGTTGTTACTGTGTCTGGCATATCCAATACTCTCGGTAGCTTGCCGGGCTCTCCGAGAGGGGCGGAGGAATCGAACTCGGGTCGGCCATGTTGGCTGCGTGCAAGGCAAACGCCCTACCCGCTGTGCTATCGCTCCAGGACATTTTAAGTAATTGAGAATCTTTAGCATGATTTCAGTCACAGTTTCTGCCCTACCTTGAAAGCACAAGGAATTTCTTCCTTTCCTTTCCTTTCCTTTCCTTTCCTTTCCTTTCCTTTCCTTTCCTTTCCTTTCCTTTCCTTTCCTTTCCTTTCCTTTCCTTTCCTTTCCTCCCTTCCTTCATTCCTTCCCTCTTTCCTTTCCTCCTTCCTCCCTTCTCTCATTCCTGACTTCCTCTCTTCCTTTTTCTTTTTTTCTTTCTCTTTCCCCCTCTCTTTCCCTCTCTCTCTCTCTCTCTCTCTCACTCTTTTCTTTCTTTCGACACCATGATATATAAAGTTGTTCATAATATAGTCATTTAAGGCAACACCGATCCCACTACCAATGTCCCCTTTCCTCAATTAGTGTCCCCAGGTTCCATCATCGTCCAGCCTGTCAAGGAGTTGACATATAACACATTTATTTCACATTATCCCAAAAGAACTTTAAAAGAAGTAACAAATGGAATTATCAGAAAACACATCAAAAACTCTCAGTTTGTAGTGAGTGAATGTGATATGATTTTAATGTATATTAATAAAGAAATTTAAATCACAGTACAATATAGTATACTCTCTATTCTCATACTAAGTTTTCAACTCTGGCATCAGATATATTGCATTAAACCTCATTTTGTATTTGGATTTTTTTGCAGTACTCATCATGTCATCCCTATCATAACTGAAGTTTTCCCCATCTTGACATGCGTATAACAAATATTTTTTATGATACTTGGTCTAAATAAACTTTAAAAAATGGCTAACAGAATTATCAGAAAATAAATCAATATAAGTCAGTTTGTGGTGGTTAGTTGCTATATGTGCTTAACCTTTCTGACCCTGTTACTGTCACTGTCCTCCCATTGCTCATCGATTTGCTCGAGCAGGTCCAGTAACATCTCTATTGTAAGACTTGTTGTTACTGTGTTTGGCATATCAAATATCTCACTGGTAGCTTCCCAGGCTTTGCCATGTGGGCAAGATGCTCTGAGTAGCTTGCTGGGCTCTACGAGAGGGGCGGAGGAATTGAACCCGGTTGGCCAGGCCGGCAGTGCACAAGGCAAATGCCCGACCACTGTGCTATCGCTCCAGCCCTTTCTGACCCTAATGAAGGACAAATATATGCACTATTGGTGAGTGCTATACACAATGTCGCATGATGGGAAGTTTCTCCTGTCCTCAAAAGGAGCTCTTTTGGAGATTTTTGAAAAACTGATTTCAAGGCTATGAATTCACTAAGCTGTTTCTGGTCCATAAAGCTCTGTATAGTTCCTTCAAATCTAAATGATAATCTAGCTGGACAGGGTATTCTTGGTGAGGTGTTAATTTTGTTGAGTTTTTGTACTATATACTTCCATCCGGCAAAAGCAAAAGTACAGCGGTAGGGCATTTGCCTGGCACATGGCCGACCCAGGTTCGATTCCTCTGCCCCTCTTGGAGAGCCTGGCAAGCTACTGAGAGTATCTCACTCTCACGGCAAAGCCTGGCAAGCTACCCGTGATGTATTCAATATGCCAAACACACTCTAACAAGTCTCACAATGGAGACATTACTGGGCCCACTAGAGCAAATTGATGAACAATGGGAGGACAATGCTATTGTGCTACAGTGCTATACTTCTATATCCTTCTGGCCTGTAGAATCTCACTGGATAGATACACTCTACATCTTATGGGTTTCTTTTTTTTTGTATATAAGTTCCTTTTTTATCTTGTTGCTTTCGAAATTTTGTCTCCCTCTTTGGATTCTATCATTTTGAGTATAGTGTGTTTTGAAGTTTCTGAATTGTATCTATCCTCACTGGGATCTTTGAATCTCTTGAATTTTGGTGCCCTTGATGTTCAACTCTGGGACATTCTTATTAATGATTCTTTAACTATTATTTCTTTACCACATTTCCCTTCCTATTTTTCAGGAACTCTAGTGATTCTTACATTTTTTCTTGATTTCATCTCATAGTATTCCAGTAGGCTATTCATTTCATTTCAGACTATTTTCCACGTTCTGCTGTTTCCTTTGTTTCCTTGCAGTTTCTTTCTTCCGATATTGGAGCTCCTCTGCTTTTTGTTAAGCTTCTGTTATTCTGTGGTTCAGAGCTTCTAATGAATTTTTATATCATCTACCAAGTTCTTAATTTCTGTAATTTTTATTGCATTTTTTAAAATTTTGACTCATTTTCTGTGCTTTGCTCTCTGTGCTATTGTTTCTTTGAACATTCATTGAACATCCTTATGATCATGTCTCTAAAGACACTGAAGATTAATAATGTTTTTATGTCTTTGGTGATATTATTTTCAATCATTGAGTTTTGATGGATTTTTGAATATTTTCTCTTTGGTTTTCTAGTGTTCTTGCTGTGCTGGGGGTGAGCGTTTGTAGTCAACCTCCCTTGGAAAATGCTGAGGGATGAAGCTGGGCATTATTGTTTACCATCTTTCCCTGCCTTCACAAAATGACAGAAAGAATAACTGTGATAAGCTTGTAATTTGTTGAGTTAGTTCTGTAATGGGCTGGAGCGATAGCACAGCAGGTAGGCCATTTGGCTTGCACGTGGCAGACCCGGGTTTGATTCCTCTGTCCCTCTCGGAGAGCCTGGTAAGCTACCAAGAGTATCCCTCCCGCACAGAAGAGCCATGCAAGGTCCCCATGCCGTATTCGATAGGCCAAAAACAGTAACAACAAGTCTCACAATGGAGACGTTACTGGTGCCTGCTGGAGCAAATCAATGAACAACAGGGCGACAGTGCTGCAGTGTTACAGATATGTCACAGAGCACCATAAGCAGGTGTGTGATTGAGGAGTTGTGGTGTGAACCCTTAATGGGGCAGAGGATGGGTATGGAGGCACTTTGGACCCACCTGAGAGAGAGAAGCTCTGCCTCCAGTTTGAGCTTTGCCTCCTGTTTGGAATAGGCCTAGTGTTATCAGCTGGAGGCCAAAATCACCTGGATGGTGGAACAGCAAGAAGAATGTTACCAGATTTAATTGTTCATCCAAAGATATTATACTAGTTTTGTATCACGTGACTGTGGAGAAGAAAGTTTAAAATATGAGAATAAGGCAATATATAAATAGGATTTCAAACATAAAGTATTCTTTTAAGTCAAGAATGGAGTACAGTCATCTCAGTTTATATGTATGTATGTTCTCATTTGAAAATACTGTATTTTAGTAATAAACACTAGTTTTTCCTATTGCACCTTAGCATTGATTTATACCTTTGAGTATAGAGCTACACATATAACAAGGTTTAGTAGTCTTGAACATGCAGAAGTAGTAATTAAATTATTCATGTCAGGAGACTTGAAACTTTCTTTATTCAGTGAAGTTTAAAACTATTCTGTGTATGTTTGTTGCTATTTTAATTAGAGTTCTGAATGAATTTTCCTGGATGATCTGTGTTCTAAACAATTCCACCTTTTTGTTTCTAGTTACCTCATTTGTAACAAAATGAATTGAACCAGATGATTTTGAAAATTTTTTATATAGTAAATACTCATACAGTAAGTTATTTTCATAAACTCATCGTTTAAGTTAATTTCAATACCTATCACTTTAGATTGCCTCCTTGAAAGTTAACTTTAAATTCTTAACATCTTTATATTCATAACTTTCAAATATATCCCATTCATGACTTGTAAGTTTTCCAATATAAAAGTGAAGATAGAATATTAATAACAATTTATCTTTTTTTTTTGCTTTTTGGGTCACACCCAGCGATACTAAGGGGTTACTCCTGGCTCATGCACTCAGGAATTGCTCCTGGCAGTGCTCAGGGGACCATATGGGGTGCTGGGAATCGAACCTGTTTTGGCCATGTTGGCTGCATGCAAGGCAAACACCCTACCCGCTGTGCTATCGCTCCAGCCCCAACAATTTATCTTTTTATCACTGATTTTCTATGAGATGTAGCTCCTTATTAAAGACATATTGCACTTCACATATTGCACTTCATTGTTCATTGATTTGCTGGAGCGGGCACCAGTAACGTCTCCATTGTGAGACTTGTTGTTACTGTTTTTGGCATATTGAATACAACACGGGCAGCTTGCCAGGCTCTTTTGTGTGGGTGGGATACTCTCGGTAGCTCGTCGGGCTCTCTGAGAGGGATGGAGGAATCAAACCGGGGTCAGCCGCGTGCAAGGCAAACACCTTACCCACTGTGCTATCGCTCCAACCAATGGCATATAATTTTTCAAAAATAAGGTTTTTAAAGAAAATCTTAAAATGTACAATGACCATTAACTTCTTAAGCATCTAAGTTTTGTTCACAAATGTTTCATTCAGTACTCCAGAACTTACAAATTCAAGAACCAATGCACTTATATACTAAAAACTTTATAAAGATATAAATACTTGTATTAAAATTGTATTAGATACTTTTAATGATGATCATATTAATTTTTGAAGGAGATAGCAAATGATCTTGAGGAAGTTAAGGCAAAACTGTTAAGAGAAGTTCCTTTAATTATATGTTCAAAAATATTTTCCTGGCAAGCATACAATATTTTGACTTTATATATATTTATGCAGTAAATTCCTTATGCCCTGAAATATATGATATACATTCTGAGAAAGTTTATATATATATATATATATATATATATATATATATATATATAAAACACTGTCCTCTCATTGTTCACCAGTTTGCTTGACTGGGCACCAGTGACGTCTCACAATAAATTGTAAGACTTTTTGTTACTGTTTTTGGCATTTCAAATACATCATGTGTGGCTTGCCAGCCTTTGCAGTGAGGGTGAGATACTCTCGGTAGCTTGCTGAGCTCACCAAGAGGGACAGAGGAATAGAACCCAGGTCGGCTGTGTGTAAGGCAAACGCCCTACCCAGTATGCTATCGCTCCAAAGTTTAAGATACTAAAAAATATATTTGCTGTATACTTTTGATTTTGCTAAATGACTAACAAATCTATTTCAAATTTAATACTCTATTAGGTTTACTTGTTTCCACTGCTAAGATTGTTAGGACTACTACTGATTAAATCATTTGGCAGAGATAAAAATTAGTAACAATTTTATATGCTTATAAGACTTTTAATAGAAATAAGATATTAGATGGATCATAATCTGTGGCATATGTGTATGTGCATATGTGTGGCCCATATTATATTTATTAAGCATACACTGAACAATAGGCATTACAGATTGATCTTGGCAGCTTTCTTATCTTAGTGAGTATAACTACATGTTAGAAAAATTTTAATAAAGCTTTACTAACATTGTCAAGGTCAAATAATAGTAGCAGAGCCAGATAAGCACAGATCTGTATGACTGCAAATCCACTTTCCTTGTGACTTGTATTTTATTATTAATATTAATCACCATAAGGGTTGGTTGCTTTTTCAGAGTCTGAGCAATGGTACAAGAGTGTAAGGCACTTGCTTGCATGCAACCTACAGGATTTGACCCACAGCACTGTGTAATGTTCCTTGACACCACCATGAATGATCCCTGAGCATACAGCCAGGAATAAGTCCTGAGCAAAAACAGGTGTGGCCCCCAGAATTCTTTTTTAAGTAAAGGAACAAACATGATAACCTCTCAGTACCTATGTTACAAACTATAATGCCCCGAAAGGGGAGAGACAGACAGAGAGATAGAGAGAGGGAAAGAGAGACAGAGACAGAAACATAGAGAGACAGAGAGACAGAGAGAAAGAAGGAAAGTGCCTGCCATAGAGACAGGCTGGGGGAGGGTAGCAGGAGTGAAACTGGGAACATTGGTGGTGGGAAATGTATACTGGTGAAGGGATGGGTGTTAGAACATTGTATGACTGGAACCCAACAATTACATCATCTTTATAACTCTGTATCTCAACGTGACTCCAAAAAATCAATCAATAAATTTTTAAAAATCTTGTTTAAAGTTTTTTAATTAATACTGTTTCTCTAAATTCTAGCTCTATTGCTATAACATTTCATAAAGAAACTAACTTATCAAAATTAATTTTATAGAAAGGATATAATTTTATATAAATGATATATTTTTAGATAGCAGAAATGTACTTTCCTATTATGAATGATTCCAAATAACTATTCAGTCACTGTATCACTGTCTTCTTGTTGTTCATCGATTGCCTCAAGCAGGCCCTAGTAATGTCTCCTTCATCCTAGCCCTGAGATTTTAAAAAGTGCCACATTCGAGGCTCTTTCAGAGTCGGGAGAATGAGACCCATAATTGTTACTGGTTTTTGGCATATTGAATATGCCAAGGGGAGTTTGCCAGACTCTGCCATTTGGGCAGGATACTTTTGGTGGCCTGCCAGATTCTCTAGAGTAAGAACTAGATGATAAGATGTCGCGCGGCCACAAATTCTGGAAGCAGGGTTTTATAGTCTCTGGGTCTTGGCCTTTGATGGGATTACACGGCACTGGGGGCAGTTGGTGGGTATAACACCTACATACTGGAAGATGGGAGATCTGGGTGGAAGAATACCTAGTCCCAATCCGAGCAGGCTTGGAGATCTACACCTGGGTTCCTCTACTGATTCCTTCATGCTTGAGCGTCGTCCAAACATGTGGAGAATGGTCTTAAGCATGGCTGTGGCTGGAACTGGAGGTCTTCAGCTGCCGGGGCTCTGCTTGGGGTGGGGAGCACTATCCACTATTTAATCATTTAAGATTGATGGATTTACTTTAAGAAATCTTTTCCTTTTCAAGAAAAAATATGAAGGGAGGTTCTATAGTGATTTTAGTTTGAAATTGTCATTAGCAGAGCCTTAAACAAAACTTCTACTTCAAAAACATCTTGAACCTTTGATAACATGATATTGAATGCAAGTACTGTATATGTCAGGCAGAGAATATAAACACAATGTCAACAATATTTGTTATCACGAGTAGAGAGTGCTGACCTGCTCCACTTCACTAATTCACCAGACACGTTATGTGTTAAGTCACAGTAACTCTTTTCAGGATTAGCAGAATTTCTCTGGACATTTGGTAGAAATCTGCAGGCCAGCAGTTGAAGCGACTTCCTTTAATATAACAAGACTGAGCATACAAGAAGTTTGGCAGCAGATAAAATAAATAAAATGTATATGTTTGGAAATGTTCACAATTTTAAAAAGACCCTCACTTTTAAAATTTATGATTCCTG
The DNA here is from genome assembly GCF_029834395.1 of Sorex fumeus. Taxonomy (NCBI): domain Eukaryota; kingdom Metazoa; phylum Chordata; class Mammalia; order Eulipotyphla; family Soricidae; genus Sorex; species Sorex fumeus. The sequence goes on from NW_026606059.1 coordinate 68,813,370, forward strand.
TGAGAATACTTTCATTGCCTTAATAATTCTTCACGACTAGGTTTTGGCAGATATACTGAAACCAACATGAAGGAAAATATTCTTAGGAATTATTAAAGAAAAGTGCTCATCCAAATTGAAATTAAAAATGGAAGTGTTAATAAAATATTCTGACAATTTAAATTTTGCTTTTCTGTTTTAATCCTTTTAAACATGCAGAAGAGTTATTTATTGTGTTTTCCTTGATTCCATTGCTTTTTAAACACAAAATTAATTTTAGGCTGTTGGAAAATGTTACAACTGCTAAATTGCAAATAATCTAGCTTGCAGTTGAATAGCTACTGCTCCTAGAACAATGAAAGAAAATGGAACATTATAAATATAGGTATGTTGTTTCAACAATGTTTTTACATTTATGCAAGTACGCATTTTTGAGATTTTGGTGGTAAGAAAATTAGCACACTATGAAAAAGGGTTATGGAAATGTTAAAGTGTGTATAATAGTATAAGTTTTATCAGTAATCCTATATGGAATGACAGAATATTCCAAAATAAGCTTCTATAAAATATAAGTAAATTAGAATAGAATTTATTATTTTATTCAAAACAGAATAAAATTTCTGAAACTTCTAAGTTATTAAAAAAATGGATACCATGGTCAGAGGTATGATCTGTTTATTTGTTATTGCTTTTTGGTTCACACCAGAAATGCTCAGGGGTTACTCCTGGCTCTGCACTCAGGAATTACTCCTGGCATTGCTTAAGGACCATATGGGATGCCAGGGATTGAAACTAGACTGGCCGGATAGAAGGCCAATGCCCTACATCTGTACTATAGATCCAGCCATAATTTTTTTTTTTAGTGAAACACCATGAGGTACAGTTGGAGACTTACAAACTTTTGTGCTTGGGTTTCAGTTATACAATGATTGGGTACCCATCACTCCACCAGTGCCCATTCTCCACCACCAATGATCCTAGAAGCCCTCTCAACCCCACACGCCATCCCCGCCCCCCAACCCGCTTCTGTGACAGGGCATTTCTTTTTGCTCACACTTTCCTTTAGATTCTTGTAGTTTGCAATAGAGATATTGAGTGGCCATCGTTTTCGGTCTACAGTCTACTTTCAGCATGCATCTCATATCCCAAGCAAGTGCTCCAAACATCCTTTACTTGCTGTTCCCTTCTCTATCTGATATGCCTTTTCTCCCAGCATGAGCTGTCAGCTTCGAAGCTATGGAGTAGACCTCCTGGTAGTTATCTCAACTATTCTTGGGTGTTTAGGTTGGGAAGAATGGGGTGTGGGGTTGGGAGGGCTACTAGTATAACTGGTGGTGGAGAATGGGCACTGGTGGAGGGATGGCTACCCGATCATTGTTTAACTGAAACCCAAGCACAAAAGTTTTTAAGTCTCCTAACATTGTCAAAATGGCAATACTACCGAAAGCATTGTATAAATTCAATGCAATCCCTATAAGGATACCCATGACATTTTTCAAAGAAATGGAGAAAACACTCCTGAAATTTATATGGAACAATAAGCCCCCACGAATAGCTAAAGCAATTCTTGGGGGAAAAAAATGGGAGGAACCAACCTCCCTAACTTCAAACTGTACTACAAAGCAGTAATAATTAAAACAGCATGGTACTGGAACAAAGGCAGAACTGCAGACCAATGGAACAGGGTTGAATACACTGACATCTCCCCTCAATCATATGATCATCTAATCCTTGATAAAGGTGCAAGTAATGTGAAGTGGAGTAAGGAAAGCCTCTTTAATAAATTGTGTTGGCATCACTGGATGGCTACATGCAAAAAAATAGGCTCAGAACTCTGCCTAACACCATGTACAAAAGTAAGATCAAAATGGATTAAAGACCTCAACATCAGACCAGAAACCATAAGGTACATTGAAGATAAAGTTGGCAAAACCCTCCATGACATTGAAGCTAATGGTATCTTCAAAGATGCCATGCCACTGGCCGAGCAAGTGAAAACAGAGATAGATAAATGGGACTATCTTAAACTAAGAAGCTTCTGCACCTCCAAAGAAACAGTGACCAAAATACAAAGACAGTCTACAGAATGGGAAAGGATATTCGCTGAATACTCATCTGACAAGGGGTTGATATCCAGGATATACAAAATACTGGTTAAACTTCACAAGAAGAAAACATCCAACCCCATCCAAAAATGGGGCAATGAAATGAACAGAAACTTTCTCAAAGAAGAAATCCGAATGGCAAAAAAGCACATGAGAAAATGCTCTACATCATTAATCATCAGGGAGATGCAGATCAAAACCACAATGAGATACCATCTCACACCTCAGAGACTGGCCCACATTCAAAAGAACAAAAGCAACCGATGCTGGCGTGGATGTGGCGAGAAAGGGACACTCCTTCACTGTTGGTGGGAATGTCCACTGGTTCAGCCCTTCTGGAAAACAGTATGGAGGATTCTCAAAAAATTAGAAATTGAGCTCCCATTTGACCCAGCAATACCACTCCTGGGAATATATCCCAGAGAGGCAAAAATGTATAGTCGAAGTGACATCTGCACTTGTTTGTTCATTGCAGCACTCTTTACAATAGCCAGAAACTGGAAGAAACCTGAATGCCCAGGAACAGATGACTGGTTAAAGAAACTTTGGTACATCTACACAATGGAGTACTATGTAGCTGGTAGAAAAGATGAAGTCATGAAATTTACATACAAGTGGTGCAATATGGAAAGTATCATGCTAAGCGAAATGAGTCAGAAAGAGAGGGATAGACACAGAAAGATTGCATTCATCTGGGGGATATAAAGTAACAAAGTATGAGATTAATACCCAAGAATAGCTGAGATCAGCACCAGGAGGATTACTCCATAACTTAGAGGCCAGCCAGGTATCCTAGAGGAAAGGGCAGTTCAGATAGAGAAGGGAGCACCAAATAAAGGATGTTTGGAGGATCCTCCCAGGAGGGGAGATGCATGTCGAAAGTAGACTATGGACTGAACATGTTTGCCACTCAATGCCTCTTTTGCAGACCACAACACCCAAAAGGAGAGAGAGAACACAGGGGATTGCCCTGCCACAGAGACGGGGGGGATGGGGGGATGGGGATGGGGGGATATTATCCATGGTGGTGGAAAATGGGCACTGGTGGAGGGATGGGTATCTGATCATTGTATAATCGAAACCCAAGCACAAAAAATTGTAAATCTACAACTGTACCTCATGGTGTTTCACTAATAAAAAAAAAAAGTTTTTAAGTCTCCAACTGTACCCCATGGTGTTTCACTATGTTCTTGGGTGTTTCATTCACATTCTGTGACTTTATATTCCCCAGATGAGTGCAGTCTTTCTATGTCTGTCCCTCTATTTCTGGCTCATTTCATTTAGCATGATACTTTCCATGTAGAACCACTTGTATATATATTTCATGACTTCATCTTTTTTAAGGGCTGTATAGTACTCCATTGTGTAGATGTACCAAGTTTCTTTAACCAGTCATATGTTCTCAGGCACTTGGGTTTTTCCAAATTTTGGCTATTATGAACAGTGAAGCAATGAACATAGAAGTGCAGATGTCATTTCGACTGTGCTTTTATACCTTTCCCGGATATATTCCCCGGACTGATATTGCTGGGTAAAATAGGAGCTCAATTTCTAATTTTTGGAGAATCGTCCATACTGTTTTCCAAAAGGACTGAACCAATTAGCATTCCCACCAGCAGTGAAGGAGGGTCCCTTTCTCGCCACATTCATGCCAAGACCAGTTGCTTTTGTTCTTTTGTCTGTGGGCCAGTCTCTGTGGCATGAGATGATATCTCATTGTTGTTTTGATCTACACCTCTCTGATGATTAGTGGTGTAGAGCATTTTCTCATGTGCTTTTTTTCCATTCAGATTTCTTCTTTGAGAAAGCTTCTGTTCATTTTGTCACCTCATTTTTGAGGGGGTTGGATGTTTTCTTCTTGTGGAGTTCAATCAGTGCTTTGTATATCCTTGATATAAACCCCTTGTTGGGTGGATATTGGGTAAATATCTTTCTGATTATGTAGACTGTCTTTGTATTTTGATCACTATTTCTTTTGAGGTGCATAAGCTTCTTAGGTTAAGATAGTCCCATTTGTCTATCTCTGTTTTCACTGGCTTGGCCAGTAGCATGTCATATTTGAAGATACCATTAGTTTAAATGTCATGGAGGGTTTTGACAACCTTGTCTTCAATGTACCTTATGGATTCCGGTCTGATGTTGAGGTCTTTAATCCATTTTGATCTTACTTTTGTACATGGTGTTCTGTAGAGATCTGAGCCCATTTTTTGCATGTAGCTGTCCACTTTTGCCAGTAAAATTTACTAAAGAGGCTTTCCTTGTCTGACTTCACATTTCTTGCTCCCTTATCAAAGATTAGATGATCATATGTTTGGGGGGAGATGTCAGTATATTCAACCCTGTTCCATTTGTCTGCGGCTTTGCCTTTGTTCCAGAACCATACTATTTTAATTATTACTGTTTTGTAATAGTGTTTGAGGTTGGGGAAGTTGATTCCTCCCTTTTTCTTTTTCCCAAGAATTGCTTTAGATATTCGTGGGGCTTATTGTTCCATATGAATTTCAGGAGTGTTTGCTCCATTTCTTTAAAGAATGCCATAGGTATCCTTATAGGAATCACGTTGAATTTGTACAATGCTTTTGGGAGTATTGCCATTTTGACAATGTTAATTCTCCCCATCCATGAGCAGGGAATATCTTTCCATTTCCTCGTGTCCTCTTTTATTTTCTGAACTAGTGTTTTGTAATTTCTTGTACAGGTCTTTTACGTCCGTATTTAAGCTCATTCCTAGGTACTTGATTTTCTGGGACAGAATTGTGAACGGGATTGTTTTTTTCATGTCACTTTCTTCTCTCTGATTATTTGTGTATAGGAAGGCCATGGACTTTTGGCTATTGATTTTATAGCCTGCAAGTTTACTATACAAGTCTATTGATTCTAGGAGTTTCTTGGTAGAGGTTTTAGGGTTCTCTAAGTATAGTATCATATCATCTGAGAATAATGAGAGCTTGATTTCTTCCATTCCTACCCGAATGCCCTTAATATCTTTTGCTTGCCTAATCGCTATTGCAAGTACTTCCAGTGCCATTTTGAACAGCAGTTGAGAGAATGGGCATCCTTGTCTCTTCCCTGATATTAGAGAGAAGGCTCTTAGTTTTTCCCCATTGAGGATCATACTTGCCATAGGCTTGTCGTAGATGGCGTTAACTATATTGAGGAAAGTCCCTTCTATCCCTATTTTGGCAAGGGTTTTCATCATAAACTGGAGCTTGATCTTGTCAAATGCTTTCTCTGCATCTATTGATATGAACATATGTCTTTTTTATCTTTTCTTTTGTTGATATGATGGATTATGTTCATTGATTTTCAAATGTTAGACCATCCTTGCATCCCCTGGATGAATGCCATTTGGTTGTGGTGTATGATCTTTTTGATGACTTGCTGAATTCTATTTGCTAGTATTTTGTTGAGACTCTTCTCATGCATGTTCATCACAGTGTTTTTGTTAAGGTCTCTTTAGACTCTTTAGCGCCCCTTTGGACTCCTTGAATCTGAATGGCTGCATTCTCCAGCTCTGGAAACTTTTCAGCAATGATTGTTTTTCCGTGGCTTTTTCATTGGACCTGTTTCCCTGACCTTCTGGTACTCCAATTATTCTAATGTTGTTCCTCTTGAAATCATCACCTAGAACTCTGATTCGCTCTAGAGCTATTTTGAGGTCTCTTACCATTGTTTGCTGTTGCCTATAGGATTCCTGCAGCTTATCTTCCAGCTCACTGATTCTGTCTTCAACTGTAGCCATTCTAGTGTTGAGGGCACATACTGAGTTTTTTCTTTCATCTATCAAGTTTTTTGTTCGTGACATTTCTGTGCGTATCTTTCCAATTTCTGCTCTCACTTCTTCCTGTATTTTCTCTATTGTTTCTTTCATATCCTCCTTTAATTTACTGGATATTTGTCTCACTGTTTCATTAAGTTTATTGAACATTTTTATTACTTCATATCTGAATTCTTTCTCAGAGAGCTCCCTTAAGTGAGTAACACCTAATGAGGCTTTTGACTCTTCTCATCGTCCTCTCCTTATGGTGGGAATTTGCATTGTTTCTTCATATTGTTGTGGTGGTATGAAGACTGAGATGTTACATGAGATTGTTGGGTATGAGTAATTTACCTGCCGATGCTCATGCAATTTGACCACGCCCACTTCTGCAGAGGACACGCCCACTTCTGCAGAGGCCATGCCCCCTACATGTACCTGGTGTGTGTGAGGGGTACAGCCTTGGAGAAGAAAACCCAGCACAGCGTTCAGGACAGAGAGGACGAGACTCAGAGATGGTAGGCGACCAAGGGTCCTAGAGGAAACCTGGGGCGGGTATGCCCAGAAAGTGAAGTCCCGGGTTTGAAATATGACTGACCTCGGAGAAGAAAACCGGGTGCTGTGTTCGGGATGAACAGGAAGAGTCTCAGGGATGGTGGGCAGCCCAGTGATCTAGAGAAAGCCTGGGATGTGTACTCGGGTAAAGCAAAGTCCTGGATTCGAATAATGACTGACCTGGGAGGAGAAGAACCAATTTATTTTTAACAATCACTTGATCACTTGATCACTTGACTTTCCGTTAATAGTAGACTTGCTTGAGCGGTGCCAGTAACGTCTCCATTTGTCCCTGCCGTGTGCTAGTGTAGCCCAATGGTGTCTGTTTGCTCTAGGAACACAAAGAGCCTCAAACCGATCATTCATGATTTTGATGAAGAAGTCTTACCACCTGGTAGGTGGGCAGCCACGTGGTCTTTTGACATCCCATGGAATCCAGTCAGTAGCAGCTCTAGTCCAGCAGTCATCTTTAAATCTCATTACGTGACCAGCCCATCTGATTTTTGACACCTTGGCAAATGAAACAGCGTCCCTGATTCTTATTGGTCAACGGAGATCAGAACTCCGGATTCTTTCTCTCCTTTGAGTGAAACGTGATATTCCAAGCATAGCTCTTTCAGTTCCTCTTTGGGAGCCCCGAATAGCATTCTCATTCGGTTTGCATAGGGTCCAGGTCTCTGAGGCATATGTTAATGCAGGAAGAACAGTGGAATCAAAGAGATGTGCCCAGAGCCAGAGGTTCTTCGTGCTCTTAGCTATTTCCTCAACACTCTTGAAGGAGTTCCAAGCCGCTTTCTTCCTCCTGCGAAGTTCGGGTGCCAGGTCATTTGTCATGTTGACTTCTTAACAATAGCAAAATGTTTTTCCTGATTTTAAACACATAGCAAAAATAGAGTTTTGGTATATTTATTTCCAGAGCCATAAATTATATCACTGTAATCTGTGACTTGTTAATCTAGCTTTTCTAGATTATTTTCACTGGGGCATAATTGATTCTAGCACCTAGGGTGAAGACATGCCATTGTGTAAAAATTTTAAGAGTTTCTCTATAATTAATACACAATTTGCATGACTCATCCTAACAAAAATGCTTTATGAAAATAATGCATGCTGTTGTGAGTTTAGAGTTTGCAAGTAAGGTAAAAGGTAAAGGCCCTCCCGTTAATCATCGATTTGCTCGAGCGGGCCCAGTAACGTCTCCATTGGAGACTTTGTTGTTACTGTGTTTGGCATATCGAATACTCTCAGTAGCTTGCCGGGCTCTCCGAGAGGGGTGGAGGAATCGAACTCGGGTCGGCCATGTTGGCCGCTTGTAAGGCGAATGCCCTACCACTGTGCTATTGCTCCAGAGTTTGCAAGTATTATACTATAATCACTACTAGTTGAAACCTAATTGATTTAAAATAAGTATGTCTTTAAAATATTGATGAAGCTTTCTTGTAACTTTGATAATTAGTGCATGTTCTGCCCAAACTTTTCCACTGACATGTAATTTTTTTTCTAAAATAAGTTGTACACGATGTCAGGGATATAACTCGGGATCGAGCTCTTGCCATGTCTACATATGAATGAGGCCTTAAGTTTGAATCCTAGCACCACAAAATAAAGTAAATAAAACAATGAAAACAAATTATCATATTGATTTGTCTGGGGCGATAGCACAGCGGGTAGGGCATTCGCCTTACACGTGGCCAACATGGCCGACCCGAGTTCGATTCCTCCGCCCCTCTCAGAGAGCCCGGCAAGCTACCGAGAGTATTCGATATGCCAGACACAGTAACAACGAAGTCTCCAATGGAGACGTTACTGGGCCCACTCGAGCAAATCGACGATCAACGGGAGGGCCTTTACCGTTACCTTTACCTTTATTTGTCTGGGGAGTTATTTTTAAAATACCTGTCTTTCAGTGGTTTGAGAGCTAAATTTTATATTGAAATTTTTTTCTCTTTTTTTTTTAATAATTTGAAGTTTGAATTGGAAAACTTGCAATCACCTATAAATACAAAGATCTTTTAAATCATGAGATAGCCAAGTGGCATAGGGACTCCAAGATTCAACCTCGGAACAAGTTGCACAATAATTAGTTTCACAGTCAGAGCTTGATATGAATAAAGAGATCTGCATATGTTACTATTTTTAAAAGAAAGCCTTTGGCACACATGGTGAACATTTATATATAAAAAAAATCCTGCCTTAAAATATTCATAGAAGATGGAATTTGTAGGAAAATTTGTCTAAATCTAGCCACAATTTTGATGACTTATGTCAGCAACAATAAGTTTTGTTTGCATGCATAATCAAGTACAAACATTTTTATTTTAATCTCATGTAAGATGTCTGTTCTCTTGGTCACAAAGTTGTACTCATGTGCTTGCTGCTGGACTGTGATTTTGAATAAAGTACAAGCTAATAAAAGCAGAAGTGATATCAAAAAGTTAACAGATTAGCAAACAAGTGTCTGACATAATCAACATCAGTACTACAACCCAATAAAAGTATATTTTAGGGGAAAGGAGTATTAGACAAGTTGAAAATCTGGCTTTAATTGGTATTTATACTTTTTTCTAGTTTTTTGTTTTCTACCCAGACTGCATTCTGTCTAGAAGTATTTTTTGTGATTAAGTTTCTATACCACTCAAGCAGAGAAGCAAAGAAGACTAAGAACAGCAAAATAATAAACCTAAGTAGAGTAAATAAAATAGTTAGAAAAATATTCAATCATTTTAAAATTAAAAGACAAATGAGGCTTGATTAAAATACCTCGAATATTCTACTAGCCTAATTGGTCCCTTTACAGAGAGCAGATCGTGAGAAAAAGATATGTTATTTCACATCAGTAGTTAATTAAATTTTGCCTGTCAACATATTTTCAAATGTAAATAGTACCAATATATAGTCACAAAGTTATAAGTAACAATAATTATTATTTTGAGGCACCAATTAAAGATATTTCAAAGAAAAAAATTAATAATACTGACATGAGTGCTATGAGCTTAAGTACCTTTCTTATTCCTATTTTACAGATGAGGACATTAAGACAGAGAGAAGTAAAGTAATTTTCCTTGTATGGCTCATTCTGACTTCAATCCCAGAACATGAAATGATACCAGATCTTGAATCCTTAATACTGCATTTGGCCTCTTTTGAAATTTCATAAAAATATATATCAGGGTACTTCACACCCATGCATTGCTTATTTGAATATATCATCAAAAATCTGCTCAACCTTAGATTCTTATTGTCTTTCATTTGTTATCTAATGTATTGTGAAGCAATGAGCCTTGTCCATACCTTGTATCTTGACACAAATCATTGATAAAACACCACCCATCTGCCTACAAAAGTACCATGTTACAGAGAGATCTAGTGATCTGCCTTTTTCCACCAAATGTGAACTCTGTTACATCACAGTAAACTGAATCCAACCTGACTTTATCATGGAATCTTAGACACTTTACCTGCATCACCATCTTCCACAGCATGAGACTGTCTTATTTCCTTCTCATATTAGCTTGCCATTGGAGGAATCTATGAACTATTTCCTTCTGAAAGAAAAACAAAATTGACAAAGATAAAACTTAAAACCTTCTTTATTTGCATAAACTAAATTTTCATTTTAATTCAATAACCCCAATCCTGATCAGTGAATAACAGAAGTCCTGTCTGTTTGTTTTATTATCCCCTCAAAATTAATTATGAAATCAGTGAGCCTCAGTATTAGGTACTAATTCATTATTTTGATGGCACAAATATGAAATGTAACTTTCAAAAATTTCAACTGCTTAGACATCAGTGGCACATTTTACAATATCCAGAATAGTGTTTAATTAAAAGGGGAGTACTAATACTTTTTTAAATTTATAGACTAAAAAGTGCATTGCCTGATGGACTCAAGATCATTTAATGCATTGTCTTATAGCTAGGCACTCACTGTATTGTTTTCCACAATTATACTTTCAGAGTGGCTGTTGGTCTATACTGAGTTTAATCATAGACTTTGCAGGATTTTCTTGTCATCACTTATTGACTTACATTTGGGATGACTAAATTTAGCAGAATGAACAAAGCCTCAAAAGTTGAATGAGTATAACTAAAGGAGAAATGATTTGGGAGTTGGTGTAGAAAAAAATGCTCTTTAGAACATAACTAAATTAAGACTTGTAGTGTGCAAACCTCAATGATTGCATCTTTTCTCTTTGTATGAATTGGTACCATAAAAATAAGTAAATTTTGTTCTGTCTCGAAAGACTTTAAAGACAAAATAATTTGATTTATTCTGTACTTATTTGTTCACAAGGGAACAGATAAAGTATAACAACATTTATACGGATAAATATTTTATCAATATGACCTAAGTTAGAGTTCTCATGTGTGTAAACCACACAAAAAAGGACGGGAAAAGGGGATGGCAGCAGCCTATCTCTCCTGCTGCCCGCGTTCGGTAGTCTCAGGCCGTTTCCCCACTCCAGGGAGGTCAATGGCGATGGTCAGGCAAAGGAAGGAAACGGGGGCCAGACTGGTTGCAGCAGTTTATTACATGGAAGAAGTGTATGTCATAGAGGTCCCAGGATCTCTCAAGCACATGCACCTTTTTTCTCTCAGCTTCTGTCCTCAGCCCCATCTTCCCAGGTTCTCTGCTGCACGTATCCCCCCAGAGAGCCCTGAAATCTCCCTTATATAGATCATAGTACCTCTAAAGGGCGCAATATAGTGATGTCATCAAAAGGAGTTACAGAGAGAACTTTGAGGCAGCAAACCATACAGTGTTTCTTTACATCCACATTTTTTCTTTACATCTGCAGGCCAGTAATCCTGGCCTCACCTTTTACAAGTTACAAGCACTTGAATTAGCATCGCAAAGACCAGTCTGCTAGAGCTTGGAGTCTACATCTCAGAGATCAGCCTGCCTGGAGCCAGGCATCTACTTCTCAAAGCTCAGGCCTAGTTTAGCATCTGGGATCTGCATACCTTAAACCAGCTAGGTTCCTGTGAGATAAGGGAAACTGCCTCAATATACTGAAATCATTTACTGAAGGCAGTTTGAAGGGGAGAAAGGATCAGTCTCATCCAAGCTAGTCAGGACACTCAGGAAAACTGCTTCTAGGACAGATTCTCATTTAGCAGAACCCTAGAACAGATTACCCTGGATGTGTTTCTCCTCTCCTTGTCCGACCAACATATAAGCATACATAATATAAATCATTTTGTATGGACACAGTAAGAAATACTTTGAGCTTATAGAATTGCTCTCCTAGTGCCATCTCGATCTCAGACTGCAGTGCTCAGGCCAGATATCTTTCCTATTCCTAGCAGCAGGGTCCTCGTCTCGTCATTACTTTTGGATCATGACAGCATTTGCCTATGATCAAACTCTTAATCTATAGTTAAGAATCGTGACACCTTGGCCTGGCCCATTGCGATGCCAGGGTAGCACATAACTTACCGGCTTGAGCTGGTTCCATCCAGTTCCACGTCGGGACCCTGCCCTTGGGGTGCTCAGAAGTGAGGGCAACTAAGGTTTAAGTTGACAAAGCAGATGCCCAGGAGTGAATAATGTTCAAGGCCAATTAAATCCTAAGTTATAAAGCATAATATTAATTGTCTTCTTGTATCTATACAAAAAGGACATTGCATTAAAGTAAACTATTCAAAAGACATACGGAGAGGAGAAAGGCAATTTTATCTTGTAGTACAGCTTCAGTGTCTAAGAAGGATGAGACCTTACAAATTGGTTGGGGAAAAGAGCACAAGGAAGTAGTTACAGACAAACGTAGTAATGGGAATGACTCGGGAGCACTGTGATGGGTGCAACCTGGTAAACCTAAGCTCCTTGTACTCCAACACTCATGTATTTAAAATATCAAGCAGATCAAGTGATTTTTATTTTATTTTTTAAATGTCACTATCAAGCAGGTCAAGTGATTTTTATTTTATTTTTTATTTTTTAATAGAGTTCTACTATTTATTCAGCCATTGATTAAGCTGAATTGGGCATGAATTTCAATCAAGTAATTTTTTAATTATAAATTAAATATTTCTTTAAAATTATGTATAGAATTCCCTACGAAAGTCACTCATTAGAGACTACTTGTCGATGGTTCTTTGAGGGTAAGAGTGTCTAGTTTAGAGGTATGGTGATTCCCATGCTCATGATGCATCAACGTTTTATCCCCAGAACCCTGTGTGGTACCCTGACCCTAGCCAGGAGTAATTCCTAAACTCAAAGCCAGAATAAGCTATGAACATTACAGTGTGTGATTCCCAACCCCTCCCCCCCAAAAAAAACACAGTGAAACAAAATAAACAAAAAAAGAGTATCTGAAGAATGAATTGGATGACTAGCTGAGCAGTGATGTACATGGAGGAAAGATGGAGGTACTCTTGTTGATTTTAATTCGTTGAATTGCTTAGTCTCACATTTCATAGGTTGAATGAAGGTAGATTGCTCCCTCAATAGCTGTAGATGTAATTAATAGAATCTAAGTCATAGGATACTTTCTATATTCAGCATATCTTAGGGGAATCTCCAAAGTGTTGATCAAAAAGCCTGGGGACCCTCCCAGAAAGTGTAGGCCAACTTTGGATATGTGTCTAAAAATGAGGTGCTGTTATGCTGAGAAATAGCTGGTCTCCACAGAAGTTCCAGAGTTGTAACCAGCAGTGCTCACGTGCTATCTGTGCTGGGAGTCAACAGGGCCAGCTACATGCTAGGGATGGATCGTAACTCCTGCAACTCTCTCAGGTCATAGTCACATTTTACCTCATTATTTAGCTTTATTCTTGGTACATCATATTATAAAATGAAGAAATGTTAGTTGAACTTGCAAAATCTATTAGAAGAAACAGATATATCAAAAACTGAGAAGCTCAGAGTAGTTTCTGGAATAATAATATATTCTCTGTATTATTTTTAGGGAATTTTGATAAAATTTTCCTTTCAGACTAGGCTTCTCTTCTGCTTTCCATTTTATGGTAACTTAAACTATATATTATAAAAGGAGAATTTTTAGCCAAATAATTGATACATTAATTTTAATATGGATTATGTATACAGAAAGGGAGAAATCCTTTAATGTTTCCCTTAAGTAATCATCTTAGTGTGTATTGTCTGAGAGCAAAGTTCTTTTCTATCTACATGCAAATCTCCAGAGAAAAAGAAAAGGTCTTGGAGCTTAGATGTGTATAGTTTTGCATCTCTGTTGGAAAAGAAGAAAAATAAAAAAAGAGGACTTGGCAATTACTCCAGACAGCATAATGAGCCTAGATATGGGGGGTTAATTGTAGTCCTAGAAATGAAAAAGTGATCCAACCATCAGGTCCAAGCATTTCAACAATTAGGTTGAAATACCAAGAACTATGTCAGCATATTATATTTAATTAACTAATAAGGAAACTAGCAAGATGTTACAGTGATTCAAAGGATAATTAAAAGATCTAGTTAGGTCATAGATCAGTTGGGGAAAGTAATTAGATGGTTAGGTAGGTAAATGGATAATTTATGTTGATAGAGAAGGAAGGAAAAGAGGAAGTACATAATTTATAAATAGAAGCAGAACAGATCTGTCCATTATGCCATAGTATTCATATATATATTATATATAATATTTGACTTTAAAAACAAACATCCAGTTATCTGAAGTCTACCTTAATGACGTGTGAATTTGTCTTTTTTAAAATCAGCCTCAGTCATGTAAATGGTGCACTTGGCAGTGAACCATTTAAAAGCAAAATGCTTACTACTGTATGAACATATAAAAGAAATAAAATATTTACATGCTGAGTGTGAAAGCAAACAAAGGTTACCATTACCATTCTTGATACTCTTACCAGGAAAGGGAGGTTCTTTTAGGAATGCAAAATAATAGCTTGGTGAGACAATGGTTAATATGAAGACTGAAGAAATTAATATGAAGACAGAAGAATTATGAAAGTGTTCTGGATTCTTCATATCACAAAAAAACACTTGTTAAACATGCACTTTACAATTGGTGTCTTTGTATAATGATTATCTTTCCAGAGTAACTGTTTACTAATACAATGTTTATAGTTTTAAATTTCCATTGGCCATGTTAATACAGAATTAGGTCCCAGTTTTCTTGATTGATTAATAAGACAAGATTTAACACACCAGTACATACATCAACCCCACCAGTCTCAGTTCTCATCACCAGTATAGAATTACAAATCAGTAATTTTTCTTACTTTACTTTATTTAATCTCTGTAAACGTAATTCCTAAATAACAGTAATAGCTGAGTAGAAAGTAAAGAGTTTATCGGCGATGAGAAAATGTTTTTTTTTTTTTGAAAAATATTCTAGCCAGTAACAGAACAACTGGAAGTTTAATACTAAAGCAAGTTTCAAAAGGAGGAATTAGAGATGTGATTTTGTGTTATTTAGAGTTCAACTTATCTAACAGTCAGTACTAACATAGGAATTTTTCATGAGAAACAATGGATTTTTTTGGGGGGGGTGAGGTGAGCAAGCACAGTTCAATATTAAATGAGTGTACGTAATCACTTGAGACAATGGATAGAAAATAGAGAAATATTATAGGTGTGGCATTTCACTAGGTTAAAGGAGAAAACTGGTGACTGTCAGTCAAGGAGGACTCCTTGCAGTCTCCACTGACCAGTTTTCTCCCAGGGATCTGGGGTCTGTATCAAAAACAAGGTTTTCTTAATCTAGGTTAAAGGCAAGAGAAGGTTTCCTACAAAGGAGTAGTAATATCCAAAAGAGCTTGTGTGTGTTTGTGTGTGTGTGTGTGTGTGTGTGAGAGAGAGAGAGAGAGAGACAGAGAGAGAGAGAGAGAGAGAGAGAGAGAGAGCACAGTTGGGCAGGTAATAGAGATAAGGCCTTCTTCCTTAATCTTAGAAAGTTCATTTCAGTTTTAATGAAAAGGAAAGTGATAACAATATTGGGCAATTATTTGATCATTTGAATCACAAATACGAAGTGATAATTGCTAGATCAAGAATTTATAGTGTGCAAGATCCATTTATAGATAACCCAGTGCTGGGTTTTCTGGAGATGAGCTATAACTGAGAATAAGAAATTGATAAACAAGGGGAAGTTCTTTTGTCACAGTAAAAGCTCTTAGATGTGTATTTCAGTTGTTTTAGAAGTTGTTTGTAAATGTGGTGATTTGTTTACTAATTGATTCTGTTTCCTAACTGAACATTTTATACTATTTTTGCAGAATTCACCCATGTTGCTTTAATGTTTTCTTAATAATTTACAAAAAAGTTACATAGAAAGAATAAGATATCTGTCACAGCCTTGTTAGTGTAATTGATTTAGTAAAGTTCCCATGATTAAGCTAGTATGATTTTTGTTTGTCTGTTTGTTTCTGGCAAGTAACACCTGGAAAGATAGTGGCACATCAGCATTATAGTAGAATTGCTTAAAGATGCATTTGGAAACAGATCATCCAAACACCAATCTAAGCAAATGCAAAAACAGAAAACAAAATTTTTTTCCACAAGTTTTTGAAGTATTATGAAATAGCTTGGGAATTTTAAAAATAAGCTGCATTGAAAATATTTTACTTATAAATCACTAAAATAAAGGAATCTTTACCTATGATTTGGTAAAAATATGATTTTATTTTTATAGCTCCAAGAAAATATTTGAAGGAGGATTATTTCTGAACACTAGCACTTTGGTGTTCAGGAATTTTTTAGGCAATGGTTATGTATCTGTGTTCATTTTTCTTACCTCTTAGAGAACTGGACTGAGATCACCAGCTATTTAGCAGCTGAAGAATAAAATTAGTTTTGTTTACAGTGTCATATGTTTGTGTTCATATGCAAAATTAAAAATGTTCTGAATGAACTAGCTGTCTTCAAAGGGACAGTCAAATAATTACCATAACCTTGATTTAAAGTATAGAATATGAAAATATGTAACTTTAAAAATAATCTTTCCATGTATAGCTTAATTATAGTATAGTGATTTGGAACTTCAAACTGCTACATGTCTTTCCATTTTTAAATTGCAAAAAAGATATACTCAGCCCGTAATTTTTTATTGAATGGGATGATTTAAGGATAATTTTTGCTATACATTTTTTTCAATGAAACACTAGTTGATACGCAGACATTCTTTAACATTATAGTTCATGTAATTTCTACAGAATAATAAGCTTACAAAAATTAAGGGAAAAACAAAATATAGTAGTAATCAAGGAGCTTTGTAAATTTTACTTAGAGATTCAAGCTATTATTTTATATAAAAATATTGATCACTTTTGAGATTTGATATTTTAATTGTTAAGAAATGTTAAATATTTATTTTAATAGATTAGCAATAAATGTTTAAAAATAATTTTAGAGTGATTTAGACACTATTTCTGAGCAGTATTTTGCTATTTTTCTAGTGAAATTATTTTTAAAAAAGAAAAGCATAAAATGCAATAAAATAGTAGACTTTATATTAACTAAAAGAGGAGAAAAAATTAGAAAAAGAGAAGAGAGTCACAAAGTTCAAAGGAAAAAACTACAAATAGGAAAAAAATTTAAGTCAGACTATTTTAAAAATTATAAAACAATTTTCTTATTTCCGATGACAAATGTTACCTCCATCTAATCTATTTAAAAATAGTGGGTTTTAAAAATATTTTATGATTTTTTTTTAGGTTGTGGTCATTACTTTCATGACCTGCAATAGTTGGGTCAGACATATCAACCAATTGGCAACTATCCTCTTTTAAAGGTAGAAAAAAAAATAACTATTATATTGTAATACTTTGTTCTCTCTCTCCTCCTCTTTCTATTTTTTTGTTTTGATTTTTGTTTTCGTTTTTGGATGGTTGGTGATTTGTTTGCTCCTCCTGGTTCCTGTTGATCAGTGGTGTTTGGCCAGTTTGTATTTTTCCAGACATCACTCCACGATGTTGTTGAGGTGTATGATGGGCCAACTCAGCAATCTTCTCTGTTATCTTCCCTCTCAGGATCCCATTCAGGTATCCTTTCATAGAACTGCCATGCATCAGTTGTTCATTAAAGACTGACATTGATTGGTATTGTAGTGAAAGTTGAAATTTATGTCATCCAGAATAGAAATAAAGTAAATTAAAAATAGAGTCACTGATATTAAAAAAAAGAGTGAAAGCACAACTAACAGTAATTTAAAAGGTTGAGAAAATATATAACCATCTGTTTGGGGGGATTGTAATCAAGTAAATATAATATTAATCCGCGTGCTATTTAATGTAATATGAAATATTGGAGGATTCTTTCACGAATGAGGTGTTATGTATCCAATTGTAATTAAGGGCTTCCAGGAAAATAGTTGCAATAGAAGCTGAACCCAAGGAGAATATGTTTTGAGTGGTAGGATATTTCAAAGTAATTTGATATAAATATAGATTGACATTTTCAAATGACAGTAGACATTAGTATAATTTGTTAGGTTTACTAAATGAAATTATTTATGATATCTTAGTGTTTGTTTTGTTGAGTAGGAGAATCACTTCCACTGAGTTCAGGTAATCAGATCACAATTCGATTTACTTCAGTTGGACCAATAACAGCTAAGGGATTTCACTTTGTTTACCAAGGTAAGTGACCCTGTAGCCCAGAAACACATTAAGGAATGATATCAGTTTCGTGCCATGTTTCAGAGTGTTAGAATGTTGAGACACTCATCACTGTTTCAGAAAGATAAGAGTTGTGGGTTTGTTCATTTTATTTTTCGCTTTTACTTTCGAAAAATTTTAATCTGTCCTTTCCCCATAGAACACTATTATTTTGACCAAATCCAATGACCTGTTACTTCCATCACCATTCTCAAATGATTTGTATAATTTTTCTTCCTTCCAACATATTGTTTCTAAACAATAGTTTAGTTTTAGTTTCCCTAAAACTTCTTTATTCAGGTCCTATTTTTCTAATAACTCAGCATTCTAAAGTGGAACAAATTTTTGTGTTAATCTGGTTAGACAGGGAAGACAATCATTTCTCCATCCTAAAGTTTTAGTTTCTCATTCTCTCAGGAGAATTCACACTTTCTTCATTTTTAAGCAACTTAAAGTTAGTTTAAACAGATTTCTTTTCTTTTTATAGAAAAACTCTCACACTATTATTAGTTAGAATTATCATTTGAAATTATTTTGTAAATTCTAATGAATATTATCAATTGTTTCTTAAACTCTATTTCTACTACATGTCTAAGTATTTATGAATTGATAACCTTATTAAACCAACCCTCTTACCCCATTAATAATATTGGTTTTAATATTATGCCATTTTATATTCAACAATATTCTCACTATACACAACTTGTGATATTAATATTTTTAAAGGCACTATAATAATTACTTTTATTTAGGCCACATAAGAATTAATCTATCTGGAATTCATCATATCATTTTTTAGACTGTTCTCAAACTATTTAATCCCATCTGTATGTGTTTTAAAAAGAGAAAAACATCCTGTTATCATTCTATTTTATTAAATCAAAAAAGTCACTATTAAAGGACATATTTAAAAGTATAAGAACAATTTTAGATTTTATATTATGATTATTAAATAAAAAAGCTTCTATTGTTGTTGATCTGTCTGACTTCTATATGCTTAGCCTGGGCAAATTTAGTACATCACTGACAAATAACTAAATTTGTTTCAAGCAACTACATTTGTGAACATGCTATAAAATTAAATATAGTGTATTCTCTCTTTTTATAACTGTTTTAAAGGGCCAGGTATTTTGAGAAAAATATGTGACAAAACTTTATAGCACAATTCTTTTACACTTAGAATTTCAGCTTAAAATGAAAAATATTGTATTTTCAATCATTATGCCAAAAATTAAAGTTCCTTCAAACTCAGCATATTTTATTTCTTTAATTATTTGTTAAAATACATATTTTAAAAAGTGATTCTTAAAGGCTAAAAACTATTTTTTAAATTTAAGAATAATGTTATGACAGTATTAATTTTATACTTTATTTTGTATAAAATTTAAAACTCCACAATTATATTCAATATTTTTACATTTATGATACAATGATTTCTTTGAAATGTATTTAATAATAAAATATTGAAATATAAATTTTCCACAAACTTGAAATTAAAATCAACAATTATTTGCACACACAGCTGTTCCCAGAACAAGTTCCACACAATGCAGTTCTGTACCTGAACCAAGATTTGGAAGAAGGATTGGCAATGAATTTGCAGTTGGTTCACTGGTTCTTTTTGAATGTAATCCAGGATATATTCTTCATGGATCCATAGCAATTAGGTGTGATACAGTGCCCAATTCATTGGCACAATGGAATGATTCCTTACCTACTTGTATTGGTGAGTTTATCGGTTTATGATTTATCAGAAATTATAAATGTCTTAAATGAAGCTTATATTTTGGCATCTTTCATACTTCTATTTCAGAAACTATGCATAATTTTAATGTCAATAATTTTCTTTACCTCTCAGTTACTTTTTTAAAAGAAATGTATAAAATTATTAAATAACTCATTTTTTCAGTCTATCACATATATAATCAATAACATAGAAACAGAAATGTTATTGTTTTCAATTTTCTTTGTAGAATTATATCAATAGAAATTGGAAAATAATAGATATATTTAATATGCTAATATATAATATATTATAATTAATATTGTCACTGTCTTGTCACTGTCCTCCCATTGTTCATCGATTTGCTCAAGCGGGCCCAGTATGTCTCCATCATGAGACTCGTTGTTACTGTGTTTGGCATATCAAATACACCACAGGTAGCTTGCCAGGCTTTGCCGTGCAGGCAAGATACTCTCGGTAGCTTGCCGGGGCTCTCCAAGGGGGGCGGAGGAATAGAACTTGGGTCGGCCATGTTGGCTACATGCAAGGCAAACGCCCTACCCACTGTGTTATCGCTCCAGCCCATAATTAATATATATTAGAATTGTAATATATATTAAATATAGCCACTGTATTATTTATTCAATTTAATACTTTATACTAAGTATTAATATATTATTATTATATAATTAGTCTATATAATTTGTATATCTACTAAATATATCTGCTACATTTAGTGAACAATAATGTATATCTACTAACAGATATTGAGTTTATCCACTTATATATTTTCCAATATATATAAGCATATAATGTATAAATTGGAAAATGGTGTAAGTAAAGTTAGTTCTATTCTTTAGTAGAGTGTTCTAAAATTCTTGTGTGCAAAAAGTTCTGAAATATGTATATATAAATTGTTCTTTAAAGACTGTTTCATACTTATAGTAATCATATTTCTGATTAGCACATGTTATGAAGAATCATTTAAACTTAATAAAATTCTCACTGCTGTAAACTGGAGTATCGTCTCCAATATACTCCAATTTAACCAATATGATAGGCTTTGGGCTGGTGCAATAGCACAGTGAGTAGGGCGTTTGCCTTACACGCGGCCAACCTGGGTTTGAATCCTCCACCCCTCTCGGAGGGCCCGACCAGCACTGAGAGTATTTTGCCCTCATGGCAAAGCCTGGAAAGCTATCCGTGGCATATTCAATATGTCAAAAACAGTAACAACAAGTCTCACAATAGAGACATTACTGGTGCCCGCTTGAGCAAATCCATGAACAATGGGAGGACAGTGCTACAGTGCTATGATGGGCTTTGACCTTAATACTGAATTGAGATGAGTTACTGCAGAAACCTGAGAAATTAACTTTAATCTTTGATTCTCAATTCTGTTTTGTTAAAAAATAAATGATATAATTTCTCATTGATTTATTGTTATTATTAAATGCTGTAAAGCCTTGGAATAGATCTTGAAACTTCAGTTGCTTTTATTCTTATTAATTTTTCTACCATAGACTCAGAATACTCTAATTCTTCTGATATTAAATACATAATAAAAATTAATATCCAGTACTGACAAAGAATATAATGCTGCTTATTTTTATTGCTGACAAAGAATATAATGCTGCTTATTTTTATTGATTGACAAGTTATTTTAAAAAGATTAAATTTATAAGTGGAATATATCTTTTCCAAGAGTTTCTTATATCTTGAAAAGCTTGAAAACACTCACTATTGTCATTCTAATTCTAATAATTTATATGGTTCCTTGAATACAAGGTCTTTCTTGGCATTTAATTTTTTTAAGAAAAGGATTAAGGATTTATAATGACAAATTTCTAGATAATAATAGTAATTATTTATTAGAACATGCTACTTAGGGGGACTGCAGCATTTCTTTCCAGCAAATGATGTGTTTAGGAACAAGAGATTAAAGAGGAGACTTAAAACAATAAGCACATATTCATTATTTGATTGTTTTATTTGCAGAATAACAAAAAGCAAAGTTTAAGTTAAAGGAATAATTACTATAATTCAGTTGGCCTTGGGAAAAAAATATATTTTACCAAGGTTTTTCACTTTGCTTTTTCTTTAACTGAAAATTCCAAACATTACATTACTCAAAATCCTTATCTCTTCTTTCAGCTCATTAGTATGTGAAGAGACTGGATTAAATGAGAAAGAAATTACAGGGTAATAGGTAGGGAACCTTCGTTACATGAGAGTGATGACTGACCAGGTTCAATCCCCTAAGCATCATGGTCCCCTAAGCAGGAGTAATTCTTTGGTGCAGAGTCAGAAGTAACCCCTGAGCATCTCTAAGCTAAATAAATAAATAAACAAATAAATAAATAAGACAGGAATTGTAGGAGAGAAATGAGCTAAAATAGACAAGAGAAAAAAGAAACCTAAAAGAGCAGAATAATTAGAATAATTTTGTGAATATAGAGAGCAGAGAATAAGAACTACCTACATAATCTATTTTAGTCTAAGGTAGAAAAAAGACACCTATTTTTACATAATTCTTGCAAAGTCATTTTGTATCGCAAACATTTCTCTTAGTGATTATACATACTAGCTTTGCCATCAAAAGTAAAAATTCTTGTAAAAAACATGGTTATTTATTAACCTTCACCAAAGAACAATCTCAGCAAGGACAAAATAGACATTCATGTCTATGAAATAAAAAATACCATCTAACTCCATTGGTACACTCAGCTTCAAGGGTAAATGCTGTTTCACTGTCTCAGCCAAAATACATTCTCACTTGATACTTCTGGAAGGTAAAATAATACTCTTGGGCCCAGATGTTCTATTTCTAGGCCCCTGGAAATATTTATTCCAATTTTTATTGAGATTCCATGATTACAGCACTATTCCATGAAGACATTTCAGCAGCATCCCACCTACCCACCTACCCATCCCAACCCCTGGCACTAGAATTCCCTTTTCTGCATCATTGTCCTAGAATCGCCTCTGTCACTCCTACCTGAATTTCTGAAGGTTCACTCTCAGGTTCTGTTGCCTTTAGTCATTTGTTAGTCCCTTACTGTATTTCTGTATATCACAAATGAGAGCGATCATTCTATACCTGCCCACCTCTTTTGTCTGTCTTTACTCATCATGATACCTATCAGTTCCATCCCCTGAAGAACTTTACTGCACCGATGGGAAGTTTTTTGTTTTCTTTGGGTTTTTTTTTTTGGCATTTTGGGTCACACCCGAAGATGCACAGGGGTTACCCCTGGCGTTGCACTCAGGAATCACTCCTGGAAGTGCTCAGGGGACCATATGGGATGCTGGGAATTGAACCCAGGTTGTCCGCCGTGCAAGGCAAACGCCCTACCCACTGTGCTATCACTCCAGCCCACCGATGGGAAGTTTTTAATCAGAGAACATAGGAGCTATTTTACATTGGTTTGAAGGCACATAGTCTAAAGTCAAATTGCTCATTGTAAAATATTTTTATTGAAACATGCTCTCTTAAATATTCAAAAATTGAAACTGCCTGATGTCTTAAGGATTCGAAGGGGAGTCAAATAAAGAGTTGCATTCGGTTAAAATAATTTGTGTTTATTTTCAGTATCTGTCATCTACATTAAATATGAATTGCCTGAGGCTTTTGACCTTTCTGTTTCTTCTGCTCAAAACATAAATCCTTGTGGTATCTTTTTTGTCTTCCCATAACACTTTATTCATGTCTCCACTTGATTTATTTTCTTGGACATTTTACATAAGATAATTTCCTACAACCAATTCCTCCCATTTATTCCCTAAATCTGTCCACAATTTTTAATTCTTTAAGTAACAACCTCCATTTTATTATATATTTTTTTCTAATTTCTCACACTTTCTTGCCTTCTTTCCTTCTGTCAGAATGTTGTTTTAATAGTTCACTCACATGAGAGATGTTCAACAAACGTTTGTTTATTTGATGGATTTTGTCAATTAACTATGATAATTTCCTGAATGTTTTGGACAGATTTAAAAAAAAAATCCTATCCAGATGGGTTAGCCATAGTTCAGGGGCTAGGACACTGTCTTTGTATGCTTCCAACATGGAATTGATCCCTAACACTGCATATGGTCTTCTGAGTGTTGCCAAAAAAACCCCAAAATCCCCCAAAACAAAGTACATTACCCAACTCCTTGACTCCTGAATAGGCTCTCTCACTTTGCAGCTTAAGCCTACAACAAGCCATCTAAGGTTTAAACTCGTCTGTATATCCCAGTAGAAGATAAAACACAAACAAAAGATTTACATATTATATAGTTAATTTTATTCAGAGAGAGAGAAAATTCTGTTTATATTACAGTTGAGATACAATCTTTGACAATCTATTTATGGGATTTTTGTACAGGGTTGTATTTTCTTTGCCTTCACTGTTGAATGAATGTTTAGTTAACAACTTAAGCCCAGTGAGCATCCAATTGAAACATAAAGCTTTCTACATTCCTAATGATTTCCATCTCAATTGCATTGTTTCAGTTTCACAACTCTTAATGCCATCAACATTTTCATTTTTTTCCTGCCCTAGTAAAAAAAAAATAAAAAGCAAAAAAACAAGGAAATATTCAGTAATTTGCAGAACCTGGCAGAGTGAAATTACACAGTTGACTGGAACGCATCTCTATCAGACATAAGTGAATTATGTGTATCGTTAAAATGGCCGAAGACTAAGGGGATGCACAGACGTAAATAAACAAATGAAAAGAGCATTTAATCACCTTCTACATATCTGTCACACCAAGCTTCTCTTAAGCAAGTCATCATAAAATATTTTACTAAGTACCTTGTATTTGGAAAAAATATAAATGTAAAAAAATATGCCAGACTAAGTTTTGCCTTCAAATTTGACCTCGTTACACTTCAGATATTAAAAAAAAATGAGTCTAGTAAAACCACAAGCTTTCCACCCTCTGAGATTCTGATTCAAATAACCCCCTGCAGCCTCTAATGGCTTTGACAATATATGGCCTTAGGCTTAAGTACTTCTGTTAGTGGGAGGTCTCTTTTGAAAATCCCCTAAAGCTGCCACTTACTCCTTTTAGCTATAAAGTCTTTAATTACCTGCTTATTCCATCACCCTTATCTTAGTTCTTTTTCTCCCCACAAGTACTTTAGAGACCCAGAAGAAATTATTTTTACTTATATTGGTTGCATAGCAACACTGCCTATCTCACCTTTCCTCCAAACTGAGAAAGAGACACAGAATGATGTTAAACCCTAATTCATAGATTATATATTCATCCATAAAAAGTATTTTATTAAATATGATGATAAAAACATTTACTGACACTTTTTGGGAGTACTATTAAGCACCACCTCATTTAATATGACATCAACACCAGTAGCCGGATATGATCATTTCTCTCTATTGAGAATGAAATCTATGTGGTTGGAGACCAAACTAGTAGCATTTGAACCAAGATGCTTGATTCCAAAACCCATCCTCTTATCCATGTCTTATGTTTTATAGTATTGATCAGAAGGGAAATTTACCATATATGTACATGTATATAAATATATTTATATGTGTATATAAGTACATAGAAATACAGATACAAATATGGTTTTTCACTGTTGTTCTGTTTTTATTTTGGGATTATACCTCAGCTGTTCTCATGACTTACTTCTATCTTGTGAGCTCAGAAAATCATAATGAATTCCAGGGATTAATTATCCTGGTTCTGCCAGCCACATGCAAGAAAGGGCCCTGCCCTCTGTACTATGTAAAGGTAAAAGGTAAAGGCCCTCCCGTTGATCGTCGATTTGCTCAAGCGGGCCCAGTAACGTCTCCATTGGAGACTTTGTTGTTACTGTGTCTGGCATATCGAATACTCTCGGTAGCTTGCCAGGCTCTCCGAGAGGGGTGGAGGAATCGAACTCGGGTCTGCCATGTTGGCCGCTTGTAAGGCAAACGCCCTACCCGCTGTACTATGTATATGGTTCAATATTTAAATACAGAGTTTTAAAGTAGGAAACAATTATTGATATATATTTCAATATATATGGAAAGTTAAACTTCCTCAAGTATTCATACGTTAGTGAATTTTTGTCTTACATTTTGTTGGTAAAACAAAAAACTGACTGAAATTTGTTGAAACAAATATATAGGATTTTCAGAAAAATACTGGGGAAAAGTGGTGGTCAAGAGGTAACTTGTGACCATACAATATTAAACTGTTGATCAGTTTATTTAGCAAGCATTTATTGAGAACTTTCTAAATGTCAGTCCCTACTCTAGGCACCAGAATCAAAATGAGAAGATAAGATCCCCGTTCTTATGCAGCTCACATTTTACAGAAACAAACAGGAGACATTATTAAATATGTTTTCTTCATTGAGATGGTAACATGTGCTTTAGAGAAAAGTTGAAGTGGGTTTCTTAGAAAACAACGAAGACTTGCTGCTAAACAACTTAGATACGCTGCTGATTTATATTTCCGTGAATAGAACAGCGACGGTGAGGCATGTATAAAAGCCTAGGAAATGAGTGTATATAGAGACTCACAGGGGAGACTGGTCTCGACATATTCCTATAAGAATCACAAAATTATGAAGCATGGTAAATAAGTCTGGAGACAAAGTAATAAATGGAGTTAAGTGAGCCAGAGTAGAACCAATTCGTGAAGATGGTAGAAAGCTCTGAGGAGTTTGATTTCATGTGTTTGCTTGTTTGGAGCCACACCTGTGGTTTTTTTCAGTACTTAGTCTTGGGTTGCAGCTCAGAATTGACTCTTAATGTAGTTTGGGAGACCATACCGGGTGCCCAGGTGCACATATTTGCACACTACCAAGTGCCGTGCCCTCTCTCCAGACCCAGGTTTGAATTTTTCTTTAGTGCCATGGGGATCATTCATGCTAGGAGTGATTCATTCTTTGTTTCTAAAAAGTCACCGAGGCTAGTGTAAGTATGATTGAGTAGAAGCAACAAAACTGACTAGAACTCTATAGCAGTAATAGAGGGAAATGTTCATGGAGATTCAGATAGGAAGATTTGGTAAAAGTGATAACAACAGGTAAACTTCATGAAATTTTTAAAGACAAACCAACAGAGTTTATTGATAAATTATGAATATAAAATATGGATCTGACTATAAGAGAAATTAAGGTGAATCCCAGATCTTTTTAACTAAGAACTGGATGATTGCTTGTGGTATTTAATGAGATAAAGGACAGTATTGTAGTACGCTGTGGCAAGTTCATAAGTGATTTTCTTTCCCATTCCACCACCTCTCTATAAGAGATCCATTTTCATACAATCTACATCCTGTGACTATTATTTATTGATAGCCATGACTTCTACCCACACTCTCAATAGTGTGTCTAATAGATAATTTCTAATTTAATATTTTCAACATAATAGTCTTCAATCATTCCCCCACACATACTCTTCTCCATCTCAGCAAATGTCATCAGCATTCATCCAGTTCTGAGGTCAAAATTTTGGCAATGAAAACAGAGTTCCATAAAAAAAACAATAATAGTGGCAGTTCAGATTCATTATTTTAAAGACATAATATATATATGTATATATATATATATATATATATATATATAAAGGCCCTCCCATTGATCGTCGATTTGCTCGCGCGGGCCCAGTAACATCTCCATTGGAGACTTTGTTGTTACTGTGTCTGGCATATTGAATACTCTCGGTAGCTTGCCGGGCTCTCTGAGAGGGGCGGAGGAATCGAACTCGGGTCGGCCATGTTGGCCACTTGTAAGGCGAACGCCCTACCCGCTGTGCTATCGCTCCAGCTTTACATATAAAGCATAAGTAATTGTAGTGTGGAAGTTCTGTGCTAAAGCTGTATAAGAGCATACGTGATGTTATGGGAAGCATTAGGTAGGGGCACTTAATAGACTTATGAAGGATAAAGAGTTAATACTGGATGTTCATTGTAGGTATTAGCCAGGTCTGAGAGAAGGAGGGCATGCCATTTCACAACATTACCAGTGTTTATTATTTTGGTTTACTAGATCTGGGTGGGGAATCAAGATGGTAAGGAAATCTCACCCTTCTTCTAAATATACTTTAACACTCCATAGTACTAATATCCTTCCCCGACTGCCTGGTAGATCTCCTCCCTCTTCCATCCCCCTCCCCTTTCAGGAAGTTTCCTTCAGTGGTCCTTGACCAAGAGTTTGTTTTTATTTGACATTGTCTTGTTCCTGGTTTGGTACATAAGATATTTTGCGGCAAGGGTATAGATTTTAATAATAATATGTATGGTATAATTGTTGAATTAATGGTATAATTTATACCATTTTAAGATCACCTATTAGCGATAGCACAGCGGGTAGGGTGTCTGCCTTGCACGCAGCCAACATGGCGGACCCGAGTTCGATTCCTCCGCCCCTCTCGGAGAGCCCGGCAAGCTACCGAGAGTATTCGATATGCCAGACACAGTAACAACAAAGTCTCCAATGGAGACGTTACTGGGCCCGCTCGAGCAAATTGATGATCAACGGGAGGGCCTTTTTTTTACTTATTAATATAATTATAGTTTTTAACTTTTTATACTGTAGGTGACTTATGTTTCAGCCTTCTTGTAAATACTAAAAAATTGTATGATTTGGTGTGTTTCTAAATCTAGTGCCTAAGTTTATCTCTGACCTTTTAATTTAATCTTTTGCATTAGAATTAACCCTCTATCTTGAATTGCTTTACTTTTAGTGCCCTGTGGTGGAATTTTAACTAAGCGCAAAGGGACTATCTTGTCTCCTGGATACCCTGAACCTTATGACAACAATCTGAATTGTGTATGGAAGATCACAGTGCCAGAGGGAGCTGGTATTCAAGTAAGAAGATTCTGATTATTCTTTCTGTGTTTGAAGTTCATCTTTTCAGAGATTATAGAATTAAAATAATTTTCAAAGATTAGCCAATGCTATTGGCTCACCTGGTTGAAATGACTAAGAAACCTTTTTTAAAAAATGTTTTAACCTGCAAGTAATCAAAAGCCAATTCAAGAGAACAGAAGCAATAAGAAAAATGAATATTGCTGCATAATATTTAAATTCTTGGGAGATACGGTTCACGGATTATATCAAAGGTTCAGTTGACTCATTTCTGATCTGGTTATTTCTATTTCTTACTGTCTTCCTTAGTATGTTTCTTCTGTTTTTTTTTCCCCCTCAGATTCTTGAGATAGATACAAAAGCCCTAGGCATTACAATCTTACATAACAATAAATGGTAGCTAAAATGAAATGTCTCTCTTATGTACCTTTTGTTATGGTTAAGAGAACTCTTTAGCACTTTGAATAGAAAAAGGGTTACTATAAGGCTTTAGCTTCCTTTGAAACTCAGTTAGTATCCATCACATCATTTTGATTGTTAGCACTTTGGGGGGAAAGGAGCAAAGTAACCACTTTGTTTTACAAGGAAATGGCTACTCCATAAATTCATGACAATTTATTGCCAAGTTGATGTATACTCTATGAAAAGTAATTATGTTTCATAAAATAAGTCTATATTTCATAAAAAATAAGTTGACTATTTCCCCAGTTGAGCTATAAGATAGCCCTTTATACATGGAGACTTATATGTTAAGGATGGGAAATGAAAAAGCCAAAACCTCATGCATGAAAACTCAAATGAGGTGAAAATATCATTATGAGGCACCTGAGGTAGTGCAGTAGCCAGTAACAAAAGAATCTGCCTTGTAAGCATGAGGCTGATTTCAATCCCGGTGCTGACTACTTAGGCCATGGCTGATTCTGCAGGCGTGGAGTTTTGAAGCTTGTTTAGGAGTATAAAATCGCCAGATATGGCCACAAGATGTATGTGAGTACTACAGCTCAAAATAGGTGGTCACCCTCACCAGGCCAGGTGTGTAGTCGTAGCAAGCAGGGGGTGCAAACACTGTGATAAATAATTCACCTCCCTGCAGTCATGTTTATCACAACTCAAAGTGTGTGACATCCCCACCCATAAGCACTGTAGCCAAGAGTGCAAGCACATGATTACTTGGGTGAACCCTAGTTATCACCACAGATTGATGAAAGAACAATCACTTGTATCACTTGTAATCCCATTGCTCAGCGATTTGCTCAAGTGGGCGCCAGTAATTTCTCCATTCATCCCGGTCTTGTACTAGTGTAACCCAATGGCATCTGCTCATCCCCAGAACATGAAAAGCATCAAACCGTTCGTTCAGGATCTTGACAAAGTAGTCCGACCATCTCATAGGTGGGCGGCAAGGAGTTCTTTTGACGTCCCGTGGAATCCAGTCAATAATGGCTCTCATCCAGCGGTCATCTCCAAATTGCATTACATGTCTGGCTCATCCGACTTTTGACACCTTGGCAAATGAGGCAGGACAATAGGGAAGGAAAGGGAACTGTGATATTCAAATCCAATCCAATCAGGAAACCTATCATGGAAATATTTTTAGCAAAAATACTAATAATAAGCTGTTAAAAACTATCTTTAATTTTTTTTTTTTAAATCAAGGGTGCTGGTAGGATGCTTGCCTTACATGTGGCCAACCTGGGTTAGGTTTTTAGCACACCTGGTTCTCCTCTGAGGCTTCAAGGAGTGATCCCTGAGCACAGAGCCAGGAATAATCCCTGAATACTGACAGGTGTGGCCCCACAGGAAAACAAACCAAAACAATTCAAAAATTTGAAAACATCTAGTGATCATTGTTAGGTGCCCTGCAGTTCAGTTAACTAAAAAGAAAATATGCAACCTGTACACTTAAGAACAATAAAAATTGAAAAAAAAAAGATCTATGTTAAACATCCTCACTAGCTCTTCTATTAATTTATTGTCAATTTTTAAAATTTTGAAGATAACCAGTAAATTCTGTAATATTATCCATGGAATTAATGATGATTCAGGGGGGTTCATATGTCAAATAGCATGGAATATTAGAAATGAGACAATGCATTTGAAAGCTTGGTAGAACATTCCCAAATGATCTGTTTATAAGTTTATGAACATTATCCTAGATAATTTATCTATCTATAGATATTAGTCTTTCTATTTCACTCTTTTTTTTTCTAATCTACTACTTGTGGGCATTTTCTTTCTCATCTTCTGACTCATTTTAATTATGTTCATTCTACTACTTGATTACTCATGTACTACAGTAAACATGAGTACATGTTTAGTAAAAACAGGTCAATATTTAGTAAAAACCTCAATATAGTAGAGTATGTAAGTTACTTTCTTTGCATGCAACCAACCCAGGTTCAATCTCTGGCACCATATATAATGCTGTGGGTTCTTCAGGAAGTGACTTCTTAATCAGAAGAACATAAACTAAGCAAAAATACAAAACCTGGTAACAGTATAAGCTCAAATACACAAGACACTCAATGTCTGGTATGGCACGAGCATGCAAATCCACTTAAAGATTCCCTTGGATAAAACAAAGTATTTGAGCAATCTCTCTCATCTTAAAATAGTAAAACTCCTGACTTTTCTTAGTTCTCCTTAGGTTTTGTCATCTTAAAATATGGCCATAGCATCTAAGATCTAATTGTGCTGCTTTAAGAAAGCTTTATCACAAAGGACTAAATGCCAGTAAATTTATTTCATTATATAACATAATGTGCATATACATATGCCTCATTTAAAATTTTAACAACTTTACTGAAAAATATCTATTTAGTATACTAAAGTGAATGCAATGCTTACGTTTCTCTAATATTCGTTTGGTTCAAAATAAGTGTGATTAAGGACATATATGAATACACAAAAAATCATATATGACTTAAAATGCACCAATCAGTGATGGTAGAGAGAGAATACATTTGGAAAACTAAACTAGCTACCAAAAACATAAGTGATTTTCTTTCTGTAGACTCAGAAAACAGACCAATTTGCTTACTAATATTACAAAAAGAAGTTTGTGATGAGGAGTGTACTGAAAAATACTGGAGGGAGAATTCAAAGGGGTTACACATAACTAAGTTGTCACGCAAAAAAGAAAATAACCATTGGAAAAAAATGTTGGCTACTTAATTTTGTTCTTTTGTAGAAAGATCACCTTGAGTTAATGTAATCTTATTGGGGGAGGAATGTAGAATCTGAATGTCTGTAGGAAGGATACCTGGTATTGGTGACTGGAAATGTGTTATCTGGTAAAGCTGCCCTATTGTCCTGACGGACAATGCCATCTGTGGAGAATGAAGTTTCTCAGAACACTGAACGAGAAGTTGCTTATTCTTACATCTTTTACTTGTCTCCCTTTGATTCTCTGTGACAGTTGGTCTTTAGTCCTTCACTGGAGTCTCAAATTCTCTCTCTCTCTCTCTTTCTCTCTCTCTCCTTTCTCCCTCTCTCCGTGTGTGTGTGTGTGTGTGTGTGTGTGTGTCTGTCTGTCTGTCTGTGTATGTGTGTGTCTCAACACAGGTGGCAATTTGGGTTACTTTTCTGTGATTGCTGTAACAGAATGCCATAATCTTAATACCTTAAAATAACAAAAACATACTTTCTGATAGTTCTGGGGGCCAGAAATCCTAAATCAGTTGTATGATGCTGAGTCAAAAGTTCAGGCATGGCTTCTCTCACCCTCCAATTCTCTCCTGCCCATACTCTGTGGGGCAAAACCTTTCTCACCTTCTCTTACTTCCGATGGCTGCCAACATTCCTTGGCTTCTAATTTGCAATGATTTCAGGCTCAGTGATCGTTGCCTTCTCCTTTTCTGTCTGTGTCAAGTCTTCTTGGTCTGTTTCTTATAAGAACTCATTGCTGCATTTGAAGATGACATGAATAATCAAGATCACCTGCCTAGCTCAAGGTCTTAGTTTAATCATATATTAAGACCTTTTTCCTTAAGAGGCAACAGTTATATGTTTCAAGAATTAAAAACTGTTTTCTTTGGGTAAGATAACTTTCTTCGATTGATGTGTGTGTGTGTGTGTGTGTGTGTGTGTAACTAAATTTAGTTTGTTTGTTTCCCTCATAAGGTGACACATTTTAATGGAATGTTTACTATTCCATAATCTCAATAAATCAGGAAAAGTGATTTTTTTCTTAATCCCCCCTCCCTCAATTGCTTTTCCTATCCAGTTCACACAAAATCTAGTAATTTCCCCTATACTAATATCGGTATAGCCTATGTTGCTATTGCTACTGGCCCAATCTCTGCAAATGACTTGAACCCATTTTAGTATTTCATTGTTCCTCACATGGCCTATTGCAATAGGTATTGTATTGTCTTTCCTCTTAATTTTTTTCCCATAGCAGAGTGTTATCCTATATTTTAAGCTCAGTATGATTATGTTCTCTGTATCTCCACTCTCCACACAAAAATGTACAATAGACTATTCTTCAGTTGACTAATTATGATGGCAGTTTCCATCTTCATATTCTCTCTCTCTGCCTCTCTTAGCTAAGGCATATTAAATCCTTAATATATACTGGGCACTGTTCTAAGCTAAAATTAACTAATTTAATTTTCTAAGTGTCTGAATTGTATATCTTTATTATAATGATTTATGTAAGCAATCTAAAACCTAGAAAGATTAAGAGCTCTTCTAGGATTACATATCAGTGAGTAGAAGAAGCCAGAAAAATTTGCCTGTCTTTGCATTCTAACTCTCATTCCTCTTTTATTTACCCACTAAGCTTTTGTCTAACTTTCCTGTACTTTTCAACATAGTATGCACATTTCCTCTGATGTAAATACCTGCCCTGTGGTTAAATTGGATTACTGACGGGTCACTAAATCTACCGCATGGCATAGCTACTCAAAATTTTAATAACTCCATAATTTTTTTTGGTGGAAAACACTCTGTGTATTTGCCTCATCTCAAATATTATCTCCTACATGAATTTTGACATTTGTTTAGCTGATGTGATCTTTCCTTCCTCTGCATTAAGGGGAAGGACAATTTAG
This sequence comes from Sorex fumeus, assembly GCF_029834395.1. Taxonomy (NCBI): domain Eukaryota; kingdom Metazoa; phylum Chordata; class Mammalia; order Eulipotyphla; family Soricidae; genus Sorex; species Sorex fumeus. The sequence continues at coordinate 68,846,938 of NW_026606059.1, forward strand.
CTATGAAGAGAGTGGCTCATTGTTTAAGAAGGTTAGATGGCAGTCATACAGCTTTAATTTTCATCTTATCCTGAAACACTGCCAGTGGGCTTAATGCCTGTCACACTGGTAGGGTATCTGTCACCATGTGGCACTCACCCTGGAAATGAGGTTCTTGCATTCACCAAATTGGAAGGCTGTTGATGGATTATTTTATGGATAAGAAATGTTTGATGAATCCAAATTTTGCTATTATTTAGTGACTGAGTGTAGTACATATGCAGATATCTGTAACAGACTTTAAGTAAAATAAATGTGCTTCAATAATATTATTCTGTTTTCTCCTCCAAAACGATAAATTATTTAATAACCAAATACAAAAATAGATAATATCTGTAGCTGTGAGGCTCCTGTAGGTTGTAACAAAAGCTGGAACTGCTACCGGTGAAGTGGAACTAAATAACATATGTCACTTTCCTTAAATAAAACGCAATAGGCATAAGATAACTGAATCCCGGCGTTTCCCTTATCAATTGAGGGGTGGGGGAATTCATAATAATAGTGATTTAGTTATCACAACCCCATTCATAAAAGTAATCTTTAAAATATTACCAAACCAATTTTTATAATATCAGTCTGTATCATTCACATTGGGACTTACTCAATACGTCTGTAGGTTTAATGACTTTTACTTTAATAAAGCAATGCTAGAAAATTGAGCAAAGATTATGCAAAGAAGAAAAATAATACGTGTTCAAGAATAGATCTCATTTGAAAACTACGGGACTGGGGATAGGGTTTAGATTGTAGAGGACAGGCTTTCTATGTACAAAGTTTTAGGTTCAATCTCCTGCAGTTGTATTACTCCTTGACTATTGCTAGGTTTGGCCCTGGTGGCATCCACAAGAACTGTATACACACACACACACACAAAAAAAACATGCATACATTATGCATATGAATTTACATGGCATACATATGTATATAGTATAGTTTCATATGTTTGTGAACCACAAATCTGGATATGTTCTAATAGTTAAAGCAGACAAGAAAACGTGGTGTCAGTGATATGAATTGAATGGTCCAAAACATAAAAGTTGAGTAGTTATTTGGAAAATGCATTAGTATCCCTGGCACGGAGACACTGGACTAACCCAGAGCTTCTAATAAGGAGAGTTCTTTGAGATGGTAGCAAACATTCCCGGCATCATAGCTAATGCTGTAAAGTCCCCTCCAGGGTCTTCTGATAAACATCAGCTCTTGTTGGCCTGGTCCAGAATGGTGAAGGGCAGTTCTGTCGCATCCTTTCCTGAAGGACTGAGATAATATCACCATGGCTTTCAATGCTTTTTTTTCAAAGATGGGGGATGCAGGGTGGATACAAGTGGACAATAGCATATTTACCTTATAGAAATATGTGTTCTTACTCAAAAATCTTATTTCACAGGTACAAGTTGTCAGTTTTGCTACAGAACATAATTGGGATTCACTAGACTTTTACGATGGAGGTGATAACAATGCTCCAAGACTTGGAAGTTATTCAGGTAAATTATAACATTGAGTTTAATTAAAATACAGGTGTGATCATTAATATTAAAAGAATCTCCCTAAAAGGAGCTCCAGAGAACTTTGATCTGGTAGCTTTAAATTATTTTTTAACAGTGAATCAAATTTCAAGGTTAGATGTTTAAAAGGCTTTTTGAGATAATAAAATCAAAATCGCTATTTCAAACTTTGTTATATTCTCTTATATTGTGTAATTATTTACACAATATGTCAGTGCTGAGATTCGCAATTGAAATCTGATTTAGGAATAGCATATGTACCCCTTTTATTGAGAGAATGAGAGAAAGAGAAAGAGAGAAAGAGAGAGAACATGAATAATTAAAATTATTAATTTTAGGTTAAAATTAGTGTGTAGTAATTATATATAGCCACTCAATAGAATGTTATGCAGCCATTAAAATATAGTGTGTTAAAAATGGTAAATGCTACAAAATACTGTTTAGAAAGAATAAATGTAATATGAGATTACTTGAATGAATAAAATATATACATATGTACCAAGATTGAAAGAAATAAGATATAATATTTGTGTTTATTTTATGCGAGAATTTAACTGATTTTTAGGTTTCTCAAGATTTGCTAAGGGTTTAAATATGCCTTGGGGGATATAAAAGGTAAAATCAAGTTCTACTTTTATTTTAATTAGTCTCGGCAAGCTACCGAGAGTATCTTGCCCGCACAGCAGAGCCTGGCAAGCTACCCGTGATGTATTCGATATGCCAAACACAGTAACAACAAAGTCTCCAATGGAAACGTTACTGGTCCCGCTCGAGCAAATTGATGAACAACGGGAGGACCGTGACTACTACCGTGATTGTATATTTTAACTTTAGGTGCATGAGCGTAGATAAATTATGAACTTAAACTTTTCAGATATTCTGAAAAATGTTTGGAATGCTTTTTTTAAAATGTAGCATGATAAACAAGTTTTTGCCATCACCTTTACGAAAAGGTAAGAATAAATCTCTAGAGTAGGAGTTATTTGAGGAATAAAAGATTTTAATTAAATTTCAATTTAAATAATTCTCAGAAAACTATGAAGGTTTGAGTATACTTAAGTTTATAATAAAATATTAGTATAATACGTTGATAAATGGAACCATGGAAATGATATAAATTCAAAATAACAGCGATTGATTACTTAGTACTATTGATCACTGAGTCCTAGCTTTGTGTGAAAATTGTAATACATTTACTTATTTGATCTTTCTAGCAGTTCCTGTAGTTGCTGGAGGTTTAGTAAAATTATGTTGCTTGAAGTAGTTGTATAGAATGAGACCGTGACCCAATTGCTATGACCCTAGAACCAGATCTCTTTATCACTAAGACCCTCTGAGAGATTTTAGGCAGCTTGAGTGAACTTTCAGTTTCTGGCTATCTCTGTCTTCAGTGATACAGTCAAAACACCATTGGCAGAGAAAAGTTCAAGAAAAAATACCTCAAGTTCAGGGAAAAAAGTGCAAGTATGTGGTCTATAAAAAAAAAATTTCTGGATTCTTCTATAGAAGGATCAAGTTAAGGTCCAGAGTTTTGTAAGCGAATATTTAACTAGTTGTTTTTATTAAATAAATCAGTCTTAAAACTTGGGTTGTAAATTTGAGTTATAAATTTCAATTCAAATAATTTTCAAAAAATTATGAAGTTTTGTTTAATCTAGATGGAACCATAAAATGGACATTTATTTTTGTGTTTGTTATTTGAAATTGGTTGATTTGCAATAAAGACATTAAAACATTAATGTGGAATAGTCAAAAAGTAATGAACGGATTAGAACAGATGCTTTTATATTTTTAATTCAGTAATTTAAAAAAGCAAAAGTTGATTTTCTTCATAAATTGAGAAGAATATAATAATAATGTATTTGCTGAGTTGAGACTAACTTCAGAAGACATAACTTATCTGAGAACAATATGCATTTTTAACATTAAAATAAAAGTGATTTTATATCTCTTCAATGTATCTGCTTCTATACCAAAATAACCACCAAACTACTAATATCCTCCCAGTTCAGTCCATTGAGCCCTTCTTCTTTCAATAATCCTCTTCCATATATATTTTTAAAAATCTAAGTAAAGAACTATATTCTAAGTTTGTGTCTTTGTTTTCGGGCCCCACACCACTGATGCTCAGAGGTTAGTCCTGGCTCTGTGCTCAGGAATTACTCCTGGTGGTACTCATGGTACTATATAGTGTACTCAGAATAAAACCTGGGTTGGCCCCGTAGAAGGAAAGTGCCCTATCCACTATACACTTTTAGGATTATATCCTCTGAACCCATCTAATATTTTTATTGTAAATTATATAAAATTTTTATAACTGAAATTATTATCTTGTGAATGAAATATTGATTGAAGTATGTATGAATACAAAAGTTTTATTTTATGTCACCTGCAAAATTTATTGCTTTAATGTTCATTATCTATCTTCTCCTTTTCTGTATTTAAGGCATGGAACTAAAATTATTTTAAAAATCTATCTCTGAGATGAGATAGTCAGGAATAGTAAAACGACAGATTCATGTGAAAAAAACATTTTAAATTTTCTTTAGAAGCCTCAGCTTACATAATTTTAGCGGTATTCTATTGTTTATTTAGTAATTAGCATGTAGAGTTTTACTATGTAGTATTTAACATATAAAATTTATTTTTTTAATTATCATTTCAGGAACAACTATACCACATCTTTTGAATAGTACATCTAATAACTTATATCTAAATTTTCAATCAGACATCAGTGTTTCTGCTGCAGGATTTCACCTTGAATACACAGGTAAATAAAACATTAGGTGTTATTCAGGAAAATCAACAGCTAGCTTATGTTGATTTAAAATACTACTTTATGGAACATAAAAACTAAATTGATTTTTTAAGAGAAGAGCTGGTCTTATATTTTTTAAATTTTGAAGTTTTCCAATTCAATTGCAAACATTTTTTTGCTTGTTTGTTTGTGGATCACACACTGCAGTACTCAGACCTTACTTCTGGCTCTGTGCTTAGGGATCACCCCTGTCCTTGCTCAGGGGACCACAAGGGGTGCTGGGGATCGAACCCAGGTTGTCTGTGTGCAAGACAAGTGCCCTACCTGCTGTACTATCACTCCTTCTGCCTCAATTGCAAATTTTTATTGAATACATTTATAATAATTTTTGTTATAAATTACAGAAAAATAATACTTTTAAAGGTTCATTGATTACAACTTTTATGATTCTAATATGTTTCTGTCAAATGCCACAAATATCCTTTATTTTTACCATAAGAAAATTGGTTAAACAATGGTGTTAAATATCTAATAATCTCTGTTAGAGATTTTTTAAACTATTTTTGTTGGAAACACATTATTATGTTCAATAAGTGAGGAAAACTGGTCCACATCTGATTAGCAAATAATTTGTGTTACTAGTGTATCATAATTTGATCTTTTGAACAGAGAATTCAACACTTAACTGCTTTCCTTAAGGAAACATAGTGAATTTAAATCTCATTTGGTGAAGATCTTGTAAACCAAAAACCTTCAAAGAAGATTCATAATAGAAATTTAATAAAAACATCTTTAATCACTATCTTTAAACAGTCTGATTAGAACTATACAGGGGAAATTCCTAATGAGGTTAAACTTTGTTACTTGATCACTTGACTTCCCGTTAATCATAGATTTGCTCGAGCGGGTGCCAGTAACATCTCCATTTGTCCCTGTCGCGTGCTTATATAGCCCAATGGCATCTGTTCCTTCTAGGAACACGAAGAGCCTCAAACCAGTCATTCAAACCTGATAAACTTTATTACATAAAATGTTTTTGCTTTGTTAGTGAGTATTTACCTGTTACAACTAGTTGTTTCTATAAAATAGACAATCAGGACTGTTAATATTTTCTAAATTACTATCTGACCCAAACTCATTAATATAGAGAATAACTTAACCATTGGTAATGAATGGCAATAAGAACAAATGTATATCTATCCACTCTAATTTTATATGTATATCTATCCACTCTAATTTTCTAAGGGCCACTCAAAGTGAATTGGATTTAATTTGTTAACTTTGAATTCATATAATCTAACTTAAATATTCTCAGAATCATGCTTACTTTTAAACTGATCCCAGGATACTTTTTAAGAATTGTTTTATACAGGATTTCCACCCCAAAGAGCAAGACAAACATACACACACACACACACACACACACACTCTCTCTCTCTCTCACACACACACATACACATGCACTCACAGACTATAAAAATGACAAAAATACACACACTATATATATATATAAAGAAAAGATCAAGTTTAATATGGTAACTAATTTGCAAAATTGCAAAATTATATTCTATTAAAACATGATAAAATTATCAAATTATTTAGACATTAAGAAGCCTTAACAAATCAAAACATTTTCTAAATATTGTCTATTAATGTCTAATAATTTTTTCTTATGAATATTGTCTGGGCTGGAGCAATAGCACAGCAGGTAGGGAGGGCATTTGCCTTGCACGTGGCCGACACGGTTGACCCAAGTTCGATTCCTCCACCCCTCTCGGAGAGCCTGGCAAGCTACCGAGAGTATCTCGTCTGCATGGCAAAGCCTGGCAAGGTACCCGTGACGTATTCAATATGCCGAACACAGTAACATGTCTCACAATGGAGCTGTTACTAGGCCTGCTCGAGTAAATCGATGAACAACGGGAGGACAGTGCTAGAGTGCTACAGAATATTGTCTAATAATTTAAAGAATAGAATTTTTTTAAAAAATCCTATTTAAAAACTGCCATTATTGCAAAAACACTCTAAAAGTATATTGTGAACAGTGAAAGCAATATTTTAATCATTGTGACTTAAGGATTTAAATATATTAGAAAACATGAGGGAAAAATGCATTTTAATTTTGTCACTGTGAAACTCGTTTACTTCTGGAATATGTTAGTCTTTGAGTAATATATGGGAAATTTGCATACAAAACTTCAGAAGTTAATGTGTTTTGGTTATTTAAGAGCTTTAATGAAGTAGTTTGAATCCCTGATATTCTCTGTCCAGGCCTGAACCTTGTTCTTCACTGGTCGCCACGCACTTACGTGCATTTTCTTCTCTCCTTTGAGATGACTCACATTTTATACACTACTTTTTTTGTGACAATCTCGTAGATAAAAGTTCTCCCCACAGGGTAACATAAGGGAAGAATCACAACAGGGAAATAACAGTCTCCTAATTATACTACGGAGATCAGCAACAGATGCAGAAGACATTAAGGTTTGCTATATAAAGGACAAAATCCATGCTTTTTTAGAAAAGAAAAAACAAGTAAAAGAGCTTCTTTATATATTCTCAAAGGAATCTTTTTAAATAGTAAAGATTTCACAAAACAGGGCAGGTGTTGTTCTATTTCTTGGAAAATAGAACCTTGGCTATGATTTCTTTCAGCAAATGAGTACCTACTCCATCTGATTTTATAACTCACTTGGGAGATTTTCAGGAAAAATCGTTTACATTATCTGATGGCACAGTTGCTTGACAAATATGCCTTGCTTTCAATTTCCTAGGCAGTAAATGTTGACAGTTTGGTCAATTTTTGCTGTATAGTGTTCTTTATCTCTAAGGATTTGAAATCATGGCATTTTAATTCCTTTCTTTGCAATGCAGGGTTCCTCCTCATTATCATTATGCTCCGGTAGGGCAAATTGGTATTCCCTTTGCACAATTTTCTCCCCGTGCTTTTATCTTCTTCACATTTTTAGAGACCTGTTTTAATCATCTCAATAACCACTTATAAATAAATATAGCAAATTTTAAACTCCTGCAACAAAAATATGGGGGGGTGTCCCTCTTTACCACATGTATCAGATAATACTTAGCTACTGATTCAAGAGAAAACTAGAAAAGTGCCTTTCTGACTTCCTCCTCTTCACTTCCATTCCCTCCAAACAAAGCCTATTTCTTTTCTGCCGTTTTCCAGCTATACATATATTAACTTAATTGAATTTAATTTCCTTTCTGTGGGGGGCACACTTGCCAGTTGTTGGGTCCTTTTGCTCTGTGTTCAGAGATCACTCCCCATAGCGCCTAAAGGACCGTATGGTGTTCTGGGGATCTAACCCAGGTTGGCTGCTTGCAGGGCAAGTGTTCTACCCTTTGTACTATCTCTCTGGCCCTGCTGATCTTTATCTTGATGTAAATATATTTTACTTATGTCAAAATATATTTTACTTATGTCAAGGTGTAGTTTTATTCCCAGTTTATTCGTTGACTTTTGGACAAACTGACTTTTCATCAATATACTCAATAATTTTATGTATTTGTGAATTTTCCAGTTTTTCTCTTATTACTGCTCACTAGTTTCAGGCCTCTGTAGTTAGTAAAGATGCTTGATATAATAAAAGCCAGCTGAAAGGCAAGCTTCCTACCAGCTCCAGACCCACAATACTTAAATTGTATGTATTATTCTCAACTTTTACTGATCTATCCAACCCTCTTCCATTATCCCCAAAGTATTTTCATCTTTCTCTGAATTTGTATACCATTTCATTTCCATACCCCTCATACCTTTATATTCACTTATTTCACAAATACACACAAAAAATTTTGAACATTTGTGTGCCATTCTTAGTTCATATTAATGTATAAAATATAGCATATTCTTGCCCATTTGAAAATTACAGCCTCCTCTCAAGCAACCATGTTGTAAGTTAAAAAGTTATACTATCACTCAGAAGGTGATAAGTCATAGAAAAAATGTAGTTGGAGGATTGGAGTGGCGGGTGTGAAGAGTGTTAGAATTAGAGGTGTTCTGATAGTTAAAGTATGCAGAAGGAGATTGTATTTTAATTAAAAAAATGAAACACATGTGTCAGAATGATAATATAGAGTTGTCACTTTGCATGGAGTCAATCCTGATTCAGTGAATCCTGCTATGATTCTTCAACCACTGAGGGAGTGATTCCTGTAAGCCCTGAGCATAGCTGGGTGTGCCCACAAAGAAAAATAAACAAATGAAACACACACACAGACACACAAACACACATAGAAGAAGTGATGTGGGAGAAATCTAGTGCTATGTGAAGAAAATTTAGGAAACGGCAATATTGCCAAAGCAATATTGATATTAAAACATCAATATAAAGAGTGTCAAGGAAGCAAGAGTAAAAGGAAATTAGGTGATATAAAGGAATTTGGAGCATTGTTTTAAGGACTTTTAATTGAAATGGGTCTCAGTACATTTTGGATAAAGGTTTGACATGTTCTGATTTTAAAAGCCCTAATTTATTAACAGCATTTACATGCTTTAACATGCCCAGATTCCCTCTAAATAAAAATTACATCACCTGAGGGCAATATAATGCATACAATTTTGTTTTACAGCTCTTATTTTTTATTTTGCATTTCCAATAGAAATTGGCTGAAATACAGAAAATAAAGAAAGATGATAATACGTATCCAAGGGAGAATATTTAAGTTGTAAATTATCCATTGTCTATCTTCACGCAGGTACTCAAAGCTCTAACTGCCAAACATGTACTTGCACCAATTGTGTCTGTTAGGATTTTTTTTCCTTATTTACTAATAAGATGGACTGGAGAGATAGCAAAGTGGGTAGGGAGTTTGCCTTGCACACGGCTGACCTGGGTTCGATTCCTCTGCCCCTCTTGGAAAGCCCGGCAAGTTACTGAGAGTATCCTGCCCGTATGGCAAAGTCTGGCAAGCTACCATGAGGTATTCAATATGCTAAAAAAACAATAACAACAAGTCTCACAAGAGAGATGTTACTGATGCCCACTCAAGCAAATCAGTGAACAATGGAAGGATAGTGCTAGTGCTACTGATAAGATATTGAGTTAGAAACTTTTCACAGATTAAAAACACTAATAATCTTTGTACATTATTTTTTTCTGCTCAGTTAATAGATGCTTAAATAAAAGTTTCTGTGCAGGTAGTAGATCAAATTATTATACATTCCTTCTTTCAAAATATTTGAAGAAAGATGGTTTCATTATTTATTTAATATTGATATGTGGGACTAACTTATCTACCCATGATGAGTTTCAGAGGTGTGGGGCAGCCAAAAATGTAGGCAAACCATTTGCATCAGAGTTTTTTTTTATAAATTATAAATATTCTAGAAACTGAATTCAGCAATGGTCTCTAACATCATCATCATAATTACCATACTATTACCACTATACCACCAAAAACTAACAATTAACTACTAGTATATCCTAAATTTTGTACACTTGACTTTTTGACGTTTGATTTACACACCAAAAATGTAGCACTGCGCTGTCTTCCTGTTGTTCATTGATTTGCTCGAGTGGGCACCAGCAACGTCTTACAACAAGTTGTGAGACTTATTGTTACTGTTTTTGGCATATTGAATACGCCACAAGGAGCTTGTCAGGCTATGCCATGTGGGCGAGATACTCTTGGTAGCTTGCTGGGCTCTCCAAGAGGGATGGAGGAATCGAATCCAGGTCGGCTGTGTGCCAGGCAAATGCCCTACCTGCTGTGCTATCGCTCCAGCCCATTTTAATAATAATTAATTAATATCTAATTTATTTTGAATGTTTTTTCTATATCTACTAGGTGGCTTTTTTTTCATCCATAGAGAATTTTTCTTTTACTTACTAATGCAGATACTTATAAAACCAACATTACCTGTTTGGATAAAACACACTTCTAAACTTTTATAGACCTATTTATATCTTTCTATAATGTTTTAAAAATTCTCTCTGCACTTTTACTAAATCTTATATTTATATTCTTTTATTGCCATAGAATTATTTACACTATTAATTTTTAGATTTATATATCTGTTTAAAAAAGATGCAATTTTTGAAAATTGTTTCATCAACTTATCATTGATTTATAATGCTTTGGAATTTTATTTTCACTTTATTCATCTGTAAGTGGGGAGGTATCAATTCCACAATCTAAAAGAGATCTCTCTCATCTGCGGGTTATAAAGGAATATAGTAAACCGCGAACAGCAAATGACCAAAAGTATCAGAAGTGGAGATTCTGTCTCTTGAACTGAGCTTACCTGGGGGCCAAAAATGTAAGGCAGTTCCTATTTTGTTCCTGTTTTCTTTATATGGCAAAATAAATTTAGTAAAAAAACAGAGAGATCCAGACATACAAAGTTAATATGCAGTAGAAGCATGATAAGAATATAAGATAATTTTATTCTAGAGAAAGTAGTTCCTTACCTCTGTATATCATACTTTATACTGTTTCAGAAGTATGAGAACAAACCTACTTATTTTTTGTTACATACTTATAGAATGGGCTGAAGCGATAGCACAGCGGGTAGGGAGCTTGTCTTGCACTCAGACAACCAGGGCGGGGCCGACCCCAGTTCAATTCCTCCACCCCTCTTGGAGAGCCAGCAAGCTTCTGAGAGTATTGTGCCCACACAGCAAAGCCTGGCAAGCAAACTGTGTTGTATTCAATATGCCAAAAACAGTAACATGTTTCATGTAACTGGTGCCCAATCGAGCAAATTGATGAACAATGGGAGGACAATGCTATACAGTGCTATTTATAGAATACGAGTTTAAGGGGCTGGAGCTATAGCGAAGCTGGTAAGGTGTTTGTTTGCCTTGCAAGTGGCCAACATGGCCGACCCGAGTTTGATTCCTCCGCCCCTCTCTGAGAGCCCTGCAAGCTACCGAGAGTATCTTGCTGCTCGGTAAAGCTTGGCAAGCTCCCCGTGAGGTATTCTATATGCCAAACACAGTAACAATTGACACAATGGAGACGTTACTGGGCCCACTCGAGCAAATTGATGAACAATGGGAGGACAGTGACAGTGAGTTTAATACTATACATATTTTCTAGGTAAAAAAGTCTACAAATTCACACACCATGTTGTATTATAAAACCTTCTGATTGTTTGGGAGTAAGGACATAAGAATTCATTGCAAAATTATAGTGTAAAAGTAGAAAGTATTATATATGTAAATCTGTGCTTCTCAGGCTTAAAGCAGTATAGTCAGCTTGTAATTTTATATAAAAATTTAGATTACAGGACCCCACTCCAGAAGGTCAAGTCACTTTTTCTGATAATCAGTCAAGAAAATGAGCCTTCTCCAGCTTCCAAGACTTTTCTTAAAATGAGCAAATTCTAGGGACAATTGGTGTCCTCTAGGTAATGACACAAAGTAGGGATGATAAAGTCTATTAGGGGTTACTGGCTCTAGTGTAGTCAGGAGGATTTGGACAAAGGACACGTGGATGTTCTTTGTGAGATACAGTTAGTAGAGGATAGATATTGAGATAGTTCAATGCTTTGGAAATACCTTCTGGAATGTAGACAGATAAAGTCCCTATTCTGAAATCAAGACATGTGACCCAGGCAATTCCAAACTTTTCCCAGAAAGTCAGTTTTTTCACCTGTAATATAAGATGTCAAGAAAATCTAAGTTTCCAAACTGTTTCAGAATAAAATAGGTCAATTGTGTAAAGTTTTTAATCACAGTCCTAGCTATATAATAAATCCTCAACAAATGCCACCCTTTCTGATTAGAGGAAGCCTCTGGCTAGAGTTGTCATCTGTGGTGGTGGATTGGACACTCAATAATTAGTTTAAGGAGATGGCTGATTCTTTTTTTTTTTTTGTAGAAATAGACTGATGACTTCAGTGTGGGAAGTAACCTAATAAATTTTGAATTTTTTAATAACTCCAGCTGGAGCAATAGCACAGTGGTAGGGCATTTGCCTTGCGTGCAGTCAGCCCGGCCGAGCTGGATCGATTCCTCTGCCCCTCTTGGTGAGCCCGGCAAGCTACCAAGAGTATCTTGCCCTCACGCAAAGCCTGGCAAGCGACCAGTGACGTAGTCAATATGCCAAACACAGTAACAACAAATCTCAAAATGGAGATGTTACTGGGACCACTCTAGCAAATCGATGAACGTGAGGACAGTGTTTGTTTTGTTTTGGTTGAATAACCCCACTCATTTTGTAAGAAGTCATTGTGTCCAAGAAAATGAGCTTAAGTGTAGTTTCATAGGTTCAAGTGAGAAACTCTAAAAGCTACTATTGCAGACTTGCAGATTGAAATGTTAATTGTCTCAGGAGGTAGAGAGATAAAATTTAAAAGATTTGCAACAAGTTAGATATTGGGGCTCAGACAGAGGAAAAGTTAAGGATAATTCTCAGGTTTCTTATCTGCTATTTTGAGTGTTACTTGCTGTTTCTGGTCATAAATTTTAATTCTTTTGGAGAATTGTTCTTTCAGCTCCTTATACTGATTTGGAGATCTTAGTATGAAAGTTAATATATCAGCATCAATATAAGCTTTTTATGTATTATAATGAAACATCACCAAGGTACTTCAGAAATCAAAATTTTGGGTTTTTTCTCACTTTATTTAAACACCATGGTAAAGTTGTTCATGAAACATTTGTTACAGGCATTTAATATTCCAATACCAATCTCACCACCATCGCCTTCCCACCACCTTTTTCTCCCATTTTCCCAATCAGCCCTCAAGCTTGCCCCAAGTAATTTATTTTACATTTCTTGCCATCACTAACTAGCCAACAGAGTTATCAAAAAATATTTCAGTGCAAGAATTTTTTTTGAAAATTATTGTCTCTCACCATGTGGACATAAAGTCTTTCTCTGAGGATTTATTAAGTGATTTTTGCTAGCTGAACTTTCTTTGTTAATGTTTTTGTTAACCAAGCCTAGTTGGCTTCTGTAGTACACTTCCATTCAACATGTTGTGCTCTTTCTGGGGTGTTAGTATTGTAAAGTTTGGAGATGTCACTCCAGAAACTCCAGAATACTTAACTGTGTGTGAATTTACATAATGGCAGTGGTAGTAGATGGGTGTGTCTGCCAAGGCTTCTTGAAGTATGGAAGATTAGTGGCAGAGAGCGAAGCCCCCCCCCCACAATATGATTTTTCAACCAAAAAACCTGGGTGTTACTTGAAAGTCATGGACCTCAGTCCTAAGTTGGTGGAGACTGGCTGTAGGCATTGCAACAGCTGTTGTGAGTGCAGGTGCCGAAGCTGTGGAAGGGTAGGAACTTGGCCCACTTCTCAGTCCCAAGATCACCCTGATCCATGTATCTGAAAAATTTGAAGGGCTAGTTGATCTTTCAAGATTTAATTATAAGTCTCTGGAGCAGGACCAATGGATAAACTTACATGGTGGTTTTAGTGGAACATGTATGCCTAATTTAACAAATGTTCATGCCAATATAGGCATATATTGTAGAGACTTTAACTTGTATGAAAGATGTATATGATGTTATTTGCAAAGGTAAAAGGTAAGATAAAGGTCCTCCCGTTGATCATCGATTTGCTCGAGCAGGCCCAGTAACATCTCCATTGGAGACTTTGTTGTTACTGTGTTTGGCATATTGAATATGTCACAGGGAGCTTGCCAGGCTCTGCCGTGCGGGCGAGATACTCTCGGTAGCTTGCCCGGCTCTCCAAGAGGGGCAGAGGAATCGAACTCGGGTCGGTCATGTTGGCTGCGTGCAAGGCAAACGCCCTATCGCTGTGCTATCGCTATATATTTGCAAAGTAAAAGAAAATGAATAAGATACTTATGTGCATGTATTATTAATATCCATAGTGAGGCTGTTCAAATAAATACCCTTTGTTCAAACAACCCTCTGTAATGATAGTCATTATACAAATACATGAAGTTAGGGTAATTTTGCTTTCTAAATAAAGACATAAAGCAAAGTAATAAATATCAACTTAAGGAATTCATTGCAAATTGTACTTTTTGAAACTTTGACTTCTTTTGCTGTTAACAAGCTGTCATAAGTTATTTAGTATCAGGTTAAATAGCCGATATTCATGTAAAGTTTAAGAACCAATCATGCTTTCTGTCAATAACCAAAGAAATTGAATATATAAAAAAGCAGGGAGAAATAAATATGATATATTCACTGGCAACATTAGGAGATAGGAAACCTGAAACAAATATTGAAGAGCCCCCAGAAATGGGCAATGACTTTCTCCCACATGAGTAGAAGCTGAAATACTAATAGGGTCTTCTTAATATTGGGTAGGGATCATGTTATTTTCTATGACTGTATAGTTTACATGACCGTGGTTTTGTATCTCTTAATGTTACCATACTACATCAGCCACCAAAGTATCTTATCCCACTCTCCCTGGATTCACTGGGATCCCTTCTTTTCTGTCTCCCCTCTAGTAACCTCAGTTCTGAGATCAAGTGAAACTACAAGGATTTTTTTCACTTGACTATATATGTGGGTATCAATAAAACAGTGATCTGCTATTTTTTAACTTGAGTAATACTGATTATAGTTGTTCATCTTACATAAATGTATTTTGTCATGTTTCCAGTGTGTGACATTTCCTTAAATATATCAGTTACAGGGCCAGAAATGTGTCCAGATGGTGGAGTGCTTGCCCTCCATGTGGGAGGCTCTGGGTTTGATTCCTGACACCACATTAAATAAACAGTTCATTTTCTCCCATAGAGAGAACTTGTCATTTATAGCTGTTCTGCCTCTTAGATTCTGATAGAATTTCATCAGTTACAGTTTTGAAATGACTAATTGTAATATTTTCACTGCCTTTCCTTCACGCTTTTTTAAAATTTAACATGCACACATCACTTAATGGAAAGATATTTTTTAAAAGGATATTTTTATTAATGGGTAGTCATTCTTTTTTTTTCTTGGTTGGTTGGTTTTCTTTGCTTTTTTAGGTACACCCCAGCTATGGTGACTTGGAACTATATCTACTGACCTATCTGTCGTTGTTCCTGGCAATGCTTGAGGGACTATTTGGTACAGAGAATTATACCCAGGGCTCCCACCTGCAAGACATAGTCCTAGTCCTCCTCAGCCCCAGAATGTCTATATTTTAAGAGGAAAAGTTGCGTGCAGTAATGATGTTTGTGATGCTAAATGACCTCAGGATATAGTATCTTAGAAAAGAAACATGCTACTCTAGGACAGATTTTTCTTCCCTCCAAAATCTTACCTTTCCCCTAAATTCTGGGAAAAGTCAGGATTATGAAAACATCTTTTTATTCCATGCAGTGGTTGAATGGCTTGTCTTATACAAAACTTAGACATGTAATATATCAGTAAGTTTCTAGAATATAACTATTTAACTCTAGATTTTATATAACAGTTGTCTGTTATGCTAGTCATTCTCCCCCTTGAACAATATGCATTAAGGTCTTAATGATTTACATTTATGATTTATGAAAATCCTCTCCTTTTTTGGATAATTATAGGTAGGTACTTGATAATTTGATAAAAAGAAATCTAAGATCAATTATATTTTTACATATGGAAATATCTTTGTTTTTGTTGTTGTTGTGCCATGCCAAGCAGCATTCAGAGCTTACTACTGGCTCTGTGCTTAAGGATCACTCCTGGCAGGCTTGGGGACCATATGAAGGACAGGAGATCAAATCAGGGTTGGCTACATGCAAGGCGATCACCACCACTGTACTATCTCTCCAGCCCCTAAAGTAATTTTCTTTCTCTATTTGACACACCATTTCAAAAGGTTTAACATTTTGTTGAAATTTTTATGCTTAAACTAAATGATTGTTTCTCACTTCTAATGCAGTTGCCAATGATTCATATTACATACACATATGGGTAATTGATTGACAATTTTTTATTAGCTCATTGATATTTTGTCTCTCTTTGGTACTGATTTAGAGATAGCTTTATCCTAAGCTTATCAATTCTTGAAACACTGAATTTCTAAACTTATTTATTTATTTATTTATTTAGTTAGTTATGTCTTTAGCTAGTGTTGCTCCCTTTGGGTTTTCTTATCGAGAAACTAATAATCCAAAATGCTTCTGATACTTATGGAATTAATTTTGTATTAATCACCACATTCAACAAACTAAAATTCATGGCACTTATACATATATATTAACATGTTTACTATATATAGATAAATAACTATAAATTTTTTTATCTTAATATGTTGATCTAACGTATAGACGTTATTTCTATTCAACAGGAAATCTATGCTTTATCCAAAATACAAATTGACAATCTCACTTTTGTATATTTTAATTATTTAATAATAGCACAGCGGGTAAGGCATTTGCCTTGTACACGGCTGACATGTCCGACTCGGGTACGATTCCTCCGCCTCTCTCAGAGAGCCCGGCAAGCTACTGAGAGTATCTCGCCCTCATGGCAAAGCCTGGCAAGCTACCCCTGATGTATTTAATATGGTAAAAACAGTAACAAGTTGTCTCACAAATTGTTGTGAGACGTTACTGGTGCCTGCTCAAGCAAATCAATGAACAACGGGAGGACAGTGCTACAGTGCTACTGTGAATGTAATAATAATATCAGTACATATTTGTTAAGAGGTTACTTTTTAATAGTGTTCGGAATAACTCTATTTTCTGTGAATATATATCATTTTCTGTCTTCAAATGGGCTATTTCTTATAAAATAATTTAAACAAAGGACAGCCTTCACTAATTAAACTTGTTCCACTCCAGTATATTATATTTTACAACATTTCGCCTGCTCTTTCAAGTTTAGAGCATAATTCCTTATGATGCTAAACAGAGGTTTGAACTTTTAGCATCAGTTGTTATAGGTGTTCAGTAACAGAATGTTTATTTATATATTTATTTATTTTTGACGGGGGGCAGGGTGGGGAGGTGGGTCGTGCCCAGCAGTACTCAGGGATTCCTTCTGATTCTGCACTCAGCAATTACTCCTGTTGGTACTTGGGCAGACCATATGGGATGCTGGAGATCAAATCTGGGTCAGGAGTGTTCAAGGCAAGCACCTTACCTGCTGTAAAATCTTTCTGACCCCAGTAATTGCTTAGTTAAAGAATGCATGGAAGATCAAATTCTATTTGACATTCTGTTTGACAAATGTGAGACTTGCATTGACGTTTTGGTGAATTTGGGAGACACACCCCATCATGCTTTGGGGTTACTCCTATCTCTGTGCTCATTGGTAATTCCTTGAAGTGCTCAAGAATATATAAAGGTCCCAAGGATCAAATAGGATGGCAGTGAGCAAGAGAAGTGCCTTGCTATCTCCAAACTTCTCACATTATATCATTTAATTTAATTATTTTGTGAGCTAAATTACATGCCAATGGTAAGTTAAATATTAATGTACAGATAAGTAAGGTAATCAAGTAAATATATTAAAGCTAAGGTATATGTAAGTGGAGATTGCACCATAATATATTCCTAAATTACTGCTGTCCACTGGTGATTACTGTCAGAATTATTTCTGCTAAAAAATATCCATGAACATGCAAGTTACATAATATTTTTGACAAATGTTTGTCTAGCAGATTAAATACAAAGAGAATTATACTAGAAAAATGTCTACATGCTAACTATTGCACTTTATTAAAGGTCCTCCACCTAGTGCTTCTATTTAATTAAACCTCTGAAAAACCAACAACTCTTACATTATTACCAAACTGTTATATGATTAGGATAAACATGAGAAAGTAAATAATAATTATAATATGCTTTGAAATTCCATCAGTTGTAGCAAAAAGATAGCACCGATAGTTTATATCTTTATTAAGAGAAAACTAAAATTAAAGTAGAACAATATATTTAAACAATCTCAGATTAATAGAATAAAAAAATTCAGAGAAAGATCATAAGATATTTGGACAACTAATCTTTGATAAAGAAGCAAAAGCATTTGAAGTGGAGCAAATGAATCCTCTTCAATAAGTCATGTTGGGAAAACTGGTTGGACACATAAAAAAAAGGAACTAATATTCTTTTCTTACATCATAAACGGGCTGGAGCAATAGCACAGCGGGTAGGGCGTTCGCTTTACACGCGGCCAACATGGCCGACCTGAGTTCGATTGCTCCGCCCCTCTCAGAGAGCCCGGCAAGCTACCGAGAGTATTCGATATGCCAGACACAGTAACAACAAAGTCTCCAATGGAGACGTTACTGGGCCCGCTCGAGCAAATCGACGATCAACGGGAGGGCCTTTACCTTTACATCATAAACAAAAGTCAAATCAAAATGGATTAAAGACATCTGTATCAGACCTGAATCTATAAGATACACAGAGGAAAAATGGGTAGAATTTCTCTATTGCATTGAAGCTAGAGGCACCATTAAGGGTGCATCACAATTGGTAAAACAAGTGAAAGAAAAGGTACACAAATGTTACTGCATTAAAATATAAAACTTTTGCATTTCAAAGGAAATGATGACCAGAATACAAAGACACATCACAGCCTGGGGAAGTTATTTGCCCATTACTTGTCTGATAAAGGGTTAATATACAAGCTAGGACTGGTAGAACTATACAAGAAAAAAATCAGCCAATCTTATAAAAATATGGAGAGACAAGATGACAGAAACATGATCAAAATAGAAATACAAATGACCATAAGACACATGAAAAAATGCTTCAGTAATTAGCAGGGAAATACAAGTCAAAACTACCTCACAGCAGACAGCAGAAACTGCACACCTCAAAAGTAACAACAGCCAGTGTCAGAATGGATGCAGGAGGAAAAGTGATTGTCATTCATTGCTGGTAGGAATGTCTACTAGCTGTCTTTTTGGAAAGCAGTATGAGAATTCCTCAAAAGGAACAGCAGGAATTGAACATCCATGTACCCAAGAATTACAGTGCTTGAAATATGACCCGATGGTTCTAAAGCAGTGTGAAAAAGACTTCTGCACTCCTATGTTCACTGCATCATTATTCACGATAGCCAAAATGTGGAAACAGCCCCCAAGAAGAGATGGCTGGAGAAAGAATATTATAGCACATATACACAATGAAATTCTACTCTGCCATAAGATAAAGTGAAGTCACAATTTGCTGCTATGTGGATGGATCTGTCATGTTTAGTGAAATTAGAGGAAGACGTATAGACACAGAACGATTACTTTTATATTTCCAGACAAAAAGAAAAATATTTGGGTTATAACAATGCTCGGAGGCAAAAGAAAGAACATAAGAACTGGCCACCATAGGAAGCTTATCACTGGGAAGGGATGGATTTAGGTAAGAAAAGGGCAATAGTGGAATTGGTGGTAGGAAGTGAACGCTGGTGAAGGGACTGGTGTTGGAATATTCTATGCCTGAAATTTAAATATAAATAACTGCAACTTTGTAACTCATGGTGACTCAACAAAAAAGAAAAAAATATGTTACCTCTTTTATAAACATATGATTGAATTCATTTTTAATAATGTAAATATATCATTTATGGTTTTCACTTTCAATAAATTTATACCTGAGTTTTCTTGCCAAATTAGCTTTTTATTTTAACAAAATAATATTAGGAATCATTAACCATGAAGCTTTTATCTTTCATATCTTTTCTTCTCAATGCATTAAAAACAGTGTCATAATATAACTTATGGGTGTTATTAACATAACACTGCATCATATTACATGTAAAGTGTATATAGTTATTTCATTATATTATATGATACTGTATTTTAAAGGAAATGGTCTTTTATAAATAATTTTTATTTTTTACTCCAAACTGATTGTCTTGTAAAGCACAAAGTTAGAAAGAAAACATTTGTTCTTGTTTCGTCTTTGGTTTTTGGGCCACTTCCAAGAGTATTTAGAGATTACTCCTTGTTCTGTCTCAGGACCCAGTCTTGAAGGGGTTGGGGAACCATAAGGGGTGCTGAGTGTTGGCCACATAAAAGGCAACTTCCCATCTCCGTACTATAACTCAAGCTGCAGAAAATTTTTGGTTTTAAGTGTTAAAAATACAAAGAAATTCAGGTTTTTTTTCTGAATATTTTATTTTCTAAAACCAATTTTTATTTAAAACACCATGATTTACAAAGTTGTTCATTATACAGTTGTTTCAAGCATTTAGTGTTACAGTACCATAGTGTGACCAATATCCCCAGTTTCCATCCCAATTCTAACTTGCCCCATTAGGCACTTAACAAATTTACTTTATATTGCTATTCAAACCAATTTTAAGAAATGGTAAAAATAATGATCAGAAAATAAATCAGTAAACTCCATTTTGTTATTGCCACATGATTTGTGCCTATGTAAATAAGAAAATTGAAACCATTTAATACAGCATAATAAAATGCCTTACAGCCATACCACCCTGAGCGCACCCAATCTCGTCTATCTAAGAAGCTAAGCAGGGTCAGGCCTGGCTAGTATTTGGATGGGAGACCGCTTGGGACTATGGGTGCTGTAGACCTTTGGCTGGAGTTATAGCATAGTGGGTAGGGCGTTTGCCTTGCACACGGCCAACCTGGGTTCAATTCCTCTGTTCCTCTCGGAGAGTCCTGCAAGCTACCTAGAGTATCCCACTTGCACAGCAGAGCCTGGAAAGCTCCCTGTGGAGTATCCAATATACCAAAAACAGTAACAAGTCACACAATGGAGGTGTTACTGGTGCCCACCAGAGAAAATTGATGAACAACGGGAGGACAGTGCTGTACTATTTATTTTAATTTTAATATATAAATATAATATATTTATATTTATTTTAGCAACGGGAGGACAGTGCTATAATATAATATTTTTTGCCTATTTTCATTTACATCTATAAGTCTTCAACTCTGGAATCTAAAGTACATTACATTAAATTTTATTTTATACTTGAATCTCATTATGTCAGTTAATAATCATGTCTAACTTGTCATTAGTAAAACTTTTAAAGCAATTCTGTGTTAATATATTGTGGAATTTATATGAAATTGTTAAGGCGTACATATGTAAATTTTCTCCCTATACTTTATGTAAACACTGTTATTTAAAAAGTTGTTCACTATGATTTGTTACTGGCATTATATATCCAAACCCAAACCCACCACCATTTCACCTTCCCTCCACCATTGTCTCCAACTTTCCCAATAACCCCTTAAGTCTGTCCCTATAGTAGGCCTTCAATAATTTACTTTATATTGCTTGTTATAAAGAATTTGTTAACAGAATGATAAAATGTTTTCATAAAAGAAAATTAGTGTAAAGTGTTGCATCTCACTATGGACATTGTGAGAGATTACTAGGGTGTTGTGCAGGTACTTGTCTGAAGGGATTACTAAAGTGTTATTACAGGTCAAGTCTGTGTCTATGTTTTGTTAATTGAGGTTGGTTGCCTTCTATGTTACATCCCATCCAATTGTCTGGCCAGGGACCTGGTGGCAATTTTGGAATGTGGAAGCAAGCATAGGCTGGCGCTCTGTTTGGTTGGGCACTGGGCTGACCCACCCCGCTCCTCAGTGCCCCAAATGTCTCAGCCATGAGCAGTTGTCAAAACATATTTTTTGCATCTTGTTGATCTTCTTAAAGATTTACTTATGAGTTCCTGGAGCCAGGCCAGCAGATAAGCTTACGTGGCAGAACCAGAGGTGGTCGTAAAAAAATTCATTTTATTTTCTTTAGTTTTTTTTGCTTTGTTTTTGTTCTTAGAGTGGGGCTTGTCTAGATTGCTCAGATGCCAGGTGTCAGGCCTAGTGATGATTCAACTCAGAGTTCAGACCTGATGGTTTAGTACAGTATATGTCATACCAGTGTGTTGCTCCTTGGGTCCAGCAGAGACATTAAGGCCAACCAGAAGTGCTTGGAGGCCTTGGGTGCCAGAGATCACACTCACGATCTTCCTCAATAAAAACTTGTGTTTCAGTTCTTGAAGTTCTTTCTCCAGCTCCCAAATCTGGGATCTTAATGTTTGCCGCCACTCTCATTTGACAGCAGGCATAGCTATAGGACTTTTTATATGCATTTGTCTATGGGTTCAAGTCTGAATTAAAACAGTAGATTAATTTATCTAAGTCCCATTACATGCTTTACATCCTTTACAGAAAGGATCTTTGATTGCCAAGTACATAATTTCACAGAGTGTATATTCATGAAGCCTAAAATATATTGCTCAACATTTTATCGATTTGGCTAAACAAAAGTCATTGGCAACATTTTTACAAAAATTCTTTCTCTTTTTGATGCTGACAAATAAACTGTGGTTCTTGTCACTTGTGGATGGTAAAAAAAGAAGCATTAAAATAGATTTTAAGTTAATTTTTAATCATTCAGGGACTCATTATATAAGAATATGACTGTAAAGTTTGAGCTTCGGGATTTTCAGTTATAATTGATTTATTTTATTGCACAGAAAGATATTAACTTCAAAAAATTGAGAGGAACAATTAATTAATTTATAAATTTTTGTATTATCTGTTTTGTGTTTTGTGTTTTTGTATTTTTATAAAATTATCTGTAAAACCTTGCATTATCTTGCTTAAAGTAATTATAATCAGCAATTAATTAGTCCAACTTAGTCCCCTCTAGCAATATAAAAATTTTTATTCCCTGCACCACAAGTTATCTTTTGTTAGTACTGTAACTGACAGATTACTGATTTATATTCATTTATATTATACCAAATTAGCAAGTGTCTGTACAGTAAAATAAACTCTTATCAAAACAAAAAGGCATCCTGAATGGGAGAAATATTTGTCTCCATATGTCTGACCAAAGACTACTATGCAGGATATATAAAGAACTTACAAATTTCAACAACAACGAAAAAACACATAAAAGAATGGGGCAAAGAACAAATAGGCATTTCCCCAAGGAAGACATAAAATGAACAACAGGCCAGGTATATGAAAAATTTACACATTAGCACTAATTTTCTGAGAAATGTAAAATAAAATCATATAAGGATATTTTCTCATAACAGCAAGCGTAGCCCCATATGGAAAAGGATAGGAACAGCAATTGACAGTGCAGGATCCTCATTCATTCTGGCTGAAGGCAAACTGGTCTAAACTCTATGGAGAATATTACTGAAGAGTCTCAACATACTTAAAATAGACCTACCCATATGATCTGGAAATTCTTTGTTAGGTATCTATCTGAATAACACAGAAAATTAACACCCCAAAATGCGTGCACTCCTTTGAAGTTTACTGTAGCACAAGTCGCAGTAGCCAAAATTTGGGAAGAAACCAAACTCTCAACAAGAGATACATAGATAAAGAAGTTGTAGTATATATACACAATGGAATACAACTGCTATAAGAAAAAAAACCCTAAATCTCTTTTACAAAAACGTGGATGCAATGGCTGAAGAGGCTATTGCTAAGTACAATAGATCAGATGGAAAAAAGCAAAAACTGGATGGTCTTACACGTATATGGTATCTAAAGAAACAAGCTAGGAAAACAAGTGCAATAGAAGCAAACCCTTACATTGGCCACAGAAATGAGGTTACTAAATGCAGGTGAGCAGTGGCTGAATTATTTGTTGAAGAGAGTCAATGATATAGTTAAGGGATGGTAACACTTTGGTGATGGGTGTGGTATAGTTCTTAAATAAACATTTACAGTTTTGTGGGAAAAGAAAAACAAAATTAAGGATTAAAATAATGATTTATATTCTTAATTTAAAATATGAGAAACGAACTAAAGAACTGCACTTCTTTAAGAGCTTGCTTTTGATTTGATCCTTGGTATGGCATAGGGCCCCTTCAGCACCCCCAGGAGTGCTCTCTGAGCACTGGGCCAGAAGCAAGCACAACCAGATAAGGCCAAAACCAAAAAAAAAAAAAAAAAAAAAAAAAGAAAAAGAGCAAACGAGATAGTTCACAGGTGTGGAAAATTTTATGCTTCAAGTATAAAACCCCAAGTTCAGTCCTTAGCACCCCATTAGAGATGCCATTTATAGCTCTGGTATTCCTCAACATCTCCCAACCAGCACTTTATTATGGGACCAGAATACAATCAGGCCCACAGGCCCATGCTCCTGGGATAGCCCTTGGAAATAAAATGTAGCACTGTAGCACTGTCCTCCCGCTGTTCATTGATTTGCTCGAGCAGGCACCAGTAACATCTCACAACAAATTGTGAGACTTGTTGTTACTGTTTTTGGCATATTGAATACGTCATGGGTAGCTTGCCAGGCTTTGCCCTGCGGGCGAGATACTCTCAGTAGCTTGCTGGGCTCTCCAAGAGGAGCCGAGGAATTGAAGCCTGGAGGGCTGCATGCAAACGCCCTACCCTCTGTGCTATCACTCCAGCCTGGAAAAAAAAGTGTATGCATAGAAATATTCTCTGAAACATGCATAAATCCCCATTCACCAAGATACACAACTGCTGATAAATTATAGCTGCAGATTTCCTTTGGACCATTATTCTCATATATATGAGAATTTTTAACTTAAAAAAACTGCCATTACATAGTTCATATAGCTTTAAAATTTATTTTTAAAGTTAAAATTGTTTAATAAACAAACTCTCTCTGCCTATATATCTATATATCTATATGTGTACATATCTATCTATCTATCTATCTATCTATCTATCTATCTATCTATCTATCTTCTAAATCGGGCTTTAAAACAAAGCTCTCCAAACCCCATGCCAGGTTGTTTCATTTGGGGCGCCCCAGAGGGGGATGGGTGAAGCCCCTCCCCACCCCAGGGGACCAACTCTGGGAGCCAAAAACCTCCAGAACTCAACCACCACTATGCTCACGGCCGCTCTCCACATGTTCAGACCGAGACTCACCCATGAGTGAACCTATTCCTGGACATCTCATACCTCACATACCACCCATACTCCAAGTGTAGCACACCACATTTGATGAGGTTTAAAGTAGAAGGGAACCAATCTTAGAGGGAAATATATTTTTAAAGATATATATGTGTATATATATATATGTATATTATATATATATATATTTAAGCACACAAGAATCAAACCTTAAAAGCATATTAGTAATCGCTTATAGAAGGGCTTAATGGCCCCTGGGTGAAATACAACAATCTTCACACACTTTCTCCTGAGGGAAATTTTGGGGATCATTTTCAGTGGTTTATTCATAACAAACAATAGAAAATGAATTATTTCGGTTCTGCTTTGGGGCAGGGGTTGGAGTTCAGGATGGAACTGCAAAATATAATGGTGGGAAGGTGTAATGTGATGGGGTTGGTGTTCGCATATTAAATGTAATAAATATTGTGAATTATTTTATAAAATTAAATTAAAGTAAAAAAACTCAGTATTCTACAGCATCTTTGTACATAGTTTTATCTATCCTCTTCCTAGAGGAGGATAAATTTCTGGATATTAATAGTTTTCAGAATCTGTGACTCCAAATACTCAATATAAAGACACACACACACACAGAGAGAGAGAGAGAGAGAGAGAAAGAGAGAGAGAGAGAGAGAGAAGAGAAATGAACTATATAAACTGTAGCCTTCTCAGTAAGAATGACGGTGAGAATGACCTTAATACTGAAGATTAGTCAATTTTCTGTTCAGGAGTCTCAAGAAACTAAGGTTAAATCAAAGAAAGGTGAAATCATATTGCCAATACTTATATGTTTATATAATAACTTTTCTCAAATATCCAATAGTTGCTGAAAAGAGCTCTATAAAATAAAATGAGTTTTCTGTATAAGGTTCATGTTTAGAGCATAAAATCAAATTAACACAAATAAATGTAAGACACATTTTGTCTTTCCTTCTATCTCAAAATCTGGGGGAAATGAAACCTTAACAGTTGCAATTTTGAAAGTAGCTCACAATTTCATGGTAACTTACTTTTACTAGGTTCATAAATTCAAGATTATTTTTTAAAAATCAAGAAATATGGGGAATAACATTTGTTTAGAAACTGAAGCCTATTAAGTCAGGGGACTGTAGAGTTTGAGTCTATCGTCCTTCATTCTCCTCCAGGACTACTTCAGATGTCTTTAGGAACCCGGGAGGTTGCCCAACAGGTCACTTACTTTGCTTGCATATGGACACAAATTTGATCAGCTATATCATGTGCACTGAAACCAAGCGATGCTGCATCCCTGGCCATGCACGGAATCATCTGGTCCTATTAGCCAAATATCTCCTGGAAGAGAGCAAACCCCTGCAGCACTGCTGGGGAGTTTCCAAAAAAAAAAAATGTATTTCAAATAGCCAAATTTTCAATATTACTACCTCATTATTTTATAGAACTCTATCAGCTCCCTACTTTTTGCCATTATTTTAGCCTTCATGTTGCATAACTGGTATGACTTTTAGTTATTCTCACTACTGTGTTACTCTGAAAATTTACTCTGTAAATCTTCCATTTATGGAGATAATATTTTTGATGATCAGGAAGTAATGACAGCCAGGATTCATTCTCTTATTCATCCATACAATCAATGATTAGTGAATATTTCTTTAATAGACTGTCCTCTCAGCTACCCTTAGAGTTTCCTTTTTTTTACGGTAGGTGGCTAAATCTATCATGTATGCATTTATTCATTGTGGCCATGAAAAGTGTCACAAAGGAAATATAGGGACTAGAACTGTGAGAGGGAAATGATACAGGTAAGAAGTGAAGGGAAACATAGAAGAAAATATCTGAAAGAAGATATGATATATATGAAATCAGTATATGCTTATTCTAATTTTAGAGTAGTGACAACTTTCATCCATTTAAAATACCTTGTGCCAAATTTTAAATTACAAATACAATAATTAATATTGTTTTTGTTAAATTTTTTTGGTAATGGTACATTCAAGTGTTTGAAAAACAAGTTGGCAAAAACAAAACCATTTTTTTAATCTCTACATCAGAGGTTTCCAAAGCTTTTTCCCCCTTTTTAGAGAAAAAAGCCACTTGGTACACTCCTGAATATTTGTCTTCTTCATGGAACAAGCATAAAGATTTGACCAACCACCCTTGAGGCAATTACTGCTCCTCAATCCAATGCACCCATTTATAGGGTGGGCAAATCTCCCACTTAGGGAAATGCAACTCTGAGTGAATCACTGTAGGAAAAATTATTGCATTTAGTATGTTTTTACTCTTTACATCAAAAAGAACATTGTTGACAAGAATGAAGGTGTTTTGAATGTTGTCATCGCTCTCAGAAATAACTGAGTTCAGTTATTTCATAAATAAATATTTTTTCAGAACTCAGCTCCATGTTTTGTTGGCAGGTTTTTATTTCCCCTTTTTGATTATACTGTCTTGGAGGTGATGACATTACTCATAATCATGCTAAATTTACATTTAGTATACCAAAATATGTCTCATAAGTGAAAAAGAAGTTCTGTATGAAAGACAAAGGATGAAATAGCATGTTCTCATTAATTTACAAAGAACATTTTTCAAATAAAAAATTTATTATATTTAGAAATTAGCTTTAGGAATTTTATTTTATAGTAGAATACATTTAGTATAGCAGTGTAATATTTAGTTAATCACAAAGCTATTTCATATTTGGTGCCTTAAAAATGGTTTAAGAGTCCGACCGGCTGTTGAGACGAACGCTTCACTGGGGCAGTCTCCGCATATCAGGGGGAGATAGACGCTGCTGCCTTTGATTGGCCTTGGTCCTCACAGCTCCAAAAAGAAACAGGATCTTGATAAGCTCTATGAGCTGAAGTCCAAAGCTCGACAGATTATGAACCAGTTTGGCCCCTCAGCCCTCATCAACCTCTCCAATTTCTCATCCATAAAACCGGAACCAGCCAGCACCCCTCCACAAGGCTCCATGGCCAATAGTACTACAGTAGTAAAAATACCAGGCACTCCTGGGACAGGAGGGAGACTAAGTCCTGAAAACAATCAGGTATTGACCAAGAAGAAATTACAAGACTTAGTAAGAGAAGTGGATCCTAATGAGCAATTAGACGAAGATGTGGAAGAGATGCTGCTGCAGATTGCTGATGATTTTATCGAGAGTGTGGTGACAGCTGCCTGCCAACTTGCTCGGCATCGCAAATCCAGCACTCTGGAGGTAAAAGATGTCCAGCTTCATCTAGAGCGCCAGTGGAACATGTGGATCCCAGGATTTGGCTCTGAAGAAATCCGACCCTACAAAAAAGCTTGTACCACAGAAGCTCACAAACAGAGAATGGCATTGATCCGGAAAACAACCAAGAAATAACACATGGAAAGGTCAGGGAATGGACAACAATGTATTTGGAGATACTTGAGCTGAAACTTCAGCCATCTCATCCTTGGATTTTTTTTTTAATGCTTTACAGAGAAGCATATATTTTTTATTAACAGTGCAGCAATATAATGACTGAGAGGATCTGCCAAAAGAATAAAGCCTCCTCCCCCAACTTCCGGTCCCTTTTCCCTGCCATCTCAAAGAGGAGCAATGTATCTTCCAGAGAAGATTTTTATTTGTGGTTTATTATTGTGATTGAAATGGGACAAAGCATTATGGTCTTGTTTGGTGAGACAGTATTAGCAGGATTTGTAGAGGTTTTTGTTTCCTTCTCCCTTCCCCTTTTCCCCATACTTTGTTATGTCAGTGTTTATATGAATATGACTTTCGTTTGCTTTTCCAGAATAAAGAAGTTATTAATCGGAAAAAAAAAATGGTTTAAATGCTGTTTTAAGATGGAGTGCCAAGTACATTGTTCATAGCATATATAATTGAATTTTGCTCAAAGAACATTCTTAATGTTTTGTTATAAAATCTATATTTAATGGCAATGGTATTAAATGTGGGACATTTAATATGCCTATTTCAAGCTTGAATCTTTTGAAAGTGACTTACACCGTTCTCTTTAAATGTCCATAGCAATTGGCTTGGATTCCTGTCCTGAACCACAAACTCCAAGCAGCGGAATTAAAGTTGGAGACAGGTATATGGTTGGGGATGTAGTGTCCTTTCAGTGTGATCAAGGATATTCCCTCCAGGTAAGTCTAGTTTTAAATTACAGTCTTGAATTTTCTTTCTTTTCCATAATAGTTTTAGACAAATGATGGATAATTTACCACAAAACAATGTGGAATCCTTAGTTGTACCATTAACCTATTTTTTTTAAAGAAATAATGAAATTTTCCATGAAATAGATACATAATAAAATTACTATCATTGACTAGATGTTCTTTGTTTCAACTAATAAAAATAATTTTTAGGACCAGAGCAATAGTACACAAAGAATGTTACTTACTTTACTTGCAGCTTCCCATGTCCAATCCCCAGCACCCCAGTGGTCACCGGAACCCCGAGCACCACCAATCATTGCCCCCAAACCCAATATTAAATAAATAGAGAAGAAAATTAATTTTTGAATAAAAATTAGTCACTATTTTTCCATTCTTATAGAACACAATAATTAAAACAAACAAACTCTGTCCTCCCGTTGTTCATCGATTTACTTAAGCAGGCACCAGTAATGTCTCCATTTTGAAACTTGTTGTTACTGTGTTTGGCATATTGAATACATCACGGGTAGCTTGCCAGGCTTTGCAGTGCAGGCGAGATACTCTTGGTAGCTTGCTGGGCTCTCCAAGAGGGGCAGAGGAATCGAACCCAGCTTGGCCGGACTGGCTGCGTGCAAGGCAAACACCCTACCGCTGTGCTATTGCTCCAGTCCACAATAAATAATTAAATAATTAAATTTCTGTGTAATTAAAATCTGAAAATAACAATAAAGTGCTACCATAAATTTAAAATGCAACATCCATGGTATTAAAGTCCCTAAATTTGTAAATATTAAATTCAAATATGTTTTGTTTAAGCATGTAATGTGGGATGATTCTTTGGGCTATATTAATTTATTGATCCCTTCATAGGATTTGGGGGAGGATCTCAAACTTGTAGTATTTTTAAGTATTCCCTAAAGGATACACCTATTAAGAAATTAAAGCAAAAAAATGTTATTTCACCTGCTAGTTAATTACTCAGAGATTGCAGAATTAAAAATTACTTACAGCCTTAACAGTTATATCATAAATGATTAGTCTCAGAATAATCATATATTTCTGAACTTTAGATTTGCTTTATTGTAGCCTAATTGATTTAATATGCTAATGAAGAAATACTTTTTTAATGTAGGTCATCTTACATATTGTAATTTATTATACTGTATGGTATATGTAGACCCATTTAAGCATGGCAGTATCATATTAGAACAGGTTGAAACAGAAAAATGTTTTGCACACAAAGAAAATTGGAGCTGGAGCAATAGTACAGTGATAGGGTGCTCTGACCTGACCACCAAAAAGGTTCCCCTGAGCCCTTCCAAAAGTGATTCCTGAAAGTAGAGCAGAAGTGAGCCCTGAGCACCCCGGTTGTGCACCCCCATCCCCATAATTACTGAAGTATAAAATTTTAAATTTTGCAAACAGGAACTTTCTATGTTTTTATTCTACTATGATGACAACATATGTTTGTTTCACAATTGTCAGTCACTATGCTGTGTTTACCGTAGACTTAAAACGCATACTCTTACTGTGTTTTGTTGTTTACATAGGGTCATTCTCACATTACTTGCATGCCTGGACCAGTGAGAAGATGGAATTATCCAATCCCAATTTGTTTGGGTAAGTTAAACACTAACCCGCTCAAGCAAATCGACGATCAACGGGAGGGCCTTTACCTTTTACCTTTATATCACGCTTCAGAGTGAACTCTATCTATTGTTATACTAACATAGTTTATCTTTTGTCAAATTTTATAAAACTTGTATTTTGAGCTAAATGTGGAATGTTTGATTTTTCCATTTTAAATTTATACTAACTCTTATCCCACATTTCAATGACAATAAATGACATAAAGCTATAAAAATTTAGAAGAGGCATCCAAATTTTTGTTTCTTAAGGAGTTTTATCATAGTATATTTTAAAAAGAAAATCCCCACATCAGGAAAGTCAGTTAATATCCTATAGAATACTATTGAACTAGAATCAATATGGAATCTGGAATGTACCCAAGAAAGCATAAAACCACATAAGATGTCTTCAGTGGAGAGAGGTAATTGAAATATGGAATATATCGATAAGTACATGGGTGCTTTGAAAACTTAGACTTAAATTGATTTTCCCTTGTTAGCCTTCTCTTATCCTTTGCATCACAGTTTTGATTTACTACCTTGTGATTTTCATATCTAGATTCTTCGTTTGGATTTTTTTAAAAAAATAATTTCAATCTTTTTCGTAGAAAAGCACCTTCTGTTCCTGAATTCTCCTTTTTATTTCATTTATTTTCCATGCTCTATTTGTATGCACTTGATATATCAAATTGACTTTATTTACAATATTTATTTCATGTTCATTATTTTAGGATCCTCATGTCTAGTGTGTGAAGAATGAATTCTAAGAAGTTTGCTTTCTCATCATTGCCATAGAATTTAGCCTTTGGGGATATTGCCCTTGTTTTTCCAAAAGATGTTCGTGTGATTCTAGTTCTGAATAGTTGTTAGATTTTTTTTTCAGGACCTAGAATATGTAAAGGGAGAAAGGTTAATATGTTGGAGGGGAGAGGGGAGTGGAAAGGACTCAACAATATTGTCGGGTAGAAAGGCCCAGCCTATTTACGTGCACTTCGTCACCGTGAACCTTTTCTTTCTGAGCTAAGTTCACGGCAAATGCCCAGCCACGGGTATCTACAGTTGTTTAACTCTGGAGATGTATTTTCATGGTTAACCACAGTGCGGTAGGAACATCACCCTGCATTTTTACCAGTTCTAGACAGTCCTGTTGTAATTCCTAAATTACCCCTCCATTGTATTCGTAAAGACAAACTCTGACTCCAACCCCCTGGGAAAGCATAGCTCTTAAGGCAGGGGTAGGGAACAGGGTCAGCCATGCGTTAAAATCGACTCAGATCTTTGGGACTTAATGTCTAGTCTAAGGACAACATGAATCCTTCTCTAAGAAGATGTTCAGGGGTTCCCAGGAAACGTGCATGTCCCTAATATCTCAGGTTGGGTCTGTTTAGACACCAGTTAACACAGCCTCTCTGCTGAACTTTAGTGATTAGATGTGGTTTCTGTAGCCTGAGGCTCCTGTAGTTTTGCATATCTATCAGGGATTGCATAGTTCCATTCATTACCCAAGGGCTGGAGGGGATAAAATTCCACCACCATTCTTGCTGAGGTTCAAAATACAGTCCAGGTGTCCAGTTTCCGGTGGTCCGGTATTTCTTTCTCTGGTGCAACCTTACTAGTTCCAAGCTCCCAAAGTCCTATCCTCCCATCTGCTTGGTCATCAGCGTATGATGCTGCAGCTCCGCTAAATTCTGCTTCACACGGGTTGGACTTGGAAATGCAGCTTCCGGCTCCTTATAACACCAGTGTCAAGGGCTTTTGTCTTCAGACCGTCAATCAGACATTCTTTGACAGTAAGCTTACCATAGCTGCATAAGATCTCTAGTTGGTTTCTGCTTGTGTTCCCACCCACCCCCCATCCCGCCTTGGTTTCTGCTTGTGGGTTTTTTTTTTTTCTTTTTGGGTCACAGCCCTGATGGACAGGGATTACTCCTGGGTTTGCACTCACGGAATTACTCCAGGCGGTGCTCAGGGGACGACTGTATGAGATGCTGGGAATCAAACCCGGGTTGACTGCTTGCAAGGCAAACGCCCTACCCACTGTGCTATCGCTCCAGACCTTCTAAAAACTTGTGTTTCAAGTAAAACTTTCTGGTATATGGGCGATCTGTGTTCTATCCTGTTCTATCCCTGGCATCCTATATGGTCCCCTGAGCACTGCCAGGAGTAATTCCTGAGTGCAGAGCCAGGAGAAGTAATCCCTGAGCATTGCCAGTGTGACCCAAAATGTCAAAAAAGAAAAGAAAAAAAAGAAAAACTTACCCTGGCATAACTTATTCTGCCCTCCTTAATGGGATTTTCAGATGTATTTAATTGGTAAAAGATATTAAAAACATTAAGACTTTACAGAAGATGGTGTTTCTAAGGACTTATTTCTTTAGGAATTATAATTAACTTGTAAACTCATGTGATGTCAATTATAAAATCTTACCAATATTTGCATATAAACATAAATTCCCATTGTAGATATGTATTTATATTCAGATAATGTTGATTCTGTATATATATCTTTTATATATATATATATACTGAGATCTCTAAGCCTGCACGGTTTGGGACTGGACCTGTCAGTAGCTAGACAGTTACACCCTCCAACTGCCGTGTAACCCCAACAAAGGCCAGGATCCAAAGACTATCACAAGCTCCCGGGAGAGCACAAGGCAGAGTCTCCTACCCTGTGTCTGACTATCCTCGCCAGGGCCCAACAGCTGAAGACTTCCAGGCCCCAACCAAGGCCTTACTGGAGCCACTCTCCACACACTTGGATAAGCCTCAGACATAACCGAACTGGCAGAGGAACCCAGGTGTGTGGGACCCGGGACTGAGATCTCTAAGCCTGCACGGTTTGGGACTGGACCTGTCAGTAGCTAGACAGTTACACCCTCCAACTGCCGTGTAACCCCAACAAAGGCCAGGATCCAAAGATTATCACAACAAGCGCGACTATTTATTTAATAATTTTCAGGATACCTTAAATATCCTTAAATATCCAACCCACACGGCAGAGCCTGGCAAGCTATCCGTGATCTATGCCAAATAGACCAAATTGATATGCCAAATCCAGTAATAAATGGATCTCATTTCCCTAACCCTGATTATGCAGAGTCGAGAAGGATATGGAAGGAGAAGCTGATAAAACACCAAGGCAGACATGGGCTGCCAAAACGCAGAAAAACAAAAATGATTGTCTGTACTTTTAATGCTCGTACGCTGGCATCTGCTGCATCCATTGAAGACCTTATGGTACAAGCACGAAGATCAAGTACGACATCATTGGTCTGACCGAAACGAGAAGACATCAATCCCATCATGCTGTTTTCGACTGGAGAAGAACTGTTCCTTGGAACATGTGATAAAAGAGGCGTCGGTGGTGTCGGTATCCTTGTCAACACAAACTTAGTCACAAGCATTGATTCATTTGAATGCCTAACAACCCGAATCGGACGATTACACTTGAATAAATGTGGCTCACTACCGGCAGTTTCTATCTTTGTTGTCTACGCACCAACATCCAGTTATGGTGAAAAAGAAACTGAGAAATTCTACATGGAGCTGGAGAAATTCTATAAAGAAGATCACACCTTCTACAAGATCATTGTCGGTGATTTTAATGCCAAGATAGGACCAAGAAGATCAGTCGATGAACTCCACATCGGAACCCATGGCCTGGAATGGAACGAACAAGGTGACAGACTGTCTGAGTTCATCATGTCAACCAAAACCTTCCATGGTAACTCACAATTCCAAAAGGCTGAATCTAAACGTTGGACATGGGAGTCTCCCGATGGACGGTTCCACAATGAAATAGACCACATCATATTCAATCGGCGGTTTTGCCTAACCGATGTTGCTGTTGTCCCAAAATTCCAAACGGGATCAGACCACCGTCTTCTTCGTGCAAAATTCTACCTCACAGAACGAGGAGAAAAGAATGCAAGGTTTAAGAAGAAGACTCCCAGAACAACCACCAACTGGGAACTCTTTGGCTCTGTTGCAGCAACATGGGAAGATGCCGTCACTGACAACATTGATGAGGAATACGATCGAATGATTCAGCACCTGCATGATTGTGCAAGGAATGCCAAGAGAGAGATAACCACAAAAAACCGTCTTTCTTCGAACACTCTTGAACTTATTCGCCAACGTGGTGTGGCACGTGCCTCAGGCAACCACAAGCAAACGTCCGAACTGGCAAAACAGTGCAGAAAAGCCATCAAGGATGACCTCAAAAACAGGAGAGCAGCAGTACTGGTAGATGCAGCAGAAACTGGGAAAAACATTCGTAATGCCCGCCTGTCCTTCACCAACTACAAAACCAAGATGACTGCCCTCCGACATCATGATGGATCTATCACATCTTCCAGAAGGGCAATGGAGAAGATTATTCATGAATTCTACTCAGATCTCTTTAATAGCCACATCCACTTGCCCACATACCACATACCACATGATGGATATGTCGTTCCCAATGTTCTCCCTTCCGAAATCCAACATGCCATCTCGTCGGTAAAGAAACAAAAAGCACCTGGCCCAGACAAGATCAGACCTGAACACCTGAAGAACTTACCATCAGTACTCATCAATACATTAGCTCGACTCTTCACACGCTACCTGTCTGAATGCAAGGTTCCATCCCAATGGAAAACCAGCAAGACTGTACTACTATACAAGAAAGGAGACATCCACGACATTGGCAACTATCGCCCAATCTGCCTATTGTCTGTCATCTACAAACTATTCACTCGAGTCATCCTGAATAGGATTAGCAGAACACTAGATGAAGGACAACCATGTGAACAAGCTGGATTCCGAAAAGGATTCAGTACCATCGACCATATCCACACAATAACCAAGCTCATTGAGGTATCTCGGGAGTTCAAGATGCCGCTCTGTCTAACATTCATTGATTTAAAGAAGGCCTTTGATTCTGTTGAGACGGAAGCGGTCATGGAAGCCCTAGCCAATCAGGGCGTACAAACTCAATACATCAGGATCCTTCGTGAGCTCTATTGCGGATTCACTACCAAGATCTCACCATTCTACAAAGAAGTAATCATCCATATCAAGAGAGGGGTTCGGCAGGGTGATACCATTTCACCAAAACTCTTCAGTGCCACCCTCGAGAACATCATGCGACGACTAGAATGGGAAAACATGGGAGTGAAGATAGATGGTCGGCAACTACACCACCTCCGCTTTGCTGATGACATCGTTCTAATAACTCCAAACATCAGCCAAGCGGCACAAATGCTTGCGGACTTTGACCGTGAGTGTGGAAAGGTCGGACTACAGCTGAATCTTACGAAGACAATGTTTATGAGAAACAGCCTTGTTCCTGACGCTCCATTCGCTCTCAACGGAACCACCATCTCCGAATGCAACAGTTATATATACTTAGGTCGAGAAATCAACATGATGAATGACCTGGCACCTGAGTTACGCAGGAGGAAGAGAGCGGCTTGGAATGCCTTCAAGAGCATTGAAGAAATAACTAAAAGGACAAAGAACCTCCAACTACGAGCACATCTCTTTGATTCCACTATTCTTCCTGCATTAACATATGCCTCAGAGACCTGGACCCTACGAAAACAGGATGAGAACACTATTCGGGTCTCTCAAAGAGGAATCGAAAGAACTATGCTTGGAATATCACGATTCACTCAAATGAGAGATAGAATCCGGAGTTCTGATCTTCGTCAACGCTCAAGAATCAGAGACGCTGTCTCATTTGCCAAGACATCAAAAATCAGATGGGCTGGACATGTAATGAGGTTTACAGACAACCGCTGGACTAGAGCCATTACTGATTGGATTCCACGAGACATCAAAAGATCACGTGGACGCCCACCTATAAGATGGTCAGACTTCTTCGTCAAGACCCTAAATGATCGGTTTGAGGCTCTACATGTTCCTAAAACGAACAGATACCATTGGGCTACGCTAGCACACAACCGGGATGAATGGAGACGTTACTGGCACCCGCTCGAATAAATCGATGAATAACGGGGATTAAGTGATTAAGTGATACATATATGTGCACATATATGTTTATATATAAAAACATATATACATATGTTTGTACGTATAAAAGATGTAAAGTATGTAATATAATGAATAAATTAGGATACAGGTAAGGATTGTAACATATAGTTAAATATAAAACAGTCACATATACTGTATGATTATATTTTCATTGCATAAAAGAATATATGTTATACATCTTTTATATATGTCTGGTCTATCATGTTGATTACAAAAGAATATGAGACAAATAAGCATTATACCCTGTGAAAATTTAAGATCTCTGTTTACTTCCCAATTCTTAGAACATCTTAAATCTTAAATGGGCATTCAATAAATATTTTTTAATAAACAAATAGGTGTTTCTACATCGTGCATATTTTATAGTTTTTCCTAACTTATTATTGCATCAAATGTTTGGAAAACTAAGCTTTCATAAACTAAAGCCTATTCGTTTTGTCTCTCTGATACACATTTGTTATGCTTTCTCACATTCCTTCATGCATAATTTTAATTGTTTACTAAGAATCTCTGAGCGATAGCACAGCGGTAGGGCATTTGCCTTGCACGCAGCCAACATGGCCGACCCGAGTTCGATTCCTCTGCCCCTCTCGGAGAGCCCGGCAAGGTACCGAGAGGATCTCGCCTGCACGGCAGAGCCTGGCAAGCTCCCTGTGACGTATTCGATATGCCAGACACAGTAACAACAAAGTCTCCAATGGAGACATTACTGGGGCCACTCAAGCAAATCGATGATCTATGGGAGGGTCTTTACTTTTTTGCTTTTACTAATAATCTCACCTAAGTAGATTAAGTATGTTATTGCATATAACTATTTGAAAATATTTAATAAATATTGCTAAATTGCTTTCAGAATTTTTCATCAATTTAAACACCTATAGTTTCTGTAATTTAATTATTATTCATTACTAACACCAATTGATTCTTAATAAATTATTAATTTTAGTAAAAATCTATAATTAATTTTTCATTTGTTAAGATAAGTATTACATGGGAGTGATATTTTTATAAAATTAAACTGAAATTTAACTTAGCATGAATTTGGATTGAATACTAATCAGATTTTTACTTTCTATGTATCTATACTTAACTTTTACTAAGGATACAATAGCGACATATAGAAAGTATTTTACTCATGAGGTATGTTTGTCCATTAAATCAGATAATAATGTCTACTTTGTAGCATATTGTGGGAATAAATTAGATCTTTTGTTTAAAATGTTTAGATCTCAGGCACTATAGGGATAGTACAGTGAGTAGAACATTTGTCTTGCAAGTGGTCAACTCAGGTTCAATCCCTGTCATCCCATATGGTTCCTTGAGCAGCAGCAGGAGTGATTCCTGAATGCAGAGCCAGAAGTAACCTCTGAGCATCACTGTGTGTGGCCCTAAAACAAAACAAACAAAACAACAAACATCTGAAGTGTTTAGCCCTGAAATGAAGTATTTGGAGTGATATTTATAGTAACAGAAAACACTGATTTTAGTTGTAAAGAGCGGGTAAAGTATGTATTATAAAGAATAAACTATTTAAAGACACAGACAAGATTATAGTGTATAGTTAAATATAAAACAGAAAAATATTCTGTATGATCATATTTTCATATCATGCAGACATGTACCAAAACAGATTCTTACATGTGTATAATTTGAAGATTAAATAAAGAGCATAAAAATAAATACAGGGGGCAGAGAGATTGTACAGCAGGCAGAATATTTGCCTTGCATGTTGCCGATCTGGATTTATTCCACAGCTCTGTATATGGTGCATTAAGCCCACCAAGAGTGTTCCCTGAGCACAGAGCCAGGAATTAGCACTGCGCACTACAAGCCCCACCTCCAAAAGCTACCGAGAGTATTGGATATGCCAGACACAGTAACAACAAAGTCTCCAATGGAGACGTTACTGGGCCCGCTCGAGCAAATTAACTAATTAATTAATAGTAATCTCTGTGATAGGGTATTAGAGATAGTTTATTTATTTTCCAAGCTTTATAAACTTTAACGATATACTTTCACACAATTCGATGGAAAAAGAATCTAAAGCAACAATCTGTACATATCATAAGAAAATGAATGTTAAAGTTTTCTTCAGAGAATGCTTTGTACCTTCAGTTTATAGGGAGCAGACACAGACTCTTGTAAACTGAAAAATAAAAAAAAATAACATAGTTTGATAGGACACAGAATACATAGCTTAATATGTTTAGCAATAGAGATAAATCAGAAAGAATCATTAATGATGATTTTTAACCTAGAGTAATAGGCTATGTTTGTATTCTTATGATAAAAAGAATAATGGGATATAAAAGAAAGAGTCAACAACAAGGCCTCTAATAAAATCTACAGAACTAGGAAGTTCTGTGAAATTACAGAAATTATGAGAACATAGACATAAGAGAGTGCTAGAGGCAGGCACGTGTGTCTACCAAGGTTTATCACTCTGGTTCTTCCTCATTATCTGTTCGCTCTTTATTCTTTCATCCCTTTCTCCTTTGATTTTGGGATTATCACTCTAGAAAGTTAGGCAGTGCAGATGACAGAATGTTCAGATCCCACCTAAGGAGAGGAAATTGGGTGAGAGTAAGCAGCTCAAAAATTTGAGATGATAAAGGCAAGAAAGTGAAACATACTCCCTGTGTTCTGTTACGGGTGTTCTGAGGAAAATGAGGCAAAGCTGCAATGACTATCTTTCCTGCAACTTTCAAATAACTGGCCAAAACATTATCTCTGCTTTTCATTAATTTTCAGAACTTGTGATAAATACGTGATAAAT
Organism: Sorex fumeus; assembly: GCF_029834395.1. NCBI lineage: Eukaryota > Metazoa > Chordata > Mammalia > Eulipotyphla > Soricidae > Sorex > Sorex fumeus. The sequence continues at coordinate 68,886,559 of NW_026606059.1, forward strand.
ATTTTTCTAAACAATAGAAGTTTAGAAAAATGAATAGCAATATTACTGTGTACTCTAGTTTTAAGATGGATGGACACAAAATTTTGAAAAAAAGACTTAAATATACAGTGAGGCTAGAGAAATAGTATAGCAATTAAGGAACTTCATTAATTATCATTAATTATCAGAACTTGTAATAAATATATGGTGAATATTTTTCTAAACAATAAAAGTTTAGAAAAATGGATAGTGATATTACTGTGTGCTCTAGTTTTAAGATGGATAGACAAAAAATTTTGAATAAAGATTGTTAAGTATACAGTGAGGCTAGAGGAATAGTATAGCAATTAAGGCACTTCCCTTGCATGCACTCAACCTGATTTGATATCTGACACTCCATATAGTCCCAGAGTGACTCCTGAGCATGCAAAGACAGAAGTCAGCTCTAAGCAAAGTAAAATATGAATACAAATAAAAAAGAAAAAGAAAGAAAAGTATCTTTTACTTTACTCTCAAACATAATCACAATTTTCAAAGATTTAAATATAGATTGTCCCTAACATTATATGTATATATCTATACATTTCTTTCAAAATCTTCTTAATATGTAATTTATTCACTTAATAAAATATAGCTTTCAAACTGGTTACCAAATAATGAATCAAGATTTATAATAAGTGAAGTATATACAGAATTTATATTTATGATATATAACTTGAAGTTAAAATATATAACTATCACTCTTAAGGGAAATGAGTGAAATTGCAAGTGTTCTCTACAGATAACTTGGAACCTTGATGCATGGTCATGAAATTGGATTCTTCCACAATTACCAAATGTATATTTTAGTTCTGTGATGATGTGATAAAAAATGTGCATTTAGAGGAAATGATTAGCTTCTAAAATGCAATTGCTTTTTAATACATGTTGAATATTCCTGTCTAATCATGCAAGAAGTGAAATTTGAGTAATTATCTTTCTTACAATTTTGCATAGCTTCTCAATAGAAAATCAGTATAATAGGCATTCCAAAACAAGTACATTGATAAAAGCTGCCTAATTTATCACAGTAGTATGCTTCTTTTCACTTGTTTTATATTTACCTATTTGGTCCAGATTTATTTCAGATAAAGTGAGGCCATCTACCGTGAAATAAATATGAATATCTCAAATATATGAAAAGACCAATATTTTTCTCAATTTTTTTAACGTAAGATTTCCATAAAATACAAAGGAAGAGTGTGGACAAACTTCCTGCTTGAAGACATTACTTCAACAAGTGCTGCTGGGTTGATTGTATTCAAAATTCTGTTATCAGTGGGATGAATCAAAACATTACTAGAAGTACTTTAGGGTGAAAAATAAACTGTTAACTCTGGAAAAGGAATGTGCTCCTGGTTTGATTGTATTTGTCACACATGGGCTGTTTCTTGCTGTGCAATAAATGACTTAGCTTTCATTTATTGATGAGGAAGAACAAAATCTGGGCTTTTGATGCTAATTTGGTAAATTTATTGCCGATTGGGTATGTTAGATGACTAGTGCATGGCAAATGAGAGTTCACAATATTCAAAGTGCTATCCAACATTTTTAACTCAGAGACTTAAGATGTGCGAAGATTTGCAATAGTTTGTTTTCCATGCAGTAAAGAATGTGTCTTCTCTACTTATGTGGTATGTCCGTTGTCTTCCAGCCCAGTGTGGTGGTGCTATGTCCGATTTCAGTGGTGTTCTCCTCAGCCCTGGCTTTCCTGGCAACTACCCCAGCAGTTTAGATTGCACTTGGACAATCAAACTGCCCATAGGTTTTGGTATGTATATTAGAAACACCTGAAACAGATTATAGTGTCAGTAGCGTGTCCTTAAAATAAAAATTAGTATATAATAAGAAAATATGAGATATGTATGAATTAGTTTAATTTGAGATGACTATATATATTTATGTAAGTTAAGTGCAATTTCGATCATTATTATTAAACCAAATATATTATATGAGGACTCCATGTCTAATTGAAGAAAATGAGCAGTTTCAAATTTCATAGGTGATGATAATTAGTGTGTGGCATTTTCTAGTGACTATGTAGAAGTATGGCTTGCATTGGATGAGTATAACTGATCAATTAAGCATGCCTTTCACGTATAACTGTTTTCAACTTTCTGTGACTAACTACTATGTAATTTCCCAGTACTGAGTTCAACAATATTGAACTCACCCAATATGGTTTGTAAATAAATATTTGCACTTTAAAGCAGTACAAATATATTTATTTCAAGTTTAATACACATGTAGATATGTTACTCTAATTCCAATTATGCAATTTTCAGTGTTCATTAAATATTCCTTGAAGCACAAACCTGGTAGATTTAAAGCAATTAAAGTATCTGTACTATGTAATTTATTGAGAACTAAGTATAGTGACTTTATTTCCCTCAAAGTACATATAGTCTCAAAATAAAAAAATTCATATTTAAATGTTTCTCATAGAAATTCATAGAAAGATATTTTTGTCTGCTATTCTCTGAGTTCAATATAGAAACTCCATGAACTGTGTTAAGTGTGTATTTTAAGTTAACTTTATACCTTCTCCAGGTAAGTTACAGTCAGATGAGGAAACAGTTAAATAAGCTGTGACATCAAAGCACAATAAACATAGATCTTTGTAGAAATGACCAACCTAGTTTCGGAAAGGTAGCAAAGTATTGTCAGAACAACTGATGTTTGAGCTGTCACTTTTATATAAGAGCTAGCCAGTGAACAGGACCAGCCTGTAGGACCCAAGGAATAAATACTTGAAAAGCAGAGCGACACAAGCAAAGACGACAACTAAAGAAAGTCAAACAATTGGACCAGAGTCGGATGGGCCTAAGATTTGGGGAAAGGCATTACTGAGTGAGAGATGCTGTGGGACATAATAATGAAATCATTTGGATTACAACTTGGAAACATCTTTAAGTTGAAGCCGTAGTCAAATTTCACGGTGATCAAAAGAAATTGTGGATAAATGGGACTGGAGAGATAGTACAGGAAATAAAGAGCTTGCATAGTACAGGAAGTAAGGAGCTTGCATCACACATGGTGCTGCCTGATTTGATCCTAAGCACTGCTTTGGGGACTCTGAACACTGCCATGAGTGGTTACTGACTATAGCACCAGGAGTAAGGCCAAAAAGCTGTCAGGCGGGGTCAAACCTCTTCCCCATCAAGAAGAAAATGTGATTATGAGTGAATATAATATTGGAAATAGTATGACTACTCATGTATTTTTATTATTCCCGTGAGTTATTTCATATTGAGCTAAAATATGTAAATTTAAAATAAATTATTTAAAAACATTTTCAGTAATGCTAATATAACATCTTCAACTTCCTTTTTGCTCTCTCCCTTGACCTTCAATATCAATGCCATTAAAAGTTAAAAATAATGCATATGTGTATTTTACAAATTAAAAACAGGAGACTGATCTAATTTCATTTAAATGACCACAGTTTTGAAGAAATCAAATAGTATTTATAGTTATATTTTAACAAGTAAGATTTTAGAGAAAAAAACTGAATAATAACACTTAACTGTTTTCATGTATCAGTGAAATAAATCATTAGTGAAAAAATGTACTTTTGGGATCTTTTAGGGAAATAAAATGCACATCTTTGAATTCTATATGTTGAGGTAGCATATTCAAAGTTCTAAGTCTCTAAAAAGAACAAATATGTAATAAATTATATTTTTAACTTTATCATTTTTATTTCTACATGGAGTTATTTTTTTCCATCAGAAACAGTTTCTCAGTAAATTGATTCTAATGAAAATGTAACTTAAGAATCCCTGCATAAAGACAGAGATAGTGAAGGGGTTAAGGCCCACGACTTGTCTGTAGCCAATATCAATTTTCCAATTTGATCACAGTATTCCATACTGCACAGAGCCAGGATTATTTCTGAAGCACTGACAGAAGTGGCCTAATAATAATAATAATAATAATAATAATAATAATAATAATTATGATTCCATGTGGTTTTATAAATGACACAAAATATATTTTAAATATATAAATTCCCATATATTTAGATCAGTCTTGAGGGTCAGGCTGAGTGACATTTAGCATATTGGTGCTTTTTAATTGTTTTTTTTTTTGGGGGGGTTCCACATCTGGATGATCTTGGGGCTTACTACTGGCTCTGTGCTAAGGGGTCACTCCTGGAAGCACCTATATGGTGCCGGGAAATCAATTATGGGTTTACTTCCGGCAAGGAACTGTTTGAACTCCTGTTCTGTATCTTATTGCCCCATTCAGGATATTGTTTACCTAGTTTCCTCTTTATTCTTAGGAGTAGCGGTCATTACAAAGTCATTATTACAAAGTGAGCTAGCCTATAAAATTAAAATTCTCCTGTTCAAAACAAAAGCAAACAAAAACAACAACAAAAAAATCACTGCACTCTGAATAATTGCCACATTTTACTGAAATTTGCAAAATGATAGTACAAAAATACATTAAAACAAAATATTAACTAAATTAAGCATACTTCTATGGAGTTTTTGTTTTATTCCTTAGAAATAGTTCATTATCTTTTAATTTAGTTATGTTTATAAAGATATTGAGAATATCTTACAATAATTCACACATAGACCACTAACACTATATTTGTTGAAATGGTAATTGAAAATTTAGCATAATCTTCCTAACAGAAAAAATACTAAGTGAGCAGACATATAAATTGTTTTTCTCTGATATTTTGGAAAAGTTAATTTATCTCTATAAATTAAAGGATAATTTCTATCATACTCATGAAGTCTGATTATGTTAATATATAAAAATGTTGCAATCATCTTTTGGCCTCAAATTGGCCTTTAAAACACAGATTACTGAGTGGCAATTTACCTTTAGACTCAGATGGTACAATTTTAAATGTTATGAAAGAGCAAGAAAGCCACTCTCTTAAGTTTGCTGTGGTAACATTATAATAAGATGAAAGACATTTTTCCTTATTAAAAATTTTGGCATTGGAGATCAGTACTTTGTTTCTTTAAGCAGAGCAGACCTAATATTATTAGGCAAGTAATGAACTCATGACCCAAATTTTAAGAATTTATCTCTTGTGGACATAAATTATGGAAACATCTAAGTGCCTAATATGAGTGTATGTTTGTTTACTTTGCTATAATAATAATAATATATCACTAATACTACAATATAGTATTTTCTTCATTAGGTGTACATCTTCAGTTTGTAAATTTTTCTACTGAAACCATTCATGATTATTTGGAAGTAAGAAGTGGGTCCTCAGAAACTAGTACTGTTATTGGCCGGCTCAGTGGTCCCCAAATACCATCTTCCTTATTCAGCACGACACATGAAACCAGCTTATATTTTCACAGTGACTATTCACAAAACAAACAAGGATTCCACATCATTTATCAAGGTAAGGAAAATAATCAAAAACTACAAGCTTATTTCATCCAAAGTGCTTTCAAGTATCTACTTCTAATTTCTATGTTCTCTTTTAGGAGAGGCAAAGGAATGTTAAACCAAGTTGAGCTTCATTAGAAAAAATTTTTCTAGTAATGCAAGTTTTAGGCAATACTAGAAAGGGGATGCTTTCTGAGACCTTAGAAACTCCTAAATGTTTTATTTATTTATTTTTTAAGTAGGAACTGGATTAGAAAGGAACTCAATTAAGACAAAACAAGGCAATACAGCTAGACAAACTAGAAATTAAAGAATTATCACTGTTATATCCAAATGAGTACTCTGAAAATACAAGTTGTATTATGTAATGTGTTAAAAATCATTTTAGTTACTTTATAATAATAGATTATGGTGGCATTGCTTGATTTTATTTTATTGCCAGGAAATAAATAGTTTGATACATATTAATAGTTTGACCACATATTAATCCTATTCGAAATAAAATGGCTACTTGATATTCTCCAAGATTTTTACCCCATCTCCATTTGAATTGGGATTTAGGTAGACCTAGAATGAAATGATACTCTCCCTGTTAGACTAGTATGGACTCAGGCTCTGATTCTAGTTCCTTATATAAGTCACGTCTCCATTTGTCCCTGTCGCGTGCTAGTGTAGCCCAATGGCGTCTGTTCGCTCTAAGAACATGAAGAGCCTCAAACCTATCATTCATGATCTTGATGAAGAAGTCTGACCATCTGGTAGGTGGGCGGCCACGCGGTCTTTTGACATCCCATGGAATTCAGTCAGTAACAGCTCTAGTCCAGGCATTCGCCTTACAAGCGGCCAACATGGCCGACCCAAGTTCGATTCCTCCGCCCCTCTCGGAGAGCCCGGCAAGCTACTGAGAGTATTCGATATGCCAGACACAGTAACAACAAAGTCTCCAATGGAGATGTTACTGGGCCCGCTCGAGCAAATCGACGATCAACGGGAGGGCCTTTACCTTACCTTACCTTACGTGACCAGCCCATCTGATTTTTTGACACCTTGGCAAAAGAGACAGCGTCCCTGATTCTTGATCGTGGACGGATGTTGGATCTCTGGATTCTTTCTCTCATTTGAGTGAAACGTGATACTCCAAGCATAGCTCTTTCAATTCTTCTTTGGGGGACCTGAATAGAGTTCTCATCCTGTTTGCATAGGGCCCAGGTCTCTGAGGCATATGTTAATGCAGGAAGAACAGTGGAATCAAAGAGATGTGCCCGGAGCCGGAGGTTCTTCGTCCTCTTAGCTATTTCTTCCACGCTCTTGAAGGCGTTCCAAGCTGCTCTCTTCCTCCTGTACAGCTCCGGTGCCAGGTCATTTGTCATGTTGACTTCTCTACCTAGGTACACATAGCTGTTGCATTCGGAGATGGTCGTTATACAAGAGTTAGAGTATGTGCCTGGCCTGGATTCATTTTCTGAAACTGTACGATCTTTCAAGCACTAGGGGGATCTCTGAGCAACACCAGACTTCAACCTGGAGCTTCCAAGCTTTGCTGATGAAGCGTTAGTTAGTGGTCACTGGCTACTCAATACCTAAACAGCATCACAGTCATGAGTCTTAGTACTGGATCACGAGTCTGGTGGTGTAAATATAACCAGAAGTGGCTCTCAGAACCCTAAAGAGCCACATCCCCAGGACCCTTATCTATCCCCCCAAAGACTAGCAATTAAAATTAAATACTTAAAAGTGTGATGTTTGTTTAAGTAGTAAAGCCAGTGATTGCACTTTTTAATCAGAGCTTATAGTTTGATAAAATCTCTGCCCTCATTGTTAACAATTTCATAGGTGGTGTTGACTTGAGATATGAGGTCCCCAAGAACTGAAATATTTGTGTTCCTTTTGATGTATTTCAAGTACCTAAAGAAAATGAAAGGATGCTATGTGGTCACTGCCTCAGTATCTATAATCTAAAAGGAGTTTGAGAGTAGTTAAAATCAACAATAACAAGCTATATGGATATAAAATGAATATAATTTTCATTATGGCTTTAGATATAATTTAAGAGCTCTATATATCAACCATATCCTTTTCATAAAATAGATATTTTTCCAACATATTAATTATTGTGAAATTGGGTCACTCTTTTTGAAATTATTTCAAAACTGAGTATATCTGTTTGAGTACTAGAAGACTCAGACATAGCTGGTTTATATATATCTAATATGCTAGGCATTATGGCAAGAACATCAAGCCTGACTTTATCTTTTTTTATCCTGCACTTGCTTTTACTCTGAAAATTCTGTTCTCATTTGAATGTAAAATGTAAAAAAATTTCAGTATGTGTATTTTTTGATCAATGAGTCCTTGAAAAAGCAACCTTATTATTTACAAAAACATAAATTATATCAATTTTATCAGTATAATTTATATTGCAAATTATATAATATTCCTATGAATCCTAAATGTATTAGTTACCACTGCTTATTATCAGTGAATCCTGTCAAACATTTAAATGTTTTATGTTTTATTACAAATGTGCAGTAGAGTATTGAAAAACCTTTTTTATTTTTATGTCTTTTGTATTTGGACCATGCACAGAAGTACTGAGGGCTTCCTCCTAGTTCTGTACTCAGGAATCACTCCTGGCAAATTCTGGGACCATATGGGATACCAGCGATAGAACCCACATTGGCTATGTGCAAAGCAAGCACCTTACCCATTATACTTCAATCCGGCCCCAAAATAGCATTTGAAAGAAGTAGGTTCACTTAGACAACATTACAATTATTTTTGTATCATTTTGTAATTGGATTTTCTGAATTTTAGCAATATGCAAGGTATGTAATTAAACATACATTTTCTCTGAAAGACTTGGTTCCAAAATTATGTTATTCTGTCATTATTTTAGGCAACATTATTGGATTTCTTAAAAACTGTATAGAATAAACTTTTAAATTACAATTCATCTTTTAAATATAAATTGAATGGAAGTTGTTTTTTCAAAATGATATATTTCAAATTTAATTATGAACTTATACCTGTTTTGTAAATTGGAATAAGGACTCTTATTTTGAATTCTTTTTGTGTAGATATGAATGCAGATAAAATACAGAATAAGAATAAAAGTATTTAACATTTTATAAGAATTTGTTCCTAAGTTATTTGAATTCCAAATTAGAAAATATAACTTATTGTATTGAACTACAGCAAGCATATTTATATTCAAATATAATTTTTTGCTTGCAGATATTTACATTTCAGTAACAAAGTGATCATTGATTTAAATTGTATTAGTGATAGTAAAATTTGAGCTTCTTAAATATAGTTTCAAATAGAGGATAAGAACATAACATTGTTATAAAGTCAAAAACTATTTCACAGTATTAAGTACAAACTATGTTAAAAATTGAGAACAAGGCATTATGTCCAATAAGCTAGTAGTTGTGTTATCTTGTGTAGAAGTATAAGAAGAGAAGTAAGAATGGATAAGTATTCATTTAGATTCTAATGCCAAAATATAATAGCTGAAGCATAAAGTACATCAATGTTTTTCCTATAACTTCATGTTAGTTTTTTTAGAAACCCAACAGAGGGTTATTGTTTGTTTCTTCTAGTGAAAAATTAGTCCGAAAAAAATTAATGTTTGTAATTAGACACACATGTTATTTTATTTTATATACATGAAATGTAGCCAAGAAGCAATCATGTTCTCTGTAAAAGAATCAGATTTTCTTTGATTAAAATTGTGGGTGTGAGGACAGATTGTACTTTCTTTAAAACTTGAAATTTAGATAGATTGCATAGGTGGGTAAAGAAGCACCATTTTTACGAGTTGTACTAGAATTTTAAGTCTAAAAATCAGAGAAAAGAGAATAAATTTATGTTGTACTGTCATGGGTTTATCCTGAACCTCAATTTATAGTGAAAATATAACTAAGACTGAAACTATTCTGCAAGTGGTGAATAGGGCCATCTGTTGTCTTTCAAAATTCAGAAAATTAAGATATCTTCTTTTTTCCCCCTAGCCTATCAGTTGCAAAGCTGTCCTGATCCACGCCCATTTCGGAATGGTTTTGTAATTGGCAATGATTTTACTGTGGGCCAAACAATTTCATTTGAATGTTTCCCTGGATATACACTCATTGGAAATTCAGCTCTCACTTGCCTTCATGGAGTCAGTCGTAATTGGAACCATCCACTTCCTCGGTGTGAAGGTATGCTTCAAACTTGAATCAAATTTACACGATAGCTTTGTATTGGGTGATTATTATTTTGGCATAATTTCATCTTTCTCTTCAAGTAATGTGAGAAATATACATGATGTTTCAGTGTGAAAAATCGTGAATACCCAATTCCTTAATGACCTTTGATGTATAAATTTTATTATTATTGGCAGCAATATTAAACTCCCCCATTGATAATAAAAATAAAGTTGATTTACACATTGGAGTTTCTCCTATGAGTATGTCTGTCATGTGTGTGTTTAACGATCACTTATATTAAAAAATTATTCAGATAATGCAGTGATAGCACACAGATAGTACAGCGACAGCACTGGAGCGATAGTACATCAGTATGGCATTTGCCTTGCATGCAGCCAGCCTGGCCGAGCTGGGTTCGATTCTTCCACGCATCTCAGAGAGCCCTGCATGCTACTGAGAGTATCTCTCCTGCATGGCAAAGCCTGGCAAGCTACCCATGAGGTATTCTATATGCCAAACACAGTAACAACAAGTCTCACAATGGAGATGTTACTGGGCCTGCTTGAGCAAATCGATGAACAACTGGAGGACAGTGACAGTGCTTCTAAATTTGAATTATTTTTATAAAAATATTTTTGAATAAAATTATTACACTTTATTATAGTAAAATAGAAGTTAAACACATTATGTTATTATAAAAATTTTGAAATAAAAATAGACAATAGAATTTACTGAATAAACTACTAAATTTGTAGCACGTCACATGGAAAAATAAAAATAATTTATTTGCATATATAAATATATATTGGAAGAGGTATCAATTTTATTTTACATTTCACAAGTGAGTATAGTTTGTTCTGATGAAGAGGTTAAAAAGTGTTTCTCTTTTCTTCAGTAATCAGTTTGCTATTGTTTTATTTTCACGTTTTTATTTTTTCTTTAGCTCTTTGTGGAGGTAATATAACTGCAATGAATGGCACCATTTACTCTCCTGGATATCCTGATGAATATCCAAACTTTCAAGACTGTTTTTGGCTTGTAAGAGTACCCCCTGGGAATGGAATATACATCAATTTTACTGTCCTTCAAACGGAGCCAATCTATGATTTCATAACTGTGTGGTAAGCAAGAATCATTATTATTGGTTGCACAGTATGTGTGCATAGGTATATAAACACAGACACAAAAAATCAGTGAAACAAGTTAGCAATGAAAATATATCATAGCGCCCTGTATAAATTGTATGCTGATATTTAAGTTGTTATAAGTAACTGAGGGTGAGATCATTTGTTTTGAAGAAGGACATAAATAAGAAAAAAAAGTTTGAACTTATTTGTCTGTAAAATGACTAAACTCTTAGAAGAAAAAAGCCAATGAGTGATAAAAGATGAAAGCGTTCTTAAAAAATAAATAAGCAATTATAGTACAGGAAATTAATATCAGACTGTTTTTAAATGTTATCTATTAAAACAACAATGGAAAATTTTAAAGCCTGGATTAGAATACATGATTTGTATATTTGATTTAAGATTTCTTTGGAAAATAAAATGGACATTTCTTTAAAACTAGAAATTGAAATTTTATATGACCCAGCAATGCCCTTTCTGGAAATAAAGCCGAGGAGCCCCAAAACACACAGCAAAAAAGCCATCGGAACTTCTATATTTATTGCAGCACTGTTCACAATAGCCAAAATCTGGAAACAACAAAGTACCCAAGAGCAGATGACTCGATAAAGAAACTATGGTACAAGCACACAGTGAAAAACCATGCAGTCACTAAGAAAAATAAAGTCATGAAATTTGCTTATCTGTGGATGGACAGTATCATGCTGGATGAGTTGAGTCAGAGGTAGTGGGACAGCCATAGAATGATTGCATTCATTTGCAGGATATTAAAAAAGCAAAAAACAAACAAAAACCATAACATGAAACTAATACCTGAAGTCAATAGAATTGAACATCAGGAGGACGGTCCAAGGTTGGATGCTTACCACAAGGGGGTGGGGGCAGGAGGAGTGCAGTGAGGACAGAGAAGTGACTGCTGTAATAGTTGTAAATAATCACTCTAGACAAAGAACTAAGCAATGAAAAGAAGTAAAGTGATATACATGATAGCCTTTCAGTACCTGAACTGCAAACCACAATGACTAAAAGGAAAGAGAGCGAGAGAAGTTTCTGGGGGGTGGAGAGAAGGAAACTGGGGCCATTGGTGATTGGAAATGTACACTGGTGAAGGGTTGGGGTTGGAACATTGTATAGATCAGACTTCATAACTGTATATCTTATGGTGATTCAATAAAAAGTGAAACATAACATTGCACAAAAAATAATTTATTATGAAGTATTGTAATAATAATATAGCATTGCTGGTTCTTGAAACAACGATGAAAGCAATTTGTCAAAAAAATCATTGAATGAGTTATTGACAGTTGGTTAACATAGCTACTGTAATATTTCTAAAATTCCTTCTAAATTTCCTGTGATATGAAGCTTGTTGTTAAAAAATAAAGGCATGTGAACCTCAAGAATTTGAGAAGTTAGGGTTATAATGAAACCAAAAGTAAAGTAAAAGTAAAGGCCCTCCCGTTGATCGTCGATTTGCTCGAGCGGGCCCAGTAACGTCTCCATTGGAGACTTTGTTGTTACTGTGTCTGGCATATCAAATACTCTTGGTAGCTTGCCGGGCTCTCCAAGAGGAGCGGAGGAATCGAACTCGGGTCGGCCATGTTGGCCGCTTGTAAGGCGAACGCCCTACCCGCTGTGCTATCGCTCCAGCTATAATGAAACCAAAGACAATTTAATTGGTTTTAGCTAAAATGGATGTAATATGGTATAGGTACGAGTGTGATATATTTTAATTCTTCTTACTTTAAAGCATGTTATCACCTAAATAAACAAAAAAAATCCCATATAATTTTGTATTCATTCGTTGTTTAATCTCTTATATCTTTGTCACTTCTTGTGTAGTACTTTTATTACTTTTGCCATAAGATGTTTCCAAAAATATGTCTCAGTCTCTTCTCTTCATTCCTCGATGTTCTCCCTCTTTTAGGGATGGACCAGATCAAAACTCACCTCAGATCGGGCAATTCAGTGGCAATACTGCTTTGGAATCAGTCTACAGCACTTCAAATCAGATACTAATCAAATTCCACAGTGATTTCACAACAAGTGGCTTTTTTGTGCTCAGTTATCATGGTTAGTATAATCTAAAAGTTTATATTGATCCTGTCTAAAATTGTCCTAAAATAATTAATATCATTCATTTCTACAAATTATTGAAAAGGTACTAAAAGTCTATGTTTTTTTGTCATTTTAACTAAATCTACTTATAAAAAATGACCTCTTTTAAGGCTCTGGGGATATTAAAATTCAAGCACATAGAAATAGAAAATAAAACAGTCAGTAATTATGTAGTAGAAAAATAATAATTTTTTGCATGGAAACCATAAAAGTGAACCAGCTGTTCATATTTTATTGCAAGTAATTTTGTGACATCAATAGAGTTTCGATACAAAACGTTTATCCATACTGCTGTTTGTCTTTCTAAAATTATCATCTAATATCTTTATGTTTTGGATCACATTATTCATTTATATTCTTGTTTTAATAACATTGGTTCTAGAATCTTACAGTTTTGAAGTGACTTTCTAAATCATTAAGTTCATAGCTTTTATTCCTGTGGAATAATTCATGAACAACATCAATTTTAACACTTGTATATACAAGTCATCTCTTTGTATCATTAACTTTTTACAAATGTGAATTTATATGGAGTTATGTGAAAATACACCATGCAATATATTCTAATAGTAAATCAGTTTTACTTGACTTTTGTTCAGCTTTTTGAGTCATTAATGTTAAAATTATAATTAACATAATAATAAGTACTGTACTGTACTATACTGTCTTCCCATTGTTCATCGATTTGCTTGAGTGGGCCCAGTAACGTCTCCATTGTGAGACTTGTTACTGTCTTTGGCATATCGAATACATCACAGGTAGCTTGCCAGCCTTTGCTGTGAGGACGAGATACTCCCGGTAGCTTGCTGGGCTCTCCAAGGGGGCAGAGGACTCGAACCCAGATCAGAAATATATTTATTTAGCTCCTTGTTTTCCCATTTACCTTTGGACTAGTTGCCTCTCGCCCCTCTTCCTCTCTATAAAAGAAAAAGGGGAAGGAGTGAGTGTGTGTGTTTAGAGGTAATAGCACAGGAGGTCAGGCCCTTGCCTTTCTTGTGGCTAATCCTAGGTTGAATTAGCCAGGAATCACTGTTGAGTAACTTAGATGTGGCCTACATACACTTTTTTTAAATTAAAGTTAAGACAGCAAGACCGCTGAAAGGATTACTAAGATAATATATAATTTATGAGATAGCACATATAGAAATGACTTTCATTACTCTAATACATTAAATTGCATTAAATCCCTGGTCAAAAATACCAAATACTGACAATTTATGTAATTCAACACAATTAAGTACTGTTATCCATTCTAAATTATCAGTATTTCACTGCAGGTAATAAGAAAATTGAAAGCAGTGAATAATAAAGTTATCAGAGTGCCTAGCAGAGTACATTTCCAGCTGTTTCTTACCCTACACCATTTGCAATTTCACACATTATATTTCATAAGAACTATTTTGGTTGACACTTTAAGTTTTCCAGTGAGGAACAATAATTTGGCCTTTCAATCAGTAGCTCTGTAGCACTGTCCTCCTGTTCGTCCATTTGCTCAAGTGGGCACCAGTAACATCTCCATTGTGAGACTTGTTGCTGTTTTTGGCATATCAAATACATCACAGGTAGCTTGCCAAGCATTGCTGTGCAGACGGGATACTCTAGGTAGCTTGCTGGGCAGAGGAATCAAACCCAGGTCAGCTGAGTGCAAGGCAAATGCCCTACCCACTGTGTATCACTCCAGCCCCTTTCCTCAATATCATTGAGAATTTTAATGTAAACTTTGAAACTTCAGATTATAGACGGGATTCATGCTAAAAAATCACAAATGCCTTATCTACACAGGGTAAGATCATTTTTACTGTTTTAATAGGAAGACCTCTGCTTTCATCCTGACTCATGTTTTCAAGAAGGCATGATGCCTACTTTAAGTGAAATTTAAAACTTCTCTAACATTTTGCTCATGGATTCTTTTCTCTAGTTTTGACTCTGACTTGAATCAGGTTTATTCTCTTACTGCCTCTGGAAGCTCCATATTTTAAGTGAATTCTTTATCTCCACAGTAACTATTGTTGATTGATTACTCACCCTTAGTTCTTTTAGTCATTCCCCTCAATTCTGTTCTTTAAAACTATAAAGGTCACTGCCATCTATGATTACCCATATTGTTTTTTCCAACTCTGAGAATTTAATTGCAGTATGGCATATGAATTTGTGTACTGTGAATCTAATAGCAATGAGGGCCTATTGGGGGTCACAAATCACAATATAGTCTTAACATCATCTCTTTTTCTTTATTAGATGATTGGTTAATGATTCATAGTGAATATGTATATCCCATTTAAAATATTTGAGTTTGAGGCACATAAGTGATACTTTAAAAAGATTATTTTATAGTAACATAGATGAGTTTCTATGTGCAATTACAGAAACAAAAGTGTGTCTTCAGAATAATGTTAATAAAATTAATAATATTTAATACAGAATACAGTACTTATATTCTATGATAAATGACCATTGCAATACCTGTGCTAAAATGATCTATATTATAGTCATAAAAAATTTTAAATTTGCTCAGTTTCTTGGTATTTTCCTATTAAGAAATAAGAAAATAGTATGCAATGGGACACTATTTTATGCTGATTAAGCACACTAAAATTAGAATAGTTTATACTATCATCCATTTAAGAAAATATTGCTTTAATATCTCCTTCTCCCAGGTCTGCCCTATAGTTCAAAAGTGGATTTTTTTTAAAGAATTGCAAATTTAAGTATACATTTGAGCAGGTTGGCATTTTCATATAGTTTCTTAAGGTCATTGTGAGCACTTCAGGTTTTATTTAGCACATTTAAAAGAGAAAACTATGTTTTTTTCTTTTAAACTATGATTTGAATTCTTTTATTACTTCTTTCCATCCTTCTGTCTTTTATAAAACATCACTTTCATAAAGTACTTCATGATCAAAAACAACATTCATAAAAAGCTTTCAAAATGAAAGTTCTGTGCAATAAAAAAAAATAAGACAGGCATAAATGTGGATGCACTTTATCTCAGATAATCATATTTCTTCTTCTGAGTCAATAGTTTCTTCTCTCTATATATAAAATTGCAATTCTTTGATAGTGAGTCAGTTTTTAAAATATTTTCTGAGTCAAGTTTGAGTTGTTGGGGCTGAACAGAAACTAGAGTGCGTAAGGCTCTTGTCTTGTACATAACCAGCCCAGGTACCATTCCCAGCATCACATACGTTTCCCCAAACAGTCAAGAGTTGTCCCTGAGTGCAAAGCCAGGAGTAAGCCCTGAGCACAGCAGTGTGTGACCCCCAAACATCAACAACAACAAAATAAAATTTGGGTATTGGCTTTAAGCAAATAAAACCATTCTCAGCAACAATCGATTATATAAAAACTATTTCAACAGATTTTAGTAGTAGTCACAGAATAACAATACCTCCCATTTACTGAAGATGTACTATTATTCTTTGTTTTATGCTAGGTGCTTTCTATGTGTTATCTCTAAATTTTATAATAACTCCACAAGGTAAATATTATACACATTTTATAATAAAATAACTTATAAAATAAAATAAAATATTATTGTGTATGTAAAGTCAGAGAATTAATAAATGTTAAGTATTTCCTGGAATTTAAAATACTGTCTGACTCAAAAACATCACTTCTTAAATGAATAATTTCAGTAATAATTCATAAAAATCATAAATAGCTTACTGTTTTTAGATAGTTAATGCCAACCATGTCCTATACTGGTCTTTAGTAGATTATTTATTTCATGGTACCTAGATCTAATTTTCTGTACAAATTAGAAAGATGTACTTTCAATTCAAGCAAGATAGTAGGCCACAGAATTTGCAAGGACATAGTATGGCTAATTACAATATGTAGGTTCATACTTCTTAGTTCTTTCTTTCCCAGATATACAAACTAATAGTACATTAGTAGCATATCATAGTCTAATGTATTCTTCTCTATTCTATAAAGATTTTTGGTCTTTAATGCTTTAAAAATAGTGTTTATTTGGGAACTGGTTTATCTCATTAAAACTGTAAGAACATATTAGTATATCCAAACTTCTTATTCTTTAATTTAAAATGTTTTACATAACACTTTAAAGCTATAATATTAGTACCCAAGGCACTTCAATTTCTAGCATCAGTTTTACAGTTTATATAAATTTTATATCAGTTTTAATATACATTCAGAAGATTTTCTTAGCATATAGTTTAATAACATGAATTATTCATCACTTTCTATTATTAGAACATCATTTTGTTTAAGAATGAGTTGATTAAATATTGGCTGTCAGAGGATATTTAAGAAATGTATTTGAAAGACCTGTAGCTCTGTTAGGTCTTCTTTTCAGGTTATGTTGTAATTTACAATAAATTCTGTATTGAAAATAAGAATACTTAACTCCAAAACAAATCATCCTTAAAGGATTGCTGCAGATATAAGGGATACATTCGTCACAAAACATAGATCATTAATACTTTGAACAGTGTAATTCCTTTGCCTTACTTACTTTTTTATGTCAGTAAAAAAATGGCCTTATAAATGTTTCATAGTGTGGTGTTTAGAGGGGATATGAGCAATATTATAATGCACATTCAACATATAATGTACATTTATATACTAATGACATAGCACTGAATAAATATATGTCAATACTATGTATATTCTTATAGATTATTAGATAAAAATCCAAATTGATAAAAAACTATTAAATAAAAATTATTAGTAGTAAAATGAATAGTTAAAAGACTAAACTCAAAAAAAAAAAAACACTGTTTTCCCGTTGTTCATCGATTTGCTCGAGCAGACCCAGTAACATCTCCATTTCGAGACTTGTTGTTACTATGTTTGGCATATTGAATATGTCACAGGTAGCTTGCCAGGCTTTGCCATGCAGGCGGGATACTCTCAGTAGCTTGCTGGGTTCTCCGAGAGGGGTGAAGGAATCGAACTTGGCTTGACCGGGCTGGCTACACACAAGGCAAATGCCCTACCGCTGTGCTATCGCTCCTATATCATATATTGACTTTTTTTTGTATTGCAAACCCATTTGATAAATATGGTATTTAATTTTTACAATATCTGATCATTAGTGCTACCAGCCACAGTTCATCAGAAACTCTGATTAAGCACAATGGGTCTAACAAAATACATGTAAGCAGTGATCTGAGAAAGTACAGGGGTTTGTATTTGTATTGTGGCTGACCTCAGGTTTATCCCAAGCACTGCCAGGAGTGACTCTTGAGTACTGAGTCAATAGTTGGTATTGAGCACTGCTGGATATGAACCAAAACAAAGCACAGTGGACTTCTTGTAACAAGTAAATAAATAGACCATTTGGAACCTATGGCATCTCAATTAGGTTTATAGGGGAGATTATTTATAGGATTTGGGTTGTGCAAGATAGTTTGGAAAAGTTTCAAGGAAACATGGTTTTTCCTGGACTTTGATGTTTTTAGAAAAGTGAATTAATACTATCAATGGGTACCCTTTTGTTTCTGTCTGAAAGTAGATGATATAAAGAAAATCCATGGAAACTATATTAGTATGCAAGCAACATCGACCCCCATTTGCCTATATGATTGAAGACACTTACTTGGCCATTTACTGTTTTAGATAGTGTGTTTTGTTTTAGTTTGGGGTTCTGTGATTTGGTGTGATTACAGAAAGGTTTTGTTTGTGTCTTGTTCCAACAAGGCCGAAGAATGATTAGTTGTGATGCTAGTCATTAGTAATACTTCCCTTGTTCAATCGACGATTGTAGCTTATTAGTCAAACTGGTTCCAAGCTGACAGCAGACAGGTTGTGTATTCTGTTTTCCTTTCTTTTCAAAATTTGGAGTGATTTGAAGTGATAGTTAAAGGCAGCACTTGCCACCTATCTTAGCAAAAAGTAAAATGAACTATGGCAGCGAAGAAGGAAGCAAAATAGAGGACAAAAACAGATTGTCACTATTGATGTATTCTGACATCTATGAATATGCCAGATAGCACATCCATATAGAACAGACCTTTGACATGTAAGTTTTCAGACTCTCATAGACTTCTTACTAAGAATTGATTATTTCAACTAGATGACTTCAAGGGGGAAGTCAATTAATTCATCATATGTTGGAATTTTCTTATGAATAATCCAGATTTCCTAATGACTTTGTTTATTATAATTCTGTTATTTCATTGCTACAGAAATACTGAGTGGCTTCATATTTGTCCATTGTTTTGCTACTATTTAATCTCCAAATCAAATGATTCACATATTTTCTTAATTTACAAGATTCTTCTCTATATTGACAGGGAAACAGATTATAAATATTAATGAGAAAAAGTGACATTTATAATGTAGTGATGGAACCTATGTTTCATGTCTGCTCACTGGCCTATTTCTCACCAAAATGGAAAAAATTGAATTATTTTCTCTCTTTATAACTCAGCGAGCATTCACTTAAATAATCTTAATTCTCATTTCATGAGGTATTTTTTCAATAAACCATATTAGACTGGCATTATATATGTTCAGGACATAACAGCCATCATAACGGTCATTCTCATGTTGACCTTTGACAAACTTGGAATGTATTATCCCATTGAACAATAGGATATGTGAAACAACATTTTGAAAATAATAATCTACTGTAACCTCATAATATATTGATTTAATCATAGTTCTATGTTTGTTTTGCAAATGTGAAAACTGAAATCTTGAGAAACTAATGTAAGATAATTAGCAAGTTTCGGCTGGTAATAGGTTTGCGTGGCATGTAGCTGACCTGGGTTTGACCCTGGCATTCCATAATGTTTGGTGAGTGCTGCCAGGAGTGAACCTTGAGTGTTAAGCCATGAGTAAGCCCTGAACACTGCCTAGTATGGCACGAACACACATGCATGTGTGTGCTTGAGCACACATACACATTCAGACACACTCACATACATACAAACACACTCACACATACATACACAACAAACAAGATAATTAGCAGCTAAAATAACTCATCAGTAACACAGCCACATTTGAAAACAGGCTGTCGTCTCTCAAGCAAACAGTAAATCAGAATGCATCGTGCTCAAATACCATTACTCACCAACATAATCACAATTTAGAGAACATACATTTTCTAGTGTCATTGGTTGGTTTTGTAGAAAGATCCTTAGAAAAGAAAAGAAAAGTATCTTGCTGGATGCTAAATTCTCCATTATTTCCTTCAGTCACTACATGTCTGATGCATGATCTCTCACGTGCTAGAAAAAAAATAAGTAAGAATATATATATATAATATTCACTGTATCACTGTCATCCTGTTGTTCATCGATTTCCTTGAGCAGGCACCAGTAACGTCTCCATTTATCCTAGCTCTGAGATTTTAGCAAGTGCCACATTGGAGGCTCTTTCAGGGTCAGGGGAATGAGACCCATCATTGTTACTGTGTTTTGGCATATTGAATACGCCACAGGGAGCTTGTGAGACTCTATCGTGTGGACAGGATACTCTCGTTAGCCTGCCGGGTTCTCCAAGAGTGAGAATTAGGCAATAAAAGGTCACACTTCCGGGACCTTGGTTTTATAGTCTCAGTTTCCTGGCTGTTGATGGAATTACACAGTGCTGGGGGCAGTTGGTGGGATACCCAGATTCCCTGAGTATAAGTTGGTGGGCCCAATTACACGGGTACTGCCTAGCTAATTGAAGATGGGGGATCTGGGTGAAGGAGGCCCAGTCCCGATCTGAACAGGCTTGGCGATCTCAGCCCTGGGTCCCGCACACCTGGGTTCCTCTGATGATTCCTTCATGCCTGAAACTTGTCCAAGCATGTGTAGAGTGGTCATTTATCATGTGCAGAGATAAAATTCCCAGCTAGAAAATGAAAACCTTCCTTATCATTTTCATAGGTATTGACTCACAATGTCAGCTTATTTTAATATCTATTTTATATTTATATATTTTAATATATTCTCTAATAAATAAATAGTTAATAGTCCTTTCTTAGATATTATAGTCCTTTCTTAGACATTATGAAAATTGTTAGTTGGAAAATAAATATAAACCATAGTAACTAAAATAGTCAATTCTTGGTAGCATGATCTGAGAAAATGTATATATTTCAGCCATCTGTGGACAGTGATAAAAGTGTTAGAGGATAGGCTTTAAGAAATAAAACAAAAGTATATAGAACATCATTTTAGGCTTGCTCGCAAATGTTACCCTGAAAACCATCTGACGAAAGAGACTTCAGTAAGGATTAGATTGGGACAAAGTTGAATTTGCAAAGTTTGGCATGAATTAGTGAAAAAATGCAGTTTAATATTCTTATGAGGTGACATGATCATTCTAGCTGGGTGATAAACAAGGGTCTGTTGTTCAGAGCCCAGAAAACAGACACTATTACTACTAACTTTGAAGTATCCATGCTTAACCCTTCTAGTTGTGTTTCATTTTCCCTCCTATAATCAAAAATGTTATGTTTTCAAAGGAAGAATATGACTATCTTTTTCTAAGACTTAAAACTTCTTATAAGTTTTCCATTGGCATCAAATAAAACTAAGTAGATCCAAGTAATGGCCCATGGATTGCTTGAAATTTAGACAGCTGGCCTCTCCTCATCCCTTTTTATTTTTCTCTGGATTCTGCACTCTACTTCTGCTGGACTTCCTTGTTCACTGCTTTTATACTTGCTATGTTTGTTATGTTTATACTTGCTATGTTCTGTGTTTGCTCAATTGGCCTGGGTTATCTTTCCCTGTATTTTCTTTCCCCCCTACACAAATGGGCACACCTTGCTTCAGCAAGTTTTAATTTTCTAATATTCTGTTAGTGTGAATAAGCATATAATATGTACTATTCCCTATGGCCTTTCCAGTGGATATAATATCATATCAAGGATATAGTCATCCCCCCTCTCTCTATATATATGCATATATACATATGTGTGTATAAACTATACTTGCATACTTGAAATTATAGAAAATATAACTATGTATGTATATTGTGGCCCATACAAGCTAAACCTGAAACAAGAATTGACACATTAATCAATTAGAGTGGAATAATTCAAAAGAAAATAATATAAAATACTAAAATACTACTTAAGATTTTTTCAGAATCTGGGCTGGAAACACTGTCTAAAATTAGGATTTAAAGCAGGGAATTAACTTGGCAAATATAAAGGATAAGACAAAGTTTACTTGAAATATAGCAGATTCCCATGACAGATTGTTAAGAATTAAGTTAATAAATTTTACTTTGTTGAGGATTATGAACTAAATCTGTAGGCTATGAAAGTCACTATGAATTGATAATGAGGAAATGGTGGCATCAGAATAATTATCTAGTACAAGTTTCTTGGCTTATAAATGATGAAGTAAGCATGACTTTTGTTTTCAAGCAGAAATAATTTCAAATTGTGACCGTGCACTCTGAGCAAAGAAATCAAACACTCTAGGGGCTGGAGCTATAGCACAGTAGGTAGGGTATTTGCTTTGCACGGAGCCAACCCAGGTTTGAATCCCAGCATCCCATATGGTCACCTGAGCACCACCAGGAGTAATTCCTGAGTGCAGAGCCAAGAGTAACACCCCCGAGCATCACCGGGTAAGACCCAAAAAGCAAAAAAAAAAATTTGAACACTCTGAAATTTCATATTCTTTCTTCTAGCTATGAGTATACTTTACATATATTTTGATGTAGTGATTTTATGACTATTTAAAATATTTAACATAGAGTACTCTGCAGAATACTTCACACACATAGGTTTCCACATGATTACAATCTGAATTCTTTCATCATTTCATGCTGTAAGAGGATTGCACCAGGGATAAAAAGAAGAGACATCCCATAGGTAAATTTAATGATACAAATACATTCGTTTCAAGAACTGCTGATTCATAGTACTATAAAAGAGGAGATTTTAACAAACATACTTACAGGTAATGGTTATGGACCTTAGAAGTATGAAATTAAAAGAGTGAGAGGTTCAGGACAGATCTAGGTATGGATCTTTCCTTGCCTTTTCCTACTTCTGCTGCTTAGCAAAATCTTTAACATCCATTAAATGTATCACTGTTGTCTCAATTTGCCACCATATGGCTTTTCTAAGAGTCCATCATTATGTCTTCTTTTTTAGGCTGTTATATTGATCCGAAGGTCCGCCCAAATCATTATACTTTTACCTTAACTCAGTACATCTCTACAGAAACTCTATTTTCCAATAGCAATCTGAGATTCCAGAAAAAACATTACTTGAGATGACAACAGTCAATCCAGTACTCCAACTTGAAATAGAATCCAAACATCACAGAAGCACCTGAATAGAAACAAACAGCTGCCAGTTGAGCAAACAGATTATGAGTTGGAATCTAGATTGGCCAGTTTATGTTGCAGAATAAACTGCAGAAAGAAGTAAGGATATGATTTCATGCAGAGGACTTTGTGTGAAGAAACAGTCTACACTTAGGATTTTTTTTTCTGGGAAAATAGATGCAGCCAAGCAGATGAGGCATGGGGGTCCTTTTTCTGAGAAGTGTTAGAGGAGTTGTTCTATCCCTAAACTCTGAAGCAGTCTAAAGACATGATGGCAGCACCACTTTTGGAGATGCAGGGACTGAAACACCCTAAATAAGAGTTTGTCCGGCTGGAAACAAAGTTTCAGGAGGATCTAAAGGCTGTGGTAAGAATGTGAGAGAGGACTGTCAAAATTTTTAAAAGTTACTCCTGGTAGTAACCTAGGAACACACTCTTCTCCCACATAGAAAGTCCAGATTGGCAGTCAGGTATAAGGGAGTATATAAAATGAAGTTTGCAAACGGTATACATCCCTATTCTGTGGCTGCCCACATCTAGCTTAGAATGGCAGACCCTTAGTGCTTTCCCCTGTAGAGAAGCCCACGGTCTCTTTGAATAATTCATTCACTCTCTTTTGACTAATTCATTCTCTCTCTCTCTCTCTGCCTCTCTCGCTTTCGCTCTCTCTTCCTCTCTGTCTCTGTCTCTCTGTCTCTCTCTCTTTCTCTCTTCACTCTCTCTCCCCCTCACTCTCTGTCTTTCTTTCCTTCTCTCCTTATTTCCTAAAGAAAACAGTCTTCCTTCACTTTACTATTCAAACTCTAATGAAATTCTCTCCTGTGATGGTATGCAGTGGGTTTGAGTCTGAGATTAGAACTCACTTTCTTTTCCTGCAAAAGCATGAACTCATTTCTATGTAAGACTAGAACTTCCAGGGAATTTAGAGGGTGAAGATCAAGTACCATATCACACAGATCATAGTAGTCCTCAGGTGCATCTTGGCAGTTGCTTAATGGATAGATGGGACTCTACCAGCAGTGCCAGGCAGAATCCATCATAGACTTTACCAGTCCAAATTTTTCCTGAGAGAACAAGGTGATTCCAGTAGGACTACAGTAGAACTCTGTGGCGGCTTCTGTCTTACTGGTTACACCAACATCATTTGGGGATCCACTTCAGGACATTTCCATTAAAATTGTGCATATTGATGAGGCATAAAGGTTGGCTTACTTACGCAAGGAGCATAAGATGAACACAGATAATCATAATCATAGATATCTTCACTGGCATTAGTGAGGGCATTGGGAAGAAGAGGGTCCTCAGAGGATCAAAGAAAGAATCTGTAATCAAGGCAGATTTAAATTCTGCTTTCTCCATTGCAAAGATTCGAGGATTAATTCTGTAATTAGTCAATAACAGTAATGTGAGAGGGAGTAGTCAGTGAAACACTAAAGGGAGAAGTTTATTCTGTTGATATTACGTTCTAAATTAACATACAAAGTCAGAATATAAGTGAAAAAAAGGGAAAGGGGTATGGTGCCGCCAGCAGGTCAATCTATACCTGTGAGGCAAGTGCATCTGCAGCCTGATGGAGCCTTCAGACTTTCAGATACCCCCAAATTGCTGCTGTGTCTTTGGCCAGACCCCCAAAACTTGGGGCAATGTTTTGCAAGAAAGTAAACAGTCAAAAGTTAGGTATGTGGGAGACACACCCACAAACCACCTCTGTCTCAATTGGAGGCAAAATCTTTCTGGTTCCTGATTGAACTGCTTAACAGCCATGATCCCAGAGACTCAGAGACAAATCTCGGAACCCAGTCGCTTTTGGCAGAGATGCGTCTGGTCCCTGCAATGGGTTACCGGCGCTGGACCACCCCAGTGGGGAACGAGTGTTGTCCCTCTGTCTGCTCCTCCTTGGCAGCTTGGTGGCCACCACCCTCCAGAGGCCACTGAATAGTCAGGTTTGGGCCCGCAGTGATGAGACACATGGAGCTTCATGGGATGGGGGTGGAGTGGGCCCTTTCCATCCCACCCCATCAAGACCCCAAGTCGCCTCCCACGAATGGCCTCTCTGGCTTCTGATCAAGCAGTTTAATGGCCATGATCCCAGAGACTCAGAAACAAATCTTGAAACCCAGCAGCTTTTGCAGAAATGCGTCCAGACCTCACAGTGGGTTACTGTTGCTGGGCCACCCCAAGGGGGGAAAGGATGCTGTTCCTCTGCCTGTTCCCCCTTGGTGGTTCAGTGGCCACATTCCTCCAAAGGCCATTGCACAGTCAAGTTTGGGCCTTCAGTGACAAGACTCTTGGGGCCTCACGGAATAGGGGTGAAGCTGACCCTTTCCTTCCCACCCCAACGAGACCCCTCCCATGTTGCCTCCCATGAACGGCCTCCCTGGCTCCTGAACAAGCTGCTTAATGGCCATGATCCAAGAGACTCAGGAACAAATTTTGGAATCCAGCATGTTTTGGCAGAAATCCCTCCACATTTAATTGTTACAATTTTGGAATTCCAAAATTGCGCGACTACTACTGTAGTCACACAACATCATATGTTATTCATAATCATCAATAGAAAACAAATTGTCTACTGTTGCCTTTTTGACAGATCTGGGGTAAAATCCCAGATAGTAATGGTGAGTCTGGTGTTGAAACATTGAATGTAATCAAAGTAGAGAGAGAGAGAGAGTAATGTGGAAATCATCTGTCCCACAGGTAGGGGGAGGGTGTGGGATGGGGGGAGGGTATACTGTATTTTTTGTGGTGGAAAATGGGCACTGGTTAAGGGACGGGTGTTTCATTGTATGACCAAGACTTAAACCCAAAAGCTTTGTAACTACTCTCATGGTGATTCAATAAATAAAATTATAAAAAAAAGGAGGAAAAAAAGTAAGGTGGAGTTCATGCCCAATTCTATCAGCCCAATCAATGGCTGAATAAGCAACAATACTCCTACATTAAAAAAAATGAAATTGTCCATTAGAGAGATGTTTGCCTGATAAATATATTTTTATAGATCTTCTCTAGACAGTCCTCCAAGTGCCTCCCTTGAAAATTAATCTTTAGTCAAGGCTTTATGTTAGAGAGGTAGATTTTATTTCCCATTTCTTCAAGAATCAAAAGAAAAAAATTTCTTTCATTATTCCCTTCTCTTTTTTTTAAATCATAACAAAACAAAAATTGCATAGTAAAGCCCTGAAAAAGAAAGTTTCTGCTTATATCCTTTTTTCTAGTATTTTGAACCTACAATTTCCCTCCATTGTATTCCCACTTGAACTTTTGAGTTCTTTCTCTCCTGAAAAAAAACTCATGTACTCTATATTATTTAACAAATAGTTCTTGGATTATAAGCATAGGAAGATAGGTATTTAGTTAATTGCTCAGTTAGGGAAAAAGGTAGAAAAATAGAGAAACAGACTATTTCTAAAGGTCTAGATGGAGATAAGTTGAATGAGTTAGTAATAAAAGGACAGTAAATGTTGAAACAAGTGTAATTACATGTTCCAGAAAGCAGAGTTCTGTGATTAGATAATAACAATAATGTGAGAGGTAGTAGTCAGTGAAGCACTAAGAGGAAAAGTTTCGTCTGTTCACATCATGTCCTGAATTAACACACAAAATCACAATTAAAAAAGTCAATGAAATTACTTGTGTCAAGATTAAAGATTTGTTTAAAGAATGTTCAGAATTTAAATTTTAAAAATTCATCAGAACAGAACTGTTTGTGTTGATCTAGAGGACAGAAATGTAGGCATTTGATTTCCTCAGATCTTCCAGGACCCTGTAACTCCTAGTTTATAAAACTGCTGCTGGTAAGGAATTGAAATTAAGATTAAGTTTAGCTCACAGCTCTCAAGTAGTCTTTGGGAAATAATAATAACTTTGAGCATCAGATTATTGATCAGTAATAGTCAATAACCTATCATTTTTTTTTCTTTTTGCTCATTTGTTTTGGGGCTATATCCAGTCATGCTCAGGGTGCTCAGGGATTACTCCTTGCTCTATACTCAAGGATTTTTCCTGTCAAGGTTTTGGGGGACCATTTGGGGTGCTAGGATTGAACCCAATTCAGCATTGGACAAGGCAAGCACCCTAATTTTCTATACTATCTCTCCAGCCCTTATCTGGAGAGACAGCATTATCATGATAATCACTCATAAGGACTTCATTGATAAAAATATCCATCCTCCGGGCTGGAGAGATAGCAAAATGGATAGGGCGTTTGCCTTGCATGCAGCCAAGCTGGGTTCAAATCCCAACTTCCCATATGGTCCCCCTGGGAGCCTCCTGGAGTAATTCCTGACTACTAAGCCAGGAGTAACCCCTGAGCATCACCAGGTGTGACCCCCCCAAAAAATATCCATCCTCTTTAATAAATTATGATTACTTTGAATATTAATGAAAATGCTATGTTTGAAGACTCTACCCAGTGCAGACAGAGGGACAGACAAGTACAATTAAAAAAACAGGAGAATTTTATTGGGGTGAACTCTTGGGCAGACCCTTCTGACCTCTGGTGAAGTTGGGATAGAGCTAAGCCTGGGAAAGGCTAAGGGGCTGGAGGGGGGGTGTTATAGTCTCTTTGGCACAATCGGGGACAAAGAACAATGTGGTTTCTCTGGCAGGAAGGGGATCAAGGGAAGACATGCTCTTTGGCAGGAGAGAGATAGAGGATATGCTGGTTGCTCTGGCATTCCTTGACCCATGGGGGGGAGGGGCAGATGGAATACTGCCTGGTGGAATGGGGTCCTGGCTTCCAGGCCAGGGATGGGCAAGGTGATCCCGAGCAAACCTTAGAGAAAACATCTCAAATGTGATAAAAATAATACACAAAATGGACGTCTGTGTCACTGTCACTATCACTGTCCTTCCATTGTTTATCGATTTGCTCAAGCGGGCCCAGTAATGTCTCCTTTGGAGACTTTGTTGTTACTGTGTTTGGCATATCAAATACATCATGGGTAGCTTGCCAGGCTCTGCCGTGCGGGCGAGATATTCTTGGTAGCTTGCCAGGCTCTCCGAGAGGGGCGGAGGAATTGAACTCGGGTTGGCCATGTTGGCTACGTGCAAGGCAAACGCCCTACCGCTGTGCTATCACTCCAGCCCTGTATGTTTTTCTAAATTTGGTGGTTGATCTCTCTTCTACATGAAAATCAAATAAAATGTTTTCCACAGTCGTATTATGATTTTTTCTTTTATATGTGTGACTCTCTTTTAACTCCTTCTCCCTTCTCGTTACTACTTTTGACTTCAGTTTTACTTTGTTTTGTTTTTTGTAGGGCAGCATCCTGGCTCAGGCATCACTCCTGGCATAGCTCAGAACATACATGGTGGTGGGGATCAAATTCAGGTCTGGGTACATGCAAGACAAGTGCTTTACCTCCTGTACTATTTCTCCTACCCCTCTTTGGCACTTCTTGCAGTTATCCATTACCTTTATAATTATACTCTCCCCACCCCTCACTAACTGTGCTTGTTTGGGGGCCACACATAGTGGTACTCCTAGAGTACTGCCTACTCAGTTCTCAGAGTTTGCCTCTGACAGTTTTCAGGAGTCCGTGCAGTGCCAGAGATCAAACCTAGGGCTCTGACATACAAGCATATTTCAGCTTATTACGTTCTTTGGTCTCCGTACCTCCTTAAAGGTTTAAGTATAGCAAAACAACTTTCAAAATTGTACTGCACTTCAATTAAAAATTTCTCTCAAGAGTCCAAGATCAACTTCTCTCCTATAGACTTCTTTTCTAGAAAATTGTCTCTTCCCTAGCGTTAATGCTGTGTAGAGTGGTATTTTACATGCCATTTTATATCCATGCACATTTAAATTACTACAACTGAGATGTTTAAAGAGATCATTTATCACATGAAATTGAAGCAGATTTTTCTTGATTTATTTCTCTTCCACCTTATTTTTAAAATGTTCCTCTCTTCTCTCTTCTTAGTAACTTGGAAGTATATTAGCAATTAATCTTTTATAAATGGATTTTGGTTAGATAATGATGAATCAATGACTTGGATTTTTTGCTGAAGTTTTTGCTCATTTTTCTTTTCCAAGTGGAAATGCTCTTATACTCATGATTACCTTTCAGAATTGAAAAAGTCTTATTTCTAACAAATTTATCACTTTCGTCTCCTTTCTAAGAGTCTCCTTAAATGCTCTAATTGATGCTCCTTCATGCTTCAATAAAAATCTCATGACAGAAACCATATTGAGAGAATTGTTTTTGAAGTTAGAGGATATTCTAGGCTACTAGCTGTTTGTTCTAGGACATGTTACTGTCTGTTAAACCTCATTCTCTTTCTCTGCACATAAAGATACATAAAGAATTTAATCTAAAATTAATTTTCATGATAGTTTCAATTTCTTTCCATTTTAAAAATAACTTTTATTTTAAAAAAATGAAACCAATGATGGGCTGGAGTGATAGTACAACGGGTAGGGCATTTGCCTTGCACACGGTTGAACTGCGTTCGATTCCCAGCATCCTGTATGGTTCCCTGAGCACTGCCAGGATTAATTTTTAAGTGCAAAACCAGAAGTAACCCCTGTGCACCGCCGGGTGTGACCCAAAAAGAAAAAAAATGAAACCAATGATAGTGAAATGGGACTAATACACATGATGCTTAAATTCATAGAAATATTTGCTTTGTTTTCTTTAGTTATGTGAAATCAGAACCCAGCTAATAAAAAAGATAATCTGTTTAAGTGACAGATAATTGTATGCCAGGCACTTGAATATGTATGGGGGGGGTTGTTATGTACCTTGAAGAAAATACATATTGAGAACACAAACATTAATATATAATTCCAAGGAGAGGGAAACTCATACTAAGGAAAAAATAAATAAATAAAAACAGGGTGCCATCATGCACGTAATAAGAAAGACTAGAATATTTGTAGGAAGTAAGGCAACAAAGATTAAGCATTGGGAATGGAGAGATTTTTCAGCAGAATGTTCACCAAGAGAGCCCAGGTTCGATCTCAGGAACCACGTTGGCTGCTCCAAGTGCCACCAAGAATAGTCTCTGATGCAGAGCCAGCAGTATACCCTCAGAACCTATGGGTGTAGCCCTAAAACAAAACAAAAGGAAAAAAAGGAAAAAAGGTAAGTATTATTACCATGTTAAATATTTTGTACATCAAAGAAGTTATTTAATTTCCTTAATATTATAGCATTTAATAAATAATTGAAACCTATTGATTAAACCATTCTTTATTATAAAAACCTTGTTTTATGATCATACTTAGCCTTGATAATTATTTTTCCACATATGTGACAAGGAATTAAACACATTATCTATTTTGTAGCCTACCAGCTCAGAGTGTGCCAACCTCCACCACCTGTACCCAATGCTGAAATTTTGACAGAAGATGATGAATTTGAAATAGGTAAAGTCTATTAACTGACTTTCAAAGAAACTTCCTGTTACAGAGTTATTTCTCATAAAGAAATACGAATAAAGAATAGAACCATCCTGTCATATACCCTCTTTCCTTGACCTCATGAGCATTGCTGAGGATTCTTAACAATAGAAGTGAAAACGGAATGCGTATTAGGAAAGAAAGAATTCTCAACATGCAGGTTTTACAAATGAAAAATAGTGTCAGACATTGAAATACATAACTGTATTCTGGCGGTTCCTTTGAAACAATTGTTTTGAAATCTGACACTTCAGTTCTAACAGTTGTTCTTCAAGTTTCACTTAAGTTTGAGACAAGGGAAATGGAGGCTGTAAGATATCATTTATATTTTCTTAAAAGTGATTATGCTCAAATACTGGCTATAAATTCAAACCTGATCATGCCCCATACTTTAAAAATTATATATGTTAACATTTAATATTAAAATATCATTTGTAACTTGGACTTTAATTGAAGAATATAAGGAAACTTTTAATGACCAATATAAATTTAGCACCGTACCACTGTCCTCCCATTGTTCATTGATTTGCTCGAGTGGGCACCATAATGTCTCCAATGTGAGATTTGTTGTTACTGTTTTTGGCATATTGGATACACCACGGGTAGCTTACCAGGCTCTGCCATGGGGGCGTGATACTCTCGGTAGCTTGCTAGCTCTCTGGGAGGGATGGAAGAATCAAACCCGGACAGGTCACATGCAAGGCAAACGCCTATCCACTGTGATATAGCTCCAACCCAATATAAATTTAATAACCAAAATTAGTTATTTTTTAAAAACATGCTAAGAATCCTTCTAACTGCTTTTTACATTAAACTAATATTTTGTCTTCATCAATCAGATTATTTCCTAACGCTGCTGCTTAAATCCAAATATTATTCCCAGTTCAAACTTACTTGTAGTTTATACTTAATTTCAATTCTGATTTCTCAATTAATACAAAGTACTAGTTGCTCCATATCTTGAATATGAATCCTGCTTTTATCTAAGAGTAATTTTATAGTTGAAAACACTGAATGACAAAAATATTTGCATTTACAATAAAAACAATAAAAATCTGCCTAGTTTTACCACTGTCTATTATTCATCAAAAATCTTCTCCTCTTGAAAATAGGTGACATTATTAGGTACCAGTGTCTACCAGGATTTACTTTGGTTGGAAATGCAATTCTGACATGCAGACTAGGCGAACGACTTCAAATGGATGGAGCACCTCCAGTTTGTCAAGGTAACAGTTTTTATAATAATGTCTTTCTCACATTTGCTTTATTTTAAATTCCATGTTAACCGAATTGAGAAAACATGTTATAGAAATAATTTTATGATAATAATCTTTAAAAATTCACTTTATAAGTGGATAATTTTTAATCTTATTCCATACTTTCTATATATTCGGATTTTTCTTTCACTTAACATATTTTTTATATATTCAATTTTTTTCTTGAAATTAACATTAAACTTTACTGTAATAATCCAAAGTTTAGTTTTCTTTTTTTTTATTAAATTTATTTATTTATTTTGAACACCCACCCCTCCACCAGTAACCATCTCCCACCACCACGGATCCCAGTAATCCTCCCTCCCCCCATTCCATCTCCATCCCACCCTGCCTCCGTGGCAGGGCATTCCCTTTTGTTCTCTCCCTCCTATTCGGTGCTGTGGTTTGTAAAAGAGTTAAGCTTGATTTTCAGGGAGAAACGTTGGAGAATTTACTTTCCACTGACCATTTTATATATAAGAAGATGTCGCGCGGCCGCATAAGTGGCTGCGTGGTTTGGAGTAAGAGTCCTGGTTCCTGCATAAGTGAGCTATCCTTGTAGAGGCTCATGGTCATCAGAGTACCCTCTGGAGGAGGTGGGATACGGCACCCACCCCATCTGGGACTTCCTGGAGATCTTGCCTCTTCTTGGGACCCGGTGCACTCTTTGAGAGCTGTGGAGCACCTCCCCTCCCACGGCCCCTCCTCTCTATGGCTGTGTGCTGCAAAGATGGAGCTGGGGGGCAGGCTGTGGGAACGACCTCCGAAGTCAGAGGTTACCCGGGTGCCTGGGCAGTCCCAGCAGTTTTCAGTGAGAGTCCTGGTTCCCGCATAAGTGAGCTATGCTTGCAGAGGCTCATGGTCACTGGGGTTCCCTCTGGAGGAGGCGTAGGCGGGATGCGGAACCTACCTCATCTGGGACCTCCTGGTGATCTCAGCTCTCCTTGGGACCTGGTGCATTCTCCGAGAGCTGTGGAGCCCCCCCCCCCCAGCCCCTCCTCTCTGCGGTTGTGTGCTGCAAAGATGGCGCTGGGGGCGGGGGTTGTCGGCGCGACTTCCTGAGTCAGAGTTTACCTGGGTGCTGGGGCAGTCCCAGCAGTTTGCAGTGAGAGTCCTGGTTCCTGCTAAGAGAGCCATGCTTGTAGAGGCTCATGGTCACCAGGGTTCCCTCTTGAGGAGGCGGGATGCGGCACCCACCCCATCCGGGACTTCCTGGTGATCTCGGCTCTCTTCGGGACCCGGAGCATTCTCGGTAGCTGTGGAGGTCCCCCCGTGGCCCTTCCTCTCTGTGGCTGTGTGCTGCAAAGATGGCGCTGGATTAGGGTTGTTGGTGTGACTTCCGGAGTCAGAGGTTACCTGGGTGCAGGGCCAGTCCCAGCAGTTTGCAGTGAGAGTCCTGGTTCCCGCATAAGCGAGCCATGCCTGTAGAGGCTCATGGTCAGCGGGATTCCCTCTGGAGGAGGCGGGTTGTGGGACCCATCCGGGACTTCCTGGTGATCCTGGCTCTCTTTGAGACCCAGAGAATTCTCAGTAGCTGTGAAGGCCCCCCCCCACCCCCGCGGCCTTTCTTCTCTGTGGCCGTGTGCTGTAAAGATGGTGCCGGGGGGCGGGTTGTGAAAAGTTTAGTTTTCTGCCTAGCCCAAATTTAGTTCAACATTTTTATTTTTGTTGTACTAGCTGGGAATAAAAGCATAAAGGAAGAGAACTTGTTTTATTAAAGGTTCCAGTCTTGGCCTTTTTTGTTAATACTGTCATCCTAAGAACTGGATTCATTGAACATTATTGAGCCCCTGTTGGTATGAGGATCAGAGAAAAAGCATCAGGAAATCAGAGATAGTCAGTGCTATGAAAATGGCATGTCATAAGGACTATGCAATCCTAAGTGGAAACAATACTATATTCAGAAAATTACTAAACTATAAAAATTATTTTTAAACTCTTTTGGGGGAGGCAAGGAATCTACATAGAGCCATTGCTTCCTAAATTCTATGTTCCAAATGTTAAGTGGAACTTAAATCTGGTAGAATACAGAGATCAGGGATTAACCCATAGGGAGATGTGGAGATGCAAAAGGGACTGTGTAGCTTGGACTTCATAAAATTACTGATACAAGGACAAAGCTATTATGAATTTTGAATTAACTGATATAATTATGGTATTCTGAACCTATGTGTTACCTATTTTTTCTGTTCCTAGAACCCAAAACAATGCTTTCCATGTAGTGCCTAATTATATATATTAGAAAATTTAATTAAATTTAATTAAAATTGAATGGAGCTTGATTATTTCTTGCCAGATGTTCTCTGATTGCTACCTTCACTGGACATAGAAATTTTCCAAGGGCATGAAAATATATTCTTTATGCACTGTCTTAATAACTATAATGAGCCTAAAGTAAAAATTTCATTTTTTATCCCAGGCATTATATAGAAATTAACAACTGTATTTTATCTCGTTGGAATCTTTCCAAGAAAGTGGAAGGATTTTCACTACAGGGTTTTAGAGTAGCTCAAGGAAAGGAATGTTTAGTGCATAAACCAACTCCAGGACACTGGTGGAGGGATGGGTTGCTCAATCATTGTATGTTGCAATGTAGTGTATGTATGAACATTGTATGTTTCATTCATTTTTCATTTCATCATCCTGTTAATCGTCGATTGCCTCGAGCAGGCCCCAGTAACGTCTCTTTCATCCTAGCCCTGAGATTATATTCACGGCTCTTTAGGAGAATGAGACCCATCATTGTTACTGGTATTTGGCATATTTGGTAGGCCACGGGGAGTTTGCCAGACTCTGCCCTGTGGGCAGGCTACATTCGATAGCCTGCAAGTTTGTCCAAAGTAGGAATGAGATAATAAGATGTCGCGGGGCCGCGCGGTTCCGGGATCTGGATTTTATAGTCTCTGAGTCTTGGCCGCTGATGGATTACACGGCGCCATTGTATGTATGATCATTAAAAGTTACAAAGCTTTCAATCATGTAATTGTATCTCGTGGTGATTCAATTAAAACAAACAAACAAAAAAAAACTCCAATCTTAGAATTCTGGTCTTTTTCAATGATTTTAAAATATTGTGATGTTAGTCAGATGTTGTCAATCTGTTACCTGTACTCCTGTGGTTAAAATGTTTGCAATGTGTGTACTTTATATAGGACAAGTCATTTAGAATTAAGATTCATATTTATAAATTTAGACTAATTTGCCTATTAGTTAATATCTCTTATGGGAAGTTTGTGGAGAGACATAAAAAGCTGTGAATGAGCATTATAAAAAAGGGATTTTTTTCTTTACTCTGATATACAAATGCTGTTATAAACTTTTGAAGGGCAGCATTTCTTTATTTAATATCTAGACTCCTATTTAATAAATTTCTGTCAAAAACTAATCCAAACAATGTAACTATTATATTCCTTATTTTATTCCCTTCTCTCTCGAATTTCCCATATCTGCTAGTCATAATTTCTTATATGTTTAAAATTGTATCTCTTCTTAGTTTATTTGTTGGGGAGAATACCAAATATTAATACATTTTTTGGTCTCATAATAACACTTCAGTTACTAGTCTATAGTTCATAAATCACCCTTCAGAATGATTCTGTGCAGAATTGCTGTATTAATTAGTTGAATAGCATGTTTAACTAAAAAGCTGACTTGACTTTTTTATTTGATTAAATTAATGCACAAGTTTGCTAAAGCAGTCACTCATTTTGGAGTTTATTAGAACTCATCTACAATATGTTAAGTCTGTGAGCCTAAACTTATTTTTCGCTTTCCAAAATGGGTCAGATTTTTTATTTGTTGTGCAGCCCTGGAGTCTCTGGAGTTCTCTGTATAACGTTTGAAATATGGAATTTCTGAATATAATGATCATTAAAAATGAAATACAATAAGTGGTTGCATTTGGGAAGTTAAAACAATGGAATACAACTAACTGTATCTGTGAGGCTTGGTCATTAAAATTTTTTAGCATGTTTCTGCATATGTAAAATGGAGATAAATTGTACATATATCTTAGGATTTTTGTGACAAATAAGTGTCATAATTAACTAAAGGTCTAATAGTGTTTGATGTATTGTGACTATCGAAAAATATTTGCTCTAAATGATGGCCAGGCTTCTTACTACATTTTTGATGCTATACTAGATTAACTTGTATATTTACTGACTTATATTAGATCATCTCAATTTTTTATTTTAATTTTAATTTTAATTACAGTGATTTTATATTTTAATAAGACACGGCATTTGCTAAACATAGCCTAGGAAGGGAAAAAATTGTTAGAATATAATAGCCCTTAAATTGTTAACTGAAATGATTGAAGTGTGATATTGCAGAGACAATGAGAAACAAATTAACAATTCTACTGAGATTGATGGAGGGGAGATCCAGAGTTCACCCAGGATTAGCTATTTGATGTGAGTCGTAAAATATATGGCCATGTGAACTGTACTATCTTATAAAAGGGCATTTGAAAATCATCAATGAATGTACTGAGTTTAGGATGTTGATAGTTCTTCAAATATATGTAAAGACATTCTGAGAAGGAGCAGCAGGAAATCATGTAGGAGAGATAGAAGACGATCAAACTTAGAAGGTTTTGTGTCATAAATCTGTGGAATCATTTTGTAGTAAAGGATTAATAGTTTGATTAACCCACTTAATTCAGTAATCCAGGAGTATTAAACTAATCCTTCCCTAAAAATTACTTACTCTTGCCATGTAAGTTATGTATATCTTTCATATGTACTTATGTATATAACATGTATATCTTTCATTTAAATATAATCTAACTATACAGCCACATATGTTCTAAATCTTTCACTCAATGTTCTACTCCATTTCCAACCTTCAAGTATACTCATTTATTTTTTATTTTTTACAAAGAAAGGTTTTTCTTTTCATACTGAGAATTAGATGATATTTGGCTATTTTTCACAAAGTTCTAAAATCATCATATCCAACAAACAAACAACTTAGGATAAGCTTAAAAACAGAAGAAAAATATTTAAGTAGAAGTTAGATTTTAGATCAATTATTTTACCTCCTGAGTCTTGGATCTGACAGTGTTTCACAGACAGCATTTTTGCTTAATACACACACACACGCGCACACGCAAACACATACACACACGCACACATACACACTTATCAGAACCATTTTAGTTTCTTTATTATTTTCAAATTGTAGTTTGATTAAATATTAATTATTTTTATTTGCTTTTTGGGGGTGTGGGATCACACCCAGCAATGCACAGGGGTTATTCCTGACTTTGCACTCAGAAATTACTCCTGGCAGTGCTCAGGGGACCATATGGGATGCTAGAAATCGAACCCAGGTCGGCTGTGTGCAAGGCAAATGCCCTACCCACTGTGTTATTGCTCCGGCCCCTA
The DNA here is from genome assembly GCF_029834395.1 of Sorex fumeus. Lineage (NCBI taxonomy): Eukaryota > Metazoa > Chordata > Mammalia > Eulipotyphla > Soricidae > Sorex > Sorex fumeus. The sequence goes on from NW_026606059.1 coordinate 68,923,684, forward strand.
AATATAAATTCTATTAAGTACTTTCATTTCTGTTTTATCTATGCACCATCTAGAGATTTTATTCTTGACTCCTTCCCCACACTTTTTTTTTCCAATGCTTGAAATTGAACAATAGTCTCACACATGCAGGATAAGTGTTCTACCACTGAACTATATTCCTGGCCTCCATACTGAGTTACAGCTTAAAGTATTTCTTTGTTTTAGAAATATCCACAGATTATAAAGGTCTAAATGCTTCATATATCCATCAACATCTAAGACCTATATGTGATGTTTCCAAGCATAACTCATTTGAACATTTAAAAACATGAATTCTTCTTAAGGTGGTATTCTAATTATTTGAACTGTATTTGTTGCTAAGCCCAATATAGAAATATAGTAGTTAGAACAGGATCTATAATGAAATATGTTTCTAATTCACTAAACCTGAAAAAGTTACCTAATCTACCATCTCTTCAGTTATTTGAATGTTCCCAATAATAACACTAAAAATGTGACCTGTCTTAAATTTCACAATGATTTACATAGGACATTTTCCCTGGCTACTTCCACTGTCTGACTAGTAGAAAGTTCTCTGTCTTTTTTAACTAAATTCTGTTTATTACATATAACAAGTCTTTATTTAACATAGTTGATAGGTTCTATGAAACTAGTCTTAAACAAGATGATGTGAAAAACAGCATTATTCACTCAATTGTGTTTTAATTCTGTACAATGTGAGCTATACCAAGAAGTCGCAGTTCTGAGAATTTCCTCACCATAGAAACTTAAAAAAGACACCTGGTCATTGATAATACTAGCATTCCAAACACAATTTTAAATTAATGTTTGAAATTTTCTCTAATATCTAATTTTATTGATGTTTACTATACAGTGTAACACATCATAGCTGTGTTTTTAAAAATATGTTTGTCGATTGCCTTGAGCAGGCCCCAGTAATGTCTCCTTCGTCCTAGCCCTGAGATTTAAAAAAAAAGTGCCATATTCAAGGCTCTTTCAGGGTGAGGAGAATGAGACCCATCTTTGTTACTGGTATTTGGCATATTGGGTACGCCTCAGGGAGTTTGCCAGACTGTCGTGTGGGCAGGCCACATTCAGTAGCCTGCCAGGTTGTCCAAAGTAAGAATGAGATAATAAGATGTCCGGGAGCTGGGTTTTATAGTCTCTGGGTCTTGGCCATTGATGGGATTACACGGCCCCAGAGGGCCAGTTGGTGGGTGTGACCGCTGCCTACTGGAAGATGGAGGATCTGGGTGGAGGATGCTCAGCCCCGATCCGAGCAGGCGTGGAGATCTCAGTCCCAGGACCCACATGTCTTTGTTCCTCTGCGGGTACCTTCATGCGTGTGGAGAGTGGTCTCAGCATGGTTGTGGCCGGGGCCCCCTTGCGGGGGGGTTGAGTTTCCCTTCCCTTCCCGAGCAGAGATCCGGCTGCTGAAGACCTAAAAATATGTAACCTTTTAAAATATTTTGTGAGCACATTTATCATAATATATTAATCCACATATTCTCAAGAGAAATAGTTATTACATAGGAAGACATTTTGTTTTGTCAAACATTTATGCTTTGGAAATAGCACAAATAACTGAAATATAACTGAATCAAAATTGTGAAGATTATAATCATAAGGTCAGAAAGGGTTTGCCCGCTATATATATATATATATATATACATGTATATATATATATATATATATATATATATATATATTCTGAGTGAAAGCAGTTTTCTTTCTGATTGTGCATACCTGAATTGAATTAAAGACTGAGTGGGGAGAACATTAACCAAAATGTCAAAGAATGTAAAGAACAGAATTGACAAAAGACAAGAAAAGTAGAAGAAAGAGGATGGAGGATGAAAAAGATAGGAAACAAATAGAGAAAATTCAAGAAAATGGAATAAAGCTGATGAAATATTTTTAATTATCTTCCTATTCATTTTCCAAATAGGTTATGTAACTTTAATATAATATCAGAGAAATTAATTTTATAAATTTTAAGTCAAACCTCCATTTTTTAAAACTACCTGATGATAAGAGTTTTCTCTAATGAAACTCAAGCTGCTCTCTTTATCTTCATTGAATATGAAAGCCAAGTATTTAGTACTTAAAATGCAACTTTCAATTTGATCTAAATATCTTTATTTGACAGTGCTCTGCCCTGCCAATGAATTGCGGTTAGATTCCACTGGAGTTATACTGAGTCCTGGATATCCTGACAGTTACCCAAATCTTCAAATGTGCGCCTGGAGCATTTCAGTGGAAAAAGGATATAACATCAGCATGTTTGTAGAATTCTTCCAGACAGAGAAAGAATTTGATGTTCTTCAGGTGTATGATGGTAACCATGGGTTATATTTATTGGATATCTAAAAATTCAGTTGAAGTCCTCTAACTAAATATGCATATCTCTAAGCAACTGCTTATATTATTTTATTGTATTGTAGAGATTTTAGAATCATAGACATCAAGTTTACCTATGTACTAATTATTAGATTATTATTTTGCAAATTATAGATGCTTATAGAATTAAAATATTTTATAATATGTCTGAAGTTAATGTTCAAGCAGACCGTGGATCACTTGCACTGTAGTTAATAGTATTATAACGCGTGCAGCTGAGCCGGTTCAATTCCTCTGCCCCTCTCAGAGAGCCCGGCAAGCTACCGAGAGTATCTCGCCTGCATGGCAAAGCCTGGCAAGCTCCCCGCGATGTATTTGATATGCCAAACACAGTAACAAGTCTCACTGGAGACGTTACTGGGTCTGATCAAGCAAATCGATTAACAATGGGAGGACAGTGTTAAAGTGCTACAGTGCTAAAAGTAAAAGAGAACGTAGTTTTTAATTATATCTAAATTCTATTATTTTCTTTCTGAAGGACCAAATATTCAAAGCCCAATACTTATTTCCCTCAGTGGAGATTATTCATCTGCATTTAATATAACAAGCAATAACCATGAAGTATTTCTTCAGTGGTCTGCAGATCATGGCAATAACAAAAAAGGCTTCAGGATAAGGTATATAGGTAAGTGACACTTTTTACCAGTTCACACCTTGCCAATAAACTTAATATGGTTGTGATTCAAAAGTGCACATAGACAATCTTCATTTAGACATAAAATAACTTATTCTATTGATGCTTTTTGAACTTATTCTATTGATGCTTTTTGAATAGCTTATGTAAACCCTGTTTCAGTTCTCTCATTATAATGATAATAATTTTATAATTTTTCTTTGATTTTTTAAAAAAATGTTAAGAACAGGTTATTTATAACTGAGTTAATTGTAAATTGAAATCAGGTATTTTAAATACTATTTTCCCCTTGAGTCCCCCAAAATGTGCATATTTTATCTTCTTAGAACGTCTTGCATTGGCAATTTTAAACACAATAGTAAAATTATTTTTATCATTTCCTATTTGTTAAATTGATAAATATATGAAATAGTGAAAGAAAATGATGGACTTTTTATTTTAAAACCTTGAGCTTTGAAAAATAATTGTTTTGTCATTACTCCCTTTCATTGAATAATACTTAGAAAGATGTAATCTGAAAGGCCTTTTAAATATCGAGATGAAATTGCTTTCATACTTTTTCCTCTTTATTATGTCTGCTGATACTGGAGCCAATGATTTTCTTGTTGAGTAAGTGTACATAAATAGTACTCCATTATATGAAGGTTATATTCCTTTCCTTTATTGCCACCCTAAATCATGTCAGAGGCCATGAGAAAGTGCTTAATAACAAAATATTTCAGAACCAATCAGCCATTTCTTTCTGTACAGTGTTCCAACCACGTCTCTCTAAGTCATGGGTCATTGCTAATCAGATCAACTAAAAATTACTTTCTTAAATACTTCATAAAAATTTTTGACACAGTAATATTAGACATAGACTTTAAGTTTTTTAAATTTTAGTTTAAGATATATGCTCTCAAATCTTACTTATATAAATGTGCACAAAATACTAAACAAATTATCAGATTTTTATGTTTAATTGATTTTAAAATTAAAAGATGATAGCTTGACCTCAACTTATTGGCAGTTTATCTTTTACATATTACCAGTTACTTGTCACAGGCATCTTAATACATACATTGTCATATATGTATATATTTATTCTATAACAAATGTCTCATAAATTTAAAAGAAATAGTTATCTTCGAGAGGAGAGATAAATTGATCTTTAAAAAATTGAAATGTAAGCCCTAATCACTAAGATTTTCAGTATCACAAAGTATGTTTCTATCATGTAAAGTAAAGTAAAGGCCCTCCCGTTGATCATAGATTTGCTTGAGTGGGCCCAGTACGTCTCCATTGGAGACTTTGTTGTTACTGTGTCTGGCATATGGAATACGTTACGGGAGCTTGCCAGGCCCTGCCGTGCGGGCAAGATACTCTCCGTAGCTTGCCGGGCTCTCCGAGAGGGGCAGAGGAATCGAACTTGAGTCGCCCAAGTTGGCTGTGCTATAGCACAGCGGTAGGGCGTTTGCCTTGCACGCAGCCAACATGGCCGAACTGAGTTCAATTCCTCCGCCCCTCTCGGAGAGCCCGGCAAGCTACCAAAGAGTATCTCGCCCGCATGGCAGAGCCTGGCAAGCTCCCCGGGACGTATTCGATATGCCAGACACAGTAACAACAAAGTCTCCCATGGAGACGTTACTGGGTCCGCTCGAGAAAATCGATGATCAACGGGAGGGCCTTCACTTTACTCTTACTTTACTTTAAACAATATAAATATCTTTCTATTTTAGCTGTGTCTCCAAATGGTGTTCAAAAATCTGGAATGTTAACTTTTGTTTTTAAAACCCATTAATCAAAACAGTGAAATCAAAGTTATAAAGAATCTGACTTTATTGTATACTTCAGCACTTAGGTATTGATATTCATAAAAATTCTTGAGTAGAATATAATGAAATGCTATGTTTTTCCCAGTAACAGCTCAAAATATTGAATATGTATTTCCTTTTTATAAATGAGAGTTTATGACATGTGTATCTACATCCAACGTCTCTCTTACTATTTACCCCTAAAGTATTACTTTTCTCAGATGAGTACACTGACATTTCAAAGGGTAAATGGATTTTCTAAGGCACAATGGTTTCAAAAGTACAAATATATGACAAAGTTACCTCATAATATCTTTTGATATTTCAGACTATCAAAGATAAGAAAAGCTTTATTTTATTGGCATTTTTATCACCATAGGTAAGCATTCTTGACAGTATGGTATTTCTTCAATAATCTAGGAGAGAAGACTAGGATTGTGAGGGCCTATTTTAGATATCAAATAAAATGAAACACAGGACTTAACATGATATAAGTGTCTGCCGACAGATGTTCTAAACAACATGTTCTAGATCATTGCTTCTGGAGCTATGGAATTAGGCTCTTCAAATGATAGGAAATACATTTTCTAAAATTCAGTGACATATTTGTAAGACCCACGAACCTCCAGAGTCTTTTGAAAATATTGACCTTAGGGGATATCAATATCAAGACCTTAGGGGATAATAATAAAGAAAGAAAAAGCCCTCAGATAGTTCTAATTCCTAATGGTTATATCTAAAGCTGACTCTTGCTAAATGATATACATGGCAACTGGCTCATTTTTTAGAACTTATTTTACTATTATTTTTTATGAATAACTGTGAGATACAGTTACAGATTTACACACTTTTACGATTATGTTTCAGTCATACAATGATTGAGTCTCCATTGCTCCACCAGTGCCCACTTTCCACCACCAATGTTCCCAGTATATCTTACCCCAGCCCCACGTCTGCCTCCTCCCACCCCCTCTTCCTACCTTTCCCTCCCCCCCCCCTTGCCTCTGTAGCAGACGCGTTTCCCTTTATTCTCTCTCTCTCCTTTTGGGGTTATGATTTGCAATATATGTAGTAAATGACAGTGGGTTCATTTTAAATTACTAGGTGGATTGTAAGGAATGTCTGATTCATTCATTAAAAAATGCTCATTTTTCCTTTTGAAAAGCTTTCTACTGTAGTACACCAGAATCCCCGCCTCACGGATACATTATCAGTCAGACGGGTGGACAGCTTAATAGTGTGGTCCGCTGGGCTTGTGATCGAGGATTTCGACTTGTTGGGAAAAGCAGCGCTGTGTGCAGAAAGTCTTCTTACGGGTATCACGCCTGGGATGCTCCAGTACCTGCTTGTCAAGGTTAAGTATATGGGCTTCAAGTGATTCACTATATCAAGAAAATACCGATTATTTAACTTGGTATTTATATACCAATTATTTGGATGACCAAAACCTTAAAAATTTATCCTGAATCATGTTGTTTTTGCCTCTTGAATTAAAGTCAAGTGATAAATTCAGAATGAGATGCATTGTTTTTTTTAGTTCATTTGCCATGTTGTGAAGTTTTGCCATTACTCTTTTATGTATGTACACTTATGTGTATGATATACTTAGGTGTATTCAACCCCACTGACTTTGTTATGGGAAAATGGTTGGCCTAGTGCCATTTTATGTCATTGATCAGATTGGCTATTCGCATTAATAGATAGTTTGCAGATAGAAAACAGGCTAGACAAATTTTCTGAAGACTGTTTCATTCTGAGAATGTTCTTGAGAAAATAGTTTAAAAGAAGAAAATGTAGCTAACTGTCGCGTTCATGTTACTTTACTGTTTACCTCTGTGGGCAAAACCATATTTTGTATTAAAAAAAACAGGCAATGCTTAAGCATCTTAAGTAAAAGTTATAATGTTTTTGAATCACTGAATAGTATATTTTAGAATTTTCTACTTAGGACTTATTTTTTAAATACTTGAGTCTTTCTTTTAGGTATGGTCATTGGAAATACGTACATTATCAGTTATAAAATAAATATCATTAAATTTTTAAATTTCCAAATATTTAACATGTCATATCATTCTGTCAAAATAGAATTAGTTGATTTACTTTGTTCAGAATATTTATGAAAACTGAAAAGTCACATTAAACATGAGATAATAAATAATGGTTTGTTCCAGATATAGATATACACATATATGGGAATTTACCTAAAAAAATTGTTGAGTTAATCAACGATAATTAGGGTCAGGAATGAGGTATAGGAGGTAAGGCACTTGCCTTGCAAGTGGCTGCAATAGCTATGTTTCTGGTTTGAATCTCACTGGGGGGGACTCCAGAGTAGAGCTATAAATAGCCCACCCCACACTGCAAGGTGTAGCCCCAAAATTTACTCCTTTACTCACAAAACTGAAAAATGAAAGTAAGATAAAATGAAAAGAATAAATATAACCAGAGAACAGATAATGTCTTCTTATTTCTCTTAATTATGATCATGAAGCTTCTAATTATGAAAAAGTAATACTCAAGTCACATGTAAATGAGTAACAAAATAACTATTCGTTAGACTCTAATGTAGAAACTATTAATCATGTATTGAAATACAAGATGCATTATGACATTAAGTTGAAGGTTCTGATTTTATCTATAATAGATATATTAAATTATCTTCTAACCTCTGACCAATGAATAGTAGGCATTTTTACCAATTATTACATAATTTTTCAGAATTCCTTGGGAGTATCACATAATTTTTCAGAATTCCTTGGGAGAGAAACTTATTTCATGATATCAGAATCATGGGAACTTCATAGTTTATAATAAAATCTGTAGTATACCTACTCCAAATAAATTTTGAAGCAAATGTACTTGAACCATTATATTTCAGTTATATGAACATTGCATATGCCTATATATAGCTAAATCTTACAAATAAATACATTATATATTTAAATCTTTGAAACCCTTTGTAAAAATTATGAATTTAGTTAAAATTAAAGATATACATGTAACTAATTTTTAAAAAATAGTGTCAGCATTGTAAAGTAATATTAGTCATAAAATGGCAATTGTTAAATGTATGTTGCCATATATGCATTTTGGGGGGAATTAGACTGGTAAAATAAATATAGAAGTATATATTATGTTAGTTACATGTGGAAGGTAAAACAGGCCCAGAACTTAAAAAGACAGAAGTTTAGGTTCTAATAATAACCTTGTTTGTCCAGGTTCAGTATATGGTCCCCAAAATGTTTGGGTTGCTAGCAGAGGGAAGAAAAAAATCAGTGGGTAATATAGACAAGGGAGACAGTTGTATGGCATTGCATGGGAAATACTTTTGTAGACATCAAATCATAGTATAAGCATGTGTTGAAAAAAAGCTACTTGTTTTAAGCTAGAAAAAATTAAGACATAACAGAAAGCTTCTCAATAATGAAATACAAATGATATTCACAAGAGAGGAACATAATCAGGATCCCCGTTGAACTCCAAAGTAAAGCTATTTGGGTTTGGTTTGGGGGAATACCAGGCTCACAAAAAGAGGTTCTCAGGTGTTCATGCAGTGCGATGAATTAAACTTAGAACTCATCCATGCTAGGCATATGTCCAAAGTCTTCCACTTCCTGTGCCATCCATTTCCTTTTGTATCTTAGTAAATTTGCATTAGCTCCTATTTTGTATCCAAGAACAGTTAGAGGTGAACTGACCCACCACCATTCACTGTTCAGGTTCGGTTAGGTCTTTGGGGTCATCCCCTCTGCTGACTTTGAAATATAGAACCATTCTTTTCCCTTTTATACAAATGAATACCATGTGTATATCGAATCAGCTATTTTGTATTTTCTCCCTTACTTTGAATTTTTTGCTTTTGATTTCTTTCTTTCTTTCTCTCTCCTTCCTTCCTTCCTTCCTTCCTTCCTTCCTTCCTTCCTTCCTTCCTTCCTTGCCTTCTTTCTTTCCTTTTTTCCTTCTTCCTCCCTCCCTCCCTCCCTCCCTCCCTTCCTTCCTTCCTTCCTTCCTTCCTTCCTTCCTTCCTTCCTTCCTTCCTTCCTTCCTTGCCTTCTTTCCTTCCTTCTTTTTTTTGAGAGTTCTATAGATGAGTCTCTTTGGTAAGCACTCATTGCTAATGATTCTTCTCAAGTCAATTTCATTTTCATTTTTAGCTAGAAGTAAACTTGTTAGCTATTCATAGACACAGTTGTGCTATCATTTTAGTATGTTGACTTTTTTCATGTTGTAAAATATGGTCACATTACACTAAATATACATATGGAATATGTTACATGGACTGTTTTTTAATTATTTTTCTGGATTAACTAACTACCCCAACAATGTGTAGTTAATTACATTGAAGCAGAAATTACAAGTGGAAATTCCAAACAGTGCTAAATAGAAATATAAACATTGCTTTAACTGATTCAAGGAACCATTTGCTTTCAAAACATTATTTTAGAGGGCCTATAATGAGATAGCAGGGATAATGACATAATTATTTGAGGTTTTTTATGTTACTAAATCTACATAACTGCTTTATGCTTGTAATTTTCACTTATCAAATTCCATAAAATCAAACTATCACCTATGGGCAGTCTACTGCAAATTTTAGTAATTTCATAGAAGTTGTGGTTAGGTTATTTCATTTTATAATCAGTTCACATGGATTAATTAAAGTTAAATGATAGGGTTTGAAAGGGAAGTTGAAATGATTTTAGGTTGAAATTGTAGGTGAGTAAATAGAACACTGCATATATAAATATTCAGAATAAATCACATTTTCCTGGTTTTTGTCATTTACTTTGACATGAGAAAGATAAAATTAGAAGAATAGGATACCTTATTTGAAACCTGTGGGAGTAGATATATCATATTTCAGAATTTTGTATTTTGTCAATGTAATATATAAAACAGTTTTTTACTATAACTTTAGCGGATTCATCTACAATTTGCATATTCAAGTGCATTGATGCTTTCAAAGGTAGACGCGTAAATAAACTGATGACTACATAGAGGATACAAGTAATTTCATTTTAATGTGGGCTTTTGTTGCCAACTGTGTCTCTTAAAATTTAATTTCTTTTTATACAGTCAAATTGTGTACTTGTGATTAGAAAATAGAAAACTCAGAGTGTTCTATCTACTCATTTGAATTTGTAAAATGTGAAAATACCTTATAATTAAATATAATTTTATCATAAGTGTAAATCATGATTAAAATTAATTTTCACCAAATTGAGATTTTTTTGTATAAACCAAATACATCTAAAACATACTAGATATGCTCAGAAATATGCAAGTTAGGTGTTAAAACAATATGTCATAGCCCAATAGCATACACATACATGATATTCTTTGGATGGAACCCAAATACAGATATTTTCTCCGAACTTGTGACGAGCTATATTTTTCTTCTACTTAAAATAAATCTGTTATATTTAATCCTGGCCAAATTATGATGGTTATTTGTCATGGCTATTAAAAATTTTGTCTCAAATAGATTTAAGTAAACTTTTTTTGCATTGTGGTCCATGCATTTACTATATATATATATATATATATATATATATATATATATATATAGAATGCTCATAAAATCCATTGGATGCTTATAGAATGCATATGCTAACAGATATTATATTTATAAATAAAGCTTTAATAATGTACGAATGCAACAGTTTATAAATATATTCAATCTAGGAAAATAATAAATGATTTAAAGAATTGTGGTTCCAAAATATTTGGTGGAAAGTATTTTGGAGTTAACTGAGGAATTACTACAATCCAGTACTTTTACTTGCTCTGTAGCATAAGAGACTCATTCGCTCAATTTTTTTTTTTTTCTGTGACTTGAAATGTTTGTACTTACTTTAGCAATTTCCTGTGGAATACCTAAAGCTCCCACCAATGGAGGTATACTCACAACAGACTACTTGGTAGGAACTCGAGTTACTTATTTTTGCAACGATGGATACAGATTATCATCTAAGGAGCTTACCACAGCTGTATGTCAGTCAGATGGAACTTGGAGCAATCACAACAAGACACCACGTTGTGTAGGTATGTATGGTTTAAGAGATCCTTAACTTGTGCTTCTATTAGCATCTTACATTTTTATTGGTTGTGCGTATGTATGTGTGTGAAGCAAGATAGTTTGTATTGAAACTAATTTAGAAAGATGTGGGGATGAGAAACAGAAAAATAGGTGCTGATTAGAGAACATAATGCTTCTCCAGAATGGAAATCAGCAAGCAAAAAAATAGAAGCAGGGTCTGGAGCAATAGCACAGCTGGAAAGGTATTTACCTTGTATGTCGTCAACTTGAGTTCGATTCCCAGCATCCCACATGGTTCCCTGAGCACCGCCAGGGATAATTCCTGAGTGTAGAGCCAGGAGGAGTAACCTCTGTGCATTGCCGGATGTGACCCAGAAAGAAAAAAAAAAGGAAATAGAAGTAGAACAGATACGTGTTCAAGAAAGATGGGCTTCTAGAGCAAGTCACATTCATGTATTTTTAAAATTTTACAATTGAAAGAAAGATGGCGGCCGCACGGGAGCCTTGTGGAAAGCGGGTTTGAGCCGGGCTCGGGGGAGCGGCAGGGACCTCATGGGAAGGGGGGCTCTGTGGGCCGTCCCCCACGCCCCACCGAGGTCGCCAGCTGCCCCCCACGAGCGGCTCTCCGGCACGGCCACGGCCCCGGAGGCACAAGGACTTAGCACAGAGAACCAGCTGCTTGGAGCAGAAAAGCAAATGGACTTGTGTTGATCCGCGCCACCAAGCCTGCCCGGAGGGGGAAGGGTGTTGACCGGCCCGCCCGCTCCTCTCTGGAAAGAAAGATGGCGGCCGCACGGGAGCCTTGTGGAAAGCGGGTTTGAGCCGGGCTCGGGGGAGCGGCGGGGACCTCATGGGAAGGGGGGCTCTGTGGGCCGTCCCCCCACGCCCCACCGAGGTCGCCAGCTGCCCCCCACGAGCGGCTCTCCGGCACGGCCACGACTCCAGGGCACAGAAACCAATCTCTTAACTAGCTAACTTTTAATAAAAATTCTTCCAGGGTCAATAAGTAAAATAGCAGAAATTCAAAACCGCGCGGCCGCTATTGCGGCCGCGCGACATCATTTTATTCTTAAACCAAGTTGTAGAAAGCAAATCATTTCACAACGCTGTTTCAGCATGTCTGATTGGGGGGGGGGGGGGGTCGTAAACTCTAAACAATAATTGTGCATCTTCTATCGAAATAATCTATCTAGTCAAAGTAGATAGAATATTAACTAGAACTCATCTGCCTCACAAAGAATTGGGAGGGGTGGGAGGTGGGGGTCTATTGGGGTTCGGGGTTAAAAATGAGTATTGGTAAAGGGAAATGTGTTTGGTATCTACATGACTGAGACCTAAACCCGAAAGCTCTGTAACTTTTCCCACAGTGATTCAATAAATAAATAAATAAATAAAAAATAAAAAATAAAAAAAATAAAAAAATAAAAAAAAAAATTTACAATTGATTCCTGAAATGTTGTGTGACATCTCAGAGGGACAAAAAGTTAATTTGTATGCTATACCCTAAAAACAGAACAGTTTAAGGACATACTTTTTGATAATCCAGAATATTTATGTCAAAAAATTAAAAGAATTTCTCTGGGTGCACTCCATCAACCTCAAGGAGATTTGCCTGAGGCCGCTGGTGTCCCAGGTGCTGCCCAGAGATGAAGACAGGCACATGTTTGTCAGTGTGCAGATAGGTACAACTGTCACTGTCACTGTCCTCCCGTTGTTCATCGATTTTTTCCAGCAGGCCCAGTATCATCTCCATTGGAAACTTTGTTGTTACTGTGTTTGGCATATCGATACGTCATGCCAGTCAACTAAAAGCTTTTATTCAGTAGACTGGTAACACCTGTAAAGATGATTAGAGGCCACCCCAAAAGCCTCCATCCCTGGTGGAGAGCCCTTCAAGCTATGGAGAGAATCCTGCCCACACGGCAGGGCCTGCCAAACTACCTGTGGCATACTCAATATGCCAAAAACAGTAACAACGATGGTCCTCATTTTCCTGATCCTGAAAGAGTCCCCAATATGCCATTGGGCTACACTAGCATGCAACAGTGATGAATGGAGACGTTACCGGTGACTGCTCGAGCAAATCGATGAACAACAGGATGACAGTGATTCATAAAAAATGTATTTATTGTATTAAAATTTCATTCATCAATTAAATGTGCTTCCAAAAGCAAGCCTTTAACTTTTCTTTTAACTTAGTATCAATAAAATTTTTATGCATTTAACACTGATTTTTATAAGGATAAATTATGTTGTTAAGATGACACACAGCTTTCAACATGTTGGAGGGAGTTTGTGTTATGCTCTAATGCGCTTAGGGCTTGCTTTTGGTGATGCTAGGGGACCATGTGTGGGTCTGAGTGGAGACCAAACCTGTTTTTGTTCCAAGCAAGACAAGTGCCCTACCCACTCTATTATCTCTCCCACTCTATGACTTTCAACTTCAGCAATATTCTTTAGATGACTGATATTTAGAATATTTCCCATAGCTATAGTTAGTATTTAATAGGTAAATCGATATTATAGCATAGTAATAGGCAATAGTTCTGATAAAAGCCAGAGGATTATAAAATGTTGGCTTTAAATTGCTTTTTAATATTATTTTTTATTCATTCTCATTTAGCACTCTTAGCTTAACTCTAATTTATTAAGAATTAAGATTAGTAGAAGCACTCAAAAGGAGAGAGATAACAAAAGGGAATGCCCTACCACAGACATAGGGTGGGATGGGGGGATGGGGGGTGGGAGGGATACTGGGACTGGTGGTGGTGGAGAATGGGCACTGGTCGAGGGATGGGTATTTGTTCATTGTATAACTGAAACCCAAGCACAAAAATTTGTAAGTCTACAACTGTACCTCAAGGTGTTTCACTAATAAAAATTTAAGAAAAAAAAGAATTAAGATTAGTGGAGTTTTTGCAAACTTTAATGTCAAAAGGCCTTTTGTCTGTCTTATGTTGAGAAGATTTATAGTAGAACTCTTGTCACACACACACACACACAAAAATTTTTTTTTCAATTATAAGGATTAAAACTGCTAAGGAAATAAGAGTATGTTTGCTTTCATATTTTGTCTGCTGTGACTAATGCTAACAGGGGAATGCAAATGTCTCTTAAAGATATATATTTATTCATTCATTTTTTTAATTGAATCACTGTGAGATACATACACAGCTGCAAAGCTGTTCATGATTGGGTTTCAGCCATACAATGTTTCAATACCCAACCCTCCATATTTCACTATCAATAGTTCCAATTTCCCTCCCACTACCTATCCCCTCAACCTGTCTATCTGGTGGCCACTCTTCTTTCTCTCTCTCTCTCTCTGCCTCTCTCTCTCTCTCTAGCTCTGTCTCTTACTTTTCGGGCATTATAGCTTGCAGTACAAATACTGAGAGGTTATCATGTTTTCTAGAGATCTTATTTCCTTTGGGTACACAATCATAAGTGAGATTGCTGACTCAAGTCATAATTCTATTCTTAATATTTTCTGGAACATCCACACTGATTTCCATAATATATATATATATATATTTACTTTCCTATGAACATTATATAGCAGTATCCCTTGTTCCCCATAAATTATGCTTCAACAAAATTGTGAAGTTGGCGGGGGAGGGCACAAAATAATGCTTTTAAATGTTCTCCAAACTAAAGAGAATTTTAGTGAAAAATATTACTAGAATAATTCATCAATAATGTATTTTGTCTTACCAAATTGAAGAATAAATTTAGACATGATCCAAATAAGATTAAAAAAAGAAAGAAGGGAATAGAGTTAAGGCATTCAATAACCAAATAATACGTCCAAAGATTTTGAAGTATGAGAAAAAAGAATATGCCAAAAAACACTATACGACTGTGGGAATGAAAAATTAATGACTGCTTAAAAAATCTATGTCAAAATACAAGATGGAATAAATAGTAAAGGATAATAGATATGGCATATACTTAAGTAGCAGAGCAGATAAGGTTGACATAATGTCTGTATTCTTTGTTTTTCGCTTTTGCATAGTTGTTACATGCCCAAGCATCAATTCCTTTACTTTGGAACATGGAAGATGGCGAATTGTGAATGGCTCCCATTACGAATATAAAACCAAAGTAGTTTTCAGTTGTGACCCAGGTTATCATGGGCTAGGTCCTGCTTCCATAGAATGTCTTCCTAATGGTACATGGAGTTGGAGAAATGAAAGACCATATTGCCAAAGTAGGTACTCATATTGCTGAACTTGTTTCATGATCTATTCTTGGTGTTTAAATTGCTTAATCACTTCCTTTCCAAATGCTAGAGCAATAATAAGATGTTATGTTTGGTTTTCTTTATTAACATTTTATGTTAATAAATAGTAATGAAAAATCATGCTTTGAGGCCAGAAATCATGTTGGGATTTTAGATGTATCATTTATGACAACAATTAGATAATGTTTATTGTATATTTCCAAGTTGTCAGGTACCACGTTTAAGGGCCTATTGTCATTTTTCCCATGGATTCTTATAATATAAATAGGGAATAATGTATGTTATCTAGTTGTAGAAAAGTATTCAGAAGCAATATCTTTAATAATATCTGTGAAATTATGGTTTATTTTGTTCCAGAAAATATTCAATATAGGAATTAATTTGTTGCTTTTTGTGGAACATAATTATATGATATTCAAAACATAGATTTTTATGTTTACACACAAGCTACTAAATGAGTCAAGGCTTATAAAGAGCTATCAGTTTAACAGCAGATACTGTCTATGTGTCCATATTCCTAAATAACACAAGTACCTAACATTCAGATTATTCCTTCATTTTTTAAAATAATCACTGATAAATTAAAATCCAAAAAAAATTCCTAATTTATATTTGATATTCCAAGTATATGACTTCTCTTATAGAAAAATTTTTAACCTCTTTCATTTTTTTTGACATCTTTCTCTGCATCCCGTTCTTCCTGTATCATTTAATTTAATAGAAGGGATAGAAATACTTAAAAACTCTAGAGAAAAAGTATAATAAAAACATTATTATTGTTATTATTATTATTATTATTATTATTATTGGAGTGATAGCACAGCGGGTAGGGCGTTTGCCTTGCATGCAGCCTACATGGCCGACCCGAGTTTGATTTCTCCGCCCCTCTCAGAGAGCCCAGCAAGATACTGAGAGTATCTCGCCCGCACGGCAAAGTCTGGCAAGGTACCTGTGACGTACTTGATATGCCAAACAGAGTAACAAGTCTCACAATGTTACTGGGCCTGCTCAAGCAAATTGATGAACAATGGGAGGACAGTGACAGTGACAGTGACTATTGTTTGGGGCCAAAGAGTCATGTTCCTGGCACTGTGGTCAGGGTTGACTGGTGGTGCTATAGTGACTCTGTGGTGCCAAAGGTTGAATACCGCCTCCCATATCAAAGCTTGAACTTAGACCCTTGAGTGCTCTCTTTGGCCCTAGAAAAATTCATTCAGTCAGATATTCAACAGATGTTTATCATTCCTTTGTGCTTGAGTCTCTGGGAACTATTTCCCAGTCCCAGCATGGATGGTATAATTCTCTCTGGATACTGAAAAGATCCAGGGAAGTAGATTTTCCAGGAGTCAGAGTGATTTTTTTTTCATGAAACAATAGAACAAATAAAGTTTGGGCATCTTAATTATTGGTTAAAGGTTAAAGATCACTTGAAGTGCTAATGTGATCAAATTCCTGCTCATAGGTAAAAATGAGAGAAAACAAGAAAATTTAAGAATTGCAATTCACTGAGAAGCAATAGTCTTTCTGGATTTGCATTTTCTTATATTTGAAATGAAAATGGTAAAATATTGGGCCAGTAGGATGGTATAGTGGGTAAGGCACTTGCTTTGCATATGTCCAAGCTATGTATCCCCAGCTCCCCATTTGGTCCCCTGAGAACCACCAGGAGTGATCCCTATGCAAAGAGCTAGCAGTCAGCCCTGAGCACCACTGGATGTGGCAGAAAGAAAGAAGAGAAAGAAAGATAGAAGGAAAGAGAGGAAGGAAGGAAGGAAGGAAGGAAGGAAGGAAGGAAGGAAGGAAGGAAGGAAGGAAGGAAGGGAGGGAGGGAGGGAGGGAGGGAGGGAGGGGAAAAAGACAGAAAGACAGTATGAGAAAGAAAGAGAGAGAGAAAGGGAAGGAAGGAAGGAAGGAAGGAAGGAAGGAAGGAAGGAAGGAAGGAAGGAGAGAGAAAGAAAGAAAGAGAGAGAGAGAAAGAGAGAAAGAAAGAAAGAAAGAATGAAAGAAAGAAAGAAAGAAAGAAAGAAAGAAAGAAAGAAAGAAAGAAAGAAAGAAAGAAAGAAAGAAAGAAAGAGGCTGGAGCGACAGCCAGTGAGTAGGGCATTTGCCTTGCACACGGCTGACCGGGTTTGATTCCCAGCATCTCATAAGGTCCCCTGAGCAATGCCAGGAGTAACTCCTGAGTGCAGATCCAGGAGTAACCCCTGTGCATCACCAGGTGTGACCCAAAAAGTAAAAAAATAAATTAATTAAAAAAATTAAAAAATGTTTTTACTATCTCATTCTTCCTGAAAAAAAGCAGTGTCTTAAAATCTACAAAAACTTTGAAATATAATTATATTTCTATTTTATGATAATTATATATCAGATTTTAATTTTTGTTAAGATTATCATAATAATTAATTATTCTCACTATCTTAGCCTTATTTGCACAGTGAGGAAACTTTAGTTGATGTAAATCAAAAGGAGTACCCAATATCCTTTGATACGCCAGAGTAATTTTTGGATTATTAAAGCATCCTTTCTTTAACCTGTGACTTAATTTACATTATGCATTCCTGAGTGTGTCCAGGAGGACACAACAAAAACAGAGAAAACAGTTCGGTCCCATGTCATGATTGCTTTATGTGAAGTCGAAGGGAATGGACTTAAATTATATGATCATCTCTCTATAATTTTACCTGAATTCCAACTTCCACTTCAACTGTAAATCTATCAAATCATAAGAAATTCAAAATGAAAATGGTTTGCTTTGTGACAGTGGAATATTGAGTATGTCTATTCTCTAACCACTTTCCCCCTCTCTATTACCTTCAAGTCATTTCCTGTGGAGAATTACCCACACCTCCAAATGGAAATAAGATTGGAACTCAGACTTCATATGGGTCAACAGCCATCTTTACCTGTGATTCAGGATTCATGCTGGTGGGCTCAGCAGTGCGTGAATGCCTTTCTTCAGGCCTTTGGAGCGGCTCAGAAACCCGATGCCTAGGTATACCTGTTAAAGAATGTTTAATTTTAGGATTTCCCCCATACCACAAAACATCTAGCCCTTTTGCCATCTATTCCCTCTACAAGGATGTGAGAAATCAAAAAAATATTTAACTTAAAAAAATGTTCACAATAAAAGCTATTTCACAGATAGCTCTTAAAGTTAATCAACTAGTGTCCTTAATGAGAACTGCTGTCATTAAGAAGAGACACATTTTCTTCCAGCTTGTTGAAAATAAAGAGGTGAAAACTAATTGCTGAAAATTATATGTCTGCATACTCAGCTGGATAAATCACTGTAGCAGTTAATTTATTCTAAACTATAGTCACTTCTCCTTTATTTACTTAAGGTAATGACTGAGAAGAAAAACAATTTCTGCATTTAAATCCTGTTCAGGCCAGGAGATGGCTCAAAGGGCTGGAGCATGTTCTTTTTTTGTGTGGTCAATGGGTTTGATCCTCACAGCAACAAGATCTCCAGAATGCTGGGTGTGACCCCGAAATATTTATCTTTTTAATTTTATTAAGATTTGCTTTCTATTAAAATTTTTAAACAGAATTTTTTTTTAGATTTTTGACTGCGTGTGCTTTTGCATGTGTGTGTGTGTGTGTGTGTCTGTATGTGTGTGTGGGTAGCAGATGTTTTTTATTGAAAAGAAATTTACTTAGGAAGATGTGAGGTAGGGGCCTGAGCAAGAGTGCGGCAAGCAACCAGGACTCTATCCCTGGAATCCCATAGTGTCCCCTGATCCCACCCGGAATGAAACCTGAGCACAGAACCAGGAGTAAGCCCTCAGCCTCACTAGCCCTCAAACAAACCACCACCACCAAAAAAAAAAAAAAAACCAGGGGAGAACAAGAGAAGAGTATATGTTGAAGAGAGAACAAGGGTTTGAAAGAACAAGCAAATCTCTCAAGGCTACAAGGCTTGCAAAAAAAAGCTTGCAAAAAAAGGTGGTTTTTTTTTTTTTTTTTTTTTTTTTTTTGCAATTCCTCCAACTGTCTTGGCCTTCTGTTCTTTGCATAGGTACCTAAGAGTTAATCTGGGCTTTGTTATCCAAAGATCTCATCAGAACCTTTAGACTCTTCTCCAGTTTCTCCTTTTCTCAGGGTAGGGCCTGAATTTCTGTAGCTGGCTAAACCCCAGTTCCTCTCTCTAATGAGTTCATGATTTGCATTTCAAAAGAATGTAATTTTCACCTCTTTTGGTAAATTCAGGGCTGGGCTTTTTTTTTTTTTAGGTTTTATTTCCTGAAAGCTCATTACCAGGCTCCAACAATCTTCCTGCAACATACTTGACCCCTGAGATTAAACCCCTCCAAATTCTTCAGGAGTACAGGGTGAAGTTCTTTGTCACTTCAGCTTGACAAACTGGTTCAGACCATTGAAAACATAAAGAGACCAAGCATAAATTATCAAATTATTTTACTAGTAAAAGTACTAATACATAGAATGTAAATACTAAGGAAGTACATAGAATGGTGTTTATATCAGTATATTTATTCATCTTTGTTTTGTAATATTAATGCTTTATCTGTTGCTAAATATATTTCCCAGAAGCTGTAATATGCTCAAACTATGCAAAGGTCATTTTTCACTTTAAAGTATATTTCCAGTTTGTTGTTACTGTGACAAAATATAATTATTTAAAATTTTAATCCAGTATCCGATAGCCTAGCATATTCATTGAGTATATTTAGCTTTTCTTCTTGAAGTAGGATTTTCTACCTACATGTCACCTAAGCACAGAACGGTTTGGATTCAAAATTTATAATTTTTTTTCACTCCTTGAAAGTGTGACACTGGAAAAGTGAAACATAAAGTTAAAACTGGTGATTGTGGATAATTCCATTTGTTCCCTATCAAGAAGAAATAATTTAATATTTCATTAGTCAATATTATATCTGTTGCAGATTTTCTTAGATGTCTTATGTTGAAAATTAATTTTCTTTCTTTTTTCAGCTGTCTTAATTATGCCAACTGCTGTTTTTGTCATGTATTGATATGATCATATGTGTTAGTGCAAAAGATTTTTTTCCTGTGCTGGTGGGATCTTGAGATTTATAACACAAATTTGTAAGCAAAACTCAGAAGGTTAAGAAGTTTGTGTATATTGTACAGTTCAAGTACATAGATTAGGATGCCTTCCCAATGTCCAGATCTCTCCTTTTCCTGTTTACAATATCATTCACTCCCTCCCTCTCCGTTTCATGAAGCCCAGTCCAGTGTAGCACTTCCTAAATCCTGTCTCTGGCCATCAAGTCGCTTCCGGTGTAAGATGGGCCTGGGAGGTCCCTGTGCCATTCTCGAGCCAGTTTGTGCCTAGTCTGAGAACTTTCCATTGCCTCTCTTGCACGGCAGCCCTGCAGTTCTGTAGTTCTGTCCCATCATTCTGCATCTCTGTTATGATGTGTGGGAGAGACCCCTGCTCTCAGTTCCTGGGAGTTGGGTTCTAAACCCTGCCTTTACCTGGGCTTGCCTGGGTGTCTGAGCCCCACTTCTGTTCTTCCCCCATCTGGACCTATGCGACCTGCCTTTACTGCACCATCTGTCCAGGCAAGCAAATCCTACCTGATCCTGCAATCTATCCGGGTTAGGTGACAGTGGGAAGAGAGTCTTTGTTGGAGGTTCCCCTTTATCTGCTGTTCTCTCCCACCCCCAGCCATCTCATTACCTATATTGATTTGGATCCTTTTCCCTGGGCAAGATTTAAACTGGTCACCTAAGTTCATCTGGCACTTCACCATCCTGTTCCCATGTATCTTATTTAAACATATGTGTGAGTATATGTGTGTGTGTGTGTGTATAAAATATATATGCCTTCCCAATATCCATATATATATATATATATATATATATATATATATATAAAATTTGTTCCTTCAATCTGTTCAATTACACTGGTTGATTTTTTTAATCTTAAATTAACTGCTCATTTCAGGATAAACCCTAATCAGAAAATACTTTTTATGTTTCTAAACCTATTTCTAGAATTTCTTTAAAAAAAAATAGCATCTGTGCTTACATAGAACACTTTTCCTTCTTTTCCAGATCTTTTCTAAGTTTGCTGTTTGGGCTATATATTTTTTAAGTGATTAAACTGTTGTTCTTTTTGTTTTTAGGAGAGTTTTGAGAGCTGTTGTTATTTGTTTGGGACTTAAAATATTTTATCTTGTGTTCATTTTTAGATATTATTTTAAAGAAATTTATCTAGTTCTGTGAAACTGCTAAATGGATTTTGCAGAAGGCTGTCAATAAATCCTTATCTGATTTATTTATATAGGCATTATGCTGTTAATATTATTATCACTTTATTCATACATGTTAATGGTAATTTTGTTACCTTGTAGAAGTGTTGATGTAATTACCTAGGGGCTTAAAAGTATACTTAATTTTAAAAAGAAGTTTTTCTGTAATCCTGCAGTTTTTCTATTCTATATTTTCTTAAATTTGTGATTCTTAATGTCTTTTTTCCAGCTACTATGGAATTTTTGTTCTTCATTTTATGTCTCACTTTCCTATTAATGTGTAATCAGAAGTTATATGATTAAATATTTTCTTTCACCTAAACACTTTACCACCTAAGTTCCTCACTAAACAGTGCATTATCTGTATTTTACAAATTTGTATATAACATATTTTATAAAAATTGAAAGGTTTTCTAATTTCTTATACACCTAAGAGTTTATGAAACTATGGTTTCTTTCAATTCTCATGTATTCAGTATTTTAGTAAGCAATTTTAGTTGTATTTTTTTCGTGTTATATAATCATGTCTTGAGCTATTTAGAGTGTCTAAATAAACTTTAAGAACTTTGTAATGTTGCATATGTAGATAGATACAGAAATAAATCATAGCATTAAAAGTGTTATCATTTAAATCATTTCAGCGGGTCATTGTGGAATTCCAGAACTCATTGTGAATGGTCAAGTCATTGGAGAAAATTATGGTTACAGAGACACGGTTGTTTATCAGTGTAATCCTGGATTTCGATTAATTGGTTCTTCAGTGAGAATATGTCAGCAGGATCACAACTGGTCTGGTCAGCTCCCATCCTGTGTGCGTAAGTAAGCATGGCAAAAGGAGACACTTCTGTTTTTGTGAAATTACCTATTTTTTTGGTAAGATATATAATGATATTTGCACACACCTATCTGTGTTTATGTGTTTATTTTTATATAGCTGTTTTTATCAAAATTAGATCAAATGCATATTTCCTTAGAAGTGTTAATCTTTCCTGCTGTTTTGTTTGTTCTAATTTTATTTAAAAACCATGGTTCACAAAGTAGTTCAGTTGTTTTAGGCATTCAATGATATAGTTGGTTTTGGCATTTAAAATTTCAATTCCAATCCCACCATCTGTATGACCTTTCCTCTATTACTGTTCTCAGTTTTCCATCCACCTCCCCTCACCAAATCTGCCATTAAATCAGACAGAAAATAATTTCTTTTATATTGCTAGATACAACAAAATGGAAAATATAATTATTTAAGAAAAAGATTGTTCAGTGAAAGGAAACTTGTAAAAATTGTTATATCTCACAAAGATGTTAAGTCATTGACCAAGGATTTACTGTGCTGTTGGTTGCTAGCTGAGTGTCCCATTTTTATTCATTGAGTTTAGTTAGCTTCTAGGCTTCTTTCCCATCTAATGCTGTGACCCAACTGGGCCATTGGTATTGTGGAATATGTGTGTGTTGCTTCAGGATCTGTAGCACTGGGCCCATTCTTTGGCTTGGTGTCTCTTGAGGTTAACCCTGAACTTTGACGCTGGGCTGTTGAGTGTGGGAGGGCTACTGGGACTTCAACAATTTGGGGTCTGAGGACTTGGCCCACCTCTCCCAGGAATGCTGCAGAGTTTTCAGCACAGAGCTCCAGGGAGAAAAAAAGAAAACCTTTTTGAAGATATTGTGTACCACCTCCTCCTGAAGGCCCCAGGAGACTTGTGCTTTCAAGTCCACGTTCTTCCTTGAACACCCATATCTCTCGGCCCTTCTGCCTGCAAGCTTATGTCCTCTCTTGCACAAATATCTTTGTGCTTTCTCTACTCTGGAGAGGTTCATGGTCTCTCCTGAACACATGTTCCTCTCTTACTCTTCCCTCCTAAGTAAACTTAGTTCAATTAAAAAAAATTATTTGGCTTTACTATTTCTCCTCCTTGTTGAAATTTGTGTCTGCACGGGAAGGAAATGTACTCCAGATGCTTGTGTTGACTTTCCTCTCCCGCAAAGAGCAATTTCTTGCTCCAGGTTGCGTGCCTGGCTCCCGAGAAACCAGGTGATAGTGATCATCCCTCACACAAGGCAGAACAAGTAAACTTCAGGCACAGCTTAATAGCTGCCTCGTGGAGATGGCGGGACATGAGCATGTGTGTGGTTGTAACGAACTTCACCAGTCATGGCCCAGGCCTGGAATTTCCTCTTGTGTCTGAAGCGTGCCAAGCCGAGAGGTGAAATCACTCTTTTCTCAAGGTTACCTCTGTAAAGAGCCACCAGCCACAGAATGTATTTTTTAATAACACAATTTGACTATTCTTAAATAACGGTGGTGCAGTGAGTTTCTCTGTGTGTGGTATGAAATTACCTAGTGTACATTTACTATGAATGCAAGAATACAAAAGAATACAAATAGGTAATGATGGCCTATTACATTTTTGATGGTGGGAAATTTGAACCCTGGGCCTCAGTTGGACAAGTGAGGCACACTCTCACAGTGACAACCCACACCTATTAAAATGACATGAGTCCTAATTACTTCCACATTTGTTTTTCCACTGAATTCCCAGCAGGACATGTTTTATATCTCATTTTATCCTATTTTGCACCATAAAATTCCATACTTCATATATTTCCTGTAGCAATATAGCACTGTCCTCCTGTTGTTCACTGATTTGTTCGAGCGGGCCCAGTAATGTCTCCATTGTGAGACTTGTTGTTACTATTTTTTTTGTAATTTTCATTCCTCATTAACTGACATTTATATTCTATTGGTATATGAAGAGAGAATAAGTACTGTAAATATGTTGTAATTATAACATTGTAGAATCATTGGAAATATATTTTGGTAATTCCCAACAATAATAATGGAAATTCTTACTGTGAATTCACAGGAAATAGAGCGATAGCACAGCGGTAGGGCGTTTGCCTTGCATGCAGCCAACATGGCTGACCCGAGTTCGATTCCTCCGTCCCTCTCGGAGAGCCCGGCAAGCTACCGAGAGTATTCGATGCCAGACACAGTAACAACAAAGTCTCCAATGGAGACGTTACTGGACCCGCTCGAGCAAATCGACGATCAACGGGAGGGCCTTTACCTTTACCTTTTAATCTGTGACAAATTGCATCCATATTTCTAAGTTCTATTTTGTTTTAGTTTTGCCGAAATTTAAGTGAATTATAAAGCATATAATTAACAATTTAAATTAAACTGTTAAGGTGTGTCAGTGAGTGAGTGCTTGCCTGTGTGTGTGTGTGTGTGTGTGTGTGTGTGTGTGTGTGTGTGCATATGCTCATAGCAACAGACAAAGGTTAGTAATTTAAAGAGGATGACATTTTGCTTGGCTAATTTTTTCTTTTCATTTTTAATAAAATATAACCAGCTAGTGCCGCTGCTTTTCTTGTTGAATAATTGAGGTCATAAATGAAAATTAGACCTTGGAGTAAAACTGGTTTCTTTATTGATAATTTTAAACGTGAATAAGACACAGTTAAATTTCCAAATGAGTAGGTTGACATTAACAATACAACTGAAAAATAATTGCTCTTGGGTCATTTCAAAACTATTAAAAGCAACTATGCTCCTTCGCAAAGCCCAATTACAAAGTTGCTCTGATTAATATAGTGAGATGATGCAATAAAGCAGCTCATAGAAATACAGCATGTTTGGAAAAAAGGCTGCACTGCATAAAATGTAGATCAGAAATATAACACACAATATGGGTCTAAGTTATCCATCTATTGAAATTTTCAAAGAACATTGGGTTTAATTTTTTTTTAAGGTGAAATAAATAAGCCACAAAGTTTACTGGCTTATATAAAGTAAATTGGCATTTCAAAATAGTGAGAATTCTAAAAATACAGTATCTTGAGTTATTTTGTTGCCTACACCAGACACTCATCAAATTATTCTTTAATCACATTTTGCTTTTCAATATACTATACATAAAATGGACATATAGTGTTATAAGAAACCACTTTCAAATTAAATGCAAAATGTTTCCCTCAAGTTATTTCAAGTATTAAACTTAGCTAGAAAAGAAAAATGTATCTAGTATAATTTTTTTCTGCTATTAAATAATAACATGAATTCCAGTAAGTTCCAGATTTATTTAAATTTCAGTATTCTACCCTAAAATGTTAAAAGAATGGAAAGGTACTTTGAACATAAAAGTATCACGATTTTAAATAAGTGTCTATTTACTAATCTATTCATATTATGTAATATTTTTGCCTTTTATATTATACTTTTGCATTCGGAAATTAAATTTATTTTCATATGAGTTTCTTTCTCTAGACTATTTGAAATTTGAAATGATTAATAGCGTTATATGATAACTGATGACATTATTTCTGTCTTGTAACACTTTTCACTTACTATTAGCTATTAGTTGTGGTCACCCTGGTAGTCCAATTTATGGAAGAACAAGTGGAAACGGATTCAATTTCAATGATGTGGTCACATTCTCTTGCAATATCGGCTATCTGATGCAAGGGCCAACAAAGGCACAGTGCCAGGCCAACAGACAGTGGAGCCATCCTCCGCCCGTGTGTAAAGGTATATTCCAGTTTATTTCCAACCAGAACGATTAAGTGCATTATAGACTCCATCCATGTATCGCAACTGTTCTTGGAATCTTTCATCTATTGGTTTTAATTTACCTCTGAATTTTTAATTTAACTAAGTTTTTAAATCTCTGGAGGAAATCTATGTAGGAATATATCTTGTTTCAAACATACCTTTCAAACTTTGTCATTTCTTTAGTGGTCAACTGTTCGGATCCTGGAATTCCAGCCAATTCCAAAAGAGAAAGTAAAATTGAACACGGAAATTTTACCTATGGCACCGTGGTATTCTATGACTGCAATCCTGGCTATTTCTTATTTGGCTCTTCAGTTTTGATATGTCAACCAAATGGACAATGGGATAAACCTTTACCAGAATGTATCAGTAAGTAGATAATGTGAATTCTATCTTAAGTATTTGTCATGGAAACAACCTAGATGTTTATTGTTTGTATAAAGTACTTAAAACTATATACACTAAAGAAGGATATTAGATTTTTGTTTTATTTTTGAAACTATACCTTTCATATTTTACCAATTTAATAACCAGATACGATTTTCGTTAGCTTAAGTAAAGTAAAAAGTAAAGGCCCTCCCGTTGATCATCGATTTGCTCGAGCGGGCCCAGTAACGTCTCCATTAGAGACTTTGTTGTTACTGTGTCTGGCATATCGGATACTCTCGGTAGCTTGCCGGGCTCTCCGAGAGGGACTTCGTTAGCTTAATGTGATGAATAACGTATTCTTTGATTTCAAAGTTTGATTGTTTTGTTTATTTTGGCTTGGGATCTACACCCAGCAATGCTCAGGGGTAGCTCCTGGTTTGGCACTCAGGAATTACTCATAGTAGTGCTTAGGAGATCTTATGGAATGTTAGGAATGGAACCCAGTTCAGCTGAATCCAAGGCAAATACCTTACACATTGTACTATCACTCAAATCCTAAACTTTGGCAGTTTAGATAGCAGAAATTTTTTAAATTTATAATATTGTAATTCTATAAAATATTTTTCTAAATTCTAAAAGAACATTTTTCTGTTGTATGTATCTACTATATTATCTAATATAATTTCCAATATCATAATTCTATAAAAATTAACTTCCTTTTGTATTAACAGTTTAAAGTTAAAATTACTCAATATCATCAAATGCTAGGACTCAAAATATCTGCACATTTAGAAAGGTGTTACTTAAAATATACCTATCTTCAATATCACTTAAATATTATATACAGACATCTACATGTGAATGTAATGAATGAACATATGTGATTATATATACATATCATCTTTTAAATCAGTGGTTCCTTAGGCACATTTGGTTATTTGTTACAGTGTAGCAATAAGGTAAATAAGGAAAGCATTGATGCTAAAAATATAATTATATTATAAAATACTACTATATATTTATTATATAAATATTCGATAATAAAATTATTTATGTTGAAAATTAATGAACAGAAATTGTGAGAAAAATATTTCACAGAGGTGAAATTACCTAAATTACCTAAAGATATAAACAAGTGGCATTCGCGGCCGCGCGACATCTTATTATAACATCTCATTCCTACTTTGACAAACTGGCAGGCTACCGAATGTAGCCTGCCCACACGGCAGAGCCTGGCAAACTCCCCGTGGTGTACCCAATATGCCAAATACCAGTAACAATGATGGGTCTCATTCTCCTAAAGAGCCTTGAATATAATCTCAGGGCTAGGATGAAGGAGACGTTACTGGGGCCTGCTCGAGGCAATCAACGATTAACAGGATGATCTGTGATCTGTGATCTGATAAACAAGTGAATGTGAATTCAAGAAATCTGTTAACTGATGTGTTTCAGGTATAGTTATATCTCAAAAAATTAATGAATCTTGAACATGAAAGGGGCTGGAACTGTAGCACAGTGGGTAGGGCATTTACCTTGCATGCAGCCAACATGACCGACTGGAGTTCAATTCCTCCGCCCCTCTCGGAGAGCCCAGAAAGCTACCGAGAGTATCTAGCCCATAGGGCAAAGCCTAGCAAGCTACCCGTGATGTATTCTATATGCCAAACACAGTAACAAGTGTCACAATGGAGACGTTACGGGGCCCACTCAAGCAAATTGATGAACAACGGGAGGATAGTGATAGTGACAGTGATAGAACATGAAAGGGGAAAAAAAAAGAGCTATAGATCGAAGGAGTAGCATATCAATATTCATTGTGTAAATAAATTTAGGTTACATAAAACTGCTAGATTATGAGATTATTGTAGGGTATTTAATAGAAGCAATTTTAATATCCTAATGTACAATTTATATAGATACTTTATCTATCTGAACTATATAGAAAATGAAATGCACTGTTACTAAAATTTCAGATTCTATGCAAAGAGTTGCCAATAATTTCTAGTGCTTCAAACGTATCTGATTTATTTTTATAGATTGACTTAAAAGAAATGAGTGTACCTTACTTAGCCTTGTTATTCTGCAACACATGAAACAAGAACTTCAGATTTCCTTAGCTCTTTTTTGCTTTTTTTTAAAAAAATTTTTCATTATTTGCTATAGCTCTCCTTGGCAGTGGGCTAAGTGCTTATAATCTTTATAGAGTTCATGTCCTCTGTGTGTTATTTAATACTCTAGAGTGATATTACACTAAAAAATGTTCCAGCCTTCAATGGATGAGTAGGGACATGCATGGAGCTCCAAAGCTACTGCTTATAAAAAATATTGTAATATAATGACATCTTGTTCTGTTCTGCCTTAAGAGTGTGCTAGTTGACAGGCAATGGGATATTTTTTCAAATTAATTTATTTAATTAATGTCCTGGACTGAGTTATTCTAGACGGCATATTAGGTCGTGTTTCACAGATCCATCTTAAATTCCCCTTCTTTACCCTCATAGTTCCTTTTAAGTTTTGTGTGGGCCTATTTTGAATACTATAAGGCACCCTCTGTTCTGCTTTCCCAATCTGCTTCTGTTCCTTCCTTGCATATCCTTGTACAGACACACGCATGCTTTAGACGTAGACACACCTGCATCTAAGTGCCCGTATTAACCTTCACCTAACAATTTATATTCTCTCAACCACTTCTGCTTACCTACAGCATTTCTGTTCATCTTGTGCTTAGGGTGAATAGCTTTACAGATTTTGTTCTACAACTGCAATGCCCATTTTATTCTTAAAATCTTAGTCCTTACATGGAATGTTTGAGTCCTATTTGTATATATATATTTTTGAACATAATCTGCTTCTGGTTTATAAAAAGTTGGAACAGGTTGTTCGATAGGAGATATAAAAAATTTTTATATTGAATAATTATGTATTGTAGTGATTGACTGTGGACACCCCGGCGTTCCTCCTAATGCAGTCCTCTCTGGTGAGAAGTATACCTTTGGGTCCACTGTTCACTATTCCTGCTCAGGAAAGCGTACACTTCTAGGCCAGTCATCAAGGACATGCCAGTTAAATGGCCATTGGAGTGGATCACAGCCTCATTGCTCAGGTACTACTATAAAAATTAGACAATGTGTATTGGAAATTTTTATTGTATTAATACAATATGTCTTTCCTAGATAAGTAGCAAGTATTAGTGTTATTTCTCTGTCTTTACTTTTTACTCATATTTCCTCCATTCACTTTATATTAATTTAGCTTAAAGGACCATGCCAATTGCTTATTAGGGGTTGATTTACCTTGTTCTTCCATCAGACTGTCATTTGTGAAATGATTATTTAGTTTCTGAAATTTGTAATTAGCTGTTAATTCCAAGAAGAGACTGGAACATGAAATTTAATCTACATATGTCAGATAAAATTATTTAGGAAATTCTATTGAAGTAGATACCCTTCTTGTAATCTGGGGGCATTCAGTTTTCTTTTTCCTTCCTTTACCTTTTCTTAAATAAAATATTTTTTAATCTGACAAAATTTAATAATTTTTCAGAAATAAAATGAAATATAAGCAATTAAAATATGCCTATAAAACTTTATTTTTCAATTTTTTAATTTTTAATTTTTTTGCTTTTTTGGTCATACCCAGCATTGCTCAGGGGTTACTCCTGGCTCTGTACTCAGGAATTACTCCTGGTGGTGCTTGGGGGACCATATGGGATGCTGGGGATTGAACCTGGGTCACTCACATGCAAGGCAAATGCACGCTGTGCTATTGCTCCAGTCCCTAAAACTTACTTTAATGAGAAGTAAATGTCTTGGGGTAACTCAGACAAGTAACTTAAATACATGAGGATAATTTTTCCTCCCTTTCATGTGCATAATTATGCATTAGTATACTGCTACTAATTGCAAACAAATTGTGCACAGATATTTGAAAATAAAATAATTACCTTAAAATTCTGTGTGACTATTATTATGACCACATCAGAATGAGGTAGCAAAAAGAATTCCAAACAACAAAACATCTAGAGAGACAGGGCATTCTTAATAATAAATACCCATAATATATTTAAGTAAGTATATGACATTGTATATATGAATACATATTTATAGTGAAACTATTATAATTAGTTTTCAAAATTTAAAATGACTTTAACACTTTATCATGAATAGGTGTTCTTATTAGAAATTTAAACTGACCTGTCTAATATTTTTTTTTTTTTTGGAAATGCTCAGAAGGTTACTCCTAGCTCTATACTCAGGAATTACTCCTGGCAGTGCTTGGAGGACTATATGGGAAGTCTGGGGAAAAAATCTGGGTTGGCTCTGTGCAAGGCAAATGCCCTACCCGATCTAACCTGGTGTGTCTAATCCTTGATTACTTAGAATTTATTTTATATTTTATTTGTTATGTGTGAGTCTTTGGTCAGTGGTCAGTGGTCAGTGGTAGAAATTACAGAGGTCTGAAATGTTAAGATCTAGGAAGTATAATGTTACATTTCCCAGCACACTCAATTCTAACAAGAACAAAAAGATTTTCATTAGTGAAGGTTGAGAAAAGCCTGCAAGTAAACAAACTCTTGGCTTTAATTCTTGGTTCATAATTCTTTATCATATGGGGCCATAATTTAGTTATAAATTTCTGCTAGCTGGATTTTTTTAATCAGGTTAGTGAAATACTAATAAAATGTGTTTTAAGCTATTTGATGTCTCCAAATAGTACTGAGAGAGAAAATACCACCAAACTCTGCAAAAAGTCTTTTCTTATAGATTTCTTTTGATAAAAAGGCAGTTGTGAATTATATGATCTAGTCAACTTTGCATGCATATACTAAGCCTGTACAAAAATCAGTGCCTACATAAATTTTGGACTCAATTATGCATTTGAAAATGTTTATTAAAATATTATCTTAAATGTCACTGAACTGCAGGTGATGCTACTGGAACGTGTGGGGACCCAGGTACTCCTGGTCATGGTTCTAGACAGGAAAGTGACTTTAGAACCAAAAGCTCTGTACGTTTTGCTTGTGATACTGGTTATATTCTTCATGGCTCTGAAGAACGGACATGTTTGGCTAATGGCAGTTGGACTGGAAAACAGCCGGAATGTAAAGGTAATGTAAAACAGGAAAGACACAATGAAATATATTTTCACCTCACAGTGTATTTAAATTCCCTTGGCTACTACTAGTAAAATTACTATCGGTTTTTGCTTTCTCAACCCTGAAAATGAAACAGTGGTATTCCAATCTTACTGACATATTCCTATAAGAGAACTATACTAGTTAATAATTATAGGACATCTCTCTCATGGACCATTTATATACAGCAGTGTTTGTGTTATATGCTCATCTGTATTAAAAATAATTAGGATGTGTTCAAAAAGATTTGTGATGGAGCCAAACAATGGACTTGAGTCATAAAGCCATGTGCTTTATGTGCTTTAAGCTAGCTTTTATCCAGGTGCAAGGCCCCGAACTTAAATTTCAGTGCCTTATGTCAGCTCCCTGTTACCATTGGAGGTAGCTCTTGTGTACCCAGAGCACTGAACCACTTGCTAAGCACTGAGATATTAGGCAAAGCGAAAGAGAGGGGTTGAGCATCACTGGGCATATCGGATTTTCTTCTTTACCCCCAGCACCAGTGAATGTGGCTCCATTTTTAATTTTTTAATCAATTCTCTAGGGTCAGAGAGTTTAAGGCACTTTACTTGTATCCTAAAAATTCTGATCACAGTCCCCTGGTCACCACCAGAAGTGATTCCTGAGCACAGAGCCAGAAGAAAGCCCTGAGCAAAGTTGGGTATGATCTTATCCCCAACACCCACCCCAAAAATAACATTGAAAACCAAAAAAATATATGGTTGATTTTTTTCACCTATATTCCAGTTTTATTTGTAATGCAAAAAAGGTTGTTTTTGCAACATCAATATTAATGTTAAAAGGCCTGTCTTAATTTTCAAGTCTGTAGAAATAAAATCTTAAAAAGAGAGAGAAATCTTCACAGGTGACTAAAATTCTTAATCTTGTGGATGACTAACTTTTTAATTGTGCTGTCTCAGTTTAAAAAGAAATATTTTATACATTTGGCTAGAAAGTGAAATGTTGCTGAGAAATTATCCTAATGCTTTCATCATTTTTTTTGATATGACTTTAGTGCTAAAAACTCAACTGACAAGAGGTATTCATGAAACTTACTTGGTGTATACCCCCCAAAAAAGGCATTTTAAAAATAGGAGATACTTCACAATTGATACTACATGACATAATTTTTTTGATTGACTATATAACAGACCTTTTTATTATGTCTTAAAATTAGTATCCATATTCTAGGAAAGATAGGTATCTTATTTTAACCGGTACAAATTTAATCATTTGAGTTAGAAACAATAGCAAATCTGTTTCTATTAGAGGCAAAAACTTAAAGAACAAAATTAGTGAGCAAAACACAGTAAAACTAGAAATTAGCTTAACTTTTCACACTTGTTTTCAAAAGGCATGCATCTTTAATGATGCAAATGTACTATCTAAGCTAACTCTAAGTTCATCTCCGCTGCAAAATATTATATAGATAAAATCAATGCTTTGTTGATTTTTTGATAATGTGCACTTACATTATGAATTCAAAAAGAACATGGGGTTGTAGAAAATATAGCAGCATATTTTTCCCATTAATGAAAAACATGCAAATCAATTTAGAAATGAAATTCTAGAGTTGTCTAGAAAAGGTACAGAAAATATGTAAAAGCAAAAGAAACAGTCAACTTACAAAAATAATTCTATATAACTTCTAAGAAGCAATGTATAAACAGGGCTCAGAAGATAATTCCAAAGTCTGGAGCATGTGATTTGCATGTCCATGCTCCAGGTTCAATCCTCAGCACTGCATCATTTCCCCAGCAAGAGTTGGGAATAGCCCATAGGCTCTACATAACCTCAAAAACGTGTGTCTCATAATTTACCTAAGCAATAACTCTGTTCATAGGCATGACATTAACATTAGCTTTGATCTTCTCTAAGTTGGGTTTATTAAACTCTCCACATACAATTTCAGGGACCTCTCTTGCTTTTAAGTGTTCTGTATAGTTTTGGTTTTTGAGAGTACATGACTATTTATTATAAACATATTAACATTAGATAAATATTTTCTTTACCTTTATTTTGGTGGTCATAACTGGCAGTAGTCTGGGAAAATTTCTGCTTTGTTTTGGTGGTGCAGGGGGTACCATATATTGCAAGGATTGAGCTATGCTTGCTCCATCTAAAATATGTGGTCTGGTTTTCTGAGATTTCTCTCTGGTCCCTGGGAGAAAGTTAAAACTCCCTTTTTAAAAGTAATGGCAGAAAAAAAAAAGTAATGGTGTCTTTTCAGCTACTACTAGGTGTCAGGAGGCCAATGTTTACAGGCAATGATAAACTTTGTCAGTATTACAAAGAAAGAGTCTTTGGTACTCATTATTTTTTTTTATGTCCATAATGCTATAAACACTCAGGATAGATAATGCACTTACCTCTTTTCATTTTGAAATCATTTTAATTGTGTCTACTTGTATTCAAATTAAAATGTTCCAGTTTTAAAGATGTGGAGATATTACAGAGCAATAAACACAAATGACAGTGTGATTTGTCCATATCTTGAAACCACTTTGCCT
This sequence comes from Sorex fumeus, assembly GCF_029834395.1. NCBI lineage: Eukaryota > Metazoa > Chordata > Mammalia > Eulipotyphla > Soricidae > Sorex > Sorex fumeus. Next base: position 68,957,595 of record NW_026606059.1, read on the forward strand.
AAAGAAATTGTTGTGTTGATTTATTGTGCAAGTTTGAGACCGAGTCTCTATTTCAAACTGCAAATTTCATGGCATTTAAAAGCAAGGATGATACTTTTAAAATTCTTTTGGTTTGTCTCTAGACTGGATCATGATGCATAGCAAATAAGACAAATTGTCATTTTAGGTAAGCACTAACAATGGATGTGGTGCAGGTTATTGCACTTGACAACTAAGACATGACAGTTTTCCTTACATCAAAGGTTCTGCTGAAAATATTACACAGAGATTACTCTTTGTATGTGTGTAAAATGTGTACATTTCCTGTTTGCGCACATTCACTCATTAAACAAGTGAAAAGTGAGATAAAGGAAAAGCAAATTAAAAACTTGAGATGAAACCAAGATGATGCTTTCTGTAATTACTATTATTTATAATTATAAATGTAGGGAAATTAAAAGATATTTAAACCCCTATGTACATATATATGTATATATAATTTAATGTATATTTGTGGAATAAAATAAAATAGTTCTATTGGAAAATTATGTTGTTGGCTGGAGTGATAGCACAGCGGTAGGGCGTTTGCCTTACAAGTGGCCAACATGGCCGACCCGAGTTCGATTCCTCCGCCCCTCTCGGAGAGCCCGGTAAGCTACCGAGAGTATCTCGCCCGCACGGCAGAGCCTGGTAAGCTCCCTGTGACGTATTCGATATGCCAGACACAATAACAACAAAGTCTCCAATGGAGACGTTACTGGGCCCGCTCGAGCAAATCGATGAACAACGGGAGGACCGTGACCGTAATGTTTATTAAGAAAATATTTTTTGTGATTCCTAATTTGAGAGTCTTGAAAATTTAACCGCTTCAAGGATTTATTTATTTTGTTTCAATTTAGCTTGCTTTTCCTACTCTGGAGCTCAGAAGTAGCTTTAAAATTTTAAAACAGAGTCAGAGAGATAGTACAGTGGGTAAGGCACTTGTTTTGCATGTGGCCAACCTGGGTTCAAACTTCAGCACCTTATAGGGTCTCTGAACAACTCTAAGAAGGGTCCCTATGTGCAGAGCCAGTTAGCCCTGAGCATTGCCGGATGTGGCCCCCCAAAAAAGTTTTAATACACAGCAGTGCTGTACTTACACTAATAAAAATATCCATAAATGGGACCAGAACTCTAGTAGAGCAAATGGAGAGATTGCCTTGTACCCTGGTGACCTCAGTTCAATCTCCAGCACCACCTGTGATCCCCCCAAGTTCTGGCAGGAGTGATCCAAGAGTGCTGAGCTGGAAGTAAGCCCTGCGCATCACTGGGTATGGTCAAAATAAACAAAAATTCATGGATGCTTATAATATTTAAATTATGCATTTTATATTTGCATTCTTAGAAGAATAAATATAATAAACTTTCCTGTATTTTATTTTTACATTTATCCTAGCTTTAGATGAGCGCTTTTAATACAAGACTAATAATTCTTTTGTAAAAGAGTTTATGGGACCCAAAAGCAATAGTCTCTCATCATCATCACCTTATTAATTTTTTACAAAACCATGAGCAACAGTCTTTAAAAAATAACTTTTGTGATTTGCATCCCTGTAATTGAACTCATAAAATCAATATAAGTTTATCTTGAATTTCAACCACTATAAAAAATACTTCAATGCTTATTGTAGAGAATTGCATTGCTTCTGTGAGTTCTGGAATTAATCTATCCATTTTTGTACATTAGTAACCATTATGTTTTATAGCTGTCCAGTGTGGTAACCCAGGAACAACAGCCAATGGAAAAGTCTTCCGGATTGATGGCACAACATTCTCTAGTTCAGTTATTTATTCCTGCATGGAGGGATATATTCTTTCTGGACCTTCAGTGAGACAATGCACAGCCAATGGAACATGGTCTGGAACTTTGCCTAACTGTACAAGTACGTTTGCAATGCTTTTAAATACTAATAGTTGTGTGATAAATATTTTTGAGCATTTTAGTGAATTTTTTTCTGATTAATCAAACCATGAAAGTTTTTGAATAGATGTTTTGTCTTTTGGATTGAATGATCATAATAACATTATGGTTAGAGAGAAATGTGAAAATACAGCTTGCTTATCAAGTTAATAAATTGTCAGGGGGAAAAGGAACACAGAAAATCAGTGTGATTAAAATTAGTTTAAAATACTTTTAAGAATTGAGAAGAGATCATTCTGTGTCTGTCCATCTCCTTCTGGCTAATTTTTCTCAGCAATGATACTTTCCAGATCCATCCACATTATAGAAAAATTATTTCATCTTTTCTCATTACCAAGTAACATTCCATTGTGTGTATATACCATAGTTTCTTTTTCCAGTGATCTGGGCTATTAGTCCAGAAGTTTGGGTTATTTCCAGGTTTTAACTATTGTGAATAGGACTGCAGTGAAAGGGTTTTCACCCTTTGAAAATGCCATTTCTGTGTAGAGTTTTTGTATTCTTGGAATGGATGCCACAATTGGAATTGTTCAGTCATATGGAAGCACAATTCGTAAGCCAAATATTTTCAAAAAAGTTTGAACCAGTAGATATTACCACCAGCAGTGAATGAGGGTGCTTTTCCCCCAGAGATTGAGAACCAATTTCCAGTAGGATGGAGAGAATTCTTCAGGGGAGAATGGGGGCTGGAGAAAGGGAGGTGTGCCAAGCCCCCCAAAAGAATGAGTCATTTTCTTGACTGACTGAAACATATTTATGAATTTTATTTTATCTTTTAGTATACAGATTTTACCATGAGTTCCATTTAAAGATAAGTAGAGATAGACTTGCTGTTTTATGAAGGATATCACAAAGTTTCTTGTAGTATCAATAATTATTATAACATGGAGTGATAGCACAGCGGGTAGGGTGTTCGCCTTACAAGCGGCCAACATGGCCGACCCGAGTTCGATTCCTCCGCCCCTCTCAGAGAGCCCGGCAAGCTACCGAGAGTATTTGATATGCCAGACACAGTAACAACAAAAGTCTCCATTGGAGACGTTACTGGGCCCGCTCGAGCAAAATGAATATGTAGTAAGATTAAAATAAGTTTTCTGACTTGAGTAGTAACGCACTTTTTTCCAACCATAAATAATTATTGCATTTGTTTCTTTTATTTGAGTGCTCCAATTTTAGTTAAGACAAATTTATCTTTGATTAAATTTCTCCTTATACTCTTAAGAATTTTAATCAAGTTTAAAAAACCAATTAAACAGAATATCAAGATATCAAAGATATATCAAGTTATCAAAATATCAAGAAAATTCCTTTATATTCAGGGAGAAATATTGTGTTGAGTAGAATATTACAAAAATTAGAATTTAATAACAACTTATTTACCTAAAAGCAGAATATTTAACATTTGGCTTATTTCATAGGAAAAAATATTACCAATATCCCTGTAACAATAAAGAAGCAAAACCAAATCTAACCACTTCCTAAGGGATACAAGGAGGGTTTCAGTGGAAATTTTATTCAATTAAAACTTATATTAGAGGCTATAGCATAGAGGTCAGAGACATGCAGCTGACTTCAGTTTGATTTCCTGTGCACATCTGGTGCTTTGGCACTGCCAGGAGTAATCCATGAACACAGAAACAGGAATAGCCAGGTGTGACCCTTAGAATTACTGATATAGACCAGAAATAAAAAACAAAAGAAAACAATTCTAGCATAATTGCATAATTATAATACGCATTTGTGCTGACCAAATTGTATAAAAAAACAAAGTTTCAGAGTTCTTTAATTTATACTGAATGCTTTTAAAATATATGATTGGTATAATTAGGCAATTATGACTGCCAGAATTCTCTAATTTGGGTACTGGGATAGATTAATATGCATAAACCAAGAAACTGAAATATCAAATCATTTATCAAGTTAGTTTATTGACAGAATTTAGTGATACTATTATAGAAGCAACAGGAATGATGGAATTTCCATTGAAGGTAGTTCTTTATAATATGTAACGAAAAGATTAAATTCAAGTAAAATGTTTATATATCTATTGTAATAATTACACACTATCTTTCCATATGGGGAAACTAAAGTATAAAATTGAATATATTAAAATATGAAATTAAAATGAGTAGAGGGATATCTTAATACCTCAGGGGAATTAAGAAACCAAAGATACCATATTAATACTTGGAAATCACACTTAAACAAAACTTTCTTTTCTTCCCATTTGGTTTTTGCTGTTTCTGCTATACAACATAAAATCTATATTAGAACGTTTACTGTGTACTAGGATGTGTGTTAAGAAACATACAGATGCTCAAAATTTTCACAACAAATCCATTAATGATATACTACTGACTTTTCTAATTCAAACTTGGAGAAATGCTATTTTACAGAGAAACTGTAACTTTCTTTTCCTTCCTTCATTCCATCCTCCTTCCTTCCCTCCCTCCCTCCCTCCCTCCCTCCTTCCTTCCCTCCCTCTTTCTCTCACTCTCCTTTCTTTCTTTCTTTCTTTCTTTCTTTCTTTCTTTCTTTCTTTCTTTCTTTCTAATAGTAAATTTATTTATGGCTGAAGCAAAAGCATAGTGGTAGGGCATTTGCCTTGCACTCAGCTGGCCAGGCCAAGCCGGGTTGGATTCCTCCACCCCTCTTGGAGAGCCCGGCAAGCTACTGAGAGTATCTCGCCCACATGGCATAGCCTGGCAAGCTACCCATGATGTATTGGATATGTCAAACACAGTAACAAGGCTCACGATGGAGACATTACTGGGCCCGCTCGAGCAAATCAATGAACAATGGGAGAACCGTTACCGTGATATTTTGTTTGGGGGCCACACCCAACAATGATTAGGGCTTACTCCTAGCAGGTTCTGGGAATCATGTGGGATGCTAGGGATCGAATCCTGTGTGTGCAAACCAAGCACCTTGCCCACTGTACTGCTGCTTTGTCCCCTAAATAATTTTAAAAGGGAGAGGGAGAGAGAGAGAGAGAGAGAGTGAGAGCGAGCTATGGATATACTAATACTAAAGAGACTGAAATGAATCTAAAATGTCTAAATTCCATAGCGAATGAGAGAGAGAAAGAGAGAAAGACAGAGACAGAGACAGAGACAGAGACAGAGACAGAGACAGAAGAGACAGAGAGAGCTCCATGGAGTTATCTTGCTTTCCAGGAGACATTTAGAGATGTCTGGAGAGAATTTGTGCTAAGTGGACTGTGTACTAGATATCTAAGAAATGGGGGTCAGTACAGGTGTCACTACTGCATACAGCAGCCATCTTCAAACAAGAATTCATTGCTTCCAAAAACAAATACTGCTATGTGGAGGCTGGCAAAACATTTAAAAAGGGGAAGCAACTTTCATTAGATGAGGTTATATAGCATGAGAAACATTATCAAACAATGGTTTGGCTTTCGTATCTGGAATTTCATTTGGTTACAGTAGATATCTGTTCTAGTCTTGAAGCGTGACATGTTCAAAGCATATGCCTTTAGCTTCGTGAACAAGCCCGTCTATTGCTGCACTCTCTCTAAAAGGCAAACAACAGGATCACATGTAATTGGTCCATAGAGGCTTGGTTACATGAATCATATGATACAAATACCCAAGTAAGGGAATGCTATGTCATTACAGATAAGACATATGCAACTATGTATCAAGGTATAAAAATCTCTATTGGATATTGGGTAATAAAATGAATTCTGTTATAAAAATGTGGTTGTTGTTTCAGAATGCATATTTGTATTGCTCATTTAAAAGGGTAAAAGACATTATTTTGAAATGACATAGATTAACTATGTTAATTGTTTTATTTTTATCACTTAGTCACTTAACTTCCACTTAGTTGTCGATTTGCTCAAGCGGGCACCAGTAACGTCTCCATTTGTTCCTGTCGCATGCTAGTGTAGCCCAATGGCATCTGTTCACTCTAAGAACATGAAGATCATTCATGATCTTGATGAAAAAGTCTGACCATCTGGTAGGTGGGCAGCCACGCAGTCTTTTGACATCCCATGGAATCCAGTTGGTAACAGCTCTAGTCCAACGGTCATCTTTAAATCTCATTACGTGACCAGCCCATCTGATTTTTGACACCGTGGCAAATGAGACAGAGTCCCTGATTCTTGATCATCCACGGATGTCAGAACTCCAGATTCTTTCTCTCATTTGAGTGAAACGTGATATTCCAAGCATAGCTCTTTCAATTCTTCTTTGGAAGACCTGAATAGCGTTCTCATCCTGTTTGCGTAGGGCCCAGGTCTCTGAGGCATATGTTAATGCAGGAAGAACAGTGGAATCAAAGAGATGTGCCTGGAGCCGGAGGTTCTTCGTCCTCTTAGCTATTTCTTCGACGTTCTTGAAGGCGTTCCAAGCTGCTCTCTTCCTCCTGCGCAGCTCGGGTGCCAGGTCATTTGTCATGTTGACTTCTCGACCTAGGTACACATAGCTGTTGCATTCGGAGATGGTCGTTCCATTGAGAGAGAATGGGGCATCAGGAATGAGGCTGTTTCTCATAAACATTGTCTTCGTAAGATTCAGCTGTAGTCCTACCTTTCCACACTCACGGTCAAAGTCGGCCAGCATTTGTGCCGCTTGGCTGATGTTTGGTGTTATTAAAACAATGTCATCAGCAAAGCAGAGGTGGTGTAATTGCCGACCATCTGTCTTCACTCCCATTCCTTCCCATTCCAGTCGCCGCATGATGTTCTCGAGGGTGGCACTGAAGAGTTTCGGTGAAACGCTATCACCCTGCCGAGCCCCTCTCTTGACATCAACGATCACTTCTTTGTAGAATGGTGAGATCCTGGTAGTGAATCCGCAATACAGCTCACGGAGGATCCTGATGTATTGGGCTTGAATGCCCTGATTCGCTAGGGCTTCAATGACTGCTTCCGTCTCAACAGAATCAAAGGCCTTCTTTAAATCAATGAACGCTAAACAGAGCAGCATCTTGAACTCCCGAGAAACCTCAATGAGCTTGGTTATCATGTGGATATGATCTATGATGCTGAATCCTTTGCGGAACCCTGCTTGCTCGCATGGTTGTCCTTCATCTAGTATTCTGCCAATCCTATTTAGGATGACTCGAGTGAACAACTTGTAGATGACAGACAATAGGCAGATCGGGCGATAGTTGCCAATGTCATGGATGTTTCATTTTTAAAACAAAGTTATCTGCTTAGAATGATTGCAAATTTTGACAAATGGACATCAATTATGGGATAAAATTCTTGAAAAATATCCTACCCAACTAAATCCAAACCATTAAATGTTGTTGTGTATAAATGTGATCTGTTTACCCATTCCTTACATACTCAGCAGTCATTTATTCCTTAAACATGTACTTTGTCTCTTATAATGAGTCTAGGTTCTAAGAGTACAACAGTGTAGAAAAGATATGCCATAGGCCTCTTCATAGGCTTTATTGAAATGTGAACATGGGTGTGTTTATGAGTTTGTGCTCTTGCCATGTATGGTTGAAATCTGGTTAGGTAGCATGCTACACAAGCACCCTGCCTGCTGGACGATCTCTCTGGTGCTGTTCATGGTCTTATTGCACCTTAGGCTCAACCGATTAGATTAAGAATGACATCATTTAATACCCATAGTTTTAATGGTAAATTAATAAACATGTAATAAATGACAAAAGTGCTATTCAGGTTTTTAATTTCTTTCATCTATATTTTCACTTTTATCCGAAACCTCAACATACTGGAAACATTTTATTAATAAAAAATCAAGGCCAGAGACATAGTATAGTGTTCAGGGTTGTTTAAGGTTTAACTGGTGACATTTAACCTGGGTTTAACTGGTGTAATATTTACTCTTTTATAGAAAAGAATATTTAAGAAACAAAAAATGATCCCACGAGGCAAGTGTGCCACACAGCTTTTATCTCCAAGGAGTGGGAGCGGGGGGTGGAAAAATTATAATCTTTGTTTTTCTTTCTCTTAACAGAAACAAAACAAAAATCCTCATTTAAGTGATACCATGTAGAAAAATACCTTTAGTCTAGCAAGTCTAATAAAAAAAATTATTTTTATATCCCAAATTCAAGCTACAAACTTCAAATACGATATTGGAAATTTTGACTCTGTGCTCCAGATTCTCTGTGAATTCGGGGTACATTTTAAAGAGGCTCTCACACCAGAGTACTCTCTTCAGCATTAACCTACCCTTCTCAGAAATAACATTTTCTGAACCATATGTAGAGAATCAGTAATAAGCATACCTGATCATAATTAGATATTGCCAGTATGTAATTTAAGAATGCTTATGTTTTATGATTAAGCAATGAATATGATAACCGATTTTCTCCACTTGTATATTAAGTATGCCATATGCTTCCTTCTCTTCACCAGTAAATACATACCGCATTAACCATCTGCTTGTCTCTTTCAATGCTGATAGTAATCAGCTGTGGAGACCCAGGTATACCAGCAAATGGATTGAGATACGGAGATGATTATGTGGTTGGACAAAATGTTTCCTACATGTGCCAACCAGGCTACACAATGGAGTTGAATGGTTCCCGAAGCAGGACATGCACAACCAATGGCACATGGAGTGGTGTAATGCCAACTTGTCGAGGTATGATGATGCCTTCAATGTTCATAGTTTGCAATTTCCAGATATTTTATGTACAAGTTAAAGTAATTATTAAGAGTAATTTTGTATTTTGTATTAAGTTTTACTTTTTCACTGATGGTTTAAAATTTCTAGGAAAGTTTTCCTTTTAAAACACAGAAAATAATATCTAGAATTTTCAAATATTGTAATAATAACATTATCTCACATTGTAAGAAATGAAATTGAATGTGAATGCAATAAAAATATCCTGGACTCTAATACATAATAGCCACCATAATTTATATTGTTACATGAATTTCAAAGAATATAATGTTGGAACCAGAGATATAGCTTAAGTTTTATGGTTGGAATCAGAGCTATAGGTTAAACTTAAGAAACAGCTTAAGCAAAGCACTCATTGTATGTAAGAGGCCCAAGTTAGATACCTGATACCACATGGTCCCAAGAGAGGTTGGGAGTGACCCTGAAGCACTGAGATGGAAGTAGCCTGAGCACTACCAAATGTGGCCATTTTTTTAAACAACAGCGAGGAGAAGAAATAACTATAACCTTCATGAATTATAATGTTTATTTGCTAATTTATTTGAATGAAATGATTCTTTTATGAGGAGAAAAATATAATTTTGGGGTTGGGAATGTTGGCCGCAGCTAACTGTACTCAGGAATTATTACTGTCTCTCTGCTCAGGGATAACTCAGGGCAGACCTCAGGGAACAGTGCTGGGATGGTACTCAGTTGACTGAATACAAGAGCAGTGTCCTTTCTGCTAAATTACCTTTCTACTCTCCTGCCCCCTCAAAATTTGTATATTAACAAAAATTAGTCTTAACTATGGAAGAATTATTTTTTCCTTAAATAAAAGAACCTGTTTCTTTAAAATTGCAATCTAGAATTGATTCTTTGAATAATATTGACTGAATTTATATTTTTTGCTTCTTGTTTCCCATTTGAAATAAAATCTTAATTGTAAGCAATTTTTCTGTTTTATTGTAGAATAAAGTAGATGCAACATTATATAATTTATATTATTCAACACTATTTTTTTAAAATTGAGATTATTTTTATTCAGATATATTTCTGAAGATGTGAGTTATCTAGTATCTCCTCCACAGAATCCAATAAAAATCAAATAAATTCTCTGTGTAACTTATTCCTTATTTTATAGATTCTGAATAACAGTGCTAAAAAATTTAGTATATATACATAGTTTAATGGAAGTTTTCTATTTCTGAAGCTATTTTATGCATCATTAGTTATAGTAAGGCCATGCTTATGCAATTCAAAGAAAGGGCTCAGATATGTTGCCAGTCATCAAAATACAATCATTCATCACTTTGGCAGCAGATGAAAATGAAATGAATGTTTAAAATTTTAAGAAAGCATTTACAAAACTCACACTAACTTTTAACATATGAACCTAACTGGTTACTAGAACCAATTTGGATATTTTAATAAGACATGTTCTGTGTTTTCAAAAATGTCATAGAATGACTTTCAGATTTCTTGCTCCAAGGCTGACAGCCCAACTTCTAGGTCTGTCTAAAGGTCATTGGGAAATAATTTTATATTAAACCAATAATTTATCAGTTACAGTGCTCTGGGAGAAGGTCAACCCCTATTTACCTTGCCTTACATGTCAGGCAGCTTGCGAATTTGTGAGAGCATCTCTGACGATCAGTAGCCCTTTTGTTGCTAAAAAATAGTTGCAACCTGGAGGGATTAATTCCAGGGATGTTTCAGGAATACTCTCAAGAGAATAAAACATGTCACACCATATTGTCCTCCAAAAGGTTAAATTAGCACATGTGCATTTTCTAATGACGTTGTTCTTTTTTTCACATCCTGGATATTTCAGCAGCTGTGTCTAATCGCTTTTAATGTAATTGCAGCTGTTACCTGTGCAGCTCCTCCCCAGATTTCTAATGGAAGGTTGGAAGGAACAAATTTTGACTGGGGCTTTAGCATTAGCTACATCTGTTCTCCAGGCTATGAACTCTCCTTTCCTGCTGTTCTGACCTGTGTAGGGAATGGTACCTGGAGTGGGGAAGTGCCACAGTGCTTACGTGAGTATAATGTGCACATTGAAGCCTGGATTTTCTATTTTCTTTTAGAGCTACTTCACTGAAATTATAACAGCTACTTAAAAACTTTCGAATTTTTCTAGAAAGAATATGACATTGTTAAGCTCCTTTCAATATGTAATTAAAATTCAAGAGAAATAGGCAGTGTTTACCACTGCTTTCCATTTAACCCAAGTCTTTTATTCTCTCTGGTTTGCCTCTAAATTTTAGCTTAAACTACTTTATTTTAAAGCTTTTCTTACTTCTCAAAATCAATACCCTCTGAGATTAATTCTACCATGAGAAAATAACTCTTTAGGTCCAGTTGAGCTTATCTGAAAGTTCTAATTTATACCTAAATCACTTTCTGCTATAAATCTATGTCACTTTTGTATGTTCATTCAGATCAAGTTATTTGACATGTTAATGATTATGATTAGACATCTAAAATAATAGAGTGAGCCTCAAGATAAAAGATAATTATTTTAACAAAGGTTATTATAAGCTATGAGTTTCAGCAAGTGTCTCTTCAAGATTAATTTGAAAGAAAACAAAACCAGACCAAAAGTCAGATTTCAGCTTACACAGTTAATTGAAGCCCATGACGTCGGCAAAGCAATGCTCCTTTAAAGATCACTAGTGCTGTGCTCTCCTCTTTCCAATCTCCCAGCTCCCAGTGCTCCAGAAGCTTCAATTTATCCTCATGCCCTTGAAGTTAGGCAAACGTAATTGACCAGGCTGCTCAGAATTCTCCAACGGTTGTGTTGTCTTATGCAGAGCAAACTCTACACTGTCTGTAGGTTCACATAACCTTTTACTTGTTTTCCCCTGATCTCATAATTTCTTAGTGTTCTCGTCTTCATTTGATCTGCTCCAGCTCAGACACATTCATTTCCCTCAATACTCAGTCATTCTCTTACTTCAGAGATTTTCACATTTAGTTTTCTTGGAAGATGTATTTTTTTTCATTTGGTTTTTATTCCAAATCTCTCCTCTTACCATATCTTCTCTGATCATCTTATTTATAATTTTAGGTGTATGCAAATGATAGTTTTCCTACTGACAACACTTCCATCTTATTGCTCCCCTCTTGAATATTTTTCTCTCAAGATAGACTGCACATCTTGCTTATTTATTTAGATGATGTTTTCTATTCAGATTTATGAGCATAAACACATTTCTGTTTACTGAAAAATTGGTGGTAAATGGAGTTGTCATTCACAGATTTCAAAACATAGAACGTGTAGTATCAAAGAAGATGTGGAACCTGTAAAGGGATAAAAGGTAAAAGAATATTACAGAATAGAAAACAAACCACTTATTGATAAACAATATGATCAGAGAATTCATGGAAGAAAAAATGGGCATCTCAAATGCTACAAGCCAATTAATTTACTATACCAAGTAAATAAAATTTTTTGTACTGGCATAAACATAATCTATTTCACTCCAAATAATGAATCAATGCATATGCATTAGACTTAGATTAAAAGTTGTAAAGATTAAGAAATTTACCATATGGCCCTAGGGGTAAAAAAGGTGGGGAATTCTTAAGGTAGATACAGAAACTCCATCCTACAAATTGAAAAAGTAGGAATAACCACATTAAAATTTTTTTGTTCTCATTCCTGAATGCCACTGACAGTCTTGGATAATATAATTAGTGGGATTGAAGAATAGCAATTAATATAAAGAATATATAATAAATTTCCTAAAACAAAACATTAAAAATGGACAGCAGGAATATGACTCAGGTGAGGGATATCCAGGAAGATCGATAAAGCCTGCGTGAGCTCCTGTTTAATGCAGACAAGAAAATTTTGCCAGCTCCAATAAGCAGCTAGAAAATCATGCCAACTAGACATGAGGAAAGTCTTACCCTCAGGCAAGTGCAATGTTACGCTATTTGCAGGAAAGGGAAACAGAAAATTCCAACCTCTGTCTGGGGTCCAGGTTTTTGTCTCCATCCAGAAAAAGAATTTCAAAAGAAGTAATGCAGTGAAGCAAAAGAAAATTTTATTAAAGAGTCAGTGTATGTTCTAAGGTAGACAGAGAGTGGACAATGTCAGTGTTGCCCCAAAGGGGATGGAGTATGGGTATTTTAAAGGAAGGGCTTCTCTAAAAATGAGAATGGGTATTCATGAGAAAGGATTTTCCTAAGAAAAGGTCACCCAATCAGTGGGGATTGGGATTACACCCCTTTATAAACTATATGTAGTATTGGGCTGGAGCAGTAGCACAGTGGGGAGGGCCTCTGCATCTGCCTTGCATATGGCCAACCAGAGTTCTATTCCTTCACCCTTCTTGGAGAGCCCGGCAAGTGAGAGTATCTTTCCCGCACGGCAAAGCCTGGCAAGCTCCCCATGCCATATTCAATATGCCAAAAACAGTAACAACAAATCTCACAATTTGTTGTGAGATGTCACTGGTGCCCACTAAAGCAAATCGATGAACAACGGGAGGATAGTGGACTGTGCATGTAGTATTATTTGGAAGTATCATGTACTCTGCAGAAACATGATACAAGATTTTATGGTAATTTCATTGCAGTTCTGTTACAATGAAGCAAATGGTCAACTAGTTTAGTTTTCTCCACCTTTCCAACCAGGATTGATGGGACTGTTGCACAATCCCATGTTTCTGTGGTTTGAATGCTTATAGTGGTGTGAGAAGAAGCCTTAGAAGATGGTGGGACAGAGGAACTTGTGGGAGCAAACTAACTTTACAGCTTTGCCTCAGTTGGATATTTATCTCCGAATTGTAGGATTGAAAATTAAAGTTGGACACTATCAAAAGTGGGGGAAAGTATGGAGTGATGCAAATATTATACATTCAGGGGAGCTGTATAAATGGGCACTGTAATTGAACCTAAATTGTGATGCTTGCCACTTTAAGACTAATTGCTACAGAGACCAGGATTGATGACCACCCCTCACTACTCCCCTTCCCCCCCCAAGTAATACACCTAAACACAATTTTATCCATAATGAAAGGAAATCAGCTTAAGAAAATAGTGTATTTCTTATCTACTAATAACTGTTTTATTTCCAGATTAGGACTAGGGAATCATATAAGGCTGGTTGGGAAGGTAAGTTAGAAGAAATTTATGGTACTACAGTCAAGGAAGATAGGTCTACGAGGCCCAGGAGGCATCTGTCTTTAATGAAACTTTTGGGGATGACGATGTTTGGTTGAAGATAGTTGGTTTCTTGAGATGATATGGTTAGATGGCCATTTAACTTCAGGTTCTGTATGTAGCCACAGGATCTGGTGTCTGCTCTTTCCCCAGCTGTTCAAGAACTGGATCTGGTTTTAAAAAACAATACAGGAGGACATCTTTTAGGATGAAGGGGCAGGAGAAAAGCTCAGGGGAAATGGAACACTATAAGAAGCATACATGTGTGGAGCAAGATAGAATTTCTAATTCCTATTCATTTACAAAACATTCATTTACAGAATTAGATGCTGTCATGGAGTTAAAGATGTCCAGTCTAGAGCCCAAAGATTGCATTTTTAGGTTTATTTTCTGCAAATACTTTTGTAACATTTGCCTAAACAGTTAACTACAGAAATATAAATATAAGCTCCTATTTTAGTAGCAACACTAGACAATTTGAAGGCTTAAACATAGCTAGAACTGTAGTAAAATTATCAAAATATGAGGAAATGAGAAAACTAGACTGCAGCATGAAGCAAAGTCCATTATCCCAGGGCAGAGAAAGAGGATGCTTTTGAGACAGACTCCTGGGGAATTTTAGCATTCTTGACAAAGTTCAATATATTATTTCATGACTTTGGTTCACTGGTATTCATTAAATTTAGAAACATTCAGAAATTTTATATAAAAGAAATAATTCAAGGAGTATATTTATTATATAATAACTATGCACATGTGTAGTGAAGGGAGAGGAACTTTAACCCTGGTTCCCTTGGTTGGGGTCAGTAAAAGAGTTTACTAGGAGAGTGAGACAATCAAGTTGAGAATAAAGTTAGTTTAATAAATGAGTGTGTACTGAGGTCACTGAAGAAAGAAACCGGTTTAGTGGTCTTGAGTGGCTTTCATTGTGTGTCTCTGGGCTAGTTAGAGGAAGTTTCAGATTTCTTTTACTTTTTTTTCTTGGTTTTGGGGACACACCTGGCAATGCGCAGCACTTACTCCTGGCTCTGTTCTCAGGAATTACTCCTGGTGAGCTTGGGTGAACCATATGGGGTGCCAGGGATTGAATCCAGGTGAGCAGAGTGCAAGGTGCATGCCCTTCTGCAGTACTATCTCTCAGGCCCAACTTCAGCTTTCTATGGGTTAATTCATTCTGGGAGGTGGGTGAGCAGAAGCCATGGAGCTAATTCTGGGAAGGGAGTGAGTTGTATATAAAACAGTCTGAATCAGTTGTGAAATAGATGAAATAGTAGCAATATATATGTATAAGCACATTATGTATATGTCGTCCCATTGCTTATCGATCACTCGAGTGGACACCAATAATGTCTCCATTCATCCCTGTGGCGTTCAGGGAAAGGAAAATGAGGCCCATTATTGTTACTGTTTTTGGTATAATAGATACACCACGGGTAGCTTGCCAGGGTCTGCCGTGCAAGATTCTGCATCTCTCTCTTCCAGGAGCTTTGTTTTATAGTCTCTAGGTCTTGACCGTTAGTTAGATTACATGGTGCTGGGGGAAGTTTGTGGGTGTGACTCTCAAGCTGCTGAAAAACTGGGGACCTGGGTGGACGAGGCCCAGTTCTGATCCGAGCAGGCTTGGAAATCTCAGCCATGGGTCCCACACACCTGGGTTCCTCTGCCGGTTCCTTCATACATGAGGCTCCTCCGAACATGTGGAGAGTGGCCTTGAGCATGGCTGTGCTGGGTACTGGAAGTCTTTGGCTGCTGGGGCTTTGCACTGGGCAGGGAGTGAAACTCAACCAGCCCCCCTCCGGGGGGACCCTGATGAAGACAGCCTGGCATGGGGGCAGGAGATTCTGTATGTATAGATACATATGCATATATGTGTATATATCACATCATGTATATTATATATAATATTACATGTATATTATATATATAATAATTTGTACCAATCCCACAAGGAGTTTGACTGGGGTACTTCTAGGAGTTGAGCAGCAGAGCTGAGTGACAGTCCAGAGCCTCTGAACACAGATGACTGTCTCAGCATGGACAGCATAGCTGATGGTGCCAGTAGAGATGAACTCAATACATCACATATTTTAGAAATGGATTTAAACCAACCATCTCTTACGGGGAATTTGCCAAGCTACTTCATATTTGTTATGAAATATCATGGCCAGTTGAAGCCAAATTATTAGCCACATTTTAATACAGTCTATTTGAAGAGCTTTCCATTATGAGATTGCAAATATGGGGCATGCTTACTTCTATTTTGTTGGCTGCTCAGATCATGATACATTTACTCCAGAGAAAGTACTTACCAGCACTTAGCTGCAAGAGAGACATCCCTCCTTCATATACCACCCCCCAAGCCCTCTGTAGGTTTCTGGCTCTTCTCAGACTAATGGAGCAATCAAAACAGCATCAAGTGTGTAAGCAAAGGAAAAATATCAACTTATGGATGTGCACACAAGCAAGCTACAATAATTGTGGAAGCTCCAGAGTTGAGTCCAGGAAAACGGATTGAAATGTTAAATTAGGGAATAAAATAAAGGAGCCCAGGGCTTTGAGATTATAGGAGGAGGACTTCACATGAGAAAGACGAAGTGACTTTGGAGGTTGGATAGATAGTATAGAGGGTAGAGTATTTCCTGCAACTAACCTGGGTCCCATCTCTGGCACCACATATGGTCCCTCAAGCCCTGCCATAGTTGAACTAAGCTCTGAGAATCCCAAGGTGGCCCAAAAGTTGAAAAATAAAAAGAAGGGAGTGACTGTACCTTCTTTTTTTTTTTACTTGAATCACTGTGAGATGTACAAAGCTGTTCATGATCAGGGTTCAGTCACACAATGTTCTGACACTCATTCCTCCATCAGTGTGCATTTCCAACCAAAAATGTTCCTGGTTTCCCTCCTTCCACCTCCCACCATCTCTCTCGCTCTCTCTCTCTCCTCTCTCTTTCTCTTTCTCTCTTTCCTCCTCTCTCTCCTTCTCTCTCTTCTCTCTTCTCTCCTCTCTCTTCTCTCTCTCTCTCTCTCCCTCTCTCTCTCTCTCTCTCTCTCTCTCTCTCTCTCTCTCTCTCTCTCTCTTCCCCTTGGGCATTGTGGTTTTATTATGGTTTGAAGTTATCATGTTTGTTCCTTTACCTCCATTCAGCATGGGTTTCTTACTGATACTGTTGATTTCTAACTATCATTGTCATAATAGTTGCTTCTCTATCCCAGCTACCCTCTCCCTCAGAACTTGAGGGAGGCTTCTCACTGTGGACCAGTCCTCCTAGTCTGAATTTCTTCTGTTCTTGGGTATTAGTATTATACTATGTTTTGCTTGTTTGTTTGTTTGTTTTTTACATATATCCCACTGGTGATTATAATCATTCTATGTCTATCCCGCTCCTTCTGACTCATTTCACTCAGCATGATATTCTGCATTTCCATACATTTATAAGTGTATTTCATGACTTCGTTTCTCCTGGTGGCTGCATAGAATTCCATTGTGTAGATGTACCATAGTTTCTTTTATCAGTTATATGTTCTCAGGATCTTGGATTGTTTCCTGATTACGTCTATTGTGAATAGTGTTGCAGTGAATATAGAAGACTTCACTGCTGTGTACTTTAGCACCCATGGAGAATATAGATGACATTATCTTTCAGTGAAGGAAAATATGTGTTTCCAGAGAGGAAAAGTTTATAGAAAATCCTACCCCTGAGTGGTACTGCCCAAACTACATTTTTCTAAGTTATGAAGGGTGGAGAGATCATTTTTGGGTGTTTTATTATTTTATTCAATTTTGTTTAGGTACCTAGTGATTTACTACTTTGTCAATAACAGTTGAATCTATATAATATAGACAGCATTTTAGATCAGAGTAGGACAAAGGTTTGCTTCTTGGATAAGAACAAAAATGATATGATCAGGAGAAAGACAAAAGCAGCCCCTTAGTCTCTGGGGCTGTCACTGCTCTCAGGACAGACTACATAGTAGAGCAGAGGGTCTAGAGGCAAACTCTGAGACTCTTGGGACTGATTTGTTTTAAGCAACTTCACTAGTTATGTTGAGCATGAGAGAGAAAGCTATTTTTCTATTACAGTCATTCAATTCTAGTTCAGATAAGGTAAATTCAAGAGTGAATGCTCTTATCCAGAGAATAGCCCAATTCATTCATCTTAGGAACAGTATAAAGAGCAGAGATTTTTCTCTTTAATTGTGTTCAACGTACTATGTCCTTTTATGTTAAAATGTATGTCATTGAGAACCAAAGCCTTTGAAAGTACACCTTGTATTTTAAGCCTCTAATCTTTACACCAGTAGATTGCTAGGTTGGCTATTTCTGTCCCTGAGCCTCTGCATAAAGAAAATGGAATGATAGGAAGTGGGGGATAGGAGGATTGGCTGACATTTTATATAGTTGTAGCTTGTTTGTTAAATAAGTGTAGGATACTGAGATAAATGATGGAAAGGTACACTTCAAAAGAAACACTTCAGAAGCTGATTATGAATAATTTGGCATAGAAACAATTGCTAAAATGCCCACTGAGGACCTTTCCACTGAATCATCCAATTCAAATATGTTCATGATAAAAAAAAAAGATGAACAAAACAAAGACCTTGTTATTTAGGGCTTAATGTTATATTACTATACATTATTGGATGTCAAGTGACACCAAGGTTTCCAATGTCTAAGACTTGCTGAAAATTAAAACAAGAAAGCAATTAAAGAAGATGTTTACTTTTACCTGTTACTTTGCTCTGAAATTTTCTTCTTGAATGATTTCAATTTAACTGCTTTAAGAAGAAAATAAAATTCTAAAAAGTATTTTAAAAGAAAAATGCTTTCCTAGGTTTCTGAAATTTAGTGAAGAGCTTTCTTTGAAAAAAGATTTAAACAATGATAGTCTATAATTAGGATACTCATATATGCTAGCAATTCCTGGAGCTTTCCTCAATTATTCCTATCTTCCTGGTAAATGTCACATCCAGTTAGAGTTCCCATTTCACTTTCATATCACCTTTGTGTGGATGAGACTTCTGATTGATCATTCAAACTATAGTCATTTCAAGGCTACATTTGTGTTGTTATTATTTATTTGCATTAGGAAGATGTGGTTGGGTGCTCAATTTAAAAATGAAAAATTAGGTATCCTTAAAAATGATTCAACATCCAATTATAGACTAATGAAATTTGCTACAACAAAAAATTGAAAGTATGTATTCCAGGTAACTTTGACTTCATTTCTCCAAGATTTCAAATCATCCGATCTCACTGAATCATGCATATGTGAATTCTTACTCTACATTGACCTCATTCACCTTATTTCCCACCCTCATGCTTGATATAAGCAGTATAGGACTTTAGCAATGGTGTTTTCTGTAGATAGAGTGCACCTCCACCATCAGAAAACTTAAATGCCTTCAATTTTTTTCTCTGTGAGAGATGCTCTCACATAGAGAGTATCTCAGGGAGATGGCTCAAAGGGTAAGTAGATTGCAGGCTTTATATAAGGAGTCCCATGTTCAACCCTAGGCCTGTCATGGTTCTTTGAGAAATGCTTGGTTGTCCTCTGTGCCTGAGAAAGAGAGAGAGAGAGAGAGAGAGAGAGAGAGAGAGAGAGAGAGAGAGAGAGAGAGAGAGAGAGAATACAAAACCTAATCAGGATGGCTAGAGAGCTAACAGAGAATAAGTCACTTGCCTTCCATGTGGTCAACTCTGGTTCCATCCCTGGCACACCTGAACACTTCCAGGAGTGACCATTGAGTACAAAGCCAAGAATGAAACCTGAGAACTGCCATTTGTGGCCACCAAACACCCAAACAAAAAGATAAATAGAAAAATATTTTAAAATAGGGACTGGGAAGATAGTACAGTGGATAAGGCACTTACCTTGCATACTGCTAACCTAAGTTCAGTTCCTAGCACCCCTGATCACCACCAGGAGTGATTCTTGAGTGCCAAACCAAGAATAAGCTCTGAGCACCACAGGGTATGACACGAAAATAAAACAAAAAGATAAATATAATATAGTTTAACATGAAACTGGTGAAATAGCTCAGTGTTCAGGAGCATATAGCTTGCATACACCAGGCCCAAGGTTTGATTCCCCAGCCCCATTGATCTCCTGAGCACCAGTGAGCATGTCCTTCTTTGTTCCCAGTTTTGCTGGACCTATGTAGCATGACACCATTGGCATTAAACAATACAGCTCTGCTGCTTAAGTATCACTTGGAGTGTCCCTCCACCCCACCCCAAATCTCCTGAGCATTCCTGAGAAGGCTCCCCAAAACATTTAAGTAAAAAACAAAATAAATCTTTCCAATCCATCACACCATCCCCCAAATAAACACAAACATATTCCTGTGATTTTGTTTTTGTCTTTGGACTTTTACCTTTGCAATTCTACCATTTTCACTTAATATTTTAGTGTTTGCTGGCTTCCCTTACAAGGAGAGGGTTTTTTCCAAACTGATTAATCTAAATGCCTAAAAAATTGCTCGAGTGGGCCCAGTGATGTCTCGATTGTGAGACTTTTTGTTACTGTTCTTGGCATATCAGATACGTCACAGGTAGCTTGCCTGGCTTTGCCGTGGGCGAGATATTCTCGGTACCTTGCTGGGCTCTCCGAGAGAGGCGGAGCAATCGAACCCGGGACAACTCGGCCAGCCGCATGCAAGGTAAATTCCTTACCACTGTGCTATCACTCCAGCCCACTGGTAGGGCATTTGCTTGCATGCACTGGCCAGGCCAACCTGGGTTCGATTCCTCCATCCCTCTCGGAGAGCCTGGCAAGCTATTGATAGTATCTCGCCCGCACAGCAGAGCCTGGCAAGCTACCGGTGATTATCCGATATGCCAAACACAGTAACAACAAGTCTCACAATCAGGACGTTACTGGACCTGCTTGAGCAAATTGATGAACAACGAGAGGACAGTGCTACAGACAGTGCCTAAAAAATTACCTAGATTAGTATCTCTTACTGGAGTATGTAACTTGTACTTTTAAATACATATGAACAAACAGACACTGCAATTTTAAGAGCACGACCTAAACATATATAGGTTGGTTCTTTATGACAGAGTTCCCTGTGAACTGCATGCCTTTTTGTTAATCAATTTCTTTTTTTTAAGTTTTGTATTTTTTTATTTTTTAAATTTTTATTTTTTTTTTTATTAGCTGGAGCGATAGCACAGCGGGTAGGGCGTCTGCCTTGCACGCAGCCAACATGGCCGACCCGAATTCGATTCCTCCACCCCTCTCGGAGAGCCCGGCAAGCTACCGAGAGTATTCGATATGCCAGACACAGTAACAACAAAGTCTCCAATGGAGACGTTACTGGGCCCGCTCGAGCAAATCGATGATCAACGGGAGGGGCCTTTTAGTGAAACACCATGAGGTACAGTTATAGACTTACAAATTTTTGTGCTTGGGTTTCAGTCATACAATGATCAAATACCCATCCCTCCACCAGCACCCATCCTCCACCGCCACAGGTCCCAGCATCGCTCCCACCCCCCATACCTACCATCCCACCCTGCCTCTGTGGCAGGGCATTCCCCCTTGTTCTCTCTCTCTCCTTTTGGGTCCTGTGGTTTGCAAGAGAGGCATTGAGTGGCAATCACGTTTGGTCTATAGTCTACTTTCAGCATGCTTCTCCCATCCTGGGAGGATCCTCCCAACACCCTTTATTTGGTGCTTCCTTCTCTATCTGAGCTTCCCCTTCCCATAGCACGTGTGGCTGGCCTCCAAGTCATGGAGCAAAATTCCTGGTACTAATCTCAGCCCATTTTATTACTTTATGTTCCCCAGATGAATGCAATCTTTCTGTGTCCATCCCGTTCTTTCTGACTCATTTCTCTTAACATGATACTTTCCATGTAGTACCACTTGTATGTAAATTTCATGACTTCATCTTTTCTAACAGCTACATAGTACTCTATTGTGTAAATGTATCAGATTTTCTTTAACCAGTCATCTGTTCTCGGGCACTCAAGTTTTTTCCAGATTCTGGCTATTGTGAAGTGTGTTGCAATGAGCAAACAAGTACAGATGTCACTTTGACTATACTTTTTTGCCTCTCTGGGATATATTTCCAGGAGTGGTATTGCTGGGTCAAATGGGAGCACAAATTCTAATTTTTTGAGAATCGTCCTTACTGTTTTCCAAAAGGCTTAGTCAATTTCAACTTTTTTAGCCTATGTGTCCACAAACATGGTTTGGTTTCAGTCAGCACCAACTCACCTCCAACCTCTTCCCGCCAAATCTTTGTTAGGGACCAGAGTGATTATGCAATCGGTAGGGCATTTGCATTGCACACAGCCAACACAGATTTGAACCCCAGCACCGCATACAGTCCCCACCCCTGCCAGAGCGAGGAGTCAGTCCTAGGCACATCCATTAGTGGCCCAACACTCCCACTGCAAATTCTTATCATAAAGAAGGTAAACTTAGTGAAAAACTATCCAAATCAGTCTTCTTTTTTTAAAAAAAATATTCAAATGAATCAAACATTTAGTCCTTATTAAGATTGATAGTAGCTTCAAAGTTCATAAATTAGAGAAAAGATGTATGTTGCTTTATTGTAATAATCCTGTTAGCTGTCATTTTTCTAAACTGTTTGCACTAATAAATCCTAAATCTCTGAATTCATTGTCTTTCTTTTTACCTCTAGCAAAGTTTTGTGGTGACCCGGGTATACCTGCCCAAGGAAAAAGGGAGGGAAAAAGCTTCATTTACCAGTCAGAGGTTTCATTCAACTGCAATTCACCTTTCATATTAGTAGGATCAAGCACCAGAATATGTCAAGCAGATGGCACTTGGAGCGGCTCCTCCCCTCACTGTATAGGTAATATGGAAGGTTGATGACACTCAGTAATTTGACAGTAGTGGCAGTTAATGACTATCTCTATCTTTAAGATTCCCATACTTATTTGATACAAAATAAAATTAATTTTACCTGCACCTCATTGGAAATCTTTCTTTAAATTAACAAACATAAGTCACACCCTGCAGTGTCCAGAGTGATGACCAGGCTCTGGATCACTTGTGTATGTCCCTCAGGAAGACAGTATTGTTTATTTTAGGAAATGCATTTTCATCCTGTAAATTATAATGGACTAAAGATGGAAAACGAATATCAAATATAGAAGTGATTTAAAAATCAGTGAAAATGAGTATGCTGGTAAAACATGTGGCATGATTTTTAGTATTTTAAGCTTCCATAAGAAACACTTGAAATAATTTTTATATTTAACAATAAAAGAGGAAAAAAACCTTAAAGATTGATAGCAAATATTCTGATATTTGTATAGATCTTGCAGTTAATAAAGAATGTTTAAGGGAAATTAAACTTGCTCAAAAAATCAAGTATACATTTATTTCAAAATGGCTTCAAGCACCATTTTTAATCTTAAAATTAAATGCCACAGTTGGTAAATTTACAAAATAACCAGCCATATAAAGTCACTGATTCCAATATTCCCAGCCCTACCATTCTAAAGTCTGGATCCTCAACCTGTGTTAGTGAATAAGCCTTGTTTGGGGGAAAACAGAACAAAAATAAATTTAAAGGATACCTTATTTGCGAGGAATATTATCCCACTTGAAAATGTAACTCAGTGAAGTCCTTCAGCAAATTCTTTATGCATATATTCTTTTTTCAAAGTCTTTATTTTTCTTACCTTTTTAATTCATATTATTAGTCAAATGGCAAGTTCTTTTGTATTATAATGGTTCAAAGTTCAAGAATTGAATAATTCAAATATAGTGCAGTCTTACCTGACTTTCTCTGAGATTAGCAAGTTTCTATCGATGGAGAGGTGCTTTAAATTTACATTATTTATGATTACCCAGGGTTTTTTCATCAAACCTGAGATCAGTTAAAATTTGAGAGAAAAAATACATTAAAATATAACAAGTTTTAAAGGAATATTACATCTTTATTCTTCATTTTAGAACCCACTCGTACCTCATGTGAAAACCCAGGAGTGCCTAGGCATGGATCTCAGAACAATACATTTGGATTTCAAGTGAGTACTATAAATAAATAATTTAATTTAGTATACACTGGGGCTGGAGCAATAGCACAGTGGGTAGGGCATTTGCCTTGCACACGGCCAACCCAGGTTCCATTCCTCCGCCTCTCTCAGAGAGTCTGGAAAGCTACCGAGAGTATCTCTCCTGCACAGCAAAGCCTGGCAAGCTACTCATATTTGATATGCCAAAAACAGTAACAACAAGTCTCATGATTTGTTGTGAGACAGTACTGGTGTCTGCACGAGCAAATCGATGAACGACAGGAGGACAGTACTACAGTGCTACACTATACACTGAGTTCAGAGCCAGGCAACAAATCATAGAGGGAAATACATATATATGACTCTCAGAGAGCTTGGCAAGCTACTGAGAGTATTTTACCCACACGGCAGAACCTGGCAAGTTACTCATGGCGTATTCGATATGCCAAAAGCAGTAACAATAATGGGTCTCATTCCCCTTACCCTGAAAGCACTTCCAATATGGCAGCATTAGGAAATATGAGTAAGGAGAGGCTGCTAAAATCTAAGGGCTAGGACAAATGGAGACGTTACTGGCAACTGCTCAAGTAAAACAATGAAGAACGGAATGACAGTGATACAGTGGTACACTGAGTTCAGAAGAATTCTCTGCTTCCTATACGTTTAATCCCATGGACACTAGTAAAAGAGAAGGCATGCATACCTCTTTTCATAGATAATAACAGGGAATAGAAGAACGAGAGCCGAAGGACATTGGCAAAGAAAAAGTATGCTTTAAGAAAATAACTTCACTGACTAGGAGGCTAAACGAAAACAAAGAGCAGAGATAGCTGTATACAGAGGAAAATGGATTCCTAGTGACTCTGCAAATATTGAGAACAGAAAGACTATGTGAGAGTATCGGTTGTGGGGACTAGGAGTAAAATAATTGATGAGAAAGATTGAAAGAGACACTTCTGTGTTATCAGATACATGGAAGCATGGTTACCCAATAAGGTAATGAGTAAAATATTTTTGTTATAATATGAATATAATACTAAACTATCTTTAGCATGCCCACTGATGTGGGAAGTATATCATAATTTAACTAGAACTCCTTTGTTGGACTATTATATTAGAATCCTTAACTATGCCCAGTCATGTGTGACTGACTTTCTTGTTCTCTATTTTTTCAATTTATATTTAGAAATTCAGCACATTGTTTTTTGTTAAGGGGCATAACGGGATCCCACATGCATCCTGATTCAAATGGAAATAGTCAATTTACACATAGCCCAATAGCCTTGTATTATAGAGATTTCTAAATTGTACTATTTTTTATGAAATTTGGTGCAAACTTAAAGAACATCCATTTCTAAAAAAGTGCTCATCACAGGTGTCATATTTGTGTAGCTAAGGATAGTTGCTGTTTATCTACAGTTCAGGCACTGTATGTACATAGATTTTTGCCGTTCCAGTTATTTTTGCCTTTCCAGAAAACTCTAAAAGTAGTTTCTGTCTTTCTATATCATGTCACTATTAGAGGCTTTATTAGCTCATCCATATCCTGACAAATGGGCAGCTAGTTGGTACCATTTTTGCTTATTATGCAGACCAAAGTGAAGCAGAATAAGACTTGCCAGATGATAGAACAAGTCAGTCAGTGGCACTATCCTAATCAAATTCAGAATTTTGATGTTAGTCTCTGTGCAATAAATTTGCAGGTTTTCTGAGGCCTGTGAATCTGTTCCAGTAAGTACCTTTTGAAATAATGAGAAAGAAAAGTTTGACGCGGCTGTAGTGATATTACAGTGAGTAGGGCATTTGCCTTGCACATGACTCACCTGGTTCAATTCCCAGCATCCCATATGGTCCCCTGAGCACTGCCAGGAGTAATTCCTGAGTGCACAGCCAGGAGTAAGCCCTGTGCAGCACTGGGTGTGACCCAAAAAGCCAAAAAAAAAAAAAAGAATAAGTTTGACTTTAGAATAGTCAGCCTACATTTTCAATACAATCATCATTACATTTTAAGAATTCTATATAATCACTGAAAAATGTTATCACAAAGTTAGCATAACTTTGATTTTATGTTATTTGACATAATAATAATATGCTACCACATAGCACAGCGGGTAGGGCGTCTGCCTTGCACGCAGCCAACATGGCCGACCCGAGTTCGATTCCTCCACCCCTCTCGGAGAGCCCGGCAAGCTACCGAGAGTATTCGATATGCCAGACACAGTAACAACAAAGTCTCCAATGGAGACATTACTGGGCCCGCTCGAGCAATTCGACGATCAACGGGAGGGCCTTTACTTTACTTTACTTTATACTTGGCTAATGTGGAAACCTATATTTCAAATATGGTAAAGTGTGAGTATAATTATATCAATATCTATTCAAACTTTCCGCATTTCTTTCTCCACACTAATCAAGAGTCCTGCTTTTTCCAATTCAGGGGTCTTCCTGGCCCCCCTTTTGGGATTCCAAAAAGAAGCTCTGTTAAAATCAGGAATGGGGCAGGCCTGGCAATGCCTGGAGAGCATGGTGTGTTTCTGAACCTCAACATGCAGAGAAGTTGGGGCCAGAGTGACAGTACAGTGGGTAGGGTGTTTGCCTTGCACACGGCTAACCCGAGTTAGATTCCTGCTATCCCCCGAGCATCGCCAGAGGTAATTCCTGAGTGCGGAGCCAGGAATAACCCCTGACCATCATGGGATGTGACCCAAAAGGCAAACAAACAAACAAACAAAAAGTTGAGGAAGCAGCATCCTCAACCCCCATCTCCCTCACCCTCTCCACACAGTTTTGGAGGGGGGGAACTCACAATTCTCAACAGGTTGACACCCCCGCATTAGAGTTACCAGAGCAAAGCAATGGCAAGAGGAGATGCGGAGCAGTGCACCTAAACACAGGAGGGGAGAGGGTACAAGGAGGGAGGACAGCAGCCCACGGGCACAGCCCGTCTCACAGAAAAGTGATTGATATCTCTTCTTCTACTCTGCAACAGAGAAAACATGATTTTTTTACTCACCTTTGGAGAGAGTAGCGATATCCGTGCCCTCTCCCACCTCCTGTTCTGTTTTTACTTCCTCTTCAGCCAAGTTTTGCAGTGGTTTCTGGAACATGAGGGCCAGTGTGTGCACGCGGGACATCCTTCCATGCATGAGAGCTGTCAAGGCCTTGTGTGTCCAGAGGCTGTGTCAGAGAAGTTGGGGTCTTCTGACCGGGGGTCTGGTCAGTACTCAGGGCCAGGTCAAGGCTTTGGGTGCTTCCTTGCAGTGGAGTCTTTTATTTGGGAGGGGGGTGTCACAGCTGGTGATGTTGAGGGGTTATTCCTGGCTCTGCACTCAGGAATTACTCCTGGCGGTGCTTGGGGGACCATATGGGATGCTGGGAATCAAACCCGGGTTGGCTGCGTGCAAGACCAGTGCCCTATCCACTGTGCTATCATTCCACCCCATGTGGATCCTTTTTCAGAGTTGTCCCATGCATCAGGGTTGTGCTCAGGTATGTGTGTCACTTCAGTACCCCCCCCCCCCCCCGCCAGCTCCTGCTCCAGTGCTTGGCCTGGTGAGAGGCTGCCCAGAACGAGCACCCCATGCCAGTGCCCTGTGGGGCTTGACAACTGCGTGTTTGTCAGTCACTTCAGACTCACAGGGTCCTGCAAGACAGGCTGGGGAGAGGCACGGACATCACCTGTCCCTCCGTCTGTTCTTCGTCAGATGGAACTCGGGCCTGGGTGCTGAGGGTGCTGTCTCAGTGGGCATATCATGGGTGGGATGCGTGCTGCCCAGTGACACCAGGTCATGTGTTTGAGTTCCTTGATTCCTGGATGGAGGGGTTGGTACTCCTGGTGTGCATTGGAGGGACTGAGTCCTGTCCCTCTGGAAAGGCAGCGTGGTGGGACCAAGGGTAGCACTGGATCTAAGGGTCCTTGGGATGCCTCCTGGGGCTGGTGAGTTTCCAGGACTCGGAGCGAGAAGTGGAAGGTCAAGTGAGACCACTCAGAGGGCACATCACTGGTCTGTTTTTGGTGGGGGAAGCGCCCGCACCCTGTGGTGCTGGGGTTACTCCTGGCTCTGCACTCACGGATCACTCCTGGTGGTACTTTGGGACTGTATGGGATGCCGGGGATCAAACCTTGGTAGGCCATATGCAAGGCAAGCCACATAGTCAATAGCTGCTGTGCTGTTGCTCTGGCCCTGTCTCCAGTTCTAAGTGAAAACTCCATGTATCATGGCTGCCTTCTCTCCACCCCTGGTAGCCCTCCACTCCATCAAGGGAAAACAGGCTCCTGACAGCTGCCATTCCCTTACTGTTCGGGAACATTTTTGCATACATTTTTGGGTTGTTTGGGGCATAACCTGATGTCTCCACACTGCTCTTCACTCCATGCTGAGTCAATACCAGCAGTGCCAGGGATTGAATCCAGCCCTTGGAGCTCTCAGCAGCCATTGGAGCACAATTTTTATTTATTATCTCTCTCTCTCTCGGAGAGCCCAGCTAGCTACCTAGAGTATCCCTCCTGTATGGCAGAGCTGGAAAGCTCCTCGTGGTGTATTCGATATGCCAAAGGCAGTAACAACAAGTCTCACAAATGGAGACATTACTGGTGCCCGCTTGAGCAAATCGATGAACAAAGGAAGGACAGTGCTACAATGCTACAGTGCTACAGTGCTATTAAAACTTTAAATGTCTTGTTTATTAAAATGAATTTTACTGAATAAATTAAGTTAGGGCCATAGCCCTTCTTATATACAACCGTTGATTGTCAGTATAAAAGTTCTAATTCCTGAATCTGTATAGAGCAAGGAATTTTTAATTATATAAATATCAGATTATTGATATATTTCAAAAGACTGTGGCATTATATAACTGGACAAGGCACCATATTGGATTAAGAAAAGCTATTTAGCCTCTCAGTAGCTGTATTGCAAACCATAATGTTCACAAGTAGAGAGAGAGTATAGGGGAAATTGTCTGCTGTAGAGGCAGGAGGAGGAATGGGATTGGGGGAGATACTGGGGACATTGGTGGTGGAAAATGTGCATGGGTGTTCGATTGTTGTATGAGTAAAACTCAAACATGGAAGTTTTGTAACTGTATCTCATGGTGATTCAATAATTTTAAAAACAAAGTTATTTATTGGAAATGGCAGAAAAAAATTTAAGCTAGTTTAAGCTTAAATTCATGCATAGGTATGTTTAGAATCCACAGAAAAGGATTCAGGTGATTTATTAATCTAAGAATTTATGAACTAGGCAAAAAATACTTAGTTGCTGCTACTACTAAACTATTTTATTTTCACTCCCTAAAGAATAGCCCTATGACCAAGTGTACCTCCCTCCATTTTTCTCTCAGTCATGATGAAAAGTGATTAATAGTCTCAATCTCAGTTTCAAATTTCCATTTAGAGAATCATAATACTCCGTATTTGTTTCAATCCATGCTCACCTGATTTGCTCATATGACTGAAAGTGACAAGTAAAATTACAGCTGTAGGAATCTCACTACTGGAAAGGAAAATGTAAAGAGGGAAATGATCAGTTTCACAGACGGTCAAATCAACTTATTAATTTTCTTTGCTATATTTGTTTACATGTTGTATTTTTAAGACTTGTATAGTATATTTTTGGACATAACTATAATTAGGAGTAAATAAGACAATCACTACCTGTTGCTCAAGATTCAAAAAGGTACTTACTTTTCAGCTCATGTTTTATCCAAAATGTTCTAAATAAGGAAAGTTTTTGACTAGAACAGATCAGTAGTTAAGGAAGTAGTTACCAAAATTATTGACTTATGATCTATACTAATAAAGAAGTAAATACCAAATGTACATCTCACTAACTCCTTCTGTACTCTTTAAAGTGAGTTCTAGGAGGTTGGAAGATATTTTGGTTAGATTAAAACTTTCTTCCATTAAAATTATTATAGATTAGAATTTTGGTCATGCCCGGCTCTGCTCAGGATTTACTCCTTACTCTTCACTCAGAAATCACTCCGGAAGTTGCTCTGGAGACCACACAGGATACCAGGGATTAAACCTGGGTTGACAGCATGCAAGAAAAGTATTGCCATTGTACTATCTCTACAGCCTTAAGTAACCAAATAATTTTAAATGAAATGATTAGTTTCTGTCCAATTGATCTAACATTTACAAAACTCTTTTCTAAGCATGCAGTTGTGTGTGAAGGTATGTAACTCAGACTAAACTAGAAAGCTAAAATTGGAATTTGGGTCTATTGATAATATCAATGATTTCACACAACACATATAACATTGTTAACATTTAACTCCATTAAGGAAACATACAAAAAGGGGGAGTTTTCCTACTCTGACATTACAGGGAAGGTTTTCTAGAAGTTGTAGTTGAGCTAAATTTTTTAGAATAAGGCCTAGGAAAAGGGACTCAGAAAGGACTTTCTAGGCAGTGAAAATAACATAAAAGTATGAACTACAAAAATTCAGTGTCATGTCAGTAGAAATAAGTATGAATGATTGTGATAGATGATCAAAGGTCAGACTTTGAATCTGACAACATCCCAATGTAATTTTATCCCATGGGAACCACTCTTGATGTTGAATATACACTGAGACATAAATAATGCTTCTTTCCTTGGAATTGGATAATGTGGTAATCCTGAAAAAATGGAGCATCGCAGTTGGGATAGAGAAGGGATCACTGAGTCAGTGATGGTTGAAGGGATCAGTTGGGATGGGGGATGTGTGCTGAATGTAGATAAAGGACCAAACATGATGACCTTTTAGTATCTGTATTGCAAACCATAATGTGCAAAAGTAGAGACAAGGTAAGAAGAAAATTGTCTGCCATAGAGGCAGGAAGTGGGGTGGGATATGGTGGGTGGGAGATACTGAGGCCATTGGTGGTGGGAAATGTACACTGATGGAGGAAAGGTATCATTGTATAACTGAAACTCAATCATGAAAGCTTTGTAACTGTATCTCATTGTTATTCAATAAAAAATAAAGAAAGAAAAGAAAAAATAGAGTATCAATGGGAGAAGACAGGCAGAAGCTAAGGAAGTCATGAAGGCGTAATGTTGATTATTTAAGAATAAAGGTTCTTATCAAAAATGATTATTGGCATATAATGCTGTGACTGTAACATAGCTTTGGATGATAATAAGAACACGTGTAGTGGCGTGTTGAAAAATGAAATTCACCAGAATTGATGTAGATAGCTAACTGGCTTTATTAAACAATTAAAAAATGAGGCAACATTCCACCCCCATCAAGTAGAAAAGAATGGCACAAACATCCTTTCTGTCAAGTGGGTGGGGCAAGGTTTTTAGCAGGAGAAAGGAAATATAACTTTAGATAAAACTACCTTGAAATATGGGCGGTCTTGCCATAAAGATTTGCTGCGAGCACTGAGCTGAACACTCAAAGTTGATTGGTTAGAATTATAATTTTGGCTTATAGAATTGAATTGACCCGGGGTGCGATGGATGGAAGGCATCTCTAGGGCATCTAACTAGTTGATGGTGAAAACTGAGCACTCTAATGGTGGTCACAATATTGGAAGATTATAAGTATGATGTTATCATTGGCAGTAGTGTAAATCACCATACCTCAATTAAAAATGAGGGATAAAACAGTTTGGGGCGAAGCGAAGCAGGAAGAGGAAATTATTCATTGTGCTGGAGTGGGAACCCCAAATTTTATCTCTAACACTACTGGTCCTTGGAGCACTGTAAGGCTCCAAACCAACAAAATAAAAAAAGTAATTGTATATCACACTTCTGGGGAAAATTTTAATTCTTTTAGTTTAGATAGTCAATTGGGTGGGTGCCTTTGAAGTTTGCTCTCTTTTGTTTTATTTTATGTTGCTTTGTTTAGGCACAGTGATTTATGCAGCAGATAGCAGGGTTTAAAGCATCCAATGTTCCAACTCCAAATTTGTCACTACTGCCAGCATCCTTTCTCCAGTAACACAATGTTCCTTTCCTCTCTCTATCCCTCCTCCATAGCAAACTCATTTATTTTAAATATGCTTATTGTAGTTTGGGTCACCGTGGTGTTTCTTAGATTTTTGATAACTTTTTT
Organism: Sorex fumeus; assembly: GCF_029834395.1. Taxonomy (NCBI): domain Eukaryota; kingdom Metazoa; phylum Chordata; class Mammalia; order Eulipotyphla; family Soricidae; genus Sorex; species Sorex fumeus. Next base: position 68,989,378 of record NW_026606059.1, read on the forward strand.
TATGTTTTTAGCTGATGAAATTTAAACAGTCTCAAGGTCAAATCAATTCATGTCAATTTATCCCACGTTAATCTCAGCTTCATGATGATGTAGCAGGTGGAACTAGGAACTAAAGAGAGAAGCAGACAATGAGGTTTCCATAGTGAATCTTAGAATAGCCATCAAACATTTTCAGATGCCAATTGCTGGGGAAGATGGAAGTAGCTGACCTAATTATAAATTATGAACCCTACACTATACATTATCTTCCTGCTTCTTACTACTTCTCTCACTTTCTGACTTACTGTGGGAACTCTTCTTTCAAATCAATCAGAAAGGTTCTATATTTTCTTCAAATTTGCAAAATGTTCAGCCCTATTCATCATAAATATGTGCACAAAATGCTCTCTTCTTTGTGTTTGATTTGTTTTAAATTTTCTGATATTCAGATTATAATTCCTTTCCATTAAATCTTCTGTCATGCCAACTTGAAAGTATCCCATCTCCAAGCCATTTTAATTGATCACCATATTTCATTGTCTATTTTCTCTTCCTCTGTGATTTACTATAGGTAGGAAGTATTATACAGTTCCATTGCAAAAAAGGACACCTTATTCAAGGGTCTACAACACGCACTTGCCTTTCTGACCTCACATGGAGTGGAATTCAGCCCGAATGCATACGTAAGTATTGTAGATAAAAATTGTATATGCTCTAGGTGATAATACATATTTGTAGTTCTTTCCAAGTATGAAAACATTTTATGAATTTTTTCACCTTGATCTTTAAAAATTATTGGAAATATAACATAAAAATACATAATTTATCTAATTCAAATTCATATAGATGATTGCATATAGATATAGATATATATATATATCCTTGCAGTTGGGAGAAGTAATTCCTACCAAAATAGAGGCTTTCCTGATGGTTCACAAGTTCTGTGGCAGGTTACCTGATTCCTAGTTGTTTCACCAAATCTTCCAGGTGACTTTGGTGAAGTGGGGAGCAAAGAAAGTAGCTTCAACATTCTGCTTGTCCTTCTGTCTCCTATGGAAATGCCTGGGTTGGGTCAGGACTTGTAAAGTCTGCTGTGAGCATCTATACAGCATGGACAATAATGGCCCACCAGTTCCATAAGGCCACTATGTGGCTGAATCTGTAATCTCTTTGATCTACAAGGCACGGGACTACTCCCCACCTCCTGTTTGGAGGGAAGATCTGTGGGCTCGTGTGGCGTGAGGAATTACTCTTTGCAGGAAAATGAAAGCAACTTTTGCTGCTTAAGCTGCATTTTTCTGGCTGGAGGGAGGCAGTTGGGGAGAGCTGCTATTCTGAAGGTTCCCACTATTCTATGCCAGGTGCCTAATATTCTGCATCTGGGTGGTACATTTGTGCTCTCTTAGTGGGCCACATAAGATTGGGGATTTGGCATCTGCTTTGAATCCCATTGTGGTATTTCTTCCTAAAATACTATTTTGAGGACAATCTTGTTCTATTTCTCTGCCACAATATTAAATCATATTTATTTTATGTTATAACCCACTGAGGGCTGGAGCGATAGCACAGCAGTAGGGCGTTTGCCTTGCACGCAGCCAACATGGCCAACTCGAGTTCAATTCCTCTGCCCCTCTCAGAAAGCCCAGCAAGCTACCGAGAGTATCTCACCCGCACACTACCCGTGATATATTCGATATGCCAAACACAGTAACAACAAAGTCTCCAATGGAGATGTTACTGGGCCCGCTCGAGCAAATCGATAACCCATTGAAGGCCATTCTTTCTAAAGACATAAGAAGGCATAAGCAAAAAAAAAAAAAAGAAAAGAAAAGAAAAAAGAAAAGCATAAGGAGCGGGAGCGATAGCACAGCAGGTAGGGCGTTTTCCTTGCACACAGTTGACCCGTGTTCAGTTCCCAGCATCCCATATAATCCCCTCAGTACCGCTAGGGGTGATTCCTGAGCCAGGAGTAACCCCTGAGCATAGCCAGGTGTGACCCAAAAAGAAAAAAAAAGGCATAAGACCTACTTTTGTTCCTTTCAAAAGCTCTTATAATTGTGTTCAGTTTGGTCACCTAGTAATTTTAGATGATGATTTCTGTTTAGGAATCTGATTCTGACATACTGTGAAATTCAGAAGGCACAACATAGTGACTCGTAATCTTTTAGGAAATTTTGAGACTCTGAGGAGAGCTAGAAACTTATATGAAAGGAAATACATATAAATACCACGACCTAATGTGTGAATACTATCTCAAGATTCCCTAGAATGTTTAAATATCAGTGACCCTAAGTTGAGGGCTTTTGATGCACTGTAACACTGTCTTCCCTTTGTTCATTGATTTGCTCAAGCGGGCACCAGTAATCTCTCCATTCTAAGACTGGTTGTTACTGTTTTTGGCATATTGAATATGCCACAGGGAGCTGTCAGGCTTTGCCATGCGGGTAGCTCACCGGGCTCTCTAAGAGGGACGGAGGAATTGAACCCGGGTCGGCTGCATGCAAGGCAAATGCGCTACCCTCTGTGCTATTACTCCAGCCCCTTATGCTCTTTCTTTTACTTTTTATTTTTTGCTCTGCAGGGATTTTGATAAACTTATTAAGTAAGAACAAAGGCCAAGTTCACTAAACATTGTTTCTGATTCGCAGCTAGAAATAAATTTCATCTTGTGAGCTGTTTAGTTCTTTGTCCTTTCTACTCAGTTTTTGAATCTTCCTCTCCTTTCAAACTTCTGAGTATCTTTTAGAGAAGAATTGAGGGAGAGAGAGAATAAGTTGGAGGAGAAATATCCATCAGAATAGTATCAGAACTTAAGGATTGCTGGAGTTGAAGGTTTCTGGATTTACTTTGACCCAGTTAAAACCACAAAGGATCACGGAAACCCTGCTTACCTGCAACTTCCTGAAGAGGAACAACAGAACATATGCTATTGTTCTTAATTTTTCTAAGTGGTATAATTCCCTAAAATTTCCCAAAATTCCCTTATAATGTATGTTAGAACAGCTTTGTGGGCTATAACTAGAAATTTTATAGTAAAACAAAATTCTTCAATGACTTACGCCTGGAATAGGCTGATTTAAATAAAGTTAAACATCTTCAATCCCTGTACAACAACTCAACATTTCTAATACATATATAATGTTGATTAAAAAAGAGACAATCTGCACTTATTCTTTGTGATATTCTCCTATAAAAATTAATTTAACTAACTGAATTTTATTAAGCATAAGTAGATTCCATAAAACATTGATATGATGTTTACCATGCAAATTAAGGAAGAATTAACTCTTATTTGTAACTCTGAGAGTCTACTTTGGGAAATACTATTTTCCAAAAAAAAAATATGGGTGGAACTTTTTTTTCAAAGATTTCCTTTAAGCATATGTATCTATGGACTAATAATTAGAAATGTCATCATGATAGAGAAAATTATTTAACAGATTATTTAAAGAAGGGCAAGGTTCTTGTAAAACAGGTAAATTTATAAAGCAGTAACCATATAGGCTTAGTGGAATCAAGAAAGAGAAATGGGGGAGGAAATCATGCCAGCTGAGATAAATGTTTAGTGAGGGGAAAAAAGCTGTTACGGCCATATGGATGCAAAATATGGCCAGAAAATTCACCTTTAAGAAACTAAGAAAAGGTGTCTTACTTTGGATGGTTTAGATCTTTTAAAATTCTATGCATGTTTAAATTAGTGATCAGTATACATTTCTGCTATTAATTATATTAAGTAAATTTTTTTCTCCCCTTTATTTACCTCTTAACATTGACTACCTCTCCATGGATGATTATTTAGGAAATAAGAACCTATAAAAAAATAGGCATGTATAATTACATTGAATACATATCCTTAACTCATAAGTGTAATTATTTAAAGTTATGGTTATATAAAGATATGATTCATGTAAATCTTAAAATTATGCCATGACTCTGGTCTTAAAATTTTTCTGAAAATAGATATTAATAGATTCACTAATCTTCTCTCTTTTTCTTAATATAGCCCACAGTTGTAAACAGCCTGAAACTCCTGCTCATGCAAATGTAGTAGGCATGGACCTACCATCTCACGGGTATACACTAATTTATACATGCCAGACTGGCTTCTTCTTAGCAGGTGGAACAGAACATCGGGTGTGTAGATCTGACAACACTTGGACTGGAAAAGTTCCTATTTGTGAAGGTAAGTTTTCTCCATAAAAGACTCAAATGCAGATAAAAGACTCAAACAATTCAAAGTCCATAAAAGACTCAAACAATTCAAAATCACTTAGGAACAAAGCACATTTGTTGGTTAATGCAGGGGTAGGGATTACATGGATTTATCAAGATACAGAGGTGAAGAAATACTGTTCAGATCTTTTAAATAGCTCTTTGAGCAACTTTTCCATGCTCTGTATTTTCTCTTTGCTTTTATTCCTTCTTCTAACATCCCTGTTTGTGATAGACATTTTTCTAGGACTTCATTACAAATTACTACAATCTAGACAGCATAAAAGAAGAGGTTTATTCATTCATAGTTCAAGTGTTCAGAGTCCATTCAGGTTATTTTTTCAGGGCATTGCAGCTCCGAAGCATCTGAAGAATCTGATGAAGAATCAATTCTGCCTCATCTAGCTAGCATCTAATGGTTTTCATCATCCTTCAACTTTCTTACTTCATAGCTGCCTTACACTGTCTCCAGCATGATGGTAGCTTCTTCAACATTCCTGAACATTCTCACCTCTAATTAAAAAATACTTGTCATATCTGAATTACTTCAGGCATTAAGTCATCTCAGAATCCCCAGAAAATTACATCTTCAAAGATTTTGTTCCCATTAGGTCATACTGTGAAGTTCCAGATCAACACATATTTGGGGCTTATACTGTCTAACCCATGACACAGAGGAAAATTTATTCTGGTATTCTGGATTTATAGTGTCCAGCAAGCTCACCCTGGTGGAAAGGTGTTATCCAAAGCTTAGTTGTCCAAAGGTGTTATCCAAAGGAAATTGGTCCAGAGAGGTTGTATATCAGGTAGGATGCATTTTTTGTACATGGCTGACTCAGCTTTGATATCTAGCAATCCATATGGTTCCCTGAGCCTGCAGAAGTAATCCCTGGGAACAAAACCAGGTGTAAGCACTGAGCACTGTCATTATATGAGACATTATATATATATATATATATAAACATTATTTATGTGTACATATGCACCCTATTGTGTCTTGATCAGGACAAACCCTATAGTGAAGTGGTATGGTGAATTATCTGGATATTAATGGGCTATGTTTCCAGAGGAAGTAACAAAGGAGGTATTTCTAGGTTTCTGTCCTTACAGTATTTCAATAAACACCAATATATATGTATACATATAGATATGTATATGTATATGTATATATACATATATAAATGTGTGTGTATGTATTACCCACACCAGTGTCTAATTGTCTCAGCTTTCAGTGGAGTCCTTCTCAAAACCCATTACTCAGTCATGTTGGCATCAGATTCTGACTAGTTCTTTTTCTTTTCTTTTTTTTTTTAAGAAGCCAATTTTATTTATTTATTTTTTTGAGGGGTTCACACCCAGCAATGCCCAGGGGTTAATCCTGGCTTTACACTCAGGAGTTACTCCTGGAAGTGCTTGGGGGACCATATGGGATGCTGGGGATCGAATCCGAGTCGGCCGCATGCAAGGCAAATGCCCTACCCACTGGGCTATCACTTCAGCCCCCTGACGTGTTCTTAATGAAGGGCCCACCCAATTGTGTCTTCATCAGGACAAACTGTATCATGATGTGGTGTAGCAAGTTTTCTGGATGTTAATGGTCTATGTTTCCAGAGGAAGTTACAAAGAAGGTATTTCTAGTTTTTTTCCTTAGAGTATTTCAATCCATAGTCTGACGAGTTACCCATTGCACCAGTGACCCTCTGAGCGATAGCACAGCAGGTAGGGTTGTTTGCCTTGCATTCGGCCAACCCGGCTTTGATTCTTCCACCTCTCTCAGAGAGCCCAGAAAGCTACTGAGAGTATTCGCCCGTATGGCAAAGCCTGGCAAGCTATCCGTGACATATTCGATATGCCAAAATCAGTAACAACAAGTCTCACAATGGAGACGTTACTGGTGCCCACTTCAGCAAATTGATAAACAACGGGAAAACAGTGCTACAGGACAGTGGCTACAGTATTTCAATAAACACCAATTTCTTAAAAAAATACATGGGGCCAAAATATAGTATAGAGAGTAAGTTACTTGTCTTGTATGTGGCTGATCCTGGTTTAATACTTGGATTGATGAGCATTATACTTGAGCACCACCAGAAACTGTCCTTGAACACAGAACCAGCAGGAGTTTCTGGGTACAATTGAGTGTATCTAATCACTCACCCCTCCAAATAAATTAGCCAAATTCTTGATCTATTGCAGCATTCATGGTAATAATGAAAATATCCTTTTTTGAAATATTGTTTTCATTTCTTTTAGTTAAGTTGTTCCTTAGTTAGTCTTAATTTTTCTTGAATAATTAAAATAACTACATTTTAAACCTTATTATTTTGCTTGTCACTGTATCCCATGACATTTCATCACCTCTCCCCCAATATAATTTATTCTCCACATAAACCTGAAAAAAGCTTTGCTCAAATGTTTTATGATTGTAATTTTTACATTGTGATCAGTTCCTGATGTAGAACAACACTTAGTATTTGTTGAAAGAATGTTTATTCACTCTGTTACCATTCTCCATAAACACGGTAAATTTAGTCTTCCTATATCTGTGCTGTTTTGGTTAAAAAGTTTAGTTCTTCATATTCTCTTCCTTTTACTCTTTCTTCTTTCCCTAGGTAATCTTTCATGGCAATGACTTTAATATTTTTCCCCAGTTATTGTTTAAAAATCAATATTATTAGTCCATTTATCTTCTCTAAGTCCCATATATATGTATATATACATATATATATTTAATTGCCTACTTGACTTCTCTTCTTGAATTCCTCAGAAACATTTGCACGATATACAATTCAAATCTCATATATTTCCCTCCACCAGAGTCTTTCAATATTCCCTATTTCAGAGGTAGTAAATAGTAATGAAGTAATTGCCTTTGACGTATTCTTCTCCTGTTTTAAATTCCCCACTATTTTAATAGCCTCTTTATCTCTTCACTTTTCTGTTTTATCATCACTATTGGTGTAGAGGTACTCAGCATTATTTCTTCTTAAATTAATGTAGCAACCTTTTCATTTCTTTGCCTGTCAATACCTTCTCCTTTCCAAGTTGTTCCCCAGACTTTAACTACAGTGATACTCATCCATGTAACTTCCCTCTTCAAGTGTTTTATTTATTCACTTATTTATTTTTTAGGTTACCTTTTGCTCATATTTTTAAAGACATTTTATTAGTTCTAAGATGAAGATCTAAATCTTGATAATAACTCTCTGTCACAAGTCCTATACTTTCCAGGTGTATCTAATACCCCACTGAATTTGTTTGTGTAGCCTGGAACTAACTTTGGTTTTACTTAAAACATTCTTTTTGTTTTTTTTTTAAATTACCGAGTCTGCTGAATTTCTTGTAACACTGTTGATCATCTTAACAAATTTAGATTTATAAACCAAAACCTTTAGACAAGTGACATTCTCGAACTTTTTTTTTTTAATGTGACAGGAACAAATATCCTCAACTCAAAGTTACCATTTTGAAAACAATAGTCTTCATGATTAGTTGATATTTCTAAAACAAACAATAGTCAAGGATGATAAGTTGACACTGCTTTGTTTTCCTTTGTTTCATGTTAGCAATTGCTGAAGTTGTTCTGGAGACTTGGGTATTGAAGTGGAACTGAGATGTTGTGATTATGTCATTTTGAGAAAAAAGTATTTTGGCGTATAAACTGAGAACATTTCATATGTATGTGTGTTTCTCTGTAATGCATTACTTTAACTTTTGTACACATTTTCATTTGATTATATAGCTGGTTCCAAAATTTTGGTGAAGGACCCTAGACCTGTGCTAGGAACGCCCAGCCCGAAGCTAAGTGGTGAGTATTTCTATTTGTCTACATGACATGGATTCAAAAATTGAGCTTTTTCTTAGACAAATTTATCATTTATTTAGAAAACTACTATTTGGTGTGGGAAACTACATTTGAGTACTGGAATTTTAAAATGTAAATTAACAGATATTGCTTTCATCCAATATTTTAAAATGTTATATATATATTATCTAGCTGAATGCTTTCTTGTAAGTGGATCAGCAAATGGCTGTAGAAAATGGCAATACTTTTTTCTAAACCAGTTAAAATTTAATTCTATATATAATGATTTTACCAAAACATTAAATGCACTTGTATTAGATTAATAGTTCAGAAACTTCTAGAATTTGTCAAGTGATCTTTCAACGATTTTAACCGTCCATATTCATTCGGGGTCCAGGGATAACTTCATATTAGAGTGCCTTATTTGCAAGCTCATGGCCTCAACTTCTCTCCCTGGGACAGCCAAGTGTATACAATACACTTGTATTGTATTACAAGTGCATACAATACAATACAATACAATACAATACAATACAATACAATACAATACAATACAATACAATACCTGGCAAGCAATACAACCAACCAACCTGTCAAAGCACTGTAATTATGCGTATGTAAATACCTGCCCCCATCATTGAAACAACAAAGGAAATAAACACATTGTAAAACCTGGTATTCATCAGAAATGTCCACTAATCTTGCTGTCTTAATGTAATTATGATTTTATCTACTCTTTCTACTTTCTATGTCCCTTATAAAATTTATTTTATATTCTAAGTCTCCACTTGTTTCTGCAAAAGACATGATGATTAGAGCATTATAAATTAACATTCTAGCAATTAAGTTTAAGTTATTTAACCAATAGTAAATGTTTAATATATGAGAACTGACATTTCAGTATATTATTTTATTTACATGACATAAGTGAAAAACTACCAGTAAAATTAAAGTCTTAGTGTTTAATCTTTACTTTGGAGAGAGATTTGGCTATTATATAAATAAGTAATAATTTTAGGACCTAATTTAAGGAGGATTCAGAGGTTCTCAACGTATACTCTATAGCTGTATGGCCCACAAAATTAAGGAATACTTGTTTATTTAGCACTCACTATGTCAGATGAATGACACTAAGGCATATATATCACTATCAAGTTGGACCCATGATAGTTATATCAGGATATTTTCATGTTAAATAAACAGCAAAGTATTATATCTGATTAATTTATTATCATACTAAATTACTTTGGACAAACTGGCAGGCTGCCGAATGTGACCTGCCCACACAGCAGAGTCTGGCAAACTCCCTGTGGCATACCCAATATGCCAAATACCCAAATACTCAAGTAACAATGATGGGTTTCATTCTCCTAAACCTGAAAAAGCCTTGAATGTGGCACATTTTAAAAAATCTCAGGGCTAGGACAAAGGAGACGTTACTAGTGCCTGCTCAAGGCAATCGACAAACAGCAGGATGGTTGTGATCATGATACTAAATTATGATCATTGTAATGCATATTTATAAAATATTTGTAAGATTCAACACCTACTTATAGTTTTCAAAATGTCTGATGAAGTAGACATTTTCTTTTACCTGAGTAAATGTATCTATAAAATTCCAGAACAAAGTCAATGCATTTTATGATTTTTTATTTTTTATTTGTTTTCTATTTTTGGATCACATGGGTGTGATTTAATTTTGTTGGGAGAATTTCATTTATGTTATGTAAGCAAAATACCATACTGAAATGCCTGCTCTCACATATTAAACATTCACTATTGGTTAAATACCTTATACTTTATTACCAGGATGTTAATTTATAACGATCTATTCATTATTGCTTAGGGCTTACTCCTGGCTCTGCAATCAGGGATCACTGCTGGTGGGGCTCAGAGGATCATATGTGATGCCAGGGATCAAACCCAGTTCTGTGTCATGCAAAGCAAGTGCCCTAGCTGCTTGTACAATTTCTCTAGCCCCATCTAGAGCAAGGTCATTTTAATGACAGAATAGTAGAAGCATTTTATTTTAAATCATAGTAAAACATAGTATTTCTGACTTTGATATAATCACCATATTATAACATTAAAGCATCATGCTTCTGAGTTGATATAATCACCACATTTCACACTAATAATTATAATAAATCTAGAGTGAAATATGGTGATTGTATCAAACTCAAGAACATGATTTGGCAATGCTGTGAAGTGGTGAATAAAGTTTGAAGAAAGTATTCTGAGCAAAACAGAGAACTGCCAAAAATACAATCACAAATATTCAAATCTCCATGTCAAAATAGGGATAACAGCAGAAGACCGTGTTGTAATTTCTCCTACACATGGACATACATGACTAAACAGTATCTGTTCTCTCTTGTTATGAGTTACATTTCTCAGCTATGTAACTGAGATGCTCAGGATGGTCATGGTAGGCCAAAGAAGAGGAAGCCTATCAATTTTGTATGTCCAGTGCACTTAAGTAAATTCTTCCAAACTCTGTATTGAGTGATAATATGCTGGGGGTTTGAAACTACCATTATGGGAACATGAATACCGTAGGAATCGATAAACAATCTAGATCACTGTTATTGTTGTGTTACAAATCTACTTTTTCCCCAGATGAGTCAGTTTTAATACTTACTGCACATCAATGATTAATCCTGATATAATGGACTTTGCTATTACTGTTACCTACTTCTTCCCCATTGTTTGTTTTCTTCCTGTCCTTTTGCTCTCACTCAGCCAACAATCCTTAATTCCCTTAGGCCTAATAGACGAGATCGTTAGATATAGATTTTCATTAAGGTTTGGGTTTAGCCATGAGTTGTTAAAGCACAGACCAAGGGAAATTAACAGAGACAACACCATTTGTCTATTGGATGCCCTGATTTGCCCATCACTGCTGTTACAACATCATTTTTCTTGCTCCTCCTCCATCTTTACAGGAAAAGCCTATTAACTCTGAATCCCTGATCTTTCTAATGCAGGGCAATTTAGCTCATAACTTCCTCCTGAAAATTGTTCTAGTAATTTTTTAGGAAGCAACTCCTACTTATAAATTTTTCATCTTCATTACCTCATTTAAACTTTCCCTCAGTTCTGTGTGAATCCTGTGTTAAGCAGGAGGAAATTCAGACTTCAAGAGGTATGCCATATGGAAATCACACTGTTTATTGTTTAAAAAAAAGGCCTTAAATACAAGTAGCCTGCCTCAACTAATTCTTTTCCAACTCTTCTGCTATAGCAATGTTTTTAATTATTATAGAGAAATATTCATTGTGGTTGAGATATTTAATCAAAAATTTACTCGAGCATATTTTCTGTTGAAGACTGCAATATTTGGAACTTTGGTCTCTCTGATCTCAGCAGGAATAAGTGTGACATGTAGGGAGATGATCAGGTGACACATTATCAATAACTTGTTAGGGAGAAAATAGTCTTTGCCATATTCTTGTCTTTCACTCAAATAGGCATGTCCCCTCGGAATAGTGGTTCGGGACACAGATGCTTTATAAAAATGAAGATAAAGCATAACTTTGAAAGCATCTTTCCAGATTCTGAGTAGATTTTGACATCCCTAAAGAACATAAGAATGAATTGATTTTAATTGATTTTCTTTTCTTTCACTATATTTTTCCTTTTTTTTTTTTTTGGCCATACCAAGCAGTGTTCAGGGAGTTCTATAGATGGGTACTCAGGGGACCAAGCAGTACCAAACAACCCCACTAAGCATCAAGCATGTTCTCCAGTCCATTGCACTACATCTCTCGCCCAATAACATAATTTTTGTTTGTTTGGGGGCTACACATGACAGTGCTCAGGTTTCACCATTGCTTTGCACTCAAGAATCACCACTGAGAGTGCTCAACGGAGCCAGGTGTAGTGTTGGGGTCAAACCCAGGCCGGCTGCATGCAAGGCAAGCACCTTACCTACTGAACTTCTTGTCTGGCTCCAGGAACATTTTTCTTTATTTTTTATTTTTTTTAACATTTCTTCTTTAAATGGGAGTTTTATGCATTTTAGAGTGTTCTTTGATGCTATCACAATTCACCTTTTTCTCCCATAAGAAGTCATTCTGGTGACAATTCTTTTAATTAGTAAAATACCTATAAAGCCCTAAAACTGTCAGCATGGGACACTCTCTTCCTCAAGAGCATCATTATTTGAGAAACTGCACTCAGTATTTCTAAGGGGATCAAAGTCAAATCCTGCCTGACTCCCTCTAGGACCATTTTTCAAGAGAGGCTTTAACTCTATATTCTTGTCTATGAATCTGTTCCCACAGAAGTAAGAGTCTTGGGACATTTATACAGACTGATTTGGCTTAGCAATGTCATTTGATTTTCATCTGAAAGATTATTATGCAGATTCAAATATATGTCAATATAATATTAATGGGATCTAAAGTACATGTCTCTTGTCTTCAGTTGGTGGTCTTATTTATGAATGGTCCAAATATAAATCTAGGTTGCTACAATTTTGCTTTATTCTCAATCGCAAAGCACTTTTGGATAAAGAAAATTCACAGTATGAGTTTGATGGTACTGGTTATTTTTTGAAAAATTCATTTCTAATAAGCTAGTATTCATTCATCTATTTAATGCTTTTATTTGCAAGAGGCTGTAAAATAAATGAATATGTTTATCTAATCTATTTTCAGTGCCTGATGATGTGTTTGCCCAAAATTATATATGGAAAGGGTCTTACAATTTCAAAGGAAGGAAGCAGCCCATGACTTTAACAGTGACCAGTTTCAATGCTTCTACCGGCAGAGTCAATGCAACACTCAGCAACAGCAACATGGAACTCCTGCTCTCAGGTACCATATCAAATGGCATGCCTCATGATTCCATCTCCACCATATTGCCATTGCTTTTATTATTGATTTGTATTTGATGATCTTCAGGATTTATTTAAAAACAAAGCTTATTTATTTGTTTGAGGTTGATGTTGGAATATTACTATGCCAGGATAACATTCTACAATAAATTCCCTCAAGATTATATATATATATATATACACACATATATATGTGTGTGTACATATATATATAGAGAGAGAGAGAGAGAGAGAGAGGGGGAGAGAGAGAGAGAGAGACCCATATCCGGTAGTACTCATACATTACCTTTGGCTCTACTTTCAGGGATTACTCCTGGTGGTGCACAGGGGACCAAATGGGATGCCTGGGATTGAACCTGGGTCAGCCACATACAAGTCAAGCACTCTCTCAGCAGTTCTATCACTCCAGCCCCCACTCAAGAATACTTTTGTGTAGCTTGATGCAGATATTATGGATTAGAACAGACTTTTTAATTTGAAGATAATGAACTAATTTTCTATTTTCATAATGCTAAAGATAGCAGATCTGTGATTTGTATGCTATTGTATAGTTGTGGAAATCGTTTCTAGTGTTTATGTCACGGGCACGGTCCTCCTGTTGTTCATCAATTTGCTCGAGCGGGCCCAGTAATGTCTCCATTGTGACACTTGTTACTGTGTTTGGCATATTGAATATGTCACAGGGAGCTTGCCAGGCTCTGCCGTGCAGGCATGAGACTCTCGGTAGCTTGCCGGGCTCTCCGAGAGGGTCAGAGGAATCGAATTCGGGTTGGCCATGTTGGCTGCGTGCAAGGCAAATGCCCTACCACTGTGCTATCACTCCAGCCCTAGTTTTTATGTGGAAATCAAAATACACAACTTTTCCTGAGACTCCTTAGTCTCAGGGCATACCTGCTCAACCTTCTCTTTTCCTGTGTAAGTAGAGATTTATTTTTCCTCCTTGTAGTATATACTTCCCTCATTATCTCTGGTGTTCTAGTTTTTCTATATTTCAGATCTGTCAAATGGCATTTTTTTTTTCAAAAATCCTGATAACCGTATCAAAGTAGCCTTCTCATTACAATGACAGTCTTAGGCAGTTTTACCTGTGGATATTATTTTTACTGTTGGAAATGTATTATGTCATGCTATCTCCTATCATATCATTTGTCTAGATTACAATATAAGCAATAAGAGGGCAGCTCTTGGCTTTTGAATTCATTAATAAATCTCAGGGTAAGGAAATATCCAGAAGAAGGAAATGGTCATCAGTGAATAATGTAAAATTAGTATATATAAAATGATATCATTTAAAGTTAACAGTATTGATGCAATAGTATATTAAAAAGGCTGGAGCAATAGCACAGTGGTAGGGCATTTGTCTTGCGCACAGCAGACCTGACCAATCCGGGTTCAATTCCTCTGCTCTCTTGGAGAGCCTGGAAAGCTACTAAGAGTATCTTGCCCCCACAGCAAAACCAAGGAAGCTACCTGTGACGTATTCAATATGCCAAACACAGTATCAACAAATCTCACAATGGAGACGTTACTGAGTCCACTCAAGCAAATCGATGAACAATGGGAGGACAGTGACAGTGACAGTATATTAAAATTCTTGGGCACATTTTGCATAATTGTTAATAATAAAAATCATTTGTGATAGGGGTCAAAAAGAAGCACAGTAGGTAATGTACTTGCTATGCAAATGGCCAATCTAGTACTGATCCCCAATACTGTATTTGATGCCTTGAGTTCTGCTAGAAATGATCTGTTAAGTATAGAAACAAGGGTAAACCCTGAGCGCTGCTGGCTGTAGTCTCAAAAATAAATAAAAATACATAAATTATTTTGTGATAAAATAGTAAAAAATAGTGTTATGCATATTATACATTTTTGAATTATCAAACATCATTTTATATTTGTGAATGAACCTGAGTAAAATATAAAAGTATTAAAGATTTGTAGGCACATTATCTGATATAAATGGGAAGCATCTTTATGAACCAAACAAATCCATTGAAATTGTGACAACTGTTGTAATTTGACTTGCAATGATTTTTTTTTAATGAAAGTTTAGTTTGGGTACTTGTCTTGCACATAGCTATTCATTCTAGCTTTACTTTATGGATACCACAAATTTAATCACACTGAGTCCCACCAGGAGTGGTCCCTGGGCACAGAGACAGAAATAAATTATAAACACTTGTTCTCAGCCTGAGCACTAGTATACCTAGAATTTTACCAGCAAATTGGCATTCCTACAGAGAATATTAGTGAAGCAGTGGAGTTGAAACCTTGCCATTGACAGCAGCAGTGGGGTGTGGGTGCTATTGCTGAGTAAGGCAGATACTATGCCTACCTGCCTCCTCGGGGGTTCCAGACTTTTCAACCATGGGGACTGCGGTGTCCATGAATTTTTACTGTTTTAGTGTATATCTCCAAGAGATTTAGTTGTGAATCTGTAGAGCAGAACCAATGGTGATTCAACATGGTGGCACCTGTAGACCTCTATTAATTTTAATATTCTTTCCCAGAACATTCTTATGATACTTTATTATATATAGGTGAAAGATTAGGTGAAGGAAGAAGTGAAATTTCAACTGTGTGTGTGTGGATGTGTTTTCATTCACTTCATTCTGCCATTGCCTAGGTTTCTATTAACTTAAAACTAAAAGTCCTTCAGTCTTGAGACCTAGTTCAATGCACTTTCTCTTTATGAGGATTTCCTTATCATAACAGTATTAAGTGCTTGCTCTCCTTATCTCTCCTGGACATCTGTATGTATCCTGCACCCCTAGAAATGCCCTTAAGCATCCTCTCTGTAGTTGAGACAACAAGACAAGTACCCAAATTGGTACTCAATATATAATAAGGGAAATAATAGATTATAAATACTAAATTCCTTCCCTAAAAATTTTAGGATTTGGGAGAAAAAAGTATTTATTTGCCATGGCATACACAATTTTATTAAAAATAATAATACATAATTTTAATAGAATATATTCAACTACATAATATGATTAAAAGTGAGAAATTTAATCAGAGAGAGAGATCAATATGAATTTCAAGGTTTGTAAAAAATGTCATGGGTGATATGAGCATCAGCTTTGGCTGTTTTTCTTTTCTATCTAAGGTATTCTATGATATATTTCGAGAGATTTAGATAATAAACTAATGTATAACTCTTTAGAACATTAGCAGACTAAAGTGTCCTAATATTTTACAGGGGTATATAAAAGCCAGGAAGCTCGCCTAATGCTACACATCTATCTTATCAAAGTACCAGCGCAGGCTGCTGTGAAGAAACTGAAGGAGGAAAATTGGGCCATGGATGGCTTTGTAAGTATGGTTCTTTATGTCTCACACTGATTTCAATGACAAATTCTCTGTGTGTTTTTGCTCAAAGTGCAGAAAACTCTTATTTTATAAATTTCTTTCAGCGAATATGAACACACATTTGTTTATCTAGGTCTATGTATGCATTATACATTTTGTCACATATTTGTTATAGATAATAGCAAAACTACTACATTGATTTATTATCTAGATAAATAATAATAATTTATTATTCTTTAGTAAGTTATTTAAAGATAAGGAAATCTACAGAAATAAGAATCTTAAGTATGAAACCCGGAATTACTAGTAACCTAGCTTACTTTGATAATTTTTTTATCAATTTCATCACACTCAATGTTTCTGCAATATTATTTTAGTAAAATTCAGATTTAATTCAGTCTTGGCATAGCACTGTTACTTAAAGTAATTGGAGCTTATTAATAAAGTTTATCAGGAAACTTAAGTAAACTCATTGCATAGAAATGTAAATTTTAGTCGTTTTATGTAGCTGAGTATGAAAAGGAATTTATTGGAGTTGCTTTGGGAGGAGATATTCTTGGCAAATACTCACCTTAGAGTCCCTATGTTCTTCTTAGTTATGTCAAGTGAGTGTTTAAGATAAACGTAGAAAATGACAAGTACTATGTTCATATGCAGTCTAGTTTCTTGCAAAACAATAGCAACAACAAAACCATGAAAGCACTGACCATATCCTCTGAAAATAAACGTTTTTTCTTGGACCAAAGAGATAGCATACGAGTTATGGAATTTACCTTACATGTGACCAAACAATGTTCAATCCCTGGCATCATGTATGTATGGCTCATCAAGCCCCATCAGGAAGTGATCCCTGAGCAAAGAATCAGGGTTAATTCCTGAGCACTACTTGATTCAACCCAAACAAACAAACAAAATGGTCTCACTGCAGTGAAGACCTAAAAGAAAAGCCATTAGTAAGTAGATACTAATTTTGATTGCTAAAGGGATTTAGGGCTGGAGCGATAGCACAGAGGGCTGGAGCGATAGCACAGCGGTAGGGCGTTTGCCTTGCATGCAGCCAACATGGCCGACCCTAGTTCGATTCCTCTGCCCCTCTCAGAGAGCCCCGCAAGCTACTGAGAGTATCACGCCCGCAAGGCAGAGCCTGGCAATCTCCCCATGACGTATTCTATATGCCAAACACAGCAACAACAAAGTTTCCAATGGAGACGTTACTGGGCCCACTCGAGCAAATCGGTGATCAATGGGAGGGCCTTTACCTTTACCTTTACCTTAAAGGGATTAATGTTCATCCATCTCCCTATCTGCACCATTATGCGTTGAGTGGTGAAGTCATATATTCAAGATATTGATTAATTTGGATATTTCACCTAGGCAACAGTGAATTCATTCATTAACATATTAGATTTTTGAGCTTTTTTTTTTTAAAAAAAAGAGTTCATTTTTAGAGAGTCATTCACAGATAATGTTGTCTAAAAATAAAGGAATAAATCATTAGCTCTAAAATGTCAGACTTCCATGGTAATTTGATATGATATTTTGCTGTGAAAGGTGAGGATTTGAGTTGTTTTTTCTTTAACAACTCTAACTAACATAAATGACTTAGGTAGATAGCTGAAACTACTTTCAAAAAATTCATTATAAACATATATGCCTTTAAATTTATCAATTCCTATCTTAGAAATCAAATGGTACGATATTTATACTCTGTTAATATGGATTTAATGTACATGAGAATTATAAATAACAATCAACACTTATAGATTTAGACAAAACTCCAAAATCTCAGGAGCTAAAAAATGTTTAGTTCTTTCTTCTGCATCTGCATTTTTTGTATGAACTCTATTTAAGACTAGGATGTAAGCTTAGGACCATCCCGGTGTTTTCTTTTGGGGTACAGGGTTAAGAGTCAAGGCTACCCAGAAATTTTCTATTTTTGAAAGTAAAACTGATAGGCAAAATTGAAATATGCCTCCCTACTCTAAAAAATTATCTATTGAACTGTAATTTAGACACAATTTTAATTACCCTATAGTTCACTCATTTAAACTACTCAATGGTTTTAGCATTTATATATAGTCATACTCTTACGGGCTGGAGTGATAGCACAGCAGTAGGGCATTTGCCTTGTGTGCAGCCAGTTCGGCCGAGCCAGGTTTGATTCCTCCACCCCTCTTAGAGAGCCCGGAAAGCAACCAAGAGTATTTTGCCTGCACGGCAAAGCCTGGCAAGCTACCGGTGACGTATTCGATATGCCAAACACAGTAACAAGAGTCTCAAAATGGAGACGTTACTGGGTCCGCTCGAGCAAAATCGATGAACAATGGGAGGACAGTGTTGACAGTGTTGACATACTCTTATAACTACCACCTTGGTTGTTTTCAGACTAACTTCATACCTATGAACTATTACTTCACCATTGATAGTTTTCATTCTCATTCCTCATTTTCACCTACCCCTAAGCAACCAATAACTTTCTAGTTTTATAAATGTTTCTGTTCTAGACTTTCATATTAATAGAACTGCATACTCTGTTCACTTATTTCTTTGACATAGTTTAGTGTGAAGCATGCCTCTCGAGGCCCAGACTTAGAACTGACCAGTTATCATTTCCACTAACAACTAAAGCAAATGATATGATTAAATCCAATTAAAAGATTTAATTGGAGAGCTTCCACCTCTCCCTATAAAGTTGATAAGACAGATAAGAAGGAGTTACTATATACTAAAATGTAATCTAGTCTACAAAGGACAGTACATTTGTATTTTACTTTACACTGACATTTTCCTCATTGTTTCATCATATTCATGTCTCTTGTGACAGACGGTTTCTTAGTTGAAGTTAGGTTTATGTATTTCAAATCACTTTGAAAAGGTCACTTTTTTAAAACTGATATTACAATTATTTAACAGTGAAATTTCTATTTTTCTAAAACAAAAAATAACAACTCTTCCAACACTCTCATTTCATAGGAGTAAGATCTGGGAAAAGGACTTTGCTATAGTACACATCACAGACTAACCCTGAATATTTATTAAGATTGAGAAAATATAGTGGTGGGCAACCTATAGATTTAATCAAACTTATAAACATTTTTAGGTTTCTGCTGAGCCTGATGGAGCTACATATGTATTTCAAGGATTTATTCAAGGCAAAGATTATGGGCAATTTGGGCTACAAAGACTGGGTAATGTATTCTGTTGCATTTTCATGTATTTTCTTTATTACTTCAGACATTCTAAGAAAATACTGTGAATTCTGAACATCAGGAACACTGCCTACTTTTTTGAATTTTTGCATTGTCAGGAGTATGCATGGAAATGTTTGATAGCCTTTTAAATTACCACATTCTTCAAAATGTTGGTTTCCGATCTGCCAACTCTCTACGATGTTCGGGTTTTCATCATTTTTCTAATAAACATGACAAACTGTCTTGCCCTTAAGCAAGCAAAAAGCAGAACAAGTGATAGAGATATAAAAGATAAGATTAAACTATAAATTATTTTATCTCATAAGACCTGAAATATTTTTCTTTGGTTGAATATTGTTGTAATTTTCTTACTTCTTCAAAATGTGGTAGCATTTCCAGAAAAACACAGGGACTGGAGAAGGAAGATAACTGGGCATAGGACCCTTTCGGTGGGGGGTGGGGGATTTTTTTTGTCACGTCAATTCACTGTTTGTGGTGGGAGTCACAGGATTTGTCATCTGTATGTTCAATTTTTCGAAAATGTGTGTAAATATTTAGTGGTCTTCTCGTATGTATTTACTAATGTAACTTTGGGTATATAATTTTACAAAGGAACACTGAGTCTCATTATTTTATTGTGATATTGAAGCAAAGAGTAACTGTCGGCTCAAAAAGCTATTTGATATGTATCCTAAAATTTTCATTACCTTGGATGTTAGCACAAATATGAGTCACTGGAAAAGTAAAGTATAGAATAAAATACCAACTTTTTAAAACCTGGATTAAGGTATAGCTTAGTTGAATATAACTATTAAAAAGGGAAATTAGCTTCTTCTAAATGAACAATAATAATACGATGCTATTTCACTTAATGTCTTCCCTAAAATTGTGTTCGTTTTAGAAACAGGATAAAACATTCATTAACACAGTACATTAACACAGTCGAGTAATTGAATGCAAGATGTTTTCACATAATATTCCCAAAAGCATCTCAAATACTACATGTCTAAAGCAGAACCTATAAAAAAAAGCTATTTCTTTCTGGAAAAGAACTGTTCGTTATTTCCTTTTTTTCCCACAAGTCCCTGTGCCAAACATTGACAAACCTGATTTGTTTTATTTCTTAAGTTATGCTAATGTCATGGCATCCAGCCCCAGTCAGACACTCATGATCCTATCCCATCTTCCCCTTGCCTCAGCACAAGTACTGATGTTTTCAACCTCAAAATGATTGCCTAGCTATCTTTTCATGATTTTCCATGTGCTCTGGTTAACATCCCGGTTTTCTTTTCTTTTCATCTGGGTTTTTGCTGCAACCTTCCTGCATTCCTGATTCGAGTCTGGACTTTCTCAAGTTCATACCACTCTAGTTAATTTATGCCACTAGTATAAATTATGTAACAGTGGGTATTTTATTTTCTACCAGTTTATTTCAGTTGTCCTTTACTAGAGGTGGGTAACCAGCTTGAGCTCTTTACAGTAATCTGTGTGTCTTTTCAAAGTTTAGCCATAATTTATTGTTGCCTTTTATCCCTTCTGAATATCCATTTTATGTAGATATGCGTAATGCTTGTCACATTCTATAAATGTCACTTACTATCCAGGTTCTAGGTTTGTGATGGTTCTGCCATCTCCTACATTTACTCTTCTACCAATTCTTCAATGTCAAGATCATATAGATATTCCAAGCATTCTTAGCTATTATATTGTGGAATTACTTTTTCCCATTCTAATTCACAATGGCCAATATAATTGCTTTCTTTCTAAATCACCTGGGTATGTTCTTTAAGTCGTTCCTAAGTTGTATGAACTCTTTATTTCAGTCATTCTGCTTTTTTTATATATTTCCCAGGGGGGAAAAATGTACATGATGGGCATTGTGCAGAAGTATGCAGAAATGAATTGCAGGAATTTAATGTATTGGTTTTGTTTACCATATAAATTTCCAAGTACATATTCCAAAAGAAGAAGATAATAACTTGCTTATTTAAATATGTCTATATAAAATAAGTTACTTTTTTTGTTTATAATTTGTTTTTTGTTTTATAGGTCTGAATATGTCAGAAGGTTCAAATTCTTTAAATCAGCCTCATGGTACAAATAGTAGTTCTGTGGCCATTGCTATTCTTGTGCCTTTTTTTGCACTTATATTTGCAGGATTCGGATTTTATCTTTATAAACAAAGGTAAGTTTGTTGATCTCAATGCCAAATATTTTTCAGTTCTAACTTTCATATTCTTTTTACTACTCCAGTTTAAATTCACATGCTGTTTAGGAGGTCGTTGTAGTCTTTGTTTGCCATCTATTACCACAGTTGTTGAAAATCTCATTTCCCATGACTAACTCTCCATCATTCCCACATACACAACAGAAATTGCTCTATTAAGTTGTACACATTCAAAATAACCCTTCCTCCCATCGCCTGTCAGTTTCCTGCTACAGAACTAATTGTGCACGTTACTTTCCATTATCTGTAATGAGACTTTAGAGATACCAAATCTAGGTTAAGGTTGAAACTGAAAAGGTGATGTCAGTCGTCAGATTTATTTAGAGAGCTAGGCAGAAACCATGCCCAAATATCTCAGTTCACGTGACAATACTGACCAGTTTTATGCAGGCAGCTGTAGAACAAAATGCTCTAAATATCTGATTCATTTTGTACTGCCTTTGGAAAATTGTGCATTTAGCATGTTATATTTGGGATAGATAGAGTATATGACTATATATATTAGTAGTAGGTTCTTATTAATTATAAGATCATGGTTAGGAACTGACTTGCTTGGCTTTCATTCTCCAATATTTGGACCAATCTTTAATCAAGAAAATAAACATAGGTAATCAGATAATTAAGTAAAATTACCTATTTTCTCCAAAAATTGATAGTTTTATTACAGAGGCCCTGTATCCTCTAAGAATGACTTAATATCACATACATTTGAGATAATTACATACCAGCCACTGTTTGAATCTTGTCAAATTCAGTCTTTAATCAATGATAATGAAAAGTCACTAGAAAAATTATTTATAAAGCAAGGTATCTCTTTTTATTATGATAAACATACATAATAAAAATTTAAAGAACTTTAATAATACATCTTAATATACTTAGTATATTCACAGTGTCACTAAATCCAGAATTCATCATTAATTTGAATTCCATAATATGTTATATTTTATACTTGGTTTCTTATGTTTAACATTGCTTTCAGGTATTTTTCAATTTCATATTTCCATTTCTTTACAAAACTGAATAAAGTTTATATGTTTAATGTGTTCTGCTTTAATATATCTATTCAGCAGTTAGTAGACTTGTTTTGCTATAACTATTAGATAATTAAGTATAGTGGCACTTAGTGTATACATTTGGGTACTTCTTCACTTGCACAACATTAAATATTTTATTATATAAATAGGAATAAAATCATCAGGTTATATGGTAAATCCACATTTAATTTATACAGGAAACACAAAGCATTTTGTACAACAACAAAATCATTTTTCTTTTGCAGCAGTTATGTATGTGGTTCCCACTTTCTCCATCTCATCATTTGTCATTGTTTGTTTGGGTTTTTGTTTTGTGTTTAATATAATCTAGTATGTAATTAATGATACTTCACTGTAGTTTTGAATTTAATTCCCTTCACACTATGTTTCAGGGTTTTGTACAAGCTGTTGGTCTGTCTGTACAAACTTTGTACATTTTTTGATTCATGAATTTGTTTTATTGAAGTCTGAATGTTGTTTACACATATTGGATGCTATATTATGTGACAACTTATTTGCAGATATTTTCCTCTTCTTATAGGTCAGATTTTCACTTCATTGATGAACAAAAGTTTTTCACTTTAAGTCAAACATATCTATTTGTTATATTTTATTATGTATGCTTTAGCATTATAACTAAGAAACCATAATCTGATCCAGTGACATGTATATTTGTCTATATATTCTTCTCAGTTTTATAGACTCACATCTTCTATTTAAGATTTTGGTTCTTTTTTTTTGTTTCTTTTTGTTTAATGTGTAAACAAATTGTTACTTTATATTAACAAAGGGTTTTCTTAAGAACGCTATGGTTTTTAATTCTCTAGAAAAATTGATATTACCTTTTAACTATATATTTGTACAATGCAAAGTAGCCAACAGTGATCCATAAGGTTATGTCAGAAGACACACTTGGCATGTTAAAAACTTCAATTAAAATCAATGAATCCCTATAGTTGATGCAACTGGAAGAAACAGTATAGCTTTAAACAAATTAATGTCTTGAAATTTGCTAATAATAAGTATTAGATAATTTATAACAAAAATGGATTTATTAATTTAATGTATTAGGAAATTCCAATTATAATACATTCACGAATCATGACCATCCTGTTATTCGTCGATTGCCTCAAGCAGGCCCCAGTAACGTCTCCTTCATCCTAGCCCTGAGATTTTTAAGAAAGTGCTATATTCAAGGCTCTTTAGGAGAATGAGACCCATCATTGTTACTGGTATTTGGCATATTGGGTATGCCACGGGGAGTTTGCCAGACTCCGCCGTGTATAATACATTAGTAGTTGAGATCTATGGTATTTTGGTATGTACACAAGAGTTGAAAATCATACTTATTTAAGATAAATTACCATTAGACATTGGGTTACAGAAACAGGTATCAGAAGGTTTTCCTTTATTCCGTTAAAAGTATCAGCAAATTATGTGGTGGAATGAGGGTAATAGATTAGAAATAATCATGATTCAAAGTGAAAGCAGCAAAGAAATAAGGCAGTAGTTCAAGACCAGCAGTTTAGACTTGTCATCCTAGTTCCCATGTGTTGCGATAACACAGGGAAGGTTCAATCATCTCTCTTGGGAAATAATTTTTTTTGAC
Organism: Sorex fumeus; assembly: GCF_029834395.1. Classification (NCBI taxonomy): domain Eukaryota; kingdom Metazoa; phylum Chordata; class Mammalia; order Eulipotyphla; family Soricidae; genus Sorex; species Sorex fumeus. Next base: position 69,013,593 of record NW_026606059.1, read on the forward strand.
TTTGATTTAGGTTTGTTTTTTCTTTGGTATTTATATTTACGTGTTATAAAATATCTCATCTTAAAGAAAATTTGGTATGTTGCTAGGATACTGCCAACTATCTTTCCCAAACAAGGCTATAACATTGTCTGTGTCTCAAATCCTCTTCACATGCAGAACCATCTCCTTCTCTGTCAAATCTTAGATGAAATTTTGCTTTCACAGAGATATTTTCCCTTATTATTCATTCATTCCAGTTGGGGATCATTCTCTTAACTTGAGCCCCTAATTGCCTCTCATTATAGTAACCATTTTCCTTTTCATGAAACCAATATTTATTACTCACTATTGTTCCTAATTATGTATATTTATCAATTATATTTTACATTATGAACTTTATGAAGGTAATGACTTTTGTATGCATGTTAAAAATTAGTGATCTGAAACCTTGGGACAGTACTTAGGGCACTTGCCTTCTATGTGGCCAAATCAGGTTCTATCTATGGTCCCAAAACTCCATTAGGAATGATCTGAGTGAAGAGTCAGAAGAAAGTCCTGAGCACCATGAGTATAACCCAATAAAACAAATGAATAAAAAAATTATCAGTTTAGTTGGGTTATTACTGACATATAATAGATGATCGGTAAGTGTATGATGAAGTAATGTGATGAAATTTTATCATTACAACTAATTTATACTATGTATATAAATCCATGACATGTTTTCATGGTGATATTAAACTAGGTACATAATTGTGTTTAATTGATGATATGTATGCATATATAAATGTATAGGTAAATAATAAATCAGAAAATGTAACTAGCATGATTTAACTCTAGTCTGCTTTTTCTGATGAGTACTAACACCAAGCTAATTAATTTTTTCATCAACAGGACTGCACCCAAAACACAGTATACAGGATGTTCTGTTCATGAAAATAACAATGGCCAAGCAGCTTTTGAAAACCCCATGTACGACACCAATGCAAAGTCAGTTGAAGGAAAGGCAGTGCGTTTTGATCCCAACTTGAACACTGTCTGCACAATGGTATAACACGGCAACCCTTTGCCTTCTTCAGACGCTTGGAAATTGACACACAAAACAGTGCACACATTCAGTTCACTGCTAAACAATTTAAAGCACACTTTTCAGGACTTGCTGGGTCACCTTTTCCTGAGGAATGATAGAGAAGAGTGTTTTTTTCATAAACTGGACTCTAATTCTTCTTCATGTTTGCCATGGAGAGTTTTACAGAAAATCGGCTGCACTCTGAGAGTGCTTCCTCACAGTTTATTTGCTTTTTTTAAAAAGGAGATTATTCTAAAACATAAACTTATTTGCATATATTGGAGGAGCATCCACTATCAGTATTTCTGTGCTTTATAAACTATATTAGAGGGACTGGGTTAAAACAAAAGATATAGGGTAGAACTTAAGAGATATACTTACAAGAGTCAATAGATCACTGAATTCTCTTTAACCACCATGAGCTACATCATGCCCATAGGTCTGTATTTTACACCACTCTATCAGCTATATATATTTTTTATGGACTCATTGTTTTCCTCATTTTGGTTAAGTAATATTGGGTCATGACCTCCAATGCCTTTGAGCTCATTTATGCCACTGAAAAAATGAAATTTTCCACTCTGATTCACCTCTCTCTGGGTTTTGTTCTTTAGTACCATACTGTTTTGCAAATGGGAAGATCATCGTGCTAGTCTCTAATTTCCCAGTCATGTTGTAAACAATATAATTTGGTAAACCACAAAGTAATGTTTCACCTCTTGCTTTCATATATTTTGTTACCCAGAAACCACTTTTGCTGGCAAAACCAATCTGTGTTAATGGTAATTATGCAATTATTTGAGACACCAAAACTGAACCATATTTGGATTAAGCTATACAACGTCTTTGAGAACCCAGATTCTATGTACCTGTTATATTTAGTTAATGATGTATCTATTCTCCTTTCATTTGATCCTTCAGATTTTATTGAGCAGTATTTTGCATTTTTATCTAACAATGGCTTGTTAGATAAATGTAGTTTGGATCAATGGCTAAACTATTTGTAACCTTTAAAAACAATATAAAATTTGTTTCTTAAAGTTGTAGAGTTACCAAGTTGTCATATATTAAAAATGTTCTATACTCGGATTCTTAAGAAGTAGATTTCAGATACGAGAGGTGTGATGACAAGTTCTTGGTGGCTCATTTATAACAGTTTCACGATAATGCCAGCATTTTGATTTCACAGGTCATTGTCTTCCTTTTTACAGCATGTTTGACTTCATTGAATAAATCATGTACCCAGTGTGAACTCTATGTTCCTGTCCCTTTCAAACATGGATAACTCTGTGAACAGTCTTCAGTTCTGTTTTGTTTTTACTGTGTGTACCATGAGACAGAGTGCCTAAGAGAAATCATTGCACCTGGAACAAGTGTTGCTTGGATTTATCTCTGCCACATTTAGTGATTTTTCTTGTAAACCACCTTGGAGATACACTGTTTTGGAAATTCATCTAATTTTCTCAACATTGTACTCTACTGACAGGATGCTGTTTTAAATTTTATGCCATCAGTTATTTATTCTTGTTTATTCAAATGACTGCAATAACAATGATTCCTTCATTAATGTTAAGGTTAATACATTTAAGATCTTGTTTAAACAATGTTTCTTCTGCAACTGGCTACTCCTCTTATATTAATGCATACACTTTTGTAAAGAAGTATATTTTTATGGAAAAAAACTTTGTAAAAGTATGATGTAAATTTTCAGTGCAATGTAAACAAAATAAAATGGATAATTGCTTTTGTAAAATGTGTATTCTTTTCAAAATTGTCTGTCAGCGGTTACTGGATAGTAAAATGAGCAAACCACATTTATTGACTATTTTAAAGTTTAAAAACTATATTAGATGCACATAGTTGACAACATAATAACTTGATATAGGTTTTAAATCTTTATATTCTGTAATTCCCGAAGGGTGACTTTTCGTGAAATAAATAAGTTCCCAGTAAATTAACAGTATTATAGGAACCTCATTTTCAAATATTCTTTATATATTAATAATATCATATAAATAAAGGTATATTAAATTATTTCTAATATTTAGTTAATATTTAAAACTTTCCAAACATTTAATAAGTATCTATGTGTAATAACTTTTTACCTTTGTAAGTTTATTACGGTATACACATTCTATAGATTTTTTTCACAATGGTAGTACAATAATCATATATGAACTAAACTTTGTGAATAGGAATGTTGAATATTAATTTAAAATGTCTCTCATACCAGCACAAAACATAAAGTTACCAATCTTTAACAGAACTCAAATACAAGTAACTTAACTTTTATTAGAAAACACTTTTCACAAAATATCTTATCTTTATACTTCAGAGTTTCAAACTCCATATTCTACTTTTGCATATTATATTTTCATTAGAAACAAATGCTTTTTGGGATAATTGTATCTTCATTAGGTTTGTTGCCTATAAATGTCACCTTTTACTAATAACTTGTCTTACATATTTTACCTCTATCTTTATTTTTCTTTTTATACTTTCAAATTTTCTGTTCTGTATTTCTATTGAGCAGGTAGGGCATTCATCTTGCAAACGGCCGACTCGGCCAATGTAGGTTCAATTCCTCCGCCCCTCTCAGAGAGCCCAGCAAGTTACCGAGGGTATCACGCCCACACGGCAATGCCTGGCAAGCTACCCAACAAGTATCACAATGAAGATGTTACTGGGCCTGCTCAAGCAAATTGTCGAACAACGGGAGGACAGTGACAGTGACATATTTTCCTTTTAATACACAAGTTTTACTCTTAAATATTTAAATATCTCCCATCTTCCATCTTCTATACATGCTCTGGAATTCCTAACCTGCTCAAAATTTAGGAAAAATTTTAGTGCAAGTAATTTTCCTTTTCACAGTTTCTCTGCTTCCTTGGCGTATACTTAATAAACTTAGCAAAATCTAATGTACACAACATGATGAGTTGATAAACGCACATTTTATTGTTGAGGACAGTGGGTGCTGCTCTCACTTTAGAAAGTGATTGGACCCACTCTATCTGTTCCATCCCTGGGACCACATGGTTAATTCCCTGTGCACCTCCAAAAATGGCCCTTTACAGTGAAAGAGTAGTCACCAAGTATCACTGGGTGTAATCCAACCCAACACCATGCAAAGAAAAGTAATTTCATAGTCTAATTATAGTACTCTAAGATCTAAAAACACTAGGATTTCTTGGGGCTGGAGTGATAGCTCAGCGGGTAGGGCATTTACCTTGCATGCGGCCAACCTGGGCTCGATTCCCAGCATGATGGGTCATCTCATATATTTTGTACTTTACTACTTTTCATGGGTAGATTTTTTTTTGGAGTCACACCTAGCAATGAACAGGGGTTATTTCTGACTTTGCACTCAGGAATTACTCCTAGAGGTGCTCAGGAGACCATATGGGGTGCTGGGAATCAAACCCAGGTTGGCTACATGCAAGGCAAACACCCTACCCTCTGTGCTATGGTTCCAGCCCCTTCATGGATTGATTTTATCCTCAAAAATTATCACTAATTGGGGCTTGAGCTATAGCACAGCAGGTAAGATGTTTGCCTTGCACGTGGCCGACCCGGGTTCAATTCCCAGTATCCCATAGGGTCCCCCGAGCACTGCCAGGTATAATTTCTGAGTGAATGAACCAGGAGTAACCCCTGTGCATCACTGGGTGTGACACCCTCCAGAAGAAAGAAAAACAAACAAATAAATAAATAAAAACACTAGAATTTCTTGATACTGGAGGATGACAATGATGATTGTGAAAACATGAATAGTCACAATGGATTCATCTGTCTTTTATATTTCAAATGAGTAAAAAAAGGATTAACAGGAATAAAAAATAATAAAAAGTAACTATATAATACTTAATGTTATGAGAATAGTCATTTCCTATCAAAGTATTAATCTAGCACTGCACTGTAGCACTGTCCTCCCTTTGTTCATTGATTTGCTCGAGCAGGCTCAGTAATGTCTCCATTGTGAGACTTGTTGTTACTGTGTTTGGCATATCGAATACGCCACAGGGAGCTTGTCAGGCTTTGCCGTGCAGGCGAGATACTCTTGGTAGCTTGCTGGGCTCTCTGAGAGGGACGGAGAAATCGAACCTGGGTCAGCTGAGTTGGCCTCATGCAAGGCAAACGTCCTACCCACTGTGCTATCGCTCCAGCCCAAGTATTAATCTAAGAATACAAATTTAGAAGACATAAAGGTCTTCTATAGAAAACAACTTCTATAGAGAAAACAAAATTTCATTATTTCATTAAGAACTGATTTAGAATGGATAGTTTTAGAATTGCCTAAAAGAAATTATTGATATTATTTCCTTTTTTAGGATGACTTTGGAGGCAAGATAATATTGATGTGGGAGCATGTGCATGTCAAAAATAAGAGAAATATATTACTTTCATCATGTCCATGACTTTGGCATTCTAAAGTATGATAAGAGCAAATTTAAAGTTACTTGGAAGTTCAAATGGCCCCTTGGTATTAGGTTTCATTCTTCAGTATATAAAGCAATAGAATTAGTGAACACCTGTCTGATAACTTTCTCAACATTTAGTAAGTTCCCATGTGTAATAATTTAATCAGCCTTGAGAAATAAGCATATTTTTGTACTCATATTCATAGCTATAAACTGAGCAGCAAATTACAAACCAATAATTCTGTTTAAATTCTCATAAAATCCAAACCTTAATATCAATGAAAATAGAAATGAACCTATATTCTGTGGTGGGACCACTCTCATATGTAAATGTAGAAAAAATAAAATATACATATTATGCTATTTTTAAGACCTACCTCTAACAAGTATTTTTATTCCATCATATTCTTAAATTGAGATTTTTATATCTCCTGAAAGAAGTTGTGGAATGAAATATGCAATTGGAGAATATCATATAATTATACTATAATTCTAATAAGTCAGTTATTATGTCATTTCAGAACAAATCAGTACTTGCATCCTGAATCCTTTGTATTATTTTAAAATCTGGTTTGTACTAGTTCATGGAACCTTTTTAAGGGTCTTTTTAAATGTATAAGATGAAAAGAAAAAGGAAATCGTAATGAAATTATCACAAATATTTGAAAATATCAAGAGTAAACTAATATATATAGATATAGATATATTGATAGATAGCTAATTCATAACCTGGTATCATGTACTGTTTGAAATTTCAGGTCTACCACTTTTTATGAGACACACACACATTAGGTCCTGTTTTTGTTCAGCAAAACAAAACCAAAGTCAGTTTTCACTTTTGCCACCTTAAGCAAACAGCAAATACAGAATTCAATATTTCTTTTGCAGCACCTGTTCCAGAACCAGCATACACCACACAGCGAAGGGATTGGCAACACAAGACCATTTCTCGGTAATTCCTTTATCTAGAATGTATATTTATTAGATCACTTTTGCTTTTATTACATATGAGTGTTACTTTATTTTTCATGTATTATTTGGTAAGAATTAATAGTTTATTTGGGTGGGTCAGAAATACTCAAAATATGTTTTCATATGAATTATTGGTAGTTCCTGCCTATAGGTTTATGAAAGGTTTCACAAGGAACCTTTCCTTTTAAATAGAGGAAGCAGGGCTTTGGAAGTGAATGCAAACCCCAGAGAAACGCTTTATTTTTTACGAAGGAGTATAACTGAGGTATAGACAGATGAAAGAGAGTATATGAAAGGATGAGAAATTTCCATGCCCACATCTGTGTGTACCAATTTCCCCGCATTTCCACTTGCTCAACTGTCTTGTAGCTTTCTGAATTTCATTCATTTGGGAGCATTAGGAAAGCCACATTATGTAGGCAAGATTGACTAAATCACCGCCCCTGGCAATTGAAATCAATCCACAGGTTCTTTCTTGGGAGGTTTGGGACCTGGAAGAGAAATTCCAACTTTCTAATTACATGACTGGTTCTTATTAATGAGACAGGACACCTTTGTTACTCTCAAGTTAGAAATTTTCCAGAGAGTTGGAAACTGAGGTGTAGGAACTGTGGGTAAAAATCAAGTATATGTGAAGAGAATATTTTGATTATCTGTGTGCCCCAAAATAGATTTCTTGCAAATAATGTCATAGTATCATAAGCAATATTTTAAATAGTCATCATATTTAACATAATACAAAAATACCTGCTACTTTTCTAGAGAAAACCAAGGGGGTTTTGTTTATCTTTTTAAACTAAGATATATAGGTCAGTTAAAATGAAAGTATAATTATTTTCCTATCCAAATTTACAAATGCTTTGAATTCATTTCTTGCATACTAGACTAAAAATCATGCCTCAACGGTGAAATCTTACAAGGATTTTCTGATGGTACAGAGACAAAAAACATGGTTTACTCTCTTTAACTATTGGCAATGAAAGAAGTCAGTACGGAAAGTGCAGAGTTTAATTTAGATTTTGGTTAGCAAGTAACTTTGATTAGTCGATTGAAAAAGTGTTACTTATATTTTAGTCTAGTGACCAAGGAATATAGAACTATTTGGATTATTTGACATTGATAATCTTCAGAATAAGATAAAGTTAGCTTGATAATTGCATATTGAATATTGAGCAGGTAAATTCAATATGATGGGAACACTTATTGAATCAACAATCTGTTCATAATTTTGATGGGTATGTTTTCTTTTCTATTTACCTGTATGTGTTTTCTAGTAATATTTAATAGTTGAAACTTTGTTTATAAAATAATATATAGAGAGATTATTGAGGGTAAAACCACCAACTATTTCAAGAGAAATCAATTAGATATAGTAAAGTTTATATTTGACAACCAAAAGTATCTTGCCCACAGAGTCTGGCAAACTTCCCGTGTCGTATTCAGTATGCCAAATACCAGTAACAATGATGGGTCTCATTCTCCTAATCCTGAAAGAGCATTGAAAAAGCTCTTTTAAAATCTCAGGGCTAGGAAGAATTAGATGTTACTGGTGCCTGCTTGAGGAAATCGACAAACAACAGAATGATCGTGATCATGACAGTTTTATATTTAAAATTATAAAGAAAATATATATTATTTTTCTCTTTAATATTGCTACCAAATAGATTAGCCAAAATAAATAAGATATGTGGCATGAATTTTCAAATCATATATTATTTGAATGCATTAAAAAGTGTATTACCAGTGTATAAGCAAGATAAATATGCACTGATCTGGGATTATATTAGGAATTACCATACATTTATAAAGATCATGTCCAAAACTTAATGACATAGAGGTTTTAAACATAAAAAATAAAATTAGTTTCTCTTTTTCTCTCTGACTTTTCCTCTGTTTTTTCTTTCAAATAATATTTTAAAGCAAAATAAAAAGCATTGTGCAAGTAGTAATCAGATATGATAATCATAATATGAATGTTTATAACATTAATCTAGTTCTTAACATAACAGTTTTAAAGTTTGAGTTTTTTTAAAATAGTAAATTTTTGCTTTGAACAAAAGACCTGGAAGCAGTTGTTGAAAGTCCTGAGCCAGGAAATTCATGTAAATGTCAACATTGAAAATAAATCCCAATAACTAAATTAATTATCTCTATATAAAAATTCTTTGGAAAAGTTAAATAAATGAAAAAATTAATACCCTGTGGAATAATTTTCATAGGTTTATTGAATACTAGGTGATTAAATTAAATAGTACTACATTTTCTATTTTCTTGTGATGCTTGTATTGTATTAAATATGCTCTGAATAAGAATATCTAACCAACGAGTATTTTTTTTTTGGTTTGAAAGTCAAACTTTCCCCAAAAGCAAAGCTTAAAAGACTTTGATCTCATACTTTCATGTTTATTCTACACAGTTAATAAGTAGTTCTGAAAATAACAGTAACAGATGTTTTACTTTCTAAAACATTTCTAAATGTTAAAAACTTTCAAAATTTTCTCACCAAAATAGAGTTTCTACATTCCTTTAAGCATATGAAACTAAGAAATTGTTTTCCCATTGATTAGACCATCCAGCGCAGTTGTCTTATATTTCTTTTTTTTTCTGTTACTAAGGTATATTAAAAGTACTTTTACTTTGAAGAATGCTATGTAACTAAATTTGAGACATCTTATTAAGTGAGACTTTAAAATATTAGAACTTTGAAAAAAACAGAGACACTATTGTTTGCCCAGCAATTTAATCATTGGTTTCTTTATTTAAAACATGGTTTACCTGTTTATTTGTCCAAACTCCTACGCACCGTTTGCCATGATTAAAAGTATATGGTATCAGCAAAAGGTTAGAGAAAAAAGTCTCAAAACTTTTCAGAACCAGGATTTTATCTATCCTTTTAGTAACAGTTTCTAGCAATAGACATTGGCTAAAATTGATATTTTACTTTTGACTCTTAAGATTTCACTGCCATTATGCAATTTAAAAAGTTTTATAAAAATTATTTAGAAAAAAATGACTAACGTTGCATGTAATCAAAATGAAATGTGAAAAATTAATGTTGACAGAATTGCTGGAGTAATTAGAAGAACATACTATTTTATTAAATTACTTAATATGTTTTAAAAATCAATGACAACAGTAATGGTTTTTCTATAATAGTGGTTTTAAAAGTGTAAATCTCTTCCAAGATCGCTGAAATGTCAGGAAACAATGGCAAATAGAAGATTGTATGATTCTTCAAATCACAATCATTAAACTCACATCACTGTACTTCCTGTTAATTACAGAGACATGAAAATGCACACAGGCAAACATACATGTATGAAGACCATATTAAGTCTGTTGAGTCACTGTCTCATGAGATGTGCACATATTTGTTTCTTGTTATATCTTTTGATTCCAGATCATTTTTTTCTACTATGCAATAACTCACAGGATACAATCTTTCTGAACGAAACTTCTAAAACACACAAGATTTTTTAAAACTACAATGCTAGGTTTTTTATAGTGCCAAGCATTTCCTAGTCATTTAATGTATGGGCAACTCTGCTATCATTTGCTTGTTTGTTCCCTAGATTTTTGTGTCATAAGTCAATGACAAATTTGGGGTGTTTTGCCTCTTAACAGTAATTTCTTTTTCTTACTTTAAATTTAATTTATTTTAATTTTTTTCTTTTTGGGTCACACCCAGAAATGCACTGGAGTTACTCCTGGCTCTGCACTCAGGAATTACCCCTGGCGGTGCTCAGGGGACCATATGGGATGCTGGGAATCAAACCTAGGTCAGCCACATACAAGGCAAACGCCTTACCCGCTGTGCTATTGCTCGAGCCCCTAATTTTATTTTTTATAAAGTTGTTAACAATAATTCATTACATTTAATATTCAAACACCAATCCCAACACCATGCACCTTCCCACAACAATAAGAGGAAAGTTTGTGAAGATTGTTGCATTCCGTCCTGGAATCATTTAAGACTTTGCATAAGAAATTACAAACATGTATGTTAAACCTAAACAATTATGTACTACTTTTGATACATCAGTGGACTAGAGTATGAGAGGTCACGCAGCTGCAAAGGCGGCTGCACGCTCCAGGGATTCTGAAATTTAGAGCATGATTATAGAGCAGATTCACTCATGGGTGAGGCCAATGTTGCTCTCCTCTTGGTGTTGAGAGATTATACGGCAACAGGGGCAGTTTGTGTGTGTGACTGCCAAGCTACTGGAAAACTAGGGAGCTTGAGGCAGGAGGTCTGTCCCTCTCCGAGTGAGCTTGGAGATCTCAGTCACAGTCCTGCATACCTGGGTTTTTCTGCAGATTTTCTCTCGTGGGTGAAGTTAGTCTGAGCCTGTGGAGAGTGGCCTTGAGCATGGCTGTGTAAACTTTAATTTTTATCACAGAACATGTGAGTTTTTAAGTACAGGATACCTAACATGAGTTGCATACCTTCATGCTGAGTTGCATATAGTCTGAGCAATAATGATTATATTTCTATTTTTAATGTAACTATTAATTTCAAATATTAAAAAAGTAAATGATACCAAAAAATAGTCATGTTTATCCCTTTGCCCATTATCATTAGTTCCATGAACCTCTGTCCTATTATTTGTTGTTACTCTCACAGAAACAGATTTATATAAAGGTCAATGATTCCTCTCATGCTTTTAACATAATAGGCGAATTGTATTTAAATATTCTGCATCTCCTTTTCTTTACATTTAATATACTGAAAATATTAAAGAAAAAATTTTTTCAACCACATGCATATAAACCACAACTTTCATAAATAAAGTCCAACAATGGGGATTTACACTGACATTCTCTTTTCAAATTATATTACAGTGGGTAGGGCATTTGCCTTGCACGTGGCTGACCCAGGTTTGATTTCTCTGACCCTCTCAGAGAGCCCAGCAAGCTACCAAGAGTATCCCACCCTCATAGCAGGGCCTGGCAAGCTCCTCATGGTGTGTTCGATAATGCCAAAAACAGTAACAACAAGTCAAACGCATGCCAAACACATGCCAAACACATGCCAAACAGTAACAACAAGTCAAACACATGCCAAACACATGCCAAACAAAAACAAACTATGCCAAACACAGTAACAACAAAGTCTCCAATGGAGACGTTACTGGTGCCTGCTCAGGCAAATCGATGAACAATGGGAGGACAGTGCTACAGTGCTACTGATATGTGTGCATAAAATAAATAACTATCACTGTCATTGTCACTGTCACTGTCCTCCCGTTGTTCATCAATTTGCTTGAGCGGACCCAGTAACATCTCCATTGGAGACTTTGTTGTTACTGTGTTTGGCATATCAAATACATCACAGGTATATTTTTAGTTTTTGCATTTGTGCAAATTTGTATCAATAGATCTGTGGGTTAACTTCTTGAAGCTGAAATAACTACATCAAAGGGTTAAAATGCATTTGCTATTTTCATAGGATTTGGAATAGGTTTGATATTTACTTTATGTGCCCACAAGAAATGAGTGACATCAATAGTTCTTCCACAGCTTTGAATGTAACTGCTCCTTGTTCATTTTCAAAAGAACTTTTTTATTAAATACTTCTTTCTTTAATTTTTGACTGCTCATATTTTATGTATTACCAAACATCTGTTTTATTATTTCCCATATCATGTTCCATGGATTTTAGTAACCTATTGTAATACTCAATTGATTTTTTAATAAAAACCCATTACTAAAAATAGTATAGAAAACTTAGAAGAGAACAGATGTGCCCTAGAAATTCTCAGAGCATTCATCACATTTGCTAATGAACATTGAAGATAGAATAGAAATTAAATCCAAAAATACTTCCTCATTGAACACTTAATAACATTTTATTCATTTGTTGTATATGTCTTTTTTTCTCAAATGATCAGGGAGAATAGACCTATACCACCTCTGACAGGTTTGGAATATACATAAAACTCTAAAAGTATCTATGCCTATATTTTTCTATATGTGAGCATTTCTTTAACCAAATAGCTTACCCAAATAATTTACCCTTAGGAACAAATCTTGTTGAATACTTAACAAATTCTAAGAGGAATCAATATTACGTAACTTTAAAAAATTGTTTGGCCAAATCTGTTTTTTTATAATGAAAATGCTATTCACAGTGTAAAGATTCAATCATTGTAGGTCAAAAAAAGTGCACACGAGAGGAAAAAGTATCTTTGAGGTGGTAATCAGTATGTGCAACACTAGCACTGCACAGTAGCACAGTCCTCCCGTTGTTCATTGATTTGCTCGAGGGGACCCAGTAAAGTCTCTATCATGAGGCTTGTTGTTACTCTGTTTGGCATACTGAATATGTCAAGAGTAGCTTGCCAGGCTTTGTCCTGCTGGCGAGATACTCTTAGTAGCTTGCAGGGCCCTCTGAGAGGGGCGTAGGAATCGAACCCGGTTCGGCCAGGCCAGCTGTGCGCAAGGCAAACGCCCTATTGCTGTGCTAAATAAAAAGAGGGAAAAAAGGAAGGGGAAATACATTTTTTAAATTGGAGGGGGAGATGCAGGAGACAAAGTATATGTTTTGCCTTGCCTACAGCCAATCTGGGTTCAATTCCCACAGTCTATATGGTCCTCTGAGTCTGCCAGGAGTGATACCTTTGTGCAGAGCAAAGAGTAAGCCCTGAGCTCCATTAGGTGTGGTCCATCAAACAAGAGAAAAAAATGTTTTTTAAAATGATGTTTCAGTTAGCTAAGAAGTCAGAAGAGAAAAGCATGGCAAGTTTCTTGCTCTGTAATTCAAACATCAATGTAAAGGAAGACATTAATGTAAAGGAAGACATGTGCAACACTAAATTTTAATAAATCAATATCAGCAATCTTTTAGAGACTGTAAAATGTAATGTTAAACTCAAAGTTTATTTTATTGTACAAGAAACCTTTGTAAGAGAAACTGTACATAAATATATTGTATTTTTGCATTCCTTTCCCACTACATATGTCCTTTTTTACCTACTCATAGTAGTTTCCAATACCTCCCAATGAAAGGTACCTTCTCGTCAATTCTTAATTATCTTATAATCATGCTGAACTACATTAATAACATTTATTGATGCTGTTATGTACTTTTGTGTCAGATAAGAGATATGACCTTATGGATGACCTTTGCTAAGACCAACTCTAATTTATCTCCGTGGCTCAACAAATTGAGGTTGAGAACAACTGAGGTAGAAAGAAAACATTACTAATTACTTTATAAAAGGAAGCTACTAGGTGAATGTCTATTAAATAAATATCAGTTGTATTTAATATTTTGCTGTATTTCTGTAATTTGTCAATATAAATCTATCTTATAATGATTAGCATAAATAAATACTAAATAAGCTTTTTTGGATAAAGTTGACCCTCCTGAATTAAAGACTGATTCTATAAAATCATCTTCTCTGTGTTAAAGTACTACAAATTTTTCGATGGATGGGTTACAGTCTTTTGTGAAAGTTTTTTTTTAACTGTTAAACAGGCTTTATATTAATATGGCTATTAAGAGAAATTTTTCGTGGATGTGCAACCTCTTATTGTCTAGTTTTCGCTCTCAAAGAAACCAGCAGACTACCGAAAGTATCCTGCCTGCATATATGCCTGACTGGAGCACCTGTGAAGGTGATTAGAGGCTGCTCCAAAAGTCTCCATCTCTCTTGGCAAGCTACTGAGAGTATCCTGCCTGCACGGAAGAGCATGGCAAGCTACCCGTGGCATACTCGATATGCCAAAAACAGTAACAATGATGGTCCTCATTCCGCTGACCCTGAAAGAGCCCCCAATATGCCATCGGGCTACATTAGCACGTGACAGGAATGAATGGAGACATTACTAGTGCCTGCTCGAGCAAATCAATGAACAACGGGATGACAGTGATACAATGATCAAGATAAACTGCACAAAATTAAATATTTGTTACTTTTTATAATTCACATATATCAAAATAATTCTCACCCAAATCTACTCCATGAATAGAATAGTTGAAGGTACAGGGGACAATAGTAGTGCCTAGGGCTTACTGGCTCTTTGCACTGGCTTCATTACTGGAAGGGACTGGTACATCAACTGGTGCTGAGGATGGAACCCAGGTTGGCCACATACAAGGCAAGCACCCTGACTACTATATTATCTCTTTGCCAACAGAATAATTTTTTATTAAAAAAATCTGTCAAATGCTGTCATGTTAAGTGAACTATTGTTTTTTAGATATAGTTGGGGCACTTGATGAAATCAGTCTATTGTTTGTCAGACATATACAGAATGTCAACTCTTAAGAGGGAACATTTTGGAAATCTCATAACAATAAAATGAGTGGTTGTGAACTGAATTCCTTATCAATGCTCACTAGGTACCTTACTTTTTCTTGGAAATGTTAATATTTATCCTAGCTATTGTGTTAATATGTCATTAACTCTTAAATATCTAGTGAAGTAAAATTTTGTAATCATTTTATTTCTTTGTTGTAAATTGTGTTTTAATACTGGTAGTATTTCATTAATTATAACAAATATTTTCATTAATATTCTCAATATTCTTTGGCAAAAAACCAGAAGGAACACATATATGTTAAATAAATTGCTCTTATATTTGTTATAAAGGAATATTATGCTTACACTACTAAGGACTGAGTGTGTCTCAATAAGAGAACGTTCAAGTGAATTTATTGTGGGCTTTGGGTTTGTGTTGACTGAGTTGGTGAGTTTGTGGATATGGATTTTTCCTCTGGATTGGAGGTGGACTAACCTTGTTATTGGGCATTTTACTGAACTCTTTAGCAGATGAAACAACAACTTTAATTCATAATCGCTTTTTAAAAAGGAAACAATTATTCATGTTGATCACTTAGGAGAGGAACAGCTTCTCATGACATGATAATATTCAAGTTTTGTCTTTGTTTAGACACTATTACATCTTTGTCTTATTTTTGCTTTGGTCCATCATGTTCTTTAATATTGGTGTAAAATATGTTGGACAGCAAAACATTGGAGTTTAGTCAGTCTCATAGCAGTGGACATTATAGCAACACCAGGAGTTAGTTGATTATAGTAGGTAAAATCTTAAATATCAGAAGCTGATCACTGTCAGATATATTCTACTTAGATATAGCACCAGAATTTAGTGTAAAAGAATAGCTTCTTTAGTCTAGTTCTGGATAGAATCTGTTTTTTTTTTAATTTATTATTTTTGCCTTTTTTTTTTTTTTTGAAGTCATACCCAGGGGCTCCAGGTGTTCGGGGGATCTTATATAGGCTAGGGATTCAACAAGAGTCAGTAACATGTAAAGCAAGCACTTTTTTCTACCTGTATTATGTCTCTGGCCCACTGTGAGAAATTGTTAATTCAGTTGTAGGATATTTCCATAATGTTATAAATTGATAAATTGAAAAAATTGTCACAAGGTACTGTTTGTTTTATTGATATACATATTTCTGATTACTACATTTATGTATAGTTTATGCTAATAGATTTTTAGTTAACTATATTTACATCTTTATAAATCAAAATATTTAGGAAATGTTTAAATAGCATATTTATGTTGCTTTCATAACACAAGAACTAGATTCCATTAAAAAATTGTTTGCAAACAAATATATATGATGCATACATTATTGTACAGAGTAGATTTAAATGGATTTTTGTTTACATTATAAACATGCCCAAGGGAACCACTTTTTTTCATTTAAAACTGTGTTTTAAAATATTCAGTTTCATCTACCTAACCTGAAGCTCAGCACATTAAAACTACTTTTAAAATTTTATAGACTCTAACTCAATGATTTATTATGTATTTATTAAATTATTTATGCCACCATCCATCCTGACAACTTATTCACCCTAATGTCCTATATGCCATTATATGACACTGCCATGTCAATTTTACCTACTAAATATGCTCTGGAGCTATTCGTTATTCTCCCATCCCAGAGGAATCCTGATTAGTATAATCATTCTCTTGGACTATTCGAAGCAAATGTAACCGAAATACACTCACCATGTCCAGTTCTCATCTTTTTTATTACGCATTGCAGGTGAATTTTCAAATAACAAATCTTAACATGTGGCAAGCAATGTAATAAAATTCATCCAAAGTCCTAAAATACAAAAAAGACCCTCTCCCAAAAAATCAAAAACCAAAACAAAACATAGGGTTGGAAGCAATTGACCTTGCTGTGTGAGAGTGATTCTAAAATAATAAAGTATTTTTAGTTAGCATTGAAATATCAATAGGAGTCTAAAACAGTAATAGAAAAGGATAATAAGATGACTTTTGGGGGAAAAAAAGCAACAAAAAGATACCAGATAGGATTTTACTATAATAAATGTAGTTGTTCAGAAATATTTAGTGTACATTTGGAAGAAAGAGAAAAAGTGAAGCTAGAAACTCTAGAAGTACATAGTCAAGAGAATCCCTGTCTGCTGTGCTTGAAGACTCAACACTCAAATGGAGTTTTAAAAGATTTTTTAAGCTTTTGAAGATTTAGAAATAATATTTAACTTTTTAGGCAAAAAAAATTTATTCTTTGGCAGCAACAATAACAATTTACCGATATACAAACACAATATTACAGATAAATTTGAGGGCAAAAGTCTGTTGGAAGGGAATGTACCCAATGAGATCTGTCAGAAACTATATTTAAAGCAGTCCTTGTTGGGTTGGGAGGAAAGAGGCAAGCCACAGAAGTGGTTTACAGGAGACAGATTTGGAAAAATGAAGCCAAAACTGAAGGTACAGTGATAAAGGACATCAACAGGTAACAGAAGAATGTCATCATGGTTTACCAATTTTTTGGATTAAAAGGTGTGAATAAAGAATAGTTAACACCTGGCAAATAAGGTACAGGTAAATCACCCAAGCCGATCAATTTAAGAGAGTAGACATTAAGCTCAATTTTAAATGTACTGAGTTTCTGGGATTCATCCTGACTCCAATAACTGCAAATATGTATCATCTTAGAGCACAGGGATCGAGAGGCTAATTTTTAATTAAAATGTGTATATGTGCACATGTGCACACGTACACACACACACACACAGAACCAATGTTGGTTGGTGAAGGAACAAAATTTAAATTCAGTATAAGAAATTCAACCCTTCAATTAGATGTTTCTCCTAAAATATAGGTTGTCCTTAATCACTTAATCACTTAATCCCTGTTATTCATCGATTTATTCGAGTGGGTGCCAGTAACGTCTCCATTCATCCCGGTTGCGTGCTAGTGTAGCCCAATGGTATCTGTTTGTTTTAGGAACATGTAGAGCCTCAAACCGATCATTTAGGGTCTTGACGAAGAAGTCTGACCATCTTATAGGTGGGCGTCCACGTGATCTTTTGATGTCTCGTGGAATCCAATCAGTAATGGCTCTAGTCCAGCGGTTGTCTGTAAACCTCATTACGTGTCCAGCCCACCTGATTTTTGATGTCTTGGCAAATGAGACAGCGTCCCTGATTCTTGAGCGTTGACGAAGATCAGAACTCCGGATTCTATCTCTCATTTGGGTGAATCGTGATATTCCAAGCATAGTTCTTTCGATTCCTCTTTGAGAGACCCGAATAGTGTTCTCATCCTGTTTTCGTAGGGTCCAGGTCCCTGAGGCATATGTTAATGCAGGAAGAATAGTGGAATCAAAGAGATGTGCTCGTAGCTGGAGGTTCTTTGTCCTTTTAGTTATTTCTTCAATGCTCTTGAAGGCATTCCAAGCCGCTCTCTTCCTCCTGCGCAACTCAGGTGCCAGGTCATTCATCATGTTGATTTCTCGACCTAGGTATATATAACTGTTGCATTCGGAGATGGTGGTTCCGTTGAGAGCGAATGGAGCGTCAGGAACAAGGCTGTTTCTCATAAACATTGTCTCCGCAAGATTCAGCTGTAGTCCGACCTTTCCACATTCACGGTCAAAGTCGTTCAGCATTTGTGCCTCTTGGTTGATGTTTGGTGTTATTAGAACTGTGTAAACACACAAAAAATAAAAAGGGCCGGCGGTCTGCCGTTTCCCCACTCCAGGGAGGTCGAAGGCGATGGTCAGGTGAAGGAAGGAAACGAGGCCAAGCTAGTTGGTCTTAGTAGCTGTTTATTACATGGAAGAGATGTATGTCATGGAGGCCTCAGGAATCCTCGAGCACGTGCGCCTTTGTTCTCTCCGCTTCTGTCCTCAGCCCCATCTTCCCAGGTTCTCTGATGCACGTGTCCCCCCGTTCTCTGGTGCACGTGTCCCCCGAGAGAGCCCTGGAATCTCCCTTATATAGATCATAGTACCTCTAAAGGGCGCAATATAATGATGTCATCAGAAGGAGTTACAGAAAGAAGGTTGAGGCGGCAAACCATACATTGTTTCCTTACATCCGCAGGCCAGTAATCCTGGCCTCACCTTTTCACAAACTACAAGTACTTAGATTAGCACAACAAAGACCAGTCTGCTAGAGCTTGGAATCTACTTCTCCAAAAAAGCAGTCTCATCCAAGCTACTCAGGACACACAGAAAACTGCTTCTAGGACGTGTTTCTCCTCTCCTTGTCCAACCAACATATAAGCATACATAATATTAATCATTTTGTATGGACACAGTAAGAAATACTTTGGGCTTATAGAATTGCTCTCCTAGGGCCATCTCGATCTCAGACTGCAGTGCTCAGGCCAGATATCTTTCCTATTCCTAGCAGCAGGGCCCTAGTCTCGTCGTTACTTTTGGATCATGACATCATTTGCCTATGATCAAACTCTTAACTTATAGTTAAGAATCGTGGCACCTTGGCCTGGCCCATCGCGATGCCAGGGTAGCACATAACTTACCGGCTTGCCCTGGTTCCATCCAGTCCCACGTCGGGACCCTGCCCTTGGGGTGCTAGGAAGTAAGGGCAACTGAGGCTTAAGTTGAGAAGGCAGATGCCCAGGAGTGAATAATATTCAAAGCCAATCAATTCCTAAGTTATAAAGCATAATATTAATTAATTGTCTTCCTGTATCTATACAAAAGGACATTGCATTAAAGTAAACTGCTCAAAAGACATAAGGAGAGGAGAAAGACAATATTAACTTACAGTACAGCTTCAGTGTCTAAGAAGGATGAGACCTTACAAATTGGTTGGGGAAGAGAGCATAGAAGAGGTTACAGACAGACAAAGTAATGGGAGTGACTCGGGAGCACTGTGATGGGCACAATCTGATAAACCTAAGCTCTGTGTACTCCAACAAGAACGATGTCATCAGCAAAGCGGAGGTGGTGTAGTTGCCGACCATCTATCTTCACTCCCATGTTTTCGCATTCCAGTCGTCGCATGATGTTCTCGAGGGTGGCACTGAAGAGTTTTGGTGAAATGGTATCACCCTGCCGAACCCCTCTCTTGATATGGATGATTACTTCTTTGTAGAATGGTGAGATCTTGGTAGTGAATCCGCAATAGAGCTCACGAAGGATCCTGATGTAGTGAGTTTGTACGCCCTGATTGGCTAGGGCTTCCATGACCGCTTCCGTCTCAACAGAATCAAAGGCCTTCTTTAAATCAATGAACGTTAGACAGAGTGGCATCTTGAACTCCCGAGATACCTCAATGAGCTTGGTTATTGTGTGGATATGGTCGATCGTACTGAATCCTTTTCGGAATCCAGCTTGTTCACATGGTTGTCCTTCATCTAGTGTTCTGCTAATCCTATTCAGGATGACTCGAGTGAATAGTTTGTAGATGACAGACAATAGGCAGATTGGGCGATAGTTGCCAATGTCGTGGATGTCTCCTTTCTTGTATAGTAGTACAGTCTTGCTGGTTTTCCATTGGGATGGAACCTTGCATTCAGACAGGTAGCGTGTGAAGAGTCGAGCCAATGTATTGATGAGTACTGATGGTAAGTTCTTCAGGTGTTCAGGTCTGATCTTGTCTGGGCCAGGTGCTCTTTGTTTCTTTACCGACGAGATGGCATGTTGGATTTCGGAAGGGAGAACATTGGGAACGACATATCCATCATGTGGTATGTGGTATGTGGGCAAGTGGATGTGGCTATTAAAGAGATCTGAGTAGAAGTCATGAATAATCTTCTCCATTGCCCTTCTGGAAGATGTGATAGATCCATCATGATGTCGGAGGGCAGTCATCTTGGTTTTGTAGTTGGTGAAGGACAGGCGGGCATTACGAATGTTTTTCCCAGCTTCTGCTGCATCTACCAGTACTGCTGCTCTCCTGTTTTTGAGGTCATCTTTGATGGCTTCTCTGCACTGTTTTGCCAGTTCGGACGTTTTCTTGTGGTTGTCTGAGGCACGTGCCAAGCCACGTTGGCGAATAAGTTCAAGAGTGTTCGAAGAAAGACGGTTTTTTGTGGTTATCTCTCTTTGGCATTCCTTGCACAATCATGGAGGTGCTGAATCATTCGATCGTATTCCTCATCAATGTTGTCAATGACGGCATCTTCCCATGTTGCCGCAACAGAGCCAAAGAGTTCCCAGTTGGTGGTTGTTCTGGCAGTCCTCTTCTTAAACCTTGCATTCTTTTCTTGCATTCTAAAATTATCATTTTACTTTAATTTATCTATACATAAAGATGATTGACAATTTTGCCCCCCAAATAAATGGCTACACTACAATGGATCTGTAATTACAAGCTCTTGCAAATTTTTTATTAGTCTTTTGTGCATGTACATTTAAAAACCTTCAAGAAAATTGGAAAATTGGAAAATTGCATTTTATCCATGTGGCAATGAATATATCACGATCACGATCACGACCATCCTGTTGTTCGTCGATTGCTTCAAGCAGGCCCCAGTAACGTTTCCTTCGTCCTAGCCCTGAGATTTTAAAAAAGTGCCATATTCATCATATATACAAATGTATATGAATTCGTCATCATTCATATACATCATATAGCATGTATATACAAATACATACATATATACACACACTCACACTTTTTGGAGATCTAAGCATAGTAGAAAGCATGATTGATCATTCAATATACTCCACTAATACAAATGTTTTTCTTTTTGGGTTACACCCAGCGTTGCTCAGGGGTTACTCATGGCTCTGTGCTCAGGAATTACTCCTGGCAGTGCTCGGGGGACCATATGTGATACTGGGAATCAAACCTGGGTCAGCCGCATGCAAGGCAAATGCCCTATCTGCTGTGCTATCGCTCTGGCCCCTCCACTAATAGTATTACTATTAATTACTATTAATACTATTGGTTACAATTAATTTTAGTCCATCATTTCCCTATTTAAAAAGATAAATTATAGTTTATGTACTCTGAAAAAGAAATAAAATTATTGTAAGCATGCACTTTAAAGTGCTGTCATAAAAATTGGAGAGATAATACAGCAGATAGGGTGATGGCCTTGCTTGCCACTGATGTAGATTCGACCCAAGGCAACTTATTTTCTCCTCTGAGCCCTGACAGGAATGATCCCTGAGTGCAGAGCAGGGAGTAAGCCCTGATAACCTCTAGCTGTGACCCAAAACTTATTTTAAAGTGCAGTTAGTAAATGATAGATAAAACTCTATTTATTATAAAAATCAATTTACTTAGGAAGAAATATAAGTTCGACAAGTTGTAAGTTGAAAAAAAGGAAAGATAAGTTGAACAAAAGTGATCAATATGAATGAAATAAAAATAATATATGAAAAACAATAGTGAAATAACAATTTATATTTAACTGCAATTCATTTTTTTCATCCAATTAAATATAGGTTGTCCTATCAGAGTGAAATATATCTTCAGGTTGACAATCAAATTATCAAAGCATAACAAAGTTGTGAACCAAAACAAATGAATGGGCTATATTAAATAAAAATTTCCCCTTGAAAGTAAGTGTGGGAGTAGTTCACTTTAAATGATAAATACAATTTACCTCCTATGCCATTCTTCTTGGAGTCGTTGTATTAGCCAATCTCATGTCATTTTAAATAATGCTTGAGAATATTTTATAGGTTAATGACATCAGGTTATAAGCTGCCAGCACCTACAAAGCAATTATCATTTAAGGAACCCTGTCTCTTGCTCTTCCACCTGCTTCCCCTTTCCAAATGCCTGCAGTAGTTAAGTGACTTTGAATTATACAAAAAAGATTAGCAGTTAGACTATAAATTGTTTCAAATTTTTGGTAATTAAAACCTATTTAATGTCGGTAAGCCTTTGAATTTGCTCTTTGGTTTCAATAATACAGGAAAAAGTATACTGGAAACGGATTTTTTTGTAAAGAGTTCAGACTGGTGAGTTTTATGTTTGGGGCAGCATCACACTTAGGCACTATTCCTGCCTCTGTTCACAGGGATCACTCCCCATAAAGCTCTGGAGACCATAGCATAGTACTGGAGATCAAACTGGGTTTAGTCATATTCATGGCAACTGCCTTATCCCTTATAATATCTCTGCAACCAAACATATCTTTATGTTGATTGCATGAATAAGTAAAGTTTAATCTTAAAGAAAACTTAGAAATTTTCAAGCTTAGAGTCTTTTCGTGCCATTCAGAAATACCATATTAGGGACAAAGGGATAGTACAGGAGGTGAGGTGCTGTCCTTACAATGCAGATCACACTGCTTATATTCCCAGTACTGCGTATAGGTCCCTCTACCACAGCCAAGAGTGATCACTGAGCCCAGAAACAGAAGTAAGCACTGAGCATTGCTCCGTGTGGCTCCCCCAAACAACAAACAAAACAAAACAAAACAAAACAAAGAAATCCAGATATTTTGTTTACAATACCAGTTCTCCATGTGACAACGAACTTCAAATACTTTATATTTTTGGATGTAAGTTTTTCTTTATCTTTTCTTTTTTTTTTCTTTTTTTAGATGTATGAACTGTAAGACATAATTCAATGGAGTTTTCCGTTACTGTTTAAATAATAATTTTATTTTTTTATTGCTGAAGCCAAAGGTAATACCTAAGGCACTAAATCATCATTTGACGATCATTAATTATTAATTTTTCTCTTACATTCAAATTTCATGATTTTTTAAAAAGCACATAAAAGCTCTCAATTATAACATTGATCTGAAAATTATGTTGAAACAAGAGAGAAATGAGAAAAGTATTTGTTGTGAATAACTTTAAAATCATATTCCAATTCCAATCAATATTTTATATGTAGAAAAGGAAGTGGGTAAGAATGCAGGAATTAAAATATGACTTAAAAAATCCTTGTATCCTAATATTTTTTTTAATAATTAATAGTGAGACATCATGAGTTACAGTTACAGACTTACACATTTTTGTGCTTGGGTTTCAATTATACAATGATCAAATACCAGCGCCCATTTCCCACCACCACGGATCCCAGTATCCCTCCCACCCCCCCACCTCCCCATCCCACCCTGCCTCTGTGGCAGGGCATTCCCTTTTGTTCTCTCTCTCTCTCTCTCCTTTAGGGTGTTGTGGTTTGCAAAAGAGGCAATGGGTGACAATCATGTTTGGTCTATAGTCTATTTTCAGCATGCTTCTCCCATCCTGGGAGGATCATCCCAACACCTTTATTTGGTGTTCCCTTCTCTATCTGAGCTCCCGTTTCCCCTAGCTTGTGTGGTTGGCCTCCAAACCATGGAGTAAAATTCCTGGTACTAATCTCAGCCATTCTTGGGTGTTAATCTCCTATTTTGTTACTTTATGTTCCCCAGATGAATGTAATCTTTCTATGTCTATCCCTTTCTTTCTGAGTCATTTCGCTTAACATGATACTTTCCATGTAGTATCACTTGTATGTAAATTTCGTGACTTCATCTTTTCTAACAGCTACTTTGTACTCAATTATGTAAATGTACCAACATTTCTTTAACCAGTCATATGTTCTCGGGCACTCAGGTTTTTTCCAGATTCTGGCTATTGTAAAGAGTGGTGCAATGAACAGACAATTGCAGATGTCCCTTCGACTATACTCTTTTGCCTCTCTGGGATATATTCCCAGAAGTGGTATTGCTGGATCAAATGGGAACTCAATTTCTAATTTTTTGTCCATACTGTTTTCCAAAAGGGCTGAACCAGTCAGCATTCCCACCAACAGTGAAGGGGTGTCCCTTTCACGCCACATCCACGCCAGCACTGGTTGCTTTTGTTCTTGTGGATATGGGCCAGTCTCTGTGGTGTGAAGTGATATCTCATTGTGGTTTTGATCTGCATCTCCCTGATGATTAACAATGTGGAGCATTTTCTCATGTCCCTTTTAGCCATTCGGATTTCTTCTTTGTGAAAGTTTCTATTCATTTCATCTCCCCATTTTTTGATGGGGTTGAATGATTTCTTTTTGTGGAGTTTAACCAGTACTTTGTATATCCTTGATTTTAACCCCTTATCAGATGGGTATTTGGCGAATATCCATTCCCATTCTGTAGACTGTCTTTGTATTTTGGTCACTGTTTCTTCTGAGATACAGAAGCTTCTTAGTTTAAGATAGTCCCATTTGTCTATCTCTGCTTTCACTTGCTTGGCCAGCGGTGTGACATCTTTGAAGACACCATTAGCTTCTATGTCATGGAGAGTTTTGCCAACTTTTTCCTCAATATACCTTATGGATTCCACTCTGATGTTGAGGTCTTTAATCCACTTTGATCTTACTTTTGTACATGGAGTTAGGCAGAGATCTGAGCCCACTTTTTTGCATGTAGCTGTCCAGTTTTGCCAGCACAATTTGTTAAGGAGGCTTTCCCTACTCCACTTCACTTTTCTTGCCCCCTTATTGAAGATTAGATGCTCGTATGCTTCGGGGGAGATGTCAGTATATTCAACCCTGTTCCATTGGTCTACAGTTCTGCCTTTGTTCCAGTACCATGCTGTTTGAATTATTACTGCTTTGTAGTAGAGTTTGAAGTTAGGGAGGTTGATTCCTCCCATTTTCTTTTTCCCAAGAATTGCTTTAGCTATTTGTGGGGGCTTATTGTCCCATATAAATTTCAGGAGTGTTTGCTTCATTTCTTTGAAGAATGTCATGGGTATCCTGATGGGGATTGCATTGAATTTATACAGTGCTTTGGGAAGTATTGCCATTTTGACAATGTTAATTCTCCTGATCCATGAACAGGGGATGTTTTTCCATTTCCTCGTATCCTCTTTTATTTCCTGAAGCAGAGTTTTGTAGCTTTCTTTGTACAGGTCCTTTACTTCCTTAGTTAAGCTGATTCCTAGGTACTTGATTTTCTGGGGCAAAATTGTAAACGGCATTGTTTTCTTTATGTCACTTTTTTTCTCTTTCACTATTTGCATATAGGAAAGCCATGGACTTTTGGGTATTGATTTTATAGCCTGCCACTTTACTATACAAGCCTATTGTTTCTAGAAGTTTCTTGGTAGAGGATTTAGGGTTCTCTAAGTAGTGCATCATATCATCTGCCAATAGTGAGAGCTTGATTTCTTCCTTTCCTACCTGGATGCCCCTAATATCTTTTTCTTGCCTAATCGCTATTGCAAGTACTTCCAGTACTATATTGAACAGCAGTGGAGAGAGTGGACATCCTTGTCTCGTCCCTGATCTTAGAGGGAAGGCTATCAGTTTTTCGCCATTGAGGATGATGCACGCTGTAGGCTTGTGGTAGATGGCTTTAACTATATTGAGGAAAGTCCCCTCTATCCCCATTTTGGCTAGGGTTTTCATCATAAATGGTTGCTGGATATTGTCAAATGCTTTCTCTGCATCTATTGATATGATCATATGATTTTTATCTTTTCTTTTGCTGATATGGTGGATTATGTTGATTGATTTCTGAGTGTTAAACCAGCCTTGCATCCCCAGGATGAATCCTACTTGGTCATGGTGTATGATCTTTTTGATGAGTAGTTGAATTCTACTTGCTAGTATTTTGTTGAGAATCTTCACATCCTTGTTCATCAGGGATATCGGCCTGTAGTTTTCTTTCCTCGTGGTGTCTTTGTTTCCTTTTGGTATTAGAGAAATATGGGCTTCACAGAAACTGTTTGGGAGAGTTTCCATTTTTTCAATTTCCTGGAAAAGCTTGAGATGGACTGGCAGTACGTCCTTTTCAAATGTTTGGAAAAATTCACCAGTGAATCCATCTGGACCTGGGCTTTTGTTTTTGGGAAGACTTTTGATTACAGTTTTGATTTCCTTGATGTTAATAGGTCTATTCAGAAACTCCAGATATTCTTGATCCAACTTTGGGAGATTATAGGAGTCCTAGAATTTTTCCATTTCTTCTAGGTTCTCTTGTTTCGTGGCATACAGCCTTTCAAAGTAGTCTCTGATGATCTTTTGGATTTCTTTGGTTTCTGTTGTGATATCCCCTTTCTCATTTCTGATTCGGTTTATTAGGGTTCCCTCTCTCTGTTTCTTTGTGACTGTTGCTAGTGGTTTATCTATCTTGTTTATTTTCTCGAAGAACCAGCTCTTGGTTTCATTGATCTTTCGGATTGTTTCTTTGGTTTCCATGTCTTTGATTTCTGCTCTATGTTTTATGATCTCTTTCCTTCTGCCTGACTTAGGCTCTTTCTGTTGATCCTTTTCTAATTCTTTAGCTGCAAGGTCAAGTTGTTTATGTGCATCGTTTCTACAGAACTATGATATGCTTGTAGAGCTATAAATTTTCCCCTTAATACAGCTTTCCCTGCATCCTATAGGTTCTGGTAGCTCGTGTCTTCATTCTCATTTGTTTCCAGGTATATTTTGATTTCATCCTTGACTTCATTCCTGACCCACTCGTTGTTCAGCATCAAGTTGTTTAATTTCCAGGTGTTTGATTTGGTTCTCTGTGTCTGTGTGTGATTCACTTCTATACTCAGTGCATCATGGTCTGAAAAGATGGCTGATACTATTTCTATCTTCCTGATTCTGTTGAGGTATGTTTTGTGTCCTAGCACAGGGTCTATTTTGGAAAATGTTCCATGCTCACTGGAGAATAATGTGTATTCTTTCTTTTGGGGGTGTAAAGCCCTCTATAGGTCTATAAGCCCTTTCTCTTCTATTTCTTCTTTCAAAGCCAATGATTCCTTGCTGGGTTTTGTTCTTGTTGATCTATCCAGACGTGATAATGCGATGTTGAAGTCTCCAAGTACTATTGTGTTGCTAGCAATGTCCTCCTTAAAATCGGTTAGCAGTTGTTTTAAATATTTAGCTGTTCCCTCATTAGGTGCGTATACATTTAAGAGTGTGATTTCTTCCTGTTGTACGTATCCCTTGATGAAGAGAAAATAGCCTTCACTGTCCCTTCTAATCTTTTTCAAGTTGAAATTAATGTTGTCGGATACTAGTATGGCCACCCCAGCTTTTTTGAAGGCGCTGTTTGCTTGCAAGATTGTTTTCCATCCTTTGACTTTGAGTCTGTGTTTGCTTTGATTGTTGAGATGAGTTTCTTGTAGGCAGAAGAATGTTGGGTTCTGTCTCTGTATCCATTTTGCCACTCTGTGTCTCTTAAATGGTGAATTTAGACCATTGACATTGAGAGAGAGTATGGTTATGGGGTTTTGTGTCACCTTTCTGTAAGGGTGTGTCGTGGTTGTAGGGGTTGTCTTGTCTTATAGTAGCCCCTTTAGCCCTTGTTTTAGGTTTGGTTTTGAGTCTATGAAGTTCCTGAGCTGCTGTTTATCTAGAAAATAGTGTACTGTTCCTTTGATTTTGAGTGAGAGTTTAGCTGGATAGAGAATTCTTGGTGAAGCATTCACTTCAGTGAGTTTTTGACTATATCTTGCCACTGCCTTCGGGCTTGGAGGGTTTCCTCTGATAGGTCAGCTGTGAATCTAAGGGGTGGTCCTTTATATGTGATTTCCTTCTTTGCCCTTGCTGCTTGCAGTATTGTGTCTCTATCGGCAGCATCAATCATCCTATGATATGTCTTGGAGTGTTTCTGTTCAGGTCTCTTTTAGCTGACACGCTTCGGGCTTCTTGAATCTAAATGGCTGCATTGTGGAGCTCCCGGAATTTCTCGGCAATGACTTGTTTAACCATGGTTTTTTCATTGGGATTTTTTCCCTGAGCTTCTGGTAGTTCAATGATTCTAATGGTGTTTCTTTTGGAATCGTCTCGTAGGACTCTGATTCTCTGTAGAGCTATTTGAGGTCCTTTCCCACTGTTTGTTGTTGCGTATTGGCGTGGTGCAGCTGAGCTTCCAGCTCACTGATTCTTTGCTGTGGTCATTCTATTTTTGAGGGCACATACTGAGTTTTTGATTTCATCTATGGAATCTCTGATCCATGCCATTTCTATGCAAAGCTTTCCAATTTCCGCTCTCATTTCTTCCTGTATTTTGTCAATTGTGCGATCGATTGTTTCTTTCATGTCCTCTTTCAATTTACTGGATATCTGTCTGACTGTTTCATTGAGTTGATTAAACATCTTAATGACTTCATATCTGAATTCTTTGTCAGAGAGGTCCCTTAGGTGGCAAGCACCTACTTAGGCTTCTGGACTTGTTTCTTTGTCCTCTCCCTGTGGCGGGGATTTGCGTTGTTTCTTCATGTTGGTGTGTAGGTGTAGGGCTTAGATTTCTTGGTATGAGTAAACTACTTGCGGCTGTGTAAGCGTTTGCCGACCCAAAATTAGGCCATGCCCACTTTTAAAAGCCACGCCCACTTCTAAAGTGGCCACACCCCCACGGATACCTGGTGTGTGTTGGGGGAGTAAAGACTGGGTGGGTAGAAGAAACCAGCTCGGCTTGGGCAACGGAAAGGGAGAGGCAGAGAGGCTCAGATCTGCTTTGTCTCCCTGCGTCTGGGGAACGCCTCGAGGCTTGCAGGGTGAAATCCAAGTCCCAAATTGGAGAAGCGGTGGAAAAACTGAGCTGGGTGGGGAGAAGAGACCAGCTCGGCTTGGGTGATGGAATATCCTAATATTTTTTAAACTGAAAAAAATCAGAGTCTTTTTAATACCAAGTAAAGTATCAAAATACTATTAAAGCAATAATAAATTTATGATTAGTAATTTGATTGTAAGTGATAATCTCTAACGAAAGTATTGAACATGTAGCATTTTATGCAATTGAATTTTAATTCAGTTTCTCTGCTTATACATTTTGCTTTCAAAATTCACCTTATTCATTTTAGCAAATTTATCCAACTTTATCACTGCACTGCACTTTCTTCCCGTTGTTCATCAATTTGTTCGAGCGGGCTCAGTAACGTCTCCATTGTGAGACTTGTTGTTACTGTGTTTGGCATATTGAATATGTCACAGTAGCTTGCCAGGCTTTGCCATGAGTGTGAGATACTCACGGTAGCCTGCCGGGCTCTCTGAGAGGGGCAGAGGAATTGAGCCCAGCTGGCCGCATGCAAGGCAAATGCCCTGCTGCTGTGCTATCACTCCAGCCTATGATCCAACTTATATACCACTATCTCTGATACTCTTTTAAGTCTTCATGTTTCTTCTTTTTTTGGGGGGGGGTCATACCCAGTGATGCACAGGGGTTACTCTTGACTCTTCTCTCAGGAATTACTCCTGGTGGTGCTTGGGGGACCATATGGGATGCTGGGAATAGAACCCAGGTCTGCCGCGTGCAAGGCGAACACCCTACCCGCTGTGTTATCGTCCCAGACCTCTTTCTTTTTAATTAAAAGAATTTTTTTTAAGTCTTCATGTTTCTTTACTCAGACAAAATTTGGCATTCATTGCTACTGAAATATATAGCTAACTACTAAAAATTTGCCGTATTGATAGTCTATATTTATCTCTTAGATACATTGGGTTTTCAAGAGTCAGAATAATTAGAATACATCACCCATGTTTCATATTTATCACCCATGTTTCATATTTGTTTTTCACATATGTGGCATATGGCATTTCTTCACATTTCTTTCTTTTTTGAGGGGTCAGGGGTCACACCAGGAGATACCTCCTGGATTTGTATTCAGGAATTATTCCTGCTGTACTCAGGGGACCATATGGGATGCTGAGAATCAAAACCGAGTTGGCTGCGTGCAAGGCAAATGCCCTAACCGAAGTACTATTGCTCCAGTCCTCACATTTATTTCTTTACTACATGGAGGTTTAAAATAATTTATTAAATAGTGTAGATTAGTAATCAAGGTTACTAACTCTACTGTTAGAGGCAATAAATTACTATTTCCGTAGCTTACACTATAGGTCAGAATGATTCATAGCTCCTTAAATATGTTCACTAAAATATTTGGATCATCATGCAGTTAAATAGAATCAAATAACTAAAATCCAAAGTTATAAAATAACTTTGAACTAAAATTCAAAGATATAAAATAACTATATGAAATAATTTGAGAATGCTCTTTTTGGATTCTGCCGCATCTCCCAGCACTGCTGCTCTTCTCTCTTTGAGGTCTTCCTTTATCGCTTCTCTGCACTGCTTTGCGAGCTTGGATGTTAGCTTGAAGTTGCCTCAGGCTTTCGCCAAGCCACGTTGGTGAATGAACTTGAGAGTTTTTGAAGAGAGGCATCTTTTTGTGCCTTTCTCTCTTTCGGTGTCCCTCTCACAATCATGGAGGTGCTGAACCAGTCAATTATATTCTTCGTCAATGTCGTCAATGATGGCATCTTCCCATGTTGCCACAATAGTGCCAAAGAGCTCCCAGTTAGTGCTCGTTCTGAGAATTCTCTTAAACTTCACAGCCCTTTCTCCCCGCTCCATGAAGTGGAATTTGCATGAAGAAGACAGTGGTCCAATCCCATTTGGAATTTTGGGACAACAGCAACATCAGTCAGGCAAAACTGTCGATTGAATATGATGTGGTCAATTTCATTGTGGAACTGTACACTGGGGGACTCCTATCTCCAACATTTAGATTTGGCCTTCTGAAACTGTGAGTTACAATGGATGGTCTTGGCAACATGATGAACTCAGTCTCTCATCCTGTTCATTCCATTCTAGGCCATGGGTCCCGATGTAGAGTTCTTCAGATGACCTTCTCCATGCTATCTTGGATTAAAATCACTGACAATGATTTTGTAGAAGGTGTAGTCTTCTTTATAGAACTTCTAGAACTCCATGTAGAACTCAACTTCTTCTTCATAGTAGTTGAATGTTGGTGCATAGACAACGAAGATAGAAACTGCCAGCAGTGAGCCTATCTATTCAAGTGTAATCATCCAATTTGGGTTGTAAGGCATTCGAATCAATGCTCATAGCCAAGTTTGTGTTGACAAGGACACCGACATCATTAATGCCTTCATTGTCACATGTTCCGAGGAAAAGTTCTCCAGTGTCAAAAGTGGTGTGGTGTGGTTGATGCCTTCTCATCTCAGTCCTACTAATGATATCGTACTTGATCTTCTGTGCTTGCACTATCAGGTCTTTGATGATGTTTCTGATGTGAGCGTACATTCATTGAAAGTACAGACAAGCATTTTAGACCTTCTTTGTTTTGGCAGCCTAGTTTGGGCCTGAGATTTTATCAGACTCTCCTTGCTCATCTTAGTTAATGCTGCCATATTGGGGGCTCTTCCAAGGTCAGAGAAATGAGGACCATTATTGTTACTGTTTTTGGCATACCAAATATGCAACGGGTAGCAAGCCAGACTCTGCTGTGAGGGCAGGACACTCTCAGTGGCTTGGTGGGCTCTCCAAGAGGGACAGAGGCTTTTAGGGAGGTCTCCAATCACCCTTACTGGTGCTCCTAGTCTAACAAATGTAAGTGTTTGGTCGACTGGCAAGTCGTAACAATCAGCAGTATCTGTTGGTTCACTCTTCAGTCGGCACTGTTGCCACACCTGCAATGATGAGGTGGTGAATCATATGGTCTACACCATATTTGAAACCCATCAAGTACAGTGTGGCAATTATTGAAAATGGATAAGAAGTGTCTTATTATGTGTTGTGTGGCTGCTTCACAGCTGCTGTCTGGAGAGTGGCAAGGAGTGAGGTGGCTGTTGGGTAGTGGAGGTCGGCTGATGAGGAGATTCTCTAGTGCCAGCAGGGAGTGTCTTATGGGTGTGATCCCTGGGTCTCTGGAAATGGGAGAAGCAGTCAAATGATCTCTGGTCCTGGGTCCCATTGAGCCCTCAGTCCACAGTCACAAAGTTCTGTATTACCTGGGTTCCCTGGTACTTCAATCATGCATGAGGCTTGCCCTGAATGTCCGGAAAGTGCCCTGGAACGAAGTGACCGTCCAGTAGTGGCCTGTGCTTTGCCAACTACAAGACCAAGATGACTGTTCATCAACATACTGATGGATCTATCACATCTTCCAAAGGGAAATGGAGATTATCCATGACTTCAACTTTGATCTCTTCAATAGCCACATCCACCTGCCCGCATATCAAATTCTGCCCTCCTGCAGAATTGGATATGTCGTTCCCAATGTATTCCCTTTTGAAATCTGACATGCCATTTTGTCATTAAGAAGCAAACAGCACCCGGCCCAGCAAGGTCAGACCCAAACACCTGAAGAATCTGCTGTTAGTGCTCATCAATACACTGGCTCGGTTCTTCACATGCTACCAGTCTGAATGCAAGGTTTTGTCCCAATGGAAAACCAGCAGAAACGTACTACTCTACAAGAAGGGAGAGATCCACAATATTGGCAACTATCACCCTATCTGCCTATTGTCCGTCATCTACAAGGTGTTCACTAGAGTCATGCTGAGTAGGTTTGGCAGAACATTACATAAAGGACGGCCTTGTGAGGAAGCCAGGTTCTGAAAAGGATTCAGCACAATCGATCATCCACACAGTAACCAAGCTCATTGAGGTTTCTCGAGAGTTCAAGATGCCACTCTCTCTAACGTTCATTGATTTAAAGAAGGCCTTTGATTCTGTTGAGACAGATGCAGTCATTGAAGCCCTAGCCAAACAGGGCATTCAAACTCAATACATCAGGATCCTCCATGAGCTGTATTATGGATTAACCACCAGGATCTCACCATTCTACAAGAAAATGATCATCGATGTAAAGAGAGGGGTTTGGCAGGGCAATACCATTTCACCGAAACTTTCAGTGCCACCCTCGAGAATGTCATGCGATGACTGGAATGCGAAGGAATGGGAGTGAAGATAGATGATCAGCAACTACACCAACTCTGCTTCACTGATGACATCGTTCTAATAACACCAAACATTAGCCATGTGGCACAAAAGCTGGCCAACTTTGACCGTGTGTGGAAAGATTGAACTGCAGCTGAATCTCATGAATGTTCATGAAAATCAGGCTTGTTCCTGACACTCCATTCGCTCTCAATGGAACAAAAATCTCTGAATGCAGCAATCATGTTTACCTAGATCGTGAACTCAACATGACAATAACTTGGCAACTGAGCTGCACAGGAGGAAGAGAGCGGTGTGGAATGCCTTCAAGAGCGTCGAAGAAATAGCTAAGACGATGAAGAACCTACAGCTCCATTGTTCTCCCTGCACTAGCATACACCTCAGAGATGTGGGCCCTATGAAAACAGGATGAAAACGCTATTCGGGTATCCCAAAGAGGAATCGAAAGAGCTATGCTTGGAACATCACACTTCACTCAAGTGAGAGAAAGGATCCAGAGTTCCGATTTCTGTCAATGATGAGAATCAGGGAAGCTGTTTTGTTTGCCAAGCATCCAAAATCAGATGGGCTTGACATGTTATGTGATTTGAACATGAATGCTGGATTAGAGCTGTTACCAACTGGATTCCGCAGGATGTTAAAAGATCGTGCGACCACCCACCTACGATATGGTAAGATTTCTTAGTCAAGACCCTGAATGAACGTTTTGAGGCTCTTCGTGTTCCTGGAGGGAGCAGATGCCATTGGGCTACACTAGCACGTGATAGAGAAAAATGGAGACATTACTGGTGCCCACTTTAGTAACTGAATGAGTAATGGTATATCAAGTGATCAAATGATCAAGTGATATAGAATAATTTAATTGATAAATTCACCAAGTTTCTTTTTAATTCTTCAGATCACAATTTAGAAGTATTTTGAGTATGTTTCATATTTCCCAAATACATAGCATTTAAAATTTTGTTTTCCATTTTTATTTTGAAAAAATAATGAAACAAGAACAAATAAAAAAATCACATATATATTTGCAATCCCTAAAGTATATTCTATTATCAAATAGACTCATAGATATTCTATGCTTCATTATAGAAATAGACTCATAGATATTCTATGATTCTATTATAGAGTAATAATATTATTCTATTATAGAGTAATAATATTATTCTATATATTTAGAGTGTGGGGTGGAGCGATAGCACAGCAAGTAGGGCATTTGCCTTGTAGCAACCGATCTGGGTTCTATTCCTCCAATCTTCTCGGAGAGCCTGGCAAGCTACCGAGAGTATACTGCCTGCTTGGCAAAGCCTGGCAAGCTACCCATGATGTATTTGATATGCCAAAAACTGTAACAACAAATCTTACAATTTGTTGTAAGACGTTAATGGTGCCTGCTTGAACAAATAGATGAACAACGGGAGGACAGTGCTATAGTGCTATATTTAGAGTGTGCTAAAATATCAGTTAGTATCATAGAAGTCTATAGTCTTACTAAAATTTGATCAATTATTTCAAGAGTAATATTTACAGCTCTATTATGATAACATAATTATGACTTTAGAAATTGCTAACTTATCACTTAATCACTTAATCACTTAACTTCCCGTTAGTCGTCGATTTGCTCAAGCGGGCGCCAGTAAAGTCTCCATTTGTCCCTGTCGCGTGCTAGTGTAGCCCAATGGCATCTGTTCGCTCCGGGAACATGAAGAGCCTCAAACCGATCGTTCATGATATTGACGAAGAAGTCTGACCATGTGGTAGGTGGACGGCCACGGGGTCTTTTGACATCCCGTGGAATCCAGTCAGTAACAGCTCTAGTCCAGCGGTCGTCTTTAAATCTCATTACATGACGAGCCAATCTGATTTTTGACACCTTGGCAAATGAGACAGCATCCCTGATTCTTGATCATCCACGGATGTAGGAACTCCGGATTTTTTCTCTCATTTGAGTGAAACGTAATATTCAAAGCATAGCTCTTTCTATTCTTCTTTGGGAGAACTGAATAGTGTTCTCATCCTGTTTGCGTAGGGCCCAGGTCTCTGAGGCCTATGTTAATGCAGGAAGAACAGTGGAATCAAAGAGATGTGCCCAGAGCCGAGGTTCTTCGTCCTCTTAGTTATTTCTTCGACATTCTTGAAGGCATTCCAAGCCGCTCTCTTCCTCCTGCACAGCTCAGGTGCCAGGTCATTTGTCATGTTGACTTCTCGACCTAGGTACACATAGCTGTTGCATTCAGAGATGGTCGTTCCGTTGAGAGCGAATGGGGCATCAGGAACGAGGCTGTTTCTCATAAACATTGTCTTCGAAAGATTCAGCTGTAGTCCTACCTTTCCACACTCACGGTCAAAGTCGGCCAGCATTTGTGCCGCTTGGCTGATGTTTGGTGTTATTAAAACAATGTCATCAGCAAAGCGGAGGTGGTGTAATTGCCGACCATCTATCTTCACTCCCATTCCTTCCCATTCCAGTCGTCGCATGATGTTCTCGAGGGTGGCACTGAAGAGTTTCGGTGAAATGGTATCACCCTGCTGAACCCCTCTCTTGACATCAACGATCACTTCTTTGTAGAATGGTGAGATCCTGGTAGTGAATCCGCAATACAGCTCACAGAGGATCTTGATGAATTGGGCTTGAATGCCCTGATTGGCTAAGGCTTCAATGACCGCCTCCATCTCAACAGAAACAAAGGCCTTCTTTAAATCAATGAACGTTAAACAGAGCGGCATCTTGAACTCCCGAGAAACCTCAATGAGTTTGGTTATTGTGTGGATATGGTCGATGGTTCTGAATCTTTTGTGGAACCCAGCTTGCTCACATGGTTGTCCTTCATCTAGTGTTCTGCCAATCCTATTTAGGATGACTCGAGTGAATAACTTATAGATGACAGATAATAGGCAGATAGGGCGATAGTTGCCAATGTCAAGGATGTCTCCCTTCTTGAACAGTAGTACGGTCCTGCTGGTTTTCCACTGGGACGGAAACTTGCATTCAGACAGGTAGCGAGTGAAGAGCCGAGCCAGTGTATTGATGAGTGCTGATGGCAGGTTCTTCAGGTGTTCAGGTCTGACCTTGTCTGGGCCGGGTGCTGTTTGTTTCTTTACCGACAAAATGGCGTGTCAGATTTCGGAAGGGAGAACATTGGGAACGACATATCCATCCTGTGGAATTTGGTATGTTGGCAAGTGGACATGGCTATCGAAGAGATTTGAGTAGAAGTCATGGATAATCTTCTCCATTGCCATTCTGGAGAATGTGATGGATCCATCGGGACGTCGGAGGGCAGTCATCTTGGTCTTGTAGTTGGCGAACAACAGGCGGGCGTAACAAATACTTTTCCCAGCTTCTGCCACATTTACCAGTACTTCTGCTCTTCTCTCTTTGAGGTCTTCCTTGATAGCATCTCTGCACTGCTTTGCGAACTCCAATGTTAGCTTGCGGTTGCCTGAGGCATGCGTCAAACCACGGTGGCGAATTAGCTCAAGAGTTTTCGAAGACAGGCATTTTTTTGTGGCTATCTCTCTCTTGGCGTTCCTCGCACATTCATGGAGGTGCTGAACCAGTCGATCGTATTCCTCGTCAATGTTGTCAACAATGGCATCTTCCCGTGTTGCCACAATAGTGCCAAAGAGTTCCCAGTTGCTGGTCATTCTGGGAGTTCTCTTTTTGAACTTTGCAGCCCTTTCTCCCTGCTCTGTGAAGTAGAATTTCAGCATTTGTGCTGCTTGGCTGATGTTTGATGTTATTAGAACAATGTCATCAGCAAAGCGGAGGTTGTATAGTTGCCGACCATCTATATTCACTCCCATTCCTTCCTATTCCAGTTGTCTCATGATGTTCTCGAGGGTGGCACTGAAGAGTTTTGGTGAAATGGTATCATCCTGCTGAACCCCTCACTTGACATCAATGATTACTTCTTTGTAGAATGGTGAGATCCTGGTAGTGAATCCGTAACACAGCTCATGGAGGATCCGGTTTTGCCTGACCTATGTCGCTGTTGTCTCAAAATTCCAAACGGGATCGGACCACCGTCTCCTTCATGCAAAATTCTACTTCACGGAGCAGGGAGAAAGGGCTGCAAAGTTTAAGAAGAGAACTCCCAGAAAGACCACCAATTGGGAGCTCTTTGGCACTATTGCTGCAACATGGAAAGATGCCATTGTTGACAACGTTGATGAGGAATAAGATCGACTGGTTCAGCACCTCCATGGTTGTGCGAGGAACACCAAGAGAAAGATAGCCACAAAAATATGCCTGTCTTCGAAAATTCTTGAGCTTATACTCAAATGTGGTTTGGCGCATGCCTCAGGCAACTGCACACGAATGTCCGAGCTCTCAAAGCAGTGCAGAGATGCGATCAAGCAAGACCTCAAAGAGAGAAGAGCAGAGTGCTGGTAGATGCACAAGAAGCCAGGAAAAGCCATTGAAGCCCTAGCCATTCAGGGCATTCAAACTCAAACATCAGTTTGTATATTATTCTTTCCTATCAATCCCTGACTCATTCCTCAACTTTAATCATACATATGAAGAGATTCAGTAGGTTTATAATAAACTTCTGCTCAAAAACAAAAGAGGAAGTACTGGACATTCTGTTCTAACTGGTTTCCAATGTCGTGTTTGACTATAACCCCTTGAGTGTGAAAGCTGGTTCACAACTGAGTGAGGAGTTTGCCTGGGCAATTCCAGTCCACAGAACTTGACCAGGTTATCACCTATTTTCCCTATCAAAAATAGTTGGACTCTGGGTTTAATGAGACTTAGTTCAATGAACTGAAGCATGTTCAGGAGTCCCAATTACATCCACAAAGAGAGCAGGGCATGACCCTTGAGCAGTGCCAGCTGGTTTTACATTTGGAGACTCTAACTGTAGTGTTAGTAAAAGTGTGTTGTAATAATGTAAACGTTCTTGCATTAGTTTAACTTCAAGTTAGACATTAAAAAAAGCCTCAGAAATAAGTCTTCTGGCTTCTCACAGGACAGAATTGGTCAGCATTGTACAATGGAGTCCCTCCCCCTTATCCACCTTTACCTTTATTGTCACAGTGTAAACAATACCCCCTGATATTTCTTAACCATTTCTGTGCATGCAATGTATATTTCTCAACTTTACAGGTACATATTTCCCTCTTGTGACTATGTATGTTTCCTCTCTTACTCTACCTAGTATAACCTTATTTTCTTTTAAAGCTTGTTCTAAATTCTGTGCTGGTTGGACATACTTCCCAACAGAAGATTTTTTTTCTTGCAAAGAAATCTCTTTCCAATTCCTTCATTCTTTTGATTTTGGTTGGCGCTGGAAATTTAGACAATAATCCCAAGAGTCACAATATTGAAATAGTGAGTCAATGAAAACTGATCCAATATGAACGTTTTGTTTTAAGATAATATTATCTGTGTTCTTTAAGACAGTTGAAGTTTGTGGTTACTGGTAAATGAAAAATTTCAGATATGTATATATATACATCTATATATATTTTTTTTTCTCTTCTGCCATTTTACACAAGCTAGGGTCCAGGAAAATAGTTCAGAAAGCTGGAGCACATGATTTGCATATAAGAGGTTGGGTTCTATATCTAGTGCCACAGGGTCCCCTGAGTACCTCTGTGGTGACTCCTGAGAGCCTGAGGTAGCTTTCAAACACCACTAGATATGGCTTAGAAGTCAAAGGCAAAAATAGGAAAGGTAGAGATGTTGGGTTTATGATCAGTTTGCATCACTTAAAAATGACATCAACCTTGGACAAATTCTTTAACTTCATGTTTCAAATTTATCTTTTGCAAAGCTGGAATATAAAATACCCAATTTCTTAAGCTGTTATGAGATTTGAATAAGTTAATATGAATCATGCACTTAACGTAGTGTATGGCCCAATGAACATGCTCAATTATGCATTATTGTGACTTAATTCTGAAGAAAATGAGAAGTAATATTCTTTGCCTCAAGTTTCATAGTTTAAGACAAGAATAAAAAATTTTCTCTGATTTACTATCTCCCCTCTATTATTTTGATTTCTAAGAATAGGTAGCTCTCAAGACTATTTGTTGAATAAATGAATGAGTGAGTGAATATTGTTTTAAATGTTTTCAAAGAGCTATTGTATATACCTCTGAAAATGAAAATATTAACAAAATATATTTCTATTACCATATATGTTTTATTCTCTTGATTTTTTACTTTTACTGTATTTTTATAAAAAGAATGCATTCTTGCAAATGTATCTTTTCAAAGAAACAACTTTTTTATAGATGTGATTGAAATAATCATTTTTATTTCTATAATTTTGTCAAAATAACCTAAAGCTAAGGAGAAAATACATGCATTAGAAAGAAAGAATTTTTTTTCCTCTTTCTTAGGGATAGTGAGTTTTGGGCTCCACACCCACCCAATCTCAAAACTCTCTCTTAGTTCTGTGCTTAGGGATCATTCCTGATGGTTCTTCAGGAATTTGTTGGAATTTGAAACATGGTTTCCCCTTACAAGGCAAGCACCTTAATTCCCTTAATCCCAGAACTTTTGGCTCAGGGAAAAAATAACTACTTTTTAATTTAGAGAAATGAAGTGTCTCTCCTAAAAGTTCTCCAAATTCAGCATGTTGTCCTATGGCATAAGAAATCCTTAAAGAATGAAGTAGCAGTGTTACAGGTAAAGTGAACAGGAAGGGACCAGAAAGAGGAAGGGGGAGCCAGACCTCAAATGGAGCATTTTACGTGCATTAATTTGCATGTAGTATCTGATTGGTTAATCTACAGACTCATTTGCATGAGGGCAAATGTGATCAGTGTACCTGGCCATATAATCTGGTTGCCCCAGAATCAATGAGATATACATCCTCATTTTCATACACAATCAAGTAAGTTTTTACTTGTTCAGGCTGGAAGCTCTCATAGTGTGTAACCAAGTGGATAGGAAAAAGCAAGGGGCAAGAAGATATAACATATAAAAATCGAGATGAATATATAGAACTCTGCCCCTGCTGTCCTTTTGCTGCTATATGTCTGCTGCCTGCCTGCCTATAAGTGATATAACAAATAGTATAACAAATAGAGTAATTGAATGAAAGAACTTTAATGCCTTTATTCAACTTGGTAATCTTACATGCTGTCCACAAGAACCTCAAGCAGGTAGCAACCTACGGTGAGACAGGATTGAAGGAAAAAGTGGCAATCGTTATAAGAAGACCTGCGCTTAAGTAAAAAGAGAGTGAGTGGGTACTTATCTTTAGGGTTATGACCTGATAGAAGACTGAGGTGTATAGGAGGGTTGAGAGAGAGTACAAAAGATAGGGTGCTTGCCTGTGATCCTTGTGTGAAAAGCCAGGGTAAGATAAGAGTACATTTGGGTGTGTCCACCACCTTCCTGCCCTCTACCCCTACCCCCCAAATAAAAAAGAAAGAAAAAGACTAAGATGGATAAACAAAGACAGAGCATCTATAGTCAGTGAAAGAAAAAAGGGGTGAGATATGGTGTCAGGGGTAGAAAACGCTGCCGTAATCCCAAATTGGAAATTTGTAAACCCAAGTGGAAGCAAATAGTTGTCATTCTTTTTTTAAAAAAAAATTGATTCACCATGAGATATAGTTAAAAACCTTCATGTCGAGTTATAATCACACAATGATCAAACACCCATCCTTCCACCAGTGCACATTCCCCACCACCAATATCTCCAGTATACCCCCACGTTTTCTACCCTCCCAATGCCTCCAAGGCAGATAATATTTCACACACTGTCTCTACTTTTGGCCATTATGGTTTGCAATGCAGATACTGAGAGGTTATCATATTTGGTTTTTTATCTACTTTTGACACACATCTCCCTCCCCGACCAATTCCTTTAGCCACGATTTTCTTAATGATCCCTTCTCTATTCCAGCAGTCCTCTCCCCACCCACTCATGAGGCAGACTTCCAACTATGGAGCAATCTTCCTGACCCTTCTATCTACTGTCCTTGAGTGTCAGTCTTGTGTTATGTTATTTTATAGTCCACAAATGAGTGCAGGCCTTCTATATCTGTCCCTTTCTTTCTGACTCATTTCACATAGCATGATACTCTCCATGTCTATCCACGTATAAGCAAATTTTATGACTTCATCTCTCCTAACAACTGCATAATATTCCAAAATGTAGATGTACCAAAGTTTCTTTAACCAGTCATCTATTCTAGGGCACTTGTGTTGTTTCTAGATTTTGGCTATTGTGAACAGTGCTGCAATGAACATACAGGTGCATATGTCATTTCTACTGTGCTTTTTTGCATTCTGGGGATATATTCCCATAAGTGGTATTGCGGGGTCATATCGAAACTCAATTTCTAGATTTTGAAGGACTGTCTATATTGTTTTCCAGAAAGGCTGGACTAGTGGGCATTCCCACCAACAGTGAAAGAGTGTTTGTTTTTCCCCACATCCATGCCAGCACTGGTTGCTTTTGTTCTTTTGAATGTGTGCCAGTCTCTGTGGTATGAGTTGATATCTCATTGTTGTTTTGATTTGCATCTCCCTGATGATTAGCGATGTGGAGCATTTTTATGTGCCTTTTGGCCATTTGTACTTCATTTTTGAGCAAGCCTCTGTTAATTTCTTCTCCCCATTTTTTTATTGGGTTGGAGGTTTTTTTCTTATATAATTCTACTAGTGTTTTGTATATACTGGATATTAATTCCTTATAATATGGGTATAGGGTTAATATTCTTTCCCATTCTGTGGGCTCTTTCTGTATTTTGGTCACTGTTTCCTTTGAAGTGCAGAAGCATCTTAGTTTGATGTGGTCCCATTTGTTTATGTTTGTTTTCACTTGCTTGGTCAATGCTTTTTCATGCTTAAAGATGCTTTTAGCTTCAACGTCATGGAGGGTTCTGTCTACATTTTCCTCTATGTACCTTATGGATTCATATCAGATATTGAGGTTTTGAATCCACTTTGATTTGACTTCTGTGCCTGGCACTAGACAGAGGTCAGAGTTCATTTTTTTGCAGGTAGCTATCCAGTTTTCCCAGAACCACTTGTTGAAGAAGCTTTCCTTGTTTCACTTCATTTTTCTTGCTCCTTTGTCAAAGATTAAGTGGTCATATATTTGGAATCTGTGACAGAATATTCAACTCTGTTCAATTGATTTGCAGTTCTGTTTCTAGAACAATGCCATGGGGTTTTAATTACTACTGCTTTGTAGTACAGTTTAAAGTTGG
This sequence comes from Sorex fumeus, assembly GCF_029834395.1. NCBI lineage: Eukaryota > Metazoa > Chordata > Mammalia > Eulipotyphla > Soricidae > Sorex > Sorex fumeus. The sequence goes on from NW_026606059.1 coordinate 69,056,080, forward strand.
GGTGATGCCACCCATCTTCTTTTTCCAAAGGATTGATTTAGCTATTCATGGGGGTTTATTGTTACATATGAATTTCAGGAGTGTTTTGTCTATTTCTTTGGAAAAAATGTCATGGGTATCCTGATAGGGACTGCATTAAATTGTATAGTGCTTTTGGCAGTATTGCCATCTTGATAATGTTAATCTCTCTATCCATGAACAGGGGATGTGTCTCCATTTCCTAGTGTCTTCTTTCTTTGACCTTGCTGCTTTCAGAATTTTTTCTCTATCTAAGGTTTTGGTCGTTTTGGTCTTTTTGATAAGGGTGTGTCTTGGGGCATTTTTATTCGGATTTCTTCTAGCTGGTACCCTTAGGGCCTCCTGAATGTGGTCGCATGTTTTCTTCAGCTCTGCAAACGTTGCAGCAATGATGTCTTTGGAAGTTTCTTCTTCACCAGGGTTTTCTTCCTATCCCTCTGGGACTCCAATAATTCTTATGTTACTCCTCTTGGCTTCCTCACGATCTTCTCCGGCCATCTGTTTCTGCATTGTGAGTCTCTTTTCCATTTTCTGCTCTTTTCTGGAGAGTCTCTGGACTTCATCTTTGAGCTCACAGATTCTGTCCTCAGCAGCTGTTACTCTGCTCCTGAGTCCTTCCACTGAGTTTTTCAATTCGCCTAACAGGTTTTTCAGGCCTGACTTTTCCATTTGTAATTTTGTTTGCGTTTTCCTCATTTCTACCTTCAAATCCTCTCATATTTTATTGGCATTGCTTTTCACTTTTCATTGTTTCTTTTAGTTCCCTATGCATCTTCTGTAGCTCCCTTCTAAATTTCTGTCAGAGAGGTTATCTAGCACTTCATTACTGTTGGTGTCTTCTAGGTTAGCCTCTTCAATAAGTAAGCTTGATGGGCTTCTGCATCGCTTTACCATTGTGACCTGTGTGGTTTAGTCCTTCACGCTCACTGTTTCTATCCTGATTTTGGTGCAGTAATTAATTGAGGTGGGCTTAATGAATTATTGACTAAGGTGTTTCTAGTGGTTAAGCTAACCTAGTGAAAGTTCCGCCTAAGAGGGTAACTGATGGTTCTTATGGGCTACGAAGGGGGAAATGACTCGCGACTGCATTAGCAGCTGTGGCTCTGGGAAAGAGAGGGTGGGTACCTGGTGGGGATGAGGAGAGGGGGTGCCTGGAACGTTGCAGCTTTGGGTGTGCACTCTGTGCCTCAGATCCCATCCCTCACAGATCCAGGATGAAAACCATCTGCCCAAAGGACTACTTAGACACGCAGCTCTGGAAAAGAGGCCTGGAGAGCAGGCGGGTACGTGCTGGGGATGAGGAGAGGAAGAGAGATAGTTGTTATTCTTATGGAACAAAAATATAATCTGTAAGAAAGTTATATATTTCTATATGTATTTGAGTACATGTGTGTTTATATGTATGTGTTGCTTATGGGACTTTGTATAGATCTATATAGTTTAAATTAAGATGTGTATATAATTTCATTTAATCGCTGAAAGCAACATAAACAACTTTATTTCATAAATCTAAAATTTTCTACCTTTCAAAAAACAGTTTCAGGTATTTTTATATAGATTTTTAGCTACTTAATCATTCCTAAAAGCACTCCATAAGGTATATAATTTAACCCAAGATTATGTCAATTAGTAAAAGGAATTTTTAAAAAGCAAACTTTTGCTGGATTATGAAGGATGCATGGTTAGTTTGTATATTACTTGCTCTTAGGACAAAATTTGAATTTTTCCTTGAGTTGAAATTTATGCACTCATACTCACCCACACAATTTAGAACGCCCAACTATTCTGTGAATAAGGAGGTCTACAGTCAAATATCGCCAGATAGCTTAAAATCTGACAGATATGGCTGTAGAATTTGTGTCTCCCAGAGAAAAGAACTGCCTGGAGTTTAGTTATGCTTTTCCTGGAATTTTTAACTGCTCAAAATAACTGGAACTGTATTTTCAGATTTCCTTTTGACAGGTGATATGCCAATTGACATGTAATTTATAGCAGCTCACACTTCTCTCTTAATACAATAATTGTGTCCTGCTCTCATTCAGGGCATATCAATTTTGTATGTTAAACTGAAACGCCCTAAAGGTATTAGTTGAACAGCTTCCATCATTATGTATTTTGTATTTGTTAAGTTGATTAAACACTTATTGAGCATTGTGCGAAGCACGTCTTCAGTAGTTGAAAGTGTTTCTACACAAATACAAAGATTAAGTTCAAGAAGGAGGGTTAATGATACCAATGTGCATCGGGAGGAATAATCATACTTATGTGTATCAGAAGGGTTAATGATACCTATGCATAGCAGGTTTATATTATGTATCCTGCCAGGAACAGACAGCAAATTCAAACTGGTAACTTAAGCAAAATTTTTTTTTTTACTGTAAAAGTGGTATTTATGAACTTGCAGGCATGATTTAGGAAAACTAATTAGGAAAGTGAAGTTCCGGGGTTAGCTACAGAACTGAAGCCCAAAAGGACAGGAGTTGTCTTCTGGAACTGATGTGAGAAGGCTTCCTGCAAGGATAATAGGGTTTGGCCAAGGAATCTAGAATGTATCACCATGCAAGAAGGAGGAGTTTTAACATCATTCCTCTATTTTCTTCAACTCAGCTCTTATGCTTCCCAACTGTGAAGTCAGTAAGCTTCTTATTTTCTTTTTCTTTAAATGGTGCTGGAATTAGACCCAGGGCCCCATATATGCAAGATAAATAGTCTACCACTGAGCTATATCCCTGATCATTAACCAGCATTTTTCCCCTTTTATATAGAATAACCATGAGATCCAGAGTTATAAACTTGTTTGTGATTGGGTTTCTGTCATACAATGTCCTAACTCTTAACCCTTCACCAATGCTCATTTCCCACCACCAATGTCCCCTGCTTTCCTCCCAACACCCCAGCCTGTCCCTATGACAGACATTTTCTTCTCTCTTCTAGGCATTGTGGTTTTCAGTGCAGGTATGAAAGGGTACCGTTCATATCACTTTAGTTCTTTCAGTATTCAGCCCTTGTCCAGAGTGATCATGTACAACTATCAGTATCATAGTAATTCTCTTTCTATCCCCTCCCACTGAGGCAAGCTTCCAACCATGGACCAGTTCTCCTGGCCCCCATTTCTCCTGTTTTTAGGTATTAGTGACATACTATATTTTCCTTTTTTTCATATTCAGCAACTTTGTGGATATAAACCTTCATTTTTTACTGGCTTTAATCCTAGAGCAACAAAATAAACTGTTGAGAAGAAGTTACAGTGGTATTAAAAGTATTTCATATCAAAGTTTCTTACTAAAAGTTATATAACTGTGTGTATACTTAACACACATGAATTTCATAGGATAGTTTATATAATTATATATATATGTTCATTACTAAAATGGAATTATGTATGTACAATACTCGTATAGATATAGATTTATGATTCAATATGTAATTTTGGCTTATCAATATAACTTTGACTTACCTAAAAAATTTATCAGGGGCCAGTGAACTAGTTCAGTGGATAAGATCTATGCATTAAGTGTGGCAAACTCCTGTTGGATCCTGAGTACCACAAGATTCCCCTGTTATACTCCTGGAGGCCCCAAAGCCCCACTAGGGTCACCTGGGTAATCCTTCGAATCCCAGCGTACAAGAAGCCCCACAATCTCAGACTTCATATTGAATCTCTACCCAACTGGATGGCAATTGCAGGGTGATGCTTCTGGTTCTTCTTTGCATCTAGGAATATATGGTAGGGCTTGGCCTATAATATAATGTTTAAGGCACTTGCCTTGCACTTGAGTAACCATAGGCAATTTATCCCTTCCAGAGTATATGGTCCCCTGACCACAAAGAGTGATCCTGAGCACAAAGTCAGGGAAAAACCATGTAAACAAGGTATACAATAGAAAGAAAGAAGGAAGGAAGGAAGGAAGGAAGGAAGGAAGGAAGGAAGGAAGGAAGGAAGACCGGAAGGAAGGAAGGAAGTTCCCTCAATTATTTTGCATTAATTTTCAAATTAACTGAGTTAGCTTCTCAGTGATTTAAGTTCTTAAACAAAAACCTTTAAGTTCTTTAGTTCAAGGAACTCTGAGTGTCATAATTCATAAAGTTGTGAACCAATTCTTCTTTGTAATCTGCTCATTAAAGGAAGGGAAGAATTCCAACAGGTACAGCCCACCCCCAAGGGCTCGGGTCCCTCTCTGGGCACGCGCAGCTAGAAACAGCACCTAGACAGCCGGTTTTCAACCCCTGATCTGCGTGGGATGGGCACAGAGGCCCAGCTCTGGGCAACAAAGCTGAACGGCTCCAATTCCAACAGGTACAGCCCGCCCCCAAGGGCTCGGGTCCCTCTCTGGGCACGCGCAGCTAGAAACAGCACCTAGACAGCCGGTTTTCAACCCCTGATCTGCGTGGGATGGGCACAGAGGCCCAGCTCTGGGCAACAAAGCTGAACGGCTCCAATTCCAACAGGTACAGCCCACCCCCAAGGGCTCGGGTCCCTCTCTGGGCACGCGCAGCTAGAAACAGCACCTAGACAGCCGGTTTTCAACCCCTGATCTGCGTGGGATGGGCACAGAGGCCCAGCTCTGGGCAACAAAGCTGAACGGTTCCAATTCCAACAGGTACAGCCCACCCCCAAGGGCTCGGGTCCCTCTCTGGGCACGCGCAGCTAGAAACAGCACCTAGACAGCCGGTTTTCAACCCCTGATCTGCGTGGGACGGGCACAGAGGCCCAGCTCTGGGCAACAAAGCTGAACGGCTCCAATTCCAACAGGTACAGCCCACCCCCAAGGGCTCGGGTCCCTCTCTGGGCACGCGCAGCTAGAAACAGCACCTAGACAGCCGGTTTTCAACCCCTGATCTGCGTGGGACGGGCACAGAGGCCCAGCTCTGGGCAACAAAGCTGAACGGCTCCAATTCCAACAGGTACAGCCCACCCCCAAGGGCTCGGGTCCCTCTCTGGGCACGCGCAGCTAGAAACAGCACCTAGACAGCCGGTTTTCAACCCCTGATCTGCGTGGGATGGGCACAGAGGCCCAGCTCTGGGCAACAAAGCTGAACGGTTCCAATTCCAACAGGTACAGCCCACCCCCAAGGGCTCGGGTCCCTCTCTGGGCACGCGCAGCTAGAAACAGCACCTAGACAGCCGGTTTTCAACCCCTGATCTGCGTGGGACGGGCACAGAGGCCCAGCTCTGGGCAACAAAGCTGAACGGCTCCAATTCCAACAGGTACAGCCCACCCCCAAGGGCTCGGGTCCCTCTCTGGGCACGCGCAGCTAGAAACAGCACCTAGACAGCCGGTTTTCAACCCCTGATCTGCGTGGGACGGGCACAGAGGCCCAGCTCTGGGCAACAAAGCTGAACGGCTCCAATTCCAAACAGGAGACTTTCCCAACTCCTCGCCTAGTGCCAGGGACTCTTACCGGAGCCACGGCCGCTGACGCGGCCGCGAAATATTTTCCCACTACATATGCCATAGGAACCATAAGCTAACTTCTTAGATGGAAACTTCTCTATTTTAGCTCAGCCACTAGAAACACAGTAGCCAATAACTCATAAGCCTATCTTAACTCACACAGCATATCAAAGCAGAATAGTAACAGTGAACGTGAAGGACTAAACCACACCTCTCACAATGGTAAAGCAACGCAAAAGCCCACCAAACTTTCATATTGAAGAGTCTAGCCCAGATGACACCAACAGTACTGTAGTGTTAGACAACCTCTCTGACAAGGAATTCAGAAGGGAGCTACTTAGGATGCTTAGGGAATTAAAAGAAACAATGGGAACCAATGCCAATAGAAGACAAGAGGATCTGAAGGCAGAAATGAGGAAAATGCAATCAGAAATGTCTGACCTGAAAAATCTCGTAGGCGAATTGAAAAGCTCAGTGGAAGGCCTCAGCAGCAGAGTAACAGCTTCTGAGAACAGAATCAGTGAGCTCGAAGATGAAGTTCAGAGACTCTCCAGAAAAGAGCAGAAAATGGAAAAGAGACTCACAATTCGGGAACAGATGGCAAGAGAAGATCGTGATGAAGCCAAGAGGGGTAACATAAGAATTATTGGAGTCCCAGAGGTACAGGAAGAAAACCTCGATGAAGAAGAAACTGTCAAAGAAATCATTGCTACAACATTTCCAGAGCTGAAGAAAACTTGTGACCACATTCAGGAGGCCCGAAGGGTACCAGCTAGAAGAAATCCGAATAAAAATACCCCAAGACACATTCTGATCAAAATGACCAAAACCTTAGACAGAGACAAAATTCTGAAAGCAGCAAGATCGAAGAAAGAAATCTCTTACAAAGGAGCATCCTTAAAATTCACAGCTGATTTTTCTGATGAAACCCTCATGGCCTGAAAACAGTGGTGGGGCATAGTAAAAAAACTCAATGAAATAAATGCCTCCCCCAAAATACTTTTCCCAGCAAGACTCTCATTCACAATAGAAGGAACAACACACAGTTTCACAGACAAACAACAGCTCAGGAACTTCATAGACTCAAAACCATGGTTACAAGAACAACTAAATGGGCTACTTTAAGGCAAGAAAGGCCCCTCAAATACACCAAATTTTAACAGAACAATGGGACAAAATCCCATAACAATAATCTCTCTCAATGTCAATGGGCTAAATGCACCAATTAAAAGACATAGAGTGGCAGGATGGATTAGAAAATTGAACCCAACATTTTGTTGCCTGCAAGAAACGCATCTCAATAGTCAAAGCAAACACAGACTCAGAGTCAAAGGCTGGAAAACAATCCTACAGGCAAACAGCTCCCATAAAAAAGCTGGGGTAGCCATCCTTATATCAGACCACATCGATTTCAGAGTGAGGAAGGTCATAAGAGACAGTGAAGGCCATTTCTTATTGATCAAAGGATCTGTACAACAGGAAGAACTTACAATAATAAATGTATATGCACCTAATGAGAGACCAGCAAAGTACTTAAAACAACTACTCATAGATTTGGAAAAAGACATCAATAGCAACACAATACTAGTGGGAGACTTCAACACTGCTTTGTCACCTCTTGATAGATCAACCAGACTCAAGCTTAGCAAGGACATACTACATTTGAGGGAAACAATGGAAGAAAGGGACTTAGTAGATATATACAGGACACTTCATCCACAAAAAGCTGAATACACATTCTTCTCAAGCGTACATGGAACATTCTCCAAGATAGACCACATGCTGAGCCACAAAACATGCCTCCATAAAATTAAGAAGGTAAAGATTGTATCAACAATCTTCTCAGACCATAATGCGCTGAAATTAGAAGTAAATCACACACAAAAACAGAAAACTAAATCAAACACCTGGAAATTAAACAGTGCACTATTGAACAACGAGTGGATTAGACAGGAAATCAAAGAGGAAATCAAAAGATTCCTAGAAACGAATGAAAATGAGAACACGAGTTACCAAAACTTATGAAACACAGCAAAGGCTGTGTTAAGAGGAAAGTTTATAGCTCTACAAGCATTCCTCAGGAAGGAGGAGCGAGCACACATAAGTAACCTAACCTCACAGCTTAAGAGCTTGGAGAAGGACCAAAAAAAGGAGCACAACCCGAACAGGAGAAAGGAAATAATAAAACTCAGAGCAGAGATTAACGAGATGGAAACCCAAAAAACAATCCGAAAGATCAATGAAACCAAAAGCTGGTTCTTCGAGAAAATTAACAAGATCGATAAGCCTCTAGCAAAACTCACAAAGAAAGGGAGAGAGAAAACCCTAATAAACCGAATCAGAAATGAAAAGGGGGTCATTACAACAGAAACCACAGAAATTCAGAGGATCCTCAGGGAGTACTTTGAAAAGCTTTATGCCACGGAACATCAAAACCTCGAGGAAATGGATAAATTCCTAGACTCCTACAGACTCCCAAGGCTGAACCAAGAAGACCTGGAATACCTGAACAGACCTATCACCATCAAGGAAATTGAAATGGTAATAAAAAGTCTCCCCAAGCACAAAAGTCCTGGCCCGGATGGATTCACTAGTGAATTCTTCCAAATCTTTAAAGAGGACTTACTCCCGATGCTCTTTAAGCTTTTCCACGAAATTGAAATATCAAAAACACTTCCGAACAGTTTCTACGAAGCAAATATCACACTGATACCAAAAGCAGACAGAGATATCACAAAGAAAGAGAATTACAGGCCGATATCCCTGATGAACACAGATGCAAAGATCCTCAACAAACTACTAGCAAATAGAATCCAACTACTCATCAAAAAGATCATACACCATGACCAAGTAGGATTCATCCCAGGGATGCAAGGATGGTTTAACATTCGGAAATCAATCAACATAATCCACCATATCAACAAAAGAAAAGATAAAAAGCATATGATCATATCAATAGATGCAGAGAAAGCATTTGATAAGATCCAGCACCCCTTTATGATGAAAACCCTAGCCAAAATGGGTATAGAGGGGACCTTCCTCAACATAATTAAAGCCATCTACCACAAGCCTACAGCAAGCATCATCCTCAATGGGGAAAAACTGAGAGCCTTCCCTCTAAGATCAGGGACGAGACAGGGATGCCCACTCTCTCCACTGCTGTTCAATATAGTACTGGAAGTACTTGCAATAGCGATTAGGCAGGAAAAAGATATTAAGGGCATTCAGGTAGGAAAGGAAGAAATCAAGCTCTCACTATTCGCAGATGATATGATACTCTACTTAGAGAACCCAATAACTTCCACCAAAAAACTCCTAGAAACAATAGACTCGTATAGTAAAGTTGCAGGTTATAAAATCAATACCCAAAAGTCCATGGCTTTCCTATACGCAAACAGTGAGAGAAAAGAAAGCAACATGAAAAAAACAATCCCGTTCACAATTGTGCCCCAGAAAATCAAGTATCTAGGAATCAGCTTAACTAAGGAAGTAAAGGACCTGTACAAAGAAAACTACAAAACGCTACTTCAGGAAATAAAAGAGGACATGAGGAAATGGAAAGATATCCCCTGCTCATGGGTCGGGAGACTTAACATTGTCAAAATGGCAATACTACCAAAAGCATTGTATAAATTCAATGCAATCCCTATAAGGATACCCATGACATTCTTCAAAGAAATGGAGCAAACACTCCTGAAATTTATATGGAACAATAAGCCCCCACGAATAACTAAAGCAATTCTTGGGAAAAAGAAAATGGGAGGAATCAACCTCCCGAACTTCAAACTGTACTACAAAGCAGTAATAATTAAAACAGCATGGTACTGGAACAAAGGCAGAACTGCAGACCAATGGAACAGGGTTGAATACACTGACATCTCTCCTCAATCATATGCTTATCTAATCTTTGATAATGGTGCAAGTAGTGTGAAGTGGAGTAAGGAAATCCTCTTTAATAAATTGTGTTGGCATCACTGGACGGCTACATGCAAAAAAATAGGCTCAGAACTCTGCCTAACACCATGTACAAAAGTAAGATCAAAATGGATTAAAGACCTCAACATCAGACCAGAAACCATAAGGTACATTGAAGATAAAGTTGGCAAAACCCTCCATGACATTGAAGCTAATGGTATCTTCAAAGATGCCACGCCACTGGCCGAGCAAGTGAAAACAGAGATAGATAAATGGGACTATCTTAATCTAAGAAGCTTCTGCACCTCCAAAGAAACAGTGACCAAAATACAAAGACAGTCTACAGAATGGGAAAGGATATTCGCCGAATACACATCTGACAAGGGGTTGATATCCAGGATATACAAAATACTGGTTAAACTCCACAAGAAGAAAACATCCAACCCCATCCAAAAATGGGGCAATGAAATGAACAGAAACTTTCTCAAAGAAGAAATCCGAATGGCAAAAAAGCACATGAGAAAATGCTCTACATCATTAATCATCAGGGAGATGCAGATCAAAACCACAATGAGATACCATCTCACACCTCAGAGACTAGCCCACATTCAAAAGAACAAAAGCAACCGATGCTGGCGTGGATGTGGCGAGAAAGGGACACTCCTTCACTGTTGGTGGGAATGTCCACTGGTTCAGCCCTTCTGGAAAACAGTATGGACGATTCTCAAAAAATTAGAAATTGAGCTCCCATTTGACCCAGCAATACCACTCCTGGGAATATATCCCAGAGAGGCAAAAATGTATAGTCGAAGTGACATCTGCACTTGTTTGTTCATTGCAGCACTCTTTACAATAGCCAGAAACTGGAAGAAACCTGAGTGCCCAAGAACAGATGACTGGTTAAAGAAACTTTGGTACATCTACACAATGGAGTACTATGTAGCTCTTAGAAAAGATGAAGTCATGAAATTTACATACAAGTGGTACAATATGGAAAGTATCATGCTAAGCGAAATGAGTCAGAAAGAGAGGGATAGACATAGAAAGATTGCATTCATCTGGGGGATATAAAGTAACAAAGTATGAGAATAATACCCAAGAATAGCTGAGATCAGCACCAGGAGGATTACTCCATAACTTAGAGGCCAGCCGGGTATCCTAGAGGAAAGGGCTGTTCAGATAGAGAAGGGAGCACCAAATAAAGGATGTTTGGAGGATCCTCCCAGGAGGGGAGATGCATGTCGAAAGTAGACTATGGACTGAACATGTTTGCCACTCAATGCCTCTTTTGCAGACCACAACACCCAAAAGGAGAGAGAGAACACAGGGGATTGCCCTGCCACAGAGACAGGGGGGTTGGGGGGATGGGGGTGGGAGGGATACTATCCATGGTGGTGGAAAATGGGCACTGGTGGAGGGATGGGTATCTGATCATTGTATAATTGAAACCAAAGCACAAAAAATTGTAAATCTACAACTTTAAAAAAAATAAAATACAATAAAGAAAAAAAAAGAAGAAAAGGAAGAAGAGAAACTATGAAATATAGTTTTTAGGTATGACTTTTTATCCTAGATCTTACACACAGAATCCAGTGAGTGGGCTAAAAATGTAATATGTTCACATAGAATATTGGAAATCTCCATCAGGAAGGGAAATAAATTTAAATTTATGATTATTAAGTGATTGTGGTAAGGATAGATAAATAAACATAGTTTTATATTGATAAAAAAAAAGGAAGGGAAAAAATAAAATTTGTAGTTCACTATCAGTTTGCACATATCGACACACATGCCACTGAAAAATTGCCTTTTGTCTTTGTGAAACGGGGCATATATAAAACCAGAGAGTTAGAAGCTTGGCACCCAAACAACTTAGGTGGTTGCAAGAGAAGCTTTTGGAAAATAAATGTATTTTGTGCAAAGTCCAATTGCTTACCAAGGTGATATCATCTTGAAAAGATATTATGTGTTTCCCCTATTAAATCAACTGTTACTGCCACAATGCCCCAAGGCTCACAGAGGTTCCCTTTCTTGCCTTTAATAAAAACCTGTCCTGCCCTATAACAAAAAGATGTGAATCTGAATGCTCCTCCCTAATCCTGGGTCTTGAAAAATATAGCTGTTATGTTTAAGAAGGCATTTCTAGAGAAACATCAGTTTCCAAATGCCAGAGAAAATACATGGGTTTTGTTAAATTTCCATACAAGTCATAGTTGAGATTATTTTATGTTTTAGATTCTAATCTAGTTGAACTAGTATCAGTATTGATTACTGGACAAGAAAGATGTCATAACTAAAGTATTTCACTGAAATATGAAAATCTGTTGTTTGGACCTACAGTAGAGTGGTTATGGTGCCTGTTCCACATGTGACTGAACTGAGTTAATGTATATAGTCCCCTGAGCCTTCCCCTGAGGACCCCTGAGTGCAAAGCCAGTAGTAAAACCTGTTCAACTCCAGGTATGACCCCCAAAACCCAAAGTAAAAATAAACTGTCAAAACCAAACTGTTGATTCTGTATGGAAATTCAATTGAAAGGATTAATAGCATCCTCTGTTACTTCTTGGGCATGAGATTTACCCTTTCAATTGAATTTACACAAGTAATCTGTACTTGCATTAGCTATATATGTATGCAAAGGTCAGCTCTATTCATTGACTGAAAAATATTTATGGAGTGACTTCTCTGAATTGGGGGTTATTGCAGAAAACTATCTATTATTTTCTCAGGCATTGATAGGTCCAGCAAAGGAATTTCCCAAGTAAATTTAGTTTGATTTAAAATAATTTAATGTTGTTTTAAAATAAGCATCAGCTCAACAATTAAATAATGCAATAAAAGGTGTCAATGGGCTTTCAGAAGACAAGACCAATCTCAGAAAATTGGAAATTAGCCAAAGATATTATTACTAGTTGAGTCAGAAACATCTGCCCAAAATTCCCAGTCAGTTTTATCAAGAGTTTGCCAGAACTGAACACTAACAGAAAGAGCTCAATTAAGCAGAATTTGGGGGGAAATGGGGTTATTTTCTCTTTCTAAAATGTTAGATGCATACAATATAATCTCAGTAAATATTATACTCAATTTAATAGCTAATTCTAGCCCTGCCATTCCTGATAAAGTCATGTGACTTTCAGTACTCAGATTGCTTTAGAAAAAAATTATAGGTGATACATATTCTTGCCACTTGCAGTTGATTTGTAATGTGGAATGAGACAATGTGTGTGAAACTTATAATCATTGTAACTAGATTGAACTTCCAATGAATAAAGTCACTTTTGCTTTGTTTGCTAGAGAATGCACAGCAATTTCACTGAACCTGCACATGGAAAGAGATCATTAAATACTTGCCCTCTGAATAAAATACCTTTGGGAGCTCTAATATTTTAACCTTTATATTTGTAATGTTTTACAAAGCACTATTCTGATGCTAATATTTCATAAACATACCCAGAGAGCAAAATTTAAATGGCCAGGAGCATTAGCTTTATTATTGATTTTCCTATTTGTATAAAGTAGGCAATTAGAGCCATATATATGCATATATATCTATATATGTGCTGCAGTACATTCAATATGGATTTTTACACTAATGAAGAATTATTGTTGTCTCCACCCCTCTCGGCAAGCCCAGCAAGCTACCAAGAGTATCTTGCCCGAACAGCAAAGCCTGGCAAGCTACCTGTGATGTATTCAACATGCCAAACACAGTAACAACAAGTCTCAAAATGGAGACGTTACTGGGCCCACTTGAGCAAAACAATAAACAATGGGAGGACTGTGTTGTGTTGTGTGTTGTATTGTTGTTATTAGGTACTTATATTTTTGGAATCGGGCTTAATTGCAAATTTTACTCGCTATTATTGTAAAATTTTTTGCAACATATAAAACTTCCCATTTTTAAAATGATCCCTTCATCTAATTTGGGTACAAATAACATCATCTTTATTTTAGTGCACATGATAATGCCATCTTGAATATGCAGATTAGAACCAAGATCACTATGGATTTTTTAAAAATAATTTACCAAGAACTGTGCATGTATTCTCAATTCAAAAAGACAACTTTGGGGCTGTAATGAGAGTACAGTGTGTAGGGAACTTGCCTTGCATGCCAGCCTACCAGGATTCTGTCCCTGTTTCTATACTCAGCACCAGATATTATATGAGTACTACCCAGGTGAGATCCCCAAGCATGGAGCCAAGAAAAACTCTGAGCCCCAGATATGGCCCCAGACAAAAAAAAATTTTTTTCTTTGAGACACCTAATTTATCTGGCACCCTCAATACAAATTCTGATTTGAGAATTGGAGAATATGGTTTGGATTTTTAACTTCCCCCATCTTTGCAGATATTGAAACTGACCCTGCATTTCTGTGACTATTGTTGCAGTCGTAGCCTTATTGAGTCAGACCACAGTGCCAATTTTATACCTGATTTACAGTTACACCCACCAATTGCCCCTGGTGCTGTGTAATGCCATCAACGGCCAAGACCCAGAGACTATAAAACTCTGCTCTCAAAGTGTGTGGCCACATTGGTGGCCATGCGACATCTTATTATCTAGTTCTTAGTCTGGAGAACATAGCAAGCTACCAAAAGTATCTTGGCAAAGTCTGGTAAACTCCCCGTGGTGTATTCAATATGCCAAAACCCAGTAACAATGATGGGTCTCACTGTCCTGACCCTGAAAGAGCCTCGGATATGGCACTTTTTATAATCTCAGGGCTAGAACGAAGGAGATGTTACTGGGGCCTGCTCGAGGCAATCAATGAATAACAGGATGACAGTGATACAGTGATTACAGTTAAATTTCAGCCATTTATTTTTCCTCAGAAATCTGATGATATGCCACATACTCTTTCTTTACTGAGAGTAGGAAGCATTCTGGTCAGAGAGTAGCAGTGGGTGGGAGCAATGTTGATATTGATGAGAGATGACAGGGTCATCAACGAAGCACCTGACATAGTTTGGTGGTTAAATGGTGTTAAAACTTCTATAAACATATGACCCAAACTATGATAATCATTGTTTAATGACTTTGCTTAGAGACTGAGGTGGGGTGGTGAAAGGGGTCTGAGAGTCATTTGGTAGAGATCCTGACACTGGTTGTGGACATTGAATTGTCATATGTCTATAGGTCTGACTGCATTTATTTTTTCAGGAAATTGTGTAAAGAGGAATTTACTTCATGAGACTAGGGGTCATCCATTAGGAAGACAGGATACAGGAAAACAAGGTTAAAATATGACCACACTTGGGAAAAGGGTAATAAACATTGCTTTAATAAAATTATGATGTATGGGCCATAGAGCTGGAATAGTGAATAAGGCTCTTTCCTTGCATACCACTGGATTGATCACTTGTACCCATATGGTCCTCCAAATATGCAAAGAATGAGCCCTGAGTAAGATCCAGGAGTAAGCTCTATCATAGCTGGGTGTGGCCATAAAGCATGTACACACACACACACACACACACACACACACATCACAGTACTGCCTTATTAGATGAGCCTGCAGCAATATGCCTGAGTACATCCAATTGTGATCCCCAAACAAAAAGAAAATAAAATTAAATAAACATGTTTTGCAGAGCTAATGTTCAAACTTTTATTCTATTGGAATATAAAATCTTATATTTTTGGAAAATACTAGTCTAGTAAAAGTTAAAGAAATTAAATACATTCACACACACACACCACATGCAAGCACACATATAAAATCCATGTAAAAAGAGAAAAACTAACCTAAAACTTTGTTATATTTGACCTCTTACATATTGTCTGGATAGCACTAAAAAATCTGTGCAATTTGGCATAAAATGATTATGACAATTAAATTCTATCACACATTTGAATCACAAATATTGATGGAGACAATATCAAATAATTATACAATAGATGCTTGAAAAGGGCAAAGGAAAGACATTGTAAGAAGTATACCATTGTAAGAAGTAACAGACTATAAAAATATGTAAGAGCAGTAAAAACACACAGAAAATTATGCTAAGGATGGAAGGAGAGAAAATATGAAGATATTAGGAATAGGAACAATCATTGTCACTGTCGTTGTAACCCCGTTGTTCATCAATTTGCTCAATTGGGCATCAGTAACATCTCCATTGTGAGACTTGTTACTGTTTTTGGTATATTGAATATGTCATGGATAGCTTGCCAGGCTTTGCTGGGAAGGCAGAATACTCTTGGTAGCTTGCCGGGCTCTCTGAGGGGGCCGTAGAAATAGGAACAATAGAAACTGGAATTGAAAAAAGCTTGTCTTCTGAATAAGAGTAATAAATTCTTATTATTGGGGACTGTAGCACTGTAGCACTGTCCTCCTGTTGTTCATTGGTTTGCTCGAGCAGGTCAGTAATGTCTCTATTGTGAGACTTGTTACTGTGTTTGGCATATCGAATCCATCACGGAGAGCTTGCCAGGCTTTGCCATGCAGGCAAAATACTTTAGGTAGCTTGCCGGGCTCTCCAAAAGGGGAGGAGGAATCAAACCCAGCTCAGCCGTGCTGGTGACGTGCAAGGCAAACGCCCTACCACTGTGCTGTCGCTCCAGCCGGGGGACATGCAGATATAACCTGATCTTCACTTTTTATGCATCTTTCCAGTTTATAAATTATATGTCATTTTTCATGATGCTGTGGTATATTAAGTTAAATCCTGTGAATATTCATTGTCTTTATTTCCACGTGTGCTTTCTTTAATGTACCCCCAATTGTTTGAGGTTAACTTGATTTATTCCTAAAGTTTTGTTTAGCAGGGTCAAATCTCAAGGCCACATATGAAGGCATGCACAAAATAAAACTTGTATCATTACATAATTCAACATAATTGCTCTTCGAACATCACTTCTTTATTGTTTAAATGAAATCAAAGTCAATTCTGTGTAAATCTAGAAACATCTGGCTCAGCATTGTGCTGCTGTCCTTCAATTCTCAAGTATTTGTAAGGGCAAAGAACGGAAAACTTTAATTTTTCTGCTCTCTGTCTTTCTTCTCTACACGCAGGTGTCCATCAAAAGGACACTGAATGAAAGTGCCTTGTTTTTTGACATTCCAAGGTTGTTGCCACAATATTCCTCACTTCCAAATACATAGAAACTGGAACATATTAGCAAAGCTGTACAACTTCTTTCACGGCTCCTCTGCATTTCTCAGGACCAAGGTGTATTTAAAAAATAAATTTCATTGATCTCTAGGAGGCCTCCTCAGACATCTAACAAACCATCTTAGAGTTCTATTTTTATATTCACAAATATGTTCAGCTCTATATTCTTTATTCAGTCCCGAAATAAAGATACATATCCCTAAAACCTCAAAATAGTTCAAGGTATTTATTGTGTCTTTCAAATTTTACCTTAGGACTTACTCCAAGGTGTAATGAGGTGTGGGAATTAGGTACACATCTGTTTCATGGGCTCTCCCTTTGATTTACTCATGTCATCCTATTTACCCCTGACTTTTGCATGTTTTTTCTACCAATTTCGTCACAAGTAATTATAAAAAATTCCAGGCACCTGGAAGTGTTAAAACAAGTACAATGTGCACTCATATGTTTACTATCAGATTTACCACTAACTATGGCTATAAACTATATTTGTTTTGTCACAATATTTTCTTTCTATCAATAATATTATTTTTCTCTACTAATTTGTGGGCTGGAACAATAGTACAGCAGGTAGGGCATTTACCTTGCACATGGTCAATTCGTGTTTGATTACTCTGTCCCTCTCAGAAAGCCCAGCAAGCTAATGAGAGTATCCCGCCCGCAGGGCAGAGCCTGGCAAGCTCCCCTGTGGCGTATTCAATATGCCAAAACGAGTAACAATAAATCTCACAATGGAGATGCTACTGGTGTCCGCTCGAGAAAATTGATGAACAATTGGGAGGACAGTATTACAGTGCTACAGTGCTTAAACTAATTTGCATACATCAGAAAAACATATAATATTTAAGCAGGCATGGATGTAATCATAAAATGAAATATTTATGAATGGCATGGATTTACCACTTTTTAATAGCTGAGTGTTCTATCCACTGGCATACATACCACATATCCTTTATCCCTTTATCTATGCCTGGTTATTAGATTATTTCTTTACCTTGGCTATTGTAAATAGAACTGCAATGATCAAAAAAATCATATGTCTTGTGTACGTTTTCAGATTCTCTAAATAGAATCAGAAAAGTGGAAACATTAAATTGGACAGTACATAGTTGTACACCTGTGATGAATGTGATCTTAAAAACATGTACAAGTGAAACCATCATTAACAGTACTGTAAATCATAGTACTTCCACCAGTAAAGATAAAAATACTTGAAAATAAAAATATTTGTATTATTCAAAAAATAGAATAAGTTTGAATATAACCCCCGCCCTCCACAAATGAAATAATAAACCTGGATTTGGGTTTTGGGTCACACCTGGAAATGCTCAGGGTTAATTTCTCTCTCTCTCTTTTTCTCTCACTCCTGAGAAAGATTTGACAAAATACTTGCAGCCATAAAACAATCACTAACAGGTCCTGCAGCTTTACAAGAATCCAAGAATTTTCACTCATGATCTATCCTAAAAATTTGTGTCCCAGTGATAACCACCATTTTATTTTTCCTCAAAGATCAATTTCACTGCTCTAGAAATTTATATAGAGAAAATGACACAACATGTGTAATTGTAAGATTTTTACCCACTGGCCAGATCTCTTTGAGATTATTCTGTTCTATAAATATTAGCATTTTGGTTCCTTTTGATTGTTGAATAGTATTTCTTTGGCTAAATAACACCTTGCTTTAGCGGGCCCAGTAACGTCTCCATTGGAGACTTTGTTGTTACTGTGTCTGGCATATCGAATACTCTCGGTAGCTTGCCGGGCTCTCCGAGAGGGGCGGAGGAATCGAACTCGGGTCGGCCATGTTGGCCGCTTGTAAGGCGAACACCCTACTGCTGTGCCATTTATCCTGTTAAAAATAGGTTATTTTCTAGTTTTGCATTGTGAGTAAAGCACTGTGAACATGCCAGTGTAATTACTTCTCTGAACATGTGGGGTTTTTTTTAGTTTTTTTTTCCCCATACGGTTTTCCTGGGGTCTATATATATTTAGAATCATAAGAAATTGCCAGAACATTTTTTGAAGACAGTAATGTCACTTTCTATTCCCTCAAGCATAACAATGTATGAGAATATTGTGGAATATTTGTCTCTGCATCTGAAGTTAGATATAATGGTATTTTAACAATTATTTTATTCACCAAGTTATCTTGTCCTATGCATGGCCTTTAGCATCTCTCTCTCTCTCTCAATCAGCGATAAGGAAAAGATCTCATTGAGACATGACCACAGAATAACTAAAACTCTCAGTGAATAAGTACATTCCTTATTCAAAACATAGCCTACCTACCCCAATGCTAGAGATCACCATGAAATGGATAACTCATTTATAACCAAACACATAAACATTTTGAAAATACATCTTTATTCTGAAAATAGTTCAAATAGAAGACTACACATTTGTCTCATAGAAGACAAATTTTCACTGTTTCCAATAAACACAGACCTGTCTTCTTATTATAGTATTTTCCCAACCAAGAAAGATTGTTATGCTGTTGACATAATTTTTTTGCCTTCTATTCTACCATAATGAATAATGAATAATGACTTGATGGATTATAGATGAGAACAAATATTAAGTTTCTATACATTTAATGAGTATTAGGGATTGTTTAAATTTATAATTGACACTCTATAATGTACATGAAAATTCTTATAACAATTATAAGTTTGATAATTGTTTTGCTAAACTGTTGTCTGATATGCTTTCATTGAGATTTTTAGTATTTTAAATTTTGTTTCTTAATTTTAACTACTGTTATTAGTGTTTAATTTTGTCAAGGAAACAAAGCATTTGACTACTATGTAAACATTATCCTCAGTATCCTTCAAAAACAAGGTTAGTGTACTTTTGTTGTTTTGAAATCTTTATTAGAATATTGTAAGACTTATGTTTCATTGTATTTCAGCATTCTTGAGACTCCCAGGAAAAAAAGAGAAATCCTTCATTCTTTTTGGTTTGTCATATCTTAGCCTTGAAAATTCTTGAATATAGAAATTCAGTAATAATTTTATAATATGTAATTTTATAATATAGTTATAAAATATTACAGTCAGTTAAGCTCAAATTATTCTAGAAATATTAGTCACTATTTGAAACTTAAATATTATTGAACCTTTCCTTGTGGAATATTTTGTGGTACAAAATTTTAACCCATTTCTTAAACTTTAGTTCTGATAAAGTTATTATTAATCTGAGGTCAACAGTGAATATGTTTTGTCATACTCCACTTTAGCAGATTCTACTCACATTAAAGTATTGTGGGATCTTTGTTAAACATCTTCCATCAAATAACACCAATTATCCTAATTTTATATTTACTATTTTCTATAAGTGTTCGGTGAATAAATTTGAAATTTATTTGCTCTTCTCGTTTCTACAGCTCTCTGTTTAAATTTGCAATCTTCCTGAGGCTACCTCTTATTTGACCTTTTTACATTAAAAATCCATTTTTTTGTTTATAATGATCATCAGCACCTTCTTTATCAGTTAAGTAGAATGATTTTCAACACTAACATTAATGAATTACTATTTCTGAGTTGTAGACTCAGTACATATTCTAAAGGTTTCTCTCCTTAAATCTGTGCCTGAAATCTATTTGTCTTTTGATTTGTTTCTTTATAAGGAATACTAGATTTCAAGAACTGAATTATTTCAACCTTTTATCTCCAACATTTTAGGTACTAAGAAGAAATAAAATTTGTATTTGATATTCATGGACTGGAGCAATAGCACAGCAGGTAAGGCATTTGCCTTGCACGCGTCGGACCCAGGTTTGATTCCTCTGTCCCTCTCGGAGAGCCCAGCAAGCTACCAAGAGTATCCCACCCATATGTCAGAGCCTGAAAGCTCCCTGTGGAGTATTCCATATGCTATGTTCTACAAGATATGTTACATTTGTTACAGTGTGTTTATTTTGCTGGCACTGAAATACAGCAAATAGGGGACTTGCCTTGCACAGGGTTGAACCAAGTTCAATCCCCAGTACCTCTTAAGGTTCCCTGGGGCTGCTAGGAGTGATCCCTGAGTGAAGAACTATGAATAAGGCTCAAGTACCCCCAGATGTGGTTTCCCTCAAAACCAAAAATAAATACACAAATGTATAATATCTTGCAATATAAATAGGTGAGTTTCTGATAACAAATTTAAACTGAGGACCAAATAAATGTCCAACTCTGAATAGTTTCTTGCCAGTGGAGTTCCACCTTTCCTTTATCAGTTATGAGTTAGAAATATAATCAGGACCTAAACAGTGCCTACCAGCAGATACTGATATCCTTTAATAAACCAACACTTCATTCCCTTCAGCTAAAAATTCATTAAATTCTATTAATTTGCATATCATTTTATGCTCCTATGGGTATATTTTTATTGTCTCCATTTCTTATTATTTGAATTTTAGGTCATCATTTTGCTTCCCAGAGAAGTCTTCGAACCACACAAGGGGACCAGCCTCCTTTAAATGTGTGTGTAAGACTCAGTGTATCTATATTTCAAGGACAACAAATCTGATATATTCGTGTTTCACTAGCAACATTCTCTTTGAGAGTTGGGATTCCATTCGACTGTGAACTCTGTCTCATTGACCATTGCCAGAATTAAGTGCAAATCAACCAATCCCTTGTCCTACCAATAGAGGTAGAAATTTAATTATTAAAAACAATTTATTTAGAGTGAAAGATACTGATCTTGACCTGGACTAATCCCTGGTGCAAACACTCTCCTATCATCAGACATGATCCCTGAACATAGAGTCAGAAGTCAGCCCTGAGCACCACTGTGTGGTTCAAAAACAAAATAATAAAAACTTGTTTCTTTAAAGATAAATACTTTATGAAAATAATTTTGAATGACTGTGGTGCCATTTTATTAACAGCTATGAATTGAGCCATCCAACTATAATATAAATATTCTAATCATGATTTTTATGGGTTGGAGCGATAGCACAGCGGGTAGGGCGTTCGCCTTACAAGCAGCCAACATGGCCAACCCGAGTTCGATTCCTCCGCCCCTCTCGGAGAGCCCGGCAAGCTACCGAGAGTATTCGATATGCCAGACACAGTAACAATAAAGTCTCCAATGGAGACGTTACTGGGCCCGCTCGAGCAAATCGACGATCAACGGGAGGGCCTTTACCTTACCTTACCTTTATGGGTTATGTCCATGGACATATGACATTCACAAAACTTCTTGATTTAAAAACAGACAAATTAGTTTTCTGAGCATACTTACAGTCTTGTAAGAGATTTAAAAGAAAAAAATGGAAAAATAAAAGGAAGTGTTACTTAAATGAAAATTAAATCACTTAATCACTTCACTTAATCACTTAATCCCCGTTATTCATCGATTTATTCGAGCGGGTGCCAGTAACGTCTCCATTCATCCCGGTTGCGTGCTAGCGTAGCCCAATGGTATCTGTTCGTTTTAGGAACATGTAGAGCCTCAAACCGATCATTTAGGGTCTTGACGAAGAAGTCTGACCATCTTATAGGTGGGCGTCCACGTGATCTTTTGATGTCTCGTGGAATCCAATCAGTAATGGCTCTAGTCCAGCGGTTGTCTGTAAACCTCATTACGTGTCCAGCCCACCTGATTTTTGATGTCTTGGCAAATGAGACAGCGTCCCTGATTCTTGAGCGTTGACGAAGATCAGAACTCCGGATTCTATCTCTCATTTGAGTGAATCGTGATATTCCAAGCATAGTTCTTTCGATTCCTCTTTGAGAGACCTGAATAGTGTTCTCATCCTGTTTTCGTAGGGTCCAGGTCTCTGAGGCATATGTTAATGCAGGAAGAATAGTGGAATCAAAGAGATGTGCTCGTAGCTGGAGGTTCTTTGTCCTTTTAGTTATTTCTTCAATGCTCTTGAAGGCATTCCAAGCCTCTCTCTTCCTCCTGCGCAACTCAGGTGCCAGGTCATTCATCATGTTGATTTCTCGACCTAGGTATATATAACTGTTGCATTCGGAGATGGTGGTTCCGTTGAGAGCGAATGGAGCGTCAGGAACAAGGCTGTTTCTCATAAACATTGTCTTCGCAAGATTCAGCTGTAGTCCGTCCTTTCCACATTCACGGTCAAAGTCGTTCAGCATTTGTGCCGCTTGGTTGATGTTTGGTGTTATTAGAACGATGTCATCAGCAAAGCGGAGGTGGTGTAGTTGCCGACCATCTATCTTCACTCCCATGTTTTCCCATTCCAGCCGTCGCATGATGTTCTCAAGGGTGGCACTGAAGAGTTTTGGTGAAATGGTATCACCCTGCCGAACCCCTCTCTTGATATGGATGATTACTTCTTTGTAGAATGGTGAGATCTTGGTAGTGAATCCGCAATAGAGCTCACGAAGGATCCTGATGTATTGAGTTTGTACGCCCTGATTGGCTAGGGCTTCCATGACCGCTTCCGTCTCAACAGAATCAAAGGCCTTCTTTAAATCAATGAACGTTAGACAGAGTGGCATCTTGAACTCCCGAGATACCTCAATGAGCTTGGTTATTGTGTGGATATGGTCGATGGTACTGAATCCTTTTCGGAATCCAGCTTGTTCACATGGTTGTCCTTCATCTAGTGTTCTGCTAATCCTATTCAGGATGACTCGAGTGAATAGTTTGTAGATGACAGACAATAGGCAGATTGGGCGATAGTTGCCAATGTCGTGGATGTCTCCTTTCTTGTATAGTAGTACAGTCTTGCTGGTTTTCCATTGGGATGGAACCTTGCATTCAGACAGGTAGCGTGTGAAAAGCCGAGCCAGTGTATTGATGAGTACTGATGGTAAGTTCTTCAGGTGTTCAGGTCTGATCTTGTCTGGGCCATGTGCTCTTTGTTTCTTTACAGACGAGATGGCATGTTGGATTTCGGAAGGGAGAACATTGGGAACGACATATCCATCATGTGGTATGTGGTATGTGGGCAAGTGGATGTGGCTATTAAAGAGATCTGAGTAGAAGTCATGAATAATCTTCTCCATTGCCCTTCTGGAAGATGTGATAGATCCATCATGATGTCGGAGGGCAGTCATCTTGGTTTTGTAGTTGGTGAAGGACAGGCGGGCATTACGAATGTTTTTTCCAGCTTCTGCTGCATCTACCAGTACTGCTGCTCTCCTGTTTTTGAGGTCATCCTTGATGGCTTCTCTGCACTGTTTTGCCAGTTCGGACGTTTGCTTGTGGTTGCCTGAGGCACGTGCCAAGCCACGTTGGCGAATAAGTTCAAGAGTGTTCGAAGAAAGACGGTTTTTTGTGGTTATCTCTCTCTTGGCATTCCTTGCACAATCATGGAGGTGCTGAATCATTCGATCGTATTCCTCATCAATGTTGTCAATGACGGCATCTTCCCATGTTGCCGCAACAGAGCCAAAGAGTTCCCAGTTGGTGGTTGTTCTGGGAGTCCTCTTCTTAAACCTTGCATTCTTTTCTCCTCGTTCTGTGAGGTAGAATTTTTCACGAAGAAGACGGTGGTCTGATCCCGTTTGGAATTTTGGGACAACAGCAACATCGGTTAGGCAAAACCGCCGATTGAATATGATGTGGTCTATTTCATTGTGGAACCGTCCATCGGGAGACTCCCATGTCCAACCTTTAGATTCAGCCTTTTGGAATTGTGAGTTACCATGGAAGGTTTTGGTTGACATGATGAACTCAGACAGTCTGTCACCCTGTTCGTTCCATTCCAGGCCATGGGTTCCGATATGGAGTTCATCGACTGATCTTCTTGGTCCTATCTTGGCATTAAAATCACCGACAATGATCTTGTAGAAGGTGTGATCTTCTTTATAGAATTTCTCCAGCTCCATGTAGAATTTCTCAGTTTCTCTTTCACCATAACTGGATGTTGGTGCATAGACAACAAAGATAGAAACTGCCGGTAGTGAGCCACATTTATTCAAGTGTAATCGTCCGATTCGGGTTGTTAGGCATTCAAATGAATCAATGCTCGTGACTAAGTTTGTGTTGACAAGTATACCGACACCACCGACTCCTCTTTTATCACATGTTTCAAGGAACAGTTCTTCTCCAGTGTCGAAAACAGCATGATGGAATTGATGTCTTCTCGTTTCGGTCAGACCAATGATGTCGTACTTGATCTTTCGTGCTTGTACCATAAGGTCTTCAATGGATGCAGCAGATGCCAGGGTACGAGCATTAAAAGTACAGACAATCATTTTTGTTTTTCTGCGTTTTGGTAGCCTATGTCTGCCTTGGTGTTTTATCAGCCTCTCCTTCCATATCCTTCTCGACTCTGCATAGTCAGGGTTAGGGAAATGAGATCCATTTATTACTGGATTTGGCATATCAATTTGGTCTATTTGGCATAGACCACGGATAGCTTGCCAGGCTCTGCCGTGCGGGTTGGATATTTAAGGATATTTAAGGTATCCTAAAAATTTAGAGAAAAGTAAATGAATAGTCGCGCTCCCGGGAGCTTGTTGTGATAATCTCTGGATCCTGGCCTTTGTTGGGGTTACACGGCAGTTGGAGGGTGTAACTGTCTAGTTACTGACAGGTCCAGTCCCAAACCGTGCAGGCTTGGAGATCTCAGCCCCGGGTCCCACACACCTGGGTTCCTCTGCCAGTTTTGTTATGTCTGAGGCTTATCCAAGTGTGTGGAGAGTGGCCCCAGTAAGGCCTTGGTTGGGGCCTGCAGGTCTTCAGCTGTTGGGCCCTGGCGAGGATAGTCAGACACAGGGTAGGAGACTCTGCCTTGTGCTCTCCCGGGAGCTTGTTGTGATAATCTCTGGATCCTGGCCTTTGTTTGAAATTTAAATTTAAATTTAAATTTTTGAAATTTAAAATATCAAAATTAAAGTATAGCCAAGCCAGAAAAACTTATCAGATTTGAGGAAGAGGAAACATTTAATGAATGAAGCTATTAAATCAGAGACACTATCATTTATGGCACACAGTAGTTACAAATTTCTATGGTTCTTAGTGTTTTATTAGTAATACATATTATGATTTTTAATTCAGTGCTTCTTTAGTGATGTCTTTCCCTTATTATTTTGTTAACAACTTTTATTTACTCTAATATTAATGAGCAGTTAGGAATATTTCATGCCACAAGGAAAAAATCTGTACATCAGAAGATGAAATATTTTCTGAAACTTAAGGAGGGGGGTAGTGCTAATATGTTGGATGAAAGAATTACGCCTCCAAAAGGTTTTCTTCTTAATACTTGGGAGCAGTTAATGTTTTAGGTTGCTTGTCAAAGAAAGATGAAAGTTGCAGATAATTAAGTTACCAATGAGCAAACTGAACAACTGGAGGAGTACACTGAAATATAAATGAGAGTACAAGATAAGTGAGAGTTTTATGGGGGGGATGGTGGTAATCACACCCTCTAGTACTTAGATATGTCTCATAGTGGGTTCAGGAAACCATATGGGTGCAGGGAATCAAACCCTAATTGACTGCATGCAAAGCCAAGTACCCTACCTGCTATTATGTCTCTGCGGCCTTAAGTGGTCCAAAGAGTTTTACCAGTGGAAGAGGGAATCCAAAGAAATCAATGAGGTATGAGAAGTTTTAACCTGTTACCATTAAACAAGATGTAGGGATCAAAAGGAGGGAAGGTAGGCTCACTGGGAGCAAGAAAAGACAAACTAATGAATTTTCTCTCGAAGCATTCACCAAAAATGTCAGGTTCTTCTATATCTTAAAACCCTTCCCAGATTTGTATACTGACTTATCCTCCAAGTTTTCAATAACTTATTAGAAAATCTAAATCAAATTAATATAACTAACTTAATCTATGTTAAGAACTGAAGACACATGTATTTGTTCATTTACTCTGACTCAGAATCCTTAATAAAGTCATATTATTAGTCTATCTGATCTAAGTCAACTTTTGATTTCACTTAATCACTTAACTTCCCGTTAGTCGTCGATTTGCTCGAGCAGGCGCCAGTAACGTCTCCATTTGTCCCTGTCGCGTGCTAGTGTAGCCCAATGGCATCCGTTCGCTCTGGGAACATGAAGAGCCTCAAAACGATCGTTCATGATCTTGATGAAGAAGTCTGACCATCTGTTAAGTGGGCGGCCATGTGGTCTTTTGACATCCCGTGGAATCCAGTCAGTAACTGCACTAGTCCAGCGGTAGTCTTTAAATCTCATTACGTGACCAGCGCATCTGATTTTTGACACATTGGCAAATGAGACAGCATTCCTGATTCTTGATCGTCGACGGAAGTTGGAACTCCGGATTCTTTCTCTCATTTGAGTGAAACGTGACATTCCAAGCATAGCTCTTTCTATTCTTCTTTGGGAGACCTGAATAGCGTTCTCATCTTGTTTGCGTAGGGCCCAGGTCTCTGAGGCATATGTTAATGCAGGAAGAACAGTGGAATCAAAGAGATGTGCTCAGAGCCGGAACTTCTTCGTCCTCTTAGCTATTTCTTCGACGTTCTTGAAGGTGTTCCAAGCCGCTCTCTTCCTCCTGCGCAGCTCGGGTGCCAGGTCATTTGTCATGTTGACTTCTCGACCTAGGTACACATAGCTGTTGCATTCGGAGATGGTCATTCCGTTGAGAGGGAATGGGGCGTCAGGAACGAGGCTGTTTCTCATAAACATTGCCTTTGAAAGATTCAGCTGTAGTCCTACCTTTCCACACTCACGGTCAAAGTCGGCCAGCATTTGTGCCGCTTGGCTGATGTTTGGTGTTATTAAAACAATGTCATTAGGAAAGCGGAGGTGGTGTAGTTGCCGACCATCTATCTTCACTCCCATTCCTTCCCATTCCAGTCATCGCATGATGTTCTCGAGGGTGGCACTGAAGAGTTTCGGTGAAATGGTATCACCCTGCCGAATCCCTCTCTTGACATCAACGATCACTACTTTGTAGAATGGTGAGATCCTGGTAGTGAATCCGCAATACAGCTCACGGAAGATCTTGATGTATTGGGCTTGAATGCCCTGATTGGCTAGGGCTTCAATGACCACTTCAGTCTCAACAGAATCAAAGGCCATCTTTAAATCAATGAACGTTAAACAGAGCGGCATCTTGAACTCCCGAGAAACCTCAATGAGTTTGGTTATTGTGTGGAAATGGTCGATGGTGCTGAATCCTTTGCGGAACCCGGCTTGCTCCCATGGTTGTCCTTCATCTAGTGTTCTGCCAATCCTACTTAGGATGACTCGAGTGAACAACTTGTAGATGACAGACAATAGGCAGATCGGGCGATAGTTGCCAATGTCATGGATGTCTCCCTTCTTGAACAGTAGTACAGTCCTGCTGGATTTCCATTGGGATGGAATTTGCATTCAGACAGGTAGCGAGTGAAGAGCCGAGCCAGTGTATTGATGAGTACTGATGGCAGGTTCTTCAGGTGTTCTGGTCTGACCTTGTCTGGGCCGGGTGCTGTTTGTTTCTTTACCGATGAAATGGCGTGTCGGATTTCGGAAGGGAGAACATTGGGAACGACATATCCATCCTGTGGAATTTGGTATGTCAGCAAGTGGCTGTCGAAGAGATTTGAGTAGAAGTCATGGATAATCTTCTCCATTGCCGTTCTGGAGGATGTGATGGATCCATCAGGACGTCAGAGGGCAGTCATTTTGGTCTTGTAGTTGGCGAAGGACAGGCGGGCATAACGAATACTTTTCCCAGCTTCTGCCACATCTACCAGTACTTCTGCTCTTCTCTCTTTGAGGTCTTCCTTGATCGCATCTCTGCACTGCTTTGCGAGCTCGGACATTAGCTTGCTGTTGCCTGAGGCATGCGCCAAACCACGCTGGCGAATTAGCTCAAGAGTTTTCGAAGAGAGGCGTTTTTTTGTGGCTATCTCTCTCTTGGCATTCCTCGCACATTCATGGAGGTGCTGAACCAGTGGATCGTATTCCTCGTCAATGTTGTCAACAATGGCATATTCCCATGTTGCCGCAATAGTGCCAAAGAGTTCCCAGTTGGTGGTCGTTCTGGGAGTTCTCTTTTTGAACTTTGCAGTCCTTTCTCCCTGCTCTGTGAAATAGAATTGTGCACGAAGGAGACGGTGGTCCGATCCCATTTGAAATTTTGGGACAACAGCGACATCGGTCAGGCAAAACCGTCGATTGAATATGATGTGGTCTATTTCGTTGTGGAATCGTCCACCGGGAGACTCCCTTGTCCAAAGTTTAGATTCTGCCTTCTGGAACTGTGAGTTACCATGGATGGTCTTGGTCGACATGATGAATTCAGACAGTCTCTCACCCTGTTCGTTCCATCTAGGCCATGGGTCCCGATGTGAAGTTCTTCAGCTGATCTTCTCGGTCCTATCTTGGCATTAAAATCACCCACAATGATCTTGTAGAAGGTGTGGTCTTCTTTGTAGAACTTCTCCAGCTCCATGTAGAACTTCTCGATTTCTCTTTCATCATAATGAGATGTTGGTGAGTAGACAACGAAGATAGAAACTGCAGGCAGTGAGCCACATCTATTCAAATGTAAAGTATTTCTAAAGTTCTTTTATCCATTAGTTCACTGCTATGTGATCCAAACCCAGATGACCCCCTCGTGCCATAGATTGCAAGGATCTATAAAACAGACAGAGAAAAGTACAACTAAAGGGCCTGCGAATGGACTCAGAAGTATGCCATGTGATGCTGCCTTAAAGTCAGAAAAACCTACATTCTAGCTGGAATGAACTTTAAATTACTGTTCCTTTTTGGATTTTCTTATCCAGCTGCTCCCCTCTCAGACCTCATCTTTTTTTCATGTTAAATTTTTTGTTTACCTCCCTTCATTCATGCTCATCTGAGAAGACTTAGGTTCTTCCAGAGTTGGATAATAACTGCTTATAGAAACTATAAAGTAGTTACAAGAGAACAGTTGCCCAAGGTTCAGAATTTTTTTTTTAAAGAAATCGACCATGTATATTTTGTGGCCAATGTCTTCATTCTAACTTGGCTATGAGACTAAACCATTCCTCCCTGCTCTAACTTTTGATTTAATCAACCAATAAAGAAATTTCCATGAACCAGCAGACTCACTCAGATTAGAGTCTGAGAAGAGAGTAAGATAAAAGGCCAAAACCAATTTTTTAAAAAATAGTTTTCTAAGAAAATCTCCATGTGAAAGAAAGAAAACCAGAGCCACTAAATTAATTTGAAAGAAGAAAGGTCCAGCCCCCTCCCCCCCAGAAAGTTATACTTAAGTAGCAACTTCCCTAATGAATAGAAAGCATCTATCAGCAAAGGGTGTTATTAAGTTCTAGGTACCAGCAACCATTTTACACCTTCCAGAGGAAAGGAAGCATATCACCAGTTGCCTTTAAGGGTAGTAAAAGGAGCTATGCTCTCTCCTCCAACATAACTCCTTGGTAAACCGTTCCCTGTATCCTGGACTGACCAAGCATTTTCTGCCTATCTTTTTAGAATGGTTTTTCCCCCATGGTAGTTTATCAAGGTCTTAATAAGGGGCCACAGCTCAGCTCTCCCAGCTGGAAACAACCTTCTGTGCCTACTTCTTTAGCACTTTATCTGCTCCTCTCCATGGCATTTATCGCTCTCTCTTTTGTGGTTAGTTATTTTTGAGCACTTCTTACTTTCCAGACTAGGCTATAGATTTTTTGCTTTTCAAGTGTTCTTGGAAAGTGTGAAAGGGCAGAAAGAAGCATATGGTGTGATATCACTGAGTATGATATAAAAATTGAGTCTGAAAAATGTCGAAAGGTAAAAAAGCATGAACATGCTCTAAAAGGATTAGGGAAGGGAAGGAGGGACTGATAACATTTTAGCCTTTTCAGTTTCTCACAAGTCCTGTTGCTACATAGAGGTAATGCTTCTCAGAGAAACAATTCTTATTGCTGTTCCCAGTTCTGTGCCAATGACTTTGATCTGGAGATAAAGTACAATGATCTATTTAAATAAAATGCAACTGAAGGTGGATGCAACTCTGTTACCAAGTAACCTGGCATAGACTAGTCATAAGCTTATATCTAACAGACTATGTGGAAGAAAAGCAAAGAAATACAGACTTTGGGCTATTTAGTACAAAACACCTGAATACTTGAAAAAAATCTCATATTACAGAAGCCCCTCCCCCACGCCTACTCCTTTCCTTCTACTTCACTTTCTCCAGCATTTGTTACCACCAGTGAACAGAGATGAGAAAATATTATGTACAACGTATTTTGAGAAACTACAAGTACA
Source organism: Sorex fumeus (assembly GCF_029834395.1). Classification (NCBI taxonomy): domain Eukaryota; kingdom Metazoa; phylum Chordata; class Mammalia; order Eulipotyphla; family Soricidae; genus Sorex; species Sorex fumeus. The sequence continues at coordinate 69,086,654 of NW_026606059.1, forward strand.
CACCCTTAATACATTATTTGGTACAACTACCATATTGCATTATTGTTAATATCTTAGTGTGTCTAAGTTATAAACTAAATTTGAAAATAGGCATGCGTGTAGAGTAAACACATACTATGTTTAGCAATCCTTACTCTCACCAGCTTCAGGCATCTTTTGCAGCCTGAGGGTTTCTTCCTCTTACAAAGATGGGAGGATTGAGATACTTCAGAGACAGGGAAATTCCTGTCAGACTATGAAAGCTGGTTGTAACATATTGCAATATATCTTACTACAAATGTCAGAATATGTTATGTTGCAATATAACTTTTAAAGTAAGGAAAGAGTTTTTCTCATTCTTACTCAATGCAATTCACAAACACACAAGGATGGTCCAATTGACTGAGCTGATCCAACTGACTCAGAGACTGATCATTAATTCAATACAATATTCCCCATGCCCTGGATCCCAACACTGAGCTACTCTGTTAGCTGATAGAGTCATTGAGGACATTAAGCAGATGCATCAAAATTTAATGGCACCAGAGGAGTGGGGCCTGGGACATTTCACATAGTCAATCTGCGGGTACCCTTAAAGGGGATAAAGTTATGGCAATTCCTATTCAATTCTGGCCAAAAGAAAATGTTTGCTAACCCCAAGGTTATATGTTCTTGCCTGGGTTCAAATTTGCTGCACCCTTATCTAACCTGATTAATCTGGATCTTATCCTAACCTTGGGGGTTTTGCTTAGGTGTCAATTTTGTACATAATTGAAAAATTATATGGAGTCTATTCCTCAGAATCCTCATCCAGAGATTAGGCTATAATACCTCACAAGCTGAAGTGCTAACATTAGCTACAACTTTGGGAAGAATATGAAGATTTGATTTTGTAAATAAATTTCAGCTGCATTTTATTAACCTAATCACCTGATATAATTAGATTATCCTGAACTTCCCATGACAAAGTTTAACATTCATGATTCGGAAGAGGAAAAGCAGAAAAACTGGTGAGTTGTAATATCAACTACATTCATTGATTTTTACAGCCTTCCAGGAGTAAACGATATAGAGTGTCTATTCCTCAGAATCCTCATCCCCTTCCCTCTATCCCCCAAAGAAAAGGCTATCCTGGTGGAAAAAATCTTTAATGCATTTGTTTTAGGCACACCCTCCCTTATTTCCTGAAATCAACCATTTTAGTGTGGTAAAAAACCCATTTCTTAATAATATTTTTTGATCAGTTATTAGTTGGCATTTCTCTGGAAAAAGGTAACATTTTTATCAACTCTGGAATTTTTGTACATCCAAATTGACCTCATTTGAAAGTTAAGAGATTAATCTTTACCTTTAGTTAGCATTTCATTAAATATAATTCCACTGCCACTGTCACTGTTCTCCTGTTGTTCATCAATTTGCTTGAGCGGGCCTAGTAACATTGTGAGACTTGTTACTGTGTTTGGCATATCAAATATGACAAAAATATTCAGATGCATTTAGAAGATAATGGAGTTTATTGAATACCTATAGTAACTAACCCAGCCTCCACAAATAAATGTTATAGAAAAACACTAGGGAAGGAGGAAATTATTCTAGAATAAAAAGGAATTTAAGGACTATCTAATCCAAAAGAATATCATGTTGTCTTGGATTGAGTTCTGATAAAACAGATTGGGAGCAATTTAAACACACTCGATGCCATTCAATTATTTTTGCTAATGTTTATGTATTAATGAAGCAAATTTAGCCAATAGATAAAATGTTTACAACAATTGTTTACCCTCTAGGGGAGTTTTATAGGGAATTTTACTAGCATTATTGACAAGACTGGTCTGGTCTGGATTTTCTTTGTCTTGTGTCATATTAACATGTGCTGTTTGTACATGAGTATAAAGGTACTGTAAAATCCAACATGACTTAAAACATGGGCCTTGTAAAATAGCCTTTTTTTTACAAAAGAATGTAAAGGGAGTGATTACTTAAAGAAATAAATGAAATATGAGAGGGACAAATAACACTTCAACTGCTAAGGTTCATATCCATAATTCAAACAGAACTCATGGAATACCGTATTTTTCCAACCTTGTCACATTTGGAATTTATTATTGCTTCCTTCTTTCCATATCATTCTGAACATAAAGAATACAACTCATTTCACATTGTCTTTTGTTGTTCACATTTGTTTCTCTGAGAGACTGAGTAGAAATAGATTCTTATTTATCTATGCATATTGAACAGCTAGCATGTGAGTAGTTTGCAGTGATATCCAGCGAAATGTAAGAATGAATTAGTTGGTGCTGGCATAATTAAATAGGGAAGTAATTCAGATGAATGATATTTGAATAACTCATAGTACTCAGGTTTTTTGATACTTTATATGTTCTAACAAAATATGACTGTGTCTTGATAGATTATATGTCTTTTTAAAATCTCTTTTAAAATAGAATTTAGTTGGATCTGATGAAAACTACAAGACGTTTTAAGGCACTGAAACAATTTATCAAAGTTTGTAACTGAATGAACTTAATTTTTGATACATTAATTACTTTAAATAAAAACTTAAACTAATAACCTCTAATATCATTCAATGTCCATGAAAATATCAAACAAGTTCTCATAATTTTATTACTTATATGGTAAGCAAAATATTTTCCCCTTACATCAGCTATAACTCCCCTTAATATTTTGATGAGATGTTTATTACTTTCCACCAAGACTATTATCATTAAGCATGTCAATTCATGGAATTAATTTCCAAGTTGTAGTCACTGGCACCAAATCCACAGTTGTTTGGATTTACTCAAAGGCATACTTTTGCATTTACATTTCTGTTAAGTCAGGCATATGTTCATCCATGACCTTAGCATTTTCCTGACATCAAATGGAGTGGACAAATTAGATAAAAATTAGAAATTACATTTTTAACAAGCTTTTTGTTTAGTTCTTTTCTACTTTTACAAGTGTACTAAATATAACATATTTATTGACACAATGTCTCATCTTAGTGTCATGGCCATTCTCAAAAAATAGTCACAAAAGCCTAAAGGAGATTATATCCAATGTTATAGATATCGAAACTTCACATAACTGGTAAGTAGGAGGGAGATGAATATCTATATACTCAGACTCTATCAAGTCAAATGTTCCTAAAGGCCAGTATGTCCTACAATGACCATCTTAGTTTTATGGTGGAGTACCCAGCAAAGCTGACAAGAAGTACAGTGAGAGATGATGAAGCTTTGTGAATAATGAGGGCTGATTACTGCTCAGCTGAATGGAATCTTCCTTACATGCTTCACGAGATGGAATAGTGCAGCAGGGAATTATAAAGGATGATACCCCTGAGTCCAATTTGTTAGTAGGTACATATAGGCTATGTTTTACTCTTGATGGAGACTTTACAGTTAAATATGTTTATGCTTGAGCTGGTCGTGTAGAAACTGTAAATCCTTATGTTAATGTTGCCTCGTATGAAAGCACTGAACTAAGTCTGCTAGTTAATCTTGCTTTATTTTTACTTGATAAGTTAGTCAATAATGAGTATGTCTTAATTTCTGCTTTTGTCAGTAAAAATCATTTGTCTCTAAAATTATTCTAAAACATGATATAATATAAAGGTTTTGGGGGTGAAATAAATAAAAATGAATAAAGAATGATAATCTACAATTAAAAACATTTAAAATAAACTTAAAATAAAACTTTCACCAGAACAGAAATCTTAAATTTTTCTCTTACCATATTTGCTAATTTAGTTTTGCCAACATATCCTAAGTATTGAATAATTATCTAGGAAAGGTTTACTTTATTACTCATCTTTACCAAATCATTCCTTTCTTAATTTTTGGGCAATGTCTGGCAGTACTTAGGGATTACTCCTGACTTGGCGCTCAGGGATCAATCCTGGTGGGCTTGGAGAACAAGATTGGGTGCCAGGGATTGAACTCAGATTGACTGTGTGTAAAGAAAGTTCCTTACCGGTTCTACTATCTCTGAATAAATCATTCTTTATTGGGGTAAATAAAAAAAGACAGGTAACTGAAGATTTGAGGCTGAGCACAGATAAATACAATTGTCATTTTTTGAGCCTATGGATTAGCAATGGGATAAGGAATCTACTCGGGGCTTGTTAAATCAAAAACAGTCCAAATGGATGAATTAGCTAGGCTGTTAGATATGGGTCTGGTACTCAGGTAATTGGAAAAAAACTAAAGGTATAAATGAATTTTATTAATCTGTATAAGTGTAGTTTTTGAATTTTGAAAAGTTGATTTAAGCTATGTGGTTTGTGAATTTTGAAAAATTTATTTAGATTTATTTCACAGTGATTATTTGAATTTTAGCTGCATATATAGTAGGTAACTCAAACCCCATATAACTCCCACTGATTTGAAAATTCTGAGTCCTCTTTCTCACTCATCTTCTTTTTTCTATCTTTTCCTTTAGAAATTAAAACTAGAGTACAACTACAAGACAAAGTAGACATAAGTTGGGAGATAGTTGCTAATCAACTGAATAATTCTTCGTTTAAGTAATGAGAAACACCAGAAATTTTTATTCTTTTCTAAATTTACCACTCCAAAAATATAGCTTGTTTTTGTTATTTGTTGTTGTAACTCATAAATTCACAACAATTAGATAATAAATTACTCATTTTTTAAGAATGTTCTTGTTATATAAATGAATACTAATTCTTAATTATATACATTCTTCCTCCACTCATGTGAACAGTTGTACATATTAATTGATGACTATATCTAGAGATCCAAACATTAGTTTCAAGCAGAATTAAGTATTTGCTTTTTTAAGTTTTAGTATTGTACTCATTATTTCAATTATTTTATCATATGTAATAATGTTCAGTAAAATTGCATGATATTTACTGAATATAATATAATCCAAGTGAATATAATGTTAAACCAATCTAATATAATCCAAAATTCTCTCATCTTGGAGAATGATTATCTTCTCTAATATAATCCCCAGTTATCTTGGAGGATTATTACTATGAAAAGGTATAGGATTTTCACAAATATTTTAAACATCCTTTGAGATAATCTTGTGATTTTTATACTTTAATCTGTTAGTATAACTGTGTCATATATTGAATAATATTTTCACTCTTGGAATAAAGTACATTTGATTTTGGTGTCAGTTCTCTTAAATTTATGTTTAATTAGTTTGCTAGCATTTTGATCATGATTTTGCATCTATATTTATTAGAACTATTACTCTATATTCCCACATACCTACCCCCACCCATCTCCTTGGAATGTTTTTGTTAGGCTTTATTATCAGAGTGATGCTGGCCTCATAAGTTTTGACATGTTCTCTCTAGTATTTTAAAAGAGATTAAGAAGTATTGGTGTTAACTGTTTTTTAAATGCTTGGCAGGATTCACCAGTGAAGCCATCTGGTCCTGGGATTTTCTCTGGAAGGCTTTTGGTTACCAATTGATTCTCATTATTCATTATTGGTCTGTTCAGCCTTCTGGTTTTTTGTTTGTTTGCTTATTTGTTTAATGGCTCAGTGTTGATGAGTTATTTTTCTAGGAAAATAATATTGCTAGAAATTCCATACTGCCCCAATAGTCTATAGATTCAATGTTATGTGCAAAATTCAAACAGCTTTTTTTAAAAGCCAAAAGTAATAAAATAATCCTAAACTTCATAAGGAAACACAACACACACACATACACACACACACACACTACACCAATTAGTCAAAGCACTGTTGATTTTAGGAAAATCAAGTAAACAACGGGACAGTGACTGTGTTTCAAAGGGAAGTAGAGTCTTGAATGTGTGAGGCAGTGGGTTTGATCCCAACTCTGGTTGGCCACCTCCAAGAGTGACTCTGGTGGTCCTAAGAGCAAAACTAGGTGTAGCATCTACAACTCTTAGCAGTCAGAGAAAAGCTGGAAACCAACATAATCTGATTTCAAAATGTTATCAGCTTTCAGTCATTCAAACAGTATGGCATTTTATAAGATGGGCACATAGGCCAATGGAACAGCATCAAGAGCCCAGAAGAAACAACACACATAGTTGACCTTGGACGAGTGTTCCCCAGACAAACACAATCAGGAATAATTAACCTTAGTACTCACAACCAAAAGGTTAACATTAAAATCTCCAGCCATATATACAATTCAATTAAGTTTGGCTCTTGTGAATAATGCTGTTATATTGAAATCTGCCTCTGCCAAAGATAGTCTCAGAGCTGTTTATAAGAAGGAAAGGCTTTTATTGCAGTTCAGAGTGGAACACAGGCAAGGACAAGGCATATATCTACCTCCCTGTCCCTTTGTCAGAGAATATTTCAAAGAGATATAAGGTGAAACTTGAAATACCTACATTGTCTACTTCTTAAATCACAGGTGCTGGCTTTTAGTACTAATAGAGGACATCTTGAGAAAATGTAAGAGGCCTCACAATGAACCGGGTATTGTATCTTCTGCACATTTCCTCCTCACACTTGAAACAGGTCATAGGCTCCTTTGGCTGTTTTGAAATTTATAGGCAAGCCCAATTAAGAGGTCTGATGTTATCTGAAGTTATGCTTATTCTTTCCTGAGAAACAAAAGCAAACAAAAATAAATGGCTGTATCACATTTACTTCTACTGCAAAAACAGTTCCTGAAAAACAATGTAACAGAGAATATTTTGTCAGATCTAAATTACCACATTATCTCTTTAGGGTTATGGTTTCAATAGGGGTATAAATATCCTTTGGATTTCATGCTTTCATAGGCTTTGAATGAGTGCCCATGATGGTATAGCTATATCATAAAGAGTTCAAATGTTTTACCTTTTGTTTGTTTGTTTTTGAGGGTAACACCCAGCAGTGCTATGGGGCCACTCCTGACTCTATGTTCAGGGATCAGTTGTGGTGGTGTGGTTTAAAATATGGTCAACAAGCTGTAAGGCTAGTGCTTTAACTCCTGTGCTATCTCCTGGGCCCCTCCACATTCTACTATTTAAAGAAATCTTCATACCATTTCCCATAGTGACTGCCTGAGTTTACATTCTCACAAAAATCTACTACAGGTTCTATTTTTCCAAATCTTTATCAAAACCTGATTTCAGGCTCTGTGATATAAGTCATTGTCACAGGTAGGTGATATTTGGTTCATGGATTTTATTTGCATTTCACTGATAAACAATGTTGATGGCTGTAGGCCATCTCTATGGCTTTCTTGGAATAAATGTCTGTTCATGTCTGTCTCTTCCTTCCTCCAACATTTTTTTGTCAGATTGCCCAGTTTTGTTTTAGTTCAGATCCCCCCTTTTTGTGTGTGTGGAAGTTGCATAATTTTAAATCATACAAAAGAGTGGGTATTAATTCCATCTTAGATATTGTCCTGAACAAATAGTTTAAATATGTTTGCTCTAAGTTTTATCATGTTTAAACAGAGAAAACCGGCTGCCTGGTTCCTTTAGTTCATGTAAGAAATGAAGACATTTTTATCTCCCCTTTCAACTTTTCAAATTGTTTGGAAGGAGCACTGGATCGTAATAGAACACACAGGAACGTCATCATTATTCACAGTTGTTGATTATTTCCACAGAAGCCAGAGAAGCCATCAGTTCACACTTGAAATTTCTGTGCCCACTAAGCAAATTAGGCCTCAAAACGGTTTTGTATAAAGCTAAGATCCAGCTAGAACAGAACCAAAGTAGAAGGATACACACACTCACTGCTCTGGAAAAGATCCAGTGCTGCAAATGTGACTCTTGACTGGGATGGGAGCAACTCACAGCTGCATTCTGTGGGGCTACATGTGCTTCTCAAAAAACAAGTTCTAGTGTGAAGATTGAATTCGTCTGAGCCAATAGATAAAACAAAGCCTTTACTTAGAGGAGAGGCTGAGTTTTATGAACACAGATTCATGGGGAAGGGCAACTGAAACTCTCGAATCCAACTGGAGAGAATCATCCATCTAAGAAAATCAGCTGAACTCGAGGAAGAAGCTGGTGTTGAAGTGCTGTAGAACTTTTCAAAAATGTACTGTGGCATCTTCAGTAGGTTGATGAAGTCCTACAAAGATAACTAAAATTTGTTTCTCTGACTCTGTTTATCATGAAACCACCTGTTTTATCTGACTTATATCCAGAACTTGATGAATTCAAGATCTGCTTAAAATAACAGTAGTCCTCTTCTTCCTGGAAAATACGCCTGTCTCAGAAGTTACTTGTTTGAACCACTTGATTCCTTGTGGCAGTAGAGGACACGTAAACCACAAATGATAGATATTTAAATAGTCATTAAATGACAATTGGAACCAAAATTTAGTAAGCTACTTCATAAATTCTGCTGTTTAGCACCAAAGGATTAATTAGATGCAGGAAATTTCTATGTAATTTTGTTTTTATTTATTGGTGGAGTGGGTTGGACCATATCCGGTTGTGCACAGGACTTACTACTGGCTTTGTGCTCAAGGATCACTCCTGAGGCAAATACTGCAACTGTGGTTCATCATGTGCAAGGCAATGTAAACCTCACAAAAAATGAGTGGAAAAATTAATTTTCTTTCAATTTTTGGAAGAGTTTGAGAAGTATTGGTAATGCATCGTATTTTTTAAAACTTTTTAAAAATTGAATCACTGTGAGATATACCCTTACAAAGCTGTTCATGATTGGATTTCTGTCATACAGTATTCCTACACCCATCCATCCACCAGTGTACATTTCCCAGGACCAGTGTTCCCAGGTTCCCTCTCATCACTCTCCCCCCACCCACTACCTGCCTCTATGGTAGGCACTTTTCTTCTCTTTTGGTTTTTGTTTTATTTATGTTCTAATTAGTTAAGCTGGTTTTAAGATTTGTTTGTTCTTTTTCTAGTTCCATTAGGTACAAGGTTAGAGTGTGTATTTGAGCTTTCTCGATTCTTGATGTAAACCTATATTCCTATGAGCTTCTATTTAAGAATAACTGTTTTTGATTTCCTATGTGTTCTGAGAGATTATGTCATCATTTTCAATGGTCTCCGGAAATTTTTAACTTATTTTTTTATTTCCTTTTCAACCTAGTAGTTGATGTGTCATATCATTTTTATCTAAATATTTGAGTTATTTTCCCAGGTTTAATTATTTATTTATTTTGCTGTTGTTTTTAAGACAAACCACAATGATGATGCCTGCCTTTGTGCTTAGGGATCATAACTTGATGGTGACTGGGGGACCATATGAAGTGCCAAGGATTGAACCTGGATTGGCTGCACCCAAGAAAAATGCCCTAGCTAATGTACTCTTTCCCAACTCCTTTTGATGGCCGATTTCTGGCAAGCTACCAAGAGTATCTCGCCCAAACTGCAAAGCCTGGCAAGCTACCCATGGTGTATTCGATATGCCAAATACAGTAACAAAAAAAGTCTCCAATGGAGACGTTACTGGGCCCGCTCGAGCAAATTGGTGAACAGTGGGAGGACAGTGACAGTATTTTGATATGAAAAAATAGTTGATATGAAATTCATAAATGTATTGATATTTGCTTTGAGACCAATGTGTGGTCTTTCTTAATTGTAGAGAATGTTTGGTGTTTTTGGTATGAAGTCTATGATGCTTTTTCATTAATTCACTCTGGGTAGTAAACTGTGGCAGGTCTTCCACTTCAATCCCATCACCTATCTCCATCACTTTGTCTAAAATGTCTTTGTTGTAACAGCAACCCAGGAAGAGGTGATTGGTCCAGACCATGGAGAGGGACAGTTGCTGGTCCAGGCGGCCGCCTCTGTCGGAAGGATAGCGGTAGTCGGCAAGGTAGTGCAGGATAAATTCCATGCAGGCTTCCCAATGTTTCTAGCTCTCTGAGTCGGAGCAGGACTGTTCCGCAAAGTCAGTGGCCTGCTGCACACCCGAAACCAGCTCCTTTACTGTGGTGGCTGCCTCCCCACCCACCATGGTGTCCTCCGTCGCCAAGGGCCCAGGCCTGCCCCTTGACCTAATTTCTTTTAAAGACTATTGTACTGTATTATTTTCTATCTACTTGATCAACTTGTGGTTCAGAGTAGGCATTAAAGTCTGCTACTACTATGATGTTGCTCTTAGTGTCTCTTATCAGGTTTTGTTTTTGTTTGTTTGTTCTTGCATCACTCCTGGTAGTACTCAGGACTCTTTCTGGGCCCTGGGCTCAGGGATCATGCCTGTTCATGCTTGGGGGACTATGCATGCCACCAGAGAGTGAATCTGGGTCAGCTAGATTCAAGGCAAGCCCTTTATCCACTTGATTATCTTTCTGGACCCTATGTCTCACATTGGTAAGAATCTATTGCCAGAAGACTGAGTTATATAGAATGTGATGCATAAAGAACCCATATTTTAAAGGATCATAACAGCTTTATTAAAGTGGACAGTTGCTTTTAACTGTCATAATTAGTAAGATCATATATTTCCCCAAATATCTTGAAATATTTTAATTTATATAAACTGTATGGGTATATTTTTAGCTATATATCCCAAAGACAGACTCAACAGTCCTAGAAACAGAAGTTCTAAGCTGCAACCACCAGAAATTTGTAGTGTGACTGTAAAGGGAACAGGTGGGGAGTTGGAATGTGTGAGTGGGTGGGAACGAAATAGGGGTACACTGGTAGAGAGAAGTTGACACTGGTAGTTGATTGACGTTGAAATTTTATGTGACAAAAACTCATCAATAACTTTGTAAATCATGGTGCTTCAATCAAGTAAAATTTATAATCTCTTCCAGGTTTAGGTAAATAAAATTTTTAATATTTACATGTCTATATTTGTTTGCTAGTCAATATTTATTGTTTGTTTATTGGGGACATACTTGGCAGTTTTCAGAGATAATTCCTGGTGTATCTTGGGGATCATATATGATGGTCGCGGTCACACGTAGTTCACTGTGTGCAAAACAAGCATCAACCTGAAATATCTCCTAGGCCCTCAATTTTGATTTTCGATTTTTGTATTTATATCTTACAAGGTTATATATTGGAGAGCTTCCATATAAGAGCTAAAGAACTGAGAACACAGATAGATAAATGCTGGGTGGGTAAATAAAAATATCATATTAATGAGTTTTAAAAGGTTATTCACAGTACATGTGTCCACCACATTAGTTCATTCTCTTCTATCTAAACCATAACTTGAATACTGAGGAAAATGTGATAAGAAATTAATTTTTATGTTTCATTATCCCCCTCATGAAGCCATATGTCATCTTACATTATATCTTATGTACATAAAAATGTTGCACATAATTTATTTTTTATCACTCTTAGAGCATATATTCATATAATATGTGTTAGGCAACATCTGATTTTTAATATTATAGCCTATATTTTAAGAAATTTCTAGTTTTTTTTGTCAATATGTGGCATTTTAATATCTCAAGTGTGAGTTTTGTTTTTAAGTGCTATTTGTGTTTGTGAATGCTAATCATCTTAAACAAAAAATTCCAGGGAAGAATTTAGAATATGAGTTCAAATTCTATTCAGTAAATTCAGGGGTTAGTTCCATTTTCTTTTTATCAACCTTTTCTCTTGGACAAGAAGCAAAATAAAATAACATATGAGTGATCCAGGAAAAAGGGGCTTAGAATAAAAATTAAAAAATATTACTTTAAATATTTGTAAAAACATAATATAATATTTGAAGAACTATATTTATTTTATTTTACTAATTAAATCACTGTGAGATACAGTTACAAGCTTTCATGATTAGGTTTCAGTCATACAATGTCTAACACCGATCCCTCCACCAGTGTACATTTCCCACCATCACTATCCCCCATATGTCTGTTTAAATGTGTTAGTGTAAATCTATAATTTTATACCCATTGCTTTCAGAATGTCTGGTGAATTCTAATGAACGCGTGAAGTTACACAACCCCAGGTAAATATGCACAAAAGGAGATGACATACAAAAGAGATGTCAAAATTTTTTTCATATATATCTGTGTGTGTATCTGGAGTGATACCACAGTGGGTAGGGCATTTGCCTTTCATGCGGCTGATCCAGGTTCAATTCCCCTGCCCCTCTCAGAGAGCCCGACAAGCTTCTGAGAGTATCCCGGCCACACAGCAGAGCCTTGCAAGCTCCCCGTGGCGTATTCAATATGCCAACAAGTTTCACAGTGTAGATATTACTGGTGCCTACTTGAGCAAATTGATGAACAATGGGAGGACAGTGCTACTGTGCTACCATATTTAATTGACTTCTCTTGAAATAGTTGATGATTTTACTCTCAATAATCTCTATATATTATTTTACAAACAACGTTTCAACTATTAAATGTTCCTAGGAAACATCACTGTATCTCTGTATCACTGTCATCCTGTTGTTCATTGTTCGAGTGGACGCCAGTAATGTCTCCACTCATCCCAGTCCTGAGATTTTAGCAGCCTCCCCTTACTCGTCTTTCCTAATGGTGCTATTTTGGAGGCTCTTTCAGGGTCAGGGGAATAAGACCTGCTATTGTTACTGTTTTTGGCATATCGAATATGCTACGAGGAGCTTGCCAAGCTCTCGGTAGTTTACTGCACTCTCCAAGGGGGACAGAGCACGTATATAAGAGAATAAAAGCAAGTATGTTAAAACCAAACACATGTGTGCTGCTTTAGGTACATAGTGGGCTAGACAATAAGCAGCTGTGCTCCTCCAGGATCTTGGCCGTTGATGAGATTACGTGGCGTAGAGGGGAGTTTGTTGGTTGAAAAATGGGGGATCTGGGTGTTGGAGGCCCAGTCCTCCTCCCCTCGGAGCTATGTAATCCCATCAATGACCAAGATTCAGAGACAATAAAGCAAAGCTCTTGGAAAAGAGAGAGACCCAGAATCACCTGTCCCCACGACAGGCTGTCTTCACTGGGAGCCTTTGAGGGGGGTGGGTTGAGTCTCCATCCCCACTTCAAGCAGTGCTAGCTCTGTGTAAATGTATTTGCAAATTAGCATATCCACAATTAATTGTAAAGTGGTGATAGCCAAAGCTAAAATCTTAAAAACTGCAGAGACAATGCCAATAATAATTGAATTAATTATGAAGATTAGTAGGGAATAATTGAAGAAAAGTAAATAAAAATACAATTGATGGATTGGCTTAGTGGTAAAGTGCATGCATCCTGTGTGTAAGATCCTGGGTTGGATTCCCTGACACCACTAATAAATAAAAATAAATTGGTTAACTTTTAGAAAAGGGGAGAACAATAAGCTTGCCTAATTCTAAGAACATTCCTTTCTTTGACACTGTCAGGTAAATATACTGGCAGTCCCAGAAGACTGAAGAAGCATACGATTTATTTACCTTGACCCAGACTCTGCTCTGTTCTCATAAAGTCAGGCACTTTCAGAAAGAAAGATCTTATTGTTCTACTGTAACCTGGAAATAAAACAAGTTTCCATCTAGGATTGCCTCTTACACCTTCTTTCCCTTAATTGCCTAACCCAAGCCTCAATATTATTTTCATTTCTCCCTGCTATAAATGCATGTGCCTGTGTATTTGCTTCTTTAAAATTTTATATATAACTCAACCAATCATGTAAGTTTTACGCATTAAAGTACTTCTAACAAACTAGAATGGTATTGACTGACAATGGTTCATCTGTGTAAGGAACATGAATTTAATCATAGTGAAATGTGCTTGAAAAACATATATTCAGTTATAAGATAAAAAAGGACTCATTATGTTCATCTTACAGATTTAAGAATTGGTTATTCACTGTCTTTTTCCCCTAACACAATGATTAAAATAAATCCAAAAGATGACTTAGTATTTGTTTTTAAATTTTTACCTGTTTGTGCTATTTTTTCTCTCAAAAAAGATATATTTGTAGATGGTTTTTGACTTATTTTTGTAAAGATTAGAAACAAGTATACGTGTTTATCTTCTGAAACTCAAATTCACATTTTAACTCTCTGAATCTATCTCATCCCAGTTCTTGTCACTGTTATATTTATGTTTTATATTTCAAAGTATTTATTTATTATATCAATAAAGTATTTATCCTCCTTGAATAAATTTATAATGCTATAATGGTTAAGAAAATAGCTTTTGTATAAGTCTCCCCCTAATACTTTCATAATCTAACAATCTACTTACCCTAATCTTCAATGCTTTCAGTTGAGTAGGGAGTTATAATGCCTACTTACCAAATATTGTGGAATATAAATGAGATAATATAATCGCATTTGGCACCATGCCCAGAATATCATTCATTCACTTGTTCATTCACTAAAACCATATGAAATATGAACCACTATAACTAGATAACATACAGTGATAAGATATAAAATATGGCCTCATGAAGTTTAGGTGATCAAATATCTGATAAATGGGTACTCCAATTACAAAAACTGTATCTAGTTTTCAAGATCAATGATATTTTTAAATGACTCACACAGTACATTCACAATTATAAAATACTGAAACTAATTATATTTGATTCATTTAAATTTAATTATTGAACTCTGTATTCTCTATAAGTCTTATCTGTAAATGTTACTGTATCTGCATTCTCCACAGAAATTCATTTTTGAAATCTCAACATAAGTAAGAAATTTAGACTATATAAGGTAAGTGATAATACATAGCCCATGAAAATACTTCCTATCATATGAAGTACACTATTTAAAGTATACTTTACATAGTAAAATATAACTTACATAGTATGCATATGATACAGATTTTTATATTTTCCTAAATTATTTATTACTATAGGTTCTTCAAAGGTAAAACATAACTTCAGTGTGACGTAACAAAACTGAGACTTCTTCTTACTTACATCCTGCTATAGTCTAATTATAAATCAATAGCCACAAGATTACATGCCTGTTCATTTCTGTATTCAACAGAGTGGGGAGTATAATGTTTCATGTACCAATTAACTTTAGGATTGGAATGAATTATGAGACTTAGTATCTCATTCACCATGTGGTCCTTTTAATTTTGTTTTCAAAATTAAAGAGTTAAAGCAGCTGATCATGTACTTTCTTTTCCTAACTACAGTGCTATCTTATCTCTACCTTATCACTGTTCTCATTAGAAGCAATTATGACTGTTATTATGTAGTAAAATGGTAAGGTATGATTTCACTTGCCATGATAATTTGATACATTCAGACACAGTAAATATTTGTTGAATAAATAAATGACCTGCAGACTTAAAGTCTGCATCTTTATTGTTTGTAATGCAGATCAGAATGATTTAATGCATTAATTATACCATGCCTTATTTTAATTATTGAATTGTACTTATTTTCTCAAAACAGTTGGGAATGCATAATGAGCAATTAGGGAAATGTACTATTTTTATGAAGGTTGTTAGATAAATTATTGAGTAAGGATTTTCAGCACACCTGCACAAAACTCATTTGAAAGCTGAAGATATAGAGTTGTTTGCTTAGCAGAAATGTGCCATCTTAATAAAACAGAAAATTTCTGCCATATATTTACTTATAGAAGGCACAATGCTACTAATTTTGAGTTCAGCTTTTATTATGGAAATATGTGTTCTTTAAAAATAGAGCCACATAAATCACTGTAAATTTCACTATTCCTCCAATAATTATTACACAAGTTATGTCCAAGTTAAATGTCAATGTTTCTTACTTTCCTTTGGAAATATACAAAATTGTTTTAAAAAAAATCCTTGAAGAAAATATTTTTTTCAGGATTTTAGGAGCTTCAATTTTCAAATTAAAATGATTGATCTATTTAACAAAAGAAACTATCTTTTAGCATGCAGGAAGGCTTATGGGTTGTAAGTATATCACTTTAAAGACTCACAGAAAAACACATTTATAGTAACATATGAAAAGACTAGGAAGTCAAAAGCTGATTTTTAAGAAAGGAAACAAATACACCTTTCTCTCACTTTGTAAAAATGATTTCCTTTTTTTTGAAAAAATATGACAACTGTCAGGAGGTCTATTTCTATTACAGGTAACAACAACAACAACAACAGCAGCATTAGCAAAAACAACAACAACAATAATAATCTCACTATGCTCCCCCTGGCGGATTCGATATGCCAAAAATAGTAACAACAAGTTTTGCAATGGAGACTTACAGTTGCCTGCTGGAGTAAATTGATAAACAAGGGGAGGAAAGTGCTACAGTGCTACATTTTTAGTTATTTTACCAATGGAGCTTTTATTTCTTGACAGACAGACCTGCAAGAAGATGGCCATTCATGAGTAGCTCTCCAATTCATAGCTTGTTAGGAATCCAAATTTCTTCCATCCAATAGAAGTTTTGCAATCAAATGGAGTTCATAGACTTTTGGATTTGACTCTCAGATGGGAAAAGTAAGAAAAGCTATATTGACACAGGTCACCTGGATATGTCATTCCTGCCAGTACAACTATATCTTAATTATTTCACTA
This sequence comes from Sorex fumeus, assembly GCF_029834395.1. Lineage (NCBI taxonomy): Eukaryota > Metazoa > Chordata > Mammalia > Eulipotyphla > Soricidae > Sorex > Sorex fumeus. Next base: position 69,102,976 of record NW_026606059.1, read on the forward strand.
AACTGTGGAAGAAAGATACATATTTACGATAGAAAGTTAGTTATCTCTGTGCCCAGTCTTTTAATAGAAGACTTCTTTCACCTCTTCCTGAACTTTACATTAATGGCTTCTTGTAACATAGTCTTTCTGTCCAGTTTCATTTGTTCAAAATTTGCTTGTGAAATCTATGTTCTCCTTTTCTAAAAATTTCATTTTCATGGCATGTGGTATTCTACTGCATTAATATTTTTAAGGTAATTAATGGACTTTGATTATAGATCCTATAGATCCAGGGACTATAAAACCAAGCTCCTGGAAGAGGACAACACAGAGTCCCCTGCTCCCACACCTGGCTGTCCTCATCGGGGGCCCCTTGGAGGGGGGCAGGTTGAGTTTCCCTCTCCACCCCGAGCAGAGCCCCAGCAGCTGAAGACCTCCAGGACCCAGCTGCAGCCATGCTAAGATCACTCTCCTCATGCATGGATGAGCCTCACGCAATAAGGAACCGGCAGAGGAACCCAGATGTGCAGGACCCGGAGCTGAGATCTCCAAGCCTACTCAGTCCGGGACAGGGCCTTCTCCACCAAGATCCCCCATCTTCTAGTGGCTAGACAGTTACACCCATCAACTGCTGTGTAACCCCATCAATGGCTAAGATCCAGGGATTATAATACTAAACTCCTATAAGTGTGTGGCCACATTTATGCCTATGCGGCCTCTTATTGTCTAGTTCTCACTCTCATAGAACCCGGCAGGCTACCAAGAGTATCCTGCCCACATATATGGCTGACTGGGAACACCTGTAAAGGTGATTAGAAGCAACCTCAAAAGCCTCCATCCCTCTCGGAGAGCCTGGCAAGCTACCCAGAGTATCCCACCTGCACAGCAGAGCCTGGCAAGTTACCCGTGGCATACTCGATATGCCAAAAACAGTAATAATGATGGTCCTCATTCCCCTGACACTGAAAGAGCACCCAATATGCCATCAGGCTATACTAGCACATGACAGAGACGGATGGAGACATTACTGGAACCCGCTTGAGCAACTCAATGAACAACAGGATGATAGTGAGAGTGAATGGGCTTTGAAAATGTTAGTTTGGTTCTGTTTTCGTTATACTACTGTTAAGTAATTTTTATGTATGTTTAGAGCCTTTACATAGACATTATTTATTACTCAATGCCCAGGGAAAAAAATGCTGTCACATAGGTTATATGTACACTACTATGAGTACTGTTGTAAATCCAGGTGCTTCATACTTTCATCTGAACTCTTTTGCAAATAGCAAAATATGTACTACATCAGGACTATTTATATTTCCCTGTGCCACTCATAAAAATATCGTATGTGTCATTTCTAACAACCCCAATCCCACAAACCTAGCACTTTATACCCTATTTCTTGAAGAAATTCCTTTAAATGTCCAAAATCTGCTTCATTTTTCATTAGTCTTGGCACTGAACTTTGAAAATACATATGTCTTAATGGACATGTGAGTGGCAAATCATAAAAGTACTCATATGGAACTTGGAAAGACAGAATTAAAATGAGAGTTCATTCAATTTTCTTGAAAATTCATTTTACTGCCTTCAGAAAAATGTTTCTCCAGCTCATATGTGTATTAGCTCATATGTGTATGTGTGTATATGTGTCCTTCTATGACAGCTCTAGTTGTGGTCAATTCTGAACAGAAACCACACAATGATCTAAACAGGGAGTGTAGAATATAAGAAATTCTTGGTTATCATATGGAAATCAAGGACTGGGTTGTTGAATTTCTCCTGGCACAGCCCCATGACTACTAGAGGTTGCAGGGCCCATGGGGATGCCCCAGGTCCTCCTCACTTCTCTGGGAACCAGATTGTTGCTGAAGAAACCTGGTGTTTTCAGAAAATAAAAGATTAACTGACCTTGTTATTGCCAGTGGCCAGTGGCTTGGGGCATTGGAAGCAGACATCTTTGGGTTTCAACAATACTTAAACCTAGCCTCTACTTGACCCTGAAGGACAGTGCTCTAGCAGAGCTTCTTCTGAGTCATAACTACCCACTTCCTCCCCCTTCATCACCTGTTCTCTAGTGTAAATAGGCACATTACTTCAGCCTGTATATAACCATTGCCTTCCCTAATCAAATTTTGTCATATGAGTCTATGATCCATGTGTGTGGCTTTGTTGTGGTTGTGGTGCCTGTGCGAACAATTGAGCATCCATTGCTCTAGGTAGGAGGGGTGAGGGTGGGTATTGTCTCAAGTTCCCAGGGTCTCTGTAGCTGCAGGATGTCTACAATGGGTGATAGACTGGTGAGTGAAAAAGAAGTTTTTTACGAATACACTAGGGTACACATGGACTTATCACACACACACATACACACACACACACACACACACACACACACACACACCATACACACCCATGGTCTCTGAGATAGTGCTCCTAAAGAATAGCTCCTGCCACTCCATATAAAAGATCTACACCATTGTAAATACTCAGAATAGAGACCTTGCTGTATTGCTAGCAGGACTTGAGGGGATTCTACTCTGTGAGATACCAGAAAACACTTTTCATGGGTTTGAGCTGCATTGAAAGCATCTTCAAAGCCCATAAACTCTACATTAAAGAGTATTTATAGAATGGAAAGCATTTCTAGAATGGAATCACCACAATACTATTGATGTGGGTGTTGGCAAGCGGTACCACTTTGGTTGACAGCAAACACAAATTTAGGGAGCTGGCATTAGGGTACCAGACACCTTGCAGGAAACAGAGAGTCAAGAATCATTGGTATTATAGGAGGCTACAAAGGGAGCACCCCAAAACAAGGAAGCAAAAATATTTTGGAGAAACTTTTTATCACCCTTACCCGACAGAAATTAACCTATTAGTAACTGGCGAAGGAAATAAACAACAAAAAAAAAGATTTATTTTCAGTGAGCATACAAAAGAACAAATTTAGAGTTCCTAGTCAAAATATTGATAAATAAATAAAATCCTTTACTGGTTCTTCATCCATTTTTCAGGTATCCACAGGACAAAGTGCCACCACCATCAACACCAGGACCTTTCCACTTTTTCATTGGGTTTAAATCTTTATTGTACAAAAAGAAAATGATTTCTGTTGTATGTCCTTTGCAAATAATCTAGAATATGACTTAATGAAAAATTAAGTGATAAATTATTTTGATTTTGTGAGAGCATCTAGAATGATGTAAACCCAAATATGAATATGATGCTGGTCCCTAAGGTTCTTGGACATTTTCTGCTTAGATGTCCACCAGTGCTAAAGATGACCTCTTTGCTCTCCAGTTCTCTTCTTATTTCTTATATACTTACTAGTGAACATGGAATCACTTCTTATCTGATGACCCAACTTAGAAATGTTAATGTCTCTCTTTTCTTGATTCTGCATATTTAGTGAACCTGATTGCAGGATTTCAGGGATATTATTTTTTATTTGCTTTCAGTATTGCCTATTGTTATTTTCTCCATCAATTCATTTTATAGCCCTTCTGGATTATTGTGAGATTCTTTCTGCTGACCTTCCTGCCTTCAGGTTTTAAGCATCTGATTTGTTCTTCACTCCCTAGCCCAAGTTATCTAATAAAATGCAAATCTTATCATCTAACTGCTTTGCATGAATTCTGTAGAGATTTTCCTGTCCTAAAAGCACTACTTTTCAAATGATTCTCTTAAGAAGCCCTAAGTGATTAAAGTGACCTTCAGGTATCAGAAAAAAAAAAAAAAAACAGAAAAAGGCATGATTCAGAAACCCACATTCTTGTTTTCTACCAAATAATTTAACTATCTCTTCCTGAATTTTTTTGTATAATTCTGTTTGAATAATATATGTCACCATGAGACACTAACACAATTTCAACAGAAGAATTTTGAAAATAATTTTAATAGATCTGGGGACCTCATCTGGCACAGAGAGAGGATAAAGACAAGTAAACTGAAGAAACAGGAGAAGTTTGTTGGGGTGTGCCACCGACCTTTTGGGTGGCCCTATCAACCTCTAGTGAGGTTGGGGGCAGATCTGCACCCTGGGAGAGGCTACATTGGATTTTTTAGTTGTCTTGGGCTACACAAGAAGAGATCAAAGACCAGTGAGAGTGGCTTGTTTTCTAAGGAACCATGGGATTCAGCCGGGGAGGGGGGAGAGTGGGGTGGGGCGTACCAGGTTCTAGCTGGGTCTTCTGGCAAATAAGTTCTGTCTTTGGTGTGGTAGGTGGCAAGGTGGTCTTTGATTCTGGGAATGTGTCGCTATTTCAATAGTCAGCAGGATCCTGAGCAAATGTTACATATTTATAATCTTAAATATTACAAATATGATCATCTAAATTTGATCCTGAGCAAATGTTACATATTTATAATGTTAAATATTACAAATATGATCATCTAAACTTTGTTGTTGGCCAATTTTTAGGTTGAGTTATAATCCATCAAAACCTGCCAAAAATAAAAAAATAATTAGGCACAGCTGAATGTAATTATTAAGAGATTCCTATATAAGCCACATTTTAAAAATATATCACTGAGGCAAGAGAGACAGTCAGCGGACAGGGAGATTGCCTTTCACATGGCCAGTCTGGGTTCAATTCCTGGCACCCATGTGATTCTCTGAGCACTTCCAGGAGTGACCTCTAGACACAGTGCTAAAAGTCATCCTGGATCACCAGTTTGTGCATCTCTCCCCCCAAAAAATTGTACTGTTTTGAACCATAGGAATAGCCTTGTCCAAGGCATTTGCCTTGCAGATAGCTAATCTAGGTTCAATCCGTAAGGCTTACCAGGAGTTATCTCTGAGAACAGAGCTAGTAATAAACCCTGAGCATCATTATATATAACCCCAAAACAAACAACAACCAAAAATGCAAAAAAATAATAAAGGTAATTTCAGGATTAGAGAGATAGTCTATTGGGTAAGGCACTTACCTCGCATGTAGCAGACCCTTCAGTGGCTCCCCTGACCGTCAGGTATGGTCTCTGAGTGTAGAGCCAGGAGGAAGCTGTGAGCACCACGGGGTCTGAAGCTGGTGGGCCCCACGGGTGGCTTATGTGAGGCATGGAGGAGAGAGATGGTCACTTTCTCCCTATACACCTCTGCCACCCTGGGACCCAGAGTTAACGGGTTCTTGTCTTGCCTCACAGAAAAATATTTCAGGAGTAGATAAGCAGTGAAGTAAAGACATTTTATTTGGAGGGTTTTTAGGAAGGGGATGGAGGGAGAAAAAGAGAGTGTAACAGGTTCAAGAGAGAATACTGGCTTCTCCAAAGCTTCTACACATACATTAGATATAGAATTAAGAAAGTCCCCATCTCAAGAGGGGAGATGCGGGTGACACTGACACGTGTGTGGGTACAAGCAACGTATGGGCAGGGGCGGCAGATGTGTGCCCTCTTTTTGTGAAAGCTGGCTTTTACAGAGTTTTAAGAGTTTATCCAATCTGCTCCCACGTGGGGCCTTCTGACTAGGTAAGAATCCGTTGCTAGGGTTGTTTCCAAAGGGGGTAGAGTTGGGAGTGTTCTTCTTTGAAACTCCTTTTCTTGACCTTTGTTTCTGCTGGATCTTCTCTTGGAGGGTGAGTCCAGCTTTCTCTGGTCTGGAATAGCTAAGGGTTAATCGGATTAAAGGAAGATATTGAGGGTATTCCAGTAATTTCCTTTCTGACCAGTCTCCTTAGGGTCTTCTGTTGAACAATGTCTTATCATGTCCTGTTTTCTGTATTCACAGGGTCAGATACAGGACTGGTGGCTTTATTACATCCCAGAAATTTCACTGTCATGATGTGGGGGGCGGGGGACTTCCCTAATCTACCCACCTACATCAGGTGTGGCCCCCAAATCCATTTTTTTAATTTAAGATGTAAGTTCCAGCACCTATGCTACAGCAGCTATTTTGCCCACGTGCTAGGGACCTAGTATAGCTGCAAACGTTCAGCTCTACTGTCACTTGGGGAGTCCATACATTGAGAGGCATAGTAAGTGGGTTTATTTGGCAACAAGCGCAAGTTGGAAGATGGCAGATTCATATCCTCCAAGTAACTGCCTTGTCTGCACAATCATAAAGCTCCGTTTTTCCCTCTGTAGCAAACTAAGACAAGGAAACATGTCTCAAGAAAATGCAGGCTACAGACTAGTGTGCATCAGAATGGGCAATGAAGGAAAGTAAAGGTGAGGGTTTGGGGAATGGGTAACCTTACTTTTAGGTTTTGACATATTTTCACCCTTCAGGATAAGGGTAAGATGTGGACAGTTGCCCTCACCTAGACAAGTTTTCTAGCTTTTTAGATTAATCTAAGTGGGCCAGTTTCAAGAGAGCTGACAAAAATAGAATAAAGGCCAATAAAGAAATTACCAAAATATACAGTAGAATTGCATGAAATGCCTTATGTAATCAAGAGCGGGGATTTGGATAAATTGTTTTAATTATTAGGATATCCCATTGTATTTATGGAGATGGTGGCATTTGTGTAAAGGTCCAAAGTTTATGAATAGGTTAAGCAATTTAAACATTTACAGGCGGAGAATAGAAAATACCAATTTCTCCCAGATAAGGTCTCTTTTAGAATATTGAGGGTATACCAAAAAGCCAATGCGGTTGAAGTAGAAGAAAAAGGACAAAAGGACACAGAGCAGTAGTGATGAGATTATAGGTCAACTGGAAACCAAATGAAAAGAACAAGGAGGTCATTGTGATGTTTTGGGCTTGTACTCAGGGAATCTTCCTTAATTAATTTCCTACAGATGCTATTAAAAGAAAAAGAAAACAGGATGAGAAATTAAAGGAACAAATGCATACTTTCATTATGCTGAGTCAGAAGTTCAAAATCAATGTGCCAATAGGGACAGTCCAGTTTCTAATATTATAGGTACAGAAAACTGTGATGGAGGATTCTCTCCTTGGTACTTAGTTTATGAATTGGTGGGTTACTTAACCGCAAGCCTTACTTCAAAATGAGAGCAATCCTCCTCCTTCTTAAAGAAGACTCTGAGAAGGCAGAGTAAGAAAAGGCATGTGTACATCATGAGGTGTGTTCTCACCTGAATTTATCCAGGCTGGTATTCTTATTCACAGTCTCCAGGTAGTGAGAAATAAATGTCTCTTGTTTTGGCCTCCTGTGTGCTGTTTTTTGTTAATACAGCCTGAGTTCACTAAGGCAGTAGGCCAAAGTGATTCCACCAATTGCATAAACATCTGAACAACAACAACAACAAAAAATCTAGTTCAAACATTTATAGATATTTCCAAAGAGTCTGCTAGAAGATGACTTAATTCATGAACATATACAAATATTTTCATCTATTTTTTAGTTAAACTTTCAGATGACCATTTCCTTCTTCAGGCAGAATTGCTTCTTAGACTTTTCTTACTTTGGTTTGGAATTTACTTGTGCACACCTGGAAAAGTGAGGTGGTAATTCCATTAACAAAAGAATTTCACAATTACCTGAAACCAGTTTTGTATCAAAGTTATGAAATACTTCTAGTGGAAAAAAATTCAATAATGGCTTATTTTATTTCTTTTCCTTCAAATTTATGATCTATTATTTGAAGCATGCAGTGAAATGTAATACATGTGATAATTTTTATTATAAATTCAATTAAATGAATAAACATTAAAGACAGGATGAAGGAAAGTTAGTTTTAAAGATCTGAAAGTAAAATTCGAGAAAAGTTACTAAATTAAAATGATTAGAAAGGAATAAATAAGTATATATAATATAAAAGAGTAGTAAAATAAAATGACAATAAAATTTTGGCATAAGAATTGATATTGACTATAGAAAGAATCTTTAAACATAGCAACACCACATATGTAGAAATAACAGATTTTTTGAAAGATAAATTAATAAATTATCATTTATTTCCTTTAATAGTATTGACTGTTTTGCAAATAAGGCATCTATACATGTGCTTTATTTTATTTTTTATCTTAAGCACCATTTTTATTTTCAGATGCCATCTTGGTAAGTATGTTATAAAAACACTTATATTGGATGAATGATACATTTTTTTGGAAATCAATTGAGCAGTTTTGTAGGGAATAGAACAGAGATCTAGTCCAGAAGTGCAATTTTGAAGTCAGTGGTTTAAACATTTATTGATAATAATGGTGTAATGAATATAGGATACATAACTGTCTTTGAATCAGTGTTTTTAATTTTCACATATTTGTCTAACAGTATGACGTATTGATCATAAGTAATTCTACTATTAGTTTTAAAAATCATCTCTATATTTTTTCATGTATCAAAGAACAGGAAACAACTTAAGTACCAATCATCAGAAAAGATACAGTACATGTGTGTAAGGAATGCATATATGGGTGTTAGCACACACAATTTTATGTAAGATAGAAAAATACAAACACCACAATGTCTTTCACAGATATTGACAAAAAGGTATTGATAAACAGGTATTGACAAGTAGATATTTACAAACAAATGAACAATTAGGTTCATTCATCATTCATTCATCATCCTGTTATTCGTCGATTGCCTCGAGCAGGCCCCAGTAACGTCTCTTTCATCCTAGCCCTGAGATTATATTCAAGGCTCTTTAGGAGAATGAGATCCATCAACCTTACTGGTATTTGGCATATTTGGTACGCCACGGGGAGTTTGCCAGACTCTGCCCTGTGGGCAGGCTACATTCGATAGCCTGCAAGTTTGTCCAAAGTAGGAATGAGATAATAAGATGTTGTAAAAAGATGTCCTGATAAGAGGTTCCGGGAGTAGGATTTTATAGTCTCTGAGTCTTGGCCGCTGATGGGATTACACGGCGCCAGGGGGCCAGGTGATGGGTGTGACCCCGGCCTACTGGAATTTGGAGGATCTGGGTGGAGGATGCTCAACTCCAATCCGAGTAGGCTTGGAGATCTCGGTCCGGGAACCCGCGTGGCTTTGTCCCTCTGCCAGTACCTTCATGTATGCGGAGAGTGGTCTCAGCATGGTGGTGGCTGGTCCTGGAGGTCTTCGGCTGCCGGAGCCCTAGTCGGGGCGGGGAGGAAAGCTCAACCCGCTCCCCTCCAAGGGACCCCGGCGAGGAACAGCCAGGCGCAGGGGCAGGAGACAATTAGGTTATATGAACAAAATAGCTGCAATTAGAAAAGGAAGACAGTGAGTAAATTAGACAGAAATGTAATCAAATGATGAGGATAGAAACCTGACATTTGGTGTCAAACTTAATACACAGACATTAGTGTATATTTCTGTACACCTAAAATGCATATATTGAGCTAAAGCAGCATTACTTCAGTAAAGCAATTGCAAACAATTGCAAAACAAACCTTTTTACTTGAAAAAAATCTCAAATTATCATGTTATAGCTTTATTATGCAGTTCTTTACAAGGGAAAATGATCTTCATTAGATTGCAATTTTTAAAAATTACGTTTTTATTTTGTTTGTAAGGCCTAAGGGCTAAAACTTAAAAGATCTAGCTCAAAGCACAGCTTTTCCTCAATTGCTTTACATATTTGCAAAACGAAATGCTCACTTGTCTAGATGTGATGACATGTGTATTAGGTCAAAAACAGTGGAAGGATCTTCTTCCTTTCTTTTTTTCTATAACAAAGTGTTAATATTTTGTTAAAGGATATAGAAAAACAATGTTAGGTCAGGCATTAAAATGTATGGTTTGCTAAGGCAATATACAATGACAGCTACTATGACGCACACAGTTTCCTCTGCGTCAAATCAAGGTTCTAAAACAAAACCAGATATGTAGTTTGAGAAGAAATCTGGTTAGTAAGTTTACTTTAAGAGAAAATTCTCTATATCTAAAGTCAGCAGCATAGTATTTCTCTTGTGAAATTCCCTTTCAAACACAGATATTTTCCACCTATGCATCTACACTACATTCCATTTTTCTTTTATCCTTGAATCTGTGGTTTCTTATGACAAATGGAAGATGGCATAAGTGATGCTGTAAGTTTTCTCAGGCTATGCTATCAAATCAAATGGAACATCTATCATCTTAATTAGATTATTCATTTTTGAATTATGCTATAGTACATAAATTCAAATTATCCTGTAGTCACCAGGAAGGCCTAATCAGCTGTTTGTTCAAATATTGCTTCAGCTGAAGTAGCAACGATAGCTGCTATCAACCCTAGATGTAAGAATAAGATCTCTGGGTCACACTTAATCACTTAACTTCCCGTTAGTCATCGATTTGCTTGAGCGGGCGCCAGTAATGTCTCCATTTGTCCCTGTCGCGTGCTAGTGTAGCCTAATGGCATCTGTTCGCTCCGGGAACATGAAGAGCCTCAAACCGATTGTTCATGATCTTGATGAAGAAGTCTGACCATCTGGTAGGTGGGCGGCCATGCGGTCTTTTGACATCTAGTGGAATCCAGTCAGTAACAGCTCTAGTCCAGCGGTCATCTTTAAATCTCATTACGTGACCAGCGCATCTGATTTTTGACACCTTGGCAAATGAGACAGCATTCCTGATTCTTGATCGTCGACGAATGTAGGAACTCCGGATTCTTTCTCTCATTTGAGTGAAATGTGATATTCCGAGCATAACTCTTTCTATTCTTCTTTGGGAGACCTGAATAACGTTCTCATCCTGTTTGCGTAGGGCCCAGGTCTCTGAGGCATATGTTAATGCAGGAAGAACAGTGGAATCAAAGAGATGTGCCCGGAGCCAGAGGTTCTTCATCCTCTTAGCTATTTCTTCGACGTTCTTGAAGGCGTTCCAAGCCGCTCTCTTCCTCCTGCTCAGCTCGGGTGCCAGGTCATTTGTCATGTTGACTTCTCGACGTAAGTACACATAGCTGTTGCATTTGGAGATGGTCGTTCCGTTGAGCGCGAATGGGGCGTCAGGAACGAGGCTGTTTCTCATAAACATTGTCTTCGTAAGATTCAGCTGTAGTCCTACCTTTCCACACTAACGGTCAAAGTCGGCCAGCATTTGTGCCGCTTGGCTGATGTTTGGTGTTATTAAAACAATGTCATCAGCAAAGCGGAGGTGGTGTAATTGCCGACCATCTATCTTCACTCCCATTCCTTCCCATTCCAGTCGTTGCATGATGTTCTCGAGGGTGGCACTGAAGAGTTTCGGTGAAATGGTATCACCCTGCCGAATCCCTCTCTTGACATCAACGATCACTTCTTTGTAGAATGGTGAGATCCTGGTAGTGAATCCGCAATACAGCTAATGGAGGATCTTGATGTATTGGGCTTGAATGCCCTGACTGGCTAGGGCTTCAATGACCGCTTCCGTCTCAACAGAATCAAAGGCCATCTTTAAATCAATGAACGTTAAACAGAGCGGCCTCTTGAACTCCCGAGAAATCTCAATGAGTTTGGTTATTGTGTGGATATGGTCGATGGTGCTGAATCCTTTGCGGAACCCGGTTTGCTCGCATGGTTATCCTTCATCTAGTGTTCTGCCAATCCTATTTAGGATGACTCGAGTTAACAACTTGTAGATGACAGACAATAGGCAGATAGGGCGATAGTTGCCAATGTCATGGATGTCTCCCTTCTTGAACAGTAGTACGGTCCTGCTGGTTTTCCACTGGGACGGAACCTTGCATTCAGACAGGTAGCGAGTGAAGTGCCGAACCAGTGTATTGATGAGTACTGACGGCAGGTTCTTCAGGTGTTCAGGTCTGACCTTGTCTGGACCAGGTGCTGTTTGTTTCTTTACCGACGAAATGGCGTGTCGGATTTCAGAAGGGAGAACGTTGGGAACGACATATCCATCCTGTGGAATTTGGTATGTCAGCAAGTGGACATGGCTATCGAAGAGATTTGAGTAGAAGTCATGGATAATCTTCTCCATTGCCGTTCTGGAGGATGTGATGGATCCATCAGGACGTCGGAGGGCAGTCATCTTGGTCTTGTAGTTGGCGAAGGATAGGCGGGCGTAACGAATACTTTTCCCAGCTTCTGCCGCGTCTACCAGTACTTCTGCTCTTCTCTCTTTGAGGTCTTCCTTGATCGCATCTCTGCACTGCTTTGCAAGCTCGGACGTTAGCTTGCGCTTGCCTGAGGCATGCGCCAAACCACTCTGGGGAATTAGCTCAAGAGTTTTCGAAGACAGGCATTTTTTTGTGGCTCTCTCTTGGCATGCCTCGCACATTCATGGAGGTGCTGAGCCTCACTGGGTCAAATGGGAGCTCAATTTCTAGTCATTTGAGAATCGTCCAGATTGTTTTCCAAAAGGGCTGAACCAGTCGGCATTCCCACCAGCAGTGAAGGAGAGTTCCTTTCTCCCCACATTCATGCCAACACCAATTGCTTTTGTTCTTTTGGATGTGGGACATTCTCTGTGGTTTGAGGTGATTTCTCATTGTTGTTTTGATCTGCATCTCCCTGATTATTAGTGGTGAAGAGCATTTTTTCATGTGACTTTTGGCCATTCAATTTCTTCTTTGAGAAAGTTTCTGCTCATTTGTCACCCCATTTTCTGATGGGGTTCAATGTTTTCTTTTTGTAAAGTTCAACCAGTGCCTTGTAAATACTTGATATCAACCCCTTATCATATGGGTATTGGGTGAATATCTTTTCCCATTCTGTTGATTGTCTTTGAATTCTGTTCATTCTGTCTTTTGAGGTACAGAAGCTTCTCAGTTAGAGGTAGACCTATCTGTTTATCTTTGTTTACAATTGGTTGGCCAGTGGAATGTACTCTTTAAAGATAGCTTTAGCCTCAATGTCATGGAGGGTTTTGCCAACCATGTTTTCAATGTGGCCTCTGATGGACTCTGGTCTGATATTGAGGTCTTTAATCTATTTTGATCTGACTTTTGTGCATGGTGCTAGGAGAGGCATAAAAGTATAGTTGAAATGATACCTGCACTTGTATGTTCATTGCACCACTGTTTACAATAGCTAGAATCTGGAAAAAACTCGAGTGTCCGAGAACAGATGACTGGCTAAAGAAACTCTGGAATATATCTACACAATGGAATACTATGCAGCTGTTAGAAAAGATGAAGTCATGAAATTTGCATGTAACTGGATAAACATGGAAAGTGTCATGTTAAGTGAAATGAGTCATAAAGAGAGAGACCTACATAGAAAACTTGCACTCATTTGTGAAATATAAAGTAACAGAATGGGAGACTAACATCCATGATTATTAAAGATAAGTACTGTGAGAATTACTCCACAGCTTAGAAGCTGGACTCACATACTGGGGGAAAAGGCAGCTCAGTTAGAGAAGGGATCACCAAGTAAATGGTGCTAGGAATGCGAGACACACCCTGAAAGCAGACTATAGACCAAACATGATGGACACTTAATACCTCTACTGCAAACACAACACCCAAAATGGGGGGGGGGGGAGAGAGAGAGAGAGAGAGAGAGAGAGAGAGAGAGAGAGAGAGAGAGAGAGAGAGAGAGAGAAAGGGAATTTCCTGCCACAGAGGTGGGGTGGGAGTAGGGGGGATGGGATGGAGATGGTGGGAGGGATGCTGGGACCATTAGTGGTGGGAAATGGGCACTGGTGGGGGGATGGATACTTGACCATTGTATGACTGAAATGCAAGCACGGAAGTTTGTAAGTTTGTAATTATACCTCACAGTGATTCACCAATAAAAAAATAAATAATAAATAAAATAAAATAAAACTTCAGGGTAAATGGTAGCTCTCTCTAATAAGAAAAATAAAGCTGAGCAATAGACTAAAAAAAAAGACTTAGATCACTTCCAGATGATTCCAGGGTCCTTTAAGACTTTTCAGGACAGGCTTCAGGTATCATGGGACAGATATGGTCATTGACACTGTGCTCTGTGTATATTTCTGACCCATAGAATATGAGAGAACAATACAATATATTTAGGTACACAGGTATTTAGGCCACACCTGGAAGTCCTCAAGTGCTATTTCTGGTTTTCTGTTCAGGAGTGAACACTGATGGAGTCAGGGATTGAACCAGAGTTAGCTCCTTTGAAGCAAGCATCTTACCTCCTGTATGTTATTTCAGACATAATTAATCTTTGTCACTAGGCTTTAAAATAATTTCTCACAGCTGGAGCAGTTTGCATAAAACTTCACACCGTGAACATGAGAATGAGAGAGAGAGGAAAGTCCCTGAAAAGCCAGCTGAAATTTGAAATATTCCTGGAGTCCAATATGTATTTTCTGCAGCTGAAGGACCCCAGGTCTGTCACCCACTACAGCTAACATGGCTGCAACAGAGTAGAGGGGAGAAACCGGAGGACTGCACTAGGTGATGAGCATTTCCACTGATGCTAAGGAATACATGATTATTTCCTGTGAACTACAAGAAGACAAAGTGGGAGAAGCATCTGGAATAGGGCTTTTTTATGTCTATCAAAGCAAGCTGCCTGGGAGGTAGAGAAAACTCTGCAACTAATGTCTGAGTGTGGAGCTGAGATAAAAGAGACTAGTCAAAGAAGAGATATCAGAAGTATCAAAGACTCTTTGATTAGAAGCGCCCAGCAGGAGTCTTCTGAAACACCTTGAAAGTTGTCCAGGAAAAGGTTTTAAATATCTGCAAGGCTTGCAGAGTTTGAAGTCAATGTATAATATTTCAAGACAAGACATTTCTTGTTCTCTTGGCCCTTGCTTTTCTTCCAAAATTGCAGTTATAGGTAGGGAGGAGATGAGAAGAATAAAGTATAAATTGAGAGAAAATATCAGTGGTCAAAAAATATGTGGGTATTTTATAGAAAAGAAGAATGTGCTACAGTGATATCTGAACATTTAACCCTTATTAGCCTACTGGAAGGCAGTGTGTATGACATGCACATGTTGATATCAGAGTTAGCACATGTTCTCTTTTATCCCATCCCAGTCACATCCCCCCCCCCCCCTTTAATTTTGCACCTAAATATCCACTATGAACATCACCAAGTGTGAGAGAGAGGAAAGTACACATGGTTGAGGGGAAGGGTAGCTCTAAAATAGTCCCCTAGAAGAGTGATTTACATAGTGTAGCACTGTAGCACTGTCCTCCCATTGTTCATCGATTTGCTCAAGCGGGCACAGTAACGTCTCCATTGTGAGACTTGTTGTTACTGTATTTGGCATATCGAATACTTCACGGGTAGCTTGCCAGTCTTTGCCGTGCAGGCGAGATACTCTCGGTAGCTTGCCAGCTCTCTGAGAGGGGCGGAGGAATCAGACCAGGCTCAGCCGGATCAGCTGCATGCAAGGCAAACGCCCTACCGCTGTGCTATTTCTCCAGCCCTTACCTAGTGTAACTGCTTTAATTATTGACCATCATTAATAGTTTACTTTGGCAGATCAAAAAGTTAAGTTGATTAGATGAGCATGGCTATTGATTATTGTCTAGTTAGTTATGTTGAATGAATACATAAAGTAAATATTGGGATTAGCCAGACTTGAAGTGTCACCAGATGAGGGTATTTAAAGGTGATTCAAATGGAAGTTATTTTTATCAAAACCTTAGAATTTAAGCTAGGTAAAAATAAAACTGAAGATAAGAACAAAGGTGAAGGAACTCAGACTGCTAGTCAGCTAAAAACTGAAAATTAGAAGTTTCCAAGCATGTATCTATCAGAGATCCTTTATACGCATAACAGATCTCACTTATCCTAGTTATAGTAGCATTTTGAGGTAAACTTGTAATCATTAAAATGTCTTGCAAATTTATATTATATTAAAAATGATTTTAATCTAAGTATCCTTTACTGAAAACAATTTGTGCTAATTAGCCCACCTATATTAAAATAAAAATTTTATATGAGCAAACACAATGTTTTAAATCTCAAACCATTTGAAAAATCATTGGGAGGCTAGTAATTATATGCCAGTTTGAATTTTTTTTGAAAAATAAGTTTATTTTTTAATCAAAATGAATGTCATTTTTCCTAATCTTGGTATATATGTATATATGCATATATGTATATATTATATATACATATTCTGACAAATTCATTTGCATTCATAAAAGATAAAAATGCAATCAGACTGGAAATGAATGTGCAAAATTGCTTGCTCCCTCAATATGAATTACATTCTAATTCTTAAAAAAATGTGTATCTGACAATTAGCATTCTACATATTCTCCATTTACTAGTTTTCTTTTAAATGTCTCAATTTATTACAAAGGCGTGCAATTTTCAGATTATTTATAGACAGAGAGGCCATTAAGTCATGTTACATAAATGGTAAATAATGACACCATGAAAATAATCTTTTAATGTTGCTTATAAATATGTATGGCATTATTGCGAGTAATAATCATTTCTCAAAACTTTCTTAAGAATAGTGTAAGTGAAAATAAAGTAAGCAATAGGTGCTCTAATCTTATTGGTATTTTACATAACTTCTTTGTGAATATTTTATTGACATTGAAATAAGCTGTTCTCTAGATTAGTACTTTTTAAAGTTTTACAAAGGTTTGAGTTTTTTTTTTTTTTGCTACCGAGGAATAGAAAAGAAGGAAAATTATAGTGCGGTATGGATGAATGATGCCAATTGGAAATTGAAATTGCTTCCCCCATTGGTTTTTCCTCTATAGTCTTTAGGAATAATGGTTTAAAAAATTATAAAAGAACAGGCACAAGCTATTAGCTGCTGAATTTTTCATTTTAGATTTCGATATAATTAAACATTTTACTCTTTCTTTATTTATATCATTTTATTTATTAATTTTGGTTTTGGGGTTACCTCAGGATTTACTTGTGGCTCTGCACTAAGAGGTCATTTCTGGCAGGCCCTGGGGATCGTCTGGAATGCCGAGGATCAAACCCCCTTTGACTAAAAGCTAAGCAAGAACCCTGACTGCTATACTATCTCTTCACCCCTATTTTATTCACAATATTAAGTTTGTTAACTAATTTGAGTTTCGACTGCAATGCAACATTTAAATTTTATTAATTGCCAATGATACTGTATTTGAAATATCTGGTTCCATGATGAAAGTTGAATTATAATTTTTTTAGTAAATTTTCTCAGAAGTTAATAATTCTAATTAAATTATTAATAAAAATGGTCTACAGATTATTAAAAGCAATATATTTTAAAATCCATGCTAAATAATGGTTTATGAATTTAAACACAGCAGCATTCCAACATACGGGAACTTTAATAGCAGACACTTCCCACTCCTTGCTACCTACCTTTAGCAGTTTGTTAATTCTTATTTAAATTTCATTTATTTTGTGAGAAATAATTGGCTAAATCTTATTTATAATTAATAAGCCTTTCTTCACAAAAAAGTCTTATTAAGTAATATAAATACCTGTAGTTTTACTTTTAAGGAAACTTCATTATTATCCTTCCATGGATATAAAGGACTTCTAGGTGTTTAGAATCAACAGGTACATCTACATTTTTTCAATACAATTCCTTCCTTAATATGTTTCAGAGGAGTGAAATAATGCCTGAAATTTCAGATCCGATGAATGGAAGAAAAAATATTAGCTGGAGCTATTAAAAAACACATTTGAATAAATGATAAATGTAGTGAGTGAAAAGTGCTATGTCAGGCAAATCTAATCGTAATTTGGGCCTCCAGCATTACATTCTTTGTAAATTTGAAATTGTGCCTCCTATTTTTGTGAATAGCTTTTCATACATAAAGTAGAGGCATAATATCTAACTTAAGGGCTGTTTAAGAGAGTTAAAGAAATTGTAAATGTAACGGTAAAGGCCCTCCCGTTGATCATCGATTTGCTCGAGTGGGCCCAGTAATGTCTCCATTGGAGACTTTGTTGTTACTGCGTTTGGCATATCGAATACGTCCCGGGGAGTGTATCCCACTGATTTATGTGCTTATAAGCTTAAAACATCTAAGTCTGCCAGTGTTGTCCTTCTTTTACAAGACATCTATGTTATTATCAGTCATGTTTGTGGCCATCCTGGGTTTGACCCCCCGCATCTCACATGGTTCCTAGAGCCTGCCAGGAGCATTCCCTGAGTGCAGAGCCAAAAGTAAGCTCCACGCACTGAAGGGTGTGGACCAAAAACCAACAAAGAAAAGAAAAATGTAACCCCTTCCAAATATTTTAAAAGTTATTGAGGAGATGAAGAGATAGTACAGGAGGACGGTGCTTACTTTGCATGCGCTGGATGGCACTATTTCAATCCCTGGCTTTGCATATTGTCCCCAAAGAATCACCAGGAGAGATCCCCAAATAAAAAGTCAGGGGTGGGGAGACTGAGTGATATTACAGCAGGTAGGGCAATTGTCTTGTATGCTACCAAGCTGGGTTCCATCCCTGGCATCCCTATGGTCCCCTAATTCCTACAAAAAATTTCCTGAATCAAAGCCAGGAGTAAACCCTAAACATCATCAAGTGTGTCTCCCAAACAGAACAAAAAACAAAACAATACACACACAAAAGTTTTAAGGGGTTGGGGGCTGGAGCGAAAACACAGAGGGTAGGGTGTTTGCCTTGCATGTGGCCAACCCAGCCGACCAGAGTTCGATTCCACTGCCTTCGCCTTTGATTCCTCCGCCCCTCTCGGAGAAGCTGGTAAGCTAGTGAGAGTAACTTGCCCACACGGTAAAGCCTGGCAAGCTACCTGTGATGTATTTCGTATGCCAAGCACAGTAACAATAAGTCTCACAATGTTTCTGGGCCCGCTCGAGCAGATCAATGAACAACGGGAGGACCGTAACAGTGACAGAGTGATAGTACAGCAGGTAGGGTGCTTGCCTTACACTTGGCCCACTGCAGTTCAATTCCTGACATCCCATATGGTCCCCCAATTTTGCCAAGAGTGATTCTTGAATGGAGAGCCAAGAGTCAACCCCTAACACTCCTGGGTGTGGCGTGAAAGACAAACAAGCAAACACACAGCAATAAAATCAGGGGTAAGCCCAGGGTATAACTGGTTGTGTCACGCCTTTCTCCCTAAGTTTACTGAGGTTTCAATAGAGAATTAAATTCAGAGATGAATGTAAAGAACAGAATCTTAATCTTATCTTTGAAACTGTAGCACTGTAGCACTGTCCTCCTGTTGTTTATCGATTTGCCCAAGCAGACATCAGTAACATCTCACAACAAATTGTGAAACTTGTTGTTACTGTTTTTGGCATATCGAATACATCACAGGTAACTTGCCAGACTTTGCCATGCAGGCGAGATACTCTCGGTAGCTTGCTTGTCTCTCCAAGAGGGGCGGAGGAATCAAACCTGGGTGGGGCATGTCAGCCACATGCAAGGCAAATGCCCTACCTGCAGTGCTATCTCTCCAAACCATCTTTGAAACATAAAATTATTTTCTATTTATATAGGTCTTTAGTTTCAGTATATTTCATAGTTTTTACTATATGTTTTGGGCTGGAGCGATAGCACAGCAGTAGGCCGTTTGCCTTGCAAGCGGCCAACATGGCCGACCCAAGTTTGATTCCTCTGCCTCTCTCGGAGAGCCCAGCAAGCTACCAAGAGTATCTCGCCCGCAAGGTAAAGCCTGGCAAGCTACCTGTGACATATTCAATATGCCAAACACAGTAACAATAAGTCTCATGATGGAGACGTTACTGGGCCCACTCGAGAAAATCGATGAACAATGGGAGGACCGTGACCGAGACTATATGTTTTATATTCCTTTGATTATACTCATTTGTGTTTCATCAGTTTTGATACTATTTACATGAAATCCTATTTTTAACAGGTTCTTTCTCACTCATGAATAAAAATGCATTTGATTGTTTTATTGAATGTATACTTATTCTTACATTCCCTTGATTACTAGGCAACTAATGCAATGACAGAAATAGGACTTAATTCCCACCCAAACTCTACCTCTACCCAAACATAAGTTTCTCATTTTCTCCATATAAGAAAATGTCACAGTACAACACTGCTCTTAAACATCAAACAATAAAGCCATCGCTGATTTATATTTCTGTTTTCAAAATTTAAGCATCATCTTTCTAACAGGTCATCTTAATTCAAACATCATAACATATACAAAATGTATATGTTATAAAATATAAATTTCAAGCACATATATATTATAAATGCATATTCTGTTTCTATAATTAATCTTAGTCCAATATTCTAATACTCTATTATTTCCAACTATATTACTATAAATAATAATAATAAATAAGGCCCTCCCGTTGATCGTCGATTTGCTCGAGCGGGCCCAGTAACGTCTCCATTGGAGACTTTGTTGTTACTGTGTCTGGCATATCGAAGACTCTCGGTAGCTTGCCGGGCTCTCCGAGAGGGGCGGAGGAATCGAACTCGGGTCGGCCATGTTGGCCGCTTGTAAGGCGAACGCCCTACCCGCTGTGCTATAAAATCTATAACAATCTCCAAGTTAGTTACTCCAGGCTACTTGTCACTGTCATTGTCACTGTTCTCCCATTGTTCATCAATTTTCTCAAGCGGTCCCAGTAACATCTCCAGTATGAGACTTGTTTTAACCGTGTTTGGCATGTCAAATACATCACAGGTAGCTTGCCAGGCTTTGCTGTGTGGGCGAGATACTCTTTGTAGCTTGCTGGGCTCTCCAAGAGGGACAGAGGAACCAAACTTGGGTTGGCCATGTTGACTGCATGCAAGGGAGACTTGTATTTGTTATTATTAAATTCTTTTAAAGCATAAACTAAGACACATCTATATGAAAAACCATTTAAGGTATTTACACCACATCTAGAATAAAATTTGCTACTCATATAATGCATCTGCTTTTTTACTTCTTCTCCCCAGTGGATGTTTGTGTTCCATCTAGTTCTACGTACTACATTCAAGTTCTGTTTCATATAAATTCTGGCACATTTGTTAGCACATATCATTCTATATTCCTAAATGATTCTGCCCTTGAGTCTACTATGACAAGCTCCTTGCTTTCATTAGCTCTCAGCTCACTGGTTCTTTCCTTAGAAATTTCTTCTCTTATTATTGATTTAAATATCCGATTCTTCTTACTCCATCATATCTATTAGTTTTATGTTATTTCTAGCATCAATAATAAAAATAACCTTGCATTTTAAATTATTTATTTATCAAAGGTTTTGATTTTTAACTCATGGTCTATTAGTCATATAGAAAACCAAGTGTGTGAACCATCTGTTCATATTTACATGGAAAATTTGACATCTGGGAACCATAGAAACTTTAATTATATGACGTTTAATAGTTTAGAATCTAATATACAATTTAGGAGTTGTATATAACTCTTAAATATTGATTTAGAGTAGTACTTATAACTCTATTCACTTAGAGATAAAATTTGCAACTTTCTTCAGTAAAGGTTGCCTATTCACTTAGAGATAAAATTTGCAACTTTCTTCAGTAAAGGTTGCCTGTTCAAGATCTTTTATATTTTCGGCTCATTCATCCAGGTACCCGCCCGGTGGCAGGACCCCTTCCTGGGGCTGCACGTTCAACTAGAGTCTCCGAGAATGGCTGGTTTTCATCCTTGTCTGCGGGGGACAGGAATTGAGGCATACCATGCTCACCCAAAACTGAACTGTTCCAGGCACCCTCTGCTCACTTATCTAGGTATACCCACCTGGCAGCAAGGTCCATTCCCGTAGCTGTGGCTGCTAACACAGCCGTGAGCTATTCTCCTCCTACATGTCCCATAGGAACCATTAGTTACCCTCTTGATAGAACTTTCACTAGGTTAGTTTAACGACCAGAAAGACATTAGCCAGTAATTCATTAAGCCCATCTCAATTAATTCTGCAGCTTAAGCAGAATAGTAACAGTGAGCGTGAAGGTCTAAACTACACGGGTCACAATGGTAAAGCAAAGCAGAAGCCCACCAAGCTTACTTATTGAAGAGGCTATCTCAAAAGACACCAACAGTAATGAAGTGCTAGACAACCTCTCTGACAAGGAATTTATAACGGAGCTACTGAGGATGCTTACAGAGCTAAAAGAAACGATGGAGAGCAATGCCAATAAACGACAAGAGGATTTGAAGGTAGAAATGAGGAAAATGCAAACAAAATTAGAAATGGAAATGTCAGGCCTGAAAAACCTGGTAGGCAAAATGAAAAGCTCAGTGGAAGGCATCAGCAGCAGAGTAACACCTGCAGTGAGCTCCAAGATGAAGTCCAGAAACTCTCAGGAAAAGAGCAAAAAATGAAAAAGAGACTCACAATCTGGGAACAGATGACAAGAGAAGATCGTGATTAAGCCAAGAGGAGTAACCTAAGAGTTATTGGAGTCCCAGAGAGACAGGAAGAAAACCCTGATGCAGAAGAAACTGTCAAAGACATCATTGCTACAACATTCCCAGAGCTGAAGAAATCATGTGACTACATTTACTGAAGGGTACGAGCTAGAAGAAATCCGAATAAAAATACCCCAAGACACATCCTGATCAAAATGACCAAAACCTTAGATAGAGGCAAAATTCTGAAAGCAACAATATCAAAGAAAGAAATTTCCTATAAAGGAGCTTTCTTAAGATTCACAGCTGATTTGTCTGATGAAACCCTCATGGCCCAAAATCAGAGGTGGGATATAGTGAAAAAACTCAATGCAATATATGCCTCACCAAAAATACTTTACCCAGAGAGACTCTCATTCATAACAGAAGAACAACACACAGTTTCACAGACAACAACAATTCAAGAACTTCATAGACTCAGAACCATCATTACAAGAACAACTAAATGGGCTACTTTAAGACAATACAGGCCCCTCAAATACACCAAATTTCAACAGAAAAATGGGAGAGAACCCCATTACAATAATCTCTCTCAAAATTAATGGGCTAAATGCACCAATTAAAAGACACAGAGTGGCAGGATGGATTAGAAAATTGAATCTAACATTCTGCTACCTGCAAGAAACACATCACTATAGTCAAAGCAAACACAGGGTAAAAGTCAAAGGCTGGAAAACAACCCTACAGGCAAACAACTCTCATAGAAAAGCTGGGGTAGCCATTCTAGTATCAGACCACATTGATTTCAGAGTGAATAAGGTCACAAGAGACACTGAAGGCCATTTCTTATTGATCAAGGGATCTGTACAACAGGAAGAACTTAAAATACTAAATGTATATGCATCTAATGAGGGACCAGCAAAGTACTTAACACAACTACTCATAGACTTGGAGAAAAACATCGATAGCAACACAATATCAGTGGGAAACTCCAACAGCGCTTTATCACCTCTTGATAGATTCACCAGATTGAGTCTTAGCAAGTACATACTTTATGTGATGGAAAAAAATGGAAGAAAGGGACTTTATATATATATATGTGTATATATATATATGTATATATATATGACACTTCATCTTCAAAAAGCTGAATACACATTCTTCTCAAGTGTGCACGGAACATTCTCCAAGGTAGACCACAAAACATATCTCCATAAAATTAAGAAGATAGAGATTTTATCAACAATCTTCTCAGACCACAATGCGCTGAAATTAGAAGTAAAGCACACACACAAACATAAAACTAAATGAAACACCTGGAAATTAAACAGCTCACTATTGGACAATGAGTGGCTTAGAAAGGAACTTAAAGAGGAAATCAAAAGATTCCTGGAAACAAATGAAAATGAGGACACAAATTATCAAAACTCATGGGAACAGCAAAAGCTGTGCTAATAAGAAAGTTTATAGCTCTACAAGCATTCCTCAAGAAGGAGGAGCAAGCCCACATAAGTAACCTAACCTCACAGTTTAAGAGCTTGGAGAATGACTAACAAAAGGAGCCTAATCCAAATGGGAAGAAGGAAATAATAAAACTAAGAGCAGAGATTAACAAAATGGAAACCCAAAAACAATCCAAAAGATCAATGAAACCAAGAGCTGGTTCTTCGAGAAAATGAACAACATCTATAAACCTCTAGCAAAACTCACAAAGAAAGGGAGAGAGAAAACCCTAATAAACCGAATCAGAAATGAAAAGGGGGTCATTACAACAGAAACTACAGAAATTCAAAGGATCCTCAGGGAGTACTTTGAGAAACTATATGCCACGGAAAATGAAAACCTTGAGGAAATCGATAAATTTCTAGACTCCTATAGCCTCTCAAGGCTGAACCAAGAAGACCCGGAATACCTGAACAGACCTATCACCATCAAGGAAATTGAAATGGTAATAAAAAGTCTCCCCAAGCACAAAAGTCCTGGCCTAGATGTATTCACTAGTGAATCCTTCCAAATCTTTAAAGAGGACTTAATCCCAATCATCTTCAAGCTATTCCCCAAAATTGAAGTATCAAAAACACTTCCGAACAGTTTCTATGAAGCAAATATCACCCTGATACCACAAAGCAGATGGAGATACTACAAAGAAAGAGAATTACAGGTCGATATCCCTGATGAATACAGATGCAAAGATCTTCAACAAACTATTAGCAAATAGAATCCAACGACTCATCAAAAAGATAATAAACTATGACCAAGTAGGATTCATCCCAGGGATGCAAGAATGGTTTAACATTTGGAAATCAATCAACATAATCCATCAAATCAACAAAAGAAAGATTAAAACCATATAATCATATCAATGGACGAAGAGAAAGCATTTCACAAGATCCAACATCCATTTATGATGAAAACTCTCAGCAAAATAGGCATTGAAGGAACTTTCTTCAAAATAGTCAAAGCCATCTACCACAAGCCCACATTAAGTATCATTCTGAATGGTGAAAAACTAAAAGCCTTCCCTCTAAGATGGGGCACAAGACAAGGTTGCCCACTTTCGCCACTCCTATTCAATATAGTACTGGAAGTTCTGGCAAATGCAGTTAGGCAAGAGCAAGGTATCAAGGGAATACAGATAGAAAAGGAAGAGGTCAAACTATCACTATTTACAGACAATATAATACTATACTTAGAAAACACTAGAGATTCTACAGAAAAGCTCCTAGAAACAATAGGTCAGTTTAGTAAAGTGGCAGGCTACAAAATCAACAACCAAAAGTCCATGGATTTCTTATAAACAAATAATGAAAGAGAAGAAATTAAAAGACATTAAAAAAAAAACAATCCCGTTAATAATAGTACCTCAGAAAATCAAGTACCTCAGAATCAGCTTATCCAAAGAGGTGAAGGAACTATACAAAGAAAATTACAAAACACTATCCATTTCAAGAAATCAAAGAGGACACTAGGAATTGGAGGCACTTCCCCTGCTCATGGATTGGGAGGATTAACATTATCAAAATGGCTGTACTGCCCAAAGCACTATACAAATTCAGTGTGGTCTCTGTCAGGATACACATGAAATTTTTCAAAGAAATAGACAAAACACTCTTGAAATTCATATGGAATAATAACCCCCCACGAATAGCTAAATCAATGCTTTGGAAAAAGAGGATGGGTAGCATCACCTTCCCCAACTTCAAACTGTACTACAAAGCAGTAGTAATTAAGACAGCATGGTACTGGGCTAGAAACAGACCTGCAGACCAATGGAACAGAGTCAAATATTCTGTCACAGACCCCCAAATATAGACCACTTTATCTTTGACATAGGAGCAAGAAATGTGAAGTGGAACAAGGAAAACCTCTTCAACAAGTGGTGCTGGAAAAACTGGATAGCTACCTGCAAAAAAAATGAGCTCTTGACCTCTGTCTAATGCCAGTTACAAAAGTCAGATCAAAGTGGATTAAAAATCTCAATATCAGACATGAATCCATAAGGTACATAGAGGAAAATGTAGGCAGAACTCTCCACGACATTGAAGCATCTTTAAGGATGAAACAGCACTGACCATGCAAGTGGAAGTAAACATAAACAAATGGGACTAAATCAAATTAAGAAGCTTCTGCAGTTCAAAAGAAACAGTGACCAAAATACAGAAAGAGCCTACAGAATGGGAAAGAATATTTACCCAATACCCATCTGATAAGGGATTAATATCCAGGATATACAAGACACTAGTAGAATTGTACAAGAAAAAACCTCCAGCCCCATCAAAAAATGGGGAGAAGAAATGAACAGAAGTTCCCTCAAAAAAGAAACACAAATGGCCAAAAGGCACATGAAAAAATGCTCCATATCGCCAGCCATCACAAAGATGCGAATCAAAACAAAGAGACATCATCTCACACCACAGAGACTGGCACACATTCAAAAGAACAAAAGCATCCACTGCTGGCATGGATGTGGGGAAAAACGAACATTCTTTCACTGTTGGTGGGAATGCCTACTAGTCCACCCTTTCTGGAAAACAATATGGACAGTCCTTCAAAAACTAGAAATTGAGCTTCCATATGAACCCACAATACCAGTTCTGGGAATATATCCTGACGATGCAAAAAAGTACAGTAGAAATGACATCTATAACTATACGTTCATTGCAGCACTGTTCACAGAAGCCAAAATCTGGAAACAAACCAAGTGCCCTAGAACAGATGACTGGTTAAAGAAACTTTGTTACATCTACACATTGGAGTACTATGCAGCTGTCAGGAGAGATGAATCATGAACTTTGCTTATAAATGGATAGACATGGAGAGTATCATGTTAAGTGAAATGAGTCATAAAGAGAGGAATGGGCATAGAAGGACTGCACTCATTTGTGTAGTATAAAACAACATAACATGAGGCTGACACCTAAGGATGGTAGATACCTGGGATAGATAGATTGCTCCATAGCTGGAAGCCTGTCTCATGAGCAAAGGGGAGAAGGCAGCCGGAATAGAGGAGGGATCACTAAGGAAAAGATGGTTGGAGAAATCGGTCGGGATGGGAGATGTGTGTAGAAAGTAGATAAAGGACCAAACATGATAACCTCTCAGGGTCTGTATTGCAAACCATAATGCACAAAAGTAGAGAGTATGGGGAATATTGTCTGCCATGGAGGCAGGGAGAGGTTGGAAAGGGGGGGTATGCTGTGGATATTGGTGGTGGGGAATGTGCACTGGTGGAGGGATGGGTGTTTGATCATTGTATGATTGTAACCCAAACATGAAAGCTTGTAACTATCTCACGGTGATTCAATAAAAATAAAATATATATATATTTTATATTCTGTTTATAATATAAAGGTAAGATAATTAGTCTCTTGATTAGAGTATTTAAATACTAAATAATTAAATATTTATAATAAATTAAATATTTGGGTTACTACATTTTACACCTGTTTAAAAATGAATTTTTCTAAAATTCATTAAGTTGATTTTTAGTAAATCAGTTAATTGTGCAGGACATGTTTTAATCATGTGATATTAAAACTTTATCTCATTCTTTTCACAAAACAAAATCAAGGATGAAAGATATTTAAATATCTATCTGTAAAACTATATTTGAAAATTTCAAACTAAAATAGGGATATATTTTATAAAGCACAAAACCCATAAACAGAAGAAAAAGAAAATTTCCTACATTAAAATTGGGTCAGAAATATGAATGAGAAAAGACTTAGTAAATAGTAGAGTCTAGGCAACAGATTATTAGATGACCATTCAAAAAACAGAATAAAATTTTTATTCATAATATAAGGGTAACATATGCACCTACACACATACCTACACACACAGATCCTGCTTCTGACACACACATAATATCATTTTCTAAATCATAAGAAAACATTTCACATTGAAAAAATTCAAAGAAAACTAAATATAACAATTTCTATCTAGAATGTGGTAAATAGAAACAGTCATGCATTCCTGCTTCATCAGTAGATGTTACAATCCTTTGCAGAGCAACTCGTGAATAGCCAGCAGAACTGAATGTAAGCTTTTCTTGTAGCCTAGGAAAATCACATGTAGGAATATTTGCTGTCAGAAGTCTAAAATAAACAAGAAAACCTGATTAGAGATGTTAGTTGTGTTGATTTCAAATTAAAACAGATTAGAACCTACATAAATAGTCATCAGAGAAGAATAAAAGAGGTATGTGGTCATATTATGCAAAATTGTATTTCATTTAAAATGAGTGAAAGAGTGCCACATTTAGAGATTTTTAGAAAATAGTTACAAAACATGGTGCAGAATTATGTAAATGATATGGTTTTAGTTATGTAAAAGTTAACACTTAAAATTGAGCACAAACGGGTGGAACAATACGAAGACCAGGAGGATTCAGATCTTCTATAGGTAGTGTGTTTCTTTTTTGAGGATATATGTGGTATGGGAGGAAATGCTATATCACTACTGTTTTATTTGATGAAAAACATACAAAAATATTTTTCTTTGTTAGTTTTGAATGGGTTTACATAAGTTTTCAATTACATTTTTATTGTATTTAGTCTTCAAATATACTTATCTTTTATTGCCTCAACAACAAATTACCGTAAATTAGATAAATTGTAAGGTAACGTAAATTGCAGTAAATTCCCATAAATCAAAATTCCAGATATTATCTCACAATTTAAAGTCCTAAAGACTAAATCATTTTACAGGCCAATATTGAGTCAGAACTGCACTAAGA
Source organism: Sorex fumeus (assembly GCF_029834395.1). NCBI lineage: Eukaryota > Metazoa > Chordata > Mammalia > Eulipotyphla > Soricidae > Sorex > Sorex fumeus. The sequence continues at coordinate 69,131,227 of NW_026606059.1, forward strand.
AGAATCCATTTCTTTTTTTTTTTTCTTTTTGGGTCACACCCGGCGATGCTCAGGGGTTACTCCCGGCTCATGCACTCAGGAATCACTCCTGGCGGTGCTCGGGGGACCATATGGGATGCTGGGAATTGAACCTGTGTCGGCCATGTTGGCTGCATGCAAGGCAAATGCCCTAACCGCTGTGCTATTGCTCCAGCCCCAAAGAATCCATTTCTTGATCCTTTCACTTATATTAGAGAAAAAAGCAGTTACTTTCTCCTATGTCTCTCTACCTCTGCTTTCTCAGTTACTACACTGTTGTGTGTTTAATCTCTTCCTTAAATCCTCGCTTTTGCTGACTTCTTTGGTCATATTGTAAAAAAGCTATTACTGAGTAAAGTTACACACAAAGGCTTCAGAGATTAAAAACAAAAAATCTTTGGACTTCACCATTTCACTCACTATAATTTAGCACAAATGAAAGAAATGAATTAAAAAAAACTTTTTTAAATTCTTGTATTATCTATTCTTTTTTTCAATAAATATTTGTAGAGGGCTTATTATATACAAACTTTGTATGGAGGACACAAGGGTGGATGAACTAAACACTGTACCTAAAAGAAAACAAAGGATCTGAGAGAATCATAGCTTGTCTATGATTCAATAAAGTGATGCAAAATTGGTTATATGTAAATAAATTTATTATCACTGTCCTCCCATTGTTTATCAATTTGCTCGAGCGGGCCCAGTAACATTGTGAGACTTGTTACTGTGTTTGGCATAACGAATATGTCACGGGTAGCTTGCCAGGCTTTGCCGTGAGGGCGAGATACTCTCAGTAGCTTGCCGGGCTCTCTGAGAGGGACAGAGGAATCGAACTCGGGTGGGCTGGTCCGCTGCATGCAAGGCAAATGCCCTACCTGCTGTGCTATCACGTCAGCCCAAATTTATTATAATGCTGATAAACACTTAAAAATTGTAGTGATTTTAATACTGAGGGATATATCTAATTATTTTATGTTATTTTCCATTGGATGATGCTTAAATTATTACTAGCTGGTTGAGGACAGTAGATGATGTAAGGAACCAAGGAAAATGCACAGAAACCATTACCCTTAAAACTTGCAACAATATATATGTTAATAATTCAGTGTTTAACAGTTTTAGGTAACTTTCTTCAATACCTTTAAAAGCTATATATTTTTTAAAAAGTGCTTCAAACTAGGTAATTTTCAGAATGGATTTTTTTATTGCTATTCAATGAGGGAAAAACCAAATTTTCTTATCCTACTGAAAACAATCATCTGATATGTGTTTTTCTCCTTGACGTTAGCATTTAATCAGAATACATAAATGCAACAGAACAGAGCACTTTTTTATGTTAAAAAAATAGGTCATACCACATTTGTTGCTAATGGGGGAAAGGTCTTATTATAAAATATTTACTACTCATGGGAATAAAAACTTAACAGTGCTATCCAGACCCAAATATGTATATCTTTATACACACACATACGGGCATATATATATATATATACATATATATAGATCCATGGAGATTATGAAAATCTTCCTGCCTATAAGATATAAGAGCAAGTTCAGTTAGTGAACAAAAGTGATTGTGTGGTGAGGCAGGTAAATTTAGCTAGTGTGCAATGAAGGGAGAGAAAATAAATCAAGAGACATAACAGAAAAACAACAGGAGGTCATTAACCATGAACAATGCTACTTTTGCATATGTGTGAATTTAAAATGATTTATATGGAACAATTTCTTTTTGAAGTATATGCCTTCTTAATCCAGAACTATAAAAGTTAACATATTGAAGAGAAACTATTCAGAAACAATGAACTTCCAATTTGCAATTGTGTCTCTTTGCCTATAAATATTTCAAGTTATTATTCTGAGGGTCAGCATGTAAGAGCTTTGATAAACTTATCCAGGCATATGAGAGTATGCCAGCAGCAATAGAATTTGACTTACAAAGAGGAGTAAAGAAGCAACACTGGTGGCCTGAACCCCTGGGGTTTTCATTTGCATTTGATCTCCAAAGAATAGGATTTCATGTGATTGAAGCAAATGTGTCAGTCACCCACTTCTACACTTGCAAGGGTATATCAAAAAAGAATTTTAGCATTTAGCAGGAAAAGAGAGAATATCATTTTACCAGACAAGAAGTGTTTTATGAACATTGAATGTCTTACTTACTATATTATCACTCTGTCTTGGATATTTTTTCCCTAAGTATTGAGGTGGTTTTTGTAATGATCACCTGTGTATACTTCAACGTATCTTTGAAAAATAATGTAACATTAAGAAAATAATTCTCTCCATAGGGGTGTAAGTGGGAACTTCTAACTGCCACAAAGCTGATCAAATTTGAACAGAAGAGTGAATAAATGGGTTACTGATTTCTTCTGCTAACACAACTTTAGTGGAGAGATGTGCAAAGGGACCAATTTGGTTCTGTTATAGACCTCTAGGATGCACAATGATGCTGAAATACAGACCAGCAGCTGCATGATTATAAAACTTTAAGACAATTTTAAGACAAAAATATAATCTGATTGAAAAACACTAGATATAATAAAAGAATTAAAATTAAAGAAAATCATAACTATGCCTAGAATAATAGCTATAAGACTTGTAAACCAATTATTTTGAGAACTGAATAAAAATTGATTATTTTAGGTCTCACAAGATCATGCCTTGCATGGAACAAACACTACTTTATTCTGTGATACTGTATATAGTCCCTTGAGCACAGATTCAGGAGTAAGTCCTGAGCTGCCAGATATGTCTTCAACCCCCCCCCCAAAAAAAAACAAACACATACATACACATATGGCTGTATGGGCTGGAGCAATAGCACAGCGGGTAGGGCATTTGCCTTGCACATGGCCGACCTGGGTTCGATTCCTCCAACCCTCTAAGAGAGCCTGGCAAGCTACAGAGAGTATCCCGCCGACATGGCAAAGTCTGACAAGTTCCCTGTGGCATATTTGATATGCCAAAAACAGTAACAACCAAGTTTCACAATGGAGATGTTACTGGTGCCCACTCGAGCAAGTCAATGAAAAACAGGAGGACAGTGCTACAGTGCTACATACACAGATACATAAATAGAAATTCTAAAATAAACAGTTATATTTGAAGATGTGTGCTTATTTCATTTCATTAAGTGTAGGCTACTTACTAAATTCAAAATATCTTGGTTTAGTATATGCATTAATTATTCTGGAGAATGAACTTCCACTACTAAGACTATTTATGATATTATATTAGACATAAAAGAACAGCTACATCTTACCAAATCCAGAGCACAAACTTAGACAAACAATTTAATGTCACTGGCTAGAAAAGAAGTTACAAAAGATATTGCAAGTTAAGTTTAGAAGTAAATCATAATTGTCAAACATTGTCACAATTTTTGTGGTAGAGTTAAAATCACACAGAGATATTTAGAGTTTAATATAATTTATATGCTCTAACTATACTTGTACATATTCAAATATCAAGAAAAATTTTAATTTGTCACTCCAATTAGCTAGTTAGAAATGAACAACAGGCTAAAATGAAAGCAAGCAGAGAAAGTTGAAAAATAGAAAACAATAAACAGAATAAATAAAATTTAGAGAGTTAATGTATTTAATTTATGAATAGTTATTAATGCTGACACATATTTGACTATAAATAATAAATAATAATAAAAGGCCCTCCCGTTGATCGTCGATTTGCTCGAGCGGGCCCAGTAACGTCTCCATTGGAGACTTTGTTGTTACTGTGTCTGGCATATCGACTACTCTCGGTAGCTTGCCGGGCTCTCCGAGAGGGGCGGAGGAATCGAACTCGGGTCGGCCATGTTGGCCGCTTGTAAGGCGAACGCCCTACCTCTGTGCTATCGCTCCAGCCTATATTTGACTATATTAAGCAAAAAGTGACCCAGAGAAATACAAATAAAACTGTGGGTGAATAGGCTCCTAAATGCAATATAGAAGCATATTAATAAGTATCAGTGTAATAGTATTTGCAATGTTTATATACTAAAGAAACTATACTATGAAACAATAAAATTAATATAAATAGTGAAATTATGTATAAATTAAGTGTTAAAGGTATTTGAATGCTAAGTTATATCCTTTCATCAAAATATACATTCATGATAAAATGGAGCTATATGAGATCTAATAGATCTCAACCCATTTACAAATAATCCCCCTCTATAAAAAATATTTCCTAAAATCCAAATAGAGGATATATTTGCCTTTCATATGTTTCTATTTTAAAAATAAGATTGCCATGAGACTATAAATATGTAAGCCTGATTAACCTAAGAGCATGACTAAAAATTAATCCACCCATTTCAATGATATATTAAATATTAACATGGCAGGATCAAGAAAGGTGTATCTCAGGAACATAATAATACTTACTTTAATGAAATCCACTCAATAAAATGTGCCCTGCAAATTGACTAGTGCTTATTATAGTTTCATCACTATACAGGTCATTTAATTTCTAAATAATTTGTTTAACACCTATTGGTGAATTTCTGAAGAGATTAGCAGTATTAAGAAATTCTTTTTAAAATACAGACAATTGGGACCATAAGTTTGTGCAAAGTCAGGGCATTTTCCTTGCACGTGGCTTACTCAGATTCAATATCCATCACCCTATAGGGCCCCATAAATACTACTGCGTGTGACGCCTTGCCCAGATATAAGAATATTCCCTGTGCCAGATAATGCATGCCCTTTCCCCCAATTCTGACTAGTGTTTAGGAATAGTTTTTTCCCCTGTTGTCCTCTCTATGTCATTATGACTGAAAAATAAATTGACACAGGGTAGATTCAAAGGAGATAGACTTAGTTCTAGTGCATGAAGATAGTATATGAAAATTGGACCAAAAGGAAAAGAACAATATAATTGTATGCTTTCTGAACAGAAATTCTTAGAATTTTTGTTTCCCCTACTAAATTAAATGGTAAAAAATGTATTTATACTGTGTAGATAGTCCTGGAATCCTTTGGTAATTAAAGGTATTTCCTTCCATCTATCCCTGGCATTGCCTGGTAGGAGGACAGTGCTTGTCACAAGAGAGATTCATTTCCTACTTTTAGTAAGGTAGGGAGGGTGAAAATCTCTCCTGTTGTGGCAGGTTCTCAAACAACTTTTGAAAGAATTAATGTTCTGTATTGGCATATTTTTATGGCCACCTGCCCTAGTCCCCATACTATCATTAAACAGTATTGCACAGAAAGGAAAATATCTTTATCACCGTTTTTGTTCTCCATGATCTGCAATCCCTGCAAAGACTCTCAGGACAAATGAAAAAGTTGGACCAGGGAGCCCAGGAGAATAGTATATCTTCAGTATTTGTTCCTGCTGTCTCAAGTAATTTTTACATGTTTCTGTAAGCACATGTATCACATGCAGGAGCCCCACAGTTCTATCCTTGGCACCAACCATCACTCTCCCCAGCAACACACTGAGTCTGAGCATCTCTAGATGGAGATGCAGGGCACAGAACCATAATCTGAGGTCAAGTATCACTGGAGTGATTCTCAAGTGATACTCAGAAATTTCCCTATTCTATTGATTCACATACCCACTTATTTTATGCTCTTAGGGGTATTTTTGAAAATCACCATAATGTGTGTATATAAGTAAAGTAAAAGTAAAGGCCCTCCCGTTGATCATCGATTTGCTTGAGCGGGCCCAGTAATATCTCATTGGAGACTTTGTTGTTGCTGTGTTTGACATATCGAATATGTCACAGGGAGCTTGCCAGGCTCTGCCGTGCGGGCGAGATCCTCTCGGTAGCTTGCCGGGCTCTCCGAGAGGGGCGGAGGAATCGAACTCGAATCGACCATGCTGGCTGCGTGCAAGGCAAACGCCCTACCGCTGTGCTCTCACTATAAATATATGTTATATATTATGTTAAAATATATATATTTTTTTCTTTAACTAAAATTATTATTGGGCCTGACAGCTCATGGAGGAGTCTAGTTTCAATCCTAAGTCCTAGAAAAGCCCCTGAACATTACCAAGAGTAACTCCCCCAGCTAACTAGTAACTCCCCTCAGCTAACCAGTGAGCCCCAAATGAGTCAAGGGTTGTCCTTGATCACCACCATGTGTGCCCCAATCCCCAAAAGATAATAAATCAATAAATATATTAAGATTCTTTCTGTATCTCCTTTAGAACAACTTCTTTAGAATCTATCTTGGTTACCTTGGTTACTTTAAGAACTATTCTTAGTCATTTAAACTAAGAATCTTAATTCTTTTGATTTATAGCATTGCAGAGTATCTCAAAGAATGTCCTGACAACTTTCATTTTGTTGGGAACTAGATAGATAAAGAAAACAGAAATGGCAGTTGTTGGGACTAATCAATCTAGAATGCTGGCCCGCAGAGGTGGAATACTGGTGTGCCTGGGTCTGTATCTGTTCTTTCTCCTTCCTTAGAAAAACTTCCTGCTCTGAAAGCTCTTTACAAAGAAGATGATTGCCATAATGTAAGGACCTTCACATATGTAAAAGTCTAAGATAGTTAGGGCTTTGACAATGGAATGTTTTCTTCCTTGTGATTACTGGTTCTTAGCAGTAAATATTGTATATGGACGACAGTCTGCTTGCTCCTGATTCCATGTTTTTTTCCTCTGTTTCTTTCTCTTTTCTTTTCTTTCTTTTCCTTTTGGTGCCACATTGTGATGTTCAGGGACTATCTCTGGTTTTGCATTCAGGAATTACTCCTGGTGGTGCTCTGGGGGCCAACCAGAAAGCAACATACAAGTCAAATTCCCTCCCCATTGTACTCTTGCTCCAGCCCCTATTGTGTCTCATTTCTTCCTTCTCACAGTGTGCCAGCTTCAAGCTTGTTCACCCTGGGCCAGTCCCAACAAACATTTTAATGAATTGTTTCTTAGTAATGAACACAAACTTTACCCCCATTTCCCAAAGTGTTCTAAAACCTACATATTTCACAGAACTTATATCTAGGAGTAAGAATATTTTTTCCAGACTTCATACTTATTTATTTGCCACATTTTTATAAGACATCTCACAAACGGCACACATCTGTACACTAGCACCAAATGTCAGAGAAGTCTTGCTACTATATATTGAATAGTATTCAATATTTTTCTAATAGTTTTTGGTCATTTGAAGATTATACAATTCTATCACATTGCTACTGAAATTTACATTTATACCTGATTAACAAAATGGATGAATCTGTTTTACTTATCTTTCACCATTCTTGGGATTGCCATCTAAGTTTTTTAAGCTTTCCTTGAATTTCATTCCACGTTAACTTGAGAGGTAATTATATACTTTTGTGTTAATATTTGTTAAGTTTAGCTGCTCAAATATTTCTTCCAGGAATTCTAATATCTGTCAGTTAAATCTCTCCAGACTTTTTAGATTATAAGAACACTATTTTCAAATGTGTACTTTAGTCATTAATATGTGAAAAATTATACATGACTGAAAACCGTGCTCAAAAAATAATTTTCATTTTCAGAGACGAAAATTCAAATAAATCAAAGGAAATGAAAATATTTTGCATTAGATAACACATCTACCATTAATATTCGGAATTAATGACTTTTCCAATCATCTTTGTTAAATCAAATTTTCTAATTTCAATAGACAAAGCCAATGAAATCAATACAATATATGTTTGATGAGAATTAGATAATAATCTTAAATTCCTTTAAAAATTATGATAAATTAGTAACTTACCCAAAAGAATAGTTGACGTTATCGTCCAGCGTGAGATCTGTGGTAACAACACCACCTAACTGAAAGACACACATTTGCTAAAAAAGCATCACTTCTATTTCACAGGCTAATAGGTGTTTAAAGCATTTGTCTGAAAATGGAAAAGTAACAGGGACAGTGGCAGAGCAGTGATTTATATAGAGCTGTGAAAAGCATGACTTTTCAATTAGTATCAGATGTATATCAGACAATTATTCTGCTAAATTAATTTGGCTCATTTTGATATCAAGTTTGTGCCTATGTATGTGTGTGTTTGCACTTTTGGAAATGTGATGATAGCTACTGATGTGTGAGATCCATTAGCAGATAACTTTGCTATCAGTTCCACAGTGTCAGTAAACCAGTGCCATTGGGTACCTCAAACAGACACTCAGAAAATTCCAATAAAGGATTTTTTTTTATTTCATTCAATGTATGGGATCGATGCAAAAATGCTGACCGTTTAAAATATTTCAAGTGTTTATGAATTATATTTAAAATCAGTTCAATGATAACAGAGGCTTAATGATAACAGTGACATTTATATTACAGGGTGATATTTAAATACAGACTTGGGGCTACAAAATATTTTTGTATAAGTGTTTTTCTTAAGAGGTTTTTGAGCAGAATTGGAAAAGTAGATCAAATTCCACATTTGCATGTTGGAGCCCCTCTTTTGACCATCATCACCGCATGGTACCCCAAGTAGTCCTGGGTATGACCCAAGTAAAGAAACTTTTAAGAAAAATATTCCAGACTTTATAATTACATTTGAAGAAATGATGTTCTGCCACCCAATATTGAGTTGGTTGAGCAACCACTGCTTCTCAAAGATCCAATCAAATGAGAAATATGGTTATGGATCTAAAGATAGATTTATTGGCTGAAACTCAGTAGGTTGGGAGATGAAAAATTCAAGTACTCAAAATAACTTCACCCACACTGAAAAGGGAGAACTAAAATTGAGTTGAATTTGATTATATCCAAGTGACAAAGTCTCAGTAACAATTGAAATTATTGCTGCTTCTCAGTGAATTTGTAAGTGCTGAGAATAACACGCATTCTCCCCATGCTTTGCCCACAGCCTGTTTATTGACTGTTCCTGAATTATTGCTTTTCATGATAAATTGTGTCTAATAGGTCAATTGTTCACTGAATTCTGCTTGTTGCTTTAAAAAATGGATTGATTCTGAAGAGGGAGTCTTAGAAATCTCTGCTTTTTAGTCCAACTGTCAGAAATGTAGGTGACAGCCTGGTCTTAAAACTAGCATCATGGGAATGAGTACTTTTGTGGCAGAAAGCATTTAACCTGTGTATAAAAATTTATATTTCTTTGGATATTACTGAAATTGAGTTAAACTAGAAGACACTAGAGGTGTCTAAAGAATTGCTTGCTGTGAGGAAAATTTTTCACACATTTGGTAACAAGAGTTGGAGTGTTCTTTGTGGGAATGAAGGAGATACAGAGTAGATATGAGGGAGGATTTTTCTTATATAAAAAAATTATTTTTTCTATATAAAAAGCTTGATTAAAATTATGTGTGGAATAGTATACTTTCTGTCAGTGTATTTCAAATTTTTGATACATTTTGTTCACACTTAGCTGGAAATCTTTAATAAAAATATTCACAACCAGATATAATTAAAAGTCGATTTTGAAGCTTCCCAATAAGTTTAACTATTTTGTATGCTTAGGAGACCAAGAAATTTAGTTATACTTATAAGCATGGGACTGTGTCTTTTTTATACAGTTTAAAATGTTATACATTTAAACAAAATGTTGTTTGAATCACCAGGAGAACAGTTACAAAGCTTTCAGGTTTAGGTCTCGGTCATACAATGATCAAACACCCATCCCTTTCACCAATGCACATTTTCTACCACTAAGAACCCCAGTATACTCCCCCATCCCAACCCTCCCCCTGCCTGTGTGGTAGATGATTTCTACTTTACTCTCTCTCTCTACTTTGATTACATTCAATTTTTCGACAGAATACCCACCATTATTATTTGGAATTTTCCCTCAACAATCAGACCTGTCGAAAAGGCATCATTATATAATTTGTTTTCTATTGCTAATAATGAAGAGCATATAATGGTGTGCAGCCACGACAGCAGCCACGCAATTTTGGATTTCTGGTATTTTCGTAATTAAGTCTGGAGGAATTTCTGCCAAAAGCTGCTTAGTTCCAAGATTAGTCTGTGTGCCTCTGGGATCATGGCCATTCAGGAGACAGAAGCTCCATTTGTGGGCAGCTACTCGGGGTCTTGTCAGGGCAGGGGGAGGGGCCGGTTCCACTGCCCCCATCCCGAGAGTCCCCATGCATCTCATCATCGCAAGCTTGTACCTCTCTGTCCAATAGGCCCTGTAATATGGTGGTCACCATGCTGCTGCTGAGGGACCAGTGGTATTATTGAGTGACACCCACCTCTGTGTTTGGGGTGATCCTGGTGTTGCTCAAGGAGCATATTGTGTCAGGAATATAATTAGGGTTGACCTCATGCCTTAACCTTGGAATTATTATTATCTGTCTGACCCTAAAGTCAGAATCTTAAATAACATTTCATCTCTAAAATTTTAACCAGAATTGTAAAACCAAGAAAGCTGATAAAAAAAAAGTGAATAGAATATCAGGAGAATGAAACCCTTCTAAATTACAGGTGCCAGTGATTATAGTACTGAGTTAGAAAATCAGCTGTAAATTTGAAGAAAAAGTCATCACTATCACGATCATCCTGTTGTTCATCCATTGCCTTGAGCAGACACCAGTAACGTCTCCTTCTTCCTAGCCCTGAGATCTTGGGGCTAGGAAGAAAAAGTAATTATTTAGAAAATCATAAAAAAGAGTGTCTTCAAAATACAAAATGTGTATTGAATATAAATACAATTAACAGCTGTTAGGTGTATGCATATGAGAGATGTCTGAGGAAAAAAGCAAAGCAAATCAGAGAAAATGAAAAATGATCTATTTTTTGGTTTATTATTTGTTTCTAAACCAATGTTCAAAGGTGTAGCATTATATCAGTTTAGTATTGAAATGCAGCTCACTGAATGTAAAGGTAGATCAACAGAAATTGTTTAATTTTAAGATTATAGAAGTTATTCAATGATAACAATAAAAACATTTAGAAATTGCCTGACAGTATAAGTCAGTTGAATATATGATCAAATTGCTTTCCATAAAATAACAAGTGAGAAAGAAGCAGAAAAAGTCTGAAGAAATAAAATCTGAATCTTATAATATGATTAAGGATTACAAGATATCTATGAAGTTTAACAAATTCCAAGTAAAGTAAACACAAAGGAAAACAACTCCAGACACCTTAACATTTTTCTGAAAGGGAAGTAAAGAAAATCTTGAAAGAAAATTGGCATGGCTCAAACAATAATAACAATAAAACTAATGAGTGATTTTTCATGAGAAAATATGAAAATGGGGAAAACTTGAATATGCTTTCAAAATGATTAAAAGAGAACAAAAAACTTCACTAAGAATTCTGTATTCTACCCTACTATAATTTAAAAAGAATTATGAAATAAAAGTTATAGAAGAAAATATTGATGGTATATCCCTTGACACATCAGCTATATTCAGAAATTCGATTCTGATGGCAAGTGAAAGAAAATTAAGAATAAACAAATGAGACCATATGACATTAAATACCCTTTAGGATAACAAAAGTATCTACCACAATGAAAAATGTCAGCCTAGAAATTAGGAAAATGTATTTAAACATCACAAATTTGGTTTGATTTTCATATTATATAGAGCACTAATACAAACTCTCTCTTTCTTTCAAAGAAACAAAAAATACACTAAAAATGAGGAAAGATAGACGTAGACTCTTATGCAAAGAAGACAGATAGATTGTCTATAAGTACATTAACATAAGGTTCATCTTCACATTTCATTAGGAAATGCATATCAAACTGACAATTATATGCTATCTCATAACTATCAGAGTAGACTTTTTCTACAGATGTGTTTAAAAAAATGTGTTGGTGAGAAATATCCAGGTTCTCATGGAGTCGGGAATGGATAATCTCTCCATATCGCCCTATTCTTCCAGGATCCTGTCATGCACACCTACAAACTGCTTCTGACGCTATGTAAGCTCATTTATGACCCAGGGATTCAAAGATAACTCTCGGAAGAGAGCCACAAGGTAAAGAGATGCCTCCAGGCCCCATAATCACTTTACAATCATAAATATTTAACTCCATAACTCTATTTAAAATTTTAAAATTCCTAGAGCACAGGGTCACATCACATCCAGGATCACAGTGACATTGCAATCTCTAAGTCATTTATGTACCAGGAGTAGTACACCACATTTGATGGGGTGTAAAGTAGAAGGCAATTGATCTTGATATATATATATATATTTATATATATAAAATCATTTATATATATGTGTACACACACACATATATATATCTTAGCACACAAGCTTAACCTGTATAAACATGTTGGTAATCTTTTTGTATCATTTTTAGCACATTATTCATAACAAGCAATACAAAATAGATTATTTAAGATTTGCCTTTGGGGCAGGCTTCAGTGGTAGTGGAAAATTAGAAATAATGGTGGTGAGATTGGTGTTGGAATATTGTATCTAATAAATTATTGTGAAAAACTTTATAGAAATAAAAAATAAGAAACCAAAAAATGTGTTCCTTAGAATGTAAAGGAAAAGAAACTCTGGTACACTGTTGGACTATAAATTTATCCAACCACTATGAAAAATTATATTACTTAAAATCCTAAAAGTGGGAATTCTACATCCCCCAGTATATCATTCCTAGATTTTTATCTAAAGAATATAAAAATATGGATTCAAATGGAATATTTTCACCATTATGTTCATAGCAGCATCATTTATAATAGTCATAATATGCAATCAACCGAAATGCTCCCAAAAGATGACTGGATTTTGAAAAAGCAGCTGAGATATGTATGTTGAGTGTAACTGTACTCTGCCATTTAAACATGAAAGTGGGAGAGAGAGAATTCAATGGAATTGAGCATACACTTTGCTTACAGATCTTCTGGGTTTGATCCTTGGTACTGCATGGTCCTTCATGTAGCCTCCCAAGCAAAAACAGAAAAGAATAAAAATATTATTTAAGAAGGTGAAAGTGACATTAGGGACAAAAATGAATGAACCTTGCATGTTTGTCTTGGATAAGTAAACAAAGAAAGTTACTGGATAGTTTCACTCAAGCATGGACTATTAATTGCTAAAGCAAAACAAGCATAAACAAACAAAACAAATTAGGTAATTCTGGAAATGATGGTGGTTTCTAGAAGGGAAAGTGATGGGAAATTAAACAAATGAGCAGAGGGTTTATTTTGGTGGAATGACACTGGAATTTTGGTGGTGCTTGTAGTGGTGAGAATTATACACGTATAAAAGTATGATGCCACTCCCCTGTTTGGCTATAATATTTTAAAATAAAAATATTTTAAATAAATTTTATTTAATAAAAATATTTAAATATTTAATAAAAATAAAAAATATTTTAGAAGCAAAAATTGAATATTTTTAATGTAATTAGCACTGTAATAAACCCCAAAAAATAATAATTCCCTCATTCTGAAAGGAAATGTATGTAGGTGTCAAATCATTTAGTAGAATAGTATTTTGGGAAGAATATTTTTAAAGTAATATATATATATATTCTGTTTGGTTATCTTAAATAAGTAAAAATATTTAGTTTTTTTGTGGCCTACTCAATATGCCAAAAATAGTAAGAAGTCTCACAAAGGAGAGGTTACTGGTGCCCGCTCAAGCAAATCAATGAATAATGGGAGGACTGTGCTACAGTGCTACAGCGCATAAAAACTATACCTCTGTAAGTATTATAATGAGAACAGGCCTCAAATGGATATAATTTGATGGAGATCCTGTTTGATCTTACCTAATATTAAGAAAAAAGTTTTTCAGACTGAGAGATAATACAGTACTTACGTTGAATGCAGCTGACCATGGTCCCATTCCCAGAAGCAAGTATGGTCTCCTAAACACTAACAGAAATAATCCTAATGACAGAGACAGGAGCAATACTTGAGATCTACTGGGTCACTGTCACTGTCACTGTCCTCCTTTTGTTCATCGATTTTCTCAGTGGGCCCAGTAACATTGTGAGACTTGTTATTGTGTTTGGCATATCTAATATGTCATGGGTAGCTTGCCAGGATTTGCCATGTGGGTGAGATACTCTCGGTAGCTTGCCGGGCTCTCTGGCAAAGGGGTGGAGGAATCGAACTCTGGTCGGCCATGTGGCTCTCAAACCCCTAAATTACATAGTTTTGTACTATATCTTACACCATTACACTTCTAACAACTCCTGAGAGGCCTTGGATCAAATTTCTTTGAAGTTTTGATCATAATAAAAACTGTCAATAATTAGTCTGGCATCAATAGGATAGTTACAAGTACTGAGGGACTTTACATTTCTTTAGGATAAGATAATTCCTGTTTCAAGTGCTTTTAATAATTTAATTTAGATACAATTTTCCAAATGAAGTAGAAGGTAATTTTTTAAAATTTTATTTGTAATTTTCGTTATCGTGTGGATATGGTTGATGGTGCTGAATCCTTTGCGGAACCCGGCTTGCTCACATGGTTGTACTTCATCTAGTGTTCTGCCAATCCTATTTAGGAAGACTCGAATGAACAACTTGTAGATGACAGACAATAGGCAGATCAGGTGATAGTTGCCAATGTCATGGATGTCTCCCTTCTTGAACAGTAGTACGGTCCTGCTGGTTTTCCACTGGGACGGAACCTTGCATTCAGACAGGTAGCGTGTGAAGAGCCGAGCCAGTGTAATGATGAATACTGACGGCAGGTTCTTCAGATGTTCTGGTCTGACCTTGTCTGGGCCAGGTGCCGTTCATTTCTTTACGACGAAATAGTGTGTTCGATTTCGGAAGGGAGAACATTGGGAATGACATATCCATACTGTGGAATCTGGTATGTCGGCAGGTGGACGTGGCTATCGAAGAAATCCGAGTCATGGATAATCTTCTCCATTGCCCTTCTGGAAGATGTGAGAGATCCATCAGGACGTCGGAGGGCAGTCATCTTGGTCTTGTAGTTGGCGAAGGACAGGTGGGCATTACGAATAATTTTCCCGGCTTCTGCCGCATCTACCAGCACTTCTGCTCTTCTCTCTTTGAGATCTTCCTTGATCGCATCTCTGCACTGCTTTGCGAGCATCGACGTTAGCTTGAGGTTGCCTAAGGCATGCGCCAAATCATGTTGGCGAATAAGCTCAAGAGTTTTCGAAGACAGGCATTTTTTGTGACTATCTCTCTCTTGGCGTTTCTTGCACAATCATGGAGGTGCTGAACCAGTCGATCTTATTCCTTGTCAATGTTGTCAACAATGGCATCTTCCCATGTTGCTGTGACAGTGCCAAATAGCTCCCAGTTGGTGGTCATTCTGGGAGTTCTCTTTTTAAACTTTGAAGCCCTTTCTCCCTGCTCTTTGAAGTAGAATTTTACACGAAGGAGTTCAAGATGCCGCTCTGTCTAACGTTCATTTATTTAAAGAAGGCCTTTGATTCTGTTGAGATGGAAGCAGTCATTGAAGCCCTAGCCAATCAGGGCATTCAAGCTCAATACATCAAGATCCTCCGTGAGCTGTATTGCAGATTCACTACCAGGATCTCTACAAAGAAGTAATCATTGATGTCAAGAGAGGGGTTTGGCAGGGTGATACCATTTCACCGAAACTCTTCAGTGCCACCCTCGAGAACATCATGCGACGACTGGAATGGGAAGGAATGGGAGTGAAGATAGATGGTCGGGAACTACACCACCTCCGCTTTCTGATGACATTGTTTTAATAACACCAAACATCAGCCAAGTGGCACAAATGCTGGCCGACTTCGACCCTGAGTGTGGAAAGGTCGGACTACAGCTGAATCTTACAAAGACAATGTTTATGAGAAACAGCCTTGTTCCTGATGCCCCATTCGCTCTCAACGGAACACCATCTCCGAATGCAACAGCTATGTGTACCTAGGTCGAGAAGTCAACATGACAAATGACTTGGCACCCAAGCTGCGCAGGAGGAAGAGAGTGGCTTGGAATGCCTTCAAGAGTGTCGAAAAAATAGCTAAGAGGAAAAAGAACCTCCGGCCCCGGGCACATCTCTTTGATTCCACTGTTCTTCCTGCATTAACGTATGCCTCAGAGACCTGGGCCCTACGCAAAAAGGATGAGAATGCTATTCAGGTCTCCCAAAGAGGAATTGAAAGAGCTATGCTTGGAATATCATGTTTCACTCAAATGAGAGAAAGAATCCGGAGTTCTGACATTCATCCTCGATGAAGAATTAGGGATGCTGCCTCGTTTGCCGAGGTGTCAAAAATCAGAAGTGCTGGTCACGTAATGAGATTTAAAGACGACCGCTGGACTAGAGCTATTACCAACTGCATTCCATGGGATGTCAAAAGACCACGTGGCCGCCCACCTACCAGATGGTCAGACTTCTTCATCAGGATCATGAAAAATCGGTTTGAGGCTCTTCATGTTCCTAGAGCGAACAGACACCATTGGGCTACACTAGCACGTGACTGGGACAAATGGAGACGTTACTGGCGCCTGCTCGAGCAAATCGACGATTAACGGGAAGTCAAGTGATCAACTGATTTGTAACTTTGAGCTGGAGTGATAGCACAGCTGTAGGGTGTTTGCCTTGTGCTCAGCTGGCTTGGTGAGCCAGCTTTGATTCCTCCATCCCTCTCAGAGAGCCCGGCAAGCTACCAAGTGTATCTCACCTGCACAACAAGGCCTGGCAAGCTTCCTGTGACATATTCAATATGCCAAACACATTAACAAGAAGTCTCACAATGGAGACGTTACTGGGCCTGCCCAAGCAAATCGATAAACAATGGGAGGACAGTGCTATTTTTAACTTTAAAGATTAAAAACAAAATAATTGATAGTGTTTCTTCATCTTGGCATACAATATTGGCTTGTAGTTTCTAAACAGTTTTAGAAAATTAGAAAGATTCGTGATCTCCAAGAGGGATAGAGGATTTTAGGGCAGCCTCTGATTGCCGTTGCAGGTGTTCCCATAGTTCAAACCATATTTGAACCCTATCAAAAATGGTGCTGAAATCCTGGAAGATGAGTATTAAGTGTCTTATGATGTGTCCGGATAGCATCCTGGAGCGTGGCGGTGGCTCGGTAGTGGAGGTACTGAAGGTAGTGGAGGTCTGCTGGTGAGTTATTTATCTGGTACGTTAGGGTGGGTATTCTGTGTGTAATCCCTGGGTCACCTGCGATTGGTGGAAGCAGACAGAGCAGGGTAGGGTGGGGCTCTTGGTTTTAATACCTTGGTCACCAGAGATTGGTGGAAGCAGGCAGAGGATCTCTGTTCCTGGGTCCATTCAGCCTGGAGACCAAGGTCACAGAGTTCTGCCTACCTAGTTCTGTGGGGCTTCACTCATGCATGAGTCTTGGCCCGAGCGTCCGGAAGGAGTCCTGGAGCATGGTAGAGGCTAGGTAGTGGAGGTACTGGAGGTACTGGAGGTCTTCCAGTGAGGTATTTATCTGGTACTGGTAGGGTGGGTCTTCTTGTGTAATCCCTGGATCCCCTGCAGTTGGTGGAAGCAGACAGGGCAGGGTAGGGTAGGGCTCCTGGTTTTAATCCATAAGAAAGAATCAATCACATCACTCAATTTTCGACACTGAAGAACTGTTCCTCAAAGCATGCCACAAAAGAGGCTTCAGTGGTGTTGGTGTCCTTGTCAACACAAACTTGGCCATGAGCATTGATTCATTTGAATGCCCGACAACCCGAATCAGACGATTACACTTGAATAAATGTGGCTCACTGCCAGCAGTTTCTACTTTTGTTTTCTATGCAACAACATCCAATTATGATGAAGGAGAAATTAAGAAGTTCTACATGGAGCTGGAGAAGTTCTATAAAGAAGGCCACACCTTCTACAAGATCATTGTCGGTGATGTTTAATGCCAAGATAGGACCGAGAAGATTAGCTGAAGAACTCCATATTGGGACCCATGGCCTAGAATGGAACAAACAAGGTGAGAGACTGTCTGAGTTAATCATGTCGACCAAGACCATTCATGGTAACTCACAGTTCTAGAAGGCTGAATCTAAACGTTGGACAGGGGAGTCTCTCAGTGGAAAGTTCCACATCATATTCAATCGACAGTTTTGCCTGACCAATGTTGCTGTTGTCCCAAAATTCAAAATGGGATCATACCACCATCTCCTTCGTGGAAAATTCTACTTCACGAAGTGGAGAGAAAGGGCTGCAAAGTTTAAGAAGAGAAGTTTAAGAAGAGAACTACCAGAATCACCACCAAATGGGAGCTCTTTGGCACTATTGTGGCAACATGGGAAGATGCCATCATTGACAACATTGATAAGGAATATGATCAACTGGTTTAGCACTGCCATGATTGTGCGAGGAACGCCAAGAGAGAAATAGCCACACACACAAAAAAGCCTGTCTTTGAAAACTCTTGACGTATTTGCCAATGTGGCTTGGCACAAGCCTCAGGCAACCACAAGCGAACGTCCGAGCTTGCAAAACAGTGCAGGGAAGCAATAAAGGAAGACCTCAAAGAGAGAAGAGTAGCAGTGCTGGCAGATGCATCAGAAGCCAAGAAAAGCATTTGCAATGCCCATCTGTCCATCACCAACTACAAGACCAAGATGACTGCCCTCCGACATCCTGATGGATCTATCATATCTTCCAGAAAGGCAATAGAGAAGATTTATCTATGACTTCTACTCAGATCTCTTCAAGAGCCATGTCTACCTGCCCACATACCAAATTCCACAGGATGGATATGTCGTTCCCAATGTTCTCCCTTCCAAAATTTGACATTTCGTCATTTCGCTGGTAAAGAAGTGAACACCACCTGGCCCAGACAAGGTCAGACCCGAACACCTGAAGAACCTGCCATCAGTACTAATCAATACACTGGCTCGTCTCTGCACACACTGTCTATATGCAAGGTTCCATCCCAATAGAAAACCAGAAAGACTGTACTGCTGTACAAGAAGGGAGACATCCATAAAATTGGCAACTATCGTCCAATCTGCCTATATCTGTCATCTACAAGCTGTTCACTCCAGTCATCCTGAATAGGATTGGCAGAACACTAGATGAAGGACAACCATGCGAGCAAGCCAGGTTCCGCAAAGGATTCAGCATGATCAACCATACCCACACGATAACCAAGCTCATTGAGGTTTCTTGGGAGTTCAAGATGCCACCCTGTCTAACATCCATTGATTTAAAGAAGGCCTTTGATTCTGTTGAGACAGAAGCAGTCATCGAAGCCCTAACCAAACAGGGCATTCAAAGTCAATAAATCAGGATCCTCTTTGAGCTGTAATGTAGATTCACTACCAGGATCTCACCATTCTACAAAGAAGTGATCATTGATATCAGGAGAGGGGTTTGGCAGGGTGATAACATTTCACCGAAACTCTTCAGTGCCACCCTCAAGAACATCATGCAATGACTGGAATGGGAAGCAATGGGAGTGAAGATAGATGGTCGGCAACTATACCACCTCCACTTTGCTGATTACATTGTTCTAATAGCACCAAACATTAGCCAAGTGGCACTAATGCTGGCCGACTTCAACTGTGAGTGTGGAAAGGTAGGACTACAGCTACATAAACGAAGACAATGTTTATGAGAAATGGTCTCATCCCTGATGTTCCATTCACTTTCAACAGAAAAAACATCTCTGAATGCAAAAGTTATGTGTACCTAGGTCAACATGATGTATGACCTGGCACCTGAGTTACACAGGAGGAAGATAGAAGCTTGGAATGCCTTCAAGAGCGTTGAAAAAATAGCTATGCAGATGAAAAACCTCCGGCTTCGGGAACATCTCTTCGATTTCACTGTTCTTCCTGCATTAACATACGCCTCAGAGACCTGGGCCCTACAAAAACAGGATAAGAAAATGCTATCCAGGTCTCCCAAAGAGGAATCAAAAGAGCTATCCTTGGAGTATCACATTTCACTCAAATGAGAGAAAGAATCCAGAGTTCCATCCTCTGTTGATGGTCAAGAATCAGGGATGCTGTCTCATTTGCCAAGGCATCTAAAATCAGATGGGGTGGACACATAATGAGATTTGGCTATTACTGCTTAGACTAGAGCCATTACCCACTTGATTCCATGGGACATTAAAAGACAGCATGGCCGCCCACCTACAAGATGGTCAGACTTCTTTGTCAAGACCCTGAATGATTGATTTGAGACTCTTAGTGTTTCAGGAATGAGCAGACACCATTGGGCTACACTCACATGTTAAAGGGATGAATGGAGACATTACTGGTGCCCGCTCGAGCAAATCGATGAGTAACGGGATGTCAAATGATTAACTGATTAAGTAAGACTCATAATTAAAAGTATTATATACATTGAATCCCTAGATTATTTGTGGAAGGAACAACAGAAGTTAGAAATGCTGATGTCTTTACTGAATCCCATTTTCTCAACAGGTTAAAAAAGGACAAAGAAAATACTTAAAGTGATATTAAACTTTAGTGACTTTTTTGTCAGGATTCATGGTTTAAAATGGTTGAAGCATTTTCTTTATTTCTTTGTATTGCAACACTGTGAGATACACCATTACAATTTGCTCATGTTTGGGCTACAGTCATGCAATTTTCCAACATCCATCCCTTCAGTAGTGTACATTTCCCACCACTACTGTTCCTAGGTTCCCTCCTCCCATCTATTCCCCCTTCCTCCCTTCCCCATACCCTTGCCTCTATGACTGGAACTTTGCTTCTCTCTCTCTTTTTCTCTCTCTCTTTCCTTTTGGACATCATCATTTGTAATACAGGTACTGAAAGCTTACAATGCATATTTCTTTACCTACTTTCAGCATGAGGCTCTGAATTTGATTCCTATAGTGAACAACAAACATAAAAAAATGTTGACCATTAATTTTGCTACCAATATTTATATATTTGGAAAAGTGAGTTCTATTTTATTTGCAGTGTTTTTACTTTGGGGAGCTTCCCAAGCAATACTCAGAAAACCTTGGAACCATTCATAGACACTCAGCCAACTGAGACATTGGGAACCATTAAGGCTACTCCAGGGCTTAATACATGAAGCCACTAAGGCTACATTCTTTGATGTCAAAGATGGAACCTGATTTCTCAGACACACGATGTTTGGATTCTAGTCCTTTGAGCATCTCCCCAGTATTTGCTATTTTATTTTATTTTTTTACCTTTTTGGGTCACACCTGGCAATGCACAGTTGTTATTCCTGGCTCTGCACTCAGGAATTACTCCTGGCAGTGCTCGGGGGACCGTATGGGATGCTGGGAATCGAACTCTGGTTGGCCATGTGGAAGGCAAATGTCTCACCCTCTGTGCTATCACTCCAGTCTGTATGTACTATTTTAAAGAGCAGAAATATGTGTTATTGAAGCCCCTTAATTAACAAAATAACATAACATCTAAATCAGGAGAACAGAAAAGAAAGTGGTGTCTAGTGCATTCCCAGGTACAGTCTGATGCACAGAAGTAGCAATTGGCCTAAAAGGCCACCGGACTGATGCCTTGTAGCATCTCTCTGCAAACCCTGGTTTAACCAAAGACAAACCATTGAGAGAGAAATTCATAGCCCTTTATTTCCAGTGAAGTAGAAATTTAACTTCCCTTCTTCTTGCAGAATAAAGGGTAAAAGAAGAATGTGAAGACAGAGATACGTAAATGAAAAATTGCTCAAGATGAGGATTTCATAGGGAAGAAAGTGACTCTCATGAGCCACAATCCCAGCAAAACCTGTCATATCTTGGCTTCCTTCCCTTGGAAACAGTGAAATACACATTTGAGCTACTTGTAGATTGCAAGTCTAGAGGTTTACCCTTTGAGTGGTAGAAAATTGATTAGGATACTCTATAAAATTATCCTGAAGCAACCCAAATATGAGCTGTTGTGATCTAGTATTATTATATTCAAAATGGAGACAGAACAGTTATTCTAGACATTTTTATTGCTCAAACTTTATTAGAAATCATAGTAGGATTTATAATAAAGTGTTAGCTTTGAGGGGATTTTTTCAAAAATCAGACGATAGATCTTAACAAAGTAGTCAGTTTGAGTCCCCACTCTAAAAGTACTTGTTACTCTAACTTGTTGAATTAAATTAAGTGTGTCAGCCAGAAAATAAAAAAGAGAAGAAACAAAGAACAGAAGAAAGGAAGGAAAATTTAAATAAGAAATTTAAAGTAAATCAAATGCCTCTGGGTACCTAATGTTTTTCTTGCTCCTATTTAAAAATTGAGACTGAAAATATAATCATGCTTTTGCCAAGACATAAACTTTACTTTCAGAAACTCATCCAATATCTGAATTTGTGTTAATTGCTTATGGATCATTAAAATTTATTATTACTATAATTTTTCTTATCATTCTTATCTTCTAATAATAAGTATTCTTTGTAGTTACTCCAATTCATGTTTTGATCTATGTCAATGAAGCAGACCACAGAGTGTAACCATCCAAAGAAGAAAATTATTCATTATTTGATGTCCCAGAGTGTGTACAAGGCCCCATGAAGACTGTATATTTCAGACAAATAGTTTCTGTATCTTGGATTACTCAAGTACAGTTGTCTAGATCATATTTTTAGAGAGAGTTATTTTAATTCTGAGTTCTGGTATTTTTACTCAATAGTCTTGTTAATTTCTATTTGGCGTATATTAGAGTATATACTGTTGGTTGTGCTAGGGTTTAGCAATGAACAAAGAGTAAGCTTCTCTGTCATCCTGAAAATTATTCTCTAATGGGAGGGAAATAGTTTGGGAGATGGTGAGGAGCATAAGGTAAAAAAAGAGAGTAGATGGAGACAAGGAGAGATGAGGTGGAAGATAACCTATAGCTTGTTGGTACTAAGACTTCAAAGTCAGACAATAGGTGTTTCTAAGAGCCAACAATGAAGCTAATCTATCAGCAGCCTTTTTGTGTGTGTGACAGCAAAATCACAGTTCTTTTAGAAAGCACTTTCTCTTATTTTTCCTAAAGATGAAGTGCTCCTATTTAGCTGGTCAGATTGAAATTCACCATAATAATGTGTTTTTATTTTTTTAAATTGGTTTATCTGATAATTCTAGAACAATCAAAATATATGTGTATGGAATTACTTTGTCCATTGTAAATGGAATGAAAGGAGAGAAGCCATAACTGCATTGCGAGTGTCGTCTAAACACTTGTAAACACCACATCTGCTGTTGCAAAATTGGGAATGAAAGTTTGGCTCGTTTAATAACTAAATTCCAATCTCTTAATTGTATGAAGTTTCAATCTATAACATGTCTCTAATATCTGTGAATGTTTGTATAAACTTTTGACCCATATTGATGCCTCTGTGTGTAGACAATACCTTATCCTACATTTCTTTGATAATTTAATCACTGTTCTTTTGAAAGGAAATATGCAGAATAAAATAATGAAAAAATCTTGACTTTGGTTTATAAAACTGATATTTCCAAGCAATGTGTGGATGGAGGGAGGGAAATGAAGAAGGAGAATAGAGATGACTTAGGGGAAGAGGTGGTGGGTTTTTTGTGGTGGTGGGGTACAGTAACTTTGTATATCAATACCAGAAATGTTAACTTGTGTCATCATTTTACCAACACAAGTGTTCTTTAAGTACTAAAGAGAATGAAGAATAGCACTAGAAAGTGCTGGTGTTCTGCAGTTGTAGAAAGGCTGAAACCACTGGTGTGTGGGCTTGGTTAAGATAGCTAGACCCTGATGGAAGGGTCTGCAGGACAGCTGCTAGTTTTCAGCTGTAAAGTGGTGCAAGAATGGACTGGTTACCACGATCACAATCATCCTGTTGTTCGTCAATTTCCTCAAGCAGGCACCAGTAACGTCTCCTTCGTCCTAGCCCTGAGATTCTAAAAAGTGCCACATTCAAGGCTCTTTCAGGGTTTGGAGAATGAGACCCATCATTGTTACTGGTATTTGGCATATTGGGTACGCCATGGGGAGTTTGCCAGACTCTGCCCTGTGGGCAGGTTACATTCGGTAGCCTGCCAAGTTGTCCAAAGCAAGAATGAGATGATAAGATGTCATTCCGAGAGCTGGTTTTCATAGTCTCTGGGTTTTGGCCATTGATGGCGGGAGGGGGGGGGGGGGGAAGTTGGTGGGTGTGACCCCCGCCGACTGGAAGAAGGAGATCTAAGAGGAGGATGCTCAGCCCTGATCCAAGCAGGCTTGGAGATCTCAGCTCCGGGACCCACATGCCTTTTTCCTCTGCCGTTACCTTCATGCATGTGGAGAGTGGTCTCAGCATGGTTGTGGCTGGTTCTGGAGGTCTTTGGCTGCCGGAATTCTGCTCGGGGCGGATAGGGAAACTCAAACTGTCCCCTTCCAAGGGGCCCTGGCGAGGACAGCCAGGCACAGGGGAAGGAGACTCTGTGCTGTTTTCTTCTGGGAGCTGTGTTTTATAGTCTCTGGGTCTTGGCCGTTGATGGGATTACATGGCACTGGGGACTGGTTACAGAAACTAAAATAGTAATTAAATATATATTAAAAAACAAATCCTAAAGGGAAAATAATCCCCCAAAAATAAAACAAATGCCATAATTTTAGACTTTTCTTGAGCGATAGAACATATTCAAGCCATTCTTAATAAACACAGAGCACCATTTACTTATTGAATGCACTCTTGATCACAGATGAAACATTTACAAATTGGTGAATTTTTCTTTGAACATTTCAATCCTGAACTGATTTCAATTTGCAGCAATTAGAAATTAACCAGGACCTAGTATTGTATTTTAAAAGATTCGAATATGCTTTGTCCAAAAATAGGGGGAACAGATTTGTTCTTCTGTAGCTTCTTAGAAAAGGCTTTAACATAGCAGGAGTTAGCAGGATCATGCGCTAACTGTCCAAGCTTTGAGCTCAGAATTCTAGTCAGCACTAAATAAACAATAACTAATATGTGTATTTACATTTTTATCACAGATCACCAACCGATATTGGACTGAAAAGAAAATTGAAGATTGCAGAAGTATGAATGAATTGACATGCACAGATCCTAACACGGGATCTGAATGAAATTACATCTGTGGAGATCAAATAGCTGATTACAGTCTGAGAAGAAAATACAAGAATGAAAATTCTAAGAAAATCAAGAGGTTGGGGAATAGCACTCCACTTCTGTTCTTCTGTCATTTAGACAGTACAAATTTAGAGCTGGTCTCCATTTGCCAACCAGTTAGTATCAAGCTGAGTAGTCAGAGAGAGACTGTTCCCTCTTTCTCTCAGCTCTACTTCAGAGATTATATATCTAAAATCCAGAAGGGCATCTATTAAAAGAGAACAAAAAAGAATTTGAGGGCAAAGGCAATTCCTGAGGGAATGCCACCTATAGAAGACACCAGATATGGAAGGAGATTAGTTTATAAATAAAATGAGACACTTGCCTCCTTAAATTCATATGAAATGAAAAATTAGATGGACCTCAACAAGAATTTTAAGTATCTGTAACAAATATCTCCAAAGATAAAACATGTATTATGTAGAAATAAAGCAGCAAAAGCAAGAAGTCATTTGAACAAGGAATTTCAAATCTTATCAACAAAATTTTTAAATAAACAATGCAACGGATGGTTTGATTAGCATGATGGGTCAACTGAAAAGTAAATTAGTGATTCAAAAATTTTATGGAAAAAGACTTGCAGATATATTTGATGGTGTTATCTAAATAGAAAATAACATAACAGATCAAAAATTATAAATTTGGGGTTTTGAGCAATGGGTAGGGTGCTTGTCTTGCCTGGGTCTGACCTGGGTTCAATCAGGCCCTCTATATTGTCCCCTGAGTCTGTCCAGAGTGATTCCTGAGAGCAGAGCCAGAAGTAATTCCTGAGCATTGCTGGATGTCCCAAACAAATAAATAATTAATAAATGAATAATTACGAGTTTGAAGTACAATTATCAAGTGAAATACGGAAAAGAATATTATGGATAGGAGGAAATATAATAGGAAATAGTTATTAATAATTTCACCGAGGTAATGTACAGTAGATAAGAAAATGCTAATAAACTCATATTGAGCAGTTAAAATACTTGAATCCAAAGCGAATCACTTATAAACATCAAAGATAATGAATTATGGTAAAGGTCCTAATAAAGAAAGATACACTTGTAATAATAAGCATCACTTATTATCTATACTAATAAATGCAAGATAAAAATTGGCTAATTTTTTTCAAAGATTTAAAAGAAAAAAAGGTATTTGCAGCCATTAGAATAAAATTTTGGTAAAAAGTAAAAAGTAAAGGCCCTCCCGTTGATCGTCGATTTGCTCGAGCGGGCCCAGTAACGTCTCCATTGGAGACTTTGTTGTTACTGTGTTTGGCATATCGAATACTCTCGGTAGCTTGCCGGGCTCTCCGAGAGGGGCGGAGGAATCGAACTCGGGTCAGCCATGTTGGCTGCGTGCAAGGCAAACGCCCTACCGCTGTGCTATCGCTCCAGCCCAAAAATTTTAGTACAAGCCTGAAATATTTTAGTACAAGCCTGAAATAAAGTTTCTCATTTATAAAAACAGATTTCTTATCGCTTGCGCTCTCTCTCTCTCTCTCTCTCTCTCTCTCTCTCTCTCTCTCTCTCTCTACACACACACACACACACACACACACACACACACACACACACACACACAAGCATATTTGAAGCTCCAGCAAGATATTACTAGTCACTGTCTCAGGGGAGGTGCCTTCTTTTTGTTGGACTTGAAGGACTATAGGAATACATGAGTTTTCTCCAAAAGCAGAGTGAATTCATTGAAAAGAATAGAAATTACAGTGTGTAGGACGAGTAGATAGCTGCAAAACATTAAGTTCCAGTGAACACAAGTATCTGTTTCACTCCCTTTCATAATGAGGGTCCAGATTGATAGAGATAATAAGGTGAACTGTTTGTGAACTGTTTGTGATCTTTTCCTGAGAAGCCCAACACCTTGATCTGGAAAAGGGTCCTTAAGCCTTCCATCCCCCGTTTCTTGAATCTTTTAGTAGAAAATTCTGACTGCCCTGGTGATTTCTAGAGCAGAATATGTTTCCAACCACAGTGATAATTCCATTATAATAAGCATGAAAACATAGCTGCCAAGCTCCGCTATAAATCCTGCCAAAAGATGAGGAGGGCACTATTCTTAATTTTACTACTGTAGGATAATAGTTCTGCTATGGTTTAGCAGTTTTGTTTAGGAAGACTTAGACTATCCCCCAACCAGATGAATATTGCCTCTTTTAGCAACACAGGGTTCCTTGTCCACATGGTTGATTTTCTGCACCTATCAATTAAAAGAAAAAGTTAATTTTGTTTATTTGTTTGGGGGCCACACCTAGCAGTGCTCTGGATTATTCTTGACTCTACAATCAGAGAAGACTTTTTGGTGAACTCAGGGAGACTATCTAGGTTGCCAGAAATTGAGCCTGGGTTGGCCACATGCAAGACAAATTCTCTACCTGCTGAGTATAATTCTGGGGCCAAGAATCAGTTTTTATAACTTAGAAAATTATGCTATTTTCACCTAATCAATGACCTTCTATGCCACAACACATGCTCCAAAACACATAGAAGCAGAATGTTAAGATGTTAGCATAGCAATATGTTTATGTGAGTGTGTTTCAAGAAGGAACAGAAAAAGGTTAGAATTTGTTGTGACACCTATGGCATAATAGAAATGAGATAAAAATAAGTGTAAATTGGGGCTGGAGCGATAACACAGCTAGTAGGGCGTTTGCCTTACATGTGGCTCACCAGGGATCGATTCCCAACATAACATATGGTCCCCTGAGCACCATCAGGAGTAATTCCTGAATGCAGAGCCAGGAGTAACCCTGAGCATAGCCGGGTGTGACCCAAAAAACAAAACAAAACAAAAAAAGTGTAAATTGAAAGAAGAAAAAATAATCATAAATCAATTTCTTAAATAGTTGCATATAGCCACTAGAGAAACCAAAAATCTGTGTCCTGTGTGTTCACTTGTTGTAAACATGGTTGGTTGATTAATTTTCTTCCACTTCTTCCTAAAAGTTTATTAAAAAATTATTTATAGCTATTAGTGCTATAAATACATATTAATAAAGAGAAGAAAAGGAAAGACAACAAGGGACAGAGGTATCAGCATAATTTTGGGGACAAAAGTAATGAGGAAGTGGTGAATGAAGTCTGGGAGAATGCTGATGCATGACAAAGTGTGTCAAAGAGGAAAGACAATAAGAAGAAGTTGACTCGCTTATCCCTTTTGCACTGAGCAGCAGCTTAGAAATTTCAGGAGAGTGGTGCTAAAAAACAAATAAAAAGATAAGTTTTTGAAAATTCTTGATTCTTTCTTCACAAATAGCACAGTGATGACTATTTTCCCACCATGAAACAGTAACTATTATTTCTGTTTTGAGGCCATTGAAAAGGAAATTCTGCACTCAAAAATTTAAAATATGATGTGGGACAGTGGTTGAGGTACCCTTTCACAAGTAGTATTGTAAACTACAATACCTAAAATGAAAATAATGGAGAGAGAGGGAAAGAGAGAGAGAGAGAAATTGAGAGAGAAATTGAGAGAGAAGAAAAGTGTCTGCGTAGAGGCACGTTGAAGAAGCAGGTGGGAGAGAAATTGGAGCTGGTGGTGAGAAATTTGCATTTGTGAAGAGACATTGGAACATTGTTTGACTGAAACAATCATGAGCAACTTTGAAACTGTATATTTCAAGGTATTCAACAAAAAATATCCTATAAACTAAAAAGTAAACTTATAAAAATATGTAAAAGAACACTCAGGCCAAAAAAAAAAAGAGAAAAAGAGTTCTTGGCATGAGATTTCTGAGAGCAGAATAAAAATTACACATAAATAGAAAAATGAAAACATCAAAGAGTGAGCTTAAAATGACAAGGAAATTTTTTTTAAGTGGTGAAAAAATATTTTTGAAGATCAATCTAGGCAGTTATATATTTGGAAGCATCCAGAAAGCACAGAGAAGAAAACATGGGTAAAAGAAAATAAAATCTTTTGTTTCCACCAATGTGTGGAATTGAATATGCTGAAAGTTTTCTCCTACAAAACAACGTACATGCTAAAATATAAGTTGGTATTTTTTTAATTTAATTTTTATTAGTGAAACACTATGAGGCACAGTTGTATACTTACAAACTTCCGTGCTTGGGTTTCAGTTATACAATGATCCAGTACCCATCCCTCCACCAGTGCACACTTTCCACCAACAATGATCATAGTTACCTTCCCACCACCCCCCAACCCCCCTAACTCGTCCCGCCACTGTTGCAGGGCATTTCTTTTTGCTCTCTCTTTCCTTTAGGGTGTTGTGGTTTGCAACAGAGGTATTGAGTGGCCATCATGTTCGGTCCATAGTCTACTCTCAGCACGCATCTCCTATCCCTAGAGAATCCTCCAAACACCCTTCATTTAGTGTTTCCTACTTTATCTGAGCTGTCTTTTCCCCAAGAATGTTTTTCTGGCTTCCAAGCCACGGAGCAGACCTCCTGGTACTTATCTCAACTATTCTTGGGTGTTCATTTCCCATTCTGTTACCTCATATTTCCCAGATGATTGAAGTCTTTCAATGTCTGTCCCTCTCTTTCTGACTCATTTCACTTAGTATACTTTCCATGTAGAATCACTTGTATGCAAATTTCATGACTTCATCTTTTCTAGGGCTGGAGCATAGCAGGTAGGGCTGGAGCACAGCAGGTAGGGCGTTTGACTTACATGCAGTGGCCCTGGGTTTGATTCCTCCACCCCTCTCGGAGAGCTGGGCAAGCTACCGAGAGTATCTCGCCTGCAGAGCAAAGCTACCCGTGACATATTTGATATGCCAAAAACAGTAACAAGTCTCACAATTTGTTGTGAGACATTACTGGTGCCATTCCAGCAAATCAATGAACAGCAGGAGGACAGTGCTACAGTGCTACATCTTTTCTAACAGCTGCATAGTATTCCATTGTGTAGACGAATCAAAGTTTCTTTAACCATTCATCTGTTCAAGGGCATTTGGGATTTTTCCAGATTTTGGCTATTGTGAATAGTGAAGCAATGAAAATAGAAGTGCAGATGTCATTTTGACTGTACTTTTTTGCCTCTCTGGGATATATTCCCAGGAGTGGTATTGCTGGGTCAAATGGGAGCTCAATTTCTAATTTTTTGAGAAACATTCATACTGTTTTCCAAAAGAGCTGGACCAATCGGCATTCTCACCAGCAGTAAAGGAGGGTCCCTTTCTATCCACATCCGCACCAACACTGGTTGCTTTTGTTCTTTTGGATTTGGGCCAGTCTCTGTGGTGTGAGATGATATCTCATTGTTGTTGTGGTCTGCATCTCCCTGATGATTAATGATGTAGAGCATTTTTTTCATGTGACTTTTAGCCTTTTGGATTTCTTCTTTGAGAAAGTTTCTGTTCATTTCAACACCCCATTTTTGATGGGGTTGGATGTTTTCTTCTTGTGGAGTTCAACCAGTGCCTTGCATATCTTTGATATCCACCCCTTATCAGATGGGTATTGGGTGAATATCCTTTCCCATTCTGTAGATTGTCTTTGTATTTTGGTCACTGTTTCTTTTGAGCTGCAGAAGGTTCTTAGTTTAAGATAGTCCCATTTTTTTATCTCTGTTTTCACTTATAAGTCAGTATCTTAATAAAGCAATTATGATTATTTTAATGCTAGCTGACATGTTTTAAAATATATTCCTGATTTTGAAAGTAAGCAATCTCCTTGAAGGTGAGGAATAAGCCAGAAGCATGACTCCAGTTTAAGGGATGTTAAATGCATCACTGTCCTTGGCCCTGCACCTCAAGAACATATGCTTTATTGGTTATGGGCAAAGAACTAACAGCCATAGTCTGTGTGAGGTTGACCATCAGAATAATTACCCCATACAAAGACATCTGGTCAACCGCCTCTTTGTAAGCGAAGCTAAAAAGATTCCATTTTGTAAAAGTTGTTCCACAAACAAACCACGGCTTTGGCACCTGTTTGTAGAACAGGCTCTCTCCTGCTAATCCATCATTGAATGTTACCTTTATATAAGACTGGAGTCTAAATTCTCATGGCATAGGTAGCAACGAAAGCATCCAACCTGGGAAATTAGTTTAAAGGGACTCCAAAGAGCAGAATCTTAAACAAATGTAAGTCCTTTCTGGAATAGTCTATCTTTATGCCAAGGTTTTTCAAATTCTCCCATAACCTTTTTTTTTTAATTACAAAGATGAAGTCAATAACACACAAGTCTTCGCTTCTTCTGTTACTCATCATTATATAGAGGGTACATTTTTGTGGAGAGAGTTTGTCTTACTGCTATGCAAGAGCAGTATATTTTTGTCATTTTTCCTCTCCACAAGCATTTTACACAAATGTAAAAACTATCAATATTCTCTAGTCCCAGACTCATAATGTAGTATCATTTAAAAAATCAAATAAATAAGTTGTAGAGTTTGATTATTATGAGTATATGCTGTCTATATTGGGAAGCATAAAATTTATTTGTAATCAATGTAGATTTTTTCCCACTTTACATTCCAGAAGCAAAATTATATTTTGTTAACTCTCCCCCACGTTTTTTTTTCTATCCAGAACTGCTGGACCCAGAAATGTGTCTTAGTGGTAGACAGAAAACTCCCAACAAATCTAAGTAACTTAGATTTGATACATACCTGTCTTTCCAAGAGACTGTCTCTGAATTGATTCCAATTCTGCTGACCAATGACTGTTCCATTATCATTTTTGTTTTTCATTTTTTTATAGATTTGCAGTAACTTACCAACAAAATGTGCATTGCATTCATTTTTTAAAGTGCTTGTGTTTCTAAAAAGTCTTCCTTCCAGACAATTAATCAAAGAGAAGACCAGAATAAATATTATTCATAGGAAAGCACTTTCAGACTCATCGGCAATCAAGGGTATAATGTCACAGGTGAGATAGATTACATATGGTGATCTTAGAAACAGTCTTTTTTTTTCAGCATAGTGAATGGCTTGGGAGAGACTCAGAAATAAACTTCCATGAATTCAAATCTAATATGCACTAAAATGCATCAGCATTATTTACTACTACCTGAGGACTATTAAGGGATTTTACTTTGGACATTGTCCAGTGAAAATAGTACAGGATATAGTTACCCATTAAGGTTTATTTTCTGATATATATATATATATATAAATACACACACATATATAATCTTTCATTCCTCATAATTATCCAAAAGGTGCATGTAGTTTCTCCATATTAATGAAAAAAATGAGGTTGTTCACATAATAAAATAATTTTAACTGGGGAAAATTAAATAACTTGGATTAAGGCCATTAAAACATAGAGACCTCAAGATGGTACACGAGTTTAAACAATGCATTTGAATTATTTAGTATATTAAGATACCCAACAATAAGAAATATATAATATCTTTCAACAATGTTGAAGTAAATGCTAAAGTTGTCTTAATATAAAAATGATGGAAATAAAGAAATTCTAGTCTTATTTGAATAGAATGTTATTCCTAATTGGATTTTCACTATTCATTGTTTTATTTTAAGTCACAGTTTCCAGGAATCTATTTGTGAAGTTAAATGAAGACTCACAAATTTTATGTGAAGATTAAAGAGAACACATATCTAGATCTATGAATTTTATAAATTTTAAGTATGTAAAAACACACAAACTGTTGCAATAGAAAGTAAAATATGATGAGAGAGTACTGTAATAAAGAAATATCACTATTTGAACATTTACATGTTATTTCTAGTTGAAAGACTTCATAGTTCATGATATAAGGAATGAGTAAACTACCAGTAAGTCCATATTCAGTTTTAAATATTTGAAGTATAATTTACTTTTCAAAGATTTACCTTGTTTCAAAACCATAAAGAATATTTTGATAGCATAAGCATAAGAAATAGCAAATACAAACTTAAACTTATATATTTGAACTATTTGTGTTTTCTTATATTGCTTAGCTTTGATGAATAAAAAACAACTTAAAGTTGTCACATCACAGTAGGTAAAGTAAGTAAGTAAAGGCCCTCCCGTTGATCATCGATTTGCTCGAGTGGGCCCAGTAACCTCTCCATTGGAGACTTTGTTGTTACTGTGTCTGGCATATCGAATACATCACGGGGTGGCTTGCCAGGCTCTGCCGTGCGGGCGAGATCCTCTCGGTAGCTTGCCAGGCTGTCCGAGAGGGGCGGAGGAATTGAACTCGGGTCGGGCATATTGGCTGCATGCAAGGCAAACGCCCTACCGCTGTGCTATAGGTGGGTTTGTATAAAAGGTAAAGGTAAAGGCCCTCCCATTGATCATCGATTTGCTCGAGCGGGCCCAGTAACGTCTCCATTGGAGACTTTGTTGTTACTGTGTCTGGCATATCGAATACTCTCGGTAACTTGCCGGGCTCTCCAAGAGGGGCGGAGGAATCGAACTCGGGTCGGCCATGTTGGCTGCTTGTAAGGCGAACGCCCTACCCGCTGTGCTATCGCTCCAGGTGGGTTTGTATATTTAAATATAATCACATTCAAATATTATCTAAATAATACTTATAAAATATATAATTAGAGGACAATTATGACTTTAATCATACATTTTTATTTGACTAAATTTTTTTTTTTGCTTTTTGGGTCACACCTGGCAATGCACAGGGGTTACTTCTGGCTCTGCACTCAGAAGTTACTCCAGGCGGTGTTCAGGGGACCATATGGGATGCTGGGAATCGATCCCGGGTTGGCCACATGCAAGGCAAATGCCCTACCTGCTGTGCTATCTCTCCAGCCCCTATTTGACTAAATTTATATGACTAAATTTATCCATAAAACTATTTTCTCATAGGCAAAAGTATTTCATGTAATTTACTTGACTTTGCATATATTTATAGAATATAATGAATAGTTTTCATGTAATAGTTTATGTTTTATTTTTATTAAATATATTTTGTATAATGCCACAGTTCAAATTATTATACCAGTATAATGCGCTTGATTTAGAAATTCATTCATATGGTTAGAAATATGCTGCTCTTGTATTTTTAATTTTTTGTCATATTTATTTTTAAATTAGGCAGCAATATTAATTTTTAAGATGGAGTTTTTCTTTCAAAGACCATAGTTATAAATTAGTGAAGTTGCCACTTGAGTTTTTTAGCTGATTGCTTTCCAAATGAGAAAAAAAAGCTTATAAAGGCTACTTCTTGGTATTTGTGCCTTGTGACTTGCAACATACATTTTCAACTTTCATTTGAAAATACTATTTTGTGGGTCATTGAACTCTCCTTAAGAATTATTTTATAGTTTTGAGAATTTAAAGTTTCCGAGTTTGGGGAAAACTCGGATAGAATTCATGTGAATATTTCCTCTAATCCAATGTCAAACTTACTGTTATGTAATTCATTCACTAGGCTTTTTTAAAAAATAATTTTCTGTTCCTTTTTCACCTAGTTTCACTAGTTTCAGGATTACTTTTAGAGATTTCATTTTAGTTTCACTGAATTGAACCTAGTCTATGAATGAATTTAAGAGCAAGGCTCTGAATCCGACTTGGGTTCTAAACCCTAGACATGCTTTTTATATCACTTTAGGAACTGTATTGTTTATCACTTTTCTGAAAATTCTGAAAATGATTTAAAATACCATTAGATGAGATTCCTCACACAAATAGTCTAGCATGATATACACATTTTAAGGGGAATTCAATAATCTCTTCTATACCTTGAAGACACATTTCATTTTGCTATCTCAGAGTATAAGTACCCAAAAGAGTCGTGCCCTTTACTTATTTTATTTTTTGGTTTGGTTATACCTAGGGCTGAACACGTAATGAGATGTGCAGATGACCGCTGGACTAGAGCCATTACAGACTGGATTCCACAGGACATCAAAAGATCGCGTGGCCACCCACCTATGAGATAGTCAGATTTCTTTGTCAAGACCCTGAATGATCAGTTTGAGGCTCTTCGTGTTCCTAGAACGAGCAGACGCCATTGGGCTACACTAGCACATGACAGGGATGAATGGAGACATTACTGGCGCCCGCTTGAGCAAATTGATGAGGAACCGGATGTCAAGTGGTCAAGTGAAGTGATCAAGTGGCTATACCTGATTAGACATAAGTAATCTTAAAATTTCTATAATTTATTTTTACTGAAAACCTGCAGCAGTGTGA
Source organism: Sorex fumeus (assembly GCF_029834395.1). NCBI lineage: Eukaryota > Metazoa > Chordata > Mammalia > Eulipotyphla > Soricidae > Sorex > Sorex fumeus. The sequence goes on from NW_026606059.1 coordinate 69,166,193, forward strand.
TTTTTAACCTTTCCTTTCAATTTTATTTATTTATTTATTTATTTTTTAATTAATTAATTAATTTATTTTTATTTATTGAATCCGATAGCACAGCGGTAGGGCGTTTGCCTTGCACGCAGCCAACATGGCCGACCCGAGTTCGATTCCTCCGCCCCTCTCGGACAGCCTGGCAAGCTACCGAGAGGATCTCGCCCGCACGGCAGAGCCTGGCAAGCTCACCGTGACGTATTCGATATGCCAAACACAGTAACAACAAAGTCTCCAATGGAGACGTTACTGGGCCTGCTAGAGCAAATTTATTGAATCACTGTGGGAAAAGTTACAAAGCTTTCAGGTTTAAGTCTTGATTATGCAATGATCAAACACCTTTCCCTTTACCAGTACTTATTTTTCACCACCAAGAACCCCAATATACCCCCACCAACCCCTCCCAAATGCCTGTGAGGAAGATGAATTCTACTTAACACTCTATCTACTTTGATTACATTCATTGCTTTGACAAAAGATGCACCATTATTGTTTAGAGTTCACACCCAACAATCAGAACTGCTGAAAAGGCACTGTGAAATAATTTGTTTTCTACAGCTGGTTATGAGAACCATAGGATGTCACATGGCCGCAATAGTGGCCACGCAATTTTGGATTTCTGATATTTTACATATTGAGCTTGGAAGGATTTCTGCCACAAGCCAGATAATTATGAGATTGGTTTCTGTGGCTCTGGAGCCATGGCCGTGTTTCTGGCCCCATACTACCCGCCCAGCCCCTCTGGTCTTCTTCCCATGAGGAGGGAGTCCTGTGTGCCCTGTCCCCAGGACCTGAGCACCATCTCAGGACCAGCTGGGGGAGTGGCCTCCGCAGCAGGGGCAGACCTCTTGTGGGGCTGGTGGCCGCTCATGTAGCCACAAGTATTTTCCCTTCCCAGCATTCCAGACTTACATTTCGGTCTCCATCACCTAATTCTCTGGAGAACATCCTGGCCATCTCAAACACAGTAGGCCAATAGTCCACTAGTCTATTCCATTTTCACCAAAACTACCAGTGAACACAAGAAGCTGGGCAGCCCAATATAAAAGAACACATTTTCCAAAGCTTCATTAGATGCATCACATAAAGTCATGGAGGAGCATCTGAGGGGAAGGGGGTATTCTGGAAGGGGAAACAAGCAATCACCATTGACTGAGCTCATCCAGAATCCATTCTTTCAGCAAGAGGGAATAGTGGTAGTTAACAGGAAGGTCCCATGTCCATAATTCCACAACAATACAAAGAAACAGTTAAAATCCCCACCACAAGGAGAGGATGAAGAAAAGATTACAGAAGACTCAATAGGGGTTACTCACAAATACGATCTCACCGATAAAGAATTAAGGGATGAAATATTGAAGTTGTTCAATTAACTCAAATTACCAGTGGAACAGGCATCCAGTAAATTCATGGAGGACATGAAAGAAACAGTGGAATGGACAGCCAAGAAAATACAGGAAGAAATGAGAGCAGAAATTAGCAAGCTACAAACAGAAGTGTCATAAATAATGGATTAAATAATAATCTGAATAAAGGATTTGGTAGATAAAATAAAAAACTGAGTGGGTGGCCTCAACAGTACAATGGCTACAGTCGAAGATAGAATCAGTGAGCTTGAAGATGAGCTGCAGAATGCTTATAGGCAACGACAAGCAATGGGAAAAAAAATCTCAAAGTAGATATGGGACAAATCAGAGTCCTGGTGGTTGAACTCAAGAGGAACAATGTAAGAATAATCAGAGTGCCAGAAGGACAGGGAGGCAACCCCATTGAAAAATCCACAGTTAAAGATATCATTGCTGAAACATTCCCAGAGCTGGAGAATGCAGGCATCCAGACTCAAGGAGCCCAAAGGGTGCCAGAAAAAATGACCCTAATAAAAAGGACTCCAAGATATTTCATAGTCAGAATATTAGATACCACGAATAGAGACACAATACTGCAAGCAGCAAGAAGGAAATCATATACAATGGAACACCACTTAGATTTACAGCAGAGCTATCAGAGGAATCCCTCCAAGCCCAAAGACAATAGTGGGATATAGTGAAAAAACTCAATGAAATGAATGCCTCACCAAGAATACTTTATCTAGCTAAACTTACACTCGAAGGAACAATACACTATTTCATAGATAACAACAATTCAGGAAGTTCATACACTCAAAATAAAACTAAAAAGGACTAAAGGGCCTACTGTAAGACAAAAAAAAAGCCTACAAGCATAACAACCTCGTACGGAAAGATGGCACAAAATCTCATGACAATAGTCTAAATACACAAATTAAGAGACCTAGAGTGGCAAAATGGTTTCAGAAACTGAACCCAACATTGTGCTGTCTACAAGAAACACATCTGAACAGTCAGAGCAAACACAGACTCAAAGTCAAAGGATGGAAAACAATCCTGAAAGCAAACAAGTCTCTCAAAAATGTTGGGGCGGCCATACTAGTATCTGAAGACATAGATTTTAGGTTGAAAAAGATTAGGGGGACAGCGAAGGCTATTTTTTATTAACCAAGAGATATGTACAGCAGAAAGAAATCACACTGCTAAACATATACACAACTAATGAGAGACCAACTAAATACTTAAAACAACTGCTAACAGATTTTAAGGTGGACATTGCTAGCAACACAATAGTAATTGGAGACTTAAACACCACCTGATCGCCTCTAGATAGATCAACAAGAATAAAACTCAGCAAGGAAACACTGGCTTTTAAGGAAGAAATAGAGAGGGCTAATAGATCTGTACAGGGCTTTACATACCCAGAAGAATGAATACACATTTTTTTCCAGTGCACATAGAACATTTTCCAAAATAGATTATGTGCTGGGTTACAAAGCATACCTCAATAGAGTCAGGAAGATAGAAATTGTATCAACTATCTTTTCAGACTATGATGCACTGAAGACAGAAACTAATCACACAAACACGAAGAACCAAACCAAAAACTTCTAAATTAAACAACTTAATGTTGAACAATCTGTGAGTCAGAAAGGAAATCAAGGAAGAAATCAAAAGATACCTGGAAACAAATGAGGATGACGACACAAGCTATCAGAACCTATGGGAAGCAGTTAAAGCCGTATTAAGGGGAAAATTTATAGTGCTGCAAGCATTTCTCAGGATGAAAGTAAAGGGTCCACATAAATAACCTGACTTCACAGCTTAGTAAAGGATCAACATAAGGGGTCCAAACCAAGCAGAAGAAAAGAAATAACAAAATCTAGAGACAAAATTAATGACATGGAAACCCAAAAAACAATCCAAAGATCAATGAAACCTAGAGTTGGTTCTTTGAGAAAATAAACAAGATTGATAAACCACTAGTAAGGCTCACAAAAAAAGAGAGAGAGAGAACCCTAATAAACTGAATCAGAAATGAAAAGGGCTACATCACAACAGAAATCAAAGAAATTAAAAAGTCCATCAGAGACCAATTCGAAAGTCTGTATGAGACTAAACAAGAGAACTTAGAAGAAATGGATAAATTCCTGGATTCCTATAATCTCCCATGGTTGAATCAAGAAGATCTGGAATACCTGAATTGACCTATTTCTATCAAGGAAATTAACACTGTAATCAAAATCTTACAGAAAACACAAACCCAGATCCAGATGGATTCAAAAAGCAAATTCTTCCAAACATTTAAAGAGCACCTATTGCCAGTTCTTTTCAAGATTTTCCAGGCCATTGGAGAAACAGAACTCTCCCAAACAGTTACTATGAGGCACATATCTCCTTAATTCCAAAATCAAACAAAGACTTCACTAAAAAAGAAAACTACAGGTTGATATCCATGATAAACACGAATGCAAAGATTCTCAACAAAATATTAGCAAATAGAATCCAACAACTCATCAAAAAGATCATACACCACGACCAAGAGGGATTCATCCCAGGAATGAAAAAATGATTTAACATATGGAAATCAATCAACATAATCCATCATATCAAAAAAAGAAAAGATAAAATAATATGATCATATCAATAGACACAGAGAAAGCATTTGACAAAATCCAGCACCCGTTTATGATAAAAACTCTCACCAAAATGGGATTTGAAGGAAATTTCCTCAATTATAGTCAAAGCCATCTACCAGAAGACTATGGCAAGCATTATTCTCAATGGAGAAAATCTAAGAGCCATCCCTCTAAGATCAGGGACAACACAAGGATGCCCACTCTCTGCACTGCTGTTCAAGACAGTGCTGGAAGTACTTGCAATGGTGGTTAGGTAAAAAAAGGTATTAAGGACATGGAAAGGATAGGAAAGGAAGAAAGCAAGCTATCACTATACGCAGATGATCACTGTATCACTGTATTACCATCATCCCTTTGTTCGTCATTCAAGTGGGCACCAGTAATGTCTCTATTCATCCCAGCCCTGATATTTTAGTAGCCTCTCCTTACTCATCTTTCTCAATAATTAGAGGTTCTTTCAGGGTCAGGGAAATGAAAACTGTTACAGTCACTGGTTTTGGCATATCAAATACACCACAGGATCTTGCCAGGCTATGCCCATGTGGGCAGTATACTCTCGGTAGCTTGTCGGGCTCTCTGAGAGGAAATCTCTCTCTTTGATTTGTTGCCTACTGTCTGAAGTCCATCCAACATTGTGTGGTAATGATGTAAAATGGGTAGGAAGTGTCATATAATGTGTCATACACAAGAAACTCTTCCAAGAAATTTCTAGAAACTATATATTTGTACGATAAAGTCACAGTCTATAAAATCAACATAAAAAATTCCATAGCTTTCCTGTATGCAAATAGGTAAAGGTAAAGGTAAAGGCCCTCCCGTTGATCGTCGATTTGCTCGAGCGGGCCCAGTAACGTCTCCATTGGAGACTTTGTTGTTACTGTGTCTGGCATATCGAATACTCTCGGTAGCTTGCCGGGCTCTCCGAGAGGGGCGGAGGAATCGAACTCGGGTCGGCCATGTTGGCCGCTTAGGAAGGCGAACGCCCTACCCACTGTGCTATCGCTCAAACTGGTATGCAAATAATGGAGGAAAAAATGAAAAAATCAATCAAATTCATAATCGTGCCTCATAAAATCAAATACCTCAGAATCCGCTAAATTAAGGAGGTAAAGAACTGTACAAATAATACTACAAAAACATACTTCACAAAATAAAAAGGACATGAGGAAAATGGAAACATATTCCCGGATTATGGATTAGGAGAATTAACATTGGGCTGGAGCAGTAGCATGATAGGGCATTTGCCTTGCGTGCAGCCAGACCGGCCGAGTCAGGTTTGTTTCCTCCGCCCCTCTTGGAGAGCCCAGCAAGCTACCAAGAGTATCTCGCCCGCACTGCAAAGCCTGGCACGCTACCCGTGATGTATTCAATATGCCAAACACAGTAACAACAAGTCTCAAAATAGAGACGTTACTGGGCCCACTCAAGCAAATCAACGAACAACGGGAGGACAGGACAACATTGTTAAAACGGCAATACTCCCCAAAGCATTATACAGATTCAATGTGATCCCTATAGAACATCTATGACATTCTTCAAAGAAATGTATCAAACGCTCCTGAAATTCATATGGAACTAATAACCCCCACGAATAGCTAAAACAAGTCTTGGGAAAAAGAGGATGGGAGGCATCACCTTCCCCAACTTCAAACTCTAGTACAAAGTGGTAAAAATTAAAACGGCATGATTTAGGAACAAAGGAAGAGCTGCAGACCACTGGAACAGGGTTGAATATCCTTACAAACATCCTCAAATATATGATCATCTAATCTTTGATAAGGCAGCAAGAACTGTGAAGTAGAGCAAGAAAAATCTCTTTAACAAATGGTGTTGGCAAAACTGGACAGCTACTTACAAATAAGTGGGCTCAGACCTCTACCTAACACCATGTACGAGTCAGATAAAAATGGATTAAAGACCTCAACATCAGACCAGAATCCGTAAGGTACATTGAAGACAAGCTCAGCAAAACCCTTCACGACATTGAAGGTATCTTCAAATATGACACCCCACAGACCAACCAAGTGGAAACAGAGATAAACAAATGGGACTATCTTAAACTAAGATGATTCTGCACCTCAAAGGATACAGTGACCAGAATACAAAGACAATGTACAGAATGGGAAAGGATATTTACCCAATACCCATCTGATAAAGGGATGATATCAAGGAAATACAAATCACTGGTTGTACTCTACAAGAAGAAAATATCCAACCCCATCAGAAAATGGGGCGATGAAATGACCAAAAACTTTCTAAAAGAAGAAATCTGAATGGCCAAAAGACACATGAAAAAATGCTCTTCATCACTAATCTTTAGGGAGATGCAAATCAAAACAACAATGAGATATCATCTCAGACCACAGAGACTGGCCCACATCCAAAATAACAAAAGCAACTGGTGTTGGCGAAGATGTGGGGAGAAAGGGACCCTCCTTCACTGTTGGTGGGAATGCCAACTGATTCAGTCCTTTTGGAAAACAGTATGGATGCTTCTCAAAAAATTAGAAATTGAGCTTCATTTGACCCAGCAATACTACTTCTGAGAATATATCCCAGAGAGGCAAAAAAGTATAGTAGAAATGGCATCTGCATTTATATATTCATTGCAACACTGTTTATGATAGCCAGAATCTGGAAAAAAACGAGTCCTCAAGAACAGATGACTGGATAAAGAAACTTGGTACATCTACACAGTGGAATACTATGCAACTGTTAAAAAGAAAGAAGACATGAAATTTGCATGTAAGTGGATCAACATAGGGAGTATCATCTTAAGTGAGATGAGTCAGTAAGAGAGGGACAGATCTAGAAGTATTGCACTCATTTGTGGAATATAAAGTAAAATATATATATATTTTATATATATTATAAATATTATTATAATATAGTATAGTATTAATACATATCATATATTATAATATATTAGTTTGATGCATCTTCCTGACCCACTATACTTTTTTATGACTTTCTGTGTACTTGGAATTCTTCAGTAGTTGGGACAATGCTCTTTATAGGTTGAAATAGTCTGTTTGCAAGTAATGTTGAATGCTCGAGACTTGTGAGAGCATTCAACATTACTTGCAAACAGACTATTTGTTGTTTGAATAAATGTTGAATAAATCTTTTTTATATATTTATTTATATATATACTCAATATAATATAAAATATTATTATAAAAATATATATATATAAATGGGAGATTTACATCCAAGAATAGTAGAAATGAGTACCAGGAGCATTCATCCATGGCTTGGATGCCAGCTTCATATGCTGGGGGAAAAGAGCTCAGATAGAGAAGGGACTACCAAGTATGGGTGCTTGGAGGGTCCACTTGGGATGGGAGATACATGCTGAAAGTAAACTATAGACTGAATGATGGCTACTCAATACCTCTATTTCAAACCACATAACCGAGAGAGAGAGAGAGAGAGAGAGAGAGAGAGAGAGAGAGAGAGAGAGAGCAATGCCCTGCTACAACGGAGGGGTGGGTTAGGGAGGATGGATTGGGTGTGGTGGGACAGATACTGGGATCATTGGTGATGGAGAATGGGCACTATGGAGTGATGGGTACGCAAACATTTTATGACTGAAACATAAGCATGAAAGTTTGTAAGTCTGCAACTGTACCTTATGGTGATTAATTTAAAAAATAAATAAATAAATTTTTAAAAGTATATTATCTCTTCCTTACAAAATTAGATTATAAAATTGATTATAAACCATAAGTGTGAACCAATGGATATTTCCCTTACTAGTCTGCATTTATTTGTTCATTTACTTATTTATTTATTTTTGTTTTTTGGACAATACCTGATGATGCCAAGAGCTTACTCCTGCTCTATATTCAGGGACCACTCCTGTTGGAGCACAGGAAACCATACGGGGTAACAGGCAACAAACCTGGATTGGTTGTGTGCAAGGCAAGAATTCTAGCCACCGAACTTCTTCTCTGACCCCTGGATTTCTTTTTTTTTTTCTTAAAAAAAAAAACAACTTCAAGTAGTTTAAAACAGCAAATTAAAAAGAAATTACATGTGGAAGTATTAATAAATAATGATTTTTTCACTGGTTATATATTGTTACTGACAAATGTTTACATATATAGACAACTGATATATGACATATGAATTGCATTTCTAAGAGAATAAGTATATATCATAGAAATAAAATTTCTCCTATCAGTTGGAATTGGAAAAAGAAAGTATATTTTGTTAGGATTAAAAGGTAAAGTTTCATTTTAACTAGTTTCTCTAATTCAAATAATTAACTTTATTTGCTCCCTTTAAAATAAATGTCAGATATTAATGGATTTAAACTACATCTCATGAAATTAAGATAAACTTTAATAGCAAGCTGCCTTTCCTCCTTAACAGCCACAGTATTAATAGAAAACTTGAAATTCAATATATCTGACAAACCTGAACAATTTGCAGGTCCATAAATAGAGGCATTGAGGGAGTTCATCAGTGTATTGTGCATCCTCACTTCAGCTAAGAAAATCATCATCCCTGATAAAAATAATTCTCTTTAAACATCACACATTTTCAACAGTCAGTCAGCAAATTATCATTTCAGTTCTTTATATAAGATGATAATGCCACTGGCCAAGATAATGACAGTCAATTTCCCCACTTAATTTTTTTAAATTATATTCATTTTTCTTATAATGTCTAATCCTACTCAGTGTGAAATATGAAAGAAAATCCTAGGATTAATGTCTTAATTACAGCATTAGTTAACTTTGCTAGGTAGATGATTTTTTAGTTTCGAGCATGTAAAATTCAGACCAATTTGTTTTGAACTATCTGAGAACACTGGCAAACTTCAAATAGATTTCTTGTTTCTGGCTCAGACAAATCAGCAACTGATGGGACAGGTATAAATATAAGTTTGCATGATCTCAACAACAAGACATTTCACTCTAATGACTATAAAGTTAACTATAATGGATCATCTGCTAATAGTAAATCCAATGACACCTTCATACAATATTTCTGAGAGGTTCAGGTTAATTTCATTTGATCTTAAATTCTCTGTACTCATCATATGTAGATGGATAAAAATTAGGATGATAGAAAATAACAAATGATATCAAGATAATTAGGAAGTGATGGTATTTATATGTATTATTTGAATTTTAAACATGTTTTTGTTCAGTTGATTTTTTACTGAGTCAGCATTAATTACAAAGTTATCCATATTTTTTAGGCACACAATGTTTCAACACCAATTCTTTGCCTATAAGATTTTTTTATAATAATCTTCATATGTTTTAACTCAAATATTCACACGACCTTGGAGATATTTTATCAATTGTTTCAGTAAATAGTAAACTCTTTAGATATCTCTTTGGTTCAGACTTTATCCTCCTAGTGACAAGTCATGTCAACTCTCTTAGAGTAACAGTTGGTCTTGGCACAGGCAAGAGACTGAGAATAATAGATTTTTCCCTCCATTGTCCATTGATTTTTCTGTTTTTGATATGATAGAGACATTTTTCTTATGTCCCAAAGAAAAATGAGGATTAAAAATATCCCACTTTCTATTCCTGAATAAAAAATACCCTGCTTTATCCCATTATGCTTTCTACTCTAACCCTTATGAAAGTAAGTGCATCTTTCCACGAGTCAGATAAATTCCTGAAGCTATTATGCTGAGTGAAGACAGAGAAGGAGGGATAGATACAGAATGATCTCTCTCATATGTGAGACTCAATGATACAGACCAAGGTAATGACAGAGGTCCAAAGGCAAAACAATGGAAGAAATGATCAACACAGTCCAGTAGGATGAGGGGATGGGGTATTTATAGAGGGAGAAGTACACTGGTAATGAGTGCAATACTGGAATTATGTTCATGCGAAACCATGACTAATAGCACTGTAAACCACAGAATATTGATTTTTTTAAAATTCTCATCACTATCTTTTATGATCTAGAGATTTTTTCAAATGTTTGGCTTCAGAAATAAGAAGTCACTTCATGTTCCTAGCAGTTTAGTCGCATAATCTAAGTACCTACTTTAGTGGCATTAGAATAATTAATTAGACAGCTACAAATATAATTATGAATATCAGAGTAGACTTAGCTATTTAAAAATGTTTTATGGGGGCTGGAGCAATAGTACAGCAGGTAGGGCATTTTCCTTGCATGTGGCCAACTCAGGTTCAATTCTCGGCATCCCATATGGTCCCCTGAGCAACAACAGGAGTGATTCCTGAATGCAGAGCCAGAAGTCCTGTGCAGCACCAGGTGTGACCCAAGAAATCCAAAAGAAAACAAATGCCTTATGAAGGTAAAGTTTTATTTTCCCACAGTTAGTTTAAATTAATTTAATTTGCGATAATAGCTGTGTGTAACAACCATTTTATGAATACCCTTAAAATTGAACAATTGTTTCTCCTAAGCCAGTAACCACATTTTTGTTCAATGCTGTGATTCTGATTATCCACATCATGACTTCATGTTTCTTTTTTTTTAAAATTTTTATTAGTGTAACACCATGTGGTACAGTTGTAGACTTACAGGTTTTTGTGCTTGGGTTTCAGTTATACAATGATAGAGTACCCATCCTTCTACCATTGCCCATTCTCCACCACCACTAATGCCAGTATCCCTCCCACCACCCAACCCCCCCAAAATCCCACTCTGCCTCTGTGGCAGGGCATTTCGTTTTGATCTCTCTCTCCTAAGGGTGCTGTGGTTTGCAAAAGAGGCATTGAGGGGCAATCATGTTCGGTCTATCGTCTACTATCAGCATGAATCTCCCATCCTGGGAGGATCCTCCCAACACCCTTTACTTGGTGTTCCCTTCTCTATGTGAGCTGCCTTTTCCCCTGCATGTGCAGCTGGCCTCCAAGCCATGGAGCAAACCTCCTGGTAATTATCTCAAATATTCTTGGGTGTTAGTCTCCAGTTTTGTTACTTTATATTCTACAGATGAATGCAATCTTCCTATATCTGTCCCTCTCTTTCTGACTTTTTTCACTCAGCATGATACTTTCCATGTAGTACCACTTGTATGTAAATTTAATGACTTCATCTTTTCTAACAGCTACACAGTATTCCATTGAGGGTTTAGTTGCCCCATCATGACCGGCTCATACCTGGCTTTCCACAAAGCTCCCAAGTGGCTGCCATCTTTCTTTCCAGAGGCAAAAAGGCAGAGGGGACCAACATCCTTTCCCCTCCAGGCAGGCATGGGGGCGTGGATTAATGCATAGTTCATTCACTTTTCTGCTGCAGTCTGCCGCAGTCTGCATTAAGTCCTTGTGCTTCTGGAGCCATGGCCGTGCCGGAGAGCCGCTCGTGGGGGTGGGGCAGCTCTGACCTCAGTAGGGCATGAAGGACGAGCCAGGAACGCCCCCCTTCCCATGAGGTTTTAGTCGCCCTATCACTACCGGCTCATACCTGGCTTTCCACAAAGCTCCCAAGCGGCTGCCATCTTTCTTTCCAGAGGGAAAAAGCGTCTATAGTTTTCTTTATTGGTCGTGTCTTTGTTTGCTTTTGGTATTAGGGAATTATGTATAGAAGCTGTGTGTGAGAGTTCTTGTTTTTTCAATTTCCTATAAAAGCTTAAGGAGGACTGGCAACAGGTCTTTAAATGTTTGGAAGAATTCTCTAGACAATACATCAGGGCCTGAGTTTTTGTTTTTGGGAAGACTTTTGATTACAGTGGCAATTCCCTTGATATGAATGGGTCTATTCATATTCCAAATCTTCTTGGTTCAGTCTTGGGAGATTATAGATGGGAATGCAGGATTATAGATGGGAATGCAGGAATTTATCGAGTTCTTCTAGGTTCTCTTGTTTCATGGCATACAGACTCTCAAAGTAGTCTCTGATAATCTTTTGAATTTCATTGGTTTCTATTGTGATGACCCCTTTTTCATTTCTGATTCGGTTTATTAGGGTTCTCTCTCTCTCTTTCTTTGTGAGTTTTGCTAGTCGTTTATCAATCTTGTTTATTTTCTCAAGGAACCAGTTCTTGGTTTCATTGATATTTTGGATTGTTTTTTGGGTTTCTATGTTGTTAATTTCTTCTCTAAATTTTATTATTTCTTTCCTTTGAACATACGTGGATTCATTTTGTTGGTCTTTTTCTAAGATCTTGAGCTGTGAGGTCAGGTTTTATATGTAGTCCCTTTCGTCCTTCCTAGAAATGCTTGCAAAGCTATAAATTTTCCTCTTAACATGGCTTTAGCTGTGTCCCATAAGTTCTGGTAGCTCATGTCTTCATTCTCATTTGTTTCCAGTTATCTTTTGATTTTGTCTTTGACTTCCTTCCTGACCCACTCGTTGTTCAACATTGAGTTGTTTAATTTCCAGGTATTTGATTTGGTTTTCCGTGTCTGTGTGTGAATCACTTCTATCTTTAGTGCAACATAGTCTGAAAAGATTGGTGATACTATTTCTATATTCCTGATTCTATTGATATATGTTTTGTGGCCTAGCACATGGTCTATTTTGGAAAATGTTCCCTGTGCACAGGCAAAGAACATATATTCTTTTATGGGGGGTGTGAAACCCTATATAGATCTATTAGCTCTCTCTCTTCTATTTCTTCCTTCAAAGCCAATGTTTCCTTGCTGAGTTTTGTTCTTGTTGATCTGTCTAGAGGTGATAAGGCAATGTTGAAATCGCCAACTACTATTGTGTTGCTAGCAATAGCCTCCTTAAAATCTGTTAGCAGCTGTTTTAAGTATTTAGCTTGTCCCTCATTAGGTGCGTATATGTATAGGAGAATGATTTCTTTATGTTGTATGAATCCCTTGATAAATAGAAAATGGCCTTTGCTGTCCTTATAGTCTTTTTCAACCTGAAATTTATGTTGTCACATACTATTATGGTCACCCCAGCTCTTTTGAGGGAGTTGTTTGCTTGCAGGATTATTTTCCATCCTTTAACTCTGAGTCTGGGTTTGCTCTGATTGTTCAGATGTGTGTCTTATAGGCAGCAGAATGTTGTTTTCTGTTTCTGGATCCATTTTGCCACTGTGTGTCTCTTGATTTAGACCATTGAAATTTAGATTATTGTCATGGGGGTTTGTGCCATCTTTCAGTAGGGGTTGATCGTGCTTATAGGTGTTTTCCTTCTTGTCTTACAGGAGCCCCTTTAATCCTTCTTGGTTTTGAGTCTATGAAGTTCCTGATCTGTTGTTTATTTATAAAATGGTTTATCATTCTATAGAGTTTGAGTAAGAGTTTAGCTGGATAAAGTGTTCTTGGTGAAGCATTCATTTCATTGAGCTTTTTCACTATATCCCACCATTCTCTTCAGCCCTGCAGGGTTTCCTCTGATAGGTCTGCTTTAAATCTAAGGGGTGCTCCGTTGTATGTGATTTCCTTCTTTGACCTTGCTGCTTGCAGTATTATGTCTCTATCCACGGTATACATCATTCTGACTATGATATGCCTTTGAGTGTTTTTATTAGGGTCTCTTTTAGCTGGCACCCTTCTGGCTCCTTGGAACTGAATGTCTGCATTCTTTAATTCTGGGAACTTTTCAACAATGATTTCTTTCACTGTGGCTTTTTCATTGGGGTTGTCTCCCTGTCCTTCTTGTACTCCAATGATTCTAATGTTGTTCCTCTTGGAATCATCCCCTCGGTCTCTGATTCACCTTAGATCTATTTTGAGGTCTTTTCCCAATGTGTGTCGTTGCCTATACGACTTCTGCTGCTCATCTTCAATCTCACTGATCCTGTCTTTGGCTGTAGTCATTCTACTACTGAGGGCACCCATTGAGTTTTTAATTTCATCTACCGAATTCTTTATTTGTGACACTTCTTTTTGTAGCTCGTATTTCTGATCTCATTTATTCCTGTCTTTTCTCAACTGTCCATTCCACTGTTTCTTTAATTTCTTCCTTTAATTTTCTGGATTTCTGTTCCATTGATTCTTTGAGTTCCTTAAACATTCAGCATTTAATCTCGAAATTCTTTATCAAAGAGCTCATATTTGTGGGTAAACACGATTGAGGATCTGGGACTCTTTTCTTCATCATCTCCTCTTAGTGGAGATTTGCGCTGTTTCCTCATGCTGTTGTGGTTGTGTAGAGGTAAAACCTTCAAGTTCACTATCATTGTTCCCTCTTATTGTGGGAAAGGATTCTGAATAAGGTCAGTTGATGGTGGTCACCCTTCTACCCTTCTAGAATGTGTCCTCCTTCTCAGACATTATATTGTGGTTTATGACAGGCATCTAGTGCAGTCTTGGAGGAAGTGCTTTTTTATATTGGGCTTGTACAGCTTCTTGCATACTGGTCTTTTGTTGGAATTGAAGTAGGCCCATAGATTATTGTATTGTTTTGAGGCAGCCAGGACTTTTTCCACAGAATTAGGTGATGAAGGGGGGGATATGAGTTGAGAGTACTGGGAGTGGGAAATATAACTGCAGCTACTCAGGAAACTACGCCCACTTTTGAGGAGATCACGCTCCCCTACAGTGGAGGTCACACCCCCAGCCAGTCCCAGGGATGCACTGACCCAGGAACCTGCAGAGAAGGGCTGTGATGTGACCAGATGGGCAGGTGCTCTGGCAGAATTCAGACAGGTGTTGCCCAGAGTCTCTTCAGGCTGCCAGGAAGTGGGGTCACGTTGTAGGGAAGGGACGTATGGGGTGTGCGGAGCAGGAAAGGCTCATCAGGGAATGAACCTGCCTCCACATCATATTTCTGCTGTAGCACTAAAGCACTGTCGTCTCTTTGTTCATTGATTTGCTTGAGCAGGAACCACTAACATCTCACAACAAATTGTGATACTTGTTACTGTTTTTGCCATATCAAATACATCATGGGTAGCTTGCCAGGCTTTGCTGTGTGGGCAAAATACTCTTGGTAGCTTGCCGGGCTCTACAAGAGGGGTGGAGAAATCCAGGTCGGTGGCGTGCAAGGAAAACACCCTACCCATTGTGCTATCACTCTAGTCCCCTGTTTCTGCTACCCCCCCCCCGCAAAAAAAATCACTTTACAGCAAAAGTTACTTAATATTTGAGAAGTAGAACATTAGAACAGTGGTTCGGGAATTGCCTGACTTGCGCCTAACCAGCCGATCTCAGTTCAATCACCAGCACCCTGAGAAGCAGAAACCAGGTGAAACTCAAAGTACTGCTAGGTGTGGCCCACAAACAACTCTCCTCTCACACATGTGTTTTTTTTTCTCATATTATTATGGTCCTATGGAAAATGAAAGGGGCTACAGTAAATTCAATGAGTACCTCATGTAAGGGTCACAGCAATGATACCAGGTTATGGTTCTATAACACACCATTCATTTCTTAAATATCAAGATTGATATATGTCATTTCTTTTCCAGAGAAACTATAAATATAGGATTATCAGTTAGTGGAAGATACAATTAAATTTTTTAGCCCATTACCATCATTTTATTTTATTTTTATAAATTTTATTTTTTAATAAATTTTTATGATGATCTATTATATTCAATATTCTAACACCAATCTCACCACATTGCACCTTACCACCACCATTATTTTCAATTTTCCCAACCACCCTTCAAACTCACCCTTATAGCTGGCCCTGAATAATTTATTTTATATTGTTTGTATTAAATAATTCACTAAAAATGATCAAAAATATTTCCTTGAAGAAAGTGTGTGAAGATTGTTGTATCTTATCATGGAGCTTTACGCCTTTGTTTAAGAGATTACTAGCATGTTATTACAAGTTAAACCTTATGTGTTTACATCTTGGTAATCTCAATTGGTTGCCTTCTTCTTTATATCCCATCCAATGTGGTGTTCTACTCCTGGTTTATCAGTGATGTTTTGAGATGACATGCAGATGCATGCTACAGAAATTAAAAAATTTTTAATGGGTAATACAGCTGGAATTAAATTTTAACTGATTTGTAACATTGAATGCCCAGAATAACTAGGACCAGCATGGAATCTGAAAGTATCTCTGCAACTTCCTGGTTTCTTTCAAGATTTATAGATGAGTCTCTAAATCATTGCCAGTTGATGAGCTTATTTGGTGCCAGAGGCATTTCATGTGCAAGACTGCCAGACTGCTGGAAGAACAGAGAGATAGAGGTGGGGGGAAGTAACCCATCCCCTACTCTTGGAGATACCAGAGATTTTCATTGCCAAACCTATATACTTGAGTTTTTTTCAAAACATTCATTTCTGGTTGAGGCTGTACTGAGCCTGTGAAGTCCAGTCGTGAGCATGGTGGCAATTGGAGTGTGGGGATTTTTGGCTTCTGGGTCTCTGTTTGGGTGTGTGGTGGGCTCACCTACCTCCCTCCAGTGTGCCCTGGTGCAGGTTCTAGAAGCATCTTTGCCAGAAGACACCACTTTAATATATTGCTTTAATAACCCAATTTTCCTACTTCCTTGCTACAGGTTTAAATCAATAGATTTGGAGATCTTAGTAACTGAACTATAAGTAAGACTATATTTAGACCAACAGTTTTTGACTTATGACTATAATGAGTCAAAAAGCAGAAAAGAGATATATTCTATTGTCTGAGATGTTTTAATTCATATCACCAAGTTGGAGGTGGGCGACAGAGATGAATTACCACTACACATTTGAAGATAGAAAAATGGTTCCCTAAAACTGTCCCTAGTCTTTCAGAAGTATGAGTATGTTCCCTCATATGGCAAAAGGAATGTTAAATATACAAATAAAACTAAACTAAGATTAATGGTATGAGGAAGTTCATCTTGAATTAGCTACATGGCTTCATTATATAATTATCAGGATCCTTATATGAATAGAAGGCAGAAATAAAGTGTCAGAGAAAAGATATTTGAGGGGCCTATAGTATTGACTTTGAAATAGAGGAGAGGGCTGATGATGAGTCCAAGAATGTAAATTCTTTCGGGAAAATGAGAAAATAATAGAACAGATTACTCTGTATGATTTACAAAAGTCATCCAACCTATAATAAATCCAGCAATGCAGTAAATGTTGGGGGGGGGGTAAGTCAATAATTTGGCACTATTTTTTTTACAACAGCAATAGATAACAGATGTATTTATGTCTAAAACTCACCATCTTTTTTATCTCTATGATCAGTAACAAGTGAGTAGGAACTTTGAGGTTAGTAATAGAAGTTATCAGAAACCTTAAGAACTCAATGAATTTAGGATAATTTGGAAGCTTTACAGCTTTATAGTTGGAGTCACCCAATAAGTTGAAAAAAAATTTAAAAGCAGAGTCCAGTAATGAGCCAATGAGAGGGATATAGGAAATAAGGGGGAAGAGAGCAATAAACTATGATGTTTACCTTGGTCTTAATGGCCATTGATGCAAATGAAAAATATATCAGACATCTTAAGACACATACACAGTATTATAAAACCATTTACTTATGATACTGATATGCTTGGGTTTTTCTAAGTAATAAATGTCATACCCAAGAAAAATGTATTTAAAAAGTTTAAATTTCCTGGTTCACAGTGTAAGTAGAAAGATTATTAACTTTTGATTGGTTAATTTATTTAATGTAAATAAAAAAGTACTTATTATATGAGAAGACTACTAATTACGTTTTGTAGTTACACAATTATTTTGATCCCAAAGCTTTTTGTTTTTAAGGGATAAACATACTCATCTTCTTTGCCAAACTATGACCTTTTAAAGTAGAAAATCCCATGAGAATGCATATTTTCATAATGTTCACTTTGGCTTCTATACAGTGAAGTTGCAAAATAAAAATGCAGAAATCTGCCCCTGAATCTGTGCATACATATACATGCCAAGTTAGCAGCTGAGATATATAAATTCCTTTTAGGAGGACAAGTAAGTAAACTTACTTTATCAATTATGACACACTTTATCACTACCTAAAGAAGATAAAAGGCATAGAGGAATAGAGCTTCTACTTGAAAGGAAGGGTATAAGGTGTAATTTAGGTGACTGAGGAATAAGTCATTTTCTGAGTTACTGTAATTAAATCAATACACTCAATTAGCTTTTCTTGGTGTAGTTCAGCTAGGAAACAGTCCTTGTGAAAAGCCATTACTCTAATTGTAAAGTACTCAGTGTAACTGTCTGAGACCCACCTTCCACGTTGTTGATCTTGCAGAAGACAGTACTGTATATAAAATACCTGCATCCGGACCCCAATGACTACTGACTCTTTTTTCAGTTATACCCAAATTCCCATCTCTAATTTCTTGATGGCATTAACCATGGGTCTTGTGAAGCTAATTCTTTCATACATTAAAACACTTATTATAATCCATCCTAAACACCAGTAAAATAAAAGTTAGAGATATTAGGTGTACAAAGCAACTGCTTATTTGGAGTAAGGTGACATTTGTAATTCCAGAAGATAACCAAATAAATGTCTTATATATTTTACTACTCACTTCAAGGGCAGACTGAAAATACAAATACTATAAGTGATTATAACTATGTTTTTTTAAAGTTGCAACCTGAATATAGGTTATTAGCTTTTTTCTGGTAACTCAAGAAAAGTGAGAGGAACAGGGTGTGACTGACTGTGACTCACAGAGGAGAATGATCCATTGTAATCAGTTTATCAGTTGATTTGGCAAAGAAAATAAAATATCATTAAGCATCAGTTTCCCAGAATCAATGTTATAAAAATCATTGTCTAAAATCATTGTCTATAATGGAGAAGATAAATAAAAGCTATCTTTTAGGTATAATCTAATCTTATTATAATAAAAATTTTTCTACCTTCCAGGGTTCTTATAACTATCTGCTCTATTAAGGTTGTAACATCAAAATTTGTGCTGTCCTTCATCGTCTTCAATTTTTAGTAATATAACATCACTCTACTTGTAGTTTATGCCCTTCACTGTTCAGCCATCTCTATTAAGCTTTTTTCATCAGTGCTCAAAAACGTTCTTGAGTACTTAGTATGTTTTAGGTTTTTTTTTTCTTCTTTGCTTTTGTTTTTTAAAAAATTACTTGGAACTTGATTTTTTTTCTGCTTCTGTGCTTTTTCGTTATCTATTTATTTCTTGGTAAAATAATTTGGGGCTAATATATTCTCTCTTAAACTCTATAAATTCTGTATTTATTTTTCCCCAAACAATTCTGAGAGTAACTGCAAGGGTCATTAATTACTGACTCTTTACCAAATAACACGGTAAGCCTCTGTTTTATGTTTTACTGTCTTCATAGCAGCTATTGAGATTGTTGTCTATGTAACTATGTAACTTTAAAACTTTTCTAATAACTTTGATATACTATACTCTTTTGTTTCACCTTTGCCTCCATAATCATTGTGCCTTCTCTGTTTTCCCTCTCTTACTTTCTTATGCTTCCACTCCAAATGTAACTTTGTTTTTTTTCTGATTTGACACACATTCTCCCTGAATTCACTCTTTTTATATTGTTTTAAAGTCAAGATTTTAAAGACTTGATGCCAAAATCTATATCACCATCCCTCACTTACCTCCACTATTCCAGAATTTTGCTATTAATTCCAAACATTATATCTCCATATGGAATACTAATGGCATCTCAAATTTGCTCGAGTAAAGTAAGTAAAGGCCCTCCCGTTGATCATCAATTTGCTCGAGCGGGCCCAGTAATGTCTCCATTGGAGACTTTGTTGTTACTGTGTTTGGCATATCGAATACATCACGGGGAGCTTGCCAGGCTCTGCCGTGCGGGCGAGATACTCTCGGTAGCTTGTCGGGCTCTCCGAGAGGGGCGGAGGAATCGAACCCTGGTCGGCCTGGTTGGCCACGTGCAAGGCAAATGCCCTACCGCTTAAATATTTTAAAATTTAGTATGAGTTAAGGATTTACCCCATCAAAGCCATGCTACTCTCTTCTTGCCTCTAAATTCCAGTATTTTAGTGATAAATTGTTAGGGCTGGAGCGATAGCACAGTGGGTAGGGCATTTGCCTTACAAGCGGCCAACATGGCCGACCCGAGTTCGATTCCTCCGCCCCTCTCGGAGAGCCCGGCAAGCTACCGAGAGTATTCGATATGCCAGACACAGTAACAACAAAGTCTCCAATGGAGACGTTACTGGGCCCGCTCAAGCAAATCGACGATCAACAGGAGGGCCTTTACCTTTACCTTTAGTGATAAATTGTTATGATCCAAATTATAACACCATTACTTTTTAATTAATTTTTCTCCTTACGTTCTTATTGTCCAGTCCCATTGAACATACCTTAAGATATGCAGCAGAACAGTCCCTTCCTACTCATATTCATAATGACAACTTTGTCCATACTTACCACTGTCTTATTTTTTAGATAATTGTAGATGATTGTGAGAGCCTCATAATAAAGTTATCTTGCTTCCTTCTTTTCCTCTCCAGAATTCTCACTACATGGCCAGTGAAGTGATCTTTCCACAAGAAATTATTATTTATTGAATAAACCCTTCAAAAGTTTCCTATCATCACACTCAATTGAACAATTTTATTAAATTAAACCAGTATAAAGACGAAGGAAATATTTGTCTTAAAAAACACATTTTCAGAATTTGTCTTGAACCTTTTTTTTTCTTAAGCTCATTCAATGCATTTTCAACTTAATTCATGTATTGATTGATTATCAATCTTCTTTTTAGAGTAATAGATATACTGGATTGATGAAAACTCAAAATGATTTTTTATACATTTAAAGAATTTTAACTTAAATAATTCTGGTCAGAAACATTTTTAAATGATAGCATGAATCAGAGACATGTATTTTTTTCTCCTTTTTTTTCTTTGCTTTAACACGCTTCATTCAGTACCGTTATTTCTAGCACTGCCATAATTTAGAATAAAAGAAAGATTTAAGTGAAATTGCCAAAGTTTTGTGGGTGTCATGCTATTATATCTGCTGCTATGTTCTCCTACTGAATAGAAATGTCAAGCTTTAGTGTATGTTCAGGGTTCATCACTCCATTAAAATCTTTTTCTCATTTTGTGGTGTTAACTACATTAAAACATTGGACCACTTATAACTCATCTCTCAATATTTTCCCGACAATGGATCTTATATGATTTATTTTTGATCATATCACACCACACTGACAGGAAAATTTCTTTGTGAGGTACTATTACCCACCTTTCTTATGTGTTTAAATTATAAAATATGGTAGGAGAGGTGACCAATGGGTATAGTGAAGCAGATATCCTAATTAACATGTTGATGTGAGTGTGTATCACCACTAACTTACACTTGAATGCACAACTAACTTACACTTGAATGTGATTCAATTAACACAGAATGTAGTAGCAGTGCCGCACTCTCCATTAAAGTTTCTGAATTAATTATTCCATTGCTTTTAGATAATCTAGAGCAGTATTTTGTGCCCAGAGTGGGCACAATAGAAAATAAGGTCAAAAGGGAAACATAATCAGAACAAAGTAGAGAAACACTGGTCCAGCAGTAATATTGAGTTAAGACTCATGATGCTGGTTTTGATCTCACCTTTAGCAACTCTTTTTCTTGCTTAAAATGAAATTTTGGATCTCAGGGCACTCTTTTATTTTTTTTATTAATTTTTCAGAACTGATGAAATAAATAAAGAGCAAAAAAAGAACCAGAAATGATATTTATAGGTAATTATTAGAAATCTCATCCTCTTAATAACTTTTATGGAGTTTGACAGGATCTAGCTCTTGCCTTATTATCTGATTAACTCTTTTGTTTTCTCATTCTTACACCCACGCACAAATAGTACTGTATTCAATTCAGATCCTTAAACAAAAGCTTCTTCTCTTGAGATTCTTTATTTGTTATTCTTTCTTCCTGAAATAAACTTTCTTTTGATATCTGCATGGCTGATTTCTTCTCATTTAGTCACTTGATCACTTGATCACTTGACTTCCTGTTACTCATCGATTTGCTCCAGTGGGCGCCAGTAATGTGTCCATTTGTCCCTGTCACATGCTAGTGTAGCCCAATGGTGTCTGTTCTTTCTAGGAATGTGAAGAGCCTCAAACCGATTGTTCACAATCTTGATGAAGAAGTCTGACCATCTGGTAGGTGGGGGGCCACGTGGTCTTTCGGCATCCTGTGGAATCCAGTCTGTAACGGCTCTAGTCCAGCAGTCATCTCTAAATCTCCTTATGTGACTAGCCCATCAGATTTTTGACACCTTGGCAAATGAGACAGCATCCCTGATTCTTGATCGTCAACGGAGGTCAGAACTCTGGATTCTTTCTCTCATTTGAGTGAAACATGATACTGCAAGCATAGCTCTTTCAATTCCTCTTTGGGAGACCCGAATACCGTTCTCATCCTGTTTGTGTAGGTCCCAGGATGGATATGTCGTTCCCAATGTTCTCCCTTCCGAAGTCTGACACACCATTTCGTTGGTAAAGAAACAAACAGCACCCAGCCCAGATGAGGTCAAACCTGAACACCTGAAGAACCTGCTGTCAGTACTCATCAATACACTGGCTCGGCTCTTCACATGCTACCTGTCTGAATGCAAGGTTCCATCCCAATGGAAAACCAGTGGGACTGTACTACTGTACAAGAAGGAAGACATCCACGGCATTGGCAACTATCGCACAATCTGCCTATTGTCTGTCATCTACAAGCTGTTCACTCGAGTCATCCTGAATAGGTTTGGCAGAACACTAGAAGGACAACCATGTGAGCAAGCCATGTTCTGCAAAGGATTCAGCATCATCGACCATATGCACAACATAACCAAGCTCTTTGAGATTTCTTGGGAGTTCAAGATGCCGCTCTATCTAACATTCATTGATTTAAAGAAGGCCTTTGATTCTGTTGAGACTGAAGTGGTCATTGAAGCCCTAGCCAATCAGGGCATTCAAACTCAATACATTAGGATCCTTCATGAGCTATATTACAGATTCACTACCAGGATCTTACCATTCTGCAAAGAAGTAATCATCAATGTTAAGAGAGGGGTTCGGCAGGTTTATACCATTACACCGAAACTCTTTAGTGCCACCCCCGAGAACATCATGCGATGACTGGAATGAGAAGGAATGGGAATGAAGATAGATGGTCCGCAACTACACCACCTCCGCTTTGCTGATGACATTGTTCTAATAACACCAAACATCAACCAAGCAGCACAAATGCTGGCTGACTTCGACTGTGAGTTTGGAAAGGTCAGACTACAGCTGAAACTTACGAAGACAATGTTTATGAGAAACAGCCTCGTTCTTGACGCTCCATTCGCTCTCAACGGAACGATCATCTCCGAATGCAATAGTTACTTATACCTAGGTCGAGAAGTCAACATGATGAATGACCTGGCACCTGAGTTGCACAGGAGGAACGCCTTCAAGAGCGTTGAAGAAATAGCTCAGAGCACGAAGAACCTCCGGCTCCAGGCATATCTCTTTGATTCCACTGTTCTTTCATTTAGTACTTTGGTTAAATGCCACTTTCTCATAAAATCTTATCCTGAGCTTCCTCTCTGTATCAAAAAGGAAGTGACTCTTACACTATACTTAGCAAATTTCTGTAGAAAATTTCCACTCCCAGTTTCTTCAGAACTATTTATTTCCTTCTCTTCTTTCCAGGAATATCTAATATAGTTCTCTTTATGATTTCATTTTTCACATCTGAAATAGCGGAAGCCATATCATAAAAAGTACCATGTTCATGACAGTTTATTCTAAATTGTCACTATTTTAATGTCTTTCATACTTGTTATGATGGATTAATTTTTCTTTACTGATAGACAAATCCAGCTCTCATTGTAGAAGGATTAACATCCTTCCTTATCTATTCATGAACAGTTTTAAATCACCTCTCGTGTCCTGACCTAATTTACCTGCACCATCTCAGTCAACATCCATGCTGTAATGTCTCATGTTATGAACAAAAGTCTTCTCTAGAAATTATTTTTACTTAGCTCACAGTGATGGTAAAATCATTAAATTCTTATTAATTCTGGATATCTCTTGCCTTACAACAAATTATATTTTTAGCTCTATAAGAATTCATCACTGTCTTCTAACTAAAATATTCCTATAAATACTACCAATGATTTTTAACTACTCCAAAAGTTACAAAGTTAAAATAAAAATCAATGTTAATTCTTTCTTACTATGCTCAGTGTCTGTCAATACCATTTACATTTGTCTGTTAAGACTGCAAAATATCATTATCAATCTAGTGCTTTATCTAAGACTTCCAGAGTTCTGTTTCTAGTTTTTAAAAAATGTCAAGTAGACTTCATTTTTTTTGAGGAGGCATACACCCAGAGATGTTCAGTCTTTATTCCTTACTCTACTCTTAAAGATAATTCCTGTCAGGAGACCATACAAAAAGTCAAAAATTAAACCCAGGTTCATCAGAGATGGAATCCCAGGTCAAGTGTGGACAGAGCAAGTGTCATGCCTGCTGCACTATTGTTTTGGCCCCAAGTATTCAGTCTTTTAATGAGATATAGTTGCCCCTACTGGCAATAGATATAGTATATTCCTACTTCCAATATACTTAGCTTTCAAGATTTCTTAGAGCTAAATATGTCAATAGAACAAATAGCATTCCTATAGTGAATAGCAACTTTTGGTCCTCTCTAACCATAGATGTCTTGTTAGCAAAGGATAAGGATGGTTGAGAAAAGATACTTTATTCAATACCTTCCTTTCATATTGAATTTTCCCCTACAAGTACCCTTTGATTGTCATCTCTCCTGTGGGAGTTGGATTTCATCAACCAGACATTTGATATACTAGTGACTAAATACATGAATACCATTTTCTATAACCAGATACAATTATTAATTCATCTATTTCTCTATAGATGAATTATAGACTTTTGACACTTGTATACTTGACTCTTAATTTAAATATGACCAATCTCTATTTTTAAAGGTGCCATTTGACTCCAAAGCTGATAATACACTTAAAGTATCATTACTAATAATTTTTCCTTGGTTCCTTCATTTCTGTATCTTCCCTGCCTGCCTTTCATCACGAATGTATAAGACCCACTGGTGCACAGAATTACACTAACTTGTTTATTAGTAAATTTCCAATTCCTGTAACATTGCCTACTGTGCAATAGATACTTTATAATTATTTATCAAATAAATAATTTATAATGTCTTTGTTGATAATCAGTGTTAAGTCAGTAGTTATTCCCATTGATGAATTCCTCCATCAAATATCATGAAAACTCATTGAAGTTTGGGTAAATACTTCATTCTTCATGAGAATTTAAAATCCCATTATTATTCCTCATGCTAGTCCTTAAGATAACATTTTTATACAAGATTTATCAATCCATAATTTTATTAAGTACACAATATTTATAATGTCATTGTTCTTTTTGTATTTTTCATCTGATAAATATTCTTTGACTTTTATTATATTTGTCTAACATAAGACCTTTGAATATATTACATTGACAAAAGTGATTCTAGGGAATAAAACTACATTCAATAATATTTTGCTAATAGTATTAAATTCACTCTTATTTTTAGACAACGTGCTAATGATCAAACAAAGACAAAATAATGCATGGAAAGAGTGTTTTATGACTAATTATAGCATGAGTCATTTTGACACTTTAAACAAATGGCTTGAACCTCATATTGTATCAGACACTTAAATTCCCATACCCAAGAATTTTTGATTAGCTCTGTGTTATGAAAAAATTATTTTAAAAATACCTTTATGTAAAATCTTAGCACGCTGAAGATTGTGTGTTCACACGCCCTCTGGATGGCTCTGTCTCACCGCCCGTGTTCGGTGCTCTTGAGCCCTGTGTGTGGCCTGGATCAGGACGGCTGTTCTCTCTCTCAAGCTTGAGCCCCTACAGTCTAAACTACAGTCTTAGTTTATATAGCAATCATGTAAGGCGGTGACACAAAGGTGGGTTGAACATTAACAAATCAACAAAGAGAGGTAAAACCACTCCTCCAGGAGATTAACTCAAGGATAAATCTCATCTAAAGAGATTACTCCAGATTACTAGGAGATCCTCTCAAGGGTGGGATCCCAACAAGTTTGTGTTCTTCCCTCAGTTATTAATCAACTTAAATAGTTGTAATAAATCTACTTCAAGATTTCTAGCAATGTCATTCTGTATGAGCACATTAAGAGATATAAATTTAGTTTGGTTCTTCCGGAGAACATCTCATTTTACATTCTGCAGTCCTCAGGCCAGGTTAGCCTTCCTACCCCCAGCAGAGTCCTAGCCTCACCGTTACTTAAGTTTGAATCATGATAGCATTTGTCCATGATCATGTCCTCAACTTATAGCTGAGTATTGTGGCTCTTTGGCTTGGCCCATTTCTATACCAGGGTAAGATACAGCTTGCCCTGGGTTCATTCATTCCCTCGTCAGGACCCTGCTTTTGGGGTGCTAGGAACTAAGGGCAACTGAGTCAAGAAAGCAGATGCCCAGGAGTAAATATTATTTGGAATCAATCAACTCCCAAGTTACGAAGCACAATATTAACTGTCTTCCTGTGTCCATACAGAAAGGATATTGCTTTAAGGTAAACTATTCAAAAGACATAAGAAGAGGAGAAAGGCAATATTAACTTATAATACAAGTTCAGTACCCTGGGATGGGTGTGACCTAATAAAGGTAAGCTACTTGAGGAAGGACAAAAAAGTGTTATCCTACACCTTTAGGTATGCTAATTTTGTTAACCATTGACATTTTTAATTCATTTATAGAAGTATGATTTTAAATTTTTATTTGATTAAAATTGATTGGTGTCCATAAACGCCATTTATCAAGTATGTATCTGTCTACAGGACCCAGAGATAGAAAATGGAAAGGACCAGTTAGAACATGGAATCAATGAATCATGCTATGAAATTGAGTTTTCCTGAGACATCTGCAAACTGCAAATACAAAGAAATAAAGACAGCGAGTAAATAATTCCTTTTACTCCTGCCTCATAACTGGGATATATTATTTAAAAATATACCCCACTACCTTTGGAGATTCTTTTAAAGTCAAATATAACATTCATCTATATTTGTTGTTATGGTATTAAGACAAGAGCTTCCAGCCTTTCTAGTCTATACGGCTAAATTTTACCTCTATATTTTATATTACTCCTTCTCAAGGCAAAGTTTGTGTAGTATTTTGCCAATTATCAATTTCTGATACATTTCTAAGGCTGAAAATTATAATTTTCAATTATAATTAAATTTCCAAATATAATATAATTTCCAAATATATCATTAAATATAATTTAATGATATTTGTCAGAGGAATTAATCAGTGGGGATAACTACTGACTTAGCACTGATCAATTTCTCATCTCCAGTTTCACCTGCCAATCTTCAATCTCAGCTGATTAACATTTAATCTCATATGATTAACTATATCCTTGTAACTGTTTCTGCCTAAATGTGACCATGGTATTATATTTAATTAGTAGGCCACTAGAAAGACATAGCAGGGTCTCTGACATAATTTCTCTCCCCTAGGCTTGTGACAGTACCAAGGGACAATGACAATGTAGGCTTATGTCTCACTGAAGATGTGATTCCTCAGTGACTCAGTTGTCTGGCACCATTGACATGCAGGAATATTCTTCGCTCTCCTATAAATCTGTTCTTGTTCATCTTCTGTCCACATCTTCACAAAAGTTGTTACCTGCTGGCTTGTAAATGTACGGCCAGTGCACAGCGAGACAAGCTAGTTAGTTTCTCTGGTCTTTCATGACCTAAATTATAATTTTCATCCTTAAAAACATATCACCTCAAAAATGAATCCTTTTCTGAGACAAAGTAAGAAGGGACAGTGTGAGAGTAACAGTTGGGCAAGTGCCAGTGGCATTACCTTTGGTTGTGGTGTTAAGACAAAGTAATTATATAAATCTAAACTACTAGTACCAATACAGCTGTATTCATGGAACCCAAGCTACAACAAATATAGTGAAAAATGCCTCTAACAAGGAAATAGGTTGAAGGGTGAGAGGAATATGTGGTCATGGTTGAGAGATGGGGTCACTAGTGGTAGAACTGGAGTTGGAAAAATTGAAACTCTGTTGTCAAGTTTGCAAACCATTGTGTATAAATAAAATTAAATCTATCCCTCATTATAATCTTTCAATATATCTTTAATATCACATAGAGTTTACTCATATCTTATGGCTGTTATTATAAGTAAGTAATTCCTTTAAAACTTAAAATTTAGTGTAAACAGTGATGATCCAGAAAATTTAATAACATTATTTATGCTGAGTATTGTAATAATACACTATAATATACTACATTATAATCAATACATTATATTTAACTACAGGAATAATCAATACACAATATACATTCCATTTTTAAAAAACATTCTCATGAGTTACCTTAGTGGTGCTCTCATAAGTTCATTTTCCATGACAGTGGGATTTACTTCCTCGGTTTCTATAGCATTTTTCTTATTTCCCAATTAGTAAAATCTCTGTTTTTATTCATTCTTAGTAAGTATTCATTTCTCCCTCCCATTTAAATTAGTAACACTTCGAGAAAAAATTTTGCTTTTATTTTATTTGTTATGCTTAGTTGTTATTTGATCCTAATATCTCTTTTTATTTTTAGTTAGAGGTCACACCTGGCTGTGTTTAGGGTTGCCCCTACTTCTGTGCACAGGGTCACTTCTGGTGGAGCTCAGGGGACTGACTTTATGTGGTACTGGGATGAAAGTCCAGTTGGCCATGTACAAGGCCCCTCCTACCTCCTTTCCCATCTCACTGCCCCAGGTACTAATATATGTTGACTAAGCATAAATAATAAAACACATATTTCTGATTTCTGCTAAATAACAACATTTAGATTATGCAGTAAGTGGGTTTTACACTTTGCTGTTAAAAAATTCTTAAGGAAATTTAAAGGTCATTAAATAGCAATCAATTCTGTGATACCAAAATGACTTTTTACATCTGACCGAATTTGAGAAGTTACTTGGCAAACAAAAATATTGAACATCTGTCACATTTTAATCAAATAACTGGTCTAGTTTTAGATATTTGAGAAGACTGCAGGATATAAATATTTCAAGTCTTTGTGGAGACTGAGAAATTTACAAGAAGCTAAGAATGTCTTTTACATTTCATGTATCAAGGCCCTTGAGTTGAATAGAGTAGGATATGTTTGCTCATTTACACCTTGAAAATAACTTTTTATACTAATTAGAGGTCATAATTTATAATGTCATGAGAATGATTATTTTGAAGATTTTAAAAGATATGTAAGAAATGTGAATGCATATATACTAAAGGGGGGAGGTCAGCAAGGTAAGGATTATTTTCAACTATTTGAAAGATTTTCAGCAAGATTTTCAACTATTTGACACTCTGGGGAAAAAAAGAAATATGGAAACATTTAAAAATAGTGGGTTCCAAAGGCATGAGGAGCAATTAGATGATAGAACATAGAAGATTTGGGGTGAGTTAAAATAATATAATGGTACATCAATGACTCTACATATTTGTATAGAAAGCATACCATCAAAAGTGAACTCTTCTATAAACTATGCTCTTTTCTTGTAATGCTATGTCAATATAGATGCACCATTTGTAACAAATGCACTGCTCTGCAACTCATTATTAGTAATGGGAGAGAATATATTTAGCTGCTAACAGGGTATATGGGAAACATTTGTAACCTTTGCTCAATTTTGTAGTAAACTCTATCCAGCTGTAAAATAATTACTTTAAAGTACTTTAAAGTTCTTGAAGTAATTTAGAAAACTTGAAATATTATATATGTTAGCTAAAGTTTGCAAGTATTTAATTTTTTAATATAAAAGAAATCATTGCTAGATATTAACAAATGGAAATCTTTACACAAAAATATCCAAAACAGTGAGTATAAAAACCCTTTTTTCCCTCATTGCATCAAGCATTTTTTAAAATGCTGGTGTCTTTCCCTTCAAACTGCTTTTTATTCACTTATGAGCAATGCTTTATTTTTACCTGGAACATCTAATACAAAAAAAAATAAAGATTTTGTTATCAGTTTGCCACTTTATAGTCCCTTAACACAACACTTCTTGGCTCAAATTTTACTCTTGATCCGAGTAAAATTTCGAGGCTGATAATCAGAAAGGCATTTATTCATGAATAGAAATCATGATTCAACTCAATGTTCAAGGAGCATTTGTAGGGTAGATTTCACTGAGGTCACATTAAGGAGAGTTTTAAAGGAACAGGCAAGAATATTATCTAAATGTAAGCTTTGCTAGGAAACTCTGGACTGGTTCCTAAGTGTATCATTTTGCTCATGACTGGTGAATACAGTCTCTTAACGGAGTGCTATTGTATTGGGTGTCTGCTGTCAAGAACGCTTTCACCTGTTACTACCTACTGTTACAAAGGCACCAAATTGTTGTTGCTGACTCAGTTTTCATCAAAAATGTGACACGTTAAAAAGAAGATAGATTCTGTCTGACTCAAGGCAACTTCCACAATAATAACTCCTCAAGATTTTTGAAATATTATTTATTGAAATATAAATGAATGTGTGCATAAAGTAGAAATTCAATAATTTATTATTTATTGAAAATGAATATATGTATAGATTGAAAATATATTGAATATATATTGAAAATATAAAATATATATTGAAAATGAATATATGTATAGATACAGATACATGGACATATGTTTGTGTGTATACATGAGCAGTAAAATTCTAATCACAGTAGATATCTTGTTCTATAGTCTTTTATTAAACAATTGCATTTGAAATCTTTCATCATGAAATATGATTTAACTCATTTACATTTATTTAAATAGTTACCTGGTATTTAAGTGTGCCATATCATATTGAATCCATCTTCAAAAGGCAGTTTTGAGGTCCTGAAGAGATAAATATATGTGGTCCACCCATATTTAATCTTAAACACCATTTCTGGTGTCCTAAGAACTATAAAAAATGATCCCTGAGTACATGGCCAAGGGTATCTTCTTTAACTTCCTCCTAAAGTCTAATAATATAAAGTCTTTGCTTATCTAGAGTTATTTATCGATATGTCCATTTGAACAATTTTACTTATATTTGTGCATGATTTTAGAATGCTCTGTATTTGTATCTTTTTTATTATTACACAATGTCTTTCATCAGGTCTGATTGTTGTGGGGGGGGGGATTCCAAATAATAATGGTGCATCTTTTTGGTCAAAATAATGAATGTAATCAAAGTAGAGAGAGAGTTAAGTGGAAAGGAAATCACCTGCCTCACAGGCATGGGGAGGGGTGGGATGGGAATTATATTGGGGTTCTTGGTGGTGGAAAATATGCACTGATGAAGGGATGGATTTTTGATCATTGTATAGCCGAGACTTAAACCTGAAAGCTTTGTAAGTGTTCTCAGGTTGATTTGATAAATAAATTTAAATAAAATAAAATAAAAAAGAAAACAGGACACATGCCTCCAATCCCAGTTTCCTTTCGATTTATACACCTCCTCATTAATTTACTCACTCTATAGATTAACAAGAGTTACTAAAGTCATCTTTGATGCAAATGTTTTTAGAAGACCAGGACAGACACAATCCCTGAACTTTGAGAGTTGAGAGAATAATGGGAAGTTGATATAAAAACCACTATGATAATGTGACAGTTGCTTTATTTTTAATATCAGAGAAGAGGCAATGAGCATACAGATTGATCTCCTAATAGTTTCCTGGGTGATGAGATGCAGTATGACATGGAATCGAATAAAAATTGACCTGTGAGCTGACACGTAAGGAAAAATAACAGAAACTTTGTAGAATAACTCAAGCTAAAGAACAAGTTGTTAAGTTTCTTGAAGAATGTGTCAAAGAACCAAAAAATTAATAAATAAATAAAACACCCAAACACACAAAACCCAAAAGAAAACTCAGTATGTCTTGAGCATTGAACAAAGTGCTGGTATTTTAAATTTTTTTTCTAAAAGGTGTTGCAAGTTTGCTTAGTTAAAAAAAAAAACTATACTTTTGCTACATTGTCTGTGAATTCCAGATGTTACTATGAAGCAGATTATTTAACATTTCTTTCTTTCTGTGATAGATTTTATAGAATTGTTTCCCCGAATGATATATGGATTTCAGAAGAAACTTGTATTCAGATGTATGACTGCTCCAACAACTATAGATTTCAAACTTTTGTCTAGTGGCACTTCTAAGTTTAAAGTAACATAATACTTGTTTATAACATACACAGTATGAACATATAATTGCCTTTCATAAAGATCCATAAAGGTTTTTTTTTAGAGTGCGGTAAAAATGTAAGAAAAACATACTGATTGTTACTTAAATTTATAAGCTGTCAAACTCAGAGGGTTTGAAAAAACGACATTAGCTCTCATAAATTACACTTGAAATAAAATGTCATTGTGTATTTGGAAGTCCTCCATTCAATAAATCATTATATGGGAGAAATGTCTTCATATCGTAAAGATATCTAGTGTTCAAATGATAGTATTTAAATTTCCCTCACACTTTTGCAAGACATTTGAATTAGTTAATAAAGAAAACATGAATAATTTGCATTTCTTTTCTCAGTGACCAACAGAATTCTTTCCTCTAAGTATATAGCCAGGTCTTTGATCTCCAAACACACAATAATAACCATTGTCTGTGACTTTCATTTAAGTTAAACTCCAGAGTGATTTCTAATGGGCACATGTACCAGCATTATATCTAGGTTAATGATCTTTCTAAAAAATACATAAAATCTCTATTTTGAAAATCATAATTAAATTTTTTTGCTTTCATGAGTAAATTGACCATTATAATTATATTGGTAATTATATCAGCTAAAAATGTGACCTAAAGTAAAGTAGTAGGTATTCCTTCATAGATGGAGATAGAAAAAAAATGAATTAAATAAAACAAAAACAGAAACAAAAGTATTCACCATTTTTGTTGTTTTTCAAGGTTTTTCCTCTCTTGTAGTGAAATACTCAGCAATAGAAACCGCAGTAATTTGTACTTTAAATAAAATAGAATTCCCAAGTGTGTAGTTTTGACATACTGCCTGAATACATCCTATAATTTTTCTTCAGGTTTTTCTTTTCTATAATATAGGTTGAAGCATTGTCATTTATTTTCTGAAGTTGTTTCTTGGAAGAACATTGTTGTCATGTGTCATGTCTAAAAGTTACTTTATTTCCCTGCAGTTTTTATGAGGTTTTTCCCTGGTAATTCCCAGTGCACTGACAAACTCTATGCTCTCATTGGAAGGACACTTCTTTGAGGGTGAAACTCTTTGAAGTAGTTACCTTGTAAAATGCCACCCATGATCATATATATACATATATAGTATTCATGAAACATTTTGATAAACTATGAAAATAATTCTGAATTCATCAAAGTGAATTTGATGATTATCTCAAAAAGTCTTTTGAAATACCTCACAATTAGAATTTAGGAGGTCACATACAATCACAAATCCCAGTCTAACCCTTATTTTTTACAGATAAAGTGTATTTTCACCATAAATAAAGGTCTGCCTCTATGTTGAATTTTCAGCTTACATGCCAGAAATTGAAATTTTTTTTTATTGAATCACTGTGAGATACTGAGTTACAAAGCTGTTCATGGTCTGCATTCTGTTAGTATTTCATCATCTGTCCTCCACCAGTATACCCAGGTTTCCTATAGGAACCCTTCCCTTAACCTGTATGGCACTTTCTCTCTCTCTCTTTCTCTCTCTCTCTCTCTCTTTCTCTCTCTCTGTGTCTCTGCCTCTGCCCCTGTCTCTATTTGTCTCTGTCTCTCTTTGTCTCTTTGTCTCTCTGTCTCTGCCTCTCTGTCTCTCTGTCTCTGTCACTATCTCTCTATCTCTCTGACTGTCTGTCTGTCTCCCTCTCTCCTCCCCCAACCCCTGCTTTTTTGGGCATTTTGGTTTGCAATACAGATACTGAGAGGTTATCATGTTTATTCCTTTATTTTCAGCATGCAGTTCTTATGCAGAGTGATCATTTTCAACATCTTTGTCATAGTGGTCCCTTCTCTATACCAGCTGCCTTCTCCCCCAGCAATCGAGGCCCTTGTTTCTATTGTCCTTTGGTGTTAGTCTCTTATTATGTTTTTTTCACCCCATAAAAAATTCCAATCATTCTGTCTGTCCCCCTTCTTCTAACTCATTTCACATTAGCATGATACTATCCATGTCCTTTTGTTTATAAGTGAATTGAAATTGAAGTACATTTTACCTCTCCTGTCAATCAGATTGAAAAAGACTGTTAATAGATCTTTGTCAGTATGCACTGATTCTTATGTGATATGAAATGTATATAGATATTAACAAATACCCTACTGTAAATGTTATGCTCTTTAAAACAGAAAGAATTTATTTGAACATAATACTATTAAAAGTAGTTTTTTGTATTTCAAGTGTAATGTACTTACGTGATTGCACATGAAGAACAAAATAACATAGTAAGGATAAACTGGGGAACTGACTTAAACTAACCATTTAATTAGCAAGTACTCTAGGAATTTCAATTCTTGGGAATGCAGTATCCACTTTTACTCTGTATTAGCAATGTCTGGAGTTTTCAAATTTAAGACTTCTGTATATTGATAGAGTATCCTTCTCTTAAAAATATGTGTATAGCACCACTGAGATCAGCACACATCAAAAAGAATTAAAAACAAATATTGCGGGTCTGTGCACAAAAAAGAACCCTCATCTACTGCTGGTGAAAATGTCCCCTGGTTGAACTATTTTTGATTTTTTTATTGTTTTCTTTTGCTGTCTTTGGCTACACCTGGCTATGTTCAGGGTAAACTCTTGGCTGTGGGTTAACTCCTAGTGGTGTTTGGGGACAATGTGGAATGTCAAATGGGTGCAATGCAAGTGCCTTCCCACTGTAATGTCTCCCCTGGTTTAACTGTTTATGGAAAACAATAAAACTATGAATTCATATTTCCTATGAACCAGTAATTCGGTTTCTTGGAATCTACTCCCCACCAGAGTCTCATTCTCCTAACCCTAAAAGAGCCTTGAATATGGCACTTTTTAAAAAATCTCAGGGGTAGGACAAAGGAGACGTTACTGGGGTCTGCTCGAGGCAATCGACGAACAACAGGATGGTCGTGATCGTGATCATGATCGGTATCTACTCCAAGAGCCTATAAAACTATTCAGAAAAAAACTGAGCTTTTATATTTATTATAACACTTTTCACAATAGTAAAAATACGGAAACAATCTAGTGTCTTTGAATAAATAGCCGGATAAAGAAATTATTATTACACAGTTTTATATATATTTTGTGGGCTGGAGCAATAGCACAGTGGGTAGGGCATTTGCCTTGCAAGCAGCCAACATGGCCGACCCGAGTTCGATTCCTCCACCCCTCTCGGAGAGCCCAGCAAGCTACCGAGAGTATCTTGCCCGCACAGCAAAGCCTGACAAGCTGCCCGTGATGTATTTGATATGCCAAACATCTAACAATTGTCACAATGGAGGTGTTACTGGGCCCACTCAAGCAAATCGATGAACAACGGGAGGACATATATATATATATATACATATATATATATAGTATGTATTTGCAAGAAAAGATGAAATCATCTAATTTGCTGCCACTTGGATGGAATTGGAGAGAAAAGAGAAAGTGTTGGATAAAGAATAATTTCTCTCAGAGGTGGAATATAAAGAGAATTATAAGGATAAACAAACAGCCAAAAACAACAGAACCTATGAAGTGGTCTATAAAACTTACCTTATAAGCATGGGGATGGGACATTGGGGTAGTAATATAAGAGGAAGGGGACTGGTGGAGGAAAGTAAATATTGGTGGAAAGTGTGTGAGGTAGGTGGATATTGGTAGAAGGCATGGTGTTGGAAAGTTGTGAGACATGTCCGTTAAACCCTTTCAGTAACACAGTACTAGTATTATAAATCATAAATCATATATAGCATGGTAAGTATATATATATTTATATCAAGTTAGATCTAATATTAGATCGCAAGTAAAACC
Organism: Sorex fumeus; assembly: GCF_029834395.1. Taxonomy (NCBI): domain Eukaryota; kingdom Metazoa; phylum Chordata; class Mammalia; order Eulipotyphla; family Soricidae; genus Sorex; species Sorex fumeus. The sequence continues at coordinate 69,202,040 of NW_026606059.1, forward strand.
TGAGTTTCTGTTAAGGTTAGAAAAATTAAACCTATAAGCCAAATGTTATCTGCATATATATATGCATATGTATGCATATATATATATATATATATATATACATAAGTAAAGTAAAGGCCCTCCCGTTGATCATCGATTTGCTCGAGCGGGCCCAGTAACATCTCCATTGGAGACTTTGTTGTTACTGTGTTTGGCATATCGAATACGTCACGGGGAGCTCTCCGAGAGGGGCAGAGGAATCGAACTCGGGTCGGCCATGTTGGCTGCGTGCAAGAAAAACGCCCTACCGCTGTGCTATCGCTCCAGCCCATATATATATATATATATATATATATATATATATATATATACAGATTTTAAAGTAAGATGTGGTAAACCAGAGGCATAACCCATGTTAAAAGGACTTAGGAAATCAAATAAAAAGGAAGAGGTACATGAGAGAGTGGAAGGCTTCCTGTAATAACACCTTGCATTTGAATCTATGTTCTTCCTTTAGTAGGTTTCTTCAATTAAAGCTTAATTCAGTAGAGAACTCTAAATCTAGATATTTTGCCTTTCTTTGATGCACAGTATCGTTCACAGTAGGGTTCCATGCATGCAATGTTCCGATACCATACTCTTGTCCAGAATGTCTGCTTCCATCTATCCTCCATCTTATCCCACGATCCCATCCACCCTCTGCCTCCCACCCTTCGTCAACTTCATTCTGTAGAAAGGTACAAAGGTTCTGCTGCCTTCAGCCACTGGTTTTTCCCTACTGTGTTTCCTTGTATTCCACATATGAAAGATGTCATTCGGTATCTGTCCTTCTGTATCTAACTGATTTCACTCAGCTTTATACCCTCTACTTCTATCCATCTGGTGGTAAACTACATGATTTGCATAATTTCATAGGGCTTTTTTTAAGAAAAGTTAAACAGGTTTTATTTGGAATTTTTGAGGAAAGGGAGAGAGAGAAAAGAGAGAGAAGAGAGAAAGAGAAGAGAGAGAGAAAAGGGAGAGGAGGGAGGGAGGAAGAGAGAGGGAGGGAAGGAGGGAGAGAGAGGGAGGGAGGGAGGAAGGGGGAGAGAGAGAGAGAGAGAGAGAGAGAGAGAGAGAGAGAACATGCTCAGAGACAACATGAGCTTCTCCAGAGTGGAGAGGGAGAGAGGGAGTCCCAGTACACACCCTAGCGTTAGATATGAAACTATGAAAGTAACACATCTCAAAGGGGGAGATGCAGGTTGGAGACATATGTGTTTGGCACCACATGCACTCGGCAAAAACAAATGGGCATAGGCAATACAGGCAGCATATGTGTCCCACGATTTCATGTAGGCTTTTATGAGTAGTGCTGCATTATATCGGAGTTTTGATTTGTCCAATTTGTCTTTGGAAAACATTATAGGCTCCTCCTCAAAAAAGGAAGAATTGAGCTTCCATAAGCATCAGTGATTACCCTACTTGGTACCTATACCAAGAGATCAGAATCACAGAACTTAAAAAATTGCTTGCACACTTATATTCATTGAAGCACTATTCACCATAACCAAAATATGACAATAACCCAAATGCTGAACAATGTTTTGTATCTTTAATTTATAGAAACAAACTCTCCCTAGGACTTAGCTCTAAGTATGACAGTGGAACAAATGTACTCTGGTCAGTTATTGAGAAAAACTTGCCTGATAGTTTTTAGGGAATCTCATAGAGATATATAGGACCTCATAAACAACTGTTATTTTATTATAAAATATATATGTATATTAATTTTCCAGGCTGGAGTTATAGGACATCAGGTAGGGTGTTTGCCTTGCACGCGGCCAACCTGGGAAACCTGGGTTCAATTCTTTCGTCCCTCTCGGAGAGCCTGGCAAGCTATTGAGAGTATCTCGCCTGCACGGAAAAGCCTGGCAAGCTCTCCCTGGCGTATTCAATATGCCAAACATGGTACCAAGTCTTACAATGGAGATGTTATTGGGCCCGCCTGAGCAAATCAATGAACAATGGGAGGACAGTGCTACAGTGCTACAGTGCTATTAATTTTCCAGGGTTTCTTTTTTAATGTTAGTATTTTCAGGTGTATAACTAAAATTCAGTATCTGATATATTACAAAAAGTGTCACTTAAATCTAGATAATATTCACTAATATTTATAGTTATATTTTTTGCACCTTAAGACATTTAAGATTCACTCCCTCTCCCTTTTTAAAAGATCTACACATTTTTTTTACAGTATTAACTGTAGCCAGCATGCTTTACATTATATCTCCATATATTCTTGGTATCTTAACTGAAAATTCATATCTTTTAATCTCCTTTATCAATTTATTTATTTATTTATTTCGAATACCCATCCCTCCACCGGTGCCCACTTCCCACCACCATGGATCCCAGCATCCCTCCCACCCCCATCCCCTCCATCCCACCCCCGCCTCTGCAGCAGGGCATTCCCCTCTGTTCTCCCTCTCCTTTTGGGTGTTGTGGTCTGCTAAAGAGTTAAGTCTGATTTTCAGGGAAAAACGTTGGATTATTTACTTTCCATTGATCACTTTGTATATAAGGAGATGTTGTGCAGCCGCAAGCGACTGCAGGGTTTGGAAAAAATGTCCTGGTACCCACTTGCAGGCTCATGGTCACCAGGGTTCCATCTGGAGAAGGCGGGATGCAGCACCTACCCCATCTGGGACCTCCCGGTGATATCGGCTCTGTTTGGGACTTGGAGCATTCTCTGGGAGCTGTGAAGCCCTCCAGCCAGTTTTCTTCTTTGTTGCTGTGTGCTGTCCTTTTTCAATTTTTCCCACTTTGTATTTTTATTTTGGCTCAACTAATTTGTTTTCTGGGTGTGAGCTCATCTTATTTATAAATGAAAAAGACTGTACATAAAATTCATCTCTAAGAAATTCCAGTCTGAAAACTCAGGACATTTTTTTCTTACACAAAAGACAAATTCTTTTCTTTAATTTTTTTTTTTTGGCATTTTGGGTCACGACCAGAAATGCTTTGCACTCAGGAATTACTCCTGGCAGTAATTGGTAGACCACATGGGATGCCAGGGATTGAAACCAGGTTGGCCGTGTGCAAGGCAAATGCCCTACTCACTGTACTATTACTCCAGTCCCACTTTAAATTTTTTTTAAAAACATTTTTAGATAGCAAGTTTCGAATAGTGTTAACATTTATAGTGTTGATGTTTTATTATAATACAAAAACCAAATTCTTTAGATTTGCAGCTAACATTCTTTTAAAAAGTTTCTACTCTTTCTGTAGAGGACTATAAAACGTTTTATTGTATTGATACAATCAATATTTTTTATATTAGTACAAAGTCACTATTGGTATAATAAAGCAATGATTATTAGACTGAGTAAATTAAATAATTGAAATTTGACCCCAACATTTCATTTATAACGTTGAATGCAAAGAAATTTAAAGAAATATTTTTAACACACCAAAGCAAACTTTAATATACAGTGGGCACATTTTATAAATGTAAACTTAATGAAATACTTTATGATTTCGATCCCATACCTTATATATTCCAGTTCCTTAAAAAATGAGCAAACAATATGAAAAACCTCATTATCATATTGGTTATCTGTTGAAGTCTTTCACTTTAAATATGCAAGAGCTTTATTTAAGAGCTAAGGAAATGATTGAAAGAATACTCTGAAGAGATGATTGTTTTGCCTTGAAGCAAGTTTAAAGATTTATAACAGATGCTTCACTCAAACATTGTGAATCTGGAGAAGCAAATTGCGTTTTCGGGTTTTTTAAAGAAATAAACCCACTTTCCAAAAATTATTTATACCCCAAACAAATCAATTTTTTAAAAATTTATTTCTAATAATAAAGTCATTGAAAGCTGATGAACACTGTATCTCTGTAGCACACCAGAAAGTTAACATGAAAACCTTTTACTCTTTTGTTACTGTCAGAAGCATAATACGAACCCCAATCATGTACTTTTTACTGTCTTTATATTGACTGCTTATTTAATGCTAAACTATTTTATTTTTATAATTAGGAGAATTATATGAAATATGATCCATATGTTATATGAATTATATAATTCATATATAATTATACATGGTCATAATAATATAATATAATAATAAATATAATATAATATCGCGGCACTGTGTAATCCCATCAACGGCCAAGACCCAAAGACTTTAAACCCAGCTCCCGGGACATCTTATTATCTCATTCTTACTTTGGACAATCTGGCAGTCTTCCGAATGTAACCTGCCCACATGGCAGAGTCTGGCAAACTCCCCGTAGTATACCCAATATGCCAAATACCAGTAACAATGATGGGTCTCATTCTCCTAACTCTGAAAGAGACTTGAATATGGGACTTTTTAAAATCTCTGGGCTTGGACGAAGGAGACGTTACTGGTGTCTGTTCGAGTCAATGGACGAACAACAGGATAATTGTGATCATGAATTAGGATAAAAAAAGCAATAATGAGTTTTATAACCTCGAGTTAAGAAAATACTAAGCCCAAATTATGATGTTTCTAAGGATTAGGTTAAGACATAGTCTATGATGTGTTTTTTTTCCTAATTAAGTAATATTGCATTAGTTTCAAATATGTATAGTTGTAGATCAGCACGTGTAAATTCACCACTGAATGTTCAAATCTATATCTGCATTTATTGTTAAGTATTTTACTGCGGTGGTTGATATTGCATTGATTTATAACACTGTTTCTATTTTAGAAGTAAGGGTTCACAGTGCTTCAAATTTATATTATGATTCTACACTCACCATCAATGCACCAAGGGCCCTCTACAAAGTAGTATCCATTAGATTCCTCCACACTTTTCCATACCTGGCCCCAGTTCAGTAGACAGAACTGAAGAGCTTATTTTGGTTAGTTATTTTCTCTTTCAATTGGCTTTCTTATATTTCACATATGAAATAAATAATTTGGTGTTTGTTTTTCTCATAATTTATTTATCTTACTTAACAGAACGCCCGAGCTCGCAAAGCAGTGCAGAGATGCTATCAAGGAAGACCTCAAAGAGAGAAGAGCAGAAGTACTGGTAGATGCGGCAGAAGCCGGGAAAAGTATTCGTAACGCCCGCCTGTCCTTCGCCAACTACAAGACCAAGAAGACTGCCCTCCGACGTCCTGATGGATCCATCACATCCTCCAGAACGGCAATGGAGAAGATTATCCATGACTTCTACTCAAATCTCTTCAATAGCCATGTCCACTTGCCGACATACCAAATTCCACAGGATGGATATGTCGTTCCTAACGTTCTCCCTTCCAAAATCCGACACGCCATTTCGTTGGTAAAAAAACAAACAGCACCCGGCCCAGACAAGGTCAGACCTGAACACCTGAAGAACCTGCCGTCAGTACTCATCAATACACTGGCTCGGCTCTTCACTCACTACCTGTCTGAATGCAAGTTTCCATCCCAATGGAAAACCAGCAGGACCGTACTACTGTTCAAGAAGGGAGACATCCATGACATTGGCAACTATCGCCCGATCTGCCTATTGTCTGTCATCTACAAGTTGTTCACTCGAGTCATCCTAAATAGGATTGGCAGAACACTAGATGAAGGACAACCATGCGAGCAAGCCGGGTTCCGCAAAGGATTCAGCACCATCGACCATATCCACACGATAACCAAGCTCATTGAGGTTTCTCGGGAGTTCAAGATGCCGCTCTGTTTAACGTTCATTGATTTAAAGAAGGCCTTTGATTCTGTTGAGACGGAAGCGGTCATTGAAGCCCTAGCCAATCAGGGCATTCAAGCCCAATACATCAGGATCCTCCGTGAGCTGTATTGCGGATTCACTACCAGGATCTCACCATTCTACAAAGAAGTGATCATTGATGTCAAGAGAGGGGTGCGGCAGGGTGATACCATTTCACCGAAACTCTTCAGTGCCACCCTCGAGAACATCATGCGACGACTGGAATGGGAAGGAATGGGAGTGAAGATAGATGGTCGGGAATTACACCACCTCCGCTTTGCTGATGACATTGTTTTAATAACACCAAACATCAGCCAAGCGGCACAAATGCTGGCCGACTTTGACCGTGAGTATGGAAAGGTAGGACTACAGCTGAATCTTACGAAGACAATGTTTATGAGAAACAGCTTTGTTCCTGACGCCCCATTCGCTCTCAATGGAACGACCATCTCCGAATGCAACAGCTATGTGTACCTCGGTGGAGAGGTCAACATGACAAATGACCTGGCACCCGAGCTGGGCAGGAGGAAGAGAGCGGCTTGGAACGCCTTCAAGAACGTCGAAGAAATAGCTAAGAGGACGAAGAACCTCCAGCTCCGGGCACATCTCTTTGATTCCACTGTTCTTCCTGCATTAACGTATGCCTCAGAGACCTGGGCCCTACGCAAACAAGATGAGAACGCTATTCAGGTCTCCCAAAGAAGAATAGAAAGAGCTATGCTTGGAATATCATGTTTCACTCAAATGAGAGAACGAATCCGGAGTTCTGACATCCTTCGACGATCAAGAATCAGGGACGCTGTCTCATTTGCCAAGGTGTCGAAAATCAGATGGGCTGGTCATGTAATGAGATTTAAAGACGACCGCTGGACTAGAGCTGTTACCGACTGGATTCCACGGGATGTCAAAAGACCGCGTGGCCGCCCACCTTCCAGATGGTCAGACTTCTTCGTCAAGATCATGAACGATCGGTTTGAGGCCCTTCATGTTCCCGGAGCGAACAGATGCCATTGGGTACACTAGCACGTGACAGGGACAAATGGAGATGTTACTGGCGCCCGCTCGAGCAAATCCACGACTAACGGGAAGTTAAGTGATTAAGTGAACAGAACCCTGTGCATATATATGTGAATGTAAGTGTATATGTGTGTGTGTATGTGTACGTGCACATGTATGTCTGAGTATGATTCCAGTCTATGTATTCATTTTTTAACCCGGTCATATCTACATTCTGCCTATTACAAATAATACTGCAGTGAACTTCAAAGTGAATCTATCTTTTCAAAATAATGGTTTGAATTATGTTTGCCTATGTAATAGAAATAAATCAGTGTAATACATGATGTACCTGTAAGATTTTTTTACGACTGTATACTATTTTCCAAAGAGTTTACACCAATTTATACCTCCATCAAAAAGTGTACGTGCTTTTTTTAACTTTTTTGAAAAAATATTGAAGCATCATGACTTACAAAGCTATTCATTATTGAGTTTCAGGCTTATAATGTCCCAACAGGAATTCTTTCACTAGTGCCCATTTCCCTCCAAAAGTGCTCCCAGTTCCCCTCCCACCTACCTATCATCCTGCCCCTGACAGGCCTTTTCAAATTCAGGCACTGTGGTTTACAATGCTGTCACTCATAGGGTTTCATGCATCCCAGCACCACCTCCTCCTCCTAAGTGTTCTCCTTCCCGTCCTAGTTCATCCAGACCCTCACTCTGTGGTAAGCTTAATACTGAAGACCAGTACTCAAATTCTCAGTTTCTGTTGCCTTTGGCCACTTATTATTCCGCTAATATGTTTCTTTATAACCTAAATATAAGAAATGATTTTTTGTCTGTTTCTCTCTGTTTAATTTAACTCTGCAGGATACTATCCAGATTTGTCCACATAGCAGCAAATATTATGATTTCATCTTTTCTTATAGTTAAGTAGTATTCCATTGTTTCTATATATTACTTTTTCTTTAAGTAGTCTTCTGTTCTAAGACAGTTGCATTGTTTCCAGATATTGGATATTGGCTTTTCTGACTGGTGCAGCAGTAAACATAGGTTTGCAAAAGTATGTTCTGAATAGTTTGTGTTTGGTTTTTGTGATAAAAGTCATTATCAAATCGGTCACTGTCACTGTCCTCCCGTTATTCATTGATTTGCTCGAGCGGGCCCAGTAACGTCTCCATTGGAGATTTTGTTGTTACTTTGTTTGGCATATCGAATACGTCACAGGTAGCTTGCCAGGCTCTGCCGTGCGGGCGAGATACTCTCAGTAGCTTGCCGGGCTCTCCAAGAGGGGCGGAGGAATCGAACTCGGGTCGGCCATGTTGGCTGCTTGCAAGGCAAACGCCCCACCGCTGTGCTATCGCTCCCACCCAAATCGGTGAGTTAATATAATATTGTGGTTCTGACTTGCATTTTATTCAAAAAAATGATGATGAACATTTTTTTCTCTATGCCATTTGGACATCTGTATGTCACTTTTGGAGAGGTGAATGTTCAGCTCTTTTGCCTGATTCTTGGATTGGTTGTTTATTTGTTTACATATATAAGTATATACACATATAGACACACATTTATATGTACATATATATATGATTGCATGTAAGCCTCTTTTCAGAGGTGTAAGTATTTTCTTCTGTTAAACATTTTTAATTTTAATAATTTCTCTTTTACTCTGTAAGAGTTTGTTTTTTGATTTAGTTTAATATAGACTAAAACACATTCTTTAAATCTTCCTGTTTTGCTCTTTCTGAGATTTTTATTTATTTTTAAAAGACCATTTGGTTCAGTTTGGTTCCAAATATTCAAGTCAAACGCACAAACAATTATCCAAGGTCAAAGATTATAAATCTCTCTCTTCCTTTCCTTTCTCCCTTTCTTCCCCCCTCCCCTCACATGCATTCTTTCTCATTATGGCTCTTTTATCTTCCATTTTCTATCTCCCAGTCCCATTACAAAAAGTATCTTAGTAAACCTTAAAGTAAATCTCAATGCTCATAATTTGCTATCATAATTTATATAAACCCTATATCTGCTATAATGAAGAAAATGACAACAGACTTAAATTAATCATCTACAGTGTTTTGGGTATTAAGAATTAACAAAGCAGTTTTAAAAATTAACTATTGCACTGATTCTGAATATGTGTTTCTGAATCTGTAAGTAAACGTTATACAACAAAGTCTGGGTATTATTTAACTTTCAGTTATTTATAAATACTACAAGAACATTCTAATGATTTATCACAAATTTTTATTCCAGAAAAATTTTAGCAATGCGTTACCACTTTTGATTCCAAATGAAAAATGAAGCTGTTGAAGGATTACTATTTTCTCTTATGTTTTTCTCAATGTGTAGCTCTCATCGTCAATAACAGTCTTAAGATAGGAAGAAAAAAGAAAATCACGTGTCTATGGCATCTCTCGTTTTTAGTTTTGCATAACCCAGAAATCAAAAAGCCAGTGTAACTCTATCCTTTTTCATTTGTTTGCTTGGGGACCATACCAGTCTGGACTGAGCATCACTCCCTGAGGCACATAGGGAGCATATAGGCTGCCATAGATCTGATCCAGGTCGGCTCATGCAAGGCAAACACTACACAGTGTGTTATCTCTCTAGCATCATTATATCTCTTTTTTAAACTAAGCTTTTAAACAGAATCAGATATTGAGTATAAAGTATTTTTATCTAACATTTTATGATAGAGCACTGTTGAAAATACTTAGGAACATTTAAGTATTGTTTCATATAAAATTAGTTCATGCTTAAAATCAATTTGGTAGAAAAATCTAATATTGTTGGTTAAGGAAGTATCAGCACTGTCTTCCAGTCTAAAGAGTAAATATGATCCTTAAAAATTGTTTGACAGTGATTTTGGGGAAAAACTCCCTGCATATCCTAAAATTTTACAATATTACCTCACAGTTAAATATATTCTGGATATTAATATAAACACATTCATAATTAAAAGCTTAAAATATTTATGTTTGGGTTTTTTTTGACTTTTTGAGCCCTACTTGAAAATGCAGGGGTTAATCTCAGTTTTACATTCAGGAATTATTTTTGGAGGTGTTCAAGGAACCATGTGGGTTGCTGGGGATCAAACCCAGGTTGGCCGGGTGCAAGGTAAATACCCTACCCTCTGTACTATTGCTCCAGCCCCTGTTTGATATTATTTTTTATGTTTCCTATATTTTTGTAAAATAACTGCCCAAAATAGATGGAGTTGAAAAGTAGTGAATTGATAATGGAAACATAGGAAAATAAAAAGATTACTCTACAGCACTGCTGTTTTCTTAAAAAATTATAGCATCATCATGATTCTTATGCATTTATACAAATAAGTACATGAAGTGTACAAAGCCACTCAAGGGTAGAAATAATTTAGTTTTAGTATGCATTAACGAGTCTCGTATTGGTTCATATTTTATTTGACTAGTCTAGAGTCACATGCCTAAGAAGAAGATGATGAACAACTTTTGAAATTGCTTGCCTTAACAAAAGCTGCTTCATATTATATATGACGAAAAGTCCAAGTACAACTTTCTCAGGCTGTTTCAGGTATAGAATACATACACACACAACACACACATATATGTATATATATGATTCAATTATATAATATAATAATAATTTTTGTTGTTATTTTGGTTTTAAGTTATATCCAGCTGTGACTGTGGTTTATTCCAGACTCTGTGCTCAAGAAATACTTCCTGCTGGCTCATATGTGGTACCAGGACTTGAACCCAGGTCAGCTGCCAGTAAGGTAATAATTTTACCTGCTATACTATCTTTCTGGACTCAGGTAGTTATATTTTCATACTGATTTTATTTATAGGAAAACTCCTTTTGTTGATTATTTTCCAAGATCTTAAACTGTGAGGTGAAGTTAATTCTGTGTGGACTCGCTCTTCCTTCCTGAGAAATGCTTATAGAGAACATTCCTATTAACACAGCTTTGGCCATGTCCCATAACTTCTGGTAGCTCATGTCTTCATTCTCTTTTGTTTCCAGGAATCTTTTGATTTCCTTTTTGATTTCCTTTCTAAGTCACTCATTATTTAGTAGTGAATTGTTTAATTTCCAGGTGTTTGATTTTATATTCTGTTTGTGTGTGCATGATTCACTTCTATTTTCAGTGCATCATGGTCTGAGAAGATTGTTGACACAATATCTATCTTCTTAATTTTATAGAGGTATCTTTTATGGCCCAGCAAGCAGTCTATCTTGGAGAATGTCCAATGCGCACTTGAGAAGAATGTGTATTCAGATTTTGGGGGATGAAATGTCCAATACATATCTACTAAATCTCTCTCTCTTCCATTTCTTCTCTCAGATAAAGTATGCCCCTCCTAAGCTTGAGTTTAGTTGATTTATCGAGAGGTGATAAAGTATGTATGTACAGGGCAGAAGTTAAAGTCTCGTGATGGCCTTGAATGTAGCTCACATGGGTTTGATCCTCAAGTCCCCTCTGGACCCTTGAACTCTGCCAGGAGTGATCTCTAAGCACAAAGCCATGAGAATACCCTGAGCACTAATGAGTGTGGCATAAATAAACAACAGAAAGGAAAGAAGAAAGTACACTAGGTATGATACAACTCTGTTGGATTTTTCTTTTCTCCAGAGTGCATTTGAGTCTGAATAATGTGGATTAAACATAAGTAAAATATTCGAATGTAGCCTGCCCACAGGGCAGAGTCTGGCAAACTCCCCGTGGCCTACCAAATATGCCAAATACCAGTAACAATGATGGGTCTCATTCTCCTAAAGAGCCGTGAATACAATTTCAGGGCTAGGATGAAAGAGACGTTACTGGGGCCTGCTCGAGGCAATCGACGATTAACAGAAAAATGAAATGAAAAATGAAAAATATTTGAAGTGTCAGAACTTGGGTTTACCAATAACTGGAAATTTTGGAAGAAAACAGAATTTCTAGAGTGAACAACCCTAAAATCTTTGTTGAACTTTTATTTCCTGTTTATTTATTTTTTTATTTTGTTGCTTTGAGGCCATACTTGGTGGTACCCAGGATGTATTTCTGACTCTACACTCAGGGATCACTCCTGGAATTTTTGGGGGACCATATTATATGGTGAGGATAGAACCCAGTGTGACAACATACAAGGCAAGTGCATTTCTCACTGTACTATTGCTCTGGTCCAATTTAGTTCCCTTTCTTGATTGAACACTAGGCTACACATATATCAAAAATATGAAAGAGCCCACGAAAGACTCAAGAGGAGGCTCAAAAAAGACTGCAAACATCAGGTTCAGAGGCAAAATAGAGATTGACTCCAAATAAGTTACATGGATATTATAAACACCCAAACATTGAACTTATATAAAATCAAATGTCTTCAGGATCTAAATTAAAATTCAGTAATTTTTATCCTATGTTGAGTCGAGACTAATGAATGTTGGATACCAACATCTTACTATTGCAAGTGCCACAATATTCTGTGTAATATTTTTTTAAAGTTACTCATTATCAGATGTACAGAAAACAATGACAAGTTATAGTTAGGAGACTTCTTTACCTGTGGTGATAAAAATGTGTTTTGAAATTAGGACATCAAACTCTGCAGAGCCTAGCTTTGTGAAGCTCCTTATACCTCACCATTATTATTCAAAGTCCTGCATTTAAGTGATGCTCAGAGCTGCTTTCTCTTGAAGGTTCACTTAAGGTTCACTGCTTGAAGAACGTGTACAGTGCCAGGGATCAAACCAAACTCAGCCACATGTTTTCAAGCACCTTACCCCATATACTCAGCAAGTATATTTTCTACTGCAAAAAAAAATGTGATACAGAAATTCTTTGGTTCAGTGCATGTGTATTCTGCTTCTTGACTTCTTGGGGTATGACAATAGAGTAAATGAGCTAAGCTAGTAATTCACTTGTATTTTTAATAGTCTGGTCCAATTCTCTCTTATGTCAGCAACAGAAATGACCAGTTTTCTTTTATTCCAAGTCCTATCATAAGTGCTGGTGTAAATGATGGATATTCTCCTAGCTGGACTCTGTGTATGTGGGTTGGGAGTAGGTTGGGGGGGGGAGAGAGAGAGAGAGAGAGAGAGAGAGAGAGAGAGAGAGAGAGAGAGAGAGAGAGATACTTTATCACTGAGCAAACATTTCTTAGTTATGCAGAGTGGAGCTGGTGTGTTTATGTGGCCAGGAAAGACACATTCATAGTATTTCCACAAGAATAAATCCCTGGTCCTTCCTTTGTTCAATCTCACATCTTACTTCAAACCTCTTTTCTTGATCTTAGAATCTTTTCTCTTTAACCTTCTAAACACCTGTCAATCCATTCATTTTTGTGAATCTATATGTAATGCCAACTTTTCTTTTCACAACAGGCAGATTGCCTTCTAAAGGATATGTAAGTTTATTATTTAGAGTCACTGGATGAATGTATCCATAAGTGTGTGTGTGTTTATTTTTATCCTAATATATGCATTCACAGACACCTTAGTAATTAATTTGTCCAGAAGGAACATAACAAATAAATCAGGTAGTTATTCATTTCTTGTGGCCAGGGATTATGAGTTCCCTCTCAAGAACATAATTGATCTGATCATTACTACGATACATAAATTACATTGTTTTCCTTATCTGGGGGACTTGTGGTAGGAAAGAAAATTCCTTTGAAATGTATGGCTTAAATAAGCTCTTTCACTTCACAACAAATTAAGATGGAAAATGATTAGAGATTTCCTATTTACCATGCATGGTCTCTCCATGTGTGCCAGTGCCAAATGATGACTGCCTAATTAATAAAATAGCAAAATTAACAAAATCTGTGAAACAGATCAGTCTAGTAGATGAATTAAGCAGAAGGACACGAGAGCCCAGAGCAGCTATGGGCAGCATAATGACGTGTGAGAGTACAGACAATATTAAAGGGGCCAGTGCCACACTTAATGAGGCTGCCAAGAACCCAGCTGCTGCTGTGGGGAACTGTGGTTTGGGCTGGCATCTGGGTCAGTGTTTGCCATACGAAGAGGAAAATGACTGAGGATTTTAATGCGGTAGGGCAAATGGCATCTCTCCATCACTGTGCAGTCACCTTTAAAGGATGATTTTTAGAAGGCTGGTTGCCAGCCCTGTGGGAGTAAGTTCTAATCAAATGATTTCAGTGTTTAATGTTAGTGTTTTAGAATCTGTCTACTGCCTACAGTAGACAGTCAAAAGGCAAGAAAATATTTCTAGTACTAATATTTTTGAAACTCTTTATATTGGAACATTTGATATTTTTATATATGTATATTTAGAGAGAGAATAATATGAGAAGTTAGAACCATTACTATGGCAGTAAAGTAAAATTCTAAATTCTATGCTTAGGAGCTATTATCATAGTCACGGCTAAACATTACCGTATCACTGTCATCCTATTGTTCATCAATTTGCTCGAGTGGGTACCAGTAATGTCTCCATTCGTTTCAGCCCTGAGATTTCAGCAGCCTCTCCTTACTCGTCCTTCCCAACAGTACCTCAAGGCTCTTTCAGAGTCAGGGGAATGAGACCCATTATTGTTACTTTTTTGGCATATCAAATACACCATGAAGAGCTTGACAGGCTCTGCTGCATGGGAGGGATATTCTCGGTAGCTTGCCGGGCTCTCTGAGAGGGATGTATATAAGAGAATACAAGCATGTTAATATCAAACACATGTGTGCTGCTGTAGGTACATCAGTAGGCTAGACTATAGGAGGTTGCTTCCAGGAGCTTTGTTTTATACTTTCTGGATCTTGGCCCTTGATGTGATTATATGAGCCGGGGGTAGTTTGTGGGTGTGACTGCCAAGCTACTGGAAAATGGGAGATCTGGGTGGAGGAGGCCGAGTCCCTCCAAGTGGGTTTGGAGATCTCAGCCCCAGGTCTGGCATACCTGGGTTCCTCTGCCACTCCCGTCATGCGTGAGGCTCATTTGTGGAGAGTGGCCTTGAGCATGGCTGTGGCTAGGATCTGGAAGTTTTTGGCTGCCAGGATTCTTCTTGGGCGGGAAGGGAAACTCAATCTGCCCCCCTCCGAGGGGCCCCAGTGAAAACAGCCTGGCATGGGGCCAGGAGATTCTGTGTCCACTATTAAACATATTCTAGTTAAAATGTTTGGTAAGGGCAAAATTCTCCAGAGAATAATAGCACTGTAGCACTGTCCTCCCGTTGTTCATTGATTTTCTTGAGCAGGTACCAGTAATGTCTCAATTGTGAGACTTGTTGTTATTGTTTTTGGCATATCGACTGTGTCACTGGTAGCTTGCCAGGCTTTGCCGTGCAGGCAGGATACTCTTGGTAGCTTGTCAGGCTCTCTGAGTGGGGCAGAGCAATCAAACCCAGATGGGTCACATGCAAGGCCAACGTCCTACCCACTATGTTACTGCTCTGGTCCCCAAGAGAATAATAAGCAGAATTATTTGTTTTGTTCATCTTCACATTTGCCTTAGTATATAGACAGATAAATAAATATTCAGTATTTCCCAGACCTAGAGGTCTAGAAAGCTTATGTAACTTGTTTAGCTTTTTTATGGTCCTCATAAGGTGGAGAATAGATTAGAACACAGGATTTGTCACTCATAGCTTAAGAGTTTTTCACCGACTTTGATGTCTATAAACTTAGAAAATTCTAGATAATATAAAATATTGACATTTGGGGTAATTAAGAAAACTATCAATAGTTACACCAATTCTGAAAAGCAATTTTAAGAATCAAAATCACAAAATATTTTTTGTGTTTTAGGTAACATGGTCACAATAGAATTAACCTTTGTGACTTTGGTATGCATAACTGCTAAATCTCTCCATCACTGAAGGGCCCGAGACTCTCCACTATTGCCCTTACACCACTCCTAGACAATCTTTGTCTTACCCTGCACCATATTTTCTAAGTGCTTGGTATGCTCGATTCTAAAATCCAAGACCAATAGTGTATCACCATTTGATATAATTCCTTACTCTAGTTTATGTACACTGCAGTTGGATCTTCCTATATTTGTTCTTCTCCCGTGGATTTATCTCCCCTACCATGATGCCCTCCAGTTTAATCCAAGTTGCAGTAAACAACAAGAGTTCATTTTTTCTTATGGGGGTGGAATATTCCATTGTGTGTATATATATCAATTTTTTTAATTGTTATTTCATAATTTAAATTTAGTTTTATAAAGCTGTTCACAATAATTTATTAGCTTTATTATTTCAAAGCCAATCTCACCACCATTACACCTATCCCTGCCCATATTTTGAATATTTCCACCCTGACATCAAAACTCTATCCCCAAAGCAGGATTTAAATAATTTCTTTTGTATCGCTAGTTATGAATAATCCACTAAAAAAATGTAAAAAAAATGTCCTTAAAGGAAATTGTGTGAAGATTGTTGTATTTCACCCTGGAGCCATTAAGCCTTTCTATAAGAAATTACTAACATGTTATTAAAGGTTGAAACTTGTGTGCATATATATATTTTTTTTTCTTCCTGAGGTGGGTTGCCTTCTACTTTGCACCCTGTCAAATGTGGCATATATCAGTGGTATAGAGTATGAGATGTCATGGATGAGGCTCATCAAAACCTGTGGAGAGCAACCGTGAGCATGGCGGCAATTGGGTTCTGGGTTCTGGAGGTTTTCAGTTGTTGGGGTGGGGAGGGGGACACATCCACCCCTCTCTATTAGCCATGGGTAAGAGATCCTGGCACAGGTTCTGAGGGCATCTCTATGGCATAGTGTTCTGTGTTGGTTTCTTCTGAGAGATTTATTTGGGAGTCTCTGGATCATGGCCATTAATGAGTTATATCAATTCTTAAAATTGGGTTGCATTAATATCATATTTGTAGTTAACACTTGATAAATATTGGTTTGTGTATGTCTTTTTAAATTACTAAAATAAAATAATTCTAGGAGGCCATATTGTCTCCTTCGCATGCAGCTGACTATGGTTGGATCCCGGCACTACCTTCTTTCCCATGTGTGTCACCAGATGTAACTCCTCTGAAGATACACAAGCAACTACCAGGTGTGTACTTTGTTCTTCTGGGTCCTAAAAATAACATTTTTTGTTAAATCCTAACATTAAAATTCAATAGGTTGCTGAGAATCATAGAAAGATCACAGAGAGTAGTCTCTGAGTCCCCTGAGAAACATTTGGGATACCTTGCAAAATATTAAAATTTTACAAATATTGTTAATTTCCAGTTCAGTTACTTTAGGAGGCAGGATGACATAGGCAAAATTTTCTATTTTAAACTACACAACTGATGGAATTGAGGAATTTTGTTTTTGAAAGTGAGTCATGTGAATCATCAAGTTTGGGGAAGTGATCTAAAATAGGGAAATAAGCATAGGACAGAAATATAAGTAGCAAAGATGACATTTACATGCATCAGACACCCTCAGGATCAAAATTAGACAACTAATCTAAGATTTATCAGCATTCCTGGAAGGACAGGTGGGCAAAAGTTGTGCTAAGTTATACACATTTTAAATGAAAGCCCAAATTTAAGGCTGAAGTAAATTCAGTACACCCTCAGTCATATATATGAATTTAAAGTGTTTACTTTTTATCTTTCTTGGAAAAGTCAGCAAAAAATGAACATATTTGAGGGCTGGAGATATAGTACAGCAGCAGGTAGGGCACTTTCCTTATACACAGCCAACCTGGTACCCCATATGGTCATTTGAGCCTCACTAGGAATTATCACCAGTACAGAACAAGAAGCACTGTCGAAGCATTGCTGGGTATGGCCCAAAATGAAAAGAAACAGAAAAAAATAAAGACCATGTTTTTTGGTGAAACACTTTTGTGAAATCTGCATGAGGAAAGACCATTTTTTAAACTTTGACAAGCCACCTGCATATTTCTTTAGTTATATGCAGAAATAATTCCATGATGCATGAGTCACTCATTTGAGAGCTAAATATGTCATATTCAATATGTGTTTCCTGGAAACAAAAAATTCGAACTATTTTCTTTTGAAATGTGCCGAACAAATCTGAAATATCACAATGCAGAACTTTTATTCTTTAGGTAGTAAGAATAAATCCAGGGATTTTTGTCAAAGCTTATATTCCAAATCAGAATGCAATTTAATGTATCCATTTACAAGTAAGTTGAAGAAAATATCAAATAAGAAGCAAGCATATTAGAGGAAAATAAATAGGGTTAAACTGTCAACAGTAGTTCTCTGGTTCCATTTCAAGAAATCAATTTTGCAAGATATTCAAATATGGGTTGCAAAGAATTGTATTAAAATTTAGTGCTTCAACATAATAAATAATATGAAAAGATAGATATCAGTACAAAGTTTAAATTGAGATATGTATATTTGCAAATACATATTACAAAATGAATACAGTAAATCTTTGTAATATTAAATGATATACCTCTGTGGATAATGTTATACTCTCACTGGTACACTTCATAAAGGGTATTCGTAACACTGCTATTATATGGAAAACAAGTTCATGTAATAGGAAAACCATGTGAGGCTATAACTTTTGACTTAGTAACACATTAAACATTAAAGAGTATAAACTGATAATTAATTAGGACCTATAAGTGTGTCATCTTGTTCCTAAACCATAACCATGAATATCTTGGATATTATAAAAAAAAATCTAAAATGTTTAGGAAAGGGATCATTTTTTCCATGGCTACTTGAGTTTTTAGTTTATATTCAAAACTGAACATAGTTTTTTGTCTAAAGTATTTTTTAATTATAGCATCAATATTTTTGCTTTATACTCTCAGCACTACTACATATAGCAAGCCCACCACCAGAGTATCAAGACCCCTCCACCATTATTCCAGAATCCCTTTCCTCAATCTCAGAACTCTCAGCTCAGGTTTCTTTTCTTTTCTATTCTTTTCTTTTCTTTACTTTTCTTTTCTTTTTATACAGTATTCACAATATATGATCACATTTAATATTCTAACACCAAGGATACCACAATTTCACCCTCCCACAGCTATATTTTGGATGTTTCCATCCTGAACCCCAACCGCTGCCTCAAAGCAGAACTGAAATAATTCATTTTGCATTGTTTGTTAGGAATAAACTTCTGAAACTGATCCAAAAATTTTCCTTAGAGAAAATTGTATGAAGATTGTTGTATTTCACCCAGGGGCCTTTAAGCCATTCTATAAGAGATTACTGGCATGTTATTAAAGATTGAGCTTTTAATATATATAAGCACACAAACACACATATATAAATATATATAAAAAATATATTTCCCTGTAGGATTGGTTGCCTTCTACTTTAAACTCCATCAAATGTGGTGGCTATTCTTGGAGTATGAGTGGTTTGAGTTATGAGATGTCCAGGGATTGAGGCTCGTCCAGAGTGTGTGGAGAGCAGCTGTAAGCATGATGACAGTCGAGTTCTGGAAGTTTTCGACTGCTGGGACTGGTTCCTTGGAGCAGGGAGAGGCCTCATCTGCCAGCGACCTGGTTGACCCAAATGAAACAGCCTGACTTGGTATCTGGAGGCTTTCCTACAGAGCATTGTTTCAAGCTCACTTCTGAGAGAAGGACAATGAGTCTCTGGATCATGGCCATTGATGAGATTATCTCAGATCACATTTCTGAGCGTATCCCAAGATTTTTTTTTTGTTTGTTTTGGATACTGACTAATCCCATTTTTTGTTTTTTCTATGGTCCACATATGAGAGAGATAATATAGATTTTGTTTTCCCTCTAACTTATTTTGCTGGACCATGAAAACTTCCAGTTCCATCCAAGTATCAGCAAATTGCAAGATTTTCTATTTTTTTCAGAGGTGAGTTATAGTTATTTGATATGTATACCACTGTTTCTTGATTCATTCAGCCATCATCTGTTAGCCCCTTGTGTTACCTCCACATATAGGCATTTGTAAATGATTCAGTGGTAAAGTTAGGTACGTATACGCCCTTTCAGATGTCAGTTTTTATTTTCTTAGGATACATGCTCAGAAGTGCCATGCTAAATCATGTGGATTTAAAAACCTGTTTTAAAGTTTTGAAAAAACTTCAACCCATTTTCCAAACATTCTAATCAAGAATCAGTTCTACCCTCAGAAAATAAAAGTTATTTTCATTTCTATATCTCAGTAACTCTTATTCCAGTTATTGATTTCAGTCATTCTTTTTTGGCATGTTAGATCCAATTATCATTTTGATTTGTATTTTCTTGATAATCAGTGGTTCGCTTCTTTATCGACAAAATGTTGTGTCGGATTTTGGAAGGAAGAACATTGGAAACAACATATCCATCCTGCGGAATTTGTATGTGGGCAGGTGGACGTGGTTATCAAAGAGATCAGAGTAGGAGTCATGAATAATTTTCTCCATTCCCCTTCTGGAAGATGTGATAGATCCATCAGGAAGTCCAAGGGCAGTCATCTTGATCTTGTAGTTGGTGAAGGACAGGCTGGCATTGTGAATGCTTTTCCCAGCTTCTGCCACATCTGCCAACACTACTGCTCTTCTCTCTTTGAAGTCTTCCTTTATCGCTTCTCTGCAGTGTTTTGCAAGTGCGGATGTTTGTTGCGGATGCCTGAGACTTGTGCCAAACCACATTGGCAAATAAGTTCAAGAGTTTTCAAAGACAGGTGTCTTTTTGTGGCTATCTCTCTCTTGGCGTTCTTTGCACAATCATGGAGGTCCTGAACCAGTTGATCGTATTCCTCATCATTGTTGTCAATGACACCGTCTTCCCATGATGCCACAATAGTGACAAAGAGCTCCCAGTTGGTAGTCATTCTGGGAGTTCTCTTTTTAAACTTTGCAGGCCTTTCTGCCCACTCTGTGAAGTAGAATTTTGCATGAAGGAGATGGTGGTCCGATCCAATTTGGAATTTTGGAACAACAGTGACATCGGTCAGGCAAAACAGTCAATTGAATATGATGTGGTCTATTTCGCTGTGGAACCGTCCACTGGGAGACTCCCATGTGCAACGTTTAGATTCAGCATTCTGGAACTATGAGTTACCATGGATGGTCTTGTTCAACATGATAAACTCAGACAGTCTCTCACCCTGTTCATTCCATTCTAGGCCATGGTTCCCAATGTGGAATTCAGTTGATTTCTTAGTCCTATCTTGGCATTAAAATCACCAACAATGATTTGTAGAAGGTGTGATCTTCTCTATTGAACTTCTCCAGCTCCATGTAGAACTTCTCAATTTCATCATAATTGGATGTTGGTGCGTAGACAACAAAGATAGAAACTGCCGGCAGTGAGCCACATCTATTCAAGTGTAATCATCTGATATGGGTTTTTAGGCATTTGAATGAATCAATGCTTATGGCCAAGTTTGTGTTGACAAGAACACCGACACCACCAATGCCTCTTTTGTCGCATATTCTGAGGAACAGTTCTTCTCCACTGTCAAAATGGCATGATGTGATTGATGCCTTCTCCTCTTGGTCAGACCAATGATGTTGTACTTGCTCATTTATGTTTGTGCCATCAGTTCCTTGATGAATGCATCTGATGCCAGCTTATGTGCATTGAAAATACAGACAATCATCTTTGTCTTTCTTCTTTTTGGCAGCCTAGTTCAGCATTGAGATTTGATCAGCCTCTTCTTTCTCATCTTTCTTAACGATGCCATATTGGTGGCTCTTTCAGCATCAGGGGAATGAGACCCATTGTAATTACTGGTTTTGGCATATTGAATACGCCACACATAGTTTACCAGAATTTGCCGTGTGGGCAGGATACTCTTGGTAGCTTGCCATCTCTTTGAGAGGGATAGAGGCTTTTAGGGCGGCCTCTAATCACGCTTTCAGGTGTTCCCATGGTTCAAACCATATTTGAACCCTTTCATATATGGTGCTACAATCCTGCAAGATGGGGATTAAGTGTCTTATGATGTGTCACTCAGCCGCGAAGAAGACATATGGTCCGCAAAGCTTCCTGGAGCATGGTAGCAGCTGGGTAGTGGAGGTAGTGGAGGTCTTCCGGTGAGGTATTTATCTGGTACCGGTAGGGTGGGTCTTCTGTGTGGAATCCCTAGGTCAAAATTGATGGAAGCAGACAAGGCAGGAAAGGGTGGATCTCCTGATTTTAATCCGTTGGTCACCTGAGGTTGGTGGGAGCAGGCAAAGAATCTCTGTTCCCAGGTCCATTGAGCCTAGCGTCTAAGGTTTCCGAGTACCTCTTGCCTGGTTCTGCAGGGCTTCACTCATTCATGAGTCTCGGCCTGAGCATCCAAAAAGAGACCTGAAACGTGGCGACAGCTGGGTAGTTGAGGCAGTGGAGGAAATACAACACACCATTTCATTGGTAAAGAAGCGAGCAGCACCGGGCCCAGACAAAGTCAGACCCAAACACCTGCCATCAGTACTCATCCATATACTGGCTTGGCTCTTAATACACTACCTGTCTGAATGCAAGATTCCATTCCAATGGAAAACCAGCAGGACTGTACTACTGTACAAGAAGGGAGACATCCACAACATTGGCAATATCGCCCAATCTTCCTATTGTCTGTCATCTACAAGCTATTCACTTGAGTCATCCTAAATAGGATTGGCAGAACACTAGACGAAGGACCACCATGCGAGCAAGCTGGCTTCGACAAAGGATTGAGTACAATTGACCATATCCACACTATATACTAGATCATTGAGGTTTCTCAGGAGTTCAAGATGCTGCTCTGTCTAACGTTCATTGATTTAAAAAAGGCATTTGAGAATCGTCCATATGGTTTTCCAGAAGGGCTGAACCAGACAGCATTCCCACCAACAGTGATGGAGTGTCCCTTTCTCGCCACATCCACGCCAGCACCAGTTGCTTTTGTTCTTTTGGATGTGGGCCAGTCTCTGTGGTGTGAAATGATATCTCATTGTTGTTTTGATCTGCATCTCCCTGATGATTAATGATGTAGAGCATTTTCTCATGTGTCTTTTAGCCATTCAGATTTCATCTTTGAGGAAGTTTCTGTTTATTTCGTAGCCCCATTTTCTGATAGGGTTTGATGTTTTCTTCTTGTGGAGTTCAACAAGTACTTTGTATATCCTTGATATCAACCCCTTGACAGATGTGTATATCCTTGATATCAACCCCTTGTCTTTGTATTTTGGTCACTGTTTCTTTTGAGATGCAGAAGCTTCTTAGTTTAAGATAGTCCCATTTGTCTATCTCTGTTTTCACATGCTTAGCCAGTGGTGTGACATCTTTGAAAACACCATTAGCTTCAATGTCATGGAGGGTTTTGCCGACTTTGTCTTCAATGTACCTTATGGATTCTGGTCTGATATTGAGGTCTTTAATCCATTTTGATCTTACTTTTGTACATGGTATTAGGCAGAGATCTGAGCCCATTTTTTTATTGCTGCACTGTTTACAATAGCTAGAATCTGGAAAAAACCAGAGTGCCAGAGAACAGATGACTGGTTAAAGAAACTTTGATACATCATCACAATGGAATACTATGTAGCTGCCAGGAAGGATGAAGTCATGAAATTACATACAAGTGGTACTACATGAAAAGTATCATGCTAAGAGAAATGAATCATAAAGTGAGGGATAGACATAGAAAGATTGCATTCATCTGGGGAACATAAAGTAACAAAATAGGAGACTAACACCCAAGAATAGCTGAGATAAATACCAGGAGGTTCACTCCATGTCTGGGAGGCCAGCTTCACACTTTACACAGGGGTAAAAGCAGCCCAGATATAGAAGGGAGCACAAAATGGGGGGTATTGGAAGGATCCCCCCAGGATGGGAGAAGCATGCTGAGACTAGACTCTAGACTGAACATGTTGCCACTCGATGCCTCTTTTGCAGACCACAGCACCCAAAAGGAGAGAGAGAACAAAAGGGAGTGCCATGCCACAGAGGCAGGGTGGGATGGGGGGATAAGGGTGTGGGAGGGGTACTGGGATCAGTGGTGGTGGAAAATGGGCACTGGTGGAGGGATGGGTACTTCGTCATTGTACAACAGAAACCCAAGCACAAAAATTTGTAAGTCTACAACTGTACCTCATGCTGTTTCACTAATAAACAAATTTTAAAAAAGTATTTGATTCCATTCTGATGGAAGCAGTCATCGAAGCCCTGGCCAAACAAGGCATTCAAACTCAATACATCAGGATCCTCCATGAGCTGTATTACGGATCCACTACCAGGATCTCACCATTCTACAAAGAAGTGATCATCCATGTCAAGAGAGGGGTTCGACAGGGTGATACCATTTCACCAAAACTCTTCAGTGTCACCCTCGAGAACATCATGCAACAACTGGAGTGGGAAGGAATGGGAGTGAAGATAGATGGCTGGCAACTACATCACCACTGCTTTGCTGATGACATCATTCTAATAATACCAAACATTAGCCAAGCGGCACAAATGCTGGCCGACTTCCACCATGAATGTGGAAAGGTCGCACTACAGCTGAATCTTACGAAGACAATGTTTATGAGAAACAGCCTCATCCCTGACATTCCATTTGTTATGAAGGAACGAACATCTCCGAGTGCAATAGTTATGTATATGTGGGTCGGGAAGTCAACATGATTAATGACCTGGCACCCGAGCTGCGTAGGAGGAAGAGAGAGAGCGGCTTGGAACGTCTTCAAGAAATAGCTAAGAGGATGAAGAACCTCCAGCTCTGGGCACATCTCTTTGATTCCACTGTTCTTCCTGCATTAACATACGCCTCAGAGACCTGGGCCCTACGAAAACAGTATGAGAATGCTATTTGGGTCTCCCAGAGAGGAATTGAAAGAGCTATGCTTGGAGTAACCCGCTTCACTCAAATGAGAGAAAGAATCCAGAGTTCCGACCTCTGTTGATGGCCAAGGATCAGGGACGCTGTCTTGTTTGCCAAGGAATCGAAAATTAGATGGGATGGACATGTAATGAGATTTGGAGATGACTGCTGGACTAGAGCCCTTACCAGCTGGATTCCACGTCAAAAGATCACGTGGCCACCCACCTACGAGATGGTCCAACTTCTTCATCGAGACCTTGAATCGGTTTGTGCCTCTATGTTCCTAGAATGAGCACTAGTATGTGACAGGGACTAATGGAGATGTTACTGGCGCCAGTCTGAACAAATCAATGAGTAACGGGATGTCAAGTGATCAAGTGATCAAATGATAATCAGTGATGAACATATTTTTCATATTCCTGTCAGCCACTTTTATATCATTTTTTGAAAAATAGTACATTCATCTCCTCTCCATATTTTTAATAGGTTTTTTGTTTTTTGTTGCTATAGACCCCTGAGCATGCTTTATATATCTTGGATATTAGTTCATTTTCTGATCCATGACTCACAAATATTTTCTCCCCATTACTGGGGTATTTTATTATTTCAGGTCTTATTTATTTCATAGTGCAGAAGCCTTTAATTGAAGTATTCCCATTTATTTCTACTTCAATTTTCCTTACCAATGGTAATATTCACATAATAATGTTACAATTATTTTCTAATATCCACAGAGTAAAGTTATCTAAACAAATGAACATAGATGAAATAACTATTTTAATTTAAATAAATTTAATGAAATCACTTAATCACACTTAACTTCCTGTTAATCATCGATTTGCTCGAGCAGGCACCAGTAATGTCTCCATTTGTCCCTGTCATGTGCTAGTGTAGCCCAATGGCATCTCTAGGAACATGAAGAGCCTCAAACCGATCATTCATGATCTTGATGAAGAAGTCTGACCATCTGGTAGGTGGGCGGTCACGCGGTCTTTTGACATCCCATGGAATCCAGTCGGTAACAGCTGTAGTCCAGCAGTCGTCTTTAAATCTCATTACGTGACCAGCCCATCTGATTTTTGACACCTTGTCAAACAAGACAGTGTCCCTGATTCTTGATCGTCAACGGATGTCGGAACTCCGGATTCTTTCTCTCATTTGAGTGAAACGTGATATTCTAAGCATAGCTCTTTCAATTCCTCAAACACCTCTATCCCTCTCGGAAAGACTGGCAAGCTACCGAGAGTATTCCTCCGGCACGGCAGAACCTGGCAAGCTATCCGTTGTATATGCGATATGCCAAAACCAGTAATTACAATGGGTCGTATTCACCTGACCCTGAAGGCTTCACCAACATAGCAGCACTGAGAAGGATGAGAAAGGAGAGGCCGATAAAATCTCAAGGCCGACCTAGGCTGCCACAACAAAGGAAGACAAAAATGATCATCTGTACTTGCATCAGATGCATTCATCGAGGACCTGATGGTACAAGCGAGAAAGATCAAGTACGACATCATCGGTCTGACTAAGACAAGAAGGCACCAATCTCATCATGCCGTTTTCGACACTGGAGAAGAATTGTTCCTCGGAACAAGCGATAAAAGAGGTGTCGGAGGCGTCGGTGTCCTTGTCAACAAAAACTTGGCCATGAGCATTGATTCATTCAAATGCCTAACAACCTGAATCGGACGTTTACATTTGAATAGATATGGCTCACTGCCAGCAGTTTCTATCTTCGTTGTCTACGCACCAACATCTCATTATGATGAAAGAGAAATTGAGAAGTTCTACATGGAGCTGCAGAAGTTCTACAAAGAAGACCATACCTTCTATAAGATCATTGTGGGTGATTTTAATGCCAAGATAGGACCGAGAAGATCAGCTGAAGAACTTCACATCAGGACCCATGGCCTAGAATGGAACGAACAGGGTGAGAGACTGTCTGAGTTCATCATGTCGACCAAGACGATCCATGGTAACTCATAGTTCCAGAAGAATGAATCTGAATGTTGGACATGGGAGTCTCCCAGTGGACAGTTCCACAATGAAATAGGCCCCATTGTGGTTCAGGGGCTGGAGCGATAGCACAGCGGGTAGGGCGTTCGCCTTACAAGCAGCCAACATGGCCGACCCGAGTTCGATTCCTCCGCCCCTCTCGGAGAGCCCTGCAAGCTACCGAGAGTATTCGATACGCGAGACACAGTAACAACAAAGTCTCCAATGGAGACGTTACTGGGCCCGCTCGAGCAAATCGACGATCAACGGGAGGGCCTTTACCTTTTACCTTTACCATATTCAATCGATGTTTTTGCCTGACCGATGTCACTGTTGTCCCAAAATTCCAAACAGGATCAGACCACAGTCTCCTTCCTGCAAAATTCTACTTCACAGAATGGGGAGAAAGGGCTGCAAAGTTTAAAAAGAGAACTCCCAGAATGACCACCAACTGGGAACTCTGGTTCAGCACCTCCATGATTGTGCGAGGAATGCCAAGAGAGAGACAGTCACAAAAAAATGCCTGTCTTCGAAAACTCTTGAGCTTATTCACCAATGTGGTTTGCCGCATGCCTCAGGCAACCACAGGGAACGTCCGAGCTCGCAAAGCAGTGCAGAGATGCGATCAAGGAAGACCTCAAAGAGAGAAGAGTAGAAGTGCTGGTAGATGCGGCAGAAGACGGGAAAAGTATTTGTAACGCCCACCTGTCCTTTGGCAACTACAAGACCAAGATGACTGCCCTCCGACGTCCTGATGGATCTATCACATCCTCCAGAACGGCAATGAAGAAGATTATCCATGACTTCTACTCAAATCTCTTCGATAGCCATGTCCACTTGTCGACATACCAAATTCCACAGGATGGATATGTCATTCCCAATGTTCTCCCTTCAGAAATCCGACACGCCATTTCATCAGTAAAGAAACGAACAGCACCCGGCCCAGACAAGGTCAGACCTGAACACCTGAAGAAACTGCCGTCAGTACTCATCAATACGCTGAATCGGGTCTTCACACATTACCTGTCTGAATGTAAGGTTCTGTCCCAATGGAAAACCAGCAGGACTGTACTACTGTTCAAGAAGGGAGACATCCATAACATTGCAACTATCGCCCGATCTGCCTATTGTCTGTCATCTACAAGTTGTTCACTCGAGTCATCCTAAATAGGATTGGCAGAACAGTAGATAAGGAAATATCTTTGGCAAATTTGTTCGCGGACATTTGTTAATATTGGAGCATCCAGAACTCAGGATGCTCCTCTCAGACGGGAGAATAAAATGAGGCTCCCAGAACCATGCCACTGGACTCTGTGCCAGGTTGTGGAGCTGATGAAAGCCCTCCCCACCCCATGGGACCCAGCCCTGGCAGCTGACCTCCACTACCCAACCACTGCCATGCTCCAGGCCGATTTCCAGACTCTCAAGCCGAGCCTCACACATGAATAAAGTCCCACAGAATCCAGATAATGCGGAACTTCATGACCTTGGACTCTGGACTCAAAGGGACTCTGGAACAGAGATCCTCTGCTTGCTTCCCCCAGTCTCTGGTGACTCAGGGATCAAAACCATAAGTCACACACTGTAGGCACCAGATAATCTCCTCATTGGCCACCCTCCAGAACTCAGCACACTTCTCCAAGATGGGAGTATAAAATGGCGCTCCCAGAACCATGCCACCATACTCTGCGCCAGGCTGTGGGGCAGGTGAGAGCCCTCCCCACCCCAAGGGACCCAACCCTGGCAGCCGACTTCCGCTACGCAACCACTGCCACACTCCAGGCTGCTTTCCAGACATATTATAAGACACTTTTTACCCTCCTTTCACAATTACTACACCATATCTGATGGGGTTCATACAGTAGGCAACAAATCATAGAGAAAAATATATAAATATGTACCTCTTGGAGAGTCCGGCAAACTACCAAGAGCATTCTTCCCACAGGGGCAGATCCTGGCAAGCTCCCCGTGGCGTATTCAATATGCCAAATACAGTAATGACAACAGGTCTCATTCTCCTGACCCTGAAAGAGCCTCCAATCATTGGGAAAAGACAAGTAAGAAAAGGCTGTTAAAATCTCAGGGCTGGGAGGAATAGAGGAAGATAGAAATAGCATCAACAATCATTTCAGACCATGATGCACTGAGAATAGAAGTGAATCACACACAGACACAGAGAACCAAATCAAACAGCTGGAAATTAAACAAATCAACTCTTAACAACGAGTGGATCAGGGAAAAAGTCAACGATGAAATCAAAAGATACTTGGAAACAAATGACAATGAAGACACAAGCTACCAGAACTTACGGGATGCAATGAAAGCCATTTTGAGGGGAAATTTTATAGCTCTGTAAGCACATCTCAGGACAGAAGAAAGGATGCACATAAACAATTTGACTTCACAGCTCAAGATATTAGAAAAGGATCAACAGAAGGAGCCCAAAGTAGTCAGAAGGAAAGGGATTATAAAACTTAGAGCAGAAGTCAATGACATGGAAACCAAAGAAACAATCTGAAAGATAAATGAAACCAAGAGCTGGCTCTTCAAGAAAATAAATAAGATAGATAAACCACTAGAAACACTCAAAAAGAAACAGAGAGAGAACCCTAATAAATCAAATCAGATATAAGAATGGGGATATCACAACAGAAAGCAAAGAAATTCAAAAGATCAACAAAGACTACTTTGAAAGTCTGTATGCCACGAAACAAGAGAACCTAGAAGAAATGGACAAATTCCTGGACTCCTATCATCTCCCAAAGCTGAATCAAGATGATATAAAGTACCTGAATAGACCTATTCACATCAAGGAAATTGAAACTGTAATCAAAAGTCTTCCAAAAACAAAAACTCAAGTCCAGATGGATTCACTAGTGAATTTTTCCAAGCATTTTAAGAGGACCTATTGCCAGTACTTCTCAAGCTTTTCCAGGAAATTGAAAAAACAGAAACTCTCCCAAACAGTTTCTATGAAGCCCAGATCTCTCTAATACCAAAAGGAAATAAAGACACCACAAGAAAAGAAAACTACAGGCCAATATCCCTGATGAACACGGATGCGAAGATTCTGAACAAAATACTAAAAGGTAAAAGGTAAAGGTAAGGTAAAGGCCCTCCCGTTGATCATCGATTTGTTCGAGCGGGCCCAGTAACGTCTCCATTGGAGACTTTGTTGTTACTGTGTTTGGCATATCGAATACATCACGGGGAGCTTGCCAGGCTCTGCCGTGCGGGCGAGATACTCTCGGTAGCTTGCCAGGCTCTCCAAGAGGGGCGGAGGAATCGAACTCAGGTCGGTCATGTTGGCTGCGTGCAAGGCAAACGCCCTACTGCTGTACTATCGCTCCAAACCCGAACAAAATACTAGCAAATAGAATTTAACAACTCATCAAAAAGATCATACACCATGACCAAGTGGGATT
Organism: Sorex fumeus; assembly: GCF_029834395.1. NCBI lineage: Eukaryota > Metazoa > Chordata > Mammalia > Eulipotyphla > Soricidae > Sorex > Sorex fumeus. The sequence goes on from NW_026606059.1 coordinate 69,231,852, forward strand.
CATCCTGGGGATGCAAGTATGGTTCAACATTTGGAAATAAATCAACATAATCCATAATATCAATAAAAGAAAAGATAAAAATCATATGATCATATTAATAGATGCAGAGAAGGGATTTTACAAGATCCAGCAATGGTTTATGATGAAAACCCTCGCCAAAATGGGGATAGAGGGGAATTTCCTCAATATAGTTAAAGCCATCTATCACAAGCCTACAGCAAACATCATCTTCAATAGGGGAAAAACTGAGAGCCTTCTCCCTAAGATCAAGGACGAGACAAGGATCCCCACTTTCTCCACTACTGTTCATATAGTACTGGAAGTACTTGCAAAAGCGATTAGGCAAGAAAAAGTTATTAAGGGCATCCAGGTAGGGAAGGAAGAAATCAAGCTCTCACTATTTGCAGATGATATGATATTATACTTAGAGAACCCTAAAACCTCACTAAGAAACTCCTAGAAACAATAGACTTGTATAGTAAAGTGACAGGCTATGAAAACAATACCCAAAATACCATGGCTTTCCTATACACAAATAGTGAAAGAGAAGAAAGTGACATGAAGAAAACAATCCCATTCACATTTGTGCCCCAGAAAATCAAGTACCTAGGAATCAGCTTAACTAAGGAAGTAAAGGACCTGTACAAAGAAAACTACAAAAGGCTACTTCAGGAAATGAAAGAATTCACGAGGAAATGGAAAAATATTCCCTGCTCATGGATGGGGAGAATTAACATTGTCAAAATGGCAATACTTCTCAAAGCATTGTATAAATTCAATGCAATACCAATAAGGACAACCAAGACATTCTTCAAAGAAATGGAGCAAAGACTCTTGAAAATTATATGGAACAATAAGCCCCCACGAATATCTAATGTAATTCTTGGGGAAAAGAAAATGGGAGGAATCAACCTCCCTAACTTCAATCTCTACTACAAAGCAGTAATAATTAAAACAGGATGGTACTGGAACAAAGGCAGAGCTGTAGACCAATGGAACAGAGTTGAATATACTGACATCTCCCTGAAGCATCTGATCATCTAATCTTCAATAAGGGGGCAAGAAATGTGAAGTGGAGCAGGGAAAGCCTCTTAAACAAATTGTTCTGGCAAAACTGGACGGCTACATGAAAAAAAGTGGGCTCAGATCTCTGCCTAACGCCATGTACAAAGGCCATGGAATGTCCACGGTTCTCCCGTTGTTCATCGATTTGCTCGAGTGGGCCCAGTAACGTCTCCATTGGAGACTTTGTTGTTACTGTGTTTGGCATATCGAATACATCACGGGTAGCTTGCCAGGCTCTGCCGTGCGGGAGAGATACTCTCGGTAGCTTGCCGGGCTCTCCAAGAGGGGTGGAGGAATCCAACTCGGGTCGGCCATGTTGGCTGCGTGCAAGGCAAACGCCCTAATGCTGTGCTATCGCCCCAGCCCATGTACAAAGTAAGATCAAAATGGATTATTGACCTCAACATCAGACCGGATACCATAAAGTTCATTGAAGACAAAGTTGGCAAAACCCTCCATGATATTGAAGCTAATGGTATCTTCAAAGATGTCACGCCACTGGCCAAGCAAGTGAAAACACAGATAGACAAATGGGACTATCTTAAACTAAGAAGCTTCTGCACCTCTAAAGAAACAGTGACCAAAATACAAAGACAGTCTACAGAATGGAAAAGGATATTTGCCAAATACACATCCGACAAGGGGTTAATATCAAGGATATACAAGGTACTGGTTGAACTCCACAAGAAAAAAACACCCAACCCCATCAACAAATGGGGGCGAGAAAATGAACAGAAACTTTCTCAAAGAAGAAATCTGAATGGCTAAAAGGCACATGAGAAAATGCTCTACGTCATTAATCATCAGGGAGATGCAGATCAAAACAACAATGAGATACCATTTCACACCATAGAGACTGGCCCACATTCAAAAGAACAAAAGCAACCGATGCTGGCGTGGATGTGGCGAGAAAGGGACCCTCCTTCACTGTTGGTGGGAATGTCCACTGGTTCAGCCCTTCTGGAAAACAGTATGGACGATTCTCAAAAAATTAGAAATTGAGCTCCCATTTGACCCAGCAATACCACTCCTGGGAATATATCCCAGAGAGGCAAAAATGTATAGTTGAAGTGACATCTGCACTTGTTTGTTTATTCCAGCACTCTTTACAATAGCCAGAATCTGGAAAAAACCTGAGTGCCCGAGAGCCGATGATGGGTTAAACTTTGGTACATCTACACAATGGAGTACTATGTAGCTGTTAAAGAAGATGAAGTCATGAAATTTGCATACAAGTGGTACTATATAGAAAGTATTATATTAAGCGAAATGAGTTAGTCTCCTGCCCCCACTCCTGGCTGTCCTTGCCGGGGCCCCTTGGAGGGGAGCGGGTTGAGTTTCCCTCCCCGCCCCAACCAGGGCTCCGGCAGCCGAAGACCTCCAGAACCAGCCACCACCATGCTGAGACCACTCTCTGCACACATGAAGGTACCAGCAGAGGAACAAAAGCATGTGGGTCCCAGGGCTGAGATCTCCAAGCCTACTTGGATTGGGGCTGAGCATCCTCCACCCAGATCCTCCAAATTCCAGTAGGCGGGGATCACACCCACCAATTGGCCCCCTGGCGCCGTGTAATCCCATCAACAGCCAAGACTCAGAGACTATAAAACCCAGCTCCTGGAAGAGAACAGTGCAGAGTCTCCCGCCCCCGCTCCTGGCTGTCCTCACCAGGACCCCATGGAGGGGGCAGGTTGATTTTCCCTCCCTGCCCTCAGCAGAACCCCGGCAGCCGAAGACCTCTAGTACCAGCCACAGCCATGCCGAGACCACTCTCCACATGTTCAGACAAGCCTCATGCATGAAGGAACCGGCAGAATAACCTAGGCATCCGGGTCCCAGGCCTGAGATCTCCAAACCTACTCGAATTGGATCTGGGCCTTCTCCACCCAGATCTTCCAAATTCCAGGAGGCGGGGGTCACACCCACCAACTGGCCCCCTGGTGCCGTGTAATCCCATCAACGGCCAAGACTCAGGGACTATAAAACTCAGCTCCCGGAAGTGCTCGGCCACATTCGCGGCGCTCAACATCTTATTATCTCATTCCTACTTTGGACAAACTGGCAGGATACCGAATGTAACCTGCCCACACAGCAGAATCTGGCAATCTTTCCATGCTGTACCCAATATGCCAAATACCAGTAACAATGATGTTTCTCATTCTCCTAACTCTGAAAGAGCCTTGAATATGACACTTTTTTAAAAATTCTCAGGGCTAAGAAGAAGGAGACGTTACTGGGGCCTGCTCGAGGCAATCAACGAATAACAGGATGGTCGTGTTCGTGATCATGAGTCAGAAAGAGCGGGATAGACACAGAAAGATTGCATTCATCTGGGGAACATAAAGTAACAAAATGGGAGACTAACACCCAAGAATGTCTGAGATTAACACCAGTAATTTTGCTCAATGACTTGGATGCCAGCCACACGTGGTAGGGGAAAAGGAAGCTCAGATAGAAAAGGGAGCACCAAATAAAGGGTGTTGTGGGTGTTGTGACGATCCTCCCAGGATGGGAGAATCATGCTGAAAGTAAACTATAGACCAAACATGATTGCCACTCAAGGCTTCTCTTGCAAACCACAGAACCCAAAAGGAGAGAGAGAGAAAAAAAGGGAATGCTCTGCCATAGAGGCAAGGTGGGATGGGGGAGATGAGGGGTGAAAGGGATGCTGGGACCTGTGGTGGTGGAGGATGGGCGCTAATGGAGGGATGGGCACTTGATCATTGTTTAACTGAAACTCAAGCACAAAAATTTTTAAGTCTATAACTGTACCTCATGATGTTTCACTAATAAAAAAATAATAAATAAAAAAATAAAGTGGGGAGATATGATGAAGAGAAACTTCCCCCTAGAAAAATTAACTGTAGTCTCAGTGTCCTAAAACAATAAAAATTCATGTTCCAGTAATCTAAAAAAAAAAATATATATATATATATATAGGAAACCTCATTATAAAAAGTTAAGCTAATGGGTGGAGCTAGATGCACAGCTCATGTTACAGAGGTATATCACATGCCACACATTTGAGGTTTGTGTTTGAACCAGAAAATTGCAAGACCAGAACAAAAAATGAACTGAAATATTCCAGAATTTTTGCAACTCAGTCAGAAGCTAGAATAAAGAGAAAAATGTCTTAGAAAAACCATGTAAAATCCTGACATCAAATAATACCTATAATTTTGTTGCTAGATATAGTATTTCACTTTTTCAAAGGAGAAAATCAGATCGAGTGATGAAAGAATACAAAGCTAAGTCATGGAAGAAAAAACTGAGTTTATTATGCAAAGATTATTAAATGCATATGCTTGTGCTTCTTGAAGTCAAATTATATTACAAAGCTATTACAATCAAAACATTACCATACTGGATCAGAGTAGTCACAAAGATCTAAGAAATAGAATTAAGAATCCAGAACCAAATTTTTATGTATGTGGAAAGCTATTTTTATTTTTAAGGCACCAACATGAAATGAATACAGAAATGTGTCATTAATAAATCATATTGGAAAAGCTTGTCAGTTATGTACATGCAAAAAAATGAAACATGAGATCCAGTTATCCAGTTGTTAAGTTTTTAAGACAAAAATGGCTAACATTTCAGTTCCTCTGTGGAAACCAACAGTGTGGTAAAAGTCTGATACAACACATCCTATAGACCCATCTGGCTCATGTTTACAGAAGGCAAGAGGCAAGAATATAATGTCTCTTTCTTTCTATTTCTTTCTTTCTCTCTCTCTTCTTTCGCCCACCCCAAGGTATTTTATAACATAATTTCCTAATTAATATTTCCTGTCATAGATCCCTGTTTCGTGAGATGACTGAAATTACACTTTCTGTTGTTATTGTTTGGGTTTGGGGTCACACACCAGCAATACTCAAGACTTACTCCTGGCTCTGCACTCAGGAATTAATCCCGAAAGTGCTGAGAGACCTTATGCATGCAAAACAAGTGCCTACCTGCTATACTATCTCTCAGGATCTTAAAATGACTTTTTACAAATGAAAATAAAACTCCCACCAATAAAATCAATTTATAAGGAGTGAGTCAAATGTATAAGTTTATTCATTCATTCATTCATCATCCTGTTAATCGTCGATTGCCTCGAGCAGGCCCCAGTAATGTCTCTTTCATCCTAGCCCTGAGATTATATTCAAGGCTTTTTAGGAGAATGAGACCCATCATTGTTACTGGTATTTGGCATATTTGGTGCACCACGGGGAGTTTGCCAGACTCTGCCCTGTGGGCAGGCTATATTCGATAGCCTGCAAGTTTGTCCAGATGTTTTGATAAGATGTCCGGGAGCTGCATTTTGTAGTCTCTGAGTCTTGGCCGCTGATGGGATTACACGGCGCCAGGGGGCCAGGTGGTGGGTGTGACCCCCGCCTACTGGAATTTGGAGGATCTGGGTGGAGGATGCTCGACTCCAATTCGAGTAGGCTTGGAGATCTCGGCCCCGGAACCCGCGTGGCTTTGTCCCTCTGCCAGTACCTTCATGTGTGCGGAGAGTGGTCTCAGCATGGTGGTGGCTGGTCCTGGAGGTCTTCGGCTGCTGGAGCCCAGGTCGGGGTGGGGAGGAAAGCTCAACCCGCTCCCCTCCAAGGGACCCTGGTGAGGAACAGCCAGGCGCAGGGGCAGGAGACTGACTGCACTGGTCTCGTCCGGGAGCTGCATTTTGTAGTCTCTGAGTCTTGGCCGCTGATGGGATTACACGGCGCCAGGGGGCCAGGTGGTGGGTGTGACCCCCGCCTACTGGAATTTGGAGGATCTGGGTGGAGGATGCTCGACTCCAATTCGAGTAGGCTTGGAGATCTCGGCCCCGGAACCCGCGTGACTTTGTCCCTCTGCCAGTACCTTCATGTGTGCGGAGAGTGGTCTCAGCATGGTGGTGGCTGGTCCTGGAGGTCTTCGGCTGCTGGAGCCCTGGTCGGGGTGGGGAGGAAAGCTCAACCCGCTCCCCTCCAAGGGACCCTGGTGAGGAACAGCCAGGCGCAGGGGCAGGAGACTGTATAATGTATACAAATATAAAAAGGAACTAAATTTTTGGATAAATAAGATACTCAAAAGTAGACACAATTTATAGTTTATAAAATACTGGTATATATTTCATTTTTGGAGTTGTTGCTTCCCATCTGAGGTGCATAATTTCTTTCTTTTGCTGTACAGCACATAATCCAACTTGGAGGCTAACCACATATGAGATATGTACTCTAGGCTCTATTCACTCTGAAGCAGCCCTGTTTTCTCTTGAGTATCTCTCTATCTATCTCGCTCTATCCCCATCTCTATCTCTCTTTATCTCTCTCCTCACTCTCCCTCCTGCCTTTATTCATTTTTCTCGACCTAAAGCTTCTTTAACTTCACACAGATCCACGTAAAGGCACACACACACACACACACACACGTAAACACACACACACACACACACACACGATGCTTACTGAAGGGACCAGAAGGATAACACTAGTGGCTGAGTAAAACCCACTATGTCTTGCCAAGTACAGTACCTGAGGATCCCCCAACACTACTAGCACAGAACTACTAAATATATTTAGTTAATTTTATAAAGTAAATATACCAAAATTTTATATGGTACCAGCCACTTACTAAGTAAAGAAAAGACTGAATAGTGTAGAGATAAGAGAGTTACATAAGAGGTTATAAGATAGGAGAAAAGAAAAATTATAAGCCAAATAAGTTACCAATAGAATTAAGGAAAGAAAAATCAAGCTAAAGGAGATAATTTATACCATTACAAAACTGATAAAAAAAATCATAGCTTATATTTAGACCAAAAATCCTAGTCTGATAACTGACACTAGTTCAGAAAAACACATTTTGACACATTATAGTAAAAATGAAAATTAACCATTTTCCCTATGAAAAGTCTTAATTATGCATTGCTTTTTAACAGAAATATTAAAATTAAAAGACAGCTGAAACCTGATATAATTATCTACCTTAAGGATTATCACATCACTATATAGTTCTAATTTTTAGTCTCTGATTTATTCTTATTAAATAAGTCATTACCTTACAGTTTAACTTGTCTTTCTGTCTTCTATGTTTGTTACAAATTAGTAGTTGCCAATATTATCTAATTTGTAACTGATCCAACCACTAATTTACAGTCAATACACGAGACAGAGAGACAAGTTTCAGTGTGATGAGTTACTCAATAAAAAAAACAAGTAAAAATTGAAAGCTTTTGCTTCTATTTAATAGTTGAGTTCTATTCAAAATAATTATAATGCAAAATAAGTTTGATTGGTAAATTTCCTACAGAACAAAGGTGATATTTAAAGATAATTTACCCAAAATAATGTTTTATATTGTAAATTTATTAGTCATTAATATTTATTGACACCTGTACCAAGGATAATTCTGCTCAGCACTTGATTTTAAAACAGTGTCTCTCACAGATATATCAATTTCTGAAAGTAGATACCAATTCACTATCACTATCACCCTGTTGTTCATTGATTTGCTCGAGTGGGTGCCAGTAATGTCCCCCATTGGTCCCTGTCATGTGCTAGGGTAACCCGATGGTATATTGGGGTCAGGGGAATGAGGACCATCACTATTACTATTTTGGGCATATCTAGTATGCCACGGGTTGTTTGCCAGGCTCTGCCATGCGGGTGGGATACTCTCTGTAGCTTTCCAGGCTTTCCAAGAGTGATGGAGGCTTTTTGGGCAGCCTCTAATCACCTTTACAGGTGTTCCTCTCAGGCATATATGTGGGCAAGATATTCTCAGTAGCCTGCTGGGTTCTCTAAGAGAGAGAACTAGACAATAGGAGGTCACGCAGCCACAAATGCTGCCATGTGCTTCCAGGAGCTTGATTTTATAGTCTCTGGATCTTGGCCTATGATGAGGTTACACGGCAGTTCGTGGGTGTAACTGTCTAACTACTGGAAGATGGGGGATCTGGGTGGAGGAGGCCCAGTCCAGATCTGAGCAGGCTTCGAGATCTCAGCCCCGCGTCCCACACATCTGGGTTCCTCTGACGGTTCCTTCATGCATGAGGCTCATCCTAGCATGTGGAGAGTGGTCTCAGCATGGCTGTGGCTGGGTCACAGAGGTCTTTAGCTGTCAGGGCTCTGCTCAGGGCAGAGAGGAAAACTCAACCCACCCCACCCCCCTTCAAGGGGCCCCAGTGAGAACAGCCAGGCGTGTGACCATTAGACTCTGCGTTGTTCTCCTCCAGGAACTTGGTTTTATAGTCTCTGGATCTTGGTCACTGATGAGCTTACAAGGCAGTTGGTGGGTATAACAGTTAAAGATCTCCAGGACCCAGCCACAGTCATGCTGAGAACCACTCTCCACATGATAGGACAAGCCTCACGCATGAAGGAACCGGCAGAGAAACCCAGGTGTATGGGAACAGGGGCTGAGATCTACAAGCCTGCTTGGATCGGGACTGGGCCTCCTCCACCCTAATCCCCCATCTTCCAGTAGCTAGATACCAATTACTGAAAGAAAATATTAAAATATACATAAGATATATTATTGGCATAATTGAGAGACCAATTGTTTCTAGATTGTTATATGTAATGTAGGTATGTATACATATACATATATATATTTCTTTTAACATGGGAAATAAAAATTGTTGAATCTAAGTATGGATATATTTTTATATATCTTCAAAGAAAATAATTGTTTGCTGGAATTAGGAGTAGGCAGTTCAATAGACAAGTGGTGAACCCCTAGAGAGTGTTTAATATTTACTTGGCTAGCAGCATGTATAATCATAAAGCAACATGCAGGTACATATTCATATATGGGACAGAACATAAACACATGTAGTGGTGCATACAGGTATAATACAGTACAGTCAGACACATTTAGATATTTCTAGATTATGGAAAGGTTTTGTTTGTTTATGTATGTGGTTCACAACCAGCAGTCCTCTGGGCTTACTCCTGGCTTTGCACTCAGGAATCGCTGCTGGAGGGATTTGGGGACCATTCACGGTGCCAGAGATCAAATCTGACTGGGCTGTTTGCCAGACCTGTGACAACCACTCTACTATCTCTCCAACCCAAATGGTGGAAAGCTTTAAATTTAAATCACTACAGTGTATTGTCAATGATGCAAAATGAGGTTCACCCCCAAGTATTAGTATCATCTCTTATATCACTCCTCAGAATTTAAAGCACACTCTGAAATGAAATCCACCTCATTATGTGCCAGAGTTCAAGGTCTCTGCTTATAAGAATAGTGTATCTGGAATCACTTTTACAGTTTATAGGCAGGGAAAAAAAAGATTCTCACTCATCAATTGCCCTCTTCCTTAGTAGGAAGCCTTCTCTTGCTTTAACAGTTTTTAGTTTTGAGGCAAAAAGGTAATGCTGCTGCGCAATTTAACATGACAAATCCCTTAGCCCTGTTCATTTCAGTTGCTTGCTGGTATTTCTGTTTGGGCGTCTACCTTATTACTCTACTCCACAGAAGATTTCAAATAGGTCCTCTCTAAATATCAGCACTGCCTGTTCTTTTATTTCTTCTATTTCAGCAAAAGAGATTTTACTTAGAGAAGTTTACTTAGAGAAGTGCAACAAGGCATAAAGAGAAAGGTACATGTTCAAGAGAGAACATGGGCGTGTCCAGAGCGAAGCAAGAAGAGGAAGACTTTTGGGAGAAGGTTATATTCAATATCTCTACATTTCCTGTCCTGGACGATCTGCATACATTAAAGAGAATCAGGGCATTGTACCGGGAAAGTCTTGGATTCTTAACGACCTTTTCATATTCTTATGACCCTTACAGTATCCTGGAGCTTCTTTACTGAGAATTTTCACTGTTCATTTTCCACCTTCTGTAAAGAGCTACTTCCTCATGCCTGAGGGCTACTTTAGAGCTAAGCAATTTCTTAAATTTCATTATCTCCCCTAAACACATTATTTTATTTTGGGCCCCCAGTCAATCTGCCAGCAACATTCCCCCTCCTAAGAGATTCCACCCCTTTAAATCTGTAAGGCGTACATTGGTGACAGTCTGTCTTCTGTAATTTCTTTATGCTAGCAAAAGGATAAAGAGCCTGCCAATATAAGAGTGGGAAATCTCATGCAAACTTAGTATTAATGGGATCCAGGCAATATTTTATTGGGCTTCAGAGTTGTATAGATGAGCAGAATGGGATTCAGTTTTCCAAGTTTTTCGAAAAACCCAAATAACAAGTTGAAGTTTGGTTGGGGTTAATTCTCGGTTTGGGTGAGCTAAAACAATATTTACATATTCTTGAATTGCTTGCTGTACCTTTCCTAAATTAATAACAAGCTTAGCTTTAAACTCTGGGTTTAATAAGAACTCTGTTTTAAATGGCACATCATACAATAACTCAAAGGGACAAGACAAATGCTTAAAGTGTATCACTGTCACTGTATCACTGTCATCCTGTTTTTCATCAATTTCCTTGAGCAGGCACCAGTAACGTTTCCTTTGTCCTAGCCCAGAGATTTTAGAAAGTTCCACATTAGAGGTTCTTTCAGGGTCAGGAGAATGAGATCCATCGTTGTTAATGGTTTTTGGCATATTGAATAAGCCACGGGGAGTTTTCCAGACTCTGCCGTGTGGGCAGGATACATTTGGTAGCCTGCCAGGCTCTCCAGAGTAAGAACTAGATAATAAGATGTCCCAGAGCTGGGTTTTGTAGTCTCTGGGTCTTGGCTATTGATGGGATTACATGGCACCAGGGGAAGTTTGTGGGTGTAACGCCTACATACTGGTAGATGGGGGATCTGGGTAGTCTCGATCCGAGCAGGCTTGGAGATCTACACCCTGGGTCCTGAACACCTGGGTTCCTCTGCCGGTTGCTTCATGCATGAGGCTTGTCCAAACATGTGGAGAGTGATCTTAAGTATGGCTGTGGCTGGAACCGGAGGTCGTCAGCTGCTGGGGCTCTGCTTGGGGTGCGGAGGGAAATTCAACTTACCCTCCTCCAAGGTGCCCCAGTGAGGACAGCCAGGCGCAGAGGCAGGAAATGCTTAGTGAACAAATATTAAACATTACTGAATATATCAACAACTTTATTTTTTAAAAATTTTTATTAGTGAAACACCATGAGGTACAGTTGTAGACTTACAATTTTTTTGTGCTTGGGTTTCAGTTTTACAATGATCGAATACCCATCCCTCCACCAGTGCCCATTCTCCACCACCACCGAACCCAGTATCCCTCCAACCCCCCATCCCCCAAATCCCACCCTACCTCTGTGGCAGAGCATTCACTTTTGTTCTCTCTCTCCTTTTGAGTGCTGTGGTTTGCAAAAGAGCATTGAGTGGCAATCGTGTTCGGTCTATAGTCTACTCTCATCACGCATCTTCCATCCTGGGAGGAACCTCCCAACACCCTTTATTTGGTGCTCCCTTCTCTATCTGAACTGCCTTTTCCCTAGCGTGTGCGGCTGGCCTCAAAGCCATGGAGTAATCCTCCTGGTATTTATCTCGGCTATTCTTCGGTGTTAATCTCCTATTTTGTTTCTTTACGTTCCCCAGATGAATGCAATCTATGTCTGTCCCTCTCTTTCTGACTCATTTCGCTTAGCATGGTATTTTCCATGTAGTACCAGTTGTATATAAATTTCATGACTTCATCTTTTCTAACAACTGCATAGTACTCCATTGTGTAGATGTAGCAAAGTTTCTTTAACCAATTATCTGTTCTCAGGCACCCAGGTGTTTTCCAGATTCTAGCTATTATAAAGAGTGCTGCAATGAACGAACAAGTGCAGATGTCACTTCGGCTATACATTTTTGCCTCTCTGGGATATATTCCCAGGAGTGGTATTGCTGGGTTAAATGGGAGCTCAATTTCTGATTTTTTGAGAATCATCCATACTGTTTTCCAAAAGGGCTGAATCAGTCGGCATTCCCGCCAGCAGTGAAGGAGAGTCCCTTTTTCACCACATCCACGCCAACACTGATTGCTTTTGGTCTTTTGGATGTGGGCCAGTCTCTGTGGTGTGAAATGATATCTCATTGTTGTTTTGATCTGCATCTCCCTGATGATTAATGACGTAGAGCATTTTCTCATGTGCCTTTTAGCCATTCGGACTTCTTCCTTGGGAAAGTTTCTGATCATTTTGTCGTCCCAGTTTTTGATGGGGTTGGATGTTTTCTTCTTGTGAAGTTCAACCAGTACTTTTTGTATCCTTGATATCAACCCCTTCTTGGATGTGTATTGGACAAATATCCTTTCCCATTCTGTGGACTGTCTTTGTATTGTGGTCACTGTTTCTTTGGAGGTGCAGAAGCTTCTTACTTTTAGATAGTTCCATTTGTCTATCTGTGTTTTCACTTGCTTGGCCAGTGGCATGGCATCTTTGAAGATACCATTAGCTTCAATGTCATGGAGGGTTTTGTCAACTTTGTCTTCAATGTACCTTATGGATTCCAATCTGATGTTGAAGTCTTTAATCCATTTTGATCTTACTTTTGTACATGGCATTAGGGAGAGGTCTGAGCCCGCTTTTTTGCATGTAGCTGTCCAGTTTTGCCAGCACAATTTGTTAAAGAGGCTTTCCTTGCTCCACTTCACATTTCTAATATCAACAACTTTTAGACATTTATGTAGGTAGTTGTTAACTTTATTCCATTACATTGGTTGGTTTTGTTAGTGAAATGTTTGTTCTCAGTTGCATAAAGGTATCTAGAAACTGTATTTCATATTTCATTCCCATTGTCTATTTTGCTAAAGATTTTCTCAAGATAGAGAGGCATCTCTACCTTTTTTTATTTTGTCCATGGAGTACCATTGATTATTGTTATCAGCCATTCAATTAAATTAAATCACTTTATTTCCTATTTCCTTTGCAAAGTAAAATTGCTTTTGAGCAGAATGATAACAGATGTGGAAATATGCAACATTCTCATCAACAAGTTAATTTAACAAAATTCGATAACATTGAAATTTGATCAGAGTTCAAAGTTGTGGTGCAGTTCTTACAGCAAAGTTACCCATTTTTTACTTTTTCTTTGTAGAGAAGGAAATGAATGATAGAAGCCTGGAATATGCTTTATAGCAGCTGTTATCAGTTATAAATGCTAAAACACCCAGTTTTAAAATTAAAATTCCTGGCAGATTGCAAAGCTTTCTTTACTAAGCATTAGAATTACCTTTCCATTTCAAATAAGGAAAATGACTGACCCCTTTCAAAAACTTGTTACCAAGAACATTTCTGAAAATGGATTAGTCGAATCTGATTTTTTATTAGTATGCCCTGCATTGCACAACAACTAATAGTTTCTATTACTAATCATCATTATTAGAGAAATCTTATTTGGAAGGTCCATGACAGTTTTTAGGTATTCCTTTGCTTTAATTGCTGTGAAGCAAAGAAAATTTTATTATATAATGATATCATCTTTCACTCAGTTAAGAAAATAAATTGGTTACCCACTGTGTGAATAATACTGTGGTAGACACATTTGGCAGAATACAAAGGAAGCAAATGGGATTTTTTTTCTTTTGCTGAAGTTCTAAGAAAGAAAAGCAGAGTGTAGTCAAGTGAAGACTTCTAGATCACTTATGAGACCCCAAAGAATTATATAATTCTTTGTTAAAATAGATTCCTCATGAATTGTTATATTCTGTGAATTTTGAACAATTCAATTATTAAATTAAATATTATTAATAAGACAGACGTAAAAATGTTTTCTTGGAATATGTATGACATTGAGTGTATATAGACGTTACTAATGTTTGCAATAAAATTCTAGAGGAATACTTTTTAGTAAAATAACCTAGCTGTAAATTTTAAATGGGGAAGTTGTAGAAAAACTCATTTTAGAGTAAGATAGGATGGGATTTGAGAACTGTCCAAAGTATCCACTGGCTATGTGGTATTGAATAAAACAATTATTTAAAATTTTGGTTTAATTTTCTGTAAAGTGAATACATTTGAGAACTTCCAGAACTGTTATGAGGTTTAGATACACTTATATTAAAATTAAATGCAATAAAGAAGTTAAATAAATCCAAATTCTTTATGCTAAAATAAGGGAAGTATCAAAATACTAATTAATGTTAAAAATGTTGAACACTTAAAATATTAAGCCCATTAATTTAGAAAAGGTTTCTTAATTATATTTTTGGTTCTTCTGTCATATCCCTTTTATTTATCATTTTAGTTTCATTTTATTTATCAAATTTTAGTTTCATTTTTGGGGTTATCCATGTCTATTTGTAGGGCTTATTCCTGATTCTGTGCTCAGAGATTTCTCCTTGCTACAGGGATCACTATTGGCTCAGGATTCTATATGTGATGTGGAATTCTAAATGTGGGATTGAATCTGGGTAAGCTGCTTGAGAGGCAAATGCCCGACCAGCTGACCTACTCTCTCCATCCCCAGCTGTCAGTCTTTTTATAGTCAAAATATTTTACTTTTACACAGATGTGAAGATTAACTTTGCTTCAAAAAGTAGAACATGTTCTGCCCTACAAGAGAATTTGAAGAGGTATGAGCATCATAATACAAAATTTCCTGTTTGCTTCTGAATATGTATTCTGATTCTCAGAACTGACCTGTTACCTTGAACCTGAGCAATTGAACTCAGTAAAGAGAAAAATCTCTGTAAGTGATTATCAGTTCAAACAAGGTATGCTGAATGCACAGGGAAGAGTACAAATGAACAATAGACTTGCTTTCATACCAAGAATATGAACACTGTTTTATTTTCTTGTTGATTTTTGGACAACACCAGCAGTACTGAGGGCTTCCTTCTGGCTCTGTTCTTGGGGAACCACATATGGTGCTGGAGATCCAATCAGTGTTGGCTGTATGCAAGGCAAATGCCTTATCCCTGTGCTAACTCTGGTCCAGTATAAACACAATTGTAACCATGTTCTTCAATACACAAATGCACATATACACAAGCACACACAAGATTTGTGGAGCAATTAGAAGTTAAAGAATGTCCTTTTATCATTTTCCCATTTTCTTTCTTTCTTTCTTTCTTTCTTTCTTTCTCTTCCTTCCTTCCTTCCTTCCTTCTCCTTCCTTCCTTCCTTCCTTCCTTCCTTTCTTCCTTCTCCTTCCTTCCTTCCTTCCTTCCTTCCTTCCTTCCTTCCTTCCTTCCTTCCTTCCTTCCTTCCTTCTCCCTTCCTTCCTTCCTTCCTTCCTTCCTTCCTTCCTTCCTTCCTTCCTTCCTTCCTTCCTTCCTTCTTTCTTTCTTTCTTTCTTTCTTTCTTTCTTTCTTTCTTCCTTTTTTATGGACTGTACTCCGTCATGCTCAGTGGTCACTCCTGACTTGGTACTTGGGTTCACAGTGATGCTCTGCGTACCATGCAAACTGGGGCGTTGGGTTTGGGCATCTAATATGAAAACATGTACTCCAGTCCTTTGAGGTATCACCCTAGGTCTCCTCTACATTTCTTGGTAAGAATATAAGATTGATCTGCAATACTGTAGAGACCTGATATATCTATATTTTCATAAAGCTCTCATCTTAAATTTTTGGTACAATTGGTCCTGACAGATAGGACAGAAGGTAAGACTTGCATGCATTGGACCATTTTTTAACCCCCAGCATGCTTTCCAGATCACTGTATGGAGAACAGTCAGGAAGCAGAGATGCTAGTAAGTCATGAACATAGCTGATGGAGGCTAAGTCTTGTCTCAGCTCATCCTGGTAAAATACGTCAATAAATCAATTTGTATCCTGAATATCCTTTGTGTTGTTTGTTGTGGGTTTTTTGGTGTGTTTTTGTTTATGTTTTTTGAGGTACACTGCAGGTGTTCAGGAGCTCAGAGCCAAGGGTTACTCCTTGCAGTGCTTGGGGTAACATGAAATTCAGGGTATAATACCACGGCTGAACACCATGGCACTAGTTCCCAGAAATCCAGAGCACTACTTCCTGGAGCCATCTCTCCACAGCTGTGGGGATGTTTAATTGTTTGTTCTTTAGGTAATACAAATATCAATTATTTCTTCTAACTGACCTGCTTCAATAAGGATTTCAACAACTGGTGTATTTACTCTGAAATATAAATGTTGGGGATAGTGAACGATTCTAAATGCTAATGCCATATGAAATAGTTTCCGTTCTTTTACTTCTGGGTATTTATCATTATTAGATAACCTTTGTCATTGTTATTGTTATTAGAAGATTATATCAGTGCTTTTTGTTTGTTTGTTTCCAAAGTGGCAGTGATTGATATTTTATGTAACATTTTTTTCAATGTTATCAACTCTGTTCTTCCTGTTTTATTTCTCCCTAAATTTGCAGGTTTACTTTGTCATTTTCTAGAGACTTAAGATGGAACTTAGTTTGATGATACAAATTAAATACTCATTTTCTGAAATGTCATAAAATTTTATGGAAGCAGCGCTTTAATAGCATTCAGTAAAATTTGACATGTTTAAGTTGATTAAGATAGACAATCTTTTCTTAAATAATATGGTCCATATTATAATTATGCCATCAATTTTTAATAACATTATAATAGAATTTAGAATATAGAAATAAGGTTTTATATTATTACTCCTAGCTTTTTAAATACTTGCCAGAACTTATAGGAATTCATTCAAATTCTTGAAATTATGGAAGAAAATTGAAAATGTACTTACAAATTAGCAATCTTCACTTTTATGTGCAGTTGATGATAGTTTTTAAGTGTTTTTAAAGATATTTTACACAGGGATTTCAAATTAAAAGCAACAACACCAAACACATTATGATATGGATTAATTGAATGTTATGTACGTTTTTTTAAAGTTCTCTCAACTTATATATGAATCCATCATCTTTTCCTTTTACTGAATTACTGGGTTACATTGGGAATATTTGAACTATTCCATGCACCAAAAAATTAGGCGCAAAATACATATCTGGTTACTTCATACTTATATGCGTTTAGACCTTTTTAATGCGCTGTTCTTATTATAATTTTGTTTTCAAGCTATTTGTGCAAAATAAAATTAATTTTCTTTATACAGAAGAAAATGATGTCAGAGGTGTAGTTCAATGATACAGTACATGTACTGGTTTGAGTCCAAATACCACCCCTCTGCAAAAAAAATCATTAACACTCCTCACTTGATATAGCACTGTAGCACTGTCCTCCTGTTGTTCATTGATTTGCTCGAGCAGGCACCAGTAATGTTTCCATTGTGAGACAAGTTGTTAATGTTTTTGGCATATTGATCGAATACATCACAGGCAGATTGCCAGGCTTTGCCATGCAGGCAGGATACTCTCCATAGCTTGCTCGGCTCTCTGAGAGGGAAGGAGGAATCGAACCTGGGTCAGTTGCGTGCAAGGCAAACGCCCTACCCGTTATGCTATTGCTCCAGCCCTCACTTGATATACATAGGAAAATTGATATATACTGATTGTGTTGAGTGATATGTCCAAGTACTTAAATACAGAAATGTGACTTGCAATTATTTTTCTATATTCACACTAATAATTTCTCTGTATAATAGTTGCTGTCATCTCATGTGCAAAGATCTTAAATTTTATATACAGATTACTTATTTAGCATTAATGTTTTCTGTATATAATTTTAAACAATTTTTATTTTTAGAAAAAATAGATCACATATCAAATATAAACTTATACAAAATAATTTTAATCGTTAAATTTCCCACTCTTAATCTTATTTTACCCAGTCTTCTAAAAAAGTTACTATATATATGTAAGTGGACTATTTTAGATGAGCTTTTCTAGCTTTCTGAGTGAAGATACTTCAATTATATGCCTAAACAAATTTTAATTTATTCTTAAAGTACAAAAAATGTAAACTAAATAAGCCTTGGTGTAATATAAATAATTGAGTCACTCCAATGCCACCTGATAAGTAAATTAGTAAATTTTCTTTTTCTTTATTCTTTTGACAAATAATGGATATAAATATTTTATTAACAAGTTTAGGGGTTGTTCAGAAGTAGGTCCTTCTTTATATGTTTGTATATTTTATATTTAAATATTTTTAAATATAAATATTTAAATATATTTTATATTTTATATTTAATATTTTAAAAATAGTAAACAAGTTACAAGTTTCTACCTGGCCTATCATATCAAGTTCAGTTATTTCTCACTAACATCTATCATCTATGTTTTATGCTATAATCATCCAATGTGCTATTATTATTATTAATAGCAAGCTATTAAGACAATCAAGCATCCTTTGTGATACACTGTATATAGGAAAGATCAGACAATACCATTTCATTCTCTATTTTCATGTAGATCCTGCCAGTGTTTTTTAACGCACAGAAACCATCTCCACTGATAGTGGGACCCTGAGAATTTGGTGCTTTATCTGCTGATGCAATGCTGCTGTGGGTAGAGCTCAAGGAGAGATAGGACAAAGTGCTGGGGATCAAATTCAGAACTGTTAAGGGTCAGTGTATATGCTTTCTCTCTTCAAACCAACTTCCTGGTTCCACAATTTAATTCTCAACATCTAGATTTCAAACATTAGTTAAAACTATACTGTTTAAAAGCAAATAACAATGTTTAACATCTAATTTGCTTTTTATATATTATTTACAAAACTAATCTGAAAAGAGTTTAAGTATAAAAATA
Source organism: Sorex fumeus (assembly GCF_029834395.1). Classification (NCBI taxonomy): domain Eukaryota; kingdom Metazoa; phylum Chordata; class Mammalia; order Eulipotyphla; family Soricidae; genus Sorex; species Sorex fumeus. The sequence goes on from NW_026606059.1 coordinate 69,250,456, forward strand.
TCACGGCCTCTCTGGAAAGAAAGATGGCGGCTGCACGGGAGCCTTGTGGACAGCAGGTTTGAGCCGGGGGTGGGGGCGGCAGGGACCTCATGGGAAGGGGGGCGTTCTGGTCTGTCCTTCACGCCCGACCGAGGTCACCAGTTGCCCCCCACGAGCGGCTCTCCGGCACAGCCATGAATCCAGAGCACAGAAACCAATCTCTTAACTATCTAACTTTTAATAGAAATACTTCCAGGGTTAATAAGTAGAATAGCAGAAATTCAAAACCGCGCGGCCGCTATTGCGGCCACGGGACATCATTTAATTCTTAAACCCAGCTGTAGAAAGCAAATCATTTCACAATGCCTTTTCAGCATGTCTGATTTGGGGGGGGGGTCGTAAACTCTAAATAATAATGGTGCATCTTTTATTGTAACAATAAATCTAGTAGATAGAGTGTTAACTAGTACTCATCTGCCTCACAGGAATTGAGAGGGGTGGGAGGTGGGGTTCTATTGGGGTTCGTGAGTAAAAATAAGTATTGGTAAAGGGAAATGTGTTTGACATTTACATGACTGAAACCTAAACCTGAAAGCTTTGTAACTTTTCCCACAGGGATTCAATACATAAATAAGTTATAAAAAAATAAATAAAATAAAATAAAAATATCAATGGTTATCTTCAGAGTGCTGAGATTTATGGGAAGTTATCTTGGTTATTTTTTGTAATGTCTACTTGATTAACAATTTCTGAGATTTTATCTGATTACCATAGATAGAATAATTTTGTGCAATAATATTTTCACTATATTTTAAAAATATTGGCTGTTAAAATGGCAATCATCTGATAATGTTTAGTAAATAAGACTCAGAGTTTTTATCTTAAAACATTTTTCAGTAATTGGGCATTTGGGTATACCATGCCTTGGTAGTTAGGTTAAATTGGTTGATAAAATGAACTTGTCTAGAAGAGGGCGTTCTTCTGTTGGAAAGGTATATCCACAATGGATGGGGAATTAAGGTTTTTTGGGTTTCCGCTCTGACATTCTAGCCTGAATTCAATCCCAGTCTTCCCATTGATGCCATCTGTCAACATGGCTGCTGCAAACGCACACTTGCATTTGTATTTAAGCAAATCCAAAGGAGCAATGATGGGGAATTTTTTAATTAAATTTTTTAATTTTTTATTCGTGAAACACCATGAGGTACAGTTGTAGATTTACAAACTTTCATGCTTGCATTTCAATTATACAATGATTGAGTACCCATCCCTCTACCAGTGCCCATTCTCCACCACAATGATCCCAGTAGCCCTCCCACCACCCCCACCCACCCACCCACCACCCCACCTCTGTGCCAGCGCATTCCCTTTTGCTCTCTCTGTCTCTGTCTCTGTCTCTGTCTCTCTGTCTCTGTCTCTCTCTCTCTCTCTCTCTCTCTCTCTCTCTCTCTCCTTTTGGGTGCTGTGGTTTGCAATAGAGGTATTGAGTGGCCAACGTGTTTGTTCTATAGTCTACTTTCAGCACGCATCTCCCATCCTGAGTGGGTCTTCCAAATACCCTTTACTTGGTGTTCCCTTCCCTATCTGAGCTGCCTTTCCCCCAGCATGTGTGGCCAGTTTGCAAATTGTACAGCAAACCTCCTGGTCCTTATCTCAACTATTCGTGGGTGTTAGTCTCCCATTCTGTTACTTTATATTCCACAGATGAGTGCAATCTTTCTATGCCTTTCCCTCTCTTCCTGACTCATTTCACTTAGCATGATACTTTTCATGTTGATCCACGTATATGCAAATTTAATGACATCATCTTTTCAAAGCGCTGCATAGTATTCCATTCTGTTGATATACCAACTTTTCTTTAACCAGTAATCTGTTATCAGGCAGTCGGGGTTTTTCCTGATTCTGGCTATTTTAAAGAGTGCTCCAATGAACATACAAGTGCAGATGTCATTTCTACTATACTTTTTACATATCTCTGGGATATATTCCCAGAAATGGTATTGCTGGGTCAAATGGGAGCTCAATTTCTAATTTTTTGAGAAGCGTTCATAGAGTTTTCCAAAAGGGCTGAACCTATCGTCATTCCCACAAGCAGTGAAAAGAGTCCCTTTCTCTCCATATTCTCACCAACACCAGTTGCTTTTGTTCTTTTGGATGTGTGTCAGTCTCTGTGGTGTGAGATGATAACTCATTGCTTTTATTTGCATCTCCCTGATAATTAGTGATGAAGAATATTTTTTCATGTGCCTTTTGGACGTTCAGATTTCTTCTTTCAGAAAGTTTCTGTTCATTTCATCGCCCCATTTTCTGATGGGGTTGGATTTTTTCCTTGTAGAGCTTAACCATTGTCTTGTATTTCATTGATATTGACCTCTTATCAGATGAGTATTGGGTGAAAATCCTTTCCCATTCTGTAGATTCTCTTTGTATTTTGTCCACTATAGCTTTTATGGTGCAGAAGCTTCTTGGTTTAAAATAGTCCCATTTGTTTATCTCTGTTTCCACTTGGTTGGTCTGTAGGGTGTCATCTTTGAAGATACCTTTAGCTTTAATATTGTGGAAGGTTTTGCCAACCTTGTCTTTAATGTACCTAATGGATTCTGGTCTAATGTTGAGGTCTTTAATCCACTTTGATCTGACTCTTGTGCATGGTCTTAGGTCGAGGTCTAAGCCCACATTTGTTGCATGTGGTTGTCCAGTTATGCCAGCACCATTTGTCACAGAGGCTTTTCTTGCTCCACTTCACATTTCTGGCTCCCATACCAAATATAGATGTTCACACATTTGGAGTTGTGTGCAAGGATATTCCACCCTGTTCCATTGGTCTGTGGCTCTGCCTTTGTTCCAGTACCATGCTGTTTAAATTGTTACCACTTTGTAGTAGAGTTTGAAGTTGGGGAGGGTGTTGCCTCCCGTTTTCTTTTTCCCAAGAATTGCTTTGGCTATTCGTGGGGGTTTGTTGTTCCATATGAATTTTAGAAGTATTTGATCCATATCTTTGAAAAATGTCACGGGTATACTTTTAGGGATCACATTAAATCTGTATAATGCTTTGGAGAGTATTGCCACTTTGACAACGTTATTTCTCTCAAGACATGAGCAAGGGATATGTTTCCATTACCTCACATCCCCTTTTATTTCTTGGAGTAGCGTTTTGTAATTTTCTTTGTGTAGGACCTTTACCTCCTTAGTTAAGCTAATTCAAAAGTACTTGATTTTCTGGAGCACAGTTGTGAACGGGATTGCTATTTTCACCTCACTTTCCTCTGTCTCATTATTTGCATCTAGAAAAGCCATGGATTTTTGGGTACTGATTTTATAGCCTGCGACTTTACTGTACAAGTCTATTGCGTCTAGGAGTTTCTTGGTCTAAAATTTATAGTTCTCTAGATATAGTATCATATCATCTACACATAGTGAGAGCTTGATTTCTTCCTTTCCTATGGATGCCCTTAATATCTTTTTCTTGCCTAACCACTATTGCAAGTACTTCCATTACTATACTTAACAGAAGTGGTGAGAGTGGGCAACCTTGTCTTGTCCCTGATCTTAGAGGAAAGGCCTTTAGTTATTTTTTCCCATTGAGCATAATGCTTGCCACATATTTGTGGGAGATGGCTTTGACTATCTTGAGGAAGATTCCTTCAAAAACCATTTTGGCGAGAGTTTTCATCATAAATGGGTGCTGGATCTTGGCAAATGCTTTCTCTGCATCTATTCATATGATCATATGGTTTTTATCTTCTCTTTTGTTGATATGATGGATTATGTTGCTTGATTTCCGAATGTTAAGCCATCCTTATGTCCCCAAGATGAATCCCACTTGGTTGTGGTGTATGGTCTTTTTGATGAGTTGTTGGATTCTATTTGCTAATATTTTGTTGAGGATCTCTGCATCTGTGTTTATCAGGGATATTAGCCTATAGTTTTCTTTGTTGGTGATGTCTTTGTTTGCTTTTGGTTTTAAGAAGATAATGTGCCTCATAGAAACTGTTTAGAAGAGTTCCTATTTCTTTAATTTCCTGGAAAAGCTTGAGGAGAAGTGGCAACAGGTCCTCTTTAAAAAATTGGAAGAATTTGCTAGTAAATCCATCAGGGCCTGGGCATTTGCTTTTAGGAAGACTTTTGATTACAATTTCAATATCTTTGGTATTAATGGGTCTATTCAGGTACTCCAAGTATTCTTGGTTAAATCTCGGGAGATTATACAGGAATTTATCCATTTCTTTCAGGTTCTCGTTTCGTTGCATACAGACTTTCAATATAGTCTCTAATTACCTTTTGAATTTCATTCATTTCTGTTGTGATATCCCCTTTTCATTTCTGATTCAGTTTATTAGGGTTATCTCTCTTTCTTTCTCTGTTAGTCTTGCTAGTGGTTTATCAATCTTGTTTATTTTCTCTTCGGCTGCCGGAGCCCTGGTCAGGGCGAGGAGGAAAACTCAACCCGCTCCCCTCCAAGGGGCCCTGGCAAGGACAGCCAGGTGCGAGGGCAGGAGACTCTGCACTGTTCTTTTCCGAGAGCTGGGTTTTATAGTCTCTGAATCTTGGCCGTTGATGGGATTACCCGGCGCAAGGGGGCCAGTTGGTGGGTGTGTCCCCCGCCTACTGGAATTTGGAGGATCTGGGTGGAGGATGCTCAGCCCCAATCAGAGTAGGCTTAGAGATCTCAGCCCCGAAACCCACGTGGCTTTGACCTCCAGCCAAAGACCTCCAGAACCAGCCACCACCATGCTGAGACCACTCTCCACACACATGAAGGTACCGGAAGACTATAAAACCCAGCTTCCAGAAGCGCGCAACCGTGAATCATCTCATTCCTACTTTAGACAAACTGGCAGGCTACGGAATGTAACCTGCCCACACGGCAGAGTCTGGCAAACTCCCCGTGGCGTACCCAATATGCCAAATACCAGTAACAATTAAGGGTCTCATTCTCCTAACTCTGAAAGAGCCTTGAATATGTCACTTTATTTTAAAAAAAAAAATTCAGGGCTAGGACGAAGAGACGTTACTGGGGCCTGCTTGAGGCAATAGACAAAATTGTGATTGTTTATTTTCTCAAAGAACCAGATCTTGGTTTCACTAAACTTTAGGATTATTTTTTGGTTTTCATGTCAGAGGGGTTCGGCAGGGTGATACCATTTCACCGAAACTCTTCAGTGCCACACTCGAGAACATCATGCGACGACTGGAATGGGAAGGAATGGGAGTGAAGATAGATGGTCGGCAACTACACCACCCCCGCTTTGCTGTTGACATTGTTTTAATAACACCAAACATCATCCAAGCAGCACAAATGCTGGCCGACTTTGACCGTGAGTGTGGAAAGGTAGGACTACAGCTGAATCTTACAAAGACAATGTTTATGAGAAACAGCCTCGTTCCTGATGCCCCATTCGCTCTCAATGGAACGACCATCCGCGAATGCAACAGCTATGTGTACCTAGGTCGAGAAGTCAACATGACAAATGACCTGGCACCCGAGCTGCGCAGGAGGAAGAGAGCGGCTTGGAACGCCTTCAAGAACGTCGAAGAAATAGCTAAGAGGACGAAGAACCTCTGGCTCCGGGCACATCTCTTTGATTCCACTGTTCTTCCTGCATTAACATATGCCTCAGAGACCTGGGCCCTATGCAAACAGGATGAGAACACAATTCAGGTCTCCCAAAGAAGAATAGAAAGAGCTATGCTTGGAATATCACGTTTCACTCAAATGAGAGAAAGAATCCGGAGTTCCGACTTCCGTCGACCATCAAGAATCAGGGATGCTGTCTCATTTGCCAAGGTGTAAAAATCAGATGGGCTGGTCACTTAATGAGATTTAAAGACGACCGCTGGATTAGAGCTGTTACTGACAGGATTCCACGGGATGTCAAAAGACTGCGTGGCCACCCACCTACTAGATGGTCAGACTTCTTCGTCAAGATCATGAACGATTGGTTTGAGGCTCTTCATGTTCCCAGAGCGAACAGATGCCATTGGGCTACACTAGCACGTGACAGGGACAAATGGAGATGTTACTGGCGCCTGCTCGAGCAAATCGACAACTAACGGGAAGTTAAGTGATAAGTGATTAAGTCATTAATTTCTGCTTGGGCAATCACACAACGGTAGGGTGTTTTCCTTGCACACAACCGACCCGGCTAACCGGTTTCGATTCCTCTGCCCCTCTTGGAGAGCCTGGCAACCTACTGAGAATATCTTGCCTGCACGACAAAGTCTGGCAAGTTACCCGTGACATATTTAATATGCCCAACACAGTAACAATTCTGACAATGGAGATGTTACTGGGCCTGCCTGAATAAATCTATGAAAAACGGGAGGGCAGTGACAGTGCTACAGTGCTAATTTCTGCTCTAAGTTTTGTTATTTCTTTCCTTCTGCCTGGTTTAGGCTCTTTTTGTTAGTCTTTTTCTAAGATCTTGAGTTGTGAAGTCAAGTCGTTTAACTGGGCCCTTTCCTCCTTTCCTGAGAAATTCTTGCAGTGCTATAAGTTTTCCCCTTACCATGGCTTTAGCTGCATCTCATAGGTTCTGGTAGCTCATGTCTTCATTCTCGTTTCTTTCCAAGTATCTTTTTAGTTCTTTCTTGATTTCCTTCCTGAGCTATTCATTGTTCAACATTGAGTTGTTTAGTTTCCAGGTGTTTGATTTGATTTTCTGTGTTTGTATCTGATTAACTTCTATCTTCAGTGCATCATGGTCTGAAAAGATAGATGATACAATTTCTATCTTCCTGATTCTATTGAGATGTGTTTGTGGGCTGGAGCAATAGCACAGTGGGTAGGGTGTTCGCCTTACAAGCGGCCAACATGGCCAACCCGAATTCGATTCCTCCGCCCCTCTCGGAGAGCCCGGCAAGCTACCGAGAGTATTCGATATGCCAGACACAGTAACAACAAAGTCTCCAATGGAGACATTACTGGGCCCGCTCAAGCAAATCGACAATCAACGGGAGGGCCTTTGTGACCCAGCATGTGGTCTATTTTAGAAAATGTTTCATGTGCACTGGAGAAAAATGTGCATTCTCTCTTTTGGGGGTGTAAAGCCCTGTATAGCTCTATTAAGTTCTCTTTCTTCTTCTATTTCTTCCTTCAAAGCCAGTCTTTCCTTGCTGAGTTTTGTTCTTGTTGATCAATTCAGAGGTGATAAGGCTGCTACTATTGTGTTGTTAGCAATGTCCTCCTTAAAATCTGTTAGCAGTTTTTTAAGTATTTAACTGGTCCCTCAGTAGGTGCGTACATGTTTAGGAGTGTGATTTCTTCCTGTTATACATATCCCCTTGATAAATATAAAATGGCCTTTGCTGTCTCTACTCATCTTTTTCAATGTGAAATCTATGTTGTCATATACTGGTATGGCCACCTCTGCTTTTTTGAGGGAGTTGTTTGCTTTCAGGATTGTTTTACGTCCTTTGACTTTGAGTCTATGTTTGCTCTGACTGTTCAGATGATGGGAGATCTTAGATCCTTACTTCTCTAGAAAATTTTGCTTGTATTTTCATATACCACTATGATTAATAAACACATAAGTCGGAAAGTGTGTTTTATTTCCTACGAATTTTATTTTCTGTAACATAAATATCTATAAATTCATATGCAAATAAAGTTTTTAAAATATATTGATATCACAAGTAGTATATTCTATTATCAAAAAAAGGTAGAGACGCTGGTAGTGACTTGTATTGTTAATGAACTTGAGACAGTTAAAAATTTCTAAAAGATATAGTGACCAAGTATTCAAAACATCAAAAGGGGACTTCTGGTGTGCGATGGAGACACCTGTTTTCCTACTGAAAAATGTGAGAAAAATGTTTTCCTACTGAAAGGCTTGTTTATATTGGTTCTGATTTCCAGTTTTGTCTCTGTCATATATAAGTCCCTGGGAAAAAAAGAGTGGTTGGTCTAGAATTCATTCCCTGAAATTGTTCCTCCTTTTGTGCTATATTATTTATAATTTTAATCTTCTCTGTTTCCTATATTGCAAATGCAGATAAGAATACCTGTCATATAATTTTTTAATTAAAATTTTTATTTTATTTTATTTATTTTATTATATGAACAAATATCCAACGAGGATATTTGTTAATAATGTGGTGTAAAAAAGGTTCTACTATTTTGAGAAAAATATTAGTGAGACCCTGAAATAACAATACTTTGCTGCATAATAACTAATGCTAACAATACTAATGCTGCATAATAGGGTATATTATAATGTAAGAACAAAAGTGTTAATATTTTATCAGTATACTTATGCTGAAGCAGAAAATTTTAAAAAATTAAGAATAAGAAAGTAATGAAGGGGCTGGAGCAATAGCACAACAGGTAGGGCATTTGCCTTCTACCATCCCAACCCAGGTTCGATTCCCAGCATCCCATATGGTTCTGTGAGCACTGCCAGAAGTAATTACTGAGTGCATGAGCCAGTAGTAACTTCTGTGCATCACCAGATGTGACCCAAAAAGCAAATATAAATAAATAAATAAATAAATAACTTGATCACTTGATCACTTGACATCTTGTTACTCTTCCATTTGCTCAAGTGGGCACCAGTAACGTTTCCATTTGTCCCTGTCGTGTTCTAGTGTAGTCCAATGGCGTCTGCTCGTTCTAGGAACACAAAAAGTCTCAAACTGATTGTTCAGATTCTTGACAAAGAAGTCTGACCATCTTGAAGGTGGGCGGACACGTTATCTTTTGACATCCTGTGGAATCCAGTTGGTAATGGCTCTAGTCCAGTGGTCATCTCCAAATCTCATTAAGTGTCCAGCCCATCTGATTTTTGATGCCTTGGCAAATGAGACAGTGTCCCTGATTCTTGACCCTTAGTGGAGGTCAGAACTTCGGATTCTTTCTCTTATTTGAGTGAAGCATGATAATCCAAGTATAGCTCTTTTGATTCCTCTTTGGGAGACTCGAATAACGTTCTCATCCAAATAAATAAATATTTTAAAAAAGAGACAATAATAAAGTTCAAAATTTGTCTAGCAAGACTACTAGACATTATTCTAGAAAGTTTTGTCTATCTTGCCTGATATGATTTTGTGTAAGAATATTGTCTCCATCACACACTAGAAGTCCCCTTTTGATCAGCAGATGTGAATCTCCAGAAATTTTGTTAACCAAACTCCCTAAATAGTAACCTTAATGTACCTTAAGTTCTAAAAAGTAAAATTCTTGTTTTTTTTTTCTTTTTACTCTTTGGGTCACACACGTCAATGCACAGGGGTTACTTCTAGCTCTACATTCATGAATCACTCTTGGTGGTTCTCAGGGGACCATATGGGATGCTGAGAATCGAACCCGGGTGGGCTGCATGCAAGCAATTGCCCTACCCGCTGCACTATTGCTCCAGCTCCAGTAAAAGTCTTCTTTGACTCCTAATTGACATTAAATTTTTTATAAATTAAAAAGATTGTTGTTAATTTAATACAGAATAATGCTACATTATTTTTTCATCTATCATTTTCTTCTTGGATTATGTAAATATTTGATAAGTATTAACAAAAAGCTAGATTCTATTTGGAACCAATGGTATATAAGTTACATATTCAGGTGTATGACAGTGTAAGATTTGATACATAGAGATGTGATCTGTATTAAAGTTTTACAAACTATTTCTTAAATTGTTTGATTATAAGCATTGCAAAAAATAAAAACAGCTACAATATTTAACACTAACATTGCAAATATTTGTGTGTATTTTGATTTTAAAGGGCTGGAGCAATAGCACAGCGGTAGGGCGTTTGCCTTGCACGCAGCCAGCCTGACCAATCCAGGTTCAATTCCTCTGTCCCTCTCAGAGAGCCTGGCAAGCTACCGAGAGTATTCAGTATGCCAAACACAGTAACAAGAAGTCTCACAATGGAGACGTTTCTGGGCCCGCTAGAGCAAATCAATGAACAACGGGAGGACAGTGTTTGTTTGTTTGTTTTTATTTTAGAGCATTTTGGTTAATATTTATTTTAAGCCATAGCTAGTGATGAATATTAAAGCACTGTAGCACTGTAGCACTGTCCTCCCATTGTTCATCAATTTGCTGGAGCAGGCACCAGTTATGTCTCTATTGTGAGACTTGTCGTTACTGTTTTTGGCATATTGAATATGCCACGGTAGCTTTCCAGGCTCTGCCATGCAGAAGGGATACTCTTGGTAGCATGCGAGGCTCTCTGAGAGGGATGGAGGAATCAAACCTAGGTGGGCTGCGTGCAAGGCAAATACCCTACCTGCTGTGCTATCACTTCAGCCCAGATTATTGTTAAAAGCATTTCTCATTTCAAAGTTATCCCTAGATTTACTTTTTCATTTGTGATTTTGACCAATTTCCATATTTTCAAGATTTTTTTTTTGCTAATGTGCTTCTATATTATTGACTTTTAGCTTTACAGTAGACAAAACTCCCTGAATTCTATACTCTAGGACCTTGGGTCCAATCACCCTGATTTATTCATGAAACTATTCTTTAAGTTAATTCATCATGCCTGATTATTTATCAGCTCCCATTATTTTCTTTCTGCTTTATTCCTTACAAGTGGTCTTTTCTTTCCCTGTTTATTATTTATTATCCTTATAAGCTAAAGAAAAAATTAAATCATTCAGGTTTGGCATCAATGTACATGAGCTACATAAAATTATTTAGGTAGGAAAAAGAGATGTTTTGGCTGAGCCAAATGTGGTGAGTCACATAGCACATCCCTGAAAGGCTATGGCTAGATCTGAACCACTGTCAGAGCTTTTCTATAAGTTGCAGTTCCAATCTTCCTACCACTAGCTGTGTCATTCAGAATTTCATCCAGTTTCAACCTTTAACCCCAAACTATACTGTAAATGGAATGTTTTCTGATACTGCTGGTAAAAAAAAATATGAATGTAAAAACTTTGAGGAGAAGCTTGGTAATATTTACTAGTTGCAGGATATAGTCAAACTGCATATGGCTATGAAAATAATGCCATAGCTATGGAAATAAATAGAATATGTGTTCAATGAAATTAGTGAAATTAACACAATAATATTGTAGAATTAAAAGGAATGGAATTAATGGGAAAAAGTACTAAATTGTTGAATAATATTTACTCAAGAAGTAGAAAATAGTAAACAGAAGGAAGAAAGTAAGGTTTGGTAGAGTTTGGGAATCTTCTTTCAATCTAAAGGGAAGTAATATGGGTGTTAATTTTAGAAATGGTTTTGTGAACTTTCTTTAGAGGTATCATAATGTTTGTTTTTCTTTTGGTTATTTTATTTGTTTGGGACCGCACTTAATTGTGCTTGGGGCCTAAACTGGACTCTGCACTCAGGGATCACCCCTGGTGGTGCTAGAGTGACCATATGTGGTACCAAGGATGGAACACCATAGACAGTGTACAAGACAAATACTCTACCCACTATATTATCTCTCTGGGCTATAATACATTTTAAGAAAAATTGTAAACTCAAATATCAGGAGAAAAGTTCTGCATTTGAATTTTATTTACAAAGTATTAAAAAACAAACATAAAAAAGAACTTATCTGGGAAGTAACAAAATTTTAGAGTTTTGTGTCATTTAAGTAGTGGGTGCAAGGTTCAGTATAATGTTATGCTTACATCAGTTATGTTTACAAGGATACATGCTGGGCCTGTACTGAAATAAAATAAAATGAAAATACTAATAAAAAATGTATTACCACAGGCCCTTTCTAATAAGAATTGGAAGAGAACATTGTGAGGAAATGTATATTTCAAAACTGTTGCCAGTTTTTAAAGTTACTGAGTTATTTATTGCTAAAGAAAAATTAGAGGTTAAAACAGTTATCACTTATAAAGTAAAAGTTATATGAGAAGAAGAAAAGTCTGTTAATACCTAACAGTGAAATTATATGTAACTGCTCACGAATCAAAGACTTAAAACCAAGTCTAAAAAAAGGAAAAGCAGTAAGCTGTACTTCAGTCTTTCTACCCCATTAATCTTTTATTTTACAGTTATATAAATCTCTAGTCCTGAAGCAGTTTCTAAAATTTTCTTTATTAAGATTATATTTCATGGTTTCATATCCATAAAATTTAACTTTAGATTTCAATTTTATGGCACAGTCTATGCAGAATGAAATCCATTTAATGCAAACCTGTATGTATTAAGAAGTATATTTTCTCTGTCAAAATAGTTCTAAATTCTAAACCACACAGTTCACGGTAAATGCATCAATAGTCAATACCTATGTCACTTTGCATCAAGGATATAGACAATATCAATACAGATCAGTGCTAAAATATTGCTCAGTATAATAACCACAATAGTGAACATTTCGGCAATGAATGGAAGTTCATAAAAGTGTGTCATATATTTGTTTTTTCAAAGCATACATAATGCATGCTCTTAGTTTATTATGGATTCATTGTAAGACTTTCATTTTTCAAAGGGTTACCTTCTTACCATAAGTAGTAAATTTGTTTTCTATTTTCATTTTTAACATACAATTACTAATTCCCCTTAATAATTACTGTCCCCCCATTATGATGGACAATCTGTCCCTAATTACTTTCAAACAGTTCTTACTTTAGAGTATTTTTTAAAAAAATTATGTTCGTTGACTTTGATTTGATCCAGAATCCCAAGAGGAAACAGATGGCATACTCAAAATTGAAGTAATTAAAAAGAGTTTAATAAAGCAGCTAATTATGTAGTTGTGAGTTAAGAAAGCAATAAAAATGAGGTACTAGTGAACCTGAATGAGAAAGGACTAGATAGGATAGGGCCTTTTATCACAGGACAGAAAACTATGCATAGACATCATGGTAATGAAAAATCTGGGCAACAGATAATATGATTAGACCAGTCTATCTTGTATTCTACTGGAGCCTTCCAACTGATACATCTAAGTAGAAGGTAAAAGACCTTTACATTCAGTTCTTCCAAATGAGGCTCCCAGAGATTTTGATATCTATCACAGTTATCACGCGTTCATGGATTAATATAAAAACAGACTTTACCAGGGCAGAAAAGATAGTAAAGCCAGAGGGTATGGCACTTGTTTTGCATTCGGCTGACCCAGGTTTGTTCCTTGACAATCCCATCAGGTTCCCCTGAACCCTGCTAAAAGGGATCCCTGGAAACTGTCAAGTGTGAATTCAAAACAAAAATGGAAACAAAAGACCTCACCTATTAATTATGGCGTGTATAAAGATTTTTGTTTAGGTTCACAGATAATTTCCTTTTCTTATGAATTATCCTATAATTTTAGAGTGCTCTTGTCTCTTACAACAAAACTCTAAACCCTATAATCTTACTTTATAAATCAAAAATAATCATAAGTTAGGGATTCTGTTAGCTAGTTCCTTTAGGTATTTCTATCCCCATGGAAAGTACACATTTTGGAATAAGAACAAAAAAAGACTTCAATACTGATTTTTAATCTTTGAGATATATAATAGTCGAGATTCATTTCTCTCATAAATGGAGATTGTAATATTGCCTACAGTACATTTCTAAAAAAATAGATAAAACATATTTCATAATGTTAATGCAATTACAGACTTGGGCTCCCATCAAAGCTGAAACTGAAATGAACTCCTGCAATGTGTGAAATAGAAATGAAAGAGTATGTGAAGAAAGAGAGATGGACAAACAAGTCTTTAAAATTCACTACTTCAATGGGTCACTATTATTTGATCACATCAGTACTTTAGTAAAAGCTTCATTAAGTGTGTTGTAGGACTAATAACCCAGAGGGCAAAGGGACAAAGCCCATAGCCATCAGTTTACCACCTGTGTGTTCTCTCTCACACTCCACAAGTTATACATATATATTGCTGTAAGTGGTCACCATAGTAATATCTAGAGTCAGGGTTTAACAGACATAGACAGATTTTGCAAGAATGATACATAAAAGATGTATCCTGAAAAATACATGTTCTTAATATTTATATGTAGTAGGTATATTGTAGGGTTTTGATATAATAATATTTAAATACATTAGTTATCAAATAGCATAGTAGTACTAAAATGTAATAATTTTAACATAGTCCTAGACAATTACCAAGCAGAGCTCTGAAAACATTTCAATTTAAAAATCCAATGGAGGGGTTGGAGAAATAGTATAGTGGGTATAGAATATACCTTTCACGTGATAAATCCAGGTTTGATTCTCAGGTTTGATCCTCAACATCCCATATGATCTCTCATCCACTACCAGGAATAGTTCCTTAGTACAGATCCAGAAGTAAGCCCTGGGCATTGTCAGATGTGCCCTCTCTCCCCCCAAAAAAATCCAATTGAATTTTAAGGATTTTCACAAACAACTCTCTCCAATATTTTCTTTTTTATAAGTTCTCAATTACTAATACAATGGTCCCCCTAGACCAAAATACTTCTAATTCAGTAGCATTACTTCATTAATTAATTGACTTTTAAATCTTCTACAGTCACCTTTTTTTCCAGTGGTGCATGCTTAGCAATACTCAGAGCCTACTTCTAGCTCTCTGTTCAGGGATCACTTCTGTGGTGCTTAAGGAGCCAAATGTTGAGGCATAAATTGAAACAAAGTTACATGCAAAGCATGGGTCTTAATTCTTGTATTATTTCTATAGCCTCTGAGTTATTGTTTTAGTATGCTGAAACAACAAAAATCAATATGTTTTAAATCCCCATATTCATTCTAGTGGGTGAGACTAAGAGTGAGGGGATAGTCCTATAGAGTATACTAAATGAAGGAAGTATAACAGACACTTGGGAAGCCAAGAGGACTCTAAGAAGTGCTGGAAATGGAAGATGTCCCTTTCATAATGTGGGTAAGCTCAACTGGTGAAGAAGTAGGTGAGGATTCAAGAACACTTACAGAAGAATGTCTTTTTGTGTAGAAAAAAAAACACCTAAAACAAATCCTAGCTTTTGTTTTAGGTGTTGAACTAAAACGATAATAACTAAAATAATAATAACTTCTGTGTTGAGGTAAAAGAATGTCCTAGCCAAGATGATTATAAAGTAACAAATAATTAGAGATAAAAAATAGTTAGTGAGATAGTAGGTACAAAAAGTCTAGTTTTCTATGCACTGGGATGAGTTTTGCTATGTGACAAAGTCATGGGAGCATTTCCAACCAGCGTGCCAAGAACTGAATTGCATTATAAAAGGACCACTTTGGCTGCTATAATGAGAAAATATTTTAGACATACAGTAGAGGATAGGAAATTATTGCAATAATGCTTGTTATTTTATGGTATTTTAGTACTGTGTGGCAGCAATAAGGAAAGTGAAAAATCATGAGATAACAGATTTATTTCAAATGTATACTCCTGAAAATTTTTGATAGATTTGACAAAGGATGGAAGGGTGAAAGAGGCCAGAATGACTCAATGAAGCTTCAGCTACTGGGAGAATATAATTCCCATTGATTCAGTTTAGAAAAATATAAATAAATAAATTTTGGAAGGAGAGTAGGCATTGAATTTCTGACATATGATGTTTAAAATGCATTTGTTATCTAAACTGGAGTAAAATTTGGACATGGGAAATTGATCTTAAGATAAGAAACCTAGGGGATAGAGAAATACTACAACAGGTAGGACACTTGCCTTGTATGGGGCCAACGAGGCTGTAATCCCCAGCGTGGAGCACAGAGTGAGCACAGAGTGAGGACTAAACCCTGAGCATCAATGAGTATGTGTCCCACACACTCCTCACCAAAAGAAAGAAAATATAAGAAATCTAGAATATAGATAAAGATTGAAATACACCGTATAATTTGATGCTATTTAAAAGTCAAGAAATAGGATAGATAGAAGGGAATACGTGATGAGTAGGAATAAAAAGGAGGAAGAGGAAAGTAAGAGTGAGGAGGAAAAATAAACTAAGAAACTAGATTTTGAGATTTCCATATGTATTTGTTGAAAATATGATAAATTTCTATAGAAAGAGACTGAAGTAACCAGAGAAAACCAGAAATAGAAGTTAGTTTAGAAGTCAGAGGAACTCATCTTACTGACATAAACCTTCAGCAAAACATTAGGAGACGATAGTTTCAAATGTAGCTTAAAATTCCAACAAAATAAAGATTTAAGCCTTTAATTAACTTTTAGGCCATAGATGAAAAGCCTGAATAGAGTTCTCAAAGACAAAGACCCCATCTACAAAAAAAGAGAAAAGAAAGAAAATTATAGAAGTGATTATTTATAGAATACTCAGAGATTTTTAGTAACTTGTATATAATTAGAATCTGAATGTGGTATCTATGAGGCCACCTAATCCAGGGATTAAATCCTACTATTTGTAATTCTGCAGACTGCTTTTCTTATTATCTCATAATTGTATCTGCTAAAGGCATATGCACTGTTGGAGAAGGCTCTTTACCTTCATTAAAGAATCATCAAATCCCTTTTCAACCTAGTAAGCAGATACTTCCATTTTATTATGAGATGGACATTATATCAGAAACTGTACCCCCAATTTGTTTTTAATGAAATGGCTTATCTGTTACCCATTTATATGTATATCTTTCATACTGCAAAAGTCTCTAGAGAACAAACTTAAGCATAATTTTCTTTTTACTAAAATTGAAAATTATGAAGAGTTCAAACTTGTATGTTTTTGGAGGTTCTCACTAGATCTTTTGGGGAGGTTCTGCGTAGAAATGATACTGAATTAAATCCATGATGTGAGGAATAGGTTACTTTGATTTATTAAATTATTAAACAGGATCTATTCCTTTCTATTTTATAGCCATGTATCTGCTTGATCATATGTATTATTACTCCAGCAAATGGTGCAATTTCAAATTTTACTCTCTGTCTCTCACAAATGCTCAGTATGAAAATATGAGTACAATGTTATTATGCTGGTTATTTTCTCTGTCCTCAATTATCCCTCTTTATAAAGTCACAATCTCCCTGCCTGCTAATTTTTTAATATATTTGAGTGGGGAGGGAAGTTTAGGTCATACCTGACTGTGCTAAGGATGTATTCTTGGCTCTATGCACAGGAATTATTCCTGCCTGTGCTTGGGATCAAATATATAGTGCAGAGGATCAAACTGTGTTTGGCTACATGGGAGGCAAGTACCTTCCTTATCTTCTGTAGAATTTCTCTGACCCTTCTTTTTTCTAAAATAGTTTTTTCAATTTTTATATATTTTTATTTTCATAAAGTAGTTCACAATAGTTCATTATAGATAATATAAAACACCAATCCCACCACTGAGCACCGTCCCACCACAATAAGAGGGAAGTGTATGAAAATTGTGTTTTATTCTGAAATCATTTAAGTACATATGTAAGAGAATGCAAGCAAGGATGTTAAAACCAAACAAATGTGTGTTATTTTTGGTATGTAAGTGGACTACAGTATAAGAGGTCACGTGGCTGTGAATGTGGGATTGTGATCTAGGAAATTCTGTGTCACTCTCTTCCGGGAGCTTTAGTTTATAGTCTCTGGATCTTGGCCGTTGATGAGATTAAATGGTGCAGTTTGTGGGTGCGATTGCCAAGCGACTGGAAAACTGCAGTTGAGAGGAGGGCCAGTCCTCATTCGAGTGGGATTGGAGATCTCAGTCACGGGTTCCTGCATATCTGGGTTTTTCTGCCTGTTCCCTCTTGGGTGAGGTTCATCTAACCATGTGGAGAGTGGCCTTGAGCATGGCGACAGTTTGGTTCTGGAGGTTTTCGGCTGCCAGGGCACTGCTTGGGGCACGGAGGGAAACTCAACCTGCCCCCCTCTGAGGTGCCCCAGTGAAGACAGCCTGGCATGGAGTCAGAAAATTCTGTCTAAAAAATTATTGTAATCACTGTGGTTTACAATACTATTAATGCTAGGGTGTCAGAGTGGTTTACAATACTATTAACGATAGGATGTCCCTCCACCATTATACTATTTGTATTTTGAATGTAATGCCCACAAGACTGTTATTCGTAACTTGAGTTTGCTTTGTCAAAGCATACAAGTAAGGTTGGTGACTACAATTCTCTGGACTCTAGGAGAATACTTAATAGTCTCCAGGATTAAACTAACCAGCATTTTCATAAGAGAGAAATATTTTTGCAAGGGAGATATTTTCTTTGATTTCTACTTCCAATTTTATTAAGGTCTATATGAAATATTTCACATGCCTGGTGAGTTGATAAGTTTATAGTCACTCGACAAAAAAAGACCTTCTCTGTTGCAGCTTTCCTTCTATCTACCACTAACTCATATCACTCTGGATTCCCACTGAACAGTGTTCTGGCACATAACATTTCTGTCTTTTGAAATTAAATTGACCTAATTCCTTGATAATATATTCCAAATGTCATTCAGTTCCCTTCAATTATAGGAATCACCCAATTCCAAACTTTTTCTCATGCAATGGTTATTGTTTAAAGATGAATTATATGAAGGTTCTCACCTTTAACTGAATGTTTTTATTTCTATTCAGCATAACCACTAGCCAAATATGGACTTCTAACTAATAAAAGCCTTTGAGTGCCATTTGTAGTGTCTCCAGGTATGTCAAAAGAAACAATACCTTAAGGATATTTCCTGATTTTGAATTAAACACAATTCTATTTCTTTGTTGTATGCAATACAGTATATAAACATAAATCGATAATATAATATCTCATTTATATATAGATGTAATTTAATCTTCCAAAATATATTGTAACTTTTGGGAAATAGCTGTTATTACTCAAGAAAAAATTATCTATTATTAGGATAACATTGCTGTAATGAAGTCACTTTAAAACTGATCAGAGTTTTTTGAAGGTATGGTTTTAAGACACTAATTTTCCTAATAAGACATGCTTTCCAGTTCACACAATGCCTAATTAGAAGGATGTTGTTTATGTCTCTCTGATATGTCAGTGCCCTGGGAAGGTGCCGTCGTTGACAGCATTGACAAAGAATACGATCGACTCGCTCAGCACCTCCATGACTCTGTGAGGAATTCTGAGAGAGATAGCCATAAAAAGGTGCCTGTCTTTGAAAACTCTCGAGCTCATTCACCAACGTGGTTTGGCACAAGCCTCAGGCAACTGCAAGTAAACATCTGAGCTCTCAAAGCAGTGCAGAGAAGTGATAAAGAAAGACCTCAAAGAGAGAAGAGCAGCAGTGCTGGCAGATACGGAAGAAGCCGGGGAAAAGCATTGGCAATGCCCACTTGTCCTTCACCAGCTACAAGGCCAAGATGACTTCCCCCTGACTCCGTGATGGATCTATCACATATTCCAGAAGGGTAATTGAGAAGATTATCCATGACTTCTACTCTGATCTCTTCCACAGCCATGTCCACCTGCCCACATATAAAATTCCACAGGATGGATATGTCATTCCCCACGATCTTGCTTCCAAAATCCGACACGCCATTTTGTTGGTAAACAAGCAAACAGCACACGGCTCAGGCAAGGTCAGACATGAACACCTGAAGAACCTGCCATCAGTACTTATTGAATACTGGCTCGGCTCTTCACACACTCCCTGTCTGAATGCAAGCTTACATCCCAACGGAAAACCAGCAGGACTGTATTACTGTACAAGAATGGAGACATCCACATCATTGGCAACTACCGCCCGAACTGCCTGTTGTTTGTCGTATACAAGGTGTTCACTTGAGTCATCCTGAATAAAATAGGCAGAACACTAGATGAAGGATAACTATGCGAGCAAGCCAGGTTCCTAAAAGGATTCAGCACGATCGACCATATATCCACACGATAACCAAGCTCATTGAGGTTTCTCGGGAGTTCAAGATGCCGCTCTGTCTAATGTTCATTGATTTAAAGAAGGCCTTTGATTCTGTTGAGACTGAAGCAGTCATCGAAGCTATAGCTAAACAGAGCATTCAAACACAATACATCAGGATCCTCTGTGAGCTGTATTACAGATTCACTACCAGGATCTCACCATTCTACAAGGAAGTGATCATCCATTTCAAGAGAAGGGTTCGGCAAACATGATTGCCACTCAATGCCTCTCTTGCAAACCACAGGACCCAAAAGGAGAGACACAGAACAAAAGGTAATGCCCTGCCACAGAGGCAGGGTGGGATGGGGGGATGGGGGGTGCGAAGGATACTGGGACCCATGGTGGTAAAGGATGGGCGATGGTGGAGGGATGGGTACTTGATCATTGTGTAACTGAAACCCAAGCACAAAAATTTGTAAGTCTATAACTGTACCTCATTGTGTTTCACTAATAGAAAATTAATTAATTAATTTTAAAAAGAGAGAGAAAAGGGTTTGGCAGGGTGATACCATTTCACCAAAACTTTTCAGTGCCACCCTCGAGAATGTCATGCAATGACTGGAATGGTAAGGAATGGGAGTGAAGTTAGATGGTCGGCAACTACACCACCTCTGCTTCGCTAATGACATCGTTCTAATTACACCAAACATTAGCCAAGCAGCACAAATACTGGCCAACTTTGACCAGACAGCTGAATCTCACGAAGACAATGTTTATGAGAAACAGTCTCATTCCTAACATTCCATTCGCTCTCAACAGAACAAACATGTCTGAATACAACAGTTATGTGTACCTAGGTCAAGAACTCAACATGACAAATGACCTGGCACCTGAGTTGCACCGGACAAAGAGAGTGGCATGTACCGCCTTAAAAAGCATGGAAGAAATAGCTAAGAGGATGAAGAACCTCCAGCTCCAGGAACATCTCTTCGATTCCACTGTTCTTCCTGCATTAACATACGCCTCAGAGATATGGGCCCTACAAAAAAAAAAAAGGATGAGAACACTAGTCAGATCTCCCAAAGAGAAATCGAAAGAGCTATGCTTGGAGTATCACACTTCACTCAAGTGAGAGAAAGAATCTGGAGTTCTGACCTCCGTCGACGATCAAGAGATGCTGTCTCATTTGCCAAGGCATCAAAAACCAGGTGGGCTGGACAAGTAATGCGATTTGGAGATGACAGCTGGACTAGAGCTGTTACTGACTGGATTCCACAGGACATCAAAAGATCACGTGGCTGCCCACCTATGAGTTGATTAGACTTCTTATCATGACTCTGAATAATCAGTATGAGGCTCTTTGTGTTCCTGGAGAGAGCAAATGCCATTGGGCTATACTAGTATGGGACAGGGACGAATGGAGACGTTACTGGCACCCATTCAAACAAATGCATGAGTAACGGGATATCAAGTGATCAAGTGATCAAGTGAATTTTGATTACATCTTCAGCTCTGATTTGAAATTCATAAGACATAACACTAAAATGAATATAGAATTTCATCTCAAAAAGTTATTTAGCAAGTAAAATCTGGTTTGGTGAAGAACTGAGTTTGTGTCAGAACAAAAATGATTGCATTGGGGCTGGAGCAATAGCACAGTGGGTACGGTGTTTGCCTTGCACGTTGGCTGGCTCTGGGGGCAGCTTTCTCTCACTTCCCAAGTTTGGTGCCCTGGAGCCACTGTGTATGGACCGGATCAGGATGCCTTCTCCTTTGTACTCTGCTTCTTTGTGTGACGCTGTGCTCTCTTCTGTCTGTCTCTCTATTTATGACTCTGTCTCTGTAGTCTCTCTTCTGGTCTCTTCCAATCTCTCTCTCTGGAACCCTTCTGCTTCTCTCTCTGGAGTCCTTCGCTCTGGATTCTGACTGTTACCTGGATTCTGACCCTGCCCCCTCTGCTCTTACAGTCTTAGTTTATATAGCAATCACTATGTATGGTGACACAAATGTGGATTTAACATTAACAAATCAACAAAGAGAGGTAAAACCACTCCTCCAGGAGATTAATTAACTCAAGGATAAAATCTCATCTAAATAGATTACTCTGGAAAACTAGGAGATCCACTTAAGTATGGAATTCCATTCAGAGTGTCGATTTTTTCTTTCCTCAGCTAGTAATCCATTTAAATAGTTGTAGTAAATCTACTTCTAATATTTCTAGCAATATCATTCTGTATGAGCACAGTAAGAGATATATCAACATAAAGTTTGGTTCTTTCTGAGGATGTCTTACCACAGTCCTCAGACCAGGTTAGTCTTCCTAACCCCAGCAGGGTCCTAGTCTTGGCATTACTTTTGAATCATGACAATATTTGTCTATCATCATGCTATCAACTTATAGTTGAGTATTGTGGTGCTTTGGCCTGGCCCATTTCGATGCCAGAGTAGCTCAACAGCTTGCCCTGGGTCCATTCAGTCCCTCGTTGGGACCCTGCTTTTGGAGTGCTAGGAACTAAGGACAATTGAGTCAAGAGAAGATTCCCAGGAGTAAATATTATTGGAGTCAATCAACTCCCAAGTTACAAATCATATTAACAACCTTCCTGTGCCCATACAGAAAGGACATTGCTTTAAGGTAAACTAAGTTTCCTGAGACAAGGCTGAAAGGACAAACCAATTGTTATCCTACAGTACACCCCCCTCCCTTAAATTGAGAATAAAGTGAAAACCAATATATATTACTTAACAATTTAATATCCCTACTGGGATCACTCAAGCAAATCGATGAACAACAGGACATTGTTACATTGCTACTAAATCATGAATTATTAGATGTGCAATTAGTGAACAGAGGAAAATCTAGTTTTGTGATCTGATGACTAGTAGAAGAAATGTAAAGAAATATTACTTTATTTCATATTAAAGTTACTCAATAAATACTTTTCAAGCTCAGAAGAGAGTCTGTGAATATAGGTATATATGCTGGGGTTCAAAAGGTCATAAACATAAAGTTTATTTCAATCAACGTTTACTGAGAACTAGGCACTTTGATGAATAGCAGAGAAAGATGATAAATGCAACATTACAGATTAAAATAAATTTTACCAATATTGTGTTAACAAATGCTTTATTCACATATTATTAAATATTTAAAGAACAATTATAATTTCTAATACTAATTTTTTTTGATATGTCAACTTATTTTTGAAAAAGTGTTTTGTTTTAGGTGCCACTCTAAGTAGTGTTCAGGATTAGTTGGCTCTGTGCTCAGGGATCATTCCTGGCAAAGTTGGGGGACAATATGGGATTTTGGGATTGAACAAGGGTCAGCCACTTGCAAAGCAAACACCATTCTTCCTATATTATTTCTCCAGCTCCATAAGGCAATTTTTTAATCTTAAAAAATGTATAGGCCAGACAGAGGATTCCATGGAGAGTTAATAGAGAAGATCAATAATATTAGAACTTTTCTGCAATGAGTAGGTTTTGCCCTCAGATGACTGTCGCCAACAAAATCAAAACATGACATCAATGTTTCAATGACAGTAAAAGATGGAGTATTGTAGACTGAATCTTGTGGCAGGAAAAAAACACCCTTATAAGTTAAACAGAATCTGAACTTGAAATGAGGTCATTCGGGCCTTAGTGGTAGAAGTGGTTGAACATCAGTTCAATCAGGACATTTGCCGTCCTTGAGGCCAACTTAGGTTCAAACACAGGAACCCCATATGGCGCCCTGAGCCTTTCCAGGTGTTATCTTTGAGCACAAAGCCAGGAGTAAGCCCAGAGCACTGCTGGGTGTTATTCAAAAACAAAATTAGAATTGGTCCTAAACTAGTCTGTGTCTGTTGAAGAATTTTGAATGTTGACTTTCAGATACCAGAGCAAGTATTCAGAGGACAACAATTGAGTACAAAGGTAGCTAATGGGTGGCCTTTGTCAGCCCAGGAGAGACCTCAGAGGAAACCATCCCTGTCAGCACAGTTCCAGCCTTTGGAGCAGGAATCAAACATGTTTTTGTTTATTTGTTTGTTTGTTTAAGTTACTAGGTGGGGATGGTATTTTGTTATGATAGACTTAGCAGACTAATCCCAGGAGTACAGTGAGAAAGAGTGTGCATTTCCTACACTCCTTTCTCTTTTTACTGATTAAATTCTTTCTCAGTGACTCTCATGATTAATTCCTTTAGTTTTATTATAATTTATTATAATTAATTCCTTTAATACCTTTCCTGGTACCTAAGACTGAGTCATATGCTCATTCCCTCAGTGTAGTGTGAAATATTGCTTCTGTTTGGAATCCAAGGCTAGAAAAGTTATGGTGGAATCTTTAGGATGATGAGAAAGCAAGAGACTTCCTTACCATCACAATGGTAATTGTAGGGAACTCATCGTTTATATAAGTTAGAGAATTTAGCTACTACAAGAATGTTGGACTCCGGGATCTGATTTGATTTGATTTGATTTGGGGATGGGCATTCTCAAATAACGCTGGTATGTCTATAATTTCCCTCCTGTTGAATTCTGGCCAATCAGGACATGAGTCAGTATATCAGTTCAATTACAGGGCCCAAGTATGATAGTGGTGCTCAGGCACTGAGATGCTGGAGATGACCCCAGCCACCCCTATGGTGATGAACCTCCAAGGCTTCACCCAATGGTACTTCTACATACAGGCTGTACTATGGCTCATTGTTTAAATATACTTGGGGGACATCCAAGACTATGCCTGCTAATATTCGGGGAAATCTTGTGGTTGCATGTGCCCTAAGAATTAAACTGTCTCAGGCTCTCAAATTTACAATTTAGGCAGGTTAATCTGATGCAAACTTAAACCTAAGTACATGTTGTGATCTCTATTAGCAGATTGTTACAATAGTTAAACAAATCCACTACATTTAAAGGTGTATGGTAATTCATGGAGTTATGGTAACTTTGCTTTCTGTAAACATACAGTGTATAGAATAGTTGGATGGAATCATGAGGGATGTAGAAATGATTAGATGCAAAAGAAGGTGGCATGCATTGTAACAGAGGATACATATGAAAAAAGTCCAGAGAAATAACATTTTATGGTTATGTCAAAGAAATACTAACTTCTCCGTTTTTAGATTTTTAGATTTGAAGTATAAATTGAGGAATAATGGGTGTTAAAATAGGGAAGACAAAGTGTGGCCATTGTAGATTTGGACTAACACCAGGTTTTATGACTTGAGTAGATGCAAATGTCACAAGCAGAAGTAACATACAGCAAGACAATATAGGAGCAGAAGGTAGGAATGGTTTGGACATGTTCCTACTGCATACTTGTAGAAGCAACTGCTGCATACAGGCTGAAGTATGCCTCATTTTTAAAAATAAATTTTATTGGATCACGGTGAGATAGTTACAAACTTGCATGATTACGTTTCAGTCATACAATGCTAAGCATCTGACCCTCCATCAGTCCATTTTCCACCACCATTGTTCCCAGTATACTTCCTGCCACCCCCACCCTATCACTCCCTGCTCTGTGGCAGGTACAATCCTTCTTACTCTCTTGCTGAAGGAACGTTTGGTTAAGCAGTCTGAGGCACTGAGACAAGGATCGCCAGAGAAATTAGGGTTCACAGAGAATCACAGACTCCCTCAGATCTTGTGACAAAGAGCAGACTTTTCAGCCTCCTTTTATTTGATGGCTTATTATAATCATGCACAATAAAATTTAACAGAGTAGGAAGAATCACCAATGAAATTCAACAGTATGGGAAGAACAAAGAACCATAGATAGGAAAACATAATCAATTGTAGGAAGAAAAACATGGTCAGTTACAAGAAGAAAAACATGGTTACAGAAAAGAAACAGTCAATTACATAGGTCACTGTGCTGTTACACCTGAAAACATCCTCAATTACATCAAGACCTCCTAGCACCTGGAAACATAGTCAATTACATCTAAAGTTTAGCTAGGACTGAAATATGTGAGAAGAGGAAGCAGCTGTTTTGTGCTGCAGGAATTTGCTGGCCACAGAGGGGTTAGTTCTGCCTTTTCTATATCAATCAGACTCAAGCTTATGCTCGACCACTTAGTGCAATGTGGGGTCCTGGTTCTGCTTCCTGCTTGCAGGGCAGCATCAAGGACTCATCTTCATGATCTGGTTGGTACCAACACTCTCTAATTTTGGGTGTTATGATTTGCAATACAGATACCAGGAGGTCATCATATTTGGTCCATGGTCTACTTTCAGCACATATCTCCCATCCTGGGTGATCCCTCCAATCATCATTTACTTAGTGGTTCCTTTTCCATCTAAACTGTATTTTCCCCCAGCATGTGGGGCTTGTTTCCAAACCCTGGCATGATCCTCCTGGCCCTTATATCTACTGTCTTCATGTATTAGTCTCACATTTTGCTACTTTATATTCACAAATGAGTGCAGTCATTCTATGTCTGTTCCTCTCTTTCTGACTAATTTTGTAAGGGCCGCCCGGGCTAATAGTCATGAAAGAGTTAAGTGGTAGGAAAGAGTTAACCAGAAAACTGTAAAAGCTGTGAAAGCTAGAGTTACAAAAGCTGGATAGAAAGAGTTACAAGGTAGCTCCTACCTACCCCCTGCTATGACCTTGCTGTTCTTGGTAAAGCTGCAGATTGCTGTACTCTAAGATTCCTTTGTTTATTCTTTGTTATAAAAACCCACTATACTTTGGTTCAGGGCTCTCTGCCTCTGTCCTGTTTTCCGGACATGTAGTGAGCCCCAGCATGCTTGGACAATAAATCCCCTGCCTGTTGCATGAGAAAGTCTCTTGGAGTCTTCCTTCAGGGGCAGGAAGCTTCTCGATCCTAACAATTTCAGTTAGGGTAGTACTCTCTACATCCATCCACTTATATGCAAATTTTATAATTTCATCTCTTTTAATAGCTGCATAGTATTCTATTTTGTAGATGTACCAAGGTTTCTTTAACCAGTCATCTGTTCACTGGCACTTGTTTATTTTCCAGATTCTGGTTATTGTGAGCAGTGATGCAAAAAAACATATGAGTGCAGATGTCATTTCTGGTTTGTTTGTTTTTTTTATCTCCAGGATATATTCCCAGGAGTGTATTGCAGGTCAAACGGAAGCTCAATTTTTAGTTTTTGGAGGAATGTATATGGCTCATTTTTTTACAAATACAAATTTCTACTTTTTTCCTATTCTGGATTTAAGACTGTTTGAATATTTACACATTGCTCAGAGTCTATATCTCTGAGTAGTAATATCCTCATTTGTGGTATGTAATATAATACTTGCATTTAAATCAGCTTATTTTGAGAATTTAATATGATAATACACATTGGAGTAAAGATTCAAAGCTCTACATGTTTTTAAAAGTTCAATTAGTCTTCACTTGGGATTTTTTAATCTACTCACCTTTCTTCATATTGGAATAAAGACACTGGCCATGAATTTATGGCAAAATCCCACAAAGTAAATCAGTTTTACAGATAAATCAGGGATGCACTATTATAAAGTGACTGTCAAAACTTTGAAAGCGAATAACATTATCTGGAGAACTTATCTGGAGAATCTGAAGAACAGTGACATTATAGAACCATAATGACTGTTAATGTTTAAGGAATGAGAGAAGGAAGAAGTTTCCGCTAACAGGTTTAGGTTTGTAGAGAAAAAGCAACCTAGAAAACATTAGTAAAGATTGTGAGATGTGAAGAATTCCAGGCAGAAGTTACAATTTTTGAAATACGATAGATTTATATAAGACCTATATATAACAGAAAAGTACATAGTTCATAGTTTTCACACATGTTTAAGGAGAACAAAGATAAAATATATTGCCCAAATAAAAGTATATCATGAAATAAATTGCTAAATAAAATGACCTGATAATCAGGGACTGAGAGAGGTGGAAACAGATATTTTGAACTCCTTTTTTTTTTTAGATTAAACAGTGGCTAAAAAATACACTAATAAGAGAAACATGCTGCACCAGACATATTCATACTTCCTTATTGAAAAAAATCTTTTTCTTTTTTTGGGGGGCTTGATAAGTTAAAAATATTCATAGGCTGAATACTATTTCACCAAAACTCTTCAGTGCCACCCTCGAGAACGTCATGCAACGACTAGAATGGGAAGGAATGAGAGTGAAGTTAGATGGTCGGCAACTACACCACCTCCGCTTCACTGATGACATCATTCTAATAACACCAAACATTAGCCAAGCAGCACAAATGCTGGCCGACTTTGACCGTAAGTGTAGAAAGGTCGGACTACAGCTGAATCTCACCAAGACATTGTTTATGAGAAATGGTCTCATTTCTAACATTCCATTCACTCTCAATGGAAGGAACATCTCCGAATATAACAGTTACGTGTACCCAGGTCAAAAACTCAACATGACAAACAACCTGGCACCTGAGTTGTGTAGGAGGAAGAGAGCAGCTTGGAATGCCTTCAAGAGCGTCAAAGAAATAGCTAAGAGGATGAAGAAACTCCGGCTCTGGGCACATCTCTTCAATTCCACTGTTCTTCCTACAATAACATATGCCTCTGAGATCTGAGCCCTATGAAAACAGGATGAGAACATTATTCCGGTTTCCCAAAGACAAATTGAAATAGCTATGCTTGGAGTATTGCGCTTCACTCAAGTGAGAGAGGGAGTCCGGAGTTCTGATCTCTGTCAATGATCAAGAATCAGGGATGCTGTCTCATTCGCCAAGGCATCAAAAATCAGATGGGCTACCACATAACGCTATTTGGAGAGGACTGCTGGACTAGAGCTGTTACTGACTAGATCAAATGATCACGTGGCCGCCCACCTTGAGATGGTCAGTCTTCGTCGGCAAGACATTGAATGATTGGTTTGAAGCTCTTTGTGTTCCTGGAGCAAGCAGACACCACTGGACTACATCGGCACTCAACAGGGACGAATGGAGACGTTACTGGCACCTGCTCAAGTCAATCAGTGAGTAGCAGGATGTCAAGTGATCAAGTGATCAAGTGATAGGCTGAATAAAATATGCTATAAAAATGACAATAAAATTTAAAAATAAGGAAGGTTCATTAACAGAGCTACATTTTAGCAAAAGCAAGATGAAAATATTGGAAATCAGAGAAGAAATTTTGTTTCTATAGAAAATAGACAGCTCTCAATGTAAAACAAAAATAAAATAAAATAGAATCAATGGATATAGATGAAAGGGAATGTGGAGAGGATTGCTTTTATGAAGTGAGAAGGAAACCGGAAATATTTTGTGTGATAAAACTGTATAGAATGAGCAGTAGATAATATTTTTCCATCTTCGCAATCACATTTGCTTAGTGCAGTGCAGTTCAGGAGTGAATGGATGATGCTTAATTAGCCTGAACTCACACAAAGAGCTTTATGTTCGTTCAGTCATAAGCGAGACCCTGAAGTGAGGGGACAACCTGAGAATAGCAAATTTCTGCCATGTTGTCCTCATTTGAATACTTCAGACCATGGAACTCTCCATATAAAGTTTATAGGCAAGCTGAAAATTAACCTAGGCCTCTATATATTGAAAAATAGGTGTAGCAGTTATTTCAGTTTATTAGCATCATGTATATCACATGATTTAAAATAAAGTAAAGTAAGTTGACGTTCTAAGTAGTCAGTAATATCATGTGGTGACTAAGCAAAAGGGGTGATTCCTTTTGGGTTAACCTTTAGGAAGAATTAAGTTTGTGGGGAAGGGATTTAGGAAAAGGGATGGATACAGAGAATGATACCTTACTAGGAACTATTCTGAAAGATTCTGAGTGAATGAAACTCAACAATCTAACACTTCCTTCTATGAGCTTGCTTGTTTTTGTAAAGACCAATTTCTAAACTGATGACCATTCACTGTATTCATTATGTTTAGCCTAGAGAGATACTAGACATGGACTTTTATGTTTTAGATCTCATACCTACTATTTATCTGACATCACTTCGTTCTCTACTTACTTTTTCACACACTCTCTCCCAGTACTGCTACTTTTTCTTTTTTCTTTTTTGTGATGCTCAGGGTTTACTCCTGGCTCTGCACTCAGAAGTTACTCCTGGCAGTGCTCTGGGGACCATATGGGATACTGGGTATTTAACCAGGGTGGGCTGTGTGCAAGACAAACGCCCTATCCACTGTGCTATCACTCCAGGCCCCAGCTGCTGCTTTTAAGGCTTGGAGCCCATCAATCTAATTGATGAATTAGAAAATAAAGTATTCCTTCTCCAGACTGCCTCATAACGAGTTTCCTCAATTTCCGGTTTTATGTCTACTATTGGCAAGGCCCTCTCTAAGGATATTATACGCCCTTCTCCAGATCTAGTATAATTTGTTACACTTCCCTCGATTTATATTTCTCTATAGAACTCATTACGACTTGAGATATGATATATATATTTTAATCATCTATTTTTCTTTCACAATAGCAGTGAAAATTCTAAATTCATAAGGCACATTATTTGCTGTTTTGCTCTGCATTTTATTCCTGGAATTTAGTATAGGGCCTGGGAATATAAATTTTTTTGAATGAAAGAAAATAATAAGTCATATGACTATAAATATATTTATGCATATATTATTATTAGCCTCATTAGTGTCTTTGCATTAACATGAGAACAAAATGAAAGCAGAGGAATGACATAATTTTTCTCTAAATCAAAGATTAGAAACATTCCTTTAGTGCTTTAGTGGCTTAAAGGGATCTGTGCAGGATTGAATAAAGTATCCTTTACATAAAGCCTATCTGCATCTTCTGATAAACAAGAGGGTTTAATATCACTTAAAATACTTTTTTACTACAATTATAAGATAAATGCAATAATAAAAGGTATGTGTGTGTAAGTGTTTATAAACTTGCATCAGGCAGTTAAGGTCTGGTTAAAATTTTTGAAATGGTTCCAATCTAAAGAATTAAGAATAAAAACGTGCCACATGTCATCTCCAAATTAAAGATTTTTGAATTCTTCAAAATCTATATGCAATACTGCGACTATTAGAATCTAACTCATTTGTTTAATGTGGTTTATCAAATCATATGTGGTTTTTAAACATTGATCAAACTTTATAAAAATATCTTTTACTATTGGAGATAGTATTTATTAAGTCTTTATTTCTAAAATATAAATTACGTGTATCCAAATAAAACTATATACACTCAAGCCATGTATTAAAATATTGTATTAAATGGTAAAATATTCTAAATCAGTAAAACTTTTAAAATATCAATATTCTTAATGCAAGTTATTTTATACTTAATATAGAAACAGCCTGCATTGACAGTTATGTTAAATCTCTACACATTCTGCAATATGACACATGATATTCACAAAATTTGTATCATCTCCTCTCAGAAAAATATATACTTGTCAGGTGGCATAGTGGCATGGTAGGGCAGGTCCAAAAATAATGAATTTGTAATTTTCAAACTTTAGTCTATTTCTCACATATTGAGAGTGACAAAATCTTGAATTTGAAAGAGGTCTCCAGAGATACACATGTTCTGCACAGTAACTTGAAGTGAAAGGCTCTTAGATCAGAGGAAATTGAAATATCATTAATGGAGAAAAGCATCTTCTAGGATAGTACATCAATTCAATACTGCAGTTCCCAGTCCTGTAATAAACGCCGATTGCTCCATTTATCACTGATCTTATTATTTAGGGTCCTGCAATCCAAAGGAATGCAAGGGCTCCTTCTATGTTGGTTACAAAAGGAGTTGTAAAAGAATTGCTTTGAAAGCCCTGAAATCCCATTTCAACTAAGCAATAGTGTGCAATGTGTGTAGGTGGGCAGATAAGGAGCTCTGAGGGGCTCCCTGTGCCATATGAAACTCTGAAACGGGACATGATTCTTGCCACTTAAGTGAGAGAGAAAAGAATAAGATTATTAAAACTTTCCTATAGTTTTTAGTATGCATGCTATTGGTTTCTGATACACAATATTAGGCTACACTGATGCTTTTAAATTCCTATTAAATACTTATGATATTAATCATTCTAATGTAATTATGAGAGTTCTCCTTAAATATTAAATTGAACCTCTTCCAATATTTTATGTCTTTCTTACTTTATATAAAATTGCAAGAAGATGGAGAATTAGAAAACAGGGAGTTTTAAAATAAAGATATAAACCCAGATATAGATGCTCCAGAAAATAAAATGAAAAAACTTAAACTAGGTTAAATTTTAGGATATTTGGAAATTATTTCTAAAGGAAAAGGTAATATTTTCCTACTTAGAATTATTTCCAAATGATTTACATTTAAGTAGTGATTCACTTTATAGTACATCACAATTTGTGTCATTAATAAATACAGATTTGGCACTCAATAAACATACAAATATTTATAATTACATGTATTTTACTTCACATGTTTTAAACTTTATTTACTGAGGGTAAAATAATTTAACAATCACCAAGAAAACTGAACAGTAGCCACTATGTCAATTAGCATTTGCTGGATCCATTTCAAAAGTCAGTGGGATAAAAGAATAAACATGTATTTATTAAGTCTTATAATATTCAGCTCATTCAGGCAAGTTTGGCTGACTTTTCATTCACTATCGCTTGGGTCTTTCAAGTTTTTCTTGTGATCAATAGAGTCAATGTCTTTTTTTGTTGACTTCAAATAGAAAAATGAATTGAATTGAAGTATTAAAACCATAAAACCAAAAAAAGTCATAAAAACATAGCAAATCACCAAGTAAAGGGTGTTGGGAGAATTCTACCAGGATGGGAGATGCATGATGAAAGTAGATTATAGACCAAATATGTTTGCCACTCAATATCTCTTTTGCAAACCACAGCACTGAAAAGGAGAGAGAACAGAAGGGAATGCCCTGCCACAGGGGCGGGATGGGATGAGGGTATGGGAGTGGGAGGGATTTGGGGATTATTGGTGGTGGAGAATGGGCACTGGTGGAAGAATGGGTACTCGATCATTGTATAACTGAAACCCAAACACAAAAATTTGTAAGTGCACAACTGTACCTCATGGTTTTTCACTAATCACTTAATCACTTAACTTCCCGTTAGTCGTCGATTTGCTCGAACGGGTGCCAGTAACGTCTCCATTTGTCCCTGTCGCATGCTAGTGTAGCCCAATGACATCTGTTCGTTCTGGGAACATGAAGAGCCTCAAATCGATCGTGCATGATCTTGATGAAGAAGTCTGACCATCTGGTAGGTGGGTGGCCACGCGGTCTTTTGACATCCCGTGGAATCCAGTCGGTAACAGCTCTAGTCCAGCGGTCGTCTTTAAATCTCATTACGTGACCAGCCCATCTGATTTTGGACACCTTGGCAAATGAGACAGCGTCCCTGATTCTTGATGGTCGACAGAGGTCGGAACTCCGGATTCTTTCTCTCATTTGAGTGAAACGTGATATTCCAAGCATAGCTCTTTCTATTCTTCTTTGGGAGACCTGAATTGCGTTCTCATCCTGTTTGCGTAGGGCCCAGGTCTCTGAGGCATATGTTAATGTAGGAAGAACAGTGGAATCAAAGAGATGTTCCCGGAGCCGGAGGTTCTTCGTCCTCTTAGCTATTTCTTCGACGTTCTTGAAGGCGTTCCAAGCCGCTCTCTTCCTCCTGCGCAGCTTGGGTGCCAGGTCATTTGTCATGTTGACTTCTCGACCTAGGTACACATAGCTGTTGCATTCGGAGATGGTCGTTCCATTGAGAGCGAATGGGGCATCAGGAAAGAGAATGTTTCTCATAAACATTGTCTTCATAAGATTCAGCTGTAGTCCTACCTTTCCACACTCACGGTCAAAGTCGGCCAGCATTTGTGCTGCTTGGCTGATGTTTGGTGTTATTAAAACAATGTTAACAGCAAAGCGGGGGTGGTGTAGTTGCCGACCATCTATCTTCACTCCCATTCCTTCCCATTCCAGTCGTCGCATGATGTTCTTGAGTGTGGCACTGAAGAGTTTCAGTGAAATGGTATCTCCCTGCCGAACCCCTCTCTTGACATCAATGATCACTTCTTTGTAGAATGGTGAGATCCTGGTAGTGAATCCGCAATACAGCTAATGGAGGATCTTGATGTATTGGGCTTGAATGCCCTGATTGGCTAGGGCTTCAATGACCGCTTCCGTCTCAACAGAATCAAATTCCTTCTTTAAATCAATGAACGTTAAACAGAGTGGCATCTTGAACTGGTCAAGATGGTCGATGGTGCTGAATCCTTTGCGGAACCCGGCTTGCTCGCATGGTTGTCCTTCATCTAGTGTTCTGCCAATCCTATTTAGGATGACTCGAGTGAACAACTTGTAGATGACAGACAATAGGCAGATTGCGCGATAGTTGTCAATGTCATGGATGTCTTCCTTCTTGAACAGTAGTACGGTCCTGCCGATTTTCCATTGGGATGGAAACTTACATTCAGACAGGTAGTGAGTGAAGAGCTGAGCCAGTGTATTGATGAGTACTGACGGCAGGTTCTTCAGGTGTTCAGGTCTGACCTTGTCTGGGCCAGGTGCTGTTTGCTTCTTTACTGACGAAATGGCATGTTGGATTTTGAAAGGGAGAACCTTGGGAACGTTCTCCTGTGGAATTTGGTATGTCGGCAAGTGGACATGGCTATCGAAGAGATTTGAGTAGAAGTCATGGATAATCTTCTCCATTGCCGTTCTGGAGCATGTGATGGATCCATCAGGACGTCTGAGTGCAGTCATCTTGGTCTTGTAGTTGGCGAAGGACAGGTGGGCGTTATGAATACTTTTCCCAGCTTCTGCTGAATCTACCAGCACTTCTGCTCTTCTCTCTTTGAGGTCTTCCTTGATCGCATCTCTGCACTGCTTTGTGAGCTCGGACATTAGCTTGTGGTTGCCCGAGGCATGCGCCAAACCACGCTGGCGAATTAGCTCAAGAGTTTTCGAAGACAGGCTTTTTTTATGGCTATCTCTCTCTTGGCGTTCCTCACACATTCCTGGAGGTGCTGAACCAGTTGATCGTATTCCTCATCAATGTTGTCAACAATGGCATCTTCCCATGTTGCCGCAATAGTGCCAAAGAGTTCCCAGTTGGTGGTCGTTCTGGGAGTTCTCTTTTTGAACTTTGCAGCCCTTTCTCCCTGCTCTGTGAAGTAAAATTTTGCACGAAGGAGACGGTGGTCTGATCCCATTCGAAATTTTGGGACAACAGCGACATTGGTCAGGCAAAACCATCGATTGAATATGATGTGGTCTATTTCGTTGTGGAATCGTCCACCGGGAGACTCCCATGTCCAACGTTTAGATTCTGCCTTCTGGAACTGTGAGTTAGCATGGATGGTCTTGGTAGACATGATGAACTCAGACAGTCTCTCACCCTGTTCATTCCATTCTAGGCCATGGGTCCCGATATGAAGTTCTTCAGCTGATCTTCTCGGTCCTATCTTGGCATTAAAATCACCCACAATGATCTTGTAGAATGTGTGGTCTTCTTTATAAAACTTCTCCAGCTCCATGTAGAACTTCTCGGTTTCTCTTTCATCATAATGAAATGTTGGTGCGTAGACAACGAAGATAGAAACTGCAGGCAGTGAGCCACATCTATTCAAATGTAAACGTCCGATTCGGGTTGTTAGGCATTCGAATGAATCAATGCTCATGGCCAAGTTTGTGTTGACAAGGACACAGACGCCTCTGACATCTCTTTTATCGCATGTTCCGAGGAACAATTCTTCTCCAGTGTCGAAAATGGCAAGGTTAGATTCGTGCCTTCTTGTCTCAGTCAGACCAATGATGTCATACTTGATCATTCGCGCTTGTACCATCAGGTCCTCAATGGATGCATCTGATGCTAGCGTACGTGCAATGAAAGTACAGACGATCATTTTTGTCTTCCTTCGTTGTGGCAGCCTAGTTCGGCCTTGAGATTTTATCGGCCTCTCCTTTCTCATCCTCCTCAGTGCTGCCATGTCGGTGAAGCCTCCAGGGTCAGGTGAATGAGACCAGTTGTAGTTACTGGTTTTGGCATATCGAATACACAACGGATAGCTTGCCAGGCTCTTCCATGCGGGCGGAATACTCTCAGTAGCTTGCCAGTCTTTCCGAGAGGGATAGAGGCTTTTGGGGCGACCTCTAATCGCCCTTGTAGGTGTTACCACATTTGAACCCTATCAAATATGGTACGACAATTCCGGAAGATGGGTATTTAGTGTCTTATGATGTGTCCGGAAAGCGTCCTGGAGTTTGGCTGCGGCTGGGTAGTGGAAGTAGTGTCTGATTTCACTAATAAAAATTTAAAAAACAATAGCAAATCATCATTTTGTTATCAGTTACATTTGCAGACATGGAGAGTTGAAAAAGAGTATCAGCCACCATAAAACGGGAATAATTTACTTAATTGAGAGTAGTAGTAATGCATTCATACCAATTAGTACAAATTATTCACTTGATGAGAGAATTATTATACCTATGTACATATCTTTATTAGTAGAAATTCTAAGTTTATGTTCAAGAATAAGATCCATGATAGAAAAAGATAGCACAGTGGGTAAGTTCCTTGAGCACCATCAGAAGTAGTCTCAGGATTAAGATTTGAGCACCCCTGAATGTGACCCATTCCACTATCACCTTCAGAGCAAATTGAAAAAGAAACAAAACAAAAATAGCAAGTACTGTTTGGGAGAGTGTGACTTAATATTAGTAAGGACCTAGGTTCCCCCTTTCTATTTCAATATCTGAATAGCTTTAACAATGTCATCTGCACAAAGGTAACTATGGATAGCTCTCTACTAATTAGCATTCTACATAGGCACAGAACCAAGACAATGTATAAATGTCA
Organism: Sorex fumeus; assembly: GCF_029834395.1. NCBI lineage: Eukaryota > Metazoa > Chordata > Mammalia > Eulipotyphla > Soricidae > Sorex > Sorex fumeus. The sequence continues at coordinate 69,286,814 of NW_026606059.1, forward strand.
ACTTCAGAAAATTTACAGCAGAAATTCACTCTCCCAGTCATAGATAGTGAAGTCTCATGATCAGGCTGGAGGTCACAGAGACCTAATGATAGAAGTCAATCAGGTCTGCATGGTAAAGATCTAAAATGTGGCCATAAGAGTGTAAAGCCTGGTCATTGTGTCTGAGTGCTAAGGTAATGTCCTGTTGAAGAGAGGATGAACATAAAGATCGATGCTCAGACAGAGTGAATACAAACTTCATTTGCTTTTTCATTCTTTTCAGACCATCAAATTGTTTGATAAAATGCTGCCTCATACTGGTGAGTGCTCTCTTTATTCAGTCTACTGATCTAAATTTCTATCTGAAACATAGATTAAAAACCAAGAAAAAAATCTTTTACACCTTGTGGGCATCAGTTAAGTTAATTGAAGTTCACAGGTAAAACCAGTTCCATTTGCATGTGGGTTACCAAAATAAAGTGTTGTGGAGACAAAGGGCCACTCCTACCATGCAGAAAAAGATGCTCTGATGCTTGGCAAACAGACTTAGTTTTATATTTATTGACAAAAACAGATAAATGGCCATATATAGACCAATATCCTGAAAGAACAATTAAATTTTCATGAGTGACTAAGACTTGATTTAGTTGTTCTCTGGATACATTGCAATGAAGAATTGAAATTCTCCTGTCAAAGAAACACATGGAGAAATGGTTGTTGGGGTATTCACTCTTACAGCAGGGTATAAGTTAAAACAAGTGTGCCTGTAACATGCTTTTAATATTAACTTTGATCTTAAGCACAAAAGGAATTTCCAGGTATTTTTCTTTGAGGATTCTATGATCTATTGTGATTATTGTCACTTGTGGGTTAGCCATGAATTTATGCTCTTTAGAGTGTTCCTATCATTTAAAAAATGGTTGATAAACTGTTTTCATATATACTTAAATTTCTTTCCATTTAGTTAAGTGATGTGAGTATTATGCCTCCTTTTTATACTCATAAGTGAATTAGTGCTTTTATTGTTATGAGAAAAAAACTTGATACATTATTCTTAACTTTCACAGAGACTGTACAATATACTAGAATTTTCCCATTATGAACCCCAAAATATCCTGAGTTTTTATAGCATTTTGTATGGGATCATTTTTAATGCTTGGTATTATTTCTCCTGTAAAAAGGAAGGGAATGAGTTTTTACTCTATGACTTGTGTTTTATACTTTTAAAAACTTTAAGAATAATCATTGATTAAAATGATTAAAAAGAGAACTGAATGACTAGAAGAAGTGATGGCATTTGGCTATCTGGAAGAAAAAAAAAATCAGGCCAAAAAAAAAAAAGGATTTCACAAATCTGTAATGTGTGTGTAGACATATGAGAGCAGAGAAGTGACATTTTGAAGCCACTTACTAAGCTGCTTGATTTAATTTATATTTTAAATTTTTAATAAGGTGAGAAAATGCTGTGTTTGTATGAGACAAAAATCAACCACTTAGAGTTACGCAAGCATTATATAACTCTGTATATAATAATATATTCTACAAACTGTGATGTCACACCATTTGCCATTTCTCTAGATGCCAAGGATAAAATGGTGAGACAATTTTAAAAGTATAATTTTTTTAATTGAATCAGTGAAAAAAACACAGTTACAAAGTTGTTCATTATTGGATTCCAGTTATATCATGTTCCAACACCTGTCCTTTCACCACTAGTTTACGTTTTTCACGAAAATGTCCTTAGTTTTCATGACCCACGCCCACCTCCGTGGTAGTCATGTAGTCAGCGCTCTCTCTCTCTCTCTCTCTCTCTCTCTCTCTCTCTCTCCTCTCTCATAAGAAATTCTTTCTATAAATCGAATTACCATGAGATACAGTTACAAATCTTTCATGGTTGAAATTCAGTCATACAATGATCAAATACCCATCCCTCCACCAGTGTACATTTTCCACCACCAATGTCCCCAGTATCCCTTCTGCCAGCCCCACGCCAACCTATCCCTTGCCTCTATGGCAGACAATTTCCTTCTTACTCTCTCTTCTTTCTTCTTACTCTCTATCTTCTTTGGGGCATTATGGTTTTTAATACAGAAATTCTTTCTGACCAATGCCATCGTGATATGTGCAGTCTCAGGCTTTAATATATTAGGCTCTATTTCATAGGATATAGCATTGAAATAACACTACATGCTGATTAACAGCCATTTGGCATATTACAGTGCTCACAACCATGCTACATTCCTATTGAAAATTAGCATTTACACCCTCCTACCTCAATTTTCAGTTAGAATCTCTGAAATACCAATCATATTCAGTTAAAAACAGTTCTGGAGGCTGGGATAATAGTGTAATTGGTAAGGCACTTACCTTACACACAGCCGACCTGGGCTTGATCCTTGACCTCCCATATGATCCCATGAGCACTGCCAGGAGTGATTCCTGAATACGGAGCCAGGAGTAACTCCTAAATAATGGTGAGTGTGGCCCCCAAACAAACAAAAACATTTGACTGCATATCAACATTTGAGAAAAACTCTTTCAGAACAAAATTAACACCATTTGAAGTTAGAAACTTCAAGGGTTACAGATCAATGGTTGCTTTCCTGACTATATCATTTTAGGAATAAATTTAACAACATCAGAACTTAATTTAAGAGCTAGATGTGTAGGCAGAGGAAATGTCAGCATTATGGTACAGTGGGTAGGTTGCTCACCATAACTGTGGCCAATCTGAGTTCAATTCCCAGCACCACATATTGTTCCCTAAGGATCGCCAAGAGTGATCCAAGAGTGCAGAGTCAGGAGGAAGCTGTGAGCACTGCCACCTCTGGCCTAAAAATGAAAAAGAAAATTATATAATCCTTCCAATTGTCTCACAGTCCTTGTGAAGGCATGCTCATTGTCAGTATGCAATATAAATATTATTTACCAAAATTTTTTTAAGTTGAAAGAAATATATTCTTGGCATTATTTATGTTTAATGCATTATTTGCATCATTTATAAATATACTTTAAAGTTTTTTTTTATGACTGCAGAAACATGCAAGTACATGCTTTGGATAATATCTGGAAACTTACAGACAGGATCGTTGTACAGCAGGTACAGTAAAATTCTGGGTTCTAATCTAATTTTTGTCATATAGATTCAAACTATAATTGTTTTTGAAATAGGATTATTCCCTTACCTAGTTTGTATCATGTTTCTAGGAAAAGTGAGTGGGGTTAAACTTCCTACTGATCTAAATTAAACACCTGGACTTTGGAAAAATGCCATCTGTGATGTCCTTTAGGGAAACGTGCCCAGTGAGACTATTTTGTTACAGAAAAGCACTAGAGAAGTAGGTGAATAGTAGGTGAATAAGGAGTATTCAAATAAGCCATTTTGAAATCTCTTCACTTAATTATGTCACATTTCTCTACCACACCAAATTTTGCATGAACTTTTTTAAATAGTAGTATACAGAATTTCTATGTGAAAATTGTTAGTACAGTCAGTAGTCTAAGAGAACATAGAAATAATGAAATTGATACCTCACTCTCCTCATTTTACATTCTAAAAATTTGTATTAGAAAACTAAGCAGAACCATATTGCTTCCATAATGAAATCCCCTACATACAATGTGATACAGTTTTTTTAAATATCAAAAACTTCAACCAAAATTTCTCCAGTATTACAGTATGAATGCCAACTGACACCATTTTTATATTGAAGTTGAAAAATTTCTGAAAGATATGATCTGTTTTTTTTTTAAATTATTTGTATGGAGCAATAGCACAGAGGTAGGGTGTTTGCCTCAGAAGCCGCTGGCCCGGCCAAGCCAGGTTCGATTCCTCTGCCCCTCTAGTAGATACCGGCAAGCTACTGAGAGTATTTCACCCTCACAGCAAAGCCTGGCAAACTACCCGTGATGTATTCGATATGCCAAACACAGTAACAAGTTTCACAATGGAGACGTTACTGGGCCCACTCGAACAAATCAATAAACAACAGGAGGACAGTGCTACAATACTATTTTAACAAAAATATTTTTTCATAATAAATTTTTTATATAAGAGAAAAAACTGAAGCTTAGAACTTTAAACTAATTTAGCATTTGAAAAAGTCAGTATATAAGCAGAAATCACCAGAATAATGAATATTTTACAAAGGTAAGTTGAAATGCTTTACCCTCACTGTTTTTTTTGTTGTTTTATAAAAATTTTAGAGGATGGGGTTACTAGGACCTGTTACTAAAATAGCTGCTTGTTATTTTTAAATAACGTCACTATAACCAATAATAGGGGCTGGAGCGATAGCACAGTGGTGGGGCATTTGCCTTGCACGCAGCCAACATGGCTGACCTGAGTTCGATTCCTCCGCCCCTCTAGGAGAGCCCGGCAAGCTACCGGGAGAGTATCTCGCCCGCATGGCAGAGTCTGGCAAGCTACTCGTGATGTACTCAATATGCCAAAAACAGTAACAATAAGTCTCATGATGGAGATGTTACTGGACCCACTCGAGCAAATCGATGAGCAATGGGAGGACTGTGATACTGTGATAACCAATAGTATAATTTATTCTTTTCAAATTGATCAATTCAACTGTTAAAATAAGAGAATAACTTTGGAAACACTTTCATGTTTGATATGTCATTATTTACAACTGCCGAGTTATGAAAGCAAATTGTCACTTAGTGGACAAATGGATAAAGAAGACATCTAGAATCAGAGACCTAGAACAGAAGATAAGATATCTGAAAAGTCCCCTGAGCACAGAACCTAGAAACTCGTACAGTGGATAAGGCATTTGGCTTGCACATGAAAGACCCATGTTTGATCTGTGGCATCACATATGGTTCCCTGAGCACAGAAGCAATATAAGCCCTAAGCCAGCCAAATGTAACCAAACAATTAAAAAATCACCTATAGATTTCTTTCCATAAAAGTGTATGTACACATACATACACATATATATCATCTTTATCATAGACATGCATGTATATAAAATATGTACATGCACATGCATATCTGAGAAAGGAGTAAGAAATCCTATTATTTGCAACAATATAGATGAACCTTAAGTATTATGTTAAGAAAAGTCAGACAATAAAAGACAATTATAAGAAATTACTATGAGCAGAGTATGAGAAATTCAGACATACAGTAAAATAGTGTACAGAAGTGTGCGAGATATTGGGAGTTATTGATCAAAGGTTACAAATCTGTAACTAGAGGATAAATTGTACAAAATCTTTAATGTTCTCAACACAGAGAGGAAATTACATAATATGAGATCAGTGATGTTGACTGATGCTAGCATGGTAATCATAATATAATTTATAAATATACTTCAGTGCAATATTTTATACACCTTAAACTTGCACTGTGTCATTATGATAATTGTATCACATATGCAATATACAAATCTATATACCAAATACTTATTTCATGAATTTTGAGACTCCATCGACAGAGAAGGAATTTACATTGCTATTTTATTCTCATCCCCTCTCCTATTTCTGACCTATCTTGAGAAAATGTATAGCTCAGAAATAACGTTCCCTTAAGTCAGATTCTTCTCACCTATCATTCAGAAAGGCATAAAATGGCTTTTGCTATGTTATTTCCTTAAAGCATTCCCTCCTGGTCACCACTAGCTCATTTTAATGTGAAATCACTTCTAAATTGTTACTAAGCCCATAGGGCATTCCTTGGTGTTGAATCACACATAAAGTTAAAATTCTAAGAGCCAAGGACTAGAGTAATAGTGCAGGAGATAACTGCCTTCCACAAGGTGGACCCAAGCACCGCAGGGTGTGGCCAAAAACAGAAAGAAATAAACCAATGGTGAGATTATAGATTTAGTCCATTTTTCATTACCCATATAGCAATAAAATAACACTAAATATTAAGCTAAAATAGAAAAGTGAATTAAATGCTACATTTTTTGCTGGAGGATAATTATATAGACACAAACATGACAATATTCTACCTTTTAAAATGTTATAATAAATACGAACATTCATTATATCATAAGTGCCTTGCAACATAAAAATTGCATTTTATATAAGTAGCAGAAGCAGTTTATATAGTTTAGGTGCATATCATCCCACATTTAAAACATGTCTTATTTATCATTCTACACAATTATATAAACTTCAGGAGTTGCTGAGTTCCAGAAGAATATTTGTAGGATAATACTGTTCTGTCTTTCCTGCATAGCCTCAGGAATAGTTGATAGTTGATAATTTATTGATAGTTTATTGGACTGAGGAAAAGAGAAAAACATCTTGAGGAGGTATTTTGCCTGGGGCAGTCAGGAAGGGCTTTAGAATACATTTTAGGTGGGCCCTCAGGAAAGACTTTCTTATGTTGATTTGGCCAGCTGACTGGCTGGAGTGTCAGCCCAGACTGCAAGGAAGTTGGAGAGATAAGGGAGCTGGAGAGAGAGAGAGAGAGAGAGAGAGAGAGAGAGAGAGAGAGAGAGAGAGAGAGAGAGAGAGAGCAGGGCTGCAAGATGGACCACAGAGAGACTAGCAAGGGGAACATGTGCTTGAGAGAACCTAGGCCCTCCATAACATAAATTTCCTTTATGGGATAAACTTCCTTGTAATAAACTGCTACTAAGATCAACCGGCCTGGCCCTCCTCTCTCCCTTCATCTGCCCTTAGCCAACAGTTGTCCTGATCCAGGCCACACACAGGGCACCGAACACAGGCGGTGAGATAGAGCCCTCCAGAGAGCCCGAGAACACACAAACTTCTGTGTGCATAGTTTTTTACAAATATTGCTCTTCATAACTGTTTTAGGTATACTTTGTTCTGTGTTCAAAGCTGATATGTCAGTCAAATCTTAAAAATATTCTAATCATTGTTCGTTATTGAAAGAATCCATTTTAGGGCATCAAATTTTTGCATGCTTCAGCTAACTTGCAACATTGCTTTCTGTAAAACTGCTTGGCTGCTTGGCACTTGGGGGAAGGGAGGGAACCTGGAATGTGAATTGGGCATAACTTCTTGTAAACCCAAGTATGGTAGGATTCAGGTGCATTCACCATCCAAGGGATGTATTGTCTCAGCAAAAACCCCTGTCGACATTTTGGGTAAAGGATAACTTAGGTTGTGTGCAGACTGCCCACGCTCCAGGAATGTATTGTTCTAGCTAAGACCCTTGTAAATGTTGTGGGTAATGGATAATTCAAAATGCGGGAGATGACCTAAGGCTTAATGATTCCGGCTATGACTTTGCTTGTGCTGACAATCAATGTATGTAAAGGCTGATCTTTGAATCTATAGGCTAAGGAGTGATGTAATTTTAAATGGATTGGTCAAGAAAGTATATGTTGTTACAAAGCTATTGGCTATGAAATGCACGGGCTTTGTTGTAACGGTTGATGAAGGCCTATATAAGATCCACTTTGAAGAAGCTTGGGGCCCTCAGCCACTGCCCACTCTGGGGTATGCCGTGGAGCCCCAGCATGCTGGTCTAAATAAACACGTTTTTACTCCTGCAGGAATTGTGTCTGTCTGGTCTCTCCGTGCCTCCCAGGGCCAGGGGACTCCCGATCCCAACAGTTATAAAAACGAGTGTTTTCTTATGCCCATACTGTTAGATAGATAAAGTCATAACCATACTTTGGTAAGTTATTACTTAATATCCATCAATCCCATCTTTTCTGGGGGTTTTTTGGGCCCATCCTGATTGTACTCAGGATTTACTCTAAGTTTTGCACTCAGGAATTACTCCTGGAAATCTTATATCATCATATATGGTGCCAGGGGTTGACTACATGCAGGGAACTTAAGTCAAAGAATTTGGGATTTCTTCTTACGAGAATAAATGTATACCATAATACACACTTACCTTGACCACATGCTGGGAACTTATGTCAAAGAATTTGGGATTTTTTTGTTACGAGAATAAACGTATAATAATACCCACTTAGGAAAAATGTCAAAACATGTATGGTTTTACTGTTATTTATATTAAATTTATTTGGCATAACACAGGTTATAAATTATGGAAGAAAATTTCAATAAATGCAATGAATATGTTTATTATTTTATTTTATTTTTATGAAGTTGTTCACAATAGTTCATTACAAATAATATTCAAATACCAATCCTACCACGGTGCACCTTCCCACCATCATAAGAGCAAAGTGTGTGAAGATTGTTGTGCTTCATCCTGAAGCCATTTAAGCCCTTATAGTAAGAGATTACAAGCACATATATTAAAACCAAACAACTGTATGCTACTTTTGGTACGTTAGTGGGCTAGAGTATATGAGGTCGTGTGGCCCCAAATGCAGCACATTCTGTGTTGCTCTCTTCCAAGAGCTTTATTTCAAAGACTCTGGATCTTGACTATTGATGAGATTATATGGCACCGGGTCAGTTTGTGGGTGTGACTGCAAAGCTACTGGAAAACTGGGGAGCCGGGGGACAGAGGCCAAGTCCTGTTAAAACAAAGCTTGGAAATCTCAGTCATGGGTCCCGCATAACTGTTTTATTCTGCAGGTTCTCACATAGGTGAGGCTGGTCCAAGCTTGTGGAGAGCCACCTTCCCTGACGGAAAATTCTTTACAAATCATGACAGACTAGGTTTTCAGGGTTCTTGCTTCACCTTGCAGAAAGGAATTTCAAGAGCAGGCAAGCAGTGAAGTAAAACAGATATTATTTGTAGGGTTTTTGAAGATGTGGAGGGGAGAAAGAGACAGAGACAGAGACAGAGATGGAGAGACAGAAAGAGTGGAAAAGAAAGAGAGAGAGAGAGAGAGAGAGAGAGAGAACATGCTCATGGGAGAACAGCTTTCTGAAGGGCAGAGAGAGACATACACTGAATATATTTATATGCTTATTTAGTTTTTTCTTTCTATTCTTTTATTTTGTTTTGCTTTTCTGCCATACCTTGGTGATGCTCAGGGATTCTTCCTGACTCTGCTCCAGAGATTTTATGGGATGCCAGGGAATCAAACCCAGGTCTGCAAAGTACAAGTCAAATGCCCTACCCACTGCACTATCTCTCTGGCCTCAATACCTGAAATTCACTAAATATATTTAAAGAGATGCTAGGAACCAGAGCAGTAATACAGCGGGTATGTCACTTACCTGGCATATACAAACTCACAGTTTGATCCTCAGAACTGCGTATGGTTCTTCACCATAGCCAAAAGTGATTCTTAGGCTGACATCCAGGATTAAGTCCTGATGATCTCTGAGGGTGGAACAATCCAAGTTTTATCCCTGGCACCCAAATTAATAAACTAACTGAATAAAAATAAGCTATATGACATCATACATTTTTCTCTGTTTTTATTTTTACTTTTGCAAAAGGTTCTTCAAGGATACCTAGGCATAAGGATACTTCACTGTCACTGTGACTGTCCTCCCGTTGTTCATTAATTTGCTCAAGCAGGCCCAGTAACGACTCCATTGTGACAATTGTTACTGTGTTTGACATATTGAATACGTCATGTGTAGTTTGCCAGGCTTTGCCGTGAGGGCGAGATACTCTCATAGCTTGCTGGACTCACCGAGAGGGGCAGAGGAATCAAACTCGGGTGGGCCATGTTGGTCACTTGCAAGGCAAACACCCTACCCACTGTGCTATTGCTCCACCCAAGGATACTTAGATTTAGAACAAATAACATTTTAATAGAATTTTTATAATTTCAAGTATTTTTGTATTTAAATCAACTTCATAAAAATTGAAAATTGTCAGTTGATTACATCATCATGGTTATAAAATTATTAAGAAAGAAAAGTATAGGTTAAAAACCTAGCCTCATTAGGACCAGAAAAAAACAATTCCAAACTCCTCTGAGTTTTTAAGTTGGCAAAAATTCAAACAAATATCAGGTCAATTGATAAGAGGAAAAGCCATGAAATTAGCTTAATAATAACATATATACCTCCTATGTACGCTGGAGATAGTCATTAAGACCCAGTAACTTACTCATATCATTTCAGAGATTACATTTTTTGGTATAATTTAGTCTAACTTTTAATCTCATTGTAAAGAGTGTGTGTCAAATTCATATCAGGTTCATTACTGGGCCTGCTCGAGCAAATCGATGAACAACGGGAGGACAGTGCTAGTAGGTACTATTTAGAAATGTTTTATTTTCCTGTTTAGAAATGTTTATTTTCCTTTTCAGTCTTCAGAAAATGATTAGGTATATATCATGTTCCTGTTGTTTAAATTACGAACCTAAATTTCAACAAAGCTAATGGTTTTGTTTACTTCTATACAAGTACGGAGAAACAGAGGACATTAGAATTCAAGTTAGCGTGACTTTCAAACCTTTGGACTTTACTCTGCAGTTGAAAGAGGTAAAATGCATTAGAACAAAAACTATCACATTGCAAATTAAACTGAAGTGAATAAAAGTTAGAAGAATTAGCATAATTGAAAATATTTAAACTAAGAATAAAGAGATACTATAAGAGAAGATACATAGTGTTAGTCAAGACTGTACACTAAGAATTTTTGACTTGTAGAAAGTCTAAGATAGTCAATTAAAAACCTAAATAACCTAATACATGGTTAGTAAAAATTCACTGAAGTATTTAAATATTAAAAGTTAAAGTGTTTTTTGGCTGGAGCGAAATTATAGTGGGTTTGATCCTCGGCACCAATATGCTCCCCAAACCCACCAGAAGTGACCCCTGAGTGCAGAGTCAGGAATAAGCACTGAGCAGAGTTGGGTGTGGCCCCCAAACAAAGAATTTCTTGATTTGGTGTTGCACATATTTCCAAATTTACTTTAAGATTCCTAATAATAATGGAAGCGACATGAGTGGCATGTCTGAATTAGGTAGGAAGTCCCTTCCCTAATTCTTTACTTCCATACCATTCTTCATTCAGTGATTTTATATTAGTTATCACTATTGCTTACACTCTCTTGATACAAGAGATTTCCTTTCTTTCTTTATTATTTTCCAAATTATGAGAACATATATTAATCATGAATAATATCCAGAAATTATTTTTTAAGTACTAATGCTCATCTAAATCATGCTTATAATAGTAGTGATAAAAGTTGCTTAGGATTTAAAATTATATAAAAGAATGAATGCATATAGGAAGCTACATTTGGGAGAATCCATTGTAACGAGTAGGCAAATTTCTCTAGAAAATGTGAAGAATCATGAATCTGGAAATTATATATTCTTTTTCTTTCACTCACTTCTACCCTCTCGAGAGAATCTCACCTACATATACTGATTAAAAGACATAAGGTGAAATATAGACTTGGTGTATATGAAACAGAATGAGTTATGCTCTTTTAAATTAGTGATATGTGAACCACAAAGCTTTGGGAGGTTGAGTTCATTTTCTTTATCTGAACTTTCTTTGATGAAGAAATAAGGATAGAAAAATGTGAGACTACATTATCTCATGAGAGACCTCAAATATCTGTTTCTGCCTCTAGCTTTAATATATTTAAGGCTATCAAATTTTTACTCTGTTTTATCTTTAATCATTATCATTTTTTGTGAACTAAATTTAAAAATAGAAATTTGAGAATATGTTTATCCCTTCACCAAGATTTCGATTTTTCATAATTTTAAAGATGTATAGTAAATTTAACTCAAGATACAAAAATAAATATAACATTTGAGTTTCTGTTTTGTGATCATCACTGTGACTGTCACTGTCCTCCCATTGTTCATCGATTTGCTCGAGCGGGCCCAGTAACGTCTCCACTGGAGACTTTGTTGTTACTGTGTTTGGCATATCGAATACATTGCGGGGAGCTTGCCAGGCTTTGCTGTATGGGTGAGATACTCTCAGTAGCTTGCCGGGCTCTCTGAGAGGAGTGGGGGAATTGAATTGGGGTACGGCCATGTTGGCCGCGTGCAAGGCAAATGCCCTACCTGCTGTGCTATCCCTCCAGCCCTATAAAAGTTTTAAAATCGTACATGTTCTTACATTTCTCAGCAGTTTACTTTGGTTTCACATAGTACCTTATTGTGTGGATATATGATTATTTGTTTCATTATTTACTAAATTATAGATATTTGGGTTCTTTAATAATTTTAGGTTATTATGAATAACACTAATATAAACACATCTTTATCAGAATGTATCTCAGGTAATAGTTAAGAGATGCGATGCTGGGTCAAATGATAATTTATCTTTAATTAAGTGGATACTAGCCTACTGGTTTCCAATGTTTCTAATACTATATTATTTCCACCAGCAGTGAGAGTTTTATTATATTCAGCATATTCAAATACTCTATATAAATACATATTCATTCTATATTAAAAACTTTCTTGATTTGTAAAATAATGTAATGAATAAGAGAAATAATTTATAATCCATTGGTCTGATATGGAGTCAATGTCCCAAATATGTAAGAAATTCATTCAAGTCAATAGCAAAACAAGTCAAAAACAAGAAAAATAATTTGATTTTTAAGTGAGCACAGACTGTGTTTGTGTGTGTGTGTGTATCAAAAATAGCACATTTATAGACAATAGGCAAATGATAGGGGCTCATCACCATTCATGTAATGAAAACTACAGTTAAATTATCAACTAACAAGCAGTTAGGATGGATATTATCAAAGATAAGGTATAACAGATACTAACAAAGACATGGGAGTGGAGGGATAGGGAGAGCTCTTGTGTACTGTTACCCAGAATAAAATCTGTCAGAACCACTATGATAAATTGTATAGAGGTTTCAAAAGAAATTTAAATGGAACTGATATATTCAAACAATTTTACTTCTGTGTATATATCCAAAGAATATGAGTATCTCAGATTTCTGAATTTTTATGATTGTTGAAGCAATATTCTTAACAACCAATATATAAAAATAATCTTTGTCCATGAGGAACATGGCAAACACAACAAGTCTGTGGAAGCAATTTTTCTTTCTAGCCACAACTTAATTTAAAAGTGATAAACTGAAATCATGATGAACAGAGTTGAAGTATCTTCATACAAATCATAAATGCACTGTAGCCCTGTAGCAGTTCGAAAGACTAATCAAACCATCTAGTAGCTGGTTTCCTCCGAATCATAAATGACCACTGGGAAAAAAAACTGAAAGAATACTTGTGTCAGATGCTTTACTATTTAGTATACCATCATGATTTTAAATAAAAAAAAATAGACTATGTGACATGAAGTTCAAATAAGGAATGCTGTCTTTAAGCCTATTTAGCAAAGGAAAACTATACAGGATTTTCAATATTTGTAAACATATTTTATGAAAAAATACTGCCTTATTATTATATATAATTGTTGCATTAAAATTGCTGTACAGTTTTTAAATGTATTCTGTCAGTTTAAGAAAAGAAAAAGGAGCAAAATGATAAATTAAATTTGTTTAAAATCATTGTATCACTGTAATCCTGTTGTTCATCGATTTCCTCGAGCAGGCACCAGTAACGTCTCCTTCATCCTAGCCCTGAAATTTTAGAAAGTGCCACATTCTAGGCTCTGTCAGGGTCAGGAGAATGAGACCCATTCTTGTTACAGGTTTTTGGTATATTCAATATGCACTGGGAGTTTGCCAGACTCTGCCATGTGGGCAGGATACTTTTGGTTAGCCTGCCAGGTTCTCCAGAGTAAGAACTAGATGATAAGATGTCGCTCAGCTGGCGCACTTCCAGGAGCTGGGTCTTATAGTCTCTGGGTCTTGGCCATTGATAAGATTACACAACGCTGGGGGACAGTTGGTGGGTATAATGCCTACATACTGGTAGATGAGGGATCTGGAAGGAGGAGACCCAGTCCCAATCCGAGCAGGTTTGGAGATCTAAGCCCTGGGTCCCGCACACCTGGGTTCCTCAGCCGGTTCCTTCATGCGTGAGTCTCATCAGAATGTGTGAAGAGTGGTCTTAAGCATGGCTGTGGCTGGAATTGGAGGTTGTCAGCTGCTGGGGCTCTGTTCGGGGCAGGGAGGGAAGCTCAACCCGCCCTGCTCCAAGGGGACCTGGTGAGGACAACCAGGCGTGGAGCAGGAGACTATGCTGTTTTCTTCCGGGAGCTGGGTTTTATAGTCTCTGGGTCTTGGCCATTGCTGGAACTGCACGGCTCTGGGGGCAGTTGGTTGGTGTAACAACTACATACTGGAAGATGGGGGATCTGGTACTGGAAGATGGGGGATCTGGGTGGAGGAGGCCCAGTCCTGATTTGAGCAGGCTTGGATTTATTATTATTATAAATAATAGCACTGTAGCACTATCCTCCCTTTGTTCATTGATTTGCTCAAGTGGGCACCAGTAGTGTCTACATTGTGAGACTTGTTACTGTTTTTGACATACTGAATATGTCCAAGTGAGCTTGCCAGGCTCTGCTGTGCGGGTGGGATACTCTCTGTAGCTTGCTGGGCTCTACAAGAGGGAATGGAGGAATTGAACCCAGGTTCGTCGCGTGCAAGGCAAATGCCCTACCTGCTGTGATATTGCTCCAGCCCTTATAAATAATAGCATTATTTAATAGAGTTCATTTCAAATAAGTAAAATATGAAAAAAATTAAATTTGGTGTAGAATGGCAGAATCTAAAATGCTAATTCATGCAATAGTTATGATATTGTTCAGAGAATTGAATTTGTTCTCACAATTTTAAGTTATATAAAATGAATAGAACGCACTATTTGTATTATGAAAATATACCAATAGGTAAAATGTTATAAAGATAAAATAATCAGTAAATAAATTCAATAATTCTTAATAGATTATAAACAAATTATGTTAATTAAGATAAATTAACATTACTGTTTGTTATTGTTTGGTAAGGGGCTGGAGCGATAGCACAGCGGTAGGGCGTTTGCCTTGCAAGCAGCTAACATGGCCGACCCGAGTTCGATTCCTCCACCCCTCTCCAAGAGCCCGGCAAGCTACCGAGAGTATCTCGCCCGCATGGCAGAGCCTGGCAAGCTCCCTGTGACGTATTCGATATGCCAGACACAGTAACAACAAAGTCTCCAATGGAGACGTTACTGGGCCCGCTCGAGAAAATCGATGATCAACGGGAGGGCCTTTACTTTACTTTACTTTACTATTGTTTGGTAAGGGTCATAAATATTAATTGCTAATAATTAAATTGTATATGTTTTGAAATGTTAAATATTTATTCTATTCAGTGTGATTTCGTTCTATGAAATCTCTCTAAATAGCATTTATACACTATTGTGTTACATTAATGGATGTATACAAAGATAGGTCTCTAATAATACACAACAATTCAAAAAATTAAACATTTTTTATAAGAGAAAACTTTAAAATACTTTTTTCAGAATGTAATTTTTTATTATTTATATACCTTTCTCTATGTTACTTTTTGTTGGGTTCTGAGGATATCAAACCCAGTTTTATATATATGAGACCTAAGTTTTATGATTGAGATAAAGCCTCATACTCTATTGTTTGCTATTTTAGATATAAAAGCAATTTGTCATTAATTTTTCTTAATGATGGTGAGGTTAAATAAAAACAAGAATAAGAGAAATAAAATTAAAATTAATTACAGGATCATTTTTTAGAAAATATGTAGCACAAATGACTTTCTAAAGGCTAGTGGCATTTAAGAGAAAACAGCAATAACATCAGGGTCATGGTGTTTAGTCAACTTCAGTTCAATTTATAACTTGATGTATTCACTCTTAAGTTCATCAAGTACTTTACCTTTGTGTTAGTAGAAGATGTACTGACTGATTTTTTTCAGTAAATTTTCTTGTACTGATCTCATGTTGAGTAGTTTGGGAGCATTTATAGACCCCTACAAACTCAAATTATAATTAATGAAGAGAACAAATTATTGCAAATTTGTTTTATGTAATTAAAACTAAAAACAAAACTTAGGAATTAGATTTTAATCATCACTGTTTTTTTTCTTTCCTTATAGTAATATATTTATGACAATGTATAATACTTGTGCACACAGAAAATGAGTATTTTTAACATTACTTATAACAGTTTCCATTTTTGAGTTCCAGAAAAATACATGAAGTTTTATGTATAAACTTCCAATGTTATAGTCTAGCATGAATTGACATGGTATTGGAATTTGGGCTGTGTTTCAAAAGACCGTGATATTTTCAACAGCGCCTTCATCATTTTCAGAGAGTTCGCAAAAAAAGACATAATGTAGGATAAATCAATGTACATAAAATTAAAACTCCCCCAAGAAATCACAAACCATACAGAATAATTGTTTTGGTGATGCAAAACCTAATTTACAAAACTAAATTTCACAGTTTTAATGAAAATATCTGTATTAAATGTTTTTATTTTATTTAATTTTATCCAATTTCTTGAAAATGCACTGAAAGTACATATTATTGTTGTTTTCTCCAAAACTCAATAAATCCATGCATGCATTTTTATGAGGAAGAGAACATTTAGCAATGTTTAAAGTTTTAAATCTGTCCCAAAAATCTTAATATCTACTTCTAGTTTGAATCATTTTCACCAGCAGTACACATTATTTTTCCAATAGTCTTTAGATGTGACACAGGAATATAGTGGCCTTTGTTGAGGGAAGAGGTTTTGGAAAATGACCCAGTGGTTTATACATTTGCTTAGCAAGTAGGTCTGGATGTATTTTGGATTCTGCAAGAGATCTGAGGATATGCCACCTTCCTGCTGGAAGTTACTGAACACTAACTGCTCAATGTTGGTGTGGCTGATATGGACCTTAGAAGGATACTGTAGCTCTTAAAGGGATACTGCAAAGATAGCAATCCCTAGAGGAAACAGGAAAGTGGGAGGAATGCTAAGAATAAATTTAAGAGCGATTTAAAGCTTGAGAAGTGCAATAATACGGAATCCAAAGATCACTTGGGGCCTATTATGGTGAAATGGAAACAGAGTTCAAGTTCAGTGTGAAAGAAAGTGATCTGTGAGCAAAGCACAGTAAAAAATTCACTGAACTTTGCTATGATTTTGCTATAAATACAGGTAAAATACACAAGGAAATAGTTTGTGGGGAGGTCAAATGGAGTTGCTCTTGCTGCCTTTTCTTTATTTGCATAAAGAATATAATAAGCAACTTTATATGCCAGTGGCAAATGTTAGTGAAACAGTTAAGACTAGGATGTCAGAAACACTAAAAACTATTGAAGGTCCCTAGAATTTTGTGATGCTAAGGGATTACATAGAAAAAATAGGTTATAAGGTAGATACACAAAAATGTAATTATTCTTTCTATCCCCCCAAAAACCTGACTATATTAACTTATTTCCCTGTACATAGAATGAAGCAATTAAATCCTTTTTCTGTAACAACCAGGGGAAAAACTAGTTGGAGTTACTTTATTGCACTTCTAGCACTGATAAGGCATTTAACAGAGTTGAAAACAGACTAAATAGTGTTGGGAGTGTCAGCAGGAGAACAGATGGAACCTTTACCTTAAATGTGGCCAACCCAGGTCCCATCCCCAGCATCCCATATGATACGGTCTCCTGAGCACCTGAGTGATTCCTGAGTGTAGAGCCATGAGTAACCTCTGAGTATCTTTGGGTGTAGACCAAAAATAAACCAACCTCCCCCCAAAAAAGAGCAAACAATATTTTTCACAGAAAGTGGAATATTTTCAAAGAAGATTATAGACAAATTCTAAACTAGGAAAATTTTCTTTCTTCATGGATTTCGACTAGTTATCTCCACTTGAGATTTTGTTTTTGGATTCTACACATATAATCAGTTGAGCCAAAATTTTGCAGGTAAGAGTAACAGTAGGGCATATTCCTGACCTTTGGTAGAGTTTCAGGATTCATTCTACCACATTCTCTTCCAACAGCCCCCAAGTATCTCACTCCACCTAACGCTGTCACTGGTCTTTCTGTTGTTCATCGATTTGCTAAAGTGGGCACCAGTAACGTTTCCATTGTGAGACTTCTTGTTACTGTGTTTGGCATATCTGTCAAGGGTAGCTTGCCAGGCTTTGCCATGTGGGCACAATATCTTGTTAGCTTGCCAGGCTCTCTGAGAGGGGCAGAGGAACCGAAATCGGGTTGGCCAGGTCCGCTGCGTGCAAGGAAAACGCCCTACCCGCTGTGCTATCGCTCCAGCCCACTGAAAATGTTAAAATTGAAGTACAGAAGATGAGGCGGGGGGAGAACACCAGATTATCAGAATGATCTAGTTAGTCATTTAAAATTCCTCTTACAGGCTTATGATCAGACAGCAGAAATAGTGAATGGCAAAAATAAGACATAAGAAGGCACAGGAGAGGGAACTTTGTCTTTTGGTTCCATGTCAACACATAGACAATGGGTTGGCAGGAAAAAAGAAAAATAAAACATCCCAAACACAAAAACACAACAGCTCGACATTTACACAGGTTCAGAGAATAACCAGCAGGACAAAGAACCAGGAAAAGTGAACACAGCCAAGGAGAGGCCAGTCATAGAGTGCCAGCATCAAAGGTCAAACCTCAAACCCTAATGCAGAGAGCTGGACAGTGTGGGACCCAGATTTCATGGACCAAATGTCTCAGCACACATTCTGAGATCTGGACACCACACACTGGATAATGTGGGACCTGATCAATGAAAGCCGGAAACCAAGGGACACGACTACAACATGACTACAGTGGCTGCAGCTCTTAGATATGTAGCTGCTTAATCTTGTAAGTGAAGAAGCTGTGACATCAAAGATATTTGGTATTTTGTATGCTAATTTTACACAGTCCCCAAGCACCCAGAAGCTGGTCGCTATAACAACAGGGCATTGGTAATAAATGGCATCATCACTTGGGAAGCTAAAGCGAAGATAGTGACATTCAAATCATGACAAATGAATGAAATTAGAGAAAATAGACACGGGCAATGAAACCCAAGTGATGTATGTGGGTGGGTTTTCAGAAGAGGTGGATGGAGAGTTCTATGGTGAAAATTAATAAAAGATTCAGTTAAGAAATTGGAATGCAGTCTCCGGGAGAGAATCTAGTTAGGCCTGGGTATGGAGCAGTATAGGACATGAAGGAAAATTCTAACTACAAACGTGTTTACTTTGAATTATCTCAAACCCATTTTGTTACAAGTTTATCCCTTTTTTCCCCCCTGTTACTCTTGCATTTTAAAATGTGCCAATTGATAATTAAATTCTTACTAGACTGTAGTCTTGGGAAATCTGAAAAGATAGGCATACTAATTGTTAGATATAGTCTAATTCTTTCTGCTCTTTGGCACTGAGGAAAGTTAAATCTCTTCCCACTATTACAGGCAAAAAAAAGGCAATAAAAAAACAGAATAAAGGAAAAAAACAAATGATCGGGATATTTATCCTCCAGTTGATATTGTCATTCAAAATTGAGAATGAAGTCATGAGAAGAAGTGACAAGAGGGGACAATCTTTTGGGGAGGAACATGAAGCCTAATAATTTACAAAATTACATCAAAATTATATGTCTGGACAATTAGAAGCTTGTAAGTGCTGGCAATGCTGAGGAATTACTTTGGAACTAAGGACAGAAGTCCCAGTCTAGTGCTTTTGGAACAATGTGAAGTGGCTGAACGGATTTTTTTTACACTTGACGGTATAGAGGAAAGGAATGCATTCAGGAAAAAGGTGGGCTTCTGTGTTGTATTTGACTTCACCTATTGATCCAAATAGTATTGACTCAAAATCTCTGGGGTTTTTGAAACTAATCTGGACTCTGGTAAGATTCCCCTGACACTTTTCCATTTTAGCTGGCATTTTTCTTTTTAAGTTTTCTTTTAGGACTGACCCTTTGGGTTCTTATTATGAGTGAAAGAACCTCTTCAGCAGTAACCATCAGTAAAGAATAGAGGTATTATTCACCAGGTCTGGAAATTACAGAGCACAACTGAGCACTCCTAGAGAGGAGTTAAGGGAGAGGAGAAAGAGGGATGGAGAGAGACGTGAGGGGACAGATGGGGAAAAAATGCATAAATTGGGTTCTGGATTTACTGAGGGATGGGGGAGGTGGTCTAGAATTTTCTAATTTAAGTCTTGAGCATGGAAACGTACATGGCCATGTCCAAAGTGAACACTACTTACAGAGATGACTCAAGTCAAAACACTCTGAGGATCAGGACTTGTACTAGCGTTTATTTCATTTGTGACCCAGAGAGAGAACACATAGGAGGCATGTAGTATACTGTTGATGCACATCCATTATCTACAGAGTAGAGATTTACAGAGAGGCTCAGACTGAAAAAAAAAGGAAAAAAATCAGTCCCCAAAGCTTAGTTTTAAGTCACCAGCATTTAAAAAACTAATGAGTGCCAGGTTCTTTCATAGTTGGTAGCTGCCAATGTTTCTGAGCCAGCCTTCTGTAAAATGAATGCCCTGAAGGCTTATCCAGTATTTAAATTTCAAGAAGAAAACCTCCTTTAGGGTTTACATAAAGGTTGCCCTTTCGCCAAAAGCCTAGAGAATGGTCACAGTGAAATTAATGACATTGTTGTGGCAGACTCAAAAGCTGTCTTGCAAAATGACCTTGAGACCTTGATTTAATCTCTGACCTGGAAAGCTCTGACAATTTCACTTTAGAAAACAATTGAATTTGAAGCAGTGATTAATTGGAAACACCTGGAAATAGGGGGTGGAGCCTGCATTATCCAGGTGGGCCCAATTTAAGTAATGGGGAAAGCAGAGAGCCTTTCCTAGCTGGGGTCAGAGGGAGATGTCAACACAGAAGATGAATCGGTAGAAGTTTGATTTGGTTGGTTTTGAAAAATGGAACAAAAGAAGTAGGAGCCATAGAATGTGATGACCTCTAAATGCAGCAAAGCATGAATGCATAGATTCTTCCCTAGAATTTCCAGGGAAGAGTTTTTTTTCCTGGAGACTTGCTTTCAGTACCCCAGATCTTCAGAACTGTAAAGTAAGACATTTGTGATGTTGATGTTTTTAAGTGGTTAAGTTTATGGTAATTGGTCAGAGAAGCTATCAAAACTTGTACAAATAGTAATTATCATTAAAATGGGAAAATAGATGGGAATTGCAATGAAAAAAAAGTAATGACATAGATATCATGGATAAACGCTTCAAAAAATATATACTGACTTACATTGCTGTAGTTCAAATCTAGATTTTTGGAAACAGTCAATTCTAATCATTCAACAGTTTTGTGTGAAAGCAAAATTGTATAAAACCCCTCCCTAAATGTAGAATTAATTGTGGTAAGTTCATTTTATTATGTATTATAGTAAAATAATCTATAAAATGCTTAAATGGATCAAATTCTTATCAAAACAGCAAAAAATAGTGTTTAAAAGAACAGTGTTCATAATTATATGTATTTGTGGGGTTCAAGGATTGGGTATAGTTTGTAGTGAAAGAATAGCAACTATTCTTTATCACTTTATTTTTGGCTGCTATTGGAGTGGTAATAGAGATGCTGTAAACAGCATTAGGTAATGCGAGCTTTTACATTATTAGTCCTGGAGTCTGTTAAGCGACCCATTTATTTGTAGAGCTGCCATGGCGTCACAATTAAGGAAAAACACTAAAATCAAGCAAGTGTTTCTTAGTAATTTGTTGAGGATCAATTTAATTGTCCTTTGGCACTCAGTGCTACTGAAACTCAATAAATAGTTCACTTGGAGAAAATGTGATGATGAGTAAAACCGATAGAAAAACAAGGCGCTCACCGTTAGTCACTATTCAGCTTTTGTCCCAAGGATAATGCGCTCATGTTATGCTTAAATTAAGTGTCACAACCTGGGAAAATCCCAATATGAAAATAAACATTCCATCTTTTATTCAATTCCATTGAACCCATATTTACTGAACCAAAGACCTTGTTAAATGCATCCTTAGTTTCCATATAAAGATGCATTGGGTATGACTTCTACGTTAGATGATAATAAACAATAGTAACTTTCATTTTATAATGATATGTAAACCACAAACATTTTAATGCAATTGACTTTAAAGTTTAAAATCTAGTGAGACTTATAAAGCATGTGTTATAGGGATTATAAAGGAAAAATCATTAATTCCAGCTAGTTATTCAATGGACTAATTAAAGATGAAAATTCTGAGTTATGCTATTATAACTAGAAATTAAATAGTAAATTATCTTAGGAGTTGTGTACTCTTAAATGATTAAATCATAGTGGGAATGGTTTTTAGTCAACATTTTTAGAATATAAGCTTACCAATAAAAGTAAACAGTTTTAAATATACAACCCCTTAAGCTTAAACGGCATTATATAAAATATTCCTAACAATGCATAATGTTCCCTCATGTCCTTTTGTTATGACCCCCTTTTATCAACTATCACTGACTCCTATGGTAATTGTTTTCTGACAATTTAAAATTTCCCTTTAAGAATAATATATAAATGAATCATAACGTTTTAGCTTTGTGTCTGAAACGTGTGTGTGTGTGTGTGTGTGTGTGTGTGTGTGTTTGTATGGGGGATAGGGGTGGGTTGACTGTGATTAGGAGTTGCTCCTAGCTGTAAACTGAGTACCAATTCCTGGGTGCTTGGGAGCAACCAAAGTTTAGGGCATCAAGCTGAGCCTATCAGGTGCCAGGAAAGTTCCTTAGTCACTATGATATCCAGCTTGTGTCTGACAGCTTTTATTTACTATTTTCTACATTCCATCCATGATGTGAGATATACTTGTTGATTACTGGTACATACATAATTGATTTTGTGGTGTAGATTTCTGTGAAAACCCCCTCTTGCAGAGTGGTGTAAACTCCTTTGCTCTGGGATTACACATGAAAGAATATTTGCAAGGCTCTCCTGGCTGCTCTCAAACCACTTCCCAAGGAAGGCTTTTGTCTTGGATGGAAAATGGAAGAATGAAGGCCAAACTGGTTGCTGATTAATTGCCTTACTCAATCTCTCATCTTTCTCAGCTCTCTCCAACCCTCTCTCTAACTTGCTCTACAATGCTCTCCGTGACTCCTCTCCAGTCTCCTCAGCCACTCTTACTCCCAGCTCTCAGCCTTCTCTCCAACTCACAACCTTCTCTCTGTCTCTTCTCTCCATCTCTGTCTCTCTTCCTCAATCTCGCTGTCTCACTCAATGTACTCCTCTTTCTGTCTCTCAGTCTCCTCCCTTCTTCTGTCCTCTTCTGTATCTATGTATGTCACTGTATTTCCTGCGTCTCTCCCCACAGCTGCTCTTTTTGTCTTCTCTCTCACACATCCCCAACCACACCTCCCCAAGGGAAGCACAATCAAAATGTTTTTCCAGTCTTCCAGACCACCTGCAGCCCCTGAGGGCAATACAGCTCTTAAGGTGTTTCTCCTCTCCTTAGACCAGCAACCTAATTAACACCTTTAATTCTCCTTCCTAGTATTTATCATTCTGATGTACACAGTAATAGACACTTTTAGACCTGTAGGGTGACTCCTGAGGACATCTCACCACAGACTCTGACTACAGTGCTCAGGCTAGATCAATCATTCCTAACCCCAGCAGGGTCCAAATCTAGTTATTACCTTTTGGATCATGACAGAATTTGTCCGTGATCAAGCTCTTATAGTTAAGCACTATGACACTATGGCCAGGCCCATTTCGATTCCAGGGTAGCTCTTAGCTCACTGCTTGCCCTTGGTCCATGCAGTCCCTCATCAGAACCCTGCTTTGGGAGATCTAGGAAGTAAGGGCAACTGAGGCTTAAGTCGAGAGAGATGTCCAGGAGGTATATTATATGGAGTCAATCAACTCCCAAGCTACAATTTTGTCTTTTTAACTGTCTTCCTGTGTCCATACAAAAAGCAATTGCTCTGAAATAACTAACCATGCAAAGGAAAGTAAAGAGAAGAGAAAGACAATATTTACAAGTCAGAGTCTGATCAGGAGACAAAGATAATTGACAGATTGGGGCAATCAACAAACACAAGCTCCCAGCGGCCAGGGAGGAAGGGTAAACCAATATTATCCTACAGATTTCCTTTCTAAGCAAATACTACTCACTCACCAATGCATAATTCACAAGTTGATGGACATAATGTTTGCATTCAGAATCTGGAGACTTTTGTTTCCATTGTTTGTTTATTTGTTTTGGGGTGCTGCTTAAGGCTTATGCTCAGGAGACCATATGGGATAGGGCAGGTTTATCTCAGGCGGGCCGTATACAAGGCAAATGCCTAACTCACTGTACCTTCTCTCAAAGCTGTTTTTAAATATCTCAAGACAAGTCTTTATGTGAATATGTCTTTTCAGAAGGATTTTCTGGCTCTTACACTACTGACATGTTCTCCAGAGTATTTAAACTATTTGCATTTTCACTAGAAAAATGTGAAAGAAAAATGTGAAAGTTCTACTTGCATTATATCATCACTGACATTTGATGTTGATTTTAGTCATTCTGGTTGATATTTAGTGGTATCCTATTTACATCTTATGTTGCATTTCTCTAATGACTAACCAATATTCTTAAATATGCTTAATTTTCAGCTTTAGATATTTTTTGTGTGGAAATGTGTATTCACATTTTTGTGGATTTCTCTATTCAGTGTGGGTGTTTATTTTTTTTTTGTCTTTTCCTTGTTAAACTTTCATA
This sequence comes from Sorex fumeus, assembly GCF_029834395.1. NCBI lineage: Eukaryota > Metazoa > Chordata > Mammalia > Eulipotyphla > Soricidae > Sorex > Sorex fumeus. The sequence goes on from NW_026606059.1 coordinate 69,311,240, forward strand.
ATTACACATATACTGGACAGAAATACTTTACCTGATATGTTTTTTTGAACATGTCTTGCAATTCTGGTGATATTTTAATATATATTTATTGAATTTGGAGTTTTTATTGACATAATCTGGTTTATAGGATCATAATTATATATATTGGTAATATTATATAGGTTCTGGTTGTATGTGTCCTTATAAATAAAAGTCAGTTTATGATACATTGCTGTTTTATACATAAACTGTCATACAGCTGAATGTTTTTCCCTGATTCTCTCCCTTACATCCTAAAATGTCCTCTTGATCTGGTATTGAGGCAATTGCTTAAAGAAGAAAGGGATGACCATCTCAAAAGCATTGAATCTGCTACATTTTCTAATTAAATAATCCACAGGAAGCTGTGAAATTCCTTTTGGCAACAACAACAAAAAAGAATAATCCTACAACTCCCATTTACAATTAATTACCTGATCCTTTCTGTGTAAGAATATGGCAATACCCTCTTGTTGCTGTCATATTCTCTAGGTGTCAGTAGATTATGTTGCATGTGATCTTCAAACATATCTGTATATATATTTATATATATTTAATTCAATATACACTTTCTTTTTCAGTTTTCTTACAACCATTTTTTTTCTATTTGTTCTGGGCTTATGCCTGTTTCTGCACTCAGGAATCACTTAAGGCAAGCCTCAGGGGAACCAAATGAATGCCAGAGATTAAACTGGGGTTAGTCTCATATAAGGCAATGCCCCTTCCAATGTACTCGTGCTTTGGCACTGACCATTTTTTATAAAAGTAACTTCTCTCCCTCAAGGGGCTATATTTGGATTATTGTTTATAATTTTTTTTAGTTTGGGGAAGCTAGGCAATTTTTATTAAAATTTATTTAGGGAGATGTGAGGGAGATGGAGAATTACATGTTAGAGATCACAGGCTTTTCTGGAGTGGAAATAATCAAGGAAAGACACAGACAGGCAACTGTGTTCAAGATATTGAAGAGCAGGCTGATCATTTTTTTTAAATAAATTAATTCATTATTTCTGGACCTTTAGTCAAATTTTATAAACTTTCTTTTTAAAAATCCAGGTATTGTTCTTCTCTTGACTCTTGCTTTATATGTCACTTATTTGTACTTTGATCTGTTCTTCCATCTACTAACCGTGGAACATGTTTGTTCTGGTTTTGCTAGTTCCTTGAAATATAACATTCTTAATTGTTTGAAGTCTTTCTCTGACTGTATTTTGGTATGGACCACACCCCGTGTTACTCGGGGTTTGCCCCTTGCTCTGTACACATGCATTACTCCTGGCAGTGTCCAGGATACCCTCTGCAGTATCCGTAATCGAACCCAGACGGGTTGCCCTGCAAAGCAAGCTTTTTTGGGGCCTGTCTGGCCCCAACTCTGATTCTTTAATGTATCAGTTGTCACAGAAATTTCATATGAATTTACCTCTGATAAAATGAAGACAAGCTTTAAATTTTATTATTTTACTTTTTTCATTTGTCTCAGTTGTCTTTTTTTTTTTTTTTTTTTTGCTTTTTGGGTCACACTGGCAATGCACAGGGCTTACCCCTGTATTTGCCCTCAGGAATTACTCTTGGCAGTGCTCAGGGGACCATGTGGGATACTGTGAATCAGCCTGGGTCAGCCGCATGCAAGGCAAATGCCCTACCCACTGTGCTATCACTCCAGCCCCTGTCTCAGTTCTTAACATGTGCTAGGGGAAAAGGAAGCTCAGATAAAGAAGAGAGCGCCAAATAAAGGGTGTTGTGAGGATCCTCCCAGAGTGGGAGAAGCATGCTGAAAGTAGATTATAGACCAAACATGATTGCCACTCAATGCCTCTCTTGCAAAACATAGGACCCAAAAGAAGAGAGAGAGAACAAGGGGAAATGCCCTGCCACAGAGGCAGGGTGGGACATGAAGGATGGGGGGTGGGGGGAATGCTGGGACCCGTGGTGGTGGAGGATGGGCACTGGTGGAGGGATGGGTACTTGATCATTGTATAACTGAAACCCAAACACAAAAATTTATGTCTATAACTGTACCTCATGGTGTTTCACTAATTAAAAAAGATGACCGGGTGCCCATCCCTCCACCAGTGCCATTTTTCATTTTTTATATAAAATTTCAAATTTCTTTAGTCATCAAGTTCTTTAAAGTTATGTGTGTTATCTGCTGTCTTTGACATAATTATTTTTTTTGCTTTTTGGGGTCACACCCAGTGATGCTCAGGGGTTACTCCTGGCTCATGCACTTAAGAATTATTCCTGGCGGTGCTCAGGGGACCATATGGGATGCTGGGAATCGAACCTGGGTCGGCCATGTTGGCTGTGTGCAAGGCAAACACCCTACCTGCTGTGCTATCGCTTCAGCCCCTGACATAAAATTTTGGTTTTTTTATGTAACTAATATTTTAGATACCCAAGGAATAAGATAATCTTTCTCTATAAGTTGATATGGATTGATTTCTAGACATGACCAAATGAAAGTAAAGTGGCTTTCATTTCCTAAAACCAAAGTTGGCATTGGACTTCCTCAGTTTTCTTTTTTTCCCCTCTTCTTCATAGGGATTTAGTATTTCATTAATCCATCCTTTCCTTTGCCATTTGGTTCCTGAATTCTAAGCAAAGTGATAATTTCATAATTTAAACCTGGTAAATGTTCAATAAATGACTAATATTTTTTTATATCTGGTAATACTAAATTCAGTAAAAGATTCATTTGTATGATTTCAAATGCTTCCAAGGATATTGTTTCATTTTTTGATAAAGTATTAGTATATTTAAAAAAAAGTTCTTCTCTTTAAAATTCTTCCCTTTAAATGGTGCAAAAATTTAGTTTCTACCTTTTGCAAGTTTTCAATATATTCTTGTAACTGATTTCGATGTTCATAACACAATGGTTGTAAAACACTTAGTGTGATTTCAAGCTTAAAGTGCTTTTCTTTGGGTGGCAGGGTCTGTGCTGTTATGGCTTTATCCGTCTCTGTGCTCAGAAATTCCTTCTAGATTTGTGTGGGGGATATTTTGTGCTGTCAGAAATTAAACCTGAATCATTCTCATGCAAAGCAAGCAATTTAGCCCCTGTAATCATCTCAATTTGTTGTATGGCTTCTTTATTTTGGTTGAACACATATATTTGTACTTACCCACCTGAAAATATTATGTGATATGCTGCTTTTTCATATGTGATATGTAAATGAATATATTGTTATTTATGAAATGTTATTTAAGTTAAATTTTCCTCATTGATATGTATATGATATATCTGTAGATTAAAAATGGTATCTATTATTCACTCGAATGATTGACTGATTCATTCAAATGCATAACAATCCGAGTAGGATGATTAAACTTGAATACATGTGGCTCACTTCCAGCAGTTTCTATCTTCGTTGTCTATGCACCAACATCCAATCAAAGAGAAATGGAGAAATTCTACATGGAGCTGGAGACATTCTATAAAGAAGACCATACCTTACACAAGATCATTGTCGGTGATTTTAATGCCAAGATAGAACTGAGAATATCAGCCAAAGAACTCCACATTGGGACCCATGGCCTAGAATGGAACAAACAGGGTGAGAGACTATCTGAGTTCATCATGTTGACCAAGACCATCCATGGTAACTCACAATTCCAGAAGACTGAATCTAAACGTTGGACTTGGGAGTCTCCCAGTGGATGGTTCCACACCGAAATTGACCACATCATAATCAACTTTTTTGCATGACTGATGTCGCTGTTGTCCCAAAATTCCAAATGGGATCAGACCACTGTCTCCTTTATACAAAATTCTACTTCACAGAGCGGAGAGAAAGGGCTGCAAAGTTTAAGAAGAGAACTCCCAGAATGGTCACCAACTGGGAGCTCTTTGGCACTATTGCAGCAACATGGGAACATACTGTCATCGACAACATTGATGAGGAATAAAATGGACCGGTTCAGCACCTCAATAATTGTGTGAGACATGCCGAGAGAGAGATAACCACAAAAAGATGACTGTCTTGGAAAACTCTCGAGCTCATTCTCACAAGCCTTAGGCAACCTCAAGGGAACGTCCAAGCTTGGAAATGAGTGCAGATAAGTGATAAAGGAAGACTTCAAAGAGAGAAGAGCAGCATTGTGGGCAGATGTGGCAGAATCCGGGAAGAGCATTTGCAATGCCCACCTTTGCCAACTACAAGAACAAGATGCCCACCAATGTCCTGATGTATCTTTCACATCTTCCAGAAGGGCAATGGAGAAGATTATCCATGACTTCTACTCGGATCTCTTCGATAGCCACTTCCACCTGCCACATACCAAATTTTGCAGGATGCATATGTCATTACCAACATCCTCTCTTTCAAAATCCGACATGCCATTTTGTCTGTAAAGAAACCAACCGGCCCAGACAAGGTCAGACCCAAACACCTGAAGAATCTGTTGTTAATACTCATCAATACACTGGCTTGACTCTTCACATGCTACCTGTCTGAATGCAAGAGTCCGTCCCAATGGAAAGCCAGGAGGACTGTACTACTTACAAGAAGGGATACATCCACAACATTGGCAACTATTGCCCAATCTGCCTGTTGTCTGTCATCTACAAGCTGTTCACGCGTGTCATCCTGAATAGGATTGCCAGAACACTAGATGGACAACCATGTGAGGAAGCTGGGTTCCACAAAGGATTCAGCACCATCGACCATATCCACATGATAACTAAGCTCATTGAGGTTTCTTGGGAGTTCAAGATGCCGCTCTAATTTTCATTAATTTAAAGAAAGCATTTGATTCTGTTGAGACTGAAGGGGTCATCGAAGCCCTAGACAAACAGGGCTTTCAAACTCAATACATCAGGATCCTCTGTGAGCTGTATTATGGATTCACTACTAGGATCTCACCATTCTACAAGGAAGTGATCATTGACATCAAGACAGGGGTTCAGCAGGGTGATACCATTTCACTGAAACTCTTTAGTGCCACCCTCGAGAACATCATGTGACAACTGGAATGGGAAGAGACAGGAGTGAAGATAGACAGTCAGCAGTTATACCACCTCTGCTTCACTGATGACATTCTAATAACACCAAACATTATCCAAGTAGTATAAATGTTGGCCAACTTCCACCATGAGTGTGGAAAGGTCGGACTATAGCTGAATCTCACAAAGACAATGTTTATGAGCAATGGTCTTGTTCCTGACATTCCATTCTCAGCAGAATGAACATCTCCAAATGCAGCAGTTATGTGCACCTAGGTCGAGAAATCAACATGACAAATAACCTGGCACCTCAGTTGCACAGGAGGAAGAGAGTGGCTTAAAACGCCTTCAAGAGCGTTGGAAAAATAGCTAAGGGGATAAAGGACCTCCAGCTCCAGGAACATCTCTTTGATTCCACTGTTCTTCCTGCATTGACATATGCCTCAGAGACCTGGGCCCTATGAAAACAGGATGAGGATGCTATTTGGGTCGCCCAAAGAGGAATAGAAAGAGCTATGCTTGGAGTATCATGCTTTGCTCAGGTTAGAGAAAGAACCTGGAGTTCTGACATCTGTTGACAATCAAGAATCAGGGATGCTGCCTCATTTGCCAAGGCATTGAAAATCAGATGGGCTGGTTACGTAATGAGATTTAGAGACGTCCTCTGGGCTAGAGCCATTACTGACTGTATTCCACGGGACATCAAAAGATAGCATGGTCACCCACCTACAAGATAGTCAGACTTCTTCATAAAGACCCTGAATGATCCGTTTCAGGCTCTTTGTGTTTGTAGAATGAGCAGATGCCATTAGGCACAGTAGCACGCGACAGGGAGGAATGGAGACATTACTGATGCCCGCTCTAGCAAATCGATGAGTAACAGTATGTCCAGTGATCAAGTGATCAAGTGATTCTTATACATTTGAACTATAGGTCTAATACTGCTTATGTAGTACAACTGGGTACTTCCATCTTGGTTACACATAATTTTAAATATTAAATATTACAGTACTGATCGCTCTACGATTATGTAATACCCTTTTTTTCCTATTACATATTTCTTAAGGCCTAGTTTTCTAATACAGGTACAGCTCTCTTTTGCATCGAATGTGATTCTGTTGGTTATGTTTGTATAGTGGTCAGTACTCTGTGTTGGAAATATGATTCTGTTATCATCACTTTCAGACTGCATGTTATTATTATTGATTTCTATTCTATTTAAATTTCAGTATGCACATTTTTATCATAATTCTTCTGTTTCACTCTTAAATTTAAATTGAAAGTGAGTCTTTTATAAGAAGAGTAAGGTTGGATGTTTTATAAAAATTCTGAGTTTTTTGTTCGGGGGCCACACTCAGCAGTGCTTAGGGCTGACACCTGCTGTATGCTCTGGAGTCACTCCGAGTGGCATCGGGGAGGATCACTACATATATGGGGATGGGCATTGAGCACAGGTGGAGAGCAGCTTTTTGTACTATCAATTTGACCCTACTTTTGATATTTGAAATTCATTCTGCTGTACTGTTATGATTGGAAAAAATCATTTCTTTTTTTGTTAAAAAGTAATTGATAAAAAAAGTATTTGATAATAAATAGGTACTGGATTACTAGCATTTTGATAATCATTTTTATTTCTTTTTGTATGGAAATTATTTTTGTGTGGAAATTGTTTATTACCTCTACAATAGCAACTGGGAATATATATGTATATATACATATATATATAAAATTTTCTTTTCTGTTATCATTTTGTGGAACCCGCAAATATATGCTTCCTGACTGCCAGATCCTGGCAGCTTAAGTTTGTCTCCTGGGGGAAGTTTAAAACCTGGGTACTGGATAAATACACAGAATCGTCCTAGGAGATATTAGTGATTTAGAATGTGACAGAGGGAGATCAGAAAGTTGTCACTCACCACACATCTTGCTCTCTGGAAAATATTCTCGTCTAGCTCACGATGTGAATTAAAGTGAGGCTGTAGCTTTAAAGATAAGCCAGTTAAACCAGTAGTACTCATTCATGGAAAGAGTAGGCAGGTTTTGTACTGTTTTATTTCATGGCTGAACCCTATGAACTTCGTCACTTGAGTCTTCATGAGACTCCTTTAAGAACTGAGTATTTTTGCAATCTTATGGTCTCATAAATGCAATCCCTATTAGCTTTCAAAGTCACATATTTTGAGGCTCTATGTCTCAGGTGGCAATCTTAAAAGCTAGGTGGCCAGAGGTGGATGTCAAGTATCTGGCTCCCTGGGGAAAATCAGAAGCTGTGTGATTCCTCCTGTTAACGTGTCCCTGTGCAAAGGCTGGAAGCCAAAGAGAGAAGAATTATGATGAAATTGAGTCTCAGTTCTTTCCAGTCCTTTATATTTACTTTAATTCACTTACTTTAATGGGCTGGAGTGATAGCACAGGGTGTAGGGCATTTGCCTTGCTCGTGGCCGACCCAGGTTCAATTCAGAGAGCCCAGCAAGCTATTGTGAGTATTTCACCTGCATGGCAAAACCTGGCAAGCTACCCGTGACGTATTTGATATGCCAAAAGCAGTAAAAAGTCTCACAATGGAGATGTTACTGGTGCCTGCTCGAGAAAATCAATGAACAATGGGAGCATAGTGCTACAGTGTTAATTCACTGGAGGTATGACCATTCATTTTTTAAATATTTATTATTTTATTTTATTTTTGAATCACCAAGAGATACACAGTCACAAGGTTGTTCATGATGGAGTTTCAGTCATATAATGTTCCATCATCCATCCCTTTAACCAGTGCAGATTTCCTACCACAAACATTCCGTTTCCTTCCCACCCACTTCCATTCCATTTTAAGGCGATTTTCTTTTCATTTTTCTGATGTGTTAATGTACGGATTTCCTTAAGGGAAGATTATTTTCTGTGTGACTATAGATTTGGTACATCCATTTGCGGAAGTTCAGTGACCTATGTCACCATCTTAAACTAAAACTTTTAATTTTCATTTTCCTAAAGATGCAGTATAAATAGTTTTATACATATGCTTCTAATCCCTTTTTTGTTAATTTGATATTTTGCTCAGAGCTTAGTTCTGACTCCGCACTCAGGGATCAACCTTGTCTTGGGGCCCATATGGGGAGCCAAGGATGGAACTCAGGTTGGTTGTATGCAAAGCAATTGCTCTACCCACTTTTATACGTTTCTCTACCCAGCCCTTATATGTGTCATTTGCATATATTTTCCTGTAATGTACATCATGGCATTTCATTCCTCTGACAGAGAATAGGGTGAGTTGCAAAATTCTGTTGTTTTTCAGAGAATGTGATTTCTTCATTTTAATAAATTTGATCTCATAAAAATTTTCTTTCAACAGTATATGACTTTGTAATGCTGAAATTTATCTGGGTGTCTTCTATCTCCTCTGTGCTCATGAGGTTATGATATTGCATTTTATATTTCGGTCTAAAACCCAAAGCTGTAGAGTCTGCATCTAAATGCATTTGTTTCATGAGATCAGTTTTTACAAGCCCTATTTGCATCATCTCTGCTTCTTCATCAAAGATCAGTTGACTATATTGATTGGAGTCTATTTCTTGACCATGTTTTGTTCCATGTTTCTATTTGCCTCTCTTCCAGCACTGTGATTTTGTTGTCTTGAGATTAGGCAACATCAGTCTTTCTAACTTTCTTTAATACTGAAATGACTACTCTGTATTTTTTGTTTTTCTACACAAAAGTTAAAACAACATTGTTAGTTTTCACAAAGTAGATTGCTGGGATTTGTTTGGAATCCCTTAAAATTATATAGAGTTGCAGAGAACCTCATAATGAGACTGGAGTGATAGTATAGCAGGGTGCTTCTTTGCATGGGAGACCGACCCTGGTTCTATCTGCAACACCTCATTTGGTTTCTCAGGACTCCACCTCCCATCCCCAAGAGCAATCCCTAAGTACAGAGCAAAATCCCTGAGTCCTGAGGACCACCAGGCTTTGCTCATAAAGGCAAATGATCCAAATAGACAAAACAACAACAACAACAACAACCAAACAGGAATAAACTGGCAAGGCTACATGTTGCTCTTGTGGCTCAATACCATCCTCCCAGCCACCAACTACCACCTCCTCCCACAATCCCTTAAAAAAAAAAGCTTTCCATTGACATTAAAATAGGCATACATTTCATTTAATCTTTCTAAAATTATAAATTTTCTTAGGGAAAGCTCCTGATATCCATTTAGTTTATTTATATCTACATTAATACTTTGGGGAAAGAAATAACCCCAATTAGTTCATCTTTGCATTCCATGTCCCTATTTGAATTTCTGTGGTAAAGTGATACTACTTGAATATCAGAAATTTGAGAAAATGTTGTGAGATTTTATCACAAGAAATACTGATATTATGCTTATCAGAAAATATTGGAGTTGGTCTTTCCCTTTTCTTCATGTTACCTTTTTCTTAAAAACTCAATTTTTCAAAACCTCTCATAAATAATATATATTAATAAAGTGGATGAGTATATGCAACTTTCTGACCACTCATATTGTGAAATTGTTTTTTAAGTTGTGTTAACATTTAAAGATCCCATTTTACTCTGATTTATTTTACCTTGTAAATATGTAATTGTTTCTGGATGCATATTCGATTTTTCTTTACCTTGTAGTTTAAAAATTATGTCATAATATGCCTGTGTTTTTTTATTTATTGATCCTACTTGAAATTTAATGAAGTTTTTTGCTCTATAAAATTAGGTTTTATTCTTGTTATTTTTTTCTAGTAAATTTTATTTTGTTTTGGGGCCATACTTGCCAATGCATATGGGTTACTCCTGAATCTGTGTTCAAGAATTCCGGTAGTTATCAGGGCTATATGGGATTCCAGGGATTGAACCCAGGTCTGCTGTGTGCAAGGCAAGAGCCTTATGTGCTGTACTATCAATCTAGCCCCTTAATTATTTTTTTTCAAACTTACCATTTTATGCCCTTTCTGTCATACTAATAGGGTGTGCTTTGAAAAAAAATAATTTGAATAAATTCTGAATTTGTATCATATTTAGCAACCTAATTCAACAAAAAGTTTCATGATTATTAAATCTGAGAGCATATTTTGCACACATACTTAAATAATTGACAGTCTACCTACATATGCAATCTAGAAAACATTTTGTGCTATAATTAAGTTAGCCTAAGTGCTTTATTTAAAAATCAGATATTGATTCTCCTCTTCAAGCTTTTTCTTACAGCAAATACATCTCATTAACCTCTTTTCCCCCTTTGTTATTTGCATATGTATTTGGTCCTATTAAATTCTTTTCCCTTTCCTATGTATAAACTTCACTTGCTGTTTGGGTTTAACCCTGGAGATCCTTAAGTGATAGTCTCATGGGAAATGAAAGGGGAATCTCTGAACTTACATTTGGTGGAATGCCAACCAAGAAGCTCATCGAATTCCTTTCATATTCATAGATAAAATGTTTTATATTTTAGACTTCTCATTTGCAGATGTTGCTGCTGTCCTTCTCACGTCACAGTGTTAGAATTCGAGCTCAGAATACAAGCTGTTCCCAGCAACAATTTTTGTGACTAGGGCATAAAGCATTTCTAGACCTTAGGAGAATCCTGATGTCTTGCACAGACAAGCTTAAAGATCAGCATTGACCTTTTCCAGGCCATGCTGTATCTCTAAAAATCCATCTTTTTTATGAACATTATACATTTTTTTCCTTTTTACTTCTGGTGCTCACTTCAAAGGGAAGACTGCCTTTTGTCAGTTATCATTTCAGCATCTTGCTGAGTCTCTGGTCTCTGTGCTCCTTCCTGGTGCCATGTTGTTGCCAATCCTTCAGTCATAGATCTTAGGGGACCTGGTTGCTGATCAAATTGAAGTTGAGCAAAGAGGGCAGCAGGGATCTCCTGAGATGTAAACACATTTGAGGAGCCGGGAAGAATTTCTAATGTTGTCTACGAAGACAAGAGGAAGAATATCATTACAATGAAAAGACTGGCACTAACATGATTTTAAATGACATAGTCTGTGTAAAAGTCACTAAAAGGGTGTATTTTTGTTATCATTTCTAAAAGATATGCGAGAAGGAATCAGAAATGGAGGACATTTTTCCTCAAAATCTCAAGTTTAGTTTCAACCTAGTTGTGATTGGTTGTCATCGGAAGTCATTTTGAAAAAGAGAGATGGTTTGGAATCGGAAAATAGAGTTGAAATGAAGATTAAGACAGCGCTGTTATAGTTCGGACAGAGTAGCTGAGAATGGGATAGAGAATCTGTTACTGAGTCCAATATTCATGTAACTCTTCGGTTACCCATCTATGAATCAGAGCTGCCACATGAATAACACAAGACAAGCAGGTGAGTGGAAGGGGATGGTGTCACTTCTGAGAAGAGTCAAATTTCTCGGCTGACACTCTCCAAAACTTCCTTCCTATTGTTCTCCCTGTACTCTATTATTTTCCCTGCTTTATTTCAATACATAATTGTTCACGATGATTTGATACAGGCATTCAGTATTCCACTATCAGTCCCACCATCACTGTCACCTTCCTTCCATCACTGTCCCATTCTCCCAAGCTCTCCTCAAGCATGCTTCTGCAGTAGGCCCACAATAATTTAATTTTTTGTTTTTTGTTTTTTTTTAAATTTTTTAAAATTTATTTTTATTTTTATTTTTTTATTAAAATATTTTTTAATAGTGAGGCATCATGAGGTACAGGTGCAGACTTACACATTTTTGTGCTTGGGTTTCAATTATACAATGATCAAATACCCATCCCTCCACCAGTGCCCATTTCCCACCACCACGGATCCCAGTATCCCTCCCACCCCCCATCCCCCCCCATCCCACCCTGCCTCTGTGGCAGGGCATTCCCTTTTGTTCTCTCTCGCTTATTGGGTGTTGTGGTTTGCAAAAGAGGCAATGGGTGACAATCATGTTTTGTCTATAGTCTACTTTCTGCATGCTTCTCCCATCCTGAGAGGATCCTCCCAACACCTTTATTTGGTAGTCCCTTCTTTATCTGAGCTCCCTTTTCCCCTACTATGTGCGGTTGGCCTCCAAGTCATGGAGTAAAATTCCTGGTACTAATCTCAGCCATTCTTGGGTGTTAGTCTCCTGTTTTGTTACTTTATGTTCCCCAGATGAATGCAATCTTTATATGTCTATTCCTTTCTTTCTGAGTAATTTCAATTAACATAAAACTTTCCATGTAGTACCACTTGTAAGTAAATTTTATGACTTTGTCTTTTCTAACAGCTACATAGTACTCCATTGTGTAAATGTACCAAAGTTTCTTTAACCAGTCATCTGTTCTCGGGCACTCAGATTTTTTCCAGATTCTGGCTATTGTAAAGAGTGTTGCAATGAACAGACAATTGCAGATGTCACTTCGACTATCGTTTTTTGCCTCTTTGGGATATATTTCCAGCACAATAATTATTTTATATTGCTTGTTACCACTAAATGGCTAACAAAATGATAAATATTTCAGTGAAAGAAAATGCATGAAAATTGTAATATTTCACCACTGGGACATTAAGATCCTGTCTGAGGGTTGACCCAGATTTTGTGGCTAGTTGAGCCTTCTGTGTTAATGTTTTTATTTAGCTGTTGTTGCTAGTTGAGCCTTCTGTGTCAATGTTTTTGTTTGTCTTTTGTTGCTAGTTGAGCTCCTGTGTTAATATTTTTGTTAATCGAGCTTAGCTGGCTTTTCTGTTACATGTCTGTCCAACCTGCTGTGCTCCTACTGGCACATTAGTGTTGTAGAATTTGGAGATGTGATTCGGCAGAGAATGCTGGAAGCCCTGGTGGTCACACCCATTTCCTAGTCTTTTGGTTGATTGAAGTCCTAAGTTCCCAATTTACTACTAGCCTGACTCTCAGTACCAGTGGCAGGACGCATGTCTGTTTGTATCTAGCTTGAGGAGTGAGGTGGTTGGTATTCCCATAAGTCCTCTCTGTTTCATACAGAGGTGCTCACAGTGGGGCTGGGAAAGGGAACAGTTCATCCTGAATGTCAGGAAAGAGTTGATTCAAAGAGGAGAAGCAGAGTGTGATGATCAGAATGTAAAATAATAACAGGCACGTGTGCTTCTCCACTTTCCCTCAGGCCCTGGCACTGCTTCCTGCATTGGCCACTCCCATTTCTATACTGAACATTTTTTTTCTTTCTGCCCTCTTCTATGTTTTCTGATTATTATGTTTTATTTGGGAGCCACACCCAGCTATGCCCGGGCCTTACTACTGTCTCTGTGCTCAGGGATGACTCCTGTTTGGGTTCAACAGTATCGGTTGCTAGGTGGGCTGGAAGCTGTGTTTTATCCTCTGTACTGTTTCTCTGGCCCTTTCTGGTCTCTTCAAATCCTTTGCATGTTCCTGCTGGTGATAACCTGTTATATGTCGCCACTCTTGTGAGCACCACTTCGTCCTTCCTGCTCAGTGACTTACTTCAGGGACCACATTTGCTTTAGCTCTCTCTTTCTTGAGCATTCTCCTCCTCCAGTGCCATTTTCCTTTCTTTTCACTGTAACAAATTATAAGCCAAATGCGTAAGATTTTCTGAATTCTAAATAATTTTGAACTTTTATTTTCCAGCATCTCATGTAATTTTTTTAATTTCAGCTATTTAAACAAACATATTACAAAAATGTTTAAAATGTCATTAGTATAGAAAGAAGCCATACTTCCCAGGATAAAATTTTCTTAATGTGTTGATTTAAAATTTCATCAAAAAGTATTTTAGCATGAAACAAGGAGAAGAATCTAATCAGCTAATGGGTTCCTTTTATCATATGACTTGAAAAACACTAATAAATATTTTGTACTATTATTTTTTCATGTTTTTTCTGTATCATTTTAATAGTTTATGGGGAGTATTTGCTTTTCATGTTAATGATATACATTTATATATTTCTAAATACTGGTAAACAAATGCTACATTAATAAAAATGACATTTACTGATTTTAGGGGTCCAATTTCACATCTCTTTAAAACATGTATTATCATACAAAATGATGCACATCAGTGACAATATCCCTCTACCACAGTTCTTTAAACCCCATCTTCTCTTCCATTTCTGTGGTGACCTCAGTTTAGTCATCTAAATTTACAAACTCGTGGGTTTTTTTTCTTGTTCCCTGTTTTGCTTTTCTGTATTCACACATGTACATGAGACCACCCCATTCTTGTCTTTTTCCTTTTAACTTATTTTAGCATGAATCTCTCCAATTACATACATGTTGGCACAGATGTTGAGATTTTAACTTTTCTTAAAGTGCAATAGTAGTCTGTTGTGTAGAAAGACTTTTTATTTACTCATCAGTTGTTTCCAGCTGTTTGAACAAAAGTGGACATATATCTTTAAAATTAGATTTTTTTCACCTTCTCCAGATGGAATCTCGGTGACCATGAGCTACTAAAGCATGGCTCTGGCATGCGGGTACCAGGACTATTTCCTGAACCACAATGGGGCCACCCCAGTTTGTAGGCAACCTCTGATTGCAGAAGTCACGCCCACAACCCACCCCCAGCGCCATCTTACCGCACACAGCAGTGAAGAAAACTGGCTGGAGGGCTCCACAACTCCCAGAGAATTCTCCGGGCCCCATACAGGCCAATATCCCCGGGAGGTCCCAGATGGGGTAGGTGCTGTCTCCCTGCTTTCTCCAGATGGAATCCCGGTGACCAGGAGCTTCTACAAGCATGGCTCTGGCATGCGGGTACCAAGACTATTTTCCAAACTGTGCAGCTGCTTACATGACTCCACAATATTTCCTGATATGCAAAGTGATTAGTGGAAAGTAATGATTTAGCGTTTGTTCCTGAAAAACAGGCTTGAATGGTGGTGGGAAAATCTGAGCAAAATATAATGCCCAACCGAAATGCATCTGGACTGTGTATTTAGCTATGGTGCTGTGCCACCCTGGGAGGGGAAGTGTGTCTGTCCCTCCACCTGTCCCCCTTTGTGGCAGCAACATGGTGGCATTTTTTAGAGCCTAATGAACAGCCAGGTATGAGACTGCATTGACTAGCCACGTGGGGCTACATGGGATAGGGGGTGGAAGTGGCCCTGCTCCCCGCCATGACAATGCTCTGGGTTGCCACCCTCAAATGCCTCCTCCAGCCTCTGACCGACCATGACCCCAGAGGCACACATACCAATCTCGGAACCCAGGGGCTTCTGGCAGTAATCCCTCTTGGTTTATTACTAAAATATCAGAAATCCAAATTTGCGTGGCTGCTGTTGTGGCCACACAACATCATTGGCTCTTCATAATCAGCAATAGAAAATTATCTAATGATGTCTTTGCGGCAGGTCTGAATGTTGGGGAAAATTTCATATAATAATGCTGGGTCTTTTGTCATAATATTGAATATGACCAACAGAGAGAGAGAGAGAGAGAGAGAGAGAGAGAGAGAGAGAGACTAAAGTGGAAATATGCCACACAGGTGGAGGGCAGGTGGGAGGGGGGGTATGCTGGGGTTCTTGGTGGTGGAAAATGCGGTGGTGGAGTGGTGAAGGGATGGGTATTTGATCATTGTATGACCTACCGAGACTTGAACTGAAATGCTTTGACTATTCTCATGGTGATTTAATAAAAAAATAAAAAAAATTAGATTTGTTTTTTGTTATATGTTGCACCTGTGTGGGTTTTCTTTGGATTGATACCCAGGAATGAAGTTTCTGAATCACAAATTCATATTTCATTTCATAGCTCATTGTACAATTCTTCCAATAGTAAGTGAGGGTATATTTTATCCATTTCACTCCCAGCACTTGATTTTCATTTTTTACCAAAAGCTATTCTCACAGGTGTGAAAAGATATCATTAGTGTTTTGATTTCTCACTGCCCTGATATACAGTGATGGTTAGAAGCCTTCCCTTTTTTTCCCTTTCTTGTTGCCATCATAGACCCTTCACAGTAATCTGCCTGTTCTATTCTTCTCCCTACTTTCAGATTGCTTGTTACCTTCTTTTGTTGAGTTTGTGAAATTCTTATATATCTTTGAAATTAGCATTTTGTTTAATGTATGGTGTTTGGAATATTTTTATCCACTGGGGAAGATGTTTTTATTTTAAAGTTAGTGTCTCTTACTGTGCAGAAGCTTACTCATTTGAAATAAGTTCTATTTGCCCACTTTGCTTTTATTTCCATTGCCACTGGAGTTTAGAGCTTTAATACATTACTGAAACACAACATGTTTCTCCTTCCCTTCCTCTCCCTATTTTTCCCTTGTCCTCACTCTGTTCAGGGATCACACCTGGCTACACTTGAAGGATCATAATCAATGTCAGCAATTAAATCATAAATAGCCATATACAAGGCAGTGTGTTAAACTCAGTACTGTTTCTCCAGTCCATGGAATGTTTTATCTATGTGAGGTTTTTTTTTTTTAAATGTATTTCTCTCTTTGCTTCTAGCATCCAAGTTAGACCTAATGATCTTTAGTTCAGATTAACTTTGTGTTCCATGTAACATAGTGATCTGGTTTCAACATTTTTTATCTGGCTATGTAGTTTTCCGAACATTTATTTAAAAGAATTTGTCACTTCTTTACTATTGGAACTTTTTCATGATTAAACTTATCATAGGTATGAGGATTCAATTTTAGTCTCCTGATTCTATTCCATAAATCTACTTGTCTAATTGGGTTCAGGTACCGTAAATTTCTTTTTAAAATTTCTTCAGTTTTGCAATATAATTTGAAGAGAGGAAGTAGATTGCCCCTCTTCTTTTGTCTCCAAATTATCTCAGTTATTTGGTAATTATCTTGGTTATCTTGGTAATTATCTTCTGTAGCTTCTTTACAGGCACTATACAGGCCACCTAATGAGCACTATAATCTAAAAATTTTGTGTGTGCAAGGCTTCTATATTTTTAGTTACTTCATCTTCAGCTCTCTTATTTATGTTGGCACATTTTTTAAAATCACACTTTCTTTGTCTATAAGTTCTTTTGTATTGATTTCTTCATTTTAATAGCTTTCATAAAGACTCTTGGTTGTACGTCGTCTTCAGGTAGCAAGCATAATTCTGTTACTTATTAAAGTTCTGCTCAATGTTTTGATCTATTTTTGAGGGTGACTGTCTCTGGCAGCACAATACATTTAGTGCTCCAAAATGGCTCTTGCAAGGGCAGAGCCTGTATTTGTACAGGTCTTGCTAAATGGGGTTTATAGTAGCCAGGTACTGTACCTGGCTACTGTAACAAGCACAAGCTGTCAGTAAGGTTGAGTGGGTCTGAAACAGATGAAAAACTTTCAGCTTATGGCTTTCCCCACCTCTCCTTTCATAGGTGACATATTTTCAATCTAGTTTTCAGTTTTTGCAAATTGCTTTTTAATGATTTGGTATGTATTGTTTTTAATCATTTTATTTTCTAAACCAATCTTTTGTTTTCTATAGAATCTCATAGGTTTTTCTATTTTTCTTATATTGCTTTATACAAGTATGCCATTTTATAGTGGGAGAAGTATTTATAAATATTATTATGTAATTTTATATTTTATCATTCTTATGCTTGTCACCTGTTGTTGGAATTGTTCTTTTTTTGGGTGGGGGGAGGCAGTAAACAAACAATGCTAAAGGCTCACTGACTCTGTACTGATGATAACTCCTGGTGGTGCTCAGGGAACCATGTGGGATGCGGAAATTTAACCTGGGTTGGCCACATTCAAGGCAAACTTCCTACCTGATATACTATCACTCTGGCACCTATTGTTTCATTTCTATTCATCATTATCCTCCTTGAATTTTGCAACTTTGTTGAATTATCTTTTAAACAGTTTGGACTAAAGTCTCTGTAGGTCTTTTTATTTTTTTCTCATGTTGTTTTATAACAGTTTGTCATCTTATTAGAGATAACTATAAATAACTTATATTTAAGTTGCACCTGAAATATTAAATTGTATTTATCGTATTGTCACTTGTATTACTGTGAAATATAATAAATAGATTTAATTTTATTTAATGATTATTTTATTGTATGACTTTGAATGAATTTTCTGCCCTCCTTATTGTTCAAATATGTTCCATTTTCTACTTAGTGTTTTCATTATTTTTGTTTGTAAGATTTTAATCAATTATAAATTTATTTGGGGCAATGGTATGCTTTATAAAGAATTTTCATTTTCATTGTTACACAATTGCCCCACTCAGGTTAATTGAATTGTATATCATTTAACCAAAGAAGAAATCCCTAAGGTTTTTATATTAACTACTTATTAAAATAATAAACCATCATATAATTTAATTGGAACTAAAGATGACTTAATTTAGCTTACAGTTTAGAGAGCAATTTTGTAGCATGGGAAAATAATTAAATTTTACTGATTTAAATTAATTATTAAAAAGTGGAAAATAAAGCAATTTTCAGTATAAACGAAAATGTTTGATAATTATACTTTCTCATTTCTGAATTCCATAACTACTAGAATAAATTTTATTAAGATTTGACAATGAATTAGGTTGGATTCGAAAATGATTTAAAAGCACTACTTTGGATAATACTTTTAAACTGTAGATTATATAAGATTAAATTCTTATTTTTTATTTTGCTTATTCAGAGAGCTATTTCTAAGAATTTATATGTTCAATATTAAGTTTAGTATCTGGGGCAATAACTCCTTACTAACTGCTAACATTGTGAATTGTAATTTATTTGAACTTCACTTGAACACTTTAAATTTTTATTTGATGCATCATTATTTACAATAGTGTCATTAATAATCTTCCATGCATACAACATTCCAACACCAGATTTTCCACCAGAAAGTCTCTTTCCCTTCTTCATTATTTCAGTGTCTGCCCACCTAATCCTCTCATATTCCACAGTGGTATATAAAATATGAGAACTGGTTTCCAAAATTGAGTTTACCACAAGCCTAACACTTTTTATGTCAAGAGTGACTTCCAAATATTTTTTTAGAGTTCATGAATAGCAGTGGTTATTTCAGAATAAAAAAATTTTAAGAATCATGGTAGAGTTATATAGAACTCAGCCCTAAGTAAGATATATTTAGTTTCATTATTACAGAAGATGATTTCATTAAGCTGTATTTAGTGTGCATTATATATCTCATTGTTTATTATTCTGATTATATGGTAATTTTACTATATCTCCTACTGACATTTATTTAATGCAATGCCAATCACTTGCCCAAATTCTACAGTGCCATCTGCATCTAATTTGAAGCCATGGCCTCAGTCATAATATCATAAATGTCAGTGTTTATGGTAGTAGATAATAATAAAAAAGAGTAATGGTAAAACTTAATTTTGAGGTGTACTTGCAACCTAGATAACTGACTCACTGAATTAAAGCAAAACATTTATTAACATGAAGTTATGCTTTGGTTCCTTAAAAAGGCAGTGTCATATTTTATCTTCATTTTTATGAAAAATAAAAATGAATAAGGAAGATTTTCTAAAAGTATAAATCAATAATTACAAGTTTCTCAAGTTAAAAATATTTCATTGTAGAAGTTATTTTATACAGAATTATTAGGACTAAAATATATAAAATTATCATAATACCCAGATGTTTTCCTCTGAGTTTCATACCCAAAAATGTTGAAAGTAAGGCCTCAAATAAATAGACGCACACCACTCTTTATTCTAGCACTTTAGAAAGTAGCTATGTAGTAGAAATAACCTGGAGTCTATCACAGAATATTTTAAATATTTCTTTATTGACTTCATAGCACAGCCTGTGAATTTAATGATTTTTCATGGTATGTCTGTATGCAACATGAAGACAAATATTATGTTTGTTTTTGTTTTCAAGATTGTCATTTTTTCTGGCATTCCTGTGGATGCCAGAGAGAACTATCCTGGGTACGCCTCAGGTATGGCAATCTTCCTACATGCTGTGCATTCATTCCAGCCCCAACATACAATCTTTTCTGTTGTCTGCTTCATAACACATAGTACATAGTTATAATGATAAATATAATAAAATATTTATAAATACACAGGTATAAATAAAACAAGGGTTAGAAATTGGCACTAATCTTGATAATTCACTGAGCAATGTATGTTTTCAACCTATCATACTGGAAGAACTTGATTATTCCTGTAAGGAGAAAAGTAAAAACTCAGACATTAAAAAATTGCCTCAAAATTGGTCTCATCTATGCATGGGACTAATATTACATTACCTGTAGAAAAAAAAAGTTTAAAATTCTGCGTCTTGAAGATTGCAAATATTTTCTAGGTAAGATAAAAATCTATGAATAATCAAAACAATTTTTTAAAATGGCCTTATTAAAATAAAAATCCTTTTGAAATTCTCTAATATCAAGCTGAAAAATAAAATGTCATGTTTTACATTTTAAATACATCTATTTATAATAGAAATAATCTCAGTAATAAGGTAGTTATTAATAGCCTATTAATATGCACAGATAGTTCAAAAATATATTTAATAAGTACTTAAAAAACCATAAACCTTCTGAGGCTAGAGTGACAGCCTGTAGGGTAATTGCCTTGCATGAATCCGACCTGGTTTGAGCCTTGGAAATCCGTATAGATCTCTGAGCACTGCCAGGAGTGATCCATGAGCACAGAGTCAGGACTAGGCTCTGAGTAACACTGACTATGTCCCAACAACAAAACAAATACAGGTAAAGGTAAAAAAGGTAAAGGTAAAGGCCCTCCCGTTGATCGTCGATTTGCTCGAGCGGGCCCAGTAACGTCTCCATTGGAGACTTTGTTGTTACTGTGTCTGGCATATCAAATACTCCCGGTAGCTTGCCGGGCTCTCCGAGAGGGGTGGAGGAATTGAACTCGGGTCGGCCATGTTGGCTGCCTGTAAGGCGAACGCCCTACCGCTGTGCTATCGCTCCAGCCCTTTTACTAGTTCATTGAAATAAGATGAATAAACTCTAGGATTGGTATGGAAATAGTCCAGTGAATGCTAATATACTGTTATTGCAAATGTAAAGATGTGTGACTTGGACATCTAGTCATTTAAGTTTAATAGTTGACCTTTAAGATGATCCAGCTATTCTACTTCTAAGTATTCCCTAGAGAGATGTAAACATCCAAATTACAAGGTGAATTTGATTCAGTGGACAACAGAACATGTTTATCTGTTTATACCTATTAAAAATAGTTTGATGAGCACATTCATACCACCATTTAGCCCTCCTCCTACTTCTGTTCACAGTGAAATTTCTTAAAAGAGGTGGTGTCATTCAACCCCAACTATAACCTCAATTTTTCATCAGTCTCTTTACATTACTTTCTCTCAATATTCAATGCTAACTGAGCCATTCAAGGGAATTTATTAATAGTTAATATTTATTGCAACCTCAATGTCAATGACCAATTTTTCAGATTCATCTTAATATAATAGTTGGCATTTTTTTACACAAATGACACTTTTTTAAAGTAAATGAAAGTCTGTTCTCTAAAAACTCATTTAAAATCACCAGTTTGTTTTTCCTACTTTGGTTACAAGTTTGCCATTTTCATTGCTGATTTTTTAAAATAATTTGACGTGTGTGTGTACCACAGATACATCTCTTTGTTTTTGTGTTTGTATGCCACAGTTACATTGCTGTGTTTTTTCATACTGCACTTTGATATTGGGTTGGAGCGATAGCACAGCGGGTAGGGTGTTTGCTTTGCACTCGGCTGACCTGGTCTGCCCAGGTTGGATTCCTCCGCCCCTCTCAGAGAGCCTGACAAGCTACCGAGAGTATCTTGTCCTCACGGCAAAGTCTGGAAAACTACCTGCCAAACACAGTAACAACAAGTCTCACAATGGAGACGTTATGGGCCCGCTCGAGCAAAGCGATGAACAATAGGACAGTGCAGTGCTAGTACTAGACTTTGATGTTACATACCATTTATAATTAGAACAAACTTAACTATCTTTGACATGAATCTGTTTTTAGGGCTAGAGCATGTACCCAATTGCCTGCTCATAAAAGCTTTTATTTAAAGGTTAAAAGTGCATCTTGAATGATGAACAAAATTATTCTGTTAATCCTTAATCTGTCTCCAAATTCATCTATAACCTACTGACTGCCTCTTTAGCATGGAGTGTTGAAGCATTCTGTGGCAATTCTGCCATGACATATCAACCATCTGAGAACAAAAACCTGTTTCCAAAGGCTCCCTTACCAAGGTACCATGCTTCTATGGTAGAAGGTAAAGGTAAAAAGGTAAAGGCCCTCCCGTTGATCGTCGATTTGCTCGAGCGGGCCCAGTAACGTCTCCATTGGAGGCTTTGTTGTTACTGTGTCTGGCATATCGAATACTCTCGGTAGCTTGCCGGGCTCTCCGAGAGGGGCGGAGGAATCAAACTTGGGACCACTAAAACATATTATGTAAAATAACCTTTTTAAAGTTTTTAAAAGATAGCTATTGTAACCTACTAAATATTTGTTATTTTTCTCTTCAAAAAAATGATGGTCATTTGAATAATTTACAAACAGCCCAATACAATGATTATATTTTCTTGATGTTTCAATTTATTATAAAACTATAATTTGTTCTTACCTTTGATTAACTTTTTTTTATATCATTCTCCAAGTTTTCTTCTGATAGCCTAAGGAATTAATTTTTTTCCTGTTTAGTCTCTTCAGATAGGTCCTCACTCACTTTATGAGCATATATACATCTGTAGCACTGTCCTCCCGTTGTTCATCGATTTGCTTGAGCGGGCACCAGTAACATCTCACAACAAATTGTGAGACTTATTGTTTTTGACATATTGAATAAATCATGGGAAGCTTGCCAGACTTTGCTGTGCAGGTGAGATACTCTTGGTAGCTTGCTGGGCTCTCCGAGAGGGGGCGGAGGAATCAAACCTGGGTCGGCCAGGTTGGCCGTATGCAAGGCGAACGCCTTACGCTGTGCTATTGCTCTGGCCCATATATACATCTACTGGAAGTTATTTTATAAACCATCTGTGCCACTTTTTAGAGTCACTTGTCATGAAACATGTCAACTGGAAGCTTTTTTTTTCTTTTTTGGGGGCCATATTTGGTAGTGCTTAGGGCTGACTTCTGGCTCTGTGCTCAGGAATCATTCCTAAAGGGCTGGTGGGGGCAAGGTCCTATGAGTTTCTGGGGATCAGTGTAGGGGATCAAACCCATGTGGGCTGCATGCAAGACAAAAGCTCTGCTCTTTGTACTATGTCTTAATCCGTGAAAGCTAGAAACACTAGTGTGCTGGTTTTTTTTTTTTTTTTTTTTTTTTTTTTTTTTTTTGCCTCTTTGACTTTAAATGGGATGGAGCGATAGCACAGCGGTAGGGCATTTGCCGTGCACGCAGCCAACATGGCCGACCCGAATTCGATTTCTCGCCCCCCTTGGAGAGCCCAGCAAGCTACCAAGAGTATCTCGCCTGCATGGAAGAGCCTGGCAAGCTCCCTGTGAAGTATTCGATATGCCAAACACAGTAACAACAAGTCTCATGATGGAGACGTTACTGGGCCCGCTCGAGCAAATCGATGAACAACAGGAGGACCGTGACTGTGACCATGACTTTAAATACAGTACTGCTCAATTTCACATGTAGGTTTTTTTTTTCATTGGCCCTTTTATTTGTGCTCTTAACCAGTGTTACTTGTAGGATCTTCATTATTTATTTAGTAGTTTAATCTGCTAAAAAATTCTTGTCCTATGGTAAAATGATTCCTCAGATTTTAAGATAGTTATTTCTGTACAACCTGAATAATCATTTTTTTTCAATAAAAATATAATTATGCTATTCCAGTGCTTAAAACCATTTTCTCAAAACTTTTGACTAATTCAGAATATACCTTAAACTTATTATGATGGCTTACAATATTGTAGAATAAATTTTGAGAAATTAGAATGAATACAACGCATGTGCTGGAGCGATAGCACAGCGGGTAGGGCGTTTGCCTTACAAGCGGCCAACACAGCCGACCGGAGTTCGATTCCTCCGCCCCTCTCGCAGAGCCCGGCAAGCTACCGAGAGTATTCGATATGCCAGACACAGTAACAACAAAGTCTCCAATGGAGACGTTACTGGGCCCGCTCGAGCAAATCAACGATCAACGGGAGGGCCTTTACCTTTTTTACTTTACCTTACAACGCATGTGTAAAGAGATGATTTTTTTCTATGAACAACAAATTTTAACCATGCAGGGAAAAGCTGATGAGACAATGAAGTCGCTCAGGAGAGGTTCATTATAAGAATAACAAAAATGTGTTCTAAGTTAATTCTATTTCACTTTATTTCTGGTGAGCCTTCCCAGTAGTGGCAGGGACTTTGTTTCACATCCCTGGCAGTGATGAGAAGGCTGGGTGGTTCTGGGCACCCCATCTTAGGCCCCAGTACATTCCAGACCTTCTCTTCGGTGCTGGGAGGTATCTTCCGGGCTTGGATTCTATCTTATTTTTACTTTATTAGTATTATTCATTTTAAGCCACACCCAGTGGTGCTCAAGGCTTACACACAGCTCAAAACTCAGGGACCACTCCTGACAGGGTTCCAGAGAACTTATGGGGTGCAGGGGATCACATCCTGCTCAGCCATCTGTGAGGCAAGGGCCCTGTCCACAGGTGGTGTCTGATGTTTATTATTATGGCCATCTATGTTGATATATAGTGGTAATGGGAACGTAAAAGCATTTAACATGATATAAAACATTTGAAAACAAAACTAAACAGAAACTTTAATATACTACGCAATCACTTGATCACTTGATTTCCCGTTAATCATCGATTTGCTTGAGTGGGCACCAGTAACGTCTCCATTTATCCCTGTCGTGTGCTAGTGTGGAACAATGGCGTCTGTTCGTTCTAGGAACACGAAGAGCCTCAAACCGATCGTTCAGGATCTTGAAGAAGTGTGACCATCTGGTAGGTGGGCGGCCACACGGTCTTTTGACATCCCGTGGAATCCAGTCAGTAACAGCTCTAGTCCAGCTGTCTCTCCAAATCTCATTATGTGTCCAGTCCATCTGATTTTCAATGCCTTGGCAAACGATACAGTGTCCCTGATTCTTGATCATGGATGGAGGTCGAAACTCCAGATTCTTTCTGTCATTTGAGTGAAACGTGATACTCCAAGCATAGCTCTTTTGATTTTTCTTTGGGAGACCCAAATAGCATTCTCATCCTGTTTTCATAGGGCCCAGGTCTCTGAGGCATATCTTAATGCAGGAATAACAGTGTAATCAAAGAGATGTGCCCAGAGCCTGAGATTCTTTGTCCTCTTAGCTATTTCTTTTTTGTTTAATTTTTATTTTATTTTATTTATTTTTTATTAGTGAAACACCATGAGGTACAGTTATAAACTTATAAATTTTTGTGCTTGGGTTTCAGTTATACAATGATCAAGTAGTCATCCCTCCACCAGTGCCCATCCTCCAACACCACGGGTCCCAGCATCCCTCCCAACCCCCCATCCTCCCCATCCCACCCTGCCTCTGTGGCAGGGCATTCCCCCTTGTTCTCTCTCTCTTCTTTTGGGTACTGTGTTTTGCAAGAGAGGCATTGAGTGGCAATCATGTTTGGTCTATAGTCTACTTTCAGCATGCCTCTCCCAACCTGGGAGGATGGGAGACCCTTTATTTGGTGCTATCTTATCTATCTGAGCTTCCTTTTCCACTAGCACGTGTGGCTGGCCTCCAAGTCATGGAGCAAAATTCCTGGTACTAATCTCAGCCATTCCTGGGTGTTAGTCTCCCATTTTGTAGCTTTATGTTCCCCAGATGAATGCAATCTATCGGTGTCTATCCTGCTCTTTCCTACTGATTTCACTTAACATGATACTTTCCATGTAGTACCACTTGCATCTAAATTTCATAACTTCATCTTTTCTAACAGCTACGTAGTACTCCATTGTGTAAATGTACCAAAGTTTCTTTAACCATTCATCTGTTCTCGGGCACTCAGGTTTTTTTTCCAGATACTGGCTATTGTAAAGAGTGCTGAAATGAACAAACAATTGCAGATGTCACTTCTAATATACTTTTTTGCCTCTCTGGGTGCTGTAGGTTTGTGATAGATGGCTATTGCTGGGTCAAATAGGAGATCAAATTAAAATTTTTTCAGAATCGTCCATACTGTTATTCAAAAGGGTTGGTCCAGCCGGCATTCCCACCAGCAGTGAAGGGGGGTCCCTTTCTCGCCACATCCGCGCCAGCACAGGTTGCTTTTGTTCTTGTGGATGTGGGCCAATCTCTGTGGTGTGAAATGATATCTAATTGTTGTTTTGATCTGCATCTCTCTGATGATTAGTGATGTAGAGCATTTCCTCATGTGCGTTTTATCCATTTGTATTTCTTTGCGAAAGTTTCTGTTCATTTCCTCTCCCCATTTTTTGATGGGGTTGGGTGATTTCTTCTTGTGGAGTTTAACCAGTACCTTGTATATCCTTGATATCAACCCCTTGTCGGATGTGTATTTGCTGAATATCCTTTCCCATTCTGTAGGCTGTCTTTGTATTCTTCTTTTGCACCTCAAAAGAAGTCTTTGTCATGACTTCTTTTGAGATGCAGAAGCTTCTTAGTTTAAGATAGTCCCATTTGTCTATCTCTGTTTTCACTTGCTTGGCCAGTGGCGTGACATCTTTGAAGATACCATTAGCTTCAATATCATGGAGAGTTTTTCCAACTTTCTCTTCAATAAACATTATGGATTCCGGTCTGTGTTGAGGTCATAAATCCATTTTGATCTTACTTTTGTGCATGGCGTTAGGCAGAGATCTGAGCCCAGTTTTTTGCATGTAGCCATCCAGTTTTGCCAGCACAATTTATTAAAGAGGCTTTCCTTGCTCCATTTCCCTTTTCTTGCCCCCTTATCAAAGATTAGATGCTCGTATGCTTGGGAGGAGATGTCAGTATATTCAACTCTGTTCCATTGGTCTGCAGCTCTGCCTTTGTTCCAGTACCATGCTGTTATAATTATTCCTGCTTTGTAGTAGTGCTTGAAGTTAGGGAGGTTGAATCCTCCCATTTTCTTTTTCCAAAGAATTGCTTTAGCTATTCGTGGGGGCTTACTGTTCCATATAAATTTCAGGATTGTTTGCTCCATTTCTTTGAAGAATGCCATGGTTATCCTTATAGGGATTGCGTTGAATTTGTACAGTGCCTTGGGAAGTATTGCCATTTTGACAATGTTGATTCTCCCCATCCATGAACAGGTGATATTTTTCCATTTCCTCGTGTCCTCTTTTACTTCCTGAAGTAGCGTTTTGTAGTTTTCTTTGTACATGTCCTTTACTTCCTTAGTTAAGGTGATTCCTAGGTACTCAATTTTCTGTGGCACAATTGTGAACGGGATTGTTTTCTTCATGTCACTTTCTTCTATTTCACTATTTGCGTATAGGAAAGCCATGGATTTTTGAGTATTGATTTTATAGCTTGCCACTTTACTATACAAGCCTATTGTTTCTAGGAGTTTCTTGGTAGAGATTTTAGGGTTCTCTAAGTATAGTATCATATCATCTGCGAATATTGAGAATTTAATATCTTCTTTCCCTACCTGGATGCCCTTAATATCTTTTTCTTGTCTAATTGCTATTGCAAATACTTCCAGTACTATATTGAACAGTAGTGGAGAGAGTGAGAATTCTTGTCTCGTCCCTGACCTTAGGGGGAAGGCTCTCAGTTTTTCCCCCATTGAGGATGATGTTGCTGTAGGTTTGTGATAGATGGCTTTAACTATATTGAGGAAAGTCCCCTTTATCCCCATTTTGGCAAGGGTTTTCATCATGAATGCGTGCTCGATCTTGTCAAATGCTTTCTCTGCATCTATTGTTATGAGAATATGATTTTTATCTTTTCTTTTGTTTATATGATGGATTATGTTGATTGATTTCCGAATGTTGAAACATCCTTGCTTCCCTGGGATGAATCCCACTTGATCATCATATATGATCTTTTTGATGAGTTGTTGCATTCTATTGGCTAGTATTTTGTTGAGAATCTCTGCATCCGTGTTCATGAGGGATATCACCCTGTAGTTTTCTTTTCTTGTGGTGTCTTTGTTTTCTTTTGGTATTAGAGAGATATGGGCTTCATAGAATCTGTTTGGGAGAGTTTCTGATTTTTCAACTTCCTGGAAAAGTTTGAGAAGAACTGGCAATAGGTCCTCTTAAATGTTTGGAAACATTCGCTAGTAAATCCATCTGGACCTGGGCTTTTGTTTTGGGGAAGACTTTTGATTACAGTTTCAATTTCCTTGATGTGAATAGGTCTACTCAGGTACTCTATATCTTCTTCATTCAGCTTTGGGAGATGATAGGAATCCAGGAATTTATCCATTTCTTTTAGGTTCTCTTGTTTCTTGGAATACAGGCTTTCAAAGTAGTCTCTGATGATCTTTTGAATTTCTTTGCTTTCTGTTGTGATATCTGCATTCTTATTTCTGATTCAATTTATTAGGGCTCTCTCTCTCTCTCTCTCTCTGTTTCTTTGTGAGTGTTGCTAGTGGTTTATCTATCTTATTTATTTTCTCAAAGAACCAGCTCTTGGTTTCATTGATCTTTTGGATTGTTTCTTTGTTTTCCATGTTGTTGATTTCTGCTCTAAGTTTTATGATCTCTTTCCTTCTGCCTGATTTAGGCTCTTTCTGTTGATCTTTTCTAAGTTATTGAGCTGTGAGGTCAAGTTGTTTATGTGCATCATTTCTACAGACCTAAGATATGCTTGCAGAGCTATAAATTTTCCCCTTAATATGGCTTTCCCTGCATCCTATAGGTTCTGGTAGCTCGTGTCTTCATTCTCATTTGTTTCCAGGTATCTTTTGATTTTGTCCTTGACTTCATTCCTGACCCACTCGTTGTTCAGCATCAAGTTGTTTAATTTCCCAGTGTTTGATTTGGGCTGCTGTTTATTTAGAAAATAGTGTACTTTTTCTTTGATTTTGAGTGAGAGTTTAACTTGATAGAGTATTCTGAGCTGCTGTTTATTTAGAAAATAGTGTACTGTTTCTTTGATTTTGAGTGAGAGTTTAACTTGATAGAGTATTCTTGGTGAAACATTTATTTCAGTGAGTTTTTTCACTATTTATCTTGCCATTGCCTTTTGACTTGGAGGGTTTCTTTCCTCTGATAGGTCTACTGTGAATCTAAGGGTTGCTCCTTTGTATGTGATTTCCTTCTTTTCCCTTGCTGCTTGCAGTATTGTATCTCTATCGGCAGCATCGATCATTCTAACTATGATATGTCTTGGAGTAATTTTGTTCGGGTCTCTCTTAGCTGGCACCCTTCAGGCTCCTTGAACTTGAATGACTGCATTGTGGAGCTCTGGGAATTTTCCAGCAATGATTTATTTGACGCTGTTTTTTTCATTGGGATTGTTTCCCTGAGCTTCAGGTAGTCCCATGATTCTGATGTTGTTCCTCTTGGAATCATCTCCTAGGACTCTGATTCTCTGTCGAGCTATTTTGAGGTCCCTTGCTACTGTTTGTTGTTGCCTGTTGGCTTGGTGCAGCTTATCTTCCAGCTCACTGTTTCTCTCTTCAGATGCAGTCATTCTATTGTTAAGAGAAGAGAAAAATTTCTCATTTCATCTACGGAATTTTTTAATCGTGACATTTCTGCTCTCATTTCTTCGTGTAATTTGTCGATTTTTTCTGTGGTGTTACTGGCTGTCTGTCTGACTGTTTCATTGAGTTGATTGAAAATCTTCATGACTTTGTATCTGAATTCTATGTCAGAGAGGTCCTTTAGTTGAGCTGTATCAACAGAATCTTCTAGAATGTTTCTCTTGTCGTCCCTTTGTGGTGTGAATTTGCGTTATTTCTTCATATTGCTGTGTAGGTTGGGTACTAGATTCCTTGGGGACTAGGTTCCTTAGTATGGGTAAACAACCTGTGGCCTCGTGAGCGTCGACCTGCTGAAAAATAGGCGATGCCCACTTCTAAAGAAGCCACGCCCACTTGTGAAGAGGCCGCACCTCTACGGAAACCTGGGTTTGGGAGGAGATGGGCACACTAGCTATTTCTTGAAGGTGTTCCAAGCTGCTTTCTTCCTCCTGCGCAACTCAGGTGCCAGGTCATTTATCATGTTGACTTCTCGACCTAGGTACACATAACTGTTGCATTCGGAGATGGTCGTTCCCTTGAGAGTGAATGGAGCATCAGGAACGAGGTATTTCTCATAAACATTGTTTTTGTAAGATTCAGCTGGAGTCCGACCTTTCCACATTCATGGTCGAAGTCGGCCAGCATTTTTGCCGTGGCTAATGTTTGGTATTATTAGAACAATGTCATCAGCAAAGCAGAGGTGATGTATTTGCCGACCATCTATCTTCACTCCCATTCCTTCCCATTCCAGTTGATGCATGATGTTCTCAAGGGTGGTACTGAAGAGTTTTGGTGAAAAGATATCACCCTGCCAAACCCCTCTCTTGACATCGATGATTACTTCTTTGTAGAATGGTGAGATCCTGGTAGTGAATCTGTAATACAGCTCATGGAGGATTCTGATGTATTGAGTTTGAATGCCTGGATTGACTAGGGCTTCAGTCACCGCTTCTGTCTCAACAGAATTAAAGCCCTTCTTTAAATCAATGAACGTTAGAAAGAGCAGCATCGTGAACTCCCAAGAAACCTCAATAAGCTTGGTTATTATGTGGATATGCTCCATGGTGCTGAATCCTTTTTGGAACCTGGTTTTCTTGCTTTGTTGCCCTTCATCTAGTGTTCTTCCAATCCTATTCAGAACTAGTGAACAGCTTGTGGATGACAGACAATAGGCAGATTGGGCGATAATTGCCAATGTTGTGGATGTCTGCCTTCTTGTATAGTAGTACAGTCCTGCTGGTTTTGCACTGGGACAGAACCTTGCATTCAGACGAGGTAGCATGTGAAGAGCCGAGCCAACATATTGATGAGTACTGATGGCAGGTTCTTCAGGTGTTCAGGTCTGACCTTGTCTGGGCCGGGTGCTGTTCATTTCTTTACCTATGAAATGCATGTCGGATTTCAGAAGGGAGAACATTGGGAACAACATATCCATCCTGTGGATTT
This sequence comes from Sorex fumeus, assembly GCF_029834395.1. NCBI lineage: Eukaryota > Metazoa > Chordata > Mammalia > Eulipotyphla > Soricidae > Sorex > Sorex fumeus. The sequence goes on from NW_026606059.1 coordinate 69,342,147, forward strand.
TGGTATGTGGGCAGGTGGCCATGGCTATGGAAATGATCTTAGTAGAAGTCATGAATAACAGCTAGAATAACAACCCGAATTGGATGAGTACCCTTGAATAGATGTGGCTCACTGCAGGCAGTTTCTATCTTTATTGTCTACGCACCAACATCCAATTATGGTAAAGGAGAAATTGAGAATTTCTATATGGAGCTGGAGAAGTTCTATAAAGAAGACCACACCTTCTACAAAATTATTGTGGGTGATTTTAATGCCAATATAGGACTGAGAAGATCAGCCAAATAACTCCACAACGGGATCCATGGCCTAGAATGGAACGAACAGGGTGAGAGACTGTCTGAATTAATCATGTTGACCAGGACCATCCATGGTAACTCACAGTTCCAGAACGCTGAATCTAAACATTAGACATGGAAGTCTCACGGTGGACAGTTCCACAATGAAATAGACCACATTATAGTCAATCGACGGTGTTGCCTGACTGATGTCACTGTTGTCCTAAAATTCCAAATGGGATTGGACCACCATCTCCTTCGTGCAAAATTCTACTTCATAGAGCGGGGAGAACGGGCTGCAAAGTTTAAGAAGAGAACTCCCAGAATGACTACCAACTGGGAGCTCTTTGGCACTATTGCTGCAACATGGGAACATGCCATTGTTGACAGCATTGACGAGGAATACAATGGATTGGTTCAGCACCTCCACGATTGTGTGAGGAGCGCCAAGAGAGAGATAGCCACAAAAAAATGCCTGTCTTTGAAAACTTTTGAGGTTATTCTCCAATGTGGTTTGGCATATGCCTCAGGTAACTGCAAGTGAAGGTCTGAGCTCCCAAAGCAGTGCAGACATGTGACAAAGGAAGACCCTACATAATCATTCATGTTTAATACTGTAAGTCGGTTAATCTATGCTTAAGGAGCATTTGAAGTATTCCCTTTATCTTCATGTTTTTAATTTTATTTAGCCATCATGGATTACAAATTTACCCATGGTTGGGTTTGGGGCATGCAGTATTTTAACACCAGTTCCTCCCCGCATTGTCCATTTTCTTCCACCAATGTCCCCTTCCCACCCATTTCCTTCCTTACCACCAGCCATATCTGTGACTGGCACATTTTAAAAATAACTTTTGACACTGTGGTTTACAGGACTGTTAGTTATTGGGTTTTTATGCATAAAACATATTTATTTCTTGCATATTATATATTCTTTCAGCACCTTTTCCTGCTTTGGTTGACCATTTACCTCTATCATTTTTGTAGTGTTCTTTTCCATGTCCTGCCACTCCCAAATCCTGCACCTTCTCACCCTATATTTCCTACTTGAGGACCTCTGGTTCTTTGTTTCTATTACTTTGAGCAACTATTTCCCCTGTTATGTTTTCTTATATCCTACATATGAGAGATGTCATTCTGTGTTGGTCTCTCTCTAACTGGCTAAGCATGATGGTAAGTTGTATTTTAAGCCAAAATTTGAGGTTGTAGTATTAAAAATACATGTCTGTATTAGAGGGGAAGATATAGGAGTGCTGAGGACATAGAAGAAGATAGAATTAAAGGACAAGAAGGGAAAGAAGAAAAAATTAAAGGGAGATGAAAACTGAGATGTTAGAATAATAAGACACTGCTCTAAAATGGTATGCACCCAAGTTCAATTCATTTATTAAATCATAGTAGGACAAACTATGAAATTCTCAAATTCATAAATTCTATACATTATCTTCTGAGACAATAAAATAATGTATGTATATATTTCATATTTATATAATTATAAATAGTTTTGTCCAGAAAAAAAAACAAACTTGCAGGCTATCGAATATAGCCTGCCCACAGGGCAGAGTCTGGCAAACTCCCCGTGGCGCACCAAATATGCCAAATACCAGTAACAATGATGGGTCTCATTCTCCTAAAAAGCCTTCAATATAATCTCAGGGCTAGGATGAAAGAGACGTTACTGGGGCCTGCTCGAGGCAATCGACGATTGACGATAAATAGTTTTATAACAAAATTCATTTTACTTTAGATGTGCCACTGAATTCATTATGGCTTTTCTTCGAAGACAACTCATGTTTGATTACAGTAACTCCTACATTGGAAGTGACAATTTTTTTTAATTCACTTTTTTGGGGGATACTTCCTGAGTGATACCTTGGGCTTCCATTGGCCCAAACCTGGGTCAGGCCTTTGCAAGGCTGGAGCTTGTACTCTCTCGATGGCCCTGAGTTTTGTTTTCACTGTAACCAAAATGGTATTGGGACCACATATATCTGCACTCTTTAGTAGCACTGTAGCACTGTCCTCCCATTGTTCATCGATTTGCTCAAGCAGGCAGCAGTAACATCTCCATTGTGAGACTCATTACTGTTTTTGGCATATCCACGGGGAGCTTGCCAGGCTCTGCCATGAGGGTGGGATGCTCTCCAAGAGGGATGGAGGAATCAAACCCAGGTCGGACACATACAAGGCAAACACCCTACTCACTGTGCTATTGCTCCAGCCCCATTGGGCTGGAGCAAAAGCACAATGCATAGGACATTTGTCTTGCACACGGCTGACCTGGGTTCGATCCCCAGCATCCCATATGGTCCACTTGTGCATCATCATTTCTGCGAGGAGTAATTCCTGAATGCAGAGCAAAAGTAAGCCCTGAGCATTGCTGGGTGTGGCCACAAAAAGAATCGACACTCTTTAATAAAGATAGAATAGGCATTTCAAACCTAATCCTTTATATACTTACACTTATTCACACCTCCACACTGAGAGGTCTAACAAGATATACTCTACTGTGGGACAAAGACTTTTCAGTAAACATGCCAAAAAATTGATAGGTTATCTTTTCTTCTATAATGCTACAGAGTGTTATAAATTAATATATGGATAATTTCTAACTCTCCTAAATGAAAAGCAAATGTTGAAGGAGATCCCACCCAAAAGTAAATTAAATGCGTTAATATTTTGAATATGTCTGCACTAATACATTTACAAAATCACATGAAATGAGTCAGAGCAATAGTACAGAAGGTAAGATACTTGCCTGGCAAGGGGATTCAGGATTGAGACCTTGAATCAAATCTAAAGAACCACAGATGTTCCCCATAGCATGAACAGTGATGAACCTTGAATATAAGAGCCAGTAATTGGCCTTGAGCATTACCGGATATGGTCCCCAAATAAAACTGAAAAACAAGTTGGCTGGAGAGACAGTATAATGGGTAGGGTGTTTGCCCTGTGTACTGCCATCCCCACCTCTTATGGCCCCCCCAAACCCAGAGAGGAGTGATCCTTGGCAAGGAGGACAAGGAGTTAACCCTGAGAACTATCTTGTGTGGAACAAAACAACAGAAAACTTCACATCAAGTAGTTCTATCCTACAAATACATGGCTTAGTAAAAAGAGCATTGAGACAGTTTTAAGGGAAAATTCAAACAGACCTATCAGAGAAGAAAAGATTGGAAAGAGGGTTTTATAAATTTAGTTTCCTACGAGTTTTGGAATTTCTTAGATTGAGGTCTCAGTATCCTCCTACGAGGATTAATACAAGGAAGAAACTACCTTGCACAGAAAGCATCTGTAAGTTTGCTACGGTAAGAAAGATTCAAGAAGGACACAGAATGGTGACTGGAATTGAGATGTCTGTGTGCCACAAAGCAAAGCAATGCATTCAGGTGTGGTAAGCAGTCATTTTGTGGTGGGCAAACTCAAGAGACCAGCAATAGCGGAGGAGGCCATGAATTAATGAGAAATAGATGGAAAAATAGATTGAACCCACATGGTGTTATTTGTGGTGAGCAACCACACACCCCCGAAATACCAACTTGAAATAATAAAATCCTCCATGAAAGAGAGGACTTCAAGATGCAGAGAGAGAGAGGGGGGTGGAGAGAGAGAGAGAGAGAGAGAGAGAGAGAGAGAGAGAGAGAGAGAGAGAGAGAGAGAGGTTTCTAATGAGATTTCAAGCATCAGCTTTGGAATTAAACTACTTGGACTTCATTATTAAGTTCATGACCTTTGGCCTGTACTTAGTTTCCTTACCTGTCAATGAAGGAAAAATAATGTTCTAACATATTTGTGATGAAAGTTAAAACTGTGAAATATTTAATATAAAGCAGAGAGAGTCTACAAATGTTCAATAATTACTATTTCTAGATTTCTTATGTTTCTGAGGGGAATGAAACATGTGAAAACATTACCTTCTCAATACATAGCTAAATATTTGGGCAAGTACATTATTGTGTAGACTATCTTATTATTATCAAGTTTATTTAATTCAGGATATTTTCCCATGTCAGTGCGGGACCTCTCTTTTAAATTCAAAAGCTAGATAAGTACATTATATCAATGTACATCCTTTCTAGTGATCACATTAAAAAAAAGATAATTGTTCTGAGTCAGTGTATTTTATACACATCACATATTTTCTTCAGATGATAGAATAATACCAGCAAGCAAGATTATGTAAATTCAGAACTTTAATAGCGGCTTAGTTCAATGGGCTCACTAAGGGTCATGCATTAACAATTTTATGAGCAACCCTATGACAAGTAAAGGATTTAAATTATTAGATGACAAAATTCCACTGAACGTTTTCTTTGGGAAAGAGTTTTTAAGTTTCTGTTTGAGAGAAAGGGCATGTTATGTATTTTTCTTGATGAATTCCATTTGTGATAAACTGGACTGACACACCCGGTAGCAATGAAATCTGCTTCTAAACATAGTGGACATAATATAAAAGACCATGTGAACAAGACTGTAAATAATTATTAGTAGACAAACTGACATTGTTGCTCATTAATAGAAACTGACTGATATACCAAATGGCAAGTAAAGTAAAAATACCAAAGCATTACAAAGTATGTATCACTATATCTTTTTTGTAGCATTTTCAGCTGTTTTTCATAACAAATGATACAAAATATATTATTTTGGTTCTGCTTTGGTGCAGGGATTGGGGTTTGGGATGGAAACATCTAAAACATGGTGATAGGAAGTTGCAGTGGTGCTGGTATTGGTGTTTGAATATTAAATGTAATGAAATATTGTGAACTACTTTATAAAATAAAAAAGTCTAAAAAATTTTTAAGAAGTATGTTTCACTATGGGATGGAGCGATAGCACAGAGGTAGGCATTTGCCTTGTGCGCAACCAGCCGGTCACGCCCAGTTAAATTCCTCCGCCCATCTTGGAGAGTCCAGCAAGCTACCAAGAGTATCATGCCCGCATGGAGAAGCCTGGCAAGCTCTCCATGGCATATTCAATATGCCAAACACAGTAACGACAAAGTCTCAAAAAAAATGGAGATGTTACTGGGCCCGCTCGAGCAAATTGATGAAAGATGGGAGGACAGTGTTTGTTTTTTTGTGTGTGTTTGTATGACTACAATCATTATTCCATGATCAAGATGATAGAGAAAATTCATGTCTAAAATTCATGTCTAAAATTCATTTAGGCATTATTGGGTAAGATAATACAATGATCTCCATTTGTAAATTTGCATGAGGAATTGTCACTCACTCTAGTGTATAGATAGGTAAGCTTCTTTGATTCTTGGTGCAATTTTTATGAAATACTATGGCTACAGTTTGTCAATTTAGAAACAAATTTACTTTTTTTACATTGAATCACTGAGAGATATACAGTTGCAGTGTTGTTTGATTGGGCTTCAGTTATACAATGTTCTAACATCTGTCCCTTTACTAATGCTCATTTCCCACCACCAATATCCCCAATTTCTCACCTTTATCATTCTCTCTCTCTCTTAAGAGAGAGAGAACAAGAGAAACAAATTGAACTCTGCCTCAATTTCCAGTCTATGTTCCTAATTTCCTTGTGAAATTATTGTATCTGAAATTCTGCATCAGGTCTATATGATAAAATGTACATTCCTAGGGCCTATGTCAGTTGCTCTGGAAGTAGATTTGCTACTTAAAATGATTATTTTACTCCTAGGTGATTAGTAACCATCAACAAAATTTGATACAGTCGTATATTAGCTGGAAAAGGTAAATGCTTGCAACTTAATTAAAAATAAAACGACATATTTCACATATTACCAAATTGAATTTTAGATATGTCATTTTCTGAAATCATAGTAATCAACATGTTTTGCACTGAATGATAGTCAAGTTAACTTTTGGATATTTGATTTAACATGTATTGATGTTGCTGTGAGAAAATAAATTATAACAGTGAGACTTCAAGGAATGAATGAGTAAAATGTTACTATTTCATGAGGATGCTCATGATAGTGTGGGTGTTTGTAGGAGACAAAAAAAAAAGATTGTGATCTCCTCCTTCAAGGTTTCAGCTGACAATCAGATCTTGGGGTCAAGGTAGATTCTCCACCAACCGCAAGAGGTTCAGTGAAATGGCGTGAGGTTGCAATGCTGATTCGGGCCCTGTGGTGGTGGAGATTTGTTGGACCAGAGCAGGTGGTCCTCAAGGAGCCCTTGCTCCAGTGACCAAGTGATGCTGGTAATTGAACCTGGATCACAGGCATCCTAAGCTTTCTATTCCACTCCAGTCTCTGCAAGTTTCCTACGAATTTATTATTTAAGGTTAGTTCCATAGTGCTGGTACTTTCTTTGTTTTTTTTTTCTTAAAGGAATGACAAGGTTTTTTTGTTTGTTTGTTTTACATTTTTTTTATTATTGCTATGGCTATTTTTTGTATCAGACCCAGCAATAATCAGGGCTTACTCCTGGTTCTGCCATCAGTAATCGCTCCCGGCGGTGCCCAGGAAGCCATGTAAGATGCCTGTGATTGAACTGATTGGCCAACTGCAAGGCAAATGCCTTACCTACTGTACTATCATCGCAGCCCCTAATTTTTCTTTCTTGGAAAGACTATCTGTACTTTTAAAATATTAACATTAATCTGAATCTTTAAATAATTTTTATTTTTATGAAAATTGCAAGTTGATTTTTCTCATGCCTAAAAAACTCTATAATAGACAATAGAACCAAAAGTTATAAAATATTTTAGCTCACAAAATGTTATAATTGTAATTTGGGGGACAATTTTTATGTCAGAATATTTAAAATATTATTCTAGCTTTGTGGATCTACTAGAATTAACTTAATAACTCATGTCTAGAGCACTATTGAAAATGAATGAAATTGGTGTTTAAATGTATCTCTGTGAAATAAAACTGAATTGTATAGTTTAAGGTGCACAAATTCAGAGTTACATAGTAGTCTATACAATATGAAAAACTTGATATATGATAGTTTCATATATTTTGCAAAGTATACAATATTTTAAATCACATACTTTTGTTATTCTACCAGGATATTATTATACTAGCTCTATCTAGTGGTCACATGTAAATATTACACTTAGCTAATGAACATTCTAATTTACAATTAGCAACACAATTTTAAATAAATAGAATATTAGGTGATTTAAAGTTATAAAACTTTCACCCAATCTGTTCTGTAGGTATTCAGTTTGCTTCAAAATTAATTTAATAAGATACCTTATTAAAATCTTAAGTGTACAATACAGTAATATACCAAAAATAGGTACAAAATATAGTAAAACAATTCTCTAAAACTCAATGATCTTGTAAAGTTGAAACTTTGTAACTGTTGAATAGTGACAGGATTCTACCCACTGCTTCTACATGTTAGACTAGGACAGTAAGTCATTGTTGATAGATCTTATTTTCAAAATTGAGAATTTTTTATTTGTATTTTCTTTGCATTTATTTTGCTGCAAAAATAATTAAAGATTTTTGAAAATGGATAGAAACTACTTATTCCTAGTAACCAACCCAGCTTTTTGCCTTCAGGTGGAGTAAAATTTTGATGTGAATTTATATTACAAAATTCTTAGTATAAATGTTACTTGTAATAAGAAATTTTCCACACAACAAAGGCTAATTTATGAACTTATATAAACAGTTCCTCTCTTACCAACTCAAGAGTATTGCTAAAATTTATCATAGAAAAAACAATCATAGCTTAATGTCTTCAAACAAAACTCTTTTATCTCACGAGTCTCTGACCTCAGGATGGTTTGTTCCAAGCAATTGTAGTCGGTAAATTACTTGCTGCTTCGACAGCACCGTCTGGAAAAGGGGAGGCTTCCTTGGGGTGGTCTCATTAACTCCCAACTACTCTCAGCTACCTAAAAAATGTGGACAGGTCTTTAAGAGAATAGGCAGAAATATACAATGTTTTCTTTGACATCTACAATTAGAACTGGTGTGGAGGTATACTAACACTGCACTCTATGAGGGAAATAACTCAGAGGCAACTGCAAGAATACTATATGGGACAGGGCTTTGGGGAGAAGTGAAGAGCGATGATAATCTTTGTTTCAATCTAGCACAAATTATAAGCTATATTAAAATATGATTTTTTATTCAGTTGAGTGAGAGTTCCACACATATTCTATTTCTGTAGTGTTTACACAGGAGGCTTTTAAAAACTGCATGGACAAATTCTTATCACATTTCCCTTATATTTAAAGAATGATAAAAAATGATCTCTTTGAGGATGGAAGGATCAATAAATATCTTTGTTTATACATGAAATTTGATTAGCTACATTAATTACTTGAACTCTACAACTCTATTCGATATGCCAGACACAGTAACAAAGTCAATGCCTCAGTGGAAATAAATGCTTTAGAGTGAGGATCTCAAGATCTGTTACTGATTCCTTGCTGATCACTTATCCATTGCATAGTCAGTACAGTTTGAAGTTGGTGAAGATGATGCCACCCACCTTCTTTTTCCCAAGAGATGACTATTTGTGGGGGTGGAACTTCAGGAGTGTTTTCTCTGTTTCTTTGAAAAATATCATGGGATGAGTATCCTTGTAGGGACCCCTTTAAATCTGTATAATGCTTTAGGGAGTATTTTCTTTTTTGACAATGTTAATCCTCCCAACCATAAATATGGGATGTGTCTCCATTTTCTAGTATCCTCTTTTATTTCTTGAAGTAGTGTTTTGTGGCTTTCTTTGTGTAGATCCTTCTCCTCTTTAGTTAAATTGATTCCAAAGTACTTGATTTTTGAAGCACTATTGTGCCATTGCATAGTCAGAAGTAGAAATTGTGCCCATTACGAATGCCTTAAACTTGTCCTCCTGTACAATAGCATGAAATGGATTCAACTCCAAATTTTCTCCCAACTCATTTTTAATTTTTAGAGATTCTAGTTAGCAATGTTGTGACATTATCTGATTCCCCACCCCCAACTAACACAGTTCACTAAAACAGTAATCCCTTTCACAAAAAATAAGTAACTGCTTTATTTCTACTAGAAATCATATTCAACTAAAATGTCTAAATTTCGCTAAAAATTAGACATATAAATTATCAAAAATGTTTCTAAAATATTTATGACAATTTCACCCTCCCTGTAATTCCCAATGCCAATTAGACTGATCCAGTAGAATGTATGAATATAAAATTATTTTAATCTGATTAAACATACTTTAATAATGGTATATGGTAATGTTATATTGCAATTATTTAGTAAATTATATATTAAACACTGTGTTTAATTTATGAAGTATAATTATTCACTCTAAAATGTTGTGTACATGATCTTCACTTATCTCCTCATTTTTTTATTTCTATACAATGCAGTGCTATATAACGAATTCCATAGAGGAATTTATAAGGTCATATATGTGTAGCACTGTAGCACTGTCCTCCTGTTGTTCATCGATTTGCTCGAGTGGGCACCAGAAATGTCTCCATTGTGAGACTTGTTGTTACTGTTTTTGGCATATCAAATATGCCATGGGGAGCTTGCCATGCTGTGCAGTGCAGTGCAGGATACTCTTGGTAGCTTGCCGGGCTCTCCGAGAATGATGGAGGAATCGAACCCAGGTTGGCTGCATGCAAGGCAAACACTTTACCCACTGTGCTATAGCTCCAGCCCCATACATGTGTACTTTTATAAAATAGATTGATATAATTAATGCTGTTTCTGAAGTTCTAATAAATGCATCCAGGTGATGAGAGAGAATTTAGGAGGTGAAATTTAGGCTGGCTAAAGGGAACACAAAGATGCCCACATTTTTACTCAATTTGCAAATTTGCTAATGATGTAAAGTCATTAAAAATCAATAGTTTTTTTCACCTTATAAATGAAGTTATTAAGATAAAAATATTAAGAGAAAGAATATATCATCACATATGTACAAATTCTATAAAGCAACAATAAAGTTCATGAGGCTTATGCATATTTACTTATCTCTAGTTATGGAAAGAAAATTGATTATGTTATTAAGTTAAAAAATAGAAATGTTAAAATATTTCAGATTATGAACATATTTAGAACATTTATAATCCTTATGAAGAATAAATATTTTGATAAGACTGCTACAGAAATATGAAGAAACTTTATGAAGGAACAATATAAGTAAATTCAATATAGTAAGTAACTTTTTATTTCTTAAAAATAATTTCCTTGGGGCTGGAGCAACAGCACAGCAGGTAGGGCATTTGCCTTGCACGTGGCCAACCCTGGTTTGATTCCCAGCATCCCATATGGTCCTCTGAGCACTGCCAGGGGTAATTCCTGAGTGCAGAACTAGGAGTAACCCCTGTGCATTACCGGGTGTGACCCAATAAGCAAAAAAATAAATTAAAAAATAATTTCCAACATTTTGACCCCTTGCACCATAAGCACTATCAGAGATGCCTCTGAATACCACATGTTGCCCTAAAGTGCTATCGCTCTAGCCCTAAAGTATTCCCACCTTGGGGTTGGACTGATAGTACAGCAGGTAGGATGTTTGCCTTGCACACGGCTCACCTGGGTTCGATTCCCAGCATCCCATATGGGCCCACAGGAGTAATCCTTGTGCATCATACGGTGTGACTCAAAAAGAAAAAAAATGTATTTCCACCTCTGCCACCAATAAAGGCCCTTCACTATATTTGTCAATGAAATAAAATCAAATCATGTATTTTAAAATCACTTCCAGCAAACTTCGTACAATGTTAGTGGCCAATTATATGATAATAAAACTGGAAAACATTATAAGACTATTATTAGAGTAGATTCCCTTTAGGTCATTCTAATTTTTCCCTCAATTTCTACATCTGAGTAAATTTAAGATCTGCTTCAACACCGACTACCTTGTCTCTGTCAGTCCTAACTCAAATTGAGCTTCCCCTGTCCATCCTCATTATTCCCATTCCAATTTTAATGAGCTCCTCTAATCTGCTCACAAGCCTACCCCGTTGCTTTTCCCTTAATTGGTTTTCCTGTTTCTGTCTCATCCACAATGACTCACCCTATGGCTGATCAATGTTCCTCAAGTGCACCACTGATTTAATCCTTTTCCACTCAACCACCTTAAGTAACATCCAGTTATCAATTAAATTAAAAAGAAATCCATCTGCCTGATTTTCTAATAATTATACCAAAAAAGGCCTAACAGAACTTGCTCATTTTTGACCATTTCAGCTGTTTAGCAAACCAATTGCTCCTGAACGTGTTTCATGTTCTGCTGCTTTATTTTACGTGTGCTAATTCGGTGGTTTGCAGAAACGTGCCTAACCTGTTTACATCCTGAAATTCTATCCAATCATCAAAAAAAAATATCTTTAATTCTGCTCCTTTGTGATATTTTCTGATCCACATTGACCCTGTTCTCCCACAAAACAGACATTTCTTTCCTTTAAGCACTTACAGCACTTATCTTAAACCTTTTAAAGGTATATCAGAATAAATACCACGGAGGAGCTAGGATTTTTGCCAGTTGCATTAGCTGGAACTATTTAAGAAATTAATTGATCTCAATATAGATGAATTGGGGTATGTGTTTTATAGAATTAATGCATGTGCTAAATAAGCAATTTTTTTTTAAATCTTGGACTTAAAAATAAAAAGTGAATGTGGATATCAACGTATGGCATCTTTTTTCAAGCAGATTAGTTGGGAAAGTACTCAGCCACTATCTGTGGGAAGGAGAACACAGACCTACTAGGAGCATTTCCTAAGGAAAATGTATGATTTTCGTATTATTAAATATAGCAGAAAATTTTGGTACAGTAGAAAAAGAACTGTTTAAGAGAGTAATGTTTTAAAGGATGTTTTATTATTATTATTATTATTATTATTATTATTATTAACATTGGTTTCAGGACCAGAGAGATAGTTCAGCAGTTAGAGCACTTTCCTTGCATGAGGTCAAGACAGATTCAATATCTGGCACCCCAGATGGGCCCTAGGATCTGGAGTACCATCTCTGAGTCCAACATCCTGAGCTATCTTCCCCCACTCCCAAATATGATAATGAATTGATTTAATGATTAATTTTACACCTGATATCATCCTTTTATACCATATTCTCTTGACACAGAAAAAAAACCCACTGCATTTGCTCTGAAATAAATTTCCAAATTTTAAGAGTTATCATTGCTTTCGTTATTTTATAACTGGATTAAAATTTTAAAAAATAGGAAGTGTAAATTTCAAGTGGTATTATATTGTAAAGCTGGTGGTCACGGTCCTCCCGTGGTTCACTGATTTTGCTCGAGTGGGCCCAGAAACGTCTCCATCATGAGACTTGTTGTTACTGTGTTTGGCATATCGAGTACGTCACGGGTAGCTTGCTAGGCTCTGCCGTGCGGGCGAGATACTCTCGGTAGCTTGCCGGGCTGTCCGAGAGGGGCAGAGGAATCGAACTTGGGTCGGCCATGTTGGCTGCGTGCAAGGCAAATGCCCTCCCGATGTGCTATCGCTCCAGCCCAAAGCTGTTGGTATATGTGGTAAATATATAATTTTATATTGTATATAAATATATAAAAATTTAAGTGGTATATATGGTAAATATGCCCTAGAAATAGAAATACTAGTTTATTGCAAAAACTTTTTGTGATGGATTATTGTAAGAACATACAGAAATTATCTGACTCCTTTTAGACATTTTGTTAAGTTGGAGAATAAAACATTTTATCTAGGTTACTAATATACTTTTCTTGTTTTTCTATTTTTGTTTGTTTGGGAGCCACACCTAGTGATGCTCAGGGATTACTTCAGGTTCTGCACTCAGGGACCACTTCTGGTATGTCTTGGGGGACTGTATGGGATGCCAGGGATTGAATTCGTGCTGGGAAATGCAAGGCAAGTGTACTATTGCTCCAGCCCTGAGTGATTAATATACATAAACAAAGCTTTTCCAGAACTTCAATGTTACAGATGTTAAGTAAAAAGATATTTTAAACAAAGTTGGCAAACACTGCATATAGTAACCAACTCTTGGAGAGCTAGGATGTGAATTAAAATAGACATTACTCTTAGAATTCTTATTATACTATTTAAATGTATTTAGGCTTGCATCAAATTTACAATGCAGAATCATTTTCATGCAGAATGTTCATCAGTACTTTTCTTGAAACAGTTTAAAAATGCTAAACAAGATTTCCATCATCAGTTATGCATAAAATATCTACCCATTGTCTTATACAATCCAGACACCCTCTAGTGCTGAATCTATACAAGAATATATTATTTTGTGTCAAGAGTCCCCAAAGTAAAAAAGAGGGAAAGAAATTTAAACTACCTTCGTTGAAATATCAGTAGAGTAGGAACTATAGAAAGCCAGGTGTGGGCAAAGAATATCCCCCTGCTAATTATTTACCAATTACTAATAGACAGGGGTTATTTCAAAATAATTTTACTAGAATAGCCATCTAAGCTATTTTTATGAGAAATTATGGATTTGTAGCCCATTAGAAGAAAAAGTTCAAAGACCGAGTTTCATTTGAAGAACAGTGGGTAATTTGATATAGAATTCATAATTTGGAAGTGAAGAATGATTAGAAAACACTGGACAGAAGAAAACCTGAATCAAACACTTCTTCCATGGTGAACGAGGGCTTGCAGATATGAGGAATCACTGAAATAATTTAATCACAATGTTGTGCAAGATGCATAGCTTAGAATCTTGTGAAAAATCAAATTTGGAAGAGTCTGGACTTCACTGCAGACTAAAACAGATCCCAGAAATGCAGCACTGTTTAGAGTAGATTTCTGATTGAAGATTATTTCTTTCCTGTCCCAAATCTTCATTTTACTTGCTAAACTATGATTTTGTTTTTTCTATAAAACAATGATATGGTAACTCCATTTTTGCTAATTAAAGACTCCATTTAAACATGGTCTCATGCTTGCCTCCAAATCAAAAAAGTGGAGTGAATGAACTTGCTTTCTGAGAGTGATGAATAATAAAAAAATAGGAAACCTAAGTTTAAATATGCACAGATATCTTGGAAATGAAAAATGTCATTCAACCAAGACTGGCCAAAATTACTTTTAAAAATAAAAGATTTATAATTTAGAGTTGTTTGCGATGATGGTGAGGTATGAATGATGAATGGGGCACTGAGGCACAGAATATACAAAAGAGTAACTATCAATACAGATTACAAGCAGTAATAGCTAAGGCAGTAGAAGCTGCCTTAGTTATTAGGTGTGCATATACCAGTCTTGTTAGTGTGACAGTTCCTAAGGAAAAAGAAAAGAAACATCTAAGATATTTTCATGGATTTGATAAATATCAGTTCCTAGAGTTTTCTCCCTCTCCCCCTCCCTTCTTCCTCCTTGCCCTACCCCCACCTCCTTCTCTCCTCTTCCTCTTCTCCCTCCCCCCTCCTCCTCTTCTTCCTCCTCCTCCCCCTCCCTCTCCTCTCCTCCTCTTTCTCTTCCCCCTTCCACATTTTTAGTCTGAAAGTCGGTTTTCACTATTTGTTTCTGCCCAATTTAAGTCTGGATTATGCAACCATTATTTTTATTTTTTAGGAGCTATCATAAGACACATCATAAGACACTCCCTACCTATCCCATTATTCATAGTTACCATACTATATTTAATGGGGTTAATACAATAGGCAATAAATCATAGAGGGAAATATATACATACATACATATATACATATATATATATATATATACACACACACACACACACATGCCTCTCGGAAAGCCCAACAAGCTACCAAGAGTATCCCGCCCATATGGCAGAGTCTGGTAAGCTACCCATGGAGTATTTGATATGCCGAAAACAGTAACAATAACGGGTCTCATTCCCCTGACCCTGAACGAGCCTCCAATACAACAGCATTGGGAAAGACTAGTAAGGAGAGGCTGCTAAGATCTCAGGGCTGGGACGAATGGAAAAGTTCCTGGCTCCTGCTCGAGTAAATCATTAAACAACAGGATGATAATGATCTAGTGATACAGTGAGGACCTACCATATCCAATGGATCCCATATAATTCCTGGTTACTCCATAATTATTCCATGGCAGTTGACACATTATGACTAATTTGATCATAAGGACAGTTTGTATATACCAGATTTATGTCTGTATTTTCTAGTAATTTTTCACATAGTGGGACTCTCCTGTGATCACTCTCATAGTTGTTTCCAGTTTTCACCTAAGAATTTAGAAACTCAGGGGGTATGGTGCTTCCAGCAGGTCAATCTGTACCTGTGAGGCGAGTGCATCAGCAGCTTGATGGCGCCTTCAGACTTCCAGATACCCCAAAATTGCTGCTGTGCCTTTGTCCAGACCCCCAAAACTGGGGGTAATGTTTACCAAGAAAGTAAACAGCCAAAAGTTAGGTATGTGGGAAACACACCCACAAACCACCTCTGGCTCAGCTATATAATTGGAGGCATAGCCTCTCTGGTTCCTGATCGAACTGCTTAATGGCCATGATCCTAGAGACTCAGAAACAAATCTTGAAACACAGCGGCTTTTGGCAGAAATGTGTCCGGTCCCTGCAGTAGGTTACTGGTGTTGGGCCATCCCAGGTGGAAATAGGTTTCGTGCCTTGGCCTGTTCCCCCTGGTGGCCTGGTGGCCGCCATCTTCCAGAGGCCATTTGACAGTCAGGTTTGGGCCTGCAGTGACGAGACACGCAGGGCCTCACGGGATGGGGGTGGAGCTGGTCCTGTCCTCCTCACCACAAAGAGACCCCAAGTCATCTCTCATAAATGGCCTCTGTGGCTCCTGATCAAGCTGCTTAATGGCCATGATCCCAGAAACAAATCTCGAAACCCAGTGGCTTTTGGCAGAAATGCGTTCGGACCCCACAGTAGGTTACTGTCGTCGGGCCACACGGGGGGAAATGGGTTGTCACTCTGCCTGCTCCCCCTTGGCGGCTCGGTGGCCATCATCCTTCAGAGGCCATTGCAAAGTCAGGCTTGGACCTGCAGTGACGAAACTTGTTGGGCCTCACAGGATGGGGGTGGAGCCATCCTGTCCTACCCACCTTGAGACCCCAAGTCATCACCCACGAATGGCCTTTCTGCTTAATAGCCATGGTCTCAGACTCAGGAGCAAATCTCGGAACCCAGCAGATTTTGGCAGAAATCCCTCCAGATTTAAGTGTTAAAATTTCGGAATTTCAAAATTGTGTGTCCACTACTGCAGTCACGCAACATCATATGTTATTCATAACCAGTAATAGAAAAAAATTGTCCACTGTTGCCTTTTCAGCAGATCTGAGTGTTGGGGTAAAATTTCAAATAATAATGGTGGATCTGGTGTCAAAATATTGAATGTGATCAAAGTAGAGAGAGAGTAATGTGGAAATCATCTGCCCCACAGGTAGGGGGAGGGTGCGGATGGGGGGGTATACTGGGGTTGTTGGGGGTGGAGAATGAGCACTGGTGAAGGTACAGGTGTTTCATTGTATGAATAAGACTTAGACCCAAAAGATTTGTAACTGCTCTCGCAGTGATTCAATAAACAAAATTATAAAAAATGAAAAAAAGTGAGGTGGAGTTCATGCACAATTCAATCAGCTAATCAATGGCTGAATAAATAGCAGTTCATTTTTTCATTTCATCATCCTGTTATTCGTCGATTGCCTCGAGCAGGCCCCAGTAACGTCTCTTTCATCCTAGCCCTGAGATTATATTCAAGGCTCTTTAGGAGAATGAGACCCATCATTGTTACTGGTATTTGGCATATTTGGTACGCCACGGGGAGTTTGCCAGACTCTGCCCTGTGGGCAGGCTACATTCGATAGCCTGCAAGTTTGTCCAAAGTAGGAATGAGATAATAAGATGTCATAAAAAGATATTCTGATAAGATGTCGAGCGGCCCCGGAACCCGCGTGGATTTGTCCCTCTGCCAGTACCTTCATGTGTGCGGAGAGTGGTCTCAGCATGGTGGTGGCTGGTCCTGGAGGTCTTCGGCTGCCGGAGCCCTGGTCGGGGTGGGGAGGAAAGCTCAACCCGCTCCCCTCCAATAGCAGTACTCCTACATTAAAAAAAATTTAGAAATTCCGTAATTTTTGACTCCACCTAACACCATTACCCCCTTAGTAATTAAATACAAAGTATGTGGTTAACTTTAATACGGTGTGATGACACTTCTTTTATGCATAGTGTAGTAGCTTTCTAATTTGTTTTTTGTTTTGTTTTGTTTTTTGGTTGCACCTAGTGATACTGAGGGGATATTCCTGGCTCTGTGCTCAGGGATCATTCTTGGCAGGGTTTGTAGAACCTTAGAGGGTGCTGGAAGGTTGAACTTGGGTTGGCCACATGCAAGTCAAGTGCCCTGCTCTCTCTACTAGACTTCTAGTTTTCTAAATGGTTTTCTGATTAACATTTTGTCACTTTTAGTCCAGTCTCCATTTTTTCCTGAGATCTCTCATAAAATCAGTAATTGTATGAACTTCCCTAAATCTCACAGTAATTTCTCTATCTGTAAAATGGATCAGATATCTCCTGTACCTACTCTGTCACATATTTCTCATGAATTTCTTCTAATATTCCTGAATAACAGTAATATGCCAAGCTTCATGATACAGATTTCACAAAAATATGGTTTGAAAGCTACATTATCGTGTTCAGAAATGTCTACTCCCTCTTATCTTTTGACTGACTCGACAAATTCATTGGTATCAGTTTTATTAGCCTTAAAACTATAAAGCATAATTAATAAGTCATTATATAATATCAATAGTAGTAATCAATAGAGATAACACATGAACATTCTTAGAAGAATTCAGCAAGTATTAACTGTGATCATATTTATCATTGAAAATACCAATGAGATGCTGGTGCTTAAACCAGGTTCACCTTAGTTACCTCCAACATTATGAACTTACTTTATAAGGAGTCCTTGTACCTAGAATAAAGAAAAACCCTTTCAGATTAAACTCAAATCCTTAAAAGCCAAGATTAGAAGAAAAAGCCAAGATCAGTAGAAAAAGAAGTAAGAGATCTGATCTCATTTCTTACTAAGAGGAATTCCAGAACCAGAATTCTTTTTCTGACTCCTCATGGGAAAATATTTTTCCTTGATAGGATATCTCGCTTCTGTTATTTTTCCTCTCTTACAGGGCAAGTGAAAAAAAAACATTATTGTTGTGGAAAAATATTCAGGGATCTTGACACCAGGCAGCTTTAAGTTGGGTTTGTCAGCAGTTTATAGAAAATTGGCTGTGAATGTTGGCCTCCAAACAGCAGGAAACCGACTATCTGTTAGATGTATTTTTAGCTGAGGAGCAGCATGCTATGACTTCAGCAGGACCACAGTCAGCAACAGTTTTAACAGGTGACATTTGACTCAATCACAGTGAGAGACAATGATTATTTGGGCTCTGGGAGCAGTGGTGGCATTGAAAGCTAAACATAACGATATATTTTAAATTTAGATGTACCTGATATTTGGAGACAATGGAAGGTTGTTGTTAAAACATTGGAAGATGGGACTACTAATGGATTATAGGAACAGGAAGAATTGACAAAGACTACTTTGGAGGAACTGAGGATCAACACTATTTTGGTAGAGTTCCAAATTATATTAGACTTTGAGTTCTGTGATCCTGACACTGGGTTTAGGAATAAGGCTATGATTATCCATAGTGGAAAGAGAATATAGGAAAATTTATTTTTGCTATGTGTCCGTGTTACCATTATTATCCATTTGAAAGCAGAATTCTAGATTCCAGCAGTATAACATATTAATCATTTAGGTCATTCCTTTTATTATTTCTAAGCCACAGCATCACAAATCATCAACTGATTTGTTATCAGATGGAGAGTGTTATTGTATGTACTGTATTATCAGTACATCAGAGAAGAGTGCTGGTATGGTGTCAGGATACACTGTGTTCACAGAGTAAGAGACATTTGGTCAAGTTAATGAAATATTCAGGTCTCGTGTTCTTCACTATCCTAACTTGACCCAGTGTCTAATATAACACTTTATCCTCTGTCTTCCTGCCTCAACATCAATCATTTTGACTCTCTCTCTCTCTAGTTCTATCAGTTGGAATATTTAAGTTCTACATATATCTGAGATATACAGCTGTTGTTTTCTAGGTCTGATTAATGCACTTAGAATAATGACCTTCACCTTCATACACATTGTCATAAAGGTAAAGTAAAGGCCCTCCCATTGTTCGTTGCTTTGCTCAAGCAGGCCCAGTAACATCTCCATTGGAGACTTTGTTGTTACTGTGTCTGGCATATTGATACGTCACGGGGAGCTTGCCAGGCTCTGCTGTGTGGGCGAGATACTCTTGGTAGCTTGCCGGGCTCTCTGAGAGGGGCGGAGGAATCAAACTCGGGTCGGCCATGTTGGCTGCGTGCAAGGCAAACACCCAACCGCTGTGCTATCGCTCTAGCCCAACACATTGTCATAAATTATTAATTATCATTTTCTACTATTTGAATAAGATTTCTGTGAAGACATGTATGTGTGTGTATGTGTGTGTGTGCATGTGTGTGCATGTGCATGTTTGTCCTGTTATGGGCACCAATAACTAGACTATTTTCAGTTTTGATGTTTTCCTGTGAAGAGTGTTGCAGTAAACAAGATACTGCAGATATTTCTTTGAAATGTTATTTAGCTTCCTTTGAATATATACCTAGAAGTAAGGTAACTAGATAGTTCAAGCTTTAATTAGTTTATTTTGGGTTCTGGGGAGCAACCTGAACTGTGCCCAATGCTTATTCCCTGATTTTGTGTTTAGGGTTCACTCCTGGTGATGCGTGAGGGACCATATTCAGAATACAATCTAGATTGACTTAAGCAGGACAAGACCTTTAACCTCTGTTTGCTCATTCCATTAGCTTTTATTTGGGGGGAGCTTTGTGACATTTTCCTATTAACATTTTTACTAACAGAGTGCAAAGAGACCCTTTATACACATACCAATTTATATTATTGTAAATATTTTTAAATCATTTGTAAATTATTTTGAAAACAGACATTTGACTTGGTATACATTAATAATTTTATTGTGATTTTGATTTATACTCCCAGATGATTGATAATGTTGTACAATTTTGCATTTAACTTTTTTTATATTAGTGATACACCATGAGGTATATTTGTAGACTTACAAATTTTTGTGCTTGGGTTTCAGTTGTACAATGATCGAGTACCCATCCCTCCACCAGTGCACATTCTTCACCACCACTAATCCCAGTATCCCTCCCACCCCCCTCATGCCCCCATCCCACCCTGGCTCTTTGTCAGGGCACTCC
The DNA here is from genome assembly GCF_029834395.1 of Sorex fumeus. Taxonomy (NCBI): domain Eukaryota; kingdom Metazoa; phylum Chordata; class Mammalia; order Eulipotyphla; family Soricidae; genus Sorex; species Sorex fumeus. Next base: position 69,362,629 of record NW_026606059.1, read on the forward strand.
CTTTTGTTCTCTCTCTCCTTTTGGGTGCTGTGGTTTGCAAAAGAGGTATTAAGTGGCAATCATGTTCGGTTTATAGTCTACTTTCAGCATTCTTCTCCCATCTTGAGTGGATCTTCCCAACACCCTTTATTTGGTGCTCCCTTCTCTATCTGAGCTGCCTTTACCCTAGAGTGTGCGGCTAGACTCCAAGCCATGGACTGAACAACCTGTTATTTATCTTGGCTATTCTTGAGTGTTAGTCTCCTATTTTGTTACTTTATGTTCCCCAGATGAATTCAGTCTTTCTATGTCTGTTCCTCTCTTTCTGACTTATATTGCTTAGCCTGATACTTTCCACGTAATACCCCTTGTATGTAAATTTCACGACCTCATCCTTTCTGATAGCTACATAGTACTCCTTTGTGTAAATGTACCAAAGTTTCTTTAACCAGTCATCTGTTCTCTGGCACTCAGGTTTTTTCCAGATTCTAGCTATTGTAAAGAGTGCTACAATGAACAGACAAATGCAGATGTCACTTCAACTATACTTTTTTGCCTCTCCAGGGTATATTCCCAGGAGTGGTATTGCAGTATCAAATGGGAGCTCAATTTCTAGTTTTTTGAGAATAGTCTATACTGTTTTCCAAAAGGGATTAAGCAGTCGGCATTCCCACCATCAATGAATGAGGATCCTTTACTCAACACATTCGCGCCAGCACTGGTTGCTTTTGTTCTTTTGGATATGGGCCAATATCTGTGGTGTGAAATGATATCTCATTGTTGTTTTGATCTGCATCTCCCTGATGATTAATGATGTAGAGCATTTTCTCATGTGCCTTTTAGCCATTCAGATTTCTTCTTTGAGGAAATCTCTGTTCATTTTGTCACCCCATTTTCTGATGGGGTTGGATGTTTTCTTCTTATGGAGTTCAACCAGTACCTTGTATATCCTTGATATCAACCCCTTGTCGGATGTGTATTTGCTGAATATCCTTTCCCATTCTGTAGGCTGTCTTTGTATTTTGGTCACGACTTTTTTGAGGTGCAGAAGCTTCTTAATTTAAGATAGTCCCATTTGTCTATCTCTGTTTTCACTTGCTTGGCCAGTGGCATGACATCTTTGAAGATACCATTAGCTTCAATATCATGGAGAGTTTTTCCAACTTTCTCTTCAATAAACATTATGGATTCCATTCTGATGTTGAGGTCACAAATCCATTTCGATCTTACTTTTGTGCATGGCATTAGGCAGAGATCTGAGCCCAGTTTTTTGCATGTAGCCATCCAGTTTTGCCAGCACAATTTATTAAAGAGGCTTTCCCTGCTCCATTTCACATTTCTTGCCCCCTTATCGAAGATTAGATGATCATATGCTTGGGAGGAGATGTCAGTATATTCAACTCTGTTCCGTTGGTCTGCAGCTCTGCCTTTGTTCCAGTACCATGCTGTTTTAATTATTCCTGCTTTGTAGTAGTGCTTGAAGTTAGGGAGGTTGATTCCTCCCATTATCTTTTCCCCAAGAACTGCTTTAACTATTTGTGAGGGCTTATTGTTCCATATAAATTTCAGGAGTGTTTGCTCCATTTCTTTGAAGAATGTCATGGGTATCGTAACAGGGATTGCATTGAATTTGTACAGTGCTTTGGGAAGTATTGCCATTTTGACAATGTTAATTTTCCCCATCCATAAACAGGTTATATTTTTCCATTTCCTTGTGTCCTCTTTTATTTCCTGAAGCAGTGTTTTGTATTTTTCTTTGTACAAGTCCTTTGCTTCTTTAGTTAAGCTAATTCCTAGGTAGTTGATTTTCTGGGGCACAATTGTGAATGGGATTGTTTTCTTCATGTCATTTTCTTCTTTCTCACTATTTGCATATAGGAAAGCCATGGACTTTTGGGTATTGATTTTATAGCCTTCCACTTTACTATACAAGCCTATTGTTTCTAGAAGTTTCTTGGTAAAGGTTTTAGGATTCTCTTGGTATCATTTCATCTGCAAATAGTGAGAGCTTGATTTCTTCCTTTCCTACTTGGATGACCCTAATATCTTTTTCTTGCCTAATCGCTATTGCAAGTACTTCCAGTACTATATTGAACAGTAGTGGAGAAAGTGGGCATCCTTTTCTTGTCCCTGATCTTAAGCGGAAGGCTCTAAGTTTTTCCCCATTGAGGATGATGCTTGCTGTAGGCTTGTGATAGATGGCTTTAACTATATTGAGAAAAGTCCCCTCTATCCCCAGTTTGGCTAGGGTTTTCATCATAAATGGGTGCTGGATCTTGTCAAATGCATCCTCTGTGTCTATTCATATGATCATATGATTTTTATCTTTTCTTTTGTTGATATGATGGATTATGTTGATTGATTTCTGAGTGTTAAATCATCCTTGCATCCCCGGGATGAATCCAACTTGCTCATGTTGTATGATCTTTGATGAGTTGTTGAATTCTATTTGCTAGTATTTTGTTGAGAATCTTTGCATCCATGTTCATCAGGAATATTGGCATGTAGTTTTCTTTTTTTGTGGTGTCTTTGTTTCCTTTTGGTGATAGAGAGATATGGGCTTCGTAGAAACTTTTTGGGAGAATTTCTGTTATTTTCAATTTCCTGCAAATGCTTCAGAAGTACTGGCAATAGTTCCTCTTTAAATGTTTGGAAAAATTTGCTAGTGATTCCATCTGGACCTGGGCTTTTGTTTTTGGCAAGACTTTTGATTACAGTTTCAATTTCTTTGATGTCTTGTTGGGATGGGGAGTCCAGGACCGGCTCTACCCCCATCCTGTGAGGTCCAACAAGTTTCGTCACTGCGGGCCCAAGCCTGACTCTCCAATGGCCTCTGGTGGATGACGGCCACAGAGCCACCAGGGGGAAGCAGGTGGAGGGACAATACCCTTTCCCCCCCTGGGGGTGGCCTGGCGACAATAACCTACTGCGGGGTCTGAACGTATTTCTGCCAAAAGATGCTGGGTTTCAAGATTTGTTTCAGAGTCTCTGGGATCAAGGCTGTTATGCAGCTTGATCAGGAGCCTGAGAAGGCCACACCCACTTTTGGGAAGGCCACGCCCACTTTCATGGATGTCACACTCCTGCAGTGATGTCCACGGCCCCCCTCCAGTCCAGATGCTAGTCCACAGACCTGTTGGGGAGAGGCAGTGCTCCCTGCAGAAGTCGCTGCAGCTGCCCCTGCCCAGGGTCAGGCAGTGGCGGCTGGGTTTCTGGGTCCCTAGTTGGGGTGGGGAGTGCACACCAGGCGGGTACCTGTTGGTCGGGGGTAAAGGGAGTGGCAACTACAGGGACCAGCGCTCCCTGCGGAAGTCACTGTAGCTGCCCCTGCCCAGGGCCCTGGTGGCGGCAGCTTGGTTTCTGGGTCCCTACTTGGGATGGAGAGTGCGCACCACGTGGGTACCTGTTGGGGGAGGGGTGTGGCGACTACATCGCATTTAACTATTCATCTGTATGTGTATGTATATGTGTGTGTGTATAAATTGAAGAAATATTTATTCAAGTTCCTTGACAATTTTTTATTAGTATTACATATCATATTTTTGGTTTTGAGTTGTGAGTTCCTTGTATATTTTGGATATTAAGCCTCTTATCAGTTTTATGGTTTGCAGATAATTTCATTCTGTAAGTTGTTTGCTCTGCAAGAGATTTTTAGTTTTAGCTTTCTTCATGCTGTCACTGTCACTGTCCTCTCATTCATTGATTTGCTCGAGCAGGCACAAGTAACATCTTCATTGTGAGACTTGTTGTTACTGTTTTTAGCATATCAATTATGCCATGGGGAGCTTGCCAGGCTCTGCTGTGTGGGTGGAATACTCTTGTTAGCTTGCCAGGCTCTCCGAGAGGGATCGAGGAAATGAACTTGGGTCAGCCACATGCAAGGCAAATGCTCTACCTGCTGTTATCCTGTATCCATTGTATTTAAGTTCTGTTTTCATTTTGTTTCAAAATATATTTTATTATTAAAACTTTAACTGAAGGGCTAGATAGAGTATAGAAGATGGGTTATTTTACTAGCCTCTAGTCAACTCTGACTTTATCTGTGGACTCACATTAAGCAGCACAGGGGAATCACCACTAAGCATAGAACCAGGTATAACCCTGGAATAACAGTGGGTGTTGCCCACACCCTGGTGTGGCGGAAGTCAGGATAAGGAAAGAGACCACTCTTGTGATGAAAAAGCAAGGAATTTTTTTGCTAGACCAATCTAGGTTCCAAGTCCCTACTGACTCAGCAGCCTCAGGACAACTACCTGATTGTAGTTTCAGAGGACATTACATAGCATATGGTTACATAAGTTGCACATAGCTTGTGGTCTAACAGTCGTTGTTCTTGGCACATAAGCTGCTGATACAGTGCATGGTGGCTGGTCAGGCTCATCTCCTGGGTCCTGATACTTGTCTTGTGATGATTGTCTCATTTCGGGGAAACTGCAACTACCCGTTCCCAAAACTGGGGCCTACCTGATTTTTAAAACTTTTATCAGCCTCTCATCATGTTTTTCTGAGAGTGTAACTGGCCCAAGCCTTGTTATTTTAAAATATATTTTTTCAACCTATAGTTCATCGATTTGCTTAGACCCAGTAATGTCTCCATTGTGAGACGTGTTGTTACTGTGTTTGGCATATTGCATACTTCACGGGTAGCTTGCCAGACTTTGCCGTGCGAGTGAGATACTCTTGGTAGCTTGCTGGGCTCTCCGAGAGGGGTAGTGGAATTGAACCTAGCTCTGCCAGGTTGGCTGCTATGCTATTGCTCCAACCTAGCACAGAGAGTAGGGCATTTGCCTTGCACGTGGTCTACCAGGGCTGACCCTGGTTTGATTCCTCCGTTCCTCTCGGAGAATATCATGCCCACACAGCAGAGCCTGGCAAGCTACCCGTGAGGTATTTGATATGCCAAAAACAGTAACAACAAGTCTCACAATACAGATGTTACTGGTGCCCACTCGAGCAAATTGATGAACAATGGGAGGACAGTGACAGTGATTCTTTTAACCCAAACTCCCCCTCTCATATTTTATTTAAGTAATATAAGTTTAGGTATATGTCATTATAAATCAATATTTCCATCTACATCAAACTCTTCTCTAAAAGTTCAGTTCTTCACCATGTACTTTGCTCCTGTACCAACCCTATCCTCTCTTCTTGTTATAACTATTCTGGTGCTATAGTTTAAAAATGTATAAATGCATTTGTACTTCGCATATGCTTGTCTTTTATGTAGAACCACAAATAAATATCTAATTCCCCCATTTCACCAAAATAGGTAATTTTCACCCATTATTTCTTTGAATGAGTTATTTCTTACCTTTCTTTCTCTTATATTTGGTAAACTATAAATGATAATTAAAAAATTAGCTAGTGATGTTTCAAAAAGGACATTAAAAGGTCATAAGACTGGGTTAGCATTCACCTTATATTTAAAATACTTGAATGTATTTTTTTAAATTTTATTGAATCACTGTGAGATAGTTACAGGGTTTCATGTTTGGGCTATAATAACATAATGATCAAACACCCACTCCTCCACCAGTGCTCATTCCCCACTACCAATATCCCCAGTATACTCCCCATTCCCACCCTTCCCCTACCTCCATGGCAGAAAATATTCCCCATACTATCTACTTTTGGGCATTGTGGTTTTCAATACAAACACTGAGAGGTTATTATGTTTGGTTCTTTATCTACTTTCTGCACATATCTCCCATCCCGACTGATTCCTCCAGTCATCGTTTTCTTAGTGATTCCTTCTATATTACCGCTGCCTTCTCCCCTTTTCTCAATGAGGCAGGTTCTAGCTATGGAGCAATCTGTCTGCCCCGTGTATCTACTATCCTTAGATGTCAACCTCATGTTTTTTTGTTTTACACTCCAAAAATGAGTGCAGTCCTTCTATCTCTGTCCCTCTCTTTCTGATTCATTTCACTTAGCATGATACTCTCCATGTCTATTCATTTATAAGCAAAGTTCATAACTTCATCTCTCCTGACAGCTGCATAGTATTCCATTGTGTAGATGTACCAAAGTTTCTTTAACCAGTCATCTGTTCTAGGGCACTTGGGTTGTTTCCAGGTTTTGGCTATTGTGAAAAGTGCTGCAATTGAACATATAGGTACAGATGTCATTTCTACTGTGCTTTTTGCATCCTTGGGATATAATCCGAGATGTGGTATTGCAGGGCCATAGGGAAGCTCAATGTCTAGTTTTTGAAGGACTGTCCATATTGTTTTCCAGAAAGTCTGGACCAGTGGGAATTCCTACCAAGAGTGAAAGAGTGTCCCATTTTCCCCACATCCACGCCAGCACTGGTTGCTTTTGTTCTTTTGAATATGTGCCAGTCTCTGTGATGTGAGATGATGTCTCATTGTTGTTTTGATTTGCATCTCCATGATGGCTGGAGATGTGGAGCATTTTTTCATGTGCCTTTAGACCATTTGTATTTTTTTTGAGAAAACTTCTGTCCATTTCTTCTCACCATTTTTTTTTATTTTGATCATGAGTTATTATTATTTCAAAAATATTTCAATATTAGATAATTTAGGAAAACATGTGACAGAATATGAATCTCAAGCTCCACTCTTACCCACATACCACCACCATCACTACCTCAGAAGCAACTTTATTAAAGAGCAGCTGAATGAAAATTGTGTTGGAAGTTTTTTCTTGTACAATTTTACTAGTGTCTTAATATGTGAGTGTATTTAATACAAAATGTAATAGTAAAAAAGGTATGGTTTATTTACCTAGATTTTCATTTTTGTTGTATATAAATTTTAAACTGTTGCTGAAGATACCAGGAACTTAGCAACACCAGTGGCCCGAAACAAATATGTAACTAGCAAACAAAAGATTCTGCTTGCTAGCCCAAGGACCAGAAAAGTTGACTTTTAGAGGAAAAAAAAATTATTCCCCTCAATCAAACCATCACTTGATCACTTGACATCCCATTACTCATCGATATTCTCCAGCAGGTGCAGCAAAATCTCAATTTGTTCCTGTTGCGTGCTAATGTAGCCCAATGGCATCTGCTCGTTCTACGAACATGAAGGGCCTCAAACCGATCATTCAGGGTCTTGATGAAGACGTCTGACCATCTCATAGGTGGGCGGCCATGCGATATTTTGATGTCCTGTGGAATCCAGTTGGAAATGGCTCTAGTCCCGCGGTTGTCTCCAAATGACATTAGGTGTGCAGACCATATGATTTTCGATGCCTTGGAAAATGAAACAGCATCCCTGATTCTTGACCATCAACGGAGGTCAGAACTCTGGATTATTCCTCTTATTTGAGCGAAGTGTGATACTCCAAACATCACATGATCACTTAATATCCCGTTACTCAACAATTTACTCAAGCGGGCGCCAGTAACATCTCCATTCATCCCTGTTGCATGCTAGCATAGCCCAATGGCATCTGCTCATTCTAAGAACATGAAGAGCCTCAAACCGATCATTCAGGATCTTGATGAAGAAGTCTTCTAGGTGGGCGGCCACACGATCTTTTGACAAACCGTGGAATCTAGTCAATAATGGTTCTAGTCCAGCAGTCGTCTCTAAATCTCATTACGTATCCAGCCCATCTGATTTTCGATGCCTTGGCAAATGAGACAGCGTCCCTGATTCATGATCGTCGATGGATGTCGGAACTCCGGATTCTTTCTCTCATTTGAGTGAAGCATGATACTCCAAGCATAGCTCTTTTGATTCCTCTTTGAGAGACCCAAATAGCATTCTCATCCTGTTTGTGTAGGGCTCAGGTCTCTGAGGCATATGTTAATGCAGGAAGAACAGTGGAATTGAAGAGATGTGCTCGGAGTTGGAGGGTCTTTGTCCTCTTAGTTATTTCTTTGACACTTTTGAAGGCATTACAAGCTGCTCTCTTCCTCCTGTGCAACTCAGGTGCCATGTCATTTGTCATGTTGACTTCTCGACCTAGGTACACATAACTCTTGCATTCGGAGATGGTCATTCCATTGAGAGCGAATGGAATGTCAGGAACAGACTGTTTCTCATGAACATTGTCTTTGTGAGATTCAGCTGTAGTCCGACATTTCCACACTCACAGTTGAAGTCGGTAAGCATTTGTGCTGCTTGGCTGATGTTTGGTGTTATTAGAACAATGTCACCAGCAAATTGGAGGTGGTATAGTTAGGAGGTCGGATAGCCGACCGTCTATCTTCACTCCAGTTCCTTCCCATTCCAGTCGTCACATGATGTTCTCGAGGGTGGCACTGGAGAGTTTTGGTGAAATGGTATCACCCTGCCGAACCCTTCTCTTGACATCAATGATAACCTCCCTCTAGAATGGTGAGATCCTGGTAGTGAATCTGCAATACAGCTCATGGAGGATCCTGATGTATTGACATTGAACACCCTGTTTGGCTGGGGCCTCGATGGCTGCTTCAGTTTCAAGAGAATCAAAAGCTTTCTTTAAATCAGTGAACATTAGACAGAGCGGCATCGTGAACTCTTGAGAAACCTCAATGAGCTTGGTTATTGTGTGGATATGGTCGATGGTGCTGAATCCTTTGTGGAAACCAGATTGCTTGCATTGTTGTACTTCATCTAGTGTTCTGCCAATCCTATTAAGGATGACTCAAGTGAACAGCTTGTAAACAACAGAGAACAGGCAGATCGGGCAATAGTTTCCAATGTGGTAGATGTCTCACTCTTGTACAGTAATACAGTCCTGCTGGTTTTCCATTGGGACGGAAATTTGCATTCAAACAGGTAGTGTGTGAAGAGCTGAGCCAGTATATTGATGAGTACTGATTGCAGGTTCTTCAGGTGTTTGGGTCTGACCTTGTCTGGGCTGGGTGCTGTTCGCTTCTTTACTGAAGAAATGGTGTGTCAGATTTTGGACGGGAGAACATTGGGATGACATATTCGTCCTGCGGAATTTGGTATGTGGGCAGGTGGAATTTGCTATTGAAGAGATGCGAGTAGAAGTCATTGATAATCTTCTCCATTGTCCTTCTGGAAGATGTGATAGATCCATCAGAATGTTGGAGGGCAGTTATCTTGGTCTAGTAGTTGGCGAAGGACAGGCGGCTATTGTGAATGCTTTTCCCAGCTTCTTCTGCACCTGCCAGCACTGATGCTCTTCTCTCTTTGAGGTCTTCTTTTATCACTTCTCTGCACTGCTTTGCGAGCTAAGATGTTTGCTTACAGTTTCCTGAGGCTTGCAACAAGCCACGTTGGTGAATGATCTCAAGAGTTTTCAAAGACAGGAGTCTTTTTTTCTGGCTATCTCTCTTTGGCATTCTTTGCACAATCATGGAGGTGCTGAACCAGTCGATCGTATTCCTTGTCAATGTTGTCAATGATGGCATCTTCCCATGTTGCAGCAATAGTGCCAAAGAGCTCCCTGTTGGTTGTCATTCTGGCAATCCTCTTCTTAAACTTTACAGACCTTTCTCCCAGCTCTGTGAAGTAGAATTTTGCACCTAGAAGACGGTGGTCTGGTCCAGTTTGGAATTTTTGGGACAACAGTGACATCAGTCAGGCAAAACTGTCGATTGAATATGAGGTGGTCAATTTCATTGTGGAACCATTCACCGGGAGACTCCCATGTCCAACGTTTAGATTCTGCCTTCTGGAATTTCTCTTCCCCCCACCCCCGAGTAGAGCCCCAGCAGCTGTGGACCTCTGGAGCCAGTCACGGCCATGCTGGGACCACTCTCCACACGTCTGGACAAGCCTTATGCATGAAGGAACTGGTAGAGGAACCAGACATGTGGGTCCCAGGGCTCAGATCTCCAAGCTTGGATTCGGACTGGGCCTTCTCCAACCAGATCCCCATCCTCTAGTAGGTAAGCGTCATACCCACCAGCTGCTGCCAGCGCCAGGTTGGTCCCATCAATGGCCAAGATGCAGAGACTATAAAACCCAGATCCTGGAAGCATCTTATTATTTCATTTTTCCTTTGGAGAACCTGGCAGGCTACCAAAAGTATCCTCCCCACATGGCAGAGTCTGGAAAACTTCCCGTGTCGTATTCAATATGCCAAATACCAGTAACAATGATGGGTCTCATTATCCTAACCCTGAAAGAGCATTGAAATGCCTCTTTTAAAATCTCAGGGCTAGGAAGAAGGAGACGTTACTGGTGCCTGCTCGAGTCAATCAACGAACAGGATGCTTGTGATCATGATTGTGATCGGAATTGTGGGTTACCATGGATGGTTTCGGTCAACATGATCAACTCAGACAGTCTGTCATCCTGTTCATTCCATTCTAGGCCATGGGTCCCGATATGGAGTTCTTTGGCTGATCTTCTTGGTCCTCTCTTGGCATTAAAATCACAGACAATGATCATGTAGAAGGGGTGGTCTTCTTTATAGAATTTCTCCAGCTCCATGTAGAACTTCTCCATTCTCCATCATAATTGGATATTGGTGAATAGAAAACAAAGAGAAACTGCTGGCAGTGATCCACACCTATTCAAGTGTAATCATCCGATTCGGGTTGTTAGGCATTTGAATGAATCAATGCTTATGACCAAGTTCTTGTTGACAAGGACACCAACACCTCTGATGCCTCTTTTTTCGCAAGTTCCGAGGAACAGTTCTTCTCCAGTGTCGAAAATGGCATGATGCCATTGATACCCTCTTGTCTCGATCAGACCAATGATGTCGTAACTTAATCTTTCTCGCTTGTACCATCAGGTCCTCGATGGATGCATCCGATACCAGCGTACGTGCTTTTAAAGTAAAGACAGTCATTTTTGTCTTTCTTCGTTGTGGCAGCCTAGGTCATCCCTGAGATTTTATAGCCTCTCCTTCCTAATCCTTCTTAATGCTGCCATATTGGTAGCTCTTTCAGGGTCAGGGGAATGAGACCCATCGTATTTACTGGTTTTAGCATATCAAATACACCACGGATAGCTTGCCAGGCTCTGCCACGTGGGCGGAACACTCTCAGTAGCTTGCCAGGCTCTCTGAGAGGGATAGAGGCTCTTTAGGGTGGCCTCTAATTGTCCTTGCAGGTGTTCCCATGGTTCAAACTATATTTCAACACAATCAAATATGGTGCAGTAATCTTGTATTAAGTGTTTTATGATGTGTCCGGAAAGCATCCTGGAGTGTGCCGGGTAGTGGAGGTGGTGGAGGTAATGGAGGTCTCTTGTGCTTCTGAGCACAGGAAGAGGATCTCTGTTCCCGGGTCCATTGAGCCTGGAGTCCAAGGTCCAGAGTTCCACTTCACTTGCTCTGTGGGGCTTCACTTGTGCGAGTCTCGGCCTGAGCTCCACAATATAGCCATTCAGATTCAAGAAGCCCGAAGGGTGCCAGCTAAAAGAGATCCCAACAGAAACACTCCAAGACATATTATAGTTAGAATGATCGATGCTGCCGATAGAGACACAATACTGTAAGCAGCAAGGGCAAAAAAGGAAATCACATACAAAGGAGCACTCCTGAGATTCACAGCAGACCTACCAGAGGAAACCCTACAAGCCAGAAGACAGTGGTGAGATATAGTCAAAAAACTCACTGAAATGAATGCTTCACCAAGAATACTCAAACCGGCTAAACTCTCCCTCAAAATAGAAGGAACGCTACACTATTTTCTAGATAAACAGCAGCTCAGGAACTTCATAGACTCATAACCAAACCTAAAACAAGGCATAAAGGGGCTACTATAAGACAAGACAAACCCTACAACCACAACACACTCGCATAGAAACATGACACAAAACCCCATAACCATACTCTCTCTCAATGTCAAAAGTCTCAACTCAACATTTAAGAGACACAGAGTGGCAAAATGGATACAGAGACAGAACCCAACATTCTGCTGCCTACAAGAAACTCATCTCAACACTCAGAGCAAACACAGACTCAAAGTTAAAGGATGGAAAACAATCCTGCAAGCAAACAGCTCCTGCAAAATAGCTGGGGTGGCCATACTAGTATCCGACAGCATTAATTTCACCTAGAAAAAGACTAAAAGGGACAGTGAAGGCTATTTTCTCTTCATCAAGGGATACGTACAAGAGGAAGAAATCACACTCTTGAATGTATACACACCTAATGAGGGAACAGCTAAATATTTAAAACAACTGCTAACATATTTTAAGGAGGACATTACAAGCAACACAATAGAACTTGGAGACTTCAACATTGCCCTATCACCTCTGGACAGATCAACAAGAACAAAACCCAGCAAGGAATCATTGGCTTTGAAAGAAGAAATAGAAGAGAGAGGGCTTATAGACCTATACAAGGCTTTACACCCCCAAAAGAAAGAATACACATTCTTCTCCAGTGCACACGGAACATTTTCCAAAATAGACCATGTGCTAGGACACAAAACATACCTCAACAGAATCAGGAAGATAGAAATAGTATCAGCCATCTTTTCAGACCATGATGCACTGAGGATAGAAGTGAATCACACACAGACACGGAGAACCAAATCAAACACCTGGAAATTAAACAACTTGATGCTGAACAACGAGTGGGTCAGGAATGAAGTCAAGGACGAAATCAAAAGATACTTGGAAACAAATGAGAATGAAGACAGAGCTATCAGAACCTATGGGATGCAGTGAAAGCCGTATTAAGGGGAAAATTTATAGCTCTGTAAGCATATCTTAGGTCTGTAGAAATGATGGACATAAACAACTTGACCTCACAGCTCAAGACCCTAGAAAAGGACCAACAGAAAGAGCATAAATCAGGGAGAAGGAAAGAGATCATAAAACTTATAGCAGAAATCAATGACATGGAAACCAAGGAAAAAATCTGAAAGATCAATGAAACCAAGAACTGGTTCTTCGAGAAAATAAACAAGATAAATAAACCACTAGCAACACTCACAAAGAAACAGAGAGAGAACCATAATAAACTGAATCAGAAATGAGAAGGGGGATAACACAACAGAAACCAAATAAATCCAAAAGATCATCAGAGACTACTTTGAAAGTCTGTATGCCACGAAACAAGAGAACCTAGACGAAATGAACAAATTTCTGGACTCCTATAATCTTCCAAAGCTGAATCAAGAAGATCTGGTGTATCTGAATAGACCTATTAACATCAACGAAATAGAAACTGCAATCAAAAGTCTTCCCCCCCAAAAAAAAGCCTGGGCTCAGATGGATTCACTAGTGAATTTTTCCAAACATTTAAAGAGGACCTGCTGCCAGTCCTTCTCAAGCTTTTTCCAGGAAATTGAAAAAACAGAAACTCTCCCAAACAGTTTTTATGAAGCCCATATCTCTCTAATACCAAAAGGAAACAAAGACACCACGAGAAAAGAAAACTACAGGCCGATATTCCTGATGAGCACGGATGCGAAGATTCTCAACAAAATACTAGCAAATAGAATTCAACTACTCATCAAAAAGATCATACACCATGACCAAGTACGATTCATCCCGGGGATGTAAGGCTTGGTTAACACTCGAAAATCAATCAACATAATCCACCATATCAACAAAAGAAAAGATAAAAATCATATGATCATATCAATAGATGCAGATAAAGCATTTGACAAGATCCAGCACCCATTTATGATGAAAACCCTAGCCAAAATGGGGATAGAGGGGACTTTTCTCAATATAGTTAAAGCCATCTAAAACAAGCATACAGCAAGCATCGCCCTCAATGGTGAAAAACTGAAGAGCCTTCCCTCTAAGATCAGGGACGAGACAAGGATGTCCACTCTCTCCACTGCTGTTCAATATAGTACTGGAAGTACTTGCAATAGTGATTAGGCAAGAAAAAGATATAAGGGGCATCCAGGTAGGAAAGGAAGAAATCAAGCTCTCACTATTCGCAAATAATATGATACTATACTTAGAAAATCCTAAAACCTCTACCAAGAAACTTCTAGAAACAATAGGCTTTTATAATAAAGTGGCAGGCTATAAAATCAATACCCAAAAGTGCATGGCTTTCCTATATGCAAATAGTGAAAGAGAAGAAAAAGGCATGGAGTAAACAATCCCATTCACAATTGTGCACCAGAAAATTAAGTACTTAGGAATCAGCTTAACTAAGGAAGTAAAGGACCTGTACAAAGAAAACTACAAAATGCTACTTCAGGAAATAAAAGAGGATACGAGGAAATGGAAAATTATCCCCTGTTCATGGATTGGGAGAATTAACATTGTCAAAATGGCAATACTTCCCAAAGTACTGTATAAATTCAATGCAATCCCTATTAGGATACCCATGACATTCTTCAAAGAAGTATAGCAAACAGTTCTGAAATTTATATGGAACAATAAGCCCCCACGAATAGCTAAAGCAATTCTTGGGAAAAAGAAAATGGGAGGAATCAACCTCCCTAACTTCAAAGTCTACTACAAGGCAGTAATAATTAAAACAGCATGGTACCGGAACAAAGGCAGAGCTGTAGACCAATGGAACAGGGTTGAATATACTGACATCTCCTGCCAAGCATACGAGCATCTAATCTTCCATAAGGGGTCAAGAAAAGTGAAGTGGAGCAAGGAAAGCCTCTTTAACAAATTATGCTGGCAAAAATGGACGGCTACATGCAAAAAAAATGGGCTCAGTTCTCTGCCTAACTCCATGTACAAATGTAAGATCTAAGTGGATTAAAGACCTCAACATCAGACAGGAATCTATAAGGTACATTGAGGAAAAAGTTGGCAAAACCCTTCATAGCATAGAAGCTAATGGTATCTTCAAAGATGTCACACCGCTGGCCAAGCAAGTGAAAACAGAGATAGACAAATGGGACTATCTTAAACTAGGAAGCTTCTGCACCTCAAAAGAAACAGTGACCAAAATCCTCAGACAGTCTACAGAATGGGAAAGGATATTCGCCAACTACATATCTGATAATGGGTTAATTTCAAGGATATACAAAGTACTGGTTGAACTCCACAAAAAAAAACATTAAACCCCATCAAAAAATGGGGAGTTGAAATGAATAGAAAGTTTCAGAAAGAAGAAATCCGAATGACTAAAAGGCACATGAGAAAATGTTCCACATCATTAATCATCAGGGAGATGCAGATCAAAACCACAATGAGATATCACTTCACACCACAGAGACTGGCCCATATCCACAAGAACAAAAGCAACCGGTGCTGGCGTTGATGTGATGAGAAAGGGACACTCCTTCACTGTTGGTGGGAATGTAGACTGGTTCAACCCTTTTGGAAAACAGTATGGATAAATCTCAAAAAATTAGAAATTGAGCTCCCATTTGATCCAGCAATACCACTCCTGGGAATATATCCCAGAGAGGCAAAAAAGTATAGTCTAAGTGACATCTGCAATTGTCTGTTTATTGCAGCACTCTTTACAATAGCCAGAATCTGGAAAAAACCTGAGTGCCCGAGAACAGATGACTGGTTAAAGAAACTTTGGTACATTTACACAGTGGAGTACTATGTAGCTGTTAGAAAAGAGGAAGTCACGAAATTTACATACAAGTGGTACTACATGGAAAGTTTTATGTTAATTGAAATTACTCAGAAAGAAAGGAATAGACATATAAAGATTGCATTCATCTGGGAAACATAAAGTAACAAAATAGGAAACTAACGCCCAAGAATGGTCAAGATCAGTACCAGGAATTTTACGCCATGACTTGGAGGCCAGCCACACATACTAGGGGAAAAGGGAGCTCAGATAAAGAGGGAAACACCAAATAAAGGTGTTGGGAGGATCCTTCCAGGATGAGAGAAATATGCGAAAGTAGACTATAGACCAAACATGATTGCCACTCAATGTTTCTTTTGCAAACTACAACACCCAAAAGGGGAGAGAGAACAGAGGTGAATGCTCTGCCACAGAGACAGGGTGGGATAGGGGGTGGGGGGTGGGAGGGATACTGGGATCCGTGGTGGTGGGAAATGGGCACTGGTGGAGGGATGGGTGTTTGATCATCGTATAATTGAAACCCAAGCACAAAAATGTGTAAGTCTGCAACTGTACCTCATGATGTCTCACTATTAAAAAATTTTTAATAAAAAAATGAATATGAGGGGAATATGCTCCAAAAAAGAGTTTCCAACAGTTGGAACGGAATATTTCAACATCAATATTAAAAACATGCTTAAAAAATGAATAATAGCACTGTGAAAGAAAAGAAAATGTTACCTGGGACCAAAGTGATAGTACAATAGGTAAGGCACTTGTCTCACTTGCCGCTGACCCTAATTCTACCCCCAGCACCACATCTGGTCTCAAACCCTTCCAGTAGTGCAGAACCAGGAACAAGCCTTCTTTCTGTGGCTGCAAAACAAGCAGAAAAGAAACAAAGAAACGAAAATCTCAGCAAAGATGAAAGAAGAACCAAGTCAAAAATTTAAAATGAATGAATGAATGCAATATCTGAACAGAATTTCAGATGATGATCTTAAGAGAATTAGCAAACAGATTAGAAAAGTTAAGATTTAGACATCTGCAGGAGTATACAAAAGGCTAATACTCCAAGCTTCAGTGTCCCAGGAAGGGACCCAGATGACTGATTTGAAAAGGTATTTAAAGAAGTAATAATAGAAGGAAAATATATATATATATATATTCAAGCAGTATAAATCTGGATATTCAAATATCTCAGCAAAGTTCAAACAGGATAATCCTAAAGTAATTCTCATCTATATTGATACATCATAAAATGTCTGAAAATTAGGCTTAAAAAATCTTAAATCTTAAATCTTAAATGAGATAAAGTTTTCCTTATCAGGTAAAACATTTTTAGCTCTATTAGATTTTCTCATCAGAAAACATAGCGGCTTTAGAAAGAAGATATAATTTTTTTCCAGCACTTATCTTTCATTGTACAATAGTATATGCAGTAAAAATATACTGCAAAAATAAAGATAAAAAGAAAGACATCCACAGATGAAGGAAAACTAAGTAGACTTGTAATCATCAGAAAAACATTAATGGATAAAAATAATACTCTAAAAATTAGGAAAATTACGTTACAAATAATTACAGATACTAAATTGGGAAAAAGTATGTTTGTTCTTCATTGAAATGAACACTGACCTGAGAGATAAAAAGAAAAATAATATGAGAATGAGAATTGAATGGCTTTGTTATTTTAAAATATCATTTCTTTACACTTTCTTGATTTCTTGAAGAATTTTTTTTGGTACTTGTTAAAGGATTGTGTATTAGTTTTACAACAGGGCAGTATAAAAGCTGTTTTCCTCTCGAAAAACAGAAGTGTTCTGACAGAATAGCTAAATGCATTATTATAAGCTGACTCAAATACTGACACATTCATGAATATTTTAATCCATTCCTTCACAGCCTTATGCTTAAAACACAAAGACTGCAGCGGGCATGGGCTAGATTTTGATCCTATATCACAACTCATACTCTGTTTTGAAAGGGGCAACAAACAGCACATGTATTTGTAAAAGAAATAATTTGTTCTTCAACAGCCAGTACATGAATAAATGTGTCAATAAAGCATATATGTAATGTAAAAATGGTTTGGGATTGAGTCCCAAGTAATTTCTTTTATAATGACATTATAAAAGATTAGAATCAATGAAAAACTATGAAACATAAGGAAAATAGTTGGAATCAGACATTTGGACTACAGATAAGCAAAACTATAAATACTGGAATGCTAATAAATCTGCAGTTTTTATGGTATAATTTGCTATGATATTTGAAGAAAACAATTTTTAAGTAGAATCTTTAAACTACAATATTTTTCTACTTTATCATCAATGACATTTGGGAAATGCACTGCATTTTAAATATCAGGTTTCCCTCAAAATTGTGATTAGGGGCTGGAGTGATAGCACAGTGGGTAGGGTGTTGCCCTGCACACAGCCCGACCCAGGTTCAATTCCCAGCATCCCATATGGTCTCCCTGAGCACGGCCAGGAGTAATTCCTGAGTGCATGAACCAGGAGTAACCCCTGTGCATCGCTGGGTGTGACCCAAAAAGAAAAAAAAAATTGTGATTAAAAATGCCCTTCGTTTATAGCTGTTATGAACATTCAACTATTACTAGTGTTTTTAGTAAATATGCACACTCTATTAACTTTCATATTTCATTCTAATAAATATTTTAATTCTGAAACATAATAAACATGTACTAATATGATTAATATAAATTATTGGAGATATTACCATTTATTATAAATATACAAGGTGGAATATATGGAATACTTATTTTGTCTCATGTATGCAAAATAAAATACTTGAATAAAAGTCAAGATATATATTATTAAGGCTCAAAGGAATAATACAGTGAGTAGGGTGTTAGTCTTGCACTCAGCTGACCTGGGTTTGATCCACAGCATCCTCCATGGATCCTCGAGCTTCCAGAAGTAAACCCTGAGCTCAGAGCTAGCAATAAGCCCCAAACACTGCTAGGTGCGGCCCTCAAACAAAAAACAGTAATATAGATATAACGATGAAATGCACTGTGGAGTAGAACAATTCATCTGTGCCTACTCTATCTTTTGTTTATTTTAGTACACATTCAGTGTTCTTAGAGCTTACTCCTCACTCGGGGTTCTTCTTCAGCACCAAGGTAACTCTTGGTGAGGCTCAGGACCATAAATAATGCCAGGGATCAAACACAAGGCACCCACATGTAAGGTGGGCATCTTACTTGCCACACAATATCTATGCCCCTCAGCCCCCATCATTAAAGATAAATCTCCAAATAAGCCTCTGAAGATGAGACATAAAATGTATCTCCCATTTTCTTTTACCTATTTTATATCTTCAGGACTAACACTAAGGTCTGTTCCACTTTGAGTAAATTTTAGTGTATTGAGTTAGTGACCAGCCTTATTTTGCATGTGGCAGTCTAGTTTCCCCCAAATCACTTGTTAACTAAGTGCTTTTTCTCTATGGCTTCTTTATTATAGAAAATATGATGCAGTTTATGTGCCCATTTTTGTTCCAATATCACACACTTGAAACACTGGTGAGGGATTGGTATCGTAGCTCCACAACTGTAAAATGACTTCAATAGCATTATAAACTATGCTGCATTAATAAAATATTTAAAATATTAATGATTGTTTCGATATTCCTAAAAATTTTCACTGTTGCTTTGTAATAAAGTTTGAAGCCAGGCAGTTTGAGGTCTTCACTTTTCTTTCAGAGTTTCTTTGACTCTATCATGTCTTCTTTTGTTTCCTAAAAGTTTTAGAGTGGTTTGTCTTATATTTTTGAGAAATATTTTGCTAACTTGGACTCCAGGCTCAACGAAACTGGGGACAGAGATTCTCTGCTTGCTCCCACCAACCACAGGTGACGAAGGGATTAAAATCAGGAGCCCCATCCTACCCTGTACTGTCTGCTTCCACCAACCACCAGAGACCCAGGGATTGGATTGCGTGAAGAAGACCCACCCTACCCCTACCAGTACCAGATAAATACCTGACCAGCACACCTCCACTACCTCCACTACCCAGCCGCCACCATGCTCCAGACGCTTTCCGGACCATGTGGCCGCATGACACGTTATAAAACACTTAATATCCATCTTCCAGAATTGCCATACCTTATTTGATAGGGTTAAAATATGGTTTGAACCATGGGAACACCTACAAGGGTGATTAGATGCTACCCCCAAAGCCTCTATCCCTCTAGGAGAGCCTGGCAAGCTACCAAGAGTATCCTGCCCGCATGGCAGAGCCTCGCAAGTTATTCATTTTGTATTCAATATGCCAAAACCAGTAATTACAATGGGTCTCATTTCCCTGACCTTGAAGGCATCACCAATACGGCAGCATTGAGAAGTATGAGGAAGGAAAGGCTGATAAAATTTCAGGGATGACCTAGGCTGCCACAACGAAAAAGACAAAAATGATTGTCAGTACTTTCAGCACACATATGCTAGCATCAGATGCATCCATTGAGGACCTGATGGGACAAGTGAGAAAGATCAAGTACGATATCATTGGTCTGACCGAGACAAGAAGGCACCAACCTCATCATGTTGTTTTCGACACTGGAGAAGAATTGTTCCTCGGAACATGAGATAAAAGAGGTGTTGGAGGCATCGGTGTCCTTGTCAACACGAACTTGGCCATGAACATTGATTCATTCGAATGTCTATCAACCCAAATCAGATGTTTACACTTGAATAGATGTGGCTCACTGCCTGTAGTTTCTATCTTCGTTGTTTATGCACCAACATCCAATTATGATGAAGGAGAAATTGAGAAGTTCTACATGGAGCTGGAGAAGTTCTATAAAGAACACCACACCTTCTACAAAATCATTGTGGGTGATTTTAATGCCAAGATAGGACTGAGAAGATCAGCCAAAGAACTCCACAGCGGGATCCATGGCCTAGAATGGAACGAACAGGGTGAGAGACTGTCTGAATTAATCATGTTGACCAGTACCATCCATGGTAACTCACAGTACCAGAACGCTGAATCTAAACATTAGACATGGGAGTCTCCCAGTGGACGGTTCCACAACGAAGTAAACCACATCATATTAAATTGACGGTTTTGCCTGACTGATGTCGCTGTTGTCCCAAAATTCCAAACGGAATCGGACCACCGTCTCCTTAGTGCAAAATTCTACTTCAAAGAGCGGGGAGAAAGGGCTGCAAAGTTTTAGAAGAGAACTCCCAGAACGACCACCAACTGGGAGCTCTTTGGCACTATTGCAGCAACATGGGAAGATGCCATTGTTGACAACATTGATGAGGAATACAATGGACTGGTTCAGCACCTCCATGATTGCGTGAGGAATGCCAAGAGAGAGATTAGCCACCAAAAAACGCCTGTCTTTGAAAACTCTTGAGCTTATTCTCCAGTGTGGTTTGGTGCATGCCTCAGGAAACTGCAAGGGAAAGCCCGAGCTCACAAAGCAGTGCAGAGATGTGATCAAGGAAGACCTCAAAAAGAGAAGACCAGAAGTGCTGGTAGATGCGGCAGAAGCTGGGAAAAGCATTCGTAATGCCCACTTGTCCTTTGCCAACTATAAGACCAAGATGACTGCCCTCCAAAATCCTGATGAATCTCTTACATCTTCCAGAAGGGCAATGGAGAAGATTTTCCATGACTTCTACTCAGATTGCTTCGATAGCCATGTCCACCTGCCCACATACCAAATTCCACAGGATGATTATGTTGTTTCCAATGTTCTCCCTTCTGAAATCTGACATGACATTTCGTCGGTTAAGAAACGAATAGCACCTGGCCCAGACAAGGTCAGACCTGAACACCTGAAGAACCAGCGGTCAGCACTCATCAATACACTGGCTCGGCTCTTCACACACTACTTGTCTGAATGCAAGTTTCCGTCCCAATGGAAAACCAGCAGGACTGTACTACTATACAAGAAGGGAGATATCCACAACATTGGCAACTATCTCCCAATCTGCCTATTGTCTGTCATCTACAAGCTGTTTACTCAAGTCATCATGAATAGGATTGGCAGAACACTAGATGAAGGACAACCATGTGAGCAAGCTGGGTTCTGCAAGCTGGGTTCTGCAGCACAAATGCTGGCTAACTTCCACCGTGAGTGTTGAAAGGTCGGACTACAGCTGAATCTCACGAAGACAATGTTTATGAGAAACAGCCTTGTTCCTGACACTTCATTTCTTCTCAAGGGAATGACCATCTCCGAATGCAACAGTTATGTGTACCTAGGTCGAGAAGTCCACATGATGAATGACCTGGCACCTGTGTTGCGCCGGAGGAAGAGAGCGGCTTGGAATGCCTTCAGGAATGTCGAAGAAATAGCTAAGAGGGTGAAGAACCTCCGGCTCCGGGCACATCTCTTTGATTCCACTGTTCTTCCTGCATTAACGTACATGTCAGAGACCTGGGCCCTACGCAAACAGGATGAGAATGCTATTTGGTTCTCCCAAAGAGGAATCGATAGAGCTATGCTTGGAGTATCACGTTTCGCTCAAATGTGAGAAAGAATCCGGAGTTCCGACCTCCGTCGATGATCAAGAATTAGGGACGTTGTCTCGTTTACCAAGGCATCAAAAATCAGATGGGCTGGACATGTAATGAGATTTGGAGATGACCGCTGGACTAGAGCCATTACCAACTGTATTCCATGGGATTTCAAAAGACCTCATAGCTGCCACCTACCAGATGGTCAGACTTCTTTGTCAAGACCCTGAATGAACGGTTTGAGGCTCTTCGTGTTCCTAGAACAAACAGATGCCATTGGGCTACGCTAGCATGCGAAATGGACAAATGGAGACGTTACTGGCGCCTTCTCGTGCAAATCAACGATTAACGGGAAGTCATTTGATCAAGTGATCTTTGCTAACTTGACAGGAGTTGCATTGAGTCAGTCTATTGTTCTACATAATATGGCCATTTTACTAATATTTGTCTTCTAATCCATTAGCCTAGGATATTTTCTCATTTGATTTCCTGCTTTAACTAGAATTTCTAGAATCAAGATTTAGCAGAGTATTTGCTGATAGTCTAATGGTATGTTAAAGTATGTGGGTTATCACAAAATATCATGCATATTTCTGGACTGTGTATCTGTCAGTAAGAGAAATTTTTTTAGCTCATTTTCTCTTTATTCTGTTTCTATAATTATGGTGTTATCCTCCAGAACCCTCCTCAAAGCTGGTTGTGGGTACAACAGAGTTTTAATATAGTAGCCAATTTACTCCCACTCTGATTCAGGAAGTAGTGCTCAGTGCCTGCAGTGCAGTCTAGAATGAGGAACACAGTTGCCTCCTTCACAATAATGTTTATTTTTAAATTACAGAGTATTCCTAGTTCTAAATATATGACAAAGAGTCATTGTTTTAGGAAAATAATCATATAAATAGACATTAACTGTTTCTCATGAATTTAATTCAGAATGCTCTTGTTCATGTTTTAATCACTTAATTTGGTAGTTCTATTACCTTAAACAAGTAAATTACATTTCCCTTCTATATTCACTTTGTAATCTACTGGTTTTTAATTTATCCCAGAGAAGGAGTGTATTTTATTTTATAATGTTAATTATATGTATGTTTGTGTGTAATGGTTAACTATAATTCAGGCTTACACATTATCTGATCTCTGAGGTGTAAAAGGAAAGTTTTAATAGACAAACAAAAATGCTGATTTCATTCCAAATTTTAAAAACTGAAGAAATGCATAAGACTTTTTAGGGGAAAATTTCACCCATTTCAACTTCGTAGAAAAAGGCTATTGTAATCAGCCATTTTTGAAAGCTCATTTGATATAAATCATATCCACATATGCCTACTCTTACTTTCCACCTACATTGTTATGTTGTAAGAGTGGTTATAATTGATGATGTATTATGTTCCAACTGTAGCACTGTAGCACTGTCCCCAAGTTGTTCATTCATTTGCTCGAACGGGCACCAGTAACATCTCACAACAAATTGTGAGACTTATTGTTACTGTTTTTGGCATATTGAATACATCACGGGGAGCTTTCCAGGCTTTGCCGTGCGGGCGAGATATTCTCGGTAGCTTGCTGGGCTTATTAAAATTAAGTTGAAATAAATTGAATAAAAGCTCATTATTTCTGTGGAACACTGAATGTGAGGATTTTAGTCTTTACAGTTCGTTCCTGTGAGTATATAAAATTTATCAGTAGTAGTAATTTCATATAACTGCTTCCTGAATAATGCAGTGCAGGTGGAAAATGACAGTAATACCAGCTCCAGATATGGCTGGAGTGACAATGAGAATGTTTAGAACCAGTCTCCAAAAGGTTCTGAGGCTTTATTTGAAAATTAAATCTACTGAGAACACCCCCATAGTTTTTTCACTTCATTCCCTGAATAGAAGGCATTGAGAAGAAAAAAGAGTGTTGAGAGTTTTATGACTGTGGTTATGGGACATAGAAGGGAAATGATGAGGAGGCCTGAACAAGAAAAGTCTTTGGATTATACTGCAGAGCTGACATCTTTTAAAAGGAAAGTAGAAAGCAAATTGTGCACAGGAGACTTAGATCATGATACAGAGGTAACAAATCAGTGACCTTCATTAGGCAATCAAGGTGAGAGTCTAGTAGCCATTTCAGGCTCAGTTGTCCTTCGATTTATCCAACTTATTAGTGATTTGGACTTGACTAAGATCTGCACTACACGTACAACATAAAACCAAGGAAATTCCTTGCACTGTATACATTTGGGAACAGCCTTGGGAAATTCTCATAGTACTCTTTGATGAAAAACTTCAAAAGGAGGAAATTATCTGGGATTTCTGCAATTTTTTAAAAAAATTATTATTTTGTTTTATTTTATTTTTGCTGCACTTCTTTATTGGGAAGCGAATACTTGTAGGTCCCAAGGGATCCCAGGAAGCCACACACACAGTCTGATTAACCACTTGTTTCCCAGTGTTCCCAGCACTATCTGCTGATTTTGGCACAAATGACGCTAATTCTTATTTTCAAGAGATGCTCACTGTGTAACACTCATTTCCCCTGCACCAGTAGTAGATTTGTTAAATGCTTTCTTATGAAAATACTTATGGGTGATCAATACATAATAAAAATCTGAATTATTTAATCATGCATTCACTTCTAATTTACTTCTATGATTTGCTCACCTATAAAGATTTTACAGAATCCTGTCTTAAAACCAGGATTATTTAGTGGAAACTGATGATGAAACTGTGATTTTGTCATTGCTCTGGGGAAAACGAATGATGAAATTATAAAGAGGTGTGCATTGATAGATATGAACAAGTCCTGGTACTGGTGTACATTTGACATAATCATTTATTTGTGTATTAGGAAAGGAGATTGATTTTGAGAGAAACTCAGGCAAAAACATGGGCATAACAATAACATTTCGAGATGATGAGAATGTTAGTTTTATTGGCCATCCTGTTGAGCACAAGGAAACAAAAGGCCAGTTGATTTCTTAGATGGTGGCCTCTGAGATTATTAAAAGCTGGGGTCTGTCAGTCAGCTTCACTCTATACTGATACTTGGAAAGCAATTTCATTTTTTAATTTTACTTCCTTTCTGAGTCTTGGGTTAAACCAGGGTCTGAAACATGGGCTCGACCATTTAATCAGATTCCTGGTGAGTATTTCATTTTTAAATTTTTTTATTTTTTGACTTTTTGGGGTCACACCTGGCGATGATCAGGGGTTAGTTCTAGCTCTGCATTCAGAAATTACTTCTGGCGGTGCTCAGGGGAGCATATGGGATGCCGGGTATCAGATCCAGGTCGCCTGTGTGTAAGGCAAACGCCCTACCCACTGTACTATCACTCTGGCCCCTGGAAACTATTTTCTTGATGGATTTCTGAACTAATCATCTCCTTGGTTAGCCTTCCAATTGTCATGAACAAAATGTATAAAAGTAGTTATATTGTACATGCAGAACAACTAAGATTATTGGCATGTTTTGCGTTTTTTAATTGTTATGAAATTTGTAAAGCAGATTAGAAGAATCAATACTGTAGCTTTGTTGTAACTATTAGTAACTGATAAAGAATAGAAAAAAATCATCATTTGAGTGTGTATTTAAATGACCCATATAATAAAGAAAAACAACCTGTAGCTGATTGTGTATTTTATAAAGTGCACTATATATTTCAATGTTCTCTCATTATATGTAATTTTTAAATTAAAAATAATTGAATTTTATAGTTACAAAGTAGTTCATGATTGAACTACTTTGTAACATGATTCAGTCACACAATGTTCCAACATACAGCAATTCATCAGTACACATTTCCCACCACTAATGTTCCCAGTTTCTACCTGGCCATCTCCACACCACACCCTGCCCCCTTAGCCTGCCTCTACTAGACTCT
Source organism: Sorex fumeus (assembly GCF_029834395.1). Classification (NCBI taxonomy): domain Eukaryota; kingdom Metazoa; phylum Chordata; class Mammalia; order Eulipotyphla; family Soricidae; genus Sorex; species Sorex fumeus. Next base: position 69,388,321 of record NW_026606059.1, read on the forward strand.
CTCTATCTCTCTCTCTCCCCTATCCCCTTTTAGACACTGTGATTTGCAATACTGTTACTGAAAGGGTATCATGTCACTTCCTTTCAGTACTCAGTTTTTGTCCAGATCCTTTTATGTACTTAGGATACATTTTATAAAATATAATTGCCCTATCTTCATTTTTCCTGAGATTAATTATAAACATGAGAGAGCACTCCCGACTTACAAGTCATACAACTATAATCCAACAAGCAGTGAATTAGATAATTTCAATAAGCATGTTTCCAGCTTTTTCTAATAGTTTGAGGGTTAGGATTATAACAGTACAAAATTTTCACATAAAATCATACCTTCGGTGACTTCATTCAAAGTCTTGTCAGGAAGCTACTGAATGTTTTGAAACTTTAGAGGCTTTAGGTATTTGAGCAGATGAAGACAGGCTTAACAAAGGACAATTTGAGAAGTGACAGGCTGAATATATCTGATTTCAATAATAGAAGTGAATAAAAGAAGCCTGTTTAAAGGAACAGGTAATAAAACATAACAGCATACATACTACAAAGTAGGGAATACTTAGAAAATAAAAAGTACATTTTTTTCCTTAGAGTCTAAAGAGAACTAGCTATTAACTTGGCTTAGATAGGACCAATTGAATGATATGATAATTCAATGATATTTGAATGAAATATCATTTTACAAGACACTGTTGAAACTGTGCAACATGTTTATTACAAATACATAATTCAAGGTTGAGCTTGCCTTAAAATGTTTTGTGAAAAAAAAAAGATTTAACTGCCTTGAAATTCAAGTTGAAAATTTCTGAGTAAAAATTTCAGTGTCGTATTAGAAGACAAATCCTGTACGCATAAAAAACAACTGCTTCATTTGTACATGTCAGATGTACTAAATAAAATTAATGACTGTCAGTACTCAGAGATAGGTCAGCAGATTGCTTAAACAGTTAATCAAACTAATAAAATACTATTTATTCAGATTTTGAATACAATATAAAACAAAGAAGAAGAAAAAATGATTCTACAGCTTAAATTCTACAAATAGAAAAATAATTTAGTAAAAGATTTGGCATGCACACGAACACGTGTTTCTATTTCAAAATTTTAGGCATCTTTGCTGAAAGTAGTGTATGGACCGAACATGGTTGCCACCCAATGTCTTTTCTGCAGACCACAGCATGCAAAACTAGAGATAGAACAAAAGGGAGTGCCCTGCCAAAGAGGCAGGGTGGGATGGGGGATGGGGGAGTGGGAGGGATACAGGTAGTGGTGAGGGTGGAGAATGGGCACTGGTGGTGGGATGGGTACTCGATCATTGTATAACTGAAACCCAAGCACAACAACTTGTAAGCCTACAACTGTACCTCATGGTGTTTCACTAATAAAAAAAAATAGGCATCTTTATTGGTTTAAAGACTTAAAATTTATAATGAACTAAAATTTGGTAATTTTCTAAGTTTCAATGTTTGTACACTATACACAAATGAAATGACCAGATATTATGTACTTCTCAAGTTTTATTCCTGTTATTATATACACAAAGGAATATTATCCAGTCATGGAAACAAAGTTCTGTTATTTGCAACAATATAAGAAAACACAGAATAGTGTGATAAACATGATTAGAGAAAAATTTAAAAAATCTGATTTCACTTACATATAAAAATATAAAAAGCTAAAGTCATAGAAAAAGAGTAGCCACTTGTACCCTTTGAAGAACTTTTCCCAATGTTTTGCCAAACCTAAATCACTTACCATAGTCAGATTTACTCTGCTTGTGTATACTAGTATTATAGTCTCTCTGCTATGAGATTGTCTCAATTTGTTTTGCAATTATCATTCAACATCACAAATGTGTTTTTAAAAACACATACAAATTGCTAGTAGTCAATGTAGTTGAGAGTATAGAGCATGCAGCCCACAATTTGGCAGAGGAATTTTGACTTAGAATGGGGTTAATTGGAAGTTACAGGTACCACTCCATTACAAACTTAATTACACAACTTTACAGGTTTAGTGATCACAGTGAAAACGTACTAAATACATATTGTCCATATGGAAATCCTCTGTCTTATTGGTATCCGGAGTATTTTTTAGATGAAATATTTGGATTCCAAATTAAAATTCTATAACTTTAATTTGGAATCAAAATATTTAATCTAAATTTAAATATTTAATATTTAAAATGCTAGAATTTAAAATTCTATAATTACATTAATTAAAGGGCTGGAGCGATAGCATAGTGGGTAGGGCATTTGCCTTGCACGCAGCCAACATGGCCGACCCGAGTTCGATTCGTCTGCCCCTCTCGGAGAGCCTGGCAAGCTACTGGGAGTATCTCGCCCGCATGGCAAAGCCTGGCAAGCTACCCGTGATGTATTCGATATGTCAAACACAGTAATAAGTCTCACGATGGAGACGTAACTGGGCCCGCTCGAGAAAATCGATGAACAACGGGAGGACTGTGATCGTGACATTAATTAAAATCATATAATTACATTTTCAGTTATTATTTTGGTATCAAGTCATTATTTTTTTTTCTTTTGTCATAGTGAGGGGAACACCCAGCAATGTTTAAGTGTTACTCATTGTTGTACATTCAGGAATCATTTCTGGTGGTGCTCAGGAGCCCTATGTGAAACCTGGGAACAAACTCAGGTTGGTCAGTGAAAGGCAATTGCTAACCCACTGCACTATGGCTCTGGACTCTCAAATCACTGTTTTCAATATTAACATTTTTCATAAATTCCATACCATCATATTTATTTAAATAAATATAATTTAACTCTAAATTTTTAATACCTATTGTTTGTTTTTAAATTTGAGGACAATATCTCTTGTTCATTTTTTTAATTTGAGGATGTATATTTATATTTATCACTGTTTTAAGAATAATATAGAGTTATTATGAGTTGGGCTGGAGTGATAGCACAGCGGGTAGGGAGTTTGCCTTGTGGGCAGCCAACATGGCCAACCCGAGTTTGATTCCTCCGCTCCTCTTGGAGAGCCCGGCAAGCTACCTAGAATATCTCACCCACACAGCAAAGCCTGGCAAGCTACCCGTGACGTATTCAGTATGCCAAAAACAGTAACAACAAGTCTCACAATTTGTTGTGAAATGTTACTGGTGCCTGCTCGAGCAAATCGATGAACAACGGGAGGACAGTGCTACAGTGCTATTATGAGTTATTTCATTGGATGTGTTATTTGTTTTGTTTAATAACTAGTAGAGAATGCAAAAAATTCAATCTCAATTATAGAGGAGAAAAAATAATGAATAAAGTTGGCATCTGAGATTTTATTGATAATTGCTTTGTGGCTTCTTCTATTTTTTTACAATGAGGTTGTGTTTTGAAAAGACTTATTATATTCTTAATGACTCTGTAGAAGAATTTAAATCATCAGATTATTACATTTGCATTAAATTTGACTTGAAGATTTACTGAAAGCATTCTTGCGTATGTACCCACACTACAAATATTTACAAAATGTCTTAGAATAAGGGGGTAGAGTGATGGTACAACACAGGGCTATTGCCTTGCACATGGCCAACTTGGGTTCTATCCCCAGAATCCCATGTGGTCCACTGAGCACTGCCAGGAGTATTACCTGAGTGCAGAATCAGTAGTGACCTCTGAGCATCTCTGCTGTGACCCAGAAGGAAAAAAGAATGTATTAGAATAAAGGTTGATGTGTTTACAGAAATGAGTAAATCAAGGAGGCACATCAGGTAGTAAGAGATAGGAGTGCTGTAAATATCATTAAGCATGAATACCATGAAAGAGAAAAATCATCTTGTAGTGCCAAACAAAAATGTGTTTGTCAACAAAAATTAGTTTGAAGCTAATTAAGAAGATGTTGACTATAATGTTTTGTGATCCCAGGATAATAGAATTTCAGAATTTTAAGAGTAACATTTTTTTAATTTAAAGTCTAGCATTATCTATTAATTTATTTCATGTTTTAGAATAAATTATCTCATAGCATAAGTATCAAAATGTATTAAATCTAGTTGTTGAACTGTTTGTAATTTTCCTCAGCATTTGCTTCTGCACTATTGAAGCAGTTCTTGAACTCCTAGATACAAATGTAAGCAGTGTAATTGGTATTTGTAACCTCCAAGAAATTGATTGTATTGATTTGACAATTGACAAAAAATAAACTCTAGATATGTTGCAGTCTAGGAATCCAATCTTCAGGATGTCTTTGAAAACATTTTCAATATGAGCCACTACCTAATAGTTAATAGACCACAAAAAACAGCAAGGTTGAAAGTCTTTGGGTGAAAAACACATTTCCTAATTGAAAGTTATTTCCAGCCTGGAAAAATAGTCACATAAAGGACCTTAAAAGACACAAGATAAATTGATTATTTAGACTTTTATCACACTGATAGCAATGTTAAAATAGTTCTCAATTTTCTTTTTAAGGTTATAGCATTTTAAATGGTCTTAGAAGACAGACATGGTAATTATTTGAAGAAATTACTAAGAGAAATAATTTGTTACCAATTTTAGCTAGTAATCACACTGAAGAAATTTTAGATTTTTAAAGAAGTTTCTGTGCTACTTACAATTATAAAGCACAGAGACAATATAATAGAAACATAAATCTACAGGGTAGAAAAAGTTAAGTCAAAATTGGGATTGGAAAGTGAGTCAAATAATTTAAAAAAAAAGGAAAATAGCCGGAATCTGATCGGTTGCAATCTAGACATAATTAGTATTGTTGACTCTCTTAGAAGTATATCTCTGCATTTGTTCATTACTTAAATATTGTTTTAAAGATTAACATAGATGGGCCGGAGAGATCATACAGCGCTGGGGAAGAGTTATCTCCAACCGGAAGCAGTTGATCACAGCTCACTTTATTGACAAATACACACATTTTTATAAAGGGTTTTGACTTACAGGAGTTCCAGTGCTATAGAGCTTAATATTGGCCTATCACTTTTTTCTCTCTGCTTTTCTTTTCCCAATCCTTCAAGGCTATATGTTGCGTTTGGGATGACTTGCTTAGTGACAAGAGGATGGAGTGAGGCTCAAGGTCGAACACATGATGTTGGTGCCTTGCTTTGCTAACTTTGCCCAGATACTCCCTCTTGGGAGGTTTCAGTTCAGGGCTGCTTTGCAAGGTTGGGTTTTTCCTACCCCAGTGTCCATCACCCTACTCCAAGTACAGTAGGTCAGACACTTCCTTGTCCCACATAAAGCTCCTGAGCAACACCACGACTGATCCTTGAGCACAGAGTCAGGAGTAAGCCCTGAGCACAGCCAGGTATGACATAAAAGCCATTAAAAAAATCCCTTAGTTAAGAGTTATTCTAGGTACTAAGGTCATCATGCAGTTTCTGTATTTCTGTAAAGTAAAACTATATTTGTTGAAAAATCAAAAAAACTAATAATGTGGAAGGCTTTATTAACTATGTAAAAATATTCACTTAAATTTCCAGTTTAATGCTAGGTGATTCAAACGCTATAATATTTTAAAGTTTCTTAAAAGCATTTTAATAGACTTAGATGAAATTGTGATGAAAAAGCAGTCATTTAAAAAATAGTTTAAGAAAAATAAAATGCTTTTACTTCAAAAATATTAAAACATTAAATTTGCATGTGATAACTATATCAGCTTTTGTATTTTAGTATGTATAATGTTCTTTAATAATATTTGCTTATGAGGAAATAAAATTTGGTTTACCTGAAATTCATCCTCCTCTACTATCGGCCTAGCTGGGTTCAATTCTTCCACCCCTCTTGGAGAGCCCGGCAAGCTAGCAAGAGTATCCCACCCACATGGCAAAGCCTGGCAAGCTACCCATGATATATTTGATATGCCAAACACAGTAACAACAAGTGTCACAAAAGAGAGGTTACTGGGCCCGCTAGAGCAACTCAATGAACAATGGGAGGACAGTGCTACAGTGCTACAGAGCTACTATTTAATATTTATTTATTTTATAATTAGAATCTTAGAAGTCTTTTAAGTATTCTGAAGTTTTATATACAAATTACAACATACTGCTTTCAATGTTTGCATTATTAGTGAATTAAAATTAAAGTCCATCAGCTAAATTTAACCGAAGTGAAAATTTAGCTTTCACTGACCCATAATTTTAGAATATATTAAAAAAAATTGATAGATTAAATGATATATGAACTATCGTCAACTTAAAGACAAAAAAGTTGTCATCTTTTGCTCTAAAAGTCGTGTTTATAGGGGTAGTATGGTGCTTCTCTTGTTTGTGACCGGCTTACGTTTGGTCTTGGGCAACTCATATGGTCCCCTGAGTCTATGTGGAGTGATCCCTGAGCAACACTGGGTACAGTGTAAATGGCAACAATAAAATCACACATATAAACAGAAGGGTCAGAGAACGTATGCTACAATTACTTGTCACTGGTACAAAAACAAACATGGCCACATATATGATTTAGCACACCATCAATGTTAAAGCCAGTTACAAGGGACCCATCACTTTTCTTGATAGTGCGGGCCTTTCTGCAAAGTTTCCTAAAGCAAACAGGACATGCAGCTAGTCCAGATTGGATCCCAGCATTGCATATGGTCCTTGAGCATCACCAGAAATGTCCCTAAGCACAGAACCAGGAGTAAATCCCGAACAGAGCTGTGTCTGGACTAACACCACTCAAGAACAAAAGTTAGGAAACTGGCCTATATAAATTTTTGAAATTATAATGTTTTTCCTTAGATACTTAGAGAAATATTATTTGTCAGCTAAAAAGGAATTCATCAAACGAAAATACAAATGAAAGTGGAAATTGACTTATGATTGTGGAAAAGTTGATTTCTTAATATAATAAATGTAAATCAGAGTTTCTCAACCTTTTTTCCAGCATCTGTGTTCCCCTTTTGACATTGTTTTGGCTCTCTGTCCTTCTGTCCAGTTCCTACCTGATTTTTTGTTTTGTTTTCTTTTGTTTTTTCTTTAACCTCCTACCTAGTTAATGACTCCAGTTTACACAAATTTTAATCTGAGTCCACTTGGAGTATTCTTATATTCATAGGGGCCATAAGATTCTTTAAGGAGGAACATTGGTTTACATCCCAAAGGAAAAATGAAAATGGTAGAGAAAGAAAACAGTGCTGCATGTGTGAAAAATTGAATAGAGGTAAACATTTGACATAAGCCCAAACCATGAAAAAAAAATGAGTAAATTTTGTTCTGCTCCAACTGTCACTGTCACTGTCCTCCCATTGTTCATCAATTTGCTCGAGCAGGCCCAGTGACATTGTGAGACTTGTTACTGTGTTTTGCACATCAAATATATCATGGGTTGCTTGCCAGGCTTTGCTGTTGGGTGAGATACTCTCAGTAGCTTGCTGGGCTCTCTGAGAGGGGCGGAGGAATCGAACTTGGGTTGGCCATGTTGTCTGTGTGCAAGGCAAATGTCCTACCTGCTGTGCTATCGCTCCAGCCCATTCTGCTCCAATAGAAATTTAAATAAGAAGGTTTATATAATCAAAAATTATACAAAGACTTATGTGTATAAGGTAATAGAATAATCAGAGTAGGGGAGAAAAATCCTGAAATTTACTGAAGATTGCTTTGTAATTATTAAGTCAAGCCTGAAAATATGCATGATTTGGAAAAACATAAAATTATGTACTTAACAAAGAATTCATCTTTTATTGTTATGAATATGTCCTATGCTCCTAGAGGAATTAATACCTGACTATAATTTGCAATGCAAATAATTTAATATATAATGATTCAAATCATTAAAATAACAAAGCTCTTGTGAAAGATTTAAAACACAAAGCATGACTAAAAGCAATGTGATCACACATAAAAATCCAAATATAAAAGGAATGGGTCACATGTAAAAATTCCAATTTTGTACATAGTATCGGTATAACAGCTATTATACCAATACTATATATGAAAATTGGGATTTGAGATATAATTGATCTGATTACATAGTTCTTATGTTGTAAAACCAGTTTTTTAAATGTGTTTTACATTTTTACACTGTTAATTGAGACCCTGTGATTAACAATTTTGTTATTGATTATTTCCCATGTACATAATTCAAACACACCTTCTACATATACAGCATCCTGTGTTTAGAGTCTTGAAAGATTAATTACTATGCACACTGCCCCTAAGTTGAGATATGAGGAAAATTTAAAGTATCAATATATAAATGTGAGGAAAATTTAAAATATCAATATATAAATTTTTGAATACTTCTCCATATTGTCTTCCCCATATTATGTGCAAGGGCTGGAGCGATAGCACAGCAGGAGGGCATTTGCCTTACATGCAGCCAACATTGCTGACCCGAGTTCGATTCCTGCGCCCCTCTCGGAGAGCCCAGCAAGCTACCGAGAGTATCTCGTCTGCACCGCAGGGCCTGGCAAGCTCCCCGTGATGTATTTGATATGCCAGACACAGTAACAACAAAGTCTCCAATGGAGACATTACTGGGCCTGCTCGAGCAAATTGATGATCAACGGGAGGGCCTTTACTTACTTTACTTATATTATGTGCAAAAGTGTAAGTGATCAATATATACTATTATGAAAATATAGCATGCCAATTAGTTTGAAAATTCAAAATGAAAAATATGAAACAGCCATTTGGGGAAAAAACAATCTATAAAAACTTTGAGCTTTTAAATGTATTTCAATATGAGAATAGCTCAACTTTGAAAGTTCCAGAAAGGCAGAAAGACTTTGTAATGTTGACTGGAAAAAATTAAAGTTGATCTGAGATTTTTCACATTTCTGAAGGTCCTTGGGACCCACATGCCTTTGTTCCTTTTCCCGTACCTTCATGCATGTGGAGGGTGGTCTCAGCATGGTTGTGGCTGGTTCTGGAGGTCTTTGGCTGCGGGGGGGGGGGGGGAGGGCGGGGGGGTGTGGCGGGGGGGGGGCAGCGGGCAGTTGGTAGGTGTGACTGGTATGCACTGATCAATTTCCTCTCCAAGAGTTCTAATTCCCAGAATCTGAGAATGCCTCCTTACTTTGAAAAAAGCTCTTTGAAGTATAATGAAGGTTCATGAGATGAGTTGGTGGATTTTACGGATGTGCTTCAAGTTCAGTGGGTGGACTTACAAGAGACACAGTGAATTCTGCACAGTGAGAGAAGCCAGAGAATAAGTGAAGTGAAATATAAGCCAAGGAAGTTAAGGCAGGTGTAGCAACTGGAATCTGCAAGAGTCTCAAGAGCAGATGTGTCTCTTCAAACAGCTTGATTATGGACTCGAAACTCCTGCAAACATTTAAAAACTAATAATTCCTGTTGTTTTACGCCATCCAGTTCACTGTTATAAATTGTTCTAATAGGACTAGACTTAGTTCAATTCCAGACCTAAGAAAATGAATGATTTCTAACTCTGAATAAATGTTTCTCTTGTGAATTAAAGTTTCCTAGGATTAGTTTATTGGCCTGTCAAGTTGGTGGCTCCACAGAAGCATTTAAAACTAAATAAAACACAACGTAGGTCAGAATGCCAAGGAATAGAAGGCGAAATCATTAAATGCTGCTTTTAGTCACTGATGCATTTTCTTTTGTATTAAATGAAAAACTGTGATTTCCCCAAACCTACCTGAAGCCCCTGAATTAGATAGGGATGTGTTGCCCAGCTTTATTACCTTTTCTAATTAGTTTTATTTTGAAAATGATCAACATACTAAGGGTTAACCCTTGAAAACTAAGCAAATAAAATTAGAGGGGAAAATGTCTTGTCAATTTTAGCTTTATATTAAAATCTAGAATTGATACAAAGGATATATATATGTATATATATAAAAAGAATTATATATGATAACTTCACTGAGGACATAGAAAAACCACAAGAAACGCTGAAATCACTTTAATAACAAGAAAAAGATCTACCAAATCATTTCTTTTATTGAAGCCATCAAAGAGTTGACATCGCAGGGCAAACATCTAGACTAATATCTAAAGGAAAGACAGGTGCCACCAAAGAGAGACAGAATACACGTCTGTATTACCAGACTCAGAACATGGAAGGAAGAGGAAAGAAAGGTAATTTTAGATAAAATGTTTAATTGAATTATGAAAGGATGAGTGAAAATATATGACCCAGAGCAGTGCTGATACAAAGTGAGTTCAAATATAAGCACAGACTTTTATCCAGGCACCTCCAGCAAAAGCTTACAAGAAAATTTGAGATAGACTGGGAGATCAGAAAAAGCTTTTGTAGGAAACCAGGTTTGGGGGGAAGAGAAGCTGTTGCCTAAAGGAAAAGGGTACAAAACCATGCTCAAATTCTTCATCCTCTAAGAAAGGAAAGCCTTAGTTACCCAGGAGGGGTATCAAAACCTATCACTTTAACTTAGCATAAAAAAAGGAAAGGAAAGCCATAAACCCCTACAGAAGAGTTAGAAAAGAGGCCTGGATTTCACTATTTTAAATAGTCATTCAATAGTGGACATTTGAATGTTATTGAGAGCCCAATTCCTAACATAAAAAGCACCAAAGAGACAGTCTTTCCTCTCTCCCAGGAAGGACTGAGGAAAAGGAGAATGAAATTTTAAATGAACAGGGAGCAAGAATATGGATTGAGACTATGAGGAAAGTGGTATAGTTAGGAGTAAAGCTGAAGGTAGAGTATAACCTAGTCAAGAAAAAAGTGTTTTGTAAAACAGCTCTATCTTAATGACAGTTCTAGAAGAACTTAATGCTGATGGTATAAAGTAACTATAGAAATAATGACTCAAATGTAATACACTGATTCAACTGACTCACAATGCTCACCACCCCAAATACATGTTTGTTATCAAATATACCTAATTACCTAATGTAGTTGCTGCTATCCTGTACAGGATGTACAATATCCAATCAAAAATTGAAACACACAAAAATATCAACTATAGTAAAAGTATAATTGATTGAACTAAACTAAGAAATTCAGGTATTCAGTTTTTTGCATGGTACTAAAATTAACCATATGGTTAAAAAAGTCTCGAGAATAATAGGAAATAGACATTCATAGCAAAGATATGTAAACTGTAACAGTAGGACAGTGGATATCTAAATTTTAAAAACCACTATAGAAGAAATAAAATTCAATAAAAATAACTGACAGAAATAACTCTTTAACTGATAGAGCCAAGAAGGAATAAGTGAACTTATCATCTCTAATAAAAATAACCCAAACTACAAAATGAAAGCGAATGCAAAAGAACATCTAAGAGTTGTATGCAATAGCAAACATTGAAACATAGGAATCATTAGTGCCTCAGAATTAGAAAAGGGAGAAAAATGCAAAAAAAAAATAGCTATTTTAACATGAAACAGTTAAGAATTTTTCAAAAAAATTAAATAAATAATACCAAAGATTCAGATCCATGAAGTTGAAAGAAGCTTAAAAAAACTTTACAAAAAATAGTATAATTCTATTGTACATATGATATGGCAAAAGGAAACTTGGATATCAGAATCAGTAAGCATACACAATATGTTTATAGCTATCAAATGCTACAATGAGCAAACAAGATAATAGAAACTTTGGAAAACTGTCTTGACAGGTTGTTATAATATTAAGTCTATCAGATAATAGCAGTCCTATCAGATATTCTAGCAATCCTATTCTTGTGAAATTGCCCAAAGAGAATAAAATACTTGTTTCAAAAACTTAGATAAATATTCATAGCATATATATATTTTATAACCTCCCAAATCTAGGAACAAACAGATATACTCTTCAGTTGGAAAAAGATAATGACATTAAATTTATACAATGTTACTACTTAACAATAAAAAAATAGACATATTAGGTCCATAAAGTTAACTAATAAAAGTTTCTCCACTCAAAAGATTACATGGTGCATGATTTTATTTGCATGGTTTTCTGGAAAGAACAAATGTAAAAAATATAAACATCTGTGATTTATAGGAGATAATTTAATGTTTATAGGAGATAATTTAACTATATTGGGGTATTTATTATTTAGGAGTAAATCTGTAAAAGTTAATTATAATCATAGCTGTACTCATAATATGGCTCTGAATACAATTAACTGCATTAGTTGTCAAAATATAGAAATATATTTTTAAAGTGCATATTATATAATGGAAACTATCTCAACAAATCTGACTTAAAGGGAAGAAACAAAAGAGAATCAAGTAATTTTCAGTGGTTTATGCCATTTGTGAGTGTTTAGTGAAACGTGGTTACTATCCAGTTTAGAAAATTTGTTGAATAATCTAAGTTACTTGTAAAACTATCTCCTTAGGCAGCAGTCTGCTTATGAAGAATACTGACAAAATTTACTTCCATGAATAATGATTCTCTTTAGGTCATGGAAATGTGGGTATAAAATTCCATGCTGTTACTCAACCACTTTATTAGAATATTTAATTGATCCTCTCCAAAAAGTTCAAGAATTGTTTCATTTAAAGTATGTTTCCAGTAAGTGAGTCTTTGGTTTGTACCTTATATAGAGATTACTATGACTTACTCATAGAAATAGACAGCAGAACCTATTAATTTAGAGTTTATTACATTAAAAAGTAATTATGTCAACCTATAAAAGATATATTCAAGGATAGAGATGTGATCCCAGATATCTTGAGTATCTATTGGCCAACTCACATGGAAATAAGCTTTACATTTTTTGAGCTAATATGATAGAACTAAAAGCAAAGCTTTTGGTTTTGGAAATTGACTTTCATTAATTTTAAAAATTCAATTTTAATGCAGAATACTTTTTCTTTGTCAGAGGATTTAGATGATGGGTATTCCAAGATTATAGGGCTTCTAAACTTAATCATTTTTGCATGTAATAGGTAAAGTATTTTAGTAATTTTATAATTGTCTTTCGAAAAAGCAAAATTTCTGGCCATTCATAAAAAAATAAGATAGTAGAACATGTTAGTGGTGAAAGATTTATTGAAAGAGGCAATTGTATAATAGCTGTTCATACGTGCCCTAAAGCACAGATTCTAGATTGTACAAGTGCTACCTGTTAACTGAATTTACAAGGCAGGCAGATAGGACATATGTCAGGAAAGGTCTTAGCAATTTTAAGCCAAAATGCTACGCAAAAGCATGGAATGGGGAATAAAACTTGAGGCTTAAGAAACCTAGTCTTGTAAATTATTTTTGCACATGATAAAGAAACTTGAGCTGAAGTAGTGATGAGAATGTTACTGAATTATACGGTGGGAAGGGAAGGTATCAGGCTTTCCCTGAAAAAATGTTAAAACATATAAAATTATGTTTTAGGTTGTTCGTAGGAGGGAAAGATAGCAACTGACATTTCATATTGAAGTCAGGAACATTGAATGTTTACAGGACAGAGCTGTGCGGTTCAAAAAAGTTAGCTCAAGTAACAGTGGTCTCATGGCATAAATACTGAAAGAGTGAATACCTTGTGTATTTTAGAAACCGTAGAGAGATAATACTTGAGAAAATACTGTTGGGAATGGAAATTTGTTGCAGATCTACAAATTAAAACTATAGTAAAATTTATATTTATACCAGCTGAAACATCTTACAGCAGAACACATTTAGCGATATGAAATAAATAGGCTTTGTTCTCGTTTCTAGAGTAATGGTGAAAGGATGTAAGAATAGCTGTTTTAATTGATGCAATGACTTTTAGGAAAATCAAAGTGTGTGTAGAGGGTAAGTTGAGTGCTGAGGGGATTTATCTTCGTAATTATATTTTCCGTTGCCTAACCATAATATTACTTCACATGTACTATTACACGGAGATTAATATAAAGACATACTGTACAAAAATTTAGGAGTTAATGGAAGTGAGCATAGTATTGACAATTCTCTGTAATTAAAACCTGGGGAAATGGTAAATTCCTGATACATGTAAAATCTTAGTATTTTTTACTTCTTATCATATTTAACAAATGGTATCAAAATATTCTATTTTGTCTATAAAATATTGATATTTTATAAAGACCGAAATATATGCATAAATCCAATATTTAATGATGCAGGTTTACATACTCTAGATTTATTGTCACTGACCATGTATATGATAAAGAAGCATTTGAGTGCATTTATTTGAATTCCTGAATAGGAAAATCGATAGTTAAAAACCTAGCTCTGCTTTATCTGAGCTTGGGGGGAGCAGTAGAAAATGAATGTTTATTAGCTTCTTTTGGGGGTGAACATTTTCGGGAATTGTGGTAATGGTTGTAAATGTGCTGTAAGCCACTGAACTGTACATTTTAAATTGGTGAATTTTATGTTATCTCAATTACATATCAATAAATCTGTTTTTAAATATATAAGGAAAATTGAATTAAAGAGACTGTGGCGTCCAGCTGGGTTATGGGACCGTGACTCAGATATGGGCACAGCTGGAAGGACCTTTCTACTTACATGGCTCAGTGGCGATCCCGCTGGCCTTCCTGATTATTTCTAGCCAATAACTGAATCTAGTTTCATTAACTCGCTTCCAAAACAGGAAGTAATTTCCTTTTCCTGAACAGAGCGTCTCCAGAGCAGAGCTGGTGACACTACAGACATGAGTCAGACTCTGTACTCATGGTCTCTGGTCTATGGGTCAGTTTGCTGTTGGTTCATCACTGTGGACAGCTTCTAGAGACCCCTGATTAAATGATGAGCCGCTTCTCAGTGGAAGTGGGCCTCAGTACTAGTATAATCTGCCCCCACCATGGAATTTGTCCCATAATCCTAGGAAAATGATCCTGGCTGGCTCCAATGTCTTAAAAATACATCCAAAAGGACCCAACTAACTTCTGAACCCTTAATCCCCCTTCTCCTTTCCAATCTGGACTTTGATTCCCTGATCACTTTTGGAAGACCACACCATGATCACAGGCTGGAGACAGAGATGACAGGCTGACTTCCTTCTCCTGCTTCTCCATTCTGCACATCTCTCATCTTACCCTCAAAGTCTTTAACAATAATTGGCACTTTATGTTATTCAAGATTTGCAACTCGTAAATGTGTGTCTGAGCTCAATTTGTAAAAGGTTCATAATTGCTGGTGGACAGAGGTGATAAGAGACAACCAGTTTCCTATTCTTCATTTTCAGATTTTCTTCATTGAAGGAAAATAAGAACTTGAACTTTAAATTTACATTAAATATAATTTTACACCCATCAATGTGAAATCAAGTATCCAGGTTTTATATAGAAGTACAAGTATGTTTGATTTTGGCTTTGTTTTCACACAAACTAGTCACATTAAGCTTAGAGGTCACTGGTAGGAATTAGTGTAAAAATATCAAGACTTTTTTTAATAAAAAATACTAGATATGTATTATTAGACAAACTATAAAATCCACTAACAGAGTCTAGTATGAGTGGTGGGCAAATACTTTCTTCCAATGTGGGGTGTCTTTTTATTCTGGTCATCATTTCTTTTGAAATACAAAAGATTCTTAGTTTGATGTCTCATTTATGTAACTTTGCTTCCATTTGCTTGGCCAGTAGCCTTGAAACATTGAAGATGCCTCTAAATTCAATGTCATGAAGGGTTCTACTATAAGATACTCTTGCTCTAGTTCCTAATAAGATCTTTCCTTGCTATTATTACATCCGCAAAATTCCCTTTCGTGAAAAGTATTTCTTTGGCATTGAAATTCACTAGATAAAACACTATTACTGGATTGTTATAGTTAGGGTTAGTTCAGGGCATGATTATGAAATTCACTGAGCATTTGAAATGAAAGTATACTTAGAAATCATTATCCACCCACTCTATGTCTCCCACATTCTACAAATGAGATGCAAAGAGGTTAAATTATGTACCCAATGGTTCACAGAGAGCCATTGGTAAAGCTATATCTCAAGCCTCCTGATTAGGAGTTAATTAGGTTTATATTTCCATTCCCCTCAACTTCGTATCCTCTTTTTACATGGAGATCACTAGCTTTAATAACTATTATGATTTGGTCAATATAAATTTACTCTATGTGAATTGCATGCAGTGATTTTTCTTACAAAAACCTTAAAACTGTTGGTGAAATAGAAACTATTATTTATTTTTACAAAAGAAAATATGGGTCTGGAACATTTTTAAGTACTTTGCTAAGTAAAACAGTAAGTAGTATTGTCAGGGAAATTAACATTAGCCTATATAACCCAAGATCTCAGTTTTTAAGGTATAAAATGGCTTCAACAGCACTATGTATTTAGGATTCTGTATCATCTGGATACAGATATTTCTTTCACTTCTCTAGATCATTCTAAACAATCTTTTAAAATTTCCCATTTGCCTATTTCCCCTAAGGAATAAGCAGTTATTTCAATAAGGTTTTATATTTGTAGTAGTATTTGACCTTCATTGAAGGAAAAGTGTAATAAGCCAAAAAATTAAAATTTCAGATTGGAAATTTATCCGTCAGTGATGGACTATTCTAAAAATGTTTGCTGAGTCCTTGATCCCTTGCTTTTGGTTTCATGTCATAAAAAAAGACCAAGTCTTAGACTTGGAATTTGTGTTTAATGTTGACTCTAAACTCAAAATAGAAGACTTTAGAAATATTATGTACAAGTGTCATTACCCTTATTACCCTTGCCTACAGTGAAGTACCTGGTATAGATAGATTTATTTATTACATTCAACAACCAGTTTTCATGCAATGAATTATAAGATTTGAGATGATGTAAATAAAGTCTTTTTTTTTTTAACTTTGAGATCTTACTCTTACAAAGACATTTAGATTTGGAATATTTTAGACGATCTAATCTAGTGATGCTTATATTTTTCTTTCTTTTCTTTTTTTGTTTTTGGGCCAGGTAAACTCATGATTTATTTCTGACACTGGACTCAGAAATTACTTGACGATGCTCAGGGAGCCACATGGATGTGGAGGCCAAACTTGGATTGGGTGCATCCAGGAGCTACATGCTGTTCTATTTGTCTGACCCCAATGCTTATATTATTCTTTTAAAAAATATTTACCTATATGGTTTTTGGTGTTACAGCAGGAATCAAAGACTGAGAGTGAGCAATAAATTTCTTTCTCTACCCATATATTTACTTAAGGAATTTAAAATTCATTTATGTACATGTTTATATAAGTACATAACAATTATTCATATTTTTACTCTGATTTTTAAATGATTATATAAGTACAAGGTCACTGTCACGGTCCTCCCATTTTTCATCAATTTTCTCGAGCGGGCCCAGTAATGTCTCCACTGTGAGATTTGTTGTTACTGTGTGTGGCATATTGGATACGTCATGGGTAGCTTGCCAGGCTTTGCCGTGCAAGGAGATACTCTCGGTAGCTTGCCGGACTCTCCAAGATGGGTGGAAGAATTGAACCCGGCTTGGCCAGGTGGCTGCACACAAGGCAAATGCCCTACCACTGTGCTATCACTACAGCCCATATAAGTACACAATACATATTTTATTATTGTATAAAATTTCACATTTAAAATTGAGTCCATGCATAAAATAGAATCAACTTCATTTTGTACAAATCTTTTGGAGATGAGCAAAATTTCTTAATTTTTATAGTCAATAACATATTGTACAGAATCCATATCTTTATGTTTTATAAAAGATATTTTATGTATTTTTAGAAATGTGCAAACTAATTTTGACTTTCATTGGTCATATGTTTATAAAATATGTAATGGTATATGTAAGATAATATATTTTTCATACTTTATGCTTTATTATATGTAATTATTTATGCTTTGTCATTTTTCTAACATAATTCTGATATTTTCTCTGCATGTACTGACGTATAAGTACCATGCCCTAACCTATTGCGCCACTGGAGTGATAGCACAGCGGTAAGGAGTTCGCCTTGTGTTTGGTGGACCAGCCGAGCCAGGTTCAATTTTTCCACCCCTCTCAGAGAGCCCGACAAGCTACCAAGAGTATCTCGCCCGCATGGCAAAGCCTGACAAGCTACCCGTGTTGTATTCGATAAGTCAAACACAATAACAACAAGTCTCAATGGAGATATTACTAGGTCCGCTTGAGCAAATTGATGAACAATGGGAAGACAGTGCTACAGACGGTGCTACGATTCTGATATTTATTTATGATCACAAAATCAGCTGTAGAATTCTATTTTACCACAATGCATACATAGTGATGCATACATTTTGATACAATAACTATGATTGTCTTCTGGGGGAGCAGTATCAATAGAAAAACTTTAGATTGTCTTGATCACTTGATCACTTGACACTTGACATCTCGTTACTCATTGATTTGCTTGAGCAAGCACCGGTAACGTCTCCATTTGTCCCTGTCACATGCAAATGTAGCCCAATGGCGTCCGCTCATTCTAGCAACACAAAGAGCCTCAAACCGATCATTCACGGTCTTGACTAAGAAGTCTGACCATCTAGTAGGTGTGCGGCCATGTGATCCTTTGACCTTCCGTGGAATCCATTTGGTAACAGCTCTAGTCCAGTGGTCATTGCCAAATCTCATTACATGTCCAGCCCATCTGATTTTTGATGGCAAATGAGACAGCGTCCCTGATTCATGATCGTGGATGGAGGTCAGAACTCCGGATTCTTTCTCTCATTAGAGTGAAACATGATACTCCAAGCATAGGTCTTTCGATTCCTCTTTGGGAGATCCAAATAGCATTCTCATACTGTTTTTGTAGGGCCCAGGTCTCTGAGGCGTATGTTAATGCATACATACCTCCACTATCCAGCCACTGTGCTCGAGGATGCTTTCCAGACCGCGGCCCTACAACACATCATAAGGCACTTAATAATCATCTTTCACGAGTGCCACACCATATTTGATAGGGTTCAAATATGGTTTGAAACATTGGAAAACCTACAAGGGAGAATAGAGGCTGCCCCCAGAGCCCCCCTATCCCTCTCGGAGAACCTGGCAAGCTACCGAGAGTATCCCACCCGCACGGCAGAGCCTGGGAAGCTATCTGTGGCATATTCAATATGCCAAAACCAGTAAATCAACGCATCTCATTCCCCTAATCCTGAAGGAGCCCCCAATATGGCACCATTGAGAAGGATGTGTAAGGAGAGGCTGATAAAATCTCAAGGCCGAACTAGGCTGCCATAATGAAGAAAGATAAAAATGATTGTCTGTACTTTCAATGCAAATACGCTAGCATCAGATGCATCCATCGAGGACCTGATGGTACAAGCATGAAAGATCAAGCATGATATCATTGATCTGACCGAAATGAGACAGCATCAATCAAATCACGTTTTTGACATGGGCGAAGAACTGTTCCTTGGAACATGCAACAAAAGAGGCGTCGGAGGTGTTGGTGTCCTTGTCAGCAAAAGAAATAGGTAAGAGGATGAAGAACCTATGGCTCTGGGTACATCTCTTCGATTTCACTTTTATTCCTGCATTAGAATTTCTAATGAGTCCTGCCCCCGCGCCTGGGTGTTCCTTCCCGGAGTCCCTTGGAGGGGAGCGGGTTGAGCTTTCCTCCCCGCCCCGGCCAGGGCTACGGCAGCCGGAGACCTCCAGGACCAGCCACCACCATGCTGAGACCACTCTCCGCACACCTGAAGGTACTGGCAGAGGGACAAAGCCACGCGGGTTCCGGGGCCGAGACCTCCAAGCCTACTCGAATTGGAGTCGAGCATCTTCCACCCAGATCCTCCAAATTCCAGTAGGCGGGGGTAACACCCACCACCTGGCCCCCTGGCGCCGTGTAATCCCATCAGCGGCCAAGACTCAGAGACTTTAAAATCCAGAACCCGGACGAGAACAGTGCAGTCTCTGCCCCCGCGCCTGGGTGTTCCTTCCCGGAGTCCCTTGGAGGGGAGCGGGTTGAGCTTTCCTCCCCGCCCCGGCCAGGGCTACGGCAGCCGGAGACCTCCAGGACCAGCCACCACCATGCTGAGACCACTCTCCGCACACCTGAAGGTACTGGCAGAGGGACAAAGCCACGCGGGTTCCGGGGCCGAGACCTCCAAGCCTACTCGAATTGGAGTCGAGCATCTTCCACCCAGATCCTCCAAATTCCAGTAGGCGGGGGTAACACCCACCACCTGGCCCCCTGGCGCCGTGTAATCCCATCAGCGGCCAAGACTCAGAGACTTTAAAATCCAGAACCCGGACGAGAACAGTGCAGTCTCTGCCCCCGCGCCTGGGTGTTCCTTCCCGGAGTCCCTTGGAGGGGAGCGGGTTGAGCTTTCCTCCCCGCCCCGGCCAGGGCTACGGCAGCCGGAGACCTCCAGGACCAGCCACCACCATGCTGAGACCACTCTCCGCACACCTGAAGGTACTGGCAGAGGGACAAAGCCACGCGGGTTCCGGGGCCGAGACCTCCAAGCCTACTCGAATTGGAGTCGAGCATCTTCCACCCAGATCCTCCAAATTCCAGTAGGCGGGGGTAACACCCACCACCTGGCCCCCTGGCGCCGTGTAATCCCATCAGCGGCCAAGACTCAGAGACTTTAAAATCCAGAACCCGGACGAGAACAGTGCAGTCTCTGCCCCCGCGCCTGGGTGTTCCTTCCCGGAGTCCCTTGGAGGGGAGCGGGTTGAGCTTTCCTCCCCGCCCCGGCCAGGGCTACGGCAGCCGGAGACCTCCAGGACCAGCCACCACCATGCTGAGACCACTCTCCGCACACCTGAAGGTACTGGCAGAGGGACAAAGCCACGCGGGTTCCGGGGCCGAGACCTCCAAGCCTACTCGAATTGGAGTCGAGCATCTTCCACCCAGATCCTCCAAATTCCAGTAGGCGGGGGTAACACCCACCACCTGGCCCCCTGGCGCCGTGTAATCCCATCAGCGGCCAAGACTCAGAGACTTTAAAATCCAGAACCCGGAACCGCGCGGCCGCATTTGCGGCCGCGCGACATCTTAACAGAACTTTTTTTTATGACATCTTATTGTCTTATTCCTACTTTGGACAAACCTGCAGGCTATTGAATGTAGCCTGCCCACAGGGCAGAGTCTGGCAAACTCCCCGTGGCGTACCAAATATGCCAAATACCAGTAACAATGATGGGTCTCATTCTCCTAAATAGCCTTGAATATAATCTCAGGGCAAGGATGAAAGAGACGTTACTGGGGCCTGCTCGAGGCAATCGACGAATAACAGGATGATGAAATGAAAATGAAATGAAAGAATTTCTTAAACAGATTAATAGTAAAAAAATAGATATTAATTATATATATACATATGGGTATATCTACATTTATGTAGATAGATATATACTCCACATCATCCTTTGCTTCACATAACCACAATCTTGAAAACAAACAAAAACAGCTTACAAAAAATTTTGGACAGTAAAATATGTGAGGTAGAGTGATGTTTATTAGGTAATTTTAAATCCATTAATTTCCTCAAAGAAGGTATCAACCCATATAGTGTTATAGAAGTGTTCAGGAAATCTAGGTATTACAGTGTATTGACTCTGCCTCAAGATCTTCTCATTTGGCCATTTTCCATTTTTTTAATCCATAGAAACCAGCTGCAAACAGTCTGTACAAGTTTGTGTAACTTCCAGCATATACTTGTCTTAAGGTACAACTGCATTCTATCTGTTCATACAATAACTGCAGTCCACGATGTATAAACATATTCCCTCTATTCTTTTATCTGAGATTCTGGGATTTTAAACTTGTATCAAGATCACCTTTAGGATAACAAAGCATCTCACTTTTCCCTGTAAACACTTTTGCAAGCTCAGTTGTATGGGTATGTGTTTAGGTTTTGGTTTAGTTCCTTATGGCATTAAGAATTAATTTCCAAGTTCTACAGAAATTTGCATATTATTCATATAAAGATCTGTCTCAGTTGTCTTTTTTCTCTTGTTTGCAAATCTTTTTAGGATATGATGGCTTTCTAGGGTGTGAACATGAAAAAAGAAAAAAGGAGATTCCCACAGGTCGACAAATGAGGACACAAAAAGTGGTGGACATTAAAGATGAATTATTTTCATTAAAATGTTTGAGGAAAGTACAGGCTCTTTCCAAAACATATCTGTGTTCCTCAAGGAACTATTATTAAAGCTCCAACTTTGAATATTTAAAAATGATCTTTTGAAAACAGTTAACAGTCTTTGTACATAAACATCTTAAAATCTCTTCTGCTCTGGCTGAGATAATGAGATGAGCATAGCTGGAATCCTAATATGATTGTGTTTTTATGCTTTCATTTTTGTCCACAGTTCATAAATTGCCATATTATCTGTCAATGCTCCGATTACACTTGTGGAGCAAATAAGATACTTTCAGAGTGCCAAAAAAAGGACTGCATAATTCTTTATATGATATTTGATATGACTAACAGCATTATAATATAACAATGTTGTCTTCTCTCTATAAAAATGACACTGTGAAATATATTTTGTGGAGTGGAGTAATAAATTGCTTTCTTGGAGCAATACGATCTATGACATTTTTCACCTGTATTTCTGTTCAGCCCTCTTGTAATATGTACACCAAGCATTCTATGCTTTTTGTTTTATTGTAGCTATACCATTTTTGATTTACCTAGACCTATAAAATGGTGTCTTAAAACAATAGTCAGTTTCAAATGTATTTTAACAAAAATTTAGTGGAATTCTGCTTGCAAATACAATATTAGAGAAACAACATGTATAAGTCACAAGCAGGGGTACAGTCCCAGATGAGATGGAATTTATCCTTTGCTTCCTTCCTGTGTATATTCTCAGAGAACACATAGCTCATACTCTATAACTCAACATGTTTAAAACTCCTTAAAATTCATACCTTATGATATTATATTTCAGGATGAAAGAACTCAAATAAGAATGACGTTAAAGGTTAATAACTGCATTATTACTGTCATAGTGAATACTCCAATAATTTTTTAATAAAATCTGTGAACCATTGTCACTAGTGCTTTAACTGCATTTTAGCAGATATACATTAATCTGATCATGTTAAGGTAATTTTTATTCCTAAGGGCTATACCTATCTGTAAAAAGAGAACAGAGGCATAGTGTATTGAAGGAAATTTTCTGTATGTAACAGCTAGTAGATTCTAAATGCTGTAATGTTGGAATTAGATGCAACTAATCTGATTCTGTGGAAAGTAATTGGTCCAGGGTGACATATATAAGTACAAATCAATTTATTTACTGATATTGGTATATTGACAGATAAGAGGGGGTCCTTTGGAAAAATGTAGTTTCTGTAAATCAAGATTGATTTGGACAGTGTGGATCAGTATGCATCTTTCTACATGGCTATCATGTACCATAGTCAAATTTAAAGAATGATAACGTTAAACATAAAACTGAGTTCCTTTAGCCAAAGCACAAAGAAAACATTCTTTGACTTTTTCCAAGGAGCTAATTTAAATGGGCTATTTATGCCTCATACATATTTGGTATTACTACACAATGTTTTTCTTCTTGTTTATCTTTTAACTCCCTTTGATCATTTCAATGAATTATCCCCAAACACAAAAAATAAAAAATACTGTTTCAGTCCTCCTCCTCCTCCTACAGATGTATAATTGCATAAGACCTAATTTCATTCAAAGAGAGAATCTAGAAAGATAGAGAAGTAAACTGCTGTACAGAGGCATGCAATATAACTGAGTTGTGTTTCAAATAATGTTGCAATTTAAGAAAATTCCTGGGCTAAATCTTAAGGGTAGTAGAGAGAAAAAGAAGGAATAAGATGCTTTTCAGACTGAGGAAATCTTACATGTAAACTTTGAAATTAAAGAGCATGAAAGCTGGGCCATTACTTTTAAAAGATCATATTACAAAGGAAATTTTCAATTTTAAAACATGAACAATGATATCTACAAAACTCAGTAAATGGCAAAATTTAACACCTTCCTTATTTTAAAATGTATTCCTAGTCCATAGAGAAAAATTAGTTTGAAATTGTTGAGAGTGTGCGTAATTTTTTTTTTTTTTTTTTTTTTTTGCTTTTTGGGTCACATCCTGCGATGCTCAGGGATTCCTCCTGGCTCTGCACTCAGGAATTACTCCTGGCAGTGCTCAGGGGACCATATAGGATGCTGGGAATTGAACTTGGGTCAGCTGACTGCAAGGCAAATGCCCTACCCACTGTGCTATCGCTCTAACCCTGAGTGTGCATCATTTTATCTGTTAAAATGTCTAGGAAAAGTTCATTTTGGGGTAATATTTGTACTTAAATTATATTTAGAATTGTATTTTGTTGCCTCAAGTCTTCTAATATTCATTTTTATACAAACATTATAATTTCTTTAATTCAAGATATATGTGTATAATTTCCTAAGTTTTGTTTTATTTTGTGTCTGTTTTTGAGCTGCGAAAACCCAGCAATGCTCAGGGTTTGTGCCTGGCTCTGCACTCAGGGATCACTCCTGGTAGACTCTTGGGACCTCATGGGGTTCCAGTGATTGAACCCAAGTGCCTGCTGCACCCACCCATCTCATACTGTCTCTCTCCCCAGTACAATTTTATACTATATTGATGGTTGCTAATTTCCTCCACTCTGATGAAAGAAAAAGACAATATAAACAAGAACCTGATATTTTATGACACATATTTGATTCAGTAGTAGTAAGTAGTTAATGGTAGACAAATAAGAGATATTACATATTACTAAACCCCTTATAGTCAAAATCATAGGATTAAAAATAATTTTTTTCACTATTATTGTAATGGAGAAGCTATTTTAATTTCACATTAAAAACAAACAAAAAATCTGATTCCCTTAACACAATTTTTTTGGATCCTGACGAATTAACTAGTTTATATATTTTTGTTTGTTGTTTGAGGACCAAACATGGCAGTACTCATGACTTACTCCTGACACTGAACTCAGGGATAATCTGATGGGGTTCTGGGAGCAATGTGGGGTTCTGGGGATTGAAATTGGGTCAGCCGCCTACAAGGCAAGTGCTCTTCTAGCTGGATTCTCTCTCCATCCTTTTAAGTAGTTTATTACCAGTATTTTTTTTTTCATTTTGAGGCTCCAAAACAATGACTTTAATTAGTTGTCTTTAAATGTGCACACGCGAGAGAAAGAAAGACAGGTAGACAGACTGACACAGATAGTCAAGAGTGTACAGGAGTTAAAGCATTTGCCTTATATGAGACTGACCCAGATCTAGTCCTCACACTGTGAACAGTCCCCTGAGTACTGCAAGGAGTGAATCACTGCAAGCAGAGCCTAGAGTATGCCCCGAAATCTGGTGAATGAGGTCCAAATATAAGATAACATGAATAAAATATAAATGTTTTTGATGTAACTTCACAAGTAATTCCACAGTCGATTTAATGGACTTTGTTAAAAACTTTTAAAAATCACATTATTACATTTGTAATAGAATTTTCATATATATTTTTGAGTCAGCATCAGTCCTTCAAAGTAGCATATAAAGTATTAAAGCATTATATAATGTTTTATACAACACTTCCTTAGAAGACCACTGACAAACAATTAATTGTATTCCACGTTGTTACGTATCTTAAAAACCCTGACTGACACCTCCTGCTAGACACAAATTATTTCCAGTAACTTATGCATGGAAGACTATATACAGTCTATCAGTGTCAGGGCTGTGTTTTAATTATCATTAACACTTTAATATTCATTACTTTTGCCAGTAATTTGTTTTCTATTAAATAGTCTTGTTCATTCATCATAATTTAAATCTACAATTTTTAAAAATTATATCTTCATCTTTGTATAAAATCTACATTTCTTATTATCCACAGTGATACTTAGGGAAATTGTGAAACAAACCTGAAAGAGCTAGTTTGCTTAAATTAGGTTTCAATAATAATGCTGTCAATAATAATGATGAATTAGGATGGATAGTGTCATAACATGATTAAACAATGAAGTAATTTACTCTGTTAGGAAAATGCTGTTGCTTTTGGAGGGTCAGGTTTACATCTATTTCCTTTACTAGTCAGGGTTCTGCATTTATAGATTGTAGGGATTTTTGCAGTTCTTAAGGAACTCAGGAACTGGTTGGTAAAAAACTGTCACTGAAATTTGAATATTTACAGTATTTACTTATCTAGTTTCTGTTGATTTTATTATTTTGTTGGGGACACACTTGGCAGTATTCAGCGCTAACTCTTGGCTTGAGGCAAGACATCAGTCCTGAAGGACTCACGAGTCTATACTTGGTCTCCTGGGATCACACTCTGGTCAGGAACAGGGGAGGAAGAATATTGTAATATTTCTCTGGCCCTTCTATAGATTATTTTAAACAAACTTAATAATTTGGTGATATATATATACCTTCATGGGCTGGAGCGATAGCACAGCGGTAGGGCGTTTGCCTTGCACGCAGTCAACATGACCAACTCGAGTTCGATTCCTCCACCCCTCTTGGAGAGCCCAGCAAGCTACCGAGAGTATCTCGCCTGCACGGCAGAGCCTGGCAAGCTACCCGTGACGTACTCGATATGCCAAACACAGTAACAAGTCTCATGATGGAGATGTTGCTGGGCCCGCTCGAGCAAATGGATGAACAACGGGAGGACCGTGATACCGTGACCGAGATACCCTCATATTAATAATTTGGTGATATATATACTCTGACCAGGGCTCCGGCAGCCAAAGACCTCCAGAACCAAACACCACCATGCTGAGACCACTCTCCACATGCATGAAGGTACTGGCAGAGGAACAAAGGCATGCGGGTCCCAGGGCTAAGATCTCCAAGCCTGCTAAGATCGGGGCTGAGCATCTTCCACCCAGATCCTCCATATTCCAGTAGGCAGGGGTCACACCCACCAACTGGCCCCCTGGCACCGTGTAATCGGATCAACGGACAAGACCCAGAGACTATAAAACCCAGCTCCTGGAAATGCGGCCACATGACATCTTATTATGTCATTCTTACTTTGGACAAACTGGCAGGCTACTGAGTGTAACCTGCCCACATGGCAGAGTCTGGCAAATTCCCCGTGTTGTACCAAATATGCCAAATACCAGTAACAATGATGGGTCTCATTCTCCTAACCCTGAAAGAGCCTTGAATACGGCATTTTTAAAAAAAATCTCAGGGCTAGGACGAAGGAGACATTTACTGGGGCCTGCTCAAGGCAATTGACGAACAACAGGATGGCCGTGATCGTGATATACCCTCATGCTAATTCTTGGAGAGATAGATTGGTTTTTCTTTTGCAGAGTTAGGGGTGGGGTGGTTTCCCAAGTGGAATTCTCTGGGGGCCACAAGGTTACTGCAAATGGAAGTTGGCCAACTAGACTGCTGGTTCTATGCTAGGTCCAAAGATGCAGTGCTGTTCATGGCTGCAACACTTTTCAGTCCCAGGCTTACTCTGGCAGTGCTGATGTGCTTCTAGGGTTAATCTCAGCATTGTGCTTAAACCTAGGGATTAAACCTAGGTCAGACACTTGCAAGGCCCGAGCCCAGCTTCAAGTTTTCCTTTGTACCTTATAGGGATATAAAAGGTCCAAATAATTCCATGGCTTAGGTGTGTATATATGTGTGGGCATAAAAATATTTGCATAGTCATAGTCATCAGTTCTTGCATTAATATGTTGACTACTAACTAGGAAACACTTTAGTGAGGGATGTAAAGCATGGGCGGAGCTTAGAGCATAAGGCCAAAGTAGTTTTCACTGTATCACTGTCATCATGTTCATTGATTTCCTTGAGCAGGCACCAGTAACATATCCTACTTTGTAGCCCTGAGATTTTAGAAAGTGCCACATTCGAGGCTCTTTCAGGATCAGGAGAATGAGACCCATCATTATTACTGGGTTTTGGCATATTGAATACATCACGGGGAGTTTGCCAGACTCTGCCATGTGGGCAGGATACTTTTGGTAGCCTGCCAGGTTCTCCAGAGTAAGAACTAGGTAATAAGATGTCTAGCTTTCGGGAACTGGGTTTCATAGTCTCTGGGTCTTGGCCATTAATGGGATTACACAGCGCCGGGGGTTGTTGGTAGGTGTAACGCCTACATACTGGAAGATGGGGGATCTGGTGGAGGAGGCCCAGTTCCAATTTGAGCAGGATGGAGATCTACACCCTGGGTCCCGCGCACCTGGGCTTCTCTGCTGGTTCCTTTATGTGTGAGGCTCTTTCGAACTTGTAGAGAGCGGTCTTAAACATGGCTGTGGCTAGAACCGAAGGTCTACAGCTGTTACCTGCCCTGCCCTGAGCAGAGACCCAGCAGCTGAAGACCTCTGGTTCTAGCCACAGCCATGTTTAAGACTGCTCTCTACAAGTTCGAAAGAGCCTCACACATAAAGGAACCAGCAGAGAAGCCCAGGTGCGCGGGACCCAGGGTGTAGATCTCCATCCTGCTCAAATTGGGACTGGGCCTCCTCCACCCAGATCCTCCATCTTCCAGTATGTAGGCGTTACACCCACCAACTGCCCCTGTGTGTGCTCTGTAATCCCATCAATGTCCAAGACCCAGAGACTATAAAACCCAACTCCCGGAAGGAAACAGCACAGAGTCTCCTGTTCACACCTGCCTGTCCTCACTGGGGCCCCTTGGAGGAGTGTGGGTTGAGTTTCCTTCTCCACCCCGAGCAAAGTAGTTTTAGGGTCCTAAAATAAAGTCTGAATAAATGAGTATGCAGATGTGATTGAGTTGTCTACTTGCAAGAAGTGTGCAGATAAAGTAATTGGAATACCCTTTGTATGTCGACTTCATACATGGTCTCTATAAAGTAATATTGGTACTGCGTCTTAAAGAGGGTCAGAAGAAGACGGCATTTAACTAGAGGAAAGAGATGCTATGAGTATATTAAACCCAGAAAATCCTTCATTTGGAGGATCATAAGGGAGTATGCTTAAAAAACTTGTACCAAAAAATCAAAAGTCATTAGGTCATAATTCTCTACTTTAAAAAGTAGTGAAAGTGGATACTTACATATGTCTACTATGCAAAAAAATAAGTTCCATAAAATGGCACTGATCTACCTAGTTGTTTTATGAACATGGTATAAAAATGGTAAGAAGCATTGATATACTGCAAACCTGATTAGGAGAAATGTCAAGATAATCATTGACTCAAAGTCACAATTATATTGAAAGTATGTAAACAAATATAAAAGCCCTCTTTCTGTGAACTTAGTTAATGTCATGCAATGATTTCATCTGCTACTGTTTCAACTGTGTAGAAAAAATTTATATAAGTACCTCAATGAATAGATTGCTTTCTTTCAATCCTTTAAAATGTAGTCAAGTTTTATTGTGTTTTCAAGTATACAAAACTTTCATTTGAGGAAGAAAATGTTCCATAAAATGCTGAATCTCAGCCAATAGTACACATCAATCATACATTGCTTACATATGCCTTTTTGCCTACAGTATCATTCCTTAAGATACTTTAATAATTATGTTGTTGGGAAAACTTATTTACTTCTTTTCCTCAATAGATTTTAGCTGTTTTTTATTTTATGGGGCATTATAATAGCGAAAGCTTTCTAGCTAAGATACAAATTTTTAAGGAGAGATAGAGGTAGAGGGAGATGAAGAAGGAGAGAGAAAGAGACTGTTTCTCCTGAACATTGTCTTTGTGAGATTCAGCTGGAGTCCCACCTTTCCACACTCATGGTCGAAGTCAGCCAGTATTTGTGCTGCTTGACTAATGTTTTCTGTTATTAGAATGATGTCATCAGCAAAGCAGAGGTGGTGTATTTGCCGACCATCTATCTTCACTCCCATTCCTTCCCATTCCAGTCGTCACATGACGTTCTCGAGGGTGGCACTGAAGAGTTTTGGTGAAATGGTATCATCCTGCCGAATCCCTCTCTTGACATCAATGATCACTTCCTTGTAAAATGGTGAGATCCTGGTAGTGAATCCGCAATACAGCTCACGAAGGATCCTGGTGTATTGAGTGGCTAGGGCTTCAATAACTGCTTCCATCTCAACAGAATCAAAGGCCTTTTTTAAAATCAATGAACGTTATATGGAGCAGCATCTTGAACTCCCGAGAAACCTAGGTGAGCTTGGTTATCGTGTGGATATGGTCAATCATGCTGAATCCTTTGTGGAACCCAGCTTGCTCACATAGTTGTCCTTCATCTAGTGTTCTGCCAATCCTGTTCAGGATGACTTGAGTGAACAGCTTGTAGGTGAAGACAATAGGCAGATCGGGTGATAGTTGCCAATGTAGTGGATGTCTCCTTTCTTTTACAGTAATACAGTCCTGCTGGTTTTCCATTGGGATGGAATCTTTAGACAGTTAGCATGTGAAGAGCCAAGCCAGTATACCGATGAGGACTGATGGCAGGTTCTTCAGGTGTTCGGGTCTGACCTTGTCTGAGCTGGGTGCTGTTCGCTTGTTTACCTATGAATTGGTGTGTCGGGTTTCAGAAGGGAGAATGTTGGGAATGACATATCCATCCTGCAGAATTTGTTATGTGGGCAACTGGACGTTGCTGTCTAAGAGATCTGAGTAGATGTCATGGATAATCTTCTCCTTTGCCCTTCTGGAAGATGTGATAGATTCTAGATTCCTCCCATCCTATAGCTCAAATTCTTTGCCTTTATTAACAACTCGGCAAATCTTTCTAAATCTTTTTATAAAATTCATGTTTATTTTATTATATTAATCTCATGGGTGTAATGGGCCTATCAAGTTGTTTAATAATACTCATTTTCTTTGTATATCAATAAGTAGAATTGAGCAATCCAGAATGGTAAAGAAATAGAAAACACTGAGAGAATATTGCTGAATATCATTTATCCAGAGCTGTGGTTAAGGAGTATGACATCTACAGTGCAGAAGGAAAAGAGGAGGAGAAGCTAGGATTCTACAGAGTGTCTTATAAACATTTGGAGAAACATGGAGTAAACTTGGAGGAGGCATGGTGCTAAATCCACTGAACAGTGTAAAATGTTATCTGTGCCATTAGAACTGAACCCGACTGTGACATTCCCTTTGTAAAAATCTCCACACAATCTAGTCAAAAAATCCATAGCACATACTGTGCAATTAGTTACATTGTCTGATGATAAATTTCACAAACGTAATTGCCACCACTCCACCCACTATCCTTTTGATTGAGTTCCTTGATGTTGATTCTTAGCATCTTGTTAATAAGAAACTGTAAAAGAGGGACAACAGGGAGTTATTTTTTGTAAGATGTGGAGAGGTTGAGGGAGGATGATTTAAATAAATTTGAGTCAAATTTATGTCCATGCCTTATGTTTGATAATGAAATAGTCTTTTAAAAGAAGATTTACAGAATTACTCATGCTGTAGTAAAATGTCTTTAGTTTAGATGAGAGAAACTATGTCTGCATTTAATTCAATACTTAGAAATGTGAAGGCCATTAATGACTGAGTTAAGAACATAATTTGTTTTTGTATTCTATTCTTTTTTTTTTTACATTTTGGGTCACACCTGGCTATACACAGGGGTTACTTCTGGCTCATGCACTCAGGAATTATTCCTGGCAGTAACTCAGGGGACCATATGGGAATATGGGATGCTGGGAATTTAACCCGGGTCAGATGCATGCAAGGCAAAGGCCCTACTCACTGTATTATCACACCAGCTCCATGTTTTTGTTTTTATTCTAAATAATTTTCAGGACTTATGAGTATCTTTTATTGTATGTGCTATTCAAAATGCAATTGAATTATGGATTAAATAACATACATAACATTATATATTGGAAATGTTTTGATGTGCTGCTACTGCTACAATCCATTAAAACATAATTTAGAAAAAAATGTTTTACTGTGCGACCATAATTATTTCCCATTATTATAGATAAAAGTATTTATTTGGTAGTTGTCTAACAAAACTTATCCCTAGTGAACATTTGGCACATACAGTTGAGTAATGAAAACTACTGAACATTATTGACATAAAGTAATGCTACTTTTTATGTGTGAGCTGTAAAGAAAATGATGGTATCAGGTAAAGTGTTTGTACCAGGAAGGGATGTAATATGATGGATACAGTAAAAATTAACTTTTCAAACAAGTTCTCCATGTTTGTGGTGTGCTTAGCATATGATACTGGTCTTCTTTAGTGTTCCTCTTCCAAAACACATCTCGAGGGCAATTTTATTTTTCCTTTTCGGATGTGGGGACACATTTGATCGTACTCTGATCTTATTCACCTCTCTCTTCCGTGCTCACAGAACCATATACAATGCCAGGTATCAAACTAGGAGCAACCCTGCATTAGGCAAATGCCTTAACCAGCGTCTTATATTTTTGGTTCCACAAATACAATTTTATTTCTTTGATTCAAGCTTCTGGTTCACGGTGGCTTCAGCATTGAAATTTCATGAAACATTTTGATTCCTGATGATGTGAAGTTGGTGGCTTTGATTGCATGGAAAGTCTACTTGAGAAAAAAAATCTATGGGAAATTTTAGATACTTCAGTGGATGTCCACCAGATTTTATCAAATGAGATTTCCTGGCTTTGCTTCTTTTTTATGAAGTGGAGAGTTCTCTGAAAGTTAATGGACACCTGATGTGACTGCCACTCTGCGCCTCCAGACTCCTTTTTTTATTCTCTGCCAGGGAAGCAGAGGGGAGTGAATCTCATAGAGTATGTCCCAGCTTTTTCTCATATTCTATTTTACTTGTTTCACCTGAATCTAGAAAGACAAGTTAAATCATAATTTCTCTTTTTTTCTTGCTTTTTTTGCGTCACACCTGGTGATTCACAGTGGTTACTGATGGCTCTGCACTTAGGAATTACCCCTGTCGGTGCTCAGGAAACCATAAGGGATGCTGGGAATCAAACCCAGGTCGGCCACGTGCAAGGCAAATGCCCTACCTGCTGTGCTATCGTTACAGCCCCCAAAATCGTAATTTCCAAATATAAAAAAAATCTGATTAATATGCACTGAAAATTTCCAGTGCATATTAATTCAGAGCACTAAAATCGACAAGCTTATAATTCTATAAACCTTTCATTTTATAGCATTAACAATCTTTTCTATTAAATAGTACCTCAATAATTGTATTATCACAAAATTTCTTTCCTACATATACATACAAACATACAGGTAATATAAAGAATTCTTCTGTCAACAAATGGCAAAACTATCCAAATATTCAAGCAAATAAAAAAAAATCGCCCTTAAATGATCAGTATCTCTTTTTTTTTTCATTATTTTTTTTCCCTTTATTTTATTTTATTTTTTTTAAAGTTGTAGATTTACAATTTTTTGTGCTTTGGTTTCAATTATACAATGATCAGATACCCATCCCTCCACCAGTGCCCATTTTCCACCACCATGGATAATATCCCTCCCACCCCCATCCCCCCATCCCCCCTGTCTCTGTGGCAGGGCAATCCCCTGTGTTCTCTCTCTCCTTTTGGGTGTTGTGGTCTGCAAAAGAGGCATTGAGTGGCAAACATGTTCAGTCCATAGTCTACTTTCCACATGCATCTCCCCTCCTGGGAGGATCCTCCAAACATCCTTTATTTGGTGCTCCCTTCTCTATCTGAACTGCCCTTTCCTCTAGGCTACCCGGCTGGCCTCTAAGTTATGGAGTAATCCTCCTGGTGCTGATCTCAGCTATTCTTGGGTATTAATCTCATACTTTGTTACTTTATATCCCCCAGATGAATGCAATCTTTCTATGTCTATCCCTCTCTTTCTGACTCATTTCGCTTAGCATGATACTTTCCATATTGTACCACTTGTATGTAAATTTCATGACTTCATCTTTTCTAAGAGCTACATAATACTCCATTGTGTAGATGTACCAAAGTTTCTTTAACCAGTCATCTATTCTTGGGCATTCAGGTTTCTTCCAGTTTCTGGCTATTGTAAAGAGTGCTGCAATGAACAAACAAGTGCAGATGTCACTTCGACTATACATTTTTGCCTCTCTGGGATATATTCCCAGGAGTGGTATTGCTGGGTCAAATGGGAGCTCAATTTCGAATTTTTTGAGAATCGTCCATACTGTTTTCCAGAAGGGCTGAACCAGTGGACATTCCCACCAACAGTGAAGGAGTGTCCCTTTCTTGCCACATCCACGCCAGCATCGGTTGCTTTTGTTCTTTTGAATGTGGGCCAGTCTCTGAGGTGTGAGATGGTATCTCATTGTGGTTTTGATCTGCATCTCCCTGATGATTAATGATGTAGAGCATTTTCTCATGTGCTTTTTTGCCATTCGGATTTCTTCTTTGAGAAAGTTTCTGTTCATTTCATTGCCCCATTTTTGGATGGGGTTGGATGTTTTCTTCTTGTGGAGTTTAACCAGTATTTTGTATATCCTGGATATCAACCCCTTGTCAGATGTGTATTCGGTGAATATCCTTTCCCATTCTGTAGACTGTCTTTGTATTTTGGTCACTGTTTCTTTAGAGGTGCAGAAGCTTCTTAGTTTAAGATAGTCCCATTTATCTATCTCTGTTTTCACTTGCTCGGCCAGTGGCGTGGCATCTTTGAAGATACCATTAGCTTCAATGAATGATCAGTATCTCTTATCTCACAGTCAATTCAGTTAGTTCGTCGTATCATTTCTAACTTCAAAGTAGATTGGAAATTCTTTCATTTTTCTTCACTTTTTAAAGTATCAGACTTCCAGTCCAAATGATCAGTGTTTCTCCACTTTATGCTAGAATTTCAACTCCCATTTTTCACTCAGGGAGACAACCTGGCATTTGATAGGTTCATGAACCTGTCCTGTTTAAATTTTTGCAATATCCACCTTGAATTTCGAAAAACACACATGGTCTTCATGCTTTTCTGTATAATTTGGTCCTTCTTCAACCTTAGTGCCACTGAGTATTGTGTTCTAAATATCCTGTCCTCACGTGAAAATGTAGGAACTCATGCTTGCAGCTCCTTTGACTAGGGTGCACTTCTACTGATTGTTTAAATTGATAATTTCTTACTAATCTCAGGAGTAATTCAGAAGTTATTTCCTTACAAAGGAGCTATAACTACAAAAAAACCCTCACAGTTTTTTTTTTCTCATGCCAGCATCTTTGTTACCCTAATAGTAGCTTCAGATTACCAGTTTATACTATATAGTTGGTAACTCCCCCAAATATTTGCTTCTTTCCTTTTAGTTTATGCAGCAAACCAGTGCTCAGGGCTTATACCTGGCTCTGCACTTAGCAATCACTCCTGGAGGGGCTCTAGGCACCAAATGTGGTGCCACAGTAGAACCCAGATCAGGCCTTTGCAAGGCAGGCGAATACCTTACTGCACTAGCTCTCTGCTCCCAACATTTGCTTTCTAAGTGGGATAATGAAAGCCAGATTGAAAAGACCAAAAAAAAAAGTTCATTTGCCATAATTTTCACAATAAAATTGTGCTTTTTCTCATTGTTTAAACTTATTTGTTAACTAAATGAAAATTTCAATACTTCCTATTGCTGTTTAAAAATCCAGACAATCCAATTAAACATTTTTTAAAATCTTGAATGAAGTATTTTTCTCTGGCATAATTAGTCATTCTCTACTCATGTTTTTGTTCTAGTTTCTATGATTTATTTTAAATATTTAGCATTTGTAGTTTTTTCTTTTGTTCACTTTCCCTGATCTTCAACCCACATTTAATCAATCACAAACCTCAGCGAGCTTTTACTTGCTAATGGCTTCTACATTGTTCTTGTTGGATTCTTATTTCAGACTCTATACATTTTAAACAGTGACATGGTATTTTCCTCAACCATACAATCTTATTTGTATTTCTAAATGGCTTTTGAAAATTTTTAAAGAAATCTAGGGTAATACTTTCTTGATTTCTAATCCTAAGGTTTTCCTAGTTTGTCAATGTATTGAAGACTAAAATATAAACTCCTTCGAGGGCTAACTTCTGTATAATTTTTACTTAGAATATAATTCTAGTTCATTCTCATTCTTTCCTCTCTCTCTCTCAATATATTCGTGATGTTACATGATTGTTTCATAATTAACCTTTTAATCTGTCTAATAGAAATATTTTAATCCTCCTGTACTGAGTCGTGTCCAGTTTGTATTTCACAGTAAATAATCTGTAAACTTTCTTGTCATCTGAATTTACTTAGCATCAAATTGATGCAGGATAGGTTCTCATGGATCTGTGTTGGTCCATAGTTCCCAGGTTCTTCAACATTTTTCAGGAATGAAAATATTGAGTTAAATAAAATTGCTCAGACTCAGAGTTAGAAAGAGAAAACTCTATCGAAAGGTACAAGAGAAAGAAATCCAGCTGGGAAGAAATTTGAATAATACTAAGTCAGAATGTGGCTCTTTTTAGAAGGGTTTTTGCAGGAATACTCTATCATTGGGCTTCTTATAAAGTGACTGGATCATAGGAAGTGTGTGAGGACTCATGTTTGCTCCCCATGCATGTTCTATGAACCAAGGACCTTCAGACCTTAAGATCATGCTAACATCTCCATATGTCCAATTAAGCCAGTGAAGCTCTCTTCTCTAATAAATTTTTTTTTGGTTCTTTCAGACTTTGTTTATGCTGGCACAATCTGTTGTTATTACTCAGCCTCCTGTTAGCAAGTCAAGAGCCTGGGGGC
Organism: Sorex fumeus; assembly: GCF_029834395.1. Lineage (NCBI taxonomy): Eukaryota > Metazoa > Chordata > Mammalia > Eulipotyphla > Soricidae > Sorex > Sorex fumeus. Next base: position 69,424,648 of record NW_026606059.1, read on the forward strand.
ATACTTGAATCTGTTTTTGCTATGGTATAGCCCTGGGACACAATAGAATTCCCCAGTTTCAAAGAGAACCAGGAATACACAGGATTGTGTGGAATGTACAGTGGGAACAGCTGAAATGGAGTCCATTTTCAGCTGACATGGAGGAACTGATGCTTGCTCTTTCACAACCAGCTTCCAAAGTTTTTGTGCTAATGATTGGTTTAGAAAGGATTATAGTGTGATAATGAAAATGGTAGGTACGTTCGAATCTTACAGACATGACTGAAATTCATTTCCTACTATTCCTACACATTCTTAGAAAAGAGGACAAGGGCTTTAATGTCTCAGAATTTTGGAATTGTTGATCTATAAAATAAACTGATATCATTTTTATGTTAGTTTTGAGGATTGAAATAAATATGCATGCACTTTTGAGTATTGAAATAAATATGCATGCACTTGCTGTGACCTAACATTTTATCTCCACTTTTACCACTTGGAATATTTTTCTCAAGGCTCAACTTGAAATTCCCAACTAATGAAATGTTCTCTTTCTTCTAGAATAAAAATATTTCATTTAGAGGTTATTACTTTTCATGACATCTCTTGATTTTAGTTTTTTTTAAATATTTTTACTATATTGAAATAACAAATTAACAATTACTGGATATGGGATATATTTCAGCACATTGACAGATACCTTTCCGTGTTAGAAAAAGTGATTAGTATGTTTAGTAGATGAAAAATCTGAAAATAAGATAGATTGCAAAAAATCATAAAACTTGTGAAAGGCTAAAGACTCAGCCTCAGGTACATAGTTTATGCATATGGCTGTTCAATATGATCACAATCTATTTTTGTTTTGTGATTTACGTTTCCAATTTATTTTGTTTTACAAACAGCACACTTTGTACAATACTGTAAATCATATTTTTTCAATTTTGTACTTTTAAACATTTATGCTACTTTTAACTGAATATACAGGACCTCTAACATTTCATAAGTTCTTAAATGCAATTTACATATTTAAAGATAAAATTATGTATGCATGTGTATACATTTTTGTATTCATTCTCAAGGTTATCTTACATTATCACGGCTTCACTTAAAATGTGTAACAAGATTTCACCAGCTTTCCCTCTTAAATGCACTTAATTTGATTTAGCATAGAATTATATGCACTTTTTGATATATATTATTTATTTTTAAGATACTAAGTTTCAAGTAGTCTACCATTCTCTCTCCATTATTTCTTCCTTTATTTTCTTAAATTTTTAAGGAAAGGTAAAGAAAACTGATTATAGCTAATGACTGAAAAAGGGAAAAATTTAAAATGCATAAGATGGAAGTTCCCTAGAGCGGGAGTGATAGTACAGGAGTTAGGGCATTTGCCTTGCTTCTGGTTGACTAGGATTCAATCCTCAGCATTTCATATGGTCCCCTAATCACAACCTGGAGTAATTCCTGAATGGAGACCCAGAAGTACCCCCTAAGCATCAGCAGGTGTGGCCCCTAAACCGACCAAACAAACAACCTTCCACCAAGAAGAAAAAAACAACAAGGATTTTCAATTAGCAATTCCCAGACTTGCATTCACCTTGAAATAGGAAGCTAATTTAGTTCTCTGTGACCATGGAAAAAATTCAATATTCAAAAATTATAATTTGTACTCAGGTTACATTAAAAAGTACTTTCTACTGTTTGTGTTTTAAAACTTCTCTGGGTAAGAAATGAAATAACTAAGAAAGAAGCATTTTTTCCATTGCACATTATATTTGATAATAATTATACTCCCAAAGATGTAAATTCATTTGCTCTTGAGGAAACTCTGCCAGTAGTTGAAATTTGCAATTACCTGAACTTGTTAAATGTTGAAAATTTTTAGTTGTGGGGACCATGAACAAGTACCTGTACTTATATTAACAATCCTACATTTCAAACACTTAGTTATCAAATAATTCTAAGATTTCTAATCTGGTTTGCTTTTTAATTATCTTTCACATTGAGTCGGAATCTTGTCTTCATAATCAAAGTTTGCAATTTTGAAAGTGGCACCAAGTATAATGAGAACAATGGTCTCTACAGAATATGACAAATCAGTGAACCCTCTAAAAAATCTTAATACCTCTCTTGGTTATGTGCTAATGACGGGCTCACAACTTAATAACCGGGATTATTTGAAATAGCCCAGAAGTAAAAATGATATTTGCAATTTTCAGTAATGGCCTTGAAGAACTTTTGTGGTGAACCCGCAGGCTACAAGGTTTGTTGAAATAAGATTAAAAAGTCTTCATCCCTGAGAGCTGTGAGGGGAAGGCTAACTACCTCCCTTGGTTTTTCAAAGGTCAATCACACAGTAGGTAAATAAGAACAGTTAATATAATTGGTTATCATTAGTAGCAAAGTGTCAAGGGATGCTTGGGGTGAGAACAATGCCCTGAAGCTTTTAAGACTGTTCAGAAGGTTTGCTAAAGGCCAAAAACCAGTTTCCCTGATAACTTTGTCATGCTGCAGCATCAACAAATATATGTAGATAAGTAGACCAGAATTATTATTATTATTATTATTTAGATCAAAATTTACGAAGCAATATTAAGTCCTTCCAAAACCCATGTACCATTTTATTACTTGAGAAATTCACAAAAGCAAATATTAATACTACCTGGGGCAGTTTAGTTGCTGTTTCATATGATTTCCCCTCTTGCCCCACTCTGCTCATTCTGGAAGAGTCTTTCTATTTAGATAATTAATTTCCCTCTGCCACTATAACCTCTATAGCTAGATGCAGATCAGTCTAGAAATAGACCATTGATTTTCAAACATGAGTGATTAGATTATAATCGCCAGGGTGCTTTTAAAAATTAACAATGTCTGGCATCTAGGTACAGATTCTCATTTAATTATTGAGTTTGGTTACAAGAATTTATAACTGAGAAAACCCCTGAGAGATGTTAAAATAAAGACTTGATTGATAATAAATGGGCTAGGAGGATTATCATGGAAATGTTGTTATATTGCCAGTAAGTGCCTTCTGCAGGGACTTGTGACCAATAATATATGGTAAGAAATAAGTCATCAAAAGGTCACTTATGGTGACAAAAAGAAATGTGAAGTGTTTGTATTCTTAAGGGCATTGTTAACTTATGAAATGAATCAATTCTAGAATAACTATATGTTTAGACTGCTGATGGTGGGTGAATAATTTTTCTCCAATTTAAGTCACTTTATTGGCAACAGCAGTTTTCTTGATCTAAGCATTAATAAAATCAATTTTGTTAGCTTGCTAAAGGAATAAAACTGTATTTAATCACCCAAAACTAACTTATTAAGGTCATGCTGTATGCCAAGAACTTTTTTTATTGGTTGGGATGTCAAACAAAGCAAAACAGAAAAAATTGTTCTCACAGAATTTACTTTATTTTAGGGAAATATAAATGTACCAAGAAAATATATATTTGAGGAGGCTCAAGAGATAGTACATCAGGTAAGATGCTAGCCTTGCGTGATGAGGCTGACCCGGTTCAATCCATTGTATCTCGTATTATTCACCAAACCATGCCAGGAATTATCCCACGAGTGAGAACCAGGAATAAGCTCTAAGTACACCAGATGTGACCCAAAAACAAAAAATAAGATAATGTATATTTCTTCATTAGGACAAGTGATAAAGAGGAAGAAAATATGTGGAAAATGGCATGGGGAATTATAAATGTTTAGAGTTAGAGGCTCCAGAAACAAAGAAATATCCCTCCAGGGATGATTTGGGATTCAGCTAACTAGATATCTACAGCAATGTTTTAGTGATGGGTTTAATAGCAACCCCCACTTAAACTAAAAGGCACTGTCAAAATTCTAGAAAAGAAGAAGCAATAATCATGGACCAAAGATTCTCTTAATGATTTGACCTACAGTGTCACAAATATACCACACTTTTTGTCCCAAAACAAATATAAAATTTAAGATCAAAGTAGCAGACTATAGCTTCTCTGACCTAAGTTGAAAGAAACTATGAATCCAAAGTGGAAGGAGACATAAAAATATTATACAGATATTTGAAACTATTAAAAATAATTACTTGAAGTCGGAAGGTGTCTTACTAAGTGAAATGAGTCAGGGAGGAAAAGAAAGATACTGTGTGATATTACTCATAGACAGAGTATTAAGAAATGAAGGGATTATACATTGGTAGTTAAAACAAGTCCTAAGTCACTGTCACTGTCCTCCCATTGTTCATTGATTTGCTCGAGCGGGCCCAGTAACATCGCCATTATGAGACTTGTTGTTTCTGTGTTTGGCATATTGAATACATCCCGGGTAGCTTGCCAGGCTTTGCTGTGCCAACGAGATACTCTCAGTAGCTTGCCAGGCTCTCTTAGAAGGGTGGAGGAATTGAACCCAGCTCGGCCTGGCTGGCTGTGCACAAGGCAAACGCCCTACCGCTGTGCTATCGCTCCGGCCCAAGTCCTACGTAGAGCGAGAGTAATGTGGAAATCATCTGCCCCACAGGTAGGGGGAAGGTGCAGGATGGGGTGTATACTGGGGTTTTGGGGGGTGGAGAATGGGTACTGGTGAAGGTATGGGTGTTTCATTGTATGACCGAGACTTAAACCCAAATGCTTTGTAACTGCTCTCATGGTGATCACTTGATCACTTGACTTCCCGTTAATCATTGATTTGCTCGAGTGGGCACCAGTAACGTCTCTATTTGTCCCTGTCGTGTGCTAGTGTAGCCCAATGGCGTCTGTTCATTCTAGGAACATGAAAAGCCTCAAAGGTGTTGTTCAGGGCCTTGGGGAAGAAGTCTGACCATCTGGTAGGTGGGCGGCCATGCGGTCGTTTGACGTCCCATGGAATCCAGTTGGTAACGGCTCTAGTCCAGAGGTCATCTCCAAATCTCATTACGTGTCCAGCCCATCTGATTTTTAACACCTTGGCAAATGAGACAGCATCCCTGATTCTTCACCATCAACAGAGGTCGGAACTCCAGATTCTTTCTCTCATTTGAGTGAAGCGTGATACTCCAAGCTCTTTCAATAGCTCTTTCCATTCTTCTTTAGGAGACCCTAATAGCATTCTCAATCTGTTTGCATAGGGCCCAGGTCTCTGAGGCATATGTTAATGCAGGAAGAACAGTGGAATCAAAGATATGTGCCCGGAATCAGAGGTTCTTTGTCTTCTTAGCTATTTCTTTGACGCTCTTAAAGGCGTTCCAAGCCACTCTCTTCCCCCTGAGCAACTCAGGTGCCAGGTCATTCTTCATGTTGACTTCTCTACCTAGGTACACATAACTGTTGCATTCAGAGATGGTCATTCCTTTGAGAGTAAATGGAGCATCAGGAATGAGGCCGCTTCTCATAAACATTGTCTTCGTAAGATTCAGCTATAGTCTGACATCTCCACACTCACAGTAGAAGTCGTCCAGCATTTGTGCCACTTGGCTAATGTTTGGTGTTATTAGAACAATGTGAACAGCAAAGCGGAGGTGGTGTAATTGCCGACCATCTATCTTCACTCCCATTCCTTCCCATTCCAGTCATCACATGATGTTCTCGAGGATGGCACTGAAGAGTTTCGGTGAAATGGTATCACCCTGCCGAACCCCCTCTTGACATCAATGATTACTTCTTTGTAGAATGGTGCGATCCTGGTAGTGAATCCATAATACAGCTCACAGAGGATTCTGATTTATTGAGTATGAATCCCCTGATTGGCTAGGGCTTCAGTGACCGCTTCTGTCTCAGCAGAATCAAAGGTCTTCTTTAAGTCAGTGAACGTTAGAGCGACATCTTGAACTTTTGAGAAACCACAATGAGCTTGGTTATGGTGTGGATATGGTCGATGGTGCTGAATCCTTTGCAGAACCCGGCTTACTCGCATGGTTGTCCTTCATCTAGTGTTCTGCCAATCCTATTCAAGATGACTTAAGTGAACAGCTTGTAGATGACAGACAATAGGCAGATTGGGCGATAGTTGCCAATGTCGTGGATGTCTCCCTTCTTGTACAGCAGTACAGTCCTGCTGGTTTTCCACTGGGAGGAAACCTTGCATTCAGACAGGTATTATGTGAAGAGCCAAACCAGCTTATTGATGACTACTGATGGCAGGTTCTTCAGGTGTTCAGGTTTGACCTTGTCTGGGCGGGTGCTGTTTGTTTCTTTACTGACGAAATGGTGTGTCGGATTTTGGAATGGAGAACACTAGGAATGACATATCCATCCTGTGGAATTTGGTATGTGGGCAAATGGACATGGCTATCAAAGAGATCTAAGTAGAATTCATGGATAATCTTCTCCATTGTCCTTCTGGAATATGTGATAGATCCATCAGGATGTTGGAGGGCAGTCATCTTGGTTTTGTAGTTGGTGAAGGACAGGCAGCCATTATGAATGCTTTTCCCGGCTTCTGCCACATCTTCCAGCACTTCTGCTCTTCTCTCTTTAAGGTCTTCCTTGTTCGCATCTCTACACTGCTTTGTGAGCTCTAACATTAACTTGTGGTTGCCTGAGGCATGTGCCAAACCACATTGGCGAATATGCTTAAGAGTTTTCGAAGACAGGCATTTTTTTGTGCCTATCTCTCTCTTGGCATTCCTCGCACAATCATGGAGGTGCTGAACCAGTCGATTATATTCCTCATCAATGTTGTCAACAATGGCATCTTCCCATGTTGCAGCAACATTGCCAAAGAACTCCCAGTTGGTGGTTGTTCTGGAAGTTCTCTTAAACTTTGCAGCCCTTTATCCCCACTCTGTGAAGTAGAATTTTTCACATAGGAGACAGTGGTTCGATCCCATTTGGAATTTTGGGACTACAGTGACATCGGTCAGGCAAAAGTGTCAATTGAATATGATGTGGTCTATTTCATTGTGGAACTGTCCACCAGGAGATTCCCATGTTCAACGTTTAGATTCGGCCTTCTGGAACTGTGAGTTACCATGGATGGTCTTGGTCAGCATGATGAACTCAGATAGTCTCTCACCCTGTTCATTCCATTCTAGGCCATAGGTCCCTATGTGGAGTTCTTTGGCTGATCTTCTAGGTCCTATCTTGGCATTAAAATCACAGAAAATGATCTTGTAGAAGGTGTGGTCTTCTTTATAGAACTTCTCCAGCTCTGTGTAGACCTTCTCAATTACTCCATCATAATTGGACATTAGTGCATAGACAATGAAGATAGAAACTGCCGGCAGTGGGCCTCATCTATTCAAATGTAAACGTCCGATTCGGGTTGTTAGGCATTCGAATGAGTCAATGCTCACGGCCAAGTTCGTGTTGATAAGGACACTGACACCTCCAATGCCTCTTTTATCACATGTTTGAGGAACTATTCTTCTCCAGTTTTGAAAATGGCGTGATGTTATTGGTGCCTTCTTGTCTCGGTCAGACCAATGATGTCATACTTGATCTTTCGCGCTTTTACCATCAGGTCCTAAATGGATGCATCCAATGCTAGCGTACGTGCAGTGAAAGTACAGACGATCATTTTTGTCTTCGTTCATTTTGTCAGCCTAGTTCGGCCTTGAGATTTTATCAGCCTCTCCTTTCTCATCCTTCTCAACGCTGCCATATTGGTGATGCCTTCAGGGTCAGAGGAATGAGACTCATTGTAATTACTGGTTTTGGCATATCGAATACACAACGGATAGCTTGCGAGGCTCTGCTGTCCAGGTGGAATACTCTCAGTAGCTTGGCAGGCTCTCTGAGAGGGATAGAGTCTTTTGTGGTGACCTCTAACTGCCCTTGTAGGTGTTCCCATGATTCAAACCATATCTGAACCCTAGTACGGCAATTCTGGAAGATGGATATTAAGTGTCTTATAATGTGTTGCATGGCTGCTTTAAGTTCTGGAAAGTGTCCTGGAGCATGGCGGAGGCTGGGTAGTGGAGTTAGTGGAGGTAGTAGAGGTCTGCTGGTGAGGTATTTATCTGGTACTGTAGGAGTATGGTGGGCCTTCTGTGCGCAATCCAATCCCTGGGTCTCTGGCATTTGGTGAAAGCAGACAGGGCAGGGTATGGTGGGGCTCCTGATTTTAATCCCTTCGTCACCTGTGGTTGGTGGGAGCAAGCAGAGAATCTCTGTCCGTGGGTCCATTGAGCCTGGAGTCCAAGGTCTCAGAGTTCCGCTTAATCTTGTTCTGTGGGGCTTCAGTCATGCATGAGTCTCGGCCGGAGCGTCCGGAAAGCATCCTTGAGCTTGACAGCGGCTGGGTAGTGGAGGTAGTGGAGGGCCCAAGTCCTTGGGGGGCCCAAGTCCTTCTGATCGAGGCCCAGCCCGTGGACTGTGTGAGGCCGGTCCTGGGCCCCTATGTGCCGGACCTGGGTTTCCCCGGTGTCGGGTTGCTTGGGAATGCAGCCCAAAGCGGGTGGTAAACTCCAAAATCTTTAGTATCTCTGTTAAAAATTTTCCATAGTTTCACTTTCTGCTCTCTCTAGTAAAAGAGATTCTGTGTATCAACTCATAATCGAAATGTTAGAAACTGAGATTATAATCGAGGAAAATCTGCTTATTAACATCTTTATATGTACAAAAAACAGCACTTGTCTTCCTCTATACCTTAGTAATATATATTAGTATATATCTATAATATATAGTATATTATAAATAAATAAATTATATAAATTAAATATGTTATATTGATAAATTATAAACAAATAATTATATAAATTACATTAGTACATATGTAAATACATATTAAATATATTACATTCATTATATATTATATATAAATTATGTATATACATTTAAAATTCCATTTAAGTCATATTTATATTTTGTACTTAAAATTTCAAAACCTGCATTTTCCTACTTTGAATTTTAGGCTGGAGCGATAGCAGAGCAGGTAGGGCTTTTGCCTTGCATGCAGCTGATCCAGGTTTGATTCCTCCACCCCTCTTGGAGAGCCCAGCAAGGTACCGAGAGTATCCCGCCCTTATGGCAGAGCCTGGCAAGCTCCCCGTGGCCTATTCGATATGCCAAAAACAGTAACAAGTCTCACAATGAAGAAGTTACTGGTGCCCGCTTGAGCAACTCGATGAACAATGGGAGGACAGTGCTACAGTGCTACAGGAATCTATTAAAATTTAGGTACTAGTGGAAGTACAAGATGCCAATTTCTAAACCTCTTTAATTTTCTAAGACTAATATAAAATATCAAATGAATATAGCATTCTTTTTGTTGACAGGATATACAGCGTTCATTAGATTCTCAGTTTGTAACATCAGCAGGTTGGGGGTCGAGGGAGAATCTTTAAAAACCACTTATTTAGGTTTTTTTCCAAATTTTCCTTTAAATTATACAATCAATAGTAAATGTAAGAAGGATTAGACGTTTATAATACTATAATTGCCATAATGTGATTCTTCTGGTCAGTATTTTCTATGTACTTTAATGTCAAACTCAAATTGCCTCTACATGTTAACTTAATCTATTAGAGTCAGCACTTTATTTTGTTAATTTTCATACATCCATTTTTCAGGTGAAAATATTTGCATAATTTTTGTCAAGGTATGCAGATTATTAGAGAAATAAAAATTTGAAAGGAATGTAAAAATAATTGTGTAATTGATGCAATTATTGAAAGTTCATTTAAAGAGGAGAAAGAAAATCTAAAAATAAATACATATCTCTCTGTCCTCCAAGTAGAGAATAGAAGAAAGAGGAAAAAATATCTGTATCTATTCCTGCTTTGTCACTCTTACTTTAATACCTCCCACTATCATTTGCAGAGCATCTGTCCCTGAAATAGGAATTTTGTGACAATGATGTTGATATCTTTGAACAGACAAGTGGATTTTTAACCTATGGTGAGTAATCAAAATATAAAACAGATGGCAACTTCTTAGAAATGAAGTACATTTCTCCAGAGATAAAGTGAAGTGTTAAAACATTTTAACATTGTACTGGAGCAGATAATTAGGGTAATTAAGGCTCTTCAAAGACACAAAAAATAAGGTCTAAACCAACTTCCTTTACTTCAAACTAAACATTATGGAATTCTAAGGGGAACTTGGTCAAAGTAATTTTATAAAATGCAATAATATTTACCGTGATGGCATGTGAGATTGAATAGATTGTCTGCTCCAATATTACGTTCACACATCAGTTTTGTAATTAATCTAAAATTGGTAGCTACCCTTTACATAAAAATTGATATTGTCAGAAAAAAAGTATCTGTAATGAACGTTTATACACACAAAGGAAAAATAACATAAATCTATGCCCATATATCAAATAATCAAAATAGTAATATGATCTTGTTTTACTTCATTTAAACACTGTAGTTTGCAAAATTGTTCATATACAGTTATTAGAATTTTTTGATGTTCCAACCCACAAATTGAGTAACCTTCTTTCCACAGTTGTTGCCATTTTCCCAACGATTCCCCAAGCCAGCTCCCTTAGTGGACACACAATTGTGTGCTCAATATTGCTTTCTTCAACAAAATGGCTAACGGAATTATCAAAGTTAGTTCAGTAAAAGAAGATTTGTGAAAATGGTAATATTTCACCCTGGGGTTATTAAGTCTTTGTCAGGAATTTCTTGAGCTATCCCTTACTGGTTGAGCCTTTTGTGCTATCGTTTTTGTTTTGTTGAGTTGTGTTACTTTAGTATCTAATTTGGTGTGCTTCTACTGGAATTTGAGTACTGTGGAATACACAAACACATGGTCCAGAAACATCAGGAGCTGTAGAACTGGGATGAGTCTATAGAGATTCTTAGTGAAGTCACAGAGTTAGGCTATGGGCCATTGGAGTGGCGGCAGCAGTGGGATGGGGATGCGATTCCTGAAACTTCAGCAGAACCTTACTTGCCTGCCAACCTCCTAAGGGGTCCCCAGAGATTTCAACTGAGGAGACAGGTGAGTCTATAAATTTCAACTTTTTGGCTTGCATCCCCTGCATCTCCTCAGGAATATGGAGAGCAGGCCTGGTAGACAAGTTGACATTGTGGCGGTTATGGAAGGTGCTATAACTTTCATAGCAACTTCTTCCATTTAAGATATTTTAGTCATATTAATGCATTACCATTGCATAAAGTCTCATTAGTGTATATGTTTTGAGTGACTTTTATTTGTTTCCAAACTCATGATTGATACACACAAATTATATATATATAATCTTCATTTTATTTTGTCGCATATGATGAAGATTAGGATGTATAATTATTCAAACATAATTCAGCCCATGATATACTATCAAAAACTGACTGATATTATCTCTAAATATGTAGCTCTTTGTGTCTCAAAAAGATATGCCACCTGTTACAAATGCAATTTCATGAGAAAATAAAAGAGAAATTGATAGAAATAGAAAGAGAAAGAAGAAATGAAAAAAGGAAAGAAGGAAGGAAAGAAGGAAGGAAGGAAGGAAGGAAGGAAGAGAGGAAGGGAGGAAGGAAGGAGAGAAGGAGAAAAGGAGGGAAGGAGGAAAGGAGAGAGTGAAGGGAGGGAGGAAGGAAGGGAGAGAAGGAGTGAGGGAGGAAGGAAGGGAAGGAGTATTTTAAGGTTAAAAGACCCAAGTTATAATTTCCTCCAGTGTCCCATTGTCATTTATCCTCAAAAATACTTAGACAATGCTCTCTTAAGTCACTTAACTTCCCGTTAGTCGTCGATTTGCTCGAGCGGGCGCCAGTAACGTCTCCATTTGTCCCTGTCGCGTGCTAGTGTAGCCCAATGGCATCTCTTCGCTCCGGGAACATGGAGGGCCTCAAACCGATCGTTCATGATCTTGACAAAGAAGTCTGACCATCTGGTAGGTGGGCGGCCACGCGGTCTCTTGACATCCCGTGGAATCCAATCAGTAACAGCTCTAGTCCAACGGTCGTCTTTAAATCTCATTATGTGACCAGCCCATCTGATTTTCGACACCTTGGCATATGAGACAGCGTCCCTGATCCTTGATCGTCGACGGATGTCAGAACTCCGGATTCGTTCTCTCATTTGAGTGAAACGTGATATTCCAAGCATAGCTCTTTCTATTCTTCTTTGGGAGACCTGAATGGCGTTCTCATCTTGTTTGCGTAGGGCCCAGGTCTCTGAGGCATATGTTAATGCAGGAAGAACAGTGGAATCAAAGAGATGTGCCCGGAGCCGGAGGTTCTTCGTCCTCTTAGCTATTTCTTCGACGTTCTTGCCGTAGACAATGCTATTTCAGTCAATTATGTAATGCCTCTAATGAAAACTTTGAGTATCCCTTGATTCCTTAGATTATTTCCCTTGTTTGCTAATGCCTACATTGAAAAATATGAATAAAGTTTTAAAATGAATTAAAATACCCTTAATAATGAAATATATTTTAGAATTCAATAAACCATTATTAATAAGAGAAATTTAAATGCGTATGAGAGGAAAGTTGTGTTTGAGATATAGACCAAAGAGATTATTGGATGAATAATAATAAACGGTATAAGCTATTATTAAATATATGTAAATTATATTTCTGTACATTTTATTTGAAGAAAGGTAAGTACAGAAGAGTGCCTAGCAATAAAAATAGAGAGAAGATTAAATTCCCTTGCTTACAATAAGCAGACAAATAATATGGACCAATAAGATGGATATCTCAAACTTCTTTCCTCAATATAACTCATAGATAAATCTGTTGTTATTCTGTTAGCAAGTCTAAATAAATTGCAGGATAAATAAAACATTTTTACCCAAATTAGCAAACACAGGTGATTATACTTCATTTGATTTATTAAATTTAAAAAATTTATTTTCTTTTTAATTTACTAATACTGACTACCCATCGACCATATCCACACAATAACCAAGCTCACTGAGGTTTCTCGGGAGTTCAAGATGCCGCTCTGTTTAACGTTCATTGATTCAAAGAAGGCCTTTGATTCTGTTGAGACGGAAGCGGTCATTGAAGCCCTAGCCAATCAGGGCATTCAAGCCCAATACATCAGGATCCTCCGTGAGCTGTATTGCGGATTCACTACCAGGATCTCACCATTCTACAAAGAAGTGATCGTTGATGTCAAGAGAGGGGTGCGGCAGGGTGATACCATTTCACCGAAACTCTTCAGTGCCACCCTTGAGAACATCATGCAACGACTGGAATGGGAAGGAATGGGAGTGAAGATAGATGGTCGGCAACTACACCACCTCCGCTTTGCTGATGACATTGTTTTAATAACACCAAACATCAGCCAAGCGGCACAAATGCTGGCCGACTTTGACTGTGAGTGTGGAAAGGTAGGACTACAGCTGAATCTTACGAAGACAATGTTTATGAGAAACAGCCTTGTTCCTGACGCCCCATTCGCTCTCAATGGAACAACCATCTCCGAATGCAACAGCTATGTGTACCTAGGTCAAGAGTTCAACATGACAAATGACCTGGCACCCGAGCTGCGCAGGAGGAAGAGAACGGCTTGGAACGCCTTCAAGAACGTCGAAGAAATAGCTAAGATATAGCACTCCTGGGAATATATTCCAGAGAGGCAAAAAGGTATAGTCGAAGTGACATCTGCAATTGTTTGTTCATTGCAGCACTCTTTACAATATCCAGAATCTGGAAAAAACCTGAGTGCCCAAGAACAGATGACTGGTTAAAGAAACTTTGGTACATTTACACAATGGAGTACTATGTAGCTGTTAGAAAAGATGAAGTTATGAAATTTTCATACAAGTGGTACTACATGGAAAGTATCATGTTAAGCGAAATGAGTCAGAAAGAGCGGGATAGACACAGAAAGATTGCATTCATCTGGGGAACTTAAAGCAACAAAAAGGGAGATTAACACCCAGGAATGGCTGAGATTAGTACCAGGAATTTTGCTCCATGAATGGAAGGCCAGCCACAGGCTCTAGGTGAAAAGGAAGCTCAGATAGAGAAGAGAGTACCAAATGAAGGGTGTTGTGAGGACCCTCCCAGGGTGGGAGAAGCATGCTAAAAGTAGTTGATAGACCAAACATGATTGCCCCTCAAAGCCTCTCTTGCAAAACACAGTACCCAAAAGAAGAGAGAGAGAACAAGGGGGAATACCCTACCACAGAGGCAGGATGGGATGGGGGGGGCGGATGAGGGGTGGGGGGGGATGCTGGGACCTGTGGTGATGGATGACGGGCACTGGTGGAGGGATGGGCACTTGATCATTGTATAACTGAAACCCAAGCACAAAATTTGTAAGCCTATAACTGTACCTCATGGTGTTTCACTAATAAAAAATGAAAAAAAAAAAAAAGAAATAGCTAAGAGGACGAAGAACCTCCGGCTCCGGGCACATCTCTTTGATTCCACTGTTCTTCCTGTATTAACATATGCCTCAGAGACCTGGGCCCTACGCAAACAAGATAAGAACGCTATTCAGGTCTCCCAAAGAAGAATAGAAAGAGCTATGCTTGGAATATCACGTTTCACTCAAATGAGAGAACGAATCCGGGGTTCTGACATCTGTCGACGATCAAGGATCAGGGACGCTGTCTCATTTGCCAAGGTGTCGAAAATCAGATGGGCTGGTCATGTAATGAGATTTAAAGACGACCGTTGGACTAGAGCTGTTACTGACTGGATTCCACGGGATGTCAAAAGACCGTGTGGCTGCCCACCTTCCAGATGGTCAGACTTCTTCGTCAAGATCATGAACGTTCGGTTTGAGGCCCTTCATGTTCCCGGAGCGAACAGATGCCATTGGGCTACACTAGCACGCGATAGGGACAAATGGAGACATTACTGGCGCCCGCTCGAGCAAATCGACGAGTAATGGGAAGTTAAGTGATTAAGTAAGTGAATACTGACTACATCTGAAGAAGGTATTTTTCTCTGAATATGTATACAGTTACACATCTGAAGACATATGCAGGCAGAAAACCTCTCCAGTTCTGCTGCTGTAGAAAGCATGAAATTTGTTTTTGTTTTTGTTTAGGGACCACACCTAGCGAAGGTCAGGGGTTACTTTGGCTCTACACTCAACAATTACTCCTGGCAGTTCTGAGGTGCTCTAGAGCAGCACATATGAGATGCTGGGGATGGAACCCATGTCAGCTGCGTGAAAGGCAAGTACCTTAATCCCTGTTTCCAGCTGGTTAAAGCAGGAGAGTTCTTATGAATTACTCCCATTAGACAATTCCAATGATACAGATAGCCAGACTCCTGAAATCCGAAAATTATGAAAAGGCTTGTTGTTCATCAATTTAAAACACATTCAATGTTATTCGAATTTTACTTCCATGAAGCTATCAAACTCTATTTCTATTTTTGGTTAAAAAAAAGAAACAATAAAAGAGTGCTCAAAATAACTAAATCAAAATTGTTCTTATGTAACAAAGCATTTGAAAAAAAATCATTGGCCAGTTTTTCAGTATAAACACTTCTGGTTACTCTTTTCTATAGGAATGTGACTAGGAAACAAAAATCTTTTCTTTAGATCATTAAAGGGGGCTATTATAATGTTGCTCTACTTGAAAGTGTTCTGTTCAAAAATTTTAAATGTCATATTGTGTCCCATTTTATGTTACTTCACAGTTTTTATTTTTTAAGCAAAGTACAGCTGCTTCAAAAGTCCTTATAAAACAGCTCATACCAATTATGATCACAAAAGAAAGACTTCGAAGATACACCCAGCTAGAAAGTTGTGATGATTCTATAGAAAGAATGTTGCTTATATAAAAAAGATAAGTGCTAGAATTGGAGAGATGGTTCCAGAGAAGCATGTTTGAGCCTGAGATTTAGCCCTGCCGCTGTCAGGCTCTGAGTCTATATGGACCACAGGGTATGGTAATTATTATTTTTTTTTAATAGGAGAATTTCAAAAACTTAGAAACAATACTAAATGCATATATATGAATTAGAAAAAAATTATAAACAGTAAGGTGGTAAATTTAGGAAAAATTTGGGCTGGGGAGATAATACAGAGATTGAAGTGCTTGCCTTGCATGTAGCCAGCACTGCATCTAGTTCATGGCATTATCATCAGTAGTGATCCCTGAGCACAGAACCAGGAGTTAACCTGAAGCACACCAGGTATGAACTTCCACAGCCCCCCCCCCACCACTAAAGGGAAAATGAATTAATTTTGTTTCCTACAATAACTTGATTGGGCTGGAGTGATAGCACAGTGGGTAGGGCGTTTGCCTTGCATGCGGCCAACCCGGGTTCTATTCCTCCACCCCTCTTGGAGAGCCCGGCAAGCTACTGAGAGTATCCCACCTACATGGCAGAGCCTAGCAAGATCCGTGGCATATTTGATATGCCAAAAACAGTAACAACAAGTTTCACAACGGAGACATTACTGGTGCCCCCCAATTGCAAATCGATGAAGAACAGGAGGGCAGTGCTACAGTGCTACAATAATTTGGTTGAAAAGGCAAACATATTTTTTGATCTGGAGCAGGAGCTGGACTAAGTAGATAGGAAGGAAAAAAAAACAGTAATCAGACTCTAAGAACATCAAGTTTTACTGGGTGAGCAAAGCTATGCACTCATCATTAAAAGGCAATGATATGGAGACCGGGATCAGTACAGGGTATAAGGCACTAACTCTGGATACAGCCAACTGGGGTTTAATCTCTGGCACTCTATATAGTCCTCCAAACATCCCCAGAATTGATCCATGAGCACAGCCAGGATGAAGCACTGAGCACTGTTGGCTGCGCCCCAAAAACAAAATTTAAAAAGTAAACAATGATAATAAAATGCAATGCCATATCTGGATTAAAAATAACATGTAGAGCATATTCGAGAGGTACAGAGTACATACTAGATGAAATATTTCTTTGGGGGTTTTGTTGGCACGGGGGTTTTGTTGGCACGGGGTATTGTGAGTTTTTGAAATATATATTTCACCACCATGCTGAGACCACTCTCCGCACACCTGAAGGTACTGGCAGAGGGACAAAGCCACGCGGGTTCCGGGGCCGAGACCTCCAAGCCTACTCGAATTGGAGTCGAGCATCTTCCACCCAGATCCTCCAAATTCCAGTAGGCGGGGGTCACACCCACCACCTGGCCCCCTGGCGCCGTGTAATCCCATCAGCGGCCAAGACTCAGAGACTATAAAATCCAGATCCCGGAACCCCGCGGCCGCAAATTATCTCATTCCTACTTTGGACAAACTTGCAGGCTGTCGAATGTAGCCTGCCCACAGGGCAGAGTCTGGCAAACTCCCCGTGGCCTACCAAATATGCCAAATACCAGTAACAATGATGGGTCTCATTCTCCTAAAGAGCCCTGAATATAATCTCAGGGCTAGGATGAAAGAGACGTTACTGGGGCCTGCTCGAGGCAATCGACGATTAACAGGATGATGAAATGAAATGAAATGAAAAATTTTGTAAACATTACCTTTGATAGGAAGAGATCAGTGTAGAAAGAACTCTGTAAAACTAAGCTTCAGCAGTGTTGCAGACTGTTAACTTTATACAAATTCTCCCTGTTGTCATATCAACTGCAGTGTTTGTTTCCAATAGCTGCCATAACAAATCACCAAGCCATTAGCAGTGAAACAACGCAATTTTATCCCCTGACAGTTCTATGGTGGATGGCTCTCACCTGACTAAAACGAATGTGTCAGCCCAGTAGTCTTTGTTTCCTGAGTCTTTAGGGACAGATCAGTGTCCTTTGTCCTACACTATGTCGGCAGAACTCAGTGACTTCCATTTGTAGGAACAAAATCTCTGTTTTATTGCTGGCCTTTATCTGAGGGCGTCTGACTTTTGGAGAGGGAACTCAAGCACATCAAGCCTTCTAAGAACATTATTGAATTCAATGTCATTTCAAGTTCATTTCCTGATAACACTGGTGGGAAAGCAAATCTTAGGCAACCAAAAGGGCATTATTAGAGGATCTGGGTTTATTAGTGTCATTTACAGTCCAGTCATCGTTCATGATAAATGTTGAGATATTGTAAAGAATGGCAAACTGAAGTCACAGACAGAAGGTTGTGAAGAGAGCTCTAACAGTCTGGTGGTGCAAATGGTGAAAAACAATTGCTAGTTTCAAACAGTAGTATGGAAACCAACCATTATAACCTCAACTTGAAAACAATTAAAAAGAAATGTAGTGGTGTTTCTTGAGAACAGATAATACTATATGGAGAAACTATGTCAATCTGAGGTCATGGGTCAGGCCAGAGAGCTGACTATGGGAGCTCACCTCACCTAGCACATTGCACACCTTAGCTGAGGAGGGGTACAGCCGTTGAGGGTTGAGGGAGAGTGAGCAATTGGAGCTGGTAGAAAAGACACGCACTCAGGGAGCCTCTGCAGAAGACTCAACTTATTGCAAGCAGGGCCTGCTTTATATACCCGAAAAAACAGGGACCACAGTTTCCAAGAGGGCATCTGTCAAACACTTTGCAAAAAGGCTTAGTAGAATATTGTATTTTGTCATTCCTTCATGGTTGGGGCCCCATTTGCTCAATCGTACCCCAGAGCCACCAAGGTGACTGGATGTTACATCTGACTCCTGAGGCGAGAGGGGAGGAGAGGGAAATGGGAAGGGGCTGAGAGGGGCCACTGCCAGGAAATCAAAAGGCCAAGCTATGGGGGATGGGCTGCCTCTGCTTGCTCATCCTGTTAGTCAAGACTCCTGTGCTCCAACCTCACCTCCAGTTGCTCCTTAATTAATCCTTGCAGTGTCTCACAAATCTAAATTATCTGGATGCATGGCCTCCGTTACTGATCCTCAGAGCCAGCAGTGGGTTGGTTTCTTTTGAACCTCTGTATCTTTGCTTCAGTTTTATACTTCAGATTTTCTGTTTTGCTTTTCTCCTCCAGATCTTCAAGTTAATTGATTAGATTCTACTGGGATATCAGCGTTCTTAGGTATTCATTAATCAAATTGCTAATGAAATAATCTTGATCAACTCTGTGAAGTTCTTTTCTCATGAAATAGAATATATTCACAGATTCCTGGCATTTAGGCCTGGGTATCATTAGGAGCCCGTTACTCTACTTATCATCACTGCTTTTATTAGTATAAACCTTCAACAAGCAGATTCTACAGAGGACAATCATTTGCAATTGGCCAAAAATTTTATGATGAATTACTTTTGATGGATGGTTATACAATGTATGCTTTTCAGAGAATCGGTTGGTGATACAAAATTTGAAATAATCGAGTGGTACCAAGTAGTGCTACCTTTTTTTTGAACAGGTTTAATGATTATATACTATGATTTTATTTCATAATTAAATGTGTTCATAAAATATGATATGACATTAGTTTTTGTATTTATTTTGCTACTTAAAATAATATTTAAAAATCTTCTTATATTCCTAAATAGCCATATAGTAGACACACATAGCTAAAAGTCAAGTACATAAAAAAGTAAGAGATAGTACCGCAGGTAAGTTGCCTTGTATACAGCTAACACTGATTACATCCCCTGTACCATATAAAGTCCTCAGAGCACCACCAGTAGTGATATTTGAGTAAAATTCTAAGCAAAAATATGGAGAGTAGTCTGATTCGACCCCAAATCCAAGCCTAAATAAAATAAAATTTAAGTGCCAATATTAAATGAGATAAAGTGAGTGTCAATTCTCTAAATCTGGTTAAAAGACAATGTAAAAATCTATTAGTCTACCAAACTTGCTAAACAAAGATTCTGAAGAAAATAATTCATTTTGTTTCTACAACATACCAATATACTCAAGAATGGTAATAGTAACTTTTATGTTATAGGAGGAGAAAGAGGAGTGTTGGAGATAGAGTCATTTCTGTGCCTAGTACAGAAAACTCAGACAGTGTACATTATATCATGTGAACCTACTATTTGGTAGCACAAAATATAGTATTATTGTATCATCTATACAATAAATATAGTATTATTGTATTTGAGATGGATTCCTATGGAGGAAGCTAAATATGTTGTATAGTTAAGTTTAGAGTGAATAAGTTAAGGGAAAAAATAAATCCAATAAAATCTTGAATTATTTTACTTAATTATAAAATTGGCAGATAGCGAATGCAATATTGAAGTAAAAAACAGCATATAGGAGAGAGTGAGTGAGAGAGAGACAGAGAGAGAGACAGAGAGAGAGAGATCAGGGCGGCAAGATGGACAATGAAGAGGCTAGCAAGGGGGACAGAGATTGAAGAACGAGGAAGAAGAATACAGGAGCAAGCACATGGACAGAGTGAGCCCAGGCTGTGAGATGGAGTAGAGAGATGAGCGGGAGAGACAGGAGGAGATGGGAATGAGGAGCAGTGGAGACTAGAATGGGAGGCTCAGAGAGCCTGGGGCAGGCTCATGGGGTGAATGAAATAAATGGCAGCTGATCAACCAAAAATAGAAAACCCAGCATATAGGCAAGCGCAATAATTAGGGAAGCACAAAACATGAAAACAGGGGAGAAATATAGATTAAAATTGTAACATGTGGCTGCAGTGATGCCTCCTCACCATGGGCCAGGCTGATTTCATAGGGTACCTCAGAGGGAAGCAGGTGTGTCCCACTGCCTGCCCCAACAGAGCACTGTCACCTGTAAACCTCCAAAACCCAACTGTGCCATACTCATGGCTGATCTTCACAGTTTTGGGACAAGCCCCTCATACATAACAATAAATCTGCTGAAAACCCCAGGTTTTGTGACTGACATTGTTGCAATCCACGGAGTCAGTATGGGCCCGCTCCCCTCATATCCCTGTGATTCTGGGTTCCTGGCAGTCACACCCACAAAATACCACTGGTTGCCATATAAGCGCATTAACAGATCCAGAGATTCATAAATCTCAGAAGAATACAACACACTGTGGAGATGCCTTCAGACCCCCAAATCACCATCCACTTAAAAATCTAACCCCAGCTCTAGCATTCTGTTTAAAAGTTTAGAGTTATTAGAGTGTGCAACATATCATACTTAATGCCACCGATATACCAAGAGTGTCACACTGTATTTGATGGGATATAAGGTAGAAGGCAACCAATCTTGATCTATATCTATCTGTTTATGTATTAGCACACTAGGTTCAACCTGTAACAAGATGTTAGTGATCTCTTATACAGATATTAAATGGCTGTAAGATGAGAAACAACACTTTTCACACTTTCCTCTTAAGAAAGTTTTTTGGATAATTTTTTAGTGGATTGTTCAAAGCAAGCAATACAAAATAAATTATTTAGTATCTGCCTTTGAGGCAGGCTTGGGTGGTTGTGGTAAAATTCGAAATAATGGTGGTGGCGAGTTGTAATGATGGTGAGTTTGATATGGAGATATTGAATACAATTATTGTGAACAGCTTTATAAAAATAAAATTAAAAATTGTAGTATGCCTAAAAAGAGGCCATTTTAAATGATACTGGGCATATGATTACTGCTTAGTTTGATCAAAAAAGTCTATCTCTTAACATGCAGAACTTGGCTTTGTTGTTTATCCTCTCTAATAAACTGAACATTTTATGTGTGCAATATTTGGTTTGTTCTGAGAAGAACACATTATTCCTCATCACAAACTGGTTTCATGAATAATTTAAATCTGCTGATTTTCTTAAAAGGTGGAGTAAATTTCTTACTATTTTTCTTTCCATCTTTACTAGATAAATAAAATCTTCAAAGTATCATTGTCTTATAAGAAATAATGCTAGCAGAATTTACTGGTAAATCAAAAGAACAGTAAGACTCTTGCAAGTACTAGAGTGGAAAATTAACTTTACAAGTATCATCCTGACTAGAAATAATTTGTATTCTCATTATTAAAATATTTCATTTTAAAATTCTCCTGAAAGGAATTACCCTCAAACTAAAGCTTCTAATGTTCCTGTGATTATCCACGAGCATTCCAGAATGAAAAAATTGAGTCGCTGAAACATTGTTGTTCCCTCTTGAGATCAAACAAAGGGAAGCTCTGATTGCATGTTTCTGTTATAATGAAAATGTGAAAGATATGATCTGAAGAGAAACCAGAGCATGAAAATTAATTAATGCATAGGGAATGTAGCAGCAATTTAGGAGTTACAAGATGTTTCTACCCTGAATCAGTCGTACCTGGACTTACTCCTGGCTCCTATGATTAGGGATCACTCCCGGTTGTGCTTGCGGACCGTATGTGGTATCCATGATCACACTGCCATTGGGCACTTTCTGGGAGAGTGCTTTAATACCCTGTACTATCTCTTCAGCCCTGAAACCTTATTATGTACCTTAGTATTTTTAAACAGTTTTTTCTTATAGATATCCAAAATACGTTCACCATAAATTTAATTTTAAAAGTATAAAATATTTGCAGTTTATTATTCTGAGCTCCTTTTCCCAAACCATAAAACAATATGCTCCTTTTCCCAAACCATAAAACAATATGCAAATAGTTTTTGTTGTAATACTTTGGTGTAATTAAGTGTTTTCATTTAACTGGAAGACTAATGTCAATTATGAAGCTATAAAATAGAAAGATAATAGCTGTAAACTCTAGATTTAAATGTGTTCTCTTCAGTACCAAAGCAGTGCCTTTGGACAAAGTATTTCACTCTTTGATTTCACTTTCCTTATTGGTGATACTCATGTAATTAGATTCCTGACTTCTTACAAGCCTGTGATAATGAGATGTTTTACTGCATGTAAAATGCCTAGTACTGCCATGTAATCAGTGATAATTTAGTGACACATCCAAGTTACAGCATGTGGGAAGAAAGAGTTGTACATAAAAATTGCTCTTGTTCCTTTTTCACCTAGCTTAAATTATCTATAAAGAGATTCAGATATCTTTGACATATATTCCTAAATGCAATAAAGCTAAACAAGAATTATCCATTTTAGTAATAAAAAGATGAGAATAGGGTGCCACTACAAGTTTCTGGTACCTTAAATTTTCACTTTATTTCAGCTACCATATGGTATAAATCAGAGAATGACATACAATAAAAAAAACACCCTTTTCTGGTCTACAAACTTATCTCTCACTGTGTTGAAATGTATGTGTGTGTGCGTGTGTGTGTGTGTGTGTGTGTGAGACAGAGGGAGAGAGAGAGAGAGTGAGAGAGAGAGATGATGGTGATTGATAAAGTTCAGCTATCTCCCTTGTAATTCTATCTATTTGAATACTTCTCATTTGAATACTTTCTCATTTTTTGGAGAATTTCCCTTGCTGGCTTTGATGAAGCTTATTGTTAAATCATGAACTGATTCTGGTGAGAATATAGCAAATAACTAAGAGAGGACATCATATAAAGACAAGAAGACCCTCCATGCCCAACAGCTGAGAAGAAAAGAAATTCTTTTAATACATACAAAGTCTCCAATGGAGACGTTACTGGGCCTGCTCGAGCAAATCGATGAACAACGGGAGGACAGTGACAGTGACATACATAAGTGACCTAGAAATTATAGCCTTACTAGGTTAAGTTTTTAAATGATACCACAGCTCTAGCTGAAACCATGATTTTTGACATATATGATACTTCAAACAAAAAACCTATTTAGTTCTTCCCAAAACTTCTGACCCATAGAAATTCTAAGATAATTATAAACATGTTTTTAAATCATTAAAATGATGGTAATTTATTCTCTAGTAATAGTAGTTATATAGATGTGTGTATTATCAAATATTATCAATATACTTAAGAAACAATCTTTTTTTTTTTTCTTTTTTGGGTAACACCCCGCAATGCACAGGGGTTACTCCTGGCTCTGCATTCAGGAATTAATCCTAGTGCTGCTCCGGGAACCATATGGAGTGCTGGGAATCGAACTCGGGTTGGCCACGTGCAAGGCAAATGCCCACTAACTGTACTATCACTCCAGCCCCAGTTAAGCAAAAATCTTTTATATGTAAATCCCTCAATGAAATTAATGAGATGAAAGATGATGGAAAATATGGGAACTAATAGTTCATATATACTCTTAAAATTATAATGTTTAAAGTTTTTTTCATAGTTCTTACATTTAAAAGCTTGCTTTTATTTTTATAAAATAAGATTAATTTCATAAAAATTTAAAATTTAGATTTAGATTGAAATATTTTAAAAAGACATGGTGAATTAGCTTAAATTTTTGTTTATGTGTCATTCAGCTGTACTAGAATAGGAAAATACTTTAATCTATTGCCAGAGAAACTGTCAATTTACTTTTTTTATTTATTAAAATTAATTTTCTCTTTTGATATTTTTTATTCTGAACAAAACAGGTACAAAAGCTTGAACTGTATCTTAAAGGATTTTTGTTTTGTTTTATGTTCTATGAGCTGGTCATTTTCCTTATAATGAGAATTTCTGTTTACTCAGAATAGGGCTCTAAGTGGTTTGCAAATAGTAGTGAAATCCTGAAAATGACAAATACAATAGAAAACTTGTCTGAAAAGAAAACAGACTATTTAGTTTTTGTTCAAGTATAATCAAAGTGAAGATGCTTCTTTTGTCTGGTTCCAGGAAAGGGGGGAAAAGATCATTATTTGGTGAATACGAGATAGAGCTTTTGAAACAATACAATCATAGTAAAATTGTTGTGTAGATGGTATTGAAGAAGTAATGGATTTTGAAACAATGTAATCACAGCAAAGGGAATTTCAGGTCCTTGGGCATAAAGTATTTTTATGAATAGCCTTAGCTGCTTTGATAAAATTACATTTTAAGTACAAGAGTGTTATATAAGCGAAGATTTTAAATATCCTCCATAGATCATTACAAAGAATTATGATCAGATTTCAATATTATTACCATTCAAATCATATATGTAGCCTTTTGAAATTGATTATATAACACAGATATGGATTCCACTACATTATTTTTAATAAACTTAACTTTTGGCATAAATTTGAGATAAAAACTAATATCTAAATAGTATCTAATAGCATTAAAGCATTTGTTTATACATATGAATTATACAGATATTAATGAAGGTAGGTGTAGGTAAATATGTCATTTCATATAATGTAGTTTTCACTGTCTAAAATATAACCTCTTAGGTGTTTAATCCTTAAAGGCTACTTCAAGTAATATAGATATTTCAAGTCTAATATTTGAAGTTTATATTTTATATCTTTAGGTGTTTTCCTGCTGTCAGAGATTTTTGTCATTTCCAATTTTTCATTATTAGCATGAATCACTGTGATGAATGTGGATATTGTTAAGAAATGTGAAACTCTATGCAGATATAGTGTGCTATGCAGTGTCTAATCCTTGCCCAATGTTGATAGGTTTGTGTCTAATAATAAGTCCTTTTACAATAAACTGTCATCAAAATAGACAACGTAAAGGATGATTCTTACCTCTATGTTATAAATTTCAGTATTGTTTCAGGTTACTCAGTAACAGAAGATATTAAAAACCTCATAGATTGAAATGATAATCTATACTTACTCTATAAGTTTTATGTTTCTGCACAACCTATTGCCAACTTTAGTTTCAACTTCGGATGCTTACCTTATTAGGATCAGTACTTCATTAGATATCTGAGTTTGAGAAAAGCTGAATTGGAATAACTAGTAGTGGCTATAAAGTTAGCATAATTTGTCACATTTTCTCACTTCAGGACTGTAGACATTAGCTGGGCAAAACCAGAAAATTACTTGCTGTTCTGTGCATTGAAGAAAGTTCAGCAACATGCCTGGCCTCTACTCAGTAGATGCCAATAACATTTTCCACAGTTTGAGAAAATAAATGGTTCCAGGGTGGAATGGGTAGAGAGAATATGGGTATGGCACTGGCCTTCCTCACAGCTGATGAGATTCTATCCCTGAAAGCACATTTGATCCTCTGAGCCCGGCTAGAAGTGATCCTTGAGCAGGGCTGCTTGTATCCCCAACAAACAAAACAGAATTGCTCTAGGTCTTGCTGGGGTAGGGTGGTGTGACAATTATCCCTAATTGAGAATCACTGCTACCTAAATATTCTTAGGCTGTTATTTAAGAAAATTTAACTTTGAATAGCTTTAGGGAGGGTGTTTCACTTAAATGTGCATACTTCTGTACACACAATATTTCTAAAAATTGGGAAGTCACTTAGTTAGAAGGGAAATTAACATTATTAGAAAGCTCCATTGATAAGTTTTTTTCTTTCTCTGTGCTAGTAAACGGAGTACAATACGGTCTCAGAAATGTGTCATTGGAAAATGCAGTAACTTTGAGTGCATAATTACCATACCCCAATTCTCCAGACTTTGCTTGCCAGTCTCCCATCATCGAATTAACTCTTCCTCCTGCTTTGTCTTTATCTGAAGATGCTTTATAAGGAGTTCTTTTAGGCCTATTTTAGGAGTTTCTCAACTTTTCTGGGTCTCTCCTAGTATAGAGGACAAATAAATACAAGTTATAAAATGCATGTTTCTTTGTATCTGTTAATCTTTTTTTATTATTGTTGCTGTTATTATAGCGGGTCTTAGACAAGAACCTTGGGGGATGGATGAAAAATTGTTTTCCTTCCCTTATTACCTGAAAACCAGAAAGCAAACCTTTAGGATTCTTGCATTACTGCAGATTAGTTCCAGAGCCCCAAGTGATTCTATTCTAGCACTGGAGTGAACATGGTGGGAGAGAAACAGATTGAAAGAATATTCATTTTGCTGAATAGGGCTTCAGTTCTTATTACTGCAATAGTTTAAAATAAGATGTACTTGGGAAGAGGAAATATTGGCAGATACGCTCTGGAGAGTTACTCTCCCCAACTAAATCCTCTGCCACCTCTGCTTTTCTGTTAAATAAGTCCAGAAATAATGTCATAAAAATAGTACGATTCGATCTGAAAATGTTAAGAAGTGGAGCTTTGCTGTTTTCAAATGTCTTTTGGTAGAATACTGTAAAAGGTTTTCTTTTCCTTTTTTTAACCCTCCTTTCCCATTCCTCATTGCCCCATTTCTTGTGTCTTTATATCAAGCTCTGTGTTTTCTTAAAAAAAAAAACAAATAGACAATATAAATTAAAGGTTAATTAACTTGAAACCTATGATAATTTAGCATCAAGGTAGCTTCTCGGAGGCTTTCTCGTGTGTTTAGCTAACTAATAATTACTAAACTAATTTCAATCAAGGCATACTTACTGAGGAAATTCTGATTTAAAAAGCAAAATGTTAACCTCGTAGACTTTCTATGATGGGCATATAGTTTATTTTCTTTCCAATTGCTCCTTTGCATCTACATTCACTTAACAATGATTCCTAGTCATAAAAAATACCAACAGATCTTTAGACTATGTAAGTAATAAATAATAATTACAATGCCTATAACGTTCAGCAATTTCATTTTAATTCATCCCTGGAAGTTTTGAGGCCCATTTCTCTTCCACCATGATGTAAACAGTAAGTAAGCCGTTTATTTAGTATTGGGTGTTACCTAAATAAATAGAAATTGTTTCTTCTTTTTGGTTCTGGCTTGTTACTAAGTGCCATAAATACAGTATTCCAGGGACTCAAGTATTCTACAAAAAAATTAAAAATGAATGCATATTCTCAGAGTAAATTGATATTTATTTTCTAGATTTCAATATAAAGATAATTTTTTTTAAGTTTTCTAAGCTTTTGAAATTAAAGCAGAGAAGGAAGGACAGATTCCATTATAGCAATTCCAAGTAATCTCTCAGTAACTTATTTTAATGGACTCTCTCCCATAAGTTAATTTTCCATGTTGACTTATTAAACTAAATCAAAATGTTCTGTGCATTGACACAAAACAAACAAGCAAAAGTACATATGTTGCTCTCAGTCTATTTGCACATCTTGTGATAATTTGGATACCATTATCTTGTTAGCAGTCTAATCTATTCACTATTACTATTGTTTTCAAAATCTTCATTCGTCTGACTCTTCAAAAAAGTTTTGCTCCAAATAACTATTGATTTTTCTTGATCCCAAATGTTAGAATTAATTTCTTTTTTTCCAATTTTCATCATTGTTTTACGGTGACTATATTAGAAGGAAAAATTAAACTAAAATCCATAGCATCTTACATAAATTGTTCTTTGGTTATATTATAAAATTTTAAGACAAATGACTGAGTGCTATAAGAAAGAAAACAGCACTCTATAAACTATTTACAAAACTAGTATGTGATCTCAATTTTCAAAGATCATTTTAACATCATGTTGGAGCATAATATTCAAGTGTGACACAATAGAATTTATGAATTATATTTTAGGTCTCACTAAGCGATCACTTCTGGTGTGGCTCTTGGGAACATATGGATTGCCAGTATCAAACCCAGAACAGCTGCATACAAAGCAATCTCCCTACCCATTGTGCTATCATTCTGGCTCTAAGAAACTAGATTTATTATCACACAATTATTTAATTCTACCTACATCTTATATTACATTTATAACTCATAAATTTACTATATATTAGTTTGCATCAATAAATCTCATTTAAGTAAAAACAAAATAAAATAACTGCCCATGTATAGAGCTGTATATTAGAATTTTATATATATAAATACTCATATATAAGATATATATATATAAGACATAAGATCTGTAAGATATATAAGACATATAAGATATGTAAGATATATATAAGATAAATAATATATATAATATATAAAAGAGCATAGGATGCCTGGTTACACACACATATATATGTGTGTATGTGTGAGTGTGTGTATGTATACTCTATCACTTGTATCACTTGTCATCCCATTGATCTTTGATTTGCTTGAGTGTGCGCCAGTAATGTCTCTATTGGTCCCTGTCATGTGCTAGTGTAGCACAATGGCATCTGCTTGCTTCAGGAACACAAAGAGTCTCAAACCGTTTGTTCAGGGTTTTGATGAAGAAGTCTGACCATCTTGTAGGTGGGCGGCCACACAATCTTTTGACATCCTGTGGAATCTAGTTGGTAACAGCTCTAGTCCAGTGGTCATCTCTAAATTTTATTACGTGTCAGGCCCATCTGATTTTCAATGCCTTGGCAAATGAGACAGTGTCCCTGATTCTCGATCATCAAAGAGTTCAGAACTCCAGATTCCTTCTCTCACTTGAGTGAAATGTGATATTCCAAGCATAGCTGTTTCGATTCCTCTTTGGGATGCCCGAATAGTGTTCTCATCCTGTTTTCGTAGGGCTCAGGTCTCTGAGGCATATGTTAGTGCAGGAAGAACGGTGGAATCGAAAGATTGTTCATCCTCTTAACAACTTCTACGATGCTCTTGAAGGCGTTGCATGCCACTCTCTCCTGTGCAGCTCTGGTGCCAAGTTGTTCCTCATGTTGGGTTCTCGACCCAGGTACTCATAGTTGCTGCATTTGGAGATGTTCGTTTCGTGGCTGGCAAATGGAATGTCAGAGAGTTATTTCTTTTTTTGTAAATGTTGTCTTGGTGAGATTCAGCTTCAGTTTGACCTTTCCACACTGACGGTCAAAGTTGGCCAGCATTTGTGCTATGGGGCTAATGTTTGGTGTCATTAGAATGATATCATCAGCAAAGAGGAGCTGGAGTAGTTGCAGATCGTCTATCTTCACTCCTATTTCTTCCTATTCCAGTCGCTGCATGATGTTCTGGAGAGTGGGGCTGAAGAGTTTTGGTGAAATGGTATCACCATGCTTCACCCCTCTCTTTTTGTCTATGATAACTTTCTTGTAGAATGGTGAAATCCTGGTGGTGAATCCATAACACAGCTTGCAGAGGATCCTAGAGTACTGAGTTTGAATGCCCTGTTTGTCTAGGGCTTCCATGACTGCTTCAGTCTCAGCAGAATCAAAGGCCTTCTTTAAATTGATGAACATTAGACAGAGCGGCATCTTGAACTCTTGAGAATCCTCAATGAGCTGGGTTACCATGTAGATTTGGTCATTCGTGCTGAGTACTTTTCGAAACACGGCTTGTTCACATGGTTGTACTTCATCTAGTGTTCTGCCTATTCTATTCAGGATGACTCGAGTGAACAACATGTAGATGATGGACAACAGGCAGATTGGACAATAGTTGCCGATGTTGTGAATGTCTTCCTTCTTGTACAACAGAACGGTCCTGCTGGTTTTCCACTGGGATGGAACCTTGCATTCAGACAGGTAGTGTGTGAAGAGCTGAGCCAGTGTATTGAGAAGTACTGGCGGCAAATTTTTCAGCTGTTCAGGTCTGACTTTGTCTGGGCTGGGTGCTATATATTTCTTTACTGATGAAATGGCGTGTCAGATTTTGGAAGGAAGAACGTTGGAAACTATATGTGTTCTATATAATTAATATTTTTTATTATAGATAGACTATTTCAGATATAGACTATAAAGTCAGATATAAAAGCACATTCAAAATAAAACTGATGAATAGGCCAAAATATTTCTGAGTTTTGGCAATAAGAACAGGTTTCTGAAGAGGAGTGGAAGATGCTTTAGTTGGATACAAACAGAGTGTCGGGATTTGGGGACTATCTCATATTCTGATTCTTATGTTAATTACTCCGGTGCATATAACTGGTTGGACTCAGTTAACTAAAGTATTTCTGTATTTTGCTTTAACAAGCAATTATGGAATATTTATTTTAAATTATCACCCAGGTCTGAAAAAAAATAGTTACCAGTTCCATAGAAGTCCATTGGTGCTCTGCTTAAGCAGCCATCACACACGCTTTTATTTCATGCTTTCTCTAAATTCTGATGCTCTGCAGATTTCTGCAAATGACACTTTCCACCACTGTCCACTGCACAGCTCCCACACTTTCAAAATACAACTTTCAATTCACTCCATAAGTGTGGGACCATATCTGAATATTGTCATTCTAAAATACACATACTAGATGTAGAATGACTGCATTCATTAGTGATACGTATATAATATATGGCTGAAGACTAATATCCATGTCCAGGAAAAATTGGGACTAAGAGGACTGGTCAGTGGTTGTAATCCACCACCAATGTGTGTGGGGTGGAGGGTAGGTAAGATAGGAAAGAGACCAGTATGACAGTAATAGCTGGGAACGATCATGATGGAAAAGAACTGAGGGTGAAAAATAGGTAAAGGGATAATCTTGATAACCTTTCAGTAACAATATTGCAAAGCACAATGCCCAACAGGAGAGAGAAAGACATAGACAGAGAAAGAGAATATAAGCCCCTGCCATAGAAGCAGGCTGGGAGGTATGGAATGGTGATGGGGTGGTGGCAGAGAACCCGGGGACACAGGTGCTAGGAAATGTAACAGGTGGAGGGATAGGTGTAAGAATACTGTGTGACTGAAATCTAATCATGAACAACTTTGTAAGTGTCTATCTCAACAATGATAAAATAAAAAAACTCATACTTTGCATAATTATAGAATTGTTATATGATCTGTACAATAAAATTATGACCATGAATTAAGAAATTGCAAGTCAAGTTCATAATTGCTAATTCTAAGCTCCCAGATGCAAAAGAACTGAGCAGACACTAAACTTACAACATAATTCCTTTTGCTGAGACATTCAATTTTAGACAAACTGCCAGGTTTATAGTAGACCTAGATTAAAACCTCTGGCTATGATTTCTAGTTCTAAGTATTACTTGGATCCTGTCAGTACATTTTTATAATATACAGTGTTGTGATAATAAGTAGTTTCCTGATGATAAGTTTAAGGGCCCCAATATAAAAGTTATGCCCTGTATCAATAGTAAAATAATGAAGAGAAAAACTAGTCTCTGAACCATTAAGTATATGTCCTAAATTCCTTTAGATCATGGGTTCCTTTGCTTTGAATGAACATTGCATTTAATCCTCTGCAATTTTTCAGTAAATGTCATTCTACCAATTTTTCAATTCAGTTCTTAAAATTTAGATGGAGCATTACAAGCAGAGTAAAGAATTAAATATATTACTCATATACTCCTGAGTGTCACACTTCACTCAAGTGAGAGAAAGAATCCAGAATTCCAATCTTTGCTGATAATTGAGAATGAGAGATGCTGTCTCATTTGCCAAGGCATCAAAAATCAGATGGGCTGGACACGTAATGTGATTTGGAGACGACCACTGAACTAGAGCCATTACCGACTGGATTCCACCGGACGTCAAAAGATCGTGTGGCCACCCACCTACCAGATGGTCAGACTTCTTCGTCAAGACCCTGAACAATTGGTTTGAGGCCCTTTGTGTTACTGGAGTGAGCAGATGCCATTGGGCTACATTAGCATGCACCAGGGACGAATGGAGATGTTTCTATCTCCTGCTCGAGCAAATCTATGAGTAACGGGATGTCAAGTGATCAAGTGATATACTCCTGAAGCCAATCAAGAAGATACAGTTAGAAGGTGAAATTAACAAGGAAAACAGGCCCATGATCTCATTGAAAATAGATGAACACTAGAGGGGACAAAAGCTGCCAAAGACATTTAAATCCGGGCTGCATGATAAAACCACCAATTATATTCGAGATGTCTTTCAGATGAGCATGTCTCTATCTGTAACCATATAAGTTATTCCCAAAGTATTCCTGGCTTTGAGATAGTCTTGACCTTGATTTGTTAATGATATGCTTGAGAGTTTCTGCTACTGTTCTCTCTGCCAGCTGTCTGAAAATGCCACTTCACCCATCAGACATTCTATTCTATAAAACGAAGCTTCTTATTTTGTTCAGGGCCCAGTGTTTCCAGTATGAGCTCAGCCTGGGACCCCAGCCTAATAAATCTGAGTTCACCCAACTCTCAATTCTTGCCACTTTATTTTTCCACTGTCTTTTAGTGAGAATGTACAGACAAAAAATCAGAAATTCCCTTGATGTCTAGAATGAGTCATATTCAACCCTCAGGCACCGACATTTGACCAAGGAGAGCAACTCTGTAGAAATATCAGGAAGGAAAGGAATCTGATATCCTTGCTAGCAACTTATTCCTATAAGAACAAAATAATGAGAGTTGAGTGTTCCTATCCAGATAAAATAAATGTCCCAAATTAATCACTTTCACTTTCCCAGCATAGAGTGACCCCTAAGCATATCAGTTGGAATTAGAGTTTCTTATTTTGGAGGGAGATACTAAGAGTGATGATAAAATTAGAAACATCTACCAGAGTATAGTTTCCGAACTGACATATAGTAACTTCTTAAGAGCTATGAACCACTTGTCCTGCTAAATTTTCTTTATGGGACTTTGATTCTTCCAAATAGTTGTGATGACTTGCCAAAGTTGAAAAGTCTAAAAGTTTTTACCCTTCCTCTTTTTTTTGGGGGGGGGGACTATGCACCCTCATATTTATAATTACTAAAGACAGACTGCCCTTCATTAGTTTGTTCAATTTCACTATACAGAATAACTCTAGAGACAAGAAAAAATATATGTATATTTTTTTAGATCAAGAAAGTAGATAATTCATTTCTGTTGTTCTCTTAGCAATGTCAGTTTTACTACAATTCTCTTTTGTGTAAGTAATAGTATTTTAGCAATTAGTGTCTGAGGTCTCATGGGTTTCAATTCATATTTTAAATTTTATTATGGCATTTTCAGTCTTTATTGAGGCATTTTCAAGAAAATTTAAAGAGCACTTTACCTTAGAAAACTATAAAATGTGAATCACCAAAAGCCATAGTAAAGTTTTCAGATATGTAATACCTAATAATATATATATACACCTAATTATACATATACCTAATATGTCTACAGCAATGTTATTATTAACTTCCTATATCTGTTGTAAAATATCACCCAAACTTAGGCTTCAACACATAAATCCATTCTTACAGATTTCTAAAGATTACAGTATAAAATCAAGGGTCAATGAGTCAAAATTAAGATATTAATGAACCATGCTTCCTTTGGAGACTGTATGGCATAATAGTTTTTGTCTATTCAGCTAACTGGTGGTTGCCAACATTTTTTAGTGTTTCATTCCAAATCTGACTCCAACTTTTATACTTCCTTCCATCCCCATGTTTTACGAGGATACTGATGATAAGTTTAAGGAACCCCCATATGACAATTGTACATGGGAATAATGGTAAAATAATGAATATATCACCTGTTGTTTCAGACCAAGAAAATAACCTGGATACTTTTCCATCCATCTCAAATTCATTAACTTGAGCAGATTTGCATGTTTCTTTTTCCATTCATAACTCTGTGGGACATTATATGTTGGGTAACATTGTTTAACTTATTAAACAATGTGCCAGCAGTTAGTGGAGATGTCCAACATGATCCAGGACATCAACCGGATCTCAAACTTTTGTTGCTGCTGTCTATTCAAGCATTCCTTAGTTGCTATAATTTCCTTAGTAATTAGTCTCAGAAAGAGTAAAACTTCTAGACACTTCCTTTCATAATTGACTCCTCCAAATAGCAAAAATCAATCTTTTCATCTTTGCTTTATTTCTCAGTTGGTTTAGCAAAATCCTGTCAGATTCCATTAAAACTTATGTTTCCAAAACTATTATTAGGACCTACTTAGCTCTCTAGAAGAGTTTCATATTCAAATCTGATGAAATATTTAAGTAGATCTTCATCATACATGCATCTGTAAAGATAACTTGCAATAACCTCTTATGCTTTCAACTCTAACATATGGCATATTCCAGTTGTCCCCATTATAGAAAGACAAAACTTAACTATGGGATGCCCTTTCTCTTCCTCAGATATACAGAAGCCATCTGCTCATGTAAAACCATAAAGTTTTTATATGCTGTATTAATACCAAGGACATGCTTCTTCAAAAATGGCCATTTATGTGATGCTAAATATGTATTCAGAGTGCTAAATGTCTCGACTTGGTGACATCTTAATTCAGAGAAAAACTGTTATACTCTTAGACCTTTATGGGAGTTTTCTTTCATCTCTAAAATGCTGCTATAACAGTGCTCCACTGAATGATCCTGAAAAGAAAATCCTGTTTGGCTTAGCATAAGAATCAACTTGCACAAAATTAGAAGGAACATTTACCAAATTTGATATATGTATTTACCAATAGTTCTCTGTTCATCAGTATACTTGGTCTAAAGAATTTATGGAAAATTACATTATTTTTTATGCAGATAGACAGTGGTTCTCTACAATATGAAAGAATAACTAGAATTAATCATAATTGGGTGCTTCAATCGAGTTTGCTTCCATTTAAACCCCAACTTAAAAACTCATGTACAACTAAACAGTTTATTTAGTTCTTCTGAATTTAAATTTTGCCATATAATATTGGAAATACTGGTAAGTATATTAGTTCTATATACATTTAGTAGAAAATATAAAAATAAGCTAAGATAATTTCTTGTATAGTAGGTCCAGTAACATTTGTGCTTTTTAAATTTAATTTTATACAGAATTCCATGAGAAAGCTTTGATTGCACTAGATATTGTTGGATTATTGATTTTGTTTTTAGTTTGTTGAATGGTGGGTTTGGCCAAATTCATAGTGTTCAGGTCTAACTCCTGACTATGCTCAAGGATCACATTCTGAATCAGCCACAGGTAAGACAAGCACCTTAATCTTATATACTCTCTTTTTGGCCATACTTTATGATAATTTTTGTCCTATCTTTTTATTCATTTCAAAGGTAGGATCAGGATTTGAAGTGATAGTACATTAGTTATGACACTTGTCATGCATGCAATTGAATGAGTTTCCATCTGGCATCCTAAGCATCACTAAGAATAAGCCTTAACCACTCCTGGGTGTGTCCTCAAAACAAAGTAACAACAAAAAAGATAACACCAGTTGATCATGTGGTGATCATCCTGTCACTGTCACTGTCCTCCCGTTGTTCATCAATTTGCTGGAGCGGGCCCAGTAACATTTTGAGAATTGTAACTGTGTTTTGTCATATCAAATACATCATGGGTAGCTTGCGAGGCTTTGCTATTTTATTTTTATGTAGTAAAATGTGGTTAAATGTCACGTACTGAAATTAATATTTGAAACACATTCTATATATAAGCAATAACACATTATTATGCTTTTCTACAAGGTTTAATATCATTCCATGGAAGTTTAGAATATGTTAATATAATTTCTTGGGGATTTAGAATATATAGTACAGTGCACTTGATTCTGGGTCTTTTTATGTTGGGAGTATAATTTTGACAAGTAAAATGACACTATATTTTTTAAGTTTCACTCTAATTTCTGATATAATTAGTAATTCTTAAAACATTTCTCAAAAAAAATACTATTATCCCTGAGGACAACATTATAATATTTCTTACCTATGGAACTCCAGATCTATGACCAAAAGGTAGTGTCTAAAGGATGCTGGTGGGGGCAGGAGCGATAGCACAGCAGGTAGAGTATTTCCCTTGCAATCAGCCAATACAGGTTCGATTCCCATATAGTCCCCCGAGCACAGCCAGGAGTAATTTCTGAGTTCATGAACCAGGAATAACCCCTGTGTGTCGCAGGGTGTGACCAAAAAAGCAAAAAAAATAAATAAATAAAAATAAAAAAATAAAGGATGCTGGCAATGAATCCTTTATTTCATGATGTAATATGATTTGAGACTTGAGCAATAGCAGGACTGTACCAATAGCACAGTTGGTAGGGCATTTGCCTTGTACGTGGTCGACCCGGGTTCGATTCCTTTGTCCTTATTGGAGAGCCAGGCAAGCTACTGAGAGTCTTTCGCCCACACGGCAGAGCCTGGCAAGCTCCCCATATGCCAAAAACAGCAACAACA
This sequence comes from Sorex fumeus, assembly GCF_029834395.1. Taxonomy (NCBI): domain Eukaryota; kingdom Metazoa; phylum Chordata; class Mammalia; order Eulipotyphla; family Soricidae; genus Sorex; species Sorex fumeus. Next base: position 69,461,050 of record NW_026606059.1, read on the forward strand.
GGTCTCACAATGGAGACAATACTGGTGCTCACTTGAGCAAATCAATGAACCACAGGACAGTGCTACAGTTCAGTGCTACAGTATGATTTGGGTAAAATATCATTATATTTGGGCTGGAGCGATAGCACAGTGGTAGGGCGTTCGCCTTACAAGCGGCCAACATGGCTGACCCGAGTTTGATTCCTCTGCCCCTCTCGGAGAGCCCGGCAAGCTACCGAGAGTATCTCACCCGCACGGCAGGGCCTGGCAAGCTCCCCGTGACGTATTCGATATGCCAAACACAGTAACAACAAAGTCTCCAATGGAGACGTTACTGGGCCCGCTCGAGCAAATCGACCTTTATTATTATATTTATATATAAAATATCATTATATTTGTCAATACCTAGTATATGTAATATTTTATTTTTATAATCTCTTATTAAGAACACTGGCCATTAAAATAAACTGAATAAAATTTTCTGTTATAATAATCTAATTCAGATTATAATCGAACAAAATTAATTTTTTGGTGAAGAGTTTTGCAGTCAGTGGAATATTGTTTTAAATGTCTTAAGGATGACTCTTCCTCTTCGTCCCCAATGCTGTGCCGGTCTTCTTCCCTACCCAGGTGAGTTAATCCAAACCAGTATTCAAACCAGGGACTTGGCTTTCTCTGTGCAAGCTCACCAGGCATCCTCTAGGATCCTGGAATGAGAGCATCCCTGAGCCTCTACCTGTTCATCCCAAACACTGTGTCTTTCTTATTCCCCTCCCAGCTAGTACCCCCACCACACACACACCAGATACCCTTTTTGAAGTAGGTGTGGCTTCTGTAGAAGTGGGTGTGGCCTAATTTCAAAGGAACAGTACACTATTTTCTAGATAAACAGCAGCTCAGGAACTTCATAGACTCAAAACCAAACCTAAAAGAAGTGCTAAAGGAGCTACTAGAAGCCAAGACAAACCCTACAAGCACAACAGACCCTTACAGAAAGATAACAAAAATGCCATAACAATAATCTCGCTCAACGTCACTGATCCAAATTCACTGATTAAGGGACACCTAGTGGCAAAATTGATTCAGAGACAGAACCCAACAGTCTGCTGCCTACAAGAAACTCATCTGGACAGTCAGAGCAAACACAGGCTCAAAGTTAAAGGATGGAAAACAATCCTGCAAGCAAACAGCTCCCTCAAAAAAGCTGGGTGGCTATACTAGAATCCGACAACATAAATTTCAGGTCAAAAAAGGTTATAAGGGACAGCAAAGGCTGTTTTCTATTCATCAAGGGATATGTAAAACAGGAAGAAAACACACTCTTGAAAGTATAGACACCTAATGAAGGAATAGCGATATTTAAAACAACAGTTAACAGATTTTAAGGAGGACATTGCTAGCAACACAATAGTAGCCGGTGACTTGAACATCACCTTATCACCACTGGATAGATCAACAAGATCAAAACTCAGGAAGGAAACATTGGCTTTGAAAAAACAAATAGAAGAGAGAGGGCTTAGAGACCTATACAAGGCTTTACACCCCAACAAGAAAGAATACACATTCTTCTCCAGTGCACATGGAACATTTTCCAAAATAGGCCATGTGCTAGGATACAAAACATACCTCAATAGAATCAGGAAGATAAAAATAGTATCAACAATATTTTCAGACCATGATGCACTGAAGATAGAAGTGAATCACACACAGACATGGAGAATCAAATCAAACCCCTGGAAATTAGACAATTCAATGTTGAACAACGAGTGGATCAGGGAGAAAGTCAAGAAAGAAATAAAAAGACACCTAGAAGCAAATGAGAATGAAGATACGAGCTACCAGAACTTATGGGATGCAGCTAAAGCCGTGTTAAGGGGAAAATTTATAGCTCTGCAAGCATTTCTCAGGAAGAAAGGGCACACAAAAACAACTTGAATTCACAGCTCAAGATCTTAGAAATGGATCAATAGAAGGAGCCCAAATCAGGCAGAAGGAAAGAGATCATAAAACTTACAGCAGAAATCAATGACATGGAAACCAAAACAACAATCCAAAAGATCAATGAAATCAAGAGCTGGTTCTTAGAGAAAATAAATAAGATAGATAAACCACTAGCAAGACTCACGAAGAAAAGAGAGAGAGAACCCTAATAATCTGAATCAGAAATGAGAAGGGGGATATCACAACAGAAACCAAAGAAATTCAAAAGATTATCAAAGATTACTTTGAAAGTCTGTATGCCACGAAACAAGAGAACCTAGAAGAAATGGATAAATTCCTGGATTCCTATAATCTCCCATGGCTGAATCAAGAAGATCTAGAGTACCTGAATAGACCTATTAACATCAAGGATATTGAAAATGTAATCAAAAGTCTTCCCAAAAACAAAAGCCCAGGTCCATATGGATTCACTAGTGGATTTTTCCAAGCATTTAAAGAGGACCTATTGCCTATTCTTCTCAAGGTTTTCCAGAAAATGAAGAAACAGAAACTCTCCCAAACAGTTTCTATGAAGCCCATATCTCTCTAATACCGAAAAGAAACAAATAGATCACAAGAAAACAAAACTACAGGCTGATATCTCTAATGAACACAGATGCAAAGATTCCCAACAAAATACTAACAAATAGAATTCAACAACTCATCAAAAAGATCATACACCATAACCAAGTGGGATTCATCCCGGGGATGCAAGGATAGTTTAACATTTGGAAATCAATCAACATAATCCATCATATCAACAAAAGAAAAGATAAAAACCATATGATCATATTAATAGATGCAGAGAAAGCATTTGACAAGATCCAGCACCTGTTTATGATGAAAACCCTCACTAAAATGGGGATAGAGGGGACTTTCCTCAATATAGTTAAAGTCATCTACCACAAGCCTACAGCAAGTATCATCCTCAATGGGAAAAAACTGAGAACCTTACCTCCAAGATCAGGGACAAGACAAAGATGCCCACTCTCTCTACTGCTGTTTCAGTATAGTGCAGGAAGTACTTGCAATAGCGGTTAGGCAAGGAAAAGATATTAAAGGCATTCATGTAGAAAGAAAGAAAATAAGCTCTCACTATTTGCAGATGATATGGCACTATACTTAGAGTACACTAAAACCTCTACCAAGAAACAATAGACTTGTATAGTAAAGTTGCATGCTATAAAATCAGTACCCCAAAGTCTATGGCTTTCCTATACGCAAACAGAGAGAGAGAAGAAAGTAACCTGAAGAAAACAATCCCGTTCAGAATTGTGCCACAGAAAATCAACAGTTACGGTCCTCCCATTGTTCATCAATTTGCTCGAGCGGGCCCAGTAACATCTCCATTGGAGACTTTGTTGTTACTGTGTTTGGCATATCGAATACATCACGGGTAGCTTGCCAGGCTCTGCCGTGTGGGCGAGATACTCTCAGTAGCTTGCCGGGCTCTCCGAGAGGGGCGGAGGAATCGAACTCGGGTCGGCCATGTTGGCTGCGTGCAAGGCAAACGCCCTACCGCTGTGCTATCACTCCAGTAGGGCATTTGCCTTGCACGCAGCCAACAGAAAATCAAGTTACATAGGAATCAGCTTAAGTAAGGAAGTAAAGGACCCGTACAAAGAAAACTACACAACGCTACTTCAAGAAATAAAAGAGGATATGAGAAAATGGAAAGATATCCCCTGCTCATGGATTGGGAGAATTAACATTGTCAAAATTGCAATACTTCCCAAAGCATTGTACAAATTTTATGTGATCCTTATTACAATACCTATTACATTCTTCAAAGAAATGGAGCAAACACTCCTGAAATTCATAAGGAAAAATAAGCCCCGATGAATAGCTAAAGCAATTCTTGGGAGAAAAATGGGAGGAATCAACCTCCCTAACTTCAAACCCTACTACAAAAGAGGAATAATTAAAACAGCAAAGTGCTGGAAAAAAGGCAGAGCTGCAGACCAATGGTACAGGGTTGAATTTACTGACATCTCCCCTCAACTATATGATCATCTCATCTTTGACAAGGGAGCAAGAAATGTGAAGTGGAGCAAAGAAAGTCTCTTTAACAAATTGTGCTGGTAAAACTGGATGGCTACATGTAAAAAAGTGGGCTCAGATCTGTCCCTAACACCAAATATGAAGGTAAGATCAAAATGGATTAAAGATATCAACATCAGACTGGAATCCATAAGGTACATTGATGACAAATTTGGCAAAACCCTCCATGACATTGAAGCTAATGGTATCTTCAAAGATGTCACGCCACTGGCCAAGCAAGTGAAAACAGAGATAGACACATGGGACTAACTTAAACTAAGAAGCTTCTGCACCTCAGAAGAAACAGTGACCAAACTACAAAGACAGTCTACAGCATGGGAAAGGATATTTGCTGAATACACATCTGATAAGGGGTTGATATTTGTAAGTCTACAAAGGATATACAAAGTACTGGTTGAACTCCACTAGAACAAAACCTCCCACCTCATCAAAATACGAGGTGACAAAATAAACAGAAAACTTTCTCAAAGAAGAAATCCAAATGGCAAAACAGCACATGAGAACATGCTCTACATCATTAATTATGAGGGAGCTGTAGATAAGAACAACAATGAGATATCATCTCATACCACAGAGACCGGCCCACATACAAAAGAACAAAAGCAACCTGTGTTTGCGAGGATGTGGCGAGAAAGCTACCCTCCTTCACTGCTGGTGGGAATGCCGACTGGCTCAGTCCTTTTGGAAAACAGTATGAACGATTCTTCAAAAACTAAAAATTGAGCTCCCATTTGACCCAACAATACCACTCCAGGGAATATTTCCCAGAGAAAAAAAAACAATAGTCTCATCTGCACTTTTTTTTTTTTTCCATTGCAGCACTCTTTACAATAGCCAGAATCTGGAAAAAACCTGAGTGCCTGAGAACAGATGACTGGTTAAAGAAACTTTGGTACATCTGCACAATGGAGTACTATGTAGCTGTTAGAAAAGATGAAGTCATGAAATTTACAGACAAGTGGTACTACATGGAAAGTATCATGCTAAGTGAGATCATTCAGAAAGAGAGGGGCAGACATAGAAAGATTGCATTCATCTGGGGAACATAAACAAAATAGGAGACTAACCCCCAAGAATAGCTGAGATAAGTACCAGGAGGTTTACTCCATGGCTTGGAGGCCAGTCACACATGTTAGGGGAAATGGTAGCTTAGATTGAGAAGGGAGCACCAAACAAAGGGTGCTTGGAGGACACTCACAGGATGGGAGATGCATGCTGAAAGTAGATTATAGACAGAACATGATTGGCACTCAATGCCTCCTTTGCAAACCACAGCACCCAAAAGGAGAGAGAGAACATAAGGGAATGCCCTGCCACAGATGCAAGGTGGGATGGGGGGGATGGGGAGCGGGAGGGAAACTGGGATCAGTGGTGGTGGATAATGGGCACTGGTGGAGGGATTGGTACTCGATCATTATATAAATGAAACCCAAGCACAACAATTTGTAAGTCTACAACTGTACCTCATGGTGTTTCACTAATAAAAATTTAAAAAAGGAATCTAAATACTTATACTCAGAAGCCAATTACCTTTAATCATGTCTTCTACTGGGACTGGCATGGTCATTCCTGTATGGCTGAGTCTGAAAAGAGGGGACAGCCTGCAGTGAGCAGGTGGCTCATGACATATTAAATACTGCAGGCAGTATTTAATAAACATTGTCACTCTCACTGTCAAAAAAATATCTTAAGGACCTTTTTTGGGTTTATTTGACCTAGTGATCTTCAAGTATCTTTATTTCCATGACTGAAATATGAAATTCAAATGGATTCTTAATCCACTGGCTTAGTGAGTTCAGAATCACTATTATGAGAACTTACATAAATGAGTCATAAATCTCAATTTTTCATTTATTTTTTTGTCTAGAGAAAGTTATTGGTTTTGCAATATAAATTTAGCTGTTCATTGTTAAACTTTATCTGCCTGATTATATTTTGGTTATGTGCACGCAAATTTTTCTGAAAAAGAGTTTGAAGTAGCTTATTTTGTTTTTAGTAACTTAATAATAGAAGAGGCTGCATTGAAATGACTTTACCTATATTTTCTTTTGTTTTCCATTTTTGGCCTTTATGAGCACTGGTATGAATGAAAGTTAGGAATTACGAATTTTCACTTTTCATCTGTAATCAAAGTAACAAGTAGAAAAGACAACCCAGTACATACATGATATCCACTGTCAAAAGGTAGTCCAATGACTCCTGTACTAGCTATAACAGTAGTTTATATAGTTACATTTTTTATATTAAATCTAATTCCTTTTAGAGTCTTCTTTGAGTAGAAAGTCCTGAGTAAAATATTAAAATATTAAAATATTAATATATTATATATTAATATATATATTATATTTATATATATTTATATATATTTATATATTAATATATATATTAATATAAAATATTAATATTAAAATATTAAAAGTAAAAATATTAATTTCACATTCCAACCTTAGCAATAATCCTTTCTTGTTCTAACTCAAACTTGTAAGTAGAGTTATGAAAATTTAATGTGCATGAAAAGTCTGAAAAAAAAACTTCAACTTGCTTTTGAATTAAACTGAGAGAAAATTGAAGACTATTTTGGAGGGATGGTATAAACAGGGGAAAGGAAAAACTAATAAATTAGAAAGGAAACAGAAAAAGACAAAAATTAGTCTTTTATAAAAAGTCACTAATTGCCCATATAACAATTTTATTTCATAGCTGTAAGTAAAGTAAAGTAAAGGCCCTCCCATTGATCATCGATTTGCTCGAGTGGGCCCAGTAACGTCTCCATTGGAGACTTTGTTGTTACTGTATCTGGCATATCGAATACGTCATGGGGAGCTTGCCAGGCTCTGCCGTGCGGGCGAGATACTCTCGGTAGCTTGCCAGGCTCTCCAAGAGGGGCGGAGGAATCGAACTCGGGTCGGCCATGTTGACTGCATGCAAGGCAAACGCCCTACCGCTGTGCTATCGCTCCAGCTCCATATGTTGGCAAAGTTTAAAACAAACCTCTATTCCCCTTAATTGATAAAAATCTCTTCCCTTTAATAAGAGTAAATCTACATTTGCATATCTGCATATATTCATGGTAAAACAAAAAATGGTGTCTTTTATTAGTTTTTTTCTTAACTAATTCAATTTTATGGACCCCATAATTTGCAAAAAAAATGTGTTAGCACAAAACCACTAAGTGTATAAGATTATATCAATAATGGGATTTTTCTGTGTTTAAGATACATTGAAGCCCTTATCTCATTTAAATGCTAAACTTTTCATACTGCAAATAAATATTAATGCCATAAGTCAAGTAATTTTATTTCAGTTGCTATGACATTATGTTTTATTAAAATACAAATATTTTATTACCTTTAATTTAGTTTGTTATAGCATTGCAATATTAATAATAGCCAGTTTGCTGAATAGGACTACTATGGTATTTATTATGAAATAATATAAAAAGAAAGACAGCCTATGCTCTGCCCTACTTTTGGGATCCATATAAACTGCTCAACTTTCAAGATTTCAGTTTTGCAAATGAAGTATCACAAAGTTAAAGTATCATATACTGAGAAGTTTAAACATAATCATTTACAGCTCCACTCCCAATCTTCAAATTATTCATGTATATTTTAATATCCCATTGAATTTCTAAACTTAAAAAGGGTTACGATGTACCAGGAGACATATTCAGTATAACAACACTTGCTTGGACAGATTTAAAATAAGGACACATTTTTCATATTCACATAGAATGGACAGATTATAACAAAACTCCCCAAGCAGATTTAAAAGAGTCACAAATATCTCATACATCTCTAAAGGTTTTATCTCTACTCATTAGAAGTGCTGTTTGCAATTTAAGGTCATCTTAGCAGACTGGGTCATAAGTGCAGTTGTTCATATAACTGTCAACTGATGTCCATGGCTTTTCTGTATGTGGAAGAATTCCAATTCTAATTTCATCAGATTTTTTAAAAATATGACTGTCTTAAGAAATTTTTAGAAAAGACAGAGAATGGTTAATTATCTATCTCTTAAGATATCACTAGTATCACTTGTCATCCCATTGTTCATCGATTTACTGGAGCAGGTGCCAGTAATGTCTTCATTCGCCTCAGCCCTGAGATTTTAGCAGCCTCTCCTTACTAGTCTTTCCCAACAATGCTGCATTGAAGGCTCTTTCAGAGTCAGGGGAATGAGACCCGTTATTGTACCTGTTTTGGGCATGTTGAATATGTCACGGGTAGCTTGCCGGACTCTGCCATACGGGCGGGATGCAGTAGAGAGCTTGCCAGGGTATCCGAGGGTGTAGGGGTAGGAGATTCTGAGTCACTATTTTCTGGGAGCTTTATTTTATAACCTCTGGATCTTGGCCATTAATGAGATTACATGGCCCCTGGGGTGGTTTGTGGGTGTGGCTGCCAAGCTACTGGATAATGGGGAACCTGAGTGGAGGAGGCCCAGTTCTGATTCGAGCAGGTTTGCAGATCTGAACTATAAGTCCGGTATAGCTGGGATCCTTTGTCTGTTCCCTCATGGGTGAGGCTTTTCCAAGCGTGTGGAGAGTGGCTTTGAGCATGGCTGTGTCTGGATTCTGGAGGTTTTTGGCTGCTGGGGCTCTGGTTGGGTCAGAGAGGGAAACTCAACCCCACTCCCACCCCCTCTGAGGAGCCCTGGTGAAGACAGCCTGCCACGGGGACAGGATATTCTTCCCTCTTAAGATATATGCTTCATAATGTTAACAAAAAGTTCTTCCTTAAAACAGGCCACAAAGTCACTTGAAGTATAAGGTGCAGAGAAGAACATTTTACCTCTTGATGTTAGCTGTTCAATAATGTGGTCATATTTTTAATCTAGTATTCCCTATATATCTTCTCAATGCTGATTGCTTTCCTATTTTTCCAGCTTTATCAAGACATAATTGGCTATATGCCAGAGAGGCAAAAATGTATAGTCGAAGTGACGTCTGCACTTGTTTGTTCATTGCAGCACTGTTTATAATAGCTAGAATCTGGTAAAAACCTGAATTCCCAAGAACAGATGACTGGTTAAAGAAACTTTGGTACATCTACACAATGGAGTACTATGTAGCCGCTAGAAAAGATGAAGTCATAACATTTACAAACAAGTGGTACTACATGGAAAGTATCATGCTAAGTGAGATCAGTCAGAAAGAGAGGGGCAGACATAGAAAGATTGCATTCATCTGGGGAACATAAAGTAACAACATAGGAGACTTACACCCAAGAATAGCAGAAATAAGTACCAGGAGGTTTACTCCATGGCTTGGAGGCCAGCCGCACATGTTAGGTAGGGGTAAAGGCAGCTCAGATAGAGAAGGAAGCACCAAATAAAGGGTGGTGTGAGGATCCGCACAGGATGGGAGATGTGTGCTGAGAGCAGACTTTTGACCGAACATGATTGCCACTCAGTGCCTATTTTGCAAATCACAGCACCCAAAAGGAGAGAGAGAACAATGGGGAATGACTTGCCACAGAGGCAAGGTGGGATGGGGGGACAGGGGGCGGGAGGGATACTGGGATCAGTGGTGGTGGAGAATGGGCACTGATGGAGGAAGGTGTATTCAATCATTGTATAACTGAAACCCAAGCACAAAAATTTGTAAATATACAACTGTACCTCATGGTGTTTCACTAACAAAAATCTAAAAAAAAAGACATAATTGGCATGTAACCACCTAACCACATTATATTTAATATAATATGTCAATTTGTTATCCCTATATATTGCATGATTATCTCATAGCCATAAATAATACTTCCACAATGTCACATAATCATAATTTTTTGTTGTGAGGACATAGATATTTGCTTTCTCAGCAGATTTTAAGCATAAAATGCATTATTACTAATTACATTCACTGTGCTGTACATGAGAGGCCTAAAACATAATGGTCTGCATATTCAGAGAAAATGAAAACAAGATAAACCACTCATATTTTCTAAAGTTCATTGCTGCATTATTTGTAATAGACAAAATATGACTTTTGAATTCCTATGAGTGGATAAATGTAAAAACCTGTGTCCTAGGAGTCAGAGAAGCAGCACAGTGGTTAGGGTGCATACACCTGACTCAGGTTATGTCTGTGATACTCCATATGGTTCTGTGAGCCCCATCAGTCATGATCCCTGAGTGCAGAGCCAGGAGTAAACCCTGGGCACAGCTGGGTGTGGCACAAAATGCAAAGTGGAAAAATACATAGTGGAAAGAATAACCTTTATCTTATTTTTTTTCCATATTTTTTGAGGCAGAGTGATTTCTGACATAGTTCATGATAGACTTCCATGCACACAGTGCCTCAACATTTCACAGGCCACAAAAGCCTTTGAGTCTTTCTACCAGTGTCCCAAGGTCTCTTAACACTCCTCTGCACTTGTACTATAGGCTAGTTTTCTGGTACTGTGGCCATTTGACACTTTTTCCTCCCTTGCAATGTGTCTTTGTATCCACATATGAAAGAAATCATTCTGCATCTGTCTTTCCTTCTGACTGACTCCATTCAACATGACACCCTGTAGTCCCATCCATGTAGTGATGAATTATAAGATTTCATCTTTTATAGCTGAGTACCATTCCATTGTGTCTATGTTTACCACAATTTTCTTTATCTGCACATCCGTCTTGGGACACTTTGTTGTCCTTAGATCTCGGCTTGAGTGCTGTGTAGCATGCTGCACTGAACAGATTTCTTTTGAGGAAATATATATGAACCATACACAGTGTGTCATTGGTAGGAGAGGGAACTTCGGGATAGCTAATATATTTTTCCCCTTTACCAAGTTGTAAGATTTCCCTTTGCCTCACTTTTATATCATTGCAAGTATGGGCTATTTCAATATGCACAGATTTTCATCAAAATTTCTAAGCTGAGGCTGAAGACATAGTCCAGTGGGTGGGACATTTGTCTTGCATGTGTCTGACCCAGGTTTGATCTCTGGCATCCCATATGGTCCCCTGAGCACTGCCAGGAAAAATTCTGTGAGCAGAGCCACATGGAATCTCTAATTATCACAGGGTGTGACCCAGGAGGCAAAATAATAATAATAATAATAATGAAAATAATAAAATTTTCTAAGCCATTCTAACCATCACAAGAGTATCAGCAGCCTCTAACTTAGATATATATAAAATCTCTGTCATTTTCCCCATTTGTCAATGAATTTCAGTTATTTTTTTGTTCTATATCTCACCTGTACCTCTGTGAAAAAAGCTATATCACAGACCCTGTTCTTTCAATTGGCACTGAGGAACTGTATTTGTAAATGTCTTGGGTTTTTGTTGTTGTTGTTGTTGTTGCACTTAGGGACTATTATCCTCTTAAAAAGAACAACGATTTTATCACTGAGTTTTTCAGTTTGTAAATGTGGGACCCTCCTGAAATCTACAGTTGGATTTTATTAAAACTTCAGTTAAAAAAATGTGCATATAGGGAATGCGCTGCCACAGAGGTGGGGTGGGATGTTGGGGATGAGGGTGGTTGGGAGGGATACTGGGATCATTGGTGATGGAGAATGGGCACTGGTGGAGGGATGGGTACTCGATCATTGTATAACTGAAACCCAAGCACAAAAATTGTAAGTCTACAACTGTACCTCATGGTGTTTCACTAATAAAAATTAAAAAATAAATAAATTTGAAAAAGTGCATATTAGCAACTAAAATATAGAAAGTCAAAATAAAATATTATGCAGTTTAAAACACATCAAAATGCAATATACTATAAAACTTGGAAAATTAATAAGGTGTATATGGTAAATGTTACAGAATTCTGATGAAAGATGCTAAAAAATCGAAGAAACCTGTGTCTAGGATTTTAAGATGGATTTACCCTAGTGATAGCATCAATTTTCCACAGGTTGAGATGTAGTTTTTTACATTCCAATCAATATTCTAAACCAATTTATAAATGAAACCAGACTTATTAATATATATATATACACACACATATATATATGTACATACATACATACATATGTAAAGGTACCAACCATAGAACAATTAAAAATCTTGAAAGAGTATACAGTAGGCTGAATTACTGTGATTAATGTTTAGAACATATATATACATATATATGTATACACACATGTGTGGTAATCATGGCAGTGAAGGGTCGAAGACTTATACAAACCAATGCAAGAATATACACAACCCAGACAAATACTCAGCTGATTCTTAACAAACAGCAAAAGTAATTCAATGAATAAATGAAAAAAAAGACACTGAAAAATGTGGCCAGACAATAGCTCCATGGTCCAGCATGCATGCCTTCTAGAGGTGGGGGCCTGACCCTGACCCTGAACCTGCATAACCTCCCCGATCCTAGCACCTCTGGGTGTAACCCTTGAAGTGCTCAAGGTCTGTTGGATTTCCTGGAGGCTACCCACTGTCACCAGGCCAACACACGCTCAGGTCCTATGAACAGAGGTCAGCTCACTATGGCAGTATTATGGGGAGTATTCCTCGAGCCTCCTGAACATTGCTTGGAGTCACCCTACTCCCACAACTTTACATTACAATTGATTAAGACACAATGATTTACAAGTAGAGTTGTTTCAGGCATATTGTTCCAATATCAATCCCACCATCAATGCCCCCCTCCCTCCACAAATGTCCCCAGGTTGCCTCATCACTTCTAACCCCCGGCCAGCCTTCTTGGCAGGCATATAACAAATATATTTCATATTACTTGTGATAAAATTATTTAAGTGAATGGCAAATGGAATTATTAGAAAATCTATAAATAAGAAAATTTTTGATAATTGCTAAATGATATTTAGCATAAATAAAACTTTATTATTGAAAATGTAGAAAATGCCTTAGCAAGCTATGAGTAATAGTATAATAGTATAGTTCTAAACCTAATAGATGGCAACAATACACCCTATGAGTGCAATACCAACGCCACATGTTGGGAAGTTTTTCTTGTCCTTTAGGGAAGCTCTTCTAATGCTTCTTACAAAACTGGTTTCAAGATTCTGAATTCCCTAAACTATTACCTATCCATGAATCTCTGTATTATTCCTTTAAATTGAAATGATAATCTATCTGGATAGGGTATTTTTGATGTGGTTTTTATTTTGTTGAGTTTGGATACTACATCCTTCCAAAGTCTTCTGGCTGGTAGGATTTCATTTGATCGATCTGCTGCACATATTAGGGGCTTTCCTTTGTATCTACATTCCTTTTTTGATCTTGCTGTTTGCAGTATTCTTTCTCCAACGTTGGATTTTGTCATTTGAAGTACAATGTGTCCTGGAGTTTTTTCTAGTTAGAGCCTATTTTTCCTGGGACACTTCAGGCTTCTTGGATCTCTGTGTCGGTGATCCTCTACTCTGGGAAATTCTTATCAATTATTTCTTTAACTGTTTTTTTTTTAAATCAGATATGCTTTCTTGTTCTTCAGTCACTCCAGAATGCAGCTGCTGGCCTCAGCCTGGGGCAGGACTTGTGGGCTTCATCACCCTTGGGGTTTTCTGGCAGCTATGCAGGTGTTGAAGGATCTCAACACCCTGCAACCAGGGGCACAGTGCTAAGTATTCTGGGGGTTGAAGGGGGAGGAGATGGGAGACATTATTCATACATTGCTGATAAGAATAAAAAGATTAGTGCAGGAGTGTTGTGAAACACATTGAGAGTTGCATATAACATTAAGTAAACAAGTGCTATAATACCTAGTGAATGTACTCCTGAGCAACATTGATTCCAAAGAATGAAATGTTTCTATTCACGGACATAAAATTTAAAACCTTACTAGAAGTGCTCATATGATGCTGAAAAACTGAAAGCAATCTATACTTTCTCTAATGGCTGAGTGAATTCTTACAACACCATGGTGCCTTATTTACATGAAATATTACTCAGGGTAGATAAGGAAGAGATGGGAATCTGAAATGCTGACAGGGAACAACCTGTATTGATGTTTCTATAGTTTTGAACATAGATTATTGTTTATACTAGGAAGAGGTGAAAAGTACTTTAGCAATCACAGAAAGTTCTAGGGAAAAATAAAATATTTTATTTGAATAATTTTCAAAGTAAGTTCTTCATAATGTCATTGATGTGTTCTTGAAATGCCTGCAGAGGGATATTTTTAACTGTAACTTTTTAAATTATGTGAATTTATTTAGCTTTCAATTTATAACTTGTTCTTGTGATTAACTGGTGAGCAATGGAGTAAGATGAATATTAACCTTTACAAAATTCAGGAATTAAAGGCCTAGATGATTATTAGCCTTGCAAAAGTTTCACATAACATCTTATACTTGCATGACACTTTCTTGGTACAAACATCTTTATTTAATCTTATCACAGTGATGCAGATGAAGACAGAGGCCAATTTTTTTGAGGATATATAGGGCAGCACAAGAAAATGAGGCTAAAGTTTATTATCTAATGTGAAAATTATTTTTAATTTTTCTCTGGGTGCTTTGATAAAAGTCAAATGGTCTCATACAATTTTATCCAAATCAAGACATTTTCTTTCTGAAAAATTCTGATCCAGATAAGAAGCTAGAGCAACAAGTATAACTTAAGATGATTTTGTATAAAGTAGGATATATATTTACTGGACATAAGGAAGACACTACAGCATATACAAAATAGCAATATTTTGAAAATGAAATATTCATAAGGAAAAGCTATTGAAGTTATTCTATAATGCAGTGTGAATATCAGATAAACTGTAAAATATCCTATGCCATTAAACAATTATCTGACAACATGCTTAAGTAACAAGATTATTCAACATTAAGTCTGTGAAATATGATCTCTCTGAATTGCTCCTCTTTTACTATTACTATTTTCATACTTTTGCAGAAGATTATAACTCTTGGGCTGGGATTTGGCTCAAATGATAGTTTACAGATTGCATTTGTGAGTCTGTGGCTTAAATCTTTTGTACCAAATGTCCTCCCAACCCTTAACTCTCACCTTGGCAGCTTTTTCTTGAATGTGGTCTCAGAACACTAAATCAGCAGTCACAAAAATGATAAAATTGTAACTTCCATTGTACAACAGCATGGCAAAGGACTTTGCATGGGAAGAAAACCTTGTATATAAGAATACATTCTCAGGGGGTATGGTGCTGTCAGCAGGTCAATCTGTACCTGTGAGACGAGTGCATCAGCAGCCTGGTGGCGCCTTCAGACTTCCAGATACCCCCAAATTGCTGCTGACACCAAAACTTAGGGCAAAGTTTACCAAGAATGTAAACAAGTAAATGGTCAAAAATTAGCTATGTGGGAGTCACACACACAAATCACCTCTCGCTCAGCTATATAATTGGAGGCAAGGCCTCTCCAGTTCCTGATCTAACTGCTTAATCGCCAGGATCCCAGAGACTCAGAGACAAATCTCGGAACCCAGCGGCTTTTGGCAGAGATGCCTCCGGTCCCCACAATGGGTTACCAGCACTGGACCACCCCAGGGGGGGAAAGGGTGTTGTCCCTCCATCTGCTCCCCCTTGGTGCCTCGGTGACCACTATCTTCCAGAGGCCATTTGACAGTCAGATTTGGCCTCACAGTGATGAGACACGTGGGGCCTCATGGACTGGGGGTGGAGCCTGCCCTTTCTCCCTGCCCAAACGAGACCCTGAGTTGCTGCCCACAAACGATCTCTCTGGCTCCTAATTAAGCTGCTTAATGGCCATGATCTCAGAGATTCAGAAACAAATCTCGGAACCCAGCAGCTATTTTCAGAAATGTGTCCGGTCCCTGCAGTAGGTTACTGTCGCCAGGCCACCCCACGTGGGAATTGGTTTTGTGCCTTGGCCTGTTTCCTCAGGGTTTCAGTGGCCGCCATCCTCCAGAGGCCACTGGAAAGTCAGGTTTGGGCCCACAGTGACAAGACATGTGGGGCCTCACAGGATGGCGGTGGATCTGGGCCTTTCCTCCCCATCCCAACAAGACCCCAAGTCACCACTCATGAATGACCTCTCTGGCTCCTGATCAAGCTGCTTAACAACCATGATCCCAGAGACTCAGAAACAAATCTTGAATCCCAGCGGCTTTGGCAGAAATGCATCCAAAACCCACAGTAGGTTACTGTTGCTGGGCCATCCCAGGGGAGGGGAAAGGGTGCTGTCCCTTCACCTGCTTCCCCTTGGCAGCTCTGTGGCCACTATCCTCCAGAGGTCATTGGGCCTGCAGTGATGAGACATGTGGGGCCTCATGGGATGGGGGTGGAGCCAGCCCTTTCCTTCCCACCCCAATGAAATCCCAAGTTACTACCCACGAAGGCCTCTCTGGCTCTTGATCAAGCTGCTTAACGGCCATGATTCAAGAGACTCATGAACAAATCTCGGAACCCAGCAGGTTTTGGCAGAAATCCCTCCAGTTTTAATTGTTAAAGTTTTGAAATTCCAAAATCTTGTGGCCACTACTGCGGCCACATGACATAGTATGTTATTCATAACCAGCAATAGAAAACAAATTGTCTACCGTTGCCTTTTCAGCAGATCTGAGTGTTGGGTTAAAATCCCAAATAATAATGATGGGTCTGGTGTCGAAATATTGAATGTAATCAAAGGAGAGAGAGAGAGAGAGAGAGAGAGAGAGAGAGAGAGAGAGAGAGAGGTGGAAATCTTCTGCCCCACAGGTAGGGGGACAGTGTGGGATGGGGCAGGAATACTGGGGTTTTTGGTGGTGGAAAATGGGCACTAGTGAAGGTATGGGTGTCTCATTGTATGACGGAGACTTAAACCCAAAAGCTTTGTAACTGCTCTCACTGTAATTCGCTAAATAATATTATAAAAAAGGAAAAAAAAAACAAATAAAAGTAAGGTGGGGTTCATGCCCAATTCAATCAGCCTGATCAATGGCTGAATAAATAGCAATACTCCTACAAAAAAAAAAAGAATAAATTCTGGCAGAATTTAATTTGAAAATTAAAGATCCCTCTTGTTAGGCTAATTTTGAGTTCTGCATTGTAAGGTTCTGTTTTATACCCAACTCATCAAAGATCAAAGAATAACTGAAAATACTTTGGTTCCCTAAGCCATTTTTTAATTTCAGCAGAAAATCACTGAGGGCAACAGAAAATTCCATCTAGTACTGGATAAAAACCTATCCTGTAAAATGAACCAGGCACAGCCATTCACAATCTTCAGATTTAGGTCTGAATAGGTGACCGAAGACCCTAAGATCACATTTGTTTCCTTGACAAATCTAATTCCTAGATTGCTTTTCTCCAACAGGTATTGTATAAACAATTCACTGATCAAACAAAAATAAAAAAGAGACAGTGACAATGATAAAATGACTACAGCAGAAACACTGACCTGAAGGATAAGAGTTAAAAAGAATGTTTTCAAAACAATTTACTTCAAATGAAAAACATGCCCAAGAGGTATTATGCTTACTCAAGAGGGATAACAATGTCCTTGATACAGTGTATGTTGGCTATATTTTCTTATACTATTTTTGGTGTTCTGGTATTTGATCATAGCTCTGGAGAAAAAGCTCATCCCAGAGTAGCTATTTCCTGGAGGTGAAAGAACTCTCCTGCAAGACCACCTTTGACACCCTGTCTTGTTACTTCAGAACTCACCTTTGCAAATGTTTCCTTTATTAGAATCCATGAAGTAAGTTTATGTTCATCATGTACTAAGTAACTTCAGAACCAGATTTTAAGCATAGATAATGCTCAAGAGTCTGTGAAAATCATTCAAATGATCTAATCCTAACATAATCCAATATATTTACTCTGTTTTAAATATATCTTTGCTGGAAAACCCCAACATATATTCTGGGTCATCCACTCTCCACATGCTTCTCTCCCTCTTGATCAACTTGATACTCTAAGTGGCCCTGAAAGGAAAACCACTGCGCCCATACACAGAGAACTGAGACTAAATATTTTCACTTATGTATAGCTGCCTATCTTCCCACAACATATTGAAACAAGTCTTGGATAGGTTTTAACACAGTAAAATTATATAAAGATGTTTAAGTAGATTTAGATTTTTTTAAAGAAAGACATTAGAATAGGTAATGACAGAAAACTTTAAAGTATATCATATTGAAATTTGCATTTGTAGCTATTTTCACAACATTGATACCATAACCAAGGAATTTTAGACTTTACCTTGGAAAACAGAATTCTCAATCTCAAGCAGTATTATAACAAAGATCAATAACTCACTATTTGTGCAATGTCCTATAATTTAATTGGCTAGCCTTTTATTAAAGTCATGATCGCAGGAGGCTTTTACTAAGGAAATACGGTTAAGTATCAAAATAAACCAGTCAAGTATTTGCCATGACACATTTTAACAAGATACATATTTATTAATAAATTCAAATGATGAAATGAAGGAGGAAAATGGAAAGTCCACATATGAGTTGTGATTGAGTTTCTGTCAAAGAATTAAATCATACTGAAAAGTAGGGCCAGGGATGTATCAAAGTGGTAGAGCATTTGCTTGTATGTATTTGTGAATAATCTGAGGGGGGGGTTGGGGGTGGGGAGAGGACAGGGAGAGGGAGAAGTAGAGGGAGACGAAAGAGCCTAGCATAGGATAGGCTGGGGAAGAAGGGGTATGGCATAGAGAAACTGGAGCATCAGTGGTGGGGAATGGACACTGGTGTTGGAATATTGTATGATTGAAACCTTATCATAAACAATTGACAGTGTATCTTGTAGTGTAACTCATAGTGACTCAATAAAAATTTTTAAAAATTAAAAATAAATAAAAATATCTGAATCAAAAATTTTTAAAAGGACCATTAATTCAGAAAAAAATGTGAAAAACTTTAGATTTTTATTTGCTCTCTTTATAGTTAGGAAACAGTTTTTAATTATTACAGGTGAATTAAATGATATTTGTTCAATCTTTATTAAATTTTAATTAAATCCTCTCACTAACACCAAAACTTAGAAGACAATGAATTGTTGTTTTTCAGACTTTGAGTCTAAATTTTATAAAAGTTGTTAACTTCCAAATAATACACAACTGCATTATCATGCATTAAAATATGAAAAATTATTATTTGTAATTTCATGGCTCAGAAAAAAAAATTAAATATTTGTTGAACAAACCATGAAAGAGTTAGGCTAAAGACAACTCAGGAAACCTACAAAGTTGTAAGCAGGCAGAAAAGACTAGATGAAATGACAGTTATAAATGGTCCCGAGATAAGAAGTTTAGCTTTCCTAATTACTGGAAACAAAGGGATATGGAAACTTGTACTTCATTCTCTATTTCAGTACGAAAAGTCCTATCTGGCTTGTAGAGTTGAACAGAATTAGTCTTTAGGCAAAGCGTTGTGAAAAAAATCCTAGTGACAGAAATAATCAGGAGCAGCAGTTGCCCTAGCAACCAGGAGAGCATGGATCCTGTATAAAAGGGCAGCTGCAATTTATATCTACCAAAATTTTTGACAAGATTTAGAAGAATGTTTTCAAATCATCTTATTTTATGAGATTAAACCTTTAGATTTTATGCAAATCATTGTTTGCATATGTAATTTATTTATGTATAAGCTTTTTTAATTAAATTGAGGATGAGGCCACACCCAGTTGTGCTCAGGGCTTACTTTTGGCTGTATACTCAGAGATCACTCGTGGAAAGATTCAAAGGACCATATGGGATGCCAGAGATTGCACCTGGGCCAGCCGCATGCAAGGCAAGCAGCCTAAACATTATACCATCTTTCTGGCCCTATTAAGCTTTTTGACTTGAAAGGGAAATGTAGATTTCATGCAATCTCAAGAAATAGTACTGAGTGATCCCTTTACAAAGTTTCTCCCAATAACAGAATCTTGAACACTAAGTAAAGTAAAGACCCTCCCGTTGATCATCGATTTGCTCGAGCGGGCCCAGTAACGTCTCCATTGGAGACTTTGTTGTTACTGTGTCTGGCATATCGAATACGTCATGGGGAGCTTGCCAGGCTCTGCCGTGTGGGCGAGATACTCTCGGTAGCTTGCCAGGCTCTCTAAGAGGGGCGGAGGAATCAAACTCGGGTCGGCCATGTTGGCTGCGTGCAAGGCAAACGCCCTACCGCTGTGCTATTGCTCCAGTTACCAAATTATATCTATTAAATTAATAATAGGCTTTTGGCATTGCTACTTTTTAAATTTTTAATAATTTTACAGATCTATATTAAACAGTTGATCTATATTTTTTTTACTTTACCAGAATTTATGCATTTCCCACTTTAATTAAGGTACTGTGATGTATGAAATTATTAACGAAACTTTCATACTTACCTCATTCCAACATCACACCAGAATAAATAATCTTTTCTTTTTGAAAAGTTTTGGATCATGACTGGCAGTTAGTTCTCAGGATTTGCTCCAGGCTCTGCACTTAGGAATAATTCCTGGCAGAGCTCAGGGGACCATATGAGTGCCAAGTATTGAACAATGTAAGCACTTTAACCTGTGTACAATGTAAGCACTTTAACCTCTATATGATTTATGTGGCTCTTAAGTAGTTTGTTCATTCATATTTTATAGTAAAATTAGAATATCTTTTCATATACTTATTTGCCCTCAGTTTATCCTCTCTGGTGGGATGTGTATCAGTGTCTATTTTCTGTAGTAGAAAATTGTCTATTTTCTAATAGGAGTTTTATTTCAGTACGGACCACAACCAGCAATGCTGAAGGCCTCAGGGGGGCAATATGAGGATACAGAGCTTGGTGGCATTGGCCTTAACTGCTGAGTTCTCAAGAATGAGAATCACTGGGGCAACACCAGTGCTAGGGAATAAATTGCAACTTTGGGTCTTATATATGCAAGGCACGTGTGCTATCCTTTGTGAGTTGCATCCCCATATCCCAGTGAATATGTTTTGTTGAATAATAGAGAATCTTATTTTCTTTTTGCTTTTCAGCCACACCCAGAGACACTCAGGGCTTACTACTTACTCTGTAGTCAGGGATCATTGCTGGTGCTGCTCGAGAACATTATATGTAATGCCAGGATCAAACCCAGATTGCATGCATGCAAGAAAAGTGGCCTGTCCATTCTCTTCTCTCTGATCCCTGGGAATACTTTGTCATAGATGAATCTCTTTATTTTAAATCATGTTTTTTGAGTATTGTTCTCCAAGATCAACTTTTAAAGAAATTAAACAATGAATCCCAAGAATCTATCACAGTATCACAATAGTTAATATATATATATCAATGTTTGATTATATGTCTTTTAATATTAAGAGATGTATTGATATTTCACTCTTATAAGAAGTCATCTTATATTTTACATTTCTCTTATACACATGCATCTAGGCACTGTCTTTGACTTCCATTATTCCTGATTGATGTCAAATTGTTCTTTTATTGTTAGTGTCACTTCAGTTTTCTCAGCAGTAGATGAGAGGTTTTGTTTGCTGTATGTGTTCACCAAACTGGCTTTACAAATGAGGCTCACAGACAGAATTTACAATTGTAATGAAATGCTTTATTTCTCAGACATAATCTATAAATTAAATGTGTTTCCACTCAGAATCCTGACTTGTTAGAAGTTTATACCTAATTTCTAAAATTCATTGACAAATAAAACAATTCAAGATCAAAATAATTTCCAACACTACCATTAAGGATGAGAAAATTCTGCCATATATTAAAATATAACATCTATATTAGGTTACATAACATCTATAAGAAAAATATGTCAATGTTACATATTGTGGAGGCATTTTAACATTTATTCCCCTTGAAGTAATGGATATTAGCAGTTGAAGAAGCAGTTCAGTCTATGTTTCTCTTTTCCCACTATGTTCTCCCTTAGAGGAGAATAAAGGTTCTGTCCCAGTTGTGGCTTTTCATCAGTATTTTTCAATCTGGACACCAGTGAATTCTCAAGGATGTTCAAATTAGAACATAGGTGAAAACTGCATAAGTGGATGGACATTGCATGAGTCTGTGGGACCAACTGGTTGGACAGGTATGAAACAAAGATGGAAGGGGGTCATGGTTGGGAGATATTTGTGAAACATTACCTAGAGGACCCTATATTTCTAATAAGTAATAATTTTACTAATATTTAATGAAGGGCTAGAGCTATAGCATAGCAGGTAGGGTGTTTACCTTGCATGTGGCCGACCAGGCCGATCGGGTACAATTCCTCTGCCCCTCTTGAGAGCCTAGCAAGCTACTGAGAATATCTCGCCCACACGACAAACCTGGCAAGCTACCCATGATGTATTCAATATGCCAAACACAGTAACAACAAGTCTCACAATGGAGACGTTACTGGGCCCGCTAGAGCAAATCGATGAACAATGGGAGGACAGTGCAATACAGTGCGTATTTAATGAAATCAAAATATCACTCCCCATATCTTTGGTATGATATGTGTCAGACTCAGACAGCATACTTTTTCTTACTTTCCACCGATCTCTACATATATCTGGGAATACAAAGTTCCTTTTCCGAACCTCCCTTTCTGGAGCTAATCTAAACTCTTCGGAGACTCCATTGTCAAGGAAGTACACCACCCCTCTGCTATGCATGCCTGTAGACGATAGATTTGATCAATATTTTGACTGTTTGCATGCTCCCAGGTAGAATGTTGGAGTTTTTGTATCTGTGATGCATCTGCCAGTTACCAAATATGTCCATTCTGATGACTTATTCAAGAACTAACTGAATGACAACAAAAATTAGGAGCTCAAGCTTAAACCCAGCACACTCATATTTTGAGTATCTTTCGTCTATTTTAGCTTGATTTCTTTACACAGTGGAAAACAGGTGTTTTTCAGTCTTTTGAATGGGCATTACAAAGTTCCCATACTTTATGAAAAAGGATACCCATTGCCCATTCTCGATTCCTTTGTCATAAAATGAATTGACCTCATATGAAAAACAGATTTGAATACACATATGAGCCCTGTTTGCTGCCCACACAGCTTATCTCAAGAGGAATTATGTTTATTATCCATGGTCAAAGCACTTCCAAAGCTGCAGCTTCACACATTTAAGATCATTAGTCTCCTGCTGCTGTTTCAGTAGAGTCCCTCTCACCAGGGTCTCAGAGAGTTTTGTTCTTTATGGGGGGGACTACACCCAATGATACCCAGGGGTGATGCCAGGCAGTGCTCCTGGGAATACGCTGTGCTGAGTATAAACTAAAAGCTCTTGCCTTGCCAATGATGAGTTCTACTGAGCTGTCTCTCCAGCTACATGATGTTATGATGTTTGAGTACTGCTATTTGCTTTTTATGTTTCTGGAAATATAATTCTCTGTTGCAATGACTCCATTCTCTAAAGGCATCATCTCCCTGAGCCAAGAACTGGGGAGAGCCATTACCATAGCTCGAATGGTCAGCAACTGCTCTGAACAGTGCATCTTTTTTCCCCATTTTTCTCTCTTTCGCTTTTTCAGAGGGAAGTATATCTTCCAGCATTTCACAGAAATAGCCATCTGGAATTTTCCTGGGCTTACACAGTATATAAACCCTAGCATTTCTCTGGAATTTCTTTTTTATTTAACAGAGCTATAGTTACTATAGAACCCTAGAAAATTTCTTCACTGTGTCATTATATTGTCCA
This sequence comes from Sorex fumeus, assembly GCF_029834395.1. Taxonomy (NCBI): domain Eukaryota; kingdom Metazoa; phylum Chordata; class Mammalia; order Eulipotyphla; family Soricidae; genus Sorex; species Sorex fumeus. The sequence goes on from NW_026606059.1 coordinate 69,484,573, forward strand.
ATGTCATTATTATCAGAATATTCCCCCTGATATACTGATATCATGTGAATACTGCTTTGACAACAACTCCCACCCAACCATTACCATTTCATGTCATTTTATGTTGCCTAAACCCTGGTCTGGTCTGCTAGATGTCCTTCGGTGTTTCCTTCTTATATATGTGCACAAGGTTCTACAGTATCCGTGGAGGTACTTACCTTTTCTAAAGTTAAGTACTTGCTCCATTAGTGTCTGCCATGCTGGAGACATAAACAGTGGGTAAATCACTTCCATTGCATGCACCTGAATCTGGTTGAAACCATATGATTCCCTGAGGGATCTCTGAGCACAGAGCCAGGAGTAAGCCTTGATCACAGCAGGGTAAGGCCTCCAAATATCCCCTCACGCCTCCTCCAAGTAAAGATATGTTATAATTTCATTCTATTATTCAATAATAGTAGATAGACGAAAGATCAGATGGCTACGAGAGAACAGATTTAGGAATAATGGGATATGTTTTGCTTGTTTTGTATTGCGCAGGGAAGAAGGGTGCTTTAGCTTAAAGACTCTTAGATAAAACTGTGAATTCCTTGATAGGCTTAGCTGGTTTGGGGGTACATAGGAATTCAGGGTCTCTAAGTGCTTCATTGCAGACATCCCATCTCGTTTAATGGCCGCATTGTTTCTCAGTCCAGCTCCGACCTTGGTATCTCAGATTTGCTTAGAGAAGAATTTGGAGCTCTCTGGCACTCTCTTCACTTTATAATGAGTTTAAGCCTTAGTCCCAAGTTTTCTCAGCTCTCTATCAGTAGGAGATTGGTATCTCTTTATATACTGCCAAAAATTCTCCCTGGCTTTCACACTTGGCTTTAAACTGATGAGCTTTACATTATCTTCCCCTCAAGCATCAATTAACCCCAATAACAGCTATCTAATTTTGTTATCATCATATTTACTACCCCCCCCCCCCCGCATTTCTCACATACCTACTGTATTTTGCCATACATGCTCCAGTGCAGGGATCAGCAAATTTATACTGGAAAGGGTTGGCCTAGTGGCCATTTTTCTCTATGGCAACTACTTAAATCAGATATAGGGTGCAAGTACACAAATTATTGTGTGCTTCAATGAAAGTACTTTCTGTTTGTTTTTTTTTTGTTTTCAAGCTCCCCGTGACATATTCAATATGCCAAACACAGTAACAACAAAGTCTCCAATGGAGACGTTACTGGGCCCGCTCGAGCAAACACAATGTGTGATGGGTCATAGCTGCTTAAATTTTTCATGATTACATGTACTTTTCTTCGTTTATCATAGAGCTTGTGATCGAGAAAGTTTAAGAGGGTTCATGAACATCATGTCCCATTTCTTTGTGTTCCACCTCTTACAGGTAATGCATTTCTGTTCTCAGTGGGTTGGTAGGTAATTCAGTTCCAACACCTGCTCAGCACTCATTCCTCCTTCCTGGTGCCAGTTCCGGCTCCAGTACGCAGACTCAGGAATGGCAGTGGGGCAGCTGTACATGCGGTGAAAGCTGTAAGATAATGCCAAAGGAGATAAAGTGGGTTTCCAATATCTCAAAATAATCAGACAGCCCCTTGCAGACATTGGAAGTTCAGCTTTTCAGAACTGTTCTGAGTTGGAGTGAGGAGGCTCAGCCTTTGTTTTTGCTGTCAGATAGGGCAGACAGTAAGAAAAAGTTGTTGCTGGAATCCAAGTGTGATTTTTTGTCAAGGGACTTCTGCTTTCTTGAGAAGTTCCCAGCACAGGCTGACAGCTGAGGGCTCTCAGCCTGCAGTGCTCTCTCCAGTCAGAATGAATTCCCAAACGAGATTTGCTAGTTCCTTGTAGCTTCCACTTAATGTGTGTGTCAAAACATACGCAGAGGTGCTGAGTTCTACTGGTCCTCACTCTACTTGATTTCAAGCTCAGTTCTTTCTTTCTTACGAAGCAATAGTTCCCTGTTGACCAATCAGCATAACAGTGCTCTAGTAGCTTAGCTGCTTGACTTCAGTTTGGAGATTCCTGTTCTGTCCTTACATTTCCCCTTTCTATACCTCTGTCTCTAAAAGATGTTGTTTTGGACAAAAGTTGTGGCTCCATGCTATCTCAGCTAAGCCTAAAGGATAACTATGATAATGATAAATTTCAGTTCTTTCATATTAAGGCATCAAGATTCTCTTTTCCAACTCTCCTATTCTTGGTGGTCTAATTTTCTATTTACCTGAATCACCTGTATTTTAGTTAATGATATCAAAAATAGAGTAGAGTTCTAAATCAAACACAAAAAGATTAAAGGCCACTTGAAAGTTGGGAAAGGAGGTTTCTATGCTTTCAGAAACACTGGTCACATAATATTATTGGAAGCATGTTTTTCTTTATTCCATATTATGATCTGAAGAGGTGTATATAGAACTATGGAGACATACCTGTTAGACAACTTGGGTAAACTGAGAGTTGCATTGCCCAGTGTCACTCACTTGCAATGTGACAGCTTGAATATGGAAGTAAAGTTAAGCGTGACTGTCTTTTTTCACACATGATTGTGAATCCCACCATCTCCAACTGTTTGGCTTCTAACTTCTCGCAGCACTGGACCCTACTGATCTGCTATGTCCCAAAGCCCTCTGCTTACCAGCTGCCTGGCTGCATTTTCAGAGACGCAGAAATAGCTCAAAAAACAGCTCCCCACACTTCTCCCTCTGGCAGTCGCTCATTCTGAAAGCTGCTAGGTCAGATTTCATCACAAGGTGGCAGCAGAGTTCTAAAAGGGCAAGCCAGGTCCACAAGTACTTGGTCGGCTTATACCACCAAGTCACTGCTGATATCCTACTGGCCATGGTCATTACCCAGAAGCTTATAGTGCTCAGGAGAAAAGGACAGAAAAAGGCACGAATACTGAGGGACATGACTCAAATTGAACAATTGCTGTATTTACCTGTGTATTTCATTTTCAATGTATGTTTCCATGGTACCTATATATTTTTAGGGATACATTAATTGCAATTGCATTGAATACACCTACCTCGCAAAATTTTAAGTCTGTTATCACTTAGTTCAATATACTGGATATCACTTAGTTCAATATATTGGATATCACTATTTTTAAATATTTTTTACAGAGTAGAATATAAAGTATACCTGCCATAAAATTTGTGCTATGCTTGGGTTGGGAGAGACTTTGTGGGTAAAGATTTTGCACGGGACTGACCTATGTACAATCGCTGGCAGCCAATATGTTTCCCAGAGCTTTTTATCCCTGAGCTGAAGTAGGAGTAAGCCCTGAGCATAGCTAGGTCTGCCCCAAACACACATACACCACACACCACACACACACACACACACACACACACACACACACACACACACAGAGTAGTAACTGACGAAAAAAAATTTCTGTCACTCTGAGATTCCTGCTGTTGAAGGAAGCTTCCTCTTTAAGTACCGAATGTCTGGATAATGAAGTCAATGTTATTCTGTCTCAAACAGAAATGAGTTTTATTGTTTTTAAAATATACCCTCAATGAGAAACTACACAGTTGGAGACTTACATTTTGACTTAAGTATTTAAGCTCTTTTGTGGTCTGGAATAGAAGTTAATGTATAGATGAAAATGCAGGTTAGATAATAAGGGAAAAATATGTATACTAGAAGTGCCTTATGTGGAACAACTGAAAACTAAGCTACATTTTAGATTATTGTGGGAATATTTTGCCATTTTCACTGCAAAGTCATGCAAAGAACTTTACCTATCTGATCTTTAGATTCTGCTAATGATTCAAGCTTGAGAGGAAAAATGATACTATTTTCCATCAGTTAATTTTTTAGGGGGCAGGAACATGGGTCCATACTTAGCTGTGCTCAGGGTTTACTTTGCTCCTAGCAATGTGCTCACAGATTTCTTCTAATCCTGCTTTGGACCATATGCAGTACTAGGGATCAAACTGGGTTGGCTGGGTGCAGGTAAAGTTCCTTCCCTATATTCTGCAAATCAATGTCAGCAATTATTTTTGCTGCAATCCTTGCTGGGAACCAACTCAGTCTGCTCAGTGTGTCTTTTGTACTGTCCCTAGGAATCTAACTTTTAAGTCATCCCAAGTGACATATACAGTTATATTAAGACATTGCAATGCAGAGGAAAGAATGGTTTGTACCTATCAAAGTTTTGCATATTTCAGGTCAAATGCAGTATACAAACCAGGGATTGTTTTGTGAGTGATGTTGCCTAGCAATTTAGTTTTCATTTTTATGTATATTAGGTTTCCAAGGGAACAGCAACAAAGTTCATTTTCTCATGCAGCAGGGGTAAAGGGCTTGTTAACCCTTTCCCTGAGATAACAGATGTTCTGATCAATTTAGTGTTCAACTCGATATCATAAATTGGTGAATTTTAATTCCAAGCAGGTTTTCTTAACTGTGGCTTATTTTTCCTGAGTAGAACAAATGATTTGTGAGACTGGGAAGATACACTAGATAACAGCTGTTCTCTCATAATATTTGGTGGTAAAAATGACAGTGAGAAGATATATCTTTAGAAGAAATGATATATGCTGATTGTCATGTGTTATGCATTGGGTTTGAGCTATACTACTTTGTAAATTGATCACACTAATCCACAGAAGAGAAATCATGATCTCCGTCACTCAATGAGAAAAGCAAGGCTAGGGACATTGGCTATATCATCTCTAGAATATACTAGAGTGCATTTTAGAAATATTGATCATATAAATTTTAATTATCAAAACCATCATATACGATGGGAATGCATAACTGAAATAGTGATGGATGCAAATAACATTAGTGTTTGGATTTGTCTTTATTCCTATTAAAACCACTTTTTTTTTTTTTTTTTTTTACTGGCTGGAGACTATCCGAAAGTTGTTCATAGCAAGAGGAGACAGGACTTTCTTAAACTGGAGAACCATGCAGAGGGAGAAAAATGCATATAAGAAATGTAGTGAAGAAGAAACATACTTAAAAGGATTGGTCATTTAGAAATTACTATTAAATTAAAAAATAAGTTGTTTCCACTTCTAAGGCTTTGTTCACTAGCCAGGAAGTAAAAGATAAAACCTACCAAACAAATCTCACATAAATAAGGTATTTTTTTCTGGTAATTTCTATGTCATGCCTTACTTTTATTTTTAGCTTGCAGTTTTATAATTTAGAGTGAAAAATAATGACTTAGGCAAAATGTCTTAGCACCTTATGCCCAGATGAATTCATGACATAGGCCAATTATGCTGTCATAAATAATGCAAGGCTAGAGAATGAGAGGGAGCACTTTCCCTCAATGATTGGGCAACTGTTGATTCACATTTGCACAATTGTTGAAGAAAAATATAATATAAACTCAAAGTGAAGATTGAGGGACATTAAAAGTACAATCATTCAGATTGAAGAAACAGTATCATGGGTGGGACACTTGCTTTGTAAGTGGCCCACCCAGGCTCAATTCCTGCCACCATATGATTCCCTGAGCTTCACCAGGAGTGATCCGTGAACATATGAGCCAGGAGTCAATCTTGAGCACTGCCAGGTGAGATCCAAAACTAACTAAATAAAAATTACTATTTAGGTTATCGAACCTGGCTCGGCCAGGCAGGCCGCGTGCAGGGGTGGAGTGATAGCACAGTGGTAGGGCATTTGCCTTGTGCGCAGCCAGCCCGGCTTAGCTGGGATTGATTTCTCCACCCCTCTCAGAGAGCCTGGCAAGCTACCGAGAGTATTCAATATGCCAAACACAGTAACAGGAAGTCTCACAATGGAGACTTTACTGGGCCCGCTTGAGCAAATCCATGAACAACGGGAGAATAGAGTAATTTAGGTTATAAAGATTTGTACAATTAGACTCATATAAATATTCTGTTGTTTTATACAAATAGAATATCATCATTAAAACAAACAAAAATTAGGCAATGAAGGAACATGGAAACTCTCCTTGGGGTTTATCTATCACCGATTCTTTTGAGTTTCTGACTCTCTGGCTTTCATATTTAGAATATATTGTTGAAGTAACTTGAGCAGTTCTTAAGTATCTTTCCTATACTGTATATTTGGGCTTGACATCCACAATAATTACAAGTCAACTACATATTATAAAAAACCTTTACACAAACAAACCCATCTAATCTCTAAGGAAACAAAAATACTCTCCTTCAATTGTTATGGAAAGAACATTTTTTACAAAACTATGCATGCGACCAAATCAAATCTGTATTTGTTTACTCATATGTGAGGCTTGGCCCAAGCATGTGGAAAGTGGCCTAGCACGTGACAGCGGTTGGGTAGTGGAAGTCGGCCGCTGGGGCTGGGTCCCTTGGGGTGGAGAGGCCTCTCACCCGACCTCCTCAGGGGAGTCTCAAGAGAAAACAGCCATGGGGCTGGAGAGATAGCACAGCGGGTAAGGTGTTTGCCTTTCACGCAGCCGACCCGGGTTTGATTCCCAGCAATCCCACATGGTCCCCTGAGCACCGCCAGGAGTAACACCTGAATGAAGAGCCAGAAGTAACCCCTGTGCATCACTTGGCTGGAGCCAAGTCTCTGATGATCTTTTGAATTTTTGGTATCTGTTGTGATGTCCCCTTTTTCATTTCTGATTCGGTTTATTAGGTCTTTCTCTCTCTCTCTCTCTCTCTCTCTCTCTCTCTCTCTCTCTCTCTCTCTCTCTCTTCTGTCTGTCTCTCTCTCTCTGTGATTCTTTGAGTTCCTGGAACATCCTCAACATTTCATCTCAAAATTCTTTATTGGAGAGATTGTATTTGTGGGTAAATCCTGTTGAGGATTTGGGACTCTTTTCTTCATCCTCTCCTCGTAGTGGAGATTTGTGCTGTTTCCTCATGCTGTTGTGTTTGTATAGAGGTAAAACTTTCAAGTTCACAAGCACTGTTTCCTTATATTGTGGGAAGAATTCTGAATAAGGTCGGTGGATGATAGTCACCCTTCTCTACTGCTTCCTCTCAAACATTATTCTGTGGCTTATAATTGTCATCTAGTGAATCACTGGAGGAGGTGCTCTTTTACATTGGGTTTGTACAGCTTCTTGTGTACACTTTTTTTGGTTGGAATTGAAGTAATCTGGTGGATTATCGTATTGTGTTTCAGGCGGCTAGGGCTTTTTCCACAGAATTAGGTGATAAAGGTTGGGATATGAGTCGAGATTGCTGAGAGTGGGAAATACAGCTGTGGCCACAGAGAAGGCCACGCCCACCTTCGAGGAGGCCATAACGCCTACAGTGGAGGCCACACCCCCAGCCTGCCCACAGACCTGGGGCCAAGGGCCTATGCAGAGGAAAGGCAGGGTCTGGGTGGGCGCACTCTGTGGAACTTTGGCGAGTGCCCTCAGTGAGCTGTGCGGGTGGCAGGTGATGGGGAGCGAGTGGCAGGACAGGATGGGGGCACACAGATGGACTCACCTGTGCACAGGAAATACCAGGGCTGGATCTATAAAATTATTTTCATAGTTCATTATTTGTCTTCATTTTTTCATTCAGAAGAGAAAATAAAATCACAAGTTTGTAAGAGCACTTCTTATTTGCATATCTCATTTTAGGCTTTCCTAATTACTATTGAAAATGCTCAGCTTGCTTATTAGGCATTTATTTTATTGAAGAGATTTATTTACTTAGGCATTCTAAATAATAAACCCCCTCAGAACAGTAAAGTATATCAGATCAACCACATTAATTTTTTATAATGAATTTTGTAGTTTTAAAAATAATACTCTCAGAATTCTCATAAAATATATTTTCTGCCTTATTTAAAAATATTTTAAATTCTATTAAATATCTCCTGATTGATCTTATTTAATTTTATTTGGGCGATTTTACTCAAGGCTTACTCTAAGCTCCATGAGGACCAGTCATGCTTGCTCAGGGCACCATATGTGGTACCAGGGATCAAACCAGAGTCAGTTGAGTCTAAGACAAGTGTCTTAACTCCTGTGGATATTTCTGATTTCTGAGAAGTCCTAGTTTAAAAACAATTTCTTTCAAAAATAAGTAAGCCTCTATAATCAATGTCATGTGAATCTTTATATTTAAAGATTTTGAGTAAATAGTGTCACAAACATATTGATTTGATATAGGACATAAAAAGGAAAATATCACATCAATTCCTAATTCATCAAAATCATATTTGAAAGACTCAGCCTCATGATTGTGAACATAATTACCAGATCAAAAATGTTAACAGATGCCTTAACGTGAATATTTCTATTTTGAAATGCTTTATTACATTTTATTATATTTCTTATTTTCTTAATGATAAAAATAATTCATTTGTTAGTGAGATAAAATATATTCTCTTATTATCATGTGATGCTAGTGACGTCCCTTTCCAAAAGGATATATTATGTCCAAACATGTCTTCTCATTCAACCTCCAGATAATAAAATCTAGCATGCAGTTTTTTAAAAAATTGTTATTTCTAGGTGCTAGAGTGGTAGCATGGTGGGTAGGGTGTTTGCCTTTCATGCAGCTAACCTGAGTTTTATCTTTAGCATTCCTTATGGTCCCCCAAGTTTCTCAGGAGTAAGTCCTGAATTTAGAATCAGGAATAACCCTTGAGTTACACTCTGTGTGGCCCCCGAACCAAATGTGTATATCTATCTATCTATTTATCTATCTATCTATCTAGATATACACACATATATTATGTGTAACTGTATATTAATATATATGTATGTATCTGTACATATATATGTGTGTACATGTTTATACAGCTATTTCCATACAACTTTAACATGACTATCTACAGACGCAGCTTTATAAATAACGTAGCCACTGCTTATATGAAAACCTTTGGATTGGATGTATGACAGGATAAAGTAATATAAAGAATCAAATCAGTTACTGCCAATCATCATGGCCCCCAGCCCATGCTGAAGTTTTTATCTTAATAATAACATTACATTATTAAAATTTTCAACCCCAAATCCTGAATTTATTCTTGACTTCTCTTTTGTTCTTTTTGTTTTACTTGAGTCAGGACATTACAATAATGATACTTTCCCAATATATTTTAGATGAAAATGATTTACTACCTCAACCTCTACAGTATCAGAAAAGTTATTCTAACTTGAAATTAATGTTGTAAAGAAACAAAAGCAGAAAACAGAAATTTAAAATAAATGCAAAGAAATGAAAATATATCACATATTCATACAATAGAAGACCAAATACCATTGAAATGTGCACATTACCCAAAGCAATCCACAAATTCAATTGTCTACAAAATATCAGTTTTATTTTCAAGGTAAAAAATAATAATCATTTAGAATGACAAAAGGCCTCAAATGCTTAAAATAATCTTAAGAAAAAAATCAAAACCAGAGTCACAACACTTCCTAATTTTACAGTGCATTGTTAAAACATGAAGGTCAAATCAAATAGTGCTGTACTAGTTTAAGTGCAGCTATTTAGTCCGATAAAACAAAATAAACAATGCATTAATAAATGCATATAAAGTCAACTGCACTTGATGGAGGGAGGTAAGAATGCATAATTGTTTACATTATTATGTACAAATGGGTAGTAATCAGAGAGGAAAGGGAATGGGGGATGATAGAATGGTTAAAGGATATCACCTCTGTAATGAGGAACATTAACTAAATTTTGGGTGATGATAATATTTAGAGCACAGATATGAATGAATTATAAAGATATGCACCTGAAACTTATATAGTATTATGAAAATGATACAATATTGGGGAAGGATCGTTTCAATAATAGGTCTTTGATGAAAATGTGTAATTGTGGGACCATAATGAAATAAGATCACATTTTATACCAGACATAAAATTCAACTCCAAATGGATTAAATATTTTAGCCAGTGGGAAACTAATCATGAAATTGGTCTAGGTAATAATATCATAGCTATGAAACCAACACACAGGGAAGAAAAGCAAGAAAAAGTCAAAGGGCATTCATTAAACTGTGAGGTATCTACACAGCATAAAATACAATCAACAGCATGAAAAGGGGACCTTGATCTATATAATAAAGCACTAAGATTCAAACTATATGATAAATAAATATGAGAAAATAAATAATAAGAAAAAATATTATATAATCACTGTCACTGTTACTGTCCTCCCGTTGTTCATCAATTTTGCTTGAGCAGTCCCAGTAACATTGTGAGACTTGTCACTGTGTTTGGCATATTGAATACGTCATGGGTAGCTTGCCAGACTTTGCCATGCGGGCCAGATACTCTGGGTAGCTTGCCGGGATATCCAAGAGGGGCGGAGGAATCGAACCTGGTTTGGCTATGTTGGCTGCGTGCAAGGCAAACGACCTGCCGCTGTGCTATTGCTCCAGCCCATTTACAAAATATACAATATTATAACAGTCTTAAGGATAGGATAATAAAATATACAGAAATATAACAATTATTTTAAAGTATCATGTATATTGATATATTGCTCCTGCTACTCTGATTTTATTCTATGATTTTTTTAAATTTTCCCTTATCAAGAATTTTCTCACTTGGAATTAAATAAAACATTTATGTTTAAATATCTGATGATAATAGCAGTAAAAGTCCCTGAGAAAGAGTTGTAGCTTTACAATTATTCCTAATGGTCTAGTTATTTTGAATAGTTGGCATTATTCTTTACCAAACAATTACCTAAATCTAAGTTAAATATATAATTAGCTCATAATGGGTAAAATATGAAACATTTCATATATTTTAAGGGAAAGTTGTATTCCTTTGAACAAATTACAAGCCAAATTGCTTGCTGGATACTTATTCATATCCCTTTGGGAAATTTAAAATAAATTATTGTAAGGAAAAAACTTATTTAGGCACAACAATTTCTTGGCAGAATTTCTATTGCAGCTATTACTAGTAAATATCTAAAGATAACAACTAGAAACTATTTACTAAGGTATTTATGATGCTTATGAGTAGATGAAAGAGGTTTTAAAAAACTATATTTTCTCGTATTTTATGAATATATTGAAAGAAGATTGCTATAAATAAAATGTATATATGCAAATTTATAAAAGAAATTTTCACTAATGGTGGTGTGGAGTAGATAAGCACAGTTGATGAATAAACAGTGAATGCAGGAAATATAAATGCAGTTAGGTTGAAATAACTTGAGAAACTCAAGAAAAATAATATCAAGTTGGTATAGAGCAAAGTGAGAAATCCATGTATTATGAGAAATATTCGAGCACATTCTTAAACAGATAAGGAAATCAATAGAGGATCAGGGATGAAAAGAATGGGTATATTTGATGAATTAGAAATAGAAACATGAGAATGATTTTGTTTCTTAAAAACTATATGACAGAGTTTTTCATTGAGGCCCATTCCTAGCTCTTCTTTAAAAAAATAATGATTCTGTTGTCTAGAGGAAAACTGTGTTTTTATGGTTCTGGTATGTAACTTGGTAAACGACTTTCTGAAAAATTTAAGTATATGCTCATTTAAACAAATACTATATTTTACCTACTCTGTCCATAAGTGTAGAGAAAATCACTTCAGTTCTTTTGGAATTGAATCAATGCATTTAAAAAGAAAAGGTAATAAAATCAAACCAACAAGAAAATACAAGGAACCAAACCAACCACAAACACAAACGCAAACCAGGGTTTCATAATCAAGAATATTGTGCAAAAGCTTATGTAGATTTAGTCATAGTTGTGAGATATGATGAACAAACACATAAATATAAAAGTAAATGAGAGACACAAAGTGATTGCCTCTGATGACTCTTTATATAAAACACTTCATAATTGGCTTCTCCCTAAGTCGGTATGAGATTGAATTGGGTGTAAAATTGTTAAGTTTCTTTTAATCTATGAAAGAAAATACTGTTCCAGGTTTGGGGGTTAATTATTAAAACATGTTTTAAGACCCTCATGAGCTATGTAAGGGAGGCAAATCAAGATAGAAAAAAAGAAATTGTGTTAACAATAGCAATAATTTTGAAAGAGTTCAAGTGGCAGGACCCTATATTAGGACAATTATAAAAGAGAGGGAGAGAGAGTTTAGAGATAACCTGTAGCAGATTTTATCTAGGTAGAAAATTATATAGCTTTGTAATGAGAAACACTACATTAGAATACCAGTTTCCAAGGCTATGGTTCTTTCAGAAAAAAAAAGTTTTCTTTTGCTTTGAACTTGGGTCACCATACTCAATAACCCAATTAACCTAAGAATAATATAATTTTAGTGCTTTAGTTTGACAATAATACAATTTTAGTCAATAACTGTTATTTATTTTATTTGCTTTTTCTTTGTACTTTGTAGTGTTGTTCTGCTCAAAAACTTATAATCTGGCATCACCAATCTGGAAAATTCATATATTCTTAAATACTGAAATGCAATGTCTCATTACTGATTGAATTAAGATGAATAAAAGTTTTCATTTTTTGTCTCACATAACACTTTCAAGTACATACTAACGCATTGATTCGTGGTTCTTCTTAACAGATTAAATCTGTCACTAACCATAATCATCAGCCTGAGTTCAAATGCTAAGACTTGAGTTTCAGAAGAGTTTATAATGCAGCAACAGCTACTGTTAAAATTGTCTCTATGAAACCTTCCTTTAGCACTTTTGTCCAGATAAGTCAAGCTCTTCAAAAAAATTGAAACTTCTCAGTTTTTAATCCTTAGAAAATATAAGTACATCAACAGGTAAAGCTCTCTCATGCTTATCCTTAACAGCAGACACTGCCATGTATCACCTGTGGCTCACACTTGGAAGTGCCATAATTAATACAAACTACAGCCCTGATATCAATCTGTAAAAAAAAAGAAGTCATATTTATTTTCTTGTATCAATTATTGCTTATAATAGAGCACATCCTTTATCCTTGTCCAGATATTCAACTCCCCTAGATCAACTAGAGTGCTCTATTTTCCCCAGTTCTATCTTCTTCCAACTTACTAATGCTTGTTGAGTTGTGCCTATAAGGACCTCTCCAATATACCTCAATTTCTTTCTCTGGTATTTCCTGAATTTTCTTGTAAGTGGGCTAATATTGGCAACCGGACAGATTTCTTAAATAGACTTATAGGGTACAGTTTTGCTCTTGCCTCCTTCCATTTCTGCCCCATTCATTCAATCTTTGGCACAAGTTTGCACACTAGATGACCCAACAACTCTGTGAAACCAAACACAATTCTGCAATCTTCTGGAAACTGCCTTATCAGGAAAGATTCTTCTGAAACTATCTTCTCATTTACCTCTGAAGCAGGGTGTATAGACAAAGACCCCTTGAGAAAAGAGATATAGAAATTCATTGTCCCAACATGAAGAGAAATCCTATTGTTAGAACTTTAAAAAGATGCTTACAGGCTTGAGGAAACATAAGCACTGCATGTTCAGTTGTAAGTCCCGATGTGATGTGGTCTGCAGTTTCCTTACCTTCATAGTTAACTGTAGCACATGGTGATATTCAATGAACATTTTCCTCAGCCACAGTGCTTTCACTACATTTCTGAGACAGCAGGGAAACTATTATTCATTCCCCTAAATGGATATTTCAATTTGTAACTGCAGTTTAAAATTTTTAGAGCTTTAATCAGTCAAATATATAGTCAATGCTTAACTACTCAAGGAAAACTGGTTTTTGAAGTGTTGTTCAATAAGATGTATGAATTTAATTAATTGGACATTAAATATAAAAGAAATAACTGTGCTTATTCTTTTCAATTCACAAACATCTCAGATATTCAGTTTTACTTATAAAGCATACCTGAACACTAAAACTTATCTGAAACTATTTCACATGGTCTCAAACTTGAATATCCTGACATCATCTTTCCTTCCTAATCAAATTTTTGTCTTTTCTAGTGTGTTAAACCAAATAGTAAAAGTCTCCTTCAAAAGTCTAGTATCCCCATTTTTCTTATCTCTTTATAAATATTCCTACCTATTTTTTCTGAGATTAAAACTTTTATGATGAAACATTTTCTGAAATTGATAAACTTATTTATTAATTCATAAAATAATTGCCTTATCATATTGATAACCCCATATATGAGTCACAATGAAGCTATTTTATTAAGATAGCTGGTTTACATAAATATATATGTAGATATATGTGTATGTGTTGCAATTTTTATTCCTCTTCAAAATATTGGTTGCTGTTATAACCACCAAAGTACCAATAACTCTCCAACACATTTCTTTGAATACTTATTACTTTTTAATATTGAATAGTCCTTAATATGACCCCATATATACCAACATTTTAAAAAATATCTATAGTTTGTAGTACTTTTTTCTTTTAAACTTTCATATTTTCAGAACTTTGCTTTACAAATATAAAGTGTTTACAAATATCAAAGCATTCCCACTCTCTTTGTATGGTGATATTCTGGCCTTACAGTTAGGTTAACTGTTGGATCAATGCCCAGAGCATCTGCGGAAGCTTCTGTTGATCTCTTAGAAAACAGAGACCAAATAGTACTGTCATTCCCCATAGAGTAGACCTCAGAGATTCAATTCAGTCTTGTAGGAGTGACAGTTACCAAATACTTGGAGCTAGAGAAGAAGGAAAGCAAGTGTTCAGAAGAAAATATAAAATGTCAGTCCTAGCTATGGTTGAAGAAAATGGCAATGTCTAGACAGATCCTAGATCCCTCAGGACTCACCCCAGGGAAACCTTAATGGACCATATTTGCCACCTGAACCAACCTCTTGTTATAGCTCTGTGTTATGTAAGATCAGGAGCTCAGCAGGGAAAATTAGGAAGCTTGAATTCCTGTGAGGAGTTGCTGTTTTTATTCTCATACTTGTGTTTACCTTTAACGAAACAGCATATAATCTGAATTAGAGACCATGCAATCTTTAACAACTATCAATGAGATGTGTATTTTGGAATGCATTCCCCATCCATGCTATCTTGTTTTTAAGATAAAATTTTCTTGAAGTAACCATGCATTGTAAAATTATATAACACATGTGTATATGGCATCATGATAAGTTAACATATGTAAATATTATTTTACTTCCAAACAAAAGTTCAATTCCACTAGATTTTATTCCAATGTATTCTTAATATAAAGCATGAATTGCAAAATTTTTAATGAAAAATCATGTTCATAGTTAATAAATCAGATGCACCAGTTATAGAAATTAAAAGTCTGAAATCCATTTGAATTAGACATATTTATGACAGGAGACATCAGCCACAGGAAATGAGAAATCATGTTTTTTAACATTATGAGTTAAAAAGCAAAAATACATATTGTGCACAGCGGTTAATCTGTGACAATATATTGAAGGATTTGGTACCTAAAGAAAGAGATTCATTTATGTTATTTCATTATTTTGAAATTAGGTATCACTTGTATCACTTGTCATCCCATTGATCATCAATTTGCTCAAGCGGGTGCCAGTAATGTCTCCACTGTTCCCTGTCTCATGCTAGTGTAGCCCAATGGCATCTACTTGCTCCAGGAACATGAAGAGTTGCAAACATTTCTTCAGAGTTTTGACAAAGTCTGACCATCTCGTAAGTGGGCAGCCATGCATCCTTTTGACATCCCGTGGAATCCAGTCAGTAACAGCTCTAGTCCAGCAGCCATCTCTAAATTACATTAGATGTCTGACACATCTGATTTTTGATGCCTTGGAGACAGCGTCCCTGATTCTTGATCATCAATGGAGATCGGAAGTCCGGATTCCTTCTCTCACTTGAGTGTCACTGTTTGTCACTGTCCTCCCATTGTTCATCGATTTGTTCGAGTGGGCCCAGTAACGTCTCCATCATGAGACTTGTTGTTACTGTGTTTGGCATATCAAATACGTCATGGGTAGCTTGCCAGGCTCTGCCGTGCGGGCGCGATACTCTGGGTAGCTTGCCAGGCTCTCCGAGAGGGGCGGAGGAATCAAACTTGGGTCAGCCATGTTGGTTGCGTGCAAGGCAAACACCCTACCACCGTGCTATCGCTCCAACCCTTATTCCAAGCATAGCTCTTTTGATTCCTCTCTTGGATACACTCATAGCATTCCTGTCTTGTTTTCCTAGGGCCCAGGTCTCTGAGGCATATGTTAGTGCAGGAAGAGTGGTAGAGCCGAAAGATGTGCCCAGAGCTGGAGGTTCTTCATCCTCTTAACAACTTCTTTGACACTCTTGAAGGCTTCAACACCGCTTTCTTCCTTCTGTGTAATTCTGGCACCAAGACGTTACTCATGTTGAGTTCTTGACCCAGGTACATTTAGCTGCTGCATTCGGAGATGTTCATTCCATTGATGGCAAATGGAAAGTCAGGAGGAATGAGACCGTTTCTCATAAACATTGTCTTCCTGGGCTGGAGCGATAGCACAGCGGTAGGGCATTCGCCTTACAAGCGGCCAACATGGCCGAGCCGAGTTCGATTCCTCCGCCCCTCTCGGAGAGCCCGGCAAGCTACCGAGAGTATTCGATATGCCAGACACAGTAACAACAAAGTCTCCAATGGAGACGTTACTGGGCCCGCTCGAGCAAATCGACGATCAACGGGAGGGCCTTTACCTTTACCTTTACCTTTATTGTCTTCCTGAGATTCAGCTACAGTCCGACCTTTCCACATTCACGGTCAAACTCGGCTGGATTTGTACCACGGGGCTGATGTTTGGTGTTATTAGAACGATGTCATCATTGAAGCGGAAGTGGTGTGGTTGCCTACCATCTATCTTCACTCCCATTCCTTCCCATTCCAGTTGTTGCATGACGTTCTCGAGGGTGGCACTGAAGACTTTCAGTGAAATTGTATCACTGTACCAAACACCTCTCTTTATGTCAATGATTATTCCTTGTAAAATGCTGAGATCCTTTACCAATAAAATGGCGTGTTGGATTTCAGAAGGGAGAACGTTGGGAACACATATCCATCCTGTGGAATTTTGTATGTTGGCAGGTGGAAGTGGCTGTTGAAGAGATCCGAGTAGAAGTCATGGATAATCTTCTCCATTGCCCTTCTAGAAGATGTGATAAATCCATCAGGACATTGAAGGGCAGTCATCTTGATCTTGTAGTAGGCGGGTGTTGCTAATACTTTTCCTGGCTTCTGCCACATCAGCCAAACTGCTGCTCTTCTCTCTTTGAGGTCTTCCTTTATTGCTTCTTTGCACAGCTTTTCGAGCACAGAAGTTAGCTTGTGATTGCCTGAGGCTCACGCCAAACCACACTGGCGAATGAGCTCAAGAGTTTTTGAAGGCAGGCTTTCCCATTCATGGCATTCCTCGAAAAGTCATGGAGGTGCTGAACCAGTCGATCACATTCCTTGTCGATGTTGTCAACGACACCATCTTCCCACGTTGTCACAATAGTGACAAAGAGCTCCCAGTTGGTGATTATTCTGGCCGTTCTCTTCTAAAACTTTACAGCCCATTCTCCCTGCTCCATGAAGTAGAATTTTGCACAAAGGAGATGGTGGATTGATCCCATATGGAATTTTGGGACAACAGCAACATCAATCAGGTAAAAACATTGATTGAATATGATGTGTTCAATTTTGTGTGAAGCTGTCCACCAGGAGACTCTCATGTCCAACACTTAGATTCAGCTTTCTGGAATTTTGAGTTACCATGGATGGTCTTGGTTGACATAATGAACTCAGACAATTTCTCACCCTGTCATTCCATTCTAGGCCATTGGTTCTGATGTGGAGTTCTTCAGGTGACCTTCTTGGTCCTATCTTGGCATTAAAATCACTGACAATGATCTTGTAGAAGGTGCGGTCTTCTTTATAGAACTTCTCCATGTAGAACTTCTCAATTTTTTCTTCATTGTAGTTCGATGTTGGTGCGTAGACAATGAAGATAGAAACTGCCGGATATGAGTCATATCTATTCAAGTGTAATCATTCAATTCGGGTAGTTAGACATTTGAATGAATCAATGTTCATGGCAAAGTTCGTGTTAACAAGGACACCAACACCACTGATGCCTCTATTGTCGTATGATCCGAGGAGTATTTCTTCTCCAGCGTTGAAAATGGCATGATGTATGTAATCAATTCCTTCTCATCTCAGTCAGACCAATGATGCCGTAATTGATCTTCTGTGCTTGCACCATCAGGTCCTCGATGGATGCTTCTGATGCCAGCATATGTGCGCTGAAAGCACAGACAGTCATATTAGTCCTTCTTTGTTTTGGCAGCCTCGTTTTGCCCTGAGATTTTATTAGTCTCTCCCTGCTCATCCTTCTTAACTCTGCCATATTAGGGACTCTTTCAAGGTCAGGGGAATGAGTCCCATTGTTTTCACTGTTTTTGGCACATTGAATACATGATGGGAAGCTTGCCAGTCTCTGCCTTGTGGGCAGGACATCCTCCGTAGCTTGCCGGACTCTCTGAGAGGGACAGAAAGGACAATTTTAGGGTGGCCTCTAATCGCCCTTATAGGTGTTCCCATGGTTCACACCATATTTGAACCCCATCAAATATAGTGTTGTAATTATGGAAAATGAGTAGAAAGTGTCTTATGATGTTTTGTGCAGCCCCGCAGTTTGGAAAGTTTCCTGGGATGGGGTGACGGTTGGGTAGTGGACATCGGCTGATGAAGAAGCAATTTGCCACGGCAGTTGGTGTATTATGGGTGTTGACCCCTGGGTAGCCAGAAATTGGAATTAGGTAATTTGAAATTTAGGTGACATTAGCAAAATAATAACAATGGAAGTACCTAACTTAAGTTTGAAACCCTTTTTATGAAAAAGCCTTTTCATAAAAGAAGATAGCCTAGTACATTTCTCCTATTTTTAGTTGGCTATATACTAAATAATTTAAGATCTTAAGAAATAATTAAAGATAATTAGTACTATGTGTTTAAATGATATCTTCTAGAAATACTCAGGAAAATATCAATATAAAAGTTTTTTCAGAAATATTAGTAAGTATGGGCTGGAGCAATAGCACAGCGGGTAGGGTATTTGCCCGCAAATGGCTGACCTGGTCAACCCGAGTTCGATTCCTCCGCCCCTCTCAGAGAGCCAGCAAAGTAATGAGAGTATCTCACCCGCATAGCAAAGCCTGGCAAGCTACCTGTGATGTATTCGATATGCCAAACACAGTAACGAGTCTTACTGGGCCCACTCGAGCAAATCAATGAAAAATTGGAGGACAGTGACAGTGACAGTGATTACTAAGTATAGCATTGAGCTAAAGATGCTAGAATTTTAGTGTGTCCACATGCAAAAATGGTTACATAGCTATTATCTCAAACTGTCCTACTGCCCTTTATCATCATTATTGCTTTTTTAGAGTTTTGTGTCACATGAGGCAATGCTGAGGGGATATTCCTGGCTCTGCACTCAGGAATTTTGAAATTATGACATTAAAAAAATTTAATAGTAATGAAGTACCTAACTTAATGTTGAAAAATTTTTGGTAGAGGGAGACATCATAGTTTTGTTTCAGTGGTATAATATGCTAGAGAATTAAATATTTTGAGAAATAATCAAAGATCTGCTGGTAAACTTGGGAGACCACTTGGGATCACGATCACGATTATCCTGTTGTTTGTCGATTGCCTTGAGCAGCCACCAGTGACGTCTCCTTCGTCCTAGCCCTGAGATTTTCAAAAGTGCCATATTCAAGGCTCTTTCAGGGTTAGTAGAATGAGACCCATCATTGTTACTAGTATTTGCATATCGGGTATGCCATGGGGAGTTTGCCAGACTCTGCCGTGTGGGCAGGTTACATTCGGTAGTCTGCCAGGTTGTCCAAAGTAAGAATGAGATAATAAGTTGTCACATGATAAATAAATAAATAAATAAATTATAATAAATTCTAAAGCGAGGACAGCCAGGTGCGGGGGTAAGAGACTCTGCGCTGTTCTCTTCCGGGAGCGGGGTTTTATAGTCTCTGGGTGTTGGTTGTTGATAGGATTACACAGCGTGGGGGTGAGGGGGGGCAGTTGTTGGGTGTGACCCCTGCCTACTGGAAGATGGAGGATATGGGTGGAGGATGCTCAGCCCTGATCCGAGCAGGCTTGGAGATCTCAACCCTGGGACCCACATACCTTTGTTCCTCTGTCGGTACCTTCATGCATGTGGAGAGGTCTCAGCATGGTTGTGGCTGGTTCTGGAGGTCTTTACCTATCGGAGCTCTGCTCAGGGTGGGGAGGGAAACTCAACCCGCCTCCCTCCAAGGGGCCCTGGTGAGGACAGCCAGGCGTGGGGGCAGGAGACTCTGTGCCCTTCTCTTCTGGGAGCTGGGTTCTATAGTCTCTGGGTCTTGGCCGTTGATGGGATTACACGGCGCCTGCAGGGGCAGTTGTTGGGTGTGACCCCTGCCTACTGGAAGATGGAGGATCTGGTTGGAGGATGTTCAGCCCCGATCTGAGCAGGCTTGGAGATCTCAGTCCCGGGACCTGCGTGCCTTTCCATCACTTGGGATGCTGTGGATCAAACCTGGTTTGCTCATGTACACAAACGCCCTACCAACTGTACTGTCACTCTGGCTCTCTCAAAATGTCCTTTGTTAAATCAAGGAAACATATTTTGTTTTCTTCTAAAACACACATGCACACACACATGCATGAACACACAAATACACGCACGCATGCACACACACAATGCACGCATACACATCATTTAGTGCCTTATTTGACTTTTAAACCTGCGAGAACCTTCAGGGAAGATGCAGCTTCATTCACAATAGTTGAAAGAAAAATAGAGAAAATCAAATATGAGTGAAACTGAATAAAATAGTGTTGGAAGCAAGAAAGAAAAAAAAGCTGCCTATCATTTTTATATGGAATAAAAATGTTGAACTAATAGAAAGTATAGAAAAGTAGTTGATAGATGATGAAAGATGATAGGGAATTAGGAAACTGGATTTACATGATATTGGTAACAGAATTCAGACCTCTACCTATAAGATGAATAAGATTGGAATATCAATATATAGCAAGATGATTTTAGTGGATATTACCTGACTATATGAAAATTTGAGAAGAATAGCCATTTTAGGCCAAAAATGAAAAAATAGGTGAAGGAAGTGATAGCTATTTTCATTTATTTGGTGAGTGGGAATTCTTTCCTTGTTGTATACAAAAGATACATGACAAAGCATGGGTTCAAAATGTTTTCGAAGGCTGTTTACATACTCCTACTGTATTCTGACTGAACATGTTTGACTTATTATGCTGAAAAATTAAAGTCAAGTAAATCGTAGTGCATTAATATGTTTTGTCACCAAGACTGATTCCAGAGCATATTGCCAGTAGTAATACCTGAGCAAAACTGAATAGAGCCCTATAACTGTGCCCCTACATCCCCCCAAAAAAGAGATTTCTGTGTTGTACTATTTGTTTACTTGTTATTTTATTTATTTAAGAATGAAACAATTAAAGGGTCAGAAAGAAACAACAAGTCTTTATAGTTTATGCCATATGTGCTGCAGATCCTGATTTAATCTAGTTTCATCTGAGTACTGTTTGGTCCCCAGACATTTCTGGGTGCAGCTCAGGAGGCCACCAAGAAATTCTCAGAGGCCTCCTAAGCTACACCCAGATATCTTAGGGCCAGTGAGAGTGAAAACAGAGGTCAAGGCACTACTTTTCTTATGATGAAGCTTGTTCAATCCCTAGTACTGAATATGATACCTGAGCACTGCCAGAAGTGATCCCTGAGCACAGAGTCAGAAAAAGTCTTGAGTCCCACTGTGTGTGGCCCTCTACCTTACCCAAAAATAAAAGTTTGTTTCTCCCTCATACAAAGACTCAGGAGTTCAGACATTCAGCAGAAAGCTAGTGGTTCTATAACTAAAGACCTGAAGGTTACTCTTTGTAATTCCTCATTCCTCATTCCAAGTCTCATTATAAAGACGTTTATGAGTGCGAGAGCATCAGTATAGGAAATAAGGTGTTTGACAACAGCCAAACCTGGATTCCATCTACAGTGCCCCTCCAGTCTCTAGAGTACTGCAAGGAGTTATTCCCTGAGAACAAAGACAGAAGTAATTATTGAGCATGGCTTAGTATGACCCCCAAACAAAACAAAACAAAACAAAAAATAATAACGTCTGATAGTCTTTTCATTCTGCCCTTATTTGTGGCAACAAAAGAGAAGAGAATCTTCATTTTTTTACCTTAATATTTTCAATTAAAACAACTTTAAATATTTTCTCTCTGTTTTATAACTAGACTCATAATAAGGATTGGAGGACAAATCTCTCTTAGAGGTACAATGCAAAAAACATAGTCTGTATCTTTAAGACTAACATAACAGTTTGTGTAAGTTTTTGCTTAGAAAAACAAAAATCCCTGGTTTTAACTTTCAGGTTGTAGTCATAAATAAGATCTATAGTTAATGCACCAGAAAATAAATGTATTCAAGTATTTTTCAAACTTACAACACCCCCAGGGAATGTACTACTACTCAACAAGACTAACATAGCACCGTAAAACTAGAGATAAAACAAATATTATATGTGTTCTGCTGCATTTCAAACAACAGAAATGTTACCAGAACTGGACGTCTGTTTCACAGGAACTCCTGCTGCTTTTGAAAATTGGCCGTTGTTGCCACAATCTCCTCCACTTCTCTCTTAAACTTCAAACTGTCTGATTCTTTTCGTTTTGCTTGGTATTCAGAGTCTAGATTAGATGCATGTGACTTGCTTAGCCAATGCTCTGTGTCTAATTCCCATGTAAGAGAAGCTGAAAAGGTGACATTGCTCATCCCACAAGTAAATTTTCTAGTTGGTTGCAATCATGTATTTAAGCTCCGTGTCAGCTTAGAATCCTTCTGTGCAGGCAGCATCCTATCTCAAAATGCACACCTCCCTACAGATCCCCCCTTCCTGATTAGAACAATGATATTCTGAGATCATCTTGGTATGGGTAAGGAGCTGAGGTTCTGATATTCTCATTCCCATACTTCACCAGATGTTAAACTTTTGCATAATCAGCTACATTGGTATCTATAGTATATCCTTTTCTGTTATACTAAAACCACACACTTGTCTTTCATTATTTTAGACCCCACACTTAGAGTTCCTGGACTTTATTCAGCTGTCTTTTTTCTAAATTTATAATAGTATTATAGTTTTCATTTTAGCCTTTATGAGGGATGAGGAATTAGATGCTAATCAACTCTGAGTTTTATGGTACAGGCAAGATGTGTCTTTTTATAAGGACTCATCTGTTAGAAAGTTATTTATTTTCCTCTTTTTAAAAAATTTTCATTAGTGAAACACCATGAGGTACAGTTGTAGGCTTACAAATTTTGTGCTTGGGTTTTGATTATACAATGATCAAATACCCATCCCTCCACCAGTCCCATTTACCATCACCATGGATCCCAGTATCCCTTCCACCTCCATCCCCCTTCCCCACCCTGCCTCTGTGGCAGGGCATTCCCTTTTGTTCTCTCTCTCCTTTTGGGTGTTGTGGTCTGCAAAAGAGGCGTTGAGAGGCAATCATGTTCGGTGTATAGTCTACTTTCAGTATGCTTCTCCCATCCTGGGAGGATCCTCCAAACACCCTTTATTTGGTGCTCCCTTCTCCATCTGAGCTGCATTTTCCCCTAGCATGCCCGGCTGGCCACTAAGCCATGGAGTAATCCTCCTTGTACTTATCTCGGCTGTTCTTGGGTATTAATCTCCTATTTTGTTACTTTATGTCCCCCAGAGGAATGCAATCTTTTTATGCCTGTCTCTCTCTTTATGACTCATTTTACTTAGCATGATACTTTCCATGTAGTACCACTTGTCTGTAAATTTCATGACTTCATCTTTTCTAACAGTTACATAGTACTCCCTTGTGTAGATGTACCAAACTTTCTTTAACCAGTCATCTGTTCTCGGGCACTCAGTTTTTTTTCCATATTCTGACTATTGTAAAGAGTGCTGCAATGAGCAAACAAGTGTAGATGGCACTTTGACTATAATTTTTTGCCTCTCTGGGATATATTCCCTGGAGTGGTATTTCTGGGTCAAATGGGAGCTCAATTTTTAATATTTTGAGAATCATCCATACTGTTTTCCAAAGGGGTTGGACCAGTCGGCATTCCCACCAGCAGTGAAGGAGGGTCCCTTACTCGCCACATCCGCGCCAACACAGGATGCTTTTGTTCACTTGGTTGTGGGCCAGTCTCTGAGGTGTGAGATGGTATCTCATTGTGGTTTTGATCTGCATCTCCCTGATGATTAATGAAGTAGAGCATTTTCTCTTGTGCCTTTTTGCCATTCGGATTTCTTCTTTGAGAAAGTTTCTGTTCATTTTGTTGCCCCATTTATGGGGTTGGATGTTTTCTTCTGTGGAGTTCAACCAGTACTTTATATATCCTCGATATCAATCCCTGTCAGATGTGTATTTGGTGAATATCCTTTCCCATTCTGTAGACTGTCTTTGTATTTTGGTCATTGTTTCTTTTGAGGTGCAGAAGCTTCTTAGTTTAAGATAGCTCCATTTATCTATCTCTGTTTTCACTTGCTCGGCCAGTGGCATGACATCTTTGAAGATACAATTAGCTTCAATGTCATGGAGGGTTTTGCCAACTATGTCTTCAATGGACCTTATGGATTCTGGTCTGATGTTGAGATCTTTAATACATTTTGAACTTACTTTTGTACATGGTGCTAGGAAGAGATCTGAGTCCCTTTTTTTTTTTTTGCATGTAGCTGTCCAGTGATGCCAGCACAATTTGTTAAAGAGGCTTTCCTTACTCTACTTCACATTTCTTGTTCCTTTGTCAAAGATTACATGATCATATGATTAAGGGGAGATGTCAGTATATTCAACCCTGTTCCATTGATCTGCAGCTCTGCCTTGTTCCAGTACCATGCTGTTTTAATTATTACTGCTTTGTAGTAGAGTTTGATGTTAGGAAGGTTGATTCCTCCCATTTTCTTCTTTCCCCAGAATTGCTTTAGCTATTCGTGGGGGCTTATTGTTCCATATGAATTTCAGGAGTGTTTGCTCCATTTCTTTGAAGAATGTCATGGGTATCCTTATAGGGATCGCATTGAATTTGTACAGTGCTTTGGGAATTATTGCCATTTTGACAATGTTAATTCTCCCGATCCATGAGCAGGGAATATCTTTCCATTTTCTCATGTTTCCTGAAGTAGTGTTTTTTAGTTTTCTTTGTACAGGTCCTTTACTTCCTTAGTTAATCTGACTTCTAGGTACAACGGTAGTGACAGTGACAGTGATTCCTTTTCTGTTATCATTCATATTTCCTCCCTCTATAACATTTTATGGCAAGAAAATGAAAAAAAAAGATTTTATGCTTGAACCACCACTCCTAGAAGTATGTCCTTTTGCTTCCTTTTATTTCTGCAGGAAGGGGCCTTTCCAAAGGTATTTGGGAGGCCCAGTGCAACTTATTTTGATGGGAGGCCCAAAGGACAAAGTGCTGCTCAGTTTCTGTCCCTCTGGCCATTACCCACCTTCTCAGGCAATTCTCAGGGGCCCCTAGAGTCACATATGAGGAACTTCTAGGGTCACATCTAGCTTTGTTGGGTACTCACACACCCAGCATTGCTTAGGGTCCCAGAGCTTAGAAAACATGTCACGCATAGCATCCAACAGGGATCAGCCTCGTGCAACACAATCACCCGTGTTCTATATCTTTCTGGTCACTTATCTCTTTCCCTTAAAGCATTTCTTTATACTCATTCATATTATAAACTAACTAACTTTTAAAAACTATTACTGCTGATACATCATCATCATTATGGACAAATATGTCTCTTCAGCAATTATAAGGTAGTTGTTATTATATAAATTACTTTATAAGGGAGACATTTTCATGAATTAAATACAGTAGGAAGTTTATTCTTGGTGTTTACTATTTAGTATAATTTCCTTCCAGAAAAAGTATTCATCACTCAAATGACTAGTCTTATATTTTGCTCAAATAAAATTGCCTAAATGTTTTTTAAGAGTATCATTAAGAATCAGGCACGTTCAGAGAGCCCGGCAAGCTACCGAGAGTATTTGATATGCCAGACACAGTAACAACAAAGTCTCCAATGGAGATGTTACTGGGCCCGCTCGAGCAAATCAATGATCAACGGGAGGGCCTTTACCTTTACCTTTTATCATTAAGAATACCTTAATGGGGATATTTATTATGTCTAGAAAAGTATTTGCATGTTTAATTTCTGAATTATTTTCTTGTAATATGTCAGATTGTCTATTAAGTTGTAAAGGTGATATCTATAACAGGTATAAGATAGAATGGTTTTGCTATAGGTATTTTTTACACATGAAATATACAACCGCATATTATAATTAAGCTCATAATTATTTGAAGGATGTATACTATTTATAATATAGTTTAAAATCCATTAATAACAAGATTATTTGGTGGGTGGATAGACAGAAAAACTATACTAATATGAATATAAAAGCATCAATTAAAAATCTGGGTTGGCAAAGCAGATAGAGTGTCAACTAGAATTCATCTGCCTCGCAGGCATTGGGAGGGGTGGGGGGTGGGGTTTTATTGGGGTTCTTCGTGGTAAAAAATAAGTATTGGTAAAGAGAAAGGTGTTTGATATTTGCATGACTGAGACCTAAACCTGAAAGCTTTGTAACTTTTCCCACAGTGATTCAATAAATAAATAAATTATAAAAAATAAAATCTGGGTTGGCTTTCATAGGCCGAAATTTCTTTCAATTGTTCTCTTGATTAGAAAAGTTTCATAATATACAGGAAAAGGCTTGTCAAGAATAATGTTTTGAAAGAACTCTATCAGTATCCTCCACTTTCTCTTTGAACTCCATAGAGTTATGCAGAACTTGCATATTAACAGCCAAGTCCATGTGCAAATAAAATTTTTATAGTATAAAATTAAAATTGTTTTCTAATAAATGTTTCTATTGTTATTTTTATATTTAATTAATATTAGTGATAGGAATCTAATCTATAGATTCCTGATTCTTGTATGAGTTAGTACATCTCTTCCTAATTTGCTTCCTTTAGAGATCCAGCATCAACCCTAAAAGCAGTTCTTTCTTTTGAAGTCTTCAACCCTTTTTGTCAATCTTTTCATGCTTTCTTCAATAAATTTTTAAGCACAAATATCTACTCATCCCTCTAAAGATCCCTATATCAGAATTTGTTATTTTATGGCCATGTTATACACTCTGGGCTGGAGCAATAGCACAGCGGGTAGGGCGTTTGCTTTGCATGTGACTGACATGTGTTCGATTCCTCTGTATCTCTCAGAAAGACTGGCAAGCTACTGAAACTATTCTGCCCGCATGGCAGAACCTGGCAAACTCCCCGTGATGTATTCAATATACCAAAAACAGTAACAACAAGTCTCACAATGGAGACATTACTGGTGCCTGCTCAAGCAAATCAATGAACAAAGGGAGGACAGTGCTACAGTGCCATTATACACTGTATAGTAATCACTTCCCTTTAATACATAATTTTTCAATAAACTAACAGTTTAGTTAAAATGTGTTTATTTTATTTGTGATATAATTTCCTTTTGGTTTTATCACTGTATACTTACTCATCAGTTTCCTAGGTGAAATCTTTTGTATTCCAATTCCCAGACTAAACAGGAAAGAACTACTTTAGCCAGCAACATCTTGATACCTGAGATATTTTAAAAAGTAAGACTAAACTTTTGATTGAAAACTACTACAAATATTTCTTGATTTATAATTCTTAGGGGAAAAAAAGATGGGGAGAATCACCTTTATCAACTTCAAACTGTAAAAAAAGAGAGTAATTAAAACAGCATGGTATTGTAACAAAAGCAGATCCACAGACCAGTGCAACAGGGTTGAATATTCTTACACAAACCCTCAAGTATATGATATATAATCTTTGGTAAGGGAGCTAGAAATGTGAAATAGAGCACAGAAAGCCTTTTTAACAAATAGTGATGGCAAAACTGGACAGCTACATGCAAAAAGGGGAAAAATCTATATCTATATCTATATCATCTATATCTATATCTATATCTATAGGCTCTGGCCTCTACCTAGGGAATGCTTTAGTTCTGTGCTCAGGGATTATTCTAGTTCTGTGCTCAGGGATTACTCTAGTTCCATGCTCAGGGATAACTCTAGTTCTGTGTTCAGGGAATACTTTAGTTCTGTTCTCAGGGATTATTCTAGTTCCATGATCAGGGATTACTCTAGTTCTATGCTCAGCGCTAACTCCTGGTGGGGCTCAAGTGACCATATTTGTTGCTAGAATTGAACCTGGATCTCTGTGTGAAAGACAAACTCCATACCTGCTATACTGTCAGTCTAAAATGTTCAAATTATAACTGTAAAGAAGGGAAGAAAAATAGTTCAGAGGGCTAGAGTTCACAGTTTGCCTGAAGGAGCCCCAGATTTTATCACCAGTTGTGTACGGTTCCCTGAGCACTACTTGAAATGACTCTTCACTCCCAGAAGAAGCGAACCATGGGCTCATGAGCATTGTTAGTTGTGACCCCCTAAATCCAGAAATAAATATGCAAACAGGTAAATAAATAAGATTGTAAATTGTTCAAGAGAGATGTTAAGAAGTGTTTTCCAGAATCAATGCCACTTAACATTTAGGCAAAACAATATAAAATATTAAGGTCACTTTAAACTGTGTAAAGGTGTTTTCAAAGTTTTATATTTCTGGGAATTATGACTCCATGATGTTTGAACACTTCAAAGTATGATATAAAGTGCTTTAACTTATTGTATATGTTCTCTGATACTAGAATGAATAATATCATGGTTTCAAACATGTTGTTTGTTTTAATCATTGACTTAGGACTCTCTGTTAGTCAGGTTCCAATTTCTTTCTAACAGAGATGCTAAACAAAAAATTAGAAAATATTTTCTTTTTTTTATTTTTTGGTTGAGAAAATTTAAGAAACATTTCCTCTTAGGAAATTTCCACAAACATCAAAAATGAGTCAATTTTTATTATTTAAAAAAGAATATAGCAGACATTGATTACAAGAACCATACCTGCTGAGAGAGTATAGGGACAAAACATAATCTTACTTCATAGAGCCAAGGAGAAACAAGTTAAAACATTAGTAAAGATAAAGTATAACTGCTGTTTAAGAATGAAATCATGGCAGCACTATATCTCACAATGTTAAAATTATTGGCCTGTTTATTGTGACAGTCATTGATTTGTGCCTCCCCTTCAAAAACGTTATGATATATTTATAACCAAAGGTATTTTTTTCAACAAGTCTGATATTCCCTAAATGCCTTGATCCTGGTTGAAAAAAATACCTTCATCCAGAGAACTGTGACAGGGTCTCACTCATTTCAATGACAGTTTCTTAGTCCTTCACAAAGGCGTTACTGGGCTCTAAAACAAGAAAGAGGTTTAATTATCTTTTAAAAGACTCTATACATTTCAAAGAGATAAGAACATGAATAATTATGGCTTTCTAAAATCCAAATACGCTAGTCTAATGATCCATTTATAGTTGGCCTTCCCTCTGTCCAACAAACATACTTGCGAAAGTACTAGTCTTTATCAGTGAAAACCAGTTTAAACAATTACTACTGAAGAAAAATCATTTGTGCCCTCAATTCACCTAACTCCTGTCATCACTTAATGTGTGTGCTACAAAACCACCCAAGTTCTCAATTAAGTCAGCTTGTGCAAATTACAAGCCATTGAAATAAGCTACAGCATAATTTTTGATGAACACTTGGTAAAATTTTTCTCAAAATAATAAAAGTTATTTGTTGTGATATTGTGTTTGCAAAAATGCTCTGTTGTTATCATTTTGGTATTGGATATAATATAATTACCTAATTAAAAACTATCTGAGTAAGTAAATTGACCATACCAAATGACTAGAACACACTGAATCTGAGGACGCTGAAAATGAAACCTGCTGATATAGCCAATAAAATTAATCTGCACATGAAGGAAACAATATTCAATGAGCCTTAAATTAAGTAATCATTTGAAAGGGTTTTTAATTTCAGTAAGGTTTATATTTCATGGTTAATTTAACTTAATTTATTATTTTTAACCAGGTTCATTTTCAAACACGCGTGCCCTTGGTTGATAAAATGTCTGTAATGTGACTGTGGTGATAAAAATAAGCCCATGATGTCCCTTTTTAATCTTAAAATTAGCAAATATGCTCATAAACCCATCAAGTAGTGTGTGATACATCAGTAAGCAATGGAGATGTACCCATTAGTTTGTACTCAGTAATAAAATGAACCCCAGGAGACGCTGTCAACAGAAATTCGCAAAATTCAAAGACTTGAAACATAGCACTGACAGAGGGATAACAAGCGTGTGATAAATGAGCAGAGCAATCAGGTATCTGGTTTAAGAAAGCTTTAACAGGACACCAGACAGGTATTTAGCAGCAAATAAAGCATGCCAACAACTTGGCAGTTTCTAATCCACCAGAACTTGGATATCGCTGTTCTATCGAAGCAAGTGAGAATCTGAACAGTACCAAAAAGTCAAGAGCTCTGCTACACTCCCACAGAGCAGTGAGGAAATAGGGCAAATTGCTCTCCACAGCTGGGAACGAGAAACTGTCAAATAATGGAAGTGTGTGTGAAATGCTGATATGTTCGGCACTACTCCCAAATTGGTGCTCAGAACAGTAGCTCGGCTAGTGTTTGGTGTACTCCTGAAATGCCTTGGGTTTAACCCAGGTCTACTGCCTTCAGAGCATGTTCAACTGTTCAGCAACTCTCTGGTTACTTTCTCATGTTGCACGTCGTAGCATAGGTATTGTTTATTAGTTACTCATGTCTGCTTTCATACCATTTCCTTCCTTCCTTCCTTCCTTCCTTCCTTCCTTCCTTCCTTCCTTCCTTCCTTCCTTCCTTCCTTCCTTCCCTCCCTTCCCTTCCCTCCCTGCCTCCCTCCTTCCCTCCTTCCCACCTTTTCTCCCTCCTTCCTTCCCTCTTTTCCCTCCTCCCTTCTTTTTTCTTCCCTCCCTCCCTCCCTCCCTCCCTCCCTCCCTCCCTCCCTCCCTCCCTCCCTCTCCCTTGCCCCCTTTCTCTCTCTCTCTCTCTCTCTCTCATCCTCTTTACGTGTAAGAGATCACCAGTGTGCAATACTTGGGAGGAGTGCATGTGGTTTCACAGCATTGTATGTGCAATAAATATGCTTCCACCCCATGGAACAATTTCCTGAGCTTACATCAATTTTCGGCCCCAAGACCTCTAATCATTTGCTAAATTTACTGGATAAAACTGCATGGGTGGTCACGCGAGAGTGCCAGCTATCCTGAGGGAAACTTTGGAGGGAACCAGGTTCTAGATTGTTTGATTAGTCTTTTGCCCCTATACCCAGGTCAGATGACAGATTTGCACATCAGAGCCTCTATGGACCTCCAGTAGAGTTTCCCCCACCTTTGCCCTGCCCAGGCAGAGTTCACCTTCTTTCTCTCTGGGGTTTTAACCTAATCATTTTACGGCATTGCCTGCCAAGCTACCCATGATGTATTGATATGCCAAAAACAGTAATAATAATGGGTTTCATTCCCCTGACCCTAAAAGACCCCCAATATGCCATTGGGCTACATAGCAAGCGAAAGGGATGAATGGAGATGTTACTGGCGCCTGCTCGAGCAAATCGATGAACAACGGGAGGACAAGTGATACAAATGATACATCATTTTCATCACTTCCTTAAGTGTCTTTCCCATATTTTCTCTACATCCTATCATAAGTTAACACCAACCACTGCTCTTCTCTGTGTTTGCCTTAAGTATAGCACATTACACAAGTCAGTAATTTACTATATAAACATATATATTTACATATATGATATGTTTTACTGTAATATATAATAAAAATGGATGGTTAGAGAAACAAGAGATCATTTGTTAGACTTTTAAGATATTTTGTATTGTTATTTATTTTTGCCCCTTTTCTTATCTTTTTGTATCATTTTCCAAGAAATATGTGTTGTCATCTGCCTTGATGACAGTGGATTTTGCTCATTTTTTATAAGGCAGTATTTTATAACAAAACCAGGCCTTCAGATAATTTGATCATTTTTCACTCAGTGCCCTCTTGCTTTTTAATTTTTTCCTCATTAAATTTATAACAAGACTACTTTGTGCTAATGACTTAATCAGGGACTTACTGTTTTCCTTTTAGTCCTATCAATTTGTGCTTTACAGATATCCCTTTTTATTTCAGAGTAAATGATTCCTATTTGATGTTATTTGCAGGATGTAGGTCTGCGATTACTAATTTGTATAAGAAATGATTGATCCCAATATTTCAAATAAGAATAAAAAAGCAAAAAAAAAGTGTTCACATAGGAGACAGTGTGAAGATTGTTCTATTTTGCCAGGAGCCATTGAGACATTGTATAGGATGTCACTAACATGTTGTTAAGGTTTGAGTTATGTGAGCTTTGGTATATAAGTCTGAAAAATATACGTATGCATATATATATTTCCCTTTATGATTTATTGCCTACTCTCTGAACCCCATCATATTTGGAGTGTAATTATGGAGAATGGGTAGGGAGTGTCTTATGATGTGTCCAGGAATACGTTCACTCATATGTGAGGCTTGAGCCAAGTGTGTGTGGGGTGGCCTGGAGCTTGGCAGTGATTGACTTGTGGTGGTCAGCTGCCAGCGGAGCTGGGTCCCTTGGGTCGGGGAGGGCTCTCACCCAGCCCCTCTGGGGCGCCCCAAGTGAAAACAGCCTGGCATGGAGTCCAGAGACATAGCTATGGGGGACTCATTTTATTCACACACACTTATAAATATGTAGTTTATGTAACAAGATTGCAATAGAGGTAAAGTATTTTAATTTGATGAATAAAGTTTCTGTTCTGCACTTCAACACCACCAAAAAAAAAAAAAAAGAATAAGCCAAAAAATAATTCCACATAGGGATGTTGTACTTCTACATAGTGAAATGAATATGTTGGTATGTATTTCTCATATATACTATATGAAAAAACTATAAAAGGCATTACAATTTAGATGTTTAATTTTTTTTAGTAGAAACATCTTATACGTGCTTAAAGACATATAAAAATGTTCACAGCAGCTTTTTTGATATCTCGAAGCTGAAGAGAATATAAATAGTCATCAACAGGTAGAAATAAAATGCCCTCAACAATAAAATCAAGTAGAAATTGATAATGGAAATAGGAAAATAACAGTCTCAGAATTTGCAAAGCTCAATGTATGGCATGTAAAGTTTCTAAAGAAAACCAAGATGGGTCAAGTTTTATGCTAAGATATTGCAAAGTATAAATTATTCAAGTGGACTAAGATAAATAAACAATATTGTAAAATGTTAAGATCCTGATAGAACTATTTGACTAAGGAAAGGCAAATTAGATATAATGGATTTTTAGAGATGGGAGAGAGAGAGAGAGAGAGAGAGAGAGAGAGAGAGAGAGACAAAGAGAGAGAGAAGAGAAGAGAACAATGTACTAAAATAATAATAAACTTCTTAAATCTGGGGAAGAAATTGAAGATGAAAACTCATAATGCAAACATAAAACCTATCAACAGAATACAGAGATGTACACCAAGATATGTAGTAGTGAAACTATCAAGTATTTAAGACAAAGGGTAGTTGAGGAATAAATGTCAATGATACAGTAGATATGAGCTAATAACCACATTGTAATTTGTTCATAGACTAGAATTACTAATGGCAGAATAATAAAAGTACCATAAAATTAATAGATATAATAACTTGAATCTCAAAATTATGCTAAAATAAAAAATGCATTGTTTATTCCATCTGTATTTAATTTTCCCCAAAACCCATTATAAAGAAACATGTTAAGCAATAGAAATTAAAGAATTCATTCACAGAACTGAGCTTATTTAATGATGGGGGGCAGGGGCGTGGGTGAGAGGGGACCCTGAGACCATAGTGGGATTCAGTTTACACTCTGGTGGAGGGTGTGGAATTGGAACATTGAATACATGAGGCTCTAACATTTGTCTATTTTCAATTGAGTCGTTTGTCATACACAGTTACAATGCTGTTTATTTATGATCTGGTTTCAGTGATACAATATTCCAATATGCATTCTTACACCAGTGTTCATTTCCCACCACCAATGACCAAAGTTTCCCTCCTGCAATTATCCCTCCCACCTGCCTGCTTCTATAGCAGTCACTTCTCTCTCTTCCATCTTCTCTCTTCTCTTTTCTCTCATCTCTCTTCTCTTCGCTCCTCTCTCTCTCTTTCTCCTCTTCTCTCTCTTTCTGTCTCTTTCTCTCTCATTTGGAGCATTATGGTTTGCGATACAGATACTGAGAGGTTATCATGTTTGTTCCTTCACCCACTTTCAGCACACAGTTCTTATCCAGGGTGACCATTTCCAACTATCCTTGCCATATAGGTTCCTTCTATATCCTAACTGCATCCTCCCCCAGCACCCAAGGCAGGCTTTCAATTGCAGAACAATTATCTTGGCCCATGTTCCTACTGTCCTTGGGTATTAGTCTTAGAGTATGTTTTCATATTTCAAACGAGTGCAGTCATTCTATGTCTGTCCCTCTCCTGACTCATTTCATGCATGTTTTCTTTATACAGTTGTCTGTTTTTGGTCACTTTGACTGTTTTCATTCTGGCTATTATGAATAATGCTGCAATGAATGCAGAAGTGCAGATGGCATTTCTGCAGTGTGTTTTTGTGGCCCCACAGTATAGTCCCAGAAGTGGTATTGCTGGGTCATATGGAAGCTCAATTTCTAGTTGTTTTTGAGGAATGCCCATATTGTTCTTCAAAAAGGCCGTGCCAGTAGGCATTCCCATCAACAATGAATGAGAGTGCCTTTCTCACTGCAACCACACAAACACTGACAGTTTTTGTACTTTCTGATGTGTGCCAGTCTCTGTGGTATGAGAAATATCTCATTGTTGTTTTGATTTGCATCTTCCTGATAATTATCAATGTGGAACAATTTTTAATGTGCCTTTTCGCCATTTTTTTCTTCTTTTTTTATATTTATTTATTGAATCACTGTGGGAAAAGTTACAAAACTTTCAGGTTAAAGTCTCATTCATGCAATGATCAAACACCTTTTCCTTCACCAGTATTTAATTTTCACCACCAAGAACCCAATATACCCCCCTCCCACACCTCCCAATGCCTGTGAGGAAGATGAATTCTACTTAACTCTCTATCTACTTTGATTCCATTCATTATTTTGACAAAAGATACAACATTATTATTTAGAGTTTACACCCAACAATCAGAACTGCTGAAAAGGCATTGTGAAATAATTTGTTTTCTACAGCTGGTTATGAGAACTATATGATGTTGCGTGGCCACGTTAGTGGCTGCACGATTTTGGATTTCTGATATTTTGCTTATTAAGTCTGGAGGAATTTCTGCCAAGAGCCAGATAATTACGAGATTATTTTCTGTGGCTCTGGAGCCATGGTCGTGCCGGAGAGCCACTCATGGGGGGCAACTCGTGACCTCAGTAAGGCGTGAAGGACGAGCCAGGAATGCCCCCCTTCCCATGAGGTTGTAGTTTCTCTGTCACCGCTGGCTCATACCTGGCTGTACATAAAGCTCCGAGGTGGCCGCCATCTTACTGCCCAGGGGAAAAGAGGAGGAAGGGAGCAACACCCCTTCCTTCCTGGCGTTTATTTCTTCTGTGAGGAAGATTCTGTTCATTTATTCTCCCCATGTCTTGATGGAGTTGAATTTTTTTTTTATTTCTTGTAAAATTCTACCAGTGCCTTTTGTATCTTGAATATTCACCCCTTATCAATGGGTATTGGGAAAATAATTATTCTCATTCCATGGACTGTCTCTATATCATGCTCATCATTTCTTTTGTAGTGCAGAAGCTTCTTAGTTTAATGTGTTTCTATTTGTTTATCTTTGAATCCCCTTGCCTGGTCATTAATGTTTCATTTTTAAAGATGTCTTTAATTTCAATATCATGGAAGGTTCTACCACATTGTCCTCCATGAACCTTAGGATTTTGGTCTGATATTGAGGTCTTTAATCCATTTTGATCTGACTTTTGTGCCTGGCATTAGAAAGAGGTTTGTGTTTATTTATTTATTTTTTGCATGTAGCGGCTCAGTTTTCCCAGAACCACTTGGTGAAGAGACTTTCATGCTCCATTTCACATTCTTCCAATTTTATCAAGGATTGAGTGGACCGATATTTGAGTGTCTGTCAGGATATTCAACTCTATTCCAGAAGTCTGTGGGTCTTTCTTTATTTCAGTATCATGCTGTTTCAATTATCACTGCTTCGTATTTCAGTTTGGAGTTAGAGGAGGTGATGTCTCCCATCTTCTTTTCCCCAAGAATTTCTTTAGATAATGATGGGGGGTTATTGTTCCATATGCATTTCAGGAATGTTTGATCTATTTCTTTGAAAAATGTGTTGGGTATCCTTATAGGAACAACATTGAATCTGCATAGTGCTTTGATTAGTATTGCCATTTTGATAATGCTAATCCTCCTCATCCATGAGCAGGGGATGTATATGATATTTAGATTTTTAGAAAAAGAATAATAAAAACAAAGATGAGTATGCATTCTCAGGTTTACTGTAACATCGCCAGGCTCTGCCATGTGGGCCGGATACTTTCAGTAGCTTGCCAGCTTCTCCGAGAGGGACGAGAAATCGAACCTAGGTAGGCCTCGTGCAAGGCAAATGCCTTACCCGCTGTGTTATTGCTCCAGCTGCATGGCAGAGCCTGGCAAGCTCCCTGTATTCGATATGCCAAACACAGAAACAGCAAGTCTCACAATGGAGATGTTACTGGTGCCCACTCAAGAAAATTGATGAACAACTGGAGGACAGTGCTACAGTGCTACTAAAACATTATCTGTAATATCCTGCAAATGTCCCCATCTGGATATTCATTAAGTGAGAAATATATTTAAAAAATATTTTACATGCACACAAACACACTCACAAAAGAAATATTATTCAACTATAAAAGCATGAAATCCTGTGATTCACAACATTATAAATGGTTATAATGATTTGGGGAATAATTCATATGCGTAAAGAAAAACATCACATAGTTTCACTGTTTTGTTGTACATGAAAAATATGAGCAAATGATTTAAATAAGTCAAAGTAATTTCAGAGAATAAAAGTCCAATTCGTGTTTACTAGAAAGGAATAGGGAAGAGGATTGTTTTAGAACAAGTTTGGACACATTTTTTAAAAATAATAAATACCCAAAACCCACTTAATTATTATAGTGTAGTAGTACTTCACTCTTCATCATCATCTATGTTTGGATGTTGGGGGTTTGAAGGAAATATCAGCTTTTTCTATTGTGAAGTGGCTAAAATGTCTTTAAAAATGATACTTTGTTATATGAGAAATTTATCTCAAATTACAATGCAGAAGATATGTTTGAGTAGTGATAATAGGAAATAATAGGAAAATAATAATAGGAAAAACTGTAACATTTTACAGTTATATATGGGCAATATAATTTTATTTCAAAATAGTTTGATTTTAGATGTTGATTTTTTTATTCCAACTAAAATACAACTTCATTTTTGCTGAATATACAGTCTTTCTTTGAACAAAAATAAAATATTTTGTCCCTTTAAATATTCTTCAGCCCTTTATACCAAGCAGATTATTACCATAGTGTCACCACACATATGATTGATTACACCATGTAAACCCAAAATTCCCTCCTTCAAGTCCAATGGGCTTTGACATTATTTTTCACCACCCCATTATATAAATAGTCTATTAATGATAAGTAATAAAATAGCTCATTCTCCCATATAGGAAAAATGAACAAACGCTGTCATAAGAATAAATTCTCATTTCATGTTTGAATATGTGAAAAATGAACAATGGAGCAGCTAATTTCACAGTATATTAGATAAAACAAATACAGAAACTGGTTATTTAAGTAGTTAAATAGCTAAAGTCTTACTTAAAGAGGTAAAGAATAGTACACCTAATACTCAGATGACCAAAGAGAGACTCAAGAAGCCATAGTCTGGGTCGAACTAAAGAACAAATGTCAGAAACATAACTGCAGTTAGTTGAGATGAAAGTCTTAAATGAAAATAATAATTTTGAGTGAATTGCAGTGATCTAAGAAGAGTTTGAGTATGAATTTATATTTTTACACTAGTATTAAGATCTACATGGGCAAAACCAACTTTTTTCCCAGAAGACCAATTATCACATGTTATTATTACATGAAATTTTCTTGTATGTTTTGCCTTCCTTTCAAAATCCCAATAATCTCATATTTTTCTTTAATATTGATAACCAAGAGAGATACAGTTACAAAGTTGTTCATGATTAGGTTTCAGTCATGCAGTAATTCCAACACCTTACCCTTTACCAGTGAACATTTTCCATCACCAATGTTCCCTGTTTCCCTCCTGCCACCTCTCACCAGCCTGCCTCTATGGCAGAGACCTCTCTCTCTCTCTCTTTCTCTCTGTCTCTGTCTCTCTCTCACCTTCTCTGTCTGTCTCTCTCTTTCTGGCACTGTAGTTTTCAATTCCAGAGTGATTATTTACAATTATCATTGTCATAATTGTCCCTTCCCTGTCCTTTCATCACTCTGCCACTACTTGTGGCAAGTTTTCAGCCATGAACTGGCCTTCCTTGTTTCTAATGTCTTTAGATATTATACTCATACTGTGTGTCTTCTTTTTTTTTTGTTTTTAATTATACCACACATGAGGGTGATCATGTCTGTCCTCCCCCTGACTCATATTACTCAGCAACACATTCTCCAATTCTATCCATGTATAAGCAAATTTTATGATTTCCTTTTCCCCAATGTCTTTGTAGCATTTCATTCTGTAGAGGCACATGGTTTCTTTGTCCATCTATCTGTTCTTGGTCACTGTTTTTTCCCATATTCTGGCTACTGTGAATAGTGCTGCAATGAACACAGGAGTGCAGATGTCTTTTTGGATCCCTAGGGTATATTCCTATGAGTGGTATTGCTTGATTGTATGGAAACTCAATTTCTAGTTTTTTGAGAAATGTCTGTATTGGCAAAACCAACATTTTTATTTCAGTAGTTGCAATGACAGTTCAGAGTAGGTATTTAGTAAATATTTTCCAAAGGAATGTTTAATTATATGAATAAGTTTTTGAAATTGACCTCAGAAATATAAGATAGCTGATATAATATATTTATAAAATTATTGGTCCAAATAGTAAAAGAGATAATAAAAAAAGATTACAAGGACTATAACTCAGGCTTCTTGCAGCATTCATATGAGTAGATAAAGTTGACAGACATAGATCTTTGGACACAAAGAAGGTAATAATAAAAAAATTCCAGTGCTATTACTGGTGAAGAAAATCAGGTCATCATTTTATTTATCAAGGCTGGATAAATAATTAAAACCTGAGGTATAGGCATATGAGTATTTTAAAGCAAGTTTCCTCTTTGCTCTTTGGTATCGCTGTGCAATATGAGATTGTAGATTATAGCAAGCGTTTTTTTTTTTGTTTAATTTGAAAAAGCTAGCAGCACTAATAGCTAGTTGCATATAAGAGGAAATAAAAATAAAATTTTAAAATAATAAAAGTTTTACTTAGAATAGCACCGAGATGGAATCCTCAAACTCTATAAAATAAACTACAAGAATATTATTTTCATGAATAAACTCTTTTGGCTTTGTTCACAAGGTCAGTACCCAGCAGTACTAAGGGCTCATGTAAGATCAGATTCAGGGCCAAGCACATACTGAGTATATATTGTATCCTGGATCCCATCCCTAGCACCATAAGTAAAATATCATACTAAATGGAAGGAAATGACACCCTAGTATGTTGAAGTCAGAATTATGAACTGATTAGTAGTTCAAGGTTAATTTTATAGGCATAATGCTATTTAATTCAACATGTTAGGAATTTTTAAAAACGAAATAGATGAATTACATGCATGAAGAATCATGATTAATTACATTTTAAATCACACAATATTTATAATAAATAAGATTATTGTAAAATTTGTAAGGAGATATCATAGGTCACGTCAATAAAATATTAAAAATATTTAAGTTGGGCCAAAAATCAGTTGGTAAGATGCTTACCTTGCATGGGCAGCTGATCAAGGTTCAATCTCCAACACATATGTGGTCACAGCACCCCTTGGGAGTGATTCCTAAGCACAGAACTTGAAGAAAGCCATGAACAGAGCTAAGTATGACCCCATAAAAATAAAAATAGCATAATAAGATAAAAATAGCAACACTACGACCCATAATCATAGTTGATTTAAAAATGGTCATCATAGAGATAACACAGTACTAACAAAATGAGAGAAAATCAGTCCATTGAAGTAAATGGAAAATCCAACTTATATTGGTTAACTTTTATTCAATTAGAAATAGACCTTGTGACAATAATTTAAATACAAGTCATATATGAGGCATATAGTAAATTAGTCAGCCAAGAGACAAGTAAAACAGTAGGGACCTGAGAAAAACTAAAGCAAATGTGTCATAGCCTGTGCAAAGTTCCATTTAAGTCTAGATTCTGGAGACTTTATTCTGTCTGCAGGGTCCTTAATATCTTAAGTATTTCAACTAGACAGAACTATAATCACTATCAAGGGAGATCTAATATCAGAAGTTAGAAAGCCACCTTTAATTGCTATATTTTAATATGCTACAGTATCTGAATAGTAATACACGTTATAACAGCTTATGAATGAGTTAACTATAAATTCATTTTTATTTGCTCGAGTGGGCCCAGTAACATCTCCATTGGAGATTTTGTTGTTACTGTGTTTGGCATATAGAATACGTCACAGGTAGCTTTCCAGGCTCGTGTGGGCGAGATACTCTTGGTAGTTTGCCGGGCTCTCCGAGAGGGGTGGAGGAATCGAACTCGGGTCGGCCATGTTGGCTGCGTGCAAGGCAAACGCCTTACCACTGTGCTATTCATACCTAGAGATAATTTTCCTTTATAAACTTAAATTAGATCTTCTTAAAGTCTTAAAAATCGGTGTTAGTATTAATTTGTCAGTGAGAGAAAGTAAAATCTCAAACAATGCCAGGCACTGAAAATGAGAGAGCTAGTGAATCTCTTATATTTTTTTTCATTTCATCATCCTGTTATTCGTCGATTGCCTCGAGCAGGCCCCAGTAACGTCTCTTTCATCCTAGCCCTGAGATTATATTCAAGGCTCTTTAGGAGAATGAGACCCATCATTGTTACTGGTATTTGGCATATTTGGTACGCCACGGGGAGTTTGCCAGACTCTGCCCTGTGGGCAGGCTACATTCGATAGCCTGCAAGTTTGTCCAAAGTAGGAATGAGATAATAAGATGTCATAAAAAGATGTCCTGATAAGATGTCACGTGGCCACATTCGCGGTTCCAGGAGCTGGATTTTATAGTCTCTGAGTCTTGGCCGTTGATGGGATTACACGGCGCCAGGGGGCCAGGTGGTGGGTGTGACCCCCGCCTACTGGAATTTGGAGAATCTGGTGGAGGATGCTCGACTCCAATCCGAGTGGGCTGGGGGATCTCGGCCCCAGAACCCGCGTGGATTTGTCCCTCTGCCAGTACCTTCATGTGTGCGGAGAGTGGTCTCAGCATGATGGTGGCTGGTCCTGCAGGTCTTCGGCTGCCGTAGCCCTGGTCGGGGCGGGGAGGAAAGCTCAACCCGCTCCCCTCCAATGGGCCCCGGCGAGGAACAGCCAGGCGCGGGGGCAGGAGACTGCACTGTTCTTGTCCGGGAGCTGGACTTTATAGTCTCTGAGTCTTGGCCATTGATGGGATTACACGGCGCCAGGGGGCCAGGTGGTGGGTGTGACCCCCGCCTACTGGAATTTGGAGGATCTGGGTGGAGGATGCTCAACTCCAATCTGAGTAGGCTGGTAGATCTCGGCCCCGGAACCCGCGTGGATTTGTCCCTCTTATATAAAATGAATATTCAGGCTATACAGTGTGATTCTGATATTACAGGCTTAGGTTTGTACTCCTTCTACTTTATTGTTCCACCAATCTATTCTCAGAGTTCCAACAGGAAATGCACGCATCACTCAAATTAGAATGAAAAATAGAGTTTATTACAAAAGAGTTTTATTAAAGGGTGCCATCAAAGCAAATTAAAACCTAATACTAATAACTGCAGACTCATTAATAAGTCTAAACCCAAAGATATAGGGTAGGGAAATAGTTCTGCAAATTCAAAAAAAGGGAGCATTGTGAGAAAGGTCAGGGTCAGAAGAGTTGAGACAAAGTTGAAGGACAAAGTTTGCAAAAGATAAATAGTCCAAACTCACTCTTTCATGTCTTCAGTCTGGTATCTAGGGTTCCTGTTGTCTATCTCCCTTTGCAAAACAAAGGGTCAATGTGCCTAATAATACGTTTGGTGCCTCCTGGGCACCAAAAATAAAGGTGGGTCACCAACCCAGAGAGGCAAAAAAAAGAAAAAAATTAACTGCTTTTGGTCCTCCCCCTTGATTTTATTTGCAAGAAAATTCTACCTCTTTTTCTTTTTTTTCCCTTTCTATGAGGGGTAATTTAGACCACATTTAGTGATGTTCTAGGCTTACTACTATCTGTTTCCTCAAGGATCACTCCTAACAATGCTTGGGAGAGCATATGTGGGACCAAATTGAACAGACCAGATTGGTCACAGGCAAGACAAATACTTACTAGGGATCCCATTTCTCTGGTCCATGTGTTAATGTTGTTAAGATGGTAAAATGTGCTTTAAAAAAAGCCATATGGGCATTTCCCTGATTTGCTAAAGAAACGATTCCAGCACAGCCATTCAATGAACTGCCTGTAATTATCCAACTGATTTAGTCTGAGTTCTTATCATCTTAAAATATGAAATTTCAATAGAAAATTAAAATTGTCTAAGTCCTCTCATCTAACCTCGTCATGATAGTAATACATAGATGAACTATAATGATATGCACTATGATGACAAAAACTCTGTTCCTTGCTGTGTAATTTTCTTTAATGGGCACTTTCCCTTTATTTCTGTGTATTTCAGACAACCAGTCCTTGACAATCCTGGGAGGTAGCCTCATATACATGTCCAATCCATAAAACTAGAATAAGATTTCTTTATATATAAATTCTAGTCAAATTTAAAAATATGTAATTATTGCAGTTGAGTAATACCCCCCATTATGCGCTGTGAATATAAATGCTAACTCCTAAGAAGTCATTTTTTTGAAATCTCTTTATTAGGTTTGCAAGAGAAAATTTTGTATTTGTTCAGTTGAGAAAGATATAAAGCCAATTGAACACATTTAGCAATTCAGGAGAAAATTTGTGAGAACAAAGGAAAGCTATGACAAGAGATTATTTGCAAGTTTTAATGAAATTTTATGTGATCGAGCAAAAATGTTATTTCTGATTCATCAAGAAAGAAGCTTATATTAAAATCTTAGATCTGTAATAAATATTTTGTTAGACAGTGCCATTTTAATATTAATTTCTTTGATTCTACGGTGCCATACTTGAGCAAACAAGATTAAAAGTTGTTACATGATGAATTATTCAATTTTATTATTTAATTGGATATATAAGATAAATTACAAATTAGGCAAATTGACAAATTGATTGATAAAACTTAAAAGACACCATTATCATTTACAAAATTGGCATAATTTGTAATCAACAAACTATAATCAATCCCAGTGCCTTTTTGATTACCATAAAAGCATAGATATAAATAAGTTTGTGTGTTTCTGTGACTAGGTATAGTCATACTACCTGAATAAATTTAAGGTTG
Organism: Sorex fumeus; assembly: GCF_029834395.1. Lineage (NCBI taxonomy): Eukaryota > Metazoa > Chordata > Mammalia > Eulipotyphla > Soricidae > Sorex > Sorex fumeus. Next base: position 69,528,151 of record NW_026606059.1, read on the forward strand.
CAAACACAAAATAAATGTAACTATGGCATTAATTTCAGTTAACAGAAAATTACAACATTCCAGCCTCTGGAAAAAAAAGTTATTTTTATGTTGATATTGCCTGTTTTGTTATAAAGACCAACTTCAGTGGAAAATTTTTGACCAGATCTTTAAATATGTATTTAAATTAAATTATGCTAAGTAAAGGTATTTGCATATTCAATTTCTCAGAGATGTGGTGCTATTAACATGCGGGGTCAGGTCATCTTTTCTAAAGAGATGGTTTTAAATGCTATAAATGTTTAAGCATCCTTGGTCTCAAGCCCTGAACACCAGGAGCTCCTTTTCACAGCTAAACAGTCAAAATTATCTCCATATATTGCCAAATTTCTCCTGGTGAGGAATCTCCACCCAAACCAAACTAACAAATCACTCATTTCATCTACAGTCAATAAAAGTTGACACTTGTAATTCTGATTACTTAGAGAGTAAACTTGTCTTAGCAAGCAAAATATGAAAAAGTAAAGTCAAGTGGAACTTCTAGAGCTTATTTTTAACATAAATTTCTGGAAACCAGAATCCTCAAAACAGGGGTTCAAGGGATTGCTTTGCCTTTGCTGACCTTGATTTGAGTCCTAACTCTGTGTATGGTCTCCTGAACCCCTCCAGGAGTGATCCCTGTGTGCAGAGCTAGAAGAAATCCCTGTACATTTCCCAGACCCAAATCCAGGAACTAATCCTTTCATACATACATTCACATAATTAAGAATCACTGTTACAGTGAACAAATACATGAAAGTGCCATGTATTTAGAGTTGGAAAAGGAGATATCCACTATTATTTTGTGATTGAGTATTATTTTTTATTTATCAACAAAGAAATTATTACATTAATGCAAATAACTCAAATGAACATATGTACTATGAAAACAATACAACGTTTGATCTTTTTCTATTTAGAAAGTGAAAACTTTGTACAGGTAAGGTGAGCTTTAACTGGAACTTTTAAAAATGGTTAAGTTTTTTAAACAAATCAGTATGGTAGTAGAGCTTGAGTGAGATCATTAATGCATAAAAATTATGCAAATGATTATAAGATTATAAATTCAACGGGTAGGGCATTTGCCTTGCGTGCGGCCGACCTGGGTTAGATTCCCAGCATCCCATATGATCCCATTAGCACTGCCAGGAGTAATTTCTGAGTCCAAAGCCAGGAGTAACCCCTGTGCATTGTCAGGTGTGACCCAAAAAGAAAAGAAAGGAATCATGTGGGTCCCTGAGCACCAGTGTGTATGACTACAAAACAAAGATATTTTCACACTGGAAAGCTTTTCTCCTCTTCTTTAATTCATGGGGCAAGTTGCCTGCCTCCCAAATCTAGGTGCATATTGCAAGCAAGAAGTGTATCAATAAATAAATAAATAAATAAATAAACAAACTTAAATCCTGCTATAGGGGCTAAAGAGATAGGGGAATGCATAAGGTGCTTGCCTAGCATGTGCCCAACCAACGTTCATTTTTTGGTATCTCATATGGTCCTCAGTATCCTATCAGCAGTGATATCTGATCACAGAGTCAAGATTAAGATATGGGCAGAGGAAGGAAGGAAGGAAGGAAGGAAGGAAGGAAGGAAGGAAGGAAGGAAGGAAGGAAGGAAGGAAGGAAGGGAGGGAGGGAGGGAGGGAGGGAGGGAGGGAGGGAGGGAGGGAGGGACAGAAAGAGAGAGAGAGAAGAGACATGAAAGAGATCTAGTTTTATATCACCTCCCCTGGGGATTTTCAGGTCCTTGTTTCAAACATGAATTTCCTTTACTTTTAACGTCCCTTCTGTCTCTTTCTGGAGAATCTCATATCCTCCTTAGAATTAGTTATTTCCCCTTATAGGATACTATAATTAAAAAAAAATTGAGGCAGATGATATTAGAATCTGAATGACCTAAACATTAAGTTGCAGAAATGGAGCTTTATTAGTAGTGAATAAGTACCCGAAGACTTTTAAGGTAAATGTCAAGATATCCATTTGTGGACTGTTTTCAGGCTCCTATGACAGCCTTGTAGAGTTTGCAATTGAGGTGCATTATTAATGAGGCAACACTAGAAGCAGTAAGGAAATTATTTCAATTGTATGGAGAAGAATTAAAATGAATTATAGTATACATGAAAAAACCAAGGGTGATAATTTATTAAGACGACACCTTGGCTTAGAAACAATAGGATTTAGCGATAAATTAAAATGAAAAATAGAGGTAAAGAACTACTGAGACCTGTAAATGGTAATGACGATATTTGGAGTTAGAAAGAGTTTTAACAAAGGCAGTTCAAAAAGTGGAAACTGCCTTTGAACTTAAAGCTTAATAGATTGAATATATGCTTTTATTATGACAGAGATTGTGGGGGTGTCCTCGACTAGGAGACAGGTGAAGCTGAACTTGATCTAAAGTAAACCACGTGCAAAGTATGAACTTAGATAAAATAGATGACAGTGGGAGATATAAAATTGCTAAGGAACTAATTCTCCAAAGTGACTGCTCAGCTCTATAGGATGCATGAAGCTAATATATTTTGTGTTGACTATTTTAAATTAAAAGGATTCTATAATGTTTCACACAGTTTAAAGAGACTAAGAACAAATTAAAGGTATACATAAAATAATAAAGGAAGCATTTAATCACATTTCATTGTGATTTATAAATTTCTTGAACTTTAAAACATGTTCAACTTCTTAAGCTGTACACCTCAAATATGTACAGTTTGCTATGATCAAGTTATAACTCGAAGTAGGTTAAATCAAATCAAAGCATAAAAATACAGTTGTGAATGCTGATTAAAGTAAATAAAATTAAAAATACAAATTTGGAGTTCTGATGTATTGTTAGTCATAGTGATTATGCCTTAATTTATACACATTAATGAAAATCAATTTTATGTGATGTAGGAGAAACTATTTCTATAAGAAATAAAATATATTGGAGTTCTCTAATAAAGAAATGCAAATATTAAATTAAAGAAGGATCATCTAGTAACTATTCACTTTTCAACCTTTGTGTGAGTGTGTGATGAGAATTGAAACCAGAACCTTATACATACTGAAATATACCTCTGGACCTTTAATTATTTTTAGATTTTTCAGAAAATTTTGCAGAAATATTTTCATAAATATAAAGGGAAAGATTTGTATTTATGTGTGAGGATTCATGTAATCTGTATTCCCTAAAGCCTTCAGAAATATTTGCAGACTCAATTCATAGATGTTTAAGCATCAATTTACTCTACAGAAACTTTGTAAAGCATATGAACCAAAATCTTCACTTTCTATAGTTTTCACTTTTAACGTTGTAATGTCATGTATCTCAAAGTAGAAAATAATGAGAAGTTTTCTTTTATGATTAATTGCTTATTCACTCAATAAAACATACTTTGAAGATTAAAAACATATTTAAGGGTACTTTCCACCTACAGAGAAGAAAAGAACAAATATTAAATTTACCTGTAATATTTCATATTAAGTTTTCCTGTAATACAATCCTTACCAAACTATTACTTCAAGCCTCAGTGATATTAGAACAGGTGTGGCATTTGCTTTGCATGTGGAAAATGGGTTTGATTCACAAAATCACATACGGTATCATGAGCATGGCCGAGAGAGTGATCTCTGAACACAGATCCAGGAGTAATCCTTACTATCTGTATACTGTGAAAATATTCACATCCTAATTGGAAAGCATGTACCTGCTTTATTGCAAGAAATATTTGGAAACTTCAAGGGCTGGAGAAATAGAACAGTGAATAGGGCATGATCATGGTCCCTGAGCACTGAGTAAAGAGTGAGTTCTGAGCACTACTGGTGTGGCTCTCAAACAAGAATAAATAAATAAAGATATACTCTAAAACTTTCATGGGGTTCAAGAGGGGTTGTGGTCAGACCATGAGTTAGTGACTACCCCATGGTTATGTGCTTGGGAGTAATTCGGTGGTACTCAATAGACCATACGTTGTGTTCAGGATTGGACTAGGGTTAGATGCTTCAGAAGCATGCAAGAATACATTAAGTCACTTGTGGAATATGAAGTAACATAGTAAGAGATTAACACCTAAGAATAGTAGAGATAAGGGCCAGGAGAGTTGCTTGGAAGCTGCTCTCTCATGCTGGAGGGAAAGTCAGCTAGTATAGCAAAGGGACCACTAAATAAGTTTTGGTTGGAGGGTTCTCTCAGAATGAGAGATCTCTGCTGAAAGTAGACTATGGACAAACGTTATGGCCACTTACTCCCTGTTTTGCAAACCATAATACCAGAAAGAGAGAGAGAGAGAGAGAGAGAGAGAGAGAGAGAGAGAGAGAGAGAGAGAGAGAGCACTAGGGAGAGAGGGGAGAGAGAAGAACGAGAGAGAGAAAGGAAGGAAGAAAGAAAGAAAGAAAGAAAGAAAGAAAGAAAGAAAGAAAGAAAGAAAGAAAGAAAGAAAGAAAGAAAGAAAGAGGAATGTGCCTGCCATAGAGGTAGGGTGTGGAAAAGGGTAGGGGTGTTGGGAGGGATACTGGGAACATTGATGGTGGAGAATGGGCACTGGTGGAGGGGTGAGTACTCAAACATTGTATGACTGAAACATAATCATGAAAGTCTGTAAGTCTGCATAAAAAAAAAGTATAAACAAAATACATGCAGTATATCTATGGTCCCAGACACAGTACATTCTAATACTGTTTTTTTTCTAAAACTGTTTAAAAATGTTAAATGACATCAGTCAAGTTAATAAGACAAATAATAGAAAAGGAACTGGGGAAAAACCTTAAGCACTATTCAAAGGGGTAGAGTGCTTGCTTGTTTGGTGAAACCCCAGATTTCACCCCCAAAATGCATATACCCCTCTCTGTCACCCAGCAGCATCATGTCAGCACCGTGTTTAGCCCTGGGTATTTTGGCTAACCAAGCATAAATTGTTATGACCAATGTCATAAGACATAACTCTAATGCCTCCAGGCGAAGTAGGGAGACACTAATTGAGGGGTAAAAGGAGTAACAGAGGCAGGGAAAAGTGTTCCCTAAAAACTTAAGAGTATCATTTTGCCCAAACTCTTAAGTCTGTACATTGTGACTTGAAAATAACTTAAAAGTACCTCTAAAAATGTGTGAGAAATATGAGTGAGATAGAGAAAAGGATGGAGCAAGCCACAATTTCTTGGAATAGTACATCACTGACCTCCAAGGGTTGCAAGGGATGAGAAAAGGATTTGGCTTATCAAGTGAGAATAAGGGAGAATCAAATGGTAGATCTGGCTTTCTGTGTGAAAAAGCTACTAACTCACTCCTCATGATGCAAAAGAGCCCAGGTATAAATAGCTCAATTTCAGTGTCCTTTTGATATTATCCTACTGCTTGTTATTAACAAAATTCAAGGAAATGTTAATAGACTAAATTAGTGAACAGAGCTAACGAATCCAAATTTTTGAAGGTGGAGAAGGATAGAGAATGGACCATAAATAAGCAAAAAACAGAAAAAATTAACTCTCTCATATCTTCAATTAATTATATACTTTTGGGGCCTAGGATTTTGTTTTAGTTTTTTTCTAAGCAGAAATTTGAAGCATTTTCATTAAAGCAATGACAATGTTTCTAAAAATATAATGATTAAAGTGTTATCTATAATATGAATTGATATTTAATTTTTATAGAAATTATGTGAAAAGCAATTGAGTCAAATAAGATGGAACAGGGTGATAAGGATAGCTGAAAATAGCAAGCTAATTTTCTAAGTTATAATATAAATATGCTGTAAACTATAATATGGGATTTGAGACTAATGCTGCTTCCATTAAAATTATAGTTGTAAGCTTAACAGCGTTTTCCTGAATTTAACAAGTCTGGTTTTCAGAACAGACGCCATTGGGCTACAGTAGCATGTGACAGTGACAAATGGAGATGTTACTGGTACCCTCTCGAGCACATCAATGAGTAACGGGATGTCCAGTGATCCAGTGATCAAGTTTTTCAGAACAGGATATTAATTATTCCAGGACGATGTAAGTATAATCATTCCAGAAGAGAAACATTTTCAGAATTTTTTTATTGATCATAAAACTGCATATTTAATTCACTTTAGAGAAATGAAGGTATAATCAAGTGGACATGAAAGGCAGTGAAGTTGAGAGTTGGGATAGATCAAGATATAGATAGATATTGTATGTGTGTGTATGTATATATGTATGTTTGCTTAAGAAATTTACTAGAAATCAGGGATTAGAATGAAGAAGCAATTTTTTTTAGCATTTCTCCTCTTCTTATGCTCAGGAGAAATCAATTAGCCATAATATTCTCGGATAAAACAAACTGCCAATTAGCACTTAGAGTTTCCTCTGGTTTAAATCACTGTGGAGCATTGCCCAGGGAACCCAGATGGTTTCTAATTAATCTTACCATGCACTTGTTTGATCATACTCAGAACAATAATTTTGAGGGGAAAAATAACTATGGTAATTATAACTCTTCTGATATTACTCTTTTAAAACATTAAAAATTAAAAATATTACTGGGATAAATTGATTTATTACACTGAGGTCCGCCATGTTATTATAATATTTTATATTACAGGGATTACATCACACAAAAATCGATGTTTAAGTCAATATTCAAAATCACTTTCTGTAATTTCTTTAATCCCACTAGACAAATTTCTAAGAGGAAGATTTAATTTGACATTGTGTTATTAAATATTTTATTTTAATTAATAAAAGGCTCAGATACCAGAATACAGATACGGGAGTGGCAGGTTAGGGGAAGGGAGGAGGGGAATGAAGTATCATGGGGACCTGAGATTGTCTAGTATATGGATTGTGCAACAAGGTAACATTATGCACTAAAACCAGAACTGTCAATTAACTTTCAATCAATGAGGGAAGGTGAGGGAAGGAGCGTTGGAGTGAAGTTGACTTAGGGATGGAGATGGAAGGGGATGGAAGGGGGGTATTATATGTACTTTGGTGGTGGGTGGGCAGAAACTTTGTGCATCAATACCAGAAACTTAAACACTTTTGTAACCCTGTTTTCTAGAATTTAATAAACATATAGGTATTATATAATTTATATATGTATATTAAATTTGTGGCTGGAGCGATAGCACAGTGGGTAGGGCATTTTCCTTGCACGTGGCTGACCTGGGTTTGATTCCTCTATTCCTCTCGGAGAGTCCAGCAAGCTACGAGAGTATCCTGCCCACACGGCAGAGCCTGGCAAGCTCCCGGTAGTGTATTCGATATGCCAAAACAGTAACAAGTCTCAAAATACAGATGTTATTGGTGCCCGCTCAAGCAAATCAATGAACAACGTGACAACAGTGCTACAGTGCTGTATGTAATTTTATTATAGTTTAGTAAAATGTATGAAGAAAAAGATATAGCAGGCGAGGCCTGTGACTTGACACAGCTTATCTCATTGGACAGTTAGGGCTTTCTGTAATGCCAGGAAAAATCCCTGAGTCAGAGCCAGGGATAAACCCTAAGTTCAGCTTGATGTGAGCCCTGAATCAAAAATTGATTAAATTAATTCATTTATATACATTTTTGTTTTGAGACATGACAAAAATATGTCCTTGTTATCTTGAATTTTATATTTTATAGTATCAAAGTAACATCTCTACAATAGTAACATGTGTTACTGTTTTTATTGAAATAATAAATGATTGCCATTTCTCATTAAAATATTTCACCATACAGTTTTACATCTATAAATCAATTTAGTATGCTATATTCTGCTACAGTAATACAATAAATGTAACTACCATGATAGCTTTCAACAATGCCATAAATTTCTTAAATGTATAGAGCTTTTGTATTAGTCCACTATAGTCTCTGTAGCCCACTTAGTTCAGCATCATTTGTTTGAATTACCAAATTGTTTTTAATGACAAAAATGTGTTTAATAAAAATCTTTGAAACTGATATTCATAAACTAAAAATGAATTCTATAAATTTTCTGGCATGATTTTAAATATCCTTAATTTGTTGTGGAAAACAAGTCAAGTTAAAACTAAGCAGCTAATTTTATTGCAACAGGATTCAATCTGGCACTGCTTTATTTTTTAAGATCTTACAATGTTTTAATATTACTCTTATGGCATGTTACATTGGTTATAGAACAAATTATCACACATTAAGAAAAATTGAGACCTGTGGGAGGGTATTTAGATAATAACACCATAAATTTTGTGCATATCTTAATATAAAATTTATACTTCTCCCCTTTGCTTGACCTTATCAATTACAAATGTAAGTGAAATGATAATTGTATGGTACATCCCTGTAATTCTACTTTTTATATCTGTGTGGTTCAAGTATGTCACATGAAAAAAATGCCACGTTTTATTTATTACTTTATGTCATATTAACACCTGTTTGTGTTATATTTTATTCTTGAAACTATTTCTTTACTGGCAATTTATGAGTTTCCTGTTTAGTCTTGAAATCAAATGCAAAATTTTCTTTTAAATATCTGTCCTCAAGTGATTTAGGTTTTTGGAGAATGACTGCAATGTTCTTTCTACCTCTAGAATACATTGAATTTATTATGGTAATGTTCATCTACACTTTTATCATAATTATACACATGTAGATTATCGACTTTAATGGATAGTGAGGTTAATGACACTAAATCACTTCATTTCTAGGATTTGAAATATTTGCTAATATAATAACAATGAACTCTCAACAATATTTCAATGCCTTGTTCAGCTTACCCTTTTCATTCATCTATAAGATTGTTTACTCATTACTTTGCTCTAGCGGGCCCAGTAACGTCTCCATTGGAGACTTTAGCCCGGCAAGCTACCGAGAGTATTCGATATGCCAGACACAGTAACAACAAAGTCTCCAATGGAGACGTTACTGGGCCCGCTCGAGCAAATCGACGATCAACTCATTACTTACTCACTCAAGTCCTGTTTTAGACCACCCGTCACAACTTATCTATTGTATGGTTGTACAAGAGCAATGTTGTATGTTCTCATTAGTCAAACAAGTAGTGTTCTCATTTGTATGACAATATAAACTTCAACACTAACGATAATTTTATCTTTCACCTTTTTTACTTAAATTATTGATAAAATTCATTTTCACTCTATGCATCATGCAATAGCCATGTTCTTTCATTAACTTATATTCTTTCATTTTGAAAGAATTATTCATTATCACATAGACTCGACTCATTATCCTTGTTATGGATGTGGCAATAAAGATCAAATTTAGATATTGGTTTGGATACTAGAGGGAAGGGGTGGTTACCTTTTTTGTTTCATCAAGAAGGCAACTGCCATTTCTAAGGGTTAAAGACCCTAAAGCACCTTTCTTAATATCTGGAAAAGCATGCTTATGAATGAGACAATCATAATAAAGAAAGAAAGAATAAAAAAGTGGATGGGAAAATTACTTGTTCTAAATAAAGAAGAATACTAGTGCTAGGGAGTTGGTTCCATGAGCTGGACACATATTTTGTATGCTGGAGCCCTGGATTTGATGTTCAGCTTCCACTGTTCCTGAATAGCACTCTGGGTCTAGTCTCTAAACAAACCTGCATGTGGTCAGGGATGAAGAGGGAAGAGAAGGAAGATAACTAGGACAGGGAATTGGAGAAATGGAGGTAATAACAGGTGGTAATAACAATCCATGACAAGGAAAATGTTAAAGTTCATCCTTTTAAGGGTCTGTAATTTTTCAGTGTTTCACAGTATTTGCACAAAAAACTTAACCCATATTCTCATGCTATATCTGGAAACTACTTGATCCCTTATTCTTGCTTTAACAACCTTTTTTTTCCCCAATACTCTGTCAGAGGTTATTCAACTGGGCATATTGCGTCTTCCATCAAACCTAAGTTTGCCTACTCCTTATAATAAATCCCCATCAACTTCATTTTCAAAGTTTAGTGAAAGCCAATACTTTAGCCACTTAAAATAGGAATGTACTTTAAAGAATGTTTAATAGGGACTGGAGAGCTATTACAATGGGTGGGGCCCTTGCCTTGCACTCAGCTGATCTGGATTCTATCCCTAGCACCCCAGATGTTCCCCTAGCTCAGCCAGGAATGATTTCGGAGCATAGAGCCAGGAGTAAGCCCTCAGCAGGGCTATGTATGGTCCCTAAACAGAACAGTAACAACAACAACAAACAGAAAAAGAATGCTTAGTATTATGATCCTTCTCTTTGTCTTGCAGGATTTTGTTTGTTATTGTCCCATTTGTCCCTAGTTTTCCACCTTTGCAGTTCTGTGTGTGGGGGGTAATCTGGCTAGCTGGCTTCCCAGTGTCTCCCATACCAGATCTAATGGAATCCCATTTATTTTGTCAGGAATCATTGCAGAAATAAGCACATTCATCCTAGCCGATGAAATGTGATAGGCATTTGATTGAAAAGATCCTTTGAGTCTATCAAATTCTCTAGGAATGCATGGTTTTCCTTCATTGTCTGGGTAGAACTCAAACCTTGGTTTTGCTAATGGCACTTTTCTATCATCAGGAAGATGACACCTACACAAAGAAGAAAGACTGAAAAAAGATTTTAGGCGTATATGCTGCCCAAGCACAGGGGCTGCTTGCATCCATGTGGTCTGGCCTAGCACATGTGGCAGCTTAGAACCCGTGTTGCCAGCATCTCTCCTCTTGAGAGATGTACTCTCATGCTTTCCTATCTAATGCTGGGCTGAGGGACTCTCTCAGCCCTTGGAGAAGCCAGGTTCTCTCTTCACCTGAGTCAGTGAAGAGAGTGAGTTACTCTCTTTCACTTTCTCTCCCTCCTTCCCCTTCCTACAAACCTCCAAATAAAATCTGTTTTACTTCAAATAATAAGCAAAATATAAAAATAAAAGACTTTAAAGAGGCACAATAAAACAAAATATCTGGACCTTTGATTGCAGTTTTGTGCCTAGGAAAATTGACTTCCTGTTATACAATTTTATTTGAATAATATATCAGGCTTCCCAGGCATCTTTATAAAATTTATGTTCACTAAGTGACACAACAACCAAATTCACTCCTGACATACAGTGAAAGGAAATTTAAAAATAAACATATAATAAATTGCAAAACTATCCAAATCATGTTTCACTTCCACAAGGACATGGCTTATTTTAATAAAAATAGTTCCTTAATCACTCTCTTCTCAATGAAAGCATGTTTTTAATGATTTATATGGACAGCAGGGAGTCAGTATTTCTGCCGAGAAGAGCCATGCAGATGTAACTGTCAGTAGACAAATGTTTCTTCTGTTTTATTTGGGCAAAGTAATATTTCGACAAGATATCGTTGCCTTGGGAAATTTCTTCACTGTAAATATCTAGATTTGTTTTACATTTATGATTCCTCCAATACTAATTCTTCAAATTAAATAAAATATATTGATTTTATGTATTAAGAAATTTTTAAGATTATTTAACTTGTTTAATAAACAGTAAGAATATGGTAACATGTGACTTCTTTTTATTATAATAAATAATTTCTGCTATAATTTCCATTAAAGATGTAGTTACAATATGGCACAGAATGAATGATATAAATGTAATAAAAATGGTAATAAAAATATTTGCTAGAGGTTTTGACTTAACAGTTTTTTCAGTTATAAAAACAGACACAGGGCATGTAAAAATAATGACAAACATGTTTAGACTATTAATCAAAATTAAAGACCAGATATATTTATAAGTAAAACATTGATTCCCATATCATGGTAGATTAACTTTTATATTCTCTAATAGGAATTTGCTTCAGAATCAGTTTAGACTACTGTACAACTGAGCTACTTCTGACTTTTATTTGTGTAGAATCCAAATAATTCATCTTTTAGCAATAATTTTTAAAATTTAATTTTACAAAGGTTTGTTTTTTCTTATTTAGACTTGCTCTTACCTTATCTGCTTAATTAATTGCCTTACCTGCTGCTGCCTTATCAATCCTTCTCTCTGGCCTAAATTTGAATGTTTTAGAGTTACATTATCACCCATGTTCAAGATGACATTGACTCTGCCGTTGTCATAGGATCCTCCTACTTGCTTCTCCATTCCCCACTTGGAAACCTCAGTTCTGTTGCTAGAATTCCAACAGTTTGTTTTCATTATCCATTTCCCATGTTCTTGCTTTGCTTCTGCTTCACCCGTGTGTGAGATCATCTAAATTGCTTGTTTAACTCTTGAATTTCATTTAGCATGACATCCTCTAGTTCCATCTATGTTTTAGCAAACAGCAAGATTTTACTTTTCCTTATAAAGAACAATATTCCTCTATGTATATAAAATGGATTAATTCACAGAGATTTCTGTATCTTAGAATTTCTAGACCCACTATCCTTTGTGACTAACTTAATAAGTGACAATAAATCAAATTAATCAAAACTTTTAACCTTTATATTTAGACATGACTTTAAGGAATAGTTTTATTTGAAGAGGAAGCATAGCTCTTAAAATGCACATATTTTTGTTTAGAGTATTCTTAAAATTAATAATACGATTAAATCAATTACAAAATATATATTAATCGTTTACCTATTTATAGGGTCCAAACTCTGTATGGCTCCCTTAAAAGTAAAAAAAAAAATCAGTCACTTTTGTGAGACTTCTAGTAATTTAGTGCTTGCTATAATATCCCTAAAACTGAATTATATTTTAAACATTTGAATCCGTTTAGAAAAGTTAAATATATATTATGAGCTTCTGTTTATTTAGCAATGTAATTAGATTTTATGTAGCACCGTAGCACTGTAGCATTGTCCTCCCGTTGTACATCGATTTGCTCAAGGGGGCCCAATAACTTCTCCATCATGAGACTTGTTGTTACTGTGTTTGGCATATCAAATAAGCCAGGGGTAGCTTGTCAGGCTTTGCCATACAGGCGAGATACTCTCAGGAGCTTGCTGGCTCTCCCAGAGAGGCAGAGGATTCCAACCTGGGTCGACCACGCAGGCTGCGTGCAAAACAAATGCCCTACCACTGTGCTATCGCTCCTGCTTTTATGTAGTTAGAATATTTGAGTGCATATGTCATCATATTACCCCTTAAATAAATTTACTTTCAGCTATTGAAAAATTAATCATTAGAGTGAATTTGACTTTTTTGTTGCTGTTGTTGTTTGGGGACCATACCTGAAAGTGCTCAGGGCTTATCCTGCCCTGCTCTCAGAAATTACTCCCCGTGGGCTCTTGGGATCATGCAGGAGACAGTGGATAGAACCCGGGGCTGGCTGTGTGCAAGGCAAGTGCCCTGTCTGCTGTACTATTACTCCAGCTATTTCCCTACTTTAAAGTATGTATCATTTTACATACAATTACACACATATCTTTATACTCTGTTCAGTGATTTTAGTGTTATGTGTACCTTCAAGAGGAAGCTATATTCATTAAATTATATTATTAAATTATTTCATCTAATTACTTACAAAATGGAGTCTGACAGGCTTTAAAATAGCATTTTGACTAAAGTGAAAATGAGTTATGATGGTGATCCAAACTTCATTCTTAAGCTCCCATAATTGAAGTTACCTGTTTTCTTTTTAATATTAGTAATTTATTTATTGAAGTATACCATAAAAAATCCAAAATGTTTTAAAATACCTGAAGGTGATTTATAATGCTATACAATAATGAAATAAATTTAGAAATATTATGCATAGTGTTATTTCTGAAACTATTAGTGGTAATTAATTTGTTATGTCCTTGGGTTTTTTGTTTATTTTGAGCCTCACCTGGCAGTGCTCAGTTCTTGTTCCTGGTTCTGTGATCAGGAATCACTCCTGTAGTGCTCAAGAAACCATAAGGGATGTCAGGAATCAGGGTCAGCCGCGCTGAAAACAAATGCTTTACCTGCTATACTGTATCTCAGATTCCTTATTTCATCCTTACTGAAAAAAGTAGCATGCAGATTGCTCAAAAATAAATAAATAAATATAGGGCTGCCATATTATACAGAAATTTCTTTTTTTGTGTATTAGTATAATACAAAACAAATTAAAAAGTAAAAAAGGCACCCTATGTTAATAAAAAAAACACTATAGTAATTAATATACAGAAGTGATTTAGTGACTAAAAAGAGAACAATGGATAAAAGAAGATGGGATATATAGATAACTAGACATCACTCAGTGATCTGAAAAATAAATCTTATCACATGTAGCATTGATGAATTTACAAGGAACTATGCTAAGTGAAACAAGTCAAAAAGATAAGTACAATGTGGGGTTTTTTCACTTATTTGTGTGATAGAAAGAAACAGGCTTGACAAACAAAACAAATCCAAACAATTATAATAGACTAAGAGTACAAAAGGGCAGAAGGTGTTGTGAACCAATTTTATCTCAATATATATCATTCTGATGGTGGTTTAAATATTGTGGGAAATAGAACCTCATGTATCAGAAGAACTGGATGGCATAAATGGTTATTCCATTCTGGTAGCTTCTGGCTTGGGAAAGCTGTAGTATTTTTACATCATTGTTCTGTACTTAAAACCAAAAGTCATGTCCCACATCTTCTAAAAATAGAAAGTTGTCAGTATGTCAAGATCTAGCGGAAACACAACAGACTCAATATCTTGCTATTAATGCCTCATTGATGGAGAGCAGATTTCTTTACTTCTCTCAGGTCCTCAATATTCTGTTAAAGTTTATAATTGCATTTAATGTTGCCTAAGGAATCTGTGCACTGATGTTGTTAATGAATTGGTATTAAATCTCTTAAACAGTAATAATATTTCAAACAACATTAAACATTTTATTTGAATCTCAGGTGAGGTATGAGTTAATTTGCTAATATATTCTAATAATTTAGGACATGCAAGATGTAGCACAATGCATCATATTTACATTTGAATCGCAGTGTAATATTTTCTGAAGATTATAATTGAGATCTGGTTTTGCAGCAAGAAAATATAATTTTTTACAAAGACTTTAAATATTTAATGCTTACATTCATTTCCCAATACATTGCAATATACTAAGATGCTATAATTTGTTATAGAGAAGGTGGGGATCATAATTGTTATTAGAATATTTTATATTCTTCAGAAGACTGTGAAAGTTATTTTATCAACTGTTCTAGTATTCAATCATCAATAATAAAATTTTTATGTTTATTGATACAACATAAAGTTCTTTTTCCACTAAAACATTCTTAGACATTTTGGAAAATGTGATATTTGCACATACATAGTAATTTTCAACAAATAAGTTGGATATACTATAATCCATATATTAACCTAGAAATTAATTTATACTTAATGAATGTGTTATTATTTAAAATGATACTTAGTCTTAAAATCTTCATTTTATTTGTAATTCATTGGCTCGTGAGGTGTTTGAGAGTTTTTTGGAAATTTTTGAGAATTTTTATAGCCAATATTTAATATAATTTATTTTCGTTACACAATTTAAAGCTATTTGTATTCGATAATCAATTTCCCATCTTACTATTGGTTCTAAGCTAAATGAAACAGTAAAGAGAACAGAGATTCTACTGGATATCTAATAATAAAGTAATACATACAAAAATGAGGAATGAGACTAAGATAAGAGAATTAAGCTTGCTTATTTTCATATTGCCATCTGAGGAAAACTTTAATTTTATAAAAAAGAACAAGAGAACTAATTTGATAGATTTAGGATATTTACTATATTTGCAGCAGTACATTGAGGATATTTAATCAATGCTTGTCTTCTATCAATCAGCTAAGCCCCTGGGTAATAATTAAAAATAGATCAATGGCCAGATTTTACAAAAAAATAAATTTTCCTGGAAACAGTGGGAATCAATTTTTGTTCTGTTCACAACAGTAGAATAAGGCATAATTCAACTCTACACAGGTTCTATGTAATAAGTATTTTGTATTTTACTTAAGAATAAGTTTAGTAGTTAGGAAGAGAAAGAGAGAGAGAGAGAGAGAGAGAGAGAGAGAGAGAGAGAGAGAGAGAGAAGAGACATTCCTGAACCTGTATTAAAACTTAGATTTTAACATTTTATGTTCCTTTTACAGATGATCATAGTAACATAGTGAACTGTTTTCTGCAAATCCCCTTAAATATACTTGTGTTGCTTTAGCATAACTTGTTCTTCAAAAGAACAAGCAAGAGGCAATAATATTTAGGAGAATTGACCCTAATATTTGTGAGTTTTTTTTAAAAAAATTGTATTGGCAGTCATCAAAGACACCAGAATACTTTACCAAAGATATCAGATTAGTGGGTCAGAGTGATACCATAGTGAGTAGGGCGATTCCCTCGCACACTGCATACCCACCTTTGATTATCGAATCCCATATGTTCCCTGGAATACCATCAGGTGTGGTCTGAGTATACAGCCAGAAGGAAGTCCTTAGTGTAGCCATATTAATAAGACCCAGAAACAAACAAAAAATGTATAAAATCCATATTATAGTTAAGTGTATATCAAAATTAAGGCCAATAATGATCATTCAAAATTAACATAAACAAGATTTGCTATATGATACCTGAAGTGTAAAATTTAGGACTCATTTTCCACCAAATGTTTAAAAAAGTCCAATTCTAACCCAGCAGCTTCTAAGCTATGGTGCCATGACCCCTCCCCCCAGGAGGGAAAGGGTATCTGTCTCTTCTGCCATTCCCCACCCCGGGGGCATGATGACCACGTCAGAGCTTATTGGACAGCCAGGTATGAGCCAGCAGTGATGGGGCAACTGCAGCCTCGTGGAATGGTGCGCGAAACCTGCATGTCTTTCTTGCCCTGCCGAGACCACAAGTTGCCCCCATGAGCGGCAATCCTGCATGGCTATGGACCCAGAGGCACACAACCAATCTTGGAACTATTCTACTTTTGACAGAAATCCCTTCAGACTTAATTAGATAACCAATTATTGAAAACAAATTATTTCATGATGCCTTTTCAACAGATTTGATTGTTGGGGAAAAATACCAAATAATAACGGTGCATCTTTTTTCGAAATACTGAATGTAGAAAGTTAGGTGGAAATCATCTACCTCACAGGCATGGGGAAGGGTGGCAGGGTGGGTATATTGGGGTACTTGGTGGTGGAAAATATGCACTGGTGAAGGGATGGGTGTTTGATCATTGTATGACTGAGACTTAAACCTGAAAGCTTTGTTACTGTTCTCACAGTGATTCAATAAATAATTTTTTTAAAAATTAAAAAATAATAAAAATTAGTTAAGTCCAATTCCATATTATCACCCATATTTTCTCTCTTAGAAAAGAGAAAATAAAAAGAACAACGGTAGTCATCATGTTTATTTAGCATGATTGAGATACACATAATAAATTTTGCTATTACTTTAAAAACTAAAATTAACAAATCTTATTCTACATGTCTGTAGATAGCTGCAAAAGTTATAATATGAAGATTTCATACTCGCTTATCTTTACTTTTACATTTAAAATTCAAACTAAGTGCACAAATTTCTATCCTAGAATTTTGCATGAGGTTTCTATTACTGAACTGTAGGAGCAGACCATAATGAAGTTCTATTACCTCCTTATATGAGCTGTAGGAAAAGTCCATAAGTCCATATTTAAGTTTTATTTACATCATCTGAGTTTCTCCTCTACACATTCTTCTACTAGTTAATAGTATATTTATAAAGGATGCCAAATCTACTGGCATAGACTTTATGTGCATTGTAACTAGAAATGTGAAATTTCTATGGAAAGGTGATAACAGCTGAACTGATGCTGCTTAGGTTTTATATTTATTGAAATTTGCTTCAACAGTAGCAAAATGAAAAATAGAAAATATCAACTAAATAGTATGTTTATACTAGTATGAGATTATTATTATTATTATAATTTCAAGGAATGTTATTTTACTTATTCTTTTGGTTTGGGTTTCACTTTCATTCAGGTAATATTGGCTTACAAGAGTACAGATTTTTATAAGTTTTCTATAGATGATCCTTGGTGATATGTGTCTTAAAAATTCATTAACACATAGGAATCACTGCTCTATTTTCAGGATTCTTAGCATAGATATTTCAATCTTTTAAATTAAAAAATGGGAAAGAATGTGTTACATAGTTTTCTCTGGAGAAATCATATTTTATTATAGCATATAAAATGAACTAATATGGTATCCAGTGTACAGTAAAGTTTTTCTAAATATAATTTTATTGCCTTTCTGCAAGTTCTATATTTAGCTGCATATACATATACATACAAATAGACATATATAATATTAAATAGTCATTACCATAAATTTAGATTATAATTTTTATGACTTATAAAAGCAGCTTAAGAAATGAAGTTCTGGTTCATTTAATTGTATTTGTTTGTTAATGAGCATGAAATTCTGTATTAACACATGAATTTGATATTGAAATAGGACTACAGCTAGCTTATGTAGTCTTATTTGATCTAAATATGCCCAATTCTTGATTTAGATATATAAAGCCTAACAAGTAGCAGAAAATCACACATCTACCCAAACTATCACATATTCCCAACTTTGCATTTTTAAACCACCGTTCTGTCATACACATTTATTTATACCTGGGCAAAATTTAAATATGGTTTACAGTTTTCCATCAAATACAAAAGCATTTGGATGAGTGCCATATTCTTGAAAAACTGCAAAAATGTATGTTATACTCATGAGTAGGATTGAGTCATCTTTGCTGATTATTATTAGTAAAATTAAACTGTTGAAAAAGATCACATGTAATAATAGTATTATACCTATAGAATTTTATAAATTTAACAATTCAGAAAGTGAATTTGGAAACCTACTCACATTTCATGATTGTTGAAATATTTTCAATTTGCATGCAGTAATATAGAGGAAATAACTTGGACTTCCTCAGAGAAATCAAAGTAATTTGGGACCTGAGTAATCGAAGGAACTTGCATTGCATGCAGCCCACCTGGGTTCCATCCCCGGGATGCTTTACGTCCTTTAAACAGCACCGGGGTAATTCTTGAGTCAAGAGCCAGGTCTGACTTCTGAGCATCACTGGGTGTGAACCCAAAAGCAAGAGAGAGAGAGAGAGAGAGAGAGAGACAGAGACAGAGACAGAGACAGAGACAGAGACAGACAGAGAGAGAGAGAGAGAGATACAGAGACAGAGACAGAGACAGAGACAGAGACAGAGAGAGACAGAGAGAAAGAAAGATAACATTAGAACAAACCAGGAGACTTTGAATGTGTGTGTGCTCAAATGAATGTGTGTACACTGCACACCTACACTAACCTTATGTGTGCATCTCGTGTGAATTTATACTTATCTTTCACACACTTAACCTTGAGCAGCGCATTAAGTTTTTCAACTGAATTCTCCCTTCCTCCCGGACTTTCAGAATTGAGAATGACATATGTACTATGCTTTAAGATACTCATACTTTCTTACAAAAAAAGAAAGAGGAGAGATTTTGAATCATGTGCTGCTTCATGACTCTTGGTCTCTAATGTGCGAAAGTTGTCCAACTTACTTGTACTAATGTGGGTGCTATTTAATGTCTAGTTTCATACACTGGGTAAATCTAGGAAGATTTAGAGTGGTATTTATTGTAGTAAATTTCCTTAGACTCTTTTGAAAGCAGAGAATATAATCTATCTGGTCTATCATTGATCCAGCTCACCCTGTTCTCTGAATATAGAGCATTTCAATGTTCTATGATTTGGTAGACTATATCTCAGGGAGAATGGTTAAAATTTTTCCACATAAGTTAATGTTAATAGAGTTATCCAATCCTTCCTCACATATAACAGACAAAAATTACCAAATAAGATCGTTCTATTCTCACAGAGCAGGGGAAATCTGTATTCCAACATAGAGCATCCACAATCATAATTTGTTTTAGGGAGAAATAAAACTGTTATTTAATAAAAAAAAACATGATTGTACCAAATATTCTATTCAAAGTTGTTGCTTGCAGCATTCCAAGTGATTCAAGACTAAGCATGAGTCATTTTTTTTCCCATTGCACTTTTACTGAACATTGCATGTTCCCAAACACAACGTTCTTTTCACGTCATTGCATTTTTTAAAAATTAAAAAAAAATTGCTTTTTGGGTCACACCCAGCAATGCTCAGGGGTTACTCCTGCTTCTGCACTCAGGAATTACTCCTGGTGGTACTTGGGGAACCATATGGGATGCCAGGGATCGAACCCAGGTTGGCCGTGTGCAAGGCAAATACCCTACCCGCTCTACTATCACTCCAGCCCCACATCACTGCATATTTTGGTAAGGAGCTGCTGCTAGATAAGCCATCAGAAGCTTTAGTTTCAACCACAGTTATTCAGTGATTTTTACACTTCTTTTAGAGTGAGTTTAATGCGTCTTCTGAGCCATTTTGTGTCATATGGATCATTGATGTGGCTGCACACACATGGGAAGAGTTGGAAAGGGATGTTGGCTACTAAATATTCCTCCTCGTGTCTGATTTCTTCATGAGATGTCTCACAGCGCAGGGTTTCTACATGCAGACTTTAAATATCAGAGAATAATTGGACTTCAATAATAGTCCCAGGATACCAAATCTCATAGTCCA
This sequence comes from Sorex fumeus, assembly GCF_029834395.1. Taxonomy (NCBI): domain Eukaryota; kingdom Metazoa; phylum Chordata; class Mammalia; order Eulipotyphla; family Soricidae; genus Sorex; species Sorex fumeus. The sequence goes on from NW_026606059.1 coordinate 69,548,624, forward strand.
ATCATGTAGAAAGTGCATGCATTAATCTGTTTGAATTACCTTGACACAGTTCTTCTCTTGGTTGACCTATAGAAACATTTCTCAGAGCTCTTCATACTCGAAATCCAAGATCAAAACCCCAGCAATTTTCAGCAACCAAAAGGAGAGAACAAAAGGGAATGCGCTGCCACAGAGGCGGGAAGGGATGGGGGGGATGGGAGGTGTGGGAGGGTTACTGGGATCATTGCGGGTGGAGGGATGGGTCCGCGATCATTGTATAACTGAAACCCCAGCACAAAAACTTGTAAGGTCAACAACTGTACCTCATGGTGTTTCACTAATTAAAAAAAAAAAACAGGCAATTAAGTTTCAGCTTAGAGTTTACTTTCCAATTTGCAGATTTCTGCATTGTCTCTATTCTTACTAAAGTTCCTTGGCACTTATAAAGGAGAATGAGACAGACACACAGGCCCAGAGAGACAGATATACGACACAGATAGCTAGAGAATGCACTGGAGTGAGCTCCGGTGTCTTTCCTTATATGGACCCTAGGTAAAGGTAAAGGTAAAGGCCCTCCCGTTGATCGTCGATTTGCTCGAGCGGGCCCAGTAACGTCTCCATTGGAGACTTTGTTGTTACTGTGTCTGGCATATCGAATACTCTCGGTAGCTTGCCGGGCTCTCCGAGAGGGGCAGAGGAATCAAACTCGGGTCGGCCATATTGGCCGCTTGTAAGGACCCTAATCTTAACAAAACTTTGCAGGGCCTTTTGTTTGTTTGCTTGTTTTCGGACTACACCCAGTGATGTTTGTGAGTAACTCCTGGCTTTTCACTGAGGAAATACTTCTCGAGCTTGTCAGGGAACCATCTGGGACACAAGGATTCAACGAGAGTCTCCCATATGCAAATCAAAAGCTCTACCCACTGTACTCTTTCTCAGGTTCCAAAAGTCTTTTCTTTATATCCTCATTTATCTTTATTAATTGTATTGCTGACCTTATTGGCAAATAGAGTCACCTAAGAGGTAATGGCTTCAGCATAAAAATTTGGAGAGGTCACGATCCCGATCATCCTGTTGTTCATCGATTGTCTCAAGCTGGCACCAGTAATGTCTCCTTCTTACTAGCCCTGGGATTTTAAAAGAGCCATATTCAATGCTCTTTCAGGGCTAGGAGAATGAGACCTATCGTTGCTACTGGTATTTGGCATATTGAGTATGTCACGGGAAGTTTGCCAGACTCTGCCATGCAGGCAGGATACTTTCAGTAGCCTGCCGGGTTCTCCAAAGTAAAAACAAGATAATAATATGTGACCACGCGCTTCTGGGAGCTGGTTTTTATAGTCTCTGGGTCTTGGCCGTTGATGGGACCACCTGGCGCTGGCAGCAGCTGGTGGGTGTAAAGCCTACTTACTGGAAGATAGGGGATCTGGGTGGAGAAGGTTCAGTTCCGATCCAAGCAGGCTTGGAGATCTCAGCCCTGGGACCCGCATGCCTGGGTTTCTCTGCCAGTTCCTTCATGCATGAGGTTTGTCCGGACGTGTAGAGAACGGTCTCAGCATGATTGTGGCTGGTTCCGGAGGTCTTCGGCTGCTGGGGCTCTGCTCAATTTGGAGAGGGTACATATAAATATACAAAACTATATTGTTTTTTTTTATTTTTCAAAATTATAATTTAATGCTGTATAGTTTGCAATCAACAATCTTAATAATTTAACATGCAGCTGTTTAAATCCAAAATCCGTTTTTTTTTTATTAGTGAAACACTATGAGGTACAGTTGTAGATTTACAAATGTTTGTGCTTGGGTTTCGGTTATACAATGATTGAATACCCATCCCTACCTCTGTGGCAGGGCATTCCCTTTTTCTATGTTTATATTACAATGCTGAAAACTCATTAGCAAGAGTTAGAACTCATGTAGATGGTCAGAAAAAAATGTTCAGGAAATACATGAGGCCAGTAGTAAAGGAGAGTGCATTTAAGTTGGTCTCAGGTCACTAATATCACATCCCATCATATTGCACATGAAGGTAACAACCAGACCTTATTTGCCCAGTCTACTGCGTTTTTCAGTATGAGTTAGTTTCTCATCTCTGGGAAAGAGTCTTTAACTGATACTGCTTAAAATTACACCTTGCCAATATTTATGTGTGAATAAAAAAATAAAAAAGTAAGAGCAAGCTGTAATAATTCTTTCACAGATAATATCTGCTAATTTGGGGAAGAAATTCCAGGATCAATTTAGTTGACATTTTAAAACTGGACTTAAAATATGTTAAAGTTTAATTTGTTTGAATCTGTATAAAGATAATAAAAGAAAGTATTCAAAAATGTAGGTTCATCACCATGAAGTGTACTATGAATAGCTTATAAGTACTAATATGCAAATAAATATAATTATTATGCAAATAATACCACACTGTAAACCTAATATAAATAACTCTTAGTGTCTCTCAATGAAGATATGTGTAAAATTTTCTTTAGCAATAAAAAAATTAGTTTATCTAATCTTGAATAAAGATTATAATTCTCATTGCGTTAGACACTAACTTACACTCCTACATTTCATTTTCATCTGATATTTTCTGCCCTTGCACTGGATAAGCAAATGATGTTGGGTTTTTCTTTCCACTTCATGTAAATCTTAAGATGCAGAACTGTTCTGATTTGTTTCTTCAGCACTCAGCAGCAGAGATGTTGTTTTTGTCATCGTAAGCATTACTTCTATATTTGGATATGAATTAGAGTTTGAGGTAACAGGAGTTTGGGTGCAACTTTAGAAAATAAATAATATTATTATGATGTATTCAGAGCATGAATAACCATTGCTAGCTGCCTATTATAGCTACAAATGTGCCATTTTGGAAAGAGATTGGGTTCATAAGACTGTTGGCCTTCAAGTGACAAAAATACCAATACACCAATGTATAATTGCATGCTAAACAACATGACTTTAAAGATTTCTTATCATTGGCTGTTTTCTGAATCTAAAATTTAAATATACATACATTACTCTTAGTCCTTATTCCCCTTGCCTCATGACTTCCCCTAACCTCAGTAAAACTCTTCATCCTTCTAGTTCAAAAGTTACAGAGATAGGATTGTATGAGATAATGCATCATAGCACATAATGGCTCTTTGAAGAAAATTCTGCGCAGAGCATACTGAAAGAAAAAATATCGCCCCTCCATTTCAACTGTGTTTTAATGAACATAGAAATCCCTGGAATAATTAAATCATCCTCCATGTTTCAGTTAGAATAAATAAATGATTATATCACCTTAACCTAGATGCTTGATTTTCCTTTTCTAAACTCTTTTCCAGTGTATTTGAGATATGACACTTGGCCATTTAATATCCTGAATTACTGCCCAACTGTAATTTCATCATTGAGTTTCAAGAGTGAACTCAGTGGTAGAGAGCTGTTCATTTTGGTGATGGTCATTAATTTAACCTTCAGGATTCACTTTTCTCTAGGAAAAAAATCACTTTATCCCTCTCAATATAGGAATCAGCTATGGAGGGCTAAGTACAGACTCATGCAATATTCCTCTTGCCTTATTCTTTTGTGCCCTAAGTAAATATAGTTATTCATATCAGGGCTCTGTGCTCAGAGAATCCCTTCTATTACTGAAAATACAAGGCCTGAGTCATAATCAGAAAGAGAGGCACTAGCTTTACATACAGTGGCATCAGCCTACCCCAGTTCTGTTATAGAGGAAGGGGAGGAGATAGGGGTGGGGCAGGAAGTAATTTAGTTCATTCAAATGGTTACTTTAAATCTTCTCTGAGGAAGACTAACAGGTGGCCAACAGGCAATTGAGTTTTGTAGATAATTGATTTTAGTTATTTGTTGTAGATTCCAATAGTTAAGATTCTTCGAGAAAGTTGAGCCGAAGTATATTCTGTGAGACATTATAATGAAATATAGGTTTTCAGTACCATCCCGTATAAAGAATATTATGAAATTTAACTTTTTGTATCAGAATATGTTACTCTTAATTTGAAGAGACTGTGGGGCGGGTGAGAGGCCTCCCCACCCCAAGGGATCCAGACCCAGTGGCCAACCTACACTTCCCAACCACTGCCACGCTCCATTATTATGGAGCTTTCTGAACCGATATATTATATTATACTTTTACCCATCTTTCACAATTACTACACTATATCTAATGGGGTTCATACAGTAGGCAACAAATCATAAAGAAAAATATATAAATATATGCTTCCCTGAAAGCCCAGCAAGCTACCGAGAATATCCTGCTCACTTGGGTAGAGCCTGGCAAGCTCTCCATGGCATATTTGATATGCAAAATACAGTAACGACAACAGGTTTCATTCCCCTGACCCTCAAAGAGCCACCAATCATTGGGAACAGACAATTAAGAAGAGACTGCTAAAATCTCAGGGCAGGGAGGAATAGAGATGTTACTGACACGCCCACTCGAGTAGTTGATTAATGGGATGACAGTGATGACAGTGACAGTGATGAATTTGAAAATCTTAACTCTTGGAGAATTTGGGTAATTTACTTTTTTTTCATTTTTTATAATTTTATTTATTGAATCACTATGAGAGCAGTTACAAAGCTTTCAGGTCTAAGTCTCGGTCATACAATGAAACACCCGTACCTTCACCAGTGCCCATTCTCCACCACCAAAAAACCCCAGTATGCCCCCATCCCACACCTTCCCCCTACCTGTGGGGCAGATGATTTCCACATTATTCTCTCTCTACTTTGATCACATTCAATATTTCAACTCCAGACCCACCATTATTATTTGAGATTTTACCCCAACACTCAGATCTGCTAAAAAGGCAACAGTAGACAATTTGTGTTCTATTGCTGGTTATGAATAACTTATGATGTCATGTGGCTGCAGTTGGGCCATATGATTTTGAAATTCTGAAATTTCAACACTTAAATCTGCACGGATTTCTGCCAAAAGCCACTGGGTTTCGAGAATTGCTCCTGAGTCTCTGGGATAATGGCCATTGAGCAGCTTGAACAGGAGCCAGAGAGGCCATTCGTGGGCGATGGCTTGGGGTCTTGTTGGGGTGGGGAGGACAGGCCTGGCTCCACCCCCATCCTGTGAGGCCCAACTAGTTTTGCTACTGTGGACCCAAACCTGACTGTCCAATGGCCTCTGGAGGATGACAGCCACTGAGCCACCAAAGGGAAGCAGGAGGAGGGACAACACCGTTTCCCCTCTGGGGTGGACCAGCAACAGTAACCTACTGCATGGTTCAGACAAATTTCTGCCAAAAGCCGCTGGGTTTCGAGATTTGTTTCTGAGTCTTTGGGATCAAGGCCGTTAAGTAGCTTAATCAGAAGCCAGAGAGGCCGTTCGTGGGCGATGACTTGGGGTCTCATTGGGGTAGGGAGGACAGGCCCAGCTCCCCCCGCCCCCCATTCCACGAGTCCCAACAAGTTTTGTCACTGCGGGCCCAAGCCTAACTGCCCAGTGGCCTCTGGAGGATGACCGCCACCAAGCCGCCAAGAGGGAGCAGGCAGAGTCACAACACCCTTTCCTCCCTGGGTTGGTCCTGCGACAGTAACATACTGTGGGGTCCAGACGCACTTCTGCCAAAAGCCACTAGGTTTCGAGGTTTGTTTCTGAGTCTCTGAGATCATGGCCGCTAAGCAGCTTGATCAGGAGCCAGAGACGCCGTTCGTGGGCGATGACTTGAGGTCTCATTGGGACAGGGAGGACAGGACCGGCTCCACCCCCCATCCCGCAAGGCCCTGCGCGTCTCGTCACTGGGGGCCCCACCTGACTGTCCAGTGGCCTCTGGAAGATGGCGGCCACTGGCTGCCAGGAGGAACAGGCCAAGGCACGAAACCTATTCCCACCTGGAGTGGCCCAGCACTGTTAACCTACTGCAGGGACCAGATGCATTTCTTCCAAAAGCCACTGGGTTTCAAGATTTGTTTCTGAGTCTCTGGGATCATGGCCATTAAGCAGTTCGATAAGGAACCAGAGAGGCCATGCCTCCAATTATATAGCTGAGCCGGAGGTGGTTTGTGGGTGTATTTCCCCGTACCTAACTTTTGTTCGTTTACTTTCTTGGTAAACTTTGCCCCAAGTTTTTGGGGTCTGGCCAAAGGCACAGCAGCAATTTTGGGGTATCTGAAAGACTGAAGGCGCCATCAGGCTGCTGATGCACTCACCTCACAGGTACAGATTGACCTGCTGGCGGCACCATACCCCCATGGATCATTTACTTTTAATTATTTGTATTTTCTACAACCATCTCACCTGACATCTTCATTTATTTTATTGGTTTTCCAAGCTATTGGTTTACTGTTTTTAATTTATTAAGAGAATTTTAGCTTACAGACTATTGACAACATTGAAATGGCGCTAGAAGTGTATTTAGTGTTTGAACATTAAAGAGACTTTTCTGGGGGTATGGTGCCGCCAGCAGGTCAATCTGTACCTGTGAGGCGACTGCATCAGCAGCATGATGGTTCAGTCAGAATTTCAGATACGCCAAAATTGCTGCTGTGCCTTTGGCCAGACCCCAAAAACTTGGGGTAAAGTTTACCAAGAAAGTAAACGGCCAAAAGTTAGGTATGTGGGAGACACACCCACAAACCACCTCCGGCTCAGCTATGTAATTGGAGGCATGGTCTCTCTGGTTCCTGATCAAACTGCTTAACAGCCATGATCCCAGAGGCTCAGAAACGAATCTCCGAACCCAAAAGCTTTTGGCAGAAATGAGTCCTGTTCCTGCAGTAGGTTACTGGGGCTTGGCCACTCCAGGTGGGAATAGGTTTTGTGCCTTGGCCTGTTCCCCTTGGTAGCCCAGTGATCGTCATCCTCCAGAGGCCACAGGACAGTCACGTTTAGGCCTGCAGTGACGGGACACGCAGGGTCTCACCAAATGGGGGTGGAACTGGCCCACTCCTCCCCATCTCAGGGAGACCTTAAGGTGCTGCCTACAAACGGCCTCTCTGGCTGCTGATCAAGCTGATTAATGGCCATAATCCCAGAGACTAAGAAACTAATCTTGAAACCCAGTGACTTTTGGCAGAAATGCATCTGGACCATATACACAGCCATGGCTCCAGAGGTAAAAGGACTTAATCCAGAGCCCGGCAGCTTGAGGCAGAAAAGTGAATGGACTATGTGTTAAACTACAGCACCATGCCTCCCTGGGAGGGAAAGGGTGTTTCTTTCTCCCTTCCACCTTTCTCCCTCCGTCAGCAAGGTGGCCGCTGCCTCAGAGCTTATTGGAAAGCCAGGTATGAGCCGGCAGTGACGGGGAAACTGCAGTCTCATGGGAAAGGGGACAGTACCGGCTTGTCTTTCATGCTCTACCGAGGTCACAAGTTGCTCCCCACGAGCGGCTCTCCGGCACTATGGCTCCAGAGGCAAAAGGACATAGTCCAGAGACCAGCAGCTTGTGGCAGAAAAGTAAATGGACCATGCGTTAAACTATGGCACCATGCCTCCCCAGGAGGGAGAGGCTGTTGCTCCCTTCCACCTTCCCCCCCCTGCCCCTGTCAGCAAGGTGGCCACCTCCTCAGAGTTTATTGGAAAGCCCGGTATGAGCCGGCAGTGACGGGGCAACTGCAGTCTCATGGGAAGGAGGGCGGTATCGGCTTGATCTTCACACCCTACTGAGGACCTGACTTAACCCCCACGAGAGGCTCTCTGGCACAGCCATAACACCAGATGCACAGGAACCAATCTCTAAATTATCTGGCTCTTTGCAGAAATCCAAAATTGCGAGGCCTCAATAGTGGCTGTGGAACGTTATATGATTCTCATAACCAGCTATAGAAAACAAAGTATTTCACAATGCCTTTTCAGCAATTTCGATTGTAGGAGGGGAAAATCTAAACAATAATGGTGCATCTATTTTCGAAATGATGAATGTAATCAATGTAGAGAAGAGTTAAGTAGAAATTATCTGCCTCACAGGCATTGCGTGGGGTGGGAGGGGAGGTATATTGGGGTTCTTGGTGGTGAAATGTGAGTACTGTTGAAGGAAAAGGTGTTTGATCATTGTATGACTGAGACTTAAACCTGAAAGCTTAGTAACTTTTCCCACAGTGATTCAATAAATAAATATAAGATGAAAAATAAATAAATAAAACTATGAAAAAATAAGTAAGGTGGAGTTCATGCCCAATTCAATCAGCTAATCAGTGGCCGAATAAATAGCAGTACTCCTACATAAAAAAATAAATAAAGAGACTTTTCTATACACCATCAGTCAGTTACTTTTTGAAAACCTAGGCTTCTAGAATTTCCTCTAAAACAAAGAGAAATATTTATACAATATACATATATATATGATAGCACAGCAGTGCAGCTGGCCCGGCCGAGCCAGGTTCAATTCCTCTGCCAGTTCTGGAGAGCCCCTCAAGCTACCGAGACTATCTCACTCACATGGCAAAGCCTGGCAAGCTACCTGTGACATATTCGATATGCCAAACACAGTAACAAGTCTCACAATGGAGACGTTACTGGACCAGCTCGGGCAACTCGGTGAACAACGGGAGGACAGTGCTACAGTGCTACATGTATGCATAATCTCCTCTTGGAGAGCCCGGCGAACAACCTATATTGTACTCTATATGCCAAAAACACTAACATTGATGGTTCTCATTCCCCTTACCCTGATAAAGCCCCCAATACACCATCGGGCTACAATAGCAAGCAACAGGGATGAATGGAGATGTTACTGGTGCCCGTTAGAGCAAATTGATGAACGACATGATGACAGTCATACAGTGATACATACATGCATATATGCATAAACTATTTACTATTTTTAAGGCTTGTATCTTTGATAAGGTTTTCAGAGATCACACATTTTCTTCCATTTGGACGATTATCAAGTAAAAACACTTTATATAAAATGTTCCTATATTTTAGCACATTTTCTTGGTACAGTGGCATTACCTGACAAAACACCTTAAGCAGAACTCCTCTCTGAGAGATTTTTTCTTCAGATAATGTCCTTCAAATCAATTACTGAAGCTCAGAAAATATAGTGGCTTGAATTATACCTAAATCATAGAAAATGAGAGGATAGTGGGAGAAATGCTCTAAAATATTTCAACTCTCATTACTGGTCTTGCTGAAGTCCAGAAGAACTGCTTTCCATCTAAGAGGGAAATATGTTCCTTGAGAGTAATTAAAAATAATTTAAAATATTTTGTATTACTTTGCTCAAGCGGGCCCAGTAACGTCTCCATTGGAGACTTTGTTGTTACTGTGTTTGGCATATCGAATACTCTCGGTAGCTTGCTGGGCTCTCCGATTACATGACATTAAGTAATGTCACTGTCACTGTTCTTTCATTGTTCATCGATTTGCTCGAGCAGGCCCAGTAACGTCTCCATTGTGACAACTGTTACTGTGTTCGGCATATTAAATACGTCACAGGTAGCTTGCCAGGCTCTGCCATGCGGGCAAGATACTCTGGATAGCTTGCCGGGCTCTCCAAGAGGGGCGGAGGAATTGAACTCGCCTGGCCATGTTGGCTGCTTGCAAGGCAAATGCCCTACCCACTGTGCTATAGCTCCAGCCTAATGTACGCACAGGAATATCCTCTTGGATACCTTGATTGACAAACTGGTAGATAGAGCAAACAATACAACAGTTTTTTGTAATGCATGGTGTAGAAATAAGTGTCATGGTCTTTAACCAGTAGAATAAATGTAAAAGATCAAGTCTCCCTATAAACAGTATTATATTTTCAATTTTTTGCATGATACGATACTTTACCAAAGTTCTTCAAGAATCAAATACATTTCAATTTCTCCGAAACTGGAATCATTATATTCCTTTTTCCACATCTAATTTTAAAGTGAACTTTTCTATTATGTGATTTTTGCATTGACAATGTACCTTTTTTAAAATGCTATTTTCCTTTTTTGTAGTGTTTGGATTATAGCTGGAATTGCTCAGTTTTTCAGGTCACTCCCGGTGGTACACAAGGAATTCTCTTGGGGATTGAACTCTGTGTGTAATGCATGCACTTTAGTTCATTAAATTATTTTTCAAACTACGAACCTTTTTCCCCTTTTAACTTTATCTTTTTATAAATAATTATTTCCTAGTGAAATCTTTCTCCAAAATAAATGAACCATATCCTTTACTACCCTATCTTAAATCTCCACATCCCATATGTTTTCATAAAGATCTGTTATCAAATGTACTAATAATTCTGCTAAACTCAATATTTTTTTATTTTAGCAATATCATTTGCCTAGAAAAGATTTTATTTTACAACCTTAGTTATAAGTGTATCCTTAAATATAATATGTAGGTATTGATATAGTCCCACACAAATTTCAACAGACATATAATAGGAATCCTGACTCTTTTTTTCTGCTTATGATTTTATTTTTATTGTACATTATATGAAAAATGTAAAAGAAGAACACTAAAATAGTTTGTTTATTGCATAATTGTTTGGACTATTAAAATGATACCTTCTGGAAGTATCAATAATAATTTAGACATATTATCAGACTAAGTCACGGTCCTCCCATTGTTCATCGATTTGCTCGAGCGGGCCCAGTAACATCTCCATTGTGAGACGTTTTGTTACTGTGTTTGGCATATTGAATACGTCACGGGTAGCTTGCCAGGCTCTGCCATGCAGGCGAGATACTCTCAGTAGCTTGCCGGGCTCTCCGAGAGGGGCGGAGGAATCGAACTCGGGTCGGCCATGTTGGCCGCTTGTAAGGCAAACGCCCTACCGCTGAGCTATTGCTCCAGCCCTATCAGACTAAATATGCATCAAATGCTGTAAGTGTGTTTTCAATTTAAGTAACTTAACCTAGTTGTGTAATGAAGCATTCTATTTAAGATATAAGCATCCACTCTGAAAGTTTTGAATTGATCCCATGCAGCTGTTCTTTTTAATAATATTTGGAATCATAGAAGGAAGAGTTAGCAATGAGCTACAATTTGGCCACAGCTGGATATCAATCTGTTTTGTTGTTGTTGCTTTCCCTTTGTATTTTTCAAACTTGCTACTGGCTGAGTTATAGAAGTCCTACAGAGGCTCCATGGATGAAAGTTTACAGATCACTGTTCAAACTGAATAGAGATTTTTAGAAAGATTACTTACTGCAAGCCAGAAACCAGTGATAAATTCATATTAAACAGATGGTAGGATGATGAATTAGACACAATCAGAGCTGTGCCTTAATCTTAGAAAATTTGCATGTTCTAGCATGAGGCTTATAGTTTCCCAGCACGTGGACTTCTAAAGAATGACAGTTATAAACAACATATTAAATCTATGAATATGTCTAAATGCTCGTGAATTGTCATCATTAGTTCTTGGAAAGCTGTCTACCCGCAAATCTTAATTCATTTTTTTATCTCAATATTTTGATTTGTTAAGCAGTTCAGCCGCCACCTGGTAAACAAGTTCAGAGGACACTTTTAAAATGTATCCCAATCCAAAACCTCCATAGCAAATTCGTGGGACCTTTGACATAATGTACTAACCATATGCTAATTATATACTATAAGAGATTACTTTAAAAATAAAAAGTAAAATATACATAACTCTGAGAATAAAAAAGAGAGCTTCCTATTTCCTCCAAATTTACTTTTATTTCATTATCAGAATAACTGATGTTTATCTTGAGTTCTACAGTTTATATTGTTAAACTTGTATTGAAATATTCTACCCACCTTCCTTAAAAACTTAAAGTTCTGAAATCAAGTGACACTTTGAATATCACTAAATTTGTGTATGAACTCGAAAAATTCACTGAGCCTTTTAAGCTATGAAGCTTTTCATCTAGCTTTGGAAGTCTGTTGTTTACTTCAAGATGTGTTCTTTATGGTGATTAGTGGAGATAACACTGTATATTAAATTTTTGGTAACATCTTTTTCTATGTCATATTGTAAAATAAAAATTTAATTTTAGGCAAAAATTCAAATGTTTGTTATTAAAAATACAGAGATGTAGCCAGACATTTAATAAACAATAATTTAATTATTGTACCTCCTAAAACTTACTGATTTATTTTAACTGCTGACTGGTTTTAAATTTAGAATTTCAGAACTATGAGATTCCAAACAGAAATTTGTACAAGGTTTTTCTGTGTTAAGAAATATTGACTGACCTAGTATAGGTTAATTGATGTAGCACTGTCCTCCCTTTGTTCCTTGATTTGCTCGAGTGGGCACCAGTAACATCTCCATTGTGAGACTAGTCGTTACTGTTTTTGGCATATCGAATACACCACAGGGAGCTTGCCAGGCTCTGCCGTGCGGGCGGAATACTCTCAGTAGTTTCCCAGATCTTTGAGAGGGACAGAGGAATTGAACCCAGATCGGCCGTGTGCAAAGCAAATGCCCTACCACTGTGTTATCACTCCAACCTGGGTTTATAGATGGGATTTATAAAAGTTCCAAAAATGTCTATATTATGGCCAGATAATATTTATTCCAGGGATACAAATAAATTGTTTGATTCAGTTGTCTATAAATCAAGATATAAATAATAATTATTAATTGATTACCATTTATAATGATTGTTTAAAAATTATTATAAATAATTTATTAAGAAATCTATTATGTTAAGTCATGCAAATTGATTGATGTAATATACTACATTGATTTTTTTAAAGGAAAGACTTAAATGGTCAAAATAAGAGTTGCAGAGAAATCTTTTAACAATATTAAAAATATTTATATGACTAAAGGAACTCAAAATAGATTAACTTTTCCTCACATATTATATCTATATGTGATAAATTAATCACTTACAGCACCATATCAATGGTAAAAAAATGAAAGTTTTTCTTCTAACTTCAGACACAAGATGATATCTACTCTGATCAGTACTTCTCAGAAAAGTATTAAACCTGACCCAGGGGAGAGAGGTGTTAGGGTACTTGCCTTGCATGTTCAGTCCCTGGCATCCCATTTGGTCTCTGGGGTACCAGGAGTCTTTTCTGAGTGAAGACCCAAGAGTAACCCATAAAGACCACCAGGTGTGAGCCAAAAGAAAAATAAAAGAAAAAGAAAAACTCAACCCAGATCAATGAGACAAGGAAATGAAACTAATGAAATCAATTGAGAGAATAAAATATAAAACTAACACCATTTTCTGATGACGTATTGTACATAGAAAGTAATAAGTACATATTTCACTAAAAAACTATTAGAAAACTAAGCTGACAAAAAAGTGACATGCAACCAAACTAATATAAAAAACTGTAGCATTATTATATCTAAACACACACTAGAAAGATTTATTTTTTAAAAGACAACTAATTAACAAAAGCATCAAAGGGCATATATACCTGGAAATGATCTTAAAAACTGTAGCACTGTAGCACTGTCCTGCTGTTGTTCATAGATTTGTTTGAGCAGCAACAGTAACATCTCCATTGTGAGACTTGTTGTTACTATTTTTGGCATATTGAATATGCCACAGGAAGCTTGTCAGACTCTACCATGCTGGCGGGATGCTCTCGGTAGCTTGCCAGACTCTCTGAGAGGGATAGAGGAATTGAAACCAGCTGGCTGCATGTAAGGCAAGTGCCTTACCTGCTGTGCTATCACTCCAGCCCAACTTAAAACCACAGGCAAAAAAAAATGTGCACTGAAATAATTACATATAAACAAAAGGAATAACAGTTGATTTTAATACAATGTATTCCTGGACTGAAGAATTAACAATGCTGGAGGGAGATGGTGTGAAGACAGGGACTGAGCCAGATGCTCAGTACTCAGGGTTTGGTTCTGTGCTCAGGGATCACTCCTTTGGCCTAGACTAGAGGTGCCTAGCAAGCTGGGATTGAACTAGAATGTGCTAAATACCAAGTCAAGTACCTTAACTCCTGGATTGTTACTCTTTTCTCTTCAGGAAGTCTGCTGCTAGGCACATGAACCAAGAATGGTAGAGAGGAAAACAGTGTAATATAACACCTTGGCTTCCGAACCATATCAAATACTTTTATTTTTTTTCTCTTCTTTTTCTCCTGTGTTCTTACTGAAAAGAGGCTACCAGCCTACCATAATTCTGACTGGGTGAGAGAGATTTGTCTACTCCACAGCTCACCAGCTTAGTCTTCAAGCATCCCAAGTCTGTATTAACGATACTATTCACCACAGACTTTCCTTATGCTGTCAACCAGAATCCTTTGGTCTTATCTATCACCACCATGATGTGCAAGCCATAGAACATTTGATTCCAGTCACAGTAGTTGTTATACCACCTTTTGCACTAATCATGAACCTTTTTTTTTAAATAATGTATTGTATTTTGTTTATTTTTTGCTTTTTGGGTCACATCTAGCTCAGGGGTTCCTCCTGGCTCTGCTCTGAGGAATTACTCCTGGCAGTACTTGGAGGAACCATATGGGAAGCCGGGGATCAAATCCAGGTCAGCCGTGTGCAAGGCAAACGCCCTTCTAACTGTACTATCGCTCTGGCCCCAGTCATGACACTTTTGACATTGGCAAGAATCAGGTTCAGTGAGTGTTTCAGAATGGGGGGTGGGGGGACTATTTCAGTTTTGTTGGTAATTTATGACTGTAGTTTTTGGCATGGTGGTTTCTCTGACATCTTACACAGGTTTCTGATTAGGATGTTGATCCTTTCTACTAATGTGAGACAAGGAAACAAGGTCATATGTGAAGTGCAAACAAGATAGAGGTTTTGCTTGTCACAACTTTCAGCTGCCATTCTACTGCAACTGAAACTATTCTACTAAGAATTAAAATAGTAGAGTTCCCCAGGGGTAATTCGTGAGTACAGAGCCAAGAGTAAGACCTGTTCATTGCCAGGTGGACCGAAAAAGCAAAAATAAAATAAAATAGTAGAAAGAAGAAATCTGTAGACAACAGTGAACGGGCAAAATTTCTGCTACTCTTACTTGGTTTCAACAACCCCCAGACTACTCAGAGAATTCTTTTAAATGCCTTGTCTTTTACTAGAATAGTGTTAATTATGCTCTGTGATACATAAGTGGTACATGTTCTCCCGTTGTTCATCGATTTGCTTGAGTGGGCCCAGTAATGTCTTCATTGTGAGACTTCTTGTTACTGTGTTTGGCATATTGAATACTCACGTTAGCTTGCCAGGCTCTCTGAGAGGGGCAGAGGAATCAAACCTGGCTCGGCCGGGCTGGCTGCGCGCAAGGCAAATGCTCTACCACTGTGCTATAGCACAGTGCTATAGCGTTTGCCTTGCACACAGCCAACATGGCCGACTCGAGTTCGATTCCTCCGCCCGTCTCGGAGAGCCCGGCAAGCAACCAAGAGTATCTTGCCCGCACGGCAGAGAGCCTGGCAAACTACCCGTGACGTATTCGATATGCCAAACACAGTAACAACAAAGTCTCATGACGGAGACGTTACTGGGCCCACTCGAGCAAATCGAATTATGCTCTAAGACATAAATAAAAGGGTTGATTTAACTCTGATAAATATTTTGTAGCAGTCATCACTTATGGGAAAAAATAAAATATACCAGAACATTCTGCAAGTATAACATTGTGTGACTTTTATTTCCAAAAAAAATTAAGATGACTGGGAAGAAATAGAAAAATAACTGAAATTAAATTGGATACTTTTGGATATTATTGATACTTCTTGCAAACCAAAATATCTCACAAAACAGAGAATTAATAAGTCATATACAAGTAAACAAAGTGTAAAGGCCTTGATATTGCTTTATCTAGTCTTCCCCAAAGTGTGTGTTAACTCTCCCCAAAACTGGCATAATCCGGGGGCACAGTAGTAACATCAGATGGAATTAGGGGCTTTGTTTTTGTTTGCTAAAAAAATTTGACTTTTGCTAGAGTTGAGCGTCATTTATTTTATTTTTTTTAATAAGGATGGGTCAGATAAGTTTTGGGATTTATGCTTTAATCAACAACTCATAAATGTTCATTGCTCAATCTAGTAATGGAAAAGGGCTCTGAAGTGATGGAAAAGAGTTCTAAATATACAAAGAGCTCCAAATATACAGGGTATTTGATTTGTATAAAGGAAAAGGAACTAAGGACTTGTACAAGGAACTGTTAAGTCCAGAACTATGGGTTCCCAAGTGGCAAGACACACAGAGACATGAACAAGAAAATGCAAAAGCAGAAGGGGTCTTATTACAGTTAACTGGGGTCAACTATCTCACCCACAGTGTGGTCTCTTGATAGTGAACTCAACCTCCAAGTACAAGCAGGGTTTGATTACATAAGCAGTATATGCCTTATTGATTCAGAAAAAAAAAAATATTAGTTACCAAACAAAGGTGTTTTTGCAAGTGTCTAGGGTAACAGTGGTCAGGCAAAAGTTAAACAATAAGTTCCACTAACAGTTTAAGCTTGCAAAACATACTTGTTCCTTACAGTTAACAAAAGATAATTTCTGGGGCATTTTAGCTGAGACATAATGATTGATTGAGCCCAATTATCGGGCCCAGGAACTTCACAAGTGGGAACTTCCCAGGTTGGTTAGTTATGCATTGTTTTGTTGCTGGGAACCTGAAGCGTTTCAGTTCCCAAAACTGAACCTGAGGCCTACTTGACTTTTTTTATTTCTGCTACCTGCCATGGTGTCAGTTTCACCTTTATAGCACAAATCAAAAGGCCCTCTTAAGATTCCTTTCCCCTTTTGGTGGGAGGCCAAACCCCACAGTACTGTTTCTTGGTGGCTATTCCTGACTCAAGAATCATTCTGATAGGGCTTGGGGACATTTGTACTAGAAATTCAACTGATACATGCAAGGTTAAGAACTTCATCACTTTCCTATCTCACTAGCACAGTTACTTTTCTTACCTCAAATGACATAGCACTGTAGCAGTGTAGCACTGTCCTCCCATTGTTCATCTATTCGCTCGATCGGGTACCAGTAATGTGTCCATTGTGAGACTTGTTCCTGTTTTGGGCATATCAAATATGCCACAGGGAGCTTGCCGGGATCTGCCATGTGGGAGGGATACTCTCGGAGCTTGCCGGGCTCTCTGAGAGGGATGGAGGAATCGAACCTAGGTAGGCCATGTGTAATGCAAACACCCTACCTGCTGTGCTCCAGCCCTGAATGACATAATGTAAATAAAGAATTTATCTGTGAATTATATAAACTAATGTTGGTTAGGCAATTCCTGAGTGACTAGTCCTGAGATTCCATGACTGAGAGAGCAAAAGAATAAGTTGTGTTTTGGTTGGATGATATGAGACTTGGCATGGGCTTCTTCATTTTCCATGTTTTGTCTTTAACACAGACTCAAGTCAAAAGAACTAGCAACAACATCACATTGAGAAACTACTAAGAATTTCAGGTACCCAAAAGCAATACTACTACAAAACACAGCCCAGGATGCTATCCTGATTTATGACACATTTTGGATAATCAGGTGTGATTTCTAATTCTCACTAAAAATCTGAATTATCACATTTTTACATACAAAGACATTGAGATTTGGCATGCTTAATTGACTTGCTGGGCAGTTCACAGCTTGAAATTGTGAAAGTGAGAGGTGTGTAAAGCAGTCAAGTCTCTTATCTGTAAAATCTCATCTTTTTTCTGCTTCTTCCTTCTTACTGTAATATTGTGTGTGCATTTAAAACAAACAAAGTAAGATAAAAGAATTCAAACAATTCATCTTGAAGCCATATTATCTGTCTGCTTGCTGTGACATTTCAGGCAAATTATTCTCTATAGTTTCATCTCCACCTCTGCAGTGGGTATGATGTAATTGAGAGTAGATTCCCATAGAATTTGAAACACAACTCAATGAAAATTTTAGCAAATCTAGGAGTTTCTATTACTCTACCTCATTGGGACTTGAATTCCTTACAAAGCCTGGATAATCAAGCCAATAATATAACTTGTAGACTATGTAGTCATCATTAGATCATAATAAATGTTAAAACCCAAAACACTCTAATCCTATATAACAATAATAATACGTAATGTTGAAAGTCATGAATATGCATGTGAGAAATGTTTTCATGCTTGAACATGTGAGCTCAGATTTGTCCGCTAATTTCCATATTGAATAACACTACTTTTCAAAATAGATCACTAAAAAAGTTAAAAAGAGGTAATAAACAAAGAAAACTTTCTTTTTTTGCTGAGCATTAAATCAATTAATACATGAAAAGCACTTAGAAGTGTAGCTGACATATAATAAATACTCAATAAATGTTAGTCATTACTTTTGTGCATTATTCACCATTATTCTACTCTGGTGCCTAATAAAACACCTATTATTAGGCACTCAATTTCAATCTTTTAAGTTATATTAGAAGGTTGTAACATTACTATTACTTTGGGGATACATGAATCAATGTTCACATCTTTGTATTTTCCAATTGAATGTAAAATAATGAAAATCTACCCAGGATAATTATTTTAATTTAAAATTTGTTACAGATATGGGCCTCTATCTGACATTAAACAATAAATTAAATCACAGATGTTAGAAAGAAATTGAATTTCAGAGTGGGGCTTCAATGATTATCACAGACACAAACCACTTTTTCACATAGGTGAATGCCATACTTAAGGAGACTCAATTATTTTTTCAAAATAAGAATAATTGTTAGTGTTAGGTTTATGTTTTATGTTAATTTAATTTTTATAAAAGTAAGTGGCAAAATCTTGCTTAATGTGTGTAAATATGAATATTTGCTCTTCCATTTATAGACTGGATAACAAATTTGACAACACTCCCCAAAGAGTTTAGTGTAATGTTTTAATCTTATTATATATCTTATATTTTATGACTCATGTTTACTGTAGAGGGTTTCACAGATAAATACGAACATTGTTTCAAAATTGGTTTAGGTATAAATCCAATTTCTCCATCAGAACAGATACCATAAAACGATTGTCTCAGGAATACAAATAGTCACAGAATTCCAAACATGACAGAAAAGAAAACATGAAATTTAAAGTAGAAGGTGTAGACTATAACGTACTTGGAGCCTATAAAATACACATATTTTTGTTCTGGGGACATACCCAGTGATGGTTAGAGCTTACTGCATTTTATATACTCAGAATCACTCCTGACTGCTCAGTGGACCGTATGGGATTGAACCTGGGTTAGTCACTTTCAAGGCAAGTGCTCTTTCTACTGTATTATTGCTCCAGCCCCAAAATACATAATTTGAAATTTAAGATCCTTTTTATACAGGGCTGTAGATATAATATAGCAAATAGGTACTTATCTTGCATGTGGCCAACTGAGTGGTGATCCTGGCCTCCACACCCAATCTGCAGAGTACTGGTCTGGTATTCCCTAAGCTCAGAGCCAGGAGTAAGCCCTGACAAATGAATGTAGTGTCCTCCCCCTGACCCCACCCACATTTTTATTCAGAGAATTTCAACTAACATTTAATTGTCATGCATTGCCATCTCCAGTGTCACTGAATATTCTTCATAAACACTTTTTGATAATTATATAATTATTAATTGCAATAGATCCATTTTCTCTTTGTAGAATTATTTTAATGAATGTCTTTGTACACACATATATGTGTGCACTTAATATTAGTTCATAATTATATATATTGAATAATAAAGTATGGCAAGTCCAACTCCAGTAGAGTTTGAAGTCTTATGGGTGAGAAAAATAGCGATTGAATAAACAAAATAATATAGGTTTGGTGTATATGGTAAAAACTGAATTTTTATAATATGACACAGGTAGAATTTGCAAGATTGAATTTGCTCCTATTACTTGGAGAAAGAGAATTATGTTGTAATTAATGTATTGTATCTTAGTTTAACTGTGGTCATAAATTGGGGGATACTTTAAGTATATAAAATATTAATTCTATGAACTTAAACAATGAAATTTTAAGTGCATTAAGTTAAATTTGAGCTAATGACTTAGATATTATCCATAAAACACATACTAATTTCCAATAGTATATATAAAGATACTCAACATAACTAATCAAAGAAATAAATGCAAATGCAACCATAATGAGTTAGCATTTTGCATTTACTACGACAGCTGTCAAACAAACAAACAAACACTGTCCTTTCGTTGTTCATCAATTTGCTCGAGCAGGCCCAGTAATGTCTCCATCGTGAGACTTGTTGTTATTGAGTTTGGCATATTGAATACGTCACAGGTAGCTTGTCAGGCTTTGCCGTGCAGGCGAGATACTCTCGGTAGCTTGCCAGGTTCTCTGAGAGGGGTGGAGGAATCGAACCTGGCTTGGCCGGGTTGGTTGCGTGCAAGGCAAATACCCTACCACTGTGCTATCGCTCCAGGACAGCTATCATTTAAAAAATGTGATATAATAAGAGTTGACAAGAACTTAAAGGGAACTCTTGTACCCTGTTTGAGGGTATGTAATTGATTTAGCCATTATGCAAAAGAACAATGAATCACCTAAAGAAATTATAAGTGTAAATTATAATGAAAAAGTGCCATATGGTCTAGCAATCTCACTTCAGGGTATATATTGCAAAGGAAGGAAATAAATGTCTTGAAGAGATATCTGCTCTCCATACTGAGTACAGCGTTCCCCCAAATGAGAAAGAGAAGAACCTAAACGTTCATCCACACTTTAATCAATAAAAATAATAGGAGGGTCCCATTTAGTAAGAAAATTACAGGTATGTATGGAATTCAATAGTTCTCACCCTTATATAGAAAATCATGTCACATCTAACCACATTTATGAAACCTCAAGGACAGTATCTTAAGAGAAACATGGCAGAGCAAGATAAATGTTATATAATCTCACCCATATGTTGAATCACAGTACAGTTACTAGCAATGAGTTTATTTAGAAAAAATGTTCTAGAATTTATGGCATAACAATCACAATATGTTGTAAATAAGGACATGTAAGAAAGAGAAAATAACTAAAAACTTCTTGATCTTTATAAAATGAACTTATTTTAAAGCTTCACCTATATGTAATGTCATTGACATCCTATGTATTCATCATCATCCTATTCTATTTCAAGTATATTTTGGACCAGGGGCAAGGCTTCAGGGACTGGAGTGCATGTTTTGTTTGTGGAAGTCCTTGGTTTAATCCCTGTCATGTCATGATCCCAACCCGTGTGGCCCCCATGCTCTACGTGGGGCAGTTTTCAAGCAATAATATATAAATGCATACCTTAAATTATAAATTCATTTTATTTGAAGCGGTAGGAAATTCGCCTTGCTGACCCGAGTTAGAATCCTTCACCCCTCTCAGAGAGTCTGGCAACCTACCAAAAGTATCTCACCCGCACCCAAAGCCTGGTAAGCTACCTGTGACATATTTGATATGCCAAACACTGTAAAAACAAGTCTCACAATTGAAATGTTACTGGACCCGTTCAAGCAAATTGATGAACAATGGGAGGACAGTGCTACAGTGCTGCATTTGAAACAAAATAATTTCCAAATACACTGCCTGTCACCCCATATTGATACCCCACAAGTGATACATTTATCATCATGATTATATGCATATGAGCACACTATTTATTTCCCAAACTTTAAAACTTACACTGAAGTTTATACTTAATATTACATATATTAATCGGACACATATAAAATAATAAAATGATACCATTACATAATGTATTCTACTCCGAAACGGTATAAAAACTTTGCTTCTCTAAAATAAAAACTAATTATGTAATATTTTCAAATCCAAA
Organism: Sorex fumeus; assembly: GCF_029834395.1. NCBI lineage: Eukaryota > Metazoa > Chordata > Mammalia > Eulipotyphla > Soricidae > Sorex > Sorex fumeus. The sequence continues at coordinate 69,570,222 of NW_026606059.1, forward strand.
ACCTTCTCTGTCCTTGTCATCATTCTCATTTTTGATTCATGATGGTGATGTTTGTTTTGTCTCACATATTTCTAAACAATTACTTTAAGACCAAAACTTTCATTCTTTTGTGCTCTCATATACTTGTACTAAAAGACTCTGTACTCATTTTTTAAGAAAATGCAACTCACATTTGTTACAAATTATTTTTGACTGAATGTAGTATGTATAAGTATTTAATAATACTTTTCAATAATATGCCAATTGTTCTACAAAATTATATATGGTATATATTTATGTCAGTATTTTATTCATATGTTGGGTTAACATATTTATACGATTAATAGTATAATATCAGTATTATATTATTAATATTATCCATGCATATTAATATCATATTTTAATTGAATCAACATGAGATACACAGTTGCAAAGTTGTTCTTGATTGAATTTCAGTTATACAATGTTCTGACACCTGTATTCACCCTTCACTAGTATAACTTTCCAGTCATCAGTGTCCTGTATTCCTCCTACCAGCCCTCCCCCAGAGCCTGCCTCTCTTTCTCTCTCTCTCTCTCTCTCTTGCTCTCACTTTCTCTCTCTCTTATATTCTTATAAATTTCTAAAGAACACTACCACCCATATTTTCACTCAGAGAATTCCAACTCACATTTAAGTGTCATGCATAGCCGTCTCCAGTGTCACCTAAATGTTCTTCATAAACACTTTTTAATAATTATATAATTATTCATTGCAATTGATCCAGTTTCTATTCCTAGAATTATTTTAATGATTATATTTGCAAATACGTTTTAAGCACATTTCTTTCTTGTTTCTAAAAAATAGGGTCAAGCCACTTTTAAGCTTCTGGACACTTATTTCTAATTGCCAAAATAGATTATTTGTAATTCAGGGGCAGAAACCCATTTATAAGAGGCTCTGGGACACTTGTTCATTATTTCTCTTTATTCACAGTCTACTGTGCTGACACAATGTCATTTCAAGTATCTGTCTGCTTTTCTGACAGACTTGAAGATCTAAAATAGATCCTACCCAGAAATATTTTTTTAATTTTCTTTATAGAAAAAAATTTAAATTTTAGTCTGAGTATGGTATATATTAATAAAATAGATTAACAGGAGGGGATGAAAACTACTTATGTGCTGTTCAAAATGGAGTTAATTAACACTAAGCTGTTTTCTCCATAATTTTATCCATTATTTGTAAATTTTGTTCCAAACTTCTGTTTTTCTGAAGTCTGTGACAACGTCTTTTCTTTCCTCTGGTATTTTAAACTAGAGACCCCTGTCTGCTATACTTCAGCCCACACAACATCTGCTCCGTTTTCCAATAATTTTTAAAATCAGTATTTCTCAACATTTTCCATTCGTGCCTGCTTCCAAACTTGCTTTCTTTGGTTTCCCCAACAAGTCATCCCCATATCTTGTGCTGTTGGCCTCACCCTCCCACCCCCCACCCATTATGTAATCTTGCCTGTAGCACCATTCTCACTATTCTGTGAGTTTGAAGAGAGCCATACAATCCCCCGTGGAGGAAGCACTGCTTTAAAATCTGGATTTACATTTTATTCTCCTAAAAAGAGTCTGTGCTCTTTTAAATTATTTCATCTGCTACAATAAAAAAGGGGCTGGAGCGATAGCACAGCGGGTAGGGCGTTCGCCTTACAAGCGGCCAACATGGCCGACCCGAGTTCGATTCCTCCGCCCCTCTCGGAGAGCCCGGCAAGCTACCGAGAGTATTCGATATGCCAGACACAGTAACAACAAAGTCTCCAATGGAGACGTTACTGGGCCCGCTCGAGCAAATCGACGATCAACGGGAGGGCCTTTACCTTTACCTTTACCTTTACAATAAAAAAAAATGCAAGAGACTTGGTAGTGGTTTGCAAACACTACATTGATTTTTCACAATTCCAGAGGTCAAAATCCTGAAAATAAGTTCCCAATGGTCACCTCCCAGTTAAGACCCTCTTCCCAATTCATAACCAGCGTCTATCCTCACATGGTAGATCAGCCAAAGAAATTACGAGATCTCTTTCATAAAATTTTGATACTTTTGTTGGGATGAATAATTATTTATAAACCATCACGTTTCCTAATATCATTCTGGAAATTAGTATTTAAAATTCTGAAAAATTGGAAAGTTATGCAAACATTTAAGACATGGATAATGCATTGAAACACTATTCTGTCCTCATTACTGAAAAACATATATGACATAGAATTCTGCATAATCTGAAATTTTGAACTAGAATATTTTAGCATTTAATGTGTGATACATTTCTCCATATCTTTTTTTCCCGTGTTCCTTCAATCTTATTGAAATACATAAGAATATTAAATATTCATTTGTATAAATCTCAAAGAAAATAATACTATATCCTATAATCTTTTTACCTTTTCAAAACCATTTTCATTTATATTAATAGTTACAACATTCAAGTCAGTTCAACTCAAAAAATATGTAGCAGAATTACTTTCTATAGAACTTAAATTTGGGGGTCAGTGTTTTTTTATGTTGGTACAAAATGCCATGGAAGGTTTCAAGGAAGTATTTAAAGCAATTCTAAAATTTAATGGAATCTCAATAAAAGATCACTATTTAAAGTATTTAAAGCAATTCTAAAATTTAATGGAATCTCAAAATCTCAGCAAAAGATCTCAATAGACAGTAATTCTAAAAGAAAAGAAAAAAATGATAATCAAGTTATGAAATAATACGAAAATTGTATGCACACCACAAAAATATAATTTACTTTGGATTTTATGCTTCTTTTGAAAAAGACTGTGTAGGGTCTGGAGCTATAGTATAGCAAGTAGGGCATTTGATTTGCACATGGCCAACCTGTATTCATCCCCTGCTTTTCTGTAGGGCTTCCTAAACACTTCCTGGAACAATCCCTAATGCAGAGCCGGGAATAAGCCCTGAGCATAGTCAGTGTGACAGTCCCCTCCCTCCCTCTCCAAAAGAAGTAAAAGATTGTGTGCCATTTTATTTATACAAGACTCTTGGTACAAACCTGAGTGGATCGTGGGGTGAGTAAGTAAAATAAATAAGGAAATAAAAGACAGTTATAGATGATTCAGTCATTTCTAAATTTAAATTTCTTTACTCATAAATAAATAACTGGCATGAAACACAAAACTAAACGTCAAGACTCATTAAAAACGATGTAGGTTATGTGACAGAAATGGGAAGGGTTGAGTAGAATGAGAAGAAAAATTTTTTTGAAGTTGAGATGACACTAGAACTTTGGGGGTTAATCACTTAATCACTTAACTTCCCGTTAGTCGTTGATTTGCTCAAGCGGGCGCTAGTAATGTCTCCATTTGTCCCTGTCACGTGCCAGTGTAGCCCAATGGCATCTGTTCTCTCTGGGAACATGAAGAGTCTCAAACCGATCTTTCATGATCTTGACGAAGAAGTCTGACCATCTGGTAGGTGGGCAGCCACGCGGTCTTTTGACATCACATGGGATCCAGTTGGTAACAGCTCTAGTCCAGCGGTCGTCTTTAAATCTCATTACGTGACCAGCTCATCTGATTTTTGACACCTTGGCAAATGAGATAGCGTCCCTGATTCTTGATCATCGACAGAGGTCGGAACTCCGGATTCTTTCTCTCATTTGAGTGAAACGTGATATTCCAACAATAGCTCTTTCAATTTCTCTTTGGGAGACCCGAATAGCATTCTCATCCTATTTACATAGGGCCCAGGTCTCTGAGTCATATATTAATGCAGGAAGAACAGTGGAATCAAAGAGATGTGCCTGGAGCCGGAGGTTCTTCGACCTCTTAGCTATTTCTTCGACGTTCTTGAAGGCGTTCCAAGCCGCTCTCTTCCTCCTGCGCAGCTTGGGTGCCAGGTAATTTGTCAGATTTGGTCAGATTTGGGGGTTAGAGTGCTGAGAATCATTTATGGATTGAGGTGCAAAGATAAACCCATGGAATTTCATATTTTAAACCAAGGAGATAAAAAAATCCCTTATTTTCTCCCCCCCCCCATTATGTATTTGCCTGAAGACTTTCTTAAATTCATGAAATTAATGAATAAAAATATTTTCTACTGTTTTTTGTTAAAATTAGTATTAATCAAATTTTTAAAATGCTTAACAAGCTAATTAAAATTTTCAGCAAAATGAGTTTAAGATAACACAATTTTACAATGTGAAAAGACAATCAATTTGAGTGGGATGCAATGTGTTTGCTAATGCCTACTGCCAAGATGATAAGACATCTCAATTTGCAAGGCTTAGTTCCCTAGGATAAATATTTGGGGTATCTGTCTTGAAGTTAAAATATTTATTTCTTCTACTTTAATTTAAAAACCACATTAAATGTGTTCAATAAGTATCTGAGAGACTTTCTTTTAGTGCACAAAGGGAAATCTATCAATTACTGTGTATCATTTGCAGCAAATGAAAGTGGAAAAAGTTCTAATTACTGTATATTGAACAAAGCCTTCAAGTCACAGCTGCATCTTGCCAATGATTCATTTGAAAAAATTTCAAGTCACCAAATCTGTCCTTGCTAGAATATTTTAAAATATCATTTGTACAACACGTGCCTCATCTGTTCGGTTAACACAGAGATAGCATACATTTCTTCCTCATTGTAGGTATATGATATGTCTTTGTAGTATTATGTATGAATGACATGATGTTTATAAGGTATAATTAAATGAATAATTATGTACTGGAGTTAATTTACTGAATGTTAAATTTACATAAAATTATATACATATATGCATATATGTATACATATACATTTTTTTGAGCAACTCAGTCACATAAAAAATTAAAAACACTGTGCCAGCAAGATAGTATACAGATAGGGCACTTGCCTTGCATGTGACTGACCCAATTTAAATCTCCAGCAGCCATATGTTCTCCTGAGCACTGCCAGGTATAACTTCTGAGTGAAAGGCCAGGAGTAACTCTTGAGCATCACCGTGTGTCCCCCTGCCCCCCCCCCAAGAAAGCAGTGACAGATTAATATTCTTATTTTTACTGTTTTGCAGATAAGATTTAGGAAGACAAACATAAAACAACTTCTCACCAAATCTAACAATCTATTTCATCTAGAAAATATTTCAACTTGCTTTTCTAACACCACAGATGCAAGGATTTTGACCATTGGATATGATTAAAATGTTTTAAATAGTCAAAAATAAATGCTATGCATCACAAGTTTTCTTTTCCCCAAGTATAAAACAAAAAAGTCTGATAATTTTAGCAGAACCTAGCTAGCAAGTTCACAATGGAAAGGTTCACTTTGAGGTATGAATGGAAGAAATGAGCCACAAACCTTTCGCGCTACTCCACCCTGATCTCATGACAGATGTCTCTTCTTATCAAGATAAGAGGTGGGAAAAATGATGCAGTACTTGCAGCTAAGCAATTTGGTCTGAGTACATTTAAAGCCTTGATGAGAATAGCAGAAACTGAGGGAGCAAGGAGATTTTACATGGCTAGAAAGTAAAGAAAATTCTTTGCCCAAGTAATAAGTAAGCACCAGTGTAGAAAATATCTAGTGGTGTCTTTAAAGAAGATTGCTCTGTATGATTATTGCAGAAGCCATGCAGATACAGAAAAGTTAAGATTCTGAAAATATTTTAGGAGAAATGTTTTTCTATGCATAATGTAATGGTATAAGTGCATACAGGTATGTCTCCCTTCACAATTGAGTCATGTGTCTTACTTATTTCTAGTAGTATGTGTATCTATTCATAAAGTCTTTTAGGCATCATATTGGGCATAATTTTATCCAATGTTGGGAAAAGAATTACAAAATATTATAGCAGTGGTTTTAGAAAATTTAAATTTTGCCTCTGACTTATGGTCTGCTATGAATTGTTGATCGCTAAACAATGAACTTGTACAGGGTAAAAAATTGGTTCCTCTTTTCTACATGAATATAGTCAGGATCTAAATATAGACATAGCTCTGTTTAAAAACAGCATACACAGGAACTCCCATGGAACAGCTGTGCTCGTCTATGAAAACTCATACTTTACCCAGCATCTGTATCATTTTCTTTGAATTCATTTTTATAAAATTGCTATTAAAATTGAAATTAAAAGTTTAGCTGGTATCCGAAAAAGATTAATGTGACAATTTCAGTGATATAATACAACAGGGCACAATCTCCCCTCATAGGTTCATTTGCTCCTATACCATGCTTAGGTAATGATTGAAATGTACATTTTAAGGAGACAGGAGCGTTATCCAGACATATTTATAGTTTGACACACCACATCTGCTAAGCACAGATATTTCATGTAATGATATTGTCTGTATTTAATGGAGTACAGTAAGACTAAAATATTTAGATATTTTGTTAATAGAATGAAATAATATGATTAGGTATTTTTCAAACTAGAAAAAAATTGCAGATCTAAAATAAATCACAAAGTTAAATTATATATATATGCAAATATATAAAATCATGATACTTGTTCTTTAATTTACTTAACCATTATGATGAACCAAGTTTTTTTTTTAATCCAAATGATAATAAGAGCTGGAGCGATAGCACAGCAGTAGGGCATTTTGCCTTGCACGCAGCCAACATGGCCGACCCGAGTTGGATTCCTTCGCCCCTCTCGGGGAGCCCGGCAAGCTACCAAGAGTATCTTGCCTGCATGGCAGAGCCTGGCCAGCTCCCCGTGATGTATTCGATATGCCAAACACAGTAACAACAAAGTCTCCAATGGAGATGTTACTGGGCCCGCTTGAGCAAATCGATGATCAACGGGAGGGCCTTTATTTAATTTAATCCGCATCTTGTTGACTCTTAGTACATTAAGAATAAATAGATTTGTTGTTATTTTACATGGGAATAACATTAGATGTTCCTATAGAAGTGAAAATAAAAGTAAATTGCTATTAAGATGTATGATGCTATAGGTGCATAAATAAAGCCTGTTAAAATTTGATAGGGACTTTCTCAAAGAAGTATTATCTAAGGTTTATTTAGGAGAACAGGAAAAGTTAAATGGCTTGGAATATCTTTTCAGGAGATAGGGACAAAAGAGATATTGAATGCGAAAACAGCTAATGAGTATATTTGAAGCTAAGAAAGAATGTTGTAAGTAACAAAGAGTGTATGGACTTTTACCCCAAACAGACTATGTACCCTTTCTTGGGTTCATGGATATTTATTTAAGTTATGACAATGCAGAATGAGGAATTAAAAGTCCTCATTATTACTCATAGCATCACCAGTAGCTGGAGTGTCACCATTTGTGCCTTTGGGGCTGGAACGATAGCATAGCAGGGAGGGCGTTTGCCTTGCACGTGGCCAACCCCAGTTCTATTCTCAGCATCCCATATGGTCCCCTGAGCACCGCCAGGAGTAATTCCTGCATGCAGAGTCAGGAGTAACCCCTGTGCATTTCCGGGTGTGACACAAATAAGTAAGTAAAGTAAAGGCCCTCCCGTTGTTCATTGATTTGCTCGAGCGGGCCCAGTAACGTCTCCATTGGAGACTTTGTTGTTACTGTGTTTGGCATATCGAATACATCACGGGGAGCTTGCCAGGCTCTGCCGTGTGGGCAAGATACTCTCGGCAGCTTGCCGGGCTCTCCGAGAGGGGCGGAGGAATCGAACTCGGGTCGGCCATGTTGGCTGCGTGCAAGGCAATAGCAAAAAAAAGAAAAAGAAAAAGAGAAAGAAAGAAAGAAAGAAAGAAAGAAAGAAAGAAAGAAAGAAAGAAGAAAAAAGAAGCATTTGTGCATTAGATATCCATTACTTGTTCCCCACAGATAAAGTAAAAAGGGCCTGAAGATACTGGCAAATTTATCCTATACTTTTCAGGAAAGGAATGGTAATTTGGAGGAATAGGAACCTTTTAGGCTGGAGCAATAGCACAGCGGGTAGGGCATTTGCCTTGCATGCAGCTGACCAGGATCTACCCGGGTTTGATTCCTCCGTCCTTCTATGAGAGCTTGGTAAGCTACCCAGAGTATCTTTCCCACATGGCAAATCCTGGCAAGCTACCAGTGACGTATTTGATATGCCAAAAACAGTAACAACAAGTCTCACAATGGAGACGTTACTGGTGCCCACTTGAGCAAATCAATCAATAACTGGAGGACAGTGCCAATGTTCATATTTAACTTTTGTGTGTTTGTGGAGGCCCTATAAATTTCCAGCATTATAAGTTTTCTTGTTTATGAGGAAGATATTACATCTATGACCCAAGATTTTAATCTTTTTTTCTATTGTGTATCTAAGTTTTGTTAAAGAACAAATAGGAGAGAATCTGTGAAGATATACAAAAAGATAGAGAGGTAAAAAACATATATAATATATATTAATATATATGCTATGCTTTCTTATAGATATATAAAGATGCTTTCATTTTTTAATTACCTGAACATTAGGTTTTTAGTAGTAGTAAAGAGTTATAAGAAAAAATAGGCTTGAACTTTAGAAATATGAGGAATACATTAATTTAAACCTAATTATCCTTTTTGGTAAGAATCAGAAAATTTTGGACAGAATCTCCTGACCCTGTGACAGGGTTTCTTCACCAGCGCACCTTGGAGAGGGGTGGGGGTTGAGTTCCCCTCCCTACCCCAAGCAGAACCCCAGCATCCGAAAACCTCCAGAACCCAGCCACAGTCATGCTCAAGGCCACTCTCCACATGCTCAGATGGCCTCACCCATGAAGGAACTGGCAGAGGAACCCAGGTATGCGGGACTCATGGCTGAGATCTCCAAGCCTGCTTGAATCCAGACTGGACACCCTGCACCCTGTTCCCCAGTTTTCCAGTAGCTTTGCAATCAATACCCACAAACTGCTCCCAGCACCATGTAATCTCATCAATGGCCAAGATCCAGAGACTATAAAATATAGCTCCTGGTAGAGAGAGATGCAGTATTACCTGGAGCGCACAGCCGCATTTGGGGCCAAGTGACCTCTTATACTCTAGTCCACTGATGTACCTAAAGCAGCACACAATTGTTTGGTTTTAACATACTTGCTTGTATTCTCTTAAAGGGATCCAGACTAAAGTACAACAACCTTCACACACTTCTTTTTTATTGTGGTGAGAAGATACTCGCTGGTGTTTGAATATTATCTCTAATGAACTGTTGTGAACTACTTTATGAAAATAAAATGTATAAAAATTGCAAAAAAACTACCAAATTTTGTAGCTCGAATATAGTAATTTTTTTCCATATTAGGTAGTGGCCAGTGCCAAATAATCTCATTGGCCACCCTCCAGAACTCATGGCTGCTTCTCCCGGAAGGGAGCATAAATGAGGCCCCCAAAAACATGCCACCAGACTCTGTGCCATGCTGTTTTAACTCAGGGCACCCAGGAGCGGGGTAGGTGAGAGCCCTCCCCACCCCAAAGGACCCAGCCATGCAATGCTCCAGGCTGCTTTCCACATGCTTGGGTCAAGACTCACATATGAGTGAACATATTCCTGGACACATCATAAGACACTCCCGACCCATTTTCCATAATCACCACGCCATATTTAACAGGGTGCAGTCAGTAGAAAACAAATCATAGAGGGAAATATATATCTATATGCATATATACATATTTTCAGACATATATACCAAAGCTGACATCACCCAAACTTTACAACATGTTAGTAATATCCTATATAATTTCTTAATGGCTCCTGCCAAAGTAGAACAATCTTCATTCTGTTTTCTATATGAGCACTTTTTTGTAAGCATGTTCAGCAGTTCTTCATAACAGACATTACATAATATATTCTTTTGTTTGTGTTTTGGGACAGGGATTAGGGCTTGGAATGGAAACATCTTGAATTTGGCAGTGGCAGAGTGTAATGGTGGTGGGATAGGTTGTTGAATATTAAATGTTATCAAATATTGTGGAATAACATAAAATTTTAAAAAATTTAAAAAATTAGGTAGATTACAGGAACATAATCTTACTATGTAATACAAAACTTGAGCAGATTTCCTATACATGAGGCTTTCAAATAACCTAGTTTATCCAAAAGCCTCTAGGAATAAATTCAATGTTCACTCATAGATGTGATGCATATTTTTCTTCATCCCTAAGAATAAGTCTTTGTCGTTATTCGCAACTCCAAATAGCTGTTTCAGCATTAAATCAAGACTATCATTGTGATATTAATTTTTCACTTTAGGGTAAGTATAGCTATTTAATTTCATTCTTTCAAGTCCAAATATGTATGTTGGTGGCACTATTAGTAAGTTTATTGTATATGTTCATTTCCAAGGTAATTTCATCAATTTTTATGAGCTTAAGTACTCCATATATGCAGATAAGTTTCTAATATATAACTCCAGATCAAATGTAGTTCCTGAATTCTACACTTAATATTTGGAATAACTGTATATGGCTAAAACATTTCTTAAAATAATTTAAACCCGAATTTTTATTTATATTTTAACTTCCAAGTGACAACCTGGATGCTTCCACTTTTTTCTCATGTTAGTAAAGAATTAAGTTAGGAAGGAGCTTTTGTATACATACTGTTTCCTGGAGCGATAGCACAGTGGTAGGGCGTTTGCCTTGCATGCGGCCCACCTGACTGAGCAGAGCTAGATTCCTTTGCCCCTCTTGGAGATCCCGGCAAGCTACTGAGAGTATCTCGCCTGCACGGCAAAGCCTGGAAAGCTACCCATGAGGTATTCGATATGCCAAAAGTAGTAACAACAAGTCTCATGGTGGAGACTTTACTGAGCCTGCTTGAGCATATCGATGAACAACGGGAGTACAGTGCTACAGTGCGACAGTGCTACTGTATCCTGCCCATTTCTCATGTAGTTTTTAAAATACCAAAAATTATTGTTGACAGTACTGATTAAATATATCCAAATGATACAATCTTACTGAGGTATAACAATTACTTAAATGTGAAATGTTATCATGTGAATGAAACTAAATAATTGTTGAATGGAAGAGTACAGACAAGAGTTCAGCTTATGTAGTCATAGTTCTTGATCACTTGATCACTTGATATCCTGTTACTCATTAATTCGCTAGAGCCGTGCCAGTAATATCTCCATTCATCCCTGTTGCGTACTAGTGTAACCCAATGGTGTCTGCTCGCTACAGGAACACAGAGAGCCTCAAGCAATTCATTCAGGGTCTTGACAAAGAAGTCTGACAATCTCGTAGGTGGGTGGCTACACATTCTTTTGCCATCATGTGGAATCCAGTCAGTAAGAGCTCTAGTCCAGTGGTCATCTTCAAATCACATTATGTGTCCAGCCCATCTGATTTTTGATGCCTGGGCAAATGAGGCGGCATCCCTGATTCTCGATCATTGATGGAGGACAGAACTACAGATTCCATTCCTCACTTGACTGAAGCATGATTCTCCAAGCAGAGCTCTTTCTATTCCTCTTTGGGTGACCTGAATAGTGTTCTCATCCTGTTTTCATAGGGACCAGGTATCAGAGGCGTCTGTTAGTGCAGGGAGAACAGTGGAGTTGAAGAGATGTGCATAAAGCCGAAGGTTCCTCATCCTCTTAGCTATTTTGTTGACACTCTTGAAGGTGTTCCGCATTGCTCTCATCCTCATGCACAACTCAGGTGCCAGATCATTTGTCAAGTTAAGTTCTTGACCTAGGTACGCATAATTGCTGCATTCGGAGATGTTCATTCCACTGAGAGCAAATGAAACATCAGGACCTAGTTCCGTTTTTATACACATTGTGTTCCTGAAATTCAGCTGCAGTATAATTTTTCCACACACATGGTGGAAGTTGGCCAGCATTTGTGCCGCTTGGCTAATTTTTGGTGTTATTAGAATGATGTAATCACTGCAGTGGAGGTGGTGTGGTTGCCAACCATCTATCTTCACTCCCATTTCTTCCCATTCCAGTCATCACATGACGTTCTCGAATGTTTCACTGAAGAGTTTTGGTGAAATCATATCACCCTGCCAAACCCCTCTCTTTGCATCAATGATCACTTCCTTGTAGAATTGTGAGATCTGTGTAGTGAATCTGTAGTACAGCTCACGGAGGATCCTGATGTACTGAGTTTGAAAGTCCTGTTTTACTAGGGCTTCGATGACCACTTCCATCTCAACAGAATAAAAGACCTTCTTTAAATAGATGAATGTTAGACAGAGCGACATCTTGAACTCCCAAGAAACCTCAATGAGCTTGGTCAGCATGTGGATATGGTCAGTCATTATGAATTCTTTTTAGAACACAGCTTGCTCACATGGTTGTCCTTTATCTAGTGATCTGCCAATCCTATTTAGGATGATTTGAGTGAACAGCTTGTAGATGATGGACTACAGGCAGATAAGTCTATAGTTAACAATCTTGTGGATATTTCCCTTCTTTACAGTAAAACAGTCCTGTTGGTTTTCCACTGGGATGGAACCTTGCATTCAGACAGGTAGCATGTGAAGAGCTGAGCCAGTGTACTGATGAGTACTGACAGCAGAATTTTCAGGTGTTCGGGTCTGAGCTTGTCTGGGTCGGGTGTTGTTCGCTTCTTTGCCAAAGAAAAGGCATGTCGGCTTTCAGAAGGTAGAACATTGGGAATGACATATCCATCCTTCGGAATTTGGTGTGTGGGCAGGAGGACATAGCTATCGAAGAGATACGAGTAGAAGTTGTGGATAATCTTCTCCATTGCCCTTCTAGAAGATGTAATAGATCCATCAGGATGTTGAAGTGCAGTCATCTTGGTCTTGTATTTGGCAAGGGACAGGCAGGACTCACGAATACTTTTCCCAGCATCTGCTGCATCGGACAGCACTGCTGCTCTTCTCTATTTGAGGTCTTCCTTTATCACTGCTCTGCACAGCTTTGCCAGCTCAGATGTTAGCTCGTGGTTGCCTGAAGCTTGTGCACAGCCACGTTGGTGAATGAGCTCAAGAGTTTTTGAAGACAGGCGTCTTTTTGTGGTTTCTCTCCATCAGCATTCCTTTCACAATCGTGGAGGTGCTGAACAAGTCAATCGTATTCTTCGTCAATGTTGTCAGTGGCAGAATCTTCCCATGTTGCCACAATAGTGCCAAGGAGCTCCCAGTTGGTGGTAGTTCTGGGAGTTTTCTTCTGAAACTTTGCAGCCTTTTCTCCCCGCTCCATGAAGTATAATTTTGCACAAAGAAGACGGTGGCCTGATCCTGCTTGGAATTTTGTGACAACAGCGACATCAATCAGAGAAAAACATAGATTGAATATAATGTCGTCAATTTCAGTGTGAACCTGTCCACTGGGAGACCCCCATGTCAAATGTTTAGATTCTGCCTTCTGGAACTGAGTTACCATGGGATGGTTTTGGTCGACATGATGAACTCAGACAGTCTCTAACCCTATTTGTTCCATTCTAGGCCACAGGTCCTGATGTGGAGTTCTTCGGGATATCTTTTTGCTCCTATCCTGTCATTAAAATAACAGACAATGATCTTGTAGAAGGTTTGTTCTTTATAGAACTTCTCCAGCTCCATTTAGAATTTCTCGATTTCTTCATCATAGTTGGATGTTGGTGTGTAGACGATGAAGATAGAAACTGCCAGCATTGAGCTACATCTATTCAAACATAAGCATCCAATTCATGATGTTAGGCATTCAAACGAATCAATGCTCTTGGCTAAGTTCATGTTGACAAGGACGCCGACACCACCAAAGCTTCTTTGTTGCATGTTCCGAGGAACAGTTCTTCTCTATTGTTGAAAGTGGCGTGATATGATTGATGCCTTCTCGTCTCAGTCAGACCAATAATATCAAACTTGATCTTTTGTGTGGGCTGGAGCTATAGCACAGTGGTAGGGCATTTGCCTTGGGTGCAGCCTGCCTGGCCGAGCCGGGTTTGATTCATCCACCCCTCTCAGAGAGCCCTACAAGCTACCGAGAGTATCTCGCTTGCTTGGCAAAGCCTTGCAAGCTACCGGTGATGTATTCAATATACAAAACACAATAACAACACGTTTTATTTTTTTTTACATTTATAGACTTATAAATTTTTGTGCTTGGGTTTCAGTTATACAATGATCAAGTACCCATCCCTCTACCAGTGCCCATCCTGCCCAACCACGGGTCCCAGCATCCCTCCCACCCCCATCCACCCCCCCACCCCGTCCCACCCTGCCGCTGTGGCTGTGGCAGGGCATTTCCCCTTGTTCTCTCTCTCTTCTTTTGGGTACTGTGTTTTGCCAGAGAGGCATTGAGTGGCAATCATGTTTGGTCTATAGTCTACTTTTAGCATGTCTCTCCCACCCTGGGAGGGTCTTCACAACACCCTTTATTTGATGCTCTCTTCTCAATCTGAGCTTCCTTTTCACCTAGCACATGTGACTGCCTTCAAGTCATGGAGCAAAATTCCTGGTACTAATCTCAGCCATTCCTGGGTGTTAGTCTCCCGTTTTGTTGCTTTATGTTCCCCAGATGAATGCAATTTTTCTGTGTCTATCCCGCTCTTTCTGACTCATTTTGCTTAACATGATACTTTCCATGTAGTACCACTTGTATGTAAATTTCATAACTTCATCTTTTCTAACAGCTACATAGTACTCCATTGTGTAAATGTACCAAAGTTTCTTTAACCAGTCATCTGTTCTCTGGCACTCAGGTTTTTTCCAGATTCTGGCTATTGTAAAGAGTGCTGCAATGAACAAACAATTGCAGATGTCACTTCGACTATACCTTTTTGCCTCTCTGGGATATATTCCCAGGAGTGCTATAGCTGGGTCAAATGGGAGATCAAATTCTAATTTTTTGAGAATCGTCCATACTGATTTCCAAAGGGGTTGGACCAGCCAGCATTCCCACCAGCAGGGAAGGAGGGTCCCTTTCTCGCCGCTGCTTTTGTTCTTGTGGATGTGGGCCAGTCTCTGTGGTGTGAAATGATATCTCATTGTTGTTTTGATCTGCATCTCTCTGATGATTAGTGATGTAGAGCATTTTCTCATGTGCCTTTTTGCCATTCGGATTTCTTCTTTGCGAAAGTTTCTGTTCATTTCCTCGCCCCATTTTTTGATGGGGTTGGGTGATTTCTTCTTGTGTAGTTTAACCAGTACCTTGTATATCCTTGATATCAACCCCTTGTCAGATGTGTATTTGGTGAATATTCTTTCCTATTCTGTAGGCTGTCTTTGTATTTTGGTCACTGTTTCTTTTGAGGTGCAGAAGCTTCTTAGTTTAAGATAGTCCCATTTGTCTATATCTGTTTTCACTTGCTCGGCCAGTGGTGTGGCATCTTTGAAGATACCATTAACATCAATATCGTGGAGAGTTTTGCCAACTTTGTCTTCAATAAACATTATGGATTCGGGTCTGATGTTGAGGTCATAAATCCATTTCGATCTTACTTTTGTGCATGGCGTTAGGCAGAGATCTGAGCCCACTTTTTTTGCATGTAGCCGTCCAGTTTTGCCAGCACAATTCATTAAAGAGGCTTTCCCTGCTCCATTTCGCTTTTCTTGCCCCCTTATCGAAGATTAGATGATTATATGTTTGGGAGGAGATGTCAGTATATTCAACTCTGTTCCATTGGTCTGCAACTCTGCCTTTGTTCCAGTACCATGCTCTTTTGATTATTACTGCTTTGTAGTAGAGCTTGAAGTTAGGTAGGTTGATTCCTCCCATTTTCTTTTTCCCAAGAATTGCTTTAGCTATTCGTGGGGGCTTATTGTCCATATAAATTTCAGGAGTGTTAATAACAACACGTTTTAAAATGGCGATGTTACTGGGCCCCCTCGAGCAAATCGATGAAAAACGGGTGGACAGTACAGTGGAGTGCAGTGATCTTCTGTGCTTGCACCATCAGGTCCTTGATGGATTCTTTTGATGCAAGTTTACATGCTTTTAAAGTACAGACAGTTATTTTAGCCCTTCTTCGTTTTGGCAGCCTAGTTTGGCCCTGAGATTTTATTATCCTCTCCTTGCTTATCCTTCTTAATGCTGCCATCCTGGGGGCTCTTTCAGGGTCAGGGGATTGAGGCCCATTGTTTTTACTGTTTTTGGCGTATTGAATACGCCATGGGTAGCTAGCAGGCTCTGCTGTGAGGGCGGGGTATTCTCGGTAGTTTGCCATGCATATATCATGATTTATCAATATGAAATGTTTATAAATGTGAAGTTTATTGCAAGTAAGTATTTCTCATTAAAATATTATTTAAAAATAAAATGTAATGATCCCGCCATAGCCAAGCCACTGGACTCTGCACCAGGCTGTTTCACTTTTGGTGCCCCAGAGGGGAGTGGGTGAGAGCCATCCTGCCCCAAGGGTCCCAGCCCAGGGAGACGAAAACCTCCAGGACCAGGCCGCCACCACACTCAAGGCCATTTCCCCACAAGCTGGTCTGAGCCTCATGTACAAGTGAATGTATTCCTGGACTGCATGGCCCTGAATGACATAAGACAGTTTTCCATAACAAACAATACAAAATATATTATTTCAGTTGTGATTTGGGACATGGATTGGGGCTTGGGATGGAAAGATCCCAAATATGGTGGTGGGAATGTGTAATGGTGGTGGGATTGATGTTTGAATATTAACTATAATCAAATATTGTTAACCACCATATAAAATTAAATAAATAAATAAAATAAAATGTAAGAGATGCAGAGAAAGCAAGTGCCTATTGACTGGAGTACCTATTTCACAAGTAGGAGGCAGTGGAATTTGATATCCATTGCTGCATGAGCCAAACACAATCCTGGTAGCTTTGTTGACTGTGATTCCCAGTATCACAAGAAATTTCTGGCTTCTGTTGTCATGGACACTGTGTCTGTGCATGACAACTCAAGAATATGAACTCCCATGAGTGCTACTAACAAATGGGTTACCACTACAACCAAACACGTGTGCAACTCCAGTTTTTCACAACAATGACATCAACAGAAGGAAGGAAAACAGAAAATTAAAAATTAAAAATGAAACAAAATCAGACAGTCGATGGACCAATTGATGAAGAATTCTCCAGCTGAATTATAGAGATTACTATTATTCAACAAAAAGTTAACACTACTGTTCCTGGCAGCTAAGGTTTAAATGGTAACATGCCTCAGTATATGTCTATAAGTAGACTCTATCTGATGAAGGAAAGTAAATAGGTTTGCCTAAATAGACAAACTTTTCCAGTCAAAATTGAAAATGGAATTTATTTTGTGAACTCTTATCTAAATGCTTATGTTTTCAATGACGAATGTGCAACTGACTCAAACATTTTTAATATAAAATTCTTATGTTGGGTTTTCTAATCAAATTAAAACTAAATTCTTAGGAATTTTTTTTAGGGGTGTATTTTTATTTATTTATTTATTTTCTTTTTTTATTAGTGAAAAACCATGAGGTACAGTTATAGGCTTACAAATTTTGTGCTTGGGTTTCAGTTATACAATGATCAAGTGCCCATCCCTCCAGGAGTTTGATGAAAGAATTTGTCAGGAAAAGGACCATCTCCAAAGATTTTAATTAAAATGAAAAATAGAGAGTCACCTCTTCACTTCTCACGCGGCGCCCATCTCATCTCAAACCTAGGTCAGCTCAGCCCCTGGTCTGTGGCCCCGGGACTTCCATCTCTCCCTTCTGGACCTCAGGCGTCCCCGCAGACGCCTGGAGAAACGCAGCTGTGAGCGTCTGCTGTCCCCTATTCACTTCTCACTCGGCACCCGTCTCATCTCAAACCCAGTTTTCCGTAGACGTGTGGTCTCTTCAGAAGTGGGCGTGGCTTCAGAGTGGGCGTGGCCTATTTTCTGGCTGGCGGCCGCTAATGCGGCCACAGGTTGTTTACCCATTCTAATGAACCTAGTTCCCAAGGAATTTAGTCCCCAACCTACTCAGCAATATGAAGAAACAAAGAAAATCCCCACCACAAGTGGAGGACAACAAAAACAATCCAGAAGATTCTGTCGATACAGCTCACCTAAGGGACCTCTGTGACACAGAATTCAGATGCAAAGTCATCAAGATGTTCAATCAACTCAATGAAACGGTCAGACAGACAGACAGTAACACCACAGAAAAAATCGACAAATTACGTGAAGAAATGAGAGCAGAAATGTCACGATTAAAAGACTCCGTAGATGAAATGAGAAACTCAGTTTCTTCTCTTAAAAATAGAATGACCGCAGATGAAGAGAGAATCAGTGAGCTGGAAGATCAGCTGCAACAAGCCAACAAGCAAAAACAAACAGTGGCAAGGGACCTCAAAATAGCTTTACAGAGAATCAGAATCCTAGCAGATGATTCCAAGAGGAACAACATTAGAATCATGGGACTACCTGAAGCTCAGGGAAACAATCCCAACGAAAAAAAACACCGTCAAATCATTGCTGAAAAATTCACAGAGCTCCTCAATGCAGCCATTCAGGTTCAAGAAGCCCGAAGGGTGCCAGCTAAAAGAGACCCCAACAAAAACACTCCAAGACATATCATAGTTAGAATGATTGATGCTGCCGATAGAGACACAATACTGCAAGCAGCAAGGGCAAAGAAGGAAATCACATACAAAGGAGCACCCCTGAGATTCACAGCAGACCTATCAGAGGAAACCCTGCAAGCCCGAAGGCAGTGGCAAGATATAGTCAAAAAACTCACTGAAATGAATGCTTCACCAAGAATACTCTATCCGGTTAAACTCTCCCTCAAAATCGAAGGAACAGTACACTATTTTCTAGATAAACAGCAGCTCAGGAACTTCATAGACTCAAAACCAAACCTAAAGCAAGGCCTAAAGGGGCTACTATAAGACAAGACAAAACCTACAACCACAACACACCCTACAGAAAATGACACAGAACCCCATAACCATACTCTCTCTCAATGTCAATGGTCTAAATTCACCATTCAAGAGACACAGAGTGGCAAAATGGATACAGAGACAGAACCCAACATTCTGCTGCCTACAAGAAACTCATCTCAACAGCCAGAACAAACACAGACTCAAAGTCAAGGATGGAAAACAATCCTCAAGCAAACAGCTCCTTCAAAAAAGCTGGGGTGGCCATACTAGTATCCGACAACATTAATTTCACATTGAAAAAGATTAGAAGGGACAGTGAAGGCTATTTTCTCTTCATCAAGGGATACATACAGAAGGAAGAAATCACACTTTTAAATGTATACGCACCTAATGAGGGAAGAGCTAAATATCTAAAACAACTGCTAACAGATTTTAAGGAGGACATCGCTACCAACACAATAGTACTTGGAGACTTCAACATCACCTTATCAACTCTGGATAGATCAACAAGAACAAAACCCAGCAAGGAATTATTGGCTTTGAAAGAAGAAATAGAAGAGAAAGGGCTTATAGACCTATACAGGGCTTTACACCCCCAAAAGAAAGAATACACATTCTTCTCCAGTGTGCACGGAACATTTTCCAAAATAGACCATGTCCTAGGACACAAAACATACCTCAACAGAATCAGGAAGATAGAAATAGTATCAGCCATCTTTTCAGACCATGATGCACTGAGGATAGAAGTGAATCACACACAGACACGGAGACCAAATCAAACACCTGGAAATTAAACAACTCGATGCTGAACGATGAGTGGGTCAAGAACGAAGTCAAGGACGAAATCAAAAGATACCTGGAAACAAATGAGAATGAAGACACAAACTACCAGAACTTATGGGATGCAGCGAAAGCTGTATTAAGGGGAAAATTTATAGCTCTGCAAGCATATCTTAGGACTGTAGAATCGATGCACATAAACAACTTGAACTCACAGCTCAATACCTTAGAAAAGGATCAACAGAAAGAGCCTAAATCAGGCAGAAGGAAAGAGATCATAAAACTTAGAGCAGAAATCAACGACATGGAAAACAAAGAAACAATCCGAAAGATCAATGAAACCAAGAGCTGGTTCTTCGAGGAAATAAATAAGATAGATAAACCACTAGCAACACTCACAAAGAAACAGAGAGAGAGAGCCTTAATAAATCGAATCAGAAATAAGAATGGGGATATCACAACAGAAACTAAAGAAATTCAAGAGATCATCAGAGACTACTTTGAAAGTCTGTATGCCACGAAACAAGAGAACCTAGAAGAAATGGATAAATTCCTGGATTCCTATCATCTCCCAAAGCTGAATCAAGAAGATATAGAGTACCTGAATAGACCTATTCACATCAAGGATATTGAAACTGTAATCAAAAGTCTTCCCAAAAACAAAAGCCCAGGTCCAGATGGATTTACTAGCGAATTTTTCCAAACATTTAAGGAGGACCTATTGCCAGTTCTTCTCAAGCTTTTCCAGGAAATTGAAAAAACGGAAACTCTCCCAAACAGTTTCTATGAAGCCCATTTCTCTCTAATACCAAAAGGAAACAAAGACACCACAAGAAAGGAAAACTACAGGCCGATATCCCTGATGAACACAGATGCGAAGATTCTCAACAAAATGCTAGCCAATAGAATTCAACATCTCATCAAAAAGATCATACATCATGACCAAGTAGGATTCATCCCGGGGATGCAAGAATGGTTCAACATTCAGAAATCAATCAACATAATCCATCATATCAACAAAAGAAAAGATAAAAATCATATGATCATATCAATAGATGCAGAGAAAGCATTTGACAAGATCTAGCACCCATTCATGATGAAAACCCTTGCCAAAATGGGGATGGAGGAGACTTTGCTCAATATAGTTAAAGCCATCTACCACAAACCTACAGCAAACATCATCCTCAATGGGGAAAAACTGAGAGCCTTCCCCCTAAGGTCAGGGACGAGACAAGGATGCCCACTCTCTCCACTGCTGTTCAATATAATACTGGAATTACTTGCAATGGCGATCAGGCAAGAAAAAGATATTAAGGGCATTCAGGTAGGAAAGGAAGAAATCAAGCTCTCACTATCCGCAGATGATATGATACTATACTTAGAGAATCCTAAAACCTCTACCAAGAAACTCCTAGAAACAATAGGCTTGTATAGTAAAGTGGCAGCTATAAAATCATTACCTAAAAATCCATGGCTTTCCTATATGCAAATAGTGAAAGAGAAGAAAGTGTCATGAAGAAAACAATTCCATTCACAATTGTGCCCCAGAAAATCAAGTACCTAGGAATCAGCTTAACTAAGGAAGTAAAGAATCTGTACAAAGAAAACTACAAAACGCTACTTCAGGAAATTAAAGAGGACATGAGGAAATGGAAAAATATCCCCTGTTCATGGATGGGGAGAATCAACATTGTCAAAATGGCAATACTTCCCAAGGCACTGTACAAATTCAATGCAATCCCTATAAGGATACCCACGACATTCTTCAAAGAAATGGAGAAAACACTCCTGAAATTTATATGGAACAATAAGCCCCCACGAATAGCTAAAGCAATTCTTGGGAAAAAGAAAATGGGAGGAATCAACCTACCTAACTTCAAGCTCTACTACAAAGCAGTAATAATCAAAAGAGCATGGTACTGGAACAAAGGCAGAGTTGCAGACCAATGGAACAGAGTTGAATATACTGACATCTCCTCCCAAACATATAATCATCTAATCTTCGATAAGGGGGCAAGAAAAACGAAATGGAGCAGGGAAAGCCTCTTTAATAAATTGTGCTGGCAAAACTGGACGGCTACATGCAAAAAAGTGGGCTCAGATCTCTGCCTAACGCCATGCACAAAAGTAAGATAGAAATGGATTTATGACCTCAACATCAGACCCAAATCCATAATGTTTATTGAAGACAAAGTTGGCAAAACTCTCCACGATATTGAAGTTAATGGTATCTTCAAAGATGCCACACCACTGGCCGAGCAAGTGAAAACAGAGATAGACAAATGGGACTATCTTAAACTAAGAAGCTTCTGCACCTCAAAAAAAACAGTGACCAAAATACAAAGACAGCCTACAGAATGGGAAAGAATATTCACTAAATACACATCTGACAAGGGGTTGATATCAAGGATATACAAGGTACTGGTTAAACTACACAAGAAGAAATCACCCAACCCCATCAAAAAATGGGGCAAGGAAATGAACAGAAACTTTCGCAATGAAGAAATCTGAATGGCAAAAAGGTACATGAGAAAATGCTCTACATCACTAATCATCAGAGAGATGCAGATCAAAACAACAATGAGATATCATTTCACACCAGAGACTGACCCACATCCACAAGAACAAAAGCAACAGGTGCTGGTGCGGATGTGGCGAGAAAGGGACCCTCCTTCACTGCTGGTGGGAATGCAGGCTGGTTCAACCCTTTGGAAAACAGTATGGACGATTCTCAAAAAATTAGAATTTGATCTCCCATTTGACCCAGCTATAGCACTCCTGGGAATATATCCCAGAGAGGCAAAAAGTTATAGTCGAAGTGACATCTGCAATTGTTTGTTCATTGCAGCACTCTTTACAATAGCCAGAATCTGGAAAAAACCTGAGTGCCCGAGAACAGATGACTGGTTAAAGAAACTTTGGTACATTTACACAATGGAGTACTATGTAGCTGTTAGAAAAGATGAAGTTATGAAATTTACATACAAGTGGTACTACATGGAAAGTATCATGTTAAGCGAAATGAGTCAGAAAGAGCGGGATAGACACAGAAAAATTGCATTCATCTGGGGAACATAAAGCAAAACGGGAGACTAACACCCAGGAATGGCTGAGATTAGTACCAGGAATTTTGCTCCATGACTTGAAGGCAGTCACATGTGCTAGGTGAAAAGGAAGCTCAGATTGAGAAGAGAGCACCAAATAAAGGGTGTTGTGAAGACCCTCCCAGGGTGGGACAGACATGCTAAAAGCTGTCTATAGACCAAACATGATTGCCTCTCAATGCCTCTCTGGCAAAACACAGTACCCAAAAGAAGAGAGAGAGAACAAGGGGGAATGCCCTGCCACAGCGGCAGGGTGGGAGAGGGGAGTTGGGGGGATGGGAGGTGGGAGGGATGCTAGGACCCGTGGTGGGGGAGGATGGGCACTGGTAGAGGGATGGGTACTTGATCATTGTATAACTGAAACCCAAGCACAAAAATTTATAAGTCTGTGACTGTACCTCATGGTGTTTCACTAATAAAAAAAATGATTAAGAAAAAAAATAAATAAATAAAAATAATTTATGTTATAAAAAATATTTTGAAAATTAAAAAAAATGAAAAATACGTTTTTGCCTCTCTGGGATATATTCCCAGGAGTGGTATCGCTGGGTCAAATGGGAGCTCAATTTCTAATTTTTTGAGGAACGTCCATACTGTTTTCCAGAAGGGCTGAACCAGTGGACATTCCCACCAACAGTGAAGTAGTGTCCCTTTCTCGCCACATCCGCGCCAGCAACGGTTGCTTTTGTTCTTTTGAATGTGGGCCAGTCTCTGAGGTGTGAGATGGTATCTCATTGTGGTTTTGATCTGCATCTCCCTGATGATTAATGATGTAGAGCATTTTCTCATGTGCTTTTTTGCCATTCGGATTTCTTCTTTGAGAAAGTTTCTGTTCATTTCATTACCCCATTTTTGGATGGGGTTGGATGTTTTCTTCTTGTGGAGTTCAAGCAGTATTTTGTATTTGTTCATTGCAGCACTCTTTACAGTAGCCAGAAACTGGAAGAGACCTGAGTGCCCAAGAACAGATGACTGGTTAAAGAAACTTTGGTACATCTACACAATGGAGTACTATGTGGCTCTTAGAAAAGATGAAGTCATGAACTTTACATACAAGTGGTACAATATGGAAAGTATCATGCTAAGCGAAATGAGTCAGAAAGAGAGGGATAGACATAGAAAGATAGCATTCATCTGGGGGATATAAAATAATAAAATATGAGATTAATACCCAAGAATAGCTGAGAGCAACACCAGGAGAATTACTCCATAACTTAGAGGCCAGCTGGGTATTCTAGGGGAAAGGACAATTCAGATAGAAAGGGGAACACCAAGTGGAGGGTGTTTGGAGGATCCTCCCAGGAGGGGAGATGCAGGTTGAAAGTAGACTGGACTGAACATGTTCGCCACTCAATGCCTCTTTGGCTGATCACAGCGCCCAGGAGGAGAGAGAGAACAGGGGGGAATGCCCTGCCACAGTGGCAGGGGGGGATGGGGGGATGGGAGGATGGGGGGGGAGGGATATTATCCTGGTGGTGGAAAATGGGCACTGGTGGAGGGATGGGTATTTGATCGTGGTATGATTGAGATCCAAGCACAAAAATTTGTAAATCTACAACTGTACCTCATGGTGTTTCACTAATAAAAAAGAAAAAAAATGAAAAATAGAAAACAAGCTTAATAAAGCAAAGGCAAATGCTTAGCTTGCTTAAGAGGTCAATAATCTCAAATAGGAAATGTCTAGGCAATCACCTGTCAAGTATACCATAATCATTTTCTAGTGCATTATTTCTGAATGTCTATGAGTCTAAATACAGTCTAAAATTTCTTTAAATTTTGTACATTACAGAAACATGAAGCAATATTGTGAAGGAATCTAAAAATGCGGTGAGTAGTTTTTCTTTTGTCGTATGCTGTTACAGGTAGGCATAACTTATACTTGTCATGGAAAAAACCTAAGACAGGTGTCAGGAACTTTGATCATGAAAGAATTTCCATAAGACTTATACATATTGGATTCCATATGAGAAAATCTGGTTTTATGGAACAAAATAAAATATAAAGTTGTCTTATATCAGAAATAATGTTTTTATTGGAAAGAACAATAAAAAGTTTTAAATATCATAAAAATTTGAAGTCTGACTAACATATATAAAGGTAGGTATAAAGGAAAATAAACTTCTAAGGGAAGTGAATTTCTGCATATAAAAGGGACTTCATAATTTACTGTCACCAACTCTGGAAATTCTTAGGGATAATGGGAATATTAAATCCCTTAGCTTTTTATTCTGCTAGAGATCAGATCCATAGTTCACAAAGCAGTATCTTTGTTTTTATCAAATTATATGTATTAATACCAAGAATACCTTCTAACATTTAATACAGTCTTGATGTTAATATATATATATATGCATGACATCTACATAACTTCATCTATTGCTTTTAGGATTATCAAATAAGATGCTTTCTCATAGAAATTATTGATGCAGTTACCTGGAACTCAAAAATCCTTTTTTAAAACAATAATAATGAATTAGAAAATTGTATTAGCTAGTTGGAACACCTACGAAGAACAAAAATAAATCATTATTAACAAGAAGATATTTTATATGTCCAGGCTTTTATGTCATTTTTAAATAGCAGCGATGAGCTAGAAAATTATTATACCATTGAAAAGACTGTGAATTAAATGTTACAATAAATCTTTTACTGAAGACTATGAGAGTTGAAATTGAATTCATTTATAATTAAGTTCCAAAGAACTTTGAACGCACTGTTTGATTAAAACAATATGTTTGATATAAATTCCAGTTTTTTTAGAGCATTAACATTTCAAAAATATCTCTAAAGTTCCATACAGTAACTGGTATACCATATACAGGAATTAAAGGAATTTCAACAAATTTCCTGAGTTAAACAGTTGATTGGCATTGAAAACACAGTTTTAATTTCTGCCATGAACATAAATGGAATTGATATATCTCTATGCTATATATATTTTACTGCACTATAAACAAAGACTATTTGAGCAAACAACATTCAGAGATATGATTAATAGTTCTATTTCATACTTGGAAACGTTTTCATAATGGTGCATAGTAATGATATTGACAGAGTCAATAAGCACAAATATATTAGGGGAAATTAGAGCACATAACTTAAGGACAGGCTCTCAGATTATTGGAATAGAACTGATAATCCTAAGAGAAATCCTCAGGTATGTGGATTGTTATTCCTTGAAAAATGGTCAAAATATAGAATATATAAAGCCTCTTTAACAAATGCTGTTGGGATAACTGCTCAGACACAATTTAAGAGAAAAAAAAAATGAATGCAGCCCCTTTTTATTCCCTGCAAACTAGCCAAATCATACTGATTAAAGACCGTTATATATGAACTGATTCCATAAATTAAATTGAGGAAAACAGAGACTGAACACTTAATGACATAGAATCTAGAGGAATTTTCAGTGACTCAATGCCTAAGACAAGCTAGTGGAAGCAAAGATATAAATATGGGACATCAATTTAAGAAGCATCTGTACCACAAAAGAAATAATGACCAGAAAATTATCTGCATTATTGATCTTTATGATGATACAAATCAAAAACAACAATGAGATATCATGCACCATGCGTGAGACTGACATACATCACAAAGAACCTAAACAACCAGCAATGGAGTAAATGGTGGGGAAGAACCTCATTCACTGCTGGTGGGAATGTTAACTGATTCAACCTTTTTGGAAAGCAATATGAATACTTCTCAAAAATTAGAACTGAGCTTGCATTTGACCCACCATTCCACTTCTTAGGAAGAACCCCAAACTCTAATCAGGTATTTGTACTCCTATGTTCATTGCACAACTATTTAAAATGCCCAAAATCTGAAAACAAGAAAAGATGAATTGATAAAAGAATTTGGGACACAAATGTACAATGGATTACAACCAGGTATTAGGAAAAGATAGGCATGCAATTTATTGCTACATAGATGGATTTGGAGAGTATCATGTTCAGTGAGGTTAGAAGGAAAGGAATGGACACAAAAAGATTACTCACATATGTGGGTATTTAAAGAGCAGTATGGAAATAAATGCTCTAAGAAGATTTTCATAATGAACTGTGGTATGAGGGGGAAATACTGGGGAAGTGAAATGGAGTGGCCCCAAAGGCTCTTCCCCTGGCCTCCCAGGTTCTGGGGGGCTCGGGCAGCTCCCCCAGCCGGGGTGGCCTGGGCCATGGGGCAGATGGTGGAGGAGACTAGGGCCAAGCCGATGGATTGATCAGATGCCATTTATCCTATTCGCATCCCCATTCACTTCTGTCTCTCTCTCTCTCTCTCTCTCTCTCTCTCTCTCTCTCTCTCTCTCTCTCTCTGTCTCTCTGTCTCTGTCTCTGTCTCTGTCTCTGTCTCTCTCTCTCTCTCTCTCTCTCTCTCTCTCTCTCCTTCTCTCCTGGGCCCAATCTGCAACCCCTCTTTCCTAGCTCTGGCTCTGAATCTTGATCCTCCAGCCCAATCTTACAGTCTAGTTAAATCCTAAAACCATGAGGGGCTGGGCTTACATATAGGTGTGGTCACAATCAATAGGGTTAAAGTTCTTTCCCTCAGGGAATGTAGCTTCTAGGACAGATTCTCTTTCAGTAGGAATCCCATGTGTATGTTTCTCCTCTCTTGTCCAGCAAACATATAAGCATTCATAATATTAATCATTTTGTATGGACACAGTAAGACATGCATTAAGCTTATAGAATTGCTCTCCTGGGGTCATCCCAATCTCAGACTACAGTACTCAGGCTAGATTAGTCTTTTCTATCCATAGCAGGGTCCTAGTCACACCGTTACTCTTGGATCATGATGGCATTTGTCCATAACCAAACTCTTAACTTATAGTTAAGAATCGTGGCACTTTGGCAAGGCCCATCTCGATGCCAGGGTAGCACATAGCTTACCGCTTGCCCTGGTTCCATCCAGTCCCTCGTTGGGACTCTGCTTTTGGGGGCTCTAGGAAGTAAGGGCAACTGAGGCTTACGTTGAGTAAGCTGATGCCCGGGAATGAATAATATCCAAAGCCAATTAAATCCCAAGTTACAAAAGCATAATATTAATTGTCTTCTTGGTCTATACAAAAGGACATTGCTTTAAAGTAAATATTCATTGCCTTGCCACAGAGGCAGGGTGGGATGAGGGAATAAGGGGGTGGGAGGGATACTGGGATTAGTGATGGTGGAATATGAGCAAATTTGGAAGGATGGGTACTTGATCATTGTATAACTGAAACCCAAGCACAAAAGTTTGTAAGTCTACAACTGTACCTCATGGTGTCTCACTAAATACAATCACAAATCACAAATCATCCTGTTATTCGTCGATTGCCTCGAGCAGGCCCCAGTAACGTCTCCTTCATCCTAGCCCTGAGATTATATTCAAGGCTCTTTAGGAGAATGAGACCCATCATTGTTACTGGTATTTGGCATACTGGGTACGCCAAGGGGAGTTTGTCAGACTCTGCCGTGTGGGCAGGCTACATTCGGTAACCTGCCAGTTTGTCCAAAGTAGGAATGAGGTAATAAGATGTTATAATAGGATGTCGCGCGGCCGCGTTCCGGGAGCTGGTTTTTATAGTCTCTGAGTCTTGGCCGTTGATGGGATTACATGGCGCCAGGGAGCCAGTTGGTGGGTGTGACCCCGCCTACTGGAATTTGGAGGATCTGGGTGGAGGATGCTCGGCCCAAATCCGAGTAGGCTTGGAGATCTCGGCCCCGGAACCCGCATGACTTTGTCCCTCTGCCAGTACCTTCATGTGTGTGGAGAGTAGTCTCAGCATGGTGGTGGCTGGTCCTGGAGGTCTTTGGCTGCCGGAGCTCTGGTCGGGGCATGGAGAAAAGCTCAACCCGCTCCCCTCCAAGGGGTCCCGGTGAGCGAGGACAGTCAGGCGCGGGGGCAGGAGACTGCGTCTCACTAATAAAAATTTAAAAAAATATAAACTATTCAAAAGACATAAGGAGAGGTAAAAGGCAATATTAATTTATAATACAAGTTCAGTGTCCTAGAAAGATCTGACCTTACAAATTAACAGAAACTTATTAGGGGAATGAGCTGATTAACTGCTTGGGAAGAGAGCATGGAGAAGTGGTTACAGATAAACAAAAGAATGGGAGTGACTTGAGAGCACCTTGATGGGTGTGACCTGATAAACCTAAGCTCCTTGTGGCAAGGGAGAAAGAACAAAGCAATGTTATCCTACAGTGCCATATATAAAATTGAATTAAAAATTAAAAAAAAAACTTAGCTGTGATTTATACAACTTTTTAGGACACCAATCATCAACAGTAGTGAAAAAAATGAAACAGTTTTGTAGCTGGTAGCATAAAATGTGCAAGAACAAAAAGAACAAGGTAAGTTGTTTGTTACTTAATTATTTTTGATAGAGGTGCCCCCCAACAATGCTCTGGGTCCCCAATTCTACTCACAGAAAACCCAGAAAGGTAATTCAGGTGGTAATGCAGTGCAGCTCAGACCCAGAAGGACTCAGTGTGCTCATATCTGGTAGTGCTTGAGGATTTTGCTGTGCTAGGGATCAACCTCAGGCTTTACTAACACTAGAACTGCACTATAACTCTAAGATAATTTTCTGACCCCTATTTAAGGAAACAATAATGAAATAAAATACTTCTTGACAAGAAAATATAAATAAATTCAATATGTGCTCAATCAATTGAGAAGCATGAATCAGTGTTTGAGATAAATGTATTCTAATATTTGTCTAGGGATTATTGAATAATCCGAAATAAAGATATTGGAGCTGATGGTTTCTGGTTTCTAGTTTTAGGTCTATAGCTTAGTCCTTTATGACATAATTTAGCATGTAAATATAATATTTACACATGCCAACTATTTAAATCAATAATTTAAATGTTATAAGATATCATTATATGGCATCTAAATATAATATAATTTAATGTCTATATAACTACATAGTTAGCAAGTTGAATGAATAGCAGGCAGTGGTTAACGACATGGTAACCAAGTTCATTGAGGTTTCTTGGGAGTTCAAGATAACATTCTGTCTAATGTTCATTAATTTAAAGAGGCCTTTGATTCTCTTGAGGCTGAAGTGGTCATTGAAGTCCTAGCCAAACAGGGCATTCAAACTCAATACATCAGGATACTCTGTGAGCTGTATTATGAATTCACTACCAGAATCTCACCATTCTACAAGGAAGTGATCAACGATGTCAAGAAAGGGGTTCAGTAGGTTGATACCATTTCACCAAAACTCTTCAGTGCCACCCTTGAGAACGTAATGAGACGACTGGAATGGGAAGGAATAGGAGTGATGATAGACGGTCTACCGGAGCGATAACACAGTGGTAGGGCGTTTGCCTTGCACGCAGCCAACATGGCTGACCCGAGTTCGATTCCTCCGCCTGTCTCGGAGAGCCCGGCAAGCTACCGAGAGTATCTCGCCCGCGCGGCAGAGCCTGGCAAGCTCCCCGTGACGTATGATATGCCAGACACAGTAACAACAAAGTCTCCAATGGAGACGTTACTGGGCCCGCTGGAGCAAATTGATGATTGAATTGATAGACGGTCGGCAACTACACTACCTCCTCTTTGCTGATGACATCTTTCTAATAACAACAAATATTAGCCAAGCTGCACAAGTGCTGGCTGAGTTCAACCATGAGTGTGGAAAGGTCGAACTACAGCTGAATGTCACCAAGACAATGTTCATAAATAATGGTCTCGTTCCAGATGTTCCATTCACTCTCAATGAAATGAACATCTCTGAATGCAATAGTTATATGTATTTAGGTTGAGAAGTCAACATGACGAATGACCTGGCACCTGAGTTGCACAGGCAGAAGAGAGCGGCTTGGAACGCTTTCAAGAGCATTGAAGAAATAGCTAAGAGGATGAAAAACTTCTGGCTCCAGGCACATCTCTTCGATTCCACTGTTCTTCCTACATTAACATATGCCTCGTAGACCTGGGCCCTACAACAATAGGATGAGAATGTACTTGGGTCTCTCAAAGAGGAATCGAAAGAGCTATGCTTGGAGTATCACACTTCGCTCAAGTGAAAGAATCCAGGTTCTGACCTCTGTTGATGATGGAGAATCAGAGATGCTGTCTCATTTGCCAAGGCGTCGAAAATCAGATGGCCTGGGAACATAATGTGATTTGGAGATGACTAGAAGACTAGAGCCTTACAGACTGGATTCCACGGGACTTCAAAAGATCAGGAGGCCGCTCACCTACAAGATGGTCAGACTTCTTCATTAAGACCCTCAAAAATCGCTTTGAGGCTCTTCATGTTTCTGGAGTGAACAGATGCCATTGGGCTACACTAGCATGCGACAAGGATGAATGGAGACATTACTGGTGCCTGCTCAAGCAAATTGATGAGTAACAGGATGTCAAGTGTTCAAGTGATCAAATGGTTAAACTATATATTTAAAAGTGTGACATTGTCTGAAAAAAATATGAGCATAATTTTTTTAAAACATATATAATAGTATATAATAGTGTGCTAGTTAATTGTGTAATTAATTTATGATTACATCTACTATTATTGATAATACCTCTATTGCTACCAACATTAGTTTTTATGGTTTCATCTACTATTACTGATGATACCTGTTTTACCACTAACATTAGTTTTTATGACTGTATATTACAGATTATAGTTTGGGAGGAAATTGAATGTATTATTGTAATATTTTACTTTCAGTGAGGAAATGCAAGTATAGTAAAAGGAACAGTCAAGTATAAACATAGTAATACAATGGCTAATCATAAAAACTTTAAAAGCATGAATTTAAAAAGTAATCAGTAAAAATCATAAAAAATGCCACTTTATCACTGTATCCCTGTCATCTCCTTGTTCATCGATTTCCTCAAGCAGGCACCAGTAACATCTCCATTTGTCCTAGCCCTGAGATTTTAGCAAATGCCACATTGGAGGCTCTTTCAGGGTCAGGGGAATGAGACCCATTGTTGTTACTGGGTTTTGGCATATCGAATATGACACGGGTAGCTTGCCAAACTCTGCCGTGTGGGTAAGATACTCTCGGTAGCCTGCCTGGTTCTCCAAGAGAAAGAACTGGACAATAAGAGGTCACGCGGCCGCGTTTGCTTCTGGGAGCTCAGTTTTAAAGTCTCTGGATCTTGGCAGTTGATGGGATTACAAGGTTCCAGGGTCAGTTGGTGGTTGTAACTGTGTAGCTATTGGAAGATGGGGGATCTGGGTGGAGGAGGTCCAGTCCAGATCCAAGCAGGACTGGGAATCTCAGCCATGGGTCATGCACACCTGGGTTCCTCTGCTGGTTCCTTCATGCATGAGGCTCGTCTGAGTGGTCTTAAGCATGGCTGTGGCTGGTTCAGGAGGTCTTCAGCTGCCAGGGCTCTGCAGGGAAACTCAACGCGTCCCCCTCCAAGGGGCCCCAGTGAGGACAGCTAGGCACAGTGGCGGCCATGCCACTTTATAAATATGGAAAAATGAACCATGTTTTATATATATATGTATATATATATATATATGTGTGTGTGTGTATATATACAGATAGACTAGATGTTTTCATTCGAAGGTCTATAGTATCAGAAATTATCAACAAAAGTAACAAAAATCAGAACCAACTAAAATATCTATGAATTTTACAAATTAAATATAATCGATGGAAAGATTGTCAGCGATTTTTTAAAAACCATCAATCATAAATGAAAGTTTATATAAAATAACAGTACTGTAAGTTCAAGCAAACAGATAAACATGTAAATCTTATAATGAGAAATATTTCCATTAAAAATAAAAATTTACCATCTTTTTATTTTTTAGTTTTTTTATTTTATAAAGTAATTCACAATATTTGATTATATTTAAGATTCAAATGCCAATCCCACCACCATTACACCTTTCCACCACATTTTGAATGCTTCTATCCTAAATCCCAACCCCTGCCCCAAAGCAGAATCGAAATAATATATTTTTAATTATTTGTTATGTAAAACCACTGAAAATAATACAAAAAGTTTCCTAAGGGGAACGAGTGTGAAGATTGTTGTATTTCAACTAGGAGTCATTAAGTCTCTCTATAAGAGATCACTAACATGTTGTTAAAGGTTGAGCCTTGTGTGCTTATATGCATATAAAAATATATATGTATATTTCCCTCTTAGATTAGTTGCCTTCTGTTTTGAACCCCATCAAATGTGATGTAATGCTCTTGGAGGTAGAGTGCGTGATATGAAGTGTTGGTATACCACGAATAACTTCTATAGCATAAGTTCTTGGTAAGAAGCAAAACAATATATAGTTAGAATTATTAGCAAATTGTTCAAATCTTTGTTGGTCAACTTTAGTATGCAAATCTGTTATTGACAAAAGAGGTACACAAATTCTATCAGAGGAGAGATTATTCAGATTAGACCTGGTAAAATTTATGCAACTGGCATAAATAGAAAATACATGAAAAAAGTGCAACTATTTTTCCAATTAAGTGTGAATTAATCCAAGAAAAGGATTAGTATGCTTAGTGAAAAACAAGACTAGATATAGTCAAGACATAAAACTGTAAAATTGACAAACTTGAAATAAACATCAAAAAAGTAACATCTAGAATTGCTTCTTTGACAGACTATTGACATTTACAAAATACTTGTGAAAATAACTGACAAAAATGGTTGCAGGTTCATGACTGAAAAATAAAACATCTTGTATCTTACAAGCACCAAGACAATTTTTGAAAGATTGGTATACAAATTTTGTGACAATGAATTTGAACATGAAGACGAAGTTGTTCATTTATTAATTTGAGAAGAAAAAATCTGAAGTTTTATAAATGTTAATAAATTTTATCACACTGCTAAAATACTGTAAATAAAAAAACTAAAAATACTATATTTGGATTGTTACATAAATGGGATTATTAAGCATTTTAAGAACTCATACTTGATTTGGAGATAGTGATGTGATTAGGGCTCATTCCTTTCTGCTGTCATAGGGTCCAAGGAGCATCTTACTCTCAAACTCTTGCACTGAATCATCTAGCAGTTTTGCCAATAGTTCCAGACTAGGATCCCAGGAACTCCTGAGCATCCTGTAGCAGCCATCGTTTGAAAAATAACATAAGGTCACACATGAAGTCATATTCTCCATGTATATCTCTTTCTTCATTTCCGTCTCTGTGTATGCCCCACCACACCTTTTGGCATTGGGTCCCCAACTGGCAGGACTTAGGGCTTACTCTTGGCTCTGTGCTCAGGAATCATTTCTGGGTAAATTTGGGGTCCTGGGTGCTAGAGTTCAAACCCAGATATGCCACGTAATCTCTTCTAAATCCCAAGTATAGCAAAATAAACTCTACCCTATGTTTTATGTAACTAACAAAATGCTGACAACAGCACTTGAAAGCATATTTCTTTCTAGGAAGGCTAATAAAAATCAACTGTCTCATACAATGGATGCAGAAGTAGTCTAAAGAGGCTTACCTCCTGTTATTGAGTCAATGTTATAGATAATATAAATTGGTACACAATCAGAAATAATACAACCAAATATTCATGTGCAGAGAAAAATAAAAATAAACCAATAAGTATACTAAGAAAATTAATTTAGGTGTTTCTAATTTAACATCACTGGAGTGTCAATGAAAGTTAGACAAAAATATAAATACTCTTTAAATTGCAAAAACAAAAGATAAACTCTCATACTGAAGAATTTAAAATATATAAATCTCTAGGGAATAAACGACAAGGGGGTAGGGTGTTAGTATGGTGTATGCCTTTGATGCAGCTGATATGGGTTCAATCCCCAGTACCCAATATGGTACCCTGAGCCCCATGGGGAGTGATCCCTGAATGCAAACAGAATCAGGAATAAGTTCTGAACACTGTTCATTATGGACCCCATACCAAAATCAAGCAAACAAAAAAATTAAACTACAGAGAATTTAAGTATATCTGAATTAGAGTGCAAACTTATATGAAAAACATAAGGTACATTTTCCAAAAAGAAAAAAAGACTACATTTATGCATGTGTATACTATGGATATCACACTGAGATTGTGATATGAGGTGTAAAACACCTATTTATTTCTTGAAAACTGTAATAAATTTCTAAAATTTTAAATGAAAAATCAAAGGAACAAAAATGTCCTGAATACACTTGATAATAAAGCAGTATACATATTTTTCTCCGAATTGTTAATATTGTTATAATCTTTTTAATTAAAAAATATCCATTTCAAATAATGACAAATAAGGCATTTAACAAAATGTGTGTGTTTGGGGAGAAGGTGTTGGGTGGAGTGGCAGACCAGGTGTGCTTGGGGCTTATTCTGGGCTCTATACTCTGGCAGAGCCAGAGTTCAGTTCTTGCCACGGTGTGGGAGAGTGTGGGGTGTCACCCCGGTGGTCCCAGCATTTGTGGGTTCCAAAAGGACAGAATTACCAGCAAAAAAGTGTCAGGTCCATGCAGCCAGGATGAGTATTCTACTAAGTGATATGTGGAGGACTGAAGGAGAGACCCACATTAAGTAAATAAAGTACATGCCAGAGAGATAGTACAGGGGCCAAGGCATTTATCTTGCATGCAACTGACCCTTGTTCAATACCTGGCACCACATAGAATCCTATGAGCACCTCCAAGAGCGATTTCTGACCTGAGAACCAGAAGTAGGCCTAGGTTAACGGTTATTCCACACCCCTAATAATGACTAAATTATATAAAATAATTTCAAAAGGCTAATTTTGTGTCTAAGTGAACACAATACCAAAGTGGGGGAAATATTTTTTGTACAAATTTTGTTCCTTTTGATTAGTGCATGATTAAACTACAATTATTTCTTATACAAGTAAACTTCATCCAACATGAACTGTTAATGCAATTCTATGCAGCAGAACAATGGCAATTAAACTAATCACATAGGAGAAAACTTCAATAACATCAAGATAAAGATTTCTTATGTAGGATGTAAAAAGGACTCATTGTAAATAAACACATCAATGACATGGGTATTATGAAAATTAAGAACATCTTCCCATTAAAGTACTACAAAATAATAGTTTGAGGATATTTTCCCTAATATGAAGACAGAAATCATGAGAAGTAGGTAGATGAGATGTGAATGGAAACATGAGTGGGGAGTTTGGAGCTCTCTGATGGTAGTAAGGTGAGGAAACCAAGGTTAGAAAAGTCAAGGTCATTGTAAACACTTGGCCATAACTGTAACAAATATTGTTCAAGTAAAGGGACAGTATAGCAGCTAGGGCACTTCTCTTGCTGGCAGTCAATCTAGGTTTGATCCCTGGCATCCCATACAGTCCCCTGAGCCCCACTCGGTGTGATTCCTGAGCACAGAGCGGGAAGTAATACCTGAAGCACTTCAGATCTGGAAAAAGAAAAAATAATAATTACATTTAAAATGAATCAATTACAAAGCGATGACAAAAAAATGTGAATGCAATAAAATTTGTGAAGATGAACCTATGGGGAGGAATGATCAGGAAAGACTCCCAGAAGTCAATTGGAACACAGAAAGTTCAAGGTAGGGGCTGGTACAGAGAAAGATGAGAGATTAATTTAGGCGCATTAGTTTATGCAGTAGCTTATATAGATATATGGTAACAATTTATTATCTAGAAATTATGGCAATAGCACTGCTGGAGATATTTATACTGATTTAGTGTAGTGTGTATAATATTATAATGAGATATATGAAGCTAGGTTACTGGAAGTAATGCAGTGATTCTCATTGCCTCAATAAGGAACATTAATTTTTTATATTTTGCTTTATTTTGCCTCTTTTGATGGGTAAATCTTGAATGTTCTTTTTGCATTGGATATAAATATTTTGTGATGCTATGCAAGTGATTTTATGCATGTGCTTTGGCTTGCCTGTGTCTCAAACAAAAATACTTGATAGGAATATTGACACTTTTTTTCCAGTAATGTGAAAATTTCCCTTGCATCTGAGCAATTTTAGATTTAGTTTTGTGTTTGTTTGCTCAGATAGGCAGAACAAATACACTAATCAGTTCTGAATGTGAATTGCAAATGGTGCTCTGTTAACACTGGAGGATTCTTCATGATATTATTTGTAAAGATAATCAGTTAGTTGGCCTCAGATGAATGGCTGGCTATTCATTACCCTAATTAGGTTGTGTAGAAAGTTCAAAGGAAGGAATAGTGGGTGGACACCTTCAGAGAAAATAGAAGAAAGCATTTTACTGGAAAATGAGATCATCAACAAAATAATCTAGAGCTTATGCAATTTTTTATTTCACTACTGGTGAACCAATTATCCCCCGACTAGAACTCTTGGCTTGGGAGGAAGGAAACAAACTAAACATGAAATTGCTGAACTCTTACTAAATGCCAAGAGTTAACATGGGGGGTCCAAGATAATTCAATATTGTAAAACACTTCATTTAGGTCTATTTATTTTTGGAACTAGCAATTATGCTTCCCATGTTGCAAGAGAGGAGAAAGAAATTTCAATAGCAGTAAAGCTGGGCCAGTGGAAGGATTTAAAGGTCTAAATTCTAGCAATCATCAAAATTCTCCTGAGAGGCAGCAGAGGCGCTGTCACGTGTGTCCTCTGGGCAAAAAGCACCTTTAACATTGTTGCTTTTTCTTTTGCATTCTTCTCCAGTTGAGAAGCATTCAGAACCCCTGGGTAGGTGGCAACTTTCAATATACGCCACCAGTTATGTAACACTACTTACATAGCTGCAGTACAATATGCAGCTATATTGGCTTCATATTAGTGATTCCTATGGGTCTAAACATATCTTCCATTT
This sequence comes from Sorex fumeus, assembly GCF_029834395.1. NCBI lineage: Eukaryota > Metazoa > Chordata > Mammalia > Eulipotyphla > Soricidae > Sorex > Sorex fumeus. The sequence goes on from NW_026606059.1 coordinate 69,607,525, forward strand.
TACTATTTCCCCACCCTTCTCTCATGACCAAGGATACCTCACAGGATATAAAATCTGGACATAAAATTGCATCTTCAGTTCTGCAAAACCATACTGTCTCTTTATAGATACTGATTACTCCTAAATATTTTCTGCTTACCCTAATTTTCCTGAATATATGAAATGTTTATTATGCTATTTCATAATATATAATGTAAGTATATATTCTGAATCCTCTGGGTTTATGTTTACTATCTTATTTTCTCACTTATGAGTACTCTGGATCATTTTTACAATGCCATGTGAATTTTAAATTGCAAGCAAAATGTTTGGGTCTCGAATAGAAGTTCAAGAAGATAATATTTTCTTCCATTTTGTTAATTTTTCTTCTGCCTTAAAGGGAGTACATAGATAGGTCGGTTTTTCTTGTCTAAATTTTGATTTATGGGGGCGGGAGGGATAGCACAGCAGGTAAGGCGTTTGCCTTGCATGTGGCAGACCAGGGTTTGATTCCCAGCATCCCACATGGTCCCCCGAGCACCACTAGGAGTGATTCCTGAGTGCATGAGCCAGGAGCAACCCCTGTTCATTGCAGGGTGTGACCCGAAAAGAAAAAAAAATGATTTATGTCTTAGAAAAAGTTTAAATGTTTCCTCTTAACCCTGTGTTTGAGACCTAGAGTCATTCATCTGTTTCAACTGTTTAAAAAAAATCAAAACAAGCAACCAAAACACTTCTGAGTTTTCATTATGAAATAAATCAATAATAAACCTCTGTTCACCATGTTTATTAGCCTCTCAGTTCTTTAATCTCTGCTATTTTAGTATCGTTTACCTGGGTGCTAAAATTTCTGCTTCAAATCTTTCCTACGAAGTGCCATTTTTCGGGAACTATATCTTAACTGCACATCTGCACTTTAGGGATTTGTAAAATGTCCAGTGGTGTCCTGCACAGAGTTGAGGTCTCATCTTTCTGAAACCACATATCCCCCTCGTGTTTTTTAGTTTAGTAAACTTGTAGTTTTGTAGCTACAACTATTTCCATGTCTTATAAACTGCGTTCTGGTGGTGAGGCCCATGGTTAACATGGCGCTCCGATTCTTCTGGAGTGCGGTAATGGGGTGCTGTCTGTGAGATTTAGTCTCCTCTACCTTCACATGTTTTTGATATGCAATTTGTCTTTTCTCTAAGTCTGATATAAGCTTCTTGTGGGGACTGGAATTATAGTACATTCATATAAACTATTCTGTATATGTTTCAATTAAAAATTTTTTTGCCTGTGAAGCTGTTGGGTGTCCTAAATTAAAATGTTGCAGGTTTTATCTAATTCTTGTTTATATAAAAGTAGCACAGCCAGTAGTGTGTTTGCCTTGCACGCAGCCGACCCAGGTTCGGTTCCTCCGTCCTTCTCCCAGAGACCGGCAAGCTGCTGAGAGTATCTTGCCTGCATGGCAGAGCCTGGCAAGCTCCCCTGATGTATTCCATATGCCCAAAACAGTAACAAGTCTCACAATGAAGACGTTACAAGCGCCCCCTAGAGCAAATGAATGAACAGCAGGAGGACAGTACTACAGGACAGTACTATAGTACTACATTGTAATACTTTTATATAAACTAGTTTGTGTATGTTTCAATTACTAAAATTATTAAACTCTGGGGAAAAGCACTTGAAAAAAACATATATTGCCTATGAAAGTGTTGGGTGTCCTAAATTAAAAGTTGGAGCTTTTATCTAATTATTGTATGAAATCAATAATATCTGGTCTTGTCTTTAACATAATAGTGTATTATATTTAGCAGAATATTTGTTAAAATCTAAAGCACATTTTCATTTATTCTTAATGCAGCAAACTGATCATTCCTATTCTCTAATTGATTGAATATTCATTTGTAAAGTCTTCTTTTGAAAAAATACTGTTACAATTAGACTAACTCATATTAGTTTTTACCACTGTCCCTCTCAGAGAGCCCTGCAAACTACTGATAGTATCCTGCCTGCATGGCAGAGCCTGGCAAGCTACCCGTGGCATATTCAAAATGCCAAAAAATAGTAACAACAAGTCTCACAATGGAGACATTACTGGTGCCTGCTTGAGCAAATCGATGAACAAAGGGAGGACAGTGCTACAATGCTATTATTCTCATAGGTTTGTTAAAACTACTTATTATCTGCTAACTTTCTCTCTAGAAAGGATATAGAAGACAGATTAAGTAAGTTTAAATTCATATCTAGGATCATTTTATATTAAAATAATTTATTTATTTATTGCTTTAGAAAATAACCTAAGTTCACATTCAAACCTAGGATCATTCGCTGTTTAAAATAATGATAATTTTGGTGAAAAAAATATCATTGCGGTGAGAAAATTAGTGTTGACTGGGAATTTGTGCTAAGACAAAGCAAGAATTGAAGACTTTTACAAGGAACACACACACTAAAAGCAAAAACAGGTATTCAGAAGATTTGAAAATAACATTTCAAATGTTATTTTACAAAATGGGATACAAGATGATGTTCATAATTGCAACCAAATAAAAAATAAAGGAAATGTTGTACTATCATCACCTTCTTCTTCAGAATCCGGGTGAGATCCAGAAACTATTGAAGGCCCACTTAAGACCTTTTACACAGTAGAATTATAGACGGATAAAAGTTTTTGTGATTAACGTTAAGAAAAGGAAAGGAAATATACAAATGAAATTACCTTGTTAATGCTCCCTGGGAAAGGAGTAGAGTGTTGATAGCATAAAAAAAAGTTACGGGTGGTGCAATAACATTTACTATTTATTATAAAAAACATGTTTGTAACATAGTCATATCAAAGGATGAAGTAATAAATACACAAAAGTGACCTCTACTTCTATTAGCTGATCTGGATGATATTCCACATTCCTCACACTGTCACAGTAATGTATGTTTTTATGTTTTGCTTTATTTGGGGGATCACACCTAGCTTTGCTCAGGGCTTATTTCTGCTTTGTAATGGAAGAGATCAGTGGATAGTGTGGGATGCCAGGAATCACTTACCATCATAACTGTCTTGTCCTGTATGCCTGCCAGCCTTCCCTCCCTCCCTCCCTCCCTCCCTCCCTCCCTCCCTCCCTCCCTCCCTCCTGCCTCCCTCTCTCCTGTCTTCCTTCTTTCCTTCCTTTCTTCCTTCCTCGCTCCCTCCTTTCCTCCCTCTCTCCCTCCCTCCCTCATTCCTTCCTCCCTCCCTCCCTCCCTCCCTCCCTTCCTTCCTTCCTTCCTTCCTTCCTTCCTTCCTTCCTTCCTTCCTTCCTCCCTCCCTCCCTCCCTCCCTCCCTTCCTCCTTTCCTCCGTCCCTTCCTCCTTCTCTCCCTCCCTCTCTCCCTCCCTCCCTCCTCCTGTCTTCCTTCCTTCCTTCCTTCCTTCCTTCCTTCCTTCCTTCCTTCCTTCCTTCCTTCCTTTCTTCCTTCCTGAGGACACATCCCACAATGCCCAGGAATTATCCCTGCCTCCAAACTGGAGAATTATTCCTGGTGGTGATTGGTGATACATATGGTTTACAAGGGATCAAAAATGGGGAGGATGAGTGCAAATGCCCTACCTGCTGTGCTAAGGCTCTGGCCCCACTCTTAAAGAGCTGCTCACTTCTTTTTTATGTCCATACTCACAAATGTAATAATGAAATAATTTGCATAAATACTTATTTAGTGATTTTGATTTTCCCTTCTCTAATGGGTTCTAAATTGGCAGGACAATATGTCCTTGTTTTGATCCCTATTTGAGAATGTCTGGAGCATGAATGGCACTCAATAAATATTTAAAAGGAAAATGAGAGTATTAAAGAACAAGGGCTTTGATGGCAGACTATTCTGGGTATAGAACCCTCATTTATCTTCCACAAAATTTAGATCTTAGACAATTTATTCATATTTTCTATTTGTCAAATGCAAACTGTATGCAGTGAGAATTGAAGAACTAATTGTAAACACATGGCAAAAGGCTAGGCTTATTATTTAAATATTTCATAATACATGTAGGAATTTAGGAAAGAGTAGTGTCTATATCGTTTTATTTCCAATTCATTTATTTAAAATTTTATGGAAAAACTGTTCATGCAAGAAAGAGAACATTTGAATGAACAATTTGCCTTTCTTGAATCTGTAACATGAACAATTGGTTTATGCATAATCACTGCAAGTACGGCTCTAACAGCAGATTTTTATAACTAGCCTAAATATTCATTATCTGTGTTACCTAAACGTTACCTCTCTGTAGCTGATTATTTTTCTTACTTGAAACATTAATAAGGAACATAATGAAAACAAAGGAATTCAAAAGCCATTTTTCAAACAATTGAATTCATCTATAAAAAAGCGCTTTTGCATTTTATTCTATAATTACAGCACTTAAAATTTGTTTTGCGAATTAGACATTTGGCTGCATCTTCCCATCTGTTTTCTGTAAAGTGAGTTTTCCTAGATTTTCACCTCTGCCCTGTCATAATCACCCTTCATTACAAAGTAGTTTTCTCATTCTCTTCTAGCTGCCCAGCAATTTAGGAAGCAATAATAAGAACACTGGAGTTTGTTTGTTAAATTGTTTACTTGAATTATGCAGAAGTGCCTTGCTGTGCTTTAATTTAAACTAATAGCATTTCTTCTAATGCTATTACACAAATATGTGCTAATAATTCACTCTTTGCCTGCCCCCTACTTGTTTTTCAAATAAGAGATTATAAATTTGTGCTGAAAAAAGACAGAATATACATGTTTTCTTTAGCTAAGACCTATTATGTATGTGGAAAATAATTATTCCTCTTCCTCAGTATTTTCAGTATACATCAAATGCAAAAATGTCTCTCTATATTGTGACACCATCCTTGCTCTAAAAGAATACAGTTGGAAAATTTTGCACTGGAAAACATAAATTGCCTTCACTCCTACAAATGAATTCTATTGAAAGAGAGTTCCCATTCAACCAGAATTATATGCATTAATATATATATATATATATATATATATATATATATATATATCAGTGTAGCACTGTCCTCCCGTTCATCAATTTGCTCGAGCAGGTGCAGTAACGTCTCCATTGAGAGACTTGTCACTGTGTTTGACATATCAGATATGTCATGGGTAGCTTTTCAGGTTTTGCTGTGAGGGCGAAATACTCTCGTAGCTTGCCGGCATCTCCGAGAGGGGTAGAGTAATTGAACCCGGCTCAGCCAGGCTGGCGGCTTGCAAGGCAAACACCCTACTGCTGTGCTTTCCCTTTTCACATTTTTCTAAGTTCTGACTAACATATTATCACCACCAAAGGCAAGATGTAGAATTTCATTATTTCTCAAGCATTTTCTTTATGTTGATTTTTCTAGTCAATCTTCTTTTTTTTCGAATTTGCTCTTTATTTTTTTAAATTTATTTTTTATTGTAGCACAGCAAGTAGGGCTTTTGCCTTGCGTGTGGCCCACCTGGCCAATCCAAGTTCAATTCCTCCACTCCTCTTGGAGAGTCTGGCAAGCTACCGAGAGTATTTCGCCCACATGGAAAAGCCTGGCAAACTACGCATGAGGTATTTGATATGCCAAACACAGTAACAAGTGTCACAACGGAGACATTACTGGACCCGCTCAAGCAAATCAATGAGTAACAGGAGGACAGTGACAGGATTTCTAATTGGACCACTGTGAGATACAGTTACAAAGCTTTCATGTTTGAGATTCAGCCATACAATGATCCAACACCTGTCCCTCCTCCAATGCAAACTTTCCACCACTGATGTCCCCATTATCCCTCCCCCACACACCCTACCTCTATGGCAGATAATTACTCAGATATTTTCTCTCTGTTTGGGAGAATTATATTTTGCTCAAATTTTCCCACCACCATTCAAGCTTGCCTTCCAGGAGCAGACGCTAGATCATTTATTTTACATTGCTCATTTTGCATATCATGAATGCGGGTGCACAACTTCTGAAATTCTAAGATTATAAATGATTGGGTTTCATAGACATCTCTGTGGGAGCTATTTCATTTTGGAATTCAACTGGGAGTTCCTGGGTACGGGCTGTTGGTGCACCAAGATGGTGCCTGCCGGCGGGTTGTAGGCATGACTTCCGCATCAGGAGCAGACAGGAAGCGGGGCTGAGACTGCCTGGTTTCACTGCCACTGTGTGCTTTGGAGATTTAGTCCTAAAAGCCACATACCAGAGCCTTGCTTGTGTAAGCTCATGGTTGCTGGGATTCCATCTGGAGTAGGCGGGGAGGCTGCACCTCCTCCATCTGGGATGCCCAGGTGAAATCAGCTGACTCTGGAGTCAGGAGATATCTCTGGTACTGTGGTGCCCTCTGGGCATTTTCACTGCTGTTGTAGTCAATTCTTAACCTTAAACCTCTGAAAAAAGCATCAATATGATGTCCAGAATTCCAGGTTAAGAATATATATATATATATATATATATATATATATATATATATTCTCTCTAGGTCACATTACTGATGCTCAGGAGTTAGTCCTGGCTCTGCACTCAGGAATCACTCCTAGTGGTGCTTAAAGGACCATATGGGATTCTGGGGACAGAACCCAGGTCCGCTGTGTGCAAGGCAAATACCCTGCCCACTGTACTATTGCTCCAGTCACCAAAATTTTTAATAAATTTTGTTTATTAAAAAATATCTGCTTTTCATGTACTGTTTTGCTGTTGCAGTTTTCTTCCTTGTGCTTAGAAACCAAACTCAGTGCTTTTGATGAGATTGCCATTTAATCAGCATCCCAAAAGTGATACTCTGGAGAACATGTTTTTGCATGATCTGGCTGATATGTTGTGTAAAAAAGTATTTCATGTTCAAGGAAGTTTAGAGCACATTGAATTTAAAACATTAGCTTCTCACAATCTTCCTAATTTCACAGTAAAATGTTTATTGCTTGATATCTATTGAACTGTTAGTTGTAATGGAAAGCAAGTACATGAGACAATAGAAAATAAGAGATATAGCAGGCCATTCCTCTTAATAATATTTAATTTTGATATTTTAAAAACTATTTTATGACATACTACTTAGAATTAAATTGAACATACAAAATAAAAGCAGTTAAAACACAACCATTGAAATTTTCATTTTGTGTATCAAAAATGAAATCAAAAATTCAAAACTACTGAGGGGTAAGAGGGATAGCTGCAGTGGCACTGCATGCACTCAGAGTATCCTCAGGTGTTGTCCCTGTGGTCCCTCAGCATTCCCAGTTATAAAACCCAATACCACAGGCCCATGCAGTGCCAGTAAGTGAACTGCACTCTGATAGTTCTGGTTCCTATAAAGTACATTGAGAAAATATGCAGAATAGTCATGTATAACATAAGCATATATCACAGTATATGTCCAAGTATGGGTATGGGTTGTTTCCAATCTTAACTATAGCAAAGAATGCTGCAACGGACATTCAGATATCCTTGGAAATAAATGTCTTAGTGTTCGTTTGGTTGATGCCCAGGAAGGGAATCCCTGGGTAGTCTGGAAGTCCTATTCTTAAATCTTTGAGAAACCTCCAAATCATTTTTTATAATGCCGAACCAGAGAACCACCCAAGCAACAGTGATTTTTACCAAAATTTTGGGTGTGGATTATTGTCACTGATGTTAAGTGACATCGTCTTGTAATTTTGATTTAAATTTCCCTTATAAGTGATGGTAAACATTTTTATGCCTCATTGCCATATTTTATTTATTCATATTTAATTTATAATGGGATTGTTTGTTCTTACTATAATTGAGTTCTGTGAGTACTTTATATAACTTTCATATTAACTTTTTGTCTGATGTATGGTGTACAGATATTTCTCTCATTTAGTAGAATTTCTTTTTATTTTAGGAATCATTTATTTTATAGTGTAAATTTTCAGTTAGAGTTAGTTTCATTTGTTTATGTCTTCTTTTGTTTTCTTTGCCAATGCAGTTATCTCACTGAAGATACTCACCAATGCAAGATGCAGGTTGAATGTTAATGTCTTTAAACTAGTTTTCATAAACCTCTGTACTTAGAATAAGTTAAGGGTCTAGTTCAGATGAGTGGGTACAAAAATTACACTACTACTCAGTCATGACTGGGGCGATAGCACAGTGGGTAGGGCATTTGCCTTGAACGTGGCCAACCTGAGTTCGATTCCTCATGCCCCTCGGAAAACCCAGCAAGCTACCAACGTATCCCACCCGCACCACAGAGCCTGGCAAGCTCCCTGTGGCATATTAGATATGCAAAAAAAAATAACATCAACTCTCACAATTGAGACGTTAGTGATGCCTGCTAGACCAAATCAATGAACAATCGGATGACAGTGCTACAGTGCTACTCAGCCATGAGAAGAAAAAAGCATGTCATGTGTGGCAACAACATGGAGTACATCATGTTAAGTAAATGAGTTGAAGGGAAAGATAAGACAATGCTGGATGATCACATTCCTATCTCTTGTTAAATATAAAGAAACAATCAATCCCCAGTTGAAATAAATTTTAAGATTTTACTGAAAGAGTAGAATATTGAGACTGCAAATAGGGTGGTGGAGGAAAGAACTTGGGACAATGGTGGAGGGTTATTGAAACACTTTTGGTGGTGATATTGTAGGACAAAGTGTATAAAACAATAATACAAATACCATATTGTAAGTCACAATATTTCAATACAGTATGAGGATGGAAAAGACCTACTATAATTCTTTATAATTGTGACTCAAATCAAAAGTATGAACCTGTTACCTATAATTAGGAGTCAAATTTATAAATTCAAAATGCCTTTGAAAATAATAGGTAAGAATAATCCATGCAGTAAAATTATGCATAGTATGGATTAAAATGAATGGATACTTTTATCTACTAGATCTGAGACTTTAAAACACAAGATATCAAAAATATAGAAAATTTATTTACCTTAGACAATTAAAATATGAATTTAAGGTACTAAATCTGAAAGAACAGAAATAATAATATCAACTTGAGGCCACACTGGGAATAAATAATAAACCATTAGTGTGAAGTATTAAAATTTCAAAATAAAACAAAAGACTATATCTGAGATTCTTCCTGTTGTGAGAAATAGGACAAGGATTCAGCTATATTCCAGACAAAAGAAAAGATATCCCAAAGACTTTGTTGTGACTAACTGATGTATAACTGATGTATCTTCTCTAAAAAAAAAATCACATTGTAATCCATGATGCCTATGAATATGTTATCTTGCTTTATAAAAAGAAACTTTATAGGTATCATTGAGGACGTTAAGACTGAATATTACCCTTGTTTCTCTGGATCAACTAAATATATCATAATTTACTCATAGGAGGAAGGCAGGAGCATTCAATCAGTAGCAGGGGATCTAGTAATAGAAATAAGAGATTGGAATAATTTAAGAACTAGTGTTAACCAAGGAATAAAAGTGTCTAGAAGCTGAAAAATGCAATAAAATGGTTTTTTCTTTGAGTTGTCAGAAAAACTTACACTGTTAATATCTTGGTTTTAGATTTCTGACATCGAGAACTATAGCTCTTTTAAATCATTACTTTTGCTAGTGAGTACACTAGTAATAGTAATAAACTCACTTAGCAAAAGCAATCTGTTCTCAGATTCAAAGTAAGTGCAGTTTTAATGACAGTTTAGAAATTTCCAGAATCTGAATGAAAGTGGGAAATATATAGTAGAAAATTTTGTTTGCAGAAAACAGTCCTCTGTTAGGCATTGGATAAATGGTTGCTAAAAATAGAATTAAAATTTAATTATAGACCAAAGAAAGGAATATAATTCATTCTAGTCTAACTTATAATATTTGGCCTGGTTAATATAAGTTAAAATTGAAGAAAACATACTCTTTAACTGTCTTAAAAACTTCACTGTCAATTTTCTCTAAGAAATTAAAATGATAATAGAGAGAAGGAGGAGAGAGAGAGAGAGAGAGAGAGAGAGAGAGAGAGAGAGAGAGAGAGAATGTTGAAATACATTGAGAATATGAAAGATATTTAAATCCAAACAGGATTGATGCTGAAATAAAGTTTCATCTATCATCATTTGACCTGTATAATTTGATGCATTTAGGTAAAAAAGACACTTAAAATTTTTCATTCATTTTCCTATTAAGAGTCCCCATGGCATTTCTCGAATGTCTTCTTAAGATTAAAACTTCAGTGACTGTTTGTATGTGTTCCTAATAGTGTGGTGGAAAGCATAGGAGTGTTTTCTATACTGTAGCAACAAATTCCAGATTGACTTAAAAGTTAACAGAAAGTTGGGAATGGAGCAATAGTACAGTGGATAGGGTGTTTGCCTTGCATGCGGCCAACCCGGGTTGAATCTCCTGCATCCCATATGATCACCCAAACACTGCCAGGAGGAACCCCTGAGCATCTCTTGTGTGACCCAAAAAGCAAAAAAACATTAAAAAGTTAACTAAAAGTAACTCCTACTTGATGAAGAAACAGGAGTCGGTTGGTATACAAAAACACTATTAAGCAATATCTGTATTTATGTTATTTTATAATTTACTGAAACTTTTTAATAAATAATTTTATGTAGCTGGAGATAGTATCGTGACTAGTATAGTGGGTTTCATTCATCTGATTCAGATTCTATCTCTGGCACACTAGATGGTTTCAAAAGCCCCACTAGGAGTGATATCTGAGCTCAGAGCTAGGAAAAAGCCATGAATACTGCTGGGTATGGTCCAATACATCCCAAACACACACACACACACACACACACACAAAAACCTTTATATATAACCTACTGAATAAATAATTATGTCATTTTATGGGCTGGAGCAATAGCACAGCAGTAGGGCATTTGCCTTGCACATGGCCAGCGTGGATGAGCTGGGTTCGATTCCTCTGCCCCTCTCAGAGAGCCCGGCAAGCTACCAAGAGTATCCCACCAGCTTGGCAAAGCCTGGCAAGCTACCCATGACATATTCGATATGCCAAACACAGTAACAAGTCTCACAGTGGAGACGTTACTGAGCCCGCTCGAGCAAATCTATAAACAACGGGAGGACAGATATTCATTTTATAACATCTCATATAAATTTAATACTTAAAATAGTTATTTTAGCTCAAGACTTGGCTACAGAAATTAGCTTATGGGGGTGGGAGGCAGAGTGCCAGGTGAGGAGATGAGAACAATCTGGTGGAGGGTATGGTATCGGGACATTGTATATATGAAAACCTTGTATTAGCAACTTTCTGAATCATGGTGCCTAATATAAAATAGAAATACATTTTTAATAAGTGTTATTTTAGTGTCCCCGTGTCTTTCTGTATTTCATCAACAAAATAAGCAATAAAAATAACCAATATTTAGAAATGAAACCTGTTTTAATTAAATATTTCTGTATGAAATATTTTGTTGCCCTCGACACGCAGGAGTCCCTTGGCTGACCGAGACACCAGCCATGGTAATTTTCCCCACTCTGCTCATTTTGCCCAATCCCAGAGGAGGAAAGCAGCCTTTGAAAGGGAAGGTGAGAACACAGAAGCGCAAGAAAGACAAGCACTCCAGGAGCACTCTGGAGAGACAGATCATTTATTGCAAGCAGGGTCAGCCTTATGTACTAGAAGGGGCAAGAAACAAACATCTTAGGGGGACTTCCAAAATATACTTGCACAAAATAAAGAATGCACTTATGCAAAATAAGAACAAAGTAAGACAAAGATGTTGGTTCCTTTGACTGGGGGCGTTTGCTCAACTCTCCATTGGTATTGTTTTATTTACTGAAGGGGATAGGGAGTACTGCTGAGAAGACAAAAATGGAGTTTTTGGAGCAGGCTGCTGGTCCTGTTAGGTCAAGTCTTGCAGGCTCGATCCTGACCCCTAACTGCCCCAACTATGCCTTGCAATGTGTCCCATCATACTTTAGTAACTATTTAAGTTGTGAAAGATGGACAAGAGCAGATTTTATTAAAGAAGAAATATAGGTAGGGGAGATTCACCAGATCTTGAAGATAACAATGGTATCTTATTTGTTCCTTTGTCTGGGAAGTTATTCGGGCCACACCCAGGGTGTGCTTGGGTTTGCTCCAGGCTCAGCACTCAGGAATTACTCCTTGCAGTGATGGGTTGACCATATGGGATGCCAGAAATTGAACTTGGGTTTGCCTTGTGCTAAGCAAAAACCCTACTTGATGTACTCCAACCATCTGATTCTATTTCTAATTTAATTTATTTAATTTCCTCATACACAAACCTATATTTTCTATAGAAGAGTATGTTATTTTTAAAATGAAATCATAGTTTTAGGTCAATAGTTTTTAGTTCAGAAAATTTTAGTTTATCTTTCCCTAAAATAACACCTCTTAACAAACTATTAACTAGTTTTCTAAGATCAGTCACAATGATTTTCTATCACATTATTAAATAATGGTTTTACTCATATATTTCCTATGACAATTATTAAACACATGTTAAGGGCTGGAGCGATAGCACAGCGGGTAGGACGTTCGCCTTACACGCGGCCAACATGGCCGACCCGAGTTCGATTCCTCCGCCCCTCTCGGAGAGCCCGGCAAGCTACCGAGAGTATTCGATATGCCAGACACAGTAACAACAAAGTCTCCAATGGAGACGTTACTGGGCCCGCTCGAGCAAATCGATGATCAACAGGAGGGCCTTTACCTTGCCTTTACCTTTATGTTAAGTAATAAACTATGTTAATCATTTAAACTATGGTCAAAATTTTAACAATTCTATTTGAAATATTTAATTTTTATTTATAAAAATATTAATTTTTATTTATAAAATGGGACCGGACCACCGTCTCCTTCGTGCAAAATTCTACCTCACAGAACGGGGAAAAGAGAATGCAAAGTTTAAGAAGAGAATTCCCAGAATGGCCACCAACTGGGAGCTCTTTGGCTCTGTTGCGGCAATATGGGAAGATGCCATCACTGACAACATTGATGAGGAATACGATTGAATGATTTAGCACCTTCATGATTGTGCAAGGAATGCCAAGAGAGAGATAACCACAAAAAAAACACCTTTCTTCTAACACTCTTGAACTTATTCACCTACGTGGCTTGACACATGCCTCAGGCAACCGCAAGCGAACGTCGGAGCTGGCAAAACAGTGCAGAAAAGCAATCAAGGATGATCTCAAAGACAGGAGAGCAGCAGTGCTGGTAGATGCAGCAGAAGCCGGGAAAAGCATTCATAATGCCCTCCTGTCCTTCACCAACTACAAGACCAAGGTGACTGCCCTCCGACATCCTGATGGATCTATCACATCTTCCAGAAGGGCAATGGAGAAGATTATTCATGACTTCTACTCAGATAGCTTTAATAGCCATGTCCACTTGCCCACATACCAAATTCTGCAGGATGGATATGTTGTTCCCAATGTTCTCCCTTCCGAAATCCAACATACCCTCTCGTCGGTAAAGAAACAAAGAGCACCTGGCCCAGACAAGGTCATACCTGAACAACTGAAGAACTTACTGTCAGTACTCATCAATACACTGACTCGGCTCTTCATACGCTACCTGTCTGAATGCAAGGTACCGCCCCAGTGGAAAACCAGCAAGACTGTACTACTATACCATAAGGGAGACATCCATGACATTGGCAACTATCGCCCAATCTGCCTATTGTCTGTCATCTACAAACTGTTTACTTCAGTCATCCTGAATAGGATTGGCAGAACACTAGATGAAGGACAACCATGTGAACAAGCTGGTTCCAAAAAGAATTCAGCACCATCGACCATATCCACATGATAACCAAGCTCATTGAGGTTTCTTGGGAGTTCAAGATGCCACTTTGTCTAAAGTTCATTGATTTAAAGAAGGCCTTTGATTCTGTTGAGACGGAAGCAGTCATGGAAGCCCTAGCCAATCAGGGCATACAAACTCAATACATCAGGATCCTCTGTGAGATCTATTACGAATTCACTACCAAGATCTCACCATTCTACAAAGAAGTAATCATCCATGTCAAGAGAGGGGTTCGGCAGGGTGATACAATTTCACCAAAACTCTTCAGTACCACCCTCGAGAACATCATGCGACGACTGGAATGGGAACTAATGGGAGTGAAGATAGATTGTCGGCAACTACACCACCTCCACATTTGCTGATGAAATCGTTCTAATAACACCAGCCAAGTGGCACAAATGCTAACCAACTTCGACCGTGAGTGTGGAAAGGTTGGATTACAACTGAATCTCACAAAAGACAATGTTCATGAGAAACAGTCTTGTTCCTGATGCTCCATTCACTCTCAACGGAACCACCATCTCCGAATGCAACAGTTATATATACCTAGGTCGAGAAATCACCTGAATGACCTGGTTTTTAGTATATTAAATATGGCACGGGTAGCTTGCCAGGCTCTGCCAGGGACTCATTCCACTGACCTTGAAAGAGCCCGCAATATGCCAGCATTAAGAAGGATGAACAAGGAGAGGATGATAAAATCTCCAGGCCAAACTAGGCTGCCAAAATGAAGAAGTACTAAAATGATTGTTTGTACTTTCAACACACGTGCGCTGGCATTGAAAGCATCCATCAAGGACCTGATGTTGCAAACACAGAAGATCAAGTACAACATCATTGGTCTCACCAAGACAAGAAGGCATTGATCACATCACTCCATTTTGATACTGGAGAAGAACTGTTCCTCAGAACATGCGACAATAGAGGCATCAGTCATGTCGGTTTCCTTGTCAACACAAACTTGGCCATGAGCATTGTTTCATTCAGATGCCTAGCAAACCAAAATGAATGATTACACTTGAATAGATGTGGCTCACTGCTGTCAGTTTCTATCTTCATCATCTATTCACCAACATCCAAGTACAATGAAGAAGAAATTGACAAGTTCTACATGGAACTGGAGAAGTTCTATAAAGAAGACCATACCTTCTACAAAATCATCGTCAATGATTTTAATGCCAAGATAGGACTGAGAAGGTTGTGCGAAGAACTCCACATCGGGACCCATAGACTAGATTGGAATGAACAGGGTAAGAGACTGTCTGAGTTCATCATGTTGACCAAGACCATCCATGGTAACTCAAGTTCCAGAAGGCAGAATCTAAACATTGGACATGGTAGTCTCTCAATGGATATTTCCACAACAAATTGACCACATTATACTCAATTGTTGGTTTTGCTTGACTGATTTCTCTGTTGTCCAAAAATTCCAAACAGGATTGGACCACCGTTTCCTTCATGCAAAATTCTACTTCACAGAGTAGGGAAAAAGGACTGCAAAGTTTAAGAAGAGAACTCCCAGATGACCACCAACTGGGAGCTCTTTGGCACTATAGCATCAACGTGGGAACATGTCATCATTGACAATATCGAAGAGGAATATGATCAACTGGTTGAATACCTCCATGACTGGGTGAGGAATGCCAAGAGTGGGAAAGCCACAAAAAGACACCTCTTCTTAGAAAGTCTCGAGCTCTTTCACCCATGTGGTTTGGCTGGAGCCTCATGCAATCACAAGCTAATGTCCAAGCTCACAAAACTGTGCAGAGAAGCAATAAAGGAAGATCTCAAAGAGAGAAGAACAGCAGTGTTGGCCGATGCAGCAGAAGCCAGGAAAAGTATTCGCAACACTCGCCTGTCTTTTGCCAACTACAAGACCAAGATGACTGCCCTCTGGTGTTCTGATGGATATATCACATCTTCCAGAAGGTCAATGGAGATTACCCATGACTTCTACTTGGGTCTCTTTGATAGCCATGTCCACCTGCCCACAAACCAAATTCCACAGGATGGATATGTTGTTCTCAATGGTCTACATAAAAAATTCCGAAATCCAAGACAGCATTTCATTGGAAAAGAAGCATACAGTACCTTGTCCAGACAAGGTCAGACACAAACACCTGAAGAATCTGCCACCAGTACTCATCAATACACTGGCTCGGCTCTTCACATGCTACCTGTCTGAATGCAAGGTTTTGTCCCAATGGAAAACCAGCAGGATCGTTCTGTCATATAAGAAGGAAGACATCCACAAAATTGGCAGCAATCGCCCAATCTGCCTGTTGTCTGTTGTGTACAAGGTGTTCACTGAGTCATCCTAAATAAAATAGGCATAACACTAGATGAAGAACCCAAGCAAGCTGGGTTATGAATAGGATTCAGGACAAAGAACCATATCCACACGGTGACCAAGATCATTGAGGTTTCACAAGAGTTCAAGATGCCTCATGGTGCTTCACTAATAAAAAAAAAAAGAAAAAAAAAGAAAAAAAAAGAAAAATGCCATTCTGTCTAACATTCAGCCATTTAAAGAAGGCCTTTGATTCTGTTGAGACTGAAGCTGTCATCGAAGCCCTAGCCAAACAGGGCGTTCAAACAATACATCAAGATGTTTTGTGAGTTGTATTACGGATTCACCACCAGGATCTCACCATTCAACAAGAAAGTGATCATCAACATCAAGAGAGGGGTTCGGCATTGTTATACCATTTCACCGAAACTGGATGTCTGGACTAGAGCTGTTACCTACTGGATTCCATGGGATGTCGAAAGGATGCGTGGCCACCCACCTACTAGATGGTTGGACTTCTTCCTCAAACCCTGACCAAAGGGTTTGAGGCTCCTTGTGTTCCTGGAGCAAGCAGATGCCATCGGGTTACACTAGCATGGGACAGAGATGAATGGAGACTGCCACTCACTCGAGCAAATCGAGGATCAACGGGATGGCAAGTGACAAGTGACAAGTGATTCTAATTGAATAAATTGTTTATTGGTAGAATAATTTTATAGTATTTAAAATATAAAATTTCCACCAACCCTGCTTTGAATCCTGGATACTATATATGGTCCCCCATTTACCACCAGAGTTAATGTCTGATCATAGACTTCAGAATAGTGATCACCGTCTTGTGTGACATAAGTATGCCTGATATCACTTGATCACTTGACATCCCGTTACTCATCGATTTGCTTGAACAGGTGCCAGTAATGTCTCCATTCGTCCCTGTCACGTGCTAGTGTAGCCCAATAGCGTCTGCTTGCTCCAGGAACATGAAGAGCCTAAAACTATTCATTCAGGATCTTGACAAAGAAGTCTGACCATCTCATAGGTGGGTGGCCATGCAATCTTTTGACATCATGTGGAATCTGGTCGGTAATGGCTCTAATCCAGCAGTCGTCTCTAAATCGGATTACATGTCTAGCTCCTCTGATTTTCAATACCTTGGCAAACGAGACATCATCCCTGATTCTCTATCGTCGACAGAGGTCAGAACTCTGGATTCCTTCTCTCCCTTGAGTGAAGCATACTACTCCAAGCATAGTTCTTTCAATTCCTCTTTGGGAGACCCGAATAGCCTTCTCATCCTGTTTTCTTAGGGCCCAGGTCTGTGAGGTATATGTTAAGGCAGGAAGAATGATGGAGTTGAAGAGATGTGCCCAGAGCTGGAGGTTCTTCATCCTCTTACCTATTTCTATGATGCTCTTGAAGACGTTCCATGCTGCTCTCTTCCTCCTGTGCAACTCAGGTGCTGGACTTCTTCCTCAAAACCCTGGTCATTCATGATATTGAGTTCTTGACCTAGATACATAACTGCTGCATTCAGAGATGTTCGTTCCATTGAGACCGAATAGAACATCAAGTATGAGTCCATTTCCCATGAACATTGTCTTCGTGAGATTCAGCTGCAGTCCAACCTTTCCACACTCATGGTTGAAGTTGGCCAGCATTTGTGCCGCTTGGCTAATGTTTGGTGTTATTAGAATGATGTCATTAGTGAAGCGGAGGTGGTGTACTTGCCGACCATCTATCTTCACTCCTATTTCTTTCCATTTCAGTCCTCGCATAACGTTCTCGAGGGTGTCACTGAAGAGTTTCGGTGAAGTAGTATCACTCTGCCGAACCACTCTCTTGATGTCGATGATCACTGTCTTGTAGAAAGGTGAGATCCTAGTAAGGAATCTGTAACACAGCTCATGGAGGATCCTGATGTATTGAGTTTGAACACCCTGTTTGGCTAGGGCTTCTATAACCACTTCAGTCTCAACAGAATCAAAGGCCTTCTTTAAGTCAATGAATGCTAGAGAGACTGGCCTCTTGAACTCCCAACAAACCTCAGTGAGCTTGGTTATGGTGTGGATATGGGCGATCATGCTGAATCCTTTTCAGAACCCAGCTTGCTCGCATTGTTGTCCTTCATCTAGGGTTCTGCCAATCCTGTTGAGAATGACTCGAGTGAACAGCTTGTAGACAACGGACAATAGGCAGATTGGGTGATAGTTGCCCATGTTCTGGATGTTTCCCTTCTTGTACAACAGAAAGGCCCTGCTGGATTTCCACTGGGTTGGAACTTGAATTCAGACAGGTAGCATGTGAAGAACCAAGTCAGTGTATTGATGAGTACTGGTGGCAGATTCTTCAGGTGTTCGGGTCTGACATTGTCTGGGCTGGATGCTGTTTGCTTCTTTACCAACCAAGTGGCATGTCGGATTTTGGAAGGGAGAACATTGGAAATGACAGATATAAATTGATATAAATATATAAATAAATATAAATATGATATAAATAAATATAAATCTATATAAATCTCTGATATAAATTGATAAAAATATAAATATGATCTAAATATAAATTGATATAAATCTGATATAAATTGATAAAAATATAAATATGATATAAATATAAATTGATATAAATCTCTGATATAAATTGATAAATTTAACTAATTATAAAAACTTAATTTAAATTATTTGACTAACTTATTATAAAATTTCTTTCTTTCTAACTTTAGAGTTTGGTAATGCTAGTAAAAATAACATTAATAACATAATGAAATTCTTCTCTTAGGAATTTATTTTTAACATTGAATCTGTTTTCAATGTATGAATTAATATTTATGATGTTTTGAATTTTTGAATAATTTTTCGAATATTGTGTTAATTGTAATAAAACTCATGTCTATTAAATTAAATTTTTAAAACTAATAGGATTAAATTTTTCTATAGGTTTTACATTTTTTCCCCTTTATTTTATTTTATTTTTTTTTAAAGTTGTAGATTTACAATTTTTTGTGCTTTGGTTTAAATTATACAATGATCAGATACCCATCCCTCCACCAGTGCCCATTTTCCACCACCATGGATAATATCCCTCCCACCCCCATCCCTCCATCCCCCCTGTCTCTGTGGCAAGGCAATCCCCTGTGTTCTCTCTCTCCTTTTGGGTGTTGTGGTCTGCAAAAGAGGCATTGAGTGGCAAACATGTTCAGTCCATAGTCTACTTTTGACATGCATCTCCCCTCCTGGGAGGATCCTCCAAACATCCTTTATTTGGTGCTCCCTTCTCTATCTGAACTGCCCTTTCCTCTGGGATACCCGGCTGGCCTCTAAGTTATGGAGTAATCCTCCTGGTGCTGATCTCAGCTATTCTTGGGTATTAATCTCATACTTTGTTACTTTATATCCCCCAGATGAATGCAATCTTTCTATGTCTATCCCTCTCTTTCTGACTCATTTCGCTTAGCATGATACTTTCCATATTGTACCACTGGTATGTAAATTTCATGACTTCATCTTTTCTAACAGCTACATAGTACTCCATTGTGTAGATGTACCAAAGTTTCTTTAACCAGTCATCTGTTCGTGGGCATTCAGGTTTCTTCCAGTTTCTGGCTATTGTAAAGAGTGCTGCAATGAACAAACAAGAGCAGATGTCATTTCGAATATACAGTTTTGCCTGTCTGGGATATATTCCCAGGAGTGGTATTGCTGGGTCAAATGGGAGCTCAATTTCTAATTTTTGGAGAATCATCCATACTGTTTTCCAGAAGGGCTGAACCAGTGGACAGGACATTCCCACCAACAGTGAAGGAGTGTCCCTTTCTCTCCACATCCACGCCAGCATAGGTTGCTTTTGTTCTTTTGAATGTGGGCCAGTCTCTGAGGTGTGAGATGGTATCTCATTGTGGTTTTGATCTGCATCTCCCTGATGATTAATGATGTAGAGCATTTTCTCACGTGCTTTTTTGCCATTCGGATTTCTTCTTTGAGAAAGTTTCTGTTCATTTCATTGCCCCATTTTTGGATGGGGTTGGATGTTTTCTTCTTGTGGAGTTTAACCAGTATTTTGCATATCCTGGATATCAACCCCTTGTCAGATGTGTATTCGGTGAATATCCTTTCCCATTCTGTAGACTGTCTTTGTATTTTGGTCACTGTTTCTTTGGAGGTGCAGAAGCTTCTTAGTTTAAGATAGTCCCATTTATCTATCTCTGTTTTCACTTGCTCGGCCAGTGGCGTGGCATCTTTGAAGATACCATTAGCTTCAATGTCATGGAGAGTTTTGCCAACTTTATCTTCAATGTACCTTATGGTTTCTGGTCTGATGTTGAGGTCTTTAATCCATTTTGATCTTACTTTTGTACATGGTGTTAGGCAGAGTTCTGAGTCTATTTTTTTGCATGTAGCCGTCCAGTGATGCCAACACAATTTATTAAAGAGGCTTTCCTTTCTCCATTTCACGTTACTTGCACCTTTATCAAAGATTAGATGAGCATATGATTGAGGGGAGATGTCAGTGTATTCAACCCTGTTCCATTGGTCTGCAGTTCTGCCTTTGTTCCAGTACCATGCTGTTTTAACTATTACTGCTTTGTAGTACAGTTTGAAGTTCGGGAGGTTGATTCCTCCCATTTTCTTTTTCCCAAGAATTGCTTTAGCTATTCGTGGGGGCTTATTGTTCCATATAAATTTCAGGAGTGTTTGCTCCATTTCTTTGAAGAATGTCATGGGTATCCTTATAGGGATTGCATTGAATTTATACAATGCTTTTGGTAGTATTGCCATTTTGACAATGTTAAGTCTCCCGACCCATGAGCAGGGGATATCTTTCCATTTCCTCATGTCCTCTTTTATTTCCTGAAGTAGCGTTTTGTAGTTTTCTTTGTACAGGTCCTTTACTTCCTTAGTTAAGCTGATTCCTAGGTACTTGATTTTCTGGGGCACAATTGTGAACGGGATTGTTTTTTTCATGTTGCTTTCTTCTCTCTCACTGTTTGCGTATAGGAAAGCCATGGACTTTTGGGTATTGATTTTATAACCTGCAACTTTACTATACGAGTCTATTGTTTCTAGGAGTTTTTTGGTGGAAGTTATTGGGTTCTCTAAGTAGAGTATCATATCATCTGCGAATAGTGAGAGCTTGATTTCTTCCTTTCCTACCTGAATGCCCTTAATATCTTTTTCCTGCCTAATCGCTATTGCAAGTACTTCCAGTACTATATTGAACAGCAGTGGAGAGAGTGGGCATCCCTGTCTCGTCCCTGATCTTAGAGGGAAGGCTCTCAGTTTTTCCCCATTGAGGATGATGCTTGCTGTAGGCTTGTGGTAGATGGCTTTAATTATGTTGAGGAAGGTCCCCTCTATACCCATTTTGGCTAGGGTTTTCATCATAAAGGGGTGCTGGATCTTATCAAATGCTTTCTCTGCATCTATTGATATGATCATATGCTTTTTATCTTTTCTTTTGTTGATATGATGGATTATGCTGATTGATTTCCGAATGTTAAACCATCCTTGCATCCCTGGGATGAATCCTACTTGGTCATGGTGTATGATCTTTTTGATGAGTAGTTGGATTCTGTTTGCTAGTAGTTTGTTGAGGATCTTTGCATCTGTGTTCATCAGGGATATCAGCCTGTAATTCTCTTTCTTTGTGGTATCTCTGTCTGCTTTTGGTATCAGTGTGATATTTGCTTCGTAGAAACTGTTCGGGAGTGTTTTTGATATTTCAATTTCATGGAAAAGCTTAAAGAGCATCGGGAGTAAGTCCTCTTTAAAGATTTGGAAGAATTCACTACTGAATCCATCCGGGCCAGGACTTTTGTGCTTGGGGAGACTTTTTATTACCATTTCAATTTCCTTGATGGTGATAGGTCTGTTCAGGTATTCCAGGTCCTCTTGGTTCAGCCTTGGGAGTCTGTAGGAGTCTAGGAATTTATCCATTTCCTCGAGGTTTTGATGTTCCGTGGCATAAAGCTTCTCAAAGTACTCCCTGAGGATCCTTTGAATTTCTGTAGTTTCTGTTGTGATGACCCCCTTTTCATTTCTGATTCGGTTTATTAGGGTTTTCTCTCTCCCCTTCTTTGTGAGTTTTGCTAGAGGCTTATCAATCTTGTTAATTTTCTCAAAGAACCAGCTCTTGGTTTCATTGATCTTTCGGATTGTTTTTTGGTTTTCCATCTCGTTAATCTCTGCTCTGAGTTTTATTACTTCCTTCCTCCTGTTCGGGTTGTGCTCCTTTTGTTGGTCCTTCTCCAAGCTCTTAAGCTGTGAGGTTAGTTTATTTATGTGGGCTCGCTCCTCCTTCCTGAGGAATGCTTGTAGAGCTATAAACTTTCCTCTTAACACAGCCTTTGCTGTGTCCCATAAGTTTTGGTAACTCGTGTTCTCATTTTCATTCGTTTCTAGGAATCTTTTGATTTCCTCTTTGATTTCCTGTCTAATCCACTCGTTCAATAGTGCACTGTTTAATTTCCAGGTGTTTGATTTAGTTTTCTGTTTTTGTGTGTGATTTACTTCTAATTTCAGTGCATTATGGTCTGAGAAGATTGTTGATACAATCTCTACCTTCTTAATTTTATGGAGGCATGTTTTGTGGCTCAGCATGTGGTCTATCTTGGAGAATGTTCCATGTACGCTTGAGAAGAATGTGTATTCAGCTTTTTGTGGATGAAGTGTCCTGTATATATCTACTAAGTCCCTTTCTTCCATTGTTTCCCTCAAATGAAGTATATCCTTGCTAAGCTTGAGTCTGTTTGATCTATCAAGAGGTGACAAAGCAGTGTTGAAGTCTCCCACTAGTATTGTGTTGCTATTGATGTCTTTTTCCAAATCTATGAGTAGTTGTTTTAAGTACTTTGCTGGTCTCTCATTAGGTGCATATACATTTATTATTGTAAGTTCTTCCTGTTGTACAGATCCTTTGATCAATAAGAAATGGCCTTCACTGTCTCTTATGACCTTCCTCACTCTGAAATCGATGTGGTCTGATATAAGAATGGCTACCCCAGCTATTTTTATGGGAGCTGTTTGCCTGTAGGATTGTTTTCCAGCCTTTGACTCTGAGTCTGTGTTTGCTTTGACTATTGAGATGCGTTTCTTGCAGGCAGCAGAATGTTGGGTTCAATTTTCTAATCCATCCTGCCACTCTATGTCTTTTAATTGGTGCGTTTAGCCCATTGACATTGAGAGAGATTATTGTTATGGGATTTTGTCCCATTGTTCTGTTAAAATTTGGTGTATTTGAGGGGCCTTTCTTGCCTTAAAGTAGCCCATTTAGTTGTTCTTGTAACCATGGTTTTGAGTCTATGAAGTTCCTGAGCTGTTGTTTGTCTGTGAAACTGTGTGTTGTTCCTTCTATTATGAATGAGAGTCTTGCTGGGAAAAGTATCTTTGGGGAGGCATTTATTTCATTGAGTTTTTTTACTATGTCCCACCACTGTTTTCGGGCCATGAGGGTTTCATCAGAAAAATCAGCTGTGAATTTTAAGGATGCTCCTTTGTAAGAGATTTCTTTCTTCGATCTTGCTGCTTTCAGAATTTTGTCTCTGTCTAAGGTTTTGGTCATTTTGATCAGAATGTGTCTTGGGATATTTTTATTCGGATTTCTTCTAGCTGGTACCCTTCGGGCCTCCTGAATGTGGTCACAAGTTTTCTTCAGCTCTGGCAATGTTGTAGCAATGATGTCTTTGACAGTTTCTTCTTCATCGAGGTTTTCTTCCTGTCCCTCTGGGACTCCAATAATTCTTATGTTACCCCTCTTGGCTTCATCACGATCTTCTCTTGCCATCTGTTCCCGAATTGTGAGTCTCTTTTCCATTTTCTGCTCTTTTCTGGAGAGTCTCTGAAGTTCATCTTCGAGCTCACTGATTCTGTTCTCAGCCGCTCTTATTCTGCTGCTGAGGCCTTCCACTGAGCTTTTCAATTCGCCTACGAGATTTTTCAGGTCTGACATTTCTGATTGCATTTTCCTCATTTCTGCCTTGAGATCCTCTTGTCTTCTATTGACATTGCTTTCCATTGTTTCTTTTAATTCCCTAAGCATCCTAAGTAGCTCCCTTCTGAATTCCTTGTCAGAGAGGTTGTCTAACACTACAGTACTGTTGGTGTCATCTGGGCTAGACTCTTCAATATGAAAGTTTGGTGGGCTTTTGCGTTGCTTTACCATTGTGAGAGGTGTGGTTTAGTCCTTCACGTTCACTGTTACTATTCTGCTGGCTTTGCAGTGTGAGTTAAGATAGACTTATGAGTTATTGGCTACTGTGTTTCTAGTGGCTGAGCTAAAATAGAGAAGTTTCCATCTAAGAAGGTAGCTTATGGTTCCTATGGCATATGTAGTGGGAAAATATTTCGCGGCCGTGTCAGCGGCCGCGGCTCCGGAAAGAGTCCCTAGCACTGGCAAGGAGTTCGGAACGTCTCCTGTTTGGAATTGGAGCCGTTCAGCTTTGTTGCCCAGAGCTGGGCCTCTGTGCCTGTCCCACGCAGATCAGGGGTTGAAAACCGGCTTTCTAGGGGCTGGTTCTAGCTGCGCGTGCCCAGAGAGGGACCCAGGCCCTTGGGGGCGGCTGTACCTGTTGGAATTGGAGCCGTTCAGCTTTGTTGCCCAGAGATGGGCCTCTGTGCCCATCCCACGCAGATCAGGGGTTGAAAACCGGCTTTCTAGGGGCTGGTTCTAGCTGCGCGTCAGGTTTTACATTTTTATGGTCAAAATACGAGAAAAAATCTAAATAGAACTGGATCTTTTAATTTTACTAAGTGTAGCAAACTTCAAGAGAATATCTTTTTTTTTTTTTTTTTTGCTATTTTGGTCACACCTGGAGATGCTCAGGGGTTACTCCTGGCTCTGCACTCAGGAATCACTCCTGAAGGTGCTCAGGGGACCATGTGGAATCCTGAAAATTGAACCTAGGTTGGCCACGTGCAAGGCAAATGCCCTTCCCGCTGTGCTATCGCTCCAGCCCGAGAACACCTAATATTTTAAAAAACATTTTAACAATGCACAATGGAATACTTGGATAAACATTTTTCATATATTTTAGTAATTTATAATGTATTCATAAACATGAACAAATTTGAATTTTGGCTAATAAATTTAATGTGCTCGTATGAACATAAATTTGGAAATTTATTTTCCAAAATTATAATAATTTAATTACTGAAAATTACTGTAATTAGTAGTTAGTGTCCATACATATGTTGGTAAAACCTTGTATATAATATCCTAATATCCAAATCTGTGGAAAAACTTGAAGTAATTAAAACAATATAGATAACTATTGGAGACTATTAGAAATACTAATATGAAAAATCATTATCCTGAAAAATTTTAATTTTATTAAAACCACACTTGATCACTTGATTTCTTGTTACTAATCAATTTGCTTGAGCAGGCGCCAGTAATGTCTCCATTTTTAGCTGTGGCGTGCTAGTGTAGTCCAATGGTGTCTGTTCGTCCTACGAACACTAAGAGCCTCAACCGATCATTCACGGTCTTGAAGAAGAAGTCTGACCATCTTGTAGGTGGGCGGCCACGCAATCTTTTGACGTCCTCTGGAATCCAGTGGGTAACGGCTCTAGTCCAGCAACCGTCTCCAAATCTCATTAAGTGACTAGCTCATCGGATTTTCGACTCCTTGGCAATCTCTGATTCTTGACCATCTATGGAGGTCAGAACTCTGGATTGTTTTTCTCATTTGAGTGAAGCGTGATACTCCAAGCATAGCTCTTTCAATTCCTCTTTGGGAGACCCGAATAGCATTCTCATCCTGTTTTCGTAGGGTCCAGGTCTCTGAGACGTATGTTAATGCAGGAAGAACAGTGGAATCAAAGAGATGTGCCTGGAGCTGGAGGTTCTTTGTCCTCTTAGCTGTTTCTTCAATGCTCTTGAAGACGTTCCAAGCCGCTCTCTTCCTCCTGTGCAACTCAGGTGCCAGGTCATCCGTCATTTTGACTTCTCAACCTAGGTACAGATAACTGTTGTATTCAGAGATTGTCATTCTGTTGAGAGTGAATGGAACGTCAGGAACGAGACTGTTTCTCATAAACATTGTCTTCATGAGATTCAGCTAGAGTCTGACCTTTCCACACTCATGGTCGAAGTTGGCCAGCATTTGTGCCACTTGGCTAATGTTTGGTTATTAGAAAGAACCATGTCATCAGCAAAGTGGAGGTGGCGTAGTTACCGACTGTCTATCTTCACTCCCGTTCCTTCTCATTCCAGCACGACGTTCTCGAGGGTGGCACTGAAGAATTTCGGTGAAATGGTATCACCTTGCCGAACCCCTCTCTTGACATCAATGATCACTTATTTGTAGAATGGTGAGATCCTGGTAGTGAATCAGTAATACAGCTCATGGAGGATTCTGATGTATTGAGTCTGAGTGCCCTGATGACTAGGGCTTCAATGACCGCTATGAAACCAAGTATACATTAAATATGATTCACAATTTCTTGACAGTTGTATTCATTTCACTCTACACTCAAACTCTATGGGTGGTATGAAACTGAGATTTAGTTAGCATCTTGCTAGGAATATTATGCACCACATATTATCCTTTAAAGGTTTTGCTCCTTATACTTATGTTCTACATGAAATTAAATAAATAAATAAATGTTTAACACTGTTTTAAATATTTCTTATTGTTATTTCCTTTTTAATGCAAATTATATTATTGTGTATAAAATTTTATTTGAGCAAAACAAGCTGAATACAGTAAGTATTGCAATCAGAAAGAATTTCTATCTTGGTGAATTAGGTTGATTCTTTAACATATGGAATACATAATATTATGAGTAAGTGCAAATAAAGCAAGAATATATATTTAAAAATTGAAAGTATTTAACCGGAAATAATTATTTTTCACTTCCAAATATAAAATAAATTCCAGTGCCTGCTTGAGAAATTTGATAGAGTATTTGTCAGAAACCTTCTTAAAAGTAAAAAGTAAAAATATATACAATCTATACGCTTTATGTGATCACTGTCATAAACATAACTTAGTAAACCAATTTTAAATCTAGAATAGTCTTACATCCCTAATGTAAATGAAGACAAATAAATATATGAGTGCTATAGCCATCCATATAAAACACAGACTCAACAAAACTGAAAACATAAGATTCAACTTATGACACTTTGTAATGTGCCCTTTGGGGTGGGGAGAGCATTTGGGAACACTGGTAGAGGGACGTTGACACTGGTGTTGAAATATTATATGCCTAAAACTCAACTATTCATAACTTTGTAAATCACAGTTCTTTAATAAAAAATGTTTGAGGTCATAATAGAATCCAGATGGTCTGATTAAGTGACAAAAATGTTAACTGAATGAAAGAAAATAACTCTCATAAGAAGCTGGATTCTAGCTTCAGATTTGAATTTCTCTTGGATGTGCTATCTTCCCTGTGGTTTCCTACTTGGAAGTCACAATTAGTTTATTATTGCTTAACAGCTGGAAGCCTTCTGAAGTTCAATTTTGTGAAGGTCTGAAACTCTCTTTGATTATCCTCCAGAACCCTAGGACTATTTTATAAAACTTTGAATTTTAATATTTTTATCTCTATTCAGCTTTACAAGTTAAACTTTACATTGCATGCACTGCAAAGTTCATTATGTAAGCAGCTCTTCACGAGCTCTTTTAGAAGAAATATACTTTAAAAATTGGACATTATATGGTTCCATGCCAAATTGCAGTGAAGAATTACATATTTTCATACTTTTAGAATCTATATCAGATAGTTTTTTAAATTATTCACAGTCCACATTCAGAGTTTAAGTTACAAATATTAATTCTTTTTGCAACTATAAATTCTAATATAAAATGCAAAAAACAGTCCTTTACAGGAGTTGAAATGTTGATGTGATTATAGCAGATTCTTCACTGGTTATACTTAGACATTATACCTGCATAATGTACATACAGTACTGTACATAAATTTGGGTAGTTTATAATAGTGTTATTTAGCAGTAAGAAATATTAAAAACAAAGTATGTTAATAATGATTACACTTGAAAATGGAAGTTAACCTCATCAAATTGAAAATATTAGAAGGAAAAATTGAGATTTCACAAGATCTTTGGCCTGCCATAAACCCTGCATATTTTGGATTTAGCAGGTATTAAAAATCTTAAAAACAATTCCTTATAATAAATTTCATATGTTTTCTCCTATCCTTTGCCTTTTATGATTATATAAGCTGTTAGACCTATGTTTTATATTCTCTAGAAAACATGAGTTTATAATTTACTTAGGATTGAAAATATAGACATTAAAAACTTGGCAGATATTTCTTTAAAATATTTAAAATAAGATGACCTAAAGACTCAAGTTAGCTGTCTACATTTTTATTAAACCTTTCTTCAAATTGTGTGCACTTGAAATTTAATAGCCATAAAATCCATGATAGGTTACCTTTATAAAGGCAAAGTGACTTTAGTGTCATTTTTCTGATTTTATACATCTACAAATGAATGGCAGATGGTTATATATTTTGACAGTTGTGGTTGCAGATACAATACATTCCAAATCCACATGAGTTTTATTATTATAGAATAATGATTACTCCATGACTGTGTACTTATTATTATAATATTATTTAGTTCTCAGTTTCATTCTTCCTATTTTCATGTCAAATTCAGGCTTCCTATCAAAATGGCTTCAGTAGTTTCAGAAGTCATTATGTACTTGACATTATTCAGAGGAAGAAATAGAAAATAACCTCTGTCTTTGAGATTATGTTTTATCTCATTGGTTAGAAATAGATTATGTGCCCATCTCTGAAGAACTTTCAAACAAATAAAAATGCTCTTAGAGTAATAAGCACACTGCTGAAAATTGTTTAGAAAGTTCTAAAACACAAGTTTGGTGTGTTAAATGCCTGGACATTTTTTTCTATTTTGGAAAAGGGAGAAATAAATAGATACGTGGACACCTCCAGTGTATACCTGCCTTGATACTTGAGGGCCAATGCATGGTGAGTAACTTGATGCA
Organism: Sorex fumeus; assembly: GCF_029834395.1. Lineage (NCBI taxonomy): Eukaryota > Metazoa > Chordata > Mammalia > Eulipotyphla > Soricidae > Sorex > Sorex fumeus. The sequence goes on from NW_026606059.1 coordinate 69,636,483, forward strand.
GTTGCAATTGTGTTCACTAATTGTTATTGTATGTGTAAATTGAAGATATAAAGTTGAGTAACTATTGAGTAAATATAACTCAAAATAAGTCAGGCATATAAAACATAAATGAAATGTATAATTTTAAAGACTCAATATCTAAAACTACAGTATTGTATAGGTGTTATAAATATTGTAACAATTGATTTTTATATCTCTGTATTTGTCTATTCAATCAGCACAGATGTAAAATTTTCTGTTTAAAAAATTTGTATAATGCTATTAAAATGCTGTGTGATCCTAAGATAGGTGAAACCCTTAAAATTAGGAGTAAAACTGTTAGTGGAGGGGTAAAGAATATATAGATATATAGTATTTTTAACAATTTATGTACTATTATGTTTGCTTTGGGCTGGAGCGATAGCACAGCGGTAGGGCGTTTGCCTTGTCTGCAGCCAGCCCAGCCGAGCCGGGTTCGATTCCTCCACCCCTCTCGGAGAGCCCAGCGAGTTACCAAGAGTATCTCGCCCACTTGGCAAAGCCTGGCAAGCTACCTGTGATGTATTTGATTTGCCAGTCACAGTAACAACAAGTCTCAAAATGGAGACGTTACTGGGCCCTCTCAAGCAAATCGATGAACAATGGGAGGACAGTGTTTGTTTGTATGTTTGTTTTATAGAGAGAGTATATTTTCTATGAATTCAGACAGAATAGATATTATAGAAAAATTGGTTTTTTCTGTTGTTTTCTACTAAATACCTCTGAAAATGCATATTTTATTTCTATTTAAAAGCCTATGATATTGAAATTGGTGGGCCCCCACAAGTGTCTTATATGAGACGAGGGGGGTAGGGGGATGGGGAGGAGAGAGACAGCCACTTTATCCCCATCTGCCTTTACCACCCCAGGATCCAGGGTTCTTATCATGCCTGCAAGAAGAGAATTTCAAGGGTAGACAAGCAGTGAATTAAAACAAATTTTATTTGTAGGTTTTTAGGAAAGGGGAGAAGGGAGAGAATGTGCTCGGGCACCATATGTGTTAGGCTATGTGGGCTCAAGCAGCACAAGGGTTAAGGCAGCAAATGTGTGACCTTCCTTTGTTTGAGGTGGCTTTTATAATAGGGTTTTACCAATCAGACTCCAAGTGGGCTTCATCAGTGTTGTTGCAAAGTGTGTAGAATTGAGAGTGGTAGATGATCCTCTTCAAGAACAACTTTTCTTGACCTTTGCTCCTGCTGAATCTTCTTTCATAGGGTGGATCCAGCCTTTTCTAGTCTGGACAAGCTGAGGATTAATTAGAATAAAGGAAGGAATTGCTGGTTCTCCAGTAATTTCCTCAGGCCCTTTCTGAAGGGAGGAATCCAGTCTCCTCAGGTTGAGCTGCTGGAGAAGGTCTTATCAGGTATTGATTTCTGTATCCACAAGGTGGATCAGACTTAGTACTCTTGGTTTTATTACTTTCCAGGAATTTCATCGCATGTTGTAGGGATAGGTGGTGGTGGGGCTTCCCTAATCTACCTGCCTACATCAATATTATACAAGACTACATGATACAGGTAGATATTTTTGTTTTAAGTTTCCTTTTGACATATATATATATGATATATATACACATATATATGACATATATATTTAGTTTCTAGTCTTACAATTGTGCTTTGTATTGTATCTAGATCTAATTTTGTTTAAAGAGATAAGCAAATTCTTGTAAAATAATAAACTTTCTATTTTAAAGCAATTAATACAATTTGCTCGAGATGATTCTCTTAAGACAGAGAATTGCATTATAGGAGAAAGATATGTAATACAAGGAATGTTATATGATTTTGTCCAAAAGACAACAGTTAGTTGGCTATTATAAATTAGATAGATATATAAAGCAACATAACTTGATCGAAGTGTTTAGATATTGATCTGCATGACTATAGATAACTACAAATGGCTTTTCAATAAATTCTTCTGAAATTGTACATAATTTATCTGAAATGTAAAATATAAAGCTAAAATTATAAAAGAATTTATAAGAGAAACATTGAGAACTCAATCAGCACTTTTTTGGCTAGGACACACAAAAATAAAATTTCATTAAATTATAATTTATCATTATTAATAATTTTTGATTTTAGAAAAGCACAACAAATATTAAGAGATAAAACATACACTGCGTGTATATGTGTGTATATATATATACAAATAGCTAAGATAAAACATTCATCATAAATTTAGAGACTAATTGGCTTTATTAAATGATTCACAAATAAGGCTTTTTCAAAAGTAGAGAAGCTTTGCAAAGACTTGCATAAAATTGGAAAGTTTGTAAATCAGAGCAGATTAGATGGGTATTCACCTATCACCTATCACCTATCATTCTGTTGCTCATCGATTTTCTCAAGCAGGCACCAGAAACATCTCCATCTGAACGTCTCAAAGATGGGTGGCCAGGCATTCTATTTAACGTCCCGTGGAATCCAGTCAGTAACAGCTCTAGTCCAGCGGTCATCTCCAAATTGCATTACGTGTCTAGCCTGTCTGATTTTTGATGCCTTGGCAAATGAGACAGTGTCCCTGATCCTGTATTAGCAGGATGGGTATTAGCAAAAGAAAAGAGATTATCTCAGGCTTTGCCATCTTCCTTAAGCTAAAGGGGGGGATTGTATGAAACTGTCACTGTCCTCCTGTTGTTCATTGATTTTGCTCGAGCGGGCCCAGTAATGTCTCCATTTTGAGACTTCTTGTTACTGTGTTTGGCATATCGAATACATCACGGGTAGCTTGCCAGGCTTTCCCGTGCGGGCGAGATACTCTCAGTAGCTTGCCAGGCTCTCCGAGTGGGGTGGAGGAATCGAACTCAGCTCGGCCGGGCTAGCTGCGCACAAAGTAAACGCCGTATCGCTGTGCTATGGCTCCAGCCAGTGGTGAAGATTATGCTTTTGATTGAAATCCTAGTTAAAATTTACAACCTCCACATTGAAACTTCTGCTTTTAGAAGAGAGTATGTTTTGAAATTTACCTACAAGTGGTACTACATGAAAAGTATCATGTTAAGTGAAATGACTCAGAAAGAAAGGGATAGACATAGAAAGATTGCATTCATCTGGGGAACATAAAGTAACAAAATAGGAGACTAACACCCAAAAATGGCTGAGCTTAGTACCAGGAATTTTACTCCATGACTTGGAGGCCAACCACACATACTAGGGAAAGAGGGAGCTCAGATAGAGAAGGGAACACCAAATAAAGGTATTGGGAGGATCCTCCCAGGATGGGAGAAGCATGCTGAAAGTAGACTATAGACCAAACATGATTGTCACCCATTGCCTCTTTTGCAAACCACAACACCCAATAAGAGAAAGAGAACAAAAGGGAATGCCCTGCCACGGAGGCAGGGTGGGATGGGGGGGATGGGGGTGGGAGGGATACTGGAATCCGTGGTGGTGGGAAATGGGCACTGGTGGAGGGATGGGTATTTGATCATTTTATAATTGAAACCCAAGCACAAAAATTTGTAAGCCTACAACTATACCTCATGATGTCTCACTAATAAAAAAAAAGAAAAAGCTTGAAATAAAAATTTATGTGTAGTTTGCGTAAAAAAAAAAAGAAGAGAGTATGTTTGCATCAAAGTAGGCATTAAGTCTTGATAATCCTGGTGTGTATACACAGCCATATACTATTCATTTTATTTGTCTGGACAACCTAAAGTAATACAGTTTGTTTGAACTTCTCCCTCTCCTTCTGTGATCACTTGTCACTTGCCACTTGTCATCCCATTGTTCATTGATTTGCTTGAGCAGACACCAGTAACGTCTCCATTGTGACACTTGTTACTGTTTTTGGCATATCTAATATGCCACGGGTAGCTTGCCAGGCTCTGCCATGCGGGCAGGATACTCTCAGTAGCTTGCCGGGCTCTCCGAGAGGGACTGAGGAATCGAACCCAGGTTGGCCACATGCAAGGAATACGCCCTACCTGCTGTGCTTACCGTAATAGAAGCCTCAGTTTCTCAGTTTCTGCTTTTGAGTGGTTCCTACATGCCTTTGGGCTAATGACTTTGTACCTGCTTTAAATCAAAGTTTGCTACATTTACCAATGGGCTGGAGCGATAGCACAGCTGTAGGGCATTTGCCTTACAAGCGGCCAACATGGCCAACCAGAGTTCGATTCCTCCGCCTCTCTCAGAGAGCCCGGCAAGCTACCGAGTGTATCTCACCCGCACGGCAGAGCCTGGCAAGCTACCCATGACGTATTCAATATGCCAAACACAGTAACAACAAGTCTCATGATGGAGACGTTACTGGGCCCGCTCGAGCAAATCGATGAACAATGGGAGGACCATGACCGTGACCGTGACCAATAGAAAAGCTCTTTACCCTTTCTCTCTGCTAGGGAGCTTAATTTCAAGTGCAAACATCTCTTTGTTAGCTAGCAAATTATTTGATCCTAAATGACAACCTGGAAGAGAGGGTCCCAGGAAGGCACCAATCTTAATTTACAGAAGAAAAAAAAAACTTCATTTATGGCTTCCACCAAATATCTCTCCCTATATTACTTGGGGAATGGGAGAGGGGTAGTGGACAAACATTTTTCTTCACTGACTTCTGAGGAACCCCTGCCTTATTTATGATCACTTTAATACCTTCCAGTATCAAAATTACGTCCACACTTACTCCAAGGAAACCAATAGGAATGGTCAAATTTGGTCAGTAACTAAGACTCCAAAATGACTTCAACCATTAAAGGAGGTGGACCAGAGGGGACTGAAGAGATGAGAAAATATAAAAGTATTAAAAAAATTAATATGATGCCAAGAGTATTTCACTTTTGATAGCCCGACCACATCTGGCATCAGCTCTCTCTCGAATGAACTTCTCTATTTCATTTACCTTCACAGGTATTTGTTATTCTTCTCATACAAAATAATTCTTAATTCATCGTGTTCTTCATGATTTTTTTCTTAGAAAGACACAAGAACCAGGAGCTATGCTTGCTTCCAGGGATGGAGCTACACAGGGACAAAAGGGAAAGAGGAAACAGGTAATATTGAATGGCCTAGAGGAAAATTTCCAGGATTAGACCCTGGTTATGCATCCAGTATGTACAGAAGATCATCCTTCAAACATTCTGCCCCTTTGTCTTCCCACCTGACTGTCATCAGTCTAATGCAGAGAGCTCACCTAATTCACCCTCCTAGTAAAGAGAATATGACTAGAAGAGTGTTTCCCCGTGTTTCCCAGGTTTTCCTACTTCAGGATGCTAGGGTACATGATCCGAGGAACTAGACAGAGTCAAAATGTGTACAAAGAAGTTTTTATTTGCACCAGTCACACATACTGGTCAACAAGGAATCCCTACAAAGAGGGTGACCCCTTCTTCCTATGAGCATCCCTTTTTTATCCTCTTACACAGGTTTGAACCTTCCTGTCTTAGACTGACTCTCCCAGAATATTGGGGTTATGTTTTCCTTTGATTGGTCTATTCATCCTCCTGTAACTCACATCTGTTTCCTAGGTTGCCCAATTCGACTTTCCTTTTTCCTTATAGGCTTTATCCTATGGCCTGGTGATTTATGGTCCTGCCACAATACTTCTGCTCACATTATTCTCAGAACTTATGCCTGCGATTGTGTTAGCATGTTTTCCTCAGAACCTATGTCCATGATGGTGTTAGCTAAGTGAAACATAAACCCAAGCAACCTCTTTGTTAGCCCGTTTTGTTAAGAGTCACAGAACTGATCTTACTCACAAAAGCAGAGCTGAGCTAAATCACAGGGTCACTATTGTTAGTGTGATTAAGATTTAACCCCATCACCCTTTCAAGGATACACCCACTCCTCAGCTTTGTCATTCCCTTCTTTTTCATAAATAAAAGTTTCAATTAAAATTGGTCATCTGATCTCCAGTAACCTGCTTACAGTCTTCACCCCCTTAGGAGTAGATCTGGGCTCACTGTAATACAGCTTTCACCGCAAAACTGCATCATATGACACAACGCTGGCATCCTCGACTGAAGAGAAATTGCCAAACTATAACAACCAAAGTTCTGTATTTTGAAGCCAAGCAGACACGAGAGTCATTCTGTCTGAATTCTTGCTCAAAGCCTTTTCGCTGAAAACTGTATATATTCAGTATAAATTAGTACCAGCATTTTCACTCCAAAAAGCAAAAATAAGGAAATGTAGACTTCAAACTTAGTATTTCACCTCAGAATTTTAAGTGTCCCATACAAAAAAAACCCTAAATAATATTTTTAACACTCATATAAATATTCTGCAGATAGTTTGAGGACACAAGTAAACTGAATATTTGTAAAATGTACAACTCAGTTATAGAAAAAATGATCTGTAATATTGTCTTCTGTAATGATTATCACGAAAAAGTAGAAAAGCAAAGACTATGAAAAACGTATTTTAATAATATATAAAATTCCCTATATTAAAGCAAAGAGAGACCAGTGCAATAGTACAAAATGTAGGGCACTTCTCTTCCCTCTTCCATGTATCTGGCTAAGGTTCAGTCCCAGCACCACATACATTTCCCTTACCCATAACCACCTGAGCACAAAGTCAGCAGTATGCCATGAGCACTACTGGGGTTAGCCGGAGCACCACAGTAATAAAAGTAAATAAAGCAATGAACATTTTTCTAGTAGTGATATGTAGAAATATTTTTATTTGTATGCATTCTTAATATGCTTCAATGAAGCAAACAAAGATTGCTTTATCATTAAGATTTAGCGTGACACCTGATCCATATGAGTGCTCTGGAATAAAAGTTGCAATAAGTGGGTTTTCAAAATAGATCATTTACTGTTATAAAAGGGTTACCTTACAATATTAGTCTATCTATTTAGTTGGTAATTCCTTATTTTAAAATTATTTTTGATAGCAATGTGCAGAGATTTTATTAATGCATTATTCTTTAATATACAGTCGATCTTACTCTGCTAAGTGCAAGTTCAACACTCATAATATTTTTTATGGCTACTATTCTTGTAAGAAGCAAAGATATTCTCGTAATGTTTGACTCTCAAGAGAGTAGTACATTCCAATAAGTCCCTGTATATGTCTAGAACAGTTGAATTATGTTTCTGGAATTTATTACAAACACAATTAACAGATAAATCATGAAAACTACCAAATACCTATAAAGCCATATCTTAAATATAACTTAGCTGTCTGTAAGTACCAAGAGAAGTCTTGTCCTTTATATATTGATCTATAAATATTTGCTACCAAAGTTATTGAAACATAATTTTCCATAAAGAAATTTATTTTGTCAGTATAATTCATTACAAGATGTTTTGAAATGAATAATACTGCTGTATAAGTATAATTAATTGACATTTTTATTAAAATAAGCAGCATTCATTCATTGAATATCATTTTTCAAGTGAAACTGGGCACAGAAGCATACCATCTACAAACACAGATCATATTATTTAAATTCCATTGATTCGATTGCTCCTGTTTTTTTAATGTTTTTGCTTATTGCTTTATACATCTACTAAAATTGTCATCTTAGGCAAATGGAATCTTAATAAATAACCCCATTTATCATGGCAAGTCATCTATAGCCTAGTACATCTCCCATAACACCTAGATGTTCAAGACAATATGTAGAAATCAAGTATTACGATATAGAATTGCCAGAAAATGCTTGAATATTTCAAAGAGGTTACCCTCTTTGAAATTTCCCAACTTCTTGTGTTTCTTTGTTTTATGATTTTTTAATGGCATTCATGGTATCTAATTAAAAAATGTGAAACTGACTAAGGTTCAGATCAAAGCTGCCTTGTTTCTGGCTCATAAAAACAGGGAAAGATGTCTCCAGTAGCAGAAGATTATGATCAATGGGTCACTGTAAAAAGAAGGAAGCATCACCAAGACGAAACATCAAAGAAAAGAATTTCTTAAATTTATTATAAACTTAATTAAATATTCTGTTGGCCTTAGACAATATGGTTAACTGTCTCAAAGCAGAGCACTCAGGAGTTCAGGAAATGTACTACTTCAAAGAAGTTCTATATTCTCCAGATATGAGAGCTATTATTTTGTGTGCAGTCATATTAATTGACTATTCAATGTACACAAATCAAGAGTATTATAAGAAAAATAATATTTTATTTGATTTAAAAATATCAAGTTCTACAAAATAAAACATTGCAATGTCTACAAAACACCTAAACTTTAATTGATGTTTAAAAATTTAAGCAATAGAACTATTCTTATTGAAAAAAAATCCATCAATAGAAGTCAACCTGAAATAACTTAGATTCCAAATTATGAAAAATTTAATGTAACTGCATTTTGTAGTATGAAAAATAACGTATTTAAGCTAAACAGGAAATAGTAGCAAAAAAAATTCCAAAAAATGACCAAGAACAAGTACATTGCATTCAAATGTTAAGTCTGACATAAAATAAACTGACATTGAAGGAGTTAATATGACAGAAGAAAGAATCCAAAGAATTTATTCATATACATTAAATTAAAACTCTGGGAAATGAACAAAAATACTCAGAATTCCAAATATTTTGGAAAAAATTCGAAATAAGAAAATATTTTAAAAGCAAATATTTTAGGAAAAACTAAGCTAATTTCAGGAACAAAAGAGTAAACTTATACATTTATTCTTTTTTTTTCTCTTTGGGCCATACCTGGCGATGCACAGGGGTTACTCCTGGTTCATGCTTGGGGGACCATATGGGATGCTGGGGATCGAACCCGGGTTAGCCCCTATGAATTTATTTTTGAAAATTAGTTCAAGTAATTTGTGGTGTGAATAATTTAAAAGAGAATCCTTGTTATGGTTATGTTTGAGGTAAAGGCACAACCCTCCACGAGACTGCCATCATTTCAGCTAGCATCTTGTTGTCAAAAGTCACGCTTAAAACTTCACAACTGACTAGCTTACTACAATAGACAATAGTTTCATGAATTAGATTTATTTTTTAAATATGAAAAATTCCAAAAAGTTATAAACCTTAAAAATCATTAGAACTACACAGAAAAGTATCATATTTTAATGAAAGCCTTTTTATTTTAGCATATGACATGAATTTCCATAGTACAATGATGCATTTGGTTTTGGACCTCACCCGGCAGTGCTCAAGGTTTACTTGTAACTCTGGACTCAGGGGAAATGAAAATTGAACCTGGGCTGGTGTGTGCATAAAAAGTTCTTTACATGTTATGCTATCTCTCGAGCTTGTAAAATCATATGAATTAAAAGCAGGCAAACGAACAGATTTATAACATGACTCCCAAAATCATTTTGGAGATTATAAAACTTGAAAATCATAATCCAAATTCTGTAAACAAAGATCAGACAGGTTATTAATCACACAAGGGAAAAAATAAAGAAATCATTTCTAGATCGACTAAAAAATATCATTTGATAAATGAGATACTAGTTGATTGTGATGCTCTTCATACCAGGAATAGAATAATATCTGGCATAGCTAGATCTCAAATATCTTTGAATTATATCACTTTTATGATTAGAATGGTGACCCTGAAAACTTCTGTTTTACATTATGCTCAAAGGTTAAGTCCTTCCCCCCCAAAAAGAGAGAGATTAAAAACTAATAAACAAATGTACCCTATTATCAAATTATATAAGTCAAGATAGTTCAATTAGGGAAGAAGAAACTACTTTTGGAAAATTTAATCTCCAGATAGAAAAAATTTCTCTGACACAACAGGAACAAAGCAGAACAAAAGTGTTCTTAGAAAACCAAATAAAAACAGAACTGTTAGAAATTTGTTGAATTAAATTTCATTAAAATTCTACCTTTTATTCTGTAATATATTACCTGAAAAATATGAAATATCAGCACAAACTGATTTTTAAAATATATTCATGACACTTAAAGCAGATCGAAAATATACATTTAAAAAGAAGTAAAAAAAAGTAACTGAAATTCAACAGTAAGATTAAAAGAAAGGATGGCTGTCTTTGTATTTTGGTCACTGTTTCTTTTGAGGTGCAGAAGTTTCTTAGTTTAAGATAGTCCCATTTATCTATCTCTGTTTTCACTTACCTGGCCCGCGGTGTGACATCTTTGAAGACACTATTAGCTTCTATGTCATGAAGGGTTTTGCCAACATTTTCCTCAATGTATCTTATAGATTCCGGTCTGATGTTGAGGTCTTTAACCACTTAGATCTTACTTTTGTACATGGAGTTAGGCAGAGATCTGAGCCCATTTTTTTGCATACAGCCGTCCAGTTTTGCCAGCATAATTTGTTAAAGAGGTTTTCCCTGCTCCACTTCACTTTTCTTGCCCCCTTATCGAAGATTAGATGCTCGTATGCTTGGAGGGGGGGGAACGTCAGTATATTCAACCCTGTTCCATTGGTCTCCAGCTCTGCCTTTGTTCCAGTACCATGCTGTTTTAATTATTACTGCCTTGTAGTAGAGTATGAAGTTAGGGAGGTTAATTCCTCCCATTTTCTTTTTCCCAAGAAATGCTTTAGCTATTCGTGGGCACTTATTGTTCCATATGAATTTCAGGAGTGTTTGCTCCAATTCTTTGAAGAATGTCATGGGTATCCTAATAGGGGACTATCTTAAACTAAGAAGCTTCTGCACCTCAAAAGAAACAGTGACCAAAATACAAAGACAGTCAACTGAATGGGAAAGGATATTCACCAACTACACATCTGATAAGGGGTTAATTTCAAGAATATACAAAATACTGGTTCAACTCCACAAAAAGAAAACATTCAACCCCATCAAAAAATGGGGAGATGAAATGAATAGAAACTTTGACAAAGAAGAAATCCGAATGACTAAAAGACACATGAGAAAATGTTCCACATCATTAATCATCAGGGAGATGCAGATCAAAACCACAATGAAGTATCACCTCACACCACAGAGACTGGCCCATATCCACAAGAACAAAAGCAACCGGTGCTGGCATGGATGTGGTGAAAAAGGGACACTCCTTCACTGTTGGTGGGAATGCCGACTAGTTCAGCCCTTCTGGAAAACAGTATGGATGATTCTCAAAAAACCAGAAATTGAGCTCCCATTTGACCCAGCAATACCACTCCTGGGAATATATCCCATAGAGGCAAAAAAGTATAGCCGAAGTGACATCTGCAATTGTCTGTTTATTGCAGCACTCTTTACAATAGCCAGAATCTGGAAAAAACCTGAGTGCCCGAGAACAGATGACTGGTTGAAGAAACTCTGGCACATTTACACAATGGAGTACTATGTAGCTGTTAGAAAAGACGGAGTCATGAAGTTTACATACAAGTGGTACTACATGGAAAGTATCATGTTAAGCGAAATGACTCAGAAAGAAAGGGATAGACATAGAAAGATTGCATTCATCTGGGGAACATAAAGTAACAAAATAGGAAACTAACACCCAAGTATGGCAGAGATTAGTACCAGGAATTTTACTCAATGACCCGGAGGACAACCACACATGTTAGGGGAAGGGGGGAGTTCAGAAAGAGAAGAGAACACCAAATAAAGAGTGTTGGGAGGATCCGCCCACGATGGGAGAGCATGCTGAGGGTAGACTGTCGACCAAGCATGATTGCCACTCAATGCCTCTTTTGCAGACCATGGCACTCAAAAGGAGAGAGAGGGAAATGCCCTGCCACAGAGGCAGGGTGGGATGGGGGCTAGGGGGGGAGGGGATGCTGGGATCCGTGGTGGTGGGAGATGTGCACTGGTGGAGCGATGGGTGTTTGATCATTGTATAATCGAAACCCAAGCACAAAAATGTGTAAGTCAACTGTACCTCATGGTGCCTCACTATTAAAAAATAAATAAATATTAAAAAAAGAAAGGATGGGCCAATACATAAAATATTCCAAAATAATACCTACAAATGAAAAGATGATCACAACTTTCATTATCAGGGAATGGAAAGCACTGCCATGGCAAACCATTAGTTGTCCCTTATGATGGTTAAAAGCACGAGACAGTAAAAACCACATGAACGGGAACATCTAGTGAGTAACTGAAATCCTCATATATTTCTGGAGTGACTGAGAATTTATAGACTGAACCGAAAATTATATGTATGCTTAAAAAGTTTAGTGTACTAAATGACCCAGGAGTGCTACTTGATATTTTACTCAGGGGTAAATATAACACATGTCTGTCTAAAAAATTAAAATGTTCAAAGCAAATTTATTGCCAATAATCAGAAACCTTAAAAGTTCACCAACAAGTAATCTAATTACTTACGGTATTTGCATTTAATGAAATGTTATTCATCTATGTAAAAGAAACTACTGATAAATTTACTAATATAGATGAATCTCAGAATTGTACAAAAAGTGGTTAGACACAATAAGCATGTGCAATCTCATTTATATAAAATTCTAGGCTGGAGCGATAGCACAGCGGGTAGGGCGTTTGCCTTGCACGCAGCCAACATGGCCGACCCGAGTTCGATTCCTCCGCCCCTCTCGGAGAGCCCGGCAAGCTACCGAGAGTATTCGATATGCCAGACACAGTAACAACAAAGTCTCCAATGGAGACGTTACTGGGCCCGCTCGAGCAAATCGATGATCAACGGGAGGGCCTTTACTTTACTTACCAACATTCAGGGTGATCAAATTTACACTGGTGGTTAACTGATTGATGATGAAAGGAAAGATAGATTGTAAAAACATAAAAAAAAATTCTAGATAAAGCAAATATTATATATATTGAAACTAGAAGCATTTCCCTAGGTATACAAACTTGTCAACCTCAGGATACTTTACTCTTTAGAGATTTATGATATATTATATCCAACTTATGCTGCCAATAATTTACTTAACACTGTATACTACTCTTTTTCCATATTATTAACTTGTGAATGTTCATATCTAATCCCTTTTATTTAACTTCCATCACATTGTATTTGGTGTTTTCTTCTTTCCCTTGCTAAAAACTCTAGATTTTCAGAAAATGTGAGCAAAAGAAACTTCACTGTAAATTTTATTTTGGTTTCTTTCATAATCACTATGATTTTCTTGTTCACTTCTTTCCCAAAGTTTCATTGAATTTCCAAAACTTTGGTTAAGAGAAGTTGTGTTATCAATTATATCTTAAATTTGAGCTTTTATGCATTTTAACTATCTTACTTCCATCAGTAGCAATACCAGTCTCCTCCTGTGTCAGGTTTAACATTTTAGGTTCTTTGTTTTCTTCCTTAAATGCTTTGTTTTAACCTCTGGTTTAATTACTTTATAGCAAGCAGGTAGTTTCCTTCAATATCTTGTCAATATCTTGTCTTTATATGGATCTTTGCCTCAACTGCCATTACCAGGAAAGAATTCTATTACCTAGTGCTTAATTGAAGACTGCTATTATGATTATTAAAATTCTTTTTGGACAACTGTTAAAATTATCTGTGTACAGTGTGGGTGCAATTCCATCATTATATACTATATAGCATAATATACATTATATAGCAAATAATTTAATATTATGTATGTATGTATATAATTTCCTTGATTTGAGGGCCACAACTGTTGATTCTGTTGCTCGGTGTAACTTATTGCTCTGATTCAGAGGTTATGTCTGTTGGTGCTCTGGAGACTATATGAGATGCTGGAGATCAAACCTTGCATGGAAGACAAATAAATAGTACAATTGCTGTACTACTCCTTTGTTCCCCCAAATCCCATATTCTTATTTTAATATTAAAACGAAATATAAAATGAATGTTGTTATTTATTACAGGAGGGGGCTGGAGCGATAGCACAGCGAAGAGCATTTGCCTTGCACAAGGCCCACCAAGCCGACCCAGGTTTGATTCCTCCGCCCATCTCGAAGAGCCTGGCAAGCTACTGAGAGTATCTCACCCGTAGGGCACAGCCTGGCAAGCTACCCTTGACGTATTCGATATGCCAAACACAGAAACAAAAATATCTCACATTGGAGATGTTAGGGGGCCCGCTTGAGTAAATCGATGAAAAATGGGAGGACACTGCTACAGTGCTATTATAGGAGGAAACACAGATGATTGCTAAGTAATTTGTCTGCAGTCAAAGGAGAGAGAGCCCTCACTTTAGTTGAGATACTTATTATTGTTTGTTTTGTTTTGTTTTGTTGCAGTGCCGGTTATGGATCCCAGGGTTTCACATACACATTATAAGTGTTCTGTCTCTGAACAATATCCTTGCTTAGATTGTTTTGTTGAAGTAAGATTCGCCTATAGTAAAATGAACCATTGAATATTATTTAGTACATTCGCAACGTTGCCCTACTCTCTTCTTTATCATGTTTTAAACGTTTTTTTCATATTAGAACCATAAATATGCTTATGACGTCTTAGTACCTGTTTTGTAAGCCATAATGCACAAAAAGAGAGAGAAAGAAGAAAAGTTTCTACCATAGAGGCTTTGGCTGGGGTTGGTGGGGGGTGATGGGAGGGAAACGAACATTGGTGGTAGGAAATGTGCACAGTGGAGGGACGGGTGTTGGATCATTGTATAAATGAAACCCAATCATGGACAGGTTTGTAATGGTCTAACTCACGAATATACACTATTTTTTTAAAAAGTGTATATAGAAAAAATTATCTCATAATGAAGAATATTGGGGAAAATTTCTCTAATGTTATCATGGTTTGTAACTAAGTATATTGTTTGACCTCTAAAATTAGTGACTCAGAGTGTTACTATAAAGTTTTTTAATTTGTATATATAAATATTTTTGTTTTATATATGTTATTCTATGGTAGAACATTTTCTTTTTTCTAGCTCTGACCACTGATCCTCCTTACTCAGGGAAATTGTAATTTAAGTGTAGACAGCATATCTGTTCTATAAGTGTTATGGTCGAGTATCTCCCATGAAAGAGGCTCTCAATATTTAGAGATTTAAAGATCAAAAATTCATTATTCCAGTTCTTATCAAGTTTGCATTCCTAAGAAAATAATAAATATTCAAATACAATACACTAATAATATAATGATTTCTCTATAAAACTGCAGTGGAAATATAAGAACAAGAATTGCCGAGTTTGTCAAGAGGAGTTAACATTTTGCTGAGATTAAACAGGAAATATAAATGTGCAAAGTAGGCAATCAACCAGGAAGTTTCTTTTTCTTTCTGGAAAATGAATAAGATATAGGCAGCAAGGCAAAAAAAAAATAGTGTTGTGAAGCACATCAGCAGTTTCTTATTGTTGATGTCTAACTAAGGGTATAATCATGAAGGTTCTAGACAATCATGCATACATTTTTAGGTTTTTATTTTTAAGGTGATGAGTAATATGCAGACAGCCACATAGAGATCATAAGATTTTATTCTGTATTTTACAGGGACTGACTTGAATATCTAAAAATACTTAGCAGTAATATAGATGGAAAGGAGATGGCAGTAGATGTCCTGTGAATATATAAATGTCAGCACTAGTTGGGAAATGAGACTGTCCTAAAGGGAAAATAAAAGGAAAACAGAAGTATGGATACAATGAAAAAATATATATATATAAATGTAATGCATGTGTAAAGGTCTAAATTGTAATGCTGTAATGCTATAATTTTTGATGTGCCTCATGCACTATTAAAAAACAGTAGAGTAAGCTATTTTGTAGAAAAAAAGATGGATTAATTTTCAACAGATTTATTTCCTTCTTCCATTTTCAGGATATATATAGGTTTGGGAACAAAATTTGCAAATCTAGGAAGGTGGCTTTTATAAGGAGACACAGTAATGAGAGTCATGACACAGGTGGCTGAAAAATGGCATAAGCACTTTAGCAGATGTTTATAGATATTTCTTCAAGTCGTATGCCTGTCTCTCAAGATAACTCTATGTCTTAAAGAGAACTATGGGAAAGAATACTGTTTAGAAAGGATGAAAAAAACAAAACATTTTAACTTTAAGTATATTTATTAATTTAAAATACCAGAAAAATACCATTTTAATTAAAATATTGTTTGGAAAATATTAATTGTTCTGGAAGTCTACTTCAACATAAAATTTAATTATAAAAGAAACATGAATGTAAATGGTGGTTTAGGTGATTTTTATTTTGGGGGCATTGGGGGGACGCAAACAATTATGGAATAAAATATCAATAATTTTCAGTGTCACACATGTGCCTATGTGGTAGAGCACTTGTGTCTCCTCTATGAGGCTTTTGTTTCAATCTCTGATACCACAAAAATTAATAATGTAATAAAGTAAATACGTTGATGTATATACAGGTATATAATTTATGTTATTGATTTCCATACATAAAACAAAATAACTTCCAGCATCATCACAAACAGAATTCAAAGAGAGCACCCTAAAAGTAAATAATTAATTATCATTAAAATAGCACTGTAACACTGTAGCACTGTCATCCCATTGTTCATTGATATGCTCGAGCAGGCACCAGTAACATCTTTATTGTGAGACTTGTTACTGATTTTGGCATATCGAATATGCCATGGGGAGCTTGCCTGGCTCTGCCATGTGAGGGGGATACTCTCGGTAGCTTGCTGGGCTCTCTGAGAGGGACAGAGTAATCAAACCTGTGTCGACCGTGTACAAGGCAAATGCCCTAGCCACTGTACTATAGCTCCAGCCAATCATTAAAATATTTAGCAATACATTTAAAAGTATCAGAAAAAAAGATTCCAGTCCAGAAAGAGAGTATGTCAGACAGGTTGATTGCCTTGCATGCAGTCAACATGGGTTTGATTCCATGGTACCATATACGATCCACTCACTCTACCAGGAATAAGCCTTGTGACCTAAAGACAAATAGACAAAACAAACATAAGAAACAGTAGAGAGACTATACAAAAAATTTTGTTTCAAAAATAGGAACATTTTTATAGGCTGGAGCGATAGCACAGCAGTAGGGTGTTTGCCTTACAAGCGGCCAACATGGCTGACCCGAGTTCGATTCCTCCGCCCCTCTCGGAGTGCCCGGCAAGCTACCGAGAGTATCTCGCCTGCACGGCAGAGCCTGGCAAGCTCCCCGTGACGTATTCGATATGCCAGACACGGTAACAACAAAGTCTCCAATGGAGACGTTACTGGGCCCGCTCGAGCAAATTGACGATCAACGGGAGGGCCTTTACCTTTACCTTTTTTTAAAAAGTGTAAATTTTTAAAAATTGTGATATTCACAATAAAATGCGACTGAATCAATTTTTAGTTGCATTTTTATATATTGTTCTTGTGTTTCTTCTCAAATCATTTTCAATAGATTAGAAATACTTTGCTTATATTACATATCTAGATTGAAAGACTTTGATCTTAGTGACCTTTTTCCAGGGTCACCTGAACAAGATTGACTTTGAGATCTGTCACACAGGAGCTATGAACTTTTGTCAACATGTTTTCATGGCTATGAATAATTTAGTATTAAAAACATTTAAATCAAAACAGATATTGCATCTTACTTTAATATTTTTATAGAGTAAGTACAAATAATTGCTCCATTGCCTGCTTTACTAATTAAAATTGGCATAAAAGTAACACTGAAGCAATGGATATGTCAATAAATTTATTTCAGTTTCTATGTTATAATGTAACTGATAAGTGAAAGAGAAACGTCTGTGAGGTTTTGTTTTTCTAACAAGCTTCTGACAGACAAGGCAGTCATCATCCATGAAATCTTATCTCAGAATAAGTGAGCATAATTTTTCTTGTTTCCTAAAGATTTCTTTCAAACTATAATATGAAAAAAGCTACTGCACACAGCATTTTCCTTCCTCATTTTTATTCTCTAAATATCCTTCTTCCCTTGTAATTTACTATGTGATACTATGTGATATTTTGCATAATTTATGTAAATTTTCTTACTTTATATTTATTGTTTTCTGTTACAAATCGTCTACAAAGTTATATTTTTATAAAAATATCTTAGAAGTGCCATAATTCTGCTTAATTCTTTGATAGACTCACTTTGATGATATATTATGGCAATACATCATAGGGTTGTTATTACACTAATACTGTATTATTGTAATGCATCATAAAATAACAATATTCTGATGATACAGTGTAATAATTAATCATAAGAACAATTCCAATAGTCTTATAGTAATGGCTTTTTATTTCCACTGCTCCTTTAGAACTGAAGCAATTGAATTTAAATATGGACAGAACAAAAATGGACTACATATACCACTGATTTAGCAATATTTACACATATAGGGGCAAGAGTGATAGTACAGAGGGTAGTGCATTTGCTTTGCCAGTGTCAAAGATGAGTTCAATCCCTGGCATCCCATATGGTTCTCTTAGCACCTTCAGAAATAATCCCTGAGCACAGAGCCAGAACTAAACCCTGAGCACAGCTGAATGTGGCCCCCAAACAAACAAAATACAGTGAAAAAAATTTAATAATGGATTACCAACAGCACAATAAAAAGGAATTTTTTATGGCAGAGTTTAATCCTGTACTTTGGGGTGATTGAAGCTCTTAGAAATTAAGTAAAGTGTCATGTAATTACACCTTTGTTAAACATCATAACCAAATGTAAAATTGAAAGCTATTGTATTCAGTAAATGATTTAACAGCGATTCTGCTGTACTGGTATTTCAAACAAGTAAAATTATAGTAAAGTAATTATAATTCCATCTGTAATGCCAATTTAAATATTGTGCTATTTATTTGGGTGGTTGTGATTTATGTTAATAATTTAAAAAATGAAGACAAGTCGAAGCTGATACAGCATATTATACAGTATAAAATTAAAATGATAAATGAATACTGTAATCCCAGCACAAAAATTGAATCCTGCAGTGAGGTTTAACATAGGTAACGTGTTTTCTCACTTTTGAACAGTCACTTATTTTTTGTAACTGCTAGTAGAACACCTGACAGTTTTTTAAGAATAACTTAAGAAGGGGCTGGATCAATAGCACAGCAGGTAGGGTGTTTGCCTTGCACGCAGCCGACCGGGGTTTGATTCCCAGCACCTCATCTGGTCCCCTGAGCACTGCCAGGAGTAATTCCTGAGTGCAGAGCCAGGAGTAACTCCTGTGAATCACCAGTTGTGACCCAAAAAGGAAAAAAAGAATGAATAACCTAAAAATTCCTCATAAGAGATCTATTATATATAAATGCGAGGAAAATGGGGTAATACAAATGATGTGAGCAATCCTTAAACATATGGATTTCAATATTGGTTTTGATTTTGCCTATCATTTCACATGCTACATTTTTGTCAGTACTTTGATTCATTCATCTCTATATATCTAGGCCAAGTAGGATTTGAATTTAGGCTCACAGTATTCAATGGAAAAAAAACCTTATCATCATCTGAGCAGAAGTTTAAAACTAACAATGCATTGGATTTGTCTTCTATTTCTTCTTGTATCTGCTCTGCTATTACATGAACAAATTTGAATATATCTTATTTACAAGATCACTGTCACTGTCCTCCCATTGTTCATCAATTTGCTTGAGGGGGCCCAGTAACGTCTCCATTGTGACAATCGTTACTGTGTTTGGCATATCAAATATGTCACAGGAAGCTTGCCAGGCTTTGCCGTGTGGGTGAGATACTCTCGGTAGCTTGCTCAAGATACTCTCGGTAGGTTACTCTCTGAGAGGGGCGGAGGAATCGAACTCATGTCGGCCATGTTGGCTACTTGCAAGGCAAACATCTTACCCACTGTGCTATCACTCCAGCCCACTTACAAGATATATTACACAAATATAGGTGTTTAGAATTAGCCTTTCTTAGAATAAAGCTATAGCTATCCTAGTCCCAACCCGATGAGTCAACCAGGGAATCTATGCAATCATGGGAAAAGATTTGTGTTTACTGTTTTCATCATGAAATTTGGGAATTGTTATGGAGCAAGACCAGCTGGGACTTTGGAAAGTGATAGATACATTGGACTATACTTATGCACTAATAATTTCACTGTGGATTATTTAAAGCTTGAATTGCAAACACATTTATTTTCTGATAATTTTAATTGGCTAAACCTTATATAACTTAAAGAAAAGTTATCATTGTGGTGTGGGATCCCGATATCTGCTGAAGGCCTAACTCAATATGCCCAAAAATGGTGTTTCAACTGCCTCTGTTTTATTTATTTTTATATAGTTTGTGGGCTATTTTTGTATGTTGTGCACTGTTTCCTTTGAGGTCCAGAAGCTTTATAGTTTAATGAAGTCCTATTTGTTTATTTTTTCTTCCACTAGCTTGGTCAGTGGTGTTTCATCTTTGAAGAAGCCTTTATCTTCAATGTCATGGAGGGTTTTGCCCACATTTTCCTCCATGAACTTTATGGACTCAGGTCTGATGTTGAGGTCATTAATAAATTTCGATCAGATTTGTATCTGGACTTAGAAAGAGGTCTGAGTTCACTTTTTTTGTATATAGCTGCCCAGTTTTCCCAGAACCACTTGTTGAAGAGGCTTTGCTCTCTCCACTTCATATTTCTTGCTCCTTTATCAAAGCTTAGTTCATCACATATTTAAGAGTAGGTGTCAGGATATTCAACTCTGTTCCACTGATCTGCAGGTCTGCCTTTATTCCAAATCATACTTTTTAAACTACTACCACTGTGTAGTACAGTTTGAAGTTGGGAAAGGTAATGCTTCTTTCCCCCAAGGATTGCGTTAACTATTTGTGGGGTTTGTTGTTGTTGTTGTTATTGTTATTCTTTTTCTGTATAAATTTCAAGAGTGTTTGATCTATTTCTTTGAAAAACATTCATGGGTATCTTTTTAGAGATTCAATCCCAAAGCACTGAATCTCTATAATGTTTTGGGGGAATATTGGGGAGTATTGCCATTTTGACAATGTTAATCCTCCCAATCCATGAGCAAAGGATGTGTTTTCATTTTCTGGTGTCCTCGTCTATTTCTTGGAGTAGCATTTTGTAGTTTTCTTTGCACAGGCCCTTCACCTCTTTAGCTAAGCTGATTTTGAGGTACTCAATTTTCTGAGGCATGAGTGTGAATGGTATTGTTTTTATAATCTCCCTCTCTTCTCTTTCATTATTTATATAAAGAAAAGGAATGTACTTTTGGGTATTGATTTTGTAACTTGCCTTCTTTGCTGTAAAAATCCTATTGTTTCTAAGAGTTGTTTTCAGGTTCTTTGGAATTTTCTAAGTATAGCATCATGTCATCTGCAAATAGTGAAAGCCTGACTTCTTCCTTTTCTCTCTAGATCCTCTTCATATATATATTGTTTTGCCTAACTGTTTTAGCAAGTACTTCCAGTACTATATTGAATACTGGAAGTACTTGCTTCCAGTAATGAGACAGAATAAAGGGAGAGGAAAAAAATAATCCCATTCACAATAGTGACTTAGAAAATCAAATACCTCAGAATCAGCTTAACTAAAGAGGTAAAGGACCTCTACAATGAAAACTACAAAACACTACTCCATGAAATAAAAGAGGACACAAAGAAATGGAAACATATCCCCTGTTCATTGATAGGAAGAATTAGCATTGTCAAAATGGCAATACTCCCCAAAGCATTATACAGATTCAATGCCATCCCTATAAGGATACCCATTAAATTTTTCAAAGAAATAGATCAAGCACTCCTGAAATTCATATGGAACAACAAATGCCCACGAATAGCTAAAGCAATTCTTGGGAAAAAGACGTGGGGAGGCATTACCCTCCCCAACCTCAAATTCTACTACAAAGCAGCAATAAATAAAACAGCATGGTACTGAAACAAAGGCAGGGATACAGACCAATGGAATAGGGTGGAATATCCATACAGACAACCCCAAATGTATGAACATATAATCTTTGATAAGGATGCAAGAAATGTGAAGTGGATCAAGGAAAGTCTCTTCAACATATGGTGCTGGCATAACTGGACAACCACTTGCAAAAAAATGGGCTTAGACCTAGACCTATGCATGCATGCATAAAAGTCAGATAAAGATGTATTAAAGATCTCAATATCAGGCAAAATCCATAAGGTACATTGAAAACAAGGTTGGAAAGACCTTCTATGATATTGAGGATAACGGTATCTTCAAAGACGACACTCCAATTACTATCCAAGTAAACAGAGATAAGGAAATAAGACTATCATAAATTAAGAAGCTTTTGCACCTCAAAAGATACAGTGACCAGAATACAAAGACAGTTTACAGAATAGGAAAGGATAGTCACCCAATACCCATCTGATAACGGGTTGAAATAAAGAATATACAAAGCGCTGGTTGAATACTACAAGAAGAAAACATCCAACCCCATAAAAATGGGGTGATGAAATGAACAAAACTTTCTCAAAGAAGAAATCTGAATGGCTAAAAGGCACATAAGAAAATGCTCTACCTCACTAATCATCAGGGAGATGCAGATCAAAACAACAATGGATACTCCACAGAGACTGGCCCACATCCAAAAGAACAAAGGCAACCGTCGTTGGCACAGATGTGGCGAGAAAGGGAACTCCTTCACTGCTGGTGGGAATGCTGACTGGTTCAGCTCTTTTGAAAAACAATATGGAAGTTTCTCAAAAAATTAGAAATTGAGCTCCATTTGACCCAGAATAGCACTCCTGGGAATATATCCTGGAGAGGCAAAAAAGTATAGTTGAAATGACATCTGCACTTCTTTGTTCATTGCTGCACTGTTCACAATAGGCAAAAATCTGGAAAAAACCCCAAGTGCTCGAGAACAGATGACTGGTTAAAGAAACTTTGGTACATCTCTACAATGGAATAATATGCAGCTGTTGGAAAAGATGAAGTCATGATTTACATACAAGTGTTACTACAATGGAAAGTATCATACTAAGTGAAATGAGTCAGAAAGAGAGGGACAGACATAGAAAGATTGCATTTATATGGGGAATATAAAGTAACTAAATAAGAGACTAACATCCAAGACTAGTAAAGATAAGTACCAGGAGGTTTACTCCATGGCCTAAAGGCCAGCCACACATGCTAGGGGAAAAGGCAGCTCAGATAGAGCAGATAACACCAAGTAAAAGGTGTTAGCAGGATCCTCCCAGGATGGGCGATGCATGCTGAAAGTAGATATAGACTGAACATGATTGCCACTCAATGCCACTTTTGCAAACCTCAGCAACCAAAAGGAGAGAGAGAACAAAAGGGAATGCCCTGCCACAGAGGTGGGATGTTATGGGGGAAATGGGGGGTGGGAGGGATACTGGCATCACTGGTGGTGGAGAATGGGCACTGGTGGAATGATGGGTACTTGATCATTGTATAACTGAAATCCAAGCACAAAAACTTGTAATATCCAAAACTGTACCTCATGGTTTTTCACTAATAAAAATTTTTAAAAAAGAATGAAAAAGAAAAACATTTATAATGGGATATAAATTACATAATTACATACCCACAATATTCATTTATAGTAAATATATTCCAAAAAATAAAAAAACGCATTTATAAGAAAGTATCCGAAATTGCCAAAATTTGCTTAATGTTACTGATAAACTGCCAGAACTTATAAAAATATCATTAAAAGACTTTTCTTATTCTCCCTGGCATTCTACCCAAACACCTGGTGTACTTTTAATAGCTTATAAATTGTTATTAAACTTATGGTTTTAGATTGAATTAAAAAATAAGCACTTACAAATTATTTGTGCATATATAACTTCAAATATTTAAACTTTTATAAAAAGTAACATGTTTAAAATTTGTATTTGCTAGAGAAATGCATTCTTATATTTTGTTGCTGCTTTAATGTTTTTCGTTTATAAAAGTGTACAATTTAAAAATATTTTGAGATTACTATCTCATTAATCTGTGAAAGATTTTAGTGACCTAAGTGTCAAATGATTTAGTTTCCATTTCATAGATGGAGAAACTTGGAGAGACAAAGGTTAATTTGTTTGTGTAAGTCGACAGTTCTTGTCAATTGCTATGTTCTTAGAAAAATATAGGGTTCTTGCCTTTGGGCTGCTACAGTATCTGGACCCATAAAAAAGAAAACATTTTTGTTCTCTTTTATAAATAGTAAAAAATAATAATAAAATGTATAGGTATTGATTGGGGATAATAAAATCTTAATAAAATAAAATTGTTGCTTACTTTTATCTTAACAGATTCTATACATAATTTCAAATGCTGGCATCAAAATAAAAATTCATGTTTAAATAAAAATTATAAATTATACAGTAGTTATCTAATTCTTGAAGCATAATGATACTTATATACAGAAGAGATTGAAGGAAAAGCCAGTTGAAGAATACAGGCTATGGATTGTCTGTGTTTGAAGTAAATTAATGGTTTCAGTAGGAATAAAAAAAATTAAAAATACTAAAAAATATTGATAGGACATGGTGAAATAAGTTTCATCTGAGTATTAAGTCTAAGAACTTTCAAGCTACAATGATGTGAAATCCAAAGTTATTTGGAATATAACAATAAAGAAAAAATTTTACATGCATATAGAGCAAAGTAAAGTATGTTTTAATTAATATTTTGCATTAAATCTAAAATTTGAAAAACATTTAGTGACGATGTATTTTGCAATAAAGTCTTTTATGAAGTACCTTAAATATATATTTTGGCATGTGGAAGTTTGTTAGATGAAAACTCTTGAAACAAAAAAAATCATGTTTAGTGTTTATTAATCAATCCTCATGAATATTTCGCTGAGAATACAGTATTGTGTTATTCAAATAGAATTTTTTAGTGATATCTTTTTATTTTGCTTTGGTTTTCTAGTATTGGAAGTACTAATTTTATGAGGATTTTAACATTATTATTCCTGCAGCTTCATTATAAATATAAAGTGCCTTAGTCTGAGTACAGAGCTAACATTGCTAAATTGGTTAATTGTGATCTAGGATGTACAGTTTGAGTGTGAAAATAATATAATTTGCATATATATGTTACCTAGAAGAGTAAACCTAACAAATTGTAGTAGGAAAAATATCCTTACTGTACTACATATACCCAAGATTCTTTCTAACGTAGAAATTAGTAATTTTATATGAATAATATCTAACTCAATTTTTCCTCTATAAAATATAGACATGCTGAATGTATTTCTAAATTAATTCTTTCTAAGAGAAATCTAACTTTAGGATTTATTAAAACGTATGTTGAAATAGAGACTTACAGCTAGTATTTGGGCATATTCTAAGATGGTAGAATATATTTTGGAAGAGGGCAGATCTTAAAAATTAATTAAAAATATGATCTATCACTCTCCTATTACAAGACCTTTTATAAGATATTTTATTCTATCTTTACTACTGCATAAATATAAAAAGCTATATGTCTGACAGGTCGCTTTGAAAATATTAAACAGATAATCATGTCTGGAAGATAGTAACACTCATCAATGATGTTGTTGAATAGTTGTGTATAACAACAGTGTAATAACATAGTGTTTTTTTCAGAATGGAAGATATTTCCATCTGTGCCTGGGACCACCAAGTTCACCACATTTAGGGTCCCTAAAAGCATATTTTCTTTGGTTTTTGAGCTATATTGGCCTATATTCAGTTTATTCCTAGATCTGAGCTAGAAATGACTACTGGTTTGGCGTAATATGTGGTTGCTGGTGATAGAATCCAAGTAGTGGATGTGCAAGGCAAGTACCTTACCTATTGTACTATACTACTTATTGTGCCATCTTATAAGACAAGTTGCCTTACATATAATACTGACCAAAAGGATTTCATGTACCTTTCTTTTCAATATAAACCTAATGAAAAACATCTTTGTTATTTCAGTTTTTACTATATAGATGAGGACACTGAGTTTTAAAAATTTACATGTTGCTTCTTTTTGATTTCTTGAAATTAAATATTTTTTCTGTGTCAGACGCATGACATATTATAAGACACTTCCTACCCATGTATACCACTCAGAGAACTTGGCAAACTACGAAGAGTATCCCGCCTGCACAGGCAGAGCCTGGCAAGCTCCCCGTGGCGTATTCGATATGCCAACTACAGTAACAACAATAGGTCTCATTCCCCTAACCCTGAAAGAGCCTCCAATCATTGGAAAAAGATGAGTAAGGAGAGGCTTCTAAAATCTCAGGGCTGGGAGGAATAGAGACGTTACTGGTGCCCGCTTGTGTAATTTGATGATCAAAGGGATGACAGTGATACAGTTTAGTTCTAGCTTGGTAGTATTCTAAATGTTTGATATATACTTATATACTGAATCCCAATGAAAAATCTGTGATAATATATTTCTTTAAATTTGAAAAATTAAGGTCACATGGTTATGTAATGAAAATAGAGATTGGCGTGTTATATAAAGAGAGTATCTAGAACCGATAACTCTGTGCCATATTTGCACATTTGAATTTTACAAAGAAATGGAATAAGCTAAACTCCTGATATGCAGCTTTGCTAAATCACATAGACATAACTTTTCAGAAACATAATCAGTAAGGAAATAGCAATTTGTAATTTCAATGATATTGAATTAAAAAACACAGACCAAGACATCTGTCATAGATTATCCTTGTGGTGTTTATTGCTTGTTCATGTGGTGTTAGAAACATTACATAATTTCATTTGGAGGCTAGCTATTATAAATAAACAAATCTTAAAGATTCCATTTGTTCTCTCATATATGTTTTTCACTTAACCTCTCATTCACCATATGTATATATGTATACATATATATATATATATAATTTTTTACTATGTGACTTACAGTACTGTTGCTATGTTTATTGTGAAAATAGATTCAGTTATAGATAGAGCAGGGAAGATAAGATACCACACCTTTTGGCAAGATTCCTGAATGTATTAGGTAAATCTTGGAAATAGATGCATTTTAACCAAGTTATAGTAAACATTTCAAAACAGCAACCGTTATTCCCCAGGATTCATCAGTCACTGATATTCACCTGAACCTGAGACAGGATTCTCTGCTCCTGTCACAATAAACTTAAATTTATTTAAACTTACTTTCTCAATTAACCCTAAACAACACTCTAACCCCAACCTGAGAGTAAGATGGATTTAGTGGGTAAGAATTTCTTTGTCTCCACAGTCTACAAGCATCTGAATAAAACTATCTTCATCAACCTGAACCTCTTGAATAATTGGGCTTTAATCAACATGTACCTATTATCATATCTAATATTAGACACAAGAACAGTACAATATTCCTTAGAGGAACATTTTGATCAAGGTTTTCTAACTTTTTTTTAACTTTTTCCTAACTTAAATTTTTATTATTGTCAGTTTCACAGGGTGAAAATAATTGGCATCCAGAAGAGATTATGTAGTAATTTTCTCCTTTTAACTTCACAAGAAGATATCTTTTTGACCATCTTTTCCACCAGGTTTTGTAACATTCAAGGGATTTCCTCAAGACTCTCTGAAGAAAGCAAAAGCAAATTATTTTGTAAATACCAAATTATGAATACAAACAGCTTATTTTGCTTGTATTTTTCCCCAATGTAGTAAACATACATTTACATATTTTTTTTCTTTAACTCTGAAAAGGTCATTGTATTTTTATAGTCCCATGAAGATTTAACTGAAATATTTGAAGCAGTTCAAATGAGTAAAATGCCTGCATATTAAAAAGGTGAAAAAAAAAATCCCTCCCTACAAGATTTACTTTGGAAGAAATGAAGAATCTAATGAAAAAATAAGGAAAACTCATAAAATCACTTGAAATTGAACTATTTTCTACTTTACTCATATATTAATAATTTTTATTCTGCATCTCTGTACATTCTCCTTGCTCTATAGGTTTTCTTGGTAAGTCCTCTCTGCTTCTCTCTCTCCTCTCTCTCTCGCTTACTAGCTTTCCCACATACACATTCACACACTTTCTTAATAAATAAAAGTATATGTCCCTGTAATTTATTTAGTTGCAGTCTGTTGTTATGTAATGTGCAATTAAATAGGTTCCAAGCACATTTTTTCTGTCTTCCTACATCATTTTTATAATAATATTATAACACAGGATAACTCACTGCCAACAAGATGAAACCAAAATTAATCAGAAGGTATTGTTAATGTAAGTTATTACTATTGAAAAACTAGAGTTTTCAGTTTTTTTAAGTGGAAGATACTATTTAGAAAAAAAGATATTGACTTCAATAAGTAAGTTGATTCTACTCTAAATTCATTTTTTAAAGAAAGTAATAAAGTAGAAAATACTGGTTTATCAGGCAGGAACAACAGTCGTTCATGGGTAAGGGTAGTTGCCTTACATGAAACTGAAATGGATTTGATACCATTAATATCAGACCCTACATATGGTTTTCTGAGCCCCATCAGGAATGATCTTAGAGTGCATAGCCAAAAGTAAGCCTTGAGCACCTCTGGGTACTGACCCGCAAAACATCATGAGAGAAAGAGAGAGAGAGAGAGAGAGAGAGAGAGAGAGAGAGAGAGAGAGAGAGAGAGAGAGAGAGATTAAGGGTATTGTATACTGCGCAGTGACATGTAATTGAGAAATTATGTGGAGAAGTTAGTACCTTGAAAAAGCCACAAATATTACAACTAATCAAGATAGAAACAAAATAGCTACAAATATTAGAGACAAAATAGGTACTTAGTCCATAAAGGACTTTCATTGATACATGCATGCCTAACATAGTGAAACAAAAACAACGACACAAACTAACAAAAAAATAATAAAAGAAAGAACAAGATGAATATGGAAAGAAAATTATTTATGAATACAGGATCTTGCGGAACACTGATACGAAATGAATGCAATAGGAAAAATGAGTTATTAAACCTTTCTAATCTACTAAATCTAAAGTTGAAACAGCTTTATTGTGAATATAAAAAATAGAATAACAAAATAAATGAAGTGAAATATGTGCATTATAAAAGTAAAGTAAAGTAAAGGCCCTCCCGTTGATCGTCGATTTGCTCGAGCGGGCCCAGTAACGTCTCCATTGGAGACTTTGTTGTTACTGTGTCTGGCATATCGAATACTCTCGGTAGCTTGCCAGGCTCTCCAAGAGGGGCGGAGGAATCGAACTCGGGTCGGCCATGTTGGCCGCTTGTAAGGCGAACGCCCTACCCGCTGTGCTATTGTCTACGGCCATACCACCCTGAACGCGCCCGATCTCGTCTGATCTCGGAAGCTAAGCAGGGTCGGGCCTGGTTAGTACTTGGATGTGCATTATAATAGAACTATTTATAACACAGAAATAAAACCAATTTAGGAAAAAATAATAAGGTGCTTCTTCAGATCAAAACATAATAGATGAAAGACAGTGTTGGTGGGTCTTGGTGCTTAATGTGGCTTGGATGCAGTCATTTTGTTCATCATGACCATACATACTAACACTACTGTAATAATTTCCTAAATAAGAATTAAAAGTAATTTTAAAATGTGACAGAATAAGTTAAATTATATAGAATAGAAAGTTTCAAATAGTTTATTTAAAGTGTGATATATATATATGTACACATATATACACACACAAAATTTTCAGTTCTGATGACTTTGACCATTTGCTGTTCTCTTACTGTGTTTAATATACTTATTTTTTTTCTTTTTTTATTAGTGAAAAACCAATAAAAATATACTTATTTTTATTATACTTATTTTAATATACTTATTTTTATTACACACTTGGGAGAGATTTCTCATTCTCTCTCTCTCTCTCTCTCTCTCTCTCTCTCTCTCTCTCTCTCTCTTTCTCTCTCTTTCTCTGGTTGTGACACCTACACACATTAAGATGAAGAGAACAAATTTCCTCAAATTCCACAAAATTGTAAATCAGTGGTGGGTTGATAAAGTAATTTTACAAATTTAAGGAATTAATATTAGGAATGTTTAGGTTTATATGAAATAGGTAAATCTTACCAATGTTAAATTCAGTAGAAGTGAAGAGAAGAGAATTAAGAAAATATAAAGGTGAAAATCTGAAGAGTTCTATAAAAGTACAAGGTATGCTTTTATTGGAAAATCTTATATTATCTTAGAGATATCACTTACTGGTCTGCATTAATAAGTAAAATATTATCTTTGATGGAAAAGAAAAACTGATCAGACTTAGGTCAAGGTAAGTGAAATATTAATTTGTTGTTGAAAATTTATAAAATCCTTTTGTAAGCTAGGAATAAACATACCTTTCTTATTCTAGCAGGAGCAGCCACAGCATAATGAATGAGTGCCGTACTCAGTGCCATGTGCTGAAAAATTTGTCCAGCCCTTTAAAGAAACCGTTTAATGCTTCTTGCAAAACTGGCATCAAGGCTATGAATTCCTTAAGCTGTTGCCTACCTATGAAGTTCTGTATCATTCCTTCAAATATGAATCATTATTTAGTTGTATAGAGTATTATTGGTGAGGTGTTCATTTTTCTGGAGTTTTCTTACTCCATACCCCTCCATTCTCTTCTGTAATGTAACCAATATGTAACTCTTACACAATTTCTAAATACTTTAAATACAAATGAGTTTAGTTTTCCAGAAGTTCTATTCCTGATGTAAAAGAATGCTAAATGAAATGAGAAACCAACAAAATTATTGACATAATTATATTCACAGCATATGTATTCATATTGTTTAAATCAAAATAGTACTGATGTCCATCAATAAACAAATGGTTGTTTATATATATTATATTATACTGAGAAATTATTAAAAGGAAAGCAAACATTTATAAATATGATTTTTTACATAATTATGCTGTATTAAAGAAGTGTAAAACAAAGAGTATATCAATATGTGGTTTCATTTGTATGAATTTCAGTACTGGACAGTTACAATCTTTGCTGATAAAACTAAGAAAAATGTATCTTTCTAGGGAGAAGGGTGTTTATTAAATAGGAAGTGACAAGAAACACCCTGAAATTATCTGGGCAGTAATAGATCTGTAATTTGGTTTTAATGTCCCAATAGGATTGCAAATGATTTATGTTTTGTCATTAACATTTACTATTATTAACCAATTCTCTGTCATAGTGTCAGTCATATTTATTTTCCATCCTAACAGTTCTTTTTCTACTTTGTTATAATTGTTTTTGCAAACATAAATCATCCATGTTACTAAATACGACAGTTACTTCCTGTATGATTTATGCATTTACCTGCTTCTTATTTTTAAGTGTGTGTGTTTGGGAGGTGCTCACACATGGCGCTTCTCTGTCAGATTGAAATGGGGTAGGCCACATGCAATGTATGACCTCTGTACTATCTCATTAGCCACAAATAGGCATATTTCTTAAGTACAGCATTATACAATGTGATTCTGAGTACTTTTTTAAAAAATCAGTTTAAGATTTTCAGCACATTTAATCTTTTTAAATATGGCATTATGCTACAATGGGAGCTTTACAATGCTCGGTTCACAGGTTTTATGATGCAATTCTTGGTGCACGTGATAGGGAGACTGTTTTTAAATTACATAATACTAGCAGTGTGACAAGAATAGCTGAAGATAAACAACATTATTTGAAAGAAAAGAGTAAACTAACCATAGAGACATTCTTAGTGATTCATAACATGGTCTTTACCTCAGCTGCTGTTCTGTGAATCATGTTAGTCAGTTCCTCAAGAATTCTCTGAGGAATTAGGCTGTACATTTGTCTTTTCCTTCTCTACCCATTGGCACCCAGTATAGGAAGCATATAAGTGAGCTGTGTGAGTTGTGATGAAGAGAACTGTGGAGGTCAGTACACTGACATGACCCAGATGAGAGGGGAATACACTTCTAGATCAAAAATCTCAGAGGTAGTATCCAGAAAGTTAACCTCTCCAGGAGTGTTGCAGGACATAACACAAGTCCAGGAAATGGGTAGGTGGCCTGTTGAGATGCTAGAAATGTTGTTTTAAGCAGTAAAAGCTAAGTTATTCTGTTACGACTTTTGACTTCCTGCAGAGTTCTAGGGACCCATGCATACTTTATTCACTATGAAGTCAAGTTAGTGACTGCATTATAAAGAAATAAATTCTCAAGTGATTCACCCTTCACTTAATCACTTAATCACTTAACTTCCCGTTAGTCATCGATTTCCTCGAGCGGGCGCCAGTAAAGTCTCCATTTGTCCCTGTCGCGTGCTAGTGTAGCCCAATGGCATCTGTTCGCTCCGGGAACACGAAGGGCCTCAAACCGATCATTCATGATATTGATGAGGACGTCTGACCATCTGGTAGGTGGGCGGCCACGTGGTCTTTTGACATCCCGTGGAATCCAGTTGGTAACAGCTCTAGTCCAGCAGTCGTCTTTAAATCTCATTACGTGACCAGCCCGGCTGATTTTCGACACCTTGGCAAATGAGACAGTGTCCCTGATTCTTGATCCTCGAAGGATGTCAGAACTCCAGATTCTTTCTCTCATTTGAGTGAAACGTGATATTCCAAGCATAGCTCTTTCTATTCTTCTTTGGGAGACCTGAATAGCGTTCTCATCTTGTTTGCGTAGGGCCCAGGTCTCTGAGGCATATGTTAATGCAGGAAGAACAGTAGAATCAAAGAGATGTGCCCGGAGCCGGAGGTTCTTCATCCTCTTAGCTATTTCTTCGACGTTCTTAAAGGCGTTCCAAGCCGCTCTCTTACTCCTGCGCAGCTCGGGTGCCAGGTCATTTGTCATGTTGACCTCTGGACCTAGGTACACATAGCTGTTGCATTCGGAGATGGTCATTCCATTGAGAGCGAATGGGGCATCAGGAACAAGGCTGTTTCTCATAAACATTGTCTTCGTAATATTCAGCTGTAGTCCTACCTTTCCACACTCACGGTCAATGTCGGCCAGCATTTGTGCCGCTTGGCTGATGTTTGGTGTTATTAAAACAATGTCATCAGCAAAGCGGAGGTGGTGTAGTTGTCAACCATCTATCTTCACTCCCATTCCTTCCCATTCTAGTCGTTGCATGATGTTCTCGAGGGTGGCACTGAAGAGTTTCGGTGAAATGGTATCACCCTGCTGCACCCCTCTCTTGACATCAACGATCGCTTCTTTGTAGAATGGTGAGATCCTGGTAGTGAATCTGCAATACAGCTCACAGAGGATCCTGATGTATTGGGCTTGAATGCCCTGATTGGCTAGGGCTTCAATGACTGTTTCTGTCTCAGCAGAATCAAAGGCCTTCTTTAAATCAATGAACGTTAGACAGAGCGGCATCTTGAACTCCCGAGAAACCTCAATGAGCTTGGTTATCGTGTGGATATGGTCGATGGTGCTGAATCCTTTGCGGAACCCGGCTTCCTCGCATGGTTGTCCTTCATCTAGTGTTCTGCCAATCCTATTTAGGATTACTCGAGTGAACAACTTGTAGATGACAGACAATAGGCAGATCGGGAGATAGTTGCCAATGTCATGGATGTCTCCCTTCTTGAACAGTAGTACGGTCCTGCTGGTTTTCCACTGGGACAGAACCTTGCATTCAGACAGGGAGCGAGTGAAGAGCTGAGCCAGTGTATTGATGAGTACTGACGGCAGGTTCTTCAGGTGTTCAGGTCTGACCTTGTCTGGGCCAGGTGCTGTTTGTTTCCTCACCGACGAAATGGCGTGTCGGATTTCGGAAGGGAGAATATTGGGAACAACATATCCATCCTGTGGAACTTGGTATGTCGGCAAGTGGACATGGCTATCGAAGAGATTTGAGTAGAAGTCATGGATAATCTTCTCCATTCCCGTTCTGGAGGATGTGATGGATCCATCAGGATGTCGGAGGGCAGTCATCTTGCTCTTGTAGTTGGCGAAGGACAGGCGGGCATTACGAATACTCTTCCCGGCTTCTGCCACATCTACCAGTACTTCTGCTCTTCTCTCTTTGAGGTCTTCCTTGATCGCATCTCTGCACTGCTTTGCGAGCTCGGACGTTAGCTTGCGGTTGACTGAGGCATGCGACAAACCACGCTGATGAATTAGCTCAAGAGTTTTCGAAGATAGGCGACTTTTTGTGGCTATCTCTCTCTTGCCGTTCCTCGCACATTCATGGAGGTGCTGAACCAGTCGATCGTATTCCTCGTCAATGTTGTCAACAATGGCATCTTCCCATGTTGCCGCAATAGTACCAAAGAGTTCCCAGTTGGTGGTCATTCTGGGAGTTCTCTTTTTAAACTTTGCAGCCCTTTCTCCCCGCTCTGTGAAGTAGAATTTTGCACGAAGGAGATGGTGGTCCGATCCCGTTCGAAATTTTGGGACAACAGCGACATCAGTCAGGCAAAACCGTCGATTGAATATGATGTGGTCTATTTCGTTGTGGAATCGTCCACCGGGAGACTCCCATGTCCATCGTTTAGATTCTGCCTTCTGGAACTGTGAGTTACCATGAATGGTCTTGGTCGACATGATGAACTCAGACAGTCTCTCACCCTGTTCGTTCCATTCTAGGCCATGGGTCCCGACGTGAAGTTCTTCAACTGATCTTCTTGGTCCTATCTTGGCATTAAAATCACCCACAATGATCTTGTAGAAGGTGTGGT
This sequence comes from Sorex fumeus, assembly GCF_029834395.1. Lineage (NCBI taxonomy): Eukaryota > Metazoa > Chordata > Mammalia > Eulipotyphla > Soricidae > Sorex > Sorex fumeus. The sequence goes on from NW_026606059.1 coordinate 69,670,738, forward strand.
CTTCTTTATAGAACTTCTCTAGCTCCATGTAGAACTTCTCGATTTCTCTTTCATCATAATGAGATGTTGGTGCGTAGACAACGAAGATAGAAACTGCAGGCAGTGAGCCACATCTATTCAAATGTAAACGTCTAATTCAGGTTGTTAGGCATTCGAATGAATCAATGCTCTTGGCCAAGTTTGTGTTGACAAGGACACAATGTCCTTGTCATTCACCCTTCAATGAAACAAAAATTTTAATGTTAAAAATGAAAGTTAAATTCTGCGTAGTTTTTGGATTGAGGCTAATTGGTAAGATTAGACCCACACTTTTGAAGGGATTACTGTAAGGATTGGGCTAGAGGACTAGGGTTATGGTGCGGTTAGAGTTAGGATATAGGTTTGTTTGTGTTTAGGGCTGAAAATAAAAGTTGAATATTGGGCAACTTTTAAATTGAGCCTAGTAGGTAAGTTTGGAATGAGGTTTGGTATGGGTTACTATAAGTATGTAATTAGATTAGGGTTTGGGTTAAGATAGGCTAGGTTAGGGTTCCAATTAGAGTTACAGTATGACTTTGGCTGTTTTTAAAGTTGACAATGAAAGTTAAGAATACTGAATATGATTGTTTAATTGAGACTAATTGGTAATTCTGCTGTTCTTTGAATAAGGTTTTTTGAAATAGGGTTGTAAAGATATGTGTTTGAAGTAGGGTTAGGGTCCTATTTGTCCAGCCCCTGTTATTCTCTATGACACAAATTTGTAATATCATAAATTATTTGTCCTTTTTATTCTTACTTACTTCACTTAACCACTTTTCTATTATTTCCATCCAACTTGCCACAACTTACATATTTATTATTGGTCTCAGTTGCCTAAATCCTTTGTGTATAAGCAGTATACGTTCATTTCTCTTTGTATATCTGGGTTGCATTTGTTTGTTTAAAAACATATTGTTACAATGAACATAGGGAAAAATATGTTATATCATCTTTTGTTTTAGTTTCTTAGAATAGCAGTGCATGCTAAAGATAAAATATGTGGTTATAATATTTTGAAAAGTATATGAAAAACAAGTGTTGTATTTGTAATATGCATATAGTATGAATTTTACATGAATACAAATTACAAAAATTACTCAAATACACAGCTTTCTGATTTTAAAGTTAAAAGTTGAAGTCACTATACAACCTACTTTATTTTAATTTTATTAAATATCATAAAATAAACAATTAGCTTCTACTCTATCTATGGCATGCTATAGAATTCTACTAATAAACACAATCATAATATTTGTTTTCTCTTTGAACTCTACAATATTCAGTTTTGTTAGTTGAGTACTTTAATATTTACATACACAATTTAATTAACTTCAAAGAGCTTTGGAAAAAATGTTTCTTAAACACAAAGACCTAGAAGACATCACATTTAATGAAATAAATTGAGACAAGCACCATATTATTTTGTATATTTATGCCCATATACAAAGAAATGAACTAAATAGAAAACAAACTTTTAAACTATAATATCAATGCTTCTTAATCAGAAGAGAGCACTTCTGGTGGTGGGTAACAAGTGTGAATTATATATAGACATAGAATTGTATTTTTCTCGTGAATGTCATGTAGTATAGACACATGTTAATGGTTCTGTACACATAAAACACATGGTGTTACACTCAACAGTACTTTAATAAAATATTCTAAAAGAATGAATTACAAGTAGAAAAAAATATTAAAAAGGTAAGTTCACAATAATGAGAATTAGTGCAATTGCAAAACACACACACACAATCAGTTAGATATAGAGGGAAATATTAGTCATCAACTATGGTGTCCAAGAAAGTTTTTGAAGTTGACTCAAAACAGAAAGGCAGAGTTCAAAATGGAACAAAGCGGTGGGAAGTGTAGTTGTAGTTTCAAACCAAATATTTTATCTGAATGTACTATTGGCCTCTTTATGCTATTTTTGCATAACTACCACCACCACGACCTGACAATCAACGCCTCTCTAAAATTTTATAGAATTAACAGCATGAGTTTTATAATTTAATTGTAAGTACACCAGGAAATAGGAAGCATGCATACTTATATTCAACTATGACAAATGAGATAATAAAAACCCGGGAGAGAGCTACGTAGGGATTGCTTGAGACAGAGGAAGAAAATGTAAGTTTTGAAAATATCTTTGGTAATCAAAGAAGACATTAAGTCATTTTACATATATTTAAGGTAAACTGAACTGTAGATTTCAAATAGATAGAAAGCTATACCTAAACAGTAATGGATTTTATTTAAAGTTGGAAAGCAAATAATCTATTAGTATAATCTCTATGTGAATATGTTTATAGTAACAATTATAAAATGACACATAAGAACACTATGAAAGACAGGGAGATGTAGGTGACCATTATGATAGAAAATGTTTAGGAAATTATGTGAAAAAAGCATTTCTAGAAAGAAGAATTGAACACTTTGATGAGATAAAAGGAAATATAAAGCTTGATCAGCTAGGTAATGTTATTCCACACATCTGCCTTGGACTCCATTTGAGCAATTCAAAATTCACGGAATAAAATTGAAGATAGAGTTCATAGGAGTGAATGTTCTTTTCTTTGTTTTTCCAGTTCAGAAACTGGAATCTTGCAGTGACTATATAACTGCTAGAGTATGCCTCTCTAGTGTAGAGAGATCACTTGAGAAAGAGAGGAAAGAAGAACAGTGAGTTGAAGACAATTAGTTCTGAGGCGTTCTAGATGAATTTTCAGGTGCTGGCAACTCAGGATTTATGTAATGAGCATGACAGCTAGAAGGATATGATTTGGAATTAGGAGAAAGCTTTGAAATACAATACATCCTGGAAAATTATTGATTACTTTCTAGCATCTCTGAAACAGTAAATAAAACCACCATGAACCAGGTGCATAATTTTTCATTATTGTTTTTTGGAGGGCTTATTGCGCACCTAGAGGTGCTCAAGGATTACTCTGGCTCTGTCTTAGGGATTACTTCTACTGAGACTCAGGAGACATTATGGGATGCAGGCGATCACACCCAGAGTCAGTCACATACAAGGCCGACATCTTAGCCACTGTACTACTGCTCCAGCCCAAGATGCATGCATATATTTTTCAATTGTTAATTTATTAACTATTGACATATTGAACATAAAATATGTTAAGATAATTAAGTTTGGTAGTAAAACAAGATTTAGACTATTGCCATTTTGAAACATACTATTGTAGCACTGTAACACTGTCCTCCCGTTGTTTTTTGATTTGCTCGAACGAGCACCAGTAACATCACCATTGTGAGACTTGTTACTATTTTTGGCATATCAAATATGCCCGGGAAGGTGGCCAGGCTCTGCCTCGCAGGAGGGAAACTCTCAGTAGCTTGCTGGACTCTCCTGGAGAGATGGAAGAATTGAACCTGAGTTGGCCGTGTGCAAAGCAAACGCCCTACCCACTGTGCTATTGCTCCAGCGATTGTAATTTTCAAAACAAATATAACTGTGGCATGTTTTTTGCTCACAATTTTCTACCCATTTCTATTCGTTATCAGCTTAAACCATATTACTTTTTAGGACCCTACACTGCTAACAATTCAAATAAGGTGAGTCAAGTGTACAAGATTAACCACAGAATAACCAGTCTAACTGGGTAAGAGTATATGAAAACTGACCATGATTCAATGGCTGTTGATGCCAGTTTTATACTTATTTTAGAATCTTGCGTTGAGACCTGGTCATCATTTGATACTCAGAGTACCTTCCTTGTGTATTCTATCTCACAGTCCTTTCTATCTGCTCTTGACAAGAGAATTTAGGGAGGGTCACATTTGGGACTTTTCTTTTCTTTCTTCTCTTGGTTTGGGGGCCTTCCCTGACAGTGTTCAGGTACTGTTCTTAGTTCTGGGATCAAGTCTAACCACTTGTGGTGCTTAGAAGACCATATGTAGTACTGAAGAAAAATTGGGGCTAGGGAAATAGTACAGCATGTAGGACTATTGTCCTGCAAGTTGCCAAACTGCATTTGATCCCTGGCACCACATATATTTCCCTGAAGTCTGATAGGAATCACTTCTGAGTAAAGAGCCAGGAGTAAGACTTAAGCACTACTGGTTGTGGCCCTAACACAAGCAAAATCTTGTATATTTTTTTCAGTGAAAAACAAGAACTTGTGTGTTTGTTTTGTTGTTTGAAACATACTATTGTAGCACTGTATACTTGTTTTTTTAACAAGTATCACAGCATTTGCATATACTTATAAAATTATTTTCATAAGTCAGTATGTTATAGGCTCTAGTGGGATTGTGACAATGAACTTCATTACAGATAAATACTTCTTATAATACAAGGTTACAGACCTATACTACTGTTATTTAATGTTTTCTATACATTCATTATTCTTGATTACAGATCCTTCCCCAAACTTCTAGCTTGAAGACATATCACCTTATACGTTAAAATGTTTGTATAAAGGAAAAGTGTCAAACTGACATACATTGTCTCAGCAATTAAAACTGAAGCAAGACACATTTCTTTTCCTTTTCTTTTTAAATTTGTTTTTGAGCCACATCCAACTGTGCTCAGGACCTATTCCTGGTTCTCTGCTTAGGTATCACTCCTTGTAGAGGCTGGGGGAATTATGTGGTGTGCTAGGTATCAAACCTGAGTTGAGCACGTGCAAGACAAGTGCTCAACTACCTGTACTATGACTCCAGCTCCTTTTCTTCTTTTAAATTTTGTATTTAGTTCTCTACTCAGACTCTAAGCATAGTAACATGTTGGGGGTGGGCCAAACCTGCAGTGCTCAGGATGTATTCTTGGATCTGCATTTACAAGAGACCGTGATAGTGCTTGTTACACAATTTGGTGCCAGAAATTAGGGAAGAGAACAGCTGCATATCATGACATAGGCAAAGAAAGGTTTACCACCAGCACTACCTCTCTGGTCACTCAGTAATTATTTTTAACCTCAAATTCCATTAAAATATCCCTCTCCCATTATATCTATGGCACATTCAATTATTACTTTAGAAAAACTACTAAAAACAATGAAAAAAATCTAAACGTACAGTTTGAGGAATTCTGTCATGCACTCATATGTAAAAACATGTAAACTAATCACTTGAAACAATAAAAAACATTTTGCATTTTGATCACCGTAAAAAATTCTCTCCTGTTACTTAAAAATCATTAGTCAATTATAATTATTAGCTCATTAAAGTAGTGGGCTCTTTTCACATTGGAATTTTATATCAAAGGAATCACAATATATATTGTTTTTGTACTTTTTTGCATTAATGTGTTTGAATACGATTGACTGGTTCAGCACCTCCATGATTGTGCGAGGAACGCCAAGAGAGAGATAACCACAAAGAAATGCCTGTCTTTGAAAACTCTTGAGCTTATTCGCCAACAAGGCTTGGCGCATGCCTCAGGCAACTGCAAGTGAACGTCCGAGCTCTCAAAGCAGTGCAAAGACGGGATCAAAGAAGACCTCAAAGAGAGAAGAATAGCAGTGCTGGTAGATGCGGCAGAAGCTGTAAAAAGCATTCTTAACGCCCGACTGTCCTTCACCAACTACAAGACCAAGATGACTGCGCTCTGACGTCATGGCGGATCTATCACATCTTCCAGAAGGGCAATGGAGAAGATTATTCATGACTTCTACTCAGATCTCTGTAATAGCCAAGTCCAAATACCAAGATCCACAGGATGTATATGTCATTCCCAACGTTCTTCCATTTGAAATCTGAAATGCATTCTCATCAATAAAGAAATAAAGAGCACCTGGCCCAGACAAGGTCAGACCTGAACATCTGAAGAACCTACCATCAGTACTCAGCAATACACTGGCTCGGCTCTTTACACAATACCTGTCTGAATGCAACGTTCCATACCAGTGGAAAAGCAGCAGGACTGTACTGCTATACAAGAAGGCAGACATCCTCGACATTGGCAACTATCTCCCAATCTGCCTATGGTCTGTCATCTATAAAATGTTCACTTGAGTCATCCAGAATAGGATTGGCATAACACTAGATGTCGAAGACAACCATGCTAGCAAGCCAGGTTCTGCAAAGGATTCAGCACCATCGACCATATCCACATGATAACCAAGCTCATTGAGTTTTCTCGGGAGTTCAAGATGACACCCTGTCTAACATTCATTGATTTAAAGAAGGCCTTTGATTCTGTTGAGACGGAAGCGGTCATCAAAGCCCTAGCCAATCAGGGCTTTCAAACTCAATACATACAGATCCTTCGTGAGCTGTATTGCAGATTCACTACCAGGATCTCACCATTCTACAAAGAAGTGATCATCCATGTCAAGATAGGGGTTGGGCAAGGTGATACTATTTCACCGAAACTCTTCTGTGCCACCCTCAAGAATATCAATGCAACGACTGGAATAGGAAGGAATGGGAGTGAAGATAGATGGTTGGCAACTATACCACTTCTGCTTTGCTGATGACATCATTCTAATAACAACAAACATCAGCCAAGCGGCAGGAATGCTGACAGACTTCAGCAGTATGGAAAGGTCAGATTACAGCTGAATCTCACAAAGACAATGTTCCTGAGAAACAGTCTTGTTTCTTACATTTCATTCTCTCTCAACGGAATGACCATCTCTGAATGCAGCAGTTATTTTTACCTAGGTCAAGTAGTCAATATGACGAATGTCCTGGCACCTCAGTTGCGCAGGAGGAAGAGAGCGGCTTGGAAGGCCTTCAAGAGCGCTGAAGAAATAACTAAGATGATGAACCTCCAGCTTTGAGCACATCTCTTTGATTCCACTATTCTTCCTGCATTAACTTATGCCTCAGAGACCTGGGCCCTACGAAAACAGGATGAGAATGCTATTCGGGTCTCTCAAAGAGGAATCGAAAGAGCTATGCTTGAAGTATCATGCTTCACTCAAATGAGAAAAAGAATCCGGAGTCCCGACCTCAGTCAACACTGAAGAATCAGGGACGCTGTCTCATTTGCCAAAGCATCAAAGATCAGATGGGCTGGACACGTAATGAGATTTAGAGATGACTGCTAGACTAAAGCTATTACAGACTGGATTCCATGGGACGTCAAAAGAATGCATGGCCAACCACCTACGAGATGGTCAGACTTCTTTGTCAAGACCCTGAACAATCGGTTTGAGACTCTGCATGTTCCTAAAACGAACAGATGCCATTGGGCTATGCTAGCACACAACAGGGATGGATGCAGACGTTACTGGCGCCCACTGCAGCAAATCGATGAGTAACAGGATATCAAGTGATCAAGTGTTTTAAGATTCATTCATCTTTTTCAATACACCAAAAATTATTTTTGTGTGTTAGTATTACATATCATGAAAACACCACAATCTACTCTATGATGGAAACATTTGGATTACTCATTTTTTTTCACTTCCATGAATAAAGTTACTGTAGAATATTATTTTACAAATGTTTCATGAATTGATTTCTTTGGTGTAATATTTTAGAGGGAAATTCTGGTCCAGAGTGCAGATAATTGGTTAATTATTGAAGCAATTACCAAATAGTTCCCCAAAGATGTTTTATGTGTCCATCAGAAACATAGGTTCATTTTATAACATGTCCTTGTCAAGACTGAATAATTTTAATACTTAAAAAATTCAATGGAGTAAGGGATTTGGGACCTTAGCCATGGTGTTCAGGCTTACGACTGGTTCTGTCTTCAAGGATTACTCCTCGAAGTGCTCAAGGGGCCATATGTCATGCCTGGGGTTGAACTGGGGTCAGTTGCACATACATCAAATATCTTTACCCCTGTTTTATTGTTCTGGTTCCTTGAGTTTAGTATTTTCAACATAAACTGTGTGCGTTTGTGTGTGTGTGTGTGTGTGTGTGTGTGTCTGGTCGGAAAGTAATATGTGAGTGTGACTTTTTACTTTGAATTTTCTAGGGGACTAATGTTGCTGAGCATGCTTTTGTGTGCTGATGTTTCATATAACTTATGTGGTGGAGTGCTATTTGAAGTGTTTGCCTACTTTTTAATAAAATTTCAGGGGTGTTTTTGGTTGTTGATTTGGAACAATTCTGTATTTGTTCATTGATAAGCTCTTTGTCAGCAATTATGATGGTGTTATTAATCCATTATTTCCATGTTCTTTTCATTTCACAATGCCTTGCTTTATTTCTTGGGCAAGGAGTATCCTCATCAGTTTTGGGGACTAGATCCACTATGGTTACAGGCCCATTGTATCAGCAATGCTTTTTTGCTCTCTTTGAATATTCTGGGGTTACCAGTGCCACATCCACTGGTATTGGGGGACCCTGCAGTGTTCAGAATTTAAAACGAGACCTTTGTTCAAAAGGCATGACTTGAAGACTCTGGAGCAATTTTCCCAGTCTCACAAGGGTTTTATAATAAGCATAAGTCAGAAATTTTGATAGAGTTCAATGTATTAACTTTTCTCTTACAGTTAGTGTTTCAACTGTCCTGTAGAATCTTGGTTTAGGTAAAGGCTGCAAACTTATTTTCCTCCTTTTTAAAAAAATGTGTTTAGAAATATACTTATCTAAACTCATTTCTTTGATTTGTTGTTTCAGAACATTTTTATAAAGAGAATTCAATTCTCTATTTGTTTATTTTTTTATATTTGTTTTTGCATTCTCTGCCAACCCTTTTCTTTTTAAAATCAGTTTCTTTCATTTTCCCTAACCAAAAAACATCCACTTGATGATTGTATGTTTTTGTTGTTTGTTTTGGGGCCACAACCGGCAACACTCAGGAGTTATTCCTGGCTCTAATTCTGGAATTACTCCTGACCATACAAGGGGGACTGTGTGGGATGCTGGTGATCAAATCCCGATCAGCTGCATGCAAGGGAAGTGCCTACCCCCAATACAATATCTCCAACCCCAATTTGTAATTTTTACTAAATATTTGAAGAAGATAATAAAGCCCTGCAGCTTTGTGCTTCTTTTTCAATACTTATTTGCTACTCTAACTTTCCCATCAGGATTAATTGCACTTAATAGGTGAAATAATAAGTGAACCATAGTATATTAATACTATATAATTACACTCGTCAATGAAAAAGTCTAAAGGGTTATATGCTGAGTAAAAGAAGTCAAACAAATAAGTAGGAACGAAATTATTCCACTCACAATAGATTTTAGAATAGTCAGTATAATTTTACAGCAAAGCATCAAATAACAGATGTCTTCTCAGTGAAAATATAGAGATCTACTTACTCCAAAGTTCTAAGGGAATTTTCTTGGATAATGGAAATATTCTTTAGATTGATTGGGTTGGGTGCTACATGACAACGTTCTTTTATAAAATTTACCTATTTACACAATATTTGTGCAAGTGTTATTCATAATTTGTATGACTACTGACTACTACTACTGTCCTTCCCTTATTCATTGATTTGTGTGAGCAGGCCCAGTAACGTCTCCATTGTGAGACTTGTTACTGTGTTTGGCATATCGAATATGTCACAGGTAGCTTGCCAGGCTTTGCTGTGTGAGCGAGATACATTGGTTTTAAAATGTATGAACTGTAATTTGAGTTTTCTTTGGCTCTTTTACTTTTGATAGTTTTTATTTTACTTATAGAAAGGTTTTTTAACTGCAGACACACTTTTTTATGTTTCTAAACTCTTTTTATATTTTAACAAAATAGGCAAGAATAGATCTTTCATGAAAATAAATTAGTATTAATTTTTTTGTTTGTTTTTGAAGACCACACTTAGTGATGCTTAGAGCTTATCCTGGCTCTGTGTTGAGGGATCACTTCTGGCAGTGCTCTGAGGACCATAATGGGAATCCGGGGATCAAACCTGGGTTGGCTGCATGGTAGGCAATTTGCAGACATGCTTGAAGTCATGCTTTGTGACAAATTTACAGGAGCATAATTCCATAGTTGCTCTTTACAATGACAATTAGAAACTGATTCTTTTTGTCAGATCCTATTAGCAAATACATAATTTTCCCTTGGTATCAGTTTATTTAAAGCTCCTTTCTGGGCTGAAGAGATAGAAAAAGAGTGTTAATATTTATTTTGCATGTAAAAAACCTGAGTTCCATCCCTGGCAACATTGATAGTGAGCATGGCAGGGTATAGACACAACATGAAAAAAAAAAAAGAATTTCTCTTGGCAGCTGGTTGGGTCTGGACTTCTTAAAAATATACATGTTGTGTGTGATATTTTTATTCTTTAATCAAGTATTTGACTCATTTATATAATCTAAGTTCTTCATATTAATTGTAGCCGTATATGGTTATAAGACATAATAAAGATTATGTGAACATTCCACTTCTCACCAAAGGTAACTTTTTGGCACAACTATATCACAACCCAGAAATTCGTTGGTTAATTTAACAATCTTATTCACTTTCACTATTTATACACTAATTTCTGGGTAGCTATTTGTGTGTTTCAATTTTGTTCTAATCACTTTACTATATGTGTGCATTCATATGACTATCAGTAAAGTCCAGATAAATAATAATTACATCAAGATCACTATACTGCAGCTCTAGGATCTTAGTTTTTCTTCCTGAAAAACTTTAATAGCTAGCCTATGATGATCTGATGTTCCTTTATCCTACATGACTTTTATATAAATGGACACTTACAGTACATATCTTTTTGAGATTAACATTTTTCACTCAACGTAATGCCCCTAAAAACTATGTAGTTTATAAGTGTCTGGATTGCATCTTTAATTCTGGAAATAATTCTGAGGCGGTGGTTTTCAAATTTTACAACTGTTTTCTGGGATTGGTCCACAGACCCTCTTAAAACCATACTATCATGGTCTGCCACTGAGGGAGGGATATTTAACTTATTTTCAGTAAAGAGTATTTATTTTGTGCCCAGAACTGGTGTAGCACACACACACACACATATATATGCCCACACATAAATGTGTATATATATATACATATATGTGCATATTATTATGTATGGATTACTTTAAGTACATTTTATTTATTTATTTATTTATTTTGTACAATATGGGCTGGAATAGCCCAGTGGGTAGGGCGTTTGCCTTGCATGCGGCCGACCTGGCAGACCCGGGTTTGATTCCTCCGCCCCTCTTGGAGAGCCTGGCAAGCAACTGAGAGTGTCTCGCCCGCACGGTAAAGCCTGGCAAGCTACCCGTGACATATTCGATATGCAAACAGAGCAACAACAAGTCTCACAATGGAGACGTTACTGGGCCCACTTGAGCAAATCAATGAACAACGGGAGGGCTGTGCTTTGCTGTTTGCTTTGTACAATACCTGCACTCACGGGTACTCAGGGGACATGCGGTGCTGGCAAGAACCCAGGTTTGTATATAGCAGTAGGACAGACATATTCTTTGACTCTTGGATTCTCTTTTGGTCCAGTAGCCCCATATTTAGTTTAATAAGTTACTTCTTTTCTTAGCAACTCTGATCTTACTTCTGAATTAATAAGATTTGTTCCAACCAACTTCACTGCATTCTCAGCAGCATTTCTTGTCAGTTGTCCAGTCTTTTAAGCCGTCCTCATCAGTGTGGTGATATTTCATTCTGATTAATCTCCCTTGTCTTCTTTAGAGTGAGAATGAATGTTCCTTTAAGTGTTTATTTGCCACTTATATGTCCTTACCAGTGAAATGTCTTCACATATTTTATTTTCTCTATTTCTAACTGGATAGTTTGTTACTGTCATGTTCTGGGAATTTGTTTTTGTGATTGATAGAAAAGCCCCGTGAAGATGTGTGGTCTGCAGTTTCACCCAACATTTCTTTCACATCCTCTTCCTTCCTTTGGTTGTTGTGGAGCAATTAATGTGGGCAATGTCTAAATTGTCATTGTTTCTTTTATTTATTTACTTTTTGTGTCAGCCTTAAGTGCCCTGGTACTGTTTATTTAAAAGGCTTTCTATTTGCTATTGAATTGTTCTTGAACTTTTGTCAGATATCAGTGTTCAGTTTGTTCCTGGTTCTCTAGTCTAACCCATTGATCTCTGTGTTTATCCCTTAACCAACACAACACTTTACTATTGCTATTTAGTAAGCTTGATGCATCGTGGTCTTCAAGAAGGGCAATTCCTCCCACATCATCACATCCCTCCAAAAATACCTGTTTTTATCTTCCTGTAACTTTTTATAAATATGTAAAATAAACATATTTGGTCAAAAACAGTAAAAAAAAACTTTCTCAAAATTTAATATAAATTACGTTAAGATAGGGCTGGAGCAATAGTAGAGCGGGCAGAGTGTATGCCTTGAATGCGGCCGACTCCCAGCATCCCATATGGTCCCCCTATCACTACTAGGAGTAATTTCTGAGTTCAAAGCCAGGAGTAACCTGGATGCATCACTGGGTCTGACCCAAGAAGTGAAAAAAATACATTAAGACCATAGATTAATTTATAAATATAAATTTTTATAGTTTGGGTTTATTATTGTACTCACTCTTTAATCCACACATTATGCCTGTGTATTATGTATATTTGACAGTATACTTAATAGTGAATTTTTCAATAACATTTTGTAACTTTTAGTATAGAGGTTTTATATATATATGCATGTATTTGTATATATCTGTGTACAAATATTTAATTATAAATGATATTTTGTTGTAACTTTGTTTCCATAAAATTATCTGATGTTTATATAATTTTATTTTAAAATAAACCTCATATATTTACACACATAATTGACCTACCTCAACTTTTTGGTAAATTTAAGTTTCAATGTTATATAGTTTAATTCCCAATTATTCTCTAATATTTATTTATTTATTTGTTTATTGTTTTTTGGATCACACCAAGCGTTGCACAGGGGTTACTCCTGGCTTTGCGCTCAGGAATTACTCCTGGCGGTGCTCAGGGGACCATATGTGACGCAGGCAATAAAACTTGGGTCGGCCACATGCAAGGTAAATGCTCTACCCACTTACTATTGCTCCAGTCCTCTTTAATAATTTTGAATTTTAAATCTCTTATGGACTAATCTTTTCAATGCAGCTGTATTACCTGACCCCTTGCATGATTTAGATATATTTTTTAAAAAAATCTTTACTGTTCTTTCCACATAAAAGGATATTCTAATTGAATACAGCAAATTTGTTACACCAAAATAAAGAATGCTTACTTCTCCTTCTTAACCTTCTCCCCAGTCTTTATTTACCATGTTAAAGACTAGCATTTTTAACTCTTTTGTTTCTTTTTTTGCTAAGATATCTATGCTTATCTGTATTTTTTCCTCGCATTAGTAGTTCTTTCATCATAAGTTTCTGAAATTTTTGTTTATATTTATTTTTAACAATTTGACTGTGGCATGCTTCATACATTTTTTCTTTGTATTTATCCTGCTTGGGATTAATTAAGCTTATAAAATTATTGTTTTATATATTATTTTGGAAGGCTTAGTCCCATTTTAAATTAAGTACTTTGTTTCTTCCAACTTGTTTCTCACTTTGGGACTCTAGTTAAGCCTACTTCCCATTAAATATTATTACACATATCACTGAAACTCTTCCTATTTGTTTTTTGCCCTGAATATTCTTTCCGTATTTCACGATGAAGTGGAAGAGAAATAGGAAAAACTAAGCTAATGGTACCACTACTATTAATATAAATGTCTCTTAGGTCATTATGAATTGTGTTAATTATGCTTATAAAAGAGCAGAGGAAACCTTTCAAACTATAAATGCACATAAAATAATGACTAAAGTATACTAAAGTGACATATTAAAGGGCCATTAAATAGTAAGTTTAGCATAGTATTATATGAATGAACATGTACAATAAAAATATCCCTAATATTAATGAGATAAAAAGTTCTTTAATTATTAATCCAATTCCAGGGTCTTATAGCGTCCTTCAGGATTTCAAAAGATAACATGGTTTTGTTTGTTTCTTTGTTTGTTTGTTTTTTCGAGGTCACACCTGGCATTGTTCAAGGCTTATCCCTGGTTCAGTTTACAGGGATCATGCCTGGCTGTGCTCAGGATGGTCATGTGCAGGAAGGTGCCTTACTCTACATACTATCTCTCCAGCCTAATTTAATCTTTATTAACATAAATAAACATGATCTAATTGAAGGGAAAGTTGATTATATGAACATAGTCAAATATTAAAACTGATAATCGGAAACATCGGCAGAATACTTTGCAATGGCAATTTTAAGAAAGGGGGTTGAAGGGACTAGAGAGATAGTACAATGGGTAGGGTGCTAGACTTGCATGCAGGTCACCTTCATCTTTGGCACTGTAAGGTCCCCTTGCTTACCAGGAGTGATCCTGAGCATGAGTCATGTTTAAGCCCTTAGCACAGCAGGTGTGACCTCAAAGCAAACAAACCAAAAAAAGGTTGATATGTCTATTTGAATAGAACTTTTAAAGAAAACCGTATCTGCTACCAAAGATGGCTTTTTGTGAATAATATTCACTACAAATTCTGGTTTACCCAACTTAAATCTAAATAATATAGTCACAATACCTATGTAGTGCACTCATTAACCTTTCAGATAGTTGTTAATTTTTTTCTATTTTTTATGTGCATGTGTGTGCAAATGTGTGTGACCCAATCTATGGTCAGGTCTGGTTAAAAAAATGGATTCGCCCCCCCCCCAGCCACGCCTCAGATTCCCGCCTGAAGCCCAGTGGGGAAAGCGCCCGTCCATCTCCGAGGGACCCGACCACCAGTCCCTCGGCTCCTCCCCTCCAGGTGGGTCGGGGGCGTCCAGCCGGGAAGTGCTCCTGCCCCCCCCCAGCCGTGCCTCAGATTCCCGCCTGAAGCCCAGTGGGGAGACTGTAGACCACCCTTCCTCCATTCCAGGATCCTGGGTGGGTGTCGCCTGGGACAGGCTCGGGGCGTGGCCACCAGGAAAGGGGCGTGGCCTCTTTAAAGTGGGCGTGGCCTTCTCCTTGGCGGGCGGCCGCTAACGCGACTGCAGTTAGATCACTCACATCAAGCACTCAGGACCCCCATCCCCAACTTGCTTCCTAATACCAACCAAACATTTCCCACCTCTTCTACTGCAATCCAACAACAAACCTCTCGCCTACTCAAGTTCCAACAAAGACCTGTTTGAAAACAGCTGTATAAGTTCATTTCCAAATAGCACCTCCTCCAAAAGTTTCACTCAATGTCTGTTATAAAACAAAGAATAACACCTGACTGAGAAGAACGTCAAACTCAGAAACGTAGAAGGGTGCCTACCATGGACAAAAACTTATCCATAATCCCTTCCCACTATAAGAGAGAATAGTATAATCTGTGCTGGACAAACCGAGGCCTATTGTTTGGCAACAAAACTGAACGGCTCCTGGCAATCTCTCCTCATTCAACCAGGTACAGCCTGCTCCACGGCTTGAGACTCCCCCAGGGAATGCACAGCTAGCTTGATCCCCTAGAATTGCCGGTTTTCTCCCTTGGCCTGTGCAGGACGGGAACTAGGCAACATCAGATTCCGCGGCAACAAAGCTGAAGGGATCCGGGAACTCTCTCCTCACTCAACCAGAATAGTAACAGTGAACGTGAAGGACTAAAGCACACTGGTCACAATGGTAAAGCAACACAAAAGCCCACCAAACTTTCTAATTGAAGAGGCAAGCCCAGAAGACACCAACAGTACTGTAGTATCAGACAACCTCTCTGACAAGGAATTCAGAAGGGAGCTAGTTAGGATGCTTAGGGAACTAAAAGAAACAATGGAAACCAATGCCAATAAAAGACAAGAGGATTTGAAGGCAGAAATGAGAAAAATGCAATCGGAAATGTCGGACCTGAAAACCCTGGTAGGGGAATTGAAAACCTCAGTGGAAGGCCTCAGAAGCAGGGTAACAGCTGCTGAGAACAGAATCAGTGAGCTTGAAGATGAAGTTCAGAGACTCGCCAGAAAAGAGCAGAAAATGGAAAAGAGACTCACAGTTCGGGAACAGATGGCAAGAGAAGATCGTGATGAAGTCAAGAGGGGTAACATAAGAATTATTGGAGTCCCAGAGGGACAGGAAGAAAACCCTGATGAAGAAGAAACTGTCAAAGACATCATTGCTACAACATTTCCAGAGCTGAAGAAAACTTGTGACCACATTCAGGAGGCCCGGAGGGTACCAGCTAGAAGAAATCCGAACAAAAATACCCCAAGACACATCCTGATCAAAATGACCAAAACCTTAGACAGAGACAAAATTCTGAAAGCAGCAAGATCGAAAAAAGAAATCTCTTACAAAGGAGCATCCTTAAAATTCACAGCTGATTTTTCTGATGAAACCCTCAGGGCCCGAAAACAGTGGTGGGACATAGTGAGAAAACTCAATGAAATAAATGCCTCTCCAAAAATACTTTACCCAGCAAGACTCTCATTCATAATAGAAGGAACAACACACAGTTTCACAGACAAACAACAGCTCAGGAACTTCATAGACTCAAGACCATGGTTACAAGTACAACTAAATGGGCTACTTTAAGACAGGACAGGCCCCTCAAATACTCCTAATTTCAACAGAACAATGGGACAAAATCCCATAACAGTAATCTCTCTCAATGTCAATGGGCTAAACGCAACAATTAAAAGACACAGAGTGGCTGGATGGATTAGAAAATTGAACCCAACATTCTGCTGCCTGCAAGAAACACACCTTAATAGTCAAAGCAAACACAGACTCAGAGTCAAAGGCTGGAAAACAATCCTACAGGCAAACAGCTCCCATAAAAAAGCTGGGGTAGCCACCTTAATATGAGACCACATCGATTTCAGAGTGAAGAAGGTCATAAGAGACAGTGAAGGCCATTTCTTAGTGATCAAAGGATCTGTACAACAGGAAGAACTTATAATAATAAATGTATATGCACCTAATGAGAGACCAGCAAAGTACTTAAAACAAGTACTCATAGATTTGGAAAAAGACATCAATAGCAACACAATACTAGTGGGAGACTTCAACACCCCTTTGTCACCTCTGGATAGATCAACCAGACTCAAGCTTAGCAAGGACACACTTCATCTGAGGGAAACAATGGAAGAAAGGGACTTAGTAGATATATACAGGACACTTCATCCTCAAAAGGCTGAATACACATTCTTCTCAAGCGTACATGGAACATTCTCCAAGATAGACCACATGCTGAGCAACAAAACATATCTCCATAAAATTAAGAAGATAGAGATCGTATCAACAATCTTCTCAGACCACAATGCGCTTAAATTAGAAGTAAATCACACACAAAAACAGAAAACTAAATCAAACACCTGGAAATTAAACAGTGCGCTATTGAACAACGAGTGGCTTAGAATGGAAATCAAAGAGGAAATCAAAAGATTCCTAGAAACGAATGAAAATGAGGACACGAGTTACTAAAAGTTATGGGACACAGCAAAAGCTGTCTTAAGAGGAAAGTTTATAGCTCTACAAGCATTCCTCAGAAAGGAGGAGCGAGCCCACATAAATAAACTAACCTCACAGCTTAAGAGCTTGGAGAAGGACCAACAAAAGGAGCACAACCCGAACAGGAGGAAGGAAGTAATAAAACTCAGAGCAGAGATTAACGAGATGGAAAACCAAAAAACAATCCGAAAGATCAATGAAACCAAGAGCTGGTTCTTTGAGAAAATTAACAAGATCGATAAGCCTCTAGCAAAACTCACAAAGAAGGGGAGAGAGAAAACCCTAATAAACCGAATAAGAAATGAAAAGGGGGTCATCACAACAGAAACTACAGAAATTCAAAGGATCCTCAGGGAGTACTTTGAGAAGCTTTATGCCACGGAACATCAAAACCTTGAGGAAATGGATAAATTCCTAGACTCCTACAGACTCCCAAGGCTGAACCAAGAGGACCTGGAATACCTGAACAGACCTATCACCATCAAGGAAATTGAAATAGTAATAAAAAGTCTCCCCAAGCACAAAAGTCCTGGCCTGGATGGATTCACTAGTGAATTCTTCCAAATCTTTAAAGAAGACTTACTCCCAATCCTCTCTAAGCTTTTCCACGAAATTTAAATATCAAAAACACTTCCGAATAGTTTCTAAGAAGCAAATATCACACTGATAACAAAAGCAGACCGAGATACCACAAAGAAAGAGAATTACAGGCCGATATCCCTGATGAACACAGATGCAAAGATCCTCAACAAACTACTAGCAAATAGAATCCAACTACTCATCAAAAAGATCATACACCATGACCAAGTAGGATTCATCCCAGGGATGCAAGGATGGTTCAACATTCGGAAATCAATCAACATAATCCACCATATCAACAAAAGAAAAGATAAAAAGCATATGATCATATCAATAGATGCAGAGAAAGCATTTGACAAGGTCCAGCACCCCTTTATGATGAAAACCCTAGCCAAAATGGGTATAGAGGGGACTTTCCTCAACATAGTTAAAGCCATGTACCACAAGCCTACAGCAAACATCATCCTCAATCGGGAAAAACTGAGAGCCTTCCCTCTAAGATCAGGGACGAGACAAGGATGCCCACTCTCTCCACTGCTGTTCAATATAGTACTGGAAGTACTTGCAATAGCGATTAGGCAAGAAAAAGATATTAAGGGCATTCAGGTAGGAAAGGAAGAAATCAAGCTCTCACTATTCGCAGATGATATGTTACTATACTTAGAGAACCCAATAACCTCCACCAAAAAACTCCTAGAAACAATAGACTCGTATAGTAAAGTTGCAGGCTATAAAATCAATAACCAAAAGTCCATGGCTTTCCTATACACAAACAGTGAGAGAGAAGAAAGAAACATGAAAAAAACAATCCCGTTCACAATTGTGCCCCAGAAAATCAAGTACCTAGGAATCAGCTTAACTAAGGAAGTAAAGGACCTGTACAAAGAAAACTACAAAATGCTACTTCAGGAAATAAAAGAGGACATAAGGAAATGGAAAGATATCCCCTGCTCATGGGTCGGGAGACTTAACATTGTCAAAATGGCAATACTACCGAAAGCATTGTATAAATTCAATGCAATCCCTATAAGAATACCCATGACATTCTTCAAAGAAATGGAGCAAACACTCCTGAAATTTATATGGAACAATAAGCCCCCACGAATAGCTAAAGCAATTCTTAGGAAAAAGAAAATGGGAGGAATCAACCTCCCGAACTTCAAACTCTACTACAAAGCAGTAATAATTAAAACAGCGTGGTACTGGAACAAAAGCAGAACTGCAGACCAATGGAACAGGGTTGAATACACTGACATCTCCCCTCAATGATATGATCATCTAATCTTTGATAAAGGTGCAAGAAATGTGAAGTTGAGTAAGGAAAGCCTCTTTAACAAATTGTGCTGGCATCACTGGACGGCTACATGCAAAAAAATGGGCTCAGAACTCTGCCTAACACCATGTACAAAAATAAGATCAAAATGGATTAAAGACCTCAACATCAGACCAGAAACCATAAGCTACATTGAAGACAAAGTTGGCAAAATCCTCCATGACATTGAGGCTAATGGTACTTTCAAAGATGCCACGCCACTGGCCGAGCAAGTAAAAACAGAGATAGATAAATGGGACTATCTTAAACTAAGAAGCTTCTGCACCTCCAAAGAAACAGTGACCAAAATACAAAGACAGTCTACAGAATGGGAAAGGATATTCACTGAATACACATCTGACAAGGGGTTGATAACAAGGATATACAAAATACTGGTGGAACTCCACAAGAAGAAAACATCCAACCCCATCAAAATATGGGGCAATGAAATGAACAGAAACTTTCTCAAAGAAGAAATCTGAATGGCAAAAAAGCACATGAGAAAATGCTCTACATCATTAATCATCAGGGAGATGCAGATCAAAACCACAATGAGATACCATCTCACACCTCAGAGACTGGCCCACATTCAAAAGAACAAAAGCAACCGATGCTGGCGCGGATGTGGCGAGAAAGGGACACTCCTTCACTGTTGGTGGGAATGTCGACTAGTTCAGCCCTTTTGGAAAACAGTATGGACGTTTCTCAAAAAATTAGAAATTGAGCTCCCATTTGACCCAGCGATACCACTCCTGGGAATATACCCCAGAGAGGCAAAAATGTGTATTCGAAGTGACATCTGCACTTGTTTGTTCATTGCAGCACTGTTTACAATAGCCAGAAACTGGAAGAAACCTGAGTGCCCAAGAACAGATGACTGGTTAAAGAAACTTTGGTACATCTACACAATGGAGTACTACGTAGCTCTTAGAAAAGATGAAGTCATGAAATTTACATACAAGTGGTACAATATGGAAAGTATCATGCTAAGCGAAATGAGTCAGAAAGAGAGGGATAGACATAGAAAAATTGCATTCATCTGGGGGATATAAAGCAACAAAATAAGAGATCAATACCTAAGAATAGCTGAGATCAACACCAGGAGGATTACTCCATAACTTAGAGGCCAGCCGGATATTCTAGGGGAAAGGGCAGTTCAGATAGAGAAGGGAACACCAAATGAAAGGTGTTTGGAGGATCCTCCCAGGAGGGGAAATGCATGTTGAAAGTAGACTATGGACTGAACATGATTGCCACTCAATGCCTCTTTTGCAGACCACAACACCCAAAAGGAGAGAGAGAACAAAGGGGAATGCCCTGCCACAGAGGCAGGGTGGGATGGGGGGTGGGGGGAAATGGGCACTGGTGGAGGGATGGGTATTTGATCATTGTATGACCGAAACTCAGGCACAAAGATTTGTAAATCTACAACTGTACCTCATGGTGCTTCACTAATAAAAAAAATAAATAAAAAAAATGGATTCATTATGGTAGTGATTACAAATTATCTTCTGCAAGAATTGCTTAACACAGTAGGTCACGAAAGAAAAACCAAATAAAAGAAAAAAATTGCGTAAAAATATATAAAGAATAAAAATGCATATTAAAAAACTGAATGCAATAGGAGAAAATTTAAAAGTGGAATAAGAGGCCAATAAGATGCAAAAAGTAGACATAATGAGCATTCCTTGTGTTTAGAGTTTACTACTTTCTAACTTCTTTGATACTCGTATGAGGCATATAGGTTACGAGTTATTTAGGATACTTGGCATATTTAGCAATAATATATGAAGAATTATAGGATATTTTTAAGTTATATAACAATGATTTTTGTGTAATAATTTACCACTATTGGGGGGGGACAGAAATTTATAAAAATATATATTAAATATTCAATCAGATCCAAGATTTCATTTGCATGGAGTTAAATTTTATTAGGTATTATGTATGTGCTTTCTTAACTTCACATAATATGTTTTGCCAACATCAAAAGCTAGAAAGAAATTTTAAAACTGGAATTTACTATGTAAAATATTTTTGATTCTTGGCTCTGTTCAGGGAAACTCCTGAGGGTTCTCACGGGACTATACAATTCTAGGGGTTAAGTCAGAACCTCCCTCATGTAAAGCACATGCACGAAACAGTTGAGTTACCTCTCCAGCCCTAGAAAATTGTTTTCATAAGTTTGTTTGATTATTTTTATCAATATGGTACTATTAAATATTATTATTATAATCAAAAAATGTAAAAAAACTCCAAATTTTCCTTAAAACAGTAAAAATTGAGCTAAGAATTTATTTTTTTCACCTTTGTATTACTTTTTAAATGCATAAAATTTTCTTATTTTTCTATTTTACATTTACATTTTCAATTTGTAGGGCTTGGGGCCTGAAGCTATTGATCAGTGCTTTAAAAATATATACAAATTATGCAGATTGTCTTTTAATTCATATGCATCTGGACAAATGATTGCAATCATTACTCTCCAAAGTAGACTCATAGCAGCTGCTACCCTCAACACTGAGTACTATTAAAATAATTTATACAATAGGTCCTGTATACACCTGAAACCATAAAATACCAGAAGAAACTTAATTGACAATTTTCTTAGAGATCACTTTCAGAATTAGTCTTTGGCTGGAGCGATAGCACAGCGGTAGGGTGTTCACCTTACAAGCGGCCAACATGGCCGACCCGAGTTGGATTCCTCCGCCCCTCTCAGAGAGCCCGGCAAGCTACCGAGAGTATCTCGCCCGCACAGCAGAGCCTGGCAAGCTCCCCGTGACGTATTTGTTATGCCAAACACAGTAACAACAAAGTCTCCAATGGAGTCGTTACTGGGCCCGCTCGAGCAAATCGACGATCAATGGGAGGGCCTTTACGTAATAGGAAACATTGGGAAAATAATCAACTGGACTTCATCACACTAAAACCCTTTTACACACTGAAAAAATTATTGTCAAAAATAAAACACATCCTACTGAATGAGAGAAAATAATTGCAAACTGCACATCAAACACAGGACTAATATTTAAAATAAAAACCCCACAAAAGTCAACAACAATAAAAAAATAAACAAGTACACAAAGAGCAGGTTTAAAAATGGACAGAGGACTCAAGTACACTCTTCCTAGTGAAGACATAGAGGGTATCAGGTACATTCAGTGATCTCCTTCATCCATTAGGAGGAAAAAGCAAATTAAAACAGTCTTGACATCAACTCAGCCCCGGACTATGGTTCAAATCTAAAGGACAGGAAAACAGTGTTAAAGAAAAAGTGGAATAAAGGTAGTCCTTTTACATTGCTTGGACTACATATGATTTAGTCATCCCACCTTTTTTATTTTTTTATTTTTTAATTTTTTTATTTAAAGAATACAAAAGTACAAATTTGAGGAGATATACGTGGTATTTATTGAAGCAATATTTAGTTGTTAGAGGCGGAAACGACCTAAGTCCTAGGTAGTGAATGAGTATCTGAAGTTGTGATAAATGTGCATATATATCTAGACATGTGATGCATGTATGTATATACACATATATATGTACATGTATATATATACATATAGGTATGTATTTATATATTGAATAATGTTCAGCTAGTAAGAAAAAGATGCTGAGTACTGCTATCTATAACAAAATAAATACAATTTAGGGACTAATGCTTAGGGATATGTCTGATGTAGAAAAGCAATCATGATATGATTTTATTCACATATAGGATATAGACTGGCAAACAGATAAAGTTCAAAAATAAACTTTTTTAGACTAAAAGTTAAGTTAGTATTAACCAGAAAGGATGATCAAAGAGGGGCCAGAAAATTAGATAAAATATGTCAAAATATATTATGGGGATGGAGAATTGGATTTTCAGGGTAAATAGTTTCATATATGCATATATTGTTCTTTAGCTATGCAAAACTAATACTTATAAGGTCTATGTAATGTTACACAGAGAATTTTTTTGTTTTTGTAAACAGCTGTGACTATTTTAGCATAACAATATTCAGCATCGCAAAGGCAGTGCCATTTTCTTTTTGTATATTTTTTTCTCTTAGTGTTTTTGATTTTTCTGTTTTATTACATTAGCTCCATGGAGGACAAAAACAATAACAATCATATGTGAGAAACTGTGTATAAAATCATCACTAGTTTACCCCTACTTAAAGTTGCTATTCTTTGCTAGAGATGGTCTAAAACTTACTCTTTATGGGAATTTATTCAGTTAGAACTTTTTGTAAAGTAGCTACATAAAATGAAGTTAAAGGATTATTGTTAAATTTAAGACAATAATTTCATTTATTTTTATTTTTTCAATTTTGAAATCTTTTTCTTTTTTAAAAGAAATTATTTATTGCATTACCGTGAGAGCAGTTACAAAGCTTTCAGTTTTAAGACTCAGTCATACAATAATGAAACACTTGTCTTTTCACCTGTGCCCATTTCCCACCACCAACAACCCCAGTATAACCCCCATCCCACACCCTCCCCTATCTGTGTGGCAGATAATGTCCACATTACTCTCTCTCTTTCTGCTTTGATTATATTCTATATTTCAACACCAGCTCCACCATTGTTGTTATTTGAGATTTTTCCCCAACACTTAGATCTGCCAAAAAGGCAACATTAGACACTTTGTTTTCTGTTGTTGATTATGAATAGCGTATGATATATTTTGAAATTCTGGAATTTTAATAATTAAATCTGGAGGGATTTCTGCCAAAAGCCACTGGGTTTTGAGATTTATTTCTGAGCCTCTGGGATGATGGCTGTTCAGCAACTCGATCAGGGAGCCAGAGAGGTCATTCTTGGGCAGCGACTTGGGTCTCATTCGGGAGGTGGAGGAGAGAGGCAGGCCCCACCCCCATCCCATGAGGCTCCATGTGCGTCCTCACTGTGGGCCCAAACATGTCTGTCCATTGGCCTCTGGAAGATGATGGCCCCCAAGCCGCCAGGGAGAAAAGGAGGTGGATCAGCACCTTTTCCAACCTGGGGTAGCCCAGGGCTGAAAACCTAATTTGGAGTTCAGATGTATTTCTTCCAAAAGCTGTTGGATTCCGAGATTTGATTCTGAGTCTTTGGGATCATGGCCGTTCAGCAACTCGATCAGGAGCCAAAGATCTAAGACAATAATTTTATATATATATAGTTTTGATTTTCTAGCCATCTGTTCTTTTAAAAACTGATGTTGGGGGAGGTTAGAGAGATAGTATAGCAAACTTTGTATATAGTGGACCTCAATTTGATCCCTGGCACCACTAGGAGTAATTCCTGAGCACAGAGCCAGGAGTGACCCCAGACCATCACTATGTGTGAATCAAAAATCAAATGAAAATTGATGTGAATTAAAAATGTCACACAATCCAATGTTTCATATTAAATATGTAGCTCCACATAACACTTTTTTACTTAAAGCAATAAATGAATAACCATAAACGTAATTAAGTAATTTAGTTATTCATCAAATTATTATCTGCTTCTCTTCTAACTAAAGACAAGAAATACAACAAAAAGTGCAAAAATGTGTAAAGACCTAAAAGTAACTATTTTATTAGTATTTAAGAATTTAGATAATCCTTACAAATATTCTCTCCCTCCCTCCCTCCTTCCTTTCCTCCTTCCCTCTTTCCTTCTCTCCTTCCTTCCCTCCTTCCTTCCTCCTTTCCCTCTCTCCTTCCCTTCCTCCTTCCCTCCCTCCTTCTCTCTCTCATTTAGTTGTTGAAACATCATTTAGTTGATAGAGGTGAAATAAATAAATAAATAATTTACATCTCCATCTCCATGGTTTTTCATATAAAAATACAGAAATATGCATATTTCATTGTCTTTTATCTCCTATTGGCATTATCTGAATAAGTACAGAGCTAATGAATGTGTAAATATGTATATATATTTGTATACACTGAGAATTAAGTAAAATGATGTATATACATTATTGCTACAGTATCATATAATGTGTAGATAGTAATATCACTTTATTGTATATTCTACATAAAAATTTTGCTAGAGTTCAATATTCCAGAGAAGCAAAAAAGTATAGTCAAAGTGACATCTGCACTTGTTTGTTCATTGCAGCACTATTTACAATAGCCAGAATCTGGAAAAAAATCTGAGTGCCCGAGAACAGATGACTGTTTAAGGAAACTTTGGTACATTTACACAATGGAGTACTATGTAGTGGTTAGAAAAGATGAAGTCATGAAATTTACATACAAGTGGTACTACATGGAAAGTATCATGCTAAGCGAAATGAGTCAGAAAGAGAGGGATAGACATAGAAAGACTGCACTTATCTGGGGAATATAAAGTAACAAAATAGGAGACTAACACCCAAGAATGGCCGAGATTAGTACCAGGAATTTTGCTCCATGTCTTGGAGGCCAGCCACACATGCTAGGGGAAAAGGCAGCTCAGATAGAGAAGGGAGCACCAAATAAAGGATGTTGGGAAGATCCTCCCAAGAATGGAGAAGCATTCTGAAAGTATACTATAGACCACACATGATTGCCACTCAATGCCTCTTTTGCAAACCACAACACCCAAAAGGAGAGAGACAACAGAGGGGAATGCCCTGCTACAGGCAGGGTGGGATGGGGGGATGGGGATGGGAGCGATACTGGGATCTGTGTTGGTGGGAAATAGGCACTGGTGGAGGGATGGGTATTTGTTCATTGTATAATTGAAGCCCAAGCACAAAATTTGTCAGTCTACAACTGTAGCTCATGGTGTCTCACTAATAATAATAAAAAATAAATAAATAAAATAAAAAGAAAAAAAAGAAAAAATTTTGCTAAAGTTCAGAAGAAAAAATATTTGTAGTAGATTAAAAGACAATTTTAATTATGTCTTGAAAAACTGAAATAATCTGGGTAAGTAGTGATTACTTTTTGCTATTTATAATAGATGTGTTGTGTCATATGTTTTATGAATGTAACAGTGAAGTCTTAAGAGGAGTTTTATTTTTTTTTTCCTGAAACAATCTGAATGATTTAGCAAAACAAGCTGGTAAATATTTCATACTCAGGATGTAACAAGAATTTTGTTACTTCATGCTGCTAGAGAAAAGGTAAGAGTTTGTATTTCAAAAAAAAAAAGCAATTTGTGGGACAGAAAATATAACATTACTTTAAATGCAAAGAGAGTTCTTGCATATTTTTGATGGAAAAACATATGTGATATTGCATGTTTTTTTTTCAGGTTGTTAAAATAAATTACCATAAACTGGAAGATGGAAGGAATATGGGAACTACATGAATCTATTTTTGTAACAGTATTAATCCCACTAGTTGAGATATATACTTTCCTGTTCTAGTTATCTACTAAACACACCCTTTCAAATATTATCAAACCAGAAAGGATAAAAGAAGATTTGTAATAAATCTTATATTCCCAAATCTAGTACATTATAAACCAAAAATTAAGATTCATGGCTACAGATTGTACAAGCTTTGTAATTTTAGAGTCGTAGACTTTTATTTTACACTGAAAGATGGTGTGCAGTTTCATCTTCTATAAACTATTCAATAATCTTAGGATTCAGAATTTTCATATCATTTTATAACATTGATAACAATCATCAGGAGTAAGCCTATAATTTGAAAAATTAAAATAAAAGCAGATTTATTGACTTAGTAAAGACAAAAATCCAGAAGTTGTGGAAAGATGCTTGATAAGGGATAGAGTAGAAAATCTTCTAAGTTTTTAGTTTACTTTTAAGAATTTTTCAAGTTTTAAGAAAATACTGAATCAGTTCTATAGATTTGGATTGATTGTTGTTTTGATATAGAATAAAGAAGAGGTGATTGACTAGAGTTTTGAGTACAAGCATAAAGTAAGGATGAATTATCAATTGAATAATTTAGTAAGTGGAAATAGCAAAGTGGTGAATTATTTTTAGAATTCATGTACAAACTGAAGGGATAGGACATTGATTTGGGCTCTCAAGTTGCATGCAGCTGACTTTGGTTTGATCCCGGCAATACACACTGTCCTCTGAGCTCAGACTGTAGTGATCCCAGAGCACAGAAATTAGAGTAAACCCTGATCATTTCTGGGTGTGGCCAAATCCTTACCCCAAAGAATACATATGATTAAATATGAATACATATGTGTCTGCACATATATGGAGATAATTATGACATTTCCATTCTGAGAGTCAAATAACTGATTATTAATTCATAGAATATAATAACTTTCTGAGATTTTTGTATTAGGTCTCAAATGAAATAGCTTAGATATATGATCCTGGTCACCAGGAAAGCATAGTTTAGAGAGCCATGAAATATGAAGAAATATGAAATTTAGCTCAGAATCATATGAATTACTGTCACTGTCACTGTCCTCCCTTTGTTCATCGATTTGCTCGAGTGGGCCCAGTAACATTGTGAGACTTGTTGTTTCTATTTTTGGCATATCAAATATGTCACGGGTAGCTTGCCAGGCTTTGGCATTCAAGCTAGATACTCTTGGTAGCTTGCCAGGCTCTTCAAGAGGGGTGGAAGTATTGAACTCGGATCGACCAGATGGGTCGCGTGCAAGGCAAACACCCTACCCTCTGTGACATGCAGATATAATTGATACATGCTTTTACCACAAAACAAAGATTTTTCAAGTTCAAATTTGAACGTGTTATAAATTAAGAAGTGACCTAGACAAAATAGCTATGTGTTTGAATGTATATGATGTAATAAACGGATGGGTAATTTCTTTGAAAGTGGAGATTGCAGTATTTCGAGGAGTTTACGATCAAAAGTAGTGATAGATATCTTACAAGAAACAAAATACATATTATCAATAGAAGTACAGAGATAAATATTTAAACACAAACTATTGTGTCTATAGAGGAAAATTATATTTTCTTCTCTAATTCCTTTTT
Organism: Sorex fumeus; assembly: GCF_029834395.1. Lineage (NCBI taxonomy): Eukaryota > Metazoa > Chordata > Mammalia > Eulipotyphla > Soricidae > Sorex > Sorex fumeus. The sequence continues at coordinate 69,698,836 of NW_026606059.1, forward strand.
ATAAATGTCTACTATTTCATTGTAATTCTTGTGGGGCTATCAATCCCTGCTCTCTGCATCAAAATGGTAAGCACTACCATTTATACTTCTTTCTCGAAGTTCATAATAGACCCAGGATGGAGTGTGCTTGTCCTATGGATATAAAGGTCATGTCAATCTAAAGATTATTCAATCTTGTCATAGAGAAGTTGTGGTTCTAAAATAAAAACAGGGATAAGTTAGAAGTCAAGACAAGTAAAAAGAATCAACTCTGCTTAAAGTGAGAATTAAATTCTTGGTTTTGTAGTTTACAAGAAACAATCTACTATTCTCTTTTTCTCCCTTAAGCAAGTTTAAATTAGAATCTTCAAGAGGACTGTAAATATTATTCTATTGAATTTGATGAATTTGAGTTGCAGTTTTGAGAATAAATACATTTCCAAGAGGGAGTGAAATCACTGTATGGTTAAACAGAAATTCCTACATATAATAGGATTCTAGTAAATGTGGAAAATTATATGGAAGATAAGAGCAGGAATAGAAGCTGGCAATCAATCATGAAGGAGAAGGTGAGATGTTTTATGTTTAATAATGGTGGGTGATATTAGAATATTGCCCACAGAAGAAGCTACATCAATGTCTCCTAAAAAAAAAAAAACTGAACCTCGGAATATGTTTGGCTACTGCACATTTTACTCACTACTAGATAATGCCCAGAGCAAGGAAAAAATAAATTAGGACATGGCTCTAAATATTTGTTCACTTGTAAAGACACAACTTTTTGCTTTTCCTAACTTGTTGGAGATCATTAAAACCTACTGCCCTTAAGTGTGTGATAATGAGTTTTAATTTTCACAAGTATATTTGATACATCTTTCTTGTCACCTCTGGGACATAGGCTTGCATAACCCTTTCTAAAGATGACCCACATTAGCTACATAAAGGCCTCTAACTTCATGCATTGTCAGCCTTGCTCTTCGAAGTATGAGAGGATTGCACTATTGCAATATCATATTTAGTTACAACCCGCTCCCTTTCTTTAAGTACCAAAATTTAATTATTACCTATTAGAGTTCACAGTGCTTTTATCTCATATGTGAGAACAGTAAGGTGATTTTTTAATGTGCTTTTTTAAAATTGTTATTAGTGAGACATCATGAGGTACAGTTTTAGACTTACAAATTTTTGTGCTTGGGTTTTAATTATACAATGATCAAATACCCATCCCTCCACCAGTGCCCATTTCCCACCACCACAGATCCCAATATTGTTCTCAACCCCCATCCCCCATCCCACCTTGCCTCTGTGGCAGGGCATTCCCTTTTGTTCTCTCTCTCTTTTGGATGTTGTGGTTTGCAAAAATGGCAATGGGTGATAATCATGGTTGGTGTATAGTCTACTTTCAGCATGCTTCTCCCATCCTGGGAGGATCCTCCAAACACCCTTTATTTGATGTTCCCTTCTCTATCTGAGCTCCCTTTTTCCCTAGCATGTGTAAGGTGATTTTTATCACTTGAACTGTTTAGTCTAACTTAAAGCTCATGATATGTATTTTGTGATAGATAATTCTGCACTAGAGAATAAACAACTAAATTCTTTATTAGAGAATATATCACTGAAAGGTTAAGGAAAAGGAAAATAATTCTATGAAAAGACCATAATTTGAAAGAGATACAAACCCTGGACATTCATTCAATATGGAAAATTGTTTGTAAAATCGTGTCCATATTCTTTAACTGATAAAAATAATTACTTTTGCACAAAGAAGAAAAACCGCTGGGAGGCTCCACAGCTCCCCGAGAATGCTCCAGGTCCCAAACAGATCTGAGATCACCAGGAAGTCCCAAATTGGGTAGATGCCACATCCCGACTTCTCCAGATGGAATCCCGGTGACCATGAGATTCTACAAGCATAGCTCGGGCATGTGGGAACCAGGACTTTTTGTCCAAACTGCCTCGTAAGCGGCCGCGCGACATCTCCTTATATACAAAGTGATCAATGGAAAGTAAATCATCCAACGTTTCTCACTGAAAATCAGGCTTAACTCTTTTACAAACCACAACGCCCAACGCGTACTCGAGCTGTGCGTGTAGAGGCTTCTTGTCACCGGGGTTCCATCTGGGGGAGGCAGGATGCGGTACCTACCCCATCTGGGACTTCCCGATGATCTCGGCTCTTTTTGGAACCTTTTTTTTTCTTTTTCTCCGGGAGCTGTGGATCCCGCCCTCCACGTGGCCCTTCTGTAGGAGAGAGAAAACAAAAGGGAATGCCACAGAGGCAGGGTGGGATGGGGGGTGGGGAGTGTGAGGGTCACTGGGATCCGTGGTGGTGGGAAATGGTCACTGGTGGAGGGATGGGTATCCAAAATAAATAAATTAAAAAATAAATAAATAAATAAAATAATTACTTTCATGTAGTCTATATATATGTATACAGATATATATATATATATATGTAGTTAAGTAACTCAAGATATTTAATTTGGTATATATCTATGGTATATAGTCAATATATTTAAATTGGTAAAACATAACACCACCTCCAGATTAGAATATTTTGTATAAAATCTCACAGAACTCAGCACATGTTCTTATCCATTGAGAGTGTTTATTGTAGTAAACAAATTAAAATAGAAGAAGGGAAAACAATGAATGGATAAGTTTCAGTGGAAACCAATTTTCAAGAGTCCTTTTCCATGGAGTCATCTTTCTAGTAATAAATTGTGATAAAAATGCTTCAGTATGTCCTTAAGGAAGCCCTTCTGGACCTTTAACTCTTGTCTGTTCATGAATTGCAGAAGGATGGCAGATGTTCTGCACCAACCACATAATTTTGCATACACAATCTAGGTAGAATAATCTGTTTACTCATCACTTATAGAAACTTTTATTTCAATTCAGGAAACTGATCACCATTTAAGTTCCCCAATACCCATAAAAGACCATTTTTGTGAGCTGGCCTTCCAAAGATCACTTTCTCAGCTCTGCTGTGTAAACTGTTGCTATGCTATGCTCTCCTGCTTTTCTGGTAAAAGACATTGCAAATGTGGCAAAGAGTTTACAAGAGAAATCGGGAACAAGAAATAAAATGGTCTTGGACATTAACATTCTTAATAATTAATTTTGTAAGCACTAAATAAAGTGCTAATAATTATTTTTTCATAATGGATAAATAATAAAACCTCACAAAAACCATATTTTAATCATACATTATTAAACTTACCATGCACTGGTAATTAGCTAAAATTGGATTGTTAAACTAGCCATACTTAACCCTGACTGTATTTAAAAACATTGAGGAAATGTTTAACAATTCCTATTGCTTGTGAAATTCTTCAGTTGCAGATTCCAAACATCAGTATATTTTTCATAAACCTCCCAGTTAATTATTATGTGTCACTGATGTTGAGAACAATAGTTATAATGAAAATAAGAAGATATTAATAGTGGTTTTCAGGAAGCATAAGTGATGAGGTCTGGGTGCTCACTGATAGAAGAGTTTTCAATAGGGGTTCAAAGTTTCTCAAAAAGGCTTATGCACTCATAAATTTCTTATTAGAAATTCACATTCTGTACAAGTGCATTCTGAGTAGTCAGTTGAGATATAGTCTAAGAAACAAATTCTTAACCCTGGAATAAAAAATGTTGGAAGGAAAATTTATAATCAATAAAAATTTGAAGCATTTAAAACATAAACATATTTAATTTAAATCAATATAACTCTCTCACCACTATTATTACTGGTGAGGGGGATCTTCCAAGTAAATCTCAAAGGACCTGGTGTCCACTCTAGAGATACTCAGTCAATGGGGGCAGATGATTCACTTTACCTCATAAAATTAGGCCGTTGGGCCTTGTGATGTTAGGGTACATAAGGGCTATTGTAATAGTGCTTAGACTTCACATAAGATAAACTCAGTGGTTTTTGCAAGACTGTGTACTTTTGGAGATTTAACCAGCGGTCATATGCATGCAAGACATGAAATATCTACCTTTAAAATATCTCTGGGTCCATCATTAATTTTTATGATATACCTTAGTCGTAATTACTGATTATGTACACTGGGACTGAGGTTAGTGATGTATAATTCTAACCAAAAACATAAATAAATAAATAATGAATTCCTATTCTCTTTTTGTGAGGGGAAAGACACACCATGGTGCTCAGGCCTTAATCCTAGCTCTGTCTTAAGGGATCACTCTTTGTGGAGCCTGAGAGATCATTTGTCACACCATGGATCAAAAACAGGTTAGCCATAGGCAAGATAAGTGCCTTATGCACTGTAGTATTTTTCTAGTTCAATATCCCCTGCCCCTGCACCAGGCTTTCTTCACTGGGACCCCTCAGAGGGGGGCGGGTTGAGTTTCCCTCTCCACCCCAAGCAGAGCTCCTGCAGCTGAAAACTTCCAGAACCCAGCCACAGCCATGCTCAAGGCCACTCTCCACACACTCTGATGAGCCTCACTCATGAAGGAACCGGCAGAGGAACCCAGGTGTGCTGGATCCGGGGCTGAGATCTCCAAGGTTGCTTGGATCAGGACTGGGCCTCCTCCAACCATATCCCCATTTTCCATTAGCTAGGGAGTCACACCCACAAACTGCATTCGTGGCTGCACAACCTCTTATAGTCTAGCTCACTGATGTACCTAAAGCAGCACACATGTGTTTGGTTTTAACATACTTGCTTGTAATCTCTTGTATACATTTTCTGTCCCTCTCTGAGAGCCCAGCAAGCTACCGAGAGTATCCCACCTGTATGGCAGAGCCTGGCAAGCTCCCCGTGGCGTATTTGATATGCCAAAAACAGTACAATAATGTGTCTTATTCCCCTGACCCTGAAAGAGCCTCCAAAAAAGACACTGTTTGGAAGGATGAGTAAGGAGAGGCTGCTAAAATCTCAGGGCTGGGACTAATGGAGATGTTACTGGTGCACACTTCAGCAAATCGATGAACAATGGGATGACAGTGATACAGTAATACAGTGAATATCTCCAATATTTAAATTACTTGTAGGATTATAGGTTTTCTAGCACTCACTATTTTCATCTGATTGAGCTCAGAGTTCAAGAGTTTTTCTTACATATTTACATTATTTTCATAAGATATTTGTTATGCTTTCCATCACCAAAGAGGTTATTTTCCATACAAGTCTCATCCACTTAATCTTTTGGATCAAAGTCAAAAGATACTTATCTTATTCTTTAGGATTTCACTTGTCAGTTCTTAAAAATGACATTCTAAATCTGTGTGACTAATTTAATGAAGTGGTAACTAACGAGAATTTATAAATGGGTGCAGGGAAGATAGTACAGTGGATGGTCATTTGCCTTGAATATGGACCACAAGGTTTGATCCTCTGAACCATATACATGTTTTCTATTTTCTAATGTTTAAATTATTGGGATTATTAATTGCCATATTGTGCAAAGGTAGGGTCATTATGTTTTCTCATCAAAGTCTTACTCCACATCAATAAAAGTGTTCTGTTGTTGAGTCACATTAGAGGAACTAGACACCATTTCCTATACCAATACCAGGGCAATTATCATTTTTCTAGCCATTGGTTTTCTACATAAATCTTAACATATTTTAGTTTGTTTTTTATTCATCTCAAGCCCTCCTCTCAGCTCCAGCCAACCAATAGATTGAGTCATCAACCACACATCATTTGTTGAGTAAATGTGTGCAAAAATATAACATATCTTATACTGTTCTTCAAAATATATTTGTTTTCAAAATGCCATTCTTGTGAATTTGTAGTATATGAAAGCTCACAGATCTTATATAAACCACTGTTTCTTACAGAAGCATTTTATGTATGATAAAAAATGATTCTCAATGAGAATAAAATATATTATTTGACATTACATAATAGTTCTGACCTATGAGCTTCTAAATTCTGACTTTAAAAATGAATCCAAAGCATACTCAGTTATCTTTCAATATAAAAACTATGATATCATATTCCATAACAATTGTATTAATTGTTGGTATTGATAGAGGGAAAGTAGATTCTCCTGTGCTGGTTAGTTCTTGAGAATTGTATAACAGATTTGCATACAAAACTCTGAAGGTTAAGAAGTTAAAGTTTGTTGTACAGTTTAAGTAGATGGCTCTAGGTCCACTCCCACATGCCCAGGCATCTCCTTTACCAGTGTAGGGTATCACTTGTCCTGTTCATAGCACTGCCATGTCCAGTGTACAAGTTCTTAACCGGCTTTTCACCTGCAGTGTTTGATGATCTGGTTTTGCCCTGCACCACTTTCTGTCCTCTATATGCTTTTCTCATCTGAAACAATGTCTTTGGCCTTTCCTGGAGTACCATGGTGGTTCTCTGTGATGTTTTTCCAAGCTTTCCTAATTAATACAGGTACTAAGTGGACATCATGTTCAGTCTCTGGTCTACTTTCAGCACACATATCCCATGTTGAGTGTGCACTCCAAGCATACTTCATTTGGTGGTCACTTCTCAATCTGAGCTACCTTTTCCTCCCAGCATGTGAGCCTGGCCTCCAAGCCATGGAGAGCAAACCTTCTGGTACTTATCTCTAGTATCCTTGGGTGTTAGTCTCCTAGTCTGTTACTTTATATTCCTCAAATGAAAGCAGTCCTTCTGTGTCTGTCCCTATCTTTCTGATTCACTTCACTTAGCATGATACTCTCTAGGTATAAGTCCTGAGCAAAGCTGAATTCGATCCCAAAACAAACTAACAAGCAAATAGTATTTAGATCTTATGATTAAGATATGTATACAAACTATAAAATTGCATGTTTCACATTAAAACTATTATTTATTTTATTGATTCAGCATGGAGATAGAGTAACAAATCTTTCATGCTTGAACTTCGATCATACAGTCATCAAACACCCATACCTTAAGCAATGCATGATTTCCACCACCAAAATCCCCAATATTTCTCCCCAACCCCATTCCACACCTCCCCATGCCTGTGTGGTAGACAATTTTCAAAGTACTCTCATTCTCTATTCTAGTTGCTTTCAATATTTCGAGATCAGTCTCACCACCACTCATACCCGCCGAAAATGCAATACTAGACAGTATGTTTTGTATTGCTTATTATGGATATAATATAATGTCACACAGCCATGAAGCAAATGCTTGCTTCAGGAATTCTAAAATTTTAATATTTAGGGTCTGAAGAAATGAATGGAGCAAGTTGCTCTGGTCCAAGATTCATAGATTCATTTGTATGTCTCTGCATCATGGCCGTGTGGGAGCATAAATAGACTGTTGATGGGTGTGGCATCATCTCGGAGTCCCATCCAGGTGGAGGAAGGAGAAGGGCCCACTCCTCGCCTGTCCCGTGAGGCTTGGCCTTTGGCGCCACCACCCCTCATACCTGAAGCTTGTCGTTGACTTGTAGAAAATGGTGACCACGGGGGTTCCTAGAGGACGGGGGAGAGACAGCACCTGTCCCTGTATAGAGCAGCAGGGCAGAAATGGCCTATTACAAAGTCCAGGGTCAGTATCTGCAACAAGTTGCAAGGGCCCAAGGTCCGTTAGTGTGCCCTCATATTAAAATTATTTAAATATATTTTTTAAGAATGATAAATGGGAAAAATCTTTGGAGTGGATCTGAACCTTTTTTAATAGCTTCAAACTTAAAATTTTTACAGAAAAATTTCAACATTCTAGCATTTTGAGTCCACTGACCATGAGCATTATCACCTGTTCCTTCTAAAGGTTCCTTCTTACAAACCTTCTGAAGAGTTTTCTAGGTAACAGTAAAATAATCTTATTCCATGTGACAGTTGTACAATGATTGATTACTATTTAATTTGCAAATATTGGTGATAATTTATTAATCTATGTAAGCATGTGTATTTATCCTGTACCAAAATAAATATGTTCATATTAACAAACACTTGATCACTTGATCACTTGACATCCCATTACTCATTAATTTGCTCTACTGGGTGCCAGTAACGTCTCCATTTGTACCTATTGTGTGCTAGTGTAGTCCAATGGTGTCTGCTCGCTCCAGGAACACCAAGAGCCTCCATTCAGGGTCTTGACAAAGAAGTCTGACCATCTCATAGTTGGGCAACCACTCAATCTTTTGACATTCTGTGGAATCCAATCTGTAATGGCTCTTGTCCAGCGGTCATCTCCAAATCGCATTATGTGTCCAGTTCATCTGATTTTCAATGACTTGGCAAACAAGACAATGTCCCTGATTCTCAATCGTCAACAGAGGTCAGAACTCCGGATTCTTTCTCTCATTTGAATGAAGCGTAATACTCTAAGCATAGCTCTTTTGATTCCTCTTTGGGAGACCCAAGTAGCATTCTCATCCTGTTTTCATAGGGCCCAGGTCTCAGAGGCATATGTTAATGCAGGAAGAATGGTGGAGTTGAAGAGATGTGCTCGAGGCCAGAGGTTCTTCATCCTCTTAGCTATTTCTTCAGCGCTCTTGAAGTCATTTCATTCAGCTGTCTTCCTTTTGCAGAACTCAGGTGCCGGGTCATTCATCATGTTGACTTCTCGATCTAGGTACACAAAACTGCTGCATTCAGAGATGATCATTTCATTAAGAGTGAATGGAACGTCAGGAATGAGTCCGTTTCTCATGAACATTGTCTTCATAAGATTCAGCGGCAGTCTGACCTTTCCACATTCATGGTCGAAGTTGGTCAGTTGGCTAATGTTTATTGTTATTAGAACGATGTCATCAGTGAAGTGGAGGAGGTGTAGTTGCCAACCATCTATCTTCACTCTCATTTCTTCTCATTACAGTCATCGCATGATGTTCTCAAGGGTGGCACTGAAGAGTTTTGGTGAAATGGTGTCACCGAACCCCTCTCTTGATGTCAATGATAACTTCCTTGTAGAATGATAAGATCCTGGTAGTGAATATGTAATATGGCTCACAGATGATCCTGATGTATTGAGTTTGAATGCCCTGTTTGAGACCGCTTCAGTCTCAACAGAATCAAAGGCCTTCTTTATATGAGTTAACATTAGACAGAGCAGCATCTTGATTTCTAAAGAAACCTCAGTGAACTGGGTTGCCATGTAGATTTGGTCATTCGTTCTGAATCCTTTTCGGAACTGGGCTTGCTCGCATGGTTGCCCTTCGTCTAGTGTTTTGCCAATTCTATTCAGAACAACTCGAGAGAACAGCCTGTAGACGACAGATAATAGGCAGATCAGGAAATAGTTGCAATGTCATGGATGTCTCCCTTCTTGTATAGTAGTACAGTCCTGCTGGTTTTCCATTGGGACGTAACCTTGCATTCAGAAAGGTTGTGTGTGAAGAGCCAAGCAAGTGTATTGATGAGTACTGAGGGCAGATTCTTCAGTTGTTAGGGTCTGACCTTGTCTGGGCTGGGTGATGTTCACTTCTTTACCAACAAAATGGCGTGTCATATTTTGGTAGGAGAATTTTCGGAACGACATAACCATCCTTGTAAATTGCTATGCTGGCAGTTGGATGTGGCTATCAAAGAGATCCAAGATGTCATGGATAATCTTTTCCATTGCTCTTCTGGAAGATGTGATAGATCCTCAGGACGTCGGAGGGCAGTCATCTTGGTCTTGGAGTTGGAGAAGAACAAGTGGGCATTGTGAATGCTTTTCCCTACTTCTGCTGCAAGGCCGGTGCTGCTGCTCTTCTCTCTTTGAGGTCTTTCTTGATCGCCTCTCTGCACTACCTTCTGAGCTCAGACGTTAGCTTGTGGTTGCCTGAGGCTCACACCCAGCCACATTGGTGAATGAGCTTGAGAGTTTTTTAAGACAATCATCTTTTGTGGCTCCACTATCCAGCTGCTGCCACTCTCCAGGCCACTTTCCGGACCACGTGGGTGGAGCATCATGCATGAGTGAAGCCCCACAGAACCAAGTTATGCAGAACTTTGTGACCTTGGAGTCCATACTCAATGGGACCCAGAAACAAAGATCCTCTGCCTGCTTCCACCAATCTCCAGACAACAAGGGATCAGAACCCAGAAGACCCACCCTACTGGAGCCAGATAAGTACCTCATTGGCCGATCTCCACTACCTCCACTACCCATCCGCAGGCACACTCCAGACCGCTTTCCAGACACATCATAAGACACTTAGTAGCCATTTTTCATTTTCACTGTTAACCGCACCATGTTTGATGAGGTTCAAACATGGTTTGAACCATGGGAACACCTCAACGGCAGATTAGTGGCCTCCCTAAAAGCTTCTATCCCTCTCAGAGAGACCATGAAGCTACCGAGAGTGTCTCACCCACACGGCAGAGCCTGGCAGGCTATCCGTAGCATATTTGATATGCCAAAAACAGTAGATACAGTGGGTCTCATTCCCCTGACCCTGAAAGAGCCCCCAGTGAGGCAGCGATAAGAAGGATGAGCAAAGAGAGGCTGATAAAATCTCAGGGCTTCATTTAATCTCATGCCTAAATGAAGAAGGACTAAAATGACTGTCTGTATTTTTAAGGCACGTATGCTGGCATCAGAAGCACTCATCGAGGACCTGATGGTGCAAGTACAGAAGATCAAGTATAGCATCATTAGTCTGACTGAAACCAGAAGGCACCAATCACATCATGCCATTTTCAACACTGGAGAACTGTTTCTCAGAACATGCGACAAAAGAGGCATCGGTGGTGGAGGTGTCTTTGTCATTAAGAACTTGGCCATGAGCATTGAGTCATTCAAATGTCTAACAACTATAGTTGGATGATTACACTTGAATAGATGTGACTCACTCCTGGCAGTTTCTATCTTCATTGTCTATGCACCAACATCCAATTACGATGAAGAAGAAATTATGAAGTTCTACATGGAGCTGGAGAAGTTCTATAAAGAAGACCACACCTTCTACAAGGTCATTGTCAGTAATTTTAAAGTCAAGATAGGACCGAGAAGGTCAGGCAAAGAACTCCACATTGGGACCCATGGATTCGAATGGAACCAACAGGGTGAGAGACTGTCTAAGTTCATCATGTCGACCAAGACCATCCATGATAACTCACAGTTCCAGAAGGCTGAATCTAAACGTTGGACATGGGAGTCTGCCAGTAGACGGTTCCACAACAAAATTGACCACATCAAATTTAATCGAGGGTTTTGCCTGACCGATGTTGCTGTTGTCCCAAAATTCCAAATGGGATTGGACCACTGTCTCATTCATGCAAAATTCTACTTCATGGAATCTACTTCATGGATCTAGAAGCTGCAAAGTTTAAGAAGAGAACTCCCAGAACGACTACCAATTGGGAGCTCATTGATACTATTGCGGCAACATGGGAAGATGCCATCGTTAACAACATTGACAAAGAATATCATCAGCTGGTTCAGTACCTCCATGATTGTGCGAGGATCACTGAGAGAGAGAAAACCACACACACACACACACACACACACACACACAAAAAAAAAAAAAATCCAAAATAACAAACACTACTATACCACAAACTTCTGCCCAGCATCCCAATTTATAATAATAGAAACTTTTCTCAAACTTTCAGGAATTTAATCTGTTCTTCTAAACCCACAACTCAAACAAAACTATATCTATATTATTCTATTTCCACATTTCAGAGATCCACACCCAGGCACTCAGATGATATTTTCCTTCACATTTAACATTATGAACAGTATGTGGTTTTATCATTTCACAGAGTAAGTTACTGAATATTTTTCTAGTTTAAAAGCCCTTGATGATTCTAATCTTATACAAAATTTGCTCTGAATAAATTATGCTAAATGGAAAGACATAATTTTAAATAGTAGGCTATATCTGATGTTCTTTACCAAGTTTATATTAGCCAATTATTTTGATCTTTGACTGAGGCATAAATTTTTCCAGATTCTAGTTTATTTTCAGCAGTTTTGACTGTTTTATTTAAATAAACAGCAAATAGATTCCTGAAAAGCATTGGAATTTAACTCTAAGAGATGCCTTGTCAATAATGATAAAGAAAAGAGTATAAACGGAGGGTGAGCAGTTTAAATTAACCTCTTGAAAGAGGCTTCAAAACCAGTTAAAATTTGGAGTTAGAGGTATAGAAGGTCTGGCATTTTTCTTGCATGTTGTCCATTGGGGTTTTATTCCTGGCATCCAAGATAGTCCCTTGAACTAATCCGGAGTAATTTCTGAGTACAGAGCCAGGAGTAATCCTTGAGAACCACTGGTGTGCCCCAGCCCCAAAATATTAATTAAAATTAGTTAATCAAAATATTATTTCATGTTAGTATGTGCTGGAGTGATAGCACAGTGGATAGAGCGTTTGCCCTGCACATGGCTGACAAGACTAACCCGAGTTTGATTTCTCCGCCCCTCTCGGAGAGCCTGGCAAGCTACTGAGATTATTGCCCACACGGCAAAGCCTGGCAAGCTACCTGTGACCTACTAGATATGCCAAACACAGTAACAGATCTCACAATGTTACTGGGCCCTCTCAAGCAAATCGATGAACAACGGGAGGACAGTGACAATGACAGTGACATGTTAGTATATTATTACTTCATTAAGTATAAAAAGTATTAATTCGGTTGACTAATGATAAACTGAAACTTCATTTGTGAACCTAGAATGCTTGGAGAGATTTATAGATTTTGGACATTCGTATAGATGCATACATTTAGCTACAATGCTAAAAGTTCTCAGTATGTGCAATATAAATGTCTGATTTTATCAGATTCATTGAGAATTTAATTATCTTTTAATGTTATTTTTGCATAGAAATGTGAAGATAAGGAGTTTCAAATTTGCAAAGAAAATATTTTCATATTAAAAGTAAATCTGCGGATAACTGGAAACTTGTCACTCAACATATATGTTATTTGAACACTTATCATGCAGGCATTTGACTCAGGTTTCATCCCCAGTCCATGACCCTCCGAGCACTGCCAGGAACATTCCCTAAGCACAGAGGCAGAAGTAAGACCTGAGCACTGCTACGTGTGGCCCTCAAACAGAAACAAAAGGCAAAATTCATATAGTTCTCAATAAATGCATATCTAAAATTAAAAGTCTGATTTGTGCTTGTATGTTATTATTAAATAGGTATACCATGAATATATTTAGTTCACTCTGTAAGGTACACCCAAGTCTATGTGGCATTTTAATGAGTTGAATTATTCTGAGCATTCTATCCCATATGGGACTTTCCACTGAATTCTTATTGCTCAAATAATTACACTATAAATGGGAATATTTATGGGCACTACTATATGAGTCTCACTAAAATTTCTAAATAATGTAAGCTCATTTTTATCTTCCAAGCTATAAAGTTACATAAAAAACAATAAAAATTAAGTCTCTTTACCACAATGTCTTATAGAAAGCAAATTAAAGAATTTATATCCTCATAGTAAAAATTAAGGAATACACATTCATGTAATAAAAAAATCTATTAATATTTTAGTATATTCTAACAAATACATTAAGTAAACCTAGCTGAAAACTCTTGAATGAATGAAATAAGAACTTTTCCTCCCCTGTAACACTTTATACCTCAAGCTAGCATTTTATTTTTATAACATATAGTTAACTCCAGCCTAGTTATTCTAGTAACAATATTATTCCTATTATTTACTTTTATCTAATTTTACTGTGTTTCAGTAGAAATAAAATTAAACTTGTGTTTACCCACTCCTTAATAGCTACCCCAGCAGCATCAGTAGTGTGAAAAAAGCTAAAAAAAATTACTTGCGGGCTATATTCTGGATAATATGTTCTTGCCGTCCTAAAGGACAAGATAGATTATAAAATGCAGCCTTTCTAAGTTCAGAGGAGTAAGTTAAAGACTGTATTCGCTAATAAGTTTACTGTGTTATAGGAAATGTTGCAACTCAAATCACCTGGCAGTGTGTTTGGGGCTTCTTCATTCCCCTTGGATCAACACCATGTCCCAGAGATACCACCACCACAATTCTGCCTTTCTAAGACTTCCTTCCACTCTCCAATTCTCATCAAAATCAAGAATCCTATATTCTGTTTCAGCATTTATTTCATGTGTTTTCTAAACAGATGCTAATGTCGTGTTATAAGATGCTCAGTTACTGGAGTGGTCACTTGTATATCTCTGACAGAAAATTCCAGCTCTTCCAAACCTTCAGTTTGCCAATCCAGATGCTAAATTTCAGTGAGGATAACTGGGAATCAGTCATAACCAATCTGAACTTTTCTTTGTTGTCAAAGACAAAGTGCTGGATATGGGAGCACAGAGAGAAACCATCATTCTCGAACCTTTTCAGAAGCTCTTCAGTGCAGCTGAATTTATATCATAAAAAATGTTGGTCATTTTCCAAACATGATTGTCACCCATTGCCTCTTTTGCAAACCACAACACCTAATAAGAAAGAGAGAACAAAAGGGAATGCCCTGCCACAGAGGCAGGGTGGGAGGGGGGTATGGGGGGTAGGAGCGATACTGGGATCCATGGTGGTGGGAAATGGGCAATGGTGGAGGGATGGATATTTGATCATTGTATAATTGAAACCCAAACACAAAAAATTGTAAGTCTACAACTGTATCTCATGATGTCTCACAAAAAAAAAAAAAAAAGAAAAAAAATGTTGGTCATTTAAACTTTATTCCAGTCGTTATTTCACAGCAGTAACAACTAGATAATAGCCATGGGATGGATGCTAAAGTCGAGGGAGAAAACAAAGGTTTTTCTTGGAATACCCATAGGCTATTGGAAGTAGAAACCTGAAATGATACCCTGGGTGATATAAGCAATAATTCCACCAATTCATGTGGAACAGGAAATGGTTATTGAAAGTGAGTGTATTTTAAGACTATCTTTGTAATTGTCTTTTCTTTGTGTTGCATATATAATTGAGTAGATAATATCATACAATTACTAACAAATTTAAGAATTTTTCTATAGTCAGCTAATTTTTAAAAGTATTTTTTCCAATTCATCAAGCATTGTAGAGATGACCACATAAAAGGACATTTAACTCCTTAATGCAGATTTATCTACACATCAGATATTTCCCAGAGTCCTGAACTTATTCTGCAAGTGTAGACCTCATAGATCTCATATTGGAATTATTGTAAAGGCTAGAATTTGGCCCCTCCCTTGGGCTTTATACTTGGTGGGGCAAACATCTGATATAGATGTAGAAACTACAAGGGTATACATGGCTAGACATATATACACATGCATACACTACATAAAGATATGGAAACTAGGGGCCTTTACAATCACCTAAATCCAGTCATCTATCAAAGCTACACTATTACGTGGAGACAGATCTAAATCTTCTTCAGAAGTTTATTGGCCGAACCCCTCTCACTGTGGTTTTAGAATCAGGACTCCAATTTCTCACTGGTTGTTTGTCTGATACTATTTTTGGGATTTCTTCACCTCATAACTCTTTGGGTCACATATTCACATTCATCCTATGAAATAATGGGAGTGATACCCCATAATCTGTTTTTATTTGTTTTTAGGTCACACCCAGTGGTGTACAGGGTTTTCTCTTGTCTCTGTGATTAAGGATCACTGCTGGTGTTACTTGGGGAACATTAAGGTGTTCTGGGGTTTAAATCTGGGTTGACCATGTGCAAGCAAGTGTCCTGTGCATTGTCCATTGTACTATTTCTGTAACCCCTCTACCACACTACATTTTTTTTGCTTTTTGGGTTATATCCAGCGATGCTCAGGGGTAATTCCTGGCTTTGAACTCAGAAATTACTCCTGGAAGTGCTTGGGGAACCATATGGGATGTGGGGGATAGAACCTGGATCGGTCACGTGCAAGGCAAATGCTCTATCCATTATTCTGGTCTCTATACCCTACAATTTTTATCACATTCTTCCAGATTAGAATCAAATCATATGTTCTGCCTATACTAACCTTTAAATAATTACTTGCACGTGTGTCTCATTACTGGGTTGTTTTAGTGTGTCCATGGGTTGTTTTAGTGTGTCCATCATAGATAACTTTGAGGAATCCTTTAGATTGTTTCCCATGGAAAATAGGATGAAACACGGGAATAGTGAGAACTTTCAAAATAGGAAATATTTGAGCAAGAATCTGAAGAACTTTCCCTTCCAAACTCTTCTTAAAGAGTGGATTTTATTTATTCATATTATCATATATCTGAATATGTATCTCTGATCTACTACATTATTCTTAATCACAATATCACTGATGTGTAGTTGCGGAAAATAAAGCAATGAGCCAGTAGGACGTTAGCAACTTAACTAAATAGCAAATTGACCGTTGAACAATGGCAGCTTTCTTTCTTTTAATTAATTAATTAACTAATTAATTTCATAACATTGTTCATGATTTATTACATTCAGTATTCCAACACCAATCCCACCATCAATGTACCGAGAAGGGCAGCTTTCTTTTAATTTTTCACCATTTTTCCTGTTAAGAAAAAAATGAAGATCCTCTCCTTTGAAGCTGAATATATTGAATGTATTATAAACATAAAACAAAATAAAACAAACAAAAAACCTAAAAAAATTTATTTTAAATAATGTAGGAGTACTGCTATTTGTTTGGCCATTGATTAAACTGATTGAATTGAGCATGAACTCCACATTACTTTTTTATTGTATTGTATCACCATGAGATAGAGTTACAAAGCTTTCATGAGATTAAGCCATACCATGACAGAACACCCATTCCTCCACCAGTACACATTTTCTACCACCAATTTCCCAAGTATCACCCCCCCCCCCACACACACACACACACACACATACAGATCGCAATCCTCATCCTGCCTCTATGGCAGATAATTTCTCCAATACTACCTCTCTACTTTTGGGCATTAATTTCACTCGAATTTTCCTACCACCATTCAAGCCTACCTGCCAGAGGCAGACACTAGATAATATATTTTACATAGCTCCTTTTCGAATATCACGAGAGATCACGTGGCCTCAATTGTAAATGTAAATTTATAGATTGTAAATGGTTGAGTTCCAGAGGCATCTCTGTATAGCACTAATCTATTTTGGGACTCAATTGAGAGTCTCTGGGCCAGGGCTCTTGGTGCGCTAAGATGGTGTCCAGAGGCAAATTGTGGGCATGGAAGCCAGTCTTCTGGGTGGGTGATGACTGGGGAGGGACAGCCTGGGTTTTCTGCCACCAAGCAACCTAGAGATTTAGTCCTGGAACCCGCATACCTGGGCCTTGCTTGTGAAAACTCTTGGTCACGGGTATTCTATCTGGAGTTGGCCAGAAGACTGAACCTGCTCCATCTGGAGTGTCCCGGTGATATTGGCTCAGTATGGGGCCTGGAAGCCAACCTCCACTACCCAACTTCCCACCACACACCAAGCCTCTTTCTGGACTCTGGGGCTGAGCTTCATGCATGACTGAAGTCTCACAAAATCCAGGTAATGCGGAACTTTGTTACCTTGGACTCTGGGTTCAGCGGGACTCGGGAGTAGAGATCCTCTGCCTGCTTCCCCCAATTTCCAGCAATCCAGGGTCACACTCATAAACCACTCCCAGAAGGCACCAAATAATATCCTCATTGGTCACCCTCCAGAACTCATGGCTGCTTCTCCCTGAAGGGAGCATAAAATGAGGGTCCCATAACCATGCCACCAGACTCTGTACCAGGCTGTTTTCACTCCGAGCACCCCAAAATAAGGTGGCTGAGAGCCCTCCTGCCACAAGAGACCCATCCTGGGCAGCCGACCTCCACTACTCAACCACTGCTATGCTCCAGGATGCTTTCCAGACTGCATGACCACATTGCAGATGTATGACACATCATGGGACACTTCTCATCCATTTTTCATGGTTGCAACACCATACTTGATGGCATTCAGACAGTAGGCTGCTAAAATCTCAGGCTGGGAAGAATAAAGACGTTACTGACACCAGCTCAAGTAAATCGATGGACAATAGAATGGCAGTGATACAGTGATACAGTGATGGAGCCCAGAGAGATCTCCGGTGCTGTGGTATCTTCCGGGACTTGCTGATGTGTCTCTGGTCCAGGGCTGTTGGTGTGCTAAGATGGTGCCCAGAAGCTAATTGTGGGCATAACAGCCAGTCTTCTGGAAGGGTGGAGACCCAGAGGGGACAGCCCAGGTCCTCTGCCACTATGCGGCCTGGGGATTTAGTTTTGGAACTGGCATACATGATCCTTGCTTGTGGAAGCTCTTGGTCACTGGGATTCCATCTGGAGTAGGTGGGGAGACTGCACCTGCTCCATCTGGGATGCCCCAGTGATAATGGATCGGTACGGGACCCAGAGAGAGCTCCAGCACTATGTTGTCTTCCGGGAATTGCCTCTGTTTCTCTGTTCCAGGGCTGTTGGTGCGCTAAGATCCACAATACAAAATTTTTAGCAGATTATATCTTGGTGAGGTCCATCCTGCAACGGTGGAGTCAGGCTTGGTGTGTTGCAGCAATTTTGGTTTGTGGAAGCAGGTGGCTGTCAGGGACTCTGCTTTGGGTAGGCACAGGTCAACCCGCCACCTCCAATTTACTCTGGTCTGTTCAGCCATAAGCTTAACTGTGGCTTTTGATCTCTTTTGAGATTTATTTTGGTGTCTCTGAGGCAAGACCGATAGTAGAGCTTACGAGGTGGCACTAGAGTTGGTTTGTGGGGTTGATTGCCAGTGCTTCCATGTGTATTGGGAAGTGGGGGAGGTAGCCCATCACAACTCTGAGTGAGCTTATATAGCTGAGCCTTAGGTGGTTTGTGGGTGTGACTCCTGTTACATACCTAAATTTTGGCCCTTTAATTTCTTGGTAAACTTGTTCCCAAGTTATTGGGGTCTGACAAAAGCACAGTGGCAATTTTGGGGTATCAGGAAGCCTGAAGACAACATCAGGCTGATCATGAACTCAACTCGCAGATACAGGTTGACCTGTTAATGGCACCATACCCCCAGAAGCCATTTTTTAAAAACAATTCTGAGCAGTTGTGCCCATGGCATACTCCTGGCCATGCTCAGGTACCACTCCTAAAAGGTCAACAGAAAAGCATGTGTCATGCTAGGGCTTTGAAATAGAGTTGGCCACATGTAAAACAAATAAGAGCTATAAACACTGACTATCCTTCCTGCCGCCGAAACAGGTTTCTTAACATTTAATAAATGTACATATATGTTATATATAACCTGTAATAGTATATATGCTTAGATTAAAATATAAAGTGAGTGGTTGGAGAGATAGTACAAGAGTTAAGGTGCTTGCCATGCAATCAATGCCAATTCATTCCACAACACATGATCCTTAGAGCAATGTTGGGTGAGACTCTTGAACACTACCAAATGAAACAAAAGAAACACACCCTCAAAAAGTGATATTTAGGTCTTAGTGAGGACACAGTCAGTGATACATAGGTACTGCTTACATTTCTGCAAAAGAAAATGGGGGGGATGTGTTGGTCTGTCTTGGCAGCGTTTGGGATCAAACCTGGGAATCGTTCTTATGAAACATGTGTGCGGTTCTTTGAGTTATCTCTCATGCCTAAAATATAAGTTCCAAGGGAAGTTTGATTTCTGAACCCATTTTAGATTCATTTTGCATTATATACTATCTCTTGTGAAAGATGTGGCAAATCTAATGTTATATTAAAACCCATCGTGTACAATTTGCCATAATCTGACCTTTATACCCCTGTTTATAGAATCCCTTTTATACTTTCCCTGTTTCTTACACAGCAGTTGAAAAATGATTACAACATATTTCTTGACCTTTTGATTTCATGCTTGTATATAGTACCTGCCTGTCCTGTTTTGATTCTTGCTTTATTCAAACAGTTTTATTGGTTGTTCTTTATCCTAGGTTGTCTTGTTCCTTCAGTAAAACTGTCTATGACTCCAGCAGTTATTTTCTGCTAATAATTTTATTACTGAGAACTCAAAGCCTACCTCCCTCTTCCTCTCTATTTCATCCTACCTCTCTCCCACCATCCCAATACTCCTCCATTTCCCTTAATCTTTTTCTCTTACTCCGCTACTACTTCCTCCTTCTCTTTCTTCTATACCTACCTATTTCCAATTAAGAACTCTTTCCTAAAGCATAATGTCCAAAAGTAGAGAGAGAATAATAAGGAATATACCTACCACAGAAGCAGGAGGTGGGATGGGGTGCGGATGGTGGAAGGGATACTGGTAACATTGGTGGTGGAAAATATGCACCACCTGTGGAGGGATAGGTGTTTGGTCATTGTAAGACTAAAACTTAATCATGAAACTTTGTAGCTTTATCTCATGGTGACTCAATAATAATATTAATAATAATAATAATAATAATAATGTATTTTTGTTGAACTTCCAAAAATAAAAGAACTCTTCCACAGGAACTAGAGAGATAGTACAGCAGATAGGGTGCTTGCTTTGCAGGTGGCCTAACAAGGTTCAATTTCTGGCTCCACAAATGGTCCTCCAAGCCCTGGTAGGAATGATCCCTGAGTACAGGGCCAGGAAGAAGCCCTGAAACCTGCTGAATTTTACCCCCAAGTCAAATAAAAAACAAAACACAAACTATTCTTCAAAGACAATGATTAGCTAGAAAGAGTTGTAGAAGGTGCACAGAGTTTAAATATGTGGTAAAATGAGATAGGGAAACAGAAATCTCAGGTCAGGATTAATCAATTCCTGGGTACAGCTTACTGTGTCCCCTCTTCCAAAAGAATATTTCCTGTGCACTTGAGAATACAAGGTATTCAGCCAACTAAGCCTGGGGAACCCTGAGATACTTAATAGATCCATCTGACCCAACACCTTACCATAAATTATCTTATTTTATTCTCTCTTTGTCAGATATCCATATTTACATGTCCAGTTATCATTTTATTTAAAAAAATTTATTATTTGATCTCTTCATTAGAGAGCGTGAAGTATTAAAGTCATGCAGTATTACTGTTACTATTACTGTCTTTTACTATCTTTCTTCAAGTCTGTTAATTGCTTCATATATTTTGATGCTCCATCACTAGTTGTGTGTGTGTTAATAAATGTTAACTCTTCTTGATGAATCAAGTTTTAAATCACTATACAATATTATTTCCCGTATTTTTGCCATTTTAGCTTGTTGCCTATTTTATCTAAGTATGTGTGTTCTATCCTTTCTGGGGGCTACCAATCACCTTTAAAATTTTTTTCAGTCCTTTACTTTTAACCTTTGTTTCCAAATTAATTTTAACCCAATGATTTCATAATGAGGAGGATACTAATATTTTAGAAATACAATGCTGCTATATTATACTACAACCAGAGTATTAGTATTCCTTAACACTGTAAATCCCTTGCCTCCAACTTAGAAAAAATGTTTTTTTAAGCAGACTCTGGGTTCTGGTTTTTTTTTTTGCCTTATTTATTCACTTATTATGTTTCCTTTTACTCCATATATGAAATGATTCATTCAGCACTCATCCTTCACCCCATGACTCACATGTTATGATATGCTGCAGTTCCATCTAAGTTGTAACAAACAAAAGATTTCATATTTTCTTATACCCAAGTAATATTTCATGATATTTCCATAACAGATTTTGTTTACCCACTCATTCATTCTTGGTGATTTGGATTGTTTCCTGATCTTGGTTCTTTGATCTTGCTGGAACAAATATCCAAGTTCAAATATCTTTTCAAATTGGTGATTGAGTGTTCTTGGAGGTAGATGGCAAAGGTGGAATTGCTGCATATGGTCCTCTGAGCACCACTGAGTGTCATCCATAGCCCAAAACCAGGAGTAAACCCGTAGCATTTGTGGCCCCCAAGCAAGAAGCATCATATTCCTCTTCCCATTACCTCAAAAAAGTCATAAAAATTTAAGTATATAGCTAGATTTAATATATAGCTAAATTTTTGGGAGGTCACACCCGGTGATACTCAGGGGTTACTTCCGGCTTTGCACTCAGGAAGTACTCCTGGCAATGCTTGGGGTACCATGTGGGATGTTGGGAACTGAACCCGGGTCAGCCACAGTGCAAAGCAAACACCCTACCTGCTGTACTATCACTCCAACCCCATATGGTTAGATTTTTAAAAAATAAACATCTTCTCCTTTTTATACTATTATGTCCATGTTTTTCCTCTTTATGCTATCACATATAACTCTATGCTTTCGTCAAATTAAAATATATTTAATTTGCTGGATTTGTGGTTCTCCCCTACATTACTTTTAATTTCACTAATTCAGTCTTTTATAATGTCTACCAGTGGTTGAGACTCTATTCCATGTTCTTTAAGTTTTGTTACTATATAGTTTAGCTATGTCATCACTTTTTTTTTTGAGGTGCAGTTGAGGGTAGGGAACATCAGACTATACTCAGTGCTTTACTACATGCTCTGCACTCAGCAATCATTCCTGGCGATACCTACAAGTTGACTATATGTGGTACCAAGGATTGAAGCTAGGTTAGCTATGTGCAACACAAGTGTCTTACTAAATATTATGCTATGTCTCTGGTCCTGTTAAAGATTTCTTTAGGGGTTTTATCATTATTTTAATTATTTGTTAAATTATTTTTATTCTTCTCATTTCAGTGCAAGTTTTTGTCATTATAATTATTGTGTTAAACCTCTTTTAGTGTTATTTGCATAGCTCTATTTTATTAGAAGTTCTTACAGGAATATACTCTTACCTTAGACAAGTTCCTCTTTTTTCATCATACTTAGTATTCCACAAGAATCTGAGTTGACCCAGGACCCATATACAAATAAACTTAGGTCATGGGCAGGTTTTGTTTTATGAGCATTGCAAATCAAGTATGAACCAAGGTGGAACAGACTTTATACAAAGACTGTGGAGTTCATTGAAGACTTGAATGACTGGCACTGACTACAGTGCCCACATCAAGAAAACTTGCGTGGGTGGTAGCTGTGAAACTCATTTTTACAAGAATTTGGTAGCCTTAATGTGACACAATCATGCAGATCTTAGGGAAACCTGAAACGCTGCACTGCAAAGCGTCTGAAAAGAGGGCAGACGCATGTGGACTGGCAGGGTGCAGACTCTGACTGGCTGTCAGCATACAGCAGATCACAATGAAATAGAAGCCCCTTGTAGACTTCTGATGATTTAGTTGTAGGTGCTGGTTAGTTGGTTGTATAAAGAGGTGCCCAGCTTGCTAGCTTTCAAATGTGAGAAAGTAGGGGCCAAATTTCCTTGAGTAGTGACCACTGTTTTTTTTCTTTTGGGGTCACACCCGTTGATGCACAGGGGATACCCTTGACTTTGCACTCAGGACTTACTCTTAGCAGTGCTCGGGGAACCATATGGTATGATGGGGATCAAATCTGGGTTGGTCGTGCAAGGCAAACACCCTACCCACTGTGCTATAGGTCCAGACCCAAGTAGTGACCACTCTTGATGGTTGCCTATTTATTCCCGGCTAATTCAGCCATTTACTAAGGATGAGTGAAAGTTTCCTCAGAAATTTTCTTTAAGGTCTGTTAAGGTGAGTGGGTTCTGATACTGATCTAAATAGGGGCTAAGAGATGGTCAAGTGATTTCTTTATTTCTTGCAGTTCTGCATATGTACACCACATTTTTATAATCCACTCATCTGTTGTTGGACACATAACTCTCAATGTCCTATTTTAACTACTTAACTCAGTGCAGCAATGATAAATAGTGTACATATGTCTTTTTGAGATAGAGTTTTTATTTCCTTGGGGTAGATGCCGAAAAGTGGAATTGTTGTGACAGATGGCAGTTTAATTCTAAGTTTACTGGGATCTGTCCATACTATTTTCCAAAGGGGTTGTACTAGACAACATTCCCACCAGCAGTGATTGAGTATTCCTTTTTCACCACATCCTCACCAACAAGAATATTTCCTATTTTTGATATGTACCATTATCACTGATGTGAAGTCGTATCTCATTATCTTGATTTGCATTTCTCTGATGACAGGTGATGCTGAGCATTTTTCATGTGCCTACTGAACATTCGTCTATCTTCCTCTGAGAAGGATCTATTAATTTTCTTTCCCTATTTCTTCATAGGGTTTCTGAATTTTTTGTTGTTGCTGCTTTCGATCTTTGTGAGTCCTATATACATTCTGGATACAAAATCTTTATCAGATGTGATGAATGCAAATTTTCCCCATTCACTTAGCTTTTATTTTTAGTTTTAGCTGATGCATGCTGACAACTTAGATAAAGTTAATAGTATCTAGTATCTAGTTTCTTGCCTCTTGTTCTAGTGCTTTAAGTATAGAATTGTACGATTAGGTTACTGCATGAGCAACACAAATCTCTACTCCCTATGCCCCAGAGCTTAGCTCTGCACCTGAGAGGTCTCTTCTAAGTTGATATTTATTCAGTACCCTTTGATAGACTTTCTTTCGTGGCAGTGTATGTCTGCTCTCAATCTAGATCTCATTGCCTTGTCTTTTTGCTGTGGATGTTACATTTATGTCAGGTTCATTTAAGTTCAGTGTTGATTGAATGTAATATTGTGTTGTTTTAATTATATTAGAAGAGAAGTTTAACACAAGCTCTCCTACTTGGCCCCGCCATGCTTTATGATTACATTTTTAATCTAAAGTATATTGCATAAAGTATAAACGTAATATTCAAACAGGTTTGTCAAGTCCAATCATTTTTGTAATGCTGTGGACAATTGACTCGGAAAGTACTATTTTTTGAATGGTGCTATTTTTTTATCACTTTGCAGCTGTTTCTCCTAACAAGGAGTGTTGGCTTATCTACCAGTGGAGTTATGAGGAGAAGTTGATCATAATTAAGTCAGGCCCTCATTATTTATTATGTCATATATGCCCACCTGCACAGAGGATCTATGGTTATTTTTCCAAGTCAATGGATTAGATTTAGCTAGATACATAGAGTTCCTCCATGGAGATCTTTCGTTTCTGGCAATTGCTGTGCCCATTGTGTATGCTTCTTGAGGAGTATAATATAAAAGATCCATGTTATTACTAAATCTATAGTTATGTTTTCAATCTATAATTGGTCAATATGTTATTATAAAATTTTTTTCACTTGCTGAAGTCTCAGCTCCTCTACTACTAGAGACTCCATATATATAAGGGAAAAGTTATTTGTTTTAATTCTAGTTTCTGTCTGTAGATAGAGACACAGAGTAATATCAGCCAGTGAAATACACATGCAATATGGTCAGGTAAGTGCCTTCAACGTTCAGTGGAAATTGGTTAGGTTCAATTTATGAAGAATTTGTAGGGAGTGTTATTGTACCATGAGGAGACATTTATAAAATTGTGCAGTTGTATTTTAACAATGCAGTCTTAGTAGGTGACTTTTATAGAAAGGAAAGTAGCAGCTTGCCTGTGAATTACAGTGTTCCTTTCCTCCCAATTCAGCACTGGGGTGAAGAAGTATGGAGCTTGGAAAGAAAATAAAAATTTTCAAATATGCTTAAAGAATGCTTGAAGAAACAGTATTTCTAATCTGAGGTCCAGAGTTTTCAAGGGTCAGAAATGTCTCAAAATGTGAAATATTAACTGTGTACCTAAGTAAATTTTCACTGCATGTAGTCAAGAAAAACATGCCATAAATAAAACCATTAATAGCACTTTCACACAATTAAGTTTATATTCTAAGGTTTTATTTCTAAACAATTGGCATCGATTGGTTGGAATTCTAGTAAGGATGAAGCCAAAGTATTTCCTTATCAAATCTTCTTAACTTAAATACCAAGGAAACTGTCAATTTCTCAGCAATCTGATATTATGAAGTATTATAATATAATTTCTCCAGGAATTGTTTTTATATAATGACTGTAATAGGGTGATGATACTCATCACCTGGATATGGGCCAGTAATAACTAATTTTAAGGGCATTTTCATATACAAAAAATATACTTATGAATATAGTGATATCAATACATGTGTACATGAAGATAATCAAGAGATTCCATGTATTTTCTGTATATGCTATCATCCTTAAAGGAACTCTAAATTTAACCAGGTATTCAGCACGTATCAGGAGTAAAATCACGGTAAATCACAGTCCTCCCATTGTTCATCGATTTTTTTTTTCGAGTGGGCCCAGTAACATCTCCATTGTGAGACTTGTTGGTACTTAATCACTTAATCACTTAACTTCCCATTAGTTGTCGATTTGCTCGAGTGGGCTCCATTTGTCCCTGTCACGTGATAGTGTAGCCCAATGGCATCTGTTCACACTGGGAACATGAAGAGCCTCAAACCAATCGTTCATGATCTTGACGAAGAAGTCTGACCATCTGGTAGGTGGGCGGCCACGCAGGCTTTTGACATGCCGTGGAATCCAGTCAGTAACAGCTCTAGTCCAGCGGTCATCTTTAAATCTCATGACGTGCCCAGCCCAGCTGATTTTTGACACCTTGGCAAATGAGACAGCGTCCCTGATTCTTGATCGTCGATGGATGTCGGAACTCCGGATTCTTTGTCTCATTTGAGTGAAACGTGATATTCCAAGCATAGCTCTTTCTATTCTTCTTTGGGAGACCTGAATTGTTGGTACTGTGTTTGGCATATCGAATACATCACGGGTAGCTTGCCAGGCTCTGCTGTGCGGGCGAGATACTCTCGGTAGCTTGCCGGGCTCTCAGAGAGGGGCGGAGGAGTCAAACTTGGGTCGGCAATGTTGGTAGCTTGTAAGGCAAATGCCCTACCGCCGTGCTAGTATAGAAATAAATGTTTTAGGCTTTGATAATATTTTGTGGTTGAACTTACAACCAACGGCATTTTAGAATTTATTTCATCAAGGATTTTGAATTTAACTTATCTAAATGACTTAAAGAATTTTTAGTACTTTAATTTTTGATCAGTAATTATCCTTCTTAATAATAATTAGGATGGCAATTTAAATTGAGGACTTCCAGATATGGTTGTATTTGCTATTAGAAAAACCTCTATTCTAGCACTAAATCTCACTCTAAAGCTTTAGATAAATTATTTCTTTTGGATATGAGGTTCAAAGTAGTCGATTTTATTTACCTAATGAATTTAAAAAGTTTTTGTTTTGTTTTGTTTTGTTTTTATTTGTTTGTTTTGAGGCTACACCCAATGATTCTCAGTTCTTAATCCTGACTCACAATTTAGGAATCAGCCCTGGCATTGCTTGGGCGACCAGATGTATGATGGATATCAAACCTGGATTGGCGGAATGCCAGACAGTGCCCTACCCACTTTACTATCACTTTGGCCCTGAAATATGTTTTTAAATAAATTTTCTCTTGAAAAACAATTTTTCTTGAGTGATATTATAATGTTCATCAAGTAAATGAGAAGGACAATAGGACTTATAGGTATAATGGTTCAACTGCAATTTCTCTGTCAGCTGCTATGCTCATAGAAAGCTAGTATAAGTACTAACTGCTATTTATGTTGTTTTCTAATACACATTTTCAATAGGCTATTACAAAATCTGTTATTATATTGGGCTAGAGCGATAGCACAGCAGTAGGGCGTTTGCCTTACAAGCGACCAACATGGCCGACCCGAGTTCGATTCCTCCACCCCTCTCGGAGAGCCTGGCAAGCTACTGAGAGTATCTTGCCCACACGGCAGAGCCTGGCAAGCTACCCGTGACGTACTCGATATGCCAAACACAGTAACAAGTCTCACAATGTTACTGGGCCCTCTTAAGCAAATCGATGAACAACAGGAGGACCGTGTCTACTGTGTTATTATATTACCATTAAGAATGCCGGAGGTAGTGTCGGTCAACACTACCTCCACTACCCAGCCGCTGCCACACTCCAGGACGCTATCCGGACCTGCATGGCAGCTCTGGCCGAGACATACACACGACTGAAGACCCACAGAACAAGATAAGCGGAACTCTCTAAGACCTTGGACTCCAGGCTCAACGGACCCAGGGACAGAGATTCTCTGCTTGCTCCCACCAACCACAGGTGACAAAAGGGATTCTAATCAGGAGCCCCACCCTACCCTGCCCTGTCTGCTTCTACCAACCACTAGAGACCCAGGGATCGGATTGCACACAGAAGACCCACCCTACCCCTACCGGGACCAGATAAATACCCCACTGGCAGACCTCCACTATCAACACTACCTCCACTACCCAGCCGCCGCCACACTCCAGGATGTTTTCCGGACCCGACACATCATAAGACACTAAATACCCATCTTCCGGAATTGCCATACCATATTTGTTAGGGTTCAAATATGGTAACAACTACGAGGGTGATTAGAGGTCGCCCCAAAAGCCTCTATCCTTCTCAGAAAGACTGGCATGCTACCGAGAGTATTCCGTCCGCACAGAAGAGCCTGGCAAGCTATCCGTTGTGCATTCGATATGCCAAAACCAGTAATTACAACTGGTCTCATTCACCTGCCCCTGAAGGCTTCACCGACATGGCAGCACTGAGAAGGATGAGAAAGAAGAGGCCGATAAAATCTCAAGGCCAAACTAGGCTGCCACAATGAAGGAAGACAAAAATGATCGTCTGTACTTTCAATGCACGTATGCTAGCATCAGATGCATCTATCGAGGACCTGATGGTACAAGCGTGAATGATCAAGTATGACATCATTGGTCTGACCAAGTCACGAAGGCACGAATCTCACCATGCTGTTTTCGACACTGGAGAAGAATTGTTCCTCGGAACATGCGATAAAAGAGGTGTCGGAGGCGTCGGTGTACTTGTCAAAACAAACGTGGCCATGAGCATTGATTCATTCGAATGTCTAACAACCCGAATCAGATGTTTACATTTGAATAGATGTGACTCACTGCCAGCAGTTTCTATCTTCGTTGTCTACGCACCAACATCTAATTATGATAAAGGAGAAATTGAGAAGTTCTACATGGAGCTGGAGAAGATCTATAAAGAAGACCCCACCTTCTACAAGATCATTGTGGGTGATTTTAATGCCAAGATAGGACCGAGAAGATCAGCTGAAGAACTTCACATCGGGACCCATGGCCTAGAATGGAACGAACAGGGTGAGAGACTCTCTGAGTTCATCATGTCGACCAAGACCATTCATGGTAACTCACAGTTCCAGAAGGCAGAATCTAAACGTTGGACATGGGAGTCTCCCGGTGGACGATTCCACAACAAAATAGACCACATCATATTCAATTGACAGTTTTGCCTGACCGATGTCGCTGTTGTCCCAAAATTCCGAAAGGGATCAGACCACCGTCTCCTTCGTGCAAAATTCTACTTCACAGAGCGGGAAGAAAGGGCTGCAAAGTTTAAAAAGAGAACTCCCAGAATGACCACCATCTGGGAGCTCTTTGGCACTATTGCAGCAACATGGGAAGATGCCATTATTGACAACATTGACGAGGAATACGATCGACTGGTTCAGCACATCCCTGATTGTGCGAGGAATGCCAAGAGAGAGATAGCCACAAAAAATGTCTGTCTTTGAAAACTCTTGAGCTAATTCACCAACATGGTTTGGCACATGCCTCAGGCAACCGCAAGCTAAGGTCCGAACTTGCAAAGCAGTGCAGAGATGCGATCAAGGAAAACCTCAAAGAGAGAAGAGCAAAAGTGCTGGTAGATGCGGCAGAAGCCGGGAAAAGTATTCATATTGCCCGCCTGTCCTTCGCCAACTACAAGACCAAGATGACTGCCCTCCAACGTCTTGATGGATCCATCACATCTTCCAGAACGGCAATGGAGAAGATTATCCATAACTTCTACTCAAATCTCTTTGATAGCCATGTCCACTTGCCGACATACCAAATTCCACAGGATGGATATGTCATTCCCAACGTCGAAGAAATAGCTAAGAGGATGAAGAGCCTCCGGCTCCGGGCACATCTCTTTGATTCCACTGTTTTTCCTGCATTAACATATGCCTCAGAGACCTGGGCCCTATGCAAACAGGATGAGAATGCTATTCGGGTCTCCCAAAGAAGAATTGAAAGAGCTATGCTTGGAATATCACGTTTCACTCAAAAGAGAGAAAGAATTCAGAGTTCTGACATCCATCGACGATCAAGAATCAGGGACACTGTCTCGTTTGCCAGTAAAAGTAAGTAAAGGCCCTCCCGTTGATCATAGATTTGCTCGAGCAGGCCCAGTAACGTCTCCATTGGAGACTTTGTTGTTACTGTGTTTGGCATATTGAATATGTCACAGGGAGCTTGCCAGGCTCTGCCGTGCGGGCAAGATACTCTCTGTAGCTTGCTGGGCTCTCCGAGAGGGGCGGAGGAATCGAACTCGGGTCGGCCATGTTGGCTGCGTGCAAGGCAAACGCCCTACTGCTGTGCTATCACTCCAGCCCTCATTTGCCAAGGTGTCAAAAATCAGATGGGCTAGTCACGTAATGAGATTTAAAGACGACCGCTGGACTAGAGCTGTTACCAACTGGATTCCACAGGATGTCAAAAGACCGCGTGGCCGCCCGCCTACCAGATGGTCAGAGTTCTTCATCAAGATCATGAACAATCGTTTTGAGGCTCTTCATGTTCCCAGAGCGAACAGATGCCATTGGGCTACACTAGCATGCTACAGGGAAAAATGGAGACGTTACTGGCACCTGCTCAAGCAAATCGAGGACTAACGGGAAGTTAAGTGATTAAGAATGCATTTCACCCTCCTTTTCCCATTTGAAACTTCCAAGGTGGTTCTATTCAACTGAACATCTCAATTCTGTAGGATTTTACATGTCCTCATTCCCAGGTTTAGCTAGCTGAATGACTGAAGACCTGTAATTTCCAACCAGAATGTGTTGTTCTCATCCAACACTTGTTAATATCTGGAAATACCTTCCTATTATTACAAAAGTTGCTATTGACATCTGCTAGATGGAAACCACAGAACTTTCATTCCCCACAACAAAGTATTATTTAATCCTAAGTGTCAGTAATGTTGATTTGATAAATTCTGTTTAGAAAACGAACTTGGGAAGTGTTAAGAACCATTTCAGAATAAAAGTCTTAAGAACCCTTTGACAGAGCATATGGCTCAGTGATGGTTATTTGCTTTGCATGTGTGAGACCCTAGAATCCAGACCTCACAAAAGCAAACAAATAAATAACAACAAAGACAGCAAAGTATGATTTTGCCACTACTGTTTTGCCAGGCTACAGGTTAAAGAACTCACACACTTACCCCTTGACTCACAAATGGAGGTCGCATGGGACAGGGACATCCTATGGACATAGTGGAGTTCTAATATAGTGAGAAATTATTTGGCTGTCATAAGAAATAAACTATAGGGATTCTGTGTCTAGATATAACATAAACTGACTAAGTATTATTTCTAAAGTTCATTTTGATGGGCTGGACTGATAGTAGGTAGGGGTTTGCCTTGCATGCAATCAACATGGCCAACCTGAGTTCGATTCCTTCACCCCTCTTGTAGAGCCCGACAAGCTACTGAGAGTATCTCGCCCACATGGCAAATCCTGGCAAGCTACCCGTGACGTATTTGATATGCTAAACACAGTAACAAGTGTCAAAATGGAGACATTACTGGGCCTGCTCGAGCAAATTGACAGTGACAGTGACAGTGACAGTTCATTTTGATGACTTATGTGTTTGTTCCTAATTGGTTTTGTTTTCAACTGAGAAAGAATGCTATGTATTGAGGTTAGAGAGTGCAGTGCACTTGTCTTCCATGCATCTGACATGGGACTGATCCCCAGAACCCCGTATGGTTTCCAGAACCCTGCCAGGAGTGTTTTTTGTGCAGAACCATGAGTACACCCTAAGCATTGTCATTGAACCAACCAACCAGACAAAACCAAGGAAACTTTTTATTATCCTACAAGGAAATAAAAATTACTAGGGTAAGGACATAGCCAAGAGTGCTGGATGAAGTCGAACCTTGCCTACACTAGCCATCCATTCAAGTACTAGATCCTCATGGCCCTAAAGGTGTTTCAGGTATATACCTGATGGCCCCTAGCACTGTAGAATCCAGAAGCTTCCTGATAGTACCGAGATAGTACACACACACACACACACACACACACACACACACACACACACATATTATACATATATATATATGTATATATATATGTATATATATATATATATATCAGTACATGATATTACTGAGCTGTCAAACCGGATGACCAGGTAGGTATCTTAAGGAAAAGCCCCTAACCATTGCCCATTGCTTTGGAATACCACCATCATATACATACAAACGATCACAGTATGGGGTGTTGTTGAGCTGAAGTGTACCAAGCATGAAACCCTGTCAGTAACAGTATTGCAAATCTCAGTGTCTTAAAAAAAATAAAATCCTGTTTTAGATACAGGCAGGATGGGGTGAAGGTGGTAAGGAAACAGAGGACACTTGTAGGAGAAAGTTGACACTGTTGACGAAGTTGAAGTTAAAATATTGTATGCCTGAAACTCAGCCAGAATTAGTTTATAAATCATGGTGCCTTAAAAAAATAAAATTGAAAAATGAAAAACTCCTTTGAAAACACTTATGTCGTATACCTCATGGTTTCCATTAAAAAAATAACATCTAGTCTATATTTTTTCAAGTAAAAATAGTATGAAATATCTCTAATAAAAACATAAAGAAGACTTTTTTTCACTTAGAAGTTGAAGATGTTGTAAAGTATTAGGAAAGCATGAAGATTAGGGCTTCTACCATTTTTTTATATTCAGCATAATGCAATTTTATCATGAAACCTTGTTAATTTCAGAGCTATATAATATGTAAAGTATTCTTTGTTTTCTGAATGAAAATGTTTTCCCTAAATAAGTGCCCCTACTTAGGTTATCTTGTTTGTCTCTCAGACTGAGGCCTTGCTAAATAAAGGTAATATTTTGCCTCAATTTGTTAAATTTGTTAGGGCTGGAGTGATAGCACAGTGGTAGGGCATTTGCCTTGCTCACAGCCAGTCTGACTGAGCCGGGTCTGATTCCTCCACCCCTCTAGGAGAGCCCGGCAAGCTACCGAGAGTATCTCGCCCACATGGCAAAGCCTGTCAAACTACCCTTGACGTATTCGATATGCCAAACACAGTAACAACAAGTCTCATGATGGAGACGTTACTAGGCCCGCTCAAGCAAATCAATGAACGACGGAAGGACAGTGTTTGTTTTGCTTTGTTGTTAAATTTGCTATTTTTAAAAGATAGTTCATATAAATTTTGTCTGAACATCACCATAGAAATTAAAGTACAAATTCACTGTCCTCCTGTTGTTCATCGATTTGCTTGAGCAGGCCCAGTAACGTCTGCATCGTGAGACTCTGTTGTTACTGGGTTTGGCATATCGAAAATGGCACGGGTAGCTTGCCAGGCTTTGCCATGCAGGCAGATACTCTCAGTAGCTTGCCGGGGTCTCCAAGAGGGGCGGAGCAATCGAACTCCAGTCGGACATGTTGGCTGCGTGCAAGGCAAACGCCCTACCGCTGTGCTATCGCTCCAGCCCAAAGTACAAAGTCATAATTCATAATGTAAATTAAGAGAATGGAAAAAAGTGTTTGTTAAAAGATAAATTAAGTAGGTCACTTACAAGGATTAAAACCTCTAAATAAAAACTGAATTGATACCATTAAACCTTCCCATACTTTCCAGAGAAAGGCACTCTCAAGGATATTTGGAAGGTTCCATGAAAATCAGGTGCAATGTGGGAGAACATTGAGTAAAAAAAAAAAAAAAAGAAAGAAATTGTTTGCCACAATGAAATGAGGAGTACAAGTTCATTTATTTTCTCTCTTAAATTTGGCAGCTCATGTCTGGTCAGTTCCGTAGCTCTTTACTGATAGTGAGAAACATGAAATAGTTAATATGATGCACCTTATTTACCGAAACATTGACATTTGGCTTATGTAATTACACAAATCATGGCCACATCAGCAGTGGGCTTTGTATATCATTTTCCCTTAGAAGAAATTCATTTTCCTCAACTCATGTTTTAGGTGAAAGAGTAACTGATTCTTCGACATAGTTTCAAGTCTCAAAAAATAATGCACCCCAATTTATTGACTGTTATAAAAATGCCATCTCATTTTTCCTGTGAATAAGGAATTTGGAGTCACAGAGAAAATATCCATATTTAAAAATATCACTTGATCACTTGATGACTTAATATCCTCCTGTTAATCATCAGCTTGCTCAACCAGTAACCTCGCCATTCATCCCTGTCATGTGCTAGTGTAGCCCAATGTTGTCTGCTCGTCCTAGGAACACTAACAGTCTCAAACCAATCACTCAGCGTCTTGATGAAGAAGTCTGACCATCTCATAGGTGGACTGCCATGTTATTTTTTTGACTTCCCATGGAATCCAGTCTGTAATGGCTCTAGTCCAGCGGTCATCTCCAAATCTCATTATGTGTCTAGCCCATCTGATTTCCAATACCTTGGCAAATGAGACAGCATCCCTGATTCTTGACCATTGATGAAGGTTGAAACTCCGTATTCTTTCTCTCATTTGAGTGAAGCATGATACTCCAAGCATAGTTCTTTCAATTCCTCTTTGGAAGATCCGAAGAGCATTCTCATTGTTTCCGTAGGGCCCATGTCTCTGAGGCATATGTTAATGCAGGAAGAATGGTGGAGATGAAGAGATGTGCCCAGAGCCAAAGTTTCTTCATCCTCTTAGCTATTTCTTTGCCGCTCTTGAAGGTGTTTCTAGCAGCTATCTTTCTCCCGTACAACTCAGGTGCCAGGTCATTCATCATGTTGACTTCTCGACCTAGGTACACATAACTGTTGCATTCAGAGATGATCATCCCATTGAGAATGAATGGAATGCCAGGGACGAGACTGTTTCTCATAAACATTGTCCTCCTGAGATTCAGCTGCAGTCCTACCTTTCCACACTCAAGGTCGAAATCGGCCAGCATTTGTGTCGCTTGGCTGATGTTTGGTGTTATTAGACCAATGTCATCAGCGAAGCAGAGGTGGTGTAGTTGCTGACCATGTATCTTCACTCCCATTTCTTCTCATTCCAGTCGTCACATGACATTCTTGAGGGTGGCACTGAAGAGTTTCGGTGAAATGGTATCACCCTGCCGAATCCCTCTCTTGATATCAATAATCACCTCCCTGTAGAATGGTGAGATCCTGGTAGTGAATCCACAATACAGCTCAGGGAGAATCTTGATGTATTGAGTTTGAATGCCCTTTTTGGCGAGGGCTCCGGTGACTGATTCTGTCTCAACAGAAACAAAGGCCTTCTTTAAATCAATGAACGTTAGATAGAGCGGCATCTTGAACTCCCGAGAAATCTCAGTGAGTTTGGTTATCGTGTGGATATGGTCGATTGTGCTGAATCCTTTTTGGAAACTGGCTTGCTCGCATGGTTATCCTTTATCTAGTGTTATGCCAATCCTATTTAGGATGACTTGAGTGAACAGCTTGTCGACCACAGACAGCAGGCAGATCAGGCAATAGTTGCCAATTTCGTGCATGTATCCCTTCTAGTACAGTAGTACAGTCCTGCTGGTTTTCCATTGGTATGGAACCTTGCATTCAGACAGGTATTGTGTGAAGAGTCGAGCCAGTATATTGATGAGTACTGAGGACTGGTTCTTCAGGTGTTCGGATCATTTAAATTTCACAATATAATGAGATATATTCAACTTTCTGTTCGTTTATTTGACTTAGAACTCACTATGATTCAGGCATGATGATGGTTCATGATTCCTGAAGATAAACTGAATGAATGCTTTCTTTAAAAATATTTCAATAAAGAAAAGCACACAGAACAATGAAAGACTTGAGTAATTTTCAAAACAAATGGAGATATCAAGTTTATTTTATATAATATGGGTTTTTGTGTATTTATAACTTTAAATTCTTATTCATCTTCTTTAAATATATAAATCAACTAAAAGCAGATTTTAGTTTCTCAAATCATATAGAGAAGTTTGCTCACTCCCTAGAGGAATCTCAACTACCAAAACAAATATTTTATCAAAACAGAATAAAAAGCTATGAAATAGGTTACATTCAACAAGTTTCCTCTTTAGGGATGAAAATAATGCAACTATAGAATAATTTAGTATATGAAAGTCTACCTGGTTTATGGACGTGGGGTAATGAGATCATTCGGGTATAAATTATTGTTTTGTTTTTCAACTTTTGCTTAAGTTTAATAAGTACAATCTAAAGATTATAGTATCATAGAAATGCTGTGGTAAATCATATCATAGCATTTCTATCTCTCGTGCAAAAGCCAGGGAGAGATCTAAGGTTTTCACTGGGAAAGACTGCAGAAAGATTTTCAGACACAGCTGAGTCTTCAATGACAGAGTGACTTTTCAGGGAGTAAAAGGGATGGAGTTTATTCCAAGGAGGAAAAGCAAGTACCAATAGTGAACACTTCAATGTACATTAAAACTCAAACTTGGGTCAAAACACACAGTGTCAGAAAACATAGAGTGTTGACAGAGAAGTCTAGGAAACAGTGGTCAGGACATCCATGTTCTCATCTACCAAGGAGATTAAAATTTAAGACAATAACCACTCCTGCACAATATCATGATGGATAATATATTACATTTATTGCTTTAATTATTATACTTTGTTATATGCTTGAGTGAAAAAAAGTAAAATCTCTAAGTTTAAAAAACGCATCTTATAATTGCTTCTTATGACTGTTAATCAGAAATATTTAAATGCTTAAATATTCTCAACAGTTTGATAACATTTTAAGCTTGCTATTTATATTTTGCAGTTAGAATAGTTATAATAGTTTATTTTACTTTAATTTTAACACGTTTTTAAGCCAAATTTTACTTCCTGGGATCACGTTGAATTTCATGTTTGCTCTCCAAATTTCTAGTAATCTAGCCAAGTTTTTCTGCTTATAATTTAATAATTCCTTTAGAGAAAAATAAAGAAATAAGGACTCCCCTTTCCTATGCACTGGATAATGCCTCACAGAAGGTGATATTTAAAAACCATTTAAATTCAACAGAGTTATTTTAAAGTAAGTGGAATTAGCATTAAAAGTGAGAAGAAATATAAGTTTTCTGGGTTAAGTATATATTGAGTCAATTTTTATTATAGAAAGAGTAATTGTATTTAGCATTTGCATACTCAGATTCATACCCCAGCAATATGTTGGGTATTTTGTCAGCAAACTAACATAATACCATCTTCATATTAAATATTCCCATATTAAATAAGGAGCAGAAGGAATTAAATGTTCATTTAGCAAAAAGATATTAAAGAACCTAGAGAATCAACAAGATAATTGATTATATTATGAAACAATAAAAAATAATAAAAGCTATGCACTAACTGATATTTTTTCCTTGTGGTATCTAATTTGTTTAATGAAAAAACGCTGATTTTTTTCTTCTAATATATAAATGTACACACTTGTGTATATAAATGTACACACTTTTATGTGAACAGATGTGTGAGAGATAAAGGGGTTAAATTAGGTGAATTAACAAGTGAAGTTTAAAATGCCTCCACGTATTTATTTTTACTCTAATTAGCCCCCCCCAAAAAAAACTTTTATCTATACAGGATGACAAGAAACATACAAATGCCCTATATCTCTCCTGAAACAGACGAAAACAAAGAAGCCCTCATAATGTCTCAGTCTTTGCCCTACATCCCCAATCACAGAATTACAGAATCAAGAAGCCAAGAAAGAAAATGATACAGTCATTAGTCTCAGAATGCTTTCTCATTGTTACAAACACGTCCACAATGTACTTCTGCACCTCCCATCTCTCTCCATTTAATTCAGTTCAGAATCAAAAGCATGAGAAAAGGAAGCTAAAAAAGAAACAGTTTGGAAAATGTGGTTGTTTACTTAAATAACTTCTTTATGTTAGAAGTTGCATTACCTATCAACTATCTCTACCAACAAAAATTGCCTTAAAATGTTCAGCAGGTACAGCAGAGCCAGTCCAGCAGGTAAACCGCTTGACTTGCATGCAGCAACCACAGATTGAATTCCAAACATCAGATGTGGTTCTTGAGCCCTGCCAGGAGTGATCTCTGAGCACAGAGGCTCTAGTAATCTGACCCTGGGACTGTTCTCAAATTACATTGTTTTCCCTGTTTTCATTGGGGGGGGGGGGGGGGGCTGTGGGTTTTTTTTTTGTTGTTGTTGCTGTTTGTTTGTTTGTTTGTTTGGGGCCACATCTGGTGATGCACAGGGCTTACTCCCGGCTTTGTGCTGAAGGATAACTCCTGGCAGGGCACAGCGGACCA
This sequence comes from Sorex fumeus, assembly GCF_029834395.1. Lineage (NCBI taxonomy): Eukaryota > Metazoa > Chordata > Mammalia > Eulipotyphla > Soricidae > Sorex > Sorex fumeus. The sequence goes on from NW_026606059.1 coordinate 69,736,836, forward strand.
TATGGGACATCAGTTACTGAACTCAGATAGGGCACAAGCAAGGCACTTGACCTGGATGCTGTACTGTCTTTGCAGCCCCCAATTCATTTCCTGTAAAAGAAACGAATTCTGACATTGGATGTAATTTTCCACATTACTCTCCTAAAGCTATGTTGTCTATAGAACACATCAGTTCACCATTTCAGGTCTTGCTTTTTCTCCTCAGTTTCCCCAAGAGTTGCCTACAACCTCAACAAATCTTTTCTTAAACTATATATATTAGTTTTGCTGGGCCTGAAACAGGAGTCAGGAAAAGCAGCTGTAGTTTGTTTGTTTGTTTATTTGTTTTTCCTTTTTCTGCATCCCTTACTGCACAATGAAAATTATTCCTTTTCGTTAATGTGAATTAAATTCTTTGCTTTGTTGTCTTGGATATGTTCTAAGTCCCAGGAGATGAATGACATAGGAAAAGGAATTTTCATCTTATTAAGGTCAGACATAAAATATTTAGAATACTAAAGAATAAACAAGCATTGTATCAATTTTATCAACCAAAAAGAAAGTATATGATAAAAAAGTTTTTATTTTTGGTGTCTGGCAGATAATTTCTTGAGATAATCTATTTTCTATAGCCAATTAGTGTGGGTCATGGTGCAGATATTCAATACACAGCCCAGATATTCAATAAAATATTACTCTACAACCAGAGATACAGTCTAGAGTCTAGGGGTCAAGTGTTTTCCTTGCATGCATGTGTCCTTGGTTCGATCCAAGACACCTTTAGGAGAGTGACCACTAAGCACAGACCCAGGAATTAGCCCTAACCAGAACCACTATGGTCTACTCCCCCCCCCCCCCACACACACACAAAATGGCAGTAGATATTTTGTGAAAGTGCTTTCTGCATGAGAGTAACATTAATTTGATGTATTTAGAGTCATTTACATTATCTCCAAAAAAGGGGCAAGTCTCATTCAATCTATAAAGACAGCAGCTGCTAACTTTAGACAAAGAATTCTGCCAGCAGATGCCTCTTCCTTTTTCTTTCCTCCTCCTCTCTCTCCCCTTTTGTCCTCTCCCCTCCCCTCCTCTTCTTTCTCCCTGTCCACCTGTCTTCCATTTATGTAGAGAGATCTTTTAAGCTCTGATTCTTTGAAGGACCCTTATAAATACACTTCAAAATCTTTTATGTGACCCAGTGAGAAGAGAGCCTTTGCTCCTTGTGGTGGGTCTCTTGTAATGTGAATGAGGATACTTTTCACGTAATCCTGTAGAGTTTGTAGCCAGGATAGTGCTGGTTACACAGAAAGGTACACTATATGATTTGAGAGCTGGGTCTCTAAGTGGGATATCAAGCTGGAGACTGAATTATCGTGAGCACAGTACAGTCCATCATGCCTAAGTGATAAAACTTAATTCAAAGATCTCTGGTGGACAGGAAGTTCAATTTCTTTATGCTGTAAGTGTTCCCATACTTTAATTCCAGGAATGAATCTTTTTTTCATGATAATGAAAGATTCAGGTCTGGAACTTTTCCAGACATTGATTCCAAGTCCACTATTTTGTCTATAAATTATCATGATTATCATTTTGATACACTAAGATGATAACTCAGTATTACACTTTGAGTTCGCTTACTGGGCATATTTCTTAGCAAATTATGTACTCTAAGTATCATTTTGGGATTCTCCAACTTTGTAACCAATTAATCTGAAGTGAGAATTGCCCTGTAGACCCCTAAAATTGTGGCTAGTCTCTAAAGAGATGGCAATCTTATGAAGCAATATGTCATTAAACTTTGTTTTGAAAAACTCATTTCAGAGAGATAACTTTTAAACAAAGCATGCCACTTAAATTTACAAACAATAAAGACTCCATTATATATTTGCTTCAGGAGCATTACATCCAGAAACATAAGTTGAGAAACTTGATGATGTTCTGACTGAAGCATATTTGTGGAATTTTTTTTTAATGTAGGAGTACTGCCATGTATTCAGCCACTGAGTAGCTGATTGAATTGGGCATGAACACCACCTACTTTTTTTCATAATTTTATTTATTATTTATTTTTTATTCTTATATTTATTTATTGAATCACTGTGGGAAAAGTTACAAAGCTTTCAGGTTTAAGTCTTGGTCATACAATGATCAAACACCTTTCCCTTCATCAGTACTCATTTTTCACCACCAAGAACCCCAATATACCCCCCTCCCACCCCTCCCAATGCCTGTGAGACCCATGATTTCTACTTAACTTTTCTCTACATTGATTACATTCATTATTTTGACAAAAGATGCACCATTATTATTTAGAACCCCCCCCCCACACACACACACAACAAACAGAATGGGTGAAAAGGCATTGTGAAATACTTTGTTTTCTATAGCTTGTTATGAAAATCATATAATGATTTTGGATTTCTGCAAAGATCCACATAAATACAAGATTGGTTTCTGTGTGTCTGGTGTCATGGCTGTGCTGGAGAGTCACTAATGGAGGGCAACTGGTGACCTCAGTAGGGAATGAAGGACAAGCCAATACCGGCCCCCTTCCCATGAGACTGCAGTTGCCCCATCCCTGCCAGCTCATACCTGGCTTTCCTATAAGCTCTGACGTGGTGGCCACCTTGCTGCCAGTGGGGTGGGAGGGGGAAAGGCCGAAGGGAGCAACACCCTTTCCCTCCCAGGGAGGCATGGTGCCGTAGTTTAACACATGGTCCATTCACTTTTCTGCCGCAAGTTTCCAGACTCTGGATTAAGTCCTTTTGCCTCTGGAGCCATGGCCGTTTCAGAGAGCCGCTTGTGGGGGAGGGACAACTCGTGACATCAGTAGAGCGTGAAGGACGAGCCGGTACCACCCCCTCTTCCCATGAGACTGCAGTTGCACTGTCACCGCCAGCTCATACCTTGCTTTCCTATAAGCTCTGAGGCGGCAGCCACCTTCTATGTGGTCCAGATGCATTTCTGCCAAAAGCTGTGGGGTTTTGAGATTTGTTTCTGAGTCTCTGGTATCATGGCCATTAAGCAGCTTGTTCAGGAGCCAGAGAGGCCCTTTGTAGGTGGCGACTCGGGGTCTCATTGTGATGGGGAGGAAAGGGCCAGTTCCACCCCCATCTGGTGAGGCCCTGCATGTCTTATCACTGCAGGCCCAAACCTGACTGTCTAGTGGCCTCTGGAGGATGGTGGTCACCAGGCCGCCAGGGGGAACAGGCTAAGGTATGAAACCTATTCCCACCTGGAGTGGCCCAGTAACCTACTGCAGGAACAGGACGCATTTCTGCCAAAAGCCTTTGGGTTCTGAGATTCGTTTCTGAGTCTCTGGGATCATGGCCCTTAAGCAGTTGGATCAGGAACCAGAAAGGTCATGCTTCCAATAATATAGCTGAGCCAGAGGTTGTTTGGGGGTATGTCTCCCACATATCTAACTTTTGGCCGTTTACTTTCTTAGTAAACTTTGCCCCAAGTTTTTGGGGTCTGGCCAAAGGCACAGCAGCAATTTTGGGGTATCTGAAAGTCTCATAGTGCAATCAGGCTGCTGATGCACTCGCCTCACAGGTACAGATTGACCTGCTGGCAGCACCACACCCCCTTATTTGTGGAATTTGTTTCTTTACTTTTTCATTGAATCGCTTTAAGATATAGTTACAGCATCCATGTTTGAGTTATAATCATACAATGTGCAAACACCTATCCATCCACAAGTGCACATTCCTCAACACTAATCTCCCCAGTATACCCCTCTTTCCCACCCACCCTGTGCCTCCCTGTCAGAAAATTTCCCCCATACTCTTTCTCTACTTTTGGGCATTATGGTTTGAAATAGACACTGAAAGGTCATCACATTTGGTTCTTTACCTACTTTCAGCACACATCTCCTTACTGACCAATTCCCCCAACCATCATTTTCTTAGTGACCCCTTATCTATTACAGTTTTCTTCTCCCCAGGCTCATGAGGTAGGCTTCCAACTATGGAGCAGTCTTCCTGGCCCTTGTGTCTCCTGTCCTTGGGTGTCATTCTCATGTTATTTTATACTCCACAAATGAATGCAGTCCTTCTATGTTTGTCCCTCTCTTTCTAACTCATTTCACTTAGCATGATACTCTCCATGTATATCCACTTATAAGCAAACTTCATGACTTCATCTCTCCTAACCGCTGCATAGTATTTCATTGTTAAATGTACCAAAGTTTGTTTAACCAGTCGCCTGTTCTTGGGCACTTGGGTTGTTTTAAGATTCTGGCTAATATGAACAATACTGCAGTAAGCATAAAGGTACAAATGCCATTTCTACTGTGCTCTTTGTCAACCTTGGGATAGTATTCCCGTAAGTGGTATTTCAGGGTCATATGGAAGCTCAATTTCTAGTTTTTGAAGGAATGTCCATATTGTTCTCCAGAGAGGCTCAACCAGTGATCACTCCTTCAAACAGTGGACATTCCCACCATCCCTTTTCCCCCACATCCTTGCTAGCACTGGTTGCTTTTATTCTTTTGATTGTGTGCCAGTCTCTGTGGCATGAGATGATGTTTCATTATTGTTTTGATTTCCATCTCCCTGATTAGTGATGTGGAGCATTTTTTGATGTGCCATTTGGCAATTTGTATTTCTATTTTGAGGAAACTTCTGTTTATTTCTTCTCCTATTTTTAAAGGGGTTGGAGGGTTTTTTTGTTGTAAAATTCTACTCGTGTCTTGTATATTCTGGATATTAAGCCCTTGTCAGGTGAGTATTGGGTAAATATTCTTTCCCATTCTGTGAACTCTCTATATTTTAGTCATTGTTTCTCTTGAAGTGCAGAAACTTCTTAGTTCGATGTAGTTCCATTTATTTGTGTTTGTTTCCACTTGCTTGGTCAGTGGTGTTTCATCCTTAAAGATGCTTTTAGCTTCAATGCCAATGTCTGCCTGCGTTTTTTGCCATGTACGTTATGGATTTATGTCTTATATTCAGCTCTTTAATCCACTTTTATCTGTCTTTTGTGCTTGACATCAGACAGAGGCCACTGCTTATTTTTTTTTGAAGGTAGTTATCCAGTTATCCCAGCACCACTTGTTGAAGAGGCTTTCCTTGTTCCACTTCATATTTCTTGCTCCTTTGTCAAAGATTAAGTGGTCATGTATATGAGAGTCTGTGACAGAATACTTAGCTCTGTTTCATTGATCTACAGGTCTGTTTCAAGCCCAATACCTGTTTTAATTACTACTGCTTTGTAATATAGTTTGAAGTTAGGGAAGGTGATGCCACCCATCTTCTTTCTCCCAAGGATTGCTTTAGCTATTCATGTGTCTTTCTTGTTCCATATGAATTTCAGGAGCGTTATGTCTATTTCTCTGAAAAAATGTCATGGGTATCCTGTTAGAAACCACATAAAATCTGTGTAGAGTTTTGGGGAGTATTGACATTTCGATAAAGTTAATCTTTCCTATCTGTGAGCAGGGGAAGTGTCTCCATTTCCATTTCTTAGTGTCCTCTTTTACTTCTTGAAGTTGTGTTTTGTAATTTTCCTTGTATAAGTCCTTCACCTCTTTGGTTAAGCTGATTATGCGGTACTTGATTTTCTGGGGTACGATTGTGAACGAGATTTTTTAAATGTCTCTTTCTTCTCTTTCATTATTTGTATATAAGAAAGACATTGACTTGTGGGTCTTGATTTTTTTTGCCTGCCACATTACTATACAGACCAGTTGTTTCTAGGAGCTTTATTGTAGAGATGTTAGGTTTTCTAAATATCATATCATATCCTGTGCAAAGAGTGATAGCTTGATCTTTTCCTTTCCTATCTGTATTCCCTTGATATATTTTTCTTGCCTTACTGCTGTGATCAGTAGTTACAGTACTATATTGAATAGGAGTAGTGAGAGCAGGCAAACTTGTCTTGTGCCCAATCTGAGAGGAAAGGCTTTTAGGTTTTCCAAACTGAGAATGATGCTTGCGTGTGTTTGGGGTAAACGGCTTTGACTATATTGAGGAAAGTTCTTTTGATGCTTATTTTGCTGAGAGTTTTCATCATAAATTGGTGCTGGATATTGTCAAATGCTTTCTCTGCATCTATTGATATGATATGACAGTTGATCACTTGACATCCCGTTACTCATCGATTTGCTTGAGTGGACACCACTAATGTCTCCATTCATCCCTGTCATGTGATAGTGTAGCCCAATGGCGTCTGCTCATTCTAGGAACACTAAAACCCTCAAACCAATCATTCAGGGTCTTGACAAAGATGTCTGACCATCTAGTAGTTGGGCAGCCATGCGATCTTTTGATGTCCGTGGAATCCAGTCAGTAATGGCTCTAGTCCAGCAGTCGTTTCCAAATCTCATTAAATGTACAGCCCATAATATTTTCGATGCCATGGCTAATGAGACAGCCTCCCTGATTCTTGATAGTCGACATAGTTCGGATCTCCGGATTCTTTCTCTCATTTGAGTGAAGCGGGTTACTATAAGCATAGCTTTTTGGATTCCTCTTTGGGAGAACCAAATAGCGTTCCCATCCTCTTTTTGTAGGGCACAGGTCTCTGAGGCATATGTTAATGCAGGAAGAACAGTGGAATTGAAGAGATGTGCACAAAGTCAAGGTTCTTCGTTCTCTTAGCTATTTCTCTGACACTCTTGAAGGCATTCTAAGCCCCTCTTTTCCTCCTGTGCCACTCAGGTGCCAGGCCATTTGTTATGTTGACTTCTCGACCTAGGAACACATAACTGTTGCATTCGGAGATGTTTGTTCCATTGAGAGTGAATGAAATGTAGGGATGAGACCGTTTCTCATAAACATTGTCTTTGTGAGATTCAGCTGTAGTCCGACCTTTCCTCACTCAGGGTCGAAGTCAGCCAGCATTTGTGATGCTTACCTATCGTTTGGTATTATTAGAACAATGTTATCAGCAAAATGGAGGTAGTGTAGTTGCCGACCGTTTATCTTCACTCCCGTTCCTTCCCATTCCAGTTGTCGAAAGGCATTCTCAAGGATGGCACTGAAGAGTTTTGGTGAAATGCTATCACCTTCCAAACATCTCTCTTAACATGGATAAGTTATTTGTCGATTGGTGAGATCCTGGTAGTGAACCCACAATACAGCTCACAGAGGATCCTGATGTATTGAGTTTGAATGCCCTGTTTGGCTAGGGCTTCAATGACCAGACCACTTCAGTCTCAACAGAATCAAAGGCTTTTTTTAAATCAATGATCTTTAGACAGAGCCGCATCATGAACTCCCGAGAAACCTCAATTAGCTTGGTTATCATGTGAATATGGTTGATCATGCTGAATCCTTTATGGAACCCGGCTTGCTCGCATGGTTGTCCTTCATCTAGTGTTCTGCCAATCCTCTTCAGGATGACTCGAGTGAACAGCTTGTAGATGACAGACAATAAGTAGATTGGGGGATAGTTGCCAATGTCGTGGATGTCTCCCTTCTTGTACAGTAGTACAGTCCTGCTGGTGTTCCATTGGGACGGAACCTTGCATTCAGACTGGTAGTGTATGAGCAGCCGAGCCAGTGTATTGATGAGTACTATCGGCAGGTTCTTCAGGTTTTTAGGTCTGACCTTTCCTGGACCTGGTGCTGTTCACTTCTTTACCGATGAAATGGTGTGTCAGATTTCAGAAGGGAGAACGTTGGGAATGACATATTAATCCTGCAGAATTTGGTATATTGACAGATAGATGTAGCTATGGAAGAGATCCAAGAAGAATTCATGAATAATCTTCTCTATTGCCCTTCTTGAGGATGTGATAGATCCATCAGGATGTCGAAGGGCAGTCATCTTGGTCTTGTAGTTGGCGAAGGACAGGCAGGTGTTGCGAATCCTTTTCCCAGCTTCTGCTGTATCTGCCAGCACTGCTGCTCTTCTCTCTTTGAGGTCTTCCTTTATTGCTTCTCTGCATTGTTTTCTGAGCTAGGATGTTCTCTTGCGGTTGCCTGAGGCATGTGCCAAACCACGTTGGCAAATAAGCTCAAGAGTTTTTGAAGATAGGCATCTTTTAGTGGTTATCGTTCTCTTGTGTTCTTTGCACAATCATGGGGAATTCTATCAATGTTGTCAACGATGGCATCTTCCTATGTTGCTGCAATCGTGCCAAAGAGCTCTTAGTTGGTGGTCGTTCTGAGTGTTCTCTTTTAAAACTTTGCAGCCCTTTCTCCCCACTCTGTGAAGTAGAATTTTGCATGAAGACGGTGGTCCGATCCCATTCGGAATTTTGGGACAACAGCGACATCGGTGAGGCAAAACTGTTGATTGAATACGATGTGGTCAATTTCATTGTGGAATCGTCCACCAGGAGAATCCCAAGTCCAAAGTTTAGATTCCACCTTCTGTAACTGTGAGTTATCATGGATGGTCTTGGTCGACATGATAAACTCAGATGGTCTCTCACCCTGTTCATTCCATTCTAGCTCATGGGTCCCTATGTGGAGTTCTTCGGCAGTTTTTTCAGTCCTATCTTGACATTAAAATCACTGAAAATGGTCTTGTAGAAAGTGTGGTTTTCTTTATAGAACTTCTCCAGCTCCATGTAGAACTTCTCAATTTCTTCTTCATAATTGGATGTTGGTGCATAGACAACAAAGATAGAAACTGCAGGCAGTGAGCCACATGTATTCAAGTGTAATCGTCCCATTCAGGTTTTTAGGCATTCGAATGAATGCCAAGCAATGAATGCTTATGGTCAAGTTCATGTTGACAAGGACACCAACATCACTGACCCCTCTTCTGTCACATGTTCCTAGTAACAGTTCTTCTCCAGTGTCGAAAACAGCGTGATGTGATTGATGCCTTCTGGTTTTGTTCAGACCAATGATGTTGTACTTGATCTTTTGCTCTTTTACTATCAGGTCCTCAATGGATGCTTCTGATGCCAGCATACATACATTGAAAGTACAGACAGTCATTTTTGTCTTTCTTCATTTTGTCAGCCTAGTTCGGCCTTGAGATTTTATCAGCCTCTACTTCTTCCATCCTTCTTAATGCTGCCTTATTGGTAGCTCTTTCAGGGTCAGGGGAATGAGACCCATTGTAATTACTGGTTTTGGCATATTGAATATGGCACAGATAGCTTGCCAGGCTCTGCTGTGCAGGCGGGATACTATCTGTAGCTTGCCATGCTCTCTGAGAGGGATAGAGGCTTTTAGGGTGGCTTCTAATCGCCCTTGCAGATATTCCCATGGTTTAAACCATATTTGAACCCTATCAAATATGGTGCTTAAAACCTGCAAGAATGGTATTAAGTGTTTTATGATGTGTTGCGTGGCCGCGAAGCAGTTGTGAAATCCGAAAAGCATTCTGGAGTGTGGTGGCGGCTGGGTAGTGTAGGTACTGTAGGTAGTGGAGATCTGCTGATGAGGTATTTATCTGGTACTGGTAGGGTGGGTCTTCTGTGTGGAATCCCCAGGGCATGGATTTTGGAAGCAGAAAGGGCAGAGTAGGGTGGGGCTCCTGATTTTAATCCCTTGGTCACCTGAGGTTGGAGGGAGCAAGCAGAGAATCTCTGTTCCCAGGTCCATTGAACCTGGAGTCCAAGGTCTCCGAGTACCACTTGCTTGGTTTTGTAGGGCTTCACTCATGCATGAGTCTCAGCCTGAGGGTCCGGAAAGTGTCATGGAGTGTAGTGGCAGCTGAGTAGTGGAGGCAGTGATATGATCATATAGTTTTTATTATTTCTGTTATTGATATGATGAATTATGTTGATTGACTTGATAAAGTTAAACCATCCTTGTATCTCTGGAATGAATCCTACTTGGTCATAGAGTATGATCTTTTTGATGAGTCATTGAATTCTTTTTGCTAGGGTATTGTTGAGAATCTTTGCGTCTGTGTTCATCAGGGTTATCAGCCTGTCATTCTCTTTCCTTCTAGTATCTCTGTCTGCTTTTGGTATAATGGATGGTATTTGCTTCATAGAAACTGTTTGGAAGTGTTTCTGATACTTCAATTTCCTGGTAAAGCTTAAAGAGGCTTGGGAATAAGTTCTCTTTAAAGATTTGGAAGAATTCACTAGTGAATCCATCTGTGTCAGGAATTTAGTGTTTGGGAAGAATTGTTATTACTATTTCAATTTCATTGAGGGTGATAGGTCTGTTCAGGTATTCCACATCTTCTTGTTTTGGCTTCCATAGGCTATAGGAATAGGAATTTATCCATTTCCTCGAGCTTTTCTTGTTTTGTGGCATAAAGCTTCTCAAAGTAATCTCTGAGAATCCTTTGATTTCTGTACTTTCTGTTGTGATATCCCCTTTACATTTCTGATTTGGTTAATTGGGGTTTTCTCTCTCCCTTTCTTTGTGAGTCTTGCTAGAGGTTTATCAATCTTGTTTATTTTCTCGAACAACCAGCTGTTGGTTTCATTGATCTTTCAGATTTTTTTTTTTGGGGGGGGGAGTTCCATCTCATTAACTTCTGCTCTGAGTTTTCTAATTTCCTTCCTCCTGCCCAGGTTGGGCTCTTTTTGTTGGTCATTCTCCAAGCTTCTGAGCTGTGAGGTTAGGTTGCTTATGTGGAGTCTCTCTTTCTTCCTGAAGAAGGCTTGTACAGCTATAAACTTTCCTCTTAACACAGCTTTTGCCATGTTCCATATATTTTGGTAACTTGTGTCCTCATTTTTGTTCATTTCCAGGAATCTTTAGATTTCCTCTTTGATTTCTTTTGTAAGCCACTCATTGTTCAGTAGTGCACTGTTTAATTTCCAGGTGTTTGATTTGATTTTCTGTTTGTGTCTGTGATTTACTTCTATTTTCAGCACATCTTGATCTGAGAAGATCATTAATCTCTATCTTGTTAATTTTGTGAAAGTATGTTTTGTGGCTCAGTATGTGGTTTATCTTGGATAATGTCCCATTCACACTTTAGAAGAATGTGTATTCACCTTTTTGAGGATGAAGTGTCCTGTATATATCTACTAAACCCCTTTCTTCCATTTCTTCCCTCAGATAAAGCAGTGTTGAAATCTCTCACTAGTATTGTGTTGCTATCATTGTCTTTCTTCAACTCTATGAGTAGTTGTTTTAAGTAATTTCTTCGTCGCTCTTTAGGTGCATATATATTTAGGAGTGTGAGTTCTTTCTCCTGTAAAGATCCTTTGATCAGTAAAAAATGGGCTTCAGTGATTCTTGTTACCTTCTTCAGTCTGAAATCAATGTGATCTGCTACCAGAATGGCCAATCCAGTTTTTTTTTTTTTTATTAGAGTTGTTTGCCTATAGAATTTTTTTCCAGCCTTTGTCTTTGAGTCTCTGTTTGCTCTGATTGTTGAGATGTGTTTCTTGCAGGGAGCAGAATTCTGGGTTCAATTTCCTGATCCAGCCTGTCACTCTGTGTCTTTTAATTGGTGCATTTATCCCATTTACATTGAGAGAGATTATTGCTATGCGGATTTGTCCCATCTTTCTGTCGAAATTTTGTGTACGAGAGTGAATTTTCTTGTTTAAAATTAGCCTGTTTATTTGTTCTTGTAACCATAATTTTGAGTCTATGACATTCCTGAGCTGTTGTTTGCCTGTAAAAAATGTGTGTTGTTCCTTCTGATATGAATGAGAGTGTAGCGGGTAAAGTATTTTTGGTGAGGCACTTTTTCATTGAGTTTTTTCACTATATCCCACCACTTTTTTTGGGCCATGAGGGTTTCATCAGATAAATCAGCTATGTTCTAAAGGATGCTCCTTTATAAGCAGTTTCTTTGATCTTGCTGCTTTCAAAATATTGTCTCTGTCTAAGGTTTTGTCATTTTGATTAGGACAAAATGTGTCTTAGGGTATTTTTATTTGGAATTCTTCTAACTGGTACCCTTCGGCCTCCTGAACCTGGCAGCAGTTTTCTTCAGCTCTGGGAATGTCTTAGCAATGATGTCTTTGACCATTTCTTCTTCATCAGGGTTTTCTTCCTGTCCCTCTGGGATTCCGATAATTCTTATTTTTCCTTTTGGTTTCATCCCTGTCTTCTCTTGACATCTGTTCTCTGATTGTGAGCCTCTTTTACATTTTCTGCTCTTTTCTGGAGAGTCTCTGTACTTCATCTTCGAACTCACTGATTCTGTCCTTTGCAGCTGTTACTCTGCCCCCGAGGTCTCCCACTGAGTGTTTCAACTCACCTATTAGGTTTTTCAGATCTGTCATTTCCATTTGCAATTTTGTTTGCATTTTTCATATTTCTACTTTCAAATCCTCTTGTATTTTATTGTTGGTGCATTCCATTGCTTCTTTAGGTCCCTAATCATCCTTAGTAGCTCCCTTCTAAATTCCTTGTCAGAGAGTTTGTCTAGAACTTCATTACTGTTGGGATTGTCTGGGCTAGTCTCTTCACTAAGTAAGCTTGATGAGCTTCTGTGTTGCTTTACCATTGTGATCTGTGTGGTTTAGACCTTCAGCTCAATATTACTATGTATTTTTGGTGTAATATTAGTTGAGGTGGGGCTAATGAATTATTGGTCTAATATGTTTCTGGTGATTAAGCCCCCCTAGTGAAGGTTCGACCTAAGAGTCTAACTTATGGTTATTATGGGATATTGAGGGGGAGAATAACTTGTGGCCATGGCTCGCGGAAGAACCCCTGCGCCAGGCCGATACCTGGATTGGATAAGAGGAGGAAAGTTGTTTCCCATGGGCTGTCTGCATTCCCGATTCCTGTCCCTCGCAGCTCTAGCTTAGAAACTGGCTGTGCAGAGGTCTGCTCAGTCCCTCAGCCCCCGGATTTTTTTTTCTTTAGATGTCACCTTGATTTTACCATCTGTATCTTCTGTCTTCTAGCTGAACTAAGCAAGGTCATTTAAACTACCAAAGGATCAAATTTTTCATCTCTAAACAAAAATTATATCTCTTTACTTAATTATTATGAAAATTAAATTAGATGGTGTGCAGAAAGTATTTAACAATTCATTAGATTCATCATAACCCTTTGATTAAGGAACAGACTTCGAATTTATTTTTGTTTATGCTTAATGACAAATATGTTTTTAGCATTCAGTTGAAAACTCAAGTCGTTCTAACATCATAGTTTCTAATTAACAAGCATCCATAGGAACTGAAAAAATCATAGTGCTTGATTCTAGATATAGCAAAAAAGAACGTAAAATTGCTTAACTCTTTAAAGACAAGAATATGATAATATTATTCAACCCCACTCCTCAAAAATGATGATATTGTTAAGACATGGTATGTCAACAGTGTAGGATAGTGCATGATTTGAATACTATAAAAATTGCCCCTCAACTTTCCTTTGATGAAGTTTCCATTCTTCATTCATGCTGTTCCAGGAAGTAGAGTTAGTTCTTTTTTTTCATTTTTTATAATTTTATTTATTGAATCACCATGAGAGCAATTACAATGCTTTTGGGTCTAAGTCTTGGTCATACAATGAAACATCCGTACCTTCACCAGTGCCCATTCTCCACCCCCCAAGACTCGAGTATACCCCCATCCCACGCCCTCCCCCTACCTGTGGGGCAGATGATTTCCACATTACTCTCTCTCTACTTTGATTACATTCAATATTTTGACACCAGACACCATTATTATTTGAGATTTTACCCCAATACTCAGATCTGCTGAAAAGGCAACAGTAGATAATTCGTTTTCTATTTCTGGTTAGGAATAACATATGATGTCGCGTGGCTTCAGCAGTTGCCTTGCGATTTTGAAATTCTGAAAATTTAAAAATTAAATCTGGATGCATTTCTGCCAAAAGCCGCTGGGTTTCAAGATTTGTTTCTGAGTCTCTGCATTAAATGTCTTGATCAGGAGCCAGAGAGGCTGTTCGTGGGCGGCAACTCGGAGTCTCTTTGGGATGGGGAGGAAACAGCTGGCTCCCCATCCCGTTGGCCCCACGATGCACTGAGAATAGAAGTGAATCACACACAGACACGGAGAACCAAATCAAACACCTGGAAACTAAACAACTCACTGCTGAACAACGAGTAGATCAGGAAGGAAGGCAAGGATGAAATAAAAAGGTACCTGGAAACAAATGAGAATGAAAACACGAGCTACTAGAATTTATGGGATGCAGCTAAAGTTGTATTAAGGGGAAACTTTATAGCCCTGCAAACATTTCTCAGGATGGAAGAAAGGATGCACATAAGCAACTTGACTTCACAGCTCAAGATCTTAGAAAAGGATCAACAGAATGAGTCCAAATTGGGCAGAAGGAAAGAGATCATAAGACTTAGAGCAGAAATCAACTACATGGAAACCAAAGAAACAATCCAAAAGATCAATGAAACCAAGAGCTGGTTCTTCGAGAAAATAAACAAGATAGATAAACTACTATCAAGACTCACAAAGAGAGAGAGAGAGAGAGAGAGAGAGAGAGAGAGAACCCTAATAAACCGAATCAGAAATAAGAATGGAGATATCACAACAGAAACCAAAGAAATTCAAAAGATCATCAGAGACTACTTTGAAAATCTGTATGCCATGAAACAAGAGAACCTAGAAGAAATGGATAAATTCCTGGATTCTTATAATCTCCCAAAGCTGAGTCAAGAAGATATAGAGTACCTGAATAGACCTATTAACATCAAGGAAATTGAAACTGTAATCAAAAGTCTTCCTAAAAAACTAAAGCCCAGGTCCAGATGGATTCACTGGCGAATTTTTCCAAACATTTAAAGAGGACGTATTGCCAGTTCTTCTCAAGCTTTTCCAGGAAATTGAAAAATCAGAAACTCTCCCAAACAGTTTCTACAAAGCCCATATCTCTCTAATACCAAAAGGAAACAAAGACACCACAAAAAAAGAAAAGTACAGGACGATATCCCTTATGAACAAGGATGCGAAGATTCTGAACAAAATACTAGCAAATAGAATTTAACAACTCATCAAAGAGTTATTTCTTTGGCCAAATAAATGTATTTTACATGTTTTAAGTTGGGGCAGGAATGTTAGTCATTCTACTTAGATCATTGTTTCATTTCCTTATTAAAGCATTGCAAGCAATTTTCCATACTATTTTTTTAAATTTATTAATTTATCATCTTAGAAGTTTACTTCATTTTTTCCTTAAGTTTTCAAAGGTAGGTATATGGATTCTAAATACAGAGGTAATTTTGAAAAATAAACTTATTAAAAAAATTTTAAAACACAGTAAAAGTAATTAAAAAAAAGCTTACAGAATTAGTGTGTTCTGTTCTCACTTTCACTTTGAAAACTTGCTTAGATATTCCTAGAACTTGTTTGACAATTTTAAAAGTGAAGTAACAATAGTATTTTCCTGGGCTGTAGAGATCGTATAGCTGGGAGAGTATGTGCCTTGTATATGACAGATATGGTTTTCAATCCTTAGCACCACATATGGTACCTCAAACCCTGCCAGGAGTGATTCCAGAGTACAGAGCCAGGAATAAGCCTTAAGCACTACCAGGTTTGACCCCCAAAATCTCATCATCATCATCATCATCATCATCATCATCATTATCGTCATCATCATCGTCATCACCATCTGCTCATGATAGCATGACCTCGGAAGAATATTCAATGAAAATTGAAAAACAAAATGAAAGCCCAAAATTCTAATAGTAAATATAGAATGAATATAGAATAGTAAATATATCATTATAGAATTATCTCACCTGGTCAAGTTATTTTAATTAGATCTGCTCTCTTAAAAATATCTTACAGTAACATTTAAGATAGTGTGTCAGTTAGATGATGGTCACACTTAGAAGGAAGTCAGTGATTCAGGACCACACTTAGTACAAGTGCAAGCCCCAGTATTCTGTAGAAATAATGACCTAAGTGGAAAGTCTATTTCAAAGGAAAAATGAGAAAAGAAAGTCTTACAGAGAGACGGATGAAAGGAGACACTGCATTTTCTTATGATAAAAAAAAGAAAAATATTGCTCAATTCCTAAAGCTGGGCTGTTCCTTTTGGGTCTACAAATATATCGTTTTTCCCTTTTATTTGTTGTTGTTTTTTTGATAGCCATATTTCCATTAAGCCCTCTTTCCAATAGCATGTATATGATAGAAAAATTAAACATAGAGTAGTTTTTTTAAAGCCATGAAGTATATGCAAGTTAAATCATACATTTTATTTAAATGTAACTTTCTTTCTAATTAAATGTGTTATATATAAAAACTTATTTTATATTTTGCCAAGGGGAGGTGAAAACTGTGTACATATAGACAGAAAATCATATCTGCAAGGCTTGACTTCATTATCAAACTTCAGTCTACACAGGAATGGAAATTAAAACATATAACAATTTATCAATTGAATTACTTATCAGAGTAACGTTACAGACTGCCATGATCTAAAAACAGAATCTCAACAAAATTCAGCTTAGTATTTTCATTTCATTCTTTAGTCTTTTGGTTTTTTGGATTACTAGTTCCTTACAAAAAATTTAAAAAGCATCATTGATTTTCTATTGATTGCCTGTTTTATAAAGATTATACTGATACTAAAATTATACTGATAAAGAATTCTAAACATGTATTTTGATGAAACAAACTAATAAATATCTTTAAAAACATGGCATTATTTTTCAAAAACTCTAAAGTTTAAATTGTACTCAGCAGTTAGTTTTCCAATGGTAGTAAAATTTTATTATTGTCACAGATTAATATGAATAAAATTAAAAAATTTAAAACATTTCTACTGACTAAAGCCATTATATGTAAAATATTGAAATTAAATATTTGAAAAAGCTAAAATGATCTGATTTGTGTATTTTCAAAATAAACATCTAAAATTTAGTTTCTGGGTCTGTGCTATATACACTTAAAAGTTAAATTGTCTAAACATGATTTTTTATGAGACTTTTTCTCAAATTACAAAATATATACATAAATTCACTATTTTAAAGCAGCCGCGTATGTAATCAACAGGGATAACCCAATACTGACATCCAGCGGCCAGATGCATTAATTGCAGAGGGAGGTCTATCAGATTTTTGCAAGCAGTATTGATAAAACATTTGCATGATTATTTAACTTGATAATGTTGATGTGAAAAACAGTTTCCTTATCCATCACAGTATAATAATAAATGTAATATTACTTATCCTTGCTAATTCATATTTCCCTAATACAATCAAATTAACAAACTCTTAGATTATTAAGCAAACAAAACCAGTATAAAACTTCAGTCTACACAGTATAAAAGAGCTATGTCTTTCCCACATTACTTCATATTTCTTTTTGTATCCTTTACAAAGTTTCATTTTGATAAACAGTTCAATGTATATACTTTGATTTTCAATTAACTTCTCTTGACCCTATTCCTTTGAATATGTTTCTATTTGTGGCTGAGTTACATGTCTCAGCCTAGATATGTTGATATTTAGAAATACTAACCAATCTTTATTATTCAAATTACAATATTTATTTCTAGTTTATAGTGAATATTTCTTAATAGATTTACTGGTATGTTCATTGTTAGAAAATCTACCATCAAAAAGTTACTGTTTGCTGTGGAGAAGAAAGATTGAGCCTAGAACCTCGTTTTGTAAGTTAATTGAATGATCATCGATTTCCTCGAGTGGACCCAGTAATGTCTCCATTGTGACACTTGTTACTGTGTTTGGCATATCAAATACGTCACGGGTAGCTTGCCAGACTTTGCCATGCAGGTGAAATATTCTCAGTAGCTTGCCAGGCTCTCTGAGAGGGGCGGAAGAATCGAACTCGGGTCGGCCGCTTGCAAGGCAAACACCCTACCCACTGCGCTATCGCTCCAGCTCAATTGAATGATATAATTTATAATTAAGAAATGGACAGAATAAAGCTTTTTTGAACCAAACGACACTGCTAGATCTACCAAAATGTGTTGTTTTTTGACACGTGACCAAAATAGACCAAAAAAAAATTGAATTGAGGTGCCCATAGAATTAAATACTTTGCTGTTGCTTTGCTCGTTTGGTTAGTGCATCAACATTCTTCTAAATTTTCAAGTACTGACATTTGAATTTCTACTTTAAATAGCATTTATACTGATGATGCTTCAATTAATGTTTTTAGTATATAAATTCTTCTGCACTCTAGATATAGTCAGTCAACATTCTATTCAATACAATCTAGTTAAAACTATCACATTCCGCAAGTTATCATAGAAATTACAGTAACCCTTCTCCCAATTGCTTTATCTTTTGAAGTTTTTTAGTAGAGTTTAGAGGCTAAGTTATTCCATCAGACATGCTAAAAACCTCATAGCCAGTCTTGAAAACAGATATCTATCATTGTTCAAAAGACTTTCATCACTTTTGAGTTTTGTTCTACCTGAATATTACCTGTCCACAGAGAGTTGGTATAAGACTAAGTTCACGGGCCAATTTAAGCAATCTAGGTCCCTTATACAATACTAGGTTAATCATATGTTTGTTTGTTTTTTTAGGAATGTTTCTAGATTTGAACCTATGACACTAAAAATAACATGTAATGCTATTAAAACTTCACAGTACTGAGAACCAGTACTGGGTCATTAAGCAGATAACAAAATCAGTGAGTTAAAACCACCTGTATTGGTTTTAACAACATACAGTTATGCTTGCACATAAGTTTGGCACTAATTTTTCACTTATGTGAGTCAATACATTTTTTTATTTTAAGATATTTTGACTTCAGTTTTCTGTCATTTTAATCCAAAAAGTTTCTGCATAAAAAAAAGTACACTTTTATTTGCACAAACACACATAGAGCAGTATTGTAATAGTGAAAAAAAATGCAATGTGGGGCAGGATAGTATGGTGGATAGGACACTTGCCTTGCATGGGGCAAGCCAGACTCAATTCCCCTGCAACCCATACAGTCCCCCTGAGTCAGCCAAGATTGGTTCCTGAGTGCAGGAGTAAGTCATGAGCGCAATAAGGTGTGTTCCCCAAAGAGTTGTTCTGTACATGGTGCATAAATAAAGTAATGTTGAAGAATTTATAAAGTTTCATAAACTACTATAAATGAATCTGACAACTAGATACAAATTATATGCACACAAAATTTATAATAGGATATTTCAAATAAATGCAGAAATAATGATCATTTATTAAAAACCTATGGAATTTAAACAAGATATAAATGTATATATATGTTTTAATATATATCAGGAAATTAAAAAATCAAAAATTAAAAATTAAAAAATATCCCTCCCAGAGGCGCCAGCAGTTCTCTTGGGTGGTACTCAGTTTCTCTTTTTTCTCTCCAGCTGACTAAACTTCTTTTCTGTACCACTTAATTTTTCCAACTACTAATAGAATAAAGGCAGTTTTCTAAACTTCCTGTAAAAAAAAAATTAAAAAATATTTCAGGAGGATATATATGTTTAATATATATTTACATATAGGATGTTAATTGAATATATGGTACTGATTTGAAATTTAGGAACAAAATTTATAAAACTAATATAATCTAAAGCAACCTTCAACTACATATTTCTTCACACAAAGAATCCTTGAGCCACAGAGATGTTTCAGAAGTTAAGGTCATCACCTTGCATGCTGCCAGGTCCATTTAATCCCCCAGTACCTCATCTGATGCCCAGAACACTGTCAGCAATGATTCCTGAGCAGAGCCATGACTAAGTCCTAAGCACCACTGGGTGTGGTCTCCAAACATAAGGACAAAAATTATTTTATAATGACACACGAGATGGATATAGTTATTTCCATTACTGTATATTGAAGCATTCTAGGAGGTAACAGCTCAGGTTTCAGCTTACGAGAGACATCCCTTGCCTTTTACTTACACTTTGGTGAGCCAGAATTCATAAGGGAACAGTGGTCTGTGTTTTGAGTGAAGACATGGCTGTCCTCTCTATTCAAGAGTTTTCTTGGGGAAGTGGGGGAGTTCAGGCAAGCACCTGGTCTCTAGCACAGCTGACTCTGAAGTACTATCAGATGTACTGCATGTCTCTGGTGGTCCTGGACATCACAGAATCCAAGACATTCTTCAATGCTGAGCCCATCACACCAAGAGCCCCAGGATATATATATATATATATATATATATATATATATATATATATATATATCCCTTCCTCCAACTGCCACCAATAAAACAGTTTGAAAGATTCCCCACACAATAAGGAAAATGAACTTTTGTTGTTGTCTTATATGTCTGTTTGAGGCCTATACTCAGTGGTGCTCAGGAGTTATTCCTGGCTCTGAACTCAGAGGACCATATGGGAAGCTAAGGATCGAAACTAGGTCAGCCACACACACAAAACAAAAAAACTTCCTGCTGTACTATCTCTCCACCTTCCCACCCCCCCAATACATTTCATTTTTTTCTAACCCAAGTTTTTATTTTTTTTTAATGTTACTTACTTAATTATTGAAGACAACTTAAACTAGAAAACAAAAATTTTAGGATGATACACTTGAAAGGTATTAGCATACATATAAGTTTGATTTGACAATTATATAACTTAGAGTGGTTAAGGAGCTATTTTATCTTTGAGATTATTTGGCTTCACAAGGAAAATGAAAACACAGAAGTACCACAAGTTGTCAATTTTGTCTGTTTGTGTTTTTAAGTTACACGAAGGTCACGGTCACTTGTCTTTCCGTTGTTCATCGATTTGCTCTAGCAGACCCAGTAATGTCTCCATTGTGACAATTGTTACTGTGTTTGGCATATTGAATATGCCACGGGGAGCTTGCCAGGCTTTGCCATGCAGACGGGATACTCTTGGTAGCTTGCCGGACTCTCCGAATGGAGTGGAGGAATCGAACTTGGGTCAGCCATGTTAGCTGCGTGCAAGGCAAACGCCCTACCTGCTGTGCTATCAGTCCAGTCCACACGAAGGTCACATATCGCCTTTATCTATGACAATATTTCTCCAATACATATACCTGTGCCTCTGATTCAGATGTTCTATAATTCAATATCTACATTTTAGGAAAAGCATGCATTAATAACACGTGCCTCAAATTCAAATTCTAATACTCTATACTCAAAGTTTAGAAGCTGGAAGAGAATGTGAAAATCTTACTTATTCACTACATTCTAGGCTCAACTCAAGATTGATATCTTAAGATGCCGTGCAATCAATTTTACTTCTGTTATTTTTCTTTCTTCATTTACATCACAGTTGAAATACATGATACTGTAGTTGGCAATGATGTTTTAGAAGGAGCAAGAAAATAGTGATATGCAGTAAAACTTTCTATCGACAGTAGTTTGGACAAGAGAAATAATAGAGAATGTAAGTGACAGAATACAAATGAGAATGTTGGAAAGCTGTTCTAGCAAATAATGAACTTTAGGAACAATTTCCCTACCAAATTTCTTGGCACCGTTATCCTGAGCTGTTTAGTAAAACACAATTTGGTTTAATTAGCTGGTACACAAGAACTAGTGGGTTAATGTGATCTAACCACTTGCTCACAATTCCTATTGTAAAATTGATTGCCTCTAGGAGTTAAGCCAGAAGCTTTGTATCAATTAGTAATTGTAATTGAAGCTGAATGTAATTAATTATATAATTTTGCGATGTTAATGTTAAATCCCATTCTAATTACATGATGGAACTGAATCATTATGAAGAATTTACTTAGGTATGTGTAAAACCTCTGTGAGGGATTTGTTGGACATTTTTATTAAGAACAACAATAAAATTACTTTCACCAGTAAGATACATTTTAGACTGCAGGCTGTTATAATGAATGAAACCTGTCTCTCATATCATACATTATTCTCTATTCCCTAGTCCTTCTTAAATATAATTGTATAATTGAGAGAAACTAATTTCTTCCCTTTCCCTACTTCTCTGTAGTTAGTTCCTAATAATTTTAAAATCTTAATTTACATAGCCAATTAAAAAATTTAACTGCATATGCTAAGTAGATTAGGTTCACCAAATGTAATTCCCGCAAATGCATCAGTACCTCTTTACTCACGTTTAGTATTACAAGTTCAAAGAGGAAACTTTTCTATAATGTGTGAAATTGAATTCATTCTTCGAGGCGAGCTCTTAGCACTGACTAAAAATTACAAGCAAGGAAATAAAACTGTTGAACGCAGATCATTATTTTATTAACTACTCATACAAAAGGAGAATTTCCCATTAAGTTTTATACTCTCAGTTACCAACATGTTAGGCCCTGTATTTATGCAGGATGAGAAGATGAAGGGCTGGAGCGATAGCACAGTGGGTAGGGCATTTGCCTTGCATGCAGCACGTCGACCTGGGTTCAGTTCCTCCATCCCTCTTGGAGAACCTGGCAAACTATTGAGAGTATCCTGCCCACATGGGAGAGCCTGACAAGCTCCCTGTGGCATATTCGATATGCCCAAAACAGTAACAAGTCTCACTTCGTGTTCTTGGAGCGAGCAGATGCCATTGGGCTACCCTAGCACGCGACAGGGATGAATGGAGACGTTACTGGTGCCCACTCGAACACATCCATGAACAACAAGACAGTGCTATGACAGTGCTACAGTGCTACAGATAAGATGAGGGTCTGGAAATCCATTTCTGCATTATCTGTCTTCTACCTAATTCATATCACAGCTGATAATCATGAAAGAACATCAATAACTAACACCAGCAAAATACCTCTTCTATGTTCCTAGACAGTAAGGTAGTGTTTATTTATTTATTTATTTATTTATATTTTATTTTCTTTTTAAAAAAATTTTATTAGTGAAACACCATGAGGTACAGTCGTAGACTTACAATTTTTTGTGCTTGGGTTTCAGTTATACAGTGATTGAGTACCCAACTCTCCACCAGTATAATTATCTACATTCAAGCTCTTCGAGTTCCTGGAGCAAGCGGACGACGTTGGGCTACACTACATGTGACAGGGACAAACGGAGATTTTACTGGGACCCCCTCAAGCAAATCGATGAGCAATGGCATGACAAGTGACAAGTGACATCTACATTCAGTAATTCTTTCTGTGCCACTCCCTTTCTAGAGAGTAACACAGTTTCCCTCCCCTTCCCCCACAATTTCTATATCCTTCCAAATCTCCAATTTTCTATCATGCAGTCTACTTAAAATCAAATTTTCATGTAAAATAAATTAAGTAAAATTTTTAAATGGTCCCTTAAAGAAAGCAACATCATAATGCCCAGATGCTGAGACAGTTATCTTCTATAATAAAAGTAGAACCCAGGGGCCAGAGAAACAGTATGGTAAGTAAGGTGCTTGCCTAGCACACAGCAATGCCAAGCTCCACCTCTGGCTTCCCATATGGTTCCCTGAGCACCATAAAGAAGGATCTATGAGTGCAGGCACGTTAGGACTAACCCCTGAGAATCACAGGGTGTCACCCTCAAAAAAATATTTTAAAA
Source organism: Sorex fumeus (assembly GCF_029834395.1). Lineage (NCBI taxonomy): Eukaryota > Metazoa > Chordata > Mammalia > Eulipotyphla > Soricidae > Sorex > Sorex fumeus. Next base: position 69,760,039 of record NW_026606059.1, read on the forward strand.
GTTTATTTTTTTTTAATATTCAGTAGAATGAGGCTACTTCAACAGGGAGATTGAACTAATGTAAGAAAATACAGTGTGAAAACAAAATAAAGCAAGCAAATAAAAAAAAAGAAGTAAAACACTGAATTAGACATTGTTGACTGTTTGAAATAGATTCCAATGATTCTAAAACCTGAAGAAGAAAAGAAGCCCTGCCCTCTAGCCTCCAGGGAAAACTACTCTCAATGATACCTTATCTCTAAACTAACAGGACTTGTTTTTTGGACTTTGAAACTTTTGGTCATGATGTACTTGGGTAGTTTTCAGGTCAGTTTACTAAAATCTTCAATAGTATCACTTGAAAATAATTTTTTCAAGTCTAATTAGAAATTCCAAATTATGTACATCTCAGAGTATATGTTCATTTTTATTGGTATCATATAATTCAAGTTATTCAATTAAAAAAGTAAAATAACTTTAAGGTAGGTATCATTTTGAAATATAATTTTTAGTTGTGAGGCTTGCTCATAAATTTTGGCTTTTAATATTCATTTTCCAGATATCTACAATTTTTTTACTTTTTAATTAGTGATCCATTGTCCACTATCCTCCCATTGTTCACTGATTTTCTCAAGTGGGCACCAATAATGTCTACATTGTGAGACATTGATGTTATGTTTTTGGCATATTGAATAAGTCACTGGTAGCTTGCCAGGCTTTGCCGTGCAGGCGGAATAGTCTCCGTAGCTTACCGGGCTCTCCAAGAGTGGCGGAGGAATTGAACCCAGGTCGACCGAGTGCAAGGCAAAGGCCCTACCCACTATGCCATCACTCTGGCCCAATTACTGATATGTATAATTAATTATATATTATACAAAGCATTAAAAACTATAAATAGATTTTACAAAATGTGCATATCTATAGCATGTATGATGTAAAATATATAAATTTATCTCTTTTGTCTAAAGAGATAAAACATTTCCTGAGTATTTCAGTGTACTTGTGTATACATTCTTAGTTATTAATTTTATCAGACTTAAATATTGTCCTAACTTCAAATACCACAATTTTGTGTACAATTGTACAACATTTTTTAATGTGTATGTTTTATTTAGTACAACATTGCATTTGAAAATTTACCTCTGTTGTTAACTATAGCAGAATTTGTTATTTTAATTCTTTTCAAATTAGATTAGAGAATATAATATTCCATGAGTTATTGGTAAATCTACTTCAGAATAATAAATTTAAATACCTACCTCATCACATTTTTTTTCTGATATTCTAGTTCAGGTTTGTGCTCCATTACTTCATGAAATAGCTATACCTCAGCGAGAACAAACTTATAATCAGTGTCAAAAAACAATATGAGAACAATTTGTTTCCCCTTGAAAAGTGGCATGCTAAAGGTGCTCAGGGCTTACTCTTGGTTCTGCATTCAGGGATCATTCCTGGCAATGCTCAGGGTCCCATTGTGGTACTGGGAAATTGAACCCAGGTCAATCATATGCAAGGCAAGCATTCTACCTGCTATACTACTGCTCTAATGCCTGAAACAATTTTCTATAGTATAACTAATAATTTATATATTCACCTACCTTGCATATGATTTTCAGTTTTTTGTTGTTAACAATACACTTAACATTTTGTTCAAACTTAACCGTTTTGTATCTCAGTTCAAAAGTGATTTTCCATGAGCATGTGAAGGCATTATACATTTATCTGGGATTTTTGTATAAGCATGCAGCCTGTAAACAAAAGCGAAAAAGCGAAGATTACAACTCTAGAACAAATAGTTTTACTTTTGGGTACAAGATAAGACACAACTCTCTGGAGAGAGATATTTAGAAACCTGTCTTCAAGACAAACTGTCCTTCAATATCAGGGAAATAAAACTTTCTTCCTGTCCCTGGAAACATTTGTTTACATACAGTAATGTTTTCTCTATAAGTCATCCCACTTGAGTTGGGACAAGTTCCGCTGTAGTACATTGTGTGTGTGTGTGTGTGTGTGTGTGTGTGTGTGTGTGTGTGTGTATTTGCTGTGTATCTGGAAAGTCTGTCAGCTTACAGATAACAGGTAATACACCTGACAATATGTTTTCAGACTTTAAAATAGTATTGTTTTAATTTCCAACCTTTTGATGGGTAGTAAAATGAGAATCTCATCTAATTCTCCAATACAAAGAAAAACCTGTGTATTCTATGCTGTGAAGTGCAGTTTGAGTTTTCCCCAATTTTATTAGGTCACTGTCACTGTCACGGTCCTCCCATTGTTCATCGATTTGCTGGAGCAGACCCAGTAATGTCTACATTGTGACACTTGTTTCTGTGTTCGGCATATCGAATACGTCATGGGTAGCTTGCCAGGCTTTGCTGTGCGGGCGAGATACTTTCAGAATGTCTTTCATCATCTTCCCAGACCTATCCTCACACCCAAATGACAATATTTCTATTATGGATTAAGGTGAATTTAACCAAATATATTTTTAAAATGCTTCTGCTTTGTATTCTGATTAATAGTAGTTGCTTACCTCAGAGTCATATAGATATTGTCTTCATATTTTGTTCTAGGTGTTTTACTGATTTACCTCATTTCTAAAATTTTACATGTTTTTCATTAATCCTTCTAGGTACTAAGGGTGTGTTTTCTTTGCCATTTTACAGTTATCTTAGAACTATTTCTTTAAAGTAATATTTTTATTCCATACTCTAAGAGAAACTCTATTATAAACTAGTTGACCAGCATATTTGGACCTGTCCAGATTCCTAATTTTGTTTTTATTATTATATTGAATATTTTTAAAAATAGTCTATTATATTTTCTATTTTGTTATAATTTTATCTGGTTTTGTAATCTATTAAAATGCATCATAATTTTCTTGACTACACAGTAACAACAAAGTCTCCGATGGAGACGTTACTGGGCCCACTCGAGCAAATCGACGATCAACGGGAGGGCCTTTACCTTATTTTTTTTACCTTATACTTGGCTTTAAAATTTTCATATATATGTGAAATTAAAGTTATAAGGTGGTATACTTTACTATGTGACTTTATCATATCTGTGATGGTTTTATTTTTCCAGTTTTAGTTTTCCAGCTGGTTGTAATCAGGACTCACTACTGGTCTGGTTCTAGGGGATCACTCTTCACTGGGAATAGGGGAACATATATGATACTGGGTATGAAACACTCATTGGTCACATGCAAGGGAAGAGACTATCCACTGTACTGTCTCTTTGATTTCAGGTTTTACCATAGTTGTTTAGATCAGATTGAAAAAATAAGAACTAATGTCTCTGTATTTTATCTTCACCTATTTAATTTTTCTTAATTCTTTTCATAATGGTTAAGAGTTGGATGGTGAGAATTTCATACTATTTTATTATTCCTAAGCACTGAGAAGCTTACGTGCTGTTTTATGTTGATTTTTAAAAAGTTTTTTAAGTTTGTCAATTTTCAGCTTCTGGTTCTTGATATAAAATTGACATTTTTACACTGAATTATAATGGCCTTGATAAATTACAGGTGAAAACTATTTTGAATGCTTTTTATTAATTCTGTATGTAATTTCATGCATATGAATAACATATTACTTTTTTCCATTTTTTATATTTTATATACTGACTGCAACTTGCAATATTCATTTAAGAAGAAAGGAAGGTAATTTAATTCTCCTGATAGCAAAGTGAATTGTAATATTTTATCATTGAAGAAAATATTTGCTCACGATTTATATAGGCAATTTTAAAGATGAACTCCTTGCAGCATCTTATATATTCTCTATTGAGACATCCACATAATACACTTCAGTTTCCTTTAATTTTTTATTTGCTGTGTTAAATTTGCTAATCAAACAAAGTTAGAAGCTTTGAATCATAAACTGTTATAATTTTTTCATGGCAGATTTGCATAATACAGAAATAAATGACCATATATCACTCATATTTTGCTTTTAGATCATTAAAGGAACTCTTACTCTAATGTCCTAGAACATATATAATGAGTTCATGCCATGAGAGGGTCCAAGGTTCATTCTCTCAGAAGTTTACGGTCAGAGATAAAAAAGTAAGATAGCACACTGGGTAGGGCGTTTGCTTGCACACGGCCGACCCTGGTTTGATTCCTCTGCCCCTCTCGGAGAGCCAGACAAGCTACCAAGAGTATCCCACCGGCACGGCAAAGCCTGGCAAGCTCCCTGTGGCATATTCGACATGCCAAAAACAGTAACAAGTCTCACGATGGAGACTTAAGAGTGCCCACTTAATCAAATCCATGAACAAAAGGAGGACAGTGCTACAGTGCAGTGCTTGTCTTCCAGAGTGTGAGACGTCATCTTCTGTGGTACAGATAATGGATTGGCAATGGCCATGCCCATCTGTTCTATTAGCATAAACTTGGACCCAGTGGATTTTCAGGTTCCTATGGAGTTTTGTCAGCTGAATTAAAAGCTGAATTTACCACATGGACATTTTAGGCTCTACTAACTCTAGTGGGCAGAATGATTTGATCCTAATTACCAATGGGAATTAGATAACTGTTACATAAGGCTTGCAAACAGAGTATCCTGCTAATGATCCCATTGCAAACATTAGTGGTCAAAAGGAAAACGCTTAAGACCCCTAAGTACAAGAGAACAGAGCAGAGAATCCATCATACATCCCGTTCGGTAGTTATGCTTAAACATCAGGAGGCAGTAAACGAAGTTCCCATGAATGGAAAAAAATGATAGGATTACTAATGAACCGTCTTCCTTGCCATCGCCTCCTTTTCTTTCAACGAGTTTTCAGTTTACAACCCCAGGGCTGTCTTCTTGAGGAAGAGTTCTTGTTCATTCTCACCACTCCCTCACTTGTATGAAGCACCATGCTACCTTTCCTCTGCTCCTAGCTTTAAACTTCTTTATGATAGTTTTGAGGTTTTTCTTTACCCTCTCCATGTTTGCAACCCCACATCCTTAAAGCTCTTTTATCACCCGTTTGGAGTTTGACTTTATTTTCAAACAAGACACTGATTCTTATCTCTACCCTAATTGACACAACACAAGGCATCAGTAACTGCGCGTCATTACAAAAGCCATTAAGTGATGATTAAAAGTAACCTTTGCTCCTCTTCTTGGAGAGAGCAAGGAAGAGGGAAAATATCTTGCAACAATGTTTCCACATAAACTCAAAAACTGCTGCCTGAAGTTCTCTCTCTCTCTCTCTCTCTCTCTCTCTCTCTCTCTCTCTCTCTCTCTCTGTTTTCATAGGGAGTCAGGATTCTCAGGCAGTGTTTGGTGGTCCTGATTCTGTTCCTGTGATGCCTGAGTCTCATTGTTAGATGCTAATGTTGAAAGATGTGTTGCTGTGGAGGAACCCAGGGTAGTCCTGGGTTCCACAAAAGCCACACCCAGCAGGGTCTGGGAATGGTGAAGGGATCGTGAAGGAACCAGATTCTAACTAAATCCTCTGCCCACTGTGATCTCTTGCTGGCCCATGATTTGAATTCTTGATGCGAGGTTGGAACTAAGTACATTATGCGGTATATAGAGGCCATGTGCGTTAGAGGAACTGAGTCACATTAGTCCTCATTGGTTCCTGATTGTCCCTGACTCATGTTCACTAGACCACTTTGTAGTCATCATAAAAACAGCTGTCCTAGTCTAACCATGCATAACAGTCCAAATTTTATTGCAAATTACTTATGCGAGTTTCTATTTAAATGAGATAATTCCTTCCATATTTACTTATTTGCAATCTTCATGCTTCATGGCCATGTACCCTGAACTAGCAATTTAAAATTATTTGTAAACAGATTATTCCCTAAAGAACAAGCAATAATGTCTTAATCTCTTTCTATCACTCAATGATAAAAAATCCCTAGATTTCTTAGAACAACTCATTTTTTTTCATTTTCTCTTAACTTTAAAACTTTATGCCTTTAAAATGTTTGATTCACTGTCACTGTGACGTAAGCTTGTCTTTTCTTTGCCAGACCACGCTTTGATTATATTATGAGATACATTGTAGCACTGTACTTTAGCACTGTCCTTCTGTTGTTTATCAATTTGCTTGAGTGGGCACCAGTAACGTCTCACAACAAATTGTGAGACTTATTGTTACTGTTTTTGGCATATTGAATACATCACAGTTAGCTTGTCAGGCTTTGCTGTGAGGGCGAGATACTCTTGGTAGCTTGCTGGGCTCTCTGAGAGGGGTAGAGGAGTCGAGCCCCAGTTGGCGCCTGCAAGGCATACACCCTACCCAATGTGCTATAGATCCAGCCCTTGTGAGTTACAAGTTATTAAAATCTGGTCATCACAAATGTTAATTTCTTGTAAGAAGATTGGTAGCACTGTAGCACTGTCCTCCCATTGTTTATCAATTTGCTCGAGTGGGCACCAGTAATACCTCTATTGTGAGACTTGTTGTTACTGTTTTTGGCCTATTGAAAGAAGATTGGTAATAACAGAAAATAAAATTTAAGTCAGAGCTATAGATCTTTTTCTCCACAAATGTACTATAACACTGTCTCTGGAAAAAATGATGAATTTTCTTTTCTTATCACTTTAATTACTCTGAAAAGAACCTGGATAAAATCTTATTTTCAGGAACTTTGACACCATCCTGAAAGCTGCATCAGTAAAGTTTCTATTATTAGATTGGAGAGAATTGTTTAAAGTAAGAGTCTTAAGTACGAGGCACAATTATCAAGCACCAGAAACAGGGAGAATGGGAATTAGTAAATATTCTAGCTAAAGTAAGATAAATAATAGACAAAAAAAGTATGAAGTCTTCAATTGCTTGGTCAATACTTTGTCTAAATTATGTAACAGAGGAGTGCCAAAAAAATTAAAATAGGTACACATTTATTTTTAAGAAAAACATTTCTTTTCCAATCTGGTAGAAAACATAGAAACTAAAACTGTAGAAAACTATAAACAAGATCTAAAAAAATTAATTATACATGAAGCACAGTAAAACATCTTTCAAAAATAAGGCAAACTAAATTTTTTTTCTCATAAACAAAAGATTAGTGAATTAATCTCTACGAGAAATGCATACTGAGAAATAACAAAAGGCACTTTTTTTAGGCAGAAAGAAAATATATTTAGGTGGACATGCAAAGTAAACAGATAAATGAGAATCTAAAATTGAAAGCTGTGTATAAATATTATTTTATTTATACAAACATAGCTCAAGGATAGTAACAGAAGGGAATTTAGGGCCAGGATGCGGCATAGGGGCAGCTCACATGCTTTACAATTATGATGTCCTGGTTTGATCCTATCACCCCCACCCCCCCAAAAGAAATAAAAGAATGTAAACCAAAAATAACTGCTTAAGTGGAACTTATTCGTTTGTTTGCTTTTGATTTTGCAAAACCCACCTTTGCTCAGGGTTTACTCCTGGCTCTGTGTTCAAGGATCACACCTTATAGTTCTCAGTGGTCATATTCATATATATACTGGCAAGGACCCAACCAGGAAGCATGGAAAAGCACTGAAAAGTATGCCTAGTACATTCTCGAGATGAGTAATACTGATGTTGCAGAGAAATGTGGAAATACTGATACCACTAAACTACACCATTAAAATGGTTGAAAAACTATCCATCATCTATATTTTACACAAATAAAAAAGAAATAATATATTTCTTCAGTTATAAATAGCTTCAGAAAATAATATCTGTCAAATATATTATTAGAGACAGCCAAGTAAATTTCGTAGTGAAAAAAGTTTAAATTTATCAGGAAGGCATACACTTTATCCTAAATATTCATTCATCAAAAGAGAAGTGTCCCAAGAGACTACATAAAACTTCCAAAAATAAATGAAGAAATATGGGGCCACCAAGAGAGTAAGTGGGTTAGTGCTCACTTTGCATGAGGCAGACATGAGTCCAATCCCCAGCACCTCATATGGTTTCTTAAACACCGCCAGGAATGATTCTTGAGCCCCCAGAATGGCTGGTGTGGGAAAACCATTCCCCCTCAATACAAAAAAATGAGAAATAAGTAAACCTACAGTTATATTTGGGGCTTTCAAACATTCTTAGTCCAAGAACGGATAATCCCTTTGTCAAAGAGCATCCTCAAAAATAGATGAATACACACTGTTTGCCAAAACTTTACTGATGATAAAACAGATAGACTATATTTTGGTTTCTTTCTTGTTTTTCATTTATTTTTATTGAATAACTGTGAAATACACAGTTTCAAAGCTGCTATTTTGAATTTATAAAAGAATCTCAATATGAGGGATTAAAGATACTGATAGTACATGGCTAGATTACTATCAAGTTGCATAAATGTTTTCACTGTCACTGTCACTGTCCTCCTGTTGTTCATCAATTTTGCTCGAGCGGGCCCAGTAACGTCTCCATTGGAGACTTTGTTGTTACTGTGTTTGGCATATCGAATATGTCACGGGTAGCTTGCCAGGCTCTGCTGTACGGGTGCTACTCTTGGTAGTTTGCCGGGCTCTCCGAGAGGGGCGGAGGAATCGAACTCTGGGCGGCCATGTTGGCTGCGTGCAAGGCAAACGCCCTACCGCTGTGCTATCGCTCCAGCATGAACGTTAATAGAAAAAAAATTATTGTACTGCTTTTACTTGACAAGTAGAATATCTCAAAAGAATGCAACTGCTAAAATAAAACTAAATGGGAAAATGTTAAATGAAAAATATAAGCTATTTTTAACAGGGTGTTAATGGAACAAAACATCAAAACATGTTAGGTGCTATTGGGGCAGTATTCAGAGAGACATTTTATTCTTTAATTAGCTTTCATATTAAAAAATGAAAAGTTAGATTCTATTTTCTGAGTTTCTGCCTTCAGAAACTCAATAAAAAATAGCTAAATCAAGATAAATGGAAATATAAGTAGTGATAAGATCATCAATTAATATAATAGAAAAAGACAATGTAGAAAACTAATGAAACACATTTTTCAAGTTACAATAACATTGATAAATTTCTAACCAGATAGATCATGAAAAAATGAGAGAAAACATATTTTTCATGGCAAAAGTGAAGGAATATCTTTACAGTTTCTACTCTAACGAATAGGTTAAAAAGTTCTATTTTAAAATAAGCTCTTCCTCTCCCCTCTCTTCTGTTTTCCTTATTCTGCCTCTACTCCATCTCTTCCTTCCTTCCTTCCTTCCTTCCTTCCTTCCTTCCTTCCTTCCTTCCTTCCTTCCTTCCTCCCTCTTTCCCTTCCACCTTCCCTCCCTTTCATTTCTTTCTCTCCCTCTTTCTCTGTTTCTTTCTCTATTTCCTCTTCCTTTCTGTCTCTGCTTACTATCATAAAAACGAAAAGCATTTTTCCACAAAGCAGTCATTTATTATCCATCTGTTATTAAACATAGAAAAGGTCAAAATATTACATTTTAAAATCATCATGATAAAAAGCTATTTATTTTAATTGTTTAATCAAAAAAATAATTCCAAGACTCAAGTTTTGTAATTGCAAATTCACATACCAGAAAAAAAAGGAAAGAGATGGTTAGGGATTTCAACAAAACATAATATATTGGGGCTAAAGCAATAGCATAGCGGGTAGGGCGTTTGCCTTGCACACGGCAAGCATCCCAGCATCCCATATGGTCCCCTGAGCACTTCCAGGGGTGATTCCTGAGTGCAGAACCAGGAGTAACCCCTGTGCATTGCCAGGTGTGACCCGAAAAGAAAAAAATATATTTTATATTAATCTGTAAAATATAGGCTCCAGCTACATCATAATTTTCCTCAGATTAAAGAAAGTGCACTTTAGATTAGAACATCATTAAAAGTATCACGATTATCTTATTATTTACATAAATATATTTTATTATATGTAAATTGATATGAATTAAATAATGGGATAGCTCCTTAACCTTTAGAAATTCAACCTTGTTCATAAAGTGTATTCAATACAATTTTTAAAACTTGTCCTGTCAGCAAGATATTTATATTAAAATATGTTGTAAGCATTTAATTAGTCTTATAGTGGTTATATGGAAATTATAGAGTAGTTATACATTTTTCATGTGGATATACTCATCAGTAGCTCACTACAAGCAAATTTATATTTAGATCTTGCCTGCTGTTTTGTGTGCAGTATTAAAATCTAAAAGCTAAAATTTCACTTAGTAATACTGCATATTGTCTATTAAATCTGCTGGATGACTTAATGTAAATTAGAAAACTATCTTTTTCTCTTGCCCATACAGTACCGGTTATAGCATTGTTTCTCTACATCTGGAATCTTTAATATGGATCCATTTTTCTTTCAACGATATCAAGATGTAATTTCTATATGCCAGGTGTTTAATGTGGTGAAAGCAATAGAATCTACATAATTATTGTGTTTTTCCCCTTTAAAAAGAAAATTATATCTTAAATATTGAAGTCATTGTATACATGCATCACGTATATACATACGTGAGCTAATTTTCATCACATGGTTTAAGAAATTTATTAAAAGTTATATAAATATATATTTTTAGTTAACATCCCAGCAACCTAGTCAACCTTTGTTGATAGCACAAATTAAGAAAAAATATCTTTATTTCCCAAACAGCTAATTTATATTCCTTATGTGATTTGGTGCTTTTTTAAAAAGTTTGTCTGCCTATAATATAGAATAGGAATTTCATTACCATGAAGCCTCTAATTAAAAAGTTAGAAATATTGATTGGTTATAGACTATCTTCTACTTTGCAGTAATTTAAAAATTAAATTCCCATTAATTTTTTATTAGTGTCATGGTTTAATTTTGTATATTTAGCATACATTTAATGACACACACATATATATAAATTAAAATGTCAACACAAATTTAAAAATAATAATATAAGAAGTGCTTATAGTACATCAAAATTATTAACATTTTTCCAAACTTCATATCTCTTTCCAAATCTCTTCCCTCACCTCTCTTTTTTATGTTTGTTTGGGATCAACACCCAACTGTGCTCAGGGATTTTTCTTGGCTGTGTACCTGTGCATCACTCCTGGTGGGGCTTGGGGGACCTTATGGACTGGTCATGATCAAATCTTGTTAGCAATATGCAAAGTAAGCATGCTATGCACTATACTGTCTCTTAAGTCCCTCTTTTTTTTTTTTTTTTTTTTTTTTTTGCTATTTGGGTCACACCCAGCAATGCACAGGGGTTACTCCTGGCTATGCACTCAGGAATTACTCCTGGCGGTGGTCAGGGGACCATATGGGATGCTGGGAATCTAACCAGGATCTTCCACGTGCAAGGCAAATGCCTTACCTGCTGTGCTATCGCTCCAGCCTCTCTTTCTTTTTTTTTTTTTTAAAAAAATGCTTTAAGGGATACTCTTTAGAGTTACAACTTAAATTTTTCCATAAATTCTTAATAAAACAATAATACTATAATTTAGTTAAGATACTAATATGGATTTCTGATATTAATTCATTTAGTAACTGAAATAGATTTTTATTATTTTATTAAAGTGTATGGGTCTTTTGCCAAAAACACTTACATGATGAATACTGTCAGAAAAATAGTTTGTATTTCATTAATTTTGGGTCCTGAGGGATAGCTCAGTGTGAGCCAAATGCAATTGCCTCCATGGATCTTGCCTATTGTACTAAGTGGTTCTAGAGGGGAGGGAAAGGTAGAACAAGTGTTGGGTATGATGTTAAAATTATGCCCAGGAGAAAGTATTATTAATAGTATTATAAACCTCTCAATTTAATTAAAAATAAAATATATATTTAAAGTACCTACCTCATATGCATCAGGCTTAGAGTTTGATTCCCAGTACCACCCACATGCACAGACCAAAGTTCTAGCAATGTGGTTGCTAAAATCATCCGTACTCCATTAACTCTATGATCTCTGTCCTCCATATTTGGGAACATGCAGCCAATTTCATGTAAACATGTACAATCCATGGGAAGCACTTCATCTAGATGTAAGATCCTCAGTAAACAATACTCTCAAGATTGTGTCTAAGCCTAGTATCATAAAAACAAAACAATTGTAGCACTGTCCTCCTGTTGTTCATCTATTTGCTCAAGCAGGCCCAGTAACAGCCCCATTGTGAGACTTATTGTTACCGTGTTTGGCATATCGAATACATCACGGGGAGCTTGCCAGACTTTGCCATGCAGGCGAGATACTCTCGGTAGCTTGCTGTCTCTCCAAGAGGAGCTGAGGAATTGAACTCGGGTCGGCCAGGTCCTGCTGTGCTATTGCTCCAGCCCTTTTGGGAGTTTTAAATTCATTGCTCAAGACTACACTGTTGTTTGCCCTGATAAATGAACTCTTAAATGATATGCCTCTTACATTCTTTCATTTCTTCACTATTCTAAAGACAGCAATTAGATTAGTCTACTTAAAAATTAGTTGAGTAATTTAATAGTTTTTCAGCAACAATAGAAAGCAAAGCTTTTATTAGGATAACTTCAACTGCCATGGTCTGTCCCCAACTGTTCCAGTGTTTCCTGTTCACTTAACATTAATCACTAAGTCTCATTATCTTTCATCCTTTCTTGCTTTTGTCACCAACTCAGTATGTTCTGAGTTTGGGATTTTTATTCTATGTCCTGGAATCTCTATATCAAGAAGACCAATAGTTTGATATAGATATAGATATAGATAGATAGATAGATAGATAGATAGATAGATGAATATATGTTTCATGTCACAGATGATTTAAACTATTAAAAATAATGAAGTTAATATGATATTTTTACTCTTTTAGCATGTTAAAATTTTGGCACTTGAGTCAGTAAAAGAAATCACAAATAATATAGGAAGTGATATTTGCTTAAAAATCATTAAAAGTAGTATTCTTCTGACAGAATAGCACCGTCTGACACATTAAGTCAATAGAAATATAAGACATACCCTACGAGAAAGAGTTTGAAAAAAATAGCTCAGGTAGTGGATTGCTGGCAGTATACTTTAAATGTAGGATTCTGTTTTATAGAAGTAAATTTATTAAATTCAAAGTCTCAGGGAGAGTCTCTGTAATGCAGGAAAAATTTGTTCACTAGCAATCATGCAGTCCAATGGGCTGTTAAGTCAATAATACATCTATTAAAGTTCATAAAATGAAATAAACAGAATGCCAGATTTGTGTCTGGATAACATGACTCTTTAGATGAAAATCCCCAGCAATATAGATCAGAGGTTAATTCAATATTCTAATATATACATATGCTTTTTCTGAACCATTAAACTATTTTATACGAGGTATAGAAATGAAATTCCTAAAGTACTTCACATTGTCTTCAAGACTGACTCAATTCTGTGTAGACTAGAAAGTAGAAGACATTAGGAAGGAATCTCATAAATTAAGGTACAGCATACGATCACTGCGTTATCCAAGTGCCTACATCTCAAGGTTTCCATGCCATAGATGGTCAGTAGTTACTGGATTGAGAAAGAAAGATAAATTAAAAAAAAATAAGTGTCATGAGATTGTGTTTCTCAGGATTTGGATAGTCTGGTAATTAGGATGAATGCCTAGCATGCTTCAAATTTTGTTTGATCTATGGCATCACACGGTAAACAGTGTTTAGGGATGCAAGCTTAGAGGCCACTGAGCATCAACACAGTAACCCATGTAATTCATAGCCCTGAAGAGAATGAACAGTGCCCCTTAGATTAAGCTCTCAGTTTTTCCCCATTGAGGATGATGCTTGCTGCAGGCTTGTGGTAAATGGCTTTAATTATATTGAGGAGAGTCATCTCTATACACATTTGGGCAAGGGTTTTCATCATAAAGTGGTGCTGGATCTTGTCAAATGATTTCTCTGCATCTAGTGATGTGATCATATGCTTTTTATCTTTTCTTTTGTTGATATGATGGATTATGTTGATCGATTTCCAAATGTTAAACCATCCTTGCATCTCTAGCATGAATCCGACTTGGTCATGGTGTATGATCTGCTTGATGAGTTGTTGGATTCTATTTGCTAATAGTTTGTTGAGGATCTTTGCTTATGTGTTCCTCAGGGATATGGTCTGTAATTCTTTTGCTTTGTGGTATCTCTGTCTGCTTTTGATATCAGGGTGATATTTGCTTTGTAGAAACTGTTCGGAAGTTTTTCTGATATTTCAATTTCATGGAAAAGCTTAAAGAGGATTGGGAGTAAGTCCTCTTTAAAGATTTGGAAGAAATCATTAGTGAATCCAACTGGGCCAGGACTTTTGTGCTTGGGGAGACTTTTTATTACCATTTCAATTTCCTTGATGGTGAGAGGTCTGTTCAGGTATTTCAGGTCTTCTTGGTTCTGCCTTGGGAGTCTAAAGGAATCTAGGAATTTAACCATTTCCTCCAGATTTTCATGTTCTGTGACATTAAACTTCTCAAAGTACTCCCTGAGAATCCTTTGAATTTCTGTAGTTTCTGTTGTAATGACCCCCTTTTCAAGTCTGATTCGGTTTATTAGGGTTTTCTCTTTCCCTTTCTATGTGAGTTTTGCTAAAAGCTTATCGATCTTGTTTATTTTCTCAAAGAACCAACTCTTGGTTTCATTGATCTTTTGGACTATTTTTTGGGTTTCCATCTTGTTGATCTCTTCTCTGAGTTTTATTATTTCCTTCCTCTTCAGGTTGGGCTCCTTTTGCTGGTCCTTATCCAAACTCTTAAGCTGTGAGGTTAGGTTACTTTTGTGGGCTCGCTTCTCCTTCCTGACGAATGCTTGTACAGCTATAAACTTTCCTCTTAATACAGATCTTTCTGTGTCCCACAAGTTTTGGTAACTTGTGTCCTCATTTTCATTTGTTTCCAGGAATCTTTTGATTTCCTCTTTGATTTTCTTTCTAAGCCACTCGCCCTGTCCACTCGTGAACTGTTCAATTTCCAGGTGTTTGATTTAGTAGTTTTCTCTTTGTGTGTGTGATTTGCTTCTAATTTCAGTGCATTATGTTCTGAGAAGATTGTTGATATAATCTCTATCTTCTTACTTTTATAGAGGTATGTTTTGTGGCTCAGCATGTTATCTATCTTGGCAAATGTTCCAAGCATGCTTGAGAAGAACATGTATTCAGCTTTTTGAGGATAAAGTGTCCTGCATCTATCTACTAAATCCCTTTCTTCCATTGTTTCCGTCAGATGAAGAATGTCCTTGCTAAGCTTTAGTCTGGTTGATCTGTCAAGAGGTGATAAAGTGGTGTTGAAGTCTCCCACTAGTATTGTGTTGCTATCAATGTCTTTCTCCAAGTCTATGAATGTTGTTTTAAGTACTTATCTGGTCCCTGATTAGGTGCATACATATTTAATATTGTAAGTTCTTCCTGTTGTACAGATCCCTTGATCAATAAGAAATGGCCTTCACTGTCTCTTGTGACCTTTTTCACTCTGCAATCAATGTGGTCTGATACTAGGATGGCTACCCCAGCTTTTTTATGGGAGCGGTTTGCCTGTAGGATTGTTTTCCAGCCTTTGACTCTGAGCCTGTTTGCTTTGACTATTGAGATGTGTTTCTTGCAGGCAGCAGAATGTTGGGTTCAGTTTTCTAACCCATCCTGTCACTCTGTGTCTTTTAATTGGTGCGTTTAGCCCATTGACATTGAGAGAGATTATTGTTATGGGGTTTTGTTCTATTTTTCTGTTGAAATTTTGAGGGGGCTGTCTTGTCTTATACCAGCCCGTTTAGTTGTTTCTTCTAACCATGGTTTTGAGACTATGAAGTTCCTGAGCTGTTGTTTGTTTGTGAAACTGTGTGTTGTTACTTCTATTATGAATGAGAGTTTCACTGGGTAAAGTATTTTTGGGGAGGCATTTATTTCATTCAGTTTTTTCACTATATCCCACCACTGTTTTTGTGCCATGAGGGTTTCATCAAACAAATAAGCTGTGAATCTTAAGGATGCTCCTTTATACGAAATTTTTTTCTTTGATCTTGCTGCTGTCTCTATCTAAGGTTTTGGTCATTTTGATCAGGATGTGTCTTGGGGTATTTTTATTTGCATTTCTTCTAGCTGGTACCCTTTGGGCCTCTTGAATGTGGTTGCATGTTTTCTTAGCTCTGGAAATGTCATAGCAATGATGTCTTTAATGGTTTCTTCTTCATCAGAGTTTTCTTCCTGTCTCTTTGAGACTCCAATAATTCTTATTTTACTCCTCTTGGCTTCATCACGATCTTCTCTTACCATCTGTTCCCAAATTGTGTGTCTCTTTTCCATTTTCTGCTCTTTTCTGGAGAGTCTCTGGACTTCATCTTCGAGCTCACTGATTCTGTGCTCAGCAGCTGTTACTCTGCTGCTGAGGCCTTCCATTGAGTTTTTCAATTCACCTACCAGGTTTTTCAGGTCTGACATTTCTGTCTTCAATTTTGTTTCCATTTTCTGCATTTCTACATTGAAATCCTCTGATATTTTATTGGCATTGCTTTCCATTGTTTCTTTTAGCTCTCTATGCATCCTCAGTAGCTCCCTTCTAAATTCCTTTTCAGAGAGGTTGTCTAGAAATCTGTTGGTGTCTTCTGGGTTTGCCTCTTCAATAAGAAATCTTGGTGGACTTTTGTGTTGCTTTGCCATTGTGACTAGTGTGGTTTAGACCTTCATGCTCACTGCTGCTATTCTGCTTGAGATGCAAAATGAGTTGAGATGGGCTTAATGAATTATTGGCTAATGTGTTTCTGGTGGTTATGCTAACCTAGTGAAAGTTCCATCTAAGAGGGTAACTTATGGTTCCTATGGGATATGTAGTGGGAGAATAACTCCTGACTGTGTTAGCAGCCGTGGCTCTGGGAAGGGGCCCTGGCGCCAGGCAGGTACCTGCTTGAATGAGGAGAGAGTGACTGGAGCAGTTCAGTTTTGTTTCCACATAGTGTGCTTAATTTCCCGTCCCCCCACAGACCAAAGATAGAAACTGGCCATTCTCAGGGGATCTAGTTAGCCGCGCAGGCCCAGGAAGGGGGCCTGGCACCAGGCAAATACCTGGTTGAATGAGAAGAGAGTTCCCAGAGCGGTTCAGCTTTGTTTCCACTCGGTAAGCCTCAATTCCCATCCCCCACAGACTAAGGGTGAAAACAGGCCGTTCTCAGGGGATCTTGTTAGCCAAACAGGCCCTGAAAGGGGCCCTGACCTCGGGCAGGTACCTGTTTGAATGAGGGAAAATTTCAAGTTTTTAGGTCGGACCAATAGTACAGTGGGTAGGCCATGTTTGCCTTTTACGTGGCTCACTGAAATCCATCCCCAATATACTGTATGATCCCCCGAGCACTGCTATGAGTAATTCCTAAGTACAGAGCCAGGAGTAACCTCTGAGCATCATTAGTGTGACCCAAAAAACAAAAAAAAAAAAAAAAAAAAAGAAAAAATTCAAAATTTGAAATTCATTCTGATTTCCTTAACCCCCAACTTATCCTCAAAACTAGAAATTTATAATGTTTATTGATAAAGTTTTCTTTCTTCTGTAGAAATTCAGTAAGTTATTGAGTCCCCATGAAATAAATTCATAAATAAATAATTCATCAAAAATATAAAATATATTTATTAGGTAATATGCAGTAATGCATTTTTAAATCAGAAATAAAATCTTGCTTATTCATTTTATACTAATAAAACATAGTTAAAATATAAGATCATTTAGAAAATAAAATAAAAATCTTTTAGGACTGATAAAAACATTTTGTGTGGTCAAAGAAAAATTGAAAAATGCTAACCTCTTTTTCAAACAAATTAAACTAATTTAGATAATTGTGATTTCCATAATTGAATTACTGAGCCATTAATTTTATAGCCATCTATTACTCTTGATAATATACATAATTTTTAAACAGGCCACGTAGACATTCTTATTAAGAATAAATTTATCAATTTAAATGATTCTTTCCTCAGTGGTATACAATAAAGATAAGTAACCCTCTGTCATCAAAAATGACTTCATTTAAATAGTTTACTAGATAAATTCTTTATTAAGACAAAGTTTCTGAATATAATGTATGTCACATATTGTCAAACTACATTCAATTAAATTTTCTTGATAATTCACTATTTTATCTGGTTGTTGGTTATTATTAGCCAGGCCTGAAGCAATATCGCTATGAGGATTAAGAAAAAAAGACAAAAATAAGGGAGAAAAACGATGGGGTAGGTCAGGAGATAGCAGTTCCTTGGTCTGATAATCTGACTGTCCTCCAGGTGCAGTATTTTTTTGTTTAGAACCAGTGATCACAAAAGGAAAATAAAATTCTTTAGTCAAATGCCTATCTCAGACTTTTATGTATCACGGACCTTAAATTATGTTAAGCTGGCATCTTTGTAAAGGACTTTCACAACAGGATGTTCTTTGAAGAAGGAGGAAGAAAATAGGTTCAGGACACATGCTCAGAAGTTCAGTTGTCTATCTCAAACTCCACACTCTGGACTGAAAGTATCCATCCTACCTATTTAGTTCCAACACTTACTAAGTGATTTTGTTCCTTCTTTTTATATTATTTGTGGGTATAAAGAATAAATCAATTGCTGTTTCATAGACCTCATGTTCCCAGCAAAGTGCTACAGCTTAATAACTAAGATTTATCAGAGCATAGTTATCTACAATCAGTCTGTAATACATAGACAACTATTTATGTGCAACTTGCAATTGAGGACTTTTATTTAGTCATTCTTCTTGACTCAAAAACTATTTTAATTCAAATGAAATGTACCTGGTTGTATAAAACACAGCTTTGGACAAAATCGTAATTTTTCCATTGTATGGAGAGTATTAGCCCAAGTCATACTAGATGACAGCACCTCTAAATAGCTGATATCTGTTAATATTCTTCAAAAAAAACTCAGACAAGAGGTAAACATTTTCTCATAGGTTCAAATACCATGAATTATTTCACACATTGAATTTCCATAATTTTAATGACAATTTAAATATTTTTCCATAATACAAGGATAATAATAATATTTAACTCATGGAGTGATTACATGGTTAATAAAAAGATGGCCCATGTAAACTTCATTCATTTTTTCATTTCATCATCCTGTTATTCGTCGATTGCCTCGAGCAGGCCCCAGTAACGTCTCTTTCATCCTAACCCTGAGATTATATTCAAGGCTCTTTAGGAGAATGAGACCCATCATTGTTACTGGTATTTGGCATGTAAACTTACTTGTGAAATATTAACATTGAATACTATAGTTATTTTACATTCAATATTTTGACAACAGACCCATGATTATTATTTGGTAATTTACCCCAACCACTCAGATCTGCCAAAAAGGCAATAGTAGAAAATTTGTTTTCTATTGCTTGTTATGAATAATATATGATGTCCACTACTGCGACCCTGTGATTTTGGAATTCTGAATTTTTTTTATTGAATCACCGTGAGAACAGTCACAAAGCCTTTCAGTTCAAGTCTCGGTCGGTCATCCAATGATCAAACACCCGTCCCTTTACCAGTGCACATTTTCCACCACCAAGAACCCCAGTATACCCCCCTCCTATCCATACCCTGCCTGCGTGGCAGATTTTCACTTTATTCTCTCTCTCTACGTTGATCACATTCAATATTACAACAAAAGACCCAACATTGTTATTTGGAATTTTCTTCAACATTCAGACCTGCCACAAAGACGTAATTAGAAAATTTGTTTTCTATTACTGATTATGAAGAGCATGTGATGTCATGTGGTCACAACAGTGGCCACGCAAATTTGGATTTCTGACATTTTAGTAATAAACCTAGAGGGATTACGGCCAGAAACCCCTGGGTTCCAAGATTGGTATGTGTGCCTTTGGGATCATGGTCGGGCAGAAGCAGGAGAGGCATTTGAGAGTGGCAACCCGGTGCATTGTCATGGTGGAGAGCAGGGCCGATTCCATCCCCATCCCATGAAGCACAACGTGCCTCATCAATGCAGTCTCATACCTGACTGTTCATTAAGCTCTAAACGATGCAAGCCAACATGCTGACACCACAAAGGGGGGCAGGTGAGGGACAGACACCCTTTCCCTCCCAGGGCGGTATAGCATCATAGTTAAATACAAAGTCTAGATGTGTTTCGTTTGGGTATTCTCTTTTACTCAGATTTTCCTATCATCATTCAAGCCTGATTTTCAGAGAAAAATGCTATATCATTTGCTATCCATTGATCACTTTGCATATCAGGAAATGTCTCACAGCCGTGTAAGCAGCTGCGAGGTTCGGGAAAAAGTCCTGGTACCCGCATGCCAAAGCCATGCTTGTAGAAGCTCATGGTCACCGGGATTCCATCTGGGGAAGACAGGGAGACAACACCTACCCCATCTGGGACCTCCCGGCGATATCATCTCTGGCCGGGGCCCGGAGCATTCTCCAAAAGCTGTGGGGCCCTCCAGCCGGTTTTTTTCTTTGCTGCTGTGTGCTGGAATTCTGAAATTTTAACAATTAAATCTGGAGGGATTTCTGGCAAAAACTGCTGGGTTCTGTGATTTGTTCCTGGGTGTCTTGGATCATGGCTGTTAAGCAGCTTGATCAGGAGCCAGAAAGGCCATCTGTGGGTGGCAACTCAGGGTCTCATTGAGGTAGGGAGGAAAAGGCCAGCTCTGCCTCAACCCGTGGGACTAGTCAATGTGGATAATCGGGAGAGGGTGCGCAAGTGGGGAAAAAGAGAGACAGAAGAATGGGAGTAAGACAAGACTTGGATCAAGCTCCAAATTTATTTCTCCCAAGCTAGCTCTTTATAATTGATTACATGAGCAAGTGGGCAAAATAAGAAATTAACAAAGAATGCAGATTTTCAGTTGAATCAGGATGTGAGCCCTAATGGCAGGCTCATGGCAGTTATCTCAGGTGTAGCTCAGAAACTTACACAATGTATTTTAACATTTTTCCAATAAGAGATTAGTTCCTAAATTGCAGGTCTGGCAGTTTCCCGGCACAGCTCCATCCCCGTCCCATGAGGCCCTGCATGTCTCGTCTCTGCAGGCCCAAACCTGACTGCCAATGGCCTCTGAAAGATGGCAGCCAAGAGTTGCCAAGGGAGACCAGGTTGATTGACAACACTCTTTCTCCCTGGGGTGGTCTGGCACTGGTAACTCATTGTCGGGACCGGACACACCTCTGCCAACAGCTGTTGGGTTCTGAGATTTGTCTCTGAGTGTCTGGAATCATGGCCATTATGCTGTTCGATCAGGAACCAGAGAGGCCTTGCCTCCAATTATATAGCTGAGCTGGAGGTGGTTTGTGGCTGTGTCTCCCACATACGTAACTTTTTGACATTTACTTTCATGGAAAACTTTGCCCCAAGTTTTCAGGGTCTGGTCAAAGGCACAGCAGCAATTTGGGGGTATCTGGAAGTCTGAAGGAGCCATCAGGCTGCAGACGCCTCACAGGTACAGATTGACCTCCTGGTTGAACCATACCTCCTAGAAATATTTTAAAGAAAAAAAATATACCTGAGGTCACTGGACAAAATCCCTGGCCTTGAAAATTAGGTTCGTAAAAAGTAGCACTGTCCTCCCGTTGTTCATTGATTTGCTCGATTGGGTCCAGTAATTTCTCCATTGTGAGACATTGTTGTTACTGTGTTTGGCATACAGAACATATCACAGGTTGCTTGCTAGGCTTTGCAGGCTAGATACTCTCAATAGGTTGCCATACTCTTTGGTAGGGGCAGAGGAATCAAACCTGGGTTGGCTGGGCCAGCCACGTGTAAAACAAATGCCCTACCACTGTGCTATCACTCCAGCCCCTATAATTCTTGATTCCTGGTTGATTCTTCTTCTTGGCGAAGAAGTCTTACCATCTCATAGGTGGGCAGCCATGCGGTCTTTTGATGTCCCGTGGAATCCAGTCATTAACGGCTCTAGTCCAGTGGTCATCTCCAAATCTCATTACATGTCCAGCACATCTGACTTTCGATACCTTGGCAAAAGAGAAAGCGTCCCTGATTCTTGATTGTCGTTGGAGGTCAGAACTCCAGATTCTTTCTCTCATTTGAGTGAAGCATAGCTCCAAGCATAGCTCTTTCGATTCCTCTATGGGAAATTTGAATAATGATCTCATCCTGTTTTCGTAGGACCCAGATCTCTGAGGCGTATGTTAATGCAGGAAGAACAGTGGAATCGAAGAAGATGTGCCTGGAGCTGGGGGTTCTTTATCCTCTTAGTTATTTCTTCAACACCCTTGAAGATGTTCCAAGCCACGCTCTTCCTCCTGTGCAATTCAGGTACCAGGTCATTCATCATGTTGACTTCTCGACCTTGGTACACATAACTGTTGCATTCGAAGATGGTTGTTTCAGTGAGAGCGAATGGAACGTCAGGATCAAGACCGTTTCTCATAAACATTGTCTTCAAGAGATTCAGCTGGAGTCTGACCTTCCCACACTCACGATCGAAGTCAGCCAGCATTTGCGCCGCTTGGCTAATGTTTGGTGTTATTATAACGATATCATCAGCAAAGCAGAGGTGGTGTAGTTGCTGACTGTTGTAAAAAGTAGAAAAAGTTTTTTGTGCAGGTTGTGGTAACTTGGATCAATTATCAAACCCCATCTAAATCACTATTATTTTCCACTGTCCACTGTCGTTTTTCATTGATTTCCTCAAGTGGGCACCAGTAGCTTCTCACAACAAATGTGAGTCTTCTTGTCACTGTTTTTGCCATGCTGAATACATCACGGGTAGTTTGTTAGGCTTTGCCATGCAGGTAAGATACTCTCAGTAGCTTGCCGGGCTATATAATTCCTCTTACAAATGTTTTATGTTTTTCTCCTTTTTTATGTGGGGGAAGGGGACATTTTCCTCCTTTTTGTGGGGACAGGGGACTGAGGGAGGCTTACCCATCTGTGTTCAGGGATGACACTTGACTCTGCACCATATGAAGTGCAGAGATTTGAACCAGGGTCCAATGCATGCAAGGCAAGTGCTTTACCCTTGTACTTTCTCTCTGGAACTTACGGTCTCTGGTTTGATATATCAAGAATTTGCTGCATTACATCTATTATTATACTTAGATAATCTATCATTATACTAAGTTTTTATAGGGTCAGTGAAACAGTATAGGATTGAGATGTATACCATTCATGCTCTAAAACCCCATTACGTCCCCTGAGGAATTCAGGTGAAACCCTGGAATTCCTGAATAATTCCCAGCACTTTAGCAAGACCACATGTCAGGACTCATCAACTGAACCACTGGCCACTGGCCTGGCTGGTCCAAATAGCCAGTATCTCAATATTTATACACCTTAAGCTTTAAATTCTCATCAGTAAATATTAATGAGTGGAATATTTGGGCTAGATCTTAAGGTTTGATGTCCATTTAACACTATCTGTCCTTAGAACAAAAATTTTCAGATGCAGGTCAGTATTATCTGGCTGGTTGGTCAACAAGAAGTTTATTTGGGTTAGTTTAAAAATCACTAGAACTTGGTCTCAAATACTCATAGGTTCTACATATAAATTGCTCCAAACCAGGAAATTTATTAGACGTTCTCTAACTGTAGTAAATATTTATGAGTGATTTTGTGTTTACGGTTTGGTTATTTGGTGTTTATAGTTTTAAGGAAAAACAAACAAAACAAATAAACACTGTCCTCCCTTGTTCATCCATTTGCTTGAGTGGGCCCAGTAATGTCTCCATTATGAGACTTATTGTTACTGTATTTGGCATACCAAACACACCACAGGTAGCTTGCCAGGCTTTGCCATCTGGGTGAGATACTCTCAGTAGCTTTCTGGGCTCTCTGAGAGGGGCAGAGGAATCAAACCCGGCTTGGCCGGGCCAGCCACATGCAAAGCAAATGCCCTACAGCTGTGCTATTGCTCCAGCCCCATTTCAAGGAACTGAGAAATATTAACATATTAACAGAAATATTAACAGTTTCAAGGAACTGAGAAATATTAACATAATTACAGTAGGAAGTATAGATCTATGTCCACAAAAGAAGAGATGAACTCAGATACGTATGTACTATGCCTGTTGTTTAAATAAAAATATATGTAGACTCTCCATGATCACTTATCTGTTAATAAACCCTATGTGTGCAATTATTTATGATAGTTAGCTCTCTATAGATCCTTAGTACAGTTAATTAGTTTATCACATATGTTTTCAGCACAACAGAAATGAGATTGTGGCATAAATAGCCATTGATAGGAAAGATACAGCGAGTTGGAGTCTATGAATTTATTTTAATTGCATGGAAAGCCTAGATAAGACACAATTTAGGACATATTGTGAAGTGATAGTTCTGAGCTTTGTATGATGTACTAAAAAAATACGTGATTAAAGAGTATAATTATGGGATCCAGAAAAATTGAACTGTGTCTCAGAGAACATGTCTTGCAAGTATCTGGACATGAGTTCAAGTTCTTGAGATCCAACATGTTCTGAGTGCAGACACAGAAGTTCTGTTGTTTAGATCTGGAAATAATACATGAGATGTCAAAACATGATTACATAATCTATTTTTCACCATACTTCAGACAGATATGTAAGAGCATCACAAAAAGAGGATGTGACCCCATGGAACACCTTTGCTAAACATTATTTTTATTTAATAATATACTCAATATTTTCTTTAAATCTACAAATGCATGCTTTTGTGTGGGGAGATAGCTCGAATATCTGAAGCACACTCACAGCCTGGAGGATGGATTCCCAGTACCACTGGGAATTCTGCCAGAAATGACTCCAAACCAATGAGCTAGGAGTATCCTCCACGTGTTCTCCAAAAATCAAAACAAAACAACAAATAAGTGCTTATGAATATAATTATTTGCATTAAACAATCATTTACTTGTTTGTTACATATGTCTTATATCATTTATTTTTAACTAAAATATGTTGATTTTACCTATTTCAGGTCCTTGGGTTTATGGATAAAATATTATTTTGAGCAACAAATGGAAAAATCTATATTTAATGTTAGCTCTTACTGGAGGAAAAAATAAATCTTTCATAACAGTTTTTATCTCTTGAGAGACCCTATACAAGAAATTATTTGCATTTTGTAAATTAAATATGCCTTTTTGTAAATTAAATGTACCAGTTTAATTGAGATATAATTTACATGTCATAAGATTGCTGAACAAACTTTTTCCTTTTTATCTCATTGTTTTCCAAAAAAAGTAATATTGAAATATGTATGCCAGTGTTTTAAAACTAAAAGCTTCCAATTTTCAATATATTATTACTTGAAATATTTCATTTATTTGCAAAATTTTTCTGTTACCTCATTATCCCATGTCTCATACTAAAAACTCAACTGTGTTTGAGACAGATATGACTAAGTTGTCAGTCTAAACTGAAATGCATTATATATGAGGTAGAATACAACCTGTTGTACGTGAATTTCTATGTATTGTCAACAGACATTACTATTCAATGTATTCTACCAGTTTTTCTTTTATCTTTTGTTATGTAACAATTCTCATTATTTCCATAGATTGTAACAATTATTTATGATGCTTCAATAATTTATCGTTAACTCTAAAGCATTTGGAAGATCCTAAACAATGCATTTCAATTCTTGTTTTATTTAAAAATAATTTATTCTAAAATTTTAGATCTAGTGGCCAATGCTACCACAAGTTTTTTTCATTGTTATAACTTAAGTATTGTATTTTTCATATCAGAATACTGACCTTATGTCTCTTGATAAAAATTTAACTTTGCTAATGAGCAATATATCTGCAATGATTCATACCTACAGTCTTTCAGTGCTTAATATTTTTCGAAAAAAAAAACAATATAAAATACCCCTCAAAAAAATAAATTCTGTTTCAATGTTTATTGATGACAGGTTAAACCAATTTCTGAATAATGTTGTGAGCATTAGGCTTCTTGACTGCCCAAGTTTGCAAAACTACTAAAGAAACTTTTTTTTTTCCAAACTAAACCTCCCTTACAGGAGAGGGAGGAGAGTTGTTTTTACTTGGTTCGTAAAACCAGAACTCTAATTGTTCTTTTGATTTTCCCTTTTATTTTACCTGTAATTTTAATTGCTGATATCATATTTTCAACTCTATTTTCCACTGCCTCTTCACAAGCTTTTGAAAAAAATCTTTGTTTCAGTTAAAATCATCACCATCTCTACTTATCTGTTAAACATGCTTTCTATTATACATTTGTCTTTAAATATTCAATCTACAAAATGCCAGAAGAATGATTCTAAAGAATATGTACAATCACATCGGTAGTTTAGAATTCTATACTAGATCCTGCTCTTGTTCAATGAAGTTTACAAAGTTTAGCTTGCTAAATAAACACCTTCAAGAACTAGTCATTAATAACCACTGTAGTTTATCTCTTAATGTATTTCTACAAAGAGAAATTATTGCTCATTAAATACTAAGGATACTATCAGGTACTTTCAATATTTAACCTGCTGTTTCTTTCCTTATTTTTTGAAATATGTGTGTAATTTACAACAGTATTTAAATTTCAGGGCCAGAAAGATAGTACTTGGGTTAATGAGCTTAAGTTACACTCAGGTGACCCTGGTTCAAGTCTTACTGGACCCCATACAGTCCCTTAAACACAATGAGTGTTTAAGGGACTGTAATGAGTGATCTCTGATAACAGAGCCTCATATCAGAGTCTCATATATATATACGCTTCTCGCCCATCTGAGAAAAGATTAATGTTCAAGATATATATAAAGAATTTGTAGAACTTAGCTACACAATTTCAAACAACCCCATAGAAGATATAATATAGAAGACAACTAAATATCTGGAAAGTACTCCCCATCACTTATCTTCAGGGAAATACAAATCAAAGAAACAAATAGGTATCAGCTCATACCAGTGAGACTGGCATGCATGCACGCACACATAAACACACTCACACACACACACACACACACACACATACACACGGAGAGAACAATAATCAGTGCTGAAGTGGGTGTGGGGAAAAAGGAACCCTCATTTAGTGTTGGTGGTAATGTCAACCAGTTCAATTTCTTTTGAAATACTATTCATACTACTTAGAAATACAATAATTAACCATGTCATCAACCCGACAATTTCCACTTCCTGGCATTTATCCAAAGGGCCTAAAGCACTATGTCAGTAAAATATGTGAATATGTACATTTACTGTAGCACTATTCTCAATAGGAGAGTCTAGGAAAAACTCAAGCACCCAGATAACTTGATAAAAAAATGTTCAGTAGTATAAAATGGAACAGATTGCTCAGCTGTAAGAAAAGATGAAATCATACAAGATTCTACTACATGGATAAAACTAGAAGTTATTGTAGTGAGTGAAGTCAGTAGGGCCAAATACAATACAATCTTACTCATATATAGGACATAAAGAAGCACAGCAAGAAATAACAAATGAGAAAAGGCAACTGAGAACTGGCCTACAAACAGAGTGTATCATTGTGGGAGGTACAGGGGAATGATAGGGTACATTGAAACAGTGATAGAGAAACTTGGTCACTCTGATAGTATAGCATTGTAACACTGCACATACAGAACTATTATTAACAGTATAGCAAATCATCGACATTAATAAAAATTGGAAGAAAAGTCATCTGTCCAAGGTTCTAAAATCTATTTTAGAATGTTATTTTGAACTAGAATAATTAGTTATTTTAATGGATAGAAATATGATTACTTAAGAAAGTAATGATAACCTCAGGAAAAGTATTTTACTTGTGATCATAAATAAAAATAATCAGAATGCTTCTGCCTCATCACCGCTTTCATGCACAGTGTTTCTTTTCTTTCTTTTTGTTTTTTCAGCAGCACAGCGGGTAGGGCGTTCGCCTTACAAGTGGCCAACATGGCCGACCCGAGTTCGATTCCTTCACCCCTCTCGGAGAGCCCGGCAAGCTACCGAGAGTATTCAATATGCCAGACACAGTAACAACAAAGTCTCCAATGGAGACGTTACTGGGCCCGCTCGAGCAAATCGACGATCAACGGGAGGGCCTTTACCTTTACCTTTACCTTATCTAATCAAAAGCAACACTAAGCTTCATGTTTAAATAATGGACATCATCATAAAACAAGATCATTTTAGCTGTAACATACACACTTTAATTTTTTATTTTGATAGTCCATAAACCATAAGTATAAACTATAAGAAGTAGATTTTATTATAAAACATTAATTTCTTAATTTTATATGTTGCCTCTCTAGATTCCAAAATGTGCTTTGTAGAATGGTAGAGGTACTAAAACTACTTGGCAATCCTATATTTATTATACTTCCACTACTGTCAGAAATACTATCATTATTACCATTTTGACCATAATAGGGGAAAGTAAGTTTTTTTATTCTTTCTTATTTATAGAAAGATTAAATTTTTGTGCAAGTCTTTAGCTTCTCCTTATCCATACAAATGCAGATACACTACCTGGACATACACTAGGAAGAGAGTTTGTCCATTCTACATTGTGAATTGTGCATTCTAAATTGAACTAGAACACATTAGCACAAATACTAGTGATTAAAATCAGTAGCATAAGAATTCTATTAAATCTAAAAAGTAAAAATGTTGACTCTTTTTTTCCTTAACATTTTCCTTTTTGTGTGTGTGGTGGTGGTGGTGCCACTGGTCTGGGTATACTTCCAAGAAGTACTTGGAGACCTCAGACTCCTTGGAGCTTTTATTTGTCCAATCAGGCTGGCCTGAGGATTTGGTGCTGATTGGATCTTCAGTGTTTGAGATTACCTGTAGCTCCCCAGTAGTACTCAGAGTTCCCCAGTGCTACAACCAGAGACTGATGGGCCCTCTGGTACTGGGAATAGATTTGAGGTTTTCTGCATGTATGGCATGTGCTTCGAGCTCTGTACTTCTCTAGATCAACTCTTCTTTTGGCATATTTTACTACAAAAATTGGACTTCCCCTCTCTGCAGCTTGATAGATAAGAACATAGATGGGAAGTTATGTCAAGGAACTTTACATGCACACTAGATTATTTGCCCAAACCAAAACTTTCAACAGTGTCCTTATCTTGTTTGCGTTCCACAGATTTATATCTTCTATGTTTCAAACTATAAACACTGACTGTTAGTGATTACTAGTTTCATACTATAGTCCTGTGTACATGGAGTTCTTGTTTTTTTTTTCTTTTGCTAATATCTTTTCTGCCAGTTGATTGTTAGGGCAGGGACAAGAACCTAAAATGGTAATAGGGAGAACCCTGAAAACCTTTTTCCAAGTGATAGGAGAAAGAAGAAAAACATGGAATAGACCTCCCCATAGTGTAAGAAAATTTGTTACTTGCTCTGGGAAGTCTGTTCCTTTGATTCTCTGGGAAACCTCAACTATTTAACTGTTTTCTATTGCTCCTTCTAAATAAACCCATTTTGATGGTGAAATAACTGAAATGTTTGAGCTTAGTTGTAGCAAAAGCAGGGGATATTCTACATTAAATATTTAATAGAAATGTATTAGTTCTTCAATCTGTGATATGAAAATTGGGGAAATAGATGATGAGTCTAGCATTTTAAATTTTGGGTTACAGGTCTAACATTTGCTTCATTTTTAAAAAATCATATAGGCTTTCTCTTTTAGCTAGTCTCTAAGTCAATATTTTATGTGTTTCCATATGCACAAAATTTGTCTTTTCTTTTTTTTTCAAGCTCTTTCATGTTCAATTGATTATTGTATAAGCCAAATACCACAAATCAATGCAAAATCTCCTTACTGAATTCAAAACGGAAGTGTTTTAAAAGTAGGTTTAAAGTTAAGGCTCGGACAAGGAAAGGATGTTAGCTGGAAAATTGGGTTACAGATTTGGGCAGATTCTGATTCAAGTTAAGATCTTTACCTGGATGAGTAACAGTTTCTCCTTATACCACAGAGGTTATTCTATCTTGAATATATTCCCACCACTGGTCCTGATTAAAGAAGCTAATTGGCAAAAGGATTAAATTTCATATCTTCACATATGACAAGATAACCAACAAAACAATGATCTCATTAAACTCTTACAACCACTGTTCTTAGTTCTGGAGCTCACAAGTCTCAAGTTTGAGGAGGCCTCAAAGGATGACATGTTAAGTAAAACTCAAGATGTGATAAAAAAAATGTATCAAAAGCAACTGTTGTTAACTTATTTTGACAGATAACCAGGGAATTGTATATGTAAAGAGAGATTTTAAGCAAATAGCACAAGCAAAACAGGATTACAAAAGATCCACCCTATCATATTAAATTCAATGAAAAGTCTCTTTTGAAAAGAAAACTAAAAGAGCTAACCTAAAACCTTTAGATCCCTTCCTAATACAAATATCTTTCAAAGCAGAAAAAAAAAATCTGTACTGACACATATGAAGAAGCAAGAATAGATGTCTTTGAATAAAAATATATTTCCGTCAAAGCCTAAAGGTTTCAGAAGGATGAAGCCCATGCTTTCCATGTAGGTCCAGGGTTCAATTGCATGCACCCCTGATCTTCCAAACACTGCCAGGAGTGCCTCCAAAAGTCAGTTGATAGTTCTGAGCCCCCAGATAACACCAGTATTGGAGCTAATATTTAAAAGTTAGAAGTCAATACGTTATTCTTTAAGAGAGAGTGAGTATAAGAAAAATATGAAACACTCTCAAGAAAGATTTAGATTTATTCAAGAAAGATTTAGATTCATTCATTTTCTCCCTTATTTAAGAACAGACTCTTAATTATTATAATACAGCAGCTCCCATTAAAGATAGATAATGGAATAACAGAAGGGAAGAAAATTATCTTAACTCAATATAGTATAAATAATCTTAAGACAATATAGTATCATGAATATTTTCATTTATGTAAATACATTTTCAACTCTAGCATCTAAAACTGTATATTGTATTAAATGATTTTAATTTCTTTATTGACATAGGCTGAAGGCATATAGCAAGAATCACAAATTGACAATTATTGATTATTTTCTGATAATTCCATTTCCCATTCCTTTAAATTATGTTGTAGCAAGTAATAGGAAATAAATTTTATTTTTCTTCAATTTGCTCGAGCGGGCACCAGTAACATCTCCATTATGAGACTTGTTATTGTTTTTCGCATATCGAATATGCTATGGGGAGCTTGCTAGACTCTGCTGTGTAGACAGGATACTCTCGGTAGTTTGCCAGGCTCATAGAGAGGGATGGAGAAATAAAACCTGGGTCGACCGTGTGCAACCCCTACCTGCTGGAGCGATAGCACAGCGGGTAGCTGATGTCTGCATGGCAGAGCCTGGCAAGCTCCTCATGACATATTCGATATGCCAAAAAAAGTAAAAATAAATCTCACGATGGAGATGTTACTGGTGCCTGCTTGAGCAAATCAATGAACAACGGAAGGACAGTGCTACAGTGCTATTTTTCTTCTGGAAAATTACCAATATGGGGGGCTACTGAAACAGTAGAGTGGGTAGTCACTTGCCTTGCATGCCACAGACCCAATGTGGGGTCCCATATGGTCCACAGACCACAGCCAGCAGGATTCTTGAATGTAGAGCCAGGAGTATGCCCTGAGCACCTCTGTGAATGGTTTGAAAACAAAACCAGAAGACTAAAAATTATCAATTGTCTGTCACTGTCCTCCCGTTGTTCATCAATTTGTTCCAGCGGGTCCAGTAATGTCTCCATTTTGAGACTTGTTGTTACTGTGTTTGGCATATCGAATATGTCATGGGTAGCTTGCCAGGCTTTGCTGTGCGGGCAAGATACTCTCAGTAGCTTGCCGGGCTCTCCGAGAGGGGCGGAGGAATCAAACCCGGCTTTGCCTGGCTGGCTGGGCGCAAGGCAAATGCCCTACCGCTGTGTTATCACTCCAGCCCTAAAAAAAAAATTATTAATGCATTTGATAAAATATTTTTCTTCTACTTGATGTGAAAATGAAAATATATTCTAAATAAATAATTGATACCCTAAGCTTACCAATTATTATTGAATTAAAAATTTATTGTCAGAATAATATATCATTTCTGTACTCTAACTTATTTTGTTACATAAGTGCATCATATACTTTCATGAACATATTCTTCAAGTTGACACTTCATTTAGGATTTTTTCAGACAGCAGAAAGATGACAAGATAAATATTTTTTTAAGTCAGTGAAAATTATGCAAAGTTCACTCTAATAGAAAGTTAGCTAGTGTTTCTCCCAAATACTTTAATGCTACTGGAATACAAATAAGATTTTAACTTGAACTTTCAAATGACTCTACAATTTTACATTGCTTACTTAAGGAAATGGAACAAATGTGACCATGAAAATAACGTGCAACATTCAGACAAGTGAAGATTTTCAGTCTTCCCTCTAAAGATCAATTCATTTTATTTTTTCTTTGAATGATTAGAGTGATCAATATACCACATCTTCCAAAATTGAAAAATGTTTTCAATATTAAAACCTACATCAGAAAAAGAACAAATAACAAGATATAATTATTATAATTGCTTATAACAATTAGTAATTTTGAGAAACTGAAGTATAGAATATGACAGCAAAATGTACATTTTTATCACCATTTTGATAGATTTTTTTAAATTTCAAAAATGAGCAGTCGTTGCAAGAAAAATTGTGAAAAACTTTGCTAGCATAAATTTAATTACAATGGTTATTAATTTTTAGGATTGCATCACAATTTGGGTTGGTAATGTATTATGATTTTGTAGAATAGAAGTTATACTTATTTGAATAACAACAGTAGTACCTAAAACAAATTCTTCTGAAAATTTAGGGCAACAGAGATACTCATTGTCTATTCCTGGTTTTGTTCATGAGTGACCCTGGTGTAGCTTAGGGGCTATGTGGTACCTGAGTTCAAACCAGAGTCATCTGCATACAAAGAGAATGTCTTGCCTCCTGTAATATCTCTCTAGTGACTACAATAATTTGTGTGTGTGCTGTGTGTTTGTAAGTGTGTGATTCAAAGAAGAAATTATTAAATATCACAAGGTACACAGCAATTGAGCTGGAGCGATAGTACAGCGGGTAAGGCGTTTGCCTTGCATGCAGCCAGCCAGGCCAAGCTGGATTCTATTCCTCTGCCCCTCTCGAAGATCCTGGTAAGCCTCCAAGAGTATCTATCTTGCCCACACAGCAAAGCCTGGCAAGCTACACGTGACATATTCGATATGCCAAACACAGTAGCAATTGTCACAATGGAAACGTTACTGGGCCTGCTGGAGCAAATCGATGAACAATGGGAGGACAGTGACAGTGGACAGTGACACAAGAATTAAAATTATTACTAAATATTGCCATCTTAAATCCCCCTCTCTCCACTTTCCATTTATGACTATAAAGATTTGCACAGATTATAATTCTATCACTGATGTACAAACAGAGTTTGAGTAAAATTGGTCATGGTGGGGCTGGAATGTTAGCACAAAGAATAGGGTGTTTGCCTTGTACAGAGCAGACATGGGTTCGATTCCCAGAATCCCATATGGTCTCCCTGAGCACCGCCAGGAGTAATTCCTGAGTGCAAAGTCAGGACTAACCCCTATGCATCGCTGGGTGTGACCCAAAATGAAAAAATCTGCACTGCACTGCACTGTCTGCACTGTCCGTCAGTTGTTCATCGATTTGCTAGAGTGGGCACCAGTGACATCTCATAACAAATTGTGAGACTTGTTACTGTTTTTGGCATGTTGAATACAAAACGGGTAGCTTGCCAGTCTTTGCTGTTTGGGCAAGATACTCTCAGTAGCTTGTCGGGCTCTCCGAGAGGGTTGAAGGAATCGAATCTGGGTCGGCTACATGCAAGGCAAACACCCTACCCACTGTGCTATCACTCCAGCCCTCCCCCCCAAAAAAGAAAAAATAAATAAAATAAAATAAAATTGGTCATGTTATAAAATTAACCATGTAAAAGGGTGAGGTAGTTATGTTAGTTCTAGAAGTGCTGATATGAAATTAATTTATAACAATGATGATGATAGTTTTAATTCTTGAAACTTGTGCTCAGTGTGTGTGTGTTTGTGTGTGAGAGATAGAGAAGAAGAAGAAGAAGAAGAAGAAGAAGAAGAAGAAGAAGAAGAAGAAGAAGAAGAAGAAGAGAGAGAGAGAGAGAGAAAACATGCATGCAGAAATCAATCCTAGCGTTCACACCACATAAGATTGCATTTTTAAAGGCAGAATTTTCACATATTGCTTCCTTTTAAACCTTTCAGCCAAATAATCCTGGAAAAACTACTTATATTTTTAACCCCACAACTTCCTTAACAATGAAGTTAGCATAATGTAATTTCTATGTTACACACACACATACACATATGTGTGTATATACATATATGTATATATATATATACTTTACTAGAAATGCTATAACAAACTTAGTGTTTTATAACACATGCAAAAGCAATTTATTAACTCAATTCTGAAAGCTGAAATAAAAGCTTTGGCAGGGTTTTGCATTGTTTGCAGGAAAGATCTAAGCAAGAATTCATTTTTAATTTTTCTGACTTGTATCACCCCATAAGTCTTGGAGTTCACCGTTTTTGTGGCAGCATAAATCTAGTATCTGTCTTTCTCCTTACATGGCTTTTGTTTCTGTGGGTTTCTTTGTGTTCTTTCTTCTCTAAGGACACCAATAATTGGAGTTAGGGTCCAATTTAAAAATGTCTAACTTAGCTGACATCTACAAAGGTAAGATTTGTAAGTAAAATCACATCTGAGTTCCGTGCAAACATGCATTTTGTGTATATAATGCACTGTTGTATTAAGAATTCATTTTTTGGGGGGGAGACTGGAGCAGTAGCACAGCAGGTAGGGTGTTTGCCTTGCACGCGGCCGACCCGGGTTCGATTCCCAGCAACCCATATCATCTCCCGAGCACTGACAGGAGTTATTTCTGAGTGTGTGAGCCAGGAATACCCCTATGCATTGCCAGGTGTGACCCAAAACTCCCACAAAAAAATTGGTATTTTTTTGTAGTGTCAGATTTTATTTAATGTATTTGTGTGCTCTGATTGCTGAAAGAAGCTTAGAATTAATTTTTAACACAGTCTTTCATGTTGAGAGTAGAAAAGGAAGACATATACAGGATGTTAGCAGGACAATGTTTCTGACTTTTTTTAGTAATAATAAAAAACCGTAGAACAAGTCAACATGGTATCCAACTCAATGAAGAAAATTGTTGAAGAAAAATCCCTTGGACAAAACTTATTACCCAACTGTAGAGGGAGGGGTGAGGCAATGAAGAGTATAAATCCAGCCTAAGAACTATGATGCTGGGAATATCAGGTGCTTCCCATGCTATGAAGATCAAATTTCAAAGTCACAGAGTATGAGTTTGGTACACAGTGACTTTAAACAAAATATTTCAAATAATCTTAGTAATTTATTACATATTGATGAGGAGGCAGGGCTCTACCACAGCCTGGAGGTACCCAGCAAACTCACTGGCACAGAATAACACAGCGTTTATGCTGTTGAGAATTATCTGGGGCATTCCAGCAGTACCTTACATCCATACTATTTCTCTGACATGCCTAACAATTTAACATAATGCATGAATACAGAAAGATAAAGAAGAAATCAGTGGTTAGAATGACTGTGAATAGAAAATGAAGCATCTTAATGATATTATTTTGATTGTTGGCTCACACCTGGCAATGATCAGGACTTATTTCCTGATCTGTGTTCAAGAATCAATCATGGCAGGGAACGGTAGATCATGTAGAGTGCTCAGGATTGAACCAGGTAAACCGTGAGCAAAGCACTACCTTTCCCACTGCATTATCTCTCTGCTCTCTTAAATGATAATTGTAGGGCATATTTAGCTTTTATGATTAAGATCTGATGAGTGATTACTAGAGGAAAAAAAAGTTGCGACATAGGTTTGATTCCTGGCATGAAATATGGCCTCCAAAGCACTTCTATGAGTGATCCCCGAGCATAAAGAGTAATCCCTAAGCAAGGACAGGTCTTTCCCCAATCCTCCTCCAAATAATAATAACAACAAAAATATACAAGGGCAGGAGAGATGTTATATGGACCATGGTATATGGATATGCCTTTATTTTGTTTGGTACCCTGAGCACCAGCAGGAATAATCAATTAGTTTTATTTTTATTTTACAATAAATAAAAATAAATAAGATCTTGAGAGATAATATAGGGCTTAATACACTGGACTTGCATGTAGTCAACCCTTGTTCAGTCACTGGCACCAGATATGGTCACCTGAGCACTGTCAAGAATGATCCCTTAGCATAGAAGCAGGAGTAAGTCCTGAGCACAGCCAAGTGTGCCTTGTAAACAAAAGAAACATTTAAAATAAGAAAGTTTTACCTAAATTTATAAATAGTACCATAACATAACAAAAATGATTCATTGAAGAAAAACAAAGTTGAATGATGATCCTAATAGTATTATTAATCTAACTAGCATAAGTGTTATTTCAGTTCCAAAAAAGTGAGGATGTAAAATATGTAAATGAAGAACTAGTAGTGGAGAAAGTTTGAAGAAAATATCCAGACATAAGTAGTTAACCAAAACATAATGAAAACAAACCCCTATTAAATCTCTCAAATTCATATTATAGTCAGATTGATAAAGTCTCTGATAAAACATCTTTATATAAAATATAACACAAGTATAAAATAATGCATGTAATTAAATAATTTTTAAAGTAAATGAAAACTTACAAAAGTGTATCCAATATTAGAATTAAAAAAGAATTCTAAGGCTTATCAGAATAAACATAATTCAAAGAACAGTGCAAAATAATCTCTAGCATAGCAATAAAAAAGTAATTGTCAATGCTTAAATTATATGATTAAAGGCATAACAGAGCAACAAAAATGGGCACTAGACAGCTAGTAGATACTCATTATAGCAAATGCTGGAAGCAGTCATTTCCGTGGTTTGAATAGCCGTTAATCTAAGAAGAGTATCACTCGCAGGCTGCCAAATAGAAAAAGCTGAACGAGCTAAAAAAAAAAATGTTTTCTGAACCTTATGCTGAACTGAGTTCATATGACAATCAGCCTGAAATTTAACAGAGGACAAAACTGCAAATAAGCATTGAAACCTCTGGCTTCAGGAGGTACACAAGGAATTCAGACATTCAGGTAAGAAACAGTCCTTAAATGTTTACTGAAATTATAATGACCAGTTGTGTTCTAGCATGAGAGGGTATGGAACTGAGGGAAGCCATGGACACACAAGCATTGAAATGCACATGGAGACTATTCTGAATGGCTCTGAGCACTCATGAGAAACATTGGGGGCACTGCAAGAGTGCCGAGAAAGATGCTTTTATTGGTGCAGGAATGGGAGAGAAGAGTTGACAAGCACTGCAAAAAAGTGACCTAAATGGAATTCCTTCAGAATGGGCCCTGAAACTCCTCATACCAAAGCCACTTTGGGCCATGCTGGACTGAACCAAAACATGTGTGTGGATGGAAAAAGAGCAATTCTTTCACTGACATTTTATGGAGAAATAGGCAGCAGAAAGAGAAGCCTAATCACCACAACTGATGATGACAAACTTTCTGCCAGGGACAGAAAGTGTGGTCAAGAAGAGCTTAAGTTTGCTCTCAATAATTAACCCTTCTTAAACCACTTACCTAATCTTCCTCTCTTCTTCCCATCATTCCCAACTTTTATCTCCACTACATATATATTTAAAATTCTATCTAAATTGGTATACATAAAATTGAAATTCCTTTAGAGTGTTTTGCCTTTTTCGTGGCCTCCTGAAATTAAGGTTGACAGATATAAAGAAGGCATACAATTCAGCAAAGAACAAATGATAATGAGCCAGAATTCCTAAAAGTCCAGCATGTTGATTTTAATACATAGATAGATAGTAGCAGGATTACCACCTCACATGCCAACAACATGCCACATATTTTTTCTGGTCTGTTGAGTTCATTTAAAGTTAGCATTTTTTTAAATATATCATATAGAATTCTGAAATGTAATCATAATGTAAGTAAAATGGGTTCTACTTAAATGTCGCTGGGGTTTAGCCAAGAGTTAATCCTATGCCAAGAAAAAATTCACACTCTTTAACAAGGTGCAAAAGTCTGAGTCATTTTTTCTCATTCAAATCGCACTTTCATGCTAACTATTAAGATTCTAGAATTTCAGTGATGAAGAATGATTAGTCTAATTTGCTGTGTCTGTCTGATGCAGACACCTTTGATATTCTTCAGGGCTGGCACCTATACTTGCCTTTTTTGGAAGGAAGTCCATGCTCTTATACTCAGAGTTCATGGATCTATCTTATTCAGTCATTCTATTGACCTTGGACTACTAGAGAGAAAACAAAATGATATTCAAAAGCCAGGTTAAACATAATTGACAACTGAGGAGCAGCACTGTGATGGAGTCTTTCTCTTGTTATTGGGGTGACTCACCGAATCCCGATATGTCATGTTCACTTTTGCTTGTCCATTCACTTGTAATTTTCTCACAATTTTATCTTAGGATATCTATGTTACCTTTTGAGAATATCAAACAAACATCTGTGATATGAGGTTGATTTGAGTTTGGGAAAGTACACAGAGTACCCACAAATTTGCAAATCAGCAAACTGGCTGACATGGTTGCATGACCCACAAGAAGTAATGCTCTTTCTTTTCCTTTCATAGAAATGGGGGTGTGGGGAGGATTTCCAGAAGTTACACAGAATGTCACTAGCAATAGATTCAGGTAACTGAAAGTTGATCTCACCATGAACTCACTTCCTAATTTACACTCTTTTCTGTCTGTGTTTTCAAAACAAAGTCACTTTGTTGTTGAAATAACTACTGCTTTTGTTTGAAGTTAACACAGACAAATCATTTGCCAATGTTGCAACTGCCACAGGGAACTATTTAACCATATTTTCTGCCACTTTTCTCCCCATAGAAAGTGAAGAACTAAATCAATTTGCATCTCTACATTGTCAGAGTGGTTTATTGTGACCCCATGCCAACCTTACTACTCCTGTTAAAAGAAAATTATACACTTAGTCAAGCACTACAAGCATGCAGTTAAAAATGGAATAAATTTGAAAAAAAATTGGACAATGCCAGGAAACAAACTCAGGACATGAAAGGCAGGTACTCTGTCACTGAGCTACAATCCCAGATCTGAATGATAGGACTGAATGTGTAGTAATACAGTCATGATTAATATTGCTGTATTATATATTTGAAAATATTTTTAATGTTCACAGCATTATTATAATGAGGTGTCATTAGCCACGTTCAACTGTCCACTTACCAAATTTCACAGGATATATATGTCATTCCCAAAGTTCTATCTTCTTAAATCCAACACTCCATTTTGTTTGTAAAGTAGCGAACAGTACCCACCCAGACAGGTCAGACCTGAACACCTAAAGAATCTGCCCTCAGTACTCATCAATACACTGGCTCGACTCTTCACATGCTACCTGTCTGAATGCAAGGTTCCATCCCAGTAGAAAACCAGATGGAGTGTTCTACTGTACAAGAAGGGAGACATCTACAACATTGGCTACTATCACCCGATCTGCCTGCTATCCGTTGTCTGCAAGCTGTTCACTCGAGTCATCCTGAATAGGATTGTCAGAACACAGAGTACCCACAATTTTGCAAATTAGATGAAGGACAACAATGCAAGCAAACTTGTTTCTGAAAATGATTCAGAACCATCTACCATATCCACATGGTAATCAAGCTCATTAAGGTTTCTCGGCAGTTCAAGATGCCACTCTGTCTAACATTCATCGGTTTAAAGAAGGCCTTTGATTCTGTTAAGACTGAAGCAGTCATCAAAGCTCTAGCCAATCAGGACTTTCAAACTCAATACATCAGGATCCTCCGTGAGTTGTAATACGGATTCACTACCAGGATCTCACCATTTTCCAAGGAAGTGATCATTCACATAAAGAGAGGGGTTTTTCAGGGTGAAACCATTTCACCGAAACTCTTCAGTGCCACACTCGAGAACATCATGTGATGACTGGAATGGGAAAGAATGGGAGTGAAGATATTGATCGACAACTACACCACCTCTGCTTCACTTATGACATCATTCTAATAACACCAAACATTAGCCAAGTGGCACAGATGCTGGCCGACTTTGACAGTGAGTGTGAAAAGGTTGGACTCAAACTGAATCTCACCAAGACAATGTTCATGAGAAACGAACTCATGCCTGACGTTACATTAGCTCTCAATGAAACAAACATCTCCGAATGCAGCAGTTATGTGTACCTAGGTCGAGAAGTCAACATAACTAATGACCTGGTACCTGAGTTGAGCAGGAGAAAGAGAGTGGCTTGGAAAGCCTTCAAGAGCATTGAAGAAATAGCTAAGAGGATGAAGAACCTCCAGCTCTGGGAACATCTTTTTTTTTAATTTATTAATTTATTGAATCACTGTGGGAAAAGTTACAAAGCTTTCAGGTTTAAGTCTTGGTCACGCAATCATAAAACACATTTCCCTTCGCCAGTACTTTTTTTCACCAAGAAGAACCCCAATACACCTCCCTCCCAATCCTCCCAATGCCTGTGAGGCAGATGAATTCTAGTTAACACTCTATCTACTTTGATTGTTTTGACAAAAGATGCATTATTATTATGTAGAGTTTACACCCCCAAATCAGACCTGTTGAAAAGACATTCTGAAATAATTTGTTTCTATAGCTGGTTACAAGAATCAAATGATGACACGCAGATGCGATGGCGGCCGAGTGATTTTGGATTTCTGATATTTTACTTATTAAGCCTGGAAGTACTTCTGCCAAGAGTCAGAAAATTATGAGACTGGTTTTTGTGGCTCTAGAGCCATGGCCGTGCCGGAGAGTCGCTCGTGGGGGGCAACTCGTGACCTCGGTAGGGCGTGAAGGATGAGCCCAGAATGCCCTCCATCCCATGAGGTTTCAGTCGCCCCCGTCACGACCGGTTCATACCTGGCTTTTCAAAAGGCTCCGAGGTGGCCGCCATCTTGCTGTCCAGAGGGAAAATGGCAGAAGGGAGCAACATCCCTTTCTCTCCAGGCAGGCATGGTGGCATAGATTAACGCATAGTCCATTCACTTTACTGCTGCAAGCTGCCGGGTTTTGCATTAAGTCCTCGTGCTTCTGGAGCCATGGTCGTGCCGGAGAGCAGCTCGTGGGGGGCAACTCGTGACCTCGGCAGGGCATGAAGTGGGAACATCTTTTTGACTCCACTGTTCTCCCTGCACTAACATACACCTCAGGGACCTGGGCCATACAAAAACAGGATAAGAACGGTATTTGTGTCACCAAAGAGGAGTCAAAAGAGCTATGCTTGGAGTATCACGTTTGACTCAAGTGAGAGAAGGAATCTGAAGTTCTGATCTCCATTGACGGTCGAGAATCAGGCAGGCTCTCTCATTTGTCAAGGCGTCAAAAATAAAATGGGCTGGACATGTAATGCGATTTGATGACAAATGCTGGACTAGCATTGTTACTGACTAGACTCCATGTGATGTCAAAAGAACATGTGGCCGACCACCTGTGAGATGATCAGTCTTCTTCGTCAAGACCCTGAAAAATGGTTCAAGGCTCTTCATGTTCCAACTGGCCATCAGTGAGCAGACGCCATTGGGCTACACTAGCACGTGACAGGGACAAATGGAGATGTTACTGGCACCTGCTCAAGCAAATCGAAGAGTAACAGGATATCAAGTGATCAAGTGAATGTTCACAGCATAATTACAATGAGGTGTTAAGATAGAAGTTTTCATTTACTACTACTATGGTAATTATGTTGCAAGGTATATGCGTACCAAAATAGCATGCTGTGTCTTTTAAACATAAATAATTCTATATCACGCTTGCATTTCTATAAAAAATAAGGAAAAGAATCATTTGCTAAAGCTTTTTAAGGTAATGTATAATACATTTCTTTAAAGATTTGTAATAAGGAAATTGCAAGGTGCCTGTGGAGTTGAGGCCATGTCTGTCAATTATTCCTTTTGGAAGTTATATTCCCCTCATACCAATGA
Source organism: Sorex fumeus (assembly GCF_029834395.1). Lineage (NCBI taxonomy): Eukaryota > Metazoa > Chordata > Mammalia > Eulipotyphla > Soricidae > Sorex > Sorex fumeus. The sequence continues at coordinate 69,801,806 of NW_026606059.1, forward strand.
ACAATATGTTAATAGATGGCTGTTTTTCAAAAGATACTTCTCAGGATCTTGACAAAGCTGTTCCAGGTTACAGAAGTGCCAAGAATCTAGGGAGAATATTTATGTGTCAAGAGGCATATTAAAAGTAGTTTGTTGATTCCATTGAGGTCAGGTGAACGAGGAGATAGAAAGGCTTCCCCATAAATAATTGTTGGCAACTATTGTGCACTGTCCTGGTATTTGAGAATTGAACTTTGTTCATACTGGATTCTGTTTTTCAGAATCCATTATGCTTGCCTGGATTTTTAGCCAAATATCCAGTAGGTTCCCATCCCCTTATGACCAGATTTTCAGTACCTATGACACAACTCAGTTATTATATATACTTCTGATTTATTATATATTAATTATAGTCTTCAAGGACAACCAAATCTCTCCTGATTAATTTGCTAGATCAGCTCATACAACTCAAGGAACCATTTACTAAGTAGGTGATAAAAAAGGACCAATGGGTAGATGGAAGGGAAACACAGAGCAAAATGGGGAGTGTGAGGGAGGAACAGAATGTTTGTGACCTTCCCTCCATGCCATCGTCCCCAAATCTTTACAAGTTCATCAATATGGAAGCTTTCTGAAATTCTTCCTTTTGGACTACTGTGGATATTCCATTCCATAGGTATAATTGATTAAGCCTTGAAAATTGAACTCATCTCCAGACCCACTTCCTACCATAGTCTCCCAAACGTTAGCTGATTAATATAAGAGATGCCTTTGTTACTCATAACAACTGAAAACGTTTCTTGTGGAAACTGTAAGGCAAGCAAACAAACAAACAAAACAAAACAAAACAGCAGAATCTGGAGATCTAGAGAAAAAAAGCATGAGAAATCAATGTACTAAAAATGACCCTATCATATATAGAAGCTGTAATTTCACATTTTCTAAGGTAACTGCTCTAAGGAAAGGTAGGACAAGAAATGAGAATAGGCTAAACATGTTTCTATTGTGAAGAGCTTCTAAAGGGGATGGTAAGACTGTTCTGTCTAATATTCATTCAAGAAAGAATCAGATTGCACAGGATCTGGAGTTGTTTTGTTTGGTGGTAACTCCTGGTGATGTTAAAGGGTCACTCGGCCTCTGCCCTCGGGACTTATTCCTGGGAGTTTCTAGGGACCACAAGGGATGCCAAGTATGGAGCCTGGGTTTGGCATTGCCTGCTGCAAGACAGGTAACCTACTTGCTGTAGTATCTAGCCTCAAGGTCCTAGCATTCTGACTTCTGAATTTGCCTTACTTGATTGAAAAGGCAGTGACCCACTATTTAATTCTCAACTGCCATGTCTACCTAAACTAGTCACTCAGTTTATATGAAAAGACCCATTCTTTCTTGGACACTGTCACTCAGCACAATCTGCATTGCAGGTTTAAATTGTTCAGCTTCTAGTAGAATTCTGTAGCACAGCAGGACTTATTTTCAAATGAAAAAATATTCTTCAGTCAAGAGAACAACAAAAAAGATTTCAAAGGTCATAAACTAAAATAGTGTACATTACACTTACCCAAAGGAATGCTTCTAGCATCTCAAGATCTCCTAAGATATATGCCCCCAGTGGCTAGGCTTCTTAAATGAAAGCCTGAGTTGTAGGATAAATTTAACTCTGAGTTAAGATTACATTTTGACAGTTTCCTGAATAACCAGCAAATTGGTAGAACTAGTACATTTCTAGTGTGGTAGAGATTTAGTTATTTTACAGAAGTTCCTATCACAACATTACAACTGGAAACTTTTTCTTTGTTTCTGTTCTTAGTATTTTTGTTCTTTATTTATAGTTGGGAATTAAAAATGTAACTTAACTGCTTTTGCTTTTTGAGAGTAGGAATTAGGATAACCTGACATTGAAGTACCCAAGATTTCACAGTATGGCTAGTCTTATTCTCCATCATAGGATGTGGATATAAACAACTAGAACATTTAAAATCCTTGCTACTTCTTCAGTAAGTCTAATTAACATGCTTGACACAAATATAGTGGGTCGGCATTAAGTTTTATGCAACATCTAGATAATGAGGCTCTCCTTGATGATTACTTATGTCATATGGAAAGATAATTAACATCACCCAATAGCTGGTCAGAAAGTGCTTGCAAATGGTTGCCACAGTTTGGGTTGAATTAATAAGTGGTTCAGAGAGGATTTTAGTAGTGCTTGAGTGGTTTCTGGTAAATAGGTCTCCCGTGTGTCTTGACTTTCAAAGAGAATTTTAAGAAATAATGGAATGTTTCTGTTTAGAAACTGTAAGTTAAATTGGAGATAATCAAGGATAGGTATGATGAATCTTTGCTATCATTGATAAAATATCCTAGCTAAATATTGAATATAGTTTCTAAGTATATTTTTACAGATATCAATGAAGATATTTTACAAATAAACATCACAAAATGTTAAATAAATTAAAAATATGTTATGAGTATGGAGGGATTACATATTTGGAAATGAGTTAAAATATATTGTTGTAATGACTAATTACATGTGCTAAGAATAAAGAAAAAGTCTAAATTTTTTTTACCACTAATATAATACCACAGTATTAGATCATGGTAAACATTTAGAGGATGTATACTTATGCTAAAGGAACTTGTAAATTGAACCAACCACCATTATGCATAATGTGTAAGACTGTGTAAGAAATGGAGACAACATTTCCATAAGAGAATGAGTATTATTTAATTTAAAGGATGTTTATATCCCTTATGTGGTTGTTTTTTCAGTTTGCCAATCTCTAGAAGCATGTTATGTCTTTTTAGAGATATGTCTATTTCCTAGTCAAACAAAGTGTTCTGTAAGATATTAGTATCTCCTGAAATCCTAGTAAAAATTGATTGTTTTTGATTTTTAAAACCATGATCATAGATAGCTTGATAAGTATAATTTAAATTGATTTTTAAATATATGAAATATAAAACAGCACTTTAAGGAAAATGACTTGCAAAGCTATCTATAATCATCACACTACATAGTAAATATATCTATCAGCTATTTCTCATCTCCCCCCAAATATTGAAGATCTCTAAACAATTTAGACTATAAAACAAAGAACCGCGGGAGCTTGAGAAATTATTTTTGTATGACTGGAAATCATCCAAGGGCAGGTGGAAGTGAGACAGAAGAAAGCTAATGTCCAAAATTGCTGTGAAAGTGATAGGAGAATTTAAAATTTCATTTGAGGTTTTCAAAGATCCTTCTTAAATTCCATGATAATGAAAAACAATAATGTGATTACCTCAGTGTTAGTGGTCAAAAGCTTCTCAAATTAAAATTTTGCTCTGGGAAAACTATCTGTAAATTAAAGGGGAAACATTTACAGCTAGGTTTAAACCAGTGTAAAAAAAATTCAGGCAGTTAAACACTGAAAATGCAATAAGAATTGAGAATGTTCTGTGGCATGATGGGTAAAAAAAGGGAGAACAGAGAACAGATATAAACCTCCGAAAATCAGAGCAATGAGGAGCAAAATGTGTGATTTTGATATTTTCTTTTGTGAATGTTTGCAACCCTGTACAGCACTTTGATGCTAGGAGACCCCAAATGTTCAGAGTACAGAGTCCACTGTTGGTTGGCAGTAGATCAGGGGCTGTGGGTTTGTGAGAAAAGAACACACTGGAAGGTTAAGCTCTGTCTACTGTGATAATTCTTAGTCGATGGAAATTCTGCCAAAAAAAAAAAAAGTAACTCAGATAGTACATGGCAGAAAAACAGCAGTGGTAAATTTGAGAGAGCAGAGTTTCTAAAAAGTCATCAACAGTCTACTATTTTATATATGATGACCCTCTTCAAAATAGTGAGAAGAATGTTAGAGAATTCAGTTTCCACAACATATTACTCAATTAGCTAGCTAAATACTAGATATTAAATATTATTAGATATGCAAAGGAAACATGTTAGATTTAGAAAATATTTCAAAGCAGCTGATTTAAGTGTATTAAAACATTTTATGTTCAAATAATTAAAGGAGAGTCCGGCAAGCTACCAAGAGTATCTCGCCTGCACGGCAAAGCCTGGCAAGCTACCTGTGATATATTCAATATGCCAAACACAGTAACAAGTCTCAAAATGGAGACGTTACTGGGCCCACTCGAGCAAATCTATGAACAACAGGAGGACAGTGCTACAGTGCTACAGATGTTTTATTTATGAACTGATATACTGATCATCTCCAGAGAAGACTAAAAATTGTAAAAAGTGGATTTCTACTGTTAAAATTATGACTACTAAATTGAAACATCTGGTAAATGACATCAATTTAGAAGTAAAGTTGCAAAAACAATCAGTAACTGAAAAAAGAAAAAGATATATTGAAGTCACCCAGTCAGAATATAGGTAGAAAAAAAAACATTGAACAGAATATTAGAGTACAATAAGAACATGAGATGTGGTCAACATTGTGGAATCCGAATTGCAGAAGGAGAAAGAAAAGAGAAATAAGTAATTTCTGGAAACTTCATGTACTTGGTAAGACAATAATTTACCATCCCAGAAACAAAACACACACAAAGCAAGAAAATCACATAATTATCTCCTTTATAGACATAAAAATTATATCACTTGATCACTTGACCACTTGACTTCCCGTTAATCATTGATTTGCTCGAGCGGGCGCCAGTAATGTCTCCATTTGTCCCTGTTGCGTGCTAGTGTAGCCCAATGGCATCTGTTCATTCTAGGAAGATGAAGAGCTTCAAACTGATCATTCAGGATCTTGACGAAGAAGGCTGACAATCTTGTAGGTGGGCCACACGGTCTTTTGACGTCCCATTGAATCCAGTAAATAATGGCTTTAGTACAGTGGTCGTCTCCAAATATCATTTTGTGTCCAGCCCATCTGATTTTTGACGACTTGGCAAATGTGACAATGTCTTTTATTATTGATCATTGACGGAGGTCGGAACTCCGGATTCTATTTCTCATTTGAGTGAAACATGATACTCCAAGCATAGCTCTTTCGATTCCTCTTGGAGAGACCCAAACAGAGTTCTCATCCTGTTTTCATAGGGCACAGGTCTCTGAGGCATATGTTAATACAGGAAGAACAGTGGAATTGAAGAGATGTGCATGGAGCAAGAGGTTCTTCGTCCTCTTAGCTATTTCATCAACGCTCTTGAAAGTGGTCCAAGCTGCTTTCTTCTGCGTGACTCAGGTGCCAGGTCATTAGTTATGTTGACTTCTGGACCTAGGTACATATAACTGTTTCATTTCAAGATAGTCATTCCATTGAGAGCGAATGGAATGTCAGGAACCAGACTGTTTCTCATAAACTTTGTCTTCATGAGATTCAGCTGGAGACTGACCTTTCCATACACACAGTCAAAGTCGGCCTGCAATTGTGCTGCTTGGCTAATGTTTGGTGTTATTAGAACTATGTCATCAGCACAGCAGAGGTGGTGTAGTTGCTGACTGTCTATCTTCACTCCCATTCCCTCCTATTCTAGTTGTCGCATGATGTTCTCAAGGGTGGCACTGAAGTGTTTTTGTGAAATGGTATCACACTGCCAAACCCCTCTCTTGACATCGATGATCACTTCTTTGTAGAATGGTGAGATCCTGGTAGTGAATCCGTAATACAACTCATGGAGGATCCTGATGTATTGAGTTTGGAAGCCCTGTTTGGCTAGAGCTTCAATGACTGCTTCTGTCTCAATAGAATCAAGTGACTTCTTTAAATCGATGAACGTCAGACAGAATAGCATCTTGAACTGCCGAGAAACCTCAATGAGCTTGGTAACCGTGTGGATATGGTAGATAGTTCTGAATCCTTTTCAGAACTAAGCTTGCTTGCATTGTTGTCCTTCATCTAGTGTTCTGCCAATCCTATTCAGGATGACTCGAGCGAACAGCTTGCAGACAACGGATAGCAGGCAGATTGGCGATAGTTGTCAATGTTGTGGATGTCTCCCTTCTTGTACAGTAGTACAGTCCTGCTGTTTTTCCATTGGGATGGAACCTTGCATTCAGACAGGTAGCACGTGAAGAGCCGAGCCAGTGTATTGATGAGTACTAACAGCAGGTTCTTCAGGTGTTCAGGTCTTACCTTGCCTGGGCCAGGTGCTGTTCATTTCTTTACTGACGAAATGGCATGTTGGATTTCGGAAGGGAGAAAGTTGGGAATGACATATCCATCCTGCGGAATTTGGGATGTGGGCAGGTGGATGTGACTATCAAAGAGATCTGAGTAGAAGTCGTGGATAATCTTCTCCATTGCCCTTCTGGAAGATGTGATATATCCATCAGGATGTCGGAGGGTAGTCATCTTATAGACTCAAAATTATATTGATCGTGAAAGATAAGTTCCTTTCATTTTTTTTAAGTTCACATCAGACAGGAATTGTGCCAAATGCACAACAAGTTTTAAGGGAGGCACACCTCATACAACTTTGTGGACATCTAATCATCATGCTTATCAACCAGAAAAGGATCTGATGAAACTCTTGAAGACAATAAAACACAAACATTTTCTATAAAGGAAAATTTGATAAGCTATTGAGAAAGACAAGAAAACATTAGAGTCAGTAATCCATTTGCTAAAGATCAAAAACAAAATTGACAGAAAATTCAATCTGTGAGTAAACTGTAATGCTATATTATTTCCTTTTTATATATTAAATTTTAGCATCATTTGAAATATAAAAATTGAAATATCTGTTGACAGATGTTGTAACCAATATTAATGTAATATGTGTAAAAATCACTGAAAGAAAAATGGAGAAATTATTTATAATTTTTTTATACATTAAGTGCCTGGTAATGACATTATATGAATAATTGTTACAACTCGACCTTAAAAACACAAATTACCCAAATTAGAAAGATGCACAATGTCATTGGTCATTTGGGCAATGCAAATCAAAATGACTCTATATTTAATAGTAGAGCTAAAAAATAAACCAAGTATAACAAATATTGACAAACATTTGAAAATGAAAACCTTCATAAATCGTACTTGAGAATGGATTAATCCATATCTCAGTGATAACAGTGTTCTAGAATTAAAAACTAGTAGTGGTTGAATAACAATATGAATTTATTTTTAAAAGTAAAAGTTTTCAGTTTTAAATGACAATTTTTCAGAATGGCATTGGGAATTCACCCAGAAGTGCTCTGGGAATAGTCCAGTTCTATATTGAGTAGTGATCTCTGAGAGTGCCTAGTCGACCATATATGTAGTGTCAGGAATTTGAACCAGTTTGCCCAATGAGACATACACACGCAAAGCATGTGGCTCAAAAATGACCAATTTTATAGTATGTGCATTTCATCTCATCAAGGGGTCAATAAATGATGAAATGCATGTGTATATAATTGCTCACAGTTCACTGATATCTAAGACTACCTCTGACTTGGCATCATGATCTGTATTCCCTACAGCTCAAGATGTGTCTACACTTACAAATTCCTTACAATAATATTCTAATGGATTCATAGAAAAGTGAATTAGAACATATTTTTATGAAAGCTGCTTTCAGTGGCTCTAAGCAGAAATGTCATATGCTTTCAGAAACCTATATAAAGTACGTAGCATATAAGGAGGTGCAAAAAAGAAATAGCCATTGGTAACACATACCTGCTTCTGAGAACGAGGAGATAGGAAAGTAAAAACAGAAATAATTATTCTCATCCCAGTCTTATATCTATTGTTGTCAGGTTTCCAAAACACAATGTTATAAAATGTGGTTTACAACACTTATTTTCTCAGTGTGTGTGTGTGTGTGCATGTGTGTGTGCACAGACATTAGAGACAAATATATGGAGATTGTTGTGAGGTAGGGGAGGGGGGGGGAGAGAGAGGGAGATAGAGAGAGAGAGCGAGACAGAGAGAGAGACAGAGAGACAGACAGACAGAGACAGAGACAGAGACAGGACCTGAGAAGAATTCACATTAATCATTCTGTGTGTGTGTGTGTGTGTGTGTGTGTGTGTGTGTGTGATTATCTTCAGATTTAGGATGCTCAGGCCAAGACTCATGCATGAGTGAAGCCCCACAGAACTAGGTAAGCAGAACTCTGAGACCTTGGACTCCAGACTCAACGGACCAGGGAGCAGAGATCCTCTGCCTGCTCCCACCAACCTCAGGTGACCAAGGTATTAAAACCAGGAGCCCCACCCTACCCTGTCCTCTCTGCTTCCACTAACCGCCAATGACCAAGGGATTGGATTACGCAAAAAAGACCCACCCTACCGGTACCAGATAAATACCTCACCCTCAGATTTTCACTACCTCCACTACCTCCATTAACCAGCCACCTCCACGATCCAGTACACTTTCTGGACACATCATAAGACACTTAATACCCATCTTCCAAGATTACTGCACCATATTTGAAAGGGTTCAAATATGGTTTGAAACATGGGAACACCTACAAGGGTGATTAGAGGGTGCCCTAAAATACTCTATCCCTCTCAGAGAGCCTGGCAAGCTACCGAGAGTTTCCCGCCCACATGGCAGAGCCTGGCAAACTATCCATGGCATATTCAATATGCCAAAGCCAGTAGATACAATGGGTCTTATTCCCCTGACGATGAAAGAGCCACCACTTTGACAGTGTTAAGAAGGATGAGGAAGGAGAGGCTGAAGAAAATCTAAAGGCCGAACTAGGTTGCCAAAATGAAGAAAGACAAAAATGACTGTCTGTACTTTCAATGCACATACGCTGGCATCAGATGCATCCATTGAGGACCTATTGGTAAAAGTGCAAAAGAACAAGTACTACATCATTGGTCTGACCAAAACAAGAAGGCATCAAACACATCACCCCGTTTTCGAAACTGGAGAAGAAATGTTCCTCGAAACATGCATAAAAAGAGGTGTTGGAGGCATCCGTGTTCTTTTCAGCCCAAACTTGGCCATGAGCATTGATTCATTTGAATGCCTAACAACCCGAATCAGACCGTTACACTTGAATAGATGTGGCTCACTGCTGGCAATTTCTATCTTTGTTGTCTATGCATCAACATACAATTATGGTGAAGGAGAAATTGAGAAGTTCTACATGGAGCTAGAGAAGTTCTATAAAGAAGACCACACCTTCTACAAGATCATTCATGGTGATTTTAATGCCAAGATAGGAATGAGAATATCAGCTCAAGAACTCCACATCAGAACCCATGGCCTTTAATGGAATGAACAGGGTGAGAGACTGTCTGAATTCATCATCTCGACCAAGACCATCCACGGTAAGTCACAGTTCCAGAAGGCTGAATCTAAACGTTGGACATGGGAGTCTCCCGATGGATGGTTCTATAATAAAATTGACTACATCATATTCAATCCACTGTTTTGCTTTTACCAATATCACCGTTGTCCCAAAATTCCAAAAAGGATTGAACCACTGTATCCTTAGTGTAAAATTCTACTTCACGGATCAGGGAGAAAGGGCTGCAAAGTTTAAGAAGAGAACTCCCAGAATGACTACAAACTGAGAGCTCTTTGGCACTGTTACTGCAACCTGGGAAGATGCCGTTGTTGACAACATTAACAAGGAATATAATCAACTGGTTCAGCACTTCCATAATTGTGTGAGGAATGCCAAGAGAGAGATCCAGAAAAAAATGCCTGTCTTAGAAAACTCTTGAGCTTATTCACCAACGTGGCTTGGCTCAAGCCTCAGGCAATGGAAAGTGACTGTTTAAGCTCACAAAACAGTGCAGAGAAGCGATAAAAGAAGACCACAAAGAGAGAAGAGCAGTAGTGCTGATAGATGCAGCAGAAGCCAGGAAAAGTGTTCGCAATGCCCACCTGTCCTTCGCAAACTACAAGACCAAGATGACTGCCCCCCAACATCTTGATGGATCTATCACGTCTTCCAGAAGGGCAATGGAGAAGATTATCCATGACTTCTACTCAGATCTCTTGCAAAGCCACGTCCACCTGCCCACATACCAAATTCCACAAGATGGTTATGTCATTCCCAACATTCTCCCTTCCGAAATCTGACACGCTGTTCCATTGGTAAAGAAATGAACAGCACCTGGCCCACACAAGGGCAGACCCAAAAAACTGAAGAATCTGCCATCAGTAATCATCAATACACTAGCTCGACTCTTCACACGCTACCTGTCTGAATGCAAGTTTCCATCCCAATGAAAAACATGCAGGACTGTACTACTGTAAAAAAAGGGAGACATCCACGACATTGGCAACCATTGCCCGATCTGCCTATACATGCTGTTCCTGCAAGTTATCATTAATAGGATTGGCAGAACACTAGATGAGGGACAACCATACAAACAAGCTAAGTTCCGCAAAGGATTCAGCATGATCAATCATATCCACATGATAACTAAGCTCATTGAGGTTTCTCAGCAGTTCAAGATGCTACTCTGACGTTCATTGATTTAAAGAAGTCACTTGATTCTATTGAGACAGAAGCATCCATCGAAGCCCAAGTCAATCAGGGCGTTCAAACCCAATACATCAGGATCCTCTGTGAGCTTTACTATGGATTCACTACCAAGATCTCACCATTCTACAAAGAAGTGATCATTCATGTTAAGAGAGGGGTTGGGCAGGGAGATATCATTTCACCAAAATTCTTCAGTGCCACTCTTGAGAACATCATGCGATGACTGAAATGGGAAGGAATGGGAATGAAGATAGACAGTCAGCAATTACACCACCCACACTTTGCTGATGACATTATTCTAATAAACACCAAACATTAGCCGAGTGACACAAATGCTGGTCGTGAGTGTGGAAAGGTTGGACTCCAGCTGAATTTCTCAAATACAATGTTTATGAGAAACAGTCTAGTTCCTGATGTTACATTTGCTCTTAATGGAACAACCATCTCTGAATGCAACAGTTATGTATACCTAGTTCAAGAAGTCAACATGACGAATGACCTGGAACTTGACTTGCTCAGGAGGAAGAGAGTGGCCTGGAACGCCTTTAAGAGCATCAAAGAAATAGCTAAGAGGCTGAAGAACCTCCAGCTCCAGGCACATCTCTTTGATTCCACTCTTCTTTCTGCATTAACATATGCCTCAGAGACCTGGGCCCTATGAAAACAGGATGAGAATGCTATTTGCGTCTCCCAAAGAGGAATCAATGAGCTATGCTTGGAGTATCACGCTTCACTCAAAGATAGAAAGAACCAGAGTTCCGACCTCAGTTGATTGTCAAGAATCAGGGATGCTATCTCGTTTGCCAAGGCGTTGAAATTCAGATGGGCTGAACTTGAAATGAGATTTGTAGATGACTACTGGACTAGAGCTGTTACCGACTGGATTTCACGGGATGTCAAAAGATCATGTGGCCGCCCACGTACGAGATGGTCAGACTTCTTCTTCCAGACCCTGAACAATTGGTTTGAGGCTCCTTGGGTTCCTAGGATGAGCAGACACCATTGTGTTACACTAGTATGTGACAGGGACGAATGTAAACGTAACTGGCACCCGCTCAAGAAAATAAATGAGTTTCAGAATGTCAAGTGATCAAGTGATAATTTTATTTAATATTCAAAATTTGACTTTTCCAATACTGAACTTATTTACTTGAAGAAATATTCTAAAAATTTGAATGGATATTTTCCATATCATGATGCATAGTATCACATACAAAAGAAACTAACTTAATACTAAAGAAATATCAGAAAAAAAATCCAGAAAAGTAAGTTACAGTATGTTATGCTACCTCATAACCAAATTTAAATTATCATGACAGCATATACTTGTAAGTTGTGTTCCCTGATAAACTCAATGAAAACCTGCATTCTATTACATTATTTAATAAACTAATACATCGTAGAGTCTCATAGTAGATATTGGATTGTTTTTCAAAAGAGCAAGTGCTCTGGGGAGCATTTTATGTCACCAGTAAATAAAGTGAAATATGTATTATATATAGCAGATAACAAAAAAATCTGGAAAGAATGCTTTGTCATTCTAGTTGGGAAAAAATAAATAGCTAGAGCTGTAATACATTTCAGTATTATAATTATGAGGTGTTAAATATACAGACCTTTATCATAAATCAAAATTGAATTTATTTTTTTCACTTCCCAGGAAAGCAGTAACAGAGGAAAACAAGCAAATAACTATGTTCTTATTGCCAGTATCTGTGAACCATTTTCTTTTCCCTGTTAGTCAACCATATTAATGTTATGAAGCATCATTATTTTCTGGTCTTGGGCTCACATCAGGTGTTGTTTAGGGGCTACTCCTAGATGAGTGCTTGGAGGATCATTGCTCATGGTGTTGGGAGTTTATATGGTAAGAGATCAAGACCATTAAAAAAGTTTTCTCTCGGACCATACAGCCTTCTCCTTTGGCTCTGAATCTGTCACTCTGTATTATAACACTGAAGATTTGAGAGTCAATGATAAAGAAGTGAAATTAAAAGTGGCAAACATTTGCTAGGAGTGAAATATTCTTCAGCCCAATGCATATTCTGTTTACTTCTTTTACTAATATAAATGTATTTATATTTATAAATACATATTATTTACTTAAAATTCTACCTCTAGGAGTTTTTATTTCAATAGATGTAGGAAGTTTGAAAACAAAGCAAGGACTGCCATCAAATAGTGTCATTATTATGATCATTATTATTTTATTATTCTAAGTGATAGACAGCTAAAACAATAGTAAATGACATGTTGATGTGTTAGAAATTGCTGTTTTCATTATAGAAATTAAAGTGTGAGACAAAATATACCTTATATTCCATTCAGATGGAGGTTGTTTAGTATTATTTTATTTATTGGGGAGGGGGCACTCCTGGAGATGTTCAGGGCTTTCTTCTGGGTCCACACTCAGAGATCACTCCAGGCAGGCTCATGGACCAAGTGAGGTATCAGGAATCAAACCTGGCTTGTCCTCAGCAAATACCCTGTCAATTGTACTATTGCTCCAGCCCCATTAAGATGGAATTTTTAATGAACATAATTTTGAAAAAAAAAATAAAACCTTTTTTTTAATAAAAACCTTCATTAATGAAAATCATTATAGTGATTTATCTTTTAGCAACAGGTATAAAGTATTCACCTTTTGACACCGTTTTCTCTTTCAGTTGAAATAATATTTAGCAAGAGATTCACGCTCAGCAGGGAATAAGGTTGCTCTTTTGATATTTCTGTCTAATTTGTAGGCTGCTGGAAACAAAATTTCTCTAATAAAATCTAGTTTCTCATTAAGATTAAGGATTAAACAGTGTGTAAGTCCCTTATGTCTTAAAATATCTTGCTTGATATTTTCTTCATTTGCTTTATAATATCCATGTGATTTTGAAATTCATCTGATATGTTAATCGTAACAAAAATGAGCCAAAAGCATTAAAAATAAAAATGTATAATGAAGTCCAGAGTAACTCAAGACACATGAAAAAAAAAAAAGATTGGTTAGTAAAGATTATTTACTCGAAAAAGCAACACTCAAGATCAGGAAAAGGCAGACATACACAATGCATATACACACATACACACAAATAAACACACACACACACTTATATATACATACATACATATATATATATATATTTTAGTTTAGCAGGAAGTACTGCAATGCTCCTCTCCTGTTCTGAATAAAGATTTAACACCTTTGTTTAAAAATAAATATGTAATGTTTTCTTGCCCAACACTCCCACCATGGGACCAATATGAAATATTATAAAATTATATTAGTATCAAAACAAGGAAATTAATATAAACAAATGTGCATAATTCTATGTAGTCCTATTATATGCTGTTTGTATAACCAACACAGCACTCAGAATATAGCAGTGTACAGCCATCACCACGAAACACAGTGAATCTTACGAAGACAATGTTTATGAGAAACAGCCTCGTTCCTGATGCCCCATTCGCTCTCAACGGAACGACCATCTCCGAATGCAACGGCTATGTGTACCTAGGTCGAGAAGTCAACATGACAAATGACCTGGCACCCAAGCTGCGTAGAAGGAAGAGAGCGGCTTGGAACACCTTCAAAAACGTCGAAGAAATAGCTAAGAGGACGAAGAACCTCCGGCTCTGGGCACATCTCTTTGATTCCACTGTTCTTCCTGCATTAGCATATGCCTCAGAGACCTTGGCCCTATGCAAACGGATGAGAATGCTATTCGGGTCTCCCAAAGAGGAATTGAAAGAGCTATGCTTGGAATATCACGTTTCACTCAAATGAGAGAAAGAATCCGGAGTTCTGACATCCGTCCACGATTAAGAATCAGGGATGCTATCTCGTTTGCCAAGGTGTCAAAAATCAGATGGGCTGGTCACGTAATGAGATTGAAAGACGACCACTGGACTAGAGCTGTTACCGACTGGATTCCACGAGATGTCAAAAGACCGCGTGGCCGCCCACCTACCAGATGGTCAGACTTCTTCGTCAAGATCATGAAGGATTGGTTTGAGGCTCTTCATGTTCCCAGAGCGAACAGATGCCATTGGGCTACACCAGCACACGACAGGGACAAATGGAGACGTTACTGGCGCCCGCTCGAGCAAATCAATGACTAACGGGAAGTTAAGTGATTAAGTGATAAGTGATAATTAACATACAAACACTTCCCCCACTATAACCCCCAATCTATTCTCTCTCTGTATGTTTGCCAGTTTGTGTGTCCTATACAATTGGACTAATAAACTATGTGACCTTTTGAAATTGACTTGCTAACACCATAAAAATCCCTTTAAACCGTCCAGAGATCTTGTGTGTATAGATAAGTTATTTTTTAATTTCCAGACGTACCTTATTTTAGTCTATTATTTAGGGCACTGTCATTGTTTACAAATTTTTGACACTTGTAAGTACAGCTACTATAAACAAGTCTAGGAAGGATTTATGTAGACATAATTTTTGTTTCTAAGGATAAATTAAAAAGAGTGCAAAAGTTGTGTGTTAAATTCATTTTGTTATTTAGGAAATTGTGTTCTTTATTTATCTTATGGTCTGCAATATATAATAGGCTGTATATTTAATTTTCAACTGTTTTAATAAGCATGTATTTTTATTTTATTGTAGTTTTTAAGGTTGGCTATTTTACATGCATTATTTTCCATCAATGTATTTTCTTTAATGAAATATTACTGTATTTTTCTCGTGTTTTAATTTGATATTATCTGAATATATGTTATATATTCAAGTTATTTTTATGCTATGTGGCTTTCCAGTATTTTCTTCAAATCTTAATAGCTAATTTTTATACCCTCAACAAATTGTTCACAAAAAATAGTAACAATAACAGGTCTCATCACCCTGACTCTAAAAAAGCCTCCAATCGTTGGGAAAGACAAGTAAGGAGAGTCTGCTAAAATCTCAGGGCTGGAAAGGGATAGAAACGTTACTGATGCCCACTCAGGTAAATCAATGAACAATGGGAAGACAGTAATACAGTGATATAGTGACTCTAAAATTTTATACACAGCGGTAGGGTGTTTGCCTTGCATGCAGCCAACATAGCCAACCCGAGTTCGATTCCTCCGCCCCTCTCAGAGAGCCCGGCAAGCTACCGAGAGTATCTCGCCCGCACGGCAGAGCCTGGCAAGCTCCCCGTGATGTATTCGATATGCCAAACACAGTAACAAGAAGTCTCACGATGGAGACGCTACTGGGCCCGCTCGAGCAAATCAACGAACAATCGGAGGGCCTTTGTATTTGTATTTTGTGGCAAAAATGTAATAAAATATGTAATGCTTTGATTTTAACTTTGAATCTAAAATTTTCCATTGTTTATTTTGTTTTGAGGCTAATTCTGGTGGTGCCAGGACTTATTCATGACTGTGTATGTAGGGATCACTCCTGGTAGTGCTTGACTATCGAACTGAAGTTGGAGGTATCTTAACCACTCTACTATTTTTCTGGTTCTTCTATGCTTATTCTTTTGAGTCAGAGTTTGATTGTATTTTATAGCATTAGATTTACATAAAATATAGAAGGAGAAACAGAATATTGATGACAGGCAAGGATCTGGTGAAAGGAGGTACCCTGAGACAATGGTATATAGAAATAGTCTGTTATGGTGGTGTTGGAATATTTTATGAATTTCTATCATTGATAGTATTACAAAATGTTAAATCATAGTACTAAATATTTTTAATGATTCTTCACACAAAATCTCCATATTTTAATACTATAGCACAGTGTATATAACCTTAACCATTACCAATATTCCCTCACCATAGTGTTATATTTGCTACCATTGATAAACCTAAACTCACCTTGTACCCTGAATTTCATAGTTAAACTTTTAAGTTTTTTTTTTTGGTGCTAGTCATTTTATGGGCATAGCTACAAATATGTATGTGAATAAATATATGTCACTTGTATCACTTGTCATCCCGCTGCTCATTGATTTGCTCCAGCAGGTGCCAATAACATCTCCATTCATTCCTGTTCTGTGCTAGTGTAGCCCAATGGTGTCTGCTCGTTCCAGGAACATGTAGAGCATCAAATCATCAATTCAGGGTCTTGAAGAAGTCTGACCATTCTGTAGGTGTTTGGCCAGGCATTCTTTTGACGTCCCATAACGGCTGTAATCTAGTGGTTATCTCAAAAAAATGTATATAATGTGTATATATATGTGTGTAGTCACACACATATATAAATAAATATAGTGACACATATTTACCCATGCACTATAATATGTTGAATCTTTATATGTACATATATAGGTATAGTTAGCACATAACCCATTTGGGTGTCCACATATAAAATATTCATATGCTTATAAGTTTGTTCCGAGAAACAGTTCTCCCCCAGTATCGACATGCCATTTCATCAGTAAAGGGCAAACAGCACCCAGCCCAGACAAGGTCAGACCCTAACACGTGAAGAACCTGCCATCAGTACTCATCAATACACTGGCTCAGCTCTTCACATGCTACCTGTCTGAATGTAAGGTTCCATCCCAGTGGAAAACCAGCAGGACTGTACTACTGTACAAGAAGGGAGACATCCACGACATTGGCAACTATCGCCCGATCTGCCTGTTGTCTGTCGTCTACAAGCTGTTCACTCAAGTCATCCTGAATAGGATTAGACACTAGATGAAGGACAAGCATGCGAGCAAGCCAGTTTCCGAAAAGGATTTAGCACAATCAACCGTATGCACATGATAACCAAGCTCATTGAGGTTTCTCAGGAGTTCAAGATGCCGCTATGTCAAACATTCATTGACTTAAAAAAAGGCCTTTGATTCTGTTGAGACTGAAGTGGTTATCGAGGCCCTAGCCAAACAGGGCGTTCAATGTTAATACATCAGGATCCACCATGAGCTCTATTGTGGATACACTACTAAAATCTCACCATTCTACAGGGAGGTGATCATTGACATCAAGAGAGGGGTTTGGCAGGGTGATACCATTTCACGGAAACTCTTCAGTGCCACCCTGAAGAGCATCATGCGATGATTGGAATGGGAAGGAATGGGAGTGGAGATAGATGGTTGGCAACTACATCACCTCCACTTCACTGATGACATTGTTTTTATAACACAAAACATTGGCCAAGCAGCACAAACCCTGGCCAACTTCAACCATGAGTGTGGGAAGGTTAGACTACAGCTTCGACTTCAATAATGTCGAAGAAATAGCTAAGAGGATGAAGAACCTCCATCTCCAGCACATCTGTTCGATTTCACTGTTCTTCCTCCAATTAACATATGCCTTAGAGACCTGGGCCCTAAGATAACAGGATGAGAACACTATTTGGATCTCCCAAAGAGGAATTTATAGAGCTATGCTTGGAGTATCATGCTTCACTCAAATGAGAGAAAGAATCCGGAGTTTCAACCTTCGTCAATGGTCAAGTATCAGGGACATTGTCTTATTTGCCAAGGCATCGAAAATAAGATGAACAACCGGAGGATGTGCAGTAAAGTATATATCCTGTTGACCACTTGTTTTGGTTAGTGTTGTGATTTAGCTAAAGGTGTGTTCTAATATTCAAATATTCTGACATTGCATTGTGATTTTATTCATTCACATTTTATTCATCTATTCACTTGTGTGGGAATCTCACAAAGACAATATTTATGAGAAACGGTCTCGTTCCTGATGTTCCATTCACTCTCAATGGCACGAACATCTCCGAATGCTATAATTATGTGTACCTAGCTCGAGAACTCAACATGACAAGTGACCAGGCACCTAAATTGCGCAGGAGGAATAGAGCAGCTTGGAACGCCTTCAATAATGTCGAAGAAATAGCTAAGAGGATGAAGAACCTCCGTCTCCAGCACATCTGTTCGATTTCACTGTTCTTCCTGCAATTAACATATGCCTTAGAGACCTGGACCCTAAGATAATAGAATGAGAACACTATTTGGATCTCCCAAAGAGGAATTTATAGAGCTATGCTTGGAGTATCATGCTTCACTCAAATGAGAGAAAGAATCCGGAGTTTCAACCTTCGTCAATGGTCAAGTATCAGGGACATTGTCTTGTTTGCCAAGGCATCGAAAATAAGATGGACTAGATACAAAATGAGATTTAGAGACGACTGTTGGACTAGAGCCTTTACTGACTGGATTCCATGGGACGTTAAAAGATCATGTGGCCGCTCACCTACGAGATGGTCAGACTTCTTCGTCAAGACCCTGAATGATCAGTTTGAGGCTCTTCCTGTTCCCAGAATGAGCAGACGCCATTGGGCTACATTAGTACACGACAGGGACGAATGGAGACGTTTTTGGCATCCACTCATGTTGGTTGATGAGTACTGGGATGTCAATTGTTCAAGTGATCAAGTGATGCATTTATGTTTATACTTACACATGTACATAAATATTATTTATGTTTTAAAATTATATAATTAAAAAATCACATTGTTCTTAGCAGACTAATTATTCTTCATACTTTATTTAATCTCTCCTTTGTTTTTTCTACTCTTGAAAAGTTATCTTCTTACTGTTTGCATAGTTTTACTTTTTCGTAACTTAAGATGTAGTTGGACTCCTATAGCTATTGTCTTTGCAAAACTGAAATTTTACTTAAAAGCATGCCTTTAAACTGCTTACATTTTCTGTCATGGTTTGATGACTCATTTAAATGCTGTATGATAGTCTGTTTCTGTGTTGTGACACATTTTATTCATCTATTCACTTTTGACACAGTCTTGGTTGCTTCAATGTTTTGGACACTAATGAACGAAGCTGCTGTAAACAACTATTTATGGGTTCTTTGGTCAAATACCAAGAAGCACAATTGTTGAAATGAATGATAAAAATATGCTTAGTTTTGTCAGAAACTGCCAAACTAAACTGTTTTTTGAAAAAAACTATGTCATTTTGCATTCACACTAATAATGAAGAGATTTTAATTGCTTCATATCCTGTTGATGTATTATATGCTAAAACAGTAACAAGTCTCACAATTTGTTTTGAGACATTACTAGAGCCTGCTCGAACAAATTGATGAACAACCGGATGATGTGCAGTAAAGTATGTATCATGTTGACCACTTGTTTTGGTTTTAAAACATAAAAGATCATGTTATCTGGAAAAGAAACCAAAATATAAATGTGTGTATTTCTTCCCAATATGTATAATGATTCTTTTGGTTATTTCATTATCCAAGATTCAAAATATATAATGTTAAAAATTCTTGATATGAGTAGTAACTCACTTCACTCTCAACGGGATAAACATCTCCGAATGCAACATTTATGTGTACCTAGGTCAAGAAGTCACATGACAAATGACCTGGCGCCTGAGTTGCACAGGAGTAAGAGAGCAGCTTGGAATGCCTTCAAGAACATCAAAGAAATAGCTAAGAGGATGAAGAATCTCCAGATCTGGGCACATCTCTTCAATTCCACTTTTCTTCCTGCATTAACATATGCCTCAGAGACCTGGGCCCTACAAAAACAGGATGAAAATGCTATTCAGGTCTCCAAAAGAGGAATTGAAAGAGCTATGCTTGGAGTATCACGCTTCACTCAAATGAGAGAAAGAATCCAGTCCTCCAACCTCCGTCCATGGTCAAGAATCAGGGACACTGTCTTGTTTGCCAAGGCATCAAAAATCAGATGGACTGGACACAAAATGAGATTTGGAGATGACCATTAGACTAGAGCCATTATCGACTGGATTCCACAGGACATTAAAAGATCGCTTGACTGTCAGACTTCTTCGTCAATACTCTGAATGCTTGATTTGAGGCTCTTCGTGTTCCCAGAATGAGCAGACGCCATTGTGCTACATTAGCATGTGACAGGGACGAATGGAGACGCTACTGACACCCGCCCGAGCAAGTTGATGAGTAACGGGAGTCAAGTAATCAAGTGAGTAATATCTCAGCCTTATACCAGATCTTGTGGTAGAGTTTCAAATTTTTAACTATTAAAATAACAATGTTTTTATTTTCTTATGTCAATTGTATTTTTCCAGTTAAAAATGACCTTCACGCATGCTGAAAGTAGACTATAGACCAAATATGATTGCCACTCAATGCCTCTTTTGCAAACCACAACACCCTAAAGGAGAGAGAGAACAGAGGGGAATGCCCTGCCCCAGAGGCAGCATGGGTTGGGGGGCGAGGGGGGATACTGGGATCCTTGGTGTAGGAAATGGGCACTGGTGGAGGGATGGGTATTGATCATTGTATAATTGAAACCCAAGCACAAAATTTGTAAGTCTACAACTGTACCTCATGGTGTCTCACTAATAAAAATTTAAAAGAAAAAAAATGACCTTCACTGCATCAAGTTTACTGAATATTTTCACCATGAGTGGGAATTTGGCTATCAAATGCTTTTTTTGGTACATATGGGGTTTATGCAAATTTTTCTTTCTTTTTGGTTCACACCCATTGATGCACAGGAGCTACTGCTGGCTCTGCACTCAGGAATCAGTTCTGGTGGTGCTCAGGGGACCATATAGGATGCTGGGAATCGAACCTGGGTTGGCTGTATGCAAGGCAAATGCTCTACCCGCTGTACTATTGCTCCAGGCCCCTAATTAATACAAGGAAGTCTTAAACTATATTATCCTCAGCACTAATGTTGTGATGTAAAGGATTATAGTCATTGGTTTTTAAGTATTAAATATGCTTGCATATCTGTTTGGTTGATGTTTTAATGCATTTATTTATCCATTTTTCTATTTGATCTGCCCATTTATGAGAGGAGCTAAATGCTCCAAATAAAAGGCCCAATATTTTCCTTTGTTTCTCATAATTCTTTGAGGGTTTTTTTTAATGTAGTAGATGCTTTGTCAATTGGTCTGTATATACCTGAATAATAACAATGTCTTCTTTGAACATTGACTCCCTTTATCACTACGCAATGCTTTTTTTTACACTAAGTCATTTTCTTTCACTTGAAGTATATTCCATCTGAAGTTCATACTTACTCCAGCTCTTTTGCGTGTTATAGCATAGTATATTTTTCACATCCATTCACTCTTAATTTGTGTTTATTTTAATTTTAAGGTAACTTTCTTTAGTTGTACATATCCATTGTTAGATATCAGGTAGTTCTATATGTCCTTTAAATCTACTACAGCATCATGCTGATTAATGCATTAAACCATTGATATTCAAACTAATTATTGATATTGTTGAATGACTTTTAGAGAATTTTATGGTTTCCTTCTATTTTCTTAGCATTTAGTTATAATTACTTTACTTGTTAGCCTACAGTTTGCAATAGTCACAATTAATTCAAGTTCATCTTAGAGTACTTATCTAATACATGTGAGGACCTGAGTTTCACTCTAGAGTTATGATGCATGGACCCAGAATATTTGAAAATAATAAACAAATATGCTTCTTTACAAGAAATAAAATCACCTAAGACTATCCTATTGCTGTCTGTATTTTTTATTTTCTTTCTCATCAAATATTTTATTCATAACATACTTATCTTTTTGAAAAGTAAAAGCTCAGAGCATTTGGGTATTATGGGAATCTGAATCATAAAAATCTAGGGTTTTCAGAGGTCTCTCATATTATCAGATAAATGGGGTACAATTTTGTTGCTATCACACAGAAGACGATGTCCAGGCTCTCTCCTTTGTCTCATTACAGGATCACTTTCATTTCCTCATTCTGTGGTTACTAATATTCCTCAACCACATTTTATGGCTTCCAAGGTTGTTTACTAATCTATATTATTCCACCTTGTTCAGTATGCTAGTTTGTATTAAAAATAGCAATACATGACAGATGCAGTTGCTCCAAATCCTGAAATGTTGAAATCATTATGCCATTGATATTTTAGTTTATAATTTAACAAAGTCTAGTTATTTGGCATGCATTAGTCCCATATATTATCTCTAGGTCCTTTGTGTTTTACTGTCCAAAAATTCTATTTCCTTGTTTGTTAGTTCACGGCTCGGGGTTTACCCCTGGATTTATGCTAGAGACCACACCTGGCAGCTTTTTAAAACCCTCTAGGATACCACGAATTGAAACTGGGTCAGCTGCACACAAAACAAGTAGAACTTCCTGTACTATCACTCTGTCCCTCAAATATTCTCTTGTTTTAAATATTTTGCTTGATTTGTTAATATTAAAGGGTTCACATTTTGGATGAAATTTATTTTTATAAATATGCAATGTTACACTTACAAATACACATGTTTATCCCCAAAAACGCTTTGTTTCAATTGTATTTACTTGATATGCACATTATTTATTTTGACTCATTGCACCTGCTAGGAACTATGATGTTGACTCAAAATTATGAGGGTGGGCATTTATTTTTGCCTTCTTTCCAAATAGGAATAAAAAAAAAACCACTTTGTCCTTTACCATCATTGAGTTTAGCTGTTTTATTAGAAATACTTTGTAAAATCTAAAACTCCTTTTTTAATATGCTGGAAATTTTTATAATGATTGCATTTTGAATTTTGTCAGATTGCTCTTCTGCATATATTTACATAAAATTTGTTTAGTATGTTTTATAATAAATTACTTTTATTTTCAAGTGTGAAAGCAATATTTGATCCTCAGAATAAACACTACTTGGTTCTGTTACTCATTTTCTATGCTGCTGAGTTCTCTGATACCTTTTTTCATAATTTATTTTCTATATTCATGAAAAGTATTGATCTATGGTTTCCTTTTTTGTACTCTTTTCACTGGTTTATGCATGAGATAAATAGTGCTCTCAAAAATTGTATTGGAATGTGCTGGCATGTATTCTCTTTCTTATGCTGTTTCCTCCTCAAAGCTCTTGAAAAATATGGGTAGAGTATGCTCCATACATGTTTGCCAGAATTCCCTTTTGATACATATGACATTGAATTTTCTTTGTTGACTTTGCTTAAATATATAAAAGGGAATTTACAATATTGGTATCATTTTTTGAGATTTTGTGTTCTGTTTTTAAAAATGTTGAATAATAGTTATAAATTTCAGATGATTTAAGTTGTAAAATATGCGTGTGCTAAACTTTCATTTATCTTTGGTTTGGGGGCCCACATACAGTGAAGTTCATAGCTTACTACTAGCTTTGTGCTCAGGGACATGTGGTGACAGGAACTGGGTTGAGTCAGTCATATGCAAGACAAGTACCTTATCCTCTGTTCTGTCTCCTCAGCCCACATTTTGTACTTCTAATGTTTACACTGTTTAATGGCTGTAGAGATGTCTCTTCCCACATCCTGAATATTTGGATCTCACATATTTCTATCTCTGTTCCCATTTTTGTCTGCCAGTTTCTCCTTTGTCATCTATGTTACACTTTTTTATATGTTATCAGTTATCAGTTTCTTCATCTTATTCTGAAATTAACATTTTAAGTTTAAATAATTGTGTGGTCACAACTTTATTACCTTCATACTCTGCATTTTGGATGGAAGAGTTCATTGCTCTTATATATTTTGTTCATTAACATAAAGCTTAGGTTAATGATTGACTTTTAAAAATCTCTTTCCCCACCTCCTTCCCTTTTTTATTGTGATGATGGAGACATACCACACATTTGAGTCAGCACACCAGAGATTGCACACTTTCTTTGCTTTGCATCAGTTCTCAAAAAGCGTATCATCAGAGGCCCACTTGGCCTGTGGTGGTGCCCATTGAACAATAGCAGGGAATTTACTATTGAGCTTCATCCCTCCACTCAGTTATTTATGCAGTTTCTCTTCCATTAAATAGTATATGCTTTTTAATGCTATAACTTCTTCTATGCTCCTTTATCTGCAGAACACCATGTTCAAATGTTCTATTTCAATTCTACGTGTAGCACATTTTATAAATTCACTGATTGCTT
The DNA here is from genome assembly GCF_029834395.1 of Sorex fumeus. Taxonomy (NCBI): domain Eukaryota; kingdom Metazoa; phylum Chordata; class Mammalia; order Eulipotyphla; family Soricidae; genus Sorex; species Sorex fumeus. The sequence continues at coordinate 69,825,987 of NW_026606059.1, forward strand.
TCTTTTTTGGAACATAAAACAGTAAGATTTATGGTGTTTAAACTTAAAGAATTCAGGATTTCCTGCAGAACTTTTGGTTTCGGTGAGTTATTTTATATTATTTATTTTACTATTTATTTTTTGATATTTAGGCCACACCAGTGTGCTCAGCTCTTACTCCTGGCTCTGTGTTCAGAGATTATTTTTGGTGGTGCTCAGGGGATCATATGGAATCCCAGGGATTAAATCTAAGCACTGCATCCAGTATACTATCTCTTTAGATCCTCAGTGATTTTAAATATACTGTGATCAGAGAAGTGTTCTAATCTTTGCTATGAAAATATTTGAAAGTTTGTTTTGTTTCACAAATTATGATTTTTATAAATAATTTATATATATTTAAAAGGCAGATTAGACTATGTTGGGTGAAACAGCACAATATTTATATATATTTATATATTTGACACTCGTATATTTATGTACAATTATATATATTTATATTAGCTTTTTTACGGGGACAATTAGAGTGTTAACCAATTTCCATCAAAAATGCAGAGTATGAAGATAATAGAGTTGTGTCCATGCAACATTCTCTCTATGTAGTATGGATTCAAACTAAGGTTGTCTATAAGCATGGCAAGTACCTTAGTTCCTGTACCTATCTTTGACTCCTTCCTAAATCACTTTTTCAGCAGTTCTATTTTAAAAAGTGCTTAAATTATTTTCTTTTTCCACACATATTTTATACCTGATTCTATCACGAAGAGCTCCATTCTATATTTAATTCTATTGCTAGGAGAGAAAAGTTGTCTTCTTCTTCCACTGAACTTTTCTGATAATTGTAGAATTTCTATTTATCCCTGTTAATATATCTTCTTGTTCTCCTTTATTTGATAATTTAATTTGTTTAAAAATAGAGGTTTTTGTTTTTGTTTTTTTTCATTCTGAGGACAACGCTTACAATGCTCAAGGCTTACTCCTGCCTCTGTGCTTAGGGAACAGTCGGGTGTTCTGCGGATAGGGAGGACCATTTGTGATACAGAGGCTTAAAGTAACATCTTAAAGTTACATCAGCGATGTGTAGAGGAAGTATTTAGTTGTACAGTATTTCTGGAACTTCAAAATTTATATCTTTAGTTAGAAACCAAAAGCATAGCTAAATTAATCTAAGTATTTTTTGCATAATTTATCAAAATTTGGCACCAGAGGATAGGACAGTGCTCAATCCCCAGCATTCCATGCACCTCCAGGAGTAATTTCTGAGTGCAGAGCCAGGAGCAAGTCCTGAGCACTAGTGAGTGTGACCCAAAATGCAAAAAAAATAAATAAATGAAACTTCCGCTAAGCCTATGTTTTATAGAAGTAGAGTGAATCACTGGTACATGTGAAATTGCAAAATTCACACTTAATTTTAAACATACTTTTGTGCTATGTTTAATGATCCAACTCTCAGCAATTTATGACTGCCAAAATTTCCTGCAGCACCATTTATATTGTATATAGTTAAACTTGGAAAGCTATCAAAGCTGATTATTAACGAATGTAAATGTTCATTATATGTCGTTATTTATAAAATTTAATATTTATTCATGTTTCTAAGCATTTTGAAAAAATTAATTATCTGAATATTCATATATTAATTGTATTCATTCAAAATATCTTTAAAATGGTATCCTACTCCTACTAAATTTTATTTATAAGATAACACAATTTTCTTATTCTCCAAATGCTTAGCTATTTAGAATTAATAATATTTAATTTGATTAACAGTAATACATTTAATTAACTTTTCAGGAAATTCAGCATTTTGTTGGATATTTGACTCTCTAGAAATGAAAATATTCTTTAAGTTAAAGTGCTAGTAACAAATCTAGGTCATATACATACAAAGTAATGAGACTCATATATTGAACCACATTCCCAGCCTCCAGATATTCTTATTTTGGGGACTAGAGCAATAGCATAGTGGTAGGATATTTGTTTGAATGCGGCAGACTCAAGTTCAAACCCATGACGTACTTGATATGTCAAAAACAGTAACAACAAGTCTCACAATTTGTTATGAGCCATTACTAGTTCCCACTCAAGCAAATCGATGAACAGTGGGAGGACAGTGCTACAGTGCTATATGTCAAATTTTAATTTAATCAAATCTTACAGTGCTACATTTCAAATTTTAATTTAATAAAATCTTTAAGGGAACTTTTAAAAACTACTATCTAGTTAATCTTTTATTTGTATTTGTTTGCTTTTGCTTGCTTTTTTATGTCACCCAATTCAACACATCAAAATCATTGTCCTTTATAAATTCCAGATATTTAAACCATATTTTCACTAAAATTATGTTTCATAAAGTGCAAAACATTGACCAGTATGATGTAAATATTTTTAATTTTTCTTTTATTTTACTTTAGCATCCTTAACAATAATATTCATGGATAGGAATATAAATATTTATCCTTACAAAATTCATAATGCTAATATAATTATTCTTATATGTCTGATTACTAGGTCAAGTAAGTTAGGTTATTTTAGTACAACCCTCATACACTGCAAAATATTGTATAGCTGTCCTCCCATTGTTCATCGATTCATCAAGCAGGCCCAGTAATGTCTCCTTTTTTTTTTTTTGAGACTTGTTACTGTGCTTGGCATATTGAATATGTCACAGGTAGCTTGTCAGGCTTTGCCGTGCAGGCGAGATACTCTTGGTAGCTTGCCCAGCTCTCCAAGAGGGGCGGAGGAACCGAACCCAGCTGGGCTGGGCTGACTGCGCACAAGGCAAACGCCCTACCTCTGTGCTGTGCTATCCCTCCAGCCCACTGTATAGCTATTATACTCTATACATTCCTTATATATCTGTCCATACCAGTAAGCCAATAATACTTCATTATTTTATGCTTGAGTTCTTACTGTTTTATTTTTCCTCTTTTAATTTTTGGGGTTCACATGCAATGGCAATCAGGAGGAAACCAGAGAAACTCCTGGTGATATTTGGGAAATCACACATTTTTTGGAATCAAACCCAAGGCAAATGATTAGCTACATCTTAGCCATTACACACTTATTATTTTACAGTTTGTACTTGTCTGCTACTAAATTACAATTGTGCTGAAAATGAGATTATTAAATCATATTAGGAAAGATATGTGATTGTAGTCTTTCAATATTATTTATTCTACACTATTTCAGGTGTGAAATCTATTTTTGAATTGTTTTCCCTTTGTTTTGACTCCAATTTAATTGCCCTCAGTGCCTATCTTATAAACTTGTACTATCTATGTTTCTATGTAAATTACTGACACCTAAGCTTACATGGAGGGAAAAAAAGTAATATTTTTCCAAGGGCCAGTGAAAGGTGTTAAGGTGCTTAGTTTGCCTGAGGCCAACCCTGATTCGATTCCAACACTACAATGTCTCTCCTGAATTTTGTTGAGAATAAGCCCCGACGAACACAGCCAGTGTGACTAAAACATAAAACATAAAACAGACCCAATATAATATTTTGATTCATATATATTACATCCTCTAGGTTTTAAAAATCATATTTATGTTCCATAATCAATTAGCTGCTATGGCATTTAAGAACACTATTAAGCACTGTGTATTAAATGAATTCTACAGAAACATTGATCAATGTAATAAAGTCAAGACGTACTGCTTTAAAATATTTTCTTCATTTATTTCAAAAGATGGTTTATATTACCATTTAACATATAACACTAAATACCATTGAACTGAATGATATGCTTTTTAATTGATTACTTTATATTTATGACAGTAGATAATAAATACAGAATAAAATGGCAGATGTTGAATAATGAGGATAAAAGAAAGTAGGACAAGCAATTTAAGCTTAATGAATGTGACTTGCTGCAGAAGCAAGTTTACTTTACTTTCAGTCATTTTGTATTTTACTGAGGTCAGGATTTGTAGCCTTTCAATTTTCTTTGAAAATATGTATATTTTAAATTTGTTTGGATTTTTTTTAACTCAGTCTTGCTCAAGGCTTAGTCTTGATTTTGCTTTCCATTATCATACCTGGTGGGAATCTGGGGACCAAATGTGGTGACAGGGATCCAACCACTGTTTTGTTGAGTATAGGGAAAAAGGTAACTTCATTCACTGCTGATTAGAAAGTTGACTGATTCAGAGTTTTTGGAAAACAGCACGGATACTAACGCATCTATTTCACTTCCACTTGGCATCTACCTCAAGGACTCAAAAAACCCTTCAGGGAAAACAAAATTGCACTCCTATGTTTAATGCAGCACTATTCACACTAGCCAAAATCTAGGAACCATCCAACTGAACAAGAACAGATGAATGGATAAAGAGACTATGGTACACATATATGATGGAATACTACTTGGCTATATACAAAAGAAGAAATTATGAAAGTCCTTGCTGTATAAGTTGATCTGGAGAGTATTGTATTGGGTGAAGTTATTCAGAAAAAAAAAGATTTGATACAGAATAATATCCCTTATATCTAGGGTACACACACAAAAAAGTAAAACAAACGCTTAGTAGGGCAAGTGATAAAAGGTGATAAAAACTGGGAATTGGCCTAGTAGGAAGCATATGAGTGCAGGGACTGTAAGAGTCAGAAAACTTGGGACAATCCTGGAGAGAAACAGTCTGGAGGACCGTGTAGTATAAGAATGTTTTGTGCTTTAAAACACTGCCATTATCAGTATTGCAATCACAATGCCTAAAATAAAATAATTTATTTAAAAAGCATCCTTTAAGTTGAAAAACTTTCATGTGTTGGGCATCAAGAAAGAAGTGCGTAGAAGAATCATAAAGTTCTTTGGCAGTGAAAAAAGTGCTACATAACTGTCATAGAGAAAATAGATTAAATGTAATTCAGCATTTAGTTGTAGTTTTCCTGTCCTGTAAATTTATGCTGTTTTTGCATTCAGCTTTCTACTAGACCCACTAAAATACATATGCAGCTGTGATAGTGACAGTTTGAAGTTGAGCAGATTGACGTAAGGCGAAATCAAAAGGCAACACAGGCATATTAAGGGCATAGGAATATTTGGCTTTCAAGGTGCTTTCACTTTATTAGGTACCATAGTTAATTATGAGATTTTTCTTTATATTCTTTAAAGGTAAAACTATTTCACTTAACACAAAATATTTCTTAATTATTTAAAACAAAATATTTCTAGCTCGAAAAGCAGTTCATATTTTCATTTCTTCTGAATAAAGAGCTATTTCTGATGCTTGAAAATGTGTTACTGAAGTATGGAAAGACATTTAAGATGTCTAAAATAATTTGAATTCATTAAGGAAAATAGACATGCTGTATAATATTAATAAAAATTAATATGGTCCAATACACCATGTGGTGTTAAAGGGACACTATTATGGCAACTTGGTGGACTTGATGTCCATAAATCTTCAGCTCTAAGAGCAATCGCCCTGGCTCCATAAATATTGTGAGAAAAGACATACTCTTAGGATTATAACAGTTTTGTCTGCTTTTGGTTTGAAGGCCACATCCAGAAGTACTCAGGCTCTGTACTCAGGCATCACTCCTGGAAGGCATGTGGACTCAAATCTGGTCAGCTTTGTGGGAGGACAGTGTCCTACCAATGTACTGTATCTCCAGCTCAGACACTTAACAGGTTTTCTATCTTTTCCTATTGCCAACAATCTTGCAATTAAACCCTGGCCTACATACTTTATAGAATTTAGTTTCATAACAAAAATATATAAATGGATTATTCAAATGGCAAATATAAATATTTTGATTATTTGTGATTCAGAAATGTGCCTGAAAGAAATTTTGATATTATTTGACTTTAAAATATTGACCCTTATAGAAATGATTTATTTGTTACTTCTTGATATAGCAATACAGGGATGAAAGCAAAATACACAAGGAAAATTAAGATAATGGCACCAGAAGAAAATTCCTGAAGAACAGCCCTAGGTATAAATAATCCTTTCAGATATCCCACTCTTTCCCAGCTCTTTATCTTTTCATTTTTTTTTTGCTATCTTCAATTCAATGCAGAGTACTCTACCATCCTCCTACTAAAGAGAATATTAAAAGAGGTTTCTACTTTTCCCAGGTGCCCTATTTAAGAATATCCTAATCCACAGCTTCTATATCCTTCCTTTTCATGTCTCAAGTTTCTGCTGGGTTGGGCCATCTCATCTCCATATCTTTGCTTTCAATCTTGATTGATTAAAGACAGGAATATATGTATGCCGTACAAGACTATACAATCTGAGCATGCAATACACACTATTATCCATAGCAAATAGCAAATAGCTTATTTGGAGAAATTTGACAAAATAATTCTATGCTACATTTACTCAACTGTATTTCAAAAGCAGAAATATAGCAAAGCATTTATAGGCATCTGATTATATTCATGATGGTTCACTTTTTATTTTGACAAATTATAGATACAATTACAAAAATATTCCCAAGAGTGCCAATTAATCCACTTCCACAAATAGTAACATTTTACTTTAGTCTAGTATATTATCAGAAGCAAAAGATTAACATTGGCTAATTAGTTACATACTGAGATTCAGGGAATCATTTTGTTCTTATGTATCTCTCTATATATGCATATGTATATATACATATGGGTTTTGGACCTTTAATAAGATGAATATGTTCAAATATACACTCAATTAATATATTGTATACTTGCTATATGTAAAAGTATGTATATACCATTATATACATTATATTATGGTGTGTGTGTATTACCAAGAATATGGTAATGTGTGTGTCCGTGTGTTATCAAGAATATGATGTGGCGAGGTGACTGGCCACAGACTCAGGTCAACTATCAGGCTATTATAACCACCGAAGCTCCCATTGGGAATGGAAGATGGGTTTGTCCAGTTTTCGTCTTGGTCTGCTTATCACTCAGCAGCACGTTAGGGCATCTCGTGACTGATAGAGGCTAGGCATTGAGGATCTCAGCACTGCAAGACTGTCTCAGTGACCTCTATCTTCACCAAGTGGTGCAAGTTCTGCAGAAAGGGCTCATGTTGCTTATGCCCCTCTAGTGTCCACAAGGCATGTTGACCAGACTCAGTGGATCAGTCCCCTACCAGAGCACTCTCCCCTCCACGCACTCTCCCCTCCACTTAGGTATTCATACACAACATGAAGTAGGAGTTGAGCTCCTCAGGAGGTTGCATCTCTTTGTCCTGGAGTTGTAGGGCTGAAGAATCTGGCTAAAACCTTGTACATTAGAACTCATGAGGTTGTGAGTGAGCAGATAAAATTTGTATCTTATTTGAAATTTCAATGTTTCTCTTTGACCTGCTCTCTTGTTGTCCTATTTTTCATGGTCACAGTCGGTCATGGTCCTCCCGTTGTTCATCGATTTGCTCGAGCGGGCCCAGTAACATGTTCATCATCAGGCTTGTTGTTACTGTGTTTGGCATATCGAATATGTCACATGTAGCTTGCCAGGCTGTGCGAGATACTCTCAATAGCTTGCAGGGCTCTCCGTCATATTTTTATGTATCTTATATGATCTTTTTCCACATGTAGAGATGCAAGTACATACTTTCACTTTAAGCCGCTCTTTTTGTTGTTGTTTTGGGGCCACAGCAACAGTGATAAGGGCTGACTACTGGCTCCTCTCTCAGGGAAAAATTCTTGAAGGCTCTGGGGTCCATATGGGGAGGATTGAACCTAGGACAGCCATGCAAGGTAAACACCCTACCCACTGTACTAGCACTCTGGCCCCTATTTTCAACCTCCTTTAACTGCATTTTATAGCAAGTGTTTGTTTGACTGATTTAACAAAAGATTACAGATACTATTTCATATTCTTTGACAAAAGGTCATGTCCTTTTTATTCTCCTATTTTTGCTTGTTTTGTTTTGTTTGTGCTTTTTTTTTCCTTTTGCTATCCCCAGGGTTTACTTCTGGCTTTGCTCACAGGAGTCACTTCTGGTGGTGATCAGTGAACACATGGGATGCCAGGGATCAAACCGAGGTCAGCCACATGCAAGACAAGCGTCCTACCCACTGTACTAACTATCTGACCCCAATGTTTCTGTACATTTTTACTTTTATTTTAGACTCAATCATTCAGATAATTATAAAAATAACAACTATAAAGAAAGTTACTTAGATTACTTTCTGCTTCAGTTTTCTTATTGGAAAAAGAGTGAAAATAATTATACCTTCCTTATAGGCTTGTAACATTTGAACATCCATAATAAACTTAATTAAGATCTTATAATTTATTATTCATAAGTCTTGAGTCTTACCCTATTGATATAACTGTGTACTTTTTGATATAATCTTATACTTTGCTTTGCTTAATGCATAGAAAGAAAATTTGTGGTTTCACAGATCAATGTATTTGGTAAAACAAATTTTATTTGTAAAATTAATTATAACTATTTTAGTTTGATATTACATCAAAAATTTAAAAATGGAAATTTTGAAAGAATAATTTCAAGCTTAAATGTTAATTATACCAAGAAACTTTCAGTAGTGTGTTATGTTAAAAACCATTGTTATATTCTTAAACTTGAAGTCAATTTTGTTTGATTTTAGTAAGGGTAACCCCATGTGTACATGCTATTTTTTGATGCTACTTCCTGAATGTATCCCCTATCATATATATAGGTGTTTTTTTCATGTTTGACTTGAAATATCTATGAATTGCTTTTTGGGAAATTCTGGATCAGTAATGCTGCAGATATTTGAAATATTGACATTTTGTATGATAAAATCTTCAAAAATCACACATTTATTAATATCATCAGCTATCTCAGTATATGTGTCAAGCACTGAACACTTAAAATTTGATATTAGATGTGTTTTCCAAAATTTGTATCTTATTTGAAAGTTCAAATTTCATCGCTGGCACCAATACTTCAGTATTTTTGTCTTTCCAGTAACAGGATCACTTCAAGTATTTTTGAAAAAAGTTTTTCCAAACTATCAAATCTGAACATCATAATCAGTCTCCTTTTCTCTGAAGTGCAAAAGGAATTACAGGAAATGAATCAGCTAGTTCAGTTGACAAATCAAATAATAACATAAATACTGAAATCCAATCCCCCCAATCAAGACAAGCATTTGCTTCAATAATCAGAAGTGGGTTTCAACACCCCCCCCCATATTTCTAATTTCACAGAGAACATTTTAAAAACACTAACTTACATGTTTTGGGGAAAGTTAATTTTGTCACTGCTTCAAGCAAAATATGCTTTAAAAATTTGCTTATTTTTTATGAGATGGGTGAGATAGTTTAGAGTACAGAGTCTATTAACAGCTGTATTGTAAAATTCTGGAGTAGTTAGCATTTATGTTAGCTGGTTGCCAATTTTACCTGTGGTTGTTTTTACACTAGGAGTACAAAAATTAACATAATAAGAAGAAAAAGTGCACTTTTATTATTACTTGCATAGTATCATAAAATAACTTTGGTCTTGCAGTCTCTTGGTGCATTTCATGGATCTGTAGTGGTCAAGGAAGTCACTTTGGAACAGCAGGTTCACATGGTTTCCTATACCTTCAACACTATTCTAAGCTCAAGTTGATAATGATTATCGTCCCCCCAAAAAACTCCTATCACAAATGTCAACCAAGTTCTTTTCTTATAACATAATACTGTATATTCCATTGACTGATTTTAATAAGTCAAGAATTTTATTATTTTCTGATTTCATGTTTGTTATTTCATTTACCATTGCACATATAAAATCAAAATTGTTCTAGGAGGATTACTCAAAACAACAGTACTGTCTGTACTGTCCTCCCTTTGTTCATTGAATTGCTCCAGCAGGCCCAGTAACGCCTCCACTGGGAGATTTGTTGTTGTTGTGTTTGGCATATCGAATACGTCACAGGTAGCTTGCCAGGCTTTGAGATGCAGGCCAGATACTCTTGGTAGCTTGCCGCTGGGCTCTCCTAGAGGGGCAGAGGAATTGAACTCAGGTAGGCTGTGTCGGTCCCGTGCAAGGCAAATGCCCTACCCACTGTGCTATTGTTCTAGCCTGCTCGAAACAATAAACCCTCTCAAATTTGTATTTTTAGCCAATTCACCACAGTAATTCTTCAAAGTTTATAGCTTAGGCAGGAAACAATACCAGGATTCTTTCCTACAAACATCCAAAATGAGGCAAAAAAGATCACAGAACCAGTGTGGAAAGACTTGAATCATGAAATTAAACTTTCGATCTTCCTTTAATGATGATTAATCTTGGTTCACATGTGAACCCCAGGGTGTCCCAAAGAACTCTGTGACAGTATATCTACTGAGAAACATTTCCTTTATAATGTATCAAGATTAAAATGTCATGTCATCTTATGTTTGAAAAACTCCAATATAGGCATTGCCTTATCTGTAGGTAAACTGAGTGATTTCAATACATAGTAAGTCAAAATTGGAGGGGAGAGAGAGATAGTATAGCTGGTAAGGTGCTTGCCTTGCATGCAGCCCATTCGGGTTCAATCCCTAGCACTCCATAAGGTTCCTTGAGTGCTCCAGGTACCAGGTTCTGGGGGTGATCCTTGAGTATAGAGCCAGGAATAAACCTGAGCAAAATAAACAAACAGAAAGATCAAAAGTTCAAACCACTGTTCCTTGATTCTAATCTTAGAGATCTGTCTGTTGTGTTTTACTTGTCAGTTTTCAAAGCCAGGAAATGTTTGACACTCCAACTTCTGAATTTGTTGGTTGCCTAGCAATACATTAAAAACAGTGAGTTCCACCCAAATACAAATTTAGAATGATACTTTCATCATTTTCTCCAATACTTTAAAGTGTGTGGTTAGAAATCTCAAGCAAATACGTTTTTCTTTTTTCTTTTTTTGTTAGAGACCCAGTGTCCCATGAGATCACTACTGACTACATATTTTTTCAGGCAACAATTTTATTTTCTTTATCATCTTTCATATACATTATATTTATTTTAATGACTACCATTGAAATGCAGTATAAATAGAAGTTTAATTCATTAATTTATTCACAAACCTACCATTTAGATAAATTGTCACTGTCACGGTCCTCCCATTGTTCATCGATTTGCTCTAGCGGGCCCAGTAACATCTCCTTTGTGAGACTTGTTGTTTCTGTGTTTGGCATATTGAATACGTCACGGGTAGGCTCTCCAAGAGGGGTGGAGGAATCAAACTTGGGTTGGCCATGTTGGCCGCTTATAAGGCAAATGCTCTACCGCTGTGCTATGGCTCCAGTCCTTAGGTAAATTATTAAACTTTATTTCTTAGCTTTTATAGAGTTGATATAATTTCTGCTATTGATTATGTTAAATAAATTTTACCATACTATGAATAAAATTAACATGTTTCAGGATGGTCAATGATTCACCACAATAAGTAATAATCAGACATCTCTGTTTTTGCAAGTTGAGATACATCAAGGAAATTCGGTAGAAACTTGGATTCTCAGATTTCATGATTAACTTTTTTGCATTTTCCTTAACTTCTGAAATTAATATTTAAACATAGTTCAGTGACTGTATATGAGACTGGTTACAATGTATTTATTTCCTCTGGCTCTCAAAAGGACTGGGAGTGAGATGTGTAATTTGGAATTCTGACATCTGACAATCACACACATTTTGAGGGCTTTATCATGTATATGTTAAAATTCAGCAACACAAAGTGTTGCAATTTGACCAGGTATAGGAGAAGGCTGAAGGTCAATTTGACTTAACAAATTAAAAGGTGAACTGGAAAAAAAAACCTTGAAATCTAGAAATCCTTGAACTATGAGATAAATAAGGTCACAGGATCAAACACTTCTCCTGAAATGGGAGAGGCAAGTTTGATGAATACACAATCTCAAAACAAATATAAAATAACTTAATTGCATTCTAAACTTACTTAACAAAAATAGAATTAGAATTCTTATATACTGAAAAGAAAAACAAAGCATAAAACTGATGCTGGTTTGAGCCGAGTTATAATTGAACAAAGTTATATAAAATATCTTATAAATACATTTGATAATATAGAGGAATACATGGAATATACAGTAGCACTGTAGCACTGTCCTCTCATTGTTCATCAATTTGCTTGAGAAGGCACCAGTAACGTCTCCATTGTGAGACATGTTGTTACTGTGTTTGGCATATTGAATATGCCATGGGGAGCTTGCCAGTATTTGCAGTGAGTGTGTGATACTCTAGGTAATTGGGATCTTTGAGAGGGACGGAGGAATCAAACCCAGGTTGGCCATGTGCAAGGCAAATGCCCTACCCGCTATGCTATCACTGCAGCCCATTTGATAGTAATGATTGAATATATGAATATGTAATCTAAACACAGAGGAAAGCTATAGTTAATGCCAAACATAAATTTTACAACTAAAAACTTTGTGTCTGAAGTTTAAGTTACTTTGAGATAAGAAAAATAGGGAAACAGGGTAGAGAAAATAGAATCTTATTAATTTTTTTACCACATGTTCTGTTCTTTAGATATCTTCTAAGTAGAGTTCTTACTTTTTTCACAACCCCTTTTAAGTATGTGTTGAATGACAGGCTTAGACGGGTGAATGAATAAAGAAGTTGTGATCGGTAAACAGAATACTACTAAACTCTAAAAAAAGATGAAATCTTGTGGATTGCTACAATTTAGCTGGAACTACAGAGCATTATGTTCAGGGAAATAAATTTGAGTGTGAAGAAAAAATACTGAATAATCTCAACTTTGCTATACAGAGACATAAAACTAAGCAATAAACACTATCAAATAATGGCATATTCATTGCTTTGGAGTAAAACTGAGATTATGATGCAATTGAAGAAGTAAGGGGAGGATGAAGAGGTGAACTAGAAGAAACATATAGAGTGATTGAATGTTGGGCACTTTTGTGGTGGTCAGGCATAATAATTGTGTACATCGAAAACACAAATGTTAGAAATACTGTAACAATATAACCTAAATCATACCACTATCACTACAACTATGGAAACATGAAAGTATGATTTTCTCTGAAATAAACTTTCATTAAAATATAGAATATTTTCAGACTCCTAAGTACAGCTGGGAGGGTCTTACCTCGGAAGAATAAATACAAAAATTCTCTAATCAAGATAAAGTTACTAGGGATTGCTTTTTCTCCAATTTATTTTGAAATATTTATATTTTAATGTTTGCACTGCTGTGTAAGAAATTCACAGATAGCCATTTAAAATATTATTCTCTAAAAACCCAGACTATTTTGGGGGACAGTCTGGCTATATATTTGGAGTGACAGTTATGATAGCAAGAAATTTCCTGTTTATTATTTTATAAATTTTAGCATTTTATATGATAACATATCATGTCCACACCTCAATTTGCTTAACCTTTTTTTCAGTCAGTGTTACAAGTAGATGTCTACATACATAAACATATACAGACACTAACATGCTCACACACGTAACTGCTTGCAATATACTCTCCTGTACCATCTCCCAAATGTTCCTTTTGAGATCATATTTATTTAATGAAATTAAACTCCTACAGGCCTGGAGCAATAGCACAGTGGGTAGAAGGTTTGTTTGCCTTGTACACGGCCGACCAAGGTTTAATGCCTCCGTTCCTCTTGGAGAGCCTGGCAAGCTACTGAGAGTATCCCGCCTGCATGGCAGAGCCTGGCAAGCTCCCCATGGCATATTTGATATGCCAGAAAGAGTAACAATAAGTCTCACAATAGAGACGTTACTGGTGACCACTTGAGCAAATCGATGTTCAATGAGAGGACAGTGCTACAATGCTACAGTGACATCTTTCTTAACAATTTTTTTCATTTTTTATAATTTTATTTATTGAATCACCATGAGAGCAGTTACAAAGCTTATGGGTCTAAATCTCAGTCATACAATGAAAAGCCCCTACCTTCACCAGAGCCCATTCTTCACCACCAACAACCCCAGTATACCCCCATCACAAACCCTCCCTATACCTGTGAGGCAGATGATTTCCACATTTCTCTCTCTCTCTCTCTCTCTCTCTCTCTCTCTCTCTCTCTCTCTCTCTCTCTCTCTCTTTCTCTCTCTCACTCCTTTGATCACGTTCAATATTTTGACACCAGATCCACCATTATTATTTGAGATTTTACCCGAACCCTCAAATCTGCTGAAAAGGTAACCATAGACAATTTGTTTTCTATTGCTGGTTATGAATAAAATATGATGTCACATGGCTGCAGTGGTGGCTACGGGATTTTAAAATTCCAAAATTTTAACACTTAAATCTGGAGGGATTTCTGCCAAAACCTGCTGGGTTTCGAGATTTGCTCCCGAGTCTCTGGGATCATGGCTATTAAGCAGCTTGATCAGGAGCCAGAAAGGCCGTTCATGGCCAATGACTTGGGGTCTCATTGGGGTGGGGAGGACAGGACCGGCCCTACCCCCATCCTGTGAGGCTCAAAATGTCTAGTAATTGTGGGCCCAAACCTGACTGTCCAATGGCCTCTGGAGAATGATGGCCACTGAGCCACCAGGGGGAAGCAGGCGAAGGGACAACACCCTTTTCCCCCTGGGCTGGCCCGGCGACAGTAACCTACTGTGGGGTCCAGACGCATTTCTGCTAAAAGCCTCTGGGTTTTGAGATTTGTTTCTGAGTCTCTGGGATCATGACCATTAAGAAGCTTGATAGAAGCCAGACAGGCCATTTGTGGGCTATGACTTGAGGTCTTGTTGGAGTGGGGAGGACAGGACCGGCTCCACTCCATCCCGTGAGGCCCTGCGTGTCTTGTTACTGCGTGCCCAAACCTGACTGTGCAGTGGCCTCTGGAGGTTGGTGGACACCGGGCTGCCAGGGAGAACAGGCCAAGGCACAAAACCTGTTCCCAACTGGAGTGGCCCAGCACCTGTAACATACTGCAGGGACTGGACGCAGCTTTGCCTAAAGCCGCTGGGTTTTGAGATTTGTTTCTGGTCTCTGGGATCATGGCCATTAAGCAGTTCAATCAGGAAGCAGAGAGGGCATGCCTCCGATTATATAGCTGAGCCAGAGGTGGTTTGTGGGTGTGTTTCCCACTTTTGGCCTTTTACTTTCTTGGTAAACTTTGCCCCAAGTTCTTGAGTTCTGGCCAAAGGCACAGCAGCAATTTGGGGGTATCTGGAAGTCTAAAGGCGCCATCAGACTGCTAATGCACTCGCCTCACAGGTACAGATTGACCTGCTGGTGGCACCATACCCCCATCTTAACAATTTTTAATCACTCACCAACTGTGTTTCATTTAATACTTTTCTTTTGGCCTCACCAAAGAATTTTCATATAAAAATTAAATCATAAATACGCTGTGACAAATGTCAGGTGTCATAATTATATATGAATATTCATTTACCTACAGAACTTTAAATACTTTAGCATAAATGACTTTAAAAACATAAAATTAACACTATATAATTTTCACATGTTAGCAGTTTAAAATAAGGGATCTTGAAGAAAGTAAATAAAGGAAAACTTTGTTAGTTGATGTGGAATCATTCTTTCTAAACCATGGATAACACCAACTATGGATATTTTATACATATATTTAATTATTGTTCTACAATTAATATAAAGGATGACAGATACCAATGAAAGTATTTAATATTATGAACATATGTCAGTATGTATACAGATGAATACATTGTGATAACTGATGGCTCTTGCGCAGGGGCCATGCTAATCTTCTCTGTAGCGATAAGCACAGTGGTGGGGCGTTTGCCTTGCACATAGCCAACATGGCTGACCCGAGTTCGATTCCTCCGCCCCTCTCAGAGAGCCGGGCAAGCTACCGAGAGTATCTTGCCCACACGGCAGAGCCTTGCAAGCTACCCGTGATGTATTTGATATGCCAAACACAGTAACAACAAAGTCTCCAATGGAGACGTTACTGGGCCCGCTCAAGCTAATCGATGAACAACGGGAGGACAGTGACAGTGACAACTGATGACTCAAAAAATTAAATAGGATAAATATATATTGATGTATTTGAGACCTTAGAGGACATAGCCATATAATAAGCCATAAAAATATCTCAGATTCTTCTGCTATGTTAGTGAATAACAGATCTATTTTAATCTACCTGCTTTGCATCTACACTTCTTTAGGTGAGCTCCAAGTTGTTTGTGGTACTGTTTTCCCCTCCGTGAGCCAGAGGAGACTCTGCACGTCCCAACATACCTGCTCTATCTTCCACTACAAGTCCAGGTTACTCATTGGTTCCCAACTCTCATTATCCTTTGGAGCTTGATACTTGACTCTATCTTTGTTGGTCTTGAGGAGAAATCAATACATAGCAACTTTGACATGCAAATATTAATACAGATATCCCAACATTATGCAGCATACAATTAATATACTTGGGAGCCCCTAAAATTATCCTTTATAAAAAGATTCTATCTATAAAACTTCTAGTCCCAAAATTTTTAATTGAAGTATTCTACTGAACATTAAATGAAGGAATGAATAGAACCATGTTTATCCAGTATTTTCCCCAAATAAAGATATTTTATAAGGGTGATACTTTTCTAATACTTAGTACAAATAGCCAGTATATAAAAAAAATAAAGAAAACTCTTAACCAGTATTAGTCATTCCATGCAAAATTAATTAAAATATTAGGAAATAAAATTAATTGGTATAAAAATAATTCTTTTACAATAACAAGCAGGATATAGATCAGGGAAATAAAATCATTCAACATTAGTAGTCAGTTACTGTAATCTAGCACAGGCTAAATAAGAAATTTTCTAATATCAATTGACTAAAAAATTAATTTTACAAAATTTGATAAACAAAGTTCTCAAAAAAAGTTTAAAAAAGCACAAAATATCAATTTATTTAACCAACAGCTTGCAGCAAAACACACGCTATGTTTAGGAAACACAAACATTTCAGGCAAAAAAAAAATGACTCTAAGAAAGTTCTATGTGTAACATGGAGTCAAGGGATGGAATGTCAGAGAAATGGCCAAAAGTGTTAATTTATATAGGATCTGATGGTGTTTGCTAAACTAAACAGACTGGTAGGCTATTAGTAATAATAATAGGCTAGGATCATAAAGACTGTTTGCACAAAATTCAAAATTTTAAAAATGATTACTTGAAATATCATTCAAATCAACAATACTTTTGCTGCATAAGATGGTCTTTTTCCACACTATGTGATATTCCATCCGATATCTGCTGGCGATAGAGAAAAGCAAACCCTGCAAATATAAATGACCCTAAAATGTTGATGTTCTCTGGAGCTCTGTGGTTTCCCCATCTTGCTATTTAGGAACATTTTCTGGACATTTAAGTTCCATATTTAAGCATTCTCTTCTCTGAGCTCTCTTGCCAAGTCTCTTTCTGGATAACATTGCTCCTCCCACTGGGAATTTAGGTTGACTGAGACACAGCTATAACCAGAGTAACACCCAATTCCATCAGGTATACTCTTAAACCTCTGTATTTATCTTTAACTCTCCTTTGTGCTCTGATATCCCCAAATCAGATATGGAAGTGAAACATTGATTTTTTTTCCCTTTACTAGCTAAGGAAAGGAGAAAGAAATAACGCCCTTAAGTGAAATCCCTCCCTGGAGAGGATCTCCTAGTAATCCAGAATGCTGAAACCCTAGGTGAGATTCTGTTCTTGAGTTAATCTCTTATAAGATCACCTGAAGCAGGAGATTTTCATCTGTTTGTTGTCATGATAATGTTCAACCACACCTATGTGTGCCCCCACAGATCACTGTATCACTGTTATCCCACTGTTCATCAATTTCTTTGAACAGGCACCAGTAACATCTCCATTCTTCCTGGCCCTGAGATTTTAGCAAGTGCCACATTGGGGGCTCTTTCAGGGTCAGGGGAATGAGACCCATCATTGTTACTGGGTTTTGGCATATCGAATACACCATGGGGAGCTTGCCAGACTACCGTACTTTCAGTGGCCTGCCGGGTTCTCCAAAAGTGAGAATTAGAAAATAAGGGGTCTTCCTTCTTCCGGGAGCATGGTTTTATAGTCTCTGTATCTTGACTGTTGATGGGATTACACAGTGCCAGGGGCAGTTGGTGGATATAACTGTCTAGCTACTTGAAGATAGGGGATCTGGGTGTAGGAGGCCCAGTCCTGATCCCAGCAGGCTTGGAGATCTCAGCCCCAGGTCCTGCACACCTGGATTCCTCTGCTGACTCCTTCAGGTGTGAGGCTCGTCTGAGCATGAGGAGAGTGGTCTTAAGCATGGATGTGGCTGGATTCTGGAGGTCTTCAGCTGCCCCCACTTATAGGTTTCTGTATAATTTCATGATCTCTATATAACTAACACTGTGAAACTTGAATAAATACTCCCTGATTACTAATTAGCCTGTGGGCCCATTCCTTCCTTTGTTGCTGTGGGCAGGCCAGCCATGGGAATTGTTTCTAGGACATTGAACACTTCAACTCACACTGTGCTGTGACTCCACTGCTATCTTTGAAACCTCACATTACCAATCAATCCCACAGGCAACCCAGTCAATGCCATCATCTAACAAAACTGTATTCAAATCAAGATTTTGTATGACTTTATGTCTCTTTCTCAGCAAAACGAGACAGACTCTTAAATGAGGAAGATTTAGGAAGAAAAAAAAACACTGGTTGCAGATTTACAGAATGGAAAATGTTATAGTTTCTTCCTGAGAGATTCTTTAGGCTTTCATTGTCCCAAGGTCAGGAGCCAAAGTCTCTGGTTTGTTTGAATTGGTCAGAGAAGATGATACAATGGAACCATCCTTAATCATTAGGCACTAACTTTATATAAATACATACCTCTGATGATTTTATTTCTGTCATTCTCTGATAGTACTACATCTTCCTTTTAAATATACATGATTTTTTCTGAAAAACTCCTATATATGTAAACGGACAACATGTTAATTTGATTCAGCATAAAACAAAACTTTCACCTCCCTTCTCTAAAGGAGGCTTTTTAGTATGGAAAGCATGCTCAAACTGGCCAGACTAACTTTCTGAATGCTAACTTATTTTCTTATCAGTAAGACCTTCTTTCATATCAACTGTTTCTGTAATTTTTGGATGAGAAAAGTTCTTGCACAGCAGTTATGGTTATTCTTATGGTTATTCTTTTTTGTTGTTCATCCCCAAATCTCTAAGCTGATAAAACATTAAATATATATTAGTCTTTACAGCATGAATATAATATCTCTATTCTTGCACATTTCTAAAAATTATACTACAGTTTGCTGTTTCTTTTAAGTTTTTTGTTAGGCAAGAAAAATTATTTTTTCATCAAAATATAAATAATATTTAGCTAAAACATTATATTGGAAAGAAAACCTACCAGTAAAATTTAATTTGCAAAATCTTAGACTGTAATTTATTTACTGATGTCATAATAAATGTTAATTTTTTGGTATTTAATTGAATGCATTAGTATTTTAAAATTATGTAAAACTGTCACTTTTGATGAAAATTAATTATTTTGCTTTAGCTTCTCTTAGGTAAATGTATGGAAGTAATTCCTAGAAATCTTTAGTCATCTGAACAATCTTTTTTTACCCTTCCACTCATTGATATTTAACATTTTAAACAATATGATTCTCCATGGCCCCAGCAGCTGTCATATTTTCTAAGAGTACAGGGTGTCATTATTTTAAGATAGCATTATTAGAATAAAACCTTATACTCATATCAAGCATAACAGAAAATCACTGTTGTATAACAGCTTGAAAGCTCTGAGCCTTGTAAAGTAGATAGTATCGCTGCTTGTCAGAATCATCAACCACCAACAGGGACCGTGATGTGGGACTTGAAAAAAAAAACAACAAAAATCAGTTACCTTTGCAGAGAAAGGCATTAGTATTTAATGTGGTAATTTCCACCCTATTTCATATTTGTATGAATTGAGTTACTTGATTCTTTTATTCAGTGCAAAGCCATTCACGAGCTTATTGTGAATTAAAATGTTGTATTTCCCTCCAAATGATAGCATTTATAAAAATTGCCACTTAAATATCTCTTCAGTTTAAGAATTTGGAGCAATTTTAAGAAAGAGCAATTTAAGCAAATCATATTTAATTTTTTATAGTATAAATGATAAGAAAGGAAGGTTTCCTATCTCTCAATTCTTTGTTGTTGTTATCTATGTCCTCAAACTCAAGTAATCGTATTAAGAACAATGATAACACTTTAATAGATGATACATTATCCCGTAACTAAATTTAAAACAAATGTCAAATTGCTTCTCAATCCTCTCTGGTCTGGTCATTTTTCAGGTGAGAAGGGAATGTGTTCAACCCATGCCTGCTCTGTTGGGGTCAGTTGGAGAAAGTCCCAGTCTGCCCCTTTAGCATCCATGGCTTCCAAGCCTCAGTTCCCCCCACCAGCCCTGAAAGTCCCATTCACACCCAAACACTGGCCTGGGTGTCTGTCAGATCAGAAAATCTGCCCATATCTTCCCCAGTACCATGACTTCTCAGGACAGGCACATATTACCCCTGTCTGCCGCTTGTTCCCTGAAAATCTCTGCTCCTGTTAACTATGCTGCACACATTTAAACCTCCTACAGCAAATCCAGGGGTTCTTTCGGGCTGCTCCTAGGGAATCTGTGTTATTAGTTACTAAAAAAGCCTTATTCGTAGCTTTGTCGGCCTATTCCAAAGAGGCCTGGTGGTGGTTAAGAAAACATAGAATGTTACATCTGGGCTGGGGCAAAGGCAGGGTCAAGGCACAGTTTTAAGTTGCACTGTAATCTGCACTCTCTTCAAAACCAGGAATGACAAACAGGCAAAGGATGCTGGAAGAGGCCTAGTAGGGAAGGTCAACCTCTCTTTACATTTACTTGCGCTGCATGAAAGTCCAATTTCCTGAATATGTGCAAATTGATCGAAATCAAAGTATGTTCTCTGAGTACAATGGTATTTTATTTTCTCCTCTATAGATCTGAGGCTTTCGAGCTATTTTCTTCTTTTCTTTTGATTATCAATTTTAATCTGTACATGTACTAGCCAAATCTCTATTGTTCATTCTATCTTATAGGTGTAAGTGGTGAAGACTTCATCAATGCTCATGAGATTTATATATGTCACTACACACATGCAAATACACACATACACACATATATACCCCAAATTAATGATTAAGATCTATATTTTTAAAACCTTTTATTTTCCCAAAACACTCTCTTGCCCTATCTTCCCTGACCTTTCATTATCTTCTCAGCCTTATCTAAAAATTCTGAACAAGATCATCATGATATCAAGTCTAAATTTCAAAATGTACTTTGAACTATGATTGTATGTTCACTATCTCTTCCTAATTTATACTTCACACAGGTAACACTCTCCTCCCATTGTTCATCGAGTTTTGCTCAAGTGGGCCCAGTAACATCTCCATTTTTTTGAGACTTGTTGTTACTGTGTTTGGCATATCGAATACTTCATAGGTAGCTTGCCAGGCTTTGCCATGTGGGCAAGATACTCTCAGTAGCTTGCTGGGCTCTCCGAGAGGGGGAGAGGAATCGAATCCAGCTCTGCTGGGCTGGCTGCATGCAAGGCAAACGCCCTACTGCTATGATGTCACTCCAGCCCTCACATATAACAAATAATTAAAAACAAATTGGGTTCATGACTGGTGGTATTATTTGCTGACTTCTGGTTCTATGCTGGGGATCACTCTTTGGGGCTCAGGGGACCATATCAGGTGCTGGGGATCATGAGTGGGTTCGTCAAGTGCAAAGCAAGTGCCCTACCACTTTACTGACAGACAAATAATTTTTTTTAATGTAGGAGTACCTTCTATTTATTCAGTCACTGATTAGCTGATTGAATTGGGCATGAACTCCACTTTTTTTTTCATATTTTATAATTTTATTTATTGAATCACCATGAGAGCAGTTACAAAGCTTTCAGGTTTAAGTCTCGGTCATAAAATGAAACACCCATACCTTCACCAGTGCCCATTCTGCACCCTCAAAAACCCCAGTAGAGCCCCCTCCCGCACCCTCCCTGTACCTGTGGGACAGATGATTTCCACATTACTCTCCATCTACTTTGATTACACTCAATATTTTGACACCAGATCCACCATTATTATTTGGGATTTTATTCCAACACTCAGATCTACCGAAAAGGCAATAGTAGACAATTTGTTTTCCATTGCTGGTTATAAATAACATATGATGTTGCGTGGCTGCAGTAGTGGCCGCACAATTTTGAAATTCGAAAACCTTAACAATTAAATCTGGAGGGATTTCTGCCAAAACCTGCTGGGTTCCAAGATTTGTTCCTGAGTCTCTGGGATCATGGCCATTAAGCAGCTTGATCAAGAGCCAGAGAGGCCGTTCATGGGAGGTGACTCGGGGTCTTGTTGGGACAGGGAGGAAAGAGCCAGCTCCACCCCCATCCCTTGAGGCCCTGCGTGTCTCATCACTGTGGGCCCAAACCTGACTGTCTAGTGGCCCCTGGAGAGGAACAGGCCAAGGTATGAAACCTGTTCCCACCTGGGGTGGCCCAGTGCCAGTAACCTACTGTAGGAACTGGACATATTTCTGCCAAAGGCTGCTAGATTCCAAGATTTTTTTTTCTGAGTCTCTGGGATCATGGCCATTAAATGACTTGATCAGGAGCTAGAAAGGCTGGTCACTGGTGGCGACTCCAGGTCTCGCTGGAGTGGGGAGGAAAGGGCCGGCTCCAAACCCATCCTGTGAGGCCCCACGTGTCTCTTCACTGCAGGCCTAAACTTGACTCTCCAATGGCCTTTGGAGAATGGCAGCCACTGAGCAGCCAAGAGGGAGCAGGTGGAGAAACAACACCCTTATCCCCCTGGGGTGGCCCAGAGACAGTAACCTACTGCACAGTCCGGATGCATTTCTGCCAAAAGCCCCTGGGTTTCAAGATTTGTTTCTGAGTCTCTGAGATCATGGCTTTCAAGCAGCTTGACCAGGAACCAGAGAAACTGTTCGTGGAAGTCACTTGGAGGTCTTGTTGGGATGGGAAGGAAAGGGCAGGCTCCACCACCATCTCATGAGGCCCCATGTGACTCGTTACTGTGGGCCCAAACCTAACTGTCCAGTGGCCTCAGGAGAATGGAGGCCACTGGACCACCAGGGGGAACAGGCAAAGGCACAAAACCTATTTCCACCTGTGGTGGTCCAGCACCTGTTACGTACTGCAGGAACTGGACACATTTCTGCCAAAAGCTGTTGGGTTTTGAGATTTGTTTCTCTTTGTTTCTAAGTCTCTGGGATTATGACTGTTAAACAGTTCAATCAGGAACCAGAGATGCCATGCCTCCAATTATATAGCTGAGCCAGAGGTGGTTTTTTGGGAATGTATCCCACATACCTAACTTTTGGCCATTTACTTTCTTGGTAAACTGCCCCCAGATCTTGGGGTCTGGCCAAAGGCACAGCAGAAATTTTGGGGTATCTGGAAGCCTGAAGGCGCCATCAGACTGCTGTTGCACTCACCTCACAGATACAGATTGACCTACTGGTGGCACCATACCCCCCACAAATAATTTTTTTAAAGAGGCAATTTAAATTAATTTTTTTACCTTCAAAATGCAACAGATTCTGACTTCACTAGTATTTCTGGGTAAGCTTTACCAGTCAGGGCAGACTTATGTTATAAGAATGTTGAAGAATTCAAAAAGTATTGGATATGAAATATCAAAAATGCTTTATATATTCAAGTTTGTATGATTATAATTGAAAAATGAATAAAACAAATTATATACTTTTAAGACTGAAGAATTAAAAACATCATAAGATATGGAAAATATTTTTTATGCAGTATGTATATTTTTAAGAGTTACAAAGATGTTCTTCATTAGGTTTTAGTTTCAGTTTAATTTTTCAACACCCATCCCTTCACCAGATATAGAAAACATGTTACTTTAAACTACTAAACTAATCTGTAATATTTTATTCTACTTATGACCATTGGATATACTACTTTCCCATCGTAATAATATTATATTGCAATTTTCAGCAACAGCAGAGCCTGGCAAGCTACCTGTGGTGTATTGGATATGCCCAAAACAGTAACAATAATGAGCCTCATTCCTCTAACTATGAAAGAAACCCCAATACGCCGTTGGGCTATGCTAGTATGCAACAGGGATGAAGAGAGTCATTACTGGCACCCACTTAAACAAGTCGATGATCAATGGGATGACAAGTTACAAATGACAAGTGATAATTCTCATCAACCAGCATAAAAATAGTTTATTCTTCAGTCATGGTTGGTATTCGTTATTACATAGTTTTTGATGCTTATTTTCTGAGAATATATGAGTAAGCAGACTATTGTGGTTAGTGTGTCCAAGGTACAGATTCCAGATCATTTTAATTGCAAGTTATTCCAGTTAAACAATAAAACAAACACAAACGCTGGTGTAGTCAGAGAGATAGCATAGTAAGTTAAGGTGCTTAGTTTGATTCATGGTACCACATATGGTTCTCAGCACTTCCAGGAGTGAATTCAGAGCACAGAGCCAGAAGTAATTCCTGAGGATATCCATGTATGGTCCTAAAGCCAAGTAACTTGGTGAAACCATCCATTCAAACTATGCATCAATGACAAAAGTAAATGATCATTAAAATTTTACATGTGTAACAGATAACAGTTTTCAGCCAATTACTACCTGTCTGTATTCATTTCAAATTTATCTATCTCTAATTTACTTACATCATCCTTGCTATAAGGACAACAAAGTTTACATTTTAAAGATGTAGATATATGTACAAAGTTAATAAAGGGAGTGTTCCTAAATGATAGTCCCATGCTAGAATGACTAAGCATAATCATACTCAAAAGACTGTAATATTTTTTCTCTATGTATATATAACAACTTTTTACTGATAAGATTGAGATTTTGTATGTATATAAAATGTGTGTGTATGTAAACATACATATCCAAACCAAATATATGACCAAATCTACCTACAGTGATTGATTCCAAATATATTTGTTGCAAATTTAGTATAAATTTTAATGCTTTCTCACCTTCATAATTCATCTTGTGACTTTTGCAGTAGATAGCTGTAAGTATACACATGCATTGGAGGAAAAGGAAACTATTGACATGTAATTAAAGAAAATTTGATATGGGAATTAAAGGAACAGTATAAGAAAAAGGAAAACATGAAGTTTAAGGTGTTAGAGATTAAACTGAGATAAGGTAAAGGAATAATATAAAGAGGGGTGGGTGAGGAAAGATACCACTATAATATGTAGAAGCTTGTTTTTATTGAAGTACATGAAACAATGGAATTTCACTACAGGCTTTTTTTTGAAGTTGGTAAAGGTATTAATTATTAAATATTTTTGGTAGAAAGCTTGTTCTTACTTAAGGAAACATCACTTCATTTGATCACTTGACATCCCTTTACTCATTGATTTTCTCGAGCGGGTGCCAGTAACATCTCCCTTCATTCCTGTGGAGTGCTGATGTAGACCAGTGGTGTCTGCTCATTCTTGGAACACAAAGAGCCTCAAACTGATTGTTCAGGGTCTTCATGAAGAAGTGACCTCGGTGGGGCGTGAAGGACGAGCTGGTATCATCCCCTTCTCATGAGACTGCAGTTGCCCCGTCACCACTGGCACATACCTGGATTTCCAATAAGCTCTGAGGTGGCAGCCACCTTGCTGCCGGGGTCGGGGGTGGGGGGAAGGCGGAAGGGAGCAACACCCTTTTCCTCCCGGGAGGGCATGGTGCCATAGTTTAATGCATAGTCCATTCACTTTTCTGCTTTAATCTGCCGGGCTCTGGGTTAAGTCCTTTTGCCTCTGGAACCATGGACATGCCAAGAGGCACTCGTGGAAAGAATAACTACATCTTCCCCAAATCATAACACCAAGTGGATATTCATCTTACTGCTTCTTCTCAATATTTCATTAAATACTCTTTTTAATGGAATACAGCAAGCTAATGAAAAACTAAAAAGATATCTGTATTGGAAAGGAATCAGAAACATTGACTTCATCCACAGACGACATGACTTAGTGTATCAGTAGTTTTTCACCAGGAAAAAATATTGCTACTCAAAAGACATTTGGAAATACCTGAAGACATTTTTAATTATCATAGATAGTAGCGTATGACTGGCATCTAGCGTGTAGATGCCAAAGATGCTGTTAATCATGCTATCATATTCAGGGAAGCCTCATAGGAAATAATTATATAGCCCAGAATACCAATAGTGTTGACATTGCAGAACTCTATTCTAGCAAAAAATAGATGGGATCAACTATAAGAATAGTAAAATCATTAAGTGAATTTAGCATGTTTGCAGAATATAAAATCTACATACATATATCAATTGCGATTATACGTGAAGCAAAAATAGTTGGAAATGTATATTTTAATTAACTAGAGAATAAACCATAAAATGCTTAGAGGAAAATAAGACAAAATAAGTATAACTTTCCCTGTCACTATCACTGTCCTCCCGTTGTTCATCGGTTTGCTTGAGCGGGCCCAGTATTGTCTCCATTGTGAGACTTGTTGTTACTGTGTTTGGCATATCGAATATGTCACGGGTAGCTTGCCAGGCTCTGTAAACTTTAAAATAAGTTAGATTTTTAATAAGTTATACTTTTTATATAATAAAGTATATAAAAATTTAAATGTCATTTTACATTAAAATACAGAAATTCTACCACTTGCTAACTAGTCAGAATGCTGTATGTGTCAAAATTATGAAGTTTTATGAAAACAACTATATGCAGGTTTGTGGGTTCTAAGACCTACTCATTACTTTCAATTTAATATCAAAAATTCCAGAAGTTGATATTAATTTATAGTGTCAGAATACCTATAGTTTATTGGAGATAAAAAACATACCAAGCTCTTGGAAGGGAACAAGGCAGAGTTTCCTACCCCCGCACCTGGCTGTCCTCTCCGCGGCCCCTTGGAGGATGGCGGATTGAGTTTCCCTCTCCGCCTTGAGCAGAGCCCCGACAGCTGAAGACCTCCGGGACCCAGCCAAAGCCATGCTGAGGCCACTCACCACACACTTGGATGAGGAGCCGGCAGAGGAACCCAGGTTTGCAGGACCCGGGGGTGAGATCTTCAAGCCTGCTCGGTTTGGGATTGGGCCTCCTCTTCCCAGCTCCCCTACCTTCGAGTAGCTAGACAGTTATACCCACTAGCTGCCGTGTAACCCCATCAATGGCCAAGATCCAGAGACTCTAAAACCAAGATCCCAGAAGTGCACGGCCGCATTTGTGGCCCCACGACTTCTTATTCTCTAGTTCTCACTCTCAGAGAACCCGGCAGGCTACTGAGAGAATCATACCCGCCTATATGCCTGACTAGGAACACCTGTAAAGGTGATTAGAGGCTTCCCCAAACGCTTCCATCCCTATCGGAGAGCCTGGCAATGTACCAAGAGTATCCCGCCCTCATGGTAGAGCCTGACAAGCTGACCGTGGCATACTCGATATGTCAAAAACAGTAACAATGAATGGTCCTCATTCCCCTGATCCTGAAGGAGCCCCCAATATGTCATCGGGCTACACTAGCACGTGACAGGGACGAATGGAGACGTTACTGGGCCCACTCAGGATAATCGATGAACAACGGGGTGATAGTGATAGTAATAGTGATAGTGATTGGAGATAGAATCAAGGTGATAGGATGGGACAACTTCAACAAGGCATTGATAAGATTATTCATATATTCACGAGAGCTAGCCAGGTTCTCCAAAGGAAAAATGAAATAATAAGGTCTCACGGCCGCAAATGCAGACCCATGCTTCCGGGAGCTGGGTTTTATAGTCTCTGTGTCTTGGCCGTTGATGGGACCAACCTGGTGCTGGCGGCAGCTGGTGGGTGTGACGTCTACCTACTGGAAGATGGGGGGTCTGGGTGGAGAAGGCCCAGTCCCAATCTGGGCAGGCTTGGAGATCTCTGGGACCCACATGCCTGGTTCCTCTGCCAGTTCTTTCATGCATGAGGCTTGTCCTGACATGTGGGGAGTGGTCCCAGCATAGCCAAGGCTGGCTCCGGAGGTCCTCAGCTACTGGGGCTCTGCTCAGGGGGGCAGGGGGAACTCAACCCGCCCCCCTCCAAGTGGCCCCGGTGAAGACAGCCAGGTGCGGGGGCAGGAGACTCTTTTTCTATAGAATATGCTTAAAAGATTTTGCAAATTATATGATCCCTTTAGTCATCTGACTTCTTTGAAATACATAGTCATACAAATATGCATCTTTGATTTCCAATGTTCTATTGATTAGCAAAATAGCTGTTCTGAGTAAATACTAGATAAAATTTTAATGCTCTTGGTTGAATTAACGATAAAAAAGCTTTTACAAATATTTCAGGCTTAATACTGAAGTATAAATATTAGTAACAAAGACATTTATTAGTAATATGATCGATATTCTAATAAAGCATCACGGTCATGGTCCTCCCGTTTTTAATCAATTTGCTCTAGCGGACCCAGTAATGGCTCCGTCGTGAAACTTGTTACTGTGTTTGGCACATCGAATATGTCACATAGCTTGCCAGGCTTTACTGTGCAGGCGAGATACTCTTGGTAGCTTGTTAGACTCTCCTGGAGGGGCGGAGAAATGGAACTCGGGTTGGCCATGTTGGCTGTGTGCAAGGCAAATGCCCTACCCACTGTGCTATCGCTAGTATTAAAGTATATAATCCATAAAGGTAAAGGTAAAGGCCCTCCCATTGATCGTCAATTTGCTCGAGCGGGCCCAGTAACGTCTCCATTGGAGACTTTGTTGTTACTGTGTCTGGCATATCGAATACTCTCGGTAGCTTGCCGGGCTCTCTGAGAGGGGTGGAGGAATCGAACCTTGGTCAGCCATGTTGGCCGCTTGTAAGGCAAACGCCCTACCCGCTGTGCTATCGCTCCAGCGATATCGCAACATCAAATAATTTCTATTAAAATTAAAATAGCCTCTTTCCACTGCTTTTGGCAATATCTTTTTTTATTGCCTAGCTATTTATATGGTGTACCCTAAGAATCTTTTTTCCTTCCTAAGTCTTGATCTGTTTCTCAAAATAGATAGCAAAAGACTGATGTTACTAGTAATTATTTAAAAATTAGCACTAACATACTAGTATAAAGAAAGCAATTTTGTAAGTACTATGCTGTGCATTCTTTTAAGAATTTTAGAAAATATGTTTAATTTTATTTTATAGTATTCTTTTGATAATGGCATCATTATAAAATCTCTTAAAAATTGTTTGATAATTCCAAGCTATAAAGTAGGGACTCATTGTTGAACACAGATATATGGGAACAAAGTCAACAGTTTTCATTATTGTGCTTAATCATATCAGGCAATATTAAAACATAAAAATAAAGTGTGTTTGCTTTTTTTATGGATTGGTTTCATAATATCATTGCCATAACGGGAAGATTTTTAACCTGAAAGCAATCCCATTTCCTGAGATAACAGTATAATGCTAAACCATTATTTCTGTACTTATGCATTTCATTCCTAAAACACTAGAGTGATTGTCACAATTTCATATAATTATCTGCCTTGGAAATAAAAAGAGCTGAAGAATACAAATACATCCATCAAATGTCATTTAATTTTTTTTCTATGAGTTTAGGACCTTTTGACAATCATTGTAAATTTTAAGCCTATAGCTCAAATCCCATGATACACAAAATTTGAAAATTGTTCATTGTGCCCTACAATAGCATTCTTTATCTTACGACATTGTTTATTCAAAATGTGTTCAAATTTTAAATTGCTTTCTTCAAAAGTAAAACTCTTTATTTGTGATTTCTGTGTAGAATAGTTCAAGAAAGTAGCACTGTAGCACTGTTCTCCCATTGTTCATCGATTTGCTCAAGCGGGCCCAGTAACGTCTCTATTTTGAGACTTGTTGTTACTGTGTTAGGCATATTCAATACGTCACAGGGAGCTTTTCAGGCTGTGCCGTGCAGGTGAGACACTCTCAGTAGCTTGCTTAGCACTCTGAGAGGGGCAGAGGAATCAAACCCGGCTAGGCTGGGCTGGCCATGTGCAAGGCAAACACCCTACTGCTGTGCTATCACTGTAGCCCGCAAATCAAAAGTAAGGTAAGGTAAAGGCCCTCCTGTTGATCGTCGATTTGCTCGAGCGGGCCCAGTAACGTCTCCATTGGAGACTTTGTTGTTACTGTGTCTGGCATATCGAATACTCTCGGTAGCTTGCCGGGCAAAATCATTCAAGTCTCCATGTCTTATCCCAGTTATTTTAAGTACTTCCTCACAACTAATTCATATTTTCTGTGAAATCCTGCATGATCTGGCATGAAACAAAGTTTAAAGGAAAAGAAAACATCTAACTTATAAGATTACCAGAATAATATTTTTTTGTATAGTTGATGCATTCATTTGTGAAGACACATGGGCATCTGAAAAGAGTTACAAAGATGAATAAATTCCAATATTTATAATAAATATTACTGTCTATAATTACACACAGAAGGTATTTAAAATAACACAGAATGTTATTTTAGAGTTGTGAAAATCAAAACAAGATATCACCATATACCTATGATAATAAAGTACATAAAAAAATTCCAGAATATTTCTGGTAGGGAAGTGTAGGAAATGTTATACTCATAACTCATTGGTGATAATATAAATTGTCCAGTGTTTAAAATAATTCAGGTATTTCTTAAAATATTAAAAATAGAACTAAAGGTGATCCAGCAATTTCACTCCTATGTGTCTATTCTATGGATAATTTCACGAGATGTATATGCACTTATGTCAATTGTGTTCCTATCTACAATAGTCAAGATCTGGAAGCAATCCCATTACCTAAATGAAAGAAGAACAGATAAGGATATATTATAGAAAAAAATCAAGTATTATTCAGTTATATAAATGAAAAAAGGGTCTGGATTGGAGGTTTTCTGGGTACATTGATGGTGGGTTTGGTGTGTTAGAAGGCATTTTGAAGAGGTATGATACCATATGAATATTGAATTAGTATAAGCAAAATCAAATGTATAATCCCATTAATATATTTAAATTTTTGCTATTTACTATATACCAGGGGCTGAGATCTCCAAGCCTGCACGGTTTGGGACTGGACCTGTCAGTAACTAGACAGTTACACCCTTCAACTGCCGTGTAACCCCAACAAAAGCCAGGATCCAGAGATTATCACAACAAGCTCCCGGGAGAGCACAAGGCAGAGTCTCCTACCCTGTGTCTGACTATCCTCGCCAGGGCCCAACAGCTGAAGACCTGCAGGCCCCAAGCAAGGCCTTACTGGGACCACTCTCCACACACTTGGATAAGCCTCAGACATAACAGAACCGGCAGAGGAACCCAGGTGTGTGGGACCCGGGGCTGAGATCTCCAAGCCTGCACGGTTTGAGACTGGACCAGTCAGTAACTAGACAGTTACACCCTCCAACTGCCGTGTAACCCCAACAAAGGCCAGGATCCAGAGATTATCACAACAAGCTCCCGGGAGAGCACAAGGCAGAGTCTCCTACCCTGTGTCTGACTATCCTCGCCAGGGCCCAACAGCTGAAGACCTGCAGGCCCCAAACAAGGCCTTACTGGGCCACTCTCCACACACTTGGATAAGCCTCAGACATAACAAAACTGGCAGAGGAACCCAGGTGTGTGGGACCCGGGGCTGAGATCTCCAAGCCTGCACGGTTTGGGACTGGACCTGTCAGTAACTAGACAGTTACACCCTCCAACTGCCGTGTAACCCCAACAAAAGCCAGGATCCAGAGATTATCACAACAAGCTCCCGGGAGAGCACAAGGCAGAGTCTCCTACCCTGTGTATGACTATCCTCGCCAGGGCCCCACAGCTGAAGACCTGCAGGCCCCAACCAAGGCCTTACTGGGGCCACTCTCCACACACTTGGATAAGCCTCAGACATAACAGAACTGGCAGAGGAACCCAGGTGTGTGGGACCCGGGGCTGAGATCTCCAAGCCTGCACGGTTTGGGACTGGACCTGTCAGTAACTAGACAGTTACACCCTCCAACTGCCGTGTAACCCCAACAAAGGCCAGGATCCAGAGATTATCACAACAAGCTCCCGGGAGAGCACAAGGCAGAGTCTCCTACCCTGTGTCTGACTATCCAAGCCAGGGCACAACAGCTGAAGACCTGCAGGCCCCAACCAAGGCCTTACTGGGGCCACTCTCCACGCACTTGGATAAGCCTCAGACATAACAGAACTGGCAGAGGAACCCAGGTGTGTGGGACACGGGGCTGAGATCTCCAAGCCTGCACGGTTTGGGACTGGACCTGTCAGTAACTAGACAGTTACACCCTCCAACTGCCGTGTAACCCCAACAAAGGCCAGGATCCAGAGATTATCACAACAAGCTCCCGGGAGAGCACAAGGCAGAGTCTCCTACCCTGTGTCTGACTATCCTCGCCAGGGCCCAACAGCTGAAGACCTGCAGGCCCCAACCAAGGCCTTACTGGGGCCACTCTCCACACACTTGGATAAGCCTCAGACATAACAGAACTGGCAGAGGAACCCAGGTGTGTGGGACCCGGGGCTGAGATCTCCAAGCCTGCACGGTTTGGGACTGGACCTGTCAGTAACTAGACAGTTACACCCTCCAACTGCCGTGTAACCCCAACAAAGGCCAGGAACCAGAGATTATCACAACAAGCTCCCGGGAGAGCACAAGGCAGAGTCTCCTACCCTGTGTCTGACTATCCTCGCCAGGGCACAACAGCTGAAGACCTGCAGGCCCCAACCAAAGCCTTACTGGGGCCACTCTCCACACACTTGGATAAGCCTCAGACATAACAGACTTGGCAGAGGAACCCAGGTGTGTGGGACCCGGGGCTGAGATCTCCAAGCCTGCACGGTTTGGGACTGGACCTGTCAGTAACTAGACAGTTACACCCTCCAACTGCCGTGTAACCCCAACAAAGGCCAGGATCCAGTGATTATCACAACAAGCTCCCGGGAGAGCACAAGGCAGAGTCTCCTACCCTGTGTCTGACTATCCTCGCCAGGCCTAACAGCTGAAGACCTGCAGGCCCCAACCAAGGCCTTACTGGGGCCACTCTCCACACACTTGGATAAGCCTCAGACATAACAGAACTGGCAGAGGAACCCAGGTGTGTGGGACCCGGGGCTGAGATCTCCAAGCCTGCACGGTTTGGGACTGGACCTGTCACTAACTAGACAGTTACACCCTCCAACTGCCGTGTAACCCCAACAAAGGCCAGGATCCAGAGATTATCACAACAAGCTCCCGGGAGAGCACAAGGCAGAGTCTCCTACCCTGTGTCTGACTATCCTCGCCAGGGCCCAACAGCTGAAGACCTGCAGGCCCCAACCAAGGCCTTACTGGGGCCACTCTCCACGCACTTGGATAAGCCTCAGACATAACAGAACTGGCAGAGGAACCCAGGTGTGTGGGACACGGGGCTGAGATCTCCAAGCCTGCACGGTTTGGGACTGGACCTGTCACTAACTAGACAGTTACACCCTCCAACTGCCGTGTAACCCCAACAAAGGCCAGGATCCAGAGATTATCACAACAAGCTCCCGGGAGAGCACAAGGCAGAGTCTCCTACCCTGTGTCTGACTATCCTCGCCAGGGCCCAACAGCTGAAGACCTGCAGGCCCCAACCAAGGCCTTACTGGGGCCACTCTCCACACACTTGGATAAGCCTCAGACATAACAGAACTGGCAGAGGAACCCAGGTGTGTGGGACCCGGGGCTGAGATCTCCAAGCCTGCACGGTTTGGGACTGGACCTGTCACTAACTAGACAGTTACACCCTCCAACTGCCGTGTAACCACAACAAAGGCCAGGATCCAGAGATTATCACAACAAGCTCCCGGGAGAGCACAAGGCAGAGTCTCCTACCCTGTGTCTGACTATCCTCGCCAGGGCCCAACAGCTGAAGACCTGCAGGCCCCAACCAAGGCCTTACTGGGGCCACTCTCCACACACTTGGATAAGCCTCAGACATAACAGAACCGGCAGAGGAACCCAGGTGTGTGGGACCCGGGGCTGAGATCTCCAAGCCTGCACGGTTTGGGACTGGACCTGTTAGTAACTAGACAGTTACACCCTCCGTCTGCCGTGTAACCCCAACAAAGGCCAGGATCCAGAGATTATCACAACAAGCTCCCGGGAGAGCACAAGGCAGAGTCTCCTACCCTGTGTCTGACTATCCTCGCCAGGGCCCAACAGCTGACGACCTGCAGGCCCCAAGCAAGGCCTTACTGGGGCCACTCTCCACACACTTGGATAAGCCTCAGACATAACAGAACTGGCAGAGGAACCCAGGTGTGTGGGACCCGGGGCTGAGATCTCCAAGCCTGTACGGTTTGGGACTGGACCTGTCAGTAACTAGACAGTTACACCCTCCAACTGCCGTGTAACCCCAACAAAGGCCAGGAGCCAGAGATTATCACAACAAGCTCCCGGGAGCGCGCGGCCTGCGGCTGCGCAACTATTTATTTATTTTTCTCTAAATTTTCAGGGTACATTAAATATCCTTAAATATCCAACCCGCACGGCAGATCCTGGCAAGCTATCCGTGTTCTATGCCAAATAGACCAAATTGATATGCCAAATCCAGTAATAAATGGATCTCATTTCCCTAACCCTGAATATGCAGAATCGAGAAGGATATGGAAGGAGAGGCTGATAAAACACCAAGGCAGACATAGGCTACCAAAACGCAGAAAACCAAAAATGATTGTCTGTACTTTTAATGCTCGTACCCTGGCATCTGCTGCATCCATTGAAGACCTTATGGTACAAGCACGAAAGATCAAGTACGACATCATTGGTCTGACCGAAACGAGAAGACATCAATTCCATCATGCTGTTTTCGACACTGGAGAAGAACTGTTCCTTGGAACATGTGATAAAAGAGGCGTCGGTGGTGTCGGTATCCTTGTCAACACAAACTTAGTCACGAGCATTGATTCATTTGAATGCCTAACAACCCGAATCGGACGATTACACTTGAATAAATGTGGCTCACTACCGGCAGTTTCTATCTTTGTTGTCTATGCACCAACATCCAGTTATGGTGAAAGAGAAACTGAGAAATTCTACATGGAGCTGGAGAAATTCTATAAAGAAGATCACACCTTCTACAAGATCATTGTCGATGATTTTAATGCCAAGATAGGACCAAGAAGATCGGTCGATGAACTCCACATCGGAACCCATGGCCTGGAATGGAACGAACAGGGTGACAGACTGTCTGAGTTCATCATGTCAACCAAAACCTTCCATGGTAACTCACAATTCCAAAAGCCTGAATCTAAACGTTGGACATGGGAGTCTCCCGATGGACGGTTCCACAATGAAATAGACCACATCATATTCAATCGGCGGTTTTGCCTAACCGATGTTGCTGTTGTCCCAAAATTCCAAACGGGATCAGACCACCGTCTTCTTCGTGCAAAATTCTACCTCACAGAACGAGGAGAAAAGAATGCAAGGTTTAAGAAGAGGACTCCCAGAACAACCACTAACTGGGAACTCTTTGGCTCTGTTGCGGCAACATGGGAAGATGCCGTCATTGACAACATTGATGACGAATACGATCGAATGATTCAGCACCTCCATGATTGTGCAAGGAATGCCAAGAGAGAGATAACCACAAAAAACCGTCTTTCTTCGAACACTCTTGAATTTATTCGCCAACGTGGCTTGGCACGTGCCTCAGACAACCACAAGCGAACGTCCGAACTGGCAAAACAGTGCAGAGAAGCCATCAAGGATGACCTCAAAAACAGGAGAGCAGCAGTACGGGTAGATGCAGCAGAAGCTGGGAAAAACATTCGTAATGCCCGCCTGTCCTTCACCAACTACAAAACCAAGATGACTGCCCTCCGACATCATGATGGATCTATCACATCTTCCAGAAGGGCAATGGAGAAGATTATTCATGACTTCTACTCAGATCTCTTTAATAGCCACATCCATTTGCCCACATACCACATACCACATGATGGATATGTCGTTCCCAATGTTCTCCCTTCCGAAATCCAACATGCCATCTCGTCGGTAAAGAAACAAAGAGCACCTGGCCCAGACAAGCTCAGACCTGAACACCTGAAGAACTTACCATCAGTACTCATCAATACATTGGCTCGACTCTTCACACGCTACCTGTCTGAATGCAAGGTTCCATCCCAATGGAAAACCAGCAAGACTGTACTACTATACAAGAAAGGGACATCCATGACATTGGCAACTATCGCCCAATCTGCCTATTGTCTGTCATCTACAAACTATTCACTCGAGTCATCCTGAATAGGATTAGCAGAACACTAGATGAAGGACAACCATGTGAACAAGCTGGATTCCGAAAAGGATTCAGTACCATCGACCATATCCACACAGTAACCAAGCTCATTGAGGTATCTCGGGAGTTCAAGATGCCACTCTGTCTAACGTTCATTGATTTAAAGAAGGCCTTTGATTCTGTTGAGACGGAAGCGGTCATAGAAGCCCTAGCCAATCAGGGCGTACAAACTCAATACATCAGGATCCTTCGTGAGCTCTATTGCGGATTCACTACCAAGATTTCACCATTCTACAAAGAAGTAATCATCCATATCAAGAGAGGGGTTCGGCAGGGTGATACCATTTCACCAAAACTCTTCAGTGCCACCCTCGAGAACATCATGCGACGGCTGGAATGGGAAAACATGGGAGTGAAGATAGATGGTCGGCAGCTACACCACCTCCGCTTTGCTGATGACATCGTTCTAATAACACCAAACATCAACCAAGCGGCACAAATGCTGAACGACTTTGACCATGAATGTGGAAAGGTCGGAGTACAGCTGAATCTTGCGAAGACAATGTTTATGAGAAACAGCCTTGTTCCTGACGCTCCATTCGCTCTCAACGGAACCACCATCTCCGAATGCAACAGTTATATATTCCTAGGTCGAGAAATCAACATGATGAATGACCTGACACCTGAGTTGCGCAGGAGGAAGAGAGCGGCTTGGAATGCCTTCAAGAGCATTGAAGAAATAACTAAAAGGACAAAGAACCTCCAGCTACGAGCACATCTCTTTGATTCCACTATTCTTCCTGCATTAACATATGCCTCAGAGACCTGGACCCTACGAAAACAGGATGAGAACACTATTCGGGTCTCTCAAAGAGGAATCGAAAGAACTATGCTTGGAATATCACGATTCACTCAAATGAGAGATAGAATCCGGAGTTCTGATCTTCGTCAACGCTCAAGAATCAGGGACGCTGTCTCATTTGCCAAGACATCAAAAATCAGATGGGCTGGACACGTAATGAGGTTTACAGACAACCGCTGGACTAGAGCCATTACTGATTGGATTCCACGAGACATCAAAAGATCACGTGGACGCCCACCTATAAGACGGTCAGACTTCTTCGTCAAGACCCTAAATGATCGGTTTGAGGCTCTACATGTTCCTAAAACGAACAGATACCATTGGGCTATGCTAGCACGCAACCGGGATGAATGGAGACGTTACTGGCACCCGCTCGAATAAACCGATGAATAACGGGGATTAAGTGATTAAGTGACTATATACCAGAACTATACTGGACTCTTATTAATTTAAGTTAAATAAATAGAGTATTTATGAACAAAATACTTCTCT
This sequence comes from Sorex fumeus, assembly GCF_029834395.1. Taxonomy (NCBI): domain Eukaryota; kingdom Metazoa; phylum Chordata; class Mammalia; order Eulipotyphla; family Soricidae; genus Sorex; species Sorex fumeus. The sequence goes on from NW_026606059.1 coordinate 69,863,508, forward strand.
AATAAAGAATTGTAATGGGACTTGAACACTGAGAAATCTTTTCAAAGTGCACTGAAAATTTAAATAATGACAAAGTAATACACAAACACCATCAAGAAGAAAAGGAAATGTTATCTAAGCACTTAATAAAAACTACAGTATTCCATTATTTCTCCTCAGTTTTTATAGAGGTTTTGAATATTGGTTATTGAATGAAGCAAAGGTAAAGCTAATTTAAAAAAATTGATGTGTGGATGTTATGTTAAAGAACACATGTTCTATTTAAATTTAGGTACTTTCAAATTCCCAATATGTTTTTTCATAGTCCCAAGAGATAGAAATGGAAATGTTCTTAGTCTCCACATCTGAAGGTTAAGTGCGTATTCACCTACCCAGATAATCTTCACAACTGAGAAAATGTGTTTTTCATGCCCTTAAGGGAAACTCATTAAAAGTTCATGGACAAAAGGATAGATGATATTGGGAACAATTTCTTCTGGGAATGGCTCTTATTTTAGATTTTTCTGGTAGTTTATATTTATAGATCTCAATTATGAATGTAAAACATGCAGCTTCATCTTACAAAAGGAATAGAAATTCCAATTTTATTCATTTTCATTCATTTTTAGGTTTCTCTTCTCATTTTAAAGTTATCAGAGTTTTTCTTATTATGCATGCATATAAGCTAACAAACTGCTTGTGATTTGTTCATTTATTCATTATGTCTTAAAAATCAAAAGAATATTCTTATGTAATGTTAAAAATTATTTTGTGGGCACAGGGAAGTAGAACAGGAGTTAGGATCACTGCCTTGCATGAAAACTATTGGGATTTGATCCCCAGGACTAGTTCTAGTGTTCCACGTCTGGCCAGGAGCGATGTCTGAATCAGGAGTTGGCTCTAGAATTGCTGGGTATGACATTTAAAAAAAAAATCTAAAAAACATTATTTTTTTTATTGGGTTGATGAGATAGTGTAGCAGGAAGGATTTTTTTTTTTTGCCTTGCACAAAGAGGGCCCAGAATTGATACCTAGCATCATATATGATTCCTTGAGCTCTCAGGAATAATCTATGAGTACAGATTCAGAAGTGCAAGGCAAATGCCCTACCCACTGTGCTCTGGAGAGATAGCACAGCTGTAGGGCGTTTGCCTTGCATGCAGCCAACATGGCCGACCCGAGTTCGATTCCTCCGCCCCTCTCGGAGAGACTGGCAAGCTACCGAGAGTATCTCGCCCGCACGGCAGAGCCTGGCAAGCTACCAGTGATGTATTTGATATGCCAAACACAGTAACAACAAAGTCTCCAATGGAAACGTTACTGGGCCCGCTTGAGCAAATCGATGAATAACGGGAGGACCGTGACCGTGATAGATTCAGAAGCTCTGAGCGTGGTTGGGCGTGGCCCTACTAACCCCCAGGCCATAATTATTTTATTTGCTTGATTTTTACATTAAAATATATATATGCATATATATATATTACATTTCTTCCAAAAACAAACATTTGACACTGCTGAGACTTATTTTATAATAATTAAAAGATACCTCTCACCTGTTGGAATATAGCTCCAAATACTTTAGGCATAACATTGTTTTGACCTTTCCCCCTTCCCACAAGAAGCTTAGGTTCATTGAGTCACACTCATCACTATGCCCGAGTCACTTCCATTCCTTTGTTTATCTGTAACCACTTCTATGTTCTCCATCCCAACCCATTAATAAGCTTTTCCCCTAATCAGAATCTGTTAATTTGTAATTGCAGATAGAAATCTCCCTTTAACAACAAAGAGACTCCAGAGACTGTAAACAGCAAACAGGGTTTATTGTAAGACTGGCTAGCCAGAGTCGAGCTGCCTAGGCAGACATGCAGGTCCAGCAGGTTGGGCAAGACCCCGAGCTTCTCCAAAGGAGATCTTAGGCCTTCACGGCTGTTACAGCAGAGCCTGTGCATTTCATAGCCAATAGATTTATAACAACATATACTTTCCTAACCAATCCATTTAGAAGTATATCACTCCTTAGCTTATAGTTAGAAGATCAGCATTTGCGTCAGTGCTTAGGAACATCCTGGTTTTTAGGGCAGTCATGGGTCTCGTGGCATGGGTCTTGTAAGAGACATGTGGTTATCTGGTCCGACCACCACCCTTCTTGCGACTTGCAACTCGGGGCACCTGTATCCATGTTCCTTGCTCAGGGCAGAAAAACAAGTTATTCTGCAATGCAGGTTCCTGTAAAGAGGATCTGGAAAAGGTTATTTAGACCTTTTCCTCACATTCTTAATCTAGGAAAAACAAGTTGGTCAGTGTTCATCTGGTTCAGGGCCTTGTTCCTCACATTCCTCCCTTTCTTTGCTTCATACTGAGGAATCTTCCTCAGCAGGCTGTAAAACCTGATACTGTTATTTTAGTACCAGTAGCTGAACAGTGTTAATTCGATCCCTATAAAAGCTGACAAAGTGGTTGAGGACCCAGGGACCAACAGTCACCAAGAGCAAGAGGATGACAACTAGTCCACTGCTGATGCACACCTTTGCAGAGCCTACCAACGATTCTTCTGCTCAGGACCGAGACAACAGAGATGAACATAAGATCCTGCCCCCCACCACTGACCACCTGAACAGGGTGAAGTTCATGCTGGATGGGCAGCTCAACAAGGACTTCCATCAAGATGTGTTCCTGGGGAAGGACATGAATGGATTTGAGGAGGACGCTGAGCCGTGCAAGAGCAGGTGGGAGCTGATGGTCATCTTCTACAAGGTGGATGCCGACACCAACAGAAGGGTAGCTAGCCAAGGAGACTGGTTAAACCAGGACTCATATCAGCTTTCCCCAGCCTCCCTTTCTCTTCAGTGCTGCTCAAGGCCCACCCAGAGCTTGGCCATAGAGTCGCGGACCGCCCCTGTGTGATCAGAGTAGAAGCAGCATTCTTCTCCTAATGCCACACATAAACCCCCATTCCTCATTGCCTTGGGAGGGAGCCTTCCCTGTCTGCCTGCCTACATCATACTTCCCCCCCTAGAGATTTTACCACCTTAAATCTTTTTTTCTTTATTTTTTTTTCTTTTTAGGTCACACCCAGTGATGATTAGGGATTACTCCTGGCTCATGCACTCAGGAATTACTCTTGGTGGTGCTCAGGAAATCGAACCCGGGTTGTCCGCATGCAAGGCAAATGCCTTACCTGTTGTACTATTGCTCCAGCCCCAGTCACCTTAAATCTTTAAGGGAAAATGGTTGGTGGTCCATCTTCTGAAGCTGTTTCATGGTGACAGAGGGCTGCAGACCCTGTCTGTGTAAGGGAGAAATTTCATGCTATCTTAGTTTATAATGGGCCCCAGGCAATGAATTGGTTGGGTTCCTGAAGTTATCTGAAAGAAAAGAGCAGTTCACTTAGACTGAGGGATATCACTTTGAAATGGTTAGACCCTGGAGGAGTAGAAAGTCCTTTTTGACGCAGTAAGAACAGATTTGTTTTCTGTCTTAAAAAATTGCTAAAGCAACAGAAACCAAAGCAACATTGGCCAATTCACAGACTGGGGGAAAGCAATTAATTCTACACTTTGAGCTGAGGTTCCCCTTAGTAAAGCTCTGGCTTCCAATGCTCTGATCAGACTAGTGACAGCATGTACAGCATTGAGTTATTTTATAAATCAGGCTGTTTACCTAAAGCCAGTAAACCAAGTTTTATCTAAAATTCCCAAAGGGGGTATCTTTTAGATCAAGATTAGAATACATTTATTCAATCATCTCTGTAGAATTAGAATCTGATTCTTACAAAAAGCAAGTTACAGAAACAGGGTTTTCTCTCCACCTTCATTTTAAAGCTTTGCCAGATATCTTAACAAACCTGGCTTGTTCTTTTGCATAAACACAGCAAGATTAGAGAACTCTCCATTTGGGATACCCCATTATTTACTGCGAAGTCCTGGGTATCAGCTAAAGACAGGAGACAAACCGATAACAGCATTAATCTTATCTGTCACATCAGAGTTACCCAGGCCTGGCCATAAGATGTCCTGCTATGAACTGGATGGCCTTGAGCCTTCAGGATGAACTAGATGTGGCTTTGGGCCTCATTTTTCACAGAGATGTCCTGGCAGAAAAAAGTCCATTCCATCCCTTCTTCAGGGCTGGGATAAATCCTGGTTTCCAGGTTTTTTTTTTTTTTTTTTTGGCACTGAGAGTAGGCCCAGGCTGAGTTAGTCTCCATAGCAGTGATTATTTCCAGTCTTTCCTTGAGCCAGACTGCCTCTGGGGTCGCCCTGAGGTTTGTAGGGTACTTGAAAAAGTACCTCTTAAATCCCTGCTCCTGTCATTTAGACAGATCCCCTGACTGCTTCCCTGGAAGAGGGCTTTGGGGTCCCATAGCTGGTTTTTCCTGTCTGTGTGAGGGTTGGACCCTATTACAAAGAGGAAAGACTTATCTGGATTTATGCAAACCAATGTAGTGCCAAGGAGCATTAAAAAACATACTTAAGGTACAAAAGAAGACAGAAGCAAGCATTTCACCTTAGAGTGAGGTATAATATACTCATTTTCTGTGGGTCCTAGTCAAAAGAAGCTAAAATCTGTAGAGATAAAGCATAGAGTTTAACATTATGTTTAATTCATTCAATCCATTGTTGAAAACCTTAACTTCCCATCAATAAGAGTACAGTACCAGGAGTCCAGTGTACAGTTTAAAATGTCTAATTCATTTAATCCCATGTCGGAAAACCCTTGATTTTCTGCAACTTTTGAAAAATTCAATTATCTGAGAGCACTGTAACAGGAGTCCAGATAATCCATCCAGTATCTTTTCCATAGATCTTACCAAAAAGATACTAGAACAATTCTGCATGTAATTAAAGAGTTTCTTATAACAAACAGTTTTGTCAGTTCCTTTTCTTAAAATACAATCTCAAACCTTCTACATGTTCCTCTACATTCATTCTGTAGCTTTCATTCACTTAAAATTAACTTCACTTTAACAGGATTCCTTTCCTTTTTCCCACTGATATCTCCATCCATTGTCTTTCTTACTTAAGACATACATCTATATTCCTAATAGTCATCCCACAAGTTTAAACTCTTATTTTACTGACCTTAATATAATATGATCTCCCATGTTTGGACACTAGTTACCAATCATCTCATTTAACATAAGAAAATTACTGTGCCTACCATTCCAAAAGCATTACATCAGTTCTATAGATATTTAAAAAGGCTTTAGAGATGCTCGCAACTAAAGTTCTTACAACATATATTCAATGGGCAAAAGTTCACTTTACATTAGAAATTAACCAAGAGACATCTTAGAAGTAAGGTTCGATCCTTCTAAGACACTGAACTTGTATTGTAAGTTAATATTTCCTTTCTCCTCTCCTTATGTCTTTTGAATAGTTTACTTTAATGCAATGTCCTTTTTGTATAGATACAGGAAGACAGTTAATATTATGCTTTGTAACTTAGGATTTAATTGGCTTTGAATATATTCATTCCCGGGCATCTGTTTTTGTTAGGACGCGGATCCTGATCTCCCTTTAAAGACAAAGAGACTCCAGAGACTGCAAACAGCAAGCAAGGTTTATTGTAAGACTGGCTAGCCAGGGTCAAGCCGCCTACACAGACACGCAGGTCAGATAGGTGAGGCAGGACCCTGAACTTCTTCAAAGGGGATCTTATATAGGACTTCACTGGCTGTTACAGCAAAGCCTGTGCATTTCATAGCCAATAGATTTGTAACAACATATACTTTCTTAACCAATCCATTTAAAAGTACATCACTCCTTAGCCTATAGATTCAAAGATCAGCATTTAAGTACATAGGCATTGTGGCTAGTGGGCATCTGGTAACTCTGACATTTGGTTATAAACTGGCACCCTTTGATTCTCAGCTCTGCATTCCGGTGGAGGTGGATAAGGGAAAAGTTCCTAACAGAGGTAATAGATAAGGAAGGTCCAACAAATGATTTCGAATTTACATCCCAACAGGGAAGAGTCAACAAATGGTTTCAGAATTTGCATCCCAATAAAGAATGGTTTCACTCTAAAGCTCTGCTAGGGAGGGGGCAGGAAAGGGAGAGTTATTAATTATTAGAGTTTTAACTCTGGAATCTCCCTTGGGGTACCAAGGGACCTTACACTTTCTCAGCTTAAGCCTCAGTTGCCCTCACTTCCTAGCGCCCCCAAAAGCAGGGTCCCGATGAAGGACTGGATGGAACCAGGGCAAGCGGTAAGCTATGTGCTACCCTGGCATCAAGATGGGCCAGGCCGAAGTGTCACAGATCTTATAAGTTATGAGTTTGATCATAGAAAAATGCTGTCATGATCCAAAATTAACAATGAGACTAGGACCCTACTAGGGATAGGTAAGACTATCTGTCCTGAGCACTGTAGTCTGAGATCAAGATGGCCCTGGAGGAGCAATTCTATAAGCTTAAAGTATTTCTTACTGTGTCCATACAAAATGATTTATATTATGTATGCCTATATGTTGGACAAGGTGAGGAGAAACCACCCAGGAGATTTCCTTCTAGGGTGGGTCTATCTGCTAAATGAGAAGCTGTCCTAGAAGCAGCTTTCCCCAAGAGAAAGAACTCTACCCCTATTGATTGTGAACACACCTATGTGTAATTGTTACCCCAACCTGTTGTGGCTGAACTGAGCTGTCAGGGTGAGTCCATGTAGACTGCACCGCACTACGGGCAGGAACATAGGGACCCATGAAAATGGGCGAGATTTCTCCTGTGTTCTGCCTAGTTTGGATGGGGCTGAACATTTTTCCCCTTCAAACTGCCTTCAGTAAACAATTTCAGTATATTTTCAGGGGCAGTTTTCCTTTTCTCACAGGAACCTGACTGTTCTTTGACATGCAGATCTCAGGTGCTAGCCAGGACTTATCTTTGGGATTTAGATTTCAGGCTCTAGCCAGATTAGTTTTTGGGATGCAAATCCAAGTACTTGTAGTCCAAGAAAGGCTTCAGTTTTGTTTTTTTTATCTTCCTTCCAGGGGCCAAAATTACTGGCCTGCAGATGCAAAGAAACAATGTATGTTTTGTTGTCTCAATGTTCTTTCTGTAACTCCTTTTGATGTCACTGCACTGAGCCCTTTAGTGGTACCATGATCAATGAGAGGACATTTGGGGGGGGCTGAGGGGGGGCTCTCTACTGGGTTCACAGGTCTGAGAGAACCTGGGCCCTCCATGACATAAATTTCTTTTGCGTTCCTTGTCTCCTCACCTCCCACTGTATAAACGTTCAGGCAACAGCAACCCCTCATACTGGGGGATATAATGAGACTGTAGGAGTGGGCTGGGGAAGGCAGAGGAGAGATAGGAGTGAATGGAGGGAGGATTGGAATAAACTGCAACTAAGACCAACCAGCCTGGCCCTTGTTTCCTTCCTTCACCTGCCAATCGCCATTAACCTCCCTGGAGTGGGGGAAACAGCCTGAGACTGCCAAATGCAGGTGGTGGGAGAAATAGACCACTGAGGTCTTTTTGTGTTTACACACTCACCCTTAACCCAAAATTTAATTTCAATCATGATATATTTCTACTATATCCATTTTACCATAGCATGAAAAATCTATATAATGAATAATTCTATAGTTTGGTATATAATGATATTCACTTAAAATTAAAATATTTAGAATTAGCTATATTTAAATGATTAACCTACACTGTTCAATGATGTAACTGAATATAAAAATTAAGGTAAAAGTAAAAATCCTGGTTATTTTCATGACAAAATAGTTCAATTATTCCTTCTTCGTATGATTTATATTTAAGATAATTACATTCTCATAATCATTAATATGATTAACATGATTAAAATGATTAATCATTGTGATTGGTCTCATTCTCCTGACCCTGAAAGAGCCTCAAATGTGGCACTTTCTAAAATCTCAGGCTAGTACGAAGGAGACGTTATTGGTGCCGCTCGAGGAAATCGATAAACAACACGATGACAGTGATACAGTGAATCATTAATAATGCCATAATAGACACATTAATCAATCCAGAATCAAAGTGATATGAAACTAAAACTTTATAGTGAAAAATACCTGAACTACTTTAAATATAAACACAATTAACTTTGCTCTGTTTCAGATTCTTCTGATTGTCCTTATTTTTATTTCTCTAAATGCTCGTTTTATCATCTCTTTCTTATCAAGATGTGCTGATAATTAAAATTGTGCCACAAATCAAGTTAAATGTCCATAATTAGGAAAAAGTACACATATTACGCAGTGAAAACAATTTACCCAAATTCTTCCAAAATGGCTTTGCCACATGACAAATTATAAGTCTGAAGATGATAAATGGTCAGTCTACCTGTTACCCAGATTATATTGCTCTTTCCACTGGAGGAAAACACTAGGGAAGTTAAATTTTAACTAACACACTAATAGTACCTAAATTGTTTATATTGTGCACAAAAAGAGAATAATTAGAAATGAGGAAGGTACATAATCTGGAGAGAGACAGATGCAGAATGGCGTATGAAAGGCAAATGAGAAGAAAGGGAATAATAGTGGCTAAAGAAAACTGAATCTGAGAAGTGGTGTGTAAAACAGAGTTTACCAAAGGTAGAGAATGGAAATGGATGGAATGGAACTCTGGGATCATGGTGGAGGGAAACTGACACTCTCGTGAAAGGTGTGTTGCTGGGGTTTGTATGTAGGGAACAGTGTCATAAATAATATTGCAGATCCCAATGCCTTAAAATTTTAAAAGAAATATATATTCTGGTTTAGGATTCATACACTTTTATAGTTAGGGGTATAGTATTTGGGGTTTATCCTAGTGGTATTTGGGGAACTCTGTGATATTGGGGATGGTACCAGGGGTTCCTGCACATAGTCTATGTGTTGTAGTCCTTTAAGCCTGCATCTGGTTGCAAGATGGTATTCTGAAAGAAAACAAAAGATGTATAAACATTTGTGTTTATACTGTGTATGCATGCTCTGACAATTATTTATGAAAAATAAGAGAAAGGATATAAATATGAATAGGATAATATTTATGAAAAATAAGGAAACAATTAGAACTAAATTACACATATAAGCATATAGATGTATATACGTGTATTTATCTATATATACTCAGGAACTAAGTGTAGTGCCCAGGATTGAATCTGGTCAAATGCTAACAAGACAAGTGACCAACCAACTGTAGTATCTTTCTGACCTTAAATATATATATTTTGATTTTGTTTTTAATGTTAAAAATGGAAAGGCAGCTATTTCAACTTTGTTCCTACTATTTACTTAAGTTATGAAGATACCTTGTACCCTTTAATTTCGATAATTTTAGTTAAGAAAAATAGTATAAGTATATTAACTAAAACTTCATGTGCTGTTCTTGCATGGTGCAATTTGTACCAACATAACATGGTATCAGTTATTGGATTTTGAAATTAACCTAGAGGATAAAAGTTCACAGTGAAGGGAATTGAATTATTCCATGTAAGCCATGTTCTGTGTTGGTAATCGATACAACCTGAAATCAGTGTCATGACAAAAAATGCTACTTATTTATTAATTATATTTCACTTGTATCACTTCTCATCCCATTATCTATTTGCTCCAGAGGTCACCAGTACTATTTCCTTTCATCCCTGTCATGTGCTAGTGTAGCCCAATGGTGTCTGCTCGCTCCAAGAACACAAAGACCATCAAACCATTTGTTCAAAGTCTTGATAAAGAAGTCTAACCATCTTGTAGGTGGGTGGACAGGCATTCTTTTGACATCCAGTGGAATCCAGTCAGTAAGGGCTCTAGTCCAGTGGTCATCTTCAAATTGCATTACGTGTCCGGCCCATCTGATTTTCAAAGCCTTAGCAAATGTGGCAGTGTTCCTCATCCTCCATTGTCGATGGAGGTCGGGACTCCAGATTCCTTCTCTCACTTGGTGAAATGTGATACTCCAAGCATAGCTCTTTCTATTCCTCTTTGGGTGATCCTAATAACGTTCTTGTCATGTTTTCATAGGGCCCAGGTGTCTGAGGCATATATTAGTACAGGAAGAATGGTGGAGTTGCAGAGATGTCCCAGGAGCCAGAGGTTCTTCATCCTCTTAACAATTTCTTCGATGCTCTTGAAGGTGTTCCACACCACTCTCTTCCTCCTGCGCAGTTCTGGCGCCAAGTCGTTCCTCATGTTGAGTTCTAGACCCAGGTACATACAGCTGCTGTATTCAGAGATGTTTGTTCCATTGAGAGAAAATGGAACATCAGGCACTAGTTTGTTTTTCATGAAAATTGTCTTGGTGAGATTCAGCTGCATTCTGACCTTTCCACACTCAAGGTCGAAGTTGGCCAGAATTTGTGCTGCTAGGCTAATGTTTGGTGCTATCAGGACAATGCCATCAGTGAAGCGGAAGTGGTGTAGTTGCCGACTGTCTATCTTCACTTCCATTTCATCCCATTCTAATTGTCGCATGATGTTCTTGAGGCTGGCACTGAAGAGTTTCAATGAAATGGTTTCACCCTGCTGAACTGCTCTCTTAAGGTCAATGATCACTTCCTTGTAGAATGGTGAGATATGGTGGTGAATCCGTAATACACCTTGAGGAGGATCCTGATGTACTGAGTTTGAACACCCCGTTTGGCTAGGGCTTTGATGACCAGTTCAGTCTCAACAGAATCAAAGGCCTTCTTTAAATCAATGAACATCACACAGAGCGGCATCTTGAACTCTTGAGAAACCTGAATGTGCTTGCTTACCATGTGGATATGGTCGATTGTGCCAAATTCTTTTTGGAACCCAGTTTGCTTGCATGATTGTCCTTTGTCTAGTGTTCTGCCTATTTTATTCAGGATGCCTCGAGTGAAAAACTTGTAGACGATGGAAAACAGGCAGATGGGGCAATAGTTGCTGATTTAGTGGAGAAGTCTCCCTCCCTTCTTGTACAACAGAATGGTCTTACTGGTTTCCATTGGGACGGAACCTTGCAATTCAGACAGATAGCACTTGAAGAGCTGAGTCACTGTATCTGTCAGATCATCAGATTAATTATATTTAAGTAACTAAATGACTGTGATGGAAAAGTTATTGATAGTTGGGTGTAGGCATATACTATTTTCAATACCAATCTCAACAAACTGATAACTTCCCCACCAATGTCCCTATGTTCCTTTCTGCCTCCCTCCTCCTCCCCCTTCACAAGCACATTTCAAAGTTCTGTGTTTATAGTCTACAATTCATTTTTTAAGTGTTATTGAGTTTGTGATATGGATGTATAGCTCTACCACTCACCAGTATACTTGTGAACCTGACCCTCGTTCCCTCATTACTTCCCTTCCTCATTTTCTGCCCTGATTTTTTCCTTTCTATGCCCCCTCCTCTCTATACTTTGGAGTCAAGGCTGATCTAGGCAACCCCCTTTAGTACATTACATTTCCTCATTCAGTTATTTTATAACAGGAAAGTATCATGTTAAGTGAAACTAGGGGAAGGGCAAACACAAGATAATCTCACTCGTCAGTGGTATAACTGGATGAGGAAAAATGGTTCTTAAATAGAAAATCTGTGATTTATCAGAGACTGTCTTTGAAATACTGGCATGGGTTTCCATGATGTAACCTTATAAGAAAAGCACCTCAACATTCAAATTCAAGAGGAAAAAAGAAGGTAACCATTTTTAAAGATCTCAGCAGAGTACAAGTCAGCTCTGTCCAGTTTGTTACAAAACAAAAGTCTGTGCTATAAAAGAAAATATATGGATGGTCAATAGTGCTAACAAATTGTTACAAGTGTTGACTCTGTGGCTGGTCTCATAGGTTAGAGAAAGAAAATTAATATCCAGGAAAAGGAATATCCAGTTATATAAATGTGCCCAGTACCTGTGAGTGATCATTTTTAATTCCTGGATTATTGTTGATCAACAGAATAACAGGAAAGAAATTTTGCTCTAGAATATGAGTTTTAAGATCCAGTGAATATTTTACTAGTATTTGTTTCAGTCTGACAAGTTCTAATCTAGAATTCAGAGAACACCTACTTGATCCTACTACAGAAGGGAAGGAAGATTGAATCATCTTTAGGGCTTACTTTCCTTTTGCTCTTTTCGGCCACACTCAGTGCTGCTCAGGGTTTATCCCTGGCTCTGTGTTCAGGGATTCCTGGAGGGGTTTAGAGGAACTTACGTGGTTGTGGTGACGTACAGGGTGGGGTAGGGGGCATTGAGCCCTTTTCTGTTGAGTGCAAGGCCAGCACCCTATTATCTCAATCTCTCTACTACCTACCTACTATCTCCCTGACCTTGTATTTCATTTTATGGCTTTCGGTTTTTCATTATTGTTCAAGATGTTTTTCCATTATTTCTAGCTATAAGGACAACCAAACCAGTTGAAGTTTATAACATAATAAAATAACCGAAACTACTTAAAAGACATGACAGAGATGATTCCAGACAGTTACTAAGCTCTCTTCCAAACTTCTGATGAGGCCAGCTGTTCAGAATGAGCTCCTTTTGATTCCAATTTGTTCCAGCATCTATAGAAGTGGAATCGCTCAGAGATCACCGGGAGATTCTAGCAATACCCTTATCAGAGTTCACTATGGTTTTTCTATGGTTCAAGGACATTTTGCCTAAGATTCAGTTTCTGCAGTTATCAGAATGGTGAAAATACTAGCATTTGAACAGAGGATTTTTAAAAAAAAATTTAGACTACTTGAATAATAGTAAGCAATGTCTCCTCAAAGTTAAATGTTCTTGACATAGAACTACATGGGTCTTCAACAAAAATTATCTGATAGTTTACATTTAAATATAGATTGGTTAGATGCATCACATACCAATCTCTAGGATGGGTGTACTAGTACAAAGGTTTCAGAAAGTGATTTAGAGTATTTAGAGTTCTATAACTCGTTGCCACTTTCCCTAAAATATAGGTTCTATTTTTAGAAATGACTCTTCATTTTTATTCCATTTTAAATTCAAAAAACAAACTCATAAGTTTTTTTTCAAATAAATAACACAGAAAAGGAAAAAAAAGTTTAAATATCAACAATTTTGGTTAGGAATATGTGGGTACTTTCCTGTAGGTATATTTGATTATTTGATATATTTGTTAGTAACATGTAATGTATACTTTCATATAGATTTACTAGTTAGAAGATACTACATTTAAACTTTCTCATGTCAAAAATATCTTCAAAACATGTTAATGGTTTGAAATAAAGAAATTGTTCAGTTCCCAATTGTGCCTTCAAAGCTCATTTATACATATAAAACAGATTAGGATTTATTGCTTTTGTTATAACCAGAAGAAAAGAACCACAAGATATATGTTTCATAGCTCTAAAGACAACCAAGCCAGTTGAAGTTTATAGCACAATAAAATAACCAAAACTACTGAGTGTTTGGGGGTAACAAAAAACAGTGATCTCACTGTGTTACCAAAGAGGTTTGAAATGTTAGAGAAATCTTGTTGTGTGGGCTATAATTGATAATGACAAAATACTCAGTGGAGTTGTGAAACAGCAGAAATGATGCTCTGAGGACCAACAATGATTTAGAAAACTCTCTAGATAGTGAGCCCCTGGTAGTCATTTGCTTTGAGTTATGCTTCTTCTAGCAGTCAGAAAAAATGCATCACTTATCTGAAACGCTAATCACAAATTTTTTGTTAGACATTTTAAAAGATCACAAAGCAAGCAAATTTCTTTAGTAGCTCTATTTTGAAAGGGCATTTTTCTTAAAATTTTAAATAAGAAATGGATGATTTTGTTTGGATAATTTATAACAGAAATTAAATTTGAAATACAGTGAGTGGAGTTTTTAAAGAATGAGTCTATTTCAAAGCCATATTACTTTGATTCAATGTTTCTTTGCAGAAACTTTTAAATAGGACTGAGGTAGACACAGAATGGCTTCAATAAGCAATCTCTCACGACATACACCAATGCATAATCCATGAATATGATTTTAATATCTAAGGGCAACTATATACAGACACATATGCATTTATATACTCATGAAATTATATAATTTATACACATAATGATGTATATTCATATATGTACATATAGATATATACAGAATATGATGGTAAAGGAGATTTTGGACATAGAGTTAAATTTCAGAACTCTCAATTTACATTACGATAGTCCTAAAATTTTCAGTTCATACCGAAGAGTATCCTTTGGCTTTGTGTTTTCAGTTAAAGTATATAGTTGATAACTGTTGGAGACAAATATAGAAGATTCACATTATGATTATCAATTATGTTTTATTGAGTAGAGCCATCATGAATTAATTAGACTACATATCCCTTCAAGCATTCAATGTGATTTAAATACATTGTATGGATTTATGAATATTTATTAATAAATGAATTGCATTTAATTTTATGAATATTTCATTAACTGACTTGATAACTCAAGATATTTGAAAAATTTTGGAAATCCTAAATTAAAAATAAAAGCAACAATATTATAAACAATCATATATATCTATTTTACACACTACTTTATAAAATGCAGAGATCACAGGCACAATTTATAGAAAATTAATTGCGGCAAATTTTTTCTGAAGATATACAATATTTATTTAGTGTTTATAAGTTAACATCTTAAAAGTTATTTGGAAATTGACTGCAAGCTTTCCATAAGTTTATATAACATATTAACAGCTGTGTAGTCAAAACCCAAATATTAATGTTTTGAAATAACCATTAAAAATAAAATATTCTTTTATTATTTATATATAGACACTGGAAAAATAATAGTTTGGATAAAGTACAATTTAATAAAATATATTACCAGGCTAACAAAAATGAAATTTTATAAACTGTACATTTTTTCTTCTCATTAAGAAACATTGCAGCTTTTATCTTCTAGAACCAGCTGGTATTTAAGACAGGATATTTTAACTCAACCATTGGATAGAGCCAGGCTTTATCTCTAATTCATTTTCAGGTCTTTGCCAGGTACAATCTATATATTTTTATGTTATAATGTTTAATATCATAGCAAAACTCTATATTGTGTATAAACAGAATAAAACTTTAGACAATATCTTGAAAGTATATACCTGTTAAACTTTGGTATACTTTAGACCCATTGCAAATTATTTCATATATAATTTTCAATATTCATTAAGTGCATTTATTAAACTCATATTAAAGGATTATAATTGTTATAATTATATGTATATTAGAACTGATTCTAGAAACATTCACATTTTTATTGTCTTTAAAGAGTCAAAATACTCTTCAATTTAATAAAAACATCAGATTAAATTTCCTTTATATTTGTCTAGCTACTTACCCTTTGAAAAATATCGATAGAGATGAACATTATAATTGGAAAAAATCCATCATTAGCTATATAATAAGGTATGAACTAAATTAAAAATCATATACTTAAATATCACTAAAGACGCCAGATGATAAAATGAAAAAGAAAAAGGTAGTGCTAAAAATATGGATTTTTTTACATGCTCACAAATTTTGTGTAAAAAAACTGTCTCCTTCTTCAGCTGAGCTGAATAGTTCTGACAGAATACCCACAAAGCCTTGTAGTCAGGAATTACAGACAACAGCAGATGAATTGGGGATTTAGAAGGCAAGGGAGATGGTCTAAGTGAAAGTACCAATTTATCAGTCTTTGACAATCCTGAGTTTGCAAGAAACACCAGGAAGTTTGGGCAGATAGCAAATGACAATGAAACAAGGAGTAGAAACGTTTATCTTCTGAGTGAATGACTAGTTAACTGGTAAAAGGAAAAAAAATTCCTACTACGTTATTTTTTTAGGGGGAGGGCTGGGAACATTTTGTACCATGTTTTTAAACTTTTACCATAAACATTAATTGAATTTTATATGTGAATGTATATAGTTTTTCTTTCATTCAGTATTTCCTATCTAAATGTCATTCAATAATAATATTATTATTGACTTTAATTTGAATGATAAAAGGCCCTCCCATTGATCATTGATTTGCTCGAGCTGGCCCAGTAACGTTTCTATTGGAGACTTTGTTGTTACTGTGTCTGGCATATCGAATACGTCACGGGGAGCTTGCCAGGCTCTGCCCTGTGGGCGAAATACTCTCGGTAGCTTGCCGGGCTCTCCGAGAGGGGCGGAGGAATCGAACTCGGGTCGGCCATGTTGGCTGCGTGCAAGGCAAATGCCCTACCGCTGTGCTATGGTCATAGTGTAAAACATTACTATGTCAGTATCAAGTGCCTATATATTTAGAAAATGTGTATCCAAATATGTAAAGGGAAAAATAGGCTTATTTGAATCTATTTAAAATTATTTAAATAATACAATTTGCAATATTTTTGTTAATCTAGGTAAGGCTGGAGTGATAGCACAGTGGTAGGGCGTTTGCCTTGCACGCAGCCAACATGGCCAACTCGAGTTTGATTCATCCGCCTCTCTCGAGAGCCCGGCAAGCTACCGAGAGTATCTCGTCTGCATGGCAGAGCCTGGCAAGCTACCCGTGATGTACTCGATATGCCAAACACGGTAACAATAAGTCTCATGATGGAGACATTACTGGGCCCGCTCGAGCAAATCGATGAACAACGGGAGGACCGTGACCGTGACCAAAGTTTAAATATATTTTACTATAGCCCAAGAGATTTCCAGAATCCTATATAAAGTTATGCCAACTATATGATTCTTTATTACGAAAATATCAATACATAGTCGACACACACAAGTTTTAAAACAATGTGTTCACTATATTTAGTCATAATTTAATAGTTATTTTTGGCTAAATATGTTTGATGTTAAAATTTATTTTTAATTATGGGATCATGTACCTGAGATATTATTATACATGAGTGCTTTGTAAAATATTTCTACCAATAAAGCAATATTTTATATATATATACATATATATATTTGTTCAGATATTATTTTTTTTTCTCCAAAGCAGCTCAGGTTTCCCCAGTGCAACTCCCAGCAATATTTTTGAGCAACACCTGAGGATTCAGTGCATAGGTCCAGGGATGCTGCCTTGCTTGTGCCCAGCAATACCCGAGAGCACCAGGGCTGCTTTTGAGTGTTCTTCAGTGTTATGCTAAAAAGTGCTCAGGGATTACATAGTGCCAAGGTTGGAACTCAGTGTGGTTCATTGCTCTATCTCTGTGACCCAGAGAAAGTTTTACATATAACATATATGTAATTTATTGAGGACTATATAAGTTTATATATCTTAGGGATGAAGTAATACATTAGCATAACCACCAACAAAGTGTCAATATTTGTCCCATCACAGTTCATACAACTGTACCCTTTTGTACCCTTTCCAACTCTCTTTTAATCTCTTCAACATTTAAGCACTCCCTTATGCCTACCCATTTCCAGTTAGGAACTTTTTTTTTGCTTTTTGGGTAGTACCCTGCTATGCTTAGGGGTTACTCCTGAGTCTTTACTCAGGAATTACTCCTGGCAGTGCTCGGGAGGCCTTATGGGATGCCAGGATCAAACCCAGGTTGGCCACGTGCAAGGCAAATGCTACCTCCTGTGCTATCGCTCCAGCAGCCAATTAGGAACTGTTGGGAAATGTGCCAACCAGGGTTCAATCCCTCTATAAATATGGCCCCCAGAGCCCACCAGTCATGATCCTTGATGCATGCCAGAAGTAAGCCATGAGCACAGTCAAATGTGACCCCTAAGCAAAACCACTAATCTCTCCTTTTATTGTGCCCTCGCTTCTGCAGTCAGAGCCTGAGTCATTTTAACATGACATTATCTATTTCATCGCTTCTTTATATACCATGTGTAAATAATATTATCTGATATTTACTTGAGAAAATAAATTTTATAAACATTTTTAAAAAACTATCAAACCAAAGGCATTAAACAAAATCAATGTGAGTTACATTTACAGTCAATAGAGGACTATCAATATATATGTATGTATGTATGTATTTACATACACACATATATTATATATGTACATGTATGGACTGTTTTAAATAAAATAATGTTTTATATTTAAATTCACAACAGCCTATTTATCCTTGCACAGATAGGAGTATTTTAAGTTGCATTATCCATATGCTGTACTCTTACTTTTGTAAGAGTACTCTAAGATATTTGTTTTTATGCTAAAGATTTTAATCCTTTATTAAAACATAAAAATATTAAAGTAGATCTTAAGCTAAACACAAAGCTATTTTCTGTCACCTTTATCTTTTTAAATTTATTTTGCATAATGATTGTTCTGGCTTCTCAGTTGTATGACTCTCAATTTATTCTTATACACTCCAGATTTTTCAGGCTCAATATTTTATCACACTTCCCTAAGAATTCTAAACAAATCTTTCTGTTAATATGATTTGAGGGCCCCAAAAAAGATAAATAAATACAATTGTAAAACATACCTGAACTTTTGGAATAAATATATAGATATTCAAATAATATAATCTACACTATTACAAGACTAATGGTAGTCTGAAAGATAGTTTAGTGACTGTGGTATAGACCTTGCATGCAGCTCATGTCATTTAAATGCCAACATTTCATATGATGCTCACTTAGCTCTATTAGAAGCAATCCCTCAGCACAGCTGGATGAGACCCCCAAACAAAATTTTGCAAAACGAAGCATTAAAATCCAATCTGATTGTGATAAGAGCTTTATCATTAACTGAATCTGTTGCTCTAGGGTAGGACTAAGGGCAGTCCTGACAAATAATAGTGTCTGACTTTTACATTTCATCTCTTTTCACTTTTTCCATTGTCCTTCCTTGAAATATATCTAGAGATGACTACAGCTGCTCTTCCCATGCCTTAGGAGATAAGACATATCAAGTTTTTGTACTGGTGTAATCAATTCTAGCTCTTTTAGGCTTTACAAACAATGCCTCCTAAAGAGGGAATTGACAGACCAACTAATCTTCAATAAACTGTCTCCTATGAAAGGCCTCCTCCTCTTTCACACTAGTGCCTTAAACAAGTGGACAGGAAAAATTACTGTACTTGCTTCCCAATCTATCTGCCTTATTTGGGTCAGCCAGCCTTTACTGTGGGACACATTTCAAAAACGAACTTTATTTCATTCCAATGAGAAAATAGTTTGTGTAAGACCCTATTAAATCAATGCATCTTTTTTGTTCCCCTCTGTCACAGCAATACCTGTCCTCTAGAATAACAACATTTCTAAAACAGAGTAAACAGATTAAAAGAGCTAATGGTATAGTGGCCCCAACTTGAATACTCGTAGAGGTGAATTTTTGCCTGTGTTTCAGACAAAACATACACTGGTCTTCAAATAGGATACCTCCCCCTTTCTTTCTTTGTTTTTAGTTGGCTTATTTAAAGTAGATGGTCTATTAATTTTGAGGAAGCCCTTTTTTTGTACCTTCTGATGTATCTATTCTGTTTCAACTATATTTTCTTATATCCTGCATTGTTCTATATGTCATCAATTCATTTATCATGAGCAACATTACACTTTACGTAAAAATTTGACATAAAATACATGCATTTCTTGGTGCTTTGGCATTTATTGTCTCACTTCACTTGATCACTTGACTTCCCGTTAATCACTGATTTGCTCAAGCGGGAGCTAGTAACGTCTCCATTTGTCCCTGTCCCGTGCTAGTGTAGCACTATGGTGTCTGTTCATTCTGGGAACAAGAAGAGCCTCAAACTGATCGTTCAGGGTCTTGACAAAGAAGTCTGACAATCTGGAAGTTGGGCGGCCACGTGGTCTTTTGACTAACCGTGGAATCCAGTTGGTAATGGCTCAAGTCCAGCGGTCATCTCCAAATCTCATTATGTGTCCAGCCCATCTGATTTTCGACACCTTGGCAAACAAGACAGCGTCCCTGATTCGTCACCATTGACAGAGGTCGGAACTCAGGATTCTTTCTCTCATTTGAGTGAAACATGATATTCCAAGCATAGCTTTTTCGATTTTTCTTTGGGAGACCCAAATAGCATCATCCTGATTTCATAGGGCCCAGGTCTTTGAGGCATATGTTAATGCAGGTAGAACAGTGGAATCCAAGAGATGTGCCCGGAGCCAGAGTTTCTTCATCCTCTTAGCTATTTGTTTAACGCTCTTGAAGGCGTTCCAAGCTGCTCTCTTCCTCCTGCACAACTCAGATAGCAGGTCATTTTTCCTGTTGACTTCTCGACCAGGTACACATAACTGTTGCATTCAGAGATGGTCATTCCATTGAAAGCAAATGGAGCGTCAGAAAAGAGGCTGTTTCTCATAAACCTTGTCTTCATGAGATTAAGTGTAGTCTGACCTTTCCCCACTCATGTTGAAGTCGGCCAGCATTTATGCTGCTTGGCTAATGTTTGGTGTTATTAGAATGATGTCATCAGCAAAGTGGAGGTGGTGTAGTTGATGAACATCTATCTACACTCCCATTCCTTCCTATTCCAGTCGTCGCATGATGTTCTCAAGGATGGCACTGAAGACTTTCAGTGAAATGGTATCATCCTGCTGAACCCCTCTCTTGACATCGATGATCACTTCTTTGTAGAATGGTGAAATCCTGGTAGTGAATCCGTAATATAGCTCACGGAGGATCCTGATGTATTGAGTTTGAACGCCCTGATTGACTAGGGCTTCAATGACCGCTTCTGTCTCAACAGAATCAAAGGCCTTCTTTAAATCAATGAATATTAGACAGTGTGGCATCTTGACCTCTCGAGAAACCTCAATGAGCTTGGTTATTGTGTGGATATGGTCGATAGTGCTGAATCCTTTTCGGAACTCAACTTGCTCTCATGGTTGTCCTTCATCTACTGTTCTGCCAATCCTATTCAGGATGACTCGAGTGAACAGCTTGTAGATGACAGACAATAGGAAGATCAGGCAATAGTTACCAATGGACAGGGAGGTGTTACAAATGCTTTTCCCGGCTTCTGCCACATCTACCAGCACTTCTGCTCTTCTCTCTTTGAGGTCTTCCTTTATCGCATCTCTGCACAGCTTTGAGAGCTCGGGTGTTCATTTGCGGTTGCCTGAGGCATGTGCCAAACCACGTTGGTGAATAAGCTCAAGAGTTTTCAAAGAAAGGCATTTTTTTGGTGCCTATATCACTCTTGGAGTTCCTCGCCCAGTCATGGAGGAGCTGAACCAGTTGATCGTATTCCTCGTCAATGTTGTCAACAATGGCATCTTTCCATGTTGCAGCAATAGTGCCAAAGAGCTCCCAGTTGGTGGTTGTTCTGGGAGCTATTGTCTCAGTGACAGTAAAAACTGCTTCTCTAAGGTAATCAAACCCATTATTTGATCACAGAGACTCCACAAAGTGAAAGTTTCTCATGCAACCAATCCTGAGCCCGTATTCATGATCTTTTGAAACTCAATGTTAAGTCAATATTCTGCCTATCCTGAAGCATCCAGTATGGTACCAGGGAAATAGAAACCACTCATTGCCAAAGTCTGCTAGAATTACTCAAGCTGGTCCATCTTAAATTGTTCTGTCCTTTCCTTAAGGGTTTTGGCCCGAGAATTTCCTTTGTTACTTCAGTATTCTAACCAATATAATTTTCTGTATGATGTAGTGATCTCAGGAAATGGAAGTTAAACAACCTTTCATAAACCTGGTCTCTTGTGGCAATAAGCATTTTCCTATGTATATTCAAACCCCAAGTGTTAAAAGTGTAACTTGTAGATTCACTTAAGCTGGTTTGTGTCAGGAATTGTATGGAGGTGACATATGATTCTCAGAATATTCTGTATATTTAAATGGATATGATACCTACCCCTTTAATTACTGGTGATCAATTTGGATATTTAGTTTCAATGAAGAATAAAGGGTTTTTAAGTAATAAAATCAATTTTTATTCTTTAAAATTAATTTCTTTCTTATGTGAAGTTAATCTAAAATGTACATTTTCTCTTCCAGCTTTTACCTACTAGCTTTATTTCTAACAATGATTAAAACAAAAATAATCATCATTATGATTATTTCCAGTAGAAATAAAATATCATTTTAACCTAATATACCTCTGCTCTGAAGATTGATTTACTACTCAATGTATAGCAACATTTGTTTTCAAATATAAATCTTATGTTCCATTCGGATAACTTTAAATCTTATTTTTATGCATGATAGTTTTTCTGTGAAAATTCAGCATGTCACATTGATTTGACATAATTGCCTAAATTTAATTGCATTAAAATTTTCATCTGTTTTTTTCATCGTCTATAGACACATTTATCTTAGTACATAGTAGAAAAATTAATGGATTTAAGATATATAAATTATTTGATATTCTTCTGTTCGAATACTGAACAGTGTTAGAAAGATATAAGAATCATTGTTAATATGGAAGGCTGGAGCGATAGCACAGCAGTAGGGCGTTTGCCTTGTGCACAGCCAGCCCGGCTGAGCTGGGTTTCAATTCCTCCACCCCTCTCGGAGAGCCCGGCAAGCTACCGAGAGTATCTCGCCCGCACAACAAAGAAGCTACCTGTGATGTATATATGCCAAACACAGTAACAACAAGTCTCACGATGGAGACGTTACTGGGCCCGCTAGAGCAAATTGATGAACAATGGGAGGACCGTGTGTGTTAATATGGAAGGTACAATCATCAATGTTTCTTCCTCCCTCTACTGGTTTCTGATACATGATCTTCTTAG
The DNA here is from genome assembly GCF_029834395.1 of Sorex fumeus. NCBI lineage: Eukaryota > Metazoa > Chordata > Mammalia > Eulipotyphla > Soricidae > Sorex > Sorex fumeus. The sequence continues at coordinate 69,886,050 of NW_026606059.1, forward strand.
AATTTATCTTATAAATGGTTCTTTTGCATATTTAAGGACTCTCCTATCCATGGACATTCACTTGAATAAAGTTATCCACTAAAATGAAACCATTTTCTGTAAGCTAGTAAAAATTTTTCTAGTCTTTTTCAACCACTTTACATTTTAATAATAACCTTTGTGAAAAAAAAGTTTATTTATTTTTGATATAATATATTTATTGAATTGAGGTGAATGGTGGGATATAAATTTGGAATATTATTTTACTATTGAAACAGGATCATTCTTGGAAACAAAAAGGGTAATTAAGAAGATAGTTAATACTTTGTTAGAGTGTGATAAAATAGAATATTGAGTATGTTTTCTGTATTTGTGCTGAGATAGAACTTGGGCTTTAAGAGAGTGTAACAAAAACAGAGAACAAAGGAGTATAAAAGTCCCAAAGCAAGTTTTTGGGAAAGTGTGAGAAGAATATCTCCTGTATATAGAAACATAAGTGTCATATCTTTTAATAGAGGAAATATGCATAAATAGAGGAAATCATTTTTTTATTCTACCTAGTTATTTTCTCAATACTATCCATTTGTGTCCAATATGTATGTTGCCATATATGTCCAATAGTATGAACTTTATGAAAACAGATATAAAGTGGTTAAGACTTGAGTGTAGTCAAGTCTGTTTATAATACTTAACATGATAAATATAACTAAGTTGACAGCTTTGTGGAGATATCAATTCATAAGTCAAGTAAAAGATTTTTAAGACAAATGGTCATGGTCACTGTCCTCCCGTTGTTCATCAATTTGCTTGAGTGGGCCCAGTAACGTCTCCTTCGTGAGACTTGTTGTTACTGTGTTTGGCATATCAAATACGTCACTGGTAGCTTGCCAGGCTCTGCCGTGTGGGCGAGATACTCTCAGTAGCTTGCCGGGCTCTCCGAGAGGGGCAGAGGAATTGAACTCGGGTCGGCCATGTTGGCTGCGTGCAAGGCAAAAGTCCTACCCGCTGTGCTATAGCACAGCGGTTTTAAGACAAACAAAAACATTTATCCTAGAAATAGCATCCTCATTAGGAAGTCTATATCTTCTTTTTCTGGTATATTAGCATCCTTGAGTGCTTATGTGTTCCTCAAATTCAGACTGGGATTCTAAGTCCTGTCACTATACTGTTAGATTGGATATATAAACTCCCTTCCAATAATATAAAGTTATGAGATGCTACTTCTGAAATCAGTTTCAAGAAAATTAATAGTTTCTGTCATAGTACCCTCAAATTCTCTTACCCTGCTGAAAGCCAATTGCCCATTGTAAGCTAAAATGCAAAAAGACCTAATGAACAAACAACTGATATTTTCAACTAACAATTCCTAGCGATCTGATAAATGCCAATTGAAAAATAGAAGCAGAGTTTTCAAACCTGTTTTTAAATGATTGAAAGTAGAGTCTACAGGTAAGATCAAGCTTCAAGAACAATGCAGAGTAATTATACACATGCTCTGGACCCTCAGAAATTGTAAGAGAAGGAATGTTGTTCATAATAAACCTAAAATAGTAAGTATTTTATCACAATGCATTAGACAAATGCTATAAACGCCTCACCAATTTATTGGCAACCACACTTTGCAGTTCTCAGAGCCTACGCCTGACTCTGAACTTTAGGATCACTCCAGGTAAGTTTCTGGAAAACCATCTGTGTTGATAGGTATTGAACCCAGGTTGTCTCCATGTAAGTCAATCTCTCTACCCACTATAATAAAATTCTGGCCCTTACTTTTTATGTAGAAGTCATTTCCTTTTTTTTAAGTTTTGGCAACTAAGAGATTAAAGATTGAGCTCCAATGCATATGTGATAGCAAATACTATCAAATATAATTTTCTTTGGTTATATATTAGGGGAATGCTTATCAAATTAGAATATAAAACTAGTTCTATTCAATAATGAAGATCTCTTCATAAGTCAACTGTACCAATGAGATTTTGATTAAAATAATTTGAGTTATTTTACATGAAATGCATTTTTGTATCTCACACTGATTCTAACATAGAATCATGCAAAGGCAAACTAATGTTTAAATTATCAAGCAAGTACATATAATGCCTAAAATCAGTACAATATACATTTTCTGAATTATAACTAGTGTAATTTCAAATGAAATATTGAATGGCATATTAATATGGCATCAAATATAAAACAAGCCCCACAAAAAGTATATTCAGTTCACTCCAATGTAATGTCTAAATTTGTAGTAAATTATTGCTAGTCCTCCAATCAATAAAGTAATATAAACTGAACACCTTTCAGGTCTTTCATTTGATCCCATAAAATCCTTCTCTACCCCCCAAAATCCTTGTGCTAGGTATTTCACATTAAATCAGGATTAGGAGGAACAAATTTCACCCTGGATTCTATAAACCAAAAAAAATGTCAAAATTTCAATTTATATCTTGATATTCTGCTCTCAAATATACTACAATAGACTTTTGAGTGCTACGCTCAGTGTGTTAACCACATGGAAACACCGTCTTAGGTATCACAGAGTGAGGCAACCTAGATTTCGGTTGTGTTCATTATGTCTCAAATCTTGGTGGGAGAATTCGTTATTAATTCAATTTATATTCACATGGAGAGATACTAGATAGCCCTTTCTCAGGAAATTGAATTGTTTCTTTAATATTTTTATCACTTCAAAATAATAATCAAACTACAAGGAGAGAAATGCAAGTGCTAACATAAACTTACATGCTCACAAAATAACCATCCCACTCATCCACATGTTTAGAAAACATGCATTGTGTGATAACTATGAATTATACCCCCAATTGCTATTCTCTGAATTCACTACCATTTTAGCTGAGGCCCTATTCTACACAGATTGCTTGAAGATAATAGGTGAGAATCAGGATATGCTCATGCAGACACATAGATAAAAGCCCTTGTATTGTTTTTTAATGAGAAACTGGGATCTAGGGTGCCTCATTAGTCTAGTTTAATCTTTACTAGATCGATACTACTCTGTGACATCTTTCTTTTCAATCCTTCTTTAATCCCACTCTCTTGAAAAGCAGTGAACTACAGTTCAATGGTTTTCCCACCATCTCTGTATTCCTTTCTTTTCTGTATAATAAATTATTCAATAATACGTTTTAGCATTACAATCTAACAGTTTCTCAGAACAAGCTAAGTAATTGCAAGTGATTGCTCTCATCCCGACCCCCCAAAGTGTTCCAGTGGAGAGTAGCATCCTGGTCAGTGCAATCACTCAGACAGAAAGATACATGAGAAGCTACATCAACACAGGCAGTGCAGTTAGCTTCTTTCTGCTAAATTGCACCAACGCCCTGTAGAATTATGTAAAAAAAAGCGAAAGCAAATAGTGTATAGTTTAAAGACTTGGTGTGAGGGGCTAGAGAGCTAGTATAGTAGTTAAGACACTTGTTCCCATGTCACTCACATTGGAGTTTCTCATTAGCTTTGATATACTGAGCATAACAAGGAGTGACTCCTGAACACAGATTCAGGAGGAGTAGGCCCTAAGCACTGCCAGGTGTGGGCACCCAAAGCAAAGCAAACAAACAAAAAGACTTGGTGTGGACCCTAGTTTACTAAGGGGACCTGTTTCTCCCATCATTGAAAAGCATTTCTCCTGTCACTTAAATCAGCAGATTGAACATTTGGTAGTAAATCTGCCGAGCTCAGTGATATAGAAATGTTTTGCCAAGATAAGTCTGTAGCATAAGTTATAACCTGAGGTTTTGGGCAACCTGACATTCTCTTGGCATGGGATAGAGGATATTTGCATAAATACTTAAGAATGCTCAGTTTTTAGGTATGCCCTGTTCTCCATGATCTGGCCAAAAAAAACCATTTCTCATAGGAAAATTTGCAATAGCTATATATCTTATCAAACTGAGGAATCATCTTCAGTGTTCCTGCTGCATTTTAGAGAATATGTAGGACTAAATTCTAACATAATTAGGACAGGATACACAAAGAGGGAAAAAATAGACACTGAAGATGTAGCAAGAATTTGACCTAAAATACAAGAAAAACTTGGGGAATACACTAAATTTTTAGAATGATTAGTCAAAGAAATCAGAATATAAGACTATAAAAATAAGAATGGACCTTTTGTGATCTTGGGGTGCTAGACTCCATGCTCTTTGAAGAATGCCAGGGGGTAAAGCAAATTCATTGATAACACTATTTCCTGTATTTACTGATTTTAGCATATTGAATATGCCATGGAGAGCTTGCCAGGCTCTGCCATGTGGGCGGGATATTCTCAGTAGCTTGCCAGGCTCTCTGAGAAGGATAGAGGCTTTTAGGGTGGCCTCTAATCACCCTTGTAGGTGTTCCCATGGTTCAAACCATATTTGAACCCTATCAAATATGGTGCGATAATCTTGGAAGATGAGTATTAAGTGTCTTATGATGTGTTTCATGGCCACAAAGTGGCTGCACAGTCCGGAAAGCAGCCTGGAGTGTGGGTAGTGGTGGTAGTAGAGGTAGTGGAGATGTGTTGATGAGGTATTTATCTGATACCGGTAGGGTGAGTCTTCTGTGTGTAATCTTTGCGTTTCTGGAGGTTGGTGGAAGTAGACAGGGCAGAGTAGGGTAGGGTTTCTGGTTTTAATTCCTTGGTCTCTGGAGAGTGGTGGGAGCAGGCAGAGGATCTATGTTCCCGGGTCCTGTTGAGCCTGGAGTCCAGGGTCACAGTGTTCCACTTACCTGGTTCTGTAGGGCTTCACTCGTGAATGAGTCTCGGTCTAATAGTCCGGAACGTATATTGGAGCATGGCGGCAGCTGGGTAGTGGAGGTAGTGGAGGTCTGCCAATGAGGTATTTATCTGATACTGATAGGATGGGACCCAGGAACAGAGATCCTCTGTTAGATAGTAAAGATAGATGGTCGGCAACTACACCACCTCTGATTCACTGATGACATCTTTCTAATAACACTAAACATTAGCCAAGCTTCGACTTCGACTGTGAGTGTGAAAGGTCGAACTACAGCTGAATCTCACGAAGACAATGTTTATCTCGTTCCTCACATTCCATTTGCTCGCAATAGAACGAACATCTCTGAATGCAACAGTTACATGTACCTAGGTCGAGAAGTCAACATGACAAGTGACGTGGCACCTGAGTTGTGCAAGAGGAAGAGAGTGACTTGGAATGCCTTCAAGAGCATGGAAGAGGTAGCTAAGAGGACGAAGAACCTCTGGCTCCGGACACATCTCTTCGATTCCACTGTTTTTCCTGCATTAACATACACCTCAGAGACCTGGGCCCTATGAAAACAGGATGAGAACGCTATTTGGGTCTCTCAAAGAGGAACTAAAGAGCTGTGCTTGGAGTATCATATTTGACTGAAATGAGAGAAAGGATCTGGAGATCTGACCTCCGTTGATGGTGAAGAATCAGGGATGCTGTCTCGTTTGACAAGGCATTGAAAATCAGATGGGCTGGAAACATAATGAGATTTGGACATGACCGCTGGACTAGAGCTGTTACCATCAAAAGACCATGTGGCCGTCCTCCTATGAGATTATCAGACTTCTTAATCAAAACCCTGAATGATCGGTTTGAGGCTCTTTTTGTTCCTAGAATGAGCAGACGCCATTGGTCTACATTAGCATGCAACAGAGACAAATGAAGACATTACTGGTGCCCGCTCGAGCAAATTGATGAGTAATGAGATGTCAAGAGATCAAGTAAACATTATTTCCTGAAGAATGTAAATGTAAAAATAGTCATGCTTAGTGAAGATGATCACCTTTATCCATGGAGCGTTACGGAAAATAATGTGGTTGGAAGAAATAGGAAAGCAGAAATTCATACTCAAGCCTAGGGGCATTTTATGATGAGCTCTAAAACTGATAGGCAAATCAATACAAACTGCTTTACACAGGCAAATTAGAGAGAAAGATGAAAGAAGGGAGTTTCAGATGAAGAGCACAATTTTTCCTACAGAGAAAACTTCTCTTTTCTAACTACTCTTAAAAAATGTGCGGAATTGCTAGTAGAAAAAACCTGCAACCATAAAGCAAGTATGTACCGAACAGATATTTCTCTCAAGAGGTTAGATAAGTCAAATAATATTTAAGAAAAATATTATTATTCTAGAAGATCAGGATGTCATGGTATGATGTGGTAATACAAGTGTATTAGGTTCTAGCATTTATCCCTCAAACATAACCTCTTAAATACTTTTATTTCAATATAATTTCCTATGCTTTATTCATTACTCATTGGACTGCAGGTGGCATTTTTGTTACTTGAATTGGCATGATAAAATTGGCAGAATGAAAAGATCTGTCCAATCAAAATCTAGACAGTGTTGCAATGCAATTGGACTCAGTAATATTTATAACTATGGACTTAAACACATCTCAGTATTTCTCTGTTTTCTTGTATAACTTTTTAAAGAACTTTTTCATTTTCCCCTCACTGAACAGTGTTATTAGTATCATGCTGCTGAACTCAAGGTATATATATTTTTAATTTCTTTTCTTAAATAACTTTTAGCAAAATAGCTTGTAATTTTTTAGTTGAGTGATAAATATTAAAAAAGAGTTCAGGGATTTATTGATCGAAAGCTTTGTAGACAATAGCTATATGCAGAAAATATTTCAGTGAACATTTTGTTTGCAAGAGCAATAGAAAATTATGTCGTTGTAAATAAAATATATGATTTATTTGAAAAATAGATGTTCAGTACAGTTCAGAGTCTTCTGATCAACACTGAGAATAGAAATATGGTAAACAGTTTTAGTAACTGTGCCATCAGATTCATTTCACCCATCTCTACTATTTTGCACATTTTTGTATCATTTCTCTGATGATCATCCGAAAGATTTTGTCATTACTGTTTTACTGTGAATTTCTTGAAAGTGTGTTTTATTTATTTCTCTACAATTTGTATATTACAAACTGTCTTAGAGTGAAAAATCTTTAAATAGTGCTTTCATTAAAAAAAAAACTAACCAAAATTTGATATATACTAGCAGACAGTCAGGATTTATAATAATAATTTTAAAAAGAACATGGAGATAGAGGGAATATAATTGGTCTGAAGGCCTCCTTAACCTAAAGAGCTAAATTTCAAACAATGGAAAATTAGAAACTTTTATTTAAAGAATCCTTTACAAAGAACTTGTTTAGACCTACTCAGTATTTAATTGTACAATACAAATGATGTACAATACAAATGAAATTAAGTAATTCAAAGGCGTAAATCATTTAGGTAAAACTCAAGAGTGTTCCATTTCAATAACAACAGAAAGGAGAAGCAAGTTTATTTCTGTTTGTGTACACCAAAGATAAATCACCTGCAGAGCTACATTGTAATGACAAAATTAGTTTAATTAATAAACTATTTTAGGGGTAGTATTTTCATGGTCAGTATATGCTTAACATAAAATAAAAAATAATAGTGGGGACCATATATATCAAGTTTATATATATGTATATATAGTATTTCCTCTTTAAAATATAAATGGAGTGAAGAGATGGCAAGTTTTGGGACCATTTTTATTTTTCTTTAACTGTTATTAATAAATATAACTCTAGAAGTAGTATGTGTTCTGCAGTGTACCTTATTTTGATTTTCACTATTTTGGAAGTTATTGAAGGTGGTGTATGCTAAAGAATATAGGGTTCAAGGAGCAGACCCAGGGAATTCCCTATCCTGCCTATGTTCTCTATCGCCTGAGACACACCTTAGTCCTAGAAAATAAGCTGCAGCCAACAATCTAAAATAGCAAAAGTCAGAACAATATAAGAGACAGGTGTGGTTTTCTTTTTTAAAATTTTTATTATTTTTTAGCATGTGAAAATTGTGTGAAAATTTGATACACACAAAACAGAATTATAATTGTAAACTCTGTTTTCATAACTTCTAGCATAATTCCATATTAAACGATGATGAAAAAAAGTCTATTCGGGGGAGTTAATATTTATCTTCACAAAATATGGGAGTCTTAAGGTGTCAGGTACGAGTCAGTAAATCACTTTTTTTCTAGACTCTAAGTGGCTGCTTGCTGCTAAGAAAGAATTAATTTAGTATGTTATGTCTTTAACATACATACAGCAATGTCAAGTCATGAAATAATTATCACATAATTAGTTTTATTAATAATAGCAATATATTCATGTTGTATTCCATAATCAGCAAGAATCATCCAGTAACTCACTCAGTAAGAATAAGCTAAATACTTTGGAAGCTAATTAATTTTGTCAGGTTACTAAGCACCATTTAACATACTAGAGTCACAATTTACTTGGTGGAAGAAGTTGACCTAAAGACAATCTATGCAGTTCTTTAGTTGAACTATTTCAGCTTTTGAAAAGTCCCAATTTCTACTCCAGAGTGAGGTTCATTGGAGAAACAATGTTATAAATATTTAAGGTACAAACAGTCCTTTGGATTGCTTTTCCATTATCATATTATTGAACCAAGATAATGAACTACGCATTTCCGAGTGCCGAGCGCTTGCTCCGTGAAGTGGTTTCAAACGACACATTCAAAGAGTCCTCTATTCCCATGAGGACATTAATAGAGCACATGCTTCTTCCAGGAAGCCTTTTATGATTGGATAATGTTCAGTAACAGTTCACATTAGGAATCTTGCTTATTAAATCATTCATCGTTATTTATTAAGAATAATTATTTTCAGTAGTTTTTCCTCCATGATGTCCTTGTCAAAGAGGGAATGTTTTGGAATTATTGCCGTGTTTAAGGCACTTTGCTGTATGTAACTACTTTGGCTGTAACCCTAGCATGGCGCATGCTCCCAAATGCACAATCCCTGAGCATAGAGTCAGGCGTAAGCTGTGAGCTCTGCTGAGAATGGTCTCCAAACAAAGGAACAAAAAATATCAGAGAGAGCATATCAGAAATCCAAGGGAAAAGAACAAATAAACAATGGAATATTTTTCTTTAATTTAGAACACTATATATTTTATCTTCCCATGGAAATACTGATGTTCCTATAATTATTCCATTAGCAAAAATAAATTCATATATGTCTTGCTTTTTATTATGATTCAGGTTTTTATTCCCTTAGGAAACATGTTTTAGTTTCTTGGGGAAGATATTTAAAAGCAAAAACAAGTTAGAAATCATGAATAGCTATAAAGTCAGTTTCATTTTATGGTTTCTTCTGTTTTAATGGTACTGAGAACTTGCTTTCAATATTTTTGAATAATGAAAAATATTCTCACATGAAAAAAGTCTAGTATTTTTGTAGTAAAAATAGAGTAGTTATAGCCTAAAATACCTTGCTCACAAAATGCATATTTGCAAGATTAAGCCACGGTAAATGGTTATTTTTTTTTATTTTTACTGGTATTACTATTAGTTGTTTTGATCACACCTAGTGATCCTCAGGACTTATTCCAGGATCTGTACTCAGGAATCATTCGTGGTATTTTACTGTATTATGTGCGTTAATAAATATTGATTTCAGTTTGGCTGTGTGTGCAAGAAAAATATCTTACATGGTGGTGAGGAGTGGAAGGTAAGGATCTTATGGAAAACAGCAAATGTTTATCACTATTACGGTAATGAGCATGGCATGGTTAGATAGACTATATTATCTCAGTAGCAGATAAATTTAAAATTAAAATTTCAAAGTGATATAAGAGCAGTGATATATTAAAACTGTAAATAAAGACCAAAAAATGATCAAGCTGTCTTCAAAAGTGTCTGTATCATTTTTATGCCCCACCCCGCTTGAATGGATGAAACATTATACTTTGAATATCTATTGTTTAATTTTTGCAATTTTTCTGAGGCATTTTGGGTTACCATCTGTTGGCAATAGTGTGTAATGCATAGTGTATTCTAATACTATTGGTACCCCAACATGCCTGTATCCCTTTACCAATGTCCCAAGGTCTCTCCTGCCTACCCCACAAACCACCTTGGTAATTTCAGTCTGTGGACAAAAGTAACGAAGATAACAGTCATGGTTATTTCTGAATCATGCAAACATTTCTTCATAAAAACAAGGATATGAATGGAAAATTTTAAGAAGCCTGTACAGAAGAGCAACCTTATCATGGTGTGAGATTAAAAGTGCAGAAAGGGGAATTCAATATCATAATGTACCACTCAGATCATTCAGATATTCTGAACATCTTAAATAAATTTGTTCTCGAATTTCAAGAAACTGGCATCTAAAATCTGCTTAATGAGATGCACATCTTTATTAAAAGAATTTTTAACAGAAGCATAGTTAATGTGGGAGAAAGTCTTAGATAAGTGACTAATGAGATTTTATATATTGAATTTCTTGCTCTGTTTGTGATGCCTTAAATAATATGGACAGAGACAAATTGCCTGATAATAGTATTTTTCTTTAGAAAACATTTATTTAAATCCTTGAAAATCCTACCAGAGAATTTATAAAATTTAAAGAGATTGATTCAATGGCAGAATGAATTAAACTTGAAGAATCTAGTATATTCAGGTCAAAAGCCTCTACAGGCTATCAACTTGGACAATAAAATGTCTGGGAAAGGAGCCAAGAGAGATAGGATGAAGATAAAGAGCTGTAAATCTTCAGAATGAAGTTTTCTCTGCTTCTAAAAGACTATTTTACTTATTTTAGTTTTTTAAATACAAAGTATTTGACTTATGCATACCAAGTCAATGCCAGGGACCTATCAAGAGCAAGGGCATTGAGCTTTGATCTTCCTTTCCAAATTGATGAGAACATCAGGGACTCTGAGGTACGTGCCAAGGATCTCCTACTGTAGATGCTTCCGTCCTTCCTTCCTTCCTTCCTTCCTTCCATCCTTCCTTCCTCCTTTCTTTCACTTCCTCTGTTCCTTTCTTTTTTCCCTCCCATATTCCCTCCCTTTCTCCTTTCCATCAATCCTCCCATTCTTTTTCCCTCTTTACCTCCCTTTCAACCTTCCTCTCTTCCTTGTTCCTTTCCATTCTACCCCCTTTCCTCCCTCCTTCCAGTCCTTCCTCCATCCCTTCATTGTGATGGTGCATTTACAGTTTTAATAGTTTTTAAATATTTTGTGTTGTTGGTGGGGGGGGTGACACCCTGCGATACTCAAGGGTTAGTCCTGACTCTGAACTTGAAAATTACTTCTGGCAATGTTCAGGGTACCAAAAGGGATGCTGGGAACTGAACTGGGGTCAGTCACATGCAATGAGAGCATAATTCTCTCAAAATAATAAAGAAAATTTGAAGAACTAGGGTTAAAGAGTAAATACTTGCTGAGAAAATATCAATTCTATTAATTCTAATAATTATATTCTATTAATTCACAACTATTTGGTATTTCTTGCAATTATATAAATGCTACATTATACATATATATGCAATGATAAAACACATTAAATGTTATTTTAGCTAAATTAGAATTATTTGGAATAGAGTTCTATATATTCTACTCTATTATTATTCTAATACAGAATTAAATTCTGAAATATCATATGGTCAAAGACAAGCATTTCTTCCCCCAGTGTCCCTGGGCTGTGCAATGAGGGTGACTTCCAGCTGAATAGACAGGGGGACATGGCACCTGAATCAGAATCCTGATATGATAAACTTGGGAGTTGATGAGAAATTAGTTGTTACACAGCTGTCACCTTCTTCCCCTCAGTAAAGGAAAGAAAAATGCGTTTCCCTAAAGCAAGAGAACCTTCTCTGATAGGGATCAATAGTTTTCTACAGACCTTTTAACATAAATTAATGACATAGCATGCCATCCTTCTTTGAACTTTAAGTGCATCACTCAGAGTAGATAAAACTATGCAAGTCTCAGAAATAATTTACTCATAGGGTAACTTGAACCTATGCAGTCTGTATTCAAATTTTTGCCCTCAACATTAAGTATCATCAAAACACAAATAAGCTTCTCTATAACTGACCCATGCTTTGCATAGTATTCTCAGTATATTATGAGCCTCCATTTTTCTATGGTTTCATGGCTACTTCCTTTGTTAAATTTAGAGTGAGGTGGCCAGTTCAAAAGTTCTTTTCAAGGCCACAACTGGTTCTAATTCCCTCTCTCCATATTTCTAAATTCTCATTCTCAGTTAACAGCTCTGCAGGATCTAATTATTTGCATAAGGATGCCACTCAAACCCTTATTTCTGATTAATCTAAATTCATGGTAAATATATTCTTCTCAAGTAATGAATGATAAATACATATTTTTCCTATTTAAAGTTATGCAAGAGTAATGCCAAAAGTGAGACCCAGAGACTATAAAACTGAGCTCCAAGAAGAGAACAGCACAGAGTCTCCTGCCATGGCGCCTGGCTGTCCTCACCAGGGCCCCTTGGAGGAGGGTGGGTTGATTTCCCTCCCCACCCTGAGCAGAGCCCCGACAGCTAAAGACCTCCACTTCCAGCCACAGCCATGGTTAAGACCACTCTCCACACGTTTGGATGAGCCTCACGCATGAAGGAACCGGCAGAGGAACCCAGGTGTGCGGTACCCTAGGGCATAGATCTCCAAGTCTGCTCGGATTGGGACTGGGCCTCCTTCACCCAGAGCCCCCATCTTCCAGTATGTAAGCGTTACACCCACCAACTGCCCCCAGTGCCGTGTAATCCCATAAATGGCCAAGACCCAGAGACTATAAAACCCAGCTCCTGGAAAACATTTTATTATCTAGTTCTTACTCAGGAGAACTTGGCAGGCTACCAAAAGCATCCTGCCCACATGGTAGAGTCTGGCAAACTCCCCATGGCATATTCAATATGCCAAAAACCAGTAACAATGATGGTTCTCATTCTCCTGACCCTAAAAGAGCCTCGAATGTGGCACTTTCTAAAATCTTGGAGTTAGGACGAAGAAGACATTACTGGTACCTCCTTGAGGAACTTGATGAACAACAGGATGACAGTGATACAGTGAATGCCAAAAGATGCTGAAGTGGATCTCTACAATTATGTTTATTCCTTCCAACCTCTCCAGTTCAAAGGATATGACCACTTTCTAATGATCAAAAGTAGTCACCTTTGTTCTAGAAGAGATATTTTCTCAACTTTGTTATCTTCAGACACAACCTACAGTATTAAGGGAAAAGCTAACCATAGTTTGGTGAAGTCCTTACTAAGCATTGTGGAAAGTTCTTAAGTAGAAAATAATTATTTTCTTCATCTAAACTTACATTCAACCAACTGTGACTTATTATCTTATGATGCAATTATATACCATTAATATTATCCAGGAATAATTATTCAAATTCAGGACCAAATTTCAGTCTCAAGGTATAGGGCTTACAAGAATTTTTAGAGAGTCAAGCAGGGGCGTGCCTACGTAAACTGAAGTCATGTATATAAGACTTGGGCTGTTTGAAAGAGTCTTCAGACAGAATATTGTAATGGAATGGACTTGTAAACACCAGCAGATAACCTTCCTATGTCTTTTTAATAGTTGGTAAGAAGAAAATAGGGCATAACCATTATAATTATTTATAAGATGTGAGTGGGTGTTTTTTTAAATAAAAAAATAACAGTGAGTTGTTTTCCTTTATTGGTTCTTACCCATAGAGAGTTAATCAGGGTTTAAACTTGTCACTTAGAAGTATCATCATGGTTGAAATGAAATGAAGTCCCAAGTATAATGTAGGTTCTATGATGTCTATTATTCTATCTTCTTTTTGTCCTATTGATTAAATGATGCATTTCATTCTTTATATAGTTCTTTTTCATGCTTACCCCTTTCTACACCAGATCTTGTTACAAATTAATTACTGTACTATATTAAGTCCTAGACACCTAAAGTCATCATATTGTAATTCTGAGATTTATAAAGACTATCCATTAATAAATAGAATTTTTATATGAAATTAATGTAAAGATACTGGAATCGATATTCTATTAAGTTATCTATCATTTTGGATAGAGAGAATATACTATCATATGCAGTGATATGATTTGACTCACTTTTAAATATTTACTTTGTCCTTAATATTTGTTCATAACACTGTAATGACAGGCTTCTAAATGCATGTTATCATTGAAATAGTTTATTTTGACTAATATAAAGATATATCAATTTGCAAATGATAAAAGTGATGCTTTATCTAAGTAGTCTTTAACAACTCAGTTATGTTTTTTATACAGTTTGTGGTCTAAATTGAAAATTGCAATAATAGTAAAATTTGCCTTTGCAAGTAAGACATTGTCATAGCTTATTAGGAACCCTTGATAATAACTGAATTTTGGTGTAATATTTTTCATTCATTTTAAAAACTACTAAGGAAATTTTCCACATGAACTAATCATCTTTGGATATTATGTGAATATGATAAAAGTTTATATAATGACGTTATTGTAAGCTATAAATATTATTTGAATAGTCACTATTTTTTAGTGTTATATGATTCTGCACTGCACTGCACTGCACTGCACTGCACTGCACTGCATTGTCCTCTCATTATTCATCAATTTGCTCAAGTGGGCCCAGTAATGTTTTCATCGTGAGACTTGTTGTTACTGCATTTGGCATACTGAATACATCCCGGGTAAGTTGCCAGGCTTTTGCCATGTGGGTGAGATACTCTCGGTACCTTGTCAAGCTCTCTGAGAGGGGCAGACAAATTGAACCCGGCTCAGGCAGGCTGGCTGCATGAAAGGCAAACGCCCTACCACTGTGCTATTAAATAAGAAAAATAACTACAAAAAACCCTTGAATATTATTTCGCAATATGTAGTTGCCAATGACAGATTTAAATTATAGAAAAATGTACAACCTAACCAACAATGAACTGTGCTTTTATAAAGAAATTATATCTTATTGTTCCCAAATGTTTATTGTAAAAAAAAGATTTTAGTTTCAACTGGTTTGCTTTCCAAATTTATTCAAAAGAAAATATTAATAGATAATTCTTAAATTTACTTTTGAATCATAAAATAATATTTAAATTGACATCTTTTTAAATTTTATTAAATATTATTTTATGATACAAACTTTCATGTTTGGGTTATAATCTCACAATGATCAAACATCCATCTCTCCACCAGTGCACATTCCCCACCATCAATATCCCCCATATATTCCCCTTCCCACCCTTCCCCTTCCTCCAGAGCAGACAATATTCCCCACACTCTCTCTTTACTTATGGGCATTATGGTATGCAATACAGACACTAAGAGGTTATTGCGTTTGATCCTTTATCTACTTTCTGCACACATCTCCAATCCCTCAAGGTGATTCCTCAAGCCATCATTTTCTTAGTGATCCCTTCTATATTCCAGCTGCCTTCTCCCCTTTGCTCATGAGGCAGGTGTCCAGCTATGGAGCAATCTATCTCTTCCATGTATCTACTATCCTTAGGTGTCAGCTTCATGTTATGTTATTTTATACTCCAAAAATGAGTGCAGTCCTTCTATGTCTGTCCCTCTCTTTCTTACTCATTTCACTTAGCATGATACTCTACATGTCTGTCCATTTATAAGCAAAGTTCATGACTTCATCTCTCCTAACAGGTACAAAGAATTCCATTGTGTAGATGTATTAAAGTTTCTTTAATGAGTCATCTGTTCTAGGGCAGTTGGGTTGTTTTCAGATTTTGGCTATTGTGAACAGTGCTGCAATGAATATATAAATACAGATGCCATTTTGACTTGTGCTTTTTTCATCCTCGGGATATATTCACAGAAGTGGTATTACGGGGTCATATGGAAGCTCAGTTTCTAGTTTTTGAAGGACTGTCCATATTGTTTTCTGGAAAAGCTGGACTAGTGGGCATTACCACCAGCAGCAAAAGAGCATACCTTTTCCCCCACATCCATTCCAGCACTGGTTGCTTTTGTTCTTTTGAATGTGTGCCAGTTTCTGTGGTGTGAGACATCTCATTGTAGTTTTGATTTGCATACCCCTGATGACTAGCAATATGGAATATTTTTCATGTGCCTTTTGGCCATTTGTATTTCTTTTTTGAGGAAGCTTCTGTTCATTTATTCTCCTGATTTTTTGATGGGTTTGGGTTTTTTTCTTGTACAATTCTACTAGTGTCTTTTATATCCTGGATATTAATCCCTTAGCAGATGGGTATTGGGTAAATATTCTTTCCCATTTTGTAGGCTCTTTCTGTATTTTGGTCACTGTTTCTTTTGAAGTGCAGAAGTTTCTCAGTTTAATATAGTCCCATTTGTTTATGTTTGCTTCCACTTGCAAGGTCAGTGCTGTTTCATCGTTAAAGAGGTTTTCAGCTTCAATATTGTGGAGATCTCTGCCTACATTTTCTTCCATGTACCTTATGGATTCATGTCTGATATTGAGGTCATTAATTCACTATGATCTGACTGACTTTTTTGCCTGGCATTAGACAGAGGTTAGAGTTCATTTTTTTTTTTTTGCAGGTAGCTATCTAGCTTTCCTAGCACCACTTGTTGAAGAAGCTCTCCTTGTTCCACTTCACATTTCTTGATCCTTTGTCAAATATTAAGTGGTCATATATTTGGGGGTCTGTGACAGAATATTTTACTCTGTTTCATTGGTCTACAGGTCTGTTTATAAGACCATGCTCTCTTAATTACTACTACTTAATATTACAGTTTGAATTTGGGGAGGGTGATGCCATGCATCTTCTTTTTCCAAAGGATTGCTCTAGATATTCGTGGGGGTTTTTATTGTTCCATATGAATTTCAGAAGTGTTTTGTCTATGTCTTTGAAAAATGTCATGGGTATTCTAATAAGGATCTCATTAAATTTGTATAGTGCTTCGGGCAGTATTGCCATTTTAATAATGTTATTCCTCCCTATCCATGAGCAGGGGATGTGTCTCCATTTCCTAGTATCTTTTTTTATTTCTCGAAGAAGTGTTTTGTAATTTTCCTTGTATAGGTCTTTCACCTCTTTGGTTAAGATGATTCAAGGTACTTGATTTTCTGAAGTACTATTATGAAGAGGATTTTTTTTAAATGTCTATTTCTTCTCTTTTGCTATTTGTATAAAAGAAAGCCAGGGACTTTTGGGTGTTGATTTTGTACCCTGTCACTTTACTAAACCAACCTATTGTTTCTAGGAGCTTTTCTGTAGAGTCTTTAGGGGTTTCTAATTATAGTATCATATCGTCTACAAATAGTGATAGCTTAACTTTTTCCTTTCCTCTCTGTATGCCCTTGATTCCTTTCTCTTACCTAACTGCAATGGCCAGGACTTCCAGTAGTATATTGAATAGAAGTGGTTAAAGTGGGCAACCTCGTCTTGTGCCCGATCTTAGAAAAAAGGCTTTTAGTATTTCCCCATTGAGAATGATACTTGCCATGGATTTGTGGTAGACGGCTTTGACTATATTGAGGAAAGTTCTTTCGATTCCCATTTTGCTGAAAGTTTTTTTTTTATCATAAACAGGTGCTGGATCTTGTCAAATACTTTCTCTGTGTTTATTGATATGATCATATGGTTTTACCTTTTCTTTTGTTGATATGATGAATTATGTTGATCGATTTCCGAATGTTAAATCATCCTTGCATCCCTGGGATGAATCTTACTTTGTCATGGTCTATGATCTTTTTGATGAATCATTGGATTCTACTTGCTGAGAGTTTGTTGAGGATCTTTGCAACTGTGTTCATCAGGGATATCGGCCTGTAATTTTCTTTCTTTGTGGTGTATCTGTCTGCTTTTGGTATCAGGGTGATAACTGCCTCATAGAAACTGAAAGTTTTTTTGTTGCTTCAATTTTGTGGAAAAGCTTAAAGAGGATTGAGATTAAGTCCTCTTTTAGGATTTGGAAGAATTCACTAGTGAATCCATCAGGGCCAGGACTTTTGTGCTTGGGAAGAATTTTTATTACCATGTCAATGTCCTTAATCGTGATAGGTCTGTTCAGGTATTCAAGGTCTTCTTGGTTCAGCCTTGGGAGACTACAGGAATCTAGGAATTTATCCATTTCCTCAAGGTTTTTGTGTTTTGTGGAATAAAACTTCTCAAAGTACTCTCTGAAGAGCCTTTGAATTGCTGTAGTTTCTGTTGTATTGTCTGCCTTTTCATTTCTGATTAGGTTTACCAGGGTTTTCTCTCTCCCTTTCTTCGTAATTCTTGCTAGAGGCTTATAGATCTTGTTTATTTTCTTGAAGAACCAGCTCTTGGTATCATTGATCTTTTGGACTGTTTTTTTTTGGGGGGGGGGGTTTCATCTCATTAGTTTTTCTCTGAGTTTTATTATTTCCTTCCTCCTGTTCAGATTGGGCTCCTTTTGTTGGTCATTCTCCAAGGTTTTAAGCTGTGAGGTTTAATTTGCCAATCCATCCTGCCACTCTGTGTCTTTTAATTGGTGAATTTAGCCCATTGACGTTGAGAGAGATTATTGTTGTGCAATTTTTGTTCCATTTTTCTGTGGAAATTTGGTGTATTTGAGGTGCCTGTCTTTTCTTACAACAGCCCATTGAGTTGTTCTTATAGCCATGGCTTTGAGTCTATGAAGTTTTTGCAGTGTTTTTTTTCTGTGAAACTCTGTGTTGTTCCTTCTGTTATAAATGAGAGTTTAGCTAGGTAAACTATTTTTGGTGAGGCATTTATCTCATTGAGTTTTTTTCACTATATTTCACCACTGTTTTCTGGCCATGAGGGTTTCATCAGACAAATAAGCTGTGAATCTTAAGGATGCTCCTTTATAGGAAATTTCTTTCTTTGATCTTGTTGCTTTCAAAATTTTGTCTCTGTCTGAGGTTTTTGTCATTTTGATCAGGATGTGTCGGGGTATTTTTATTCAGTTTTCTTCTAGCTGGGCCCCTTTGGGCCTCCTGAATGTGGTCACAAGTTTTCTTCATCTCTGGAAACATCGTAGCAATAATGTCTTTGACAGTTTCTTCTTCCTCAGGGTTTTCTTCCTGTCCCTCTGGGACTCCAGTTCTTATGTTATTCCTCTTGGCTTCATCATGATATTCTCTTTCCATCTGTTCCCGGATTGTGAGTCCCTTTTCCATTTTCTACTCTTTTCTAGAAAATCTCTAGACTTCATCTTCGAGCTCACTGATTTTGTGCTCAGCAGCTGTTACTCTGTTGCTGAGGCCTTCCACTGAGTTTTTCAATTCGCCTACCAGGTTTTTTAGGTCTATCATTTCTGTCTGTAATTTTGTTTGCATTTCCTCATTTCTACCTTAAAATCCTCTTATATTTTACTGGCATTGCTTTCCATTGTTTCTTTTAGCTCCCTATGCATCCTCAGTAGCTCCCTTCTAAATCTCTTGTCAGAGACGTTGTCTAGCACTTCAAAACTGTTGGCGACTTCTGGGCTAGCCTCTTCAAAAAGTAAGTTTGGTGGGCTTCTGCATTGCTTTACCATTGTGACCTGTGTGGTTTAGCTCTTCACGCTCACTGTTACTATTATGCTTATGTTGCAGTATTAGTTGAGGTGGGCTTAATGAATCATTGGCTAATGTGTTTCTGGTGGTTAAGTTAACCTTGTGAAAGTTCCAACTAAGGTGGTAACTTGTGGTTCTGTGGAATATGGAGAGGAAGAATAACTCACGGCCATGTTAGCTGCATTAGCAGCCATAGATCCGGGAAGCAGCCCTGCCACTGGGGGGTTACCTAAATGAGATGAGCCAAAGGGTGCCTAGAACGTTTCAGCTTTGTGTGCCATGTGCCTCAATTCCCATTCCCCGCAGATCAAAGATGAAAAACAGCTGTCCTGAGGGGTCTACTTAGATGTGAGGCTCCAGGAAGGAGCCCTGCCACTGGGCAGGTACCTGGATGAGATAAAAACTGACATTACCAATCACTAATCAAGCTAATTTTTTTCTCAAAGCCGAACATAATTTTATCTTTTTAACGCAAGGGTGATTTTTAAGAACCTACTACTTGAATGTTTAATAAAATCTGCAAATACTCTATTGATTCTAATTTGGAATTACTTTTTATTAAATTTTTTTCTGATATTTTTGGGAGGGTTACACCTGTCGATGCACAGGGTTTTTTCCTGGCTCTACACTCAGGAATTATCCCTGGTGGTGCTCAAGGGACCATATGGGATGCTGGGAATTGAACTTGGGTTGGCCGCTTGCAAGGCAAATGCCTTAGGTGCTGTGTTATTGCTCCAGACCTGGATTTATTTTTTAATTTTCCTAATGATGGGCAGAATCTTCCATATTTCATTAAAATGAGTTTATTCATTTCTTTAAGTCTTTTCATCTAAACCAGAATGCTTTAAAATAATCTTTCATTTAAATTTAGGCATTTTATTCTTGTGTGCTTACAGTTTGGTTCCTCATCTTGTGGCGATCAATTGCTACTCACAGTTGTGGTGCTCTGAGATTGATCCCCATGATACTCTGTGGTGTCTGAGGTGCCAGCTGTTGCACCTGGGACTCTTTAATTACAAAATGCACTTCAGTCCTTTGGGGCAATTTGATGTCTGTTCAATTTAAGGCCATCGTTGTTACCATCTTTTTCTTTTTCTTTTTACTTTAAATTTTTTTCTATTAAAATTGTATTATCATATGATTGGGTTATTGTAAATCATTAAAATAAGCATATAAAGGACTGGAATGATAGCACAGTGGGTAGTGCGTTTGCCTAGCATACAGTCAATATGGACGACCTGATTTTGATTTCTCTGCCATTCTTGGAGAACCCGGCAAGCTACTGAGAGTATCTCTCCCACAAGCAAAGTCTGGCAAGCTACCTGTGGCATATCCGATATGTCAAACACAGTGACAAGTCTCACAATGTTACTGGGCCCGCTCGAGCAAATCAATAAACAATGGAAGGAGAGACAGAGACAGTGATGCATATAAAATTTAGAGTTGGTTTGCTTATTTCTTCAAACAGCTGTGACTTTGTCAGAATAAAGTACTAGACAGTAAATTAGAAAAAATTATAGCATTGTCATAACAGGTGCATATTAGAGCAAAGAATCATAGTAGTAGAGTTTTCTAATCTGATAGTATATTTTATCTCTGCATTTTAGGTCTTTTTTTTTTCCTCAGCAAACTGTTGGTATTCAGTGTAGTTGTTCTCATTATTAACAAAGAGTATTACAAAGTAGTTGATGTTTTACAAATCTCATTGTAGATAGCATTTTATAAATAAAATACCCATTTTATGTTGATTTGGTACTTGTAAAAACAAAATTGTCTATATTCTACGGTTTTTGGCTAATTCACTACTGGTTTTTCTTAGACTTTTCAAAAAACAGATTGTCTTTACATAAAGTTTTAGTTTTTTTTTTCTCTATTTTTGTGACATTTTTTAAGTAAAGCAAAATTATTTTTATTGAAAGAAATTTACTTGGAGAGGTGTGAGAGAAGAGAAAGTGAAGGAGGAGAGAAATACACAAAGAGAGAAGAGAGAAAGAGAGAAAGATTAGTTCAAAAGAGAGTAAGAGATACCCCAAGGTTGAAAACCTAGAAGAAAGAAAGAAGTATATGTGATAAAGAGAGAACGTGGGCTTAGCAAAAAGCCATTTTGTGTTATTTTTCTTGAATCATTCTATTTACTTTCTCTAGTGCAAGAGTGAATAGAAATATTAAATAGCATACGTCTGTCTTTTTCCCCCAAATTAGAAGAAATTACCCATGTTTTAACATCAGAACATTAGTCATTGGGGGGGGCAGGGGCTTTGGGAATCAAGATTCTTTTTCATTTATTTTAAAATTTTTAATTTAATTTTTAATTTGAGTGCCATTATTTAAAACAGTTATTCATACTTGAGTTTTTTTTATTTTTATTGAATCACCATGAGAATAGTCACAAAGCCTTTCAGTTCAACTCTCGGTCAGTCATACAATGATCAAACACCCATCCCTTCAACAGTGCACATTTCCCACCACCAAGAACCCTTCACCAGTGCACATTTTACACCACCAAGAACCCCAGTATAACCCCCCTTCCACCCAACCCCTGCCTGTGTGGCAGATTTCCACTTTACTCTCTCTCTCAACATTGATCACATTCAATATTATGACAAAAGATCCAACATTATTATTTAGAATTTTCCCCAACATTCAGACCTGCCAAAAAGACATCATTAGATAATTTGTTTTCTATTACTGATTATAAAGATCATATGATGTTGTGCGGCCACAATAGCGGCCATGTGAATTTAGATTTCTAATATTTTTGTAATAAACCTAGAGGGATTACTGCCAAAAGTTTCTGGGTTCTGAGATTGATTTGTGTGCCTCTGGGATCATGGTTGTTCAGAAGCCGGAGGAGGTGTTTGAGGGTGGCAACCCAGACCATTGTCATGATGGGGAGCAGGGGCCAATTCCACCCCCCATTCCATGAGACCCCACATGTCTTGTCAATGCAGTCTCATACCTGGCTGTTCATTAGGCTCTAAAAGATGCAGGTCACCATGCATCGCCAGAAAGGGTGACAGGCACAAGGACAGACATGCTCCCACTCCCAGGGTGGCGTAGCTCCATAGTTAAATGAACAGTCCAGATGCATTTAGGTTGGGCATTATATTTTGCTCAATTTCCCCACCACTATTCAAGCCTGTTTTTTCAGGGACAAATGCTAGATCATTTACTTTCCATTGATCACTGCATAACAGAAATGTCGTGTGGCCACATAAGTGGCTGTGTGGTTCACAAAATAGTCCTGGTGCCTGCGTACCAGAACCATGCTTGTAGAAGCTCATGGTCACCAGGATTTCATCAGGAGAAGGCGGGGAGTCAGCACCTACCCCATCTGGGACCTCCCCATGATATTAGCTGAGACTGGGGCCCGGAGAATTCTCCGGGAGTTGTGGAGCCCACCAGCCAGTTTTCTTCACTGCTGTGTGCTGTAAGATGACACTGGGCTATACTTGAGTTTTTGACATAAATGATGCAACACTTATCCTACCACCAGTTCTAACTTCCCTCACCAATGTTTCTAGGTCTCCTAGCACATCCGCCCTCACCTTCAGCCTGGCCTCTTTGGGTTGGGTTGGCTTTCTAAGTTGGTATGCTAAAATCTGGGTCTAACTACCTAAGTCTTGTTGATTCTGTGGTTGGGGTATTTGGCTCTATTGTTCCTTAACACCACATTTCTACCTGACTCCCTTGAACTGGCCCCATTACTTCTCATCTGTCTCTTCCCCCTCTCCCCTTCACTCTTTTTTCCTTCTTTTCCTTTTTGCACCTTCTCTTACTCTGGGGTCAAAGTCAACCTAGGCAAACCCCTTTAGAACACTGCATTCCATCATTCAGTAATTCCAGATACCACATATAAGTGAAATCATCCTGTTTTTATCTTTCTTCTTCTGGCTTACATAATTGAAAATTGTGTCTTCCAGTTCCATCCACGGTGAAGTGAATTGCATGATTTCATCATTCCTTCCAGTTGTGTAGTATTCCATTGTGTATGAAGACCAAATCTTCATGATCCACTTATCTCTCATTGGACATGTAGGTTGATATTGACGGTTTAAACATATTATACACTACTAAAATAAACATTATCCTATTTTTACATAAACTCATAATTTTTTTACGTTTCTTTTTTTCCTGCATATTTTGGTATAGTTAAACATAATGTCTTTCTTTTCCCTGATAACATACATTATGATTTAGATTGATTTTCCTTCAATGTTAAATAAGCAAACCAAAACTTTTTTAGGCATTTTCTGTGTTATTATGTGTTGACTACTATTTTCTTTAAAACACTTACTTTTTAGGGCCAGAGTGTCTAGTGTTTAAGACCCTTGCCTTACATGTAGCAAGCCCTGATTCAACAGCTCACATAATACTCAGCAATTCATATGTTACCCTGTACACAACCAGAAGTGACCACTGAACACAGCCAGGAGTAAGCACTACTAAACTACCACCCCTCAGAAAAAAAGAGAAATTTTGTTTTAGTTTAATGAACTATTTAAATTATCAAATAAACTGAACTGGCACATGTTCCATATTTTAAAAAATATTTGAAAACCTCTGCACTACTGCCTGTAACTTTTGGTCAACTGGGTTAAAAGTTCAATGGGAGGGCCCACGAACAAGGTGCTTCTTTGGCCTGCACTGCCAGGGATTATCATTTCCTCACCAGCAGTGCTCAGGGCTTCACAGGGCTACATTTAGTAGTTGAGGGGCTTCTGCCGCATCGCTCAGTACGCTGCTCTTCTCTTTTTGAGGTTTTACTTTATCGCTTCTCTGCACTGCCTTGTGAGCTTGGATGTTCGCTTGTGTTTGCCTGTGGATTTCTCCAAGCCACGTTGGCAAATAAGATCAAGGTTTTTTGAAGACAGGCTTCTTTTTGTGGTTATCTCTCTTTCAGCATTACTCACACAATCATGGAGGGGCTGAACCAGTTGATCGTATTTCTCCTCAATTTTGTCAACGACAGCATCTTCCCATGTTGCTGCAATAGTGCCAAAGAGCACCCAGTTGGTGCTTGTTCTGGGAGCTCTCTTCATAAACTTTGTGACCCTTTCTTTCCACTCCGTGAAGTAGAATATTGCATGAAGGAGATGGTGGTCCAATCCCATTTGGAATTTTGGGACAACAGCCACATCAGTCAGACAAAACCATCAATTGTATTTGATGTGATCAATTTTGTTGTGGAACTGTCCAGTGGGAGACTCCTATGTCCAAGTTTAGACTCTACCTTCTGGAACTGTGAGTTTCCTGGATGGTCTTGGTTGACATGATCAACTCAGACAGTCTCTCACCCTGTTCGTTCCGTTCTAGGCCATGGGTCCCGATATGGAGTTCTTCAGCTGATATTTTCAGTCCTATCTTGGCATTAAAATCACCGACAATGATCTTGTAAAAGCTGTGTTTTTTGTAGAACTTCTCCAGCTCCATGTAGAACTTCTTCCTTTTGCCATCATAATTGGATGTTGGTGTGTAGACAACAAAGTAGACACTGCGGCAGTGAGCCACACCTACTCAATTTTAATAGTCTGATTCAGGTTGTTAGCTTTCAAATGAATCAATGCTTATGGACAAGTTTGTGCTGACAAGGACACTGACACCACGGATGCCTCTTTTTATCACATGTTATCACATGTTACAAGGAAAAGTTCTTCTCCAGTGTCGAAAACTTCATGACATGATTGATGCCTTCTTTTCTAGGTCAGACCAATGATGTCGTACTTGATCTTTCATGTTTGTATCATCAGATTCTCGATGGATGCATCCAATGCCAGCTTATGTGCATTGAAAGTACAGATTGCCATTTATTGTCCCTCTTCATTTTGGCAGCCTAGTTGGCCTTGAGATTTTATCAGTCTCTCCTTCCTCTTCCTTCTTAATGCTGCCATATTGGTGGCTCTTTCGGGGTCAGGAGAATGAGACCCATTGTATTTATTGGTTATGGCATATGAAATGCACCGCAGATATCTTGCCAGGCTCTGCCATGGTCCGGGATATTCTCATTCTTGGTAGCTTACCAGTTTGTCCGAGAGTGATAGAGGCTTTTATGCGGCCTCTAATCGCCCTTGTAGGAGTTCCCATGGTTCAAACCATATTTGAACCCTATCAAATATGGTACGGTAATCTTGGAAGATGGGTATTAAGTGTCTTATGATGTGTTGGAAAACATCTTGGAGTGTGTCAGCAGCTTGGTAGTGGAAGAGTGGAGGTAGTGGAGGTCTGGTTATGAGGTATTTATCTGGTAGGGTGGGTCTTCTGTGTGTAACCTCTTGGTCTCAGGAGCTTTGTGGAAGCAGACAGGGCAGGATAGATTGGGGCTTATGGTTTTAATACCTTGGTCGCAGGAAATTGGTGAGAGCAAGCAGCAGATTTCTGTTCCTTGGTCCGTTGAGCCTGAAGTCCAAGTTCACAGAGTTCCACTTACCTGTGAGCTTCACTCGTGCGTGAGTCTCGGCCTGAGGATCTGGAAAGCATCCTGCAGACTATATATTCACTCAAAATTTGATAAAAAATAATTAAAGCTATTGTGCTTTAAAAATATTTAAGAATCTAAAAACATTAGGGGCCAGAAAAGTATGGAGGGCAACATTTTCTTTGACTATGCCAACCCAAGTGAGTCTTAAGCACTGAACATGGTTCCCTAAGCCCCAGCATCAGGACTAAGCTGGCAGAAGTGGCACTGAGATCCAAAACAACAACAACCACAATAGCACTGTCCTGTAGCGCCATCCTCATTGTTCATCAATTTGCTCAAGGAGGCACCAGTAATTTCTCCATTGTGAGAGTTGTTGTTACTGTGTTTGGCATATCGACTATGCCATGGGGAGCTTTCCAGGCTCTGCTGTGCAGGTGGAATACCCTTGGTAGCTTGCCAGGCTCTCTGAGAGGGGTGGAGGAATCAAACCCAGCTTGGCTGCTTGTAAGTTAAATGCCCTACTCGCCGTTCTATAGCTCCAACCCAACAACTACAATAATAATAATTAATTATAATAATGACGATAATAAACCATTTTAAAGCATTTAATATTAAAATTTGTAAATGCAGTTTTTTGAGGATAAAAATCATCCATTACAAATTTCAGAAACAAATATATCATTTAGAGAATAAAAGTATATAAATAAATTGATATATTAAAGCATCAAGAAAGTAAAAGAGAGAAAAAATTAAAGTTTAAAAAAGTTATATGGATTGTTTAATAGAAAATAGTGTAAAATTAAAGCCCAAATTAAGTCATTCCTAAAAGTAAGTGTGCAGGACATACACTAAAATGTATTATTATTTAAGACCACATTATTTAAGATAAATGAAAGCTACTTAATGCCAATATATATTGTAATAAACCTAATGTACCAAGAAAAAATAACGGCATCTATGCAGTATAAGATTGTCTTTGATAACAAAAAGTAAATATAATATATAAAAATCATTTTCTGTACTTAAATGCAACAATTTATGTCTATATATATATCTGGAATGTTTGGAATAAAGCAACAATTAAAATGAAATAAGTACTTTGTACTTTAGCTATTGCTAACTAGATGAATATTTGAATTCCAATTATTTGTAACTATTCTTTCCATAAGAAGGAAGAGTCAATGCAAATGAAAATCTTTCACCTATAGTAAGCATTCTTTAGAGGGATACAATACTGTGAAGAGCAAATTGTTCTTCTGAAGTAATTTTCTTTGTAGTGATTGTCACAGAGAAACACAGTTGTTAAAAATTAAAATCCCAGTGATAGGTCAAGACAGTATTAAAACTTAAACTGCACATTTAAATAGTACATTTTAATAAAATGTACTGAAAGCTTCCAACAAACCTATAAACTGTTTGGTTAGAAGCTTAAGAAGCAGTTTTCGAGACATTCACTCTATCATAGATTGATGCTCGTTCACAAATACGATATTGTCTAAGAACCAAGGAACTCTAAAATAAAATAGGCTTGATTTCAGTTGTTCTCTTGGGACTTCTACTTGTCAAATCAAGAGAAGAGAGTTTGAAAGATATACTGAAACACTTACCCAATTTGAGTAAAGTAAAATGAAAAATCAAGAAGGTTATATTTAAATATAGGAGGAAGCTCATTTTGTCTTACACCTCTAAGGATCGGAAATACATAATCTCCAAATTCAAATTAAATATTATTTCTTATGAAAATACTGTATTATTTCTATGTCAGACTTGATAAAACTAAAGTTGAAAGTCACTTATGGCTACATAGGTCCTTTAGTGACTAAAAAAATTATCCTAATTTATGTGAACCAAGAAGTCAGCTTAACACACTTTTCTATGATCCCTTTTCTTGTATAAACAGATTGTTTTAGTTTGTCCATTTAATTGTTCATACTAACCTGTGTATTATGGTATTATCTTGCTTTATGGTTGGAAGCCTTATTAGAGGGCCTTAGATTCTCTACAAGCTCACATATAAACCACCTCTGGACACCTTGAAACTTCAATCCTATATTCAGACTTATTCAACAACTATAATACATTCAGATAATTCGCTATAGTTGAATTTTGTACTTATAGTAGGATCAAAGTTTAAAACACCTGCCTTGCGTGCTGATGACCCTGGCTTGTTTCCCCTGCATTGCACTGTCTCTCTGCATTGTTAGGGTTCACCCCCAGTTACAGAGATGGTGGTAACTCCTGAGGACCTCCAAGTAAGGCCCCACTCTTCTACCCCAAAAAAGAGCTAGATCAAAACACCAGATTCCCTAATTATCTCAGTTCTGGAGGGATTTAGGGAGTTTGCTAAAGAACTATTACTTAAGAAACAGTAAGAGTGGTTGCATATAAGAAATTAAGTTTGTTCTGAAGGACCAGTTGTTTAGCATGATGATGCTAAGCACATATTTGTGATGTGCTCACAGAAAATGACATTAAACCGAATTCAATTGTGTTTTATTTAAGTCAGGTTGACAGGTTACTTATTTAGTATACATACACGATCTAGCTTGACAATTTCAAATATCTTCTGCATTTGCAACACTGAAAATAATGCGAACATCACAACCAGCCAAATACAAGACTGATTCTCAGTATTATAATTGGCACTATGAGCATTTCCTTGCATTTAACAGTGTCATAACTAACAATGTCATTCTCCAAAAGAGAAATAGTAACAAAAATGTATGGCTTTCAGGTACAAAAATATGTACATAGCTTTTCTGTAGTTTTATATAGTCTGTATTTAAAATGCAGTGCTAACAAAATGTGTGTATGTGTGTGAAAAAATGCTATTGACTGTCACTTTTGTAAACGAAAAAGGAAAAAATTCTTACATTATTTATAATATCAAAATTAAATATATTTTGCAGAGACTAACATACTATTTTATATTTATTATAAATTTCAGTCTTAAAAATAACAATCAGCTATTAATGGTTATTAAATCTACATATGAAGACTTCATATATATAAGGATATATATATATCCATATAAATATATCCTATATATATCCTTATATAGGATACATATGAAGATTGTATCCTTAAAATTTTGTGAATTTTTTTTTATGAAGAAGAAAATGACAAGAGCTGGCCAATTTATGTATATATTTAATTATGGAATGAAATTAAGGTTTAAACATATATGAGGATTGTATTAGGTTAAAATGCACAAATCTTGATTTATGTATTATATGGAACATTGATGATTCTAATAATTATTTTTTATTCAATCATATCAAAAACTCTTGGAAAAAGGAGACCAAATTTATCTCTATTTAATACACTTCACATAACAATGTTACATCCACCATTTTACATATATTCTGATAAAATCTGAAAAATAACACTATATGTTTCCACCAGTACAAGCTAATAGCAAAGTTCTAAGAGTTATCAAGTGCCTCCTACCAGTACTAACATGTTTGTAAGCTATAATTTCTTGCCTCTTATTCAGAGTTGTAAATATAGGATCCTGAAATTGGAGCAGAGGGTGTATAGTACAAAATTCAGTACTCTCTTGGCTAACGTTGTATGCATTAGAAAAATCTCCACAATTGCAGACTGTTTCTCCACCATATGGTTTTGTTATTGGTGATGCCATTCCTCTAGATTCAATCTGTTTAGGTGCTTATTCTTTTCCTTTGTTGCAGAAGTTTTGTTTGTCAGAGTATCATATGAATTTCTCTGTAGATTTGCTTCAGGTTTTGGTATAGATTTTTGTAATCATGGAATAAAATAAGTATTAGTTAATTTGTCAACTTCCCCAGCACCCACTCTAAGTTTCTTATTCATGAGTATCGGAACATGCATACAAGCATTCCAACAAGGTCTATGGTTTTTGAGAATTGTTGGATTATATTAATATGTGGCATTTCAATATTGTTAAACTGTCCAAACCTGTTATGCCAGCATGACTTCTGACATTAGAATTGATTATATTATTCTCTATATTATTAACCAGATACAGTATCATCATAAATTAAAAAATATATTGATTTTTTTGTCAGTATAAAGAAGGAGCTGCTTTTTTATATCCCTATACTGACCTTTACTGGCTGCAGTCTTTTCCCTTGCAAGCTAATTTGTTAGAGAGAGCTTAAATCAGAGTAGTGAGACACCCACAGAAGCTAGAGGTGTAAGTCAATAAGTAAATGAACAGAGAATGACCATGTGCCTGATGGATATCAGATCAACTCATGAATATTTTGTAAGGGAAGTTAAGGAGAATGAGTATTGGAATGTTTAAGATGCTGGAA
This sequence comes from Sorex fumeus, assembly GCF_029834395.1. Classification (NCBI taxonomy): domain Eukaryota; kingdom Metazoa; phylum Chordata; class Mammalia; order Eulipotyphla; family Soricidae; genus Sorex; species Sorex fumeus. The sequence goes on from NW_026606059.1 coordinate 69,916,039, forward strand.
CTATTTAGAGGTAACTACCTTCCCAATTTAAAAAATATAGACATCATTAGGTACATGAGTGTAAGATTTAAAATAGACCTTGCCATTGTTATTTAGGATATTTAGGATAGAAATTAGAACTTACGAAAAACTACATGTTGTTTTAAATGTCTCTTGATTTGGTCTTTTAAATTTTAATTCAAGATCATGTCACAGTAGCAATAATTAGGAATAACTTTGTCTTAAAAAGTGAATTAGGCCATTCCTAATGTAAAATCAATTAGGCGTAACACTCCTTAAATCTTACAAAAGGAGCTAGTTAATACTGTTATTGCCTTGAGCTCTGATTAGAAACATGTTTTATGTGACATAGTTTGATTCTGATGTCTTTCCCAACGCTTATAAACAGAATACTGTTTCACTTCTTCTGAGAAATGTCATATTCTAGTACAAAAGGTATTGTTTTTCATACTATATTTAATATAAATATTTTCATTTTAATGCATCTTCTTGTATATTCGTAATGTTTTCATTTTAAACATTTAAATTTACTATGTATAACATGCAATTTTTAAAGAAAGATTGCTATTTACTTAAATATGAAAATTATTGTAACCTTAAGATGCCAAGAACAATTTTTCTAACAGAAAAAACAACAGATTTCAAGTGGTAAATTTAAATACTACTAGGTATAGAAAAAGCTATTAATATATCATAGAGTACGAAGTTCTAAGAAAACATGTAAGGCAGTAGTTTTGTTGGTTCTCTTTTTTATAGAAGTTATATTGACCTATACATGGGGAATACAATATATGAATTTCAAAGCCTTATAAAAATTGTCTTTTTCAGAACCATCAGCTCTAACTACTTTATATATAATGGACCATGTCATAAATATAAATATAAAATTTATAAATATAAAAATTTCAGTAGTCATCTGATAGTTGAGCTACTTTTATTCTTGCTATATAGATACTACTATGCCTCATATTATGTATTTGTTTATTCATTGTGGAATCTTTCTTATTACAGACAAAAATGAATGAAGCAAAGAAATAGTACAGTTGAAAAAAAGGTGCTTGCCTTGTATTGATAAATAATTTTGGTTCAATCCCTGGAACCATATATGGCCCTCTTAGTACACCAGGCATAACTCTTAAGCATAGAATCAGGAGTAAGCTGTGATCACCTTTGAGTGGAGCTCAGAAAAATTAAAAAAAGAGGGAGAGAAAAAAAACAGAAAAGAAAAGAAAGAAAATAAAATAAAAATAAAAGCAACTAAATTTAGAACACCTAAGATTTAGACATTAAATATGGTATTTTTATTAGCATTGTCTTATATTTAATTGATGAATAACATTTATTTCAGTGCATAATAATTTATTTTTCTAAGTACTTAACATATAAATTCTTTAAAATTATTATACTATGTTAAAATTAGGAATTGAAATAAAGTATTGCCACCTCAGCTTTTTGATCATATAATATAAATTAAATAATTTCATCATATAATACAAAATATAAATATATGTATTTTGAGGGGCTGGAGCAATAGCACAACAAGTAGGGCATTTGCCTTGCACCAGGCTGACCCAGGTTCAATTCCTCCACCCGTTTGGGAGAGCCGAGCAAGCTACCGAGAGTATCCTGCCCTTGCGGCAAAATCTGCAGGCTACCCTTGACGTATTCAATATACAAAAAAACAGTAACAAGTCTCACAATGGAGATGTTATTGGTGCCCATGCAAAACGATGAACAATGGGAGAACAGTGCTACAGTGCTACATATTTTGAATGTATATATTTTTAAAAAAATTTTTTTTATTAGTGAAACACCATGAGGTACAGTTGTAGATTTACAATTTTTTGTGCTTGGGTTTGATTATACAATGATCAGATACCCATCCCTCCACCAGTGCCCATTTTCCACCACCATGGATAATATCCCCCCCCATCCCCCCATCCCCCCCTGCCTCTGTGGCAGGGCAATCCCCTGTGTTCTCTCTCTCCTTTTGGGTGTTGTGGTCTCCAAAAGAGGCATTGAGTGGCAAACATGTTCAGTCTATAGTCCACTTTCGACATGCATCTCCCCTCCTGAGAGTATCCTCCAAACACCCTTTATTTGGTGTTCCCTTCTCTATCTGAGCTTCCCTTACCTCTAGAATGCCCGACTGGCCACTAAGCTATGGAGTAATCCTCCTGGTGCTGATCTCAGCTATTCTTGGGTATTAATCTCATATTTTGTTACTTTATATCACCCAGATGAATGCAATCTTTCTATGTCTATCCCTCTCTTTCTGACTCATTTCGCTTAGCATGATACTTTCCATGTTGTACCACTTGTATGTAAATTTCATCACTTCATCTTTTCTAACAGCTACATAGTACTCCATTGTGTAGATGTACCAAAATTTCTTTAACCAGTCATCTGTTCTTGGTCATTCAGGTTTCTTCCAGTTTCTGGCTATTGTAAAGAGTGCTGCAATGAACAAACAAGTGCAGATGTCACTTCGACTATACATTTTTGCCTCTCTGGGATATATTCCCAGGAGTGGTATTGCTGGGTCAAATGGGAGCTCAATTTCTAATTTTTTGAGAATCGTCCATACTGTTTTCCAGAAGGGCTGAACCAGTGGACATTCCCACCAACAGTGAAGGAGTGTCCCTTTCTCTCCACATCCATGTCAGCATCAGTTGCTTTTGTTCTTTTGAATGTGGGCCAGTCTCTGAGGTGTGAGATGGTATCTCATTGTGGTTTTGATCTGCATCTCCCTGATGATTAATGATGTAGAGCATTTTCTCATGTGCTTTTTTGCCATTCGGATTTCTTCTTTGAGAAAGTTTCTGTTCATTTCATTGCCCCATTTTTGGATGGGGTTGGATGTTTTCTTCTTGTGGAGTTTAACCAGTATTTTGTATATCCTGGATATCAACCCCTTGTCAGATGTGTATTTGGCGAATATCCTTTCCCATTCTGTAGACTGTCTTTGTATTTTGGTCACTGTTTCTTTTGAGGTGCAGAAGCTTCTTAGTTTAAGATATTCCCATTTATCTATCTCTGTTTTCACTTGCTCAGACAGTGGCGTTTCATCTTTGAAGATACCATTAGCCTCAATGTCATGGAGGGTTTTGCCAACTTTGTCTTCAATGTAACTTATGGTGTCTGGTCTGATGTTGAGGTCTTTAATCCATTTTGATCTTACTTTTGCACATGGTGTTAGGCAGAGTTCTGAGCCCATTTTTTTGCATGTAGCCGTCCAGTGATGCCAGCACAATTTGTTAAAGAGGCTTTCCTTACTCCACTTCACATTACTTGCACCTTTATAAAATATTAGATGATCATATGATTGAGGGGAGACGTCAGTGTATTCAACCCTGTTCCATTGGTCTGCAGTTCTGCCTTTGTTCCAGTACCATGCTGTTTTAATTATTACTGCTTTGTAGTACAGTTTGAAGTTCGGGAGGTTGATTCCTCCCATTTTCTTTTTCCCAAGAATTGCTTTAGCTATTCGTGGGGGCTTATTGACCATATAAATTTCAGGAGTGTTTGTTCCATTTCTTTGAAGAATGTCATGGGTATCCTTATAGGGATTGCATTGAATTTATACAATGATTTTGGTAGTATTGCCATTTTGACAATGTTAAGTCTCCTGACCCATGAGCAGGGGATATCTTTCCATTTCCTCATGTCCTCTTTTATTTCCTGAAGTAGCGTTTTGTAGTTTTCTTTGTACAGGTACTTTACTTCCTTACTTAAGCTGATTCCTAGGTACTTGATTTTCTGGGGCACAATTGTGAACGGGATTGTTTTTTGTCATGTTGCTATCTTCTCTCTCACTGTTTGCATATAGGAAAGCCATGGACTTTTGGGTATTGATTTTATAGCCTGCAACTTTACTATACGAGTCTATTGTTTCTAGGAGTTTTTTGGTGGAGGTTATTGGGTTCTCTATGTGGAGTATCATATCATCTGCGAATAGTGAGAGCTTGATTTCTTCCTTTCCGACCTGAATGCCCTTAATATCTTTTTCTTGCCTAATCGCTATTGCAAGTACTTCCAGTACTATATTGAACAGCAGTGGAGAGAGTGGGCATCCTTGTCTCGTCCCTGATCTTAGAGGGAAGGCTCTCAGTTTTTCCCCATTGAGGATGATGCTTGCTGTAGGCTTGTGGTAGATGGCTTTAATTATGTTGAGGATGTTCCCCTCTATACCCATTTTGGCTAGGGTTTTCATCATAAAGGGGTGCTGGATCTTGCCAAATGCTTTCTCTGCATCTATTGATATAATCATATGCTTTTTATCTTTTCTTTTGTTGATATGATGGATTATGTTGATTGATTTCCGAGTGTTGAACCACCGTTGCATCCCTGGGATGAATCCTACTTGGTCATGGTTTATGATCTTTTTGATGAGTAGTTAGACTCTATTTGCTAGTAGTTTGTTGAGGATCTTTGCATCTGCGCTCATCAGGGATATCGGTCTGTAATTCTCTTTCTTTGTGGTATCTCTGTCTGCTTTTGGTATCAGTGTGATATTTGCATCGTAGAAACTGGAAGTGTTTTTGATATTTCAATTTCGTGGAAAAGCTTAAAGAGGATTGGGAGTAAGTCCTCTTTAAAGATTTGGAAGAATTCACTAGTGAATCCATCCGGACCAGGACTTTTGTGCTTGGGGAGACTTTTTATTACCATTTCAATTTCCTTGATGGTGATAGCTCTGTTCAGGTATTGCAGGTCTTCTTGGTTCAGCCTTGGGAGTCTGTAGGAGTCTAGGAATTTATCCATTTCCTCGAGGTTTTGATGTTCCGTGGCATACAGTTTCTCAAAGTACTCCCTGAGGATCCCTTGAATTTCTGTAGTTTCTATTGTAATGACCCCCTTTTCATTTCTGATTCGGTTTATTAGGGTTTTATTTCTCCCTTTTTTTGTGAGTTTTGCTAGAGGCTTATCGATCTTGTTAATTTTCTCGAAGAACCATCTATTGGTTTCATTGATCTTTCGGATTGTTTTTTGGGTTTCCATCTCGTTAATCTCTGCTCTGAGTTTTATTATTTCCTTTCTCCTGTTCGGGTTGTGCTCCTTTTGTTGGTCCTTCTCCAAGCTCTTAAGCTGTGAGGTTAGGTTACTTATGTGTGCTCGCTCCTCCTTCCTGAGGAATGCTTGTAGAGCTATAAACTTTCCTCTTAACACAGCCTTTGCTGTGTCCCATAAGTTTTGGTAACTCGTGTTCTTATTTTCATTCGTTTCTAGGAATCTTTTGATTTCCTCTTTGATTTCCTGTCTAATCCACTCGTTGTTCAATAGTGTACTGTTTAATTTCCAGGTGTTTGATTTAGTTTTCTGTTTTTGTGTGTGATTTCTTCTAATTTCAGCGCATTATGGTCTTAGAAGATTGTTGATACAATCTCTACCTTCTTAATTTTATGGAGGCATGTTTTGTGGCTCAGCATGTGGTCTATCTTGGAGAATGTTCCATGTACGCTTGAGAAGAATGTGTATTCAGCTTTTTGTGGATGAAGTGTCCTGTATACATCTACTAAGTCCCTTTCTTCCATTATTTCCCTCAGATGAAGTATGTCCTTGCTAAGCTTGAGTCTGGTTGATCTATCAAGAGGTGACAAAGCAGTGTTGAAGTCTCCCACTAGTATTGTGTTGCTGTTGATGTCTTTTTCCAAATCTATGAGTAGTTGTTTTATGTACTTTGGTGGTCTCTCATTAGGTGCATATACATTTATTATTGTAAGTTCTTCCTGTTGTACAGATCCTTTGATCAATAAGAAATGACCTTCACTGTCTCTTATGACCTTCCTCACTCTGAAATCGATGTGGTCTGATATTATGATGGCTACCCCAGCTTTTTTATGGGAGCTGTTTGCCTGTAGGATTGTTTTCCAGCCTTTGACTCTGAGTCTGTGTTTGCTTTGACTATTGAGATGTGTTTCTTGCAGGCAGCATAATGTTGGGTTCAATTTTCTAATCCATCCTGCCACTCTATGTCTTTTAATTGGTGCGTTTAGCCCATTGACAATGAGAGATATTATTGTTATGGGATTTTGTCCCATTGTTCTGTTGAAATTTGGTGTATTTGAGGGGCCTTTCTTGCCTTAAAGTAGCCCATTTAGTTGTTCTTGTTACCATGGTTTTGAGTCTATGAAGTTCCTGAGCTATTGTTTGTCTGTGAAACTGTGTGTTGTTCCTTCTATTATGAATGAGAGTCTCGCTGGGTAAAGTATTTTTGGGGAGGCATTTATTTCATTGAGTTTTTTCACTATGTCCCACCACTGTTTTCGGGCCATAAGGGTTTCATCAGAAAAATCAGCTGTGAATTTTAAGGATGCTCCTTTGTAAGAGATTTCTTTCTTCGATCTTGCTGCTTTCAGAATTTTGTCTCTGTCTAAGGTTTTGGTCATTTTGATCAGGATGTGTCTTGGGATATTTTTATTCGGATTTCTTCTAGCTGGTACCCTTCGGGCCTCCTGAATATGGTCACACGTTTTCTTCAGCTCTGGAAACGTTGTAGCAATGATGTCTTTGACAGTTTCTTCTTCATCAAGGTTTTCTTCCTGTACCTCTGGGACTCCAATAATTCTTATGTTACCCCTCTTGGCTTCATCACGATCTTCTCTTGCCATCTGTTCCGAATTGTGAGTCTCTTTTCCATTTTCTGCTCTTTTCTGGAGAGTCTCTGAACTTCATCTTCGAGCTCACTGATTCTGTTCTCAGCAGCTGTTACTCTGCTGCTGAGGCCTTCCACTGAGTTTTTCAATTCGCCTACCAGATTTTTCAGGTCTGACATTTCTCATTGCATTTTCCTCATTTCTGCCTTCAAATCCTCTTGTCTTCTATTGGCATTGCTTTCCATTGTTTCTTTTAGTTCCCTAAGCATCCTAAGTAGCTCCCTCCTGAATTCCTTGTCAGAGAGGTTGTCTAACACTGCAGTACTGTTGGTGTCATCTGGGCTAGACTCTTCAATAAGAAAGTTTGGTGGGCTTTTGCGTTGCTTTACCATTGTGAAAACTGTGGTTTAGTCCTTAACATTCACTGTTACTATTCTGCGTGATAAGCAGTGTGAGTTAAGATAGGCTTATGAGTTATTGGCTACTGTGTTTCTAGTGACTGAGCTAAACTAGAGAAGTTTCCATCGAAGAAGGTAGCTTATGGTTCCTATGGCATATGAAGTGGGAAAATATTTAGCAGCCACGTTAGTGGGCGCGGCTCCGGAACGAGTCCCTGGCACTGAGCGAGGAGTTGGGAATGTCGATGGAGCTAGCTGTGCATGTGCACAGAGGGTCCCAGGCCCTTGGGGGCGGGCTGTACCTGGTTGGAATACGAGCCGTTCAGCTTGGTTGCCCAGAGCTGGGCCTTCGTGCCCGTCCCGCGCAGATCAGGGGTGAAACCGGCTTTCTAGGAGGTGGAGCTAGCTGTGCATGCGCACAGAGGGTCCCAGGTTCTTGGGCGCGGGCTGTACTTGGTTGGAATAGGAGCCGTTCAGCTTGGTTGCCCAGAGCTGGGCCTTCGTGCCCGTCCCACGCAGATCAGGGGTGAAACCGGCTTTCTAGGAGGTGGAGCTAGCTGTGCATGCGCACAGAGGGTCCCAGGTTCTTGGGCGCGGGCTGTACCTGGTTGGAATAGGAGCCGTTCAGCTTGGTTGCCCAGAGCTGGGCCTCCGTGCCTGTCCCGTGCAGATCAGGGGTGAAACCGGCTTTCTAGGTGGTGGAGCTAGCTGTGCATGCGCACAGAGGGTCCCAGGCCCTTGGGGGCGGGCTGCACCTGGTTGGAATAGGAGCCGTTCAGCTTGGTTGCCCAGAGCTGGACCTCCATGCCCGTCCCGTGCAGATCAGGGGTGAAACCGGCTTTCTAGGAGGTGGAGCTAGCTGTGTATGCGCACAGAGGGTCCCAGGCCCTTGGGGGCGGGCTGCACCTGGTTGGAATAGGAGCCGTTCAGCTTGGTTGCCCAGAGCTGGGCCTCTGTGCCCGTCCCGCGCAGATCAGGGGTGAAACCGGCTTTGAATGTATATTTTAAATAAAATATACATTCACAATATAAAGAGGAACATTTTAATATTTTCATAAATTATCTGTGGAAGTGTTTAGCCCACATAAATTTACATCTGAGTATTTGCGTGTCATGGTTTATTGTTAACATATTATAATAACTCTAAGTCATTATTGACAAATGGTTCATTGAGGATTCTATTTTATAAAACGTTTAAATCACTTTTAAAATCTTTTTAAAACTAATTTTTGAGGTATGTTTATAATTTTTTTTAAATTTTAAATATTTACAGCATTATAATTTATAATACTGCTTATAATAGGGTTTCATGCAAAGGATATTCAAACAACACACCTTCATTCAGTGTTCACTTCCCCCATAATTTTCTCAGCATTCTCATTCAATCATCCCCACCAATACCACTTCCAATTTTGGGAAATCCAGTTCTGTTCATCAATTCTCAGGTTCTATTTTTCTTTGGTATTCCCAAATATTTCTTTACTACTTTGTAGTAGTTGATTAACCACTTTCTTACTATGTTTCTTTATGTCCCACATATAAAAGAGATCATTCTGTATCTGTCCCTCTCCTGTCTTCATTCTGATCAATATTGTTCAGTATTGCTAGAACAGAGTGGAACATAACTTAGCTATAAGAAAAATGCTGCATCGTGCAGTTTATTACTATGGTGTTGGAATTGGAGGGTAGAATGTTGAGTGAAGTTGTTTTGATTTTATTCAATTTTTGGAACATTTCAAGAGTTGCTAAGGATACCAGAGTATATTCCCTGTGATCGTCAATCAATCAAGTGTCTGGTCAGTGCTAGGTCCCAAGATGCAGTACTCTCTGGGGCCTGAATTGCTGGGGATTACAAAGGCCACCCCACAGTGCTTAGGTGCCTCTAGGGTACTTAATAAGGGATTCCAGCACTAGTGATTGCAACTAGTGATGCTCAGTGACAGACAGGTGACTGGAATTTTATCCAGATTAGTCACACTTACCTTGACTCCTGTACTATCTCTCTGGTCCTCAGTCGGTCACTGTTCTAACTTGAGGTATGTTTTGAAACATTGCATTGAATGTATATTGTAGATGTACTTTGAAGACTGTCAAGTAAAATTAAGTTAGTGTTTTATTGTTGTTGTTTTATGTTTTATATTTGTACTTAAAATTTATTTTTAATCCTATATACAAGTTTTCTCAGTGGATTCTCTCTGAAAATAATCAAGTGATTACTAACTAGTAAAAAGTATGCTCATATTCATCATGGTATGCTCATATTTATCAAAGTAAGTTGGTCCATAGGTAGAATAGGTTTTTCGGAATTTCTGAGCTTGAGACACACTTTCACTTAATAAACTCAATCAGAAGCAAATTTTACTCCTATAACTTTAGTAAAAAGTTTACAGCTATTCCAAAAATACTACACTTATATTGCATCACAAGGCACTCTCTGTGTTCTAGCCAGCCTGTCCAGTTACCTCAATTGTCTAATAAGACAATAGATATCTAGGATATTTTTCTCTATTTTGTTCTTGCAACACCAGAACCCCTATATTTTATAATTAACAATATGGTGCTAACAATATAGGTCACTCAGCTCTTTTGTAATAAGATTAAATAGTGAACAAATACAATAATTAATTTTACAATAATTTAAAATATAACAAAATATGAAGCATGAAGTATACTTATTCTAATTCTAATATTTTTATGTTTACATCAAAAGAATTTTCAATTTAAAAACTTTCCATTTAAGAGGACCAAGTAAAACAAGGTGATAAGTAATTGATAATTTTTAGTTAACATATACTTAGTAACAACTTCTAGAAAGATGCAGTTTTAATTTTAGAGAAAATGAAATAATATTAAAACCGGTTAGGGTAGATTTAATTTAATTTGTTATTTACAGAAAGTAAACTCTACTAGATTAAATAACTATAATGGAGATTGAGACAAGAGTGTTCTATTACCTTCTTATTTTACACATATGATACCTCCCATTAATTATAGGTCCTACAAACTGCAATTTCAGAAGAGACAATATAAATCAAGGTTCAGCAAAGCCTGGGGAAATCCAGTCTTCCTTGAACAAAGAAAGTTTTATAGAAGTTCTATTGGGAAACTGACATACCCATCGATTCCACTGCCTATGACTGTTTTACACTACAAAGCTAGAACTAAGAAACAGTGAGCCACTCTATATAAAATGTAATTTATTATATGGTCCACTCCTGGAAAAGTTTTCTTGACACATAATATAACCTTATGATACAATAATAACTGCTTAAATTCAAGTTTGGAATATTAAGATAAAAGTTAGCATATCTCAAAACCAAATTTTCTGTTAATCAAATATATTTGATATATTATAGGATAAAGTTGCTAAGCATTTCTTGTTGTTTGTTTTAGTTTTAATTTGTAATTTCATTTGCATATATTAAAGAAAAATTATTGGGTATAACTAATGACTTTTTTAATTATAGTATTTTTTTTCTCTTTTGAAACTCATGAATGCTCGAATTTCAGGATAAACAAATCTGGTTGGCATTGAAGTACTTGATTATATTTAATTTATCATTTCACTAAGCACATCTTCTCTTGTGTGTTTCAGTTAAAAATGAGGCCTCATAGAAAATACTGCGATACACTTGACCAACCAGGGTTTGATCCCCACTCATATGGTTCCCCAAAACCCCACCATGAATGATCCCTTAGCCAAGAATAAGTCCTGTCTGCACACTACTGGGTGTGGACTCCAAAAAAATGATAATCTTTAAGTGTAATAATCTTTAAAACAACTGTTCATATACAATTCCTTTTTTAAAACTTAAAAAAATTATAAAGTTGTTCATAATGGTTTATTACATTCAATATTCCAAAACCAATCCCATTACCATTGCATCTTCTGACCATCATCCAAGTCTATCCCAATAGCAGACCCTAAATAATTTTTCTTTTTCTTTTTTTTTTTAATTTATTTATTTATTGAATCACTGTGGGAAAAGTTACAAAGTTTTCAGGTTTAGGTCTCGGTCAAGCAAATATCAAACACATTTCCCTTTACCAATACTTATTTTTCACCACGAAGAACCCCAATAAAACCCCACCCCCCAACCCTCCCAATGCCTGTGAGGCAGATAAATTCTAGTTAACACTCTATCTACTTTGACTAGATTCATTGTTTCAATAAAAGATGCACCATTATTATTTAGAGTTTACACCCCCAAATCAGACATGCTGTAAAGGCATTGTGAAAAGATTTGTTTCTACAGCTGGGTTCAAGAATCAAATGATGTCTTATTGCTATTACGGCCACGCGGTTTTGGATTTCTGCTATTTTACTTATTAACTCTGGAAGTATTTCTGAGAGTCAGATAATTAAGAGATTGGTTTCTGTGCTCTGGAGCCATGGCCGTGCCAGAGAGTCGCTTGTGGGAGGCAACTAGTGACCTCGGAAGGGTGTGAAGGACGAGCCAGGAACGCCCCCTTCCCATGAGGTTTTAGTCGCCCCACCATGACCAGCTCATACCTGGCTTTCCACAAAGCTCCCAAGCGACTGCTATCTTTCTTTCCAGAGGGAAAAGGTGGAAGGGACCAACACCCTTTCCCCACCAGGCAGACATGGTGGCGTGGATTAACGCATAGTCTGTTCACTTTTCTGCTGCAAGCTTCTGGGCTCTGCATTAAGTCCTTATGCTTCTGGAGCCATGGCCGGGTCGGAGAGCTGCTCATGGGGGGCAACTGGTGACCTAGGTAGGGCGTGAAGGATGAGCCGGGAACGCCCCCTTTCCCATGAGGTTTTAGTCGGCCCACCACGACCAGCTCATACCTGGCTTTCCACAAAGCTCCCAAGCAGCTCCCTAAATAATTTTTCTTATTGATTATTATGAATATTTTGCTAAAAATTATCAAAAGGATTTCTTTAGAAGAAAGTTTGTGAAGAGTGTTGTATCTTACCCTGGAGTCATTATACCCTTTTATAAGAGATTACCAACACGTTGTTGTAGGTTAAGACTTGTGTGTTAATATTTTCTTAATAGAAATTGGTTGCCTTCTACTTTACATCCCGTCCAATGTGGTGTGCTACTCCTCATATATAAGTGGTGCAGAATTTGAGATGTCGCTCCAAGAATTCTTAAACTTTGAATGGGATGATACAGATGAAATAATTTTTTAACTGAATGGTTACTTTGGGGTTCAGGAGCATGTTTGAAGTTTATTGATTTCTTTAGAGATTTATTTTTATGAATCTCTAAATCATGGCTATTTAATGAGCTTATGGAGCCAGACACAGTTCACTGGTGTGATGGCCAGGTCTGGGACGAAAAGGGGTTGGAGGAAGGTCATTCACTCCCAACTCGGTGAGAGTCTGGCGATCTTGTTTACAAAACCTGCATACCTAAGTTTTTCACCAGATTGATTCCTGGATGAGACTCAACCATTATAGCCAACTATGATCTAAAAGACCTACAAAGTTTATTTGTTTTAGATTGAACATGGGAATCTTATTTTTGCCTACTTATTTTTTAAAAAGGGCTGGAGCGATAGCACAGCGGTAGGGCGTTTGCCTTGCATGCAACCAACATGGCAGACTCGAGTTCGATTCCTCCGCCCCTCTCAGAGAGCCCGATAAGCTACCGAAAGTATCTCGCCCACACGGCAGACCCTGGCAAACTACCTGTGACGTACTCAATATGTCAAACACAGTAACAAGTCTCATGATGGAGATGTTACTGGGTCCGCTCGAGCAAATCAATGAACAACGGGAGGACCATGACCATGATTTTAAAAATATAGCTCTTTTCATAAAATCTTTATAGAAAACACTAAAATTATTTCCCTGAATATTTTTATATATTATCTCTGCAAAAGAATAACCAAATTAAAACAATAATACAGAGAAAACAAAAGTGTACATTTTTCTCACCTTGCCTTTCTGATAGTACATGGTTATACATTAGATAATAAACAGCTGAAATTTATATAATGCTATAATGCAACTTTATTTTCAATAATTAAAATAATTATTTACAAAAGTTTTGTCCTAATTCCAGCCCCTTTGGTGGCATCGTCAGCTGATTACATAATAATGAAAGGTGGGTTAGGGTAAATAATAGTCTTGATCTAATACTCAGAGAAACATTTCTTTGTTCCGATGATGAGAGATTTACTAACAGGTAGGATCACACACTAGAAATAATTTTAACTGTTTCTTTGCGTAGTCAAACTGGTCATTAAGGTCTACATATTAATTTATATTTTGAGAAACCAAAGATGAAAAATAGAGGACAATATATAAATATCTGCATCTTTAAACCAAATAAATCTGAAAAACAGAATAAAAATATAAAGAAAAAATTGTTAAACATATCAACAGCTATTTATTTGGGTTTACCCAATATTATATTTTAATTATTTTATCAGTTTTATTTAGTATTTAAATAGTAGCAAATCTTTTATTGCTTTAAATATACTATCAATTGCTGTGAACTATAAGATGTGAAATGTCTTTAAATAGCATTAGTAAGTTTTATCATTACTTTTAGGAATTTGCTGCAAAATTTTATAGTGCAGGAAAAAAATTGTATAGGGCAGAGAAAATTGTATTTCTTAATAAAAAATAAAATCTATAAAACTGCGTGCTACCATTTCATACATCAATAAATAATCACATTCATCTTTTAAAAACTTGACTAAAATATGTTTTATATCTTATGTTGGGGTCTCCTTCTTCTAGCCTATGTTCAGCGTGCTCTCTCTTCCAGCAAGAGGCAGCAGCTGGAGGCCCTGAGGATTAGGCCCATCTACCTTTCCTGTAAAGAGAGGGGTCTGGGAAAAAGAGCACACCCTATGCGGCTGCCTCCTCAACAGAGAAATGAGCACAGGAGAATGTCAGGGGTCCGGTCAAGCAGTTCTGACTTTATTGAACAATCAGCATGGCTTAAATAGGTTTGGGCAAACCAGAGAGAAATGCAAATGGTCACGTGCCCACAGTGGTTAGGACAGACATGTGTTTTTTTTCACAGTTCTATAGATAGGGTTACATTTCTGTTATCTGCACATCCTCTAGATGCATCCTGTTCCCCTCATAGTTTTCAGCTGTGATACACCTTGAAACAGGCTTCACTTCAAAGCACACCAAAAGGGGCTTTTCTCCCAACAATCTTATATTTCCAAGATATTCTTTTGAAAAATTTGTTTTATTTATCTTATGGAGACTTTCATGCATGGGTCTTAAGGATCACAGTCAGCAATGTTTAGCCCACATTAATGTTAGTTCAATAGAAACACCGAGGATACAGGTGCTGGGGTAATATGGTGCAGATAACCACCAGGGTTAATCCACACCTTCACCAGGTGAGGTGTAGCATATTTTTCGTTTTTTTGTGGGAGTTCTTCTGGAGAGAAGGAGTGCAGAATTTTGTGTCTTCATTCCAAAAACAAATCTCCAGTATTATGTTTTAAAGTATTCAATTATAATATATTAAAATTGGGGCTGGAGCAATAGCACAGTGGTAGGGCATTGGGCCAACCCGGGTTCGATTCCTGTCCCTCTCGGAAAGTCTGGCAAGCTACCGAGAATATCTCGCCCTCATGGCAAAGTCTGGCAAGCTACCTGTGATGTATTAGATGTGCCAAAAACAGTAATAAGAAGTCTCACGATGGAGTCATTACTGGTGCCCATTCGAGCAAATAGACGAACAACGGGAGGACAGTGCTACAGTGCTACCTATTAAAATTGAAGCCACATAAAATGTTCCAACTTGTAGAGGCTACTAGTTTGTATGCTCAAAAGAAGCTATTATTTTATCATTTTTCATTTGATGCTTATAGAAATCTGATTTTATTTAAAACTTTTTGATGTCATTCTTACGATTACATGTAAAAAATCATTTAACTAGCTCAATGTTTTAAAATGTAAATCACCCTGAAAACAATCAAAGAGGTTAACATAATCCTGAGCACAAATGGCAGTGTAAATTTGTGAAATGAAATGATGGAGAATAAAGGATAAAAAAATAATAATAATCAGATAGAAAAAAATAAATAGGCATCAGAAAATTAGTTAGCATTTACTTTCTGATTCCACTATTTTAGAGCAAATAACTATTTTCTTTTAAAATATAAATTCATTTGAAAAAATTATAAAGGAACTTAGTATTATCAGATACTAACCAAGTCATCTGTGGCTCCCTGAATACAGAGTACCTAAAATAATGTGAATGATGTGAATTATATGAAAAACACTTGTAAAAACAAAACTGAAAGACTCATTATTTTCCTTTTTAATATGCCTCCACTTAATGGCATATCTTAATTTAAAAAAATGAAATGCTAAAAGAGACTTTCAGCAATGATTAATATGCTTTTAAAATTATGTGGGATTATATAATAATTGGAGTATATACCTGGAATATGCTCATGGGTTGTCTAGTTGGTTTGGGGTGAGATAGGCATGTCATGCTGGGATTAAACACAGGACTTTGTATATGTAAGACATGTGTTTTAGCACTTTATCCATGCTTCTGGTTGATGTTTGATGTATTTATGGCATATTTTGATATTGGTTTCATGAGTATATCTTTGCAAATTAATTGTTATATGATACATGACAAGATTTTCAAATGTTGATAATACTTAATGGAAGCGGTTTAGAAATTATTTTCATGTTTAACTTATTATGATGGTTTGCTCTCCAAATATTCATCATTATATTGAAGTGTGTATCGAAAGCTATTACATATATTAAGCACTAATTTTTATTTGTTAATTGTAATTTTACACTTTGCTATAATGATTAATTCTCATAGTTATGTTCTTATTGATATGTAAGAATGAAAATATGTAAGAATGTGATTTTTTTATTATTTTTTAATTTTTATTAGTGAAGCACCACGAGGTACAGTTGTAGATTTACAAATCTTTGTGCTTGGGTTTCGGTCATACAATGATCAGATACCCATCCCTCCACCAGTGCCCATTTTCCACCACCATGGATAATAATCCCCCCACCCCCCTCCCAGCCTGTCTCTGTGGCAGGGCATTCCCTTTTGTTCTCTCTGTCCTTTTGGGTGTTGTGGTCTGCAAAAAAGAGGCTTTGAATGGCAAACATGTTCAGTCCAGAGTCTACTTTCAACATGCATCTCCCCTCCTGGGAGGATCCTCCAAACACCCTTTATT
This sequence comes from Sorex fumeus, assembly GCF_029834395.1. Classification (NCBI taxonomy): domain Eukaryota; kingdom Metazoa; phylum Chordata; class Mammalia; order Eulipotyphla; family Soricidae; genus Sorex; species Sorex fumeus. Next base: position 69,932,198 of record NW_026606059.1, read on the forward strand.
TGGTGCTCCCTTCTCTAGCTGAGCTGCCCCTTGCCCTAGAATACCCGACTGGCCTCTAAGCTATGGAATAATCCATATTTTGTTACTTTATATTCGCCAGATGAATGCAATCTTTCTAAGTCTATCCCTCTCTTTCTGACTCATTTCGCTTAGCATAATACTTTCCATATCGTACCACTTGTATGTAAATTTCATGACTTCATCTTTTCTAAGAGCTACATAGTACTCCATTGTGTAGACGTACCAAAGTTTCTTTAACCAGTCATCTGTTCTTGGGCATTCAGGTTTCTTCCAGTTTCTGGCTATTGTAAAGAGTGCTGCAATGAACAAACAAGTGCAGATGTCACTTCGACTACACATTTTTTTTTCCTTTTTTATTAGTGAAACGACATGAGGTACAGTTGTAGATTTACAAATTTCTGTGCTTGGATCTCGGTCATACCCTGATCAAATACACATTTTTGCCTCTCTGGGATATATTCCCAGGAGTGGTATCGCTGGGTCAAATGGGAGCTCAATTTCTAATTTTTTGAGAAACGTCCATACTGTTTTCCAGAAGGGCTGAACCAGTGGACATTCCCACCAACAGTGAAGGAGTGTCCCTTTCTCTCCACATCCATGCCAGCATCAGTTGCTTTTGTTCTTTTGAATGTGGGCCATTCTCTGAGGTGTGAGGTGGTATCTCATTGTGGTTTTGATCTGCATCTCCCTGATGATTAATGATGTAGAGCATTTTCTCATGTGCTTTTTTGCCATTCGGATTTCTTCTTTGAGAAAGTTTCTGTTCATTTCATTGCCCCATTTTTGATGGGTTTGGATGTTTTCTTCTTGTGGAGTTCACCCAGTACTTTGTATATCCTTGATATCAACCCCTTGTCAGATGTGTATTCAGTGAATATCCTTTCCCATTCTGTAGACTGTCTTTGTATTTTGGTCACTGTTTCTTTGGAGGTGCAGAAGCTTCTTAGTTTAAGATTGTCCCATTTATCTATCTCTGTTTTCACTTGCTCGGCCAGTGGGCTGGCATCTTTGAAAATAACATTAGCCTCAATGTCATGGAGGGTTTTGCCAACTTTGTCTTCAATGTACCTTATGGTGTCTGGTCTGATGTTGAGGTCTTTAATCCATTTTGATCTTACTTTTGTACATGGTTTTAGGCAGAGTTCTGAGCCCAGTTTTTTGCATGTAGCCGTCCAGTGATGCCGGCACAATTTTTTAAAGAGGCATTCCTTACTCCACTTCACATTTCTTGCACCTTTATCAAACATTAGATGATCATATTATTGATGGGAGATGTCAGTGTATTCAACCCTGTTCCATTGGTCTGCAGTTCTGCATTTGTTTCAGTACCATGCTGTTTTAATTATTACTGCTTTGTAGTAGAGTTTGAAGTTAGGGAGGTTAATTCCTCCCATTTTCTTTTTCCGAAGAATTGCTTTAGGTATTCGTGGGGGCTTATTGTTCCATATAAATTTCAGGAGTGTTTGCTCCATTTCTTTGAAGAATGTCATGGGTATCCTTATAGGGATTGCATTGAATTTATATAATGCTTTTGGTAGTGTTGCCATTTTGACAATGTTATGTCTCCTGACCCATGAGCAGGGGATATCTTTCCATTTCCTCATGTCCTCTTTTATTTCCTGAAGTAGCATTTTGTAGTTTTCTTTGTACAGGTCCTTTACTTCCTTAGTTAAGCTGATTCCTAGGTACTTGATTTTCTGGGGCACAATTATGAACGGGATTGTTTTTTCATGTAGCTTTCCTCTCTCTCACTGTTTGCGTATAGGAAAGCCATGGACTTTTGGGTATTGATTTTATAGCCTGCAACTTTACTATACGAGTCTATTGTTTCTAGGAGTATTTTGGTGGAGGTTATTGAGTTCTCTAAGTAGAGTATCATATCATCTGCAAATAGTGACAGATTGATTTCTTCCTTTCCTACCTGAATGCCCTAAATATCTTTTTCTAGCCTAATCGCTATTGCAAGTACTTCCCGTACTATATTGAACAGCAGTGGAGAGAGTGGGCATCGTTGTCTCATCCCTGATCTTAGAGGGAAGGCTCTCAGTTTTTCCCCATTGAGGATGATGCTTGCTGTAGGCTTGTGGTAGATGGCTTTAACTATGTTGAGGAAAGTCCCCTCTATACCCATTTTGGCTAGGGTTTTCATCATAAAGGGGTGCTGAATCTTGTCAAATGCTTTCTCTGCATCTACTCATATGATCATATGCTTTTTATCTTTTCTTTTGTTGATTTGCTCGAGCGGGCCCAGTAACGTCTCCATTGGAGACTTTGTTGTTACTGTGTCTGGCATATCAAATACTCTCGGTAGCTTGCCGGGCTCTCCGAGAGGGGCGGAGGAATCGAACTCGCGTCGGCCATGTTGGCCGCTTGTAAGGCGAACGCCCTACCGTGGCTGGAGCGATAGCACAGTGGTAGGGCGTTCGCCTTACACGCGGCCAACATGGCCCACCCGAGTTCTATTCCTCCGCCCCTCTCAGAGAGCCCGGCAAGCTACCGAGAGTATGCGATATGCCAGACACAGCAACAACAAAGTCTCCAATGGAGACGTTGGGCCCGCTCGAGCAAATCGACGATCAACGGGAGGGCCTTTACCGTTACCTTTACCTTTTGTTGATATGGTGGATTATGTTGATTGATTTCTGAATGCTAAACCATCTTTGCATCCCTGGGATGAATCATAGTTGGTCATGGTGTATGATCTTTTTGATGAGTAGTTGGATTCTATTTGCTATTAGTTTGCTGAGGATCTTTGCATCTGTGTTCATCAGGGATATCGGCCTGTAATTCTCTTTCTATTTGGTATCTCTGTCTGCTTTTGGTATCAGTGTGATATTCATTTCGTAGAAACTATTCGGAAGGAAACAATGGAAGAAAGGGACTTAGTAGATACATACAGGACACTTCATCCTCAAAAAGCTGAATACACATTCTTCTCAAGTGTACATGGAACATTCTCTAAGATAGACCACATGCTGAGTAACAAAACATACCTCCATAAAATTAAGAAGGTAGAGATTGTATCAACAATCTTCTCAGACCACAATGCACTTAAATTAGAAGTAAATCACACACAAAAACAGAAAACTAAATCAAACACCTGGAAATTAAACAGTGCGCTATTGAACAACGAGTGGATTAGACAGGATATCAAAGAGGAACTCAAAAGATTCCTAGAAACGAATGAAAATGAAAATGAGGACACGAGTTATCTAAACTTATGGGACACAGCAAAAGCTGTCTTAAGAGGAAAGTTTATAGCTCTACAAGCATTCCTCAGAAAGGAGGAGCGAGCCCACATAAATAAACTAACCTCACAGCTTAAGAGCTTGGAGAAGGACCAACAAAAGGAGCACAATCCGAACAGGAGGAAGGAAATAATAAAACTCAGAGCAGAGATTAACGAAATGGAAACCCAAAAAACAATCCGAAAGATCACTGAAACCAAGAGCTGGTTCTTCGAGAAAATTAACAAGATCGATAAGCCTCTAGCAAAAGTCACAAAGAATGGGAGAGAGAAAACCCTAATAAACCGAATCAGAAATGAAAGGGGGTCATAACAGAAACTACAGAAATTCAAAGGATCCTCAGGGAGTACTTTGAGAAGCTTTATGCCACGGAACATCAAAACCTCGAGGAAATGGATAAATTCCTAGACTCCTACAGACTCCCAAGGCTGAACCAAGAAGACCTGGAATACCTGAACAGACCTATCACCATCAAGGAAATTGAAATGGTAATAAAAAGTCTCCCCAAGCACAAAAGCCCTGGCCTGGATGGATTCACTAGTGAATTCTTCCAAATCTTTAAAGAAGACTTACTCCCAATCCTCTTTAAGCTTTTCCACGAAAAGAATGTCATTTTATGATGAAGCAATATTCTATTCCCACGTGAGAAATGAAAATATTTAAAGAAAAATGAAGGCATAGCCTGATATTTTTCATAGTTATGGGCTATGTTATTATTCAAACATCATAGCATGACAGTTTTGTGTAGTCTAGAACAAGGAAACTAGGAATATTATTTTTCATTCTCGGTGTTGAAACTATATAATACATCTTCCAAGAGACTGTTGGTCGTTACTCAGTAAAACGCATACATAAAGGATAAATACCACAATTATAGAGGAAATAGTACAAAAATTGCTTGTACTATTAAAGCAAATTTTAACACTTGGCTAGCTACAAAGTTTACTGAATGGTAGATATTATTATTTTTAATTTTAAATATTGCATTAAATTATGCATTTGTTTTTTATTGTTAATATTAATCTCCACATTGGATAATTAAATACTCAAGGCATTGTATATAACATAATTAAGAGCTATATATTACATAAAAATCATTCTATGATTTTTTTTTTAGAATGATCTAATTGTTTTATAAAACAGTTTCATGTCCCATTCCTCAAATTTCTCGTTAAGTCTAGTGAAACTTTAACATTATCTTTTTTTTATTTTTGGGTCACACCCAGCAATGCACAGGAGTTACTCCTGGCTCTGCACTCACGAATCACCCCTGGCAGTGCTCAGGGGGCCATATGGGAATCTGGGAATAGAACCCGGCTTGGCCGCGTGCAAGGCAAACACCCTACCCTCTGTGCTATTTTTCCAGCCCCCATAAACTTTAACATTATCTTTATAGAAGCTACTGATTTATCTGATCTTGAACAATATTTTGAGAACGATGCAATGTGTGAATTACACATATACAAGTTAATTCTTATATTTATTTTTAATTAATATTGCCAAACACAGTAACAACAAGTCTCAAAATGGAGATGTTACTGGGCCTGCTCAAGCAAATCGATGAACAACGGGAGGACAGTGTTTGTTTGTTTGTTTGTTGTTTATGTAGTGTTATATACCCTAGTTATATTTTATCAAACATCCCATATTTTGATACTAGTTATAAACAAATCTAGAAGTTCTGAAGGTCAGTGAATTTATAATGTTTGTCTGAAGATACCTTTAATAAATCATTTACTCTGTAAATAATAATAATAACAATAATTTCATTGAATTTGATATATATCAAGAATGCTTCTTTTCACTTTATTTATTTAGAATTTTAAACTTAAAAATGTCTGGCATATTAACCACTAATATTATTATTGTTCTGCAGATGTGGAAACAGAGACAAAGGTCGTTAAATACATTTCTCAATTTCACATTTTTAAAAAATAGGAGAAAATGGATTTAAAAACAAGAAATCTTTTTGCAGGCAGTTTTTAAAGTTTCTAGTACAAACTCACTATATAATGAGTATCTAAACTATTTTCAGGATATCTCCTTGTTGGTTAATATAAAGATTGCTTTACAATACAACTTGAAGGCTAATTTAATTTAAACTCAGTGATTAGATGACACAGATTTTTTTTTTGTTTCAGCACTTACATTTTCAAAATTTTCAATAAATGTTGAAATTTAAGAAATAAAAGTTCAGTATATAAAAATATGTGCACATATGTACAGACTTATGTAACATATGCTAATGTATGTTTAAAGCTTATACTTATTTGCCATAGAATTCAATGTAACATATTAATAATCTACATATTGTTACAGAACAAAGTAATATTCTAATTTTTTATTCATGATCATTATAAGTAAATCGAAAATAATTTTCTCAAAATATGTATTGCATTATCTCAAAGTTATCATTCCTATTGAGATATCAATATGAGAAAATAAAGCACTAGATAGCAATATTATTTATGGTTAAACATTATGTGATTTCACAATTATATTTGTCAACTAATTGACGTACTCAACTGAATCTCTGAATGAGGAAAATTCTGCACTAAGCAATGATATTACTCTAAAGGGATGCTTCTAACCTTCTTGATCAGAGCCCACATTGGTGGGAATCTCATTCCAAATACCCAAGAAGGAACATATTTTATACACTTTCATTCATTCGTTAATTTTAATTATTTTGAAGTTTCCCTTGGTAAAGTTAGCTAATGGACATTGGTATGAGAAGAATTTAGAAAGATTTGCAATTATAAAGAATGGTTTAGAGTAGAGATTTAAGAATTGGAGGTATCCAACTTCCAATAGGGTGAGGTATTAGTTCTTTTTTGCTGTTATCTTTGTATTTGGAGAACCACTCCCAGGGATGCTCCGGATTTACTTCTGGCTCTTCACTCAGGAACCACACATGGCAGTGCTTATGCAGTGTTGGAGATCAAATCTAGAATGGGAATGTGCAAAGCTAACACAATACCTGTTGTACTGTGGCTTTGGACCCAAAGTTATTTGTTCTTATTCCACATGGCTCATCATTAATACCATGATCTATCAAGAATGATGTAATTCATCTTTTTATGCACAATAGTCTAATAGCACAAGCCCATTCCCTATTATTTATGTTACCTTTCCCAAACGAGTCTCTCGTTCTCTGAGGCTATTGTAAAATCGCTCCTATTTGTCCATCTAGGGTTTTGAAATAATTGTGAATAATATATTAATTAACTTTTATGACAAACCAACTTTGCTTCAAGGCGGAAAATCTATTTCGGATTTCATTTCTCATTCCAAATTAAGTTCAATAAGATTACAACATAGCCTATCAGGAATCATCAATGAGTTTAAATGACTTCATTAAGTCATTCAATAATAAAATTCAAAAAGGCATTCAATAATAAAATGGCAACATAATAGATGAATCATAAATTTTAATATGGGCCCTTTAGCTGTATGAACTTTCTAAGGAGATAGTAAAGTTCAAAATCTAAAGTCTTTGCTAGTTAAAGTTCAAAAGAATTCTAATTTCAAATGAACGCACTTTGGTCAATGGTTTAGATATGGAATGTTATAGTCACAAAAACTCTTCATTAACAGTATTATAAATAGGATTGTCTAAACATAAATAAGTTCAATTTTTTTTCTGCCTTACTTTGTCAAAGATCCAAATGAATTAAATCTGTCCACAAATTTTACTGTGGTTTATTTTAACAAAAGTTGTTCTTCAATCACTAGTGGTGTTAGAGTTTTGTCAGTTGCTTAAATATGAAATTTCTTCATGGAAATTATTATTATTTTTATAGGTCTCAAAGTTGAATTACCTTAAGGTCAAGTTTGAAAACTCTTAGACTGTTACTAAGAGTAAATATTGAATACACAACCATGAAAGCTCATTAAAATGCCTAGAACAATAAAATAGAATAAATTAGGTATTCTGAATCATTATTTTTGTGACTTTCAGAATCATAACAAAATTCAATGATATTTAAGGGAAGAAGAGATTGTGTATATTTGTGTTCCTAACTGCATCTGCATATATCAGTCAGTTAATGACTTCTCTTCAGAATCAACAACGTATGAGTTTAAATTTTGTGAATAATAATTGTGAATAATATCCTTGTTAGGATTTTGCCCTACTTTGTGTTTTCTAGATTTTAAAATATATTTCTGGGTTAAAAATATACTTAAATATCTGAAGATTAAAAAAAACTTTCTTCTACAAAAGTTTTTATCTGGTGTATTTATACCCAAAGGTAGTAATCAACATCCAGGAAATTCTAAGTAAAATTTATAAAACTAAATATACTAAATATCCTTTGGCTTGCAGTGAATCATTACAGACATCCTTCTCTCCTTTGGGAACCTAAGTTTTTTTCTTTAGATTTCTTATTTTTGTCAGCAAACTTGCACATCTATGCACATAAATGTTAGCAATTTGAAATGTAATAAATCACCCTATCTTTGATTTCAATTACAAGCAGAATATACTTTAAAGGAATCTTCCTGAAGATTTCTTTGTTGATTTTTGTGTATTGTAATTTAAATAAACAATTTTGATTTTACACTTAAACATTATACTGATAATGTTTCAGTATTGCTTTCTAAGGCAAGTAAAATTTATCAATTCACTTAATCTGGAAAGGTAACATTATTCCCTAAGAAATTTGAGCCAATTAGAGTAGATGCTACATACAAACATGACATAGAGATGTAAATTATATGTAACTATGTGTTTTAGAAATGGCACTTTGCATTATAAAGCTGCCTATCTGCTGCAGGTCATCAGCATGTTCTTTATATGGGTAGTGTGTGTTTAATCACTTAATCACTTAATCACTTAATCCCCGTTATTCATCGATTTATTCGAGCGGGTGCCAGTAACGTCTCCATTCATCCCGGTTGCGTGCTAGCGTAGCCCAATAGTATCTGTTCGTTTTAGGAACATGTAGAGCCTCAAACCGATCATTTAGGGTCTTGACGAAGAAGTCTGACCATCTTATAGGTGGGCGTCCATGTGATCTTTTGATGTCTCGTGGAATCCAATCAGTAATGGCTCTAGTCCAGCGGTTGTCTGTAAACCTCATTACGTGTCCAGCCCATCTGATTTTTGATGTCTTGGCAAATGAGACAGCGTCCCTGATTCTTGAGCGTTGACGAAGATCAGAACTCCGGATTCTATCTCTCATTTGAGTGAATCGTGATATTCCAAGCATAGTTCTTTCGATTCCTCTTTGAGAGACCCGAATAGCGTTCTCATCCTGTTTTTGTAGGGTCCAGGTCTCTGAGGCATATGTTAATGCAGGAAGAATAGTGGAATCAAAGAGATATGCTCGTAGCTGGAGGTTCTTTGTCCTTTTAGTTATTTCTTCAATGCTCTTGAAGGCATTCCAAGCCGCTCTCTTCCTCCTGCGCAACTCAGGTGCCAGGTCATTCATCATGTTGATTTCTCGACCTAGGTATATATAACTGTTGCATTCGGAGATGGTGGTTCCGTTGAGAGCGAATGGAGCGTCAGGAACAAGGCTGTTTCTCATAAACATTGTCTTCGTAAGATTCAGCTGTAGTCCGACCTTTCCACATTCACGGTCAAAGTCGTTCAGCATTTGTGCCGCTTGGTTGATGTTTGGTGTTATTAGAACGATGTCATCAGCAAAGCGGAGGTGGTGTAGTTGCCGACCATCTATCTTCACTCCCATGTTTTCCCATTCCAGTCGTCGCATGATGTTCTCGAGGGTGGCACTGAAGAGTTTTGGTGAAATGGTATCATGCTGCCGAACCCCTCTCTTGATATGGATGATTACTTCTTTGTAGAATGGTGAGATCTTGGTAGTGAATCCGCAATAGAGCTCACGAAGGATCCTGATGTATTGAGTTTGTACGCCCTGATTGGCTAGGGCTTCTATGACCGCTTCCGTCTCAACAGAATCAAAGGCCTTCTTTAAATCAATGAACGTTAGACAGAGCGGCATCTTGAACTCCCGAGATACCTCAATGAGCTTGGTTATTGTGAGGATATGGTCGATGGTACTGAATCCTTTTCGGAATCCAGCTTGTTCACATGGTTGTCCTTCATCTAGTGTTCTGCTAATCCTTTTCAGGATGACTCGAGTGAATAATTTGTAGATGACAGACAATAGGCAGATTGGGCGATAGTTGCCAATGTCTGGATGTCTCCTTTCTTGTATAGTAGTACAGTCCTGCTGATTTTCCATTGGGATGGAACCTTGTATTCAGACAGGTAGCGTGTGAAGAGTCGAGCCAATGTATTGATGAGTACTGATGGTAAGTTCTTCAGGTGTTCAGGTCTGATCTTGTCTGGGCCAGGTGCTCTTTGTTTCTTTACCGACGAGATGGCATGTTGGATTTCGGAAGGGAGAACATTGGGAACGACATATCCATCATGTGGTATGTGGTATGTGGGCAAGTGGATGTGGCTATTAAAGAGATCTGAGTAGAAGTCATGAATAATCTTCTCCATTGCCCTTCTGGAAGATGTGATAGATCCATCATGATGTCGGAGGGCAGTCATCTTGGTTTTGTAGTTGGTGAAGAACAGGCGGGCATTACGAATGTTTTTCCCAGCTTCTGCTGCATCTACCAGTACTGCTGCTCTCCTGTTTTTGAGGTCATCCTTGATGGCTCCTCTGCACTGTTTTGCCAGTTCGGACGTTCGCTTGTGGTTGCCTGAGGCACCTGCCAAGCCACGTTGGCGAATGAGTTCAAGAGTGTTCGATGAAAGATGTTTTTTTGTGGTTATCTCTCTCTTGGCATTCCTTGCACAATCATGGAGGTGCTGAATCATTCGATCGTATTCCTCATCAATGTTGTCAATGACGGCATCTTCCTATGTTGCCGCAATAGAGCCAAAGAGCTCCCAGTTGGTGGTTGTTCTGGGAGTCCTCTTCTTAAACCTTGCATTCTTTTCTCCTCGTTCTGTGAGGTAGAATTTTGCATGAAGAAGACGGTGGTCTGATCCCGTTTGGAATTTTGGGACAACAGCAACATCGGTTAGGCAAAACCGCCGATTGAATATGATGTGGTCTATTTCATTGTGGAACCATCCATCGGGAGACTCCCATGTCCAACGTTTAGATTCAGCCTTTTGGAATTGTGAGTTACCATGGAAGGTTTTGGTTGACATGATGAACTCAGATAGTCTGTCACCCTGTTTGTTCCATTCCAGGCCATGGGTTCCAATGTGGAGTTCATCGACTGATCTTCTTGGTCCTATCTTAGCATTAAAATCACCGACAATGATCTTGTAGAAGGTGTGATCTTCTTTATAGAACTTCTCCAGCTCCATGTAGAATTTCTCAGTTTCTCTTTCACCATAACTGGATGTTGGTGCATAGACAACAAAGATAGAAACTGCCGGTAGTGAGCCACATTTATTCAAGTGTAATCGTCCGATTCGGGTTGTTAGGCATTCAAATGAATCAATGCTCGTGACTAAGTTTGTGTTGACAAGGATACCAACACCACCGACGCCTCTTTTATCACATGTTCCAAGGAACAGTTCTTCTCCAGTGTCGAAAACAGCATGATGGGATTGATGTCTTCTCCTTTCGGTCAGACCAATGATGTCGTACTTGATCTTTCGTGCTTGTACCATAAGGTCTTCAATGGATGCAGCAGATGCCAGGGTACGAGCATTAAAAGTACAGACAATCATTTTTGTTTTTCTGCGTTTTGGCAGCCTATTTCTGCCTTGGTGTTTTATCAGCCTCTCCTTCCATATCCTTCTCGACTCTGCATATTCAGGGTTAGGGAAATGAGATCCATTTATTACTGGATTTGGCATATCAATTTGGTCTATTTGGCATAGACTACGGATAGCTTGCCAGGCTCTGCCGTGCGGGTTGGATATTCAAGGATATTTAATGTGTGTTTATTATTGAAAATTACATAAAGATTAAATAAGAGTATTACATAAAGATTTATGTAACATGCAATAATAACCATATTTATCTATAATGCAGTTCGACCTTTCTACACTCACAGTCAAGGTGAATCAGCATTTGTGGCATTTGGCTAATGTTTGGTATTATTAGAACAATGTCAATCAGTGAAGGGGAGTTGGTATAGTTGCTAACCGTCTCTCTTCACTCCTATTCCTTCCCATTTCAGTCATAGCATGATGTTCTTGAGGCTGGCACTGAACAGTTTTGGTGAAATGGTATCACCCTACCGTTGATGTCTATGATCACTTCCTTGTAGAATGGTGAGATCCTGGTGGTGAATGATTAATACAGCTCATGAAGGATCCTGATGTAATGAGTTTGGACGCCCTTTTTGGCTAGGCTTCGATGACCACTTCAGTCTAAACAGAATCAAAGGTCTTCTTTAAATCAATGAATGTTAGACAGAGTAACATTGTGAACTCCCAAGAAACCTCAATGAGCTTGCTTATTGTGTGGATATGGTCAATCATGCTGAATTCTTTTCAGAACCCAGCTTGTTTGCATGGTTGTCCTTCATCTGGTGTTCTGCCAATCTTATTCAGGATGACTAGAGTGAACAGCTTGTAGACAATGAACAACAGGCAGATCTGGTGATAGTTGCCAATGTCATGGATGTCTCCCTTCTTGTACAATATAATGGTCTTGCTGGTATTCCACTGGGACGGGAACTTGCATTCAGACAGGGAGCATGTGAAGAGCCCATCCAGTGTATTGATAAGTACTGATGGCAGGTTCTTCAGGTGTTTGGGTCTGACCTTGTCTGGGCTGGGTGCTGTTTGCTTTTTTACCAACAAAAAGCCGTGTTAGATTTCGGAAGGGAGAACATTGGGAATGACATATCCATCCTGTGGAATTTGGTATGTGTGCAGGTGGACGCAGCTACTGAAGAGATCTGAGTAGTAGTCATAGATACTCTACTCCATTGACCTTCTGGAAGCTGTGATAGATCAATCAGGACAACTGATGGCAGTCATCTTGGTCTTATAGTTGGCGAAGGACAGGCAGGCATCATGAATGCTTTTCCCGGCTTCCACCACACTGCCCAGTGCTGCTGCTCTTCTGTCTTTGAGCTCTTCCTCTATTGCTTCTCTGCACTGCTTTGTGAGCTCGGAAGTTTGCTCATGGTTGCCTGAGGCTCAAGCCAAGCCACAGGATACCGAGAGATTTTGAAGACAGGTGTCTTTTTGTGGCTTTCTCTCTCTTGGTATTCCTCACACAATTATGGAGGTGCTGCACCAGTCGATAGTATTCTTCATCAATGTTGTCAATGATGGCATCTTCCCATGTTGCCGCAATAGTGCCAAAGAGCTCCTAGTTGGTGCTCATTCTGGTAGTTGTTATCTTAAACTTTGCATCCCTTTCTCCCTGCTCCATGAAGTAGAATTTTGCACAAAGGAGATGGTAGTCCAATCCCCTTTGGAATTTTGGACAACAGAAACATTGGTAAGGCAAAACCATTGATTGAATATGATGTGGTCAATTTTATTGTGGAACTGTCCACCGGGAGATTCCCATGTCCAACGTTAAGATTTGGCCTTCTGGAATGTGAGTTACCATGGATGGTCTTGATCAACATGATGAACTCAGACAGTCTCTCACCCTGTTCGTTCCATATGAGGCCTTGGGTTCTGATGTGGAGTTCTTCAGCTGATCATCTCGGTCCTATCTTGGCATTAAAATCACTGATAAGGATCTTGTAGAAGGTGTGGTCTTCTTTATAGAACTTCTCCAGCTCCATGTCAAATTTCTCAATTTCCTTTTCATCGTAGTTGTATGTTGGTGCATAGACAACATAGATAGAAACTGCCTGTAGTGAGCCACATCTATTCAAGTTTAATCATACGATTTGGGTTGTTAGGCATTCGAATGAATCAATGCTCATATTCAAGTTCGTGTTTACAAGGAAACCGACACCACTGATGCCTCTTTTGTCACATGTTTCGAGCAACAGTTCTTCGCCAGTGTTGAAAATGGCGTGATATGGTTGACACCTTATTGTCTTAGTCAGATCAGTGATGTTGTACTTGATCTTTCACACTTGCACCATCAGGTCCTCAACGGATGCATCTGATGCCAGTGTATGTACATTGAAATTACAGAGTCATTTTAGTCCTTCTTCATTTTGACCATGAGTGTGGAAAGGTCAGATTGCAGCTGAATCTCATGAAGAAAATGTTTATGAGAAACGAACTTGTTTTTGATGATCCTTTCACTCTCAATGGCAGGGACATCTCCGAATGCAATAATTATGTGTATCTAGGTCAAGAACTCAACATGATAAATGACCTGGCACCTGAGTTGCACAATAGAAAGAGTGGCTTGAAGAGTGGCCTTCAAGAGTGTCAAAGAAATAGCTAAGAGGATAAACAATCTCTGACATATGCCTCAGAGACCTGGGTACTATGAAAACAGGATGAGAACGCTATTTGGGTCACCCAATGAGGAATCAAAAGAGCTATGCTTGGATTATCATGCTTGACTCAGGTGATAGAAAGAATCCAGAGTCACAACTTCCATTGACGATCAAGAATCAGGGACGCTGTCTCATCTGCAAAGACATTGAAAATCAGATGGGCTGAACATGTAATGCAATTTTGAGATGACCACTGGACTAGAGCCATTAAGGACAGCATTCCATGGGACTTCAAAAGATCGCATGGCCACCCACCTATGAGATGGTGAGACTTCTTTGTCAAGACCCTGACAGATCGATTTGAGGCTCATTGTGTTCCTGATGCAAGCAGACACTATTGGACTACACTAGCATGCAACATAGATGAATGGAGATATTACTGGTGCCCGCTGTAGCAAATGGATGATTAATGGGATATCAAGTGATCAAGTGATAGTGATTATAGTGATTATATATATATAATTATGTATATTATATATAGTGATCATATCACTATAATGCAATGTGAAATTTGCTTACCTATCATCATGATTACGATCACGACCATCCTGTTGTTCGTCGATTGCCTCGAGCAGGCCCCAGTAACATCTTCTTCGTCCTAGCCCTAAGATTTTTTAAAAAGTGCTATATTAAAGTCTCTTTCAGGGTTAGGATAATGAGACCCATAATTGTTACTGGTATTTGGCATATTGGGTACACCACAGGGAGTTTGCCAGACTCTGCCATGTGGGCAGGTTACATTCGGTAGACTGCCATTTTGTCCAAAGTAAGAATGAGATAATAAGATGTTGCACGGCCGACATCTTATTATCATAGTCATAGTTATTTAGACTAGCAATGTAACTCTAATTCTGTGAATGCCTAAAATTTGCTACCTGTATTCATTCTATCAGTGGTTAGTTTACTAAAATATGCATTAAAATTACCTCATAGTTTCTTCCTGGAATGATTTACCATCATCAAATTTAACATCATCTTATTTTATAAATATAGAAATGATTACATATAAATAATAAATATTAGGCAAAAATTACTAGATATATCCAATGCTTTTAAAGAAATAAAATAAGTTGGGATCATTGATTTCACATTAACTCTTATAAATAATGCAAGCATATGATAATATTTAAACTTATAATTTCTACAAATAGAAAACTGAAAGCTATGCTTATTATTGTAATTTTATGGTGTAAGGGGGTCTTTTTGAAGGAATAATAATTGCTTATAATTTTAAAATAAATCTGAAAAAAGCATAACTTTGTGAGAAATCCTATCCAACTCTCAATATTCTTCCATATTTATACTATGGTTCTTGCTTCTATAGATAAAATGAATGAAAAATTTATAATTAAAAGGCATGAGATGTCTGTATAAATAGTAGGAAAGTTTATCAGGATGGTTGGCAAATTTATTGGGATGGACAGTGATGAAGGAACTTTTCATAAATCAATCAGTTCAGTGATTTCAATTGGCAGATGCATTAAGTCCAACAGCAAAGTACATGGAAACTCTGATGAGATGGTGAGTTGTTCTGATTAATGCTTCAGTGCCCTGTATCTCTACCAAACTCTCTATTACCTTTGAACTACTGTGGTTACTTTCGAGATAGCTGCAGTATGCTCCAGGAAAAAATCATATTAAATGGTTCATTTGTGCATGCTGATATTCTGATTATCTCAACTTGGGAACAATCCCCAAGTCCTTTAGGAATATTAGAACTTTAACCAACAGTACCTTATTTTCAGGGCTTTGAATTTTGTTATTTCTTAGTTCTACACTTCAAGAAATGGTGACGTCCTCAAGGATGGAGCATTAACCTCAATACTTGTCACAATATTGGTGAATTTAGTTTGTTTAGAGGAAGAACATTACTCTATTGCTACGTTGGTTGATATGAAGTTAACAACTTATTTTATGAAATAAGGAATCATTTGGTAGCAAAAGTAATTTTTATCCCCTAAAGATGTGATAGGATTTTGAGGATTAGTGATCTAACAATAAGATAAGTTTTTTTATACAAAATGTGTAAAAGTTTCTTATATTTTTGGACTGTAGGGAAAGTTTCTAAATAAATTTTCTTATGATTCTATTTCTCCATATGAATAGACATAGAGATAACTCAGCTGTTAGGGCTTTTGTCCTACACACTGCTGACCCAGATTCAATTTCCAGAACTCCATATATTCCCTGGAAGAGTCAGAAATAAGGCTTACCATCAGGTGTGGCTCCAAAACAAAACAAAACAAAACAAAGAGAAAGAAAGAGGGGAAGAGAGGAGGGAGGGAGAGAGACAGAAATAGACAGACAGAGAGAGAGAGAGAGAGAGAGAGAGAGAGAGAGAGAGAGAGAGAGGATCACCACACTTAGAAATGACACCTTTTTCATTTGTTGAAAAATGTGACCACCTTAGAAATTAACCAGGTTCTGCAAGGAAATAAGAAATGTCCTGAGTATTTTATCAGAAATTATTCTGTACAGGAAATTAAATCTCTCATATAAGAACTGAGAAAGTGAGGTGATGAGGAAGTGAGTAGTACTCTAAGAATTCAGATACCAGTACCATCAATGAACATATAGGCGTTCCCAAGACTGAGTTGGTAAGAAGGTAATACCACAGAAGAGGGCAGTGCTGTGGAGACCTCTATGATAGGGAGTTTGACTTCACTTCTGCCTCTTTCTTTCCTAACACTGCTTTGCCATGACCGAAACTATCTAGTAGGAGCCAAAGCAAATGTTCAGCGTGTAGGGTGTTTGTCTGGTATGCAGTCAACCCAGTTTTGACCACTGATACCCCATATGGTCCCTCAGTCCCCACCAGGAGGGATTGTAAAAGTAGAACCAAGAGAAAACCTTGAGCACTGTCAAGTGTGACCAAACTCCATGTAACCCGAAAGGAAACTTAACCCCTAAGCTGAGGAGCCTAGAAGGTACAACAGTCATGACACTGAGATATAATTTAGAATTCAAGAGAACAAAAGCAGGAATAAGTGCCAGCCCTGTTACAGACACTCTCTTGGTACTTAATAGGAATTGAACAATAAATTCAAATTGGCCCAAAGCTCACACTTCAAGCAGGTTAAAATTATGTACTTAATATGTACAAGTTACTCATAATTACTGTAAATATGCTGATACAATTTAAGTAAACAAATCCATTTAACCTCATAATAGTCCATGCTTTTAGTATTATTATAAAATATTCCATTTGAAGAGAAATTAATAAGTCTACAACTGTACGTCATGCTGTCTCACTAATAAAAATTAAAAAAAAATTGGAGGTTAAATCCTTTAGGGCACAATCCTTATGAAAGACAGAGCCAGGATTCTAGCCAAGATTTCTCTATTCTTCTTTACATCATAAATATCGTAATTAGTGTAACATTAGAAATTATTTTAAATTTGAAAAGGTCCACATATCTAGATTTCAAACACAAGTTATAAATGTGGTCACTAAAATTTCCCCACAAAATATACATGATAGATGGCCCCCTGAGAAAATTAAAACATAAATATATAGTTAAGATTTTGGTAATGTTGCAAAAAACAACTCAAGTTTTAAAAAGAGATTTAAAAGGGGAGTGTCTATATAATATGTAAAACTCCAATTTTAGGATCTTAAGATGTTAAGCATAAAAATATCAATACCAGGTGCTGAAGCGATAGCACAGCAGGTAGGGCGTTTGCCTTGCATGCGGCCCAACAAGGGTTTGATTCCCAGCATCCCATATGGTCCCCTGAGCATGGCCAGGAGTAATTCCTGAGTGCACGAACCAGGAGTAACCCCTGTGCATCGCTGGGTGTGAACCAAAAAGCAAAAAATTTGTATATATATCAGAAAATAATACTGTAAATTAAATATCACATGGAGCTAGAAGGCAACATAAGAACGCTGGGTATTTCTGTATACAGAACATTAATTTAGCCTACTTTAAAATTTCTTCATTTTATGCACAACATCCAAGAAAGCTTTTAGGAGGGTATTCTAATTAAAGCAGTATAGTGTGCCCCGGCATTATGACAAGGAACAAGTCAAATTAATCCACAGAACAACAATTGTAAAACGATGATGTAGTTTGTTTTTGTTATTTTGGGGTCACACCTAATATGTTCAGTGCTTACTCCTGTCTCTGCACTCAGGGTTCCATCTTGGAGGTGCCCTAGGAACCATATGTGCTGCCAGGGATAGAACTCAGTTGACTGAATGCAATGCTGGTGTTTTACTATCCTGTTTACTCACATGTTCTATTATCTCTCAGCCACATTGATCTTATTTTTAATGCAAATATATAAAAGTGAAATAATTTTTGTGAAAAACAAAATGTCCTTCCTTTCCTCTCTTGCATTCATCCAATCTGAGATAATATTTGAGACAGCATCATTTTTTATGTGTGCAATATTTTTCTTAGAAAAATAAAGCCAAACCAAATAAAATGTCTTTTTGGGAAAGACTAAGCTTGTGAAGGCAGTTTCTTTTCTCTCAGCTTTTGTCCTCTTAGAGAAAACCTTAGCACGTCTTGAGGTGAGTGGGTGTTACAGGAAATACTTTATTAATTCAATTTCATAATAAATGATCATATGATCCCTAATTTTTTAACTTCAAAACAACTTTTTTTTAACCTTCTTTTTTTTTGACTTTTTGGGTCACACCTGGCAATGCACAGGGGTTACTCCTGGCTCTGCGCTCAGGAATTACCCCTGGCGGTGCTCAGGGAACCACATGGGATGCTGGGAACTGAACCCGGGTCGGCCACGTGCAAGGCAAATGCCCTACCCGCTGTGCTATTGCTCCAGCCCCCAAAACAACTTCTAAAGTTGAAAATAATAGAAATGTATACTGTTGACTCTGGGCTTCCATTCCTGCTGGCCTTTTTGAAGGATGAATGAAATGGAAATCTCTTCCTAGGGCTTTGAATTCTGAAATCATGTAATTACATTGGTGCTAAGCAGAAATATAGTCAGAATATCATTAGACAAAGCATACCTGTTATAGAAGAAACTCAATCTGCTCAAGAACCCTGGATGATGGGAGGTTTGTGTTTGTAGTCAGAACATTTACCGTCCTAATCCAATTTCTGAGGTAAAAGGTCTAACTTTAATTTATTCATAGCCCAAATTTGTTCGACTCTAATTTCAAAGTAGATATACACTTTTAAGTTCATAAAGACCTTGAGTTTCCAATTATCCACCTGAAAAGATAGTTGCATAAAAGTTAGTTTTATAGTGTTTATTCACGTCTGGGTGAATTCTCCTCATGGCTTACTGGCTCTGCATTTAGAAATCACCTCTGGAGGACTTGGGGAATCATATGCACTTCCAGGGATCAAGCTGGGGACCAAACAGGGATCAAAAATGTCTTATATGTCAGCCATGTGTAAGACAATCTCTGGCGGACACTAAGAACAGCATCTCTTTTACAGAAAAAATATAGATTCTGTGATTTACAATACTATTTTTTTAAATCCTTTTTTAAAAAATTTTATTGAATCACTGTGAGATAGTTATAAGCTTTTATGTTTGGGTTACAATCACATAATGATCAAACACCCATCCCACCACCAGTGCACATTCCCCACCACCAATATTCCCAGTACACCCCTCCCCCCTTTTCCACCTTCCCCCTGCCTCCATGGCAGACAATATTCTCCATTTTCTCTCTACTTTTGGGCATTATGATTTGAAATACAGATACTGAGAGGTTATCATGTTTGGTCCTTTATCTACTTTCAGCACACATCTCCCATCCTAACCAATTCCTCCAGCCATCATTTTCTTAGTGATCCCTTTTATTATCCAGCTGCCTTCTCCCCTCCGCTCATGAGACAGGCTTCCAGCTATGGAGCAATCTTCCTGGCTCATGTATCTACTGTCCTTAGATGTGAGCCTCATGTTATGTTTTATTTTATACTCCAGAAATGAGTGCAGTACTTTTATATCTGTTCCTCTCTTTCTGACTCATTTCACTTAGCATGTACTCTCTCTGTTTATCCATTTATAATACTATTAGTAGTGGGGTTTCACACATGAAACATTCAGCACTACATATCAGCCAGTCTGCTTTCCTCCACCATTGTACCTGTACTTCCCCTCACCCACTCTGGGTTTGTTGATATATGCCCCTCCCCCCAATTCTTGTGGAAAAATATTATACAAAATTGATGTAAGGGCTGAAGAAATAGTATAGCAGGTACATTTCTAGATTTATATGCAACTGGCATAGGTTTGGTCCCCAACACTCTCTATACAATCTCTAGCAAGGCCAGTAGTGATCTCTGAGCACAGAGTCAGGAGTAAGGCTTGAGCACTGTTGGGTACCCCCCCAACCAATAGATACTGAAATCTATGTTGAGTTGCTTCCAAGACTTCCTCAAGTTACTCTCTATTTTATCAACCTTCTGTTAAAAAAGCACTCAAAGAACTAGCTCATATTCAAAGAATGAATACTATTATCTAATAGGTAGTTTATTAGTTTTCACACTATCCTAGGATAAATTTGAAATGTAAGTTTGTTTCTTATATTTGAGGTATAAGATTGTTTCCTATATTTGAGACCAAATGAAAAATCGGAGTTTTGTTGCATTTTTTGTTTTTATTACCAATTTGAAGAATAAAGCACAATGAAATAAAGTCCAGCTTATCTATCTTACCAATTCTTTATCTGTCCCCTAAACAATGTAACAATTATTAGAAATAGACAACCAGTAAGAGAAATACTTTTCTGTTTACATGATTTTCATGGATAAATTTTATTAATTTTATTGGAACATTGAATTGCCATGTATGAATGTAGGATATACTTCAATTTTTATTATTACTTTGCAATGCTCTATTTTTCTATTCTAGTGGAGAAGTTCAGTTGGATGAATGATCTAGTAAGTTTGCTTTGGAATAATATAATACAAATATCTGGAAAATAAGCAGAACCTCTAAATATCATAAGTGATATAAATACTAGAGTTAACATTTCTGAAGATATTTGTGCACCAGAATTAAACAGCCCACAGTCCTGGTCCTTCACAAGCTGACAATTATAAGAGCAGATATCTGCATGTTGACTATACAAATAAACTTATAATGTATAAATGGGGCAATACCAACATATTATAACCATTACTTTTTAACAAATCTTAATTTTATTAATCATTCAACTTAGAGAAAAAAGCGCAGTACCATATTTAATATACTGGTTACTTAATTATTTTTTAAAGTTTTAATTTTTTTTGGTCATAATTTATTTATTTACTAATTTTTATTTTTTATTTTATTTTATTTTTTTATTAGTGAAACACCATGAGGTACAGTTATAGACTTACAAATTTTTGTGCTTTTGGGTTTCAATTATACAATAATCAGGTACACATCCCTCCACCAGTGCCCATCCTCCACCACCACGGGTCCCAGCATCCCTCCCCCACCGCGCCCCCCCCATCACACCCTGCCTCTGTGGCAGGGCATTCCCCCTTGTTCTCTCTCTCTTCTTTTGGGTCCTGTGTTTTGCAAGAGAGGCATTGAGTAACAATCATGTTTGGTCTATAGTCTACTTTCAGCATGCTTCTCCCACCATGGGAGGATCCTCCCAACACCCTTTATTTGGTGCTCTCTTCTCTATCCGAGCTTCCTTTTCCCCTAGCACGTGTGGCTGGCCTCCAAGTCATGGAGCAAAATTCCTAGTACTAATGTCAACCACTCCTGGGTGTTAGTCTCCCATTTTGTTGTTTTATGTTCCCCAGATGAATGCAATCTTTCTGTATCTATCCCGCTCTTTCTGACTCATTTCGCTTATCATGATACTTTCCATGTAGTACCACTTGTATGTAAATTTCATGTGGCAAGAAAGGGACCCTCCTTCACTGCTGGTGGGAATGCCGACTGGTTCAACCCTTTTGGAAAACAGTATGGACGATTCTCAAAAAATTAGAATTTGATATCCTATTTGACCCAGCTACACCTCTCCTGGGAATATATCCCGGAGAGGCAAAAAAATATAGTCGAAGTGACATCTGCAATTGTTTGTTCATTGCAGCACTCTTTATAATAGCCAGAATCTGAAAAACACCTGAGTGCCCGAGAACAGATGACTGGTTAAAGAAGCTTTGGTACATTTACACAATGGAGTACTATGTAACTGGTTACTTAATTCTTTAGTGATGTTGAAAACAGTAATTTGGTCTTTCTTTGGCAATTAATATTAACAATAAGTGTGAAAATCTTGGAAAAGAATAGACAAACTGTTCAAAGATCACATTATTTTCTATAATTTTTAAAATAAGAAGTCTAATTTTCTTTCAAATGTATTTTTGACTGTGTTGATATCTCACATGTAAATTTTACTAAATAATATTGCCATATCATATGCTGTTACCAAGGTTTTGGTTTCGATAGAAAACACATAACAAATTCTCAGAATTTAGTTTATGTCTAGAATTAGAAAATATGCATTCCATATGAAATTATGCATGGTAGCTGCCAATATGCAGTTATTGTAGCACATTTTTAAATTGACTGAATCATTGATTTGAATAATCTCTGTAATATCCCCTTACGGTATTGGGAAATCACCTACACTGTGTTTTTGTGCTTTAATAAGATTCAACATATGCTCATTTTTTAAAGGTATGTGAATATTTTTACATATTATATATAATATATATGTATACATATATACGTATGCATATATATGTATATGCCGGACCAGGGCTCCGGCAGCCGAAGACCTCCAGAACCAGCCACCATCATGCTGAGACCACTCTCTGCACACATGAAGGTACTGTCAGAGGAACAAAGACATGCGGTCCCAGGGCTGAGATCTCCAAGCCTATTCGGATCCGGGCTGAGCATCCTCAACCCAGATCCTCCGAATTCCAGTAGGTGGGGGTCACACCCACCAACTGGCCCCCTGGCGCTGTGTAATCTCATCAACGGCCAAGATCAGAGACTATAAAACCCAGCTCCGGAACCGCGCAGCATCTTATTATGACATCTTATTATCTCATTCCTACTTTGGACAAACTGGCAGGCTACCGAATGTAGCCTGCCCACACGGCAGAGTCTGGCAAACTCCCAGTGGCGTACCCAATATGCCAGATAACAGTAACAATGATGGGTCTCATTCTCCTAAAGAGCCTTGAATATGGCACTTTCTTGAAAATCTCAAGGCTAGGATGAAGGAGACGTTACTGGGGCCTGCTCGAGGCAATCGATGAATAACAGGATGGTTGTGATTTGTGATTATATATATATATATATACACACAAACACACACACACACACACACACACACACAATCTATTTGGGAGTCACATCCAGCATTGCCCATGGCCTAATACCGGCTTAGTACTCAGAGGTCACTCCTTGTGGTGCTTGAGGGACCATGTAGTACTGAGGAATGATTTCAGGGGTTCTGTCTGTAGGGACACATATATTTTATTATATTAAGGTGAAAAGGTAAAGGCCCTCCCGTTGATCGTCAATTTGTTAGAGCGGGCTCAGTAATGTCTCCATTGGAGACTTTGTTGTTACTGTGTTTGGCATATTGAATACTCTCGGTAGCTTGCCGGGCTCTCCGAGAGGGGCGGAGGAATCGAACTCGGGTCGGCCATGTTGGCCACTTGTAAGGCGAACGCCCTACCCACTGTGCTATCGCTCCAGTCCTTGATGCAAAATATTTATTTCTATTAAAATATATTTGCATAATTCCCTTGTGAATAGTTTGAACATTTTTTTTTTCAGTTCTCATTTTATCACGAGGCTGATCCAAGTTCGATTCTTCCATCCCTCTCGGAGAGTCGGCAAGCAACCTAGAGTATCCCGCCCGCATGGCAGAGCCTGGCACGCTCCCCATGGCATATTCGATATGCCAAACACAGTAACAACAAATCTCACAATGGAGACATTACCAGTGACTGATTGAGTAAATCAATGAACAACCAGATGATTTTGCTACAGTGCTCATTTTATCAGGCTGCATATTTTTATAGGTCTTGAAAGACTAGAAAGTTTATTAGAATTTTTGCAAGGTGCAGTCATGTCCCCCTCTCCCAAATATGCCCCCTGGAATCTTTGTAATCTGAGAGTGTGATTCATATTATGTGAAATATACACTTCTTGTGTGGAAAGGATTAATATATCTTTAGATAAGGATAAACCCAGTGTAGATAGAGATCATTTTGTAATTTTAAAATAACTGCATTTGGTTCAATAGATTAAATGACCTCCAAATACACACACACACACACACACACACACACACACACATATATATATATATATATATATATATATATATATATATATGTACTTTTTTTTTGGAATGGCTGTGTACAGACCTTTGACTATCATTCAAGCAAACTGAGTTCTGAGCAACAATAAAGCAAATGGTTACTTTGGTAATTAGAGGAGATAAGCAGATGGCAAATAATTCAGAAAGAAACAAAAATATCCCAGGCTTTGAAAATGGTAAAAATAAATCATAAGCACATAATGAGGGGACTTTGGAAGTTACCTGGTAAGAACTTTAATACCGTAGTTTGAATTGCTTTATATATGAAAAAACCAACCTTAATCCAGATGGTTGCCTGAATCACTGAAATAATAGGTGACATAATTATTTCCTTAAACCTGTGGAAGGTCAATATATTTTCTAACATGCTGACAAATATCCATGGTTTGTGACTTCATGTTTCTCTTTGGTTCAACGAATTGCTACTAAATTCCTCTATCTTTCTTAAGATTTCCATGACTTGATTACCTGCCTATTCTATAGTAGTTCAATATGAAATACAACTTTCTCTTTAGGTATCATACAAATAATATAGTTTTATTTAGGTGTCAAAAGAGGCACGGACTATTAGATAATTATTAATATTGCAACAGAATGGCAAATATGTTCTAGCTAAAATTTGAATATTTGAGGAGGCTTCTCTGAAGTGGTGTTCAAGACCTCTCAAGCTATCCCCAGCAATGTTTTGCCAATCAGGTTAGTGGTTGAGTGCTAGAGTAGGGGATTACCTGAGCCACCCAGTGGGTGCTCCAGGGACTCCAGAACTGCATCTATGATGACCAGTGGGTCATGTAAGAGGATATAAACAAGGTCAGCCATGTTCAGGGCACACATCTTATCCCCTATACTTATCCCCTGCCTCAAAGTTTGCTTTTCTTAAGCTTTTGCTACCACATCTTCAAAATATTTCCTGAGTGCCACATGATATTTAAATAACCAATAATTATCTATTTTTTATCAAGATCTAACATTGGAATGATATCTTGACTTTTGATACAATTTGGAGCTAGAGAGGCCATACTCAATAATGAAATAAGTTAGAGGGAAGAAAAGTAAGAACCCACTTTTCTCATTTCTATGTGGATTGTAAAGAAACAAGACAAGGGATGGCTAATATTTAATAACGACAATACACTGGACTTTGACTTCAGAAATGAGGTTGACTAAGTGGATAGTGCATGAAGGTAAGAAAGAAAGACGACTGGAAAGAACACCAGGACAATGGTGGAAGGTATTGGGCGTCAGTGGTAATGGATGTGTAGTAACTTTGTAAAAATAAGCATAAATCCAAATAGTGTAATAATTATGTTATCTCAACTTCAATTATTTTAAAGGTAAAAATAAGTGAACTCTCTTTCATCCATTAGAGCAAGAGATTTTACAGGGTTATTTGTTAAAAAATAATGAGTTATTTATGCATTTTGTGAAGTATTCAAATGATTAGATGAAAATGACATGTGTTAAAAGGATTAAGATAAACTATAATCTGTGTAAATATAACAGTTTATATGTAACTATTTTAAAACACTTTAAGTGTTTTCTCTCTGAAACCATTTTCTATATATAGTGTGTCTACCCTTTCAGAGAACAGCTCACTTAAGATTATAGCATATTTCTTTATAGTCTTATTTGCGTAAATAATAAAGGTAAGGTAAAGGTAAAGGCCCTCCCATTGTTCATCGATTTGCTCGAGCGGGCCCAGTAACGTCTCCATGGGAGACTTTGTTGTTACTGTGTCTGGCATATCAAATACTCTCGGTAGCTTGCCGGGTTCTCCGAGAGGGGCGGAGGAATCGAACTTGGATCGGCCATGTTGGCTGCGTGCAAGGCAAACGCCCTACCGCTGTGCTATCGCTCCAGCCCAGCATAAATAATACTAAGTCAAATTTATTATAGGATTATTTTATGCATGTTTAAATGAGACTAATGTATTTATAGATAGAAATAATAATATCTAGTGAACTTAAGAGGAAAAGTAAAGAATCTTATTACAAGATGATACAGCAGATATTTTTAAAATTCATACTAAATAATTAATTCAGTAATTCAGGTCATTGAGAGATTTAGAATTGAGAATGAATTACTGATATTTCTTAGTAATTTCACATTTTATTATACATTTTGTTTAAGTGCAAATATTTTAATTATTTTTGTCTGGTGATAAATAAAATAATATCTGTCTTCTAATAATTATCAGACTCATACTATGTCATTGTAGTGTACTAGTAAAGAATAAGCTTAAAAAAACATGCCATTCTACCAAATATACTATTTCCACAAATGGCAAATAGAAGTAAATTTTTGAACTTAAAAAGGACCTGTATAAATAGCTATCAGCTAGGATTATATTCAGTAATGAAAAATTGCTTTCTTTCTAAATTCCAGCCTATGGCAAATGTCCATTTCTCACCACCTCTACTCAGTACGGTATGTGGGGTTATAACAAATGCAATCAGACAAGCAGGCTAGAAAAAGAGGTAAAAGATAACTTGATTTTTAAAGTGCTTATTCACAGGCAATATGAGAATAGATAAGACAATTTCAAAGATTCCACACACATAAGATAAATAGAAGCTAATGAACTCTGTCAAGGCTCAAAACAAATATGGATGTATAAAAATAAAATAATGTTGTTATATATAATTAATAAATATGTTGCTAATAAACAAAGCAAATACAAAGCACGGATCAATAATCAATATAAAAATAAAGCAATCAAGTACACAATTATTAGTCTTAAGAATATATTTAACTGTAGGCCCAGGATGATAGAACAGTGGGTAGGCTACTTGCCTTCAATGCACTTGTTCAGGGATCCATTCATAGTATTACATCTGCCAGGAGTGATTTCTGAGCACAGAGTCCAGAGCAAGTCCTGAACCCCACAAGATGTGACATCCCCTCCCCACAAAAGTATATATTTTACTAAACAGGACAAAAGAGGTACAGGAACAAACATTTCTTGATGAAAATTTAATAAGATCTAGTGCATTAAAAAGGTTTTATTCATATTTTCAAAAAGCTTATTATTATTAAGATATAATTTTGGCTGTAGACAAAGATAGAAGGGTCTCAATCATGGCCTAAGCAGATATTTTCAAAAGTCTTGAGAAATGCTTGGGAATAAATATTGACTAACTCTAATGTTAGCATGAAGAGACAACGCCCTTAACAAAACCTGGCAATGAAGTTCATACCAAGGAACCAGATCTCCACAAAATAAGAACACGAACAACCACCACTTGTTGAAATTTTTGGAGAATATGAGAGTGGACAGGAACCGAAGGTATGTTCAAACCAAAGGGAGGGCAACTGTGAGGTGGGGAAAAAGCTTTGTAGCAATCTCCTCTGTGGCATTCCTACTCCACCAGTCGATAATAACAGGGCTAGAGGAGGGTACATTGCTTTTACAGAGCAAATATTTTCTCCTGAGGGAGAAGAACGGACCTTACAAACATAGTTTCTACTCGTATGAAGGTTGCCTAAGGAAAAGAGGCAGGGGAGTTTGTGAAAATTAAGCTGAAGTCTCTCAGGAAGGAAAAGTTCTACACGGAAGCCATTTTTAGGCTCTACTGAAGAATAAACCAAATACCTCTGACTTGGACAAACAATTCCTCTTGAGACAAACAAAAAACATGAGAACATTTGAGGAAAAGCAGTGCAGAGGGATGTTTTATGTGAGAAGCTGGGAGCTGAAATGCTCCTATAGAGTGTGGTGTTGGTAAATCAGATACTGGACAGACCAAAGACATGCTCTGTCAAGGATACAGGATCAGAAAGGACCTACATGAAGGGAATATGCCCTCTCAGCCTGATTTTCAGATTTTACAAGCAGAAATCAGTGTTTAATGGAGTGATAGGTGTCTTAGGAGTAACCCACTGGAGACTGTCTGCAAAGACGGGTGTGTATGTGCTTGTTTTCTTTTCCTTTCTTTTTTTTTCTTTTTATTTATTTCCCTCAGATACTGAGGGTATCCTGCCGCATGGCAGAGCCTGGCAAGCTACCCGTGAGGTACTTGATATGCCCAATACAGTAACAATGATGGTCCTCATTCCCCTGGCCCTAAAATAGCCCCCAGTATGCCATCAGGCTACACTACCACGTGACAGGAACTAATGGAGACATTACTGGTGCCCACTCGAGTAATTCGATGAACAACAGGATGAAGATGATACAGTGATAAAGTGATTTGCCTCGGCCATTGAAGGACACCGTAGTCAGTTCAACTACCTCGACCTGTTTGTCGATATTGCTAATTTCACTGGTCTAAGTTTGGTTACCCTAGGGTCTTCCGCTGCCTGCCCACCCATAGTCAAAAACAACCAATGAACAAAGAAACAGGGGCCAATTGCCAGTATCTATTTAAACAATTATCTTAGTTTACTTGTTAATAACATTTCTAGTCATTTTGTATGAACCTAGTAAGAGATATATTAAACTTAAAGGGTAGCTCTCCCTGAGAAAATCTTGCTATATATCCCCCAAACTATAGTTCTCAGGCTAGGTTAGTCTTTTCTAACCCCAACAGGGTCCTTAAACAGTTACTTATTTTTTGGATCATGGTAGAATTTGTTCCATGACCTTGCCGTTAACTTATGCTTCTTGTGGCACTTATCCTGTCTTTTTTCCATGCCAGGGTAGCTTACAGGTTGGCTCGGACCCATTCTTCTTCGTCGCCAGGACCTCCCTCCCACCCCCTTTGGAATATTAGGAACTAATTGCAACTGAGGCTTAAGTGAAGTAAATATGATAGATGCCCAGAAGTAAATAATATTCAATGTCAATTAACTCCTGTATTGCAAAAATGTAGCATTAACTATTTTTGTGTCTATACAAGAAGGAAATTGCACTACAATAAACTATGGAAAGGACATAAAGAAAGGGACAAAAACAATATTTTACTTACACAAAATTCAGAGCCTCAGAAGAATTTGACGTTACAGATTACAAGATCCGATTTGGGGATATAAGTGATAACAGATAGGGGAAGAAGAGGACAATGGAGAGGTTGAAGATGAAGTCAGAGGATTGGGAGTGCCTGATATATTTGGGTGTGCCTTGGGAGTACTATGGTGGGAGTACCTCAATAAATCTAAGCTCCCTGCAGGAGGATCAAGGACAATCCAAAGTTAAACCTAAAGTGCTCAGAACTATAATTCAACACCTCTTGCCGATTTTTCTGAATCTTATTGATTCAGTAAATGAATAAGTTAGAGTGAGAACCAAAATTGAAGATTTTATGCATAATTTCATTTGACTTATCATTATTGGTTTATAATAGTATGTATAGTATGTATTTTCAAGGGTTTTGTTTTAAGTATCTATGTATATGTAATGGTCACAGATACACCTTCAAGGTTTCAGTGTTACTCCGTCATCAGAAAGACCTTTGTGTTCACTCCTCCTGTGCCCTTCTTCTTTATTTCACATAACCACCACATTTTTTCAGTTTAGTTGTTGATTTTTATTGTTTCTTGTCAATTTATGTACCTTTGTAACTTAAGTGCCACTCTAATATAATTTTCTTCTTCATATCATATTTCATTAACTCAAAGCCAAATAGGCACTATGTTTTGTGTATGCTCTGCCTTGTGTATACTATGATTCACTGTCAGAAATTCAAAATATTTTGATCACTGACTTAATTATACTGTTCATTAATATTGTCTGACAATTTAATACTGTTAGTAGACCTCCCTGTGCATATAAGCTGCTACTACTTGTATGAAATTTGTAGGGGTGGGGAAGGTTAAGCAGGGAAGAGTTATAGTGAATCATCTGTCACTTTAGAAGAGATAGTTTGAAAGGCCCACTACATGTAATCCTGAAAGATTTCCCTAATGTGAAAATCTGATGAAATTATGCTAGATTTATTTCCTACCCTTTGACACAGTAATGTCATATCAATATGTCTAGACTAGTCGCTACCTCTTAATCAGTAGGTCATATCAGCACCACATCATCAATGTAATGGACTAGAGCTGTCTTGTGGGAGAGAAAAGAGTAGCAACATCCTCACTAACTAAATTATGGCATTGATCTCAAGAGTTAATGTGCTTTTGAGGGAACAGTGAGGAAAGTTTGCTCTCATCGCCATCTGGAAGCAAATATCTCTGCTGGTGTTAACTAACAGGCATATAATAAAAAATCATTTGCTAGATCAACAGCTGCATCCAAGTATTATGGAAGCAACTAACAGAACCACTTCTACAATATAAACTGAAATTTGGAACTACCTGCTTTTTAAAAAAATAGTTGATTGTGGCTCACACAGATTCATTGTATTTTGAATAGGTCATATAAGTCAGTTGAATCAAGGCATGTGGAACACCGCTCTTTGCATCTTTCAAATTTTGGACGTTATTAATTTCTGCAATGTCTCTAGGAATTCACTTCCCCTTTTTTTTTAGACAATGCTGGTTCCAGTAGCTTGAACATTACTTTTCCAACTACAATAGCCCTTACTCTGCAGGTTCTACAACAAATGTGAATATGCTGTCTTAGTGTATCTAGCGATCTCTTTTTTTATTGTCCAGTCACCTTGTTAATCGGCGACAGGTCTTCAGAGAAAGTTAGTAAATACATAAACATTTTTTTGTTGTTCAGCATAAAGCAGGTTTCTTGCTCAAGATGATCCTAAATCTTTCACATATGGACCTCTGAGTCTGAAAATTGGATCAAGTCTGAATATTGGATCAAGTCTGGGAATTTGACAGTTTTGTGAATAACTCAAGTTGAAACTTCTGTCCAATAAATCAAAAAATATTCACTTCACAGATTCATGTATTAACTTTCCAAGTATTAATTTTCTAGGTATATTATGATTTACTCTCCAACATAACATATCTCTAAAAATTAAAATGTTTTGATTGCTGCTTTAATTCCACTGTTCATTAAGATTGTCTGGAAATTACAGTTAGTGACCTCACTGATGATACAAGCTGGTACTACTTCTTTAAATGTTAGGGGTCACAGTTTGATGATAGTATTCAAGACTTAATTTTTGGCCTACAAGCAAGAGCTATTACACTGATTTTTAAGAATACTTGGTCTTCTCCAACAAATTTATTTCTCATTATCAAGGTGAAAGTGTATTCTTTGGACCATGCAGCAGAGCTTGTGTATAATTCTAGGAAAATAAGTTAACATTAATTATCCCCATTGATAAATTCAGGGCCCTTTGCTTATTATAAATCCAATTTTTAGGACTGCTTTTCATCCTAACCACCTATCTTAGAAAATGGCAGTTTGTGAGGTTAACAATTTAGCTTCTGTTGTAAAGGTAAAGGTAAAGGCCCTCCCATTGACCGTCGATTTGCTCGAGCGGGCCCAGTAACATCTCCATTGGAGACTTTGTTGTTACTGTGTTTGGCATATCAAATACTCTCGGTAGCTTGCCGGGCTCTCCGAGAGGGGCGGAGGAATCGAACTCGGGTCGGCCATGTTGGCCGCGTGTAAGGCGAACTCCCTACCGCTGTGCTATGGATATTTTAGAATGCTGTGCTGAATTTGGTTCAGAAATTTTTACTCAAAATTTTAATAAGAATGCTTTTGTTTCACAGTCTGTATACAAGAAAAGGAATCAAAATTCTGTCATTATTATTATTATTATTATTATTAATCCATTTCTGGCACAGTTAGAAGCCACCAGATAAACATATAACACCCCTTATTATGATTTTAATGTTCTAACATAGTAGATACACTGTTCTGTAAAATCTCATTTTCTATATGTATTTGAATAAGATCCCTCCCTCCCTCGGTCCTCTCAATTGGGTGTTCGCCTTACAAGCGGCCAACATGGCCGATCCGAGTTCGATTTCTCCGCTCCTCTCAGAGAGCCCGGCAAGCTACCGAGAGTATTCGATATGCCAAACACAGTAACAACAAAGTCTCCAATGGAGACGTTACTGGGCCTGCTCAAGCAAATCGACGATCAACGGGAGGACCTTTACCTTTTACCTTTTATTTGAATAAGATAGTCAGTGGCAGGAGTGATAGCACAGTGGGTAGGGCGTTTGCCTTGCACGCAGCCAACATGGCCGACCCGAGTTCGATTCCTCCGCCCCTCTCGGAGAGCCTGGCAAGCTACCGAGAGTATCTCGCCCTACGGCAGAGCCTGGCAAGCTCCCCGTGATGTATTCAATATGCCAGACACAGTAACAACAAAGTCTCCAATGGAGACGTTACTGGGCCCGCTCGAGCAAATCGATGATCAACGGGAGGGCCTTTACTTTAGTCAGTGGCAATATTTGTTATGTTGTTAGTGTAGGAACTTTTCACGGAATGTTATGCAAGTGTGAAGTGATAAGTCTTTAGCATCATTGGCTGTGTTCCCCATTTTTTTCTATACTAATTTGGGTACCATTCAGATTTCAACCAGATATTTTGTACAGGCTTGTAATGAATACATTAATTATGTAAATATACATACATTCCTTCATTCCATTGCATACAATAATTCAATTCAATCATTATATCCGTAGACTTATCATTGCTGATCTAGCTAGGCAACTGCAAAATTTCTTGTACAGAATGTTTGATAATGTTTGTTCAATCATTTTTTCCTATTGAAAATATTTTCATTGATATAGAATTATTATAGTGTCCCTTTTATAACAAGTATAAATTTACTTTATGAACTAAACCAGTTGAATAACAATTTCAAAGTTAACACCTTTCTTCATCTACATTACCTATAATTTTGAGGAATTAAGTTGGCAGATGTGTAATGGGTAATAACACATCAAATAAAAAATCCATGGCAACTATGAATATTTAGGACAGAAAGCTGTAACAACTTTTTCAGAAATACTCTTATCT
Source organism: Sorex fumeus (assembly GCF_029834395.1). NCBI lineage: Eukaryota > Metazoa > Chordata > Mammalia > Eulipotyphla > Soricidae > Sorex > Sorex fumeus. The sequence continues at coordinate 69,964,941 of NW_026606059.1, forward strand.
GCCAACCTCATGATACAGATATTTCTTTTATAGGTGAGGAAAATTAGAGAATTAAAAATAATCCATTAGAACAAATCACATGATATTGCTTACATTAATTTAATATATACGCAGTACAAGGTAAGAAAATGTTTTATAAAAATAATATACTATGTCATACTATGATAGTGTAAATAATCAGAATAATAAAGTTTACATATTAGGGACTGGGGACATAGCTCAGTGGTACAGAGGATTGTTTGCATTTATCAATATGACAGTTTGCATAATGAATGTATAAATATGTAAGTGATTTTATATAAATGCTTTATTTTCAGGACAATCTGATAAACTTTTGAAAGAGTAAAGTAAGTTATTACTTTTTAAAAAATAGTTAACATAATTATTTTAGTACATGAATGAGCAATATTTATATTGCCATAAAATATATATAATGCTAATTTTTCAAAGGAAGAAAAATAAACAAAGAAAATTGTGATAAAATATGAACAAAATATTTCTGTGACTAATGTGTTACAAAAATCATAGATTTATACTACACATTTTTTAGCATCATCAACTGCAAGACAAGAAACAAGATGAAATTTAATAAAAATTGTCGAATGTTTAAAATGAAATACAGAATTATTTTCAAATTAGGTATGGACTAAATGATACCAAATACATTTAAAATCCATGCTATTGTATGCTTTAATAATGTTATTCATAAGAGGCATATTCAGAACAAAATTTGAGTATTTTTTAAGCCATAGTTTGGGCTTAGAAAATAAAAAATAAAATTGAATGTAACACAATAGTATAAAATATTATAAATTGTATTTGTGATGCAGATGCATTTATATTATATGGCTGCCTCAACAATTTGCCAAATTGTTGGCTTAAATAATAGATATTTACCTCTTCAAAAATATGAAGACCAACGTTTGAGATTAAGTTGTCAGCAGGGCAACTGGAAGCTCTAGAAACAGTGTGGTTCTTACAATTTTCAACTTTTGATGCCTGCCAACAATTTTTGGCTTGTTACTATATCATATATTTTCTCCTTCGATCTTCACATCTCCATTGCCATGTCTGTCAAATTTCTAACAGCCTCTCTCTTAGGAGATCACTTGTGATAGAATTTAGAGTTGAAGATGATAATCCAAAAATATATTCTTTATGCCAAGATGCATAATACAGCACACAAGATAATCTATTAAAACTAAAATTACCTTTCTGGGACCATAAGATAGTAGAGAAGGCAGGGCTTTTGCCTTGCTCACAGCCCATACAGCCATGTGTCTCCATGTGGTTACCTGAGCAGAGCCCTCAGCAGAACTGAGGATGGGTCCAGACCAACCAACCAAACAAAAACCAAAAAAGATAACGTAGATTATCTTATTTGTAAAGATAACAAAGGGATAATCTATTGCCAAGTTTTAATATAGTCCATAAATTGTATAAGATTATCATTATAGATCCAATAAAAAAAGGATTTGTAAACTCCCACTAATAGCTAAAACAATCTGTTTGAAAAAGAAAATGGGAGTCATCACCTTGCACAACTTCAAACTATAATGCAAAGTGGTAGTAATTAAAACAGCATGGTATTGGAATAAAGACAGACCCAGAAATCAATTGAAAAGAGTCAAATATCCTGATACAAACCATCAAATATATGATCACGTGATCTTTGATAAAGCAGAAGAAATAAAGTGGAGCAAGGAAAGCCTCTTCAACAAACGGTGCTGGGAAAACTGGGCAATTCCATGGAAACATATTAACTCAGACCTCTTTCTAGCTCCAGGTACAAAATTCAGATCAAAATGGACTAAAGCCCTCAATATCAGATCTGAATCAATAAAGTTCATGGAGGAAAATGACAGAACCCTCCAGACATAGAAGCTAAAGGCATCTTCAAAGATTAAACACTACCAACCAAGCAAGTGAAAGTAAACAAAAGGGAATACATTAAACTAAGAAGCTTCTGAACCTCAAACTAAACAGCACCCAAGATACAATGGCAGTCCAGAGATAGGGAAAAATATTTACCCAATAATCATGAATTAAGGGGTTAATATCCAAGCTCTATAAGGCACTAGTAGAACTTTACAAGAAAAAGAAAATGAACAACATCAAAAAATGGGAAGAAGAAATGAACAGAAACTTCCTCAAAGAAGAAATCTGAATTGCCAAAAAACACATGAAAAAATGCTCTACATAGCTAACCATCAGGGAGATGCAAATGCAAACAATGAGATATCATTTTACATCACAGAGACTGGCACACATTTAAAATAACAGGAGCAACCACTGATAGTGTGGATGTGGGAAGAAAGGGACTCTCCTTCATTTTTTGTTAGAATGTCGATTAGTCCAGCCTTTCTGGAGTACGATATGGGCATTCCTCAAAAAGCTAGAAATTGAGCTTTCAGATGACCCAGCAATACCATTTCTGAGATATAGTCTGGGGACACAAAAGTAAACAGCAGAAATGCTCTCTGTACTTCTCTGTTTATCACAACACTATTTATAATAGCCAGAAACTTGAAATAACCAAATGCCCAAGAGCAGAGGACTGGTTAAATAAACCATGGTACATCAACACAAGGGCATACTAAGCAGCTGATCTGATCTGAGTAGAAGTCATGGGTAATCTCCATTGTCCTTCTGGACGTCAGAGGGCAGTCCTCTTGGTCTTGTAATTGGCGAAGAACAGACAGGCATTGCAAATACTTTTCCAAACTTCTGCCACATCTACCAGGACTTCTGCTCTTCTCTCTTTGAGGTCTTCCTTTATTGCATCTCTGCACTGCTTTGCGAGCTCAGATGTTCGTTTGCGGTTGCCTGAGGCATGCACCAAACCACGTTGGTGAATAAGCTCAAGAGTTTTCATAGACAAGCATTTTTTTGACTATTTCTCTCTTGGCAATCCTCCCACAATCATGGAGCTGCTGAACCAGTCGATTTTATTCCTCATCAATGTTGTCAACCACGGCATCTTCCCATGTTGCAGCAATAGTGCCAAAAAGCTCCCAGTTGGTGGTCTTTCTGGGAGTTCTTTTCTTAATCTTTGAAGCCCTTTCTCCCCTCTCTGTGAAGTAAAATTTTGCTGAAGGAGACAGTGCTGCAATCCCGTTTGGAATTTAGTACAACAGAGTCATTGGTCAGGCAAAACCTTGAATTGAATATGATGTGGTCAATTTTGTTGTGGTACCATCCACTGGGAGACTCCCATGTCCAATGTTTAGATTAGGCCCTCTTGAACTGTGAGTTATCATGGATGGTCTTGGTCGACATGATGAACTGAGACAGTCTGTCACCCTGTTCATTCCATTCTAGACAATGGTCCCGATTTGGAGTTCTTTTGGTGATCCTCTCGGTCCTATCTTGGCATTAAAATCACTGACAATGATCTTGTAGAAGGTGTGTTCTTCTTTGTAAAACTTCTCCAGCTCCATGTAGAACTTCTCAATTTCTTCTTCATCATAATTGGATGTTGGTGTGTAGACAACGAAGATAGAAACTGCCAGCAGTGACCTACATCTATTCAAGTTTAATCACCCAATTTAGGTTTTTAGGTATTTGAATGAATAAATGCTCATGGCCAAGTTCGTGTTAAAAAGGACACCGACACCCCCAGCGCCTCTTTTATCGCATCGTCCGAGGAACAGTTCTTCTCCAGTCTCGAAAATGGAGTGATGTGATTAATGCCTTCTTGTCTCGGTCTGACCAATGATGTCATACTTGTTCTTTCGTGCTTGTACTATCAGGTCCTCGATGGATGCATCTGACGCCAGCATACATGCATTGAAAGTACAGACAATTATTTTTGTCTTTCTTCATTTTGGCTGCCTAGTTCAGCCTTGAGATTTTATTAGTCTCTCCTTCTTCATCCTTCTCAATGTTGCTGTATTGGTGACTCCTTCAAGTTTAGGGGAATTAGACCTATTGTAATTACTACAATCACCTCTAATACCTCCACTACCCAGCCGCAGCCACACTCCAGGATGATTTTCAGATGCTTGGGCCAAGATTCAGGCATGATTGAAGCCCCACAGAACATAAGCGGAGCTCTGATACCTTGGACTCCGAGCTCAACAAACCCAGGGACAAAGATCCTCTGCCTGCTCCCACCAACCACAGGTGATGAAGGGATTAAAACCAGGAACCCCACCCTATCTAGCCCTGTCTGCTTCCACCAACCACCAAAGACCCAGTGATTGGATTATGCACAGAAGACCCACCCTACCCCTACCGGTATAAGATAAATACCTCATCGGCAGACCTCCTCTACCTCCACTACCTCCACTACCCAGCCACCGCCACACTGCAGGACACTTTCTGGATCGGTGGCCGCAAATCAACTGTGCAACATATTATAACACACTTAATACCCATCTTCCAGGATTGCCGCACCATATTTGATAGGATTCAAATATGTTTTGTGCGATGGGAACACCTTCAAGGGTGATTAGAGGCCGTTCCAAAAGCCTCTATCCCTCTTGCAAAGTCTAGAAAGCTACTGAGATTATTCTGCCTGCATGGCAGAGCCTGGCAAGCTATCCACTGTGTATTTGATATGCCAAAACCAGTAATTACAATGGAAGTTATGAAATTCACTTATAAATGAATGAACACGGAGAGTATCATGCTGAGTGAAATGAGTCAGGAGAGGTCAGACATAGAATGGTTGCACTCATTTGTGGGATTTAAATGAAAAATATGAGAATAATACCCCAGGACAGTAGTAACAACAGCCAGGAGAATTGGTCCATGGTTGGAAGCTTGCTTCAAATGCTTGGGATAAAGGCAGCTGGGATAGAGAAGGGACCACTATGACAAGAATAGAATAGTTGGAAAATATCATCGTGGATAAAAACTGCATACTGAAAATAGGTAAAGAAACAAACATGATAACATATCAGTATCTGTATTGCAAATTATAATGACCCAAAAGTGCCTCCCATAGAGGCAGACTGGGGAGGGGTTGTTGGGAGGGAAACGAGGGTTAATAGTGGTGGGAAATGAACACTGGTGGAGGGATAGATGTTGGAACATTGTATGATTGAACACTAATCATGAATTTAACCATTTGTAACTTTATGTCTCATTGTGACTCCATAAAATATAATTTTTTAAAAGGGGGGTTAACACTACAATGAGATAATTAAAACAATTCTATGATTTTTGAGTTTTGCAAGGGTTAGTGCTGGATGAAGTTTTTAAAAATCAGAATTGGGTTGAAATTCCAGTCTGTATTGTTTGCTAAGATTTTTATCATTATATATAACCACTCTAATTCTTGGTTTATGTATAAATAGCCTATGGAGAGATGAAATTTGTGTAGATTAATATGACGACATTTTTTTAATACAGAGTAGAAACTAGTTCTATGAGAAAAGAGATCAACTTCCATTTATATTAGATTGAGATGTGTTTATGATCTATAAAATCTATGTTCTCATATATTTTGGCCAAATGTTGGAGACATAAGTGTGAATCTTCTGGGTATTTATGTTACATAAGTTATACACATCTCATCATTTGATGTTAAAGATGAAATGATAAAGGGAGATTATTTTTGTATAAGACTTAAATAAACAGATAGTTGGAAAAATAGAACATGTGTATACAAAGGAGAACTGAAAACTAGAGATATATTATAGGAGACATTGTATACATTATTTCAAGGAGGGTGCTGTAGCACTATAGCACTCTCCTGTTGTTCATTGATTTGCTTGAGCAGGCACCAGTGATGTCTCCATTGTGAGACTTGTTGTTACTGATTTTGGCATATCGAATATATGATATTTGAATATGCCACTGGGAGCTTGCCAGGCTCTGCTGTGTGGATGGGATACTCTCAGTAGCTTGCCAGGCTCTTGGAGAGGGACAGAGGAATTGAACCAGGGTGGGCTGCCTGCAAGGTGAATGCCCTACCTGCTATGCTATCACTGCTGAGACAATGAATACGATTAGTAATTGAAGTGTCTATTGAATTTACTATTACGTATATCATTGCTATATTCACAACGCATATAAACTATGATTATAGGTGAGGAAATCAAATTCTTTAAATATATAAAAGGAAATTAAGACTATGGGCTGAGAGCAAATTTGTTGACATAGTTTTCGGGGCAAGTAGGAAGCCTGTGACTAAAGGCATATTCTTTTCTATTTTATCGTTTTATCTTATAAATTGCAAGATAAACATGATAAAGTTAACATGGGAATCAATATAGATTTTGCTGTTGCCCTAATATACATGAAAATGAAAGGGCTATGGGCAGGTCTGATAAGGAAAAAGGACTGGCATCTCTGACCTCAGACACAATAGTCAATCTGTTTCTTAAAATAAGAAAATAACATAATAATATATAAGCATATTCATGTATTTTGAAGGCTTGTTATTTAGAATATGAGACATTTCTCTTTGACAGTCCCTTTCCATTTGTTTTTAGTTTAGGAAAGATTGAGAAAACAAGTGATATATAAGAAAGAAAAAATGTAAGTAATATAAGTTAATATAATATTTCAAAATTTTTTAGGGGGTAGTACCAGAGATTGCTCAGGGATTACACCTGGTTCTCTGCTCAGGGTCATTTCTGGTGGTGCTTTGGGAACTGTAAGGGGTTCTCAAGACTGAACAAGGATCATAGTCAAAGTGACCACATATAATGCAAGAGTTTACTTTCTGTACTCTGTCTCCAATCCCATCAAGGTATCCTTAAAGGCTAATTGTGTAACTATCCTATTGTTAACCCCATAAATTTTGCAATTTACATATGTTTCAGTACATCTGAAGTGGAGATGTACTTATAACCACTAGGTGATGAAATTATACAGGAAATAGATAGAGGGTATGGTGCAGTTTGGTAGTATTAGAGTATAATGACTTTGTACATTAACAGCATAAACATTAACCCTATTGCACTATTTTATCTAAACTATAATAAAATTAATTGAAAACATCAACTTTAGCATAGAAAGAAATGAAAATGATGAACAATAAATTCTGATAGAATAGGTAAGAAGGAAATATGAACCATTGGGGCTGGAGCGATAGCACAGCGGTAAGACATTTGCCTTACAAGCGGCCAACATGGCCAACCCGAGTTTTGCCCCTCTTGGATAGCCCGGCAAGCTACCGAGAGTATCTCGCCCACAAGGCAGAGACTGGCATGCTACCCGTGACGTAGTCAATATGCCAAACACAGTATCAACAAGTCTCATGATGAAGACGTTACTGGGCCCTCTCGAGCAAATCGATGAACAACGGGAGGACCGTGCTTACCGTGGGGATATTCATATTAAATATCCAGTCAGGTATAGAAATATTTATCATAGATTGCATTAGAGCAATAGCACAGTGGGTAGGGCATTTGCCTTGCACACTGCAGAACTGGGTTTGATTCCTCTGTCCCTCTCAGAGAGCCCGGCAAGCTACACAGAGTATCCTGCCGGCACAGCAGAGCCTGGCAGACTCTCCGTGATGTATTGGATATGCCAAAAACAGTAACAATACATCTCACAATGGAGACATTACTGGTGCCCAATCTAGCAAATGGATGAACAATGGGAGAACAGTGCTACAGTGCTACAGATCGCATTGTGGATACTTAGGAAATGGTTAAGGTCTGATGCTACGTGTTCTTTGAGAAGCAGGGCTTAAGGGCTTTTGGAATGAGGCATATAAACTTATCTATCTTAAAAAATTCTAGATGGTTTGGTGTTTTTCAAAATATAGCCAAGTATAACTAATTGGAATATAAAAGTATAATTGAAAGTTGATAGTTCAAAAAAATTCTATATAAATAATAATGACATAACTTGGTAAGAAATCCTAATTAAAGTAATATGGGTGAATTTTTAACTTGAAAAGAATTCAACTGCAGAAAATCCAGACTGTAGGTAAAGTAAAACTTACCTGCATTTTCGCAAAACTTGCAATCCAGTAAGTGAAATAATCAGGGATCAAAAGCAAAGTAGAATCAGATCTCTAAATAGTATTGGAGCTCCAGGTAGAGTTATTGCCAGAACTCCCTTTTCTGAGCTTTATGTTTTATCATTTATGCATAAAAGATAAGATATTGGATGTTCAAATGGTAGAATCTCCTATATGAATATGTACCTTGAATGGACAAAAGATCAATAAAAGAGTGGATAGAAAAACTTGGCACCCAAGGAATGAGATATAATCATCTCCAACTCAAGTCTACAAAGGATAAAAATGTAATGAATAGTTCATTTCCAAATCTGTAATTTTTATACTGTATTCACATTCTCAGTAGCGTAAGGTATAATATTATACCATCTGAGTGGTCTGGCTGAGAAACTAAATTAAAATAGTCTCAGGTTGGAAGTAAACAGATGCAACTAAATAATGCAAAAGCAAATCCTCTCTGGCAGAGCTATTCAAACCTTCATGATTCTTGACAATGATATCAAATATAAGTTCATTGTTAAACATTTAGATCAGGGGAAAACAGTTGATATAAAGAAGAAAAATTCAATCTACAATATTATAGAAATGAAAACGTTCACATATTGTTTATAAACAATAACTCAAAAATGGTAAGAAGCATACTAAATATTAAAAATTAGAGAGTTTCTACACCTAACGGATATACAAATACTGAGGGATTCAGTGATAATGCAGTGTGAAATGTGCTTGCCTTGTACATGCTCAACTTGGGATTGCTCCCAGTACCACATATGGTCAGAGTCTCCTGCCCCCATGCCTAGTTGTACTCACTGGGGCCCCTTGGAGGGGGGCGGGTTGAGTTTCCCTCCCTGCCCAGAGAGGAACCCCAGAAGCTGAAGACCTCTGGAACCAGCCATAGCCATGCTTCATACCTCTCTCCACACGTTCGGATGAGTCTCACACATGAAGGAACTGGCAGAGGAACCCAGGCATGTGGGACCCAGGGCTAAGATCTCCAAGCCTGCTTGGATAGGGGCTGGGTCTCCTCCACACAGATCCCCCATCTTCCAGTAAATAGGCATTACACCCAGCAACTGCCACCGGCTCCATGTTATCCCATTAGTGGCCAAGACCCAGAGACTATAAAACCCAGCTCCTAGAAGAGAACAGTGCAGTCTCCTGCCCCGGAACCTGGTTGTCCTCACCAGGCCCCTTGGAGGGAGTCTGGTTGAGTTTCCTTCCACTCCTCAAGCAGAGTTCCGGCTGCCAAAGATCTACAGAACCAGTCACAGCCATGTTTAAGACCACTCTCCAGATGTTCAAACGAGCCTCATGCATGAAAGAACTGGCTGAGGATCTCTGCACGATCTTTTTTATCTATTCTTACTCTTGGGGCTAGAGCAATAGTACAGTGGGTAGGGCTGGATGACTCAATGAACAGCTTGAAGATGACAGGAAATAGGCAGATCAGGCGATAGTTGCCAATGTCGTGGATGTCTCCCTCCTTGAACAGTAGTACAGTCCTGCTGGTTTTCCATTGGGATGGAAACTTGCATTCAGACAGGTAGCACGTGAAGAACTGAGCCAATGTAATGATGAGTACTGACAGCAGGTTCTTCAGGTGTTCAGGTCTGACCTTGTCTGGGCCAGTGCTGGTCGTTTCTTTATCAACAAAATGGCATGTCGGATTTCTGAAGGGAAAACATTGAGAATGGCATATCCATTCTGAGAAATTTGATATGTGGGAAGGTGGATGTAGCTATCAAAGAGATCTGAGTAGAAGTTATGGACTATCTTCTCCATTGCCCTTCTGGAAGATGTGATAGATCCATCAGGTCGTCGAAGGGCAGTCATCTTGGTATTTTAGTTGGCGATGGACAGGTGGGCGTTACAAATGCTTTTGCTGGCTTCTGCCACATCTACAAGCACTGCTGCTCTTCTCCTTTGAGTTCTTCCTTTATCGCCTCTCTGCACTGCTTTGAGAGCTTGGACATTCGTTTGCGGTTGCCTGAGGCATGTGCCAAACTACGTTGGTGAAAAGCTCAAGATTTTTTGAAGACAGTCATTTGTTTTGTAGATATCTCTCTCTTGGGGTTCCTTGCACAATCATGAAGGTGCTGAACCAGTCGATCGTATTACTTGTCATTGTTGTCAACAATGGCATCTTCCCATGTTGCAGCAATAGTGCCAAAGAGCTCCCAATTGGTGGTCGTTAAGGGAGTTCTTTTCTTAAACTTTGCAGCCCTTTCTCCCCTCTCTGTGAAGTAGAATTTTGCACGCAGGAGATGGTGATCCCGTTTGGAATTTTGGGACAACAGCGACATCAGTCAAGCAAAACCATCGATTGAATATGATGCAGTCAATTTCATTGTGGAACCATCCACCGGGAGACTCACATGTCCAATGTTTAGATTCGGCCTTCTGTAACTGTGAGTTACCATGGATGGTATTGGTTGACATGATGAACTCAGACAGTCTGTCACTTTGTTCATTCCATTCTAGGGCATGGGTCCCAATGTGGAGTTCTTCGGGTGATCTTCTCGGTCCTATCTTGGCATTAAAATCACTGACAGTGATCTTGTAGAAGGTGTGTTCTTCTTTATAGAACTTCTCCAGCTCCATGTAGAATTTCTCAATTTCTCCTTCATCATAATTGGATGTTGGTGCATAGACATCGAAGATAGAAACTGCCAGCAGTGAGCAACATCTATTCAAGTGTAATTGTTCAACTTGGGTTTTTAGGTATTAGAATGAATCAATACTTTTGGCTAAATTCATGTTGACAAGGACACCAACTCCTCTGACGCCTCTATTTTCACATTTTCCAAGGAAAAGTTCTTCTCCTCTGTCAAAAATGGTGTGATGTGATTGATGCCTTCTTGTCAGTCAGATCAATGATGTCGTACTTGTTCTTTGGCACTTGTAACATCAGGTCTTCGATTGATACATCTGATGCCAGTGTACATTCATTGAAAGTACAGCCAATCATTATTGTCTTTCTTCGTGTTGTCAGTCTAGCTTGGCCTTGAGATTTTATCAGCCTCTCCTTCCTCATCCTTCTCAATGCTGCTTGTATTGGTGACTCCTTCAGAGTCAGGGGAATCAGACCCATTGTATTCCCTGGTTTGGGCATATCGATTGCACCACGAATAGCTTGCCAGGCTCTGCTGTGCGGGCGTAATACTCTTGGTAGCTTGCCAGGCTCTCCGAGAGGGATAGAGGCTTTTGGGGCTGCCTCTAATTGCCCTTGTAGATGTTCCCAACGTTCAAACCATATTTGAACCCTATCAAATATGGTGCGAAAATCCTGAAAGATGGGTATTAATTGTTTTATGATGTCCAGAAAGCCTTCTGGAGCATGGCGGTGGCTGGGTAGTGGAGGTAGTGGCAAGCTACCCATGGCTATTCGAAATGCCCAAAATAGTAACAACAAGTCTTACGATGGAGACATTACTGGGCCTGCTCGAGGAAATCGATGAACAGCGGGAGGACAGTGCTACAGTGCTACTCTTGGAGAACCTGGCAGGCTTCCAAGAGTATCCTGCCCACACAACAGAGTCTGGAAAACTCCCCGTGGTGTTATTGATATGCCAGTAACAATGATGGGTCTCATTCCCCTGACCCTGAAAGTGCCTCGAAAGTGGCACTTTCTAAATTTCAGGGCTAGGATGAAGGAGACATTACTGGTGCCTCCTCAAGGTAATTGATGAACAGGAGGATCACAGTGATATTGAGTTACCATATATCATCCTCAGAGCACTGCTAGGTGTGATCCTTGAGGAAAGAACCAAGATTACATCCTAAGCACAGGTGAGTTCCCCTAAAAAATTAACAAAGAGATAAATATAAAAGAATATTTTGGTTAATGAGATGAAATGGCATACAAAGACAACTTGGTGGATAAAGGACATTAATGCAGTTAACATTAATACACAAAGTTTTCCATTAACACTACAACCATGTAACACTTGTATAAAATATGAAAGATAATTTCAACTTATATCAGATATAATTTTACAGAATGGATAAAAACTTGTCAGTTCTATGTGTGGGAAGATTTAAAAATCTTTCAGGAGATTTTTAAATATAGGTGGACGGTAATTGATTTTGAAATGGTGAAATGGTTGTTTAACTGAAAATATAGATGTTTGTGTATAAAATTTAAATTATTTAAGCTAATAACTTGTTCAAAAATTAAGTATAAAAAAATAAAGATTTAAAAATTAGCATTATATAAAAAATGACGTGTTGACTTCAAAGACAAGATGGTACTTGATATGTTAGTAATTGTTTGAAAAAAAGCTGCACTAAGGAAGAAACTTTTGTGGTTCTTGATAACTGGACAACTAGAGGATTGTCAATATTCAATTTCCAAATGAAGGCATGGTAGCACTGTCCTCCCATTGTTTATCAATTTGCTCGAGTGGGCCCAGTATCGTCTCCATTGTGAGACTTATTATTACCGTGTTTGGCATATGGAATACATCATGGGTAGCTTGCCAGGCTTTGCCGTGTGAATATTTCAGTAGCTTGCCGGGCTATCTGAGAGGGGCGGAGGAATCGAACCTGAGTCGGCTGGCCAGCCGTCTGCGTTCAAGGCAAATGCCCTACTGATGTGCTATCGCTCCAGCCCCCAAATGAAAGGATTGTATTGCAAATATTTTTAGACATCTCAGCAGAACAACTGAATAACCAAAAAAATTCTTATTGATTCAGGCTGTTCTAATGTCTGTTTGATTTTTTTTTTTTTTTGCTTTTTTGGTCACATCGGGCAATGAGCAGGGGTTTATCCTGGCTCTGCACTCAGGAATTACTCCTGGCAATACTCAAGGGACAATATGGGATGCTGGGAATCTGGGATGTTGGCCACATGTAAAGCAAATGCCCTACCCACTGTGCTATTGCTCCAGCCCCTGATTTTTTTTTTAAAGAAAATTTTTTCATTCTTTTTCAGCAATTATTCAACCTTACCTGCTGGCTATCTAATGACAATCTGCCAATCATAATAAAAAAATTCCAGATCATGTTGACTTCTCAAAGCATATATATTTGTGACTTTATTTCTCCTGAACTTTAGCAGTAGAAAAGAATTCTGGCTGAATTTCACAGTTATTACCAGAACCAGTTAAGAAAAAGAGTCAGAGAATATTTTATTATTCCTCTAATCTCAATGGAGGCACATCAGAAAGATATAGCAACAAGCACCCAGAGGAAGCCAAAAGAAATTATAGAAATAAATACATAAAAACATCATAGATAACAATTAGAACATTTCTAAAATGACATCATAAGTAACCAATGGTGATCTGGAAGGGAAACTGAAAAAAACATAGATTTAAAATAAATGAGTGTGATTTTTACAACATACAGCCTAAGAGAAGGACCACATGGAGGGCGGGAACCACAGATCCCGGAGGAAAAAAAAAAAACAGGTTCCAAAAAGAGCCGAGATCACCGGCAAGTCCCAAATGGGGTAGGTAGCGCATCCCGCCTCCCCCAGATGGAACCCCGGTGACCAGAAGCCTCTACAAGCACAGCTCGAGTATGCAGGAACTAGGACTTTTTCTCAAATCTGCCGGACTACAGCTCCCAGGTAACCTCTGATTCCGGAAGTCATGCCCACAGCCCGCCCCCCAGCGCCATTTTTACAACATACAGCCTAAGAGAAGGACCACATGGAGGGCGGGAGTCACAGATCCCGGAGAAAAAAAAAACAGGTTCCAAAAAGAGCCGAGATCACCGGCAAGTCCCAAATGGGGTAGGTACCACATCCCGCCTCCCCCAGATGGAACCCCGGTGACCAGAAGCCTCTACAAGCACAGCTCGAGTATGCGGGAACTAGGACTTTTTCTCAAAACCGCGCAGCCGCTTATGCGGCCACGCGACACCTCTCTATATACAAAGTAGTCAATGGGAAATAAACCACCCAACCTTTCTCCTTGAAAATCAGAGTTAAGTTTAGAGCACGGCCACAGCCCCAGAAACACAAGGACTTAATGCAGAACCCGGCAGCTTGGAGCAGAAAAGTGAAAGGACTATGCGTTAATCCAGGCCATCATGTCTGTCCGGAGGGGAAACGGTGTTGTCCCATTCGCCCTCTCTACTCTGGAAAGAAAGATGGCGGCCGCAAGGGAGCCTTGTGGACAGCAGGTATGAGCCGGGGGTGTGGGGGTGACTAAAACCTCATGGGAAGGGGGGCATTTTGGTCCGCCCTTGACGCCCTACCGAGGCCAACAGTTGCCCCCCACGAGCGGCTCTCCAGCACGGCCACGACTCCAGAACACAGAAACCAATTTCTTAACTATCTGACTTTCAGTAGAAATACTTCCAGGGTCAATAGGTAAAATAGCAGAAATCCAAAACCAACATTTAATTCTTGAACCTAGCTGTAGAAAGCAAATCACTTCACAATGCTTTTTCAGCATGTCTGATTTGGGGGGGGTAAACTCTAAATAATAGTGGTGAATCTTTTATTGAAACAATGAATCTAATCAAAGCAGATAGAGTGTTAACTAGAATTCATCTGCATCACAGGGACTGGGAGGGGTGGGGGGATGGGGTTTTATTGGGGTTCTTCATGGTAAAAAATAAGTATTGGTAAAGGGAAATATGTTTGATATTTGCATGACTGAGACCTAAACCTGAAAGCTTTGTAACCTTTCCCACAGTAATTCAATAAATAAATAAATAAATAAATAAAAAATAAAATAAATGAGTGCAAAAATTTAAAATATGTATTTTTTTAACGAATGGGGACTAAAGTAGAATAGATATAAGATGAAGAAAGATCATAAGGAGAGCCAGTTTGTCCAAACTGGACAAACTGGCAGGCTACCGAATATAGCCTGCCCACACGGCAGAGTCTGGCAAACACCCCGTGGCGTACCCAATATGCCAAATACCAGTAACAATGATGGGTGTCATTCTCCTAAAGAATCTTGAATATAATCTCAGGGCTAGGATGAAGGAGACGTTACTGGGGCCTGCTTGAGGCAATTGACGAATAACAGGATGATTTGTGATTTGTGATAAGGAGAGCAATCAACTCATGACTGTGAATACTCATATATCACATATCAAAGTAGAGAGAGTGGTGTCTTCAAATTGGTTATTGTTCAAAAGTTTTATTTATTTAAAGGCTAATATTGCTCTCATGGGACAGTTAGGAAAAATCCTGGTGCAACACTAAAATGCAAAATTCAATGGGATAGACCACAAAGCACTAGAGTATGTGTTTAATATACAGCACTGCTTTGTTCCCTCATGCTGTTGCGTAGCCCTAGAAATCAAAAGCACCATAATTTTGGCTGTGTTGCTCCGAGAGCTTCAAAAACTGATTATTGATTTAGCAGGCTGCATTGATAAGATAATGCCAGGATTAGCTTTCGCCAGTATTGAGAGTTCCTTGGGAGGGAGGACGCTAAAATAAATATGAAAAGAAAAAAAATTAAAACAGCAAAACGTCCCCAGTCTGTGAAGTGTCTCATAACAATAACAACAAAAAACAAAGGACATCACCAAAAAAAAAAAAAAGGTTGGAGGGGAAGCGATGAACAGCTACTTAAAGAAGAGACGTCCTTGGTCATTAGGTATAAGATAAAAAGGAGTCCACACTTATCAGGGAAATGCAAATCAAAACAACCACAAGTTATCACTGGCATGAGCAGTGAGACTGGGCACATGTAAAAAAAAATAAATAAGGGGCAGGAGAGATAAAACATCTGACAGGGTTCTCGCCTTGCATGAGGCCAACCAGGGTTCAATTTCCAGCATCCCGTAGCCTGACAACTGCTTGGAGTGATTCCTGAACGTGGAGCCAAGTGAATGCTTGAACATTGCCAACCGAGACCCTCCCCACATTAAAAACATAAATAAAACATCCAGGATTGGTGTGGATATAGGAAAAACAAAACCATCATCTGCTGAAAGAAAGAACGTCAACTTGTTCAACCTATAGAAAATAATAACAACAGTTCTCAAAAAAACTGAGTTCTGTTTCCATATAATTCATCAGTTCTCCTTCTTGGAATATATCGCAGACACCCAAAGATCTATACTGAAAATATTATTCTTCTATGTTAATTGTAGCTATTTAAAATAGCCAAAAATCTGAAAAGGACTCAAAGGTACAAGAACAGAGGACTGGCTCTACAGCTATTAGATGTGATGAGCTCACGCAATTTGTTGTTACCTGGGTGGATTTGAGAGAGATTCAGGCTGAGTGCAGTTAGTTCAAAGAGAAGAATAGATACTGAGCAATTACTCTCATTTTGGGGATACAGAGAAAAATAGTAAGAAGGTAACAAATGACCAAAAGCAGCAGAACACAACAGTTTATGTATTAACTTAAGCTTATAATGGTAGGAAACAGGGTTTGGGGGTGGGGGGTTTGGCATTGAGATAATGCTGGAGGGATACAGTCAATCTGATCAAGGGCGTGGGACTGGAACATTGTACACAGAAATCCTTACCATCTTCAGTACTGTAAATTGCAGTGCCTCAAATAAAATTTTACAAAGTAAAATAACAAAAACTCATATATATTGAACAAGCTTGTTCGATTCTTTTTCTTGAATGCTATAATTAACAAATCGAACAATGGGTTTGCTATTGGCTACTGATTTTTGACTACTTAAGATGAAAGGAATCTATTTTTAGGAATTTTTTTTATATGTAGACAGAACTGCAGTTTGTCATCTGTCAGTTTCCATCGTCAAGAGGAAAACTTCTTGAAGCATATATTACTGCCATGTTAAAGGTCAACTCAAAATCACAACTCAACTGGTTACAGTTTAAGAATTCAGCTCTGCACCACCAAGTAGCTTGAGAGATCTATACACCATAGGGAACTAGCTTTTTTGGAGTGAAAGGAAGACACTATGACAGAGTCAAAAAACATTGTGTAACTCCTTATTTAAAGACAAAATCATTCATTTTCAACTAGATGGTTCCATCTTAAAATTTGATTTATTATACTATGCTTCCACTTGTCTTTTTATGTATAAAAATTTAAATAGACAATAGTAATAATGCATGCAATATATTTTTATATTTTATTGTATTTCTCCTCATTGCATCACAACAACATTCTCTAATTATAAACAAAAGATATGCTCAAAAGTAGAATGTGCAATCACAGGAAATTTTGCATCTAATGTAAATGTCTACACCCAGCTCCAGTTGAAAACAATTACCTGAGTTCAAAAACACAGGAGATTATAGTCAAAGAAATACAGCAGATTTGAATATGTTATAAAATATTTCAAAATAGTAATAGATTATGAGCAGCTCATATCTCCCAGTAACTCATACCCTATAAAATTGTTGGTTTTATTTGAAAGAAAAACCTTCTTAAATATTCTTTGTTACTATACAAAAGAAGAAAATTTGAAATAAAAGCAATTATTTACTTGATGACATACAATGGAAAATATTTATCAAAAATTAAATATAAAAGTGAGATTCTGTAACATCAGAAATATATTTCAGAAAATTGGTAAGATATAATTGGCCATAATCTGTGAAAAATATCTCTATTAATGATTCAGTTGGGAAAACTGTATTATAAAATCACAGTTCACGGCCCACAAGATCTCAAATAGTGTTACTGATTTTGTTTCTTGTGATTGACATGTACTCTACCATTTCTGCATCAAAATCTCTGATGCGTCTGCGTTCCTCTGATTTTTGCTATTTCTCTCTTATTTGAAGGTGAAACAGAATATTTTGTACTGCTTTTGGGTCACTAAATTTTGAAGCTGGAAAGAATGCCTAAAATGTCCTTATTCGTAATTCTATACATGGGAAATAAGAGGTTTTAAGATTTTATCAACTTATTATTACAAAGACATAAAATATAGGATATTTTCAACCACTGGTTTCTACTTTTATGCATATACATATGAATATATAAATAAATGGAATATTTGCTTATATTTATATTTTATGTGCATACACACACTCACATATATACATATACTTATACATATGCATATGCATATACATATACATATACATATACATATGCCTCTTCCAGTGATGCTCAGGGCTTATTTTTGGCTTTACATTCAGAGATCATTCCTGGACTGCTTGGGGAGCCACGAGGGTACTGCGGTTTGAACATGGGTCGATAATATGCAAGACAAGTGCCCTACCTACTATACTGTTGCTCCAGCCCTACTCATATATTTAATTTATATTTTATATATTTACACATTATATACACATATAATATACATATATATTAAACCGTGGTACATATTTTTAAATAGTAACACCAAACTACACCTTTCTATATTTATTGACTATAGTGGTAGTATAAAGAGTATATTCAGCATTATAAGCAAGGAAAAATGCACGTTTCCTGGATAACTGGACCTTTGATTTTCTCTGCCTGAGAAAAAGTACTTGAGCAAAGCCCATAAATCAGTTGTTATATCTTAAGTGTCTAGAGTCAGAGAACCACTTAGTGAAGTTATCCAGGACAAACAAGAGTATTAAAAAGTAAGTTCCCTGAATTTGAAGATCTTATGTTTTGGCTCTTAAAAAAAATCTAAATCATAAGTTGGTAAATATCTCTCAATATTTTTGAGTATTTTGTTAGGAATTGAGCACACCAGAGATTCTAGAACCATATTAAAATGCAGAAACAGCTTGCTTAGGATTGTTTGTGAAATGTGGAATACATTGAGTTTCTGGAGTCAGTGGCTGATTATGACCTACTGAATAAAGTATATTTCATAGATGCATTTATGTAAATTTAAGTAGCTGGAAGAAAAAATGACTTTTTTCTTTTACTATCAAAGGCTGGATAAATATATAACTGATGAGATTATAGACCTGTATTTGATAACCATGAAAGTTACAAATGCCAAGAAAAATTTACAATGCTCTAAAATTATTGGATCAGGTCAAAGAATATGGCTCAATTGCAAAGTACCTGTGTTGAATACCTGAAACCTAGATTTAATTCTTGGACCCACACAAACTAATATAATTACTCAAAAATATTATAATACAAAAAATAAAATAATCATTACTTTTTTCCCTTTATTTTATTTTACTTTTTTTTACAGTTGTAAATTTACAATTTTTTGTGCTTTGGTTTCAATTATACAATGATCAGATACCCATCCCTCCACCAGTGCCCATTTTCCACCACCATGGATAATATCCCTCCCATCCCCATCCCCCCATGCCCCCTGTCTCTGTGGCAGGGCAATCCCCTGTGTACTCTCTCTCCTTTTGGGTGTTGTGGTCTGCAAAAGAGGCATTGAGTGGCAAACATGTTCAGTCCATAGTCTACTTTCGACATGCATCTCCCCTCCTGGGAGGATCCTCCAAACATCCTTTATTTGGTGCTCCCTTCTCTATCTGAACTGCCCTTTCCTCTAGGATACCCGCTGGCCTCTAAGTTATGGAGTAATCATCCTGGTGCTGATCTCAGCTATTCTTGGGTATTAATCTCATACTTTGTTACTTTATATCCCCCAGATGAATGCAATCTTTCTATGTCTATCCCTCTCTTTCTGACTCATTTCGCTTAGCATGATACTTTCCATATTGTACCACTTGTATGTAAATTTCATGACTTCATCTTTTCTAACAGCTACATAGTACTCCATTGTGTAGATGTACCAAAGTTTCTTTAACCAGTCATCTGTTCTTGGGCATTCAGGTTTCTTCCAGTTTCTGGCTATTGTAAAGAGTGCTGCAATGAACCCACGCAGATCAGGGGTTGAAAACCGGCTTTCTAGGGGCTGGTTCTAGCTGCGCATGCCCAGAGAGGGACCCAGACCCTTGGGGGCGGGCTGTACCTGTTGGAATTGGAGCCGTTCAGCTTTGTTGCCCAGAGCTGGGCCTCTGTGCCCGTCCCACCTAATCATTACATTTCAATAATTTTAATGACTTTACCTAGTTTTGAAGCTTCTCCACATAATAATCATATTCAGTATTTCCATGCATGAAATCAATTGCTTACTCTGGATAAAGGTACCAGATACAAAAGCCTTAACCATATTACAAAAATGCTCATTTCCAATATTTATAGAAATAAAAGTCTCATACTACTTAATAAAATATTATAAAGTGCATTATTTTGTGTTTTTTTCTTCTTGTTTTTATTTGTTTTGGGGAACACCCAACTATGGTCATGGCTTCCCCCTTGCTTTATGTTCACTATGTTCACTATTGCAATGCTCATGGGGCCATATGTGGTTCCAGAAATCAAACCTGGATTGGGCAAGTATCAAACCAAAAGCCTTTACCATTGTTCTATGTATTTTGTTTTAAAAAGGCATTCTAATGTGATATAATGTAAGAGCATATTTCTCTAACATTCCTGCCAAATATGATTGCTGCAATCTCTGGAGGAGGTGGGGAGGTAATTGTTAAGTATTCTTAAGTTAACATAATATGCCAAGTGACAGAAATTTTGTCTTAAAATATGAAAGTTATGGAAGATACAAAAAGGGAAATTAGGTAATTTGGGGCATAAAAAATTACATTAGATTTTATTCTAACCGTAAATCATTTGCTAAATAATTTATAATTGGATATGAGGTAAAATTTGAAGGAAACACATATTAGAAAACACTATAATAAAATATTAATTTCAAATTTTTATGAACATACTATTTCTATTTATTTTTTTCAGGGTTGGGAAACATTTATGTCAGGGCTTGCTTCAGGTTATATGCACTGAGGGATCACTCTGGGCAGGCTTGGAGGGCCATAAGGAGTGTTGAGGTTAAACCTAGCTAGTCACACGCAAGGCAAATGCTGTAACTATTGTACTATCTGTAGCACTGTCCTCCCATTGTTCATCGATTTTCTTGAGCAGGCACCAGTAACGTCCCCATTGTGAGACTTATTACTGTTTTTGGCTGGAGCGATAGCACAGCGTGTGGGGCATTTGCCTTGCATGCATCCAGCTCAGATTCCATTCTTACATCCTTCTCAGAGAGCCCAACAAGCTACTGACAGTATGCTACCTGCACGGCAGAGCCTGGCAAGCTCACTGTGACATACACTATACTATAACTTTGCCATATTATTTGTAGTTTAAGACATAAATTTTAAGCACGTTTAGAGTCAGGAAAACTGAGGAGAATGTTTTGAAGTATGTCATATATGCTGTCTCAATAAAACACTGGTTTCTTTGTAGAAACATCTTCACAAGAATTCATTTAAAAAATTGAGCCTACATTATAATAGATATACATAGATAAGTGTATATGCACAAATCGTCAGAGCCTGGCAAGGTCCCCGTGGCATATTCAATATGCCAAAAACAGTAACAATAAGTCTCACAAGGGAGAGTTACTGGTGCTTGCTTGAGCAAATCAATGAACAAGGGGAGGACACTGCTGTATGTAAATATATATTATAATGCATTATTGGTTCTGTTGTAAATATTTATTTATGTTTTTATTCCTCACCTTTATCCCCAATTTCTAAAAGTCATGGAATTTTCATAGTCTTCATAGATTTCTTATTATAGAATTCATATTGTTGGTTACATATAATACATGGTCTTTTCAGGTGGTATTTTCCACTTACTAATATTCTTTCATCATTCTTAATATCTGTTCATGACTTGACAGCTCATATATTCTATGACAAAATAAAATACCATTTCAATATGTATCAAGTTTTGCTCTTCATCTTCTGTAAGTATATATTGGTTGCTTTCGTACCCTGGCAATTGTGAATAAAGCTGCTGTCAATCTCTAGATGAAGATTCATTTGTTTGTTTGTTGGTTTTGGGGTGGCATTCGGCATTGCTCAAGATTTATTCCTGGGTCTGCACTCAGGGTTGGTTCATTCAGAGAACAGTACTCAGGGGACTGTATGAGATGCCTAGAATTGAACCTGGGTAAGCTGAGTGCAAACAAAATATGCCCTACCTGCTCTACTATTGCTCTGGACCCTGTGTGTAAGATTTTTGTGAGGGCATATATTTCAACATTTTTTTAAATACTAAAGAAGGTGATTGGTTTGTGTTCATCATAATACTCTGAAAGTTTTCTAAGAAATCATACAAATATTTTGCAAAGTGACTACTTTTTTTAAATTGCAATAAGAAGAAATGAATCCCATTATTTTTCATCCCTGTCAGTTTTTGGAGGCAGAATTTTAAATTTTGACAATTCTAATAAGTGTGTTGTCATATATAATATTTTGTCTTGATTTGCATTTCCTTATTGCCAAATAGTATAAAATCTCTTTTCATGCACCATCATAATATTTTCTTGCTATTTGTTCAGGTCTTTGACCTTTTTAAAAATCAGATTATTCTTTTCTTTTCTTGAGTTTTTAGAGTTCTAGTCATATTCATTGATATTGTCTTCAAGTTTATGGCTTGAATACTTATTCTCCTGAAAGTATCTTTCACTGTCTGAAGCACTGTCCTCTTATTATTCATCGATTTGCTTGAGCAGACACCAGTAACCAAGTAACCAGTAACCAAGATAAAAATTTTAAAATTAATGAGGTCCCGTTAATGAGTTATTTCTTTCATGGACCGTGCCTTTGGTATTGCATATAAAAATAGGGTTAGCTGATATTCTGCTTTGTCAATTTTTATGAATTTTATAGATTTTTAAGTTACCAAAGTCCATTTTGAATTATAGTTTGTAATGGGTATTTGATCATTATCTAGATTCTTTTTGACATATTCTTAAATGATCAAGAACTGCGTGTGTCCTGAAAGATCAAGAATGTGTGTGTGTGTGTGTGTGTGTGTGTGTGTGTGTGTGCCTTTTAATGGTTTCTGTTCTATTCCATCAATGAATACCTCTGTTCTTTTGCCCATACTACTGTCTTTCCTGTTATAAATATTATGGTGTCTTGTAGGTGAGTAATGTCAGTTGTGTAACCCCTTTATACTTCAATCGAGTGTTGACTGTTCTGGATTTTTTGCCTTCCTGTATCACTATTAAAACCATTTTATCAATATCATCAGATTGATTTGTCTGAATTTTGACTGAAATATCATTTAATCTCAATAAAGTTGAGAAGAATAAATGTATTAAAATAGCATCTTCTGGCCCAGAGACAGTACAACATGCAAGATGCATTATTTTGCATGCATCTAACCTTCAATCCTGGGTACCCCATAGTTACTTGCTGGGCCCTAAGTACAGACCCAGGAGTAATCCCTGAGTACTACCAAATGCCACTGACCAAAAAAAGGTTATATTCCAACATCTTCATATACAAAAATATCAAATAAATTTTTTTTAGCTCTTCAATTTTAATTCATCATATGTTGGGGTTTTTTCTCAATATAATGTACTTTCTTAGATGTATACTTAAGTATTTTTATTTTTTGTTGTTGCTAATATATACATTACAATGTTTTAAATTTCAGATTCATCTTGATTTTTGCTAGTATATATAAGTTCCATTTGCCTTTGTACGTTATAATTGTATCCTTGTTTTATTTTTTTAATCATTTTTATTAGTGAAACACCATGAGTTACAGTTATACACTTACGAATTTTTGTGTTTGGGTTTCAGTTATACAATGATCAAGTACCCAATATTCACCAGTGCCCATCCTCCACCACCGCGGGTCCCAGCATCGCTCCCACCACCCATCACTCCATCCCCCCATTCCACCCTGCCTCTGTGGCAGGGCATTCCCTTTTGTTCTCTCTCTCTCCTTTTGGGTCCTGTGGTTTGCAAGAGAGGCATTGAGTGGCAATCATTTTTGGTCTATAGTCTACTTTCAGCATGCTTCTCCCATCCTGGGAGGATCCTCCCAACACCCTTTATTTGGTGCTCCCTTCTCTATCTGAGCTTCCTTTTCCCCCTAGCACGTGTGGCTAGCCTCCAAGTCATATCCTTAATCTTGCTATAATTCATAAGTTTCATATGATTTTGTTGTTGTTGTTGATACTGTAACATATTATTTGTGAAGAAACAAAGATTTAATTCTTCATTTTCAATAATTAGTGGAAAAGCTAGCTCTGACTCTATTGAGTTTAATATTAACTGTAAAGCGTTATTTTAGATATAATCAAGTTGAGAGAGTTCTATATTTCTAATTATCTAAAAATTTTACTGGGAAGAGGCTTTAGATTTTATCATTGTCTCTTAAAAACTAGATAATTATATATCAATATGACTATTTTTCTACTAGAAAATATGTGTATCAGCATAGAAGCTGGCCTCACATGCTAGGGGAAAAGGCAGCTTAGATAGAGAAGGGACCATCAAGTAAAGGGTGCTAGGAGGACCTGCTTAGTATGGGAGATGTATGCTGAAAGTAGACTATAGACTGAACATGATGGCAACTTATACCTCTATTGCAAACCACAACACCCAAAGAGAGAGAGAGAGAGAGAGAGAGAGAGAGAGAGAGAGAGAGAGAGAGAGAGAGAGCAAAAGGGAATTGTCTGCCACAGAGGTGTGGTGGGTTGGAGGGGATGGTGTGGGGGTAGTGGGAGGGATACTGGGACCATTGGTGGTGGAAAAGGGGAACTGATGGAGGGGTCGTTACTCAATCATTGAATGACTGAAATGCAAGAACAAAAGTTTGTAAGTCTGTATCTGTACCTCACGGTGATTCACTAATAAAAATTTAAAAAGAAAAAGAAAATGTGTGTGTCTCTGTGTGTGTACTGAAACATATTCCATGTAGACAATAATTTTTTGTGAGCAAATAAATATTTAGTACTTCCTTTCATAATAAATAGTGAAAATTCTATTTTTCATAGGGTTGGACTCCAACAGCATTCCCATCAACTGTGAACCAGAGTAACTTTTTACAACACTCCCCCACCTACAAAGAGCATATGTCCATTTCAGAGAAGGCTCTTAGGACTTTGCCTAACAAAACTCACAAAAGGCCTATACATGTGGAAAATAATTTATATGCATTTCAAAGAGGAGATAAATAATGTACCATTTTGTTTTCTAATGTAAATCATTGAAATAAAAAGAAAGACATTCCCTTTAAAATATAATTTTAAACAAATTATGTGTATATATGTATAAAATATATATGCATAAATACATACATATGAATATAAATGCACATGGGATCACTGTGATGCCAGAGCTCATACCAGGCCAGGTGCATGCAAGACAAGTGCCTTACCCGCTTTTCTGTTTCTCAGGCACATAGCTATTATTATTTTTTAAATGGATCATTCTCAGCTTGGCAGTACACACCTAATGTTTTGTTCCTTCAGTCAGTGTTCAATTGAGACCATAAGTGTTGTACCTATTAGTGTTCAGGGGGGTAAGAAAAGCATGATGTCTCAGTGATAAAATGGGTTCTCCCACACACTAAGCATGTTCTTTGCCTTCAAACTATTCTCTTTGCCCTCTATCTTAGTTTTTTAGAAAAAAATGGAGCACAATGTTACATGGTGCTCACTTATTTTATTACTTGTACCTACAATGCTTTTAAAAAGAAAATTTCTGTCCTGGAGAAATAGTACAGACACTACTTGCTTTGCATGCATCAATCCCGGATTTGATGGATGGGACCACATACAGACTCCTGAATGCAGACCCAAGAGTAAGTCATGATAACTGCCAAAATTGACCCCCCATAATTAATAAAATAAAATTGTGCTATCTGAACAACTTTTTTGGAGATCAGTACCTTGTGAAATAAAGCAGTCAGAGAAAAATAAATAGAACACAGTCTTGTGTACATGGTTGCATGAGATTTCTAAAATAGTGTTAAAAGCAGAAGATAGTAAGTCAGAAGGTAGTTAATAGGGTGATTGCCAAAGGGTCAGGGAGAAGGATATGGACAGGTGCCTTTCAATAAGTATAAAACTTCTGCCATGCAAGATGAAACTATTTTATTCAATATACAACATTGTATTTAGAGATAGTAGTAGTCCATTGTACAAACAGATCAGAGAATAAATTTTATGTTATATGGTTTTAATACACTAAAGTGCTGCTTCCCTTTCTTATTACAAGTTATATCAGAGAGTAGAACATTTTAAGCACTGGATGACACTTAAATAATGGTAAAATTATAATACAAATAGCTCCTTTGTCAATAATTACTGTAAGAGTACTAGAATATCAAGTGCATAATACATTAGGATATATTATTTATGAAGAATTTTAAATAAATACAAATATATATGTTCAATTATGGTATAGCAATGGGTTGAGATTTAAAACTCCTAAAACTTTTTCATGTAAAAATTTAATATACTTGATGCTCAAGTTGCAATATTGTCAACTTTAAATTATGAGAAAAATCTATTTTACCCATGAAGAAATAATAATAGAAATTTTACTGACAGTATTGAAATTATTATGTCAAAAATAAGCAGTCAGATCTAAAGTGATTATCATAAGATCACAACTTCAGCATATAATTTTATCTAGATAACTATTTGAAATGATGTATTTAGAAAATAAAACAAGAGAAAATACTAAAGTGAGGAACATTAAAACAGGTATTAGAGTTTCAATGTCTCTGGAAGAAGAAATCAATATATCTATTTTCATATTGAAATGTATTATCAACTGCAATTGGAATTTATCAAATAGTGGTGTTACAAGTAATGTAAAATAATGCCTCCAATTGAAAACAATATATGTCTACATACCTCACATCTATACTATTTTATAACTATATGCTCTTTGATGTAAAAGGAATATCTGAAGTGAGCAATCATACTCTTGAAGCATAGAGAAAAAACAGTGCTGGATTGCGTATGAATCCTAAATACTATGGCAACAAATGTCAAACCCAAAGAAAGAGAAACTCATGTCTAGTTCACTTGCAAGTGCTAAAATTTCAAACTAAGCTCATTGTAATATCAATTTTGCAAAATTCATGTTTAAATACAGTAGTTTATTATTTTTATCCTTTTAAAAATTGTGTTAGTTTGGGGGTCTCACCCAATGGTTCTCTGGTCTCTGTGCTCAGGTATCACTACTGACAGTGCTCAGAGAACAATTTGTGGGTTTGTGGACTGAGGACAGGTTGGCCACATGCAAGGAAAAGGTTTCTGGACCATTTCTCCAACCCTGAAATTAATCTTGTTAACTATGGGAAAATACTAAACTTAAATTCCCTAAATCATCCTGTTTGTTACTACTAATGCCATCAAAATTTAATAATGCACAGTATGTGTTATAATAATGAAATAATTATGATAATTATAATTAAGACTAAATAAAATAATCCAATATTTATATATTCTGTAATGAGATACACCCTAAGATACATCCAAATGTTTTTTTTCTTTTGATAAAGAAATCAGAATAGAATTACGACAATCTCTACTTTAGTAAGTTAGTAAATAAATTTTGGAAAAATAAACATTTTCTAAGGAAGAGTTGTGGAAATATTAGAAAAATAAAAATAGACTATTAATTCTGCTTATTGAGGTAAAATGGGAAGATTATCAAAAGAAAGTCAGCATCTTAACTCTCAAAGTATTCAGGTAAGAGTCACCATCCAACAAATCTGTTTACTTTTTTTGGTTTTTCCTAAACGAAAATTAGTAATGGCAGAGTCAGGTAAGCTCCCCGTGGCATATTCAACATGTCAAAAACAGTAACAACAACAAGTCTCACAATAGAGATGTTATTGATGCCCGCTTGGAGCAATTCAATGAACAATCGAAGGACATTGCAACAGTACTACAGTGAAAAATAGTAGAACAGGTGTTTATCATAATGTCCTCATTTTTTTAAAGTTCAATTTGTTTGCAGGTACATGCTATCCACCATTATCTCATGCTTGTTTTATTTCTTTGACATTGATCATAGTGTTTCTTCTTTGTTCCTGTTTTTATTTATTTCAATTCTCTCTCTTTCCCTCACTGCCTTTCCTTCTCTTATTTTAGCCCTTTCTGCTTGTCCCCAACACTGTGCCTGTCTTCTTCTTCCCCCTGGTTTTACCCCCCAACCAAACCAGGTACCCATAGGAGGTGTGACCTATTGATGTGTGGGCGTGGCTTCTGTAGAAGTGGGGATGGCCTACATTTGGGCGGGCCACCACTCATGCAGCTGCAGGAAATCCACTCATGCACAGCAATCTCAAGTAACATCTCAGTCTCCTTACCTCCACACCAACATGAAGAAACAACGCAAATCCCTACCACATGGGGAAGACGATGAAATGAGTCCAGAAGCCTCAATAGGTGCTTCCCACCTAAGGGACCTCTCTGAGAAAGAATTCAATATGAAGTAATAAAGATGTTCAATGAACTCAATGAAACAGTGAGATAGATATTCACTAAATTGGAGGAGGATATGAAAGGAACAATGGATTGGACAATTGAGAAAATACAGGAAGAAATGAGAGTAGAAGTTCGAAAGCTACACACAGAAATGTTGAGAATAAAAGATTCCATAGATGAAATAAAAAACTCAGTTTGTGCCCTCAACAGTAGAATAGCCATAGCTGAAGACAGAATCAGTGAACTGGATGATAAGCTGCACCAAGTCAACAGGCAACAACAAACAATGGCAAGAAACCTCAAAAAAGTTCAAGAGCAAATCAGAGACCTAGGAGATGATTCCAAGAAGAACAACATTAGAATCATTGGAGTATCAAAAGGTCAGGGAAACAATCCCAATGAAAAAAACATGGTTAAACAAATCATTGCTGAAAAATCACCGAGCAGGATAATGCATCCATACAGATTCAAGGAGCCCAAAGGGTGCCAGCTAACAGAAACACTCCAAGACATATCATAGTTAAAATGATTGATGTCGCCGATAGAGACACAATATTGCAAGCAGCAAGGTCAAAGAAGGAAAACACATACAAAGAATCCCCCCTTAGATTCACAGCAGACCTATCAGAGGAAACCTTCCAAGCCTGAAGGCAATGGTGGGATATAGTGAAAAACTCACTGAAATGAACGCTTCACCAAAAATACTCTATCTGACTAAACTCTTACTCAAACTAAAAGGAACAGTACACTATTTTCTGGATAAACAGCAGCTCAGAAACTTCATAGACTCAAAACCAAACCTAAAAGAAGGGCTAAAGGGCCTATCATAAGACAAGACAAACCCTAAAAGCACAATAGACCCTTACAGAGAGATGGCACAAAACCCCATAACAATAATGTCTCTCAATCAATGGTCTAAATTCACCAATTAAGAGACACAGAGTAGCAAAATGGATTCAAAGACAGAACCCAATATTCTGATGCCTACAAGAAACTCATCTCAACTGTCAGAGCAAACACAGACTCAAAGTTAAAGGATGGAAAACAATCCTGCAAGCAAAAAGCTCCCTCAAAAAAGCTGGGGTGGCCATACTAGTATCCGACAACGTACACTTCCGGGTTGAAGAAGTTCAGAAGGGACAGCGAAGGCCATTTTCTATTCATCAAGGGATACGTACAACAGGAAGAAATCATACTCTTAAATGTATATGCACCTAGTGAGGGAACAGCTAAATATTTAAAACAACTGCTACCAGATTTTAAGGAGGACATTGCTCACAACACAATAGTAGCTGGAGATTTCAACATCACCTTATCATGTCTGGATAGATCAACAAGAACAAAACTCAGCAAGAAAACATTGCCTTTGAAGGAAGATATAGAAGAGAAAGGGTTTATAGACCTATACAGGGCTTTATAACCCCCAAAGAAAGAAAACACATTCTTTTCCAGTGGACACAGAACATTTTCCAAAATAGACCATTTGCTAGGACAGAAAACATACCTCAATAGAATCAGGAAGATAGAAATAGTATCAACAATCTTTTCAAACCAGAATGCACTGAGAATAGAAGTGAATCATACACAAACACAGAGAACCAAATCAAACACCTGGAAATTAAACAACTCAAAGTTGAACAATGAGTGGGTCAGGAAGGAAGTCAGGGACGAAATCAAAAGATACCTGGAAACAAATGAGAATGAAGACATGGGCTACCAGAACTTATGGGATGCAGCTAAAGCCGTGTTAAGGGGGAAAATTTATAGCTCTGTAAGCATTGTTCAGGAAGGAAGAAAGGGCCCACATAAACAACTTGACTTCACAGCTCAAGACCTTAGAAAAGGATCAACAAAAAGAACCCAAATCAGGCAGAAGGAAGAGATCATAAAACTTAGAGCAGAAATCAATGACATGGAAACCCAAAAAACAATCCAAAAGGCCAAAGAAACCAATATCTGGTTCTTTGAGATAATAAATAAGATAGATAAACCATTAGAAAGACTCACAAAGAAAGAGAGAGAGAACCCTAATAAATAGAATCAGAAATGAGAAAGGAGATATCACAACAGAAAGCAAAGAAATTCAAAAGATCGTCAGAGACTACTTTGAAAGTCTGTATGCCAGGAAACAAGAGAACCTAGAGGAAATGGATAAATTCTTGAATTCATATAATCTCCCAAGGCTAAATCAAGAGGATCTAGAGTGCCTGAATAGACCTATTAACATCAAGAAAATTGAAACTTTAATCAAAAGTCTTCCCAAAAACAAAAAAACAGGTCCAGATGGATTCACTAGCAAATTTTTCCAAAGAGGACTTACTTCCAGTCCTTCTGAAGCGTTTACAGGAAATTGAAAAAATAGAAATTCTCCCAAACAGTTTCTATGAAGCCCATATCTCTCTAACACCAAAAGGAAACAAAGAGACCACAAGAAAAGAAAACTATAGGCCGATATCGCTGATTAACACTGATGAAAAGATTCTCAACAAAATACTAGCAAAAAGAATTCAACAACTCATCAAAAAGATCATACACCATGATGAAGTGGCATTCATCCTGGGGATGCAAGGATGGTTTAAGATTCGAGAATCAATCAACGTAATACATTATATCAACTAAAGAAAAGATATAAACCATATGATCATATCAATAGATGCAGAAAAAGCATTTGACAAGATCCAGCACCCGTTTATAAAGAAAACTCTTGCCAAAATGGGTATAGAGGGGAATTTCCTCAACATAGTTAAAGCCATCTACCACAAGCCTACAGCAAGCATCATCCTTAATGAGTAAAAACTGAGAGCCTTCCCTCTAAGATCAGGGACAAGAAAAGGATGCCCACTCTCTCCACTGTTGTTCAATATAGTACTGGAAGTACTTGCAATAGCTTTTAGGCAAGAAAAACATATTAAGGGCATTCAGGTAAGAAAGGAAGAAATTAAGTTCTCACTATTCGCAGATAATATGATACTATACTTAGAGAACCCTAAAAACTCTACCAAGAAAATCCTACAAACAATAGACTTGTATAGTAAACTTTCAGGATATAAAATAAATACCCAAATGTCTATGGCTTTCCTATATGTAAGTAGTGAAAGAGAAGAAAGTGACATAAAAAAACACAGTCCCATTCCTTCTCACATTTTCGAAGAAAATTCAAGAAACTTACAAAATAATTCAAAGTATTAGATCTGGGAGGTGTCTCAATAATTTAGTAATGTTTATCTTGCATCTTAGCATTCAAAAGACACCTTTGCAGATCTAAAACTTTGAAACATTTTGCACTGGAGTGCTAGCATAGTGTTTAGGGTATTGCCTTGCACGCGGCCGACCCTAGTTCTATGTCTCCATCTCTCTCAGACAGCCCGTCAAGCTACCCAGATTATCTCACCTGCGCAGCAGAGATTGGCAAGCTCCCACTGGTGTATTTGATATGACAAAAACAGTAACAACAAGTCTTACAATGGAAATGTTACTGGTGCAGCTTGAGAAAATTGATGAACAACGGAGGACAGTGCTCCAGTGTTATCTTGCATGGATGAAGCCCTGGGTTGAATTTTGTGCTAATTAAGAGGATGAGAAAGAGAAGAGACAAGATCACTTGATCACTTGATCACTTGACATTCTTTTACTCATTGATTTGCTCGAGTGGGTGCCAGTAACATCTCCATTTGTCCCTGTTGCATGCTGGTGTAGCCCAATGGTATCTGCTTGTTCGAGGAATATGGACAGCCTCAACGGATCATTCAGGGTCTTGATGAAGAAGTCTGACCATCTCCTAGGTGGGCGGCCACGCAATCTTTTGACGTCTCGTGGAATCCAGTCAGTAATGGCTCTAGTCTAGCGGTTGTCTCCAAATCTCACTACATGTCTAGCCCATCTGATTTTCGAAGTCTTGGCAAATGAACAGCATCCCTGATTCTTGCCACACAGTCCAGAAAGCATCCTGGAGTGTGGTGGTGGCTTGGTAGTGGAATTAGTGGAGGTAATCGAGGTCTGCAGTGCTGCTGGGAGCAGGGAGAGGATCTCTGTTCCTGGGTCCATTGAACCTTGAGTCCGAGTCACAGAGTTACACTTCCCTGATTCTGTGGTGCTTCACTCATGTGTTAGTCTTGGCCGGAGTGTCCAGAAAGTGTCCTGGATCATGGCGGTGGGTGGGTAGTGGAGGTACTGGAGGTAATGGAAGTCTGCCAGGCAGCTGGGAGCAGGCCAGACAAGATCAGTTTTATTATTTTTTTGTAGTTTTCTACCTTGTATTTCTCTGCTGAAATCCTTATTGTCTTCACCCTGCAGATTTCAGACTTTATTTCCCCCACCCTGCCTCCCCTTTCTCTTGTTCCTTCAGGAATAGAAGCGAGTTCCTTTTAGAAAGGAATACTTTTTTAAAAAGTATTTTATTGAATCACAGTGAGATAGTTACAAGCTTTCATGTTTGGGTTACAATCACACAATGATCAAACACCCATCCTTTCACCAGTGCACATTCTTCATCACCAATATCCCCGGTATACCCCCCCTTTCCCACCCTCCTCCTGCGTCCACGGAAGACATGATTCCCCATAATCTGTCTCTACTTTGTGGCATTATGGTTTGCAATACAGACCCTGAGAAGTTATCATGTTTGATCCTTTATCTACTTTCGGCACACATCACCCATACTGACCAATTTCTCCAGGCATCTTTTACTTTGTGATCCCTTCTCTCTCCCAGCTGCCTTCTCCCCTTTGCTCATGAGGCAGGCTTCCAGCTATGGAGCAATCTATCTGTCCTGTGTATCTACTATCCTTAGGTGTGAGCCTCATGATATGTTGTTTTATACTCGACAAATGAGTGCAGTTCTTCTATGTCTGTCCCTTCTCTTTCTGACTCATTTCACATAGCATGATACTCTTCATGTCTATCCAGCAAAGTTTATGACTTCATCTCTCCTGACAGCTGCATAGTATTCCATTGCATAGATATTTCTTTAACCAGTCATCTGTTTTAGGGCACTTGAGTTGTTTCCAGAGTTTGGTTATTGTGAGCAGTGCTGCAATGATCATATAAGTGCAGATGTCTTTTACTGTGCATTTTTGCATCCTCAGGATATATTCCCAGAAGTGGTATTGCGGGGTCATATGGAAGCTCAATTTCTAGTTTTTGAAGGACTGTCCATATTTTTTCCAGAAAGGCTGCACTAGTGTGCATTCCCACCAACAGTGAAAGAGTGTCCCTCTTTCCCCACATCCACACCAGAACTGGTTGCTTTTGTTCTTTTGAATGTGTGCCAATTTCTGTGGTGTGAGATGATATGTTATTGTTGTTGTGATTTGAATCTCTCTGATGGCTAGCGATGTGGAGCATTTTTTTCATGTGCCTTTTAGCCATTTGCATTTCTTTTTTGAGGAAACTTCTGTTCATTTCTTCTCGCCATTTTTTGATGGGGTTGGAGTTTTTTTCTTGTACAATTCTGCAAGTGTCTTGTATATCCTGGATATTAATCACTTATCAGATGGGTATTGGGTAAATATTCTTTCCCATTCTATGGGCTCTTTCTGTTTTTTGGTCACTGTTTCTTTTGAAATTCAGAAGCTTCTAAGTTTGATGTAGTCCCATTGGTTTATGTTTGCTTCCACTTGCATGGTCAGTGCTGTATCATCCTTAAAAATGTTTTTAGCTTTATTGTTGTAGAGAGTTCTGCCTACATTTTCCTCTATGTACCTTATGGATTCATGTCTGATATTGAGATCTTTAATCCACTTTGATCTGATTTTTGTGCCTGGCATTATACTTAAGGATTAAAGATTCTTCAGCTATTTTATTTATTTATTTATTTATTTATTTTGGCAGAGGGCATTGGGAAGGGCACACCCAGATGTGTTCTTAGGACTTATTCCTGACTCTGCACTCAGGGATCACACCTTACTAGGTTCAGAGGACCACGTGTGGTGCTGGGAATTGAATCTATGTTCACCACATGTTAGGCAAGAATCTTACATGCTGTACTATTGCTTTGACATCATCATTAGCCTGTTTAAATATCAGATTCTACATTGCTGATTTTACATTTACTACCAATGCCAGGAGATTTTTATCTAGGCCTCAGGATCTCTCATAAATTATAAATATTATTATTGCTACATCAGTGTGTCTTTTAAAGGAATAGAATTAGTTCTTCTTTGTCTGCTATGTTTTTGATGTTATTGTTCCTTATATTTTTCTGTTATATACGCTAAGGTTCAGAGCAGCCAGACCATATCCCAAGATATGGTCTCAAAATGCAAAATCTCAAAATGTCCAGGACTTAATGGAATATATGTTTTCTCAGTTTTATACTTCATATTTTATGGAGCTGAGTTGAGCAAACCATCCCCAATATTTTACCTGCTTGATATAAAACTGTAAGCTACATGAGCAATGATTCTTTATCCTTTAGTGCTATCAGAATGACATATTTTGATATTTTGATAGTGCTTATCCTGGTGCAAATTGAGCCCACAAGTTATAATTATCTTTATCTTGTAATGAATAATGTTTTTTAAGTTCATATCTTGAAAAATAATTTCTGTCAACTAGAAAGTTTTTCCTCATTCATCACAGATTCACTCAGAATCAAGATTTAGCAATTAAAGTGAATAAAAATAAATATTTAAGTAAACTTATAGTTTCTGCACATATGGAATTTAAAGAATACTTCTCTGTTGAGTCATGAAAAATGTTTTTTATTTAATTTTATGTTCTTAGCTTTCCAAAGTTTTTAAAACAATTTTTATACATACAATATATTTTAATCCAATACTCTTTGCTCTGTCTAGTTACTGGCAGGTCCAGTCCCAAACTGTGCAGGCTTGGAGATCTCAGTCCCAGGTCCCACACACCTGCGTTCCTCTGTCAGTTCTTTTATGCGTGAGGCTCATCCAAGTGTGTGAAGAGTGGTCCCAGCATGGCCTTGGCTGGGCCTCGGTGGTCTTCAGCTGTTGGGCCCTGGTGGAGACAATCAGGCATAGGGTAGGAGACTCTGTCTTGTTCTCTCCCAGGAGCTGAGTGTGATGATCTCTGGATCCTGGCCGTTGTTGGAGTTACACGGCAGTTGGTGGGTGTAACTGTCTAGTTACTGGCAGGTCCAGTCCCAAACTGTGCAGGCTTGGAGATCTCAGCCCCGGGTCCCACACACCTGGGTTCCTCTGTCAGTTCTTTTATGCGTGAGGCTCATCCAAGTGTGTGGAGAGTGGTCCCAGCATGGCCTTGGCTGGGCCTCGGTGGTCTTCAGCTGTTGGGCCCTGGTGGAGACAGTCAGGCATAGGGTAGGAGACTCTAGTAGTAGTAACTAGACAGTTACACCCACCAACTGCCGTGTAACTCCAACAACGGCCAGGATCCAGAGATCATCACACTCAGCTCCTGGGAGAGAACAAGGCAGAGTCTCCTACCCTATGCCTGACTGTCTCCACCAGGGCCCAACAGCTGAAGACCACCGAGGCCCAGCCAAGGCCATGCTGGGACCACTCTCCACACACTTGGATGAGCCTCACGCATAAAAGAACTGACAGAGGAACCCAGGTGTGTGGGACCCGGGGCTGAGATCTCCAAGCCTGCACAGTTTGGGACTGGACCTGCCAGTAACTAGACAGTTACACCCACCAACTGCCGTGTAACTCCAACAACGACCAGGATCCAGAGATCATCACACTCAGCTCCTGGAAGCGCGCGGCCGCATTTGCGGCCGCGCGACATCTTATCATCTCATTCCTAATTTGGTCAAACTGGCAGGCTACCAAATGTAACATGCCCACACGGCAGAGTCTGGCAAACTCCCCGTGGTATACCCAATATGCCAAATAACAGTAACAATGATGGGTCTCATTCTCCTAATCCTGAAAAAGCCTTGAATATGGCACTTTGAAAGAAAAAAAATCTCAGGGCTAGGACGAAGAAGATGTTACTGGCACCTGCTCGAGGCAATCGACGAACAACAGGGTGGTCGTGATCATGATCGTGATCGGACTCTTTGCTCACTTATATAGCATCTAATCTTGTGATTTTTTGGGGCATATCAATCCCAAGTACACATGAGAATCTGTGCCAACTGTGTTAAGCTCAAATCTACAGATTAGACTCCTGTTGCACATCTTCACTTAAAAATAGATATCTTTGTGGTCCAAAGAATGTCTGTGAATTTTATGGGTGTAATTGTGTCTAGTTTGATATATGATTTATTCAAATAGGTCATATTAGAAGCAAGTATTTACAGGGTCATGCATCTATGAAATATGATAACCTTGATTAAAAAAGACAAGACATTTTAAAAATTTCATGCATGAATCATTGTCATCCCACTGATTTACAAAAGCTTCCAACTCAGTATGGATTGTTGTTCATTTTAACAAAAGTAATGTGATAACAAATGTGAAATGAGATATCTCCAATTCTTTTATATATTTTTAAGATTTTTTAAATCTGCTACTCAGTTGAATATATAGTGTATTGTTTGTACATAATAAAATATGATATGCATACCTACCTGTCCTTAAACAAAAGTAAACCATGTCAAAATAACATTTTTTTTTTATTTTCTATAGCATTGAACCGATATCCCTGTTACATATGTATTAATTTTTAAGGTTATTATATTTTAAAATATGCATATATAGAGCAGGAGAGACACCTACTGGTTTTTGTAAACCATTGAATATTATAAACAGCTCATAAAATGATATTTAGTTGGCAAGTCTGAAATTTGCCAATTGATTTAATATTCTGTTTGTTTGATTTACCAAGTTTTTATTTTTCAGTGTATTTTAATAAATATAATTTAAAATTATTTTATTTTTATAAAGTTGTTCACAATAATTGATTACATTCAATATTCCAACTCCAATCCCACCACCATTAAACCTTCTCAACACCACATTTCAAATTATTCCACCTTGATCTCCAAAACCTGCCCCCAAACAAGGACCTAAATAATTTATTTGTATTGTTTAGTACGAATAATCTGCCAAAGATAATCAAAAAAGTTATCTTAGAGGAAAAAGTGTGAAGATTGTTTCATCACTCTGGAGTTATTAAACCGTTGTATAGAGTATGAGATTTCACGTGGCCATGGATGCGTTTGCAAGTTCCAGGAATTCTAATGTTTTAAATAGGGTGATACAGCTAGAATTAAATTTTTAACTGAATGGTTACTTTGAGTTCTGGAATCTTCTCTGCGGCATGTTGCTCTTCCTCTTACAAGATTTACTTATGAGTCTCTGAATCATGGCAATTAATTAGCTTATATGGCACCAGAGGTAGTTCATTGGCATGACCCACAGACTCCTGGAAGCACAGGTAGATGGGGGAAGATTGCCTATTCCTGACTTAATGAGAGTCTGGACGTTTCAGTCACAAAATCCTGAGATTCAGCAGATTCACTGATGGATGAGGCTCATCCAGGCCTGTGAATATGGGTGGTGATCATGGCAGCAATTGAGGTTTGGTGGTTTTCAACTGCTAGGTCTCTATTGGGGTGACTGGTGGGAATCACTCACACCATCTGGGTTGCCCTCGATGAGACATCCTGGCACGGTGTCAGGTGGTATCTCTATGGCATGTTGGTCTCTTCCTCTTTCAAGATTTATTTGTCAAAGATAATTTTTTCAGGAAGTTCTAGATTTATAGCACAATTGAGAAGAAAATAGAGTTCTCATATGTCCTCTGATCCACTGATGACTTTCCTATATAGAATTTACATATTTTAAAACTGATGAATCTACTTGACAACTGTAGCACTGTCCTCCCATTGTTCATTGATTTGCTCAAGCAAGCTCAGTAACGTCTCCATTGTGAGATTTGTTGTTACTGTTTTCTTCATATTGAATATGTCACAGGTAGCTTGCCAGACTTTGCCATGCGGGCAAAATACTCTTGGTAGCTTGCCGGGCTCTCTAAGAGGGGTGGAGGAATTGAACCCGGCTTGGCCGGGCAGGCGGCTTGCAAGGCAAATGCCCTACTGCTGTTTAATTGCTCTAGGCGAATCTACTTCAATATATCATTATTATTGTCATACAAAGTCTATAAAGTGGGATTCACTCTTGGTGTTGATCATGTCTACATAGGTTTCGTAAAATTTATAACACAGTCTATCAGTATGATACATAAAAAATAGTGTCACTGCCATAAAAATCTACCATATTTCACCCATTCCTTCTTTTCCCTGACAGCTGCTTTTCTTTACATTGTGCCCATAATTTTTTCCTTCTTGGAATATCACATCATTAGAATTACTCTTTATGTAGAATTTATCATTGATTTGACATATATTTTTCACATAAAAAATGGAGTATAATGTACACACATATATAAACATACAGATGCACTAGAATTTTAAGTATAGATTTATTAGCACTATGGTTTTAGTGCATTAGTGATTTGGTAATTTTAAATTAATAGTGCTTTAGTGTTTGTCATTATTTTCACCTCCATATTGACAATAGTATTGATGTAAAGCTTTGGTTGAAACTTTTTTTATAGATCATATCTACATCAAGGAGGGGACAAAAATAGATATAGGTGTTGCCAGTGATTTAACCATGACTTAAAATAATTTTTAAAATATATACCATATAACAAATTCTCAAAGCTCTTGTTATTATTATTTAAGTTCTAGTACTAATTTCAGTTTACATCCACAGAAAAAATATTCTGGATTGGAGAGATTATAATAGTGGATAAGATATTTGCCTTTCATGTGCCTGACCCAGATTTAATCCCTGCCACCACATATAATCCTCTGAGCTCTGCCAGGATTTATTCCTGATCACAGAGCCAGGAATAAGCCCTGGAAACTGCTGGGTATGACACAAAACACAGCAATAAAGAATTCATCTAGTCTAAATAATGTCCTCACCATTTATGCCTATTGTTTTTTCACTCTATTATTTTATTTTTTGCTCTACTTAAGACAAGTTGTTCATTTACTGTTTCAATAGTCTGTGTTTCCCATATCATCACCAAAATTGTTAATAGTGTGTTGTTTTATCATCATTTCAGTTCACTACTAATACTTGCTTTAGCTGTTGCATTGAAAATAACTTTATACTGGTTAAGGTAGTAAACGCGTCTTAATAAATGCCCCAACCAAAAGTATAAAATCCATAAAATAAATAACAGATTCTAACTTTCATCTTCAGATTATATGAATTTTACCTCACCTGACTTATTTATCTTTGAGAAAAAAATTAATGAATCCATTATATCAAGATTCCACTTTCAAAGTAGCTAAAGTCACCAAAGTAAGAATAACACACAGGCTAGAATACTGAATATTTGGGAAGGAGGGCAGGTTATTTCTGCAAATTGTCATATAACTTCTCATCATCAATCATTGATACAACTCAAGTCAATATAGATCCAAGGGAAATATGAAAAGTAAAAAGTACATTTTTCTATAAGCAACCTTCATTTTTTAAAATTTTGCTTTTCGGGTCTTACCCATTGATGCTCAGGAATTATTTCTGGCTATGCGCTCAGGAATCACTCCTGGCATTGCTCTTGGAAGCATATGGGATGCTGGGAATTGAATCTCGGTTGGCCACATACCCCAAATGCCCTCTCTGGTGTACTATCACTCCAGCCCCATCGACCTTCGTATTGACAAATTTATCCTGAGATATGTTGGGAAACTGCTGTGATAAATAAGTAGAAGACCATATCATCCCAGTTCATCTTTACAAACTTGTTCAAACTTGTTGTTTTCTGTTAATGAGTAGCTTCATTTTCAGTTTCAAAAGTCTCCTTGCATGTATAATAATTATGATTTGATGTACTCTATACAATCTTTGTGTAGAATATCTGTCAGAAGTTTTCTCAGAGCCTTCAATTACTCAATCCCACTCTATTTTAATCCCTGTATTGTAGACATATGTTTATTTTATTCTCTTCTCCCGATAATCATTTTTCGGTAAACTGGCAGGCTTATCATAAAACAATATTTCTACAATTGTCACTTCAAATGGTTAGCATCCAGGCTTCCATTTTGTTGTCAGAGGGGCATGTGTGTGTGTGTGTATGTGTGTGTGAGTGTGTGTGTGTGTGTGTGTTAGTTTTGAGGGCCATACCTGGTGGTACTCAGGATTTACAGTGATCACTCCTTATAGGGTTGGGGCATGATATGGGAGCCAGGCACCGAATGGGTTCAGATGTACGCAAAGCATGTATCTTGCTGGCTATACTATCTTTTCTGGCTCCTGTTTTGGAGCCAGATGTTCCACACCTAGCGATTTTCAATAATTATCCCTGGCTTTGTGTGCAGCCATCTCTAGTGAAAGAGCCCAGGAGACTCTGTGTGGTGATAAAATCAAATCTGGGGTTGTTCATGTTCAAGGAAGTACTCTATGAGCCCTCCAGGCATTTTTATGTATATAATGATAACCACTGTCTCTTCCATCTTTTAATTATGCTTAATCCTCTTGAAAAGTGAGAATCTGGCCATCATGAAGAAAGCAGATTCACAATTCACAAATACTCTGCTGTTTTGATGTTATACAGAATATCTATAATTAGCCAGTCTTTATGTATGGATATTTCACTTTTTAAATTTTCCTCTTAAAATATTGGCAATAATGGGCAACGGAAACAAGCTTCATAAATTTCAATATTTGGGGTCATTGTTACACAGGTTGGGGATACCATGTTTTTTTTTTCTGTAAAGATTGAGTTTATGTTGTCGACTGACTTATCAATTTATTCATTTTAAGTTTGATGCCAGCATTCTTTTACTCTATCAAACGTTGTGCTCACAATGCTTTTATCACAATCCCTAAATTGCCTTACATTGATTTAGTTAGTTTTGGCTAATAAAAATTTATACGTGAAGTGTATGGCACCTAAAAGCTGCCATGACTGAAGGTAAAATTTTTAAATGAATACTAAAACATTCTGTTGTGATAATTTCTCCTACATTTTATAAGTGTCACCATAATTCATCCAGTTAGTATTTCTGCCACAAGTTTGGAGAAATAGAATTTTTTTATTATTTATCTACTTCTTTCAGTCATCAAGATTATTTATGGTAGACATCAATGACAAAAGTGTTATCCTAATATATTCTGAATTTTATCTTCTAAACTTTGTGTGTGAGTGTGTTTGTGTTCAGCCTATTTTTCACTTTGTCTTTTGTAAATAGCTACTAGTAACATACTTTATTGTTCCCAGTGTTTCTCAGGGCATATTCCCTGTTCAGCACTCATGAGGTGCTTCTGACAATACTCAGAAGCCAAGACAAGTGATGCTGGTGAATATAAGCCTCCTTCACACAAAGTCTGTCTACAGAATGTTTATCTTGACTTTTTCCAATTTTTATCTATTCATGTCTATAGGGATACTATATCTTGAGTAAGTGTTTCCTATTATAAAATTTAATTCATGTATATGTTAGACTAATTTAAGTATACATATAATTATCTTACATTAGTTTATATAGTGAAATGATCACTGCCATAACTATCGTTAATACTCATCATTACTCAGATTTTTTCCTAGTCAATCTATTATTTGTTGTCATTATACATATTTTTTAGTAAGTATCCTATGCACAGGACAAAACAACATTTTAAATCAATTAAGAGTCAATTATGCCCTACATATTTAATCTCTATGATCTATATGTTTAAGTTAACATATATTTATTTTATTATATATAAATACAAACACACATATATGTGCATAGACACACACACACACACACACACACACACACATATATATGCATGCACACACACCAACTTCTCAGTTAGTCCCTTTTTTTCAAATTACTTTGGGAGAGCAGAGCAGCAGCACCAGAAGGTGGCTGACTCTAGAGTCATACAGCATGACACCCTTCATGTTTATTGTTATTACTCAAACATATCACAAATGCAGAAATAATCACACTGATTCAAGTAAACATCAATAAACAGTTATTAAGTAACATTCTTATAAGCAGCATTCTCATCCACAGAGAATACTGTCCATTCAATATTGCCATATACTTCCTGCCATTAGTACTCTCCCCAAAGATATTAATAGCCTAAACTAACTCTATTGGTTATTGTATACCATTTCTTTTATTGAAGATATCAAGAATACA
This sequence comes from Sorex fumeus, assembly GCF_029834395.1. Lineage (NCBI taxonomy): Eukaryota > Metazoa > Chordata > Mammalia > Eulipotyphla > Soricidae > Sorex > Sorex fumeus. The sequence goes on from NW_026606059.1 coordinate 70,007,110, forward strand.
TGTCTATAAAAAGGAGTTTGCATTGTTATTCCCATTTTCACCCACATTTTGTTCGATATCTTACTATTTTTTTTAAATCTCTGATATTCATTGAATAGTAATTCCTTTGATTTAGGAATAAGAAATAACCAGGAGTCTTAAGATGAAATGTCACAGAAGATAAAACTGAAAAAGATATTGAGAAAAGTAAAAATCATAAATATGAAAATCTTAATGAGGATTTAAGTTTGTGAATACATAAGACATATGACCTCATTTTAGTACACTTAAGAATATGATAAGGTGTTTGGAGCAAGAACTTAATGAGCAAGACCTGAACAAGTCATGCCCCAAATAGCCTTGAGCACGTTAATGTTTAAGAAGGGATTTACATGGTATGAGGGAAAAGATTTATGAAACAACAATTGGACAGTACTCTTTGTGAAATTATCTTAACATAAGAAGATATTCCCCTTGTATTTGCACATCTCCTCACCCTGATAGGAATGTTCACTTGAGGAAATAGCAAGAAAAGTGAAAAACTATGCTCTATGCTTCAGAGACCAAAGCACACAGATAAGTGATTTTTCAATCTCCCATCAGCATTTGTGGCTCTGTGGGGCTTCTGTGAGCCACTCTGAGGTGAGAACAGGGTGGTACAGGGGAAGATGCTGTATCCTAGTTTGTAGCTCTAAACAAAGCGACAACCAGTTCTTACTCTTCTGAGTGAAAAAAAGAAAAAAATCTGTCTGCCAATGCTCCAATGTAACTTCTTTGATCAACTTTTCTTTTCCTCTTTCTATTTCTGCTCATTTTTGTTCTTCCACCACAATGCAATCTGGGAATTCGGTGAGATTTGTGTATGTGACCTGGCCTTATTCTTTGCTTCAGAGAGAGAACTAGGAAAGCCTGTAGAAGTGAAAGTGAGAATCACTCTCTTTGCTCTCTCCCTTTTGCTGATCATCACCGTTTTCTTTTTTTGGTCAGAGAAGCTTTTGCGCCTCCCCTAAATCTATGAGGCAGCCTAGCCCGACAGACTATTTTTTATTTTTATTTTAATTTTTTTGGCTTTTGGAGTCACACCTGGCCATGCTCAGGGGTTACTCCTGGCTCTGCACTCAGGAATAAATAACTCCTGGCGGTGATCAGGGGACCATATGGGTGGCTGGGAGTCGAACCCCTGTCGGCACGTGCAAGGCAAACGCCCTACCTGCTGTGCTATTGGTCCAGACCCTACAGATTATTCGTAATTGGAGTTCTTTTCCATTAATGCATTGTATACACCATGCTACTTCCTCTTTCACACAGTTTCTGTTAAGAAATTTACTGGTAGTCTTATAGTGCTTCTCTATTATGGTACAGTATATTTTTCTTCATGTTTTTAGAATTCTTATCTCTTAGCAATGATTATTATATGTATGGTCATGCATGAGTTTGTATTTATTCTACATTATATTTATTTATTAATTTATTTATTTTATTTGTGTGTGTATGTGTAGTGCCAGGATCTTGAAAATTGGGTTGTAGAACACTAACACCAGAGTAGAAGAACGGAAGACTTAAGACCAGGAGGAGATTGAAGATACAAGGCATGTCAGAACAGGGCGACCAGAAGAATGACTCAAACTGGAAAGAATATGACATGACAGTCACATCATTCACAGGAAGAAAAGAGGGAGTGGCCTGGACATTGTGGAAAACTAGTAGGATCCACTTAAGCTGTTTAGTAAAGAAACACTTAAATCAGGAGCATTAGGAGTTTTATGTGCTAATTTTATGTGTAAAATTCAAAGACCTGCTCAGGAACTTGCCAGTTTCATGATAACACATCTCCGCTAATTAATTCATCCTATTTTCTAGGAAGGTTTCTTAATTTGATGCAATTGGATTGCATGTAAGTCTTTTGAGGCATACTGCATGGGCATTTAAGTAAGGGTTTTCCTCAAGTCTTTTTTGTCTTGCTGAGTTTTTTTTTCATTTTTTTTACACTTAAATGTTAAGTTGCAAATTCTAAGTGTTACTATTGCATGCATTTGCTTTCCTGCGTTCCTTTTATCAGGCTGACTTAGATTTCAAAATTATGTTTTTGGGGCAATTTCACACCTTTTAATATATAGGTTATTGAGGCTGAAAAAAAATCAGCTGGTAGGACACTTAACTTGCACCTGGCCAGGATAGTTTTGGTCTCTGGCATCACGCATGATTACATAAACCCTCCCAGGAATGATACCAGATCACAGAACCAGGAATAAAACCAATCTACCAGTGGATGTATCCCCCAATAAAATTAATTATGTGTTTACATTATGCCTACATTACATGTAACAATATCTGTGCATTACTGAATTGAATAGTCCCATCAACTATAGGTTGGTGTTTTTAAATCATGTGTAAAAACAGAAAAACAGTTCAAACACCAAAGAAAAACATGAAGCAAAGACAGAAAAACAAGAAAAATGATATGATCAACAATAAGAAAATTAAAAGTTAAATGTAAATTTTTTTCATGTTTCTAGCATTGAGTTGAATTCATCTTAGCTGCTACGAAAATGGGAAAAATGATCATTATGATGAGCTCTAGACAGAATGAAAAGTAAGCTATTAAATTAAGTGGAGCATAGAATTTTATTCAATGATATTGTATTATTATAAAGGTTCATAAACTATATACATATTGAATTTTAAAAGAAGAATGCAAATATTTTGTATGATATATTGCCATCTTAATTTTAGTGAAGGGAATGGGGGGAATGGGTAATGGTTGGTAATGATGTTGTTACATGATCCAGAAGAGATTTATTATAAGAAGCAGTTTTGTAAGCACCCAGAGTATTTTGGAAATATTTTTTCCAGAAAGATATAAGTTTTAATGCAAGTCTACAGAAGCTCAATTTTTGGGAAAAAAATTATTGCTTTAGAAGACCTTAGGGACTTAAAAAATTGTTTCATATTGAGTTGAATTGCTATAATATTTTATGAGCAACCTTTTATTGCTGTAATCTATCATAAACTTTTATGAAAATTGAGTTTTTAATGTTTTAATTCAATTATCAAACATTTGCATAAATAGTCAACATCTTCCTTATTTGTAACTATATTAGATACTTTATTCATAATAGTATGTACTATAAAATTGTTTCCTATTTTGCCACAAAAAATAAATTTTCACTTTGGTCTTTATTTGAAGCAAGATATTTTTTAAAATTACTATTTTAAATTCATGAATTTAAATTTTTTATCATTATATCTGGCAAGCTACAGTGACATATTCAATATGTCAAATGCAGTAACAAGTCTCACTATGGAGACGTTATTGGGTCCGTTTGAGCAAATCGATGAACACTGGGAGGACAGTGCTACATTGCTACATTACATCAGATTTTTTTCCACTGAAATTCTTGATATGTACACTTGAGCATCGACTTTGTTCTTACTTTTATCATTATGTTTTACAATGTTCTTTTTTTTTTTTTTGCTTTTTGGGTCACACCAAGCAATAGTCAGGGGTTATTCCTGTTCCTGACTCTACACTCAGGAATTACTCCTGGCAGTGGTTGGGGGACCATATGGAATGCTGGTTATCAAACCCGGCTCAGCCACATGCAAGGGAAGCACCCTACCTGCTGTGCTATCGCTCCATCCCCTATAATTTATTCTTGCACAATGTTTTTGCAAATAAAATATTTTGTCAATAAATATATTGGAAGATTTTTTAAGTATTTTAAAAGTGAATGATCAGAAATATATTTAGGGTTGATTGGAAATCTATATACCCCATCAAGTTTGATCTTTATTTGTCATGAGCCACACAACTTGGTAAAATTTTTTATCTCATTTAAATTGAATCAAGAATGTAAATATTTTGTATGACATATTGCCATCTAAGTGATAATTAGGGAAAGGAATGGGGAATAGTTGGTAATTATACTGCTACACGATCCAAAAGAGGTTTATTATACAAATCAGTATTTTGTAAGAACCCAGAGCACTTTGGAAATATTTTGCCAGATAGACGCAAGTTTCAATGCCCTACAGAAGCTCAACTTAGGGAAAAAATATTGCTTTATAGACCTTATGAATTTTAAAAATATTATTTTCTCAATGGTTTTTTTGGGAGTCTTTTACCAGCAGAGGATGTCAATTTTACTTTTCCTATACTGAGGGCTGGAGCGATAGCACAGCGGTAGGCGTTTGCTTTGCACGCAGCCAACATGGCCGACCCGAGTTCGATTTCTCCACCCCTCTCAGAGAGCCCGGCAAGCTACCAAGAGTATCTCGCCCGCACGGCAGAGCCTGGCAAGCTCCCCGTGACGTTTTCGATATGCCAGACACAGTAACAACAAAGTCTCCAATGGAGACGTTACTGGGCCCGCTCGAGCAAATCGATGATCAATGGGATGGCCTTTACATACTTCCTATACTTATCCTATACTATTTTATTCATGTATATTTCATCTGTAGCCTTTGCATATACAAAAATGGATTGAAGATACTCCTACCTACCCACACACACACACACACACACACACACATACACACAGACCCACAAGTTACTCACAACCCAACATATAATTACAGGCTCATAGAGCTGTTAACTAATTGAATTACTGAATGAATAAATCAATAAGATTATGTCTAGCAGCAATTAGCATAGGGACTGAAGAGATAATGAAGGGCTTAAATTGTTTGCCTTGCATGAAGCTGACCCAGGTCTGACCACCAGTAAGTAGCATACGATCCCTGAATATAGTTGACGGTAGCATTGGAGGGCCTGGAGCACAGCCAAATTTTCCAGGTCTACCCTCATACCATAGGTCTCAAGCAGCATCACATCTTTGTGTTCTTTCAATGTAGTAATGACCCAGTTGGAGAGGGTAGCCTAATGTGACCCCTAGGCAATCTAAAAGACCTTTGGAGACCCCCAAACCAATAAGTATAAGGAAATAAATAAAACCATGTATTATAGGAGTTTTAAATACATAGAAATCACTTGGTCAATAACATTTTACTTTTAATAGTACACAATTCAATGATTTTCATAATTTCTTAAATATAAGTTATATATTCAGTGCCAGCTTATGTTTTTCTTATAAAAGTTTATCCCACTAGCTTGCTATATATTCTGTCAAACACCATTTTCATAAATCTATTTATTTGGCAGACCAAGGGCAAAATTCTATTTCTCTCAGTCTCGGTTATGCGGCTAATATTTAATTAAAAACAAAAACTGATTGTAAACTAATGAATCAGAACATCCCCCTAAGGGATCAGAAAGGAAAAGCTGACACAATATTACAGATGCTTTCTTTCCAACACCAGTTATAGGAGACATATAATAAATATAAAAACTCACTGTATTCTCAGAAACCACATTACTAGTGTTAGAAAACAAAATCAAACAAGTAGCATCTGATGTACCAGGTTTAGGTGTAGTAAGTAAATTCCTGATATTTAATCTAAAAATATCAAGACAATAGTATGCCACTCAATTGTCGACTTTTCTTTGACAATGAATGACAAAGGAGAAAAGGCAGAATTCTTTATCATGGCAGCTAAATGTCTGTTAAGAAGCCAGAGAAAGCAGAAGTTTCACTGAGGAAATGTTTGTACTACTTTCATTCTTCATGGCATATCTGATTTTTTTTCAGGTACTGTGACATTTATATTTTACATCAGAGTCCTCCTAGACATAATGTATTCCATAGTTAACTTATACATATTAGCAATTCAGTAATGTGAATGAACAATATTTTTTACTTAACAAATGTCAGACTGTTGAATTCGGTAAGATATGTTTTTATACCACTTGCATGATAAAGAAATATATACAAGGAATGGATAATCTTCTCCATTGCCCTTCAGGAAGATGTAATAGATCCATCAGGATGTCGGAGGCCAGTCATCTTGGTCTTGTAGTTGGTAAAGGACAGGTAGGCATTACGAATGCTTTTCCCAGCTTCTGCCACATCTACCAGGTCTGCTGCTCTTCTCTATTTGAGGTCTTCCTTTATCTCATATCTGTATTGCTTTGTGAGCTCGGAAGTTTGCATGTGGTTGCCTGAGGCATGAGCCAAACCACATTGGTGAATAAGCTCAAGAGTTTTCTAAGACAGACATTTTTTTATGGCTATCTCTATCTTGGTGTTCCTCACACAATCATGGAAGTGCTGAACCAGTCAATTGTATTCCTGTCAATGTTGCAAATGGCAGCATCTTCCCATGTTGCACCAATAGTGCCAAAAAGTCCCCAGTTGGTGATCATTCTAGGAATTCTCTTCTTAAACTTTGCAGCCATTTATCCCCAATCTGTGAAGTAGAATTCTGCACGAAGGAGATGGTGGTCCGATTCAGTTTGGAATTTTGGGACTACAGCGACATAGGTCAGGCAAAACCTGACTGAATATGATGTGGTCTATTTTGTTGTGGAACCGTCCACCGGGACACTCCTATGTCCAACTTTTAGGTTCGGCCTTCTGGCATTGTAAGTTACCATGGATGACCTCTGGTCAACATGATGAAATGAGACAGTCTGTCACCCTGTTTGTTCCATTCTAGGCCATGAGTCCCGATGTGGAGTTCTTCAGCTGATCTTCTTGGTCCTATCTTGGCATTAAAATGACTGACAATGATCTTGTAGGAGGTGTGGTCTTCTTTATAGAACTTCTCCAGCTCCATGAAGAACTTCTCAATTTCTCCTTCATTATAGTTGGATGTTGGTGTGTAGACAACGAAGATAGAAACTGCCGGCAGTGAGGCACATCTATTCAAGTGTAATTGTCTGATTCTGGTTGTTAGGCATTCGAATGAATCAATGCTCATGGCCACGTTTGTGTTGACAAGGACTCTAACGCCTCTGATGCCTCTTTTTTCGCATGTTCCGAGGAACAGTTTTTCTCCAGTGTCGAAAATGGCATGACTTCTACTCAGATCTCTTTGACAGCCACAACCACCTGCCCACATACTAAATTCCGCAGGATGGATATGTCGTTCCCAATGTTCTTCCTTCCAAAATCTGACACGCTATTTCATAGGTAAAGAAAGGAACAACATCTGCCTCAGACATGGTCAGACATGAACACCTGAAGAACCTGCTGTCACTACTCATCAATACACTGGTTCAGCACTTCACACACTACCTGTCTGAATGTAAGGTTCTGTCCCAATGGAAAATCAGCAGGACTGTAGTACTGTACAAGAAGGAACACATCCACGACATTGGCAACTATCGCCCAATCTGCCTATTGCCTGTCATCTACAAGCTGTTCACTCGAGTCATCCTGAATAGGATTGAAAGAACACTAGATGAAGGACAACCATGCGAGCAAGCCAGGTTCTGCAAAGGATTTAGCGCGATCAACCATATCCACATGATAACCAAGCTCATTGAGGTTTCTCGGGAGTTCAAGATGCCACTTTCTCTAACACTTATTGATTTAAATAAGGCCTTTGATTCTTTTGAGACAGAACCAGTTATGAAATCCCTAGCAAATCAGTACATTCAAACTCAATACAGAGAATTAGCTAAGAGGACAAAGAATCTCCAGCTCCTGGCACTTCTCTTCAATTCCACTGTTCTTCTTGCATTAATATACGCCTGAGAGATCTGGCCCTACAAAAACAGGATGAGAATGCTATTCGTGTCTCCCAAAGAGGAATCGAAAGAGCTATTCTTGGAGTATCACATTTCACTCAAATGAGAGAAAGAATCCAGAGTTCCTCCATCAATGGTGAAGAATCAGGGATGCTGTCTCGTTTGCCAAGGCAGCAAAAATCAGATAGGCTGGACACATAATGAGATTTGGAGACAACCACTGGACTAGAGCCTTTACCACTGGATTCCACGGAATGTCAAATAATTGCATAGCAGCCCACCTACAAGATGGTCAGACTTCTTCGTCAAGACCCTGAACGATTGGTTTGAGGTTCTTCATGATCCTAGAATGAGCAAACACCATTGGGATACACTAGCATGCAACAGGCATGAATGGAGACAGTACTGGTGTCCACTTGAGCAAATCAATGAGTAACACGATGTCAAGTGATCAAGTGATCAAGTGATACAAGGAACAAATAGATTTTAGGAGTATTTGCTGATATTTGTAAAACAAAAAAAAAAAAGCATAAGAAATAAGCTGGCAAAGATCCAAGAAATAAAAAAAAACATAATGTGTCTACATGAGTCAAATGGCACTACTGTTGAGAACTAATCTAATTTCTTCCGATGTTTTTGTATTTTTTTCCATCTTTCCAGCTAAAGTTTAACACACACCAGAAATCTAGCATTAGGAGTTTTGATATGTTTTTCCTGAAATATGTTTTAACTTCCTGATTTAGCCATATTTTAACTTTGTCTTTCCTTCTTATAGGAAACTGTACATTGTAATATAATATATATATATATATATATATATATATATATATATATCGATTTACTTGAGCGGGCCCAGTAACATCTCCATCGTGAGATTTGTTACTGTGTTTGGCATATTGAATACGTCACGGGTAGCTTGCCAGGCTTTGCCGTGTGGGCGAGATACTCTCAGTAGCTTGCCGGGCTCTCCGAGAGGGGCGGAGGAATCGAACTTGGGTCGGCCATATTGGCCAATTGCAAGGCAAACACCTTACCCACTGTGCTATCGCTCCAGTCCATATATATATATATATATATATATATATATATATATATATATCTGTTATTGAATCACCATGAGTTAGACCATTACAAAGCTGTTCATGATTGTTCTAACATACATCCATCAATCAGTATATATTTCCCAGCACCAATATCCACAGTCCCTCCCACCACCCACAAAATGTCCCCCAAACCAGCCTGTATCTAGGGCAGGCATCTCTCTCTTTCTCTCTCTTTTTGCTTCACCCTTTCTCTTTTTTCTTTCTCTCTCTTTCTCTCTCTCTGTGGATTTATATTATAAATCTTAATTTATATTAAGGTCATGTAATAATAAAACTGAGAAAAAGAAAACCAAGAGTCACATAGACAGTATGCTTGATGCAATTTGTTCACTGACATAACACCCTAACAATTCTGGCCACTATCTTCCAGAATCTCACCCTGTATTACTTGCTGCTTTCACTAGCTTCAGACTAAACCATGCGAGATGACTGATAAAAAAATTAGCTTCTTTTTCAGGTTGTTACTCTAGTTATAAGTAGATAGGGTAATTGTAAACTTGTTTAAAGGGCAATTGTAATATAAGGAAAGATGATGTAAGGAGAAATTAACCAAGAAATAACTGTGGACATTGTCTCTGGAAACCTGGTCTCGGATAAGAAAGAGTGCCACAAAAAAGTATAGTGGACATCAAATCTGTACTTGTATGTTAATTGCAACACTGTTTACAATCACAATCACAAATCATCCTGTTAATCGTCGATTGCCTCGAGCAGGCCCCAGTAACGTCTCCTTCATCCTAGCCCTGAGATTATATTCAAGGCTCTTTAGGAGAATGAGACCCATCATTGTTACTGGTATTTGGCATATTGGGTATGCCACGGGGAGTTTGCCAGACTCTGCCGTGTGAGTGGATACAGATAAAGAAATGGGACTATATTAAACTAAGAAGCTTCTGCACCACAAAAGATACAGTGACCAAAATACAAAGACAATCTACATGGGAAAGGATATTCACCCAATACTCATTGGACAAGGGGTTGATATCATGATCACAATCACAACCATCCTGTTGTTAATCAATTGCCTCAAGCAGGCCCCAGTAACGTCTCCTTCATCCTAGCCCTGAGATTATATTCAAGGCTCTTTAGGAGAATGAGACCCATCATTGTTACTGGTATTTGGCATATTGGGTGCGCCACAGGGAGTTTGCCAGACTCTGCCGTGTGGGCAGGCTACATTTGGTAGCCTACCAGTTTGTCCAAAGTAGGAATGAGATAATAAGATGCATTCGCGGCCGTGCGGTTCCGGGAGCTGGTTTTTATAATCTCTGAGTTTTGGCCGCTGATGGGATTACATGGTGCCAGGGGGCCAGTTGGTGGGTGTGACCCCCGCCTACCGGAATTTGGAGGATCTGGGTGGAGGATTCTCGGCCCCAATCCGAGTAGGCTTGGAGATCTCGGCCCCGGAACCCGCGTGACTTTGTCCCTCTGCCAGTACCTTCATGTGTGCGGAGAGTGGTCTCAGAATGGTGGTGGCTGGTCCTGGAGGTCTTTGGCTGCCGGAGCCTTGGTCGGGGCGGGGAGGAAAGCTCAACCCGCTCCCCTCCAAAGGGCCCCGGCAGCGAGGACAGTCAGGCGCAAGGGCAGGAGACTGCACTGTTCTTCTTCCGGGAGCTGGTTTTTTATAGTCTCTGAGTCTTGGTGGCTGATGGGATTACACGGCGCCAGGGGGCCAGTTGGTGGGTGTTTACAATAGCCAAAATATGGAGAAAATCTGAGTGCCCGAATACAAATGACTGGTTCAAGAAACTTTGGTACATCTACACAATGGGATACTATGCAACTGTTAGAAAAGATGAATTCATGAAATTTGCATATAAATGGATTAACATGGAGAATATCATGCTAATTGAAGTAAGTCAGAAGGAGAGGGACAGGCGTAGAAGGATTCCACTCATTTGTGGAATATAAAGTAATAGAATGGGAGACAAACATCCAAGGATAGAATAATAGAGATAAGGACCAAGAGGATTTCTCCACTACTTGGAAGCCAGACTCACTTGCTGGGGAAAAAGGCAGCTGAGAGAGAGAAGGGACCACCAAGTAAAGGATATTTGGAGGGCCTGCTCGGGATTGGAGATGTGTGCTGATGGTAGACTGAAATAACTGATAAACAATGTTTGAAAAGTATTATTGATCTGGATTATAATAATGACTGGTTTATGACATCATTTTATTTATTTATTTATTTATTTTTCATGTAAAATGGAAAAACTTTAATTATTTTAAACAAAGGCACAAGTAAACACCTTGAATTATTATACAATGTTATAAAAAGAAATTCCAAGAGTAAATGTAATACATTATAATTTTGCTTCTTTACAATTATTCTAATGTATATTTACCATATTTTCTTCGAGTAAATGAATGTGATGTAAAATTTTGGGTTACATAGTATCCATTTCACTTTTATCATAAGTTTTAATATTGATGGAATTAATTAAATTGAAATGTAGAAGCATGTTAGGTAAAGTACTACACAACAGCAAACTGACCTTGGAAGGGACATATCAAAACACAACTCTCTTAATTTCCTTTAAATTTAAAAACTATAGTACATTATGTAAAAGATGTAAAAGAGTAAAGAATGAACCAAATAGTTTCTTGTGATGTTAAAAATTAAAAAATGTCTAGACCTTGTTTTCAGTCAACGGCACTAACTGGAGAGTAACCAACTGCATCATGTTCAAGCACTAAGAAAAATTTATTCCAAAATTGCTGGCCAGTTATGACATCATTTTAGACTGAGAATACAGAATAAAAGTTATGGCTTTGCTCTGACTTTTTTCCTGGATTTTTGCTAATGTGTAACATTTTTAACAGTGTACCTGAAAATAGTTTTATACTGCTTCCTTTGAATTTGAATGTTCGTGCACTATTAAATTCCTTTTACATATATTTGTGCTATCTTTTGTTATGGTTTTTTATTCTCATATGTACTATAAACACAAATAAATTGCTATTTCTCTTCAGAGAATTATCTTTTCAAGTTATTAAGTACATTTTTAAAGAAAACAGAAAATTATTTTTTAACTGTGACTGAATTCACCACTAGCATATGCTATTTCTTTGTGTTAGTTCAGGTATTCTGATGATGAATGCTAGCATTTTTTTACCATTAAAGTCTTTAATTTTTTGCATAAACCATTTTATTTATTAAAAATGAGAAAGGAGAGAGTGAGAATGAGAGAAAGATAATTCAATACAGTGAAACATAGAGAAAAGTGGAGTTAGGGAGAAACAACAGGTGGGAAAAAGAGAACAAGGGGAGAAAGAAAAGAAAAAGGGGCAAGAGAAGGGGGGAGAGAGAGGAAGAGAGATTTTAATACATTTCATATTCCTAGTTTAACTTTCAAATTTCCTTCCAGAGAGATTGAGTATCAATATTGATATTGTATTTTCAATCTAATGTATCTTGTATATGCATTGATATTTCTGGACTTATGTCATGCCTTATGATTTTCTTTTTAATGCCAGAAATTATGTGAAGCACTTCAAAACTGGAAACAACATTTTTACTTACTTCCTAAATGTATCTACACCTTTTCATTATCTTAAATTGGGTGTATGTTGTAATGATGTGAGAATTTGAGTTTTAATGCTATTAGAATATAAAAACTGTTCTGTTACTCTTAGTGAATCTGAAGCTTCAAATTATTTTTGTGTGCATTTTGAGGCCACACTTGGCACTGCTTAGGCTTAGTCTTGTCTGCACTCGATCATCACACTTGGTGGTTCTTGAGAGACAGTATGTGGTTCCGGTGATTGAACCTGGGTTAGCTGCACGCAAGGAAAGCTTCCTACCCGCAATCTCTCTGGCTCTCAAATTCTTGTTAAGGTATTTTCCACCTAAATAGTGGGTTATTCCTCTGACAAAGGTACATTTTTCCTCAATTTTTGTTTTTCCTCACCTTTGCTTTTATCTATGCTTCAGACCACAGAGATAGTTATCTCCTGTGATATCTCCTTCCACCGTCTAGACTTCGCCAATATTCTATTATTATGGCCATGTTATTTTTGTTAATCTTTCTTTGGGCAAGTGTAGGTAACTTTTTCTTAATAAAATTAATTCTCAGTCTTACAAGAGCAGTTTTATGAACTCAATTCTTTATACTACAATACTAGCTGATTAAAGGTTTAATCTCTACTGTGATGGTATTAGGGGAAGTAAGGATTTGAAAAGCAATACACATAAATTAAATTACGAAGGTAAATTCCCTGTTTTGAAAAAAAAAGTGCACTTTTTATGTAGGAGTACTGCTATTTATTCAGGCACTGATTAGCTGATTGAATTGGGCATGAACTCCACCTTACTTTTATTTATTTATTTATTTATTTTTCTTCTTTTATTTATTCATTTAATCATTGTTGAAAAGTTACAAAGCTTTCAGTTTAAGTCTCAGTCATGCAGTGATCAAACACATTTCCCTTCACCAGTACTCATTTTTCACCACCAAGAACCCCCATATAACCCCCTCCTACCCCTCCTCATGCCTGTGAGGTAGATGATTTCTACTTAACTCTTCTCTACATTGATTACATTAATTATTTCAACAAAAGATACACCATTTTGTTTAGAATCCTCCCCCCCCCCCAACAATCAGAATTGCTGAAAAGGCATTGTGAAATACTTTTTTTTCTATAGCTGGTTATGAGAATCATATAATGTCACGTGGCCGCAATTTTGGAATTCTGCAAAGAGCCAGATAATTATGAGACTAGTTTCTGTGCGCCTGGTGTTACGGCTGTGCCAGAGAGCCATTCATGGGGGACAACTCATGACCTCGGTAGGGCATCAAGGAGGGGCCGACCTCCCTTCACATGAGACTGCAGTTGCCCCATCACCACCGGCTCATACCTGGCTTTCCCATAAGCTCTGAGGTGGCGGTCACCCTGCTTCTACTGGGGGTGGGAGGCAGAAGGGAGCAACACCCTTTCCCTCAGAGGGAGACATGGTGCCGTAGTTTAATGCTTGGTCCATTCACTTTTCTGCCGCAAGCTGCCGGGCTCTGGTCTAAGTCCTTTTGCCTCTGGAGCAATGGGCATACCGAAGAGCCGCTGGTGGGGGGCAACTCGTGACCTTGGTAGGGTGTGAAGTACGAGCCGGTAAAACCCCCCTTCCCATGAGACTGCAGTTGCCCCATCACAGCTGACTCATATCTGGCTTTTCAATAAGCTCTGAGGCAGCAGCCACCTTGCTGCTGTGTGTGTGTGTGGGGAGGGGGGGTGGGAGGAAGATGGGAGCAATGCCCTTTCCCTCCCAGGGAGGCATGACACCATAGTTTAATGCAAGGTCCATTCACTTTTCTGCTGCAAGCTGCTGATCTCTGGATTAAGACCTTTTGCCTCTGGAGCCATCGCCATGCAGGAGAGCCGGCTCATGGGGGGCAACTCGTGACCTCAGCAGGGCACGAAGGACAAGCCGTTACTGCCCCCTTCCCATGAGACTGCAGCTGCCCCGTCATCGCTGGCTCATACCTGGCTTTCCAATAAACTCTGAGGGAGCGGCCACCTTGTATGCGGTCCAGATGCATTTCTGCCAAAAGCCACTGGGTTTCAAGATTTGTTTCTGAGTCTCTGGGATCATGACAATTAATCAGCATGATTAGAAACCAGAGAGGCTGTTTGTAGGCGACGACTCAGGGTCTCATTGGTATGGGGAGGAAAGGGCCGGTTCCACCATCATCTGGTGAGGCTCTGTGTGTCTTGTCACTGCAGGCTCAAACCTGACTGTCCAGTGGCCTCTGGAGAATGGCTGTCACTGGGCCGCCAGGGGGAACAGGCCAAGGCACAAACCTATTCCCACCTGGAGTGGCCCAGCACCAGTAGCCTACTGCAGGAACAGGACACATTTCTGCCAAAAGCCTTCAGGTTCCGAAATTTGTTTCTGAGTCTCTGGGATCATGGCCATGAAGCAGTTTGATAAGGAAGCGGAGAGGCCATGCCTCCAATTATGTAGCTGAACCAGAGGTGGTTTGTGGGTGAGTCTCCCACATACCTAACTTTCGGCTGTTTACATTCTTGGTAAATTTTGCCCCAAGTTTTTGGGGTCTGGCCAAAGGCACAACAGCAATTTTGGGGTATCTGAATGTCTGACAGTGCCATCAGGCTGTTGATGCACTCGTTTCATAGGTACAGATTGACCTGCTGGTGGCACCATACCCCGAAAAGTGCACTTTGAATAAGAGATAACAGGAAACTTGCTTTCTCCTCCTCTATCTGCCTTTGGGAATACATAGATAATATGGCATTCAGTCTACAGAGCAGGATATACTCTTAAAACAAAAGAGTCAATGCAAGCAGAACATTTATCGTGGCATTTCAAACTCTAGAATGGGGTTCTAGCCATAATATAGCAAGTAGGACATTTGCCTTGCAATTGGCTGACCCAGATTTGATGCCTGGTGCCACCCCTCCCCCATCCATCCCACCAGGAGTGATCACTGAGTGATCAATGGAGATGTCTCCAAAACAAACAGAAAAACAACCCTACCCCCAAGAAAAACCAAACTCTAGAATGGTGATGATGTTTGTTGTTGATCTTAAGTCACCCTGCATATAGTATTCTCTGCTCTAGCAGCCTAAGCTAACTCAGTATTTCTGGAATTTTCAGTGTGTTCTTTACTAATGCTCCTACATGATGCTTGCTACTAATCTGACCCAACACAAAACCTTAATCCCAAAAAGCATTGAAAGTTTGGGTTGTTTGAGAATTTAGTTTCTCAAAATTGAATTGAATTGTCATTAGATCCATAAAAATTCTGATGCTTATTTCATTCCTGCAAGAGAATAAGACCAATTTTATTTTAACTTAGAGAAACAAATAGATGCATGTCCTGGTGTAGATTATACATTATCTATTATATATCACACATTATATATGTTACTTTATATATTATTATATAAATTACTTAGTTCATATATTACTTTATGCAAATAATATAGTATCTACTCTCCCTTAGGCATATAGCCCAGTGAATTCATTTTTAAATTTTGCTCCATATTTAGTTGGAATATTCAGTGGGATTAATGAAGAAATGTCTGTAAAGCATAAAGGTACATAAAGGCCCTCCCGTTGATCATCGATTTGCTCGAGCGGGCCCAGTAACGTCTCCATTGGAGACTTTGTTGTTACTGTGTCTGGCATATCGAATACTCTCGGTAGCTTGCCGGGCTCTCCGAGAGGGGCGGAGGAATCGAACTCGGGTCGGCCATGTTGGCCGCTTGTAAGGCGAACGCCCTACTCGCTGTGCTATCGCTCCCAAATCCCTAGAGGATGCCTCTCTCTTACCTCTAAACATGTATTCCCTACCAATGGATAACAATCCTAGAAGGTTTCTTTGCACAAACTCCATGTTGTGTTTCCACTACTTAAAGCAATCCTTATATTCACATATCCTTAATTCATTTCTCTTTACATTTCATTTCATCTT
The DNA here is from genome assembly GCF_029834395.1 of Sorex fumeus. Classification (NCBI taxonomy): domain Eukaryota; kingdom Metazoa; phylum Chordata; class Mammalia; order Eulipotyphla; family Soricidae; genus Sorex; species Sorex fumeus. The sequence goes on from NW_026606059.1 coordinate 70,023,216, forward strand.
ATTTCATTTCATTTTTGGTTTGAGTGCCACACTCTGTGGTGCTGAGGGCTTACTTCTGGGTCTGCCCTCAGGGATGATTCCTGCCAGTCTCCGGGGACTATGGGTAGATCATCAAACTCAGGCCAGTCAGCACCCTACTGACTGTACTCTAACTCAAGTTCTAATTTTTGTTCTTTCTATATAACCCTTTGATAGATAAGATTAAGTAAGGGATTTGAATTTTGTTATAAAGTGGTAAATTAGTTTCTTTATCTAAAGTCAAATCTCCATTTCCCATCATGTTCTCTCTCCCTGAATTGAAGTACATCTTCTTGAATATGAATTTATCACAAGTATAGTGGCTGAAAAGCATAAATGGTCATCAACTCACATTTTTTATGAGACATAAATCTAAGCACAGGATGATCAGCAGTTTCAACATCTTTAATAAGGTGTGTCAGACAAGACATTTCATATGTGATGAGGAGAGTCTGCCAGAATATTCATATAGATGAGGAAAATTGAACTGATCTGTAGGATAACATTGGGTTTGTCCTTTCAGCTTGTCTCAAGGAGCTGACCTGAAGGAGACTTCTTACTCTCTTTGTTGATTTGTTAATGTTCAAGCCACCGTTGTATCAGAGTTTACTTCAAAGCAACGTCTTTTCTGTATGGACACAGGAAGACAGTTAATATTATGCTTAGGAACTTGGGAGTTGATTGGCTCCAAATAATATTTAATCCTGGGCATCTGCTTTCTCAATTCAGTTGCTCTTAGTTCCTAGCACCCCAAAAGTAGGGTCCCGTCGAGGGACTGAAAAGACCCAGGGCAAGCTGTGAGCTATCCTGTTATTGAAATGGGCTAGGTGAAAGCAGCACAATACTCAACTATAAATTGAGAGCATGGTCACGGACAGATGCTTTCATGATCCAGAAGTAACGATGAGATTAGAGCCCTGCTGGGGTTAGGAAGACTAATCTGGCCTGAGGACTGTGGTCTGGAATATATAGTGAGATGTCCTCAGGAAAACCAACTTTTAAGTTCACATACCTCTTACTGTGTTCATACAGAGTGACATCGCTAGAAATATTAGAAGTAGATTTACTACAACTATTCAAGTGGATTAAACTATCAGTGGCCAAGATCCAGAAACTATAAAACCAAGCTCCCAGAAGAGACCAACGCAGAGTCTCCTGTCCAGATGCCTGGCTGTCCTTACCAGGGTCAGTTGGAGGGAGGCGGGTTTAGTTTTCCTCCTGCCCTGAACAGAGAAGAGGCAGCTGAAGACCTCTAGAACCAGCCACAGCCATGCTTAAGACCACTCTCCATGCTCAAATGATCCTCACACATGAAGGAACCAACAGAGGAACCCAGGTGTGTGGGACCTGGAGCTGAGATCTTCAAGCCTGCTTGGATCCCGACTGGTCCTCCTCCACCTAGATCTCCTATCTTTCAGTAGCTAGGCATTACACCCACCAGTTGCCTCTGGCACCATGCAATCCCATCAACGGCCAAGACCCAGAGACTATAAAACCGAGATTACAGAAGCGCCTGGCTACAAATGCGGCCTCACAACCTCTTATTGTTAGTTATCACTCTCAGAGAACCCGGCAGACTACTCAGAGTATCCTGCCTGCACGGCAGAGTCTGGCAAGCTCCCCGTGGCATATTAAATATGCCAAAACCCAGTAACAATGATAGGTCTCATTCCCCTGACCCTGAAAGAGGTTCCAATGTGGCACTTGCTAAAATCTCAGGACTAGGACGAATAGAGATGTTACTGGTGACTGGTCAAAGAAATTGATGAACAACAGGATGACAGTGATACAGTGATACAGTGATTCAAGGGATTACTAGCTGAGGGAAGAAGAAAGTGACACATCCTGGATGGGATCCCTCCCTTAAGCAGATCACCTAGCAAACTGGACTAAACTCCTTAGATGAGATTTCATCCTTGAATTAGTCTCCTGAAGGAGACCTCTTACTCTCTTTGTTGATTTGTTAATGTTCAAGCCACCTTTGTAACACCACCCTATGTGATTGCTATATAAGTTAAGAGAGAAAGATCGGAGGAGTGAGAATCAGGAGAGTGAGAATCTGGGCTCAAGTGTTGAAGGGATAAAAAAGAATCAGGTAATCCTTGGAGCAAGAAGCAGGCGAGGGGGCTCCAGAGAGAGAAGCAGAAGAGGAATCAGAGGAGAATGGAGAGGAGATTGGAATAAACTACAGTTGATACCATCCAGCCTGGCCCTCATTCCTTCCTTTGCCTGCCCATTGCCAACAGCCATTCCGATCCAGTCCATACACAGCAGCTTGAGAGCACTGAATGTGGGCAGTGAGAGAGAGCTTTCCGGAGAGCCTGTGTGATTATATTTTTTACACTCAGTGACATAGTGGTTGTTGGCAAGAGTTGTGTTAGGTTCAGTGGTATTCAAACGTTTTCAATATGCTTTCACTTTTACTGAGAGAAGGAAAGTCTATTAATACAGAACATGTATCCTGCCATCTTAACCTTATTTTACAGGCTAGAATCAAGAAACTAAGGTAGTACATTATCAAGAAGTGATACTACATGATGGTGATTACTAGTAACAGGAACTATTGGAGGTTATTTTATAATTTACCTTTAATATCATTCTAAATATGCATAAATGCTTAACAGTATCTACCACTCTATGTACTTAGGATAGTAGCTCTTACTGCTACCATGATGGAGCACAAAAGTACTGAAATATAGGTCATAGTCACAACCTATTTGATTGAATCATTATAGCTCAATTATAGGATGAAATAAATGTATTGAAGTATGATTTTCACTGTCCAGTTAACAATAAATAGTTAACATTGTCAGTGTAATTTGTACTTCCTAATCCTCTGATCATATTAGTACTGTGCCCTCTATTCCAACAATAATGTGCTACCCAAATTATCTGGGAGAAAGTAATCTTTGGATTAATTTGCAATTTAAAGTAATATAAGTATAATTAAACCCATTAAAAGTTAATAAAATAAATTTGGTAAGAATACTGAATAATATTGATTTCAAACGTTGTAGTTTTGAGGATTTATATATTTATTTTTTGTGTAAATATTTTATTTTCAAATAATATCCCCACCCTTTTCAAACTGATTTCTGAAATGAAAATAATAAAAATAGGCAAATTTTAAACTTCATATTTCCTCTTTCACTAAAAAAATGCAATTCTGGGCATATTGGACTATAAAATTATCCTTGTGATTATTTGCAATGTTTCATAATGTATAGTTTACATCTTAGTTAGATTAATTAGGATAAAATTAGTTCACTTCTAGTATATTTGCAAGATCTAACAATTAAGGAAAAACATGACAAAGATGCATTATGTTCTTGTTAACTGGATTGTGAAATGTGACTTAAATACTGTTAACATAATCAGGAGACACACACTTTACTGAGGACAGGAAAGGTCAGTCCCTTGGTGTGTACCACAGTTGCTCTCTGGTAACCGTGCCTTCCTTAGATAGTAAAGAAATATGGATTCAGATTATAGAGATATTTCCCCACAGTAGCATGCAGCTTCACTTCACGAGTTAGTATAGTATTCAGTTTGCCTATTTACTGGCTGTGAAAGAATACAGATATACATAACACAGAGGAAATGGAAAACCATTCTGCAAGATTTTAAAGTGTTCCACTTTTATTTATCATTCTGCAAAGATCTGTTCTATACTTCTACATAGTTTCTAGGTCAGTAACATAAATCTTCAAATAGACCATTGGGTAGTTTCATCAACCTCATTAGGGAGTATTATTTTCCCAAGATAGATATATGGTCTTTTAAAAAAGCATGTAATTGATATTTATTCCAGTATTTAAGTAACAAACAAGGAAACAAGGTTATATGGTATCTTCGTAGACCTGAAATTTTAAAAATCCCATCATCACACAATCAATTTGTAAGGCAATGATATCCTCCCATGAAATACAGTTTTATAGAAAAAATTATCTCTGTGATTATATTTGAATAAGTTTTTTTTTCTTTATTTTTTTTTTTTGCTTTTTGGGTCACACCCGGCAATGCTCAGGGGTTACTCCTGGCTCATGTACTCAGGTATCACTCCTGGCGGTGCTCGGGGGACCATATGGGATGTTGGGAATCAAACCTGTGTCGGCCATGTTGGCTGTGTGCAAGGCAAATGCCCTACCCGCTGTGCTATCATTCCAGCCCCTGAATAAGTTTTTTAAGGATAAATATAAGATAAAATGATGTGGGTGGGTTGTAAGAAGAATAAATTAAGATATAGGCAAAATAAACAGAAGACTATGTTGATGGAGAATGAGAAGAGCATCTATTTACAAACCATGGAGAAAGTCCTCAAAAAAAAAAACATATCTGTAAATAGCTGGATCTCAGACTGCTAGATTTTTAGATCTGAGAAAACAAATTTCTGTTGTTTCAGTGGCACAGAATTTGATACTTTTATAATGTAATATCTACCAAACTGCTGCATGAAAAAAACGTGTTTAAAGCTGGGCTCACCAAGTAGTGTGTGTGTGTGTGTGTGTGTGTGTGTGTGTGTGTGTGTGTGGCAGGAAAGGAAATGAAAGGTATGAAGAAATTAACAAAAAATCAGTGGTGAGGATTTTGGATACTTTGGTATAGTAAAGGTGCACTAAGTTGGTATATAGAAACCGTAACTGTTAGTATAATTATGGTCATATCACAATGAAACTAAGATTTTAAAAGAAACAGAGGGCCAGAGAGACAGGGAAGAAATTGAGGCATATGTCCTGCTTATGATCAATGCGGTTTGACCTTGACACCTTTTATTACCCCCTGAGTACTGACTGCCAGAAGTGTTATCTGAGCAGAGATACAGGAGCAATCTTTGAATACTTCTGAGTGTGAGCCCCCCAAACCAAATAATAATAGTAATACAGTTAAAGTCAAAAGAACTATTTTTCTTAGACTTAGTTTAGATTTCTTCCAGATGGCTTTTTTGCAACCTTGCCTGATAAGGTACGTTTGTGTTTGATCCAGTTGTATATTGCATTTAACTCACAACCTCGTACCCTTATTTATTTGCTGGGTTCCCTAAAGATCGAGGTATGCTCCGAGATGGGCAGAACTACCATGAACTACTTACTTTGAGCAGTCATGAAACCTATATAAATTCTTAATTCTTCTACAATAAAGGGAATTTTCTGAACAAAGTTTATAGTTTCCTACATCTATTTCAGGGGAGAATATGGGGCACTGCGACATCAAACTAGGGTTGGCCATGCACAACGAAAGAGTTTTACCCAACATACAAATATTATTCCGCTGCCCCAAACTCTAACTTTTAAAAAAAAAACTGTTACCACCTCCTTGAAAACACTGGGCTTGATAGTTACGAATAGGTAACCATCATTATCCATTTCTAATTCCTCCATTAGAACTGTTCTAATTAATTACTTTCTGTATCTTGTATGAAATCTTTTGGTTGATTTTTTTAGGAGCTAGTGGTTGTTCTTTATTTATAGTACTTCTACAGCTCCAGGTACAACTTTTCCATTTTCCTTTAGCATAATTAAATGTTGGTGCGTAGACAACGAAGATATAAACTGCTGGCAGTGAACCACATCTACTCAAGTTTAATAGTCTGATTTGGGTTGTAAGACATTCGAATGAATCAATGCTTATGGCCAAGTTTGTGTTGACAAGGACACTGACACCACCAATACCTCTTTTGTCGCATGTTCAGAGGAACAGTTCTTCTTCATTGTTGAAAATGGCGTGATGGGATTGATGCCTTCTCATTCGGTCAGACCAATGATGTCATACTTGATCTTTTGCGCTTATACCATCAGGTCCTCAATAGATGCATCTGATGCCAGCGTACTTATAATGAAAGTACAGACAGTCATTTTTGTCCTTTGTCATTTTGGCAGCCTATTTCAGCCTTGAGATATTATCAACCTCTCTTTCCTCATCCATCTTAACACTGCCTTATTGGTGGCTCGTTCAGGGTCAGAGGAATGACACCCATTGTATTTACTGCCTTTGGCATATTGAATATGCCATGGATAGCTTGCCAGGCTCTGCCATGCAGGTTGGATATTCTCAGTAGCTTGCCAGGCTGTTCAAGAGGAATAGAGGCTTTTAGGGCGGGCTATAATCACCCTTGCAGGTGTTCCCATGGTTCAAACCATATTTAAACCCTATCAAATATGGTGAGATCCTGGTAGTGAATCCATAATACAGCTCACAGATGATCCTGATATATTTAGTTTGAATGCGCTAATTGGCTAGGGCTTCAATGACTGCTTCTGTCTCAACAGAATCAAAGACCTTCTTTAAATCAATGAAAATTAGACAGAGCAGCATCTTGAACTCCCAAGAAACCTAAATGAGCTTGGTCATCATGTGGATATGGTAAATAGTGCTGAATCCTTTTCTAAAACCGGCTTGCTCGCAGGGTTGTCCTTCATATAGTGTTCTGCCAATCCTATTCAGGATGACTTGAGTGAGCAGCTTATAGATGACAGACAATAGGCAGATTGGGCGGTAGTCGCCAATGTTGTGGATGTCTCCCTTCTTGTACAGTAGTATGGTCCTGCTGGTTTTCCATTGGGATGGATCCTTGCATTCAGACAGTCAGCATGTGAAAAGCTGAGCTAGCATATTGATCAGTACTGATGGCAGGTTCTTCAGGTGTTCATGTCTGACCTTGTCTGGGGCATGTGCTGTTCGGTTTTTTTTTTTTTTTTTTTTTGCTGATAAAATGGATTTTGGAAGAGAGAATGTTGGAAACAACATATCTATCCTGCGGAATTTGGTGTGTGGGCAGGTGGACGTGGCTATCGAAGAGATATGAATAGAAGTCATGGATAAACTACTCCATTGCCCTTCTGGAGTTTGTGATAGGTCTATCAGGACATAGGAGGGCAGTGATCGTGGTCTTGTAGTTGGCGACGGACAGACAGGCGTTACGAATATTTTTTCCAGCTTCTGCACATCTAACAGCACTTCTGCTCTTCACTCTTTGAGGTCTTCCTTTTCCCTTCTCTGCAATGTTTTGTGAGCTTGGACATTCAAGTGCGGTTGCTTGAGACATGCGACAAACCACGTTGATGAATAAGCTCAAGAGTTTTTGAAGACAGGCATTTTTTGTGGCTATCTCTCTTTTTGCGTTCCTTGCACAATCATGAAGGTACTGAACAAGTCAATCGTATTCCTCGTCAATGTTGTCAACAATGGAGTCTTTCCATGTCAATAAATGTCAATAAATGCATCTTCCCATGTTGAAAAATAGTGCCAAAGAACTCCCAGTTGGTAGTCATTCAGAGAGTTCTCTTCTTAAACTCTGCAGCCTTTTCTCCTGCTCTGTGAAGTAGAATTTTGCACAAAGGAGATGGTGGTCAGATCCTGGTTAGAATTTTGGGACAACAACGACATCGGTCAGGCAAAACCGTTGATTGAATATGATGACTAAATTTCATCATTCTACAAAGAATTGATCATCCATGTCAAGAGAAGGGTTCAGCAGGGTAATACGATTTCACCAAAACTCTTCAGTGCCACCCTCGAGAACATCATGCGACAACCTTAATGGGAAGGAATGGGAGTGAGATAGATGGTCAGCAACTACACCATCTCTGCTTTGCTGATGACATTGTTCTAATAACACCAAACATTAGCCAAGCGGCACAAATGCTGGCCAACTTCAACCATGAATGTGGAAAGGTCAGACTATAGCTGAATCTCACAAAGACAATGTTCATGAGACACGGTCTCATTCCTGACATGCCATTCACTCTCATTGGGACAAACATCTCCGAATGCAACAGTTCTGTGTACCTAGGTCGAGAAGTCAACATGATGAATGACCTAGTACCTGAGCTGCGCGGGGGAAGAGAACAGCTTGGAATGCTTTCTAGAGCATTGAAGAAATAGCTAAGAAGATGAAGAACCTCTGGCTCCAGGCAAATCTCTTTGATTCCACTGTTCTTCCTGCATTAACATAGGCCTCAGAGACCTGGGCCCTACGAAAGAAGGATGAGAATGCTATTTGTGTCTCTCAAAGAGGAATCAAAAGAGCTTTGTTTGGAATATCATGTGTCACTCAAATGAGAGAAAGAATTCAAAGTTCTAACCTCCATCGACGGTCAAGAATCAGGGATTCTGTCTCATTTGCCAAGGCATCAAAAATCAGATGGGCTCAACACGTAATGAGATTTGGAGACGACCACTGAACTAGAGCCATTAGCGACTGGATTCCACGAGACGTCAAAAGACTGCATGGCCGCTCACCTACAAGATGGTCAGTCTTCTTCGTCAAGACCCTGAACAATCGGTTTGAGGCTCTTCAGGTTCCTAGAATGAATAAATGCCATTGGGCTAAATTAGCATGTGACAAGGATAAATGGAGACGTTACTGGCACCCCCTCGAGCAAATCAATGATTAACGGGAAGTCAAGTGATCAAGTGATCAAATATGGTGCAGTAATCTTTATTAAGTGTCTTATAATGTATCCGGAAAACGTCCTGGAGCATGGCAGCTGCTGGGTAGTGGAGGCAGTGGAGGTAGTGGAGGTCTGCCAATGAGGTATTTATATGGTAGTCATAGGATGGGTTATCTGTGTGGAATCTCTGAGTCGCTGGACATTGGTGGAAGCAGATAGGGCAGGGTAGGGTGGGGCTTCTGCTTTTAACCCTTTGGTCACCAGAGATTTATGCGAGCAGGCAGAGGATCTCTGTTCCCGGATCCCTTGAGCCTGGAGTACAAGGTCACAGAGTTCCACTTATCTGATTCTGTGGGGCTTCAATCATGTGTGAGTGAGTCTTGGCCCGAACTTTCAGAAAGTGTCCAAGAGCATGGCGGCGACTAGGTAGTTGAGGTAGTGGAGGTAGTTCTACATGGAACTGGAGAAGTTATATAAAGAAGACCACACCTTCTATAAGATCATTGTCAGTGATTTTAATACCAAGATAGGACCAAAAATATTAGCTGAAGAACTCCACATCAGGACCAATGGCCTAGAATGGAACGAACAGGGTAAGATACTGTCTGACTTCATCATTTCGACCAAGACCATCCATGGTAATGCACAGTTCCAGAAAGCTGAATATAAATGTTGGACATGGGAGTATCCTGGTGGACGGTACCACAATGAAATTGACTACATCATATTCAATCCACAGTTTTGCCTGACTGATGTCACTGTTGTCCCAAAGTTTGAAACAGGATCCAACCACCATCTCCTTCGTGGAAAATTCTACTTCACACAGCAGGTAGAAAGGGCTACAAATATTAAGAAGAGAATTCCCCGAATGACTACCAACTGGGAGCTCTTTGGCACTATTGTGGCAACATGGGAAGATGCATTTATTGACAACATTGACGAGGAATACAATGGACTGATTCAGTATCTTCATGATTGTGCAAGGAACGCCGAGAGAGAGAGATAGCCACAAAAAGATGACTGTCTTCGAAAAATCTCAAGCTCATTCTCCATGTGGCTTGGCACAAGCCTCAGGAAACCGCACATGAATGTCCAAGCTCTCAAAACATTGCAGAGAAGTGATAAAGGAAGACCTAAAAGAGAGGAGAGTAGCAGTGCTGGCCCATGCGGCAGAAGTCGGGAAAAGCATTCTCAACGCCTGGCTGTCCTTCACTAACAGACAAAAATGACTGCCCTCCGACATCCTAATGGAGTATCACATATTCCAGAAGGGCAAAGGAGAAGATTATCCATGATTTCTACTAAAGATTTCTTCGATAGCCACATCCATCTGTCCACATACCAAATTCCGAAGGATGAATGTGATTCGCTGATGACATAATTTTCATAACACCAAACATTAGCCAAGTGGCACAAATGCTGGCTGACCTCAACCATGAGTGTCAAAAGGTTGGACTACAGCTGAATCTTAAAAAGACAATGTTTATGAGAAACGATCTCATTCATGATGTTCCATTCACTCTCAACGGAATGAACATCTCTGAATGCAACAGTTATGTGTACCTAGGTCGAGAAGTCAAGATGATGACTGCCCTGGCACCTGAGTTGTGCAGGAGGAAGAGAGTGGCTTGCAATGCCTTTAAGAGCATTGAAGAAACAGCTAAGATGATGAAGAACCTCCAGCTCCGAGCACATCTCTTCAATTCCAGTGTTCTTCCTGGATTAACATACGAATCAGAGACCTGGGCCCTACAAAAACAGGATGAGAACACTATTCGGGTTTCCCAAAGAGAAATCAGAAGAGCTATGCTTGGAGTATCACGCTTCACTCAAACGAGAGAAAGAATCTGGTGTTCTGACCTCCATCGACAGTTGAGAATCAGTAATGCTGTCTTGTTTGCCAAGGTGTTGAAGACCGGACGGGCTGGACATGTAATGCGATTTGGAGAGGACCGTTGGACTAGAGCCATTACTGACTGGATTCCATGGGATATCTAAAGATCACATGGTCGCCCACGTATGAGATGGTCAGACTTCTTCATCAAGACCCTGTACAATCGGTTTGTGGCTCTTTGTGTTCCTAAATCGAGGAGACATCATTGGGATACACTAGCACTCGACAATGGATGGAGACGTTACTGATGCCTGCTTGAGCAAATCAATGAGTAACAGGATATAAAGTGATCAAGTGGTTATTCTAAACACTGCTACCCTCAGGACTTGCTACTGGCTCTGTGCACATTGAACATTCCTGGTCCCTCAGGTGGAAGGAAATGAAGCTGTAGTCATTGTAGGCAAGCAAGTATCTTACTTACTATACTATCTGTTCCACTTGTGTTTTATACTACCTTGAATGACTGCTCACTCCTTTTTAACTTTTCTTCTTTTTGCGGGGGTCACACCCAGCGATATTCAGGGGTTACTCCTTGCTCTTCACTCAGGAATTACTCCTGGCAGTGCTTGGGGCACCATATGGGATGCTGGGGATTGAATCCTTGTCAGCTGCGTGTAAGACAAACGCCCTACCCACTGAACTATCACTCAAGCCCCTAACATTTATTCTTTAAGGTAATATACAATAGCGATTTTTCCAGAAAATATTAAGTAGTATAGAGGTCTTGCAGTTTTCCACTAGAGATTCAGCATTTATGTTTAAAAATGCAAAGTTCCAAGAAATTTATTGAAAACTGCATCTTGAATTTTCTGCCTTATTTTATATGTCCATTATTTGGAAGACTGAATCTCAAGCAGGGGCAATGGTGGGTGGGGGCAACTTGCAATTCTCAGCCAACCAGTCTGCACCTCAATGCAAGGTCTGAAGAGATGACAACGCTATCTTCCCCCGGTGATATGGGGGATACTGGGTGACCTGCAGTGCTAGGGACCTCCAGGGACAGCCCCAGCACTGCTCAGAATCCTATAGGAATGCTTCCTCAGACTTTATAGAACTGTTCTTTCTGTCTGTTCATATTCTAGACATAAATGCCAGTCACTGTACTAGCACCAGGTCTCTATGGTTTCCATTTTAATCTATATTGAGTCACCAATTCAAAGCAAATTAAATTATGCAAGAGAAGTGATATATCTTGCATATTTAACGGCAATACAAACAAATGATTATTTTAGTCGGCTAAGTTTTTGGTTAGGATTTTTTTGTTTTCATGGTATAGAATATTGGGATGCTGGGAATCGAACCCGGGTTGGCCAAGTGCAAGGCAAACGCCCTACCCGTTGTGCTATTGCTCCAGCCCCTGGAGCGATAGCACAGCGGGTAGGGCGTTCGCCTTACAAGCAGCCAACATGGCCGACCCGAGTTCGATTCCTCCGCCCCTCTCGGAGAGCCCGGCAAGCTACCGAGAGTATTCGATATGCCAGACACAGTAACAACAAAGTCTCCAAATGAGGCGTTACTGGACCCGCTCGAGCGAATCGATGATCAACGGGAGGGCCTTTACCTTTTACCTTAGAATATTATGCCCCAAAATAATTTCTATAGAGTCCTTTATCAACATTTTAGTGCAGCAGCTAATGACTTATCAAACCTGGCTTATTTTACTTTCCACTTAGATTCTTAGTTTTCTATCATTTGTTGGTGTCCATATCTGCCTCCAGATTAATTAGCTCCACTCAGCAGTACTTACATAGGGTACACTAGAAATATTTACATTTCACCATAACTCAAAATGCAAAATTGTAATTATAGTTATCACTTTGTCTCCACTCTCCATATTTTATTTGGACACTGTGGTTTTCAAAGTTGCTCAAGATGATTTGTTACAATTTTCCAATTCAATATTCCAACACCAACTCACCACCACTATCAGTTTCCTTTCATTGTTTCTAATTTTCCCAATCATCCCTCAAGCCTGCCCCTATGATAGGCCTTCATAATTTATTTTATAGTGCTTATTAACAATAAATTGCTAACAAAATTATCAAAACATATTTCTTTACCAGAAAATTAGTATGGAGCGGTAGCACAGAGGTAGGGCATTTGCCTTGCACGCAGCCAACATGACCAACCCAAGTTCGATTCCTCCGCCCCTCTTGAAGAGCCTGGCAAGCTACCGGGAGTATCTCACCCGCACGGCAGAGCCTGGGAAGCTCCCCGTGACGTATTCGATATGCCAAACACAGTAACAACAAAAGTCTCCAACGGAGACATTACTGGGCCCACTCAAGTAAATCGATGATCAAGGGAGGGCCTTTACTTACTTTTCTATTATTTCACCGTAGACACATTAAATCTTTGCTTGAGGGATTAATAAAATGTTACTACAAATTAACCCTTTGGTGTTAATGCTTTTGTTAGTAGATATTGGTTGCTACTTATTTACATCCCATCCAATCTGGTGTGCTACTACTGGATTATCAGTTTCACAGAGTTTGGAGATGTTGCTCTAGAAAATCCAAAATATTTCATTGGCAGTAAAAGTTAATTTTTAAACCGGATAGCAACTTTGGGATGTGGATGTGACTTCCAGGGCTTCCAGATATACTAGGAGGTGGGGGGAGGTAGCCCATCCTGACTCAGAGAAAGCCTGGGGATTTCAGTCTCCCAGCAGGTAGCTGAGTTCTTGGCAAGGTAGTTTATGATTGACACTCAGCCTGGAGAAGATGGGATCTGGCCAGAAGCAAGGCTGCAACATTGGAGCAAACAGCTGCCAGGGCTTTGTTTTTCTAACACTGGCCCACACTCCTCCTGAGTTCCCCAGGTTGTCTAAGAAACCTGTGACTTGTTCATCTCTTTTGAGATTTATTTAGAGCAAGTCAGGTAGGTGACCTTACATGGCAACAGCAGTGGTTTGTAGGGACCTGCCTTTTGTTTTGTTTTGCCTTTTTAATGAGTTAGCACGGGGTTCTTACTTCTAGATTATTTTTAAAAAATCAAAATTGAATTTGGAAAAAAAAAGGCTTTCTCTATGTGTATGCTTCCCAAGATACCAGAATAAGCAGTGTAAACAGGTCTTATGAGGACTGCCCACATGTTTACCTAAATGAGGTGAAAGCACATTCAGCACCTCTCTCTTTACCTCCTTAAAGACTGTGTACTAAGAGCAAATGGTGATTCACTGTACTTTGCATGAAGTTTGGAAGTTGCTAAGTATCAAAGTGGTGTGACATACTCCTAGTCCTCTTGTAATGTACAGAATGTAAAATATACACGGAAAAATAGATTTTAAAATTGTGTTTTTTATGAGCAACTCATTTGTTTTGATTTTTGGAATGGGGAATTAGAAGGTTATATATAACACAAGGAAATGGGCATATATGTACACCCCCTTGAAAAGTTTTATTATGAAAGAGGTTAGTGAAGGAAGGAACAGCTAATTTGGTTATTATGATCAGGGTGTTATACAATACACACACACAAAATGCATATAGCAGGAAACTCTTTAGTATAAATAGCCAAAACCAACACATCCTCTGCACTTCCCTTATGTTGAGCAAGAATGCTAACTGTGGTGGTCTAGTTTGGTTCTTTAAATAAAAATTGTGAAGTGTTACTTTGGCAATTTATCATGATTTCCGTTAAAGTATTTTATTTTGTTAAAATCTGGCTTGGTGGGTAGAGATTAGCTTTTCTTACTTAGATGTTCACTTTTGTGACAACTTTAAAATACATTTTTTCCATTGTGTTTTCTCAAGTTCAATCTCTGTGGGAAGCAGTCTATTATAAGGAAGTTTGGTTCAACAGGTCCTACAGAGTTTTAGAAATTTCTCCCTCCATAACTGTTATTTTTGTTGGCATGAAGTAAAGAGGCCATTGAATAAAAAAAAATGTATAGATGTATATAACATTTACAATAAAAATAACATGTGCTCATATATATGTCTACATATAAATATGTACATATATAGTTAAAAGCCTGAATATATGCTCCCCCCAAAATAAAACATATTCATTGCTTGCCAAAGTCAAGAATTAGATTGAAGCATATTAATACCAAACAACCTATATGGTATGTTTTACATTTTAGGTAATATCTCTCCATTAAAACTTAAATGACTATATTTAAAAAATAGTTATATTCTTATTATTTTAAGAAAAATTTGGTATATTAAGAGAAAATATGGTATGTCATAAAAATATGATACTGCTATGATATCATAAAAATATGATACTGCTTCGATATCATTATTCCTTGATCCCTCTTTTCTTAAAGTCAAATAATTCTAAATAAAACTCAGTTTCTTCAGAGTTAATTTTCAGTAAAGCTATTTAGGAACTACATAAGATATAGTTGTTTTATAAGCAGTCTGAAATGCTGCACCACTATGATGTATTTTAAAATGTATACCTTGGGGGCTGGAGCGATAGCGCAGTGGGTAGGGCATTTGCCTTGCGTGTGCCTACCCGGGTTCGATTCCCAGCTTCCCATATGGTTCCCTGAGGACCGACAGGAGTAATTCCTGAGTGCGTGAGTCAGGAATAACCCCTGTGAATTGCAGGGTGTGACACAAAAAGCAAAAATATAAATATATAAATAAATAAATAAATAAATAAATAATAAACAATAATAGTATACCGAATTTCCATTCTAAATGCTTTTTAGTAAACACTTGTTTGGGCTGAAATATGAGCAATATAATGATTAGTGGTATTAAGACCATTAAACACACAGAAGTTTCAAATTCCTGTTTTGTTATTTAACACTAATGATATTTTAAGTAAAAACTTAATTTGCATTTGAGTTACAGAATTAGAATAATGATTCTATCTACCTTATGGAATTTTTGTGACAGTTCTGTTTGTGGTTGAAGTGACTACTAAATGTACAATTAGCTTCATCATTAGGATAACGTCGTGGAAAATATGACTGCATCACCGGAAAGTTCATTTAAAATGCCTAGTCCTTGGCACTACCTATAAATACTTTGAGATAGACTAGCTGAACCATGTGATTTGATATATGTTTGATATCTTAAGAATTACCAAATTACTTTCCAAAGCGATTGTGTCATTTGAAACCATTTCTGCACTACGCAGTACTTCTATTGCTTCATTCCCTTGTCAATGTTTTTTTCATTTCTCTTGATTAGGTGGCAATTATTATTGCAAATTATATCAAAATATGCACATTGAAAGTAATCATGAAATCACGATCACGACCACCCTGTTGTTCGTCGATTGCCTCGAGCAGGTGCCAGTAACGTCTTCTTCGTCCTAGCCCTGAGATTTTTTTTTTTTAAAGTGCCATATTCAAGGCTTTTTCAGGGTTAGGAGAATGAGACCCATCATTGTTACTGGTATTTGGCATATTGGGTATACCACGGGGAGTTTGCCAGACTCTGCCGTGTGGGCATGTTACATTTAGGTAGCCTGCCAGTTTGACCAAATTAGGAATGAGATGATAAGATGTCGCGCGGCCGCAAATGCGGCCGCGCGCTTCCAGGAGCTGAGTGTGATGATCTCTGGATCCTGGCCGTTGTTGGAGTTACACGGCAGTTGGTGGGTGTAACTGTCTAGTTACTGGCAGGTCCAGTCCCAAACTGTGCAGGCTTGGAGATCTCAGCCCCGGGTCCCACACACCTGGGTTCCTCTGTCAGTTCTTTTATGCGTGAGGCTCATCCAAGTGTGTGGAGAGTGCTCCCAGCATGGCCTTGGCTGGGCCTCGATGGTCTTCAGCTGTTGGGCCCTGGTGGAGACAGTCAGGCATAGGGTAGGAGACTCTGTCTTGTTCTCTCCCAGGAGCTGAGTGTGATGATCTCTGGATCCTGGCCGTTGTTGGAGTTACACGGCAGTTGGTGGGTGTGACTGTCTAGTTACTGGCAGGTCCAGTCCCAAACTGTGCAGGCTTGGAGATCTCAGCCCCGGGTCCCACACACCTGGGTTCCTCTGTCAGTTCTTTTATGCGTGAGGCTCATCCAAGTGTGTGAAGAGTGCTCCCAGCATGGCCTTGGCTGGGCCTCGATGGTCTTCAGCTGTTGGGCCCTGGTGGAGACAGTCAGGCATAGGGTAGGAGACTCTGTCTTGTTCTCTCCCAGGAGCTGAGTGATAATCATGAAACTATGATAAAAATGTAGTGACTTTTTTGTGAAACATGCTTATTCCCTTTTGTCTAAATTATTGTCACTGTCACTGTCCTCCTGTTGTTCATCAATTTGCTCCAGTGGGCCCAGTAACGTATCCATAGTGAGACTTGTTGTTACTGTGTTTGGCATATTGAATATGTCACAGGTAGCTTGCCAGGCTTTCCCATGTAGGCGAGATACTCTTGGTAGCTTGCCGGGCTCTCCGAGAGAGGCGAAGGAATTGAACCCGGCTTGGCCAGGCCGGCGGCGTGCAAGGCAAACGCACTACTGCTGTGCTATTGCCCCAGACCTTTTGTCTAAATATGAAAATAATTTTATTGTGTTTTTGCAATGCGTATTTCTTTTCCCTCTACTTATATACTTGAACTTGCTGTGGACTATACCAGCTCTTATTATTTTATCCTTACCTCGTACATTCTGCACTTAATATTTTAGTTGTCATAATGGAATTGGATGTGTAATGAATGAGAGCCAGACACAGAATAATCTCAGAACTACAGAAGGTTTTAATTTCTTATTCCAGTCATCTTCTTGGCTTTGTCACATTGCTGATCAACAAATTATTTACAGGTGTGGTTGCATGATTTTTTCTTTCCCTTGTGACATCTGAACAGAGCCTGTGGTTGGTTGCTAAAATTTCTAGTCTGGCATCTGCTTCTACCAGCATTTGTGTAAATAATTGGTAGGATTCCTGAATGACAAAGGTTAAATACATGTCTTGTAATTGCCACAGGCAGCCAGACAGCAAAAATGAACAACAGCTGATGTTCCCTACTTGGTTTGAAAATACAAAATGGCTCTACTATGGTATTTATTTTTAATAGCCAGCTGGACACTGCCCAGAGTGAACAAAGGATGTGTTGCAGTGCTAGACGGCTTCTTATTCTATGAGCTCAAGAAACATGGTGTAAACTGCACGGGATATTGAATTTAAAAGTAGGGGAGAGAAACTATACTATGTGGTAGGTGAAATGTAAGCAACAGTGATTACTATTACCCTTAAATTTTCTTTTTTTAGAATGAGTAATTATTTTTTAATGTCCTCAAAGACACAGTACAAGATTGAATGATTAGTATATATTCTAAATATTAGAGCCTCACCACTATCTCTCAATGTTTCACATTAGTGTCCTTAGAATTATTATAATAAATACCAATATTATATTTCAAATTAAATTTAAAAATGACGATTATATGTCAATATAAAACTGTAAAATGGATTTAACTCTTTTTTAGAACTATAAATAAATTTTAAATCTATTGGAAAATAAAATGTGGTTTCTCAACGTTAATTCCCAGTGTATCAGGACCCTATTAACAAAAAAAAGTCTAGAACAAAATATTGCATGATTGGAAAGAAAAAATTCTGAAGTTTCCTCTTGCACAGACCAGACCTTTGTTCAGTGACTCTCTAAGGAGGCTTCTGATCAATATGAAGGACTCTGGTTTTATTGCCAATATTTGTCACCCATTTATCTACCGTTAGCTTAAAATTAGAAAAAATTTGTACTTGAAAGTGTATAGGAAACTTCTTTCTAAAAAAAAATTGATGCGGGGCTGGAGTGTTAGCACAGCAGATAGAGAGCTTGCCTTGCACGTGGCTGACCAAGGTTTGATTCCCAGCATCCTCTATGAACCCCCAAGCACCGCCAGGAGTAATTCCTGAATGCAGAGCCAGGAATAACCCTTGAGCATAGCTAGGTGTGACCCCAAAAGCCAAAAAAAAATCAATGCTCTTGAGTTCTCAATTGAAAAACATGGACTAAAATACTTTTTCTAAGTGCCTTACATTACTGTAAAAATTACCAGAATTAAATGAGTTCAAAACTCATTAAATTATTGTGGAAAACTTTAAAGAAGAAGGAAAAGAAAAACTATTGCTGTGTTATTACCTTATTTTGAAATTGCATACTTTTGGTTTTCAAAATCAAGATACTTAGTGTACTATTGACCATCCTACACATAACCCACAATTTATCAGAAAATGCTAACGCCGCCAGTTTGGTGCTTATCATTATCCAATATCTCATATCCTATTATCCAATATCCCATAACTTATCCATATATTCCATTTTCTACCTCATACTAGTTTCAAACTCTCACATGCAATTATTACTCTTCTTTGATACAAACAGCATGGGTGTACCAGTCTTTTTAAAGTTACTATCTGCCTATATGATAGTTTTTAACATTTTCATTTGATCTCATATATATAATAATGGTTCAAATTTGTCTCTTGTAAGTTTCAGAATATTGGCTTGAATTACAGATTCATCCAGATACTTTCTGTCTTTTGATTGGTGAGTTTAGTACTTTTGCATTAAATAGAATTACTGAGGTAAAGTTGTATCTTAACATCATTTTGCACAGATGCTGTTTGTTAGTGTGATAGCTGTTTCTTTGGTCTCTGACTTTTTTAAATAAAGGATAATTTTTATATGCTTTTCATATCTTGCTGTGCTAATTTAGTGTTTACAAACTTCTTCAGCTGTTTTTTGTTGGTGAAATTTGGTGTGACTCATTTATGGTTAAGTGATAATCTGGATGGATGAAGGTTTATTGTTTACATGCCTATATTACTAGCTGTGTTGCCTATATTCTACTCTTCCCTCTGAGGTGTCATTGAAGAACAAGACATTCATTTCAAAGAGTTTCCATTGTAGCTAATATTTTTAGTTGCTCTTGTTGCTTTTAAGATTTTATCTCAACATTTGGTTCTTGTCATTTTAATTACCATGTATGTTGGTGCTTTTCTTTTGTGTTGATTCAAGTTGGAATTCTTTGGACATTGTATATGTGCATGCATTGGTCAATCAATCCTCACACTGGGAAGACTTGGCTATAATTCCTTCTACCAAAGCTTATCTTTATTTTCTTTTTCTATTCTTCCTCTGGGGCTGGAGCGATAGCACAGCGATAGGGTGTTTGCCTTGCACGCAGCCAACATGGCCGACCCGAGTTTGATTCCCCCACCCCTCTTGGAGAGCCCGGAAAGCTACCAAGAGGATCTCGCCCGCATGGCACAGCCTGGCAAGCTACCTGTGATGTATTTGATATGCCAAGCACAGTAACAATAAAGTCTCACGATTGGAGACATTACTGGGCCTGCTCGAGCAAATCGATTCTTCCTCTAGACACTAAAGTTCAGACATTCTTCTCTATGACTGTCCCATATATCTCTTTGTTTGTGTTTTTCTTAATTTTTTCCTCTACTGTTCTTTTGGGATGGCTTCTTTCTTTTTATTCTTGTGCACTGTTACCTATCTGTGCTTCTATTGTGTTGACCCTTGTCTCTATTGTGTTTATTTCTCCAACTATGTTTTTCATTTTAGTGACTTCAGATTGTAGTTTTCTTATACTTTGTTTTTCACTGTTTAAGCTCTCTTGTTGTTTTATTCAGTTCAGTGCTGAGTCTAGCCACTGGCTTTCTGAATTCTTTTATACAAGAGAGTGAAAGGTCTAGTGTTCTTGTAGCTTTTCCCTAGATTTTGACTCCAAGCACTAGAGAAGGTGAGTCCCTGCACATCTTTGTGGAGTGGGCCAAGAGGAAGGCTCCTAGTCAGGCACTGCTGCTTTCATGTTCCTTCATCTCAAGACCTGAGGAATGGTCAATTTGTGTCAATATGTACAGTTCTTGCCCAGTGAAGAAATATAGAGATCTAGTAGTATGCCACTCAGCGAGGGCCCTTTGCATTGGGCCTGATGTTGGGCTTAAAGTGTCCTGGATTCTATAACATAATGTTCTGGCTAATTCCCCTGTGGGGTGTGCATACTAGGTTTTTGGCTGAGCTGGAATTATCCTGGATCCCTGTAAATGGAGATTCACTAGTTTTAATTTTTAAAACATCTGTAATCATGTACCAGAGCAGTGGTACAGCAGGTAGGGTGCTTACCTTCGCATGCAGCCAACACTGCTGATCTACTTTGGTGGCCAGAGAAGTTCCCTCTCTGTTCCCTCTCTGTCAAGACCTGCATAGTAAGTCTTTGTCTCGGGGCATTTTCTGATCCTATAACTCCTCAAATCCCTGGAGGGGGCAGAGAGGCACACAACTATCCTACTAACTCTGTCTAACTCACCAGACAGGATATTTGGTTCAAATCAATCTCTCACTGATAGCAGTGCATCATTTTGCTTGAATTATATATAGGAGTAGATTCTACAATTACCATTTTTTTGCAACTTCCAGATTGTTTTATGAAACATCTGTAACATGTTATAGTCCCATCACAATGTATGATGTTTTCATTTTCTTTCCATTATCTCCAGAACTTTTTTCTCTGTTTTGATTAAAGACGCCTTAATGATTGTGAAATGGCATCTCATTGTGATGATTTTGATTTGAATTTCCCTAATGACTATTATTATAATGCTCAAATGTGCTTTCAAATTCTACTTAAAGGACTGATGTTTTGAAAGAAGAAAATTTTTGACATGTTTACATAAACATGAAACAAAATGATAACAAGGAAAAAGGCAACATATGCTTAATATAAACTGTTCCAGGCATGAGGAAATTAAATAATTCACCCCAGTTAGATATTGTATGTATTTATTTTTTTCTTGAAGTTTTGTCATGGGTAAATAGTATGCATTTCATGATTTTATCATAGTATACCCTGAATGTATCCTAAAAGATGTGTTATTTATAAAGTGTAAATTAAAATAATGAAGAATCTAAATGTAGGGATAATTCATTTTACCAGAAAGTGTTAAATAAAACAGATAACCATCATATTCTATAATGTCTTTCATAAATATATTTAATGAATATAATACTTTTTCCTAGTATGTATGTCATTGAAAATAGCAAAATTTATATCTGGTAAAATAAATGCATTGCATATTTTATTTAATATTTTGTATAAAGAAGTTGTAAAAGCATTGACACTGTTATTTAAAAATCTATGGAGGTATTAATAAAAGCAGTATCCTTTTATATACATACTATAATTGTGATAGACAAAAATACTGTTGTGATCTATGCAACATTTCTAAAATCTATATCAGCTTTTCAGATTTCCTCGAGCACTAATTCTTTATATTTTGTGTATATTATCCAGTGCTATAGTTATATCTGTCTTATGGTTTGCCTTAAGGAATGGCTATTGAGACAGAATTGAAAGCATAACAGATTATTAGTGTCAATGCCTATTCAGATTTAAGATGAACCAGTAGCAGCAACCAGTGAGGAAAGTTTTCAGATCAAGATGAATGTCTCACACATCCACAAAGGAGAATGGAAGAAAGGACAGTAAGCAAAAAGAAGCACCCTAAACCCCAGTGCATCTCTGACATAAAATTGCTTAAAGCCAAGGATTTTAAAAGAAAAGCTTGTACCTTAAGGAGTCCCATCTTATATGATGATTAATCAATTTTAGCACCTCTTTCAGCCATTGCCAGGGGGAATTCTGCATATATGTAGCAACAGAAACAGAGATGAGAAATATTCTCTCTGGAATAGAGATCTATGGGCCATGCATCTATGACTGCCCTATGTTCACCATCTGAATATTCCCTTGCTCTGCCTTTACTTGCGGAGCAGTTCTTTCATGATTTCCACATGTATCCTGAAACACCTAACTAGAATAAACTTTTTGCCCCCAACACTGCTTCAGAGCTCTAACTTGTGCTCTCTTTTCACTGCTATTCATTCTGAATTTTCTCTGTATGTTGACCTGGAATTATGACACAAATACCTGTTTATGTAATATGAAGCTTGTGGGGAAGGAAGCAATTGCATACATTTACTGGGACTCAGAATCTGGGCAGTGAAGACCAAGTGACATCCAATAAGGACCTCATCCATATTTTCTTTTAAAAAGTGTCTTTTCCTGTTAATTTGAGTCAAATGTCGCTGACACAATGATTGTTTCAACTCTCTCTCTCTCTCTCTCTCTCTCTCTCTCGTGTGTGTGTGTGTGTGTGTGTGTGTGTGTGTGTGCTTTTTGGGTCAAACCCAACAATGCCTAGGGGTTAGTCCTGGCTCATACACTCAGGAATTTCTCCTGGCAGTGCGGGGGTGAGGCGGGGAGGGGATCATATGAGATGCTGGCAATCGAACTTGGAGTGTCCTGTGTGCAAGACACCCTACCAGCCCTACCAGCCGTGCTATTACTTCAGCCCCTCACCTCTACTGGTTTCTAGAATTGGCTTTCAAATGCCTTGCTGAATATTCTTTTACATTATTGAACCCTTGCTATATCTCTTGACTATAATTTTCTTCATTTCTCTGGTTTGTACCCATATCTTGTAACCCCCATTGAGCTTCCCTTTAAAAGATTATGTTGTGGGTGGGTCCCATGGGTGCCTTATTTGAAGCGGGGAGGAGAAAGATGGTCACTTTCTCCCCATCCGCCTCTGCCACCCGGGACCCAGGGTTACTGGGTTTTTATCTTGTCTCTCAGAAAAGAATTTCAGGGTTAGACGAGAACTGAAGTAAAACAGATTTTATTTGGAGATTTTTGAAGGGGAGAAGGGAGAGAAAGTAGGAGAGAATAGAGAGTAACACACTGAACAAAGAGCACAGGCTTCCCCACAGATGAGAAACCTCTACATAGATCCCAGCATTAAATATGAAAGCATGAAAGTACACAACTCAAAAAATGAGATGTGGATGACTCATGTGCTCGGGCGCCACATGTGCTCAGGCAGCATCCGAGCGCCCTTCCTTTGTTCAAAGTGGCTTTTATAGGGATTTTCCAACCTACCTCACACGGGGCTTCTACCTAAGTGAAAGTCTACTGCTAAGAAGGTTGCCAAGGGACGTAGGGTTGGGAGTGGTGATGGTCCTCTTTGAAATTCCTTTCCTGGCCTTTTGATTCTGCAGGAGCTTCTCTGAGGATGTTGCGGGCAGCAGATGAGTGTCTTATCAGGCCTTAGTTTCTGTTTTCTGCAAGGTTTCCTTTCTCAACTTCAGCACAGTGATAGTTTCACTTCACAGGAATTATATTGCCATTGCCTTGGGAGGGGACTTTTCCCATCTACTGTCAATTAGAAGCACAAATTAGATTCATCAATTCTGAAAATAATAATCATAGATTTTTTTCTTCACACTTGGTTGTAGAACCATGCATTTTACTTTCATCTTCAAATATGTTCTCTATCTTGATGCTCTGTTACAGTCACACACCTGTAATTCAGGGCATATAATAAATAATTTTAAACATTCTAGTTATCAATGGTATTTCTTCAAAGACCTTTGCTAATATCAAAAACAGAGGCCATCAGTGAACATCAATAAAAATAGACCAATATGCCTAATGAACATTGATGAAGAGATCCTCAACAAAATCAGAGTGAACCAAACTTAACATACACCCAAAGGATCAATCAACATGAGCAGGTAGAATTTGTTTCAGAGACATGAGTCTACCTCAATAATCATCAACATACACAAGTCAATAAAGAGTTAACTATCAAAAAAGAAAAAAAATTCAAATAATTTCATCATATCTATAGATATGATGGAGTGATAGCACAGCGGTAGGGCATTTGCCTTGCACGCAGCCAACATGGTCGACCCGAGTTCGATTCCTCCGCCCCTCTCGGAGAGCCCGGCAAGCTACCCAGAGTATCTCGCCCGCACGGCAGAGCCTGGCAAGCTCCCTGTGATGTATTCGATATGCCAGACACAGTAACAACAAAGTCTCCAATGAAGACGTTACTGGGCCTGCTCGAGCAAAATCGATGATCTATAGATGCAGAGGCTTTTGAAAATATATAAAAACTAATTGATAAAAATAGGAAAATAATATCTAAACGGGAATGTAAGAAACGCACTTCAAAATAATAAGGGCCCTGTTCAACAAACCCACAACTAATATTCTTAGAGATAAAAATTTAAGAATCTTTCTTTGAGATCAGACATAAATCATTATTCAGCATGGTATTGAAAGTCATAAGGAAATTACACATCTAAGATGAGTGCAGAAATTAGAAAAGATGTGAAACCATTCCTATAAAAGATAAGATATTATGCATAAAAATCATAGACTCTGCTGAAAATTAATAGGATTAGGCAATAAAATAGAAATAAAATGGATAAAATAAAAAAAATTGTAATCACAAAAAATAATAAAGGACCCAGGAATAAACAAACTTTGTACATGGAATGTATTAAGAACTGTTATAGAGATATAAATATATTTCATGCTCACTCGTGGATTGAAAGAATTCACAAAAAATACTGTCCATCCAATATGTTAGATAAATCAAGTGCAATCACTCATTAAGCCTAATGAAATTCTTCAAAAGCATATAAAGAATATTATAAAACATAAGGAATCAGAAAATAGCTAACGCTGTTATAAGGCAAAAGAAGAATAAGAGCAGAATGACCTGATTAAAACTCATTATCAAGCATTAATAATCAAAATAGTATGATAACTAAATAAACGTGGATGCAATGCAAAGAAATTTAATAGCTTGTGAGGTAGTGATATTTGTACTTTGGTGGAGGTTGTCATGTGTTAAGGTAACTGATGAAGTGATTTAAATAAATATAAAATCTATAATGTTTGTTCATTGCAGCACTGTTTACAATAGCTAGAATATGGAAAAAACCTGAGTGCCTGAGAACAGATGACTGGCTAAAGAAACTTTGGTACACCTACACAATGGAGTACTATGTAGCAGTTAGAAAAAATGAAGTCATGAAATTTACATACAAGTGGTACTACATGGGAAATATTATGCTAAGCAAAATGAGCCAGAAAGAGAGGGACAGACATAGAAAGATTGCATTCATCTGGGTGACATAAAGTAACAAAATAAGCGACTAACACCCGAGAACAGCTGTGATAAATACCAGGTTGTTCACTCCATGGCTTAGAGGCCAGCCTCACACTCTAGGGGTAAAACAGCTCAGATAGAAAAGGTAGCACCAAATAAAGGGTGCTGGGAAGATCTACCCAGGATGGGAGATGTCTGCTGAAAGTAATCTATGGACCGAACATGATTGCCACCCAATGTCTCTTCTGCAGACCACAGTACCCAAAAGGAGAGACAGAACAAAAGGGAGTGCCCTGACACAGAGGCAGGGTGGGATGGGGGGTGGGGTCTGGGAGAGATACTGGGATTGGTGGGGGTGGAGAATGGGCACTGGTGGTGGGATGGGTACTCGATCACTGCATAACTGAAACCTAAGCACAACAACTTGTAAGTCTACAACTGTACCTCATGGTGTTTCACTAATATATATATATATATATATATACATTTAAAAATAAACAGAAAAGAACAAAACAGTATATATAAAATTCACTCCATGTATTAGCTTGCACTTTTAAATATATTGTTTTGAAACTAGAAAAAAAATCTATAAAATCATGTAAACTACTATTATGTAAACTTCAAAAAAGGGCACTGAAATGTAATTATCTTATTTCTATTTAAATATCAAGCAGTTCCACTTCTAGACATTTATTTGAATACAGAAATATACTTATTTGAATGAATATTTCTACTCCTGTACCACTGCCTACATTATATACAATATCTAAAACATTGAAGCAATATAAAGTCTCAACAAAGGAAGACTGGGTAAAGAAGCCATGGTACATATTTATTGGATTACTTCTATTCCTCTGCCCCTCTCAAGATATGGAGAGTATCTCGCCCACACGGCAAAGCCTGGCAAGCTACCCATGACATATTCGATATGCCAAACACAGTAAGAACAATTCTCACAATGGAGATGTTACTGTACCCTCTCGAGCAAACTGATGGACAAGGGGAGGGGGGAACAGTGCTACAGTGGTAGAGTGCTACCTTTTAACTACTAGGAAAAAGATGAGTTGCACTTTTTCATTTACCCCAAGATTAACACTTAATGATTAAAGCAATTAAGGAAGCTGGAGCATTGGCACGGTGGATAGGGCCTTGTATGCAGCTGATCCGGGTTTGATTCCCAGCATTCCATATGATCCCTCGAGTACCGCCAGGAGTAATTCCTGAGTGCATTAGCCAGGAATGACCCCTGTGCATTGCTGGGTGTAATCCAAAAACCAAAATAAAAACGTAAAAGCAATTGATAAAAGTAGCAAAATGAATGATGATTACTGATTTGTTTTCACTCACATGTAGTATATAGTCATGTGAAACAAGCCGAAAAATAACAACAAAAATAGCTCTTAGACTCTGAAAAAATATTTTGTCAAAAGGAAAGAGAAGTGGAGGTAGGACGCATGTGTGGTGGGATCACTTTGTATTGTGTGCTAGAATATTAGTGAAAGGTATAATGAAGTGCACCTCTCATTCCTGACACAGCTATTTACCTGTCATAGAAAAGTTAAAATGCACTTTCCACTGCAGAGTAAGTCTTCATATAATGCTTGTTTTGAAGAAGAAAATGAGTGGGTGAAGTAAGTCAATGAAATCATATGATTTCTTCAGTTGAGTTTAACTTCTTTAAATCCAAAACAGCCGTTATCAACTCTCTTTAGATTAGGATTAAATTGTCAGAATTCAAGTACTTTTATTAAGTCTTATTTTTCCAGAACAACATTTTGAATAGCAAATAAATTCTGTTGCTCCACTTCTACAAACATATTTTGCCTTCTGCTGGCTCCAATCCACTTAACAACTATTTCTTCTGCCAGGGATTCATTGGGTGATTTTTAAATGTTCCACTGTTTCAAAATATTCATGGATCAAAAATCTTGCCTGACTACCATATAGTTTTCCAATTTCAATTTATTTGTTCCACCTTAATCCTCTACCTGGAAAATTCATGGGGATTGAAGTCTGAAGGAACAATTCTACTTCTTCCATCCAAAATAAACAAATAGCTTTATTTGGCCTCAAGTTTTTTATTTCAATAATGTTAGAAATGTATTTGTCTTTCAACATTATTTTCATGACTTAAATTGCTGTTTCATTTTCAGTTATTTTTAATATTTTTAAAAATGAAATAAAGATTTAGTAACTTAAGCAATAAAATGAAATTTAACATTGAAAGGCAAATTTTTAAAAAATCGCTTTATCGTACCATCAGTAAATAAATATTTGTTCATGCATTGATATAATTTATGTTACGTGTACAGATACATTTTCATGCATTCTGAGACTATTAATATGTTGTTAAATATTTTGATTTCCAGAAAGTTTTAAGGCAATTCAATAAATTAAGACAAATTCACAAATAAGATAAACACTTTATTCTTGAGGAAGATACTGCCAAAATAAGTGAAACAGCAAAATCCACAACTGAATAAATGTAAATTGCTATAAAAGGATCACCTTTGCAATTATTGTCTACTATGAAAAAATGACTTATGGGAATAATTGACAATTTCTTTGTGGTCACCTACTTAAAATATGTTCTAGTCTACAGGGATAGTCCAGTGGCTAAAATGCTTGCTTTGTGCGTGGTCAACCTGTGTTTGATCCCCAACCATATATGTGGGACCACGAACTTCACCATGAGTGATTCACAAGCACAGACACTGTTGTAAGCCCTGAGCACTCCCTAGTGTGGCCTTAAAACCAAAATAAATAAAATAGAATGCAAGTTAAAAGACCCAATATATTTCGGACAGGGGCTAGAGCAATAGTACAGCGGGTAGGGCGTTTGCCTTGCATGTGGCCGACCCTGGTTCCGTTCCCAGCATCCCATATGGTCCCCTGGGCACCACCAGGAATAAGTCCTGAGTGCAGAGCCAGGAGTAACCCCTGTGCATCACCAGGTATGACCAAAAATAAATAAATAAATAAATAAATGGATAAATAAATAAATAAGGCATATTCCTTACTGTGTGATTAATTTTTAACAAATGGGGCTGGAACAATAGTACAGTAGATAGGGCATTTGCCTAGCATGCGGCCGGCTCGGGTTTGATTCCCAGCATCCCATATCACCCCTGAGCACCGCCAGGAGTAATTCCTTAGTGCAAAACCAGGAAAAACACTTGTGCACAGCCGGGTGTGAGCCAAAAAAAAATGTATATATATATGTATATATGTATATATATATATGACATTCTTAACCACTCAAAACAAAATGGCAAACATTTTAATGTTGCTTAATTATCTATCTCAAAATTAATACTTTTAGGTTAATGAATAATGGGTAAATTATTAAAGATTTGGGTTTATTTTGAATATTTTATACTGAAATTATTATTTTGTGAATGTGTAAAGGATGATTTCAGTAAGTGGAAAATTCAGAATCTTTTAAATCATAATGCATATTTTACTTTATTTCCATTTTGCAAGCATCATAAGGAATAAAAGTGTCTCCTTTTATTATAAATCAAATCTCTCCCTAGTAGCTTTATACAATGATTAAATAAATAACAAATAGAAGTGGCCTAAGTTAGCAAATGCGACTGAATTTCTATACTTCTAAAATTCTGACAGGTTCCAAAATTTTATCAGTAGAAAAGATAAAAATATTTTAATTATATTAAATATATAGTTCTTGATGATGTCAGGATAATGGATAATAAAATGAAGCATTTAAGTTAGCACACAAATGAGGTTCTTTACATATTGAGAAAATAAACAAAAATATACAAGTATTTTACTAAGTTTAGAGGTAATGTAAAATAAAAGAAATTCATCGGTTCCATGTAATAGCTTAAATCAGGTCTCTTTAAAAATTTCCTCTTAATGGTCAACTTCTAAGTATAAAATGTCAATAGTGGATAATTGTCAATTTGACTTATATTTTGAATTGCTGTCTTTCTTAAATTATGGTTTAGTAATATTGTACCTAGTATGTGTTTGACATATCATATTTCAGGAACATATGTTTTATATATTATAACAAAATGTGCTAAAGTATCTTATGAATATCCAAATCAAGCTTTACTTGAATGCCTTCCAAGCATTTCTGTTAATGCAATAAATTGATGTCATTACTGTCACTCTCTTGGCAAAAAGAAATTCATCACAGAATCACTAAGAAACACGGGAAAGCTTTTATTCAAACAAACAACTTTAGTAGTGCAAGGGGAGTGTACTCAATTAAAAATAATCAATTTGTCTTTTGTAGACAAGTTATATTTATGTCAAGTTTTCTGCAGTGTAAAAATTCCAACCAAAGATAAGAAATGCAATTTGCAAATACAATAATTCTTTATTAAATCTCCTTGGATTTGGATAGAACAAATTAATAATATTTTTGTGAAGTGAAACCAGGATCGAAATTCTTATCCATCAATAAGTTTGCATATAGTTTTTATTTTTGGTTACAAAAACTTTGGTATAGGATCCATAAATTTCCAGAACTCAGTGAACAGTAACATTTAAACTTTAAACTAAATTACCATGAAACTACATTAATATCAAGAATATCATATGTCTGTAAGTAGGTATAAATGAAAAAAAATCTCAAAATATTGAACTGAATGTAAGAGATTTTGAAGCTAAAGAAAGGGTGTTAACTATATCAATAGTCAGGTCTACATGTAAATCTAAGTATACAGATTTACAGTATAGATATAAAATTATATTGTATTAGAAATGTAATTCACAATAGAAACTGTTTCTTGTTAGTAGTGTTTCCTAAAGGAGAGAATAATATTAATATTCATTAATCACTGTCACTGTCCTCCCATTGTTCATTGATTTGCTCGAGCGGGCACCTGTAACATCTCACAACAAATTGTGAGACTTGTTACTGTTTTTTTGTGTATTGAATACGTCACAGGTAGCTTGCCAGGCTTTGCCATGCAACTGAGATACTATCAGTAGCTTGCCAGGCTCTCTGAGAGGTGTGGAGGAATTGAACCTGGGTTGTCCACATATACG
This sequence comes from Sorex fumeus, assembly GCF_029834395.1. NCBI lineage: Eukaryota > Metazoa > Chordata > Mammalia > Eulipotyphla > Soricidae > Sorex > Sorex fumeus. The sequence continues at coordinate 70,053,414 of NW_026606059.1, forward strand.
GCAGATGCTCTACCTGCTGTGCTAATATTCATTAATATTAAAATTGCTTTTTCATATATTTTTGAAAATTGAGATAAAACTTCAAACATATTTCCAAAATATCTGTTTTTTTTACAATGAATATAATAAAGGCTTTCAATACTTTCTTTTCTGTTTGCCTGAAGAGAGATTTTTAAGCTTTATTCTTTTTGCCTTCCCCTTTCTGTCACCTGAGAAAATGCATAAGGAAGACTGGGTTCTTAATTCTTTTACTGTCACTGTCATTACTGTCATCCCATTGTTCATTGATTTGCTTGAGTGGATACCAGTAACGTCTCCATTCATCCTAGCCCTGAGATTTTAGCAGCCTCTACTTACTTGTCCTTCCCAATGGTGACACATTGGAGGCTTTTTCAGAGTCAGGGGAATCAGTCACAGTCACAGTCCTCCCATTGTTCATCGATTTTGTTCGAATGTGCCCAGTAACATCTTCATTGTGACACTTGTTACTGTTTTTGGCATATCGAATACGTCACGGGGAGCTTGCCAGGCTTTGCCGTGTGGGTGAAATACTCTCAGTAGCTTGCCGGGTTCTCCGAGAGGGGCGGAGGAATCGAACTCAGGTAGGCCATACTGGCTGCGTGCAAGCCAAACACCCTACCGCTGTGCTATTGCTCCAGCCCAAATGATGAATTATTACTTATAATATTAGGTTTATTTGCTCAAGCGGGCCCAGTAATGTCTCCATCATGAGACTTCTTGTTACTGTGTTTGGCATATCTAATACGTCACGGCTAGCTTGCCAGGCTTTGCTGTGCGGATGAGATACTCTCGGTAGCTTGCTGGGCTCTCCGAAAGGGGCAAAGGAATCAAACTTGGGTCAGCCATGTTGGCTGTGTGCAAGGCAAACACCCTACCACTGTGCTATCGCTCCAGCCCAATCAGGGGAATGAGACCCATTATTGTTACTGGTTTTGGCATATTGAACACATCACAGGGAGCTTGCCAGGCTCTGCGGTGTGGGCAGGACATTCTTAGTAGCTTGCTGGGCTCTCTGAGAGGGACAGAGGCTTCTGGGAGCTTTGTTCTATAGTCTACAGATCTTGGCCATTAATGGGATTACTCGGTATCTGGGTCAGTTGGTGGGTGTGACTGCCTAGCTACTGGAAAATGGGGGATCTGGGTGGAATAAGGTCCCATGCCGATCTGAGCAGGCATGGACATCTCAGCCCTGGGTCCCACACACCTGGGTTACTCTGCTGGTTCCTTCATGCGTGAGGCTCGTTTGAGCCTGTGGAGAGTGGCTTTGAGCATGGTTATGGCTGGGTTCCGGAGGTCTTAGGCTGCCGGGGCTCTGTTCGGAGTCGGGGAGGGAAACTCAGCCTGTCCCCCCTCTGAGGGACCCCAGTGAGGACAGCCAGGCATGGGGACAGGAGACTCTGAATATATGAAGATTCTTTAACTATCAATGGGAAATCCAAACTCCCCAAGCCTGTAGTGGCAAAGAAAGTTACACATTAGTCTTATATGTCAAGTCAATAATAATTCTAAGCTAGTTTCCTTTTTAGATTATCCCTTTCTCAGATCAGGATGTGAAATCTGCACTATTAACCCCAGAACCCTCTTATAGATATGTGAGTGTGTTGATAATATATCCAAACCAAATTTTGAACCTTCTAAAGTCTTTCTAGAGTGCAAAAATTCCAGTAAAATGCTCGAGTTTAGTAATTTTTTATTGTTATAATATTTATAAAATATATAAATGATATCATTTAAACTATTTATCATTTATATATTTTATAAATATTATAACAATAAAAAATTACTAAACTCGAACATTTTACTGGAATTTTTGCAATCTAGAAAGACTTTAGAAGGTTCAAAATTTGGTTTGGATATATTATATGGGCTGGAGCGATAGCACAGTGGGTAGGGCGTTCGCCTTACACGCGGCCAACATGGCCAACGCGAGTTCGATTCCTCTGCCCCTCTCGGAGAGCCCGGTAAGCTACCGAGAGTATTCGATATGCCAGACACAGTAACAACAAAGTCTCCAATGGAGACGTTACTGGGCCCGCTCGAGCAAAATATATTATATATTATTGAATATAATATATCACCAGCTGCTTTGCGGGATTAAGACAGAATGGCATCGGCTGGGCGAGGAAAGACTGTGGTGGAAGCCACAGCATCACTGCCTCCCCTGACTGGACTGGGTCACAACACCATCTAGCATGGAACAGTGACGGTAGCCTGCAAAATGACTTGTCCACTGTAAGATGCTATCCACCAACCACCGAGTGACTTGGGATTCGGCACAGGTGTTTGACCTGGCACAGACCCTATGCACGGGATCTTGCTCTGCCAGCTATTCAACCACCCCCAGGTGCACTCCATACACTTCAAGTAGATCAACTTGAGGCCGCAGATGCCCCAGGCACTGCCTGGAGATTCAGGCAGGTATGTGTTGTCAGTGCACAAATTTTTACAGCAGGCCTGTCACCAGGAGCTTACATCTGGTAGACTGAGAACACCTGCAGGGACGACTAGAGATCAGCTCAAAAGTCTCCATCTCCCCACTGGAGAGCCTGGCAAGCTACCTGAGGGTATCAATCCCACATGGCAGAGCCTGGCAAGCCATCTGTGATGTACCAAATATGCCAACAACAGCAGCTAAAATTGGTCTCATTTCCCTACCCATGAAGAAATCTCCAGTTGAGTTGGGAAGAACTAGAGGGCTTGTACTAAGAAGACGGTGCTATAGTCAATGGACGGGAAGCACTCTGCAAGCACCTGGCCACCAAGGCAGCTTGTAAGAGCAATCCAGCAATGGGTGGCTTGAAGAAGCCGTACCAATACCGGCCGACACCATGGCACTACGAGAGATCCGCCAGCTGCTGTTGCGCAAGATCGTGTAGGACTTCAAGGCTGACCTGCGTTCCCAGAGCTCCACCATTATAGCACTGCAAGAAGCATGCAAGGCCTACCTGGTGGGGCTTTTCGCGGACACCAATCTCTGTGCATTCCCCACCAAGGGCATCACCATTATGCCCAAGGATATCCAGCTGGCGTGCCATAACCGCGGAGAGAGGATAAAGTTTAAGATGCCAAAATCTCAGGACTGGTACAAATGAAGATGCTACTGACACCCGCTTGAGTAATCGATGATTAATGGGATCAGTGACAGTGATTATATTATTTATTTATATGTAATAATTATCAAACATAAGTTTTATTTATTGTTATATTAATATGATGGTTTTATTTGAGAATTAATTTTATACTAGAATTAAGGTGTCATCTTGATATAAATATAATGCATTCTGAAAATGGGAAAATACTAACGGTATGTATTTTAAACTTCAAAGTCTTGTCTAAAAAGTTATAATTGCAAAGAATAACATGTTTCCACCTAATAAAGTTTATTCCATTAGACTGAAAAAAAAAACAGTCCACGATGGGTATTTATTTTTAGATGCCATTAATTTTTCTAAATAGTAAAGTAAGCATGTTCAGCAGTAATGTACTGTGAAACACTGAATTGATTTCCATAATTTGTAGTTTCTCAGTTGTGTTACCTGGATAGTAATTAATTCATCTAGTATTTCATCGGATTTGCTGTTTTTTAATGCTTTTAACAAGTACCTTCTTTAGAATTAAAAGGTTCATAATTGATCATGAGGCTGTCACTGTTAATTCCTACCAGAAATTATTGTCCTCCATTATATGATATTGTTCTATGTGTGCTTTTACACTTTGACTTTTTGGGTCACCCATAGTGATGCACAGAGTTTACTCCTGGCTCTGCATCAGAAATTTCTCCTGGTGGTACTCAGGGGGTGATATGGGATGCCAGGAATCAAACCTGGGTCAGAGGCATGCAAGGGAGATGCCATCCTCACTGTACAATTGCTCCGGCCAATAGTTTTTTGGGTTTTTTGTTTGATTGTTTGTTTGTTTGTTTATTAAGGGCTTCTCTCAGAGATAGCTGTCTCTGCAGTGCCATGATTGAATTATTGCATAGAGTGTGTTAGATCTCATAGTACAAGTATGCAGCCTTGTGAGAAATACAAAACATCCGTTCCAAGTTGCTGGACCACTTTGAATTCCCACTAGCAATGAATGAAAGCTTCTGTTGCTCTGCGTTACCACTTAAAGGTTGGTGTTATCAGTGCTCTAGATTTGTGCCATTCTAAAGAACGTACAGTGTTTCAATTTTCTTTTCTTTAAGGAAATATGATAAAGACATCTTTTATATACTAGTTTTCCATCTGTATGTAGTTGCTGACAACTTTAAAAGTTATCCATTGAGGCATGTGGCCTATGTGGACTTAGCTTTATGTGTGTGGTGTTGGGATTGAATCTATCCTCTTACACAATCAATGCTAGTGCTCCACTGCTGAACTACATCTCTGACTGTTTGGGCCTTTTTTATTATTTATTTTAATTCTGTGGCTCACAATATTGTTAATTGCGGTGTCTTAGGCACATAAATCAGATATTATACTCATCACCAGTGTACCCACTTCCAGCTCTCAAGGACCCCAACACTGCCCCATTCAATAACATGTTCTGTGGATCAGTTCTCTCACTGTGTTGCTGTTGGCCCTTCGTTGCTACCTCTTGTGCATCTCTAAGTCATGCAGATGAGAGATATAATTCTGTACCTATCACATTCTTTCTGAAGGACTATACTTAACACGAAATTCTTCGGTAGAAATCAAGTTGCATGATTTTGCTCTTTCTTAGAGCTTTATAGTATATTAGTGTTTATAAATACTAAAATTTCTTGATCCATTCATTTGTAGTTGAACTTTTGGGTTGTTTCCATATCTTGGTTATGTTCTTCAACATTTATCTTGTGATGAACATAGGTGTACATGTATCTCTTTGAATTAAAGTTTTTGTGTTTTGAGGACAGATATGAAGAAGTGGTGTCTCTGGGTCATATGGTAGTTCTATACATATTTTGTTTAGTAGATCTTCATTTTACTTTTCTAAGAGATTGAACTAATTTCCACCAACAGTATATGAAGGTTCCTTTCTCAACACAAATCACTAATATTGTTTCCAGACTTTTGGGTAATGTGTCATCCTCACTAATGTGACATGATATCTCATTGTTTTAATTTGTATTTCCCTGAGCGTGAGTGAAGATGAGCACATTTTCATTTAGGGAAAACAGAATGTTTTATAATATTTGACCTTTAAGTAACTTTTGTCTATTTTAGGTAACAATTCTTTGCCATAGAGGGCTTTTGCTGGGCTTTTTTTTAAAAATAGTCTATGCCTTCTATTTTAATTCTTTTGACATGATTTTTCAAAGAGCAGAAACTTTTAAATTTTTAGAAATATATGTTTATTGGTGTCACACACCTAGTAGTACTTGTTGGACTGCTGACAATCATGTGCTTTGAAGTTGCTTGTGGGATGTTGGGGGACCATGCAATAGCAGGCATTTAACCCAGACCTCCTGCATACAAAGCATTCTTTACATAGACGGTTGACATACCTCTCCTGCCATGAAATTTTAATTTAAAAATTACTTTCTCATTGGTGTGAGGTAGGGCTGCAGCGATAGCACAGAGGTAGGGCATTTGCCTTGCATGCAGCCAGTCCAGCCGAGCTGGGTTCGATTCCTATGCCCCTCTCGGAGAGCCTGGCAAGCTACTGAGAGTATCTCACCCACACAGCAAAGCCTAGCAAGCTCCCCGTGATGTATTCGATATGCCAAATACAGTAACAACAAGTCTCACAATGGAGACGTTACTGGGCCCGCTCGAGCAAAAAAAAAAAATGATGAACTGGTGTGAGGTAAATATACAATTTTTTTTTTTTGCTTTTTGTTTCACACCTGGCGATGCACAGGGGTTACTCCTGGCTCTGCATTCAGGAGTTTCTCCTGGTGGTGCTTAGGGTACCATATCAGATGCTGGGAATTGAACCCGGGTCGGCCGCATGCAAGGCAAACACTCTACCTGCTGTGCTATTTCTCCAGACCCAAATATACAAATTTTTATCTTAATATTTAGCATTTTTTGCATCAACTGTTTGTTGTATGTTAATATGAATCATATTAAATAGTTTTATTGTTGTTTTAACAATATCATCATGAAAAGACTCTACGTTGGACAGAATTTAGTCTTTGAAAGATTAAATTATATATATATATACATATATATGCGCATATGTTCATTCTCTGCAACATCTGATAGGACTCAAACTTTAAAAGAATATTTTGTTACTTTCCTTTGCCTCATTATGTAGTTGCATTCTTAAAATGCAGCCAAATTTGTAGCTATCAATAGTCCTGGCTTTTTAACAGTCCTGTAGTTTTTTTTTTGTTTGTTTGTTTACATGAATTCTAGAGGGAAGACTTCCTAAATGTGTTTTTGTTTTTATTTTTATTTTTGATAATGTATCCTGACACAATAGGATATAACTTACCTAAGAGAAACAAATACTGGTTGTAATCCAACCAAAGGTTACAGAATGAGGAATGGATTACTGGAGAAAGTGGGTAAGATTATGCTTTAAGTGAGACCAGAGGTAGTACAGCAGAGAGGGCACTTGCTTTCACATGGCCAACATGGGTTTGATCCCAGGAACCTTAATAGTTTCCCCAAACCTAACCCTGAGCTCTGAGTAGTAAGCCTTGAAGACCACTTGGCATGGCCCCAAAGCAACAAACAAAAGAAACTATGTGTCATACTTATATGTCTACTACTTCTGTGTCCACTATTTTTAAATCAATTCAATTTATAACTACAACAATTTCAAGAGGTAAAATGCACTTGATCACTTGACTTCCTGTTAATCGTTGATTTGCTCGAGCGGGTGCCAGTAATGTCTCCATTTGTCCCTGTCACATGCTAGTGTTGCCCAGTGGCGTCTGTTCGTTCTAGAAACAGAAAGACCCTTAAACTGATCATTCAGGATCTTGATAAAGAAGTCTGACCATCTGGTATGTGGGCGGCCACGCAGTATTTTGATGTCCTGTGGAATCCAGTCAGTAACGGCTCTAGTCCAGCGGTCATCTCCAAATCTCATTATGTGTACAGCCCATCTGATTTTGCACACCTTAGCAAACGAGACAGCATCCCTGATTCTTGATCATCGATGGAGGATGGAATTCCGGATTATTTTTCTCATTTAAGTGAAACATGAAACTCCAAGCATAGCTCTTTCGATTCCTCTTTGGGAGACCCAAATAGCGTTCTCATCCTGTTTGCCAAGGGCCCAGGTCTCTGAGGTATATACTATTGCAGGAAGAACAGTGGAATCAAAGAAACGTGCAAGGAGCCGGAGATTCTTCATCCTCTTAGCTATTTCTTTGATGCTCTTGAAGGCATTCCAAGCTGCTCTCTTCCTCCTGCGCAATTCAGGTGCCAGGTCATTCATCATGTTGACTTCTCTACCTAGGTACACATAACTGTTGCATTCGGAGATGGTTGTTCCATTGAGAGCAAATGGAGCGTCAGAAACGAGGCTGTTTCTCATAAACATTTTCTTCGTAAGATTCAGCTGTAGTCCAACTTTCCACACTCATGGTCGAAGTTGGCCAGCATTTGTGCCGCTTGGCTAATGTTTGGTTTTATTAAAACAAAGTCATCAGCAAAGTGAGGTGGTGTAGTTGCCGACCATCTCTGTTCACTCCCATTCCTTCCGATTCCAGTTGTCGCATGACGTTCTCGAGGGTGGCACTGAATAGTTTCGGTTAAATGGTATCACACTGCCAACCCCCTCTCTTGACATCAATGATTACTTCTTTGTAGAAAGGTGAGATACTGGTAGTGAATCTGTAATGCAGCTTATGGAGAATCCTGATGTATTGAGTTTGCATGCCCTGATTGGCTAGGGCTTCAATGACTGCTTCCATCTCATCAGAATCAAAGGCTTTTAAATCAATGAACGTTAGACAGAGTGGCATCTTAAACTCCCGAGAAACCTCAATGAGCTTGGTTATTGTGTGGATATTGTCTATGGTTCTGAATCGTTTGCAGAACTCGGCTTGCTCACATAGTTGTCCTTCATCTAATGTTCTGCCAATCCTATTCAAGATGACTCAAGTGAACAGCTTGTAGATGACAGACAATAGGCAGATTGGGCGATAGTTGCCAATGTCGTAGATGTCTACCTTCTTGTACAGTAGTACAGTCCTGCTGGTATTCCATTGGGATGGAACCTTGCATTTAGACAGGTAGCATGTGAAGAGCCGAGCCAGCATATTGATGAGTGCTGATGGCAGGTTCTTCAGGTGTGCAGGTCTGACCTTGTCTGGGCCAGGTGCTGTTCATTTCTTAACCAATGAAATGGCATGTCAGATTTCAGAAGGTAGAACATTGGGAACGACATATCCATCCTGTGGAATTTGATATGTGGGCAGGTAGACATGGCTATCAAAGAGATCTGAGTAGAAGTCATGGATAATCTTCTCCATTGCCCTTCTGGAAGATGTGATAGATCCATCAGGACATCAGAGGGAAGTCATTGGTCTTATCGTTGGCGAAGGACAGGTGGGCTTTATGAATGATTTTCCTAGCTTCTGCCGCATCTACCAACACTTCTGCTCTTCTCTCTTTGAGGTCTTCCTTGATCACTTCACTGCACTTCTTTGTGAGCTCGGACATTCCATTGGGGTTGCTGGAGGCATGCTCCAAGCCACGTTGGCAAATAAGCTCAAGAGTTTTCAAAGACAGGCAATTCTTTTTGTGGCTATCTCTCTCTTGGCGTTCCTCGCACAATCATGGAGGTGCTGAACCAGTTGATCATATTCCTCATCAATGTTGTCAACAACCTCATCTTCCAATGTTGCAGCAATAGTGCCAAAGAGCTCTCAGTTGGTGGCCGTTCTGGGAGTTTTCTTCTTAAACTTTGCAGCCCTTTCTCCCGCTCTGTGATATAGTATTTTGCACGAAGGAAGCGGTGGTCTGATCCCGGTTAGTAATTTGGGACAATAGTGACATCAATCAGGCAAATCTGTCGATTGAATATGATGTGGTCTATTTCGTTGTGGAACCGTCCACTGGGAGACTCCCATGTTCAACTTTAGATTCGGCCTTCTGGAACTGTGAGTGACCATGAATGGTCTTGGTCAATATGATGAACTCAGACAGTCTCTCACTCTGTTCATTCCATTCTAGGCCGGGGTCCCGATGTGGAGTTCTTCAGCTGATCTTCTCTGTCCTATCTTGGCATTAAAATCACCGATAATGATCTTGTAGAAGGTGTGTTCTTCTTTTTAGAACTTCTCCAGCTCCATGTAGAACTTCTCAATTTCTCCTTCATCATAATTGGTTGTTAGTGCGTAGACAACTATGATAGAAACTGCCGGCAGTGAGCCACATCTGTTCAAGTGTAAAAGTCTGATTCGGCTTGTTAGGCATTCGAATGAATCAATGCTCATGGCGAAATTCGTGTTGACAAGGACACTGATGCCTCCGACGCCTCTTTTATCGCATGTTGGAACAGTTCTTCTCTAGTGTGGAAAATGGAGTGATGTGATTGATGCCTTCTTGTCTCAGTCACACCAATGATGTAGTACTTGATCTTTCTCGCTTGTATCATCAGGTCCTCGATGGATGCATCCGATGCTAGCATACGTGCATTGAAAATACAGATAATCATTTTTGTCTTTGTTTTGGCAGCCTAGTTTGGCCTTGAGATTTTATCAGCCTCTCCTTCCTCATCCTTCTAAATGCTGCGGTATTGGTGATGCCTTCAGGGTCAGGGGAATGAAACCCATTGTAATTACTGGTTTTGGAATATTGAATACATAACAGATAACTTGTGTAAAATTAACTGTGTAAAATGTATCAGGAGGTTTTTCTAATGCTTAAAAGTTCTCACTTTTTTTTAAAAGAATGTATCAAGTATTTGCCACAGTGTTTAAGATTTTAATTCTGGAAACATGGCGTTTACCACTTGCTGACCTAACAAGCAGTGTTGTTCAATCATGTGTTAATTATTTGTATACATCTCATTTGGGTTCCTTTGCATTCTGTAGGGATAGATGGTAAAATATTTCCTGGAAATCTGGTTAAAATTTAAGTCAGGTTGAAATTGTATATTAAAGGATATAGAAGAAAATGTCCCTCATAATCATTGGTTTAATCTACATGTGTTTTCATTAAATATTTAACAACCTAATATTTGTTTTACTTAGGTTTAGAAATACTGTGATACATCGGCTATAAATACAATAGATAATAAGGCTATAATTGCCCTATCTTACTATTTTTGAGATTCTCCCAAGCTATTTTCAGAGGACTAGAGTCAACAGGAGGCAGTGGCAAGGGGATCTTGTGGTAGATGAAGCTGGATTAAGACATATTCTAATATGCTCCACCATTCTGTGTTATAATCATGGCCCTTGCTCTCTTTAACTGAGAGCACATTCTAGAAAGGTAAAGAAACAAGAATTATTCAAAAGAAGACATGCTGATGAAAATAATAAATGTTAGGTCAGTGAGAAGTATCGTTGGTAAGGCACTTGCCTTGCATATAGTCTACAGGTCCCCCACCCAATGCCAAGAATGATCCCTGAGCACAGAGCTAGGAGTAAGCACTGAGCACCACCAGCTGTGCCCTCTCAAAACAAACACATAAGTTGATAAGAAAGGGACAACTTAGTAGTTCTGATGAGGACAAAGTGTAAGGCCATTACAGTGTCTAGGAAAAAAAAAAGCATTTCGTTGAATATTTTATGCTACATGTACAAAAACCAGCGAAATAATGAAGCATCATACACAAAATGACCTTGATGGCAAATCTACCTAGAACAGAGGCAGGATCCTGAATGAGAAAGAGCCTAACAATACTTAGAAAAGACAGAACAAAATATTTACCTGACAAATGGTGAGTAGGCAAACCATGAAAATACAGAGATCACATATATAGACAGGACCATATCAGACTGAACCTCATTGGTAATTACACTTCTAAATTATTATTTCAAATGTCATTAGGAAGCCAACCATTTGTTTGTGGTAGAAAATTTTATAAATAATTTCTGATTAATATTATATACACCCTATTGAATGTGTGTACATACATATACAGATAACATTTATAATTGCATAGCACTGTTTATGAAGACAGTAGCAATGTAGCACTGTCCTTCCATTGTTCATCGATTTGTTCCAGCGGGCCCAGTAACATCTCCATCGTGAGACTTGTTACTTTCTTTGGCATATGGAATACATCACGAGTAGCTTGCCAGGCTTTGCCATGCAGGCAAGATACTCTCGGTAGCTTGCCAGGCTCCCTGAGAGGGGTGGAGGAATTGAACCCAGCTCTGCCGGGCCAGCCACGCGCAAGGCAAACATTCTACCACTGTGCTATCGCTCCACCCAAGTGGAGGGTATAAATGTTAAACCTAGTAAAATTGTTTCAAGTTGGTCAAACTACGATCTTCATTTTCTAAACCCTCGTTCTTCACATTTCTGAAGCAAATATAATTATGAGGAAGTACTATATAGAATATTGTAAAGTAACATTAGACACATTATTACAACATTATAAGAGGAAACTGAATTTAATCAAATTAAAATAACCAGCATTCCCAGTACGTAGAATGTAGTTAGAGAAGTATATCAGCTATGACTTTAAAATTTTTAAGATTTTTTCAAGATTGACTAAGTAATCAAGTTTTAAAAAAAACAAGCATTTTAATGTATTTATGCCAAATAATAGCTGCCCTTGTTTTTTGAAGCAACAAGTAGTTTATTACAGACATATTTTTTATAATAGTGAAGGTCCAGACAATTATTTCATAATTAACAAATCAATGATGTCTTACGTAATCAGGGAAAGATGTATTTTTCCCTCAGATAATATAATTTAAGAAAGTTTTGCTTTTCCAAAACAAGAAAATTTTCTCCCAACTAGATGGTGTAAGTGAAATAAGATTGCCCAACAAGTAGGCAAGATTTCTATAGATAAGAATAGATGCATGTTTCAGATACATGGGGGATATGGGGCTGGGATAGGGAGGACTGCAGATGTGACTGTTAACTGTTCCATGTAAGTAGTTTCCAGTGAAAGTCATTCTCAGCAGGCCAATTAGGTGAGTTCCTATTTTAGTGACCATAAATTCTATCTGTCTTACTTGGGATACGGATTTATTGATCTTTATGAGACAGGACTATGGGTAGCAAAAAAGGAGAAAGGAAATATAGAACACAAATGGATCACAACTGGAGAGACACTTGTCTATCAAAATGTTTTGGTTGCTAGCATTGGATGGAGCTAGGGATACACATGTCATCTAGCAGGTAAAAAGAAACACAAGAGTAAGGAAGAGTTAGCATTAAAGGACAAATAATTATCCATTACATCTGATTGGCTGGAATGATATTGGAAAATACTCCTTTAAAGAAAGGGCAGCATGATTGAAAGAATTTGGTCAATAAAACAAATATGCTTATCAGGGTCATAGAGGTTTACAGTGGGTACGGTACTTGTCTTGCATGTGACCAACAGGACTTTCACTAACATTCTCTACTGTGGAGCGTGGTAATAGACACTGATGCAGATAAGACCCCACCTTGCAAAGCAGCCCAGAAGCAAAGCTTCGCAAGAGGGAGTATCTGGGCAAAGTTGGCAAGAACAGGTTGTTAGCCAGCACCAGGTGTTCCGCCTTGAGCCTCACTCAGTCTCCTGGTCACATGAGCCCAAGACACAGAAACTATCATGTAGGCTCAGCAAGTCATCCTCTCTGCAGCATCTTGCCTTGATTGGGATTAGACTGGGGTAAAGCAGATTTGGAGAGATGATAGACAGACCAATAATGCTAAACTTTCTATAATTGTACCATGCTATTAAGCTGAGACCCCCCTATAAAATATGTATTGTGCAATAAAGGCAATAAAGGCAAAAATCTGCTACTGGTGGATGTTTCTCCACACGCCCGTCATCCTTGACCCCATGTATGCCCACACCTTATGCACAATGTGTCCGGGCACCATTGGGGGAAAACTGTTCCCCAACACTCTATTGTCCCCTAAACCCTGCTGGGAGTGATTCCTGAGTGTAGAGGCTGGTGTAAGCACTGAGTACTGCTTGGAGTGACCAATAAGGAAGGAACAAAAGAAAGGAAAAATCTGCTTATCAAAATTGAAGTTTAAAATGCTTAATTATGAAAGGATATAGGGAATGCGTTAAATTATTGCAGGTTTATAAGTGCCTCACAATGGGAATGTGTGATATGCATTTAAAGAAACGTGAATGTTTCTCCTAAAATGTATACTGTTGTAAACTACTGTGACTTCAGTATAAATATTTTGAATTAAGAGACAGTATCATGGATTAAGCAGTTTATTTGGGATTTAAAATGTAATTTAGTAGGCAGTTTTGTGATATAATTATGAATAGACACAGCAGGAAATTGCTCCATAGCTTTTAAAATGGCAAACAATGAAATGCAACTTTAAAAATATTCATAAAGTATGCTGACACATATACTGAACACACTGTCACACATTGTGGTAGATGTCATGTATATACAAAACTACAAACTTATAAACCTACCTGTAAAATCTTGTTTTGGAGCACACCAATAGAGAAATAATTTATTATAACAGATTGTAATCAAATCTGTTGCAGAAGTAAAGCAGGAATATCTGAGAATACAAACATAATGTCTAACTGAATACTGTAGCACTGTAGCACAGTCATCCCATTGTTCATCAATTTGCTCTAGGGGCCCCAGTAATGTCTTCATTGTGAGACTTGTTGTTACTGTGTTTGGTATATCAGATACATCACGGGTAGCTTGCCAGGCTTTGCTGTGTGGGCGACGTACTCTCAGTAGTGTGCTGGGCTCTTCGAGAGGGGCAGAGGAATCTAACTCGGGTTGGCCACGTTGGCTGCATGCAAGGCAAATGCCCTAATGCTGTGCTATCAGTCCAGCTCTAACTCAATGCAGTCAAGATAAATATTTTGTTTGAGGGTTTTATTTTTTGCTTTTATTTTTTTAATGTGACATCTAAATTGATTCCTAAAGGAATAATTCTAGAAGCCATAATAGCATGATCTAGCACTTGATCTTAGTGTATGTATATATGAACACACACAGACACATACAGTGTTAAATTTTCAGATATTAAGTGTTTAAATGAGGTCTAAATTTTAATAGAGGATAAAATACAACAAACCCATCCTACAAATGTTTCAACAAAAACTTATTTTCTTACTATGTCTAGTTTCTTATCGTATGTCACGGTTCTTCCAGACTATGGATGATATTTCCTAAATTAAATTTGCTTATTTGGTATGCTTTGCTTTTGATACTCCTGAAAGCTTCCAAAGTGAATATAGTCGCCATCCATAATGATCACATCAAAATATTAATGATGCAAACATATCAAAAGCTATAGGTATTTTTCTTATCATGTGATCATTTGACATCCCATTACTCATCGATTTGCTTGAGCGAGCACGAGTAACATCTCCATTTGTCCCTGTCCCTTGCTAGTGTATCCCAATGGCGTCTGTTTGTTCTAGGAACACAAAGAGCCTCAAACCAATCATTGAGGGTTTTGGCAAAGAAGTCTAACCATCTCATAGATGGGCAGCCATGCGATCTTTTGACGTCCCATGGAATACAGTCAGTACGGATCTAGTTCAGCCATCGTCTCCAAATCTCATTACATGTCCAGCCCATCTGATTTTTGATGCCTTGGCAAACAAGACAGCGTCCCTAATTCTTGACCATCTATGGAGGTTGGAACTCCAGAATCTTTCTTTCATTTGAGTGAAGCGTGATACTCCACGCATAGCTCTTTCGATTCCTCTTTGGGAGACCCAAGTAGTGTTCTCATCCTGTTTTCATAGGGCCCAAGTCTCTATATGTTAATGCAGGAAGAGCAGTGGAATCCAAGAGATGTGACCAGAGCCAGAGGTTCTTCATCCTCTTAGCTATTTCTTCGTTATTCTTGAAAACACTCTCTTCCTCCTGCACAACTCAGGTGCCACATCATTCGGCATGTTGACTTCTTGATCTAGGTATACAATAACTGTTGCATTCGGAGATATTCATTTCATTGAGAGTGAATGGAACATCAGGAATGAGTGTGATTCTCATGAACATTGTTTTGGTGTGATTCAGCTGCAGTCTGACCGTTCTACACACTCACAGTCGAAGTCGGCCAGCATTTGTGCTGCTTGACTAATGCTTGGTGTTATTAGAACAATGTCATCAGCAAAGCTGAATTGGTGTATTTGCAGACTGTCTATCTTCATAACGGTCCATTTATCCCATTCCAGTCGTCACATGATGTTTTCACAGGTGGCATTGAAGAGTTTTGGTGAAATGGTATTACCTTGCCAAACCCCTTTCTTGACATGGATGATCATTTCTTTGTAGACTGGTGATATCCTGGTAGTGAATCCATAATACAGCTCATGGAGGATACTGATGTATTGAGTTTGAACTCCCTGTTTGGCTAGGGCTTCGATGACTGCTTCCTCCACTACCACTACTACCCATCTGCCAACACTCTCCAGGATGCTTTCAGGACCATGTGGCCACGTTGTGATACATAAGACATTTAATACCCATCTCCCAATATTGCCGCACCATATTTGATAGAGTTCAAATATGATTTGAATCATGGGAATGCCTGCAAGGGTGATTAGAGGCTAACCTGAAAGCCTCTATCCTTCTTGGAGAGCCTGGCAAGCTACTGAGAGTATCCTCCTGTGCCTGGAAAGCTATCCGTGGCATATTCGATATGCCAAAACCAGTATATTCAATAGAACTTATTCCCTTAACCCTGAAATAGACACCGATATGGTAGCAGTAAGAAGGATGAGGAAGGAGAGGCCGCTAAAATCTCAAGGCTGAACTATGCTGCCAACTATGCTGCCAAAGACAAAAATGACTGTCTGTACTTTCAGTGCACGTACGCTGGCATTGGATGCATCCATCGAGGATCTGATGGTACAAGCGAAAAAGATCAAGTATAACATCATTGGTCTGACCAAGACAAGAAGGCATCAATCACATCATGCCGTTTTTAACACTGGAGAAGAACTGTTCCTCAGAACATGTGACAAAAGAGGCATCAATGGTGTCAGTGTACTTGTCAACATGACCTTGGCCATGAGCATTGATTCATTCGAATGCCTAACAACCTGAATCACACACTTACACTTGACTAGAAGTGGCTCACTGCCAATAGTTTCTATGTTCATTGTCTATGCACCAACATCCAATTATTATGAAGGAGAAATTGAGAAGTTCTACATGGAGCTGGAGAAGTTCTATAAAGAAGGCCACACCTTCTACAAGATCATTGTCAGTGATTTTAATGCCAAGATAGGACCAAGATCAGCCAAAGAACTCACATCGGGACCCATGGTCAAGAATGGAAAGAACAGGGTGAGAAACTGTCTGGGTTCATCATGTCAATGAAGACTATCCATGGTAACTCACAGTTCCAGAAGGGCTAATCTAAATGCTGGACATGGGAGTCTCCCAGTAGACAGTTGAAAAAGAAAATTGATCACATCATATTCAATTCACCGTTTTTTCTGACCTTTGTCATTATTGTCCCAAAATTCCAAATGGGATTGGATCACTGTCTCCTTCGTACAAAATTCTAATTCATGGAGCAGGGAGAAAGGGCTGCAAAGGTTAAGAGAAGACCCAGAATGACCACCAACTGGGAGATCTTTGGCATTATTGTAGCAGCATGGGAAGATGCCATCATTGACAACATTGACGAGGATCAGCACCTCCATGATTGTGCGAGAAATGCCAAGAGAGAGATAGTCACCAATAAAAGCCTGCCTCAAAAACTCTTTAGCATAGTCACCCACGTGGCTTGGCACCAGCCTCAGGCAATCGCAAGCAAACATCCGAGCCCGCAAAGCAGTGCAGAGAAGCGACAAAGGAAGACCTCATAGAGAGAAGAGCACCAGTGCTGACAGACGTGGCAGAAGCCGGGTAAAAGCATTTGCAAACTCACCTGTCCTTCGCCAACTACAAGACTAAGATGACTGTCCTCTGACTTCCTGATGGATCTATCACATCTTCCAGAAGGGGAATGGAGAAGATTATCCATGACTTCTGCTTGGATCCCTTCAATAGCCACGTCTACCTGCCCTCATACCAAATTCTGCAGGATGAATAGGTCGTTCCCAATGTTATCCCTTCTGAAATCAACCCGCCATTTCATCAATAAAGAAGTGAACAGCACCTGGCCCAGACAAGGTTGGACTAGAATACCTGAGGAATCTGCCATTGGTATTCATCAATACACTGTCTCAGCTCTTCACACGCTACCTGTCTGAATGCAAGCTTGCATCCCAATAGAAAACCAGCAGGACTGTACTACTGTACAAGAAGGGTAACATCCATGACATTGGCAACTTTCAACAAATCTGTCAATTGTCTGTCATCTACAAGCTGTTCACTAATGTCGTCATTAATAGGATTGGGAGAACACTAGAGGAAGCACAACCATGCGAGCAAGCCAGGTTCTGCAAAGGACTCAGCACGATCGAGCATATCCACATAATAACCAAGCCCGTTGAGTTTTCTCGGGAGTTCAAGATGCTGCTGTCTAACTTCATTGATTTAAAGAAGTCCTTTGATTTTTTTTATAAAATACCTTATAAGTAGACAAAACATGACAAAGCAGAGACATAAATGAAAACAGTTACCAGGATGAGTGACAGGACAGGGGATAAGGCATTTGCATTTCACACTTGTTCTGGTCAGATCCACTTTCTGGTCAGAAACCACTAATAGTTTCCCCCCACCACCCCCAGCTCTCAGCACAACTAGGAATGATCCCTCCATACATCAAAGAATCAACCTGGACTACAACTTCTTTGGCTCCCCAAAAAAAGAATGTATAGTAAATAAAAAGAATAATCAGATGAGCAATATAAAATCAGGTTCATATATGAATTTGAAGAAAACAGTTCAAGTATTTTTCATTGAAGAAAAATGTTAAAATTAGCACATTATTAACATTTTCTGTTTTATTTTTTTTCTTAATCCAGCTGTTCTGGCATGTTTTTATTATCCTATGCATTGACTGAGAAGCTCACTTAGTAGAGACAGAAAGAACACATGAGAACACAAGAAAAAAAATCTCCCAGGATCTTAAATCAATGTTTACCAATGTCTTAGAGAAAGGAGAGCAAGACAATTTTATAAACTAAGGTCAATTCCTTTTTTCTCAGCATATACATGGTTTTTCACTTCATTAATTTTTAGGATCCTTCTATAGTTTCTCTCATACATTTTCCTTTATTCAGTTGACTCCTTATTTGCTATAAGATTTTTTATCATGTAATTTTCAGTAAAAATACTGCCCTAAAGAAATATAAGGATACTTTCAGGTGCCCTCTGCCAAAGGAAAAGGTGACTTTTAGAGAAAACACAATGGAAAATTTGGCATCCATTGCAATAAACTATCATTCATTTTGCTTCTTAAGTCCTGTCAAATAAACATCACCAAAGGAATGTGTCCATAGAATTCAGCACTCTGGCCACAATGTGGCATGTTTAATGTAATATAAGACATTCTGTTAAACTCCAAATCCTTTTAACTTTTTATACGTATGAAACACATTCATTTCTAATATTTTATTGAGATCTTTCTGGGTAGCACATATCTAAGTTTTGGGACTGTGTAACTGGAAACTGAAAGAGAAAATCTAGAGAAGAAAAATTATAAATAGTAAAATTTAGTTATTATTCTTGACTTTATTTATGGCTTAAAAAGTAACTTGCTAACGTGATTCTACAGTGGGTAGGGCACTTGCCTTGCACAAGGTTTTGTCAGGTTTGATCTTCAGCACCATGTGTGTTCCTTGCGAGAGTGACTAGAAGTAGTACCTTACCGTCTTGCCAACATTAAATCCTGAGCAACACTAGATATAAAAAAAACAAAACTCAGAAAAAATTACTATTCAATTTTTTAAAAAAAATTTATTAGTGAAACACCATGAGGTACAGTTGTAGAATTACAAACTTTGTGCTTGGGTTTCAATTATACAATGATCAAATACCCATTCCTCCAGCAGTGCCCATTTCCCACCACCACGGATCCAAGTATCCCTCCCACGCCCCCCCCCCCAACCCCCCATCCCACCCTGCCTCTTTGGCAGGGCATTCCCCTCTGTTCTCTCTCTCCTTTTGGGCGTTGTGGTTTGCAAAAGAGCAATTGAGTGAAAATCATGTTCGGTCTATAGTCTACTTTCAGCATGCTTCTCCCATCCTGGGAGGATCCTCCCAACACCCTTTATATGGTGCTCCCTTCTCTATCTGAACTGCCTTTTTCCCTAGCATGTGTGGCTGGCCTCCAAGCCATAGAGCAAAATTCCTGGTACTAATCTCGGTCATTCTTGGGTGTTAGTCTCTTATTTTGTTACTTTATGTTCCCCAGATGAATGCAATCTTTCTATGTCTGCCCCTCTCTTTCTGACTGATCTCACTTAACATGATACGTTCCATGTAGTACCACTTGTATGTAAATTTCATGACTTCATCTTTTCTAACCACTACATAGTACTCCATTGTGTAAACGTACCAAAGTTTCTTTAACCAGTCTTCTGTTCTCGGGCACTCAGGTTTTTTCCAGATTCTGGCTATTGTAAAGAGTGCTGCAATGAACAAACAAGTGCAGATGTCACTTCGATTATACTCAAATTTTTAATTAAATAAATTAAAATGCCAAAACACAGTAACAAACAAGTCTCCCAATAGAGACATTACTGGGCCCACTCCAGCAAATTGATGAACAACGGAAGGACAGTGCTCCAGTTAATAAAATGTACACTATTGTCAATTCTTAATTTAAAATGGTTTCCCATTGCAAAACCATATTTAATACGACAAAGAAAACTCTTAGAGCTGAATTCTTGAAGTTGAACTAGAGGTACTAAGTAATTTAATAAAGAAAAGGAAACATTTGCACATCTAAATTCTTTTTCCCGGGTTTCCTGAACATCAAATAAGAACATGTAAACAAATCCCATTATCTATACGGAATGAGCACTAGAGAAAACAACATCAATATCAAGAGCCTATCAACAGACACTGTAGAACTGGTAATTGATTTGAAATGACCATTCCCTGAAGTGATCTTTATACTTTCATGATGACCTTGTTAAAGGTATTAAAATAGATGCTTAAATTAATTGTTTGATTAAACACATAATTTAATGTTAGGATGAGAGTTATTGCAGGTGGTTTAGAGTTAATTTGTTAAAAAAAAGGTAAAGACAATAAAAGATAAGACAGTGCTGTGGATATGTGCTTTACAATCACTAATTTGTGAAATTTTTTTTAAACTTTATTATTTATTTATTTATTTATTGCTTTTTGGGTCACACCTGGCAATGCACAGGGGTTACTCCTGGCTCTGCGCTCAAGAATTACCCCTGGCGGTGCTCAAGAGACCATATGGGATGCTGGGAATCGAACCTGGGTCAGCCACGTGCAAGGCAAATACCCAACCCACTGTGCTATTGGTCCAGTCCCTCTAATTTGTGAAATTTTAAGAGAGAGACCTTTTCTAAATTACTGAGAATACAGGGAATATGTTCAGGCAGAGTGAGAACGAGTGAAATTCCTAGGCAAGGTATATGTCTGCTCCTTTTACGAAACAGCAGATCAAAGAAGCTGAATCAATAGAGAGATATGAATATGATTTAAAAAATCAATTTCTGACATACAAAGCAATGTGTATCCATGTTATAGATAGTAACAATGCTATGGATATTCTTATAAAGTGTCAATATTATTTATTTTATCATATTTTAAATATGGTGACCTTCTCCACCCAGACCCCCCATCTTCCAGTAGGTAGGCGTCACACCCACCAGCTGCTGACAGCGCCAGGTTGGTCCCATCAATGGCCAAGATGCAAAGACTATAAAACCCAGCTCCCGGAGGAGAACAACGCAGAGTCTCCTGCCCCCGCGCCTGGCTGTCCTCACGGGGGCCCCTTGGAGGGTGGGGGGGTGGAGTTTCTCTCCACCCCCACCCTGAGCAGAGCCCCAGCAGCTGAGGATCTCCGGAGCCAGCCATGGCCATGCTGAGACCACTCTCCACACGTTTGGACGGGCCTCATGCATGAAAGAACTGGCAGAGGAACCCAGGCATGTGGGTCCTGGGGCTGAGGTCTCCAAGCCTACTTGGATTGGGACTGGGCCTTCTCCACCCAGACTCCCCATCTTCCAGTAGGTAGGCATCAGATCCACCAGCTGCCACCAGTGCCAGGTTGGTCCCATCAACAGCCAAGACGCAGAGACTATAAAACCCAGCTCCCAGAAGTGCATGGCCGCATTTTCAGCCTCACAACATCTTATTATCTTAGTTTTCCTTTGAAGAACCTGGCATGCTATCAAAAGTATCCTGCCCGCACAGCAGAGTCTGGCAAACTTCTCGTGTCGTACTCAATATGCCAAATACCAGTAACAATGATGGGTCTCATTCTCCTAATCCTGAAAGAGCATTGACATGGCTCTTTTAAAATCTGAGGGCTAGGAAGAAGGAGATGTTACTGGTGCCTGCTTGAGGCAATACACGAACAACAGGATGATCGTGATTGTGATCATACTTTATATTTCGTTTTCTAAATGTTATCTGACACTTTAATTCTCATCTACTCTGACAATGTAATCACTTCTTTGACTATCTATCTCCCTGTAATTTGTGTGTACTTTTAGATATTGCCATTGAACAAAACACTGATACACAATTGCAGATATTTTTTTGCAGTAAGTTTAGATATTTTTTGATCAACCTGCCTCTATTAATGCTATAAACTATAAACCAACCTTTACTGGAATTATATTATTTTTCAAGTCGTTAAAAATGCATCCAATAAAGTATAGGCCAAGTTTATATGAAAGCCTTTTAAGAAAAGTCATTGGTTAATATTTCATTGTCACTATAACCCAGTTTGACTCTGGACTTCAGAATTGATTTCTTAATTCTATTTTATGCCACTACTTAAATAATTCGCAGGTATATATTGTAGTCCTAATTCTTTTTCAATATTTTTATCATTATGTTTCAATTCCTATTAAATGTGCCCATAAAGGTGTCTAAATAGTTTAATGATTCAATACATACAAAGGCTACATCATTTTTACTTTTTTCAAGGACGATTTACTTCTTCCCTTCTATTTATACAATCATGTCTCAAGCATTAACGTGGCCATGATATATGTCTAGGTGTTTGAGCCTAAGTGACCCAAATATACCTTTGTACTTCATCTTACTTTATCTATATCTTGAATATTGCTGAGTCTTCTAGTTTTCCTTCTTTCGTGTTTCCTATTTTTTATATATACAAGCTCTGCCTTTCTTATTCGTTTTTCAATTTTTAGGTGATTTTTTCTTTCTTTTTTTAAGTTTCTTGTTTTACTACGTTACTTTTATTAGGTCACTGTGACTTGTGAAGTTATTTATGATTGGGTTTTAGGAATACAATGTTTTGACACCAATCCTTGACCATTTCACACTTCACCAGTGCACACTCCTCCAGCCCTATTTCCCACCCATTATCCTGCCACTAGAAGATGCAATTTTTGATAATTTGTGACATCATCAATAGGGATTCATCCACAGGACTTTATTACCTTTCATCCTCATCTCCTCCTTGAACACTTCCTTCCACCATTACTGTAAGTGGTCCCTTCCCTCTCTTATGCTTCCACATGCTTCTTAATGAACATAGTTCTATTGCCCTTGGAATTTTTCATCTAATTATTATATTTCTTTATGTAATGCATTTGAGAGAGATTGTTCTGTGTAGGTCTCTTTCCCTCTATCTTAACTCAGTATTAAACTTGGAAGATTCAATAACAATAAGCAGCAAATTGCAGTATTTTTATCTGTTCTCATAGCCAGAGTAAATTCATGTATCATTGTAAACAGAAACCACAGTTTATCCAGTCAATTTGTTTTTGACAGATGGGTTGCTTCCCGATTTGGGCTATTGAGGACAGTGCTGCAAGGAACATGGGGGTCTTTTCTCCATTGTGTTTTTGGACCTGGGGTATATCCAAAAGTGGAATTGCTGGGTCAAATGGAAGCTCAGTTTCTAGTTAAGTAAGTTTAAATATTTTGGCTTCATAAGCTTCTATTTATGTCTTCTATAGAGTCCCAGGCACTACTATCAAACTAATAATGTTTCACATTGAAGACAAAGTTCTAATTGTATTTCATTTTTATTCACACAAAGAAATCACCCATTGTAATGGAGTCATTACATTACTTACAATTTGACTTCATTTGACTCTTGATTTATTTTCTTCTTCCCTAAAAAAATGTTTACCTTCATTTTTGAAGCTGACTTTGAAGTCCTTTTAACACCATATGCTTATTATCCATCTGTCCTCTCTTTCTATGCAGAATTACACTGTCTTAATGTGTTTTCTTAATGTGTCATGTTTGTACCCATTATGCCAAATGTAGTATATCTTCTGTTATAGTTATTGGTAAATAATTCATGCATTTAACTAAAATTCATTCCTGTAGCACACAGAGTATATCTTGTTCATTTTAAAATTTAATCAGATTTTCATAAGATAGCTCTCAAATTAAACATTTTTTTCACTTTTCAGAATCAGTCATAGCATTATTTGATAAATTTCCTTTTACTTGGTCTCAATATCTTAAAGAAGAGAACATCTAGATTATTAAAAAGTACAGATTAAAGGCAAAACTCTTATTTAATATAAAAATACTTCTGATACCTTTGAACATATATATGACAATATTCTAGCACAGGCTAGAATTTCTGATAGAAACATGTTTCTTATTCTTTTTTTTTTCTTTTTGGGTCACACCCAGCAATGCTCAGGAGTTACTCCTGGCTTTGCACCTCGCAGTGCTCGGGGGACCATATGGGATGCTGGGAATCAAACTCTGGTTGGCCGCGTGTAAGGCAAACGCCCTACCTGCTGTGCTATTGCCCCAGCCAATTTTTCTTATTCTTTTACATTAAAGAACATTCAATAATTCTGCCACCAAAGATTGAACACATCTCATAATTGTTACTTAAAAACATTTCCAAATTATTTTGCTATTCCTCTGTGTCTGAAAATACTGCATCTGATACCTCTTTTACTTCATTTCAGTTACATATTAGCTAGCTGTGTGCTTTCTACAAGATTCCTTGAAATGAATTCTAACTGCCTCACTTCCTACAGTGACACAATAGCTAGAAAGTGTTTGTATCATTCTATACAACATCAACAATGTTTATATGTTGTCCTTTTCATTCTCACCACTTACCACAAATCTTCCTGTTTCTTACTTACAAATCTACCTGTTACTTGCTTACAAATCTATTTCTTCAAACTCAAAGTTACTAAAATGTACTAAAGTTTTCACTAAAAAATTAGTGGCATGAAGAAACATAAATATTCTTTATATGTGCTTTATACAGGATCAAGAATAAATCTGAATTTATGTGAAATGTCACAAGGGTAATTGAAAATAAAATATGTATCCATAAATAATCTTTTTAATTAATGGGGAATCAGGTTATTTGGATAAGTATTATTTTCAAGATTTAGTATAATCAAAATACATGATTCCTGACATTAACAAAAACTGATATAAATATTAAATAAACATATCTATTATACCCTAGCCTATCAGATACAGAGCAAAAGTATATTGGGGAAGGTCCTTGCCTTGAACACAGCCATCTTGTGTTTGAGCACTGCCTTCCTGAACACTACCAGGAGTAAGTAATTCATGAGTGCATAATCAGGTGTAACCCCAGAACATCTGTGTATTTGGTCCCAATATGATGAGTCCAGTGAAAAATATTAATTGTAGAAATGTTTGCTTTTAAATAAACTTACCTCAACATTTTAGAAGAAAATTCATTAATAGTTCTCTATTGGATACCTGTAACTCATCCTAAAGATTGTATTCATTTTTTATCTCAGAAAATTTCTATGTCAAAACCTTTAGGGATAAATAAGACTAGCATATTTTCACTTCAGGAACATTGTAACTTTGTAGAATCATGCTTACCTTCTAAAATTACACTGAAGACCCTCAAGACTTAGATAAGCCTCAGATATATTATTAAATCCAAAACCATCTATTTTCCTCCTCCAGTCCTTCTTATCGCTAGAAACTTCTAATTAATCTGAAGAGAAAATCCTAGGAAAGAACTATTGTTTTTCATTTATTTTTTGAGCTGATATTTTATATATCAGCATTTCAAAGAAAAAAATAGCAGCTTTCATAAAGTCTTTCAAAAAAAAAACTTTGATCTTTCTCTTGCATCCTGTTAGTCATAAATACAGTTGTTTACTATGACTGGGATGTTTGTCACTCAGTTTGATAGATACATATGTGTGTGTGTGTGAGTGTGTGTGTGTGTGTGCGTGCGAGTGTGTGTTTGTGTGTGTGTGTGCACATGCGCACGTATTTGTGTTTGCCACTTGAATTATGTTACATCTGCTATTGTCACTGACTAGGATATTCAGAGTCTAACATTACCATAACAAAAGGAGCAGACTATTCACTAAAATTAAGAACATTTATGGATGACTTTTACATGAGCAAACAGAAGGAAAGCACACATCCAGATAATTTTGAAGGTGCCGAATGTTTGAGCATGTACCAACAAGTATACATATAAAATTATATATACATATATATGTGCATATATATGTATACATACTTGCACACAAACCCCACACATATATGTGAAAATCAGGTAAAGGTAACCAGCATAATATTAGTGCTTTTCTTTATTATTTTTATTTATGGAGCAATAGCACAGCGGTAGGGCGTTTGCCTTGCACGCAGCCAGCCCGTCCAAGCCGGGTTCAATTCCTCCGCCCCTCTCGGAGAGCCCAGCAAGCTACAGAGAGTATCTTGTCCACACGCAAAGCCTGGCAAGCTACCTGTGATGTATTCAATACGCCAAATACAGTAACACCAAGTCTCAAATGCATGTCTCAAGACGTTACTGGGCCTGATCCAGGAAATCAATGAACAATGGGAGGACAGTGCTACAGTGCTAATGCATTTATTTTATTTGTGGGGCAACAACTGGCAATATTCAGAGCTTACTCATGTGTCTGTGCTCAGGGATTTTTCTGATGACACTTAGTATTCCACATATGATTTCAGGATGGTGAAGTTTGGCATATACAAGGCAAATGCCTTGCCTTCATTGTTCATTTTGTGGTCCCCAAATGTCATGGTTTTAGATTATAAAAATAAATAACAGAGTGAGAGACTATCTGAGTTCATCATGTCGACCAAGACCATCCATGGTAACTCACAGTTCCCGAAGGACAAATCTAAACATTGGACATGTAAGTCTCCCAGTTGATGGTTCCACAACGAAACTGACCACATCATATTCAACTGACTTTTTTGCCTGACCAATGTTGCTTTAATCCCAAAATTCCAGTTGGACCACAGTCTCCTTCGTGCAAAATTCTACTTCACAGGGAGGGGACAAAGGACTCTAAAGTTTAAGAAGAGAATTCCCAGAATGACCACCAACTAGAAACTCTTTGGAACGATTGCAGCAACATGGGGAGATGCCATCATTGACAACACTGACGAAGAATATGATAGACCGGTTCAGCACCTCCACAATTGTGAGAGGAACACTGAGAGAGAGAAAGCCACAAAAAGACTCCTGTCTTTGAAAACTATTGAGTTCATTTTCCAGCAAGGCTTGGCAAAAACCTCAGGCAACCGCAAGAGAACGTCTGGGCTGGCAAAGCAGTGCAGACAATCAATCAGAGAAGACCTCTGAGAGAGAAAAGTAGCAGTGCTGGTAGATGTGGCAGAAGCTGTGAAAAGCATTCTCAATGCCCGCCTGTCCTTCACCAACTACAAGACCAAGAAGACTGCGTTCTGATGTCCTGATGGATCTATCATATATTCCAGAATGGCAATGGAGAAGGTTATCCATGACTTCTACTCGGATCTCTTTGATAGCCATGTCCATCTGCACACATATCACATTTTGCAAGATGGATATGTCGTTCCCAACGTTCTTTCTTCCGAAATCTGGCACGCATTTCATTGGTAAAGAAGCATACCACACCTGGCCCAGACAAGGTCAGACCCGAACACCTGAAGAACCTGCCATCAGTAGTCATCAATACACTGGCTCGGCTCTTCACATGCTACCTGTCTGAATGCAAGGTTCCATCCCAAAGGAAAACTAGCAGGACTTTACAAGAAGGGAGACATCCATGACTATCTCCCAATCTACCTATTGTCTGTCATATAAAAGCTGTTCATTTGAGTCATCCTGAATAGGTTTGTCAGAATACAAGATGAAGGACAACCATCCTAGCAAGATGGTTTCCGAAAAGGATTCATCACAACCGACCATATCCACATGATAACCAAGCTCATTGAGGTTTCTCGAGAGTTCAAGTTGCCATTCTCTATCATGCATTGATTTAAAGAAGGCCTTTGATTCTGTTGAGACTGAAGCAGTCATTGAAGTCCTTGCCACTCAGGGCATTCAAACTCCATACATCAGGATCCTTCATGAGCTGTATTACGGATTCACTACCAAGATCTCGCCATTCTACAGGGAGGTAATCATTCATGTCAGTAGATCGATTCAGGACTGTGATACTATTTCACCGAAACTCTTCAGTGCCACCCTCGAGAACATCATGCAATGACTAGAATGGGAATTAATGGGAGTGAAGATAGATGGACAGCAACTACACGACCTCCGCTTTGCTGTTGACATCGTTCTAATAACGCCAAACATCAGCCAAGTGGCACAAATGCTCGCCAACTTCTACCGTGAGCATATAAAGGTCGGACTACAGCTGAATCTTGTGAAGACAATGTTTATGAGAAACAGTCTTGTTCCATTTGCTCTCAACTCAATGAATATCTCCGAATGCAACAGTTATGTGTACCTATGTCGAGAAGTCAACATGATGAATGACATGGCACCTGAGTTGTACAGAAGTAAGAGAGCAGCTTGGAATGCCTTCAAGAGTGTCAAAGAAACAACTAAGAGGATGAAGAACCTCCGGCACTGGGCACATCTCTTAGATTCCACTGTTCTTCCAACATTAACATACACCTCAGAGACCTGGATCCTATGAAAACAGCAATAGAACGCTATTCGGGTTTCCCAAAGAGGAATCAAAAGAGCTATTCTTGGAGTATCACGTTTCACTAAAATGAGAGAAAGAATTCGGAGTTCCAACCTCCATCAACAGTCAAGAATCAGGGATGCTGTCTCATTTGCCAAGGCGTCGAAAATCAGATAGGCTGGACACGTAATGAGATTTGGAGACGACCATAAACTAGAGCCATAACTGACTGGATTCCATGGGACGTCGAAAGATTGCATGGCCGCCCACCTATGAGAGGGTCAGACTTCTTAGTCAAGACCCTGAATGATTCCTTTGAGGCTGTTCATTTTACTAGAATGAAGTGATACCAGTGGGCTATACTAGAATGTGATAGGGACGAATGGAGACATTATTGGCACCTGCTCAAGGAAATCGATGAGTAATAGCATGTCAAGTGATCAAGTGATTTCACCAAAAGTTTTAGGAAAAGAGCTTTTTCTTGTGTCCCTTGAAAGAATTAAGTTCCTGTGAATAGAGACTATTTCTGGAGAGGATGTAAGTTGCAGGAAGTGCAAGCAATCTCTAAGAAATCAGTATCCCTGAACAATTAGGTCCATAGATCTACAAAAGTAAGGGAATTCAACTAATACCAGAATATGCATACAGAAATATGTATTTTGGTCAAGACTACTATTCAAGGAAACTCAATATATTAATTGGAGTCTCATGGATTATATAGACTCCTGCTCCATTGGTATTCTGAGATAATAAACATTGTTTGATTTATGATCCTAAATTCATAGTAACAAGCTAGTTAGGCAAGATAAGATTAATATACTTAAGAAGGCAAAAATAGAATAAGTATTATTAATATCTAGCTATGAAATCCTTCTACTAACATTATAAATATTATTAAATATTATTGATAAAATAATATTTAAAACAACATGCTTCTAATTTTCATTTACTTAATAATTGTTGAGTGCTTTGACTACATATGATTGCTAACTTTCCTAAGTCACTAAGTTAAACATGTTGTACATATAAATAAGTGATTAAACTCCAGAAATTGTTATAGTCTTACTATATACTAGATGTTGAATATAATTTTGTCTTGTGATAAGCAAAACAACTAAAATAAATGGTCTTTGTATACAGTTATAGAACATTTAGTTGAAAACAGTGAAATTTTCATTTTTGTTCATTTGCTTAGATTTTTTCAAGAACATGCTGAGACAAAAAATAAATATCAATAAAGTAATGAAGACTGAAATCATACCAAGTATTTTTCTGATCATAATGCTATAAAATTAGAACTCTGCCACAAAAGAAAATTGGAAAACATCAAGCATGTGGAGAAAATAATATTCTTCTCAGCAACCACTGGTTCAATGAGAAAATTAGAATAGAATTTAAAAATACTTGGTGGCGAATGAAAATAAAAAGCCATGTTATCAGAAGTTATCAGAACCTACTAAAGGGGAGTTAATTGTGATGAAGGAATTTGTAAGAAAATAAGAGTTACAATTTAACAATAGCTACACCAACTGGAAATAAAGAAAAGCAAATGAAACCCATAGTTGGTGAAATTAAAGATAAAATATGAGCACAAGGAGAAAATTTAAAAATTAAACAAATATATATATAATACTTATGAAACAAAGTTTTTTAAAAAATTCAATGCAATATAATAAACTTGAACGAAGCATATAAAAAGATAGAAAAAAAACAGTGAGAAGAATCAGAAATGACATAGGAGAAATTTTAGCTGATACATAGAAATAAAAATAACATCAGAGGCCCCAATGAATAGCTACATGCCAATAACAAAAGAATCTAGAGTAAATGTGTATATATAGAATAAACATAAACTAAAAGATCTGAAAGAAAAAAACCTGAATCAATGAATTATATGGAGAGCCCGGCAAGTTACCGAGTGTATCTCGCCCGCACGGCAGAGCCTGGCAAGCTACCCGTGAAGTATGCCAAACACAGTAACAACAAGTCTCACGATGGAGATGTTACTGGGTCCGCTAGAGCAAATCGATGAATAACGGGAGGACCATGACCGTGAATAAATATATATATATATATATATATATATATATATATATATCAATAAAATGAAATTCACGGGACAAAAATTTTAAACAAGATAATTTTACCATAATTTTCACCACCTTTAATCATTAAACCAATTCTGTTCTCTTTATACTCTCCTCTAGCAAATGAAAATGAATGTTTCTAAATTATCTTTTTGAGATTACATTAACCTGATAAATTAGCTATGACAGCACATAAAAATGTAAGCCATAGCCCAGTGTTTATGAAAGTAGTTGTAAACATTTTAACCAAATGCTATCAAGCAGAATTCAACCGTACATCCAAGGAATCATACATCATGACCAAGAGTAACTTATACCAAACACATATACATTATATTGAATATACAAATTGTCCAACATATACATTATTGTACTATACTATATAAATAAGAATAAAAACACAATATGTAATACTAATAAATTATGAAAAAGCATTACAAGAGAGTCTTCTCTATACACAAAATTATTTCAATGGTAAGCAGAAAATTCATAAAAAGTAAATATTGTGCAATGATCCCAGCTCTACAACTCCTATATTTCTTCGGACTACCACACTGTATGAGATAAATCAAGTTCCAGGCTGACAACTCTGAGGCTTCTTTTGAACCTAGGGTTGTGTTTCCCTCCCTTCAGCTGAACTATAGCAGATTTCCCGCCAAAACACCATCATTTCAAATTGGTATAGCTCCATTGCTCCAGGAGCATATGACTACATGTGTGGCCATGAAACAGCTCCTCGTCAAATATCAAAATTCTCAGTTATACATCTGTGGGTGAAGAATGACAGGAATGGAAAAGAGCAGATCCAACCTATCTCCTCATAGAACTCTATTGATCTAATGACATGTATTTATTCTCAACCCAGGAAGAGCACAACAAATCCAATGGAGAAAATGTGGAGAAGCTCTTCAGGCTTTATGAGCAAATAGAATAATATAGATACCTCAAACAGCAACCACCAGCTCAGGAAATTCACCATGCAGTGACTTTAGTACACTATTGTGAGGATTTAAATTATGGCACATATAATCAACAGAGAAAGTCTTAATGCTGAGATGGGAAAACCACAAACTACAAGCAGAAATTAAGTGTATGGTAGGTTATTTTTAAAACTCAATAGAAAGTCTGAGCAGTAGATTAATAATGTCAAATTCTTAAAAAAAATGAAAAATCTCTTCTGGTGCTTTGATAGAGATTGCATTACTTATAGAAATAAATTTGTGAAATTCTTTTTAATAATAAAAGGTAAAGGCCCTCCCATTGATCGTCGATTTTCTCGAGCGGGCCCAGTAACGTCTCCATTGGAGACTTTGTTGTTACTGTGTCTGGCATATCGAATACTCTCGGTAGTTTGCCGGGCTCTCCGAGAGGGGCGGAGGAATCGAACTCGGGTTGGCCATGTTGGCCGCTTGTAAGGCGAACGCCCTACCCGCTGTGCTAGCCCAGCAAGCTACCGAGAGTATTCTATATGCCAGACACAGTAACAACAAAAGTCTCCAATGGAGACGTTACTGGGCCCACTCGAGCAAATCGACGATCAACAGGAGGGTCTTTACTTTACTTTACTTTTTAATAATGAGCTTCAAGTGAACAGTATTATTTTCATTATTTTATATGAGCACTTCATGTCTTATAAATTTATCTCAAATGTTTTTATGCATTGCAATACTCTTAGTTTTATTCTTCTTTATATTATAATTTATTGTTGATAAGTGGAATGATTATTTCATCATTTAACATTGTATACTATTGCAATAATTGAACAATATATATATTAACACATATGCTTTAAGAAACACTGTCCTCCTGTTGCTCATCGATTTGCTTGAGCGGGCCCAGTAAGGTCTCCATTGTGAGACTTGTTACCGTGTTTGGCATATTGAATACATCATGGGGAGCTTGCCAGGATTTGCTGTGTAGGCGAGATACTCTCAGTAGCTTGCCAGGCTCTCTGAGAGGGGAGGAGGAATTGAACCCGGCTCAGCCGGGCTGCTTGCACACAAGGCAAATGCGGGATAGTGCTACAGTGCTTTAAGAAAAAAATCCCTAATTTCAATGGTGGTAAACATCAGATTATGAGTTTTTTTTTTTTTTATTTTCAGTAGTCAGCCTAGTTTGGTGGGTTTCCTGGAATCAACACTAAAATATATTTATGATTAAGTATTTCTATGCTAAAATATTTCTATTAGTATTAACATCTATATGAGAGGATGGAGAAACAAGGACTAAGTATGAGTCACTGTAGCACTGTAGCACTGTCCTCCCATTGTTTATCGATTTGCTTGAGCGGTCACCAGTAACGTTTCCATTATGATACTTGTTTTTACTGTTTTGGGCATATCAAATACGCCATGGGGAGCTTGCCAGTCTCTACTGTGTGGGCGGGATACTCTTGCTAGCTTGCCGGACTCTCTGAGAGGGACAGAGGAATTGAACCCGGGTCGGTCGTGTGCAAGGAAACACCCTACCCACTGTGCTATCACTCCAGCCAAAAATAAATACGCAAATAAAATAAGGAAACCCATATTTAGTCTCTGCTCTTCACAGGCATTACCTGGCATTTGAGAGAAATTCATAAGGTGACACAAATTAATAAGGACCCAAATATATCACCTATCTACATAAAACAGACATCGAAAACTTAGCTCCTGTTTGTAATCTTTTGAAATAAGTACCAAATGCAATAGTATGCAAAAATAAATAAATCTACTTTAATATCTGTAATCAATGGACATTCATTATTGGTAGTACTAGACACTTTGCTAAGCATTCATTTATATCTTTCATAAAATTCTTAAGGATATGTGAGAGAGAGAAGAAAATAACCATCTTCAAGGTATTTTGCCAACTATGACACATATATTTGCCAACAGCATTTTTATACATTCAAATAATTTCCAAAGGCAAATGTCAATTTCAATACTTTTTTTTCTGGAATCATATTCTAAATTAGACATTGGCTTCATATTTTTGATATAATTCTGTAAGATTTTACTTTGGAGTTCAAAAATTATTTCAGAAAAGTTATTTCTAATTAGAGAACTACTTTTAAGTTATTTCAGAAATGGGAATAGAATCACACTGTAGCACTGTCCTCCCATTGTTCATCAATTTGCTTGAGCAGACACCAGTAACGTCACCAGTGTGAGACTTGTTACTGTTTTTTGCATACTAAATACATCACAGGTAGCTTGCCAGGCTTTGCTGTGTGGGCGACATACTCTCAGTAGCTTGCTGTGCTCTTTGAGAGGGGTGGGGGAATCAAAAGTGTGTCAGGCGCATGCACAGCAAACACCCTACCCGTTCTGTTATCACTCCAGCCCGGAAATAGAATATAGATCAATAAAATACAAAACACAAATAGGAAAATTCGGTGTAACAACAGAAAAAAATAAAACAGAACTTCAACCATCCAACTTTCTAAACCACGTGTTCAAGATAAACATTTGTTTTGTTTAATGACTTATTTTTAACAATAGAACCAATATTATTCTCTTTTATGTTCAGTGCTTCTACATCGTGCCATCTTCCAGAGTAGGAATCATTTAGGTAAATATTTCTCACCAAAAAATCCTTATCATTCCAATGAAAAAGTAGGTAGTCACTATATCTGTTAACTTGTTCTGTGTCAGCTTGGAATTGCAGGCTTCACCTTGCTCACCCTCCAATTATGAGTTTCCAAGGAAAGCATGCACTTATAATTCTCACTGTTGGAAATCTAGTCATTCATTAAAGAGGAATAAGGACAGTGTATTTCTATATCTACCAACTTAGTTTTATACAATATTTTGATGAAAGTTACTGGGGCTAGATGGAGGAATTGAGGAGGGTCATGGAGTGACTTACACTCTAGATCAACAGCCAAACTTATAATGCCAAAACCAGTAATTACTATGGGTCTCATTCCCCTGACCCTGAAGGCGTCACCAATATGGCAGCATTGAGGAGGAGAAAGGAGAGGCCGATAAAATCTCAAGGCCAAACTAGGCTGCCACAAAGAAGGAAGACAAAAATGATCATCTGTGCTTTCAATGCACATACACTAGCATCAGATGCTTCCATCAAGGACCTGATGGTACAAGCACAAAAGATCAAGTACGACATCATTGGTCTGACCGAGGCAAGAAGGCACCAATCTCATCACGCCGTTTTCGACACTGGAGAAGAATTGTTCCTCGGAACATGCAATAAAAGAGGTGGCAGCGGCGTTGGTGTCCTTGTCAACACAAATTTGGCCATGAGTATTGATTCATCGAATCCCAAACAACCCCAATTGCACACTTATACTTGAATAGAAGTATAGAACTGCCTGCAGTTTCTATCTTCGTTATCTACACACCAACATCCAATTATGATGAAGGAGAAATTGAGAAGTTCTACATGGAGCTGGAGAAGTTCTATAAAGAAGCCCACACCTTCTACAAGATCATTGTGGGTGATTTTAATGTCAAAATAGGACCGAGAAGATCAGCCGAAGAACGTCACACCGGGACCCGTGGCCTAGAATGGAACAAACAGGGTGAGACACTGTCTGAGTTCATCATGTCGACCAAGACAATTCATGGTAACTCAAGATTCCAGAAGGCTGAATCTAAACATTGGACATGAGAGTCTCCCGGTGGACGATTCCACAATGAAATAGACCACATCATATTCAATCAATGGTTTTGCCTGACCAATGTCGCTGTTGTCCCATAATTCCAAATGGGATCAGACCGCTGTCTCCTTCATGCAAATTTCTACTTCACAGAGCAGGGAGAAAGGGCTGCAAAGTTTAAGAAGAGAACTCCCAGAATGACCACCAACTTGGAGCTCTGTGGCACTATTGCTGCAACATGGGAAGATGCCATTGTTGACAACATTGACGAGGAATACGATCGACTGGTTCAGCACCTCCATGAATGTGCGAGGAACGCCAAGAGAGAGACAGCCACAAAAAAATGCCTGTCTTCAAAAACTCTTGAGCTTATTCGCCAACATGGTTTGGCGCATGCCTCAGGCAACTGCAAGTGAATGTCCGAGCTTGCATAGCAGTGCAGAGATGCGATCAAGGAAGACCTGAAAGAGAGAAGAGCAGAAGTACTGGTAGATGCGGCAGAAGCCAGCAAAATCATTTGTAAACTCGCCTGTCCTTGGCTAACTACAAGACCAAGATGACTGCCCTCCGACATCCTGATGGATATATCACATCTTCCAGAAGGGCCATGGAGAAGATTATCCATGACTTCTACTCAGATCTCTTCAATAGCCATGTCCACCTGCCGACATACCAAATTCCACAGGATGGATATGTCATTCCCAATGTTATCGCTTCTAAAATCTGGCACGCCACTTCGTCATTAAAGAAACAAACAGCACCCGGCCCAGACAAGGTCAGACCTGAACACCTGAAGAACCTGCTGTCCATACTCATCAATACGCTGGTTCGGCTCTTCACACGCTACATGTCTGAATGCAAGGTTCTATCCCAATGGAAAACCATCAGGACTGTGCTACTGTACAAGAAGGAAGACATCCATGACATTGACAACTATTGCCCGATCTGCCTATTGTCTGTCATCTACAAGTTGTTCACTCAAGTCATCCTGAATAGGATTGACAGAACACCGGATGAAGGACAACCATGTGAGCAAGCCGGGTTCTGCAAAGGATTCAGCACCATCGACCATATCCACACGATAACCAAGCTCATTGAGGTTTCTTGGGAGTTCAAGATGCTGCTCTGTCTAACTTTCATTGATTTAAAGAAGGCCTTTGATTCTATTGAGATGGAAGTGGTCATGCCTTTGATTCTCTTGAGACGGAAGCAGTCATCGAAGCCCTAGCCAATCAGGGCATTCAAACTCAATACATCAGGATCCTCCATGAGCAGTATTGCGGATTTACTACCAGGATCTCACCATTCTACAAAGAAGAAATCATTGATGTGAAGAGAGTGATTCGGCAGGGTGATACGATTTAACTGAAACTCTTCAGTGCCACCCTCTAGAACATCATGCAACAACTGGAATGGGAAGGAATGGGAGTGAAGATAGATGTTCGGCAACTTCACCACCTCCTCTTTGCTGATGACATTGTTTTAATAACACCAAGCAGCACAACTGCTGGCCGACTTCGATCGTGAGTGTGGAAAGTTGGAATACAGCTGAATCTTACGAAGACAATGTTTATGAAAAACAGCCTCATTCCTGATGCTCCATTCGCTCTCAACTGAATGGCAATGCAACAGTTATTTGTACTTAGGTCGAGAAGTCAACAGAATGACCTGGCACCCCAGCTGCGCAGGAGGGATAGAGAGACTTGGAATGCCTTTAAGAGCGTCGAAGAAATAGCTAAGAGGACGAAGAACCTCTGGCTCTGGGCACATCTCTTTGATTCCACTGTTCTTCCTGCTTTAACATAATCTCTGAGACCTGGGCCCTACGCAAACAGGATGAGAAAGGTGTTTGTGTCTCCCGAAGAGGAATTGAAAGAGCTATGCTTGGAATATCACTCAAATGAGAGAAAGAATCTGGAGTTCTGACCTCTGTCGGCAATCAAGAATCATAGACACTGTCTAGTTTGCCAAGACGTCAAAAATCAGATGGGCTGGACACATAATGAGATTTGGTGATGACCACTGGACTAGAGCCGTTACCGACTGGATTCAACGGGATGTCAAAAGACCACGTGGCTGCCCACCTACCAGATGGTCAGCCTTCTTCATCAAGATCATGAATGATCTGTTTGAGGTTCTTCATGTTCCTAATAAGAACAGATGCCATTGGGCTACACTAGCATGTGACAGGGACAAATGGAGACGTTACTGGATCCTGCTTGGGCATATCGACGATTAACGGAAAGTCAAGTGATCAAATCAAGTGATAATACTATTGTTGAGCAGCAGATTTTTTTTTTACCACAAAACTATGCAATGAACTGTTGTTCTCTTAGAATTAAAGCTAGTCAAATTTATGTAGTTACTGATAATTGTGCCAGATAAATTATGCCCTGGTTTGTTGGCCTATAGCTATCCTAATGATGGCCACTATTTGCTCTTCAAATTAATTTTAATGTACAGAGTATTAGTTATCTTAGAGTTTCATAGTTTGATTAAAAAACGGTATTTTCTTACTGTTTGACAGTTTTAACTTTACCAAGGAGAGTTTTTGATATTGAAAATATTATTATTTATAATAGAGCATTCCCATCAGACGCACTACTTTTTGAAAGTGAAGAAAATATTTTGGGATGTCTCTTTATGTCCTTTAGTGTAACCTTACTATTCTTAGGTACTGATGCAATCGCTCTCTCTAGCAGATAGAATAAGTTCATGCAAGTTCCACAAAGTATTCAATAAGCCCAGCCCATGTATTATTTATGAAGGGTATTCGTCCCTCTGTGCTCTATTTTTCAGGACTTTCATTCTATTTCAACCCTAACTTGCTTAAGATATCTTTTTTATTCTCATCTTTGAAAAACGTTGTTAAAATCAAATGAAACACAAGAAGAAAACAGTTAAATTATTTATATTTTTGTAGGATCATCAATCTTTAGGACTTTCATGACAAGTAAATCTATAGCAAATAATATTAAACCAAGCATATATGAGATGTAAGGCACCTTTGAAAAGCTAATGAGAAAAGAGAAAATTTTTGATCTAGATATTTGTAGTATAAATTTCCCTGACATGACTGAAAATCAAGTTTTTTATTTTTTCTACCTCATTAGGAATTGATATAAGAAAATAGACTTCAAATAACAGGTTGCCAATAGGATGACATATATCTGAAAGTTCTGTTAGTATGGCTTATACCTTATTATCAATATTGAACTTCAGGCTGCTTTCTATGCCCAACTTATACAAAATTTTAGGTATTTCTAGAGAACTTTCATTTTCAAATCAATAGAGTGAACCAAAATCCTCAAATATTTCTTTTTTTACTATTCATCAAACATTAATATGAACTTAAAGCCAGTGTTATGTGTAAAGCACATTGCAAAATAAAAATTTACATGTACAAAAGAATATCTGGCTTTTATTTTTCTTTGTGGGTCACACCCGGCAATGTACAGTGGTTACTGCACTCAGAAATCATGCACAGTGATTCATGCACTTAGGAATCACTCCTGGTGGTGCTTGGGGGACCATATGGGATGCTGGGAATGGAACCCAGGTGGGCCGCATGCAAGGCAAACGCCCTACTCACTGTGCTATTGCTCCAACCCAAACAAACAAAAAAAAATCTGGAAAAGAGCTTTTATTGCTAACATAATGAGTTCCAGTGATGTTGATACTGTTTTAAAAAAAAAATAAAATTTAGTAGCACTGCACTGTCCTCCCGTTGTTCATCAATTTGCTCGAGTGGGCCCAGTAATGTCTCCATTTTGAGACTTGTTGTTACTGTGTTTAGCATATCGAATATGTCACGGGTAGCTTGCCAGCTTTGCCAGGCTTTGCCGTGTGGGTGAAATACTCTTGGTAGCTTGTCGGGTTCTCTGAGAGGGGCAGAGAGGAATAGAACCCGGCTCGCAGGCAGGAAACTTGCAAGGAAAATGCCTACCGCTGTGATATAAGTATTTGTTTTCTATACAAGTCAGTTAACATTTTTATCTTCCAATTAAATTTCATTGGTTTCTCATTGCCATATTAAAAGAAATCAGTTTCAGGCTTAGAATTCTAAGTGACTTAGGGAGAGAGGTAACTATCTCCAGTTGGAAAGTACCAGAGCACATTCTTTTCACGTGTGGGACCCCAAATTAGATTTCTGACACCAATATACCTCTGGCACTTCAGGATGTGACACTGTCAGCTCTCGACATCACTAGGTCAAAGATGCCACGCATCTGTGGCCCAAGCATGGAAAATCCAGCTAGTTGACTTCGTATCTCCAGGATCGTGGCCCCAAGTATTACTTGGGATTTCCTCCCAAAACAAGTGGGGCTTTGGAAACTTCTCTATTATTCCAAGACTCTAAAGATTTAAAAAAATGCTACAGTTAATTGTTTTGGCAATACTTTTGACAAGAAATATTTTTTAATACAGTTAGCATTCTAAGTGTATTATATATGAGTTTTTATGTATAGTTTCACTGCACTGCAGCACAATCCTCCCATTGTTCATCGATTTGCTTGAGCGGGCCCATTAACATTGTGAGACTTGTTGTTACTGTATTTGCCATATCGAATATGTCACAGGTAGTTTGCCAGGCTCCCTGAGAGGGCGGAGGAATCGAACTCGACTTGATCAGACAGGCTGCATGCAAGGCAAACACCCTAACCATTGTGCTGTCACTCTAGTCCTTATGTATAGTTAAGGCAAATAAATAATGGTAAGTGTTATTGGTATTTTTGGAAAATATTATTTGTAATTAGGAAGATGCAATTTATAATACGTTTATTATTTGCTGTATATATTTATTATATGTTTATTATGTGCTGAGTATGTTATTTATTCAAATCTGTGTGTACATATACATCTGGGTGAATATCTGAAAACAAGTACTTAATGTAATTGTAAGGTTGAAATATCATACAGGAAAGAAATGAAACTAAGAAACACAAAGAACCAAAAAAAGCCAAGGTCTGCATTTATGGAATAAGACATATCTCTAGATCAGGAGATGTTTTATGGGTCTAGGAGTAATAACAAATGTTTCCTTCTACAACCAATAAGATAATAAAATGTTGTATACAAACTATTGAGTGAAATGAATCTGTAGCTGAACATTCTTTGCCCTGTGAAGTTATTGTACAGATAGGAGAGAGTGATAAAATACATTATCAGGAAATCAACCCAGAAAACATTTTTTGCTTCGAAATAAGCTCTGTTATGAATGTTGAATAGACTTCTTTTAAAAATAACATAATAGTACAAGTGACCAAAACTGACATAGAAAAAATGGTAACAAATTCCTTAATATAAGTAATTTCTCTAGTTGTCAATGGACTGGACTAGTATATTAAAATGGTACAATGTGGGCTGGCACAAAAGAACCGAGAGTGTGCTTGCAAATAGCAGATAAGGATTGGATACCCAGTGTCCCATATTGTCCCCTGAGCCTACTAGGAGTGATATTTGAGTGGAGAGTAAGCCCTGAACTCAGTTGTATGGCTGGGAATGTAAACAACAAGAGCCACATATGAACTCCTACAATAAACACTGGCTCAGAGTGAAAGGTTGAAAAGTTACTAGTGGAATTTAAAAAAAGAGAGAGAGAGTAAACATTACTGAATCAGACCAAATAACATTCATTCAAAAGAAAAATAATAAGTAGGAATAAACATTGTATGCTGGATAAAGGATAATGTATCTTCAATAGTGAAGGATTGGGGATATTTTGCTAGTGGTCATATGCAGTAACTTCATATATTAATACCATAAGATATTAACACTTTTGTAAACATATAACCAAAGTACAATGAATATTTTTTAGTTTCCTACTTCCTCATCAGTAACAGTTAACTGTTTTTGGTCCATTATTGAAATTCTGTGAATTTGTCTGTTTCATCTGATCCTGTAAAAACACATAGCTCTGATTTTTCCTCTCATGAATATAGATATGTGTGTATATACACATATATTGTAATTAAACCTCTGTGTCTAGAAACATTTATATTATTTTAAAAAAGTATATGTTTTTCAAACATGAACCTTCAGAAAATAAATACATAGATGGAATCAACACTCAGATCAAGATAATATTTCTCCTCTGCATAATTTTTGTTTATATCATTTAATAAATTGTAATATTCTTTACTATGCAGCTATTGGTTTTTAATCTCTTCATGGGCTCTAGTATTTGAAAATTTTGTTGCTTGTTTTTGATACTGCCTTGCCTATGTACCAATAGGAAATTTCTGCTGCAGTGGTTTTCATTGTACCTATTGTGCGGAGTTATTATACATCACTTTCACTGTCCTCTCGTTGTTCATCGATTATCTCGAGCGGCCCCAGTAACGTCTCCATTGTGAGAATTTTTTGTTACTGTGTTTGGCATATTGAATACATCACGGGTAGCTTGCCAGGGTTTGCCGTGCGTGCTAGATACTCTTGTAGCTTGCTGGGCTCTCCGAGAGGGGCGGAGGAATTGAACTCGGGTCAGCCATACATATTTTATTTTATTAAAAATCTAGCACTAAATGAAGGACACTAGATGAACGACAACCATGTGAGCAAGATGGGTTCCAAAAAGGATTCAGCACTATTGACTGTATCCACAGGATAACCAAGCTCATTGAGGTTTTTTTCGGGAGTTCAAGATGCCGCTCTGTCTAACATTCATTGATTTAAAGAAAGCCTTTGATTCTATTGAGACTGAAGCAGTCATCGAGGCCCTAGCCAAGCATGGCGTTCAAACTCAATATATGAGGATTCTCCATGAGCTTTGTTAAGGATTCACTATCAGGATCTCACCATTCTACAAGGAAGTGATCATCGATGTCAAGAGAGGGGTTCAACAAGGTGATACCATTTCACCAAAACTCTCCAGTGCCGCCCTTGAGAACGTCATGCAATAACTGGAATGGGAACATATGGGAGTGAAGATAGACAGTTGGCAACTATACCACCTCTGCTTTGCTGTTGACATCATTCTAATAACACTAAACTTTAGCCAAGTGGCACAAATGATGGCTGACTTTGACCATGAGTGTGGAAAGGTAGGACTACACCTGAATCTCACGAAGACAATGTTTATGAGAAACGGTCTCATTCCTGACGTCCCATTTGCTCTTACCAGAATGAACATCTCTGAATGTAACTGTTATGTGTACCTACATCGAGAAGTCAACATGATGAATGACCTGTCACCTGAGTTGCACAGGAGGAAGAGAGTGACTTGAAATGCCTTCAAGAGCATAAAAAAATAGCTAAGAGGACAAAGAACCTCTATCTCTGAGTACATATCTTCGATTCTACCATTCTTCTTGCATTAATATATGCCTTAGAAACCTGGGCTCTACAAAAATAGGATGGAAATGCTATTCAGGTTTCCCAAAGAGGAATCGGAAGAGCTATGCTTGGAGTATCACGCTTCATTCAAGTGAGAGAAAGAATCCAGAGTTCGAACCTCCATGGATGATCGAGAATCAGGGACACTGTTTCATTTGCCAAGGCGTCAAAAATCAGATGGGCTGGACACATAATTCAATTTGGAGATGACCCCTAGACTAGAGTCATTACCGACTATATTCCACGGGATGGCATAAGATCGAGTGGCTGCCCGCCTACAAGATGATTATAGTTCTTCGTCATGACCCTAAAAGATCAGTTTGAAGCTCTTTGTTTTCCTGGAGCGAGCAGATGGCATTGGGCTGCACTTGTACAGGGCAGAGACAAATGGAGACTTTACTGGTGCCCGCTTCAGCAAATAGATGAGTCAAGTGATCAAGTGTCAAGTGATCAAGTGATCAAAAATCTAGTAATTTCCAGGTATCATTCTAAATACTGTAATTTTAGGTCATTAAATCATAAAAATTATGATTTAGTTCCCCAAATTCTCTAAAATATAACTACATAAATGCTTATTATTTTTGTGAGTGAAAAGTTGTCAATGAATTTATAATGGAGGCTTACTACAGAGGCACATAGAAAATAACACACGAGGAAAATAACATTTAAACAGACATATGAGGGTTCATATTAGGGTTACCAAAGTTAAAATAAAAAAATCTCTAAGTGCATTTGCGCCAGTATTTTTTGAAGGTTTTGGGGAAATAAGGATATGTTATCTTGGTCTCCTATGTACTCCCAAAGTTTATCATGATTATATAATCACTGTCATCCCATTATTCATCAATTTCCTCGAGCAGGCACCAGTAATGTCTCTATTCAACCTAGCCCTGAGATTTTAGCAAGTGCTACATTGGCGGCTCTTTCAAGGTCAGGGGAATGAGACTCATCATTGTTACTGGGTTTT
The DNA here is from genome assembly GCF_029834395.1 of Sorex fumeus. Classification (NCBI taxonomy): domain Eukaryota; kingdom Metazoa; phylum Chordata; class Mammalia; order Eulipotyphla; family Soricidae; genus Sorex; species Sorex fumeus. The sequence continues at coordinate 70,096,474 of NW_026606059.1, forward strand.
GGCATATCGAACACACCATAAGAAACTTGCCAGACTCTACTGTGCAGGCAGGATACTCTGGTAGCCTGCTGGGTTCTCCGAGAACGAGAACTAAATAAGAGGTCTTGAGGCCAAATCCGGAAGATTGGTTGTATAGTCTTCGGGTCTTGGCCATTGATGGGATTACACCATGCTGGGGGCAGTTGGTAGGTGTAACGCCTAGCTACTGGAAGATGGGGGATCTGGGTGGATGATGCCCAGTCCTGATCCAAGCAGGCTTGGAGACCTCAGCCCCAGGTCCCTCACACCTGAATTCCTCTGCAGGTTCCTTCACGTGTGAGGCTCATCTGAGAATGTAGAGAGTGGTCTTAAGCATGACTGTGGCTGGTTTTGGAGGTCTTCAGCTGCCTGGGCTCTGCTCAGGACAGGGAGGGAAACTCAACCCGCCCCCCCCCTCCAAGGGGCCCTGGTGAGGACAGACAGTCACAGGGACAGGAGACCCATGCAGTTTTATCTGGTATAGTGAGTGATTATAAAATATAAAGTCATAAATGTAGTGGTAAATATTGTTACTGTGAAATTTAGTGAACATATCCTGAAAGTGGTATATTTAGTGAACATATCCAATAAATCAATTTGAACTATATGATCAAGGCGTATGGAAAATAAACTTGTAGAATTTAATCAGGATAGTATAATATTCAGTTGTAATTTTTAACAGCAGTTATTTAAATGTAGAACTTTATAATTTATTAAAATAGTTGTTTTATATGTAAATGTTTGGCTGTTCTTCATCAGAAAGTACATATTTCCCATTTTAAAGAACTGCACATGACTGCATTTTTTCACTGTTAGATATTGAATTAGAGGTTTGGGAAACAGAACAGATTTAGAAAACTATTTTCGTAGAAAAAAGTGACAATAATAAATATATTCCTTTAACTGGGGGGTAATGAAATAATTAATAGTATATTTGTCTCCAGAATATTTACTCTCTATAGTAATTAGTTACATATTAACCTTAGACTTACTTTTTGAAATCTTCTTTGCAAAATCTTGAGAGATTATCAGTTATTTTATGAATCTAAGGGGTATCAATTGTTTTATGAAAGTATGGGTTTAATTAAAAATATATTTGAAATATATATCGCTAACCTCATATACATTTATTTCCCAGAATAAAAAACCTGGAATTTATAGTAAATCTAATTTTTTATGTAATTAACAAAAAATTAGATAAAGAAGTAATGAATGTGTGTTTAAAGAAGTCTCCTGGGGCTAAGTCTGGCAAGAAAATACTTTCAGTTCTTGTTTACTTTTCTTTTAGAAGAGCAAAATATCAAACTCAAAGTTTTTGCATGTTTTCCCCCCATTGACTATTTAGATACCTGATTTAGACAGAGCATGAGAGCATGAATTCTTGCTCAGATATTTCTGCTTTATCCTGTTTTTGAAGTGTTTAGTCACATTTAACTCTTCACACATTAAGGGGAAGTATTTTTTAATAAATAGTTCCTGCTATAATATCTAAGCCATGCCATAAAACCGTTTAATTATTTTACAACTTTCTCCTTCTCACTCTTATTATACTGATGTTATTCAGTGCTCCTTTTTTGTTCCTTCATATCATAAGGCAATTACCCACCTGCAGGGTTTCAGACCTCTTTTACATTTGTGTGCAAATCATTTTCCCTGATTCTTCTCAAGGCTGATCACTTTTCATTCTCTAAGGCTGTGAGCTAATGTAGTTCTGGGCCATATCAGGTAATCAATTGTATTTCTCTATTTATTTCCTATGGTGAACATTTCATAATTATGCTTACCAGACTTACTAATTTGTTTACATATACATTAGATTGCTTCTCCTGTGAGAACGCATGCTTAAATCAGTCTTTGTCTGGTTTACCTGTCTTATTTGCTCTAACAGACAAGATCATTTCTGAAATTGAGGGGGTATTTCATGAATGAATATTTAATAACTTAATGGTGAGACACTGGCATACAGTTGTCCTAAGTTCAGTTTGATTCCTGGCTTTCCATATGGTTCTCTGAGCACTGCCAGGATCACCCATGAGCAGAGAGCCAAGAATAGCCCCAAATCATCTATCAAAATATTTTAAAATATTATGGTCACGGTCAAGGTCCTCCCATTGTTCATCGATTTGCTCGAGTGGGTCCAGTAATGTCTCCATCATGAGACTTGTTGTTACTTTGTTTGCCATATTGAATACCTCATGGGTAGCTTGCCAGGCTCTGCCGTGTGGGCGAGATACCCTCGGTACCTTGCCGGGCTCTCCGAGAGGGGCGGAGGAATCGAACTCAGGTCGGCCATGTTGGCAGTGTGCAAGGCAAACGCCCTACCACTGTGCTATTGCTCCAGTCCATTTAAAAATATTAAACATATAAATGAATTAATTAACCAATAATTCACCAATAAAAGTACTTAGATTTGAATTTTAACAGCAAGATAAAATGTGACATTGACTATATTGTGTGGATGCTCTTATAAAACTATTAAAAGAGAATGATGCCTAAATGCACTTTCTGTGTCACCCTCTCCCCAAATATATTTACCAACATAGAGATTATATGTATATTGTATTTGTTGTGCTTTTTGGGTCACACGTGGCAATGACAATCATTGGTTACTCCTGGCTCTACACTCAGGAATTACCCCTGGTGGTGCTCAGGGGACCATATGGGATGCTGGGAATCAAACTTGGGTTGGGCGTGTGCAAGACAAACACCCTACCTGCTGTGCTATTGCTCCAGCCCCGAGATGTATATTGTATTTCCTAGAAAGATCTTGATGCCTGCATAATCCTTATCCAGGATAAGATAGAGATGAGAAGTCATGGATCTCAATAAAAGAGAAAATCAATTCTAACACAAGAGCCTAGAAATGTAATAGGCCCTAGACTTTCTTGCCCAAGGGAAACACCTTCATTAGGGATTTGTGACTTTTTGGGTAAATTATAATGCACCTCTTGAATCACACAACATTCTTTCTGATAACCACAAGAACTCCTTGGGCATAATTAGACTCTGAGTTTAGAGGTAAAGCTATTACTACAATAATTATTATCATTCCTTATATTTTTCTTTTTGTTTTTTTTTTGGGGGGGGGGGAGCCAAAGATTAAGATGCTCAGGAATTACTTCTGGTGATATTTGGGGAACCAAAGGGACTGCAGGGATCAAATCTGGGTGGCAGTGTTCAAGACAAGTACTCTCCCTATTGTAATATCACTCTAACCCCTCTTGTTTTTTCTTAAGAAAAGTTGTTAAGATTAAAAAAACAAAAAGATAAAAAACCCAATATACTCTGAGCCCTTCTATAGATACATCACAATAAGGCCCTCTCGTTGATCGTCAATTTGCTCAAGCGGGCCCAGTAACGTCTCCATTGGAGACTTTGTTGTTACTGTGTCTGGCATATCGAATACTCTCGGTAGCTTGCCGGGCTCTCCGAGAGGGGCGGAGGAATCAAACTCGGGTCGGCCATGTTGGCTGCTTGTAAGGCGAATGCCCTACCCGCTGTGCTATCGCTCCAGAATCACAATAAGAATTTGAGCAAATGAAAATTGGTAAATTAGAACTTTATGGGTGAGGGAACTTGCATATCTTTGTTGAAATAATTTATATAAAATGAATTGATAGCAATATGTAGTTGGGCTAGAAGATAGTACATAGATGAAGATGGTTGCCTTGTGACAATTAACCCTGGTTCAATCTCAGAAACTCATAGTTCCCTCAGCAATATCAGGAGTGAGCATTGAGGCAAAGAGCACTTGTCAGTGTTTGGTCCCACACATGACCCCTCCTCCACTAAAAAAATATGAGTGTTGTGTAAACACTGGTATGGGCTGACAGTCTTGCTCTGTTGAATAGCTCTGAGATATATTTTGTTTGACTTAGTTTTGTCAGAATTAACTTTAGAAATACTGCTGTTAGTGACGAACTGTCCACTTCTATTTTTTTAAATTATGGCCACTTTGTTTTTATATTATGCCATTTTACTTCCATCTTAAAATTGCTAAATTTATTATTTAGTTTTTAGAGTGGAATCAAAACAGTCTATATATTTAGGAAGCAATTAAAATAGAATTAACATCAATTTACTTTGTTTAAGGAATCTCTGTTCTATTGCAAATATTCTGAAGAGCAGTATAAGAGAAATTAGTTCCTTTCAAAGCTGAGATTTAAAGATACTGCTCTGTAGCACTATCCTCCCGTTGTTCATCGATTTGCTCGAACGGCCCGGTAACGTTTCCGTTGTGAGACTTCTTGTTACTGTGTTTGGCATATCGAATACCTCACGAGTAGCTTTCCAGGCTTTGCCGTGTGGGCGACATACTCTCCGTAGCTTGCTGGGCTCTCCAAGAGGGGTGGAGGTATCAAACTTGGCTCTACTTGGTTGGCCGTGCGCAAAGCAAACCCCCTACCGCTGTGCTGTCACTCTGTTTAAATGGGAAGAAGCAAGGAATTTCAGGCTTCCTAGAACACTGCTGTTTCAAGGTCAAACAATATAACATTTTTAAAACATACTTTGGAGACTTTGGATAATTAATTCTTACTTGACTATTTGTATTTTAGTGGACAGATTATCTTGTTAGTGCTTAGAGGACCATATGCCCTACCAGGTGCAAAGCGAGTCCCTTAACCCCTATACAATTACTTCAGCCTAGGAATATATATTTTATAGTTTTCTATGTCATGTCTGATAGTTACTGTTAGATACATATTTTTTAAAGTTATAAAATCAAATTGTGGCCAAAATATGTAAGACAGTGCTAAAGAAAGGTACATAATGAATGCTCTTTAGATATATATATACATACATATAAAACATATTTTACTAGAACTTCATTTTTAAAGTATTTTTAAATATGTGTATTTGATCGTTTTAAAATTTTACAATTTAAGACAATATATTTCTCAAGTCGAAAACTGGGATGCCTGACAATCTACTTGTTAATAGTGCTGCAGTTGAAAGTTTAGCGTACATTTTCCAACAGAACACAGACATTTTAGTCAGCAGTACAGTAAAAATGTAGAAAAAAATTAGACAGGTAACTACTTCTACCGGTTTCCAATCCTCATATCATACAGCTCATCAAAGAGATGATTATAGTGAACATCACACAAAGTTGAATCACAATATGGGAATATCAACAGTATGAGATCGCTCTTTTTTTTCTTCTTTTTAAAAAAAAATGTATTCGTGAAACACCATGAGGTACAGTTGTAGACTTACAAATTTTTGTGCTTGGGTTTCAATTATACAATGATTGAGTACCCATCCCTCCACCAGTGCCCATTTTCCACCACCACGGATTCCAGTATCCCTCCCACCCTCCTTCCCCCCATCCCACCATGCCTCTGTGACAGGGCGTTCCCTTTTGTTCTCTCTCTCCTTTGGGGTGCTGTGGCTTGTAAAAGAGGCATTAAGTGGCAATCATGTTCGGTCTATAGTCTACTTTCAAAATGCATCTCTCATCCTCGGAGGATCCTCCCAACACCCTTTATTTGATGCTTCCTTCTCTATCTGAATTGCCTTTTCCCCTAGCATGTGCGGCTGACCTCCAAGCCATGGAGTGAACCTCCTGGTACTTATCTCGGCCATTCTTGGGTGTTAGTCTCCTAATTTGTTACTTTATGTTCCCCAAATGAATGAAGTCTCTCTATGTCTGTCCCTCTCTTTCTTACTCATTTCGCTTCACATGATACTTTCCATGTAGTATCACTTGTATATAAATTTCATGACTTCATCTTTTCTAACAGCTACATAGTACTCCATTGTGTAGATGTACCAAAGTTTCTTTAATCAGTCATCTGTTCTTGGGCACTCAGTTTTTTTTCCAGATTCTGGCTATTGTAAACAGTGCTGCAATGAACAAACAAGTGCATATGTCACTTTGACTATACTTTTTTGTCTCTCTGGGATATATTCCCAGGATTGGTATTGCTGGGTCATGTGATTGATGGCTAGCAGTGTTTACTAGGCCTTTTAGAAAAGAATATTATATTGAAATGCGAACAGGTTCTTTCAAGGACAGAGGTGGGAGTCATTTCTGAATGCAAGCAACTGTCGGAGAACATATCTGAGCTAATTTAGACAGTCTCTCTACTTAAGAGGGAAGATGTTTAAACTGCGCAGACCTCTTGGGAATTCTGGTATTTCAACTGGGAGATAAAGAGGGGAAAAAAGTTACAATCAATAAACAAATATATTTGAATCATTATCATTGATTAATATTGAATTTAGAAAAACTGTACCATAAATTATGAAATAAATAAAATTTACAATATTTTCCTGGAATAGTATGCTATGCAATAGACATTTTGCAAAGTTCTGTAATGGATAGAGATTAATAAATTATTATAAGAAAGAAAAATAATTTATTTTTTCCAAGTACAGGGTACTTTCACAAACATATTAATATTTATTTATTCGTTGAAAGTGCATGTTAAACTCAATAAAATGATCCTATTAGGTATGTTAATCATAACTTGAGAAAGGATCTAAAGAAACAAAGAAGAAACATGCAGTGAAGATTCAGGAAAACTCTAATCACAATCTTTTTATTACCCACAGAATGTTACCGTCCTGTTATCATGTCACAGGAAATGACAAACTGTGAAAAAAAAATTTAAAAATTCATTTTATATATAGTTCTAATAAGTAAAATATAAACAATATACTATTGATGATAGTAAATATTTTAAAATTCAAATAAATATCTTAAGCTATAAACACATGTACATAATATTTGTTAGCTTATTTTCAGCATATTCCACCTAAAGTTGATGGTGATAGATGAATCTATATTGAATATTTAACATAAGATGAATAATAACTCTATGGGAATTATCTAGATTTGTACCTTAGTAAGAAGGGAAAACGATGTATAAAATAATGATGCATGGATAAAGTCAGGAGTAAGTAATGTTTGCATCTGGATAAAAAATGATTGTGTGAGACATAAAACTTAATGTTTTGTTCTTAATAAAATTAAGTGTAAGAATAATATATTTAAGATAAAAATAATAGAATCAGTGGAAAAGTCCCAAAGATATTCTGAAAAGACTAAAACATTTTAAATTGCATTATAAAATCTCTATGCACAAATTTATTTATTTATTTATTTATTTATTGAATCACTGTGGGAAAGGTTACAAAGCTTTCAGGTTTAGGTCTCAGTCATGCAAATATCAAACACATTTCCCTTTACCAATACTTATTTATTACCATGAAGAACCCCAATAAAACCCCACCCCCCACCCCTCCCAGCCCTGTAGGCAGATGAATTCTAGTTAACACTCTATCTGCTTTGATTAGATTCATTGTTTCATTAAAAGATTCACCACTATTATTTAGAGTTTACCCCCCCCCCCCAAATCAGACATGCTGAAAAAGCATTGTGAAGTGATTGCTTTCTACAGCTGGGTTCAGGAATTATATGTTGGTTTTGGGTTTCTGCTATTTTACTTATTGACCCTGGAAGTATTTCTAATGAAAGTCAGATAGTTAAGAAATTGGTTTCTGTGTTCTGGAGTCGTGGCCGTGCTGGAGAGCCGCTCATGGGGGGCAACTGGTGGCCTCGGTAGGGCGTGAAGGGCGGACCGAAACGCACCCCTTCCCATGAGGTTTTAGTCGCCCCCACGCCCCCAGCTCATACCTGCTGTCCACAAGGCTCCCATGCGGCCGCCATCTTTCTTTCCAGAGAGGAAAGGGCGAATGGGGCAACACCCTTTCCCCTCCGGACAGACATGATGGCCTGGATTAATGCATAGTCCGTTCACTTTTCTGCTCCAAGCTGCTGGGTTCTGAATTAAGTCCTTGTGCTTCTGGGGCCGTGGCTGTGCTGGAGAGCCACTTGAGGAGGGCAAATGGTGACCTCCATAGGGCGTGAAGGACACACCAGAACGTCCCCCTTCCCATGAGGTTTTAGTCGCCCCCATACCCCAGGCTCATACCTGCTGTCCACAAGGCTCCCATGTGGCCGCCATCTTTCTTTCCAGAGGGAGGAGAGCGGAAGGGAGCAACACCCTTTCCCCTCCAGGCAGACATGATGGCCTGGATTAACGCATAGTCCTTTCACTTTTCTGCTCCAAGCTGCGCATAAGCGGCCGTGTGGTTTTGAGGAAAAGTCCTAGTTCCCGCATATTCGAGCTGTGCTTGTAGAGGCTTCTGGTCACCGGGGTTCCAGATGGGGGAGGCGGGATGCGGTACCTACCCCATCTGGGACTTCCCGATGATCTCGGCTCTTCTTGGAACCTGTTTTTTTCTTTTTCTCCGGGAGCTGTGGGTCCCGCCCTCCATGTGGCCCTTCTCTTCCGGCTGTATGCTGTAAAGATGGCGCTGGGGGGCGGGCTGTGGGCATGACTTCCGGAATCAGAGGTTACCTGGGAGCTGTAGTCCCGGCAGATTTGAGAAAAAGTCCTAGTTCCCACATACTCGAGCTGTGCTTGTAGAGGCTTCTGGTCACTGGGGTTCCATCTGGGGGAGGCGGGATGCAGTACCTACCCCATCTGGGACTTCCCGATGATCTCGGCTCTTTTTGGAACCTGTTTTTTTCTTTTTCTCCGCGAGCTGTGGATCTCTCCCTCCATGTGGCCCTTCTCTTCGGCTGTATGCTGTCTCTATGCACAAATTTAGAATCTTTCTGTGTTACATAGAAAATGTTTATAAATAACATGGATTTTTCTATGCTTTGCTTTTCACTTCATTTGAATATACATTTAAATTTTTTTCTAAATAAAATTGAAACTCTGAACTAGTTATCGAAGAGTTCATAAAAATGAATTTGCTTTATAAACATTATTTAAGAGAGTTTAGACTTAATGCTGAGTTAAAATAAAATTTTCCTTTGTGCAAATGTGAAAAATATAGACTTACAAGTACAGTCAAATGAATACAAAAGAGCAATCCCAAATGGAACAACAAAAAATGTATCCAACAGAAAAGTACATTTTAATAAAATAACCATACTATTCAAATAATACCAAACAAAATTTTCTTACAATACATTTAAAGTCAAGTAGATGAATGAATATTATCATTTCTTTTCCAAGGTTTTCAAGCATAAAATGTTATTATTCTTCTTTATAACTGTACAGAAAATTCTGAAAAGATGGCAAACATCTATTTAAGCCTAAAATTGTACAATTCTAAAATGCAATGGCAAAGCAACAGAAAGTGAAAATCAAGTTAAATAGAAAAAGAACCTATACAAGCACATCAACTATTTTCATATAAAATAATGATTTTCTAAATTTTCTTTATTATCATTTCTCAGATTAAGTTTTCAAATCCACAACAACTATAAAGTATCCATACATTTGTATATTATACAAATACTCATATAAAACCCATAATGAATGCACAGATCATTGGGAATAACAACTTTAATTTCTGAATGGCAGACACAATATTTATAGATTAAATTTTGTTTTATTGACCTAATTTTTATCGTTCTACTATTAAAAATCCATCAGACTTTTGCATCTGCTTTATGGGAACATCACTTCTTTTATTGTTTGGACCAAAATGACCATATCAAAGTCATAGTTGAAATCAATTTTAAAAAGTTGACAAAATTAGTTTTTACTTATATTAGTGTTAACCAATGATGATAGGCTGGAGGGATAGCACAGCGGTAGTGTGTTTGCCTTGCGCACAGCCAGACTGGCAGAGCCAGGTTTGATTCCTCTGCCTCTCTTGGAGAGCCTGTTAAGCTACCGCGAGTTTCTCGCCTGTGTAGCAAAGCCTGCAAGCTACCCACGATGTATTCAATATGCCAAACACAGTAACAACAAGTCTCAAAAAGATGGAGATGCTACTGGGCCCGCTCGAGCAATTCGATGAACAACAGGAGGACAGTGACAGTGACCAACGATGATAAAGTGAGCCATGTTTTTTAAATTGTCTTTATTACCTCTTGCTGAAGACTTTTGAATGTCCATACTCTGAGGCCACTCATGCTGTGTTGATTTAGGTTAAAAATCATTTTCGCAGGAGAGAATTATGTTGAGTGAAGGAAGAAGGATAGAGACAGAGAATGATATCTCTCATAGGTGACAGGGGCCAGAAAAACAAAACCAAAACATAAGAAGCTGCAGATGCTCAAAAGCAACAGAAAACAAGAAATGAGCTTTAGTAAGAAGCATATTCCGTGGGGGGTGGGGGGAGGTGAGGTGGAGAGAATAGGAAAATAGAAGGGGCTCACTCATCAATGGTGGGGGAAGCTGACACTGATGGAGGATGTGGTATTGCATACAACCCTACTATTTGAAATCACTCCATCACTGTATCACTGTCCTGTATCACTGTCCATTAGTTGTTCATCGATTTGCTCGAGTGGGCCCAGTAATGTCTCCATTGTGAGACTTGTTGTTACTGTGTTTGGCATATCGAGTACATCAGGGGTACCTTACCAGGCTTTGCTGTGCAGGTGGGATACTCTCGGTAGCTTGCCGGGCTCTCTGAGAGGGGCAGAAGAATCGAGCCTGGGTCAGCCCGGTCAGCTGCGTGCAAGGCAAACACCCTACCCACTGTGCTATCGCTTTGAAATCACAGTGTTTAAAAATATAAACTTTGTCTATACCTCAAACATTGTCTATTCCTCCCGCCTCCTCATTTACTCACTCTGTGTTACTCTCTTCAATAAATTAACCAACACTCATTTAGAGGGAAGAAGAGCAAGTCATTTTGAAATGTCTTAGATATTCAAGGAATGCTCTTTTTCTAAGAAGGTCTGTCCTAGAGGGAACTTCAAGTCGAGCCTGAAATACTGGAGGTGATTAGAGTTTAATTATTAAAATACCCAAAGCTAGACTGTTCCAGCCATCATGTTCACATAAGGAGTGATTGTAGGATTGTACCACAGTGATTGTAGGATTGTCTCTTTACTCTGGCTCCACACGCCGCAATTTCACTTTCCTAAAAGCTTATGTATGAGTTTATTTTACCAAGTGCATTATACCCAGCTTAAATAAATAAAAAGGCTAAATACAGAATTTGAAGAGACAGACAAGTATTAAAACAAGACATGGAATGGATGGTGTAATTGTAAGTGTAGCATTAAACCAGAGCATAACATGCTAAGAGTTCTAAATAAAATAAGATGAATGCAATTGCATATACAGTATGAACCAGGGATGGAAAGCCTTTGAATTACGTAGAATGAAGAGTACCTTGTATGTGCTTAAAAGTAGAGTGGACACAGTTGATGAAACAATCTCTTGGCTAGAGTATATAGAGCAGAACCATCAAAAACAAACAGAAAAGCAAAGAACCATCAAAACAGAACCATCAAAATAGAACCATCAAAAACAAACAGAAAAGCAAAGAACAAAGATGCTAAATGAGAGAGCAATACAGCCAAAACTGCAGGAAATTAGACCCATTGTAATTCCTGGTTTGGGCATATCGAATACACAACAGATAGCTTGTCAGGTTCTGCCATGCAGGCGGAATATTCTCGGTAGCTAGCCAGGCTCTCCGAGAGGGAAAGAGGCTTTTGGTGTGGCCTCTAATCACCCTTGCAGGTGTTTCCATGGTTCAAACCATATTTGAACCCTATCAAATATGGTGTGGCAATCCTGGAAGATGGGTATTAAGTGTGATATAATGTGTCGCACGGCCGCTTTGCAGCCTTGCGGTCCGAAAAGCGTCTTGGAGCGTGGCAGCAGCAGGGTAGTGGAGGTAGTGGAGGTAGTGGAGGTCTGCCGGTGAGGTATTTATCTGGTACTGGTAGGGGTAGTGTGGGTTTTCTGTGCGAAATCCAATCCCTGGGTCACAGGTGGTTGATGGAAGCAGACAGGGCAGGGTAGGGTAGGGTTCCTGGTTTTAATCCCTTCCTCACATTTCACTCAAAAGAGAGAAAGAATCCGGAGTTCTGACCTCCGTCAATGGTCAAGAATCAGGGACACTGTCTCGTTTGCCAAAGCATCAAAAATCAGATGGGCTGGACATGTAATGATATTTGGAAATGACCTCTGGACTAGAGCCGTTACCGACTGGGTTCCAAGGTACGTCAAAAGACCTTGTGGCCATCCACCTACCAGATGGTCAGACTTCTTCATCAAGACCCTGAACGATCGGTTTGAGGCTCTTCATGTTCTTAAAATGAACAGACGCCTTTAGGCTACACTAGCACGTGACAGGAACAAATGGAGACCTTACTGGCGCCCGCTCAAGCAAATCAATGATTAACAGGAAGTCAAGTGATCAAGTGACAAGTTGTCACAGGACATGAATCATCATTAAAATACAGTACTTTTTATCTTCCTATTTAAGAATACTTTACACCATTATATAGCAGTGTAATATAATAAAATTTAGTTAATTCAACCAGTATGGTAACCATTTTCTCTATCTGCAAGTTCACAATAATAAGTTTCAATAGATATTATAGCTTCAAATTTAATGATAAAATTGATGGTAACCATTAAGGACATCTAAAACCCAAGTTTATATACTTGTCATAGGTGAATGTAGTCATTGAGGCAGTCATTTTTATGTGTATCTTGGAAATATCACTGAATATATCAATCCTGGGGTTCTGGACCTGTGATTTATAGATAAAAGAAACCCAGCACTAAAATTTTATGCACACTTTAATACTTTTAAATAAATAGTGAAAACTAAATTTTTATATCATTGTCCCTAAACTGATACCATGAATTAAAGACTTGCCAATGTTTTATCTGACCTGAAATTATAGTTGGAGACTAAATATATATATATATATTATTTTTTAAAATTTTTATTAGTGAGTGGCTTGAGCGATAGCAGAGCGGGTAGGGCATTTGTCTTGCATGCGACCAACCGGGTTCTATTCCCAGCATCCTATATGGTCCCCTGAGCACCGTAGTACACATTTCTCCATCAGTACCCATTCACCACCACCAATGATCCCAGTAGCTCTCCCCCACCCTCCATTCCCACCATTCCACCTCACCTTTGTGGTGTGACATTCACTTTTGTTCTCTCTCCTATTGGGTGTTGTGGTTTGCAATGAAGGTATTTAGTGGCAATCATGTTCAGTCAATAGTCTACTTTCAGAATGCATCTGTCATCCTGGGTGGATCCTCCCAACATGCTTTACTTGGTGTTCCCTTCTCTATCTGAGCTGCTTTTTCCCCCAGCATGTACTGCCAGCTTCCAAGCCATGGACTAGACCTCCCGGTACTTATCTCAACTATTCTTGGGTGTGTGTCTCGCATTCTGTTACTTTTTACTCCCCAGATGAGTAGAGTTTTTCTATGTCTGTCCCTCTCTTTTCGACTCATTTCAGTTAGCATGATACTTCCACGTAGAACCACTTGTATGTAAATTTCATGATTTCATCTTTTCTAACAACTGCATAGTATTCCATTGTGTAGACATACCAAAATTTCTTTATCCAGTAATCTGTTCTCAAGCATTTGGGTTTTTTCCAGATTCTGGCTATTGTAAACAGTTTTGCAATGAATAAACAAGTACAGATGTCACTTAGACTATACTTTTTTGCATCTCTGGGATATATTCCCAGGAGTGGTATTTTTGTGTCAAATAGAAGTTCAATTTCTAATTTTTTGAGAAGCGCTAATACTGTTTTTCAGAAGGGTTCAACCAGTCTGCATTCCCACCAGCAGTGTAGGAGAGTCCCTTTATCCCCACATCTATACCAGCACTGGTTGCTTTTGTTCTTTTGGATGCGTGCCAGTCTTTGTGGTGTGAGTTAGTATCTCATAGTTGTTTTGATCTGCATCTCCCTGATGATTCGTGAAGAGTATTTTTTCATATGCCTTTTTGCCTTTTGTATTTTTCCTTGGGAAAGTTTCTGTTTATTTCATCACCTCATTTTCTGATGGAACGATACACAATTTTATAGATAAACAACAACTCATGAGCTTCATAGACTCAAAACCAAACCTAAGAAGGACTAAAGGGTCTCCTATAAGACAAGAAGGAAACTATATATGTATATATATAATAGTATTGAGTAATAGATATTTCATACTCTATATATATATATCTATATTATTTCATGTGTAATATATAATTATATGTTTAATATGGTAACCATTGTAAATATTTATATAAATGTTTATTTATTTTACTTTAATTTGGAGAGTTTTGGGTCAGACCCAATAGTTCACTAGGCTTTATTTCTCACTCTGCTCACGGATCACTCTTGGTAGGTCTTGGGAGACTATATGCAGTGCTGGAGATTGAGCCACAGTAAATCTTGTGGCAGGCAAATACCCTATCTGTTGTACTATTGCTCTGACCTGATTAAAATTTTTCTATGTTTGTGAACCATTACTAGGCCTCGGAGAGTTGGTTAAAAACATGTTAAGTTATGATAACTTGCAGACTAGTATAAAGTTTATGGTACTGGCAAAATTCTCGAAACAGTTGGTAAATAGCAATATCTGATATAAATAATATGTATTTTACACCATTCATTGTGGTAGAAACTATAGGTGCTATATTAATCACAATTCATCTCTGTATAATTGAATTTTCAGTTAAACCTAAGAAACAAATGTATTTACTCTTTTCTTGATGTTCAGTTTGCCCAATATTTTACTCTATATTACTATACCATAACTCAATACCAATGAAAGTGAAATAGACCGTGGACAAAACCTCAATTTTAACAAGTTTAATAATATTTTTATAGCCACCTATTATGTTTTGTTATCTTATGAATTCTATTAGTGATTAAGGTTTACTAAATATCAATTGGAGAATATATAGCCTGTTACTTGGCATGTGTAGATGGCAAGATATGTTGTAGGTGTGTGTTTGTGTGTGTGTGTGTGTGTGCGCATGCATGCAAGTATGTGGGAGGCACCCACCTCTCTCCATGAAACAGTTGCTCTCCTGGCCCTTTAACCATTATATCACCTTTTTAAAATATAAATTTTGTCCATTGGTTTGAAGGCTGTGATGTAAAATACATTATTAGTAAGTCAGATCTTCCTTAATATGTTATAGTGGTGATACCATTGGTAGTTTGGACAGAAAAATCTAGAACTATTGCAAAAGGTAACCAGTATTTAGAAGAAAGTTTCTCTGCCTTTTCCAGTACATATGTTGTCTAATACAAGTGACCTGGTAACCTGGTATTAAGTTCTGAAAAGTCACATAAAAGAATATCATCGAATTAAGTAAATAGAGTTGCTTAGCTCTTGAGAGTTTTGCCAATCAAACAAAGCAAAAGCAAAGAATAAAATCTGTGATTAGAACAATAGATAGTAAATTTTACCACAATGATTTCTTTGTTAGTGTGGAAAGGTTGGACTACAGCTGAATCTCACCAAGACAATGTTTATGAGAAACAGTCTTGTTCCTGATGTTTCATTTGCTCTGAATGGAACAAACATCTCTGAATTCAAAAGTTATGTGTACCTAGGTCGAGAAGTCACCATGACAAATGACCTGGCACCTGATTTGTGGAGGAGGAAGAGAGCGACTTGGAATGCCTTCAAGAGCATTGAAGAAATAGCTAAGAGGACAAAGAACCTCTGGCTCTGGGCACATCTCTTTGATTCCACTGTTCTTTCTGCACTAATATCCACCTCAGAGATATGGACCCTACAAAGATAGGATGAGAATGCTATTAGTTCTCCCAAAGAGGAATCAAAAGAGCTAGTCTTGGAGTATCATGCTTCACTCAAATGAGAGAAAGAATCTGGATTTCCCAGCTTCGTCGACAATTAAGAGTCAGGGACGCTGTCTCGTTTGCCAAGTCATTGAATATCAGATGGGTTGGACTCATAATGCGATTTGGAGATGACCGTTGGACTACAGTCATTACCGACTGGATTTCATGGACATCAGAAGATCATGTGGCTGCCCACCTACAAAATGGTCATACTTCTTTGTCAAGACCCTGAATGATCGGTTTGAGGCTTTTTGTGTTCCTGGAGCGAGGAGATGCCATTGGGCTACACTAGCATGCGACAGGGATGAATGGAGACGTTATTGGCACCTGCTAGAGAAAATTGATGAGTAATGGGATGTCACATGATCAAGTGACTTTTTTGTGTGTTGAATGAGTAATCAATGACTTGACCATCTAAAGATAATGATTAACCTATATAACATGATAGTTTCTTGCTTACCTGGCAGGTCTTAATGGCTGTAGTCCAGCGGTCATCTCCAAATCGCATTATGTGTCCAGCCCATCTGATATTCAATGACTTGGCAAACGAGACAGTGCCCCTAATTCTTGATTGTTGACGGAGCTGGGAAATCCAGATTCTTTCTCTCATTTGAGTGAAGCATGATACTCCAAGCGTGATAGTTTCTTGCTTACCTTGACTAGTATATAATAGTATTGAAACATGCGAAAGAGTTCCACCAATTGAATAAATCTCTTTGTAAAACACTTTTGCATATATTCTTGTCCCTGGTCATCTAATCAGAGTCCTTTTCACTCTCAAAAATCTACCAAGACATTTGAAACTGTTCTCTACACTATGTCTTCACAATCAGCTTCTTTATCCAAATATATAAGTAAACAGGAGAATTACTTGTAAACATGCAGAGATTTTATTTCATCACTATCTTTTCAGTACCTCAAGTATGGCTGCAGTGTGAATGAAGCTGTATTTTAGAACATCAAACAGAGCCAACTTCATTTTGTGCAAGACTCATTTTTTTCTCTTCCTTTCTAATTTCTCAAATGGAGCTGGACATAATTAACTAAATGTGAACTATCTGAGAAATGTTAAGGCAACCAGAAAGGTGATTTGGTAGTCTGCTCTACATGGCCACAAAACTTACAGGTGTTTTCTAAACATTCTTAGAGTCAACACCAGATTTAACATCTTTATATGAGACATTTCTACCAAACCGTATGATTAGGAGGTTCATACATTACCTACAACCGCCATGAAAAGTTCAAATATTTCTCTGTACTACCATATGCTTAAATGGTCACAAATCATTTTATGTAAATTCCTAGGAAAATTCTTCTTTCTTCAATATTTATGTTAACTGTTATTTCTCCAGGACCAGAAAATTTACTCTAGATCAGGTTTTGATTTACAAGTAGGTGGTGTTATACGTGTGCTTTAAATTTCAACTCAGCCTATATTCATAAATCCCTAGTCATCATTGTTATGTGCTTTATTTAAACAATCGGTGAAATATTTTAATATTTATTCATTTATTTCTTCAGGGTTTGAAATGATACCTTTGCTAGTCAAGTGTATTATACAAGTGGCATAAGCATTATAGAAGGTCCATGAGTGATGCTATTTCCTTCAGCACAATTTCATGATAAAATATTGGTTAGGATAAAAATGAAATCCTGACTAATGTCAAATGATGTGATGTAATAGAAACAGCATTAAATATGGTATCATTTGTGATTTTTGGCGGGGAGAGAAAATGGCACCCTGGGTGGTGAATACTTGTAGCATTTATGCCTGGAGAGACCTAACAAAACAAAATTCATACAAGATTATTAGCAGAATGTTTTCCACTTCTGTCCTCTAAAATGTTGATAGCTCCATCATCCGAACTCCTGGTGAGTTAGTAATTCACAATGAGGATACTTTCTTTATCATTAGAGTAGGTACTCTCCCCTAACCTGCACCTTTAAAGACAACTGTGGCAGTTAGGTCACGATCACGACCATCACGACCACCCTGTTGTTCGTCGATTGCCTCGAGCAGGTGCCAGTAACGTCTTCTTCGTCCTAGCCCTGAGAATTTTTTTTTTTAAAGTGCCATATTCAAGGCTTTTTCAGGGTTAGGAGAATGAGACCCATCATTGTTACTGGTATTTGGCATATTGGGTATACCACGGGGAGTTTGCCAGACTCTGCCGTGTGGGCATGTTACATTTGGTAGCCTGCCAGTTTGACCGAATTAGGAATGAGATGATAAGATGTCGCGCGGCCGGGAATGCGGCCGCGCGCTTCCGGGAGCTGAGTGTGATGATCTCTGGATCCTGGCCGTTGTTGGAGTTACACGGCAGTTGGTGGGTGTAACTGTCTAGTTACTGGCAGGTCCAGTCCCAAACTGTACAGGCTTGGAGATCTCAGCCCCGGGTCCCACACACCTGGGTTCCTCTGTCAGTTCTTTTATGCGTGAGGCTCATCCAAGTGTGTGGAGAGTGCTCTCAGCATGGCCTTGGCTGGGCCTCGGTGGTCTTCAGCTGTTGGGCCCTGGTGGAGACAGTCAGGCATAGGGTAGGAGACTCTGTCTTGTTCTCTCCCAGGAGCTGAGTGTGATGATCTCTGGATCCTGGCCGTTGTTGGAGTTACACGGCAGTTGGTGGGTGTAACTGTCTAGTTACTGGCAGGTCCAGTCCCAAACTGTACAGGCTTGGAGATCTCAGCCCCGGGTCCCACACACCTGGGTTCCTCTGTCAGTTCTTTTATGCGTGAGGCTCATCCAAGTGTGTGGAGAGTGCTCTCAGCATGGCCTTGGCTGGGCCTCGGTGGTCTTCAGCTGTTGGGCCCTGGTGGAGACAGTCAGGCATAGGGTAGGAGACTCTGTCTTGTTCTCTCCCAGGAGCTGAGTGTGATGATCTCTGGATCCTGGCCGTTGTTGGAGTTACACGGCAGTTGGTGGGTGTAACTGTCTAGTTACTGGCAGGTCCAGTCCCAAACTGTACAGGCTTGGAGATCTCAGCCCCGGGTCCCACAGTTAGGTATAACCATAAAATGATGGGGGAACATATTCAAGCCAAGATTCGGGTAAAGGGGCTGTTGTTTCTTGAGAATGACCACCAATGACTTGCCCTTTGAATAATATACTCTTACCCCTTACTACAGAAGATAATACAACTAGCACCGCATTTTCACTCCTATTTCTCTTCCTCCAACTTTCAATAATTACATTCAATGTTTGCAAGAATAATTGTATTTCACTCCAAAATTGTCTTTTTTGTCTCAATGATTTCAAGTGAATTTACAGAATTTAAGAAACTACCCAGGATATGTGAGAGATTACAGTACCTGGAAACTTGCTAAAATGTCAGAATTTGAAATCATCAAGATTACTAGGTATAAAGAAGGTATTGAAAAGTGTTAGGTGCCGATTTTTCAAGAGCACATACAACTCCTAATATACATGCATGTTTAAAAATAGGCATTGATACATATGGGATAGAAATTTATCAAACAGTGAGACAAGATGGTCCCACTTTCACAGTGGACATTAATACGAAAATATTTGGGGAATTTATTGAATTGGTTACATTGTTTAAATAATTTGTAATGAATTATCATCATAATCATTAAATCTATCCTATGTGTTACATGATATTATACCTTCACTTTATGAATGGTTGAAGAGAATTTGTAAAAATGTAAATATCATAACTTATCAAGTAGTGATCAAGCCAGCAAAAATGTGTGAAAATCAGACTTCTCCAAAAGAAAGTATTTAGAAATTCTTCTTTGATCAAAATATTGCAATTCAAGGCAACCTGAGTTGAGCCTGTGACTCTAAATACAAAGAGGATTTGCTTAATAACTTTATAGTAAATAAAAGTTATTTCAAGTGAGTACTATATTGAAATATATTAAAACTAAATACATTTATCATATTGAGATCAAGCACAGATATTGAAAGATGATATGAAATTCATTATGAAGTTTATTAAAGATATGTTTGTGGGGCTGGAGTGATAGCACAGGGGTTAGGGCATTTGCTTTGCACGCGGCCGATCCAGGTTCAATTCCCAGCATCCCATATGGTCCTCTGAGCACCACCAGGGGTAATTTTTGAGTGCAGAGCCAGGAGTAACCCCTGTGCATCGCCAGGTGTGACACAAAAAGCCAAAAAAAATTGTGCATTTTGAAATTTGGGAGCTTATTCAGGTATAGCAAGTTGATTATAAAAGGTTCTAGAAACATTTTAAACTATTGAGTGGGTAATAGAAATACATAGCTGAGATGTGTGGTCAGAATTGGAAATCATATTTTGAATTTTCCCCATCTGTTACTTAATTCATAAAAGTAGATTAATGTTTTCAGAAAAAAAATATATGAGTAGAGTCCTATGGCCAGTATCCTGTAGAAAAATGACCCTTGGGGGTGGTAGGAAAATATATAAATAGTGTGGCCATGGATAGAAGGATGGCTGTGAAATTTAGAAACACACCATAGATAACCAGGATAGAATGAGAGTTGCCAGTGGTTGCTGCTATAAAAACAGAGAATATAGGAACAGAAAGTTATTGTCATGGTTGAATGCTAGCACTCTCAGTTGCCCTATGCTAAGAAGAGAATGCATGTGAGAAAGTGGAACACTCTTTAAAAAAATGAGCAAAAAAAAAAAGAGAAAATTCCATAGCTGAAATGAGGTGCAGATTGGAGTCCCTTCAGCTTATTTATCACTGAGCTTTGCTAATGATGTGGCTTGCTCCTAGCCTTTGTCTTAATTTCAATAAATATTATCCACACAGGGAGATAGAGAGAATTCCATATTTAATACAACACTGGAATATAAAAATCAATTAATTAGCTAGTGTTGTATGTTAAACAAATATTTAATTCGGCTGTTCTCTAAGAAACAAATGAATCCTAACCTCCATTACAGCCCTGCCAAGTACATTGCTGGAAGTTTTATGATACTTTTAAGTCTTTTCTGCAGAAGAAATGATTTTGCTTAAATAACTGAACCTATTTAATGACTCTCCAAGGCTTTCCTTATCTATGCACATCAAAAAACATGCAAAATTGCATTAAAAATTATAGTCTCATTTTTTAGTGAAAAACCATGAGGTACAGTTGTAGATTTACAAACTTTCATGCTTGGGATTCAGTTATAAACTGATCTAGTACCCATTTCTCCACGAGTGCCCATTATCCACCACCAAGGATCCCAGTAGCCCTCACCCCCACCCAACCCCCTCACCTCGTTCCAACTTTCTGACACTTCGTTCTCTTTTGCTCTCTCTTTCCTTTAGGGTGTTGTGGTTTGGAATAGAGAAATTGAATGGCCATTGTGTTTGGTCTATAGTCTACTTTCAGCTCTCGCATCCAAAGTGAATCATCCAAACATCCTTTACTTGGTATTCCCTTCTCTATCTGAGCTGCCTTTTCCCCGAGCATGTGCTGCCGGCGTCCGAGCCATGGAGCAGAACTTCTGGTACTTATTTCAACTATTTTTGGGTGTTCATCTCCCAGTCTGTTAATTTTTATTTTCCGATGAGTAGAGTCTTTCTATGCCTGTCCCTTTCTAATTGGCTCATTTCATTTAGCATGATACTTTCCATGTAGACCCACTTGTATGTAAATTTCATGACTTCATCTTTATTAACAGCTGTGTAGTATTCCATTTTGTAGATATACCAAGTTTCTTTAACCAGTCATCTGTTCTCGGTCACTCAGGTTTTTTCAAGATTTTTGCCATTGTGAATAGTGCAGCAATGAACATAGAAGTGCAGATGTCATTTTAACTGAACTTTTTTGACTCTCCAGGATATATTCCCAGGAGTGGTATTATTGGGTCAAATGGGAGCTAAATTTCTAATTTTTTGAGAAATGTTCACACTGTTTTCCAAAAGGTCTGAACCAGTCGACATTCCCACCAGCAGTGAAGGAGGGTCCCTTTCTCGCCACATCCACGTCAACACTGGTTGTTTTTGTTCTTTTGCATTTGGGACAGTCTACTCTCTGTGGTTTGAGATATCTCACTGTTGTCTTGATCCGCATCTCCCTAATGATTAGTGATGTAGAGAATTTTCTCATGTGCCTTTTGACATTCTGATTTCTTCTTTGAGAAAGTTTCTGTTCACCCTGTTCGTTCCATTCTAGGCCATGAGTCCTGATGTGGAGTTCTTCAGCTGATCTTCTCAGTCCTATCTTGGCATTAAAATCAACAACAGTAATCTTATAGAAGGTGTGGTCTTCTTTATAGAACTTCTTCAGCTCCATGTAGAACTTCTCAATTTCTCCTTCATCATAATTGGATGTTGGTCCTTAGACAACGAAGGTAGAATCTGCCAGCAGTTAGCCACATCTATTCAAGTGTAATAGTCCGAGAATATGCTGTCGTTGATAACATTGACAAGAAATATGATCAACTGTTTCAGCACCTCCATGATAGTGCAAGGGACGCCAAGAGAGAGACAGCCAAAAAAAAAAAGAAAGTAATAAGCCCGTCTTCAAAAACTCTTGAGCTTATTCACCAATGTGACTTGGCGCAAACCTCAGGCAACTGCAATCAAACATCTTAGCTTGCAAAGCAGTGCAGAGAACCGATAAAGGAAGACTTCAAAGACAGAAGAGTAGCAGAGCTAGCAGATGCGGCAGAAGCCAGGAAAAGCATTCACAATGGCCGTCTGTCCTATGCCAACTAGAAGACCAAGATACCTGTCTTCCAACGTCCTGATGGATCTAATCACATCTTCCAGAAGGGCAATGGAGAAGATCATCCATGAATTCTCTTCAGATATCTTCGATAGCCATGTCCACCTACCCAAATACCAAATTTCGCAGGATGGATATATCGTTCCCAATGTTCTCCTTTCCGAAATTTGACACACCATTTTGTCGGTAAAAAAGCAAAGAGCACCTGGCCCAGACAAGGTCAGACCCGAACACCTGAAGTACCTGCCATGGGTATTCATCAATACACTGGCACTGCTCTTCACACGCTACCTGTCTGAATGCAAGTTTCTGTCCCAGTGGAAAATCAGCAGGACTATACTACTGTACAAAAAGGGAGACATCCACACATTGGCAACTATCTCCCGATCTGCCTATGGTCTGTCATCTAAAAGCTGTTCACTCAAATCATTCTGAATAGAATTGGCAGAACACTAAACGAAGGACAACAACGTGAGCAAACCGGGTTCCGAAAAGGATTCAGCACAATCGACCATATCTACATGATAACCAAGCTCACTGAGGTTTCTCAGCAGTTCAATGTGCTGTCTATCTAACGTTCATTGATTTAAAGAAGGGCTTTGATTCTGTTGAGATGGAAGCAGTCATCAAAGCCCTAGCCAAACAGGGTGTTCAAACTCAATACATCAGGATACTCCATGAGCTGCATTATGGATTCACTACCAGAATTTCACCATTCTACAAAGAAGTGATCATCCATGTCAAGAGGGGTTTGGCAGGGTGATACCATTTCACCAAAACTCTTCAATGCCACCCTTGAGAACGTCATGTGATGACCGGAATGGGAAAGAATAATAGTGAAGTTAGCAACTACATCATCAGCAACTACACCACCTCTGCTTTGCTGATGACATCATTCTAATAATACCAAACATTAGCCAAGCGGTACAAATGCTGGCTGACTTCGACCATGAGTGTGGAAAGGTTGGACTATATCTGAATCTCAGGAAGACAATGTTTATGAAAAACAGTCTCGTTCCTGACATTCCATTCACTCTCAACAGAATGCACATCTCTGAATGTAACAGTTATGTGTACCTAGGTCGAGAAGTCAATGTGACAAATGACCTGGCACCTGAGTTGGGCAGCAGAAATAGAGTGGCTTGGAGCACCTTAGAGCATTGAAGAAATAGCTAAGAAGATGAAAAACTTACGGCTCCAGGAACATCTCTTCGATTCCACTGTTCTTCATGCATTAACATATGCCTCAGAGACCTGGGCCCTAAGAAAACAAAATGAGAACACTATTCAGGTCTCCTAAAGAGATATCCAAAGAGCTATATTTGGAGTATCAAGCTTCACTCAAATGAGAGAAAGAATCCAGAGTTCCGACCTCCCTCAATGGTCAAGAATCTGGGACCTGGGAGAGGGAAAAAAACACTGTGGCATTGGGGATGGACAGGAAGTTGCTCAGGGAGATTGGGAGGCCCAGAATTCGAGAGAGAAAAAAAATTATAGTCTGTTTAGCAAGAAAAAATACTGTTTTTTACAAGTATGTTTCATATTTTCCAGTCTTATGGACTGGTGGCATACTTAGCAACAGATACCTCATTTAACAACATTCAAATTTGTACAACAAGGGGGTATGGTGCCACCAGCAGGTCAATCTGTACCTGTGAGGTAAGTGCATCAGCAGCCTGATTGCGCCTTCAGGCTTCCAGATACCCCCAAATTGCTGCTGTGCCTTTGGCCAGACCCCAAAAACTTGGGGCAAAGTTTACCAAGAAAGTAAATGGCCAAAAGTTAAGTATGTGGGAAACACCCACAAACCACCCCTAGCTCAGCTATATAATTGGAGGCGTGGCCTCTCTGGTTCCTGATTGAACTGCTTAATGGCCACAATCCAGAGACTCAGAAACAAATCTCAAAACCCAGAGGCTTTTGGCAGAAATGTGTCTGGACCCCGCAGTAGGTTACTGTCGCTGGGCCACCCCAGGAGTGAAAGGGTGTTGTCTCACCGCCTGCTCCCCTTAGGTGGCTCGGTGGCCACCATCCTCCAGAGGCCACTGGACAGTCAGGTTTGGGCTCTCAGTGACGAGACACATTGGGCCTTGTGGGATGGGGGTGGAGCCGGCCCTTTCCTCCCCTACCAAGTGAGATTCCGAGTCGACACCCATGAACCGCCTTTCTGGCTCCTGATCAAGCTGGTTAATTGCCATGATCCCAGAGACTCAGGAGCAAATCTCGGAACCCAGCATTTTTAGCAGAAATACCTCCAGATTTAAGTGTTAAAATTTCAGAATTTCAAAATTGTGCGACCGCTATGCAGCCACGCAACATCATATGTTATTCATAACCAGCAATAGAAAACAAATTGTCTATGGTAGCCTTTTCAGCAGATCAGAGTGTTGGGGTAAAATCTCAAATAATAATGGTGGGTTTGGTGTCAAAATATTGAATGTGATCAAAGTAGAGAGAGAATAATTTGGAAATCATCTGCCACACAGGTAGTGGGAGGGTGTGGGACAGGGATATACTGGGGTTGTTGGGGATGGAGAATGAGCACTGGTGGATGTACGGGTGTTTCATTGTATGACCGAGACTTAGACCTGAAAGCTTTGTAACTGCTCTCAAGGTGATTCAATAAATAAAATTATAAAAAAATGTAAAAAAAAGTAAGGTGGAGTTCATGCCCAATTCAATCAGCTAATCAGTGGCTTAATAAATAGCAGTACTCCTACATTAAAAAAAATGTGCAACATTCAATTTTTTTTTTTTTTGCTTTTTGGGTCACACCCAACAGTGCTCAGGGCTGACTCCTGGCTCTGCAATCAGGAATCACTCCTGGCAGTGCTCAGGGGATAATATGGGATACTGGGAATTGAACCTGGGTTGGTCGCATGCAAGGCAAACGCCCTACCAACTCTGCTATTGCTCCATCCCCAATATTCAAATTTGTAATCTACAAATTTGTTAACTGGAGAACTTTTTATATTTACATATCATTTACTATTACATTACCTTTTGTGATTTATAAGTATACCAATATTATTTCTGCTTTCATACTTAAATTGAATGTTAAAGGATATTCCCTCCTGAAAATTAATGTTAAGTATGTCTGTCTTCTGCAAGTCACTGATGATATTAAGAATCTCTGCCAAAGAATAGCGTATATATTTATTTCATTAAGAAAATCTCTAATAATTTTAGGATATTTATTTAAGAAAAAAATGAATGCAGAATTATGTAAAAAATTTAGCCTCCTTATATTATGTAGCACTAATTTAGACAAACCAAAATATTTGAAGAAAAATATCTC
The DNA here is from genome assembly GCF_029834395.1 of Sorex fumeus. Classification (NCBI taxonomy): domain Eukaryota; kingdom Metazoa; phylum Chordata; class Mammalia; order Eulipotyphla; family Soricidae; genus Sorex; species Sorex fumeus. The sequence continues at coordinate 70,122,087 of NW_026606059.1, forward strand.
TCAACGAAAGATTGGATTAAAGATGCTGTATACACAGATTAGAGAGACACTACGGTAAATTGGGCATTGACCTTGCATGTGGCCAACCCAAGTTCTGTCAGTGGCACCACATATTGTTCCCTAAGACCCAATGGGAGTGATCACTGAGGACTGCTGGGTGCAATTAAAAATCCAAAATTAAAAAATAATATAATTTATATTGTATATAATGTACATAATGGAATTTTAAGTAACCTTTGGGCCGGAGCAATAGCACAGCAGGTAAGGCGTTTGCCTTGCATGCAGTTAACATGGCCGATCCGAGTTTGATTCCTCTGCCCCTCTCAGAGACCTCAGCAAGCTGACAAGAGTATCTTGCCAGCACGGCAAAGCCTGGCAAGCTACCCATGACGTTTTTGATATGCCAAACACAGTAACAACAAAGTCTCACGATGGAGACGTTACTGGACCCGCTGGAGAAAATCAGTGAACAACGGGAGATCAGTGACAAGTAAGCTTTAAAAGATATGCAAGTCGGGGGCTGGAGTGATAGTACAGCGGGTTGGAATTCTCCTTGCACGCAGCTGACCCGAGTTCGATTCCCAGTATTCCATATGGTACCCCGAGTACTGCCAGGAGTAATTCCTGAGTGCAAAGCCAGGAATAACTCCTAGGTATTGCCAGGTGTGACCCAAAAAAGAAAAAAAAAACGGATATGCAAGTCTGACATATGTGAAAATTCAAAATTTGAGGGTATTATGCTACATCAAATGTCAGTCAGAAGGATACATGTTGTGTATGTATGTGAAGTATCTCACAAGACTCAAATTCAGAATCAATGGTAGTTGTTAGTAGCCAAAAAGTAAGAAAAATGAGGAGCTACTAAGCTATCTGAACAAAATTCCAGTTACATAAGGTGAATTACGTTCTGGAGATTGTTCTCAAAATTTATTTTGACAAAAACCTTGAGAACTTTCCAGTTATTGCAGCTTTAATGAACCAGTTTCTTGTTACTTAATCATCACTTTTGTAAGTTTATGCATATGAGAAATTGTCCTGATAATCTTTATGATATGATAAAATAAACTATTATGAGTATTTTTGTTGAATTGCTATCCTGTTTTAAAATGTAGAAATCTTAGAAACTTGATTGTTAAGGTATGATTTTTATGCACTTAATAGCTATGTCTCTTAGGATTTTAATATAATATCAAAAATATCACTGGTAACACTATTTCTGTTACCAGTGATATATAAATTTTAATATAATTATTGTAAGCAAATTTAGCATATTTTAAGTTATGGAATTTCTGTAAAATAATAACTCTAAAATCAGCATTTTCCTAGATCATTTAGGAACACATACAACAAAATATGATAATTACCATTCATATCTTTTATTAAATTTTATATCTAATAATTTTAATATGCAAATTAATATCTAATTTAGTTAAACATGCTTACATCAATTCTTTTAATAAAATTATAATGCCTAATTCCATGCTTAACTAATGGGAGGAAATATCAATTTAAACAGTTTTCCTGTCTAGTGAAAAATAGATGATCTTAGCATAATAGGCTTGAAAGAATGCATGACATTGTAAGATATTCAGAATATACTTAATGAATAGTGAAAGGAATATAGTATACAATTATTTCTCCCTATAATAACTCTTGAAAATGTAACCAATAAACTTCACATTGCTAAATCCTATTTATAATAATCAACTAAAACAGCATTATTCATCTTTAAGAACCTCATTCTAATACACTGGCTGCTTCATAACCTCATTATTCTTTTATCTTTAGAAAATTCTGGATTCTGGAATTTCCTTGCCTATGTAATGAAAATCTTTAGTGTTAACAAAATCAAATGCTGAAAGTCACCACTCCAGACAGGACCCATTGTATGAATCCTAGTTCTGTTTATCTTCTTCTTTTTTTCTTTTTATCTTTGAGATACTGACTTTATTGACAAACATCCTTTAAAAATCTAGCATTGGCAAGAACATGAGAATATTGGTGCTTTTATATTCTTCTCGTAGTGATGTATATTGACTTGAACTTTATGAAAGGAAGTTGACAGTGCATGACAGTCTTTAAAGGTTCTGCCAAAATTCTAGAGTTCTATCTTATGAAAAGCATAATATTTGGTGAAAGATTAATTTAAAAGATATTACATGTTGTTTAAAAATTAATAGTTAAAGTTAAAAGCAACATAAATATCTGATAATGCATATGAATATCCCGTTTTATCATTTATAATTTATTTATATTTTTTAATGAATCACCATGAGGTACAATTACAGGCATCCTTTACTTGATGGTCCCTTCTCTATCTTCAACTACACTGTAGTTTTTTTTTATTCCATAATTCTAAGAATGCTGGCATTTAGCATGAACAGAACTGCTATCATGATTGTTTTCTTCCAGTATCCATTCCTCTTTCAATATTTCATAATCATAAATGCAAACTCTTTTTCTAGTTGCTTAGAATCACAACCTCAATGGCTTTTTGGTCTTTGTAACTCTTCTCTCCTGACAATGTTAAATTCTATTTAGTGTGGAGAAAGGACTTCTACTGCTGAGTCCTGTTACAGTACTCTGTAGTTTCTTCAAATCTGTTTCAATTAAATTCTTTCACAAATCACAATCACAAATCATCCTGTTATTCGTCGATTGCCTCGAGCAGGCCCCAGTAATGTCTCCTTCATCCTAGCCCTGAGATTATATTCAAAGCTCTTTAGGAGAATGAGACCCATCAATTAAATTCTTTAATTTTTTTTAACTTTCTTGAATCTCTCCAAGGTTTCCTCAGTTCATTGACAAATTGAGGGGAGCATTTGTTGGTATCCTCAGGCAGCAATAAAAATTTGATATAATTGTGAGTTGTCCCTGGCTTTTGTCCCCATCTGTTGATATAGATTTAATATAAATTTATTCATTGACTTTATTTTTTTCTGGTACTTCTTGGGAAGTTGGCTGGGGAGATAGCACAGCAGGTAGGGCATTTGCCTTGCATGCAGACAACTTGGCTAACCCGATTTCGATTCCTCCACCCCTCTCGGAGAGCCCAGGAAGCTACCAAGAGTATCTCGCCTGCACGGCAAAGCCTGGCAAGTTACCTGTGACGTATTCAATATGCCAAACACCATAACAGCAAGTCTCAAAATGGAGACGTTCCTGGACTCACTCAAGCAAATCGATGAATAACGGGAGGACAGTGACAGTGACAGTGACTTCTTGGGAATCAGGAGTGAAAATATGGGTTCCAAATATTCTCAAGGATGATCTCTTGCTCCTAATGGCAATATCAGCTGGGGCCAATGATGTTTCTATTTGCCATTAATACCTCAGTCTTTACGGAAACCATTACAGGAACTCCTAAAAAAAATTTAAATAAGGATAGAAAAAAGTTAAGTGAAATAAATCACTAGGAGAAGATAAAATACTGGATTATCAATCATCTGTAATATATAGAAAAACAAAACAAGAGTATAGACAATATCAAACAAAAATAATCCTTGGCCTTGGATATAAAACTCATTAACAAACAGCATCAGAATGGTGAGGGGAAGAATGTGGGATATTGGACAAGGTGTGACAGTGATGGAAGATGGTGGGCACTACATAAGGTTGTGTGTAGTGACTTTGTACATCATTCCTATAAATTTTTACATTATTGTAGCAAGACTACTTATAGTAAATAGCGTTCATTTAAAACATAAAAATTCAAAAGGCATTTTAAACTATAAAAGTATTATAAAGGTAAATATTGGGAGCATTTATTTCCCTCTCTTTATAAATATAACATTTTTCTCACCATTTAATTAGTTCTATATTGACGTTTTGAGGACTCTTTACAAAACCACAAGCATATATAAATAAGTTTTCTTACTTTAATAAGTTTTTCTCTACCTGAAAGAGATTCTAGACAACTTAGAGGTAAATTATTCCTTTTCCTGGCAATGTAGTCAGCATGTACACTGGCCATCATGTGACACTAAGAACAGATATTTACATTTTTCTGTAAGAAAAGTTGCTATTTTAGACTTACTGGAATATATGGTGGAGACTTCAAACTTGATATTTTACTAAGAAATTTCAATGGTGTAAAGAAAATATAAATAGTTTTAACCAGGGCATTTAATGTAAGCTCATTTGGCATTCAGCCATATAGTCAGTTTTCCTAAAAACACTAAATGTATATAGGCATTTTAATTGTTGGAAATATTTTGATAAAGCATAATGATATGTATTTATTATTTTTATTATTGAGACATCATGAGGTACAGTTGTAGACTTACAAGCATAAGGATATATTTGAAATTACTTATATCGTTTTAAAAATGAATTTTCCCCTACAGTGATTGAAAAACTTTTATTTAATATGAGCATATGTACCTGCATTTAAAAAATATATCTCTAGACGTTTTCCTGCATCTCATCTTAGCGTCACTTGATAATTTCCTCCACTACTGCTACTCTGATGCTCAGATCTCCTACTTCATTTTTTATTTTATCATTCACATACTCTTAATCTTTGTCATTTATAATGTAGCTTTCTCATTTAGGCTTTGCTGAGTAGCTATACGTTGTTTATTTGAGTTCAGTAAACATTCTCAATGTGATGTCACTGCAGTCATTCTCTGAGAGTTTAGAGTTGGTTGTTGCTGTAGAGCCTTTCATGTTAATATTTTCATTCATCAAGAAGTTTCCTCTCCTGAACACAGGGGATTGCCCTGCCACAGAGACAGGGGGGATGGGGGATGGGGGTGGGAGGGATATTATCCATGGTGGTGGAAAATGGGCACTGGTGGAGGGATGGGTATCTGATTGTATAATTGTATAATTGAAACTCAAGCACAAAAAAATTGTAAATTTACAACGGTAAAAAAAATAAATAAATAAAGGGAAAAAAAGAATAAAATTGGAAAAATTGTTCAATATAAAAAAAAAGAAGTTTCCTCTCCTGTCTTCTCTAATATGTTTACAACACTGCTGCTGTTTCTGAGGGGTATCTTGTAATTAGCTCCTACCCGAGCAGTATCTCTGGGGGTTCTGCTGGGAGTTGTTCTTGTCTTCCCCTGCGTGTCTTCACCCAATTATCAGGAATATAAGTGTGAGCACTGTGAGATGTAATGAGTAGAATTTTCATATATGGATTTGTGTGCAGAAGATATGGAGGTGTCCTGATGATATGGTGAAGATCAGGTTTGGAAAGTGCCAGGATACTGCTTGAAGGGAGATAAATACGTTTTCTGGGCCAAAATGGACCGGGGTAATCAGGCGAGAGGTAAACCTCACCCAGATGGGTGGAAGAATAAACAGAGGCTCTGAGATGTGCATGTTGACCTGCTGACAAGAGTCAAGAGCATTAATATATTTTAATTTATTTAGAGTCTACTTTGTATTAGTGTGAGAAAATCCTAGAAAATTCATCTAGTGATGCTTCCATGCAAGTTGTATATTGTAGCACTGTAGCACTGTTCTCCCATTGTTCATCGATTTGCTTGAGCAGGTCCAGTAACGTCTCCATTATGAGAATTTTTGTTACTGTGTTTGGCATCAAGGATGACCTCAAAAACAGGAGAGCAGCAGTACTGGTAGATGCAGCAGAAGCTGGGAAAAACATTCCTAATGCCCGCCTGTCCTTCACCAACTACAAAACCAAGATGACTGCCCTCCGACATCATGATGGATCTATCACATCTTCCAGAAGGGCAATGGAGAAGATTATTCATGACTTCTACTCAGATCTCTTTAATAGCCACATCCACTTGCCCACATACCACATATCACATGATGGATATGTCGTTCCCAATGTTCTCCCTTCCGAAATCCAACATGCCATCTCGTCGGTAAAGAAACAAAGAGCACCTGGCCCAGACAAGATCAGACCTGAACACCTGAAGAACTTACCATCAGTACTCATCAATACATTGGCTCGACTCTTCACACGCTACCTGTCTGAATGCAAGGTTCCATCCCAATGGAAAACCAGCAAGACTGTACTACTATACAAGAAAGGAGACATCCACGACATTGGCAACTATCGCCCAATCTGCCTATTGTCTGTCATCTACAAACTATTCACTCGAGTCATCCTGAATAGGATTAGCAGTACACTAGATGAAGGACAACCATGTGAACAAGCTGGATTCTGAAAAGGATTCAGTACCATCGACCACATCCACACAATAACCAAGCTCATTGAGGTATCTCGGGAGTTCAAGATGCCGCTCTGTCTAACGTTCATTGATTTAAAGAAGGCCTTTGATTCTGTTGAGACGGAAGCGGTCATGGAAGCCCTAGCCAATCAGGGCGTACAAACTCAATACATCAGCATCCTTCGTGAGCTCTATTGCGGATTCACTACCAAAATCTCACCATTATACAAAGAAGTAATCATCCATATCAAGAGAGGGGTTCGGCAGGGTGATACCATTTCACCAAAACTCTTCAGTGCCACCCTCGAGAACATCATGCGATGACTGGAATGGGAAAACATGGGAGTGAAGATAGATGGTCGGCAACTACATCACCTCCGCTTTGCTGATGACATCGTTCTAATAACACCAAACATCAACCAAGCGGCACAAATGCTGAACGACTTTGACCGTGAATGTGGAAAGGTCGGACTACAGCTGAATCTTACGAAGACAATGTTTATGAGAAACAGCCTTGTTCCTGATGCTCCGTTCGCTCTCAACGGAACCACCATCTCCGAATGCAACAGTTATATATACCTAGGTCGAGAAATCAACATGATGAATGACCTGGCACCTGAGTTGCGCAGGAGGAAGAGAGCGGATTGGAATGCCTTCAAGAGCATTGAAGAAATAACTAAAAGGACAAAGAACCTCCAGCTACGAGCACATCTCTTTGATTCCACTATTCTTCCTGCATTAACATATGCCTCAGAGACCTGGACCCTACGAAAACAGGATGAGAATGCTATTCGGGTCTCTCAAAGAGGAATCGAAAGAACTATGCTTGGAATATCACGATTCACTCAAATGAGAGATAGAATCCGGAGTTCTGATCTTCATCAACGCTCAAGAATCAGGGACGCTGTCTCATTTGCCAAGACATCAAAAATCAGATGGGCTGGACACGTAATGAGGTTTACAGACAACTGCTGGACTAGAGCCATTACTGATTGGATTCCACGGGACATCAAAAGATCACGTGGACGCCCACCTATAAGATGGTCAGACTTCTTCGTCAAGACCCTAAATGATCGGTTTGAGGTTCTGCATGTTCCTAGAACGAACAGATACCATTGGGCTATGCTAGCACGTAACTGGGATGAATGGAGACGTTACTGGCACCCGCTCGAATAAATCGATGAATAACGGGGATTAAGTGATTAAGTGATTAAGTGTTTGGCATATCAAATACGTCACGAGGAGCTTGCCAGGCTTTGCCGTGTGGGCAAGATATCCTTAGATATTCTTGGTAGCTTGTCGGACTCTCCGAGAGGGGTGGAGGAATTGAACTCCGGTTGGCCATATTGGCCATGTGCAAGGCAAACGCCCTACTGCTGTGCTCTTGATCATCATATTTTGGTGTATTTTTTGGTTTTGGAGGGTCATACTTGGTGGTGCTCAGGGACTACTCTCAGTGCAGCACTTGAACGTCACTTCCAACAGTACTTAGGGATCACAGGGTATTGAGAATATACCAGTAGAGTGCGCAGCCACATCTCAAACTTTATACCACTGATGAACCAGTACTAGCACACCACATTGGACATTGTAAGTAAAGTAGAAGGCAATCAACCATGGTTAAGAAAATATAAACACACAAGGCTTAACTGGTAATACCATGTTAGTAATGTTATTAATAATCTTTCTACAAGGGGTTAATAGATTCCAGGAGAGATACAATATTCACACACTTTCCTCTAAGGAAATAGCTTTTGATCTATTTTAGCAAAATAGCAATCATTTCTGCCCAGAGGGGAAAGGGTGTTGCTCCCTTCCGCCCTCCTCCCTCTGGAAAGTAAGATGGCGGCCACATGGGAGCCTTGTGGACAGCAGGTATGAGCCGGGGGAGTGGGGGACGACTAAAACCTCATGGGTCGGGGGGCGTTCCGGTCCGTCCTTCACGCCCTACCGAGGTCACCAGTCGCCCCCCGTGAGCGGCTCTCCAGCACGGCCATGGCCCCAGAAGCACAAGGACTTAATGCAGAACCCAGCAGCTTGGAGCAGAAAAGTGAACGGACTATGCGTTGATCCAGGCCATCAAGTCTGCCGGAGGGGAAAGGGTGTTGCCCCATTCGCCCTCTTCTCTCTGGAAAGAAAGATGGCGGCCACATGGGAGCCTTGTGGACAGCAAGTATGAGCCGGGAGTGTGGGGGCGACTAAAACCTCATGGGAAGGGGGGCGTTTCGCTCCGCCCTTCACGCCCGAGGACACCGGTTGCCCCCCGCGAGCGGCTCTCCAGCACGGCCACGACTCCAGAACACAGAAACCAATTTCTTAACTATCTGACGTTCAGTAGAAATACTTCCAGGGTCAATAGGTAAAATAGCAGAAATCCAAAACCAACATTTAATTCTTGAACCCAGCTGTAGAAAGCAAATCACTTCACAATGCTTTTTCAGCATGTCTGAGTTGGGGGGGGGGTAAACTCTAAATAATAGTGGTGAATCTTTTATTGAAACAATGAATCTAATCAAAGCAGATAGAGTGTTAACTAGAATTCATCTGCCTCACAGGGACGGGGAGGGGTGGGGGGTGGGGTTTTATTGGGGTTCTTCATGGTAAAAAATAAGTATTGGTAAAGGGAAATGTGTTTGATATTTGCATGACTGAGACATAAACCTGAAAGCTTTGTAACCTTTCCCACAGTAATTCAATAAAAAAAAAAATATATATATATATATAACAGGCAAAATAAAGTAAGTTATTCAGAGCCTGCTATAAAGGAAGGCTTGAAATGTGGTTTGGAAAATTGGAAATAATGGTTGTGGGAAGGTGCACTAATGGTTATATTGATGTTGGAATATTGAATATAATAAATCACGAACAACTGTATACAATTTTTTTTAAAATTTCATTTTATAAAAGAGTGAAGCAATGGATCTTGCATGCAAATTATAAGCTCTATCTCTTTAAATATGACCTTGATTCACTTTTAAATGTAACTCCATCTAAGATATTTTCAAAACTAAGATATGGCATAATGTGTGCCACAAGATACATATGCTGATATTTATTTATTTATTTATTTATGGAATTACTGTGAGATAGTTACAAAACTTCCATGTTTGAGTTTCAGTCATACAATGATTGAACACCCATTTCTCCACTAGTGCACATTCTCCACCACCAATGTCCCCAGTATATCCACCCCATTTCCTACCCTGCCCCTACCTCTATTTTTTTTTCCTTTCTGGGTCACACCTAGCGATGCTCAGGGGTACTCCTGGCTCTGCACTCAGGAGTTACTCCTGGCACTACTTGGGAAACCATATGGGATACCAGGGATTGGAACTGGGTGGACCACATGCAAAGCAAATGTCCTACCATTGTGCTATTGCTCTGGTCCCTCCCCAACCTCTATGGCAATTTCCCTCTTACTCTCTCTACTTTTTTGATATGCTGATATTTAGACTATGCTCATGATTTAATTTCAACAGTCATCACCATTAGTTTTCACATTTATCCTTAATCTGTAATTGCTAAATAATCATGAGGAAAATTTGCTGTTTTGACTCAAAATAATGTACTAGTACTATGAAAGAATACACTCTTCTTATAAAATGTATTTTTATTAAGAAAATATTAAAATATTTTCCTAGATCTAAATTAGTATTATCAAAAATATAGCACCTTATCTCACAATTTTTTTAAAACATTTTCTTCTGAATTGCTACAGCAACTCTGTGTAGGCAGAGAAGATAACAAATTATTTTTATAGAGAAATTAGAGACAGTTTTACAAGCTTGCTAAGTTTAAAACATCTACAAAATTAAATATCTAGAACTGACATATGAGTTACTGGTTACTTGCCTGGTATGCTTTTTACTGTACCTTGAAATATTTCAAATGCAACAGTAGTATGTGGCATATGTTTAAGAATATGTAGCACTTGTGTCACTTGTCCATTAATCTTCAATTTGTTTGAGTGTACACCAGTAATACCCCCATTTGTCCCTGTCACATGTTAGTGTATTCTAGTGGCATCTGCTCACTCCAGGAACACAAAGAGCCTCAAACTGTTTGTTCAGGGTTTTGATGAAGAAGTCTGACCATCTTGTAAGTGGGTGGCCACGGGCCCTTTTGATGTCCTGTGGAATCCAGTAGATAACAGCTCTAGTCCAGGGATCATCTCTAAATCGCATTACATGTCCAGCCCATCTAATTTTTGACACCTTGGCAAACGAGACAGCGTCCCTGATTCTTGATCATCAGTGGAGGTCGGAACTCTGGATTTCTTCTTTCACTTGAGTGAAATGTGATATTCCAAGCATAGCTCTTTCGATTCCTCTTTAGGTGACCTGAATAGCATTCTCATCTTGTTTTCCTAGGACCTAGGTCTCTGAGGTATATGTTACTGCAGGAAGAAGAGGGGAGTCGAAAACATGTGCCCAGGGCTGGAAATTCTTCATCCTCTTAACCACTTTTTTAACACTCTAGAAGGTGTTCCATGCTGCTCCCTTCATCCAGCACAATTCTGGGGCCAAGTCTTTCCTCATGTTGAGTTCTCGACCCAGGTACACATAGCTGCTACATTTTGAGATATTCATTCTGTTGAGAACAAATGGAATGTCAGGGACTAGTTTGTTTTTCATGAACATTGTCTTCGTGAGATTTAGCTGCAGTCTGACCTTTCCACACTCACGGTAGAAATCTGCCAGCATTTGTAGTGCTCAGCAAATGTTTGGTGTTATTAGAACGATGTCATCAGCAAAATAGAGGTGGTTTAGTTTTCAAACACCTATCTTCACTCTCATTTCTTCACATTCCGTTCCTCCAGTGACTTTTTCGAGGGTGTCACTGAAGAGTTTTGGTGAAATGGTATCACCCTGATGAACCCCTCTCTTTACATCAATGATCACTTCCTTGTAGAATGGTGATATCCTGGTGGTGAATCCATAATACAGTGTGTGGAGGATCCTGATGTACATAGTTTGAACGCCTTGTTTGGCTAGGGCTTTGATGACCGCTTCAATCTCAACAGAATCAAACAACTGTGGAATTTGGTAAGTGGACAGGTGGACGTGACTGTCAAAGAGATCTGAGTAGAAGTCATGGATAATCTTCTCCATTGCCCTTCTGGAAGATGTGACAGATCCATCAGGACGTTGGCAGGCAGTCATCTTGGTCTCATAGTTGGCGAAGGACAGTCAAGCATTGTGAATACTTTTCCCGGCTTCTGTCACATCGGCCAACACTGCTGCTCTTCTCTCTTTGAGGTCTTCCTTTATCATTTCTCCGTATAACTTTGAGAGCTCGGACGTTAGCTTGTGATTGCCTGAGGCTCGCAGCGAACCACTTTGGTGAATGAGTCCAAGAGATACTGAAGACAGGTGTCTGTTTGTGGTTTTCCCACTCTCAGCATTTCTCGCATATTCATGGAGGTGCTGAACCAGTCGATCATATCCCTCGTCGATGTTGTAAATGATGGCATCTTCCTATGTTGCCTCAATAGTGCCAAAGAACTCCCAGTCCGTGGTCATTCTGGAAGTTCTCTTCTTATACTTTGCAGCCCTTTCTCCCACTGATAGCACAGCAGGTAGGGCATTCGCCTTACAAGCGGCCAACATGGCCGACCTGAGTTCGATTCCTCCGCCCCTCTCGGAGAGCCCGGCAAGCTACCGAGAGTATTCGATATGCCAAACACAGTAACAACAAAGTCTCCAATGGAGACGTTACTGGACCCGCTCGAGCAAATCGACGATCAACGGGAGGGCCTTTACCTTTGCCTACCTTTTTGTGAAGTAGAATTTTGCTTGAAGGAAACGGTGATCCGATCCCGTTTGGAATTTTGGAACAACAGCACATTAGTCAGGCAAAAGTATGGATTGAATATGATGTGGTCTATTTCGTCGTGGAACTGTCAACCTGGAGGCTCTCATGTCCAATGTTTAGATTTGGCCTTCTGAAACTGTGAGTTACTATGGATAGTCTTGGACCACATGATAAACTCTGACAGTGTCTCACCCTGTTTGTTCCATTCTAAGCCAGGTGTCCCGATGTGGAGTTCTTTGGGCGACCTTCTCTGTCCTATCTCTATCATTAAAATAACCAACAATGATCTTATAGAAGGTGTAGTTTTCTTTATAGAACTTCTCCAGTTCTGTGTAGAACTGCTCAATTTCTTCTTCATAGGAGTTGAATGTTGGTGCATAGACAACAAAGATAGAAATTGCTGGCAGTAAGCCACATCTTTTCTAGCATTATTGTCCGATTTGGGTTCTTAGGCATCCGGATGAATCAAAGCATGGCCAAATTTGTGTTGACAAAGACAGTGAAACCTCTGACACCTCTATTGTCACATGTTCCAAAACACAGTTCTTCTCCAGTGTCGAAAATGGCATGATGTGATCGATGTCTTCTCCTCTCTGCCAGACCAATGATGTCGTGCTTGATCTTCTGAACTTGCACCATCAGGTCCTCGATGGATGCTTCTGATGCCAGCGTATGTGCGTTGAAAGTACAGACGATCATTTTAGTCCTTTGTTTTGAATATGTATAAGGAGAAATCTTTGCATAGAATATGGATATGTCAGTTTAAACATTAGTATAGTATTTTTAAATTTTGATAAAGTAAATATGGAATTCTATAAAGTAACATTAGTTATTAATATATTTTAATATTTATTCATCCACAATTAAAATAAAGAAGCAAATTAATATTGAACATTACAATGGCATTAGTATTAATGCTTATATCTAATGTACAGATTGATAAGATTATTTCAGAGACATAGCTGAAGCCTGAAGACATAGTTCTAATAACTGGATTGCATTTTATACACAAGAGGCCTGATTTCAATTTCTGGCACTGTTTGGTCATTGAGCATTGCCAGTAAACCCCAAACACCACCAATAAACCCCAAAGCTAACAAAAAAAAACAACTAACTTGGGGTTAAATAGAATAATTTTATATTTCATTTTGTTGTTGAAATATTTTTTGTTTGGTATCCAAAACATTTTCTTACCTATATCTTCTATCTTCCTTCCTCTTACAACACAAACTGAAAAGACAAAACTCATTTTGTTTTTCTTGCTCTGAATAAAAGCCAACCCATGAGAAGTGAATGAATGTTTACTAGGAATAATTTAGAGCAATGTAATGGTCATGTAAACAACAGACAAAGATATAGTCAACAGTAGACAAGAAGACCACTACCCTCGTTAGAGTATTTGGCATTCCATACATGCACCACAAAACCAAATAGAAAAAGTGAAAACAAATGATATTGTAGCATCCTTTCTTGGTTTTTTATATTGGATAATACCAGGTAGAAATTTGTAATATCCCATTACTGCTGTTTAAGCAACTAGATGAAGGGACTAACTGGACATCTTTAATAAAATAACAAAGAATCTAAAGAAATCATTTAGTGATGAAATATAAATATAACATCATTATTACAGGTACCACCATAAAATATATGAGACAATTATTTTGAGAGACAATGAATGGTAATATATAAACAAACTATTTTTTCAGAATGTTCCGCTTTCCAAAAGGACTCTTTGCTTGTGGATATCTGGTACTCCTAAAATCAGTTTCATTTTATGCTGAAAGATTCAAACTGTTAGATTTCTAGCTCTAAATACCTAATTTATATGTATATCTTCCAATTCATTTGTCTTTCCTTAAAATTCATTTTTGCTTTGATACATTAAATTATTAGTTTTTCTAATTCTCTTATTTATTTTAATAGATTTCCCTCTAAATTAGTCATCATTTTATCCATCATATCATTTCTGATATAAGTTAGTATATTTTCAAGTTTTTTTAATACTATTTTCTGTCTCTTGAAATGTTAGCCCTTAGCTAAATTACCTTGACTCCTACAATAGTAGGACTTTTTCTACTTTCAATATATTTTTTTATTCTATACAATGCCTATCTGTTTACTTACATGTTTTTATATGTTTTACTGTTGAAAGTACTTCAATAGTTTCATAGATGCAAACAAGCACTATATAAATGAATATTTAGTGCTTATCTGAATATATATATATGTATCTGAATATATATATATTTATATATAGGTCTCTCTATAAATATATTCAGTTTTAAGTGCATAATATTGAAGGAGCACACAGTTATCTTGCTTGATTTAGTTGATTTGCTCATATTTAAATATCCCTTTAATTCTTCATGTTTAAGCCCCCTCCATCATTTAAGTTATAAGTTAAAGAGTGGAACTGACTATTGGAGGTTCTAGTTTGATACAATTACCAGGGAACAGGCTCAAGGAGATTATAGAAACAGGTGAAGATACTATTGAGAATCTCTCATGCCTGAACTCAGAACAATAAAGGAAGACCCAGGTGACTTGCAGCTCGCTTGAGCAATTTTCCTGCCAGTCTCAAATGATGGCCATGAGATAATATATAAGTCCATTTCACCTCATTGTTCTGAGAATTAATCCAATCACCCTATATCTCAGGGGAACTGTCTAACTTAGTCTAGGACAATTTTTTAAGTTGAAACTCTTAGAGTCCAGAAAACAAACAAAAAACCCAAAGTTTTCAAATATTCCCTACAGGAAGGAATCGTGTTTTTGCCTCCCTGAAGGAAAGAAGTTGGTCAGGACACTAACGTCTACTCTGAAGTGGCTACTACACCAAACAATCCTACCGAGAAATGAAAACATGGCTGAGGCATCATGGTGCAGAGACGCTTTGTCTGTATATGAGAAACAATTCAAGGATAAGGCAATTTAATTGATATATCTATTAAATAGATGATACCATCGAGATTATGGATATGGTTGCTTTCAGGGTCAGGGATTTTGAAGACTGAGCTAATGCTTGGGATAGCGAGGTGGTGAATATGTCTAGGCGATTGGTCTCTAGCAGTATAATTAGGGTGAATCTAAAATTGAGTGTGTGCTTGTCTACATTTATAGTTAGTGTCTAATTTTGCAGCTACACACTAAAATTGAGTGTGTGCTTGTCTACATTTATAGTTAGTATCTAATTTTGCAGCTACACAGTGTGTAAGTTTCAAGACATTTTGAACTCAATAAGGAAAAAAGAGAAGTAGGATCAGGATTCTATCCACTGAGTGTGCTTCAGTAGTTGGCTGGAACTTACTTGATTTTTCTCCTTTATAAGAAAGTTGGGAACTGCCAAGCCACTAGGGTTAGATTCACAATGGCTCTTTATTTTTTTAGAATCATATGATAGTTTTCTTCATGTTTTACCCTGAAACTTTGATATTTTTATTTCATTAAAAAATGTGTTTTACAAAGTTCTTCATACTTGAATTTTAGTTCTACTTTGTTCTGCCATCAATCCTACCACCACTGTCTTTTTTCTCTTGACCATGGTCCCAGGTTCCCTTCCATCCTAACCACCTTGCAGCTCTAGCGCTCCACCCTGAAAGGAACAATTTTAATTTAGGTTATTGAAGTTTGGATCTTAAGTTTTCAGTGTTCTTACTCTGTGGTTCAGACATTTAACTCTACTATTCCTTTCACGAATTATGTTCTTGGATTCCTTCAAACTCCACTCCCCACTTTATCCTGTCTATCTTCTCCAACCCCTTAATTTCTCTTCCACTTGCTTCGTTTATATCAAAACTGACCACAAGACACTGTCATAATTGGCATCAGATGAAATACTTCAGTGAAATTACTGCAAAGAACAGGAGCTGACAGTCACTCTGTTATATGAATGCATGGCGTTGTGAGATTCCACTGTAACGCTTATCTTGGCCCTGGTTAGCATCTACACATAAATGGAAGGTGCTACTTCACTTTACTGTCAATTATAAGAGCACTTCTAAAGCAAAAATATGATGTTCTTTTCTCTTTAAACATTTCCATTTCTGACAAAAATGTAGATCCCTAAATATTAAATTAGCAATAATGGTGATGAAATGTAAATCAAGAGTGTATGATTCTGATCTGCGTGGGACGGGCACAGAGGCCCAGCTCTGGGCAACAAAGCTGAACGGCTCCAATTCCAACAGGTACAACCCGCCCCCAGGGGCCTGGGTCCCTCTGTGGGCACGTGCAGCTAGAAACAGCCCCTAGACAGCCAGTTTTCAACCCCTGATCTGCATGGGACGGGCACAGAGGCCCAGCTCTGGGCAAAATAGCTGAACGGCTCCAATTCCAACAGATACAGCCCGCCCCCAAGGGCCTGGGTTCCTCTCTGGGCACGCGCAGCTAGAAAGAGCCCCTAGACAGCCGGTTTTCAACCCCTGATCTGCGTGGGACGGGCACAGAGGCTCAGCTCTGGGCAACAAAGCTGAACGGCTCCATTTCCAACAGGTACAGCCCGACCCGAGGGGCCTGGGTCCCTCTCTGGGCACGCGCAGCTAGAAACAGCCCCTAGACAGCCGGTTTTCAACCCCTGATCTGCCTGGGATGGGCACAGAGGCCCAGCTCAGGGCAACAAAGCTGAACGGCTCCAATTCCAACAGGTACAGCACGACCCCAGGGGCCTGGATCCCTCTCTGGGCCCGCGAAGCTAGAAACAGCCCCTAGACAGCCGGTTTTCAACCCCTGATCTGCGTGGGAGAGGCACAGAGGCCCAGCTCTGGGCAACAAAGCTGAACGGCTCCAATTCCAACAGGTACATCCCGCCCCCAGGGGCCTGGGTCCCTCTCTGGGCACGTGCAGATAGAAAAAGCTCCTAGACAGCTGGTTTTCAACCCCTGATCTGCGTGGGTCGGGCACAGAGGCCCAGCTCTGGGCAACAAAGCTGAACGGCTCCAATTCCAACAGGTACAGCCCGACCCCAGGGGCCTGGGTCCCTCTCTGGGCACGCGCAGCTAGAAAAAGCCCCTAGACAGCCGGTTTTCAACCCCTGATCTGCCTGGGATGGGCACAGAGGCCCAGCTCTGGGCAACAAAGCTGAACGGCTCCAATTCCAACAGGTACAGCATGACCCCAGGGGCCTGGATCCCTCTCTGGGCCCGCGAAGCTAGAAACAGCCCCTAGACAGCCGGTTTTCAACCCCTGATCTGCGTGGGAGAGGCACAGAGGCCCAGCTCTGGGCAACAAAGCTGAAGGGCTCCAATTCCAACAGGTACAGCCCGCCCCCAGTGGCGTGGGTCCCTCTCTGGGCATGCGCAGCTAGAAACAGCCCCTAGACAGCCGGTTTTCAACCCCTGATCTGCGTGGGACGGGCAGAAAGGCCCAGCTCTGGGAAACAAAGCTGAACTACCTCAATTCCAACAGGTACAGCCCGCCCCCAGTGGCCTGGGTCCCTCTCTGGGCACGCGCAGCTAGAAAGAGCCCCTAGACAGTTTGTTTTCAACCCCTGATCTGCGTGGGACGGGCACAGAGGCCCAGCTCTGGGCAACAAAGCTGAACGGCTCCAATTCCAACAGGTACAGCCCGCCCCCAGGGGCCTGGGTCCCTCTCTGGGCACGTGCAGCTAGAAAAAGCCCCTAGACAGCCGGTTTTCAACCCCTGATCTGCTTGGGACGGGCACAGAGGCCCAGCTCTGGGCAACAAAGCTGAAGGGCTCCAATTCCAACAGGTACAGCCCGCCCCCAGTGGCCTGGGTCCCTCTCTGGGCACGTGCAGCTAGAAACAGCTCCTAGACAGCCGGTTTTCAACCCCTGATCTGCGTGGGATGGGCACAGAGGCCCAGCTCTGGGCAACAAAGCTGAAGGGCTCCAATTCCAATAGGTACAGCCCGACCCCAGGGGCGTGGGTCCCTCTCTGGACACGCGCAGCAGAAACAGCTCCTAGACAGCCGGTTTTCAACCCCTGATCTGCGTGGTTCGGGCACAGAGGCCCAGCTCTGGGCAACAAAGCTGAACGGCTCCAATTCCAACAGGTACAGCCCGACCCCAGGGGCCTGGGTCCCTCTCTGGGCACGCGCAGCTAGAAAAAGCCCCTAGACAGCCGGTTTTCAACCCCTGATCTGCTTGGGACGGGCACAGAGGACCAGCTCTGGGCAACAAAGCTGAACGGCTCCAAGTCCAACAGGTACAGCCCGACCCCAGGGGCCTGGGTCTCTCTCTGAACACGCGCAGCAGAAACAGCCCCTAGACAGCCGATTTTCAACCCCTGATCTGCGTGGGACGGGCACAGAGGCCCAGCTCTGGGCAACAAAGCTGAACGGCTCCAATTCCAACAGGTACAGCCCGCCTCCAGGGGCCTGGGTCCCTCTCTGGGCACGCGAAGCTAGAAACAGCGCCTAGACAGCCGGTTTTCAACCCCTGATCTGCGTGGGACGGGCACAGAGGCCCAGCTCTGGGCAACAAAGTTAAACTGCTCCAAGTCCAACAGGTACAGCCAGCCCCCAGTGGCCTGGGTCCCTCTCTGGGCACGTGCAGCTAGAAAAAGCTCCTAGACAGCTGGTTTTCAACCCCTGATCTGCGTGGGTCGGGTACAGAGGCCCAGCTCTGGGCAACAAAGCTGAACGGCTCCAATTCCAACAGGTACAGCCAGCCCCCAGTGGCCTGGGTCCCTCTCTGGGCACGTGCAGCTAGAAAAAGCTCCTAGACAGCTGGTTTTCAACGCCTGATCTGCGTGGGTCGGGCACAGAGGCCCAGCTCTGGGCAACAAAGCTGAACTGCTCCAATTCCAACAGGTAGAGCCAGCCCCCAGTGGCCTGGGTCCCTCTCTGGGCACGCGCAGCTAGAAAGAGCCCCTAGACAGTTTGTTTTCAACCCCTGATCTGCGTGGGACGGGCACAGAGGCCCAGCTCTGGGCAACAAAGCTGAACGGCTCCAATTCCAACAGGTACAGCCCGCCCCCAGGGGCCAGGGTCCCTCTCTGGGCACGTGCAGCTAGAAAAAGCTCCTAGACAGCTGGTTTTCAACCCCTGATCTGCGTGGGTCGGGCACAGAGGCCCAGCTCTGGGCAACAAAGCTGAACGGCTCCAATTCCAATAGGTGCAGCCCGCCTCCAGGTGCCTGGTTCCCTCTCTGGGCACACGCAGCTAGAAACAGCCCCTAGACAGCCGGTTTTCAACCGCTGATCTGCGTGGGACGGGCACAGAGGCCCAGCTCTGGGCAACAAAGCTGAACGGCTCCAATTCCAACAGGTACAGCCCGCACCCAGGGGCCTGGGTCCTTCTCTGGGCACGCGCAGCTAGAAACAGCCCCTAGACAGCCGGTTTAAAACCCCTGATCTGCGTGGGACGGGCACAGAGGCCCAGCTCTGGGCAACAAAGCTGAACGGCTCCAATTCCAACAGGTACAGCCCGCCCCCAGTGGCCTGGGTCCCTCTCTGGGCACGCGCAGCTAGAAACAGCCCCTAGACAGCCGGTTTTCAACCCCTGATCTGCGTGGGATGGGCACAGAGGCCCAGCTCTGGACAACAAAGCTGAATGGCTCCAATTCCAACAGGTACAGCCCGACCCCAGGGGCCAGGGTCCCTCTCTGGGCACGCGCAGCTAGAAACAGCCCCTAGACAGCCGGTTTTCAACCCCTGATCTGCGTGGGACCGGCAGAAAGGCCCAGCTCTGGGCAACAAAGCTGAACGGCCCCAATTCCAACAGGTACAGCCCGCCCCCAGGGGCCTGGGTCCCTCTCTGGGCACGCGCAGCTAGAAAGAGCCCCTAGACAGTTTGTTTTCAACCCCTGATCTGCGTGGGACGGGCACAGAGGCCCAGCTCTGGGCAACAAAGCTGAACTGCTCCAATTCCAAAAGGTACAGCCCGCCCCCAGGGGCCTGGGTCCCTCTCTGGGCATGTGCAGCTAAAAACAGCTCCTAGACATCCGGTTTTCAAACCCTGATCTGCTTGGGTCGGGCACAGAGGCCCAGCTCTGGGCAACAAAGCTGAACGGCTCCAATTCCAACAGGTACAGCCCGCCCCCAAGGGCCTGGGTCGCTCTCTGGGCATGCGCAGCTAGAAACAGCCCCTAGACAGCCGGTTTTCAACCCCTGATCTGCGTGGGACGGGCACAGAGGCCCAGCTCTGGGCAACAAAGCTGAACAGCTCCAATTCCAAAAGGTACAGCCAACCCCCAGTGGCCTGGGTCCCTCTCTGGGCACGTGCAGATAGAAACAGCACCTAGACAGTTTGTTTTCAACCCCTGATCTGCGTGGGACGGGCACAGAGGCCCAGCTCTGGGCAACATAGCTGAACGGCTCCAATTCCAACAGGTACAGCCCGCCCCCAGGGGCCTGGGTCCCTCTCTGGGCACGTCCAGATAGAAAAAGCTCCTAGACAGCTGGTTTTCAACCCCTGATCTGCGTGGGACGGGCACAGAAGCCCAGCTCTGGGCAACAAAGCTGAACGGCTCCAATTCCAACAGGTACAGCCCGCCCCCAGTGTCCTGGGTCCCTCTCTGGGCACAAGCAGCTAGAAACAGCCCCTAGACAGCCGGTTTTCAACCCCTGATCTGCGTGGGACGGGCACAGAGGCCCAGCTCTTGGCAACAAAGCTGAACGGCTCCAATTCCAACAGGTACAGCCCGCCCCCAGTGGCCTGGGTCCCTCTCTGGGCACGCGCAGCTAGAAACAGCCCCTAGACAGTTTGTTTACAACCCCTGATCTGCGTGGGACGGGCACAGAGGCCCAGCTCTGGGCAACAAAGCTGAACGGCTCCAATTCCAAAAGGTACAGCCCGCCCCCAGGGGCATGGGTCCCTCTCTGGGCACGTGCAGCTAGAAACAGCCCCTAGACAGCCGGTTTTCAACCCCTGACCTGCGTGGGATGGGCACAGAGGCCCAGCTCTGGGCAACAAAGCTGAAGGGCTCCAATTCCAACAGGTACAGCCCGCCCCCAGTGGCCTGGGTCCCTCTCTGGGCACGTGCAGCTAGAAACAGCTCCTAGACAGCCGGTTTTGAACCCCTGATCTGCGTGGGACGGGCACAGAGGCCCAGCTCTGGGCAACAAAGCTGAACGGCTCCAATTCCAATAGGTACAGCCCGACCCCAGGGGCCTGGGTCCCTCTCTGGACAAGCGCAGCAGAAACAGCTCCTAGACAGCCGGTTTTCAACCCCTGATCTGCGTGGTTCGGGCACAGAGGCCCAGCTCTGGGCAACAAAGCTGAACGGCTCCAATTCCAACAGGTACAGCCCGACCCCAGGGGCCTGGGTCCATCTCTGGGCACGCGCAGATAGAAAAAGCCCCTAGACAGCCGGTTTTCAACCCGTGATCTGCGTGGGACGGGCACAGTGGCCCAGCTCTGGGCAACAAAGCTGAACGGCTCCAATTCCAACAGGTACAGCCCGCCTCCAGGGGCCTGGGTCCCTCTCTGGGCACACGAAGCTAGAAACAGCGCCTAGACAGCCGGTTTTCAACCCCTGATCTGCGTGGGACGGGCACAGAGGCCCAGCTCTGGGCAACAAAGTTAAACTGCTCCAAGTCCAACAGGTACAGCCAGCCCCCAGTGGCCTGGGTCCCTCTCTGGGCACGTGCAGCTAGAAAAAGCTCCTAGACAGCTGGTTTTCAACCCCTGATCTGCGTGGGTCGGGCACAGAGGCCCAGCTCTGGGCAACAAAGCTGAACGGCTCCAATTCCAATAGGTGCAGCCCGCCTCCAGGGGCCTGGTTCCCTCTCTGGGCACACGCAGCTAGAAACAGCCCCTAGACAGCCGGTTTTCAACCGCTGATCTGCGTGGCACGGGCACAGAGGCCCAGCTCTGGGCAACAAAGCTGAACGGCTCCAATTCCAACAGGTACAGCCCGCACCCAGGGGCCTGGGTCCTTCTCTGGGCACGCGCAGCTAGAAACAGGCCCTAGACAGCCGGTTTAAAACCCCTGATCTGCGTGGGACGGGCACAGAAGACCAGCTCTGGGCAACAAAGCTGAACGGCTCCAATTCCAACAGGTACAGCCCGCCCCCAGTGGCCTGGGTCCCTCTCTGGGCACGCGCAGCTAGAAACAGCCCCTAGACAGCCGGTTTTCAACCCCTGATCTGCGTGGGATGGGCACAGAGGCCCAGCTCTGGACAACAAAGCTGAATGGCTCCAATTCCAACAGGTACAGCCCGACCCCAGGGGCCAGGGTCCCTCTCTGGGCACGCGCAGCTAGAAACAGCCCCTAGACAGCCGGTTTTCAACCCCTGATCTGCGTGGGACCGGCAGAAAGGCCCAGCTCTGGGCAACAAAGCTGAACGGCCCCAATTCCAACAGGTACAGCCCGCCCCCAGGGGCCTGGGTCCCTCTCTGGGCACGCGCAGCTAGAAAGAGCCCCTAGACAGTTTGTTTTCAACCCCTGATCTGCGTGGGACGGGCACAGAGGCCCAGCTCTGGGCAACAAAGCTGAACTGCTCCAATTCCAAAAGGTACAGCCCGCGCCCAGGGGCCTGGGTCCCTCTCTGGGCATGTGCAGCTAAAAACAGCTCCTAGACATCCGGTTTTCAAACCCTGATCTGCTTGGGTCGGGCACAGAGGCCCAGCTCTGGGCAACAAAGCTGAACGGCTCCAATTCCAACAGGTACAGCCCGCCCCCAAGGGCCTGGGTCGCTCTCTGGGCATGCGCAGCTAGAAACAGCCCCTAGACAGCCGGTTTTCAACCCCTGATCTGCGTGGGACGGGCACAGAGGACCAGCTCTGGGCAACAAAGCTGAACAGCTCCAATTCCAAAAGGTAGAGCCAACCCCCAGTGGCCTGGGTCCCTCTCTGGGCACGTGCAGATAGAAACAGCCCCTAGACAGTTTGTTTTCAACCCCTGATCTGCGTGGGACGGGCACAGAGGCCCAGCTCTGGGCAACAAAGCTGAACGGCTCCAATTCCAACAGGTACAGCCCGCCCCCAGGGGCCTGGGTCCCTCTCTGGGCACGTCCAGATAGAAAAAGCTCCTAGACAGCTGGTTTTCAACCCCTGATCTGCGTGGGTCGGGCACAGAGGCCCAGCTCTGGGCAAAAAAGCTGAACGGCTCCAATTCCAACAGGTACAGCCCGACCCCAGGGGCCTGGGTCCCTCTCTGGGCACGCGCAGCTAGAAAAAGCCCCTAGACAGCCGGTTTTCAACCCCTGATCTGCTTGGGACGGGCACAGAGGACCAGCTCTGGGCAACAAAGCTGAACGGCTCCAAGTCCAACAGGTACAGCCCGACCCCAGGGGCCTGGGTCTCTCTCTGAACACGCGCAGCAGAAACAGCCCCTAGACAGCCGATTTTCAACCCCTGATCTGCGTGGGACGGGCACAGAGGCCCAGCTCTGGGCAACAAAGCTGAACGGCTCCAATTCCAACAGGTACAGCCCGCCTCCAGGGGCCTGGGTCCCTCTCTGGGCACGCGAAGCTAGAAACAGCGCCTAGACAGCCGGTTTTCAACCCCTGATCTGCGTGGGACGGGCACAGAGGCCCAGCTCTGGGCAACAAAGTTAAACTGCTCCAAGTCTAACAGGTACAGCCAGCCCCCAGTGGCCTGGGTCCCTCTCTGGGCACGTGCAGCTAGAAAAAGCTCCTAGACAGCTGGTTTTCAACCCCTGATCTGCGTGGGTCGGGTACAGAGGCCCAGCTCTGGGCAACAAAGCTGAACGGCTCCAATTCCAACAGGTACAGCCAGCCCCCAGTGGCCTGGGTCCCTCTCTGGGCACGTGCAGCTAGAAAAAGCTCCTAGACAGCTGGTTTTCAACGCCTGATCTGCGTGGGTCGGGCACAGAGGCCCAGCTCTGGGCAACAAAGCTGAACTGCTCCAATTCCAACAGGTAGAGCCAGCCCCCAGTGGCCTGGGTCCCTCTCTGGGCACGCGCAGCTAGAAAGAGCCCCTAGACAGTTTGTTTTCAACCCCTGATCTGCGTGGGACGGGCACAGAGGCCCAGCTCTGGGCAACAAAGCTGAACGGCTCCAATTCCAACAGGTACAGCCCACCCCCAGGGGCCAGGGTCCCTCTCTGGGCACGTGCAGCTAGAAAAAGCTCCTAGACAGCTGGTTTTCAACCCCTGATCTGCGTGGGTCGGGCACAGAGGCCCAGCTCTGGGCAACAAAGCTGAACGGCTCCAATTCCAATAGGTGCAGCCCGCCTCCAGGGGCCTGGTTCCCTCTCTGGGCACACGCAGCTAGAAACAGCCCCTAGACAGCCGGTTTTCAACCGCTGATCTGCGTGGGACGGGCACAGAGGCCCAGCTCTGGGCAACAAAGCTGAACGGCTCCAATTCCAACAGGTACAGCCCGCACCCAGGGGCCTGGGTCCTTCTCTGGGCACGCGCAGCTAGAAACAGCCCCTAGACAGCCGGTTTAAAACCCCTGATCTGCGTGGGACGGGCACAGAGGCCCAGCTCTGGGCAACAAAGCTGAACGGCTCCAATTCCAACAGGTACAGCCCGCCCCCAGTGGCCTGGGTCCCTCTCTGGGCACGCGCAGCTAGAAACAGCCCCTAGACAGCCGGTTTTCAACCCCTGATCTGCGTGGGATGGGCACAGAGGCCCAGCTCTGGACAACAAAGCTGAATGGCTCCAATTCCAACAGGTACAGCCCGACCCCAGGGGCCAGGGTCCCTCTCTGGGCACGCGCAGCTAGAAACAGCCCCTAGACAGCCGGTTTTCAACCCCTGATCTGCGTGGGACCGGCAGAAAGGCCCAGCTCTGGGCAACAAAGCTGAACGGCCCCAATTCCAACAGGTACAGCCCGCCCCCAGGGGCCTGGGTCCCTCTCTGGGCACGCGCAGCTAGAAAGAGCCCCTAGACAGTTTGTTTTCAACCCCTGATCTGCGTGGGACGGGCACAGAGGCCCAGCTCTGGGCAACAAAGCTGAACTGCTCCAATTCCAAAAGGTACAGCCCGCCCCCAGGGGCCTGGGTCCCTCTCTGGGCATGTGCAGCTAAAAACAGCTCCTAGACATCCGGTTTTCAAACCCTGATCTGCTTGGGTCGGGCACAGAGGCCCAGCTCTGGGCAACAAAGCTGAACGGCTCCAATTCCAACAGGTACAGCCCGCCCCCAAGGGCCTGGGTCGCTCTCTGGGCATGCGCAGCTAGAAACAGCCCCTAGACAGCCGGTTTTCAACCCCTGATCTGCGTGGGACGGGCACAGAGGCCCAGCTCTGGGCAACAAAGCTGAACAGCTCCAATTCCAAAAGGTACAGCCAACCCCCAGTGGCCTGGGTCCCTCTCTGGGCACGTGCAGATAGAAACAGCACCTAGACAGTTTGTTTTCAACCCCTGATCTGCGTGGGACGGGCACAGAGGCCCAGCTCTGGGCAACAAAGCTGAACGGCTCCAATTCCAACAGGTA
Source organism: Sorex fumeus (assembly GCF_029834395.1). Taxonomy (NCBI): domain Eukaryota; kingdom Metazoa; phylum Chordata; class Mammalia; order Eulipotyphla; family Soricidae; genus Sorex; species Sorex fumeus. The sequence continues at coordinate 70,147,359 of NW_026606059.1, forward strand.
CAGCCCGCCCCCAGGGGCCAGGGTCCCCCTCTGGGCACGTGCAGCTAGAAAAAGCTCCTAGACAGCTGGTTTTCAACCCCTGATCTGCGTGGGTCGGGCACAGAGGCCCAGCTCTGGGCAACAAAGCTGAACGGCTCCAATTCCAATAGGTGCAGCCCGCCTCCAGGGGCCTGGTTCCCTCTCTGGGCACACGCAGCTAGAAACAGCCCCTAGACAGCCGGTTTTCAACCGCTGATCTGCGTGGGACGGGCACAGAGGCCCAGCTCTGGGCAACAAAGCTGAACGGCTCCAATTCCAACAGGTACAGCCCACACCCAGGGGCCTGGGTCCTTCTCTGGGCACGCGCAGCTAGAAACAGCCCCTAGACAGCCGGTTTAAAACCCCTGATCTGCGTGGGACGGGCACAGAGGCCCAGCTCTGGGCAACAAAGCTGAACGGCTCCAATTCCAACAGGTACAGCCCGCCCCCAGTGGCCTGGGTCCCTCTCTGGGCACGCGCAGCTAGAAACAGCCCCTAGACAGCCGGTTTTCAACCCCTGATCTGCGTGGGATGGGCACAGAGGCCCAGCTCTGGACAACAAAGCTGAATGGCTCCAATTCCAACAGGTACAGCCTGACCCCAGGGGCCAGGGTCCCTCTCTGGGCACGCGCAGCTAGAAACAGCCCCTAGACAGCCGGTTTTCAACCCCTGATCTGCGTGGGACCGGCAGAAAGGCCCAGCTCTGGGCAACAAAGCTGAACGGCCCCAATTCCAACAGGTACAGCCCGCCCCCAGGGGCCTGGGTCCCTCTCTGGGCACGCGCAGCTAGAAAGAGCCCCTAGACAGTTTGTTTTCAACCCCTGATCTGCGTGGGACGGGCACAGAGGCCCAGCTCTGGGCAACAAAGCTGAACTGCTCCAATTCCAAAAGGTACAGCCCGCCCCCAGGGGCCTGGGTCCCTCTCTGGGCATGTGCAGCTAAAAACAGCTCCTAGACATCCGGTTTTCAAACCCTGATCTGCTTGGGTCGGGCACAGAGGCCCAGCTCTGGGCAACAAAGCTGAACGGCTCCAATTCCAACAGGTACAGCCCGCCCCCAAGGGCCTGGGTCGCTCTCTGGGCATGCGCAGCTAGAAACAGCCCCTAGACAGCCGGTTTTCAACCCCTGATCTGCGTGGGACGGGCACAGAGGCCCAGCTCTGGGCAACAAAGCTGAACAGCTCCAATTCCAAAAGGTACAGCCAACCCCCAGTGGCCTGGGTCCCTCTCTGGGCACGTGCAGATAGAAACAGCACCTAGACAGTTTGTTTTCAACCCCTGATCTGCGTGGGACGGGCACAGAGGCCCAGCTCTGGGCAACATAGCTGAACGGCTCCAATTCCAACAGGTACAGCCCGCCCCCAGGGGCCTGGGTCCCTCTCTGGGCACGTCCAGATAGAAAAAGCTCCTAGACAGCTGGTTTTCAACCCCTGATCTGCGTGGGACGGGCACAGAAGCCCAGCTCTGGGCAACAAAGCTGAACGGCTCCAATTCCAACAGGTACAGCCCGCCCCCAGTGTCCTGGGTCCCTCTCTGGGCACAAGCAGCTAGAAACAGCCCCTAGACAGCCGGTTTTCAACCCCTGATCTGCGTGGGACGGGCACAGAGGCCCAGCTCTTGGCAACAAAGCTGAACGGCTCCAATTCCAACAGGTACAGCCCGCCCCCAAGGGCCTGGGTCCCTCTCTGGGCACGCGCAGATAGAAAGAGCCCCTAGACAGCCGGTTTTCAACCCCTGATCTGCGTGGCACGGGCACAGAGGCCCAGCTCTGGGCAACAACGCTGAACGGCTCCAATTCCAACAGGTACAGCCCGCTCCCAGTGTCCTGGGTCCCTCTCTGGGCACGTGCAGCTAGAAACAGCCACTTGACAGCCGGTTTTCAACCCCTGATGTGCGTGGGACGGGCACAGAGGCCCAGCTCTGGGCAACAAAGCTGAACGGCTCCAATTCCAACAGTTGAAGCCTGCCCCCAGCGGCCTGGGTCCCTCTCTGGGCACACGCAGCTAGAAAAAGCCCCTAGACAGCCGGTTTTCAACCCCTGATCTGCGTGGGATGATCACAGAGGCCGAGCTCTGGGCAACAAAGCTGAATGGCTCCAATTCCAACAGGTACAGCACGACCCCAGGGTCCTGGGTCCCTCTCTGGGCACAGACCGCTAGAAACAGCCCCTTGACAGCCGGTTTTCAACCCCTTATCTGCATGGGACGGGCACAGAGGCCCCGCTCTGGGCAACAAAGCTGAACGGCTCCAAGTCCAACAGGTACAGCCCGCCCCCAGTGTCCTGGGTCCCTCTCTGGGCACAAGCAGCTAGAAACAGCCCCTAGACAGCCGGTTTTCAACCCCTGATCTTCCTGGCATGGGCACAGAGGCCCAGCTCTGGGCAACAAAGCTGAACGGCTCCAATTCCAACAGGTACAGCACGACCCCAGGGGCCTGGATCCCTCTCTGGGCCCGCGAAGCTAGAAACAGCCCCTAGACAGCCGGTTTTCAACCCCTGATCTGCGTGGGAGAGGCACAGAGGCCCAGCTCTGGGAAACAAAGCTGAACTACCCCAATTCTAACAGGTACAGCCCGCCCCCAGTGGCCTGGGTCCCTCTCTGGGCACGCGCAGCTAGAAACAGCCCCTAGACAGTTTGTTTACAACCCCTGATCTGCGTGGGACGGGCACAGAGGCCCAGCTCTGGGCAACAAAGCTGAACGGCTCCAATTCCAAAAGGTACAGCCCGCCCCTAGGGGCATGGGTCCCTCTCTGGGCACGTGCAGCTAGAAACAGCCCCTAGACAGCCGGTTTTCAACCCCTGACCTGCGTGGGATGGGCACAGAGGCCGAGCTCTGGGCAACAAAGCTGAAGGGCTCCAATTCCAACAGGTACAGCCCGCCCCCAGTGGCCTGGGTCCCTCTCTGGGCACGTGCAGCTAGAAACAGCTCCTAGACAGCCGGTTTTGAACCCCTGATCTGCGTGGGACGGGCACAGAGGCCCAGCTCTGGGCAACAAAGCTGAACGGCTCCAATTCCAATAGGTACAGCCCGACCCCAGGGGCCTGGGTCCCTCTCTGGACAAGCGCAGCAGAAACAGCTCCTAGACAGCCGGTTTTCAACCCCTGATCTGCGTGGTTCGGGCACAGAGGCCCAGCTCTGGGCAACAAAGCTGAACGGCTCCAATTCCAACAGGTACAGCCCGACCCCAGGGGCCTGGGTCCATCTCTGGGCACGCGCAGATAGAAAAAGCCCCTAGACAGCCGGTTTTCAACCCGTGATCTGCGTGGGACGGGCACAGTGGCCCAGCTCTGGGCAACAAAGCTGAACGGCTCCAATTCCAACAGGTACAGCCCGCCTCCAGGGGCCTGGGTCCCTCTCTGGGCACACGAAGCTAGAAACAGCGCCTAGACAGCCGGTTTTCAACCCCTGATCTGCGTGGGACGGGCACAGAGGCCCAGCTCTGGGCAACAAAGTTAAACTGCTCCAAGTCCAACAGGTACAGCCAGCCCCCAGTGGCCTGGGTCCCTCTCTGGGCACGTGCAGCTAGAAAAAGCTCCTAGACAGCTGGTTTTCAACCCCTGATCTGCGTGGGTCGGGCACAGAGGCCCAGCTCTGGGCAACAAAGCTGAACGGCTCCAATTCCAATAGGTGCAGCCCGCCTCCAGGGGCCTGGTTCCCTCTCTGGGCACACGCAGCTAGAAACAGCCCCTAGACAGCCGGTTTTCAACCGCTGATCTGCGTGGGACGGGCACAGAGGCCCAGCTCTGGGCAACAAAGCTGAACGGCTCCAATTCCAACAGGTACAGCCCGCACCCAGGGGCCTGGGTCCTTCTCTGGGCACGCGCAGCTAGAAACAGGCCCTAGACAGCCGGTTTAAAACCCCTGATCTGCGTGGGACGGGCACAGAAGACCAGCTCTGGGCAACAAAGCTGAACGGCTCCAATTCCAACAGGTACAGCCCGCCCCCAGTGGCCTGGGTCCCTCTCTGGGCACGCGCAGCTAGAAACAGCCCCTAGACAGCCGGTTTTCAACCCCTGATCTGCGTGGGATGGGCACAGAGGCCCAGCTCTGGACAACAAAGCTGAATGGCTCCAATTCCAACAGGTACAGCCCGACCCCAGGGGCCAGGGTCCCTCTCTGGGCACGCGCAGCTAGAAACAGCCCCTAGACAGCCGGTTTTCAACCCCTGATCTGCGTGGGACCGGCAGAAAGGCCCAGCTCTGGGCAACAAAGCTGAACGGCCCCAATTCCAACAGGTACAGCCCGCCCCCAGGGGCCTGGGTCCCTCTCTGGGCACGCGCAGCTAGAAAGAGCCCCTAGACAGTTTGTTTTCAACCCCTGATCTGCGTGGGACGGGCACAGAGGCCCAGCTCTGGGCAACAAAGCTGAACTGCTCCAATTCCAAAAGGTACAGCCCGCGCCCAGGGGCCTGGGTCCCTCTCTGGGCATGTGCAGCTAAAAACAGCTCCTAGACATCCGGTTTTCAAACCCTGATCTGCTTGGGTCGGGCACAGAGGCCCAGCTCTGGGCAACAAAGCTGAACGGCTCCAATTCCAACAGGTACAGCCCGCCCCCAAGGGCCTGGGTCGCTCTCTGGGCATGCGCAGCTAGAAACAGCCCCTAGACAGCCGGTTTTCAACCCCTGATCTGCGTGGGACGGGCACAGAGGACCAGCTCTGGGCAACAAAGCTGAACAGCTCCAATTCCAAAAGGTAGAGCCAACCCCCAGTGGCCTGGGTCCCTCTCTGGGCACGTGCAGATAGAAACAGCCCCTAGACAGTTTGTTTTCAACCCCTGATCTGCGTGGGACGGGCACAGAGGCCCAGCTCTGGGCAACAAAGCTGAACGGCTCCAATTCCAACAGGTACAGCCCGCCCCCAGGGGCCTGGGTCCCTCTCTGGGCACGTCCAGATAGAAAAAGCTCCTAGACAGCTGGTTTTCAACCCCTGATCTGCGTGGGTCGGGCACAGAGGCCCAGCTCTGGGCAAAAAAGCTGAACGGCTCCAATTCCAACAGGTACAGCCCGACCCCAGGGGCCTGGGTCCCTCTCTGGGCACGCGCAGCTAGAAAAAGCCCCTAGACAGCCGGTTTTCAACCCCTGATCTGCTTGGGACGGGCACAGAGGACCAGCTCTGGGCAACAAAGCTGAACGGCTCCAAGTCCAACAGGTACAGCCCGACCCCAGGGGCCTGGGTCTCTCTCTGAACACGCGCAGCAGAAACAGCCCCTAGACAGCCGATTTTCAACCCCTGATCTGCGTGGGACGGGCACAGAGGCCCAGCTCTGGGCAACAAAGCTGAACGGCTCCAATTCCAACAGGTACAGCCCGCCTCCAGGGGCCTGGGTCCCTCTCTGGGCACGCGAAGCTAGAAACAGCGCCTAGACAGCCGGTTTTCAACCCCTGATCTGCGTGGGACGGGCACAGAGGCCCAGCTCTGGGCAACAAAGTTAAACTGCTCCAAGTCCAACAGGTACAGCCAGCCCCCAGTGGCCTGGGTCCCTCTCTGGGCACGTGCAGCTAGAAAAAGCTCCTAGACAATTGGTTTTCAACCCCTGATCTGCGTGGGTCGGGTACAGAGGCCCAGCTCTGGGCAACAAAGCTGAACGGCTCCAATTCCAACAGGTACAGCCAGCCCCCAGTGGCCTGGGTCCCTCTCTGGGCACGTGCAGCTAGAAAAAGCTCCTAGACAGCTGGTTTTCAACGCCTGATCTGCGTGGGTCGGGCACAGAGGCCCAGCTCTGGGCAACAAAGCTGAACTGCTCCAATTCCAACAGGTAGAGCCAGCCCCCAGTGGCCTGGGTCCCTCTCTGGGCACGCGCAGCTAGAAAGAGCCCCTAGACAGTTTGTTTTCAACCCCTGATCTGCGTGGGACGGGCACAGAGGCCCAGCTCTGGGCAACAAAGCTGAACGGCTCCAATTCCAACAGGTACAGCCCGCCCCCAGGGGCCAGGGTCCCTCTCTGGGCACGTGCAGCTAGAAAAAGCTCCTAGACAGCTGGTTTTCAACCCCTGATCTGCGTGGGTCGGGCACAGAGGCCCAGCTCTGGGCAACAAAGCTGAACGGCTCCAATTCCAATAGGTGCAGCCCGCCTCCAGGGGCCTGGTTCCCTCTCTGGGCACACGCAGCTAGAAACAGCCCCTAGACAGCCGGTTTTCAACCGCTGATCTGCGTGGGACGGGCACAGAGGCCCAGCTCTGGGCAACAAAGCTGAACGGCTCCAATTCCAACAGGTACAGCCCGCACCCAGGGGCCTGGGTCCTTCTCTGTGCACGCGCAGCTAGAAACAGCCCCTAGACAGCCGGTTTAAAACCCCTGATCTGCGTGGGACGGGCACAGAGGCCCAGCTCTGGGCAACAAAGCTGAACGGCTCCAATTCCAACAGGTACAGCCCGCCCCCAGTGGCCTGGGTCCCTCTCTGGGCACGCGCAGCTAGAAACAGCCCCTAGACAGCCGGTTTTCAACCCCTGATCTGCGTGGGATGGGCACAGAGGCCCAGCTCTGGACAACAAAGCTGAATGGCTCCAATTCCAACAGGTACAGCCCGACCCCAGGGGCCAGGGTCCCTCTCTGGGCACGCGCAGCTAGAAACAGCCCCTAGACAGCCGGTTTTCAACCCCTGATCTGCGTGGGACCGGCAGAAAGGCCCAGCTCTGGGCAACAAAGCTGAACGGCCCCAATTCCAACAGGTACAGCCCGCCCCCAGGGGCCTGGGTCCCTCTCTGGGCACGCGCAGCTAGAAAGAGCCCCTAGACAGTTTGTTTTCAACCCCTGATCTGCGTGGGACGGGCACAGAGGCCCAGCTCTGGGCAACAAAGCTGAACTGCTCCAATTCCAAAAGGTACAGCCCGCCCCCAGGGGCCTGGGTCCCTCTCTGGGCATGTGCAGCTAAAAACAGCTCCTAGACATCCGGTTTTCAAACCCTGATCTGCTTGGGTCGGGCACAGAGGCCCAGCTCTGGGCAACAAAGCTGAACGGCTCCAATTCCAACAGGTACAGCCCGCCCCCAAGGGCCTGGGTCGCTCTCTGGGCATGCGCAGCTAGAAACAGCCCCCAGACAGCCGGTTTTCAACCCCTGATCTGCGTGGGACGGGCACAGAGGCCCAGCTCTGGGCAACAAAGCTGAACAGCTCCAATTCCAAAAGGTACAGCCAACCCCCAGTGGCCTGGGTCCCTCTCTGGGCACGTGCAGATAGAAACAGCACCTAGACAGTTTGTTTTCAACCCCTGATCTGCGTGGGACGGGCACAGAGGCCCAGCTCTGGGCAACATAGCTGAACGGCTCCAATTCCAACAGGTACAGCCCGCCCCCAGGGGCCTGGGTCCCTCTCTGGGCACGTCCAGATAGAAAAAGCTCCTAGACAGCTGGTTTTCAACCCCTGATCTGCGTGGGACGGGCACAGATGCCCAGCTCTGGGCAACAAAGCTGAACGGCTCCAATTCCAACAGGTACAGCCCGCCCCCAGTGTCCTGGGTACCTCTCTGGGCACAAGCAGCTAGAAACAGCCCCTAGACAGCCGGTTTTCAACCCCTGATCTGCGTGGGACGGGCACAGAGGCCCAGCTCTTGGCAACAAAGCTGAACGGCTCCAATTCCAACAGGTACAGCCCGCCCCCAAGGGCCTGGGTCCCTCTCTGGGCACGCGCAGATAGAAAGAGCCCCTAGACAGCCGGTTTTCAACCCCTGATCTGCGTGGCACGGGCACAGAGGCCCAGCTCTGGGCAACAACGCTGAACGGCTCCAATTCCAACAGGTACAGCCCGCTCCCAGTGTCCTGGGTCCCTCTCTGGGCACGTGCAGCTAGAAACAGCCCCTTGACAGCCGGTTTTCAACCCCTGATGTGCGTGGGACGGGCACAGAGGCCCAGCTCTGGGCAACAAAGCTGAACGGCTCCAATTCCAACAGTTGAAGCCTGCCCCCAGCGGCCTGGGTCCCTCTCTGGGCACACGCAGCTAGAAAAAGCCCCTAGACAGCCGGTTTTCAACCCCTGATCTGCGTGGGATGATCACAGAGGCCGAGCTCTGGGCAACAAAGCTGAATGGCTCCAATTCCAACAGGTACAGCACGACCCCAGGGTCCTGGGTCCCTCTCTGGGCACAGACAGCTAGAAACAGCCCCTTGACAGCCGGTTTTCAACCCCTTATCTGCATGGGACGGGCACAGAGGCCCCGCTCTGGGCAACAAAGCTGAACGGCTCCAAGTCCAACAGGTACAGCCCGCCCCCAGTGTCCTGGGTCCCTCTCTGGGCACAAGCAGCTAGAAACAGCCCCTAGACAGCCGGTTTTCAACCCCTGATCTTCCTGGCATGGGCACAGAGGCCCAGCTCTGGGCAACAAAGCTGAACGGCTCCAATTCCAACAGGTACAGCACGACCCCAGGGGCCTGGATCCCTCTCTGGGCCCGCGAAGCTAGAAACAGCCCCTAGACAGCCGGTTTTCAACCCCTGATCTGCGTGGGAGAGGCACAGAGGCCCAGCTCTGGGAAACAAAGCTGAACTACCCCAATTCTAACAGCTACAGCCCGCCCCCAGTGGCCTGGGTCCCTCTCTGGGCACGCGCAGCTAGAAACAGCCCCTAGACAGTTTGTTTACAACCCCTGATCTGCGTGGGACGGGCACAGAGGCCCAGCTCTGGGCAACAAAGCTGAACGGCTCCAATTCCAAAAGGTACAGCCCGCCCCCAGGGGCATGGGTCCCTCTCTGGGCACGTGCAGCTAGAAACAGCCCCTAGACAGCCGGTTTTCAACCCCTGACCTGCGTGGGATGGGCACAGAGGCCCAGCTCTGGGCAACAAAGCTGAAGGGCTCCAATTCCAACAGGTACAGCCCGCCCCCAGTGGCCTGGGTCCCTCTCTGGGCACGTGCAGCTAGAAACAGCTCCTAGACAGCCGGTTTTGAACCCCTGATCTGCGTGGGACGGGCACAGAGGCCCAGCTCTGGGCAACAAAGCTGAACGGCTCCAATTCCAATAGGTACAGCCCGACCCCAGGGGCCTGGGTCCCTCTCTGGACAAGCGCAGCAGAAACAGCTCCTAGACAGCCGGTTTTCAACCCCTGATCTGCGTGGTTCGGGCACAGAGGCCCAGCTCTGGGCAACAAAGCTGAACGGCTCCAATTCCAACAGGTACAGCCCGACCCCAGGGGCCTGGGTCCATCTCTGGGCACGCGCAGATAGAAAAAGCCCCTAGACAGCCGGTTTTCAACCCGTGATCTGCGTGGGACGGGCACAGTGGCCCAGCTCTGGGCAACAAAGCTGAACGGCTCCAATTCCAACAGGTACAGCCCGCCTCCAGGGGCCTGGGTCCCTCTCTGGGCACACGAAGCTAGAAACAGCGCCTAGACAGCCGGTTTTCAACCCCTGATCTGCGTGGGACGGGCACAGAGGCCCAGCTCTGGGCAACAAAGTTAAACTGCTCCAAGTCCAACAGGTACAGCCAGCCCCCAGTGGCCTGGGTCCCTCTCTGGGCACGTGCAGCTAGAAAAAGCTCCTAGACAGCTGGTTTTCAACCCCTGATCTGCGTGGGTCGGGCACAGAGGCCCAGCTCTGGGCAACAAAGCTGAACGGCTCCAATTCCAATAGGTGCAGCCCGCCTCCAGGGGCCTGGTTCCCTCTCTGGGCACACGCAGCTAGAAACAGCCCCTAGACAGCCGGTTTTCAACCGCTGATCTGCGTGGGACGGGCACAGAGGCCCAGCTCTGGGCAACAAAGCTGAACGGCTCCAATTCCAACAGGTACAGCCCGCACCCAGGGGCCTGGGTCCTTCTCTGGGCACGCGCAGCTAGAAACAGGCCCTAGACAGCCGGTTTAAAACCCCTGATCTGCGTGGGACGGGCACAGAAGACCAGCTCTGGGCAACAAAGCTGAACGGCTCCAATTCCAACAGGTACAGCCCGCCCCCAGTGGCCTGGGTCCCTCTCTGGGCACGCGCAGCTAGAAACAGCCCCTAGACAGCCGGTTTTCAACCCCTGATCTGCGTGGGATGGGCACAGAGGCCCAGCTCTGGACAACAAAGCTGAATGGCTCCAATTCCAACAGGTACAGCCCGACCCCAGGGGCCAGGGTCCCTCTCTGGGCACGCGCAGCTAGAAACAGCCCCTAGACAGCCGGTTTTCAACCCCTGATCTGCGTGGGACCGGCAGAAAGGCCCAGCTCTGGGCAACAAAGCTGAACGGCCCCAATTCCAACAGGTACAGCCCGCCCCCAGGGGCCTGGGTCCCTCTCTGGGCACGCGCAGCTAGAAAGAGCCCCTAGACAGTTTGTTTTCAACCCCTGATCTGCGTGGGACGGGCACAGAGGCCCAGCTCTGGGCAACAAAGCTGAACTGCTCCAATTCCAAAAGGTACAGCCCGCGCCCAGGGGCCTGGGTCCCTCTCTGGGCATGTGCAGCTAAAAACAGCTCCTAGACATCCGGTTTTCAAACCCTGATCTGCTTGGGTCGGGCACAGAGGCCCAGCTCTGGGCAACAAAGCTGAACGGCTCCAATTCCAACAGGTACAGCCCGCCCCCAAGGGCCTGGGTCGCTCTCTGGGCATGCGCAGCTAGAAACAGCCCCTAGACAGCCGGTTTTCAACCCCTGATCTGCGTGGGACGGGCACAGAGGACCAGCTCTGGGCAACAAAGCTGAACAGCTCCAATTCCAAAAGGTAGAGCCAACCCCCAGTGGCCTGGGTCCCTCTCTGGGCACGTGCAGATAGAAACAGCCCCTAGACAGTTTGTTTTCAACCCCTGATCTGCGTGGGACGGGCACAGAGGCCCAGCTCTGGGCAACAAAGCTGAACGGCTCCAATTCCAACAGGTACAGCCCGCCCCCAGGGGCCTGGGTCCCTCTCTGGGCACGTCCAGATCGAAAAAGCTCCTAGACAGCTGGTTTTCAACCCCTGATCTGCGTGGGTCGGGCACAGAGGCCCAGCTCTGGGCAAAAAAGCTGAACGGCTCCTATTCCAACAGGTACAGCCCGCCCCCAGGGGCCTGGGTCCCTCTCTGGGCACGTCCAGATAGAAAAAGCTCCTAGACAGCTGGTTTTCAACCCCTGATCTGCGTGGGTCGGGCACAGAGGACCAGCTCTGGGCAACAAAGCTGAACGGCTCCAAGTCCAACAGGTACAGCCCGACCCCAGGGGCCTGGGTCTCTCTCTGAACACGCGCAGCAGAAACAGCCCCTAGACAGCCGATTTTCAACCCCTGATCTGCGTGGGACGGGCACAGAGGCCCAGCTCTGGGCAACAAAGCTGAACGGCTCCAATTCCAACAGGTACAGCCCGCCTCCAGGGGCCTGGGTCCCTCTCTGGGCACGCGAAGCTAGAAACAGCGCCTAGACAGCCGGTTTTCAACCCCTGATCTGCGTGGGACGGGCACAGAGGCCCAGCTCTGGGCAACAAAGTTAAACTGCTCCAAGTCCAACAGGTACAGCCAGCCCCCAGTCGCCTGGGTCCCTCTCTGGGCACGTGCAGCTAGAAAAAGCTCCTAGACAGCTGGTTTTCAACCCCTGATCTGCGTGGGTCGGGTACAGAGGCCCAGCTCTGGGAAACAATGCTGAACGGCTCCAATTCCAACAGGTACAGCCAGCCCCCAGTGGCCTGGGTCCCTCTCTGGGCACGTGCAGCTAGAAAAAGCTCCTAGACAGCTGGTTTTCAACGCCTGATCTGCGTGGGTCGGGCACAGAGGCCCAGCTCTGGGCAACAAAGCTGAACTGCTCCAATTCCAACAGGTAGAGCCAGCCCCCAGTGGCCTGGGTCCCTCTCTGGGCACGCGCAGCTAGAAAGAGCCCCTAGACAGTTTGTTTTCAACCCCTGATCTGCGTGGGACGGGCACAGAGGCCCAGCTCTGGGCAACAAAGCTGAACGGCTCCAATTCCAACAGGTACAGCCCGCCCCCAGGGGCCTGGGTCCCTCTCTGGGCACGTGCAGCTAGAAAAAGCTCCTAGACAGCTGGTTTTCAACCCCTGATCTGCGTGGGTCGGGCACAGAGGCCCAGGTCTGGGCAACAAAGCTGAACGGCTCCAATTCCAATAGGTGCAGCCCGCCTCCAGGGGCCTGGTTCCCTCTCTGGGCACACGCAGCTAGAAACAGCCCCTAGACAGCCGGTTTTCAACCGCTGATCTGCGTGGGACGGGCACAGAGGCCCAGCTCTGGGCAACAAAGCTGAACGGCTCCAATTCCAACAGGTACAGCCCGCACCCAGGGGCCTGGGTCCTTCTCTGGGCACACGCAGCTAGAAACAGCCCCTAGACAGCCGGTTTAAAACCCCTGATCTGCGTGGGACGGGCACAGAGGCCCAGCTCTGGGCAACAAAGCTGAACGGCTCCAATTCCAACAGGTACAGCCCGCCCCCAGTGGCCTGGGTCCCTCTCTGGGCACGCGCAGCTAGAAACAGCCCCTAGACAGCCGGTTTTCAACCCCTGATCTGCGTGGGATGGGCACAGAGGCCCAGCTCTGGACAACAAAGCTGAATGGCTCCAATTCCAACAGGTACAGCCCGACCCCAGGGGCCAGGGTCCCTCTCTGGGCACGCGCAGCTAGAAACAGCCCCTAGACAGCCGGTTTTCAACCCCTGATCTGCGTGGGACCGGCAGAAAGGCCCAGCTCTGGGCAACAAAGCTGAACGGCCCCAATTCCAACAGGTACAGCCCGCCCCCAGGGGCCTGGGTCCCTCTCTGGGCACGCGCAGCTAGAAAGAGCCCCTAGACAGTTTGTTTTCAACCCCTGATCTGCGTGGGACGGGCACAGAGGCCCAGCTCTGGGCAACAAAGCTGAACTGCTCCAATTCCAAAAGGTACAGCCCGCCCCCAGGGGCCTGGGTCCCTCTCTGGGCATGTGCAGCTAAAAACAGCTCCTAGACATCCGGTTTTCAAACCCTGATCTGCTTGGGTCGGGCACAGAGGCCCAGCTCTGGGCAACAAAGCTGAACGGCTCCAATTCCAACAGGTACAGCCCGCCCCCAAGGGCCTGGGTCGCTCTCTGGGCATGCGCAGCAAGAAACAGCCCCTAGACAGCCGGTTTTCAACCCCTGATCTGCGTGGGACGGGCACAGAGGCCCAGCTCTGGGCAACAAAGCTGAACAGCTCCAATTCCAAAAGGTACAGCCAACCCCCAGTGGCCTGGGTCCCTCTCTGGGCACGTGCAGATAGAAACAGCACCTAGACAGTTTGTTTTCAACCCCTGATATGCGTGGGACGGGCACAGAGGCCCAGCTCTGGGCAACATAGCTGAACGGCTCCAATTCCAACAGGTACAGCCCGCCCCCAGGGGCCTGGGTCCCTCTCTGGGCACGTCCAGATAGAAAAAGCTCCTAGACAGCTGGTTTTCAACCCCTGATCTGCGTGGGACGGGCACAGATGCCCAGCTCTGGGCAACAAAGCTGAACGGCTCCAATTCCAACAGGTACAGCCCGCCCCCAGTGTCCTGGGTCCCTCTCTGGGCACAAGCAGCTAGAAACAGCCCCTAGACAGCCGGTTTTCAACCCCTGATCTGCGTGGGACGGGCACAGAGGCCCAGCTCTTGGCAACAAAGCTGAACGGCTCCAATTCCAACAGGTACAGCCCGCCCCCAAGGGCCTGGGTCCCTCTCTGGGCACGCGCAGATAGAAAGAGCCCCTAGACAGCCGGTTTTCAACCCCTGATCTGCGTGGCACGGGCACAGAGGCCCAGCTCTGGGCAACAACGCTGAACGGCTCCAATTCCAACAGGTACAGCCCGCTCCCAGTGTCCTGGGTCCCTCTCTGGGCACGTGCAGCTAGAAACAGCCCCTTGACAGCCGGTTTTCAACCCCTGATGTGCGTGGGACGGGCACAGAGGCCCAGCTCTGGGCAACAAAGCTGAACGGCTCCAATTCCAACAGTTGAAGCCTGCCCCCAGCGGCCTGGGTCCCTCTCTGGGCACACGCAGCTAGAAAAAGCCCCTAGACAGCCGGTTTTCAACCCCTGATCTGCGTGGGATGATCTCAGAGGCCGAGCTCTGGGCAACAAAGCTGAATGGCTCCAATTCCAACAGGTACAGCACGACCCCAGGGTCCTGGGTCCCTCTCTGGGCACAGACAGCTAGAAACAGCCCCTTGACAGCCGGTTTTCAACCCCTTATCTGCATGGGACGGGCACAGAGGCCCCGCTCTGGGCAACAAAGCTGAACGGCTCCAAGTCCAACAGGTACAGCCCGCCCCCAGTGTCCTGGGTCCCTCTCTGGGCACAAGCAGCTAGAAACAGCCCCTAGACAGCCGGTTTTCAACCCCTGATCTTCCTGGCATGGGCACAGAGGCCCAGCTCTGGGCAACAAAGCTGAACGGCTCCAATTCCAACAGGTACAGCACGACCCCAGGGGCCTGGATCCCTCTCTGGGCCCGCGAAGCTAGAAACAGCCCCTAGACAGCCGGTTTTCAACCCCTGATCTGCGTGGGAGAGGCACAGAGGCCCAGCTCTGGGAAACAAAGCTGAACTACCCCAATTCTAACAGGTACAGCCCGCCCCCAGTGGCCTGGGTCCCTCTCTGGGCACGCGCAGCTAGAAACAGCCCCTAGACAGTTTGTTTACAACCCCTGATCTGCGTGGGACGGGCACAGAGGCCCAGCTCTGGGCAACAAAGCTGAACGGCTCCAATTCCAAAAGGTACAGCCCGCCCCCAGGGGCATGGGTCCCTCTCTGGGCACGTGCAGCTAGAAACAGCCCCTAGACAGCCGGTTTTCAACCCCTGACCTGCGTGGGATGGGCACAGAGGCCCAGCTCTGGGCAACAAAGCTGAAGGGCTCCAATTCCAACAGGTACAGCCCGCCCCCAGTGGCCTGGGTCCCTCTCTGGGCACGTGCAGCTAGAAACAGCTCCTAGACAGCCGGTTTTGAACCCCTGATCTGCGTGGGACGGGCACAGAGGCCCAGCTCTGGGCAACAAAGCTGAACGGCTCCAATTCCAATAGTTACAGCCCGACCCCAGGGGCCTGGGTCCCTCTCTGGACAAGCGCAGCAGAAACAGCTCCTAGACAGCCGGTTTTCAACCCCTGATCTGCGTGGTTCGGGCACAGAGGCCCAGCTCTGGGCAACAAAGCTGAACGGCTCCAATTCCAACAGGTACAGCCCGACACCAGGGGCCTGGGTCCATCTCTGGGCACGCGCAGATAGAAAAAGCCCCTAGACAGCCGGTTTTCAACCCGTGATCTGCGTGGGACGGGCACAGTGGCCCAGCTCTGGGCAACAAAGCTGAACGGCTCCAATTCCAACAGGTACAGCCCGCCTCCAGGGGCATGGGTCCCTCTCTGGGCACACGGAGCTAGAAACAGCGCCTAGACAGCCGGTTTTCAACCCCTGATCTGCGTGGGACGGGCACAGAGGCCCAGCTCTGGGCAACAAAGTTAAACTGCTCCAAGTCCAACAGGTACAGCCAGCCCCCAGTGGCCTGGGTCCCTCTCTGGGCACGTGCAGCTAGAAAAAGCTCCTAGACAGCTGGTTTTCAACCCCTGATCTGCGTGGGTCGGGCACAGAGGCCCAGCTCTGGGCAACAAAGCTGAACGGCTCCAATTCCAATAGGTGCAGCCCGCCTCCAGGGGCCTGGTTCCCTCTCTGGGCACACGCAGCTAGAAACAGCCCCTGGACAGCCGGTTTTCAACCGCTGATCTGCGTGGGACGGGCACAGAGGCCCAGCTCTGGGCAACAAAGCTGAACGGCTCCAATTCCAACAGGTACAGCCCGCACCCAGGGGCCTGGGTCCTTCTCTGGGCACGCGCAGCTAGAAACAGCCCCTAGACAGCCGGTTTAAAACCCCTGATCTGCGTGGGACGGGCACAGAAGCCCAGCTCTGGGCAACAAAGCTGAACGGCTCCAATTCCAACAGGTACAGCCCGCCCCCAGTGGCCTGGGTCCCTCTCTGGGCACGCGCAGCTAGAAACAGCCCCTAGACAGCCGGTTTTCAACCCCTGATCTGCGTGGGATGGGCACAGAGGCCCAGCTCTGGACAACAAAGCTGAATGGCTCCAATTCCAACAGGTACAGCCCGACCCCAGGGGCCAGGGTCCCTCTCTGGGCACGCGCAGCTAGAAACAGCCCCTAGACAGCCGGTTTTCAACCCCTGATCTGCGTGGGACCGGCAGAAAGGCCCAGCTCTGGGCAACAAAGCTGAACGGCCCCAATTCCAACAGGTACAGCCCGCCCCCAGGGGCCTGGGTCCCTCTCTGGGCACGCGCAGCTAGAAAGAGCCACTAGACAGTTTGTTTTCAACCCCTGATCTGCGTGGGACGGGCACAGAGGCCCAGCTCTGGGCAACAAAGCTGAACTGCTCCAATTCCAAAAGGTACAGCCCGCCCCCAGGGGCCTGGGTCCCTCTCTGGGCATGTGCAGCTAAAAACAGCTCCTAGACATCCGGTTTTCAAACCCTGATCTGCTTGGGTCGGGCACAGAGGCCCAGCTCTGGGCAACAAAGCTGAACGGCTCCAATTCCAACAGGTACAGCCCGCCCCCAAGGGCCTGGGTCGCTCTCTGGGCATGCGCAGCTAGAAACAGCCCCTAGACAGCCGGTTTTCAACCCCTGATCTGCGTGGGACGGGCACAGAGGACCAGCTCTGGGCAACAAAGCTGAACAGCTCCAATTCCAAAAGGTAGAGCCAACCCCCAGTGGCCTGGGTCCCTCTCTGGGCACGTGCAGATAGAAACAGCCCCTAGACAGTTTGTTTTCAACCCCTGATCTGCGTGGGACGGGCACAGAGGCCCAGCTCTGGGCAACAAAGCTGAACGGCTCCAATTCCAACAGGTACAGCCCGCCCCCAGGGGCCTGGGTCCCTCTCTGGGCACGTCCAGATAGAAAAAGCTCCTAGACAGCTGGTTTTCAACCCCTGATCTGCGTGGGTCGGGCACAGAGGCCCAGCTCTGGGCAAAAAAGCTGAACGGCTCCAATTCCAACAGGTACAGCCCGCCCCCAGGGGCCTGGGTCCCTCTCTGGGCACGTCCAGATAGAAAAAGCTCCTAGACAGCTGGTTTTCAACCCCTGATCTGCGTGGGTCGGGCACAGAGGACCAGCTCTGGGCAACAAAGCTGAACGGCTCCAAGTCCAACAGGTACAGCCCGACCCCAGGGGCCTGGGTCTCTCTCTGAACACGCGCAGCAGAAACAGCCCCTAGACAGCCGATTTTCAACCCCTGATCTGCGTGGGACGGGCACAGAGGCCCAGCTCTGGGCAACAAAGCTGAACGGCTCCAATTCCAACAGGTACAGCCCGCCTCCAGGGGCCTGGGTCCCTCTCTGGGCACGCGAAGCTAGAAACAGCGCCTAGACAGCCGGTTTTCAACCCCTGATCTGCGTGGGACGGGCACAGAGGCCCAGCTCTGGGCAACAAAGTTAAACTGCTCCAAGTCCAACAGGTACAGCCAGCCCCCAGTCGCCTGGGTCCCTCTCTGGGCACGTGCAGCTAGAAAAAGCTCCTAGACAGCTGGTTTTCAACCCCTGATCTGCGTGGGTCGGGTACAGAGGCCCAGCTCTGGGCAACAAAGCTGAACGGCTCCAATTCCAACAGGTACAGCCAGCCCCCAGTGGCCTGGGTCCCTCTCTGGGCATGTGCAGCTAGAAAAAGCTCCTAGACAGCTGGTTTTCAACGCCTGATCTGCGTGGGTCGGGCACAGAGGCCCAGCTCTGGGCAACAAAGCTGAACTGCTCCAATTCCAACAGGTAGAGCCAGCCCCCAGTGGCCTGGGTCCCTCTCTGGGCACGCGCAGCTAGAAAGAGCCCCTAGACAGTTTGTTTTCAACCCCTGATCTGCGTGGGACGGGCACAGAGGCCCAGCTCTGGGCAACAAAGCTGAACGGCTCCAATTCCAACAGGTACAGCCCGCCCCCAGGGGCCTGGGTCCCTCTCTGGGCACGTGCAGCTAGAAAAAGCTCCTAGACAGCTGGTTTTCAACCCCTGATCTGCGTGGGTCGGGCACAGAGGCCCAGCTCTGGGCAACAAAGCTGAACGGCTCCAATTCCAATAGGTGCAGCCCGCCTCCAGGGGCCTGGTTCCCTCTCTGGGCACACGCAGCTAGAAACAGCCCCTAGACAGCCGGTTTTCAACCGCTGATCTGCGTGGGACGGTCACAGAGGCCCAGCTCTGGGCAACAAAGCTGAACGGCTCCAATTCCAACAGGTACAGCCCGCACCCAGGGGCCTGGGTCCTTCTCTGGGCACGCGCAGCTAGAAACAGCCCCTACACAGCCGGTTTAAAACCCCTGATCTGCGTGGGACGGGCACAGAGGCCCAGCTCTGGGCAACAAAGCTGAACGGCTCCAATTCCAACAGGTACAGCCCGCCCCCAGGGGCCTGGGTCCCTCTCTGGGCACGCGCAGCTAGAAACAGCCCCTAGACAGCCGGTTTTCAACCCCTGATCTGCGTGGGATGGGCACAGAGGCCCAGCTCTGGACAACAAAGCTGAATGGCTCCAATTCCAACAGGTACAGCCCGACCCCAGGGGCCAGGGTCCCTCTCTGGGCACGTGCAGCTAGAAACAGCTCCTAGACAGCCGGTTTTGAAACCCTGATCTGCGTGGGACGGGCACAGAGGCCCAACTCTGGGCAACAAAGCTGAACGGCTCCAATTCCAACAGGTACAGCCCGCCCCCAGTGGCCTGGGTCCCTCTCTGGGCACGTGCAGCTAGAAACAGCTCCTAGACAGCCGGTTTTGAACCCCTGATCTGCGTGGGACGGGCACAGAGGCCCAGCTCTGGGCAACAAAGCTGAACGGCTCCAATTCCAATAGGTACAGCCCGACCCCAGGGGCCTGGGTCCCTCTCTGGACAAGCGCAGCAGAAACAGCTCCTAGACAGCCGGTTTTCAACCCCTGATCTGCATGGTTCGGGCACAGTGGCCCAGCTCTGGGCAACAAAGCTGAACGGCTCCAATTCCAACAGGTACAGCCCGACCCCAGGGGCCTGGGTCCATCTCTGGGCACGCGCAGATAGAAAAAGCCCCTAGACAGCCGGTTTTCAACCCGTGATCTGCGTGGGACGGGCACAGTGGCCCAGCTCTGGGCAACAAAGCTGAACGGCTCCAATTCCAACAGGTACAGCCCGCCTCCAGGGGCCTGGGTCCCTCTCTGGGCACACGGAGCTAGAAACAGCGCCTAGACAGCCGGTTTTCAACCCCTGATCTGCGTGGGACGGGCACAGAGGCCCAGCTCTGGGCAACAAAGTTAAACTGCTCCAAGTCCAACAGGTACAGCCAGCCCCCAGTGGCCTGGGTCCCTCTCTGGGCACGTGCAGCTAGAAAAAGCTCCTAGACAGCTGGTTTTCAACCCCTGATCTGCGTGGGTCGGGCACAGAGGCCCAGCTCTGGGCAACAAAGCTGAACGGCTCCAATTCCAATAGGTGCAGCCCGCCTCCAGGGGCCTGGTTCCCTCTCTGGGCACACGCAGCTAGAAACAGCCCCTAGACAGCCGGTTTTCAACCGCTGATCTGCTTGGGACGGGCACAGAGGCCCAGCTCTGGGCAACAAAGCTGAACGGCTCCAATTCCAACAGGTACAGCCCGCACCCAGGGGCCTGGGTCCTTCTCTGGGCACGCGCAGCTAGAAACAGCCCCTAGACAGCCGGTTTAAAACCCCTGATCTGCGTGGGACGGGCACAGAAGCCCAGCTCTGGGCAACAAAGCTGAACGGCTCCAATTCCAACAGGTACAGCCCGCCCCCAGTGGCCTGGGTCCCTCTCTGGGCACGCGCAGCTAGAAACAGCCCCTAGACAGCCGGTTTTCAACCCCTGATCTGCGTGGGATGGGCACAGAGGCCCAGCTCTGGACAACAAAGCTGAATGGCTCCAATTCCAACAGGTACAGCCCGACCCCAGGGGCCAGGGTCCCTCTCTGGGCACGCGCAGCTAGAAACAGCCCCTAGACAGCCGGTTTTCAACCCCTGATCTGCGTGGGACCGGCAGAAAGGCCCAGCTCTGGGCAACAAAGCTGAACGGCCCCAATTCCAACAGGTACAGCCCGCCCCCAGGGGCCTGGGTCCCTCTCTGGGCACGCGCAGCTAGAAAGAGCCCCTAGACAGTTTGTTTTCAACCCCTGATCTGCGTGGGACGGGCACAGAGGCCCAGCTCTGGGCAACAAAGCTGAACTGCTCCAATTCCAAAAGGTACAGCCCGCGCCCAGGGGCCTGGGTCCCTCTCTGGGCATGTGCAGCTAAAAACAGCTCCTAGACATCCGGTTTTCAAACCCTGATCTGCTTGGGTCGGGCACAGAGGCCCAGCTCTGGGCAACAAAGCTGAACGGCTCCAATTCCAACAGGTACAGCCCGCCCCCAAGGGCCTGGGTCGCTCTCTGGGCATGCGCAGCTAGAAACAGCCCCTAGACAGCCGGTTTTCAACCCCTGATCTGCGTGGGACGGGCACAGAGGACCAGCTCTGGGCAACAAAGCTGAACAGCTCCAATTCCAAAAGGTAGAGCCAACCCCCAGTGGCCTGGGTCCCTCTCTGGGCACGTGCAGATAGAAACAGCCCCTAGACAGTTTGTTTTCAACCCCTGATCTGCGTGGGACGGGCACAGAGGCCCAGCTCTGGGCAACAAAGCTGAACGGCTCCAATTCCAACAGGTACAGCCCGCCCCCAGGGGCCTGGGTCCCTCTCTGGGCACGTCCAGATAGAAAAAGCTCCTAGACAGCTGGTTTTCAACCCCTGATCTGCGTGGGTCGGGCACAGAGGACCAGCTCTGGGCAAAAAAGCTGAACGGCTCCAATTCCAACAGGTACAGCCCGCCCCCAGGGGCCTGGGTCCCTCTCTGGGCACGTCCAGATAGAAAAAGCTCCTAGACAGCTGGTTTTCAACCCCTGATCTGCGTGGGTCGGGCACAGAGGACCAGCTCTGGGCAACAAAGCTGAACGGCTCCAAGTCCAACAGGTACAGCCCGACCCCAGGGGCCTGGGTCTCTCTCTGAACACGCGCAGCAGAAACAGCCCCTAGACAGCCGATTTTCAACCCCTGATCTGCGTGGGACGGGCACAGAGGCCCAGCTCTGGGCAACAAAGCTGAACGGCTCCAATTCCAACAGGTACAGCCCGCCTCCAGGGGCCTGGGTCCCTCTCTGGGCACGCGAAGCTAGAAACAGCGCCTAGACAGCCGGTTTTCAACCCCTGATCTGCGTGGGACGGGCACAGAGGCCCAGCTCTGGGCAACAAAGTTAAACTGCTCCAAGTCCAACAGGTACAGCCAGCCCCCAGTCGCCTGGGTCCCTCTCTGGGCACGTGCAGCTAGAAAAAGCTCCTAGACAGCTGGTTTTCAACCCCTGATCTGCGTGGGTCGGGTACAGAGGCCCAGCTCTGGGCAACAAAGCTGAACGGCTCCAATTCCAACAGGTACAGCCAGCCCCCAGGGGCCTGGGTCCCTCTCTGGGCACGTGCAGCTAGAAAAAGCTCCTAGACAGCTGGTTTTCAACGCCTGATCTGCGTGGGTCGGGCACAGAGGCCCAGCTCTGGGCAACAAAGCTGAACTGCTCCAATTCCAACAGGTAGAGCCAGCCCCCAGTGGCCTGGGTCCCTCTCTGGGCACGCGCAGCTAGAAAGAGCCCCTAGACAGTTTGTTTTCAACCCCTGATCTGCGTGGGACGGGCACAGAGGCCCAGCTCTGGGCAACAAAGCTGAACGGCTCCAATTCCAACAGGTACAGCCCGCCCCCAGGGGCCTGGGTCCCTCTCTGGGCACGTGCAGCTAGAAAAAGCTCCTAGACAGCTGGTTTTCAACCCCTGATCTGCGTGGGTCGGGCACAGAGGCCCAGGTCTGGGCAACAAAGCTGAACGGCTCCAATTCCAATAGGTGCAGCCCGCCTCCAGGGGCCTGGTTCCCTCTCTGGGCACACGCAGCTAGAAACAGCCCCTAGACAGCCGGTTTTCAACCGCTGATCTGCGTGGGACGGGCACAGAGGCCCAGCTCTGGGCAACAAAGCTGAACGGCTCCAATTCCAACAGGTACAGCCCGCACCCAGGGGCCTGGGTCCTTCTCTGGGCACGCGCAGCTAGAAACAGCCCCTAGACAGCCGGTTTAAAACCCCTGATCTGCGTGGGACGGGCACAGAGGCCCAGCTCTGGGCAACAAAGCTGAACGGCTCCAATTCCAACAGGTACAGCCCGCCCCCAGTGGCCTGGGTCCCTCTCTGGGCACGCGCAGCTAGAAACAGCCCCTAGACAGCCGGTTTTCAACCCCTGATCTGCGTGGGATGGGCACAGAGGCCCAGCTCTGGACAACAAAGCTGAATGGCTCCAATTCCAACAGGTACAGCCCGACCCCAGGGGCCAGGGTCCCTCTCTGGGCACGCGCAGCTAGAAACAGCCCCTAGACAGCCGGTTTTCAACCCCTGATCTGCGTGGGACCGGCAGAAAGGCCCAGCTCTGGGCAACAAAGCTGAACGGCCCCAATTCCAACAGGTACAGCCCGCCCCCAGGGGCCTGGGTCCCTCTCTGGGCACGCGCAGCTAGAAAGAGCCCCTAGACAGTTTGTTTTCAACCCCTGATCTGCGTGGGACGGGCACAGAGGCCCAGCTCTGGGCAACAAAGCTGAACTGCTCCAATTCCAAAAGGTACAGCCCGCCCCCAGGGGCCTGGGTCCCTCTCTGGGCATGTGCAGCTAAAAACAGCTCCTAGACATCCGGTTTTCAAACCCTGATCTTCTTGGGTCGGGCACAGAGGCCCAGCTCTGGGCAACAAAGCTGAACGGCTCCAATTCCAACAGGTACAGCCCGCCCCCAAGGGCCTGGGTCGCTCTCTGGGCATGCGCAGCTAGAAACAGCCCCTAGACAGCCGGTTTTCAACCCCTGATCTGCGTGGGACGGGCACAGAGGCCCAGCTCTGGGCAACAAAGCTGAACAGCTCCAATTCCAAAAGGTACAGCCAACCCCCAGTGGCCTGGGTCCCTCTCTGGGCACGTGCAGATAGAAACAGCACCTAGACAGTTTGTTTTCAACCCCTGATATGCGTGGGACGGGCACAGAGGCCCAGCTCTGGGCAACATAGCTGAACGGCTCCAATTCCAACAGGTACAGCCCGCCCCCAGGGGCCTGGGTCCCTCTCTGGGCACGTCCAGATAGAAAAAGCTCCTAGACAGCTGGTTTTCAACCCCTGATCTGCGTGGGACGGGCACAGATGCCCAGCTCTGGGCAACAAAGCTGAACGGCTCCAATTCCAACAGGTACAGCCCGCCCCCAGTGTCCTGGGTCCCTCTCTGGGCACAAGCAGCTAGAAACAGCCCCTAGACAGCCGGTTTTCAACCCCTGATCTGCGTGGGACGGGCACAGAGGCCCAGCTCTTGGCAACAAAGCTGAACGGCTCCAATTCCAACAGGTACAGCCCGCCCCCAAGGGCCTGGGTCCCTCTCTGGGCACGCGCAGATAGAAAGAGCCCCTAGACAGCCGGTTTTCAACCCCTGATCTGCGTGGCACGGGCACAGAGGCCCAGCTCTGGGCAACAACGCTGAACGGCTCCAATTCCAACAGGTACAGCCCGCTCCCAGTGTCCTGGGTCCCTCTCTGGGCACGTGCAGCTAGAAACAGCCCCTTGACAGCCGGTTTTCAACCCCTGATGTGCGTGGGACGGGCAGAGAGGCCCAGCTCTGGGCAACAAAGCTGAACGGCTCCAATTCCAACAGTTGAAGCCTGCCCCCAGCGGCCTGGGTCCCTCTCTGGGCACACGCAGCTAGAAAAAGCCCCTAGACAGCCGGTTTTCAACCCCTGA
Source organism: Sorex fumeus (assembly GCF_029834395.1). Taxonomy (NCBI): domain Eukaryota; kingdom Metazoa; phylum Chordata; class Mammalia; order Eulipotyphla; family Soricidae; genus Sorex; species Sorex fumeus. The sequence goes on from NW_026606059.1 coordinate 70,170,994, forward strand.
TCTGCGTGGGATGATCTCAGAGGCCGAGCTCTGGGCAACAAAGCTGAATGGCTCCAATTCCAACAGGTACAGCACGACCCCAGGGTCCTGGGTCCCTCTCTGGGCACAGACAGCTAGAAACAGCCCCTTGACAGCCGGTTTTCAACCCCTTATCTGCATGGGACGGGCACAGAGGCCCCGCTCTGGGCAACAAAGCTGAACGGCTCCAAGTCCAACAGGTACAGCCCGCCCCCAGTGTCCTGGGTCCCTCTCTGGGCACAAGCAGCTAGAAACAGCCCCTAGACAGCCGGTTTTCAACCCCTGATCTTCCTGGCATGGGCACAGAGGCCCAGCTCTGGGCAACAAAGCTGAACGGCTCCAATTCCAACAGGTACAGCACGACCCCAGGGGCCTGGATCCCTCTCTGGGCCCGCGAAGCTAGAAACAGCCCCTAGACAGCCGGTTTTCAACCCCTGATCTGCGTGGGAGAGGCACAGAGGCCCAGCTCTGGGAAACAAAGCTGAACTACCCCAATTCTAACAGGTACAGCCCGCCCCCAGTGGCCTGGGTCCCTCTCTGGGCACGCGCAGCTAGAAACAGCCCCTAGACAGTTTGTTTACAACCCCTGATCTGCGTGGGACGGGCACAGAGGCCCAGCTCTGGGCAACAAAGCTGAACGGCTCCAATTCCAAAAGGTACAGCCCGCCCCCAGGGGCATGGGTCCCTCTCTGGGCACGTGCAGCTAGAAACAGCCCCTAGACAGCCGGTTTTCAACCCCTGACCTGCGTGGGATGGGCACAGAGGCCCAGCTCTGGGCAACAAAGCTGAAGGGCTCCAATTCCAACAGGTACAGCCCGCCCCCAGTGGCCTGGGTCCCTCTCTGGGCACGTGCAGCTAGAAACAGCTCCTAGACAGCCGGTTTTGAACCCCTGATCTGCGTGGGACGGGCACAGAGGCCCAGCTCTGGGCAACAAAGCTGAACGGCTCCAATTCCAATAGGTACAGCCCGACCCCAGGGGCCTGGGTCCCTCTCTGGACAAGCGCAGCAGAAACAGCTCCTAGACAGCCGGTTTTCAACCCCTGATCTGCGTGGTTCGGGCACAGAGGCCCAGCTCTGGGCAACAAAGCTGAATGGCTCCAATTCCAACAGGTACAGCCCGACCCCAGGGGCCTGGGTCCATCTCTGGGCACGCGCAGATAGAAAAAGCCCCTAGACAGCCGGTTTTCAACCCGTGATCTGCGTGGGACGGGCACAGTGGCCCAGCTCTGGGCAACAAAGCTGAACGGCTCCAATTCCAACAGGTACAGCCCGCCTCCAGGGGCCTGGGTCCCTCTCTGGGCACACGAAGCTAGAAACAGCGCCTAGACAGCCGGTTTTCAACCCCTGATCTGCGTGGGACGGGCACAGAGGCCCAGCTCTGGGCAACAAAGTTAAACTGCTCCAAGTCCAACAGGTACAGCCAGCCCCCAGTGGCCTGGGTCCCTCTCTGGGCACGTGCAGCTAGAAAAAGCTCCTAGACAGCTGGTTTTCAACCCCTGATCTGCGTGGGTCGGGCACAGAGGCCCAGCTCTGGGCAACAAAGCTGAACGGCTCCAATTCCAATAGGTGCAGCCCGCCTCCAGGGGCCTGGTTCCCTCTCTGGGCACACGCAGCTAGAAACAGCCCCTAGACAGCCGGTTTTCAACCGCTGATCTGCGTGGGACGGGCACAGAGGCCCAGCTCTGGGCAACAAAGCTGAACGGCTCCAATTCCAACAGGTACAGCCCGCACCCAGGGGCCTGGGTCCTTCTCTGGGCACGCGCAGCTAGAAACAGCCCCTAGACAGCCGGTTTAAAACCCCTGATCTGCGTGGGACGGACACAGAAGCCCAGCTCTGGGCAACAAAGCTGAACGGCTCCAATTCCAACAGGTACAGCCCGCCCCCAGTGGCCTGGGTCCCTCTCTGGGCACGCGCAGCTAGAAACAGCCCCTAGACAGCCGGTTTTCAACCCCTGATCTGCGTGGGATGGGCACAGAGGCCCAGCTCTGGACAACAAAGCTGAATGGCTCCAATTCCAACAGGTACAGCCCGACCCCAGGGGCCAGGGTCCCTCTCCTGGCACGCGCAGCTAGAAACAGCCCCTAGACAGCCGGTTTTCAACCCCTGATCTGCGTGGGACCGGCAGAAAGGCCCAGCTCTGGGCAACAAAGCTGAACGGCCCCAATTCCAACAGGTACAGCCCGCCCCCAGGGGCCTGGGTCCCTCTCTGGGCACGCGCTGCTAGAAAGAGCCCCTAGACAGTTTGTTTTCAACCCCTGATCTGCGTGGGACGGGCACAGAGGCCCAGCTCTGGGCAACAAAGCTGAACTGCTCCATTTCCAAAAGGTACAGCCCGCGCCCAGGGGCCTGGGTCCCTCTCTGGGCATGTGCAGCTAAAAACAGCTCCTAGACATCCGGTTTTCAAACCCTGATCTGCTTGGGTCGGGCACAGAGGCCCAGCTCTGGGCAACAAAGCTGAACGGCTCCAATTCCAACAGGTACAGCCCGCCCCCAAGGGCCTGGGTCGCTCTCTGGGCATGCGCAGCTAGAAACAGCCCCTAGACAGCCGGTTTTCAACCCCTGATCTGCGTGGGACGGGCACAGAGGACCAGCTCTGGGCAACAAAGCTGAACAGCTCCAATTCCAAAAGGTAGAGCCAACCCCCAGTGGCCTGGGTCCCTCTCTGGGCACGTGCAGATAGAAACAGCCCCTAGACAGTTTGTTTTCAACCCCTGATCTGCGTGGGACGGGCACAGAGGCCCAGCTCTGGGCAACAAAGCTGAACGGCTCCAATTCCAACAGGTACAGCCCGCCCCCAGGGGCCTGGGTCCCTCTCTGGGCACGTCCAGATAGAAAAAGCTCCTAGACAGCTGGTTTTCAACCCCTGATCTGCGTGGGTCGGGCACAGAGGCCCAGCTCTGGGCAAAAAAGCTGAACGGCTCCAATTCCAATAGGTGCAGCCCGCCTCCAGGGGCCTGGTTCCCTCTCTGGGCACATGCAGCTAGAAACAGCCCCTAGACAGCCGGTTTTCAACCCCTGATCTGCATGGGACGGGCACAGAGGCCCAGCTCTGGACAACAAAGCTGAATGGCTCCAATTCCAACAGGTACAGCCCGACCCCAGGGGCCAGGGTCCCTCTCTGGGCACGCGCAGCTAGAAAAAGCTCCTAGACAGCTGGTTTTCAACCCCTGATCTGCGTGGGTCGGGCACAGAGGCCCAGCTCTGGACAACAAAGCTGAATGGCTCAAATTCCAACAGGTACAGCCCGCCCCCAGGGGCCTGCGTCCCTCTCTGGGCACGTGCAGCTAGAAAAAGCTCCTAGACAGCTGGTTTTCAACCCCTGATCTGCGTGGGTCGGGCACAGAGGCCCAGCTCTGGGCAACAAAGCTGAACTGCTCCAATTCCAATAGGTGCAGCCCGCCTCCAGGGGCCTGGTTCCCTCTCTGGGCACACGCAGCTAGAAACAGCCCCTAGACAGCCGGTTTTCAACCGCTGATCTGCGTGGGACGGGCACAGAGGCCCAGCTCTGGGCAACAAAGCTGAACGGCTCCAATTCCAACAGGTACAGCCAGCCCCCAGTGGCCTGGGTCCCTCTCTGGGCACGTGCAGCTAGAAAAAGCTCCTAGACAGCTGGTTTTCAACGCCTGATCTGCTGGGTCGGGCACAGAGGCCCAGCTCTGGGCAACAAAGCTGAACTGCTCCAATTCCAACAGGTAGAGCCAGCCCCCAGTGGCCTGGGTCCCTCTCTGGGCACGCGCAGCTAAAAAGAGCCCCTAGACAGTTTGTTTTCAACCCCTGATCTGCGTGGGACGGGCACAGAGGCCCAGCTCTGGGCAACAAAGCTGAACGGCTCCAATTCCAACAGGTACAGCCCGCCCCCAGGGGCCTGGGTCCCTCTCTGGGCACGTGCAGCTAGAAAAAGCTCCTAGACAGCTGGTTTTCAACCCCTGATCTGCGTGGGTCGGGCACAGAGGCCCAGCTCTGGGCAACAAAGCTGAACGGCTCCAATTCCAATAGGTGCAGCCCGCCTCCAGGGGCCTGGTTCCCTCTCTGGGCACACGCAGCTAGAAACAGCCCCAAGACAGCCGGTTTTCAACCGCTGATCTGCGTGGGACGGGCACAGAGGCCCAGCTCTGGGCAACAAAGCTGAACGGCTCCAATTCCAACAGGTACAGCCCGCACCCAGGGGCCTGGGTCCTTCTCTGGGCACGCGCAGCTAGAAACAGCCCCTAGACAGCCGGTTTAAAACCCCTGATCTGCGTGGGACGGGCACAGAGGCCCAGCTCTGGGCAACAAAGCTGAACGGCTCCAATTCCAACAGGTACAGCCCGCCCCCAGTGGCCTGGGTCCCTCTCTGGGCACGCGCAGCTAGAAACAGCCCCTAGACAGCCGGTTTTCAACCCCTGATCTGCGTGGGATGGGCACAGAGGCCCAGCTCTGGACAACAAAGCTGAATGGCTCCAATTCCAACAGGTACAGCCCGACCCCAGGGGCCAGGGTCCCTCTCTGGGCACGCGCAGCTAGAAACAGCCCCTAGACAGCCGGTTTTCAACCCCTGATCTGCGTGGGACGGGCACAGAGGCCCAGCTCTGGGCAACAAAGGTGAACAGCTCCAATTCCAAAAGGTACAGCCAACCCCCAGTGGCCTGGGTCCCTCTCTGGGCACGTGCAGATAGAAACAGCCCCTAGACAGTTTGTTTTCAACCCCTGATCTGCGTGGGACGGGCACAGAGGCCCAGCTCTGGGCAACATAGCTGAACGGCTCCAATTCCAACAGGTACAGCCCGCCCCCAGGGGCCTGGGTCCCTCTCTGGGCACGTCCAGATAGAAAAAGCTCCTAGACAGCTGGTTTTCAACCCCTGATCTGCGTGGGACGGGCACAGATGCCCAGCTCTGGGCAACAAAGCTGAACGGCTCCAATTCCAACAGGTACAGCCCGCCCCCAGTGTCCTGGGTCCCTCTCTGGGCACAAGCAGCTAGAAACAGCCCCTAGACAGCCGGTTTTCAACCCCTGATCTGCGTGGGACGGGCACAGAGGCCCAGCTCTTGGCAACAAAGCTGAACGGCTCCAATTCCAACAGGTACAGCCCGCCCCCAAGGGCCTGGGTCCCTCTCTGGGCACGCGCAGATAGAAAGAGCCCCTAGACAGCCGGTTTTCAACCCCTGATCTGCGTGGCACGGGCACAGAGGCCCAGCTCTGGGCAACAACGCTGAACGGCTCCAATTCCAACAGGTACAGCCCGCTCCCAGTGTCCTGGGTCCCTCTCTGGGCACGTGCAGCTAGAAACAGCCCCTTGACAGCCGGTTTTCAACCCCTGATGTGCGTGGGACGGGCACAGAGGCCCAGCTCTGGGCAACAAAGCTGAACGGCTCCAATTCCAACAGTTGAAGCCTGCCCCCAGCGGCCTGGGTCCCTCTCTGGGCACACGCAGCTAGAAAAAGCCCCTAGACAGCCGGTTTTCAACCCCTGATCTGCGTGGGATGATCACAGAGGCCGAGCTCTGGGCAACAAAGCTGAATGGCTCCAATTCCAACAGGTACAGCACGACCCCAGGGTCCTGGGTCCCTCTCTGGGCACAGACAGCTAGAAACAGCCCCTTGACAGCCGGTTTTCAACCCCTTATCTGCATGGGACGGGCACAGAGGCCCCGCTCTGGGCAACAAAGCTGAACGGCTCCAAGTCCAACAGGTACAGCCCGCCCCCAGTGTCCTGGGTCCCTCTCTGGGCACAAGCAGCTAGAAACAGCCCCTAGACAGCCGGTTTTCAACCCCTGATCTTCCTGGCATGGGCACAGAGGCCCAGCTCTGGGCAACAAAGCTGAACGGCTCCAATTCCAACAGGTACAGCACGACCCCAGGGGCCTGGATCCCTCTCTGGGCCCGCGAAGCTAGAAACAGCCCCTAGACAGCCGGTTTTCAACCCCTGATCTGCGTGGGAGAGGCACAGAGGCCCAGCTCTGGGAAACAAAGCTGAACTACCCCAATTCTAACAGGTACAGCCCGCCCCCAGTGGCCTGGGTCCCTCTCTGGGCACGCGCAGCTAGAAACAGCCCCTAGACAGTTTGTTTACAACCCCTGATCTGCGTGGGACGGGCACAGAGGCCCAGCTCTGGGCAACAAAGCTGAACGGCTCCAATTCCAAAAGGTACAGCCCGCCCCCAGGGGCATGGGTCCCTCTCTGGGCACGTGCAGCTAGAAACAGCCCCTAGACAGCCGGTTTTCAACCCCTGACCTGCGTGTGATGGGCACAGAGGCCCAGCTCTGGGCAACAAAGCTGAAGGGCTCCAATTCCAACAGGTACAGCCCGCCCCCAGTGGCCTGGGTCCCTCTCTGGGCACGTGCAGCTAGAAACAGCTCCTAGACAGCCGGTTTTGAACCCCTGATCTGCGTGGGACGGGCACAGAGGCCCAGCTCTGGGCAACAAAGCTGAACGGCTCCAATTCCAATAGGTACAGCCCGACCCCAGGGGCCTGGGTCCCTCTCTGGACAAGCGCAGCAGAAACAGCTCCTAGACAGCCGGTTTTCAACCCCTGATCTGCGTGGTTCGGGCACAGAGGCCCAGCTCTGGGCAACAAAGCTGAACGGCTCCAATTCCAACAGGTACAGCCCGACCCCAGGGGCCTGGGTCCATCTCTGGGCACGCGCAGATAGAAAAAGCCCCTAGACAGCCGGTTTTCAACCCGTGATCTGCGTGGGACGGGCACAGTGGCCCAGCTCTGGGCAACAAAGCTGAACGGCTCCAATTCCAACAGGTACAGCCCGCCTCCAGGGGCCTGGGTCCCTCTCTGGGCACACGAAGCTAGAAACAGCGCCTAGACAGCCGGTTTTCAACCCCTGATCTGCGTGGGACGGGCACAGAGGCCCAGCTCTGGGCAACAAAGTTAAACTGCTCCAAGTCCAACAGGTACAGCCAGCCCCCAGTGGCCTGGGTCCCTCTCTGGGCACGTGCAGCTAGAAAAAGCTCCTAGACAGCTGGTTTTCAACCCCTGATCTGCGTGGGTCGGGCACAGAGGCCCAGCTCTGGGCAACAAAGCTGAACGGCTCCAATTCCAATAGGTGCAGCCCGCCTCCAGGGGCCTGGTTCCCTCTCTGGGCACACGCAGCTAGAAACAGCCCCTAGACAGCCGGTTTTCAACCGCTGATCTGCGTGGGACGGGCACAGAGGCCCAGCTCTGGGCAACAAAGCTGAACGGCTCCAATTCCAACAGGTACAGCCCGCACCCAGGGGCCTGGGTCCTTCTCTGGGCACGCGCAGCTAGAAACAGCCCCTAGACAGCCGGTTTAAAACCCCTGATCTGCGTGGGACGGGCACAGAAGCCCAGCTCTGGGCAACAAAGCTGAACGGCTCCAATTCCAACAGGTACAGCCCGCCCCCAGTGGCCTGGGTCCCTCTCTGGGCACGCGCAGCTAGAAACAGCCCCTAGACAGCCGGTTTTCAACCCCTGATCTGCGTGGGATGGGCACAGAGGCCCAGCTCTGGACAACAAAGCTGAATGGCTCCAATTCCAACAGGTACAGCCCGACCCCAGGGGCCAGGGTCCCTCTCTGGGCACGCGCAGCTAGAAACAGCCCCTAGACAGCCGGTTTTCAACCCCTGATCTGCGTGGGACCGGCAGAAAGGCCCAGCTCTGGGCAACAAAGCTGAACGGCTCCAATTCCAAAAGGTACAGCCCGCCCCCAGGGGCGTGGGTCCCTCTCTGGGCACGCGCAGCTAGAAAGAGCCCCTAGACAGTTTGTTTTCAACCCCTGATCTGCGTGGGACGGGCACAGAGGCCCAGCTCTGGGCAACAAAGCTGAACTGCTCCAATTCCAAAAGGTACAGCCCGCCCCCAGGGGCCTGGGTCCCTCTCTGGGCATGTGCAGCTAAAAACAGCTCCGAGACATCCGGTTTTCAAACCCTGATCTTCTTGGGTCGGGCACAGAGGCCCAGCTCTGGGCAACAAAGCTGAACGGCTCCAATTCCAACAGGTACAGCCCGCCCCCAAGGGCCTGGGTCGCTCTCTGGGCATGCGCAGCTAGAAACAGCCCCTAGACAGCCGGTTTTCAACCCCTGATCTGCGTGGGACGGGCACAGAGGCCCAGCTCTGGGCAACAAAGCTGAACAGCTCCAATTCCAAAAGGTACAGCCAACCCCCAGTGGCCTGGGTCCCTCTCTGGGCACGTGCAGATAGAAACAGCACCTAGACAGTTTGTTTTCAACCCCTGATATGCGTGGGACGGGCACAGAGGCCCAGCTCTGGGCAACATAGCTGAACGGCTCCAATTCCAACAGGTACAGCCCGCCCCCAGGGGCCTGGGTCCCTCTCTGGGCACGTCCAGATAGAAAAAGCTCCTAGACAGCTGGTTTTCAACCCCTGATCTGCGTGGGACGGGCACAGATGCCCAGCTCTGGGCAACAAAGCTGAACGGCTCCAATTCCAACAGGTACAGCCCGCCCCCAGTGTCCTGGGTCCCTCTCTGGGCACAAGCAGCTAGAAACAGCCCCTAGACAGCCGGTTTTCAACCCCTGATCTGCGTGGGACGGGCACAGAGGCCCAGCTCTTGGCAACAAAGCTGAACGGCTCCAATTCCAACAGGTACAGCCCGCCCCCAAGGGCCTGGGTCCCTCTCTGGGCACGCGCAGATAGAAAGAGCCCCTAGACAGCCGGTTTTCAACCCCTGATCTGCGTGGCACGGGCACAGAGGCCCAGCTCTGGGCAACAACGCTGAACGGCTCCAATTCCAACAGGTACAGCCCGCTCCCAGTGTCCTGGGTCCCTCTCTGGGCACGTGCAGCTAGAAACAGCCCCTTGACAGCCGGTTTTCAACCCCTGATGTGCGTGGGACGGGCACAGAGGCCCAGCTCTGGGCAACAAAGCTGAACGGCTCCAATTCCAACAGTTGAAGCCTGCCCCCAGCGGCCTGGGTCCCTCTCTGGGCACACGCAGCTAGAAAAAGCCCCTAGACAGCCGGTTTTCAACCCCTGATCTGCGTGGGATGATCTCAGAGGCCGAGCTCTGGGCAACAAAGCTGAATGGCTCCAATTCCAACAGGTACAGCACGACCCCAGGGTCCTGGGTCCCTCTCTGGGCACAGACAGCTAGAAACAGCCCCTTGACAGCCGGTTTTCAACCCCTTATCTGCATGGGACGGGCACAGAGGCCCCGCTCTGGGCAACAAAGCTGAACGGCTCCAAGTCCAACAGGTACAGCCCGCCCCCAGTGTCCTGGGTCCCTCTCTGGGCACAAGCAGCTAGAAACAGCCCCTAGACAGCCGGTTTTCAACCCCTGATCTTCCTGGCATGGGCACAGAGGCCCAGCTCTGGGCAACAAAGCTGAACGGCTCCAATTCCAACAGGTACAGCACGACCCCAGGGGCCTGGATCCCTCTCTGGGCCCGCGAAGCTAGAAACAGCCCCTAGACAGCCGGTTTTCAACCCCTGATCTGCGTGGGAGAGGCACAGAGGCCCAGCTCTGGGAAACAAAGCTGAACTACCCCAATTCTAACAGGTACAGCCCGCCCCCAGTGGCCTGGGTCCCTCTCTGGGCACGCGCAGCTAGAAACAGCCCCTAGACAGTTTGTTTACAACCCCTGATCTGCGTGGGACGGGCACAGAGGCCCAGCTCTGGGCAACAAAGCTGAACGGCTCCAATTCCAAAAGGTACAGCCCGCCCCCAGGGGCATGGGTCCCTCTCTGGGCACGTGCAGCTAGAAACAGCCCCTAGACAGCCGGTTTTCAACCCCTGACCTGCGTGGGATGGGCACAGAGGCCCAGCTCTGGGCAACAAAGCTGAAGGGCTCCAATTCCAACAGGTACAGCCCGCCCCCAGTGGCCTGGGTCCCTCTCTGGGCACGTGCAGCTAGAAACAGCTCCTAGACAGCCGGTTTTGAACCCCTGATCTGCGTGGGACGGGCACAGAGGCCCAGCTCTGGGCAACAAAGCTGAACGGCTCCAATTCCAATAGGTACAGCCCGACCCCAGGGGCCTGGGTCCCTCTCTGGACAAGCGCAGCAGAAACAGCTCCTAGACAGCCGGTTTTCAACCCCTGATCTGCGTGGTTCGGGCACAGAGGCCCAGCTCTGGGCAACAAAGCTGAACGGCTCCAATTCCAACAGGTACAGCCCGACCATAGGGGCCTGGGTCCATCTCTGGGCACGCGCAGATAGAAAAAGCCCCTAGACAGCCGGTTTTCAACCCGTGATCTGCGTGGGACGGGCACAGTGGCCCAGCTCTGGGCAACAAAGCTGAACGGCTCCAATTCCAACAGGTACAGCCCGCCTCCAGGGGCCTGGGTCCCTCTCTGGGCACACGAAGCTAGAAACAGCGCCTAGACAGCCGGTTTTCAACCCCTGATCTGCGTGGGACGGGCACAGAGGCCCAGCTCTGGGCAACAAAGTTAAACTGCTCCAAGTCCAACAGGTACAGCCAGCCCCCAGTGGCCTGGGTCCCTCTCTGGGCACGTGCAGCTAGAAAAAGCTCCTAGACAGCTGGTTTTCAACCCCTGATCTGCGTGGGTCGGGCACAGAGGCCCAGCTCTGGGCAACAAAGCTGAACGGCTCCAATTCCAATAGGTGCAGCCCGCCTCCAGGGGCCTGGTTCCCTCTCTGGGCACACGCAGCTAGAAACAGCCCCTAGACAGCCGGTTTTCAACCGCTGATCTGCGTGGGACGGGCACAGAGGCCCAGCTCTGGGCAACAAAGCTGAACGGCTCCAATTCCAACAGGTACAGCCCGCCCCCAGGGGCCTGGGTCCCTCTCTGGGCATGTGCAGCTAAAAACAGCTCCTAGACATCCGGTTTTCAAACCCTGATCTTCTTGGGTCGGGCACAGAGGCCCAGCTCTGGGCAACAAAGCTGAACGGCTCCAATTCCAACAGGTACAGCCCGCCCCCAAGGGCCTGGGTCGCTCTCTGGGCATGCGCAGCTAGAAACAGCCCCTAGACAGCCGGTTTTCAACCCCTGATCTGCGTGGGACGGGCACAGAGGCCCAGCTCTGGGCAACAAAGCTGAACAGCTCCAATTCCAAAAGGTACAGCCAACCCCCAGTGGCCTGGGTCCCTCTCTGGGCACGTGCAGATAGAAACAGCACCTAGACAGTTTGTTTTCAACCCCTGATATGCGTGGGACGGGCACAGAGGCCCAGCTCTGGGCAACATAGCTGAACGGCTCCAATTCCAACAGGTACAGCCCGCCCCCAGGGGCCTGGGTCCCTCTCTGGGCACGTCCAGATAGAAAAAGCTCCTAGACAGCTGGTTTTCAACCCCTGATCTGCGTGGGACGGGCACAGATGCCCAGCTCTGGGCAACAAAGCTGAACGGCTCCAATTCCAACAGGTACAGCCCGCCCCCAGTGTCCTGGGTCCCTCTCTGGGCACAAGCAGCTAGAAACAGCCCCTAGACAGCCGGTTTTCAACCCCTGATCTGCGTGGGACGGGCACAGAGGCCCAGCTCTTGGCAACAAAGCTGAACGGCTCCAATTCCAACAGGTACAGCCCGCCCCCAAGGGCCTGGGTCCCTCTCTGGGCACGCGCAGATAGAAAGAGCCCCTAGACAGCCGGTTTTCAACCCCTGATCTGCGTGGCACGGGCACAGAGGCCCAGCTCTGGGCAACAACGCTGAACGGCTCCAATTCCAACAGGTACAGCCCGCTCCCAGTGTCCTGGGTCCCTCTCTGGGCACGTGCAGCTAGAAACAGCCCCTTGACAGCCGGTTTTCAACCCCTGATGTGCGTGGGACGGGCACAGAGGCCCAGCTCTGGGCAACAAAGCTGAACGGCTCCAATTCCAACAGTTGAAGCCTGCCCCCAGCGGCCTGGGTCCCTCTCTGGGCACACGCAGCTAGAAAAAGCCCCTAGACAGCCGGTTTTCAACCCCTGATCTGCGTGGGATGATCTCAGAGGCCGAGCTCTGGGCAACAAAGCTGAATGGCTCCAATTCCAACAGGTACAGCACGACCCCAGGGTCCTGGGTCCCTCTCTGGGCACAGACAGCTAGAAACAGCCCCTTGACAGCCGGTTTTCAACCCCTTATCTGCATGGGACGGGCACAGAGGCCCCGCTCTGGGCAACAAAGCTGAACGGCTCCAAGTCCAACAGGTACAGCCCGCCCCCAGTGTCCTGGGTCCCTCTCTGGGCACAAGCAGCTAGAAACAGCCCCTAGACAGCCGGTTTTCAACCCCTGATCTTCCTGGCATGGGCACAGAGGCCCAGCTCTGGGCAACAAAGCTGAACGGCTCCAATTCCAACAGGTACAGCACGACCCCAGGGGCCTGGATCCCTCTCTGGGCCCGCGAAGCTAGAAACAGCCCCTAGACAGCCGGTTTTCAACCCCTGATCTGCGTGGGAGAGGCACAGAGGCCCAGCTCTGGGAAACAAAGCTGAACTACCCCAATTCTAACAGGTACAGCCCGCCCCCAGTGGCCTGGGTCCCTCTCTGGGCACGCGCAGCTAGAAACAGCCCCTAGACAGTTTGTTTACAACCCCTGATCTGCGTGGGACGGGCACAGAGGCCCAGCTCTGGGCAACAAAGCTGAACGGCTCCAATTCCAAAAGGTACAGCCCGCCCCCAGGGGCATGGGTCCCTCTCTGGGCACGTGCAGCTAGAAACAGCCCCTAGACAGCCGGTTTTCAACCCCTGACCTGCGTGGGATGGGCACAGAGGCCCAGCTCTGGGCAACAAAGCTGAAGGGCTCCAATTCCAACAGGTACAGCCCGCCCCCAGTGGCCTGGGTCCCTCTCTGGGCACGTGCAGCTAGAAACAGCTCCTAGACAGCCGGTTTTGAACCCCTGATCTGCGTGGGACGGGCACAGAGGCCCAGCTCTGGGCAACAAAGCTGAACGGCTCCAATTCCAATAGGTACAGCCCGACCCCAGGGGCCTGGGTCCCTCTCTGGACAAGCGCAGCAGAAACAGCTCCTAGACAGCCGGTTTTCAACCCCTGATCTGCGTGGTTCGGGCACAGAGGCCCAGCTCTGGGCAACAAAGCTGAACGGCTCCAATTCCAACAGGTACAGCCCGACCCCAGGGGCCTGGGTCCATCTCTGGGCACGCGCAGATAGAAAAAGCCCCTAGACAGCCGGTTTTCAACCCGTGATCTGCGTGGGACGGGCACAGTGGCCCAGCTCTGGGCAACAAAGCTGAACGGCTCCAATTCCAACAGGTACAGCCCGCCTCCAGGGGCCTGGGTCCCGCTCTGGGCACACGAAGCTAGAAACAGCGCCTAGACAGCCGGTTTTCAACCCCTGATCTGCGTGGGACGGGCACAGAGGCCCAGCTCTGGGCAACAAAGTTAAACTGCTCCAAGTCCAACAGGTACAGCCAGCCCCCAGTGGCCTGGGTCCCTCTCTGGGCACGTGCAGCTAGAAAAAGCTCCTAGACAGCTGGTTTTCAACCCCTGATCTGCGTGGGTCGGGCACAGAGGCCCAGCTCTGGGCAACAAAGCTGAACGGCTCCAATTCCAATAGGTGCAGCCCGCCTCCAGGGGCCTGGTTCCCTCTCTGGGCACACGCAGCTAGAAACAGCCCCTAGACAGCCGGTTTTCAACCGCTGATCTGCGTGGGACGGGCACAGAGGCCCAGCTCTGGGCAACAAAGCTGAACGGCTCCAATTCCAACAGGTACAGCCCGCACCCAGGGGCCTGGGTCCTTCTCTGGGCACGCGCAGCTAGAAACAGCCCCTAGACAGCCGGTTTAAAACCCCTGATCTGCGTGGGACGGGCACAGAAGCCCAGCTCTGGGCAACAAAGCTGAACGGCTCCAATTCCAACAGGTACAGCCCGCCCCCAGTGGCCTGGGTCCCTCTCTGGGCACGCGCAGCTAGAAACAGCCCCTAGACAGCCGGTTTTCAACCCCTGATCTGCGTGGGATGGGCACAGAGGCCCAGCTCTGGACAACAAAGCTGAATGGCTCCAATTCCAACAGGTACAGCCCGACCCCAGGGGCCAGGGTCCCTCTCTGGGCACGCGCAGCTAGAAACAGCCCCTAGACAGCCGGTTTTCAACCCCTGATCTGCGTGGGACCGGCAGAAAGGCCCAGCTCTGGGCAACAAAGCTGAACGGCCCCAATTCCAACAGGTACAGCCCGCCCCCAGGGGCCTGGGTCCCTCTCTGGGCACGCGCAGCTAGAAAGAGCCCCTAGACAGTTTGTTTTCAACCCCTGATCTGCGTGGGACGGGCACAGAGGACCAGCTCTGGGCAACAAAGCTGAACAGCTCCAATTCCAAAAGGTAGAGCCAACCCCCAGTGGCCTGGGTCCCTCTCTGGGCACGTGCAGATAGAAACAGCCCCTAGACAGTTTGTTTTCAACCCCTGATCTGCGTGGGACGGGCACAGAGGCCCAGCTCTGGGCAACAAAGCTGAACGGCTCCAATTCCAACAGGTACAGCCCGCCCCCAGGGGCCTGGGTCCCTCTCTGGGCACGTCCAGATAGAAAAAGCTCCTAGACAGCTGGTTTTCAACCCCTGATCTGCGTGGGTCGGGCACAGAGGCCCAGCTCTGGGCAAAAAAGCTGAACGGCTCCAATTCCAATAGGTGCAGCCCGCCTCCAGGGGCCTGGTTCCCTCTCTGGGCACATGCAGCTAGAAACAGCCCCTAGACAGCCGGTTTTCAACCCCTGATCTGCATGGGACGGGCACAGAGGCCCAGCTCTGGACAACAAAGCTGAATGGCTCCAATTCCAACAGGTACAGCCCGACCCCAGGGGCCAGGGTCCCTCTCTGGGCACGCGCAGCTAGAAAAAGCTCCTAGACAGCTGGTTTTCAACCCCTGATCTGCGTGGGTCGGGCACAGAGGCCCAGCTCTGGACAACAAAGCTGAATGGCTCCAATTCCAACAGGTACAGCCCGCCCCCAGGGGCCTGCGTCCCTCTCTGGGCACGTGCAGCTAGAAAAAGCTCCTAGACAGCTGGTTTTCAACCCCTGATCTGCGTGGGTCGGGCACAGAGGCCCAGCTCTGGGCAACAAAGCTGAACTGCTCCAATTCTAATAGGTGCAGCCCGCCTCCAGGGGCCTGGTTCCCTCTTTGGGCACACGCAGCTAGAAACAGCCCCTAGACAGCCGGTTTTCAACCGCTGATCTGCGTGGGACGGGCACAGAGGCCCAGCTCTGGGCAACAAAGCTGAACGGCTCCAATTCCAACAGGTACAGCCAGCCCCCAGTGGCCTGGGTCCCTCTCTGGGCACGTGCAGCTAGAAAAAGCTCCTAGACAGCTGGTTTTCAACGCCTGATCTGCTGGGTCGGGCACAGAGGCCCAGCTCTGGGCAACAAAGCTGAACTGCTCCAATTCCAACAGGTAGAGCCAGCCCCCAGTGGCCTGGGTCCCTCTCTGGGCACGCGCAGCTAAAAAGAGCCCCTAGACAGTTTGTTTTCAACCCCTGATCTGCGTGGGACGGGCACAGAGGCCCAGCTCTGGGCAACAAAGCTGAACGGCTCCAATTCCAACAGGTACAGCCCGCCCCCAGGGGCCTGGGTCCCTCTCTGGGCACGTGCAGCTAGAAAAAGCTCCTAGACAGCTGGTTTTCAACCCCTGATCTGCGTGGGTCGGGCACAGAGGCCCAGCTCTGGGCAACAAAGCTGAACGGCTCCAATTCCAATAGGTGCAGCCCGCCTCCAGGGGCCTGGTTCCCTCTCTGGGCACACGCAGCTAGAAACAGCCCCAAGACAGCCGGTTTTCAACCGCTGATCTGCGTGGGACGGGCACAGAGGCCCAGCTCTGGGCAACAAAGCTGAACGGCTCCAATTCCAACAGGTACAGCCCGCACCCAGGGGCCTGGGTCCTTCTCTGGGCACGCGCAGCTAGAAACAGCCCCTAGACAGCCGGTTTAAAACCCCTGATCTGCGTGGGACGGGCACAGAGGCCCAGCTCTGGGCAACAAAGCTGAACGGCTCCAATTCCAACAGGTACAGCCCGCCCCCAGTGGCCTGGGTCCCTCTCTGGGCACGTGCAGATAGAAACAGCCCCTAGACAGTTTGTTTTCAACCCCTGATCTGCGTGGGACGGGCACAGAGGCCCAGCTCTGGGCAACATAGCTGAACGGCTCCAATTCCAACAGGTACAGCCCGCCCCCAGGGGCCTGGGTCCCTCTCTGGGCACGTCCAGATAGAAAAAGCTCCTAGACAGCTGGTTTTCAACCCCTGATCTGCGTGGGACGGGCACAGATGCCCAGCTCTGGGCAACAAAGCTGAACGGCTCCAATTCCAACAGGTACAGCCCGCCCCCAGTGTCCTGGGTCCCTCTCTGGGCACAAGCAGCTAGAAACAGCCCCTAGATAGCCGGTTTTCAACCCCTGATCTGCGTGGGACGGGCACAGAGGCCCAGCTCTTGGCAACAAAGCTGAACGGCTCCAATTCCAACAGGTACAGCCCGCCCCCAAGGGCCTGGGTCCCTCTCTGGGCACGCGCAGATAGAAAGAGCCCCTAGACAGCCGGTTTTCAACCCCTGATCTGCGTGGCACGGGCACAGAGGCCCAGCTCTGGGCAACAACGCTGAACGGCTCCAATTCCAACAGGTACAGCCCGCTCCCAGTGTCCTGGGTCCCTCTCTGGGCACGTGCAGCTAGAAACAGCCCCTTGACAGCCGGTTTTCAACCCCTGATGTGCGTGGGACGGGCACAGAGGCCCAGCTCTGGGCAACAAAGCTGAACGGCTCCAATTCCAACAGTTGAAGCCTGCCCCCAGCGGCCTGGGTCCCTCTCTGGGCACACGCAGCTAGAAAAAGCCCCTAGACAGCCGGTTTTCAACCCCTGATCTGCGTGGGATGATCACAGAGGCCGAGCTCTGGGCAACAAAGCTGAATGGCTCCAATTCCAACAGGTACAGCAGGACCCCAGGGTCCTGGGTCCCTCTCTGGGCACAGACAGCTAGAAACAGCCCCTTGACAGCCGGTTTTCAACCCCTTATCTGCATGGGACGGGCACAGAGGCCCCGCTCTGGGCAACAAAGCTGAACGGCTCCAAGTCCAACAGGTACAGCCCGCCCCCAGTGTCCTGGGTCCCTCTCTGGGCACAAGCAGCTAGAAACAGCCCCTAGACAGCCGGTTTTCAACCCCAGATCTTCCTGGCATGGGCACAGAGGCCCAGCTCTGGGCAACAAAGCTGAACGGCTCCAATTCCAACAGGTACAGCACGACCCCAGGGGCCTGGATCCCTCTCTGGGCCCGCGAAGCTAGAAACAGCCCCTAGACAGCCGGTTTTCAACCCCTGATCTGCGTGGGAGAGGCACAGAGGCCCAGCTCTGGGAAACAAAGCTGAACTACCCCAATTCTAACAGGTACAGCCCGCCCCCAGTGGCCTGGGTCCCTCTCTGGGCACGCGCAGCTAGAAACAGCCCCTAGACAGTTTGTTTACAACCCCTGATCTGCGTGGGACGGGCACAGAGGCCCAGCTCTGGGCAACAAAGCTGAACGGCTCCAATTCCAAAAGGTACAGCCCGCCCCCAGGGGCATGGGTCCCTCTCTGGGCACGTGCAGCTAGAAACAGCACCTAGACAGCCGGTTTTCAACCCCTGACCTGCGTGGGATGGGCACAGAGGCCCAGCTCTGGGCAACAAAGCTGAAGGGCTCCAATTCCAACAGGTACAGCCCGCCCCCAGTGGCCTGGGTCCCTCTCTGGGCACGTGCAGCTAGAAACAGCTCCTAGACAGCCGGTTTTGAACCCCTGATCTGCGT
Source organism: Sorex fumeus (assembly GCF_029834395.1). NCBI lineage: Eukaryota > Metazoa > Chordata > Mammalia > Eulipotyphla > Soricidae > Sorex > Sorex fumeus. The sequence goes on from NW_026606059.1 coordinate 70,188,627, forward strand.
GGGACGGGCACAGAGGCCCAGCTCTGGGCAACAAAGCTGAACGGCTCCAATTCCAATAGGTACAGCCCGACCCCAGGGGCCTGGGTCACTCTCTGGACAAGCGCAGCAGAAACAGCTCCTAGACAGCCGGTTTTCAACCCCTGATCTGCGTGGTTCGGGCACAGAGGCCCAGCTCTGGGCAACAAAGCTGAACGGCTCCAATTCCAACAGGTACAGCCCGACCCCAGGGGCCTGGGTCCATCTCTGGGCACGCGCAGATAGAAAAAGCCCCTAGACGGCCGGTTTTCAACCCGTGATCTGCGTGGGACGGGCACAGTGGCCCAGCTCTGGGCAACAAAGCTGAACGGCTCCAATTCCAACAGGTACAGCCCGCCTCCAGGGGCCTGGGTCCCTCTCTGGGCACACGAAGCTAGAAACAGCGCCTAGACAGCCGGTTTTCAACCCCTGATCTGCGTGGGACGGGCACAGAGGCCCAGCTCTGGGCAACAAAGTTAAACTGCTCCAAGTCCAACAGGTACAGCCAGCCCCCAGTGGCCTGGGTCCCTCTCTGGGCACGTGCAGCTAGAAAAAGCTCCTAGACAGCTGGTTTTCAACCCCTGATCTGCGTGGGTCGGGCACAGAGGCCCAGCTCTGGGCAACAAAGCTGAACGGCTCCAATTCCAATAGGTGCAGCCCGCCTCCAGGGGCCTGGTTCCCTCTCTGGGCACACGCAGCTAGAAACAGCCCCTAGACAGCCGGTTTTCAACCGCTGATCTGCGTGGGACGGGCACAGAGGCCCAGCTCTGGGCAACAAAGCTGAACGGCTCCAATTCCAACAGGTACAGCCCGCACCCAGGGGCCTGGGTCCTTCTCTGGGCACGCGCAGCTAGAAACAGCCCCTAGACAGCCGGTTTAAAACCCCTGATCTGCGTGGGACGGGCACAGAAGCCCAGCTCTGGGCAACAAAGCTGAACGGCTCCAATTCCAACAGGTACAGCCCGCCCCCAGTGGCCTGGGTCCCTCTCTGGGCACGCGCAGCTAGAAACAGCCCCTAGACAGCCGGTTTTCAACCCCTGATCTGCGTGGGATGGGCACAGAGGCCCAGCTCTGGACAACAAAGCTGAATGGCTCCAATTCCAACAGGTACAGCCCGACCCCAGGGGCCAGGGTCCCTCTCTGGGCACGCGCAGCTAGAAACAGCCCCTAGACAGCCGGTTTTCAACCCCTGATCTGCGTGGGACCGGCAGAAAGGCCCAGCTCTGGGCAACAAAGCTGAACGGCCCCAATTCCAACAGGTATAGCCCGCCCCCAGGGGCCTGGGTCCCTCTCTGGGCACGCGCAGCTAGAAAGAGCCCCTAGACAGTTTGTTTTCAACCCCTGATCTGCGTGGGACGGGCACAGAGGCCCAGCTCTGGGCAACAAAGCTGAACTGCTCCATTTCCAAAAGGTACAGCCCGCGCCCAGGGGCCTGGGTCCCTCTCTGGGCATGTGCAGCTAAAAACAGCTCCTAGACATCCGGTTTTCAAACCCTGATCTGCTTGGGTCGGGCACAGAGGCCCAGCTCTGGGCAACAAAGCTGAACGGCTCCAATTCCAACAGGTACAGCCCGCCCCCAAGGGCCTGGGTCGCTCTCTGGGCATGCGCACCTAGAAACAGCCCCTAGACAGCCGGTTTTCAACCCCTGATCTGCGTGGGACGGGCACAGAGGACCAGCTCTGGGCAACAAAGCTGAACAGCTCCAATTCCAAAAGGTAGAGCCAACCCCCAGTGGCCTGGGTCCCTCTCTGGGCACGTGCAGATAGAAACAGCCCCTAGACAGTTTGTTTTCAACCCCTGATCTGCGTGGGACGGGCACAGAGGCCCAGCTCTGGGCAACAAAGCTGAACGGCTCCAATTCCAACAGGTACAGCCCGCCCCCAGGGGCCTGGGTCCCTCTCTGGGCACGTCCAGATAGAAAAAGCTCCTAGACAGCTGGTTTTCAACCCCTGATCTGCTTGGGTCGGGCACAGAGGCCCAGCTCTGGGCAAAATGCTGAACGGCTCCAATTCCAATAGGTGCAGCCCGCCTCCAGGGGCCTGGTTCCCTCTCTGGGCACATGCAGCTAGAAACAGCCCCTAGACAGCCGGTTTTCAACCCCTGATCTGCATGGGACGGGCACAGAGGCCCAGCTCTGGACAACAAAGCTGAATGGCTCCAATTCCAACAGGTACAGCCCGACCCCAGGGGCCAGGGTCCCTCTCTGGGCACGCGCAGCTAGAAAAAGCTCCTAGACAGCTGGTTTTCAACCCCTGATCTGCGTGGGTCGGGCACAGAGGCCCAGCTCTGGACAACAAAGCTGAATGGCTCCAATTCCAACAGGTACAGCCCGCCCCCAGGGGCCTGCGTCCCTCTCTGGGCACGTGCAGCTAGAAAAAGCTCCTAGACAGCTGGTTTTCAACCCCTGATCTGCGTGGGTCGGGCACAGAGGCCCAGCTCTGGGCAACAAAGCTGAACTGCTCCAATTCTAATAGGTGCAGCCCGCCTCCAGGGGCCTGGTTCCCTCTTTGGGCACACGCAGCTAGAAACAGCCCCTAGACAGCCGGTTTTCAACCGCTGATCTGCGTGGGACGGGCACAGAGGCCCAGCTCTGGGCAACAAAGCTGAACGGCTCCAATTCCAACAGGTACAGCCAGCCCCCAGTGGCCTGGGTCCCTCTCTGGGCACGTGCAGCTAGAAAAAGCTCCTAGACAGCTGGTTTTCAACGCCTGATCTGCTGGGTCGGGCACAGAGGCCCAGCTCTGGGCAACAAAGCTGAACTGCTCCAATTCCAACAGGTAGAGCCAGCCCCCAGTGGCCTGGGTCCCTCTCTGGGCACGCGCAGCTAAAAAGAGCCCCTAGACAGTTTGTTTTCAACCCCTGATCTGCGTGGGACGGGCACAGAGGCCCAGCTCTGGGCAACAAAGCTGAACGGCTCCAATTCCAACAGGTACAGCCCGCCCCCAGGGGCCTGGGTCCCTCTCTGGGCACGTGCAGCTAGAAAAAGCTCCTAGACAGCTGGTTTTCAACCCCTGATCTGCGTGGGTCGGGCACAGAGGCCCAGCTCTGGGCAACAAAGCTGAACGGCTCCAATTCCAATAGGTGCAGCCCGCCTCCAGGGGCCTGGTTCCCTCTCTGGGCACACGCAGCTAGAAACAGCCCCAAGACAGCCGGTTTTCAACCGCTGATCTGCGTGGGACGGGCACAGAGGCCCAGCTCTGGGCAACAAAGCTGAACGGCTCCAATTCCAACAGGTACAGCCCGCACCCAGGGGCCTGGGTCCTTCTCTGGGCACGCGCAGCTAGAAACAGCCCCTAGACAGCCGGTTTAAAACCCCTGATCTGCGTGGGACGGGCACAGAGGCCCAGCTCTGGGCAACAAAGCTGAACGGCTCCAATTCCAACAGGTACAGCCCGCCCCCAGTGGCCTGGGTCCCTCTCTGGGCACGTGCAGATAGAAACAGCCCCTAGACAGTTTGTTTTCAACCCCTGATCTGCGTGGGACGGGCACAGAGGCCCAGCTCTGGGCAACATAGCTGAACGGCTCCAATTCCAACAGGTACAGCCCGCCCCCAGGGGCCTGGGTCCCTCTCTGGGCACGTCCAGATAGAAAAAGCTCCTAGACAGCTGGTTTTCAACCCCTGATCTGCGTGGGACGGGCACAGATGCCCAGCTCTGGGCAACAAAGCTGAACGGCTCCAATTCCAACAGGTACAGCCCGCCCCCAGTGTCCTGGGTCCCTCTCTGGGCACAAGCAGCTAGAAACAGCCCCTAGACAGCCGGTTTTCAACCCCTGATCTGCGTGGGACGGGCACAGAGGCCCAGCTCTTGGCAACAAAGCTGAACGGCTCCAATTCCAACAGGTACAGCCCGCCCCCAAGGGCCTGGGTCCCTCTCTGGGCACGCGCAGATAGAAAGAGCCCCTAGACAGCCGGTTTTCAACCCCTGATCTGCGTGGCACGGGCACAGAGGCCCAGCTCTGGGCAACAACGCTGAACGGCTCCAATTCCAACAGGTACAGCCCGCTCCCAGTGTCCTGGGTCCCTCTCTGGGCACGTGCAGCTAGAAACAGCCCCTTGACAGCCGGTTTTCAACCCCTGATGTGCGTGGGACGGGCACAGAGGCCCAGCTCTGGGCAACAAAGCTGAACGGCTCCAATTCCAACAGTTGAAGCCTGCCCCCAGCGGCCTGGGTCCCTCTCTGGGCACACGCAGCTAGAAAAAGCCCCTAGACAGCCGGTTTTCAACCCCTGATCTGCGTGGGATGATCACAGAGGCCGAGCTCTGGGCAACAAAGCTGAATGGCTCCAATTCCAACAGGTACAGCAGGACCCCAGGGTCCTGGGTCCCTCTCTGGGCACAGACAGCTAGAAACAGCCCCTTGACAGCCGGTTTTCAACCCCTTATCTGCATGGGACGGGCACAGAGGCCCCGCTCTGGGCAACAAAGCTGAACGGCTCCAAGTCCAACAGGTACAGCCCGCCCCCAGTGTCCTGGGTCCCTCTCTGGGCACAAGCAGCTAGAAACAGCCCCTAGACAGCCGGTTTTCAACCCCAGATCTTCCTGGCATGGGCACAGAGGCCCAGCTCTGGGCAACAAAGCTGAACGGCTCCAATTCCAACAGGTACAGCACGACCCCAGGGGCCTGGATCCCTCTCTGGGCCCGCGAAGCTAGAAACAGCCCCTAGACAGCCGGTTTTCAACCCCTGATCTGCGTGGGAGAGGCACAGAGGCCCAGCTCTGGGAAACAAAGCTGAACTACCCCAATTCTAACAGGTACAGCCCGCCCCCAGTGGCCTGGGTCCCTCTCTGGGCACGCGCAGCTAGAAACAGCCCCTAGACAGTTTGTTTACAACCCCTGATCTGCGTGGGACGGGCACAGAGGCCCAGCTCTGGGCAACAAAGCTGAACGGCTCCAATTCCAAAAGGTACAGCCCGCCCCCAGGGGCATGGGTCCCTCTCTGGGCACGTGCAGCTAGAAACAGCACCTAGACAGCCGGTTTTCAACCCCTGACCTGCGTGGGATGGGCACAGAGGCCCAGCTCTGGGCAACAAAGCTGAAGGGCTCCAATTCCAACAGGTACAGCCCGCCCCCAGTGGCCTGGGTCCCTCTCTGGGCACGTGCAGCTAGAAACAGCTCCTAGACAGCCGGTTTTGAACCCCTGATCTGCGTGGGACGGGCACAGAGGCCCAGCTCTGGGCAACAAAGCTGAACGGCTCCAATTCCAATAGGTACAGCCCGACCCCAGGGGCCTGGGTCACTCTCTGGACAAGCGCAGCAGAAACAGCTCCTAGACAGCCGGTTTTCAACCCCTGATCTGCGTGGTTCGGGCACAGAGGCCCAGCTCTGGGCAACAAAGCTGAACGGCTCCAATTCCAACAGGTACAGCCCGACCCCAGGGGCCTGGGTCCATCTCTGGGCACGCGCAGATAGAAAAAGCCCCTAGACGGCCGGTTTTCAACCCGTGATCTGCGTGGGACGGGCACAGTGGCCCAGCTCTGGGCAACAAAGCTGAACGGCTCCAATTCCAACAGGTACAGCCCGCCTCCAGGGGCCTGGGTCCCTCTCTGGGCACACGAAGCTAGAAACAGCGCCTAGACAGCCGGTTTTCAACCCCTGATCTGCGTGGGACGGGCACAGAGGCCCAGCTCTGGGCAACAAAGTTAAACTGCTCCAAGTCCAACAGGTACAGCCAGCCCCCAGTGGCCTGGGTCCCTCTCTGGGCACGTGCAGCTAGAAAAAGCTCCTAGACAGCTGGTTTTCAACCCCTGATCTGCGTGGGTCGGGCACAGAGGCCCAGCTCTGGGCAACAAAGCTGAACGGCTCCAATTCCAATAGGTGCAGCCCGCCTCCAGGGGCCTGGTTCCCTCTCTGGGCACACGCAGCTAGAAACAGCCCCTAGACAGCCGGTTTTCAACCGCTGATCTGCGTGGGACGGGCACAGAGGCCCAGCTCTGGGCAACAAAGCTGAACGGCTCCAATTCCAACAGGTACAGCCCGCACCCAGGGGCCTGGGTCCTTCTCTGGGCACGCGCAGCTAGAAACAGCCCCTAGACAGCCGGTTTAAAACCCCTGATCTGCGTGGGACGGGCACAGAAGCCCAGCTCTGGGCAACAAAGCTGAACGGCTCCAATTCCAACAGGTACAGCCCGCCCCCAGTGGCCTGGGTCCCTCTCTGGGCACGCGCAGCTAGAAACAGCCCCTAGACAGCCGGTTTTCAACCCCTGATCTGCGTGGGATGGGCACAGAGGCCCAGCTCTGGACAACAAAGCTGAATGGCTCCAATTCCAACAGGTACAGCCCGACCCCAGGGGCCAGGGTCCCTCTCTGGGCACGCGCAGCTAGAAACAGCCCCTAGACAGCCGGTTTTCAACCCCTGATCTGCGTGGGACCGGCAGAAAGGCCCAGCTCTGGGCAACAAAGCTGAACGGCCCCAATTCCAACAGGTATAGCCCGCCCCCAGGGGCCTGGGTCCCTCTCTGGGCACGCGCAGCTAGAAAGAGCCCCTAGACAGTTTGTTTTCAACCCCTGATCTGCGTGGGACGGGCACAGAGGCCCAGCTCTGGGCAACAAAGCTGAACTGCTCCATTTCCAAAAGGTACAGCCCGCGCCCAGGGGCCTGGGTCCCTCTCTGGGCATGTGCAGCTAAAAACAGCTCCTAGACATCCGGTTTTCAAACCCTGATCTGCTTGGGTCGGGCACAGAGGCCCAGCTCTGGGCAACAAAGCTGAACGGCTCCAATTCCAACAGGTACAGCCCGCCCCCAAGGGCCTGGGTCGCTCTCTGGGCATGCGCAGCTAGAAACAGCCCCTAGACAGCCGGTTTTCAACCCCTGATCTGCGTGGGACGGGCACAGAGGACCAGCTCTGGGCAACAAAGCTGAACAGCTCCAATTCCAAAAGGTAGAGCCAACCCCCAGTGGCCTGGGTCCCTCTCTGGGCACGTGCAGATAGAAACAGCCCCTAGACAGTTTGTTTTCAACCCCTGATCTGCGTGGGACGGGCACAGAGGCCCAGCTCTGGGCAACAAAGCTGAACGGCTCCAATTCCAACAGGTACAGCCCGCCCCCAGGGGCCTGGGTCCCTCTCTGGGCACGTCCAGATAGAAAAAGCTCCTAGACAGCTGGTTTTCAACCCCTGATCTGCTTGGGTCGGGCACAGAGGCCCAGCTCTGGGCAAAATGCTGAACGGCTCCAATTCCAATAGGTGCAGCCCGCCTCCAGGGGCCTGGTTCCCTCTCTGGGCACATGCAGCTAGAAACAGCCCCTAGACAGCCGGTTTTCAACCCCTGATCTGCATGGGACGGGCACAGAGGCCCAGCTCTGGACAACAAAGCTGAATGGCTCCAATTCCAACAGGTACAGCCCGACCCCAGGGGCCAGGGTCCCTCTCTGGGCACGCGCAGCTAGAAAAAGCTCCTAGACAGCTGGTTTTCAACCCCTGATCTGCGTGGGTCGGGCACAGAGGCCCAGCTCTGGACAACAAAGCTGAATGGCTCCAATTCCAACAGGTACAGCCCGCCCCCAGGGGCCTGCGTCCCTCTCTGGGCACGTGCAGCTAGAAAAAGCTCCTAGACAGCTGGTTTTCAACCCCTGATCTGCGTGGGTCGGGCACAGAGGCCCAGCTCTGGGCAACAAAGCTGAACTGCTCCAATTCCAATAGGTGCAGCCCGCCTCCAGGGGCCTGGTTCCCTCTCTGGGCACACGCAGCTAGAAACAGCCCCTAGACAGCCGGTTTTCAACCGCTGATCTGCGTGGGACGGGCACAGAGGCCCAGCTCTGGGCAACAGAGCTGAACGGCTCCAATTCCAACAGGTACAGCCAGCCCTCAGTGGCCTGGGTCCCTCTCTGGGCACGTGCAGCTAGAAAAAGCTCCTAGACAGCTGGTTTTCAACGCCTGATCTGCTGGGTCGGGCACAGAGGCCCAGCTCTGGGCAACAAAGCTGAACTGCTCCAATTCCAACAGGTAGAGCCAGCCCCCAGTGGCCTGGGTCCCTCTCTGGGCACGCGCAGCTAAAAAGAGCCCCTAGACAGTTTGTTTTCAACCCCTGATCTGCGTGGGACGGGCACAGAGGCCCAGCTCTGGGCAACAAAGCTGAACGGCTCCAATTCCAACAGGTACAGCCCGCCCCCAGGGGCCTGGGTCCCTCTCTGGGCACGTGCAGCTAGAAAAAGCTCCTAGACAGCTGGTTTTCAACCCCTGATCTGCGTGGGTCGGGCACAGAGGCCCAGCTCTGGGCAACAAAGCTGAACGGCTCCAATTCCAATAGGTGCAGCCCGCCTCCAGGGGCCTGGTTCCCTCTCTGGGCACACGCAGCTAGAAACAGCCCCTAGACAGCCGGTTTTCAACCGCTGATCTGCGTGGGACGGGCACAGAGGCCCAGCTCTGGGCAACAAAGCTGAACGGCTCCAATTCCAATAGGTGCAGCCCGCCTCCAGGGGCCTGCTTCCCTCTCTGGGCACACGCAGCTAGAAACAGCCCCTAGACAGCCGGTTTTCAACCCCTGATCTGCGTGGGATGGGCACAGAGGCCCAGCTCTGGACAACAAAGCTGAATGGCTCCAATTCCAACAGGTACAGCCCGACCCCAGGGGCCAGGGTCCCTCTCTGGGCACGCGCAGCTAGAAACAGCCCCTAGACAGCCGGTTTTCAACCCCTGATCTGCGTGGGACCGGCAGAAAGGCCCAGCTCTGGGCAACAAAGCTGAACGGCCCCAATTCCAACAGGTATAGCCCGCCCCCAGGGGCCTGGGTCCCTCTCTGGGCACGCGCAGCTAGAAAGAGCCCCTAGACAGTTTGTTTTCAACCCCTGATCTGCGTGGGACGGGCACAGAGGCCCAGCTCTGGGCAACAAAGCTGAACTGCTCCATTTCCAAAAGGTACAGCCCGCGCCCAGGGGCCTGGGTCCCTCTCTGGGCATGTGCAGCTAAAAACAGCTCCTAGACATCCGGTTTTCAAACCCTGATCTGCTTGGGTCGGGCACAGAGGCCCAGCTCTGGGCAACAAAGCTGAACGGCTCCAATTCCAACAGGTACAGCCCGCCCCCAAGGGCCTGGGTCGCTCTCTGGGCATGCGCAGCTAGAAACAGCCCCTAGACAGCCGGTTTTCAACCCCTGATCTGCGTGGGACGGGCACAGAGGACCAGCTCTGGGCAACAAAGCTGAACAGCTCCAATTCCAAAAGGTAGAGCCAACCCCCAGTGGCCTGGGTCCCTCTCTGGGCACGTGCAGATAGAAACAGCCCCTAGACAGTTTGTTTTCAACCCCTGATCTGCGTGGGACGGGCACAGAGGCCCAGCTCTGGGCAACAAAGCTGAACGGCTCCAATTCCAACAGGTACAGCCCGCCCCCAGGGGCCTGGGTCCCTCTCTGGGCACGTCCAGATAGAAAAAGCTCCTAGACAGCTGGTTTTCAACCCCTGATCTGCTTGGGTCGGGCACAGAGGCCCAGCTCTGGGCAAAATCCTGAACGGCTCCAATTCCAATAGGTGCAGCCCGCCTCCAGGGGCCTGGTTCCCTCTCTGGGCACATGCAGCTAGAAACAGCCCCTAGACAGCCGGTTTTCAACCCCTGATCTGCATGGGATGGGCACAGAGGCCCAGCTCTGGACAACAAAGCTGAATGGCTCCAATTCCAACAGGTACAGCCCGACCCCAGGGGCCAGGGTCCCTCTCTGGGCACGCGCAGCTAGAAAAAGCTCCTAGACAGCTGGTTTTCAACCCCTGATCTGCGTGGGTCGGGCACAGAGGCCCAGCTCTGGACAACAAAGCTGAATGGCTCCAATTCCAACAGGTACAGCCCGCCCCCAGGGGCCTGCGTCCCTCTCTGGGCACGTGCAGCTAGAAAAAGCTCCTAGACAGCTGGTTTTCAACCCCTGATCTGCGTGGGTCGGGCACAGAGGCCCAGCTCTGGGCAACAAAGCTGAACTGCTCCAATTCCAATAGGTGCAGCCCGCCTCCAGGGGCCTGGTTCCCTCTCTGGGCACACGCAGCTAGAAACAGCCCCTAGACAGCCGGTTTTCAACCGCTGATCTGCGTGGGACGGGCACAGAGGCCCAGCTCTGGGCAACAAAGCTGAACGGCTCCAATTCCAACAGGTACAGCCAGCCCTCAGTGGCCTGGGTCCCTCTCTGGGCACGTGCAGCTAGAAAAAGCTCCTAGACAGCTGGTTTTCAACGCCTGATCTGCTGGGTCGGGCACAGAGGCCCAGCTCTGGGCAACAAAGCTGAACTGCTCCAATTCCAACAGGTAGAGCCAGCCCCCAGTGGCCTGGGTCCCTCTCTGGGCACGCACAGCTAAAAAGAGCCCCTAGACAGTTTGTTTTCAACCCCTGATCTGCGTGGGACGGGCACAGAGGCCCAGCTCTGGGCAACAAAGCTGAACGGCTCCAATTCCAACAGGTACAGCCCGCCCCCAGGGGCCTGGGTCCCTCTCTGGGCACGTGCAGCTAGAAAAAGCTCCTAGACAGCTGGTTTTCAACCCCTGATCTGCGTGGGTCGGGCACAGAGGCCCAGCTCTGGGCAACAAAGCTGAACGGCTCCAATTCCAATAGGTGCAGCCCGCCTCCAGGGGCCTGGTTCCCTCTCTGGGCACACGCAGCTAGAAACAGCCCCTAGACAGCCGGTTTTAAACCCCTGATCTGCGTGGGACGGGCACAGAGGCCCTGCTCTGGGCAACAAAGCTGAACGGCTCCAATTCCAACAGGTACAGCCCGCCCCCAGTGGCCTGGGTCCCTCTCTGGGCACGCGCAGCTAGAAACAGCCCCTAGACAGCCGGTTTTCAACCCCTGATCTGCGTGGGATGGGCACAGAGGCCCAGCTCTGGACAACAAAGCTGAATGGCTCCAATTCCAACAGGTACAGCCCGACCCCAGGGGCCAGGGTCCCTCTCTGGGCACGCGCAGCTAGAAACAGCCCCTAGACAGCCGGTTTTCAACCCCTGATCTGCGTGGGACGGGCACAGAGGCCCAGCTCTGGGCAACAAAGCTGAACAGCTCCAATTCCAAAAGGTACAGCCAACCCCCAGTGGCCTGGGTCCCTCTCTGGGCACGTGCAGATAGAAACAGCCCCTAGACAGTTTGTTTTCAACCCCTGATCTGCGTGGGACGGGCACAGAGGCCCAGCTCTGGGCAACATAGCTGAACGGCTCCAATTCCAACAGGTACAGCCCGCCCCCAGGGGCCTGGGTCCCTCTCTGGGCATGTCCAGATAGAAAAAGCTCCTAGACAGCTGGTTTTCAACCCCTGATCTGCGTGGGACGGGCACAGATGCCCAGCTCTGGGCAACAAAGCTGAACGGCTCCAATTCCAACAGGTACAGCCCGCCCCCAGTGTCCTGGGTCCCTCTCTGGGCACAAGCAGCTAGAAACAGCCCCTAGACAGCCGGTTTTCAACCCCTGATCTGCGTGGGACGGGCACAGAGGCCCAGCTCTTGGCAACAAAGCTGAACGGCTCCAATTCCAACAGGTACAGCCCGCCCCCAAGGGCCTGGGTCCCTCTCTGGGCACGCGCAGATAGAAAGAGCCCCTAGACAGCCGGTTTTCAACCCCTGATCTGCGTGGCACGGGCACAGAGGCCCAGCTCTGGGCAACAACGCTGAACGGCTCCAATTCCAACAGGTACAGCCCGCTCCCAGTGTCCTGGGTCCCTCTCTGGGCACGTGCAGCTAGAAACAGCCCCTTGACAGCCGGTTTTCAACCCCTGATGTGCGTGGGACGGGCACAGAGGCCCAGCTCTGGGCAACAAAGCTGAACGGCTCCAATTCCAACAGTTGAAGCCTGCCCCCAGCGGCCTGGGTCCCTCTCTGGGCACACGCAGCTAGAAAAAGCCCCTAGACAGCCGGTTTTCAACCCCTGATCTGCGTGGGATGATCACAGAGGCCGAGCTCTGGGCAACAAAGCTGAATGGCTCCAATTCCAACAGGTACAGCACGACCCCAGGGTCCTGGGTCCCTCTCTGGGCACAGACAGCTAGAAACAGCCCCTTGACAGCCGGTTTTCAACCCCTTATCTGCATGGGACGGGCACAGAGGCCCCGCTCTGGGCAACAAAGCTGAACGGCTCCAAGTCCAACAGGTACAGCCCGCCCCCAGTGTCCTGGGTCCCTCTCTGGGCACAAGCAGCTAGAAACAGCCCCTAGACAGCCGGTTTTCAACCCCTGATCTTCCTGGCATGGGCACAGAGGCCCAGCTCTGGGCAACAAAGCTGAACGGCTCCAATTCCAACAGGTACAGCACGACCCCAGGGGCCTGGATCCCTCTCTGGGCCCGCGAAGCTAGAAACAGCCCCTAGACAGCCGGTTTTCAACCCCTGATCTGCGTGGGAGAGGCACAGAGGCCCAGCTCTGGGAAACAAAGCTGAACTACCCCAATTCTAACAGGTACAGCCCGCCCCCAGTGGCCTGGGTCCCTCTCTGGGCACGCGCAGCTAGAAACAGCCCCTAGACAGTTTGTTTACAACCCCTGATCTGCGTGGGACGGGCACAGAGGCCCAGCTCTGGGCAACAAAGCTGAACGGCTCCAATTCCAAAAGATACAGCCCGCCCCCAGGGGCATGGGTCCCTCTCTGGGCACGTGCAGCTAGAAACAGCCCCTAGACAGCCGGTTTTCAACCCCTGACCTGCGTGGGATGGGCACAGAGGCCCAGCTCTGGGCAACAAAGCTGAAGGGCTCCAATTCCAACAGCTACAGCCCGCCCCCAGTGGCCTGGGTCCCTCTCTGGGCACGTGCAGCTAGAAACAGCTCCTAGACAGCCGGTTTTGAACCCCTGATCTGCGTGGGACGGGCACACAGGCCCAGCTCTGGGCAACAAAGCTGAACGGCTCCAATTCCAATAGGTACAGCCCGACCCCAGGGGCCTGGGTCCCTCTCTGGACAAGCGCAGCAGAAACAGCTCCTAGACAGCCGGTTTTCAACCCCTGATCTGCGTGGTTCGGGCACAGAGGCCCAGCTCTGGGCAACAAAGCTGAACGGCTCCAATTCCAACAGGTACAGCCCGACCCCAGGGGCCTGGGTCCATCTCTGGGCACGCGCAGATAGAAAAAGCCCCTAGACAGCCGGTTTTCAACCCGTGATCTGCGTGGGACGGGCACAGTGGCCCAGCTCTGGGCAACAAAGCTGAACGGCTCCAATTCCAACAGGTACAGCCCGCCTCCAGGGGCCTGGGTCCCTCTCTGGGCACACGAAGCTAGAAACAGCGCCTAGACAGCCGGTTTTCAACCCCTGATCTGCGTGGGACGGGCACAGAGGCCCAGCTCTGGGCAACAAAGTTAAACTGCTCCAAGTCCAACAGGTACAGCCAGCCCCCAGTGGCCTGGGTCCCTCTCTGGGCACGTGCAGCTAGAAAAAGCTCCTAGACAGCTGGTTTTCAACCCCTGATCTGCGTGGGTCGGGCACAGAGGCCCAGCTCTGGGCAACAAAGCTGAACGGCTCCAATTCCAATAGGTGCAGCCCGCCTCCAGGGGCCTGGTTCCCTCTCTGGGCACACGCAGCTAGAAACAGCCCCTAGACAGCCGGTTTTCAACCGCTGATCTGCGTGGGACGGGCACAGAGGCCCAGCTCTGGGCAACAAAGCTGAACGGCTCCAATTCCAACAGGTACAGCCCGCACCCAGGGGCCTGGGTCCTTCTCTGGGCACGCGCAGCTAGAAACAGCCCCTAGACAGCCGGTTTAAAACCCCTGATCTGCGTGGGACGGGCACAGAAGCCCAGCTCTGGGCAACAAAGCTGAACGGCTCCAATTCCAACAGGTACAGCCCGCCCCCAGTGGCCTGGGTCCCTCTCTGGGCACGCGCAGCTAGAAACAGCCCCTAGACAGCCGGTTTTCAACCCCTGATCTGCGTGGGATGGGCACAGAGGCCCAGCTCTGGACAACAAAGCTGAATGGCTCCAATTCCAACAGGTACAGCCCGACCCCAGGGGCCAGGGTCCCTCTCTGGGCACGCGCAGCTAGAAACAGCCCCTAGACAGCCGGTTTTCAACCCCTGATCTGCGTGGGACCGGCAGAAAGGCCCAGCTCTGGGCAACAAAGCTGAACGGCCCCAATTCCAACAGGTAAAGCCCGCCCCCAGGGGCCTGGGTCCCTCTCTGGGCACGCGCAGCTAGAAAGAGCCCCTAGACAGTTTGTTTTCAACCCCTGATCTGCGTGGGACGGGCACAGAGGCCCAGCTCTGGGCAACAAAGCTGAACTGCTCCAATTCCAAAAGGTACAGCCCGCGCCCAGGGGCCTGGGTCCCTCTCTGGGCATGTGCAGCTAAAAACAGCTCCTAGACATCCGGTTTTCAAACCCTGATCTGCTTGGGTCGGGCACAGAGGCCCAGCTCTGGGCAACAAAGCTGAACGGCTCCAATTCCAACAGGTACAGCCCGCCCCCAAGGGCCTGGGTCGCTCTCTGGGCATGCGCAGCTAGAAACAGCCCCTAGACAGCCGGTTTTCAACCCCTGATCTGCGTGGGACGGGCACAGAGGACCAGCTCTGGGCAACAAAGCTGAACAGCTCCAATTCCAAAAGGTAGAGCCAACCCCCAGTGGCCTGGGTCCCTCTCTGGGCACGTGCAGATAGAAACAGCCCCTAGACAGTTTGTTTTCAACCCCTGATCTGCGTGGGACGGGCACAGAGGCCCAGCTCTGGGCAACAAAGCTGAACGGCTCCAATTCCAACAGGTACAGCCCGCCCCCAGGGGCCTGGGTCCCTCTCTGGGCACGTCCAGATAGAAAAAGCTCCTAGACAGCTGGTTTTCAACCCCTGATCTGCGTGGGTCGGGCACAGAGGCCCAGCTCTGGGCAAAAAAGCTGAACGGCTCCAATTCCAATAGGTGCAGCCCGCCTCCAGGGGCCTGGTTCCCTCTCTGGGCACATGCAGCTAGAAACAGCCCCTAGACAGCCGGTTTTCAACCCCTGATCTGCATGGGACGGGCACAGAGGCCCAGCTCTGGACAACAAAGCTGAATGGCTCCAATTCCAACAGGTACAGCCCGACCCCAGGGGCCAGGGTCCCTCTCTGGGCACGCGCAGCTAGAAAAAGCTCCTAGACAGCTGGTTTTCAACCCCTGATCTGCGTGGGTCGGGCACAGAGGCCCAGCTCTGGACAACAAAGCTGAATGGCTCCAATTCCAACAGGTACAGCCCGCCCCCAGGGGCCTGCGTCCCTCTCTGGGCACGTGCAGCTAGAAAAAGCTCCTAGACAGCTGGTTTTCAACCCCTGATCTGCGTGGGTCGGGCACAGAGGCCCAGCTCTGGGCAACAAAGCTGAACGGCTCCAATTCCAATAGGTGCAGCCCGCCTCCAGGGGCCTGGTTCCCTCTCTGGGCACACGCAGCTAGAAACAGCCCCTAGACAGCCGGTTTTCAACCGCTGATCTGCGTGGGACGGGCACAGAGGCCCAGCTCTGGGCAACAAAGCTGAACGGCTCCAATTCCAACAGGTACAGCCCGCACCCAGGGGCCTGGGTCCTTCTCTGGGCACGCGCAGCTAGAAACAGCCCCTAGACAGCCGGTTTAAAACCCCTGATCTGCGTGGGACGGGCACAGAAGCCCAGCTCTGGGCAACAAAGCTGAACGGCTCCAATTCCAACAGGTACAGCCCGCCCCCAGTGGCCTGGGTCCCTCTCTGGGCACGCGCAGCTAGAAACAGCCCCTAGACAGCCGGTTTTCAACCCCTGATCTGCGTGGGACCGGCAGAAAGGCCCAGCTCTGGGCAACAAAGCTGAACGGCCCCAATTCCAACAGGTACAGCCCGCCCCCAGGGGCCTGGGTCCCTCTCTGGGCACGCGCAGCTAGAAAGAGCCCCTAGACAGTTTGTTTTCAACCCCTGATCTGCGTGGGACGGGCACAGAGGCCCAGCTCTGGGCAACAAAGCTAAACTGCTCCAATTCCAAAAGGTACAGCCCGCCCCCAGGGGCCTGGGTCCCTCTCTGGGCATGTGCAGCTAAAAACAGCTCCTAGACATCTGGTTTTCAAACCCTGATCTGCTTGGGTCGGGCACAGAGGCCCAGCTCTGGGCAACAAAGCTGAACGGCTCCAATTCCAACAGGTACAGCCCACCCCCAAGGGCCTGGGTCGCTCTCTGGGCATGCGCAGCTAGAAACAGCCCCTAGACAGCCGGTTTTCAACCCCTGATCTGCGTGGGACGGGCACAGAGGCCCAGCTCTGGGCAACAAAGCTGAACGGCTCCAATTCCAATAGGTGCAGCCCGCCTCCAGGGGCCTGGTTCCCTCTCTGGGCACATGCAGCTAGAAACAGCCCCTAGACAGCCGGTTTTCAACCCCTGATCTGCGTGGGACGGGCACAGAGGCCCAGCTCTGGGCAACAAAGCTGAACGGCTCCAATTCCAACAGGTACAACCCGCCCCCAGGGGCCTGGGTCCCTCTCTGGGCACGCGCAGCTAGAAACAGCCCCTAGACAGCCGGTTTAAAACCCCTGATCTGCTTGGGATGGGCACAGAGGACCAGCTCTGGGCAACAAAGCTGAACGGCTCCAAGTACAACAGGTACAGCCCGACCCCAGGGGCCTGGGTCTTTCTCTGAACACGCGCAGCAGAAACAGCCCCTAGACAGCCGATTTTCAACCCCTGATCTGCGTGGGACGGGCACAGAGGCCCAGCTCTGGGCAACAAAGCTGAACGGCTCCAATTCCAACAGGTACAGCCCGCCCCCAGGGGCCTGGGTCCCTCTCTGGGCACGCGAAGCTAGAAACAGCGCCTAGACAGCCGGTTTTCAACCCCTGATCTGCGTGGGACGGGCACAGAGGCCCAGCTCTGGGCAACAAAGTTAAACTGCTCCAAGTCCAACAGGTACAGCCAGCCCCCAGTGGCCTGGGTCCCTCTCTGGGCACGTGCAGCTAGAAAAAGCTCCTAGACAGCTGGTTTTCAACCCCTGATCTGCGTGGGTCGGGCACAGAGGCCCAGCTCTGGGCAACAAAGCTGAACGGCTCCAATTCCAACAGGTACAGCCCGCCCCCAGTGTCCTGGGTCCCTCTCTGGGCACAAGCAGCTAGAAACAGCCCCTAGACAGCCGGTTTTCAACCCCTGATCTGCGTGGCACGGGCACAGAGGCCCAGCTCTGGGCAACAACGCTGAACGGCTCCAATTCCAACAGGTACAGCCCGCTCCCAGTGTCCTGGGTCCCTCTCTGGGCACGTGCAGCTAGAAACAGCCCCTTGACAGCCGGTTTTCAACCCCTGATGTGCGTGGGACGGGCACAGAGGCCCAGCTCTGGGCAACAAAGCTGAACGGCTCCAATTCCAACAGGTGAAGCCTGCCCCCAGCGGCCTGGGTCCCTCTCTGGGCACACGCAGCTAGAAAAAGCCCCTAGACAGCCGGTTTTCAACCCCTGATCTGCGTGGGATGATCACAGAGGCCCAGCTCTGGGCAACAAAGCTGAATGGCTCCAATTCCAACAGGTACAGCACGACCCCAGGGTCCTGGGTCCCTCTCTGGGCACGCGCAGCTAGAAAGAGCCCCTAGACAGTTTGTTTTCAACCCCTGATCTGCGTGGGACCTGCAGAAAGGCCCAGCTCTGGGCAACAAAGCTGAACTGCCCCAATTCCAACAGGTACAGCCCGCCCCCAGGGGCCTGGGTCCCTCTCTGGGCACGCGCAGCTAGAAAGAGCCACTAGACAGTTTGTTTTCAACCCCTGATCTGCGTGGGACGGGCACAGAGGCCCAGCTCTGGGCAACAAAGCTGAACTGCTCCAATTCCAAAAGGTACAGCCCGCCCCCAGGGGCCTGGGTCCCTCTCTGGGCATGTGCAGCTAAAAACAGCTCCTAGACAGCCGGTTTTCAAACCCTGATCTGCTTGGGTCGGGCACAGAGGCCCAGCTCTGGGCAAGAAAGCTGAACGGCTCCAATTCCAACAGGTACAGCCCGCCCCCAAGGGCCTGGGTCGCTCTCTGTGCATGCGCAGCTAGAAACAGCCCCTAGACAGCCGGTTTTCAACCCCTGATCTGCGTGGGACGGGCACAGAGGCCCAGCTCTGGGCAACAAAGCTGAACAGCTCCAATTCCAACAGGTACAGCCAACCCCCAGTGGCCTGGGTCCCTCTCTGGGAACGCGCAGCTAGAAACAGCCCCTAGACAGTTTGTTTTCAACCCCTGATCTGTGTGGGACGGGCACAGAGGCCCAGCTCTGGGCAACAAAGCTGAACGGCTCCAATTCCAACAGGTACAGCCCGCCCCCAGGGGCCTGGGTCCCTCTCTGGGCACATGCAGGTAGAAAAAGCTCCTAGACAGCTGGTTTTCAACCCCTGATCTGCGTGGGTCGGGCACAGAGGCCCGCCTCTGGGCAACAAAGCTGAACGGCTCCAATTCCAACAGGTACAGCCCGCCCCTAGGGGCCTGGGTCCCTCTGTGGGCACGCGCAGCTAGAAACAGCCCCTTGACAGCCGGTTTAAAACCCCTGATCTGCGTGGGACGGGCACAGAGGCCGAGCTCTGGGCAACAAAGCTGAACGGCTCCAATTCCAACAGGTACAGCCGGCCCCCAAGGGCCTGGGTTCCTCTCTGGGCACGCGCAGCTAGAAACAGCCCCGAGACAGCCGGTTTTCAACCCCTGATCCACGTGGGACGGGCACAGAGGCCCAGCTCTGGGCAACAAAGCTGAACAGCTCCAATTCCAACAGGTACAGCCCGACTCCAGGGGCCTGGGTCCCTCTCTGGGCACGCGCAGCTAGAAACAGCGCCTAGACAGCCGGTTTTCAACCCCTGATCTGCATGGGACGGGCACAGAGGCCCAGCTCTGGGCAACAAAGTTAAACTGCTCCAAGTCCAACAGGTACAGCCAGCCCCCAGTGGCCTGGGTCCCTCTCTGGGCACGTGCAGCTAGAAAAAGCTCCTAGACAGCTGGTTTTCAACCCCTGATCTGCGTGGGTCGGGCACAGAGGCCCAGCTCTGGGCAACAAAGCTGACCGGCTCCAATTCCAACAGGTAGAGCCAGCCCCCAGTGGCCTGGGTCCCTCTCTGGGCACGCGCAGCTAGAAAGAGCCCCTAGACAGTTTGTTTTCAACCCCTGATCTGCGTGGGACGGGCACAGAGGCCCAGCTCTGGGCAACAAAGCTGAACGGCTCCAATTCCAACAGGTACAGCCCGCCCCCAGGGGCCTGGGTCCCTCTCTGGGCACGTGCAGCTAGAAAAAGCTCCTAGACAGCTGGTTTTCAACCCCTGATCTGCGTAGGTCGGGCACAGAGGCCCAGCTCTGGGCAACAAAGCTGAACGGCTCCAATTCCAACAGGTACAGCCCGCCCCCAGTGGCCTGGGTCCCTCTCTGGGCACGCGCAGCTAGAAACAGCCCCTAGACAGCCGGTTTTCAACCCCTGATCTGCGTGGAATGGGCACAGAGGCCCAGCTCTGGACAACAAAGCTGAATGGCTCCAATTCCAACAGGTACAGCCCGACCCCAGGGGCCAGGGTCCCTCTCTGGGAACGCGCAGCTAGAAACAGCCCCTAGACAGCCGGTTTTCAACCCCTGATCTGCGTGGGACCGGCAGAAAGGCCCAGCTCTGGGCAACAAAGCTGAACGGCCCCAATTCCAACAGGTAAAGCCCGCCCCCAGGGGCCTGGGTCCCTCTCTGGGCACGCGCAGCTAGAAAGAGCCCCTAGACAGTTTGTTTTCAACCCCTGATCTGCGTGGGAGGGGCACAGAGGCCCAGCTCTGGGCAACAAAGCTGAACTGCTCCAATTCCAAAAGGTACAGCCCGCGCCCAGGGGCCTGGGTCCCTCTCTGGGCATGTGCAGCTAAAAACAGCTCCTAGACATCCGGTTTTCAAACCCTGATCTGCTTGGGTCGGGCACAGAGGCCCAGCTCTGGGCAACAAAGCTGAACGGCTCCAATTCCAACAGGTACAGCCCGCCCCCAAGGGCCTGGGTCGCTCTCTGGGCATGCGCAGCTAGAAACAGCCCCTAGACAGCCGGTTTTCAACCCCTGATCTGCGTGGGACGGGCACAGAGGACCAGCTCTGGGCAACAAAGCTGAACAGCTCCAATTCCAACAGGTACAGCCAACCCCCAGTGGCCTGGGTCCCTCTCTGGGCACGTGCAGATAGAAACAGCCCCTAGACAGTTTGTTTTCAACCCCTGATCTGCGTGGGACGGGCACAGAGGCCCAGCTCTGGGCAACAAAGCTGAACGGCTCCAATTCCAACAGGTACAGCCCGCCCCCAGGGGCCTGGGTCCCTCTCTGGGCACGTCCAGATAGAAAAAGCTCCTAGACAGCTGGTTTTCAACCCCTGATCTGCGTGGGTCGGGCACAGAGGCCCAGCTCTGGGCAAAAAAGCTGAACGGCTCCAATTCCAATAGGTGCAGCCCGCCTCCAGGGGCCTGGTTCCCTCTCTGGGCACATGCAGCTAGAAACAGCCCCTAGACAGCCGGTTTTCAACCCCTGATCTGCATGGGACGGGCACAGAGGCCCAGCTCTGGACAACAAAGCTGAATGGCTCCAATTCCAACAGGTACAGCCCGACCCCAGGGGCCAGGGTCCCTCTCTGGGCACGCGCAGCTAGAAAAAGCTCCTAGACAGCTGGTTTTCAACCCCTGATCTGCGTGGGTCGGGCACAGAGGCCCAGCTCTGGACAACAAAGCTGAATGGCTCCAATTCCAACAGGTACAGCCCGCCCCCAGGGGCCTGCGTCCCTCTCTGGGCACGTGCAGCTAGAAAAAGCTCCTAGACAGCTGGTTTTCAACCCCTGATCTGCGTGGGTCGGGCACAGAGGCCCAGCTCTGGGCAACAAAGCTGAACTGCTCCAATTCCAATAGGTGCAGCCCGCCTCCAGGGGCCTGGTTCCCTCTCTGGGCACACGCAGCTAGAAACAGCCCCTAGACAGCCGGTTTTCAACCGCTGATCTGCGTGGGACGGGCACAGAGGCCCAGCTCTGGGCAACAAAGCTGAACGGCTCCAATTCCAACAGGTACAGCCCGCACCCAGGGGCCTGGGTCCTTCTCTGGGCACGCGCAGCTAGAAACAGCCCCTAGACAGCCGGTTTAAAACCCCTGATCTGCGTGGGACGGGCACAGAAGCCCAGCTCTGGGCAACAAAGCTGAACGGCTCCAATTCCAACAGGTACAGCCCGCCCCCAGTGGCCTGGGTCCCTCTCTGGGCACGCGCAGCTAGAAACAGCCCCTAGACAGCCGGTTTTCAACCCCTGATCTGCGTGGGACCGGCAGAAAGGCCCAGCTCTGGGCAACAAAGCTGAACGGCCCCAATTCCAACAGGTACAGCCCGCCCCCAGGGGCCTGGGTCCCTCTCTGGGCACGCGCAGCTAGAAAGAGCCCCTAGACAGTTTGTTTTCAACCCCTGATCTGCGTGGGACGGGCACAGAGGCCCAGCTCTGGGCAACAAAGCTAAACTGCTCCAATTCCAAAAGGTACAGCCCGCCCCCAGGGGCCTGGGTCCCTCTCTGGGCATGTGCAGCTAAAAACAGCTCCTAGACATCTGGTTTTCAAACCCTGATCTGCTTGGGTCGGGCACAGAGGCCCAGCTCTGGGCAACAAAGCTGAACGGCTCCAATTCCAACAGGTACAGCCCACCCCCAAGGGCCTAGGTCGCTCTCTGGGCATGCGCAGCTAGAAACAGCCCCTAGACAGCCGGTTTTCAACCCCTGATCTGCGTGGGACGGGCACAGAGGCCCAGCTCTGGGCAACAAAGCTGAACGGCTCCAATTCCAATAGGTGCAGCCCGCCTCCAGGGGCCTGGTTCCCTCTCTGGGCACATGCAGCTAGAAACAGCCCCTAGACAGCCGGTTTTCAACCCCTGATCTGCGTGGGACGGGCACAGAGGCCCAGCTCTGGGCAACAAAGCTGAACGGCTCCAATTCCAACAGGTACAACCCGCCCCCAGGGGCCTGGGTCCCTCTCTGGGCACGCGCAGCTAGAAACAGCCCCTAGACAGCCGGTTTAAAACCCCTGATCTGCTTGGGATGGGCACAGAGGACCAGCTCTGGGCAACAAAGCTGAACGGCTCCAAGTCCAACAGGTACAGCCCGACCCCAGGGGCCTGGGTCTTTCTCTGAACACGCGCAGCAGAAACAGCCCCTAGACAGCCGATTTTCAACCCCTGATCTGCGTGGGACGGGCACAGAGGCCCAGCTCTGGGCAACAAAGCTGAACGACTCCAATTCCAACAGGTACAGCCCGCCCCCAGGGGCCTGGGTCCCTCTCTGGGCACGCGAAGCTAGAAACAGCGCCTAGACAGCCGGTTTTCAACCCCTGATCTGCGTGGGACGGGCACAGAGGCCCAGCTCTGGGCAACAAAGTTAAACTGCTCCAAGTCCAACAGGTACAGCCAGCCCCCAGTGGCCTGGGTCCCTCTCTGGGCACGTGCAGCTAGAAAAAGCTCCTAGACAGCTGGTTTTCAACCCCTGATTGCGTGGGTCGGGCACAGAGGCCCAGCTCTGGGCAACAAAGCTGAACGGCTCCAATTCCAACAGGTACAGCCCGCCCCCAGTGTCCTGGGTCCCTCTCTGGGCACAAGCAGCTAGAAACAGCCCCTAGACAGCCGGTTTTCAACCCCTGATCTGCGTGGCACGGGCACAGAGGCCCAGCTCTGGGCAACAACGCTGAACGGCTCCAATTCCAACAGGTACAGCCCGCTCCCAGTGTCCTGGGTCCCTCTCTGGGCACGTGCAGCTAGAAACAGCCCCTTGACAGCCGGTTTTCAACCCCTGATGTGCGTGGGACGGGCACAGAGGCCCAGCTCTGGGCAACAAAGCTGAACGGCTCCAATTCCAACAGGTGAAGCCTGCCCCCAGCGGCCTGGGTCCCTCTCTGGGCACACGCAGCTAGAAAAAGCCCCTAGACAGCCGGTTTTCAACCCCTGATCTGCGTGGGATGATCACAGAGGCCCAGCTCTGGGCAACAAAGCTGAATGGCTCCAATTCCAACAGGTACAGCACGACCCCAGGGTCCTGGGTCCCTCTCTGGGCACGCGCAGCTAGAAAGAGCCCCTAGACAGTTTGTTTTCAACCCCTGATCTGCGTGGGTCCTGCAGAAAGGCCCAGCTCTGGGCAACAAAGCTGAACTGCCCCAATTCCAACAGGTACAGCCCGCCCCCAGGGGCCTGGGTCCCTCTCTGGGCACGCGCAGCTAGAAAGAGCCACTAGACAGTTTGTTTTCAACCCCTGATCTGCGTGGGACGGGCACAGAAGCCCAGCTCTGGGCAACAAAGCTGAACTGCTCCAATTCCAAAAGGTACAGCCCGCCCCCAGGGGCCTGGGTCCCTCTCTGGGCATGTGCAGCTAAAAACAGCTCCTAGACAGCCGGTTTTCAAACCCTGATCTGCTTGGGTCGGGCACAGAGGCCCAGCTCTGGGCAAGAAAGCTGAACGGCTCCAATTCCAAAAGGTACAGCCCGCCCCCAAGGGCCTGGGTCGCTCTCTGTGCATGCGCAGCTAGAAACAGCCCCTAGACAGCCGGTTTTCAACCCCTGATCTGCGTGGGACGGGCACAGAGGCCCAGCTCTGGGCAACAAAGCTGAACAGCTCCAATTCCAACAGGTACAGCCAACCCCCAGTGGCCTGGGTCCCTCTCTGGGAACGCGCAGCTAGAAACAGCCCCTAGACAGTTTGTTTTCAACCCCTGATCTGCGTGGGACGGGCACAGAGGCCCAGCTCTGGGCAACAAAGCTGAACGGCTCCAATTCCAACAGGTACAGCCCGCCCCCAGGGGCCTGGGTCCCTCTCTGGGCACATGCAGGTAGAAAAAGCTCCTAGACAGCTGGTTTTCAACCCCTGATCTGCGTGGGTCGGGCACAGAGGCCCGCCTCTGGGCAACAAAGCTGAACGGCTCCAATTCCAACAGGTACAGCCCGCCCCTAGGGGCCTGGGTCCCTCTGTGGGCACGCGCAGCTAGAAACAGCCCCTTGACAGCCGGTTTAAAACCCCTGATCTGCGTGGGACGGGCACAGAGGCCGAGCTCTGGGCAACAAAGCTGAACGGCTCCAATTCCAACAGGTACAGCCGGCCCCCAAGGGCCTGGGTTCCTCTCTGGGCACGCGCAGCTAGAAACAGCCCCGAGACAGCCGGTTTTCAACCCCTGATCCACGTGGGACGGGCACAGAGGCCCAGCTCTGGGCAACAAAGCTGAACAGCTCCAATTCCAACAGGTACAGCCCGACTCCAGGGGCCTGGGTCCCTCTCTGGGCACGCGCAGCTAGAAACAGCGCCTAGACAGCCGGTTTTCAACCCCTGATCTGCGTGGGACGGGCACAGAGGCCCAGCTCTGGGCAACAAAGTTAAACTGCTCCAAGTCCAACAGGTACAGCCAGCCCCCAGTGGCCTGGGTCCCTCTCTGGGCACGTGCAGCTAGAAAAAGCTCCTAGACAGCTGGTTTTCAACCCCTGATCTGCGTAGGTCGGGAACAGAGGCCCAGCTCTGGGCAACAAAGCTGAACGGCTCCAATTCCAATAGGTGCAGCCCTCCTCCAGGGGCCTGGTTCCCTCTCTGGGCACATGCAGCTAGAAACAGCCCCTAGACAGCCGGTTTTCAACCGCTGATCTGCGTGGGACGGGCACAGAGGCCCAGCTCTGGGCAACAAAGCTGAACGGCTCCAATTTCAACAGGTACAGCCCGCCCCCAGTGTCCTGGGTCCCACTCTGGGCACAAGCAGCTAGAAACAGCCCCTAGACAGCCGGTTTAAAACCCCTGATCTGCGTGGGGCGGGCACAGAGGCCCAGCTCTGGGCAACAAAGCTGAACGGCTCCAATTCCAACAGGTACAGCCCGCCCCCAGTGGCCTGGGTCCCTCTCTGGGCACGCGCAGCTAGAAACAGCCCCTAGACAGCCGGTTTTCAACCCCTGATCTGCGTGGGATGGGCACAGAGGCCCAGCTCTGGACAACAAAGCTGAATGGATCCAATTCCAACAGGTACAGCCCGACCCCAGGGGCCAGGGTCCCTCTCTGGGCACGCGCAGCTAGAAACAGCCCCTAGACAGCCGGTTTTCAACCCCTGATCTGCGTGGGACCTGCAGAAAGGCCCAGCTCTGGGCAACAAAGCTGAACTGCCCCAATTCCAACAGGTACAGCCCGCCCCCAGGGGCCTGTGTCCCTCTCTGGGCACGCGCAGCTAGAAAGAGCCCCTAGACAGTTTGTTTTCAACCCCTGATCTGCGTGGGACGGGCACAGAGGCCCAGCTCTGGGCAACAAAGCTGAACTGCTCCAATTCCAAAAGGTACAGCCCGCCCCCAGAGGCCTGGGTCCCTCTCTGGGCATGTGCAGCCTAAAACAGCTCCTAGACAGCCGGTTTTCAAACCCTGATCTGCTTGGGTCGGGCACAGAGGCCCAGCTCTGGGCAACAAAGCTGAACGGCTCCAATTCCAACAGGTACAGCCCGCCCCCAAGGGCCTGGGTCGCTCTCTGTGCATGCGCAGCTAGAAACAGCCCCTAGACAGCCGGTTTTCAACCCCTGATCTGCGTGGGACGGGCACAGAAGCCCAGCTCTGGGCAACAAAGCTGAACGGCTCCAATTCCAACAGGTAGAGCCCGACCCAGTGGCCTGGGTCCCTCTCTGGGCACGCGCAGCTAGAAAGAGCCCCTAGACAGTTTGTTTTCAACCCCTGATCTGCGTGGGACGGGCACAGAGGCCCAGCTCTGGGCAACAAAGCTGAACGGCTCCAATTCCAAAAGGTACAGCCCGCCCCCAGTGGCCTGGGTCCCTCTCTGGGCACGCGCAGCTAGAAACAGCCCCTAGACAGCCGGTTTTCAACCCCTGATCTGCGTGGGACCGGCAGAAAGGCCCAGCTCTGGGCAACAAAGCTGAACGGCCCCAATTCCAACAGGTAAAGCCCGCCCCCAGGGGCCTGGTTCCCTCTCTGGGCATGCGCAGCTAGAAAGAGCCCCTAGACAGTTTGTTTTCAACCCCTGATCTGCGTGGGACGGGCACAGAGGCCCAGCTCTGGGCAACAAAGCTGAACGGCTCCAATTCCAACAGGTACAGCCCGCCCCCAAGGGCCTGGGTCGCTCTCTGGGCATGCGCAGCTAGAAACAGCCCCTAGACAGCCGGTTTTCAACCCCTGATCTGCGTGGGACGGGCACAGAGGACCAGCTCTGGGCAACAAAGCTGAACAGCTCCAATTCCAAAAGGTAGAGCCAACCCCCAGTGGCCTGTGTCCCTCTCTGGGCACGTGCAGATAGAAACAGCCCCTAGACAGTTTGTTTTCAACCCCTGATCTGCGTGGGACGGGCACAGAGGCCCAGCTCTGGGCAACAAAGCTGAACGGCTCCAATTCCAACAGGTACAGCCCGCCCCCAGGGGCCTGGGTCCCTCTCTGGGCACGTCCAGATAGAAAAAGCTCCTAGACAGCTGGTTTTCAACCCCTGATCTGCGTGGGTCGGGCACAGAGGCCCAGCTCTGGGCAAAAAAGCTGAACGGCTCCAATTCCAATAGGTGCAGCCCGCCTCCAGGGGCCTGGTTCCCTCTCTGGGCACATGCAGCTAGAAACAGCCCCTAGACAGCCGGTTTTCAACCCCTGATCTGCATGGGACGGGCACAGAGGCCCAGCTATGGACAACAAAGCTGAATGGCTCCAATTCCAACAGGTACAGCCCGACCCCAGGGGCCAGGGTCCCTCTCTGGGCACGCGCAGCTAGAAAAAGCTCCTAGACAGCTGGTTTTCAACCCCTGATCTGCGTGGGTCGGGCACAGAGGCCCAGCTCTGGACAACAAAGCTGAATGGCTCCAATTCCAACAGGTACAGCCCGCCCCCAGGGGCCTGCGTCCCTCTCTGGGCACGTGCAGCTAGAAAAAGCTCCTAGACAGCTGGTTTTCAACCCCTGATCTGCGTGGGTCGGGCACAGAGGCCCAGCTCTGGGCAACAAAGCTGAACTGCTCCAATTCCAATAGGTGCAGCCCGCCTCCAGGGGCCTGGTTCCCTCTCTGGGCACACGCAGCTAGAAACAGCCCCTAGACAGCCGGTTTTCAACCGCTGATCTGCGTGGGACGGGCACAGAGGCCCAGCTCTGGGCAACAAAGCTGAACGGCTCCAATTCCAACAGGTACAGCCCGCACCCAGGGGCCTGGGTCCTTCTCTGGGCACGCGCAGCTAGAAACAGCCCCTAGACAGCCGGTTTAAAACCCCTGATCTGCGTGGGACGGGCACAGAAGCCCAGCTCTGGGCAACAAAGCTGAACGGCTCCAATTCCAACAGGTACAGCCCGCCCCCAGTGGCCTGGGTCCCTCTCTGGGCACGCGCAGCTAGAAACAGCCCCTAGACAGCCGGTTTTCAACCCCTGATCTGCGTGGGACCGGCAGAAAGGCCCAGCTCTGGGCAACAAAGCTGAACGGCCCCAATTCCAACAGGTACAGCCCGCCCCCAGGGGCCTGGGTCCCTCTCTGGGCACGCGCAGCTAGAAAGAGCCCCTAGACAGTTTGTTTTCAACCCCTGATCTGCGTGGGACGGGCACAGAGGCCCAGCTCTGGGCAACAAAGCTAAACTGCTCCAATTCCAAAAGGTACAGCCCGCCCCCAGGGGCCTGGGTCCCTCTCTGGGCATGTGCAGCTAAAAACAGCTCCTAGACATCTGGTTTTCAAACCCTGATCTGCTTGGGTCGGGCACAGAGGCCCAGCTCTGGGCAACAAAGCTGAACGGCTCCAATTCCAACAGGTACAGCCCACCCCCAAGGGCCTGGGTCGCTCTCTGGGCATGCGCAGCTAGAAACAGCCCCTAGACAGCCGGTTTTCAACCCCTGATCTGCGTGGGACGGGCACAGAGGCCCAGCTCTGGGCAACAAAGCTGAACGGCTCCAATTCCAATAGGTGCAGCCCGCCTCCAGGGGCCTGGTTCCCTCTCTGGGCACATGCAGCTAGAAACAGCCCCTAGACAGCCGGTTTTCAACCCCTGATCTGCGTGGGACGGGCACAGAGGCCCAGCTCTGGGCAACAAAGCTGAACGGCTCCAATTCCAACAGGTACAACCCGCCCCCAGGGGCCTGGGTCCCTCTCTGGGCACGCGCAGCTAGAAACAGCCCCTAGACAGCCGGTTTAAAACCCCTGATCTGCTTGGGACGGGCACAGAGGACCAGCTCTGGGCAACAAAGCTGAACGGCTCCAAGTCCAACAGGTACAGCCCGACCCCAGGGGCCTGGGTCTCTCTCTGAACACGCGCTGCAGAAACAGCCCCTAGACAGCCGATTTTCAACCCCTGATCTGCGTGGGACGGGCACAGAGGCCCAGCTCTGGGCAACAAAGCTGAACGGCTCCAATTCCAACAGGTACAGCCCGCCTCCAGGGGCCTGGGTCCCTCTCTGGGCACGCGAAGCTAGAAACAGCGCCTAGACAGCCGGTTTTCAACCCCTGAACTGCGTGGGACGGGCACAGAGGCCCAGCTCTGGGCAACAAAGTTAAACTGCTCCAAGTCCAACAGGTACAGCCAGCCCCCAGTGGCCTGGGTCCCTCTCTGGGCACGTGCAGCTAGAAAAAGCTCCTAGACAGCTGGTTTTCAACCCCTGATCTGCGTGGGTCGGGCACAGAGGCCCAGCTCTGGGCAACAAAGCTGAACGGCTCCAATTCCAACAGGTACAGCCCGCCCCCAGTGTCCTGGGTCCCTCTCTGGGCACAAGCAGCTAGAAACAGCCCCTAGACAGCCGGTTTTCAACCCCTGATCTGCGTGGCACGGGCACAGAGGCCCAGCTCTGGGCAACAACGCTGAACGGCTCCAATTCCAACAGGTACAGCCCGCTCCCAGTGTCCTGGGTCCCTCTCTGGGCACGTGCAGCTAGAAACAGCCCCTTGACAGCCGGTTTTCAACCCCTGATGTGCGTGGGACGGGCACAGAGGCCCAGCTCTGGGCAACAAAGCTGAACGGCTCCAATTCCAACAGGTGAAGCCTGCCCCCAGCGGCCTGGGTCCCTCTCTGGGCACACGCAGCTAGAAAAAGCCCCTAGACAGCCGGTTTTCAACCCCTGATCTGCGTGGGATGATCACAGAGGCCCAGCTCTGGGCAACAAAGCTGAATGGCTCCAATTCCAACAGGTACAGCACGACCCCAGGGTCCTGGGTCCCTCTCTGGGCACGCGCAGCTAGAAAGAGCCCCTAGACAGTTTGTTTTCAACCCCTGATCTGCGTGGGACCTGCAGAAAGGCCCAGCTCTGGGCAACAAAGCTGAACTGCCCCAATTCCAACAGGTACAGCCCGCCCCCAGGGGCCTGGGTCCCTCTCTGGGCACGCGCAGCTAGAAAGAGCCACTAGACAGTTTGTTTTCAACCCCTGATCTGCGTGGGACGGGCACAGAGGCCC
The DNA here is from genome assembly GCF_029834395.1 of Sorex fumeus. Taxonomy (NCBI): domain Eukaryota; kingdom Metazoa; phylum Chordata; class Mammalia; order Eulipotyphla; family Soricidae; genus Sorex; species Sorex fumeus. The sequence continues at coordinate 70,217,816 of NW_026606059.1, forward strand.
AGCTCTGGGCAACAAAGCTGAACTGCTCCAATTCCAAAAGGTACAGCCCGCCCCCAGGGGCCTGGGTCCCTCTCTGGGCATGTGCAGCTAAAAACAGCTCCTAGACAGCCGGTTTTCAAACCCTGATCTGCTTGGGTCGGGCACAGAGGCCCAGCTCTGGGCAAGAAAGCTGAACGGCTCCAATTCCAACAGGTACAGCCCGCCCCCAAGGGCCTGGGTCGCTCTCTGTGCATGCGCAGCTAGAAACAGCCCCTAGACAGCCGGTTTTCAACCCCTGATCTGCGTGGGACGGGCACAGAGGCCCAGCTCTGGGCAACAAAGCTGAACAGCTCCAATTCCAACAGGTACAGCCAACCCCCAGTGGCCTGGGTCCCTCTCTGGGAACGCGCAGCTAGAAACAGCCCCTAGACAGTTTGTTTTCAACCCCTGATCTGCGTGGGACGGGCACAGAGGCCCAGCTCTGGGCAACAAAGCTGAACGGCTCCAATTCCAACAGGTACAGCCCGCCCCCAGGGGCCTGGGTCCCTCTCTGGGCACATGCAGGTAGAAAAAGCTCCTAGACAGCTGGTTTTCAACCCCTGATCTGCGTGGGTCGGGCACAGAGGCCCGCCTCTGGGCAACAAAGCTGAACGGCTCCAATTCCAACAGGTACAGCCCGCCCCTAGGGGCCTGGGTCCCTCTGTGGGCACGCGCAGCTAGAAACAGCCCCTTGACAGCCGGTTTAAAACCCCTGATCTGCGTGGGACGGGCACAGAGGCCGAGCTCTGGGCAACAAAGCTGAACGGCTCCAATTCCAACAGGTACAGCCGGCCCCCAAGGGCCTGGGTTCCTCTCTGGGCACGCGCAGCTAGAAACAGCCCCGAGACAGCCGGTTTTCAACCCCTGATCCACGTGGGACGGGCACAGAGGCCCAGCTCTGGGCAACAAAGCTGAACAGCTCCAATTCCAACAGGTACAGCCCGACTCCAGGGGCCTGGGTCCCTCTCTGGGCACGCGCAGCTAGAAACAGCGCCTAGACAGCCGGTTTTCAACCCCTGATCTGCGTGGGACGGGCACAGAGGCCCAGCTCTGGGCAACAAAGTTAAACTGCTCCAAGTCCAACAGGTACAGCCAGCCCCCAGTGGCCTGGGTCCCTCTCTGGGCACGTGCAGCTAGAAAAAGCTCCTAGACAGCTGATTTTCAACCCCTGATCTGCGTGGGTCGGGCACAGAGGCCCAGCTCTGGGCAACAAAGCTGAACGGCTCCAATTCCAACAGGTAGAGCCAGCCCCCAGTGGCCTGGGTCCCTCTCTGTGCACGCGCAGCTAGAAAGAGCCCCTAGACAGTTTGTTTTCAACCCCTGATCTGCGTGCGACGGGCACAGAGGCCCAGCTCTGGGCAACAAAGCTGAACGGCTCCAATTCCAACAGGTACAGCCCGCCCCCAGGGGCCTGGGTCCCTCTCTGGGCACGTACAGCTAGAAAAAGCTCCTAGACAGCTGGTTTTCAACCCCTGATCTGCGTAGGTCGGGCACAGAGGCCCAGCTCTGGGCAACAAAGCTGAACGGCTCCAATTCCAATAGGTGCAGCCCGCCTCCAGGGGCCTGGTTCCCTCTCTGGGCACATGCAGCTAGAAACAGCCCCTAGACAGCCGGTTTTCAACCGCTGATCTGCGTGGGACGGGCACAGAGGCCCAGCTCTGGGCAACAAAGCTGAACGGCTCCAATTCCAACAGGTACAGCCCGCCCCCAGTGTCCTGGGTCCCACTCTGGGCACAAGCAGCTAGAAACAGCCCCTAGACAGCCGGTTTAAAACCCCTGATCTGCGTGGGGCGGGCACAGAGGCCCAGCTCTGGGCAACAAAGCTGAACGGCTCCAATTCCAACAGGTACAGCCCGCCCCCAGTGGCCTGGGTCCCTCTCTGGGCACGCGCAGCTAGAAACAGCCCCTAGACAGCCGGTTTTCAACCCCTGATCTGCGTGGGATGGGCAAAGAGGCCCAGCTCTGGACAACAAAGCTGAATGGCTCCAATTCCAACAGGTACAGCCGGACCCCAGGGGCCAGGGTCCCTCTCTGGGCACGCGCAGCTAGAAACAGCCCCTAGACAGCCGGTTTTCAACCCCTGATCTGCGTGGGACCTGCAGAAAGGCCCAGCTCTGGGCAACAAAGCTGAACTGCCCCAATTCCAACAGGTACAGCCCGCCCCCAGGGGCCTGGGTCCCTCTCTGGGCACGCGCAGCTAGAAAGAGCCCCTAGACAGTTTGTTTTCAACCCCTGATCTGCGTGGGACGGGCACAGAGGCCCAGCTCTGGGCAACAAAGCTGAACTGCTCCAATTCCAAAAGGTGCAGCCCGCCCCCAGAGGCCTGGGTCCCTCTCTGGGCATGTGCAGCCTAAAACAGCTCCTAGACAGCCGGTTTTCAAACCCTGATCTGCTTGGGTCGGGCACAGAGGCCCAGCTCTGGGCAACAAAGCTGAACGGCTCCAATTCCAACAGGTACAGCCCGCCCCCAAGGGCCTGGGTCGCTCTCTGTGCATGCGCAGCTAGAAACAGCCCCTAGACAGCCGGTTTTCAACCCCTTATCTGCGTGGGACGGGCACAGAGGCCCAGCTCTGGGCAACAAAGCTGAACGGCTCCAATTCCAACAGGTAGAGCCAGACCCAGTGGCCTGGGTCCCTCTCTGGGCACGCGCAGCTAGAAAGAGCCCCTAGACAGTTTGTTTTCAACCCCTGATCTGCGTGGGACGGGCACAGAGGCCCAGCTCTGGGCCACAAAGCTGAACGGCTCCAATTCCAAAAGGTACAGCCCGCCCCCAGTGGCCTGGGTCCCTCTCTGGGCACGCGCAGCTAGAAACAGCCCCTAGACAGCCGGTTTTCAACCCCTGATCTGCGTGGGACCGGCAGAAAGGCCCAGCTCTGGGCAACAAAGCTGAACGGCCCCAATTCCAACAGGTAAAGCCCGCCCCCAGGGGCCTGGTTCCCTCTCTGGGCATGCGCAGCTAGAAAGAGCCCCTAGACAGTTTGTTTTCAACCCCTGATCTGCGTGGGACGGGCACAGAGGCCCAGCTCTGGGCAACAAAGCTGAACTGCTCCAATTCCAAAAGGTACAGCCCGCGCCCAGGGGCCTGGGTCCCTCTCTGGGCATGTGCAGCTAAAAACAGCTCCTAGACATCCGGTTTTCAAACCCTGATCTGCTTGGGTCGGGCACAGAGGCCCAGCTCTGGGCAACAAAGCTGAACGGCTCCAATTCCAACAGGTACAGCCCGCCCCCAAGGGCCTGGGTCGCTCTCTGGGCATGCGCAGCTAGAAACAGCCCCTAGACAGCCGGTTTTCAACCCCTGATCTGCGTGGGACGGGCACAGAGGACCAGCTCTGGGCAACAAAGCTGAACAGCTCCAATTCCAAAAGGTAGAGCCAACCCCCAGTGGCCTGTGTCCCTCTCTGGGCACGTGCAGATAGAAACAGCCCCTAGACAGTTTGTTTTCAACCCCTGATCTGCGTGGGACGGGCACAGAGGCCCAGCTCTGGGCAACAAAGCTGAACGGCTCCAATTCCAACAGGTACAGCCCGCCCCCAGGGGCCTGGATCCCTCTCTGGGCACGTCCAGATAGAAAAAGCTCCTAGACAGCTGGTTTTCAACCCCTGATCTGCGTGGGTCGGGCACAGAGGCCCAGCTCTGGGCAAAAAAGCTGAACGGCTCCAATTCCAATAGGTGCAGCCCGCCTCCAGGGGCCTGGTTCCCTCTCTGGGCACATGCAGCTAGAAACAGCCCCTAGACAGCCGGTTTTCAACCCCTGATCTGCATGGGACGGGCACAGAGGCCCAGCTCTGGACAACAAAGCTGAATGGCTCCAATTCCAACAGGTACAGCCCGACCCCAGGGGCCAGGGTCCCTCTCTGGGCACGCGCAGCTAGAAAAAGCTCCTAGACAGCTGGTTTTCAACCCCTGATCTGCGTGGGTCGGGCACAGAGGCCCAGCTCTGGACAACAAAGCTGAATGGCTCCAATTCCAACAGGTACAGCCCGCCCCCAGGGGCCTGCGTCCCTCTCTGGGCACGTGCAGCTAGAAAAAGCTCCTAGACAGCTGGTTTTCAACCCCTGATCTGCGTGGGTCGGGCACAGAGGCCCAGCTCTGGGCAACAAAGCTGAACTGCTCCAATTCCAATACGTGCAGCCCGCCTCCAGGGGCCTGGTTCCCTCTCTGGGCACACGCAGCTAGAAACAGCCCCTAGACAGCCGGTTTTCAACCGCTGATCTGCGTGGGACGGGCACAGAGGCCCAGCTCTGGGCAACAAAGATGAACGGCTCCAATTCCAACAGGTACAGCCCGCACCCAGGGGCCTGGGTCCTTCTCTGGGCACGCGCAGCTAGAAACAGCCCCTAGACAGCCGGTTTAAAACCCCTGATCTGCGTGGGACGGGCACAGAAGCCCAGCTCTGGGCAACAAAGCTGAACGGCTCCAATTCCAACAGGTACAGCCCGCCCCCAGTGGCCTGGGTCCCTCTCTGGGCACGCGCAGCTAGAAACAGCCCCTAGACAGCCGGTTTTCAACCCCTGATCTGCGTGGGACCGGCAGAAAGGCCCAGCTCTGGGCAACAAAGCTGAACGGCCCCAATTCCAACAGGTACAGCCCGCCCCCAGGGGCCTGGGTCCCTCTCTGGGCACGCGCAGCTAGAAAGAGCCCCTAGACAGTTTGTTTTCAACCCCTGATCTGTGTGGGACGGGCACAGAGGCCCAGCTCTGGGCAACAAAGCTGAACAGCTCCAATTCCAACAGGTACAGCCCGACTCCAGGGGCCTGGGTCCCTCTCTGGGCACGCGCAGCTAGAAACAGCGCCTAGACAGCCGGTTTTCAACCGCTGATCTGCGTGGGACGGGCACAGAGGCCCAGCTCTGGGCAACAAAGTTAAACTGCTCCAAGTCCAACAGGTACAGCCAGCCCCCAGTGGCCTGGGTCCCTCTCTGGGCACGTGCAGCTAGAAAAAGCTCCTAGACAGCTGGTTTTCAACCCCTGATCTGCGTGGGTCGGGCACAGAGGCCCAGCTCTGGGCAACAAAGCTGAACGGCTCCAATTCCAACAGGTAGAGCCAGCCCCCAGTGGCCTGGGTCCCTCTCTGGGCACGCGCAGCTAGAAAGAGCCCCTAGACAGTTTGTTTTCAACCCCTGATCTGCGTGGGACGGGCACAGAGGCCCAGCTCTGGGCAACAAAGCTGAACGGCTCCAATTCCAACAGGTACAGCCCGCCCCCTGGGGCCTGGGTCCCTCTCTGGGCACGTGCAGCTAGAAAAAGCTCCTAGACAGCTGGTTTTCAACCCCTGATCTGCGTAGGTCGGGCACAGAGGCCCAGCTCTGGGCAACAAAGCTGAACGGCTCCAATTCCAATAGGTGCAGCCCGCCTCCAGGGGCCTGGTTCCCTCTCTGGGCACATGCAGCTAGAAACAGCCCCTAGACAGCCGGTTTTCAACCGCTGATCTGCGTGGGACAGGCACAGAGGCCCAGCTCTGGGCAACAAAGCTGAACGGCTCCAATTCCAACAGGTACAGCCCGCCCCCAGTGTCCTGGGTCCCACTCTGGGCACAAGCAGCTAGAAACAGCCCCTAGACAGCCGGTTTAAAACCCCTGATCTGCGTGGGGCGGGCACAGAGGCCCAGCTCTGGGCAACAAAGCTGAACGGCTCCAATTCCAACAGGTACAGCCTGCCCCCAGTGGCCTGTGTCCCTCTCTGGGCACGCGCAGCTAGAAACAGCCCCTAGACAGCCGGTTTTCAACCCCTGATCTGCGTGGGATGGGCACAGAGGCCCAGCTCTGGACAACAAAGCTGAATGGCTCCAATTCCAACAGGTACAGCCCGACCCCAGGGGCCAGGGTCCCTCTCTGGGCACGCGCAGCTAGAAACAGCCCCTAGACAGCCGGTTTTCAACCCCTGATCTGCGTGGGACCGGCAGAAAGGCGCAGCTCTGGGCAACAAAGCTGAACGGCCCCAATTCCAACAGGTACAACCCGCCCCCAGGGGCCTGGGTCCCTCTCTGGGCACGCGCAGCTAGAAAGAGCCCCTAGACAGTTTGTTTTCAACCCCTGATCTGCATGGGTCGGGCACAGAGGCCCAGCTCTGGGCAACAAAGCTGAACGGCTCCAATTCCAACAGGTACAGCCCGCCCCCAAGGGCCTGGGTCGCTCTCTGGGCATGCGCAGCTAGAAACAGCCCCTAGACAGCCGGTTTTCAACCCCTGATCTGCGTGGGACGGGCACAGAGGCCCAGCTCTGGGCAACAAAGCTGAACGGCTCCAATTCCAATAGGTGCAGCCCGCCTCCAGGGGCCTGGTTCCCTCTCTGGGCACATGCAGCTAGAAACAGCCCCTAGACAGCCGGTTTTCAACCCCTGATCTGCGTGGGACGGGCACAGAGGCCCAGCTCTGGGCAACAAAGCTGAACGGCTCCAATTCCAATAGGTACAACCCGCCCCCAGGGGCCAGGGTCCCTCTCTGGGCACGCGCAGCTAGAAACAGCCCCTAGACAGCCGGTTTAAAACCCCTGATCTGCGTGGGACGGGCACAGATGCCCAGCTCTGGGCAACAAAGCTGAACGGCTCCAATTCCAACAGGTACAGCCCGCCCCCAGTGTCCTGGGTCCCTCTCTGGGCACAAGCAGCTAGAAACAGCCCCTAGACAGCAGGTTTTCAACCCCTGATCTGCGTGGGACGGGCACAGAGGCCCAGCTCTTGGCAACAAAGCTGAACGGCTCCAATTCCAACAGGTACAGCCCGCCCCCAAGGGCCTGGGTCCCTCTCTGGGCACGCGCAGATAGAAAGAGCCCCTAGACTGCCGGTTTTCAACCCCTGATCTGCGTGGCACGGGCACAGAGGCCCAGCTCTGGGAAACAACGCTGAACGGCTCCAATTCCAACAGGTACAGCCCGCTCCCAGTGTCCTGGGTCCCTCTCTGGGCACGTGCAGCTAGAAACAGCCCCTTGACAGCCGGTTTTCAACCCCTGATGTGCGTGGGACGGGCACAGAGGCCCAGCTCTGGGCAACAAAGCTGAACGGCTCCAATTCCAACAGGTGAAGCCTGCCCCCAGCGGCCTGGGTCCCTCTCTGGGCACACGCAGCTAGAAAAAGCCCCTAGACAGCCGGTTTTCAACCCCTGATCTGCGTGGGATGATCACAGAGGCCCAGCTCTGGGCAACAAAGCTGAATGGCTCCAATTCCAACAGGTACAGCACGACCCCAGGGTCCTGGGTCCCTCTCTGGGCACGCGCAGCTAGAAAGAGCCCCTAGACAGTTTGTTTTCAACCCCTGATCTGCGTGGGACCTGCAGAAAGGCCCAGCTCTGGGCAACAAAGCTGAACTGCCCCAATTCCAACAGGTACAGCCCGCCCCCAGGGGCCTGGGTCCCTCTCTGGGCACGCGCAGCTAGAAAGAGCCCCTAGACAGTTTGTTTTCAACCCCTGATCTGCGTGTGACGGGCACAGAGGCCCAGCTCTGGGCAACAAAGCTGAACAGCTCCAATTCCAAAAGGTACAGCCCGCCCCCAGGGGCCTGGGTCCCTCTCTGGGCATGTGCAGCTAAAAACAGCTCCTAGACAGCCGGTTTTCAAACCCTGATCTGCTTGGGTCGGGCACAGAGGCCCAGCTCTGGGCAACAAAGCTGAACGGCTCCAATTCCAACAGGTACAGCCCGCCCCCAAGGGCCTGGGTCTCTCTCTGTGCATGCGCAGCTAGAAACAGCCCCTAGACAGCCGGTTTTCAACCCCTGATCTGCGTGGGACGGGCACAGAGGCCCAGCTCTGGGCAACAAAGCTGAACAGCTCCAATTCCAACAGGTACAGCCAACCCCCAGTGGCCTGGGTCCCTCTCTGGGAACGCGCAGCTAGAAACAGCCCCTAGACAGTTTGTTTTCAACCCCTGATCTGCGTGGGACGGGCACAGAGGCCCAGCTCTGGGCAACAAAGCTGAACGGCTCCAATTCCAACAGGTACAGCCCGCCCCCAAGGGCCTGGGTTCCTCTCTGGGCACGCGCAGCTAGAAACAGCCCCGAGACAGCCGGTTTTCAACCCCTGATCCACGTGGGACGGGCACAGAGGCCCAGCTCTGGGCAACAAAGCTGAACAGCTCCAATTCCAACAGGTACAGCCCGCCTCCAGGGGCCTGGGTCCCTCTCTGGGCACGCGCAGCTAGAAACAGCGCCTAGACAGCCGGTTTTCAACCCCTGATCTGCGTGGGACGGGCACAGAGGCCCAGCTCTGGGCAACAAAGTTAAACTGCTCCAAGTCCAATAGGTACAGCCAGCCCCCAGTGGCCTGGGTCCCTCTCTGGGCACGTGCAGCTAGAAAAAGCTCCTAGACAGCTGGTTTTCAACCCCTGATCTGTGTGGGTCGGGCACAGAGGCCCAGCTCTCGGCAACAAAGCTGAACGGCTCCAATTCCAACAGGTAGAGCCAGCCCCCAGTGGCCTGGGTCCCTCTCTGGGCACGCGCAGCTAGAAAGAGCCCCTAGACAGTTTGTTTTCAACCCCTGATCTGCGTGGGACGGGCACAGAGGCCCAGCTCTGGGCAACAAAGCTGAACGGCTCCAATTCCAACAGGTACAGCCCGCCCCCAGGGGCCTGGGTCCCTCTCTGGGCACGTGCAGCTAGAAAAAGCTCCTAGACAGCTGGTTTTCAACCCCTGATCTGCGTAGGTCGGGCACAGAGGCCCAGCTCTGGGCAACAAAGCTGAACGGCTCCAATTCCAATAGGTGCAGCCCGCCTCCAGGGGCCTGGTTCCCTCTCTGGGCACATGCAGCTAGAAACAGCCCCTAGACAGCCGGTTTTCAACCGCTGATCTGCGTGGGACGGGCACAGAGGCCCAGCTCTGGGCAACAAAGCTGAACGGCTCCAATTCCAACAGGTACAGCCCGCCCCCAGTGTCCTGGGTCCCACTCTGGGCACAAGCAGCTAGAAACAGCCCCTAGACAGCCGGTTTAAAACCCCTGATCTGCGTGGGGCGGGCACAGAGGCCCAGCTCTGGGCAACAAAGCTGAACGGCTCCAATTCCAACAGGTACAGCCCGCCCCCAGGGGCCTGGGTCCCTCTCTGGGCACACGCAGCTAGAAACAGCCCCTAGACAGCCGGTTTTCAACCCCTGATCTGCGTGGGATGCGCACAGAGGCCCAGCTCTGGACAACAAAGCTGAATGGCTCCAATTCCAACAGGTACAGCCCGACCCCAGGGGCCAGGGTCCCTCTCTGGGCACGCGCAGCTAGAAACAGCCCCTAGACAGCCGGTTTTCAACCCCTGATCTGCGTGGGACCTGCAGAAAGGCCCAGCTCTGGGCAACAAAGCTGAACTGCCCCAATTCCAACAGGTACAGCCCGCCCCCAGGGGCCTGGGTCCCTCTCTGGGCACGCGCAGCTAGAAAGAGCCCCTAGACAGTTTGTTTTCAACCCCTGATCTGCGTGGGACGGGCACAGAGGCCCAGCTCTGGGCAACAAAGCTGAACTGCTCCAATTCCAAAAGGTACAGCCCGCCCCCAGAGGCCTGGGTCCCTCTCTGGGCATGTGCAGCTAAAAACAGCTCCTAGACAGCCGGTTTTCAAACCCTGATCTGCTTGGGTCGGGCACAGAGGCCCAGCTCTGGGCAACAAAGCTGAACAGCTCCAATTCCAACAGGTACAGCCAACCCGCAGTGGCCTGGGTCCCTCTCTGGGAACGCGCAGCTAGAAACAGCCCCTAGACAGTTTGTTTTCAACCCCTGATCTGCGTGGGACGGGCACAGAGGCCCAGCTCGGGGCAACAAAGCTGAACGGCTCCAATTCCAACAGGTACAGCCCGCCCCAGGGGCCTGGGTCCCTCTCTGGGCACGTGCAGGTAGAAAAAGCTCCTAGACAGCTGGTTTTCAACCCCTGATCTGCGTGGGTCGGGCACAGAGGTCCACCTCTGGGCAACAAAGCTGAGCGGCTCCAATTCCAACAGGTACAGCCCGCCCCTAGGGGCCTGGGTCCCTCTGTGGGCACGCGCAGCTAGAAACAGCCCCTAGACAGTCGGTTTAAAACCCCTGATCTGCGTGGGACGGGCACAGAGTCCGAGCTCTGGGCAACAAAGCTGAACGGCTCCAATTCCAACAGGTACAGCCCGCCCCCAAGGGCCTGGGTTCCTCTCTGGGCACGCGCAGCTAGAAACAGCCCCGAGACAGCCGGTTTTCAACCCCTGATCCACGTGGGACGGGCACAGAGGCCCAGCTCTGGGCAACAAAGCTGAACAGCTCCAATTCCAACAGGTACAGCCCGCCTCCAGGGGCCTGGGTCCCTCTCTGGGCACGCGCAGCTAGAAACAGCGCCTAGACAGCCGGTTTTCAACCCCTGATCTGCGTGGGACGGGCACAGAGGCCCAGCTCTGGGCAACAAAGTTAAACTGCTCCAAGTCCAACAGGTACAGCCAGCCCCCGGTGGCCTGGGTCCCGCTCTGGGCACGTGCAGCTAGAAAAAGCTCGTAGACAGCTGGTTTTCAACCCCTGATCTGCGTGGCTCGGGCACAGAGGCCCAGCTCTGGGCAACAAAGCTGAACGGCTCCAATTCCAACAGGTAGAGCCAGACCCAGTGGCCTGGGTCCCTCTCTGGGCACGCGCAGCTAGAAAGAGCCCCTAGACAGTGTGTTTTCAACCCCTGATCTGCGTGGGACGGGCACAGAGGCCCAGCTCTGGGCAACAAAGCTGAACGGCTCCAATTCCAACAGGTACAGCCCGCCCCCAGGGGCCTGGGTCCCTCTCTGGGCACGTGCAGCTAGAAAAAGCTCCTAGACAGCTGGTTTTCAACCCCTGATCTGCGTGGGTCGGGCACAGAGGCCCAGCTCTGGGCAACAAAGCTGAACGGCTCCAATTCCAACAGGTACAGCCCGCCCCCAGTGGCCTGGGTCCCTCTCTGGGCACGCGCAGCTAGAAACAGCCCCTAGACAGCCGGTTTTCAACCCCTGATCTGCGTGGGATGGGCACAGAGGCCCAGCTCTGGACAACAAAGCTGAATGGCTCCAATTCCAACAGGTACAGCCCGACCCCAGGGGCCAGGGTCCCTCTCTGGGCACGCGCAGCTAGAAACCGCCCGTAGACAGCCATTTTTCAACCCCTGATCTTTGTGGGACCGGCAGAAAGGCCCAGCTCTGGGCAACAAAGCTGAACTGCCCCAATTCCAACAGGTACAGCCCGCCCCCAGGGGCCTGGGTCCCTCTCTGGGCACGCGCAGCTAGAAAGAGCCCCTAGACAGTTTGTTTTCAACCCCTGATCTGCGTGGGATGGGCACAGAGGCCCAGCTCTGGGCAACAAAGCTGAACTGCTCCAATTCCAAAAGGTACAGCCCGCCCCCAGGGGCCTGGGTCCCTCTCTGGGCATGTGCAGCTAAAAACAGCTCCTAGACAGCCGGTTTTCAAACCCTGATCTGCTTGGGTCGGGCACAGAGGCCCAGCTCTGGGCAACAAAGCTGAACGGCTCCAATTCCAACAGGTACTGCCCGCCCCCAAGGGCCTGGGTCGCTCTCTGTGCATGCGCAGCTAGAAACAGCCCCTAGACAGCCGGTTTTCAACCCCTGATCTGCGTGGGACGGGCACAGAGGCCCAGCTCTGGGCAACAAAGCTGAACAGCTCCAATTCCAACAGGTACAGCCAACCCCCAGTGTCATGGGTCCCTCTCTGGGAACGCGCAGCTAGAAACAGCCCCTAGACAGTTTGTTTTCAACCCCTGATCTGCGTGGGACGGGCACAGAGGCCGAGCTCTGGGCAACAAAGCTGAACGGCTCCAATTCCAACAGGTTCAGCCCGACCCCAGGGGCCTGGGTCCCTCTCTGGACAAGCGCAGCAGAAACAGCTCCTAGACAGCCGGTTTTCAACCCCTGATCTGCATGGGACGGGCACAGAGGCCGAGCTCTGGGCAACAAAGCTGAACGGCTCCAATTCCAACAGGTACAACCTGCCCCCAAGGGCCTGGGTCCCTCTCTGGGCCCGCGCAGCTAGAAACAGCCCCTAGACAGCCGGTTTTCAACCCCTGATCTGCGTGGGACGGGCACAGAGGCCCAGCTCTGGGCAACAAAGCTGAACGGCTCCAATTCCAACAGGTACAACCAGCCCCCAGTGGCCTGGGTTCCTCTCTGGGCACGCGCAGCTAGAAAGAGCCCCTAGACAGTTTGTTTTCAACCCCTGATCTGCGTGGGACGGGCACAGAGGCCCAGCTCTGGGCAACAAAGCTGAACGGCTCCAATTCCAACAGGTACAGCCCGCCCCCAGGGGCCTGGGTCCCTCTCTGGGCACGCGCAGCTAGAAACAGCCCCTAGACAGCCGGTTTAAAACCCATTATCTGCGTGGGACGGGCACAGATGCCCAGCTCTGGGCAACACAGCTGAACGGCTCCAATTCCAACAGGTACAGCCCGCCCCCAGTGTCCTGGGTCCCACTCTGGGCACAAGCAGCTAGAAACAGCCCCTAGACAGCCGGTTTTCAACCCCTGATCTGCGTGGGGCGGGCACAGAGGCTGAGCTCTGGGAAACAAAGCTGAACGGCTCCAATTCCAACAGGTACAGCCCGCCCCCAAGGGCCTGGATCCCTGTCTGGGCACGCGCAGCTAGAAACAGCCCCTAGACAGCCGATTTAAAACCCCTGATCTGCATGGGATGAGCACAGAGGCCCAGCTCTGGGCAACAAAGCTGAAAGGCTCCAATTCCAACAGGTACAGCCCGCCCCCAGTGGCCTGGGTCCCTCTCTGGGCATGCGCAGCTAGAAACAGCCCCTAGACAGCCGGTTTTCAACCCCTGATCTGCGTGGGATGGGCACAGAGGCCCAGCTCTGGACAACAAAGCTGAATGGCTCCAATTCCAACAGGTACAGCCCGACCGCAGGGGCCAGGGTCCCTCTCTGGGCACACGCAGCTAGAAACAGCCCCTAGACAGCCGGTTTTCAACCCCTGATCTGCGTGGGACCAGCAGAAAGGCCCAGCTCTGGGCAACAAAGCTGAACTGCCCCAATTCCAACAGGTACAGCTTGCCCCCAGGGGCCTGGGTCCCTCTCTGGGCATGCGCAGCTAGAAACAGCCCCTAGACAGTTTGTTTTCAACCCCTGATCTGCGTGGGACCGGCAGAAAGGCCCAGCTCTGGGCAGCAAAGCTGAAAGGCTCCAATTCCAGCAGGTACAGCCGGCCCCCAGGGGCCTGGGTCCCTCTCTGGGCACGCGCAGCTAGAAACAGCCCCTAGACAGCCGGTTTTCCCCCCCTGATCTGCGTGGGACGGGCACAGAGGCCCAGCTCTGGGCAACAAAGCTGAACGGCTCCAATTCCAACAGGTACAGCCCGCCCCCAGGCGCCTTGGTCCCTCTCTGGGCACGCGCTACTAGAAACAGCCCCTAGACAGCCGGTTTTCAACCCCTGATCTGCCTGGGATGGGCTCAGAGGCCCAGCTCTGGGCAACAAAGCTGAAGGGCTCCAATTCCAACAGGTACAGCCCGCCCCCAGGCGCCTGGGTCCCTGTATGGGCACGCGCAGCTAGAAACAGCCCCTAGACAGCCGGTTTTAAACCCCTGATCTGTGTGGGACGGGCACAGAGGCCCAGCTCTGGGCAACAAAGCTGACCGGCTCCAATTCCAACAGGTACAGCTCGCCCCCAGCGGCCTGCGTCCCTCTCTGGGCACACGCAACTAGAAAAAGCCCATAGACAGCCGGTTTTCAACCCCTGATCTGCATGGGATGAGCACAGAGGCCCAGCTCTGGGCAACAAAGCTGAAAGGCTCCAATTCCAACAGGTACAGCCCGCCCCCAGGGGCCTGGGTCCCTCTCTGGGCACCGGGAGCTAGAAACAGCCCCTAGACAGCCGGTTTTCAAACCCTGATCTGCATGGGACGGGCACAGAGGCCCAGCTCTGGGCAGCAAAGCTGAACAGCTCCAATTCCAACAGGTACAGCCCGCCCCTAGGGGCCTGGGTCCCTCTCTGGGCACACGCAGCTAGAAACAGCCCCTAGACAGCCGGTTTTCCACCCCTGATCTGCGTGGGACGGGCACAGAGGCCCCGCTCTGGGCAACAAAGCTGAATGGCTCCAATTCCAACAGGTACAGCCCGCCCCCAGGGGCCTGGGTCCCTCTCTGGGCATATGCAGCTAGAAACTGCCCCTAGACAGCCGGTTTTCAACCCCTGGTCTGCATGGGACGGGCATAGAGGCCCAGCTCTGGGCAGCAAAGCTGAACGGCTCCAATTCCAACAGGTACAGCCCGCCCCTAGGGGCCTGGGTCCCTCTCTGGGCACACGCAGCTAGAAACAGCCCCTAGACAGCCGGTTTTCCACCCCTGATCTGCGTGGGACGGGCACAGAGGCCCAGCTCTGGGCAACAAAGCTGAACGGCTCCAATTCCAACAGGTACAGCCCGCCCCCAGGGGCCTGGGTCCCTCTCTGGGCACGCGCTGCTAGAAATAGCCCCTAGACAGCCGGTTTTCAACCCCTGATCTGCCTGTGATGGGCTCAGAGGCCCAGCTCTGGGCAACAAAGCTGAAGGGCTCCAATTCCAACAGGTACAGCCCGCCCCCAGGCGCCTGGGTCCCTGTCTTGGCACGGGCAGCTAGAAACAGCCCCTAGACAGCCGGTTTTCAACCCCTGATCTGTGTGGGAAGGGCACAGAGGCCCAGCTCTGGGCAACAAAGCTGAAGGGCTCCAATTCCAACAGGTACAGCCCGCCCCCAGTGGCCTGGGTCCCTCTCTGGGCACGCGCAGCTAGAAAGAGCCCCTAGACATTTTGTTTTCAACCCCTGATCTGCGTGGGACGGGCACAGAGGCCCAGCTCTGGGAAACAAAGCTGAACGGCTCCAATTCCAACAGGTGCAGCCCGCCCCCAAGGGCCTGGGTCCCTCTCTGGGCACGTGCAGCTAGAAACAGCCCCTGGACAGCCGGTTTTCAACCCCTGATCTGCGTGGGACGGGCACACAGGCCCAGCTCTGGGCAACAAAGCTTAACGGCTCCAATTCCAACAGGTACAGCCCGCCCCCAGGGGCCTGGGTCCCTCTCTGGGCATACGCAGCTAGAAACTGCCCCTAGACCGCCGGTTTTCAACCCCTGATCTGCGTGGAACGGGCACAGAGGCCCAGCTCTGGGCAACAAAGCTGAACCGCTCTAATTCCAACAGGTACAGCCCGCCCCCAGGGGCCTGGGTCCCTCTCTGGGCACGCATAGCTAGAAACAGCCCCTAGACAGCCGGTTTTCAACCCCTGATCTGCGTGGGACGGGCACAGAGGCCCAGCTCTGGGCAAGAAAGCTGAACGGCTCCAATTCCAACAGATACATATTTTCCCACTACATATGCCATAGGAACCATAAGCTAACTTCTTAGATGGAAACTTCTCTATTTTACCTCAACCACTAGAAACACAGTAGCCAATAACTCATAAGCCTATCTTAACTCATACTGCATATCAAGCAGAATAGTAACAGTGAACGTGAAGGACCAAACCACACCTCTCACAATGGTAAAGGAACGCAAAAACCCACCAATCTTTCATATTGAAGAGTCTAGCCCAGATGACACCAACAGTACTGTAGTGTTAGACAACCTCTCTGACAAGGAATTCAGAAGGGAACTACTTAGGATGCTTAGGGAATTAAAAGAAACAATGGAAACCAATGCCAATAGAAGACAAGAGGATCTGAAGGCAGAAATGAGGAAAATGCAATCAGAAATGTCAGACCTGAGAAATCTCGTAGGCGAATTGAAAACCTCAGTGGAAGGCCTCAGCAGCAGAGTAAGAGCGGCTGAGAATAGAATCAGTGAGCTCGATGATGAAGTTCAGAGACTCTCCAGAAAAGAGCAGAAAATGGAAAAGAGACTCACAATTCGGGAACAGATGGCAAGAGAAGATCGTGATGAAACCAAGAGGGGTAACATAAGAATTATTGGAGTCCCAGAGGGACAGGAAGAAAACCTCGATGAAGAAGAAACTGTCAAAGAAATCATTGCTACAACATTTCCAGAGCTGAAGAAAACTTGTGACCACATTCAGGAGGCCCGAAGGGTACCAGCTAGAAGAAATCCGAATAAAAATACCCCAAGACACATTCTGATCAAAATGACCAAAACCTTAGACAGAGACAAAATTCTGAAAGCAGCAAGATCGAAGAAAGAAATCTCTTACAAAGGAACATCCTTAAAATTCACAGCTGATTTTTCTGATGAAACCCTCATGGCCCGAAAACAGTGGTGGGACATAGTAAAAAAACTCAATGAAATAAATGCCTCCCCCAAAATACTTTTCCCAGCAAGACTCTCATTCATAATAGAAGGAACAACACACAGTTTCACAGACAAACAACAGCTCAGGAACTTCATAGACTCAAAACCATGGTTACAAGAACAACTAAATGGGCTACTTTAAGGCAAGAAAGGCCCCTCAAATACACCAAATTTTAACAGAACAATGGGACAAAATCCCATAACAATAATCTCTCTCAATGTCAATGGGCTAAACGCACCAATTAAAAGACATAGAGTGGCAGGATGGATTAGAAAATTGAACCCAACATTCTGCTGCCTGCAAGAAACGCATCTCAATAGTCAAAGCAAACACAGACTCAGAGTCAAAGGCTGGAAAACAATCCTACAGGCAAACAGCTCCCATAAAAAAGCTGGGGTAGCCATCCTTATATCAGACCACATCGATTTCAGAGTGAGGAAGGTCATAACAGACAGTGAAGGCCATTTCTTATTGATCAGAGAATCTGTACAACAGGAAGAACTTACAATAATAAATGTATATGCACCAAATGAGAGACCAGCAAAGTACTTAAAGCAACTACTCATAGATTTGGAAAAAGACATCAATAGCAACACAATACTAGTGGGAGACTTCAACACTGCTTTGTCACCTCTTGATAGATCAACCAGACTCAAGCTTAGCAAGGACATACTTCATTTGAGGGAAACAATGGAAGAAAGGGACTTAGTAGATATATACAGGACACTTCATCCACAAAAAGCTGAATACACATTCTTCTCAAGCGTACATGGAACATTCTCCAAGATAGACCACATGCTGAGCCACAGAACATGCCTCCATAAAATTAAGAAGGTAGAGATTGTATCACCAATCTTCTCAGACCATAATGCGCTGAAATTAGAAGTAAATCACACACAAAAACAGAAAACTAAATCAAACACCTGGAAATTAAACAGTGCACTATTGAACAACGAGTGGATTAGACAGGAAATCAAAGAGGAAATCAAAAGATTCCTAGAAACGAATGAAAATGAGAACACGAGTTACCAAAACTTATGGGACAAAGCAAAGGCTGTGTTAAGAGGAAAGTTTATAGCTCTACAAGCATTCCTCAGGAAGGAGGAGCGAGCACACAGAAGTAACCTAACCTCACAGCTTAAGAGCTTGGAGAAGGACCAAAAAAAGGAGCACAACCCGAACAGGAGAAAGGAAATAATAAAACTCAGAGCAGAGATTAACGAGATGGAAACCCAAAAAACAATCCGAAAGATCAATGAAACCAAAAGCTGGTTCTTCGAGAAAATTAACAAGATCGATAAGCCTCTAGCAAAACTCACAAAGAAAGGGAGAGAGAAAACCCTAATAAACCGAATCAGAAACGAAAAGGGGGTCATTACAACAGAAACCACAGAAATTCAGAGGATCCTCAGGGAGTACTTTGAGAAGCTTTATGCCACGGAACATCAAAACCTCGAGGAAATGGATAAATTCCTAGACTCCTACAGACTCCCAAGGCTGAACCAAGAAGACCTGGAATACCTGAACAGACCTATCACCATCAAGGAAATTGAAATGGTAATAAAAGGTCTCCCCAAGCACAAAAGTCCTGGCCCGGATGGATTCACTAGTGAATTCTTCCAAATCTTTAAAGAGGACTTACTCCCAATGCTCTTTAAGCTTTTCCACGAAATTGAAATATCAAAAACACTTCCGAACAGTTTCTACGAAGCAAATATCACACTGATACCAAAAGCAGACAGAGATACCATAAAGAAAGAGAATTACAGGCCGATATCCCTGATGAACATAGATGCAAAGATCCTCAACAAACTACTAGCAAATAGAATCCAACTACTCATCAAAAAGATCATACACCATGACCAAATAGGATTCATCCCAGGGATGCAAGGATGGTTTAACATTCGGAAATCAATCAACATAATCCATCATATCAACAAAAGATAAAAGCATATGATTATATCAATAGATGCAGAGAAAGCATTTGACAAGATCCAGCACCCCTTTATGATCAAAACCCTAGCCAAAATGGGTATAGAGGGGACCTTCCTCAACATAATTAAAGCCATCTACCACAAGCCTACAGCAAGCATCATCCTCAATGGGGAAAAACTGAGAGCCTTCCCTCTAAGATCAGGGACGAGACAGGGATGCCCACTCTCTCCACTGCTGTTCAATATAGTACTGGAAGTACTTGCAATAGTGATTAGGCAGGAAAAAGATATTAAGGGCATTCAGGTAGGAAAGGAAGAAATCAAGCTCTCACTATTCGCAGATGATATTATACTCTACTTAGAGAACCCAATAACTTCCACCAAAAAACTCCTAGAAACAATAGACTCGTATAGTAAAGTTGCAGGTTATAAAATCAATACCCAAAAGTCCATGGCTTTCCTATACGCAAACAGTGAGAGAGAAGAAAGCAACATGAAAAAAACAATCCCATTCACAATTGTGCCCCAGAAAATCAAGTACCTAGGAATCAGCTTAACTAAGGAAGTAAAGGACCTGTACAAAGAAAACTACAAAACGCTACTTCAGGAAATAAAAGAGGACATGAGGAAATGGAAAGATATCCCCTGCTCATGGGTCGGTAGAGTTAACATTGTCAAAATGGCAATACTACCGAAAGCATTGTATAAATTCAATGCAATCCCTATAAGGATACCCATGACATTCTTCAAAGAAATGGAGCAAACACTCTTGAAATTTATATGGAACAATAAGCCCCCACGAATAGCTAAAGCAATTCTTGGGAAAAAGAAAATGGGAGGAATCAACCTCCCGAACTTCAAACTGTACTACAAAGCAGTAATAATTAAAACAGCATGGTACTGGAACAAAGGCAGAACTGCAGACCAATGGAACAGGGTTGAATACACTGACATCTCTCCTCAATCATATGCTCATCTAATCTTTGATAAAGGTGCAAGTAATGTGAAGTGGAGTAAGGAAAGCCTCTTTAAGAAATTGTGTTGGCATCCCAGGATGGCTACATGCAAAAAAATAGGCTCAGAACTCTGCCTAACACCATGTACAAAAGTAAGATCAAAATGGATTAAAGACCTCAACATCAGACCAGAAACCATAAGGTACATTGAAGATCAAGTTGGCAAAACCCTCCATGACATTGAAGCTAATGGTATCTTCAAAGATGCCACGCCACTGGCCGAGCAAGTGAAAACAGAGATAGATAAATGGGACTATCTTAAACTAAGAAGCTTCTGCACCTCCAAAGAAACAGTGACCAAAATACAAAGACAGTCTACAGAATGGGAAAGGATATTCACCGAATACACATCTGACAAGGGGTTGATATCCAGGATATACAAAATACTGGTTAAACTCCACAAGAAGAAAACATCCAACCCCATCCAAAAATGGGGCAATGAAATGAACAGAAACTTTCTCAAAGAAGACATCCGAATGGCAAAAAATCACATGAGAAAATGCTCTACATCATTAATCATCAGGGAGATGCAGATCAAAACCACAATGAGATACCATCTCACAACTCAGAGACTGGCCCACATTCAAAAGAACAAAAGCAACCAATGCTGGCGTGGATGTGGCGAGAAAGGGACACTCCTTCACTCTTGGTGGGAATGTCCACTGGTTCAGCCCTTCTGGAAAACAGTATGGGCGATTCTCAAAAAATTAGAAATTGAGCTCCCATTTGACCCAGCAATAGCACTCCTGGGAATATATCCCAGAGAGGCAAAAATGTATAGTCGAAGTGACATCTGCACTTGTTTGTTCATTGCAGCACTCTTTACAATAGCCAGAAACTGGAAGAAACCTGAATGCCCAAAAACAGATGACTGGTTAAAGAAACTTTGGTACATCTACACAATGGAGTGCTATGTAGCTGTTAGAAAAGATGAAGTCATGAAATTTACATACAAGTGGTACAATATGGAAAGTATCATGCTAAGCGAAATGAGTCAGAAAGAGAGGGATAGACATAGAAAGATTGCATTCATCTGGGGGATATAAAGTAACAAAGTATGAGATTAATACCCAAGAATAGCTGAGATCAGCACCAGGACGATTATTCCATAACTTAGAGGCCAGCCGGGTATCCTAGAGGAAAGGGCACTTCAGATAGATAAGGGAGCACCAAATAAAGGATGTTTGGAGGATCCTCCCAGGAGGGGAGATGCATGTCGAAAGTAGACTATGGACTGAACATGTTTGCCACTCAATGCCTCTTTTGCAGACCACAACACCCAAAAGGAGAGAGAGAACACAGGGGATTGCCCTGCCACAGAGACAGGGGGGATGGGGGGGTGGGGGTGGGAGGGATATTATCCATGGTGGTGGAAAATGGGCACTGGTGGAGGGATGGGTATCTGATCATTGTATAATTGAAACCAAAGCACAAAAAATTGTAAATCTACAACTTTAAAAAAAATAAAATAAAATAAAGGGAAAAAAAAAGTTAAAAAAAAAAAGAGTGTATGATTGATATCCATTACTCATCTCAGTTAGAAATAGTTGTTGTTTTTAACATTGCTATAATCAGTATCCTAGACATAATAGGATAAAGAGTATTTAATAGGTCACTTATGACAATCTACACCAAACATGAATGAGTACTTTTTTACACATATAAATATCTTCAAACCTTAAAACCACCTATTTTCTTTGCTACTATTTTCTCATTTTGTGGTTATAAAAATGTTGTATTATGTAGTATTGATTTTTCACAAACTAATCCCAAGTCAGAATAATTGAACAATTGAACAATAATATCATAAAATTATAACTTATGAATATGCTGTATCTTTGGGGTACATATTGTTTGATGATTATGCCTGACCTAAGCACTGTAGCACTGTGCTCCCGTTGTTCATCAATTTTCTCAAGCAGGCACTGGTAACGTCTCCATTGTGAGACTTGTTGTTACTGTTTTTGGCATATTGAATATGCCATGCAGAGCTTGCCAGGCTCTGCCTTGTGGGCGGGATACTCTTGGTAGCTTGCCAAGCTCTCTGAGAGGAACTGTGATATCAAACCTGGATCGGCTGCATTGAAGGCAAACTCCATACCTGATGTGGTATCATTCCAGTACTCCTCTGACTTAAGCATGATCAAATAAACCTAGAGATCTTAATAGAACAAGATCATAATAGAAATTTTAAAAACATTTTTCAACATAGGAACGCAGTGATACTAATATACTTTGCATTGACTTATGTGCACTCAAATTGGGTTTGATCCCTGACAACCACTATGGTTCTCAGACCCTGTTCAGGGATTATCCCTGATCACAGAGCCAAGATTAAGCCCTGATCTCTGCCAGGTGAGGCCCCCAAATAAAGAAAATCTAGATATACTTTTTTCTTAATATTATATTATTTGGGTTGCATTATAAAAATATAAATTATAATTTATAAATTATAAAAATTTCAGATTAAGTAACATTAATTTTTCCTTTTGTATTCTTAATTTGCATTTAAATAAAAGTACCTTTTCTCATTTGTAAAATGTGTGAAATAGAGGACACACTGGGGTTTAGTTAATGAACAAAATTAAATAATAAATATTATATATTGATGCTTCCAATTTGATCTGTATTTTTTTGAGAAAATGTTATATAATTAAGCTAAAAAAATGAGCTCTCTAATGTTAAAATTAGCCCACATTGGAATGTCATATTGTAGTAAACAATTGATCACTTGAGCACTTGACTTTTAATTAATCATCGATTTGCTCGGGCACCAGTAACGTCTCCACTTGTCCCTGTCGCATGCTAGTGTACCCCAATAGCGTCTGTTCATTCTAAGAACATGAAGATCCTCAAACGAATCGTGCAGGGTCTTGACAAAGGAGGCTGACCATCTGGTAGGTGGGTGACCACACGGTCTTTTGACATCCTCTGGAATCCACTTGGTAATGGCTCTAGTCCAGCGGTCGTCTCCAAATATCATTACGTATCCAGCCCATCTGATTTTCGATGCCTTGGCAAAAACGACAGTGTCCATGATTCTTGACTGTCGACAGAGGTTGAAACTCTGGATTCTTTTTCTCATTTGTGTGAAGCATGATACTCCAAAGATAGCTCTTTCGATTCCTCTTTGGGAGACCCAAATAGCGTTCTCATCCTGTTTGCGAAGGGCCCAGGTCTCTGAGGCGTATGTTAATGCAGGAAGAACAGTGGAATCAAAGAGAGGTGCCTGGAGCTGAAGGTTCTTTGTCCTCTTATCTGTTTCTTCGATGTTCCTGAAGGCATTCCAAGGGGATCTCTTTCTCCTGAAGGCATTCCAAGGGGATCTCTTTCTCCTGCGCAACTTAGGTTCCAGGTCATTCATCATGTTGACTTCTCAAACTAAGTACACATAAATGTTGCATTCAGAGATGTTTGTCCCATTGAGAGTGAATGCAACATCAGGAACGAGACCATTTTGAATTAACATTGTCATTGTGAGATTCAGCTGGAGTCTGACCTTTCCACACTCATGGTCGAAGTCAGTCAGTATTTGCACCATTTGGCTAATGTTTGCTGTTATTAGAACAATATCATCGGCAAAGCAAAGGTGGTGTAGTTGCTGACCGTCTATCTTCACTCCCATTTCTTCCCATTCCAGTCGTCGCATGACATTCTTGAGGGTGGCACTGAAGAGTTTCGGTGAAATGGTATCACCCTGCCGTACCCCTCTCTTGATATTGATGATTGCTTCTTTGGTGAATGGTGAGATCCTGGTAGAGAATCGGTAATACATCTCACAGAGGATTCTGATGTATTGAGTTTGAATGCCCCGATTGGCTAGGGCTTTGATGACTGCTTCTGTATCAACAGAATCAAAGGCCTTCTTTAAATTAATGAGCGTTAGACAGTGTGGCATCTTGAACTCCCGAGAAACCTAAAAGAGCTTGGTTATTGTGTGGATATGGTCAATTGTGCTGAATATTTTTTGAAAACCGGCTTGCTTGCATGGTTGTCCTTCATCTAGTGTTCTTCCAATCCTATTCAGGATGACTTGAGTGAACAGCTTGTAGATGACAGACAATAGGCAGATTGGGTGATAGTTGCCAATGTCCTGGAGGTCTCCCTTCTTGTACAGTAGTGAAGTCCTGCTGGTTTTCCATTGGGCGGAACTTTACATTCAGAAAGGTAGTGTGTGAAGAGCTGAGACAATGTATTGATGGGTACGGACGGCAGGTTCTTCAGATGTTCAGGTCTGACCTTGTCTAGGCCAGGTGCTCTTTGTTTTTTTACCTGCAAGATGGCATGTCAGATTTCAGAAGGGAGAACATTGGGAACGACATATCCATACTGCAGAATTTGGTACGTGGGCACGTGGACGTGTCTATCAAAGAGATCTCAGTAGAAGTCATGGACAATCTTTTCCATTGCCCTACTGAACTATGTGATAGATCTATCAGGATGTTGGAGGTCAAGCAATTGATATTAATTCCATATTACTTTGATATAAAGAATACCACATGGAAGCATGAAATCAAAACTGTTGGAATATTCAGTTCTGTACTGGAAATTGTACCATTGTATTTGATTCTTGACACAGATTCCTTGGAATCTTCTATAGAATGTATGTAGATTGCCAGTGACTTCTAAGAGAAAAAAAATATTTATAAACATGGCAGTCTCAATTTTCTATTATGTCTGCCACTATTTCACATGTTCAGAGTTCACACTTCTTAACGACATTTGACAATTTGTATACATATACTCATTATGAATTTTAAATAGAATTTGTTTGGGTGAAGCAAATTCTAGAAAAGCAATTTCTCTGTATGTGCCATGTGAATAACTTCTAGATAAATTTTCAGGATTTTGGCTCTAACTCTTTGAGCTCTTTATCCTTTAGGGATAAATAAATAGTTCCTCCTTCAATATACACTTGCACACTAATATATTCTCTTAAGGCTAAAAAACAAGAAATTATCTTTATACATCCTTGCGAAAATATTTTCACCATCATTGCACACAAGAAAAATGAAGTATCACTGTGTTTTAACTTCTCTACCTGAATGTGCCAGAATTTCATAGCTAAGTAGTATAAGATTTGCTGAATTCCACATATTGTGCAAGTGATTTCAATCTATAGGGCTGGAGCCATAGCACAGCAGATAAGGTGTTTGTCTTGTAAGCAACCACCCATGGCCGACCCGAGTTTGATTCCTCCTCCCCTCTCAGAGAGCCCGGCAAGCTACCGAGAGTATCTAGTCCACACGGCAAAGCCTGGCAAGCTACCCATGACATATTAGATATGCCAAACACAGTAACAATTGTCACAATGAAGATGTTACTGGCCCACTCGAGCAAATCGATGAACAACGGGAGGACAGTGACAGTGACAGTGACAGGGAATTGTGGAGCCTTCTTAATTTCTACTCATCTGTATCTAATAATACAACTTTATGTACTATTCTAACATTCCATGTTTCTGGCACTATACTATCTTACAAAATGTATATACTATGTCTGTCTTAAATGTGTGACTTAAAGCCATTTCTTCATTTTATAATCAATAAATCCACTATGAGACACAACACAGGAATAATGGGAAAGTTTTGGGCACTTGTTCTTTTAATCAACTTTGCCACATGAAAACACTATTGTAATGATGAATCAGAAATATCAACCATCAATGTATGCATGTTGTGGCACAAAAATTTCTGTAAAGCTAAAGAGGATAGAATAGAACAAGAGGAATAGAAATAGTGAAAATATAAATATCACTTACGTGAGAATATTGTTAAGATACTGTGAGGCACATATTTTGTCCAATTAAAAACTTTAGTTATCTTGCAATTTAGATACCAGTCTTATCTCTAATTGACAAATGAGAAAGTTACAAAAGATTATATCTTGACCAAGTTTACACAGGTTCTGTTATCCAATTAAATTTTAAAAATTCAATTAGTTCATATTATTGTAATTTAAACAGGCTCCACTTTTTATTTTCTATATTTCTCTTGGTTGAAATGTGCTGTAGTCATTAAAGTTGTGTTGTCAAGAATTACACTGGCACTGTTATGGATCATAAGATGTGTTAGAAATTAAATCAATTCATGGTGTTATGTACACTACAAATCACTAAATATAAATAATTATACTTAATGATCATTAAAAATATGAAAATAAAGTAACAGGTATAAAAATGTATTTAAAGAGACATGTTACAAAGAATAGAAGTTAATATGTAAATAAATGAAAGCTGCAAAGAATAATAGAAAATAATAAGAAATCATAAAGATGATGAATGCTGCAGATCAAGACAGTCCCATTATAGTATTTCAATAAAGTAAATTTGATAATTGCAAATATACAAAACCATATTTCATATAAGCAGGATAATTACAAATAAAACCATGACAAAACAGCGTAAAGATAATTCTGTCTACCAGGAATGAAAAAAATCTTAAAGGGAGCTATAAACTTACACTCATAAATACGATGCATTGTAGCACTGTCCTCCCATTGTTCATTGATTTGCTCATGTGGGCCCAGTAATGTCTCTGTTGTTAAACTTGTTGTTACTGTGTCTGGCATATCAAATATGTCCCGGGTAGCTTCCCAGGCCTTGCCGTGTCGGCGAGATACTCTCGGTAGCTTGCCGACCTCTCCGAGAAAGGCGGAGGAATCGAACTCAGGTCGGCCAAGTTGGCCACGTGCAAGGCAAATGTCCTACCACTGTGCTATCTCTCCAGCCCTCATAAATAGGATAATGAAATATTTCCTCATAAATAATGAAAATATATCCTCATAAATAGGATAATAAATACGATATAATAAATAGAAAATAATATAATAAATAATATAATAAATAGGAAATAATAAATAGGACAATAAATAGGATATCCTTATAAATAATGAAGATATATCCTCATAAATAGGATAATGAAAATAAGCGTAGTAAGAAACTTCTTGTGAAAAATGGAGAGTTATGTTACAGGACAGCAAGTGTCACATCAATTGAGTAGTGGGCTGAATTTTGCTTCTGTGCTTGTTTGGTGTCAAGGGCAGGAACAATTTAACATTATCTCAGTGATGGGATGTAGACATGAATCTGTCAAGTGGACCTTTCTAACAGGTAGAAAAGGGGAAAAGGATTACATTCACACTAAAAATTCGAATTGAATTTGAAACAGCAAGCAGGCTGGAGGGACTGGGTGAAGAAATTGTTATTGGAAATTGTATGCCTGAAAAGCAATTGTAAATAAGTTTGCAATTCATGGTGACTCAATAAAAAATTTCAAAAAATCAAAAAAATTATTTTAATATGGGACATTCTAGAATTGTAAAATTAATTTAGAAGTAGTAAAAGTAATTTAGAATTGTAAAAGTTCACTTTCACTTGGTGTTCAAGGAAACCCAACAATCAAGGGACAAGATGATGGGTAGAGAAAGAACTTTATTGGCAACAATCCAGCAGGGAGGAAAAGGTCAGATGCATGTCTTAGAAAAACATCTTTTCTTGAAGGTCACTAGAGTCATCTTACATATATATGTAACAGAGAAATATATTTTTAGAAAGGGCAGGCTGCAGATTGGCAAGCAATTGGATGGTCAATAAATTCCCTTTGGGCTAGTTTTCTGTTACAAAAGGGTTCAGCCTACCAGTTATCTTCCTTCCAAGGCCATTCAGAATAGCTCAAACCTAGAGCTGTAGAACTTTACCAGTTATAATTTTGAATCCAACTTTTTATTGCTATTGGGTTACGTTCAGAAATGAAAATTAATTTTAAGCACTGGTCTTTCAGTAGAAGTTCATCAAGCAAAAACTGTAGTCACCATCCTACTGCCTGGTGTAATTAATTATCACTATGCTGTAGGGAGCATAAAGTCAAATTATCGAACATTCAGGCAATCTACAGCACTGGTAATCTTAGTCCGGTTTTTACTATAAATGGGAAAATGCAGAAACCTTAGACTGATGCTGATATATTCTGGGTGTGGTCAACACTTTGCACTGCTCAGAGTTTACACCAATTTTGCACCCACAAATCACTTGTGGTGGTGCTTGGACGACCATACAGGTGGTGCCGGGACTTATCCTGGGTTGGCCATATGCGTGTTGGTGCCCTACCTACTGCATACTGCACGGCTCTTGACACAATCCTTTCAACTAGTTTTATATATCTGAGTAATTCTACTGGAATAGATAATAGACACACTGAACTTTAAAAATATTATTAAAATGAAGGGTAAGAAAATCTTGAACAGATGAATAACAATTAAAGTGTTGAATTATTATTACTGTTCTTGACACCAACAACAGAAGGTGGTTTTAGTTTACAACATCTTTCTTCTTCCTGAATATTTTCCCAGAAAAAGACAAAACCTTAAGCCAGAAAGTTTGGTCCCTTAAAAATGAAATAGTAAATAAACTCAAAGAATTCAAAAGTGGAAGAGGGCCGCGGTGTGTGGGGGGAGTGTTGGGTTGCTGTGGATATAAAAACTTGTTTCAAGAAAGTAAACTTACTTCTTCAACTTCCAGAACTGTGTGTTGCCAAAGAATCACAGTCAGGACTCTCCGTAGTCCAAGAGCAGTCTCCTTGTTGAATTTTCTCTCTCCCCTGACAATACTTGGCTACTGGAAGAACAGGAGCATGGGAGAAAGTCCCCCATCCCTGACTCTATGAGAGTCTGGAGATTTTGGTCACATACCTGACTTTTTCAACAGATCCATACCTGGATGAGGCTCTTCCAAGCGTGTAGGGTCATGAGCATGGCAGTGATTGGATTGTGAAGGTTATCTGCTACCGTGACTCTTTGGGCAGGTGGAGAACTCTCCCAGCCCCATCCGGAGTGCCCTTACAGGAGATTCAGCCTAGCTTGGGGTCTGGAGGCATCTCTGCATTAAGAATGTTTTTAAAGTGCTTTAGATTCTAGGGTTACAATAGTGCTTGCCTGTGGTACTGATGTGTAAATTTACTGCCTATCACCTCCCCATGAATTGCCCATGGACCCTTCAGCATACATTACAATCCCTCCCTATGTCAAATGCAGTCCTACACCTCCCTCTTTCCCACAGTACTTGTTAATTTAAACCTGTTATTTTAGTCTATACTATTACCTGCCTTATCACCACCAACATGCTGGCGATTCTTCACCTGTGGTCCAGTCAACATACTCATTTCTCTCATGTCTCACCTGTACTCTTAGGTTTATATTTCAGCATCTGAGCTTTATTATGAATTGATCATTTCTGGACCCTAGTTTTTTTTTAAGTATTATTATTTCTATGTACTACAGATCACCCTGCATCTTTCCTTCTGCTACTTGTTTGTTTCACTGAGTTTCTCTTTGATTTCATTTTGCCACAAACTGCATGACTTTATTTTTTCTTATGGCAACATAATATACCATTAATATATATGATAACATCTTTATTCATTCATCTGTTAAGTACTTGGGTTGTTCCCATAGCTGCATGGACATAGGTGTGCATATATCTTTTCAAATTAATTTTTTGTGTTTGGTGGATAGCAATCTAGAATTGGGTAGTTGGATCAAGTGGCAGTTCATTCTTTACTTTTTTGAGAAATTTTTATATGTTTTTCCCTAGAGGCAAGTGACATTCCTGTCAGTAGAGAACTAGGGCTCGTATTCACCCACACTCTAGCCAACAGTAGTTGTGTTCAGTTTTTGGTTTTGTTTGTTCTGGTGTATGCTAGTTTTACTGCGCGAAGTATATCTCGTTGTTATTTTGATTTGAGCTTCCCTGGTACTAAGTGTTAACGAATACCTCTTCATATAATTATGAGTCATCTTTATGCTTTCACCAAAGTGTCTATTCATCTCTTTTCCCAATTTTTTAACAGGATCATTGGATTTTCCCTGGCTTTGGTTTTAGTGTCATTTTAATTTCATCTGAGTTTTAGTGTGATTTTAATTTCATCTGAGTTACTTCTTCCATTCAGAAACATTCAATTCAACTAGTCCTACTTGTTTATTTTCTTTTTATTTATCTTTGCCAATGAATTCAAGTGGTTGGAAACCCATTTGATGTTGAGATTTTGAGTAGAACATATTGCAGATATTTGTCTGTTTTAAAGTCATTTTTCCTGGAAATATGAACTATAAAACTTTCAAAGTGATGGTTTTATTTATTTAAAATAATATATAAAAATGAACAGTCAGTAAAATCTATTTTACTTAATAATCAGTACTTTCTATAATGCTAAAGTACGTGGTTTTATAGTCCTGGTATTACTATGTATGGAGCACATTCTGATTTTACTTTCTTCTTATTTTTTTAGCATTCTATTATTATTATTATTATTTTATTTCATTTTATTTTTGCTTTTTGGGTCACACCTGGCGATGCACAGGGGTTACTCCTGGCTCTGCACTCAGGAGTTATTCCTGCCGGTGCTCAGGGGACCATATGGGACTCTGGGAATCGAACTTGGGTCGGCTGTATGCAAGGCAAACGCCCTACCTGCTGTGCTATCGCTCCAGCCCTGATTTTACTTTCTTTTGTATAATATATGTATTTTTAGATGTCTTCTATGTTATCATTCTACAACCATCTTATATCTGCAAGCCAGAACTTATGCAAAGTCCAGTGACTGAATAGCATGACAATACTATTCTGTATGTATCTAAACATTTGTAATATATTTTTGTGTATTAAACCAAAATGAATCTTTACTTTTTATATCTCTCTCCATAAATTATTTTATATAATTAATTCATTAATTAATCTAGTTAAGTGTCAAAAATTACAGTTTTGTTATGTAGGCAAGTAATGAAATGCTTTGTTTTTCTGAAAGATTCAATATTTAAAGATTTTATTGTGATAAATGGTTATAAAGTTTACTTCATTACCACTTGCATCAAATTAAAGTTAGAATAGACATCTTATAAAAGGTTTGTAAAATTCTTCTGTCTTCTAAAACATGTATTTGACATTTTTGATATAGATCTTATTCTAAAAGATCATTTTTCCCCTGCAGGTTATTTTTCCTAGTGAAAGATCCATCACTACAGATAATAAATTCATGCAAATGTAGCAAGTTCCTGTAGATGTTTAGTGTTTAATTTTTGAGTGTTTCTAATTTTGTTGCCTTGCACGAGGCCGAACCAGGTTTGATTCCTCCGCCCCTCTCAGAGAACCCGGCAAGCAATCAAGAGTATGCCACCTGCATGGCAGAGCCTGGCAAGCTCCCCGTGGCATATTCGATACACCAAAAACAGCAACAATTCTCACAATGAAGATATTACTGGTGCCCACTTGAGCAAATCGATGAACAACAGTAGGACAGTGCTACAGTGCTACAGTGCTAATTTTGTTGAACTATCTTGTTATAAAACTGTATTGTCTAATTAGTTATGTTTGGTAATTAGAAAATGTAGAGGCAATTAAAAAATAAAGTAGCAACAAATTATAAAGTATAGTTAGAAACTGATGTCAGTAAAGTCAGAGTACTACTTTCATTGTAGAAACTGAATATTTTTAAAAGCTTTTAATGAGTTTCTCTACTAAAAATAACATAGTATGAAAAATACCTTCCAGAAGAAATAGTTTGAAGACTTTTCCACCTTTGGCAATGAGAATTAATTATAGTTTTAACCATGGTAAATTACTTTTATATGTTATTTTTGTTCACGTAAATAATAGACTAGCAAAAGATAATGCATATCATCACTGTCACTGTCACTGTCCTCCCATTGTTCATCGGTTTGCTTGAGTGGACCCAGTAACATCTCCATTGTGAGATTCTGTTGTTACTGTGTTTGGCTTATCGAATACATCATGGGGAGCTTGTCAGGCTTTTCCTTGTGGGGCGAGATACTCTTGGTAGCTTTCCGGGCTCTCTGAGAGGGGCAGAGGAATTGAACCCAGGTAGGGCGCATGCAAGGCAAACACACTAACCACTGTGCTATCTCTCCAGATGCGAGATGCGTGCTGAAAGTAGACTATAGACCGAATATGATGGCCACTCTATACCTCTATTGCAAACCACAACACCCTAAAGGAAAGAGAGAGCAAAAGGGAATGCCCTGCCACAAAGTCAAGACAGGGTGCGGGGATGGGGTGAGGGTGGGAGGGCTACAGGCATCATTGGTGGTGAATGGGCACTGGTGGAGGGATAGGTACTCGATCATTGTATAACTGAAACCCAAGCACAAAAGTTTGTAAGTCTACAACTGTATCTCATGGTGTTTAACTAATAATAAAAAAGTGAAAATAAACACTCTTAAAATATTTTATCTATAAATTCACAAGCCATTCTTTTCATTGTAAAATTGTCTCTTTTTAAAAATTATGCATACATAGTGATTTTTACTTAGTTTGCATTTGCTATTCTTTATCTATCTAAATTATTTAATATTTAATTGAAATTTTAAACTTACCCAGATAATTTTCATGAATAATTTTAATTATTCAATGACATTTAAATATAGGAAATGCAGCAAAATCACTAAGTACTATAGTCTAATTTTCTATACAGATAGGAAGATTTTAAAATCATCGTAAACAGCATAATTTTCTAATTGATAAAGTAAAATGGTCATGTTCTGGAGAAATGCTTGTGAAATACAACAAAATATTGAAAGCTCAGGCAACCAAATGGCACAGAAATTTCAAAGCACTTATAATGGAATAAAGTATGAAAGTACATAAATAAAACTGATTTTTTAATTTAAGAATTTCACAAATTATAATATTGTAATTTTATAATTCATATATATTGAAAAAGCTATTTATCATAAGTATTCCATTGAAGTAATATCTGATTATGATCACAATATATTAAGTACTTTAATTACAAATGAATATAATTTAAACGCTTTTACAATATACTTTAATTATATGTCTTAGAGACCAATGGTTTTTAATTTCACATAGTGTTTCCTCATAGTTTAACTCAAGTTATTTGAAGTAATGGGCTGGAGCGATAGCACAGCAGTAGGGTGTTTGCCTTGTACGCAGCCAACATAGCCAACCCGAGTTCGATTCCTCCTCCCCTCTCGGAGAGCCAGGCAAGCTACTGAGCGTATCTCGCCCACATGGCAGAGCATGGCAAGCTCCCCGTGATGTATTTGATATGCCAAACACAGTAACAAGTAACAAGTAACAAGTCTCACGATGGAGTCGTTACTGGGCCCGCTGGAGAAAATCCATGAACAACAGGAGGACAGTGACAGTGACAGTGATTTGAAATAATAAATGAAATAAAAATATCAAAATAAAAATATTTTAATTACAACTGACCATAAAGGTTAGAGTTTTGTCATACATTTTAACCAACTATTTGTAATTTTTATCTTTCTAAATTTAATTTTTTTTTTGGTATTTCTTATGAAATTTGGTCACGGTCTTCCCATTGTTCATCAATTTGCTTGAGTGGGCCCAGTAACATCTCTATCATGAGACTTGTTGTTATTGTGTTTTGGCATATTGAATACATCACGGGTAGCTTGCCAGGCTCTGCCGTGTGGATGAGATATTCTCGGTAGCTTGCCAGACTCTCTGAGAGGGGTGGAGGAATTGAACTCAGGTTGGCCATGTTGGCCGCTTGTAAGGTAAATGCCCTACCGCTGTGCTATCGCTCCAGCCCGTTTCTTATGAATTTTTCTTACAGTTCATTGGGTCAAAATGCAGCTCAATAATTCCTCCTCATACCACAGCTTTCAAAGTTGTGACTCCCTGGGTTCAATTTCCTAGTTTGTTAGAGAGGAAGAAAGTAGAAATAATTGAAAGTGAACTAAATTTAGAAGATAACACATTGACCTTTGTGATACTCAGGGTGTGAAAAAAGAGAAACACATACATTAAGAACTGTAGAAGTTGTGGCCACAGCAATAATACAGCAGGTAGTACAATGTCCTTGCACATGGAAGACACTTATTCAATCCCACTATGTCAGAACCCTGCTTCCACCAGGAGTGCTCCCTGAGCATAACCAGGAATAAGCCCTGAGCATCACCAGGTGTGAACTCCAGGCAAAAAGTAAAAAAAAACAAAAAACCTCTAAGTGGCCTATTGCAACATTTACCATCTTGAGTATTTATTTTTTTATTTGCACAGTTCACTAATGCTATCTGCATCAAGATACTTGTCTAACCAATTGCACAGAACCTATCATCAATCCGATTTCTTTTTTGAGGAGTATTATTATCTACAGTTTTCTATCTGGACTCCAAAACATTCCATGAAATTACAGTCACATTTAAATAGAATTTTAAAAAATATATATGCACTTGATTTATTTAATCATTTGTCAATATATTTTAGCATACATTATATACTCAGACCATTATCCTGTAAGTTCCAGAAATTGACTTATAAATGAAACAAAAAAAATTTTGTTTTTCATGGCTTTCATTTGTACCTCAAGGAAACAGAAAGTAAGCCCACAGTTTGTCAAAGGTATTAAAAAGAATGCAATTTCTTCCAACCTCTTTTTTTTAGAATCAAGGAGAAAACATTCTTCATACTGATAATCAGAAACCAACTCTTGATAACTCAATCAGCAAAGATATGTTTTGAGAGAATATTAGACCACTTACAAAATTTGCAAGATTTCTATACAAGCATAAATAAAAATACCAGTAAGAAATCTGATAATAAGAATGAAGCCAAAATTCATATCAGATTTTTCACCAGAAATGATATTGCCCTTGAGAATACATTAAAATGTGTTAGGAAACTTGTCATTTGAGGCTTTGATACTGGCATCTAATACATAAAAACAAAGATTTTAAATATTCTGTAATGCAGTGCTAGTTGCTGCCCAAGAGGATTTAGTTCCTGAACCACAATTCCACAGAAAGCTTGAGTCAATTCACCACTCTAAATTATTCCTCTTCCCTCATCCTTACATTTTTTTCTTCAGTATTAGGTGTTTAAATTGAGAGCATTCATTTTGCCATGCACATGTCTTGTTCTTTTTATTTCTGTTAAGAATATGGAAGAGAAATACTCCCCTCCTCCATAGTCAAATTTATTCATAAAGGATTTTCCAATGAAATGTCTCTCATCATTGCTAATTTCTCCATCTTATTATCATTAACTATGTGATACTTTGTTTGATAATGTGATGACTCACATAGACTTCGAGCTCATGTACAACTTCTCTGCTGTTATCAAATAAAACAAGGATTTGTTCCATGTCAAATGTGTCACATGCACTATTCTGAACTAAGCAGTGTTGCTATGTGAATAATTCTATTGTCTAGACTCAAGCTCTACCTGTTTGAACTCCATGAATTTCACACAACATAAGGGAATTCCACTTATCGACCAAGGAAAAGGATTTTGGGGCATGAAAACAACAGACACTTTGTCCTGTGATTTGAAAAAACAACATTTATTTTTTTATCTATATAAGCAGTGTAAATGTATTTCCAGTGTAAACAGGAAAATAATTTGCTTGTTCATTTATTTATGCAGTATGGGGGTTTCCCAAGTTTTTCAGGGGGCACAAGAACTGTGTTGGCAATAGAAAGCCAACTGGGCCAGTAATTATTGGTATGCCCCAAACTTGATTGTGCTCAGACCCTGCAAAGTGACACCTACTGTGTTTTGGAGGTCATGTGGGGCCAGCCATTGAACCCTTGTTGCATACACACTAACCATGTTTTTTTTTTTTATTTTTTGGGTCACACCCAGCGATGCTCAGAGGTTACTCTTGGGTCTGCACTCAGGAATCATTTCTGGTGGTGCTCAGGGGACCATATGGGAAGCTGGAAATTGAACTCAGGTCGCCCGCGTGCAAGACAAATGCCCTACCTGCTGTGCTGTGCTCCAGCCCCATCCTAACCATGTTTTATCTCCTCAACCACCCAATGAAAAGTTATCTCTATGTGGGAGGTATAGAATAGAAAGAGCTCTTGCTCTACAAATTTATTAAATATATGATATATTGCTTAAAATACAAGACTTAATTTGATACATACAGCTCTATCTTTAACACTGAAATTTGAATTCATTTCTATATTTTCAGGCTATTTTTGCTTGCTTGGTTTTATTTTGTTTGGCTTGGCCATGCACGACAGTGCTCAGGGTAGGCTTGGAGAACTATAGGGTGTGCTGGGGATGGAAGCCCCAGTTGGCTGCATGCAAAGCAAGCACCCTACCCACTGTACTATTACTTCACCCCTCATTTGTACTTTTCAGTTGACTATACCTAAAAAGATAAAAATTATTTTCTATTTCTTATTTCGGTTATGAATGAAGTAAACATTGAATGCAGGGGATTAGATGCAATGCAATTATTTGAAATGTCAGCAAATATCAAAGCACTTCACACATAGCACAAAATAATATCTTAATGATAAGAGGAAAGGTCTAGTGAAAAATAGTTTGTTTTAATTTGTGCCATCATAGTAGAATGAAACATTTTATGACAAATAATATATAATATATATGTTAATAAAGCATAATTATGTAACTTTTCCACCTGTACCATCATGAGATTTTGTATTGGTGTTCAGCATAAGCCAAACCCAAATAATGTTCTTTCTCTCATTTTTGTATCACCTACAGACATATTGAAATGAAACAGGAATAAAATTGAGGTGCCTATCAGATTGTTGCATTGGTTATAAAAACTAAGGAAACTATAAAAACAGCATTAGTAAATTCTATTCCTTAATAGTTCAATGACTATGCAACATGTAAATATTTTGAGATTATATTATTTATAATATAATTATAAATAATTATATTTATAATTATATTATATTAAAATTGATTATATTAAAAAGGAAAAAATAACAAAATATTCTATTGGTTATTAATTATGCCAAAGTTTCAAGAAGTGGATCCAATAGTGAGTCAGATAATTCAGTTAAGAGCTTGCTGTCCATGATTTCAAACCTGGTTCATTCCTGCCACTGAACATGGTCCCCTACCCACTCTGGACTCTACCAGGAGTGATCCTGGATTGATCACAGAACAAGGAATAAACACTGAGCATTTGTGGGTGTGAAACAAAAGCTAAACCAACAACAACAACAACAAATAAAAAGTATGCTGGAGAAAACATACATGATCTGACTCTTTTTTCTTCAGGAATGTCCCATTTTGTGAGCAATTTAAAGCATTAAAATGCCAGCACATAATAAGCAGAGCAAGTTAGCTTGATCCCAAGACACTAATGGATCACAAAACTGAAGCACCTGACATGCTATAGTGAATCATGGAGCTTTTCTAGAGGAGCTAACATACGAAGATTTGAAAGGTGAGCAGCAAATGAAAAATAAATTGTATTTCAATAGAAAGAAGAGTAGTTGTAATGTTCTAGTAAAAAGGGTGAGGCTATAGTGTTAAAGAAGTGCACATGCAATACAGATGATTGTAACATATACTTCATCCAAGTGGTTTGAAGTCAGACCAATTAAAAACTACTTTAAACTGTGATCAAGGGGAGAAAGAGCTTTTTCTGGAAAAAAATAGAAAACACATTTGAGAGGTTTTTAAAGATAATTCAGCATATAGGGTGCTTACCTTGCATGAGGCTGTTCCAGGTACAGATTCCAGGTACCACATATGGTTCCCTGAGCCTTGACAGACATGATTCCTAAGCAGAGTCAGGAATAAGTTGTGAGAAGTTCTGGGTGTGCTCCCTCCCAAAAAAAGAAAAAGTTGGTGGATAAAGTTTAAGAATATGAGTGGACAAAATAAGTCATAATCAGACAGAATTTCAAAGGTGGTATTTTCTTCAGAGTCACCAAAATTCTCTCTTACTTAATAGACACTTGCTATCAGAGCATGATTCTGCATATCTAAATGATTTTCCCCAAACCTAAGTCAACTTCTTGACCCCTAAAGTTAATTTGCTGGCTCCAAATTCAAGTGATGATTCCAAATATCTCTAACAACTCCTATAAAACAAGATGGTCTTCGTTTTTCCCATTGCACTAGTGAGAAATAATAGTGAAGACACATTTTAAAATAATATTTACAAAGATTTTTAAAACTATATCATACTGTTAGTAATATGGTTATAATAGTATTTAAGTTTAGAGTAAACGTACCACATACCAATGCCAATTTAACTTTTAACCTCCTCCTCTGTCCATAAGTCACCTAGTCCAATTTTGTTTTCTCAACACCCTTCCCCAACCACCTGGTAATTGACCTTAACGGTTTGGGTAAATAGTGTTATCTCATTTTACTACCATCATTTTCCTGTCAACCCTCCACCTGTGTCCTTATGTTATATCTCTTGCATGATCCATCATTCCCTCATCCTACCCCTAGTTCCAGGTCTTATTATCCAATGTATATTAGCCAAACTTTTGATTTTTTCTTTGCATATTACAGATGAATGAAATCATCTGGTATTTGTCCTACTGTCTGATTTATTTTATTCAATGTGACATCCTCTAATGCCGTCCAAGTTGCTCCAAACTGAATGATGTTTTACTCATGACTGCATAATATTGACTGTGTGCACATTAACATCTGTTGTTGAACATTAGTGTTACTTCCACATCCTGGCTAGACTAAGAAATACTGTAATAAAAATATAACACCAAGACATTACCTTCACTCTGTTACTAATTCCATTATTTAGGCACCTTAGTTGATAGGAGTTTCAAAATCCTTGTTCTTAGTTTTTCTTCATATTTATATTCTAGGACTTTTCCATCATAGTCATAAAATTACCAAAAGCAGAATCCACCTGTGCAATTTTTAAGTTTTTCATTTAAATATATCTGCATATATTTAAATTTACATACTACAATTTCCATAATAGTTGACAATGGATTTTCAGGCATGCCATGTTCCCACCTATAATCCCACCACCTCATGTCCAAGTCCCTCCATCACTTATCCATGTTACCTCCCATCTCACAATCTGACTCCTTGAAAATTACATTTTTAAGTTTAACTGTTGTAATTTGAGTTCTCTTGCTTATGATAGATTTGGATCTATTAGTTTGCCTTTTATAAATAGATATACTTGTAGTTTTTGTAACATAAGATATATTAAAGCTATGGAATGAATTATAATAAAAAAAACATGGTTAAATGTCTTTCATAACATTGAAAGATTGCCATTTTGTAAGGTCACTGTTGAAGTTCATCTGGACAAGAAATTCTGAAAGCATATTTTCAAAATTAGAATCATTTACTTTCTGCAAAGACTTAGGTATATTATCTTTAAATTAGCCTTTGAAATGACCAGAAGTAAAGTAACATTTTTCCTCAAAACATTTACTGAATTTCAACTAAAGAAAAAAATGTTATAAGGGAGAAAAGAAAATATTTGTTTCAACTGTGAAATCTCACTCTTACCATTAAAAAGTAAAAATAACATTTATTCTAATATTAAGTGTTACTGTTTTATAATTGATACTAGAAATGTTCAAATTAAACAAACTAGTCAGTTCAATGAACCAAGTCTTTTCTCACAAGTCTGTTGCTAACATTAACAGCATATATAAATAGGATTTCTTTGATTTTTTTATGATCACAAATATTTAACATAAAAGCATCTGTTCTTGAACAACTGGCATATCTTCATGTTTTGTCTATTGTAAATAGAGCTGCAGTGCACATAGGGACACACATATACTTTCAGAATTTTTTTTTTGTCCCTTGGAGTAGAAGCCAGGAATTGGAATTGTTATGTCAAATAGAAACTTGATTCTTAGAAATGGTGAACTCAAGTCGAGACAACAAAATCAGAGCTCAGGAATGTATGACATTTCTATATGCAATGAAAGCAAGAGAAGTAAATACAAGAAAGCAGTGCCATTCACACGTTTGCCTCAGAACCTAAATAATAGGGTGAGACAGAACAGAAGTAAAGGCACTTGTCTTGCATGTAAACTTGGTTTGATCCCTAACACTGCATATTGTCTGCCAAGCATGCCAGAGTGATCTCTGAGTACAGAAACATAGTAAGCTTGGATCAGTGCTATGCATGGACGAAAATTTTTTAAAAAATCAAAATACACGCGACACATTAATAAAAGGGATGAAATACTTATACAAAGAAAACCAGAAATCACTACTGAAAGAAAACAAAAAAAAAGAAGCCACACAAAAATGGAAGCACTACCTTTGTTCATTGGAAGAATTAAAATTGTCAGATCAATATTTTAGTGTTCTTTAAAATATGTCAAGTTTGAAAGAACTGCTTAAAAAATCTTTAATACCAAAGAACAGTAGAAACAAGGGTCAGGAGAATTGATTCACGTTTGGAAGCCTGCCCCAAGGGCTAGAGGAGAAGGCAGTTGGGATAGAGAAGGGACCACTGTGTCGATGATAGTTGGATATGATCACTCTGGATAAGAACTCTGTGCTGAAAAGAGGTAAAGGAAGAAACATGATAACCTCTCAGTATCTATATTGCAAACAGAAATGGAGAGAAAGACAGAGGGGAGAGGGAGAGAGGGAAGGGGTGAGAGAGAGCAAGAGTGAGAGAGCAAGAGCAAGAGCGAGAGAGAGAGAGAAGAGAGAAGGAAAGTACTGGTAATAGAGATAGGCTGATGGCTGGGTTAGGATGGCAGTAGAGAAATTGGGGATATTGGTGGTAGGTAATGTGCACTGGTGAAGAGATGAGTGTTGGAACATTGTATAACTGAAACCAGACCATGAACAGCTTTGTAACTGTGTATCTCACAATGATTCAGTTAAAAGTAAATCTACTAAAACAAAAAAACTTATTGTTTTAAATTTATTTATTTTGTTTTTTTAAATTAAATAATTTTATTTTTAACGTTGTTCACAATGATTCATTGTGATTCATTGTGAATGCCTGAAAAAGCATTCGTAACTTCCGCCTGTCCTTCACCAACTACAAGACCAAGATTACTGGTCTCTGACATCCAGTCTGCCCCCGCGCCAGGCTGTTCCTTGCCGGGGCCCGTTGGAGGGGAGCAGGTTGAGCTTTCCTCCCCCCCTCGACCAGGGCTCCAGCAGCCGAAGACCTCCAGGACCAGCCACCACCATGCTGAGACCACTCACCGCACACCTGAAGGTACTGGCAGAGGGACAAATCCACGCGGTTTCCGGGGCCGAGATCTCCCAGCCTACTCGGATTGAAGTCGAGCATCCTCCACCCAGATCCTCCAAATTCCAGTAGGCGGGGGTCACACCCACCACCTGGCCCCCTGGCGCTGTGTAATCCCATCAACGGCCAAGACTCAGAGACTATAAAATCCAGTTCTCAGACGAGAACGGTGCAGTCTGCCCCCGCGCCTGGCTGTTCCTCGCCAGGGCCCATTGGAGGGGAGTGGGTTGAGCTTTCCTCCCCGCCCCGACAAGGGCTCCGGCAGCCGAAGACGTCCAGGACCAGCCACCACCATGCTGAGACCACTCTCCGCACACCTGAAGGTACTGGCAAAGGGACAAATACACGCGGGTTCCGGGGCCGAGATCTCCCAGCCTACTCGGATTGGAGTCGAGCATCCTCCACCCAGATCCTCCAAATTCCAGTAGGCGGGGGTCACACCCACCACCTGACCCCCTGGCGCCGTGTAATCCCATCAGCGGCCAAGACTCAGAGACTATAAAATCCAGCTCCCGGACGAGAACAGTGCAGTCTGCCCCTGCGCCTGGCTGTTCCTCCCCGGGGCCCATTGGAGGGGAGCGGGTTGAGCTTTCCTCCCCACCCCGAACAGGGCTCTGGCAGCCGACGACCTCCAGG
The DNA here is from genome assembly GCF_029834395.1 of Sorex fumeus. Classification (NCBI taxonomy): domain Eukaryota; kingdom Metazoa; phylum Chordata; class Mammalia; order Eulipotyphla; family Soricidae; genus Sorex; species Sorex fumeus. Next base: position 70,258,593 of record NW_026606059.1, read on the forward strand.
ACCAACCACCACCATGCTGAGACCACTCTCCGCACACCTGAAGGTACTGGCAGAGGGACAAATACACGCGGGTTTCGGGGCTGAGATCTCCCAGCCTACTCGGATTGGAGTCGAGCATTCTCCACCCAGATCCTCCAAATTCCTGTAGGCGGGGGTCACACCCACCACCTGGCCCCCTGGCACCGTGTAATCCCATCAACGGCCAAGACTCAGAGACTATAAAATCCAGCTCCCAGACAAGAACAGTGCAGTCTGCCCCCGCCCCTGGCTGTTCCTCGCCGGGGCCCGTCATCTTATCAGGACAACTTTTATTACATCTTATCATCTCATTCCTACTTTGGACAAACTTGCAGGCTATCGAATGTAGCCTGCCCACAGGGCAGAGTCTGGCAAACTCCCCGTGGCGTACCAAATATGCCAAATATCAGTAACAATGATGGGTCTCATTCTCCTAAAGAGCCTCAATATAATCTCAGGGTTAGGATGAAAGAGACTTTACTGGGGCCTGCTCGAGGCAATCGACGTCCTGATGGATATATCACATCTTACAGAAGGGCAATGGAGAAGATTATTCATGACTTCTACTCAGATCTCTTTAATAGCAACATCTACTGGCCCACATACCAAATTACGCAGGATAGATATGTCGTTCCCAAAGCTCTTCCGTCCGAAATCTGACTCGTCATCTCGTTAGTAAAGAAACAAAGAGCTCCCGGCCCAGGCAAGGTCAGATCTGAATACCTGAAGAACCTTCCATCAGTACTCATCAATACGCTGGCTCAGCTCTTCACACGCTACCTGTCTGAATGCAAGGTTCCATCCCAATGGAAAATCAGCGAGACTGTACTACTAAACAAGAAGCGAGACATCCAGGACATTGGCAACTATCGCTCAATCTGCTTATTGTCTGTCATCTACAAACTGTTAACTTGAGTTATCCTGAGTAGGATTGGTAGAACACTAGATGAAGGACAACCATGCGAGCAAGCCGGTTGTCAAAAATGATTCAGCATGATTGACCATATTCATAAGATAACTAAGCTCATTGAGATTATTCAGGAGTTCAAGATGCTGCTCTGTCTAATGTTCATTGATTTAAAGAAGGCATTTGATTCTACTGAGACGGAAGCGGTCATCTAAGCCCTAGCCAAACAGGGCATTCAAACACAATACATCAGGATTCTTCGTGAGCTGTATTACAGGTTCACTACCAGGATCTCAGCAGTCTCCAAAGAAGCTATCATCAATATCAAGAGAGAGTTTCGGCAGGGTGATACCATTTCACCAAAACTCTTCAGTGGCCCCTCGAGAATGTTATGTGAAAACTGGAATGGGAAGGTATCGGAGTGAAGATAGATGGTCGGCAACTACACTACCTCTGCTTGGTGAGGGCATCGTTCTAACAACACCAAACATCAGCCAAGCAGCACAAATGCTGACTGACTTCAGCCATGAGTGTGGAAAGGTCGGTTTACAGCTGAGTCTCGCAAAGACAATGTTCATGAGAAACAGTCTTGTTCCTGACCTTCCATTCACTCTCAACAGAGTGACCATCTCCAAATGCAACAGTTATGTCTACCTAGGTCGAGAAGTCAACATGACGAATGACCTGGCACCTGAGTTGCACAGGAGGAAGAGAGTGACTTGGAACGCCTTCAAGAGCGTTGAAGAAATAACTAAGAGGATGAAGATCCTCCAGCTCCGAGCACATCTCTTTGATTCCACTGTTCGTCCTGCATTAACATACGCCTCAGAGACCTGGGCCCTACGAAAACAGAATGAGTACGCTATTTGGGTCTCTCAAAGAGGAATCAAAAGAGCTATTTTTTGGATTATCATGCTTCACTCAAATGAGAGAAAGAATCCAGATTTCAGATCTCTGTCAACACTCATGAATCAGGGACGCTGTCTCGTTTGCAAGGCATCGAAAATTAGATGGGCTGGAAATGTAATGAGATTTAGAGACGACCACTAGACTAGAATCATTACCAACTGGATTCCACGGGATGTTAAAAAATTGCATGGCCGCCCACCTACAAGATGGTCAGATTTCTGCGTGAGGACCCTGAACGATCAGTTTGAGGCTCTTTGTGTTCCTAGAATGAGCAGATACTGTTGGGCTACACTAGTACGCAATACGGACAAATGGAGACGTTTCTGGTGCCCGCTTGAGCAATTCAATGAGTAATGGGATATCAAGTGATCTAGTCATTGCTTGTTATGAATAATAGCTAAAAATGATCAAAAAAGATTTCCTTATAAGACTATGTGTGAAGATTCTTGTTTCTAAACCTGGAATCATTAAGCCCTTGTATAAGAGATAACTAACATTGTTTTACAGGTTAAACCCTGTATGTTAATATTTTCTTAATCAAGATTGGTAGCCTTCTGCCTTACCTCTCATTTAATGTGGCATACTACTCCTGGTATATCAGTAGTGTAGACTTTGAGATGTTGCACAGCTGTGAATATAGCCATGAGCTCAAGCAATTCTAAAATTTTGAATGAGGTCATATAGCTGGAGTTAAATTTTTAACTGTATGGTTACTTTGGAGTTCAAATTATCCCTGTAACTTATGAGTCTCTGCATCATGACTGGTTAATGAGTTTAAATGGCATAAGAGGCAATTCTGGGTGTGACTGGCGAGGCTTCTGGAAGAACAGCAAATGGGAGGAGGTAGCCTGGATGGACTTTGAACGCCTGGAGATTTCAGTCACAAAACCCACATACCTGAATTTTTCAATAGAGTCATTCCTGGATGATGCTCATCTGGAGTCTGTGGAGTCTGACCATGTGCACGGTAGTCAATGGAAGGTGGAGTTTTCAGCTGCCAGTGATCTGTTTTGGTGGGTGATGGGCTCACTCACACCTCTCTGGGGTGCCCTGAATATGAGACTCGGCCTGGCACAGGAGGGCCTGGAAGCAACTCTGAAATTAATGTTTATACAGTCAGATAAATAATCTGTGTAAATGTTTAATTACATGAAAATTTAACATGAATACTAAATAATTAGATAATATAAAGAGATTTAAATTACTCAGTAAACATTACACTTTGACATAAACCTTTAATTCTTAATATTAGTTCACTAAAAAATAAAGCAAAAATACAATTTTATTACAGATAAGGTTTTTTTTGTTTTGTTTTTAGATAAGTTTTAAAAAACAAACAAACGTTATTTTCACTTACATGTGACTGTGTATTTGTGAAAAAACAGCAAAACTAATCTGGCTTATTTGCCAAATTTCAAAAGTGAGAGTAGGGAAAAATGTCCCTACTTTTCTTTTGCACTTTATAGAGTTGTGAATTATATACTTAAGCAAAGTTTATTCATGCATTGTATATTTTATTTGTTTGGTTAGAAGTAGGGGAGAAGTTGTCTCCAGTTATGCTCAAAGCCTGGGCCTATTTCTGATACTACTTTGCCTTGTCTGTATAGACCTGATAATTCTTTTATTCATTTATTTGTTTATTTATTTATTTTAAAAGGTAGTTCACAATAACTAATTACATTGGATATTCAAACACCTACCCCACCTCCATTTTGCCTCCCCACCACAAAATTTGGGATGTTTCCATCCCAAGACCCAACCCCTCTCTCAAAGCACAACGGAAATAATATATTTTTATTGTTATGAAGAACCACTGAAAAATGCTACAAAAAAGTATTCATAGAGGAAACAAAGTGAAGATTGTTCTATTTTGGCAGGGGAGCATTAATATATCCTTTAGGATATCACTAACATGTTGTTAAAGGTTGAATGATGTGAGCTTTTGTATATATATGAAAATATGTATATATACGTATATGTATATATATATATTTCCCTCTATGATTTGTTGCCTACTACTTGAACCCCATCAAATGTGGTGTGGTACTTATGGAGAATGAGTAAGGAATATTTTATGATATGTTTTGTGGCCACAAATAAGGCCACCCAGGCCAGGAGTATGTTCACACATACGTGAGACTCAGCCCAAGCATGTGGGGAGCTGCTTGAGCTTGGCGGCATTTATCCCTGGCAGCCGAAAACCTCCATATGATTCATTTTTTAAACTGGCACTGCTGCTTAGGCCACTATTGCTAGAGACCATCAGAGGCACACCCAGTGGTGCTTGCCAGATCATCCAGTCCAAGGGATAAAATTCAGGATCTCATGCATTTGTGGCATAATCTTGAGCTTTTTGAACAGTTTCCTTGTTTTGCTTTATTTTGGGGGGTTACATCCTGGGGAGCTTACTCCCGCCATTGTGCTCAAGGCCCAACTCAGAGATCACTCCTGGCTGGACTTAGGGAAATATAAGGACAGTTGAAATTCAGCCTAGGTTGGTTGGAAAAGTGCAAGGTAAGCACCCTACCAGCAGTACTATTGTCTCAGCCACAAAGGGCATATTTTTAAATAAATTTTTCAAATTCTAAAATAGAATTTGGTATTGTATGTAATTTTATTTCCAGTACTTTGACCTTTCTTATGTTTTGTACCGTTTGCTGATCTTGTATTGTTTCAGTTCCTGATATTATCAAAGGAGAAAATAAATAAATGCACCAAACAAATCAAATATTCAAGGAAGATATTTTCTCTCCAAAAAAGCTATTTCCTACAAGGTCAAGGTTAAATTTATCTCCACTGAAATAAGAACTAAAGAATTTGAGCATAGGATGAACTAGTGAGAAAAGCATTAGAGGCCTTTAAGAAGATTATTAAGAGTTATTTATGATGGGCACAGTCAGCCATCCTGACTGTTAATTGTTAATTGCATGTCACTATAAGGCTTCCATATTTTCAGTAGGAACTGATTACTATTACAGTTGTTCGTGATGATTCTATTCCAAAGACAATCCTCCTATATCTTTAAGAGTTTGTCCAGGATTGTAAAACTCACCAAGAATCTAAAATTTACATATGAAAGGAACAGAAAAATAGTTTACAATTATGTTTTGTCAAAGTGTTCTAAGAAAAGAAAAGGAGTGGCTTAGATTCTTCCTAAATCCACCAGTAACTGAAGTTTCAAAAAAACAAAGGTGTTAAGTGGGAGGAAAAAGAAGTATTGCATTTCAAAGAATCTATCTAAAACTTGAACAAGCTAATATGAATACTTATGCTTTCTCTTAGTAACCTTTCTGAAGAGGGCTTTAGATTTGAAAGTCACATTACTTCCCCTAAGGAAGATTTTAACCAAGTCACCTTTCTCTCTCAATGGCTTTTTGGCAAAAAAGAAAAATGTCACAAAGTTATGATTTACAAAAAAATTAAATTTTAGAACAAAAATTAAAATATAGTGTTGGTAAATTCAATTCAGATAGTATTTTTTCTGTAGGCTAATCAATTATTCTCTAGAATTGCAGAGCAAATTTTTACAAGTTTTTCTAAATGTTTTTAGTCTCTTTACTACTGTAATAAATATGATTTATATTTAGAAAAAATAAAAATTTTAAAAATTAATTTCATTTTATTTTTGTAGCTGAATCAATACCTTACACAAATAATGCAGATGCAAAAATGTCTAGACTTATATATAACCTTTCTTAGAAACTTGCAAATCATGACAATAGCTTTCATTTCTGTGTTGTTATGAATTAAGTTAAGACCTCATAAAGTGGCTATTTCATAGGAACTGGGACATTTCACAAATGAGTAAATAATAATATGGATTTTGATCATATTAGATGTAAGGTGATTAGCGTTGAAAGTTGTTGGTATCCTGAGTGCCCGAGAACAGATGACTGGTTAAAGAAAAATTGGTACATCTACACAATGGAGTACTATGTAGCTGTTAGAAAAAATGAAGTCATGAAATGTACATACAAGTGGTACTACATGGAAAATATCATGCTAAGCAAAATGAGACAGAAAGAGAGAGACAGACATAGAAAGATTGCATTCATCTGGGGAACATAAAATAACAAAATAAGAGACTAACACCCAAGAATAGCTGTGATAAATATCAGGAGGTTCACTCCATGGCTTGGAGGCCAGCCACACATTCTAGGGGTAAAGACAGCTCAGATAGAGAAGGGAGCACCAAACAAAGGGTGCTGGGAAGATCTGCCCAGGATGGGAGATGCATACTGAAAGTAGACTATAGACTGAACATGATTGCCACCCAATGCCTGTTTTGCAAACCACAGCACCCCAAAAGAGAGAGAGAACAATAGGGAGTGCCCTGCCACAGAGGCAGGGTGGGATGGGGGGTTTGGGGGGTTGGAGTGATACTTGGATTGGGGGTGGAGAATGGGCACTGGTGATGGGTTGGGTACTTGATCATTGTATAACTGAAACCCAAGCACAAAAATTTGTAAGTATACAACTGTACCTCATGGTGTTTCACTAAAAAAAAAGTTGTTAGCATTAAATAAATAAGACTTTTATTTGTTTGTGAAGCAAGATAATTTTTATTGAAGCATACTTAGAAAAATAAAATATGAGGAGAGAGAAATAATACAGGAAATTCAAGTCATGTTCAAGAGAGAATTAGAGAAAACATGGGTTTCTTCAACATGTAGAAAGCAAGTAGACAGAGACAAGTAAGCAAGATAAGACAATGTTCAAGGAAAATCAGGCAGTTGAAAAGCAAACCAGATTGCTTTAATTATTATTTTTATAATGAATTGAGTATCTTTGTTTAATTATATTTAAAAAGTTAAAAATAATCTTCAGTGTTACTTTTAAAAGCATATTTATGCTAAAGAGTTTTAATAGCACAGGGATCAAATTAAAATGAAAACATAAATGATAATTAAATTAATCTTTTCTCTCGCTTTAATATTATTTCTTTTCTTCCATTATTACTTTGGGTTCTCTTACAAAAATCCTCTTGAAATTAAAAAGCGGCAATTGGTTATTTAAAAAATCTTTAAACAACTTTGCAAAGAATTCTTGGTTTTCATTTAGAAATCATTTCGATAGACTTTTAATTTTAATCTTTATTGCAAATGGTCACATGCACTTACTTAACAAATTTTGTTAAACATAATTGGTGATATACAATGTACATGTTTATCACATATATATATATTGCATAAAAAGTTATCAAATGTACTTTGGATGCTTATCATGTATAGTTCTGCAATAAACATAAGAATCAAAATATCTTTTCAAAATAATGTTTGGGGGCCCTAAGGCCCTCTTCTTCAAATATCCATGAGAAAATGAGTCAACCCCCATATCAGACGCCTATCTCACACCATACATAAGGTCAATTGAAAAATGGAATAAAGACTGCAATTTCAAAGCCCAATCCACAAGAGTGCTTTGTTCTTTTTTTTTAGTTTAAAATTAATGGTGCTGGAGAGATAGTACAAGAGGTACAGCACTTATCTTGCATGCGATGAGTGCTGACACAATCTCCAGCATCTATGGTCTAGTATCATATATGGTCTAGTACTGAGATAAGTAATTCTTGAGCATGTAACTAGTAGTATGCATTCTAAATACCTCCAGGTGTCCCAAATACCCTCACCCTCAAAGAGTGTTAAAAAATAAACCCAAAATGATAATAAACACTGAGTCATATCTCATTTTCTGTTTATACAGAAGAGAAAAATAGTATATAGGAGGTATTATGAAAAGCTTTCCAATGAAACATCATTTATGGGGCTCTTAAAAACAAAATAAATAATAAATAGAGCTTTTAAAAATATGTAACTAATTATACAGGTAGAAGAAATATACTAAAGATATTGTTTTTCTGAGAATTTAGTGGTTATATAAATCTTTTCTAAAGAGTAAATTATGATGATAAATATAGATAATAGCACAGCTTGACAACTTAAACATTTTCAATCTTAATATGATGAATTTTTCATAATATTTGGTACAATAATAAATAAATATATGAACTTTGCTATAAAGTGAGTTTTGGAAAATGGTCATTTTTTAATAAGTAAAAGATATAACTAAGATATGAAAGAAGATTACAACCCAATAACTCACCAAAGGGACTGGAGCGATAGCACAGTGATAGGGCATTTGCCTTGTGCGCAGCCAGCCTGGCAGAGCCGGGTTCGATTTCTCCGCCCCTTTTGGAGAGCCCGGCAAGCTACCGAGAGGATCTCACCCTCATGGCAAAGCCTGGCAAGCTCCCCGTGATGTATTCAATATGCCAAACATAGTGACAACAAGTCTCACCATGAAGATATTACTGGGCCAGCTCGAGCAAATCAATGAATAATGGGAGGACAGTGACAGTGACAGTGAACTCCCCAAAGAACAAGACAAAAAAAAGAATTAATATGATGCAAATGAATAATATAGAATCAATTAGGAAAGTGCTGAGCAGACATAAGCAATTTTAATCTCAAATAACTTGATTTTTAATGAAGAATAATTAAAACTATTAACAATATTTGTGTGAGATATAGAAATATAATACCAGATATGGCATTAATCTTAAAACATATGTAGTGTGACATTTAACATAATCCTGGATTGGTGGTACGAGAATCTATGATTCTTTTTACCTATGTATAATTCTAACACTGAGTAGTTATTTGTAATTGTTTCACATTCATGTTATCTAAAATAAAACCTAGGTAATGAAATAGTAAATAATATTGTATTTGAAACATAATTATGTGAATATGCATTTGTACAGATTTCCTTTAAGTTACAAATCTAGACCTTTGCATTTTAATCTCTAAATATATTTTCAAGTGAGAATTATTATGATGTTAAACCACTGGAAGATTTTAATTTTTTGACATAAATAGGATTAAATATGAGATTTATTTTGAACCATGGCACTTTATGCAAGTATGCAGTTATTGAGTGATTTGCTTTCCTATATTAACCTTCTTAATGGCAAGAAGAAACTTGTGTATTTTTCTTTAACTCCAGTAATAATTGCAGTGCATAGGGCATGTTATGCATTTAAATAATTGCAGAATTTTATAATATGTAATTTTTTATAGATTTATGTCTATAAAAGAGCAGAAATAATAGAAAAAATCTCACTGGTTGTACAGTATGCATTGGATTTATGTACTATAAACTATAAAAATAATAAAAAACCTCATGTGATGCATGTATATTTTGAACATTAGATTACTTTTGGAAAGTTTTTTATATCTTATGGTGATTTTGTTATTCTGAATATTCTTATAGAATTGCTCTTACAAGCAAGGTTTTGGTTACTTAAATAAAGCAAAGCTGGTACATCATAGCTGGAAAGTGAGATGGTTTTAGTTAATGGGTTCCATTATGTATTATGGGATGTAGCATTTGGTACATTATTCCATTATCCCATTTTTGATTGTTAAATTCACTGAAGTGTTGAAACAGAGACTATTAGGCTAAGATTTTTATTTATTCATTTATTTATTTATTTGCTTGAGTGGGCCCAGTAACGTCTCCATTGTGAGACTTCTTGTTACTGTGTTTGGCATACTGAATACTCTCGGTAGCTTGCTAGACTCTCTGAGAGGAGCGGAGGAATCGAACCTGGTTCAGCCAAGCTGGCTGCGCACAAGGCAAACGCCCTACCGCTGTGCTATCACATTTATTTATCTATATTTTGAGGTCACACCCGGCCACGCTCAGGGGTTACTCCTGGCTTTGCACTCAGGAATCACTCCTGGTGGTACTCGGGGGAACCATATGGGATGCTGGGAATCAAACCTGGGTCTGCTGCATGCAAGTCAAATGCTCTAACCGCTCTGCTATTGCTCCAGCCACTAGGCTAAGAATGTTAAAACCAGTTACTAAGTCAATATTTTGTAAATAAAATAATATATATATTTAATTGTCCTGTTCATTATTGTTACAATTAAATGCATATTATGTCAATGGAATTAGATTGTGATACATGTTAGAATTTACAGTAATTGAAAAAGAAATATTAATACTTTTTTATCATTTTTTTATTAGTGAAACACCATGAGGTACAGTTATAGACTTATAAATTTTTGTGCTTGGGTTTCACTTATACAATTATCAAGTACCCATCCCTCCACCAGTGCCCATCCTCCTCCACCACGGGTCCCAGCATCCCTCCCACCCCCCATCCTCCTCCCCATTCCACCCTGCCGCTGTAGCAGGGCATTCCCCCCTGTTCTCTCTCTCTTCTTTTGGGTACTGTGCTCTGCAAGAGAGGCATTGAGTGGCAATCATGTTTGGTCCACAGACCACTTTCAGCATATCTCTCCCACCCTGGGAGGGTCTTCACAGCACCCTTTATTTGGTGCTCTCTTCTCTATCTGAGCTTCCTTTTCACCTAGCACATGTGGCTGGCCTTCAAGTCATGGAGCAAAATTCCTGGTACTAATCTCAGTCATTCCTGTTGCTTTATGTTCCCCAGTTGAATGCAATCTTTCTGTGTCTATCCCACTCTTTCTGACTCATTTCGCTTAACATGATACTTTCCATGTAGTACCACTTGTATGTAAATTTCATAACTTCATCCTTTCTAACAGCTACATAGTACTCCATTGTGTAAATGTACCAAAGTTTCTTTAACCAGTCATCTTTTCTCGGGCACTCAGGTTTTTTCCAGATTCTGGCTATTGTAAAGAGTGCTGCAATGAACAAACAATTGCAGATGTCACTTCGACTATACTTTTTTGCCTCTCTGGAATATATTCCCAGGAGTGTTATAGCTGGGTCAAATGGGAGATCAAATTCTAATTTTTTGAGAATCGTCCATACTGTTTTCCAAAAGGGTTGGACCAGCCTGCATTCCCACCAGCAGTGAAGGAGGGTCCCTTTCTCGCCACATCCGCGCCAGCACCTGTTGCTTTTGTGGATGTGGGCTAGTCTCTGTGGTGTGAAATGATACTTTTAAATAATTTATTTTTAATGATAAAACAGTTAGATGTGTTGTGAATATATAGAGACAGATATTGTTTTTAGTGTTGTACCTCTTGGAGGAACTAGAGTGATAGCACAGCAGGTAAGGCATGTGTTTTACACTCAGTCGACCCGGGTTTGATTGCTCCACCCCTTTCGGAGAGCCTGAAAAGCTACTGAGAGTATCCTGCCTCCATGGCAAATCTGGCAAGCTACACATGACATATTCAATATGATAAAAAAAGTAACAACAGGTCTCACAATTTTTTGTGAGACGTTACTGGTGCCCACTCGAGTAAATCAATGAACAACGGGAGGACAGTGCTACATTGCAGTGCTACCTCTCAGAGAGCCCGACAAGCTACTGAGAGTATCCTGCTCACATGGCAGACCCTGGAAAGCTCCCTGTAGTGTATTCAATATGCCAAAACCAATAACAACAAGTCTCACAATGGAGACGTTACTGGTGCCTGCTTGAGCAAATTGATAAACAAAGGGAGGAGAGTGTTATAGTGCTACTCAGTATTTTGTGTAATTTGATGTAGGTTATATTTCTTTTTTTTATGTTAGCATCCTTAACAAACTATGCATGATTAGTCCACAGATTTTTAAATTTCTTCTTATTCTATATATGATGAATAAATTTTACTTCCTAGGTCATATAATAACTAAGTAGAATTTTAGTTTTTTTTTTTGCTTTTTGGGTCACACCCAGCAATCCTTAGGGGTTACTCCTGGCTCTGAACTAAGGAATTTCTCCTGGTGTTGCTCAAGGGACCATATGGGGTGCAAGGGATTGAACCTTGGTCAGGCGCATGCAAAGCAAATGCCAAACCTGCTATACTATCACTCGGGTTCCTGAATTTTTTTGTAGTAGACTTTTCATACTGTTCTTACAGGTGAGTTTCCAACTTTTCTTTGAATAATTAAGTGCTACATATAGAAATTATGTTTCTCACAAGAGGCAATAACAGTGGTTTGCCAATTGATGTTGCTTATTTTTCCACACTTATCTATAAAAAATTGAAGTGGCAACTATAAGTAGCACATATATCATTAAAAATAGAATGTTCCTCATTCAACCAGGGCCCCTTCCTGGGCCTGCACTGCTAACTAGATCCCCTGAGAAAGGCCGGTTTTCACCCTTGGTCTGGGGGGAACGGGAATTGAGGCACACCACTTGAAAACAAAGCTGAACTGCTCCGGGTACTCTCTTCTCATTCAACCAGGTACCTTCCTGGCTCCAGGGCCCCTTCCTGGAGCTGTGGCCACTAAAGCGGCCACAAGTTATTCTCCCACTACATGTCCCATAGGAATCATAAGTTACCCACTTACATGGAATTTTCACTAGGTTAGTTTAACCACCAGAAACACATTACCAATAATTCATTAAGCCCATCTCAATTAATTCTGCATCTTAAGCAGAATAGTAACAGTGAGCATGAAGGTCTAAACCACACTGGTCACAATGGTAAAGCATCACAAAAGCCCACCAAGCTTCTTATTGAAAAGGCTAGCCCAGAAGACACCAAGAGTAATGAAGTGCTAGATAACCATCCTGACAAGGAATTTAGAAGGGAGCTACTGAAGATGCTTAGGGAGCTAAAAGAAACAATGGAAATCAATGCCAATAAAAGACAAGAAGATTGGAAGGTAGAAATGAGGAAAATGCAACCAGAAATGTGAGGCCTGAAAAACCTGGTAGGCGAATAGAAAAACTCAGTGAAAGGCCTCAGGAGCAGAGTAAGAGCTGCTGAGGAAAGAATCATTGAGAGACTCTCCAGAAAAGAGCAGAAAATGGAAAAGAGAATCACAATTCGGGAACAGATGGCAAGAGAAGATTGTGATGAAGCTAAGAGGGGTAACATAAGAATATTGGAGTCCCAGAGGTACAAGAAGAAAAGCCTGATGAAGAAGAAACTGTCAAAGACATCATTGCTATGACATTGCCAGAGATGAAATTTATAGCTCTGCAAGCATATCTAAGGATAGAAGAAAGGATGCACATAAACAATTTGACTTGACAGCTCAAGACCTTAGAAAAAGATCAACAGAAGGAGCCCAAAGAGGGCAGAAAGAAAGAGAACATAAAACTTAGAGCAGAAATCAAAAACATGGAAACCAAAGAAACAATCCTAAAGATCAATGAAACCAAAGCTGGTTCTTCGAGAAAAATAAATAAGATAGCTAAACCACTAGAAACACTCACAAAGACACACACACAGAGAGAACCCTATTAAATAGAATCAGAAATAGTAATGGGGATATCACAACAGAAACCAAAGAAATTCAAAAGATCATCAGAGACTACTTTGAAATCCTGTTTCCATGAAACAAGAGAACCTAGAAGAAATGGATAAATTCCTGGATTCCTATCATCTCCCAAAGCTGAATAAAGAAGATATAGAATACCCGAATAGAGTTATTACCATCAAGGAAATTAAAACGAAAGTCTTCCCCAAAACAACAGCCCAGATCGAGAAAGATTCACTAGCGAATTTTTCCAAACATCTAAAGAGGACCTATCATCAGTTCTTCCCAAGCTTTTCCAAGAAATTGAAAGAACAGAAACTCTCCCAAATAGTTTCTATGAAGTACATATCTCTCTAGTACCAAAAGGAAACAAAGAGACAAGAAAAGAAAACAATAGGCCGATATCCCTGATGAACATGGATACGAAGATTCTCAACAAAATACTAGCAAATAGAATTCAGCAACTCATCAAAAAGATCATACACCATGACCAAGTGGGATCCATCCTGGAGATACAGGGATGGTTTAACATTTGGAAATCAATCAACATAATCCATCATATCAACAAAAGAAAAGATAAAAATCATGTGATCATATCAATAGATTTAGAGAAAGCATTTGACAAGATTAAGCACCACTTTATGGTGAAAACCCTCACTAAAATAGGGATAGAGGGGACTTTCCTCTATAACTTAAAGCCATCTACCACAAGCCTACAGTAAGCATCATACTCAATGTGGAAAAACTGAGAGCCTTCTCCCTAAGATCAGGGCCGAGACAAGGATGCCCACTCTCTCCACTGCTGTTCAATATCATACTGGAAGTACTTGCAATAGTGGTTAGGCAAGAAAAAGAAATTAAGGGCATCCAGGTAGGAAAGGAAGAAACCAAGCTCTCACTATTCGCAGATGATATGATACTATACTTAGAGAACCCTAAAACCTCTACCATGAAACTCCTAGAAAAAATAGACTTGTATAGTAAAGTTGCAGGCTATAAAATCAATACCCAAAAGTCCATGGCTTTCCGATACACAAATAAGAAAGAGAAGAATGTGACATGAAAAAACAATCCCTTTCACAATTGTGCCCCAGAAAATCAAGTACCTAGAAATTAGCTTAATGAAGGAAGTAAAGGGCCTGTCCAAAGAAAACTACAAAACGCTACTTCAGTTAATAAAAGAGGACATGAGGAAATGGAAAAATATCCCCTGTTCATGGATGGGGAGAATTAATATTGTCAAAATGGTAATAATTCCCAAAACACTGTACAAATTCAATGTGATCCCTATTACAGTACCCATTACATTCTTCAAAGAAATGGAGCAATCATGATCATGAGCATGACCATCCTGTTATTCGTAGATTGCCTCTAGCAGGCCCCAGTAATGTCTTCTCGTCCTAGCCCTGAGATTTTGAAAAAGTGCCATATTTAAGGCTCTTTCAGAGTTAGGAGAATGAGACCCATCATTGTTACTGGTATTTGGCATATTGGGTACGCCACGGGGTGTTTGCCAGACTCTGCCATGTGAGCAGGTTACATTTGGTAGCCTGCCAGTTTGTCCAAAGTAGGAATAAGATAATAAGATGTCCGGGAGCTGTGTTTTATAGTCTCTGAGTCTTGGCCATTAATGGGATTACTTGGCGCCAGGGGGTCAGTTGCTGGGTGTGACCCCCGCCTACTGGAATTTGGAGGATCTGGGTGGAGATTGCTCAGCCACGATCCAAGTAGGCTTGGAGATCTCAGTCCCAGGACCCGCATGCCTTTGTTCCTCAGCCAGTACCTTCATGTGTGCGGAGAGTGGTCTCACCATGGTGGTGGCTGGTTCTGGAGGTATTCGGCTGCCGGAGCCCTGGTCGGAGCAGAGAGGGAAACTCAACCCACTCCTCTCCAAGGGGCCCCGGCAAGGACATCCAGGCACAGGGTCAGAAGACTCTCGGAAGCTAAGCAGGGTCGGGCCTGGAGCAAACACTCCTGAAATTTATATGGAACAATAAGCCCCCACGGATAGCTAAAGCAATTCTTGGGAAAAAGAACATGGGAGGAATCAACCTCCCTAACTTCAAACTGTACTACAAAGCAGTAATAATTAAAACAGCATGGTACTGAAACAAAGGCAGAGGTGCAGACCAATGAAACAGTGTTGAATATACTGTCATCTCCCCCCCAAGCATATGATCAACTAATCTTTGATAAGGGAGCAAGAAAATTGAAGTGGAGCAAGGTTAGCCTCTTTAATAAACTGTGCTGGCAAAACTGGACGGCTACATGAAAAAAGAGGACTCAGATCTCTGCCTAATGCCATGGATAAAAGTAAGATCAAAATGGATTATAGACCTCAATATCAGACCGGAATCCATAAGGTACATTTAAGACAAAGTTGGCAAAACCCTCCATGACATTGATGCTAATGGTATCTTCAAAGATGTCACGCCACTGGCCGAGAAAGTGTAAACAGATATAGACAAATGGGACTATCTTAAACTAAGAAGCTTATGCACCTCCATAGAAACAATGACCAAAATACAAAGACAGTCTACAAAATGGGAAAGGATATTCGCCAAATACACATCCAACAGGGGTTGATATCAAGGATATACAAAGTACTAAAATACTAGTTGAACTCCACAAGAAGAAAACATCCAATCTCATAAAAAATGGGTCAAGAAAATGAACAGAAACATTCTCAAAGAAATAATCTGAACGGCTAAAAGGCACATGAGAAAATGCTCTACATCATTAATCATCAGAGAGATGCAGATCAAAATAAAATGAGATATCATTTCACACCACAGAGACTGGTTCACATGGAAAAGAACAAAAGCAACCCGTGTTGGCACATATTTGGTGAGAAAGGGATCCTTCTTCACTATAGGTGGGAATGCCGACTGGCTCAGCCCTTCTGGAAAACGGTATGGGCGATTCTCAAAAAATTAGAAATCGAGCTCCCATTTGACCCAGCAATACCACTCCTTGGAATATATCGCAGAGTGGCAAAAAAAGTACTTTCGAAGTGACATCTGCACTTGTTTTTTCTTTGCAGCACTCTTTACAATAGCCAGAATCTGGAAAAAAACCTGAGTGCCCAAGAACTGATGACTGCTTAAAGAAACTTTGGTAAATCTACACAATAGAGCACTATGTAGCTGTTAGAAAAGGTGAAGTCATAAAATTTCCATACAATTGATACTACATGGAAAGTATCATGCTAAGTGAAATGAGTCAGAAAGAGAGGTATAGACATAGAAAGATCACATTAATCTGGGGAACATAAAGTAACAAAATAGGATACTAATACCCAAAAATGGCCCAGATAAGTACCAGGAGGTTTACTTCATGGCTTGGAGGCCAGCCACACACACTAGGCAAAAAAAGCAGCTCAGAGAGAGAAGGGAGCACCAAATATAAAGGGAGTTGGGACGATCCCTCATGGATGGGAGATGCATGCTGAAAATAGACTCTAGAGCGAACATGATTGCAACTCAATGACTCTTTTGCAAACTACAGCAGCCAAAAAGAGAGAGAGAAAAAAAGGGAATGTCCTGTCACAGAGGCAGATTGTGATGGGGAGAATGGGGAGTGGGAAGGATACTGGGACCGGTGGTGGTGGAAAATGGGCACTGGTGGAGGGATGAGAGTTTGATCATTGTATAATTGAAACCCAATCACAAATATTTATAAATCTACAACTGTACCTCAAGTGTTTTACTAATAAAAATTAAAAAAAAAGAGATTCACAGCTGATTTGTCTGATGAAACCTTCATGACCCGAAAACAGTGGTAGGATATAGTGAAAAAAAACTCAATAAAATAAATAAATGCCTCACCAAAAATTCTTTACCCAGCGAGACTCTCATTAATAACAGAAGGTACAACATACAGTTTCACAGACAAACACCTCAGGAACTTCATAGACTCAAAACCATGATTATAAGAACAAGTAAATGGGCCACTTTAATACAAGACAGGGCCCTCATATACACCAAATTTCAACAGAAAAATGGGACAAAACCACATAGTAATAATATCTCTCAACGTCAATGGGATAAAGGCAACAATTAAAAGACAGAGAGTGGCAGGATGGATTAGAAAATTGAACCCAACATTCTGCTGCCTGCAAGAAACACATCTCAAAGCTCAAAGCAAACACAGGCTCAGAATAAAAGGCTGAAAAACAGTCCTGCAGCCAAACAGCTCTCATTAAAAGGCTGGGGTGCAATCCCGTATCAGATCACATTGATTTCAGACTGAAGAATTTCACAAGAGACAGTGAAGGCCCTTTCCTATTGATCAAAGTATCTGTACAACAGGAAGAACTAAAGTATTAAATTTATATGCACCTAATGAAGTACCAGAAAAATACTTAAAACAACTACTCATAGACTTGGAGAAAGACATTGATAGCAACACAATACTAGTGGGAGACTTCAACATCATTTTATCACCTCTTAATAGATCAACCAGTCTCAGGTTTAGCAAGCACATACTTCATCTGAGGGAAAAAGTGGAAGAAAGGGACTTAGTAGATATATAAAGGACACTTCATCCTCAAAAAGCTGAATACACATTCCTCTCAAGTGTTCATTGAACATTCTCCAAGATAGACCACATGCTGTGCCACAAAACATACTTCTATAAAATTAAAAATATAGAAATTGCATCAACAACCTTCTCAGACCATAATGTGCTGAAATTAGAAGTAAATCACTCACACACAAAAAAAATATCCCAGAAAACTAAATCAAACACCTGGAAATTAAACAGTTCACTGCTAGACAATAAGTGGCTTAGAAAGGAAATCAAAGAGAAAATCAAAAGATTCCTGGCGACGAATGAAAATGAGGACATGAGTTATCAAAACTTATGGGACACAGCAAAAGATGTGTTGAGGAAAATTTATAGCTCTACAAGCATTCATCAGGAAGGAGGAGCAAGCCCACATAAGTAACCTAACCTCACAGCTTAAAAGCTTGCAGAAGGACCAACAAAAGGAGCCCAACCCAAACAGGAGAAAGGAAATAATAAAACTCAGAGCAGAGAGTAATGAGATGGAAACCCAAAAATAATCTGAAAGATCAATGAAACCAAGAGCTGGTTCTTCAAGAAAATAAACAAGATCTATAAGCCTCTAGCAAAACTCACAAAGAAAGGGAGAGAGAAAACCCTATTACACCAAATAAGAAATAAAAAAGGGGGTCATTAGAACAGAAACTACAGAAATCCAAAGTATCCTCAGTGAGTACTTTGAGAAGCTTTATGCCACGGAACATGAAAACCTCGAGGAAATGGATAAATTTCTAGATTCCTGTACACTACCAAACCTAAACCAAGAAGACCTGGAATACTGAACAGACTTATCACCATCAAGCAAATTGAAAGAGTAATAAAAAGTCTCTCCAAGCACAAAAGTCCTGGCCCAGATGGATTCACTAGTCAATTCTTCCAAATCTTTAAAGATGACTTACTCTGATTCCTGTTCAAGCTTTTACACAAAACTGCAATATCAAAAACACTTCCGAACAGTTTCTCTGAAGCAAATATCATCCTGATACCAAAAGCAGATAGAGATACCCCAAAGAAAGAGAAATTTATGCTAATATACCTAATGAACACAGATGCAAAGTTTCTCAAAAAACTATTAGCAAATAGAATCCAACGACTCATCAAAAAAATCATACACCATGACCAAGTAGGATTCATCCCAGGGATGCAAGGATGGTTTAACATTCGGAAACCAATCAACATAATTCATCATATCAACAAAGGAAAATAAAAAATCACATGATCATATCAATAGGTGCAGAGAAAACATTTGACAAGATCCAGCACCCGTTTATGATGAAAACCCTTGCCAAAATGGGGATAGAGGGGACTTTCCTCAATATAGTTAAAGCCATCTACTACAAGCCTAGAGCAAGCATCATCTTCAATGGGGAAAAACTGAGAGCCTTCCCTCTAAGATCAGGATGAGACAAGGATGCCCACTCTCTCCACTGCTTTTCAATATAGTACTGGAAGTACTAGCAATAGCAATTAGGCAAGAAAAAGATATCAAGGTCATTTAGGTAGGACAGGAAGAAATCAAGCTCTCACTATTCGCAGACGATATGATAATATTCTTAGAGAACCCTATAACCTCTTCCAAGAAACTCCTATAAACAATAGACTTGTATAGTAAAGTTTCAGGCTATAAAATCAATACCCAAAAGTCCATGGCTTTCCTATACGCCAACAGTTAGAGAGAAGAAAGCTACATGAAAAAACAATCCCGTTCATAATTGTGCCCCAGAAAATCAGGTACCTAGTAATCAGCTTAACTAAGGAAGTAAAGGACCTGTACAAAGAAAACTAAAAAACGGTACTTCAGGAAATAAAAGAGGGCACGAGAAAATGGAAAGTTATCCCCTGCTCATGGATTGGGAGAATTAAAAAAATTTGTCAAATTGGCAATACTTCCCAAAGCATTGTACAAATTCAATGCGATCCCTATAACAATACTCATAATATTCTTTAAAGAAATGGAGCAAACACTCCTGAAATTCAAATGGAACAATAAGCCCTGACGAATAGCTAAAGCAATTCTTGCAGAAAAGAATATGGGAGGAATCAACCTCCCTAACATCAAACTCTACTACAAAGCAGTAATAATTAAAACAGCATGATACTGGAACAAATGCAGAACTGCAGACCAATGGAACAGGGTTGAATATATTGACATCTCCCGTCAAACATATGATCATCTAATCTTTGATAAAAAGCAAGAAATGTGAAGTGGAGTAAGTAAAGCCTTTTTACCAAATTGCGCTGGCAAAACTGGATGGCTACATGCAAAAAAATGGGCTCAGATCTCTGCCTAACGCCCTGTACAAAAGTAAGATCTAAATGGATTAAAGACCTCAACATCAGACCAGAATTCACAAGGCACATTGAAGACAAAGTTGCCAAAGCCCTCCATGACATTGGTGCTAATGGTATCTTCAAAGATGTCATGCCACTGGCTGAGCAAGTGAATACAGAGATTGACAAATGGGACTATCTTAAACTAAGAAGCTTCTGCACCTCAAAAGAAACAATGACCAAAATATAAAGACAGTCTACAGAATGGGAAAAGATATTCACCCAATACAAATCCGACAAGGGGTTTATATCAAGGATATATAAAGTACTGGTTGAACTCCACAAGAAGAAAACATCCAACCCCATCAAAAAATGGGGCGATGAAATGTACAAATACTTTTTCAAAGAAGAAATCCGAATGGCAAAAATGCACATGAGAAAATGCTCTAATCATTATCACTAATTATCAGGGAGATGCAGATCAAAACCACAATGAGATATCATTTCACACCACAGAGACTGACCCACATTCAAAAGAACAAAAGCAACCTGTGTTGGCGTTGATGTGTCAAAAAAGGGACCCTCCTTCACTGCAGGTGGAAATGCTGACTGGTTCAGCCCTTTTTGAAAACAGTATGGATGATTCTCCAAAAATTAGAAATTGAACTCCAATTTGACCCAGTAATACTACTCCTGGGAATATGTCCCAGAGTGGCAAAAAAGTACAGTCAAAGTGACATCTGCATTTGTTTGTTCATTGCAGCACTGTTTAAAATAGCTAGAATATGGAAAAAATCTGAGTACCCTGAGAACAGATGACTGGAGAGAGAGAACAAAAGGGAATACCCTGCCACAGAGGCAAGGTGGGATGGGAGGGATACTGGTATCCGTGGTGTTGGAAAATTGGCACTGGTGGAGGGATGGGTATTTGATAACTGTATAATTGAAACCCAATCACAGAAATTTGTAAGTCTACAACTGTACCTCATGGTGTTAAACTAATAAAAATTTATAGCACAGCGGTAGGGCATTTGCCTTGCACGCAGCCAACATGGCTGACCCGAGTTCGATTCCTCTGCCCCTCTTGGAGAGCCCGGCAAGCTACCGAGAGTATCTCGCCCGCACAGCAGAGCCTGGCAAGCTTCCCGTGACGTATTCGATATGCCAAACACAGTAACAACAAAGTCTCCAATGGAGACGTTACTGGGCCCGCTTGAGCAAATCGATGATCAACGGGAGGGCCTTTACTTTACTAGAATGTTGATCTAATGACCTAGTATACTCTTCTCAATTAGAAGCAAGTAAATTTCTCTAAAAGTATTTGTGAAAGAATATATAAAACTGTTGAAATCGCCTTAAACTACTTGTCCAAGAACATTAACAACACACAAAATCCCATATTTTAGAAACGTTTGATTTTATAGATAGTTGGATATATTTCTGATTACTTATTAAAATGTTCTAATTGTGGTGCCTTCAATTTACAGAGTGAGGGAATTAATTTTCCATGGAATTTAAAATGAAAATATTTTGCTAGCAATAAATATTCTGAACTGTTCAGAGGACCTGTCATTTCTTGCACTATTTAGTTGCATTTACTCTGTCTTGTAACATATTATATATGTTGATTGAAAATATGTCTGATTTGAAATTAACTCATGTCACTTTCAGGAAAAAAAGTTACATTATTACAAAAAACCTGGGAAAATAATGCAATTTTTAAAAATTTTGTGGAAAAGAAACAGGTTTCCTTTCCTTTTCTAAGGAAAATACATTTAATTAAAAATTATAATTATTAAAACAAAAAAACTAAAATTTAAGATGAATTGCACTTGTAATTTTTAATAAAAATTCCTATGTAAAGCAGTGTTTGAAAGATAAGTTATTGAAAAATCAAAACACCCTTGGGATTATGGTAGACGAATTTGGCACTGTGTTGTAGACATAATGTAGCTCTACAAGTATACTAAAATAACAATAAAACTTTTATAAAAACAATCAAAAAACAAGCAAAGAAATTTTGATGAAAATTAAAAATATTCACACTACAATTAATAGCACCATATATATATTTATATTATTAGTGATATAATGGCTAATATAACGGCTAAGGTGTTAGGAAGAGACCAAGAAAGCACTTACTTATCAATAACAAATAGTTGTATCATTTATAATAGTAAAAGAAAATCAATTGATGGCATGGCTCTGGTATTCTTGGCATAGTCCAAGAATATTCCAGTCATTAGAGGTCAGGAAGTTGAGATCAAGGTTCTCCTAGGAAATGACCCCTAAATTTTTTCTATCATTTCTACTAATATATCTTGGTTTTAATTGGTAAACGAAACTACCAAACAATAAGAAAATACATTTTTTTTCAACTGTGGAACTTTATTCAGAGAGAGGGAGATGGAGTTGGGGAAAATGGAGAAAAATTAATTTGATACTGTGTAATAGGTAAAAGTCACTGCTTTGATTACTCCTGGCATTTTCTATTTGAGTATACCTGTTAGGATCATCTTTCATTTTTCCAAGAAAATATGCAAACCATTTTCAGAATGTAAACCAAATTCCATAAGTTATGATGTCTAGTTGACAGTGAAAGAATTACAGTTGATTGCAAAGTTCTCTTCATCGTGATTAGTCATGGTTCTCCATGATCTGATGTCCCAATAAGCTGAAGAAATATTTTTTCTCTTCTCTATAGCACCGCTATAGATACTATATCCTAAGCAATTAGAAGGAAAGAACTACACTTACACCTCTATGCAGCACAAAATGGAAAACATATAAGTAAGTACGAGTTCACAAAGTGTGTGGGTGATAAGAAATGTGTTGCATTCAGTGGCCTGGTCACATTCTGTACGCCCCAGGCCTCTTCAGCAGAGAGAGAGAGAGATGGGGGTCCACAGACTGATGCTGAAATTGGTCTGTTTAATGCCGAGTTGCTAGTATACATATAGAACATCTGAGGACATTCACATACAGGGATTAAAACATTTGGCAGAGGCAATTCTCTTGATGAGATTAACTCAAGTAGACAATCTGTCTACCAGGGACATCAACATTGCTTTTGTCTTCTCTTCTAGTTGTGTATGTTAAACAATTAAGTTTACTTTTTTATCAGTACTTGCAGTTGTATGGATGAACACAGAAAAGACAAAGATCTCAAAACTTACTTCTCTGGCTTCTGAGATCAAGCAAGACTTTTACCATAAATCCCAGACTAAATCTCCGCAGGCCAGTCCTGCTTTTCCTTCCCCATTGGGGTTCTGTATCTTAAGTCATAAAAACTTGCATCAAGACCATGCATTTATGCTTTCTAGACTATTCTATTTCAATGCCGGTGTAGCATTGAAATAGGGTCCATTCCAGTTCCATGGCAGGACCTCCCTTTTGGGGTGTTAGGAACTACATCAACTGAAGCCCAAGTCAAATAATTATGACAAATGCCCAGGAGTAGATGCATTTTGGAGTCAATCAACTCCCAAATATTAGGAGCATAGCATTAATGGTCTTTCTGTTTTTGTTTTCTTTTTTCTTTTTGGGTCACACTGGGCGATGCACAGGGGTTACTCCTGGCTCATGCACTCAGAAATTACTCCTGGCAGAGCTGGGGGGCCCATATGGGATGCTGTGAATTGAACACATGTTGGCCACATGCAAGGCAAACACCCTACCCGCTGTGCTATTGCTCCAGCCCCAATGTCTTTCTGTGTTTAACCAAAGAACATTGTTCTAATACAAATAAGGCTATAGGTGAAATTAAAAAAAAAAGTAGAAATACACAGCACTTCAAATATAAAGCACTACAAATGCAAAGTTCAGAATTACCAGAAAGTTTTGGCTTATAAGTAATCAAGACTGATTTGGAGAACTGAGACAATGAAAGGTAAAATAAAAAGGAAAGGATAAAAATAAACTTTATCTAAATTAGGGATGCTACTAAGAGCACAGTAAGCATCTCTGGGGGGAGGAAAATGGCAATTCACTGATGAATCCTAAAACACTTAGGGTTAATATCCAACAAGCAAGTAGTTCTAATTTATTTCAGAGTAAGTCTCCATGTCCTTGCAATGGAAAAAAAATCCTTATTTACTTTATATGGCATTTGCCTATGCAAACAATCTCTTTTCTCACATTTCCCCCTGGATGGTAGTATTGATTTTATTTTTCAGCCCAAAGTGCAGAGCTTAAGTCTTTTCTAAACTTTATGGGCAAGTTTAGAGATGTGAAGATTGCTTAGGAGGTTAAATATATGATTCAATCTGGGACAAACCTAAGGGACTTTTTTGTTTGTTTGTTTGTTTTGCAATTAGATTTTCTCCAAATGTTTTAACATTCAGAAACAGTCTGCACCTTTACTGTGAAGGTGATGCAATGTTTTTAAATTACTAATTGTTCATAAAGTTGTCAATGTGACTGCTTTAAAGCATGTCTTTATGTCCCTTCAGGGAACAGCAAAAGATGTTATAATTTCTTAGACTTTTATAAAATACTGTCTGTCCATAACACTTAGCTTTCATAAGGGAGCTAAATGTCCCTTTTCCTTATATGCATATGTAGAAAAATCTGAGAACACCTAAGATAACTAAATTTCATTTGACTATGATTGAAAGTCAGCTAAGAAGAACATAGCTAATTAGTGAGTCTGTGATAGAAAAATTAGATGGCTTACTATTGACGTTTTCTAATATGAATCATCCTATAAAAACTTAAAGTCTCTCAAAAGAAATGAAAATTCCATCAGGCTTTTTTCAGACATAACAAGCTCTATTACTTTATAATTCCTAATAAAACAGCATATTTCTTAAATTTATTAGATCTTACAATTTTACTGAGTGATGATATTATGTATTAAAGTCTGATAAAACAGAATTGTTACTTTTGATGGTTTTCTTAATTTTACTGTCATTCATAATAATATTTTAATGAAGTTACTCTCATAGTAAGCTACCGAGAGTGTCCTGCCCTCATGGCAGAGTTGGGCAAGCTAACCTGGGTGTATTCGATATTCCAAAAACAGTAACAAGTCTCACAATGCAGAGGTTACTGGTGCCCGCTAGAGAAAATTGATGAAAAATGGAAGGACAGTGCTACAGTGCATATAAAATCATTCAATAACTCAGAGTAAGGTATTCGTGAGCAAAATTGCATGATATTCTAAAACATGAAATCATGAGGGCAGGACACTCTCGGTAGCTTACTAGGCTCTCCGAGAGGGACAGATATTCGAACCCCGGAAAATGTGTGCAAGGCAAACGTATCACCCACTGTGCTATTGCTCCACCCCGATTTTATATAGTAAATTTGAATTGTTTGAAACAATTTAAATCATAGTTGCATTTTGAAATACATTAGAGACTTGACAGTGTTTAAATAGCATACACAAAGTCATCAATATAGTGTGTGATTTTGCTGTTTGCTCTAATTTCCCTTTAACTTTTGTTCAATAGCAGATAAAATTTGGTCTGTAAGAACTTGAGAATTAATTGAAAGGGAAATTTTTGCTTTAGTAATATTTATTCTGTATTGGTAGCAGCAGCATATTCAACAGTCACAAGATGTCTTTCATTGAAATTAAGTTATCAATCTATAGTGAGTAAAAGACTTTCCTTGCATAAGATTGAACCTGTTTCAATCCCTGGCACCACATATGTTACCCTGAGAAGCACCAGAAGCTATCTTTTAGCACAGAATTTGGAGGAAGCCCTGAATACAATCAGATTTTACCAAATGCCCTCCCCAATAAATTTTAATAAAATGAATAAAATTTTAACTACAAATCCCTGTTGCAATGGTAAAGTAAAAATATGAACATTTTGTATTTTCCAAACGATAATTACCCCATAATTAAGAATTTCCTAATCAGTAAGGAGATAGAAAAAAATCAAGGTGATCCTTTTTTATCACAATATAGATGATTTTAACAGTACTATAGTGTTATCTATTACTATATGCTATATACATATAACATACACCTGCATGTACATTTTTTCTGAATTCTACATTTTATTAGACACATACTATATCGAGAAGCAGAGTCAATCAGAAAGAATCAAATTAACACTTTTAATTTGATTTGAGTAAATTTAAATTCAACACTAAAATCAATGTGAAGTATGAAATGAATCAGACAGGTTTTCCTTGTTTGCTCTTTTATGAGACATAGAAATTTCTAAAAAGGAAATACACTGTCACTGTCACTGTCCTACCATTGTTCATCGATTTGCTCAAGCGGACCCAGTAACATTGTGAGATTTGTTATTGTGTTTGGCATATCAAATACATCATGGATAATTTGCCAGGCTTTGCTGTGCTGGCAAGCTACTCTTGTAGCTTGCCAAGCTTTCCGAGAGGGGCAGTGGAATCAAACTCAGGTCAGCCGTGTAGGCCTTGTGCAAGGCAAACGCCCTACCCACTGTGCTATAGCTCCAGCCCAAAGTCATAACTTATTTCACCCAAATTCCATATGTCTATGGGTTCCAAGCTTCTTAAAGATATTATAATAAAGTTTCACTATGGATTATCAAAAATCTGTTCTATATTATTGATTGAAAATTTGATTGAAATAACTGTAAAGACATATTAGAGAAAAAATCATATGTGTTCATTACACATTAAGTACAGAATGGCAAGTAAACTGAGATCATACGTTTATCCACTCTGGAATCTAGGGTTAAATTAATTTTATTTTATTATTCTTTTAAAATCTTATTGAGGGAATACATATTTATGGCCATATAAATGTTTTGAAGTCTTAGGGTTACATTATCATCTCACTATACCTATCACAAAAATATTTCTTCACCACAGTCTACTGAACCCATATTGATCAGTTCTCCAAACTTTCTAATCTCAAAAGTTTTGTTTTTATTGAATATTAGACCTTCCCTGCATTGCTTCTTTGTGCATCAATAGTTTTTACAGAGAGATTGCTCATTAAATTCATTTTCTGGAATGCAAATGCCAAATCATTGATTTTTTTATAAATAATTTATTCTAAAACTTGTCATTTGTGTACACAGTTCTAGAAACAAATAGACATACAGAAAGAACACCGATTGTACACTCAGAAGCAGTTAGAGGATAGAGCGTTAGGTAGAAGCAGGAAACTTTTAGAACTATAGTGTGATAAAGATAAAGATAAAACTGAGTGAGATGAGGCAAAATGTAAGATTGTCTAAGAGTACTTTTAACAAGCTCTAAATTACAGAACTAGTCCCTATTATCTGAGATACTAATGCCCAAGAATGTTATCTCCATGCTTTTTTTAGACAGGACTTTGGAGGTATAGCTTTGGTTTCGTTACTTTGTATAGCAGAGATGTTTCCTGATTTTTTTTTTTTGCTACCTCTAATATCTGATTAATTGCCATGCTGAGGGAGAGGAGTGTCTTTCTAGTCAGAATTTCCTTGAAAGCTGTCAAAAATATAATACAAAATACTAATGATCGATTCTCATGCTCCCCACCACTCACAATTTTAACATAGATGGTTATCTATTCTGACATCCATCAACAGATAGCACTACACAGTGTGAATGTCCGTATTTATAAATCAAGGAGTTGATTCACTGGATTCTTGAAAGTTGTACTTAATGAAGAATTTTAGAGATTTTTCAGGAGAAATATCTTTACAGAGGAGAAAGTTGCCAGAATGTGACACTGTCCAGAGTTGTCAACTTCCAGATTATGAGAGGTATACAGTGAACATTGCCATCACCCTAGTCATTCCACAAAGCTCCTGGTATCACAAAGTAACCACACTACTTCACTTCTGCTATACTTCAGTGTACTTACCAAAAAATTCATCAATTTGGTGAATTGATATTTTCGGTGGAGCATAAAAATAAATAATTTAATCATGTCATAAAATTAAATTAACAGATAAAATTATTTTGGGTTTGAATATTGCTAATGGAAGAAATGTCATATTTTCAAAATATTTACATTACACTGACACAGCTTTCTAGTTTATCTTTATATAATTATTTTTATTTTATCATAATAATGGTGCATACTTGTGATACTATATTTAATATACCCCTTGCCCTGCAAAGTGGATAAACTTATGTATAGAAACATTACTCATTAATTAGAGAAGATATAATCTCACTACCTGCTACAGCATGGACAGAAGAGGAGAACATCAATTGCTTAGTTAAATGCATTAGGAGAAAGACAAATAGCAGACAATCTCACTCATATGTGGTAAATAAAAAAGAAATCATGGGAAGAGACAATGTCCAATAAAAGCAAACCCTTAGTCTCTGATCACAGAACTGAAACTAAGTAGGAGATGGGATAAAAAGGTCCAATGGACTGTGGTGAATGTAAATAGGATTAATCAAAATAAAAACACATAGATAAGAATGAGAGATACTGGATTAATTTAAAGTTTATTTGTTCTTTAATTATTAAGGTTGTTGACCATTTTACAATTGTTTTCAGATCAACATTTTTTTCAAGGATGGATGGTGTTTTCTGTTTGCTCTGTCCAGTGGCTCAGAAGTGAATTCTGGTGTTATTTTGTGGACCATTTAGATGTATAGGTCAAAGTGGAGTTGACACATGCAAGCAAGCATTTACCTATAGTGCTATCTTTTGAAATACCATAGCTACCTTATAAGACATATATAAGGAACTTATAATTGTTTGTAATTATAATAGCATAAGATTAGTGGCTCTGAACAAAATGCATGTAAGTATATACTCAAATTAGAGTAAATTACATATGATTCTGCCAAGTTTCTTTAAGAAAAATTACAATATAATATTTAAAAACACAAATATTTAATTATTATCTTCTAGTTCTTTTTTAGACAAGTATCTATTCCAAATTAACTATCTTCACGATAGAAATAAACTCAAAGCATTATCTTAAACTAATACAAATTTATGTTTATCAATGTCTCATGAATCTAATTAAACACTTATAATCATAATAATGGGCTGGAGCGATAGCACAGAGGTAGGGCGTTTGCCTTGCACGCAGCCAACATGGACGACTGGAGTTCGATACCTCTGCCCCTCTCGGAGAGCCCGGCAAGCTACCGAGAGTATCTCACCTGCACAGCAAAGCCTGGCAAGCTACCTGTGATGTATTCGATATGCCAGACACAGTAACAAGTCTCACGATGGAGACGTAACTGTTCCCGCTCAAGAAAATTGATGAACAACGAGAGGACAGTGAAAGTGACAGTGAGAGAGAATCATAATCATATTGTCTCCTACATGGCATTGACAAAGTTTTGCCTTTTTTGATAGAAATAAAAGACAACTTGTCATCAGTAGAGGGGATATGATTACCTATCACAGATATCCCTGATTATTTTCTATCAAGTTCTCCTGCTTCTTACAAATTTCTTAATACTAAGCTATGGACACAAGAACTATCCCAGAAGTTAGCCAAGTATTTATTTTCTTTAGACCATCTTCTAGTTTTTGAGGAAAGAAAGAAAACACCATATTATGAGAATTTAATTTTCATAAGATAGACAGATGGTCTATGGAAAATTGTGGCACACATATAAATGTGGATCTTTAGCTAACATATGGAGGTCTCTGTGATTTAGCATATGTGTTTCTGATTGAGAATAGGTCATAACTTCTTTTTTCTTACTAGTACATTCTATTATGCTATTAAGTTTTTATATTTTGCATTTCTCATGAGCGATACTAGTAATATAAACAGTTTACAGAAATAAATCACTTGACAAGAAGTCGTATTACTTAATCTAACTGCTATAAGTACTAAGTTGTCTCTTTGCTGAGGTGGGCATAGAACAGATGCTTATTTTGATCCCTCAAATTTAAAGGTATTTTGAAGGATAAGTTTGAATATATTTGCTTACTAGAAAATTGCTAAAGAAAACAAATCAGACATTTCCCCTAAAAAATTGAACTAGTTACATTTTAAACATATTTTTAATTTAAGTAGCATTGCTTTTTGGCATCATATATCTGTCAGGTGCATGGACTCACATATCAACATCTGTGCAGGCTACATTACTCCCATTAACAAAGTCTAATTTGAATCCATGAATAGTTAACCATTTTTTACCCAATTTACCCACTGATTTTCCATCTTCTAGCTAGTGAACATTAATTTTTTCTTGTAGTCTAAGAAACTATTTTACCCCTAATTAATTTATACTTTATAATGTATGAATGAAATACGAGGTTTTAGTATTTTTCCATCTGATTTACTTCATTTGGAATAATTCCTTCAACTCCTATTTTTATTTTCGCAAATGGCAGGATTTAATATTTTTATAACAGTATTTCACTGTGAGTGTGTGTATGCGTGTGTGTGTGTGTGTGCATGCTAGCATATCTAGGTGTGTAAGCTGTGTGTCTATGCTGCATATTCTTTTCACAATAGCCTGTCAATGGACACATAGATTGGTTTCAATTCTAGGCTGTTGTGAGTAATGGAATAATGTTGTGATGAGCCTGAAAGTGTGCAAATATTTTCAGATCAGTGGTATTATATTCTGATAAATACCAATTAGTAATATAGCCAATTCTAAGGGAGTTCTATGATAAGTTTGAGTAATTTGAATAGTGTTGGCTATAATGATTTTACCTATTATATTCCCTCCAATAGTATATGATGACTCTCTTCTCTCCATAGTGCCACACATGGCTTTTGTTTGTTCTTTTGCTTTTCATAAGAATTTTCCCACAGTGAGAGAAAATATCTCATTATGGTTTTGACTTGTATCTCACTGATAAGGGATGATGAACAACTTTGTACATGCCAGTTAGCCATCTGCATATCTTCTTTGGAGAAGTATTTAATTGTCTCCTCTGCCCTTTTAAAATCAGGTTGGTTTTGTGTTTTTTTATTACTTAAAATAATTTGTTACCATAAATGCTAGTTATTAAACTTTTAATTAATTAATTGGTTTAGATTGATTTGGTTTTCAAACAGTTCTCTTAAGGATGGATCAGGACTGAATTCTTGCTTTTGCATGCAAAGCATATGTTTCAGTTTTTGGAGATCTCTCCCTAGTTCTGTGAATTAATCCTTGGTATGATAAGGGCTGGAGCGATAGCACAGTGGGTAGGGCGTTTGCTTTGCACGCAGCCAACATGGCCGACCAGAGTTCGATTCCTCCACCCCTCTCGGAGAGCCCGGCAAGCTACCGAGAGTATTTGATATGCCAGACACAGTAACAACAAAGTCTCCAATGGAGACGTTACTGGGCCCGCTCGAGCAAATCGATGATCAACGGGAGGGCCTTTACTTTACTTTATGATAAATCATTTGCAATTATCTTTGTGCTCAGTGAGATGTCTTTGCATTTTTAACAAGGATTTCATTCACTGATCTTTTTCAATTTATATCCTTTCATTTGTTAGTTTTGCTGTTTACGAGGGCAAGACTAATGTCAATAGTAAAGAGATTATTACCTATGCTTTCCTTTATGTAGTTTATAGATCCAGACCTTATATTTAAGGTTTCAGTTAATTCGTTTCTGATTTTGGGGCATACAAGTGGTGTGCTCATGGCTTGCTTCTTGGAATAGTGCTCAGGTATACTCCTGGTGGGTCTCTCCATGTAGTATGCTGGGGATCAAAATCAGACCAGCTGCATAAAAAGAAAGCACTCTACCAGTTGGACTATCTCTCCAGCCCCACTTTTTGTTCATTTTGAGTTATGTGTGTGTACCTTATTCTATTTTTATAATTCAGTTCCTTTGTCAAATATTAGATGTATCCGTGTGTGTGTGTGTGTGTGTGTGCGTGTGTGTGTGTGTGTGTGTTACTTCTAGGCTCCAAATCCTTTCTAATGACTTTTATATGCTTTAACCCATTAGGGTGTTCTTTTAATTACTATTGTTTAGTGTAGAAGAATTTAGGTCTTGCTATTTTTGTTCACATTTACTTTTGTTTATTTCAATGTTTCCCATCATTTTAATTCTCTTTGGGGGTATCTTTAAGATAGAAATATAGCACTGTAGTACTGTCCTCCTGTTGTTCATCGATTTGCTCGTGCAGGCACCAGAAACATCTCCATTGTGAGACTTGTTGCTATTGTTTTGGGCATATCAAAAACGCTACTGAAGGCTTGCCAGGCTTTGCCGTGAGGGCAGGAAACTCTTGGTAGCTTGCAGAACTCTTCAAGAGGGACAGAGGAATCAAACCTGGGTCGGCTGCATGTAAGGCAAACATCCTACCTGCTGTGCTATAGCTCCAGACTCAGGGTACAAATATATATTTTAAAATTTAATTTTTAATTTTTCTTAGAATGCTGTTAGGGTTCCTACAGGTACTTTAGTGAATCTTCAGATGATTAAATGGTTACATTAATTCTGGTAATTTTACTAATGCATGAGTATAGGCTATGTTTCATATTAATGTCCTTATTAATTTCTTTCTTAATATGATACACTTTGTACAAGTCTTCACCACTTTGTTTGGATTTATTTCTAAATAGTGTTTTAATTTTTTGTGGATTTATTAATTAAACTATAACTAGCATTGTTTTGATAAGCTTTTTATTTTCCCCAACAATTAAAATATGTTTTCCTGTATTAATTCCCAAGACAACTTGGGGTACCACGTGGTTCCAGAGTCAGCTGTATGCAATGCCGGCACCTTATCCCTGATGTTCCCTATGGTTTCTGAACTTTTTTTTTAACATGAAGGTTAAAATCTGTGTCTGATAATTTTATTCTCCTATGATTCTGATGATAAATGAAAAAGTGAAACTAAATCAGCAATTGCAAATTAACCAATGTTGTTGCCTATAAAAGCATCATTAGTGGGAGTATCGTGCCGCCAGCAGGTCAATCTCTACATGTAAGGTGAGTGCATCAGCAGCCTGATGGTGCATCAGACTTCCAGAAACCCCAAAATTGCTGCTATGCCTTTGGCCAGACCACAAAATCTTGGGGCAAAGTTTACCAAGAAAGTAAACTGACAAAAGTTAGGTATGTCGGAGACACACCCACAAACCACCTCAGGCTCACCTCTATAATTGGAGGCATGGCCTCTCTGGTTCCTGATCAAACTGTTTAACAGCCATGATCCCAGGGTCTCTGAAACAAATCTCGAAACCCAACAGCTTTTGGCAGAAATGTGTCCGGTCCCTGCAGTAGGTTACAGGTGCTGGGCCAACCCAGGTGTGAATAGATTTTGTGCCTTGGCCCGGTGGCAGCCATCCTCCAGAGGCCACTGGACAATCAGGTTTGGACCCGCAATGGCAAGACACTCGGGGCCTCATGGCATGGGGGTGGAGCTGTCCCTTTCCTCCCCACCCCAGCGAGACCCTGAGTCACAGCCCACCAATGGCCTCTTTGTCTCCTGATCAACCTGCATAACATCCATGATCTCAGAAACTCAGAAACAAATCTTGAAACCCAGAGACTTTTGGCAGAAATGCATCCCTCAGTAGGTTACCATCGCCAGGTCACCCCAGCGTGGAAAGGGAGCTGTCCCTCCACCTGCTTCCCCTTGGCGGCTCAGTGGACACCATCCACCAGAGGCCATTGGACAATCATGTTTGGGCCCGCAGTGATGAGACATACGGAGCCTCACAGGATGGAGGTGGAGCTGGCCCTTTCCTCCCCACTCCAATGAGAGCCCGAGTCGTCGCCCTCAAAGGGCCTCTCTGGCTTCTGATCAAGCTGCTTAAAGGCCATGATCCCAGAGACTCAGAAACAAATCTCGAAACCTAGTGGCTTTTTGCAGAAATGTGTCTGGACCCCGCAATAAGTTCCTGTGGCCGGGCCACCCCAGGAAGGAAAGGATGCTGTCCGTCAGCCTTCTGGGGGCCTCATGGGATGGAGGTGGAGCTGGCCCTTTCCTCCCCATCCCAATGAGACCCCGAGTCTTCGCCCATGAATGGCTTCTCTGACTCCTGATCAAGCTGCTTAACGGCCATGAACACAGAGACTCAGGAACAAATCTCAGAACTGAGCAGATTTTGGCAGAAATAGCTCCAGATTTAAGTGTTAAAACTTCAGAATTTCATCTCATGGGAGGAGGGGCGGTAACAGCTCGTCCTTCACGCCCTATTGAGGTCACAAGTTGCCCCCCACGAGCAGCTCTCTGGCACAGCTATGGCTCCAGATGCGAAAGGACTTAATCCAGAGTCCGGCAGCTTGTGGCAGAAAAGTGAATGGACCATGTATTAACCTACAGTGCCATAACCCCCTGGAGGGAAATGGTGTTGTTCCCTTCTGCCTTTTTCCCCCCTGGCAGCAAGGTGGCCACCGCTTCAGTGCTTATTGGAAAGCCAGGTATGAGAGGGCAGTGGCAGGCAATTGCAGTCTCATGGGAAGAGGGGCGATACTGTCTTGTTCTTCATGCTCTACCAAGGTCAGGAGTTGCCCCCCATGAGCAGTTCTCCAGCATGGCCATAACACCAGACGCACAGAAACCAATCTTGTAATTTTTCTAACTCTTTGCAGAAATCCCTCCATACTTACCTAGTAAAATATGAGAAATCCAAAATTGCACTGCCACAAAGTAGTTGAGTGACATTGTATGGTTCTCATCACCAGCTATAGAAATCAAATTATTTCACAATGCCTTTTCAGTAATTCTGATTGTTGGGGGGGGAATTCTAAGTACTAACGGTGCTTCTTTTGTTGAAATGGTGAATATAATCAAAGTGGAGAGAGAGTTGGTTGGAGGTCATCTGCCTTGCAGGCATTGGGGGGGGAGGTATGTTGGGGTTCTTGGTGGTGAAGAATGGTTAATTGTGAGGGGAGGGGTATTTGATCATTGTGTGACTGAGACATAAACCTGAAAGCTTTGTAACTTTTCCCACGGTGATCCAATAAATAGATATAAGAAAAAAAACTTCGGAATTTCAAAACTGCACGCACGGCCACTACTGCAGCCATGCAACATCATATGTTATTCTTAACCAGCAATAGAAAACAAATTGTCTACTGCTGCCTTTTCAGTAGATCTGAGTGTTGGGGTAAAATCCCAAATAAATAATGGTGGGTTGGGTGTAAAAATATTGAAGGTGATCAAGGTAGAGAAAGAGAGTAATGTGGAAATCATCTGCTCCATAGTTAGGGGGAGGGTGTGGCATGGGGGTATACTGGGTTTTTTGGTGGTAGAGAATGGGCATTGGTGAAGGGACGGGTGTTTCATTTTATGACCGAGGCTTAGACCCAAAAGCTTTGTAACTGCTCTCATGGTGACACAATAAATAAAATTATAAAATAATGGGAAAAAAAGTAAAGTTGGCGTTCATGCCAATTCAATCAGCTAATCAGTGGCTGAATAAATAGCAGTACTCCTACATAAAATAAATAAATAAATAAATGCATCATTAGGGACTGGAGCAATAGCGCAGTCGGTAGGGTCTTTGTCTTGCATGCCGCTGACCCAGGTTCGATTCCCAGCATCGCATATGATTCCACATTACTCTCTTTCTGCTAGGAGTAATTCCTGAGTGCATGAGCCAGGAGTAACCCCTGTGCATCGCTGGGTATGACCCAAAAAGCAAAAAAATAGCATCATTAGAAAATCAAAGAGCACTTCATGGTAAATCCATGTTATTAGGAAGTGATATTTTCACATTAGATAATTAAAAAGGTACATGCCTGTGATCTTCAATTTCATTGATGATTCTTCTACTCTAATTATCTTATTGCTAACATAGAACAATGTACACTACATGTGAATACTTTATTTCTGTACAGAAGCATTCAAAGTCAGCAAAAGAATGTTGCTTTTTAAATTTTTAGTGACTCTGAATCTGAAAAAGGAACCATGAAAAAGCCTAGTGTCATTTATAGGAAAGGTCATTTATAAGGAAAGAAAATAACCTTATACTTAGGGTATAAAGAATATACAGTTGGAATTCTATTGTGGATATTTGGTTGGGGTTGAGGGATCACTCACAACAGTGCATAGATAATACTCCTTGCTCTGTGTTCTGTGGACTTTTCGAAGGGTTCTCATGTGGTACCTGATATTGAATCTGGCCTACTGCATACAAAGCATGATCTCAGTCCACTCTCTAGATTCTGTCCTATCTTGGCTATTTATTCCCAGTTAGATATCTGTGCTCAAGATGCTCAAAATTGTTTTAATATTTTGAAAACCACACCTAGTGCTCATGGAAGATGCCTTGCTCTGTGATCAAAATTGGTGGTACTCAGTAGACCATGTGCTAAGTCAGGACTCAAACTTGGCTTGGTACTGTGGTACTTGGTACTGGTACTGTGCAGGAACAAGTGTCCATTGTATTATCTCTTTGGTTCTATGCTCAAGAATTTTTATGAAGCAAAAAAACATGATGCATAAATTTCATGCCAACAAGTTCTATAAAATATAATGTCAAATTAGATATTAAAAACTAATTTTCTATTAAAAATCTTTTGTCATTCATTATGCTAAGTGTATGAGAACCAAATTACACTTAAAATTTAACTAAAGAAAAATCAAGTGATTTTGAGATGAATCCTGTCAAAAAAGTGTTTCTAACTAATGTTTTCCTTTTTGTTTATTATGCAAGACAGGCAAAACTTAACTATGATTCTTACAATCTCTTCAAATATTTTAGATTCTTTTAAAAAATAATTTTATTCAACAGTGACTTTTTGAGATCTCTTCAGTGGCAAGCAGAATCTTACAAAAATGATGACAACAATAACATATATAGCAAAGTCTATTCCCTTTGGATTACACATCCCTATAGAAGAGACACATGACAAACTAACATACACTCGCAAACACATACACACGTACAGAGAGACAGAAAGAAAAGAGACAAAGGGAATCATAACTAAAGAGCATTAGAGGGCAAACTATAGAATACTATAACATGGAAATTATAAAACCAGCTCAGTATCGCTAATTACCTAGGTAGGAAACTAACAAAAATTCAGAGTGCAATAAATTCTCACTTGTACTGTATTGCCAGTTTTTTTAAAATGTATTCGATTAGGGCTGGAGCGATAGCACAGTGGTAGGGCGTTTGCCTTACAAGCGGCCAACATGGCTGACCCGAGTTCGATTCCTCCGCCCCTCTCGGAGAGCCTGGCAAGCGACCGAGAGTATCTCGCCTGGACGGCAGAGCCTGGCAAGCTACCCGTGACGTATTCGGTATGCCAAACACAGTAACAACAAGTCTCATGGAGACGTTACTGGGCCCGCTCGTGCAAATAGTTTAGGGAACATTGCTAAAGTAACAAATTATTGTGTATTGCAGTGAGATATAAAACGACTGCATTCCGCCACAACAACAGTTCCCAATGCTATCCAACAATGTTCTAAATTTAAACACTGAACTACTACTTCAGCAAAGAGCATTAATATTATGAGGTATAAGGGCATGTAACTCAGATTTCCAGGAACCCCTCGTACAATGGAATTCGATTCAGTGTAACATGTCATCATAATAATTAATTCTAGGAAGGAAATGCTGGCAATTTAATAGAAAGAGGAGAGAAAAAGAAAAGAAAAAATGACTTAATAAATAAAAGTTTAGGGCCGGAGCGATAGCACAGTGGTAGGATGTTTGCGTTGCACGCAGTCAACATGGCCGACCCGAGTTGGATTCCTCCGCCCCTCTCGGAGAGCCCGGCAAGCTACCGAGAGTATCTCGCCCGCAGGGCAGAGCCTGGCAAGATACCCGTGACGTATTCGATATGCCAAACACAGTAACAACAAGTCTCAACGATGGAGACGTTACTGGGACTGCTCGAGCAAATAGATGAACAACGAGAGGACTGTGACTGACCGTGACTGATCCCTCATTCATGTGCTAGAGCATTGAAGTATCGATAATTATTGGATGAGCATTATGAAAATATTACTGACCAAAGGACAGAACAGGAGTAGAGGCTAATTTTTTTTCTTTAATAGTATGATTGTCACTGATTTTTACTGTAATTGTTTTGTATAAATTTAACTTTGTAAGCAGCTTACGTGGGTTCATTCTCCAGCACCCATAAAGTCCTCTGAAGATCAACAGAAGTCATCACTGAGCACAGCTGAGTTTAGCCCCCAAACAAAAGGTAAATAAAATCTTTTATTTTAATTCTTTCTTTTTGATGTATAAGTATAAAACAGAAAACTCTATTTTCATTTATTTTATTTTGATATACAGATATAAAAAGCAATCTCATACTTGTTTGATTCATTATTTTAGAAACAATTTTTTATTCTCAAGAGATGACTATTCTATGCTATAATTGAATTTTTTCATAGACAATATTTATTATTCAAAAAGAACGATCAACTTTGCACTATTGTTTTTATACCATATTACCAGATTGAGGAAATACTTAATTTCCTGAGACAGAGCCTTCATTGGAATTAGAAAAAAAAACTCAACTATTATATAATGTAGGTTTATATTAGTTTCCTAAAGCCTCAATAGTTTTCCATGTGAGCTAAAGGAGTCTCTAGTTCTTACAGTTCATTAATTAATACACACCTGCCCATACATTCCCTGTGGTTTCAGAGTCATGAACTTAGGCATTCACAGTATTATCTCAGACTTAATAAGGATGAAACGTCTCTGTGTTCTATTCACTGCAGACATGAAAGCTAACACAGAGACAGCCTGTCCAAGATACAATGATATACAAGTGAATATCACAACTAATTCCAGTTTCCCACACAAGTTTAGCATCTTCTTCTGTTGTATCTGTAAACAAGTGGCAGGCATTTTTTTCTTTGGCAATATCTGTTGGAGGCTATAAAGAAATGACTTCTTCTTAGAGCCACTTCATTCGGAAACATAGGATAGCTTCTCTCTCCTGCTCTGTTACATTACCCGTGGCTTCTGGGTAACTAAGTGTCACCCGACAAACACCACACACGATCCTCTATTGTGGTGATTATTCCCATCACATAGTGTCAGGCTTCTTGGACTTTCCACACTGTTCATCTTTCTCCCAGACTCATGCCAGACTCATAGCGGTATGATCAGAATGTCTGTATCTAACTTTTATTGTCAAGGTTACCTTTCTTCATATTTTCCGATAACTTTCTATGAGTTGGTGTTTAGCATACTCAGAGTAAGACATGAATTTTCTTTTGAAACAGAATCTCAGACACATTTATATCTCCAAACTAAATCTTTCAAATCTCGGTTTTCATAGTTCACAGGAAAGAAATCTTCCATCATTAACTTCTACAGACAATATTTCAAGAGTTTTATTTCAGGCTATGTAATCCATAACACTACAATTTTATCAAACAGTACTGATTCTCCTTGTACATTTGGTCTGGAGATTTACTAGAACTGGAAAATCAGAAAAAGTATTCAGCACACTTTAAAAAGAAAAGTCCAGGATTTGCAGATCAGGGTTTCAAGAACACTTTGTGTGGTAAAAGTTTCACTTTATGAGCTATAAGAATGCTCAATGCACAGGTTCCAGAATATACTTGAATTGTTCTGTAGTGTGCTATATTGGCTTGTGATATATTTAACCTAATTTTGTTCTATTTTTGTATTTCCCAGCTGAAAATCTCAATAATATAGCCAGGAAACTTATAGTTATCTTGGTTTATAGCCTGACTTTACTGACCGTCAGTGAAATAATAGGGATCATTCTTCTACATTGTCTACTGCTAGTTTTTCAGTATTCCCTCTATGTAGAAATTAAACTGGTTTTCTTTTTGTGTGCTTACTTGCTTTAAATTTCTTGGCTTACCAAAGTGTTGTTAGCCTTATCTTCTTTTTAGAAACAAGATCTAATTTATAAGCAAAATTAATTACAAGTAAAGTAAGTCTTTATAAAATTTGGATACATTTCAAAATTTTTATTGCTGGATGTTGACATCCATCCATATCATTACATACATTATAAGTATGGATATATGCTAAATACTATGTTGTTTTACTGTTGAGCCATCAGATTTTAATTCATTTTGTAGTTGATTTGTATTGTTTTCACTTGATATAATCTGCAAAAATATCGGTTCAGAATTGGTGACCCATTGCTGGTAAGTATAGGTAGAATCTGCAAAAGCTTTCCTTCAATTCTCCAAAGAGAATGTTTCTTGTTACACTTCACTGACAAAGCATTTTCTTTTTATTTCCTGTGCCATTTGGGTAAAGAATCAAATAGCTTCATGAATAAACACTAAAATAACACCATAAAATATTAGAGGCTCCATCAAATGCAAGAACTCAACACCTGTGGATCCTTATGTCTTTTTGAGCTCTCAAATTTTCTGTGCTTTGCGAAGAGCTCTCCCTAACATTATCCCAAACCTTGGAATAATATCTTGAGTGAAACAGCTTAGGTCTTTTAGAATATAGTCTGGGCAACAATTCTCCCTGAATAAAAAATAGAATAAAACAGTTTATGGTCTTTTATATGAATAGGACAACAAAAACAAAAAATAGGAAGCTGTCAAACCTCTATTCTATATTTTAAAGGTGACTGCTGATTGGCTATGTGAAATACCCTGGCCTCTGCTTTTCATATTGCTACTAAATTTTAATATGCTTATGATTGTCCTTAATATCTGTAAACTTAAACAGTGGCTCACTTGTTGGGAATCAGGGTGGGGAATGAGAGTGGACTGAATAAGTGGCCAGTCTGTGAGCTCACTTCAAGTTATCCAGGATATCCTAAATCTTGGAGAGTTCATCTGTGTGTCTCCTTATGTGTCTGTTTTACTCATTCTCTGATCCTCACCCCTAGAGCCCTATTTGACAGAGGTCCAAGGTGCTTATCCAATCGTACTTAGATACTCTAGAGCATGGAAACTAATTCAATGGTCACCTAAGTGTGGCACTCTGTGACACCAGAGACAATTGCTAGTATGTAAGGCGATAGATTTAATTGAAATTGACAAAGAACTGCAGAAGCCGAAGTATAAGAGGTGAGAAGAGAATATACCCCTGAGGATGGTTCAGCAGACTTAGTGTATAATATGTGTGGCATTTTGTTTTGGCTAAAAGATCTGTAGAACTATTGGCTTGATCTAAGGGAAGAGTTTAAAACAAGCCTCTTTCTGTTTCTGTGAAACCACAATGATGGATCTGTTCTTCTATCGTCAATGTTGATCCTTGACCCTTGACCAAAAACAAAGCATTTGCAATAGCATGACTATGTCATTCAGTTTTTTACATCCCAAGAACTCTCAAAAATAGTGTATAGCTTTAGTAATCAAAGTGCCACCATTTTTATTCAAGAAAAAATCTCATACCAGGCCAACTAACCGGAATCTATATTTTACATGAATATAAGAATGATTCACATGAATATTAAAATTTAACAAGCACCTCTCTAGAAATGCACAAATGAGTATGAATTATCCCCAGAGTTCAAGAGCTCACATGTGTTAGGACTTTAATCAGGCCTTGTAGAGATTTGGTGTGCGTGCGTGTGTGTGTGTGTGTGTGTGTGTGTGTGTGTGTGTGTGCATGTGCATTTGTGCATGCAAATGAAGTGTTTTTTATCTAACTCTCTTAGTTTTCTCACGTAAAATAAATCGTTCTGAAATCAAATGGCAAGGTAGACTGACCAATATATGTTGTTAACTTCACATAATTATTTTTTTTATTTTTATTAGTGAAACACCGTTGAGGTACAGTTGTAGACTTACAAATTTTTGTGCTTGTGTTTCAATTATCCAATGATCGAGTACCCATCCCTCCACCAGTGCCCATTTTCCACCACCACTGATCCCAGCATCCCTCCTACCCTCCATTCCCCCCATCCCACCCTGACTCTGTGGCAGGGCATTCCCTTTTGTTCTCTCTCTACTTTTGGGTGCTGTGGTTTGCATTGATTGGCAATCATGTTTGGTCTATAGTCTACTTTCAGCATGCATCTACCATCCTGGGAGGATCCTTCCAATACCTTTATTTGGTGCTCCCTTCTCTATCTGAGCTGCCTTTCCCCCTAGCATGTGCAGCTGGCCTCCAAACCATGGAAACTCCTGGTACTTATCTCGGCTATTCTTGGGTGTTGGTCTCCTATTTTGTTACTTTATGTTCCCCAGATGAATGCAATCTTTCTATGTCTGTTCCTCTCTTTCTGTTTCATTTCACTTATCATGATACTTTCCATGTAGTACCATTTGTATGTAAATTTCATGACTTCATCTTTTCTGACAGCTACATAGTACTCCATTGTGTAAATGTACCAAAGTTTTTTTAACCAGTCATCTGTTCTTGGGCACTTAGTTTTTTTCCAAATTCTTGCTATTGTAAAGAGTGCTGCAATGAACAAACACGTGCAGATGTTACTTCGACTATACTTTTTTGCCTCTCTGGAATATATTCCCAGGAGTGGTATTGCTGGGTCAAACGAGAGCTCAATTTCTAATTTTTTGAGAATCGTCCATACTGTTTTCCAAAATTGCTGACCCAGTCGACTTTCCCACCAGCAGAACTTCATATAAAATTTGTACTTGCTAAAAATCATCCCTTATACAAACATTGTTTTCACTTCAGTTTACTCCTAAATCAGAATAATAAACGGAATGCCATGGATACATATAAAAATTAAACAAATAAAACTAGAGTTTCACTTTTTAAATATATTCTATTAATGTTGCATCTGGCATGAACCTAGTTCCTGATGTCTTTTCAAGAATCTAGAGCAAATTTTTCCTTTCAGGAGTTAAAACAGTCCTTTTAGGATGGAAAGAATAGATATTCTTTATAGAATAAATAAATAAAGAGTAGATATTGTTTATAACTCAGAATCTCTCTAAGAGTTAGATGTCATACAATCACTTGGACAAAATGGGCTAATTTAGCCGTTAAAAATGCTCATTTGACATTCTTTAGTTATATGGTTGGCATTACAATTTGCACAATATCCATTCATTCCAAGTTTATATATCATAAGTAATAATATAAAGATAAAAGCATTTATTGGTGAAATTAATTTTTAGTAATTGTTACTAAGGCCATTTTATACTTAAGAAAATATATTATGTTTTTCAATTTTTTTCTCCTTAGCATTCCTAGTAACAAAGAATGGGTTGAAACCAACTTTTAATTCCTTCTTTTTCAACCACCCCATAATCCATTCTATTATATCTTGAGGTATTAGGTGTAGGTATTAGGCTACCATCTCATCATGGTTTTAATGCTTTGTGGTGATAGATAATTTTCTCCTTTTCTAGCTCATGTAGAAAATTATATCCCAATTTTAAGTCATATTTTGTTCAATGCTTCTTATATTCAAAGGTTAATATATCAAGATTATTTTAGTATCTATGTGATACTTTCACTTGTGGGAGACCAAAGATAATAGAAACAAGTAAGAGGTTTCCTAATTTATTGCCCTATTATAATCAGTTTCCTGAGCTGTTTAAGGTATTTGAATGTGAGAGTACCTACCAATAAGTTTTCAAACACGTGTTCATATGTGAATTCTAATACCCATGGTGACTTTTCAACTTAGTCAATAATTGCATCACTTATAATTATTACCTTTTTTTAAAAATCATGTTACTTTAGTGTTAAACTTAAGAATGGTAATCACTACAAACTATAAAGTGTCTCATAAAATGCCAATTCCTTGTATTATTATGTTACAATACATATTATCTGTATACCAATGTTTGATGATTGTTTTTTATTCTAATTTTATTTATTTATTGAGAAACACAAGCTACAACATTTTTATTGGGTTTCAGTCATACAATATTCCAAACCCCCTACCTTCTTTCACCACTGTACATTTCCCACCATGACTGTCCTCAGTTTCCTGACCCCAGTCTGCCTGCCACTATGCACTATGACAGGGACTTTTTCTTCTCTTCTTCTCTCTCTCTCTCTCTCTTTCTCTCTCTCTCTCTCTGTGTGTGTGTGTGTCTGCCTCTGTCTATCTCTCTTGCTCTTCTCTCTCTTTCCTTTTGGGCATTATGGCTTGTAATAAAGTTAGTGGATGGTTAACATTCATATTCCATAGATTTATGTTACTTTTAAAGGCAACTTTGAAATTATAAAGAGAGAAATATTTTATTTCAACACACAAATTTATTTTGCAATACAGTCTAGTAAGTTCATGTTCAGGTAAATCCTGAGACTGTTTGGGTTTTGTAGTCACTTAATCACTTAATCACTTAATCCCCGTTATTCATCGATTTACTCGAGCGGGTGCCAGTAACGTCTCCATTCATCCCGGTTGCGTGCTAGCATAGCCCAAT
This sequence comes from Sorex fumeus, assembly GCF_029834395.1. NCBI lineage: Eukaryota > Metazoa > Chordata > Mammalia > Eulipotyphla > Soricidae > Sorex > Sorex fumeus. The sequence continues at coordinate 70,302,578 of NW_026606059.1, forward strand.
GGTATCTGTTCGTTCTAGGAACATGCAGAGCCTCAAACCGATCATTCAGGGTCTTGATGAAGAACTCTGACCATCTTGTAGGTAGGCGTCCACGTGATCTTTTGATGTCCCGTGGAATCCAATCAGTAATGGCTCTAGTCCAGCGGTTGTCTGTAAACCTCATTATGTGTCCAGCCCATCTGATTTTTGATGCCTTCGCAATTGAGAGCGCATCCCTGATTTTTGAGCGTTGATGAAGATCAGAACTCCGGATTCTATCTCTCATTTGAGTGAATCGTGATATTCCAAGCATAGCTCTTTCAATTCCTCTTTGAGAGACCCGAATAGCGTTCTCATCCTGTTTTCGTAGGGCCCAGGTCTCTAAGGCATATGTTAATGCAGGAAGAACAGTGGAATCTAAAAGATGTGCTCATAGCTGGAGGTTCTTTGTCCTCTTAGTTATTTCTTCAACACTCTTGAAGGCATTCCAAGCCGCTCTCTTCCTCCTGCGCAACTCAGGTGCCAGGTGATTTATCATGTTGATTTCTCGACCTAGATATATATAACTGTTGCATTCAGAGATGGTGGTTCCATTGCGAGCGAATGGAGCATCAGGAACAAGGCTGTTTCTCATAAACATTGTCTTCGTAAGATTCAGCTGTAGTCCGACCTTTCCATATTCACAGTCAAAGTCGGCCAGCATTTGTGCCGCTTGGCTGATGTTTGGTGTTATTAGAACAATGTCATCAGCAAAGCGGAGGTGGTGTAGTTGCCGACCATCTATCTTCACTCCCATGCTTTGCCATTTCAGTCGTCGCATGATGTTCTCAAGGGTGGGACTGAAGTGTTTTGGTGACATGGTACCACCCTGCAGAACCCCTCTCTTAACATGGATGATTACTTCTTTGTAAAATGGTGAGCTCCTGGTAGTGAATCCGCAATAGAGCTCACGAAGGATCCTGATATATCGAGTTTGTACGCCCTGATTGACTAGGGCTTCCATGACCGCTTCTGTCTCAACAGAATCAAAGGCCTTCTTTAAATCAATGAACATTAGACAGAGCGGCATTTTGAGCTCCCGAGAAACCTCAATGAGCTTAGTAATCGTGTGGATATGGTCTATGGTACTGAATCCTTTTCGGAATCGGACTTGTTCACATGATTGTCCTTCATCTAGTGTTCTGCTAATCCTATTCAGGATGACTCGAGTGAACAGTTTGTCGGTGACGGACAATACGCAGATCGGGTGATAGTTGCCAATGTCGTGGATTTCTCCCTTCTTGTATAGTAGTACAGTCCTGCAGGTTTTCCATTGGGATGGAAACTTGCATTCAGAAAGGTAGCATGTGAAGAGCCGAGCCAGTGTATTGATGAGTGCTGATGGTAAGTTCTTCAGTTGTTCAGGTCTGATCTTGTCTGGGCCACATGCTCTTTGTTTCTTTACCGACGAGATGGCATGTTGGATTTCGGAAGGGAGAACATTGGGAACGACATATCCATCACGTGGAATGTGGTATGTGGGCAAGAGGACATGGCTATTAAAGAGATCTGAGTAGAAGTCATGAATAATCTTCTCCATTGCCCTTCTGAAAGATGTGATCGATCCATCAGGATGTCAAAGGGCAGTCATCTTGGTCTTGTAGTTGGTGAAGGACAGGCGGGCATTACGAATGCTTTTCCCAGCTTCTGCCGCATCTACCATCACTGCTGCTCTCCTGTTTTTGAGGTCATCCTTGATGGCTTCTCTGCATTGTTTTGCCAGCTCAGACGTTCGCTTGTGGTTTCCTGAGGCATGTGCCAAGCCACATTGGCGAATAAGTTCAAGAGTGTTCGAAGAAAGGCATTTTTTTGTGGTTATCCCTCTCTTGGCATTCCTCACACAATCGTACTGAATCATTCGATCATATTCCTCATCAATGTTGTCAATGACGGCATCTTCCCATGTGCCGCAACAGAGCCAAAGAGCTCCCAGTTGGTGGTCATTCTGAGAGTCCTCTTCTTAAACTTTGCATTATTTTCTCCTCGTTCTGTGAGGTAGAATTTTGCATGAAGGAGATGGTGGTCTGATCCCGTTTGGAATTTTGGGACAACAGCAACATCGGTTAGGTAAAACCACTGATTGAATATGATGTGGTCTCTTTCATTGTGGAACTATCCATCGGGAGACTCCCATGTCCAACGTTTAGATTCAGCCTGTTGGAACTGTGAGTTACCATGGAAGGTCTTAGTTGACATGATGAACTCAGACAGTCTGTCACCCTGTCCGTTCCATTCTAGGCCATGGATCCTGATGTGGAGTTCATTGACTGATCTTCTTGGTCCTATCTTGGCATTAAAATCACTGACAATGATCTTGTAGAAGGTGTGATCTTCTTTATAGAACTCCTCCAGCTCCATGTAGAACGTCTCAATTTCTCTTTCACCATAACTGGATGTTGGTGCATAGACAACAAAGATAGAAACTGCTGGCAGTGAGCCACATCTATTCAAGTGTAATCGTCCGATTCGGGTTGTTAAGCATTCGAATGAATCAATGCTCGTGGCTAAATTTGTGTTGACAAGAACACCGACACAACCGACGCCTCTTTTATCACATGTTCCAAAGAACAGTTCTTCTCCAGTGTCGAAAATGGCGTGATGTGATTGATGTCTTCTCGTTTTGGTCATACCAATGATGTTGTACTTGATCTTTCGCGCTTGTACCATCAGGTCCTCAATTGATGCAGCAGATGTCAGCATATGAGCATTAAAAGTACAGACAATCATTTTTGTCTTTCTTCGTTTTGGCAGCCTATTTCTGCCTTCAGATTTTATCAGCCTCTCCTTCCACATCCTTCTCAACTCTGCAGTATTCAGGGTCAGGGGTATGAGATCCATTTTTTTTTTTTTACTGGATTTGGCATATCAATTTGGTCTATTTGGCATAGACCATGGATAGCTTTCCAGGCTCTGCCATGTGGGCCGGATATTTAAAGGTACCCTGAAAACTTAGAGTAAAGTAAATAAATAGTCGCGCGGCCGCAAATGCGGCTGAGCACTCCCGGGAGCTTGTTGTGATAATCTCTGGATCCTGGCCGTTGTTGGGGTTACACGGCAGTTGGTGGGTGTAACTGTCTAGCTACTGACAGGTCCAGTCCCAAACTGTGCAGGCTTGGAGATCTCAGCCCCGGGTCCCTCACACCTGGGTTCCTCTGCCATTTCTTTTATGCGTGAGGCTCATCCAAGTGTGTGGAGAGTGGTCCCAGTATGGCCTTGGCTGGGGCCCGGAGGTCTTCAGCTGTTGGGCTCTGCCGAGGACAGTCAGGCACAGAGTAGGAGACTCTGCCTTGTGCTTTCCCGGGAGCTTGGTGTGATAATCTCTGGATCCTGGCCGTTGTTGGGGTTTTGTAGTCAACATATATTATGTCTGAATATGCTGTGCTGAATGGATTCGTGAGTAACAGGAAAAGCTATGAAAACTGTAATAATTCCTAGCAAAAGAAACCTCTGTATCTTGATCATTCAGCAGTATAAGTGTCCTACAACATGAGCCTTATACTGATATAGTAGATTCAGTACGTCTCAGTGTGCCTATGATAAGCAAAGATGCTGTGCAAAACCATAGGAAAGTTATGTGCTGTTACTGCAAGTATTTCAGGGTTTGAAGCAAATCTATGTTCTCTATAGCTCGGTATTTTGTTCAGTATGTTTTTAGTGATGAACCCTACAAAATATTCAATGTTTCATAATTACATCATGTGACCCTGGAAACTAAATGGCTCATTTGAGGCACCAAATTGTAGTCATGCACAGCAGAAATCTACTGTCAAATCAAAGTTAAAATCAGGCTGCATTAGGTTGACATGGAATAACTTGTGAGTGCAGGTGATTCTCTTTCTCATGATACAACCTCTGGCTGTGTCACTGCATTATCTTCTGCAATGCATATTGTCTGATGTGTAGCTACCCGAGTTGTGATCAGAGGGAAGAAAAACAAATGTCAAGTCTTCTTTTACAGTCGATGATGGAAGAGAAATTCTGAAGCATTTCAGCTAAACTGCAGTGGCACAGGAAAAAAAATAAGCATAACATGAGATTTCACAGGTGGGAAGGGCTCTGTAATCGTCTACATTACGATGTTGTTAAAAAGGGGAAATACTGCAGGTGACAGAAGATGTCCTTTCCCCAAATTTCACAGTCTAGTCTTAGTAACTTGTTCATATGCTACCTTATACAGCAAAAGGGAATTTGGAGACATGATGAAGGATCTTAAATGAGCAAAATTATCCTGAGTCTTTAGGGAGATACCAAGAATAATCACAAGGATTCTTAAAGGTTGAATGTTGAAGGTTAGGAAGGAGAGTAGGTGCTGAACAGGTAGGCAGGAATAAAGAATAATGACTTAATATCAACCTCTAGAAGTTGAGAGACAAAAGAAGAGGAATACCCCTTCCAAAGTCCTGAAGAATAATTATGTTGTTTGCTTCTAGATTTTTCTTCCCTATATGGCACAAATACAGATTTCTGGTCTGTAGAGCTATGAATGAATTGTTTTTTGCTTTCAATGAGACTATTTATTAATGCATCTACTTGAAAAGTATCACAGATATATAAATACTAAATCCTTCATACAAGTTGATTTGGTTAATCATATAATTGGCCAGCAACTAAAAAGCTATTATCTATAATCATATCTTTCAATTATATATTAGTTTGTTCTCCTTAATTCTTGGCATTTTTCTTTTGGAATGTGACTTTACTATTCTGTATTTTGCCTTGCTTAAAGTAGGATATTTCTTATATTGCCACCAAACTTTTGATCTATGCTCTGAAATACAACTAACTTGAAAACAGATTTTCCCTATTTTGTGGGGAAGTTCCTCCCAAACTCTGCTGGGGCACTTCCTGCATGATTTGGTCAAGAGATCAAAAGATTCAGAGTTCTGGCTCAGCAATTTAGTTGTACCGGGAGTCACCAAGGTCACTACAGCAGTGCCTAAGGGCTTCCAGGGCTGCACCAACAGTGTTCAGGTAATCGGATGGTTCCAAGGACCAAACCATACAAGGCTTATGACCGCAGCCACTGAGTTATTCCCTCTGCCCAGTTGGATTTTTTTAGCTTTCTTTTAATTTTTTTAGGTAGTCTGGGGACAGCAGTAAAGGGATGTGGACACTGGTGAATGATCTGTTTCTAGAATATAGTTTTCCAGAAATTAAATCTTGAATAATCCATGGTACTCAATTAAAATTAAGCTTCTGGTGGAAATAGCAATCTTTAGGGATTAGCTTTTACTTACTGCTGAAGGAGTAAACTCAGAGAATTATATTAATATGCCCTTTGGATAATGAGATTCTTTACTCTGACCTGTGATAAATGGAAAAATGTTGGATTTCTGTTAAGACCCCTGAGAATTATTCCCAATAGGAATAATTCATGCTGAGTGGAGATTTTGCAGCTTCTGTACTCTCAGGAAGTTTCATGATCAATATATAAGTGAAGAACTGTGGATATTTGTGCTTTGCTGGAGCTCCTGCTCTCTGAGCTCCTCTCTTCTCCCACTACTAGATCCTACAAATTCAAACTATCTCAACCTTCAAACCCAAGATGAGTCCTTCAACCCAGTAAGAACTAAAAACTTCAGAGCCTTTCCAGGAATTGAACAGAGACAAAGATTATCCCTAATTGAATTTGCTTAAACATTCTTGTTCAGTGTTGATAGATAGATAGATAGATAGATAGATAGATAGATAGATAGATAGACAGACAGACATCTCTATACATAAATTGTTGGATTATGCTACAACATCCAATTCTGGAATATATATCTATATATAGATAATGTTCTATATAGTAAGTAAGTAAGTAAGTAAAGGCCCTCCCATTGATCATCGATTTGCTAGAGCAGACCCAGTAATATCTCCGTTGGAGACTTTGTTGTTACTGTGTAAAATATAAAATATTTTATATTTTATATAAATATATTTTTACTATAAATATTTCAGAATTGAATGTTGTAGCATACAGAAACATTCGGTTTCTCTTACTCCATCTAGGGAAAGTAGCAGATTACTTGAAATGGTTATTTAGAAATATTTTTTATTACTTCAAAAAAGACATTGAAAACTTTTTTTTTTAAAAATAAGGCATTTTCTCTGCCAGGTTCCTGATATGTAATCAACGCATGCTGTTCTCAATTGTGCTGGGAATAGTAGTAACACTGGTGCTAAAGGTATGAAACAGAATGCTTGGGAGGTGCTATTTCTGATAAATATCTGGAAAACTGAAAAATTACATATTTGATACTTTAAAAATAATTTTTTACTGTCCTGAAAGTCACGGAATATAAAATCAGATGTACTTAATTATAATAATTTCTTCTTGTCTGATAGATTTTATTTTTCTTTCTTTAGATGCCAATCCCAACTGTTTTTCTTTATGCTTCTATCAGCTAAATTAGTAAGGAAGCTATTATCATCTTACTTGATGAACTCATTTTCATTGACATTTAATTTACTCCATAAAATATGTTCTCTATTGTATAAATTTGAGTATGGTTTCTATTATAACCCTGATATCCTAAGTTGGCAATTATTTTGATGTGGAGTTGATGAAAATTAGGTTTTGATTTCATATTTCATTTGATTATTGAGGGACTTTGGGAGATTGCTTATTGTTAAATCCCTTATTTTATTATAGGTGAGATAATGCAACAAACATGCTTTGAAATTTGTGAAAGCAAAAAAAATTGTAAAAACCTTATGTACAAAAAGGGGAAGCATAAGAATTCTGAAATATAAATTGTTATTTTTGTGATATTTGTTATTGTCCACAAAAGTAGTCTTTTTGGCCACTAAACAAATGTTGTCACTCACTATATGTATTGTTTACTTGATTTTTTAAAGTTTTTTATTTCTGTTATGAAAAAAAAAACAAGAATAATTGGATGACCACTTACTTTTGAAAAACTTCTCAATTTTCCTGGAAGCTAGTTAGCTCTAGAATCCCTTTCCAAATAACAGTAAAACTGCTTCAAAGAACTTTACATAATTTCAATGTGTAAGGTTGAACCATTAATTCCTGTAGATATCTATCATCTGAGCTCAGACATCTTTGTGCTCAGAGGCAAGATTTCCCCTATTTACATGACACAGGGGATAGGGTGTTTGCCTTGCACACAGCCGACCTGGATTTGATTCCTCCGTCCCTCTCTGTGAGTCCGGCAAGCTACTCAGAGTATCCCACAAGCATGGCAGAGCCTGGCAAGCTACCCATGGCATATTCGATATGCCAAAAATAGTAACAACAATCCCACAATGGAGATGTTACTGGTGCCCGCTGGAGCAAATCGATGAACAGTAGGATGACAGTGCTACAGTGCTCCAAAGCCAAATTTGTCCCTCTCCACATCCCCAATTCACACTGCATCCACCTGCTATAAGCTGCAATCTTTCTTTTCATAGAATGTTGGAAGTGAATAAACTTGCTGACATCTTACCAGTGAATTGCAATTTAGTCCAAGTAATTTTGCTAATTTTCATCTGTGATCTTTATTTTATTTTTGGCTTAGAAAACATACCCAGTGGTACTGGGGGCTACTCCCTGCTTGATGCTTGGTGGGAACTGTATCTCCCAAAAGAGATGTTCTTGGGAACATTCTGTTGAGATATTGAACCCAGAGCTCTCATAAGCAAAAGCATGCAATCCATTCACCTAAGACATTTCCTATACTTTTAAATATAAACTTCGTGTTTTCAACTGCTATTTTTAAAATTACTTTTGCTGTTGTTTTTGGCTTCCATGGTACTCAGGATTTACTCCTGGATCTGTGTAAAAGGATCACTCCTGCCAGAGCTTGGGGGATCATATGTGTTACAAAGTCTCAAACCCAAGTCAGCCAAGTGCAAGAGAAGTACCTACGCAGCTGTGTTGTCTCTCTGATCCAACTTTTTAAAATTGATATTGCAAAACTACACGATGAAAGTGATGGTGAATTAAAACTTTACTTTTCCCTCTTTTTTAAAAAATATAAATCAACAATTTATTGGTTAATGATTAACTTAATGATTAATGTCATAGAGAAGATATATACTAATTTATCTTCAAAGAAGTGAATTGTCTCACTCTCTCCATATTATTATTTCAATAATATGTTATGGTTGGAAAATGGAAAAGTAAAGGACATAAACATTATTCAAATATTGAATAAGAATCTTGAGCTTGGTCGACACAGGTATTAAAAATGAGGAGAACTTCATTATTCTGTGTTCAACTGTGAAAATTAGGGCGCTGAAAATATACATACATTTAAAACATAGGTAATATACATGTATGTATATAACAGGAAAAAGTAATGTATAAAAGTTACAAAACAATCATAGATTGCAAGCCTAGATACATGACTTTCACATACATGACTGACTTGATGAAACTGAGTTTTGCTAGTCTCCATTTCAAGATATTTGTTATTGAAATACGATATATGTACTTTCAATGTGAAATGCTCTTGCCCTGCTATGTGGTAATATTTGTAGTTTGATTTTACATTCTTCTTCTGCAATTTTGTTCCTAGATTTTCCTGGTATATTGATTGCAAAAGTGGCCCCAATTCTGCAGCTCTTCATGTGTTCTGACCTACTGGACTATGACTTTCAATATTTAATCACAAAAAAGGTGAAGTCTCTCTCACCCGTTTAGTTTGGGTTAGCCTTCTGAGTGCTTTGAATACACATACATTACAAAAAAGAATAAAGTAAAAATTAAGTACAATGTTTCCAGAACCTACTAAGTCACAGAAGGCTGACATCTTTTTATTTTTTCCTATTCCTTTTCCATTATCATAAAAACTTGTTTGGGCTATCATAATATGGTCCAAAGATAAATCAGAATTTTTTTTACAGCTGAAGCCCCCAAAACATTAGAAAACCAGTCAAAATTATCCGACTAGATAGGGTGAGTTCAGAATGATATGGCTATAAAATAGCCAAAAGCATCAATACACACTGGTCAGTTTACAGCTAGCCACTGATGAATGACTGATCTTTGAAATACTATTTCAGATCTTTATAATCATCCTGTAAACCTAAGTTCTATGAGATAAGTTGCTTCATGCTCTAATTTTTTAATAGCTCTTATAATATCTGACTATTACTTTCTAAGGCGACTAATGTTTCTTTCTTCCTGGTTTGAGAACTTATGAATAAACTATGTAAGTTTTTGTATATAGAATTTATAAATTTGAACTAAGATTTTTGATGATCTTATTTGATAAATAATATAATCAGTATATTGATGGCAGGGATTTAGAATTAAGACTGTAGGTAAAATATAATATTTTAGAAAGAATATTTGAAATCAGAAGGAATACTTTTGAGTAGATAACAATCTGTAATTAACTGTCCTAAACATGTTACTTCTTATAAGACTGGGCACATTCAGAGTAGTATAACCAGACTATACATGTTATTTCAGATGAAACTTATTTGTACATTATCTAATTTTAACATTTGCATTTTACACAGAAGGTCAATAAAATAATGAAATTTTCCTAACACCTCTACTAATGAGTATAAAGCAGAATGAAAAATTTAATTTTATTTGACATAATTTTGTATAAAAAGAGTAATTATAGAAAGAAATACCTACACAAATCCAACACATTTATTTGTAATTTGTGAAATTGAAGCAAAAACCTGTGAAGTTACTACACATATATTACAAAATAATTTTTGAAATTATCAGATTAAAAACATACCTGCTCTGATTCATTGTCTAATCATGCTCTGCTATATATACTAAGCTCACAACTCATATGTCTTCAAAATTATGTAATGAATTTTAGATTTATCAATTAAAAACTAAACATAGAAATATTTAATTATTTCATAAAATATTATTTACATTTTTATGCTTTTTAATAAGAATAAAAATAGTAGTTTCAGATGAGTCAAATCAAATATAGAAATGAATTTATCTTATAATAAAATTTTATAAGTTCCATTTTATATTTATTATTGTTAACACTAAAAATATATCATCACTGTATCACGACATGTCATCCTATTGTTCATCAATTTCCTGGAGCAGGCAACAGTAAAGTCTCCTTCATCCTAGCGCTGAGATTTTAGAAAGTGCCACATTCAAGGCTTTTTCAGGGTCAGGAGAATGAGACCCATCATTGTTAGTGATTTTTGGCATTTTGAATACACCACAGGGAGTTTGCCAGACTCTGCTGTGCCAGCAGGATACATTCGATGGCCTGCCAGATTCTCCAGAGTAATAACTAGAAAATTAGCACTTTCAGGAGCTGGGTTTTATGGTCTCTGGTCTTGGCTGTTGATGGGATTAAATGGCACTGGGGTCAGTTGGTGGGTATAATGCCTACATACTGGAAGATGGGGAATCTGGGTGGAGGGGGCCCAGTCCCAATCTGAGCAGGCTTGGAGATCTAAGCCACGGCTCCCTGGGTTCCTCTACCAGTTCCTTCACGTGTGAGGCTCGTCCAAATGTGTGGAAGTGGTCTTAAGCATGGCTGTGGCTGGAACTGGAGGTCTTCAGCTGCTGGGGCTCTGCTTGGAGCAGGGAGAGAAACTCAACCTGCCTTCTTCCAAGGAGCCCCCGTGAGGACAGTCAGGCACAGAGGCAGGAGACTCTGCTGTTCTCTTCCGGGAGCTGGGTTTTATAGTCTCTGGGTCTTGGACGTTGATGGGATTACATTGGCCATTGATGGGATTACACTGCGCGGGGGGTGGGGGGGGCAGTTGGTGGGCGTAACGCCTAAATACTGGAAGATGGGGGATCTACATACTGGAAGATGGGGGAAGATGGGGGAGAGTTTCTCTCCCGTCCCTGAGCAAAATGTATCATGGTGTTGTTAATATAAATAAATATTATAGAATACACAGGGCTGGAGCAATAGCACATTGAGTGGGGCTGGGTTCGATTAATTTGTCCCTCTCTGAGAGCCCAGCAAGCTAACAAGAGTATTCTGCCTGCAAGATAAAGCCTGGCAAGCTACCCATGATGTATTCAATTTGCCAAAAACAGTAACAACAAGTCTCACAATGAATACATTACTGGTGCCCACTCAAGCAAATTAATGAACAATGGGAGGACAGTGCTACAGTGTTACATATAATAGATATATAATAAACCAACAAACAAAAAAACCATGGAATATACTACTGAGCACTTTAAATATTCCCAGCCTTACAAAGGCATATAGCTATGATCCAATAAGGTAAAAGGTAAAGGCCCTCCCGTTGATCGTCGATTTGCTCGAGCGGGCCCAGTAACGTCTCCATTGGAGACTTTGTTGTTACTGTGTCTGGCATATTGAATACTCTCGGTAGCTTGCCGGGCTCTCTAAGAGGGGCGGAGGAATCGAACTCGGGTCAGCCATGTTGGCCGCGTGTAAGGCGAACGCCCTACCGCTGTGCTATCACTCCAGTTAGTACTTGGATGATCCAATAGTTTAGAAAAAAATATCTAAACTCAGAAGTAATACTTTTGAGTAAATAATAATTGAATAATTAAGTATTCTATAAATGCTATTTCTTAGAAGACTGGGCACATTCAATGTGGTATGGCCATAGACTATAGAGATTATTTATAGACATACCCATAGATATATCAATATAACTATAGAAATACCCATTTAAACCACACACAATTACAAGACAGGCATTCTACCATTTATCCAAGTTAGATATGTGATATTTAGAACAAATAACTCAGCAGTGACAAGTCAGGATTTGAGTCAAGGCCTAATTGATCCCAGAATCTGTGATTTAGCCATACACATACCAGAAACATAGAGGCCAATAATTATTGATCGTGTAATATGGGTGAAAAGGGTCTGAAGAAAATGAAATCAGGAAAAAATAGTTCAGGATGGTGCAGATTGTGCACTGAGACATTAGTAGGCTACCTACTGCTCCCCACGCCAGAAGTCAAAGAAACCTTCCTGAGCCCTTGAAGTCCTGGAAAGAGCAAAATCAAAAACCAGAAACTGTGGGAAACTGGTCTATAAGGAGAAGATAAGAAGAGGGTGGTAAAGATGCCATCACGAAAGCCAGGTGGCCAGTGATAGTGCAAAAAGGAGCCCAAATTGGAGATGCCTTAAATTCCAATTCACCAGGCACCAATTAACACCCAAAGGAATCCAGAATGCCTAGATACTCTCCCTGTGTTCTTATAATAAAACCTTATTTTTTAAGTAGCTATGGTATTTTGTACCCATTTTTGGATATATTTTTAAACTCAGGTCTGAATAGGAGAGTCGATTATGTCATAAAGATTTTTTTAAATGATCTAACAATAGAAAAGATTATATAGAAGGATAGATAGGTGAGTTGAGAATAAGTACATAGGTGTATTCTTGACCTCATAGCTTGTTTAGACTCCTCTTTCAGGCGAGAAAAAAATATGTTGAAAAATGCAATGGAAAAAAAAACAAATATAAGTGGTACTCAACTTTTCCATAATTGTATCTGATATTCTGTGTTGTTTCTCTGTGTTATTCAGATTTTGTGATGTTATATCGAATGGCTCTGTTAGCTAAGGGTTCTCTTGCTTTGGGGTTATTTTTCACTTTTCCAATTTGGTTTGGAAGACTTTACCAATTTCAAGACAACGTTAGGCAACATTTGGCAGGTTTTGCTGACTTTTAGTTTGCTTTTGGGGATTCAATTCAGCCCAAGTCTCAAGCAAATTGCAAGAATTGCAAATCCATCCAAACTGAAACAATAACAATAGTTCAAATGTACTGACTTGACTCTCAGACAGAACAATGATGAATTTTTGCCTATTCAAGGAGAGAGCTAAAAACTGACAAGAAAACATAAGAAAAAAGAAATTCCTCTAGGCTATGACAGCAGGATTTCAAATTATAGAATTAATGGTCAATCTAATGGCTACACTCTTACTTTTCTGTGACATATATTTTTAAAAGTCAATAAATGACAAATAAGCATAATTATTCATTTCTTTGTGTTTTATTTAACTATAAAAACCTCATGTTCTTAAACTTCAAAAAATTATTTATTTTCTCTGACATAAAAATCTAAAATTAATGCTGGAAATGTGGAAAATAGAACTTTCAGACTTTCAAATGGTACTTCAGTATATTTGAGCAGAGGTTATAACTTCACACAAATATTTATTCCAAATATATATAAAGACTGAAAAAAAGTGCTTAAAATAAATTGCATACTGTTATCCATATTTTAATAAATTGTAAAAATTCTTACCTTATATTGAGAATAGTTATAAAATTTCTTACATTTTTATTAAAATTGGGCTGGAGCGATAGCACAGCGGTAGGGCGTTTGCCTTCCACGCAGCCAACATGGCTGACCAGAGTTCGATTCCTCCGCCCCTCTCGGAGAGCCGGGCAAGCTACCGAGAGTATCTCGCCCGCACGGCAGAGCCTGGCAAGCTCCCCGTGACGTATTCGATATGCCAGACACAGTAACAACAAAGTCTCCAATGGAGATGTTACTGGGCCCGCTCGGGCAAATAGATGATCAACGGGAGGGCCTTTACCTTTACCTTTACCTTTATTCAAATAATCTGATCATATTTTCTGAAGCAGAAATGAAACTTCTAAATTTCAATTTAATACACATTAGTAAAGGTAATCTTTCAAAAATAGGCAAAAATGACGACAATGAGTTTCATTGTTATTTTTACTAGATACATTTTTGATATATAAATTAGGTCTATTTTTGGATGATAAAATCATATTTATCCCTGTACCTCTCTTTTTGAAAAGAATAACCTGATTAAATGAAGTAGACTCTCCTGGGGTCCAAAATGGCTCTCTTGTATTGTGAGTGTAGAAACTAAAATAATTATACTGGAAACATATAGCTGATAAAAATAATGTGTGAATTCTAAGGTACTTCTATGGTATATTTTTACTAGCCTCTGTTCTTAGATGAACAGCTGTTTCTTAGATTAACCTGAGCACCTATAGTAACGGGAAATTGAAAGTTATTAGCACCAAGTTAGCTTTGATTTATTATGAAAAACAGTTTTTCTTGAACATTAGTGTGCCCATTCCTCAAAACTTGTTAGAAGTAGACTTCTGGTTCATTATGTGTTCAGAGAAGACTGATATTCTTAATTTTTAATGAATTCATTGAAGATGAAGCTGCTGATCTGTATATCTTCCTTTCTTTAAACAATGAATTACTAGCATATTTATGATGAATATATGTACTTTAGATTTTCCCAATTCTATTAAAACTAACTGAAACTTAAATTAAAGGTAATGAAAAATTTACAGATTCTAATCTTGAAATAATATTTAAAAGCCATCATTCAAAAATTTTATATCTTTGAAATCAATTTGCAAAAAAGCGTTGTAGAGACTGTTTAAGGAAAGACAAACATTACATCATGCATAACTACTACACAATGATGGGACACAACTCCATTTATCAATAAACGCATTTGATGTCAGTGTAATTGGGACAGAAATTGGGAACAAAAATCCTGTTCATGAATGGGAAAGAACAGCATCATTAAAATGACAATCTTGCCCAAAGCACTTTACATATTCCAGTGAAGCCCCTATAAAATATTAATGACATTTTTAAAAGATAGAACAAGCACTCCTGAAACTCAGATGGAATAATAACCCCCTCTCCCAAACACACACACATGCACACACACAAATACACACACACACACATACACATATACACAGAGTGTCAAATAAATCCTAGGGCAAAAAGAAGACAGAAAGCTTCTTTTTCCCCAATTTCAAAGTGTACAGTAAAGCTGCACTCATCAAAACAGTGAGGTACTAGGATAAAGACAAATCTTCAGACTAATGGGTCTGAATTGTTGCAGACAGATACTCAGGTATATTGACATTTACTCCTTGGTAGAGGTGCAGAAAACACATAATATAGCAAGGAATATCTTCAACAATTGGGGAGAGAACATAATTTACATTCAAAATAATTGAAGGCAGATCCCTAACTAATTCCCAGAAAAAAATAAGTAAAAAATCTATTAAAGACCTTGATATCAGATCTGAATCAATTAACTACGTTGAATAAATTAGGTACAAAAATTCCATGACCTGAAAGCAAGATGTATCTTCAAAGACTCCACCCCAATGGCCAACAATAGAAAGAAAAGATAATCAAATGGAATTACATCACACAGAGAAGCATCTGCACTCCAAAAGAAACAAGGACCAGAATAAGGATACCCCACAGATTGGGAGATGAACAGAAACCTTCTCAAGTAACACATACAGATGGCCCAAAACCATATGAAAAAATTCTCTCTATGTCACTTATCACGAGAGAAATGCAAATCAAAACAATAAAGATATATTGTTACATCATACATCTCACATAAATAAGGCTGATATATATTACAGAGAACAAAAACAACAAAGCAGTGCTGATGTGGATATGGGGCAAAAAATGTACCTCTTTTGTTCCTGGTTCCCAGTCTTTATGGACAACAGTATGAAAATACTCCTCCAAAAAATTAAAATTGAGCTCCTATGTAAACCAGCACCTTCACTTCTAGGCATCTATCCTCAGGAGCAAAAACGTTTAACTCAGAAAAGACATTTTCACTTGTATGTTCATTGCCACACTGTTCACAATAGCCATAATATGGAAACAATATGTGTCCAAGAACAGATGACTGGATAAATACATAAATACATATATACCAATGGAATACTACCCACCTATAAAAGAAGGTGAAATAATGGAAACTTGCTCTATGTATATGGATCTGGAGGATATCATGCTGACTAAAGTTAATCAGAAGTAGAGTAACAGACATAGATTCTCTCATACGTAGAATATAAAAAAATATATCATAGGGGTATATCAAATAACCAGACAGCAGAAACTGATCATCAGTAGAAAGCCTTTACAGGGCAGGAGGGTGGGAGGGGATAGAAGTCGGATGTGAACAGTAGGACAATGGTGGAGGAAAGTGTATACTCTGTCACTCTGTGGGAGTGTGTGGTGAGAGACAGTACTATGAATGAAATCCTATCATTAACGGCATTAAAAACACGGTGCTTAAAAAATATATATTTGAAAAATCAGTGCAATGATAATATATCTTATATCACAAAAAATTGTGAATGACTTGCTATCATTTGCTGTATTCATGTATGCTAATTTCTTCATTTTAATGTAAAAGCCTGATTTATATTAAATCATTCTTGAACCTAAAAACTGAAGTATAATCATCATCCCCTTACAAAACTGATTGCAATTAATTAAAAAATTTTAACATGAACTTGTACGTGATATTTACAAATCTATTCTCATTTGCCTAAAAGCATTATCACTAAGAAATAAAAGTTAGTCTTCAGCTCCAGATTACAAGGCATTCAGAAGAACACAATGGGAAAGACATATCTGTAATTCTAATAAACCCCAACACAGCTAGGTGATATATTCATACAAAGAGGTATTTATCAAATAGTAATTATAAATACTATACACTTATAAATCTGACAAATATCAAGCATATTTCAAGAATAGAATTTGAAAACTCTACATAAATTTTTTAAGACAAATTTAATGTATATTTTGACTTTCATTGCCCTCCTAGACATATTTAAAATATGTTACAAAGGGGCCAGTAGAATAGTATAAATGCCAACGATCTTGTCTTATTTATAACTGATTCTTAGCTCTGCTTATGGTCCCCCAAGTATTACCACAGCTGATTCTTGAGCAGCACAGAGCCTGATTTGGTCCAAAAATTCAACCCTGAACCCATCCGAAAAGTAACAAAAAGTACAAGCAAAATTACATATATTATAGATGATAAATATGAAGAGAGATGATAGATTTCCCACTGACAGGTAAATTGGAGGACAACAACAAAACAATACTGGTAAGCATGATAGAAATATGTACACTATTATGAATAATATTGATGCATTATGTGTGCTTTGATTTGGGTTCTGAATTTTCAGATTCCATGATATTTGAGCATATACATGATCCATGAACTTGGGTTAGTTTCTTCGCAATTATCCATATAACAGTATTTATGAAGACCTGGATTTATTCAAAGAGGAATTCAACTTCAATTAGGTCCTTAAACTTTATAAACTTTCCTATGGTCCCTCGAACAATGCTTTCTTTGAGATAATAAAAGAGGTTTGAATTATTTGTATGATATATTTTCTTTTATGTTATGCATGGGAAAGACATTCAACTAGAATTGAAGGTAATAGTTTGTTAATGTCTTCATTGCTTTGTAAATATTGATTCAAGAAATATATTGACCTTAGTTTATAATCTTATACTCTTAATGAAAATGAAAGAAACATCCTTAGATTAACCCACAAAGAAAGTACTATAACTTATATTTCAGACACAACTGTAGAAATAGAATATTTTGAATTTTACAAACAGCATTTGAAAGACAATGAACCCTAACTGTCACCAGAATTTACCAACATTTCTTAAACACTTTATACTACCTACTTGAAATCAGAAAAAGTTAAGGTGTTTAAGTACCATTTTCACATTTAAGTACTATCCCTGAAAATATAGAAATAATAAATCTAGTATAAAGTCATATTTTAATTCAGGACAAAAGTGAACATTTTTATTAAAACATTTTACTGATAAGTCTAAAGGAAGTAATTCTCTATACTATAATACCTGGTGTATGTTTATTGCCCCAACAATATATGGGTTCATCATATACTGAAAAAAAAAAGGTTTTTTTCTATTACTGCCACTTTTAAGATCGTGATGACTACAAATTTTAAAGATAATAATAATTACACCATTGATAGCTTAGTGATCAATGAAAATGTTATTAGCATATGATATTCTTTTGATTATTTTGTCCTATATTATAAGATGCTATTTTTCCCTTTCTGGTACACAATTAATTGCTATAGTATAATTTAAGAAATTAGCTAGATTTCCTTTGTGATTTTTCAATAATTGGACACTATATTAATATTCAATTATTCTGCATTTAACAGCTCATACTCCCTCCTAATAGCTAACATAACTGTTTCAATAATAAAGCAATGACTTCAAAAGGCAGGAATGCAATTATAGAACAACATGATACTAATATCCATGTACTCTATATAGCCTTTCATTTGTTTATAGTGAATTTGTATAGACATTGGTCTTTTAAGTAAATTCTCATAATTGTTTCTTAATATCAATAAAATAATCTGTGATGGAATACAGAAAATGTCAGATTGTTGATTATTTTGACATCACCCCCAAAATATAGTTCTACTTATAGAAGTATTTTAATAAAACAATAAATTCCACTCCTAGATCTTTTAGCATTATTTCAATATGAGGGCTCAATTCATTTCTAACAAATTATATACTGAACATTGGTCAGCAGTAGCTGCAGTCAATAGTAATACCAAAGAAACTGGGCCCATTTTGAAATGGAATCATTCCCAATGCCTGGAAAATCACCATTGAAGAAGTGTGTCTTAAATAGAACTTCTAAAGGGACTTTAATCTTCACTGAAAAGTAAATACATTTTGAAAATAATGACTAAGTGAAGGCCCTGGCTACAAATGACTTCCTCAGGGCTGGAGCAATAGCACAGTGGGGATGGCGTTTGCCTTGCATGCAGGCGAACTGGGTTCGATTCTCAGCATCCCCTATGGTCTCCTGAGTCCTGAGTGCAAATCCAGGAGTAACCCTGTGCATCGTTGGGTGAGACCCAAAAAGCAAAATATAAATAAATAAATAATAAAAATTACTTCCTCAATGCAAAATACTTATTTGTAATTTTGCAGATATTTTCTGTTGTCTTATCATTAAAAGAGAAAAAACAAAAATGTGTTAGTTTGGGGGATGGGTTCACACTCCTATATTCTGCAGGATTACTCCTGGCTCTGTATTTATGGATAACTTCTGAATGGATTTGGCAGGACAGTGTGATGGAACAAACCTAGTTCTATCTACTTCAAGAAATATAAGAGAACACTAGGAGATAGAGACACATTCCCTGCTCAAGGATAAGGAAGACTTGATCACTTGATCACTCGACATACTGTTACTCATATATTTGCTTGAGCGGGCACCAGTAACGTCTCCATTTGTCCCTGTAGAGTGCTAATGTAGCCCAATGGCATCTGCGCATTCTAGGAATATGAAGAGTCTCAAACCGATCATTCAGGGTCTTGATGAAGAAGTCCGACCATCTCATAGTTGGGCGGCTATGCAATCTTTTGATGTCCTGTGGAATCCAGTTGGTAATGGCTCTAGTCCAGCGGTCCTCTCCAAATCTCATTACATGTCCAGCCCATCTGATTTTTGACACCTTGGCAAACTGACAGCGTCCCTTATTCTTCACCTTCGATGATGGTCAGAACTCCGGATTCTTTCTCTCATTTGAATGAAGCATGATACTTCAAGCATAGCTCTTTCAATTCCTCTTTGGGAGACACAAATAGCATTCTCATCCTGTTTGCGTAGGGCCCAGGTCTATGAGACATATGTTAATGCAATCAGAATGGTGAAATTGAAGAGATGTGCACAGAGCAGGAGGTTCTTAGTTCTCTTAGATTTTTCTTCAACATTCTTGAAGGCATTCCAAACTGCTCTTTTCCTCCTACACAGCTCAGGTGCCAGGCCATTTGTCATGTTGACTTCTCAACCTAGGTACACATAACTGTTACATTCAGAGATGTTCTTCCCATTTAGCATGAATGGAATGTCAGGTAAAAGACCATTTCTCATAAACATTGTCTTTGTTAGAATCAGCTGAAGTCCAACCTTTCCACACTCATGGTCAAAAGCAGCCAGCATTTGTGCCATTTCGTTGATGTTTGCTGTTATAAGAACAATGTCATCATCAAAGCAGAGGAGGTCTAGTTGCCGACCGTCTATCTTCACTCCCATTTTTTCCCATTCCAGTCGCAGCATGATGTTCTCAAGGGTGGCACTTAAGAGTTTCAGTGAAAAAAAAAAAAGAGTTTCAGTGAAATCGTATCACCATGCCAGACCCATCTCTTGACATCAATGATCACCTCCCTGTAGAATGGTGAGATCCTGGTAGTGAATCCACAATACAGCTCACAGAGGATCCTGCTGTATTGAGTTTGAACACATTGTTTGGCTAGAGCCTCCATGACTGCTTCCATCTCAACAGAATCAAAGGCCTTCTTTAAATCAATGAACGTTAGATACAGTAGCATCTTGTACTCCCCAGAAACCTCATTGAGCTTGGTTATCATGTGGATATGGTCGATTGTGCTAAATCCTTTTGAAAAACTGGCTTTATTGCATGGTTGTCCTTCATCTAGTGTTCTGCCAATCCTATTCAGGATGACTCAAGTGAACAGCTTGTAGACGACAGACAACCGACAGATCGGACGATAGTTGCCTATGTCATGGATGTCTCCCTTCTTGTACAGTAGTAAAGTCCTGCTGGTTTTCCATTGGGACGAAACCCTGCATTCAGACAGGTTGCTTGTGAAGAGCCAAGCCAGTGTATTGATGAGTTCTGAAGGCAGGTTCTTCAAGTGTTCAGGTCCCACCTTGCCAGGGCCCGGTGCTGTTCGCTTATTTACCGACAAAATAGCAAGTTGGAATTCGGAAGGAAGAACTTTGCAAACAATATATCCATCCTGTGGAATTTGGTATGTGGGCAGGTGGAGATGGCTATCAAAGAGATTTGAGTAGAAATCATGGATAAAATTCTCCATTGCCCTTCTAGAAGATGTGATAGATCCATCAGGATGTTGGAGGGTAGTCATCCTGGTCTTGTAGTTGGTGAAGGACAGGCGGGTGTTGCAAATGATTTTCCCAGCTTTTGCCACATCTGCTAGCACTGCTGCTCTTCTATCTTTGAGGTCTTCCTTTATTGCTTCTCTGCACTGCTTTATGAACTTGGCCATTTGCTGACGTTGCCTGAGGCTTGCGCCAAGCCACGTTAGCTAATGAACTAGAGAGTTTTCTAAGACAGTCGTCTTTTTGTCGATATCTCTCTCTCAGGCTTCCTCACACAATCATGGAGGTGCTGAACCAGTCAATCTTGTTCCTCCTCAATGTTTTCAATGACGGCATCTTACCATGTTTCTGCAATAGTGCCAAAGAGCTCCCAGTTGGTGGCCATTCTGGGAGAGAACTCCTTAAACTTTTCAGCCCTTTCTTCCCACTCTGTGAAGTAGAATTTTGCATGGGGAGACAGTGGTCTGATCCCATTTGGAATTTGGGGACAACAGCGACATTGGTCAGGCAAAACCATTGATTGAATATGACGGGGTCAATTTGTTGTGGAACTGTCCACTGGGAGACTCCTATGTCCAACATTAGATTCAGCCTTCTGGAATTGTGAGTTACCATAGATGATCTTGGTCAACATGATGATCTCAGACAGTCTCTGACCCTGTTTGTTCCATTCTAGGCCATGGGTCCCGATGTGGAGTTTTTTGGCTGATCTTCTCAATCCTATCTTAGCATTAAAATCACCAACAATGATCTTGTAGAAGGTGTGGTCTTCTTTATAGAACTTCTCCAACTCCCCGTAGAACTTCTCAATTTCTCCTTCATCATAATTAGATGTTGGTGCATAGACAACAAAGATAGAAACTGCCGGCAGTGAGCCAAATCTACTCAAGTGTAATCATTTGATTTGGGTTGTAAGGCATTCGAATGAATCAATGCTCATGACCAAGTTCATGTTGACAATGACACCGACACCACCAACACCGATTTGTCGCATGCTCCGAGCAACAGTTCTTCCCCAGTGTCGAAAACAGGGTGATGTGATTGATGCCTTCTCATCTTGGTTAGACCAATGATGTCCTACTTGACATTTTGTGCTGCAATATCAGGTCCTCAATGGATGCACCCGATGCCAGCGTACATGCATTGAAAATATAGACAGTCATTTTTGTCCTTCTTAATTTTGGCAGCCTAGGTAGGTTCTGAGATTTTATGAGCCTCTCCGTCCTCATCCTTCTTAAAGCTGCCATATTGGTGGCTCTTTCAGGGTTAGAAGAATGGGACCCATGGTATTTACTGTTTTTGGCATATCTAATATACCATGGGTAACTTGCCAGGATCTGCCGTGCAAATGGAACACTCTCGGTAGCTTGCCATGATCTCCAAGAGGGATAGAGGCTTTTAGGGCAGCTTATAATTGACCATACACATGTTTACATGCTTTAAACCATATTTCAACGCATTCAAATACGGTAAGGTAAACTTTTATTAAGTGTTCTATGATTTCCGCAACTCGCCTGCGCCATCTGGAAAGTGTCCTGGAGAGAGTCTCTGGCTGGGTAGTGGAGGTTATGGAGGTAATGGAGGTCTGCCGGGCTGCTGGGAGCAGGCAGAGGATCTGTGGTCCCGGCTCTATTGAGTGAAGACTAACATTATCAAAATAGCAGTATTTCCCAAAGCACTATACATATTCAATGTGGTTCCTATCAGGATACCCAAGATATTTTTCAAAGAAATAGACAAAACACCTCTGAAATTCATATGGAACAATAAACCCCCAGGAATAGCTAAAACAATCCTTGAGAAAAACAAGATGGGTGGTATCACCCTCCCCAACTTCAAACTGTACCATAAAGAGTAGTAACTAATATAGCATGGTACTGGGCAGAACAGACCTGAAGACCGATGGAACAGAGTTGAATATCCTGTCACAGCCCCCAAACATATCACCACTTAATCTTTGATATAGGAGCAAGAAATATGAAGTGGAACAAGGAAAGCCTCTTCAACAAGTGGTGCTGGAAAAACCAGATAGCTACCTGCAAAAGAAATAAACTCTGATTTCTGTCTAATTCCAGGCACAAAAGGTAGATCAAAGTGGATTAAAGACCTCAATCTCAGATATGAATCCATAAGGTACATAGAGTAAAATATAGGAACACTCCACAACATTGAAGGTAAAAACATCTTTAAGGATGAAACAGCACTGCCAATGCAAGTGGAAGTAAACAAAATCAAATGGCACTGCATCA
The DNA here is from genome assembly GCF_029834395.1 of Sorex fumeus. NCBI lineage: Eukaryota > Metazoa > Chordata > Mammalia > Eulipotyphla > Soricidae > Sorex > Sorex fumeus. The sequence goes on from NW_026606059.1 coordinate 70,325,516, forward strand.
AACTAAGAAGCTACTGCAGTTCAAAAGAAACAGTGACCAAAATACAGAAAGAGCCCACAGAATGGGAAAGAATATTTACCTAATACCCATCTGATAAGTGATTAATATCCAGGATATACAAGAATCTAGTAGAATTGTTTAAGACAAAACTTCCAACCCCATCAAAAATGGGGAGAAGAAATGAACAGAAGTTTCCTCAAAAAAGAAATACAAATGGCCAAAAGGCACATGAAAAAATGTTCCATATCGCTATCCATCAGGGAAATGCAAATGAAACAACAATGAGATTTCATCCCACACCACAGAGACTGACAAACATTCGAAAGAACAAAAGTAACCAGTGCTGGCATGGATGTGGGGAAAAAGGGACACTCTTTCACTGTTTGTGGGAATTCCCACTAGTCTAGCCTTTCTGGAAAACTATATGGACAGTCCTTCAAAAACTAGAAATTGAGATCCCATATGACCCCGCAATACCACTTATGGGAATGTAACCCGAGGATGCAAATAAGCACGGTAGAAATGACATCCGTACCTAAATGATCATTACAGCACTATTCACAATAGCCAAAATCTGGAAACAACTCAAGTGCCCTAGAACAGATGACTGGTTAAAGAAACTTTGGTACATCTACACAACGGAATACTATGCAGCTGTTAGGAGAGATGAAGTCATGAGCTTTGCTTATAAATGAATAGATATGGAGAGTATCATGCTAAGTGAAATGTCAGAGAGGGACAGGCAGAAGGACTGCACTCATTTGTGGAGTAAAAAAAAAAAACTTAACATGAGGCTGAAACCTAAGGATAGTAAATAAATGGGACAGATAGGTTGCTCTATAGCTGGAAGCCTGCCTCATTAGCAAAGGGGAGAAGGCAGCTGGAATAGAAAAGGGATCTCTAAGATAAAGATGGCTGGAGTATCGGTTGGGATGGGAGATGTGTGCAGAAAGTAGATAAAGGACCAAACATGATAACCTCTCAGGGTCTGCATTGAAAACCATAATGCCTCAAAGTAGAGAGAGATTATGGGGAATCGTGTCTGACATGGAGGCAGGGGTAGGATGGGAGAGGTGGGGTTTATCAGGGATATTGGTGGTTGGGAATGTGCACTGGTGGAAAAATGTGTGTTTGGTCATTGTGTGATTGTAACTCAAACATGAAAGCTTGTAAGTATCTCACAGTGATTCAATAAAATTAAAAAGAAAAGCCTAGTTCTTACATGTGAAACAAGCACCCTACAATTTGCATTTTCTGTCCAGCTCTGAGAAAAAGAACTTTTCCAGCTCATTAGATATTTTAGAAGAATATCTCACATTGTGCAAAGTAATATACTGACAAATATGTCCTAGTAGAACTCTAAAAGTAACAACTCTAAAAATTCTTTTAGTTTATTACCAATTGCTTTCAAATAAAACTTTGAAAGAAGATTAAAAGAGAAAAAAAAAGGCACTGAATGCAGATTTTTTTTTAATTTCCAAGAACTTTCCAAGATGTAAATCTATTATGAAAAAATTACTTTCCATGTCAACACATTATTCCCCTCATCAATTTGGTTTATACTGCTTGACTATTATTTTTATATTGTTTTGGCTAGTGAATTTTGCATAGAATTGTACCAAAGTATATAATTCACTTCTGGGTAGTGCATTACAAAGCAGAAAAAATAGATTTAAAATTGTGGTCTAATTGAGAACTTAATATTTGGAATTTTTGGTATTTACTTTTAATCAAATCACCCTGTGATATACAATTAAAAAGCTGTTCATGTTCAGGTTTCAGTCATACAATATTCCAACACCATCTGTCCACCAGTGTAGATATTCCAACACCAATGATCCCAGTTTCTCTCCTGACACCCTCACCCCCAAGTCAGCCTCTATGGTAGTCACCTCTCTGTCTGTCTGTCTGTCTGTCTGTCTGTCTGTCTGTCTGTCTGTCTCTCTCTCTCTCTCTCTTTCTCTCTCTCTCTCATTTTGGGTATTATGGCTTTCAATATAGCAACTGAGAGGTTATCATGTTTGTGCCTTTACCTACTTTCAGAAGAGAGTTCTTATAATTTTCAACTATCATTTTCATAGCTGTTCCTTCTTTATTCCAATTGCCTTTTCCCTGAGTGCCTGAGGTAGGCTTCCAATCATGGACCAATCCTCCTGGCCTGTGTTGGTAGAATCTGGAAGTAACCTGAGTATCCGAGAATAGACAACTGGATAAATAATCAATGGTACATCTACACAATGGAATACTATGTAGCTGTTAGGATAAATGAAGTCATGAAATTCATTTATAAATGGATGAATATGGAGCATATCATTCTGGGTGAAGTGAGTAAGAAAGAGAGGCACAGACAGAATGATTGAACTCATTTGTGGTACATAAACAAAGAATGCAGCATTAGACGAATACCCAAGAATTGGTAAAGAATATGGTGTTTTTATGGCTTATTTGAAACAAACACAGAACACATTAAATTACAGAAATTTAGTCCATTTTAGTCCACTGTAGTATTGGTTCATATTATTATTTGAAAATAAAATAAGTCAATTGTAGAAAATACCAATTTTATAACTACTGAGATACAGAGCACATTGTCCACAACATAAATTTAGTAAATAGAAAAAATGAAAGCAAAACTAAACAAAGAACCATATGTTGGTTTCATTTATAGAGGAAATTCTAGATAAACTCTGAAACGCAAATTCCTGAATCTCAAATTCCCAATTATTTTGATTGTTCCTATTATCAAAATGAGATAGACTCCTGAATAATTGTTTGGATTTAAGTTTATAAAGTCCAATGGTTAACACACAAAAAATAGAGTGTAAAAAAAATTTTTTGCAAAAACAGTGGGTCAAATTTAGACTTAATAACACTCCATAAATCAAAAAAAAACACATGCTGTACAAACCAATTTGAGTTTAATTTTATGTGCTAGTATATGTGATACCAAAAAAGAATATGTCTATTCTAGATTCGTGCATGTGTTAGTTACAGAACTCTAAGCGAGCATGATTAAAGGGATTCTCTTTTAGGTTTGGAGAGATAACATAGCAGGTAGGGTGCTAGCATTGCATGGTTGACCCAGGTTCTGTCTTCAGAACTCCATGTTCCCCCATATGCATTCAACAGAAGTGAATCCTCAGTGCAATCATGAGAAATCTCCGAGCACTGTTATAGTCCCAAGATCAACATAAAAAAAAAAGCTTTCATATTTTATTGCAATCGGATAGATGAAAGTCCTATGGTAAAAGAATAAAAATAAAGAAAATTTTATAATGAGTGTTAACAATTATATACGTCTTCTATTTAAAAAGTTTCAAAACACATACATGTATTTATATATACTTGCATGTGTATACATTCAAAACAAAATAATTTAAAATGCTAGCTTCATATGTTATATAACCTTTCTTAGATCCTTATTCTAATATATATTCTTGGTTATCCTCCACATTTATTGAAGATTCTGACTCTTAGGCTCAAATTTTTTTCTGTCCCTAACATCTTTGTCATTGGGATTATTTCCCTTCTGGTAGTCCAATGATCTAATGTTGCTTGGAATCATCTCCTAGGACTCTGATTCGCTCTCGAGCTATTTTGAAGTTTCTTGCCATTGTTTATTGTTGCCTATTGGCTTCGTGCAGCTGATCTTCCAGCTCACTGATTCTGTCTTCAGCTGTAGTCATTCTACTGTTGAGGGCACAGACTGAATTTTTTATTTCATCTATGGAATCTTTAATTCGTGACATTTCTGTGTGTAGCTTTCCAATTTCTACTCTCGTTTCTTCCTGGATTTTCTTAATTGTCCGATCCATTGTTTCCTTCATGTCCTCCTTCAGTTTACTGGATATCTGTCTGCTTGTTTCATTGAGTTCATTGAACATCTTCATGACTTCATATCTGAATTCTTTGTCACAGAAGTTCCTTAGGTGAGTAACACTTACTGAGACTTCTGGAATCTTGTCCTCCCCACATGGTGGGGATTTGCATTGTTTCTTCATGTTGGTGTGGAGGTATGGAGACTGAGATGTTACACAATATTGCTGGGTATGGGTAAAGTAACCATAGCCTCATGAGCGGCAGCCCACCCAAAATTATACCACGCCCACTTCTACAGAAGCCACACCCACTTCTGAAGAGGCCATGCCCCTATGGATAACTGGGGTTAGGGGGGTACAGCCTGGGAGAAGAAGAAGACTGGCCTCATCTCTTGTCATTTTATGATCTTTCAGTGTCTTTAAATAATATATTAATATCGAAAAACAATTTCCATCATCTCTTCAAATTAAGCAATCCCTCTTTAAAGTGCAGCTGTTCACATCTATGGTAACTCTAGATTATAATTGTTCTAAAAAATAACAAGTATCTCTCCCAATGTCCTTAGAAGTTTGCATCAATATACGCTATATACATCAGTTTTCCTTCTCCTTAACCTCAATCAAGCATTGATTAAATTCAGCAACTATTTCCTCTCCCTATTAAAAACACATTATCCAATTCCTGCTGGTCATCACCTTTTTCTTTAAATTTTATTTTGTGGTCCATCACAATATCTTTGCTGTATTGCATCTTCTACATTAGTCACCTATTTACTATCACTTATTATTGTTCTATTTTTTTAATTATTGTGAGACCACACTTCTAAGTGCTTGAGGGACTAGGGATACCCAATATTCTCAGGGCAATGCAGTAACTGAGAATGACACTCAGATTCTTGCATTTAAATCATGCACTCAACCGTTACTGCCACACTCAAAGATCCTTGATGTGTTATCATTGTTGTTCTTGCTTTTGTTGCTGCTCTGAGCTTTTAAAAATTAAACGTGAGATGTAGAGTATACTGGAGAATTGTGTTGTCAGAAATTCTGCATTTATTTCCACACTCATAGATTCTTTCTTCTCAGTATCTCTCCTATTCTAAATTAATAAAAATCATTTATTCTTTTTCCTTTCCTTCTTCTTTTCTTCTTCATTCAACTATATTCCAGATACTTGGAAACATATGTCCACAAACAATGCTCTTTTCTTAATTTTCTCTCCTACATCTTATAGTCTGTAGTATAATCATATTCAGATCCGTGTTGTGCTAAAAGATAAGAAAAGTAACTGTCACCTGGGCCAGATAAATGACTCAATGACCAAGACCACATGTTTTGCATGTGGGTGATCTAGGTTTTTCCCCATACCACATGGTTCCATAAGCACCATTGGGATTCCCTCAGTCATTCAGTTGAGAGTGGACTTTGAGTTCTGGCAGGTATGCCCTGAAGGGCATCAGTCCTTGCATCCTACATTTTAAATTAACCATTACCTTCAAAGCTAAAATTTTTAAGAGCTAATTTTTCTCATTCAATGTTATTACCTCATATTCACCTACCAATCTTGTACAATCTGGTTTTTACTACAAGGTGTACATTTCCAGTTTTGAATTGAGGTTGTCGATGACATGGACATTTTTTAAATGAAAAAGTACATTAAAATTATCCTATTTACATAGATATTGACAAAACTTCGCTGCTTTAAGCACAATTGTCCATCTCTTTTATGAATATGCCTCAATATATTGATGCAACTCTAATATGTTCTTTCTGACCAACTATTTTAATCTAGTTACGGAGTACTCTTTCTAATAAAATGATAAATTGCAGAAGTCAGCATGAAAAAATTGAATCAATGTTAGAGACTTGGCATTTGAACATGGTTAAAATATTATAACTGTCCCTTGAAGAATTTAATATAAGTGCAATGCGTATGAGAAGACAAAACTATTTTTTAAAAAAGGCAACCTAGGTAGTAAGAATGAGAGATACTTTCCTATTTTCTTTTTAAGAGTATGTTAGATTGAGAATTCTGATAGCTGATACTTTCAGGCCAAGTCACTCAAAGGACACCTATTCAAAGCTGACCCCTTGGAAATAAACTGATCATACCCTTGGCTTCTAAACCTCAAGAGGAAATTGGATTCTCAACTCTGTCGCTGAACTTAGTCCTTGACATTGACTGTCAGCATGTTCATACTTTGAGGTTCAGATAAAGGCATAAATTGGGAGAGAAAAGAGGAAATGTCAAACATCAAACGGAAGCCATGGGTACAAGCATCATAGATTAAATTCAAGAGAAATAACCCCAAAATTTAAATTATGAGTGTAGTTTTAACTTTCCAATGACAATTAATATATATTGTGGGATATTTAAATATTCACATTATTCCCTAGATATGGTCCATAACCTTGTCAACCTTGCATAACACATTTCTCTTATATGCCTTTAGTTTTTCAGCAATATCGTGTCTCCTAATGATGCAGAGCACCGTATTTATTTATTTATTTCTAAATTTGTTCATTTACTTTTACTGTTTTAGACTTCTTCTTGTTTATGTGTTTACATATTAAACCAATTCTTAATGTACTAATTTATACCAGCATGATTCAATGAACAAATGTACTAAAAGATACACTGATGAAGTCTTAACTATAAATGATTTATTGGTCATGTGGTTTGCCAGCAGTGTTTGGAAAGCTACGTTTGTCTAACAGTACTGATTGTGCATTGGAATACAGCAATTTTAAATTTATAGTATGCTACCTAGCACAAACTATAGAAGAGCGGAGGAAATTTTCTTTTACTATAGATTCTGTGTTTTAAATCTACTCTATATTTAACCTTTTAAATATTCTTTGTTGCAATTAGGCCTTATTTTAAACACATAAATATGAACCACTGAGCTGCTTGCCTGCAAGCTACTGTTTCAGGTCAAGACCAACCTGCACTCCCAGAGCTTGGTTGTCATGGTGCTGCAGGAAGCATTTGAAGTCTACCTGGTAGGGCTCTTCAAGGATACCAACTGTTGCACCATCCACAACAAGCACGTCACCATTATGCCCAAGGACATCCAGCTGGTGTGCTGCATCCGCAGAGAGAGGGCATAAAGTTTACAATGCAAAACCTCAGGCTGGGACAAATGGAGATGCTATTGGCGCCTGCTCAAGCAAATCAATGATTAACGGGATGACAGTGCTACAGTGCAGCATCGCTTATTCTACGTAACACATAAAAGCATTAGCAGAACCTTTCAAATTTGAAAAAATGGAAGTATACTTTTATTTAGTTTTAGTTTCTTGTAACCCTGTGCTTCTTGGTTCAGAAGTGCAAACCTGGAGAATCAAGTCTGCAGGAGTCACATGCTTAGAGATGATCAGGGATAAACCCATCAGCGCTAGTGGACAAGGCTCCGTCACATCCTGTTCAAGCTCTCAGATAGACAAATGCTCACAGATAGACACAGATAGACAAATGCTCTTATCACTTGACCCAAAAGAAAGCTTTGAAAAGTAATCCTGATTTTATTTTATACTCATAATTTACCGGATCTTTTTATCTACCTATCAGTCAGAAATACTTCATTAGAGAAATCTCAACAAAACTAAATAGGTTTGAATATAGAATTTCTGTAATGAAGTCTTAAGTTTTGAAACATAAATAGTTTTTAAAAACAAAATAGAACACATTTTAGCAGATAGAATTTCAGTTCATTCTTCTTTAATAAAGTATTCCAATTTGATTTTGAAGAATGTCAATAGGTGAACAAGTATCATTTAGCATGTTTACAACTTTAGTTAAATGCAGTTCATGCTTTACGTTTTCTTCATTATTCAAAAACAGTATTCAACTATATTATTTTATATTGAGAAGGCCATCATAACAATTCATGAATTTTAAATAATATTTATGTGTACATGTGCATATATGTCCTTTAAAATCAAGATTATACTTTTGATATTTGATTTAGAAAACACTTTCCGATACAATACAAAGAGTGTTTTATCCAATACCATCAGTGATTTCAGAGAGATCTGAGTGGTTTGAACAGACATCAATAGGATAGAGAATTTTAGAATTTAGGCCTTAATAGCACTCAATTTTGTAAGCGTGGAAAACAAAAACAGTGAAAGAAATGCCAGTCTCTTCTAGATCAGCTATTGTGGACTTCTGCTTGTGTCAGAAGTCATTTCTTTATATAATTTCGTGTCAGCACAATGCTCATATTCAAAACCAAACTGTCAAAGATGACATACTGGAAAATTTGTATGCTAAAAAATGAGTCTTAGTTGAATATGAATTGGATTTTAACTAAATATTTAAAGGAATATAAGAGTAGATCTACCTGAGGCCAGTATTTGCATTTCAACCAATAAAACATTTATTTATAAAGAAAATTTCAGAGGGTATTTTGAAAATATATTTCATTTAATTAAAATTGTGTAGTGATAATTTGACTACATGTATGCAACTTAATAATGTAAAAAGTGAAAAAATATGAAAAATTATTTTTAAAAGTTTACTATCAACTGAGTAAACAATGATATTTTATAAAAGTTTATATTTGGCTACAGGAAACAAAGCAAAACAATAATTATTTTATGTTCATTTTAACATTGTTAAACTTCTTTCATTATTTTTTTCTCTTCACATAGACCCTAGAGATAATCAAGGAAAGTTTCAATGATCCAGTTAAAGGCCCAAATTATGGAAGCAAAGAGATAAACTCCATTAGCTTATTGCCTATGAAGATAACAGTTCTAAATCAATACACCTTGTTCCTAGTAAAGATTATCTTCTCACCATTTTTTAAAACATTACAATGTTGTTCCTATGTACCTGAAGTCATATGCCTGAAGAAAAAGAAATGTGGGAAACTAATTCTAAGCATGTAGGAAAAGGAGTTATGTTTGAGATCCCAGTTTAACTCTTTATACCTATCAGTTGAGATATCAGAATAAAATATATGTAATTTCTGAACTTTTGTTTATTTTTCTGTAAACAGAGAAATGAGCATCAGAAGATTTTAGGTACAGAAAGAAAAGAGTGAAATTAGTATAGGAGTCAATTAACATGGTGGCAGAAATATAATTTTCAATGTAGTATACGCAGATGGCAAATTGAAATTCTGGACACTTAAAACCTCAATTGTTAAAACAACAATGTTACTTTAATAAAAGTTTAATTTTGAAAATAAGACATTGATTAATTAGTCAACTAAGTTATTTTATATCACTGTAGCGTGCAAATCAAGATGTTTGTTCCATTGAGAGAGAATGGAACGTTCAGAACAAAACTGTTTCTCGTAAACATTATCTTTGTGAGATTCAGCTATAGTCCAATCTTTTCACACTCATGGTCGAAGTTGGCCAGCATTTGTGCCACTTGGTTAATGTTTGGTGTTATTAGAATGATGTCATTGTAAAACGGTGCAACTCTTCATAAAATTTATCTTATAAGTTATCTCTAAGGATTGGCAGAACACTAGATGAAGGACAACCATGCGAGCAAGCCAGGTTCCAAAAAGAATTCAGCACCATTGACCATATCCACACGATAACCAAGCTCATTGAGGTTTCTCGGGAGTTCAAGATGCTGCTCTGTCTAACGTTCATTGATTTAAAGAAGGCCTTCGATTCTGTTGAGACGGAAGCGGTCACTGAAGCCCTAGCTAATCAGGGCATTCAAACTCAATACATCAAGATCTTTCGTGAGCTGCAATACGAATTCACTACCAGGATCTCACCATTATACAAAGAAGTTACCATCCATGTCAAGAGAGGGGTTCGGCAGGGTGATACCGTTTCACTGAAACTCTTCAGTGCCACCCTCGAGAATATCATGTGACTACTGGAATGGGAAGGAATGGGAGTGAAGATAGATGGTCGATGGTTGGCAACTAGACCACTTCTGCTTTGCTGATGACATGGTCAAATTTCTTTGTCAAGACCCTGAACAATTGGTTTGAGGGTCTTCATGTTCCTAAAAAAAGAACAGATGCCATTGGGCTATACTAGCATACTAACAGGGACAAATGGAGATATTACTGGTGCCCGCTCGAGCAAATCAATGATTAATGGAAAGTCAAGTGATCAAGTTATCTCTAAAATTAATTTTATAGTCATTAGTAAAATATCATAGAACAAAAAATTAATGAAAAAATTGATTTATTAGTCAAATTATGAATTTAAATTTATTTTTTAAAATATGGATTGTGTTTTTATGTGCCTATTATCTAAATTTTTAAAACAGAGCAAAGTTAAGCTTTTTTTTCTGGTTTTACTTTTGATAAACCTAAAGAAATAAATAATATTTAAACATCCCAGAAAGGGGCTCAACTAGTATGTACCTGGAATATATATCTGGATTTCTCTAAAAAACATAATACAAGTAGTAACCACTGATTTTGAAAAGTACTTTAAAACTCTCCTATGCATGTAATTTTTGTTTTTTAACTATAACTAAAAAGATCATATATATATATAGGACAAAGAGTAAGGCTTTTGTCTTGGATGTGGAACTATGGTTTGGTGTCTGGCACCTTGTAGTACTCAGAAATTACTCTTGGTCTATGTTCAGGGATCAAGTCCTGGCCCTGAATACTACAAGGTTTGGTCCCCAAACCATAAATAAATAAATATATGTAACTCAAAACAGCTTTCTGCAGTTATTCTACCAGTGAAATTATAGCTTAATTAGATAAAATGTGGATATTTATTTCATTTTAAAATGTTGAAGTAGTTTATTTGCATAACTTCCATAAATATTCCTTAAATATCTCTATTGATGCCTTATTTTATTCTTTCTGATAATATTGTTTCTGGAATAATAATCTTGACAGAAGCCATTGCTGTGGAAGAAAAATATTTTGAAAATTATTTAGTCATATTTGTGCAATAATTTATGTAACAAAACATTTATTATATATACATACACACATGATTCAGAGGGTTATGTATATAATGAAAAAAAGAAAGGTCCAATAAAATAAAATTCTTAGACTCTGACCACAGATCTATGGTTGCCTAAGTAGGGTGAGAGCAGTGGGCTGGAAGCAGGGGGAGAACTGACAGACTGTAGTAGAGGAATATTGAAGGTTGTATGTGATTTGCTAGCATTCTACCCCTGAAACATTCACCAAAGTTATCCCAATTAAAAAAAAATAATCTTCAATCAGGCATTTGTTCTCGGGCACTTGGCTTGTTTCCAGATTCCAGTTATTATGAAAAGTGCTGCAATGAACATACAGGTGTAGATGTCATTTCTGCTGTGCTTTTTTGCATCCCAGGGATATATTCCCAGAAGTGGTATTGCTGAGTTATATGGAAGCTCAATTTCTAGTTTTTTGAGGAATCCCCATCTTGTTTTTCAGAAAGGGTGGACCAGTTAGCATTCCCACCAACAATGAAAGAGAATCTCATTCTCCCCGCAGTATTGCCAGCACTGGTGGGTTTTGCTGTCTTTGATGTGGGCCAGTCTCTGTGGTGTAAGATGACATTTCATTGTTGTTTTGATTTTCATCTACCTGATCATTAGTGATGAAGAGAATATTTTGATGTGTCTTTTGGCTATTTGTATTTATTTTTTTGAGGAAGTTTCTGTTCATTTTTTCTCCCCATTTTTTCTTGGGCTTGGGAGTTTTTTTCTTGTACTGTTCTACTAATGTCTTGTATATGCTGCATATTAACCTCATATCTGATGAGTATTGGGTAAATAATTTTTCCCTTTCAGTGTGCTCTTTCTGTATTTTGGCCACTCTTTCTTTAGAGGTGCAGAAGCTTCATAGTTTCATGCAGTCCCATTTGTTTATGTTTGTTTCCACTTGCTTGATCAGTTGCATTTCATTCTTAAAGAGGCCTTTAGCTTCAATATCAGGCTTCTGTCAAAAATATTATTCCATTAAAAGTATGTCAGAATTAGAAGGAATCAGAAATGTAAGTGTTTGACTGATTTCAATGAAAAATTTAATCATAATCATTGAACTTTGTCTAATGTTAGGGCTCTGAGAATTATATTATTATCATCCAATTGTTGAATATAGAAACTGAAACTTCAGACACATTTAAGCTCTTCAAAATGTCTGAGCAGTAGTGCAGAACATAGGACACATAATTCGCACATGACTGATCCAGGTTCCATCTATGGCACTTTGTCAAAACTAGGTTAATTTGAGGCATCACATATGGTCCCACAATCTGCCAGGACTAATCTCTGAGTGTAGAGTCAGAAGTATTTCCTAAGAACCATGTGTGTGGACATAACAAAACAAGACAAAATAAATTATGTAAAATTAGATAGAAAGCTAATGATATCCTCATGTGGAATGCCTTCCAAAGATTCTTATTTAACTGTAAAATATCCCACTTTTTTTCAATGATGAGTCATACAACATGGAAAAACAAAATATAAAGGAACATTTTTATTCCTAAAATCCAACGAATCAATTTTCTGTTTTTCTACCTCATGGACATGATAAATTTATTCATATTTATATAATTCTTTCAACACAGTTATTAATATCTTTTGAGGAATTTTTTCTTTTTAATTAATGGAGCACAGAAATTAAATAATTTTGCATGTAAAGATGAATAATTTTGTTTAATTGTATATTAGCAAACCTTGAATGCAGCTCCCCCAAATAATATTCTTTTGCATTGAATCTGTAAAACCAGCCATATAAATAGTCAAGTCCAACCATCTTCTCAGTGCTCCGCCAGGGCCGTGGGCCCACCCAGGGGGAGCCGATATGCTTTATACATATATTTCACATTTGATTTTACTGTCCTCTGAAATTTGGTACCACTCATTTTTATGCTTACTGCCTACATTTTAAACAGAACACATTTGTAATTTCAGGGAGGGGGAGAAGGGTCTTTGGACAATATACCAGCGATTACTCTTGTTCTGCACTCATGGGCCACTCCCCAAAAGGTTCAAGGAATCATATTTGCTGCCAGGGAATGATCCTGGGTTGAAGAGTTCTAGAATGGCACTTTCTCACTTAACTCCCTCTTCCAGTCCTGTCACATCTTTTGATCCAATTTATCTGTATACATATTCTATCTTCAGAGATATCTTGTACTAGAACATGATTTAAGCATAATAAAACCTCAAACTCATTCACTCTAAGTAGAGTAGGACTCATAAGGAGCAGAAGAAATTAACACTTTTTCTTGTGTATGGATAAAGAATACTTCACTACCTCTCAATAAATAATTGGTGATTCCCTCTGGAGACCAGGAGACCCGTATTTATTTTATATCAAATGAAAGTAACATAAATATAAAAAACAGTTTTTACTGAGTAAATTGATGTTTCCCACAGAATTTGGGAGCAACTTTCCAATTAATAAAATGAATTCTATTATATATTGCGTAATGAAGTTTGCAATTACAATGTAATAATGTAAACTATTTGTTCTAATTCTGTGCCTATCTTCTTACATGACTGAGAAAATTTGCAAGCAATTGCTTTTATAAATGTTAAATTGTTTTCCTGGTGCAATGTAGAGGACTATTTACAGCTTAAAATAATTCAGATTGCTATAAATTGCACAATTAACTAAGAGTTGTAACATGAAAAACACGTTAAAAGTAATATGATAACACTTATGTGGAAATTAATTTCTTATAATGAAATTTAGACAAAACTGAAGAAAACAGAATGCATTCATGGGGAATACAAAATTAATTAAGACAGAAAATGTTTGCGTTCTTCAAAATGATTCCAGGAAATTTGATACAAAGGACATGGAAAAAATAAAACAAAAACTTAAGGAAAAACTTCTAAGTTGTCTTAGAATAATATTGTCATTTTCTACTCCATAATATTCTCTTTTAATATCAAACTTATTTTTTACATATATAAAATGTAATTAACAATACCTAGCACAGGAAATATAAGAATGCAGTTAAAGTTAGTAAGATCCTATTATTTGGTTCGGTGTTCAGCATTTGACTGAATTGGCCACTGACTGCCATTCAAAAACCCAATTTAGTTTCTTTGGTTGATGATTTTTATCTAAAAGTGACTGGAACACAACAGCTATTATTAATTTAAACTCACCTTTAATCTATAGGCATCTGCCTGAAGTGAAATGAGTCTAATGGTCACTGTCACTGTCCTCCCGTTGTTCATCGATTTTCTCAAGCGGGCCCAGTAATGTCTCCATCATGAGACTTTGTTGTGAATGTGTTTGGCATATTGAATACATCACAGGTAGCTTGCTAGGCTTTGCCCTGGGGGCGAGATACTCCAGGTAGCTTGCCAGGCTCTTCGAGAAGGGCTGAGGAATTGAAAGTGGGTCGGCCATGTTGGCTGCATGCAAGGCAAACTCCTTATCTGCTGTGCTATTGCTCCAGCCCAAGTCTAATGGTAGAACTTCTATTCCTTGACTGTGTTATCTAGCCAAAGAACAGAGACCAAGTGTATGTAGAAATTGCAAGTATGCTTTCGGGGTACTTGATGATTTTGTAGCTCTATGAAAACAAGATTATTTTTTTCTCATTTCTATAGGAATTTCCACCAACAATAAACGGTGAGTTTAATAAACTGACAGATTTAATCTTTACTTCCTAGAGAAGTAGTATTTAAAGACTGGGGCTTATACAAAAAGAAAAAAGAAGGCAGCCTAAAGGTTCTGTTCCAGAGGATACTTGTGACAAAATTTAATAGGTTTAATTATTATGATCCTATTTAAATATTCAAAGAAAAATTATCTGTGGGAAATGAAAGAGGTCATAATAAAACATCAGTACTTAGCCCTTCATTCTTTAAACAAAGATTGTGAAAAAAAAGTCTGATTGCATATTTTACTGAGATAATCTCTGCTGCCACTTGGAAAACATCCCCTTGTTGGTTCAAGAATATTCTAAATGAATATTTTAATTTTTCCATAAAACCACTTATCATGACAAAGATGAATAGTTTGTCTTTTAAAAAATTTGGTGGAAAGACGTTTATAAGGCAGCTGAAATGATTTCGGATACATGTATCATCTATCAAGTAATTCTAGAAAAACTAATAAAATTGAGTAGAAGCAGCAACCAAAGCTGGAAGCATCCTTTTAGCATCCTCAGTTGGATTCTATAAATCTCCCAGTGTCTCTGGGATTGAATATGTCTTTTGGTCATTCCTGCTCACAAACAAAATCAAGCAGCCTTTTAGCTAATGTAAATAGTGCAGCATTGATCCAGCAGCCTTTGTAGAACCATACAATGAATACTTGTCCCCAGAAGAAACAAAGATCCCAATAAGTCATACTGTTAATGCTTGGCCTTCATTCAGGACCTCAGACAGTAAACCTCATTTCCATCTACATCTTGTGTTCCCTTAGAGAGTTGTTGTTAAAACACCTTAACTGTCTGCCTCAGACTATCTTACAAATTTTCCAAACAGTATTCTGAGATGTGTTCCTACATAGTAACTTTAACTGCATCAGTAACTAAGCATAGAAAGACTGGCTCAGGTATGACCTGCAAAATGAGGCTCCATTTCCTTCTTAGGAGAACTACCTATATTATTATTGAACTGTTTATGTAAAAAAGAAAAGAGTATTATTCACATCAGTGGGAATCATATAAATCACACTGTAAATACCTTCAGAAATTTGTCACTGGTGCAAGTAGATGTTTTTAATAATGCCACCTCCAAGCTAAGTAGAATATATATAATTTCAATGCACTGCTTTCACAGTGAAGAAAAGTCAAATATATGATCTATATTTTACATATTTTATTGAATTATTTATATATTTTTATTAAGGGTATTTGTGCCTTATTGATAGTCTTGTTATATTATTATGTGGATCTGTTAGAGACATGCAAATAAACTTACTATCCACAAAGAACCTTCTGACTTACATGTTATCCTTACAACTTCCTGTCCATTGACCTACACCTGGAACATTACAGAAGTGTTTTTCCATACTTAAACTTCAAACTGTCTGCTTGTCATTGCATCTCCTCTAAATGCAAATGATAACTATGATTCTCTTATAATAGCAGAATCTAAATTTAAGTAATCAAAACAATACTTGTTTTATTTGGTTAGTATTTGTTACTTACAGGACTGGAAACACTGATACAAACTTTTGTTTTTCTCTTGATGAAAGACCTAGTTCACATGAAATATGGTGGGTTTGTTAGTCTTGACAATGTATGTTAAATCCTCATCTCTGACTTTACAACTCCTCAGTGTATTCAATTATGATTCTATGGTGAGGTGGGCAGATAAGACAGAGCAGGCAGATTGGCAGGTAGAGTTTCAGGGACGCCCCTTGGCATAAGTTTCAGAAAGTTGTAAAACCAATACAAACTCTACAAAGAAGTCATTTTCTCAGTTGTCAGCCCAAAGTTCTGAAAGGATAAATCCCATTAGGAGAGGAAATGATTTGCCCAATAAAAGAGCCTGATAAATCTAAATGGAGAATAACGTTAATCTGATTATCTGATTATTCTGATAAGACTAAGTGGAATTTACCTTTCGCTGGCCTTAGTTTGAGACATCAGACAATAAAACTCATATCCCTCTAGATCTCTGTGTTCCCTACAGGATAAATGTGTGTTTTGTTGTCAAAACGCCTTAACTGTTTACCTCAACTAGCCCATAAGAAACAGAAGTTTCTTTGTGGATAGCAAATCCATCTGCATTTCTCTAACAGATCCACATAATATAACAAGACTAATAATAAGATACAAATGCCCTTAATAAAAATATATAAATAATTTGATAAAATATGTTTAAAAAATAACAAGGAGTTTTCTCTTCAAAGAAATGCCCTAATTAGGGCAGCTTAGGAAAGTCAACTGTAAAATTAAGCAGAGAGGATAAAACCGTTAGTTCAGAGTGCATGGTGCTCCCAACTGTTGTAACTGGAGTCAACCTGGGATTGATCCCCAGAACCAGGTATGGTTCCAGGAGCTCCCTGTGTGCCAGCAAGGAGAAAGCCCTGAGTACCACTGGAAGGGGTCTGAAAAATAAACAAACAAAAATGCTAATGAGGAATATTGTCTTCTGGACTCACCTACAGAACCCTGGCAATGCAGTTTCTCCCTTTTCCTTGTGGCATACACATTTGGCCCACCTGCATCCTGACTTGGGATGTGAATTTTTTTCTTAGACTTTATGAGATTTCCTCTCCTCTTTCTCCTCTTATTTTTTTTTAGTAAAACTAACTTGTTTCGCTGTCTTCTAGGAACTTGAGTAGAATTCAGGATTTTTGTAACCACACCACCAAGGACTTTGGGCTTCCTTACATCAGTTCTAAGCGAGGCACCCACCACGCTGAACCAACTGAGTAACAGTGAAGTAAGGTGGGGAACAAACAGCTCTGGTCTTTGTGCTACCTCTTCCCACCCTCCTCAAAAGCAAGAGCTTAAGAAAATTCAGTCTACAATTGAGACAGAAGGTCTTGACCAAGCTAGTTTTGATCAGATACCAATAGTAGAATTAGATTTGTTAGAGATTTTTGTGAGACAACAAATACTCATATAATGGCTAGATATTGAGTAGAATATGGGCATTTCTCACATAATGGTATAAAATGGAATGAGTCCATTATTCTGATTCTTGGCTTAGAAGTGTCAGTTTTGCTCTTGTTTTTTTATTTCAAAGGCCACAGGATACAGAAAGTTTCAAGTAAAATAAAGCAATGCTAAATAAAATGGGGTGGGGGAGGGGTATGGAGCTGAATCAGATAGTACAAATGGTAGGCACAACTGTTCCAGGTTGGAATCTGGGAGTCCATATCATCCCCTAAACCCTTCTTGGAGTAATCCCTGAGCACAGGGTAAGAAGTAAGCCCTGATCTCAGAAGAGTAGGATCTCAAGACAAAACAAAGAACAATATTGGGAAACTCAAGGCAACATATCTATTCACTTGCAATAATATATGTATTTTTGTTACAGCTTTCAGTCATGGTCAGCAGATTCTGGAGAGGGATGAATGACTTGCCTGAGGTCTTCTGCCATTGTCAATCTCCAAACTAGTGCAAGTCCTTGGCACTCTTGACTACTTCTGCTATGAACAGTTCTTCACAATGAGGAGGGCCTGGCAAGGTTAAAATTGCACTTGTGTCTGACCTTAATACAAAGCTCTTTTCAGTGGCCCTTGTCATTTCAAGCAAATATTAACTGTCAGAAGAGCACATTCATGTATGTGATCGAAAACTTAACATCAACCAAGAGTAATAACAAGTCCATGATTTATCAAATCAATAATATTTCTAAAAATTAAAATCATGGGCTAGAAACATAGGATAGGAATTGAGGTGCCTAACCTTGCACATATAGTCTCTGGAGAACTGCTAGGAGTGATCTCTGAGCACAGAGGCAGGAGCAGGGCCAGGTGTGACCCGGAATCAAAATAAAAAACTCAATGGAATTTCTATTGCCTCTAAGGTATAAAGAAGAATGTAACATTTACCAGATGTATCTTTTATGTATCAAGGAGTCTTTTCTAAAACTGGAAACATAATAGCTTTTTCCACATCCTTGAACAATACTTCACTCTGTGGAAACCATAGTTATATGTGTTTAGTGAACTTAATCCACTGGGAAATATTTCTACAGATCTGTTTTTCGTATTGTTAAGGTATATTTTAAAGTTTAGAATAAGTTATAGTGTCAGAAATTTTTGAAAAATTGCTTTTGATATAGAAATAAATATTTAAAATATTTAAGAATTCAAAACATAATATTTAATCTAAATAAATATATGACATGTAATATTTAACATAAACTTATCACTTCCATAAGAATGCAATGATTAAATAATTATTTTTATAGAGAATTTGAAACTTGATATTATGGATACATTTTGAATAATTACTGAATTTGTCATGTTCTATGTTATCAGTTATAACAATGACTGCTATCCTCATTTGAGTATTTTTCAGCTAACAAAATCATCTTAATTTTTTTGATTTATTCCAAATGCCACATATAAAACAAGAAAATTCTTAATGCTAATAGTAGTTTTACATAAAAATATTTTTTTTTACTTTTAATTAGGACCTGAAACTAAGAAATGAGGAAAAAAATTACAAATTTCATTTCATCAGGCTGTTATTACCATTAGTGATATTCAGAGAGTTGACTACACAATATTCATTTCTATTCTACTTAAACCACATTCTTTAATTATAATAAATATCTGATTCAAAAATACATCTATTCAATGTTTAGGAAAGTTCTTTTACATAGAACTTCTTTTCAGTTCTATAACTTTATCAGTGTCAAGGTGAATGTTAGAGTATCTCTTCCTGGAGAGGCTTTACCTGCCCTATCAGAAAGCTCTATCTTATTCTAAGGACAAAAATCTCGCAGGGTATAAAGAATGATCAGAAGAAATCTGGGAGGTCACGTAAACAACTGAGGTTTGTTACAATTACAATTCACGGCAGAGCCTGGCAAGCTACCCGTGGCATATTTGATATGCCAAAAACAGTAACAATAATGGCCCTCATTCCCTGAGTTTGAAAGAGCCCCCACTATACCACTGGGCTATGCTAGCACAAGACAGGGATGAATGGAGTCGTTACTTGTGCCTGCTTGAGGAAATTGATGATTAACAGGATGACAAGTGACAAGTGACCATTACAATTGATTACAGTGAGTCCCTTTTTTGTGAGTGACTAGGAAGTGAGTTGGGAGAGAGACAGTAGCTATAGTAGCTTCTAGAGGAGATTCTAGAGTTTTCTTCTCTACCTACCTAGGTCATCTGGGAAGAGCCTGTGGAAACCTGGGACTGATAAGAGTCTATGACTAGCTCTACGGGGTACAGACTTCTGGTACCAGAAGACAGTTCTAAACCACCTGGGTTCCACTTGTTCTGCCCTGCATGAAAAATGATCCCTAACACCCAATTCTTGAGAAACCATGAAATTCGGTCTAGAGTTAGGAATTTGTTCTTTGAAACAATGAGAAGTCAATCACAAATCTTACATAGTCTTTCTAGGAATGTAACCCTTACTCAGAAAATATCTTGAAGAGATCAGGTGAACTAAAACAGTTTGAGAGAGAGAGAGAGAGAGAGAGAGAGAGAGAGAGAGAGAGAGAGAGAGAGAGAGAGAGAGAAGAGAGACAGACAGACAGAGACAGACAGAGACAAAGAGACAAAGACAGAGATGAAGATAGAGACAGACAGAGATAGGGACAGGCAGAGAGACAGAGACAGAGAGACAGAGAGTGGGGGAGAGGAAGGGAAAAAGAAATTAAACAGAGAACGTGGGTTTTTCTGCAGGGGTGAGCTGAGAATTCAATCCTCATGTATCAATGAGATCCTGTCCCAGGATGGGAAAATACTCCTATTTACTGTAGCAGAATTGGTTTATAGGCTTCCACCCAAACTGCCCTTACACAGAAGTTTGATGTAGATGAGTCTTTTGCTATGGGAATGTCAAAGGAATAAGTGAGAAGCTCTTAGTGGTCCACCTTCATGTCCTGATCATAGTCCTTGGTTTCTCATAAGCTATGCTCTGGAGGGAGTTCAGACTTCTTTGGGTCAGTACTGGCATCAGTCAAGAGTCTATGTTACCATACACTCTCTTTTTACAAATACATCTTGAAAGACGAATCCATTCAAATCAGAGGATGTAGCATATCAGCTCAAAGGAAATCAGTAGTGACAAAATGTGTTGCATGATTTATTTGAGTCATAGAATGTCCATTTGAAAACAATGATGGAGGCAAGGTTTCCACTAAAAAAGTAGCAAGGTACAAGAAAATAACACTTCCATCATTGCAAATAATAATCTACAGAATCCTAAATCTCTGGAGTGCATCATAAAACAGACATCACAAAATAAAGCAAGTAATAATTTCCATTTGAAGAAGAAGAGTATCTGGCCTGAGCATCTCTTTATATGTTATTTGTTCTCTGGCTTGAGTAATTGTTTGCATGTTATTTTCCATACATCTGTCATCTTCACTGAAACATCTATTCAGATATTTTTGGTCCACACATTAATTGAATTTTTCGGCTTCTTTTTTAAATTAAAATGCTTTATTAAGAAATAATGAAAAAATATATGAATTTTTGGGTTTTTTTTTCTTTTTGGGTCACACCTAGCAATGCACAGGGGTTTCTCCTGGCTCATGCACTCAGGAATTACTGCTGGTGATGCTCAGGGGACCATATGGGATGCTGGGAATCGAAACTGGGTTAGTCACATGCAATGCAAACACCCTACCCGCTGTACTATCACTCCAGCCCCAATATATTAATATTTTAAGAATCAATTTTCTTGCTAAAAATCCATAAATTACATTTGTATAATTTAAAATTCCCTTATACTTTTCATTTTAATTCTCTTTTGTTCTCTATCATTTCAACCCAAAAGGACTAATTTAACATTTGCCACTTACAGTTTTTTAATATAAAACATACCTAGTAATAATAGAAACCTCATTTTTCTTTATTTTATATTTCATTTGAGAGCTCCTACTGGAAGTTGCCAGGACTTATTCCTGATCTACTCTCTAGCATAGCTCTGACTGGCTCAGGGTTCCCTCAGCTCAGACCTGAATTGGCTGCAAGCAAAAAAAGCCCTTCCCCATTTATCCATCTGCCCAGCCTCCAGAGTTGAAATTTTAGAAACTCTCTCAGAAACTCTCATAAACTCGACTTTGCTTTGTGTGTGTGTATGTGTGTGTGTGTGTGTGTGTGTGTGTGTGTTTGTGTGTTGAGAACCCATAATATGATATGGCTTTTGCTGCTATATCAACAGGTATGTATGTTGCTGAAAATTTCCTGGTAGCTTTGAAAAATGAGAGTCTGAATAATGTTCTGAAATTCTGTAGCAAAAATCTATGCGAAACTGTATAGGTTATTTCTAACTTGATGTAGATTTTTCTTTTCTAAAATTACAAAGCTGGTAATAATTTTTCAAAGTTGGTGTAAAGATTAAATAACAGAAAACCAATGTATTTAATGGAGAGTAATTTTTAAAAGATACTTTCCTTTTCCCTTCACAGTTTGTTTTTTCATCAATTTTTATTACCAAATCTCCTAAATCATGATATGGTTTCAGACACAAACATTTTTATGAAAGCACCTAAAGCTATTCAAAATGGTATATTGAAATTTTTAAAGGTATTTGTAATTTTTAAAAATTTGTAACTTCAAAGTAAATATATTCATACATTAAATTAAAAAATAATGTTGCAGTGTTGTATAAATTTTAAAATAATTAGATTACTCTCATACAAATATCCCTGTGATCTAATATGTTTAGGGACAAAGTTTAAAGCTATTGTTTGATATATTCAAGAACAATAGCCTATTCCTTTTTATTAATATCATTGTAGCAGAAAAGCTTCTTTCCTCTAAGCATTATAAATCCATGCCAATATTTACATATAAATATAAGTTTTTTATTTGTACTAATAATCCATTTTAACTGGAGTCATTTCTTGGTTTTGACACTCTTGTTATCATAAATATCACATATGCAGCCTGTCTTTGACACTAATTATTACATGATGCTATAATATATTTCTTTTTTTTTTAATTTTTATTAGTGAAACACCATGAGGTACAGTTGTAGACTTACAAATTTTTGTGCTTGGATTTCGGTCATACCATGATCAAACACCCATCCCTCCACTAGTGCCCATTTTCCACCACCAAAGATAATATCCCTCCCCCACCTTTCCCCCCCATCCCCCCAGCCACTGTGGCAGGGCATTTCCTTTTGTTTTCTCTCTCCTTTTGGGTGTTGTGATCAGCAAAAGAGGCATTGAGTAGCAAACATGTTCAGTCCAGTCCACTTTCAACCTGCATCTCCCCTCCTGTGAGGATCCTCCAAACACCCTCCATTTGGTGCTCCCTTCTCTATCTGAACTGTCCTTTCCCCTAGAATACCCGGCTGACCTCTAAGCTATGGAGCAATCCTCCTGGTGTTGATCTCAGCCATTCTTGGATATTAATCTCATATTTTGTTATTTTATATCCCCCAGATGAATGCAATCTTTCTATGTCTATCCCTCTCTTTCTGACTCATTTCGCTTAGCATGATACTTTCCATATTGTACCAATTGTATGTAAAGTTCATGACTTCATCTTTTCTAAGAGCTACATAGTACTCCATTGTGTAAATGTACCAAAGTTTCTTTAACCGTCATCTGTTCTTGGGCACTCAGGTTTCTTCCAGTTTCTGGCTACTGTAAAGAGTGCTGCAATGAACAAACAAGTGCAGATGTCACTTCGACTACACATTTTTGCCTCTCTGGGATATATTCCCAGGAGTGGTATCGCTGGGTCAAATGGGAGCTCAATTTCTAATTTTTTGAGGAACGTCCATACTGTTTTCCAAAAGGGCTGAACCAGTCAGCATTCCCACCAACAGTGAAGGAGTGTCCCTTTCCTGCCACATCCGCACCAGCAACGGTTGCTTTTGTTCTTTTGAATGTGGGCCAGTCTCTGAGGTGTGAGATGGTATCTCATTGTGGTTTTGATCTGCATCTCCCTGATGATTAATGATGTAGAGCATTTTCTCATGTACTTTTTTGCCATTCGGATTTCTTCTTTGAGAAAGTCTCTGTTCATTTCCTTGCCCCATTTTTGGATGGGGTTGGATGTTTTCTTCTTGTGGCGTTCAACCAGTATTTTGTATATCCTTGAGCTATAATATATTTCTCTTGTAACAGTATCATCCATTCTATCTCAAAAGCTATTTATCAAAGGATTAATATGCTAAGATATTAAAATTGATTTACAGTAGTAAATTTACTAACTAGGTAATCTATAGTTTAATAAAGCATGAATGTTATAAAACATTTTGTTACAAATTTTATATAATAAACTCTGTTTCAACAACAATATTATATTGGCTCCATTTTGGCCAAAATATAAATTATGAGTGCATTCTGTAAAAAAAATGAGATTAAAGATACAGCTCAGAGACAGAGTACATGCGTCAGATGTTTGAAGCTGTGAGTTCAATTCTCAGGACACCAAATCATTATTTGCCAAATATGGGAAATTATTATGGAAAAAGCCACATTAAATATATATAAAGGGCTTTGCATAGAAACTGAGATTAAAAGTGCCAGATAGACAGTACACTGCATTGCATGTGTCATACCCAGGTTTTGTCCCAGAACTCAATATGCCCCCTGAGCACCACGATGAGTGATTTTTGAATGTAGACACAGGAGTAATCCCTGACTACTTCCAGGTACTCTTTCTCTTCATTTGCCCCCCCCCAAAAAAAAAAACAAATAAAGAGAAGAGAAAAGACAAATCTGCATTCTCTCCAATTATAGTCACTATATTCCTAGTATCGTACAATGACTAAATGGTCTCCACTTCCATATTACGCTAATTTACAGGTATACATGTCAGATCATGCATGATGTATACTTTTGAAATTTTTTTTCTGGCCTGGGTATTGGATTTTGGGTATCCCAAGCAGTATCCATGGGATCCTAGGGACCTTTTACAGAGATATTCAGCAAACTATGCTCTGCCATTCAATGTCAGGACCAGAGGATGAAGAGTCCCTCATGTTTTGCCATGCTGGGGACTATCTCTGTCTGTCTGTCTATCTGTCTGACTATCTCGTGCTCTCTCTCTCTGTCTCTCTCTCCTTTTGGGCATTATGGTTTGCAATTTGTATATTATATATAGCATTGTAGCACTGTACCACTGTCTTCCCATTGTTCATAGATTTGCTCAAGCAGGCACTGGTAACATCTAACAACAAATTGTGAGACTTGTTGTTACTGTTTTTGGCATATGAATATGACACAGGTAGCTTATATATAGCGTTTTTTCGAGGAATCGAAAAAGCTATGCTTGGAGTATCACACTTCACTCAAATAAGAGTAAGAATCCAGAGTTCCGACCTCCATCAACGGTAAAGAATCAGGGATGCAGCCTCATTTGCTAAGGTTTCGAAAATCTGATGAACTGGACACATAATGAGATTTGGAGGCGACCACTGGTCTAGAGCCATTACTGAATGGATTCCACGGGATGTCAAAAGATCGCGTGCCTGCCCACCTATGAGATGGGAGACTTCTTCTTCAAGACCCTGAACAATCAGCTTGAGGCTCTTCGTGTTCCTAGAATGAGCAGACACCATTGGGCTACACTAGCACATGACAGGGATGAGTGGAGACGTTACTGGCATCCACGTGAGCAAATGGATGAGTAACGGAATGTCAAGTGATCAAGTGATATTGATTGCTAATTTCTATTGCTCAAATATCCTGACTATGTGTTAAATATATTATTACTACTGATTGGTTTACCTTTAATATAAAGTGAAGACCAGGGCTGAAGTTAACTACTTCATGGTCAAATAAAAATGTTCACATGGCACCATCTCATCTGAAGAACGTTCCTTCTACTACTGTTCTGACAAGGAGCTCAGAGGAGCTCAAGTCACAAGCCATAATTTTTCCATCCTAAATAGAAACTTTTTTACCCCTTAACTCTAAATCTAATTCTTCAAATCCTCCATAATCCTTAAAAATTATCCAGAAAACCAGGCTGGCAAAAAAGAGAAAACCAGAAAAATCAAAATGTGTAAAAGCAGCTATTTTTTTTCTTTTCTTTTCTGGGCCAGGGACAGAACCAAGCACCTCAAATGTGCAAGGGTACTGCTTACCCCTAGCTATATTTCTGGACATATTGTTCTGACAGCAGAGGTATGAGTATTTAAAAAGAACTGAAATCATTGAAGAAGTAAAAAATATATTAACTATGCAACTAAATTTCTGTGCAATTCCTAAACCATAAAAACTTAATAATTTAATGATTACCTGTCCTCTTTCCCTTAAAATTGTATATATATTGGGATATGGTGCTGCCAGCAGGTCAATCTGTACCTGTGAGGCAAATGAATCAGTAGCCTGATGGCACCTTCAGACTTCCAGATACGCCAAAATTGCTGCCATGCCTTTGGCCAGACCCCAAAAATTTGGGATAAAGTTTACCAAGAAAGTAAAGAGCCAAAAGTTAGGTATGTGAGAGACATACCCACAAACCACCTCCTGCTCAGCTATATAATAGGAAAAATGGCCTCTCTGGCTCCTGATCGAACAGCATAAGGGACATGATCCCAGAAATTTAGAAAGAAATCTCAAAACCCAACAGCTTTTGGCAGATATGTGTCTGCTTCCTTCAGTAGATTACTGCGCTGGGCCACCCCAAGTGGGAATAGGTTTCATGTCTTGGCCTGTTTCCCCTGGGGGCCTGGTGGCCATCATCCTCCAAAGGCCATTGGACAGTCAGGTTTGGGCCCAGAGTGACGAGATACATGGGCCCTCACGGGATGTAGGTGGAGCCGACCCTTTCCTCCCCATCCCGAAGAGACCCCAAGTTGCCGCCCACGAATAGCCTCTCTGGCTCCTGATCAAGCTGCTTAACAGCCGTGACCCCAGAGACTCAGAAACAAATCTCGAAACCCAGCGGCTTTTGGCAGAAATGTGTCCAGTGTCCGCAGTAGGCTACTGTCACCAGGCCACCCCAGGGGGAAAGGGTGATGTACTTTTCCTCCTCCTCCTAGGAGGCTCAGTGGCCGCCATCTGCCAGAGGCCACTGGAAAGTCAGGTTTGGGTCCGCAGTGATGAGACACTTGGGGCCACACGGGATGTGGGTGGAGCCGGCCCTTTTCTCCCCATCCCAATGAACCCCGATTCACCACCCACGAATGCCCTCTCTGGCTCCCGATCAAGCCATTTTATGGCCTTGATCCCAGAGACTCAGTAACAAATCTTGAAAACCCAGTGGCTTTTGGCAGAAATGCATCCGGTCCTTGCAGTAGGTAACCAGCGCTGGGCCAATTCAGGTGGGGATAGGCTTCGTACCTTGGCCTGTTCCCCTTGGCCGCCTGGGACCGAAATCCTCCAGAGGCCACTGGACAATCAGGTTTGGGCCCGCAGTAATGAGACACGTGGGGCCTCACAGGATGGGGGTGAAACCGGCCCTGTACTCCCTTCCCCAATGCAACTCTGAATCACCGCCCACCAATGGCCTCTCTGGTTTCTGATCAAGCTGCTTAACGGATATGATCCCAGAGACTCAGGAACAAATCTCGGAACCCAGCAGGTTTTGGCAGAAATCCCTCCAGATTTAAGTGTTAAAATTTTGGAATTTCAAAATCGCACGGCCACGACTGTAGCCATGCGGCATCATATGTCATTCTTAATCAGAAATAGAAAACAAATTGTCTACTGCTGCCTTTTCAGCAGATTGAGTGTTAGGGTAAAATCCCAAATAATAATGGTGGGTCTGGTTTCAAACTATTGAATATGAGAAAAGTAGAGAGAAAGTGTTGTGGAAATCATCTGCCCCACATGTAGGGCGAGGGTGTGCGATGGAGGTATACTGGGGTTTTTGGTGGTGGAGAATGTGCACTGGTGAAGGGACGGGTGTTTCATTATATGACTGAGACTTAAACCCAAAAGCTTTGTAACTGCTCTCATGGTGATTCAATAAATAAAATTATAAAAAATAAAAAAATGTAAGGTGGAGTTCATGCCCAATTCAATCATCTAATCAGTGGCCGAATAAATAGCAGTACTCCTACATAAAAAAATTCTGTGTACATAATATTTTCTTATCCTGATGGCTTGCACGTAGTTGTACATTTGCATTTAATTAAATTAAAAGCATTATAAGATACAATGCCAGCTTTATAATGAATTTTGACATCTAAAATTTTATTATATATAGAATATATTTAAGTCAATTCCTTATATTAAGAAAATAACTTTCAGCTGTCCTCTGAAAATCATGTTATAACAGTATGATAATCCTATTTTCCAAATTCTATTTTCATTTTGACTTTAGAAGAAAAGAGCATAGAAGAAACCTTTTTTCATTGTGTAACTTGGAATTGCTTCAAGGATGCCCATATAGAGAGAGTTCTGATTAGCTACCACCCGACCCCCCCAGGGTAAGTTCTCACTTATCTATAGTTAGACAGGTGGACTATTCTTAATAGAGGGGAAATTTACATTAAAATAATGATTCAAAGAACAAAGCATTTGTCTTTGACAGGCATATGGTAATTCCTAGTATTCAGGCTGAACAAGAATATGCAGGAGAATCACATCTTTGAGGCAGAATCTATTCTATGAATGAGGAAATGCTTTAAGAGTTAAGATTTGGGGTTAGCTCAGACAATGTTTGACCCTGGTCTTTATAGCTCCAATGGCTGCCCAGGTCTCTTCGAGTTCTTTCCTGTAGCAGGAGACTAGAATGTAAATGAATTGGGAATATAGGATTTTCCCTGAGTACCCTTTAATGGATGTTAATTGCTAGACTCAACTCAACACAAGAGATGCTGGGCTTCCAAGTTCTCCTTACCAATAATTTGCTGCTTCTAATAACACATTAAAATGAGTCCAGGAAACAGAATATATTTTCTTACACCTCAACACTGGAAGAACCTGCGGAAATTTTTCAATGCATGATAGAATAGAACAGAATCTACAGGTGAAGAACAAAACTTGAGTTACAGAATAGTGTATGCGTGTGTGTGTGTGTGTGTGTGTGTGTGTGCATGCACACATGTCTTCTTGTGCACACGTGTGTGTATGCCATGACCTGCAGTGTACAGATACCAGGAAATGTTTAGAAACCATACAATGCTGTTTTTTTCCCTTAGTAATTTTCCTATGCATTTAAAAATTAGTTGAATAGTTAATTAATAATTAATTAATAAAAATAGTTTTTATTAATACATCATATTTCTGAATTTATACAGCTATACAAAAATTTTTTAAATATGTATAATTTATTACATTCTCTAGTTCAATCTTTCATCTTAATTTCACATTTGTGTTTATATGTTATAGTTTTTTATATAATTTTAATTTATAAACATTCTCTTAATTTTGACAAACAAAAAAGAATTTTACAATTGATTCTGCAGCATCAATTTCTACTGATATCAAGTTGTAATTAGCTAATAGGTCTATTTGTTACTTTTTATTCATTAATTTAATGATACAGTTTAATAAGTCAAATTTAGTAAATTTATTGAGTGTAAAATAACTTGTTATAAATGTGATAGAAATATATCTATCATTCAGCACCAATACTACTCTTATAAAAAGGACTCATAATTTCAAATATAAAGTCTGTTAAATGAGTTAAATTTCAGGAACAACAAAATATGCTTGAAATTATAGTTATGTTTTTTCAAATCTTAAATGAGCCATTTTTAAATGGCTCTTAGAAGATATATGAGAAGGTGTCTGACAAATAATAGAGAAGAGTACTTAAAATAGCAACTGAAAATTAATTTGCAAAGTACTGTGTGATATAGGAAAGTGAAGAAGGATCCTAGTAATTTTTGCTGTTAGTAATAAAGTAGTAGGTTAATTCCTCATTCAATTTCAGAGTTGTCTCATTAATATCTTAATTAAATACATAATAGAATTTGATGAGCCATGTTCAAGCTTCACACTGAGATATTTTTCTATGCATAATTTGAAAAACTGAGCAGAATGGTACATTTGAAATCTCATTTCAAGTATTAGACCATTTGGAAACTTGTCATTCAATATGGCCATGGGGCAGTTGTATGTGTTCCCTTACTCATAGTTGCCTCCTGGTTATTTAAGATATTGTAATCCTCTAATTTAGACAATCCAGAATTTAAATGCATATATATATATATTGTTTTAGGAACTTGAACAAAAGATATAGAATTTGAACAACTGAAAATGTATTGCTGAACATTAATCACTATCTGAATAGTTTTAAGCAAGGTCTCCACATCATGTATCAAATTTTTCAATGGCAGTGACTGAAATTATTTTACAAAAAATATTGTCCTAGTGTAAAGTTGTCCTTTGCAATAGTCTCCATTCCCTAGCTTAGTCCGATTTATCACTATTGGTAGCTGTCAACGACATTGCAAACTTTGGACATTTAAGCTAGACTGCATAAATTGAAAGAACACCAGATTTGAAGTAATTAATCTCTTCTTAGGTTAACGATATTGTGTATCTGTGTGTGTGTGTGTGTATGATACGCTGATAGTAGCTTATCAACACTATTTCCAGCACTTTAGGAAAATATTATATGCCACTGGTACTCCAGAAGATAGACCTCTCTTCTAGACAGTTACATTGATAGAAAGCAATAGGACTGTGGAACAACTTTGTAAATAGCCTGAAGAAACATGTTCTATAGATGCTAAGCTCTGGAAGGGGGGCAGTGATTCTCTGTCATTCATTCAAAGAATTAATTATGATTTATTCAAAATCCCATGGCATTTCACTCCTTTAATTCTTCTATTTTTTAGAGCTGTAAAATCCACTGGGCCCTTCACTGACATATGTCTAAATGGTTCAAGGTATATGAATACATGTTGCTGAACAGATTTCCAAAACAAGTGTTCTATACTTAATGTTAGTAGCTTACAGTGAAAAGACAAAGGCTTTGAAATTGGGCAAATTTGACTTATATATCTGGTTTCACTAATTACAACCTCAAAAAATATATAAATCATTTTAATATTTATTTGCTAAAATAGGTGCACCTATTTTAATATCTAATTGATTATGATTTATATATGCATATATAGATCGCAGCAAGGAAACTGATCTGCTACGTACGAAACCCTGACCCAGAAGCGGGTAGTCTACGACTGGTTTAGCACCAGGTTCCCCACGAACATGCATTGCAGCGAGGGGTCAGCTGCCTTTCTGGCTCTGCCCTTAGGATACCTGTGTTACCATTTGATAGGTGTGCTGGACTCCGAGCCAGGCTGTGGGGCGGATGAGAGCCTTCCCCACCCCAAGGGATCTAGCCCTGGCAGCTAACTTCCACTGCCCAACCACCACCACACTCCAGGCCGCTTTCCAGATGCTCAGGCTGAGTCTCACGCATGAATTAAGTCCCATGGAACCCAGATAATGCGAACTTTATGACCTTGGACTCTGGACTCAATGGAAACCAGAACAGAGATCCTCTGCCTGCTTCCCCCAGTCTCTAGTGACTCAGGGATCACACCCATAAAACAAACCTCACGGGCACCAAATAATCTCATCACTAGCTACCCTCCAGAACTCATGGATGCTCCACCCAGACGGGAGTATAAAAGGAGGTCCCAAGAACCATGCCACCGAACTCCATGCCAGGCTGTGGGGTGGATGAGAGCCCTCCCCACTCCAAGGGACCCAGCCCTGGCAGCCGACCTCCACTGCCCGACCACCGCCACGCTCCAGTCTGCTTTCCAGCCCATGTGGCCACAATGACATTATAAGACACTTCCTACCTATTTGTGCCTCTCAGACAGTCCGGCATGCTACTGAGTGTATCCTGCCTGCCCAGGCAGAGCCTGGCAGCTCCCCAGGGTGTATTTGATATGCCAAATGCAGTAACAACAATAGGTCTCATTCCCCTGACCCTGAAAAAGCCTCCAATCATTTCTAAAAGATGAGTAAGAAGAGTCTGCTAAAATCTCAGGGATGGGAGGAATGTTACTATCTTGACTAAATCAAAGAACAACGAAATGACAATGATACAGTGATATGTATGTATACATATACACATATATGTTGCATGTGTATATATTATAAAAATACTCGTTAACAAATTGGGTGAACTAAATTTTTCTAATTGTCTTCCAAAATTATTTTATATGATGTCATATGATATCTATAGAGCCAACTTTTGTATAACTGTTAATTTTTCTTATTATTTTATTGTTCATTCAGATACAGTTGTCACTACTACAATACTATCTGTTGTGAGAACTTTTCCTTCTCCATTTTTCACAATTGTCAAAGATAAATCAACAACACTTAAAAAGAACTGTTTTTTGGATAGTGTCTACTCTGCCTGCATTGCTCTCTTGGTTTCAATAGCTTTGATTATATCATAAATTTGAAAGACTGAAAATTTTCCTTTTCTCCTCATGCATTTTTTTGCTACTTTACATCTTACATTTCCATATAACTTGAAAATAATTTCATCAACATTTATGAAATAGCTTGCTGAGTTTTTAAGTAGAAATGCATTGAACCAGTTGATTAACTTAAGGAGAATTAATATAAAATATTTACTAATAGATAGGTTTTGTACACATGAAGTCAAGGATTTTATTGCTTTTCTAAAAGCAAAATAGATATGGAAGGTTTTCCTGAACTCAACAAAACTGATTCAAATATCTCTTGAACCAGAAAAAGAAATTTTATTAATCTAGAATTAGGTTTTTAAGTCTATTTTATCATTCAATAAGATGAGTTGAGACTTCTCCAAGTTTCAAATTCTGTTTTATTTTCTTATTAGAGTTTCTAATTTATTTCTCACTACATGGTAAACATTTAAGAGAAAGCAAGCTTCTCCTTCAGTTGTTTGTTTAGAATTTTCATTTCTTCAACCAACTAGATAATTTCTATGATTATAAATTGTTTCCACAGAGTCCTAGGGGGTGGCACAATTGAATCAAGTTTTTTTCTTTTCTACAATTTCCGTTAACCCATTCCTCCTCTGTGAGACTTCATAATTATAATAATACCATTTATATACATATCTGTTCACTGAATCTTCTATATTTTGAAATACTGAGAATTTCTAACTCTGAATCTGCAGGAGAATTGCCTTCATGGGTCCATTTGTTGCAGTGTAGAAGTTGTCTAGTATCTACTTTGAAACTTCTTATAGACCTTGAAGTTACTCATTTTCAAAGGCACTTTCACATTTTTATCTATGTGTCAAACAATTCCCTGCATTCTGCATATTGTTTTGATGTAATCCTTCCTTACCGCCATTATAAAGAACCCCAGTCTGGGTTATTACTGAACATAAACTTATTTATCACAGTTCTAGAGGCTGGAAGTTTAAGATTATGGAGCTGGCAACTGGGTTAGGGCTTTCTTTTCTTTTAGGTTTTAGACTTCTCTCTGTATCCTCAGAAAACAGAAGTGGCAAAAAACTTCCTGGAACTTTTTAATATGAAATGTATTCCAACACATGAGGATATAACACATGCATCATCTTTTCACCCCCCCAGAGACCCCAGCATTCATGCCTTTCATCTTTGAGGTAATTTATGACTTTTTAGGTGATGAAATTCATGTATTGAATGGGTTGTCCAATGACAATGTACTAGTTTGTGTTAATCTTAAATAATTTTAAATGTTATTTTGACTAATATCTTTTTCATTTTAGTGTGCATACAATAGCTTTTAACCATATGATTAAGGTAAAAATAAAGTTGTAGGCAGGACTAAATGTAGAAAAGGACATAAAATCATTTTATCTGATTGTATAGCAATAAGTGCATCCCTTAAATTATATCTATTTCTGTTTCTTTAATATCAATTGGGTAGCACATTTTTTTCTTACTTAGTGTGGTATTATCAACATAGCTTCAGAGGATGCAGGTAGAAAAAATTTTGGAAACAGGACAGAATACACATAAATTTCCAAGATCTCTGTGTGGAAGGACAAAACTGGATCAATGTAAAGCGATCATTGGATGTGATATGATTTCCCTTCTTTTATCATAGTTCTAGAATGTATTGCCAGAATAAGAAATTCAGGTGGTGTATTAAGGGTGTTACAACAAAATTCCATTATGTAGGTGGTCTAGCCAACACAAATGTCTTTTATACCATTGCAGAGATTGGGAGGACAAACCAAACATAAGCATACTTGGAGGCGCTCAGGGCTTAATTATTTGTTCTATGCTCAGGGAGACTCTATGTTTTTTCTTTTTGGGTCACACCCAGCGATGCACAGGAGTTACTCCTGGCTCATTCACTCAAGAATTACTCCTGGCAGTGCTGGGAATCGAACTCAGGTCGGCAGCGTGCAAGGAAAATACCCTACTTGCTGTATTATGGCTCCAGTCCCAGGGGTGACTCTTAGTGGTGGTCACAAACCATCTGCTGGGTATTGGACAAGAGTAGGTCACAGGCAAGGTAAGCACCTTACCCTCTATGTGGTCTCTCCCTGTTATCTTAGTAAAATATAAGAACTTGTTCTGTTTTCTTAATTTCACTTCTTTGTATTTTACTCAGTTGCTCCTCAAACATTTTTTTTCTGGGAATAGACAGCTGTCTGCAATAAACAATTGTCATTTTAATTTTAACAAAATGTCTATTCTATTTTGAAATAATGAGGAATATTTTAATTGTTCAAAAGAGAACTTTTTAAAAGTTCAACACATTAATCCTATTAGCTAATGTCAAAACATTTCAACTGAATTTTAACAGGGGTCTTTTAATTTTTTACTTTGCTCAAGGTGATAAAAAATAATCAGATCATAATTTTCAATTTTTCACTGGTTAAAGTGCAGCAAAATATTGTTTATTTTGTTCACTTGGTACTAAAGTCATGCTTTTAAAATTATAATGCCATTCTTCTATTAATATATACATATACATACACACAAATACCTACATACATACATAGAGCAGGAAAAGAGTGATAATGAAATCAGGAAAGCCATAAATGAAAAATGAGTGATTGTAGCGTGTTTGATTAAGAGAGATAAAAAAAAATCTCCATTGTAATATGTAAGTGAGAATGCTAATTACTTTCTGCAGTGAAAGGAATGCCTTTCTCCTTAATTATATAGAAGTTCTGTTAATAAAAGTGATAACAGTAAGATTAGGTTTTGTGTCAGGTTGTTTCTTACTGAGCAACAAATTTCAAGGTACAATCCCTAGATTTTAATATTTTAATATATATTGCTACTGATTTCATAAATTATAATCTTTCAATTATTTCCTCCCAATTTTAGAATCAAGTTTTGATTAGCTTTGGTTACCTTGGTTTCTTATTTTAACCACTAAAAAAGAAAGATAAAGAGGATTAACAAAGGACTCGAGAGTGAAGAGTTTATTAAATTCTTGAACTGATGTAAACCTGCCTTAGAAAGTATTCAGCACTATCTCCTCATAGCACTGTATAGCACTGTCCTCCCATTGTTCACAATTTGCTCGAGTGGGCACCAGTAACGTCTCCTTTGTGAGACTTGTTACTGTTTTTGGCATACCAAATGTCATGGTTAGTTTTCCAGGCTTGGCACAATACTCTTGGTAGCTTGCTGGACTCTTCGAGAGGGGCGGAATCGAACCAGGGTCAGCCCAGGTCAGCTGTGTGCAAGGCAAGCACCCTACCCACTGTGCTATCGCTATCCAATATCCAGCCCAGGGTAGGCGGTTACCAGACAATAATGGCTTCTTGGCCTTTTGTCTAAGATCATGTGTAGTATCTGTTCTTAGCATTTTAATCTCTTCATAATCCTGCATATTCATACTCCATACATTTTGGGGTGTGATGGTTGAGGATATGACCTCTGGCTCTGTTGGGAAGCTGAGAATTATTATACTAGTACTTTGTATCTACGAGGCATTATTAGATGCATAATCACTATTACTATAATCTGAAATTAAAGTAATATCTGGTTTATATTCATTAGTCTGCAACAAACAATGTGACAGATATAGTTGCTAAGATCATATCTACATTTTCTAGATTTTATTTCAAGAGAATTAAAGAATACTTGTAAATTGAAGGAAAATGTCTTTCTATTAGTTATCTATGTTGGTCTTAAGCAGAAATAACATTTTCTATTAACTCTTTGTCTCTTTAACTATGCCAGCAACAACATTTTCTATTGCAAATTTTGGCATTGGTATAAAGGCAAGCTTACTTAGCAAAAGCAAACAAACAAGTTTATTTAAAAACATATGGCAACAACGTAAGTGTCCAATAGTAGATTACTGGATAAAGAAACCATGGCATACATGCGCAGTGCAGTACTGCTGAATTTTAAGAAAAGATGAAGTGTTGCAATTTGCCACTGTATGAATAGATCTGGAGAGTATCATGCTGAGTTCATTAGTCACAAGGAGAAGAGTAAATGGAAAATGATCCTTCTCTAATAATGTTTGGGATATAAAGAGACATTTTAAGAAAACAACAGATACCCAAAGACCAGGTAACTGATCTAAAGGAGTGGGCTGGGGGGCAAGGAGTATTAGGACTGGGAAGGGTCACTTGGAACAAGATGGAGGAAAGCAGACATTTGGTGGAGAATGTGATGCTGGAAAACTGTAAGAATGAAACCCTGCCAATTACAGTGCTGTGGATTATGGTGCCTAAAATGCAAATAAAATATAAATAAACAAAACTTCCTCACAAAAACAGAGATATTTGACTTCAGTGACAAGACATAGTTTTCTATGTGATTATGAGATTCACATTGCATTACCAGAATAAATCCCACTTGTTCACAATTACAAGATTCATTTTGACTATAAATTAATTATTTTTGTTAAAATTTGTTGAGGATCTCTGCATCAGTATTCATCAGGGATCTTTATTTGCTGTTTTAATTTATTGAGATGTCTCTGCTTACTTCTGGTATTTGGACAATGTTTGCCTCAGGAAAAAAAAAATGGCCTGAAAGAATTCTGTGCTTTTCAGGGCTTAGAAGAACTTGAGAAACATAGGCAATAAATCATCTTTGAGGGCTTTATAAAAATCATAAATATAGTCATCTAAATCTGGATTTTTTGGTGGAGGATTGAAGACTGTTTCAAATTCCTTCTCTATGATTATCTTATTCCAACTTTTCTATTTTCTCGTGATTTAGACTTGGGAGTAAATGGATAACTGAATCTTGAAATTCATACATTTCCTTTAGATTCTCCAGCTTAATGACTTAAAGGTGATGATAGTTTTTTTTTTAAATAATTTTTGTGTTTCTGTGGTATCTATCATAACGTCTTATTTGATTTTTAATTTTACTTATGTTTGTTCTATAAAATAATGTTGCGAGTGAATAAACAGAAGGGGTGCTATTGAAATATATACAAGGAAACATGTTCTGGGTTTCATAAATCACATATAGTAAGAGTTGATAACTCCAGCTATTAATTAAAATATCTCATAAATATTTCCTAAGAGGTTCAAAAGTATGACATGAAGCCAATGTCAATTAAAAATACATGTTTTCATTATTTTCTTTTCTGTTGCATTTTAATTTTATTATTGTCATTTTTATTTTGATTTTTAGGCCTCCTCTGGCTATATTTCTGCTTACTCTTGGGTTTGGGCTCAAGGATCACTACTGGTAGAGCTCTAGGAACCTCTAGAATACAGGGGATCAAACTTGGGGTCAGCCACATTCAAGAAAAATGCCCTGACCATTGAACTATCTCTTAGGCCTAAGAATTGTGAATTTTAGTGATGTTTTGGTAGGATGGAAAATTACATAATCAGTGCTGAGTTACTGCTTTCACATCTATGGTTTAATAATGATTTTTTTTACATTGATACACCAACTTCACTAATATTTGAAATTAAAGTTAATGTTAAAATGGATTGGTACAACATCCAAAAGAACAAGAACAACCAGTGCTTGCACTTACGCAAGGAGAAAGAAATTCTTACTTGTTGTTGGTGAGATTGCTCACTGGTTCAGGAAAAGGAAGTCATGAAATTTGCTTATATCTAGTGTGCCATTCCTGGTTTATCAGTGTTATAGAGTTTGAGATGTCACTCCAAGAAGTCCAAAAATTTTAATGGGGTGATAGAGATAGCGTTAAATTCTTAATTGACTTACATCTTTGGGGCAGTGCATTACTGCTGGGTTCCTGAAGTACAGGGAGAAGGGGAGAGTAGACCATCCCCAACTCCATATGGCACCTTTCTTAATAAAAAGAGGGAGAAAAAGGATGCCAATTTGATAGCCAATGCAAAGTTAGATCTATTGTAAGG
The DNA here is from genome assembly GCF_029834395.1 of Sorex fumeus. Taxonomy (NCBI): domain Eukaryota; kingdom Metazoa; phylum Chordata; class Mammalia; order Eulipotyphla; family Soricidae; genus Sorex; species Sorex fumeus. The sequence goes on from NW_026606059.1 coordinate 70,363,044, forward strand.
TGACTAACAATAGGTAAGAGATAGAGAGAGAAAAGGAAGAGAGCATAGATAGATAGATGGATAGATGAATATTTTATTTGGCAATTTGAAAACTTTGGAAAATTAGATGTTTGTGGATGAGATTTATTGAATAAGTTGTCAGTAGCCTTGTCCTTTTATAGCAGCAATGACTGACAGAAGCCAAAATCCATGAGTATATGTTAGATGCTCCAGAGGTATTTAGAAGAATTATTTTGAGAGACTGCATTTTTTATATCTGATGTTATAGGAAGGAGGGCATGACATCCCTGGTAATCCTTTTATTAAAGCCTGTCTGGACACACAGGTGGGGAACTTTGAGAAACCTAGATTGTAATTCATCAACCTTTGAAAAAAATTGTCTACTCTTGGTTCTGCAGAAAATCTCATATGTATATATTTTTAAATCCCTCATTCTTTCTCAAGGAAACAGTTATTTCTGATTACTTATATCTACAAGCTGCTGGGGCAGATAATGGCTGGCCCATTTACTCCTTCATTAGGTTTCACCATCCTAATTTAACTGTTCCTAAACATATTGCTTGGGCATATTGCAAGGCATTTAGAAACCTGCTTTAGTAACAGTTTTAGAAAAGTTCTACACACATTTAGGCCTCATTAATAAACAGAATTTCTCTTTACACATTGTCACCCAGAATTTAAAGTAAAACCCGAAATTAATGGAAGGGCCAGCTATAATACAAAATAGCTGAACCTGAATCTTTTGCAAAGGTAAGGAGGGATTATGATTAATTTACCTGATTTATTCTTTATTACCTAACTGCTCTACATACTGTTTGTCAGAGTCTTGCTGTTATTCTGATTTTAGAGATGTGGGGCCTTGGTTTCTTTCTGGGAAACCCTGGAGTACACAGCATATTACTGGATTTCAAGCTCTTATCTCCACAAGCAAAACTGTCAGTTCTGAAACACTGCTGAGATGAAGACTCTCAGGCAAAAAAAAAAAAAAAAAGCAAAACAAGCACTTCACAGGGTAAAAAGGCTGGTACAGCTAAAAAATATTAATGAAGAACTAAACATATGAAAATAATGCTTAGGGTCCCTAAAGTTTACCATTCAAAGGTTGAAGAAAGAAAGTTAGGTTATTACAGTTAGAAATACGGTAGGGAAATGTTTGCTTGAACTAATACAGAGCCTCACTTTATATTTACCTGTTTGTATGAAGAGGATCTTTATACAAAAAGATAATGTACCTTTTAAAAAATTCTTAAAATTCTTAAGACTTTTGTATCTGTGGGCGTTAAAGATATTTTAAGCACTAAATAGAGACCTGATTCATTTATATGTAAAATAAATATGAGCATGATAAAAGTTAAAAAAAACTCCAAAAAACCTAATCTCTAAGTTGATGAAATTATTAAAGCCTCTGTCTCCTCCATTTTTAAAAACAGGGCAAAATTAGGATTTATTACTAGGATTTTGATGATTCACATGAACAGAACGTTTGATGTTCAGTAATTGTTACTAAGTTTTGTACATGAACTAGCTTTTTTTTCTCCTGATATCTTTACTTATTAGCAGGTAAGGTGTGAAATGGAAATCCATATGCCAGATTTCTTTGGTATTTGGATTTTTTTTCAATTTCATCCCTTTGACTTGTATTGTGGGGATGCTTTTGTATAAAATATAATGAAGAAAGTTAGATGGTAGAAAAAAGTGGGGCATGATCTTTATGTTGAAAGTTTTATTTCTTCTTTTCTATTACTTTGTTTGATGCTTTCTCACCAGATTGAACTGACATGTTTAGTTAGGCTCTGAACACTAGCATTCTGAAAAAGTTTCATCTGTTTATCCTTCACAGCACACTAGATAGAGGGAAGGCTTAGCAAGGAATAAACGTTAGTCAGAGATCTTCTTGCTAAAGGTTTCAGAACTTTCTCATCAATTATCTCTGACTGCTATCAAATCTTCTTCTCTCTAGATTTGCATGTTCTCTTTGTTTAACTACCATGCTTTCATTATAATGGTTTCTTAATAATTTTCATTATATTTACTGGTTCATATACTTTCTTCTTTTTTATTGGGGGTGGGGTTGTTAGATTTTTGGAAGAACTGCTCAGGGATTACTCCTGGCTATGCACTCAGGAATTACTTTTGGCAGTGATCAAGGGACCATATGGGCTGCTGGTATCAAACCTGGGTTGGTCATGTGTAAGGTAAATGCCCTATTATCTGTACTATATCTCAGACCCCTACATTCTTCTTTTAATCTCTTAGGTTAGACCAAGGTGAGAGTTGAAAATAACTTTCCCTTGTTATTCATTTCCCCTATTATTTGAATATTCTTTAAATAAATCTAATATATAGAAATTTGTTTTAAAATGTTTAATTACATCATGCATTTTCTTATATAATTCATCATTTATCAATACTATAATTTTGATACTTTTGAATATTTTTAATAGTTGATTTATTCTTGTGAAACATGGCTTTGACAATATTTACAAGGTGACATGTCAATAACAATGAAGGGAATGACTTTTCCAAAAGAGAATGAATGCAGTGCTTGAAGTCTTGATTTGAATCTGCATGTCATTTTTAATAATACATCATCCCTAGACAATGATTGAAATTAAAATGAGAAAGTCTTGTGTACTTCAAGTGCAGATATATGAGCCAAATATGGATATATCCTCTGAATATTAAGTAAGAATCATTTTAGTTTTTCTTGGAAATTTACTGGGACTCAGTATCATGCTTGAATAGAACCCCTTGTGGACATTACAATGATGATATACATTTTTTCCTCTTACTGAATTTGCTTATCTCAAGTTTATAACAATCCAGAGGGAACCACTTTTCTTAACAGTGTGTTCGCTTCAGAGTCTTGAGATTATGTTTTATTCATCTATGTATCACCAGAAATTTAAGGATTGTATTATGCAACCTTATTTTGGTGAAATATATAAAACTGGCTTCCACAATTAACATAGAAGTAGAAATAGTTCTTTGAAAGTTGATCTTGTCATTTTCATGATATGTAATACTATCAAATTTCTAATTCAAATTTCTAATTGTGTTATACTAGTAGGACTCTAATGGTATAAAGATATATTCACCTGAGTTCTAATGATAATTCAGTAGTTATTATTCATAAACTAGCAGAAAGAGTTAGTGACAGAAACAAAATATACAAATCAAAGAACTAGCTACAGTTGGAAGTTTTTGCTTCCTCTAGGCCCATATTGATAACAGGCGTAACTGAATATGAAGTTCACGGGTAGTTGGAAACAAGGACTAGGAAACAGCAAGCTTATCTATCACAAAGGCCCAGACTGAAGATACACCCCATCACCTTTCCCTTTCTCTTGTCTTCTTCGGAAGCATAACTCACAGATTCAAACAGATTCTATGAACACTGTGAACACTGTCTTCCCATTGTTCATTGATTTGCTCCAGCAGGCCCAGTAACGTCTCCATTTTGAGAGTTGTCGTTACTGTGTTTGGCATATCGAATATGTCAAGGGTAGCTTGCCAGGCTTTTCCATGAAACAGTTTCTAAATGATAGTAAATACCAATAGTACAATCCACAAATTCAATCCATAAAATTCAAGTTCTTGGAGTACAAAATAATGTAGCACTGTTATCCCATTGTTCATCGAATTGCTCAAGCAGGCACCAGTAATTCTCCATTGTGAGAATTGTTGTTACTGCTTTTGGCATATCAAATACATCACAGTAGCTTGCCAGGCTTTGCCATGTGGGTGGCATACTCGTAGTAGCTTGCCAGGCTCTCCGAGAGGAGTGGAGGAATCAAAACCAGGTTGGCCGCATGCAAGGCAAATGTCCTACCCACTGTGCTATCACTCCAGCAATAAAACAATAAAGGAAAATATATGGCAAATTTAGGTGAGGCGACTTTACGTTTTCAAGGAATAAATAAACCTAAAATAGTTCAGGAGAATTATCTAGTAACCACCATAGATTTAAACTAGTCATTAGCCTTGTTTGAAGTTTTGTTTTAAGTTATACATATTTAAATATGAGCAAAACTGTCTGGTAATTGCCTCACTCTTTTATTTATCTCAGATAACATAATCTTCAATATCTATCCACTTTGTCCCAAAAGACAATTTCACTTTTTTTTAATGGTATATTGTCCCATTGCTTCTTTTGGGGGAAGAAAGCGGGGATTTGTGGCCACAATCAGTGGCACTTAGAGGATACTCCAATCTGTGCTTAAAAGTCCCTTGCCCCTCCACGAGCGGCTCTCCGGCACGGCCACGACTCCAGAGCACAGAAACTAATCTCTTAACTATCTAACTTTTAATAGAAATACTTACAGGGTTAATAAGTAAAATAGCAGAAATCCAAAACCATCATTTCATTCTTAAAACCCAGCTGTAGAAAGCAAATCATTTCACAACGGTTTTTCAGCATGTTTGATTTGGGGGGTGGGGGGGCCGTAAACTCTAAATAATAATGGTGAATCTTTTATGGAAACAGTGAATCTAGTCAAAGTAGATAGAGTGTTAACTAGAACTCATCTGCCTCACAGGAATTGGGAGGGGTGGGAGGTGGGGTTCTATTGGGGTTCGCATTTAAAAATAAGTATTGGTAAAGGGAAATGTGTTTGATATTTACAGACTGAGACCTAAACCTGAAAGCTCTGTAACTTTTCCCATAGTGATTCAATAAATAAATAAATTATTAAAAAATAAATAAAAAAATAAAAGTCCCTTGCAAGAGGCGTTCCAGGGACCATATATTGCCAGATGTCACAATAGGGTCAGCTTTGTACAAAACAAGAGCCATAACTTGTGCAGCATCTCTCTGAATCAAGTACAGTTTCTCTTTTCTTGCTTGGAAGCCTTGTGCTATGTTCAGGGCTACCTGCTGGCTTCTGTGCTCAGGAGTTTCGGCTAGTGTAGCTTTTCTGACAGCATGTGGTGCCATCGATGTGTCTAGGTCAGCTGTATGCAAGGCATATCCTGCTGTGTTCTCTCCAACCTCAGCACAGCTGCTTTATTCAGTCACCTGTTGATGGTTATTTAGATTGATTCAGACTATGAATAAGGTGTCTACTCCAAACTGCGTTTGGAATTAGTATTTTCATGTCATATAGTTTCCTATTATTTTAGACTTTTTTTCAGATATGTGGGTCATTGGAATGTTTTACTTTTAGAAGCATCCATTGCAGATTTTGTCTTCTTTTTTATTGCATGTATTACTTTTATTGTTGTGTCATATGAGTTCTTTATATAGTTTAAATATCAAGTCCATGTGGAATGATGTGTGAAACCTTCCTTGTAATAGCTACTATTTCATTGTTTTTGTGGTATCACTGTTTTTTATTTATTAATTTATTTATTATTGTGTAAACACTTTTTTCCAGTTTGATGTGTTTCTATTTTTTAGCTTTTTGTTTCAATATCTGAAACAAAATTTTGAAAGAGTCAATAACATATGCAATGCTGAGATTTTACATAGTGTCATCATTTTTTTTAAAAAATGTATTTCATGCTTTCAAGTGTATTATCCAAATTCATAACCAGTTTTGAGTTATTTTTGCATGTGGTATTAATTAGTGATCTAGGACTAGAGATGAAGTTCAGCAGTAGGACACTTGTCTTGAATGTTAGAGATGCTGGGATTTTTTCCTAGCACAACAAATAAATGAATAAAACTAGTAAACAGGTTGCTCTATCTTTTTCTTCTTTTCAGTGTGGCTGTACAGTTTTCCAAAACTATCTGTTATAGAGACTTTCCGTTTTCTATGTTGTGATCTTGACTACTGTAGATCAAGTGTTCATATATGTAGTTAATTTCTGAACTTTATTCATTATGTACCCATTTGTATCCCAATGCTTTTCTGTGGAAACTATTGCTTCCTATTGTAGTTTGACGTCATGGGCACAATGCTACATTTTTTTTTCTTTTTTTTTCAAGAATACCTTGGCTGTTTTGGATCTTCTGATGTTGCATTCAAATTTTGTATTGCTTGTACAATGCCCTCAAAGAATAGCATTGGTATTTTTGGATGAACATTATTATACTCTCATTTGAATTTGCCTGCATTCCCATGACATGATTACATGGAAATGACTCAATATAAAAATAATTGTAATCAAATTTTACTCACTTAAAGTGATTTCTGGAGGCTCACCTCAGCCAACTTACTTGCTCCCCCAATTTCCATCTGATGTTACCTTCCCAGCAGATATCCCTGAAACTGTCTTGCAACTGGAAGCAGATTCCCTTTCCCTAATGGGTCCCATTAGCCTCCATGCCAGCTCTCCACAATCTCAGAGGACCCACCTCTATATCTCCTCCTGATCTCACGGCTGCATACATCTCGCATCTCACCCAACAACACTTAGACTCTGAGGCACTTTGTGATTATGGGCAGGGAAGGAAAAGTACAGCCTCCAGTCTACTTCCATAGAGACTCCAAGAAGAGCTTCAAAGACTCATTCCCAGCACACCAAGCATAATGAGTGAAAATAACAGCATTGGAAGGGCTACCAGTAACAGTCAGTTCTGTAATCTCTCAGAGAATGATCTTCATAAAACCATGTTGAGTGTTCTTGATGAGCTCAAAGAAAAGATGGCACAGAAAATCAGCAAAGCACAAGAATGGGTGAGAACCAAAATGAGAAAACTGTATTAAGAATGGACAGAAACAGAGAGTATGATATGTGATATAAAATTAAATCACTAGGTATTAGAAGCAAAATAACAACTACTGAGAAGAAGATCGGTAAGTTCCAAGATGAGAAGCAACAATTGTCTTAATCACTTGATCACTTCACATCCCATTACTCATTGACCTGCTCAAGCAGGCTCCAGTAATGTCTCCATTCGTCCCTGTCGCATGCTAATGTAGCCCAATGGTATCTGCTTGTTCTACGAACACAAAGAGCCTCAAACCAATTGTTCAGGGTTTTGATGAAGAAGTCTGACTATCTCATAGATAGGCAGCCACGCAATCATTTGACGTTACATGGAATCCAGTCAGTAATGGCTCTAGTCCAGCGGCTGTTGCCAAATGTTATTACGTGTCCAGCACATCTGATTTTCGATGCCTTCGCAAATGAGACATCCTCCCTGATTCTTGACCTTCAATGAAGGTCAGAACTCCGGATTCTTTCTCTCATTTGAGTGAAAGTGATACTCCAAGCATAGCTCTTTCGATTCCTCTTTGGGACACTCAAATGGCATTCTCATCCTATTTGCTTAGGGCTCAGGTCTCTGAGGCGTATGTGAATGCAGGAAGAACAGTGGAAACAAAGAGATGTGCCCGGAGCCGGAGGTTCTTCGTCCTCTTAGCTATTTCTTCTATGCTCTTGAAGGCATTCCAAGCTGCTCTCTTCCTCCTGCACAACTCAGGTGCCAGGTCATACGTCACGTTGACTTCACAACCTAGGTACGCATAACTGTTGCATTTGGAGATGGTTGGTCCATTGGGAGTGAATGGAATGTCAGGAGCGAGGCTCTTTCTCATAAACATTGTCTTTGTGAGATTCAGCTGTAGTCCGACCTTTCCACAGTCACAGTCAAGTCGGCCAGCATTTGTGCTGCTTGGTTGATATTTGGTGTTATAAGAAAGATGTCATCAGTGAAGCAGAGGTGGTGTAGTTGTCAACCATCTATCTTCACTCCCATTCCTTCCCATTCCAGTCATCACATGACATTCTCTAGGGTGGTGCTGAAGAGTTTTGGTGAAATGGTATCACTTTGCCAAACTCCTCTCTTGAGATGTATTGATAAACAACAAAATTAAACAGAAGATAGTAAAATCTCTGAAAAGACATGGAGAGCACACCAGGGGACTAGGGGAGCAGTTCAAGAGGAGTAATATAAGAGTCTCAAAATATAATCTATTTAGATCACTGTCCTGATCACTGTCCTCCCATTATTCATCAATTTGCTCAAGTGGGCCCAGTAACGTCTCCATTGGAGACTTTGTTATTACTGTGTTTGGCATATCAAATACGTCACAGGTAGCTTGCCAGGCTCTGCCGTGTGGGCGAGATACGCTCGGTAGCTTGCGGGGCTCTCCGAGAGAGGTGGAGGAATTGAACTTGGGTCGGCCATGTTGGCTGCATGCAAGGCAAATGCCCTACCACTGTGCTATGGCTCCAGCCCAATATATTTAGAAATAACATAATTTAGGAAATAATAATATAATATAATATTAATAGTATAATTTAATAATATAATTTAGATGATAATATAATAATTTGAAAATAGTGGGAAGGCAAATTTGATGTAGAGAAACTAGTTAATAAATCAGTTAAAAATATCCTAGCACTGAGTTCTGTCACTAAGATTCAAGAGCCCCAAATGGTCTCAGCAAAACCAGATCCAAATAGAAACATTCCCAACATTATAAGTAAATTATATATAAAATTTTAAATTATAAAGTAAAGTAAAGTAAAGTAAAGGCCCTCCCGTTGATCGTCGATTTGCTCGAGCGGGCCCAGTAACGTCTCCATTGGAGACTTTATAAAAATATATTTAAAAATTATTTAAATTTTGGGAATATCAAAATTAAAAATTAAGCAGAATAACAAAAGTCAAAGAAAGACAGAATATTGAAAGCAGCTAGATCACAGGGGGGCTGAAAGATAGTTCAATGGGTAGTTCGCTTACCTTGTACATGGGAATATCAAGTTTGATTCCTAACACCCTGAACGATTCTCCAAGCCCTACTGGAATTGATTCCAGACTGCAGAGTCAGGGGTAAACCCTAATCATCACTGAGTATAGTCAAAAACACAAAAGGAATTTATATATAAAGGAAAGCAATAAGATTCACAGCAGATGCAATCAGAGGAGAATTGTGGAATATTGTAAAAAAGAAACTCAGTGAAATGAACACCTCAGGAAGAATCCTCAATCCACTTAGATTATCATTCAAAAATAAAGGAATGGTACAAAATTTCATAGACAATGCATTGGCATAGGAAATTTAAACAAGTTATGTAAAAAATATCCAAGGAACTTTTATTGTATTTATTTTTTAAAGGACCTGCTAAGGGGGCAGGCTTTTTCTTTTTGGGTCACACCCAGTGATTCACAGGGGTTACTTCTGGCTCTGCACTGAGGAATTACTCCTGGTGGTACTGGGGGGTTGGGTGGGGAAGTGTATGGGATGCTGGGAATCGAAACTGGGTCGGCCAGGTGCAAGAGAAACCCCCTACTTGCTGTGCTATTGCTCCAGCCTCCAAAGGAGCTTTTATAAATTGCAAAACAAACTTCTCAGCACTTTGCCATTGAAAATGGCATTTTCTCATGGTGCTATGGTTGCCCTCTACTAGATTAAGAAAGGTCTGTTTATTCCTACATTGATAAGGGTTTTTATAAATTTCAATAATATACTAACATTTAATTTACAATGGGGCTGGAGCGATAGAACAGGAGTAGGACATTTGCCTTGAATGAGGCCAGCTCGGTCAAGTGGTTTCGATTCCTCTACCCCTCTCAGAGAGCTCGGCAAACTACCAGTAGTATCTTGCCCACACCGCAAAGGCAAGGTACCTGTGATGTATTCGATATGCCAAATACAGTAACAAGTCTCAAAATGGAGATGTTACAGGGCTCGCTCGAGCAAATCAATAAACAATGGGAGGATGGTGCAGTACAGTGCAGTAATTTAGAATAAATATTCTATGTCTATTCAGACAATAGCACAGCAGTAGGGCATTTGCCTTGCATGCAGCCAGCCTGGCCAAGCCAGGTTCTGTCCTCCGCCCCTCTCAGAGAGCCCGGCAAGCTACTGAGAGTTTCTCGCCTGCATGGCAAAGCCTGGCAAGCTACCCATGATGTGTCCGATATGTCAAACACAGTAACAACAAGTCTCACAATGGAGACGTTACTGGGTCCGCTCGAGCAAATCTATGAACAACGGGAGGACAGTGCTAAAGTGCTACAGAGCTACAGATATTTTTAGTGAAAATTTTACTTAATGCAGATAGCTTAACATCTATACTCTACTTTTTTACATAAAGTCAGTGTTTTCTTTCATAAGAAAAATCACAACCTGATAATTGTATAGGTCTATTCTGATATTTTGTTAATTTTTTTTATTTTTTCCCTTCTTATTCTTATTAAATTGCATATTTGTTGGATCTTTATATAGATTTCACATTTTTAAAGTGTATTATCACAACATTATTGATATTATAATTTATATGCCATAAAAAAGTTATACAACTTTTGAATGTTTTTAGCAATTTATCATTGATTTACAATTTTGTGGAATTTTGGGAGTACATCTTTATTCATCTGTATGTATATTGGTGTCACTGTAGGATGACATTGGTTTGTCTTTTCTCCCTTACCACAAGGAGCTTAGGTTTATCAGGTTACACCCATCACAGGTTCCTGAGTCACTCCCATCCCTCTGTGCTTATCTGTAAATTCTCTATGCAGTCTTTCACAACCAGTTAATCAGCTTTATCCCCTAATCATATTTGGTTAATTTGTAATGTCAGATCGTTGTTGGACACAGAATTTATATTGTAAGTTATATTTTGTCTTTATCCTCTCCTTATGTCTTTTGAATAGTTTATTTTAAAGCAATGTTCTTTATGTATAGACACAGGAATACATTAACATTATGCTTGTGTAACTTGGGATTTAATTTTCTTCAGATATTATTCACTCCCAGGCATCTGCTTTCTCGACTTAAGCCTCAGTTGCCTTAGTTCCTAGCACCCCAAAAGGAGGATCCCAATGAGGAACTGAATGTACCCAGGGCAAGCTGTGAAATACCCTAGTATTTATATTGGCTAGGCCAAAGCACCATGATACTCAACTATAAGTTGAGAACATGATCATGGACAAATGCTGTCATGATCCAAAAGTAATGATGACATTAGGACCCTGCTAGGAATAGGAAAGACCAATCTGGCCTGAGCACTGTAGTGTGAGATTGAGTTGACCCCAGGAGAGCAATTCTATGAGCTTATGTGTCTCTTACTGTGTCCATACAAAATGACTAATAGCTGGAGCAATAGCACAGTGGAAAGGCGTTTGCATTGCACGCAGCCAACATGGCCGACTCAAGTTCGATTCCTCCGCCCCTCTCAGAGAGCCTGGCAAGCTACCAAGAGTATCTCACCTGCATGGCAGAGCCTGACAAGCTACCTGTGACGTACTCGATATGCCAAACACAGTAACAACAAGTCTCATGATGGAGACATTACTGGGCCCGCTCAAGAAAATCGATGAACAACGGGAGGACTGTGACCGTGACCCATGATGAATGTATATTTGTTTTACCAAGGAAAGGAGAAACCACCCATTATTGGAATTTCTGTGTTGGGAGAGCCGTCTTGCTAGATGAGAATCTGTCCTAGAAGAATCTTGCTCTGAGGAAAAAACATTACCCTATTGATTGTGACCACACCTATGGGTAAGCCCCAATCCCTCATGCTTGAGGATTTACTAGGATGTAAAAGGGACTTAGGGGAATCCAGATTCCAGAGAAAGAAGGAGATTGAAGTAGGATCGAGAAGGAGAATGAAGTAGAATGGGGGAGGAAGAAGCAGGAGGAGAATCAGAGAAGAATGGAGATGGAAATGGAATAAACTGCAACTGACACCAACCAGCCTGGCCCTCGTTTCCCTCCTTCACCTGCCAATCTCCATCGACATCCGCAGGGTGGGGGAAGCAGCCCGAGACTACCAAACATGGGCAGCGGGAGAGATAGAGTACCACTGCCCTTTTTGTGTTTACACATGGCACCATCTTCACAATAATAATAATAATGATAATAATCATAATAATAAAGCTCTCTTAAATGTGGTATATAGTGAGGGAACAACAATTGGACATAGGCATTGGAACTGGAGACTTTATCTACAGAACAGAGCTGACCTGTGTTTGTGTGTGTGTGCAGGTGTTGTGTGTGTGTGTGTGTGTGTGTGTGTGTATGTTGGGGATATGGGGGTTATGATTAGGAAAGCCTAATGGGCACTGATGGAGGAAAGTGGATACTTTGTTGATAGATGTGGTATTTGATTAATGTATGTATATTTAAAAATGATAAATGAAATGATACCTGTATACTTCAGCAGTCAAATTATTTCCCATAATTAACATAAACTATAAAGTAGACAAAAAGAATGGCTATGTTATGTTTAGTTGACTCATCCAATACAGTACTCAAGTTACTTTAAAAATAAAGCATTTACCAAAATATATATCAATTCTAATAAGGAATCACTGTTAAATTAATTTAATAAGTAATAAATTCCAAGTACTTTTTAAGAACATGTTAAGTCTGTCAATGACATATTTTAATTCTATTCCTGAAAAGTGTTGTAGAATAACAGAAGAAATAATATTAAGATCCTTGGCCTGTGTTTCCTGATATTTCACAGACAAAAAAGGACAAAGTGTCTGGAACAAAACAGGTAGCTAAAATTTTTGGAATCAAGACAAAAATGTGCAGATATACAGGGAGCATTAAAGCCTTGAAACTTTGTCAGTTTGTAATAGAAAATTTTGTGAAGAACAAAACTTAGCATCTGAGTTACATTTTAAGAAATTTATAAGTCATCTTCAGTATAGACTGAAAGTCTTTCAAACTCACTTATTTCTCCTTTACATCGATTTTAATGAATATTTAAATCACATGAGTACAACTTGATTATAGTATTCTGTAAAAGTGAACTAACGTTCCAAGTATTGTCATTGCTTCAAAAATTTTAGTAACTTTAAAAATAAAAAAGAGTATTACCTACCACTGAATTTTTTTATGTAAAGGGTATTCATTAATAATTACAACAGTTTTAACTAGGGATTAAAACTGTGATTAAAACTCAACTCACTCACTCTCTCCACTGCTGTTCAATATAGTATTGAGAGTACTTGCAATAGCGATTAGGCAAGAAAAAGATATTAAGGACATCCAGGTAGGAAAAGAAGAAATCAAACTCTCACTATTCGCAGATGATATGATACTATACTTAGAGGACCCTAAAACATCTACCAAGAAAATCCTAGAAATGATAGACTTGTATAGTAAAGTTGCAGGCTATAAAATAAATACCCAAAACTCCATGGCTTTCCTATACGCAAATAGTGAAAGAGAAGAAAGTGTCATGAAAAAAACAATCCCGTTCACAATTGTGCCCCAGAAAATCAAGTACCTTAGAATCAGCTTAACTAAGGAAGTAAAGAACCTGTACAAGGAAAACTACAAAACGCTACTTTAGGAAATAAAAGAGGGCACCAGAAAATGGAAAAATACCCCCTGTTCATGGACCGGGAGAATTAACATTGTCAAAATGGCAATACTCCCCAAAGCACTGTACAAATGCAATGCAATCCCTATTACGATACCCATGACATTCTTCAAAGGAAGGGAGCAAACACTCCTGATATTTATATGGAACAATAAGCCCCCACGAATAGCTAAAGCAATTCTTGGGAAAAAGAAAATGGGAGAAATCAACCTCCCTAACTTCAAACTCTATTACAAAGCAGTAATAATTAAAACAGCATGGTACTGGAACAAAGACAAAACTGCAAACCAATGGAACAGGGTTGAATATACTGACATCTCCCCCAAGCATGTGATCATCTAATCTTTGATAAGGGGGCAAGAAATGTGAAGTGGAGCAAGGAGAGTCTCTTTAACAAATTGTGCTGGCAAAACTGGACAGCTACATGCAAAAAAGTGGGCTCAGATCTGTTCCTAACACCAAGTACAAAAGTTAAGATCAAAATGGATCAAAGACCTCAACATCAGACTGGAATCCATAAGGTGCATTGAAGACAAAGTTGGCAAAACCCTTCATGACATTGAAGCTAATGGTATCTTCAAAGATGCCACACCACTGGCCAAGCAAGTAAAAACAGAGATAGACAAAAGGGACTATCTTAAACTATGAAGCTTCTGCACCCCCAAAGAAACAGTGACCAAAATACAAAGACAGTCTACAGAATGGGAAAGGATATTCTCCGAATACACATCTGACAAGGGGCTGATATCAAGGATATCAAAATTACTGGTTGAACTCCACAAGAAGAAAACACCCAACCCCATCAAAAAATGGGGCGAGGAAATGAACAGAAACTTTCTCAAAGAAGAAATCCGAATGGCTAAAAGACACATGAGAAAATGCTCTACATCATTAATCATCAGGGAGATGTAGATCAAAACAACAATGAGATATCATTTTACACCACAGAGACTGGCCCACATCCAAAACACCAAAAGCAACCGGTGTTGACGCGGATGTGGTGAGAAAGGGAGTCTTCTTCACTGCTGGTGGGAATGCCGACTGGTTCAGTCCTTTTGAAAAACAGCGTGGAGGATCCTCAAAAAATTAGAAATCGAGCTCCCATTTGACCCAGCAATAGCAATCCTCGGAATATATCCCAGAGAGGCAAAAAAGTACAGTCAGAATGACATCTGCACTTCTATGTTCATTGCTGCACTATTCACAGTAGCCAAAAATCTGGAAAAACACCCAACTTCCCAAGAAAATATGACTGGTTAAAGAAAATTTGGTACATCTACACAATGGAGTACTATACAGCTGTTAGAAAAGTTGAAGTCATGAAATTCATATACAAGTGGTAATACATGGAGAGTATCATGCTAAGCGAAATGAGTCAGAAAGGGACAGACATAGAAAGATTGCATTCATCTGGGGAACATAAAGTAACAAAATAGGAGACTAACACCCTAGAATAGCCAAGATAAGTTCCAGGATGATTAATCCATGGCTTTGAGGACAGCCTCACATGCTAGGGGAAAAGGCAGCTCAGATAGAGAAGGGAGCACCAAATAAAGGATGTTGGGAAGTTCCTCTCAGGATGGGAAATGCGTGATGAGAGTAGACTATAGACAGAACAAGATTGCCATTCATTGTCTCTTTTGCAAACCAAAGCAATCAAAAGGAGAAAGATAACAAAAGGGAATACCCTGCCACAGAGGTAGGGTGGGATGGGGAATGGGGGGAGGGAGGGATTATGGAACTGGTGGTGGTAGAGAATGGGCACTGGTGGCGGGATGGGTATTCGATTATTGTAGAAACACAAGCACGAACATTTGTAAGTCTACAACTGTACCTCATGGTGTTTCACTAATAAAAATTTAAGAAAAAAAACTCAACTCAAATAATGTTTTAAATATATAAAATAAAAGGGAATGAAGGTTTATTGGACAATGTGAACATAATTAGTCTCATACTTAAATCCACTGGGTTAAAGGAAGCTATCAGTACTGTATTCTGTTTTTTAACTGTGCTTGACTTTATTTGTTGTTTTTCTCTCTGATTTTGTTAATACCAATAAAAGTGATTCATCTTTTGTAACTCCAGGAAATGATTCAATAGTTTCATGACTCATAGCTTAAAATATCTAGTATGTATCCATTATTATACGTCACAAAATCTCAAAAATCCTCAGTAGACAAACTTAGTTAATATGTGCAAACTTGAGCTCCAAATTACCATCAAGAACATGTGTGAGACTTCTAGTTATTGATGTGTTATTATCCCTATGATCTGAAAAATGACAGATAACTGTAATTTACAACCACAAAACTAAGTCATGTATTTTATCCTTGTGGTCTGAAAAGGGCATGTCCCTGTGGAAGTAAAATGGAATGGCAGGTAGTAATAAAACAGAATTTCTACAAAATATTGGAATAGTGATACCATAGAGAGCATCTGTGGATGTTTTATGATCAGACAAAAATTACACGTACAGTAACTCAAAGTGGTAGTGGTCAGAGAATTCAATTGCAGATTAAGGTAATTCACAAACTAAATGCTGTATTCTACTGTGTAAAGATAACTTTCATAT
Organism: Sorex fumeus; assembly: GCF_029834395.1. Taxonomy (NCBI): domain Eukaryota; kingdom Metazoa; phylum Chordata; class Mammalia; order Eulipotyphla; family Soricidae; genus Sorex; species Sorex fumeus. Next base: position 70,378,855 of record NW_026606059.1, read on the forward strand.
ACTAAAATAGCGTTTTAAATCTGATAAAGCCTAACTCACTCTTCCTTCTAATATTTTGTTTCATAATCAAGCTAAATTAAGCCTCAGGTAAGAGACATTGACCTTTTAAGCCTTTAACAGCATTGTTACTGGAGGGCTGGAGCGATAGCACAGTGGGTTGGGCGTTTGCCTTACAAGCGGCCAACATGGCTGACCCGAGTTCGATTCCTCTGCCCCTCTCAGAGAGCCCGGCAAGCTACCGAGAGTATTCGATATGCCAGACACAGTAACAACAAAGTCTCCAATGGAGACGTTACTGGGCCCGCTCGAGCAAATTGAGGATCAATGGGAGGGCCTTTACCTTTTACCTTTAATAGCATTGTATTTAGCACATTGATGACACATCAAACAATTCAGTGAAATATTCTTGAGTGAATTCATAAACAAAATAAATGAGGTATGGCTACAATTGCTTTTGATGTATTTCTTATTTGCAGTAGGACTCTTATTGTTTAATTAAAAGCTAAATCTCAAAAGGAGAAACACTAAAATAGCTTTTTTAAATTTTTTTTTACAATTATGATGCTGATGGATGCTGATGATGTTTTGGTGGCCACACCACACTTTACTCAAGGGTTACTTCTAGTACTTCTCCCAGGAGACTGGAGTGAGAGCCTAGGGGGTAGAACATTTGCGTTGCACATGGGTGACCCAGGTTCGATTCCTCCATCCCTCTTGGAGAGCCCCAGTAACGAGAGTATCTTTCCCACACAGCAGAGCCTGACAAGCTCATTGCAAGCTCCCCATGGTGTGTTCAATCGATGGTGTGTTCATTATGCCAAAAACTAACAAAAAGTCTCACAATGGAGACATTTCTGGTGTCCACTCGAGCAAATCAATGAACAATGGGAGGACAGTGCTACAGTGCAGTGCTACTGTTCTCAGGCATTACTCTTGGGACCCTACAGCAAGCTACACATCAAACTGGGTACTTGTACAAGCCAAGCATTCTATTCTATCTCTCAAGCCTCTCTTAATTTACTTTTAAATTTATAAGTAAATTTTTTTCTGTGGTTGAGGAGTTCCCAATAAGTGCTCAGGAAGTTTGGGGGTTCCTCATATACTTATCCATCAAGAGCCATGGTGGTCCTTGAACTCTGCCCCTGGAGATCACAGAGCCACATAGTGCTGTGCTGGGGTCCTGAGGGCTGCACTCAGTGGATTTTGGGGGGACTACGTGGTGTGAGGGATCAAATCCGGACCTGCTGCACATGAAACCCCTGTATGATATTTATAGTTTCAAACTAGAATATATTAATATTCAATATTAACACAAGACCAAACGTAAGATTTAAAATGCATACATCATAAGTTTTTTTTTCAATTATTTTCTATGTATTTTCTTTCTCCTTTATTTGGAAGTATGAAAGCATTTAAGCTTACTTTAAGAAGACATTATATTTGGAATGCTTTCTCATCCTTTTTTCCCCTTTTTTTGTACACTTTTGGGGAGGGCAGGGACAAAACAGGTGGTGTTCACACACACTCCTGGCTCCCTCCTGGTAGAGCTCAGGATGAATGTATCTATTGTTGGGAATCAAACTTGGATCTGCCACACTCACAGTGCCCTACCAATGGTGCTATCTTTCCATCTTTTTTTTTTCTTTTTGGGTCACACCCAGTAAAGCACAGGGGTTACTCCTGTCTTTTCACTCAGAAATTACTCCTGGTAGTGATCGAGGGACCATATGGGATGCTGGGAATTGAATTCAGGTATACTGCAAGGCAAGGCAAACTCCCTACCTGCTGTTTTACCACTGCAGCCCCCTCTTTCCATATTAATTTGTATTTTTTTACTAGACCATACATTCATTTCATATAATCATCTTGTGACAAAATTGCTTCACCTCCATGAATTTTCCTTTTTATTAGTCATAAACCATGTTTTGATAACATGGTGATCTGAGCTCTACCAAAATATTTATCAGTGTGACAGAATACAATTTGTTTTGTTTTATATACTGGGTGACTTATATAGGATAACGTTAATGTTATTTTCTAATGCTCCAATTTTGGATGCATGCACTTCATACAAATTGTGAAGCATTGGTCACTTGCTGTTTCTAAGTACTAGATAATAAAATGGAACAAATTTATGATATGAATTGAAATGAAAATTTAAGATGAAATATCTAAGTAGGTTATACTGAGTAGTAAAAAAATACAATAGTATAAAATAATTATATATTATATTTTTTCAACTGAAGAAAAAATTGGGAGGGGCACACATCCAGCGATGCTTAGGAGTTACTGGCTTTGCACTCAGAAATTTCTCCTGGCAGTGCTCAGGAGGAACATTGGGATGCCTGGGGTGATATCAAACAATGCAAGCTTTAAAATACCAAATTTGTGGGGCTGGAGAGATAGTACAGCATATAGGGTGCTTGGCTTGCATGTGGCCAACCCAGATTCAACCCCAAGCATCACAAGGTGCGTTTCCAAAGCCCAAAACAAATCAGTAACAAACTCCACTGGATAAACATGCGTCGATATGGTGCAGAAACAGGAGTCTATCTCCACAGCCCTCCGCATCCAGACAGAAGACCAAGCGAAGAAAATGCCTGTGGCAAAAATTTATTTCCCATAAAGGCATAAATTCTTTACAAGTAAAATAATGTTTCTTTCATTATTTATAAGTGCCTGAAATATCAACACACTGCACATAGATTTGCTTCTGATTGCACAAGAGATGCGTGACCAATTTTATTTACAGAACTTTGAAAGAAAGAGGTCGTTCCTCAGTTGTGTTAATAGGTTTCCCCCACTTACTAGTCTGTCCCTTTAAAATATAACACTCTGGGAGTCGTGTATATACTCTGCATCTGTCACTAATACACGTATGAGTGGCTTGCCTCTGACCTGACCTTTTATAAAGAAACCAGCCTCACTCACTGTCGGGCGTCATTTGTTGGCAATCTGACGATATGAACTCAATTGGTAAAGGCTTTTTTGTGGGGAACTTTGCACATTGTTCTCATCTCTCTTAAGGCATTTCAAAGACTGCACAGCTGTAAAGCAGTTTATTTTTCTCCTCTTCTCTTCTCTCTGCCAATAAAGATTAACTGAAGTTCAGAGGCTATTGTAAGCCTGATAAGGATTTGAGTACTTTTAACACTGATCTTGGAAGAAGTCTAAATATCTCTCACTTATCAAAGTTAAAGCATCACAAAAGCTCAAGTGGTTCAAAAATCTTCAACCATCACTTCTTCCTACAGGTTCTGGAGCATAGTCCCTCAGCAGAGTATCCATAAAGTAGAAATTTGTAAGCTCTTTCTTGACAAGATTATGTCCTTAGGGAAATGGATCCTTATACAATGACTAGCCAACACAGGGACTGGACGGTGGGTAGATGCTAAGTAGTTTTTTATGTCAACATTGAAGGGTCCTTTTAGCCAATGTGGGACTAAATAAGGTTCTGAATAAATGCGGTGGTGTTGCAACGCCATAGCACTCTCTGCTTAGCTCAATTCATACTCTCCTGCAGATGCTATTCCTGAGATCTGTAACTTCTGGCTCTATTGCTGAATTTCTTCCCAGAGCATCTTGCTAGCAACACAACGAATTTAAAGTAAGAGTAAATAATCTTATTTTATCACAAACTTTTGAAATGAATAAATACCTTACTAGCTTTTAGTCTGCAAAATGATAATGGGGAAATTGGAATTACCCGACAGCTTTTAGGTGGTATTTCTTAGGAACTAATTTTCCATCTCTTGTTTTCAAAATTATAGTCAGCTTGAAGGAAGAAAAAGTGAAGAACTAACTCTGAAGCAATTTATATTTTGCGTATATATTTATTTTCATTGTAGAATGCTTCAAAAATAATGAAGAACTCCCTCTGTATATATGGGGGTTACATAGGTTACAGAATAAAAATTTTAAAATATAATATTGATTGCCTCGAGCAGGCCCCAGTAACGTCTCTTTCGTCCTAGCCCTGAGATTTTTTTTTAAAGTGCCATATTCAAGGCTCTTTCAGAGTTAGGAGAATGAAACCCTTCATTGTTACTGGTATTTGGCATATTGGGTATGCCATGGGGAATTTGCCAGACTCTGCCGTGTGGGCAGGTTACATTCGGTAGCCTGCCAGTTTGTCCAAAGTAGGAATGAGATGATAAGATGTCGCGCGGTCACTTCCGGGAGCTGAGTGTGAAAATCTCTGGATCCTGGCCGTTGTTGGGGTTACACGGCAGTTGGTGGGAGTAACTGTCTAGCTACTGGCAGGTCCAGTCCCAAACTGTGCAGGCTTGGAGATCTCAGTCCCGGGTCCCACACACCTGGATACCTCTGCCAGTTCTTTTATGCATGAGGCTCATCCAAGTGTGTGGAGAGTGGTCCCAGCATGGCCTTGGCTGGGGCCCGGAGATCTTCAGCTGTTGGGCCCTGGTGCAGACAGTCAGGCACAGAGTAGGAGACTCTGCCTTGTTCTCTCCGGGGAGCTGAGTGTGATAATATTGATACTCAGCCATTATATACATTTTTAACATGTGCCCCTAAAATTGTTTCTTTAATTTTATCACCTTTTTTATTTTCAGAGTTAGAGACATTGAAAGATAATTGGGGCTTACTAGCTTCCCTTCCTCTCATTCAATTGTGGGCATTTTTACCTCATCACATATGCAAACACTGTAGGGAAACGGGGTATTCGACAGCACAGCAAGGTTCTCAGGAGTTGGTCCTGCTTCTCTGCCCAGGATTGACATCTGGAGGTGTTTACTGACCACAGATCCTGGGATTAGAGTGTGGATTGGCAGAAAATAAGGCAAATGCCTTAACTACAGACTTTTATAAGTATTAAGAACTTGACTCAACTTAAGTACAAATTTATCATCGGCAATGAGAACAATGAGAGCAAGGAGAGACCCCATTTTACAATGTTAATATTAATTCAATTTTTAATAACATAATAGAACAATAATGTACATTTACATGTAGCCATTAAATTAGCATAAAATAAAAATACTTTGCACTGACATTCATCTTAATGGTGTAGGGACTACTAGTTAAAATATAAATTGAAATAAAATATTTCTTCAAAACCACATCTGTAGTTGCCTACTTATATCACGGTAACTTCTGATTATTATTTTCTTCTTTATAAGTTGAATGCATTTATTATCTTACATCCTGAATATCTTGAACATCTTGCTGTTATTTTTATTTTAAATGCTATTTAGTAATTTTTTTTATTAGTGAAACACCATGAGGTACAGTTGTAGATTTACAAATTTTTGTGCTTGGATCTCGGTCATACCACGATCAAATACCCATCCCTCCACCAGTGCCCATTTTCCACCACCAGGATAATATCCCTCCCCCCCCCCCCATCCTCTCATCCCCCCATCCGCCCCTGCCACTGTGGCAGGGCATTCCCTTTTGTTTTCTCTCTCTCCTCCTGGGTGTTGTGATCAGCCAAAGAGGCATTGAGTGGCGAACAAGTTCAGTCCAGTCTACTTTCAACCTGCATCTCCCCTCCTGGGAGGATCCTCCAAACAACCTCCACTTGGTGTTCCCCTTTCTATCTGAATTGTCCTTTCCCCTAGAATACCCAGCTGGCCTCTAAGTTATGGAGTAATTCTCCTGGTGTTGCTCTCAGCTATTCTTGGGTATTAATCTCATATTTTCTTATTTTATATCCCCCAGATGAATGCTATCTTTCTATGTCTATCCCTCTCTTTCTGACTCATTTCGCTTAGCATGATACTTTCCATATTGTATCACTTGTATGTAAAGTTCGTGACTTCATCTTTTCTAAGAGCCACATAGTACTCCATTGTGTAGATGTACCAAAGTTTCTTTAACCAGTCATCTGTTCTTGGGCACTCAGGTCTATTCCAGTTTCTGGCTACTGTAAAGAGTGCTGCAATGAACAAACAAGTGCAGATGTCACTTCGGCTACACATTTTTGCCTCTCTGGGATATATTCCCAGGAGTGGTATCGCTGGGTCAAATGGGAGCTCAATTTCTAATTTTTTGAGGAACGTCCATACTGTTTTCCAAAAGGGATGAACCAGTCGGCATTCCCACCAACAGTGAAGGAGTGTCCCTTTCTCGCCTCATCCGCGCCAGCAATGGTTGCTTTTGTTCTTTTGAATGTGGGCCAGTCTCTGAGGTGTGAGATGGTATCTCATTGTGGTTTTGATCTGCATCTCCCTGATGATTAATGATGTAGAGCATTTTCTCATGTGCTTTTTTGCCATTCGGATTTCTTCTTTGAGAAAGTTTCTGTTCATTTCATTGCCCCATTTTTTGATGGGGTTGGATGTTTTCTTCTTGTGGAGTTCAACCAGTATTTTGTATATCCTTGATATCAACCCCTTGTCAGATGTGTATTCGGCGAATATTCTTTCCCATTCTGTAGACTGTCTTTGTATTTTGGTCACTGTTTCTTTGGAGGTACAGAAGCTTCTTAGTTTAAGATAGTCCCATTTATCTATTTCTGTTTTCACTTGCTCAGCCAGTGGCGTGTCATCTTTGAACATACCATTAGCCACAATGTCATGGAGGGTTTTGCCAACTTTGTCTTCAATGTATCTTATGGTTTCTGGTCTGATGTTGAGGTCTTTAATCCATTTTGATCTTACCTTTGCACATGGTGTTAGGCAGAGTTCTGAGCCCATTTTTTTGCATGTAGCCGTCCAGTGATGCCAGCACAATTTGTTAAAGAGGCTTTCCTTACTCCACTTCACATTTCTTGCACCTTTATCAAAGATTAGATGATCATATGATTGGGGGGAGATGTCAGTGTATTCAACTCTGTTCCATTGGTCTGCAGTTCTAACTTTGTTCCAGTACCATGCTGTTTTGATTATTACCGCTTTGTAGTAAAGTTTGAAGTTAGGGAGGTTGATTCCTCCCATTTTCTTTTTCCCCAGAATTGCTTTAGCTATTCATGGGGGTTTATTGTTCCATATAAATTTCAGGAGTGTTTGCTCCACTTCTTTGAAGAATGTCATGGTTATCCTTATAGGAATTGCATTGAATTTGTACAGTGCTTTCGGTAGTATTGCCATTTTGACAATGTTAAGTCTTCCGACCCATGAGCAGGGGAGTCTTTCCATTTCCTCACGTCCTCTTTTATTTCCTGAAGTAGCGTTTTGTAGTTTACTTTGTACAGGTCCTTTACTTCCTTAGTTAAGCTGATTCCTAGGTACTTGATTTTCTGGGGCACAATTGTGAACGGGATTGATTTTTTCACATAGCTTTCCTCTCTCTCACTGTTTGCGTATAGGAAAGCCATGGACTTTTGGGTATTGATTTTATAACCTGCAACTTTACTATACAAGTCTATTGTTTCTAGTTTTTTGGTGGAGGTTATTGGGTTCTCTAAGTATAGTATCATATCATCTGCGAATAGTGAGAGCTTTATTTCTTCCTTTCCTACCCGAATGCCCTTAATGTCTTTTTCTTGCCTAATTGCTATTGCAAGTACTTCCAGTACTATATTGAACAGCAGTGGAGAGAGTGGGCATCCTTGTCTCGTCCCTGATCTTAGAGGGAAGGCTCTCAGTTTTTCCCCATTGAGGATGATGCTTGCTGTAGGCTTGTGGTAGATGGCTTTAACTATGTTGAGGAAAGTCCCCTCTATGCCCATTTTGGCTAGGGTTTTCATCATAAAGGGGTGCTGGATCTTGTCAAATGCTTTCTCTGCATCTATTGATATGATCATATGCTTTTTATCTTTTCTTTTGTTGATATTATGGATTATGTTGATTGATTTCCGAATGTTGAACCATCCTTGCATCCCTGGGATGAATCCTACTTGGTCATGGTGTATGATCTTTTTGATGAGTAGTTGGATTCTATTTGCTAGTAGTTTGTTGAGGATCTTTGCATCTGTGTTCATCAGGGATATCGGCCTGTAGTTCTCTTTCTTTGTGTTATCTCTGTCTGCTTTTGGTATCAGTGTGATATTTGCTTCATAGAAACTATTCGGAAGTGTATTTGATATTTCAATTTCATGGAAAAGCTTAAAGAGGATTGGGAGTAAGTCTTCTTTAAAGATTTGGAAGAATTCACTGGTGAATCCATCCGGGCCAGGGCTTTTGTGCTTGGGGAGACTTTTTATTACCATTTCAATTTCCTTGATGGTGATAGGTCTGTTCAGGTATTCCAGGTCTTCTTGATTCAGCCTTGGGAGTCTGTAGGAGTCTAGGAATTTATCCATTTCCTCGAGGTTTTGATGTTCTGTGGCATAAAGCTTTTCAAAGTACTCCCTGAGCATCCTTTGAATTTCTGTAGTTTCTGTTGTAATGACCCCCTTTTCATTTCTGATTCGGTTTATTAGGGTTTTCTCTCTCCCTTCCTTTGTGAGTTTTGCTAGGGGGTTATCGATTTTGTTAATTTTCTCAAAGAACCAGCTCTTGGTTTCATTGATCTTTCGGATTTTTTTCTGGGTTTCCATCTCGTTAATCTCTGCTCTGAGTTTTATTATTTCCTTCCTCCTGTTAGGGTTGTGCTCCTTTTGTTGGTCCTTCTCCAAGTTCTTAAGCTGTGAGGTTAGTTTATTTATGTGGGCTCGCTCCTCCTTTCTGAGGAATGCTTGTAGAGCTATAAACTTTCCTCTTAAGACTGCTTTTGCTGTATCCCATAAGTTTTGGTAACTCGTGTCCTCATTTTCATTCGTTTCTAGGAATCTTTTGATTTCCTCTTTAATTTCCTGTCTAAGCCACTCGTTGTTTAATAGCGCACTGTTTAATTTCCATGTGTTTAATTTAGTTTTCTGTTTTTGTGTGTGATTTACTTCTAATTTCAGCGCATTATGGTCTGAGAAGATTGTTGTTATAATCTCTATCTTCTTAATTTTATGGAGGCATGTTTTGTGGCTCAGCATGTGGTCTATCTTGGAGAACGTTCCATGTATGCTTGAGAAGAATGTGTATTGAGCTTTTTGTGGATGAAGTGTCCTGTATATATCTACTAAGCCCCTTTCTTCCATTGTTTCCCTCAGATGAAGTATGTCCTTGCTAAGCTTGAGTCTGGTTGATCTATCAAGAGGTGACAAAGCGGTGTTGAGGTCTTCCACTAGTATTGTGTTGCTATCGATGTCTCTTTCCAAATCTATGAGCAATTGTTTTAAGTACTTTGCTGGTCTCTCATTAGGTGCATATACATTTATTATTGTAAGTTCTTCCTGTTGTACAGATCCTTTGGTCAATAGGAAATGGCCTTCACTGTCTCTTATGACCTTCTTCACTCTGAAATCGATGTGGTCCGATATTAGGATAGCTACACCAGCTTTTTTCTGGGAGCTGTTTGCCTGTAGGATTGTTTTCCAGCCTTTAACTCTGAGTCTGTGTTTGCTTTGACTATTGAGATGTGTTGCTTGCAGGCAGCAGAATGTTGGATTCAATTTTCTAATCCATCCTGCCACTCTATGTCTTTTAATTGGTGCGTTTAGCCCATTGACATTGAGAGAGATTATTGTTATGGGATTTTGTCCCATTGTTCTGTTGAAATTTGGTGTATTTGAGAGGCCTGTCTTGCCTTAAAGTAGCCCATTTAGTTGTACTTGTAACCATGGTTTTGATTCTATGAAGTTCCTGAGCTGTTGTTTGTCCGTGAAACTGTGTGTTGTTCCTTCTATTATGAATGAGAGTCTCGCTGGGTAAAGTATTTTTGGAGAAGCATTTATTTCATTGAGTTTTTTCACTATGTCCCACCACTGTTTTCGGGCCCTGAAGGTTTCATCAGAAAAATCAGCAGTGAATTTTAAGGATGCTCCTTTGAAAGAGATTTCTTTCTTCGATCTTGCTGCTTTCAGAATTTTGTCTCTGTCTAAAGTTTTGGTCATTTTGATCAGGATGTGTCTTGGGGTATTTTTATTCGGATTTCTTCTAGCCCTTCGGGCCTCCTGGATGTGGTCACAAGTTTTCTTCAGCTCTGGAAACGTTGTAGCAATGATTTCTTTGACAGTTTCTTCTTCATCAAGGTTTTCTTCCCGTCCCTCTGGGACTCCAATAATTCTTATGTTACCCCTCTTGGCTTCGTCACGATCTTCTCTTGCCATCTGTTCTCGAACTGTGAGTCTCTTTTCCATTTTCTGCTCTTTTCTGACAAGACTCTGAACTTGATCTTCAAGCTCACTGATTCTGTTCTCAGCCGCTGTTACTCTGCTGCTGAGGCCTTCCACTGTGGTTTTCAATTCAGCTACCAGATTTTTCAGGTCCGACATTTCCGATTGCATTTTCCTCATTTCTGCCTTCAAATCCTCTTGTCTTTTATTGGCATTGGTTTCCATTGTTTCTTTTAGTTCCCTAAGCATCCTGAGTAGCTCCATTCTGAGTTCCTTGTCAGAGAGGTTGTCTAACGTTATAGTACTGTGGTGTCGTCTGGGCTAGCCTCGTGAATAAGAAAGTTTGGTGGGCTTTTGCGTTGCTTTACCATTGTGACCAGTGTGGTTTGGTCATTCACACTCGCTGCTACTGTTCTAGTTGAGTGAGGAGAGGCTGCCAGGAGCCGTTCAGCTTTGCTGCTGCTAGATGCGCCTCTTCTACCTTTCTGAGTCTGAACTTCTTCTCAATCAGGCGTTATTCTTTGTTTTATAACTGACATTGAGTGAAACTTTTGGAGGCATTGCTATTTACTACTGAGCTTGTATAGCTATTTTCCAACTGAACTTTTGTTGGAAATGGAGTAGGCGAGTGGGATTTTGTTGAATTGTAGTAGAAGAGGTGAGAAATTTTGTTTGGTATTAGGTAACAAGTTGATGAAAAGGATGAAAGGATGAAGGTCCAAGTTGCTTGAAGTGAGTGATGCGGCCGCCCGCCTGGGAGTAGGCCACGCCCACTTTAGGCCACGCCCCCTTCTTAAAGGCCACGCCCCTAGACAATCCCAGGCCACTCCCTCCCAGGATCCTGGGATCTGCGCTGTTCTCCGGGCGGGGCTCGCTCGGCGGGCCACGCATCTGGGTTCAGGGGCGGGGCTCCGCTGGGATCCTCCAACCCACCTGGATGGGAGGGGCCGGTGGGCTGCCGGGCGCGCCGCTCCGGATCTGGACGCGCGCTGGGGCTTGGGGTCTGCGCTCTCCTCCGGCTGCGCTCGCTCGGCAGGCCGCGCGTCTCTCTTGCTGTTATTTTTAATTCTAAACCTTTCCAAATTGATTATTTTTTGTGACTCTAATTTTTTTCTTTAAAATATGTTTTCTGACTTCAGAGATTTCATGATTGCTCTCTTGATTTATCTTCATGATGGCCTAACAAATTAGCATTTATTTACTTATTATTTTGTTCTTAAGTATTATAAAAGTTAGTGCTTATGATTGTGACTTAGAAAAAGGGCACAGTTATTTTCACATTTTGAACCCTAATCATAAAAGTATTGTGATATTCTGAAAATATCCTAAGTTAAATTTATTGAAAATTTTGGCATAAATTTCTGATTATTAATTACATCCGCAAGTACAAAAGTGACATCACATATATAATAATATATATTGTCAGTGTTATGGTTTTATCTCTCTACATATTATCTCCCTACATATAATACCGCCATGCCTTCCACACAGCCAGGCTGAGTCTCAAATATGAGTGAACATATTCCTGGACACATCATAAGACACTCCCTACCCATCTTCCATAATTACCACACCATATTTGATGGGGTTCAGACAGTAGGCAACAAATTGTAGAGGGAAATATATATATATATATATATATATATATATATATATGCCTCTCGGAGAGCCAGGCAAGCTACCAAGAGTATCATGCCCACACAGCAGAGACTCACAAGCTACCTGTGGCATATTTGATATGCCAAAAACAATAATAATAACGGTTCTCATTCCCCTGACCCTGAAAGTTTCTAATACGGCAGTGTTAGGAAAGACGAGTAAGGAGAGGCTGCTAAAATCTCAGGGCTGGGACAAATGGAGACATTACTGGCACCCACTTGAGTAAATGAACCAACAATGCAATGACAGTGATAGTGATACAGTGATGCATATTAATGAATATCCTTCAAAGAATTAGGTGGAAAGAAAGTGACATGAGGCTGGAACAATAGTACAGCAGTGAGGGCACTTGCTTTGCTCACAACAGACCCAGGTTTCATCTCCAGCACCCCATATGTTCTCCTGAGTCTACCAGCAGTGATCCCTGAGCATGGAGCTAGGAGTGAGTGCTCGGTACAGCCAGGTATGACAAAACACAACCATAACAACAACAAAATGGGGTGATTCAAAATATAAAAATAAGACTAAAAGCTTTATCTTCGGAATTATTTATCTAACACCATTGTACCTATTTTGTTGGTTATATTTAGTGTATCACTTCTTTTTTGAAGGTTAGTGGGGCATACCCCACAGTGCTCAGGGTTTACTTACTCCTGGCTCTTTGCTCAGGAATCAGTCCTGGTGGGACTCAGGAGAACATAAGTGGTGTCAAGGCTAGAAGTCTGGTCACTTCTGTAAAGCAAGCATCCTACCCACTAATGTATCTCTCCAGTTGGAGTGTATCTCATTCTTTAAATCATTCTAAAAATATGAGATGTTTCTTATCTTGTTTGAACCACTGGTTTTTTTGTTTTTGTTTTTTAGCTCTAGGAACTGAACCTAAGACCTCAAAAAGCAAGGCAAGTGATCTACTGCTAAGCAATTCATTAGCAATATTTTTAAGTTAATTAAAAATTACATAGATTTTATTTTGCTGATTATTAATTTAAGTCTAAGTTAATGTCATATTATGGTTAAATGTTAGACAATTGAGTCTTCAACATTTAATATATTTTATTTTCCTTTTTGGTGAGAGAGAGTTGGGGTCACGCTGGAAGTGTTTAGGAACTATTCTTGGTTTTGTGCTGAGGAGTCATTCTGCCATTGATCAGGGGAAAATATATGGAGCAAGAGGTGAATCCAGTAATGCCAGAGGGAAGAAGAGAATTCGTGTGTTATATTTGCTTGTTAGTGATTTTTGACACATGCTTTCCTGCTAGTAGGCTTTCTAGATTAAATTCAAAGGTGTACAGTGCTTAGATTCAAACTTTTATATTAATATCTTATGAAGTAGACTCGAGCTTATTTGAAAATAAACAAAATGTCAGAGATTCTTAAATCTATAGAACTGAGATCTATAGATTCTGAGACTAATATACTGAATGGCCAGAAAGAATTTATTAGTGAATAAAAAAATAACTCCATGTGATGTAGAGAAAGGACATATGTCTATAATATTTGTTCAGTTGTGATAATCAGCAGGTCATCAGTTTATACAAAATACAAAGAAGTAATTTGTACTCTCGAAAACTGAGAAAAATATTTTGTATGTTTCCCGTTGAAAGTCTGTCTGTTTGTACACATGTGTCTATTTGTATGTTTGCTTGTTTATAACTATAGACAAAAAATAGAAATAACATCATGGACTCATAAATCTCTTCTTAACCATAGCAGGTGTATTTATGAGTGCATTGAATTAATCCAAATAGGTTGGTTCTCACTGACAGTTGATGCATAGTGTACAACTATTGAAGAAGTAGGTAAAAATCTGACCTATATTCTTCATTTAGAAACTACATTTTTCTTACCGTGTGTGTGTGTTTGTGTCTGTGTGTATGTGTTCATATACTGTCTAAGTTTTCTATGCTGATTTCTTCTTAATAGGGAGATTAAAAGGGAAAAAGTTATGATGAAAATACATGTGTAAGATTAAAAATTGAGAGCAAAAACTATATTCTATAAGCTTTATATCATCTAGTTTCTATAGTTTTTCACTCACTGCCTTATTGAAATTCTATAAAGGGGAATCTCCATAAATATATAGGAAAATTTTTTTTTCCTGTAATGCCTGAGAAATGTGGGATGTTCAGTAGATTTATCCCTGGTAGATGGTTTATTTTTTTTTTGAAGTAACAGATTTTATTTGGAGGATTTTTCAGGTGTAGAGGGGGAGAGAGAGTGAGAGTAACGTACTCAAGAGAGAACACGGGCTTCTCCAAGGGCTGTGAGAGCCGGTACACACATCCTAGCATTAGACACGAAAGCATGAAAGTACACATCTCAAGAGGGGAGATGCAGGCGACATGTGCTCAGCCCACTTGTGCTCGGCCACGTGGGCACAAGCAGCAGATGAGCTCAGGCAGCATATGCACGCCAGTGGTTTGCTTTTGAATTTAAAAGAGTATGTGAATGGATAATTATATTGGCTCTGAATTTGAAATTTCATGCTCAAATTTCTTGCTCAAATTCTCTGATTTCCCTACTTTAGCAAGGGGAGTGGGGGCACATCTGGTGGTACTCAAACTTATTTCTTATTCAGGGATCACTCAGGGAATCATAATGAAGTGCAGCAGATAGAACCTGGGTCAGCCACATGCAAGGCCAGCATCTTACCCACTGTTCTATTTCTCTGGTCCTACAATTTCTCTAGTTTTCTATTATTAATTTTAAACATAATTTCATACTGAGTAGGATATAGAAACATATAGTTAAAGACGGTTTAAATTTATACCTCTAAAACACTGGTCTTGAAACCAGTGTTTCCACAGTTAAAAATTATGGGAGGAATTAATTTCATTTTCCTTAAATCCAACATTAAGTTGTCTTATAATGCAATGTGGGAAAGCTTCCAAATTCTAATGGACTGTTATCAAACAGTACTTCAAATATATTTACTGTTTACAGGGAGGTGTTTTTTTGTTTGTTTTTATTTGTTTTGGGACCATATCCTACAGTGCTCAGTGTTTCTGATTGTACTCAAGGTGAATGTGGGGGACCTTATGGCTGCCATGGATGAAACCCATGTCATCTATATGCAAGACAAGCACCCTACACTATTTCTTGGGCCCACAAAGTGATATTTTTAAGTAAGTTAATTAAATTCAAAACAAAACACAGTCCTCCCATTGTTCACCGATTTGCTCGAGTGGGCCCAGTAACGTCTCCATTGTGAGACTTCGTTGTTACTGTGTTTGGCATATTGAATACATCACGGGTAGCTTGCCAGGCCTTGCCATGTGGGTGAGGTACTCTTGGTAGCTTGCCGGGCTCTCTAAGAGGGGCGAAGGAATCAAATTTGGGTCAGCCAGGTCGGCCGCATGCAAGGCAAACACCTCACATGCTGTACTATCGCTCCAGCTCCCACATAGAATTGAATTCTAGCTATTGAGCAGGAGCGATAGTACAGTGGGTAGGTTGTCTGCCTTGCATTCCGCTGACCCTGGTTTGATCCTCAGCATCCCATATGGTCCCCTGAACACCTTCAGGAGTGATCCCTGAGTGCAGATCTAGGTAATTCCTGAGCATCGTTAGTGTGACCCAAAAAGTCAAAAAAAAATTCTAGCTAGGTTTGGGGAGGGGACTTGGACCACCAAGCCATTGCAACTAGAAGAAACTCTCTTGCAAGGCTGCCAGCAGGAACATTCAGGCTGAGCGGTTATAAATTCCTTAAGTAATTAGCCAATATTATTGGTCCTATGTACAGGAGTCTGTGGCCTTAAAAATTCACTTAATCTTTCTGAGGCTCATTTTCCACATTTGAGAAGCGGGATCAAAAGTATCTTTCTTGGTGGAAATTACTACTACCATCTTGTTATCTTTACTTCAAAATCTGGTTATTAAAGACTAATCTATTTTTCACTTGATCACTTGACATCCCGTTACTCATCGATTTGCTTGAGCGGGCGCCAGTAACTTCTCCATTTGTCCCTGTAGCGTGCTAGAGTAGCCCAATAGCGTCTGCTCGCTCCAGGAACACGAAGAGCCTCAAACCGATCATACAGGGTCTTGACGAAGAAGTCTGACCATCTCGTAGGTGGGTGGCCACGTGATCTTTTGACGTCCAGTGGAATCCAATTAGTAACAGCTCTAGTCCAGCGGTCATCTCTAAATCACATACATGTCCAGCCCATCTGATTTTCGACACCTTGGCAAACGAGACAGCATCCCTGATTCTCGATTGTCAATGGAGTTTAGAACTCCAGATTTATTCTCTCACTTGGGTGAAGCGTGTTACTATGCTAATGAAGGAATAACAGTGGAATCAAAGAGGTGTGCCCAGAGCCGGAGGTTCTTCGTCCTATTAGCTATTTCTTCGATGCTCTTAAAGACATTACAAGCAGCTCTCTTCCTCCTGCTCAACTCAGGTGCCAGGTCATTTGTCATGTTGACTTCTCGACCTGCATACAGATAACTGTTGCATTCGGAGATGTTTGTTCTGTTGAGAGTGAATGGAATGTCAGGAACAAGTCCGTTTCTCATATCCCGCCCATATGGCAGAACCTGGCAAGCCATCCGTGGTGTATTCGATTTGCCAAAAACAGTAAATCTATTATAGGAGAGACAAATTCAGAAAAGAACATCAGAAACAGTCTCCCTTTTCTAAGACTGTATCGCACGTATAATTATTAGCAAGATGATTTAAAATAATGACGTTCAGCTCAAATTTATAATTTATGATATGGATATCAGTCTTACTTGATGTTCTATTAAAATATAATTTTTTTAAAATCTATTTATGATGTCTTAAATTATAAGGCATACTAAATCATCTGTCAAAAGGAGTCCATCACAGCGGGAACATTGAAGAGTCTTATTCAGGGCCTATGACAAATACAAACATCATGATTCTCAGTCTAACTTCCGTCCACCCCAAGTGAACATCAAACTTATTCTTACAATAATTCTCCACTTAATTTCTGAGCTGTTGAAGTAAAAATATACCTTGTGTCTTGTAGCTAAAATTGTCTATTTGTGCTTCACCTTTCACAGTTCTCACGGAAGTGTTCAATTTATAGAACTACTTTATTTTCTTTCTTTCTTTTTCTTTCTTTCTTTCTTTCTTTCTTTCTTTCTGGATTATATTGTGCTATTTATTTATTTTTTAAGTTTCCTAAATGGTTGTCACCTTCTTAGAAATCAAAGTCACAGCTATATACTGTTGACTCCAAATAAAGTTGCAGATGACTACCTTTTCTATATATAATGGCAATTAGCAGTCTCTCTCTCTCTCTCTCTCTCTCTTTCTCTCTCTCTCCCCCTCCCTCCCTCCCTCTTTTTTCTCTCATTCTCTATTCCTCTACTATTTTTTTTTGTACCACAGCTAGAGCGATAGCAAGGACTGGAGTGATAGCACAGCGGGTAGGTAGTTTGCCTTGCACACGGCCGACCTGGCTTTGATTCCTCTGCCCCTCTCAGAGAGCCTGACAAGCTACTGAGAGTATCCCGCCCCCATGGCAGAGCCTGGCAAGCTCCCCATGGCATATCCAATATGTCAAAAACAGTAAAAACAAGTCTAACAATTTGTTGTGAGGTGTTACTGGTGCCTGTTCGACCAAAATCGATGAACAACGGGAGGACAGTGCTACTGTGCTACCACGACTGATGTTGTTTAGGACTTACTCCTGACTCTGCACTCAGGAATCACTTCTGTCAGGCTCCAGGAACTCTATGCCAGGGACTGAACCTGGGTCAGCTGCATGCTCTCTACTCACTGTAATACAGAGAGTATTCCACTGGCCCTTCATATTCTCTTGGAAAGCCTGTGGTCATGTCTTTTCTCCACTTCCGACATTAAGCAACTTTTGAGAAATTTTTCTCCTGTCTTTTTTTACTGTTCCTTTGATCTTTGTGTTTTCATTTCTATCTTTTACAGTAATTGCTGATGTTGAGAGGAGTATTATATCCATATTTCTTGCATTGATTACATATTGCTAAAAAACTGATAGATTCATACCAAGTTCTGTGGCTAGAAAGGGGGGGGGGGAATAAAGAAAAGAAAATAGAAATCTTGATTTGGAATAAAAAATGTTTGTAAACAACATTTTAAGCTAAATCTCCCCTTTCCTATATGTATAAACTAAATTACTGAATTTCCCTCATAGGATTTAAATGGTATACATCACAAGAACTAAGTCTAGAATCCCATTATAATATTGGGTATGTGTATGAACAGACATTTCCATGAGGAAAACATACAGATGGCCAGTAGGTGTCTTAAAAAGAGTAATTCACCATTACCAGGGAAATGCAAATAAAATAATAATGAGATATCATTTTATGCCAGTGTGAACTGCATATATATGTATATATGTCTATATACATATACACACATTTGTGTGTGTGTGTAAATCTTGCAAAACCAGTGTTGATGGGGATATTCTGAAAAGAGAAACCTTATTTGCATTTTGCCTGTAAGGCAGGCATCCTATTGACTTAATTATCTCCCTGCTCTGTTATTTAAATTTTACACAGATTAAATTAAAATGCACTATAGATCTGTAGAGGCTGGAGTGATAGCAGAGCGGTATGTTGTTTGCCTTGTGTGCAGCCAGCCTGGTCAAGCCGGGTTCGATTCCTGCGCCTCTCTCAGGGAGCCTGGCAAGCTACCGAGAGTATTTAATATGCCAAACGCAGTCACAAGAAGTCTCACAATGGAGACGTTACTGAGCCCGCTCACGCAAATCGATAGATCTACAGTTAAAAAGTAAAACCATAAAACTCTGATAAGGTAATGTAGACAAAACCTAGATAAACTTGGGCAAGTTGATAAAATTTTAGATGTAGTACCAAAATCATGATTTGTAAAAAGAGAAAATTATATATAAATGTCACTAAATTAAAATTTTTTGTTACGCATGCACTTACGGATGTATAATTACAAATATGTCCATGCATATATTTCTAGATCACATGCATGTATATTACCATAACCAGTGCTCAGTACATTTTATGTAAATTTTACTAAGAATTG
This sequence comes from Sorex fumeus, assembly GCF_029834395.1. Taxonomy (NCBI): domain Eukaryota; kingdom Metazoa; phylum Chordata; class Mammalia; order Eulipotyphla; family Soricidae; genus Sorex; species Sorex fumeus. Next base: position 70,397,577 of record NW_026606059.1, read on the forward strand.
TAAAGTTATTTAGCAAGTCAATTCTGAGGAAGCATGGTCTACTCCAATATAAATTATTCTGTATCTGGTCTCTAAATTTATCATAACACATTAACACATATCTAGGCCAGTATCATCATACATAAATATATTTGACAGTTAATTGGATCAAGCACAGAATATCAAATGTTCCTATTTTTCTTACTATATTTTTTCTATTGTGTGAAAATTTTAAAACCTGCCTTGACCTTTTTCTATCCTGTAGCAACTGCTGCATAATAAGACAAAAATATTTGTTTTCATAACCTATGATATAGTATCTAATATATTATGAAGTATAAATTTGAGATAAAAATTCAAATCTTTACATATTTTACTACTGCCGTGACTAGTTTATTTTTTAAAAAAGTATAATTCATGTTAAAAAGAGCCTGATATTTCTATGTTTGTGTTCAGAAAACTTTCAAGATTTTAATCACACTGCTTATAAATTACTGAGTTCATATACATATCACTAAATAATAATTTTTTGAAAAAGTGTTATATTTGCACTGGAACATACATAGGTATAAATTACATAGGGAGTTATAAATACTGTATTCTCTTGCAATGTTGTCTATCAGGAGTGTTCTTTTGACATTTTAATAAGAATCTGCATATTTAGGGGTTGGAGCAGCAGTACAGCTGGTAGATCACTCATCTGACATATCTTTGACTGCTACTTGATTTCTGGAAACCCATATATTCTTCCAAGAAGAGCCAGTGATGATTCCTGGATGCCAAGCTACAAATAAGCTCTAAGTAAGACCAGGTATGGCACCCCAAATAAGCAAGTGGACACAGAATCTGAATATTGGGCTAGAGAGATAGTGCATCAGTTTGAATGCATTATTGCATGTGGGAGACCTAGAGTCAATTACCAGAACTGCCACAGAGAATCCCAAACAGCACCAGTAATGACCCTTGAGCACCACCAAGGGTAGTCCAAAATATAAACATCTCTAGTTATAAGGTAATTTTTAAAAAGTGCCAATTCACACGCCTTAGTAGATACTGAAAATACCTCAGTTAGAATGCTTCTCATATGACACTTCTTTTATTTTTCCATTTATTTACTTATTATTGAATCACCTTGAGATACAACTACAAAGATTTAATGATTGAGTTTCAGTCATACAATTACCAAACACCTATCCCTCAACCAGTGTACCTTTCCCAGCACTGATGTCCCCAGTATCCTTCCCACCACTTCCCACCACCCCTACCCCACCCCACCCCCTGCCTCTACGGCAGGCCTTGGGACATTATAGTTTGCAATATGGGAACTGAGAGGCGAACATGTTTGGTCTATTTTCAGCACACAAGTGTGGAACATCCCTTCAACCGTCATTGATTTAGTCAGCCCTTTTCTAACTCAACTGCCTTCTACTCCAGCACTTGAGCACTTGAGACAGGCTTCCAACGATGGACCAATATTCCTGGCCCTTGTCTCTACTGTCTTGGGTATTTGTCTCAAACAATGTTATATTATATTTCATAAGTGAGTGCAATCATTCTATGTCTGTCCTCTTTCTGACTCATTTCACTTAGCATGATACTCTTCATGTCCATACACTTATAAGTAAATTCTGTGACTTCATTGTTTCTAATGTCTGCATAGTATCCCCTTGTGTAGATGTACTATGGTTTCTTTAACTAGTAATCTGTTCTCTGGGACTCAGGTTGTTTCCAGATTCTGGCTATTGTGAACAGTGCTTTAATGAACAAACAAGTGCAGATTTCATTTATACTGTTTTTTTTCTTTTGCACCCCCAGGATATAATCTGGGATATAGTGTTGCAATAAACATAACAGTGCAGATGGTATTTCTGCTGTTTCTTTTTGTACCCCCAGGGTATTTTCCTAGAAGTGGTATTGTTGGGTCATAAGGAAGCTCAATTTCTAGTTTTTTAGGAATGTTCGCATTGTTTTCCAAAAAGTCTAGACCAGTCAGTAATCCCACCAACAATGAGTGAGAGTTCTTGAGATAGCAAATGCTATAAGTTTGTATTTCTTTTGTAGATAGATATAGTTTATATTTCACAGCATTGATGTCTTTTACTTTACTCTTATGCAACCATTAATATGAAACTTATGTGCAAATTAGCTTACAGTAAATAAATTACAAGATTACAAAGATCTGAAACTCAGAACAACTTTAAAGTTTACAGATGACAAGTGGCAACAAAAGTTATAATTTAATAGTGTATTAAATTTGTTTGATAGGTAAGGAATCTGGAATTAATATCAAGTATGACACAACAGATAGTTATCAACTTTTTTAAAAAAGTTGTCACATTTAGTATGATCTGTGCTTTAAACTCTCATATCACAGATTGACAAAAATTCTATAATGTACCTTTATGCTCTCATTTAACAAATTTATTCTGTTGATTAATTACTATTCATTGGATGATGTTTTATTTTCCCATGGGTCTCATTTTTTTTTCAGTCTTAATATGACTATTTTGCATGCATAAGGAACTTAATGTCATAGATTCACATATTTTATATGGTGATGATAAAATGCCTTTTTTTCTTTTTGGGTCACACCTGGCATTGAAAAGGGGTTACTCCTGGCTCCTGCACTCAGGAATTACTCCTTGTGGTGCTTGGGGGACCATATGGGATGCTGGAAATAGAACCCAGGTCGGCCGGATGCAAGGCAAATGCCCTACCCACTGTGCTATTGCTCCAGCCCCTAAAATGTTCTTTCTTAAGTAATTGCTATTAGAAGTCTCACAGCCACAGGAGCGAGTCAATCAAATGTTGGGTAGTAGGTAGAAGCAATTAGATATAAGATACTCTCTATTTATGTTAGGTTAATGTACAAGATATCATTAAAATTTTCCTGAAGGCAAGATCCCCAAGAAAAAATGTACACATATGCCATAAGACTTAAGATTCTTATAAAAACTAGCTTCATAAATAATAATTTCCAGAATGTTTTCTCTCAAATCTAGGATATAAAGAAACATAATGGTGGCATAATGAGCACCTAAAGATAATGAAAACAAAAAACAAGAGAACTGGTCATCAGTAGGAAACCTGCTACTGAATAGGACTGGGAGATAGGATGGGGGACTAGGGGTGTGGGGTAGCGGGTGTGGCAGCAAAATGCCTAATGATGGAGCGAAGCAGAATTCAACCTGAAGAAGAAGGTGCTGCTGAAAAGTGGTAAAATATCATGTATGAAAAAAACCTATCAGCAACAGTACTGTAAATCAGTATAAAACATACTTCTAGAAATGTAAATATATGTTTATTTGCATTTATTATTTATTATATATGGTATACAAAATGTTCATCTAGATCTACATATATAATCAATATATAATAAATAATGATAAAATAAATAAATATATACATATAATATCTGTGGTTGAAGCTGACCAGTGGGTGGAAGGCAAATATGTGTAGGGATTATTGGTGGAGGGAAGTGGACACTGATGAAAGGATCCATGTTAAAACCTTGTGTGTCTGCAACCTAGCCATGAATAACTTTGTAACTTCACTGTGATTAAATAAAGGTGCCTGTAATTTTTTTTGGAGGAGGGGAGGGCACATCCAGCGATGCTCAGGGGTTCCTTCTGGCTCTGCACTCACAAATTATTCCTGGCAGTGCTCAGGTGACCATATGGGCTGCCTGAAATTGAACCCGGGTCATTTGTATGCAAGGCAAATGCACTAACCGCGGTGCTATTCTCCAACCCAGTGCCTGTATATTTTAATTAAAAGACACAAATAAAATCTTACTATCTTTGATATATTGCAGGAACACTACGGTCAGAAAACACACTAATATCAATAAGAAGATTTGAGGCTACAGTGTGTTGAAACAAAGCAATAGTGAGGACAAAAGCAATTCAGAAGGTTGTATAAGCTAACAAAGAAATTTGGCTTTCAACTTTATAATGTTAGTCAAAAAAAGTATAATGGTATGATGAATATCTTATTAATGAACAGTATATTATCTGATTGAATAATATAATATTAATGAACATTATACAGATGTGGTAATGAAATATTAAAAAGCATTTAATACTTTGTAAATTGTGGTTTTCTTTAATTGACATCCTGTAAATATGATATGTGGTCAATTACTTCTGATGTAAGATGTTTGCCCCTTCTTTAACTATATGATGGACATTTAGTCTATAATATAAAAAATTTATGTCCCTCTATAGCCTATGCATTACCTCACTTCCATTATTAAGCTTTCATATTCTTAAATCAAGTTATTATTATTATTTTTTAATAATGCAGTATGACAGTGGGTAGGTTGCTTGACTCACACATAGCTGATCTGGGTTGATCTCTGGCATCCCTATGGTCCTCTGAACCCACCCAGAGTGATTCCTGAATGCACAGCCAAGAATAAGCCATGAGCAATGGCAGGTGCCACCCACCCTAAATCAAACAAACATAAAATAACAAAACAAAATAGTGCACGTTTATATATTTGAATTTTCTGCAATAGATACACATCCTATATAAAATCATGACATACAATTGCTAACTAATATCGTTATAAAATCATATTAAAATTGATTAAATCATGATGACTCCTACATTATATGTAATATCCTTTACTTACGATACTGCCTGTCAAAGTTTTCCATTGTTATGTTTCCTTTTCTACCGTATTCCTTATGTTTCTTTTGAGCCTCACTGGGAGGTTCTCAAGGCTTATGCTTGTCTGCACTCAGTGCTTACTCCTGACATGCTTGGGACACAGTTTGGGTTGAAGAGGGGAAGGGACCTGCGTCAGCCATGTGCAAAGTAGGCACCCTACTCTCTGTCCTATTACTTAGCCCCCACAATGTAATATTTTCATGGTGTAAAATGTCATCACTTTCTAGAGAAACACTGGGTTCCATTTTACTCTGAATTCTGAGAATAGTTTATTTTTATTTATTTATTTATTTATTTTTTAAAAATAATTTATTTTTTATTATATGGATTTGCATATATTTCACTAGTCATACTTTTTTGGTCAGTTCTTGAAATTTTCAAAACATTGAAACTTAAGTATCTAGTCTTCCATGAGCAAGTTGTGTCACTGACTTTCTAGTATCCTATCCCTGTGGTCTGTGTTTTAGAAATTTATAAGTGAATGTATAAAGCTTTAAGAAGTTAAAATGATTATTCATTATTTCCTACTGGATGAGTATTGAGGTTAAAATTAAGAAGCCAAAGGTTGATGATTGGTTACTTAACAAAAAGATGCAATAAAGTTAATTCATATTGCATTTGATGTTGTGATTCCATGAAAATGGACTAATTAACACATTAATTGATTAAATGCATAAATTAATTTCACGCATAGATTAATTTAATAAATAAATTAATACATTAATTTACTTTCTTTTACTATTAATTAATTTCTAATTTTAGCTGTACTCATTAATGTGAAATACTACATAAAACTGAATTGCTCACTCAATTTAAATTATTGATGTATTGCTTTATCTGTTTTGTTAGAAAGCCAATAAAAATATATTTTCAGGGTCAGAGAGTGGCTAAAGGCATTTGCCTTACAAACAGCCAGTCCCTGGTCCTTCTTATTGTCCTCTGAGACCACCAGGAGTGATCCCTTGCAAAGAGTCAGAAAAAGCACTGAATAAGGCTCTGATACAATAAATAATAAGAAAATAAGAAAATAAATAGAAAAATATAAATTTGGAGTTTTCAAAAACACTGCCATGATTTTTCTATATTTCTATAGAACGAAAACAACAAAGAATAAGTAAACTATCCAGTATTATATGTTTATATTATATGTCACTGCTGAACTAATAAATGAAAACATGAAATGAAGAAAAGCTTAAATAATTTGGTGAGTGAAAATTTAGTAGTCTGAAATTCAAAAATTAAACTAAAATTTTATGAAACCATTTTAATAAAAGTAACATAGTAACACTGAATAAGATAATTGTAAATAACTATTACCTAATTATTAAAACACACAAATTTCTAGCAGATTTTCACCTAGTAATTTACTACTAATAATGTCACAGATCTCTTGATTTTTCTTAACTTTTGCTGATATTCATATACTACAAAACAGCAAATTAGGAAAGCCGAAATTACATTATGAGAATTCAGGCTGATGCTCAAAAATGCCATACATAATGACAGTTCAGCTAAATGTCTATAAATTTAGACATTTTCAAAAAAGCCTTTGAAGACCATCTGGGAAGGAAGAATGGAGAAAATAAGAAATCCAATTAATTAAGAATATTTTGTATGACAAATTACACTATGAATAGCTGTCCTCTCTCATTTCTTTGAAACATAGGTATCTAACATTAATTACTTTTGGAAAAGCTACTCTAGGACTAAGAATATCCTAATTAAACTGGTTTAGGACAGAGCCTTAAAAATATGGATAGAATTTTAATCCTCACTCAGTTTTGAACTACTATACCTTAGATAAAGACAATGAAACTGAAATTTAGGAAGTAACATATGCAAAAATGTCAAGTGTTGTTTGATACTTAAAATTGTAATATGTATTCTCATCTTTTCATATGTAGATATTCTTTTCTTTTGACATACAGGAGTAATTAGGAATATAAGTTACTCCTGACTCTATAAAATTCTTCAGGGACTAATGTCTTAAATATCCCCTCACCATGCTGTGATTCTGTCTTTAGTAATGGCAGTAGTAGTAATGATATAGGTTCATGTAGTTTGTAAATACTAATATTTACAATTAAAGCTCAATCAAGTAGAACCAATAATAGATTATGCTTTTGTTAATATGATTTTTCACATGATATAAATTATATAAAGATAAATGATTTTTCCCATTTGATATAAAGCTTGTGTTCAGCATATGTTTTTATGCATAAAGTTCAAGTTTTATGCTCAGTACTACATGGTTCCTGACCACTGAGCACCAAGCTAAAAATGTTCTTAGTTACTACCACGGTAACCCCAGTCTCCCATGTTGACACTGCATTTATTTTATCAATAAATAAAATTGATTTATTTTATCAGCTTATATTTATATTGTAGTTACCAGTGAATATCTACAACTTTGAGACAATGACCTAAAATTGCAGTAAAATCTTTAAAAGACTTTGGATTTCTTAAATGCATCATGCCTATATTGGTGAATGCACATCAGAAAAAAGATATGGAATTCAATTTCCAAAACATATTATTTTCTCAAGAAAATAATTTAATCAAATATTTAAGAGAATGTTTATCTTCTTAATCCAGGGGTTGAAGGTTTGTTTAACAAATTTAAGTGTTAAATTTTACATTGAAAGAATAAATTGTAAACTAAATAAACCCCCAGTAAATGAAATTATATCTATTTGTGGGTCAAATACCAACAATTTTAGCAAGACATTGTGAATTTGTTGGAACATCAATTGCAAAGTAAACATTTGCTTGGGAAATATGATTACTTCTCTGACTTTTCTTTTCCTAATGTTACTTTTTTTGCTTGCTTTTTTCTTTTACTTTATTACCTATAACAGTCCTTTCTTTTAATTTTATTTCTGGTGGTACATATGTTGGAATTTTAACTCCAGTACACTACCACTAGCTTATAGCTCGAAAACCACAACCTCTTTAAAGGAAAGTTAGAATCCTGCTGCCTCAATTTTCCCTTTCATCTTGCCTCAAACTATCATGTACATCAGGCAGTTATTTTTACATATGCTTCTTTTAATTTTCATAGCTTAAAATAAGCATAGATCTAATGCTGATGTATTTCTATGGATTGGCTTTCTTAGACTATTAAACAATCCTTTCATACTCAAAGCTCACAACTACTATTAACTTGAAAAGCAGGGAGTGAGATATGTATTTAGTTCCCAATTGTTGGCAGGTTTACATTAGCTGAACTTGCATTTAATCACACGCAAAACAGGGCCATAGAAAATAACATATGCTGCATGACACCTGCTGTGTTGATAATAGAAGTTAGGCTGGGGAAAATTAAAAATGATTTCCATTGCCTTAGAAAGAGTTCTTTATGCCATAACAAATTAAGTTCATGCCTTAGTCGATCAATAATTGGTTTCCTGCAACAATAACATGTAATATAGAGTTCACCAATAAATTACCTCTACTATACTTGGATTAGATTTTTATTTGGAAATATATTAAAATCTAAGATCAAACTTCTATAATCTTTACTTAAATTTACACATTTTGGACTTTCTATATCTAAGACATACAAAGCAATTAGAAAGCTTCGCTCTAATCCTCTGCTAAAGAAACACAATATCCCAACAACTTAAGAGCAACTCTCCTTGTATCAGCAAATTGAAACTACATTTCAGAGTGTTATCTCTAAAAACAAAAAGACAGGCAGATACAGTCCTATCTTATCAGGAATAGAAGACTTTTAATAATAAATGAAAGAGAAATTAAATTGGCAGTTAATAAACTACCGGTGGCTCTTAGTGGTATAGTCAGATTTCGATTGAAAAACACTAACTCCCCAGCAGCCACAGCACACACCCCAACAGCTGCCGCAGTGCCCACGGCTGGTCTCTACCACCTCATGACTGAGCTCTACAGAGATCACCAAATGCAATAAGTTCCAGGTACACTGGGCTATTTAGCTTCTGGGACTTCCAAAAGTACCCAAAGGGGAGAGTGGTGGGGTAGGTAGGCCTTCTTGGAGGCCGGGTGGACAACTGATCCCCACCCTCACCCCGCCTTCTGTACTTTCTGGAGTCCCTGTAATCACAACATTTCACCATCACCAACATGTAAGCTCAATGCCCAGTTAAATATTCTGGATTTTTTAAAGTTGCATCTGTAAAGGCTACCACACAAACAGCCCCATAGGAGCACGAGGGATTGAATGGGGATGTGACTTAGAATCCAACTGAGCTCAGCTAACAAAAACATTAACACAAAGGCTCAATTAACAACAGGGTATTACACCCTCAGATAAGGACTTAGTGTCTCCATGGACAACAATTTTGACAAATTTTCTTAAAAATAAAACAAAAAGAAACCAACAGGGCTTTGAACGATAGTAGTGGGCCGGGCACTTACCTTGAATGAAAACAACCCACGATGGATCCCAGGCAACCCACCTGGTACCCTGCCGCCAAGCGCCACCAGCAGTAATTCCCTAGTGCAAAGCAAGGAGTAACCCCTGACTAACATCAGTTGTGAACCAAAGAGCACCCCTCCAAAAAAAACAAAAACACCCTATGACAAAAACTGGTCCCTGTCACAGCCAGTTATCACTGCCAGAATCATTCCAGAATGAATTTCCAAGTGGAAATAGTAATAAGGTACATTATAATTATAGCATCCCTAAAAGGAGGTACCTTGCATAGCTCCCCAAAGCAAATAACAAGAAAGATGACAGTGAGTCCCATTGTTTACTAGGAGTTTCAGCAGCCCTGGCACCCAAGAGACCATGAGACTGCACCAAAAGGAATAAAGAAGAGATTCAACTTCACCATGCAGAAGCGAGGTGGAGAGATACAGAGGGAAGGTTCATAGACAGTGGCACAGACACTGGGTAGAGAGAGTTTAAAACAGTAAGGAAGGACACAAGCTCATTGAGGTGAGGTCCAGACAGCGAAGCAAGGATGCTCTGTGGAGGCTAAGGGCCTAGTCAGGTGATAGATGGCCTATTCTATTGAATAACAATCTTGTGTCTGTCGTCTAGAAAAATTTGAGCTGCATTTCCAAAACTCTTCTTAAGGGCTGGAGTGATAGCACAGAGGGTAGGGCGTCTGCCTTGCACGCAGCCAAAATGGCCCACCCGAGTTCGATTCCTCCACCCCTCTCGGAGAGCCCGGCAAGCTACCGAGAGTGTTCCATATGCCAGACACAGTAACAACAAAGTCTCCAATGGAGACGTTACTGGGCCCGCTCGAGCAAATCGATGATCAACGGGAGGGCCTTCTTAAGATTTCAATGATCTAATAGTGAATTTTTTCACAGAGTCGAAGTGAATCCTCATAAAAATAAATAAGAGGGTACAGTAGCAGTTGACAACTGGTTTGTACAACTAAGGGAAATTCCCTGAGTTGGTCCTTGATGTTGATATCACATTATCTGAAATAAGTTATGTGTGTATATGTATATACACATGCATTTATAGATAAACATAAAAAGTTTAAATTGTCTAATACTTTTGAATTCTTCAACTGTGTCCTAAAGTTTAGAATAACATTTTTAACCTTTCTAATTTTAAAATAGGTCTTTACTAGGGAAATAAAAAGTAATCAGGACTTGTCTTTAAGAAAATGTGTTTACTTAGTTAAATGGTAAGACATAAACTGTGTTTTCAAGAAGATGTCAGCCATTTCTTAAAAATCAGTTCTCTCCAGACACAAGTTACAGATTGCCAGAGAACAATATCTGAGGAACAGGAAGTAGGGAATATCATGAAGAAAAGAAAATGTCAATGACATTATATTTTTGTAAGACAATATACATGCTGATAATTTTAGGACTCATTAAATGGGTAGGGAATAACTAAGTAAATATCATGTACGATGAGATATTTGAAGAAAGAAATTGGTAAATTAGAATACACATCTCTATGTTATACAGTTTTTTTTTACTGGTTTCTAAGTTTAACACATCAGGGATTTTGTTATGTCTCACCTGTTAATTATGGTTATGCCATCAAAAGTATATTTCCTGAAAAGTGAAATAGGTACTGAACATACAATTTTATTGCCTGTTTTTCTTGTTTGTGCATTTGCATTGCCTATTTTCATGCAGATGTGTCATTTTTTATCTAGAATTTGTGTTGCTCCATTGGCACAGAAAAATCAGTGAGGGACCCCCATCTCCACAGTCATCATGATGTAACTAAATGATTTGTGTACAATCTACCTACCTCTTACTTTTATAGAAAATATCATTTTTAAACATATATGCAGGGGCTCGAGCAATAGTACAGTGGGTAGGGCATTTGCCTTGCACGCGGGCAATCTGGGCTTGATTCGCAGCATTTCATACGGACCCCACACACTGCAAGGAGTAATTCCTGAGTGCAGAGCCAGGAGTAAACCCCTGTACATTGCCGGGTGTGACCCAAAAAAAACAAAACAAACAAACAAACAAACAAAAAATATATATATGCAATTGTAACGTCCTCATTTTCTTTTGTATTATTACAATAATGTCATTGGTAAAATCAATTTGATTTTAGAATTTTAGTTTCACTATTTATATATCAGTCAGTTCTAAGAGGAGCAGAATGCGATTAAATTAGCGTACTGAAAAATGTATGGTATTTGTGAATCCAAATTCTGATTTTTACAATAGCTATTATTTAAATGTTTTATGATTTTAGTAATTAAGAATACTCTGTAGGTCTATATCACTAGCTTACAAAAATGAAATATAAAATTATAAAATGCATAAAAATAAACAGCATTGTACAAGAACCAACTTCATAAATAATTGGTAATTGCAGAGCAATGTTTCAAATACTGAATTTTTGGCCTTTGGTCATGTCCCCAAATTAGTTCATTGAACAAAGGCATTGAAAATCAGACTATAAATATCAAAATATTGATTGGAACTTCAGAAATACTAGTTGCCATTATAATTCTATAAGATTCAGATAGTCATAGATTTCTTAATTGAGCCCAGTGTGCCTTGATAAAAAGTGGTATTATTTCAAGTAAGGAGGAAAAATCTTGCTCTGTCCTTGAATTTCTATGCTGATCCATATAACATAGGATTGAAATAAATTTAACCTAGTAGCACTAAAACATGATAAACATTTATTTGCTAAGCGCTTAATCTATTAAAAACAGAAATGTAAAGGGCATCTTAATGAATATACAGATATTATCATTTCCTAAATATTTTTACATTATGAAATAGAAGTCATAATATGCTTTTAACTTACTAAATATACATTATTTATATAGCTTAAAATATCAAACTATCTCAAGTAAAATAATATAAAAAATATTTTCAACACATCACTTTTTTCTTTACCATTTCTAAGACCCACAAACATGGGAAAAAATGAGAACTATATATTTTATTTATTTAGCAGATGTTATAAAAGAACTAATTAATCACTGGGTATTCCTCAGTACAAAATTATACTGACAAAAATCATTTCCCATGTAATGGGTAAATGTTTGGCTCTGCCTAGTACATATGAAAAATATTTAAAGAAATAAAATTTAATGAATGCATATACAAATTGTTTCGCCTTTCAAATGTTTTAAAAATTTTCTCACAGTGCTGTACACACGGTAATGCATTTGTCTTGCATGCAGCCAATTGGGTTTGATCTGTGGTTCCCTGAGAATTTCCAGGAGAAATTCCTGAATGCAGAGGAAGACTAACCCCTGAACATCAGTGAATATGCCCCAATAGGAAACGAAAGAAACTACAACAACAACAACAACAACAACAACAACAGCAAGCAAAAACAAAAATGTTTTATTTTGCCTCAAATTTTTTTTAAATTGGAATGATATCAAAGTCTTTTTGTGTAATTAATGTTACAGTATATATAAATTGCTTCATTTATTTTAATATATAAAATCTGATATTAGAAACATTATTATTTATGTTTATATGCTTATAAATATGAATGTGTGTTTTATGATAAGCTAGTTCAAATAATTCTGCTTATTTGATTTGTTTTATAATATAAATTAAACATAATGAGATCTTGATGGGATGAGTTTTTAAAATCTTCACTTTAGGAAATAAGGCATAGTACAGCAGGAAAAGCACTTGCCATGAATTTGGCCAACCCAGATGGGTTTCATGGTGTGACACATTATTCCTTGAGCATAGCCAGGAACGATTTCTTAGCATTGAGTCAGGAAAGAGCCCTGAGCAGTCTAGATATGGTTCAACAGAAAATACATGAATGAAATATAAAAAAATAAAAAGCAATATTTCATTATCAGAATAAAAGAAATAATGTAACATATGTGTTGACAAATTTGCAATATTCTAGCTTGATTCCTCCAGCATCCATTTTATGTTTCAAATTCATTCATAGGTGAATTTATTTTTTGTAGTTACGATTATTTCAAAGTCATTTTGTGTAATTAATCCTCAGTGAGGCAAGCTTACCTTTTATTTAATTAAATTAGTTAATTAATTTTGGTCATTGGGACACACCTGATGGTGTTCAGGCTTACTCATGGCCCTGTGCCCAGGGATCATTCCTGGCAGACTCAGGGAATTATATGTGATGGTGGAAATCAAACCCACCATGCAAGTAAAGTGCCCAACCTGTTACAATATTGCTCTGACATGACATAGTCTATTTTTTAAACATTTTGTTATATTTTAATTTAGTGCTTATTGTTTTGATGTGCCAAGTTAACACAGTTTCACTAGGAGACTACCTTCAGAGAGCCTTCTGGAAGGGCTTCCTGTGAGACACTGAGCGTCCCTGCACACACGTGGACATTCACTTCAGGACCTCCCAGGCCCCTGTGCTCCCAGACCTTCTAAGGAATGTGCAGCTTTCAGACAGGGCCCACTCTCCCGGGGAAAAAAAACAAAGAAACCCCCTCTTTAACCTCCCCGACAGCAGCCTGCCTGGGCTTCCCTGCCCTCCACGCCAGAGCCATGGACGCAGCTCTGGCCAAGGTCCAGGCAGAAGCCACCTGCCCCATCTGAGGATGTCCTCGTGGAACCATCACCACGGAATGCAGTCACAACTCGGGCCTTGGCTGCCTGCAGAGGCTCTGGGAGGAGCCACAGTGGGGATTCCCTTGCCCCCTCTGCTGCCACCAGTGCCAGCGGGAGCTCTGCGTGAGCAAGGCAAGTCTGGAAGAGCTTGTGAAGACTATACTGCTCCTGCACCCAAGAAGAGCACGCCCGGGAGCTGAGCCTCTCCAGTGAGGAAGACCCGGCACTGTTGTGTGTACCCTGCGCAGGGCTCCCGGCACAATAGGGCCACCTCTCCTGAGGCCTCCCCAGGGCACTGCACGACCCAAGGCGTGAACTGCAGGCAAAGCTGCTGCAGCTGAGATGCTGAGCCAGGCCCTGGACCGAGAGCAGAAGGGATCGCTCTGCAGGCTGGCAGAGGAGGAGAAGCACCGGGGGCACAAGTTCGGGGTCAGCATCAGCTCCCTGGCAGACTACCTGCAGGCAATCAGGGCGCCGCTGGTGGAGGTAATGGAGCAGAGGGTGCTGGCATCGAAGGCCAGGTTGCTCCAGAGCGCCAGGATGGTGACGCCCGGGGCCAGGTGCTCTCCCCGCACCCACCTCCCCACCCTCAGCCTCCCACTGAGCCAGCACGCGGGGCTACACAAGATCATCTCGTGCTTCTCAGAAGATGGGCATCTGGACCGCAGCACCAGGCAGCCTTATCCCCGGATGGGAAGTCAGTGATCTTCGTGGGAGGTGCAAGTGGCCACCAGGCCGAGTGGGCCGTGGGCATGTGGCAAGGCTCTAACAAGCTCTGAGTCGTGCAGCGGCAGCACAGTGGCCAGTAGTGGCGCCGAGCTCTGCGGCCGCTGTCCCCTGATGAGGGTGGGCAGGCCCCATGGCATCGGTGTTTACCTGGACTGGGAGCTGGGCCAGGTTTCCTTTTACAAGCTCGGCGGCAGGTCGCACCTGTCCAGACCTTCTGGACCACGTTCGCCCAAGTCATCAAGCCTGACATATGTGTAGGGCCTGACCCTATACCCTCTCATCGTGGGGCTCGTGGCAGAGGAGTCTGAAGGCTGAACTCTGGCTTGATATATATTTTTATTTTTATTTTTATCTTAAAATATTTTTTGATGGTGGTAATGGGGTATGTGTATGGCGTGGTGGTGGTGGTGGTGGTCATGCTCAGGTCATGCTCTAGAGGTCAGGGCTCAATCCAGGCTGGTGCTTGAGACTGAACCTCCCGCAGGCTGCTTACAATGCAAGGGTCTTGCCTGCTGTATTTCTCTGGCCTCTGCCTTAATTTTTTTTTTTGCAACACAGAGTGTTGTTCCCGGGTCACTCTGCGGTGCTGGGGGACTCAAACCTGGGTCAGCCACGTGCAGAAAAGTATCTTTACCCTTGCACCTTGACATGATTTAATGTATGAGTGGGAAAAAATGTACAATATCAGTGATTGTAGCGCCAACAAGTTATTGTTTTAATCTTCTTTTTGGAGGGGGCATCCAAATGTATGAGTAAGTAAAATGTGCAATATCAGTAACTTTAGCACCAACAAAAGTTACTATTTTAATTTTTCCCCCTTTTTTTGAGGAGGTGGGGGAAGGGCACATCCAACAGTTATCAGCTACTCCTGGTTCTGCTCTGGAGTGACCCCTGGAGAGCGTTCAGAGGATCTGAGGGGCTGTTAGCAGTTGGGGGTTGGAACTGGAGTCAGCTACATGGAAAACTCAGACTGACAAAGGCAGGCTGGGGCTGCGGCTGAGCACAGGCATGGATTGTGAGGGTCTGGCTTCTAGCCCCCCACTATGCCAGCAAAGGAAGGAGGAGTGTAAACATAATTCTCATTTTTGTTTTCCTTTTGTTTCCTTGGGCTGGAGTGATAGCACAGTGGTAGGGCATTTGCCTTGCATGCGGCCAACCCAGTTGGCCCAGGTTCGATTCCTCCACCCATCTCGGAGAGCCCGGCAAGCTACCAAGAGTATCTCGCCCCCTCAGCAAAGCCTGGCAAGCTACCTGTGACGTATTCAATATGCCAAACACAGTAACAACAAGTCTCACAATGGAGATGTTACTGGGCCTGCTGGAGTAAATCGAAGAACAATGGGAGAACAGTGCTACAGTGGTGGAAATCAAACCCACCATGCAAGTAAAGTGTCCAACCTGTTATAATATTGCTCTGACATGATATAGTCTATTTTTTCTTAAACATTTTGTTATATTGTAATTTAGTGCATATTGTTTTGATGTACAAAGTTAACACAGTTTCACTAGTATCAAAATAGAAATACCCTCATCGTACTTTTTTAATTTCACTTCTAGTCCATCTTTTGCTTTTTTTTTTTTAATTTAATTTTATTTTTTACAGTTGTAGATTTACAATTTTTTGTGCTTGGGTTTCAATTATACAATGATCAGATACCCATCCCTCCACCAGTGCCCGTTTTTCACCACCATGGATAATATCCCTCCACCCCCATCCCCCCAACCCCCCCTGCCTCTGTGGCAGGGAAATCCCCTGTGTTCTCTCTCTCCTTTTGGGTGTTGTGGTCTGCAAAAGATGCATGGAGTGGCAAACATGTTCAGTCCATAGTCTACTTTCGACATGCATCTCCCCTCCTGGGAGGATCATCCAAACATCCTTTATTTGGTGCTCCCTTCTCTATCTGAACTGCCCTTTCCTCTAGGATACCCGGCTGGCCTCTAAGTTATGGAGTAATCCTCCTGGTGCTGATCTCAGCTATTCTTGGGTATTAATCTCATACTTTGTTACTTTATATCCCCCAGATGAATGCAATCTTTCTATGTCTATCCCTCTCTTTCTGACTCATTTCGCTTAGCATGATACTTTCCATATTGTACCACTTGTATGTAAATTTCATGACTTCATCTTTTCTAACAGCTACATAATACTCCATTGTGTAGACGTACCAAAGTTTCTTTAACCAGTCATCTGTTCTTGGGCATTCGGGTTTCTTCCAGTTTCTGGCTATTGTAAAGAGTGCTGCAATGAACAAACAAGTGCAGATGTCACTTCGACTATACATTTTTGCCTCTCTGGGATATATTCCCAGGAGTGGTATTGCTGGGTCAAATGGGAGCTCAATTTCTAATTTTTTGAGAATCGTCCATACTGTTGTCCAGAAGGGCTGAACCAGTGGACATTCCCACCAACAGTGAAGGAGTGTCCCTTTCTCGCCAGATCCATGCCAGCATCAGTTGCTTTTGTTCTTTTGAATATGGGCCAGTCTCTGAGGTGTGAGATGGTATCTCATTGTGGTTTTGATCTGCATCTCTCTGATGATTAATGATGTAGAGCATTTTCTCATGTGCTTTTTTGCCATTCGGATGTCTTCTTTGAGAAAGTTTCTGTTCATTTCATTGCCCCATTTTTGGATGGGGTTGGATGTTTTCTTTTTGTGGAGTTCAACCAGTACTTTATATATCCTTGATATCGACCCCTTATCAAATGTGTATTCGGCGAATGTCCTTTCCCATTCTGTAGACTGTCTTTGTATTTTGGTCACTGTTTCTTTGGAGGTGCAGAAGCTTCTTAGTTTAAGATAGTCCCATTTATCTATCTCTGTTTTCACTTGCTTGGCCAGTGGCGTGGCATCTTTGAAGATACCATTAGCTTCAATATCATGGAGGGTTTTGCCAACTTTATCTATAATGTACCTTATGGTTTCTGGTCTGATGTGGAGGTCTTTAATCCATTTTGATCTTACTTTTGTACATGGTGTTAGGCAGAGTTCTGTGCCTATTTTTTTGCATGTAGCCGTCCAATGATGCCAACACAATTTATTAAAGAGGCTTTCCTTACTCCACTTCACATTACTTGCACCTTTATCAAAGATTAGATGATCATATGATTGAGGGGAGATGTCAGTGTATTCAACCCTGTTCCATTGGTCTGCAGTTCTGCCTTTGTTCCAGTACCATGCTGTTTTAATTATTACTGCTTTGTAGTACAGTTTGAAGTTAGGGAGCTTGATTCCTCCCATTTTCTTTTTCCCAAGAATTGCTTTAGCTATTCGTGGGGGCTTATTGTTCCATATAAATTTCAGGAGTGTTTGCTGCATTTCTTTGAAGAATGTCATGGGTATCCTTATAGGGATTGCATTGAATTTATACAATGCTTTTGGTAGTATTGCCATTTTGACAATGTTAAGTCTCCCGACCCATGAGCAGGGGATATCTTTCCATTTCCTCATGTCCTCTTTTATTTCCTGAAGTAGCGTTTTGTAGTTTTCTTTGTACAGGTCCTTTACTTCCTTAGTTAAGCTGATTCCTAGGTACTTGATTTTCTGGGGCACAATTGTGAATGGGATTGTTTTTTTCATGTTGCTTTCTTCTCTCTCACTGTTTGCGTATAGGAAAGCCATGGACTTTTGGGTATTGATTTTATAACCTGCAACTTTACTATACGAGTCTATTGTTTCTAGGAGTTTTTTGGTGGAGGTTATTGGGTTCTCTAAGTAGAGTATCATATCATCTGCGAATAGTGAGAGCTTGATTTCTTCCTTTCCTACGTGAATGCCCTTAATATCTTTTTCTTGCCTAATCGCTATTGCAAGTACTTCCAGTACTATATTGAACAGAAGTGGAGAGAGTGGGCATCCCTGTCTCGTCCCTGATCTTAGAGGGAAGGCTGTCAGTTTTTCCCCATTGAGGATGATGCTTGCTGTAGGCTTGTGGTAGATGGCTTTAATTATGTTGAGGAAAATCCCCTCTATACCCATTTTGGCTAGGGTTTTCATCATAAAGGGGTGCTGGATCTTGTCAAATGCTTTCTCTGCATCTATTGCTATAATCATATGCTTTTTATCTTTTCTTTTGTTGATATGATGGATTATGTTGATTGATTTTCGAATGTTAAACCATCCTTGCATCCCTGGGATGAATCCTACTTGGTCATGGTGTATGATCTTTTTGATGAGTAGTTGGATTCTATTTGCTAGTAGTTTGTTGAGGATCTTTGCATCTGTGTTCATCAGGGATATCGGCCTGTAATTCTCTTTCTTTGTGGTATCTCTGTCTGCTTTTGGTATCAGTGTGATATTTGCTTCATAGAAACTGTTCGGAAGTGTTTTTGATATTTCAATTTCGTGGAAAAGCTTAAAGAGCATCGGGAGTAAGTCCTCTTTAAAGATTTGGAAGAATTCACTGGTGAATCCATCCGGGCCAGGACATTTGTGCTTGGGGAGACTTTTTATTACCATTTCAATTTCCTTGATGGTGATAGGTCTGTTCAGGTATTCCAGGTCTTCTTGGTTCAGCCTTGGGAGTCGGTAGGAGTCTAGGAATTTATCCATTTCCTCGAGGTTTTGATGTTCCATGGCATAAAGCTTCTCAAAGTACTCCCTGAGGATCCTCTGAATTTCTGTGGTTTCTGTTGTAATGACCCCCTTTTCATTTCTGATTCGGTTTATTAGGGTTTTCTCTCTCCCTTTCTTTGTGAGTTTTGCTAGAGGCTTATCGATCTTGTTAATTTTCTCAAAGAACCAGCTTTTGGTTTCATTGATCTTTCGGATCGTTTTTTGGGTTTTCATCTCGTTAATCTCTGCTCTGAGTTTTATTATTTCCTTTCTCCTGTTCGCGTTGTGCTCCTTTTTTTGGTCCTTCTCCAAGCTCTTAAGCTGTGAGGTTAGGTTACTTATTTGTGCTTGCTCCTCCTTCCTGAGCAATGCTTGTAGAGCTATAAACTTTCCTCTTAACACAGCCTTTGCTTTGTCCCATAAGTTTTGGCAACTCGTGTTCTCATTTTCATTCATTTCTAGGAATCTTTTGATTTCCTCTTTGATTTCCTGTCTAATCCACTGGTTGTTCAATAGTGCACTGTTTAATTTCCAGGTGTTTGATTTAGTTTTCTGTTTTTGTGTGTGATTTACTTCTAATTTCAGCGCATTATGGTCTGAGAAGATTGTTGATACAATCTCTACCTTCTTAATTTTATGGAGGCATGTTTTGTGTCTCAGCATGTGATCTATGTTGGAGAATGTTCCATGTACGCTTGAGAAGAATGTGTATTCAGCTTTTTGTGGGTGAAGTGTCCTGTATATATCTACTAAGTCCCTTTCTTCCATTGTTTCCCTCAAATGAAGTATGTCCTTGCTAAGCTTGAGTCTGGTTGATCTATCAAGAGGTGACAAAACAGTGTTGAAGTCTCCCACTAGTATTGTGTTGCTATTGATGTCTTTTTCCAAATCTATGAGTAGTTGTTTTAAGTACTTTGCTGGTCTCTCATTAGGTGCATATACATTTATTATTGTAAGTTCTTCCTGTTGTATAGATTCTTTGATCAATAAGAAATGGCCTTCACTGTCTCTTATGATATTCCTCACTCTGAAATCGATGTGGTCTGATATAAGGATGGCTACCCCAGCTTTTTTATGGGAGCTGTTTGCCCGTAGGATTGTTTTCCAGCCTTTGACTCTGAGTCTGTGTTTGCTTTGACTATTGAGATGCGTTTCTTGCAGGCAGCAGAATGTTGGGTTCAATTTTCTAATCCATCCAGCCACTCTATGTCTTTTAATTGGTGCGTTTAGTCCATTGACATTGAGAGAGATTATTGTTATGGGATTTTGTCCCATTGTTCTGTTAAAATTTGGTGTATTTGAGGGGCCTTTCTTGCCTTAAATTAGCCCATTTAGTTGTTCTTGTAACCATGGTTTTGAGTCTATGAAGTTCCTGAGCTGTTGTTTGTCTGTGAAACTGTGTGTTGTTCCTTCTATTATGAATGAGAGTCTCGCTGGGTAAAGTATTTTTGGAGAAGCATTTATTTCATTGCGTTTTTTCACTATGTCCCACCACTTTTTTCGGGCCATGAGGGTTTCATCAGAAAAATCAGCTGTGAATTTTAAGGATGCTCCTTTGTAAGAGATTTCTTTCTTCGATCTTGCTGCTTTCAGAATTTTGTCTCTGTCTAAGGTTTTGGTCATTTTGATCAGAATGTGTCTTGGGGTATTTTTATTCGGATTTCTTCTAGCTGGTACCCTTCGGGCCTCCTAAATGTGGTCACGAGTTTTCTTCAGCTCTGGAAACGTTGTAGCAATGATGTCTTTGACAGTTTCTTCTTCATCAAGGTTTTCTTCCTGTACCTCTGGGACTCCAATAATTCTTATGTTACCCCTCTTGGCTTCATCACGATCTTCTCTTGCCATCTGTTCCCGAATTGTGAGTCTCTTTTCCATTTTCTGCTCTTTTCTGGAGAGTCTCTGAACTTCATCTTCGAGTTCACTGACTCTGTTCTCAGCAGCTGTTACTCTGCTGCTGAGGCCTTCCACTGAGCTTTTCAATTCGCCTACAAGATTTTTCAGGTCTGATATTTCTGATTGCATTTTCCTCATTTCTGCCTTCAGATCCTCTTGTCTTCTATTGGCATTGCTTTCCATTGTTTCTTTTAATTCCCTAATCATCCTAAGTAGCTCCCTCCTGAATTCCTTGTCAGAGAGGTTGTCTAACACTACAGTACTGTTGGTGTCATCTGGGCTAGACTCTTCAATATGAAAGTTCGGTGGGCTTTTGCGTTGCTTTACCATTGTGAGAGGTGTGGTTTAGTCCTTCACGTTCACTGTAACTATTCTGCTTGATATGCAGTGTGAGTTAAGATAGGCTTATGAGTTATTGGCTACTGTGTTTCTAGTGGCTAAGATAAAATAGAGAAATTTCCATCTAAGAACGTAGCTTATGGTTCTTATGGCATATGTAGTGGGAAAATATTTCGCGGCCACGTTAGCAGCTGTGGCTCCGGAAAGAGTCCCTGGCACTGGGCGAAGAGTTGGGAACGTCTCCAGTTTGGAATTGGAGCCATTCAGCTTTGTTGCCCAGAGCTGGGCCTCTGTGCCCATCCCGCGCAGCTCAGGGGTTGAAAACCGGCTTTCTAGGGGCTGGATCTATGTGCGCATGCCCAGAAAGGGTCCCAGGCCCTTGGGGGCGGGCTGTACCTGTTTGGAATTGGAGCCGTTCAGCTTTGTTGCCCAGAGCTGGGCCTCCGTGCCCGTCCCGCGCAGCTCAGGGGTTGAAAACCGGCTTTCTAGGGGCTGGATCTATGTACACATTCCCAGAGAGGGTACCAGGCCCTTGGGGGCGGGCTGTACCTGTTTGGAATTGGAGCCATTCAGCTTTGTTGCCCAGAGCTGGGCCTCCGTGCCCGTCCCCCATCTTTTGCTTTTTTGCCTATCCATTTCCTCCACTATTTGGTAATCTCAATTTTGGAATCCAAGGCCAGGATTCCTTTGATAGTGTATCCCCTTGTTTCATTTCTCTTTATCTTACACATGAGTGAGATTTAATATATTTGTTCCCTCTTTTTGGATAACACTTGGTTTTTTCTGCTGCTCCTGCAGGGAGCTTAAGGTTTATTAAACCTTTCCTATAACAATGCAACTGAGGCACAACTAATAGTCCTATATTGCTTTTCTCTTTCTTTTGTATCATTTGTATGGTTTATTTAGCAATGTCCTTTTTTTTGTGTAGACATAGGAAGACAATTTATGCTATGCTATGCTATGCCATGTAACATGGGAGTTGATTGACTATAAATTCTTTTTTTTTTCTTTTTGGGTCACACCGGCAATGCTAAGGGGTTACTCCTGGGTTTGCACTCAGGAATCACTCCTGGCGATGATCAGGGGACCATATGTAATGCTGGGAATTGAATCCAGGTCGGCTGCGTGCAAGGCAAATGTCCTACCCGCTGTGAAATCGCTCCAGCCCCTCCAAAATATTTACTCCTGGGCATCCATATTTACTTGACTTAAGCCTCTGTTGCCCTTAGTTCCTATCACTCCAAGAGCAGGGTCCCAGCGAGGGAATGATGGACCCAAGGCAAACTCTGAGCTACCCTGGCATTTAAATATCCAGGCCAAGCACAATGAAACTTATCTATAAGTTAAAAGCACGGTCATGGACAAACTCTGTCTTGACCCCCCCCCCAAAAAAAAGGTAACTGAGTAAGTACCCTTCTGGGTTAGGAAGACTAACCTGGCCTGAGGATTTTGGTCTGAAAAATACAGTGAGATGTCCCCAGGAAGAACCAAACTTTAACCTTAATATATCTCTTACTGTGCTCATACAAAATGACATTGCTAGAAATATTATAAGTAAATTTACTACGACTGTTTAAGTGAATTTAAGTGGTACTCTGTGCCAGGCTGTTTTCAGCAGGGGTGTCCCAGAGTGGGGTGGGTGAAAGCGCTCCCCACCCCAAGGGACACAGCCCCAGCGACTGACCTCCACTACCCAACTGCCACCATGATTCAGGCTGTTTTTCGAACCATGTGGCCTCAAAGTGGCCACACAACACAGTATAGAACACTTTCTACCCATTTTTCATAATTGTCACACCATATTTGATGGGTTCAGACAGTAGGCAAAAAACCATAAAGAGAAATATATAAATATATGCCTCTCGGAGAGTCAGGCAAGCTACCGAGAGTGTCCCACCTGCACAAGCAGAGCCTGGCAAGCTCTCCATGGCATATTCGATATGTCAAAACCAGTAATGGCAACAGGTCTCATTCCCCTGACCCTGAAAGAGCATCCAGTCATTGGGAAACGATGAGTAAGAAGAGGCTGCTAAAATCTCCGGACTGAGAGGAATACAGACGTTACTGGTGCCCGCTCGAGTAAAATGTCAAATAACGGGATGACAGTGATACAGTGACAGAATAACTATTAATTATTATTTGTCCATGCAGATTATTCAAATACAATACCTATAATTTATAAAATGAATATGTCACCTTGACTATACAAGTAATTTTTTTTACCTTGATTTTTGGGGCCTTATCTGGCTATGCTCAAGAATTACTCCTGGAAGTGCTTGGGATTCATGTGGGATGCAGGAATTGAATCTGGGTTGGTGTGTACAAGGTGTGTACAAGGTAGGGTCCCACTATACTATCATTCCAGTCTAATTTTTAATTGAATATTTAAAATCAAACCAAAATAGAATTGATTTTTAATAATATTACTTTCAATCCATGTTACTTTAACAAGTTACCTGTTACTGTGCTCTATAATTGTCTACAAAAAAACAGTACTAGACATATCTGTCTATCAGATAATTTTTAGACTATCAATTACTTCAATCTTCTTGAAAAAGTCTCAGTGCCACCTTTGAAATATAGAAGGATGCATTGTTAATGAACCACAATAGAGTTCATCAAAACTACAAGTTGAGGTTTAAATGCCAATATGCGTTTAAGAAACGTCTTCATGGTTTTTGGAAGGGGATCCCAATAGTTAGCTGTGAGACTAAAGTCACTTGTATTACTTGTATCACTTGTCATCTTGTTGCTCATCGATTTGCTTGAATGGGTGCCAGTAATATCTCCATTAGTCCTATCAAGTGCTAGTGTAGCCCAATGGTGTATCCTCACTCCAAGAACATGTATAGCATCAAGCCATTTGTTCAGGATCTTGACGAAGAAGTCTGTCCATCTCGTAGGTGGACTGCCAGGCATGCTTTTGGTATTCCATGGAATCCAGTCGGTAATGGCTCTAGTCAGCAGTCATCTCCAAATTCTATTATGTGTTCGACCCACGACCCATCTGATTTCATCACCTTAGCAAATGAGGCAGTCATACACACAAAAAAATCATGCTCTCTCTCAAAAAAAAAAAAAACTGGATCATTTTAGAAGTTTAGAAAATTAGTTATAGAGATAGATAAATAGAAAATAGATACATATATAGTATATCTAACAGTGTTAATAGTATATCTATATAGTATTTATAGTTTATAATACATATGGTATGTATTGCACTATAGCACTGTCCTCCCGTTGTTCATCTATTTGCTTGAGCAGGCACCAGTAACATCTCCATTGTGAGACTTTGGGTTACTCTTTTTGGCATATCAAATACACCATGGGGAGATTTCCAGGCTCTGCAGTGTGGGTAGGATACTCTCAGTAGCTTGCCGGGCTCTCTGAAAGGGATGGAGGAATCGAACCTGGGTCTGCCACATGCAAGGCAAACACCCTACCCGCTGTGCTATTGCTCTAACCAATGGTATGTATTATAATACATATATAAACATATAAGATATATGTTAATATATTCTATATAACATACTATATATATTATAGTGTTATGTATATATGTATACACATGTACTTACGTCTTTTTTTTATCCATTTACCTCTTGAAGGATAATTAGTGAATTCTCACATCTTGGTTGCTGTGAGTAATGCTGCAGTGAACGTGGAAATGCAGCTGTCTCTTGTAATCACGCATTACTTCCTGTGGATCCAAAAGTAAATTCTATTTTGAGTACTTTGGAGAATCTGCATACTATTTGCCATAGTGGCTATAGCATATCCCCACAAATAGTGCATAAGGCTTTCTTGTCTAAGAATTCTCATTAGTGCCTTCCATCATATGTTTTCTTTGTGATATTTAATTTCTTCATTTTTTAAAACTGGGGTGGGGGTAAGTTGGGCCACAAGTGGTAGTGATTGAGATTATTCTAAGCTCAGTGCTCAGGGCTTGCTCTGCAGTAGTACTTAGAGGACCATGTAGAGGTTGGCGATCAACTGTAGACCAGACCAAGCACTTTCACACTTGTCCTATCTCATTGGCAAAATCTTTTTCCATGCAGACATTCAAACAAGTGTGAGTGTGAGATGGTTCTGAGTAATACTACTTTGCAATGTGTGTAAGGGAAGTGTTTTTACCTTTGTGTGCTCCCCCCGCCACCTCTCTCTCTCTCTCTCTCTCTCTCTCTCTCTCTCTCTCTCTCTCTCTCTCTCTCCTCCAAGATAACAAATTTTAGGAGCTAATATTGCAGGCATAAATTGCAATTGTCTGAGAAAAAAATAAATATTGACCTTATTGTGTCGACTTTTTTGCAAAATATACCTATATATTTAAAATAACTACATTTAACAACTTGACCTAAAAAATATTATACTTCAAATATAGCTTGATAGAGCTAAAATATAAAATAAGTAAAACTGAATACTAGTATGGCCTCTGTCTTCTGCCTGGAGGTGGAAAGTAAACGGTTTTATTGAAACATTATCTTTTAATAGAACTTTTACATATTCATATTTCAAAAATAATTTAAAGTTTTTTGTGCTCTTTTTCATTTTTCAGTATAGAAAGATAGCTTTAAATTATAGCTGACTAAAAAAAATCTAAGCAAGTTGCCTCGTAACTCTGTGACACATATTTCTCTGTCTTAATTATTTAACATTTAATACAATAAAACATTTTGAAAATTCTCAAGATATCTATGTCCTATATATCTAAATGCAGTACTTAAAATGTGTCATCCTGGTTGCTCGTATTATGTGCTATCCAATTATAAGAGGAAAGAAAATACTATGTATTAAATATTATTTCAGTGGTTTGTGCTTCAAGATATCTAAAGCAATGATAACTTTTTATTCAAAGTATAAGATCTTTCAACTCATGAGTTGTCGAAATAGTTTCTGTAATTGGTTTCTTCCTTTCTAAAGAAACCCACAAATGCTCCCACTTTATTTCTATACTACAACATATTGCTTCCAACCAAGTCGTCTTTCCATTTCTGGTTGACTGTGTTTCAGTTAAAAGAAAAAAAAACAGAAATTTTCCATTTCCTTGAAAAGATATAATCCTCTCATTTGCGAAACTTAGGGGAATATATAGAGTAGCATGATACACTTTCTAGCTCTTTCTTTGCTCATTGAAATAATCCAGACCCAATTTTTTTTCTGATTAACTTTTATCACTCACCTCTTACCTTTTCCTTTCTGATCCTAATATAAGTTTGCTATCAAGAAAATATGAGTGCTTCCTCTTTGGAGGCCTGCAGGAGATAGACAAACAAAACCCCCATTATAGAGTCATATCTTTGCTCTTGCAGGAAATAATTCACATTTGGAAGGCATACCTACTCATTCTACACTGTCTCATTCTATGAGCAATAAAACTTTACACACCTTCTTGCAAATACCATCCTACATCTCTTTTGCTACCTGCATTTAAGTGACTTCACGGTGGCTTCTGTACAAAATTTTCATCTTATTTCTATACTGTTCTCTAAATCAGTACTCATTCAATGAAGAACAGCCCTGAATTTTGATGGAAAATCATGAAGACAACCAAAAGAATGAGAATTACAAGTACGTCTATAAATACATCAAGGGCGGTAATCCTATTGTAGATTCAAGTTTGCTATGTGACCTTCGTGTCAAACATAAATTGTGGCAATAAATTATTGTGCGCAAGGACCAGAGTATGAATGCTTGCCTTGCGTCCTGCCAATCTGGGTTCATTTTCTGGGATTCCATATGGTCCCCGGAGCCCTCCAGAAGTAATATCTGACTGTAGAGTCAAGAATACTCGAGTACAACTGGATGTGTCTCCAAAATAAAAAAGTGTCCATTTAAAACATTATAAGTTTTTGTTAAATTAATGAACAAGTCTAAATAAGTAGATGACCATAGGCAAATTTTGATAGAGAAATGCTTTTAAAATGCATGTTTTACATCTGCATGCCTCCTCCTCCATATTTTGGTGGTGCTAAATTGAACCAAGGACCTTACACAAGTTTACCAGTGGAGTTGCATCCTCAGCTAAAGGGACATGTATTAAAATATGAATAAAAAATATATTTTAAGTCACAGCATAGTCCAAAGGAACTACATACATATATAATATACATACTTTTACATAGATTTTACAAAGGAAAGATACAAAATAATGTGATGACCAAGAGAAATGGTTCCTAAATGATGAGACAGTGAAACTGTAATTTTACATAAAATGACATCAAGGCTTTTTTTGTTTCACTTTGCAAAAATTTGAGATGAAGGAAATGTTAAATACGGAAGTTTTAAATGGTGCAGTGAAGTTTTTGAGATTAGGTATTGTTCAGCTGTGTGATTTTGGAAAGAAGTTTGAAAAGTTTAATTGAGGTCAGACTAGGAAAAATGCTAAATCATTTCTAAAGATATTTGGAGTTTGACTTAGCTAATGAAAAAATGGGAAATATTTAGTGTATTGGTTTTTCAAAATGCTGATAGTTGCTATGTCTAAGATTTTCCTAAGAACTGCTTATGTGATAAAAGGATCATGTAAATTGGATGTAAAACAGCTAGAAAAAATCTATAACTTTGTACTTTGTACTTATGCTAAGTTTTGAAAACATGGGTTATTCTACCACCATTGTCTTATTATTGTTCATTTTTAACTTTCTAAGTTTAGTCAAAATTGGTCAATTTCATGTAGTCATATTAAAACCATAGTTCACTATTTTCTTGGCTGCTTTTATAAATTGTGGTAAAATACTTGCCTATAGCTACATTAAAACCCCAAAGGCAAAATCACTTTACAATGAGCAATATATATACACAATCTTATTAGGTGACATTTTGAAAACAATTCTGAGAATTTAAATCTTTCATGTAGTAGGATAATGTTAAGCTGACATATTAGATAGCATGTCTTTTCTATTAAATGTAATGATATTGTTGGCACTTCGCTGTTGTACTTAAGAAAGAAAATGTACCTAACCCAGGTGCCTGATTGATAGTATTGGAAATAGGGTGTTTGCCTTACACAATCCTCAGCATTTCATGTGGTCCCCTGAGCCTGCTAGAAGTAGCAAAACATGATCACAGCCCAGTGTAGTTCAGTCCCCAAAACAAACAAGAGAAAAAAATTTGAATTATCCTTCATGTTTCTGTCAATTCAACATTTTTGTATGTATATTCAGTCTTGAAATTACAAACGGTCCCTAAAACCTGAATATAGAACAAAACACAAAAGTTGAAAGAAAAGAAGCAAGAATTATGCACAACATTATTTTAAATTTTCTGTAACTTTGCATAACACTAATATTGGGCATATATAACCAGAAAACAATTGTGTGTGTGTGTGTTGTGTGCATTCTCACTTTTATCTAGAAAAATGATCCCTAATTTAGGCAGAGTTAAAATTGTTCTTCATATTGCTACAGTGTATGTAAGTGGAAGGTAAAAGCACCAGATAGAGTAGTTAATTTAATTGGTCAATTTAAATCTCACCCACTCAACAGCTATATCCCATGTAGGAAGTGGGATAGCTGAGGATGGAAGATAGCAGTAGATAAAAGGAGAAAAGGACCACCCCCAACCCCCTTATCCCCAGCCAAGAAATTTCCTCTCTTTGTCCTCTCAACTATGCCCAGCCAGATGGACACCGATGCCGTTCCTCACCCATGGGCAAAAAACTTTGGCCAGCGACTCAAGAAACCAAAGAAACAGAGATGGGAATAGTATTGTACTAGAGTACAAGAAGAAAAGGCCCAGCAACTAGCTACAGAGCAGGAATCCCCAGCAAGGAGATGCAGGTTAATGTATTACAAGGAATATTTCACACTAGAAAAAGTATACACTGTATGAGTTTTGCTAAAGGCTTATCGATCTTGTTTATTTTCTCTAAGAACAAGCTCTTGGTTTCATTGATCTTTCGGATTGCTTTTTGGGTTTCCATCTCGTTAATATCTGCTCCAAATTTTATTATTTCCTTCTTCCTGTTCGGATTGGGCTTCTTTTGTTGGTCATCCTCCAAGCTCTTAAGCTGTGAGGTTAGGTTACTTGTGTGGGCTCGCTCCTCCTTCCTGAGAAATGCTTGTAGACCTATAAACTTTCCTCTTAACACAGCTTTTGCCATAAGTTTTTTGTCCCATAGGTTTTGGGAATGTGTATCCTCATTTTTGTTTGTTTCCAGGAATCCTTTGATTTCCTCTTTGATTTCCTTTTTAAGTTACTCATTGTCCAATAGTGAGTAGACATGATATCTGTACCTATATGTTCATTGCGGCACTGTTCACAATAGCCAAAATCTGAAAACAACCCAAGTACCCTAGAACAGATGACTGGTTAAAGAAACTTGGTAGATCTACACAATGGAATACTATGTAGCTGTCAGGAGAGATTAAATCATAAACTTTGCTTATAAATGGACAGACATGAAGAATATCATGCTAATTAAAATGAGTCAGAAAGAGAGGGACATACATAGAAGGACTGCACTCATTTGTGGAGTATAAAACAACATAAAATGAGGCTGACACCTAAGAATAGTAGATACACGGGACAGATAGATTGCTCCATTGCTGGAAGTCTGCCTCATGAAAAATTGGGAGAAGGCAGCTGGAATATAGAAGGGATCACTAAGAAAAAGATAGCTGGATGAATCGGTTGGGATGGGAGATATGTGGAGAAAGTAGATAAAGGACCAAATATGATAGCCTCTTAGGGTTTTTATTGCAAAACATAATGCCCAAAAGTAGAGAGGGATTATGGGGAATTATCTCTGCCATGGAGGCAGGAAAAGGGGGGGGGGGTATACCAGGGATATTGATGGTGGGAATGTGCACTGGTGGAGGGATGGGTGTTTCATCATTGTGTGATTGTAACCTAAACATGAAAACTTGTAACTATCTCATGGTGATTCTATAAAATTAAAAAAGAAAAAAGAACAAGTATACACTGGACAAAGAACCATGAAGTGAAAGACTACATCATCATATGCAGAAGACGGTCTGAGGGCAAAGATTAGTCTAGGGTATCACAATCTGGACCAGGCATCAAGAAACAGGCCGGGTGATATTGTACAGATGTAAAAGGAGAGACCTGAATGTTGAGCAGAGAACTGGCGCATCTACTTATATTGTACAGTAAATTTAACTTCTGAAGCGTTTGAGTTTCATATGCAAATCTTTCCTACACTTTCCAAGCACCCACAAGTGCAGGAATAAATCCACTTTGGGGCTAACGGTATATGAAAAGAATAAATGATTTCTAAGTAATCACGGAATAACATCTTTGCCAATAGTACAATAGATTATTTCTCAGATAATGTATTTTCATCAGTTAGACTTAGAATCACACTTTGATGCTATATGTTTAAATTTCACATATCATAAACTGTGTTTTGGATGTGTTTAAGTCTGTTTTTCAAAATGACAGAATTGAAAGACAAGAAGGCATGAGTAAATGTATACTAAATGAATAACTGAAGCAGCAGGTCTTACTAACCTTAGAAAAACCATATGTATTTTAACAGAATGTTGTCTGCCCCTGAGAAATAGTAAGTTCATATTGTGGCTTTTATAACTAAACTGTTGTGGAACTCATCATTGGGAAAGAAATCCTGCATCCATCCCTCGCTTGGATTTCCTCTCCCAATCTGAAATATGAGATATATCACATAAACAACTTCTCAGTATAAATTATGAAAAAAATTGTTTTCTACCACTTCAACATTGGCATAAGATAAATCTGAGTTATTATGTTGACAAATGGTCTGTCTTTAAATACTTCTGGGGTTAGCTCACAAAAATGTAGAAGAAACAATCCTCTGAAGTACATTAAATTGCCAAAGATTTCTGCAATCGACCTGGGTTTCTCCATATTCAGCTCTTTACCTGCAACATCAATTATGTAGCCTCTGAATTAGAGACAAAGCAAGGAATTCTCTTACCACGTGTCATGTTGAAGATTAAATATGATCATGCTACCAGTAATATAATATAGAATATCAAATTACTTCATAAATAAAAATGCAATTGCTTATTCTTATATATCAAGGAACCAAGATAAAAAGAATAAATAATGATAATTACCATTAAGTAATATTTATAACAAGAAAAATATTAAAGTAATAATACACAAATTATCATTAAGGGTTTTCAGAAAGATGGTTTCATAGCCTGACACATGTTTTCCATATGGGAAGATTGGGGATTTGATGCAAGCTCCACATAGTTTACCAAACACAGCCAGAAGTGACCTTCCTAGTCCAGACATGACTCCAAAACTACACCTATCTATCTAAATGTGTATAAGAAATATTAAATATTAGCAGAAAGTGTATAAAACATATACTTAAACCCACTTAAGCATACATGCTACAGAAAATCATAATGATCAGCTCTATTAACTGCAGATAAACACTTGCAAATTGTCTAATATTTTATTTGCTCACAAGCTTATATTTGATTATATAATTACTCAACTATAATTTCAAAGTGAACTAACACTAAACACACATACAGTTGTATGCAAAGATGTAGACATTGACATGATAATTATACTCATGTATGTATATAAAAGTGAATATATACATATGAATTTGGTTGTATAGTTTACTTGATTTTGAATCATTTTTATTTTGAGTGTAAGACATATTAGTCCTTAATTTTTTTCTGACTCTGCTCTCTCCTTTGTGATATGAGTCATTAACTGGCACTCATTGTGGAAAGTGTTCATACCTACTGGTAGGAAAATGATGTTTATTCTACCCCCTTCTGTAATGCCCTGGGTTAGAGATCACAACTTTTCTCTCTCTTTTTTGTTTCTTCACAATGTAATGATTATAATGTCACACTTTCTGTCAGGGTTGTTTGAAGAGCAAGAGTCATGAAAAATGAAAAGCTTTGCAGATGCAAGGTGATTGAGCTGTTCCGTGACAAGGCAATGGATGTTACCACCAATTAATAACCATGAACTGAGATTTTTCACTGGTGAATCTAAATTTTAATCTAAAAAATTTCAAAGGAAGGGAGGCCAGTTAAAAGACCAAGTCTGAGCAGACTTGTAGTTCTTACAAGGTTAGATCTAATCTAAATCAAAGGCAAAGTAATCTCTGCCTTTCTGAAAGGAAATTGAGTTTTCAGTTAATTTTCTAACAGTATTCATATATTTGTAAAGTAAAAACAGGGTTTTTATTTAAAATTTTGTGGAAGGAAATGGAGGGAAGAACGAAAAAGTAACTTGCACTAAGATAATGTGTTCTTCTTCAAAGGTTGCAGGAACCCCAATACACATCCTGGCATTAGATATGAAAATATAAAGACTGTCCTCCCATTGTTCATCGATTTGCTCGAGCGGGCCCTGTAATGTCTTCATTTTGAGACTTGTTGCTACTTTGTTTGGCATATTGAATACATCACAGGTAAAAGTACATATGTCAATAAGGTAGATGCGAGTGACATATGTACTTGGACAGCGTATGTGTGCCAAAAGTGTATATCTTTTTAAAAATTAAATAGATATTCATCTGTAACTCAACAGTATCTTGTAGTGAATAGTCCAAGTAATTTGTGATAATAGTTCATCAGATATGACTTCATTTTCACAGTTTTAATTAGATGATAGGAACTTTCTTCCACAGATTTAAAGTAATAAATCAAGTTTTTTTTGTTTATTTGGTTGTTTTTTGTTCTTGTTCTTGTTCTTTTTAATAATTAAAAGGGATCAGAGGAATAGCACAGCAGGAAGGGTAACTACATCAGCTGAGGCTGACCTGAGTTCCCTTCTGGAATCCCATATGGTGCCATGAGCCCTGGAAAGATTATTGAATGCAGAGCCAGGATCACCCTGAGTGTGTATCCCCGAAACTCCAGAATATCATTCAGAATCCCAACTAGCTTTGGTTAATTTATATTTATTGAATAGGCATGAGATACTATTACAAAGCTTTCATGATTGAGTTTCAGTCATACAACGATCAAACACCCAACCTTCTACCAATGTACATTTTCCACCACCGATGTCTTCAATATCTCATCGGCCAACTCCACCCCTGCCTCTGTGAAAGGCACCTTCCTTCTTACTCTCTCGTCACTTTTGAGCATCATGGTTTGCAATACAGACACTGAGAAACCATAATATTTGGCCCTTAATCTGCTTTTAACACATATCTCCCAACTGAGAGATCCTTCAGTTTAGATGGATCATAAGCAACTAATATTTTAAAATAGTTATTTTGATTTGGAAGGGGCACACCGAATGTTGTTAGTGCTTACTGCTGGCTCAGCATTAAGGAAACATTACTGGCAAGCTTGGATCTTGGGATGGCGGGGCGTGGGGAGCGGGATGGTGAGGTGGGAAGGGGTGACATATGGGATGCCAGAGATCCAACTGTGAAGCCTGGTAGGCCCCTGCAAATCGAGCACTGTACCCACTGTACTGTCTTTCTGTTCTCATATATGATATTTTAATAAGACAATAAACAGGTTTTTGCTGCCATAAATAATGATTTGAAATGACAGTAACTATTTTCCGAAACAGTAACATTTAGTGAATATAAGTCACATTTTCTTTTGTGCAGTTTATTT
This sequence comes from Sorex fumeus, assembly GCF_029834395.1. Lineage (NCBI taxonomy): Eukaryota > Metazoa > Chordata > Mammalia > Eulipotyphla > Soricidae > Sorex > Sorex fumeus. The sequence continues at coordinate 70,431,292 of NW_026606059.1, forward strand.
CATATGTAGCTTCGTGGAAAATAGCTTAAATTTTATATCAGTTTTATTTTGTGGAGGAAAGGGTAGAGGGACCCTTTGTGTTCAGGGATGATTTCTGGGTCTGCACTCAGAAATGATTCCTGGCCGTGCTAGGGGGACCATTTTTGGTGATAGTGAATGAGCATGGATAAGATGCATGCCCACCCAAGTACATACTGTCCTCTGTACTATCTCTCCAGGTTCTCTATCTGTTTTCCTTAGCAACATATGATTTTATTACTTATACTATGAAAGCGCCTCTTGTTTCGTGGACAAAAGTGAAAAATAGAACATAAATTAGGATTTTTAAGTAACTGTGGATACTGTTTGCTTTGTCTATAAAAAGTTTAATGAGAAGTGTTTGTTAAAGGGATTAGAAATGTGGCATCAAAAACCAACATAATGCTTTTCAACCCTCCAATAAACTAAAAACTATTTACCAGTCTTCTATAGCAATATTATATCAATAAATTTTGACCAATCATGAATTAGTTACTAGGAAATACTCATTCAAACACATATGCTGATGGTTTAGATTTATAGCACTTTAATTTGATTCTTTTAGAGTTTCCCATCTCCTCGTTTACAATACTCAGCTCTTACAGTATATTCAGATTTTTTCCCCCAATAGAACATCTGGTGTATTTATTATAAATTTGAAATCTACTTCTTTCATTTAAATGTACTCATTCTACTCCTTAACATTGTGTGTTTAATCTTTTTGAATGCTTGGAAAGTTCTGCTTACAAACTGAAGAGTAAATGTTCAGGTTTGTTTCCTACAGACAACTCGGATTTAAAAATTCATGATTCTCTATGCCATAGCCCATTTCTCTCCAATACTGTGGGGACAGCTTCCATGCAATTCCAATTCTCCACCCAGTTAAGAATTGTTAATTGTCAGTTTGTCCTATTTTATTTTCCTGTTATGAGAGAATGAGTGATAATGTCAAATTCCTTACAAGCAGACTGGACTGAAAATTCTTTTTCTTTTCACAGCATGTGGTAATAATGAATATAAAGACAGCCCAGACAATTTGGTGCTCAGGTATTGATGTGTGCTTAAATGGTAACAGTTTCCTATCCACTGTTTTCATCACAGAGAAAAATTTAAATGGAATATTAATACCAACAAAATATATACAGATAGTTTCATTTTGAAAAGTTAACTCTATCACTTGAAAGAACATTTCTAATATTTCTTTCACTCTTATACAACATTTATTTAACTGTAAGAGTTCCAGTTTCTCAGCTATTTTTATGTATCATCTTCAAGAAGTGCAACATGAACATTTTATCTGTTAGGTGTGTCTGTAGGTTTTCCATTTTTATTCCAAAATTTATAATGAGACCCAGGTATAAATATGGAATTTATTTTTAATTTGTTTCATAAATTTAATTTTATACATTTGAAACTTATTTTAACATCAAAAAGCATTTCTCAATTTTATTCCTTCATTGGTAACATCACACTATGAAGAAGTCTCATTTTATAAAAAGTTAGGTAAGTGAATAATATTTATAAAAAAATAGAAAAAGTAACTTATCTGTGGCCAGAGAAAAGGAGCAACAGGTTAAGTGACTTTCCTTGCACGCAGCCAACTGACTCTGATTATTGGTACATGTATCATTACACGAACACCCAATCTATGGGTGATTTATTTCTGCGTCTTTGGGATCATGGCCGTTAAGCAGTTCAATCAGGAACCAGAGAGGCCATACCTCCAATTATATAGCTGAGCCAAAGGTGGTTTGTGGGTGTGTCTCCTACATACTAACTTTTGGCCATTTACTTTCTTGGTAAACTTTGCCCCAAGTTTTTGGGGTCTGTCCCAAGGCACTGCAGCAAATTTGGGATATCTGGAAGTCTGAAGGCGCCATCAGGCTGCTGATGCACTCACTTCACAAGCACAGATTTACCTGCTGGCAGCACCATACCCTCAGACATACTTTACACATTTTTAATAGAATGCAAAGATACACACACATCCTACTATGTGTCAGGATAATGCCATCATAATAAAGACAATCCACATATTAATTCTCTCAACCTTTAGATGAATAGTTTAAAAATAAGATATCAAAGAAAATATTAATTGTGTGCTTTTTAAATAATTGAAAATATTACAGGTTTTAATAAGACACAGATTATTATTTTGGTTCTACAATTTCTCTTCATGCTCAAAAATATAATTATGACTTCTAAATAATAACAGTTACACATAGAACTTAGTAAAGTTATGGCAATTTTACTATTAATGGTTAATGCAAAAGACTTAGGTTGTCATTAATATTTATCACTTTTCAGTTACTATTTGATTTTCATTTATCAGTGTGTATACTTATTTGTTCATTTTCAAATATGAATAATATATTTAATCAAGGGTTATTATTTGGTAGTGGCAAACATGTATTTTACAACCTAGTAATAATGTGAAAGTAATTGAGTAACAGTCTTTATATGAAGAAAGACTTGCAGTTCCTTGTAACAGAACATAAGCATCAGAAGGTCAGCTATTTATAAAAGTAAATATTAAGTTAATGGGAATTGTAGATTTGATTGAATACCATAGAAAGACTTAGAGTGGTTTTAAATAATCAACCTAACCCCCAAACCAATGTCTGTTATTTGTTTTAACATAAAAATTTTGTATGAGGTATAGCTACTATATAATGTCAAAGTAATCACTCTGTGCATCATGGTCATGGTAAGTTCACGGTCCTCCCGTTGTTCATCGATTTGCTTGAGCGGGCCTAGTAACGTCTCCATCATAAGACTTGTTACTGTGTTTGGCATATATTCATTATACTTAAATCTGAAAAAATATTTGATCTTTCAAAAGTAATAAACATATATGCAAATAGTTTCCAAAGAATGCAATATTACCTCCTTAATATTTTTCACCAAGACACTCATCCAAGTACCTGACTGGTGGCAGGGCCTCTTCCCAGGGCTGCGTGTTTATCTAGACCCCTTGAGAACGGCTGGTTTTCATCCTTGGTCTGCAGGGGATGGAATTGAGACACACTGTGCTCACCCAAAGCTGAATCATTCTGGGCACCCTCTGCTTACTCATCCAGGTTTCCGCTAGGCAGCAGGACTCCTTTCCCTGGCTGCACGTCTAACTAGACCCCCATAAATGGCTAGTGTACATCCTTGGTCTGTGGGGGATTGGAATTGAGATACACTGCACACACTTAAAGCTGAACCATTGTGGGAACACACTGCTCTCTCATCCAGATATCCACCCAGCAGCAGGGCCCTGTCCCTGAGGCAAAGCCACATTCTCCCCCTACATATCCAATAGGAACCATAAATTACCCTCTTAGATGGAACTTTCACTAGGTTATATTAACAACCAGAAACATATTCACTTATGATTCATTAACCCCATCTTAATTAATTCTGCATCATAAACAGAGTAGTAACAGTGAGCATGAAGGTCAAAACCACAGAGGTTACCATGGTAAAGTAATACAGAAGCCCACCAAGCTTATTGAAGAGGCTGGCCCAGAAAACCCCAACAGTAATGAAGTCCTAGACAACCCCTCTGACAAGAAATTTAGAAGGGGGCTACTGAGGATACTTAGGGAGCTAAAAGAAACAATAGAAAGCAATGCCAATAAAATATGAGAGGATTTGAAAGTACAAATGTGAAAAATACAAACAAAATTACAAACAGAAATGTCATTCCTGAAAAACCTGGTAGGTGAATTAAAAAACTCAGTGGAAAGCCTCAGCAGCAGAGTAATAGCTGCTGAGGACAGAATCAGTGAGCTCGAAGATGAAGTTCAGAGACTCTCCAGAAAAAAGCAGAAAATGAAAAAGAGAAACACAATTCAGGAACAGATGGCAAGAGAAGATCGTGATGAAGCCAAGAGGAGTAACATTAAGAATTATTGGAGTTGCAGAGAGACAGGAAGAAAACCCTGACGAAGAAGAAACTGTCAAAGACATTATTGCTACAACATTTCCAGAGCTGAAGAAAATATGCAACCACATTCATGAGGCCCGAAGGGTACCAGCTAGAAAATATCCAAATAAAAATACCCCAAGACACATTCTGATGAAAATAACCAAAACCTTAGATAGAGATAAAATTCTGAAAGCAGCAAGTTCAAAGAACAAAATTTCCTATAAAAGAGCATCCTTAAGATTCACAACTGATTTGTCTGATGAAACCTTCATGGCATGAAAACAATGGTTAGCTATAGAAAAAAAAACTCAATGAACTAAATGCCTCACCAAAAAATACTTTACCCAGTGAGACTCTTATTAATAACAGAAGAACAACACACAGTTCCAACGACAAACAACAGATAAGGAACTTCAAAGACACAAAACCATGGTAATAAGAACAACCATATAAGCTACTTTAAGACAAGACAGGCCCCTCAAACACACCAAATTTCAACAAAAAAATGGGACAAAACCCCATAATAATAGTCTCTCTCAACGTCTATGGGCTAATCGCACAAATTAAAAGACATAGAATGGCAAGATGGATTAGAAAATTGAACCCAACATTCTGCTGCCTCCAAGAAACACATCTCATTAGAGAAAACACAGGCTCAGAATCACGAGCTAGAAAACAATCCTAAAGGCAAACAACTCCCATAAAAAAGCTGGGGTAGCATTCCTAGTCTCAGACCACATTGATTTCAGACTGATGAAGGTCACAAAAAAAGTGAAGGCCATTTCTTATTGATCAAGGGATCTGAATAACAGAAAGAACTTACAATACTAAATGTATATGCACCTTGTGAGGGGCCAGAAAAGTACTTAAAACCGCTACTCATAAACTTGGAGAAAGACATCAACAGCAACACAATACTATTGGGAGACTTCAACACCACTTTATTACCTCTTGATAGATCAACCAGACTCAAGGTTAGCAAGGACTTACTTCATCAAAGGGAAAAAAGGAGCAAAGGGACTTAGTAGATATATACAGGACACTTCATCCTCAAAAAAGCTGAATACACATTCATCTAAAATGTTCATCGACCATTCTCCAAGATAGACCACACACTGAGCAACAAAACATACCTCCATAAAAATAACAAGATAGAGATTGTATCAACAATCTTCTCAGACCACAATGCACTGAAATTAGAAGTAAATCACATATATAAACAGAAAACTAAATCAAACACCTGGAAATTAAACAGCTCACTATTGGAAAACAAGTGGATTTTAAAGGAAATCAAAGAGGTAATCAATGATTCCTGGAAACGAAAAAAAAAATGAGGACATGAATTACCAAAACTTATGGGACACAGCAAAAGCTGTGTTAAGAGGAAAGTTTATAGCTCCTCAAGCATTCCTCAGGAAGGAAGAGCAAGCCCACATAAGTAACCTAACCTCACAGCTTAAGAGCTCCGAGAATGACCAACAAAAGGAGCCCAATCTGAACAAGAGTAAGGAAATAATAAAACTCAGAGTAGAGATTAACAAGATGGAAACCTAAAAAACAGTCCGAAAAATCAATGAAACCAGAGCTTGTTCTTCCAGAAAATAAACAAGACCAATAAGCATCTAGCAAGACTCACAAAAAAGGGAGAGAGAAAACCCTAATAAACCGAATCAGAAATGAAAAGGGGGACATTACAACAGAAACTACAGAAATTCAAAGGATACTCAGGCAGTACTTTGAGAAGCTTTCTGCCACAGACATGACAAGCAGGAAATAGGATAAATTCCTAGATTCCTATAGCTTCCCAAGACTGAGCCACGAAGACCTGGAATACTTGAACTGACCTATCACCACCAAGGAAATTGAAATGGTAATAAAAAGTCTCCCCAAGCACAAAAGTACTGGCCCAGATGGAATCACTAGTGAATTTTTCCAAATCTTTAAACTTCCTCCCAATCCTCTTTAAGATTTTCCATGAAATTGAAATATCAAAAACACTTTCGAACATAATTGAAGTATCAAAAACACTTTTCGAACTTTCTATGAAGCTAATATCACCGCGATAACCAAAGCAGACAGAGATGCCACAAAGAAAGAGAATTACAGGCCAATATCCCTGATGAACACAGATGCAAAGATCCTCAACAAACTATTAGTAAATAGAATCCAATGACTCATGAAAAAGATCATACACCATGACCAAGTAGGATTGATCCAGGAATGCAAGGATTGTTTAACATTTGGAAATCGAACAACATAATGCATCATATCAACAAAAGAAAAGATAAAAAGCATATGATCATATCAATCAACATAGAGAAAGCATTTGGGAAAATTCAACACCCATTTATGAGGAAAACTCTCAGCAAAATAGGCATTGAAGGAATTTCCCTCAATATAGTGAACACCACCTACCACAAGCCCATGGCAAGCATCATTCTCAATGGGGAAAAACTAAAAATCTTCCCTCTAAGATAGGCAAAAAAGAAGGTTGCCGACTTAGCCACTTCTCTTCAATATAGTACTGGATGTCCTGGCCATTGCAGTTAGGCGAGAGAAAGGTTTCAAGAGAATACCGATAGGAAAGGAAGAGGTAAAATTATCACTATTGCAGATTATATGATACAATACTTAGAAAACCCTAAAGACTCTACAGAAGTGCTCCTAGAGACAATAGGTTTGTTCAAGAAAGTGGCAGGCTACAAAACCAACACCCAAAAGTCCATGATTTTCTTATATACAAATAACGAAAGAGAAGAAATAGACATTAAAATACCAATCCTGTTCACAATAGTACCTCAGAAAATCAAGTACCTCGGAATCAGCTAAACCAAAGAGGTGAAGGACCTATACAAGGAACATTACAAAACACTACTTCAAGAAATAAAAAAGGACACTAGAAAATGGAGTCACATCCCCTGCTCATGGATAGGGAGGATTAATATAATCAAGATGGCAAAAGGCCCAGAGCACTATACAAATTCAATGTGGTCCCTATCAGGATACTCATGGCATATTTCAAAGAAATAGACAAAACACTCCTTAAATTCATATGGAACAAATCCCCACGAATAGATAAAACAATCCTTGGGAAAAAGAAGTTGGGTGGAATCACCCACTCCAACTTCAAACCGCACTACAAAGCAGTAATAATTAAGACAGCATGGTACTGAGCTAGAAACAGACCTGTAGACCAATGGAGCAGAGTTGAATATTCTGTCACAGACCCCCAAATATATGACCACTTAATCTTTGACAAAGGAGCAAGAAATGTGAAGTGGAACAGGAAAGCCTCTTCAAGAAATGGTGCTGGAAAAACTGGATAGCAACCTGCAAAAGAAATGAACTCTGACCTCTGTCTAATGCCAGGCACGAAAGTCAGATCAAAGTAGATAAGATACTTCAATATCAGACATAAATCCATAAGGTACATAGAGGGAATTATAGGCAGAACTCCTCATGACTTTGAAGCTAAAATCATCTGGTGGAGGGATGGGTACTTGATCATTGTATAACTGAAACCCACACACAAAAATTTCAGAGTCTATAACTATACCTCATGGTGTTTCACTAATAAAAAGAAATAAATAATTAAATAAATAATTAAATAAACACACACAAAAGAAAATTAAAATAATAAATGGTAAAAAATAATCAAAACAGATGAAACAGCACTGATCATGCAAGTGGAAGAAAACATAAACAAATGGGACTACATCAAACTAAGAAGCTTCTACACTTTAAAAGAAACAGTGACCAAAAATATAGAAAGATCCCACAGAATGGTAAAGAATATTTACCCATTACCCATCTGCTAAGGGATTAATATCCAGGATATACAAGACATTAGTAGAATTGTACAAGAAAAAAACCTCCAACCCCATCAAAAAATGAGGAGAAGAAATGAACAGAAGATTTCTCAAAAAAGAAATACAAATGGCCAAAACACACATGAAAAAATGCTCCACATTGCTAGCCATCAGGAAGATGCAAATCAAAACAATGAGATATCATCTCACAGCACAGAGACTGGCACACATTCAAAAGAATTAAAACAACCAGTGCTGACGTGAATGTGGGGGAAAAGGGATACTCTTTCAATGTTGGTAGGAATGCCCACTAGTCCAGCCTTTCTGGAAAACAATATAGACAGTCCTTCAAAAACTAGAAAATGAGCTTCCATATGACCCTACAATATCACCTGTAGGAATATACCTGGAGGATGCAAAAAAGCAGAGTAGAAATAGAATCTGTACCTATATGTTCATTGCAGCACTTTTAACAATATTCAAAATCTTGAAACAACCCAAGTTCCCTAAAACAGATGTCTGGTTAAAGAAACTATAGTACATCTAAACAAGGGAATACTATGCAGCTGTCAGGAGAGATGAAATCATGAACTTTGCTTATAAATGAATAGATATGGAGAGTGTCATGCTAAGTGAAATGAGTTAGAAAGAGAGGGACAGACATAGAAGGACTGCACTCATAACAACATAACATGAGGCTGCCATCTAAGGACAGTAGATATATGGGACAGATAGATTGCTCCATAGTTGGAAGCTTGCCTCCTGAGCAAAGGGGAGAAGGTAGCTGGAATAGAGAAGGGTTCACTTAGAAAACGAAGGCTGGAAAAATCAGTTGAGATGGAGATGTGTACAGAAAGTATATAAATGACCAAACATGATGGCCTCTCAGTAGCTATATATTGCAAAACAATACCCAAAGTAGAGAGAGAGTTGGGGGAAATTGTCTCCCATGGAGGCAGGGGGAGGTTGGAAAGAAGGAGTACACCATGGATATTGTTGCTGGGGAATGTGTGCTCGTGGAGGGATGGGTGTTTTATCATTGTGTGATTGTAACCCAAACATGAAAGCTTGTAACTATCTCATGGTGATTCAATAAAATTAATATATATATATATATTTTTTCACAATTTTACTTCTGCTCAAATGCAAAGCTGAAAGCTTCTGTCAGTCTAAATGTTTCTCATGAGTGCACTCTATACTAACACAAAAGATGTGTTAGTGACCCAGGAAGGATCTTTTATTATTGCCTCTCTCAAATGAATGTTCCCAAATTCTTTTAAGAAAATTTTAATTCAATTCCTCATGTATGTGTATGTATGTAAAATATATATGCATATATATAGATAGAGAGATACCAAAAGAGGTTGTCTTATACCATGACTACTTTTTATACTTACTTGTAAATAATTTACAATAAATTAAGAAGTTAAGCATTTTAAATATGAACATATTCAGTCAGAAAAATACCAAAGAGAAAGTTCACTAGTTCTCTAATCTGTATTGTAGAATATGACATCCTGTTGCTAAACAGCATGAGATAAAATTTAGAAAAGTTGAGGTTGACTTATCTGTTTTCACATTGGTAAAATTTGTCAAAGTGGGTAAATTATATTATACTGAAGTTATTTTTATACCAAATAGTATTGATAAATATCTTCCTGTGTTGAAAAATCTTTGCAGATCTAACAGAGTAAGTAAATCTTTGTGTGCTTTAGAATATCGTGATGTTATTTAGTTTAAACTTAGTATACTATTAACACATAACATTATAGATAAAATGAAACTATTAATTTTTAGAACAAAAAAAATTTCTCTGATTCTTCTGAGGAAAATATGCAATTATTTAGGTGATGATGGTTGAAGTGTTAAAAAAACATATTTAGAAATAGACCAAAAAAGGAAAAGTTTACAGAAATTCTAGGTTCTATTTCTTTTTCCCCGCACTTTAAATTTTATGCATTATTTTGGCTGCTGCCAAGTCTCTAAAGACCTCAAATATTCAGAAAATTATTACAATCTCTGTAGTAGTCTAGAAGTACCTCTATAGTCTATATCAAGCATTCCATCTCCAGCTTGTATGATCTGTAGAAGAGAACTCTAAAAATTACAATGATTCAATAAAGAAGTAAGTAAGAGCTGGAGCGAAAGTACAGTGGGTAGGGCATCAGCCTTGCATGCAGCCAACTTGTCCGACCTGAGTTCAATTCCTCCACCCCTCTTGAAGAGCCTAGCAAGCTTCCACACAGCAAGCCTGGCAAGCTTCCCATGATGTATTAGATATGCCAAACACAGTAACAACAAATCTCACAATGGAGACATTACTGGGCCCATTTGAGCAAATTGATGAACGATGGGAGGACAGTGCTACAGTGCCACAATAAAGAAAATGATGGTAATGCACTGCTAATAGCCACAGAGCACACACCACCACTTAGTATTACAGTGTCTTTAAACCTATGAGGTAAGGAATCCATGTCCCTTTCCCTAGTAGATATGACAGTTAGTACTCATTTCGCTATATCTGTAGAAGTATCCCGTTAATATGCTGCTTGGAAATAAAATTGTGCCAAGTAATCAAATAATAATCACATAAATAAGCATAATTTAAAAGTATTAATTCACTGAGACCCTGTTTATCTTATTATTTTAATAATAAAAAATACTGTCCTGCCTCAGTCAAAGACAAAAGGGCTATAACTAATCATAATTCATAATTAGAGAGACACCTGTGCTAAATAAAATTATTAAACATCTTTCTACAGTGTTTAAATGATTTTGTATGTTCAATTTACTTCCTGTAGTTATAAAGTGGTTTCCAATTGTGATAAAATATAAAGCAACAGGAAATGATTTTCAGAATATTTAGAAATAATTGGTTTTTAAATGTTATTTTTCTTAAATCCTTACTTTTATGCTTCAGTTTCTAAATTTTTCTGCAATTTGATAATTGGGTGATATTGATCTTGGGTTAATGATATCATCACTGAATTTTTGAAAAGCAAATATTTTCTTCTACTTCAAAATTTCTAACAGTATATGTTTTTATGTATTTAAAAGAATAAAAATGCCAGAGGGATATTCTATTTTCATTTAAATATAATCCTGGGACATGACTGATATCTTCTATGCATTTAGTTAAAAAAGGTTAAAATTAATTTCCTATATAATGTCAACATACAGAAAAAATCTTTTAATACTTAAGAATGTTTTCAATCACACAATATATTGACAGAGACAATGGAAATTCTGCTTTTATATTTTCGTACTCAGGATAATTTCTTATATGTGTCTGTCTTCTGGAAAATGACTACAATTGTAACCTGGCAACCTTGATTATCCACCTCCTTTGCATAGTATTGTCTAAACTTACTCAATCTCTATTTCAAGTGGAAAGGAAATTAGGTTTTAGACTCAATAACCATTAATTCAAAATAACAAATAAGTCAAAACCAAAAAAAGACATCATCTTGCTGATTTATGAATATTAAATATGACTAAAAGCAAGAAAAACTAGATTATTTAGATGGACTAAATTATCTCAATATATGTGTGAAGATTTTACTCATTGTAAATCTACATTTTGAAAGGTGATGTAATACAAAGCAGTGGCCAAAGGACCAAGAGTCCCTTCTGGTCATAGCATACTTACATTCTCAGCCAGATGGGGAGGCCAGAAAATTCAGTGCCACGGCTAGAGCAAATCCAGCCTCCAAAGGCTTGGAGCTGGCCTTCCACAAAGAAACACACAGATGGGGAATCAAACTTGGGATCCCTACTGCTACTCTTTGGTGGTGAAAATTGTTCAGTTGTAGAAAGACTTTTATGCGGTGATGAGAATATACATTCTTTCCATGACACCACCCATGATATTCAACAAGCCCTGCACAAATCCTAATGAGCACCAGAGTGTCGAGAGCAGAATCAAGTGTGGAAAAACTACCGCCAAGTGTGTAGATCTGGTCATAGTAATATCAACAACAAAGAAGGAGGGGGTTCATTTTTTTAATTGATATTTTTGTTTTGTATTTATTCACAGAATTAAACCCATGACCTGTTATGATTGAAGCATGCTCTCTAATGCTGTGATATAACTACATTCAGTATGCCCTTTCTGATAATTCTGACATTTGATAATAAATGAAAAGTAATTTAAATTAACACACAAAGGAGTGTTTTAAATTATTGCCATGTGGTTAACTCCAAGATTTCACCTGAATTATTTCTAGATTTTGGCAACTATTAATAGAGCTGCAATGAACACCACGAGCACAGTTGTCTTTTCTTAATCGATTTTGGGCCCTTGAAATAGGTGTTTAGGAGAGGAATTTCTGAGTCATTTGAAGTTTACTTCTTAGTCTTTTTAGGGGGTGGATTGTCATACCCAGTGGTGCTCAGCATTTATTCCTGGTTCTGAGCTCAGCAATCGTTCCTGGAAGTCTTTAGGAGACCATATGAGGTGCCTATGCTGGAGGCGTGCAACACAAACACCATACCTGCTATAAAATCTCTCCACACTCACATTTCTTAGTAGTTTCAAAAGTATCTATATTGTTTTCAGGAGAACTGAAGCAGGTGATATGTGCTCCAGAGTCTTGAAAGGGACTTCCTTCCACTTCTTCCTTTGATTATTTTCTTCTTATTTTATTTGTAAATTTTGTATTGAGTCACTGTGAGATTGCACAACTACAAAGCTGTTTGTGATCAAGTTTTAATCATACGATGTTCCAACACTCACTCGCCCACAGGGGCACATTTCCCACCACCATTAAATGACCCAGTTTCTCTCCCACAACCCTCACCTTCCTTTATGACAGGCACCCGCCCCCCTCTCTCCTTTTGAGAACTATGGTTTGCAATACAGATACTGAGAGGTTATCGTGTTTGTTCCATTCCCTACTTTTAGTATGCAGTTCTTATCCGAGTGATCATTTCCAACTATCTTTGTCATAGTTGTCCCTTCTCTATCCCAACTGCCTTTTCCCCCAAGCACTTAAGGCAGGCTTCCAAGTGTGGACTACTCCTGGTGACCCTTGTTTTCTAATGTCCTTAGGTTTTAGTATCATATTATGTTAATTTACATTCCACAAATGAGTGCAATGTTTCTGCAATCATTCTACATCTCTCCCTCTCTGTCTGACTCATTTCGCTCAGCATCATACTCTCCATACCCATCCATTTATAAGTGAATTTTATGACTTCATTTTTTAGCCCGGCAAGCTACCGAGAGTATTCGATATGCCAGACACAGTAACAACAAAGTCTCCAATGGAGACGTTACTGGGCCCGCTCGAGCAAATCGATGATCAACGGGAGGGCCTTTACCTTTACCTTTACCTATTTTTTAACAGCTGTTTAGTATTCCATTGTATGGATGTACCATTGTTTTTTTAACCAGTCTTCTGTTCTAGGGCACACGGGTTGTTTCCAGATTCTGGCTATTGTGAATAGTGTTGCAATAAACATAGAATTGCAGATGGCATTTCTGTTGTTTGTTTTTGTCCCCCTAATGCATAGTCTCAGAAGTGGTATTACTGCATCATATGAGAAGCTCAATTTCTAGCTTTTTGAGGATTGCCCATATTTCTTTCCAAAAAGGTTGCACCAGTCAGCAGTCTCACCAACAATGAAGGAAAGTCCCTTTGTCTCTGCCTCCTCCATATCAATGCCAGCACTAGTTGCACTTGTTCTTTGTGATGTGTGCCAGTCTCTGTGATATTAAATAAGATATCATTATTGTTTTGACCTGCATCTCACTGATGATTAGCAATGTATAATTTCTTTTATACAAGAAGTTATATGCAACTTTAATAGAGCTATAATGTGATTTATATTAATAGATTTGCTAATATACCTTTTCTTTCTCAAGATAATCTCTGGCAATAATATTATTCGCATTTATAGTTTTATGTTTCAGTAAATTAAGAATAATTTATTTTATTTTATAAAGTTGTTCATAAATTACATTAAATAGTCTAACACTAATTTCACCACCATTACACCTTCTCACCACATATTTCGAATGTTTTATTGTCTTTTGGTCATCTCTATTTCTTCTTAAAGGAAGCTTCTCTTCATTTCTCCTCCCTATTTTTTGATGGGGTTGGATTTTTTTTGTAAAATTGTACCAAATTAAGTCAGCAATTAAATATCACTTCAGATCAGTGAGACTGGAATACACTAAAAAGATTTTTATAGATATGAGGCGTACATAATAGAAGAGAATGATGTGTCTAATAAAACGTCAGGTTACTAAAGGGATGTCAACGTCTCTAGCATCATTACATGTATAGGGATTAAAACAAAATTTACAAAATTTAGGTGTCTTTGTTCCACCCAGCCCCCAAACTCTGCCCCCGAAGCAAAAGCTTAATAATTTATTTTGTATTTCTTGCTATGAATGTAATCTGCTAAAAATGATCCAAAAAGTATCCTTAGAGGAAAGTGTGTGAATATTGTTGTATTTCACCCTGGAGCCATTAAGCTCTTGTATAAGAGTTTGATAACATGTTGATAAAAGTTGAGCCATTTCATGGGAAAGGGGACGGTACAGGCTCGTCCTTTACACCCTACTGAAGTCACAAGTTGCCCCCCCCCCCCCCCCATGAGCGGCTCTCTGCCAGGGCCATGGCTCCAGAGACAAAAGGACTTAGTCCAGAGCCCAACAGCTTGCGGCAGAAAAGTGAATTGACCATGCGTTAAACTATGGCATCATGCCTCCCTGGGAGGGAAAGGATGTTGCTCCCTTCTGCCTTTCTCCCCCGGGCAGCAAGGTGGCTGCAGCCTCAGAGCTTATGAGCTCTGAGCCGGCGGTGATGGGGTAACTGCAGTCTGATGGGAAGGGGGCCGGTACTGGCTTGTCCTTCACACCCTATCAAGGTTACGCATTGACCCCAACGAGTGGCTCTCCAGCACAGCCATAAAACCAGATGCACAGAAACCAATCTTGTAATTATCTGTTTCTTTGCAGATCCAAAATCATTACATGATTCTCATAACCAGCTATAGAAAACAAGGTATTTCACAATTCCTTTTCAGCAATTCTGATTGTTGGAGGGGAAATTCTAAATAATAATGGTCCATCTTTTGTTGAAATAATGAATGTAATCAATGTAGAGAAGAGTTAAATAGAAATCATCTGCCTCACAGGCATTGGGAGGGGTTGGGGGGTATATTGGGGTTCTTGGTGGTGAAAAATGAGTACTGGTGAAGGGAAAGGTGTTTGATCATTGTATGACTGAGACTTAAACCTAAAAGTTTGCAACTTTTCCCACAGTGATTCAATAAATAAATATAAAAAGAAAATAAATAAATAAATAAATAAAATTATGAAAAAAAAAGTAAGGCGGAGTTCATGCCCAATTCAATCAGCTAATCAGTGGCTCAATAAATAGTTGTACTCCTACATAAAACAAATAAAAAAATAAATAAATAAAAATACATAAATAAAAGTTGAGCCATTATTTGATGTGCTATGCTTGGTACATCAATGGTGTAGAATATGAGATGTTGCAGAGCAGAGGAAGTGGCCACACACTCCAGGAATTCTGAAATTTTAAATGTGGTGATACAGTTGAGGTTAGTGTAATTTCTTTTTCTTTTTTCCTTAACTTGATGGTGACTTTGGGGTCCAGATGCATCTCTGCCGCATGTTACTCTCTTCCTCTTCTGGGGTTTATTTGAGTCTCTGGACCAAGCTCATTAATTAGGTTATATAGTGCTAGAGGCAGTTTGAAGGCATGACTGCCTGGCTACAAGAAGCACAGGGAAATGGAGGAAGGTTGCCTATTCCCAATTCCATATGAGCCTGGAGATTTCAGTCACAAGTCCCTCATACTTCAGTTTTTCAGCAGATTCACTCTTGAATAAAGCTCATCTGATCCTGTGGAGATTGGTTGTGAGCATGGCAGCATTTGGATTCTGGAAGTTTTCCACCGCCAGGGGAGCTTTTTTTTTTTTTTGGTCTTTGGTTATCTCTATTTCTTCTTAAAGGAAGCTTCTCTTCATTTTTGCTCCCCATTTTTTGATGGGGTTGGATTTTTTTGTAAAATTCTACCAAATTAAGTCAGCAATTAAATATCACTTCAGATCAGTGAGACTGGAATACACTAAAAAGATTTTGACAGATATGAGGTGTAAATAATAGAAGAGAATTATTATGTGTCTAATAAAACGTCAGGATACTAAAGGGATGTCAACGTCTCTAGCATCATTACATGTATAAAATCCCTCTTTAGTATAGGAATTAAAACAAAATTTACAAAAATTAGGTGTCTTCAAGGAAAAACGTGCCTGCTGAGATTTAATCCATAAATCAATACATAATGATTTTCAGAAATAGAAGCAACTTTTCTGAAAGAAGTAGAATAGCTCTAAGCTAGTGATATTTGAATAAAACCAATTTAATACATTAAAACTACTTAGAGAAATAATATACCCATCAGAAAACATAGCCAGATACAGAAATTTCACCATAAAGTCTCAGTGCTTTGTAAGCAACGTCTAAAGAAGACTGGTCTCTATTGGAGATTTTAATTTACCTACTCATACATTTTTTTCCTGGATACTATGAAAAGTTTCATTATTTGTTCATGTCTATCTTTGGGTCTGTTTCCCTGCTTTATCAAAATGCCTCCTGGAAAAATTTTTCTTTGAATTTTCATAGAAATTTCTTTGCAAAAATGAAAATACAGCCAACCAGGGCCCCAGGTTTTGGGGTAAACTTGGAAGAAATATGTCTTGTTTCATCATTATTTCTCATAAATTTGTGACACTTAGTTGGAAGTAGAACTAGGGAAAGGGAATTAGTTAATGATCAATTTTGTGACTTCTGAATTTGCAAGAAAAAAATTTTAATATACAAAGGCTACAGTCAGTTGAGAGCAATATTTAGAAGAGGCAACTTTCTAGTCCTGGAGAAGCTGATCAATATCTTTGAACTAAAGCTCCTTGGAATCTGTGTGTAGGTAAGGAATATGGGATTTGTTAGAGTATTTTGCACTGAAATTAAGGAAATATGTTTTGAGTATGTACTTAAACTTTACATCAGAGTAATTACACAATCAGGACATATTTCAGACAATTAATCTGAATAGCTGTAGCCATTTAAAGCACAGTAGCACTGTTATCCCATTGTTCATTGATTTGCTCAAGTGGGCACCAGTAATTTCTCACAACAAATTGTGAGAGGGCTGGAGCGATAGCACAGCAGGTAGGGCTTTGCCTTGCACGCAGCCTACATGGCCGACCTGAGTTCGATTCCTCCGCCCCTATCTGAGAGCCTGGCAAGCTACCGAGAGTATCTCGCCCCCACGGCAAAGCCTGGCAATCTACCCGTGGCATATTCGATATGCCAAACACAGTAACAACAAAGTCTCACGATGGAGACGTTACTGGGCCCGCTTGAGCAAATAGATGAACAACGGGAGGACAGTGACAGTGACAGTGACTGTTTTTGCCATATTGAATAAGTCACAGGTAGCTTGCGAGGCTTTGCTGTGCAGGCGAGATACTCTAAGCAGCTTGCTGGATTCTCCGAGAGGGCCGGAGGAATCGAACCCGGGTAGGCCATGTCAGCCGCATGCAAGGCCATGTCAGCCGCATCACACCTTACCTGCTGTGATATCACTCCAGCCCAGACATTTAAAAAAGATGTGAAATAATCCAAACCAGGTTAATGTTGGCACCTTTATCCTAGTTTACTAGTTCTGAAGGCAAACTAGGTCAGAACCCCAATATCTACTCCTGGGAATCCTGAATTGAATTTTCTAGTTAGCTGAAATTGAAATTTTATTTTCTATTGTACTTATGTCATTCCAAATGCAATGGTAATAATTTACTAATCTGTGTGTTCTACATCTGAATACACCTAGGAAGCCAAGTTATGATATCTCTAATGAAGATCAGTACTCATAACTTATGTGTCACTGTCATTGTCCTCCCATGTTCATCGATTTGCTCAAGCAGGCCCAGTAATGACTCCATTGAGACAATTGTCACTGTGTTTGGCATATTGAATACATCATGGGTAGCTTTCCAGGCTTTGCCATGTGGGCGAAATATGCTCGGCAGCTTTCCAGGCTCTCCAAGAGGGGCAGAGGAATCAAGTCCATGTCAGAACGATCCTGATGTATTGAGTTTGAACACCCTGTTTGGCTAGGGCTTCGATAACTGGTTCTGTCTCAACAGAATCAAAGGCGTTTTTAAATCAATGACCATTAGACAGAGTGGCATCTTGAACTCCCAAGAAACCTCAATGAGCTTGGTTATCATGTGGATATGGTCAATCATGCTGAATCCTTTGCGGAACACGGCTTGCTCGCATGGTTGCCCTTTATCTAGTTTTCTGCCAATCCTATTCAGGATGATTCAAGTGAGCAGCTTGTAGATGACAGATCATAGGCAGATCAGGTGATAGTTGCCAATGTCGTGGATGTATCCCTGTACAGTAGTACAGTCCTGCTGGTTTTCTATTGGGATGGAACCTTGCATTCAGACAGGTAGTGTGTGAAGAGCCGAGCCAGTGTATTGATGAGCTCCGGCTGCAGATTCTTCAGGTATTCGGGTCTGATCTTGTTTGGGTTAGGTGCTGTTCGCTTCTTTACCGATGAAATGGCGTGTCAGATTTTGGAAGGGAGAACATTGGGAACGACATATCCATCCTGCAGAATTTGGTTTGTGGGCAGGTGTATGTGGCTATCGAAGAAATCCGAGTAGAAGTCATGGATAATCTTGTCCATTGCCCTCTTGGAAGATGTGATAGAACCATCATGACATTGGAGGGCAGTCATCTTGGTCTTGTAGTTGGCAAAGGTCAGGCTGGTGTTGTGAAAATTTTTTTCCACCTTCTACCATATCTGCCAGCACCACTGCTCTTCTCTCTTTGAGGTCTTCCTTTATTGCTTCTCTGCACTGCTTTGAGAGCTCGGACATTTGCTTGCAGTTGCCTGAGGCTTGTGCCAAGCCATGTTGGCGAATGAGCTAAAGAGTTTTCAAAGAAAGGCGTTTTTCTGTGGCTATCTCTCTTCAGCATTCCTTGCACAATTATGTAGGTGCTTATGTAGTCGATTGTATTCTTCGTTAATATCATCAATGACGGCATCTTCCTATGTTGCCGCAACAGTACCAAAGAGCTCCCAGTTGATTGTCATTCTGGGAATTCTCTTCTTAAACTTTGCATTCCTTTCTCCCCTCTCCATGAAGTAGAATTTTTCATGAAAGAGATGGTGGTCCGATCCTGTTTGGAATTTTGAGACAACAGCAACATTGGTCAGGCAAAACCGCTGATTGAATATGATGTGGTCAATTTCATTATGAAACTGTCCACTGGAAGACCACATGCCCAACGTTTAGATTAGACCTTCTGGAACTGTGAGTTACCATGGATGGTTTTGGTCAACATGATGAACTCAGACTGTCTCTCACCCTGTTTGTTCCATTCTAGATCATGGGTCCCCATGTGGAATTCTTTGGCTGATCTTCTCGGTCCTATCTTGGCATTAAAATCACTGACAATGATCTTGTACAAGGTGTGGTCTTCTTTATAGGACTTCTTCAGCTCCATGTAGTACTTCTAAATTTCTCCTTCATCATAATTGGGTGTTGGTGTGTAGAAAATGAAGATAGAAGCTGCTGGCAGTGAGCCACATCTATTCAAGTGTAATCATGCAATTTGGATTGTTAAGCATCCGAATGAATAAATACTCATGGACAAGTCTGTGTTGACAATGACACTGACACCTTTGATGCCTCTTTTTTTGTTCCAAGGAACAGTTCTTTTCCAGTGTCGAAAATAGCATGATGTAGTTGATGCCTTCTTGTCTCATTCAGATCACTGATGTCATACTTGGTCTTTCGTGCTTGCATCATTAGGTCCTTGATGGATACATCTAATGCCAGCATACGTGCATTGAAAATACAGACAGTGATTTTAGTCCTTCTTCATTTTGGCAGCCTAGTTCAGCCTTGAGTTTTATTAGCCTCTCCTTCCTCAACCTTCTTAATTCTACCATATTGCTGGCTCTTTCAGTGTCAGGCAAATGACAACCATTGTATTTACTATTTTTGGCATATCGAATATGCTATAGCTTGCCAGGGTCTGCAATGAGGGTGGGATACTCTCGGTAGCTTGCAAGACTCTCCCAGAGGGATAGAGGCTTTTAAGGAGGCCTCTAATTAACCTTGCAGGTGTTCCCATGGTTCAAACCATATTTGAACCCCATCAAATATGGTGCAGTAATCTTGAAAAATGGGTACTAAGTGTCTTATAATGTGTCTGGAGTGGCCTGGAGTGTGGTGGCAGTGCGGTAGTGAAGATATAGTAGAGGTAGTGGAGGTCTGCTGATGAGGTATTTATCTGGTACCGGTAGGGTGGGACTTCTGCGTGTGACCTGTGGGTCACTGGACATTGGTGGGAGCAGACAGAGGATCTCTGTTTCTGGGTCCTATTGAGCCTGGAATCCAAGGTCACAAAGTTCCGCTTACCTGGTTCTGTGGGGCTTCACATGTGCATAAGTCTTGGTCTGAGCATTCGGAAAGTGGCCTAGGACATGGCAGAACCTGGGTAGTGGAGGTAGTGGAGGTCATATGGTAATGACGTTTTTTAAAAATAATTTTGTGTCATAATTTATTTTCTCATTTTTACCCCTATGGGATAATTTTCTTTTAATAAAGGAAAGGTGGGAGAAGGAATATGTTTAATCCTAAAAGGGCACAAGTGTGAAAGGAATTGCATTGTTCTGTAATACGCATTTAGATTTCATAAACTTCCCTTTACATTATTTTTTTGCCACTGCCATTGCTAATGATTTAGGGTTATTGTTTTTTTTTTTAAATAAACTTTTAGATACATAAAAGCTATATTGACAAATTGCCTTAAAACTAAGTATTTTGTTTTATTTCCTCAGGAACAGATATTCGAAAAAGAGATTTCTTTCTAGTGTGGAACATGGCAACAGTTGCCAGAGCAGATAAAATCTGTCCCTTCATTAGTGACCCAGTAGGGAGTGTCTGGGCTCATTTTATAAGACCAGGTATCTGGCCTTGAATCTCACTCAAACCTCCAAGAATTGTCACCTAAGATTAGTGAGCATGCGACACTTGGGTAGTGGAAGTAGTGGAGTTCATATTGTAATGAAGTATTTTTAAAATAATTTTGTGTCATAATTTATTCCTAACAGCAGCATCTAGGCCTAATTTGGATTGCATCTGGAAAACCAGAGTTGAAAAGGTGATAGCTCAGTAATGCTAAACTTCATGTGATTAGACCATCCTCTTAGGCTGAGACCCTTTATAAAATATGTGTGTATTTAGCAATAAAGTGAGCGGCCATCAGCTGTCTTCAGGAATGGTTTCTCCATGCGCCCGTCATTCTTTGCCTCACGTCTGCGCAGACCTGGTGCTCAAAGTGTTTGGGTACGTTGGAAAAACACTGTTCTCCAATACTTTAGAATCCTTGTTTTATTTTTTTTCAGATTTCAGATAAAAAAAACAAAAAAATGTAAAATATTAAAATTAAGACATTGCTCTTGTTCATTAGAATCTAGTTGCACATCTTGTGTTTTTCTATAGTGAATAATCTATTCTGTGGATGAAACCAATTTGTGATATTACATAGCTATTGAATGATTCATGTATGGTTACTTTATCTTTTCTTCTCTAATCTGATTGCCTTTTGTAACTTTTGATTTTCTTGTATTACCTCTTTTATATTGTGGATGAACTTGAATAATCTAAGGTAAATGTAAATGTAATAGCCTTCCTATTAATTTCTTCTATGATCACTGTCCTCCCATTGTTCATCGATTTGTTTGAGCAGGCCCAGTAACATTGTGAGATGTATCACTGTGTTTGGCATATCGAATGCATCATGGGTAGCTTGCCAGGCTTTGCCATGCAGGCGAGATATTTTTGGTAGCTTGCCAGGCTCTCCAAGAGGGGCAGAGGAGCTTATATGATAAATTTAGTATATTTTGTGAGTAAAATATAAATAATTACAGATTTATGTCATAATATTGAATATTCTCCTTTATTATTTTTATCCATAGGATGATTAATACAGTCATAAACAATTAGTAAGTAGTTCTATTACAAATTTCTAAAATTATAAAATATTAGAATTTCAAAGTACTTCAAATATAATTCATTCCAGCATCTATTTTTGATAATGGCTAAAATACACTAGAAATGTAAAGGGAGGCTAAAATAAAAATTGTACCTCTCTAACCTCAAAATCTGGGATTAATTACTGTTTAGAAAACAGAAGCAAGAACATAAATTCTGGATATATAGCCTCGTTTTATGCTTTGAGACTATTTAGAAAAACATATATTAAAGCCAACCTTATGTATGTCCTATTTCTGAAATAAATACAAACCATTTAACAAATTCAGCTCATGCCCCAATAGCCAAGCTATTCAGCTAAAGGAGAACAGTGAGTATCAAAGCGACTTTGGGCTATGATGAATAATGTGTAAGCGAACGGGCTAATTAATTACACCAGGACAGTGTAAGTCACTTCATTGGAGCTTTAAATTTTGGTTGCAAAAAATGCATAGAAATGATTAATATTCACTACATAAGGTCAATAAAATTTACTTTTAATATTAGGAAATCCAATTTTATATTTTATAAGTAGAGTAGAAAAGTGGTATTAAAAAACTTTATACTAGTGGAGGGATGGGTACTCAATCATCATATAACTGAAACCCAAGCACAAAAATTTGTAAGTCTACAACTGTATCTCATGGTGTTTCACTAATAAAAGTTAAAAAAAAAAGAATAATTGACGTTCACTCCATGTCTTGGAGGCCAGGCACACCTGCTAGGGGAAAAGGCAGCTCAGATAGAGAAGGGAACACCAAATGAAGGGTGTTGGGAGTATCCTCCCAGGATGGGAGAAGCATACTGAAAGTAGACTATAGACCAAACATGATTGCCGCTCAATGCCTCTTTTGCAAACCACAGCACCCAAAAGGAGAGAGAGACTAAAAAGGAATGCCCTGTCACAGAGGTGGAATGGGATGTATGGGGGAATGAGAGAGATACTAGGATCACTGCTGGTGGAGAATAGGCACTGGTGGAGGGATGGGTACTCAATCATTGTATAATTGAAACCCGAGCAGAAAAACTTGTAAGTCTACACTTACCTCATGGTGTTTCAATAATAAAAATTTAAAAACATATCCTTTATGCTAAAATAGAAACAATTGCAACACAATTTATATATCCTGACCAAAAAAAATTGTGGACCATATTACACAAGTAGATTCAAAGGATAAATTTTTAATTTTACATAAAAACAATTAAAAATTAATGAAATAACGACATGGTCAAATCATTGATTCCACAAAACGCTTATTGAAAAATAATTTATCAAACTTAAAAAGCGTTTAATTTTAGGATTTTATGTACTAGGTATGTATATTTAATATTTAATTCATTAAATAGAAATATAATTTTAGAATTTGCAAAAGTTCTCTGTCGATTAGGCCCCTAGTAAGTTATTATTTTTCTTTGTTTTTCTTCTTAAATTCAAGTTATTACTCATATTTATCAGAATTATTAATTCTGGTAAATGTGTGTTATTACACACATTACAGTATCTAATCTTGATTTGTTGAGTTATTTGTATGGTTACACTTAAGTCTCTCAAAATCTACCATACAGTTTTATGTTTTCTCTTTATATCCTCTCTTTTCATCACTAAAGTCTTCATTTTTATTCTTTTTCCTATCTTCTACTGTTTTATTAGCTACAACAACAACAACAACAAAAAGCAATATAGAAATTAAAAAGTAAAAAAAGTGAATAAAAAAATCCACTGGAATCTCCAGATGAGATCTTTATATTTTATTACACTATTCAATATATCATCGTGATGAAAATTTTTAATCCCATGATAAAAAGTTCACATTTTTCCATTGCAAGACAAACTACATAAATATCATTGATTATCCCTTAGTTGTAATGTAAAACAAAATATCTATACACTAAGAGACAGAGGGGTCTTGTTTTAGTAACTGACTATAAAAATTTTAATAACTAAATAGAAAGTTTAAAATTAATGTTCAGGATCACGATCATCCTGTTGTTCATCGATTCCCTTGAGCAGGCACCAGTAACGTCTCCTTCTTCCTAGCCTGAGACAGGCACCAGTAACGTCTCCTTCTTCCTAGCCTGAGATTTTAAAAGAGCCATATTCAATGCTCTTTCAGGGCTAAGAGAATGAGACCTATCATTGTTACTGGTATTTAGCATATTGAGTATGACACAGTAAATTTGCCAGACTCTGCCGTGTGGGCAGATTACTTTGGGTACCCTGCCGGGTTCTCCAAAGTGAAAATGAGATAATAAAATGTCGGGCAGCCGCAAATGCGGCTGCACACTTCCGGGAGCTGGGTTTTATAGTCTCTGGGTCTTGGCCATTGATGGGACCACCTGGTGCCACCAGCAGCTAGTGAGTGTAACGCCTACCTATTGGAAGATGGGGGATCTGGGTGGAGAAGGCACAGTCCCAATCTGAGTAGGCTTGGAGATCTGAGCCCTGGGATCCAAATGCCTGGGTTCCTCTGCCGGTTCCTTCATGCGTGAGGTTTGTCTGGACATATGGAGAGTGGTCTCAGCATGACTGTGGCTGCTTCTGGAGGTCTTTGGCTGCCAGGGGTCTGCTCAGGGAGGGGAGGGAAACTCAACCCTCCCCCCTCCAAGGGGCCCCAGTGAGGATAGCCAGGCGCGCGAGGGGCAGGGGCAGGAGACTCTGTGCTGTTCTCTTTCAGGAACTGGGTTTTAAAGTCTCTGGGTCTTGGCCATTGATGGGAGCACCTGGCGCCACCAGCAGCTAGTGGGTATAATGCCTACCTATTGGAAGATGGGCAATCTGGGTGGAGAAGGCCCAGTCCCAATCTGAGCAGGCTTGGAGATCTCAGCCCTGGGACCTGCATGCCTGGTTTCCTCTGCCAGTTCCTTCATGCATGAGGCTTGTACGGACGTGTAGAGAGTGGTTTCAGCATGGCTGTGGCTGGTTCTGGAGGTCTTCGGCTGCCGGGGCTCTGCTAATAATTAATGTTAATAAATTAGAAATATTTTCTGAATAATTACTGTGTCCTCCCATTGTTCATAGATTTACTTGAGTGGACCCAGTAACTTCTCCATTTTGAGACTTGTTGTTACTGTGTTTGGTATATTGAATATGTCACGTATAGCTTGCCAAGCTTTGCCGTGAGGGCGAGATACTCTCAGTAGCTTGCCAGGCTATATTTAATATTTATATTAATTTTACTAAACATAGAATTACCAAAATTGTCAAATTTGATAATTATTAGATAAGAAATTTGTTGTTTCCCTCAAAGCATAGTACTTACTATTTGAAACATTTAGTAAATGCTCATTTGGGGCCATGTATATAATAGACACAGAGCATTATATTAAATTTAGTAATATTTTCCCTTAAATGACCCTTTTCCTAATTTCGATATTTTTTCTCCATCTGAAATATGAAAGAGATTTATTATTTTTCTAAAATCTACTGTTCTTTCTGTAACCTTTATCTCATCCTTTTCTGTTTTGTTCAGTTATATATACATATTTAAAATTTATATACATATATATAATTTTTGAAACTTCATTTTAAAGCATCCCTTCTACCCAAAAAAAATTCTTTTTTTTTCCCCTTTATTTTATTTTATTTTTTTTAAAGTTGTACATTTACAATTTTTTGTGCTTTGGTTTCAATTATACAATGATCAGATACCCATCCCTCCACCAGTGCCCATTTTCCACCACCATGGATAATATCCCTCCCACCCCCATCCCCCCATCCCCCCTGTCTCTGTGACAGGGCAATCCCCTGTGTTCTCTGTCTCCTTTTGGGTGTTGTGGTCTGCAAAAGAGGCATTGAGTGGCAAACATGTTCAGTCCATAGTCTACTTTCGACATGCATCTCCCCTCCTGGGAGGGTCCTCCAAACATCCTTTATTTGGTGCTCCCTTCTCTATCTGAACTGCCCTTTCCTCTCGGATACCCGGCTGGCCTCTAAGTTATGGAGTAATCCTCCTGGTGCTGATCTCAGCTATTCTTGGGTATTAATCTCATCCTTTGTTACTTTATATCCCCCAGATGAATGCAATCTTTCTATGTCTATCCCTCTCTTTCTGACTCATTTCGCTTAGCATGATACTTTCCATATTGTACCACTTGTATGTAAATTTCATGACTTCATCTTTTCTAACAGCTACATAGTACTCCATTGTGTAGATGTACCAAAGTTTCTTTAACCAGTCATCTGTTCTTGGGCATTCAGGTTTCTTCCAGTTTCTGGCTATTGTAAAGAGTGCTGCAATGAACAAACAAGTGCAGATGTCACTTCGACTATACATTTTTGCCTCTCTGGGATATATTCCCAGGAGTGGTATTGCTGGGTCAAATGGGAGCTCAGTTTCTAATTTTTTGAGAATTGTCCATACTGTTTTCCAGAAGGGCTGAACCAGTGGACATTCCCACCAACAGTGAAGGAGTGTCCCTTTCTCGCCACATCCACGCCAGCATCGGTTGCTTTTGTTCTTTTGAATGTGGGCCAGTCTCTGAGGTGTGAGATGGTATCTCATTGTGGTTTTGATCTGCATCTCCCTGATGATTAATGATGTAGAGCATTTTCTCATGTGCTTTTTTGCCATTCGGATTTCTTCTTTGAGAAAGTTTCTGTTCATTTCATTGCCCCATTTTTGGATGGGGTTGGATGTTTTCTTCTTGTGGAGTTTAACCAGTATTTTGTATATCCTGGATATCAACCCCTTGTCAGATGTGTATTCGGTGAATATCCTTTCCCATTCTGTAGACTGTCTTTGTATTTTGGTCACTGTTTCTTTGGAGGTGCAGAAGCTTCTTAGTTTAAGATAGTCCCATTTATCTATCTCTGTTTTCACTTGCTCGGCCAGTGGCGTGGCATCTTTGAAGATACCATTAGCTTCAATGTCATGGAGGGTTTTGCCAACTTTATCTTCAATGTACCTTATGGTTTCTGGTCTGATGTTGAGGTCTTTAATCCATTTTGATCTTACTTTTGTAGATGGTGTTAGGCAGAGTTCTGAGCCTATTTTTTTGCATGTAGCCGTCCAGTGATGCCAGCACAATTTA
Source organism: Sorex fumeus (assembly GCF_029834395.1). Taxonomy (NCBI): domain Eukaryota; kingdom Metazoa; phylum Chordata; class Mammalia; order Eulipotyphla; family Soricidae; genus Sorex; species Sorex fumeus. The sequence continues at coordinate 70,458,163 of NW_026606059.1, forward strand.
TTAAAGAGGCTTTCCTTACTCCACTTCACATTACTTGCACCTTTATCAAAGATTAGATGAGCATATGATTGAGGAGAGATGTCAGTGTATTCAAACCTGTTCCATTGGTCTGCAGTTCTGCCTTTGTTCCAGTACCATGCTGTTTTAATTATTACTTCTTTGTAGTACAGTTTGAAGTTCGGGAGGTTGATTCCTCCCATTTTCTTTTTCCCAAGAATTGCTTTAGCTATTCGTGGGGGCTTATTGTTCCATATAAATTTCAAGAGTGTTTTCTCCATTTCTTTGAAGAATGTCATGGGTATCCTTATAGGGATTGCATTGAATTTATACAATGCTTTCGGTAGTATTGCCATTTTGACAATGTTAAGTCTCCCGACCCATGAGCAGGGGATATCTTTCCATTTCCTCATGTCCTCTTTTATTTCCTGAAGTAGCGTTTTGTAGTTTTCTTTGTACAGGTCCTTTACTTCCTTAGTTAAGCTGATTCCTAGGTACTTGATTTTCTGGGGCACAATTGTGAATGGGATTGTTTGTTTCATGTTGCTTTCTTCTCTCTCACTGTTTGCGTATAGGAAAGCCATGGACTTTTGGGTATTGATTTTATAACCTGCAACTTTACTATACGAGTCTATTGTTTCTAGGAGATTTTTTGGTGGAAGTTATTGGGTTCTCTAAGTAGAGTATCATATCATCTGCGAATAGTGAGAGCTTGATTTCTTCCTTTCCTACCTGAATGCCCTTAATATCTTCCAAAAAAATTCTTAACAGACAAAAGCATTTAACCAATAAATCTCTTATTATCATTAATTTCATGGAACTAAAAAAAAGTAAGCAATAATCTATGTTATGATCATTATAATTTGGAAAGGATGATACTGTCCCTCCAACTCTAACCGAAATCGGACATTTTCTGTAGGAATATTATATATATATATATATATATATATATATATATATATATATATGGCCAAACTGAGTTCTATTCTTCCATCCCTCTCAGGGAGCCCAGCAAGCTATCGAGAGTATCCCACCCACAGGTAGACTCTGGCAAGCTCCCCCCAGCATATTCAATATGCCAAAAACAGTAACAAGTCTCACAATGGAGATGTTACTTGTGCCCGTTCCAGCAAATCATTGAAAAATGGGACGACAGTGCTACAGTGCTTTGTTCCCAAAGCATAACCATTTTCAATTATTTAATACATTTACTATGTTGTTAAATCTCAACATTTTATTGATAGCCACTCTAATCTCACAATGAGACAGCAAGGTGGCTCAATGTGTTGCCTGTTTAAACTTTCCTATGATTTCCATCTGTGTGGAAATAAAAGAACTTCAAGCACAATCTAACTTCAAGGCGGTGGCATAAATTCATGCATCCACACAATGATGGAAACATTTTGTGAAGATAAGCAGGAAGCTAAACTTTTATATCACCTCTGCTATCAAGTACTCTGAAGTGAACCGAAGCATGCTTTACTTGCTTTAATTTGGACTCAGTTGCTTTACTTTGGACTCAGTTGAAGATAATACCAAGCACCACCTTATTTTGTGTGCTCACACTAAACCTCAGCAGACAGCCTAGAAAGTAGATGATTAAATTATAACCTAGACTCTCAACATAAAGCACAAGATCTCAAAGACAAAACTGAAAAATGACTTGACATAACAATAACTGTGAAAATAATTACTTATATGAGAACAAAGCAATGAGTGGGTGACAAATTTAAGTCAGTTGCTAGAATCATCTGACAATTTAGAAGCCTTATTCTGTAAAAATTTCCACAAGCCATTATAGAAAATAAATCAAAACATCTAAAATTTCAATAAAAAATTGGAGATTGAAAAAGGAATTAAAGAAAATTTTACAAAAAAGGAAGCAATAAGCCCTTCAAAAATTCAATATAAATAAAACATTTTAAAAAATTTAAACCAGAGTAACACATTTTCTAATCAAAAAAAGAGAAAAAATATTTTAGAAATAATAGCTGGTAGCTCATAAGACAATAGCAAAAGATCTATTACACAATTATAGTCCTGATAAGATAGAGGAAAGCAGATGGCTTTACAACAGCAATTAAAGAAATAATGGCAGAAATTTTCTCTAATGCAGTGAAAATTAATAGACCAGTTGTTTCCAAACTTTTTGTACCTGTGACCCATGCTGTGCTGTGTATACCAGCTATCAAAGCCTACTGTTATTGAGTCAATAAGTTGAACAGACTCCAAGTATGATAAAGGTAAATTAATGCATGTCAAATGATCATAATTGAATATTTTTGAAAACTAAAGATATAGCATCCTGGCAACTTTCTATTTGCTATAAGTTTTAATAAGCTAATGTTTCCTGCTTCTGCAGAGCCCCACAGAATTGTTATATTGTGTTTGTTTTCTTTATGTTAGTTTGTGGTTTGTTCCTCATACTTGTGAGTGCTCAGGACTTAATCTTGGATATGTATTCAGGGATCAGGGATCACTACTGGAGAGGCTTGAGGGACTATATGGGCTGCCAGAGATTGAATCCAAGTCAGCTGCATAAAAAGCAAATGCAATACTCTCTGTGATATCACTCTAGCCCTGTTTTTTTTTATTATTATTAGACAGTGGAGTTGTTCATTGGTACACTTAAATATTACAACATTTTAGGTGTTTAATATATTTCTTTTTATTTTTCTGTCTACTTTGATGTCTACTTTGTTTCCAAGTAGTCAAAGAATATATTTAGCAAGATTCCAATCAATATTAAATCTTGAAGCATGTTTTATGATCAGAATATAGTTTGGGTAAATATTTTTATTTGAAAACTCCGGGGTCTTCTCAAAGTGTGGGGAGATCTCCCACAGCCTCTTTCCCTATGCTCTAGTACTGCTGGAAGCACACCTACATCCCACAGCCACCATAAAAATACTTCATGACTATTTTTTTTTTTTGTATAGATGCGATTCCAATGTAACTCCCAGGTATAAAGATTCTGGAGCTGCTGGAGCATGACACCTTCAAATTGCATAGCGAAGGCAACCCAGATAAGAGCCCAGCAATTTAGACAGGAAGGCAGCGTAGATGCCAACTAAACTCAATACTCCTGCACCATGTCCCTCACCAGAATACAATACTCCTCCACTTTTGTCACAAACACTTCTCCCTCACTCTTTCTCTGATAGCCTCAGTTCTCAGTTCTTTCTATAGTAGCTAAGAGTTTGTTTCTATAAAGCAGTGATTATTCTCTTGCTTCAATTCTTTATACTTCACATGTGAGTGAGAAAATATCACATTTGTCTTCTCAAGGTTGAAATTGAACCTCGCAAGTACTCCTTTAGTATTTGTCTTAGACTAAATACCTCACTGTATAATATTACAGAGAAATAAGATAACCCTATTTTATTTTTGTGGACAGCATGTAATGTTATTAGATTTCACGTCACATGCCTTCAGTGTTACAACTTTTGGATCTAACAGCTCTTTATTTAACAGCTCACGTAGCTCATGTGGGCTACTGCTTGTCTCCACCAATTTGAATTGCTGTCCATATCTGTTGAGCTGAATCATTTGTTTCTGCCACAAGCAGAAACATCTTCCTGCCTGTGTCATCTGTTAGTGCTACTTACTGAGCCTTAGCCTATGTGGTGAATAGTTCCATTCACTCTGTTTAGCTTTACTGCTACCTGCTCGGTTATACCCTATGTAAACAAGATTAAAATTACTATTGTCTATCTTGATTCACTATTCCCCTTTTTCATTTCCTCCCAAATACTACAAAGATGCTTTTATAAAATTTCTATTTTTGTCTCTACTTTGCCTGTGAGCTCTGTGTTCATTTTGGTCAATGATTACCAAAGACTACTTTTGTTATCTTATAAGAGGTTGTATGGATGATATTGAAAGAATAGCATGAAGAAATAACAGCAGAGTTAAACATTTGGAGTTTCTGAGGCCTTTTGCCAAGTGACTACTTGTTTGTGACTAGTTATTTGTCTTCAATCAGACTCTACAGAATTGGTTTCCTTCCCCTTGGTTTTGCCTTTTGTTGACACTAAAGTTATAGTGTTACTCAACCTGATAAGTTAGTTAACAATTATCATCTGCTTTTCATCATTCAGAAATGTAATTTCCTACTCTGCTGCTCTTTGTCTAAGAGACTTAATATTATATAATTTCTTCCAATATTTTACTAAAATGTTGTGGAAGACGGGGTGGTGCGATAGTACAGCGGGTAGGGCATTTACCTGGCATGCGGCTGACCCAAGTTTGATTCCTCTGTTCCTCTCAGAGAGCCCGGCAAGCAATTGAGAGTATCCCGCCTGCATGGCAGAGCCTCGCAAGCTCCCTGTGTTGTATTCGACATGCCAAAAACAATAATGACAAGTCTCACAATGGAGACATTACTAGTGCCTGCTCAAGCAAATCGATGGACAATGGGAGGACAGTGCTACAGATATGGAATGTTAAATATAATATTTATTAATTTTCTTAGCTCAGTGAGGAGTTTTTAATTGCTAAAATAGCTAATCAACAATACTTGTAATAGCCACTAAAACTTTCTCCCAATAAAATAACACATTTCATCAAAGTGATTTCAGAACCTAAATTAAATGTTTTATTTTTGTTTGTTCTTGTTGTTTCCTGATTTTGCATTTAATATCCCTCAAAAAAGAGAGTGTCAAATGACTTATATTGATTAATATTGTTAGTGCTGCAATGGAACTGAAATACAATCTATCTTTAAAAAACAATATTACTTGAAGGCGCTTAAGAGAGAGTACATTGGGTCGGATATTTGCCTTGCATGCAGCCAATTTGGTACAATCCCTGATCCCACATGGTGTTCTCAGACAGAGCCAGGCAAAAACCCTGAGCACTACTGTATGTACAACCCCCGCCACACAAAAACAAATTAGTTAAGATAGCTCTGCTATTGTTACTTACATTGTTAGGTGATTATTTTCTTATTACTTTTGAATTAAATCATGCCGACTATTGTAGTTTTGTTTTGGTTTGTTTCAGTTCTGGGGCCACAACCCAGGGTACTCAGAGCTTATTCCTTGTTTTGTGCTTGAGAATTACTCTTGGTTGGTCTCCAGGGACCATATTGAATACAAGAGATTGAATCCAGGTTGGCCATGTGCAAGGTTAGCGCCCTAAATACAGTACTCTCTCTCTTGTTCAGCATACAGATATTTTAAAAAAGCAGAAAAAGGAAGTAATAACTGGATTGAAATGCAATGTAGTCTCAACATTTTGAAAAAAATTTCTTAACTTGCTCCTTTCCTTGCTCAATGCCCTGAGGCTTTATGCTGGGTGAGATACTCAATAAAAATGCTAAAGTGTATTCAAGTGTAACTGTAAGCTCAATTAGGTACAGAATTGTCAGTTTCAAGCAGCAAGTTACACCCATCTTACTGAAAATGAACCCTACAAAACTTATTTTGTGAGAGAGTTTTTACAGGACCCTAGCTATGCACTGAATATACCAGTCTATTACTGTACAAGAATTGTGCACAGTTGAAAGAGCACTGCTTCAAAGCACTGTTGTGATATAAAATTTTAAAAGCAAAGGTACAAGGTCAGGTTTAAAAAAATTACAGCAGAGAAGTTTAAAAGCATTCTTGCACCTGGGAGGTCTTTATTTTTCATTTTTGTTTTCTTTTTTTTGATAGATTGACATCACAAATATTTGTTTCCTAGAACATAAAATCAAAATTTTAAATTTTAATTTCTACTAAACTTATATTAACCAATAATATATTTTAAAATATATTTTAAAATATTTAAAATATATTATTTAAGTTATTTAAAATATTTTTATTGGATTGACTGAAAGTGACTTATATAAGTCTAAAATTAATTGTTATGGAATGAATTTAAAATAGCACTTTTATTGATTTATTTATTTTTCTTTTGGGGTCACACCCAGCGATGCACAGGGGTTTCTCCTGGCTCATGCACTCAGGAATTACTCCTGGTGGTGCTCAGGAGACCATATGGGATGCTGGGAATCAAACTCGGGTCAGCCGCGTCCAAGACAAATGCCCTACCTGCTGTACTATTGCTCCAGCCATAAAATAGAACTTTTAAAATTCAGTCAACATTTAAAAAATTGAGGCTGTCTATCAGTTGAAAATAAAAATTCTCCCATTTATTGTGATAAATGAGTCATTTGGGTCAAATTGCTTTGACTAAAATGGAGGAAAATAGGTAGAGATAAGAAAACATTACAACTTGATAGTGTTTATTAGACAATAGAATTTAAAATTAGTTTGAAAAGTCAAGCTAAATTTGCTAAGTTGGGAATATATATTAGTAAATTTAGGAGTTAAACCATTGGTTCATTGAGGAATGATTTTTCGAGGGCGCTGGAGTCCTAGTACAGTGGCCTTCCCAACAGCTGAGAGGTTTGATCATCAGTATTCCACATGGTCCATAGAGCCCTGCAGAAATAACTTCTGAATCCAGAGCCAGGAGTAAGTTCTGAGCCTGAAAGATCTGACCCTAAAACAATAACAAGAAAAACAACAAAGATATTTCATAGTGATGGTCAAAGTAAGAAATGAACATGTTGTATTGTTTTAATGCCTTTTCTTTTTTTTTTTTTAACTGTTTCCCTTATGGGTAAATTTTGTAACTATTCCTTCTCTGCTTCTGACTTAGTCAAGAATATAAAATAATTTATCTCTATTGTTCTCCTTTTCTAAATTATGACTCTCCTTTCTTTTCTCCCTCTTGATCCACTCTCTCTTCCATTTTTATTTTCTCTTCACATAAAACACGAGGAGCTGGAGCGATAGCACAGCAGTAAGGCGTTTGTCTTACAAGCAGCAAACATGGCCTACCCAAGTTCCATTCCTCTGCCCCTCTTGGAGAGCCTGGCAAGCTACCGAGAGTATCTCGCCCGCACGACAGAGCCTGGCAAGCTACCTGTGATGTATTCAATATGCCAAACACAGTAACAAGTCTTATGATGGAGACGTTACTGGGCCTGCTAGAGCAAATTGATGAACAACGGGAGGACCGTGATCCGTGAACCATGATCACATAGAACACAAAGCTAGTAGAATTTTAAACTTTAAAAATCTTACACGAGATATTTTACTTATTAATGTCAATGAATTCCTCTATGAATATAATTTTATTTTTATCAAATTTTATTGACTATGGTTCACAATTACCATATAATTTTGGTCACAATTTTTTACACCTAATATGTGTGTGATTTACACACCTATAAAGTTTTATTACTATACACTATCATATTAACACCCTTTGCCCATTCTTTCTAATTTTTATTCCTCTTTTTATTTTTAATAACCACTATTTTTCATAGACTGGGGATGTTTTTAATTGGCTATTTTTATTGTTATGTAACAATATACCAAAGAAAAGTCTTTAAGGCCTCTGTTATTGGCATTTTAATACAATGACATAAATGGCCAATATTTAAAGTATGTTTTATACAAGTTCCCCTTTCTACACAGTTTGTTGTCTTCTCTTATTTTTGTCTGTTTTTTTTTTTTTAAGTTTTTGTAACATGCCGTGCAATGCTGCGAGTCACTCTTGGCTCTGCACTAAAGAATCAGTCCTGACAGTGTCAGGGGACCATATGGGATGTTGGGGACAGCACAGTGCCCACCTGCTATACTGCCTCTCAAACCCTGTCAAATTGATCTTAATCTTCAGTTCAATTTATTAAGAATCAGAACTTAAATTCTTAAAAATATCACTTAATGGATAAGAGAAGGAACACATGGAGGGTGCGGGATCCCGGAGGAAAAAAAAAAGAAAAAACAGGTTCCAAAAAGAGCCGAGATGACCGGCAAGTTCCAGATGGAGTAGGCGCCGCATCCCGCCTCCGCCAGATGGAACCCCGGTGACCAGAAGCCTCTAAAAACACAGCTCGAGTATGCGGGAACGAGGACTTTTTCTCAAATCTGCCGGACTACACCTCCCAGGTAACCTCTGATTCCGAAAGTCATGCCCACAGTCCGCCCCCCAGCGCCATCTTTGAAGCGCTCAGCATAAGAGAAGGAACACATGGAGGGTGCAGGATCCCGGAGGAAAAAAAAAAAGAAAAAACAGGTTCCAAAAAGAGCCGAGATGACCGGCAAGTTCCAGATGGAGTAGGCGCCGCATCCCGCCTCCGCCAGATGGAACCCCGGTGACCAGAAGCCTCTAAAAACACAGCTCGAGTATGCGGGAACGAGGACTTTTTCTCAAAACCGCGTGGCCGCTCTCTATATACAAAGTGATCAATGAGAAGTAAACCACCCAGTCTTTCTCCCTGAAAATCAGAGTTAAGTTTGGAGCACGGCCACAGCCCCAGAAACACAAGGACTTAATGCAGAACCCAGCAGCTTAGAGCAGAAAAGTGAACGGACGATGAGTTAACCCAGGCCATCATCTCTGCCCAGAGGGGAAAGGGTGTTGCCCCATTCGCCCTCTCATCTCTGGAAAGAAGGATGGCGGCCGCATGGGAGCCTTGTGGACAGCAGGTATGAGCCGGGGGTGTGGGGGCGACTAAAACCTCATGGGAAGGGGGGCGTTCCAGTCCATCCTTCACACCCTACCAAGGTCACCAGTTGCCCCCCACGAGCGGCTCTCCAGCACGGCCACAGCCCCAGAAGCACAAGGGCTTAATGCAGAACCCAGCAGCTTGGAGCAGAAAAGTGAAAGGACTATGCGTTAATCCAGGCAATCATTTCTGCCCAGAGGGGAAAGGGTGTTGCTCCCTTCCGCCCTCCTGCCTCTGGAAAGAAAGATGGCGGCCACATGGGAGCCTTGTGGACAGCAGGTATGAGCTGGGGGTGTGGGGGCGACTAAAACCTCATGGGAAGGGGGGCGTTCCGGTCCGTCCTTCACGCCCTACCGAGGTCACCAGTTACCCCCCACGAGCGGCTCTCCAGCACAGCCACGGCCCCAGAAGCACAAGGACTTAATGCAGAACCCAGCAGCTTGGAGCAGAAAAGTGAACGGACTATGCATTGATCCAGGCCATCAAGTCTGCCGGAGGGAAAGGGTGTTGCCCCATTCGCCCTCTCCTCTCTGGAAAGAAAGATGGCGGCCACAGGGGACCCTTGTGGACAGCAGGTATGAGCCGGGAGTGTGGGGGCGACTAAAACCTCATGGGAATGGGGGCGTTTCGGTCCGCCCTTCACGCCCTACCGAGGCCACCAGTTGCCCCCACGAGCGTCTCACCAGCACGGCCACAGCCCCAGAAGCACAATGACCTAATGCAGAACCCAGCAGCTTGGAGCAGAAAAGTGAAAGGACTATGCGTTAATCCAGGCAATCATTTCTGCCCAGAGGGGAAAGGGTGTTGCTCCCTTCCGCCCTCCTCCCTCTGGAAAGAAAGATGGCGGCCACATGGGAGCCTTGTGGACAGCAGGTATGAGCCGGGGGAGTGGGGGTGACTAAAACCTCATGGGTCGGGGGGCGTTCCGGTCCGTCCTTCACGCCCTACCGAGGTCACCAGTCACCCCCCGCGAGCGGCTCTCCAGTACGGCCATGGCCCCAGAAGCACAAGGACTTAATGCAGAACCCAGCAGCTTGGAGCAGAAAAGTGAACGGACTATGCATTGATCCAGCCCAGCAAGTCTGCCGGAGGGGAAAGGGTGTTGCCCCATTCGCCCTCTCCTCTCTGGAAAGAAAGATGGCGGCCACATGGGAGCCTTGTGGACAGCAGATATGAGTCGGGAGTGTGGGGGCGACTAAAACCTCATGGGAAGGGGGCCGTTTCGCTCCGCCCTTCACGCCTTACCTAGGCCATCGGTTGCCCCCCGCGAGCGGCTCTCCAGCACGGCCACGACTCCAGAACACAGAAACCAATTTCTTAACTATCTGACTTTCAGTAGAAATACTTCCAGGGTCAATAGGTAAAATAGCAGAAATCCAAAACCAACATTTAATTCTTGAACCCAGCTGTAGAAAGCAAATCACTTCACAATGCTTTTTCAGCATGTCTGATTGGGGGGGTGGGGTAAACTCTAAATAATAGTGGTGAATCTTATTGAAATAATGAATCTAATCAAAGCAGATAGAGTGTTAACTAGAATTCATCTGCCTCACAGGGACGGGGAGGGGTGGGGGGTGGGGTTTTATTGGGGTTCTTCAGGGTAAAAAATAAGTATTGGTAAAGGGAAATGTGTTTGATATTTGCATGACTGAGACATAAACCTGAAAGCTTTGTAACCTTTCCCACAGTGATTCAATAAATAAATAAATAAATGAAAAAAAAATCACTTAATGATAAGCACTCTTTAGTATTGTATATCCACATGCCTGAAAAGAAAAGTTTCAGGAGCAAGAAAGACAGTGTATGATGGAAGGGATATAACTTGCATGTTGTTAGCTTTGCATAGATTTCTAGCACCATGTATGTTTTCCTGAGACAGCCAAGAATCAATCCTGATCAGAGTCTGGGTGAATTGCTGTGCCCTAGGGAGAGATCCCAAATCAACCCTTAAATAGTATTTTATTTAGAATATCAAGATTAAGTGAGTAGAATCATTTGAATACACTTGCACTATAAATTCTATTTTGCCTTAATTTGCTTTAAAGTATAGAAACATAAGGTACTACTTTTACAAAAAAGTGGGTGAGCAGTGGGAAGGACAAAGAAAACTCTGGCAAAAACAATTGTTTATCTCCTAGAAGGGCGAGGAATTTACCCGGGTTTGATGCCTCTGACAAGCTACCGAGAATATCTCGCCCACAAGGCAAAGCCTGGCAAGCTACCCGTGACATATTTTATATGCCAAAAACAGTAACAAGAAGTCTCACAACTTGTTGAGACGTTATTGGTGCCCGCTTGAGCAAACCGATAAACAACGGGAGGACAGTGCTACAGTGCTAACGTGCAAACCTTGCCAACACTAGGCATAAGCAATCGAATGCATCACAGATATGGGTAGGGGCAGCAGCTAGAGCACATGAAAGGGCAACACAGCTGGAAAATTGCTCTTGAAACTGTCTTCTCAACCCACATTGGTAGAGTACTGGTCTGGACCGAACATTAGTACCCCCTTGATGGCAATCACAGAGTAGACAGCTGAAAAAAGTAGCTGGTGGCCAGAGAATCTAAGAAAGTCGAAAGGAGAAAGAGCCACAAACACCAAGGACAGGAAGACCACAAAGAATCCATGAGAGAGGCTGACCAGGACAGTGGTAGGCTTCAACCTACAAACCAGCAAAAAACCAATATGGACCAAGGATAGCATACACATAAACCACTGAGAACCACCATGAAATCTTGACATGTGTCATCAGGAAACCGCAAACCAACCTTTATTTTAGATATTCAGAAACATTTTTTTCCAGTTGTAGATTTACAATTTTTTGTGCTTGGGTTTTGATTATACAATGATCAAATACCCATCCCTCCACCAGTGCCCATTTTCCACCACCATGGATAATATCCCTCACACCCCCATCCCTCCCATCTCACCCTGCCTCTGTGGCAGGGCAATCCCTTGTGTTCTCTCTCTCCTTTTGAGTGTTGTGGTCTGCAAAAGAGGCTTTGAGTGGCAAACATGTTCAGTCCATAGTCTACTTTAAACATGCATCTCCCCTCCTGGGAGGATCCCCCAAACACCCTTTATTTGGTGCTCCCTTCTCTATCTGAGCTGCCCTTTCCCCTAGAATGCCTGGCTGGCCTCTAAGCTATGGAGTAATCCTCCTGGTGTTGATCTCAGCTATTCTTGTGTATTAATCTCATATTTTGTTTCTTTATATTCCACAGATGAATGTAATTTTTCTATGTCTATCCCTCTCGTTCTGACTCATTTCGCTTAGCATGATACTTTCCATGTTGTACCACTTGTATATAAATTTCATGACTTCATCTTTTCTAACAGTTACATAGTACTCCATTGTGTAGATGTACCAAAGTTTCTTTAACCAGTCATCTGTTTTGGGGCACTCAGGATTTTTCCAGATTCTGGCTATTGTAAAGAGTGCTGCAATGAACAAACAAGTGCAGATGTCACTTCGACTATACATTTTTGCCTCTCTGGGATATATTCCCAGGAGTGGTATTGCTGGGTCAAACGGAAGCTCAATTTCTAATTTTTTGATAATCGTCCATACTGTTTTCCAGAAGGGCTGAACCAGTCGACATTCCCACCAACAGTGAAGGAGTGTCCCTTTCTCGCCACATCCACGCCAGCATCGGTTGCTTTCGTTCTTTTGAATGTGGGCCAGTCTCTGAGGTGTGAGATGGTATCTCATTGTGGTTTTGATCTGCATCTCCCTGATGATTAATGATGTAGAACATTTTCTCATGTGCTTTTTTGCCATTTATATTTCTTCTTTGAGAAAGTTTCTGTTCATTTCAGTGCCCCATTTTTGGATGGGGTTGGATGTTTTCTTCTTGTGGAGTTTAACCAGTATTTTGTATATCCTTGATATCAACACCTTGTCAGATGCGTGTTCGGCGAATATCCTTTCCCATTCTGTAGACTGTCTTTGTATTTTGGTCACTGTTTCTTTTGAGGTGCAGAAGCTTCGTAGCTTAAGATAGTCCCATTTATCTATCTCTGTTTTCACTTGCTCGGCCAGTGGAGTGGCATCTTTGAAGATACCAGTAGCTTCAATGTCATGGAGGGTTTTGCCAACTTTGTCTTCAATGTACCTTATGGTTTCTGGTCTGATGTTGCGGTCTTTAATCCATTTTGATCTTACTTTGGTACATGGTGTTAGGCAGAGTTCTGAGCCCACTTTTTTGCATGTAGCTGTCCGGTGATGCCAGCACAATTTGTTAAAGAGGCTTTCCTTACTCCACTTCACATTACTTGCACCTTTATCAAAGATTAGATGATCATATGATTGAGGGGAGATGTCAGTGTATTCAACCCTGTTCCATTGGTCTGCAGTTCTGCCTTTGTTCCACTACCATGCTGTTTTAATTATTACTGCTTTGTAGTAATGTTTGAAGTTCGGGAGGTTGATTCCTCCCATTTTCTTTTCCCCAAGAATTGGTTTAGCTATTCGTGGGGGCTTATTGTTCCATATAAATTTCAGGAGTGTTTGCTCCATTTCTTTGAAGAATGTCATGGGTATCCTTATAGGAATTGCATTGAATTTATACAATGCTTTCGGTAGTGTTGCCATTTTGACAATGTTAAGTCTCCCGACCCATGAGCAGGGGATATGTTTCCATTTCCTCATGTCCTCTTTCATTTCCTGAAGTAGTGTTTTGTAGTTTTCTTTGTACAGGTCCTTTACTTCCTTAGTTAAGCTGATTCCTAGGTACTTGATTTTCTGGGGAACAATTGTGAACGGGATCATTTTTTTTTTCATGTAGCTTTCTTGTCTCTCACTGTTTGCGTATAGGAAAGCCATGGACTTTTGGGTATTGATTTTATAGCCTGCAACTTTACTATACAAGTCTATTGTTTCTAAGAGTTTTTTGGTGGAAGTTATTGGTTCTCTAAGTATAGTATCATATCATCTGCGAATAGTGAGAGCTTGATTTCTTCCTTTCCTACCTGAATGCCCTTAATATCTTTTTCTAGCCTAATCGTTATTGCAAGTACTTCCAGTATTATATTGAACTGCAGTGGAGATAGTGGGCATCCTTGTCTCATTGCTGATCTTAGAGGGAAGGCTCTCAGTTTTTCCCCACTGAGGATGATGCTTGTTGTAGGCTTGTGGTTGATGGCTTTAACTATGTTGAGGAAAGTCCCCTCTATACCCATTTTGGCTAGGGTTTTCATCATAAAGGGGAGCTGGATCTTGTCAAATGCTTTCTCTGCACCTATTGATATGATCATATAATTTTTATCTTTTCTTTTGTTGATATGGTGGATTATGTTGATTGATTTCCGAATTTTAAACCATCCTTGCATCCCTGGGATGAGTCCTACTTGGTCATGGTGTATGATCTTTTTGATGAGTAGTTGGATTCTATTTGCTAGTAGTTTGTTGAGGATCTTTGCATCTGTGTTCATCAGGGATATCGGCCTGTAATTCTCTTTCTTTGTGCTATCTCTGTCTGCTTTTGGTATCAGTGTGATATTAGCTTCATAGAAACTATTCGAAAGTGTTTTCGATACTTCAATTTCATGGAAAATCTTAAAGAGGATTGGGACGAAGTCCTCTTTAAAGATTTGAAAGAATTCACTAGTGAGTCCATCTGGGCCAGGACTTTTGTGCTTGGGGAGACTTTTAATTACCATTTCAATTTCCTTGATGTTGATAGGTCTATTCAGTTATTCCAGGTCTTCTTGGTTCAGCCTTGGGAGTCTGTAGGAGTCTAGGAATTTATCCATTTCCTCGAGATTTTGATGTTCCGTGGCTTAAAGCCTCTCAAAGTACTCCCTGAGGATCCTTTGAATTTCAACCCACATTGGCAGAGTACTGGTCTGGACCGAACATTAGTACCCCCTTGATGGCAATCACAGAGTAGACAGCTGAAAAAAGTAGCTGGTGGCCAGAGAATCTAAGAAAGTCGAAAGGAGAAAGAGCCACAAACACCAAGGACAGGAAGACCACAAAGAATCCATGAGAGAGGCTGACCAGGACAGTGGTAGGCTTCAACCGACAAGCCAGCAAAAAACCAGTGTGGACCAAGGATAGCATACACATAAACCTCTGAGAACAACCATGAAATCTTGACATATGTCATCAGGAAACCCCAAACCAACTTTTATTTTAGATGTTCAAAAACATTTTTAAAAAACTGTTCTGTATTTAATTTTGTCTGGTAATTTTGTCTCAAAAAAAAAAAAAACAAAAAACAAAAAAAAAAACAAGGACCCAATCATGAACTAGCCGTTTCAGCCATTTCACTCTCAACAGTTCCTGGTATTGCTCCATATTTGAGAGGAGACAGTTAAATTAGGTTTTAATACATTTGATCTCATTTCATCTTGAAAGCAATGGTTTAGATCTGATAGAATATACATAGTTGTGTTTTCTAGAAGAAAAAAAAGTACACTGTCAAAATAACATATTGATATTACCTAAGTTCCAATAGGAAAAAGCAGTAATTCAAACTCATACTTGCTCTCAGGATAAACTTTTTGTTTGCTTATTTGTTCTTGGGGTGGGGGTTACATCTCTTGCAAGGCCTGACATTCTGTACTATTCTCCAAACCTAAACCCTCATGATACCTCAGATATGTTTGAAAACAATAAATTCTCAGTCATGTTTTCGATGAAAACTGATCTTCATAGAAATAAATATGAAAATGATGTAAATAAGCATACTTTGCTATAAGTCCCCATTGTTACATCCCAAATCCCAGAAACAGTCCTTTTCCAATGCAGTATTACAAGCTGTATCTATAACAGGTTGTCCTTATTCACAGAGAACAGTGTCGGTAATCATTTGTGATTACTCTTAAGAATAAGTTATAGGGGCTGGGGAGATAGTGCAATAAGTAAGGCACTTGCACGTGCCTAACTTTGATTCAATCCCCTAGAATCCCAAATGGTCCCAGAAGGACCACTAGAAATATTTCCTGAGTGCAGAACCAGGAATATCCCTTGAGCATCACCTAGTGTGGCTCCAAAACCAATTGAAAATGAAAAATAGAATCATTGACAGTCTAACCCTCAAACGTTTTTTATTCTGAATTATATTATAATATTTCCATATTTCTTCATCTTTTCAAAATTTCAAAATCTTTATATTTTATCAAAACTTAGCAGTCAATGTATTTTTTTTACAAAATATCCACTCAGACAGGGTATAGAATATGTTTTGCCTTACTTAACAGAAGTAGAAAAATAACAATAGTAATACAACTCACACAGCGGGTAGGGCGTTCGCCTTACAAGTGGCCAACATGGCCGACCCGAGTTCGATTCCTCCGCCCCTCTCGGAGAGCCCGGCAAGCTACCGAGAGTATTGGATATGCCAGACACAGTAACAACAAAGTCTCCAATGGAGACGTTACTGGGCCCGCTCGAGCAAATCGACGATCAACGGGAGGGCCTTTACCTTTACCTTAATACAACTCACACTGAGTGTTCTTCTGAACCCTGCACAAGAGGTTATATGGAATCTCGATTCCAAAACATAGCAAGATGTAACATGTCTGTTTGATAAAGAATTTGGGGTCTAGTGCAATAATTATGTAAATAGAAACAAATAGAGTAGAATGTACGTTTGAATAAATCTATAAGAACCAAACTCATAACCTCTATTGCATTTATTCTGCGTAATAGTTGCAATAGAAAAAATTTTATGGAAAATTTTAGGCAAGCTTTTAATTAATAATAATTCAAATATGTCATTAAAATGATTAGGCTTCTTGCCCAATGTAACATAAGGGACAGATGGTTGTTTTCCATATTTAAGTATCTTTAAATCCAATGCAATAGCATATTATACTTCTTGTTAGTAACTGGAAATTTATATTAGACTTATTTTACCCACAGTCCTTAAGGCATAATTTTGATATCCTCAATGATAATCTCAAGGGAAAGATTGAATAGAGTGGAAGTAAAAGTAGTGTAGGCAATAGACATTTAGGAACTTAGAATCGACATAGGGTAAATCAGATGTGAAAAGCTCAATTGAAATAGTTTAAAATTAGACTCAAGGTATTAATACTCACCAGTAAAAATGGACTAAATTATTGCCCGGAATCATTGGCCTTTGCTATTTTATATGTTAATAGAAATTTAGCTAAGTGGTCTTTTTTGTCCTTTAAAGTTTTCTCTTGTGTTTAATTCCCAGAGACCTCTAGAACAAGCAATATTGCCTGCCATTAAATTAGAGTGTCATTTATGGAGTTGAGCATATGGTTAATCCAATCATAATTAAGGAAATGATTTAGCATAAGTCTGCTAAAATTAAATTTTATAAATACTAATATAATTATAATTCCTATTTGGTGAAAGATATACACAAATTTCAAGTCATTAAGATGAAATAATTAGATTACACTTAGAAACCATTGTTCCATAAAGCAAAAGTAATGTGAAATATATAATCTCTAATTATTTTTGCAGTTATTCAGGAAAGAAAATATAAACAAAGCATAAGTAAATCTAAATGGCTTATTACTGGTATAAGCAGTTTATGTACTTTTGAAAAAATTAGAGTTTTTAACTATATTATATTAGAGAAAAATTTTACTACAAGATTAATGGAAAATGCATACAATTGTATTACTTTTTTAATTTTGCATGCACAGGGGGAAATACACAAAATAAAGTGAACACCCAGGCCTGAGAACTAATATACCATCTTCATAGATGAAATAAATTCAGAGAAAAGTAACATAGGAGAGATAAAGTGCATTTTAAGAAAGAAACATTCAGGAGAATCAATGGAAGTTATGATAACTTATTGCTGTCTATCTAGATGTTGTTCTGATTACACTCCTGCGATAAAATTTAGTTTTTCCTGACATGAAAACTATCAAAAGAGCTCAGAGCAGAGCAGCAAGCCCTCAGGCAGAAGGACATCCTTTCTCAAACTTTTTTTTGTTCTATTCAGGAATTCAGTTAGTTGAATGAAGCTTAACCTTCAGGGATGACAATCTGCTGTATTCAATTGGCTGGTTCAAATTGTTGATCTCTTTATGAAATTCGAACAAGCAGATGCAGAATGTTTGGCCAAATGTCTGTCACCTTTGAATCAGTCATGTTAATAATACACAGAGATAATTGTTGCATTTTACCACTATTTATTTGTAAAGCAATAATAGGAGCCAGAAAGATAATACAAGAAGGAAGCTGTTTGCCTGCACTTGGCTGTCCTGGGTTCAATCACTGTCATCGCATATGGTCCTCTGAGCCACGCTAGGAGAGTTCCCTGAGCACACAGCCAGGAGCAAACCTTGAACGAAGCTATGTGTTCACTCCTCCAGCCCTTAAAAAGAATAAAGCAATAATAAATATTTTCCTTTATGATGACATCTTATATAGCACTTCACTGAACTTCCAACTGCTCTCTAACACCTTTCATTTGACCAGGTTTTGTTATCTGAGACTAGTCATTTAGGTGATATATTCTAAGAAAGTTCACACTTTTGTGTACTCTTTTTTCTTTTAAATAATTTTATTGAATCATCATGAGATAGTTACAAGCTTTCATGTTTGGGTTACAGTCATACAATGAACAAACACCCATCCCTCCACCAGTGCACATTCCCCACATACAATATCCCGGGAAAACCCCCCTTCCCCACCCTCCCTCTGCCTCCATGGCAGATATGATTTCCCATAATCTCTCTATACTATTGGGCATTATGGTTTTCAATACAGAACCTGAAAGTTTATCATGTATGGTTCTTTAACTATTTTCTGCGCACATCTCCCATCTTGACCGATTCCTCCAAGCATCTTTTTCTTAGTGATCCCTTCTCTATTCCAGCTGCATTCTCCCCTTGCTGATGAGGCAGGTTTCCAGCAATGGAGCAGTCTATCTGTCCTTTGTATCTACTGTCCTTAGAAGTCATCCTCATGTTATGTTGTTTTATACTCCACAAATGAGAGTAGTCCTTCTATGTCTGTCCCTCTCTTTCTGACAAATTTCACTTAGCATGATACTCTCCATGTCTATCCATTTATAAGCTAAGTTCATTACTTCATCTCTCCTGACAGCTGCATATTATTCCATTGTGTAGATGTACCAAAGTTTCTTTAATCAGTCAATTGTTCTAGGGCACTTGGGTTGTTTTCAGATGTTGGCTATTGTGAACAGTGCTGCATTGAACATACTGATCTATTGTGCTTTTTTTGCATCCTCGGGATATATTCCCAGAAGTGGTATTGTGGAATCACACGGAAGCTCAATTTCTAGTTTTTGAAGGACTGTCCATATAATTTTCCAGAAAGGCTGGACTAGTGGGCATTCCCAGCGACAGCAAAGGAGTGTCCCTTTTCCCCCAGCACTGGTTGCTTTTGTTCTTTTGAATGTGGGTCAGTTTCTGAGGTGTGAGACAATATATCACTATTGTTTTGATTGCATCTCCCTGATGGCTAGAAATGTGAAGCATTTTTTCATGTGTGTTTTGGCCATTTGTATTTCTTTTTTGAGGAAACTTCTGTTCATTTCTTCTCCCCATTTTTTGATGGGCTTGGAGGTTTTTTTCCTC
The DNA here is from genome assembly GCF_029834395.1 of Sorex fumeus. Taxonomy (NCBI): domain Eukaryota; kingdom Metazoa; phylum Chordata; class Mammalia; order Eulipotyphla; family Soricidae; genus Sorex; species Sorex fumeus. Next base: position 70,477,206 of record NW_026606059.1, read on the forward strand.
ATATAATTCTACTAGTTTCTTGTATATCCTGGATATTAATCCCTTATCAGATGGGACACTTGACCACTTGACTTCCCGGCAATTGTTGATTTGCTTGAGTGGGTGCCAGTAATGTCTCCATTTGTCCCTGTCCTGTGCTAGTGTAGCCCAATGGCATCTGTTTGTTCTAGGAACACGAAGAGGCTTAAACCGATTGTTCATGATCTTGATGAAAAAGTCTGGCCATCTGGTAGGTGGGCGGCCATGTGGTCTTTTAACATCCCATGGAATCCAGTCGGTAACAGCTCTAGGCAAGCGGTCGTCTCTAAATCTCATTACTTGTCCAGCCCATCTGATTATTGATGCCTTGGCAAACAAGACAGCGTCCCTGATTCTTGATCATCAACGCAGGTCAGAACTCTGTATTCTTTCTCTCATTTGAGTGAAAATTGATACTCGAAGCATAGCTCTTTCACTTCCTATCAGCTCTTTCAATTTTAATGCACGTACCTTAGCATCAGGTGGGTATTGGATAATATCCTTTTCCATACTGTGGGCTCTTTCTGATTTTTGGTCACGGTTTCCTTTGAAGTGCAGAAGCTTCTTAGTTTGATGTAGTCCCATTTGTTTATGCTTGCTTTCACTTGCATGTTCAGTACTGTTTCATCCTTAAAGGTGATTTTAGCTTCAGTGTTGTGGAGAGTTCTGCCTATATTTTCCTCTATGTACCTTATGAATTCATGCCTGATATAGAAGTCTTTAATCCACTTTGATCTTACTTAGGTGCATGACATTAGACAGAGGTCAGAGTTCATTTCTTTTTCAGGTCGCTATCCGGTTTTTCCAGCACCACTTTTTGAAGAAGTTTTTCTTGTTCCACTTCACATTTCTTGCTCCTTTGTCAAAGATTAAGTGGTGATATATTTGGGGGTCTGTAACAAAATATATGACTCTGTTCTATCAGTCTGCAGGTATGTTTCTAGCCCAGTACAATGCTGTCTTAGTTACTACTGCTTTGTAGTACAGTTTGAAGTTTGGGAGGGTGATGCCACCCATCTTCTTTTTCCCAAGGATTGTTTTAGCTGTTTGTGGGGGTTAATTGTTCCATATGAATTTCAGGAGTGCTTTGTCTGTTTCTTTGAAAAGTGTCATGTGTATCCTGATAGTGACCACATTGAATTTGTGTAGTGATTTGGGCAGTATTGCTATTTTGATAATGTTAATCCTCCCTATCGATGAGCAGGGGATGTGTCTCCATTTACTAGTGCCCTCTTTTATTTCTTGAAGTAGTGTTTTGTAATGTTCCTTGTATAGATCCTTCACCTCTTTGTTTAAGCTGATGCTGAGGTACTTGATTTTCTGAGGTAATATTGTGAACGGGATTGTTATTTTAATGTCTCTTTCTTCTCTTTCGTTAATTGTATATAAAAAAGCCATGGACTTTTGGGTGTTGATTTTTTAGCCTGCCACTTTCCTGAACAGACCTGTTTTTCCAGGTTTTTTTTTTTGTAGAGTCTTTACGGTTTTCTATGTATATTATCATAAGGTCTGCATAGTGATAGTTTAAGCTCTTCCTTTCCTATCTGTATTCCATTGAAACCTTTCTCTTGCCTAACTGCAATGGACAGATTCCCAGTACTATATTGAATAGGAGTGACAAAAGTGGGCAACCTTGTTTTCTGCCCAATCTTAGAAGGAAGACTTTTATTTTTTCCCCATTAAGAAAGATACTTGCCATTGGCTTCTGGTAGATGACATTTAAAATATTGAGGAAAGTTCCTTCAATACCTATTTTGCTGAAGGTTTTCATCATAAATAGGTGCTAGATCTTGTCAAATGTTTTCTCTGTGTTGATTGATATGATCATATGTTTTTTTTTCCTTTTCTTTTGTTGAAGTGATGGATTATGTTGATCGATTTCCAAATGTTAAACCATCCTTGCATCCCTGGGATAAATCTTACTTGGTAATGTTGTATGTATCTTACTTGGTAATGTCTCCCCCTCTCGGAGAGCCCGGCAAGCTACCGAGAGTATCCGATATGCCAGACACAGTAACAACAAAGTCTCCAATGGAGACGTTACTGGGCCCGCTCGAGCAAATCGATGATCAACGGGAGGGCCTTTACTTACTTTACTTTAATGTTGTATGATCTTTTTGATGAGTCGCTGAATTCTATTTGCTAATAGTTTGTTGAGGATCTTTGCATCTGTGTTCATCAGGGATATTGTCCTGTAATTCTCTTTCTTTGTGTCAACTTTGTCTGCTTTTGGTATCAGGGAGATATTTGCTTCATAGAAACTGTTAGAAAGTGTTTTTAATACTTCAATGTTGTGGAAAAGCTTAAAGAGGATTGAGAGTAAGTCCTCTTTAAAGATTTGATAGAATTTACTAGTGAATCATCTGTGCCAGGACTTCTGTGATTGGGGGGATTTTTTATTACCATTTCAATTTCCTTGATGTTGATAGGAGTGTTCGGGTATTCCAGGTCTTCTTGGTTCAGCCTTGGGAGGCTATTGGAATCTAATAATTTATCCATTTCCTCGCTGTTATCATGTTCTGTGGCATAAAGCTTATCAAAGTACTCCCTGAGGATCCTTTGAGTTTCTGTAGTTTCTGTTGTCATGACTCCCTTTTCATTTCTGATTCAGTTTGTTAGGGTTTTCTCTCTCCCTTTATTTGGAAGTTTTGCTAGAGACCTATAAATCTTGTTTATTTTCTCAAAGAAACAGCTTGGTTTCATTGAACTTTCGTATTTTTTTTTTGGGTTTCCGTATTTTTAATCTCAGCTCTCAGTTTTATTATTTCCTGACTCCTGTTCGAATTGGGCTAATTTTGTTGATCATTCTCCAAGCTCTTAAGCTGTGAGGTTAGGTTACTTATGTGGGCTCGGTCCTCCTTCCTGAGGAATGCTTGTAGAGTTATAAACTTGCCTCTTAACACAGCTTTTGCAGTTTCCCATAAGTTTTGGTAACTCGTGTGCTCATTTTTGTTCATTTCTAGGAATCTTTTGATTTCCTCTTTGATTTCCTTTCTAAGCTACTTGTTGTCCTATAGTGAGCTCTTTAATTTGCAGGTGTTTGATTTATTTTTCTGTTTGTGGGTGTGATTTACTTCTATTTTCAGTACATCATGATCTTATTAATTTTATGGAAGTATGTTTTGTGGCTCAGCATGTGGTCTATCTTGGAGAATGTTCCATGTACATTTGAGAAGAATGTGTATTCAGTTTTTTGAGGATGAAGTGTCCTGTATATATCTACTTAGTCCCTTTCTTTCATTTTTCCCTCATATGAAGTATGTCCTTGCTAAGCTTGAGTGGTTCATATATTAAGAGGTGATTACACAGTGTTGAAGTCTCACACTAGTATTGTGTTGCTATCAATGTCTTTCTCCAAGTCTATGAGTAGTTGTTCTAAGTACTTTTCTGGTCCCCCATTAGGTGCATATACATTTAGTATTGTAAGTCCTTCCCTTTGTACATATTCCTTGATCAATTAGAAATTGACTTCACTGTCTCTTGTGACTTACTTCAGTCTGAAATCAATGTGGTCTGATAGTTGGGTGCCTACCCCAGTTTTTTTATGGAGTTGTTTGCCTGTAGGATTGTTTTCCAGCCTTTGATTCTGAGACTGTGTTTACTTTGTCTATTGAGACGTGTTTCTTGGAGGCAGCAGAATGCTGGCTTCAATTTTCTAATCCATCCTGCCACTCTGTCTTTTAATTGGTGCGTTTAGCCCATTGGCATTGAGAAAGATTATTGTTATGGGTTTTGTCCCATTTTTCTGTTGAAATTTGGTGTATTTGAGGGAACCTGTCTTGTCTTAAAGTAGCCCATTTAGTTGCTCTTGTAAGCATGGTTTTGAGTCTATGAAGTGTCTAAGCTGTTGTTTGTCTGCGAAACTGTTTTTCCTTCTGTTTTTAATGAGAGTCTCACTGGATGAAGTATTTTTTTGGTCAGGCATTTATTTCATTGAGTTTTTTCACTATATCCCACCACTGTTTTCAGGCCATGAGGGTTTCGTCAGACAAATCCCCTGTGAATCTTTAGGATGCTCCTTTATAGGAAATTTCTTTCTTTAATCTTGCTACTTTCAGAATTTTGTCTCTATCTAAGGTTTTGGTCATTTTGATCAGGATATGTTTTTGGGTATTTTTATTCGGATTTCTTCAAGCTGGTATCCTTCGAACCTCATGAATGTGGTCGCATGTTTTCTTTAGCTCTGGAAAAGTCCTAGCAATGATGTCTTTGACAGGTGCTTCTTCATCAGGGTTTTCTTCCTGACCCTCTGGGACTCCAGGAATTCTTATGCTACTCCTCTTGGCTTCATCACGATCTTCTCTTGCCACCTGTTCCCAAATTTTGAGTCTCTTTTCCATTTTCTCCTCTTTTCTGGAGACTCTCTGGACTTCATCTTCGAGCTCACTGGCTCTGTCTTCAGCAGCTATTACTCTGCTGCTGATGCCTACCGCTGAGTTTTTCAATTCGCCTACCAGGTTTTTCAGGTCTAACATTTCCATTTGTAATTTTGTTTCCATTTATTTTCCTCATTTCTACCTTCAAGTCCTCTTATCTTTTATTTAATTGCTTTCCATTGTTCTCTAAGCATCCTCAGTACCTCCCTTCTAAATTCTTTGTCAGAGAGGTTGTCTAGCACTTCATTACTGTTAGTGTCTTCTGGATAGGCTCGTCAGTAAATAAGCTTGGTAGGCTTCTGCGTTGCTTTACTATTGTGACCTGTGTGGTTTAGTTCTTCATGCTCACTGTTACTATTCTGTTTAAGATACAGAATTAATTGAAATGGGCTTAATGAATTATTGGCTAATTTGTTTCTGGTGGTTAAGCTATCCTAGTGAAAATTCCATCTAAGAGGGTAACTTATGGTTCCTGTCGAATACGTAGGAGAATAACTCACGGCCAAGTTAGCAGCTGTGGCTCGGGGAAGGGTGGCTGTAGTTACACGTGCAGCCCTGGGGAGGGGAGCTGCCACCGGACAGGTACCTGGGTGAGTAAACAAAGGGTGCCGGAATGGCTCAGCTTTGGGTTTGTGCTGTGTGCCTCAGTTCCCTTTCCCTGTAGACCAACAATGAAAACCAGCCATTCTCAGGGGATCTAGTAAGATGCGAGTGTCGGGAAGCGGCCCTACGGCTGGGCTGGTACCATGATGAGTGAGCAGAGGGTGTCAGAATTGCTCAGCTTTGGGTTCGCAAAGTGTGCCTCAAATCCCATCCCCCGCAGATGAAGGATGGAAACCACCCATTCTCAGGGGACTTAATAAGCTGTGCAGCACCAGGAAGGGGCCCTGCCACCAGGCGGTTCCTGGATGAGTGAGCAGAGGGTACTGGAACGACTCAACTTTGTATTTGCGCAGTGTGCCTCAGTTCCTGGCCCCCACGGACCAAGGATGAAAACCAGCCATTCCCAGTGGATCTAGTAAAATGCGCAGCCCTGGGAAGGGGCCCTGTAGCCAAGTGGGTAGCTGGATGAGTGAGCCCACACTATCTCTTTTTACAGACCAGTATTTGGCCCTCATGTTGATGGTCACACACACAAAGGTGTCAATGGTGTCTATCACCATTCTAATAGGGCAAAGGAAATCACCCTAATGAGCATCATAGTCCCTTTCAGGGTATATATTAGCATGCCTAAAGTAAGAATGGGTCTTTGCTCACGGAACTTTACAGAAAAGGAGGAAAAGATCAGTGTAAAAACACTAAATTAGTGTAAAAATAAATATCTGTAGGAACAAAATCACAGTAAGTTAAATTTTAAAAATGTTACAAATAACATAATAGAATCAAGCAAAAAAAATGTTTTCCACTTATTGAACATTAATGTTGTGATACCTTCAATATATATTTAACTATGTTATTAATAGCATGATCTATGGTGGTCTTTTAATGCAACAGTGCTATGACCTGTTTCCTTAAAGAGAATAAAAAGAAATAAATAATTAAACTCAGACTTTCATTTATCAATCACGATTGAAATGTTTGGGGTGAGAAGAGTGATGAGGTTTTGTTGTTGTTATTTTTTCAATTTTATTATTGTTTTCTTTTCAGAGTTGACAGTGCTCAGGAGCAACTTTTGTCTCCGTGTTTAGGGACCATACAGTGCTATTGTAAGAATCCAGGGCTTCCCACATGTAAACCATGTTCCCCATACCTTTGAGTTTTCTCCCCAGTCTTTGTGTTTTGTTTTGAGTAATTTAGAAGGCTTTTTTTTCCACAGTCACGATCATGGTCCTCCCATTGTTCATCGATTTGCTCAAGCGGGTCCAGTAACATTGTGAAACTTGTTACTGTGTTTGACATATCGAATACATCACGGGAAGCTTGCCAGGCATTGCCAAGTGGATGAGATACTCTCGGTAGTTTTCCGGGCTCTCCAAGAGTGGCGGAGGAATCGAACTCTGGTCGACCATGTTGGCTGCATGCAAGGCGAACCCCCTACCTGCTGTGCTATCGCTCCAGCCTTTCTTTTCCACACCATAAATTATTTGTAAATTCAAAGTGATTGAAAAATTCTAGGAACTGTCAATTTCTTTCATACATGAACACTGAAAAACATTAATTGTAATAGTAATATGAATTTTTACAAATGGGTATAATAAAAAATCTATTTTTTGCAATTCATATCAAAAAGTAAAGTAATGATAGACTTTCAGTTGTGAATAATCTACAAGTAACTCTATCCCCACCTTGAAAAAAATCTTCATTTTTAATTAGGGCTCAGGAATAATTTTACTTTCTGCCTACAGTTTTGCATGGCTAACAATTAGGAAGGGGCAACAACCAGCAGTGAAAACTCAAGTACTGGTCCAGCTTAATGTCTGTAGTGTCATTAGTATGTTGTAGTATGGCGACAAGAAATGAAGGGGAAACTTGAAATTCTCTTAGAGTTGAGAATAGTTGTGTGAACAGAATGGCTAGGACAATTAAGAGTGTTTATGGCTTGCAGCTGCCACCACGACCATGGCCTCCAGCAGCAGGGGAGTTGTACTCGCCTACCTCCTGTCATGCTTCCTCCTCCTGCAACCAAATGGAGTTCAGCATTGTTCCTATACAGCTTCCGGAAAACATCTGTATATTGACAAAAATGCGAAGGTTATTTGCCAGGGTTTCACTGGGAAGCAGGGTACCTTCCATAGCCAGCAAGCATCAGAGTATGGCAGGAAGATAGTTGGAGGAACCAGCCCAGGCAAAGGAGGAAAGACGCATCTGGGCTTACCCGTCTTCAATTCTGTGAAGGAGGCCAAAGAGCAGACAAGAGCGACAGCATCTGTCATTTATGTCCCTCGGCCTCTTGCTACTGCTGCCATTGATGAAGCCGTCGAGGTGGAAATGTCCCTGTTGGTGCATCACCATGGATATCCCGCAGCAAGATAAGGTTCGAGTCAAGCACAAACTGCTGCGCCCGGGAAAGACCAGGCTGATCGGACACAACTGCCCTAGACTCATCAATCCTGCAGAAAGCAAAATGCAGAATGCAAAATTGGTATCATGCCTGGTCATATTCACAAGAAAGGAAGAATTGGTATTTTGTCCAGATCTGGCACACTGACTTACGAAGCTGTTCACCAAACCACGCAAGTGGGGTTGGGGAAGACTCCGTGTGTAGGCATGGGTGGGGATCCATTTAATGGAATAGATTTTATTGATTGCCTTGAAATCTTACTGAATGACCCAGCCACAGAAGGTATCATACTGAATGGTGAATTGGTGGTAAAGCCAAAGAAAAATATTTCAGAATTTCTAAAGAAGAATAAGTCAGGTCCCAAGGCCAAGCCTGTTGTTTCCTTCATTGCTGGTTTGACAGCTCCTCCTGGCCAGAGGATGGGCCATGCGGAGGCTATTGTTGTTGGAGGAAAACGTGATGCCAAAGAGAAGATCTTTGCCCTCCAGAGTGCCGGTGTCCTTGTCAGCATGTCTCCGGCACAGCTGGGGACCACCATCTACAAGGAATTTGAAAAGCAGAAACTGCTATGAAAGGAACAAAAACACATGAGTTCCCTGGACCGTGGAATGAATCACCCAGCGATAGGAACGAACACCACAGCCAGCTTCCTCTGCCTCCCTCTCCCGTCAGTCTGTTTCGGGCCCTGGTCTTTCCAGACAAGAGAACCAAAACAAGTCTTGAATGTCCTCTACCGAGATGTTTCGACCTCCTCATATAACAGAGACGACCAATAAATCTGATGCTTGATTTGAAAAAAAAAAAGACTTTATGTTCTCCCAGAAAAAAAGTAAAATGTGGGAACATATTTCATTTCTTTGTAATAACGACAGCTTTTTCAATGTCTAATCCCTTCAAAGAAAATTCATTTCTAATCTGGTTCTCATTATCTTTGAGTTTATTTCATCCAGCACTTTCTAGCTCATTGTGATTGCTTTCATAATTAAAAATGGAAATATATTTTAAATTCTGTTGTGAACTCTGCAAAAGATTTCATATATTTTGCAAATTCTTTATATTTTCTATGACCTTGTGATTATAACAGGGCATCTAATGGCAAAGTTTTTAAAACTGTCTTTAAAGAAGCAGGCAAAAAACCTTGGTACTTTGGTATGAGATTGAGACCATGATGGTCTCAATATCTTGCTTTGACTACACTTTTTGACTTTACTTTTGTACAAGCTAATTTTCCTTTAGCTTTTTAGTCAATATAGAGTTCCTAAGATTATTTCAAAATTTATAGGATCTTTTTTTTTACCATCACCGCAGCCATTGAGAATATAATCAATACTTACCAAAGCAAAATGAAACCTTTGAAATATTGTAGCTCTCAACTGTTTTAGTCTACCTTTGGAAAGTATCAATAGGTATTATGAATTTTTAAAATATACTTATTTCTTTTGCAGCTATACCTGACAGTGCTCAGAAGTCACTCCCTCCTTATGAGATCATATGCTGTCAGGAATTGAACTCAGGACTTCTGCATCAAAATTCTCATTCTAGTCTGTATAATATCTCCAAGGGTCAGCCAGGGAGAAGCCCTGACAGCTCTTCCCCTAGCTGTCCACATTCAGGTGGGCCCCGGGCTGCTCCTTCAGCCAGGGTGGTCCTGGTCATGGGGCAGATGGAAGGAGGAAACGTGAGCCAAGCCAGGTGGTTGATCAGATGCTGTTTATTCCATTCTCCCCACGTGCCTGCTCCAGTCTCGCTGAGCCCTCCCATTCTAGTCTCACACTGCCGCTCATTCCTGTATCCTTCTGTCTCTCCGGCTCATCCCTCCATGCTCCATCTCACAGCCTGGGCTCTCTCTCCATGTGAATGCTCCTGTATTCTTCTTCTATATCCTTCTTTCTCTGTCCCTCTTGCTAGTCTCTTCACACTCCATCTTGCTGTCCTGTACTCTCTCTCATCTCCCCAACTCTCCTTTTTCTCCATCTCCCTTTTTTCTCCAACTCCCCAGCACTCTGGGCCACACTGAACCCAATCAGGTAGCCAAATCAACATAAGAAAACCCTTCCTGACTGCCAGGCTCAAGGGCAGAAACATCACCCAGGGGATTTCCAAAGCCCTTCCTTGACTGCCCAAGGGCAAAATATCTCCTAAGGTGTTTTTCTCCTTTCCTCAGTCCAAGAACTCAATTAATATCTTAATACTAGTTATTTTTATATGGACACAGAAAGAGATATATTGAGGCTTGTAGGGCAGCTCTTCTGGGAACATCTTGCCACAGGCTCAGATTACAGAGCTCAGACCAGATTAATCATTCCTAACCCTAGCAGGGTCCGAATCTAGTTATTACTTTTTGGATCATGACAGCATTTATCCATGACCAATCTCTTAACTTATAGTTAAGCATCATGGCACTTTTGCCAGGCCCATCTCGATGCCAGGGTAGCATATAGCTAACTGCTTGCCCCGGTTCCATCCAGTCACTCGTCAGTGATAGGAAATGGATCGTGATCTCCCTTTAATGACAAAGAGACTCCAGAGACTGCAAACAGCAAGCAAGATTTATTGTAAGACTGGCTAGCCAGGGTCAAGGCATCAGGTAAGACCCCGAACTTCTTCAAAGGGGATCTTATATAGGCCTTCACTGGCCATTAAAGCAAAGCCCATGCATTTCATAGCCAATAGATTTGTAACAACATATACTTTCTTAACCAATCCATTTAAAAGTACATCACTCCTTAGCCTATAGATTCAAAGATCAGCATTTACATACATAGGCATTGTGGCTATTGGGTATCTGGTAACTCAGACATTTGGTTATCTTCTACGTTTACGTGGCTCCCTTTGATTCTCATCTCAAGGCCCCTGCATTCTGGTCAAGGCAGATAAAGGAAAAGTTACTAACAGAGGTAACAGATAAGGAAGGGCCAACAGATGGTTTCAGAATTTACATCCCAATAAGGAAGGGTCAACAAATGGAGACAGAATCTATATCCCAAGTAAGAAAAGTCAACAAATGGAGACAGAATTTACATCCCAAGGCTTTACCAGGGAGAAGGCAGGTAAGGAAGAGTTACTAATTAGCAGAGTTTAGCTCTGGAATTTCCCTCAGGGTCCCAAGGGACCATACAGTCAGGACCCTGCCTTTGGGGTGCTAGGAAGTAAGGGCAGATGAGGCTTAGGTAGAGAGAACAGATGGTCAGGAGGAAAATATCGCTGAGTCAATAAACTCCAGCATTAAAAAAGCATAGCATTTATTGCTTTCTTGTGTCCATACAAAAAGGACAGGGCTCTGAATAAGCTATGCAAAGGACTTAGGAGAAGAGAAAAACAACATTTACAAGTCAACAGAGCACAAAGAAAGAAGTTACAAATAAACACAGAGAAATGGGAGCACTGTTATGGGAGCAAGCCAATAAACCTAAACTACCTGAGGCTATGCAAGAAGGACAAACCAATGTAATCCTACACTAGTCATTGAACCATATCCCCAGCCCAGCAGTATTTTGTTTAGTGATTTTTGGTGACATTAGAAAAGCTAAATGTTTTTAGCTTGCTTGGTTCATCTCTCCACAATGAAACACACATTTTGAATAAGCAATAAGTTATATCCAGTCATTTGTATTTGACTGCATTTTCTGAAAAATTACTACATTTGTATATGTTAGTTATCTCATCAATTTCATTCTACGTAGGAAATCGGGGAACATTGTAAATCTAAAATAATATAATTCCAAGCATTTTACACATAGGAAAAGTTTGGCAGAGCCCTTATTGAATCTGAAAATTGTACTACCTAGGATTTTGTAGCCAGGCTAGCATGTGGGCGTCATTAATTGTTTTCTCAATTATTTGGAATATATCATCTGCTATCTTTTATTTGCAGATACAATAATATTAGGAAAGGAGTGGGGAAAATAGCACACATGAGAAGAGCAGATGCTCAAGAACAATCCCAGGTTAATATCCCCTTCATCACTGAGCACCAATATTTGTGACCCAAGAAGCCTGCTGAGTACATCACCTGACAAGTAGGTCTCCAGATTCACTGGGGAATCTTTAATCAAACACCCATAAAACAAATTTTCAAACCTCTGTAAAATAACAAAAAAGGAAATGCTTTAAAATGTAGCATCTCAGCTTGACAAATATTTGAGAGAACCATTTTAAAGACAGGAACTTTCCAGAACCTCTTTGCAATAAAGGAATGAATATCCATTTTCATAATTGAGCAAAAATAAGAAAAAAAATATGATCTGTATATTTAGATGTTTCAATTTTAGGAAAATATGAACACTGCTTGAGAGTTGGATTGCGTTGAAATAAAATTCTAAGATACTAATTAGTAATAATGTTTTCTATTCTAAGAGGCTTTTGTGTGCATCTATAAAATGATCAAATGAATATATCAATTATGTGATACTTTGTAAAAGTAACATACACAAGAACCAGAGATGTAGTACAAGAAGTGACCATGAGCTGATATCAATTTAACCCTGGTCCCTTAAGCAACTCATGGTATAGTCCTGTAAAGTCACTGTGCATCTCCCGGATGGCAAATCAATCCCCGAGAATGCAGGGTTTTCTTGTTCCTCACCCTTGAGCCTTTACATTGCGCCACTGGCCTAATTGTCTGAATATTGGTGGGCAGAAATGCCTAAACACATTTCAGAAGTTCTCTTGCTCCAGCGACTCCCCCAAATGCAGCCTCAAAGATAATGATAACAATAATATTTTGATCTTTTCCCTCCTCTTATGATTATGTTATTCTTATTATAATTCTTGCTTTTGTTTAAATTTGGGGGGTCATACCTGGTTGTCACATGGGCTACTCTCAGTGCTCAAGACCATTCCTAAGAGTGTTCTGGAGACCAAATGTTGCTGAAAATACTTTTAATTTTATGTTGCATGCTTCATTGACATGAGAAATTAAAAAGTGTCTTGAGTATATTTTATTTTTTTATCACTTGTCTTTAGTTCACAACTAACAATATTGTTTGAATTTAAATGGCTTCAGGATACAGATGATCAGTAACTGGAAACATTCGGTAGGTGTAAAATTTACCCACTTATAAAATTTACAGATGAGTGAACAGCAGATTGATTTGATAAGTTTGGAATGAGCATGTTGCATATGCATACAAACTATCAATGAGTAACTCTGTAAAGGTAATTTTGATAACTCCTATCTTAGATTTCTTTTCTGATGATTTTCATTTTACTTTCCATACAAGAGAAGAAGATGATATAAAAAGACAAAAAAAAGTGAGAAAGGGAAATAAATTAACTAACACATTTTAAATTACCCTGGCAGAATTATATACATTTAGAGTAAAGATTATGTCTTGATAAAACAAATGAATATAACACACTTTGCATATAAGCAACAATAAAGATCATAGTAACATTTTCTCTATTGTGATGTAAGAGCTGGAGCGATAGCACAGTGGGTAGGGCGTTTGCCTTGCACACGGCTGACCCAGGTTTGATTCCTCCATCCCTCCCAGAGACCCCAGCAAGCTACCGAGAGTTTCCTGCCCTCATGGTAGAGCCTGAAAAGCTACCAAAAACCGAGCTACCAAAAACCGTATGCCAAAAAACAGCAAAAACAAGTCTCACAATGGACACGTTAACTGGTGCCTTTTCGAGCAAATCAATGAACAACGGGAGAACAGTGCTACAGTGATAGTGCTTCTGTGATATAAAGGATGATTATGTAGTTTCATGTTTCTGACAGTTATTCTAAGTGGCATAGAGCAGACGGAATTGAAGTTGACCCAAATCATTCATATATCTTATTTGTGGGTAATTAGTTGTAATAAAAATAATTCTGTTTTTGTGTGCACAAAACTACATAGTAAATACTGAGGCAAGAAATTCAATCTTTTATTCATATGCATCAATAGTTTTTGAAATTCATAGTGGAAGCAACACAAAGGGTAGAAAACTATATTACAATAAACCTTCTTACTCAAGTTTTATGTTCTTTAAAAGCCTATATTATACTGTGTCATAAAAAAAGAAAAGTAAGTAAGTAAGTAAAGGCCCTCCCGTTGATCGTCGATTTGCTCGAGCGGGCCCAGTAACGTCTCCATTGGAGACTTTGTTGTTACTGTGTCTGGCATATCGAATACTCTCGGTAGCTTGCCGGGCTCTCCGAGAGGGGCGGAGGAATCGAACTCGGGTCGGCCATGTTGGCCACGTGTAAGGCGAACGCCCTACCCGCTGTGCTATCGCTCCAGCCCCGAAAAAAAAAAAAAGGGGGGAAAAAAAGAAAAGGGGGGAAAAAAGGGGGGGAAAAAAAGAAAAGGGGGGAAAAAAAAGGGGGGAAAAAAAAGAAAAGGGGGGAAAAATTAGACCACACAAGATACAACCATAGCTGAAAGGACAGTAATAAAACTTGGTAGAAAAGCTTGCTATCATGCTTTTTTAAAAATTTACTTTAATTCAAATGTGGCCTATTATTTTGCAATCAGATGTGTGAAAAAGAGGTAGTTAACGAAAGAAAAGGTTGTCAAAATAGTTGCTGAAATTAGTGAAAAATGTAAGAATAATAACAAGTGGGCAGAAAAGGGAATTCTCAAAATCTTTTGAAAGAGTTATTGAAATAAATATGCATTTCTAATTTTTGAAAACTGAATGCACATATTTCAATAGCTAAGGAAGGATGGATAGCTAATTATGAGTTTTCAGTGTATCTAGTAAAAGTGTGAGTCACTAATTTCTTTTGACATAAGAATATGGGAGTTATATCATATAGTAGAGATGAATAATCTAGATAATATCAAAGTTTTCTTATTACTTATTATGCCCAGTGCAAAATCACTATCCCAGATAATAAATGTAGTTTCATAACTTTGGCATTTAGGAGATAGTGAATAAGATTTTTGAGTAAATTCTATCCATAATTTTGTACAATATGGGATGCCCAAAACTAAGTCAATTATTTTCATCTTCTATTCCTAATATTTAAGATTCAAAATATAGAGATCTTGGGAAAGATATTATAGTATAATATCATTACTATAATAAACATCCTTCACACATTGGGGTCATAGAATGATTACACTTTTTGATTTTAAGGAGTATTATGAAAATTTACTTGGAGTGTAAAGTCTGTGTAAACTTTAATAATAAAATGTTTAATTTCTAAAACATTCATAATCTAAAATATTACAAGATATGTCTACTTGCATTATTAGTTTCTTTTTTTTTCTTGAGGGGCAGGACAATTAGTTTTCAAATATACCTAGCAGTGCTCAGAGCTTTCTACTGGTTCTGTGCTTAAGTGTCACTCATAGCATTACTCAGGGGACCATATTTTATTTCAAGGCACATATGCTCATCTGATTGAACCAGGGTTGACAATATACAAGGCAAATGTTTTTCCTCTATACAATCATCCCAGAACCACCATTAAATTTTTATAAACAATTTTGTACATAAAATCCAACTACAAAGGTATATTTGTATCTCTGTATTTTATAAAGCCCTCATGATTATAATATTTTAATACCAATGCTAGAGTTTGAAAATCATCAACCATTATCATATTAAGTGCATGTAAAGATAATCTCAAAACATGATAATCCACTGGTAGTTTTATAGCACAACTGACTTAATGTTTTTCCTACAATGCAAGATACAATGGACTTGGATTTTAGACATGGCTATATATCACTTCCTAATGTCATATGTTGGATTTTTTCCAGAAATTCTTGAGTACATTTAGAGTGAATGACTTAAAGTCTTTGCAGTCTATATCATCACCAGCCACAACATGTGCAAATTTTGACCTTTCAAGTTACTCTCCAATGACATATTTTTAAACAGAAGACAAAGAAATAAGGAAAAAAATCACTCACCAGAACATTTAAATTTTCTTTAGTGTCATTCAGCTTTTGATTTTTTAAATAAAGTTTAATTTATAACTAGTTTCCCAAAGAGAGCAGGAATAAGACTGAAAAATATACTAAATCTTAAAACTGGCAGAGCAGAGGAAGTGAACATATTTTTAAAATGATATAGGAAAATACTCTGATGGTTGCCTAAATTCATATTTCCAGTTCTTCCATTCTTCTGGACCTAGTAAATCAGGTTCTTTCTCCAAAACACTGTCAGAACTTTTCTTTTTCAGATACTTGCACACATATTATCTAAAAGTCTGTTTTTTGATTTGGTTTTACTGTTGCTTTTATTATTTAGAAATATCAATAATTCTTTCCTAAAATACTTTTTATTTCAAGGCACATATGCATATCTGATTGTCATCCTACTTGCAACATAATCCTTTGCAATCTCTTTCACTAATTTTTTCTCTTTCCCGTAGACACCTAATGAAATGCTCTTGGCAATACCATCAAGTTATATTGCTATAAATGTCACCACTGCAGTAAAATTATTTTTTTTAATTTTTTTTATTAGTGAAACACCATGAGGTACAGTTGTAGATTTACAATTTTTTGTGCTTGGGTTTGATTATACAATGATCAGATACTCATCCCTCCACCAGTGCCCATTTTCCACCACCATGGATAATATCCTCCCCACCCCCATCCCCCCATCCCCCCCACCTCTGTGGCAGGGCAATCCCCTGTGTTCTCTCTCTCCTTTTGGGTGTTGTGGTCTGCAAAAGAGGCATTGAGTGGCAAACATGTTCAGTCCATAGTCCACTTTCGACATGCATCTCCCCTCCTGGGAG
Source organism: Sorex fumeus (assembly GCF_029834395.1). Taxonomy (NCBI): domain Eukaryota; kingdom Metazoa; phylum Chordata; class Mammalia; order Eulipotyphla; family Soricidae; genus Sorex; species Sorex fumeus. The sequence goes on from NW_026606059.1 coordinate 70,493,290, forward strand.
GATCCTCCAAACACCCTTAATTTGGTGTGCCCTTCTCTATCTGAGCTGCCCTTTCCTCTAGAATGCAGTAAAATTCTTAACTTAGAGACTACTTGTAAAAATAAAGACTAATATATGCAACTGTACATCCAATATGTCTAGTTGGAAATTATACTTAATCCTCAAACTTTATATGACTAAAACTAAATAGTTGATACCCAACCTTTGCCCCACCAATCTACTTCCCCCACTATATGCCAAATATGGTTGGCTGGTCAATACAATCTCTGAAAAGCCTTGGAATCTCTCCCATCCATCACTAAATTTCTCTGTAAACTACAGCAATATTACCTAAAATTACTAGCAATGTTGAACAATTTTTGCTACTTCAATTACCATCATAATCCATGCCATTGTAATCTACTAGTAGCATTGTTTTTATTCGGGAAACACATCAGTTTCTTTTCAAAAAGACAGGTGTGTTGCTAAAATCAGATACTGCATAATCGATATCCATCCAATAATAAGAGGAATGTTTCATAACTTTGCAGTGGTTTTGCACTTACAGCTTTATACAAAGTTGAGGGTTGAGATATATGTTGGAAAAACTCTGGGGGCCAAAAAAGAACCAAAATTTAATTTCAAAACTTTCTAACTTGAAAAAAATTGATTGTTAGACTCTTAGACATTGAAGATAAATCTCAATGCTGAAACTTCTCATTCCCAAACTCAACAAAGATTAAACAAGTTTGATAAAATTTCCAAACCACTTGGTAGAAGAAAAAGAATATAGTCCTTTACCTCCAAAAGCAGAGGAAAGACATTCAATTTTAAGCATAAAAACTCAGTATAAGTGTACCATATAAAGAAGAGACTGGTCTTGGTTTTAGAACAGACAAGTGTAACAACAAAAAATAATAGAGAAACACATTTAAAAAATGAAGGCAAAGGTGACACTGCAGACTATTGGAGAAACAATCTTTACAATAAATAGTTCTCAGTTATCTGAATATTGAAAATGGAAAACTATAAATTTTTATTTGTACCTCACACCATTTGTTTGAGGTGCATTAAAGTTATAAAACAAAAAGTAAAACTTTGAAGATATTTAGTAGGAGAGTACTCCAAAGAGTACAGACATAACTACTGGTGGCAAATATGTGTCCAAACACTTCTTGGAAAGCCACAGCAGGGAGGAAGCCTGAGAAAATGAGCTTTAGACATAGAACTGGGACCCAGGGATGATTTCAAATATTTTTGTGAGTTAGCATTGAAATGGGAGGTGAGCAAAAGTGAACAGGATAGATATCTCACCAAATGTGGACAGAACTAATAATGGGCGTGAAAAGATATTGACTTTTGGAACAAAGGGAGTCTACAAATTTTTTATGAATCTTAGATAATAAGAGAAAAATATGAATCAACATTAAACTGTAATTTAGCATAGTGTAGCAGAGCAGTCCATTGTAGCTTTCTGAAAATCCTTATGTTGATTTATCACAATTCCTAAGACTAGAAAATACATTTTCAAACTTTTTTATGAATAGCAAGTATTCTCTTTATCGCTCACTTATTGACAGAGATGTTTCATTTCCTAGTAAATGAAATTATTCTCAAGATAAAAATAAAAGCGCTAATAACAAATAAGCCAGACTCACTTACTGAGTATATACTTAGGAATAAATAAAAATAAAGAGAATAACACCCACAATTCAGTGAATAACCTTGGGAAGAAGGGATATATGAAACAAATCTGACTTCTGACAGTCATATTCACATATTAACTAGGATTTATTCATGCACCTGAGGTGTTAACTGCACACCAGAAAACATCTTGGCTGAAAATTACGCATGATGCTCCCATGTTCTCTGGCATGCAGTTAATCCTATGATGTTTATAAGATACCCAGTGTCTATCTCTTATGCATGTCCACCCAAAACCACCATAAGAATATTTTACCTTGGTACCATTATTGGGAAATTTTAAATTCTGTATTGGCTCTCATACCCCCAAATAACTTTTTTTTTAAAAATTGTGTGTGTGTTGAAGTGGGGGCTGCCCCAACCAGAAGTGCTCAAGATATATTCCTGAATCTATGCTTAGGGACCACTCTTGGCAGTTTTAGGAAACCTTTGTGAAGTGCAAGGAATCAAACTAAAGTTGTCCAAATGCCACGCAAGTACCCTAACCTCTGTAATCAGACTGTATCTTTTTTTTTTTAAGAAATTGATGAAAATGCAATTTTACTAACATTTCTACTGCTCCTGACCTAGAGCATCTAGGTTACGTTTAGAAGATGCTTAAACCAGCAACTTCACTCATTGGAATAATTATTACAACCTTCAATTCAGTCATCTTGCTCTCATTGTTTATTTTCAGTGTGTGTGATCCTGTCAATCAACAAAACTTTACGAGGGGAACTTGGGCTGGGGAAGTGGCTTAGAGGTAGAGTAACTGCCTTACCTGCATGAGTCCGTCAGTTTGATTCCCCAGAACTGTTCCATATCCTTGCCAAGTGTCATTTGTAATGTTCAGCAGTGCAGCCAAGTGTCAGACACTTAACGCATTACAATGATGGGCACACATCTACAAGAGGAAGTGAGAAAAAGGGGAGGGAGCTTTAGAGTGACTTCATATTTTTCTTTAAGAGCTGAAGATTTCTTATCATTGTTAGTGGCTCTTAAATGATCTGATTCTTACTTATCTCTTTCATCTATTGCTCCATCATTTCTCTTGCTTACTTTATTCACACAATTTCCTTCTTGGTCCTCAAACTTAACATGCACAACTTTACATTGGGGTTATTTTACCTGTGATTTGTTAAGCCAGTACTACCTACCCCTATATACTAGCATTCACCTTTTTGCCGCTTTAGTCCTGTGTTCGAATACTATTTTCTAAGGTTTTGCATGGCCCCTATTTTAAGAATCTCAGGTCCTAGTCCAGAATTACCCTTCCCCTGTAATTATTAAATTATCCTCATTGACCTCTAGATAATTACATTGTAGCAGTGTTCATGTGTCTCAATACAGAAAGCTACTGAGAGCCAGAGGTCAGTCAATTCTCTTCTTTTGTTTCCAGAATCTGGGCAGTGCCATTTAGATCATTGTTAATTTGGGGGGAGTAAGTGGGTTAAAGACAAAACATAGATACAAATGTCCATAACCACATTTGAAATTCTGAATTCCCATATTTCTTTATACCAAATATTTAAAGCACTGGTTTAGATACACAGGATTCAATTTATACCATTTTGCAACAACATTCAATAGCAAAGAACTAATGAGCCATATTTGAAACCTGGATATGTCATTTTAGATGATTGGCTATAGTGATTTTGTTTGCAATTGTTCAGATTCCCATCTAAAATAGAGAAGACATATTACCATATTTCACGATGGACACGGGTCTTATAATTTTATGAGCTAAAAGTGAAATTTATTCATAATTCTTATGAAAACTGTTTTTATATTTTATATAATAGGAAAACTTTTCAAAGACTATGTGCCCCTAAATAAAGTATTGATTTGAGCAGTTACTACCAAGAGCCTATCATTTACATTTACTTTAAAAGAGTGTTTCTAGTTCCCTTTCTCCATGGTCACTGATTTGACCTAAGTTTTAGCACAACTATTGTCAAATTTTTTTTGTCTTCAATCTTAACCGTCCCAACTGCGCAATATTTACAGAGGCTGAAAATAACATTTCCAAAGCTTATAAGATAAAATGTGCTAATTTCATAGCACCTTATCCAAAGATTTACAAGATCAGTCTAAACTCTAACTTTACATCACACCCTGGTATCACAGTGTTGTCCCAGTCAGGATCAAAATATTTGTCTTTATGAAGAAGTCTAACATACAAGTGTTCCATCTGCAAAATATTTCTTCCCTTCCGTCTCCTTACAAACAACTGCTAATACAAGAGAGTTAATCTAAATGAGTTACTTTCCTTGTATTGCAATTTACACATGGTTTTATTACAGTTATTTCTGTCCTGTGATTTCACTTTTGATACATTTAAAAATATCTACCTCAATACTGTGTTATCTTCCTTGGCAGGAATTATAGCCCAACACTTTTATAACTCATTCTTGTCAGAGCCTGTTTCCTTGAAAGTTACATTCAATAAACAAATAACAGAATTTCAGAGCATTTATATAGTCGCAAAATAATAGAAATGTTGATAATAAAATAAAAAAGAATGTATTGCCTTTTTCTGTCAAATTTCTTTAGAATTAAAAATTTGGTGAAAGTCAGAGCTGATGTTTTTCTTGAAATTTCTAGTTGTCACCATACTCACATCACTGGAAAGGAGAGTTTTTTTTTTTTTTTTTTGCAATATACTTTCTATTAGACTGGGAAACTTGCTCCCCTGTACTATAGTAAACTTAAAACTTCTTCAAGTGAGAATAATTTTAAACAATATTTCCCTTACTTCCAATTCATCAGCTCCAGTTCCTCCTTGTTAACACAAAGAAGTCCAGAGTCAGGTTTCCGTCTTAAACTTTATCCTTGTGATATCTGAAACAGTCAATTCAAAATGTCATCAATGCTGTTTTTAGCAGCATATAGCTCCAAAGGAAGTTCCTGTCCCCTTTCCCTTGCTGCTGAATCATGTTACCATCTATATAAATAAATCTCAAATATTTTCCAGTTGTAGGAGACTCATAATGTGTTGACATTGAATTTTATTTATCTTCCAGTTAATTTAAAGGTTTTATTTCCAGGTCCGTATTATTGTTTTGCTGGGTCTTCAAAAATGTGTTCTTTAGTTTAAATTTAATTCTCAGTGATCAAGAAAATATGCTATCTTGCATTTAATAATACAGGAAAGAGGAAATAAAGACAAAATTCTATTCTCATGGCTTAAACTTTAACCTCATGAGTGATGTAAATGGGTGCTGTTCTCTTTTTTAGCATGTGGATGTCAATGATTTCATCATTTATTGAATACACTTCTTTCTCTATGATGCAGTTGTTCTGTTGTTAAATAGTGGTTGATTGTAAACAACTTGGTTTATAGCCATATACAACTGGCACTAATTGCTGTTTTATTGGTCTATCTATCTGTTTCTATGTTAGTTTGTGTTTTTATTTATTTTCATTCATTTATTTTGTGCAGGTGTTTTTGTTTGTTTTGGGACTACATCTGATAGTGCTCAGGGCTTACTCTTGGCTGTGTGCTCAAGAATCATTCCACTTTAAAGGCATGCAAGGAGAGCATGCTACCAGCTCTATGATCACTCTGGTCCCTCTTTTTTTTTCTAATGTAGAAGTACTGCTATTTATTTAGCCACTGATCAGCTGATTGAATTGGGCATGAACTCACCTTACTTTTTTTTTCATAATTTTATTTATTTATTTTTCTTCTTATATTTATTTATTGAATCACTGTGGGAAAAGTCAAGAAGCTCTCAGGTTTGATTCTCAGCCACAAATGATCAAACACCTTTCCCTTCACCAGTACTCATTTTTCACCACCAAGAACCCGAATATATCCCCCTCCCACCCTTCCCAATGCCTGTGAGGCAGAATGATTTCTACTTAACTCTTCTCTACTTTGATTACATTCATTATTTCGATAAAAGATGCACCATTATTGTTTAGAATCCCCCCCCCCCCCGCAACCCAACAATCAGAATTGCTGAAAAGGCATTGTGAAATACTTTGTTTTCTATAGCTGGTTATGAGAATCATATAATGTAATATAATGTAATTTTCTGGGTCTTTGCAGATTTTGGATTTCTGCAAAGGGAAGATAATTACGAGATTGGTTTCTGTGAGTCTGGTGTTATGGCTGTGCCAGACAGGCACTCATTGGGGTCAACTCGTGACCTTGAAATGCGTGAAAGATGAGCCAGTACCGCCCCCCCCCCCCCCATAAGATTGCAGTTGCCCTGTCACTGCCGGTTCATATCTGGCTTTCCTATAAGCTCTGATGTAGCAGCCACCTTGCTGCTGGGGGGGAAAATGGCAGAATGGAGCAATACCCTTTCCCTCCTGGGGAGGCATGGTGTCGTAGTTTTACGCATGAACCAATCACTTTTCTGCCGCAATCTGCTGGGCTCTGGACTAAGTCCTATTGCCTCTGGAGCCATGGTCGTGCCAGAGAGCCGCTCGTGGAAGGCAACTTGTGACCTTGGTAGGGAGTGAAGGACAAGCCGGTACCACCCACCTTCCCATGAGACTGCAGTTGCCCCGTCACCGCCGGTTCACACCTGGCTTTCCAATAAGCTCTGAGGTGGGGGCTACCTTGCTGTCAGGGGGGGGAAAAGGTGGAAGGGAGCAACACTCCCTCTTGGGGAGGCATGGCACCGTAGTTTAACACATGGTCCATTCACTTTTCTGCCGCAATCTTCTGGGCTCTGGACTAAGTCCTATTGCCTCTGGAGCCATGGCTGTGCCAGAGAACTGCTCGTGGGGGGCAACTCGTGACCTTGGTAGGGCATGAAGGATGAGCCGGTACTGGCCCCCTTCCCATGAGACTGTAGTTGCCCCATCACTGCTTGCTCATACCTGGCTTTCCAATAAGCTCTGAAGTGGTGGCCATCTTGTATGCAGTCCAGATGCATTTCTGCCAAAAGCCCCCAGGTTTCAAGATTTGTTTCTGAGTTTCTGGGATCATGGCCATTAATCAGCTTGATCAGGAGCCAGAGAGGCTGTTTGTAGGTAGCAACTCGGGGTCTCGTTGGGATGGGAAGGAAAGGGCCAGTTCCATCCCCATATGGTGAGGCCCTGCATGTCTCATCATTGCAGGCCCATACCTGACTATCCAGTGTCCTCTGGCGGATGACGGTCACTGGGCCACCAGGGGGAACTAAATGCACAAAACCTATTTTCACCTGGAGTGGCCCAGCACCAGTAACCTACTGCAGGAACAGGAAGCATATCTGCCAAAATCCTTTGGGTTCCGAGATTCGTTTCTGAGTCTCTGGGATCATGACCGTTAAGCAGTTTGATCAGGAACCAGAGAGATCATGCCTCCAATTACATAGTTGAGCCAGAGGTGGTTTGTGTGTGTCTCCCACATACCTAACTTTTGGCTGTTTACTTTCTTGGTAAACTTTGCCTCAAGTTTTTGGGGTCTGGCCAAAGGCACAGCAGCAATTTTGGGGTATCTATAAGTCTGACAGTGCCATCAGGCATCTGATGCACTCGCCTCACAGGAACAGATTGACCTGCTGGTGGCACCATACCCCCTCCCTCTGATTTTTTTTTTAATCGTTGGCTTCTCTGTTTAATCACATGGCTTAGTAGTTTATTTTTCTTGGGCTATTATAAATGTTGATTGTCTCCTGAATTTATTTTAGATAGTACATTTTGACTCTCCAAATATAAATAAATAAATAAAAGCTCGGACTGATTTTATGACCCAAAAATTTTTACTAAATATGTTTCTTAGTTGTAACTCACCTGTAGAGGTTTTGACATTTCCCTTTCTTCTTTTCAGGGGAGATTTGTCAGAGGAGGGTTCTCAAGACCTTCTCTGGTGCCAGAAACCATTTCCAGTTACCCACAGCTACTTGTAGCCAGAATAGTTAAATGCCAGAGCCTGAGGATGTGAAGTTGTCCAGGCAGGACCACCAGTGCTACACTGGCAATACTCAGGGACTCCAGACACTCAACTCAACCACCAGTGATCAACGGACATTGTAATCCAGTCTCAGGCAAGAGGACATTGTCTGCATGATATTTCTGGCCAAGGCACAGTCCTCCTGTTCTGAGTTTTCTATCCAAAAGAGACTTCATTGGTGAAATAAAATTGATTGCTGTATTTCAGAGAGGAAGGAAGGAAGGAAGGAAGGAAGGAAGGAAGGAAGGAAGGAAGGAAGGAAGGAAGGGAGGGAGGGAGGGAGGGGAAAGAGGAAGAGAAAATAGAAGAAAAGAGAAAGAGGAGAGAAAGAGGAGAAGAAGAAAGAAGACAGGAAAAGAGAGAAAGAAATAAGAGAGGAAAAAGAATGAAGAGAAAGAAAGAGATGAAGGTGGAGGAGGGGGTAAATGAAAAAAAGAAAAAAAAGACACAAAATTCTCTTTGGGATATACCTTGGGTTCTTTAATAGTGACTCAAGTATGTCCAATAAATAGTTTCCAAACTTTATATAATCTATCTTTTGCATCACCCCTTAGGTGATGTCCTAAGAAAAGACCCCTTAAGACAAAACTAAGCTTAAATCCTTACCTATGCAGTGAGTACTCCCGAACCCAAGCAATAAAAATAACAATAAATTTATATTTACATAAGCCTCATGCTTTGAAAGTGATAACTTTCACCTAAATTGAAAAGAAGTAAAATTTATAATGACCTAACAATACAGTGCAAGTTTTATTTCTTTAAGCAACTAGTCCAGTGGGTAGGACTTTTGCCTTGCATGCGGCCAACCCTACCGATCCGGGTTCGATTCTTCCACCCCTCTCAGAAAGCCCAGCAGCTATCGAAAGTACTTCGCCTGCACAGCAAAGCATGGCAAACTACCCGTGATGTATTCGATATTCCACACACAGTAACAACAAGTCTCACAATGGAGACGTTACTAGGCCAGCTTGAGTAAATCAATGAACAACGGAAGTTCAGACAGACAGACAGACAGAAGCAAATAACTCAGTTCAGTTTTTGCTCTATGACAGAACATATGTTTCCTTTCCAAAGTCATTCAGCTATCTGAAGCTTAACTGAATTATTTCAATAATTAAATATCTATTTTAAATGTGAAGCAAACCTTTCAAATTTGAATGGAGAAAATATATGAATATGAATTTATAACCCCAGGTATCTTAAAGGTTCATAATCCTTTGAATGTACTCATACAGTTATATTTTTGCAGGAGCAATTATTTTCTCAACACAGAAATTGTTAAAAATTATTAGCTTCATTTTGAAATCCAGGAAGCATTACTCTCCTTTTCATGTTTTAGTATCATTGAATTTTTTTATTTGTCATGCTTTCTGTACCCACTATTTTTTCATTACAACTATACTTCTTGCCTGTCCTTCGACAACTACAAGGCCAAGATGACTGCCCTCTGATGTCCTGATGGATCTATCACATCTTCCAGAAGGGCAATGGAGAAGATTATCTATGACATCTACTCGGATATCTTCGATAGCCTCTTCCACCTGCCCACATACCAAATTCCACAGGATGGATTTGTCGTTCCCAATGTTCTCTTTTCTGAAATCTGATGCCATTTCATGAGTAAAGAAGCGAACAGCACCTGGCCCAGACAAGGTCAGACCCGAATACCTAAAGTATCTGTCGTCAGTACTCATCAATACGCTGGCTCGGTTCTGCACATGCTACCTTTCTGAATACAAGATTCCGTCCCAATGGAAAACCAGCAGGACTGTACAACTGTACAAGAAGGGAGACATCCACGACATCTGTGACAATTACTCAATCTGCCTGCTTTCAGTAGTCTCCATGTTGTTCACTCGAGTCATCCTAAATAGAATAGGCAGAACCATAGACAAAGGACAACAATGAGAGCAAGCTGGGTTCCGAAAAAGATTCACCATGATCGACCATATCCACACATTGACCAAGATCATTGAGGTTTCTCAGGAGTTCAAGATGCTGCTCTATCTAGCATTCATGGATTTAAAGAAGGCCTTTGATTCTATTGAGACTGAAGCAGTCATTGAAGCCCTAGCCAAATAGGGTGCTCAAACTCAATATATCAGTATCTTTCATGAGCTGTATTACGGATTCACCACCAGGATCTCACCACAAGGAAGTGATAATTTACATAAAGGATTGGATCGGCAAGGTGATACCATTTCACCGAAACTCTTCAGTGCTACCCTTGAGAACATCATGTGATGACTGGAATGGGAAAAAAGGGGACTGAAGATAGATGGTCAGCAGCTACACCACCACCGTTTTGCTGATGACATCGTTCTAATAACACCAAAAATTAGATAAGCAGCACAAATACTGACCTACTTCCACCATGAGTGTGAAAATGTCAGACTGCAGATGAATCTCACCAAGACAATGTTCATGAAAAACAAGTTAGTCCCTGATGTTCCATTTGGTCTCAATGGAATGAACATCTCTGAATGCAGCAGCTATGTGTACCTGGGTTGAGAACTCAACATGAGGAACAACTTGGTGCCAGAACAGTGCATGAAGAAGAGACTGGTGTGGAATGCCTTCAAGAGCGTCGGGGAAGTTGTTAAAAGGATGAAGAACCTCCGGCTCTGGGCACAGCTTTTCACCTCCATTGTTCTTCCTTCACTAACATATGCCTGAGAGACCTGGGCCCTACAAAAACAGGATGAGAACGCTATTTGGATCACCTAAAGAGGAATCGAAAGAGCTATGCTTGGAGTATCATGCTTCAGTCAAGTGAGAGAAGGAATCTAGAGTTCCGACCTTCGTCAATGATCTAAGATCAGAGACACTGCCTTGTTTGCCAAGGTGTCAAAAATCATATGGGCCAGACATGTAATGCAATTTGGAGATGATTGCTGGACTAGACCCATTACCGACTGAATTCCACGGGATGTCAAAGGAACACCTGTCCTCCCACCTAAGAGATGGTCGGACTTCTTCGTCAAGACTCTGAACAAACTGTTTGATGCTCTTCCTGCTGCTGGAGTGAGCAGACGCCATTGGGCATGCAACATAAGCATGCAACAGCATCAAGACGTTACTGGTGCCCATTCAAGAAAATCTACAAAAATGGGATGACAAGTGATTACAAGTGGCAAGTGATACTTTTCATAACTTATTTTTATTTAGTAAACTTTACTAAAATATTACAAATATAACATATAATTAGCATATCCAGAGAAAAAAATATAAAGTAAAAATATAAGTTTGACCCTTCCTTCCATTGACTGACTTAAGAATGTATGCTGAGCCAAGGAAAACAGAAGAATGAAATTTAAGCCTTGTGTGATATAGGCATGTATGCCTTTATGTCTGGTTTTGATATAGGCACTTCATGATCCCACAAACACTGTGCCAGAAGTCCCCCCAACTATTTTGTGGTGTGGTTAGAAAACAAACTAACAAAATAAAATTTAAGGAAGAATGCAATGCTTAAAGGATTGCAAGTATATTCCATAGTATCCTCCATATGCATAAAAATGTACAGATATGGTGCCTAGAAATGTCTGTACATATTATGGTTATGTCTTTCCTTTGGTTGGATTTTCTTATTTCACTATATAATATATATTTATAAATATATAAATATATATTTATATATAAATTTATAAATATATAAATATATATTTCTATTTTATATATATAAATTTATAAATTTATAAATATATATTTCTTATTTCACTATATAATATATTAATATTTTTTCTCCTTTAAACATTTGTTATGTTTGTCCTCTATTTCAACAGATAACCAACCAACAGCTTTATAGTATTGTGTTGTCCCTCACCAGTTAATCACGTAAATATTAAATTTATTTAAATATATTTGTAGTATTTGTCAGTTTTGATTGCATAATATAAATTTATTATTCCTTTATTTTGTTTGCCATATTTAATTATTTGTGAATTTTATAGGATATTATGCCCTATACCATCTTGTGAGATATGTTTTTTGTTTTCATATGTTCTTATCAGATAAGTGAAAATAACTGACCCATAATAGCAAAGACTGTCCAATTCAAGCTATTGAAGCAGATGTCACTGCTACATGTACTTAGTTTTGAGTCTAATGTTTGATGCATTTTCTATGTAAATTTGTGCAACTGATATCCAAGCTTATTTATCCTGTGAGAAAAATAACACTACAAACACTTCTACATTGTGGTCTTTGAAAATGAACACTCTAAAGTCATCAATAAATCTTTTAAGGAGGCAAAGCAGTGAAAAAATTCCCTTCTTCAATATAAAAACATGTCACTTGCCAATGCAAGCCCCTTAACAGAAAGTTAAATGAAAAGGTCAACTGTGGTAGATTTAGTAGGCAATAGAATATTTGAGACATTTTAAAAAACTGATTATTTATTGTTTTATGAAAAAGCAAAACTTGGGACTAGAGAGAATCAAGAATGAGTTTAATAAAAGAAATACTCCTTGATATCAGAATAACTGTGTTACTATTGCAGGTAAAAATTGTACAGACGACTCATGGCATTTATAAAGTGGTATGTTACTTTCCTATCAGATTCACTGAGAGAGTAAAGAAAATCTATTAGTATATGCCCAAAACTGTCTCAGAGGTATAATAAATACAATATATTAAACTAGTAGAGTTTGATATCCAACAAGCACATATGATGCATTTGTTGAATATGAAGAGCAATTAAAAAGTACTGTAGACTCAGATAGTTTAATTACCCCCCCCCACACCCCGGTTTAAAATTTTATTTTCTGGGCCAAAGAGATAACATAGAGGGCAGAACACTTGCAGTAGACCTGCAATCCTTCACTGGCAGCACATATGGTCACCCCAGCACCAATAAGAGTGATCCCTGAGGGGATGGAGTGATATTACAGAGGGTGGGGCATTTGCCTTGCACACAGCCAACATGGCCCCCAAACACCACCAGGAGTAATTCCTGAGTGCAAAGCCAGGAGTAATCAATCTCTAAAAATCGCTGGATGTGACCCAAAAAGAAAAAAAGGTAGAGTGATTCTTGAGTACAGAAGCAGGAGTAAGCCCCTGAACACTGCTAAGTGTAACCCCCCCCCCCCCCAAAAGACATTAAAATTAAAATGGATCCTCTTCTATTCCTTTTGTTGTTGCTGCTTTTATTACACCACACAGTGGCTTGTGGTGTCCACACATATACTTTCTGGAGGTCACTCTATTTGTGATGCGTGTGAATATTTTATTGTTGGTACTCACTTAAGATCAGCTATTCCAGTCATGGTGCTTGCACACACTTGATTGCAATGCACAGGAGATGACACACTTTGTTGTGACATTGGGGATACCAAACAGTATTATTACTACCCTCATTCTCAGCACATGTGGGGTAGAGCAAGTGTTAAAACATAGAGCTTCATGTTGGCAAAACAGTTGTTCTGCTAGGTAGCTCTCTCAGGACCCCTAAAGAACTCATTTAAATTCAATCTATTTCCTTCTAAAATTCACTGTAAGAAAACTTTACTTCTAGATCAACGGAGATTGAAGATTTCAGTGGTTGACTCCAGATAGAAAAGTCAAACAAAGCTGAATGTTTGAGAACAGGGACATACAGGTGTAAGAGTTTCTCAATGATGATGGCAGGATAAGAAAAGAATTCTTTGCAAAATAACTGAAGAGCTGCAGATCTATCCAGCTCAAATGGAAGGAAATTGGTGATATGAGAGGCCCAGTTCAAACTACATGAACCAGCTTTCTGACCCAAATTTGTCACCTTGGCTACCTCAGCAACAAAGGGAGTGTCAGGACTATGATGCCAAGTCTGAGACTACCAGGAAACTGGAAGTGGCCACCAGGGGCCACCAACACAGCTGGAGTATTTTTCCCCAAAGTTACTGGATATAAAATTGGCAGATAGATAGAGAACCCATGCTGAATGACTTTTCAAACCAATTGTGCATGTCTTTTAAAGTAGTATACTAATTAACCATACATTCCTACCAATATTTGGAAAGTGTTCCCCATCAGCTTTCTGATTTCATTCTATATTTGCTCCAAAGTTAAATAGACTTTATGCACAGCAAATTGATGTTGTATTTCATCTAGATGCCAATAAACTGCCTACTCAGCTCAATTTTCCTTTAAGCACTAGAAAGAAAACTAGATAGATTTTTAGACATATTTTCTATCTTTTCTTAGTACAAAGTAATATTTTCTGGCTGTCCTCACTGGGGCCCCTTGGAGGGGGGCGGGTTGAATTTCCCTTCCCGCCCTGAGCAGAGCCCTGGCAGCCGAAGACCTCCGGAACCAGCCACAACCATGCTGAGACTACTCTCCACACGCATGAAGGTACCAGCAGAGGAACAAAGGCATGCGGGTCCAGGGGCTGAGATCTCCAAGCCTACTCAGATTGGGGCTGAGCATCCTCCACCCAGATCCTCCATCTTCCATTAGGTGGGGGTCACACCCACCAACTGCCTCCTGGTGCCTTGTAATCCCATCAATGGCCAAGACCCAGAGACTTTAAAACCAAGCTCCCAGAAGCTTATTTCTTGCTTTGGACAACCTAGCAGGCTACTGAATGTAACCTGCCTACATCGCGGAGTCTGGCAAACTCCCCGTGGTGTACAAAATATGCCAAATACCAGTAACAATAATGGGTCTCATTCTCCTAACCCTGAAAGAGCCTTGTATATGGCACTTTTTAAAATCTCAGGGCTTGAATGAAGGAGACATTACTGGTGCCTGCTCGAGGCAATGGACGAACAACAGGATGATCGTGATCGTGATTTTCTCTTCAATTTATGCAAGACTCCATTTGTGGAGCACAAAAGACCACCTTAGCAAAACTATTTTCCTAGTAGCTTGATGATTTTCTTTCCATTAACAAATTGCTATCAATATACTAGTTACGGAAAGACTTTTGTAGGATGAATTACCAGAATAGCTAATAGATCATTTATGTAAATCAGAAACCCAGAATTATGCTTTTACCCCAATAAAATTTCCCTAAACATATAGCCCCAGAAAAGTAACTATTCATTTTATTAATAACAGTTGACATTTAAAAGTAAATTAAGTATATAGTAAGTTACGATTAAAATCCCAGTTAAATCTTTACAACCTCTGATAAAAATGAAAAATTGTGTTAATTTCAGGACAAATTAAGCTTTAAAATTAATTTTCTTGGGTTGCCTGCGTATCTCAAACAAATGAGACCTTTTAGTTCAATTTGTACAAAGTGGCCTTAATTTATCCTGGTATTTTGTGCAAAGTCTCAATTCTCTTTTTATTGAAATAAAAATATATAAATAGGAGAAATTGAATTCATGTTATATTTCATTAAATCTCTGTAAATGTCTTCTTTAGTGATATGGTTCAATATTCCTTATCAAATAAAGCAGAGGTTATTTTAAGAAGATGTGCACATTTACACACACACACACACATACAGACACACACACATTTCATATTGTGACTGCTTTCAAATTCCTTAGTAGTACTTCTATACCCAACATCAAATGTTATATTGCTTTGTGACTTCAAAGTATCATCTAATCAAACAAAATAAGATATTCTTTACCTATTTCTTAGCACACACAAAACTGATTTGGGGACAATTGAGTATCAGGAATAGAGCCTAATAAAATGAAGGCATCCCACTCACCCCCTTCCCTAAAAATTTAGTTTCACATTGTAAGAGACCGAAGTGCTTTTGAAGATTCTGCAGTCAGAACTATAAACAGATATAACACCTTATTATGATATCTCTTGCTTTTGGCATTTTAGAGGATTTAACTTCCTTAGAGTTGTCTTTAAAACGCTCTTTAAAATTTTTAGATAAATTCTAAACCCAAGTCTTTAGATAAGTTTGCTTGATTCAAGTTAGATAGTCCACTTTAATACCGAACAATCACCCTGGCTGTGTTAACCATGAGTCAGCATGCAAGTCTAACCAACTCCAGGAATTGCACTCCATGTACTTCCACTATTGCCAGGTACTACGGTTGTAGTGGGTGGAGTCACTTGAGTTCTTGTCCTCAAGCATTAAAAATTGTAAGCAAGGGACAGGAAAGCAAGGAGCTAATTCAGTAAAGCCTTTATTTAGAGAAAAACAAAGGAGGGGAATGTAAGGCAAAGAAACAAGGCTAGGGGAGTGGTCTCTAGGATGAATCCTAAAGAAAATCTGAAGTCTTTTATACCTTCTGAACAAAGGTGGTGAATGACCATTTTCTTATTATGCTTTAAGAATTTGGGCCTTTAAAACAGGGGCGATGATGCTGAGATGACTCTTTTCTGGTGTCTAGATCCAGCAGGGCCAAGGCTAACCCAGGTAACCTAGGTCTCCCTGGTGACTTTCCAAATATGGTGAATTCTTTTAGTCTGTGCCAGATTCCTAATCTCACCTTATCTGGTCCCTTTGTCTCTATCACTAATTCACACTGAAGTGAATAAAGGAAAACCTAGAAACAATCACCTGACCCTCCAAAACAGGATTTGTCTTTGTTATAGTAGCACTGTAGCACTGTCCTCCCATCGTTCATCAATTTGCTCGAGCCGGCACCAGTAGTGTCTCTATTGTGAAATATGTTACTGTTTTTGGCATATTGAATATGCCATGGGGAGCTTGCCAGGCTCTGCCATGTGGGCGGGATACTCTCAGTAGCTTGCCAGGCTCTCTGAGAGGGATGGAGGAATAGAACCTGGGTTGGCTATGTGCAAGACAAACGTCACTGTGCTATGACTCCAGCTTTTATGTAGTAAATAGGGTTTTTAATGTAACCATTGGTAGTAGGACTTAAATTTAGCCTGATTTCAGGATAAAATTGAAACAATCACTTGTCATTCTCTTCTCAATTAAGTATCCATCATTTTTTTTTTTAGATATTTAAAACCAATCAAAAATGGTGGCAGCAGATGAATCGATACCTCCAAGGGTTGAGCACATGCATGGCATGTGGGAAGCTTCATTTTAGGAATGCATTTCCCTCAAGCTCAGAGAATAGTCCCATACACATCACATTGGACACATTGGATGTAGCCTCCAGCATCACACTTCTGCTTCCTTCACCCCCCAAAATAAATCTATAGTCACAGTTCCAAACCAGGTCTGTTAGATCTCAATGACTGAATGCACAGATTACAAAATACTCCGGGGCTTAGAGTAACTGAAAGAATTAGAATTGTGTCCTCTGGGTGTCTTCTTAAAGCTTAGTGTCACCTAATTAAATAACTGCCTATAATTCCCTATGTGAGAAACCAGGGTATGAAATGTGGAAGTGGCAAATATCCTCTGGCAAAGCTGCTTAGAATAGATCAAAGAGGAAACAGGACTCAGCAACCCCATTATCTTGAACTCAGCCTATAAATACTATTTTCCCAAATCTAAGAAGAGGACCTAACATCTTAATACAAGATTTGCGTAGAAGCATTTGGTGGGTCTACAGACTTTCGGTTCTTGGTCCTACTCTTAAATCAAGTCATGAGAAATGTACTATTTAGGATACAAATAAAGAAATAGTAAAACTTGGGGCCAGAGGGATAATACAATAGGTAGGGCATTTGCTTTATCATATGGCTGAACCAGGTTCCATCTCTGACATCCCATATGGTCTCCCACTGCTGCCAGGAGTGATTCCTGCATGCAGAGCCAGGAGTAACCCCTGAACATTTCCAGGGGTGACTCAAAAAGTTAAAAAAATAAATAAAAAAAACAGTAAAACTGATGCATCAAAGTTTCCAAAATTTAAGTTGTCAGATTTTTAAGACAAATATATCTGGTTCATTGTTCTGATGGCTTTCTCTTTCTATTTGACAAATTATTCTTTTTAGGAAAAACTGATATTTTGTGCAACTATCAGAGTAAAAATCACCTGCACCTGTGTAAACTCAAAAAAGACAGCACTGGCGGTGGCTCTGTCTCTCCTGCCGCCCGCATCCGGTAGTCTCATGCCGCTTCCCCCACCCCTGGGATAGGCAGGCAAGGGAACGAACGAGGGCCAGGCTGGTTGGTCTTGGTTGCAGTTTATTGAATTCCAATCTCCATTCTCCTCTGATTCTCCTCCTGCTTCTTCCTCCCCCGTGCTACTTCATTCTCCTTCTCTATCCCCTTTCATCCTCCTTCTCTGGAGTCTGGGTTCTGATCCTCATCTCTCAGCCCACTCTTACTTGATCACTTGACTTCTTGTTAATCGTAGATTTGCTCAAGCGGGCGCCAGTAACGTCTCCATTTGTCCCTGTCGCGTGCTAGAGTAGCCCAATGGTGTTTGTTTGTTCTAGGAACACGAAGAGCCTCAAACCGATCACTCATGATCTTGGTAAAGAAGTATGACCATCTGGTAGGTGGGAGGCCACTCAGTCTTTTGACATCCTGTGGAACCAGTCGGTAATGGGTCTAGTCCAGCAGTCATCTCTAAATCTCATTACGTGACCAGCCCATCTGATTTTTGACGCCTTGGCAAATGAGACAGCGTCCCTGATTCTTGATCGTTGACAGAGGTCGAAATTCTGGATTCTTTCTCTCATTTGAGTGAAATGTGATACTCCAAGCATAGCTCTTTCAATTCCTCTTTGGGAGACCTTAATGCGTAGGGCCCAGGTCTCTGAGGTGTATGTTAGTGCAGGAAGAACAGTGGAATCAAAGAAATGTGCCCGGAGCCTTCATCCTCTTAGCTATTTCTTTGATGCTCTTGAAGGCGTTCCAAGCTGCTCTCTTCCTCCTGCTCAGCTCAGGTGCCAGGTCATTTGTCATGTTGATTTCTCGACCTAGGTACACTTAACTGTTGCATTCAGAGATGGTCATTCCGTTGAGAGTGAATGGAGTGTCAAGAACAAGGCTGTTTCTCATAAACATTGTCTTCATAAGATTTAGCTGTAGTCCGACCTTTCCACACTCACGGTCGAAGTCAGCCAGCATTTGTGCTGCTTGGCTAATGTTTGGTGTTATTAAAACAATGTCATCAGCAAAGCGGAGGTGGTGTAGTTGCCAACCGTCTATCTTCACTCCTATTCCTTCCCATTCCAGTTATCGCATGATGTTCTCGAGGGTGGCACTGAAGAGTTTTGGTGAAATGGTATCACCCTGCCGCACCCCTCTCTTGACATGGATGATTACTTCTTTATAGAATGGTAAGATCCTGGTAGTGAATCTGTAATACAGCTCACGGAGGATCCTGATGTATTGAGTTTGAATGTCCTCCACTACCTCCACTACCCAGCCCACTCTTACAGTCTAGTTAAATCCCCAAGCATGAGGGTTTGGGGTAACAATTACACATAGGTGCGATCACAATCAATAGGGATAGAATTCTTTCCCTCTTTCCCTCAGGGACATCCACTCCTAGGACAGATCCTCATTATCAGATCAATCTACCCTAGAGCAGATTCTCCTGGGTGTGTTTCTCCTCTCCTTGTATAGCAAACATATAAACATATATAATATAAATCATTTTGTATGGATACAATAGGAAATACCTTAAACTTATAGAATTGCCTTCCTAAGTCCATCTCGATCTCAGTACTACAGTGCTCAGGCTGGATAGTCTTTCCTACCCCTAGCAGGATCCTATTCTTGTTGTTACTTTTGGATCATGACAGCATTTTTCTATGATTAAACTCTTAACTTATAGCTAAGAATCGTGGCACTTTGGCCTGGCTCATTTTGATGCCCTGGGTATTGCAGACCGCTTGCCCTGGGTCCATTCAATCCTTTGTCGGGACCCTGCTTTTGGGGTGTTAGGAGCTATGGGCAACTGAGGCTTAAGTCGAGAAAGCAGATGCCTGGGAGTGACTAACATTCAAAGCCAATTAAATCCTAAGTTACAAAGCATAATGTTAACAGTCTTTCTGTATCTATACAAAAAGGGCATTGCTTTAAAGTAAACTGTTCATAAGACATAAGGAGAGGAGAAAGGCAGTATTTCAGTCATACATATAAAATCATAGATTTCTGAGGAATCTAACCTTACAAGTTAACAGAGTCTGATTAGGGAGAAAGCTGATTAACTGGTTGGGGAGGAGAGCATAGGGAAGAATTTACAAATAAACACAATGGAATGGAAGTGCCTCAGGAGCACTGTGATGGATGTAACCAGATAAATCTAAGTTCCTTGTGGAGAAAGAGGGAAAGAACAAAGCAATGCCATCCTACATGCACCAAAATATCTCTTTGGCACAGATTTTATTTCATACGAGGCCCATGAGGCAAATATCAACTCTGCACGCAATTATACCAGGATATTATGGCTTTATTGGTAACTTTGCTGTGGTTTCCAGAGCCTCCTGACTCAGCTACAACTGCATTTGACCCCACATTGATGCTGTTAAGTTGATCAGACTCTCTCTCATGTATGCCAAATGTTCAAGTTATTCTTAAACTCCTTCACTTTTTTATCCATTCAATTAGTTGTGTGCTTGCTTGATTATTTTTCACCCTGGAAGAACCCAATGACTCATGATGAATTGTTTTACACCCTAACAATTGGTACTTAACAATATACAGCAGGTGGGGCATTTGCCTTGAACGTGGCTGACCTAGTTTCAGGTTTTATCCCTGTTATTCCACATGTTACCCTGAACACTAACAGGACTAACTCTAGAGGGTAGAGCCAGGAGTAACCACTGATCATTGCCAGCTGTGGCCCAAATAAAATAAACAGATACAAAATTGCAGAACAAGACTTTTAAAAGGACTTTTGTTGTATCACCATCTAATTATCCAAATGATTCAAGAAAATAAATTTACATACCTTGCTGATTACTTAGATATCATTACCATTGTAGCTATTTTTGTTCATTCCTATTCCAAATTTAGTCTACATCTTATGCAGGGTTGGGACATCTTTTAAAAAAATAGATGATCTTACAAGACTTTTCTTCTCTGCTTTACTTTACTCTTATATATTAATTAAAATATTAGATTGTGAGTTTTTTAAAAATCAGAAAGGATATAAAAACATTTCCCAAGCTTGTTCAATCAGTCAGCGTGTAAATACAGTTTCCTCTCTCAGGACAGATAACAGAGACACACACCTTCCTTCTACATTTCCAATCGACACTCACTTGGAGTTACAGATTCTTTTCTCATAGTTTCCACTTTAGTATTATATAGTTCCCTGGCATCCTTCCAATGGTTTCTACTTCTCAGAAACCTGGTTTTCACTGCCTCATTGTTGACAGTGCATTCAAACTCCCTGGCCCTTTCTCTGCTTCTGCTTTTCAGTCTCCCATTTCTGAGTAAATGGGACCCCACAAGCCTCCCTGCTGGGCACGATCTACTTTAGAAAGTGACTTTCTAATGACTGAGAGACTGTTCTTTCAGAATTTCAATTCTACCCCATGAATCTACCTTCTTAGCATGCTTTCATATTTTAGAATTCCTTTGTCCGGAAACTCATTCAGAGCTGGCTAGCCAAGCGGAAAAGTCTGGAGGTGAAATACATTGAAATGGGGCTCCAGTGTGCTTCTTGCTCAGTGTTCTCACTCTATGGCCCTGAATGACAACATGTGAGTCAGAAATAGAAAAGCTTTTTCTCTGCTCTTCACTTTGACCCTCCTTTCTACTCTTCTGCTCAGAGTTCTTCTCCCTCCCTGTAATGCTACAAAAAAAACGTTAAAGGAGAAATTGAATCCTATACAAAATACTTTGTCAAAGCAGTGAGATGCTGCTAGCTAGAGAGGAACAAAATGGTGGACTGCAATGCAAAATCATAAGTATGTGTCAATGAATATGATAGTGAAGATAATATTTGTATGCAGGATCTGTTATGCATACTTGGATCTGATATCCAAGTATCAGATGTGATGTCCATGATACAGAGTACAATTTGTTCTTCACTACCTTTTTAACATGTGTCTGCAATACAATGCCAGTTATAAAGATATGGAAAAAATGCAGAGGAATTTTAATTATGTTTTAACTTGTTATGGAATCTGAATCTGGTTGACATAATCAAAATAAATAAATAAATAAAAGTTGTTGCAAGGAAGAGTGGTTGATTCAGGGATCTGAGAAGATGACAGATCCATGTCAGAAACTTGGGTTTTCTTTTGTTTGTTTGTTTGTGTTTGTTGGCTTTTTGGGTCACACCTGGCGATGCATATGGGTCACTCCTGGCTCATGCACTCAGGAATTACTCTTGGCGGTGCCTAGGGGACCACATGGGATGCTGGGAATTGAACCCGGATTGGCTGCATGCAAGGGAAACACCCGACCAGCCGTGCTATCGCTCCAGCCCCAGAAACTTGGGTTTAAATTTACTTCCTTCTTCTTCATCCCTTCCAATATTCACTACAACTGGAATATATTTATTTATGTGTCTGAGTTCATGAGCTCTCAACCTCCTCACCCCAGAGCTCTACCATCTCTAACATGGACTGATAATACAGTCACTTCATTGGGCTATTGACCATCTAACTTCTTTTCAGCTCATCTGTGATCCATTACTTGTCTGCATAGTCCCAAGCGCCATTGTTATGTGAAAAGAAATCAGAATAGCACATTGTTATAAATGGTGAGTTAAGACTAGTGAAATCCACCAAAAAATTGCCTTATAGGATCCTTCCCTGAAGTAAACCAGTGAGGTAAGAGCAAGTAAAAAATTCTGATATTATTTTTGAGGATAAGATAAGGAGATAGTGTCATCTCTGCCAAGACAAGTTATCTAGTTTCGAATATTGAATTTAAGTAAATATTTGAATGTTATGAAATGGTGTCACACACACTCATTAAAATGGAGAACACCAATGTTGAGTAGAAATACTGAAAAGAAAATTCAGGGGAGTAAACTTTAATGGGCACTTGTTATCTTTTGGGGGTAATAAAGGTTTTGAGCTTTGTGATTGTCTAACATTATTAAGGTACTAAATGTCTCTGAATTTCTCAGTGTACTTTTTAATGTTTTCAACCAGCATGAGATAGACAGTACAAAGGTGTTCATAATTGAATTTCAGTCATACAATGTTTCCACACCTATTCCTTTATTACTTCACATTTCCCACTACCTATGTCCCCAATTTTCCCTCACAATCCTCACTTTAGAATCAATTTAAAAAAAAGTAAATAAACAGGGGCGGAGTGATAGCACAGCAGATAGGGCGTTTGCCTTGCAAGCGGCAGACCTGGGTTCGAATCCCAGCATCCTATATGGTCCCCTCAGCACTGACATGAATGATTCCTGGAATGCAAAGCCAGGAGTAACCCCTGAACATCGCCAGGTGTGACCCAAAAAGCCAAAAAAAAAGTAAATAAACAGTATTTAAAGGAGGTTAGCACTGTAGCATTGTCATCCCATTTTTCATCAATTTGCTCGAACGGGCACCAGTAACCTCTCACAACAAATGATGAGACTTGTTACTGTTTTTGGCATATCGAATACATCTGGGTAGCTTGCCAGACTTTGTTGTGCAGGTGAGATACTCTCAGTACCTTACCAGACTCTCTGAGAGGAACAGAGGAATCGAACCCAGGTCGGCTATGTGAAAGGCAAGTGCCCTACCAGCTGTGCTATCGTTCTAAAACCTGTATATGTTTTCTCCAGTTGTCATTAAAATGTCCAAATGACCCAAAAGTCACCACATTCTGAGAAGTTTGAAGAGTGGGAGTGCAGGTGAGCCGAAGTATATTATATTTTATCTGAGGGCTGATACTCTTAAAGCAGTATGAAATCCTAGTGACCACTGGTAGTATAGAATACAGTCTTCTGCACATTGGTAGTGAATGCTCGTACAGAGAGAACTGAAAGTATCATTTGTAACAATGTTCTCCAACTTTGAAAAACCCTTAAATTTTGAAACATCCTGGGGCTGGAGCAACAGCACAGTAATAGGGCATTTGCCTTGCATGCGGCTCACCCAGGTTTGATTCCCAGCATCCTACATGGTCCCCTGAGCACAGCCAGGAGTAGTTCCTGAGTGCAAAGCCAGGAGTAACTCCTGTGTATCTCTGGGTATGATATATAATTGAACCATGCAGTATGGAGAGGAGTCTAGCTAGGAGATAACCACATAAAAGGCAAGAAAGTTGACTCCTATACTATCTCTTTCCCCTCCTAATGCTCCCCTGGTGGTTTGTGCACAAAAAACTCTGTGCACATATCTCAATATTTACTCCATGCTAATATTATACCAATGTCTAGAAATGTCTATAAGTTTTCATAAAACAAAGTTCTTTGTCTTCATTCTTCATTTATTTGTATATTTTTCCACATAGCCACAGCTTATAGAAATATATGCACTTTAGCTGAAATAGTTCTAATTAATATATTTAATAACCATTAAAAATGTTAGCATTTCAATTTATCTTTTCTTCAGTACTCTCTATTTGTGGTTATTCATGGTTTCCAATTTTTATACCACTCAAAAGATTTCTACAAATGTCTGTTTATATGCTAATAAAACTCCATTTCTTTATAATGACTCATTTGTGGTTGAATTTAGCATAAAATTTTCTGCATTAAATTTTATTCTATAGAGAATGTAATAAATATAGTTTCACATAGAAAACAAAATTTTTTAAAACTTTATTCAGTCTCTAACTTTTCAGTGTTTTTAGTCATTACTTTATGAAAAACTATGATAATTATATTTTGGCACATAATCATTTTTAACAATTTAAGATTGTTTTTAACAAAGGGAAGCTTTATTGGAACCATGGGCATAGCACAGTGAGTAGTAGGGTGCTTGCCTTCACGTGCATGGCCCTTGTTTGATCTCTGGTATCCCCAAAAGGTTCTCTGAGCCATTCAGGAATGATTCCTAAGCACAGAGTCAGTAGTTAAGCCATGGACCCAGCTGGATCCGGCTCCAAAATTAAAAAAAATTAAAAAATAGAAAAATAAAATCATAGACGCTTCACACAATGGTCTCATTTTAATTTGAGGGGAATAAATGGAGGTGGGAGTGGGGCAAAAAAATCAGTGATCATTATGAAATAAAATTAAGTATTTAAATCATGCGTGTTAAACATTTCTATAAAATAAGCATATATAATATACCAGACATAAGGAATTGCACAATAAAACTTCTAATATAAATCTACATATAAAAATTACAAATCTGAGTAAAATATATAAATATCCATACCTGTATTATTTAAAGAAATTAGAGAGTTGCCAAAATTTTCAGAGCAAGAATGTAGCTTTTAAAGAAGAAACATACAGGCAAGAGTCCTTTTAGTAATGGTAGGGATCAAACAGAGAGGGCCTCACACACTGGAAGTCTGAGTTCTCCCTCCGAGTCACAGCCATACCCCCTGAACTACAGTACTTTGCATTTTCTTCTACTTCAGTTTTATCTAACATATACTTGCTTTTCTACCTCAGGATATTTTTGAAGTGTTGCCATTGAATTTGCATAAATATCACACATTAGGTATTATTTCATAGATGTTTTTCCTTAAGAATGGTTTGAAGGAACTATCTTCCCCCCACCCCCACCCTCCCACCTCACCCCATAAAGAAGTTTCTGTGAAAGATTTAGAGAGTCAGAGTTATTTGACTAGTGAGAGGTGATTTCTTCAGCTTATTGCAATGCTGACAGAAAGAATAACAATGAAAAGTGAAGGAGACACTGTCAGGGAGAGAAAACACAGGAGGTTTGGTGGGAAGAGTAATCAGCATGCTGGTCATTTATTTCTTAGCTTTCTGCACCACATTTCCTAACAAGTTGTGGTCGCAATATGTGTTTACCGGCATTCTAATGATAAATTACATAAAACTAATGAGGGAGAGAGCCATTTCATCTGCTGTGATATGGATATTCCCTGTCATAATGTAATTTAGAAATATATTGACAAGGCTCAGTTAAAGAAGTTTTAAAAGTAATTACACTTCATTTCAGCAGAGCATGATACTTTTACTCTCATTGAATTGATCTTAGACATCAACTCATTCCTTAGAATAATATTCCTCTCATTTAGGTCTCTTAAACACCTCTAAGCATTGCAAGTTTGTCAATACGAGTTTGGAAGATGAAGGATGGGTTTTGAATTTTTTTCAAAGTTTTCCAGTCCTAGTGGTAAGTTTTGTGCTGATGGATTTGATGAGCATTTTGCTTTGAGGTCTTGGGATGAAAGTGAGTCTTTAGGACTGATAAGATAGTATAGCAGGTAAGGTGCTTGCCTGGCTTGCTGCTCACCAAGAGCATAAAGTCAGGAGTAAGTCCTGAGTACCTATGGGTGTAAGCCTAAACCTAAAAGCACTGTATCACTATTATCCCATTGTTCATTGATTTACTTGAGCAGACACTGGTAACGTCTCCATTCTTCCCAGCCCTGAGTGTTTAGTAATTGTCCCCTTAATCGTCCTTCCCAATGTTGCCATATTAGAGGATCTTTCAGGTTCAGGGAACTGAGACCCATTATTGCTACTGTTTTGGGCATATCAAACACGCCATGGGGACTTGCCAGTGTCTGCCGTGTGGGCAGGCTACTCGAGGTAGCTTGCCGGGCTCTTTGAGAGGGGCAGAGAATATATATAAGAGAATACAGCAAGAATGTTAAAACCAAACACATGTGTGCTGCTTAGGTACATCAGTGAGCTAGACTATAAGAGGTTGCGTGAATGCAGCTGCACTTCCCAGAGCGTTGTTTTATAGTCTCTGGATCTTGGCCATCGATGGGATTACATGGCTCCGGGGCCAGTTTGTGGGTGTGACTGCCAAGCTACTAGAAAATGGGTGATCTAGGTGGAGGAGGCCCAGACCAGATCCAAGCAGGATGGAGATCTCGGCCCAAGGTCCCACATAACGCCCTAATTGCTGTACTATCCCTCTGGCTCTGGTGGAGACATTTTAAAAATCAAGAGGATAATAACATTAACTGGGCTTCCACACTGGCGGTGCAATGTACACATTAAAAATGAAAACCAGAGCCTGGGAACCTCTCTGGGCATGCGCAGCTAGATCCAGCCCCTAGAAAGCCGGTTTTCAACCCCTGATCTGTGCGGGACGGGCACAGAGGCCCAGCTCTGGGCAACAAAGCTGAACGGCTCCAATTCCAAACAGGTACAGCCCGCCCACAAGGGCCTGGGACCCTCTCTGGGCATGCGCAGCTAGATCCAGCCCCTAGAAAGCCGGTTTTCAACCCCTGATCTGTGCGGGACGGGCACAGAGGCCCAGCTCTGGGCAACAAAGCTGAACGGCTCCAATTCCAAACAGGAGACGTTCCCAACTCCTCGCCCAGTGCCAGGGACTCTTTCCGGAGCCACGGCCGCAAAATATTTTTCCACTACGTATGCCATAGGAACCATAAGCTACCTTCTTAGATGGAAACTTCTCTATTTTAGCTCAGCCACTAGAAACACAGTAGCCAATAACTCATAAGCCTATCTTAACTCACACTGCATATCAGGCAGAATAGTAACAGTGAACGTGAAGGACTAAACCACACCTCTCACAATGGTAAAGCAACGCAAAAGCCCACCAAACTTTCATATTGAAGAGTCTAGCCCAGATGACACCAACAGTACTGTAGTGTTAGACAACCTGTCTGACAAGGAATTCAGAAGGGAGCTACTTAGGATGCTTAGGGAATTAAAAGAAACAATGGAAATCAATGCCAATAGAAGACAAGAGGATCTGAAGCCAGAAATGAGGAAAATGCAATCAGAAGTGTCAGACCTGAAAAATCTCGTAGGCGAATTGAAAAGCTCAGTGGAAGGCCTCAGCAGCAGAGTAACAGCTGCTGAGAACAGAATCAGTGAGCTCGAAGATGAAGTTCAGAGACTCTCCAGAAAAGAGCAGAAAATGGAAAAGAGACTCACAATTCGGGAACAGAGGGCAAGAGAAGATCGTGATAAAGTCAAGAGGGGTAACATAAGAATTATTGGAGACCCAGAGGTACAGGAAGAAAACCTTGATGAAGAAGAAACTGTCAAAGACATCATTGCTACAACGTTTCCAGAGCTGAAGAAAACTTGTGACCACATTCAGGAGGCCCGAAGGGTACCAGCTAGAAGAAATCCGAATACAAATACCCAAGACACATTCTGATCAAAATGACCAAAACCTTAGACAGAGACAAAATTCTGAAAGCAGCAAGATCGAAGAAAGAAATCTCTTACAAAGGAGCATCCTTAAAATTCACAGCTGATTTTTCTGATGAAAACCTCATGGCCCGAAAACAGTGGTGGGACATAGTGAAAAAACTCAATGAAATAAATGCCTCCCCCAAAATACTTTTCCCAGCACGACTCTCATTCGTAATAGAAGGAACAACACACAGTTTCACAGACAAACAACAGCTCAGGAACTTCATAGACTCAAAACTATGGTTACAAGAACAACTAAATGGGCTACTTTAAGGCAAGAAAGGCCCCTCAAATACACCAAATTTTAACAGAACAATGGGACAAAATCCCATAACAATAATCTCTCTCAATGTCAATGGGCTAAACACACCAATTAAAAGACATAGAGTGGCAGGATGGATTAGAAAATTGAACCCAACATTCTGCTGCCTGCAAGAAACGCATCTCAATAGTCAAAGCAAACACAGACTCAGAGTCAAAGGCTGGAAAACAATCCTACAGGCAAACAGCTCCCATAAAAAAGCTGGGGTAGCCATCCTTATATCACACCACATCGATTTCAGAGTGAGGAAGGTCATAAGAGACAGTGAAGGCCTTTTCTTATTGATCAAAGGATCTGTACAACAGGAAGAAGTTACAATAATAAATGTATATGCACCTAATGAGAGACCAGAAAGTACTTAAAACAACTACTCATAGATTTGGAAAAAGACATCAATAGCAACACATTACTAGTGGGAGACTTCAACACTGCTTTGTCACCTCTTGATAGATCAACCAGACTCAAGCTTAGCAAGGACATACTTCATTTGAGGGAAACAATGGAAGAAAGGGACTTAGTAGATATATACAGGACACTTCATCCACAAAAAGCTGAATACACATTCTTCTCAAGCGTACATGGAACATTCTCCAAGATAGACCACATGCTGAGCCACAAAACATGCCTCCATAAAATTAAGAAGATAGAGATTGTATCCACAATCTTCTCAGACCATAATGCGCTGAAATTAGAAGTAAATCACACACAAAAACAGAAAACTAAATCAAACACCTGGAAATTAAACAGTACCCTATTAAACAATGAGTGGATTAGACAGGAAATCAAAGAGGAAATCAAAAGATTCCTAGAAATGAATGAAAATGAGAACACGAGTTGCCAAAACTTATGGGACAAAGCAAAGGCTGTGTTAAGAGGAAAGTTTATAGCTGTACAAGCATTCCTCAGGAAGGAGGAGCGAGCACACATAAGTAACCTAACCTCACAGCTTAAGAGCTTGGAGAAGGACCAAAAAAAGGAGCACAACCCGAACAGGAGAAAGGAAATAATAAAACTCAGAGCAGAGATTAACGAGATGGAAACCCAAAAAACAATCCGAAAGATCAATGAAACGAAGAGCTGGTTCTTTGAGAAAATTAACAAGATCGATAAGCCTCTAGCAAAACTCACAAAGAAAGGGAGAGAGAAAACCCTAATAAACCGAATCAGAAATGAAAAGGGGGTCATTACAACAGAAACCACATAAATTCAGAGGATTCTCAGGGAGTACTTTGAGAAGCTTTATGCCACGGAACATCAAAACCTCGAGGAAATGGATAAATTCCTAGATTCCTACAGACTCCCAAGGCTGAACCAAGAAGACCTGGAATGCCTGAACAGACCTATCACCATCAAGGAAATTGAAATGGTAATAAAAAGTCTCCCCAAGCACAAAAGTCCTGGCCCGGATGGATTCACTAGTGAATTCTTCCAAATCTTTAAAGAGGACTTACTCGCAATGCTCTTTAAGCTTTTCCATGAAATTGAAATATCAAAAACACTTCCAAACAGTTTCTATGAAGCAAATATCACACTGATACCAAAAGGAGACAGAGATACCACAAAGAAAGAGAATTACAGGCCGATATCCCTGATGAACACAGATGCAAAGATCCTCAACAAACTACAAGCAAATAGAATCCAACTACTCATCAAATAGATCATACACCATGACCAAGTATGATTCATCCCAGGGATGCAAGGATAGTTTATCATTCGAAAATCAATCAACATAATCCACCATATCAACAAAAGAAAAGATAAAAAGCATATGATTATATCAATAGATGCAGAGAAAGCATTTGACAAGATCCAGCACCCCTTTATGATGAAAACCCTAGCCAAAATGGGTATAGAGGGGACCTTCCTCAACATAATTAAAGCCATCTACCACAAGCTTACAGAAAGCATCATCCTCAATGGGGAAAAACTGAGAGCCTTCCCTCTAAGATCAGGGACGAGACAGGGATGCCCACTCTCTCCACTGCTGTTCAATATAGTACTGGAAGTACTTGCAATAGCGATTAGGCAAGAAAAAGTTATTAAGGGCATTCAGATAGGAAAGGAAGAAATCAAGCTCTCACATTCGCAGATGATATGATACTCTACTTAGAGAGCCCAATATCCTCCACCAAAAAACTCCTAGAAACAATAGACTGGTATAGTAATGTTGCAGGTTATAAAATCAATACCCAAAAGTCCATGGCTTTCCTATATGCAAACAGTGAGAGAGAAGAAAGCAACATGAAAAAAACAATCCCGTTCACAATTGTGCCCCAGAAAATCAAGTACCTAGGAATCAGCTTAACTAAGGAAGTAAAGGACCTGTACAAAGAAAACTACAAAACGCTACTTCAGGAAATAAAAGAGGACATGAGGAAATGGAAAGATATCCCCTGCTCATGGGTCGGGAGACTTAACATTGTCAAATGGCAATACTACCGAAAGCATTGTATAAATTCAATGCAATCCCTATAAGGATACCCACGACATTCTTCAAAGAAATGGAGCAAACACTCCTGAAATTTATATGGAACAATAAGCCCCCACGAATAGCTAAAGCAATTCTTGGGAAAAAGAAAATGGGAGGAATCAACCTCCCTAACTTCAAACTGTACTACAAAGCAGTAATAATTAAAACAGCATGGTACTGGAACAAAGGCAGAACTGCAGACCAATGGAACAGGGTTGAATACACTGACATCTCCCCTCAATCATATGATCATCTAATCTTTGATAAAGGTGCAATAAATGTGAAGTGGAGTAAGGAAAGCCTCTTTAATAAATTGTGTTGGCATCACTGGACGGCTACATGCAAAAAATAGGCTCAGAACTCTGCCTAATACCATGTACAAAAGTAAGATCAAAATGGATTAAAGACCTCAACATCAGACCAGAAACCATAAGGTACATTGAAGATAAAGTTGGCAAAACCCTCCATGACATTGAAGCTAATGGTATCTTCAAAGATGCCACGCCACTGGCCGAGCAAGTGAAAACAGAGATAGATAAATGGGACTATCTTAAACTAAGAAGCTTCTGCACCTCCAAAGAAACAGTGACCAAAATACAAAGACAGTCTACAGAATGGGAAAGGATACTCGCCCAATACACATCTGACAAGGGGTTGACATCCAGGATATACAAAATACTGGTTAAACTCCACAAGAAGAAAACATCCAACCCCATCCAAAAATGGGGCAATGAAATGAACAGAAACTTTCTCAAAGAAGAATTCCGAATGGCAAAAAAGCACATGAGAAAATGCTCTACATCATTAATCATCAGGGAGATGCAGATCAAAACCACAATGAGATACCATCTCACACCTCAGAGACTGGCCCACATTCAAAAGAACAAAAGCAACCGATGCTGGTGTGGATGTGGCGAGAAAGGGACACTCCTTCACTGTTGGTGGGAATGTCCACTGGTTCAGCCCTTCTGGAAAACAGTATGGACGATTCTCAAAAAATTAGAAATTGAGCTACCATTCGACCCAGCAATACCACTCCTGCGAATATATCCCAGAGAGGCAAAAATGTATAGTCGAAGTGACATCTGCACTTGTTTGTTCATTGAAGCACTCTTTACAATAGCCAGAAACTGGAAGAAACCTGAATGCCCAAGAACAGATGACTGGTTAAAGAAACTTTGGTACATCTACACAATGGAGTACTATGTAGCTGTTAGAAAAGATGAAGTCATGAAATTTGCATACAAGTGGTACAATATGGAAAGTATCATGCTAAGCGAAATGAGTCAGAAAGAGAGGGATAGACATAGAAAAATTGCATTCATCTGGGGGATAAAGAGAAACAAAGTATGAGATTAATACCCAAGAATAGCTGAGATCAGCACCAGGAGGATTACTCCATAACTTAGAGGCCAACCGGGTATCCTAGAGGAAAGGGCAGTTCAGATAGAGAAGGGAGCACCAAATAAAGGATCTTTGGAGGATTTTCCCAGGAGGGGAGATGCATGTCGAAAGTAGACTATGGACTGAACATGTTTGCCACTCAATGCCTCTTTTGCAGACCACAACACCCAAAAGGAGAGAAAGAACACAGGGGATTGCCCTGCCACAGAGACAGGGGGAGATGGGGGGATGGGGGTGGGGGGATATTATCCATGGTGGTGGAAAATGTGCACTGGTGGAGGGATGGATATCCGATCATTGTATAATCGAAACCCAAGCACAAAAAATTGTAAATCTACAACTGTAAAAAAAAATAAATAAATAAAAGAAGACAAGTTAAAATTTAATGAATTTATTATTGTATCATCTTAAAGAATTAAATGCTCTTTAAAACTGAAAAAAAATGAAAACCATATCCTATAGTTACTAGTACCATGTGATTTTCTCTCTATCCTCTACATTTATTGCCGGTACTTATAATGTGAAGATGGTTTCCACCCTTTCTGATTCTCTATCCTCCCAGAGAAAGAATGACTTAGTGGCAACCAATTTCTTTCTTTGAATCACCCCCATCTAAACTAGGACCCCATTTCTCAAGTAGTGCTACAAGGAAAGGCTGAGATGCAACACTGGAAAGACATTTGCTGTTTCTCCTTTAGCTTCAAGTGAATCACTAGATGGTGGACTTCATAGTGATGAGGTGGATGAGGTAACTTCATTTTCTTGCCTGCTAACTTGACTGCTAAGTCCATCATAAGGCATGCAGTTTTGGGTGTCTTGGAGTAAAGTTCAAGGAACTAGTCACTGCACTTTTCAATAATGGAGTGGAGATAACATCATTTTATTGCCTGGTTATCTGGCGGTTTGCTAGACACAGAAATATTTCCTTGTTTTATGTCGTTTCCAATTGTGTTCATAGTTTTAATGTGTCAAATGCTCTTGTCTTGTGGTACAGAGGTTGGTTAAAAAAGTTAGTGGGAGGGGTGTCTCTGTACTCCTTAGCAATGTTTTCTCTTTGGCTTTTGCACACTTCTCTTTGACCTCCTGACAGAAAACTCATCCAAGAAAAGTGATGCTTTTGCACCCATGCACTCTTGCCTGCTTGGGGATTTTGAATATGTGTGTTTTGTTTATAAACATCGAGGGAACCTGAACAGGTATAATTATATAGCTCATCTTGCGGAATTTCTTTTTTAAAAAATTGGAAGCATCAACCTTAGGAAGCAGAAACAAATCTCTTAATAGAGTGAGGCAGCTCTTTGTCTAGTTTTCAGTCTCGACAGACATTAGATACCTCTTCAGTCTGCAGAATCATTTGATACAGTTCTTAGAAATACAAAAAAAAAAACTAAAATAAAGAAATAAAATAAAAGTGATTATTTTACCTAAGTAATAAAAACTATCTTTTTTACTGTTGATCAGAATTTCATTTCATTTCATCATTTCATCATCCTGTTATTCGTCGATTGCCTCGAGCAGGCCCCAGTAACGTCTCTTTCATCCTAGCCCTGAGATTATATTCAAGGCTATTTAGGAGAATGAGACCCATCATTGTTACTGGTATTTGGCATATTTGGTACGCCACGGGGAGTTTGCCAGACTCTGCCCTGTGGGCAGGCTACATCCGATAGCCTGCAAGTTTGTCCAAAGTAGGAATAAGACAATAAGATGTCATAAAAAAAGTTCTGTTAAGATGTCGCGCGGCCGTGAATGCGGCCGCGCGGTTCCGGGATCTGGATTTTATAGTCTCTGAGTCTTGGCCGCTGATGGGATTACACGGCGCCAGGGGGCCAGGTGGTGGGTGTGACCCCCGCCTACTGGAATTGGGAGGATCTGGGTGGAAGATGCTCGACTCCAATTCGAGTAGGCTTGGAGGTCTCGGCCCCGGAACCCGCGTGGCTTTGTCCCTCTGCCAGTACCTTCATGTGTGCGGAGAGTGGTCTCAGTATGGTGGTGGCTGGTTCTGGAGGTCTTCGGCTGCCGTAGCCCTGGTCGGGGCGGGGAGGAAAGCTCAACCCGCTCCCCTCCAAGGGACTCCGGGAAGGAACACCCAGGCGCGGGGGCAGAGACTGCACTGTAAAATCCAGATCCCAGATCCCGGACGAGAACAGTGCAGTCTCTGCCCCCGCGCCTGGGTGTTCCTTCCCGGAGTCCCTTGGAGGGGAGCGGGTTGAGCTTTCCTCCCCGCCCCGACCAGGGCTACGGCAGCCGAAGACCTCCAGGACCAGCCACCACCATGCTGAGACCACTCTCCGCACACATGAAGGTACTGGCAGAGGGACAAAGCCACGCGGGTTCCGGGGCCGAGACCTCCAAGCCTACTCGAATTGGAGTCGAGCATCTTCCACCCAGATCCTCCAAATTCCAGTAGGCGGGGGTCACACCACCACCTGGCCCCCTGGCGCCGTGTAATCCCATCAGCGGCCAAGACTCAGAGACTGTAAAATCCAGATCCCAGATCCCGGACGAGAACAGTGCAGTCTCTGCCCCCGCGCCTGGGTGTTCCTTCCCGGAGTCCCTTGGAGGGGAGCAGGTTGAGCTTTCCTCCCCGCCCCGACCAGGGCTACGGCAGCCGAAGACCTCCAGGACCAGCCACCACCATGCTGAGACCACTCTCCGCACACATGAAGGTACTGGCAGAGGGACAAAGCCACGCGGGTTCCAGGGCCGAGACCTCCAAGCCTACTCGAATTGGAGTCGAGCGTCTTCCACCCAGATCCTCCAAATTCCAGTAGGCAGGGGTCACACCACCACCTGGCCCCCTGGCGCTGTGTAATCCCATCAGCGGCCAAGACTCAGTTGATCAGAATAAGCACTAGATTTAAAATCATTTCTACCCATCATCTAAAAACTAACTGAAAATCAAACTAATGCAAAATATATATTAATGTAAGTCATTTGATTATTATTTTTTTCAAAGACAGGGAGGTCGGGTCACACTCAGTATGCTCAGGGCTTATGCCAGCCCTGTATTCAGGGATCACTTCTAGTGGTCTTGGGAGACCATAGACAGTTCGGAGATTCAACCTAAATTGTCATGGGCAAGGCAAGAATCTCACCTGCCATACCACCTCTCCGCCTTCTGTTTACTTAGTCTTATACATTCAGAAATAGCGCAAGTGACAAATGTGTTCCATTATACAGCTTTCTGGTTCAAATGGCAACATGTAGACAATGAGATCAATCTGTAAATATGTAGCTCTGGCACATGGCACACTGGATATAAGTAATATATACTTAATTAATAAAATAATAATGAGAAGATAAGTTTAAATTAGTAGAATTAATACAGAGATAAATAACATACTAGCTGTAGAGAATTTAGCAAACCAGTGGAAAATAATATCAGCTGTCTGATATTATTTATTTGTCTTTATAATATTTCATTTTTCTCAGTAAAATGTACCTGCTAGTTCATAGCATATGGGACATGATGTGATTTACTTAGAAATTACATCTATTGTAGTAGCTTAAGGAAGAGTCCTTTGACAAAAAATTAGAAAACTAAAGATCCAATGTCATTATATATTAAACTTTTTATTTAATCTTAAATGTATAAATGCATTTTCATATACCAAATTTATTATGGGTCAATAACTATTTTATAAATTTCCACCTGTATTATTCACAAGTCTAATATAACTTTCAGGATTCTCATGCATATTTTTAAAGAAACGCTTGGAACTGGAAGAAATATGACTACTGGATTTTATTTATTTACATTTTTATTTGGATCACTCCTAACACTGCTTAGGGGCTACTTCAGCTCAATTCTTTGGGACCAGTAAGATAACTATGTAGTAACAGGGATGAAACCCCAGGTCTCCTACATGCAAACCATGTATTCCAGCCTGTTGAGTCACTCATGCCTATACCAAATTGTATTATTTTTTGATAATATAATTTTGAAAAAAATCATAGAATTTTAGTAGCAAAGACAGGGAGGTCGGGTCACACTCAGTTGCCAGGTGTTAAATGCAAGAGTAGCTTTTAAAATTATTTTATAGTCCTATGTTGTCAATTTTAGTAGATTCTTTAAGAGAAAATTCAATAGAACATGAGTAAATATAATTAAGTACATCATAGATATTCAGTATGTTTTATAGAATCAGGTAATGTTTACATATTTATTTGTTTCAAATAATTAAATACAACTTTTTAATTGTATTTATGAAAATCATGTAGTTTTTTGGTTTGATTTGGGGGGAGTGGTTACTTATACCCAATGCTACTTTTGGGAGAATGTATGGTGCCAGGGATCAGACTGGATCAGACTAGTGTTTATATCCTCTAGCTCTTTCAGCCATTTCTCTGGCTCCTTATGTTTACTTTTCACTGTATCACTGTTATCCCATTGTTCATCGCTTTCCTCGAGCAGGCACCAGTAATGTCTCCATTCATCCTAGCCCTTAGATTTTAGCAAGTGCCACATTGGAGGATCTTTCAGAGTCAGGGGAATGAGACCCATCATCATTACTAGGTTTTGGCATTTCAAATACACCACGGGGAGCTTGCCAGACTCTGCCCTGTGGGCAGGATACTCTCGGTAGCCTGCTGGGTTCTCTAAGAGCCAGAATTAGACAGTAAGAGGTCGTTTCCAGGAGCTCGGTTTTACAGTCTCTGGATCTTGGCCATTGATGGGATTACATGGTGCTGGGGGCAGTTGGTGGGTGTAACTGCCTAGCTAGGATGGGGGATCTGGGTGGAGGAGACCCAGTCCTGATCAGAGCTGGCTTGGAGATCTCAGCCCTGGGTCCCACACACCTGAGTTCCTCTTCTGGTTCCTTCATGCATGAGGCTTGTCCAAGCGTGTGGAGAGTGGTCTTAAGCATTTAAGAACCCAGGTGAGGGGCAGATTGAGTTTCTCTCCCAGCTCCAAGCAGAGCTCCGGCAGCTGAAGACCCCCAAAACCCAACCACAGCCATGCTTAAGACTACTCTCTACATGTTCAGACAAGCCTCATGCATGAAGGAACTGACAGAGGAACCCATGTTTACTTTTAGTCTACATAATATTTTCAAAATTAAAGCAATCTTAAAATATGGATATAATTTAAGTATGGAAGAGCTTTCTCAAAAGTAATTATTAATATCACTGTATAACTGTCATCCCGTTGAATGTCGAATTACTCGAGCGGGCACCAGTAACATCTCTATTCCTCCCAGCCCTGAGATTTTAGCAGCCTCTTCTTACTCGTCTTTTCCCAATGATTGGAGGCTCTTTGAGGATCAGGGGAATGAGACTTGTTGTTCTTACTGTATTTTATATATCAAATACGCCACAGGGAGCTTGCCAGGCTCTGTCTGTGTGGGCAGGATACTCTCACTAGCTTGCCAGACTCTTCTAGAGGCAAAAATGAGTAGGAAGTATCTTATAATGTGTTGCTCCGCCTTGATTTTGGCAGTGGTTGGGCAGTGGAGGTCAGCTGCCCGGGCTGGGTCCCTTGAGGTGGGGAGGGTTTGCACCCGCCTCACAGCCTGGAGCAGAGTCCAGTGGCATGGTTCTGGGAGCCTCATTTTATACTCCCATATAGGAAGAACATCCATGAGTTCTTGCACAGGCTGATGAGGAGATTATCTAGTGCCAGCAGGGTGTAGCTTATGGGTGTGATCCCTGAATCACCAGAGACTAGGGGAAGCAGGCAGAGGATCTCTTTTCCAGGTCCCATTGAGTACAGAGTCCAAGGTCACAAAATTTCGCATTATCTGAGTTCCATGAAACTTATCAGGATGTTTCTTAGAAATCTTATTTTCATCAAAATGTGAAATTGTGTGTGGCTGTCTAGAAACCTAATTTTAGTCTTTCTTCCTTTAATATTGTTCATTCCATTTCATGATATTGCACTGGTGTATGCTTTTACAAAGTTCTTTCTGTTTCTCTTGCTGTTACACAATGTAACTGACTATTGTTCAGTTTTACCATTTTCCTAATTTCTCTTGATGTGAACATTCTTGAAAGTGCTTCCTCTTTCAATATATTTTTGCTAAATTATAAACCCAATTTTATTATAAGGGTTTTACCATTTCTCCCAATTTTCCAGTCTTTAGATGATAAATAAGAAGTTCATCAAATGAGAA
Organism: Sorex fumeus; assembly: GCF_029834395.1. NCBI lineage: Eukaryota > Metazoa > Chordata > Mammalia > Eulipotyphla > Soricidae > Sorex > Sorex fumeus. Next base: position 70,531,166 of record NW_026606059.1, read on the forward strand.
GTTCATCATAATATTCCATTATCAGGTGACTGTTTCTGAATAAAATTAACTATGCAGTATACTTTTAAAAACTATTCTACTGCAGCTCACACCTCTGTTTTACAGAAATAATTCTTATTTTACAGAAATAATTTTTTTATTTCCATACGTCTTTATTATTTGCCTGTCTCTTTGAAAAGTAAAGGCAATAGGTTGACAACGCATCAAGTTTCAGTGCAAAAATTTGCATCAGTAAGATATTTCTGATGCCCAAAGAACAATGAATCTCTTCATTCCTTATACCTCTTAGGTCTGAAAGTATATCTAATTTTTGTTACTTCATGATGTTGCTTTACTTGGAAATTGATCAATCACTCCTGTGATGTTTATATTTTATCTTTATTTTTAAGTTTTTACATATGTATATTATGAGGTCATAATATGTTATCTTTGTGATAAAATTTATTGACATTTGTTTTATTGTATGGCTTATCTCACTAGTTGTTCCATTTCTTAAATAAAAGGAAAAAACACTTTTAAATTTTGTCTCTACTAACACATAAAGCAGTGTCTTATTAAACTAAAGATTTAGATTTTATCACTTAGAAATGATTAATTAAGTAGTTAAGAGACAGTAATAAGGCAGTTACCTTGCACATGGCCGACCTGAGTAAAGTCTTCAACCCCATCAGGAAGATCCCTGAGCAAAGAACCAGGTATAAACCCTAAGCAGACTTGAGTGTGGTTCAATACACCACACGCACACACACACACACACAAACACACACACAAAAAAAACACAGAAATTACTCATGAAAGTGAAGCAATTTGATTCTTAAAATGCCAAGATTTTATTACAAGTTTTTTATTTAATTGATCTTTATTTTATTCTTTTTCCATTTTTATATTAAAATATGACATTCAGAGTCATTAAAACCTACCATTAATAGGTTATCATTTATCCTAGAAACTGCTCATTCAGGAAGCATTTTCCTCATTTGGTTCCTTGCAAATCATTATTGTATGTAAATTTCTATTAGATGGATTTTGTTTTCTCAAATAGACCTTTTTATGTTTTCCAACGATTATAATGAGAAACAGATTACTAGCCATAAAAATAACTCATGGCACTGTTGTTCTTATTTTTGAAAAAATATCTGTGCAATTATGTTGAAAAGTACTGATAATGAGATTCTATTCCAATTAACATGACATAGAATTTATGCTGTCAACGCTATTCACAACAGGAACACTTCAAGTCTGTTTAAGCACTAATTACTTCATAGAAATATTTTAGAATTTTAAAAACAATAAAAGGCTGGATTAATTTGGCATGTGATATGGAGTCCATAACAAAAATATTCTATATCTGGAATCAGAGGTAAATATTCTTTATCATATAAAGTATCCTGGGGCTCTTATTCTGTAAGATCTAAAAAGACACTTACTTATTTTACAGCTAAAGAAAAGGCACACAGAGACCAAAAAAGAGAAAAGAACTGTGTGCTGATATTCAAAACTAAATAAAAAAAGAGGATTATAACTATATCAATCAAAGAGAAAAAAGGGATAGGAAGAAGCTATAAATCTTTGCCCAGAATCCAAATGAAGTCTGAAACAATAGGAAGTAATCAATAGAAGACAGAATGTTCTCCAGAACTGACAAGCATGTAGGACAAGGTCATGAAGAATATATATGAAACTATATCAACCTGGGAGAAATTGTAGATCACATAGTGTCTGAGAAATAGATTGCTAATTTTAAAAATGTAAAACTAGAAGAATCTTTCATCAATTAATTGATTTCTCCGTTTCCTCATTTCTCTTCCTTCTTCACTTTAATGTAAAACAAAAAATAAAACTTCATACTGGGTCTCATATCCTAAATTCTACAGAACAATCAGATCCATCATTGAGAACTAGGATCTCTGGACAACATTTTACACATAGTCACACACACACACACACACACACTCACACACACACGCGCGTGCGCGCGCGCACGTGCGCACAAACACACACACATATGAACACATACTTGAAAACTAAGAAAGCCAAAATGTCACTAAAGAATAGAAGAAAGAAGGTAGAAGAGAAAAAGACCTAAAGAGAGAGGCCTACAAGCATTGTTGACTTTTTAAAATGTAAAGCTCATCAAAGGGTGGCCCTGTAAAGCAGCCTTGGTATCAGACAAATTCTCCAGCTACACTCTGACTTATTGAATCAGAAATTCTAGATTTGAAGTCCAGAATCAGAGTTACACTAGAATTTGATACTCTCAATTCCAGGAGGATTTTATTACGACAAGTTCAGTAGACAGAATCTACATAACACCAGATCTTAGGATCATAGTGCTGATGAAATAAAATGTCTAAGTTTTAGACCCCAAGGGGATTATCTGTAGATAATATAAAGAAGCTTCTCTAAAATTTATATTTGCTTAAAGATTATTCAATACATTAGAAGCATAAAAACTGATAAATCAGATAACTTAAAATATATAATGAATATTTCATTAATGATATTGTATCTTTTTTACATTAAAGGATAGAAGACAATTTTTCATAACATAATTGATTCATGGTTCATACTTAAGATATATATTTTGAACAGCTCTTATACATCAATATAAAGATACAATCTAAATTAAATGGAAGTGTGCAGCTAGAGAGATAGTACAGCAGGTAAGGTACTTGCCTTGCAACACAGACAACTCGGGTTTTATCTGTGGCATCTCATATGGTCTCAGGAGTAATGTCAAGTGCAGACCTAGGAGTAACCCCTTAGCATCACTGGGTATCACCGAACCCTCCCTCAAACACATAACAAAAATGGAAGTAAGAATTTCTAGGAAAAGCATAAATACAAGACAAAGTCAATTCTAAATTCAGGATTAAGTTTAGACCATAGGTCTGTGCGTTTCCAAAATCTCCAGTTTGGGCTATCAACTGAAAACCACCCCAAAGAAATGTAGGAGCTTAATTCAAAATTAAATGCAAACTCCTCCAGGCAAGAGCTTTAGAAAATATAGAAAATGTAACCCTTATCTCCAAAGGCTATTTACTCCAGAGAGAATGTGTATGCTGGATCCTTAACCAGAAATATTTTTTAGATTTGCACATATGATGGAGGATGCCTCAGAGGGTATTTGTGCAATAGTGATTATTGGTGGTCTTTTAGCCAACTAATCTTCAGAATCTGTCCTTTCTAAAAATATTTTCTGTTTTCCCTATGTTTACAGTGACTTGGTCTTTCTGAGAAAATGAGTCTGCTGGTATATTTGCTTAATACAATTCATTCTCATCCAATCATCTTATCTCTTGATTGGCTTCTCAAAACGGTGAACCAATACCTTTACCTCAAAGGTAACAGTGCTATGAGTTTGGCAATAAAAGCAGTAAATAAACTGGAGCCACAAATGTGAGGGGAATTAGTACTCCAAAGAAAATATAGATACAGCCTTGCTCCCTGGATAAAGATACATTTGGTTTGATAAATGTAACTGATATTTACCACCATCAGTTTGAGGACTTCAATGCAAGCTATATAATTTCCTTATCAAAATGAACATATGTGAGAAATAAGGTAAAAATCACCATGGATGTTGACACCTCTAAGTACATTCTTCCGCTGTGAACAAAGCTATTAAGTTTAATCTTGTAAAGCCAAAGGAACAAAAGAAACAGGTATTGCAGAGGCAGTTTACAAGAGCTTAAGCAATGCAATAAATACAGGCCATGGATTAAAAGTTTTGAGAGTGACAGGGCCTCTTTTACTTTGGAATTTAGAAATAATTATTCCAGACTTTTTTTTTAATTCTTAGGCATGGCACTGTCAAATCATCTTGTGAATATTCTGTATTCTAAGGAAATACAGAAGGAAATTTCCTTGCCCTGAGAAATTGGTCTTTAGGAGGTTGTTTCAGGATTTCCTAAAATTTATCATTTATGTTTTCCAGCTTAATATGCATGATTATGAAGATAATAGAGTATTGAATGTGTTTTATTTAAGAATAATAATCTTTCCATATCAAGGATAAGTCATCATCGGATGTGGATTTACTGAAAGAATAGTCAGGGTTATTGAGGAGAAAGATTTGGAAGCATTTAGGAAGTACCAATGCTGATCTGAACAAAGTCTACCTCTTTCAATATATAAGTTCTACAGAGAACTGAAATCTAGATTTTTATCTATTCACCATTTGTATGACAATATCTATAAAAGAATACATCCAGAGGTCACTGCAGAGGCTAAAGCAAGTGATCCTTTTCCTTCATTTGTCTTCAACATAATCCTTTTATTCAACAAAGAATTTTAGATGTTTCAGATATGTTAAAACCTCCTCAGAAACAAAGAATACAAAATATGAAGGGGAGAGGACTTTATAATTACAGTAAGCATGATACAACTATTAGACACTGAAATTAAAATATAATATAGATTTGAAATAGCCAAAAGCTCCCCTAAGATTACTTTAGAAACTCCAAACACTATGCTAAGGACCAACATATCATTCATTTCCTCTGGCTAATTTAAATTTTAAAATGTCTTCTTTTCACCCCTAGGTTTGTGGTCTAGAGGTGAATTAGGGCAATTATCTTAATTATCTGATTTAGGGCAATTATCTTAAAATACCTACAATTGTAAATTCTTTCCTCTGCCCTAAAAGTTGAAATTTTTGACCATTTGTTTTGCTTTGCTTTGTTTTGGGGGCCACAACCAGCAAAGCTCACGAGTTACTCCTTACTCTGCACTCAGGAATAATTTCTAGAGAGCTTAGGGGACCATATGGGATGCCAGGGAGTGAATCAGTGTTACCCATTTACAAGGAAAACAACCTCCCTGCTGTACTCTCTGATCCCAGATACAGATCTTCTTAAAATCTTCTTGTCATCCCTGAACTTTTTATTTTCATTCAAAGATCTTGAAACAATCCCTCTAAGATATAGTGACTGAGGAATAACTCTTACTCTGCCAGTTTCTCAGAAATGATAGAAGTTACTTTTCTTGGGAGTAGGGTTATCAACAACATGCTGTCTGCAGAAACAAGTTTACTTATTCTTCCACAAAATGCAACTAGCAACCGAAGTGTTTCAGTTCTTCTCTGATAAGAGGAAAAACTCCAGTGTCTTGTTGTAGAGTAGTTAATCTCAAATAGAATCTATTATCTTTCTTACATTTTAGTAACTTTGGACAAAAGATTCTTTGTCTATTTAATTTTATTGAGTGTAATTTTCTTTGACAAGAATTCTTTTTTCTTTTTATCTCATATGAATATAGTGGTTTGATGGTTGGGATAAATGGATAAGCTCATGTTGAAAAGCCACTTGTACTGAAGGGCATGATCAAGAAAGTAAGGATGACTATAATAAGAAATTAAATAATTCTTTCATGTTAGGGAGCTGCTAATAATGTAATATTCAATTACATAATACTTTGTAGAACTCATTTAAGATGGAATTGATTAATTTATTAAAGTACCTATGTGCATTAAATAGTAAACTATAAAGAAGTATTGAAAAGAATCAATGGACCAAAGTTATAGCCTGAGTGCTTGGATACACACATAAATAAGAAAACTCCCATGAAGTTAATCTTAGCTTTATAAAAAGTTTTATGAATTTGGCAGCATCCCACCGAACCAGTATAAATAAGCTTTTTTAAAATGCTGTAAAAATTTTAAAAATCATGGTAAGAAAGAGGGTAAGATGAGGAATAACTTCAGACTTCCCTAAAGTCTTTCATTAAACTGTGAATTATTCTATAATGTTGTATACAAATGGTGATATTAGAGTTCTTGACTTTAAAACAAGTATTCTTGATTCTAAGAGATCATTAATAATTATGCTTGCAAAAGATATTTTCACACATTATATATCAGAAGAAATGCACTTCCATTTTCTTTTTAAAATTTTAATTTTTAATTTTCAAAGAATTAAGTCCATGTAAGATTTGAGACTTATGCTTACACCTGTATACTTTGAGCATTCAAACAGCTAAATCTGGGTATACTAAATAACTGGAGCTCTTCATAAAGATTTCCAGCCATTAGTACATGAAGACAAGGAGGTGTTGTGACTGACAACTGTGTTCATTATGTCGACCATAACCATCCATGGTAACTCACAATTTCAGAAGTCCAAATCTAAATATTGGACATGGTAGTCTCCCAGTGGATAGTTCCACAATGAAATTGACCAGATCATATTCAACTGACGGTTTTGCCTGACCAATGACACTGTTGTCCCAAAATTCCAAACAGGAACAAACCACCATCTCCTTTGTGCAAAATTCTACTTCACAGAGTGGGGAGAATGGACTGCAAAGTTTAAAAAGAGAACTCCCAGAATGACCATCAATTGGGAGTTCTTTGGCACTATCGTGTTAACATGGGAAGATACCATCATTGATAACATCGATGAGGAATACGATCGACTGGTTCAATACCTCCATGACTTCACAAGAATACCACGACTGTGAAAGGCACAAAAAGATGCCTTTCTTCAAAAACTCTTGAGCTCATTCACCAACGTGGTTTAGTACGAGCCTCAGGCAATTACAAGCTACGGTACGAGTTCGAAAAGCTGTGCAGAGAAGCAATAAAAGAAAACCTCAAAGAGAGAAGAGCAGCGATGTTGGCCAGTGTAGCAGAAGCTGGGAAAAGTATTCTCAACACCTGCCTGTCATTCACCAACTACAAGACCAAGATGACTGCCCTCTGATATCCTGATGGATCGGTCACATCTTCCAGACGGGCAATGGAGATGATTATTCATGACTTCTACTGAGATCTCTTCAATAGCCACGTCCACCTGCCCACATACCAAATTCTGCAGGAGGGATATGTCGTTCCCAACATCCTCCCTTCCGAAATCCGACATGCCATTTCGTCAGTAAAGAAGTGAACAACACCCAGCCCATAAAAGATCAGTCCTGAATACCTGAAGAACCTGCTGTCAGTAATCATCAATACACTGGTTTGGCTCTTCTCTTTTGTTTGAATGCAAGGTTATGTCCCAATGGAAAGCCAGGAGGACCAGTCTGTTGTACAAGAAGGGAGACATCCACGGCATTGGTAACTATCATCCTATTTGCTTGTTGTCCGTTGTCAATAAGTTGTTTGCTGATGTCATCCTGAATAGAATAGGCAAAACACTAGAGGAAGGAAAACCATGCGAGCAAGTGGGGTTCTGAAAAGGATTCAGCATGATCAACCATATCCTCATGGTGACCAAAATCAGTGAGGTTTCTAAAGATTTCAAGATGCCACTCTGTGTAACATTCAATTATTTAAAGTAGGCCTTTGATTCTATTGAACCTGAAACAGTCATCAATGCCCTAGTCAAACAGGGCGTTCAAACTCAGTATATTAGGATCGTCTGTGAGCTGTATTACAGATTAATCACCAGGATCTCACCATTTTAAAAGGAAGTGATCATCCATGTAAAGAGCGGGATTCGGCAGAGTGATACCATTTTATGGAAACTCTTCAGTGCTACCCTTGAGAATGTCAAGTGATGACTGGAATGGGAAGATATGGGAGTGAAGATGGATAGTCGACAGCTACACCACCTCAGCTTCGCTGATGATATCTTTTCAATAACACCAAACAATAGCCAAGTGGCTCAAATGCTGGCCAACTTCTACTGTGAGTGTGGAAAGGTCAGACTGCAGCTGAATCTCAACAAGACAATGTTTATGAAAAACAAACTAGTCCCTGGCATTCCATTTTCTCTCAATGGAATGAACATCTCTGAATACAGCATCTATGTGTACTTGGGTTAAGAACTCAACATGAGGATCAACTTGGCACCAGAACTACGCAGGAGGAAGGGAGGGGCATGGAATGCCTTCAAAAGCATCAAAGAAGTTGTTAAGAGGTCGGAGAACCTCCAGCTCCAGGCACATGTTTTTGATTCCACTGTTTTTTTCTGCACTAACATACGCCTCAGAGACTTGGGCCCTAGGAAAACAGGACAGGAATACTATGAGTGTATCCCAGAGAGGAATCAAAAGAGCTCTGCTTGGAATATCACATTTCACTTAAGTGAGAGAAGGAATCAGGCGTTCCAACTTCTGTCGATGATGAAGAATCAGGGATGCTATCTCATTTGCCAAGGAGTCGAAAATCAGATGGGCCAGGCACATAATGAGATTTAGAGACGACCGCTGGACTAGAGCTGTTACTGACTGTATTCCATGGGACGTCAAAAGGATATGTGGCTGCCCACCTAGAAGATGGTCAGACTTCTTCATCAAAACCCTGAACAAACAGTTTGAGGGTTTTTGTGTTCCTGGAGTGAGCAGATGCATTGGGCTACACTAGCATGTGACAGGGATGAATGGAGACAATACTGGTGCCTACTCGAGCAAATCAAAAATCAATGGGATGACAAGTGATAGAAGTGATATAAAAAACACTCCAGTTCATATGCATGGCACTGTCACTGTCCTCCCGGTGTTCATCGATTGGCTCCAGTAGGCCCATTAATGTCTCCATTGTGACACTTGTTAGTGTGTTTGGATACCGAATACGTCATGGGTAGCTTGCCAGGCTTTGCCACGTGGGCAAGATACTCACAGTAGCTTGCCAGGCTCTCCGAGAGGGTTGCAGGAATTGAACTCGGGTCAGCCATGTTGGTCATTTGCAAGGCAAACGCCTTACCTGCTTTGCTATCACTACAGCCCATGCATGCACAAAAATAATTAATACATTTGGGTCAGAGTCCTGTAAATGGTCTTCTAACTGTCTCATATCAGTAAAGACAGTTTGATAGCCTTCTGAAATAGGAAGTATAGCACTGTCACACTGTTCTCCCATTGTTCATTGATTTGCTTGAGTGGGCACCAGTAACATCTCTATTGTGAGACTCCTTGTTACTGTTTTTGGCATATCAAATAAATCATGGGTAGCTTGCCAGACTCTGCTGTGCAGATGCTATACTCTTGGTAGCTTTCCGAGCTCTCCAAGAGGGGAGAAGGAATTGAACTGGGGTCGGCCCAGGTCAGCCTCATGCAAGGCAAACGCCCTACCTACTGTGCTATGGCTCCAGCCCAATAGCAACAACAACAGTAATAATAACTGAATAAAATCTTTAAACAAGGTCACTTTCAGGGGGAGTTCAGATTAATCCCATCAGTGTTCAGGGTCTTCTCCTAACTCAGAAGGTCCCTCCTGGACGGGCACAGGGGACCATATGCAGTGCTGGGGATCTAACTGAGGTCAGTGGCATGCCCTACCTCACTGCCTATCACCTGCACTTGCTACAACAGTGCTCTCTCTCTCCAGTTCCAGATGAGGTCATTTGAAGCAGTGGGGTTCCCCCACCTGCCAGCACCCAAAATGTAACCTACCCTCTTCCTTGCAGACCCTGGGTGTGCTGTGAGGAGGAGCAGAGTTGGATTATTCCTTGCTTGCATTTTTTAGTTCACTCAAAAGACTGAGTTCTCTGCCCCCAAAGTTCTTCCTGTCCCCCCAAAGTTCTGGCACTCAGCAGAGCCTCAGGGACCATAGAACATTGTCATAACAACTAACAGAGGTAAAGCCACTCCTACAGGGGAAGTTCTAGATTAACTCAAGTACAAAATCTCATTGGAGGGTTCAGCACTCTAGATTACTAGGAGATCCACTCAAGGATGGGATTCCATCCAGGGTATACTGCTCTCTCCTTTCCTCAGCTAGTAATCCATCTAACCAATCATAGTAAGTTTACTTCTTATAATATTTCTAGTCATTTGTATGAACACAGTAAGAGATATATTAAGCTTAAAGGTTGGCGCTTCCTGGGGACATCTCACTATATATCCTAGACCACAGTCCTCAGGCCAGGTTAGTCTTTCCCAACCCCGGCAAGGTACTTATTCAGTTACTTCTTTCGTGGTCATGACAGAATTTGTCTCATGACCATGCTCTTAACTTATTATACTTATGGTGCTTAGTTTGTCCCCTTTCGACAACAGGGTACCTTATAGCTTGCCCTGGGTCCATCCAGTCCCTTTGTCGGAACCCTCCTTTTGGGGATGTTAGGAAGTAAAGGCAACTGAAACTTAAGTCAAGTAAATGTGGATGTCCAGGAGTAAATAATATTATTTGGAGTCAATTAACTCCCATGTTACAAATCACAGCATGAACTGTCTTCCTGTGTCTATACAAAAAGGACATTGCTAAACCATGCAAAGTGACATAAAGGAAAGAGAAAAACAATATAGGATTATTAGTGCTTGATGGAATTGGTTGTGCTCGAGGGGCACTGTTGTGGGAGTAACTCAATAAACCTAAGCTCCCTGCAGGAGGAGCAGGGACAACCCAATGTTATCCAACATTCAGGGTAGCCCTTTCTTTGTCCTCATGAATCCCCACTTTTGTTTGTTTTGGAGATGGGTATATAAATAGAGAATCAGAATAACTCTGTCAAGCTCATCTCCTCTTCCTTAGGTGCAGAATTTTCCCTTCTATTTCGCTTCTGTGGCCCTGAGGCTCGCTGTTCTGCCAGAGACCTAAAGGGCTAGAGTAGCCCCTTGGACAAGCACCCAGCCTGGTTGAGTTTGACCTCCACTGTGTAACCTGGGGTGGGTTCCTTGAGCAATCTGGGCCTCCTCTGGTGAAAGGGCTCCAAGGGGCACCCCCTGAAGATGCTGTGCTAACAGATTCTGGGTGTTGAGAGCAACTCCTGGCAGACCCTCAGTGCGCAACCCGAAGGTCCCAGGGGAAGGTGTTGGAATCCAGAATCTAGGGCGGGGGCCGGGGATGTCCACAGCCACTTTCTGGGGTTTCGGGCCAGTGTCTGAGACTCCCCTTCCCTGCTCTGGCCTCTCCCCATATTCAAGGGAGCCAAAGCAAGAGGAAATGGTGAGACGGAGCATGTGGACAGGTGGCCGCAGAGTAAGCTGCCCAGGTGGGCAGCTGCCACCTTCCCTGCACTGCAGACTCTCCTTCTCCTCCCCTCTTAACCCTCCTGCCCTCCCCCAACCCTGCAGCGGGAAGCTCCGAGTCCTACCTGCACCCTAAGGAGGCAGGCCCGGGGCTTCGGGTTGGAACAGGTATCGGGGAGGGGAGGTCAACAAGCTGTCCTGTCTGCTCAAGATCCTGGGTACCCCTGGATCCCAACCCTGTGCATCAGTGAGGAGTGATCTATTGTACCCCCACCCCATGTTGCACCCTCTGAGCATGCCCCACCCATACCCTCAACTTGCTTGGGATGGACCAGCCCAGGGGCCCTTTGCCTGCTTACTGGTGGGGATGGGGGGTAGAGAGGGCAGCTTCCTTGCAGACATAAGACCAGCACAATTCAGAGGCGGCTCAACAAACCAGTGTGGTCACTCACCCGTAGGCCCGGCCATGGCCCTGGATGGAGGAGCCAGGTCAGCATCCTGCACACAAGCACCCTGGGACTGGGTTGCGAGCTATAAGGGAGCCAGGGAGTCTGGGAGGGTCTGGAGCAGGATGCCAGAGCCTGGCATGCTGCCCATGATCTATTCGATATGCCAGCTACTACTCTCCCCAGCTCTAACCAGCGACATGTCCACTCTGCCCCTTGGGCTGTGGGCGAGCACCAGAACTGGAGGAGCAGAGGGTTGGCTCAGAGACATAGGAAGTATATCACCAAATATTTAAGATGAATAAATTGAGAAAGGCAAAGTACCTTTCTGGTAATCAGAGAGCTAAATAAATGGATTGAATGCTTGAATGTGCTTTCCTTGAAAAAAAAATGGACTCAGTAGCTGTCATTCCTCAAACAGAAATTTTGTTTGTGGCCATTAAAATTAATTTTTAGACACACATACATATGCACAAATTCAAGATAACTATACACTTTGGTTTTGGAGTGTACAAGGTTATAATATTGGTGAATTCACTGTGTATTTATTATTAGGGTGCTAAGGTAGAAAATCAATGATGCAGGGCAAAGAACACAAGGAACTTTCCTTTAAATGGTGTGTAGATGTAGTTAGCTCCCTAGGCATTGAGAACACACATCTCAAACTCATTAGAAATGAAAAAGACAGCAGGTAGATGGACAAGACAATACCCATCCTCAACTCATGGTTTTCCTTTTCTGTCTAAACCTTAAGATTGAAATAATCTAGAAATCAAATATATAACAAGGTATTATACCCGCAAAGAATAGGAAAGTTACTATTGTGACAAGAGCCATGTCATAAGACTGTCATCTGAAAAAAAGAAGAGGAACAATTAATAGCAAAGAAGGGCTCAATTGAAATGAAGACAGCTGAGGTGGGGAAGCATATCCACCAGTATGGGCTGAAGAACAGCTTCTAAGAGAGGGAGTAGACACATAGTCTAGGTTGATTTTTCCCCACATTTATGAGGGAGAAAAGTGGGCACCCTTAATTGATAATCCAGCAGTGAACATGCATTTACATACAGAAAATGATGAGGAAATGTCATCAAGAGTATAATGTTTAGGAGCTGGAGCAATAGCACAGTGGGTAGCGTGTTTGCCTTGCACACAGCCGAGCCAGGTTCTATTCCCAGCATCTCATATGGTCCCCCAAGCACTGCCAGGAGTGATTACTGAGTGTTTGAACCAGGAGTAACTCCTGCGCATTGCTGGGTGTGACCCAAAAAAAGCAAAAAAAAAAAAAAAAGAGTACAATGTTTAGTAATGTAATGGCGAGGAAGATGAGTAGAGTTCAGGAAGGACTTTACTAACAGACTTTCCACTGGCAGATTCCACACAGACAGGGCTCTGGAGTTTTTATTCATACAACAGCGTTCTTAAGGATTTGTCTTGGATCCATCAGAATCAAGAGAAGAAAATATATATGAATTTTCAGATAGAATTATAAACAAAAAAGTTACCAATCACCAATTTTATACAAAAATATCTGTTTGCACTATAATATTATCAAAGCAATAAAAATTAACATTCATATCACATGTTGAGCTATTTTGACTTCAAAAATATACAACTGAGAGGAACAGTTAACATAATCCCAATTGTTAACTGACTGGGAACACTATGTGTTGGTTTGGAACTCTTGTTTCCTAAAAGAGAAGAATTCATTGAGGAGGCCCAGGACAGAACAGGGTGATAGAAATTTTATTTATAAGGCAAAGATAAAAGAGATAAAAGGCCCTCCCGTTGATCATCGATTTGCTCGAGCGGGCCCAGTAACGTCTCCATTGGAGACTTTGTTGTTACTGTGTCTGGCATATCGAATACTCTCGGTAGCTTGCCGGGCTCTCTGAGAGGGGCGGAGGAATCGAACTCGGGTCGGCCATGATGGTCGCTTGTAAGGCGAACGCCCTACCTGCTTTGCTATCACTACAGCCCATGCATGCACAAAAATAATTAATACATTTGCGGTAGGGCGTTCGCCTCACAAGCGGCCATCATGGCCGACCCGAGTTCGATTCCTCCGCCCCTCTCAGAGATCCCGGCAAGCTACTGAGAGTATTCGATATGCCAGACACAGTAACAACAAAGTCTCCAATGGAGACGTTACTGGGCCCGCTCGAGCAAATAAGGGAAAGAAAAGAAAAAAAATATTTCAGTGGCATTTAGAACAGGTGAAACTAAGAATGAGGAAACAGTCATGTGCCATGTTTTTCATTTGGCTATCTCTTCCTTGTTTTCTGTATTTTATAATATCCTGGGTTTCCTGCTGCTTTACTCAACATCTGTACATGCTGCCATCTTGAATTTTACCCCCATGATTACATGGGAAAAATCAACAGTGGGCAATAGATGGCGATCAAAGGGTCAAAGCCCCAGTGCAGGTGAGGTTAAGTAGGACAGGGACAAAGTCTCTTTTTCTGGTATTCCTTGTAATATACTTTATAAGTGGGAAAGTCTTGTACTATCTGAATGTAAACTTTCAAGAGAATCCTGAAATTTGGCATTCTGGAACACTGAAATTCAACTATCTCTGAGAGTTCTTCATTCTAGCCAGTTCCCTGGGTCAACATTTGAGGGAAATACTGGGATATCCTCTATTACATAATCTCCCACTTCTGTTCATTTCTAACTAAAGAACTTAAGCCAGAAAATTACCATATAAATTTATTTCACTTAGTCTATCTATGGATTTATTCAATGGATGCATTTTGAGCATCTTTTATGTGAGAAGCAACGTGTGTGTGTGTGTGTGTGTGTGTGTGTGTGTGTGTGTGTGTGCGCGCGTGCACGCGCTAGGGTTATAGCAGTGGAAATACTAGAAGGCGTTTACTTCCTAGGAGCTGATTAGACTCTAGTTAGAGTAGAAAATGGATTTTCTCTGAAAAGGAAACATGCACAGCCTGAAGGAGGGAATAAGTCACAGGACTCTTAGAAAGAGAATTAGAGGTAAATGGAACAAAAACTGCCACAAAACAGAAATACAGAGGGCATGACCATGGTTCAGCATCAAATCCATCATTGGTGAAGAGGAGAAAGCAATAGGAACTAGTTCTAGAGATCAGGGAAATACAGAAACCTGGATTGTTGCAGAATTTGTGAGGCATTTGTAAACTTAATTGTTAAGTCAAATGGAATAGGAAGACAAAAAATTATTTGATAACTTGGCATGATCTAATAGTTGATTTTAAAAAATGATCCTATGATGATTTTGTTAAAAATAGAGTTTTCAGGGTTGAATGCAAAAGGACAGCACCTACTAGAGAACAAAATAACAACACAACTTTTTCCAAAATAGTCTGAGAAATAGTTCTAATCTTATTATACAATAATTGATTGCCCCGGTATGATATTCAAATAATTTATCTATTATAAGTTTATGAAATTCATCAAAATCATGTATTACATGTATAGTTTCTTATATATCCTTCCAGAGTTTTGGTTTTAGCTCATCGGTTTAAGGGTCATATCCAGCAGTGTCAGGACATATTTTTGGACCTATGTATACGGATCACTCCTGGAGATGATTTGGAGACCACATGTGGTTGTGGGAGATAGAAGTGTGTCCATCGTGTACAAGGTATGTGAATTTATCCCTAACTATCTCTCCAGCCTTAGAGAAGCAGAGTCTGCACTATATCTTTCAACTCTGCTTCCCACTGTTTTTTCCTGCTATTTCAATGACTGGAGGTCACACACATTGATTTGTGGTGCTTCTCACATGATTGCATACCTTAGTTTCTCCACTCACAGACACACTTGTCTGAGATTATGGTCTTTATTGTACTGCTGGGATTGAACTGGCATTTGGGGTACTTCCAGGTATTGAACTGTGTGGTCGTATACCAGCAATGCAGGGTTCTAAGGAAGCAGAGTTGAAAGATATAGTGCAGACTCTGCTTCTCTAAGGCTGGAGAGATAGTTAGGGATAAATTCACATACCTTGTACACGATGGACACACTTCTATCTCCCACAACCACATGTGGTCTCCAGTTCCTGGGGCCCCCATCTCTGCTCATTTTATGTATATATTTGAAGTAACAAAATTTTATTAACACAGGAGAGAGGAAAGGGAACATGTTCAAAAGAGAAGGAAGGATCTTCAGAAACTGCAAAAAGCCTCAGTGAAGGAAAGGAACTATACACCCCAAGCTGGGATGGGGGGAGGTTTTCACGTAGAATGGACTAACTCAGCTCCTTTTAAATAAATGTGTCCATCACTGAACTACTGCAATGATGTTCCACTGACTTAGTGACTGGGCTGACATTTTCCTGTCTGACAGTCACAATTTACTGCATTTGTTATTTCAGAATTTTTCTTTCTAAAATAAAAAAATTGCACTTGAGTTATAGCCAATGCTCTTTTTTTGGCCCATTTAGTGCACAATATTGATACAATTTCCAAAATTGTAAATAGACTTACAAAGTTGAACTCAGTTTGATATCTTTGGTTCAATATTATCGAATCTGTTGTTTGTTCATATACGTGAATGCCTATTGAAACAACAAAGAATACAAAGAAATTATGAAATCATCACAATATCTGTACAGACAGTTCCGTAGCAGTACTCAGGAATCACAGGTCACTCCCAGTGATACACAGACCAGGCTGGATTGTTGGTTGCTCCCCCTAGCCCACCGTGCACAGAGTGCTCTATAGAGCCTGAGATAAAGCAGATGTGTCTCAGACAGTACTCAGGTCCTTCCAAATGAGAGGCATATACTCCAGAATGGAGAAACATCTCCCTTGCCCATTTTGTCCCCTGTTTATGATGTAAGATGCAGCTAAATGAGATTGTGTGTAATTAAATATGTGTGCATTTTCCAGCAAAGAACGAGGAGAGGTGCAAGTCAAAGCTTTGGGACTCAGCTGGGATTAAACAATGAGATAAGAGCTGTATCACATGGGGAACAGTGTCAACCTGACAATGCTTGGGAGCCAGATGAGTTGCCAAAGATAGAACCACGGTTAATATTTGTTCAATGAATGCAAGTGCCTTAACCCTTGTGTTCACTTCACTAACCCTGCAGAAAAACGTTAATTCCACTCCCCACCCCCACCCCACCACAGGTTCAGAGCAAGAGTCTAACACGTAATTGCCTTGCACTCAGCCAAATCCGTTAGATCCCTAGCATCCCATATGATCCCCTAAGCACTGCCCGGAGTAATTCTTAAGTGCTGAGTCAAGAATAAGCCTTGAGTATCTTGGGGTGGGCAAAGCAAAACATACATATGATTTTTTCCCTCTACCTCAGGAATAAATATTACTAGTTTGAATTTCTTTTCTCATTGAGCATTTTAGTTCCACTTTTGCAACTTCTATTGACAATGATTACCTCTATAACATACTATTTGGCAAGTAATTTATTTTCACTGTAAAGGTATGCACTTCCTTTTTCCTGCATAATTCATTGTCCTGCTTTAGTTTTCTATGCTGTCTTATTTTTTCACCTTTGTTCTTTTCATGTTTTTTACTTATAGTTTGTATATGATACATGTATCTTTAAGAGAAAGCAAAATATTTAATAGAAGCAAATTCTTCTATTTCCTTGGGAAAATTATTTATGAGTGGTGCATTTTTAATGTGATATTTTAATGTAATATTGTCTTGTAATCCCACCTGTTTAGTTGTGATAGCTCTGGTTCTTTGTAATGCGTTTTCAATTTATTCTCAATTTTCTGTAATAAGCCTACACTAAGCTTTTACTTAGTATATTATTGAAGATCCTATCATTGTATATATAAAATTTGTTAAAGGGGTGTTGAGTGGTTTAATTTGTTATTCATTTTTATCTCCGGTTGCCCAGCGCTTATGAAGAGAGATACGCCTTATCATCTACCTATCTGAATTTAAGAACAAAGAGAGTGTACACTGCTAAAATGATTAAGGCTAGCAACATCTTGCGTTTTCTACTTTTTTTTCATTACTCTCCGTGTGTATTACAGAGCGCAGAGTGACTGCAAAGTTTGTAATTTCCTCTTGAAGGAAACTGTCTCTGCCTCTGGAAGAAAGCAGAACCCATGTGTTGAATCCTTTCTGCCAACACAACTCAGAAAGATGTAAACTTCTTCATTTTGATATTTTCTTTCCTTTCTTTCTTTATTTATTTTTGGTTTGTCACCACACCCAGAAGTGCTCAGGGCTTATTCCTAACCCCACACTCAGGATCATTCTAGTGGGCTTAGAGGACTGTATGGGGTAGCAGGGACAAAACTAGGGTCAGTCACATGAAGACAAGAGCTTCACCCCCCATGAACTATTTCTCTTGCACCAAGAGAGAAGTTTCTTAAGATGTAAAAGAACACTTTGGTTAAAGACGAAGAAATTTGATGAATTTTTCCTATTACTTAAAATTTTAAGTCATTTATACTCTGAACCTACTATTAAAATTAATGTTTATCCTTTTTATAGAGCAATAATTGACAGTAAGGAAGAAGGGTGAAGGAAATTGCAGTCTCCAAAACACTTGGCCACTCTACCCAGGTACCTGCCAGTCAACAGGGCTCCTTCCCAGGGCTGTGCATCTAACTACACCTCCAGAGAGCACTTGGTTTTCATCCTTGGTCTGCGGGGCACAAGAATTGAGGCACACCATGCACAACCAAACCTGAACCATTCCAGACACCCTCTGCTCACTCACCCAAGCACCCACCTGGTGGCATGAGCCCTTCCCAGTGCTGTGTGTCTAACACAGCCCCCTTCCCAGAGCAATGGCCACTAACTCAGTCACAAGTTATTCTTCTCCTACACATCCAATAGGAGCCATAAGTTACCCTCTTAGATGGAACTTTCACTAGGTTAACTCAACAAAAAACACATTAGCCAATAATTCGTTAAGCCCACCTAAATTAATTCTGCATCGTAAGCACAAAAGTAACAGTGAGCCTGAAGGACTAAACAAAACAAGTCAGAATGGTAAAGCAATGCAGAAGTCCACCAAGCTTACTTATTGAAGAGGCTAGCCCAGAAGACATCAATGGTAATAAAGTGCTAGACAACTCCTCTGAAAAGGAATTTAGAAGGGAGCTAGTAAGGATGCTTAGGGAGCTGAAAGAAAGAATAGAAAGCAAGACCAATAAAAGAAAAGAGGATTTAAAGGTAGAAATGAGGAAAATGCAAGCAAAATTTCAAATCGAAATGTCGGACCTAAAAAACCTGGTAGGCAAATTGAAAAACTTAGTGGAAGGCCTCAGTAGCAAATTAACAGTTGCTGAGGACAGAATCAGTGAGCTGAAGGATGAAGTCCAGAGACTCTCCAGATAAGAGCAGAAAATGGAAAGGATATTCACAATCTGTGAACAGATGGCAAGAGAACATTGTGATGAAGCCAAGAGGAGTAACATAAGAATTATTAGAGTCCCAGAGGGACAGGAAGAAAACCCTGATAAAGAAGAAACTAAAAGGACATCATTGCTACGGCATTTCCAGAGCTGAAAAAAAAAACATGCGACCACACTCAGGAGGTCTGAAGGGTACCAGCCAGAAGATATCCGAATAAAAATACACCAAGACACATCCTGATCAAGATGACCAAACCCTTAGATATTAAAAATTCTGAAAGCACCAAGATCAAAGAAAGAAACTTCTTATAAAGGAGCATCCTTAAGATTCACAGCCGATTTATCTGATAAAACCCTCATGGCCTGAAAACAGTGCTGTTATATAGTAAGAGAACTCAATGAAGTAAATGCCTCACAAAAATAATTTATGCAGTGAGACTCTGATTCATAACAGAAGAAACAACACACAGTTTCATAGACAAACAACAGCTCAAGAATTTCATAGACTCAAAACTATGATTACAACAACAACTAAATTGTCTATTTTAAGAAAAGATAGGTCCCTTAAATACACCAAATTTCCACAGAAAAATGGGACAATGCCATAACAAAAGTATTTCTTAATACACCAATTAAAAGAAACAGACTGGCAGGATGGATCAAAAAATTGAACCCAATAGTCTGCTGTCTCAAGAAACACATCTCAATAGTCAGAGCAAACACAGGCTCAAAGTCAAAGGTTGGAAAACAATCCTACTGGCAAACAATTACCATAAAAAGTTGTGGAAGCCATCCTAGTATCAGATCACATTGATTTCAGAGTGAAGAAGGTCACAAGAGACAGTGAAGGCCATTTCTTATTGATCAAGGGATCTGTACAACAGGAAGAACTTGCATACCAAATGTATATGTACCTAATGAGAGACCAGCAAAGTACTTAAAATAACTAATAATAGACTTGAAGCAAGACAATGATAGCAATACAATACTAGTGGGAGACTTCAACACCACTTTATTCCTCTTGATAGATCAATCAGACTCAAGCTTAGCAAGGACATACTTCATCTGAGGGAAAAAAATGGAAGAAAGGGATTTATTAGATATATACAGGACACCTCATCATCAAAATGCTGAAAATACATTCTTCTTAAGTGTGCATGGAACATTCTCCAAGATAGACTACATGTTGAGCCACAAAACATACGTCCATAAAATTGACAAGATAGATGTTGTATCAACAATCTTCTGAGACAAAAATGCGCTGAAATTAGAAGTAAATCACACACACAAACAGAAAACTAAATCAAACACCTGGAAATTAAACAGCTCTGTTGGACAACGAGTGACTTAAAAAGGAAATCAAAGAGAAAATTAAAAGATTCCTGGAAACAAACCAAAATGAGGACACAAGTTACCAAAACTTATGGGACACAGAAAAAGCTGTGTTAAGAGAAAAGTTTATAGCTCTACAAGCATTCCTCAGGAAGGAGGAGCAAGCCCACATAAGTAAACTAACCTCACAGCTTAAGAGCTTGGAGAAAGACCAACAAAAGGAGCCCGATATGAACAGGAGTAAGGAAATAATAAAATGCAGAGCAGAGATTAATAAAATGTAAACCCAAAAACAATCCAAAAGATCAATGAAACCAGAGCCCATTCTTTGAGAAAATAAACAAGACCAATAGCCTCTAGCAAAACTCAAAAAAAAAAGGGAGAGAGAGAAAACCCTAATAAACTGAATCAGAAATGAAAAGGGGGACATTACAACAGAAACTACAGAAATTCAAAGGATAATCAGGGAGTAATTTGAGAAGATTTATGCCACAGAACACAAAAACCCTGTGGAAATAGGATAAATTCCTAATTCCTATAGACTCTCAAGGCTGAGCCAAGAAGACCTGGAATACCTGAACTGACCTATCACCACCAGGAAATCGAAATGGTAATTAAAAGTCTCCCCAAGCACAAAAGTCCTGGCCTAGATGGATTCACTAGTGAATTCTTTCAAATCTTTAAAGAGGACTTCGTCCCAATCCTCTTTAAGATTTTCCATGAAATTGAAGTATCGAAAACACTTTCGAATAGTTTCTCTGAAGCTAATATCACCCTGATAACAAAAGCAGACAGAGATACCACAAAGAAAGAGAATTAAAGGCCGATATCCCTGATGAACAAAGACGCAAAGATATACAACAAACTATTAGCAAATAGAATCCAATGACTCATCAAAAAGATCATACACCATGACCAAGTAGGATTCATCCCAGGGATGCAAGGATGGCTTAACATTTAAAATTCGATCAACGTAATCCATCATATCAACAAAAGAAAAGATAAAAAACCATATGATCATTTTAATTGATGTAAAGAAAGCATTTGACAAGATGCAGCACCCGTTTAGGAGGAAATCTCTCAGCAAAATAGGTATCAAAGGAACTTTCCTCAATATAGTCAAAGATATCTATCACAAGTCCATGGCAAGTTTCATTCTCAATCGGGAAAACCTAAAACTCTTCCCTCTAAGAATGGGCACAAGACAAAGTTACCCACGTTTGCCACTCCTATTCAATATCACACTGGAGGCCCTGGCCATTGCAGTTAAGCAAGAGAAAGTATCAAGGGAATAGTGATAGGAAAGGAAGAGGTCAAACTATCACTATGATACTATACTTAGAAAACCCTGAAGACTCCACAGAAAAGCTCCCAGAAACAATAGGTTGGTTTAATAAAGTGGCAGCCTACAAAATCAACACCCAAAAGTCCATGGCTTTCGTATGTACAAATAATGAAAGAGAAGAAAGAGGCATTAAAAAGAAATCCCATTCACAGTAGTACCTCAGAAAATCAAGTACCTCTGAATCAACTTAACCAAAGAGATAAAAGACCTATACAAGGATACTTATAAATCACTACTTCAAGAAATAAAAAGACACTAGGAAATTGAGACACATCACCTGCTCATGGATAGGGAAGATTAACATCATCAAAATGGCAATACTGCCCAAAGCACTATACAAAGTCAATGCGGTCCCTATCAGGATACCCATGGCATTTTTCAAAGAAACAGACAAAATACTCCTGAAATTCATATGGAACAATAAATCCCCACGAATAGCTAAAACAATCCTTGAGAAAGAGAAGATGGGTGGCATCACCCTCCCCAACTTCAAACTGTACTACAAAGCAGTAGTAATAAATACAGCATGGTTCTGGGCTAGAAACATACCTGCAGACCAATGGAACAGAGTGGAATATTCTGTCACAGACCCCCAAATATATGACCACTTAATCTTTGACAAAAAAGCATGAAATGGGAAATGGGACAAGGAAAGCCTCTTCAACAAGTGGTGCTTGGAAAACCGGATAGCAACCTCCAAAAAATGAAGTCTGACCTTTTTATATTGCCAGGCACAAAAGTCAGATCAAAGTGGATTAAATACCTCAATATCAGACATGAATCCATAAGGTACATAGAGGAAAATGTAGGCAGAACTCTCCACAACATCGAAGCTAAAAGCATCTTTATGGATAAAACACCACTGACCATGCAAGTGGAAGCAAACATAAACAACTGTGACTACATCAAACTAAGAAGCTTCTGAACTTCAAAGGAAACAGTGAACAAAATACAGAAAGAGCCCACAGAATGGGAAAGAATAATCACAAATACCCATCTGCTAAGGGATTAATATCCAGGATATATAAGACACTGGTAGAATTTTACATGAAAAAAACCTCCAATCCCATCAAAAAATGGGGAGAAGAAATAAACAGAAGTTTCCTGAAAAAAATAAATACAAATGGCCAAAACACACATTAAAAATTGCTCCACACTGCTATCCATCAGGGAGATGCAAATCAAAACAACAATGAGATATCTCACACCTCAGAGACTGGCACACATTCAAAAGAACAAAAACAACCTGTACTGGCGTGGATGTGGGGGAAAAGGGACACTCTTTCACTGTTGGTGGGAATGCCCACTAGTCCAGCCTTTCTGTAAAGCAATATGGACAGTCCTTCAAAAACTAGAAGCTGAGGTTCCGTATGACTCCACAATACCACTTCTGGGAATATATCCGGGGATGCAAAAAAGCCCAGTAGAAATGAAGTCTGTGTCTATATGCTCATTGCAGTACTGTTCACAATAGCCAAAATCTGGAAACAACCCAAGTGCCCTAGAACAGATGACTGGTTCAGAAACTATAGTACATCTACATAATGGAATACTATGCAGCTGTCAGCATAGATGAAGTCATGAACTTATAAATGAATAAGCATGGTTAGAATCATGCTAAGTTAAATGAGTCAGAAAGAGAGGGACAGACATAGAAGAACTACACTCATTTGTGGAGTATAAAGAAACATAACAAGAGGATGACTCCTAAGGATAGTAGATACACGGAGCAGGTAGATTGCTCCATAGCTGGAAGCCTGCCTCATGTGCAAAGGAGAGAAGGCAGCTGAAATACAGAAGGGATATCTAATAAAACAATGGTTGAGATGGGAGACGTGTGCAGAAAGTAGATAAAGGACCAAACATGATGGCCTCTCAGTAGCTATATAGCAAAACAATGCCCAAAAGTAGAGAGAGAGCATGGGGAAAATTGTCTGCCATGGAGGCAGGGAGAGGCTGGTAAAGGGGGGGTATACCGGGGATATTGGTGGTTGGGAATGTGCACTGGTGGAAGGATGTGTTTGATCATTGTGTGATTGTAACCCAAACACGAAAGCTTGTAAATATCTCACCTTGATTTAATAAATTAAAAAACTTGGCCACATCCACAAATATATTTAGTTGTTCTGATTGAAAGGGACTGAAAGTCACCTCCAGTGGGTACAGGTCACAGATTCTGCTAATTATCTCATAATACACAGGGAAGCACATCACAATAGAGGATTTTCTTACCCCAAGTTTCAGTAGAGTTGGAGTTGGGAAACTAGTCTGTTTGCCTTGCTCTAAGTTTCCACTTAACCTTGTTTATCCTCTTTTGTCTGTACTCCCTGGTTGCTTTCACTGTGTTTTTGTGTTATCTGCCAGAAATCATGTTGTCTAATCGTATTTCATTCTTGATACTGGGTTGCAAACTTTGTTTCAAAAAAATATGTAGTATCTAGCAGTTACTTTCCTAATATAGTGAAGCTGGTACAAATATCATTATATGTTTAATAAGCAGAACTATTGACAGTGAAATGTGAGGATTTTGTGCTATATTTTGTGCATCTTACAAGTTTAAATATAATATGTTCCCACTTTTATCATCATTCCCTTGTAAATGACAGATGTAAAAGTTAAACTTAAATGGAAAAATAAATTTATCTAAATCCCATTTATGTAGCACTATATTATTTAAAAGTGTACAGTAGTTCAATTTTTTCTTCACTAAGATAACACAATAAACCGGGTGAAATATCCATGTGTATAATCTATCTAAAAGCAGAATTATTTTCCCCCTGATCTCTCCATAACACAATATAGCAGAAGCAGTTCAGAACATTGATGCTATATTAAATATATGAAATATTTTTTTGTTCCATAAAACTCTAGAGGATACAGCTTGGATTGAGTGCACAGGAAACTGTGAAGCATGTACCGGTGGTGTGTGTGTGTGTGTGTGTGTGTGTGTGTGTGTGTGTGTGTGTGTGTCAGGGGGGATGGGGAACTAGTAAAAATCTCTGATCTTTCAGAGCTTTTATTCTGGAGGTGAGAATACCTACGATAATGTGAATATCTAAATCATGTCAATTGGAAAAAAATGCATTAAGAATAAATGTGGAAGTGTAGAGAAATATAAAATATTGGAAACATTGCAATATTAGAAAGAGTTGGAAGTGCTACACTTCTAGAGAACATTGAGAGCAGTTTGCAAAGTGTTTTATGTTAATTACTAAAATGTTTCATAAATGAGTAAGTTCAAAAAGACATTTATGGGCCTAGGGGTGTCTTAGTGTGAGTTTGAGTCCCAGCACTCACCATTGAGTGAGATCCTATTGAAATGAGCTGACTGGGATCTAGAGCAACAGCACAGTGGGTAGGGCGTTTGCCTTGCACGTGGCCGACCTGGGTTCGAATCCCAGCATCCCATATGGTCCCCGAGCACCGCCAGGAGTAATTCCTGAGTGCATGAACCAGTAGTCACTCCTGTGCATCGCCGGGTGTGACCCAAAAGAAAAAAAAAGAAAGGAGCTCACTGACACACATCAATTAAATGGACAAACACTGCAACTAAATGTGAGATCTCACTGAGGCCAACAAAGAAAATAATCCGTGCACAGTGCAGAAACTATGACAATAAAGGGAATTATGGGGATGCCTACAAAGAAAAATAAAACAAATAAAAACTGTAAGGTATGCTTATTACCTCGTAATTTGCATGGGTTAGCAATCTAGACATGTTTTAACTGAGTCTGATCTTCAAAGTCTTACAAAACATACATCAGGGGGTATGGTGCTGTCAGCAGGTCAATCTGTACCTGTGAGGTGAGTTCATGGCAACAACAGACTTTCAGATACCCCAAAATTACTGCTGTGCCTTTGGCTAGACCCCAAAAACTTGGGGCAAAGTTTACCAAGAAAGTGAGGTATGTGGGAGATACACCAACAAACTACCTACGGTTCAGCTATATAATTGGACACATGGCCTCTCTGATTCCTGATCAAACTGCTTAATAGCCATGATCCCAGAGTCTCAGAAACGAATCTCGGAACCCAAAGGCTTTTGGCAGAAATGTGTCCTGTTCCTGCATTAGGTTACTGGTGCTGGGCCACTCCAGGTGGGAATACGTTTCGTGCCTTGACCCCCTGGCGGTCTGGTGATCTTCATCATTCAGAGGCCACTGAGCAGTCAGGTTTGGGCCTGTAGTGACCAGACACATGGGGCCTCACCACATGGGGGTGGAACCGACTCTTTCTCCCCATCCCAATGAGACCCCGAGTCACCGCCTACAAACAGCCTCTCTGGCTTCTGATAAAGCTGATTAATAACTATGATACCGGAGACTCAGAAAAAAATCTTGAAACCCAGCAGCTTTTGGCAGAAATGCATCTGGACTGCATACAAGGTGGGCGCCGGTTCAGAGCTTATTGGAAAGCCAGATATGATCCGGCGGCAACGGGGCAACTGCAGTCTCATGGGAAGGGGAGGCAATACCGACTTGTCCTTCACACCCTACTGAGTCACAAGTTGTGCCCACAAGTGGCTCTCTGGCATGGCCATGGGTCCAGAGGCAAAAGGACTTAATCCAGAGCTCGGCAGCTTGTGGCAGAAAAGTGAATGGACCATGTGTTAAACTAAGGTGCCATTCCTCCCCAGGAGGGAAAGGGTGTTGCTCCCTTCCGCCTTTCCCCGCCCTGGCAGCAAGGTGGCCACCAAATCAGAGCATATTGGAATGCCAGGTATGAGCCGGCAATGATGAGGCAACTGCAGTCTCATGGGAAGGAGGGCGGTACCAGCTCGTCCTTCACGCCCTACCGAGGTCACGAGTTGCCCCCCACAAGTGGCTCTCTGGCATGGTCATGGCTCCAGAGGCAAAAGGACTTAATCCAGAACCTGGCAGCTTGCGGCAGAAATGTGAATGGACCATGCGTTAAACTACAGTGCCATGCCTCTCCAGGAGGGAAAGGGTGTTGCTCCCTTCCGCCTTCGCCCCCCCTCCCCCCCGGCAGCAAGGCGGCCGCCACCTCGGAACTTATAGGAAAGCCAGGTACGAGCCCATGGTAACAGGGCAACTGCAGTCTCATGAGAAGGGGGCGGGACCGGCACGTCCTTCATGCCCTACCGAGGTCACGAGTTACCCCCCATGAGAGGCTCTCTGGCACGGCCATAACACCAGACACACAGAAACCAATCTCGTAATTATCTGGCTCTTTGCAGAAATCCAAAATCTTGGCCACGTGACATTATGTGATTCTCATAACCAGCTATAGAAAACAAAATATTTCACAATGCCTTTTCAGCAATTCTGATTGTTTGGGGGGAAATTCTAAACAATAATGGTGCATCTTTTGGCAAAATAATGAATGTAATCAATGTAGAGAAGAGTTAAGTAGAAATCATCTGACTCACAGTCATTTGAAGGGGTGAGAGGGGGGTATACTGGGGTTCTTGGTATGAAAAATGACTACTGGTGAAGGGAAAGGTGTTTGATCATTGTATGACCAAGACTTAAACCTGAAAGCTTACTAACTTTTCCCACAGTGATTCAATAAATAAATATAAAAATTTAAAAAATAAGCTGCGGTTCATGCCCAATTCAATCAGCTAATCAGTGGCTGAATAAATAGCAGTACTCCTACAAAAAATTAAATGAAAAAATAAAAAACTTACATCAAATTTTTAGTAACACTGTGCTTATATCTGAAGCTCATGGTTGTCATCCAGGCATAAGCAGTTATCAGCAAAATTGAGTTTCTTTTGATTGTAGAATTAAAGTGCTTAGTTTTGTTTCCATTTTGTATTCCAGTTTCTGCTGTTGAAACCAACCACATAGAGAACAAGACAAGAATCCAAAATAATTTTAAAAAAAATAAAGCAAAATTTTCTGTTCAGGGACAGTTGTCCTTCCCTTGTCCTTCTTCAAAACCTGCAAATAAACACACATTGAACCTATACTCAGAAACGTTTAACTTAGATTTGCAGTTAAGATGGAGTGTTCCTCAGGGGACCAGAGGGAATTTATCGTCTTTCTGGCACCCAAGGATCTGCAACCCATGTTTTCTAAAACTGCGCCTTCCTGTTGCCTTTATAAAAAAAACCTTCATGATGACAGTGCAGATGAGACTGGGCAGGGGCTGGTGCAAGGGCTACAAATATGCCATCTTATCAGGTTGCTACACCTGTAAAACACTGACTTTCTCTCTTTTTTAAAAAAAAAAATTCTTAAATTACCATGAGAAAGTTATAAGCTTTCATGTTTAAGTTACAATCACAATGATCAGACGTCCATCCCTCCACCAGTGCATATTCCCCACCACAAATCTTCCTAGTATGTCCCCCTTCCTGACCCTCCCCCTGCCTCAATGACAGACAATATTCCCCATACTCCTTCTCTACTGTTGGTCATTATGGTTTGAAATACAGAAACTGAGAGGTCATCATGTTTGGTCCATTATTTACTTTCGGCACACATCTCTCATCCCAACTGATTCCTACAGCCATCATTTTCTTTTTTTTAAATTAATTAATTGATTAATTATATTTTTTCTTTATTAGTGAAACACCATGAGGTACAGTTGTAGATTTACAAACATTCATGCTTGGGTTTCAGCTATACAGTGATCGAGCAGCCATTCATCCTCCAGTGCCCATTCTCTACCACCAATGATCCCAGTAGCCCTCCCACCCACCACCCCATCCCCCACATCCCACCCTGCCTCTGAGGCAGGGCATTCCCTTTTGCTCACTCTTTCCTTTAGGGTGTTGTAGTTTGCAATAGAGGTTTTGAGTGGCCATTGCGTTCTGTTTATAGTCTACTTTCAGCATGCATCTCGCATCCACAGCGAGTTCTCCGAACATCCTTTACTTAGTGTTCTCCTCTGTATCTGAGCTGCCTTTTCCCTCAGCATGTGCTGCCAGCTTCCAAGCTATGGAGCAGACATCCTGGTACTTATCTCAAATATTTTGGGGGTTTTGACTCCCATTCTGTTACTTTATATTCCTCAGAAGAGTGCAGTCTTTCTATGTCTGTCCCTCTCTTTTTGGCTCATTTCACATAGCATGATATTTTCTATGAGGAACCACTTCTATGTAAATTTCATGGCTTCATCTTTTCTAACAGCTGCATAGTATTCCATTGTGTAGATATAACAAAGTTTCTTAAACCAGTCATCTGTTCTGGGCACTCTTTTTTTTTTTTTACAAATTTTGGCTATTGTGAACAGTGCAGCAATGAACATAGAAGTGCAGATGTCATTTTGACTGCACTTTTTTTGCCTCTCTGGGATATATTCCCAGGAGTGGTATTGCTGGATCAAATGGGAGCTCGATTTCTAATTTTTTTCAAGTTGTCCCTACTGTTTTCCAAAACGGCTAAACCAGTCAGCATTCCTATTAGCAGTGAAGGAGGGTCCCTTTCTATCCACACCCACGCCAACACCGGTTGCTTTTGTTCTTTTGGATATGGGCCAGTCTCTGTGGTGTGAGATGATATCTCATTGTTTTGATCTGCATCTCCCTGATGATTAATGATGTAGAGCATTTTCTCATGTGTCTTTTTGCCATTCGATTTCATCTTTGAGAAAGTTTCTGTTCATTTTGTCGCCCCATTTTTGGATGGGGCTGGATGTTTTTTTTTCTTGTGGATTTCAACCAGTACTTTATATATCCTTGATATCAACCCCTTGTCAGATGGGTATTGGGAGAATATCCTTTCTCATTTCCCATTCTGTAGAATGTCTTTGTATTTTGGTAACCATTTCTTTTGAGGTGCAGAAACTTCTTAATGTAATATAGTCCCATTTTTTTATCTCTGTTTTCACTTGCTTGGCCAGTGGCATGTCATCTTTGAAGATACCATTCACTTCAATGTAGTGGATGGTTTTGCCAACCTTGTCTTCAAAGTACCTTATGGATTCAGGTCTGATTTTGAGGTATATAATCCATTTTGTTCTTACGTTTTACACGGTGTTAGGTAGAGATCTGAGTCCATTTTTTCCATGTAGCTGTCTAGTTTTCCCAGCAAAATTTGTTAAAGAGACTTTCCTTGCTCTACTTCATGTTTCTTGCTGCCTCATCAAAGATTAGATGATCATATGTTTGGAGGTGGGGAGATGTCAGTATATTCAGTCCTGTTCCATTGGTCTGTGGCTCTGCCTTTGTCCCAGTACCATGCTGTTTTAATTATTACTGCTTTGTAGTAGAGCTTGAAGTTAGGGAGATTGATTCCTCCCATTTTTTTCCCCAAGAATTGCTTTAGCTATTCTCGAGTGCTTATTATTCTATATGAATTTCAGTAGTGCTTGGTTCTTTTCTTTGAAGAATGTCATGGGTATCGTTATAGGGGTCACATTAAATTTGTACAATGCTTTGGGGAGTATTGCTATTTTGACAATGTTAATTCTCCTGATCCATGAGCAGGGAATATCTTTCCATTTTCTGTATCCTCTTTTATTTCCTGAAGTAGTGTTTTGTAGTTTTCTTTGCACAGGTCTTTCATGTCCTTACTTAATCTGATTCTTAGGTACTTGATTTTCTGGGGTACAATTGTGAACGGGATTGTTTTTTTTTTCATCTCACTTTCTTCTCTCTCATTATTTGCATGTAGGAAAGCCATGGACTTTTCGGTATTGATTTTATAGCTTGCGACTTTATTATACAAGTCTATTGTTTCTAGGAGTTTCTTGGTAGAGGTTCTAGGGTTCTCTAAGTATAGTATCATATCATCTGCAAATAGTGGGAACTTGATTTCTTTCTTTCCTCCCTGAATGCCCTTAAAATCGTTTCTTGCCTAACCGCTATTGCAAGTATGTCCAGTACTGTATTGAACAGTAGTGGATATAGTGGGCATCCTTTTCTCGTTCCTAATCTTAAAGGGAAGTTTCTTAGTTTTTTCCCATTGAGGATGATGCTTTCCATATGATTGTGGCAGATGACTTTAACTATATTGAGGAAAGTCCCTTCTATCCCCATTTTGGCGAGGGTTTTCATCATGAACGGGTGCTGATCTTGTCAAATGCTTTTTCTGCATCAATTGCTATGATTATAAGGTTTTTATCTTTTCTTTTGTTGATATGATTGATTATGTTGATTGATTTCCGAATGGTAAACCATCCTTGCATCCCTTGGTTGAGTCCTACTTGGTCATGGTGTATGGTCTTTTTGATGAGGTAATCAATTCTATTTGCTAGTATTTTGTTGAGAATCTTCACATGTGTGTTCATCAGGGATAACGACCTGTCAGTTTTCTTTTCTTGTGGTTTCTTTGTTTCCTTTTGGTATTAGAGAGATATGGGCTTCATAGCAACTGTTTGGGAGAGTTTCTGTTTCTTCAATTTCCTGGAAAAGCTTGAGAAGTGTTGGCAATATGTCCTCTTTAAATGTTTAGAAAAATTTGCTAGTGAATCCATCTGGACCGTGGCTTTTGTTTTTGGGAAGATTTTTTTTATTACAGTTTCAATTTCCTTGATATCAATAGGAATATTCAGGTATTTTAGATCATCTTGATTCAGCCTTAGGAGATGATAGGAATCCAGGAATTTATCCATTTCTTCTAGGTTCTCTTGTTTTGTGGCATACAGACTTTCAAAGTAGTCTCTGATGATGTTTTGAATTTCTTTGGTTTCTGTTTGTGATATGCCCCTTCTCATTTCTGATTCGGTTTATTAGGGTTCTCTCTCTTTCTTTGTGAGTCTTGCTAATGATTTATAGCACAGCGGTAGGGCATTTGCCTTGCACACAGCCAACATGGCCGACCTGAGTTCGATTCCTCAGCCCCTCTCAGAGAGAGCCCCGCAAGCTACCGAGAGTATCTCGCCGGCACAGCAGATGGCAAGCTACCAATGATGTATTCAATATGCCAAACACAGTAACATCAAAGTCTCCAATGAAGATGTTACTGGGTCCACTCGAGCAAATCAATGAACAATGGGAGGACACTGACAGTTTATTTTTTTTCAAAGTACCAGCTCTTGATTTCATTGATCTTTCTGATTCTTTTTTTTTGGTTTCTATGTCATTGATTTGTGATCTAAGCTTTATGATCTTTTTCCTTCCAACTGGTTTGGGCTCTTTTTGTTTGTCCTTTCTAAGATCTTGAACAGCGAAGTCAAGTTGTTTATGTGAGTCCTTTTTTTCCTTCCTGAGAAATGCTTGCATAGCTATAATTTTTCCCCTTCACACGGCTTTAGCTGTGT
This sequence comes from Sorex fumeus, assembly GCF_029834395.1. Classification (NCBI taxonomy): domain Eukaryota; kingdom Metazoa; phylum Chordata; class Mammalia; order Eulipotyphla; family Soricidae; genus Sorex; species Sorex fumeus. The sequence continues at coordinate 70,562,638 of NW_026606059.1, forward strand.
CCCATAAGTTCTGGTAGCTCGTGTCTTCATCTCGTTTGTTTCCAGGAATCTTTTGATTTCTTCCCTTATTTCTTTTTGGCCCACTAGTTGTTCAACATTGAATTGTTTAATTTCTAGGTGTTTGATTTGGTTTTCTGCATCTGTAAATGATTAACTTCTATCTTCAGCACATCGTGGTCTGAGAAGATAATTGATACAATTTCTATCTTCCTGATTCTTTTGAGGTGTGCTTTGTGGCCCAGTGCATGATCTATTTTGGAAAATGTTCCATGTACACTGGAAAATAATGCGTATTCATTTTTTGGGGGGGTATAAAGTCCTGTATAGATCTATTAGCCCTCTGTCTTCTATTGTGTCCTTCAGTGCCATTATTTCCTTGCTGCGTTTTAAGCTTCTTGATCTATCCAGGGGGATAGGGCAGAGTTTAAGTCCCCAACTACTATTGTGTTGCTTGTAATATCATTCTTAAGATCAATTAGCAGTTTTTGTAAGTATTTGGCTGGTCCTTCATTGGGTATATATTTTAGGAGTATGATTTCTTCCTGCTGTACATATCCCTTGGTTAATAAAAAATGACCTTCACTGTCCCTTCTAATCTTTCTCAACATGAAATCTATGTTGTCCAATATTAATAAGGCCAATCCTGCTTTTTTGAGGGGCGTGTTTGCTTGCAGGGTTGTTTTCAATCCTTTGACTTTGGGTCTGTGTTTGTTGTTATTGTTCAGATGTGTTTCTTGTAGACAGCAGAATGTTGGGTTCTGTCTCTGAATCAATTTTGCCACTCTGTGTCTCTTAATTGCTGAATTTAGACTACTGACGTCGAGAGAGATTATTGTTATGGGGTTTTGTGCCATCCTTCTGTAAGTTTTTGTTGTGCTTGTACGGGTTTGTCTAGCCTTACAGGAGCCCCCTTAGCCCTTCTTTTGGGTTTGATTTTGAGTCTATCAAGTTCCTGAGCTGTTACTTATCCAGAAAATAGTGCACCGTTTCTTCAAGTTTGAGTGAGAGTTTAGCTGGATAAAGTATTCTTGGTGAAGCGTTCATTTCAGTGAGTTTTTTCACTATATCAAACCATTGTCTTCAGGCTTGGAGTGTTTCCTCTGATAGGTCTGCTGTGAACTAAGGGGTGCTCCTTTGTATGTGATTTCCATCTTTGACCTCGCCACTTGCAGTATTGAATCTTCATTGGTGGTATCCATCATTCTAACTATGATATGTCTTGGAGCATTTTTGTTAGGGTCTCTTTTAGCTGGCATCATTCAGGATCCTTGAATCTGGATGCCTGCATTGTCCAGATCTGGGTACTTTTCAGTAATTATTTTTTTAACCATAGCTTTTTCATTGGGACTATTTCCCTGACTGAACTTCTGGTACTCCAATGATTCCAATGTTGTTCCGCTTGGAATCATCTCCTAGGATTATAATTCATTCTAGAGCTATTTTCAGGTCTTTTGCCATTGTTTATTATTGCTTTTAGGCTTCTTGCTGTCCATCTTCCAACTCCCTGATTCTGTCTTCAGCTGTAGCCATGCTACTGTTGAGGGCACACACTGAGTTTTTTATTTCATCTACCAAATCTTTTATTCATGACATTTCTGTGTCTAGCTTTCCAATTTCTGCTCTTGTTTCTTTCCGTATTTTCTTGATTGTTTCTTTCATGTTCTCCTTTAATTTACTGGATATCTGTCTCACTGGTTTTTATAGTCTCTGAGTCTTGGCCGTTGATGGTATTACACGGCTCCAGGGGGCCAGTTGGTGGGTGTGACCTCCGCCTACTGGAATTTGGAGGATGTGGGTGGAGGATGCTTGGCCCCAATCCAAGCAGGCTTGGAGATCTCGGCCCCGGAACCCACGTGGCTTTGTCCCTCTGCCAGTACCTTCATGTGTGTGGAGAGTGGTTCAGCATAGTGGCTGGCCCTGGAGGTCTTCAGCTGCTGGAGCCCTGGTCGGAGAGGGGAGGAAAGCTCAACCTGCTCCCCTCCAAGGGGCCCCGGCAAGGACAGCCAGGCACGGAAGGAGGAGACTGCCACGCGCGACATCTTATTATGGCATCTTATTATCTCACTCCTACTTTGGACAAACTGGCAGGCTACCGAATGCAGCCTGCCCAAACGGCAGAGTCTGGCAAACTCCCCGTGGCATACCCAATATGCCAAATACCAGTAACAATGATGGGTCTCATTCTCCAAAAGAGCCTTGAATATAATCTCAGGGCTAGGATGAAAGAGACGTTACTGGGGCCTGTTCGAGGCAATCGATGAATAACAGGATGATTTGTGATTTGTGATCTGTCTCACAGTTTCATAGAGTTCATTGAACATCTATATAACTTCACATCTGAATTCTTTCTCAGAGAGCTCCCTTAAGTGAGTAACATCTAATGAAGCTTCTGCAGTCTTTTCATTGTCCCCTTCCAATGTGGTGGGGATTTGCATTGTTTCTTCGTGTTGGTATGGTGGTATGGAGACTGAGATGTTACACGAGATTGCTCGGTATGAATAATTTATCTCTGGCTGTGTGAGCATCCGCTGGCCCAGAATTAGGCCATGCCCACTTCTAAAAAGGCCACATGCCCTACTGGTACCTGGTGTATGGGGGGGTACAACCTTGGAGGGGAAAAAAACTGAGCACAGCGTTGGAGACCAACAGGAAGAGGCTCAGGGATGGTGAGAGGTCTAGCGTCCCACAGCCATCATTTTCTTAGTTATCTCTTTTCTATTCCATCTGCATTCTCCCCTACACTCATGAGGTAGGCTCCAGCTATGGAGCAATCCTCCTGCCCCTTGTATCTAATGTCCTGGGGTGTCAGCTTCATGTTATGTTAATCTATACTCCACAAATGAGTGCAGTCTTTCTATGTCTTTACCTTTCCTTCTCATTCATTTCACTTAGCATGATACTCTCCATGTCTATCCACTTATAAGCAAATTTCAACTTCATCTCTTCTAACAGCAGCATAGTATTCCCTCGTGTATATGTACCCATCTCTTTAATTGTTTCAAGTGTGAGCATTTAACAAGCACCCAAACTGGGGTTCCTAGCTATGGCAACGTTAATTTCCTTGCCCTGAGTTCCTCTTACAACAAAGCTAACTATCTCTTCAAGGTCAACAGAGAACTCACACTATGATGCCCATTTTCTTTTTTTTAAATTTTTTTTATTAGTGAAACAACATAAGACACAGTTATAGACTTAAAAACTTTTGTGCTTGGGTTTCAGTTATACAATGATCAAGTACCCATCCCTCCACCAGTGCCCATCCTCCACCACCACGGGTCCCAGCATCCCTCCCACCCCCATCCCCCCGTCCCACCTTGCCTCTGTGGCAGCGCATTCTCCCTTGTTCTCTCTCTCTTATTTTGGGTACTGTGTTTTGCAAGAGAAACCTTGAGTGGCAATCATGTTTGGTCTATAGACTACTTTTAGCATGTTTCTTCCACCCTGGGAGGGTCTCACAACACTCTTTATTTGGTGCTCTCTTCTCTATCTGAGCTTCCTTTTCACCTAGCACATGTGGCTGGCCTTCAAGTCATGGAGCAAAATTCCTGGTACTAATCTCAGCCATTCCTGGGTGTTAGTCTCCCTTTTTGTTGTTTTATGTTCCCCAGATGAATGCAATCTTTCTTCATTTAAATCAGTTCAACTCCTTTCCCTCTTCACCCCTCACACTCTGCTGTTCTTCCACCAAACCCAGCCGGGACTTGGATCTCTCTATGCAAGCCCCCCAGGTGTCCTCACAGATTCTGGGAGAAACACAGCTCTGAGCGTCTGCCTTTCCCTCTTTGCTTCTCATGCTGCACTGATCTTCGACCAAACCCAGGTTCCCGTGGGGGGCATGGCCTCTTCGATAGTGGATGTGGCTTCTGTAGAAGTGGGCATGGCCTATTTTTCAGCAGGCCAATGCTCATGCGGCCGCAGGTAGTTTAGCCATACCAAGGAACCTAGTTCCCAACCTACACACCAACATGAAGAAACAATGCAAATTCCCACCACATGGGGAGGACAACGAAAATAATCCAGAAGACTCTGTCGATACTGCTCACCTAAGGGACCTCTCTGACAAAGAATTCAGATATGAAGTCATGAACATGTTCAATCAACTCAATGAAACAGTCAGACAGATATCATGTAACATGACAGAAAAAATCATGTTACAGTAAAAGATATCAGTAACATGACAGAAAAAAAACGACAAATTACGTGAAGAAATGAAAGCAGAAATGTCTCGAAGAAAAGATTCCGTTGATGAAATGAAAAACTCAGTCTCTGTCCTCAACAGTAGAATGACCGCAGTTGAAGAGAGAAACAGTGAGCTGGAGGATCAGCTGCACCAATCCAACAGCAACAACAAACAGTGGCAAGGGATCTCAAAATAGCTCTACAGAGAATCGGAATCCTAGGAGATGATTCCAAGAGGAACAACATTAGAATCATTGGACTACCAGAAGCTCAGGGAAATAATCCCAACGAAAAAGCCACAGTTAAACAAATCATTGCTGAAAAGTTCCCAGAGATACACAATGCAGCCATCCAGGTTCAAGGAGTCCAAAGGGTGCCAGCTAAAAGAGACCGTAACAAAAACGCTTCAAGTCATATCATAGTTAGAATGATGGATGCTGCCAATAGAGATACAATACTGAAAGCATCAAAGGCAAAGAAGGAAATCACATACAAAGGAGCACCCCTTAGATTCACAGCAGACCTATCCGAGGAAACCCTCCAAGCCCGAAGGCAATGGCGGAATATAGTGAAAAAACTCACTGAAATGAATGCTTCACCAAGAATACTCTATCCAGCTAAACTCTCACACAAACTCGAAGGAACGGTACACTATTTTCTAGATGAACAGCAATCCAGTAACTTCATAGACTCAAAACCAAACCTAAAACAAGGGCTAAAGGGGCTACTATAGGACAAGACAAACCCTACAAGCACAACACATCCTTACATAAAGATGACACAAAACTCCATAAAAATAATCTCTCTCAATGTCAGTGGTCTAAATTCACCAATTAGAGACACAGAGTGGCAAAATGGATTCAGAGACAGAACCCAACATTCTGCTGCCTAAAAGAAACTCATCTCAACAGTCAGATCAAACACAGACTCAGAGTCAAAGGATGGAAAACAATCCTGCAAGCAAACAGCTCCATCAAAGAAGTTGGGGTGGCCATACTAGTATCTGACAACATTAATTTCACATTGAAAAAGATTAGAAGGAACAGCAAAGGCTATATTCTCTTCATCAAGGGATACGTACAACAGGAAGAAATCACACTCTTAAATGTATATGCACCTAATGAGGGAACAACTAAATATTTAAAACAACAGCTAACAGATTTTAAGGAGGACATTGCTAGCAACATAATAGTAGCTGCCGATTTCAACATCGCCTTATCACCTCTGGATAGATCAACACGAACAAAACTCAGAAGGAAACATTGTATTTGAAAGACGAAATAGAAGAGAAAGGGCTTATAGACCTATAAAGGGCTTTAAACCCCAGAAAGAAAAAATACACATTCTTCTCCAGTGCTCATGGAACATTTTCCAAAATAGACCATGTCCTAGGTCACAAAACATACCTCAATAGAATCAGGAAGATAGAAATAGTATCAACAATCTTTTCATACCATGATACACTGAGAATAGAAGTGAATCACACACAGACACGGAGAACCAAATTGAACACCTGGAAATTAAACAACTCAATGTTGAACAACAAGTGGGTCAGGAAGGAAGTCAAGCACGAAATCAAAAGATACTTGGAAACAAATGAGAATGAAGACACGGGCTACCAGAACTTATGGGATTCAGTGAAAACCATATTAAGGGGAAAATTTATAGCTCTCCAAGAATATCTCAGGACATCAAAAAAGAAGCACATAAAGAACTTGATTTCACAGCTCAAGATCTTAGAAAAGGATCAACAGAAGGAACCCAAATCAGGCAGAAGGAAAGAGATCATAAAACTTAGAGCAGAAATCAATGACATGGAAACCAAAGATAGAATCAGAAAGATCAATGAAACCAAGAGCTGGTTCTTCGAGAAAATAAATAAGATAGATAAACCACGAGCATCACTCACACACACACACACACACACACAAAAAAAAAACAGAGAGAGATAACCCTAATAAACTGAATAAGAAATGAGAATGGGGATATCACAACAGAAACCAAAGAAATTCAAAAGATCATCAGAGGCTACTTTGAAAGTCTGTATGCCACGAAACAAGAGAACCTAGAAGAAATGATAAATTCCTGGATTTCTATCATCTCCCAAAGCTGAATCAAGAAGATCTAGAGTACCTAAATAGACCTATTAACATCAAGGAAATTGAAACTGTAATCAAAATTCTTCCCAAAAACTAAAGCCCAGGTCCAGATGGATTCACTAGTGAAATTTTCCAAACATTTAAAGAGGACCTACTGCTAGTTCTTCTCAAGCTTTTCCAAGAAATTGAAAAAAACAGAAACTCTCCCTAGCAGTTTCTATGAAGCTCGAATCTCTCTAACACCAACAGGAAACAAAGACACCACAAGAAAAGAAAACTACAGGCCAATATCCCTGATGAACACAGATGCAAAGATTCTCAACAAAATACTAGCAAATAGAATTCAACTACTCATCAAAAAGATCATACACTGTGACCAAGTGGGATTCATCCGGGGGAAGCAAGGATGGTTTAACATTCGGAAATCAATCAACATAATCCATCATATCAACAAAAGAAAAGATAAAAATCATATGATCATATCAATAGATGCAGAGAAAGCATTTGACAAGATCCAGCACCCCTTTATGATGAAAACCCTCGCCTCTCCAAAATGGGGATAGAGGTGGCTTTCCTCAATATAGTTAAAACCATCTACCACAAGCTTACAGGAAGCATCATCCTCAATGAGGAAAAACTGAGAGCCTTAGCCCTAAGATCAGGGACAAGACAAGGATGCCCACTCTCTCCACTACTCTCAATATAGTACTGAAAGCACTTTCAATAGCGATTAGGGCATCCATGTAGGGAAGGAAGAAATAAAGCTCTCACTATTTGCAGATGATATGATACTATACTTAGAGAACCCTAAAACCTCTAACAAGGAACTCCTAGGAACAATAGACTTTCATAGTAAAGTTGCAGGCTAAAAAATGAATATCCAAAAATCCATGGCTTTTCTATATGCAAATAGTTAAAGAGAAGAAAGTGACATGAAGAAAACAATTCCATTCACAATTGTGCCCCAGAAAATCAAGTGCCTCGGAATCAGACTAACTAAGAAAGTAAAGGACCTGTACAAAGAAAATTACAAAATGCTACTTCAGAAAATAAAAGAAGACATGAAGAAATAGAAAAATATGCCCTGTTCATGGATGGGGAGAATCAACATTGTCAAAATGGCAATACTTCCCAAAGCACTGTACAAATTCAATGTGATCCCTATAAGGATACCCATGACATTCTTCAAATAAATAGAGCAAACACTCCTGAAATTTATATGGAACAATAAGCCCCCACAAATAGCTAAAGCAATTGTGGGGAAAAAGAAAATGGAAGGAATCAACCTCCCTAACTTCAAGCTCTACTATAAAGCAGTAATAATTAAAACAGCATGGTACTGGAACAAAGGCAGAGCTGTAGACCAATGGAACAGGGTTGAATATACTGATAACTGCCCCCAAGCATATGATCATCTAATCTTCGATAAGGGGGAAAGAAAAGTGAAGTGGAGCAGGGAAAGCCTCTTTAACAAATTGTGCTGACAAAACTGGACAACTACATGCAAAAAAGTGGGCTCAGATCTCTGCCTAATGCCATGTGCAAAAATAAGATAAAAATGAATTAAAGACCTCAACATCAGACCGGAATCCATAATGTTCATTGAAGACAAAGTTGGCAAAACCCTCCATGATATTGAATCTAATGGTATCTTCAAAGATGCCACGCCACTGGCCAAGCAAGTGAAAACAGAGATAGACAAATGGGACTATCTTAAACTAAGAAGCTTCTGCACCTCAAAAGAAACAATGACCAAAATACAAAGACAGTCTACAGAATGGGAAAGGATAATCGCTCATACACACCCAACAAGGGGTTGATATCAAGGATATACAAATTACTAGTTGAACTCCACAAGAAGAAAACACCCAACCCCATCAAAATATGGGGTGATGAAATGAACAGAAACTTTCTCAAAGAAGAAATCTGAGTGGCTGAAAGGCAAATGAGAAAATGCTCTACATCATTAATCATCAGGGAGATGCATATCAAAACAACAATGAGATATCATCTCACACCACAGAGACTGCCCACATCCAAAACAACAAAAGCATCTGGTGCTGGCACAGATGTGGTGAGAAAGGGACCCTCCTTCACTTGTCGGAATGCCGACTGGTTCATCCCTTTTGGAAAAAAGTATAGACGATTCTCAAAAAATTAGAAATTGAGCTCTCATTTGACCCAGCAATACCACTCCTGGGAGTATATCTCAGAGACTCAAAAAAGTATAGTCAAAGTGACATCTACACTTGTTTGTTCATTGCAGCACTGTTTACAATAGCCAGAATCTGGAAAAAATCTGAGTGCCCTAGAACAGATGACTGGTTAAAGAAACTTTGGTACATTTCCACAATGGAGTACTATGTACCTGTTAGAAATGATGAAGTTATGAAATTTACATACACGTGGTATTACATGGAAAGTGTTACATTAAGCGAATTGAGTCAGAAAGAGCGGGACAGACACAGAAATATTGTATCCATCTGGGGAACATAAAGTAACAAAATAGGAGACTAACACCCAAGAGTGGCCGAGATTAGCGCCAGGAATTTTGCTCCATGAGTTGGAGGCCAGCCACATGTGCTGGGGGAAAGCGAAGCTCAGACACAGAAGGGAACACCAAATAAAGGGTGTTGGGAGGATCCTCCCAGGATGGGAGAAGCATGCTGAAAGTAGACTATAGACCAAACATGATTGCCACTCAATGCCTCTCTTGCAGACCACAGAACCCAAAGTGAGAGAGAGAGAACAAAAGGGAATGCCCTGCCACAGAGGCAGGATTGGATGGGGGGATCAGGGTGGGAGGGATATTGGGACCCGTGGTGGTGGAAAATGGGCACTGGTGGGGGGATGGGTACTTGATCATTGTACAACTAAAACACAAACACAAAAATTCGTAAGTCTCTAACTGTACATCATGGTGTTTCACTAATAAAAAAAAAGAAAAAAATAAATAAATCAGTTCATCTTATAATGCTGTCCTTTTGATTAATTTGATTGGTTAGGAAAATTGATTTAATATTAAAAATGTCAAACGTTTTTATGTGATGTAACATATTCTCAGGATATAGTCTATTGTTTGGCATAATCTGAGCTATTTTTTATCTTGATCATAGTATTTTAAATAGGAATTTATTAGTTCTTTCAAAGAAATAGACATAGGACCAGAGAGATAGAACAGCAGGTGAGGGTTTTTCCTTACTGCCATCTAGTGTTCCATCTCGAGTACCACTTTGGTCCCCTGAGTCCTGTAAAATGTGACCTCCGAGCACAGAGCTAGCAGTAAGCCCTGAGCACAGGTCGTAGTGACTCAAAAGAAACAAAAATTAAAAACATGCAAAAACAAATTTACATGGACATGGGTCATTAGGTAACTGTGTTATTAATCTGTCTGTGACAAAGTTTTTCTTTTAATATTTTTTAACTTCTTCAATGAGAAAATATGGTAATGCAATGGCAAGAGGGACTTTACAAAATAGCTGAGCATCAAAGATTTGCTGTCAGTCTCAATTTGAAGGGTAAGAAAAATAGGAAAGTAATAGGTTGACATTTTTTCAAGAAGCTAGTATAATAGTATAGTCTTTGATTTTTGAATTTAATACTTCAGAAAGAACACAGTGTTGTGCAGCTTTGAGAACATATCACAAGGTTTGTTCAGGAAAAAATATACAAATAAATATCATAAATCTAATTTGCTAAATTATGAAATTTATGAACCTAGCACCATCCCATTTTGCAAGTCTAAATGATGCAAAGTTTAAAAAAATAAAATTATTTTACAGATGGAGAGAAGAGAACTCAAGAGTCTTTTCAAATAAAATAATAATTCTCTAAAGTGAAATCTTCTTCCCTTAGGGAAATGCAGGGAATTTTATTTTCTTCCACATGGGCTACTCTAGAGTTGATTGGCCAACTCCAGAAAGATTTGTTTACAATTCTACTTTTGGAAAAGTGAATCTGCAATTAGATTAGGTAATCAACTCTTGATAGATTTCCATTATAAATCATTCTATATTATGTCTTGTTTCAGTTTTTGATAAAATACATTGAAAATGAAATACGTACTAAACATCCAAGAGAATTAAACAAGAATTTTGCTGCATGCATGATTGTAAATTTTATTGTACTCAGAAAAGTTATGTAAAGATCAAGCTAGATTACATAGGAATTAAATTGAGAATAGTGATTAAAACTGAGGGTCAAAAATGAGACTCTTGTGATAATATTACATTTCGAGATTGCATGAATGAGGACACATGATCAATACACCATGGAGACCAGGTGAAGGAATTTTTTAGAAGAGAAATCAAATATTTCAAATGTCACAAGATAAAGAATAGAATGTTCATTTTGTGTAAAGGTATAGTCTTGTTAAGAACACTTTGGTAGGTGATGGTTATTTAAACCTAGTTAGGGTGAGTTTGTGACTAAAAAGGGTCAAACTGTGTATGGAAACTTTTTTCAGAAAGAATGGTTGTAAAGATTGTAAATTGAGAAATGGGTCTGTGTTGCAGGATCCAGCCCTGAAAATAAGTAGTTTTTGTTTGATGTTTGATGGAGATGGGAGAAAATATTGCCAGGGTCATATAACATGTGGAAACATGACCAAGGAAGAACTCACTAACAGACATGCAGAGATGCCAAATCACACTGGCCCTGGCTATGGAGGAAATAAAAGACTTTAATTTAAGAGCCATTGGAAACTACATCCGGCAAAGTCAAATCTGCCTCCCCAATTTGGGGACTGGGGGCTTTTTATGGTGTAGGGTATAAGAACAAATGTGAATGAGTTGATTTGGCAAAGTGATTGGCCCCATCTTCAATACTGCCATATATTGCTGAAATCAGGCTGTCTGGGATCTGGGCTGCAATTCATATGCCTGTCCATGGTAATGTTGTCTGTCGTCTGCTGAGGAATACCTTAGTAAAATTATCTTTGTTATCTTTCTTTTAATATTTTTCAATTTAAGTCACCTGCTGGACCCAGTCCCTAATTTAAGACAAGGTGGTAAACAGGTTGAGGAAAAGTGGCTTCTGGAATCCTCCTCTGAAGTTTCAGATGGACATTGTGGTTTCAGAGTGAGCCAAGGAAAAGGTAGTGTTTGAGGGGGTAAGTTGGAGATGAAATAAATGCATTCTTTTTCAATTAGATGAGAATAGGGAAACTTTTAGTACTAAAGCACAAAATTTCTTTATCTGTGACAGGGGAAAGTCCATAAATTATAAGGATAAAAATGATCTCAGAATCCTGATTTTGTGTCACACCTCTTAGCATCCTTGGAAGATTTTTCCAGTTATATTATCTGTGCTAGAAAAGGCAGATGATTGAATGTAATATTTTTTATAAATTTACCACATGGTAAAATAATACCAAGAGAGGAATAAAGAAAATGAGGATTATGCAAAAATGTAATTGAGAACCTTTATCATGGTGACAATAATAACAACATGATTAGACCATGCCTAGATCATGCTAGCAAAATGCACTTAATTTCAAATTTCAAGAGAAAAATTCTTAGCAGTAAAAGATAGATTTTGATGACTTTGAATAAGGACAGATTGAAGCAAACATCAAGAATGCACATAAAGAGGTGAATTCAGTAAAAAGATGGGCTAATATTAAAAATATAAAGGTTCACAAATGACACTGATGTGGGGCTAGAGTTTGCATTTTTTAGAATATCCCTGGGCAAGCTTAAAGGTACCAGTATAAACAAACAAACTCAAACACCTTTAAACTGCTCTTTATATTTAAATGTGTGGCTGCTAATATTTTAAAAGTAATCACTAATACTATAATAATAATCACAAATAGTACAAAGAAATTTATGCAGAGACTGTAGGAAATATTTTCACTGCCAAACCAATCAGATAACAAATGCCAATTCAGGGAGCCCAAGGAAGAGCTCAGAGTCAGTGTCTCCCTCGCCAACCTAAGTCAGCAGGCTCAATCCCCAGTGTCTCCTTAGAACCTTTTTTTCTCATGCATTAAAATTACATGATCCAGGCAGTTTTGCTATTGAATCTGGCCATTGTGCTTTCTGATATTCCTGTTACTGTAAGTGATATTTCACACCAGAAATGTATTCTAATACATCAGAAGAGCGTCACCTGCAGCCAACACAGCTCAAGAGAAGTGTGCCCTGGTAAAGTCTGAATTTTTTTTTTCTTTTTGTGTCACACCCAACAATGTTCAGGAGTTACTCCTGGCTCTGTACTCAGGAATTACCCTTGGCAGTGCTTGAGGGAACATATAGGATGCCGAGGATTGAACCTGAATCAGCCACATGCAAGGCAGATAGCCTACCCTCTGTACTATCGCTCCAGTCCCGAAGTCTTGAATTATTATCTAAGCAACAGAACCTGATGTGTAAACTCCAGTGAACATAAGAATTAAATATGTATCCCACAACCAAGCGAGTGAGAGCAATAGTTATCGCAAGAACGATATCCACAAAGGGAAAGTGGGGAAAGAAAATAAATGCTATATAAATATCAGATACCAATGCAGGTCAAGAGATTTATTCACATGCAGTTACCTTTATGAATTAAAACATGCCATGGTACTGCACTCCATTGACTGCTTGCCATTGTCAGATCAAAAATGGATTATTAGCCATATAGATTTCTTTTTTTTTTTCCCTTTATTTTATTTTATTTTTTTTAAAGTTGTAGATTTACAATTTTTTGTGCTTTGGTTTCAATTATACAATGATCAGATACCCATCCCTCCACCAGTGCCCATTTTCCACCACCATGGATAATATCCCTCCCACCCCCATCCCCCCATCCCCCCGTCTCTGTGGCAGGGCAATCCCCTGTGTTCTCTCTCTCCTTTTGGGTGTTGTGGTCTGCAAAAGAGGCATTGAGTGGCAAACATGTTCAGTCCATAGTCTACTTTCGACATGCATCTCCCCTCCTGGGAGGATCCTCCAAACATCCTTTATTTGGTGCTCCCTTCTCTATCTGAATAGCCCTTTCCTCTAGGATACCCGGCTGGCCTCTAAGTTATGGAGTAATCCTCCTGGTGCTGATCTCAGCTATTCTTGAGTATTAATCTCATACTTTGTTACTTTATATCCCCCAGATGAATGCAATCTTTCTATGTCTATCCCTCTCTTTCTGACTCATTTCGCTTAGCATGATACTTTCCATATTGTACCACTTGTATGTAAATTTCATGACTTCATCTTTTCTAAGAGCTACATAGTACTCCATTGTGTAGATGTACCAAAGTTTCTTTAACCAGTCATCTGTTCTTGGGCATTCAGGTTTCAAAAAAGCACATGAGAAAATGCTCTACATCATTAATCATCAGGGAGATGCAGATCAAAACCACAATGAGATACCATCTCACACCTCAGAGACTGGCCCAAATTCAAAAGAACAAAAGCAACCGATGCTGGCGTGGATGTGGCGAGAAAGGGACACTCCTTCACTGTTGGTGGGAATGTCCACTGGTTCAGCCCTTCTGGAAAACAGTATGGACGATTCTCAAAAAATTAGAAATTGAGCTCCCATTTGACCCAGCAATACCACTCCTGGGAATATATCCCAGAGAGGCAAAAATGTATAGTCGAAGTGACATCTGCACTTGTTTGTTCATTGCAGCCCTCTTTACAATAGCCATATAGATTTCTTGTGAAGAATATGCAGCATTACCCTAGAACTGTTGCATCCATGCAGATCCATCAGTAATGACTCAATTAGAACATAAAAATAAATTCCCACATCTTGGTAACTTATAACAATCAAAGTTTATATCTCCAACAAGTAAAGTTCACTGCATGTCTGGTGACTTCCCAGAGGCAATGGGGGCACCCACTGCTAATACAGGAAGAGAGCGATGGGGAACCTTAGCACCAACAAGACCTGCTTCTACCTGAAAAGGAAATACACTATCTTGGATTCAGTCATTTCCTGGTAGATACTCAATAACAATATTTAATTTCAGGGACACAAGAAAACATAGTTTTCTAGTAACAAGAACAGAATTGGGGAGGTGCTTTTTTTATTGTTGTTCTTTGGTTTTTGTTCTTGGGACACACCCAGTAACATTCAGCTTTCCATGGTTCTGCACTTAGGAATCACTCCTTACTGTACACGGGGCAAGACTATACAGGATGCTTTGATAGAAGCAGAGATTGCCACATGCAAGGCTCACTGTACTACCTCTTCAGCTCCTGGAACAATTTTTTTTTACCAAAATATATGTCTAACCTAACATAACTGAACTTTCTTTCTTTCCTTTTCTTTTCTTTCCTTTTCTTTCTTTTCTTTTCTTTTCTTTTTTTCTTTTCTTTCTCTTTCATTTTTTCTTTCTTTTTTCTTTCTTTCTTTCTCTATCCCTCCCTTCCTCCCTCTCTCCCTCCCTCCCTTCCTCCCTCCCTCCCTCCCTCTCTTCCTTCCTCTCTTCCTTCCTTCCTTCCTTTCTTCCTTCCTTCCTCCCTCCCTCCCTCCCTCCCTCCCTCCCTCCCTCCCTCCTTCCTTCCTTCCTTCCTTCTTCCTTCCTTCCTTCCTTCCTTCCTTCCTTCCCTCCTTCCTTCCCTCCCTCCTGCCTTCCTTCCTGCCTTCCTTCTTTCTTTTCTTTTTATTGGGGCAGGGGATGCAGACAAACACAGCTGTGTTCAGCCCTCACTCTTGGGTTTGTACTCAGAAATTACTCTTGGAAGATTTGGGGACTATACAGCATGTTGGAAATAGAAAGGCTGCATGCAAGACAAATGTTCCATTTGCTATACAATCAATCCGGCCCCCTTAAAGTTTTCTTTGATTCCTCTTTTTATTAAGACAGATTTATGATCATTTAAAAACATTTATATTGATTACTTTTTAGCAGATGACAATATAGGTCAAACATAGAATTGTAAAAAAGAATATGCTTATTCTCTCAAGTCTGTTACTGAACTGCTGAACATGATGAAAAAAGTCATAATTTAAATATATGTATTTATTTCATTTTAAGTCACCATTATTTAGAGTACTGCTAATGATAGAGTTCCATGCACACCATGCCACACCCTATACCAGCATTTCTCATTGCCCCCACTATTGTCTTATATCTTCCTACTCAACCCCCAAACTTGGCCATATCTCCCAGGCATGATAAACTGAGTTCTGTAGATTCATTCTCAGGCTCTTTTGCTCTTGGCCTTTTGGTATGCCCTCACAGTATTTCTTTATATCTTATATATGATAGAAGTCATTTTGTATGCTTTCTCCTTCTCACTGATGCCATTTAGCATGATTCTCTCTAGTTCCATCTCCATAGTGACAAATTGCATGATTTAATCTATTCTTATTGCTGAGTAGTATTTCATTGTGAACTAATTTATTCATCCATATGTTTTTGGACAATTGGGTTGTTTCCAAATTTTGATTATGAGTAGATTTGAATTAACATTCAAGCATATATAACTTTTCTGAATAGAGTTGTGGATCCTTGGGATTGACTCTCAAAATTAGATTTGCTAGGTGATAAGAATGTTTAATTCCTAGTTTTTTGAGATGTGTTCATATTGTTTTCCAAAAAAGTTGGACCAGGGGGCTGGAATGATAGTAGAGTGGAAAGGGCATTTGCCTTGCATACAGCCAACTTGGGTTCAATCCACGGCAAAATAAAAGCTGGTCCAGTCAGCATACCCACCGCTAGTGGATAAGGGTTCTATTTTCCTCATATGTGAGACATCACCTCACATTCATGACACTGAGACACATTAAAAATCATATTAAACATAAAGATACACTTCAAAAATGATGAGGACTTCTTTGTGTGCTCACTCTTGTATGTCTTGTATGTCTATACATTCATAGTTCTCTAGGAAATTCTTTTAAATTTAAAACGTAAAAAAAAATTCTGTTTTGATCCTGCCATTTTCAAATTAACAATAAGCATAATAAAAGATCATAACTCAATACTAGGTGCAAAGGTTTGAAAACATTATTTTCTTTCACTCTTAAGAATTTTTCTCCTGCTCTTTCTTAGATTTTAATTGGATTCTGCCAAATTCATTTAGAAAGTGACAGAAGGATGAAAGAGAAATGATGGAATGCATGTTTGTTTCCAGTTTTCTTCAGTATTTCTAAATCAGATTATTAATAAATAGAATTGTTTTTCTATGTTGGATAATCCTCAAGAAATGGCATGTGAGATATTTTTAAAGAAATGTTTTAGTATATTTGCAGTTTGAATAAATTGGTGCAATTTAACTAAAGCTTAGGAAGCATTTAAAATGTCCCGCTGGTGTATACCACAGTGCCAGTGGGTGTTCAAATAACGAGAAGTCAGTGATGATGGCAAAGACAGTGTGGGCCTGGCTATTTTATAGCATCTCCCACTGAGGGTCTGTGGCTTTAAAAATAACACATAGGTTATACCCATTGAAAATGTATGTATCCTTTTTCTACTGTGAATAAAGGAATTAGAAATCAGACTATTTCTACGTATGTCAAATCATTTGGGCATAAAGTGAAAGATCCCATTATTTATCTAGTATGAGAATATACAAGATATTTTAAATGCCTGTAAGAGACAAAATGATGTAAAAATATGACCCTTCTTCAGGAACCATGCTATAGTTCTTAGTATTGTTCCAATTACACAGGCTAACAAAACAAGCATGCTGTATTTATTTTAAGAGTTGAAAAAATACACTTAGAGCAATCTAAGTAGAACTTGGTGGTAAAATGTAACATTTATATTGTTCTTTCCTTGTAGAAGGCACTTTTCTAAAATCTTTAATTTAATGTATAATCCTCGCAATAACACTATGAAGACTCATATTCCTTATGTTAGAGCCAAGATAACTGAACCATAGAAAGGGTGAGTAACTTGCTCACAGTGAAACTTTTAGCAAGGGAAGGACTCATCAGTCTCAGTCACCTGTACCCAGGGTCTGAGTTCCAAATTATTATACTTCAGTGAAAACTTGGATTGATAAACTGATTTCATACTCTACGACCTCACATGTGGCTATACCTGGAAGCAATCCACTCTGATCCACCCACACCCACAAACCCATTTATCATCATCAAAAGGTGTATTTAAGAAAGACGTTTAAAATAAGTGTAAAATAGTGTTGAAACAATGAAGACTAAGTGAGAAATGTTTCAAGCAATTTACATACACTTGGGAGATAATATTTTAACAATAATAAGGTTGATGACTACAATAATAACACCAAAATCTACCAGCAAGTTTAGAAAACATGCTATAATTTTCTTTAAGAGATTTAGGAGTAGAGATCACCACTTTGATGAGAGCACATATTCATGTTTTCTATTTGTGAAAGTGGAAACTGCAGAAAGGGATTATTCTGCTAATTTTAAATGTATTCCAAAAGTATAATTTTCTGCAGTAGAGTACAATTTGATTAAGATTTGAATAGATATATAAAGACCATGACCTGCGATACATTTTTCCTCCTTAAAAATGAATAAAACCATTATATATCTATTTTTCTTCATTTCTGTGCTAAATTTATAATACATTGGGACACTTTCTCTGACTAATCTTTCTTTCAATATTTTTCTCTGCACAATATTTTTCTTTGTACTATAAAACTGTATTGCTAATTTCAGGTTGCTAATTTTCTTTAGACTTACATATTAGATGAAAGACTATGTGTTTTTCTTCTTCTTGGAAATGAGGCATTTATCAGGATGACTAACTGGAATCTATAAATTCTTAGTGACAGAAATTGTTCCCTGAATGGATCCAGAGATGCAGGTCCTACTGTTGAAAAGCTAATTGCTGCTATTCTTTCTACAGAAATGTATTCGGTGCTTAATTTGCATTTTTAAAAAACACAAAGCAACTACATTTCTTAATAAAGATTAATTTTAAGCATAGATGATCAATCCAGATAAGGAATTTTAAAAATTTGATGGGAAAGAGATTTTCCTCTGTTGTTATCTGATTAACAGTGGAATAAGAGGCTGGAGCTTGACTGAGTTAAGATTTTTGTTGTGTTATTGTTGGATTTTTCCTAGAGTAAAGAAGAATATTTGTCATTTCAGGCAATCCCCCACATTCTACTACTTTTGTCATCTGGAGGAGACCAGAAATAAAGTCAAGAATAAACTAAACTAAATAAAATAAATAAAAATAAACTCTAAATAGTGTTCTAAGAAAAAGTTCAAGCTAAGATGGAGCTAAGAACACAAAGGACAATATAATCTAATTTAAGACCTAAACAATATTAATTGTTTGTTCAATGAAACATTAAAAGAATGATTTTTCATTCACACCGCATCTTCCTTGCATTCTCATTATTCTTAATTTTCTTATATTTGCATAAATTCAATATCTAGAGCTTACTGATTCTCAAATTATACCTGAGAGTAAGCAGCAAGTTGAAAAGGCAGATAATCTGAAACAAAATCCAAAGGAAAAATGTAAGGAGGAGAGGAATATTCAGGTACTTTGTTCAGTGGCTTGAGAATATGTTAAATAGTGTTTATTGACTTGTCACTCAGTAAATGAGCATTTTGAATAACATAATTTGAAAATTAAAGTAAAAATATTTAAAAAATGTACTCTAAATAATGAACTTCACTTAATCACTTAATCACTTAACTTCCCGTTAGTCGTCGATTTGCTCGAGCGGGCGCCAGTAACGTCTCCATTTGTCCCTGTCGCGTGCTAGTGTAGTCCAATGGCATCTGTTCGCTCCGGGAACATGAAGGGCCTCAAACCGATCGTTCATGATCTTGACGAAGAAGTCTGACCATCTGGTAGGTGGGCAGCCACGCGGTCTCTTGACATCCCGTGGAATCCAATCAGTAACAGCTCTAGTCCAGCGGTCATCTTTAAATCTCATTACGTGACCAGCCCATCTGATTTTCAACACCTTGGCAAATGAGACAGCGTCCCTGATTCTTGATCGTCGACGGATGTCAGAACTCCGGATTCTTTCTCCATTTGAGTGAAACGTGATATTCCAAGCATAGCTCTTTCTATTCTTCTTTGGGAGACCTGAAGAGTGTTCTTATCTTGTTTGTGTAGGGCCCAGGTCTCTGAGGCATATGTTAATGCAGGAAGAACAGTGGAATCAAAGAGATGTGCCCGGAGCCGGAGGTTCTTCGTCCTCTTAGCTATTTCTTCGACGTTCTTGAAGGCGTTCCAAGCCGCTCTCTTCCTCCTGCGCAGCTCGGGTGCCAGGTCATTTGTCATGTTGAACTTCATTTTGGTATTTTCCTAATATAGATTGCTGGGTTGGAGTGATAGCACAGTGGGTAGGGCTTTTGCCTTGCATGTGGCCGACTCGGGTTTGATTCCTCCATCCCTCTTGGAGAGGCCTGCAAGCTACCGAGAGTATCCTGTCCACATGGCAAAGCCTGGAAAGCTCCCTGTGGAGTATTCAATATGCCAAAACCAGTAACAACAAGTCTCCCAATGGAGACGTTACTGGTACCCGCTAGAGCAAATTGATGAACAATGGGAGGACAGTGCTACAGGCTACAGATTGCTATAAAAACACATTTTTCAATAACTATATTCTAATTCATATTACTTTTGTAACTTGTATGTACATATTGCTCTTATTTAACTTATTACATAATGCCAAAAATAAAGATAATATAGTAAGTGTACCTTTAAAAACAGCTTTATCAAAGGACTGGAAGTTGATGGAAAGTTATGTTGTCTATGCTATTTAAAAGAATACAAAGAAGGAAATCTACTGCAATACTTGATAGGTAAATAGTATAATCTATTTCATTGTTTTTACTATTATGACAGTGAAATGAATTTCTTTAAACAAATTAGTCTCACTAGTAAATATTGAAATGAGTAATCTGAATAATTCCTCTAAGTTGCTTGAGGCAAATGTATTATTTTGAGACATTATAAAAGGAAAAAGGAAATACATTTGTAATCTGAAGATAGAACTGAAGCAATTTTATTTTGTTTATATTTAAAATAACTCACAAATATGATTTTTATAACAGTGTACTCATATCTATATGGTAAATGTTTCTTGTGCTAATCATTGCTGTTGAGTGTATACTATTAGATAGTGTAGACAAGGAAACAAAAAGTGAAAACTGGTATGCATTTTGCCCTTAGAAGACTAAATTATAGCAATATGAAGCAATTTTGAAAGAATAAATTATTATAATGAAAATAAAACACATGGATGAGTAAGATGTCATCATTTAAGGACAAAATTCTTGAAGGAAAGAATGGAAGAGTCTAAGCAATGTCATGATCTGCTAAAGTGTTCAACACTTTCACTTTTTTTTCAAGGAGCTTACGAATTTATGATTTATCTCTTCTCTTACCTACCTTAAACCCCAATATATTTTATCCATTTAAAATGCTTTATTTGTAGTAATAATCAAAACAGCAGGGTACTGGAACAAAGGCAGAGCTGCAGACCAATGGAACAAAGTTGAATATACTGACATCTCCTCCCAAACATATAATAATCTAATCTTTGATAAGGGGGCAAGAAAAGTGAAATGGAGCAGGGAAAGAGTCTTTAATAAATTGTGCTGGCAAAACTGGACGGCTACATGCAAAAAAGTGGGCTCAGATCTCTGCCTAATGCCATGCACAAAAGTAAGATAGAAATGGATTTATGACCTCAACATCAGACCGGAATCCATAATGTTTATTGAAGACAAAGTTGGCAAAACTCTCCATGATATTGAAGACAATGGTATCTTCAAAGATGTCACGCCACTGGCCGAGCAAGTGAAAACAGAGATAGATAAATGGGACTATCTTAAACTAAGAAGCTTCTGCACCTCAAAAGAAACAGTGACCAAAATACAAACTGCCTACAGAATGGGAAAGAATATTCGCCGAATACACATCTGACAAGGGGTTGATATCAAGGATATACAAGGTACTGTTTAAACTATACAAGAAGAAATCACCCAACCCCATCAAAAATTGGGGTGAGGAAATGAACAGAAACTTTCCCAAAGAAGAAATCTGAAAGGCAAAAAGGCACATGAGAAAATGCTCTACATCACTAATCATCAGAGAGATGCAGATCAAAACCACAATGAGATATCATTTCACACCACAGAGACTGGCCCACATCCACAAGAACAAAAGCAACAGGTGCTGGCGCGGATGTGGCAAGAAAGGGACCCTCCTTCACTGCTGGTGGGAATGCCGGCTGGTCCAACCCTTTTGGAAAACAGTATGGACGATTCTCAAAAAATTAGAATTTGATCTCCCATTTGACCCAGCTATAGCATTCCTGGGAATATATCCCAGAGAGGCAAAAATGTATAGTCGAAGAGACATCTGCAATTGTTTGTTCATTGCAGCACTCTTTACAATAGCCAGAATCTGGAAAAAACCTGAGTGCTCGAGAACAGATGACTGGTTAAAGAAGCTTTGGTACATTTACACAGTGGAGTACTATGTAGCTGTTAGAAAAGATGAAGTTATGAAATTTACATACAAGTGGTACTACATGGAAAGTATCATGTTAAGCGAAATGAGTCAGAAAAAGCGGGATAGACACAGAAAGATTGCATTCATCTGGGGAACATAAAGCAACAAAACGGGAGACTAACATCCAGGAATGGCTGAGATTAGTACCAGGAATATTGCTCCATGACTTGAAGGCCAGCCACATGTGCTAGGGGAAAAGGAAGCTCAGATAGAGAAGAGAGCACCAAATAAAGGGTGTTGTGAAAACCCTCCCAGGGTGGGAGACACATGCTAAAAGTAGTCTATAGACCAAACATGATTGCCACTCAATGCCTCTCTTGCAAACACAGTACCCAAAGGAAGAGAGAGAGAACAAGAGGGAATGCCCTGCCACAGCGGCAGGGTGGGATGGGGGGTATGGGGGTGGGGGGGATGCTAGGACCCATGGTGGGGGAGGATGGGCACTGGTGGAGGGATGGGTACTTGATCATTGTATAACTGAAACCCAAGCACAAAAATTTATAAGTCTATAACTGTACCTCATGGTGTTTCACTAATAAAAAATGATAATAAATAAATAAATAAGTAAATAAATAAAAGGCTTTATTTGGATGGGTCGGCAGGGTTGGGGTTCATTCCCAGCTATTCTCAAGAACCCATGCAGAGGTGGAGATCAGACCACAGAATATAGGATTAAATCATTGAGCCAGACATTTGAGCCATCTCCCATCCTGAACATTATGTGTTTTACAAGAAAGAAAGAAAGAAAGAAAGAAAGAAAGAAAGAAAGAAAGAAAGAAAGAAAGGGAGGGAGGGAGGGAGGGAGGGAGGGAGGGAGGGAGAGAGGGAGGGAGGGAAGAAGGAAGAAAGGAAGGAAGGAAGGAAGGAAGGAAGGAAGGAAGGAAGGAAGGAAGGGAGAAAGGAAGCGAGGGAGGGAGGGAGGGAAGGAGGGAGGGAGGGAGGGAGGGAGGAAGGAAGGAAGGAAAGAAGGAAGGAAGGAAGGAAGGGGGAGGGAGAAAGGAAGGGAGGGAGGGAAAGGGATGAAGGAACATTGCCAGGTATGGCCTGAAAACATATAACAGAAACAAAATTAGACAGGTTTTATGTACTTTATAGTAGAAGATAGCAGATAGAAAATCTCATTTTTATCAGGCCATTTAAGGTTATATAATATAATCAAGGAATTATGAATATTTTTAGTAATATTGGACTGAAACGATAGCACAGTGGGTAGGGTGTTTGCCTTGCACATGGCCAACCCAGGTTCGATTTCTCCATCTCTCCTCAAGAGCCCTGCAAGCTACTGAGAGTATCCTGCCCGCACGGCAGAGTATGGTAACCTCCCCGTGGTTTATCCGATATGCCAAAAACAGTAACAACGTCTCACAATGGAGACATTCCTGGTGCACACTTGAGCAAAATCGATGAACAAAGGAAGGACAGTACTACAGTGCTATGGTAATATTAATTCCTGACTAAGGGAATTCATATTAGCTTTATAAGTTGTCTGTTAGCTAAGTTAAGTCATTAACACATAACTTTCTACTCTCTGCTGATCTGTACTATATACCTAGGAAAATAGATAACAGACAATCCATGAAAGAAATGATTTATAAACTGGTACTTATTGAAACAAAAAAATTAAAAACATATATGCAAAGAAGACAGAAAGAAGATGAGAGACAAGAGAAACTTGGTTTGAAATAGTTTGCAAAGGAAGTTTGCAAAAGCAAAAAAAAACATGTTTTAATAAGGAATCCCATTAAAACTATCAAGCATTTTTAACCTCAAAAATGATTAAGCCATTTTGACAAAATAAAGGGGCCAAAGAGCTTAACAGAAACCTTTCTGTGAATGATTTACATACTTCATTTTACATTTTATTCAAAGCTATAGAATGTAATTACTGAAAGAGTGACTTGGAACGCCTTCAAGAGCTTCGAAGAAAGAGCTAAGAGGAGGAAGAACCTCCAGCCCTGGGGACATCTGTTTGATTCCACTGTTCTTCCTGCATTAACACACGCCTCAGAGACCTGGGCCCTACACAAACAGGATGAGAATGTTTTTCGCGTCTCCCAAAGAGGAGTTGAAAGAGCTATGCTTGGAATATCACGTTTCACTCAAATGAGAGAAAGAATCCCGAGTTCCTACCTCCGTCAACGATCAAGAATCAGGGACGCTGTCTCATTTGCCAAGGCATCAAAAAACAGATGCGCTGGTCACGTAATGAGATTTAGAGACGACCACTGGACTAGAGCCGTTACCAGCTGGATTCCACAGGATGTCAAAAGACCACGTGGCCACCCACCTACCAGATGGTCAGACTTCTTCATCAAGACCATGAACTATCGGTATGAGGCTCTTCATGTTCCTAGAATGAACAGAAGCCGCTGGGCTACACTAGCACGTGACAGGGACAAATGGAGATGTTACTGGCTCCCGCTCAAGCAAATCGACGATTAAAGTGAAGTCAAGTGATCAAGTGATCAAGTGATAGAATGTAAAGCTGAAAAAAGAAAAACTGAAATTTAAGTGATTGTGTTAAGTAGCTTCATCATTTTTAATGAACTTACCACTTTGATGAGGATTTTAATATTGTAGAGATTGCATTAGGACCTATATGGGATATCTCTTTATGATCTATTTCTCAGTGAAACTAGCACTGTTCTTAGAATAATGGATTCTTAAAAGATGTAAAATAAAAATGAATTGCTCGAAAACCACTTTAACTTCTTTTATCCAAAACTATATAAATTGTTAAACTCAGTAACAAAATAAACATAACAACCTTATAATATATGTACAGATACTTTATTACATATTACATATTACAATTAAGCAAATAAAAATTGCTCATCAAAATTTGTGATTAGATAAAATCCCATTTAAATAAGAATATTAGAATTGATATAAAATCTAGCAAAACTAACTTCTGGCAAGGAGGTGGAACAACAGGAATCCCAATTCTTAGCTGATGCAAATGCAAAATGGTGTACCACTTTAGAAAATATTATGGCAGTCACTTACAAAATTAAGAAGTATTACCATATGATCCAGCAGATGGGCTCATGGGTATATTTTCAAGTGATCTGACAAGTAATATTAAACAAAAATAAAAATGTGCTCATACAAATGTCTATAATAGTTTCATACTAAATATATAGATGCTAAATATATAATAAGCATACCACATTTTAAGTATATTTTATTCCATATTAATGTTGACTATAAAATGAAATGCAATATAATGGATAAATTTTTCTAAAAGAGAAGTCATAATTTGACAATTTTATTTATTATGGGAAGTCTTGATCACTATTTTCATTCGATGTACCTTCAGGGTCAGGACACAGGGAATTTTAAAAGATTAAAAAAAAGAGATGCTCTGAAGTCAGATTATTTGCCGTCAACCTATTGGGTTGATCTATAGGTTTCTTTCTCTCTGATTGGCAGACACAAGTGTATGGGGAGGGGTAGGGTGTGGGGGTGGGTGATTCACTCCATACTGCTCAGGTCTCCTTCCTGGCATGTTTTGGGAGACACAATGGTTTACCAAGGGTCAAAGCCAAGCGAATCACAGAAAAGGCAATCTCCTGCTTCCTGTACTACTGCTCCAGCCACAGACATAATTTTTTTTTATTTAGAGATAGTGCTGCAGTGCCGTGTGATGTTGTCACCACTAAGTGGTAACATCATATTTTCAATTCTTCCATCAAATAGTGGAGTCAGTCTATTTGATTTTCACCTAAATTTTTCATCATGGAAGCTTGGATACAAGACGGCAGCTGTTTGACTCAAAACATATTGTGCAGCCTGTGATTGAAAAGTGCATAATGAAATGTATTAAAAGAATAAAATGCCTTCAGAATTACACTCTGAAATGTGTCAGGAGCATATATTCTAGACTCATAAGGGAAAATTGACTTCAGTGACTAAGCTACCAATTCTGACAGTTTCTGTAGAAAAACATATTAACTTAAAAGTGGTTAAATGAGTAATTTAGAAATAACTTAGGACCTCATTCCAATTTTGTTTGGATTGTAATTTGTTAAAATTTCATTGTATTTCAAATGCTTTTCGCTATTAGAACTTTCTTATATCACTAGTGTGTGTATCAATAGCTCCTCAATTACATGTAGTACTTTCATCTATATATTTTAAATTGAGTTTTGCAACATGCCAATTAGTAAACTGAGGACCAAAAGTTATATATTTATAGAAGGGAGTACATATGCTTTTTCACTGTAAGATACAACACAAATCATATATACTGTTCTGGAAAACTAACTTTACTGAAAGGAATATTTATAATATGCAAAATAATTTGTTTGCTTTTAGGGTTATATTCATGTTGTTCAGGGTATACTCCTGACTCTGCATTGAGAGATAACTCTTCATGGTACTCTGGTGACATATATGTTGCTAAGAATGAAAACTCTGTTAAGACATTGGCAAGGTTAGTGCCTTACTCAATGTACTATCTCTCCAACCCCTATCTAATAAAACTTAAGTTTTAAAATAGTTCAAAATGACATATATGATACTTATTTCAGATCTGTTTTAAAAGCAAGTAATTTCATATTTCATTGTGGAAGACATGATTTTGAACTCTTAATTACAGTTAGAATTACATAATTTTATGGTGCACATGATTTTATCGGTTAACTTGAAGGATGTGTAATTTTTCACGTAAGAATTCATTTTAACAGGTTTGTTGTGATTTCAGAATTACAACAAAATCTTCAAAGGGGTATCATGCCACATACATTACTATTACCATGGGACTCTAAATAAGTAATATATTTAAACACAAATAAATTCTAGTATATATTTGCATATGCAATCAAGCTGTAAATGTTTACATTTTTCACAGAAATTTAATACAAAAGTCAAGAAAAATGCATTCTTTGAGATTCTTTGAAATGTCTTGGGAAGGTAACTGACACCAATGACATAATCAGTTATAAGAAATATAAATATTATAATCTGGGGACTGGTAAAAACCAGTTATTAGTTTATAAACTAATAGACATACACATTATATTTTGGTCTGTGCTATGCAATCTAGACAAGTTGTATCCTCATTGTCCTTAAGGAATTTGGAGACAATGAAGAAGGCAAAAAAAAAATATTTTCATTAATTTTAACAGAGATATATCAATCAATAGAGATGCTACTAATCTAGAAAGGAGCATATTTATGACTTTAATTGTGTGTATTTTTATGCATTTATGTGTGTTTGTGTATTTGTATATTTTAGAGAGAAACACCGTGTGGAATTGTTCATGGAAGGCTTTTTAGGGGACAAAAGCTTAAGTTGAATCTTAAAGCTGACATATATGTAAGGACTGAACAATAAAAAGATCCTTCAGATTAAAAACAGAAAGTGCAAAGATTTGAGCCAGAAAAGAATCTGAAAATTACAAGAAGCTGTAGGTTTTCTCTTGTGAAATAAACCTGGTAGAGCCACTTAGTGGCTAATACAACCAATATTATAAGTAAAATCTGCACAATGAAACAGAAAAGGACCTAAATTAAATATATATATATATACATATACATATGTATATGTATAATCTGCCTTCACTTTTATCTAATACTCCTGAATCTGTCACTGTCATTGTCTCTATCCTCCCTTGTTCATCGATTTACTCATCGATTTGCTCGAGCGGGACCAGTAACGTCTCCATCTTGAGACTTGTCACTGTGTTTGGCATATCGAATATGTCACGGGTAGCTTGCCAGGCTTTGCTGTGCTGGCAAGATACTCTGTAGCTTGCCAAGCTCTCCGAGAGGGGCGGAGGAATCAAACCCGGCTCAGCCGGGCTGGCTGGGTGCAAGGCAAACGCCCTACTGCTGTGCTATTGCTGCACCCCACTCCTGAAATCTAGTATGCCCCCCAAAAATATTAGCCATATATGCTATATAACAAGTGGTTTTCTATCACACTTCATGTTTTAATTAAATCTTGCATTTAATTGACTAAAATTTTGCTTATCAACCTAAGGGGGAAAAAAGAGGCTAAATATCTTAGAAATTATTGGTTCTTTTAGATACAAACAGGACTGTGAATACCTGAAAATAAATGCATTTCTAAAAAGACAAAAGTGACACAAGAGTAAAGTTGAGCATGAGTGAAAAATATTTTTGCATAATTTAAAAGATGAAAAAAGTCATATTTACTTACTTATGTTTTTGGTTCACACCCAGAGGTATTTGTCACTTAGTCCTGGTAATAATATTTAGGGTACCACATGGTTGCAGGGATAGACTAGATTCTAGGCAAACCATCTATCTCTCAAGCCCTAAAAAAGATTTGGGGTTCTTCTTGTTTTTGTTTTC
Source organism: Sorex fumeus (assembly GCF_029834395.1). Taxonomy (NCBI): domain Eukaryota; kingdom Metazoa; phylum Chordata; class Mammalia; order Eulipotyphla; family Soricidae; genus Sorex; species Sorex fumeus. The sequence continues at coordinate 70,590,652 of NW_026606059.1, forward strand.
TTTAGTTTTTGTTTTCTTTCATTTTTATTCTGTTCTCCAATATCAAGCCTGACCGCAAAATTGTCAGCTGATTGTTATGTACTTCAGATACTGGAGGTCAATAGGCCACATTGCAATAGCAGGGATCAAACTTTGGCCTCTCAAATGCAAGGTATTTGCTCTAGCCTTTTGAGATATATCTAAAAGAAGTACTGAGAATGAAGAAGGCAAAAACAATTATAAAAGAACTACAATAATAAAATGTTAACAATTTTTGCAAATAAAATGGCAGTGTTTAAGAAAAAAAGAGATAGTAAACCTTCAATGAAAAAATTTATTCCAAACCTAAATTACCAAGCAAGATTTAACCCCATTCAGAAATGGAATTTATTTATCCTGGTCAATAGCAGATAATTTACCTCACATAGCTTCCCTCCTTCTACTATCCAAATCCTTTCCCTTCAATGTCCTCACCAGAAATTCTTTTCTGTTGTTTATTAACCTATTGCCACTCTTTTCATGCCTATAAAAATCTCCTATTTCTTACCACTTCTTAGAGCACATTTCAATTGACCAATTGAGGTAACTACTTAATTCATTGAATTAAACCAATTAGAACGTTACATGTCCTTGGATGAATTATGTTGTTTAACAGAAGTGAAGCTTCTACCCGCCCGCTCCTCTCTGGAAAGAAAGATGGCGGCCGCACGGGAGCCTTGTGGGTTTGAGCCGGGCTCGGGGAAGCGGCGGGGACCTCATGGGAAGGGGGGCTTTGTGGGCCGTCCCCCACGCCCCACCGAGGTCGCCAGCTGCCCCCCACGAGCGGCTCTCCGGCACGGCCACGGCCCCGGAGGCACAAGGACTTAGCACAGAGAACCAGCCGCTTGGAGCAGAAAAGCAAATGGACTTGTGTTGATCCGCGCCACCAAGCTGCCCGGAGGGGGAAGGGCATTGACCAGCCCGCCCGCTCCTCTCTGGAAAGAAAGATGGCGGCCGCACGGGAGCCTTGTGGAAAGCGGGTTTGAGCCGGGCTCGGGGAAGCGGCGGGGACCTCATGGGAAGGGGGGCTTTGTGGGCCGTCCCCCACGCCCCACCGAGGTCGCCAGCTGCCCCCCACGAGCGGCTCTCCGGCACGGCCACGGCCCCGGAGGCACAAGGACTTAGCACAGAGAACCAGCCGCTTGGAGCAGAAAAGCAAATGGACTTGTGTTGATCCGCGCCACCAAGCTGCCCGGAGGGGGAAGGGCGTTGACCAGCCCGCCCGCTCCTCTCTGGAAAGAAAGATGGCGGCCGCACGGGAGCCTTGTGGAAAGCGGGTTTGAGCCGGGCTCGGGGAAGCGGTGGGGACCTCATGGGAAGGGGGGCTTTGTGGGCCGTCCCCCACGCCCCACCGAGGTCGCCAGCTGCCCCCCACGAGTGGCTCTCCGGCACGGCCACGACTCCAGGGCACAGAAAACAATCTCTTAACTAGCTAACTTTTAATAGAAATTCTTCCAGGGTCAATAAGTAAAATAGCAGAAATCCAAAACCGACATCATTTTATTCTTAAACCAAGTTGTAGAAAGCAAATCATTTCACAACGCTGTTTCAGCATGTCTGATGGGGGGGGGTGGGTCGTAAACTCTAAACAATAATTGTGCATCTTCTATCGAAATAATCTATCTAGTCAAAGTAGATAGAGTATTAACTAGAACTCATCTGCCTCATAAGAATTGGGAGGGGTGGGAGGTGGGGGTCTATTGGGGTTCGGGGTTAAAAATGAGTATTGGTAAAGGGAAATGTGTTCGGTATCTACATGACTGAGACCTAAACCCGAAAGCTCTGTAACTTTTCCCACAGTGATTCAATAAAAAAAAAAAAAAAAAAAAAAAAAAAAAAAAAAAAAGAAGTGAAGCTTCTACCTTCTCTGGAATAGCAATTTGACAGCCTCCAAGAATGAGAGTTTTTGAACGGGAGCTTATAGCTGTATATCAAAAGGTATGTGGGACACTGCCTTATATAATTAACATTTATAATCTGCCATATCTGAGCAGTATTAGTTATATTTTAAGAAAGGGGATAAAAAAACAACTCATGAGGGTAATCTAATAAGAATTTCGAAAACATTTGGTAGAACCTTGAAGCTTGTAGTCCAAAGCATGTGGTATGCAAGATTTCAACTGATGATGATAAAATGGTATAAACTGGCATCAGGCATCACTGAACAGTGTTGGTCTAGCTAACAATTGAATACTCAGAGCTAAGAGTCATGCACACAATATTTATTTGGGTAACTGTGAAAGGTTCAATTCTTCTATTGCTCAGTAGCCAGTCAACTTAGATATAGTAACAGTCTACAGAATTTCATGAGCAGTAAGCAGGGCAGGTTGGAAGATGGTAGACTCACGTCCTCAAATCAAACATTTTGTCTAATAGTCACAAATAGTGGTTTTCACTGGAAAGAGAAGAAGAGAAAGGGTGGGCTGCTGACCTGCGGATGCCAGATTCAGAGACAAAACCCCCTTCTGGGCCAGTTCCCTCAGGCACATTCCACTTTTTCTAAAACCCTGCAAAGAAAGAGTTAGGTAATGGTAAATTTAGAGAATGGTAAATTAGGGAAAAGTATCCAATATTTGTGGAGTTTAGGGCAAGAACAGCCATGCTTTTCTAATAGTCATCTTTAACTTAGGTTCTTTAGTGTTTTATGCTATGTCATACATATTTATATATAATATGTACTTACATAAACATAGTACATGCATGAAAATATACATATATACATATAAATATATGTGTTTCAGTTTATAGATGATGTTTAAAGGCTATGTGTATAACAATGCTTTTGTTCAGAAAAAAATTTCCTTTTCTTTTCACAACTAAAAATCTACTCAAGGTTTTGAAATCACATGCAATTAGTTGGCAAAGGTTAGTTTCTCAGAACTATAAATTCAGGGGTGAATATAAAGTTTTTGACCTATAGAAGATACAAACTAATATAACAATAATAAGTGAACTATAGAGATAAAGTACTTCAACTCTGGCGAATGCAAATTTCTTAGCACTGTTATTATTAACATTAAACATATCATTAGAAATTGCCATATTTGACAACATGATCTCACACCCTCTGATTTTCTCAGCAACATTAGCACAATTTTAAAAAATGCAATAGCTTAACATAATACTAAAGCACAATAGTTTGCAAGAAAATTTTGCAAAAAATCTATGAAAATGGTACAGTGAAATATGGTCTCATTATTTAGTGCCTTATCTGTTCTGCAAGTATCAGTGCTTCTTGTCACAGACCATTAATACTTCCTGCTAAGTAGCCCCTTGTACAGATCTTGCACTTGGTGGTTTTGTACTTGATTGATAAAGGATTTGGGAAGTACAGAACTGGAAGAATTGTAAGCAGAGAATTCCAGATTCAACAAAACTAAATATAAAATCACTGTATTACTTACTGTATTACTGTCATCCCATTGTTCATCGATTTACTTGAGCGTGCTGCAGTAACGTCTCTATTTGTCCAAGCCCTGAGATTTTAGCAGCCTCTCCTTATTCATCTTTCACAACAATTGGAGGCTTTTTCAGGGTCAGGGGCATGAGACCTGTTATAGTTACCGGTTTTAGCATATGCCACCGGGACCTTGCCTGTGCTGATGGGATACTCTAGGTAGTTTGCTGGGCTCAAAATTCTCTTGACTAGAGTATTTTGGGACCAAGATGGTGACTTTAGAGTTAGAAAGCTCTTCTAGAAACATGGTTAATTGTGCTTTCATATTTTTGGATCAGGAAGATTTTATCCCTAGAACGTTTCTCTCCTAAATATTGTTTGAAATGACCAATTTCTTTGACTTACATTTAATTGTTCTACAATAGAGAAAAATAAACATATTTTGCTTTAAAGTTAACTTCTCATAAAACAACTAATGACTACATTGACACTTGCATTAGAATCAAATCAAAGGAGTTTTTCTTGAAATATATTAGTCTCTTAAATATTTTTATCTTTTAAAAACATCTTAAGTACAGGGCTAGGGATCCATGAAGGATTTTTCTTGCGTGTGATCTACACCTGTTTGATCTCTTGCACCCACACTACCAGGACTGACCTCTGCATAGAGACAGAAGAAAAACCTGAGCATATCCAGGTTTGGCTCAAAAATAAACAAAGAAATGATATATTTAGTTAAAATGATAAAATTTAGAATGCTCCTTCACTTACTTTAATTTTAAAAAATCCTTTCTAGATATTTTTAGGTCTAAATACACTTTGAAGTTCCTCAGATACCCAACATCAAGGTGTTCCTATATTTGTGAACTCAATTCAATCATATGTAAAGATTACACAATTCTATTTGTACTTCATAAAGCATTAAGGTTTTCATTTTGTTTTTAATGAGATGTTTAATGCATGTTTTTCCTACTGTTTAATGAGATGTTTAATGCATGTTTTTCCCTTCTGTGTTTTTTTTTTTAATTGAACAGAATAGTCTATCATGATGGAGAGAAATACAATCAATATTTATGAAGGAATTTATGTATATAAAGGGAAAAATAACATAATTAATTTTTTTCAGTTCTCTTCCTTTGCTATTAACTCTGACCTAATTAATCTTACTTATAAATGGAAATCAGTAAAATGTATCCTAGGTTGTCATGGATTCCCTTTTAGCTTGTGTGTCTTGCTAATGAAAGCACACTGTGGTCACTATTAGTTGAACTAATTGAACTAATGTGTCTATTAAACTTGCAGGCTATACTTGTTGAGTCTCTGTTTGGTGATAAGCACTCTTCAGAGCAGTGTGAAAATTAGAAAGCACAGGCAATAATTTTAGCAGAAGTCAAGACTAGGTCTACAAATTTACCCTAAATCACTTCTCCTTCCTATTTTAAAAGAAGAACTGAACTCAAATATGTTTTATTGCACTTCCTGCTTTATATTTTATGCAGAAAAAAAGGTCTAGGATGATGGACTCTTACAACATTAGGAAAATAATAGAAATCCCAGTGTCCTCTTGCTTTGTGGTAGCTATACTTTAATTTATTTAGCACACATTTGTTGGTCTTGACAGCATATCAAGTAGTGGAGCCAGAAACAAGTGAATAATATGCTTGTGTCCTTTAGAAATTTCAATCTGCAGCAATAGACATACTTGCAAATAAATTTCTCTTCAGTGGTTAGAGGATTAGGGATGTGACGAAGTGGTAGAATACATATGTAAAGTACCAGATTTCATTTCTAGGACTGCAAAACAAACTAACAAGCAAGTAAGCAAGCAAAAATTGAAAGTGTAAAGTGTATAAATTATTTTCAAAGTCTTATGTTTTTGTTCTTATATCAACTCATATCAACTCAAATTCTTAAGCTATCTGTATTCAGAACTTGTTTCAATTCTGTTTCTGTAAGAACAGGCTTGAGGATAATTCTTTAATATCATGGAAACATTCCTCTGTTAAATATAGACTGTTTGATATTTTATAGCATTCTGAGATATATGAACTTAGTAGCTTGCCTGAATAAGATCCAGCTGGAGGACACTGCTAAAGGTTTACATCAGATAGGTGATTTATTTAAAAGTGTTATTTTAAAAGGAGCATCGTTTCAGAAGATTGGACATATGCATATAATGCATACACACATACATACATAGAAAAAGAGAGAGAGAGAAATAGAGATTATTGCAAAGATGTATTGATGGTTTAATTTTTTCCAGGAAGAGTTATGTCCTACTGGCTTCAAATCAAAGGACACAGAATGTTTTGTTCCCTTCATAAACATAAAATGTACATATCATGTATTAAAAGCCCCCCCCCTCCCCCCGTTGATCGTCGATTTGCTCGAGCGGGCCCAGTAACGTCTCCATTGGAGACTTTGTTGTTACTGTGTCTGGCATATCGAATACTCTCGGTAGCTTGCCGGGCTCTCCGAGAGGGGTGGAGGAATCGAACTCGGGTCGGCCATGTTGGCCGCTTGTAAGGCATACGCCCTACCCGCTGTGCTATCGCTCCAGCCCAAATACCTAGAAATAAAGCAGCATTATTTTTTTGTCAAAGTAGTTACAGTTTTGTTCTATAGTTCTCAATGCATTACCTACAATTGGCATGGGTACTTCAGATCTTTCTCGTAGATAATGTAGATTTTTTTAAATTCAACATCATATATATGTTTGGATATATGTTTTTATTAACATGGAACTATTTCAAACACAAAGACTACATTATTACCTACATAAATCCAAGACTTAAGATTTATTTTATGTAGGCAATAAAAAAAATCAGCCACTTATATTCCTAAAATAAATAAATTTGGGATCGACTTCTCACTAAAATATTCTAGCTAAATAGATTAATGTACACAGAAAGTACAATTTTCTGGCACTTTGCAAAATACTATTTCTAGCAATTTGTCTGATAGTCACTTTTCTTTTGTTTTTAGAAGAATTTATAACAAACATCTTAAAAGTCAACATGATACTGAAAGATAGCAAGTGCACTGCATTTCTCAGCAACTTAATCCAAGAATCTTGTTCAGGGGCAGATTTAGTAGAAGAATTTAAGGTGATTTGGCAGTTATATAACCTAATAAAGCAATAAAGATGACCCTTAACAAAACTGTATATTCATAATACTTTGCAGAATGCTTTCATGCCTCAATAATTAATTATATGTATAAAATATTTCCCCAAGAAGCTTGATGCTTATAAAAGGCAAAACAAAACTACCAAACACAAAAAGAAAAATGTAATTCAATGATCTAGTAAAACATCAAAACACATAAAATTTAGGGAAAATATACAAAGCATGTGCCTTAGTTCACCTATTAAAATAATTTACATTGTCATCCCATATCAAACAAAATATAAGCTTGGGGAAGTAAATAAAATAAATCTATTAATTATTTCATACAGATAAAATCAACATATAAATTCAGTAGAAAATTTGAGGAATCCAAGTAAAAAATTGTAAAGATGTCTTTCTTAAAAGTAAGCAATTTTTCTCCTACTTCTTATTTGTTTTTGTTTTGTTTTTGTTTGTTTGGGAACCATACCCTGTGATCCTCAAGGGATACTCCTGACTCTGTGCTCAGGAACCACTCCTGGAAATGCTCAGCGAATCATATAGACCTCTGTGGATTTCTTAATAAGGCCATTTTATTTTACAACAAGTCAGCAGTACTTAACTTGAGTTAAAGTACAAATGTGCAGACATAATAAAATATTAGGATGAATCCATTTAAAAGAGAGTACAGACTTCTTCAGAAGGAATTTAGAGCACACTATTCCATTCAGTAAAAAGATGAAAATCCCACATCTCAGGTTGAGGTGAATTGCCACCTCCAGAGTGGAGACTGCACCGTTGTTGTCTTTTAAAATAACACTATTGATCCTTTTTGTTGTTGTTGTTTTTCTGCTTAGATACCTTAATTTGTTGTAAGAGGGTTTTCTTAAGTCTTTCATACATACCCCAGGGACAGAGAACTTTCTTGTTTAGAAATACCTTTTAAAAAATGATGACTGGTTAAAGAAACTTTGGTACATCTACAAAATGGAGTATTATGCAGCTGCTAGAAAAGATGAAGTCATGAAAGTTACATACAAGTGGTTCTACATGGAAAGTATCATACTAAGTGAAATAGGCCAGAAAGAGAGGAATTGAATTTGGGTCGGCTGACAGGCCGCATGCAAGGCAAACGCCCTACCCGATGTTCTGTGTACTATACTACTACAGTCATCTGGGGAATATAAAGTAACAGAATGGGAGTTGAACACCCAAGAATAGTTGAGATAAGTACCAGGAATTCTGCTTCATGTCTTGGAAACTGGCAGCACATGCTGGGGGAAAAGGCAACTCAGATACAGAGGAGAACACCAAGTAAAGGATGTTTGGAGAACTCTCTCGGGATGCGAGATGCATGCTGAAAGTAGACTATAGACCGACCATTCAACACTTCTACTGCAAACTATAACACCCTGAAGTAAAGAGTGAGCAAAAGGGAAAGCCCTGCCACAGAGGCGGGGGGGGGGGGGGTTAGGGTGGGGGAAGTGAGGACTACTGGGATCATTGGTGGTGGAGAATGGGCACTGGTGGAGGGATGGGTATTTGATCATTGTATAACTGAAACCCAAGCACGAAAGTTTGTAAGTCTACAACTGTACCTCATGGTGTTTCACTAATAATATATATATATATATATATATATGTATATGCACACATCTCTCTCTCTCTATATATATATATATATATATATATATAGAGAGAGAGAGAGAGAGAGAGAGGTTGGAGCAATAGCATAGTGGGTTGATTCCCAGCATTCATATGGTCTCCCAAGCACTGCCAGAGATAGTTCCTGAGTGCAGAGCCAGGAGTAACCCCTGAGCATTGCTGATTGTGGCCCCAAAACAATGTGTTTATGTATTGAGACATCTTAGAAGTAGAAAAAAATGAATGCTTGTAAAGCAAAAGATAGACTTCTTATTCACCAGTGTAAAACAAATAATGCCACCCTCTGAGAACTTCTGCTCAGTTTTTTCTTATCTGTGACATATGACACAGCCCAGTGTTTGCACCTTGACCTAAGCTACTCTATCAAGCCTTACCCTCTAACCCTCAAGTCTCAGAGATTGTGAAATAAAGAGCAACATTGTCAAGGTCTGAATCACTGCTTCAAGAGTGAGCAAAACAGTTCTTTTTCTCTGATGTGGTCCCATGTCTTGTATCAAAATTATGAAACTATTTCAGGATTACTTTTAAGCTTGCCTCTATGGTAATACTTAAGCCCTTGAAAGTGCTTGAAAGTTCTGTGATTGCATTTATACTCAAGTTCCACTAAATAATTTCCTGACTAAGTTAGAATGCTAATGGAAGAAAAGTCATTCATTTTTTTGAGATTAGTAAAATAGCTCCTAATTAGCATCTTATTCTTTAATTAATAACCATTCAAAGCACAAGAACTAAATGTGCTTCAAATAGAGAAGAAATAATTTTTAATCCAGTTAAATATCTCAAAGATTAACGATAAGTTTATCTATATTCTTATCTGAAAAACATTAATTTCTCCAATGAGAATGGGTTGAATATGAGAATTGGAGGGTATTTAATCTCAGTTACTATATTCTGATCCTCAATTTTTTTTTTGCCTAAAAGAAAGAAATTACTTAGTTGTTCCTTCAGCTACTCCAAAGCATTTGTTCTCAAATTAATTGTCTGTTAACTGCTCACCTCAATTTCCCTAATGTCACACTAAACTGCATCAAAACAATATAAATGTTGTTGTTTCCATAAAATTTATAATCACAAAAGTGTAGAGAATAAAAATTAAAATATAATAGGGGTGACTTTCATTATTGCAGTAAGCAGCAAAATTAAAAGACAATGGACATCAAAACACATGTAATAGGGAATGTATGCAATAAAATTCAAATATGTGAACTGACTCTGTTCTGGAAAATAGAAAGGATGTATGTCTATATAGAGGAGCAATTCATTTTCATTGCCATTGTGCCTAATACATATATGCACACAATAAGTATTAATTAAATGTACCTTAAAATCTAATATCTATAATTTAAAATATCTTTGAAAGCCTATTTAAAACCGTTTTGATCACAGTGTTTATTGAAATTATTCTGCCTCTCACTAAACATAAAATAAATTTTATGCCCTCATATACCAGAGCGATAGCACAGCGGTAGGGCGTTCGCCTTACACGTGGCCAACATGGCTGACCGGAGTTCGATTCCTCCGCCCCTCTCGGAGAGCCCGGCAAGCTACCGAGAGTATTCGATATGCCAGACACAGTAACAACGAAGTCTCCAATGGAGATGTTACTGGGCCCGCTCGAGCAAATCGACGATCAACGGGAGGGCCTTTACCTTTTACCTTTTATACTTATGTATGTGTGCTTATATGTGTGCATATGTATACACAAATAAGTGATATTTCAATAGATGTAGTATTCATGTGGGAAAATATGCAAATTGTTTATTGCTCTCTCTGTAGATTGATACTTAGAATATTTTTCATTGGTAAGGCCCTTCTATTATTTGATTCTTATTCATGCCTCCATTATTGGAATCCTTTACATTGAATATAAAGTGCTTTTACACACACATACCAAAAACCCCACAATATTTTAAAAGAACAAATTTTCTGTAGGTATATTTCATTTCAATCATGTTTAATGTTACTTAAAGAAGATTCATAGTTTAAAGTTATTATAAATATTTATGTTTGTTTTGGGACCATACCTGGTGGTGCTAAGGACTTGTTCCTGGCTTGACAGTCAGAGACGGCTCTAGATGAGGTTTGGGGGACCATATGAGGTGGCAAGGATTGATTCTGGGACAGTTGTATGAAAGACAAGCGCCTCAATCACAGACTCACAGCACTATCTCCCTGGCTCCATATACTCTTAAAATAGATTTAAAATGTGTTCCACTTCATAAAAGAGCAATAGCATAATAGGTAGGGTGTTTGCCTCGCATGCAGCCAACTTGGGTTCGATTCCTCCGTCCCTCTCCAAGAGCCCAGCAAGCTACTGAGAGTATCCTGCCCACACAGCAGAACATGGCAAGCTCTTCGTGGTGTATTCAATATGTCAAAATCAGTAACAAGTCTCACAATGGAGTTGTTACTTGTGCCTAATTGAGCAAATCAATGACCAACAGGAGGACAGTGCTACAGGGTTACAATAGTCTTCGTAATTGCAGCAGCACTAGGATTGAACACTGTGGGATCAAGTGGTCAACCATATAGCCGGGAAGACAAAATAGCTCCACAAGTGACTCCAGGGTCCTCTGAGCACTACTTCTGAGGTCCCATCACAAAATTAAAACAAAACAACATTCGGTGTACCTATTCCACTGATGTAACAAGAGTAGCACACAACGTTTGGTGGGTTGTGAAGTAGAAGGCATTGATCTCAATCAAAAAAAAATATATATATATATTTATTTATATATAAGCACATAAGGATCAACCTCTAACAGGATGTTATACAAGGAATTAAAGGCTCCAGGGTGAGATACAACAATCTTCACACACTTTGCTCAAAGAAAACTTTTTGGATCATTTTTAGTGAATTATTCATAACAAGCAATATAAGATAATTTTTTTCATTAGTGAAACACCATGGGGTACAGTTGTAGACTTACAAACTTTCGTGCTTGGGTTTCAGTTATACAATGATAGAGTACCCATCTCTCCACCAGTGCCCATTCTCCACCACCAATGATCCCAGTAGCCCTCCTATCCCCCCCTATCCCCCCCACCCCGCATCTGTGGCAGGGATTTCCCTTTTGCTCACTCTTCACTTCAGGGTGTTATAGTTTGCAGTAGAGGTATTGAATGGTCGGTCTATAGTCTACTTTCAGCATGCATCTCGCATCCCGAGAGAGTTCTCCAAATATTCTTTACTTGGTGTTACCTTCTGTATCTGAGCTGCCTTTCCCCCCAGCATGTGCTGCCAGCTTCCAAGTCATGGAGCAGAACTCCTGGTACTTATCTGTAGGACAACACTCTTTTGTCCTTCCTCAGGTAGCTTAGGTTTGTCAGGTGACACCCATCTAAGGACACTGAACTTGTATTGTAAGCAATGTCCTTTCTGTGTGGACACAGGAAGAGAGTTAATATTATGCTTTGTTACTTGGGAGTTGATTGACTCCGAATAATATTTACTCCTGGGCATCTGATTTCTTGACTCAGTTGCCCTTAGTTCCTAGCACCCCAAAAGCAGGGTTCCGATGAGGGACTGAATGGACCCAGGGCAAGCAGTGAGATACCCTGGCATCGAAATGGGCCAGGCCAAAGAGCCATGATACTCAACTATAAGTTGAGGGCATGATCATGGACAAATGCTGTCATGATCCAAAAGTAAGTAATGACGAGACTGGAACCTTGCTGGAGCTAGGAAGATTAACCTGGCCTGAGGACTGTGGAATGTATAGTGAGATGTTCTCAGGAAGAACCAAACTAAATTTATATATCTTACTGTGCTCATACAGAAAGACATTGCTAGAAATATTAGAAGTAGATTTATTACAACTATATAAGTAGATTACTAACTGAGGGAAGAACACACCCTTGTTGGGATCCCACCCTTGAGCGGATCTCCTAGTAATCTGAAGTAATCTCTGTAGATGAGTTTTTATCCTTGAGTTAATCTCCTGGAGGAGTGGTCTTACCTCTCTTCATTGATTCGTCAGTATTCAACCCACCTTTATGTCACCGCCTTATGTGACTGCTATATAAACTAAGACGTAAGCTCAGAGATGAGAATCAGAAGCAAGAGAACTCAGGCTTCAGAGATCCAGAGTCAGAGCCAGAAGGAGAGAGGTTCCAAGATTGGGGCCCAGGAGAGAAGGAGGCAGAGAAAGACAGGAGTAAAGAGGATTGGAATAAACTACTATTGATATAGACCGGCCTGGCCCTCGTTTCTTCTTCCGTCTGCCCTTGGCCAACAGCTGTTCTGATCCAGGTCACACACAGCGGCTCAAGAGCACCGAACGCAGGCGGGGAGACAGTGCCATCCAGTGAGCCCTTGAACACACAACCTTTGGTGTGATAAGATTTTACACTTATCTCAACTATTCTTGGGTGTTCAAGTCCCATTCTGTTACTTTATATTCCTCAGATGACTGCAGTAGTATGGTACACAGAATAGTGGGTAGGCGTTTGCCTTGCATGTGGCCTGTCAGCCAACCCAAATTCAATTCCTCTCTTTCTGGCCTATTTCACTTAGCATGATACTTTCCATGTAGAACCACTTGTATGTAACTTTCATGACTTCATCTTTTCTAACAGCTGCATAGTATTCCATTTTGCAGGCCCTCCCGTTTATCGTCGATTTGCTTGAGCGGGCCCAGTAACGTCTCCATTGGAGACTTTGTTGTTACTGTGTCTGGCATATCTAATACTCTCGGTAGCTTGCCGGGCTCTCCAAGAGGGGCGGAGGAATCGAACTCGGGTCGGCCATGTTGGCCACTTGTAAGTCAAGGAGAGTCTCTTTCTCGCCACACCTGTGCTATCACCAGTTGCTTTTGTTGTTTTGGATGTGGGTCAGTCTCTGTGGTATGAGATGATATCTCATTGTTTTGATCTGCATCTCCCTAATGATTAGTGCTGTAGAGAATGTCTTCATGTGCCTTTTTGCCATTTGAATTTCTTATTTAAGAAATTTTCTTTTCATTTTGCCGCCCCATTTTTTGTTGGGGTTTGCTGTTTTCCTCTTGTGGAGTTCAAAAAGTGCTTTGTATATTCTTGATATAAACCCCTTGTTGGATGGGTATTGGGCAAATATCCTTTCACGTTCTGTAGACTGTCTTTGAGCAATACAGAATAAAATTTTTAGGACCTGCTTTTGGCCCAGGCTTGGGTGGTGGTGGGAAAATTCAAAATAATTGTGTTGGGAAAGCGGAATGGTTGTGGGATTAGTGTTGGGTTATTGAATGTAATGAATTATTGTGAACAGCTTTATAAAATTTAAATTGTAACACTGTAGCACTCTCCTCCCATTGTTCAACGATTTGCTCGAAAGGGCCCAGTAACATTGTGAGACTTGTTGTACTGTTTGGTATATAGAATAAGCCACAAGGAACTTGACAGGCTTTTGCCATGTGGGTGAGATACTCTCAGTAGCTTGCAGGGCTCTCCGAGATGGGTGGAAGAATTGAATTCGGGTCGGTGGACAGGCCACTCGCAAGGCAAATGCCCTACCCTCTGTCCTGTGTATCATACTAGTTAGTAGGGTTCTAAGGAAGAGAGAAAGATGTATGTGGTTCATGAATTCAGATTGGAAGCTTCTAAACTGTTGTTCTGTGTTCTACTAACAAAGCAAGTCAAAACACATATCCTATCTACATGGTCAAAGAAGTAGGTATTAACTCCTTAATTAAGTAGTAAACCTCCTTGATCTAAGCCTTTAACAAGATATAAAAGAGGTATGAATAAACCACACCCCCACACACACATATATATAAATATATATATTTGGATAATACATACTATCTCCAGAACAAAGATCATAAATGTATCCTTTAGCTCCTCTAATCTCTTTGTGCTCATTTGCTGTGAAAAATTATTTTTCTAGAGAAAACACCTAATGTGAGTAAGACCTGCACTTTACACTTTTAAGTACATAATACTGAAATGTTACTATAGACATGTAGTTTTATAGGCAGTACAATAAGTATCTAAGCATTATTAAAATTGTGTAACTGTAATTTTATATATACTCACCAGTACTTCCTATTTTCTCCCTCTCTTAGAATCCACCATTTTATTTTCTACATACAAACTTAATTATGTTAGATTTTCTATCAAGAATAATCATGCAGTAGATGCTCATTTGTGTCTGACTTATTTTATTTAGCATAGCATCTTTCAGGTTCAACCATACAATTGCAAATGATAGAATTTTCCTTTTGAATTTGAATACTCTATTGCATTATACAAAATACTTGCATTTTTCTGCTTGTCTATCAATAGAGTTTAAGTTTTTTTCTATATCTTAGGGAAAAAACAGTGATTGTGAATACTGATTCACTGAACACATATGTGCAGATAACTCTCTGAGGCCCTGATTTAATTCTTGAGGATATATACCCTTAAGGGAATTGTTGGATCTTATGGTAGTTACCTTCATTAATTATTCATGGGTGCAGAGAAAAGAAATTTTGACCAGTGCTTTCAAAATCTACCTGATGATGGTACATAATATATCAAATTTATTGCAGTGAGAGCTGGCCTTATACTGCTTTGTATAAATATAATTGCCCACATTCATAAAAAGACCATTTTGAAACCGTGCATGCATGTAAATCTACAGGATGTAACTGCCATTGATGCTACTGCTATTTAATTTCATATTTTAAAAGCAATAAATTTTAGTATTTTTCTTTTATAGTTTTGTGTGTGCCTTCACATGCAGTGGTAGCAGTGTTGTTAGAAGGAGAAACATGTTACCAAAAGGAAAACTCCTATCCTTGGTCTAATGTGTACAATTGTAAACTTCATTTCAGTTAACAGGAGAAGAGTTGCACAGGTACTTTGCTGGCCATGCAGACATATGGAAAAGAGTGAACAGACATATGGAAAAGGTGAACTACTGCATAATTGAATCTTGGTGAACTCCAATGGGTCCTCTCTGAAGACAAGGACTGGGAGGCAGATGAGAAGCTGGTATGAGGTTCTTTTCCATATATATATATATATATATATATATATATATATATATATATATCCTGTGAGAGGCATACCATACTTCTGTTTATTTGCCATGGTTCCTCCCAGATCTGAAGCTTTCTGTTCTGAGCCACATGTGGTCTAACTGCAGTTTCTAAATGCTTTTGACTACTGGGTCCTCATAAACAGGTGACTGCATACAGAAAGGGTAAGAAGGAAGGTGACTGCCACTGAGGCAGGGGGTGGGATGAGGTGGGGGGGTGAGGTGGGAGGGACATTGAAAACATTGGTGGTGGAAAATATGCACTGGTGGAGGGATGGGTCTTCCATCATTGTATGACTGAAACTCAATCATGAAATCTTTGTAACTGTATCTCATGGTGATTCAATGAAAATTTTTTTGAAAGACAAATTAATGTCAAAAGTGAAAAAAAAGAGAAAGAAACAGATGACTTCATATTTTTTTTAATTTTTTTTATTAGTGAAACACCATGAGGTACAGTTGTAGATTTACAATTTTTTGTGCTTGGGTTTGATTATACAATGATCAGATACCCATCCCTCCACCAGTGCCCATTTTCCACCACCATGGATAATATCCCCCCCACCTCCATCCCCCCATCCCCCCCTGCCTCTGTGGCAGGGCAATCCCCTGTGTTCTCTCTCTCCTTTTGGGTGTTGTGGTCTGCAAAAGAGGCATTGAGTGGCAAACATGTTCAGTCCATAGTCCACTTTCGACATGCATATTTACACAACATTGTCCTCTTGTCTTTTCGTTTGTGGAACCAGAAACACACTAGATATTTTCCTTTGATAGCTGCAGAGCCATTTTAAGAGAAATATCTCCCCCTCATTAATTTTGACTGGCCCCCAAACAAATGGCCACACGAGATGTAAGCAAGAGAAAAGACCAATTTAATTTCATGTGTCTGAAGTCCAGGGAGATACAGAAACTGGTGAATGACCAGAACAGTCAGTTCCTGTAGGTTATAGACAAAGAAGCAATAAATGTGGGAAGAACAGACATGACAAGGAAATTCTAGAAATGTCTAGTTTGTAACAGCAACTCAGAGAGCAAAGCTGAGCTTGTTTACAAAGTTTCTAGTCTCTGTCACCAGTGATAGGGCATCTCTCCTTCCTGGGGAGCTGACCTCTCACACACAGAATTATTTCCTGCTGTCAAGGAGAACAGTGAGTGGGAGGGCCAGAGAAAAGTTTTCAGGAAAAAGGAAGGTTGTGGGTATTTGTTGATTGCTCTCTGTGTGTATGGGAGTGTATGTGTTCATTTAAAATACTCAAAATCATGCTGTCTTGGTACATCTTGGGCAAAACTGATGGGCACCTGACAAGACTCCTCTTCCTTCTGTTCTGTCAAGAGGAAACTCTCACCATCTAAATTGGCTTGTCCTGTTTTCCCTGGCTCGGTCTGTCAGAATGTGCCCTGGCCCGCTGAGCTCCCTGAGAGTCCTTGGTGATGGAACTGCTGTCACAATCACTTTGGCTACCTCCTATTTTTGGTGTTCTTCCTCCATCCTCAAAGCTTCTTCCTAATAAGAGACAGTACTCTATATTGAGCCTCCGAGAAAGAAATTGGCTGGCTCTCCAGTGTTCTATGTCCTGACAAGGTTGGATCCCACAGCGATTGTTTGAACCCCCCCAACACCCCCCCCAACACACACACAATCACTATTGTTCAGTTCCTTCAAAAGACTGTTCTCATCCACTCCAAATCAATATCATAATCAGAAACTTAAACTCAGCATTTTCCTGTAAATACTGTCATCTCCTCACTCTCCCTCCATCAATAAGGCTACTTCTGTTTTACTTTTTCTTTTGAGTTAGAAACACTCATCTAAGCCTCAGCGTCTGAGGCTGCTGAATATCCGCTATGAAAATACAGTTGCTATTTTCAAATTTGGGAGTTATAAACAGTGAGTAAGTCTAAAATCTGGAAGTCTAGCAGCATGGATATAGATTATTCCTCACTCTACCCTTGACGCTGTATGAAACAAAATAGCCTCTGTCGATTATGTATGTACTAAAGAAACTTCGTTTTTCCCCTGAGCATTTTAATATGGGTTGAAAATCTAATCTTAAAACGAGTCAAAAAAATATCAGCACAAAATATCTGATAGGAATAAATGCATTTCTGTGAAATATCATTGCAACCTCATTATCCCATATGACTCCAAAAACCAGGCCTTTGTCTTCAAAGGAATCTGCCTTCGTCCCCTAAGATTTCCTTCTTACAGGTTTCTCTGAATGCAGTGTTTTTGGTTAATAAAATATTGGCCTTTAATAAAGATACTGAATTTAAAGTAATTCCTCATTCTGGGGCCAGAGAGATAGCACAGGAGTTACAGCATTTACCTTGCATGCAAGCCAAGCCAGTTTCAATCTCTGGCACATAATAAAGACCCCCAAACTCTCCAGGAGTGATTCCTGAGAGCAGAGTGAGGTGTAAACCCTGAGCATCACGAGACGTGTCCCCAAAACAAACAAATAGTTCTTCTACAAGTACCTTGTTCTGTGCTTGTTCTTCCTCATCTTTTCTTCTAGTTGTTTTTCTTCTTGTAGAATCTGAGAGCCTGACACTTGGTTACACAAGTGTGTGACAAACGCATTGACAGGGATCAAATTTAAGGCCTCATCACTGGGAGACAATCACTTTACTACTCAGCTAATGTCCTCTTGCCTCAATTAAGTTTTTTTTTTAATTTGGTACTCAGTTATTTGTAGTGAAATATTGTGGCTTACAAATGTACTAATGTCATTTTTTTTACTTAAAGTGCTATGATGCTAAACTCTGGAGTCACTATCCCTCCACCATTGTCCCAAGGTCTTTGCTTCCCACCTACATCTTGGAAGTTTCAAGTCACCACTCTTTTTGGTGGCATGTCAAGTACTCTTTTCATTGGCATTTGTCTATTCCATTAATTTTTGTCTTTTTTTCTACTTTCAAATAGAAAGAGGTCATCTGGTATTTCTTCTATTTTTTTTCTTCTCACTGCAATTTTCAGGACACTAACCAGTTCTTTCCAAGCTGTATACAGCTGCACGGTTTCCTTTTTTCATGCAAATTAGTATTCCACTGGGTATATATATGTATCAGAATTTATGCACTCATCTTTTGTTGACTATTTGGAATGTTTTCAGTCTGGGGCTTTACTAAATAGCTCTGCAATGTATGACAGTGTGTATGTACCCTTAGGAAATAATCCTTTACAGTCCTTAGGGTGGATGCCCAGGAGTGGAATCATGGAATCATATAAAAGTTCTTTTCTTAATTTTTTGAGAAATCTCCAAATCACTTAACACAAAGGCTGGTCCAGACAACAATAATCTTACCACCGTTGAAATGAGTGTGCTTTATTGACAAACACCCCTAGAACTGATTAGCTCTGTATTTTTTATAAAAGTTATTTTATCTGGTATAAGGTAATATCTTATTGTTGCTTGCTTCCCTGATAATTAGGAGCAATAAACACATTTCATAAACCTGTTTGCCAACTTTGTGTCTTCTTTGAGAAAGTGGCAAGTCCCCTCCTATCCCAATTTGTTTTGGAAGGGGAAATTTCTTTCTTTATTACTGTCGAACTTCACAACATATATCTATCTTGAGTATATGAGTACACATATTTATGTGCATTGATTTTAAAATGTGATATTTTAGTTTTAATATTTCTAGCTTTTTGGTTGTGTCTTTAGAAACTTTATATGCAAATAGTGATAGTTTTATCTCTTTACCAATTTGAGTACCTTTAATTTCTCCTTCTCGACTAATCACTATGACTAATGACTTAAAAGCTACATTGAATAATAGCAGTGGGAGTGTCCATATTGCTTGTAATCACTTTACTTTCTTTGTGAACCCAATTGGCACATCTTATAGTGCTGATTAAGTGCCCATGAGTCTCTTTAGCTTTTGTCAGTAAAGTTTTTCATTGCTTCTCTGAATTCGAATGATAATCTAGTTATAAAAAGCATTCTTATCTGGATGTCTGTTTTATTCAGTACAACAGCTACTTCATACTATTCGCCTTAGCCCATAGGGTTTCATTTGAAAGATTTGCTCTAAGTCTTACGGGAATTCTTTTATAGGTAATGTTTGCTTTGCTTTTATTGCTCTTAGGATTATATCTCTATCATTGGTTCTTGCCATTTCAATTATAATGTGCCTCAGTGTTGCTATTTTTTTAAATTCTATTTGAAACTCCTTGAGCTTTCTGGATATGAACTGATTGTTAGATTCGGAAAATTACTGGCTGCAATTTCTCTCACCAAAACTTCTTCCCCGTTTTTTTTTTTTCTCTCCTGGGATCCATATAATTTGGATGCTGTTTCTCTCAAGGCTGTGTCAAAGGTTTCTCATATTTTCTACTTTTAAAAAAAGGCTTTATTCCTTCCTGTCATTTTTGGATTGTTTTGTGCATTTTGTTGTCAAGTGCACTTAATTCCTCAGCCCTGGCATTCTGCTGCTTATTCCTTCATTGTATTTTTCAGTTCTTCTATAATGCTTCTCAGTTTGATGACTTCTGATTGAGATCCTCTCACGATTTCTTTTTCCTTGTTGAAACTCTCCCCTTGTGATTCTTGCACACCAGTGAACAGCCTGCCTAAAGTTCTTTTGAATTCCTCATCAGGAAATTTAGAATGCTTTTGTATACTTGGGGTTCTTTCCAGGCTCTGGTCATTCTCCATCAGTGTAGGTGAATTCCTCTGCTTCTTCATAATAGCTGGTGCTCTGTGGGTGGGAATGTTGAGGGTCCATTTCCATACAAGTGAGAGTGGTTATGATTTTTGTTTACTCATTGTCCCCAAGCCAAGGTCAATGTTGGGAGCTTACTGTTTCATATTACTTGTTCAGGTGGAAGCATGGAGACAGTAAATCCAGGACAGCTTCCCAGCATTCATATTGGCTGGTTCTTAATCACAGGCATGGAATTTTCCTAACAATTTGGACTCAGTTACTGATATGTAATAATGCCCACTTGCTGTGCTTGTGCCAACAGACCTAATATTCCCTATGGTGACATTTGGCCACTCCTTGCCATTGCAACAGCTGCTCCAGTCTCTTGAGTTTTGTCTCTGGCCAAAAACATGTGTGTATGTGTGTGTGTGGGGGGGGGGGGGGAGGGTATGTTGGGGTTGTTTGGTTGTTTGGTTAGTTGGTTGGTTTTAGTTTAGGGGACACACCCATACATGCACAAGGCTTAATCCTGACTCTGGGCTCAAGGATCTCTCCTGTTGAGACTCAGAGGACCATATTCTGGCCAAGTATTTGACAGTTTAACTGGAGCAAGATTTGTGTGCACAGCTATCAGATGGGAAGTAGCTGAGGTGAACTGGTTACCCCTGAACCTGCAGCTGTCTATGCTCCCTCTGCTTCTCCATCCTAGACTGCTGATGGCTAGTCTCCCTTTCCAGATGATGGTAAATCCACAGATGCCCATCAGTACCTATGTGTAGCCACTTTCTCCACCCTCCTGTCTCTGTCTGAGTCAGGATTCCCCTGAGGGCAGTAGGTGTGGGAAAGTGGTCAGGAGCTTAGCTTAGACTCTGAGCTTTGCCGTCCCATTGGATAGGGATCTTGCTGTCTATTCCTCAGCTGGTAGGGGGACCATGATTCCCAACTGTAGAGTCTAAATCAGGCGCTCAGACTCTAAAAAGAAAAAAATAAAGAATTCTGAAACTGTGCACTAGCTTTTCTTTGTTTTGAGATTCAGAAGTAGCTTTAAAAGTTTAAAATGGTCATAGGTTAGCAGGGTGTTTTGATAAAAACTGGATTGTATTGAGAAGCCTGTTTGAAGCCTGTTTAATTGGAAAGTTCCGAATTTAATTTTGGAATGAAGTTCTAAGTGCCTTGTGGTATCTAGCATTAAAAAAAAGCCATAAATTTCATTATTTCAAAAAACTCTAGTATTTGATACAACATAAAAATTTTCCTACTTATATAAAACTGAGTGCATAATTTAAATTAATCAATTCCACAGATTATTTTCAATAATAAAATATGTGCACATTCTAATATTTGTACAGAGTATCATTTTGTATATTTAGATGATTCTTATGATTTTGGAAGACAAACCTGGTCTCAACTATTCTTTTGTAGTTAAGAATCACCCTCAGAAGACTATAGAACTTCTTGTCATAATTTTCAGAGGGAAATATATGAACTAAAGTGGAAAAAATGGGAAAATACAAGAAGTCTAATTCCAGAGTCTATATGACAAATTAAGCAATGGGAAAGGTTAGTCATATTAATTATGTAACAATTTTGCTACTACTCCATTGTCAGTAGTATAACTGACTTATTGCTTAATACTCTTTCCCTTAAAAAATTAAATTGGGGAGCCAGAACCAGATACAGAGGACAGAGTTCCTGCTTTGCATACAGCCAACCAAGGTTTAGTTCCCAGCATCCCATGTGATTGCTGAAGCCTGCCAGGAATAATTTCTGAGGGCAGAACCAAGAATACTCAGTATAACTTAGTCAGTTATACTACTGAGCATCTTGAATGCGCCTCCTGAACAAACAAACAAATGTGACTAACTTTGACTCAGAGAGAGAGAGAGAGAGAGAGAGAGAGAGAGAGAGAGAGAGAGAGAGAGAGAGAGAGAGTTCAGCAAATAAGGCAACTTCCTTGCATCTGGCCAACATGGATGGAATTTCAGACACATATAGTCCCCTGAACACAGAGCCAGGAGCAAGTCCTGGGCACTGTAAACATGGCCCAAAAACCAAACCAAACACACACACACACACACACACACACACACACACACAAACTTTGACAAGAGAAATAGTTCAAATGAAAACAATAGCTAAAAAATGCAAGAAGCCTGGGTTCATTTTCCTGTCCCACCTGACTCCTGAGCACCATTGAAAGTGATCCCTGAGCTCGGAGCTGGGAGCGAGTTCCATGTATTACTGGGTGTGTAGTAACTCAAAACACAAATCTAATTATTAACTAAAAGTCTACTTTAAGTGTCAGATAGGTAATAAAGGGATAAGGCATTTGCCCTACATGTGCCAAATCCAGTTTGATCCCCTGCACTGTTTAAAGTTCCCGAGGCACCATCAGGAATGATCTCTGAGCACAGAGCCAGGACCAAGTCTAAGCAGAGTAGATCTAATCCCAAAATAGCACACACAATACTTTGATCAATAATGCAATGCTCAGGGTTCAAATGTAAATGTAACATTTTCTTTTTTAAAGTGAGTCAGCAATAATTTGTAACACTGCATAAGCTTCGGCTTTATGCTTAAACATCTCTCTCTCATATATATATATCATATATATCTCATATATATACACACACACATTGCGATGCTACACTAAAAGTTTTAGACTAAGACTTAATTTTAATGTAATTATATTTTAAATGTCTTTGTAATTAAAATTATAGGCATCCAGTGTGGGGACTAATCTTTCCTGAAACAATTATGTTACTTGATTTTTTAATACTTTCACTACAAAACAGCCACTCAGCAATATATCAAAAATGATTTTCAATTGACTCACAAGATTCCTCTCAAATAATAACCTGACATAAGTTAATATCGAAAGAGGCAATATTCTTTTAAAAGGTTTCTGACCCAGAAAGTATGAATACAGCATACAGCAATCATTGAAGTGTTTAATATTTATAGCTCTTGGCACTCCTTGTGTGTGGTATACTTGATTAAATTGTAATTGTTATATTTTACATCTCTACTAAAATTGAAAATGTATGTTCAGTTCTTCTTTAAATTAGTCATTTCTCCTTGTCACCAATGGGTAGTAATAGCTAATATATAAAGCTCAGAGAATATAAAATAACCTTTTCTGATGTCTAGAGTTGGAAAACTATGTTTTAATAAATTTACTAATTTGCCCGCTAGCTTAGAATATTATCTTGTATATATAGTTAATATCAGTCTATTTAATAAAGATAGAGGAAAAAAGGGAAAAGAGCATTAGCTGCTCCATGCTAGGTATTTATAAAGAAGTTTGGAAATATTCTGTTTTTTTTTGAAAATATTCAGGGATAATTGAAAATATTAAGTTATCCTTGCTGAATAATAATAAAGAACGGCAGCATTAATGTCATTTTATAGATGTTAGTTGCATGCAGTGGAAGTATCCAAATTCCAAAACACCTAAATCCAAAATCCATCTAATATCCACTGCGCAAGTCATGGTAATCATTTCCAATGTCTACTATGCACTCTGTGAATAATGCTATCCCCAAACAAAAAACCTAAAAGAATAGTGTAGGCCAGCATGTGAAAAGTAAAGAAGAGATTATGCAAAGATAGTAGTAAATATATATTAGGATTATACTGCCAAAAAATCAAGGAACATGTCAGTGTGCCTGGAGTTGGGAATGGTAAAATTGAGACCCGTCAAGAATGATAATGTATAGTTTTGAAACTCCAAAAGATGGTATAAAAATATAAAATTTATTCCATGAGTTTGAAGATACCTTGATGCTAATAATAATTTTTAACATTGAGGTTAATAATTTTCATTTTTACATTTGATAAAAATAGATAAATGGGTCTTTATAATTGACATTAGCTGTCTTTAGATATGCAGGTGAATTTTCAAAACTGAATAGTCTAGGGCCCCTTCTCCCGCACCTGACTTAAAAGTTAATTAGCATGCCATCAAAGAGACTGAGTGTCCCTACTATGTTCTGAAAATGAATAATTGAAAATAACTGGTGGTGATAAATGTACACTGATGAAGGGATGGGTGTTGGAGCACTGTATGACTGAAACCGAATTGTGAACAACTTTGTAGCTGTTCAAGCTGTTCATCTCATGATGATTCAATTAAAAGAAAGGAAAATTAGATGGCAATATCCCCACTTGAAATAAATAAATAAATGAAGAACAGTTTATTCTAAAAACTATTTTTAAAGAAAAAAATTTTAAGTAAGATTATTTGATTTTTATATAAAGTTTTATTGAGATTTCATGGTTTATGATACTATCAACAATTGTTTCTTTTGGACATAATTCATATACTACAAAAAGGAGGGACCCATCACGCTCCCTCTTGAACTCAATTATGTGAATTAATTCTCCTATTGTGTTGTCTTGGGACTCAGTTTGTTACTTCACTGTTTTTTTTAAGTCCCTCAGATGAGAGAGATCATTTAAGAGAGATGACTTCTAACAAACTTTATTTTGGTTCTGGGTGTGACCATAAGGTCGATTTTTATAGATTTACTATGATCAGTTTGGAACAAATTTTTACTCAGGGAAAAAGCAAAGAAAGAAGGAAAAATAAGGGAAAACATTCAGCAGAGAGAGTTAACAACAGCACCCACAATTAGAGATGAATTCCAAAAGAAAGCAAACTCTTGAGGAACTGATAATAAATATGATGATGCACTGCAAGGTAGTTTCCGATGACTTCGGTTATTTGGGGTAACTGTGCCAATTTTATGTTATAGATTATTTAGGGAGAGTGTAGTATTAAATTAAATATAGCATGAATGTATTCTTCTTTTTCTGGTGAAAACAAGTCTGGGAGGATTTGTCCAAATACCAGCCATTACTCAGCACACAGTTGAAAAGATAACAGGTAGGGCTTGTCTTTTGTTGATGTTTTCATGTGGAAAGAATGAGATTATATTCATTACTAGACAGGAGATTAATTATGTGAGCATTTTTCTGCCTGTAATAATCATGTTCAACCTCTTTCTATTTATTATCTGTTCTGATTCTCACTATCATCAAAGAGTCGGGCTTTCTATGTCAGCAGGATATTCATACAGATCCAATACATAAAATAGTTTTACTACTTCTTCCTTTAGGCTCACTGTAATGACAAAGTATATGCCATTATATATCCCTCATCTAGTATAGGACAAGGGATTAGAAAGGTTAAAGATTCTGGTCTGATACTTCTACTCTTCGTAACAAAATCAAATGTTGGGAGACTGGAGAAATAGCTGGGAGGATGCTTGCCTTGCATGTGGCTGAGCCAGTCAGGTTAGATCCTAGTTTGATCCCATATGATCCCAGCATCCCATATGGTCTCCTGAGCACCGCCTGGTGTGATTTCTGAGTTCAAAGCCACGAGCAAGTCCTGAGACTACTGTGTGTGGCCCCCAAACAAGTAAACAAACAAAAAAGTTAAATTAAATGCCAAAAAAATACCCTTTAATTAGGTTACATAGGGGTAAATGTTTACATTAGAAATGAGGACTACTAAATTCACTGATACTCACTATTTCATTTAAGGCATTCACAACCTCTTCCCTGAGTAAAATATAATGCATGTGTGAGACTCCTGAACCAAATAAAGCCCAAGAAAATTTCTGTGACATAGAAAGTGTTTCTAGCTGCTTAGTCGAATATACCATTCTGCTCTCCCATTCTAGTAACCCTTCCACTAGGGTTCCTCATTCACTGCCTCTCACATTCAATCTCAGAACACTAGTTTAATGGAATAATTCAGTACTAAACTCTTAAGACTTCTTTGGATAACAACTATTTCAATGATTGATTTCACGTTTTAGGAAAGGACGATAAAGAACATTATATGTCCATGTAATTATAGTCTTTTCATCAGTTACTATCAGCAACTGTGCATATTCATTGGAAAATGTTTTATCAAAGTGAAAATATTTATAACAAATTTATCAATGAGAAGTTATATTTTCCAAAGTGTTTTGCTTAGATATTATCAAAGTTAAATTGGAATAAGTTTCAAACTCAGGATAATTTTATTGTGACTCCCTGCTGTTCTTATTAAGGCTTCAACATAATCTACTTGCCAACCCCATGCCAGCCCTTCCCCACAGGAGAATTTAACCACATCCACTTCTAAGACAAGTCTTTCCAATAGACTGTGCTCATATTATATATCAGGAGCAACCACTAACCATCCTCTAAGTATTTAGATAGAAATATCTGCTTTAGTATTTTAATCATCTTCCACATTATGTTATAGTAGATTTCAATGTGACCCACTTTAATTCTTCCTCTAATGTCCCAGAGAACTTTCTGTAACTTTCTAGCCCTGTAAGATAGTATCTTATCGGTTTTACTGTAATAATCTAGTTTCTTGTGTAATTGTGTAAGATGGTTTTAGAATGCACAACATGATTCAGAAATTATCTAACTACTTCATAGAATGCTGGGGGCTCATAGCATTGAGTGGCTCTCAGCTCTTCCCATTATTCACTTGCCTTTGCAGAGAGTTCAGAAATTCAAGGAATGCTGTTAATTTCCAAACAGCAATCTAACCATCAATTCAGAACCACATGCTTTATTCTTCTGAGCTGTCATAGGGCTCATATCACAGAAGGACAGGTATAAAGAGCTTTCAAGATCTATTACTTGCCTTATAAACATGTATAGTACATTTTATAAACATCACCCACTAACTCGTACTTTATTTTTCTGTGTCTGTTTGAGAAAAATAATTTATTAACAAGATAAGATAGTTTGAAGATTATAAGATACTATTAAATGGTTGGAATGGTTTGTAAATTATTACCTCTATTTGTAGTGGTATCTATTGGCAAAAAAATCATGTTTAATATTAAATAATTCTTCCGAAAAAGGTATTTGATATGCCAAAAACAGTAACAAGAAGTCTCAAAATGGAGACATTACAGGGCCAGCTCGAGCAAAGAAGGTTTTCTAAATATTTCACCAGATGTTGCATTCTAAATTTATTATTATTGCATGTATGAGTATTTACTTGTTTTGGGATATTGAATACACCACGGATAGCTTGCCAGGCTCTGACATGCGGTCAGGATACTCTTGGTAGCCTGACAGACACTCTGAGAGGGATAGAGGCTTTTAGGCCAGCCTCCAATCACCCTTGCAGGTGTTCCCATGGATCAAACCACATTTGAACCCCTCAAATATGATGTGGTAATCTTGGAAGATGGGTATTAAATGTCTTATGATGTGTCCGGAAAGTGGTCTGGAGCAAGGCAGCAGCTGGGTAGTGGAAGTAGTGGGAGGCAACCGCAAGCAAAAGTCTGAGCTCACAAAGCCGTGCAGAGAAGTGATAAAGGAAGACCTCACAGAGAGAAGAGCAGCAGTGCTAGCAGTTGCGGCAGAAGCTGGGAAAAGCATTCGCAAAGTCCGCCTATTCTTCGCCAACTACAAGACCAAGATTACTGCCCTCCGATATCCTGATGGATCGATCACATCTTACAGAAGGACAACAAACAGGATTATCCATGAATTCTACTCAGATCTCTTTGATAGTCACATCCACCTGCACACATAACAAATTATACAGGATGGATATGTTGTTACCAACATTCTCCCTTCCAAAATCCGGCATGCCATTTCATTGGTAAAGAAGCAAACAGCTAGAAAGCCGGTCTCACACCTGGTCTGCGCGGGACGGGCACGGAGGCCCAGCTCTGGGCAACCAAGCGAACGGCTCCTATTCCAACCAGGTACAGCCCGCCTCCAAGGGCGTGGGACCCTCTGTGCGCATGCCCAGCTAGCTCCACCTCCTAGAAAGCCGGTTTCACCTCTGGTCTGCACGGGATGGGCACAGAGGCCCAGCTCTGAGCAACCAAGCGAACGGCTCCTATTCCAACCAGGTACAGCCCGCCCCCAAGGGCGTGGGACCCTCTGTGCGCATGCCCAGCTAGCTCCACCTCCTAGAAAGCCGGTTTCACCCCTGGTCTACGCGGGACGGGCACAGAGGCCCAGCTCTGGGCAACCAAGCGAACGGCTCCTATTGCAATCAGGTACAGCCCGCCCCCAAGAGCCTGGAACCCTCTGTGCGCATGCCCAGCTAGCTCCACCTCCTAGAAAGCCGGTTTCACCCCTGGTCTGCATGGGATGGGCACGGAGGCCCAGCTCTGGGCAACCAAGCAAACGGCTCCTATTCCAACCAGGTACAGCCCGCCCCCAAGAGCCTGGAACCCTCTGTACGCATGCCCAGCTAGCTCCACCTCCTAGAAAGCCGGTTTCACCCCTGGTCTGTGCGGGACGGGCACGGAGGCCCAGCTCTGGGCAACCAAGCGAAAGGCTCCTATTCCAACCAGGTACAGCCCGTCCCCAAGGGCCTGGGACCCTCTGTGCGCATGCCCAGCTAGCTCCACCTCCTAGAAAGCTGGTTTCACCCCTGGTCTTCGCGGGACGGGCACGGAGGCCCAGCTCTGGGCAACCAAGTGAACGGCTCCTATTGCAACCAGGTACAGCCCGCCCCCAAGGGCTTGGGACCCTCTCTGCACATGCACAGCTAGCTCCATCGACGTTCCCAACTCCTCGCTCAGTGCCAGGGACTCTTTCCGGAGCCGCGGCCGTGAATGCGGCCGCGAATTATTTTCCTACTACATATGCCATAGGAACCATAAGCTACCTTCTTTGATGGAAACTTCTCTAGTTTAAGTAAGTCACTAGAAACACAGTAGCCAATAACTCATAAGCCTATCTTAACTCACACTGCATATCAAGCAGAATAGTAACAGTGAATGTTAAGGACTAAACCACAGTTTTCACAATGGTAAAGCAACGCAAAAGCCCACCAAACTTTCTTATTGAAGAGTCTAACCCAGATGACACCAACAGTACTGCAGTGTTAGACAACCTCTCTGACAAGGAATTGAGGAGGGAGCTATTTAGGAGGCTTAGGGAATTAAAAGAAAAAATGGAAAGCAATGCCAATAGAAGACAAGAGGATTTGAAGGAAGAAATGAGGAAAATGCAATCAGAAATGTCAGACCTGAAAAATCTCGTAGGCGAATTGAAAAACTCAGTGGAAGGCCTCAGCAGCAGAGTAACAGCTGCTGAGAACAGAATCAGTGAGCTCGAAGATGAAGTTCAGAGACTCTCCAGAAAAGAGCAGAAAATGGAAAAGAGACTCAGAATTCGGGAACAGATGGCAAGAGAAGATCGTGATGAAGCCAAGAGGGGTAACATAAGAATTATTGGAGTCCCAGAGGGACAGGAAGAAAACCTTGATGAAGAAGAAACTGTCAAAGACATCATTGCTACAACGTTTCCAGAGCTGAAGAAAACTTGTGACCATATTCAGGAGGCCCGAAGGGTACCAGCTAGAAGAAATCCGAATAAAAATACCCCAAGACACATTCTGATCAAAATGACCAAAACCTTAGACAGAGACAAAATTCTGAAAGCAGCAAGATCGAAGAAAGAAATCTCTTACAAAGGAGCATCCTTAAAATTCACAGCTGATTTTTCTGATGAAACCCTTATGGCCCGAAAACAGTGGTGGGACATAGTGAAAAAACTCAATGAAGTAAATGCCTCCCCAAAAATACTTTACTCAGCGAGACTCTCATTCATAAGAGAAGGAACAACACACAGTTTCACAGACAAACAACAGCTCAGGAACTTCATAGACTCAAAACCGTGGTTACAAGAACAACTAAATGGGCTACTTTAAGGCAAGAAAGGCCCCTCAAATAGACCAAATTTCAACAGAACAATGGGACAAAATCCCATAACGATAATCTCTCTCAATGTCAATGGGTTAAAAGAACCAATGAAAAGACATAGAGTGGCAGGATGGATTAGAAAATTGAACCCAACATTCTGCTGCCTGCAAGAAACACATCTCAATAGTCAAAGCAAACACAGTCTCAGAGTCAAAGGCTGGAAAACAATCCTACAGGTAAACAGCTCCCATAAAAAAAGCTGGGGTAGCCATCCTTATATCAGACCACATCGATTTCAGAGTGAAGAAGGTCATAAGAGACGGTGAAGGTCATTTCTTATTGATCAAAGGATCTGTACAACAGGAAGAACTTACAATAATAAATGTATATGCACCTAATGAGAGACCAGCAAAGTACTTAAAACAACTACTCATAGATTTGGAAAAAGACATCAACAGCAACACAATACTAGTGGGAGACTTCAACACTGCTTTGTCACCTCTTGATAGATCAACCAGACTCAAGCTTAGCAAGGACATACTTCATCTGAGGGAAACAATGGAAGAAAGGGACTTAGTAGATATATACAGGACACTTCATCCACAAAAAGCTGAATACACATTCTTCTCAACCGTACATGGAACATTCTCCAAGATAGACCACATGCTGAGCCACAAAACATGCCTCCAAAAAATTAAGAAGATAGAGATTGTATAGAAAATCTTCTCAGACCATAATGCACTGAAATTAGAAGTAAATCACACACAAAAACAGAAAACTAAATCAAACACCTGGAAATTAAACAGTGCAATACTGAACAACGAGTGGCTTAGACAGGAAATCAAAGAGGAAATCAAAAGATTCCTAGAAATGAATGAAAATGAGGACACGAGTTACCAAAACTTATGGGACACAGCAAAAGCTGTGTTAAGAGGAAAGTTTATAGCTCTACAAGCATTCCTCAGGAAGGAGGAGCGAGCACACATAAGTAACCTGACCTCACAGCTTAAGAGCTTGGAGAAGGACCAAAAAATGGAGCACAAACCGAACAGGAGAAAGGAAATAATAAAACTCAGAGCAGAGATTAACGAGATGGAAACCCAAAAAACAATCCAAAAGATCAATGAAACCAAGAGGTTGTTCTTCGAGAAAATTAACAGCATTGATAAGCCTCTAGCAAAACTCACAAAGAAAGGGAGAGAGAAAACCCTAATAAACCGAATCAGAAATGAACAGTGGGTCATTACAACAGAAACTACAGAAATTCAAAGGATCCTCAGGGAGTACTTTGAGAAACTGTATGCCACGGAACATCAAAACCTCGAGGAAATGGATAAATTCCTAGACTCCTACAGACTCCCAAGGCTGAACCAAGAAGACCTGGAATACCTGAACAGACCTATCACCATCAAGGAAATTGAAATGGTAATAAAAAGTCTCCCCAAGAACAAAAGTCCTGGTCCGTATGGATTCACTAGTGAATTCTTCCAAATCTTTAAAGAGGACTTACTCCCAATCCTCTTTAAGCTTTTCCACGAAATTGAAATATCAAAAACACTTCCGAACAGTTTCTACGAAGCAAATATCACACTGATACCAAAAGCAGACAGAGATACCACAAAGAAAGAGAATTACAGACCGATATCCCTGAGGAACACAGATGCAAAGATCCTCAACAAACTACTAGCAAATAGAATCCAACTACTCATCAAAAAGATCATACACCATGACCAAGTAGCATTCATCCCAGGGATGCAAGGATGGTTCAACATTCGGAAATCCATCAACATATTCCATCATATCAACAAAAGAAAAGATAAAAAGCATATGATTGTATCAATAGATGCAGAGAAAGCATTTGACAAGATCCAGCACCCCTTTATGATGGAAACCCTAGCCAAAATGGGTATAGAGGGGACCTTCCTCAACATAATTAAAGCCATCTACCACAAGCCTACAGCAAACATCATCCTCAATGGGGAAAAACTGAGAGCCTTCTCTCTAAGATCAGGAATGAGACAAGGATGCCCACTCTCTCGACTGCTGTTCAATATAGTACTGGAAGTACTTGCAATAGCGATTAGGCAAGAAAAAGATATTAAGGGCATTCAGGTAGAAAAGGAAGAAATCAAGCTCTCACTATTCGCAAATGATATGATACTATATTTAGAGAACCCAATAACCTCCAGCAAAAAACTCCTAGAAACAATACACTCGTATAGTAAAGTTGCAGGCTATAAAATCAATACCCAAAAGTCCATGGCATTCCTATATGCAAACACTGAGAGAGAAGAAAGCAACATGAAAAAAACAATCCCGTTCACAATTGTGCCCCAGAAAATCAAGTACTTAGGAATCAGCTTAACTAAGGAAGTAAAGGACCTGTACAAAGAAAACTACAAAACGCTACTTCAGGAAATAAAAGAGGACATGAGGAAATGGAAAGATATCCCCTGTTCATGGGTCGGGAGACTTAACATTGTCAAAATGGCAATACTACCAAAAGCATTGTATAAATTCAATGCAATCCCTATAAGGATACCCACGACATTCTTCAAAGAAATGGAGCAAACACTCCTGAAATTTATATGGAACAATAAGCCCCCACGAATAGCTAAGGCAATTCTTGGGAAAAAGAAAATGGGAGGAATCAACCTCCCGAACTTCAAACTGTACTACAAAGCAGTAATAATTAAAACAGCATGGTACTGGAACAAAGGCAGAACTGCAGACCAATGGAACAGAGTTGAATACACTGACATCTCCCCTCAATCATATGATCATCTAATCTTTGATAAAGGTGCAAGTAATGTGAAGTGGAGTAAGGAAAGCCTCTTTAATAAATTGTGCTGGCATCACTGGACGGCTACATGCAAAAAAATGGGCTCAGAACTCTGCCCAACACCGTGTACAAAAGTAAGATCAAAATGGATTAAAGACCTCAACATCAGACCAGAAACCATAAGGTACATTGAAGACAAAGTTGGCAAAACCCTCCATGACATTGAAGCTAATGGTATCTTCAAAGATGCCACGCCAATGGCCGAGCAAGTGAAAACAGAGATAGATAAATGGGACTATCTTAAACTAAGAAGCTTCTGCACCTCCAAAGAAACAGTGACCAAAATACAAAGACAGTCTACAGAATGGGAAAGGATATTCGCTGAATACACATCTGACAAGGGGTTGATATCCAGGATCTACAAAATACTGGTTAAACTCCACAAGAAGAAAACATCCAACCCCATCCAAAAATGGGGCAATGAAATGAACAGAAACTTTCTCAAAGAAGAAATACGAATGGCAAAAAAGCACATGAGAAAATGCTCTACATCATTAATCATCAGGGAGATTCAGATCAAAACCACAAAGAGATACCATCTCACACCTCAGAGACTGGCCCACATTCAAAAGAACAACAGCAACCGATGCTGGCGCGGATGTGGCGAGAAAGGGAAACTCCTTCACTGTTGGTGGGAATGTCCACTGGTTCAGCCCTTCTGGAAAACAGTATGGACGATTCTCAAAAAATTAGAAATTGAGCTCCCATTTGACCCAGCAATACCACTCCTGGGAATATATCCAAGAGAGGCAAAAATGTATAGTCGAAGTGACATCTGCACTTGTTTGTTCATTGCAGCACTCTTTACAATAGCCAGAAACTGGCAGAAACCTGAATGCCCAAGAACAGATGACTGCTTAAAGAAACTTTGGTACATCTACACAATGGAGTACTATGTAGCTGTTAGAAAAGATGAAGTCATGAAATTTACATACAAGTGGTTCAACATGGAAAGTATCATGCTAAGCGAAATGAGTCAGAAAGAGAGGGCTAGACATAGAAAGACTGCATTCATCTGGGGGATATAAAGTAACAAAATATGAGATTAATACCCAAGAATAGCTGAGATCAGCACCAGGAGGATTACTCCATAGCTTAGTGGCCAGTCGGGCATTCTAGAGGAAAGGGCAGCTCAGATAGAAAAGGGAACACCAAATAAAGGGTGTTTGGAGGATCCTCCCAGGAGGGGAGATGCATGTCGAAAGTGGACTATGGACTGAACATGTTTGCCACTCAATGCCTCTTTTGCAGACCACAACACCCAAAAGGAGAGAGAGAACACAGGGGATTGCCCTGCCACAGAGGCAGGGGGGGATGGGGGAATGGGGGTGGGGGGGATATTATCCATGGTGGTGGAAATTGGGCACTGGTGGAGGGATGGGTATCTGATCATTGTATAATCAAACCCAAGCACAAAAAATTTTAAATCTACAACTGTACCTCATGGTGTTTCACTAATAAAAAAAAAATTAAAAAAAAAAGAAGCAAACAGCACATGACCCAGAAAAGTTCAGTTCTGAACACCTGAAGAACATAGAGTCAGTGCTCATCAATACACTGGCTTGACTTTTTACATGTTGCTGGTTTGAATGCAAGTTTCCGTCAAATGGAAAAACAGAAGGACAATTCTACTGTACAAGAAGGGAGATATCCACGACATTGGCAACTATCATCCAGTCTGCCTATTGTCTGTCATCTACAAGCTGTTCACTTGAGTCATCCTGAATAGGATTGGCAGAACACTAGATGGAGGACAACAATATGAGCAGGCCAGGTTCAAAATGGATTCAGCATGATCGACCATATCCACACGATAACCAAGCTCATTAATGTTTCTCGGGAGTTCAAGATGCTGCTCTGTCTAACGTTCATTGATTTAAAGAAGGCCTTTGATTCTGTTGAGACAGAAGCGGTCATCGAAGCTCTTGCCAAATAGGGAGTTCAAACTCAATACGTCAGGATCCTCCGTGTGCTGTACTACGAATTCACTACCAGGATCTCACCATTCTAGGAAGAAGTGATCATTAATGTCAAGAAAGGGGTTCGGCAAGGTGATACCATTTCACCAAAACTCTTCAGTGCCACGCTCGAGAACATCATGCGAAGACTCAAATGGGGAGGAATGTGAATGAAGATAGACGGTACTAGACCACCTCCACTTTGCTGTTGACATCTTTCTAATAACACCAAAGATTAGCCAAGCGGAACAAATGCTGGCCAACTTTGACCATGAGTGTGGAAAGGGCAGACTACAGCTCAATCTCACGAAGACAATGTTTATGAGAAACTGTCTCATTCCTGACATTCCATTCACTCTCAATGGAAGAAATATCTCAGAATGCAACAGTTATGTGTATCTAGGTCGAGAAGTGGACATAACGAATGACCTGGCACCTGAGTTGCACAGGAGGAAGAAGGGAGCAGTTTAGTACCTTCAAAACCGTCAAAGAAATAGCTAAGAGGAAGAAGAACCTCCTGCTCTGGGCACATCTCTTCGATTCCACTGTTCTACTTGCATTAACATATACCTCAGAGACCTGGGCCCTAAGAAAACAGGAGGAGAGCTCCATTCGGGTCTCCCAAAGAGGAATCAAAAGAGGTATGCTTGGACTATCATGCTTCACTCAAGTGAGAGAAAGAATCCAGAGTTCTGACATCTGTTGATGATCAAGAATCAGGGACGCTCTCTCGTTTGCCAAGGTGTTGAAAATCAGATGGGCTGGACACGTAATGTGATTTGGAGACGACGGTTGGAAAAGAGCTGTTATTGAATGGATTCCACGGGATGTCAAAAGATCGTGTGGCTGCCTGTAAAAACTATATCTTGCGCGCGGGGCAGAGGATGTGAAGATGATGATGTATTGTTGACGGGCTGTTGGGGTCGCTCTCTCTTGCTGTTTGTATTCGGTGCTCTCAAGCTGCTGTGTATGGACCAGATTGGGATGGCTCCTCCTTTGTGTTTTGTTTCTCTGCGTGCTGCTGTGCTCTCCTCTGTCTGCCTTTCTATTTATGACTCTGTCTATAATCTCTCCTCTGGCCTCTTCCAATCTCTTTCTCTCTGGAGCTCTTCTGCGTCTCTCTGGAGCCATTCGCTCTGAATTCTGACTCTCTCCCCTTGGACTCTGACTCTGCTCTCTGGATTCTGATTCTGCTCTCTGGATTATGAAACTGGCCCCTACAGTTTTAGTTTCTATAGCAATTTCATAGGGTGGTGACAGAAAGGTGGGTTGAACATTAACAAATCAACAAAGAGAGGTAAGACCACTCCTCTAGGAAATTAACTCAAGGATAAAATCTCATCTAAAGAGATTACTCTGTATTACTAGGAGATCAGCTTAAGTGCAGGATCCCATTCAGGGTGTGTTGCTTTCTTCTTTCCTCAGATAGTAATCCACTTAAATAGTTGTAGTAAATCTACTTCTAATATTTCTAGCAATGTCATTCTGTATGAGCACAGTAAGAGATATATCAACTTAAAGTTTGGTTCTTTCTGAGGAAGTCTTACCACAGTCCTCAGGCCAGGTTAGTCTTCCTAACCCCAGCAGGGTCCTAGTCTCATTGTTACTTTTGGATCATGACAGCATTGTCTATGATCATGCTTTCAACTTATAGTTGAGTATTGTGGCACTTTGACCTGGCCCATTTTGATGCCAGGGTAGCTCACAGCTTGCCCTGGGTCCATTCAGTCCCTCTTCAGGACCCTGCTTTGGAGGTGCTATGAACTAAGGGCAACTGAGTAGAGAGCAGACACCCAGGAGTAAATATTATTGCAGTCAATTCACCCTTAAGTTATAAAGCATAATATTAATTGTCTTCCTGTGTCCATACAGAAAGGACTTTGCTTTAAGGTAAACTAAGTTCTCTGTGGCAAGGCTGAAAGGACAAACCCATTGTTATCCTACAGCCACTCACCTACAAGATGATCAGACTTCTTCGTCAAGACCCAGAATGATCGGTTTGAGGCTCTTCATGTTCCTGGAGCAAGAAGATGCCATTGGGATACACTAGGGACAGGGTCAAAGATAGACGTTACTGGCGCCCTCTCAAGCAAATCGATGAGAAAGGAGATGTTAAGTGATCAATTGATCATGATCATGTATGAGTCTTTTAATGTGAAAGCATTGCATTTGATGGTATCAGATGTTTGTGCTTCTATTTTTTATTTTAAATATTTTTTTACTTAAAATCCTAGAAATTCAGATTTGTTTTTGGTGGCATTTTGAACGTATATTCCAAAACTTTATTTTTCATCAATCATCATTTGAGCCATTATATACTCAGTTACACTATTTTTATTATCCCAATAAATTTAAAACAAATTTTTTAAAGATTTATATTTTTTCTTTATCATGTTCTATATATTCATATATTTTATAATTCTTTGTACATCATATATTTTCTTTTTAAAATGTTTAACTATGTCATTTTTTATGAACAAATAAGATAAGCTATAGTATCTATAGTTAATTTTCACTCAAATCCTCATTATATAGATAAATTCACATGACAAAGAAATATGCCATTCTAATTCATTAATTTTGATGTTGACTCATCTCATTTACTTGATGAAATAATTGTTTCTTGTTTATATCAATTTATGTCCTTGATAAATCAAGTATTAGATGGATAATGAGTAAGAAAATAAAAGTGTCTTTATAAAGCTCTTCAATGTTGATACTTCATTTTGCAGTGCACATTATATATGATTTCATTTTCTTCTGCATTCTCAGAATAACATTTTCTTCCTTCAATAATATTTTCTTTTCTTCAATAATGCCAACTAAAGCTCTCTGTAGCTCTATTTGACTTTTAAAAACACATTAGGCTGTTCCCTTGCTTAAAAAGCATTCAGTTACTCCCAAGGCACTTATACTAATGTCTACCTCCTCACCGACTTCCCAAACCTCATAGCATAGCATGCTGTTCTTGTATCTTATACACAAATTTATAATGATACCAAACTTCATTCAGTTTCACCAACATGCTTAGTTCATTCCCAACTCTGTATTCAATCCACAATAGTCAAGCTGCCTGAAGCAATTTTCCCCTACTCCAACATATGTTCAGTTTCTTCACTGCCTTCTCAGTATAGCTGTCATGTTATTTTGTTGAGGACTAAAGAGATGAGGCCTTAGAAGTTCTTTTAGAAAATAGGTTCCTGTGTTACTCTGGTACCATAGCATCATTTTTTTGTAGTGTTCATTATATTTACCATAATTGTAGACTCATTTATTACTTGTTTTCATTCCATTAAATTTAGATTTATAAATTATAGGTGAAATCATGTCAGAGTTACTAGACATAATATCCTGTTCTTAATTTGATGTCTAAATAATGATAGAATATTGATACAAAATATAAGATATCATAGTAAACATGCATGAATTGATATGTATGACATAAATTAATTAATTGATTTAATTAAATTCAAGGATAATCACTTGTTTAAGTAGGAATGTAAGAAACTTACGAGATTTTATTAATAGCCCCTTTTATATAATTTTACTTCTAACAGCTTGTAAATTTTATTTTTTTTCTCTTTAGGTTCTGCATCTGGTCAAACTTATGCAAAATCTTTGGAATTCATGTCTTTGACATTGGTCAGTTACTCAAACTATGTGTGAGAATATTCATTTCTATCCATCCATAAGAATAGCCATATCATCTTCAAGTTAATTTTCTTTATTTTCCTCAAGTTGCCCTGATCTATCACAGAAGTAAAAAAGCCTTTTCATACTTTTTAGATCTTGACATCTTATTCAAATTTTCTTGGGTTTTGCTCCTGCTTTTTTAGAAGCTCTACACTGGTTAAGAATGAAGCAGCAAAGACCTTCCCCAAATGTCCTTTGTTTATGGTACTGTTAGTTTCTCAGTAATAGTTTTCATGAATTTTTTAGTCAACTATGTAAAAGTTGTTTCTTAGATAGTAAAATATCTTACTAGACCAGTCTAACGGCTTAATTGTTATTTGAAAAATATTTTCATAAATGAAATACATCTTGAGAGCTATGTCCAACAGAGATCATTCTCTTTTCTATAAAAATCAAATATCTGTGAATTACTTTGGGTGTTCTACTGGATTGAATATGTAGAATTAAGCAATACCTACTTGTCCAAATAAAAACATGAGTTTAACAAAATAACATGTTTTAAGGAGGGGATCAGGATGTGGATTTCAGGGTGAAATGGGACTATTTGTAGATTTTCCAAACACAGGGCATATTCTTCAGACCCTTGATCTATCCTTTTGCTCCCTAAAATAACTTCTTAATCCCTGCCCCCTCCAAACCAGTCTTAATGCTTTACTTCTTCAATTATGCTGAGAAAACCTTTCATCTAAACTGCTACAGACATGAAAGTTCTTAACTCAGGAGCACTTCTAAAGATTATAGATCTTCTGCATGTGAAACAAGAGTACTTAATTTTAGTGATTTTTATCTAATACCTTCCAAGCTTTCTATAGGAAACCATATGAAATTAGTTTTATGTTCCAGATAATATTATATAGAATCTTCCTTTTATAGAATGGTTTAATCTTAAGACTGTGATATTGTAACATAATAGAACATGTTTTTGTCCAGTTACTGCAACCAAGACCTTATAAAGGGATGAACAGATATGAACAGGGTGAAAGGTTTGTTTCTTTGTTATTGATAAAAAATCTAGTTCACTACACTCAAGACCAAACAACAGGGTGAATAGACCTGAGCAGAGTTAAAGTTTCGTTTGTTTCTTTGATAATTGCAAAATGTAAATTTCACTTACACCTGAGGTTATGCTAATAAAGTAATTCTTAAGGGGGCCCTAGACAGCTCTAGGACAGAAACTATTTGCTAGTAAAATGAACCATATGACCAGCAATTCGTAACTCTGAAACTACCCCCCCTCCAGAGATGGGAGAAAACAAGAAATTAAGTCATTCACTGGGGACACTAAAAGTAAAGGCCCTCCCGTTGATCATCGATTTGCTCGAGCGGGCCCAGTAACGTCTCCATTGGAGACTTTGTTGTTACTGTGTCTGGCATATCAAATACTCTCAGTAGCTTGCCGGGCTCTCCGAGAGGGGCGGAGGAATCGAACTCAGGTCGGCCATGTTGGCTGCGTGCAAGGCAAACGCCCTACCCGCTGTGCTATCGCTCCACTAATAAATTATGCGTACTCTGTGGAATCACCTTTGCAATTCTACGCAAGGAAACAGAGAGATAGAACAGGGGCTTAGGTGCCTGTAAGCTGTCAATCTTACTTCAATTCCTGGCACCTCAGAAGGTCTTCGCAGCACTGCCAGAGGTGATCCCCAAGTAGAGGATCAACCCCAGCATGTCACGTGACCCCAAACAATAAAAATTTTAAAAACTAAACAAACAGAAAAAAAAAGACTCTAATAGTGCTTTGGGAATGTACAAATAGGCGAATGCATAGAGGTACTGAGAGAGTATTGGACCCAAGTTTCTGCACCCCTTTTTCATAGCTGACCTATTTGGTTGTTCCTGCCTGGTACCTATTATAACTATTACAAAAAAATAGTAAGCATGCTTATACTGCTGCCTCATATTCATAAAAAATTAAACAAAATTTGAAACTGAACATATTCTCACTGAGATCCCTGATTTATTCTCAAATTAAGCATAAGTGTGAGTAACCTGTTACTTGCCAACACCCTCAGAAGTGATGGGTAGTCTTATGTGTTTGATTTTGAAATTTGTGAAGTCTGCATCAACCCAAATAGTCCATGTCATGTTGGGAGAAAAGCCCTTTTTGGTCAGCTTTGCAGTGCCACACTAATCCCTGGGTTTGTACCTGATCAGGTGTTGCCAGATCACTCAGGAAGCTTGTTGCAAGCCATACTTATTGTGAATCAATACAAGCATTGGACAGGGCGTTTCTAGCAGATGTGCGTTGACAGTTTAGCACTGTAACCACACAGGAGATGTGCAACCCTATCTAGAGAAAATACATGTTTGTTCTGACCACTGCGAGTACGTGACTGTCCACAATTCTCCCCCGTATGCTCAAGCCTATATAAGTGATACTAGTTGCTTAATAAAGTTGTGGAGGTGGCAGCATAAGAACATGCTCTTTTCCCCTGACCCCTCTCTTTACAGGAAGGACAGTTTGGCTTAACCCTCAGATCTGTGAAAAACAGCCCCTTGCATGTCAAAAGGACCTGCTTGAGAGAGGACTGGGGAGATACCCCAACAATGTTACAGTCAGATTAAATTAGGGGACACCCAGGTGATATCAACAGAAAAATATAAGAATCACTCGGTGTATAAAACTTACACATATGTTCTTAGGAGTGCTATGAATAGGGAAACAGTTGCTTTTACTATTTTGACCCTGTAATTCTTATCAATCCTTCTAACCTTATTTTTCTTGTCTGAAAATTGTTAGCTACATTTAGCTGATTGGGATGCTGGGATGTGGGAGATTCTACCTCTACAGAAACTAATGCAAAAGCTGATTTTTGCTAATTAGTCAATGTATTCTAGTTGTCAGTGCGAAAAGAAAAATTATTTTGAACTGATCCTTTAGTTCTTATTTGCAAAATGTACCAGTTATTTGGAGTGATAGAACAGCAGGTAGGGCATTTGCCTGTATGCGGCCTACCTGGCCGACCCTGCCGACCCAGGTTCAATTCCTCCGCCCCTCTCAGAGAGCCCAGCAAGCTACCAAAATTATCTTACCCGCAGGCCAAAGCCTGGCAAGCTATCTGATGTGGCAAACACAGAGACAAGTGTAACAATGGAGATGTTTTTGGGCCCGCTCGAGCAAATCGATGAACAACAGGAGGACAGTGACTGTGACAGTGAGCAATTATTTGAACAAACTGAACTCTCCAGCTCACTGCTGGGAGAGCTATATTTTGTAACTGAAGTCTAGCTTGTTTGAGCTGCTTATAAAGAGGTGATTATTGTGTGAGAATCAACGTATCTGGTGATTCAGTCTGATCAAGAATTAGTTTTCTTATATATCATTTGTTAATGATAAAAAGTGTAAAAATCAAGACTATCATAAATCTGATCTATTATTATCAAATTTATTCCTATCCTTCCTTCATATAAGGAGATTTTTAGTGGAAAGTCTTAAAATACTTAAAATTATGAAGCTTTTGTCTGGGAATATTATTCTCAATTTGAAAAGATGGTAGAAAAGTGAAAAATAGCTTTAGCTTGGAAGCAATTACACAACACCAGGCACTGAGTATTATTATTTTTTAAAAAAATATATGTGCAGGCATATAGTTATTTGTAAACTGGCCACAAAATTTAAAGCAGCTGTTCAGAAAATTGGACTTCACCTTAATTGTCCGGAATTTGCAAGGCAACTGGGGTAAAGGTTAGTATTATTTTTCGCTTGATATACCTAAATAATTATCTTAATTTTCCACTTCATTTTCTGCATGTCAATATAACCTTGGGCTATTTCTTTAAAGAGTTCTTTGACATAGTGTGAATTTTTTGATGCTTTTTAAATAGGATATGCCACATTTGGGTTTCCACAGTAGTAAATGAAGTGAAGATTTAGGAATTAGGCAGTTAATATAAGTAATTTTGATAAATGTAATTAGTCAAGTGAGGTAACTGACACATTTTCATTTTATCTTGTTATAATTCAATGGGGTTGTCCTTAGCAATTTGAACACTATTCCTCAGGCTCTGTTGCATATATATGTGTGTGTGTGTGTGTGTGTGTGTGTGTGTGTGTGTGTGTGTGTGTGTTTGACCCCTTTCTTTATCTAGAGACCATTACTTAAATGAAAATATTTTGGTAGATGGATCAATTATCATTGTTATTTCATTCACGTATTCTGTTTTAGTATGCAGACGTACATTTAATTTTAAATGGTGCCTAAGCCTTTTAAGATGGTTTTATCTTCAGTAACTGATAAATCGTGATAAATTTCTTTTGCAGAATTTTGGTAGGGCATATAGTTTAAAAATGTACTAATTGTAGTAGAATACTCAATATCCACCCATCCTTCCAAAGTTCTCTTACTGTCACAGAATTACATAATCAGAATTTTTGCAATTTGACATAGAGGTGCCTTTGACTACAGAGTAGGAACATAATTCTGTGCTCCATTTGTTTTGTACTTGACCATATGTTTTGATTTGGCTAATGCAATATTATACAGTATGAGGTGGAGAGATGTGTTAGATGGACATGGTTGATTTGGCTTGACTTTCTGTGCTTATACCATCCTGAAGTCCAGCTGTGACTAGAAGAATATACTCTTGCAATTAATTCCAGGATAAGATATGTGAAGCAGAGCCCTACCACATTTAGATAAAGAAGAAAAAGTAGAAAAAAAATACTTGCTATTATAAAACACAAGACTTGGGTATGAAATGCTAAGCACCTTGGTTGACACAAACAATTGACATGTATATGTATATATATATGTATATTTGGGATTAATTATCCACACATATATGTTGAGTTTCTATTTTCTTTCTACATGTGAATATTTGAGACATGGAAATCTCAATCCAAGTAAGATTTAATGCCACAGACAAAAATGAGGTTATTAGGATACTTTATGATCATCTAAACCCAACACACACTCTATTAATTATATGGTAAATAATATTCACCTCCCATTCATGCAAAGCCAAAAACACTATACAGAGAGAAATGGGGCAAAGGGGGAAAAGACAAAAGACAAAGAGAAACAAAAAGAAATGTATTGATTTAAAATCAAGTTTTAAGATTTTTGCAGTAGATAAAATAGAAAAAGTGTTTTTCTATTTATACCATATAAAACAAAATAACTCGGACATTATATGCCATGTAAACAATACTAAGGTGGAGAGGAGACAGACTATCAAAGACAAGCATGAGGGAACTTAATTTTTTTCTGCCAAAAGTCATACATAACATCATCTGCAGACCATACAACGCAGGCAGACAGATCCAACTATGATAGGCATGTGTCTGTCCCATCATGCACCAAGGTCAGGTCCCATTGTTTGCAAGCCTTATAATGCCCCTCAACTTAGTCAAGGGACATCAAGAAGTAAGGAATGACTGGATTATTAATTTTTAGTTTTCCTCTTTGATTTCCATCTTCTGGATTTAATACTGAAGAAACATGACTGAAAATATGTTTGCAGAGCTTGGCAAACTACCTGTGGCATATTCTATATGTCAAAAACAGTAACAGCAACAGGTCTCATTCCCTTGACCCTGAAAGAGCCTCCAATATGGCAGCGTTGGGAAAGACGAGTAAGGAGAGGCTGCTAAAATCTCAGGGCTGGGACAAATGCAGACATATTGGCACCTGCTCCAGTAAATCAATGAACAAAAAGATGGCGTGATACAGTTATACAGTGAATACTGAAGAAACATGGTTGAAAATATGTAGCACTGTAGCACTATCATCCAGTTGTTCATTGATTTGCTCAAGCGGGCCCAGTAATGTATCCATTGTGAGACTTATTGTTACTGTGTTTGGCATATCGAATACATCATGGGTAGCTTGCCAGGATTTGCCATGCAGGTGACGTACTCTCAGTAGCTTGCCAGGCTCTCTGAGAGAGGCAGAGGCGTCAAACCTGGCTTGCCTGGGCTGGCGGCTTGCAAGGTAAATGCCCTATCACTGCTGAAAATATGAACCTAGATAAAAAAAATGCCAAGATATAAAAAGCAGATTATTTCTCTTTTGACTGTACTTTGGCCAAAAATCCAGGGGAAACAAACAAAAAGGTAAAAGAAAAAACTTCTAGAGAATACAATTTGATTCGTGCAAAATAGCAAGGGGAAAATGGTGGTCATATCCCAGCTACCACAGCAACTTCCAAGGGAAACTTTGATTTGCAGAATTATCAGGCTGTAATGAACCTTCCAGCTGCTGGCTCCCCAGTCCCCCCACTCCCCCTGGGGTGCAGGAGGCCTAGGAAGGAGACAGCA
Source organism: Sorex fumeus (assembly GCF_029834395.1). NCBI lineage: Eukaryota > Metazoa > Chordata > Mammalia > Eulipotyphla > Soricidae > Sorex > Sorex fumeus. The sequence continues at coordinate 70,634,930 of NW_026606059.1, forward strand.
CTCTCCTCTCTGCCAGGCAGTAAGGAGACCATCTGGATTTCCAAAGCAATCTGTCAGGAAGATGTTCTTCCATCTTGAGAACAATTTCAGAAAAGGCCAAGGAGAGTCTCCACTCATTTATGAGGTCGTGCACCCCCCAAGGTTTCAGTTCAATGCAGTAATGACAGTCTGAAGCCTTCCAGCCAGAGATATCTTTGAGACAAATGGAGAAATATGACTCTCTTCTTAACTTAGCTGTAGCAAAGAGTATTCTCTTGTATATGTCAGCGGGGTCTCAGTGGTAACTTCTAATTCTCCCTGGAAGTAATCACACAGTACTCAGCCTTTGCCCAGCAGGAACTCTATCAAAGGAAACCAGCTAAAAGAGAAGCTTTAAACAAGAAGTGTCCAAGCTTTAAGAAAAATTACTAGTCCTAAAAAAAGAGCCACAAAGATCTTGGAGTGACATTAATTTGGAAAAGTATGAAACTGAACCCTCAAAACATAGAAAATGGTAAATCAATATAATCTCAGTGAAAAATTCAATACTGAGATGTCAAACTGAGTTAAATAATAAAGTCAATAGAGACTGGCACTACTAAGACATATAGTTTAGAATTATTTGACAAATATTTTAAAGCAATCATCATAAAATTGTTGTGTTGAGTACTTATCAAATCATATTGAAACAAATGAATTTGTCTTTGTAAAGAAATAGTACTTTGATAAAAAATATATTAGGTGGTAAAAAAATTAAAACTCAGTAGAAAGTCCAACATTAGAGTAGAGAATGAAGACCAATAAATCAGTAAGTTTGAAACTAGGACAGAATTTACCCAGTATGGGGGGAAAGAGGAAAGACAATGTACTGAAAATAAAATGAGTAAAACTCCAAAAGTCATTGGAATCACGTCAAAAGTTCAAAGAGTTGTGGTATTCGATTCCTAGGAGGAATGAAAGAAGGTAAGATCACAGTAATTATTTAAAAGATAAATTGCTATAACATTGTATCTTTGAGAAAATGCTATAGATCAGCATCAAGAATGAGTCTAATGCAGGAATGAACTCAAAGAAATCCATATCAAGATATATCACTAATCATCAGAGAGATGCAGATTAAAACCACAATGAGATATCATTTCACACCACAGAGACTGGCCCACATCCACAAGAACAAAAGCAACCAATGCTGGTGCAGATGTGGCGAGAAAGGGACCCTCCTTCACTGCTGGTGGGAATGCCGGCTGATCCAACCCTTTTGGAAAACAGTATGGACGACTCTCAAAAAATTAGAATTTGATCTGCCATTTGACCCAGCTATAGCACTCCTGGGAATATATCCCAGAGAGGCAAAAAGGTATAGTCGAAGTGACATCTGCAATTGTTTGTTCATTGCAGCACTCTTTACAATAGCCAGAATCTGGAAAAAACCTGAGTGCCCAAGAACAGATGACTGGTTAAAGAAACTTTGGTACATTTACACAATGGAGTACTATGTAGCTGTTAGAAAAGATGAAGTTATGAAATTTACATACAAGTGGTACTACATGGAAAGTATCATGTTAAGCGAAATGAGTCAGAAAGAGCGGGATAGACACAGAAAGATTGCATTCATCTGGGGAACATAAAGCGACAAAAAGGGAGATTAACACCCAGGAATGGCTGAGATTAGTACCAGGAATTTTGCTCCATGAATGGAAGGCCAGCCACATGTGCTAGATGAAAAGGAAGCTCAGATAGAGAAGAGAGCACCAAATAAAGGGTGTTGTGAGGACCCTCCCAGGGTGGGAGAGACATGCTAAAAGTAGTCTATAGACTAAACATGATTGCCACTCAATGCCTCTCTTGCAAAACACAGTACCCAAAAGAAGAGAGAGAGAACAAGGGGGAATACCCTGCCACAGAGGCAGGATGGGACGGGGGGGTGGGGGGGTGGGGGGATGCTGGGACCCGTGGTGATGGATGATGGGCACTGGTGGAGGGATGGGCACTTAATCATTGTATAACTGAAACCCAAGCACAAAATTTGTAAGCCTATAATTGTACCTCCTGGTGTTTCACTAATAAAAAAAGAAATAAAAAGATATATCAAATGTCTGAAAACTAGAAGCAATGAAAGAAATGTCTGAAAACTAGAAGCAATGAAAGAATGTAAGAGAAAAATGCATCTTACTTATGAAGGTAATATAAAAGTAGATTTGTTACAAAAAAACATGAAGACTGGTATCAATAGCATATTTTGTCAAATCAAAATTCTGTAGCCAGTAAAACTATCTTTCAAAACTAAGAGGAAATTAACATATTCTCAGAAGTTGAACTTAAGAAAATTTTCCTAATATGCCTCCCTTTAAAAAAAGTTTTACACACACAGATGTATAATTTAAAAGCTGTATAAAATGTCAATAAATTGCACTATACTTATTAAAATAGACAAGAATGGTTTGTATTTGAGACTATTGCAATAAGAGAGACATCATTGCAATAGGAGAGATAAATGGAACTCATTTATGTGGAAATAAGGTAGGGGAGCTTTTAGGCAATTGAGTGAGATAGAAGCTAAATTCTGGAGGATGCTAAGTGATAGATGGCCAACGTGATTAGTTCATCTGTGATAGCTAATTTGTGATTACAGAAGTTAGACTTCTACCTTCCCACAGTCTTGGATAAGCTTTGAAATCTTTCCTCAATATCAAACTTTAAAGTGACGACTATCAAATTCTTAAGGAAGATATTAGTTATAAAATTGACAAGATTCTGGGGTATGATTAACATCACATTAATATCTTTCTCTTCCATAAAGAAAAAGAGAAAGAAATGACTATTTCAAGTTTTCAAGAGTAAATGTTTCAGGAATAGAGAACTAAGAAGTCTGTATTTAGTCAGAATGAAAAGTCTGAATCTAGCAAACTTCGGGGAATATTAAGTGTATTTTTATGTTAAAAAAAGATACACTAAAAAACACTAGTATAAGGCAAGATAAGTATTCTAAACTATTTATGTTGGCTTGAGTAAGAAAGGGAAATTGTATCAGCAAAATTAAAACTCCAGTGAATAGACAAAAATCAAATATAAAACAACAAAATGGAATCCTAACTACTGATAATTTAATTAAACAAAACATGAATATACCAGTTTAATAAAGATTAGCGGATTTTTAAAAATTGACTAACGGTAAGTAGACTAAAAGAAACTCACTCTAATGTATACTACAGGTAAACAAAGTAAAATGGTGGAGTAAATGTAATTATTTCAAATCAAAGCAGAAGTATCTGTCAACATCAGATAATATAAATATGAGGATAGAGAACATTATTGAAAGAGATAAATTATATTTCATGATAAAAAATAAACTAATCCAACAAGAAGTCTGGACAATCCTATATATGAATGCAACCAACAGCAAAGGTGAAAATTACATGAAAGAATGACAACAAAAATAAGAAACAGGCTAACATTTCACACAAGAAGAGCAGAGGCCCCATTATGAGGTTCCAAGGAACATACACTAGAGAAAATTCTGAAAATAATAAAAATTAAAGAAGTGAAAGCACTATTATATTCTTTGATCACAGAAGAATCAACCTATAAATCAGTATTAGAGAAATAACAAAAATATCCTCTCACTATTAGAACTACTACACACCACACCAACATAATTTATGGTTTTCAAATGGAAGTCTCAAAAGTTAAAAATACTTTGAACTAAACAAAAATGGAAATGTCCATATCAAAATAAATATGGCACTCAATAATGCAGGAAGGCAGGGCAATTTATTTCACTAAATAATTGTATCAGAAAAAAGAAAAGTCAGAAATCAATTGTTTAATGTCTGACCTTAATAATTTAAAACAAGGTCAAAGCAAAAAAATAATAAATATTTAAAAATCAGATATTAATTAAATAGGGTACAGAAAAGTATAAAAACCAATGGGATAAATAGCTCCTACATTGAAAGGATAAATGCAATTCAAGAGTGTCTTGCAAAGTTAAGACAGAAAGAAGCTCAATGGCATAAACAGTAGCTGAGACTGACAGTTCTAGCACAAAAATCTGTAAGTCTACAACTGTACCTCATGGTGTCTCACTAATAAAAATTAAAAACAAAACAAAAAACTACAAGTAGTACTAACCTGAGTGATAACTAAATGAAATAGAAGAATACAACTTAAGTGGAGAAATAAGTCTATCTTTATATGTAGACAATATATTACTTACCTAGAAAATGCAAGAAAATCAGGGGCTGGAACAATAATACAGTGGGTAGGGTGCTTGTCTTACACATGGCAGACCTAGGCACAGTTCGCAGCATCCCATATGGTCCCCCAAGCACTGGCAGGAGTAATTTCTAAGTGCAGAGCCTGACTCCACACCAGGCTATGGGGGGGGGGGGGTGAGAGCTCTCCCCACTCCAAGGGACCCATCCCCGGCAGCTGACCTCCATTGCCCAACAACCCCCATGCTCCAGGTCACTTTCTGGACACTCAGGCCGAGCCTCACTCAAGAATAAAGTCCCACGAAACCCAGTAAAATTCTTTCAAATATAAAGGCAGTTGCCTTACATGCAGCCAATCCAGGTTTGGTTTCTGTAACCTTATACAGATCTCCTGCTCCACCAGCACAGAGCCAGGAGTAAGCCCCCAACACTGGTGGGTCTCCTCCCACGTACAATTGAAACAAAACAAAAATTCCAGGTGTGGATGTGGACATAAGTCTAGAAGCAGCAAAGTACTAGCTCATAAAAGACTGAGATTGACATACCCGAATAGAACACAAATTACTAGAAGAAAAATACATACTCAGATATTAAATGCAAGGCAAGCAAGATAAAAAGATCATGGGAAGTAAGCAGAAAAACCAAGTCAATCATAAAACAATCAATAGCTGAAGATATGAAAGAAGATAGAGGATATTTAAGTGAAAAATATGTCCATTCAGAATATTAAAGGGTCTGGAGTGAGAGTACAGCAGGCAGAGCATTTGTCTTGAATGCAGAGGACCCCAGGTTTGATCCCAGCATCCCACATAATGCCTGGAGCACCATCAGGAGTAATTCCTGAGTGCAGTGCTGGTAGTAACCCCTGAACATTTCTTCTTTTGATCTGCAAACCAACAAACAAGAATATTAGAAATTCCAGGTAGTAATCTCAGCAATGATAGAAAAATGAAAATGATATATTGCAGCAGGGCGTGGAAAGGGTTTTGTTTACAGGAGATAATGAGAAATGAGTTTACAAATTGAAGACCTTTCTCCAAAATAGAAGCAAAATAAAAAGCAATTAAAGACACAGATAATCCCCACATAGTCTTTGCACTGATAAAGATCAGGCCATAAAGCAGATTATTTTTAAACATTGTAGAAGGAGGAAAAGAATTCTTACATACATCAGTAATGAAATTGGCATCAGAATTCTCATCAGCTAAAACTGAATGATGAAGAAGAATATAAAACTATCTTCAAATGCATAATGGGGATATTGTTTCTAGTCCCAAAGTCTTTATCCAGTCAGATATCAATTGACTCTAGTAACAGAATAAACATATTTATAGATAAACAAGGATTTAGGGAAATTTCTTCTCCTGTTATTTAACAGGGCATCTGCTATGAACAACCTTTGTCTGTCGCTTGATGTACATGAAAGAGTTCTATATTTATGCAAGTTGAAATTGCTGCATCATAAGTAATAAGCATGTTCTATTTTATCTGACATGTGTGAATTGTCCTAAGGAAGTGTTTCCTTTGTTTGTTTGTTGTTTTACTTTTTGGCTTTTAGTTGCATTTATCTGATTATTAGTGAAATTTCTTATTTCTTACATTTTTTCCCCTTTGCCTTTGCTCTTCTATAAAATAGTTCAGTTTATTGTCCATTTAATAGTTTTTACATATATTATATATATTAAAATGCAATTATGAATTGAAGCAAACATTGCCATACATATTCATACAGCAAATTATGTTCCTTTAAAATCAAATATTTTTAAATTGCCAATACTTAGCTTTGAACAGTTCATTTAGAAACATTTTTCTTTACTACTAACTGTGCTTATAATGTATAGTGAATTCAAGGATAGTTGAATAAATAGCATTTCATAAATAATGGTAACTTACATTTTTGTGGGGGAAGATATTTTAATCATTGTATAACCAAACAATAATATGTAGCATAGGGGAATATTTTGAAAAGTTAAAATAAGATCCAAATCCTGAAAATTTACTTCAAATATGAAAATATAGACTTCTGTCTATGGACAATTGTGCCTTGAACGTAAAATGCTTCACTATTATGTTTTAGCTGAAAGCTGACAATTAGGGGAAAGTTATAAACTTCATTTCCATGTTAGTTCTTGAATTATGGTAATACACAATGACAGCAGTGGCTCATCCTAGCCGCCACAGTAGTTGACTGCCTTGACAAGAACTATACCCTGGAGTCAGCGTCTATTTCAGAGGCTTGCTGCAAAGCTTCCAGTGTAGTCCTAGACAAAGTGTTAAATCAAACTAATTCTGCAACTTTGCTACTGAGATAAATCATGGTAATGCATGATCAGTTCGTGTTTATAATCCCATCATGAACCCTTGTGGGTAAATGCTTGGAAAACAATCCATATTGCAGCAATGTTTATGCAGATATATGTCTCTTTAAATGTGATTTGCAACCTCAAATCCATTGTAAATGGGTGATAGAATCTCTAAAACAACACAGGTAATGATTGAGCTAGGCCATTAACAAGATGTGTAATGAGTCACCCACACCTCATGTGTCCTGTGTGTTTTGCAAGAACTTTAATTGCCAAACTGGGAATCCTGTCCTGCAAATACTCTGTCTTAGATCTTTGTGATTCGAGGGGCTAACCCCTCCCCAACTCTTGTTCCAGTATCACAAGCATTTAGTCTAGTAGAAAACATCAATATTTCTAAAATATTTCTAAAATAATATTTCTAAAATAAATTCTCCTCTGGACACTAAATCTTTCTGCAATCCCTATATAGTAATGATATTGTTAAGAAGTCACTTTTTGGAAGGCATAGCTATTTAATGCAAAGTTAGGAACTCAAACCTGGAGACAGCTATATCAGTGATATTAGTGGAGAGAAAAATTAGCCTGGAAAGTGGGAACCTTATGTGAAGACAATTTTGCATCTACTCATCACTGGGATTGTTGCCCTGGAGGTAACTGTATCATGGTCATAAAACATTTCAAACTTGGTGAGACCATAGTATGTGAATACATCCCAGCATGGAATTATTTTTGTTTTTCATTTGTTTCCCAGACCCCCCCCCACATTGACTTAATAGATGATATGAGTTTTTAAAAATTTTCTTTCTTAGATATTAGGTATTTTTTAGTATTTTTTCAGTGTCTTTGTAGAGAAAAATATCCTGAAGTGTGCTGCTAATTGTGCTGCTAAATCACACTCAGTGGTAAATAACATTTATTGTAAATACTATTTTTTTAAATTTTAATTAAATTACATATTCACAATTAAATATTTATAGTACTACTCCAGAGATGCTTTCAGGTCATTTTTAAGGGAAGATATTTTATTTTTTACGTCAACATTAAAAGCATTAGATTACTAATAAACTATTTTAATAATAGCTGAAAGCTATTTAGCTGTACTGTGCCAAAGAATAGGAGGTTTAAAATGATGCTAATAACTTGTATTATCTAGGAGAAAAAAATTGATTGTGTATGATTAGAATGCCACTTCTAAGGAAAAGAGGAGTGAGTAACTATGGGCATGCTAAATATTTAGTGTTAGAACAAATATCAGCATAGCTGAAACATACGGTTTATTAATTTGAAGATATCATTTTTAAAAACATATTGTAGATTTAAATATAAATCATGTTTTTTTCAAGTCACTCATACTCCTCTGGCTATTAAACACTGAGCTTGATAGTAATTGATATATAAACTTAGAATAGTAATGCAGCAGGGATTTTTTTTTTATTTTAGGATTTCACATGCCTAGCTTGTTATGAAGAATTTGAGAATGTATTTCTGTATTCAGACACAGCTTGATACATGCTATAAAAATAAATAGTTTTCACTTTGAAAGAAAATAGGTGCATGTTTTATGAAAGACATTTGTGTTGGTACACTGATATTATGGATCATAACTATATGGAAATAGAAATTACATTTTCATTATTGCATCAAAATAATTATTTTTAAAATAAGAAACTTAAATTTTTAAGATCTCCCACTACCAAAAAACAATATGTTAGGTGAATCAAACAGAAATTCCTCATCACATTAATGATTCAGATTCATAATTATATGCAGTAGATATATTTTCATGATTAAGGTTAATGACATTGCTCATTACTATTCAAATCCCAGAGAGAGACACTTTGAAGCAAAGTCCCAGTGGAAAATAACTACCAACATACAATAAGTCTGTAACAGAAAATTGAAAGCTATGGTGTGCTGGGCTCACAAGAATCCCAGGTACAGTAAGAAAGTCAAAAGCTTCAACTTCTCAGCTTTTTACCTCATATTAAGTACATGATTTTTTTAAAAAAATGGGAAACAATTGCCTTAACAAATAAGAAAATATAACCCTCCCACTCCCCCCACACACACTTAAACACAGCTAGATATCTATCACTTTTTTTTCTATTCCAAAAAATTGGTCCTAGGAAAATATCTTAGGAAGTTGTTTTTGATGATAAATTTCTACAGCTAAAAATCTAACTGAAATCCATTTTAAATTAAAATGAAAGACCAGCTATAGATTTGACAAAAATGCATTGAGTCTACAACTACAAATGAGATTGTAGAGAACAAAGGATGAATAAAAGTGCAAAGCTTATTCAGATTTTTTATTTCATTTATAGGAGGTTTAAAAGAAAAATAGATCTACAATCAACAAGTTGAGGAAACCCAAGCAGCAATTTACATAGTCCCCATAGATGCCTCTAGGTTTAAACTATGTTTTTTAAAATTTGTCCAATTTACCCTTCTTATAGAAAAGAAAATTTCCCCATTGCCTTTTGTATTTGTCAGATACAGTGTGATTCTAACTAATGGGAAGGGAAAGTGGGATATATCTCTCATAGAAACCTAAGATTCTATTATGGGTTGTTTGCTGACCCACATTACATTCAATGTCCTCCAAATACAGGTTTTTCTTATGCACCTCCCTGTAGTGAGGTGCTATTTGCCCATTTTTAAGGACAATGAGAGTCCTTCTGTAGAGGCCCACCTGGAGAGAACCTAAGGCATCTTTATTATTGTCCTGTGAGTGACAAATTCGAGGTGGATTCTGCAGAGCCAGTAAAGGTTTCACAGGTTTCTAACACAAGCTCACATCTTGACTGCAAACCTATGAGAGAATTTGAGCTGGAACTACTCACCTGGCTGCCCCAAATTTCTGAATCTGACAAGTAGAAAAACAAGTTTTTTCAATAGTTCCAATTTGGATCACTTTGTAGAAGGCAGGCTGGTACACAGGAAAGGGTCCCCCAAGGTAATGAATTTTTCAGAAGAATAAAACCAAAGGCCCTAAGCTGCAAAATCCCATGATGTGGACCCAGGTACTAAGGTCTGATAAGATCTTTACCTGGTGCCAGCACAGAGCAGAGAAGCCTGGATCCCACTTGAGAGAAACTCCAGAAGGAACAAAGGTCAGGAAACGAATATTAAAGAAGACCATCCACTGCTTCCTACTTTACCTCCTTAGCAACAACCCTAGCAAAGGACTCTCACCTAGCTAGAAAGCCCCATAGGGAAGCTTGGGAGAAACCCTACTGAATCCTCTTCAACAAACTGGAGTGAAGTACAGTGGGTAGGGTGTTTGCCTTGTGCATGGCCCAAACTGTGTTTGATCCCAGGCATCCCATATGGTACCCCAAGCACTGCCAGGAGAATTTCTGAGTGTAGAGCCAGGAGTAAACCTTGAGCCTCGCCAAGTGTGACTCCTCAAAAGCAAAAGAGAAAGAGAAAGAGAGAGAGAGAGAGAAGCTTGAACAAAGGAAGCACAATGGGATACTGCCACAGCCCACATGCTGCCAAGCAAGTCTGGCGCCCAAGCACACGTATCTTCCACATCTCCCCTCTTGAGTTGTGTATTTTCATATCTAACGTGAGGATGTCTATTCTCTCTTTACCCCGGGATCCCATATTCTCTCCTGAGCACATATACTCTCTCTCTTCATCCCTCTCTGTCTCCCTTTCCTATCTCTGTCTCTCACCAGATTCCCCAAATCTTGAAAATAAAACCTGTTTTGTTTTTGTTGTTGTTGTTCTTTTTCCTTTACTGTTCATCTTCTCCTGAAATTCTTTTCTGAGGGAAAGGCAAGAATCTGAAAATCCTTACAAAGGTCTCTGACTGACTTTCCTTTCTTGCAAGGAGTAAGGCCCATGGCCCTGGATTGCCCTAAGTGTTCCCCGGTGGTAGAGGTAGATATAGGGAAAAACATCAGATTCTCTTCTCGAGGCTGTGCCACTCTTCTCCAACCTCACATAAGATTAACATATGAACATGGTAAGTAATGCATACAAAAAAAATAAAAAAGAATTGTTTTGGGATGCGATAGCTCTCAAACTCTGTTGTAAGTATGATCAGTCCTGTACACGTGCAGAGATGTTATCTATGCCCTGAAATTTTAAACATAGAAAACTAGATATTAAACAGAAAAAAATAGTATTATAGGTAGACTGATATAGTCTTAAAAAAGGATGAGGAAAGAGAGCTCCACCATGAATTATTGTATGAACTTGGTTTAAAAGAAGATAAAGCATGACATAGGTGAATAGAATTATTATATTTACAGGATATTTCTAAAATATAAAATCAATCACTATTTCATTATCAGTGACCTAGAAGAGTTGTATTTGAAAGAAGTCTGAGAAATAACTTGCTGATGACTTTGGTAAAACTTATAGCTTTTATTTTTATTTTTTATTTACTTTTTTATTATTTTTATGAGTGAAACACCATGAGGTACAGTTGTAGACTTACAATTTTTTTATGCTTGGGTTTCAGTTATACAATGATTGAGTACCTATTCCTCCACCAGTGCCCATTCTCCACCTGCAGTGCTCCCAGTATCCCTCCCACCCCTAGAGAAAACTATTGTCAGCGATAGCAGTGCTTGGTTTATAAAGTTAAAACTGCCACTAAAACTGCATTATTTTTCAGGAGGTGATTGTGATAACAAGCCCATAGACTCCTGAAGGCCAAAGAGTTAGGGGAGTCTTTGGGGAGTACCTCTGGACCTCAGAAAGACAGAGGAGAACCTAAAGTTTCCCCATGACATGCCCAAGTCCTCTTGATCAGCTCAGCCTAGGAACTAATCCCAAGTAAATTAAGAACAATACAATTTCAACTTCCATGAAATTTATAGTTTACCGAGATACTCAGAGGAACAATATATATATATATATATATATATATATATATATATATATATAAAACACATAAAACAAGAACAATACAATGACAGACATAATGAAAACAATGAAGGATATTGGAGAAATAGTACGGTAGGCTGGGCACTCACTTCGCACGTGGCCTAACCAGATTTAGTCCCTGGCATCTCATACGATCTCCACAAGCACCACCAAGAGTGCTCCTTGACTGCAGGGACAGGGCTAAGCCCTGAACAGCACTGCTGGGTGTGCCTCCACCACCACCACCACCCCACCCCACCCCCCAAAAAAGAGAGTGTTCAATTGGGTAATCTTCATGGAATTCTTTTTTTTTTTTTTTTGGCTTTGCACTCAGGAGTTACTCTTGGTGGTGCTCGGGTGACCATATGGGATGCTGAAGATCAAACATGGGTCAGCCGTGTGCAAGGCAAACACCCTACCCACTGTGTTATCACTCCAACCCTCTTTATGGCATTCTTATGAAAAACATCTCCAGAGGTGAGATTTTAACTGAAATATGGAGGGTGAAAATGAGTAGACATTGAGAACAAAGAGAACGGTGGAATGGAAGCTAAGGAAATTATATCAAGTAAATGACTTACTGCATAGAGAGGAATGCATTATAGTGACAGGAAGATTTCTTCTATGGATTTCTCATGCTCGTCAAGGATTTGACACCTAAGAATTAGGTTACAGAGAGCAACAAGTGTGATACAGCAAGTAGTGAAGATGATTTTTGGAGAATATTCTCATACATAGTGCCTAGGGGGAGCTGGAGGTTACTTACTTATTGTGGTATGGTGGTTAAGTACTAAGCCCCAAGAGTATAGTGCTGGTACTGAGGGTCACAAGGACCAATCAGATGGTGCCCAGGATCTTCCAGGAACAATCTGTGGTGATCCTTGGGAGAAAATATAGTGTCAGTTTGGACCCCAAGATAGCAAATACCCATGCTAATGTACTCTCCCTGTATCTGTCAGGCATTCTGTCTTTGGAAAAATAATTTTTACTTGTTGATAGGCAAAAGGGCTGGAGTGATAGCACAGAGAGTAGGGCATTTGCCTTGCATGTGGCCAGCCGGGTTCAATTCCTCTGTCCCTCTCACAAAGGCTGGCAAACTACCAAGAGTATCCCACCTGCGTGGCAGAGCCTGGCAAGCTCCCCATGGTGAATTCGATATGCCAAAAAAAAGTAACAAGTCTCACAATGGAGGTGTTACTGGTGCCTGCTTGAGCAAATCAATGAACAACAGGACAGTGCTACAGTGCTAATACGCAAAAGAGTCACTGATAAGATTTGTCTACAGACATTTTGTCAATTGTCTATGAAGGTTTTGTAGAGTACTGTGAAGGGAATTCCCAGTGGTTTTGAGAGGTTTACCAGGTTTATACCCAGTGTTGCACAGGGGTCTTTATAGCCCTGGGTATAGAAACCTAGGAAGTACAAGGAATGTGTCCCGCTTCTTTGAACTATCATCTCTCCGGCCTGGGGCCCTGTTTCTTTTCCTGCCTTTGGGTTCATATTTTGATGATTTTGCATCTGAGTATACTTTGACTTATTCAGTGTTTCCTTTATTGTAGTCCGCACGATTTGCCCTGGAATTTACAGGAAACTGACATCAAGATCTGAAACTTATAACATCCAATTTTAAATTGATTTATAATTCACCTTCAATGGCATTGATAAACTTTATGTTTTACCTCTCCCTTAGTACTTTAGGTTACAATTTCATGGTTTTATATTACAGAATTAATAAGAGATTACTATATGTATGAATATGCTATTTTGTTTTTTATCCTTTAACTTCAATAAATGTGCTAATAGGCTTTAGTACTAATAGACTTCAAGTACGACATCATTGGTCTGACCGAGACGAGAAGTCATCAATCACATTACCCCATTTCAACACTAGAAAAGAACTGTTCCTTGAAACATGCGACAAAAGAGACGTTGGTGGTGTCCATGTCCTTGTCAACACACACTTGGCCATGAGCATTGATTCATTCAAATGCCTAACAACCCGAATCAGATGATTACAGTTGAATAGATTTGGCTCAATGCCGGCATTTTCTATCTTCGTTGTCTACACACCAACATCCAATTATGATGAAAAAGAAATTGAGAAGTTCTACATGGATCTGGAGAAGTTCTATAAAAAAGACCACACCTTCTAAAAGATCACTGTCAGTGTTCTTTAATGCCAAGATAGATCTGAGAAGAAAAGCTGAAGAACTCCACATAGGGATCCATCGCCTAGAATGGAATGAACAGGGTGAGAGACTGTCTGGGTTCATCATGTCGACCAAGAGCATCCATGGTAACTCAGAGTTCCAGAAGGCCGAATCTAAACGTTGGACATGGGAGTCTCCTGGTGGACAGTTCCACAAAAAATTTGACCACATCATATTCAATCAACGGTTTTGTGCCTCCATGATTGTGCAATGAATGCTGAGAGAGAGAGATAGCCAAAATAGATGCCTATCTTAGAAAACCCTTGAGCTCATTCGCCAACGTGGCAAGTTTCAGGCAATCACAAGCAAATGTTCGAGCTCACAAAGCAGTGTAGCGAAGCGATCAAAGAAGACATCAAAGAGAGAAGAGCAGCAGTGTTGGTAGATGAGGCAGAGGCCAGGAAAAGCATTTGCAATGCCCCCCTGTCCTTCGCCAACAACAAGAATAAGATAACTGCGCTCCAACGTCCTGATGGATCTATCACATCTTCCAGAAGGACAATGGAGAAGATTATCCATGACTTCTACTCAGATCCCTTTGATAGCCACAACCAACTGCCCACACAACAAATTACGCAGGATGGATATGTCGTTCACACAATCTCCTTTCCAAAATCTGACACGCCATTTCTTCATTAAAGAAGCAAAAAGCACCTGGCCCAGACAAGTTCGAACCCTAACACCTGAAAAACCTGCCGCCAGGTTTCATCAATACACTGGCTCTGCTTTTCACATGTTACCTGTCTGAATTCAAGGTTCTATCCCAGTGAAAAACCAGTAGGACTTTACTACTGTACAAGAAGGGAGACATCCACGACATTGGCAACTATTGCTCCATCTGCCTATTGTCTGTCGTCTACAAGCTGTTAACTCAAGTCATCCTGAATAGGTTTGGCAGAACACTAGATAAAGGACAACCATGCGAGCAAGCTGGGTTCAGAAAAGGATTTAGCACAATTGACCATAGCCACATGATAGCCAAGCTCACTGGGGTTTCTCAGATGTTCAAGATGCCTGTCTGTTTAATGTTCATTGATTTAAAGAAGGCTTTTGATTCTGTTGAGACTGAAGCAGTCAGTCATCAATGCCCTAGCCAATCAGGGCATTTATACTCAATACATCAGGATCCTCTGTGAGCTATATTACAGATTCACTACTACAGGATCTCACCATTCTACAAGGAAATGTTCATCCATGTCAAGAGAGGGGTTTGGCAGGGTGATGCTATTTCATAGAAACTCTTCAGTGCCACCCTTGAGAACATCATGTGACGACTGGAATGAGAAGGAATGGGTGAAGATAGACGGTCAGCAACCACATCACCTCCACTTCGCTGATGACATCGTTCTAGTTCTAATAACACCAAGCATTAGCCAGGCGGCACAAATGCAGGCCGACAATTTTTATGAAAAATGGTCTCATTCCTAAAGTTCTATTTGCTCTCAAGAGAATAAACATCTTCAAATGCAACAGTTATGTGTATATAGGTCGAGAAATCAATATAACAAATGACCTGGCACCTGAGTTGCACAGGAGGAAGAGAGCAGCTTGGAGTGCCTTCAAGAGCCTTGTAGAAATAGCTAAGAGGATGAAGAACCTTTGGCTCTAGAAACATCTCTTTGATTCCACTGTTCTCCCTGCATTAACATACAACTCAGAGACCTGGGCCCTACAAAAACAGAATGAGAACACTATTCGGGTCTCCCAAAGAGGAACTGAAAGGGCTATGCTTGGAATACCACACTTCACTCTAGTGAGAGAAAAAATCTGGAGTTACAACTTCTGTCAATGATCAAGACTCAGGTATGCTGTCTCGTTTGCCAAGGCATCGAAAATCAGATGGGTTGGACTTGCTCACTTGATCACTTGACTTCCCGTTAATCATCAATTTGCTCAAGTGGGCACCAGTAATTTCTCCATTTGTCCCTGTCGCATGCTAGTGTAGCCCAATGGCATCTGTTCATTCTAGGAACACGAAGAGCCTCAAACAGATCGTTCAGGGTCTTGACGAAGAAGTCTGACCATCTGGTAGGAGGGCAGCCACGCGGTCTTTTGACGTCCCGTGGAATCCAGCTGGTAACAGCTCTAGTCCAGCAGTCGTCTCCAAATCTCATTACATGCCCAGCCCATCTGATTTTTGACACCTTGGCAAATGAGACAGTGTCCCTGATTCTTGATTGTTGACAGAGGTTGGAACTCTGGATTCTTTCTCTCATTTGAGTGAAACCTGATACTCCAAGCATAGCTCTTTCGATTTCTCTTGAGAAGGATGGGCTGGAAACATAATGCCATTTGGAGATGACCGCTGGACTAGAGCTGTTACCAACTGGATTCCATGAGACATCAAAAGATCGTGTGGCAGCCCACTTAGGAATTGGTCAGGCTTTGTCAAGACCCTGATCAATTGGTTTGAGACTCTTCATGTTCCTGGATCAAGCAGACACCATTGGGCTACATTAGCATGTGGCAGGGACAAATGGAGACTTTACTGGTGCCCGCTGGAGCAAATCGGTGAGTAACGGGATGTCAAGTGATCAAGTGTTTAATAGGCTGTAGGATATTCTCTTGTATGAAGTTTGTTTCTTTTTTCTTGCTGTCTTCCATGTTTGCATTTTTTTATTTTTGTTTTTTGTTTTGACAGACAACTGAATTAAAATTTTTCTTGGTATAGACCTATTCCTACCATATTTGGAGATTTGGGAACCTCGTGAATCTAGCCAGGTTTGGGAATTTTAAAATATTCTTTAGATAAACTTTATTCTTTTTGCTCTTTCTTTTCACTGTTTACCATAATTTTATAGACTTTCATCTGTCTTTGTACTTCTTCACCATTATTTCTCATTGTATTTTTCAACTTTGTATCATTTGACAGATGTTCCTTTATGAACTCATTTTGTTCATGAGTGCATTTCTAAAGTTTCTTGTTTTCAGTTTGCTATCATGAACATAATCAAAAGATTTCCTAAAATCCTTGATTTCTTTTCATTAATATATGTCCATTTGATGACTCTCTTCTGGATTTTAGAGGTTTGCTTTGGCAAAGAATAATTCTTCTTTAGTGCTCTCAGTTTAGATTTCTAAGTATGTATGATGGCTATGCCCTCAGGTATGTGGGATACGTTTGGGTAATACTGGTCAAGGCAAAATTTCAAACTCAGAAAAACAATAAGGAAAAGATCCTGTGAATATAACTGTTCACTTGGTTTTCTCTCCAGGTGAGCCTGTTGGATAAGCTCTATAGCTCTTTGGTTTCTATAATTAGGCCTGCCTAGCTAGTGAGACAGGATACTGCAATCAATAGATGATGGAGTTATGAATTAGCTTCAGGTATACCTAGCAGGCTGGGTGCAGTTCACTGTTTGCGAGTCTGAATCAGGACTTTAAGCGTACAACAGGTTTTCTCGCCAAAGAGTTTATCAGTTTGCTTCTTCAGATGGGGCAGTCATCAGCTGGACTCTGTTCTTAATATATGCTATTCAGCAATTTACGTTGTGCTTAGGTTCCCTGGTTAGATAGGCTGGAAGCTGAACCTCCTCTGACCTGGCTACAGCTTAAGACTGAGGTGGGCTATCATCTCATCCTCCTTTCTAGCATTCTCCTTTGATTCCTTCATCTTATGTTGAGTTGCTTTTCTTGTGAAGGATAGAGAAAAGTCAGGAATGACATATTTCGCAGTACAGGTGACATATGTTTTTTTGAGAATTATTAATCAAATAGAAAAGTTACTGGAGCATTTAGTATGAGTGATATAAATTATTTACATAATGCCTGTGTCTTGTAGTTGACTTATTTAAAAAGTGATAGAAAATGCAGATAGGAAAGGTTAGAGAGCAGGACGAATCCCAAGAATGGATAACGGTTGCTTAGATAATGTACTTGCAGTAGTGATAGATGTAGTTAAGCCACATAACTCCAGGCAGACTATTAAATGATATCGGCAAGATTTTATTGGCTAAGGAAGATAAAAATGAAGGCTGATTGTCCTATATTTCTGAATAAAGCTTCAAGACATATGGTTGTCAATGGTCAATTAAGCTATGAAAATATAATAATAATTATTGCTTAGTTAATACATGGGAATTAGTATAAATGTATAAAATGACTTCTAAAATTTGTATCATCATTTCCCATCCCAGATTTTTGCACTCACTGTTCTTTTATATCATACTAAAATAATGGGCTGGAGCGATAGTACAGCGGGTAGGGTGTTTGCCTTGCAAGTGGTCAACATGGCCGACCCGAGTTTGATTCCTCCGCTCCTCTCAGAGAGCCTGGCAAGCTACCGAGAGTATTTCGCCTGCACGGGAAAGCCTGGCAAGCTCCCTGTGATGTATTCGATATGCCAAACACAATAACAATTGTCACAATGAAGACGTTACTGGGCCTGCTTGAGCAAATTGATGAACATTAGGAGGACAGTGACAGTGACTAAAATAACGCTGGCATCACATTGATATAATCACAATATTAATATGTAAAAATATTGATATATAATTCTATAGTTTAAATATATGAAGCTGACTAATACATAAGACTGTTATTAAATTGTAAATATATGCTATGTACACCATACTTACCTTTCTGTCAATTTTAACCAGCTCACTTTAAATTTCTGAGCAATTAGGCAAATTATTTAAAAATAGAACCTCTGAATTCTTGGCTAATTAAGAAAATTGAGAAGTGAGCCATTGCACAGTGTCAATATAAATGTAAGTTTAGTACAATTGCCACAAAATTATGTGGATATTTAGAATCCACCATATAAATTACACAGAGGACTGTCCTATGTTAACACTCCAGAAATTTTAAGGTTTAAGGAAATTGTAAAAAGAAAGGTAGGAGAAATTCAAGTCTGTTTTGGTTTTTGTTGTCATGATGACAAATAACATTCTCACTTACGGTCAAGTGCAGTGTTAGAAAGAGCTTATCCATGACCATTCAGCATGTGGGCTTATAGTTTTAGAACTTGCATCTGATGTGAGCTGTCACTATAGTTGGAGTCTTTTGTAACAGTTGATGTGAAGCAAGGTAAGAAGCCATGATTTTTCTTAATAGCCATTCTTGCTATGGTCTATTTTCCTGATTCGTATGTTTTCTTGGCATCAAAGAATTCCAGGTGCTACTAATAAATTTATGTGAATCTCTCACCTTTCTGCATACTTGAATATGACAATGAATGTAGCACAAGTGATCAGATGTCCAATATATTCAATGAGATGTAAAATATGCAGAGAAACAGTTGGCAGTATGTGTTATGCTGCTAGTAAAATTTAGCCAAGCTGTGTTAACTATTATGCAATTCATTTTAATTGTCTTCTACTGGAAATATTCTGGCTCACTCATTGGAAATTTTCATATTGGTTGCATGCTTCATTAGTGTTATTACTTCAAATATAATTAGGGAATTGATTTGTAATATATGTATTTTAGGAAAAAGTGATGATCTTTTATATTTATAAAAGTATTAATTATATAATTCCTATAATAATAAATATCAAAAAAGTAAACTTGCTGAAGAACTTGATTTTATAACTCACAATATGTACCTAATCCATATGTCTGGCATATTTTGAGGGTACATCTTATTTTTTACTCTATTTTTTGCTTTGTTTAAAACTACTGGAATATAAATTACACATTTTGTGACTTAATCTTCCTGATATTCTCTGGTTCCCAACCACCTTGGATTTGGACTTGTTCTTTCCACCACATCTTTTTCTGGAAATGTCTTCCTGTTTATCTCTTTAAATAATTAAATGATCTTTATCTTAATCTTTATCTTAAGAAAAACTATTCTAGCATTTTTAATATAATTATTAACCTATTAGTGAGATACAGTTTATAATACTGAAGATGTCACTGTTCACATGAAATATTTGCTCAGGAAAATCTTTCTTGACAAATCCTCAAATGACATTAGCACGAGGTATTCTAGTACCTGTCTCAACTGAAAGTAGCACTGTCCTCCCATTGTTCATAAATTTGCTAGAGTAGGCACCATTAACATCTTCATTGTGAGACTTGTTATTACTGTTTTTGGCATATTGAATATGCCACGGGGAGCTTGCCAGTCTCTGCCTTGCAGTTGGGAATACTCTTAGTAATTTGCCAGGTTCTCTGAGAGGGATGGAGGAATCAAACCCAGGTTGGCCAAGTGCAAGGCAAACACCCTATCCACTGAGCTATTGCTCCAGCCCCAACTGAAAGTAGTCTGCATAAAACACGTTGAAAAAATTTGGGAGGGAGGTGGCTTACCTGGTGATACTCAAGACTACTCTTTGCTCTGTACTTGGGGGTCACTCTCAGCAGTAGTTAGGGGACCATCCAGCGCCTGGTACTGAACCTGGGGTTTCAGTATGGAAAGCATGTTCTAGAGTTAAACAATTTCTTTGGTTCAATCCTACATCTTTATTTCAAGTCACTTTTCTCTTCTAGACAATACATCTCTAAAGGTAGAGTTTATGCATGTATTGTGTGATATAAATTTAATCATCAAAATATTTTGTGAAAGAAGGAAGTGAAGACAAAATCCACCATACTATTCAAGTGGTTTAAGCTAGATAGCATGCATTTAATATTTTATTATAACCTCCCTATATATTTTTTGTTTAGTTGGTTAGTTTTAGGGCCACACCCAGAAATATCCAGGCCTTACTAGTGGTCCTACACTCAGGAATCACTCCTGATGGGCACTTTGGGAACCCTCAATGGGTATTGGGTGTGGATGGAACCTGGTTTGGTAGCTTCCAAGGCAAGCATTCTATCGGTTGTACTATCATTCAGGCCCAACTTCTCTGTAACTCCAATGTGGGCTATTTCTAATTAAAAGAGTATAGTAGATAACAAATGTTTTTAGGTAGTTGAAAACATTAAACAAAAGTAGTTTAATTCACTTGCCCAATGTCTATTAAATAATGAGATCCTTAAAATCTCCTATTAATCATTCCATTCCTCTTACAAATGCTGCAAATAAGACCACTTGCATCTTTGTTAGATGAGGAATACAAACTTTTCAGTTAATCATTTCACTGTGTAGTGTTAAAACTGTTATTGATCAAAAAGCATCACAAATTTTGAGTTTTGTGTGTACTGATAATGGAATAAAGAATTGGGTAGTAGAAACATTAGGGGAAAGTAAGCTTTGAACTCATCATTTATTATTTATTTAAGTAATTAATACTTTGACTATTCATTTCCCATTTTGTAAAATAGGAATCATGATAATTCAAACAAAAATACATGCAATTCATTTTTTTTTTGACACATCCAGCTGTGCTCAGGGCATACTTCTAACTCTGCTCAGTGGAGAGAACGGGATGTTTGGTATCGAACCCAGGTCTGCTACGTGTAAGATAACTGCTCTGCTATCCTATATAGCTCAGGCATAAAAAACACACATACAATTTTTTAATTCTACTCTAAGTCAATATGCTGACAGAATTTGGAAATGTGCCAAAGGTTAAATCAGTAAATGTCTTTTGTAAGCTTTAATTATACATGTTTTAAGAGAGACAGAAGGCTCAGCAGGCTGCAGCACATGCTTTGGATGCAAAAGCCCTGAGTTTGATTCCCAGAACCATGTGCTCCCTTAATGACTGAGTGCTCCCCTGAGCACTGAGTTAGAAATAGTAAGCTTAAAAAATTCATGAAAGTATTTTTTAGAAGCTATTCTACATATATATATATATATTTCCTTTTTAAAATATTATTAATTAGGACCAGAATCATTAATTAGAGTCAGGAGTTAGGGTTCTCGACTGAATGTGGCAGACCCAGTTTCGAATCCCAGACCATCATATGGTCACCTGAACACTGCCAGGAGTTATCCATGAGCACAAAGCCAGGAGTAATTCCTGAGCACAGCTGAGTGTGACACCACAAACCTAATAAATCAATAAAAATAATATTACTCAATTTCTGAAGTTATTTAGAAGAGATTGCTGAGTTTACTTCAGATCTCCATTTGAGTTTTAAGTTTTGGATTTGACCTACAACATTATTGTCATTGAAAACTTGGTATAAATGCATATTCTTGGTATCAAAGAGATAGAACTTTGGTTCAAATGTTTGCCTTGCATAAGGCCATTCCAGATTTGCTCAACCGTATCCCATATAGAGCACTCCCAGCAGAAGTGACCTCTAGTGCAGAGCTAGGAGAAGGCTCTGTGCACTACAAGATATGAACCAAAAACAAACAAACAAACAAACAAAAAATGAAGATTCTCAAAGCTTCAGTCCAAATCTTCTGAACTGGAGTTTTTTTTTAATTCCTTAGGTTTTATCTTAGGGTTATTTGATAAGCTGGGAGAAAGCCATATTCTATGAGCTAAAATAATGTAAGTAAAATAATACTCATATTTCATTAATTAAGTCAATATATGCATTTATGTATTTATACACCCAATCTATTGTCCTGGTCATAATTCCTGTCAATTCCAGTTTTAGTATGTTTGAGAGTCTTTATCAAAGGAAAAAAGTACCTTTTTCTATAATAAAGATAGCATTTTGCATTTTTAACACAACTGAGAGAATAGAAATATTCTAATTTTATTTTCATTTTTCTCTTCAATACTTGTGAAATAATATTTTTATTGGATCTGATTACATTTTATGTCCCTGATTTCTTAGAATTTTTTACATACTTCATCTATTTTTCATGTACTTGTTACCTGCTTCTATGTCTTCTTTAAAAACATAAATATCTTTGAGATCTTTTCCTAGTTAAATTAAAATTGGATGATTTTCATTGATTTTTAATCTTGATACATAGGCATTTTATAATTTTTGAAAATTAATTTGTATAGATACATGGTTGGCAAACATTTTCTAGTCTTCTTTTTAATTCTTTTGACTATTTCTTTTGCTCTGCAATAGTTTTATACTTTGAGGTAATTTTACTTATTTTGGTTTTGTTTCCTATGCTTTTAGTGTCAAATCTATGAAATTGTGGCTTGGACTAATGATGAATTTTTACACTGGAAGTTTAACAATTTTCAGTCATAAGTGCAAGTCTCTAATCTATTTTGAGTTGACTTTTTATATACTGTGAAATAGAATATAATTTCCTCCCTTCACATTTTTCCTATAATCATACCAAATAATAGAGGAATTATTTTATCTCTAGAACTAATCTTTCCTAACTCTTATTTTTTTTAAAATCACAGAAAATATACTTCAGGGGTTTAGCTGGGCCTATTCTTGGCAGACCTTAGCTTATGATGGGCTGGTGTTGCTCATATCAGTGGTGCCCAGGAACCATCAGAGCGGCCTGGCTTCTGACTAGCTCTATGGAGCTGTAACCTGCACAATGTGGTGGAAGGGGGCACATTGAGGGTTGTTCAAATTCTAGGCATGTTCTTTACTACTTGAGTTAATACTTTTGATCCTTACTTAAACAGAGACTTATAATTGAAAAATCTCTTGAATGCCTTTCTCTCTTTTCTTTTCTTTATTTCTTTTCTCTTCTTTTCTCCTCTCTTTTTCTCTTTTCCTCCCTCCCTCCCTCCCTCCCTCCTTCCCTCCCTTCCTCCCTCCCTTCCTTCCTTCCTTCCTTCCTTCCTTCCTTCCTTCCTTCCTTCCTTCCTTCCTTCCGTCCGTCCTTCCCTCCCTCCTTCTCATTCTCTCTCTCTTTTTATCTCTCTCCTCTCTCCCTCTCTTTCTCTCTCTGTTTGTTTGGGGGTTACTTCTGGCAGCTCTCAACTCTCCTTTTGTTGTTTGGAAGTCAGGGAATCATACAGTCTTGGAGACAAATTCCAGGACTCCTGAATGCAAATCACTGGCTCCCACCATTATATCATCTTAATGGCTTCTTGAATATTTTTTAAATTTTTCTTTCACTCTCCCACATACTTTTCTTTAAATGCAACTGTAAATAATATTGTACTTGCTGAGCTGATATATAGAAGTTGTGATTATTTTATGGGAAAAGGTTTTATGCTGTTCAGTTGACTAGAAATACTTTAAAGTGCAAATGGTAGATATTCTGCTGTATCTTATTTAGGAAATAAAATATTAAACCTGACAGTTCTTTGAGTTTTTAACTAGAAAGAAGAGAATGAAAAAGAACATGAGAACTCTAAGCTCAGAAATGCTTCCACTATTCTTCAATGTAGGTTACTTGATCTCTCTCTCTCTCTCTCCCTCTCTGTCTCTCTGTGTCTGTATGTGTATACATATATACATGCATTATGTATGTGTATATTTTTTTAATTCTACAACAGTTTTTTTCCTAAAGTAATGACAAATCTTCACTAAATGGGTTTAAAAACAATGAGGTCTGCTAAAAATTATAATCCAAGTGATTCTGTGGAAATCTGCAATCTTACTGAAAACAGTATGGAAGAACAGAAGGTGAGAGAGAGGGCAGAAGCCCAGTCAGGATGATCCCAACGCTTTTTATTCTCTTCCAATAAGATTTTTATAAAGACTGGAAAATTACTGTAGGAACAGTTTTGTAATTAACATGTTACTATTTTAAAATTAGTAGTTCACTCAAGTAATAGATTGTGGCTATAAACATTTCACAAACTGTCACTAATAATGTTGCTGTATTTGAAAGAGGCTCCAAGATGCTTAAGTTATGTCCCTATTAATGCCATTGTTCCCAAGTAGTTTTAGGCCTACAACAAGTCCAACCATCCCAAACAATAAAAATACTGATTCTTTTCTTGAGTTTAACTTAATAATAGGCTCACTATATTTTTAAATGATTTTAAGCTCTGAATTCCAATCACACAATACAAAGAGTAATATCAGAGCTTGAATATATTCCAAATATAGAACACGGATGACCTACCAAGAATCAAATTAAAAAGAAAGTCTGTCTACAGATGGATAATCTAACTAAAAAATGCATGCTGAGAGATAAAATATCAGTTGTGCTAAGCACTTTTTTTCTATTGGTATTTATGAGCAGTATTGGTAAGTATCTTAGGTTTGCAACACTAGGGGGAGATTTGCCATAGGCAAAATATTTTGCCCAGAGTTCTTTGCAGTGCTAGCAGAGAGAAATGGAGAATTGAAAAAAGGTGAAGACTTAATCACATTATTGCTTGCAGAGAAGACACATGTTAGCTTGTAGTGATAGCAGCTAGAAACGACCATCCAAAGTTCATTTCTCTTACTGAGGCTAACACTACATTTCCTGCTATAGATTACAGGGATACTTAAGTAGACCTGAGGTTCAAAATATCAGGTGCATTTTCATGTTAATACTTGCTGCATGCTGCTTATTCTAGGGCTGTAACTTCCAGGGAATATGCAACCGAGAAAGCATTAAAATCTTTGCCTATAGCCAACCCCATGTACCAGAGAGCACCATTTTCCTTTACAAATCTTGAGGACTTATCCTGAAGTCCTTCTTCCAATTTGTAATTTATAAAAAGATCTCTGTGTGGACAACTTGTTTGTTCACTAACAGCGGTGTGGGGGGGAGGGGGCATGGAAAGGGGAGGCAGCCCATGGTGGTGGTAAAATAATTCATCACTTAGAATAAAAACTCAATAGTTAACTTTAATAACCATATACAACCCTTTAAGCTTTCCATGAATCCGCATCTATTTTCCAACTCTGAAAATACAAAACTCTCTCAAAATTTATGCCAACAGTGACTCATAGAAAATAGACAGCAGTAGTGCTCTAACATCCCTATAATTTTTCAGTTCATTTGTAATCATTTTCTTCAGATGGATAACTTACAAGGTGGAAAAATTGGCTTGATATTAAGCAGACAAAACAAGTCCTAAAATGAACTGAGATGACTCAAAATGTTCCTTGAGTTTTGGCTTTGGCTTCTGAGTGGAATGATGAATTTAATAGCAATTAGACAGAAACAAAGGAAAGCATTTCAGGCACGATTATCAAGCTGCTAATATCCTCAGTGAAGCACAGCAGGATTCGTTTCTGTTGCCCTGTTCCATTCCATTTGGCTAGAATCCCAGTTTACCCAGGCATTCGTGTATGACTGAAATCAATGACAGTCTCATGCTTCCAGATTTTTCCCTCTTCTCTGTTCAAATACAACACCTGTTTTCGTAGCGATTATAGTTCCAAATGTCCTGAACCTAAAGAGCAAAATACACATACATACGTTTCTAATCTGGTTCTTCAAAACAATTTTCCTTTCTTTTTCCCCCCTCAAATTTCAAATGTGTTTGCAATTAAATTTACATTTCTACATCACTTGGTAGATTTTGTTGTTGTTTTACAATGCTATTAGATCCACATTAATTTTTTTAATTCTACCCAACCCTAATTTAATGAACATTTCCTATCTTGAAAATAACTTAATCGAACTACTATTTAGAAATATTTATACAGTATAATTACATCGATTTAAAGGAAAATGAAATATAAAATGTTACACTTTTCATCTCTCTGTCTGTACCTTATCTTCTCTTCATTACTGTTTTGTATCACCATTCTATTAGTAATAAAGAATCAAAGAAAAATAACTAGATTCAAGTTAAAATGCTTTGTTTATTGTTTTCAAATATTTCTTAGAATCAAAAATATTGGATTAATTTTTCAGCTATTAAAAAATTCAATAAATAAGAAGATAGTTTCAGATATATTCTTTTGAAAGTACATGCAGATGATATGAGATAATAAAATAGACATAATGTAGAAAAAACAAAAATAAGTTGAAAAATTAAAATTTATATTATTAATTGGTTATAGATATTCATCTGTATGTATATATATGCAGACATATATATACATATAAATTTATACTTACGTAGTGGGGGCAATAGAAAATTACATAAAATTAATTTTAATCCTTTGCCAAAAGTCACAAGATTTAGATTTGTCAAACTCACAGACAACCCCACATTGATACTATATGCATTGGTAGAACTCCCCTGTACAAAGGGGGAGGTATTTAAATGTCCATAGAGTGATATAGAACAGGAGGTAAGGTGCTCTCCTAACATGCAGCCAACTTGGGTTCAAATCCTGGCACTCCATATGGTACCCAGAGCACCACCAAAAGTGATGCTTAAACAGCGTCTGAAATAAGTCCCGAGCATCACCATATGTGACCCCCAAATCTTACTAAAAATGACATAAATATCTACAGAAGATGAAAAAGAAACACAAGAATAAACTTAACTTTGACGTGATACAACTTAATCACTTAATCACTTAATCCCCGTTATTCAACGATTTACTCGAGCTGGTGCCTGTAACGTCTCCATTCATCCCGGTTGCGTGCTAGCGTAGCCCAATGGCATCTGTTCGTTCTCGGAACATGTAGAGCCTCAAACCGATCATTCAGGATCTTGACGAAGAAGTCTGACCATCTTGTAGGTGGACGTCCACGTCCAGTAAAAAAATGGATCTCATTCCCCTGACTTGTTACAACATTGAATATATCTTACTAATAAATCCCCAGTATTTTAAACAGAATCGGTCATTTAAATAAGGCATGTAGTAACCTCAAGCACAAGTCCCATTCAAATCAAGATTTTTTAGGTAGCAAACCTTCTTTTATGAGCCTGCAAGGAACACTACGAATGGAAATGGGGGCAGAAAGGGTTTCCAGCAGAATAAGAAGCAAAAAGAAGAGGAACACTTAAAAATAGATCTTCAGATTTAATCACCTTGGAGCAGAGTGTATGCCAAGTTTTTAAAATGCAAAAGACACACAGCAGTATTTGGTTTTAAGCCTGACAAACTTTAACAGGCTAATTTGGGACACCTGTCCCTACTGCTATTTAACATAGGACACATATCTTGAATTTATGGGCAGACACCTGAGAAACTTAAGCATACTTAGCATAACAAACATTTTGCAAGATTCTAGATGCAGGTGTGATGGTTAAAAAAAACAACAAGAAGAAACAACCAAACAATAATTGAAACTGTAAAATCCTGACAGATGAGTAAATAGAAACAGATCTTGTGCTGTTGGAGTAAAGGAGAATACTACTAATTACAGTATTTAGCACTTTCTCTTAAACTATATATTTCCATTTGTGAGAACACAGAATTAGCATTAGAAGGGATAGGTACTTAAGTATCTGTTCCTGAAGGCCAGATGGAGCCAAGGCTATGAAGAAAACAATAAAATAAACATGTTGCCTCTCAGTTTTCCCCTTTCATTCTTCACAGAGAATAGAATTCCAATTATGAAAGAGGAAGTCACTCAGATTGGCATCTCTGTCCTTTCCAGGCACGCATTTTATCCTAACTGTCCAGTCACTATCAAATTTACAGTTAGCTAAAAACTAGATTGGAAGAGTTAATATTGGATTCCAGTGTATTTCTAGCCCACCGCAAATTACTCAGGATGTGTGTGTGCTTCCCACTGTTTTCAAGCAACAAAAACACCTTGGTATCTGATCTCTTCATCAAGAAGGCACCTCCATTACTACCTTAGGATTGACCTCTTTGCTAACTACTGATATTGTCTCATATGTGCTTTTCAGTTTTGGTTTTAACTTTTTTAATGAATCACTGTGAAATAGACCTTTACAAAGCTATTCACGATTTGATTTCAGTCATACAGTTTTCCAACACCCACTATCCACCATTGTACATTTCTCAGCATGAGTATAAGTGTACCCACTCCCCAGATTCCATCCCTTCACCCCCTACGCCCACCCCTCAGCCCCTGCCTGCCTCTATGGCAGGCACTTTTCTTCTCTCTGTCTCTGTCTCTCTCTCTGTCTCTCTCTGTCTCTGTCTCTCTCTCTCTGTCTCTCTATCTCTCTCTCTCTCTCTCTCTCTCTCTCTCTCTCTCTCTCTCTCTCGCTCTCCTTTTGGCATTGTGGTTTGCAATACTGATACTAAAAGGTATCAAGAATATCCCTTACCGATGGGAAATGAGAGCTGAAAGTAGACTATAGACCAAATAAGATGGCCAGTCAATACCTATATTGCAAACCACAACACCCAGAAGAAGAGAGGGTGGGGTGGTGGGGATGGAGTGGAGGTGGTGGGAAGGATACTGGGATCATCGGTGGTGGAGAATGGGCATTAGTGGAGAGATGGATACTCGATCATTGTATGACTGAAACTGTAAGCACGAAATTGTGTAAGTCTGTAACTGTACCTCACGGTGATTCATTAAAAATAAATAAATAAATAGGCAAAACAAAACAAAAAGAATATACCTTACCTACTTTTAACCCTTATATCCTTGTGTGATCATTCTCAACTATTATTGTTATACCGGGATCTTCTCCTCTCTCAGCCCCACGCAGATTTGTGGTTAATTCCAACCATTGACCAGTTCTCCTAAACCCTGTTTTTTTAACATGCTAAAATGAATGGGAAAATTCCAACCAAATTATCAACTACTTCAGCCTTCACTCTGCTTTGTGTTTTACTCTTTTGAGATCTCCTGAGTAGGACATAGGAAGACTCTAATCCTCTCTTGAGCTATACCCAGTGAAGTTCCAAGGACTGTGTGGTACTGGGGATCAAGGGACATCAGCTTCATGCGAAGGCATGCACCTTTAACCCTTGGACTATCTCTGTAGTCCCAATTTTCACACTTTAATACACACATTGTAAATATTTTAGCTACTTGCCATCAGTTTAGCTGAAGGGTCTTCATGTAATTTTAGACCTAATTTTCTTAGAAGACCTAGAGCAAGAGATAAATCTATTTATATCTTTCCTAAGTGATTCTTAATAGCTATTAAAATATCTTTAAAATAGAAGCTGTAGGAGTTGGCATTTTAGAACTTATTCTACCTTTCAGTTAATTTTTCTTTTATATAATCTTTGGGAGAATAGATCTCTCCCAAAGGAGTTTTTGGGACTTGAGGACAACTGTTGAAATTATTGAAAAGCTATGTCAATTAGAGGTTAGCAATACAATTAAATTCCATTCAAAAAGTATTTAAAGTGGGCCTAATTAGAACTAATTAGAGTAAAGCACTGAACTAAAGGGGTATAATTTTGAAACTTCATCAGGTGGTAAATACTGTAGATCAATCCTACTTACAAGCATCACGATCACGATCACGACCACCCTGTTGTTCGTCAATTGCCTCGAGCAGGTGCCAGTAACGTCTTCTTCGTCCTAGCCCTGAGATTTTTTTTTTAAAGTGCCATATTCAAGGCTTTTTCAGGGTTAGGAGAATGAGACCCATCATTGTTACTGGTATTTGGCATATTGGGTATACCACGGGGAGTTTGCCAGACTCTGCCGTGTGGGCATGTTACATTTGGTAGCCTGCCAGTTTGACCGAATTAGGAATGAGATGATAATCCGGGAGCTGAGTGTGATAATCTCTGGATCCTGGCTGTTGTTGGAGTTACACGGCAGTTGGTGGGTGTAACTGTCTAGTTACTGGCAGGTCCAGTCCCAAACTGTACAGGCTTGGAGATCTCAGCCCCGGGTCCCACACACCTGGGTTCCTCTGTCAGTTCTTTTATGCGTGAGGCTCATCCAAGTGTGTGGAGAGTGCTCCCAGCATGGCCTTGGTTGGGCCTCGGTGGTCTTCAGCTGTTGGGCCCTGGTGGAGACAGTCAGGCATAGGGTAGGAGACTCTGTCTTGTTCTCTCCCAGGAGCTGAGTGTGATGATCTCTGGATCCTGGCCGTTGTTGGAGTTACACGGCAGTTGGTGGGTGTAACTGTCTAGTTACTGGCAGGTCCAGTCCCAAACTGTACAGGCTTGGAGATCTCAGCCCCGGGTCCCACACACCTGGGTTCCTCTGTCAGTTCTTTTATGCGTGAGGCTCATACATATGCCACTTACAAGCATATGTAAGAAAATAGAGAAAATCATACTTCTGCACATTGCATTGAATACAAATATGAGCATTAAGTTTGAGAGAAAAATTGAACTCAGAGTATTATGAAAAATCATTCTGCGTTGAAATAATGCATAGGTTAAAGCTATCTTTGATATATTTCAGTATCTCCATAAAGGCCTCTCGTTTGCCTAGATCAATCATAATGTCAGAAGTTCAATATTTTTAGCTATTTATCTATCTTAACACTGGATTTTATGGTGTTTCCTAAAGCTTCTATTAACACATATATACTTTAATTAGTGATAGCACAGCTGGTTGGGCGTTTGCCTTGCGCATAGCCAACATGACTGACCCGAGTTCAATTCCTCCACCTCTCTCGAAGAGCCCTGCAAGCTACCGAGAGTATCTTGCCCACACAGCAAAGCCTGGCAAGCTACTTGTGATGTATTCGATATGCCAAACACAGTAACAACAAGTCTCACAATGTTACTGCGCCTGCTCTAGCAAATCGATCAACAACGGGAGAACAGTGACAGTGATCCTTCAATTTATTTTCTTGTGGTGGCATATTGAAAATTCCCTCATAAGATTTATCCCACTTTCCTGGCACCAAAGTTCCCCTGAGCATACAGCAATGACTCCCAAACACAGAGTTGGGACTGACCACTTGTACCCTCCCTCAAACCCCCAGCCCTGCCCCCCCAAGACACACAAACAAATAAAACAACAATCACAGCATCAGAATCATAAACTACAGTCTAAAGGATCAAAACCATAGAAATTATATATGTTATTCTATAATCTATTCTATTAGTCACTCCGTTATTTACAGGAACTTTGTTTCACTCATTAAAAACATTTAGGTAAACTATATAATCCAACTCAATATAAATAATTCTAAGTACTTTAAATCTTTCCCTCTCTTATGCATTATGTTACAATAAAAAGTCTCCAAATTTAATTTTCCATATCTCATTCCACTACAGCTATCGCACAGGTCTATCCAATCAGGCATTCTGGTATCATATTTAAATATTCAAATATGTTTCTTTTTTAACCTAGTATTATTCAGTTCCACTAACTGTATGAGCATGAATGTTTTATGATTCTTTTTGTCTTCTTAAATGCATACCTAAAAAATAGCAGTATAGGAATAGAAGTACCTATTGATGCTTATGACATGCATTTTCCTATGTATTCTAATATAGCACTGCACTGTAGCACTGTCCTCCAGTTGTTCATCAATTTTCTCGAGTGGGCACCAGTAATATCTCCATTATAAGACTAGTTGTTACTGTGTTTGGCATATCTAATACACCATGGGGATATTTGGGATATCAAATACACAGGCTTTGCTGTGGGGGCAGAATACTCTTGGTAGCTTGCCGGGCTCTCCGAGAGGGACAGAGGAATCGAACCCAGGTCGGCCACATGCAAGGCAAACACACTATCTGCTATGCTATCCCTCCAGCCCCATGTATTCTAATATAGAGAAATAAATAACTTTATAAAAGTAAACATTTGAAGATAAGTATGCACTCACATGTAAGACAGAAATTTGTGAAGTTATGATGTCAAAGGTGTCAAAGTGTAATCTAAATTAGCAATAAATATTTGAAAAATATTTGAAAAATATTCCTCCACCCCTCTGGAAGAGCCCTGCAAGCTACCGAGACTATCTTCCATAGGTAGGAAAGAAAGCATACAAGTTGAATTACAATTAAATATATTGAGAAAAGATGCATTCGCAATCCTACCCTCATGGTTTTGTACTCCTCTGATCTAGAAGTATGGATTCCAATGAATGGTTTAAAATTTGTACTGAAACTTCATTATTTAATTGCCACTACATTTATAGAGAAGATGAGATGCCACCTGGTCAATTACAATTAAGTCAACATGGAAAAACATCATTTATGATACCTGGGTAATTTATCTCACTATCAGAGGAAATGGTTGGGAAAGACGAGTAAGGAGAGGCTGTTAAAATCTCAGGGCTGGGATAAATGGAGATGTTACTGGTGCCCACTCAAGTAAATTGATGAACAACGAGATGACAGTGATACAATGATACAGTGATCAGAAGAAATAATTATTATATAACAGAGAAATAGTGTGAACAAACCTAGATGATCTTCTAGACTATCCACTGACTTAGATGCATGGATTATAAACAGTATAGACATCTATAGAATCAGAATAAAACTCTAAGAAATGTAGCATTTATTAATTTTAATTTCTTCTATACTTAATATTTTTACTTCTTTGTTGTCTTAAACTTCCATAAAAGGGAGAATGGTTTTCTTAGAAATATGAAATTAAACTGGATTAAAAATTATGAAAGTTTGTATCAGCTTCCTTGAGTTTGGCATTTGTTCCGGTGGTATAAGGAATATTTGAATTGGAGAGATAATACAGGGGATAAGGCAATTGAAGTGAGTACTCCTAATTTATCTCTCATATTGTATATGGGCCCCAAAACTAACCCCTCAACACAGTATCAAAAGTAAGCTCTGAGCACCACTGGGTACAAATCCGAAACAAAACATTAGTGTCATATAATGTTGTATAGATCCAGTGTTTCTCCAACTATTATAAAAGAAGAATATTGGGAGATAGTACAGCAGTGAAAGCTCTAGCATGGAGAAAACTCAGGTTTGATCTCTGGCACAGTATCTAGTCCCCTGAACTCTGAATGAAGATCCAGGAGTAACAGGGAAGTTATATTTCATCCCCAAACAGAACACAAAACATAATAAAAAGAGAAAAATATAGGGATGTTATGAAAAAATTTTATTATAGTACTTATTCACACTTGTTGCTGATTCATCCTATAAATATATATTAAATTTAAAAGTAATCCCTATTTTGGTGGTGTATCTGGCATTAAGCAAGATCCCATCCTATGCTCACTCTATATACATCTGAATTGTTATGGAAAGCCATGTCATCCTTTCTAGGCACTGCATATTAAGAATGACACAGTTCAAACTAGAGTTGATTCAAATTGACAAAGTTGATGGGTTTCAATGATGTTATTATAAGAGATGACAAAAACTCTAATAGCTTCTCTCTTGTAGGTATAAGTAACCTGTGGTCATCTAAGACTTACCTTGTTCCTGCTCATTTCTTTTCTTTTGGCCTAATGTCAATGAATCCTGAAATGATGGAATCTGTATTAGATTAAATGTTTTGGATGATAGTTACTTCTATGAGTATCAGTTTCTTCTGTTTTAGGGGCTATGATGAGGAATAGCTGCATCATTTTATGTGAAGCATTATTTAGTTATTGTCTTTATTTTGGAATATCCATATAGTGCATAAAAGACTAAGTACCTAACTGTCAAATTATGGGAGTTGATTGTGGAAGCTTTACCTTGTGTAGAGTTAGGTCAGCTAGATCTGTCTCTTTGGTTTCCTCTCTTGGGATAAGGTGGCCCAATTTGTAGAACTTTGCAGAACATTTGGAAGTCAGAAATGAAAAAAAAATGCTATTTTAGTGCTTAGTAACTCGACTAGCAGAGGCAGATTACAGTTTCTGAGATACATAATCAGTAATCAGTTTTTAGTCACTGTCACTGTCAGTGTCCTCCCATTGTTCATCGATTTGCTTGAGCGGGCCCAGTAACGTGTCCATTGGAGACTGTTGTTACTGTGTTTGGCATGTTGAATATATCATGGGTAGCTTGCCAGGGTCTGCTGTGAGGGCGAGATAATCTCGGTAGCTTGCTGGGGGTCTCTGAGAGGGGCGGAGGAATCGAACTCCGGTTGGCCATCTTGGCTGCATGCAAGGCAAATGCCCAAACACTGTTCTATCGCTCCGACCTATCAGTTTTTAGTAAAGTAATTAATTATGGATGTAAAATATATCACAATTTCCTTATATAAAATATTTAGAAATATTGAATAGCATTTAGTTATTGATAATAAATTTTAAAATAAATGATATATTTAGTAATATTTATGTTCAGGTCATTATAGAAGCTTAATTATATCTTAAAATATTAAGGAAAATCTGTTTAAAATATATTTTTAAATAGAAAACAATAGATTTTTTGGTATTTACTTAAGCAATATCTTTTCTCTCAAAAGGAAAAGAGCATTAATCACTAAGTAAAGACTGTATTACAGGTATGTTGCATTTCTCCAATTCTAGTCACTGAAGAATCATAGCCACCAACTTAATTTCGTGTTTGTTATGGAAATCAAAGGACTATGTTTTGATTAATAATTACCTTTTAAGAGTGCGCAACAAGTGAAGTGAAAAACAGTATAAGAGAGAAGCACAGCATGGCTAATTGAGAAAACTGCATGATCAACAATACAGTGTTATGCTAAGAAATAGACAAAGTCAATTTAGCATAAAATGTGGCTTAGGATTGACTGCTTAAAGGAAAGATACATAAGACTAATGTCTAGTATTCCTCACAGAGAGAAAAGTGCTAAAGAATCATGATTTTTTTTCTTCTGAAAAGTTAAGGAAAATGTTGACAAAAATGTGGGCAAGGGGAGCAAGTTATAAGGTATGCAAGAAAAAGGTATAACTCAACAGAGTTCTTTCATCAGGAAACTCAAGTGAAAAATACAAATATATATATTTTAGATGGCAAATATTTTCCCCAAATTTTTATTAAATTAGGTCAGTTCACTATCTTTGGCCCATTTTCTTTAGTCAAAGAATAGTAAAGAACAATGCAAGTATTGAAACATAGAAAAACTGAAATACCTTATTAAAATTTTTATTATAGTTGTTATTATTGGGCCGTAGCATTAGCATAGTGGATAGGGCATTTTCCTTGCACAGCCGACCTGGGTTTGATTCCTCCACACCTCTCGGAGGGCCCAAAAGCTACCAAGAGTATTCTGCACCCCCGCCCCCTTGCACAAACACAGAGCCTGGCAAGCTCCCTGTGGCATATTAGATATACCAAAAAAAAATAACAAGTCTCACAATGAAGACATTACTGGTGTCTGCTCAAGCAAATCAATGAACAATGGGAGGACAGTGCTACAGTGCTACAGTTGTTATTATTGGATTAATCCAAATATATGTATGCATATATAAATCAATATTTATATGAATATGTTACAGTGGGTAGGGCATTTGCCTTGCACCCAAGTTCAATTCCTCTGACCCTCTCGGAGAGCCCGACAAGCTACTGAGAGTATCTTGCCCACACGGCAAAGCCTGGCAAGCTACCCAAGAAGTATCTGATATGCCAAACACAGTAACAACAAGTCTCACGATGGAGACGTTACTGGCCCACTCAAGCAAATCGATGAACAACAGGACAGTGCTATATATTTGTGATTACAGTTGACAAATCAATATACTTGGTACATAATACTCATTAGTTTTAATTTATAATTAGAATACCTCATTTATTTTGTGGTTTGTAATTGTCCTTTGATATATACAATACCTAATTGTGACAAATTGTGGCATCATCCTATTTTACAAGAAATGTAATTTAAAATGTCAACCAGCTTATATCAAGAAGTTCATGGTCTATGTAGAGTTGTCATATCATACTTGAGTATACTCATTGTGAACACAGTTCTCAATCACACACAATACTCACAGCTCATCATATCTACACTATACCATTGTAGCACTGTCCTCCCATTGTTCATTGATTTTCTTGAGCGGGCACCAGTAATGTCTCCATTGTGAGACTTGTTGTTACTGTTTTTGGCATATCGAATATACCACAGGGAGCTTGCCAGGCTCTGCCATGTGGGTGGGATACTCTTGGTAGCTTGCAGGGCTCTCCGAGAGGGATGGAAGAATCAAACCCAGGTCGTCCATGTGCAAGGCAAACACCTTACCAGCTGTCCTATCACCCCAGTCTTCACATCTCATCTACCAAAATAAGTGCTGCTGCAGATACAGAGCCAGTGGAGGGGAGTCAAAAAAAAGTCTTCACTGCTGACCTCTTGAAGAGCAGGGAAAAGAGGAAACAGGTAGAGCAAACAAGATATGCGTGTCCTGAGATAGTACTTGGCCATGGGGAAGGACACGGAGAGCCCTAAGACTGTCGGACACAAAAGGCTGCTGCAGTGACAGGGCTGATGCGTGTTAAGACTGAATACAGAAAGAATGTCACATTTTCCTCTTGACTGGTCACTCCTTTCAGTGCTGGGCTCAGCCTCCCAGGATGGAGTGGTTGCTCTGTAAATGAAAGACAAGCAGAGTTCATAACCTGTCAACATTCAATTTGGTTCTTCCTTCACATTGTTGTGTGTGTTTGAAGTCCTGGTGGCTCTGGAAAGAGCAAAGTGTGCATTTATTTATTTATTTATTTATTTATTTATTATGTAGGACTACTACTATTTATTCAGCTACTGATTAGCTGATTGAATTGGGCATGAACTCAACCTTACTTTTTTTTTCATTTTTTATAATTTTATTTATTGAATCACCCTGACAGCAGTAACAAAGCTTTTGGGTTTAAGTATCTGTCATACAATGAAACACCCATACCTTCACCAGTGCCCATTCTCCACCCCCCAAAACCCCAGTATACTCCCATCCCAAACCCTCCCCCTACCTAAGTGGCAGATGATTTCCACATTACTCTCTCTGTACTTTGATTATATTCAATATTTTGACACCAGACCCAACATTATTATTTGGGATTTTACCCCAACACTCAGATTTGCTGAAAAGGCAACAGTAGACAATTTGTTTTCTATTGCTGGTTATGAAAAAGATATGATGTCGTGTGGCTGCAGTAGTGGACATGCGATTTTGAAATTCCAAAATGTTAACACTTAAATCTGGAGTGATTTCTGCTGAAACCTATTGGGTTCCGAGATTTGTTTCTGAGTCTCTGGGATCATGGCCGTTAGGCAGCTTGATCAGGAGCCAGAGAGGCCATTTGTTGGCGGCGACTCGGGGTCTCGTTAAGTTGGGAGGGAAAGGGCTGGCTCCACACCCATTCCATGAGGTCCCATGGGTCTTGTCACTACAGGCCCAAATCTGAGTGTCCAATGACCTCTGGTAGATGGCGGTCACCAGGTCGCCAGGGGGAACAGGCCAAGGCACAAAACCTATTCTCATCTGGGGTGGCCCAGTGCCTCTAACCTACTGCAGGGACTGGACGCATTTCTGCCAAAAGCCGTTGGGTTTCGAGATTTCTTTCTGAGTCTCTGGGATCATGGCCATTAAGCAGTTCAATCAGGAACCAAAGAGGTCATGCCTCCAATTATACAGCTTAGCCGGAGGTAGTTTGTGGGTGTGTCTCCCACATACCTAACTTTTGGCCGTTTACTTTCTTGGTAAACTTTGCCCCAAGTTTTTGGGGTCTGGCCAAAGGAACAGCAGCAATTTGGGGGTATCTGAAAGCCTGATGGTGCCATCAGGCTGCTGATGCACTCACCTCACAGGTACAGATTGACCTGCTGGTGGTACCATACCCCCAGTGTATTATTTTCTGTTCCTAAATTGAATGTCATTACGATTTTGACTGATATTGCCTTGAATCTATAGCTCACACCGAGTAAAATATAACTTAATAATATCAATTTTTCTAATCCATGAAGATGAAATGCCTTTTTAATTAAAAAAATGTGCACCATGATTTTTTGTATACGGGGCATTTGCCTTGCATGCGGCAAGCCTGTCCGACCTGGTTTTGATTCACCTACCCCTCTTGGAGAACACAGCAAGCTACCGAGAATATCTGGCCCACATAAGAGAACCTGGCAAGTTCCCCATGACGTATTCTATGTGACAAACACAGTAACAACAAGTCTCACAATGGAGACGTTACTGGACCCACTCCAGCAAATCGATAAACAACGGGAGGACAGTGCTACAGTGCAGTGCTAATAATAAGCTTCAACACATTCTACCGGTGTGTGCTCCTGGCATAAACCCACACCTGTTATCCAGGTCCCTCCACCATATAAGTTTAGTTCTGTAAACCAATTCACTGGTTCTACTGTTCCACATATAAAGATGAAATGTTTTCCCATTTATCTGCCCTTCTTAATTTCCCTCTTCAGTGTTTTATTATTTATAGTATCAATAAATTTATAGTATATAATTTATATGGGCCTTCTCTTTAATTTATTTGCATCTATTTATTTAGCTTTACTATTATAAATGAGATTGTTTTATTTATATGCTTTCTGATCGTGCATGTGAATATTACTCATTTTCATATGCAAATTTAAGTAATAAAATATTTTCACAGAATAGAAGAAAAGAAGTGCATGCTAATTTCAATGTTAAGTGCACAACCAACATTTCACTATCAATTTATGATAAAGAACTCAATAAATATGAAAGAATTTATGCATATTTTATATAATATATACAAACTTTGCATACATATAAAGTCTATTGCTACATATTGTTGCGTATGTACTATATATATGCCAAACTAAATATATATATACATATATATAGTGTATTGAGTCCATGGAAGAATAGAAAAATAATATATATTAAACTTCAATAAAGGCTCTTAGGCAGTAAAAGAAATATAGCCCATATATATTATATACTTTACATATAGCATAGGCTGGAGCGATTGCACTTGCCTTGCACCTGACCTACCTGGCCAAGCCAGGTTTGATTCCTCTGCCCCTTTCAAAAAGCCCAGCAAGCTACTGAGAGTATCTTGCCCGCATGGCAAAGCCTGGCAAGCTACCCGTGAAGTATTTGATATGCCAAACACAGTAACAAGTGTCACAATGGAGACGTTTCTGGGCCTGCTCAAGCAAATTGATGAACAACAGAGGACAGTGACATTGACACATATAGAATATAATAAATATATGCCAAGTTAACAATATAGAGATAACCTTTATTTATATGTTGTGTATGTACTATATATGTATGTGTACTATATATATGCCAAGTATTTATATATATATATATATATATGCCAAGTTAACAGTGAACATAATTGGTGACAGTCGATTTTTTAAATTAAGATCCTACAGAAGGAAACGGTACTCATTCCCATCTTTTTAACTTAGTATACCATGGTAATAGGTTATAACAACAATATTAAAAAAAATCAATGAATATTTTCCTTTTATATTTATTTATTTATTTTTAACTTTTATTAGTGAAACACCATGAGGTACAGTTGTAGACTTACACATTTTGCTTGGGTTTCAGTTTACAATGATTGAGTACCCATCCTTCCACCAGTGCCCATTCTTCACCACAAATGATCCCAGTATCCCTCCTACCACCTCCCCATCCTACCCCCATCCCATCACGCCTCTGTGAACATACAATATTATATACTATTTTTCTATTCTTCCATGTGCTCAAATAACAACTCTGTTCTGCTGTATGTATATGTCTAGAAGCCAAACCCTGTTGATCTACAATGTGGGTTCTCCTAAGAGAACTGGGACAAAGAATCTCTGGCTTCAGGCACATCTCTTTGATTCCACCATTCTTCCTGCATTAACATATGCCTCAGAGACATGGGCCCTATGAAAACAGGATGAGAATGCTATTCGGGTCTCCCAAAGAGGAATCGAAGAGCTATGCTTGGAGTATCACACTTCACTCAAATGAGAGAAAGGATTTGCCGTTCCGACCTCTGTCGACAATCAAGAATCAGGGACGCTGTCAGGTTTGTCAAGGCGTAGAAAATCAGATTGGCTGGACACGTAATGAGTTTTGGAGACGACTGCTGGACTAGAGCCATTACCGACTGGATTCCATGGGACATCAAAAGATCATGTGGCCACCCACCTATGAGATGGTCAGACTTCTTCGTCAAGACCCTGAATGATCAGTTTGAGGCTCTTCGTGTTCCTAGAATGAGCAGACAGCATTGGGCTACACTAGCACTCGACAGGGATGAATGGAGATGTTACAGGAACTTGCTAGAACTAATCAATGAGTAATGGGATGTCAAGTGATCAAGTGATAAAACTTGTTATTATGTAACTACTCAATCCCTATTGTCAAAAAAATAATGACAATAAGGTAGGCACATTCAGATGGGAGCAGATGTTGTCCCTTCACTTGCCCCATATGAATCTCAGCAGCTGGAAACCTCCAGAACCCAATGAAAAACCTAGGTACTACTGAAAATGCCAGGCCTCAAGGGATGGGGTACCTGCCACTCCTTCCCATCTCCCCTCCCCTAGGGGGTCCTGGCTGTCATACCCACAAACTGCCTTCAGATGCCATGTAAGTGCATAATGGCCATGATTAAGGGACTCATAAGTGAATCTTGGAACTGAGAGTCTGTTTCAGAGATGTCTCTGGACCGCAATTATTTAAAATTTTAAAATTCCAGGACCACGTGACCACAAAAGTGGCTGTGCAACATCTCATGCTATCCATGACAAGCAATACAAAATAAATTATCTAGTGTCTGCCTCTGGGGCAGGCTTGAGTGCTGGTGGGAAAATTCAAATTAATGGTGGTGGAAAGGTGTAATGGCGGTGGGATTGGTGTTGAAATATTGAATATAATCAACTATTGTGAACAACTTTATAAAAATAAAATAAATTTTTAAACATGAGGAGGCACAGTCTTGTTATGAAAAACACACAAAATCCACAACACAGTAAATGACCATCCTGTCTAATAAATCCAGCAATTCAGTCTCAGAAAGAGCATCTATAGTGTTGTCACTTTCAAAATAGGCACAAGAATCCAGTCATTGCTTCTCAACGCTATACACGTCCATCAAATCACCATGCCTTATACAGTTAGATTTCTACTAATAATTCAAGTGTGTTCATTTTTTCCCAGTTTCTGTTGTGTTTCATCTAAAGAGGTAAAATCAAAGGCAAGAAGAAATACACTTTTTTGACAAATCACATTGTCATAATGAGAACTAAAATGAATAGTACCTGCCATTTAAAATTACCCACAGCTTTGGCCATAGGCATGGATGAGATAATGCACCCAGACAGGCATGGGCAAGATTCTCACTCAGACACAGTGAGCGTTAGCTAAGAGTCTACTGTTCAGAATACTACATGCTCCAGCACTGCCCTATATTCTGCCCGCAGCTACCTCAGCCCCCTCTTCTATCCACAGAATTTCTGGTGTTTCAGATCCTGAGACCATACTGCCAGGACAATAGGGTTTGGGGGTCTTGGCTTCCAGCCCTCTACATAAAGTGGGGGGAAAAGGACAATAAACAAATGTATTAGCTAAAGTAGTCCA
Source organism: Sorex fumeus (assembly GCF_029834395.1). Lineage (NCBI taxonomy): Eukaryota > Metazoa > Chordata > Mammalia > Eulipotyphla > Soricidae > Sorex > Sorex fumeus. The sequence continues at coordinate 70,676,392 of NW_026606059.1, forward strand.
AAATGGAGAAGTCTCTAGCTTTTGTAGTACTGTCCTCCCATTGATCATCGATTTGCTCGAAGGAGCCCAGTAATGTCTCCATTGTGAGACTTGTTGTTACTGTATTTGGCATATCAAATACGTAACGGGTAGCTTGCCAGGCTTTGCCGTGCGGGTAAGATACTCTGAGTAGCTTGTTGGGCTCTCCAAGAGGGACGGAGGGATGAACCCGGGTTGGCCTGCTAGGCCATGTGCAAAACTAACGCCCTATCTGCTCTGCGATCGCTCTAGCCCAATAATAACCCTAGTATCTTGAAATAATTACAACACCTTAAAAATCTAGTCATGTTCACTTCTATTTCAAAATGACTATAAGTTGTTAATATGTGTTATACTGTAAGAAAACAGCTAAAAGCTATACCTACAAATATCTCAATGAAAAACTCAGGTCAGAGATTTATGATCTAAAAAAGAGAAACCTTTGCTTCTGTGGAGAAAGCTGTGCTCAGAAAGCTATAACGACAATCATACAATATTAATAGATAGCATTAGCTTTTGTATTTTGTTAAAATAAATAGTATCCTATTTATTTCAATTAATTTATTTCAAAATGTTCAATTGAAACATCATTGCATTATAATATTATATAATATCAATTTTCATTATGAAAATCAGTTTATTTACTATGCTTGTTCTGATTAATCTCATTCCATAGTCTTATTTCCCTTTTTCTTCCCTTCTGGTAACCACTAATTGGTCTTTTAGTCCAAAACTTTACTTTTATTCTATTTAGTTCATCTATTTTCTTTCTATATCACATATGAATGAAATCATACATTGTTTGTTTTTCTTCATTTTGCTTATTTCCCTTGGCACAATACAGTCTAGTTCTACTCCTATAGCAGAGAGTAAGATTTCATCTTTCATTTATGCTCTATGCCACAGTGTATATGACCCACATCATTCTTGTGCATTTGTCAGTAGACAGGCACTTAGGTTGTTTCCAGTTCTTAGCCACTTCAAACAATACTGCAGTGAACTTGGTAATACATTCTTGGAATGTGTGCTTTTATGTATTTTCAAGGTAATTACACAGAAGTTGGTTATCTATACTATATAAAGTTTCTAATTTATTTTTAAGCCCTCTCTATTTTACTTTCCACTAATTGACATCACCATACTGTACAAGATTTCTCTTGTGTGAACACTTGTTTTTGTGTTTTACAAAGTGTCTACTCTCATTGGTGTGAGAAATCTCACTGTTGAATTAATTTACATTTACTGAATAGTATGATATGATATGATAAAACTCTATATAGGCCTCTAGCCATCTATTGTGTTCTTTGGCAGAGTATCTATTAACGTCTTCTACCCATTTTAAAATCAGTCGTTGTTAATTGAGATAGATAAATATTTTGTGTATTAACAAATAGCATGCAAATATCTAGTCAATAAATAAATGCCTTTTTATAAAAAGCTTGGTGCAAGATTTTTCACTAAAAATAAAATAGCAATATTTTATTTTTTTTACCAATATTCCTGTAGATTGAATACAATAGAAGTAACCTAACCAACGATAGCACCTCATGATCTCCCCTCTACTTCTTAGTTGCCATAAATGTCGATTATTTTGTATAACTCTCTTTAGACTGAAAGTTCAGTGTGGAAAAATACAATATCACTTTTATTTACCTCTAACTCTTAGCATCTAAATTTTATCCAGGCCCTGTAGAAAGGAGCACCAAATGGGGGGTATTGGGAGGATCCCCCCCAGGATGGGAAAAGCATGCTGAAAGAAGACTCTAGACCAAACGTGATTGCCACTGATGCCTCTTTTGCAGGCCACAGCACCCAAAAGGAGAGAGAGAACAAAAGGGAATACCCTGCCACAGAGGCAGGGTGGGATGTGGGGGATGAGGGGGATGGGAGGGATGGGAGGAATACTGGGATTAGTGGAGGTGGAGAATGGGCACTGGTGGAGGGATGGGCACTCGATCATTGTACAACGGAAACTCAAGCACAAAAATTTGTAAATCTACAACTGTACCTCATGGTTTTTCACTAAAAATAAATAAATAAATAAATAAATAAAATAAATTTTATCCAGGCCCTAAGCTCTCCTTGAATGTTTAGTGAGTGAAAGAATAAATGATTAAATTATATGTACTTGTTTCTTAACTTATTTGTTTTTGCTTAATTTAATTTTTATTAGTGAAACACCATGAGGTACAGTTGTAGACTTACAAATTTTTGTGCTTTGGTTTCAATCATACAATAATCAAATACCCATCCTTCTGCCAGTGCCCATTTTCCACCACCACGGGTCTCAGTGTCCTTCCCAGCCCCCAGTCTCCTACCCCACACTGCCTCTGTGGCAGGGCATTCCCTTTTGTTCTCTCTCTCCTTTTGGGTGTTGTGGTTTGCAAAAGAGACATTGAGTGGCAATCATGTTTGGTCTATAGTCTGCTTTAAGCATGTTTCTCCCACCCTGGGAGGATCCTCCCAATACCCGTTATTTGGTTCTCCCTTCTCCATCTGAGCTCCCTTTTCCCCTAGCATACGTGGCTGGCCTCCAAGCCATGAAGCAAAACTCCTGGTACTAATCTCGGCCACTCTTGGGTGTTAGTCTCCTATTTTGTTACTTATTTGAATCTTCTTTAAATAATTTCACATACTCTGAGAGATAAAACTTTCCTAACTAAAGTTATTTACTCTGATACTGTTATTTTGAGAACTATAATTATTATCCTTTTTAAAATAAAACTTATCCTTTAAAAATTATGCAAGAATGATAAAGATTTCTATGACTGTCTAACGTGATAAAAACTTATTTTATATATCCCCAATATATTTCAAATGATGTCAAAGTAGACATTTAAATATGCCATTTCTAAAGTAATGGATAAATAATAAATAAACAATAAGCCAGTGTTGCTTGTCTTTGATAATGGAAGATCTCTGTTAGCTATGTATGAAATCAAACAAAAATTTAGCAACTGTACATCACAAATTTTCCACACACTATTATCAGTTCAATTTGTCATCTTTCTATATTCATCTTTCTTCATTGCAGTAAAATTGCCATAGGCTACTGGTCTTGAATCAAATTCATCTTAAATTCAAACATAATGAAAATAAAAATTGATAAATGGAAACTACTCACAACCATCAATTTGGATTTTAAACAAATAAATTTTCAAGTTTTGGAACATCAACACTTATGCTATGGTAATAGGAATGACAATATAAATGCACAAACTAATGAATTTGAATCAATGTTCATATTACACTACTTGGTTCAAGTAATTGTATAAATATTCAATGATTTAAATAGTTTTATCATTCAAATTACTATTTTGTGTACTGAATATTTCACATAAATATCATTGACTCATTTTTATGTTTATTATGGACCATGAGTGCAAGATGCATGTCATAAAAATGGAATTGATTTGTAGCTATCAGAAAGTCTCATAAATTAATGTCTATTTTTGTCTCCTTAGAAGAATAGAATGCATATGCGTTTTTTCCCTTGTTTTTTTGCATCTGTCGATACTCAGATTGCTCTCAGCTCTGTGTTCAGGCGATCTCAAACTCCTGGAGGGCTTTGGATTGAATTCATGTCTGCCATAAGCAAGGCAAGTGCCGTACATAAAGTACTAATGCTTTAGCCCCTCAATTAACAGATCTTTTTACTATATGGTTTAGCACAAAGCAATTCAGTCACTTGTTAAAGCTAAAAATTAGCAAAACATATCATTATCATTTATTTCTGAAGAGTAAATTATACAAATAGTAATTCAACTAAAGATTTTATACTTTGCACATAAAATTTACTTACATGGTAACTACTAAGTGATCTTCATGCATAACAACAGCAATAAAGTGAGTGTCAAGAGACTTCATTTGTGTTTATGATCACAATTTGGTGATCACAGTTTGGGTACATATTTACCCCTGGAGGCTGAAGTAATAGTACAGCAGGTTGGGAGTTTTCCTTGCACATGGCTGACCGGGTTCAATTCCCAGCATCCCATATGGTTCACTGAGAACCCCCAGGAGTAATTCCTGAGTGCATGAGCCAGGATTAACCTCTACACATTGCCGGTGTCACCCAAAATGCAAAAAGAAAAAAAAAACAAAAAAAAACCGTATTTACCCATAAACTGATCAAGTTGGAAATGAATGTTAAGTATGAACAGATTTTTACATATATATATGAATTATAGATCAACAAAGTACTTCAGATATTGCAACATTTCCCTGATTCTGAAAAGAAATCCAGCATTTAAATACTTGATGTCTCTAACTTATTTACAAAATATATTATAGGAACCACACCAAGCAATACTGGAAATGGGGATTATGTAAATATTGGGGATTCAAACTCAGAGAGTTGCTTTACCACTTGAGCCATTAGTCCTTGTAATACTTTATATGTACAATTATATTATGTTGTATTTTAAAGAGAAAGAGAGACAAACTGTGCTTGGATACAGAGTTGGTTATTATTTATTAGGCTGTTTTAATTTTGTCATTATTTTCTTAAATATAATGAACTAAATATTTCTAATATTTAACAGATCCAAAATGTCTTCTGTTCCATAGTCAAAATTTACTTGGAAAGTAAAATGCAACCAGATTTTTGTGTGAGATCTTATCTTTGCTCATAATAAAACATAATCCAAAGATAGTGAAATGTGGAGATTGACAATATTTATATAACAAATTTTGCTTCTATTTAGTAGCTATAAATGTTTAAATATGTTAATTTTTAAAACTATTTTCTGTAAGTTATTGATAATAAAGAGTTGATATAATTATTTTGAATCTTTAATGGTTAGAAAAAGAGCAAATTGAACATAATGCTTTTGAATTTTTTTAACTTTTGCTTCCACATGGGAAAATTTGGTTTCATTGTTTTTCTTGCCTTTAGTTTATCCTGATAATAGATGGGGTGTGTGTATGTGTGTGGTAGGTGGGAGCTACTAACAAGTAGTGATTGTAATTCTGTGTAGGAATTGGTTTGCTTGGGTCTTATGCTTATTTTCCTTTTTCATCAACAGTTCTTCCCAATGATGTCTGAGATAAATAATGCTTCTTTCCTATCACTCCCCCTAAGTCTCTCTGACACCAGCCTGCTTTGGAGTCCATATCGTTTTAAATGATAAATTCAGTAAATCTAAGAATATAAATGACCTTAGAAGAAAAAGAGTTGCTAAGCAAAAGGAACCTTTGTCAAATCTCTCAATGCTCAGGGTAGTTCCACATTCAAATTTTTTCTCAATAAATGTCTCTACTTTTATTGTGGGGAAGTATTTTTTTAAATATAGGTTATCTCCAATATTATGCCAAAGAACTCCCCCTCTTTGTAGTTTTACAATTAGTGGATTTAACATTTATTAGAATTTTGTTGGTAAGCCGTTTTTGATATTTTTCAACATATGTTATTGCTATTGAGGTAATTTGGTCACAACAGTGTTGACATTATGTGTTAGGAGGGCAATTTTACTGTACCTCTACAATCAAGTGCCCAAGATCTTCAATCACTGTCCTCTGTTGACACTTCTAATAGATCATTTCCCCATCCCCCAACTTGGCAAACTGTTCTATTGTCAAAGTTCCAGGATTTGCTTTTATGAATACTGTCCATTCCTTTGTTTTATTTCTGGATGTAACACATGAGCAAATTCATCCAAGCTTTTTGAGACAGGAATCCAGGCAGATAGGGAAGGGCCTACAATGGCAATGAATTCCTGGCAAGTATATGACCAATAGACCCAAGGCTGTGAGGACCCACCTGCGGACACAGGAACTAAGGCCTAATAAGACCTTTATCTGGTGTCACTGCAGACCAAGAGATGGCTGGACTGTCTACAAAAAGGAAAGATTTCAGAAGAAACCAAAGGCTGAGATAAGGAAATGGTAGAAGATTGCGGAAAACTTCAAAGCACTTCCTTTATGACAATATCTTCAGAAAAACCCAGGCAAGGCAACTGAAGTATATCCAGATAGAAGCCTGTCTTAAAATCCATTCAAGACTCCTTCTGAATTTGGAAAAGCCTGTTTTTTCTGTCTGCCTGCCTATCTGTCTGCCTGTCTGCCTGTCTATCTTTCTTTGTCTGTCTATCTGTCTGTCTCTCTCTCTCTCTTTATCTCTCTATTTCTCCCACTACCCCCTCAATCCTATCTCTCTCTGGCCTTTTCCCTCTATCTCTGTTCCTTTATTCAAAATTTCCAATAAACTGAAACCAAACCTGTCTTCACTTCACTACTCTTCTCCTACTGAACTTTTTTGTGAGAAAGGCAAGGAACCCCAAACATTTGGGTAAGGTCTAGGACTTTCCTTTCCTGAACAAAGCGATTCTTCACTCTTGCCTGAGGCCAGGGCACCCTGAAAAATCGGGTGGCAGGGCTCAAGTCCCATGCTGCACAGAACAAGTGGACTTCAGGTGAGGCTTGATGGCTGCCCAGTGGGGCTCGTGGGAAATGACATCCATGCCATGGATATCTGATAGCAGAATTAATCAAACCTAGGTTTTCCCTGTCATTCCTAGCAGGGGAGGATGGGGGAAAAAGAGGCAGATCCCCTTCTTGAGGCTCTGCTTCTCTCCTCCCCACTTCATATATCAGTCGGAACCCCCACCGCATCCGTTTGTCTTCCTCTTACATTTTGTCCCACATGATGCCCAATAGTTCAACCCAAGTTTTAGCAAAGGTCAAGGATTCAGTTTTTCTTATAGCTAATAGTATTGTGTCACCCATCTGTACTTAGGCATTTCTATTGCTTCCAGATCTTGGCTATTGTCATTAGTGCTTCAATGAGTGAGAATAAATGTGTAATTACATCACTTGTAATCACTTGACATCCTGTTGTTTGTGGATATCATCCAGTGGGTGCCAGTAATGTCTCCATTCAACCCTGTCTCATGTTAATGTAGCCCAATGGTGTCTGCTCACTCCAGGAACTTGAAGAGCATCATACTATTTGTTCAAGTTCTTGATAAAGAAGTTCGACCACCTTGTAGGTGGGTGACCAGGTACTCTTTTGACATCCCGTGGAATCCAGTTGGTAATGGTTCTAGTCTAGAGGTCGTCTCCAAATTGCATTACGTGTTGAGCACATCTGATTTTTGACACCTTGGCAAACGAGGCAGTGTCCCTGATATTTGATCACCGATGGAGGTCTGAACTCCGGATTCCTTCTTTCACTTGAGTGATGCGTGAGACTCCAGGCATACCTCTTTCAATTCCTCTCTGGGAAACCTGAATAGGGTTATCCTATTTTCGTAGGGCCCAGGTCTCTGAGGTGTATGTTACTGCAGGAAGGACAGTGGAATCAAAGAGATGTTTCCAGAGCCAGAGGTTCTTCGCCCTCTTAGCTACTTCTTCAACGCTCTTGAAGGTGTTCCAAGCTACTTTCTTCCTCCTGCACAGTTCTGGCTCCAAATTGTTCTTCATGTTGAGTTCTCGAGCCAGGTATACATAGCTGCTGCATTCAGAGATGTTTGTTTAATTGATAGCAAATGAAACATCAGGGGTAGCTCATTTTTCATGACCATTGTCTTGATGAGATTCAGCTGCAGTCCGACCTTTTCACAATCATGGTCGAATTTGGTCAGCATTTGTACCGCTTGCCTGATATTTGATGTTATTAGAACAATATTATCAGCAAAGTGGAGGTGTTGTAGTTGCTGACTTTCTATCTTCACTCCCATTTTTTTCCATTCTAGTTGTTGCATGACGTTCTTGAGGGTGGCACTGAAGAATTTCGATGAAATGCTATCACCCTGCCAAATCCCTCTCTTTAAGTCTATGGTCACTTTCTTGTAGAATGGTGAGATCCTGGTGGTGAATACGCAGTTCAGCTCACAGAGGATCCAAATGTACTGAGTTTGAATGCCCTGTTTGGCTAGGGCTTCAATGACTGCTTCAGTTTCAACAGAATCAAAGGCCTTCTTTAAATCAATGAATGTTAGACAGAGTGGCATCTTGAACTCTTGAGAAACCTTAATGCATTTGGTCACTCTGTGGATATGGTCAATAGTGCTGAATCCTTTTCTGAACCCAGCTTTCTTGCATGGTTGTCTTTTGTCTAGTGTTTTGCTATTCTATTCAGGATGACTTGAGTGAACAACTTGTAAACAACGAAGAACAGGCAGATTGGGCGATAGCTGCCAATGTCATGGATGTCTCCCTTCTTGTACAACAGAATGATCCTGTTGGTTTTCCATTAGGACGGGACCTAGCATTCAGATAGGTAGTGTGTGAAGAGCTGAGCCAGTGTATTGATGATTGCTGGAGGCAGGTTCTTCAGGTGTTCGGGTCTGACCTTGTCTGGGCTGGGTGCTGTTCACTTCTTTACTGAGGTAATGGCATGTGGGATTTTGAAGGGAGAACATTGGGAACGACAAATCCATCCTTCAGAATTTGTTATGTGGGCAGATGGAGGTGGCTATCAAAGACATCTGAGTAGAAGTCGTGGATAATTTTCTCCATTGCCCTTCTGGAAGATGTGATAGATCCATCAGGATGTTGGAGTTTAGTCAACTAACTGCTGCCATGCTCCAGGCTGCTTTCTGGACTCTCAGACTGAGCCTCACACCTGAGTGAAGTCCCACAGAACCAGGTAATGTGAAACTTTGTGACCTTGGACTCCAGGCTCAACAGGACCCGGAAACAGAGATCCTCTGCCTGCTTCTCCCAATCTCTAGTGACCCGGGGGTCACACCCATAAGGCCCACCATGCCAGTGTCAGATAAATACCTTATCAGCTAACCTCCATTAACCAACTACTGCCACATTCCAGGCCACTTTCCAGACTGGGTTGCCACACATCATAAGATACTTCCTACCCATTTTCCATAATTACTAGCATAATTAATTTTCCCAGTATGCAGGAAAGGTGTCAGGCTGCAGATGTAAAAGGTTGAATATTGCTGGTATAGAACACATATATGTTAACTCAGAATAACTCTATGACTGCTTGACAGAAGCTTACTGCAATTGGAGTAAGCTCAAAAATATTTAACCAGGACAAATGTAATTAGAAATACTTTAATGGTATCAATATTAATACAATTAAAGATCAAAAATCACCTTCAGATCATTTAACATGTTTATATAAATTATGCAGCATGGAGGTATATTCTGTATTTTATATATGTGTACGTATGTATATAATTTTGATGAAAAGTAGGAATATTCATAATAAAATTGTTCAGTAATTAGAAATAAGAGACACAAAAGTATGTTAAGAAGTCATCAAGAAAACTGAAATACTTGATAAATCTTAAAGTCAGATGACCAAGACTGGATGATACATAAACATTCTATATGTATTATCCACATTTCTCCATATTATTAATAAAGTCAATATTGATATAAGATAGGTGACTTCCTCCTACCTCCTCATATTTCCAGAAGCTCCTGCAGCCACACCCATGTCCAACTGACACCACCATATAGGCTCATCTATTGACAACGTTCCAGACTCACAATTAAATCTCAAAAGAGACCTACTACAAAATATTCTCAGATATCCAGTCCAAGCTGAGACCTCTGAAGTGATCTCCAGAGTGGGGCTGGCCAAGTTCCATACTAGAGCTCTGGAGGCCTCACTCACACATTAACTTCCACCAGCTGGACTGTTTTGTTAAATATTCTGATTTTTCTGAACCCATCTGCAAATGCTACAATACTGACATCCTAGTAGGATCTCACCAAATTGCATAAAAATGTAATATACAAGCGATGTATCAAGATACAATCTTGACACAGAAGGCTTTAACATGAACCAACAATTTAGTAAGCCCTCAGATAAGGACTAAATGTCCCCATGGTGATATACCAAACTTTTCACAAAATTTCTTTTACTGAAACACTTTTTAATCATCCCATTGAGTGGTAATAAGCAATACAAAATAAATTATTGTGGGTTTGCTATGGGGGAAGGTTTGAGAGGTAGTTGAGAAAATAGACACAATGGTCAAGGGAAGGGATTGGTATTAGAATATTGAATACCTGTAACATTTCAACATGAACAATTTTGTAAATCACAGTGTTTAAATCACTTGATCACTTGATTTCCCGTTAATTGTCGATTTGCTCAAGTAGGCACCAGTAACATCTCCATTTGTCCCTGTCGCGTGCTAGTATAGCCCAATGGCGTCTGTATGCTTTAGGAACACGAAGAGCCTCAAACTGATCATTCATGATCTTGATGAAGAAGTCTGACCATCTGATAGGTGGGTGGCCATGCGGTCTTTTGACATCTCGTGGAATCCAGTCTGTAACAGCTCTAGTCCAGCGGTTGTCTTTAAATCTCATTATGTGACCAATCCATCTGATTTTTGATGCCTTGGCAAACAAGACAGCGTCCCTGAATCTTGATCTTCAACAGAGGTCGGAACTCCAGATCCTTTCTCTCATTTGAGTGAAACGTGATATTCCAAGCATAGCTCTTTCAATTCTTCTTAGGGAGACCTGAATAGCGTTCTTATCCTGTTTGCGTAGGGCCCAGGTCTCTGAGGCATATGTTAATGCAGGAAGAACAGTGGGATCAAAGAGATGTGCCTGGAGCTGGAGGTTCTTCACCCTCTTAGCTATTTCTTCTACGCTCTTGAAGGCCTTTCAAGCTGCTCTCTTCCTCCTGCGCAGCACAGGTGCCAGGTCATTTGTCATGTTGAATTCTCAACCTAGGTACACATAGCTGTTGCATTAGGAGATGGTCGTTCCATTAAGAGCGAATGGGGCATCAGGAACGAGGCTGTTTCTCATAAACATTGTCTTCGTAAGGTTCAGCTGAAGTCCAACCTTTCCACACTCACAGTCAAAGTCGGCCAGTATTTGTGCCACTTGGCTAATATTTGGTGTTATTAAAACAATGTCATCAGCATAGCGGAGGTGGTGTAGTTGCTGACCATCTAGCTTCACTCCCATTCCTTCCCATTCCAGTCATCGCATGATGTTCTCGAGGGTGGCACTGAAGAGTTTCAGTGAAATGGTATCACCCTGCCGAACCCCTCTCTTGACACCAGTGATTACTTCTTTGTAGAATGGTGAGATCCTGGTAGTGAATCCATAATACAGCTCATGGAGGATCTCAATATATTGAGCTTGAATGCCCTGATTGGCTAGGGCTTCAATGACCGCTTCCATCTCAACAGAATCAAAGGCCTTCATTAAATCAATGAATGTTAGACAAAGTGGCATCTTGAACTCCCGAGAAATCTCAGTGAGTTTGGTTATCGTGTGGATATGGTCAATGGTGCTGAATCCTTTGCGGAACCCGGCTTGCTCGCAAGGTTGTCCTTCATCTAGTGTTCTGCCAATCCTATTTAGGATGACTCAAGTGAACAACTCGTAGATGACAGACAATAGGCAGATCAGGCTATTGTTGCCAATGTCATGGATGTCTACCTTCTTGTAGAGTAGTACAGTCCTGCTGGTTTTCCATTGAGACGGAACCTTGCATTCAGACAGGTAGTGCTTGAAGAGCCGAACCAGCGTATTGATGAGTACTGATGGCAGGTTCTTCAGGTGTTCAGGTGTGACCTTGTCTGCGCCGGGTGCTGTTCATTTCTTTACTGACGAAATGGCAGTAATTCAAAGTGATTAATGGAAAGTAAATGAGCTAGCGTTTATCCCTGAAAGACAGGTTTGAATGATGCTGGGAAAATCTGAGCAAAATATAATGCCCAATCAAAATGTATCTGGACTGTGCATTTAACTTCAGTGTTATGACGCTCTTGTAGGGGTAGGTTGTCTGTCCCTCCGCCTGTCCCTCCCTTGTGGTGGCAGCATGGTGGCCTCCATCTTTTAGAGCCTAATAAACAACCAGGTATGAGACTGCATTGATGAGGCACATGGGGCCTCCTGAGATGGTGGGTGTGGAATCAGCTCTCATTCTGGCATGACAATGCCTTGGTTGCCACCCTCAAACCCCTCCCCAAGTTCCTGAATGACCATGATCTCAGAGGCACACAAACCAATCTCAGAACCCAGGGGCTTTGGGCAGTAATCCCTCTAGACTTATTAATAAAATATCAGAAATCCAAATCCCGTGGCCGCCATTGCAGCCACACAACATCATATGCTCTTCATAATCAGCAATAAAAAACAAATTAACTGATGATGTTATTTTGGCGGGTCTGAATGTTGGGGAAAATCCCAAATAGTAATGTTGAATCTTTTGTCATAATAATGAATGTGATCAACAGAGAGAGAGAGAGAGAGAGAGAGAGAGAGAGAGAGAGAGAGAGAGAGAGAGTGGAAATCTGCCACACTGGCGGAGGAGTGGGTGGGACGGGTGATACATTGGGGTCTTGGTGGTGGAAAATGTGCCTTGTAAAGGGACAGGTGTTTGATCATTGTATGACTGACCAAGACTTGAACTGAAAAGCTTTGTGACTGTTCTCATGGTGATTCAATAAATAAAAAAAATGGGGTGATGAAATGAACAGAAACTTTCCCAAAGAAGAAATCTGAATGGCTAAAAGGCACATTAGAAAATGCTCTACATCACTAATCATCAGGGGGATGCAGATCAAAACAAAAATGAGATATCATCTCACACCACAGAGACTGGCCCACATCCAAAAGAACAAAAGCAACTGGTTTGGGAATTGATGTGGCAAGAAAGGGACTCTCCTTCACTGCTCGTGGGAATTCCGACTGGATCAGCCCTTCTGAAAAACAGTATGGACAATTCTCAAAAAATTAGAAATTGAGCTCCCATTTGACCCAGCAATACTGGGAATATATATTCCCAATCCTGGGAATATATCCTGGAGAGGCAAAAAAGTGCATTTGAAATGACATCTGCACTTCTATGTTCATTGCTGCACTATTCACAATAGCCAAAATCTGGAAAAAACCTGAGTGCCCGAGAACAGGTGACTGGTTAAAGAAACTTTGGTACATCTACACAATGGAGTACTATGTAGCTCTAACAGCTGAAGAAGTCATGAAATTTACATAAAGTGGTACTACATGGAAAGTATCATGCTCAGTGAAATAAGTCAGAAAGAGAGGGACAGACATAGAAAGATTGCATTCATCTGGGGAACATAAAGTAACAAAATAGGAGACTAACACCCAAGAATAGCTGAGATCAGTACCAGGAGGTTCATTCCATGGGTTGGAGACCATCCGCACATACTAGGGGAAAAGGCAGTTCAGATAGAGATGGGAACATCAATTGAGGGTGTCGGGAGGATCCTCCCAGGATGGGAGATGCATGCTGAAAGTAGACTATAGACCGAATATGATTGCCACTCAATGACTCTTTTGCAAACCACAGTACCCAAAAGGAGAGAGAGAACCAAAGGGAATGCCCTGCCACAGAGGTGGGGTGGGATGCAGGGGATGGTGGGGTGGGAGGGATACTAAGAGCACTGAAGGTGGAGAATGAGCACTGGTGGAGGAATGGGTACTCAATCATTGTATAACTGAAACACAAGCAAAAAATTTGTAAGTCGACAACTGTACCTCATGGTGGTTTAGTAATAAAAATTCTTTAAAAAATCACATTTCCAAACTCACACAGCTGCTACCTTAGCCACACAACATCATATCTTATTCATAATCAGCAATAGAAAACAAATTGTCTAATGTTGCCTTTTCAGCAGATCTGTGTGTTGCGGTAAAATCCCAAATAATAATGGTGGGCCAGGTGTCAAATTATTGAACGTAATCAAAGTAGAGAGAGAGAGTAATTGGGAATCATCTGTCACACAGGTAGGGGAAGGTGTGGAATAGGGGGTATCCTGGGGTTTTGGTGGTGGAAAATGTGCACTGGTGAAGGCACAGGTGTTTCATCATTGTATGACTGAGACTTAAACCTGAAAGCTTTGTTACTCCTCTTATGATGATTCAATAAACAAATTTATAAAAAAATATAAGTATAATAACAGATAAATTTATAGTAAATATGTAAAACATGTACACTGAAAAAATCAAGATATTGCTAAGGAAATTAAGAGAGGAATCCAAGAAATAGTGCATTTAATTGTTTGAAAATATAATACTCAGATGTCAATTTTCCCTCAACTTACCCTATGAGTCAGTGCCTATCAAATTATTAGTACACTTCTTGTAGAAATTAATTTGGTAAAGCTAAAATTAATTTTTCATGGAACTTAAATAGGACAAACTTGGAAGACTGGCTATATCTCTTCAATAGATCTAGATTGGGCTGGAGTGATAGCACAGCGGTAGGGCATTTGCCTTGCATGCAGTCAACATGGCCAACCCGAGTTCGATTCCTCCACCCCTCTCGGAGAGCCCGGCAAGCTACTGAGAGTATCTCGCCCACACGGTAGAGCCTGGCAAGCTCCCTGTGACGTATTCAATATGCCAAACACAGTAACAACAAAGTCTCCAATGGAGACTTTACTGGGTCCACTCGAGCAAATCGATGATCAACGGGAGGGCCTTTACCTTTTATCGTTTAGATCTAGATAAAGTGATACTGTTATAAGTAAGAAATAAAAGGAAATGATAAAAAAATATAATAAAGACTTGAAACAGGCCCGCATCTCTGCCGTCACTGCAATTTTTCTGGGTAGAAGCTCTAGAAGAACAAAATGAAATTTCTTATCTCCAAGCTAAAAGAGGCGTCACCAGCAACCAATTTTCTGACATCTTGATGCTGCACCTTATGCTTTCAGATCTATGGAAACATGTTTTTAAAGTAGGTTCATTTGGGGTCTGGAACAATAGCACAGTGGGTAGGGCATTTGCCTTGCATGTGGCCAACCCAGGTTTGAATCCCAGCATCCCATATGGTATCCTGAGCACTGCCAGGAGTACTTCCTAAGTGCAGAACCAGGTGTAAATCCTAAGCATCGCCGGGTGTGACCCAAAAAGAAAAAAACCAAAATAAAGTAGATTCATTTGTCCACGATTAACAAACCTGGGTGCAGTAAGTCGACTTTATGAGAGTTGGGGTCAATTTTACCTTTGAACTAAGAGACTACTAAATGATTGATGAAACAAATTTAACTGATTTGAGTATGTGATTTCTAAAATGTTCAGAAGCCGCACAAACATTTTTTCTGACCTTTTGGTATATGGACCTTGACATAAAACAGAACAAGAAAATTCATTATCCACAACATTATGAAATATACAAAAGCATAGGAAGAAATGTTAAAAGGTGCGTTTACCAATGCAATTCATGAAAAAATAACTTCAGAGCACCACTAACTCAGATCTTTTCCAGATGCCTCAATGTCTGAATCAGTACCTTTGTTATCTCTATATCCCATGACAGAAATTAATGAGTCCTGCCTTATTGAACTGATTTCACTTGTGAAAAGACATAGTGTTACTGAGAAGAATATTAAGACCTTGGTTATATTACATTTTGGAAAATAAAATTTGCTTCTTTGAATGTTATCTTAGTTCACACTCTGAAATCTTGATTCAGGTGGGCCTATGATTAGTGATGCAAGTCAATGCAAATAGTTGAGATGTGGACAAAATTCTAATTCCAAGATTCAGCCTACAAAGGCCAGAACTAAGCCTCCTTACAAACACTTAAGTGCTTCCATGTCTATCAACTTTAACTTTTCATTGTGAGACAAATCCTTGTTTTATCCTTCTATCTGGATATGAGTATTTACTGCAGTGCATTTGAGCACAATTAAGATAAGAACAAGAACAAAGAATATCTTTCAAGGACACTAAAATAAAGTCAGTTATTCTGTGAAAGACAATGAAACTTGACAGGCAAACAATCATTTTATACTTTGAGCAGAGGGATTTTATCCCAAATATGATATGACCCTGAGAGGTCGGGAATTAAAACTGTTTTATTTTTTTGCTATATTATATTTCTATTATTACCAGAGAATAAGTCAACTAGAATGAATTACAGTGGACAATAATGTGAACCTTAGTGACTGCCTACTTACGCATATTGACAGTTTTTCTAAGGAGACGTTTTCATGCAAGAATTGTTAATTTTTATATCATTAGTCATTTTCCTTTAATATCAAAACACATAGCTTAGTGAGTAGGGCATTTGCCTTGCACACGACTGATTCGGTTCGATTCCTCTGTCCCTCTCCGAGAGCCCGGCAAGCTACTGAGAGTATCCTGCCCGCATAGCAGAGCCTGGAAAGCTACCCTGGCGTATTCGACATGCCAAAAATGGTAACAAGTCTCACAATGGAGACATTATTGGTGCCCGCTCTAGCAAATTGATGAACAATGGGACAACAGTGCTACAGTGCTATCAAAACACAAGCTCTCTCTCCCCTCTATTTTCCCGAAGCAACAGAACAACATAAAGGCTAACAGCTTGAGTCTGACTTGATGCTCCACCTATGATATGATGGACACAGTGAAGCAACTACAATGGTAAAAGAAAGACATATGTAAAAGTTCAAATGTCACTTTCCATGGACACAAATAATATTTTTTTCTAGGAGTGGAGGTTTTATTATATTGAAATTAGCAAAGCTTCACAGATAATCAGTAATGAATACTGAATAATAATTAGGTATTGAAATGTTTTATTCTGTTTTAATAGATAACACATATCTCTTGTTGAAAAGTAAGTTATCTAAAATGTATATTATATGTAATTACATTTTTATTTATCTGTTACCTGTAAAAGTATAAACATTTTTCACTCACCAAATACTCTTCTAAGTTGTCTCTCTCTTTTCCTTTGATAATGATGCTCAGGAAATCAATCTAATTTTAACATTAGCCTGAATAAAATAATATTAAGAACGAAAATATGAAAAGAAGCAAAGCTAATGGAATCTGAAATAAAATATAGATGATATTCAAATTATCATATTTTTCTTTTGATCACCTCAATAACTAACTTTTTATTAAAAAATGGTTATGTGTAAGAGTGTTTCTTTAGGTGACAAAACACTAGTCACGTGGAATCTGGTAAAGTTGATGGTAGTGTACAAAAATTAATGCGTTCCACTTATGGTAGCTTTCAACACACTCTAAACATAAGAAGGATCTTCTTTACTTAGGTTTAATAGACTTAAACTAGTGGTGAGGTAAAGTGTGAACTTCCATTGTAAATAAGACTATAGTCTCTGTCCCAGATGCTTTTTATTGAGTCAGATTTTAAACACCCTTTGCTAATTCCATGTAATTTTCTCATTTAAGAGAGAGAGGTTAGAAACTAACTTACCTATAAAAAAGTAAAAACGACTTTAGGAAATTATATTTTTATCCATCCATGCAAAATTACATTTTCATTATTCTTTTTACAGACATAGGATATGAAACTCAGAGAAATTGAATAGAATTTGTGAAGAGCTGGTTTCTGATTCACATTTTTAATAGAAATATCATGAATTTTTTATTGTTTTGAGGGAAAATATTAACAAGAATTAGAAATATTTACACTGAACAATACAACTTTATCTCTTAGTTTCTTAATATATATTTATTTCATTTTGCTTGAAGATGCATTTCAAATTTTATTTCCAACACTCAAAATGAATGTTTATTATTCTTGCAAAATAGCTAAAAGTTAACAATTTTCTTTATCCATTGAAATTTTTTTCATTTTTTCATCATCCTGTTATTCGTCGATTGCCTCGAGCAGGCCCCAGTAACGTCTCTTTCATCCTAACCCTGAGATTATATTCAAGGCTCTTTAGGAGAATGAGACCCATAATTGTTACTGGTATTTGGCATATTTGGTACGCCACGGGGAGTTTGCCAGACTCTGCCCTGTGGGCAGGCTACATTCGATAGCCTGCAAGTTTGTCCAAAGTAGGAATGAGATGATAAGATGTCATAAAAGATGTATTGATAAGATGTGGCGCGGCCGCAAATGCCGCCGCGCGGTTCCGGGAGTTGGATTTTATAGTCTCTGAGTCTTGGCCGTTGATGGAATTACACAGCGCCAGGGGGCCAGGTGGTGGGTGTGACCCCCGCCTACTGGAATTTGGAGGATCTGGGTGGAGGATGCTCGACTCCAATCCGAGTAGGCTGGGAGATCTCGGCCCCGGAACCCGCGTGGATTTGTCCCTCTGCCAGTGCCTTCAGGTGTGCAGAGAGTGGTCTCAGCATGGTGGTGGCTGGTCCTGGAGGTCTTCGGCTGCCGGAGCCCTGGTCGGGGTGGGGAGGAAAGCTCAACCCGCTCCCCTCCAACGGGCCCCGGCGAGGAACAGCCAGGCACGGGGGCAGACTGCACTGTTCTCGTCCGGGAGCTGGATTTTATAGTCTCTGAGTCTTGGCCGTTGATGGGATTACACGGCGCCAGGGGGCCAGGTGGTGGGTGTGACCCCCACCTACTGGAATTTGGAGGATCTGGGTGGAGGATGCTCCACTCCAATGCGAGTAGGCTGGGAGATCTCGGCCCCGGAACCCGTGTGGATTTGTCCCTCTGCCAGTACCTTCAGGTGTGCGGAGAGTGGTCTCAGCATGGTGGTGGCTGGTCCTGGAGGTCTTTGGCTGCCAGAGCCCTGGTCGGGGCAGGGAGGAAAGCTCAACCCACTCCCCTCCAATGGGCCCCGAGCCCGTTGGAGGGGATCCATTGAAATATCATCAATAAAAATAATCGTGTCTTTTAAATAAAGTAACCAACAGGAATGTCAAACTAGGAATGTTCTGAATTTGAATTATTGGCTTAGATGAAGTCATGTTTTGTTTTATTTTGTTATTTAAAAAAATTTAGTCACCATGATTTACAATTATATAATACAGTCAATGATCAAGTTTCATGAATACGACATTCCAACACCACATGCATCATCAGAATGTCCATTTCCTTCCATAATTTTCTAGGAATCTCATCATACACCCACATGCCCATCTACCTCTACAACCTCTATTTCCCAACCATATCTCACTGTTATGTTTTGTATCACACTAAGCACATAAAAGATAAAATATTGACATTTGTCAGCTGAATAGTTTTCTTAGACTTTCTAAACATGGAAGAGACTTTTTTGCATACATTATTAATTTTACATCTTTTTTTAAATAGCAAGATCATTTTTATCAGGATCATTTTTGATTACTACACCACATTTTTGGCCTCTAAGTATAATTTTAGTATTAAGAAATTCAATATCATGTGACCAGCTACTATTTTTTTTGGATATAATTGGGCTAAAGAGATAGAACAAAAGTTAAGCCACTTGTCTTGTATGTGACCAACTCTCATTCATCCCTGGCACTACATATCTTAGTGACTCTAGTACAGAGTCAGGGGTAAATCCTGTGTCCCACCACTGGGTGTGCCCTTGGCCCCAAACATAGATGGTTATAGTGCAATCTAGGCATGAAATCAGATTTCCTTGTTTAAGAACATTCCTTCTTTCCTGTCTCATTGACTCACTTGCCAATTAGCTATTATTAGCTTACAATTTCCAATGTTCACAATCTCTGGTAAATTTTGTTCTTTTTAAAGAATTAGACTGCAAAGCCTTCATAATATTGCCATTTATGTTGTATGCAATTAGGAAAAAAATAACTATGTTGGACTTTTATAATCAATTTGGAAAATCAGCACCAAAAACAAATAACACAAGCTCTAAACTTTGCATACAGTGTGTGGACTGTTGCAAGAGTTCTTATTTCTACTCGACAGATTTGAGGGAAATTTCTAGTGTTTCCCCTTGTCCATATCTGACACATAGAAAATAGTTTCATTTACTTTTTCTAGTTAATGTTTGAGAATATTGGTTGCCACATTCTACTTAATGGAGAAGTTTAACAGAGATATACCAGTTTAAAAAGAATACACTTAAATTTGTATCATAGAGCCCTATGAAAGGTAATCAAGTTAAAAAATTGTAGAACTAATCAAAGTACAGGTATGATATGTACAGTTTACTATGATGGCAAATACTGTGGGATAATTAAAAATAAATAAATAAAAAGACCCAGGGCACAGAATCTAAATAGTGCAATTTACAATTTGTGGTGAATGTCAAGTGACATTATTTTTATAAATGTCATTTTTATAATTAGATGGAAATTGTTCTCAGTATTACAAACTATGTAATCAGTTCTGATAGAAGGATCAAAGGTGCAAATTTTGTGACCACGCAGTGAACATATTTACCAGAAATTATACTGGGAGAAGAGGAATGAATTGAAAGACTATGATAAAATCATTCTATTCATCTATAATAGTCTTGTATATTTTTTGAACATAGACTATGTACTTTGTCATACTAGAAAAATAACATTTTACTGACTTTAAACATATGAAAACCTGAAACAATGCTTGTTAAAAATGTATTTTGATTAAAAACATAATTCCTAAATTTACACTGTAAGTGAGCTGTTATTATGTGTCTTCAGGCAGAGCAAATTACTAAATAGTTTAATTTAATTTATTACTCTTCTTAAAAATTACTACAGTTCTAGTAACATGGAGGTAAATATGGAAAGTAATGAATATGTGGAAAGTGTTCTGAAATATTTTAGAAGATAAAATAATCATATATGAAATAATTAAAATATAAGCAGCCAATATTCAATCATTTATCTATGCCAACGTTTTTCAAACTAGGTGAGATAGTAATCTCCTACCCTCAGGGGCACTCGGACTCTTCATTCATCCCTTTTTCCCACAATATATGCTTAGAGACATTACAGATGTTGAGAATTATTGGCCTGGCAACAAATGTTAAGAAAAGTTTCAAAAAAGAAACAGCATTATGGATTTCAGAGAAGAACCATGGAAGAGTTGTTGGCAGGATGTGTACTTGCTCAGGAGACAGAATGCCTCTCTTTCACATTGAGACTGCTTTAGTTCTAAAGAGCCCTGACTTGCTGACATGCTGTCTGACTGCTCAAGGTATACTGTCTAGCTGCCTGTCTGGATTTGGGCATGAACAAGAGGGAAGGGAGGAGACCGTGAAAGGGAGCCAAGGTGATTTGGGAGCACTGTAATTGATTTGTCAATTCAGAAGTCCTCCAGAACTCAAGGTCAATCTAAGACAGAAAACGCTGATCTGTTTTGCAGTGACTGTGTGTTGAGCAAAATCCGGGCATATACAAACCCGTATTGGGGAATCTGTGAAAAAAGTTGAGTTTCTCTGGAGTCCAATTCAATCAAGTCAAGTCCTTGCCCTGCCAAAGCTCCAACAGCCATTTCTATGCCCCACAGCTGCTGCCATGACAACAGCCCTACTCCACTGATTCACGAATAATCTCTGCAGAGACACCAAACGTATGAAAATTCCAAGTGCACATGTGTTAAGGCTGAGAACAAGGGGGTCTTTTCAGAGTGGGGATGGGGAACCTCCCTCCACCCCACATTCCACAGCCATGGTCATATAAACTCATCTATCAGCTCTATTTTATAGATATCGGAGTACTTATACTGGAGTGACACCTCCAAACTTCCTAATACTGAGTTCCCAGTAGGATTAGACCAAGTTTCAATTTGAAAGGAACATAGACTTGAACTAAAAACAATAAACAAAAATTATGACGTGAAAGACTCGGCTAGCAACAAACAGCTTAGACAAAGATTTAATGACTCCATTGTGAGATACATTAGTTTTCACAGATTTTCCTTTACTGAAAAGGTTTTTGATAATTTTATTAGCCATTTAGTTGTAACAAGCAATATAAATATTGTGTGCCTGCTAAAGAGGCGAACTTGGGAAGGGTTTTTTGGAAAATGGGAACAATAGTGGAAGCAAGGTCACTCTGGAGGTAGAATTGGTGCTGCAACGTTAAATGGTGGTAAAAAACTGTATTGTGAACAACTTTGTAAACTATGGTATTTAAATAAAGTTAAAAAAATTGTAATGTGGAATATTATGAGTTTAGATCATTAATTTTGGTTCAGATAAATGAAAAAAGTTCATGTTCTCCACAATGCACAATTTTCTGAAGGATTATAGCGAGTTCAAAATACTTTATGAATAAAGATATTAATGGGTTCTAAATATTTTTAATGTTGAGTTTCACTTTTTTTTAATGAAGCACAACATGCCTCTGTTTTTGTTTTTATCAAGAACAACATGCATATGGTTTTTTTTAATGCACGTGAGTATATTTTTAATATCCCCAAGATGACAAAGTACACTTCGAGAGAAAAGAAATGAAGATATTCATGAATAGCTATTCGAAATTGGTAACAGACATAAGATTGTTGCTGTTTTATTGAAACTCATGTTTTAGTGAATTCCAATTTCACTGAATTTATTAAAAATTTAGCCCATGTAGTTCAAGAATATCTAACAAATTCACAAGATGTGATTTTCTGATCTAACCTAATGTATTATGACTGTGAATATAAAGACATATATATACATATACACACACACACAAAGTTATACTTCTTTTCATTAGCTGAACTCAGAATTAGCTCATCTTTTTATTCTCTTACAGCATAAGTGAATCTTTCTTTCAAAACCCATGTTGATCTATTTATCCAAGCATAAATCAAATTTCAGGAGATGTTCTCATACCCCACCAAAAAAACAAAGTTTTAGTGTCTTTTTATTTTAACAAAATTGATAAAGCAATGAAATGCTATTTGGAGTAAGCTTAAGAAATGTAAAATTTATTATCATGCCATCTGATGTACAAAGCAGTTTCCTAAACACATTTTACAAGCATCTTTGATATTTCAAACCCTTTTATTTCTCTGAGGCCACTATTCAAATGGCTGACAGGGGATAATTTGTTTTGTTCAGTGAATTCCTGATTGCTGTACAAGGAAAAGTTCTCTCACCTTTCATTCAACAATTCATCTTCCTGTGACGATTTATTTTGCTAGTTTCAGACATGCTTTATTACCTACAGACTTGGCGTGCACTTTTTCTTTCTTTCTTTCTGGGAATTGACTGAGCCCTAAATAAATATACTGTAATGACAATATAAAAACATTTTGAATGTTTTAATATTACAAATTGTTCTATTTTGTTCCATCTTATTTTGCAAACATAGAGTTTTAAGAAAAATATATAATTGAGAGGGATACTCATATGTTTATATATCAATAAATTAGCATCAATGATTAAGATGTTTTTATTTTTTATAAATATCCAGAGTACACAAATCATTGGTTACAATTTTGTGGAAATTGGAGACAGAGAAATATTATAGCACTTGGATGTTTTCGCACGACTAACCCAGTTTCATTCATGGCACCCTGAATCCCAATCCATACACACCAGAGCTACATTAGGAATGATCCCTGAGCCCAACACCAGGAATAAGTCTTGAGCAGTGCTGGTTATGGATCAAAATACAAATAATAAAATTGGGAGTGAGGGTAATTCTTAACATATTTGTTGCCATGCCTTAAGAATTTAGGTTCAAATATTATAAGAGAATTAGAATGAGGATAAATGAAAGACATAGAAGCCGTATCAGATTATTTTTATAGCCAATACCATAATTCAGCATAAATTACAAATTAAAATACATATGAGAATCTAGAACTTGGTTATTCTAAACTAGCATAACACCATTCATGTTTTGAATCATATTAAACATATAAAAATATCTGTATATGCATGTATGTGTATATATATATAACCTATCAACATAGAGAAAGCAGTGCAAATTAGAAATTTTGTTTTATGTATAAAATTATGACATTTTAACATGAAATTTTATTAATAAATGTTGGTTTCACAAATTTCTAATTTAAATAAAAGTTTTCAGTAGAATACAGTAGGAATTCAGTCTAATTTATACAGTATAAAGGTTAAAATTAAAATTATAGAATGTTAGGTTTCATAATTTGATAATGACTCAGTAATTGTAAAACTTTCAAAAAACTTAATTAGTGGAATATAGTCTTTTCACTTAAGATAAAAATTGTTAAAAGTATTTTATCTTTGAAAAACTTGACTCCCATAAAATTGTGCTTATCTTCATAAAAAAAAAGGGGAGAGGACTATATGCTACTCAATAATTGGTAATTGAGTTTTTTTTTAAGTAAACCAAGATCCAGACAGTATGAACTTCAGTTCTCCTTGACAAGATCTACTTTTTAAAGATCTTTATTCATTTGGTTCTTGATTTTGAACCATTTCCAGTAATGTTCAGGGTTTATTAATGTCTCTGGTCTCAGAAATAAATTTGGTGGGGCTGCGGGGAGCCATATTATAGTGCCAGGGAATTCAAAGCTTGTTCACCATGTGCAAGGCTAGCTCCCTATCTGCTGTAATATGTTTCCTACTCTCCAATTCTATTTCACGCAAAATTATCTATTATGGCTCTGATATTCTGATATTCTGATATTATCTGCTATAAGTTTTAGTTATAAATTTAATTCATTGCTCCTTCATTTATTAATGAATTGATATAATGTATTTTAGCTTATTCTGATATTTTGATATTCTGATATTTTGTGCTATAAGGTTTAGCTATAAATATAATTAATTTCTCCTTCATTTATTAATGTAACAGTAACAGTTACTGATTGGATTCCACGGGATGTCAAAAGACCGCGTGGCCACCCACCTACCAGATGGTCAGACTTCTTCGTCAAGATCATGAACGATCGGTTTGAAGCCCTTCATGTTCCCGGAGCGAACAGATGCCATTGGGCTACACTAGCACGCGACAGGGACAAATGGAGACGTTACTAGCGCCCGCTCGAGCAAATCGACGACTAACGGGATGTTAAGTGATTAAGTGATTATTAATGTATTGTCACTGTCACTGTCCTCCCGTTGTTCATCGGTTTGCTCGAGCGGGCCCAGTAACGTCTCCATTGGAGACTTTGTTGTTACTGTGTATGGCATATCGAATACATCATGGGTAGCTTGCCAGGCTCTGCCGTGTGGGAGAGATACTCTCGGTAGCTTGCCGGGCTCTCCGAGAGGGATGGAGGAATCGAACTCGAGTCGGCCATGTTGGCTGCGTGCAAGGCAAACGCCCTACTGCTGTGCTATTGCTCTAGCCCATTAATTTATTGATATAATGTATTTTAGTTTATTAAGCCAGCAAATATTTAAATATCTGGGATAATTTGTTGTCATTTGGTGGTCAGTGATTTTGACTTTGGAGTCACACCTAGCTATGATCAGAGTGTACTCCTGTTTCTGTGCTCAGGGCTCACTCCTGGTGAGGTTCAGGAGGGAATTTATGGGATCAAGCCAGGTTGGCCAGACACAAGACAGGCACCATATACATTATACTATTTCTCTGATTCCTATTGGAATGCTTAACTACTTTTGGTTTGGGTTCTGCTTTCTATATAGCCCCGTTAGTAAGCTCATAAAAATCAGTTCATATTTGACAGGATAAAATTAAGATAAAATTACATAAAAGAGAACCCATTGCTCTTGCATTCTGTTTAATCTACTATGTTATCATAAACTTTTTCTGAAGTGTTTCTATAAAATGGTATTATGCTTTTGTAACATGATAGAAGCTTGTGGAAAGTCTCATAAGAAAAGCCAATTAAAGTATAGGCTAGACAGAAAATGTTCTTCATATTGTTCGCAAATTAATTGTATGTGAAAAAGACATGCATTAATCCCCTTCTACTGGTACCGTCACTACTTATGTATTTTCTCCTGCAGT
Source organism: Sorex fumeus (assembly GCF_029834395.1). NCBI lineage: Eukaryota > Metazoa > Chordata > Mammalia > Eulipotyphla > Soricidae > Sorex > Sorex fumeus. The sequence continues at coordinate 70,701,877 of NW_026606059.1, forward strand.
ATTTAGCATTATCTTAAAAACTGGTGATTTTTTCTTTCAGAATCAGATTATACTAGTCCCCATAAAAGGGTTTTTGAGATTATAAGTTTCATCATTAAGTTAAATGACACTCTCAAGCTATGTTGAGATAATGGCAGTGAGGCTGGAGCAATAGCACAGCAAGTAGGGTATTTGCCTTGCATGCCGCCAACCTGGATTCAATTCTCAGCATTCCATATGGTTCCTGGAGCTCTGCCAAGAGTAATTCCTGAGTGCAGAGCCAGGAGTAACCGCTGCGCATCAATCCAAAAAAGCAAACAAAGGAAAAAAAAGATAATGGCAGAAATATGAGAACCATGGTTAAACATAGCTTAATACATGTTTCCTGATATTCTGAAACAGGGCAACATCAAGTAAGGAAAATAATAGGAGAGCATGACCTCTCATTTCAGTACTTCCTATGTTCTGTAACCACAGTTGCATGCCCTGCATCTAAAAATTTGTACTTATTTGGTTTTGTCTTTTCCCATGTGTTCCTTCTTTTTTCTCCACCAGAAATAAAACTTTTATTTGTTACCAATGACCATCTGAATTTTAAACAGATTCTTGGACTGTCGGTTCATACCCATTAGCCCGTCCGTTTAACTTTAGCGCCTGTCTCATCTCCAGTAGCTTTTCCAGAACTGCTACCTTCACCATGAAGCTCCATGAATTTTCCCAATTCTAACTTAGGTTTCTTCAGCATTTTTACTTTTCTAACAAAGACATCATGGAGTGGGTAAATAGACTGGCAAGCCTTTTCTATGTCTTTCCCAATGCTGTCTGGAATCATTTTATTGACCACCTCTTTTAAGTCATTTGTCTGCACCTCTCGAGTCATGATCTCCATCATCTTCTTCCGAATCTGGCAAACCGGCTGATGCTGAGCATAAGAAGTCTACCGAATATGGTTATTGCACTTTTTAGTGAAACCAACACAGAATAGACGAAGCAAATAACTATCAGTAGTCTTGACATCAACATGAGCCTCAATCATGCTCTGCCATTTTTTGACCATGGAGCACATTTTGTCATGGATTGAGGTCCATGCCATGGAAATTTGTCAGGCAGTTTTTGCCCTGAACATCATCCATAATCAGCTTGAATTTTCTAAAAGCAACTTCATCGTTCTGCAGGTAAGCAAGACTCACTTCAAATACATGACCCTTGAGGCCATCGGATGCACTTTTGGTTCCCTGGCTTCTGGTGACAAGCGTTTTCCCAATATTTCTTATATTAAACATTGTGGGTGCTTTCACGTCATCCCAGTCTTTCTTAGAAAATGGATCAACCACTTTCTTCTTGACTCCCTTATTGCCGCCTTTGGTAAGGCGCTTGTTTTTGCCAACCACTACGGTGCCGCTTAGGAGAAAGTATGTTCCTTCTTTTTGAATGAGATATTGTATATTTGTCTTTCTGACTTAATTCACCTCATACCCCTTCAATTGATCCAAGTTCTATCAAAAGGCAAGATTTCAATGTTTTCCTAATAATGGAGCAGGAATCCATTGTGTGTACAAATCAATCTTCTTTATCCATGCATATGATATGGGGCACTTAGATTATTTTCCATATTTTAGCTATTGTTGGTTAGCCATTGGATTGCTTCTTGATTCCCAGGCAGTGATAACCATATGTGTGCTTATAGCTTTTAACTACCTAAAAGTGGCAGAATTCATGATGTATTTCAAATATGCTAGAACAATGTGCATTCCAATAGTATGTGAGTGTTCATATTTCTGTATATCCCCACCAACACTTGTTCTTGGTCTCTGATGTAGGCCATTGTCTTAAGGAAGAGGCTCTATTTCTTGAGACACACCATTATTATTAATAAAATAGGACATAGGGTTTTAATCAATGTGCAAAACTTCTTTTTATATAAGCCATGCTTAATGTTAACATATTTTTATAATTGGATCAGTTATTTTTATTATGCTTCCTTAATATATGCTAAATGATAAATATATGCAGTAGTTTACTCCATATCTTAATATCAATGAAGATATTACAGATGTATATGCCATATAAACTTCTAACTAGAGAAAGAAATCGTGCATCTAAGAACTGACAGAATACAATGTTTTATTTGACAAATAATAGCCAAATAAAATGTGTGCAATTAATATTTCTATTAAAACATTTAAGGTTTTTAATCCAAATTTAGTACTTAGACCTATGATAAAAATAACATGTTTGGAGTTGCACAATGTAGTTTTCTTTGACCTGAGAAGGACAGATCCTTTGTTGCTTTCTCTCTCTCTGATGAATAGAAAGCAATATCAGAAGATAAATTAGCATATATTAAGATGTATAGTATATTATCTAACCTTTGTCCATGTAATAGCAACCTAGGATAGAGTAGTTCCCTCCCTCAATATATGCAACTATTAGTTAAAAAGTATATTAAAACTCATGTCAGTGACTCTATAAAATTTGCATTTTTATGTAACTGAATAAATATAGACTGTTGTTTTCATAAGGGCCACACTCAGAAGTGTTGAAGGACACTAGCAGCGGTGTCAGTGATCAAACGCAGGACCTTATACACACTAAGCATGTGCTTTATCACTTCAGCTATACTCTCAATTTCTCTTTATCTTAATTTGGAAACTTCTAAAAAGAATCATTTTCTTTCTCAAATGTTTAGCTGATAAAACAGCATTGAGGATTGAAAATATTTCATGCATTTCTACTCAGTGGAACTCTTCAACAAGATTAGTATGAATTAGAATCACAAAGTAAATTTCTAGGGGATTTCTAGATGTATCCTTCTCTTTTAGTCATTTATTTTTCAAATGTTCACTCATTCAATGTACTCGACAGAGTGTGGAAAGGATGATAAAAGATGCAGGATAAATGTATCTATACTTCACTGATGATATCATTGCCATTAATTTAAGATGAAAGAAAATGATCTTATACCCTGCTTTCTTTTGAAAAAGAACACTTTGTTAGTTGTTGTGTTTCTTTTGATTGCTAAGGGATCCAGCCACTCATGAAAGAAGTCTAGTTCTTATGTCTAAGTGGACTATTATAATAATTATTTATAATTTTCAGATAAGGATACAGACTTTAGAGTTCACATAAGGAATTTAGAGCTGTTATGATTAACAAGATAAAGTCCAACTTATAATTTAGCACAGGAAGAAGAGAAGTCCAACAACTTTACAAGAGACAGGGTCAAATAGAACAAATAGGCAATGAAAAATCACCTTTCTCGGGAGAAGCATGATGTATTTCTAGGAAGAGAGATGTCTAACATTGGATATACAGTGATTTCCAGTCCTATGGGCTAATTGCATCCTGAGCCTCCCTTACCTTTAGGAGTGCCACCCAAACCAAGCTGGCATTAAGGAAATTTCAGAAGCATGCAAAAACCGTGGTGGAATATAGCTAAGCACAACTCTTGATGATCAATTTAAAACAGAAAAACAAGCTTTTCTGAGCTGATGTAACAATAAGCCTAACTGAAACCATTTTCCATGTAACAGAGGAAAAAGGAACTTGGCATTTGGGTGAAAGGTGGATATCGGCATGCTGCATAAAATCTATAAAAACACTTGCATTGCCTGATTTACATCACTGCCAGAGGCACCTGAGGAAAAGAGTGGAAGAGAGACTGATTCATTCTGACCCTTTTCTCACACTTTTCTCATACATTTGAAAAGTACTGATGAATCATATAGAACATTTTTCAAGTCACAATAAAAAAGTGAATACAATTGTATAATAGCAAAGTGTTTAAGAGCAAAGATGTTTAAGCAGCTTTCAAGAACAGGATAAAAGCTTTGAGAGGGTTCTAAGAAGATAAATGACCAGAACATTGCCTCCTTCGCAAAAACAATGTATTTTAAGATTGAAAATATACAAGCTATTATGCAAGGATGTTTTCTAACAATGTGACTGGCTACTAAGTAAAATCCAATATGTAGCAGCAAACAGAGAGAACCTTTCTCTCTAGTATAAATATTTAAGGCATTCTGAGGCACAAAGACTTAGCAAGTCATAACATTTTTGCTACTTTCAGTGGGAAAAAAAATGTCAGATTTTTAACTTAGAATGAGCCAGACATTGAGATAACAGCTGCAAAAGAGACAGATCATTTTCTCACTATTAAGTAGTTATTTTTATTCTAGAAGAACAGGAAAACAATAGGAAGGCCTATGTTCTGTTTACTGTTGCTCTATGTTCTGGTTACTGCCATTGCATAAAAAACAACCCACCCCACCCCACTCTTGGTAGTTTAAAAGGATAACAAACTTCATTTTGTGCAGCAACCTAATATTTGCATAAGACTAAGGTGGTGCAAAGGTCAGGAGATGAAATGGCCAGAGGCTTCTTCACTTACAACTCTGATGTCTGCAGGGCTAACTGTCAACTGAACTGTTTCTGAAACTGTTGGTAGTCTGAAAACAACAAACATCCTCTCAGATCTCAATACTGCCTGGGTTTCCTCAGAGCCTGAGACAAAGATTGAGCCCATGCAGATTTAGAAAAGAGAGACTCAGAGATAGAGATACAGACTGAGAGATACAGAAGAAAAGAAAGAGACAAAGAAAAGAAAATGGTAGTTAGGAAAAAGATTTCAATTTTTTTTCTTTTTCTGTACTTACTCAGAATATCTCATATTTGCTTTGTTATCTTTTTAACCTAGTCTTAGAGGTCAAGCGTGTCTCTTCCCAGATAATATTTTCATTGGATCACAATGCCATTGAGATTTAAGAAGAGGGGAATATATTTCACCTCCTTCACAAGAAGCACCAATGGCCTAAAAGAAACCTTATTAACTAAAATATTGCAGTTATCATTTTATAAAAGTACAATGTAACATATTCTACTATTTTAGTTTCTAGTTTAATAAACAACTTGAATGAGCTATTCATGAAACAACATTTAAATATTGCTGATTATTAAACTTCTTGTGTTTCTTGGGGCAAACTATTATTATCAAGATTTTCACTAGCACTATTATTCTCCATTGGTTCAGTGGTTTGTGAGCTTCTAAATTCTATCCATTACTATCTTTGCTTTTGGGAATAGGGGAGAATTGGACCACACCTGACAGTGCTCAGGGTTTACTCTTGGCTCTGTGTTAGGCTCAAAGACCACTCAGGGTGGAACTTGGAGGACCATATAGTGTGCCAGGGATTAAAATTGGGTCAGCCATGGGCAAGAAAAGCACCCTATCTTTTGTAATTATCTCTCTAGCACCAAACTTCCAAATTCAGGATCATATATTCTACTACAGCCTAATAATTGAAGCTGAAGTTTCAAAGTTGATATTGTAAAGTGTTTAGTGGAAGAAAATATATTAAAAAACTTTTGGATTCAAATCATTCCATTTGTAATACATATTTCAGAGAAAGTAATATAAACAAACTTTTATTTTATTTATTTGTTTTTGTTTTTTTAAAGATAAACATATAATATATACATACCAACTTGTTTCAAGAAAAACTAACAAATGGTTATCTCTAGGATATCAGCTAATTCCCATGATAATTATCATTTTATGTATTTTTTATCCTTTAATCTAAACAATTATTTGCAGAGTAAATGATCCTCTCATAAGTAAACATTCTATGTCATACAATATCATTCAATTAGTATTACTGTGGTCTCTGAAATATGCTCACTGGCAGAGAACTTGCCTCCCATAATTGAAGCCACCAGTAAAACTCCCTATAACACCCTTTATGAATAATTCCAACAACACTCTCAGTTGTGATCGCAGGAGTCACAGAATCATATCATCTCTAGTGTATACCATGTGCACATTAAAACATGTTAACATTACAACCAACTGTACAATCTTAGTAACCACAAAAACAACAAGCTTAATTACTGAAAGGAAAGAGGAAATTTAATTATATTTCCTTAATTTAAAATGTCAGCAATGTTTTTTATATCTCACAAATCAGTGCAATTATTCTATACCTGTCCCTATGCTTCTGACTCATTTCATTCAGCATATTTTTCATGTCCATCCATTTATAAGCAAAGTTCATAACTTCATTTTCTTAATAGTTGCATAGTAATCCATTGTGTAGATGTGCTATAGTTCTCTAATAAGTCACCTTTTCTAGGCACTTGGGTTGTTTCCAGATGATGGCTATTGTGAATAGTGCTTCAGTGAACATAGAAATGCAGATGGCATTTCTGCTTTGTTTTTTAACACCCCCTGCCCTGGGTTATATTCCCAGAAGTGGTATTGCTGGGTCATATGGAAGTTTAATTTATAACTTTTTGAGGAATGCCTGAATTATTTTTCAAAAAGAATGAAGCGGTCATCATTTCCACCAGAATGAAGAAGAGTGCCTTTCTCACTGCATTTGCTTCAGATGTTGTTCTTTTTGACGTGTGCCAGTTTCTGTGGCATGAGATAATATCTCATTTTTTTGATTTTCATATCCATGATGATTTGCAATGTAGAACACTTTTTTATGTGTCTTTTGTCCATTTGTATTTCTTCTTTGAGGAAGTTTCTGTTCATTTCTTCTCCCCATTTTTTGATGCAGGTGGATTTTTTTTTCTTGTGATGTTCCACCAATGCTTATATAGCTTGAAGATTAATCCCTTATCAGATGGACATTGGGTAACAATTTTTCCCCAGTCTGTGTGCTGTCTTTTTATCTTGGTCACCATTTCTTTTGACGTGTAGAAGCTTATTAGTTAAATGTAGTCCCACCTATTTATTTTTGCTTTCACTTGGTTGGTCAGTTGTGTTTCATCCTTAAAAATGTCTTTACCTTCATGTCATGGAGGGCCCAAATTTTCCTCCATGCATCTTATGAATTCAGATATGAAATAAAAACACTAATATCCAGGACAGCAGAAACATAGGCAAGGAGAAATGGTCTATATTGGAATTCTGATCAAATGCTGGGGGAGAAGGCAGTTGGGATAGAGATGGGACCACTATGACAAAGAGAGTTGGGCATGATCACTCTGGGTAAGCACTACATGCTGAAAATAGGCATAGGGATAAACAGGATAACCTCTCAGTATCTGTATTGCAAACCATAATGCCAAAAAAGGAGAGAGAGATAGAAAAATAATGAAGTGCCTGTCATAGTGACAGGTTGTTGGTGGTGTTGGTTTGACAGGAGGTAACCAGGACATTGGTCATGGGAAATGTACATTGGTTGAGAGATAGGGATGGTTGTTGGAATATTGTTTGACTAAAACCTGACAGTGAACTGCTTTGTAACTGTGTATCTCATGGTTATTCAGTTTAAAAATAAGACATTTGCAAATGTTATATCCTCAAAAAAAAGTCAGTAATATTAAGTGAAGTGATTAATGGAAAAATTACAGATAATCTCACTTATCTGTGGTATATAAAGTAACAGAATAAGGTAATGCAGTGTAACAAATAAGGGATACATAGATTTTTCTGGATTCTATATTATAGAAATGAGAACAGAAATTTAAAAAAAACTGGAGGACATAATATTAAATGAAGTAATCCAGAAGAAGAAGGATAAACATAGGATGATATCACTTATATGTGGTACATAGAAGAAGTAAATGAAGGAATGCAATATTTTAACCCCAGAGTATAGGGATGAGAAGGAAAGAAAGAGTAAACAGGGGGAGAAGAAGAGACAGATGAGAAAAGAGGGGACCAGGTTCAGGTTCAGGGATAAAGGCATAAAAGGAATGTTAAGGAATGCTAAACCCAAATGTCCAAACCACAGAGTCAACAACACTGAAATCAAAAGACTCAAACTTTAACAACTGGACTTATAAAGGTGGCTTTCAAGAAGTCATGCTAGAGTGGGGAGAGATATGGGAAGAAACCTGGGCACATAGGTGGAGGGAAGTTGACACTGGTGTTGGGATTGTTGTGGCAATAGTCTATGTCTAAAACTCAACTTTGAACAACTTTGTAAATCACAAGTGCTTAATTATAGAAAGAAAAACACCTTTTCCATTAAAAACAATAAGGAAAAATGAGAAGAACAGGGGAGGAAAGAATTAAAGCTAAGTAGGAAATAATATGAGGTAGATGGGAAGTAACAGGAGTAGGGATCAGTGACCTTGGGCACATTGTTGGTATAAAGGTGTTGTAAAGTATATATCTAACCACGACTCCAACAACACTGTAAGTATGAGACTCAAACTACAATAACCAAAATTAAATTTTTTCCTGCTAAGAAAGAACTTGGGCAATGAAAGAGCAACTGGGAGCATTGATGGAAGAGAGTTGACACTAATGGTGGGATTTCTGTTGGAACACCATATGCTTGCAACTATTATTAACACCTTTGTAAAGCATGCTCGAGCTGGCCCAGTAATGTCTCCATTGGAGACTTTGTTGTTACTGTGTTTGGCATATCGAATACATCACAGGGAACTTGCCAGGGCTGGAGCGGTAGCACAGCAGTAGGGCGTTTGCCTTGCACGCAGCCAACATGGATGACCCGAGTTCGATTCCTCCATCCCTCTCGGAGAGCCCAGCAAGCTACCGAGAGTATCTCACCCGCACGGCAGAGCCTGACAAGCTCCCCATAAAGTATTCATATGCCAAACACAGTAACAACAAAGTCTCCAATGGAGACGTTACTGGGCCCGCTCGAGCAAATTGACGAACAACGGGAGGGCCTTTACCTTAGCTTTACCTTGTAAAGTCTAGTGCTTTATTTTTTTTTTAATTTTTATTAGTGAAACACCATGAGGTACAGTTGTAGACTTACAAATTTTTGTGCTTGGGTTTCAATTATACAATGATCAAATACCCATCTCTCCACTGGTACCCATTTTCCACCACCACGGGTCCCAGTATCCCTCCCACCGCCCATCACCCCATCCAACCCTACCTCTGTGGCAGGACATTCCCTTTTGTTCTCTCTCTCCTTTTGGGTGTTGTGGTTTGCAAAAGAGCCATTGAGTTGCAATCATATTTGTCTATAGTCTACTTTCAGCAAAGCATAATGCTTTAATAAAAAAGTTAAAATTAAAAAAAATAGATGTTATGAGGTTATAACCATGGCCAAAATTAATTTCCCCTTTAAAAATTATAGACACTTGCAGGTCTTAACAAAAGGCACACTAAACAAGAACAATTATAAAGAAATTATGAAGAAAATTGTATTAGAAAATATACAGAATATAATACCTTTTTCAGATTAAAGGTAAGAGTTTCATGAGTTTCACTTACACTAACGTGAAAAGGGCATTTATAATATAATTATATAAGCATAAATAACCATCAAGCCTATACGTAATCATTTTTTTAAAGTTTAGTAGCCCATATGTATTTTTAACTTTAAAAGGTGTTCAAGAGCTGGAAATATAATACCAGAGTTAAGATGCATACATTGCGTATGGCAGACCTCGATTTCATCTCTGGAATCAAATGAGTCTCAAGCCCGTCTGTATGCAGCCCTGGATGTCCCTGAGCACCAAGAGTAACTAGAGTAATTCTTAGCACTCAGGACCATAGCAACAAGATGTTCTCTGACCCTCTTATTGGATTATTGGCCCAGCTGGGTAAAAAAAATCAGGAGGGATCCCAGACCTTCTAATAACGACTTGGGAAACCCCTAAATAATATAAATTAAAATAATAAATAGAAGTTCATCAGATATTTGTATTATGTAATGTTCTCAGTTTCCTGTTCTAATAAAATCAGTCAGATGAATCCATGTCTAAAATTTTCCAGTTGTAAATACAACTCAAAGGAATATTTGGGTATGGTTTTAAAACTATTCAATTTTGGTAATTAGAAAAGACCTTCAACTCATGTGCTTGGAGGATATATAAAGCACATGAAAATTAGAAAGCAAAAAGGATTAAAAGTGTCAAATCCAGGTTCATGCTGGTTATTGAATGCATTTGCCCTAAATATATATCACATGTCCTATTCACTATACTCTTCTTCAAAATTTGTAGAGACCTTTGTGAAAATAACATATGCGATGTATTATACTGTATACATCAGTGAATTATGTTAATTCTCACTTAGAAGACAGCTGAAACAAAAGCACAAATCTGTAACAAGCAGAGCTCATAGTTATTTTGACATTAAAAAAATAACTTTCTGTTTTTGCACAGTAGATCCTAGAGAGCTTGGATGTTAGCATTAAACCTCTTGTCCCAACTCTGACATCTAAAATAAATCTCATTCAATTTTATTTTATACTTGAATCTTATTGCAATAGTCATCATACATGCTCAGTCATATATGAAGCCATGTATCACCCCCTTTGGCAGGCATATACCAAATTTATTTCATATTATTTGGTTCAAAACAAACTTAAAAGGAAGGCAAATAGAATTATAAGAAGATAAATAAATAAAAGTAAATTTATCATAATTAACTGTTTTATTTTAAATCTTTCTTCACCTTGTAGAGAACAACCATATGCACCATTAGTGAGTATTATACAATGCCACAAGATGTGAAGTTTATCCTTTATTTTAAATACAATAAATGCAGTTTTATAAAGAAAAAAAGGTGCCAACATTATTGGTAAAAGTAAATGTTTTTTTTCGCCCATATTTTATTCTTGTAGGTTTTTTCTTTCTTTCTTTCTTTTTTTTTTTTTTTTTTTTGCTTTTTGGGTCACACCCGGCAATGCTCAGGGTTTATGCCTGGCTCTGCACTCAGGAATTATTCCCGGCAGTGCTCCGGGGTCCATATGGGATGCTGGGATTCAAACTCGGGTCATCTGCATGCAAGGCAAACACCCCACCCTCTGTGCTATCACTCCAGCCTGGTTTTTTCATTTTTAATGGTATTTTTAGTGAGGCAAAATTTAAGAATAAAAACAATGTACTACTCATATTGTCTACTTATTATTCCAACAACACTTTGAAAATATAAAACAGATATTCAAAACTTTTAAAACTAATCATTCTATAATTGTTTCCTATTTTTGAAAAAACATATGCACCCCTACGTTTTTGGAAACATGATTTATTACAAAGATATGAAAACCATGTAGTCATCAGTGAATTAATAAAGATGTGCTACATATCTACAAATTATATGTAGTATTGCATAACATATGTAACAATGTACATATATATTTATATATACTAAATCTATGCAATATATATTCTTAAATACACATATAAAATACATACACATATAATTTGATGCCAAGATATCTTGCTCTATTGTAGAAATTGTACAGCAGGAAAGGACAGTCTAAAATTAAAAGCCTTCCATATGAATAGAGGATTGGGTATAAAGCTAGACTCTAGAGATAATACTGGTATTATTGAGAAAGAACAGGAGCCTTGGTTTCTAATAAAACATCAATATTTGTATAATTTCAGCCACTTCAATTTACATGATTTTGTCATCTAAGACAGATGTCAATTTTAGCATATCTAATGTGTTTAGTAGAAAAATATCACTTTAATTTTGCTCAATGAAAATTACAGAACAAAAGAAGAAATGCATGAGAACATAAATGGAGAATTTTTATATTTGATTGAATTATTTTTTTTCTTTTTATTTTACTTTGCTAGGAACAAAAAACATAAGTTCAATTATGCATAACTTATGCATAATTGCTACTCTAGAGACTCAAGATAGGAGTTTTGGAAGAGAAGAAAGCAAAATATCAGATACCCTGAGAATTTACATTCACCCTATTTTTTCAATATTACTGATGCCATGGGCATTAGGGGAACACAAGAGGAAGTCATTGTAGTGAGACTGGATGTTGTTAAAGAAAATTCCATGTGTAGGTGTCAGATTGTCCAATCTTGCCATAACACACCTTTAAAAAATTATTACTAATCACTTAATGCTGTTTTTCCCCAAAGTTACATTTGCCTTTCTTTACATGTGCAATATCAAGTTTTGATATTAGATAATAAATTTTGTCTACCAGCTGATAGTTGGACATACAAATGAAGTTGCTTAAGATTTAAAAATATGAAGGACATGTACAAAATTGAAGAGCTTTTCCAATAAAATCAGTGTTTGTAAATTATTCAGGTAAATAAATTATTTCTTATATCTGATCCTGCAGCAATTCTGGTCAGTAGAAAGTCAATCATCAAAGATAGAATGACAAAGCAAAATTGTTTCCTTTGGGGGAAGCTTCTGTACCATGCCCAGTGATGTGTCAGCTCTACTGACATTTCAAAAACATATATAAAAACACTTAATGTGTTTGGGTTACTGTTGATGACGGATTGTCATTCATGTCTACCCTATATGTAATTTCTCCTCCAAGTTCATCTTCTTAAAAGGCAGATGCTTCAGGTATTTTTGGTAGTTACAATTTTAATGGGTTACTATTTTTTTGTTGTTGTCGCAACTGGTGTTTCCAAAATGATGGTCTAAGTGTTCAGCATAGCTAATGTGATGAAAATCTCTGAAATTATAATTATGTGCTGTAATTTTTGTTTATAAAGAGATGAATTTGGTGCATCAGAGTCTTAAAATAGACAAAATGTCACAGGACTCTAGTGCATATGTTTGGGAATGAAGTTAACGAGAGTTAGAGTGTAAAGTAGCCCAGAGTCAGACTTAGAGAAAATAAGTTGACTCCTCATTTACCTTATGTGAACGTAATTGATCTTGAAACCAGATGGACTAGTGAATACTTAAGGACTATAAAGTATTTCTTGTAAAATATCTTATATTTTACCCTTTTTTGCTTTTTAGAGTTCAGTTATTTTAATCTTAAAACTTGAACTTCAAGCCGTATTTAAACCCCCAAACTTATCACCCACCATTCTTTCAACACTATCTCCACTCATATTACAAACTAGGTTTAACCACCTTTGGAGTTCCTGTTTTGATACCACTACAACTTAAGCCAGAAATATTTTATCCTTAGAAAACAGGGGTCAAGTACTCATTTGGGGGGGAGGGGTTCGAAATGCCATTTATTTCTCTTGATAGAATACATTTTAGCTGTGAGCATTCATTTCTGTAGAGTGAGTATTCAAAATTTTTTCCATTTCCATTGTAATCTTATCATGCTGCATGAAGGTATTTTGTTATTTGTATGCATAATCAAATAATTTTCATCAATAAATATTAAAGAAATGTTTTACTTCAAACTTTTCTCTCATATTCAATGCAGAAAAGATTTAATTCCAATCTTTTCACTAATATTCCAAGCACCACCCTTTAATTTTCTCATCCTCAATTTTGAATTTTTGTTTTATTTCTATGGCTAACATAACAAATTACCAAAAAACAATAGTGTTTTAAAACAATAAAAATTTATTCTCCTATATTTCTGTATATCAGAATTCAGAAGTAGGACTTATTTGACTAAAATCAATATGGTCCCAGACTACAGTCCTTTCTAGACTTTGTGCAGAGATGTTTCCCTATGTTTTCCAACTATTTTGTATTAGACCTCCTTCTACCATCTTTGGAGTCTGTGATGTAATTTCTGTAACTTTCTTCCATAGTTTTATCTCCTTATGATTCTCTTCTGATTACTTTTAATTTTGAGGATCTCATGATCACTTGGGGGCACACCTGGTTAAATTAGGAGAGTGCTATTTTCCTAAGACCAGATGATAACCTTAGCACCACTCTTAATTTACACATTTTTGATATTGAAATTCAACATACTTACGATTCCAGGAATTGCTAAATGGATTGCTAAGAGATTATTGATTAAAAAGAGTTGTATTATTTTTTCTAATTGGAATAATTAAATTTTTTGCAATCAGCCATTTGTTTTCTACTAAAGCTTTTCAGTAGTTCTTACAGTAGCTCTTGATTGTCTGAGAATGTTTTAATTCCTCCCTTAAATCTAAATGACAGTTTTGCTAAGTAGTGGACTCTAGGTTGAGATTTTCGTTCAATACTTTAGATATGTCATTGTGATTTTTCTTGTATAGTTTCACATGGGAGAAATGCTGTAATTAGTATGCTATTTTCTTTGTACTTGAGTTTTTTTCCTCTTGATATCTTAAGTATTCTGTTTCTATCTTTGCCTCCTTCCATTTTTTTTTCTTTTTGAGTCGCATGCAGCGATGCACAGGGGTTACTCTTGGCTCTGTACTCAGGAGTTACTCCTGGTAGTGCTCAGGGGAACATATGGGATGCTGGGAATTGAACCCAGGTTGGCTTTGTCCAAGGCAAATGCCCTACCTGCTGGCTATCTCTACAGCCCCCACCTCCTTCCATTTTTATTAGAGTGTTTCTTGGTGCTATTCTGCTGCAGTTTATTTAAGTACACTATGAACCTCACAGAAATCTACCTCCAGGGGTTTAGAAAGTTCTAGGTTATTATATCTTCTACCAGTCACTTTTCCACTTTCTCCTTTTTATCTCCTGGTAATCCTATAATTAGAGTATTCCTCTAGCTGTTTTTCACTAAGCATCTTCCATTCTCTTTAATATTTTTTTCAATTTCTTTTCTTCTGTCACTTCATTATAACTACTGCTTATATTTTGTCTTCAAGTTTGCTGATACAGCTCTCGGCATTCAGAATTCTGTTACTTTGGCTTGCTATTGTGTTCATTAGTAATTTGAACTCCATTTGTATGGACTCTGAATGAATTCATCTTTGACTGAATGATTTATTTCTACAAATGATTTCTTATTTTCCATTGCCATTTGCAGAGTGTTCATTTGAGATCCTTGTTAACCAAGTTCAAGAATTTTGATGAATAGAGTACTTTGCTGGACTCCTATATCTCTCTGACAGTCAGTTAACACCCTTTTCACATACAAGGTCTTTTTGTTTGTTTTTGTTTTGGAAACACACCTGATGGTTCTCAGGGCATACTCCTGGCTCTGTGCTATAGGATCCCTTGTGCTGGTGCTAAGGGAAATATATAGGATACAGGGGCTCAAACCTGGGTTGGGGGGAGCTGCATACAAAGCAACCGTACTTACTGTATTATCACTATGCCACCTTCCCCAATGCTCTGCAATGTTTTTTAACCTTTGTGAAGGTTGACAGTGGAGCTTTAGATCCCTGGTTAACTGACTACCAATCTGATTTGTTATTTAGCTAACATGCTAATGTTTATGTGTCTTCACACATTTTTCATTACCATGTAACTATATTCCAGTGGGATAGGGAGCTGTAGATCTAGTTTCTCCCATTTAGTTTTCAGGCCTTTTATGTGGGCTATTGTGGCCCTGAATTAAGACCCTTTAGTCCTCTTACCAGTTCTAGTGTAGGTGGGCGGTGGGGGAGGCCTTGGAGACCAGCAGTTTTGTAGACAACGAGCTTAGCTCAGTAACTGGATTTCCAGGGGGATGGAGGGATAGCTTTCCACTCCCCTCAATGCACCTGATTCGGTGGTTTTAATGAATGACATCAGCTGGCAAGAGTTCCAATGTCTGCAGGTGAGGGGTTGGAAGAATATTGAGGGGCAGACACACATAGGCAAAGGCTTGAATTCCTGAATTATAAATAAGAAATATCTGAGAGATATTATGCTAAGTTCATTTTGTTTAGGGGACACACATAGAAATGCTTAGGGGTTAGTCCTGACTATGAATTCAAGAATTACTCTTGGCAGTGTTTAGGGGATCATATGAGATGCCAGGGATTAAACCTGCTGCTGTACTATCACTCAGAACACAGTTCTGACTGATTATGAAATCAAGCTTAGTGGCTGTTCTTGATTTTTTTTAAGGATCCATCAATATTAATAAAAAAATCAATATTCTTAGCACATCAATAACCCAAAATCCAGTATGCTTGTTGTTGATATTCATGGAGACTCTGAACTCAGTATAACATGATCTTGGAGTTGAGTACTGAGTTAGATCCTTTACAGATGTAGCTTGTTGTGAGAGAGACAGTTTTAGCTGGTGGAAATGATAACTTAATTTTAACAAATAACTTTAAATCACTAAGGATGACATAATTCTCCAAAGAATATGGAAAAAGTGATTCTATAAGGTCACCTGTGGAGTTAATGCTTGAGATGTATTTGTCATCCTTCATTTAGCTCCCTTTATGTAAACGCCACAGAGAATTATAAAAAGAACAGCACAAAGGCGTATCAAATTCAAGTTACCAGAGAAATTAATAATATACTGACTTACATTGTGATCAACAATAAAATGTCTTCAAGGAGGCAATCAGATGGTTCACTCAGCAGGAATGTACCACGAGCTGCGAGCAGATTTGGAACTCAAGCTGCATTGTAATAGCACATCTGAGTAACAGAAAAGCTTTTTCCTATGTCATCGGGACAGAATAGTCCAATAATGGATTGTTTACTGCTGATTTTCACTCTAAGTTACTAGAATCATGATATTACTAGAATCTTGTATAAAATGTTCCTATTTTATACAAGAGACCAAAACCATGTGCTCTTGCACATTATTTTTGATATAATGAAGTAGACTCATCATACAGAAATCTCTGAATATTTTCTCAACTATAAAATAAATGTGCATTTAAAATCTCTTCAAGCCTTTAGATAAAAAGACACACATAGGTATCATTTTTCCCCTCGGGGAGCAGGAATATAATGAATCAAAAATAAAATTTCAGGGAAAGGAGATATAGTAGGACAACTGAAGTTCTTGGCTTGCACACAGTCAATTCAATTTTGACCTTGGTACTAGGTTCATAGTATCTTGGTGCTTGGTACTTGGTACATAGTACCTTGGTACTATGGTTACCTGAGCTCTATATGCTAATCATATCCTAAAGTTATGATTTGAAGGCCTGGATTCAAAAATTCAAAGTGTTCCTTACCTAAACAGAAACTAGTATAGTATAAATGTAATGTCTGAAATAGGTTATGTTCTATTTGAAATTTCTGCTGTTCTGAATTTCTGAATTTCTGTAATTTCCTACTTACACCAGACTCTTTGTTTCATATATATAATTCTATATTTTTCCTCATTATATCACATTTAGTACGTACCTTCTATGTACATGATATAATCACATAAATTTTTATGAGTAATTCATTCAGAATGCCTTGAATATCATCAGACAATCTCCTATGCTGAGTTTCATGGGTATGGTTCCTGCTATTTCCAGCCACTAACTATTGAACAAGGGAATCAGAATTTTATTTTAAGTATTTTGTATACATAATCACTTGTTTGCTCTGTTAAAAGTCTATGATGGATTTTTGAAATAAAGTTCAGTATAATTAATTCTACCCAGAATTAATCTGGAAAACACAGTGTTCGTCAGTCATTTCTATATTACTGGGATATCAGAGTTCTAACAGTAGCTAGATACTTTTGTCTTAAAATGTAATAAATTTGAATAGAAATATGCAAAAATGTATGCATATTTCAACTCTCCTTTACTTTACTCACATTAAAAAATACATATTTTAAAGCTACAAAACCTTCCCATCTTAGTTAAAATAATAAGATTGAGTGCCATTAGATATAAAAATACATATTTTCAGTAAACCAAGAAAATTATGATTTTTATGGAAGTAAAGAGATAAAAAAGCTATAAATATATATGATTCAGAAGCTTGCGAATTATTTGGATTCATTGGTGCTTTTTGATAATAAATAATTTGACTTGGTGACAGGAGAGTGTAGATACTTGATTCAAAGCACTTGAAACTTTTTTTTTGCTTTTCCTTATTTTGAGAAAAGTGTAAATATTTTAAGTAAAAAATATCTTCAAGGTTAATGCATATTGATAAGAAAATACATTTGATAAAAAAATAACACAATAGGATTCTGAATAATCTAGTACTTCCTTGGCTAAAAATATAACTTTAATCATATTTCAACTCTCCTGGTTTTATGTGATTTACACTGACCAAAAGAACTTAGTTTAAAATTTTAAAGTGTTGTTAAAGGTAAAAGTTTATAGAAATTGCCAGAAATTATGGTTTTTCATTCAAAGAAAAGATTACTAATTAACTTACTATGAGTAAATTTTTGAACAAAATAAAAGCTCATAAAAATTTGATGACTAATTAAATCAAAAAGTGTTATATTTTGTAAAGCTTGAAATAACAAATTTGGTTGATTTTTTGCTTCTGATTTTGAAAAGGCATAACAAGGATTTTGTGCATCAATGCTCTGGAGTTTTGTTGTTGTTTTTTTAAAATTTTTTTTCCTCTGAATAGAATGAGTCTGTTCCAGCCAATTTCACCTACATCAATCAGCTGGGCTTTAGGTACACGGTGACATGATCAGCAGGGATTTTCACTACCAGAGTCTTTATTTCCTCCAACACTGAGCCTGAAGATGAAACCTCTGGGAAAGAGCAGCTCAATAAGGCATTGTGTTTCTGAAAGTCAAAGTAAGTTCCAGAAACTGATTATCATCACTCACTGATTAAGAAATTGTAAATGTGGACCAAGATCTGCTTCACCTCCCACCAATCACTGCTTCCATTTTTAGACTTATAAAGCTAAAAACAGTATAGTGATTATGGGAGGAATTTGCATATCACATTTCATAAATTGATATTTACTTAGTTCTTGCACAACATTCAAAAAGAGTATAAATAGAAGTTGAATATTAACAGATTTTGATTTAATTTGGGATATTTACGGTGCACTTGATATGATAGATGTTACATAAATATATCTAATATTTAAAAAAAATTTCATAACGTGCTCACAAAAGCAAAACTGTAGAGAATGAACACAAATCAGTTTGGGGGGAATAAAATTATTATTAGCTTTGTGGTTTTATGATTGTATATTTAATTGGTAACTATTTTTATGTTAGGGCTAAAATTTGTAAAAAGGGTTTTTTTCTTTTAAATGAATATTAGTATATCTAATTTAAAAAATAAAGCTCTGAAGAGCATTTAATCTGATATCAAATATCTTGAACATACTTGGCATTTTGAAGAGCTTATATAAAAGATGAAATGTGGATATTTAAGATACATTTTTGTACATACACACAAAATATTATTTTTCCTATTCCATCTTATTGCATCTTACCTGCAAAATTCCATGAGGGAAGTACATTCTTTTTTTGTGGTTATGACTATATTTTGCTGGAAGAAATAGAAAAGAAATGGGACTTCAATAATAACAGTCCTTTCTTTGAGCAAAAAACAAAGAAAACACTTTATGTCAACCACAGGCTAGAATGCTGTACTACATATCTTCGAGGATTCAAAAAGAAAAATACAAGTCTTGATCTATAATGCCTCTAAATATAAAATGCCATTTCTGAAAGGTTACACTTACCAGAATTTTCTTATTGTATTTGACCTTATCCATGGTATGGGAAATATTCACTCTCTTCTAAATATCAGTGATCTGAAAAAGAAATATGTAAATCCCACTGGTGATGCATCCGTTGTCTTGCCAGAATGCTGAGTCCCAGCCATCCCTATTTTGGTACCTATTACGGTGTTATATTTCCCTTCGAGCCCTTCCCCACTGTCTGACATTATTTTTTATTTTGCTTTTTCCTTTACTGGATAATTATTTTCTAAAATGATTTTTTTCCTGAAACAAACCATGCTGCTCATTTCTCCCCAACATAAACAAATGTTTACCTCAATTCTCAACTGACTAAAGCTTTAAAAATGTGTTGGACTATGGAATTTTGTGTTAATGAGAGTAAAATTA
Source organism: Sorex fumeus (assembly GCF_029834395.1). Lineage (NCBI taxonomy): Eukaryota > Metazoa > Chordata > Mammalia > Eulipotyphla > Soricidae > Sorex > Sorex fumeus. Next base: position 70,721,387 of record NW_026606059.1, read on the forward strand.
ATCAGAAGATAGGGTTGATAAATCTGTTACTATTTTTTAAAATATTTCCTCTTAGGTATCTAGCCCTATTTCTGATTCTGACTTGAATAGAGAAATACCCCCTTTTATTTTTTTAACTTTTTAAAATTTTTTATTAGTGAATCACCGTGGGGTACAGTTACAGACATACAAACTTTTGCGCTTGCATGTCAGGCATAAGATGGTCAAGTACTCATCCCTTCACTTGTGCCCATTCTCCACAACCAATGGTTCAAGCATCCCTCCCACCACCCCACCCCGCCTTTGTGGCAGGGCACTCCCTTTTGTTCTCTCTCTCCTTTAGGGTGTTGTGGTTTGCAGTTGAGGTATTAAGTGACCATCATGTTAGGTCTCTAGTCTACTTTCAGTGCACATCTCCCATCCCGAGGGGGCCCTCCTAGCACCCTTTACTTGGTGGTTCCTTCGATATCTGAGCTGCCTTTTCCCCCAGCAGGCAAGGCTGGCTTCTAAGCTGTGGAGTAATCCTCCTGGTACTTTACAGTGTAAATCTCTACTGTTCTTGGGTGAGAAACACCCCCTTTTAGAAGATGTAAGCAACCTCTTTTAAGTGTTTCTTTTGTTAATTTATATTTGATTTTAAGCTATCCAGAACTTTATTGTTATATTTATTGAAAATAACGATAGATTTTTAAATCATAACAGGAAAGAATAATTTCCAGAAATGTGTATAGTTGCCATTTCATGTATAGAGACCAAATTGACTGAAACATTCTGATAAAATTATTTCAGAACTGTAGCTAAGTTTCCTTCATCTGGAACAGCTTATTGTAAAGTTATGTTTAAATTAAAATTATAATACACAATTATGGATTTCATGAATTCTAATAATAGATGTCAAAACATCCACCAACAGATAACCACAAAGAACTCAATATTAAGTAGGTAATGAGAGAATCTTTGAGCTCTACACAGCACACAAGTACACTCAAGAGATACCTGAAGGATGTAAGAAGGCTAGAGCTGCTTTCCAGACAAATGCCAAAAGATGGCATTGTACTTTTATAGTCAAACTGCACTTTGTAGAGTAGAATTGTACAGAATTACATTATTACAAAGGTGGGGAAAATTGCTATTAACCTAGAAGTTTTAGAAGCAGAAAAGGTACTTTTCAAAAATGAGAGCAAAAGAATTATATTTTCAAGTAGAGCAAAATGAACAGCATCTACAACCAAGGGTATGAATAAAGGAGTTTCAAAAGAATCTATTTCTGGAAGAAATCATAATCTTAAACTAAAATTCTTAGGTGAACTAAAAATCTAAGTCAAATAAAATCACACATATAAATAAATAAATGAAAAGTTTAACATATAAATAATGACACTAACAGCTAAAATATAGATTAAAATAAGCCAGACTAACTATTAGAAAAAATGACATTTGGTAAGAGCTGGTAAGAGCACAAGTATTCTGTTTTTACAATTTTTTTGTGAAAATGGAGAAAATATAAATTGTCAAGAATCTTAAGCAAGCAAACTTTAACTTTTAAGTACCAAACATAATGAATATATATGATTGGTTTATCTCAGAAAAACACAACTGATTGTACATAAGATAGTAAATTAACAGCATCCCTTTTAGTAATATGATGAACTTAAATAATATGAGAATATAAAAGGAAAGAGAAAGAATACTTGAGAAAATTTCATAAGCATTTTTGATTTTTTTAAAAAATTAAGCATCAAATGCTATAATATAATAAATAGATTCTCTACATACATAAACCATTTAAAATAATTTGAATGTATATTTTTAAAAAACTAAACTTTTATATCTAGTAGAAAATGTAGCACTGGATCACTGCCATCCCATTGTCCATCAACTTGGTACCTGCTTCTGTGCGGCCCCTCCCCACTCAGAGACACGCACCTCAACACCAGCTGCCGAAACACTGGTGTGGGGCACCTGCCTCCACTTCCTCAGCGAGTGCCAGCCCAACTAAGCCCCGCTCCTCCGAATAGGTCTGTGGACTGGCATTCAGACTGGCTGGGGGAGTAGCCTCCACTGTAGGGAGCATGGCCTCCTCAAAAGTGGGCTTGGACTTCTGTGAGGCTGCAGTTATATTTCCCACTCCTAGCACTCTCAATGCACATCCCAACCTTCGTCACCTAATTCTGTGAAAAACGTCCTTGCCACCTCAAGCACAATACGGCAATAATCCACCAGCCTACTCCCATTCCAACAAAAGACCAGTGTACCCAAGAAGCTGCACAAGTCCAATATAAAAGAGCACCTCCTCCAACGCTTCACTTATCCCTATCATAAATCACAGAATAATGTCTGAAAGGAAGGACATATTCTAGAAGGGGAGAAGAGTGACCACCATCAACCGACCTTATTCAGAATCCTTTGCCACAATAAGAGGGAACAGTGCTAGTGAACTTGAAGGTTTTACCTCTATACAATCACAACAACATGAGGAAAGAGCACGAATCTCCACTATGAGGAGAGGATGGAGAAAAGAATCCTGAATCCTCAACAGAGCTTACCCCCAAATATGATCTCTCCGTTAAAAAATTCCGAGATGAAATGCTGAGGATGTTCAAGGAATTCAAAGAATCAGTGGAGCAGACATCCAGAAAATTAAAGGAAGTAAAGAAAGAAACAGTGGAACAGATAGCTGGGAAAATACAGGAAGAAATGAGAGCAGAAATAAGAAAGCTATGAAAAGAAGTGTCACAAACAAAGGATTTGGTAGTTGAAATTAAAAACTCAGTGGGAGCCCTCAGCAGTAGAGTGACTACAGCTGAAGACAGATTAGTGAGCTTGAAGATGAGCAGCAGGAAACGTACAGGCAACAACAAACAATGGGAAAAGACCTCAAAATAGCTCTAAGGTGAATCAGAAATTAGGTGATGACTCCAAGAGGAACATTAGAATCATCAGAGTACCAGGACAGGGAGGCAACTCCAGTGAAAATACCACAGTTAAAGAAATCATTGTTGAAAAGTTCCCAGAGTTAAAGAATGCAGACATCCAGATCCAAAGAGCCAGAAGGGTGCCAACTGAAAGAGAACCTAATAAAACACTCAAGGCATATCATAGCCAGAATGATGGATACTGTGGATATCAAATATGCCACAGGTGGCTTGCATTCCTCTGCTCTATTGTCAGGATACCCTTGGTAGCTTGCGGGGCTCTCTGAGAATAGCACTGCACTGTAACACTGTCCTCCATTGTTCATCAATTTGCTCGAGCAGGCACCAGGAGGGTAGATAATATAATTATACATTATTCCTTATAGAAAAATAAATAATGAACACCTCTTATAAATATAAATTAACATACAAGTGTGGGGCTGGAGTGATACCACAGTGGTAGGGCATTTGCCTTGCAAGCGGCCAATATGGCCGACCTGAGTTCGATTCCTCCACCCCTCTCAGAGAGCAAGCGCAAGCTACCAAGAGTATCTCGCCCGCTCGGCAAAGCCTGGCAAGCTACCCGTGACGTATTGGATATGCCAAACACAGTAACAAGTGTCACAATGGAGACATTATTGAGCCAACTCGAGCAAATTGATGAACAATGGGAGGACAGTGATAGTGATAAAGTGTAGTCATTATAAAGTATTCTATTCAGCACTGTATTGAAGTTCTTAGCCAAAGAGCAAGAGTGATTAAATATTCTGAGAGATTGTATGTGTTTTAAATATACATAATGTAAATTTCCATAATAAGTAAACATGAAAAATATAACAAAACTATATGCTGAGAATTTCTTTATACAGATAGAGCAGAATGCCCAATAACATATCTGATATTTAGGAATAACTGGAAATTAATGAATAGTCAGTGTAAAGTATTGGAACAATTGTTTTTTCTTATGATTAAGATAAATTTTACGTTAAATCATCTAAACTCCAGTGCACATTTCATGCCATTTGGTTAGTGTTTATCAATCTTTTGCAGACTCTGAGCCTCTTCTTAGCTTGTTTCTTTTTCTATCCCCCAGTCCTACTTGCTGACATCATATCTTTGCCAATGCCCCATCATTTAAGAGATGGTTAGAGTGGCTGTCCTTGCAAAATCCCAAGTGCGCCTCTGGGGGTGTTATGTGGCCATTGTTGAGAAACACTAATTTTGATTATTAATTGCTGAAGACACATTTTAATGCGGTCTAATTAAAGGTAACATTGTAGCACTGTCCTCCCATTGTTCATAGATTTGCTGAGCGGGCACTAGTAACACAACAAATTGTGAGACTTATTGCTACTGTTTTTGGCCTATGAAAAACGTCACAGGTAGCTTACCAGGCTTTGCCCTTTGGGCAAGATAGTCTCCATATACTGCCTGGCTCTCTGAGAGGGGCGGAAGAATGGAATGCAGGTCGGCTGTGTGCAAGGCAAATGCCCTACCTGCTGTGCTATAGCTAGGTTCCTATTTATGATCACGATTGACAAAATATTTGAATAAGTTAAAGCAAAGACTTGACAAGAAAGTAATAGATATATCTGACATTAAATTGAGAATTATTGTTAGCTGAATTATATCAGAAGTAAGAGCCATAAAAATGGTGATAACTACATACTTCGAGTACTATGATATTTTTCAGAACATAATAAATGTAATAGGAGAAAATAACAAAAATTGTTAAAACTATAAAATGATAAATAATGAAGATCACTGAATATGTGTTTCTATTATGCTATTCTTATCAAGGTCCGACAAGATTGTTAATAAACACACAAAATAATGCTTACATTCCTGTTTTACTCTGGAGAACATGATGAATTTTTATACCTGATGCAGAAGTTATTGAAGTTGTTAGAACTATAAATCATATATATTTTTGCTAATTGCCATTTTCCAATAATTTGTCATCATAATTTTAAGTAGAATTAAAAAAATTGCTTTTAGTTTATATATAGTTTTCAGTGGCAATGATTGATCTTATTTTGTTTTCAAAATTACACATATGGTGTGAAAATTACCCACAAGTTAATGAATACAGACTACCATGATGCTATTTTCTAATCATCTATATATTTGATGAACACTAGCATCCTAAGGAATTTTGAGCCCCTTAGTAAATTTATGACAAACTTGATGTGTGCTGCTCTAAAACAACTTAAAATATTTCTAGTGAATACTGATAGCACCTGAGCCTGTGGTTATTCTAATAGATGAAGTTATCAACTAGTAACTTTTCACCTTCTGCATTTTTACATGCTATCTGTACTGAGTAATCTTGTTACATAACATATAAAGAAATAACACAGATATTTAAAACATTCCTTATATTGCAAAAAAGAAAACATTCACACTTGAGATAATTTCTAATACAACTGTTATCTTACGAAAAATATCAGAGCTATACTCTAAAATAGTTCTTCCAATGGTACAGAAATCATTTTCAGATTTTGTCCTAAATTTGAAAAAACTATTAGAATATGTCATTTCTCCTATTTCAATACTCATCAAAATTGCCAGCAAACCAATTATAAAGTAATGATCACTCAAACATGTGATTTATCTTGGCAAGACTTTGTTTGTTTGTTTTAGTAGAAAATGGCTTTAAAAATCTTTCCTGCACAGAGCATCCTAGGCATGACCTAGAAATGCAATCACTTCCAATGCAGTAAAGTAATTGGATGGGGTCAAGTTTGGAGCTCTGATTTTAAAATTTATGAGAATCTTTCTCCAGTCTTAAACATTGTCAGTGAATTAGTTTGTCACAACTCAAATCTCAAGTGTCTTTATAGAGAACATTTTGCAAGTTTTTTGGTTCTAATCACTACTGAATTGAGGACTAAAATAGAATTCTTCATTAAAGTTTAAGAAAACTGCCTAATTTTCATTTTCAACATTGCACTAAAAATGAAAATCTAGACAAAAATGCAATCTGTGTCTGTTTGGGAAAATCTGAAAGATGAAAAACAATATTCACTTTATTAGGAGAATGTCTAGTTTTCTTTTTAGTATACACACATGAATTCTAATTCATGCTTTGTTTCCAATTTTTTTTCAGCAGAAAGTTAATTATGGTAAAATATAAGTCCAGGGGCTAGAGAGATAGCTCAGTGGGGTGGTGGTTGCTTTGCATGTGGCAGACCTGGATTCAATATCTGGCACTCCATATGGTTCCCAGACCCCACCAGAAGTAATCTCTAAGCTCAGTGTCAGGGATAAGAGCTGAGTGCTACTGAGTGCACCTCCAAAACAAAATAAAAATAATTATAATAATACAGCCACATTTTATTCTATTTGTGCCTTCTCTCCTTATTTTCTGCACTACACAAATATATTAATTTTCTTTATTGTTTGCCTTTTAAAATAGAAATAATTGCATCATGCTAAGTGGAGTAATGCAAAAAAAGAGAAAGATAAATATTAGATTATCACTCTTAACTGCGTTATATAGAGAGAACCAAATAGAAAACTGTCAATATTCACTTACAACAAAACCCTTAGACTCTGACCAGATAACTGAAGATACCAAAATGGTGGACCAGAAAGGACCCTGGGCTGGGTGTAGAGGGATGTTTGCATTTCGGTGGTGGATATAGTAGAGTAATAGTGTACATTCAAAAAGAAATGTTAGCCTTATTGTAACCCATGCTGCTTCAATAATAATAAAAATATAACAAAGGACATCATGCTTTTAAACTATAAAAATACACTAAAATCTATAAAAATAAAATAAACCTCTGATTATTTCAACTAATTAAAGTAGTAAAATTTCTTTTAAATCAAATGTCTTATGTAATATTTAAAAGAAATATTTTTTAGGTACGATGAAGAAATATTTTAATTTATAAAATAAAACTAGCTAATTATACAGTCCACTAAAACTTTACCAGTGATCAATTGATATTAAAAATATTAATAGAAGGAAAAATAAAGCTACAAAACTGTGTAATAATTGAAAATGAATGTGCTAAAAGTGAAAAACAGACTGTGGAAAATTTAAACAATTTTCTATAGAAAACATATGGATTGATTTTTAATATGGATTTGTTAACACAACCACAAATTCATAATCATTAAAAACTAATTGCTCAAATTCAACTTCACAATTCTCTTTAAATAAACATAAGTTTGTCTAACTTTAGGTTTGGTGGATGCTATAAAATGTATTATATGAATATCTGACTCATTTAAGCATAGTGTTTGAGTAAATAAGACAAGCTTCATGCAACATTTCCATGAAAACATAGCAGTTTATTTGGCATGGGCAATATTTATTGCAAGAAATAAAAATTTTTAAAGCTCACTTTTGAGTGTCTATAAATTGTCTATTGATGTAACACATGATCATCACAAACTCAAACTATTAATTTACTCACAGATTCTGAAAATGAATTGTGTAGACATTAAAGGAAAAAATACACATGAAATAAAGATATTAGATTTTTTATAATCTCAAGAATATCTTATTTTTCTCCTTTTTATTATTTAAAGTGAAGAAAGTTCAATATAAGCTATTGAGATTGATGATAGCTTGAACAATGGAAATAAGACAAAAGGGAATAACATTTTTAAACTACAAAAATGATAGGTAATTAAATTAGCTTGAAGTAAATGCAAGTGTGCTAGATTTGCTCTTGTGCTAAAGATAATAAAATGTAATCTTTTATCAATAACCACTGTATGTTTTTTTTTCAGTATGATCACAAGTGTTTTATAAAGAAAGAAGCATTTAAATAGTAGGTAAGCATCTCAACAAACATAAAAATAATGTGTATTGACAAACAAATACATGGATAATATTTATTGGCTACTGTAATACTGTAGTATTGTCCTGCCATTGTTCATTGAGTTGCTGGAGCGGGCACCAGTAATGTCTTCATTGTGAGACTTGTTGTTTCTCGAATATCTAATCTCCTACATGTAGCTTGCCAGACTCTGCCATGTGGGAGGGATACTCTAGGAAGCTTGCTGGGTTCTACAAGAGGAACGGAGGAATCGAACCCGGGTCAGCCGCGGGCAAGGCAAACGCCCTACCTGCTGTACTATTGCCAACTGAGAATGTAAAATGAACTAACTGATTATGAAATCAATTCTCAAATTATCTTTTTCCTATTTAATGATGAGGAACTTGGCTATTATTTAATACTAATTTATGTCATGCTAATTTCAACAAGTTACAATACCTTCACCAGAAATACTTACTCAATAATTTGCTGATATAGTACTCTCAGGTGAAACCTGCACTAGAGTGAGTGAAACCGGTATTCAAGGCAGAGCAAGGTCAGAATATTGATAGAGGAGATACCGATGAATAATGTTCTCATTTTAGTCTCACAGGGCATTCGGTCTGACAGGTAGCAGATACATACAAAATCCTGCACATAAATGCCCTGTAAAAATTAGCCACTTTGATTCTAGGATAGCAGCACTAGTTGACCATGACCCACTTCTGGGAGAAGGTGTCACTTTAAGGAGGTGCCTAGGTGAAGAGATGATACTACTAATAGCATCTGGGTTTGGGTCCACCAGGACTATTAAGTCGATCTATAGAGAGCAGCAAAGTTTCAAGCAAAGCAGAAAAGTTTCTAGCAAATGCATGGTTTAAATATATATATATATATATATATATATATATATATATATATAAATAACAATTTCATGTTCTCACAAAATTGGAGCCAGAACTACTCTATTCTAGTCTAAATTGTTATAAATTTCACAAAAAATAAAATGATTCTTTATTATTTAGAGTGATACTACGTGTTATAACAATGGAATGCCTCCCATTCAACATGAGGATAAAATGTAAAATTCTTTCCAAGATTAAAAGTTCTAAAGGAGGCACATAGTTTACTCAAGAACTCAGACTTTATCTGGTCTTTGCCTTTGTCATCCACTAGCTTACTGTACTGAACAAAAACTGGAATATAGAAATTTCATGTTCAGATTTTAGGGCAGGACAAAGAGATGACAGGAAAAGCCTATATGATATTATTTTCAGTTGTTATTATCTTAAAATTCTGGCTCTTGTCACTTCACCCTTAATTTGACAAAGTTTACTCACTTAGTGGTATAAGTTTAGAAACTATCTCAAGTCATATCCATGCTCTGATTATATTACAATGTAACACGACAAGTGGATTTTGATGAGCAAGTAGCCTTCTCCTTTGTCTATGTAGATGACTCTTTTAATCCATTCAGGCTGTTAAAGCAAAAAGACAATGAGGTGTTGATTAGCAAACAACATAGATTTATGTCTCCAATCTGGAGATTGCGAAGTCAAAAATCAAGGCATCAGGAAGTTAAGTCTAGTAAGAACCTAATTACTGGCTCATAGATGGCTGTCTTTGGCTGTGCTATTGTAATTAGATGGGAAAATTAGTACCCTGAGTATGTTTTCCATATAGGCTCTCTTTTACAAATCTGTAAGTTACCACAAAACAACCCCATTTCCAAAGATCAATCATCCTATAGAGACTACTTTTCCACTCAAGGATTTGGTGAGGTACATTCACTTTATAGCAAATCCCAAAATTTTTGACAAAAATCAAGACAGGTTCGATACTTAAATCTGTACAGTCTGAGAGAGAAAATTTAATTAACTTTTTTTAGAAAAAGAGAACATACTTGAAAGAAAATTATTTTATGTATGCTAAGTATTTTTGGAAAACCTTATTATTAAGCTCTCCATACAACTGCTAATCTGATCTCCTAATATAAAAACCAGCAAACAGGTACTAGAGGTAGCCTCTGGCAAGCAGCGGAAATTCTTAAAGCAAATGGTTTATGTTGATAGGGAAAAGGTGATTTATTTCAGTATAATATAAAAATCCTTTAATGTACCTTTTAAAAATTGATTCATATAACTGTAATACTAAATGAAAAGAATAAGAGAAGAGACAACAAAGTAAAAAAAAAGTTGCCAGCTGGCATAAAGATAAGTTTATATTCACATAACAATAATTTAATCAGTTTCCAATATCAAATTATTAGTGCCATGCAATTATAAGTCTGGATTAAGTGTAAAATTGAATTTCAGAAACCTTAAGACCAATGTTCATACTTGTCTGAATGTCAGAAAATTCAATATTCAACTCTTTGTGTGTCTTAGCCTAATAATATGGCCCCGCATTAGCACCTTATAAAGGCGTAGGTGGTTTTAAGAGGTATTTTTTATTAAATCAGTGTAAAACATCTAAAACTAGGTAATTATAACATGGCATGTCTACATAAGGCTTTCCTATCTTTATAGCTCTATCATAGTCACATATGCTAGACATTCTTATAAATCAGTTAGGGGAATAACTACATTCCCTAATTCATAGATGTGAAATTGAAATCAACTCCTAAAAATCCAGATTATTACATCATGTCTCTTGGGATACTTTTACTCAATTGCATGATGGCATGTTGCTTCCCTGTTTCTATTCATGTCAGCAGTTATCCTACGCACCAAAACATTTGCCCAGTTGGTGTATAAAGCCCTCTTCCCTTCACCACAAAATGACCACCTCTCCAGCATCCAAAGTGTGCCTTACAAACAGAAGATGTTCTTGCAAAAGAAGAATGCCTCTGTTAGTAACAGAAGACCCCCTTCACCCTGCCCAAAGTCACAGAATTCAGGAGTGCTTTCAAGTTACGGGATTTTATTAAGAGTGGGATGGGATGATTTAAGCAGGGATATAACAGAAATGTAGACAACAATAGACAAATATAGACAACAAAAATGTAGAAAACAGATGTAGACATTAGTTTTCAGTATTTTGTTTGGGAGGCCATATCAGGAAAAGCTCATGTTTACTCCTGACTCTATTATCAATGATCACTCCTAGCAGTACCATGCAGATCGTATGTGGTGCTGTGGGTAGAACCCCTTTTGGCTACCTACAATGCAAGGGCCTTAACTGTTGATTTCTCTGAACCTCTAAGTTTTTCATAAAAGTTGTTGTGTTTACTCAATCTCTGAAAACTTCCTCACATCATCAGCTACTACCTTTCCTCTGCTTCTGCTTCTCTTAAGTACTTTCTCTATTTCAATGGAACAAACCATTATTTTACCTCATATATCTCTCCCGTCTTTCTTCCTCCGTTTCCTGTTTGTAAATGTGTATGAAAACATTTAGATATTCACAATCCTGGTTCAAATATTCTATTCAGGAAATAATGATCTTTTCCCCAAAATTTTGATAGCTTTTTAATAGTTGTCTTGATTCTCCCATAGATTATTCTATAGGAGAATAATTCTGTTCCCCCATAGATTATTCTCCCTTAAGTTACTGTGCCATATATAAAAATGACAGTCTTTGAGGGATCTTGTATCAATACATTACATCAATGATACAAAAAGAAAGGTGGGAATGCCATTACTACCATATTCCACTATACAAGAAAAGAAATAGATTCTGAATGAAAGAGAGGCAGGTAGTGATGACAGAAACTGAAAGAATATATAGTCTCAGCAGTCAAAAGACTAAGTTCTGAGAGCAAAGGAGAAAAAAGAATGTAGACAAAGGAGTTTTAAATATCTTTGAATTTAGGTCTTTGATCCTTTAGGTGCTCACCTCAATTCTGATTGATTATTCTTCTTTTAAGCTTCTTGAATAATAAATTAGTGTATTGTGTTACTTGTTCTAATTCAAGCAGCTGTTAATGGATAGTCTCTTCTAAAACCCAAATCTTCTGATTTCATATTCAGGGCTCCAACTGCATACTTATACCACATACCACACCATAGTTCTAGTTATCTAAGGAAATTTAAGGAGAATAACAGATTCCCCATTCATGCCTACTAAACACGGCATGTGTAAAGGTGTGTTTTTATAACTTATTCAAAAAATTTCTCATTCATTCCCTACCATACTTGTGGTATGGTATTTAGCCTTTCTCAAATTGTTTGAACTTAGGGTTATGATTTTTTTGGTCTCCATGGAAACACTGACAAGATATTTGAGCACTGAGGATGTCCTTTGTCTGCCATATTAGCTCAGCAAAATGTATAGTCCTCACAAATAAATTGAAACTACAGTCTGCTGAAGCAAGTATTTTAAAAGGTAGCAAATTATTTTTCTGTTATTGACCTTTAATAGCACTGCTCTAATAGTTCATTTCCAATTAGGAGCTCATTCTAGGAAATTACTCTCCCTCATCTCACCTATAAAAGAGAATAATTCTATCCATATCCTTAGTTAGCATTTGTAATCACTATTAAGATAAAACATTTCAAATAAAAAATGTATTTATCAAAAAGGCATGTCCCATCTACATGACTCACAAAACAATGCACTTTTAAAAGTTTTAATCTGTTCTTACCAGCCTGGTGGATTTCAATTTGAGGCCTAGTGATATAAGCATATCACGATCACAATTTTTGAGGGCAGCTTGAGATCAATTTGCATTTTTGTTAAAAACCACTGTAGTGCTGAAAACACCCATAACTGAGCCCGTGATGACTGCCAAGCTACCTTTCCTGAACTTCTCTAGGCATTGATAAGTACAGTCTGTCAAGACATATAAGCAAAGGAGCTAGAACTCAGTTCTACTATTTATTTTGTGCACTGGAGTGACAAAATTGAACCATACCAGCAGTGCATGATCTTTCTGAAGTTTGTTCCTCTGATTCTTAATATTTTATAATTTGACAATTGTCACAATTATTTCAAATAATTTGATTTACATGATCCTTTTATTAAAGGTTGATACAACTAATTGAATGATGCTGCTTCTTTGGTAGGGATCAAGGTGCAAGAGCTATTCCAGCAGACATTCTAGATATAATAATAACAAGGAAATTTCCTGTTTTTCAGGACCTGAATTTTTTTTATTAAATTCAAAATTCAGTCTTGGTGTAAGGTAGATAGAATAGCAGGTAGCAGGTAGGGCTTTTGCCTTGCATGCATCTTACCCTCATTCAATCCCCTGGAGTTCCATATGCCCCCCCAAATACCACCAGGTGTGATCACTGAATGCAGATAGAAGTAAACCCAGAGCATTGCCAGATGTGGCACAAAACCCCCATCAGATCGAAAAAAAACAAAGTTCAAACCTGTCTCCGTGACAAAAAAGTCTCTATGATAAAGTAAGGCAAATCAGAATTTGTCAAACTTCTTATCTTAAAATTAATGGTAGTCCAGGTTCACTAGAAACTTCAGATTTTTCCCTGAAAGTCAAATTCCCCATAATTTATTTGGGAACGCCAAACAAATTAGAAAAACAAAAATTTGCTTGGGAAAGCAAACTGAACCTAATTTCTGAAAGTTCAGTTATTTATATGCAAAACAATCATAACAAGTGAGAATCTCTCTAATGAGAAGAGCTCAGACCCCATGCAAATTTTGATGTTTCTCAGTTTGGTGACTTTGAAAAAGTCAGCTAGAAAGAAAAATCAAACTGTAGAAATAAAATACAGCTTTCGTTCTTTAAAAACAGAAAGCAAAAAGCATCATGTGAAATTATTCTCTAATTCAATATTAAAGGAAGAAAATTAACTCCTGTAAAGTACAAATAGAGGTTTTTAAATTTCAGTTTAGTTCAGCATTTTATCCATTCTCCACTGGTTTTTGTTTAATTTACTATTTTAAAAGTGGAAAGGTTATGTTATGCCTATCTCTGAACACAACTGTAACTGGGATATTAATCGAGAAGGTCAGTGACATAAGTGTTGAAACCTTTAGATTTCACTGTGTGTGTTTTCATTTAAATTAACAGCATACAATGATATGGAGTATCTAATACTGGCTATCAACAGATATAAACGTACACATTTGGGCTTATACATACCTTAACAACTTCTCTTGCATACAATGAAAACTGATCTTTCTCTTGTTTGTTTTGAAAGGAGGGGTACATCTGGCATTGCTCAGGGCTTACTCCTGGATCTGTGCTCAGGGTTTCATCCTGGCAGGCACAGGAGACCACATAAATTGCTTGGCATTGAACCTGAGTCAACAACCACGTTACTACTATTGATCTGGTTTAGCTCTGTATAAAAGTAGAAAAAGTGATGATAAATTTGCTTAATAATATCTATTCCACAATCACAATTACAAAAAAGCATGTCTCATCATTTTCTTATGTTAAACACAAGAATATAAGTTGGAGTTATACATTATTATTATATTGATTATATAATATAAAAATTAAGTCAAAGCATGCAATCATCTTATGTAATAATTTATTCATTAATTCATTCAAATCACGTCAAGGATGGCTCTTCTGGAAAAGGTAAGAAAAGTGTGTATGAAATGTTTGAAATAGATAACAAAGTCGATGTCAATTAATCCTTACTGGGAACACAATAATTCATAGAAATCTTAAAGGAAAAAATTAAAATCAAAATCATCTTTAGCGATTTAGCCAAATAGAACAAACTGTTATTTAAAAAAAATTTTTCACAAAATGAAAAGTCTGCACCATGATCTGAGGAAAAATCAACAATAAAAGTAGTGCCTTAAAATTACTCTCAGGAAATCAGGGAAAGACTTTTAGAGGGATTATTATCTGGCAAGCCTTGAAGAGGCCACATGAAATAAAAACCAAAATAATTGTATTCATTTTAGCAAAATCCTGGATTAAAAACCTATTTAGAGGCTGGAGCAATAGCAAAGCAGGTAGGGTGTTTGCCTTGCACATGGCCAACCCAGGTTTGATTCCCAGCATCCCATATGGTCCCCTGAGCACCGCTAGGGATAATTCCTGAGTGCAGAGCCAGGAGTAACCCCTGTGCATCGCCAGGTGTGACCCAAAAAGCAAAATAAAATAAAATAAAATAAAATAAATAAAAAGAAGCTATTTAACTTTTCTGTATAAAATTAGAAGAGAAAATATGAAAATCTATTTATAGATTTTTGTATAATAAATGAAAATAGACAAACAAAATACTGATTATAATGAGGTTAATATGGCTGATTTATTTTTATATGGATATATGCTATTGCTATGGGTGGGCTGGAGCGATAGTACAGCAGTAGGGCATTTGTCTTGTGCTCATCCAGCCCGACTGAGCCAGGTTCGATTCCTTCTCCCCTCTCAGAGAGCCCGGCAAGCTACCGAGAGTATCTTGCCCACACGGCAAAGCCTGCTAAGCTACCAGTGATGTATTTGATGTCCCAAACACAGTAACAACAAGTCTCATGATGGAGATGTCACTGGGCCTGCTTGAGCAAACCGATGAACAACGGGAGGACCATGCTACCATGAACTGTGTCCCAAAATAAATCAATTCAGAAAATCTGGTGTACAATAAATGGATATGGGCAAAAATGCTGAAGAAAATATTTCTCGCTTATAAAAAAAAATCACTTAAGCAGATAAAATACTAAATATAAAAATATAAAGATTGACATTCTTGGAATGAAATTTTTTTTAGATAAGAAAAGTAGCAGCTGTTTCAAATATCTGAAAGATAGAGGCAAAAAGGATCCGCAGTATAGGAGCAACTGTAAGGATAACTTGAGTTAGGATGAATGAGTACTGCCAAAACACTATTGAACAGCACCCTTAGGTACCCAGGTCCTGGATTTACATCTTCTTAAGGCTGTACATTTATTTATTAATTTATTTTGCATTTTGGGTCACAAGCGGCAATGTACAGGGATTACTTCTGGCTTTGCACTCAGAAATTACTACTGGCGGTGCTCAGGCGACTATATGGAATGCTAGAAATCGAACCCAGTTGGGCTGTGTGCAAGGAAACACCCTACCTTCTGTACGACTACTCCAACCACAAAGGCTGTACCTTTCACCCACTTTTAGCATTACATTTAAACTTTGACATAATTCTATTTAAGTGACGTTTTCTTGTCTACTCCTTTCAAGACCTTTTCACAGGATTGGCAAGTCATGAAGAAAATATTTACAAACTACATACTAAAATTTATGAGTCCAAATTTGGAGTCCATCATTATTTTTCAATTAATACTGATTTACAGGAATGTATATGCTTTAGGGTACAATTCCATAATTCTTCAAAATATATGTTGGCAAGTAGCCCCATCACCAAAATATCAATATTCATTGACCATGATTCATTGGTTACCCTACTCCCCACTTGTTCTTGTAACCTTCGTTGTGCCATCTGATTCCAAAGAAATGTGTTTATTAAACTTCGCCTTATTTATCTGTATTCAAACGATAAATGTAATAGCCGGTTATTTGTTTACCTCCTTCTGACTTATTTCACTCAGCATAAGTCCCTAAAATTCTAGTATGTTGTTACAAAAGGCAAACTTTTATTTGTTATTGTAGCTGATTAATATTCTAAGATGTTTATACTCATATTTCTTTACACACTATACTTAAGCACTTGGATTAGTTACAGATCTTGGCAATTTTCAATAAAGGAACAATAGACACAGGGGTTTGAATTAGTAATTAAGTGTTCTTTGGATAGATGTCAAGGAGTGAAATTTTGGATCAGATTTAACCTGAAGTTTTAATATTTTCAGAAATTATTGCTCATCAATTATTTATGGCAAGTTATGCAAAGTTCACAAAGTAGATGTTATAAACTGAAAGTTACTTAAATATTTTCATTGCTTTCTTTTGTGCCATTTTTATATACTTTGAATTTAATAATGCAGACTGCACCTGAGTCATATTTCATTTTTCTACAAAATTTTAGTTAAAAGTAATAGCTCATCAATTTTAATCAGTAAAATTGACAAAAATCAATCAATGAATGAGATGAATAGGGAATACACAGAATGTATTATACTTTAGTTCCATGTTTATTATATTCACTACACAGTTTAACATTGGAGAACTACTATGTACCGTTTATACCTTTTTAAATCTATAAATCTACAAATATGAAGTTATTTTGGATTGCTGCTATTTCTATTAGTATACCAGGAGCAAGGATTCAGTAGTTTCGACTAAGTGAACATCCTGAAATTTGAACTCCATGACAATTCTACAGCAGAAACTATGCTATCCTCATGTACATAGAAAAAATACTTTAAAAAATATAAATAATCAAGCATCAGTAAGCATGTAACAGAATTCGTTCACTATATCACTGTTATCCCATTGTTTGTTGATTTACTTGAGCGGGTGCTAGTAATGTCTCTATTCCTCCCAGCCTGAGATTTTAGCAGACTTTCCTTACTAGTCTTTCCCAACAACTGGAGGCTCTTTCAGGGTCAGGGGAATGAGACCTGTTATGGTTACTGTTTTTGGAATATTGAATACGCCAACAGAATTCACTGCTATAAAGAAATCCATTATGTGCATAGTAACATGTGGACTACTTATTAATGTTCAGAATATCGGAATTGATCCTCTTTTGAAATTGTAGCATTTTTTATTGACCTCAGTGCTTTCCTTCTTTCATTCCTTCTGTAATGTGATTGATTTTTCCTTATGTTATTACTTTTTCTTATTTTCCAGTTTTATATACCTGACCTATTTTATTAGGAACGAATTTTTTTCTCACACATTATTGCTTTTCATTCAGAAAAGAAAGTGGTTTTAATTCATTCAAAGCACAATTAAAAATGAACTCAGACACAAATACAAAATTAGCACATGGCCAGATGGTCAATGTAGCATTTCCAAAAGTGCATATGTCTGAGGTCTTAAGCTATAATATTTTGTAGATACAAAAAATAATTGTTCAGATTCCCCGGATATGGTTCATTGCCATTCTATGTGTTACTAGGAACTTGCCCATCTGCTTTCATAATCTGGTCTTTAACCTTTCCTAAATTATTAGGGGTTAAGAAGAACTAGTTTCTAATTTCACATTAGAAACTAAACAAAAAGACATGTACAATTCTATGAGCAATAAAACCAGGACTATATCACCTTTATTTCAATTATCTTAATGTATATCGCAAATGTGTTTCCAAAAAAATTAATACACTCTAGATACATACTATTGATCATTTAGTAGAGCTGAAAGTCCTGAATAATCATTATTATAAATTGAATGTGATAAAATTATTTTAGTTGATTTATTGTGATCGTTACATACATAAAGTAGGAGAAAAATGTTAATCCATATAAACATATTTGATAAATTAATCTTGATCATGTTTTCTTGGGCTGGAGCGATAGCACAATGGGTAGGGCGTTTGCCTTGCATGTAGCCAACATGGCCGACCCAAGTTCGATTCCTCCGCCCCTCTTGGAGAGCTCAGCAAGCTACCGAGAGTATCTTGCCAGCATGGCAAATCCTGGCAAGCTACCCGTGATGTATTTGTTATGCCAAATACAGTAACAATTGTCACAATGGAGACATTACTGGGTCTGTTCGAGAAAATTGATGAACAACGGGAGAACAGTGACAGTGACATGTTTTCTTATTAAACCTAAGAACTATAATTGTGGTCAATATACTTGAGAATTTCCTTATTGCAGTATTTGAACTCAAAAAATAAGTACTTCTGTTCATTATCAATAATGCCATTATGAAATCCTTATTAGCAGTTATGAATTCAATTTACAGAAATATCCAAATTCAAATACATATGTTTTTGTTTTATTATACAAATCTCTCATAAGTTTGTTGTGTTTATGGAACAGATATACTTTACCCTGACAATTCCTTGAGATACTGGAAAAAAATGACACTTAAAGGTATTGTTCAAAATTTTTTTCTTTTTTCTTATTTAATCCTCTGACATTTTCACAGGAGGATTTAGTTTGTGTGACTGGAAATATGAAAAATAAACAATTTAGTAGTCTGGAAAAGGCTGTACAGGATCTATGCTGCATAAGTTTTGGATTTGCTTAATATCATAGACAAGGTTGTAGAACATTTTTAAAGGAAATAACCATAACAGGAATATCTAGAAGTTTATTTTTTTCATCTTCTACTCTGAGCAAAAGCAAACACTTGTATCTAATGCAAATTCCTTATTCCTGAAGGGATTTTATGAATTCAAATTTTACACTCATCACAATGCTCTGTGATGACCAGGACAATAGAGTATATTTATGTAGTTTTATTTAGGTATTTACACATTCACATTTTTTTAAATCTTGTGCCTCCAAAGCAGTATACAAAATAGGGAGAAGGGAAGACTGCTTCCAGTAGTACTTGACCCAAGTTGGCCTGGGTGTACCTGGTGATGCAGACTCATTAGAGCTTAGTGCTCTCAGGGGTCACCAGGACTTCCCAAGTTATGTTTTGATACCACCAGGGCTACATCTAGCATTGCTTGGAGGAATGCAGTGCCAGAAGGAAAATCTTTATACTAAAACATACAGGTTACACACTCTAGTCCTTTGCACCATGTCTCCAAATGCCTGAATATATTTTTTATTCTTCTTTGTAGGCTTGAGAATTTTAGTAAATCCATGAACAACAATGCTCAAAGAATTAAGAGGCTAGACACTTTAGCTTCCATGACTATTGCTTTTTTCACAACACTCGTTTTTTTCACTACAGATAGAAGTAAATAAAAGAACACTGTGATTCAAGAGGAAAGACCTGCCTATCCAATCATCTCAGTACCCTGACTTGGCATGTATTGAATGTTTACTTGACTCATGGTTAGACTTGGGTAAAATGAAAGACACAGTGACTACTATCTCTTCCGCTGACTGGAAACAATAACAGGCTTAGTTTAAAATAATAAATTTCAATTAATACATCCAAACACCAAAAGAATGTCTAAATTCCTTGTAGGATACCCATAATAGGGGTGGAAATTCCTCTTCTAAAATATGACTTCATATAAGAACGTCGTAAGGTAATTCTCTTGTGTAAGGAAATTCTCATTAGCAGGAAATGCATGCCCTTTCTCCCCATATCTGCCTTTTCAACCTTTTCTGCTAGCATAACATCATACCAATTTTCTAATTATTTTGAGTTCAAAATCTATTTTACCAAGTTTCAATTTTTTAACTCCGATAGCTTTGGAAGTTCCATCTAGGCCAGCCTTCATTGAATTATATATATATTTGCTCCAATATTCCCCTTGATCTTTGTGTCCTTTTTTTTTCAATTTTTAAAGCTCATAAAGAATGATATATGTCAGAAAAGGCAGTCTTTGAATATCATGACTCATTACTCATGGTACATTCACATAATTGAAGTATGTTTTCAAAGTTTGAAATATCAGAAAAATATTTTTACATTTTAGGTGTTTTTTCTAGTAAATAAGTTGGTATACAAATTTAGCAAAGAAGTAGGTAAGAAATGACTTAATTTAGTGTATAATATGCATTAATTTAAATATTTATTTAGTTTGGGAACACACTTGATGCTGAGAGTTTATTCCTGGGTCTGCACTCTTGAATCACTACTGCTGGGCTGGGGACCCATATGCAGTTTCAGGAATTGAACCCAGGTCAGCCACATGCCAGGTAAGAGCTCTACCTACTCTATTATCCCTCTATCTCCCACATTTCCTTATTTCTAAATATTTACTAAAATCAATTTTCTCTACTTGCTGGGGATACTACTGCAAACTGCTTGTCATAACAGGAAGTGGTTGAAAGCACTTAATTAATGTTAGGTTATTATGTACTTGAATCAGATAAAACATATCCTATTGCCTAGACTGTCATATAGCCAAGTTAGATGATGCAATATACCATTATAAATTTTATAAAATTTAAAAATCACAATTAAGTGTAATTCAAGAAATAAAGCAGAAGAAGAGATATCTATGGTATTTGAAGTAAGCAGAGCAGATTTTTTTTCTAAAGAAACTTAAGACTTTAATATTTGTAGTAAATAGATTGTGTGTGCTAATATATTTTCATGTTTTAATTTTCTCATTAAGATCATGGGTGTGTAATATTCTGTACTGTCAGGGGATCTGCCGCATCCTTTTTATATTTGAAAATTTTAGTATTTCCACCACGAAAAAGATCCCTTTTTTCATTCTTTCCACTCACTCCCATTTCCTTCTGGTTTTCATAGCCAAAGAATAAGTAAATTCAGAGGTAATTATTAAGGAAAACATTGCAAAAAATGAGAAACAGGCAAGAATAGTTCTTCCAATGGAAGAAAGCAAACCCTTTGAAAGCTAACTATTGAATACTATTTATTCCAAGCTAAGACCAAGAAGAAATATCTTGAATTTTCACATGGTGAATGTCCTTGGTATATTGAAATCATTATTCTGTCAATTTGGTATTTCCTATTTTTATTTATGATTGCGACTAGCTTCATAATTTCACGTTCTATTCAGACTTGTCTATAAGCAGAGTCTTTATACTGTTTTCCATTTGCTTTGCATTTTCCTGATGATAATGGTGGAAAGTACCTATTGGAAACTTGCATGCCATCTTTGAGGCAATGTCTCTTCAGCTCTTCTCCTCATCTTTGGGTATACTTGTGTTAGGATTTTTAGAGTTTAGGAGCGATAGCACAGCGGTAGGGGGTTTGCCTTACACGTAGCCAACATGCCCGACCCGAGTTCGATTCCTCTGCCCCTCTCAGAGAGCCCAGCAAGCTACTGAGAGTATCTCGCCCGCACGGCAGAGCCTGGCAAGCTACCTGTGGCGTATTCAATATGCCTAACACAGTAACAACAAAGTCTCCAATGGAGACGTTACTGGGCCCGCTTGAGCAAATTGATGAACAACGGGAGGACAGTGACAGTGACAGTAATAAACTCTAACCTGAAACAGGTGCACCCTTGAATGACTTGGGGGAAGACTCTTAATTCATGTTAGGTCATTATATACCCAAATCAGATAAAAAATATCCTTTTGGCTAGAATAGCACAGGGGTGGAGTGATAGCACAGCGGGTAGGGTGTCTGCCTTGCACGCAGCCAACATGGCCGACCCGAGTTCGATTCCTCCACCCCTCTCGGAGAGCCCAGCAAGCTACTGAGAGTATTCGATATGCCAGACACAGTAACAACAAAGTCTCCAATGGAGACGTTACTGGACCCGCTCGAGCAAATCGAGCTAGCTAAGTAAGAAGATGAAATACACCATTATAAATTTTATTAGTCCTTTTTAAGGTCACCCATGCTATTCACAAGGACCAAGAGTTTTCTAGCCTCCTTTTATCCCAACTAAAGCATCATATTAGGGGTTACTTTCAACAATTCAATTAGTGAATGGGAGGGAATACAAAAGAATCAGTCTATAGCAACCTTCTTAGTTAAATCTATTATTTTCAGTTCTATTATAAATTGCATTATTGTTCTGTAATGACCTTTTCAATACACCTTTCTCCCCAGTAACATGCAGTCCTCACTACTTATTACAAGAATCAGAAAACTGTTTTGAAATATACTTTGTCTAACCTTTATAGTTTTATTATCTGCTTTGTGAAATATAAAGGCTATATCATCAGTTAAAAGGAGAAGTTAGAGCTATTCTATTGAGAATAGAACAAAGAGACAAAAGGCAAGTATTACAACAGGGAACAGGCTTGGCACCAGAAGAGAGGAAGTGGGCAGGGAATGACCTTGCACACAGACAACCCAGATTAGACCCCGTCACTGCAAATATTCTCCCGAGCCTTGCCAGGAGTGTTTCCTGAATGCAGAGCCAGAAGTAAGCACTGAGTACCTCTGGGTGTAGCCCCCAAATAAAGCAAAACAAAATAGTGAAGAGGTTCTAGTAATAAACTCCAAAAAGACAGAACTAGAAGCAAGAAAAATGAATGAATTCAAGAGAGTTTCCAGTTGAACTTATATTTGTTGGGCTGGAGCAATAGCACAGCAAGTAGGGCATTTGCCTTATACGCCGCCAATTTAGTATTTAGACCCGGGTTAGATTCTTCCGCCCCTCTCAGAAAGTGCGGCAAGCTACCAAGAGTATATTGCCTGCAGGGCAAAGCCTGGCAAGCTCTCCGTGATGTATTCGATATGCCAAAAACAGTAACAAGTCTCACAATTTGTTGAGACATTACTGGTGCCTGCTTGAGCAAATTGATGAACAACGGGAGGACAGTGCTTGATATTTGCTGATGAATTTGATGTGTATTAATAAAGAAAAAGCAATTTAAGAATAGATTTTTTAAACAAATAAAACCTGGAGTACCTGTTTACTGTGAACACTAATTTATGATAGAAAGACTTTAAAATACACCACTATCATCACGATCATGATCATCCTGTTGTTCGTCAATTTCCTCGAGCAAGCGCCAGTAACGTCTCCTTCTTCCAAGCCCTGAGATTTTAAAAGAACCATTTCAATGCTCTTTCAGGATTAGGAGAATGAGACCCATCATTGTTACTGGTATTTGGCATATTGAGTACAACACGGGAAGTTTGCCAGACTCTGCTGTGCGGGCAGGATACTTTTGGTAGCCTGCCAGGTTCTCCAAAGGAAAAATAAGATAATAGGATGTCATGCGGCTGCATTTGCGGCCGCATTCTTCCAGGAGCTGCGTTTTATAGTTTCTGCGTCTTGGCCGTTGGTGGGACCAACCTGGTGCTGGCGGCAACTGGTGGGTGTGACGCCTACCTACTGGAAGATGGGAAGATCTATCATAGACCCACTATCATTACATTTAAAATGCTGACTATAGGGTCAGAGAGATAGAAGAGTGGGTGAAGCACTTGCCTTGCACACAGCCAACCCATTTTAATAACCAACATCACATGTGTCTTCAAGTTCCACAAGGAGAGGCCCTAAGCAAAGTCAAGTATGGCCCTAAAAATAGTAAATTAAGAATATAAAATGTTTAATATATATATAAAGTTACAAATTTCTTATCTTTGTCTACAATATGTGACATTTATAACAGACAATCCATATTAGGACAAATATAAATTGTGATAATTGTATTCTAAGTGAATAAATCTAAAGTGAATTCCCAAGAATTTTATAAAAAAGGATGTGATAATGACAGAATACAGACATAAATAAAAATTAGACATATTGCAAATTGATGTTTTAGTTTTCATTAATTATTGAGTACAATAAAGCACAGTTTCCAAGCTTATATATTAAACATTAACTTGAGAGTTTCACATTTTATATATTCATTGCAAATTTATCAACTTTCAAAGGGAAAAATATCCAACCATGAGCAAGATGTTCAATACCACTTTTTCTTGCCAAATTAAAATGTTTTCCCTGCTGGGAACTAAATCTTTTTAAAAACATCATTGAACTAGCATAGAAAAATATAAGCCCCTCCCCCAACTTGTACAAGCTCAATAATACATATTAAAATTTTGGATCACTGATAGCAATTCTACTGGCAACCAAATAATTATTATTATGATAGTGAAATCCTCAGATTGATATTATAATCTCTGAATAACCATTTAGAATAAATAGACTATGGTATCGTTTATAGTATAGTATATGGTATTGTTTATAGTATAGTATAGAAAGGAGAGGCCGACAAAATCTCAAGGCCGACCTAGGCTGCCACAACGAAGGAAGACAAAAGGAAGACAAAAATGATCGTCTGTACTTTCAATGCACGTACGCTAGCATCAGATGCATCCATCGAGGACCTGATGGTACAAGCGCAAATGATCAAGTACCACATCATTGGTCTGACCGAGACAAGAAGGCACGAATCTCACCATGCCGTTTTCGACACTGGAGAAGAATTGTTCCTCGGAACATGCGATAAAAGAGGTGTTGGAGGCGTTGGTGTCCTTGTCAACACAAACTTGGCCAAGAGCATTGATTCATTCGAATGCCTAACAACCCGAATCGGACGTTTACATTTGAATAGATGTGGCTCACTGCCTGCAGTTTCTATCTTCGTTGTCTACGCACCAACATCTCATTATGATGAAAGAGAAATCGAGAAGTTCTACATGGAGCTAGAGAAGTTTTATAAAGAAGACCACACCTTCTACAAGATCATTGTGGGTGATTTTAATGCCAAGATAGGACCGAGAAGATCAGCTGAAGAACTTCACATCGGAACCCATGGCCTAGAATGGAACGAACAGGGTGAGAGACTGTCTGAGTTCATCATGTCGACCAAGACCATTCATGGTAACTCACAGTTCCAGAAGGCAGAATCTAAACGATGGACGTGGGAGTCTCCCGGTGGACGATTCCACAACGAAATAGACCACATCATATTCAATCGACGGTTTTGCCTGACTGATGTCGCTGTTGTCCCAAAATTTCGAACGGGATCGGACCACCGTCTCCTTCGTGCAAAATTCTATTTCACAGAGCGGGGACAAAGGGCTGCAAAGTTCAAAAAGAGAACTCCCAGAACAACCACCAACTGGGAACTCTTTGGTACTATTGCGGCAACATGGGAAGATGCCATTGTTGACAACATTGACGAGGAATACGATCGACTGGTTCAGCACCTCCATGAATGTGCGAGGAACGCCAATAGAGAGATAGCCACAAAAAGTCGCCTATCTTCGAAAACTCTTGAGCTAATTCGCCAGCGTGGTTTGGCGCATGCCTCAGGCAACCGCAAGCTAACGTCCGAGCTCGCAAAGCAGTGCAGAGATGCGATCAAGGAAGACCTCAAAGAGAGAAGAGCAGAAGTACTGGTAGATGCGGCAGAAGCCGGGAAAAGTATTCGTAACGCCCGCCTGTCCTTCGCCAACTATAAGACCAAGATGACTGCCCTCCGACGTCCTGATGGATCCATCACATCCTCCAGAACGGCAATGGAGAAGATTATCCATGACTTCTACTCAAATCTCTTCGATAGCCATGTCCACTTGCCGACATACCAAATTCCACAGGATGGGTATGTCGTTCCCAACGTTCTCCCTTCCGAAATCCGACACGCCATTTCATCAGTAAAGAAGCAAACAGCACCCGGCCCAGACAAGGTCAGACCTGAACACCTGAAGAACCTGCCGTCAGTACTCATCAATACACTGGCTCGGCTCTTCACTCGCTACCTGTCTGAATGCAAGGTTCCATCTCAATGGAAAACCAGCAGGACCGTACTACTGTTCAAGAAGGGAGACATCCATGACATTGGCAACTATTGCCCGATCTGCCTATTGTCTGTCATCTACAAGTTGTTCACTCGAGTCATCCTGAATAGGATTGACAGAACACTAGATGAAGGACAACCATGTGAGCAAGCAGGGTTCCGCAAAGGATTCAGCACCATCGACCATATCCACACGATAACCAAGCTCATTGAGGTTTCTCGGGAGTTCAAGATGCCGCTCTGCTTAACGTTCATTGATTTAAAGAAGGCCTTTGATTCTGTTGAGACGGAAGCGGTCATTGAAGCCCTAGCCAATCAGGGCATTCAAGCCCAATACATCAGGATCCTCCGTGAGCTGTATTGCGGATTCACTACCAGGATCTCACCATTCTACAAAGAAGTGATCGTTGATGTCAAGAGAGGGGTGCGGCAGGGTGATACCATTTCACCGAAACTCTTCAGTGCCACCCTCGAGAACATCATGCGACGACTGGAATGGGAAGGAATGGGAGTGAAGATAGATGGTCGGCAACTACACCACCTCCGCTTTGCTGATGACATTGTTTTAATAACACCAAACATCAGCCAAGCGGCACAAATGCTGGCCGACTTTGACCGTGGGTGTGGAAAGGTAGGACTACAGCTGAATCTTACGAAGACAATGTTTATGAGAAACAGCCTTGTTCCTGATGCCCCATTCGCTCTCAATGGAACGACCATCTCCGAATGCAACAGCTATGTGTACCTAGGTCGAGAGGTCAACATGACAAATGACCTGGCACCCGAGCTGCGCAGGAGGAAGAGAGCGGCTTGGAACGCCTTCAAGAACGTCGAAGAAATAGCTAAGAGGACGAAGAACCTCCGGCTCCGGGCACATCTCTTTGATTCCACTGTTCTTCCTGCATTAACATATGCCTCAGAGACCTGGGCCCTACGCAAACAAGATGAGAACGCCATTCAGGTCTCCCAAAGAAGAATAGAAAGAGCTATGCTTGGAATATCACGTTTCACTCAAATGAGAGAACGAATCAGGAGTTCTGACATCCGTCGACGATCAAGGATCAGGGACGCTGTCTCATTTGCCAAGGTGTCGAAAATCAGATGGGCTGGTCACGTAATGAGATTTAAAGACGACCGTTGGACTAGAGCTGTTACTGATTGGATTCCACGGGATGTCAAGAGACCGCGTGGCCGCCCACCTACCAGATGGTCAGACTTCTTTGTCAAGATCATGAACGATCGGTTTGAGGCCCTCCATGTTCCCGGAGCGAAGAGATGCCATTGGGCTACACTAGCACGCGACAGGGACAAATGGAGACGTTACTGGCGCCCGCTCGAGCAAATCGAAGACTAACGGGAAGTTAAGTGATAATCACTTAAGTGATTAAGTGATTATCATCCATCCTGTCCTTTGTTGTTGACTATACTTGACTTAAACATTTGTTAATTATGCAACTAGGGGAAATTACCTTGCAAGAGTTGTCAATTATTCAGCTTTTCTTTTATCTCCAGACCTAGAACTATAAACAGACCTTTCTGTATCCTAGGAGGCAAGTAGTAAATTCCAATTCAGAATAAAAATAATATATATAAACTTAGAAATGCATACTTATATCAGAAAATCTTTTTTTTTAATTTTTATTATTGAAATATCATAGAGTTACAGTTGTAGACTTACAAATTTTTGTGCTTGGGTTTCAGTTATACAATGATCCAGTACCCATCCCTCCACCAGTGCCCATTTTCCACCACCACGGGTCCCAGTATCCTTCTTACCCCCCATACCCCCATCCAACCCTGTCTCTGTAGCAGGGTATCCCCTTTTGTTCTCTCTCTCCTTTTGGGTGTTGTGGTTTGGAAAAGAGGCATTGAGTGGCAATTATGTTTGGTCTATAGTCTACTTTCAGCATGCTTCTCCCATCCTGGGAGGATCCTCCCAACACCCTTTATTTGGTGTTCCTTTCTCTTTCTACATCAGAAAATCTTGGGGAGCATTTATATACAAGATTTTGAAGATGCTATCTTAGTAATTGTAGACTATACTTTATATAGAAATGAATTCACTGATATAATCACACTTACAGTTGTTTTGTACTTTTAGTTCAATTCCTAAATCTGGGAATGATTGCTTAGTTAATAAATAAAATGTTACACCAGTAGTTTCTAAGCAAATTAACTTTAACAAAATTTATTTAAAATATCACTAGAAACTTAAGAAGACTATAATTGAGGGAAATTACATTATGTTAATTTATGATAGATCATTAAAAGCATCTTTAAAAGCTACATTTATTAAAGTGTCTAGTGCATTAGAAATCGTATAATAATTACTTTTCTCTTTGCAGGTAATAGTGGGTGATTGGTGATATTACTATGACCAAAGCTGAGGAATATCAATGTTTTCACTTATATCTATAAGATGAGAAACAAAGACCAAAAATATAAAATTGATGTCTGATTTTTGAGCACCATAAAATAAAACCATTTGTCATTATCTAATATTCTAGAAAAGGTAAAATCAAAAATTCAGAGATCTTTGATAAAAGGGAGGTCTACCATTTTGGAAAATACTTGAAGTTATGCATGCTATATCCTATAAATCTTCCTCTTAGCTTTTTAACTGGTATCTGCAACCATTTTCAAGAGTTGCTGTGCACTGAAGAAAAAATACTCTGATATGTTAGGATAATTTAACTACCCTCGGAGGTAACATACCAACCATAGAAAAAACAGAAGATTCATGTAGTGCCAGGAGATGTAATGAAATCAAGTAATACATTTATTTTGCACAAAATCTATCTTTTAATAATTCCAGTGGATCTTGGAATTTACTTATTGCACTTATGTCCTGGTACTTCTATATTTGGTTATATTGAGATCTACTAGGACATAGCACAGTGGGTAAGGCGTTTGCCTTGTACGCGGCCTACCTGGCTGAATCAGGTTCAATTGCACCGCCCCTCTCAGAGTGCCTGGCAAGCCACCAAGAGTATCTCGCCCACACGGCAAGGCCTGGCAAGCTACTCGTGACGTATGCGATATGCCAAGTACAGTAACAAGTGTAACAATGGAGATGTTACTGGACCCACTCGATCAAATTGATGAACAACGGGAGGACAATGACAGTGACAGGACATAGGACATTGACTGGATCTTCACTTTGAGGCATCATTGCTTCTGCTGGGAAAGACACAAAGCAGAGAACCAACAGTTGCCCTCTTGTCCTGCTAAAGCTGTATTTCAAAAGCAGTATCATTTCTTGGAAAATTGCAGACCAGGGGCCAGAGCAGTAATACAGCATGTGGATCTTTGTCTTACATGTGATCCACCAGGTTTCTATTCCAGGCATCACATATGGTCCTTAAAGCACTGCCAGAAGTGATTCCTGAGAACAGAGATAGAAGTTACCCATGAAAATTACCTGGTATTGGACAAAAACAAACAAACAATTGCAGAACAATAACATGCCCAAAAATAAAAAAAAGAAAGTTATTCTTGGTATGCCTATATTAAACGTAATGAATCAAACTGTTGATACAATGCATGAGTATAGGCTAATGCTATTTGATAAAGGAACAAACCAATTTCCAAATTTCGCTCCATATCTCCATATCTGGTTGTTTTACTTGAGTTCAAAGATGACTCTAGTGTTTGGTATATAAGAATCAGGCAAAACATTTCTTTTGGAAGAAAAAAATTAGAAAGTTATTATCTGGCATAATAAAAGCTGGGGATGGAAAAGTTATCTTTTCCTTACAAACTGGATGGGGAGACACCCAATAGGAGACTGTGACTGAATGTCCCACCAGGTGATCACCACAGACCTACAAAAATAAGGATCAAATCCAGAAGCACAAGTCACAGATCTGGGCATGAAATTCTTATTCTTTCTTCACAAAAACTGGGGACCTGTCAGTCAGACCCACTATAGACAACTGCATTTAGTTTCAAAGATATGTCTATCTCTTCATACTGGAAGGAATTGAAGGTATTTTTTCCTTTTTTTAAATTTTTGTGTCACACCCTATGATGCTCAGAGGTTACTCCTAAGTCTACACTGAGGAATTATTCCTGTGGTGCTTGGGGAATACAGGATGTCAGGGATGGAAACTGGGTCAGCCACATGCAAGGTAAACACCCTACCCACTATACTATCAGTCCAGCCTCTAGAATTTAGTTGTTAAGTGTAGTGTTTATTTCACTTTATCAGAGGACAACACTCTAATGCAAGGGATATATAGTGTAAGGCTAGAAGGAAGATAGAACCTATTCCAGGAACACAGTTTTATTTTCATATTGCAGAAAGATCCCTGAGTGTCAGAAAATGGGAAAGACATTTTATAGCATTGCAACTGCCTAAACTCTAGTAAATGCATGAGGGTGGAAGAGTCTAGAGCAGGTCAGTTTATTTCCTTCTAATTAAAACCAAGTCCCACATCTAATGATTTGTACTAACAAAACAAGATGAGACATAGTAATTAAATGTTGGAGCCATTTTAAGGTTATCTGAGGTTGACAGTTTTGAATGTGCTTCATTTGAGTACATCATCTGGTCTGCATTAGAATACTTAGATTATCCAGCAGACTCAAATGATGGTACCATGGAAAACCTAATCGGAAAATAACAGCAAATGACTTTTATATTTTAGATAAAAATTATGTCTTTTGCAGAAAATATTCTGCATTAAATGAATAGAAACATATTTTCCTGCTATTGAACAAGTACAGGCTGAATGCTGATATCCTATGGAAATCTACATCTGAAACACTATACTTCTACATTTGTCCTATTCTATTAAAGACTATACTAGTTTCAAGTGGTATTGGATTAGTGGTCATAAACTGGTCATTGAAGAAATATATATTACAGAAATCACACTGCATATAGAAACTATGCTTTATTCAGCAAATTTATATTAAAACTTAATTATGTAGAAAAGTGAATCATGATTATTGATTCAAAATCTCTAGGAAAAGGAATAGTAAAAATATAATTTTGACAACTTCGGTCACCGTTTGGCAAACCCTGCATGAATAAAGCTAAGGTAAAAAGTAGAACGGTCTTTTCATGGGAAGGGGGGCGTTTCGGTCCACCCTTCACGCCCTACCGAGGCCACCGGTTGCCCCCCCGCGAGCGGCTCTCCAGCATGGCCACGACTCCAGAACACAGAAACCAATTTCTTAACTATCTGACTTTCAGTAGAAATACCTCCAGGGTCAATAGGTAAAATAGCAGAAATCCAAAACCAACATTTAATTCTTGAACCCAGCTGTAGAAAGCAAATCACTTCACAATGCTTTTTCAGCATGTCTGATTTGGGGGGGGGTAAACTCTAAAAAATAGTGGTGAATCTTTTATTGAAACAATGAATCTAATCAAAGCAGATAGAGTGTTAACTAGAATTCATCTGCCTCACAGGGACGGGGAGGGGTGGGGGGCTGGGGTTTTATTGGGGTTCTTCATGGTAAAAAATAAGTATTGGTTAAGGGAAATGTGTTTGATATTTGCATGACTGAGACATAAACCTGAAAGCTTTGTAACCTTTCCCACAGTGATTCAATAAATAAATAAAAAAAAAGTAGAACGGTTTTTAAGGTTAAAGGAAAGAGAATAGAATTCAGAAATATAAGACTTCAGAGACTGGGAATAGTTATCTGTTTGTAAGAGTAAGCAGGTAAAGTGCTTGTCTTGCATTAACCCAACCAGAGTTTGATCCCTGGTCCTTCTTATTGTCCCCATCGCCTTGTAGTAGTGATGACTAATCACAGTCAGAAATAAACCCTGAGCATCTCTGAGGATGCCCCAAGCCACACCTCCCCCCAAATAAAAAATAAATAAAAAGAAAACCAAAATTAAGAAACTTTTTTAGTAGCAGACCTATGAAAATGTCAACATTTCAATCAATGTAGGATGAAATATTTAAATTTCCCATCATAGATTGACCATCTAAAGACAAACTTTATATCTTGAAAGAGAATCAGTCTTAAAATTGAGAGACTTGGTTAGTTGTAGGTGAATTCTCTCAGCCAACTGCACTTTTAATTGTATTTTGTCTTCAGAAGGAAACTCTAAGATACTTATAACATGACTACCACAAGGAACAGAGATGAATTTTTCTTTTTTGGGGGGGTGGTGGAGCGGGCGCTCAGAGCTTGCATTATGAGTGATAAGGCTTTACTCCTGGCTTGAGAGACCATCCGGGGTGCTGGTCAACCCAAGTCACAATCATATAAGGCAAGTCACAGGCATGTACTATTGAGATCGTACAGTAATCTACTGTACTACCAATGACTGATTTTTTTTATCACATATCAAAAAATCATTCATTACTATAACTGCAATTGCACCATTACTACATGTGATAATTAAAAGAAATATTTATCACCAATAAGTCTATAATATAATACCTACAATAAATTTCTACAAGTTCCAACCATTCATTACCTTTTCTAAATGATATTTGTAGAGGTTTAGTATTACTCGATAGCACAACGGTAGGGCATTAGCCTTGCACGCAGCCAACATGGCCGACCCGAGTTCGATTCCTCCGCCCCTCTTGGAGACCCCGGCACGCTATCGAGAGTATCTCGCCCGCACAGCAGAGCCTGGCAAGCTCCCCATGACGTATTCGATATGCCAAACACAGTAACAACAAAGTCTCCAATGGAGACGTTACTGGGCCCGCTCGAGCAAATCGACGAACAACGGGAGGGCCTTTACCTTTACCTTTACCTTTACCACAAAATGAGACCTGCTTTTCCATCCTCCACAATGAATCAAGTATGCTTTATAATGTTGTGTTTTGTTTTCACCCTACACAAAAATAGAAAATAGAAAAGTCTCTATAATTAAACTTAAAATCTCAGTTAGGTCTTGTTACTGTGCTTTTTTAAAAATTTTTTATAATTTTATTTATTGAATCACCATGAGAGCAGTTACAAAGCTTTCAGATTTAAGTCTCGGACATACAATGAAACACACATACCTTCACCAGTGCCCATTCTCGACCCCCAAAAACCTCAATATACCCCTATCCCACACCCTCTCCCTACCTTTGGGGCAGATTATTTCCACATTACTCGCTTTCTATTTCAATTACATTCAATATTTTGATGCCAGACCCACCATTATTATTTGAGATTTTACCCCAACACTCAGATCTGCTGAAAAGGCAACAGTAGACAATTTGTTTCCTATTGCTGGTTATGAATAACATATGATATCACGTGGCTGCAGTAGTGACTGCATGATTTTGAGTTCCAAAATTTTAACACTTAAATCTGGAAGGATTTCTGCCAAAACCTGCTGGGTTCTGAGATTTGTTTCTGAGTCTCTGGGATCATGGCCATTAAGCAGCTTGATCAGCAGCCAGAAAGGCCTTTCATGAGCAGCAACTCAAGGTCTTGTTGGGATAGGGAGGACAGGGCCCAATACACCCCCATTCCAGGAGGCCCCGCATGTCTCGTCACTGAGGGCCCAACAGTAACCTATTGAGGGTCTGGACACATTTCTGCCAAAAGAAACTGGGTTCCGAGATTTGTTTCTGAGTCTCTGGGATCATGGCTCTTAAGCAGCTTGATCAGGAGCCAGAGATACCATTCATGGGCGATGACTCAGGGTATTGTTGGGATGGGAGGAAAGGGCCGGATACACCCCCATCCTCTGAGGCCCCACGTGTCTCATCACTGTGGACCCAAATCTGATTGTCCAATGGCCTCTGGTTACTGTGTTTTCTTATGTTTTTTTTGTCTCCTTTGTTTTCGATGGATGTCACGCTGGAATCTGTTATTGGGTGGACATTGGAACCCTAAGCGGGAAGTGATGTCAGTAGAAAATATAGGGACAGGTTCACTGAGTTGGTACTTCAGTCATTACTTGATCTTCCTGGATTTCTCATATCTCTGAACAAACATTGAATCACAGGGTTTTTGATGAGCCAGAGTGTGAAATTTCATGGGAAATCAGGTGCAGTTACATAAAGGAAGTATGTCTGAATACTTTGAGCTAAATTTAAATGCTAAAATGTATATTGATGAATGACTATGCATAGTTTTGAAATGTTAAAGCATGTAGAACTAGCAAGGGCTCAAAACTGATAAATGAAGATTTTCATTGCCACATATCATAAAGAAGACAATCATATGCATTTTTGTAAAGCCATATAAAAGAAGAGAGCACATAATTAGAAAACTATAAAGACCAATCATCATACTATCAGTAGCATAAAAAATGACTCTAACATAGACCATATTACTCAGAATGACAAAAATTTACTCTTGACTCTATGATCAGGGTTCACTTCTGTTGGGACTTGAGAGACAAAAGGAGTGCTGGGATGGTACCCAAGTCACAAGCATATTTCTCATCTAATATTCCTATATAATTTTGTATCAAATGTTTTGGACCTGATTATAGTTACACATTTTTATATAGGTTTCATTCAGATGAAATTTTAAACTAAATGTGAATACCACTCAGAAATGGTTGCAATTGTTTATTTCTTATTTTGGAGCTCTCAGTTTTGGGTAAACTGTGTATGTTTTCACTGATAAAACAATGAGCTATAATAGAATAGTTAAAAACATTTTATTATTGTTGTCATTTCAAAATTTGGTAGGGAAATTTCACTCATCTTGTTGTTCTCCATATCCATCCATTTATAAGATAATGTCATGAGTGAAATGAGTCAAAAGGAGAAGGACAGACATATAAAAACTGCATTCATTTGTGGGCTGTAAAAAAAAAACATAACATGAGACTAATATTCAAGGACAGAAAAAACAGAAACCATGAGGACTGATCCACAGTTGGAAGTTTGCCACAATTTGTGGGGAGTGGGGAGCTTCAAGGAAGCCAAATAGTATAGAGAAGGGATCACTAGGACAAAAATAGTTGGAAATGATCACTCTAGAAAGAAATGAGTGCTGAAAGTAGGTAAAGGTATATACATGATAACACATTAGTATCTGTTTGCAAACCACAGTGCCCAAAAGGAAAGAGAGAGGAAGAGAAAAAAAGTGTCTGCCATAGAGACAGCAGGGGTGGGGGGGGAGGGTAACTGGGGATGGTGAGAAACGTACACTGGTAAAGAGACGAACATTGGAACATTGTATGACTGAAACCCAATTATGAACAAGTTTTTAGCTGTGTTTATCACAATGATTCAATTAAGAATAAATAAATTTTTAAAAAAGAAAAACATAATTAGGATAAGGAAACAATGTATAAATGTATATTTAGTCCAAAATGTCTACTTCAGAGATGAGCTAAGTTAGTCCAATGGATGTTCATTCAAAAACACTTTTCTGATATATCTTGCTGCATTTATAATATATAGTGGAGATCTAAGAAATGTTTGAAATATATTCTTGCAATGAAGGTTATGTTTATTGAGTCCCCCTAAGAGAGACATCCATTTGAGATGTGGAGGCAGATAAGAGAAGCTGGAAATGCACATGGGATTTATTGTTAAAAATAATGCCTGTCACTTGGTTGTCTCCAGTAAGAATTTCCTGAGGCCCAGCTTTTAGTCTGGGTTAAGTGCTACGAGTTGTATTTTAGATAGCTGTAATTTAACTCCATCTAAGTACCTACTCTGCACAGGGCTCATAGTATGAAAAAATAATGATGGTACTAAACATGTTTCAAGCTCTTGACATCTGTTGATATTGCACATTAAACCAAGTACTTACATGCATTTATCCCATTTGGTCCTCTAAATAGCTCTGTGGAAATTAGGTTTATGCTGTGATAATTAGTATTAGCTCCATTCCTAGATTTAGATCTCTGAAATGATCACAATTGCTATCATAATTGACAACTTGTGATAAAAGATAATAGATGAAACCTCACAGGCTGTTCAAAAACATTTATTGATTGAATAACTGTGTTGTTTTCTTGACTCTGGTACAAGGAAAATAGTAAAGTACAGATGCTCTAAATATTATTATGTACAGTTTTATGGGAAAATAGAAGAACTAAATACATGCTATATATAAGCTTGGCTAGGACAAACATTTTATGTTTATTTAAATGATAAAATAAAACAAAGATGACAAAATTATATTTAATGAAGTAAATAGAAATACACTAGAAAAACATTTCTTGAAGCAGTAGGATATATTACTTATATAATTTTTTAAAAAATATTATTTGGGGGTCAAATTTAATTATTAAAGCACTTAGAACCCAAACTTTAACTCTACCTGTTCAATTAACTGATTTTGAGTGGTATAATAGAATTTATTAGTTTCTTGACATATAAGTTTTTGATAAGTTGATGTTTGTAACTGATTAGCAATCTTAGAATTTTTAAAAAATTCATTTAATATTTTCATATACTTGCCATCAATTAAATAAGAAAAATTCAAAATTAATTTTCAAAATTAAATCTACTACGCAATTTAAGTAATCAATGCTTGAGGAATAGAGAGAGAGAACAATGTGTAAGGAATTAACCCAGGTTCAATCCCTGACATCCCATACTTTCCTCAGAGCCCAGCAGAAGTGATCCCTCAGTGCAGAGCCAGCAGTAAACACTGAACACAATATTGTATGGTCCCAAAACAAATATTTAAAAAATTAAGTTAATGAGGTTAGAGTGATAGATAGCACAGCAGGTAGGGTATTTGCCTTGCACATGGCGGACCTGGGTTCAATTCCCAACATTCCATTTGGTCCCCTAAGCACTGCCAGGAATAATTCCTGAGTGCAGAGCCTTGAGTCACAGATCTTCAGTAATCATCAATAGGAAATAGTTAAGCTGAGAGATATTTTCATCAGATAAATTTTGCTTCTATGTGAATTTAACATATAAATTCTACTTGTGTATTTGCTTAATACAGAATTTTCATTATAGCACAGGTTACTCAGTGCCAATTAGTTTTCCAGCTGTATCTGAATAAGAATCACTAATGCTTATCAAAATAGTTCAATGTTCCCACAATAAGGCTAAGAAATTATTTCTGGCAATCTGTAGACACAAAAGGATTTTAAGCTTACTAATACTATACTTCAGGAAATATTGTCAGAACTATTTTTATCCCAGGTGGTTTTAATAAACTACAAAAAACTATACAAAATTAGACTGTAAAATTGAGATGGAAGCTTTAATTAGATATGTCTCTTTTCTTCCAATGCAAACATTGAAAACTAATTTAAATATTCTTATTGAAATGTCATTTTTCATCTTTGTATTATTTTTACTTTAAAAGTAACACCCTAAAAGAAATGAGATATTAACATTTGAAAAGTAAAAATTGGTCTAGAATAACATATTAATGTAATAGTAATATAAAATATAACTCAGAGTAGATGCATTTATCAGATTATGAAATTATTGAATTCACAACTGAAGTGTAGGTATATAAAATTTCTGTTGGTTACTTCAATTATAACTGAAATATTTTATGTAGGACTACTAATCTTTATGAAATTATACACCCAATAATGCTGTATTTGATATATTTAATTGTTTCCAAATTTCACCCAATGACATTTATATAGTAAAGGATTGTCATTATATGATGATCTGTTTTCAGTTTCACTCTGGAAAAACGTTTTTTGTTTTTTTTCCACAAATTGCTGGTGAATTTCAACATTTTTTCTTGGTTATTGAAGGAGAATGTCTGAATTTAATATAAGTAAAATCTGTACATTTTTGACTTATGGTATTAACTGTGTACACATGGCAACTATATATTTGAAACACTGAACCAGAAGAGACTTCCTTTATTTTTGCATTTAAGGCCCTTTTTTTTAATCTAGTCCTTACACCAGGTAATATTGCACATGGACTCATGGACTTTATCTTATTTCCTTGTGAATAAAGAAAAGATTTGAAGTGCATATAAGTCAGAATTTATCTTACAGAGGAAAATAAGGACTAATACAATGCATACAGTAAGAGGTCATGAGCTCCTCCCTCTCACCACAGCCAGGTTCCCACACAGAAGGCCTTGATTCCAGGAGTCTGTGTGCTTCTAAATTGCAGACTTCAGCACTACATCAGGGAGTTGCCCCATCTGACTCAGCTATAAATCTCCAAACCCAAAACCTCCTGTATCTGTATAAGATTATCACCGAACACACTCTTCATATTGAAGCCAGTGGATGCAAAAACCAACTTCATTGAATATATAAAGTCATATATCTCAGTCAACAGAGTGACTAGTTCAAAAGCCTTTGTCATTGGCTAATAGCAATGCATAGTAAAGAGGAAAATCTGAAAGGCAGAAGCTTTGTCAGTAGTCCTCTGGTCTACAAAGCTGAGCACATGGGTTCTTAAATTACTGGGAATCTAAATTTCCAACATTAACCCACATAAAACTTAAAGAACAATGGGAAAATTAAGCAAACCAACCGCTGTCAAACAGAAATAGAAAAGCAGGCAAGTACACAAGCCCATTAAAACTCTGGAGCCCTGTCGACATTTGACCAACTTAAAGAGGAATTAATTCAAAGGGTGATATATTTTGTATAAAATGAACGGAAAGACAAAAGAATACAGTAGCAAGCCAAAAAGCACAATTTCACAGGTAGAGAACCATATAGACAAACCTGAAGACAAAATAAAAATAAAAGTATTGATAGGGGACTGGTTGAAAAAAAGAGAAGCACTAGAATGGAAGAGAATGGAAGTTCCTTAATGGATAATAGCAAAAGGAACAACTTCCAAATTATAGGAATGCCAAAATGAGAAGGGAAATGAGGAAGGGGGAAAAAACAAGTGAGAGACATCAGAATTGAGAATTTCCTGACAGTCCAGAAGAAGACTGATACATAGTTTCGAGAGGCCCAAAGAGAATCAAGCAAAATAAACCCAAGCAAAATAAGACATAAAAGAATCAAAATGGCACAATTTAAAAGAAGATAGACTTTTTAAAGCTTCTAGAGAGAACAGAAATCTCAAATATAAGAGACACATCACAAGAATCACCACCGATCTCTCATATGAAACAGTGCAGGAAAGAAAAGAGTGTGATTATATATTCAAATTACACACAGAAAAACAATTTCGACCTAAAGTCTACTACTCTACAAAGTTCTTGCTTATATGTGAGGGAAGGATAAGAATGTTTTCAGACAAATAAGAGCTGACAGCATTTGCTACAACTAAACTATGTTCAGCTAATCTTTGACAAACATGCTAAGAGCTTGAAATGGAGTAAAGACAGCCTCTTTAACAAATGATGCTTGAAAAACTGGAATAATCACGGGCCAAAAAATCAAAACTTGATCTGTATTTCACACCTTAAACAAAAGTCAATTCAAAGTAGATCAAAGATCTTGAGATCATAAGATAATCTATAAAATACATCAAAGAAAATATAGGCAGAACACTGCAAGGTCTGGACCTCAAAGGTGTCTTCAATGATACAATGCCACTGGCAAAGTTGACAGAATAAAAAATTAGCAAATGGGACTACATCAAATAAAGAGTTTCTGAGCGGCAAAAGAAACATGGACTGAAACAACAATACAGTAACTGAATGGGAGAAAATGGTTGTGGTCAAGACATCGGATAAAGGATTGCTATCCAAGATATATAAAGTATTCACAAATATCAGCAACAAAAACAAATAAAAAAATGAGGAAAGAAAATGAACAGGTACTTCTCTTAGGAAGACCAGCAATCGATGACCAACAGACACATAAAAAACTGCTCACCATAACTTATTATTAGGGAAATCCAAATCAAGACAACAATGTGAAATGATTTCACACCAATGAGAATAGCTCACATCAAAAATAATGGAAATAATCTCTATTGCAGGGATGTAGTAAAAAAAAACTCTTATCCACTGCTGGTGGGATCTTGTCTGGCTTAACCCTATGGAAAACAGTATGGAGAGATCTCAGCTTAAACTGAGTTACCCTATGAACCGGCAATTCCATTTTGGGGTATCTATTCCCAGGACAAAAAAATATCATTAAGTCATTATTAATCGCAGCATTTATTTCAATAACTAA
Organism: Sorex fumeus; assembly: GCF_029834395.1. Classification (NCBI taxonomy): domain Eukaryota; kingdom Metazoa; phylum Chordata; class Mammalia; order Eulipotyphla; family Soricidae; genus Sorex; species Sorex fumeus. The sequence continues at coordinate 70,761,104 of NW_026606059.1, forward strand.
GATTGGAAATTGACTTAAATGTCCAATAACAGGTCAGTAGAGCATAAAGATGTAGTATTTATTGAGAGTGGAATAGTATACAGCTGTGAGGAATGATGAAATCATGCAATTTGCTGCAATATGAATGGAATTGGAAGACATTATGTTAAGTAAAGTAAGCTTGAAGAAGGACAAACAGAATAGTATCATACGTATGTGTTTTTTAAGAAAATGTCTAGATCACTCTTAGCCCCAATATATTGGAAGGAGAAGGGGGAAAAAAGATTTATGGGAGAGGGGAGAAAAGATAGATGAGAAGCATTGGGGGTGGGGGTTAAGAAAACCCAGATACATTTCCTGGTATTAAAAAATGATAGAGTCAAATACTCAAACCACAGAGTCAACATCATTGAAATTGCGAGCACTGTCTGTAGCCCTGTCCTCCCGTTGTTCTTCGAGTTGCTCGAGTGGGCCCAGTAACATCTCCATTGTGAGACTTCTTGTTACTGTTTGGCATATTGAATACATCATGTGTAGCTTGCCAAGCTTTGCCATGCGGGTGAGATAATCTCAGCAGCTTGCCAGGCTCTCTGAGAGGAGCGGAGGAATCAAACCCGGGTTGGCCAGGTCAGCCATGTACAAGTCAAACACCCTATCAGCTGGAATAGTAACTAAATTATTTATAAAATGTTCCCAGTACTAGAAGATGAATAAAAATAAGATATTTAGAGGCTATTACTTATTACTTATACTTATTACCCAAAAAGTGGGGCAACGAAATGAACAGAGACTTTCTCAAAGAGGAGGTCGGAACAGCTAAAAGGCACATGAGAAAATGCTCTACATGATTAATAGCTTGCTTTATGCAAAAGATAAAACTACAGGTTGTGGTTGTGAAATGTCAAGATTGAAATACCACAAAGAATGTGGAAACTGACAAAATCACAATATTCAATGTTAACGTGACCACATAATCATTTCAACAGAAAAGAGGTGACCTTTATCCATACCCATAACTCATATCAGCACCATACACAAAAATCAATTACAAATGAACTTTAAATATGAAGATAATCAATTAAACAAAGGAAACCCTTTATAACCTTAACAAAACCAAAAATTACTTAACCAGGACAAACAAGTACTAAGCATAACACAGAAAACTAACAGGCCAAGGAGATGGCTCAAAAGGTTGGAGCACATACTTTGCATGCATGAACCGTGGGTTCAATCTAAGGCACTGCTGGAAGCAATCCCAAGCATCAAGTGGGTGTGATCTCCCAACCTCCTCCAAAAATAGCAAAAATGTCTGTTACTAACTACTGAGATTTACAATACATATACTTTGAACCAAGTGTTCACAATCACGATCACGATCATCCTTTGTTTGTTGATTGCCTCGAGCAGGCCCCAGTAACGTCTCCTTCATCCCAGCCCTGAGATTTTAAAAAGTGCCATATTCAAAGCTCTTTCAGGGTTAGAAGAATTAGACCCATCATTATTACTGGTATTTGGCTTATTGGGTACACCACGGGGAGTTTGCCAGACTTTGTCATGTGGGCAGGTTACATTCGGTAGCCTGCCAGGTTGTCCAAAGTAAGAATGAGATAATAAGATCCTTCCGGGAGCTGGGTTTTATAGTCTCTGGGTCTTGGCAGTTGATGGGATTACACAGCGCCAGGGGGCCAGTTGGTGGGTGTGACACCTGCCTACAGGAAGATGGAGGATCTGGGTATAGGATGCTTAGCCCCGATCCGAGCAGGCTTGGAAATCTCGGCCCCAGGACCTGCATGCCTTTGTTCCTCTGTCAGTACCTTCATGCATGTGGAGAGTGGTCTCAGCATGGTTGTGGCTGGTTCAATCAGCCAACATGTTCACATTCTAGAAATAATCACCTAAGATTAAATAGAAAACAATCCCGAGGGAAAGGGCTCAAAAACTTGAATAGGCACCTCATAAAATATATCTAGGTCAACATACCTATGGGAAGATAAATATTTATCACCAGAGTCACAGTGATATATCATTAATAACCACTGGACTGCGAAGGATCTTAAACATAAGTTTAACACAAGCAAGAACAAGTTTGATCCCCAGCACCCATGTCCACCCAGCACTCGTGTGGTAGCACTACCCTTAGCAATCTCCAGGAAAACAGAAATTGCGAGATCCAAACTTAGTAACCAGATTTAAAAGGTAAAAGGTGCCTATCAAGATGGAAGGCAGGGACTGTAGTATGTATGTGGGAAAGGCAGTGGGCTGTATAGGTGAGGGTATGTGTGGACACTAGTGGAAGGAATTTGCACTGGTGGTGGGGTCAGTGATGGAACATTGTATATCAAAAAGCCAACTCTGAATAACTCTGAATAACTTTGTAATTCACGGTGCTTTAGTAAAATAAAACTTTGAAAAAAAATAAACCCATGTCAAAGTTTTCATGATGGTATAGTAAGAGCGATCAAATAGTGGCAAAATGCATGAGAAAGTTAAATGAATTTTACATTCATAATGGTCACATAGCATGGAGCTATATCAAGACTTGTATCCAGTCTTACAAGGTCCTGAACCATTTGGTCTCTGAAAATGTTCTCAACCTCATTTCACATTACTCTTATCCTTCTCATTGCTCTCCAATATGGACAGAGACAAAGTTGTCTCCTCACTGCCCTGAGATATTTGAATAAGAAATTATCTCTTCCAGGAATATGAATTGCCCCTTTCCTACAAATTATTTCTTACAATTTTATTATTCAATTATGGAGATATTATCTCCCCTCAAAGGTCTTCCAAATTACACCTCTTCCAATTTTCTTCGGTATTGCAACATCTTTTTTCCTATCTAACACTTGGTAAAAGTTGGCTTTAGTCATTTAGAAATCTGTTTGTTTCCTTAAAGTCAGTGAATTTCAAGAGAGCAGGAAATATAACCAATCAGGTTAACAACTGCATGCCAACAGTTAGCATGGAAGTGCAGTAAGCATTTAGTTGAATGAATATAGTTTTAATATTTCCCAATGGTGTTATACTTAAATACACAAATTAAGTACTTAACTCTCATTAGCTTCTTTCCCCTGAGGACTTGATGTTTAAATATATCAGCTCATCGCTAGTAGCTCACCGATCCTAAATAATCAGAATTTTAATTATTGTAGAAATGTCTCTCTGCAGATTTTGTGCAAAGCAAGACAAAATGGGGGTGATTGTATCTTTTCTATTGTATATGTTATATCCATACAGCTGAAATTTAAAAAGTACTAATAGTAAGCAATAATTTCATTACACTTTTCCTCAAAGAAAACATGTCTATATGTTCCATGTATCATTTATTGTTTAAGCAAGCAGTATGACATACACAATTCTGGGCTTGATTTTTTGGGGGTTATATAGCAATGCTCAGGGATTACTTCTGGCTCTGCACTCACTTCTAGTGATGCTCAGAGACCATATGGGATGTTGGGCATTGAACCTGGATTGATCACGTGCAAGGCAAGTTTCTTGCCTGCTGTACTATCTCTCTGGCCCTTGATAATAGACATTTTTATGTTAATGTCTTAAATTTTTAACGTAAGATAATAACTATTTGAATCACAAATATAGCTAGTGTGACTTTTAAAATCTTTTCTATAGAATAAAATGTGTAATAATGTTCTCAAGGAAGTACTTATAGTGCAAGCTAATGCTTTCTTACCCTTTATCCACACCACTGAATGCTACAAAACTATGAAACAATTAAAATATATTGTGCAAGTAATATCATAAATGAATTTATAGAAACATTACTTATTCTTTTTTTCTTTCCTAAATTTGAATTGGTTGGTTTGAGGATCAGTACACAGACATTTCAATTTGTACACAACTTTTAATGTATGTACCAAGAATAGAAAAAGGGAATTGTCATTCCTTTCTAAGTGATATCCAGTGACCACTGACTTGCCACCTTTCAATTCCGAGACAAATTTTTTTGACCTGGTTATCAAGTACCAGTATCTTCAAATAAATATCCAGCTATTACAACATAATTCTTACTAATTCACAACTTAGCATCATGTACACTACAAACACAAATTCTTTTTATTTTGCACAGCACGGAAACAGAATTACTAGGGAAACTAGACAACCAGGACCAATGATATAACACTGAACTCGTGAAATTCTGACGGGGAAAGCCAAGAGCAAGGAGTGGTTTTCCCGAGGAAACATTTCTACCAAATTCAGCACAGGGACAGAGTAACTGAAAATGCTGACACCTGGAACCCCAAACCGCTATTCTCTGCACTTTGTAGACATAGGATATTGCAGCACTCTTTACAATAGCCAGAATCTGGAAAAAAAAAAAAACTGAGTGCCCAAGAACAGATGACTGGTTAAGGAAAATCTGGTACATTTACACAATCGAGTACTATGTAGCTGTTAGAAAAGATGAAGTCATGAAATTTACATACAAGTGGTACTACATGGACAGTATCATGTTAAGCGAAATGAGTCAGAAAGAACGGGATAGACACAGAGAGATTGCATCCATCTGAGGAACATAAAGTAACAAAATCAGAGTATAACACCCAGGAGTGGTCGAGATTAGTACCAGGAATTTTGCTCCATGACTTGGTGGACAGCTACATGTGCTAGGGGAAAAGGAAGCTCAGATAGAGAAGGAAGCACCAAACAAAGGGTGTTGGGAGGTTCCTCCCAGGATGGGAGAAGCATGCTGAAAGTAGACTATAGACCAAACATGACTGCCGCTCAGTGCCTCTCTTGCAAGCCACAGGACCCAAAAGGAGAGAGAGAGAGAACAAAAGGGAATGCCCTGCCACAAAGGCAGGGTGGGATAGGGGGCCGGGGGGTGGGAGGGATGCTGGGACCGTGGTGGTGGAGGATGGGCACTGGTGGATGGATGGGTACTTGATTATTGTATAACTGAAACCCAAGCACAAAAATTTGTAAGTCTATAACTGTACCTCATGGTGTTTGACTAAAAAAAAAATAAATAAATAACAACTGCCCTCCACCTATGGAATGCTGACACCCCACACATTCAAAGACTCCCATATTCAATAATCTCACTATTCTCTGGTTTTATCCAAAAATAAACAGCCATCAAGAAATTTCACCTCTAGGGGGCTGGAGCAATAACACAGCGAGTAAGGTGTTTGCCTTGCACGCAGCCAACATGGCCGACACAGGTTTGATTCCCAGCACCCCATATGGTCCCCTGAGCACCGCCAGGAGCAATTCCTGAGTGCATGAGCCAGGAGTAACCCCTGAGCGTCCCCGGGTGTGACCCAAAAAGCAAAAAAAAAAAAAATTAAAAAAATTAAAAAAAAAGAAATTTCACCTCTAAAAAAAGCATTTACACTTACAAAATGGGATGAGTCGGGATTTTCTCCTTTTTAAAAATGTTTCTAGAGCTACTAAAAAACTTGCATTTACAAAATAGTTGATAAAAATATTCCTCTGGATTGTAAAAGAAGGAAAATTACTTATTCTTTGGTATCATGGAAAGTAAAAAAATCAAAAACTAATTCTATCAGAAGTGTCAAAAAGAACTTCATAAAAAAGGAGTTATTAGAGACAGGGCTTCACATATAAAATAAACATAATTGGATTATGGAAATGCACTGTGAGGACTTACATAAATCCTTCACATTTGTTAATGAAATAAAACCAAGATTATTTAGATTGACAATGGAGAAAAATAAAGGTAGACAGCTATACCTATACTATGAAATACAGACAAGCTAGGTAATACTCATTTTCCTATTGTGAATATTATATATTAGTGCTCTTTATTATTTCTATTGACTTCTGTTAGCCCCTAATTTCAGGTCTCAGTGAGCTTACTTTCTAGCGAAAGAAGAATATATTAGGATTAAAACTTCTATGGAAAGATCCTGAGACAGAGAGAAAGGTAATTTTCTGGAATAAGATTTAAATGTAGCAGTGGAAGAAGATACAAATTGTAATGCAACAGTTGAGTGAAATCAGAGTGAGGTGATAAAAAGAAAATCAAATCTGGTGAATTACGCATTGAATAAACTACTCTAGGTTGAGAATTTAATAAAGTTCCCAAACACAATATGAATTCAATGTACATTTGCTGTATGTATGCATGAATAATTTTACAGACGACTTATAAGAATTTATGTGCTAGAAGTTACAAACAAAGACACTGATAGACTGTTTGGGTTGACTATGAGAAAATACATGTACATTTTAATTTTGATTAAAATTACCCTAATTGTGTAGGCAATGAGGAATCTGTGAATATTGTGATATTATATTTTTGTGTTTACTTATGATTCCATCAAATGATATTTAACTTAAAAACAACAATTTCAAAGTAGTGAGATAAAAGATACATTTTCAGGTAGTCTAAGGACAAAGGAAGAAAGAAACTTAATGACAATTGATAGAAATCATGTAGTTGGTAGAGAAATTTTAAATTTGGACATACAGTTTTAATAAAGTATTAGTAAAAATTCCAGTGTTTAAATATACTTGACAAAGAGACATTGATTATAATTATTAACAGTTTCTAAACTTTTTGACATTAGTAGTTGGGAGGCATTCACAAGCATTGGTCAGAGGTTCAGGGAATATTCACTACAAACCAGTCTACTCTGTTGGTTCAATGCTAGGATTGCTGTTGGTTCACTGCCAGGATCCAGCAGTGTTGATACGGCAGTACTCAAGTCACACAGTAATTGGGTTTGCTAGGGAAATAGCTCTCTAAAAATGTAGCTATTGCCCCAAATTTCTGACTTCTTGACTGAGATAAATAATTCCAATAATAGCATCAATTCTAAATTATGAATTTTGTCATGAAAAAGAAAAAACATCTTTGTTTTTTGTTTTGTTTTGTTTTGTTTGGGTCAAACCCGGAAATGCACAGGGCTCTGCACTCAGGAATTCCCTATGGCGGTGCTCAGGGGACCATATGGAATGCTGGGAATCGAACCTGGGTCGGCAGCATGCAAAGCAAATGTCCTACCTGCTGTGCTATTGTTCCATCCCCCCAAGAAAAAACATCTTTCTGAGTTTTGTACATAGTACGTATAATGTGCCTTGACTTACAGATATTTGGTTTATTGTGCCATAAATATCAAAATAAAACACTATATTCGTGAAAAGAGATCCAAGTACATAGGTAAAGGTAAAGGTAAAGGCCCTCCCGTTGATCGTCGATTTGCTCGAGCGGGCCCAGTAACGTCTCCATTGGAGACTTTGTTGTTACTGTGTTTGGCATATCAAATACTCTCGGTAGCTTGCCGGGCTCTCCGAGAGGGGCAGAGGAATCAAACTCGGGTTGGTCATGTTGGCTGCTTGTAAGGCGAACGCCCTACCGCTATGCTATCGCTCCAGCCCAAGTACATATACATATTTATACTTAATACTTGAAAAGAATTATATATATATATATATATATATATATAGTTAGTGAAACTTAGAGAAAGCAATAGAGGGAAGAATATTAAGGCAAATCATTATAGATGAGCTACCAGAGACAAAAATGGAATATAGTTTATGACAGGTGGGAAGAAAAAACATAAACATAATACCCTGAAGTTATACAATATAAACAAGGAGGAGGTAATATATTTTTACCAGCAGCAACTTTGTTTCTGCCGACACTGAAACAACCAAAAAAATTTAAGTTGTGTATGAAAGTGAATTTCTCATATTTAGTCTTTACATGAACTTTTTGTTCCCTTCACTCTTCAGAGTAAGTTTAAAATCAAGTCCTTAAGGAAAGAACTGTTCCTGAAGAATAGACATGTTTCTGAAATCTGCAGAAGACTTTGCTGGATTTAACTGGATTTGAAAACAGACTATTATCATGGTCACTTAAATGTCTGAAGAGTATTTTGTTTACAATGGAGCACTTGTGATATTGCTTGTCACTTCCCATTACCTTTTGATCAACATGATAACAGGAATGGCACTGCCAGAAGCAATTGGCTTTGACATTGTGAATGAATTTAATGGAGTTCAGTTATGACTGTGAGTTTCATATGCTTCCATTTGACTTCTACTACAATCAATTATTATAACTTGGGGGGACAGTTAAATTGGGAGTGACCTCTAGGGCTACATGGTTGAAATAGCATTTTAGTAAATCTATATAATATATAGACCAAGTAGTAAATCTCTGCCTCATAGAAGTATCACTCAAATGAACTTGGCAAATAGCCTATTTAAGATATAACTGATGTTTTTGCAGAAGTTGATACATTTTTATGCTCCAGTGAATCAAAGGGTTTTGAAACAATAAACTTAAACAGCTAAGAATAGACTTTATCTTCCTTATTACCTTTATAAAACATTTCAGTATTATTAACATTTTCTGTTATTTACATATATGTATATAGATTGGGTTGGAGAAATAGCACAGAGGGTAGGGCGTTTGCCTTGCATGCGGCCAACCCGGGTTCGATTCGTCCATCCCTCTCCAAGAGCCCGTCAAGCTACCGAGAGTATCCCACACGCAGGGCAGACCCTGGCACAATTCTTGTGGCATATTCAATATGCCAAAAATAGAACAAGTCTCACAATGGAGACGTTTCTGGTGCCTGCTTGAGCAAACTGATGAACAACAGGACAGTGCTACAGTGCAAGGCTATGTATATAGATTGACTTATACTAACAATACATTTGGGAAGGACATTTTGGATTGTGACTATACTTACTTTCAAATTCTCTGTGCTTGACATGGAAATTCTGTAAAATCCATTGTTATTTCCTGAGCAATTGATTTAAGATCCATTTATGCAGTCTGATCAGCCTTATTTTTATATGTATATACAGAGCTCAATAAATATAAATGAACTAATAATTATGTTTTAGATCTTGAAGTTTACAATAAGAAAAAGTATAAATTCAAAATGCCCAAATGTAGTGGACAAATAAAAAACTCCTTGATGTGGAAACATAAAGTTTGTAAATATAATAATTAAATTAATTTTATCCTCATATTAACGTGACTACCTCAAGAACTTATGACTAACAAGTGTAGGGCTAATGATGTGACTAGCAATGGCATTTAGTGAGACTAAAGGCCACATTTGTTCATAAATATTTAGAATATATTACCTGCTATTTCTTTACTATGTCTTTTTGATACATTGAAAATACATTCATACTTTTTCTATCTTTATATTGAAATCAATATGTTTATTAGTAGTCACAAGCATTAAGTAACTATTAATCAATTTGAAAATCATCTTTCTAGTCAATTATGGAGTTTCGGCCTTAGACACAGATTGCCACATTTTATGAAGTAATGTTTTTATCTGCTTTATGTAAAGTGCTTTTCTTTCCAAATATTGATCTTCAATGAGTAATATTTAATATGAAATATTCAACAATAGAACATTTCAAAAAGTTTTTGATAGTGAAAAACTGTAGACAGACTATAAAATTTTCTAAATATGTTTATGCATAATATATTTGATTATCAATCTCCCCCCAAAATGATTAGATCTAATGGTGGTGTATCTATATATGTGATAAAAAGGTTAACAAGGAGTGTAATAGTACTAGTAGTAATAATATTGTAAGATTTAGATTTAGTAAGAGTTAGTAGAATGGTAATAGAAGTAGTAATATTATAAGAATTAAGTTACTTTAATACACAGAGGATTTTTATCATGGAAACTGACACATAAAAAGTGATAGGTAAGCATTATTTTATTTATGATTTTGGTACTTTTGACCACATTTGGTGATGTTTAGCTCTGTCCTAGGAATCACTCCTGGTGGGGCTCCAGAGGACCAAATGGGGTCCCAGGGATCTAAGCCAGCTACTGTGCTCAAGGCAAGCTCATTACTCCCTATACTAACAACTTGGTCTCTGGCAATTGTTATTTAATAATAACACTAGCACAATAAAAGCACTGCCACATTTATATTATCACCATGACAATCACAACTAATGTTATTTAATCTTATGCACATAAAATAGATATCTCAGTAAGTGTATTATCTGTCATCTAACTGAAATGGAAAGATTAATTTATTAAAAAATATAAAAAGAGAAAAGACGGTATAGTGTAAAAACATTGTAGTTCATTTACATTCTCAATAATGTTTCTGAGAAGAGATCAAAATTAAAGGTTACTTGAGATAGATTCATCTGCCAATATTTAAATGCTCTCATTACATATTTCTGTTGCCTTCTAAAAATGCATCGCTCACTTATATTTTTACGTTAGTCCTGCATTATCATAACAACATAAAACAGCATCACTATCTCAAAGTTCTACTTTTTTAAATAGCATTATTCATATGACTAGATAGTTTTCTATGTATCTACGTACCCTTTTTCACATACAGCCCTCGTATATTTATATTAAGCCTATCCAGTAAAACCATATCCTATATTTATTGCAATTAGGAAGAAAAGTACAAATACTTATTTACACACATCCTGAGTGACATTTTTTAAATTGTACTTTCACAATTTTTTTGCTCTGGGAATATAAAGTTATCAGTCAACTGAATTATTAAACGAATGTGATGAAGTGTCTCTGAGAAGTGACTAATTCAATAAACAATTTTCAAGAGGCATCTTGCAAGATTTAGCCATGATCTCATAGTTTTCATGTGGCCACTGCAGATGTAGAGTCATCAATGATGAGATCACATTATGACAAAATATGACACCAAAATAACTAAAGCCTAAAGAAAACAGTATATCCAGTTTCCTTTTAGAAGACACCATCTACCTATATTTAATAAAATGGCTTAATTAGCATCATTGCATGAATCTTATATTCACCTATCTAGAGTTTTGTTTCTGAATTGTGGTCATCTACAAAAAGTATGGAGTCATGATAAAATTCTATTTTAAAATATTGCACTTTTGAAATAAGGTCGATCATCTATTTTTCATGAACTGTCATGGGTGATTCTTATAGGAAAAGACATATTCTCAGGTATAAGGATAAAAGATTATTCATATTCCAAGTTGCCTGGGAAGAAAAGTGAGCATCACAGACCTTATATGCTTAGTAATTATAGTACAAAGTCAGCTCCAAAATTATTTTCTTATCTTATCAATAGAATTTACTTCACCAAAACTGAGCAAAGAGATAGACAGCATTAATCACAAAAAAAGATAAAAGTATAGGAGGAAATATAAAATCAGTTAATGTATCTAGCACCAAATCCACAATGAAAGAGTCATAGAGGGCTGGAGAGATAGTACATTAGGTAAGGTGCATGCAGCTGACATGGGTTCAATTGCCAGGAACACCAGATGGTCCCCTGAACCTCAACAGGAGTCACTCTTGAGCATAAACCCTAAGTACAGGTAAGAATGGTCAAAAACAATTAAAAAAAATATAAACAGAAAGGCATCCAAATATGGACAAGGTAAAAATTACATGAAATCTTTAGAAGGGTGATGACAACTTTCACATTCAAACTTCAAACAAATCTTTAGTTAAAACGCTATTTCCATCTATAGTTTAAAATATGAACAAATAATCATTTTCAAGATTATTTATCTACAATGTTTATTTACTTGTCATGGAAACATTGAAAGGGATTTTTTTCTATATTACTAGTAAAAGAAAAATTTTAGCAAAGAATGGGATTTGGATAATTATAATTTGAATATTAAAAATTTTATCTCAGAGAGTTTAAACCATATTAGCTGAGGTTATTCTTTTGCCTACATTTAATACTGACTATATTCCCTCTATGTAAAACTTATTTTGGTAACACTGAATGAAGCACTTAAGAGTGTAGTTCATTTGAATGAAGTTGGAATATCATTTTATACTCGTTTATATTTAAAAGAGTATATATTTAATTATATATTTAATTTATATTTATATCCTACCTTACTTCCCAACTGGAATAAAACATATTGACTATCTTCTGGGCTATTTCAAATGGTACATAAAGAACACTGAAATGAAAATCAGCATTCACTGAAAGCACAAATTACTTACGCTGGCTGGTGTAATAATTAGAATAGAGGCATTATTTTTAAACTTTAGTCTCTAGTATGTTTAATGAATATTCATTGAAACAACAATAATTTTCTTGTGAGTTTAATCAGTCAAAGAAAGGATACTTGGGAACCATGGAAATGTGCATAATTAGTTGACCATTCTAATCCTTAAAAACAATAAAAAATCACTCAAGTGTGTTAAATATCCTGGGAATTTAGAAAAAAAAAGGCAGTCTTTGACTGGCTTGAACAGCCCTATGATCCAAACATTAATGCTTATAGACTTATGCCAGAAATATTTATTTATAAGTTATTTTTTGTTATGGAAATATCTGAGATAACTGATCAACATTTTATAGAACACACTTTTAAATTCCCTATGTCTCCAAATAATACACACATAGTAAATTAGTGAAAAATAAAAAAATCAATTCATATCGTTTTGTTGTTGTTTTCTTGTGTCAAAGCTGGTGGTCCCCTGGGTTTACTCTTGGCGGTGCATGGGTCAGAGGAACATATGGCGTACCAGGATGAATCTGGCTTGGCCACAAGCAAGGCGAGCACATTACCCACCATTTTAGACCCTTGAATTTTAGCTTTTGTGATTCATTAATTTTAAAAGCTGATATCATTTGTATGTAATGTTGGCATGTTGTGTTACTGGGTCATTTAATTTGATTCCATTTATATTGCATGAGAAGCAGTAGAATCTTATTATATCTACAAAGGTGTTGTAAATCAAGTGTCACGGCTAAAATAAGAATGCCACATATTTTTTAAAAAATATATAAATTTTAACATATTTGTAAAGATTTCTGTCTTATTCTCTGCTATAAAGGAAAGAATGAAGACACAGATGCCTGCATGCTGACTCATCCAAGGAGCCTGCTCTCCCAATCCACAACTGTTTCTGCAAGAAAATGCAAGCCAAGTAGCTAAAATTCATGGGTACAACACTCCATGTGACTGAAAACTCCTGGGTGGGGGGAACTCCATGAAGTGGCAGCCCAACTGAGTACCCTTCCTGCTAAAGCCTCAGCAGCCGCACCCATATCCCCTTGCTGCAGTCACATCAAGAGTTCAACTCCATGACTTTAATAACACTTTCTGCAGTGAAACCCAACTTTAAAGGATTTCTCAGCCTGTGCTCTGCCTGAGAACTCTGGTATATTCTGGGAGTGGGGAAAGACTGTCTTCCCCACCTCCACTACTTCTAACGCTCCTGCAGCCACAGCTACAGCCATTGTCAACTCATTGACGCAGATCCTGAAGTCTCTGGACTTTACAACAACTCTAATTTCCCAACACTGAAATTCTGGTAGGGACACACAAAATTAGATGGCAAAGTAATATAGAAGCCCACTAAACTTAACAAACAAAAATAATAACACTGATGGTTCAACTAGGAACATACAGTAAATTCATGGACAAAACTTAACCCCACGATCACTGTCACTGTCACTGTCCACCCGTTGTTCATCGATTTGCTCCAGCAGGCCCAGTAACATCTCCATTGTGACAATTGTTACTGTGTTTAGCATATCGAATACATCTCTGGTAGCTTGCCAGGCTTTGCCGTGCTGGCAAGATACTCTCGGTAGCTTGCCGGGCTTTCAGAGAGTGGTAGAGGAATCGAACTCTGGTTGGCCATGTTGGCCGCTTACAAGGCAAATGCCCTACTCACTATGCTATCACTACAGCCCAACCCCACCATGAAATATAACAATTTTCACATACAAAAATTGATTTTTTAAATTCTTATAGATTTTCATAGTGAAGCTTTTTATCTGATCAAAGTTTTATCAAATCAGCTATAAAAATATTACACAGTTGTAATTTTGTCTACATTAAAGTACAAAAATATTGGCTATAAAAGTAGAAAGAGAGTATGGGGGAAATTGTGTGCCATAGAGGCAGGGATAGGGCTTAATAAGAGGGGGGAATACTGAGGATATTGGTGATGGAAAATTTGCACTGGTGCAGGCATGGGTGTTCTATCATTGTATAACTGAAACTCAAACATGAAAGTTTTGTAACTGTAATAAATAAAATTAAACATATTGGCTAAATTAAAAGAATGGAGAACTACTAAGGTCTTGGAAAGTACTCTAGAATACTGTGGCTAATTGGTAATTTTGTAGTTTTAATCAATGTAATGGTAAACTTCCACTTCATTAAAGGATGTACCAAAGTCAGTGTTGTATAAGAGTCAACAATAGGAGACCATGTATAAGACCAACAATAGGGACTTGCACACATCGACATACATCCAGAAAAATTCACTGAGACAGTAGTGGTAGTGTTAAACCAGAAACCCTAAATTGAGTCTGACAAAGAAGAAAGGGCAAGGACATTAAAACAATTCCTGGAATCTTTGTATGAAACTCAAAAAAACTAGTTGGTAATAACAAAATTGACTGGGACAGCTCAGTTGGGGAGGAGGTGAGATATCCCGCCTCCCTCATGTGATTCAAGAGTCACAAAATCTTCCTTGAAAAACTAAAGGACGGCAATTCTAGACTGGGTTTTGATACAAATATTTGTGATAAGCAATAAAAAGATGGGTATATCTGTGTCAGTGTAAATGTAATTTTTTCTACAGAAAGATTACATATTCTTTTTTTATTCTTAAAGATGTCTTAGAGTTTATCTAACAACCCATTCCAAACCTCCTTTGTGTAACTACTGCCCCAATTCCGACCAGATAATTTTGGTATGATAAAATTTCTATTAAGTTTAATCCTCAAATTTCTGGCCGTAGAGACCACTTTAGGACAGAAATATTATAACTTATACTAGTAAATGAGCATTGTTTTCCTCAAGCTCTTACATTGAGCTGGAAGGAAAGAGGGACTCAGTTTTAAATATAAACATAGGGTCTGCACTTGCACTGTAATATACCAATAACTGCTCACCCATGCATACAGTAATTTATGTAAGTCTAAGTTTGGTCAAATAAGTAGGCACCAAATAATCCCAACCTATAAAAATACACAAAGATTCTACCTACTAGAAATGGCTCTTGTTATTGCAGTCTTCAAGTAAGATTTAGTCAAACATCAGAAAGGTGCATGAATTTACTTAAATGTTTATAGCAGTTAACCATGGTTAATCATAAAATGTTGCCTGAAGCAGTACAGTGCGCATTCACTCTGAAATTCTTCGGTAAAATGGATGTTTGTATTACTCCTTCCTTAAATTAAAATTTATGTATAATATCACCTTCTATATATATTTTTTAAAAATATTTAGTATAATACTTTTATTTTTAAATAGCTAAAGAATGACTTACATTTAAACAATTGTTCAAACATATCTACATATCCCTTGAAACAAGATAATGATCACAGCTACACAGTATATATGAAGCACTCCCTAAGGGTAATGCTGTCCCCTAGGTTTCGGATTCAAAGCAATTTGAAGTGGCTCAGTTATGGGTGGTTCTCTATTTGCCTTTTTTGTTTAGTGTTTAATTTTGAAATCTACATGCACAGCATCACCCAGACTTGCCCCATGCTGTGTTAGCTTCTTATTTGAAAACACATACAGAGAGACCAATTCAGACATGAAAAATGCTTCCCAAAACTTTCTCATTAATTGTCCTCAATTTTGAGTTTACACAATATTTTTACTTAAATATTCTACTGTGATTTTGTTTGATATTGTTAATGTTGATAAGAATTATGATGATCAATACATTGCATTGTTCTAAGATCCTCGTGTGACAGCGGCCACTGGTCACTTTATGGTGGAAATTTCAATCTCAACTAGATTCTTATATTGATTCTATGATAATGTTCCATTTGTAAGTGCCTGCTTTTCAGGATGTTAGACATTTTTTTCACCTGTTTCTTAATATATAAGCAGCCATACAAAATAGGAAGTTAAAATTCTAGATTCTATGTTTTCTAGTTCAAATACTGAGGACAAATTGGAACTTAATTTATAGGTACAACAACAAAACCATGAATGAGGACATTTCAAACCTGAGAATAAATTTAGATATTTATGAAGATATTGAAATTACAGCATGATAAAATTCCATTCCCATGTGTTCACAAGTTTCAGTGGTTTTTGATGGTTAAAACTTCAGTAAATGCATGGACATAAACTTCCAGTTCCACTATAAGGAGCTTGCAGCATTTATTAAAGCATGATGTGTGAGCAATATATGTGCATTGCAATTTGATATCAAGTAAAGAGCAACAATTCTGCTGTCTTGTTTTCCTAAACTGCTTTAAACATTTTTGGCATCATATGCCAGCTAGAATCAAACAGAATGATATCATGTGATTAAAATACAGTGTTCTATTAGGTAATACACTCTTTTTCTTTTTCTGTTTTTCTTTTTGATCAGTGATAGTGGAGTTCAGAGAATGAAGTTCAAGATAAAACCATTTCCTGGATTGAGACCTTATAAATGCTAAATGGTTGCTTTGAAGAGAAATGTTTTATGCAAATGAAATGTCTAAGTTTTGATATCTGAGAGTATTGATAGTTGAATTCTCATTTAAATTTGTTTTATTTAGAGTAAATTCCAAGAATAAGTATTTAGTTTTATGGATTTCAAAGAAGAGTACACTTGTTATTCTGAAGATGGTCAGAATAACCGATGGTTCTTGAAAACAAATATTTTAGATTTAACTGCTGTTTTTTCTGATGGTTAAGGTAACTTTTAATATGGATTAATTAAAGCACATACTCTATATATCTGTCACTGTAACTGTCCTCCCATTGTTCATCGATTTGCTCGAGAGGGAGCAGTAACGTCTCCATTGGAGACTTTGTTGTTACTGTGTTTGGCATATCGAATACATCACGGGTAGCTTGCCAGGCTCTGCCGTGCGGGTGAGATACTCTTGGAAGCTTGCCGGGCTCTCAGAGAGGGGTGGAGGAATCGAACTCAGGTCGGCCATGCTGGCCGCTTGTAAGGCAAACGCCCTACCGCTGTGCTATCGCTCCAGCCATACTACCACAGTATGAGGGTATAGATTGCCACTAAAAGAAGGAAGGTAGTTCTGAGTAAACATGTTTCTGAGGCATAATATAAGAACTAATTTGGTGAGTCAAATTGTTATATGACAAACGAACAACAAAGCTTTCCTGAGTGTCATGATGTTTGGACTTATCCAATATTACAAATAGTCTAAAAGTATTTAGAGCTCTTAGAAGTGAGAGTGACTCTCATTGGAAACCTCATAACTCTGTAGCTGATATGTTTGCAAAAGAAGTGCAATTTCTTATTGTCATTCAATATAAGTACCTGAGCAATGGGATTAGATCAGAGATGATAATCTTTCTGTAAGTCACACCCAGCCCTAAGATATTATCACTCAATTGAAAATTCTGTTTAAATTATTAGTATTCAGGACCTACTCCATTTTATACATAAGTGATGCTTCGTTGCTTTTGCTGTTTATAAATGGATGTGTACCTGCTTTTCTCTGTAATGACACAACTGTGAAAGTCAAGATAAAATGTGTACTAATTAGTATACCATTACTTAATCACAAGGCTTCTAAGGTATGGTAGCATATTTCATTAATTGGAGGCCAGTCTTCGTGATAATGGAGGCATTAAATTCCCATGCTAGAACACAGAGCCTTATACATGCCAAGCATATATTCTACAACATGACTTATCTGCTTCGGCTCTTGTGCCATAATTCTGCATTTAGAGCTGCTACTTTAATTGCCACTAACATTGCTACTTTCATTGTAACTAACAACATGAGTACTGATACTAATTAAGGGTATAAGCTCTTTAACATTTATTTTACATTTATTTTAGTAAATTACATGTTTGCTATGCTTGAATTTCAAATTAATTACGCTAGATAGAAATTTTCTATCTGTTATTAAAAGAATTCAATCTAAAAGATAGGGGTCACTAATACAAATGTAGAGAAGTAAGTAATCAAAAAACGAAAGTACAATTTTTTTATGTCAAACTATATTGCATTAAACTGAATCCTCTATATATCATCTCAAACTCAGTCAAATCTCAGCAAGAAGCAAAATTTGGAAAAGAACTTGTCTTTGATTTAGATGGAAAACAATGGGTGTTCTAAATAGCTCTCATTGGCCAAGTACTGATTGGTTAAAATATTTCAGAGATAATTTCTGATGTAAATAAGCTGTACTGATTCAAAATTGTCCAGATCTCTTTCCCTGAGGTCAGTTCCTGAGGCTTGATTTTTGAATGGTCTTGACTTAATAATTTTGTTTGAAAATTAATTGAATTCGGCCTTCATAATTTGGATGACTATTATGTCTATCTTGAAAATATTTAAATATATATAATATAAATATAAATAAATATAAATATAAATTTGTAAAGGGATTTGAAGTAAGAGAAGTAAGAGACCTGAATAGCGTTCTCATCCTGTTTGCGTAGGGCCCAGGTCTCTGAGGCATAAGTTAATTCAGGAAGAACAGTGGAATCAAAGAGATGTGCCCGGAGCCGGAGGTTCTTCGTAATCTTAGCTATTTCTTCGACGTTCTTAAAGGTGTTCCAAGCCGCTCTCTTCCTCCTGTGCAGCTCGGGTGCCAGGTCATTTGACATTTTGACTTCTTGACCTAGGTACACATAGCTGTTGCATTCATAGATGGTCGTTCCGTTGAGAGCAAATGGGGCGTCAGGAATGAGGATGTTTCTCATAAACATTGTCTTCGTAAGATTCAGCTGTAGTCCTACTTTTCCACACTCACGGTCAAAGTCGGCCAGCATTTGTGCCGTTTCACTGATGTTTGGTGTTATTAAAACAATGTCATCAGCAAAGTGGAGGTGGTGTAGTTGCCGACCATCTATCTTCACTCCCATTCCTTCCCATTCCAGTTGTTGCATGATGTTCTCGAGGGTGGCACCGAACTGTTTCGGTGAAATGGTATCACCCTGCCCACCCCTCTCTTGACATCAACGATCACTTCTTTGTAGAATGGTGAGATCCTGGTAGTGAATCCGCAATACAGCTCACGGAGGAATCTGATGTATTGGGCTTGAATGCCCTGATTGGCTAGGGCTTCATTGACCGCTTCCGTCTCAACAGAATCAAATGCCTTCTTTAAATCAATGAACATTAAACAGAGCGGCATCTTGAACAACCAAGAAACCTCAATGAGCTTGGTTATCGTGTGGATATGGTCGATGGTGCTGAATCCTTTGAAGAACTCAGCTTGCTCGCATGGTTGTCCTTCATCTAGTGCTCTACCAATCCTATTTCGGATGACTCAAGTGAACAACATGTAGATGACAGACAATAGGCAGATCGGGCGATAGTTGCCAATGTCATGGATGTCTCCCTTCTTGAACAGTAGTACGGTCCTTCTGGTTTTCCATTGGGACGGAACCTTGCATTCAGACAGGTAACGAGTGAAGAGCCAAGCCAGTGTATTGTTGAGTACTGAGGTCAGGTTCTTCAGGTGTTCAGGTCTGTCCTTCTCTGGGCCGGGTGCTGTTTGTTTCTTTACCGACGAAATGCCGTGTCGGATTTCAGAAGGGAGAACGTTGGGAACGGCATATCCATCATGTGGAATTTTGTATGTTGGCAAGTGGACATGGCTACCGAAGAGATTTGAGTAGAAGTCATGGATAATCTTCTCCATTACCATTCTGGAGGATGTGATGGATCCATTAGGACGTTGGAGGGCAGTCATCTTGGTCTTGTAGTTGGCAAAGGACAGGCGGGCTTTACGAATACTTTTCCCGGCTTCTGCCACATCTACCAGCACTTCTGCTCTTCTCTCTTTGAGGTCTTCCTTTATAGCATCTCTGCACTGCTTTGCGAGCTCGGACGTTAGCTTGCGGTTGCCTGAGGCATGCGCCAAACCACGCTGGCGAATTAGCTCAAGAGTTTTCGAAGACAGGCGTTTTTTTGTGGCTATCTCTTTCTTGGCATTCCTCGCACATTCATGGAGGTGCTGAACCAGTGGGTCGTATTCCTCATCAATGTTGTCAACAATGGCATCTTCCCATGTTGCCGCAATAGTGCCAAAGAGTTCCCAGCTGGTGGTCGTTCTGGGAGTTCTCTTTTAGAACTTTGCAGCCCTTTCTCCCCGCTCTGTGAAGTAGAATTTTGCATGAAGGAGACGTTGGTCAGATCCCGTTCGAAATTTTGGGACAGCAGTGACATCGGTCAGGCAAAACCGTCGATTGAATATGATGTGGTCTATTTTGTTGTGGAATCATCCACCGGGAGACTCCCATGTCCAACGTTTAGTTCTGCCTTCTGGAACTGTGAGTTACCATGGATGGTCCTGGTTGACATGATGAACTCAGACAGTCTCTCACCCTGTTCGTTCCAATCTAGGCCATGGGTCCCGATGTGAAGTTCTTCAGCTGATCTCCGTTCTATCTTGGCATTAAAATCACCCACAATGATCTTGTAGAAGGTGTGGTCTTCTGTATAGAACTTCTCCAGCTCCATGTAGAACTTCTCGATTTCTCTTTCATCATAATGAGATGTTGGTGTGTAGACAACGAAGATAGAAACTGCAGGCAGTGAGTCACATCTATTCAAATGTAAACGTCCAATTCGGGTTGTTAGGCATTCAAATGAATCAATGCTCATGGCCAAGTTTGTGTTGACAAGGACACCGACGCCTCCAACACCTCTTTTATTGCATGTTCCGAGGAACAATTCTTCTCCAGTGTCGAAAACGGCACGGTGAGATTCGTGCCTTCTTGTCTTGGTCAAACCAATGATGTGGTACTTGATCATTCGTGCTTGTACCATCAGGTCCTCGATGGATGCATCTGATTCTAGCGTATGTGCAATGAAAGTACAGACGATCATTTTTGTCTTTGTTGTGGCAGCCTAGGTCGGCCTTGAGATTTTGTCGGCCTCTCCTTTCTAATCCTTCTCAGTGCTGCCATGTCGGTGAAGCCTTCAGGGTCAGGTGAATGAGACCAGTTGTAGCTACTGGTTTTGGCATATCGAATACACAACAGATAGCTTGCCAGGCTCTTCCGTGCGGGTGGAATAGTCTCGGTAGCTTGCCAAAGTCAGAGGCAATAAATTATATGAATAAATTATGCAATGAGTCAGACTCAGGGTATCTGTGTTTAAACATTTTCATATTGTCTCCATTTACATCATTGATTTAAAAAATTCATAGAATTACATTATATGTTCTGTTAACTTCCTCACATAGCACAGTGGGTAGGGCGTTTGCTTTGTACATGGCCGACCTGGTCGACACAGGTTTGATTCCTCCACCCCTTTCCGAGAGCCTGGCAAGCTACTGAGAGTATCTTGCCCATGTGGCAAACCTGGCAAGCTACCCATGATGGATTTGATATGCCAAACACAGTAAAAATTGTCACAATGAAGACATTACTGGGCCCACTCAAGCAAATTGATGAACAATGGGAGGACAGTGACAAGGACAGTGAAATATTGCCTTCATGTACAACATTAATTTAAAAAATTCATAGAATTACATTTTATATATTTTAATCTCTCTTCCTCATATAAAGTTCACAAATATTCTTATCTTCCAAAAGCTTCTAAAATGATAAAGAGACGTCCATGGTACAACAGTCTGAATGTACAATTGGTTTTCAACTGTTAAATTGCATTGCAAAATCAACGGAGTGAAATAAGACTGATTTTATTAAAATGTATCATGTTTATCTATATTGAAAATCATTTGAAATCTATAAAAACTACTATAACTCATATTGAGCTTTCTATGGTACAGAATAAAATACTAATATATAAAATTCAACTCTATATATGCTAGTGATAAAGGGCAAGTAATTAAAATATATTCAATATTATTAAGTAATATAAAATAATTAGTGGTAAATATGACCATATTAATGAAAGACATTTAGAAAACAATGTATATACAGAATACCACAAGCAAACTAAGTTTTGTCTTGTCAACAGTAGATTTGGAAGTTGGAATTGGTAAGAAAATATCTTGAAAGTGCTAAGAATAAATAATTAGGAAAAGTCGCATGATCAACCAAATCCAAAATATGTGAAAATACATTTTTTTAAAATTGAAACACCATGTCATCCTGAGATAGAGTTACAAAGTTTTTATGATTGAGTATTAGTCATACTCCCTTCCCTCCAACAGTGCATATTTCCCACCACCATTGTCTCCTTGTTTTCCTCCCACCTTCCACCCCACACACACAGCCTGCTTCCATGGCAAGTACATCTTCTTTCTCTGTTTCTTTGTCTCTGTCTGTCTCTGTCTGTCTGTCTCTGTTTCTCTCTGTCTCTGTCTCTGTCTCTGTCTCTCTGTCTCTCTCTCTCTCTCTTTCTCTCTCTTCCCTTTTTGGCATTATCATTTTCAATACAGATATTGAGAGACCACCATGTTTGGTAATTTTCCAACTTTCAGCACACATCTCCCAGCCGGATCAATCCCTTCCAACCATTATTGTCATAATAGTCCCTTCTTTATCCCAAGTTCTCTCTCCCCAACCCTTGAGGTAGGCTTCCAACTTGCTTCTACTACTCTTGAGAAATAAAAAGAAATGAACAGAAATTTTCAAAAAGAAAATAAAAATAGCCAAAAGGCACATGAAAAATACTCTATATCACTAATCATCAGGGAGATGCAAATCAAAAGAATGCAATATCACCTTACTGCTCAGAGACTGCCACACACCAAAAAGAATAAGAACAACCTGTGCTGGTGGCAATGTGAGAAGAAAGGGACTCTTATTCATTGTTGGTGAAAATGCCCACTTATCCAGTCCATTTGGAAAATAGTATGGACATCTCAAAACACTAGAAATGGAGCTTCCATAAGACCCAGCAATACCACTTCTGGAAATATACCCATTGCTGCAAAAATACACAGCAGAAATTAAATCTGTACTTGTATGTTCACTGTAGCACTGTTCACAATAGCAAGAATCTGGAAACAACCGTGAGTGCATGAGAAGAAATGACTGATTAAAGAAACTATGTTACATCTACACAATGGAATACTATACAATTGTTAGAAAAAAAATGAAGTCATGAAATTCACTTGTAAATGAACGGAAATGGAGAGTGTCATGCTAAGTGAAATATCATAAAAAGGACAGACAGAGAATGACTGCACTTATTGGAGGGATTTAAAAAAGAATAGAAACGAAACATAGTAAGAGACTAAGACCCAAGGAAAATGCAGTTTTATTTATTGAAGAATAGAGATCATTTCAATTTTCTTTTAAAAGAAGACACAAAGTACATCAGAAAGAGAGGTACTGACCATAGAAGAAATAATATTTTAATTTATGTTTTAATTACATATTTAAAATAATATGTAATTATTTTAAATATTATTAAAAGTTATTTGCAGAAATAGTGATTAAATTCTGTCTTCTATTTTTATAAGATATCTATCTTATTGTACTAAGATATCCATTATCACATGACTACCAACAATGGAAACAAAGGAAAATAAAATTCCAGACACACTGAATCAGATTATTAGTCAAGTAAAAGTATCCCTTGAGAGGAACATAGGACCTGTTGTTACGTACCGCCAGAATTTGAGGGAAAAATATAAATGAGAAAGAAATAGAAGGAGAAAAATATCATAACTTAGAATTCAACAGGCATTTCAGAAAGGGAAAACAAAAAGGACAATATTGTAGAAAGGGATCCTTGAGAGCAAGACTAGCTAGCAACAAGGGGGTCAGCTGAATCTCAGCTGATTCAACAGTCAAATAACTTTTAAGGACTGCAATGTCTAGAAAAGACAGCGAACTAACATAAAAACATTTTTATCACTGCAATACAAATATTGCTCCACGGAGTTTCCTGTACATACAGAATACCCAGATAACATCTGAGAGTCAGAAAGAGCCATGGTTCATTTTGCTTGTTGGGGATCACATACAGCCAGTTTGGGGCCCAGAAGAATAAAAGAAAAGACAAGTTTACTCTTGGTTATAAGGAAATAAATATTACTAATTTAAGACATTGTTCAGAATTGGGGATGGTGACTATCAAGGTTAGAAACTTTTAAGAAACATTCAGGGAAGGTCCTAGTGACAAAGTAACATTTGAAAATACAGAAAATATTAGATATTTGCCATCACACAAAAGACAATTACAGAAGCTACTTTCATGTAAGTCATTGTCCAAAGTTCAATGTAAATGTTAGTTACTACTCTATTATTTCATTTTAATGAGGTTATATTTGTCATGTGTGGAAAGGACATAAGAAAATATATCTAGAAAGCAGAATTCTTTATTGTTCAGTAATTGGACAAGATGGAAAAATTATCACAAATAGAAAATAAAAACTTCATTAAAATAATATAATGAGAAAATCAAGCACTGGGGCATATTAAACAAGGTATCTATCAAACTTTAATTCATTATGTATAGGTTGAATACCATTTATAAAATATGTACCTGTTTCTCTCTTTTATGTCAATTGTAAAAGCATGTTTCTTTGAAGTATCTATTCTCTGCAGTGAATCCAAAAAGCAGTTCGGGATTCCTGCTGCTTGTTTATCTAGCAAATAGAGAGACTCATAGCTTACTTAACAAAGGATTCTACTTATTAAAAAAAAGTGGAAAATATTGTCTTCTATCTTAATGGAAAATGCTTTTGTTTGGCAAAACCTTGAGCATTAGACTATATTACTCAGGAATGCACTTTGTGAAGTGAAAGTGTTTAGCTAAATCAAATGTTCAAAAGAATATAAATCTTTTGTGAAGTGATTATCACTAGATATTATGGTTATAGAAAAAAGTTTCAATAAAAAGTTATCCAAAAGTCATGTATGGAAAGGATTTTATTCCACTTGTGACATTTTTGCTTTATAACTAATATCAGGGCTGGAGCAATAGCACAGCAGGTAGGGCGTTTGCCTTTCAACATAGCCACCCGAGTTCGATTCATCTCCCCTCTCGGAGAGCCTGGCAAGCTACCGAGAGTATCTCGCCCGCACGGCAAAGCCTGGCAAGCTACCTGTTATGTATTCGATATGCCAAACACAGTAACAATTGTCACAATGGAGACGTTACTGGGCCCGCTGGAGCAAATCAATGAACAACGGGAGGACAGCAACAATGACAACTAATATCAATTTTGATTTGTGGAAATAGGCCAAATAACAAAGAATATTATATATCAAAATGAATAAAATTGACTCAAAATGTGTCTGTAATACAAATAGGGCTACAACAAGTTATCACCATAAAGTATACTGATTCTTCTAATTTTTAACACAATGAAAAATAACAAAACATTAACGAAAGGAGGAATCTTGGAATGCATGACTAAGATTCCTTACTGAACAGATGACTCCTCAACAAACACCATGAAGGAATGATATCCCTTTCCTTGTAAGATTAACCACCAACTGAAGATGGTTCTAACGATCAGAAATCAGTTCCTGGCATATACACCCGCAATAGAATTTCATGTAGAAGAGCAGAGTTCAGAAATGTGAATTACAGATCAATCCTTACTGGAACATAACTCTGAACATATACAGGAACGCCCTGAAATTTCAGTTTCCTCAGATGTACAATGAAGAGGATAGGATGACAGCATCATCAAGTTATAGTAAAGAATAACCAATTAAAGAATGCATGAGGAGAAACAGTACAGCAGACAGGGTGCTTGCCTTGCACTCAGCGGTCTGGGTTTCATCCTCAGCAACCTGGTATGGTTCCCCAAGTCTACCAGTAGCCATCCTTGAGATCAGAGTCAGGAGTCAGCCCTGTATAACACCAACAGTGGGCCAAAATCCAGAGAGAGAGAAATAAAGAGAGAGAGAGAGAGAGAGAGAAAGAGAGAGAGAAAGATTGCATAAGCCAAGTATTTATGAAGAAAGACTCTAGAAACATGTAATTGGTCGAGTCACTATTCTGTCACTTCTCCTTTGATGGTCACTTATACAAAGTTGAATTTTTATTTGGGCCAAAAAAAGCAACAGGTAAGTTGCTAAAACTTTAGATGCTCAAGTAGAGCTAAAGCAAAATAATTTCTGCAATTAAAGTTTCACGATTATAACCAGAACCAAATGTTTGAAAATCTCATGGTTCATTCTCCCTTCTGAAAGACATTTCATATTAGGCACAGCCGTTTGGATGCTTGTACTGTCCTTTATCAGAATCTGGCTTTACGTTCCCTCAAGATATTGATCTCTTGGTCTGGCTCAGGATTTATTTATAGCCTAAGACAAAAATCCATAAAATTTCATGCAATTGTCCACAAGCTAATATTTTCATTTCTGCTGATGTCATTTTTTTACTAAACCAATTTCAGCAGCTATTAGGCATAATATTATTTTATTGGAATGTTTATTATAAATGGCAATTTAAATAACATTTCCCAAAAAAAGCATGCTTTCAAATTTTTGCGAACAAATGAATATGGATTATGGAATCGGACTCACATATTCTTCCTGGAGTACTGAAGGCTGGTTCCTATCTGGGGTCTTCTGGCTTGCTGATTGATATCATTAAAATACTCCACATGACTCACTTGCTCTCTGCAGGCAAATGATCAAATGCCACATTTCCACTAATACCTAACTCCACTCCTCTATTGGAAACTGAAAATCACACTTAGGAATTTTATATCTCCTTCTCCAATCCATTTTGTTCTCTATCCTCTTCCCTGCATTGTCTATTCTCTGCAAGGACTGTCCAGCTAAACTGTTTTTCACCTCATTGAAAAACCAGCTTGGTTTTTGTCTTGTTTCTGTTGGTTTTATCCCCTATTGTATGTCAAATGATACAACTATGCTGTATAGAGCCAACAACCCATAAATATCCATTGAAGAAACAAATTTTTTTGAAAATAGAAACTTTAATGCAAATAAATCAAAAATTAAAATTTAAAAGAATTAAAACAAAAAATAAAAATTGATTGCATATATATGTGTGTATATATGCATATATACTACATATGTACTATATATGTATACTTATACTTCTAAAGTACAATGTTGTTTTTTGAACTTTAACTTCAATGCTATGGAGATATTAATGGATATCGCACTGTTGGGGTGGATGAGGGAGTCACGAGGCACCATTGAGAAAGTTCTTCTACACCCCTCACAACTTCGTTGGTGAAGTGACCAGGGAGATGAAGACTGTGGGAAGAGTGAAGGAGGGGCTGGAAGGATATTGCAGAGGTTAAGGCACTTTCTTTGCTTCTTATCAACCTTGGTTCAAATCACCTGCACCGCATAAAGTCCCCTCAGCACCTCCAGAGATCACTCCTGTTTACAGAAGTAAGGATAACCCTTGAGCACTGCCACTCTGGCTCAATCCCATTCTCTTCCCCAGTCAAGAGAAAGAAAATATGAACAAGCTTCTACCCATTGTGAACTGAAAGTTCTGTTGTCACACCAAGACAACCACTGATTTTTCCAGTGCAGGAACCTGTCCCTACCAGCAGAATTTTCAGGGAACTGTAATGCTCAGGGTGAAACATATTTAGGATATTTGCAGAAAACCTGTTTCTAATCTTCAGCTAGGTCCTAGCTTCATTGTCTGCTCTCACAGCAACAAATCTTAGGACACAACAGGGAGACAAAGAGTTTTATTAAAGAATTGTTGGAGAGAAGGGAGAACCCATAAATAAAAGAATAAAAAAAATGGGGTCAGAGCTAGGAGACAGAAACTAAGGCATTTGCCTTGCATGGGGTCTAACCTGGATCCAAATCTGGCCCCCATAAAAATGATAGCTATGCAAAATCAAGATTAAGTCCTTGGCAGGGAAGGATATATATATATATATATATATATATATATATATATATAGGCCCCAAACAAATTAAAAAAAAGTTTACCTCAATTTAGGCTATAAACCACCCCAGAATTAAGAGTATAGAGGTTTGCTCTGCAAAGTTGATTTTAAAGACATTTTGTAATTTGTTGGCTTGGAGCTTTTTTGTGTGGATAAATTTCCAGGGCAAGGTAAAAAGGGCTTTGAATTCTGATAGGCTCATTCATAATCTTATCTTATTGGGCCTTTGTTCCTGCTGAGTCCTCTCCAGAGGGGATCTAGGTTTGAACTTTGTGCTGATTTTTTTTGCCTGGAGCTGGGGGTTGGCAGCACGAACTCTTTCAGATCACAACTTGTTTTTATGGTTTCTTGAAATTTACTGTAATCCCCATCTCCCCAGCAACTACCAGTTTCAGAAGCATCAGTGATGAATGGCTTGAGTATTAACAAATGGAAAACTATTTTAAAAGCCTATCCTAAAATTCCTATTTTAAAATATCCATCTTACTCCTTATATACATTCATCTATTTTAAATCCTTATTAGTAAATATTGCAATCTGTAAAAATGGGGAAAAGCCATTTTTAACGTGATTCACAAATGTTACCAGAATTTTTTTTAAAGATCAAGTTACTTTTTATTCAGATGCATTCAATAACATGTCAACTTATAATAATTTAAAAAAAAATTTCAACAAACTCATGTAAAAAATGTGAGACAATTATGCAGTGAGGTACAACATAGATAAAAATTTCACATTAATCTTATATCAACTGTGCCACTAAAAATAATTTTAATATATTTGTACCAATTAATTGATATTAATTGGTCTCAATATATCACATTTCTGTGACAAAATTCTAAATTTTAATAAGGCAGGCAGTTAAGCGAGAGTTGGGATAAATGGCAGTTTTGAGAGAAAGTAAAATCAAGATGCTGTTTTGAAAAAGGGTTGTTTTCCTTACCCACCCTAGATTTTTTCGTGAACGTGTTACTATTTTTTTCTCTCTTTTTGAATAAAATCGCTTTACTATTTCTATCCTGCTCAAATAATTATCTGCAAAAATAACATCAGACTCGCCAAACCTAGGAGGGAGGTCCAAGCTGACTTTTATTTTCCTTCAAAGAACAAACGTTTAGTCCTGCCTGCGGTTTCAGTTCTCTGGATATTTGAGTGGCAGAAACAAATTCCCAGACAACAGAGATCAAGTTGATGTGAGAAACAGTTTGGGAATTGCCTTGTGGGGTGAGTGGAACCCTAGTGTCCACACCATGCAAGTACTTCAACACTCACCACTCCCTCTTTACCAGAGACCTGGCTCTGTCAAAGCATTAGGATAATAGCACTCTCAACTGAGGCTACACCATCTCCAATGCTGCTTCCCACTTTCCTCACCAACAAAGATAACCAAACAGAAATACTCTCAAACGTTCCAGAAACAACTTTGCTTCTTGTTTTCTCTTTTCATTTTTCTTTTGAGCTGGAGGAGAAGAAAGGATATGTCAAAAATAAACAGGGAAGAATAAATGACTGGGGACTATAGCAATAGCACAGTGGGTAGGGTGTTTGCCTTGCATGCAGCAGACTCGGGTTCAAATCCCAGTATCCCATATGGTCCCCCAAACACCACCAGGAATGATTCCTGAGTGCAGAGCCAGGAGTAACACCTGTGCATCACCGGGTGTGATCCAAAAAGAAAAAATAAAGAGTAAATGACTGCTTCTTTTGCTTTCTAACTCAGGGAGTCAGTCAAGTTTCAGACTTTTGTTTTCTTTCCTGGATCAATTAAAACAATTCAGATCATTAATGTCAAATCTGAGCTTGAGAGTTCACATTCATTTTGTCGCCAATAGAATGCACAGAGAGCCAGGGCATGGAATGACAGTAGCCACAAGGGCCAGCCTTGGGTCCTCCCTAATTCACTACAATCTCACCAGTGAGGTCTGGACTGGTAAAAATCCACAGGAATCCCTCCAGTACATAAGCCTGATAATCATCTCCACCTAAATTTCTCAGATTTGTTATCAATTCTTACAGAAAAAAAAATGTGGGAGTTGGAGATAAGAAGCAAATAGTAAAGCAAATGCATCTTATTTAGAAAATATACCAGAGAATAGAGGAGAGGGAATCCTGTAAAGGAAAACAAAGAATTACATACACATTGAAAGATGGAGTGTGGTGATGCAAACTTGACCTGCATGCTGCTTATTTTTGTAAGGTTGTTTCTCAGAGTTTGTCCCAGATGTCCTGAGCTTGAGGTTTTCTGTGTAGCTAATGATCTCTTGTGAGGACATTGTTGATGAAAAACAAGACCTTGGAGTTTGGGCGTCTGCTTACAGGTCTGTAGTTACTGCTAAATTTTTCTCAGAAGGAAATTTTGTTTGCTCCACAAGAGCTGGTTAAGAGTGAGCAGACCTCAGGCCCTGCAGATGTGAGCAGATCAAGGCCTCTATCCTTAGGACTGGGTGAAAGGGCTGGTTACAGAGTAACTTATTATCCTATGAGACCTTGGTCTTAGCACTTCCAAAAACACATTGCCATTGTTGTGCTTCTCCCAACAAAATCATAAGGAAATGATACAGGCGTCAAATGGACACCATGTTCAATTAAAAATAAGTATATGAGATGGAGCAGTGAATCCTGGAAGACAGCAGTTCACTGGAGGTCTCTCCAGACCGGGAACCAATCTGATTTCACAGGGTCTCCTCAGATAAAGCCATGTCCAGTTTCACTCACTCCAGATGAACCCTCAGTGGACACAAACTTTCAGAAGAAAAACTCAAGTACCAGGGGACAGGCCCTGAAGATGTCAGGCCACAAGGTGGTGGAGAAAGTCCTTCCTTCCCATCTCCCCACCCCTTCAGGGTCCTGACTGTCAAGCCCACAAACTGCCTTCTAGCCATATTTAAGCACACTAACATGACTTGATCCAGAAACC
Organism: Sorex fumeus; assembly: GCF_029834395.1. NCBI lineage: Eukaryota > Metazoa > Chordata > Mammalia > Eulipotyphla > Soricidae > Sorex > Sorex fumeus. The sequence goes on from NW_026606059.1 coordinate 70,791,687, forward strand.
CATAAATGAACCTCAAAATGTATTAGCTCCCTACAGAGATGTCTCTGGACCACAATCATTTACATAATTAGAATTCTAGGAGCATGTGGCTGCAAAAGCGGCCACATGACCTGTCATGATATTTATAATAAGCAATAGAAAATAAATTATCTAGAATCTGCCTGTGGCAGGCAGGCTTAACTGGTGGTGGGAAAATTTGAAATAATGGTGGTGGGAAGGGGCAATGTTGGTGGGATTGGTGTTGATATATTAAATGTATAAATTAATGTGAACAGCCTTATAAAAATAAAATTTAAGAAGCAAGAAGATAAAAAAATAAAACAAGTATATGAAAAGAATCAGTAAAGTTAGTTTATTATGCTCAATACTAACGAAAAATGTAGAAAAGAAAGTAATTTTTTTCATTGTTCGGGGCAATTCCCAACTGTTCTGAGGACATACTCCTGGCTCTGAGCACAGGGATTATTCCTGGCCAACTTGGGCTACCATACAGGGTCATAAGGATCAAGCCTAGGTTAGCTGTTCAAAGACAACCACTTACCTGCTGTACTATCTTTCAGACTCCAAAATCTTCAAATCTTATAGATGGTCTTATGACAAAATGTGTTGCAGAACTGAGATTTTTTTTTGTGTTTTAGGAAGCCAGTCATTAACATAAATTAAAGTCAAAGGAAGCACATTATAATAGAATTTGGTAATATTTATCAGACAGTTATGAATATTCACACTAGAAGAGATAATTAAGGACTATGTCAGAATCACATACTTCTGCTACATGTATTGCATAGGAAAATCTGTGCACTAACAACTCTAGATTTGAAATGTTAATACAAAATTGCAGACCTAGGTTTCAAAAGTGAAAATGTAAAGTTATGAAATATTATATAAAACTTTTTAATTGAATTACCATGAGATACAGTTACAAAACAATTTTTTAATATTTATTAGTGAAACACCATGAGGTACAGTTGTAGACTTACAAATTTTTGTGCTTGGGTTTCGATTATACAATGAACAAATACCCATCCCTCCACCAGTGCCCATTTTCCACCACCATGGATCCCAGTATCCCTCCCACCCCCATCCCCCCCATCCCATCCTGCCTCTGTGGCAGGGCATTCCCTTTTGTTCTCTCTCTCCTTTTGGGTGTTGTCGTCTGGAAAAGAGGCATTGAGTGGCAATCATGTTCGGTCCATAGTCTACTTTCAACTTGCATCTCCCATCCTGGGAGGATCCTCCAAACACCCATTATTTGGTGCTCCCTTCTCTATCTGAGCTGCCCTTTCCACTAGCATGCCCGGCTGGCCTCTAAGCCATGGAGTAATCCTCCTGGTACTGATCTCAGCTATTCTTGGGTATTAATCTCCTATTTTGTTACTTTATGTCCCCCAGATGAATGCGATCTTTTTATGTCTATCTCTTTCTTTCTGACTCATTTTGCTTAGTATGATACTTTCCATGTAGTACCACTGAGATACAGTTACAAAGCGTTCATGTTTGAGTTTTAGTCATACAATGATTGAACATCCATCCCTCCACCAGTGTGCATTTTCCACCATCAATGCTCCCAATACACAATGTATGATATTCCTCCCCGAATCTCACTCTTTCCCCTGTCTCTATGGCAGACAATTTTTCCTATACTATCCTTCTACTTATGGGTATCATGGTTTGCAGGACAGATACTGAGAGACCATCATGTTTGGTCCTTTAATCTACTTTCAGCACACATCTCCCATCTCAAGTGGTTCCTCCAACCATTAGTGACTTAGTGATCCCTTCTCTATCCCAGCTACCTTCTCCCTGAGCTCATGAGACAGGCTTCAAATCTTGGAGCAATTTTCCTGGCCATTGTCTCTACTGTCCTCGGGTGTCAGATTGTTATTTTATATTCCACAAATGAGTGCAATAATTCTACGTCTGTCCCTCTCTTTCTGACTAATTTCACTTAGCAGGATACTCTCTGGGTCCATCCACTTATAAGCAAATTTCATGATTTCATCTTTCCTAACATCTGCATAGTATTCCAGAGTATAGATGTACCAATGTTTCTGTAGACAGTTGTCTGTTCTCAGGCACTCGGTTGTTTCCAGATTTTGGCTATTGTGACCAGCCTGTGTACTGCAATGAACACATAGGTGCAGATGCAATTTCTACAATAGTGTGCATGAAACTCTTTTGTACAGTTACTGCAGAAGTGGCTCTGGAATACTTTATCCTAGGTATGGCTTTCCATTTTATGAAGAAGACATTTTTAAAGTTTACATCTACATTCCCATCAGGAAGCATGAAAAGCTTTAAAAAAAGTAGCTATCACTGACAAAAAGCAACCCTAAGCTGATGGGCATAAAACAAACCCATGTGTCAATTTTCAGACCAGCATTTGGAACTCCCACACTTTTTCTTATAAAACACCTTTCTGCTTTGTGAATAATCATGCTTATTCAAACACAAGCGTGAAAGATGCTGTACTATTTAGAATTCAAAGTCCTCTCTATGTATTTACAGAATTGATTCTCCTCACTTTAACTAAAGACTCCAAGAATAGTTTGTGTGATAAATCAAATGAAATAACTATTTCCTGTAGCATTCATTATTGGAAATGAAAAATAAAGAAATATCTTTCCTCCCCAAATTTTGTTACAGTAAAGCACACCTGCTACAAATACTCTTTTTAAGACTATCCTCTTAGAAGTATTCCATATAAGATTCACCATTTTTCCAAATATTAATTGCTAAATAATAAAAACCTGCATTCTATGTGATTTGACAGAAATAAAACTTACTATATTCTCTTTTCATCTAGTCGTTCAATTTGTTTCAGAGAAATTTTTCAAAAGTTTTGTATGTCATGAATTCAATGAGCAGTATATTCTGAGATATTTCTGCTTGTTCTCCTTTGTTGCCACTATCTGGCTTCTGATGATCAAAACCTGTTCTGGGTGCTGTATTTCCAAGTGTTTCAATGGTTGCGAATAAAAAAACACGTTGTTTTCATAATCACAAAAGTTCAGTGAGTGCACAGTAGAAGTGCCAGTAATCTTCCCATTGTAAAGTCTCTCTCTCTCTCTCTCTCTCTCTCTCTCTCTATATATATATATATATATATATATATATATATTAAGGTAAAAAAGGTAAAGGCCCTCCCGTTGATCGTTGATTTGCTCGAGCGGGCCCAGTAACGTCTCCATTGGAGACTTTGTTGTTACTGTTTTTGGCATATTGAATACTCTTGGTAGCTTGCGGGGCTCTCCGAGAGGGGCGGAGGAATCAAACTCGGGTCGGCCATGTTGGCCACTTGTAAGGCGAACTCCCTACCGCTGTGCTATCGCTCTAGCATCTACATATAAGCATTTGACTAAATATACAATACATAATTCGCAGAAAGTAGTTTTATTTTTTTTTTAATTTTGGTGGTGGGAGGGGGTGAGGAATCTGCAGTGCTCAGTACTTATCCCTGGCTCTCTGCTCAGGGATCACTCTTGTCCACATGAGGAGTCATGAATTGAAACCTGGTTTCAGTGTGTGACCAAGCGCTCTCTTCTTGTACTATCTCTCTCTTTCAGAAAGTGCTTTGACTTTGAAAAAAATTTTCGACTCATTTGAGCATGTCCTTTACTTCAAGAATATAGTCACACTCTGCTGTCTCTTCTAATGATGCTGTAACATAGAGTTCCTTTGCACGTAGAGTCTAAATATTCAGAGGGCTACCAACCAATGTATTTACCTGACACTAATAATTCTAAAGATAAATGCAACAGAAATTGTGGCTCTACATTCTAAAATGCCCTACTACAGAGATCCTGGTCTTCAGCACAGTGGATTTTTACACCAAATTGAGAATTTTGCTTCCCAATATAGAATTTTGGAAATTTTATCTCTGAGTTTTTACAAGTCAACAGACATTCTTTTTAAGGAACCAATTATACTATTTTACAAAATCAGTAGAGTGTTGAGCCTAGAAGCAACAGCTGCAAGGACTATTAAAAGGACAGATTGCACCATTATCGTCATTGTGCCTGAGCCACAGGCTGGCCATCAATCTTGGGGGCTACTCCCGCATATATGATTCCAGTTTCTCAGAAGCTTCACTTTCAAATTGGGTAGTGTGTTTGTGTGCGCGCGTGTGTATGTGTGTGTGTGTGTATATATATATATATATACATACATATATATGCTAACTAACTATATATATAGTTAGTTAGTTAGTTAGAAATATGTGAGGAAAGAGAAAATGTAAACTGTGTGTTTGTGAGAGGACGTCAGCTTCTCCAAAGTGGAAACAGGCAAGTAAGGAAACAGAGACAAACAAGTGAGATTTATGTTCCAGAATGATCACGGGCTTGAAGAGCAAGCATTAGGTTAGAATTAGGTTTTCTTTTTGATAGTGGTTTTTATTTTTTAAAGGTCTTTCTCCTTCTTATAAAGAAAGCTTGTAAAACACACTACACCACTGAAAATAATTTTGAACATTTGTCGTGGAGCCTTTTTTTTTAAAGGAAATTTAGATACCAGAAAATGATTTTGATACCAAAAATAGTCTTCTTTTGTGTGTGTCACTGGTTCATGTTCTGGTACAGTGAATTTATATCAAAGTTCTTCTGAAGTTTGGTACATTGCCATGATCTTTGTCTTAGACTAATAAAACAATAATTGCCTAGTCTACAACAACAAGTTCAGGATTGCTGCAAATCTACCAGTAAGTAGATAAATAATAATAATAAAAAAAAAAAACCTCTGCTTCTGGGCACATCTCTTTGATTCCACTGTTCTTCCTGCATTAACATATGCCTCAGAGACCTGGGCCCTATGAAAACAGGATAAGAACGCTATTTGGTCTTCCAAAGAGGAATTGAAAGAGCTATGCTTGGAGTATCACGTTTCACTCAAATAAAGAATCTGGAGTTCAGACCTGCGTCAACAGTCAAGAATCAGGAATGCTGTTTTGCTTGCCAAGGCATCAAAAATCAGATGGGCTGGACACATAATGAGATTTAGAGATGACTGCTGGACTAGAGCCATTACTGACTGGATTCCAAGGGATTTCAAAAGACCACTGGCTACCCACCTAACAGATGGTCAGACTTCTTCATCAAGATCATGAACAATCGGTATGAGGCTCTTCGTGTTCCTGGAACAAACAGATGCCATTGCACTACACTAGCATGCAACAGAGAGAAATGGAGACATTACTGGTGCCCGCTGGAGCAAATTGAAGATTAACGGGAAGTCAAGTGATCAAGTGATCAAGTGAATAATAAAACCTAAGGTCATGCTGTTAAGATGGTATAAAGTTTAGGAGATAAGGATGGGGAGTTAAATCATCTTTAAATAAAATTAGGTGCTAGAGCATAATAAATGATTGGTTTGTATATCCCTCACATAAAAGATGTTCCTGGAAATGTAAACACACATAAACATAAGCTTATCATGTGTATAATGTTCATGAATATTTGTGCATAATAGCATATTTATATGTATAAAAACATATCTGAAATATCTGTTGTAAAGATTGGGCAGAGGAAAGGACTGATAAACAATTATTTTGCATTATCAGCAGGGAATTAATCTACTTCTTTAAATAGTATGAGAGTATTGATTGCTTTTTTGGACATCCAGGACTAAAAACCTTTCTTTTCAATCAATGGTTGCCCCATATTTTGAGGAATATGGGCCAATGGAGGGATCTGCAGGTGAACCCACAATTTATTTTGAAGGTCTGATTCATTGCTTAAAAAAACTTTAAGTTACCTCCTTAAAGATTTTGAAACATAGCATGTTCTATATCTTTTCAGGTGGAAAATAGCTTTAACAGATATTCCTAGTTGACTACCAGAGCTATAGAAAAATATCAGTTGTGTTCTCAAGAAAATATGGCTTTGAGTCATATGACTTGCCCCAAAAGAAATTATAATAGAACTTTTCCCCTTCAGATTTATCTCTTGGTGTTAACATTACTTCCAGCTTCTGTGATCTGACTTTTTGCTTTCTTGTCTTGATTTTTATTTTTTGATTTCTGGGTCACACCATGTGGTGCTCAAGACTTACTCCAGGCTCTGTGCTCATTCCTGGTGATGCTCAGGGGACCATAGGTGATACCAGAGATCCAACTTGTGTCAGCCACATGTAAAGGAAGTGCTCTCCCTCTTGTCTTAATTTGTGACTTCTTTGTTTTGGAACCACACCTCGATGTATTCAGGAGCTTGATGCTTGGGAGTATTCCTGGTGGTATTGGGAAGACTGTACTGTGCTGGAATTTGAACCCAGGTCTCCATCATGTAAAGTATTTACTCCAACCCTTTGATATATATTTCTGTCCAGACCTTGATTTCTTTTAAAGGAAAACATAACGTTTAGCTAAAAAAAAATGGCTTTTTTTGGGAGGGGTTTGGAGGTGCCACTAAGAAGATCTTTCCACCATAAAGAAAATGCCAACTTATTCTGCGATGCTTGGTTCCCCTCCATTATAAATCATGTCATTTGAAAAAGTTAATATGTTGTGTGACTTTCGATCTTTAGACTTTTATATCTTTTGGATAGAAGCATACAAATCTTTCTTAGTCAAATTTAAATAATGGGAAGTATATTGGGCACAGCGGGTAGGGCATTTGCCTTGCACACAACCTACCCAGGTTTGATTCCTCTGTCCATCTCAGAGAGCCCAGCAATCTACTGAGAGTATCCCGCCCACACAGCAAAGCCTGGTAAGTTACCCGTGGTATATCCGATATACCAAAAATAGTTTCAAGTCTCACAATGGAGACGTTAGTGGTGCTTGCTCCAGCAAATCAATGAACAATGATGGGAGGACAGTGCTATAGTTCTCTCTCTCTCTCTCTCTCTCTCTCTCTATATATATATATATATATATATATATATATACATATATATATTGCTGAATTTCTGTTCATATGAGTCAGAAGGTACTCAGTTCAACTGGGGTTGAAAAATCAAACAGAAATAATGAATATTGGTTTATGTCATATTCTAGTTACGTTTTTTCTTATAGGTTGAAGGTGTCTATGTCAAGCATATAGGTTATAATGATGAAAGTAGGTGAGATATGGTAAGAATATTCTCATCTTTCAATTCGTTTTAAATTTAAGCGTGAAACTTGAGGGCATTGGAAGGATCCCAATGAGCTAAGTAGATGCCCTGAGTGAGGCCCTAGGTTCAAACCTAGCACTAGCTAAGACTTATCACCAGATCGGGTATCACCAGCAATGACCCCCAGTCCTGAGTATAGCTGGTGAGATTCCTGAATAAATACTACTTGAGGCCATGAGAGATAGTATAGCAGACAAGGTGCTTACCTTGCACAGGCCCAATCCAAGTTTATCCTCAGAATCACACATGGTTCCCAGAGCAATGCCAGGAGTAATCCCTGAAGCTCAGAGTCAGGAGTAAGCCTTGTGCCTTACCGAATGTAACTCCAAACCCACCAAAAAAGGAAAGAAGGAAATAAATAAAAATCAGAAAAAAAGAAAAACAAAATAAAAAAAATAAAGAAGGAAGAGAAAAAAGAGAGAAGAAATGCTGCTTGAAAGAAGTCCATCTCCCATTTAGTATCTAATCATGCAGATAAAGCCCAAGGTCAAAGTCTGCCTTTAAGAAAAGACAAAAATTCTTCTCTTCCAAGGACACTTGCTTTCTAATAGTATAGACTATGGATATTCTTACTCAGGCTCAACAGTTCTTCTAAATACTTGCTTTAAAGTTGTTTTATATTTCTCCATATAGTGCATTCAGACCAAATGATAAACTTCAAGAATTCATTAGCATATTTGTTAAATTAGTCTTTAATTTCCTCCATTTCTTTGTCTTTGTTTATTGCCTATGCTGCAATCTTCCAAAATTTTAGTACACAATTACTGAGGATAGGGGAAAGAATTTGCTCAATACATCATAATCTGAGCATAAGGCTTACTTCACAACCTATTATATATGCATTTTACAAAATATTTACATTTACTAAATATGTACTGTAGAACTGTCCTCCCATTGTTCAACGATTTGCTCAAGCAGGCACCAGTTATGTCTCCACTGTGAGACTTGTTGTTACTGTTTTTGGCATATTGAATATGCCATGGGGAGCTTTCTAGTGATTTACTAAATATACTAAATATATTTTTCTAAATATATGATATTATTGTGTTTGGATAGTTTAATCACAAATTGAAAAATTACCTTCCATCTTACAGTATGAAATATTTCCTGTTTGCTGTGTTAGAAGGAATTAATTTGTTTCATCCAAACAACTGGAAAATTTTGCTCAGAAAATAACAGAAACCACTGGCATGTTGTTTTTTAATTGGTTCACTTAATTATTTATTATTTTTCTTATTTTCTCATTTATTTACGCAGGCATTGATTTGGTAATTTTATTATTAACACTTATTTTGTTCTAGGCATTGTATTATCCAATGGATGTCCTACAATAACCAGAATCAATGTTGGGGAGTACTATTGATTGATAAGAAGATTCCTGTTAACTAGAATTTTAATAGGTCTATCTTCTAATGTGTGGTGTGGGTGTGCGTGTGTGATTATGCATTTGTGTATTTGTACAAAGTTGTGTGTGCCAAAATCAGAAAAGTATGAATTCTAAATTTGAATAAATATACTTGTAGTTTCATGGTGAGCTTACTATTAATTTTTTCGTAAAAAATGTAAATCATAGTCTCATTATTATTATGAGAATTAAACAATTCAAATACCTGAATTGCTCATATAAATGGACATAGTATGTAAAAGACATCATTTTAACTATGCTTTCAATAACATTTAATAACCTAATTATTAGTATTATATATTATTAATAAAAATGTACTCAAATACTAAATGTTACCTAATAAACTATGAATGTTGGTGATGCTTCAAATATATGGTAGATATGGCAAATCGCCACAATCACAAGATTTTAAGTAATGGTAGTTGCTCTCAATAATGTGAGTCAATCAATCCAGCCAATTGTAGAACTGAATAAAGATGTTTTACATATAGTAGGACGTTTGCCTTGCATGTGGCTGATATAGGTTCGATCCCCAGCATCCATATGGTACCCCAAGCATCAACATAAGTAATTACTGAGTGCAGATTGAGGAGAAGCATTGAATAGTGCCAGATGTTCCCTCCCCCCAAAAAACAAATTAAAACAGTATATTGGGGCCAGAGCAATAGTACAGCAGGGAAGGTGTTTGACTGGCCCATGGCTGACCTGTGTTTGATCCTCGGCATCCCATATGGTCCCCCGAGTACCACCAGCAGTATTTTCTGAAATTTCTGAGTGCAGAGTCAGAAGTTATCCCCGAGCATCACAGGGTGTGACCCCCTTCCCCAAAATGTTACTTTACAAAGAGGAAATATTTCTCAAGTCTGTTTTAGTAATTCCTGTCTGAGTTTCTAGCTTGCTGTCAACCCTTACAAATTTTGAACAAATTTCAGAGTTATGAGAATAAATTTCTTAAAATCAATAACACATATGCATGTGCATAAACACACAGGCACTAATAGTTGTTTCACATGTGTATGAAAAATCATGATTTTGTACACACAAAACATTTGTGTGTACATTATACAGACATATCTATTTTTGTGTATGATGTATATATATTTCATCATGTGTTTTTTATTGTTTATTAAAAATTTTTATTGGTATAATAAGGGAAACATAATATTGATTTGTTGGCCAAAAGACTGTAACCTTTAGTTTTACATTTGTGACTAATAATCAGCTATCTTACTTTTATCAATTTAAACATTCACTTTAAATAGAACTTTGTCTATGCAACAACATCAAAGAGTAGGTCAAAATCATGGAAGCCTTAAGAGGAAAAGAAGAAAATAGAATGCGTTGCTTTGGAACCACAGCCTTGTAGTGATAAAATAAATATGTTTCTATTATACACCTCAAATGTCTAAATTATTTCTCCTTTCACAAGTGCTTCCTCTCAGTCATATACCTCTTTTTTCTTTTAGATTCTTTTTCTTTGAATACACAGGCTGTATCCCTTTGTACATTACCCCTACAGGCTTATTCCATTTTATATGGAAAGTAATTTTTCTCTAATTCCTGTCTATATTAAATAGTGCACATAATCCCATACATAATTTCATATTCCTCAAGCATGTCAAAATCATTAGGCTGAAGATAAAGCATTTTTCTGGTTCTTACAAAGTTTTCACCACTGAGAATTATTTTACCCTTTTCCCATGATCAAATGTGTTATAGCTCACCATTATGTTAAATCATTTTATGTTATTTTAAAATGCTCTAAGAAATTTAAATAATATATCTTAATACATTATTAACTTATTTAATGCATATTAATATATTCTTGATTTATTTATATAGTTTATAGTTTTTCACACAGTGCATGTAATATTATTTCTATTTCTTTTTAAATGATATGTTATTGATTTAAAGAATAATTTAAATCAACAATGGTATTTAATTTCATATATGTTATTGTAGCACTGTAGCAGTGTCCTCCCGTTGTGTGGCGCTGGCACCAGTAACGTCTCCATTATGAGACTTGTTGTTACTGTTTTTGGCATATCAAATATGCCACTGGGAGCTTGCCAGGCTCTGCCATGTGGACGGGATACTCTTGGGAGCTTCGTGGACTGTCCGAGAGGGACAAAGAAATCGAACCCAGGTTGCCAGCGTTCAAGGCAAATGCCCTACCCACTGTGCTATCACTCCAATCCTGTGCTATCGCTATGTTATTATCTACAATTGTTTGGATAAATTATTCTCAACTTTTGCCTTTGAGATTTCTATGGATCCTAATAGATTTTCTTATATTTCCTTTACCATTATATGACATTTACTTAGTTGTAGATGTTCAGGCATATCTGTATATATATACATATATATATATCCAAAACAGTAACAATAACGAGTCTCATTCCTCTGACCCTGAAAGAGCCTCCAATGCAGAAGCTTTTGGAAAGACGAGTAAGGAGAGGCTGCTAAAATCCCAGGGCTGGGACGAATGGAGACGTTACTGGTGCCTGCTCGAGTAAATAGATGAACAACGAGATGACAGTGATACAGTGAAACATATATATCTACATGTGTATACATGCATTTGTTAGTGTCTCCAATTAAGTGGAAGAAACCAAATAACAAGAAAATTAAATAAAGTCCTATATATCATAAAAATGTCTTGAAAAACATAAAGTAAAATTGCAATACAAGCAAAATCTTTTTCTCTCTCCTTTTTCTTTGGTGCTGTGGGTGCAATGTCTGAGGTTTGCTTGCATTTGGTTGTGGAGCTTGCTGTGGGTTGAATGCTTTAGCTGTGATGCCTGCACAGTGCTCATTAAGAATGTAATCACATAGTTGTGGTGCTCACACACATTCTGGTTGTAATGCTCCCCATCTGTGGCTTCCCTGTCCACTATTTCCCACAAGTGTTTCACTGATTTCTTTGGAGGTCACAGTCTTTCTTTGCCATGTTCACACACTACCTGATGTTATATACTGTATGCGTTGTTGCAACAGTGAGGTTAACAAGCAGTAGAGCCTCCAAGATTGTCCTTACCTCCTTGGAGTGGCACAAGGTCTAGAATTAATTAAATCATGTTTGAAAGACAACATTATGTTTTTTCCTTTTTTGGGTCATATCCAGCGATGCTCAGGGGTTACTCCTGGCTTTGTACTTAGGAATTACTCCTGGCAGTGCTTGGGGAAATATATGGGATGCCAGGGATTGAACTCTGGTCAGCTGTGTGCAAGGCAAATGCCCTACCCACTGTACTATCGCTCCGTCCCTTTATGTAGTACTTCTTAAAAGACTTTTTAAAAAATTATAAACATGAATGTAAACTTCTTGATGTGATTTTGTTTTCAAAATATTATTTTTATTAAAAAATAGAATATAACTTATCAGTAGAAAGCTGTCAACCCTATATTTTCTTCCATAACTGACTATGATACTTTAGAAGATATTCTTCACCTATGAATATAAATGCTTCATTTATAATATAACATATCATTTACATAATAGTCTTGCTACTCAGATTAAGATATAGAATGGAAAATGCTCTTAATTCACTGCCCACCCCCTGATAAAAACTAAATAGATTATATTGTAAATTATGCAGAACAGAGAATTGATTTTTATCATACTTTGATTTTTTTCCAATGCCCATTTTGTATCTTGTTTAGTTAATGCATGCCTACTATAATTTATAAGAGATATGTACATTCTAGAAGATTAAAATGTAAGGCATGGGATAGAATGGAAATAGAATTAGTATAAAATGAAACTATACAAAGATGAAATGCAGATTTGTGAAAATTTTGGAATTATAATTAATATTCATTTAACAACTGTATAGATTTAGTATTTGATTTATTCTTTTTAAGATAAAATATGTAACTCAATTTACTGTCCAATATAAATTATAAGATTGTTTATAGCCACTGCTTTCCTTTCTGTTCAATAACTGGTGTTTTTACCGCACATTCAGTCATTCTGAGTAACACCTTTTGGATTAAACTCATTGGTTCACTTCATTGCTTGTTTCCCTCTTGACTAGGACAGAACCAAAGCTACTTCACTTTCTGATTTGTCTTGCTGAATCAATATATACTTACTTTCACGGTGAGGTTTTTTACTATGTGTAAGAACTGAAAATATGAAGAAAAGATGCAGTTAAATTTGAGGATATTTGAGAAAAAGATGCAGTTATTTTATAATAGAAGCTAATTAAAATGAAAATTTTGTTTTTCCAAGGCTATAAGGAGGAAACATAAGGAATAAAATTGAACAGCATTATTTATAAAATATCAGTAATATTCATTTTAACAATAGTATAGGAGATCTAATTGGCAAATATCAATGGGAATATATTAAAAGAAAAAAATACATGTCAAGTTTCCCTCTCTTTTTGTTGTTACACAGCAAGATTAGGAATTGAGAAAAATAAAGTAATTTTAAGCTAGAGACTTTTTTATGAAAATGTTTATGTCCTTCCCTAATATCAACCTATTGTAAATGAGCATTTTCTTTTTTTCTCTACATTTATGTGAGAGATAGCAAACATTTCTTGAGGATTTATTCTTAGTTCCACACTATAGAGCTGGATTGATAGCACAGCGGGTAAGGTGTTTGCCTTGCATGCGGCCGACCGGGTCGGCCCAGATTCAATTCCTCCGCTCCTCTCAGAGAGCCTGGCAAGCTATCGAAAGTATCTCGCCTGCACAGCAAAGCCTGGCAAGCTACCCATGACATATTTGATATGCCAAGCACAGTAACAACAAGTCATACAATGGAGATGTTACTGGGCCCGCTCGAGCAAATCTATGAACAATGGGAGGACAGTGCTACAGTGCTACCACACTATAGTAAATTCTCTTCCCAAGTCATCTCATCTAATCTAGAGTATAAATTTCTCATTCTTCATAGCTTTCCCCATTTTTATATTAAAAGTACCCTGAAATCATGGAAGCAAAAATGTATTAACCAGTATCTGAGAACTACTAGTTTTCAAAACTATATTTTGTGGCCAGATATTACCTGAAACTGTTTCCTACTCTTTGACAAAGCAAAAATAGTTTATAGTAGCATATATTGAGACATGTCTTTTCCTCAGAATTGATATTAGCACCTGAGTTTCCATTAATATTTATTTTTAATATTTAATGTTATTTCAACTAGTGATAAATTAAATAGAAAACTTTTGTGTCTTAGATGTCTTAGGAGATACTAATATATAGTATCTTCCCACAAAGTCAGATAAACAATTGTGAAAATCTCTCTTCTTTCTTCTCTCTTCAAGTAAACGAAATTATGTCTTGCTCTCAATGAGGCCAAAGGTGCCTAGGTATAGTCAACAAATAAAGCAGCCAAATATTTCTAGTATTGTGTGTAATGATTGTTTCACAGCACATCTTGATTCAAACCTCTTCAACCACTTGCTGAAACCCTCTTCAACAAGTGGTGCTGGGGAAACTGGTATGCCACATACAAGAAAAAAAAAAAAGAACTCAAATCTCTTTCTAATGCTATGCACAAAAGTTAAATCAAAATGAGTTAAAGACCTAGACATTAAACCTGAATCCATCATTTGAATAAAGTACCAGTAGAACTCTGTAATATTGAAGCTAGAGGTATCTTTAAGTATGAGATCACAGCTAAGCAAGTGGAAGCAAAAATAAAGAAATAGAAATACATTAAACAAGAAACTTCTGCACCTTAAAGGAAATAATGGTCATAGTACAAAGACAGCCCAGAGACTGGGAGAAATTATTTGCCCTCTGTTCATCCTACAAAGGTAACCGAGCTATATAAAAAACTGGTAGGACTCTACAAGAAAAAAGAAACATCCGATCCTATAAAAATGGGGAGAAGAGATGACTAGGAAAGTCTTCGAAGAAGAAATACAAATGACAAAAAAAATTGAGAAGTTGCTCTGCTCATTAATAATCTGTCACTGTCCTGTCACTGTCACTGTCCTCCCGTTGTTCATCGATTTTCTCGAGCGGGCCCAGTAATGTCTCCATCGTGAGACTTGTCGTCACTGTGTTTGGCATATCTAGTACGTCACAGGGAGCTTGATAGGCTTTTCCCTGCGGGCGAGATACTCTCAGTAGCTTGCCGGGCTCTCTGAGAGAGGCAGAGGAATCGAACTCGGGTCTGCCATGTTGGCTGCGTACAAGGCAGACGCCCTACCCGCTGTGCTATCGCTCCAGCCCCATTAATAATCAGGGATGTGCAAATAAAAACAATGAGATCTCATCTCATCAAAACACAAAACCAGTCTTTGCAAGGATGGAGGATAAATGGGCTCTCATTCACTGCTGATGGGAATGTTGACTGATTTAACCTTTTTTTTTGTAAGATAATATGGACATTCCTCAAGAAACTAGGAATTCAACTTTCATATGACCCAGCATTTCTGCGACTGGGAATATTATACTCCAAGGGCCCAAAAGCACAATGCAGAAAAGATAATATGCATTCCTTCATTTCTTTACTATATGCAATAACCAAAATATGGAAACAACTCAAATGTGCAAAAACAGATAACAGAATAAAGAAATATATACACATACACACTAGAATACTTCTCCGCCATAAGAAAAGTTAGTCATGCAATTTTCTGCAACAATCTGGACACTAACCTGCTGAGTAAAACCCTTCAGAGGGAGAGGAACACACTCGTAATGACTTTTCTCATATGTGTGATATAAAGAAATCACATAGGTAAATAGAAAATGACAAATGGCAATAGAAACAAAGAACAGGAGAACTGATCTTCAGAAGGAAGCTTGCCACTGGGGCAAGGGTGGGGGAAATATGTTAGAAAACACTGCCACAATGGAAATGAGGGAAAGCGCCTACTACAGCAATAGGCTGGGAGCCTGTTAAGAAATTGGGAATAATTGAGGAGGGTTGTGTGTACCAGTGATGGCATTAGTGTTAAAACAACATATGCCTGAAACTCCATCATAAGTATCTTTGTAATTTTGTCATTTATGGTAATTGAATTAAAAACTTAATTTATAAAATATATAGGAAAATTAAAAATTTAATTTATAAAGTGCCTTGTTAGAAAAAAAGAAGAAAAAAAAACTTATTTAATTGAGTTTGTCTAAGTCTCCCTTGCCTCCCATTAAAAACAAACAAACAAACTATTAATGCCTCTTTGAACTGTGTCCCTGGGTTGGAGTGATAGCACAGCAGTAGGGCATTTGTCTTGCACTCAGCTGGCCAGGTCAAGCCGGGTTCGATTCCTCTGCCCCTCTTGGAGTGCCCGGTAAGCTACTGAGAGTATCTCACTCGCACGGCAAAGCCTGCCAAGCTACCCCTTATGTATTCGATGTGCCAAACACAGTAACAACAAATCTCACGATGGAGATGTTACTGGGCTCGCTCCAGCAAATCAATGAACAACAGGAGGACTGTGTTATGGTGAGCTGTGTCCCAGAATAAATCAGTTCAGAAAATCTGGTGTAAAATAAATATATATATGTATATACATATATATATTTAAAACTCAGTACCTTTTTATGTGTTTCCGGTTGTAAGTGCAATGTGATAAAATTAATCAAAAATCATTTTCTTACAAGTCCAAATAGAAAATTACACTCTATCATGATTGCTCAATTTTTCCCTCCTTTATAGTTTTTAGAAGTGAAAGACTGTCAGGGTCCAGAAGCTAATGACTGCTCGAAGATGCTTAAGAATTTTAAGTTACAATGGATCTAATTTTTCTGATCTAGCTCTCTCAGAATATTTTAAAGGACCCTCTATGCAGTATGAATTGTGAGGTCTTTTACAGGATGGATTGTGTGAAATTAATTTTCTGCATGTAATTTGATTTTTACATAGAGCAAATGGGTTGTTCTGAGGTTGATAAGAACCAGTATCTCTCTTTTTTCCTACTACCCTCTGGCAGAAAGTTATATATCTCAGAAGCTGTAATAATTTTCTCATGTTCTGGAATATTTCTTATTTTATTGCCATAGTAATTTACTAAATGTTAAGGAAACATTTAGCATAATTTAAGATTTCTACTCATCTTGGAATGAGCCTGATTATTACCTTATTTATTCAAAAAAGTTGTTATAGCTATGAATTATATGAAATTCTTGATAAGATAGTAAATTGCTTAAACATTAACAGAATTTGACCCTATTTCTCATCAGTGCAAGATTACTGTTAGAATTTTATAGAAATAACATTCTCTAGACTGGAAAAAGACCTTAGAATTTTTGTACCCAAAGTGTTGCATGTTACCAATGTAAAGGAAGATCAGAAAATAGCTTGCAAACTTTCTATACTTTAAGTCTCATTGAATCTCATTTCCTTTAATAAAAAACTCTTGGCCTCCTATGATTGTTTCTTCACTTATACATTTCTGCCATCATGACAGTTTATACTTTGCCATAATCCAAATGTTGTGTGACAGAAACCTTATCTGCATGGTTTCTGGCCATTTAGATGCTTGCACAGTTGAGGTCAGACCATTTATGTTCAGTAAGTATTTGATGTATAAATATAGAAAACAATTTACAAAACACTAACTCTAGACACAAATAGAAATCCGTTGCTACTCTTTCAGGACTTGTGAAACAATAGTATGTGGACACATGAATATAGTCTTGTGTCACTCAAGAATGAGGATACATTCTGAGAAATTAGTCATTAGATGATCTTATTGTGTGAAGATCAGTGTAATTTCAAAAAATGAGATAGGATAGCCAACTCTGTTAGTATCTAGGTATAACGGAGACCACAGCTGCCCTAAACAGCTTTTTAACACACGTAAATGTAGACCATGCTTTCTGATTGACAGCATATTCTTTACAAAAAGACTGGTTCCTTGTTCCCACTGTTTTCTTGTTCCCCCTGGAATAGTTACATAGGTATTTTTTATTTACTAAAAAAATTTCTTCCAGAGTAATATAATTTTGTTTTGTTTTATGTTTTCACAAGCAACATCAAATGGATTTTGTGTGGGCATGTGTTTGTGAGCATGCGAGTGAGTGTTTGATTTCTTGAAACTAATTCATAAGATAAATTTAAAAGATCAGAAAGAATCTTGGATTATGTTAATCACTATAAATCATTGGAAGGGCATGCATCTTGCTAACTATAGCTAGTTGGATGCTAATCAGAGTCTCATTAGTGTTAGAAATATCAACCTGGCATGTTTTCTGTGCTATATATATTCCCAGAAGACTAATGAGCTGCACTGCAGATATATCACCAAGACCCACATATGAATGCATTTTTCCACTACCTAGGAATTGCACAGGAGATGTGCGGAATGTTAAGTAAATTGACAAAGGAGCATTGAATACAGGTCAACTTTACATGGCCTTAATTTTCTGGCAAGGGAAGAAAATAGGAAAAGGATGAGCTGAAGCTGTTAGCGACAAAATTACCCAACCTGCTGGACCCTTCCTCTGGAACAGGAAAGGAATTAAACAACTGAGAGGAATTGAGAACGCCAGATATATCTCTCCAAGACATGGAAGAGGGATGATTGAACAGGAAAAAGCAAGACCACGATTTGTTCAGACTGCACAGGGCAGCGTTCTCAAACTGGCACAGTTGCTAAAAGCTCTTCTAACTCTGAGGATTGGGAAGAATCCAAGCAGAGTCACAGGACATTTGCTCGGTGTCCTGTCCTATGGGGTAATTTGGGCTCATGAAGGAAACTGTTAGAAATTTAGAAATCATTGGTAATTTTTTACTATATGTGGAAGGAGTCAAAAGAAGTGGACATGATTTGGAAAAAAGCTGGCCATGTTGTTTTCTCTTTGGCTAATACAGTCATAAGTGTGATGTCGTCAAAGGCAAAAAAAAAAAGTCTTCCTCACAGTGATGTTTGGCAAATAACAGAGCACACACCAACCTATATTAACAGATAAAAAAACATAATAAAATAATGACAGAAAAAGTAAGCTTGGTCCCCATTTTTCAATTCTTAGTTCATAAAGGGCTGGATTGATAGCACAGCGGGTAAGGCATTTGCCCTGTACGTGGCCAACCCAGGTTTGATTCTTTCTTCCCTCTCAGAGAGCCCAGCAAGCTACCGAGAATATCCGGCCCACATGACAGAGCCTGGCAGGCTACCCGTGGCGTATTTTATATGCCAAAAACAGTAACAATAAGTTTCACTTAGTGTTCCTGGAATGAGCAGATGCCATTGGGCTATACTAGCAAGTGACAGGGATGAATGGAGACATTACTGGTGCCTGCTCAAGCAAATTGATGAACAATGGGATGACAGTGACAGTGCTACAGTGCTAGTTCATAAAATCTTGCTATTTTAATTCAGTAAATGTTTTCACAATTAATCTCACTCTGCCCTTTCTATGACAATGTAGATATGGGTTTTATTCATCAAATATAATTAAATATTATGTTTTTGCTAGATAAGCAATGATTATTTGTATTAAGAGTTAATAACTACACTAACTTTAATACTATAAAACGTGATTTTTTTCTTTTCAAAATATTCATATGAAAATAGAGGAAAAATAATCCAAATTATTTAAAAGCAACCACGCAGATAAAAGGAAATACAAGTCTATGAATCTAAAATAATGATGCTTTATAATAGATTGTCCCAGGACATAATACCTGTTTGATCTTAACCTTATAAGCCTCTGTTTCCAGATATTCAAAATGAAAATAGTAACAATCTCGCATTATTATGAGACTTGATAATGAAAAATCATCGCATCATTTCTGTTACAAAGTAGAAATCTAATAAATAGTTGCCAATACTTACTGAGTTTCTATCATTAGAGTGTAAGAAAACTGTAGTTAAGGCATAAGTTTATGTTAAACCTAAATCTAAAATAATAAATTAAATTTTTAAAATAAATCCTGAATTAGGGGGAAAAAGTATATTTTTTCCTAGTACAGTAAAGCACGCATAGACAGTTTAAATACCAGTTCCAAATCAGTTTTGCTTTGATTCTTCTGATTCCCTAACATTGACTGTTCGACTTCCCAGTGTTAAAAATGTTGGAAGGGAAAAATCATGTGCAGAACTATAGGATTAAAAGACTGAGTCCCAATCTTAATTGAAGTTCTTTCAAAGGATTTCAGTAAACTCCCTATTCATCAATCAAGATTAGTTGAAGACCCTATGGTATGCAGTATTTTTCACAAATCCTAATAAAACACTGACTTTGACAATAAAGTTGACTAATTTGGCTATGCTATCTGAACACTGTTCCTATTAGTTTATTCCCTCTGACTTAAAAGTAAAAAATACAACAATTTGGGGGAAATGACCATAATTGAATTATTGACACACACCAACCATCACTAACGCCAAGAGTTCAATTTTTCTGGCTACACTTTCTTGGTTCAAATAGGAATTTAATTACTATACAGAGAAGAGTGGCAAATTAGATTGCCAGAAATTTTCTGAAAAATAAGCTTGTAAGTTACAGTCATTGCTGGCCAAGTAGAAGTCTATTGAGATGTCATGCACTTACAGCAACAATATGAGGTATCAAAAACCTTCCATGTGCTTATCTAGGGAAAACTATTCTCAAGACTGGGGAAGAAAACAAAGTCAGTGAAAATTTACTGGGAGATTTGGTGCATTTCTCTGAAGAATATATTATATGAATCTATGAAGACTTTAAAAACATATAAAAGAGGCATTTAATAGTAGCAAATACCAATTCAAGAGCTGCTGACAGGAAGGTCATGTAATTCAGGGAGGAAGAGGTAAGAAACAACTGAAAAAAATACAAACACACTGTGTACACAAAACATTACTCTTATTGAATGATTTCCCCAGGAGACCCACATGGAAACAAAAGAAGAGAGATGATGCCGGGATATATAAGTAGGTCCCTGGTTTTAGATGAATATTTGATAATGCATAATGCTACAAAGAGAAAGAGAATTTCTATGTGCATTAAATTTCCAGAAGCAAAGATACATAGAACTTAGTCTTTGATAACAACAATTATATCAATTCACCTTGTTTCCCATCAATTGGGGCAAAGAGAGCAAACAAAACACATTTTCCAAAATCCATTTCTGATGGGGTATTCTCCTGGGCTCTATTCAGCATGCTCCCTTGTCCAGGTTCAGCAAGGGGCTGCCGTTCAGAGTCCTGAGGACAGGACTGAGCTTCCCTATAGCTAAGGGAGGGGTTCAGAAAAAAAGAGCAGTCCTATGCCACTGCCTCCACACCAACTGAGAAATGAGCACACGAACACGCTGGGGTTCCCGTCAAATGGTTCCAATTTATTGAGCAAACAGCAGGGTTTATACAGGCTTGAATATTTGCAGTTAGTCACGTTATTACAGTGGTTAGAACAAATATGCATTTCAGCTCAGTTCTATAGATAGGATTACATTGTTTCATTATAGTTCTATAGATAGGGTTATATTCTTCATTTGATCATAATGGAAAGGCTGTCACCTGCACATCTGCCAGACACATCCTGTCCCAGGGTCCTGTCCCACGGCTGCAATGACCTGTGATCATAAATATACATTGGAACAGGTTTCTGAATGCTCTGAATGCCAGGGCGGAGCCCAAGGACTAGTATGGCACCTCAAAGCAGACCAAAAGGGGCTTTTCTCCCAACACATTACATTTTGGTAACTATTTTTCAAAACAAAATGATTTGTGACACAAAACTTATCTAGTAAATTTTATATTCAAAAAGTATTATTCATCGAGAATTCTATAATTTTCTTACAAATGTATACTGTTGAGTTTTTCAGTTTTACTATTTTCTAGAATATTTCCATTTTTTCAGGCCTGTGCACAATTGTCTTTTGATACTAGTCATTATAAAAAAAATAAACAGATCTTTCATTTATTACTTACTTTTGTATTTGTTGTGGGGTACACCTGGCAATTCTTAGGGTTTATCCTGGATCTGCACTCAGGGATCAACCTGGCAGGGCTGGAGAAAAAATAAAGGTGTCCAGGGAATGAATCTGGGTCAGGACTGTGTGCAAGATAAGTGCCTTACCCAATTAAACTGCTCTTTCATTAAGTGTAACGGAAAAAATAATTAAAAGTTGAATTATGTGCAAAACCTGTGTTTTAAAGGCTTATGATAGCATTTCCACACTATCCTAATAAAATAGTAATATAATGCAATAAAAAATAAACCTACCTCCAGACTTCCATATTTATACCTACAGTAAGAAGAGCATGCTGGAGGATGCTAAAAGTAAAAGATCCTTTTTCATTCATGTGAAAGTAAAGCAACAGGTCTTGTTTATGGAGTAATTACAGTGACATGACAACGACTGTTAGTCAGTAGGGCAATCTCATTTCTCTCCAGGATTTGGTGTGTAGAGATGACCCCTGTAAAATAAGACCGTTCCCCAACTCAAAACCAAGTGGAGTTTATTGATGAAATGTTTCTCATACCTCCTAAAAAGATGAATTGGTAAGTGGTATCATTAAGTTCCTATCTGTTCCCAGTTTTGGTACTCCTTCCCAGTGAGAGCCTGACTTAATGATTAGCAATTCAAGTCATACTTTTTTTAAGGGACATAAAAGATCTTTTCAGTGAAGTGTGGACCATCTATACAATTGCAAAATTTTTGTTTACAATTGAACTAGTTGGATGAAGGGTTTGTCACTTTTAGGACTCCTAAAGCAGCACAGTAAATATCATTAAAAGTCATCTATTGAAAGGATGTAATTTTGAGACCTTATAAAATTTTATGATATGGGAATAATTAGGGTTTTTATGACTTCAGTTGGTGCTTCTGAATGCATTTGCTACCCAGGTGAATTACAGTCTATGTTTACCTTCTTATGTAAATCTAGATATGTTTCATACACTGTAACACTATAGCACTGTCCTCCTGTTGTTCATCGATTTGTTTGCGAGGGAACCAGTAACGCCTCCATTACAAGATTTGTTGTTACTATTTTTGGCATATCAAATAGACCAAGGGGAGCTTGCCAGTCTCTGACGTGTGGGCAGCATACTCTTGGTAGCTTGCCGGGATCTCCAAGAGGGACGGAAGAATTGAACCTGAGTTGGCCGCTTGCAAGGCAAAAGCCTTACCTGTAGCAGTTTCACTTGATCACTTGACTTCTGTTAATCATCAATATATTTAAGCAGACACCAGTAATTTTTCCACTTGTCCCTGTAATGTGCTAGTGTAGCCCAATGACATCTTTTTTGTTTTTCGAAGAGCCTCAAACCAATTGTTCAGGGTCTTGATGAAGAATTTCCACTTGTCCCTGTAATGTGCTAGTGTAGCCCAATGACATCTTTTTTGTTTTTCGAAGAGCCTCAAACCAATTGTTCAGGGTCTTGATGAAGAATTCTGACCATCTGGTAGGTGGGCAGCCATGCATCTTTTTGTGTCCTGCGGAATCCAATCAGTAACAGGTCTAGTCCGATGGTCATCACCAAATCTCATTACATGTCCAGCCCATCTGATTTTTGACACCTTGGCAAATAAGACAGCATCCCTGATTCTTGACTGTTGATGGATGTTGGAAACCCGGATTCTTTCTCTCATCTGAGTGAAACGTGATACTCCAAGCACAGCTTTCAATTCCTCTTTGGGAGACCCTAATAGCGTTCTCATTCTCTTTTCATAGGGCCCAGATCTCTGAGGCATATGTTAATGCAGGAAGAAAAGTGGAATCAAAGAGATGTGCCCAGAGCCTGAGGTTCTTCGTCCTCTTAGCTATTTATTTGATGCTCTTGAAGGCGTTCCAAGCTGGTCTCTTCCTCCTGCACAATTCAGGTGCCAGGTCATTCATCATGTTGACTTCTCCACCTAGTTATGTGTAAACAACTGTTGCATTCGGAGATGTTTGTCCTGTTGAGAGTGAATGGAACGTCAGGAACGAGACTGTTTCTCATTAACATTGTCTTCGTGAAATTCAACTGGAGTCAGACCTTTCCACACTCATGGTCAAAGTCGGCCAGCATTTGTGCCGCTTAGCTAATATTTGGTGTTATTAGAACGATGTCATTAGCAAAGCGGAGGTGGTGTAGTTGCCGATCGTCTATCTTCACTCCCTTTCCTTCCCATTGCAATCATCGCATGATGTTCTTGAGGGTGGCACTGAAGAGTTTTGGTGAAATGGTATCACCCTGCTGAACCGCTCTCTTGACATGATTAATCACTTCTTTGTAGAATGGTGAGGTACTAGTAGTGAATCTGTAATACAGCTCACAGAGGATCCTGATGTATTGAGTATTAATGACCTGATTGGCTAGGGCTTCAATGACTGCTTCTGTCTCAACAGAATCAAAGATCTTCTTTAAATCAATGAACTTTAAGACAGAGTGGCATCTTCAACTCCCAAGAAACCACAATGAGCTTTGTTATCATGTGGATATGGTCAATCGTGCTGAATCCTTTTCGAAAACCGGCGTGCTCTCATGTATGTCCTTCATCTAGTGTTCTGCCAATCCTATTCAGGATGACTCGAGTGAACAGCTTAAAGATGACAGACAATAGGCAGACCAGGCGATAATTGCCAATGTCATGGATGTTTCCCTTCTTGTACAGTAGTACAGTCCTGCTGTGTTTCTACTGGAACAGAACCTTGCATTCAGACAAGTAGCATGTGAAGAGCTGAGCCAGCGTATTGATGAGTACTGATGGCAGGTTCTTCAGGTGTTCGGGTCTGATCTTGTCTGGGCCAGGTGCTGTTTGTTTCTTTACTGATGGAATGGCATGTCAGATTTCAGAAGGGAGAACATTGGGAACGACATATCCATCCAGCAGAATTTGGAATGTGGGCAGGTGGACGTGGCTATAAAAAATAGATCGAAGTAGAAGTTGTGGAAAATCTTCTCCATTACCCTTCTGGAAGATGTGATAGATGCATCAGGATGTCAGTGGGCAGTCATTTTGGTCTTGTAGTTGGCAAAGGACAGGCAGGCGTTACAAATGCTTTTCCCAGATTCTGCACTTCTACCTGCACTTCTGCTCTTCTTTCTTTGAGGTCTTCCCTGATCACATCTCTGCACTGCTTTGGGAGCTCAGACATTCGCTTGCGGTTGCCTGAGGCATGTGCCAAACCATGTTGGCAAATAAACTTAAGAATTTTTGAAGACAGGCTTTTTTTGTGGCTATCTCTCTCTTAGTGTTCCTCACACAATAATGGAGGTGATGAATAAGTCAATCATATTCCTCATCGATATTCTCAATGGTGACATCTTCCCATGTTGCCACAAGAGTGCCAAAGAGCTCTCAGTTTGTTGTCATTCTGGGAATTCTCTTCTAAACATTTGCAGCCCTTTCTCCCCACTCTGTGAAGTAGAATTTTGCACGAAAGAGATGGTGGTCCAATTCCGTTTGGAATTTTGGGACAACAGCGACATTGGTCAGGCAAAACTGTCGATTGAATATGATGTGGCTAATTTCATTGTGGAACTGTCCACCGGGAGGCTCCCATGTCCAATGTTTAGATTTGGCCTTCTGGTACTATGAGTTACCATGGATGTTCTTGATCAACATGATGATCTCAGACAGTCTCTCACCCTGTTCGTTCCATTCTAGGCAATGGGTCCCAATGTGAAGTTCTTCAGCTGATCTTCTCAGTCCAATCTTGGCATTAAAATCACCCACAATGATCTTGTCGAAGGTGTGGTGTTCTTTATAGAACTTCTCCAGCTCCATGTAGAACTTTTCAATTTCTCCTTCATCATAATTGGATGTTGGTGGTAGACTACAAAGATAGAAACTGCCGGCAGTGAGCCCCATCTATTCAAGTGTAATCATCCTATTCGGGTTGTTAGGCATTTGAATGAATCAATGCCCATGGCCAAGTTCATGTTGACAAGGACACCGATGCCTCTGATACCTCTTTTATCGTATGTTCCAAGAAACAGTTCTTCTCCAGTGTCAAAAATGGCGTGATGTGATTGATGCCTTCTTGTCTCGGTCAGACCTATGATGTCGTACTTGATCTTTTGTGCCTGCACCATCAGGTCCTTAATGGATGCATCTGATTCCAGTGTACGTGCATTGAAATTACAGACAATCATTTTTGTCTTCCTTTATTTTGGCAGCCTAGTTCGCCCTTGAGATTTTATCAGGCTCTCCTTCCTCATCCTTCTCAACACTGCCATATTGGTAACTCCTTTAGGGTCAGGGGAATGATGCCCATTGTAGTTACTGCTTTTGGCATATGAAATACACAACAGATAGCCTGCCAGGCTCTCCCGTGTGGGGGGAATTCTCTCGGTAGCTTGCTAGGCTCTCCGAGTGGGATAGAGGCTTTTGGGGCAGCCCCTAATTGCCCCTGTAGTTGTTCCCATGGTTTAAACCATATTTGAACCCTATCAAATGTGGTGCATCAATCCTGAAAGGTGCGCAGCACATTATAATATACTTTAATACCTGTAGCAGTTTAATGAAAAAAAAAAGACCCTGAACTATACCTATGCAAAAGCCAGAGAAAGGGATGATACACAGACTACCAGTAGGTAGTTTGATCCCTTATAGTACATATATTTCCCCAAGCACTGCCAGGAGTGATCTGAGCACAAAGTTAGACGTAAAGGCATAGCTGGTGTTTTTATCATTTTTTTCATTGAAAAGAGAAAGGGTTCATACTCTTAAGTTGTGTGCATTGTTACTGACTGCCTTATCAGTACCTAAAATTACTTCTCTTCCATGAGATTCATACTTTGTGCTGAAAAGCATGCAACTTGGAGGAAACTTTGAAATTGTTAACAGTTTTTTTGAGGTGTATCAAATAAAAAATTATTTTTAACAATTACTTGAAACAAATTAAAAATAATTTATTTGATGTATTGTGAATTTTTTGTAATATAATTTTAACCTACCAGATTTAAGCTCTATTGGGACATTTGTATTCTATAACATTGTTAATGGGAATGTTAATTCTGATGTTCCTAATAACTGCTATTGTGATAACTTCATAGAGTAAACCTACTTTTAGGAAAGCATTTGCCTATTTTATAAACTTTTGTAAAGGAAACATAAAGCATAGGTACAGCATAAACAAACATTAAGTTTTCTTTCCCATGATACAAATAAAATACAAATATATAAAATGTACAATTTTAAGTTCACTATTTAGCTAAGATAAACTGTAAACTTAGGCTATTCTGCTTGACATTACTGTTCACTACATACAAAACATGTGACATTTAAAAACCCAACATATTTAAAAATCAGATGGCTAATAATCACTTACTTATCACTTAATCACTTAATCCCCGTTATTCATCGATTTATTCGAGCGGGTGCCAGTAACGTCTCCATTCATCCCGGTTGCGTGCTAGCATAGCCCAATGGTATCTGTTCGTTTTAGGAACATGTAGAGCCTCAAACCGATCTTTTAGGGTCTTGACGAAGAAGTCTGACCATCTTATAGGTGGGCGTCCACGTGATCTTTTGATGTCTCGTGGAATCCAATCAGTAATGGCTCTAGTCCAGCGGTTGTCTGTAAACCTCATTACATGTCCAGCCCATCTGATTTTTGATGTCTTGGCAAATGAGACAGTGTCTCTGATTCTTGAGCGTTGACGAAGATCAGAACTCCGGATTCTATCTCTCATTTGAGTGAATCGTGATATTCCAAGCATAGTTCTTTCGATTCCTCTTTGAGAGACCCGAATAGTGTTCTCATCCTGTTTTCGTAGGGTCCAGGTCTCTGAGGCATATGTTAATGCAGGAAGAATAGTGGAATCAAAGAGATGTGCTCGTAGTTGGAGGTTCTTTGTCCTTTTAGTTATTTCTTCAATGCTCTTGAAGGCATTCCAAGCCGCTCTCTTCCTCCTGCGTAACTCAGGTGCCAGGTCATTTATCATGTTGATTTCTCGACCTAAGTATATATAACTGTTGCATTCGGAGATGGTGGTTCCGTTGAGAGTGAATGGAGCGTCAGGAACAAGGCTGTTTCTCATAAACATTGTCTTCGTAAGATTCAGCTGTAGTCCAACCTTTCCACACTCACGGTCAAAGTCCGCAAGCATTTGTGCCGCTTGGCTGATGTTTGGTGTTATTAGAACGATGTCATCAGCAAAGCGGAGGTGGTGTAGTTGCCGACCATCTATCTTCACTCCCATGTTTTCCCATTCTAGTCGTCGCATGATGTTCTCGAGGGTGGCACTGAAGAGTTTTGGTGAAAGGGTATCACCCTGCCGAACCCCTCTCTTGATATGGATGATTACTTCTTTGTAGAATGGTGAGATCTTGGTAGTGAATCCGCAATAGAGCTCACGAAGGATCCTGATGTATTGAGTTTGTACGCCCTGATTGACTAGGGCTTCCATGACCGCTTCCGTCTCAACAGAATCAAAGGCCTTCTTTAAATCAATGAACGTTAGACAGAGCGGCATCTTGAACTCCCTAGATACCTCAATGAGCTTGGTTATTGTGTGGATATGGTCGATGGTACTGAATCCTTTTCGGAATCCAGCTTGTTCACATGGTTGTCCTTCATCTAGTGTTCTGCTAATCCTATTCAGGATGACTCGAGTGAATAGTTTGTAGATGACAGACAATAGGCAGATTGGGCGATAGTTGCCAATGTCGTGGATGTCTCCTTTCTTGTATAGTAGTACAGTCTTGCTGGTTTTCCATTGGGATGGAACCTTGCATTCAGACAGGTAGCGTGTGAAGAGTCGAGCTAATGTATTGATGAGTACTGATGATAAGTTCTTCAGGTGTTCAGGTCTGATCTTGTCTGGGCCAGGTGCTTTTTGTTTCTTTACCGACGAGATGGCATGTTGGATTTCGGAAGGGAGAACATTGGGAACGACATATCCATCATGTGGTATGTGGTATGTGGGCAAGTGGATGTGGCTATTAAAGAGATCTGAGTAGAAGTCATGAATAATCTTCTCCATTGCCCTTCTGGAAGATGTGATAGATCCATCATGATGTCGGAGGGCAGTCATCTTGGTTTTGTAGTTGGTGAAGGACAGGCGGGCATTACGAATGTTTTTCCCAGCTTCTGCTGCATCTACCAGTACTGCTGCTCTCCTGTTTTTGAGGTCATCCTTGATGGCTTTTCTGCACTGTTTTGCCAGTTCGGACGTTTGCTTGTGGTTGCCTGAGGCACGTGCCACGCCACGTTGGCGAATAAGTTCAAGAGTGTTCGAAGAAAGACGGTTTTTTGTGGTTATCTCTCTCTTGGCATTCCTTGCACAATCATGGAGGTGCTGAATCATTCGATCGTATTCCTCATCAATGTTGTCAATGACGGCATCTTCCCATGTTGCTGCAACAGAGCCAAAGAGTTCCCAGTTGGTGGTTGTTCTGGGAGTCTTCTTCTTAAACCTTGCATTCTTTTCTCCTCGTTCTGTGAGGTAGAATTTTGCACGAAGAAGACGGTGGTCTGATCCCGTTTGGAATTTTGGGACAACAGCAACATTGGTTAGGCAAAACCGCCGATTGAATATGATGTGTTCTATTTCATTGTGGAACCGTCCATCGGGAGACTCCCATGTCCAACGTTTAGATTCAGCCTTTTGGAATTGTGAGTTACCATGGAAGGTTTTGGTTGACATGATGAACTCAGACAGTCTGTCACCTTGTTCGTTCCATTCCAGGCCATGGGTTCCGATGTGGAGTTCATCGACTGATCTTCTTGGTCCTATCTTGGCATTAAAATCACCGACAATGATCTTGTAGAAGGTGTGATCTTCTTTATAGAATTTCTCCAGCTCCATGTAGAATTTCTCAGTTTCTTTTTCACCATAACTGGATGTTGGTGCGTAGACAACAAAGATAGAAACTGCCGGTAGTGAGCCACATTTATTCAAGTGTAATCGTCCGATTCGGGTTGTTAGGCATTCAAATGAATCAATGCTTGTGACTAAGTTTGTGTTGACAAGGATACCGACACCACCGACGCCTCTTTTATCACATGTTCCAAGGAACAGTTCTTCTCCAGTGTCGAAAACAGCATGATGGGATTGATGTCTTCTCGTTTCGGTCAGACCAATGATGTCGTACTTGATCTTTCGTGCTTGTACCATAAGGTCTTCAATGGATGCAGCAGATGCCAGCGTACGAGCATTAAAAGTACAGACAATCATTTTTGTTTTTCTGCGTTTTGGCAGCCCATGTCTGCCTTGGTGTTTTATCAGCTTCTCCTTCCATATCCTTCTCCATATCATATGGCTAATAAACATTTCAAAAAATAGTATATAGCACGTATTCCTAAAGATGTGTGTGGAGACTTTAAGAGTAATATACATGGGAGAGATAATGCAAAATGTACAGCATCTGTGAAAAACAGTATGGTAATTCTCTCGGAAAAAAAAAACACTAAGAATTAACAGGGCCAGAGGACTAATACAGTGTATAGGGCACTTTACCTTGCATGCTGCCAAGCTCGATTCAATTCTGGCACCTGATCTTGTCCTTCACAGCGGGGAGGAGTGATCCAAGTGCATAGGCAGGAATAAGCACAGAGCACTTTCAGTTATGCCCCTTTTACTCCTGTTCCTTCAAAACTCAGAATTACCATATGCTTAATGTATTTGAGAATATATTCGGAACTACTTTTGCTTCTGAATTTATTCTCAAAAGGATTAAAAGCTAACCTTTAGGAGCCAGATAGAAAGTATAGTAGATAGGTGTTTAGCTTATATGCAGTCAATATTCAGCACCCCATATGGTACCCCCAGCCCTGCCAGGAGTGACCCTAAATGAAGAACCAGGAGAATATCGTCCTCATTTTAGCCAGGAGTAAGCCCAGAATACTGACAGATGCATCCCATAGGAAAAAACAAGTGAATAAAATAGATAAAATAAATTTTGACTTTTTAAGAAATATTTGTATATCAATGTTCACAGCATTATAATAGGCACATGTGGTGGAATATTAGCCTTAAAAAAAGAAGAAAATGTGAAAGAAAACACTAACACATGGATAAAGCTTGGCAATAGTGTGCTCTGTAAAATAAGTCAATCACAGAAAGACAAACATTATATATATATCACTTGAACAAGGTGCATAGAATCATCAAATTCACAGAGACAGAAGTAGAATGGTGGTAATCAGACACTGGTAGTAGGCAAAATGGAAAGATTTTGTTTGATGAGAATATTGTTCCAATTTTTCAACAAAAATATAATTCTGAAAATAGATAATGATGGTGTACAACATTGTACATATCCTTAATATAAAGGCTAAAGTCACATTAGTATACCAATATTTTATATATATATATATATACAGACATATATATACAAAATTTGATCACAAGGAAGTACCCTAATTAATCATCAAATTAACTATCAGGTATACTTTTCACCTATACAAATATATTTAAATTAAAAAAAAGTATTTCCCGTAAGGTCACCTGAAGTTCAATATAGATTTAATAAAAATCTAATTATTCAGAACTTGACAAGTATATAAGAGACTTGAACTTGATGTTCTTTTCTAATTATTCCCTTAAATTATTGAAAATTAAATAAGTTAAAGCCTTTACTTTTCAAATAAAAGATTGTTTCAGTCTGAGGACAGAGATCGGAGTAATCCCTGACCACACACAGGTGTGTCCTAAAAAACAAAAAAACTAGGCCCCCAAAAGTAACTGTATTCAGTAACTGTATTAAGATTCAAGTAACTGTATTAAAAAAGTTTCTACTATATATGTGCATGTATTCTGTATTTAGAATTTGAGGTCATATTAAGTCATATTAACTACAAATGAAGTTAAACCAGCTGTTAGTCTGTCAGAATGCATAGTAACTTTTGAACTTGACTGTTTCATACTCAAGACTCAACATTAAATTCAGTAAAAATATTTCTAAACTTATATATATGCATATATGCATACACATATGATCACGTGTGTATATGCAAAAATATACACACATGTATATACATATATTGATTTTAAGTATATATTGAAAAATCCATAGTATTTAAAAATTTTGCCATTATATATGCACAAATTTTAGTACTAAATAAACCTTTGAAGTGAATTATATCAATGACTGACATAGGTAACGACATATAGAATTTGTTAGGTGCCTTAAGAAAAATGTTAAAATAATACTGATTTATAAGACAGATGTTTATTTTTTCTTTACCATAAAACAAGAATTTGGGGTTGGAGAGATAGTATAGCTAGTTACTTGCCTTGTAATATTGTCAACTTGCATTCTATTGCCAGTACTGCATATGGTTTATGGAGCATGGCCAGGAGTGATCCCACAAGCACAGAGCCAAGAGTACACCTGGAGCACAACTCAGTGTGACCCAATGCCAACTTTCAACTCAATTACCCCCCACAAAAGAATTCTTTAGTACTTCTAACTTACCACTTTCACTGTGTCAGATTCTTAACTAAGAATACTAAACAGTCCGGAAGACAAGTTGTAGTTTGTATTATAGCAGCAAGGATGAAAGAGAATAAGCAGTGCTCATCTCACTAATGCGTAATTTGCTAGTCTTTCTTAAATTCCAACAAAGCTTTCATTTGCATTCCAAAAGTCAAATGTCACTTCTATCATGATAAATTTTGAAATGGTGTTTTTTTTTTCTAACTCCCATAGCAGTCTAAATGAATACAAAGGTTCTAATACTAAAAACATATAAAGCATAGATTTTCAATAGAATATTATGGTCTGCTATTAATAATGTCTGTTATTTTATTATTTTACCACATCCTAACTTCTTTAAAATAGATTTTTTAAACCCTAAGGTTAATCAAATAGTTGTTCATGCAATATAAAAGAAGTTTAAAGACAATTTTAAAAGCATAGCTGGGAGGTTGCATTGGTTTTACCCAATCAATTAAAATGATGCTACTGTAGAGATAAAATATATTCTGTCAAGTGGCCTACAAAAAAACCATTTCAATAAGTATTGATAATTGTGAGATTGTATTCTCAGATTTTATGAAAATTCAAATGGATTCTATTGAGCAGAATTGAAACTTTTATCCATTGAAGAAATGATCTTAAAAACCATGAGCAATATTCAATTGCATCCCAGTGATATCCAGGGTAGCTGGGGAAAAAAAAAGTGTTCATTCAGTGGATTGATAATCTTTTATTTTCTTTTCTCTCCCTGATAAACTAATACATCTAGCTTCTTCAGGACATTTATAAATAAGTCTTACTCATTGCCTATGCAGTGACTAAGCTAAAAAATATTTATTAATTACTGAGTCATATCTTTTGTGTGTGCGATTGTTGGATTTATTCTTTATTCTTTCAGTCATCACTATCTTGATCATTATCTGTAGTCTAGAGTAAGAATAACTCTCAACCTTGGTATGTATGTTGTGAGTTATGTAGAATTATTTTAATAATGTGTTAGCTACATGACTGCTTTGAATTTTAATGGAATTAGGAGACCCCACCTAACACCTTGGTTTTAGACTTATGGACTCTAGAACTCTAAAAGAAAATTTATGTTAATATGTTACAAGAGAAAATGAACTCAGCGATTTCAAACATAAGTACCTTGGAGTTACTCTTTGTGGTTTAATTGTTGTATGCAATTCCTACTTTCAGGTTATCTGTTTAACTAAATGCTAATCACATGTGATTGGGGGAAAAGATGCCAAGATCACTTACTGCAACTACTGTTGTGCAGTGTTATTGTTATCTATGACATCACCCAGAATATGTAAACATTTTACACTTATGATCCCTTTATGTGCAGGAATTACATTAACCCTAGCAAGTAGACATATAAATAAAATAATCAAATTTTAAATTCTGATTTAGATAATATTGAAATTTAAAAATAATATTGAAATTTATTTTAAAATAAATTGTTTAAAAAATATTTTTACATTGCCTCTGTAATTTATTATCCAAGATAATATTTCAACCTAATCCAGAATGGAGCTGGAGCGATAGTACAACAGTAGGGTGTTTGCTTTGCTCACAGCCAGCCCGGCCCAGCCCGGTTCGATTCCTCCACCCCTCTCAGAGAGCCCGCCAAGCTACAGAGAGTATCTTGCCCACACAACAAAGCCTGGCAAGCTTCCCGTGAAGTATTCGATATGCCAAACACAGTAACAACAAGTCTCAAAATGGAGATGTTACTGGGGCCGCACAAGCAAATCA
The DNA here is from genome assembly GCF_029834395.1 of Sorex fumeus. Lineage (NCBI taxonomy): Eukaryota > Metazoa > Chordata > Mammalia > Eulipotyphla > Soricidae > Sorex > Sorex fumeus. Next base: position 70,825,211 of record NW_026606059.1, read on the forward strand.
ATGAACAACGGGAGGACAGTGACAGTGACAATCCAGGATGAGAGCACCCAAAATAAATGCAAATGAATGAATGAATGAATAAATAAGAGAATCACCAGCAATTCACTCCAAACCTATTTGAGCAGCTCACGGCTGAAGATGCTCCTAAATCTTGATCTAATATTTAGTGTTCATTGCTTCAGTGATAAACAAGCAAACATATACAGAGTGGTCATCTGATGTAAGTAAAAACTCAGTCATGTGTTTTACTTATATTCCATATGCAATGAAAAACAAAAGGAGATAAAAATATGGTGACTAGAGAAATTATGTCCATAAGTATCTTGTATTTCCCCTTGACTATTTCCTTAGCTATTTCTTCTTCCCTTCTTATTGAGAGACTATCTTATAACAGCACGAAGAGTATGGAATAAGCATGGAGTAAGAAACTAATCTTATTTCCAATTGTTGTAGTCACAGACTTATTCCGGCATTTGTATTGAATTCTGCCTTCAAAGTTCATTAATTACCTCTCCTTGATATCTAATCTTTGCTATTCAACATATTTTTAAACAGAAATCCTTCTAGTAGAATTTACCAATATTAAAGTATTAGACTCTCAGTTTGTGAGCTGAGACTGGCACCTACTGGCAAAAGAAATTAGGTTCACAACCAGATCAAATTATTGAGTTCTGAGTAGTATTGTCTTGTGAGCCACTTTGTGATATTAATTTCATTGCATCTATTAATATCAAAATGAAAAATTAGAACACATCATAAAATATATTAATATTCTCTAAGTTTCATGTAACATATAAACTGACTGAGAAACATCAAGTTCAGAATATCTAAGTATTTCTATTTAGATTTCAAAGCAACAACAAAACTATGTCATCAAAATGTTTATATCATTAAAAATAATTCATATATTCGAGGCACAAGAAAATGGACCAAAGGCTGTAACTCGTGTTTTATACTCAGCAGCCCCTAGTATGGTCTGGACCATCTGAAATTTCCTGGACCATTAATCACTCCCGGGTGTCACCCTAGTAATTCCTAAAATTCCTGGGCCTGATCATCGCCTAAGTTTGAGCACTGAAATGCCTGACTTGCACAACCAGACCAAGAATCCTTCAGCGTGATTCTCAGGCCTGCTGAGCACTGCTTGGGAATCCTAAGGTACATGATATGGGAATGAGCACTGTCCAAAGAGCAAAAAGAAGATCTCTTGATGTTTTTTACTTTGAAGATCTAAGATAAACTTAAAACAACTTAGATAAACTTAAAAATAAACTTTAAATTCATAAAATGTTATATCATTAGGTTGTGTTAGCTCAAAGATGTTCCTAAGCCAAAGTTATGGGAATTTTGATTAGAAGTGCCATATTGGTGATTTGTCTAGTAAATACAGAGTAAGCAATGCCACTTAAGATACTTGTGTTTTCAGTGCCTTTTCAGCATGTCTGATTTGGGGGTGTAAACTCTAAAGAATAATGGTGCATCTTTTGTCAAAACAATGAATCTAATCAAAGTAGATAGAGTGTTAACTAGAATTCATCTGCCTCATAGGCATTGGGAGGGTTGGAGAGGGGCTTATTGGGGTTCTTCGTGGTGAAAAATAAGTATTGGTAAATGGAAATGTGTTTGATATTTGCATGACCGAGACTTAAACCTGAAAGTTTTGTAACTTTTCCCACAGTGATTCAATAAAAAAATGATGATTAACTGCAGTGCTGGGAATCAAACTTAGAATCTTATAGCAGGCAAATGCTTTTCCATTGAGTTACACCACTGGCACCAATTTAATTTGAACAATAAATAAATAAATAAAAATGAATAAATAAAAATAAGATGATAGTAAAAAAAAAATACTTGTGCTTTGCTCTCCAGAAATGTTCTTACATGTAGCATGTAACATTATTCATCCACTTACTCAAATCACAAGACTACTTGTATTTGTCAATTTTATTTAAAATTTACTGCTAACTTTTGTCAAACTATTATTTTCTTAAGCTGAATACTATGCTGATACTCAGGAGATCTTGTTTGTACCATAATGCAATTATAATATTTAATGTTAATCTCAATTCAAGAGTAATTTTTTGTGGGGGTCACACCGAGAGACACACAGAGGTTACTTCTAGCTTATGCACCAGGAATTACTCCTGATGGTGTTCAGGTGACCATATGGGATATTAGGACTAAAACCCAGGTTGGCCATGTACAAGGCAAATGCCCTACCTGCTGTGCTGTTGCTCCAGTCCCTCAAGAGTGATTTTCAATGCAACCTATATTTAAAGTGATATTGAATTGTTGAAGTACTCATCCATTTACATATAGAATATCAATATTTTGCAGTTACATTGTTGGAATTATAATCTTATTGGTTGATGATTAACTGCAGTGCTGGGAATCAAACTTAGAATCTTATAGCAGGCAAATGCTTTTCCATTGAGTTACACCACTGGCACCTATTTAATTTGAACAATTTTAAATTCAATATAAAAACAGAAGCTGAAGAAATAGTACAGCCAGTAGGGTACTTACCTTGCATGCCATAGACCCAGGCTTGAACCCTAGTAACCCATACAGTTCCCCAAACTTCATCAAAAGTGATCTCTGAGTGCAGAGCCAGGAGTAAGCCCTCAGTACCATGAGGTATGGGTGTGGCCTAAAATAACTGCCAAAAGAAAAAGAAAATAAAGAAGGAAAAAAAAATAATACCCTGTGTGCTAACCTCCCTAAATCATATATATTTACTTTATTTAGATGATAATTTTAAGATATATAAAGATCTTATAAACAGGGTTAAGCTAGTGATTAAAATGATGACTTTTCTAACCTGTTGTCCTATATAATTGCCAGTTTCATGATTATACTTTTACCTTTAATTTACTTAATTTCTAAAGTTGAGGCTCCATTTATTGGCATTCCAGCAGTGATAATAAACTTACAAATGTTTCATATTTGCCTTCAACTTTTCTCTCTAGGTAAAGTGAATATTTAAATTATAGCTGTCAACTATACTCTGGATATTTAGATTGTTCTGAACAGCTTTATTGAAGTATAATTGACATACAGAAAAATAATTTATTTACTTAGCATGCTCAATTGACGCATTTTGACATGTGTAAACCCCCTTAAAATCCTCATCAAAAGCAAGATAATGGACATGTAACCTTCAAACTTTATTCATGCCCTTTTGCAATATCTACCCAAACCTCTGAGATTAGCCCTGATCCACACAATGAAAAAGATCTGCTTTTATTGACACAGGTCTTGCATTTTCTCACTTGTGTAAAAATAAAATGATACAAACTGTGTATATTTATTTGTATTTATTTCATTCCAAAAATACATCAAAAATTATTAACTAGAGTCTATATCATAATCATTATTGTTTTTATTGCTAAGTACAGTTCAACGAATAGACATAGTGTATGTTGCTTAGTTATCCACTTATTAATATTTGGGTATCAGTATTCATACCAAAACATACTGCTCAGGGATTGTGCCTTGCAATGTGCACAGCAACCACTGCTGGTTGTGATTTGTAGGGTGCCAAGAATAAAATCAGTGTTGGCTGCAGGCAAGGTAAGTGCCTGACCCTTGTACTCTCTCCAGCACAGTTTCTTTTTGTGCTTCTTTCTTATCTATATATCCTCTTTAACAAATACTTGGTCACATCTCTTCTCTATTTTTTGTTTAGATAAATTTTTAATACAGAATGAATTGAAAATATTCTAATGTTATTTGGATATTTGATTCATCAATATTTATCACAGCTTAAAGAGGCTATCTTTTTATTATCTTATCAGTAAAGTTCAGAGGCCAGGTTTTAATTAGGATCAATCCACATTTATCAATTTTCTCTTTTAAGGTTTATGCCTTTGATTTATTTAAAAACCTGGCTCATTATAAGTTCTAAAAGTTTTTATTCTCTATATTTTTTGGCTTTTTGTGTCATACCTGATAATGGTCAGAAATTACTCCTGGCTCTGCACTCAGGAATTGCTCTTGGTGGTGCTTGTTGTAGCATATGGGATGCCAGGGATTGAACCTGGGTTGACCACATGTAAGACAAATACCCTATCTGCTGTACTTTCACTCCAGCCCCTTCTCTAACTTTGATTCTAGTAGTTTAATAAGTATTACATTTAGTTCATATTTACATTTAAAGAAAATTAACAAAGTCCCTAAATATTTTTCTTTGGTTTTGTAATTTAGTGTGCTTTACATTTCAAACGAGTACTAAAGTCAATTTCTCAATTTCAATGCAAAAATGTAGGATATTCATTTTCTGGATTGTGCTAAAGATGCATATTCATAATTACATTTGTATGTATATTTATGTATTACTATGGGAAGAATTGATATCCTAAATGATCTAAAGAGTTAATCTATGAACACAATGTATTTTTCTACTATCTCTTTTAAACTTCTTTTAGCACTTCTCTTAGCCTTAAATATTCAAGAGAATTTCTATATATTTCATATTTTAATCCTCTCAAAAAGTACAGCACATCTCAGGTCTATTTTTGATTGTTCCTTGATTATATATGTGTGTGTAAAACTAATTGCCAACTACAAACAGTCTCTCCGGCTCCTGATAAAGCTAATTAACTGCCATGATCTCAGAGACTCAGAAACAAATCTCAAAACCCAGGGGCTTTTGGCAGAAATGCATCTGGACGGCATACAAGGTGGCCGCCACCTCAGAGCTTTTTGGAAAGCCAGGTATGAGCCGGCAGTGACAGGGTAACTGCAGTCTCATGGGAAGGGAGGCGGTACAGGCTCGTCCTTCAAGCCCTATTGAGGTCACAAGTTGCTCCCCACGAGTGGCTCTCCGGCACGGCTATAACACCAGACACACAGAAACCAATCCCATAATTATCTGGTTCTTTGCAGAATTCCAAAATCGTGGCCGCGTGACATTATATGATTCTCATGACCAGCTATAGAAAACAAAGTATTTCACAATGCCTTTTCAGCAATTCTGATTGTTGGGGGGGGGGTGGATTCTAAACAATAATGGTGCATCTTTTGTAGAAATAATGAATGTAAGCAATGTAGAGAAGAGTTAAGTAGAAATCATCTGCCTCACACCTCACAGGCATTGGGAGGGGGGGTGGGAGGAGTGTATATTTGGGTTCTTGGTGGTGAAAAATGAGTACTGGTGAAGGGAAAGGTGTTTGATCATTGTATGACTGAGACTTAAACCTGAAAGCTTAGTAACTTTTCCCACAGTGATTCAATAAATAAATATAAGAAGAATAAATAAATAAATAAATAAATAAAATTATAAAAAAATAAATCACAATGTTTTTACTTTTTATATCATTAGATTGGGGAATTGTTTCATTAAATTCCAGGTGTAAAACACACTTTGTAATCACTCAGTCTTGACGTTATATGTTTTCATATCGAGTTGGATTCAGTGTGCTAATTTTTAACAGAAATTGTGCATGTATGCAAAAACTTTTCCCCAGTTCATTGCTTATTTTCTTATTTATGATAACCTTTTTTACAGATAATACTTTTCTAGGGGAGCATAAATTGTGCTCAGACATCTCCAGAGCTACACCCAGTGGTTGGAGGTCAACTGGGCACCTTGGGAGAGTCTGAAGAAATAGCAATCCAGGCTCTTCAATGCTGAGTCTATGAAACCAATCTCAATGTGCCTTAATCCTTTTATTATCTCCTCAGCTTCCACCGAGTTTTTAATGTTAAGGAAGCACAATTTAACAGATATTTCCTAGTATGTCAGTGTTGTATCTAAGAAATCATTGTCATACACAAATGTGGGCTTGGCTTGTTCTCGTGCTATATCATAGTTTTATAATAATTTAAAATTTGACTTGTGACCCATGATCTATTTTGAGTTCATTTTGTGATGAATATAATGCCTATAACTAGATCTTTTTATTGCATCTTTCTATATTGATGTGAGGTGTTGTCAGCCCATTTGTGTCATTGCCTTTATACATTTGTCAAAGATCAGTGGATTTACTTATTTATTGTCTCTATCCTCCTCCATTAATTTATTGTCCTTTCCTCCAACAATATTATATCTTTTTTTATAATTTATTTATTTATTGAATCACTGTGGGAAAAGTTACAAAGCTTTCAGGTTTAGGACTCAGTCATGCAAATATCAAACACACTTCCCTTTAGCAGTACTTATTTTTTACCATGAAGAACCCCAATAAAACCCAACCCCCCACCCCTCCCAGTCCCTGTGGGGCAGATGAATTCTAGTTAACACTCTATCTACTTTGACTAGATTCATTGTTTCGATAAAAGATGCACTATTATTATTTAGAGTTTACCCCCCCCACCCGCAATCAGACATGCTGAAAAAAGTGTTGTGAAATGATTTGCTTTCTACAGCTGGGTTCAAGAATTAAATGTTGCCACACGGCATAGTGCATAGTGCATAGTGCATAGGACATAGTGCAGTTCTTCTATGTCTGTCCCTCTCTTTCTGACTCATTTCACTTAGCATGTTACTCTTCATGTCTATCCATTCATAAACAAATTTCCTGACTACATCTCTCCTAACAGCTGCATAGTATTCCATTGTGTAGATGTACCAAAGTTTCTTCAACCAGTCATCTGTTCTGCACTTCAAAATAAACAGTGACCAAAATACAGAAAGAGCTCACAGAATGGGAAAGAATATTTACCTAATACCCATCTGATAAGGGATTAATATCCAGGATACACAAGACACTAGTAGAATTGTACAAAAAAAAAAACACTCCAACCCCATCAAAAAATGGGGAAAAGAAATGAACAGAAGTTTCCTCAAAAAAGAAATACAAATGGCCAAAAGGCACATGAAAAAATGCTCAACATTGCTAGTCATCAGGGAGATGCAAATCAAAACAACAATGAGATATCATCTCACATCACAGAGCCTGGCACACATTCAAAAGAACAAAAGCAACCAGTGGTGGAGTGAATGTGGGGGAAAAGGGACGCTCTTTCACTGTTGGTGGGAATGCCCACTAGTCCAGCCTTTCTGGAAAACAATATGGACAGTCCTTCAAAAACTAGAAATTGAGGGGGTGGAGAGATAGCACAGTGGGTAGGGCATTTGCCTTGCACGCGGCCGATCCAGGTTTGATTCCCAGCATCCCATATGGTCCCCTGAGCACCGTCAGGAGTAACTCCTGGGTGCAGAGCCAGGAGTAACCCCTGTGCATCGCCAGGTGTGACCCAAAAAGGAAAAATAAAACTAGAAATTGTGCTTCCATATGACCCTGCAATACCACTTGTGGGAATATATCCCAAGGATGCAAAAAAGCACAGTAGAAATGACATCTGTACCTATATGTTCATTGCAGCACTGTTCACAATAACCAAAATCTAGAAGTGGATTCCTGACGTGAAAACTTTAAGTGTTTTCTGAAGTGCAGCCTTACTGAGGTAGTACAGGACAATAAGTAGTCATCACAGTGATGTCCTCAGTTATATTCAGGCTCTAACATGAAGGAAATGGGATTTTCTACTTGTTTAAAAGATCTAAATCTTGCCCTAACTGTAGGACATGTTGTTCTGTATATCACTGTGATATTAAATTGTGTCAGTCTTTTGATTTCATACTCCAGAATAGATGAAAGCACAGAAAGCAGTTCAACTACAGTCTAATGGCACCTAAACAAGAAAACTTAACTTTCCTTATACTGGAGTTAATAGAACATATTGCACTGTGGTACCAGAAGAACCTCCCCCCCCCAAAAAAAAAGAACCTGACACTGTCTCCAACAAAATGTGCAAAGTCCCGAGATATTTAATAAAATCTTGAAGATAGGTAGAGAGCATAAGACAAATGTAAAAGATAAAAAGTGGACTTCAGAAACTGTTAATGTGTAGTAGAGAAATGTTATAAAGTTAGATAAATTTGCGAAATTAGAAATCTAACATGAATTAATCTCTTCCCCAGGTCTTTAGATCAGAGCCTAGCTAAAACACCTCTATTACTGAGAAATGTCTTCTTGAACCTTAGTGTTACAAGGAATCAGAATGAGTCATTATTAACTGAACTTTTGGATTGAAAGAGGAAACAGGAAGTACCTGTAGGAAGGGAGACTAAGAAATTATTTTCAAGTTCCATAAGTCCTTAACTATTTTTGACCTCTCAGTGACTTTAGATGTTGTTTCTTTATACAACCACTTTTCATAGGTTTTTTGTCAATTTGCTTCTATCTAACAATTCTCTGCAGATGTTGCAAATTTTTTATGAAAAGTGTTGTCAGGAAAAGTTGATAGAAAGTCTCGAAATTTTATATTAGCTGACTCACATCCTTCTTACCTAACTTGCATTTTCTTCCTTTGGGGTCCCTATCCTGATCTCTTCCAAATGACCTTCCTGAGGCCATGTTTTTGATGTTCAATAGGTAAAAAAAAAGAAAAAAATCTATAGTTACCTCTAAAGATAACTTAGAGTCCAAAAGGCCATTTAGTAAAATGTAGAATCAATCCCTTTTCACTGTACTTTACCTTCTAATAATGTTTCATCAACTTTATCTTTTCGTTTCATTTTTTCCCCATGTCTCCAATTAGGACAACCACTGGAGCGATAGCACAGCGGGTAGGGCATTTGCCTTACAAGCGGCCAACATGGCCGACCCGAGTTCGATTCCTCCGCCCCTCTCGGAGAGCCCGGCAAGCTACCGAGAGTATTCGATATGCCAGACACAGTAACAACAAAAGTCTCCAATGGAGATGTTACTGGGCCCGCTCGAGCAAATCGACGATCAACGGGAGGGCCTTTACCTTACCTTAATCCTTATTTAGAGTGTTTGAAAAATAATACGTGTAAAAGGGTTCCTGTAGGCAACGATGATGATTTTAGGGGCAAAAAATTGTACTCTTAAATCTGAAGATTTATGTGACAACTTTTAGCTTTTAGCTACTTTTGAATTTTCAGTAGGGTTCGTTTCCGCTGCCTCTTTCAGAGAGCCTGGTAAGCTACCAATAGTATCCCGCTCGCATGGCAAAGCCTGGCGAGCTCCCTGTGGCATATTTGATATGCCAAAAACAGTAACAAGTCTTACAATTTGTTGTGAGACATTACTGTTGTCCGCTCAAGCAAATCAATGAACAATTGGCAGGATGGTGCTACAATGCTACAGTGCTACCCATTTCTACAGAAATTTTAATATTCTTTAGAGTTTGTGGAATACAATTGAAACTGTTCATTTTTTTTCACTGAGCAGAAAATTTTATGTTGGTTAAAAATAATATAAGAGGCTCAAAGAGAAAAGATAAAGCAATATTGTGTATGATCTACTTTAAACTGATCACTTATTTTCTATGTAATTTCTAACATTGGACAATATAGAGGATCCCATTCTCTGTTGGAAGTATAAATGATTACAACCTCAGATCAAAAATTTGGAAGTAAATTAAAATCCTTAAGAATGATTATATTATATGTTCCACAAAGTTTATTGCTAGAAATAGGTCAAAAATATAACATGTTGCTCAATATCTATCTGCTAATTATATTGTGCTGCATTTGTGTATAGCTATAATAATAGTAATATTTTCTATAACCCTCTAGAGATCTCTAATATCTTAGTGTTATATCTGAATGCAAGATAAATTGGTAATATAGAAGATATATCATATATACATATCAAAAATACATATTGTATGTGTATATATACAATATACATGCATATATGTATATGTATATGTACATATTTAAATACATAAGTATACATGCATGCATAATATACATATACACACACATATATATTACTGTAAGAAGGCTAAATAATCAAAAAAATCCTTAACTCCATTAGAAAATTTGAAGAGAATATGAACAGACATTTCTCCAAAGAAAGCTTATGAATAACCATAGGCATGCGAAGCACATCTTCACTTGTTTTCAGGGAACTACAAATAAAGAACAACAATGATATATCATCTTACAGCAGTGAAATATTTCTGAAATATTGAAAGACTGGAAGCAGGCACTGTTGGTAGGGATATCTTGATAAAAAGATCATTCACTGTTGGTGAAAACGTTATTTGCTTCAGCTATTATGAAAAACAGAAAGGCCATTTTTTAATAAAATATTAATAGTTTTTCCTATTACTCAGCAATTCTATTTTTTAGTATCTACTACCAAAAGACAAAAATATACACTTAAAACTATATTGGGAAAACTAATTTACTGCTGCGCTTAATACAATAGCCATGATATAGAAACAACTGAAATGTCATTGGCAGATAAACAGATAATGAAGTTGTGGTATATACACGTGGTGGAATATTATGTAGCTATAAAAAATGAAATTGAAGATTTAAAATCAATATTCAGTCATTCAACATCTAAATTCATTCATTCAACATCTATATGATCTTTTAGATATGTAATATAAAAGTATATAATAGATTTATAATTTGAGTTATTACAAAAATTCAAGCAGTAGAAATATTAATGCTTATTCATGAATATTTCTGATATTGAATAAATATCTGAGTTTAACAGGAAAAAGGCAATGTAATTCAAGGTCTGTTAACTGATTTGACCATTGTTTTTATTTAGATCCCTGTTAAAGTGTCACTGATTAGTTTGTATTTTTTGATACTCAGAATATCTTTATGCTCTTTGCTACTTTATACTATAGTTTACTTGCTCTTCACTTCTATGATATGCATGTTTTCTACTAAGACTGACAAGAAGAAAACCACCTATTCCTTTCAAATATTGGGAAAAAAAGAGTATCTTAAGAAGAGGAGTTTAACATTTGTAGTGAAACAATTCTTCTGTTTTCCACAAAACTTCTTACTCCAATATATTGAATCCAGTTATCTTATATATAATTCTTGGTATCTAAAATTCAAAGAATTATTAATGAATATAGTTCCAAATATTATCAATCTTGAGTCTTGACTTTGAACATTGCAGAAGTTTGCTTTAACCACTGCAACTAGAGGATTTCCAGAGAAGGCATAAGATGAGTTTGTTCAGATCAGTTTGTAAGATTTAAAAACTTAATTGGCCTATTGCTTCCTTTCCAGAAAAGAAAAAAAGAATTCTTAAGACCACCTGAAACAACTTTTTTTTAAGGGAACAAACAGAAAGGGCTACCCTATGCACTCGAGGCTAATATCATCTGCTTAGGTCATTTCAGCATCCTATAGGGTCGTACTGTTCACTTTGTAAAATGGTGATGTAGATATTGAAACACATATTCAATGACATAGTATATTTATGTACAGAGACAGAAATATTATCTTTTCATATACAAATCAAAATACCAACTATAAAATAGGTAAATAGAGTATAAATAATATTTTTGTAATTCTTCATTTCCAAAATAAAAAATATTTTAGTTATTCAGAAGTAGTACAATTTTATATTCTATATTAAATTTTCTAAGATATAAAAATATAAAATTAACTCCTAACTACTAAATTCACTTGTATTTTCAGTTCTTTGAAATAAAACGAGCAAAAATTATACAATCTGATCTTGAACCACGAAGAAATTGAACTAGTAATAAATCACCAAGAGATAGTTGCAAAACACCCAATTATATAGTTTGAACAATGCTTCTAACACAGGAGTCAGAAAAATATCTCAGGGGAAATAAAAAAAATAACTAAATAAAAATCAGAACACAGCTTCTCAAAATTTTTAAACACAATGAGAGTTATGGTTAGAGGAAAATTATTAGCTATGAACGCATATATTCAAAATAAGAACTAAAATCAATCAGCTAATTTTCCACATCAGGAAACTAGGTAGGGAAGAAAAATTAAATAAAAAGGAAACAGAAAAAAAACAAATGATGTGGATTAGAATAAAAATCAATGACATTGAAATGGGAAATCAACACAGAAAAATCAGTGAGACTCAAAGCTATGTTTTTCAATAATAAATAAAATTGATAGGATTCTAGCCAAGCTAGCTAAAGAAAATTGAGGACATAACTAATGTCAAAAATGAAAGTACATAGCACTACAAAAGTAATAGAAGTTAAAGATATTATTAAGTAATGCTATGAAGTACCTTAAGCACACACATTTGATAATATAGATAAATGTACCACAACTCACATAAAGCAACCTACATAAGTCTGCATCTAGTAGTAAATAAAGTTATTTAATAATAGCCTTATTTCTAATTACTATTTATATTGAATGTATGCATTTATTTAAAATATTGTTTATATTATTCATATTATAATTAACATTTATAATTAACAGTTTCATCAGAAATTTTCCAGGCATGGTTCATTTCATTGGTGAATTTTGAACAGATAAAGAAATCATACTTATTCTGTACAATTTATTTCATGAGAGAGAAGTGTAGATAATATTTAATTTGATCAGCCTAGCAGTACTCTTATACCAAAATTATAAAAATACATTACAAGGAAACATATATATAAGAAGTATTACTTTGTTGAGGTATATATATATATATATATATATAAATGTATATAAATGTTTATCTCCATAATTCCTCAACAGAATATTATCCAACGAAATATAAAAATGTACAAAAATGAATATGTACCAAAATAGAATGAAAATTAATTCCAATTATGGAAATTAATTTAGCATTCAATTCAATAGTCTATATAATTCATTACATCAATGGGCTGAAAAAGAAAAATTACTTGATGATATTAATAGATACATGTAAAACATCTGACAAAATTCAATATCTGATATTGTGGAAAAACTTTATAAAAACAAAAAAGTACGTCCTCAACTTATTAGAAATTCTATAAAAGACCTACTGCTAACATCACAGTGTTGAGAAATCTGAAACTTTCCAATTCAGATTAGGTAAACGGCATAGAAATTACCTCATGTAAGTCATTTTCAGTTGTACTGAATTTTCAAGCTAATATAATTAAGAAAAGCAAAGGAAATATAAAATATAATTAGGGTAGAAAGACATAAAACGGGTACTTAAGAGATAGCATAAGAATTCAGATGGCTGCTTTGCATGTGGGCAGTTCCAAATCCATATCTGGCACCACATGGTCCTGCGAGCACCGCCATGTGTTATTCCTGAGCTAAGAGCCAGAAATAAACCATGAGTACTGCCTGGCAGGTCCCCAAACCAAAAAAAGACAAAGACATAACATTTTGACCACAGAGGATATAGTTGTCTAAGATAATTGATAAGAAAACTCTTGGAAATAGTATGCAGTTATAGCAAAGCAGAAGGACATGGATCAAATATACAAAGTCAGTTTTTTCCTATGTACCAGAATGGAACAAATGGAATAAGAAATAAAGAAAACAGTACTTTTATAGTAGCACCCCACACTAAATAATGTTTTTTATACTTAAATTTCAAACTGTGTACAAGATTGATGGTAGAAAAGCTATAAAACTCTTATGAATGATATCAAAGGACAACACGTGGAAAAATAATCCATGTTTCCTTATAGGAATAATTAATATTAAAAATATTAAATTTTCTAACTTTACAAATTCAATACAACCTTAAAGTTTAACCATGTTTTTTATTTATTTATTTATTTTTTTGTGGTGAACTCAACAATCTGATTCTAAAACATACCAAGTAGAGAGAAAAGCCCAAAACAGTTAATATAGCTATTAACAACACAGAGATCAGACATTAAATGACCTTAAACTTACCATGAATTTGCAAACTTCAAGATATAATACTGTTGCTCTCTGGAAAGAAAGATGGCGGCCGCATGGGAGCCTTGTGGACAGCAGGTATGAGCCGGGGGTTTGGGGGCTACAAAAACCTCATGGGAAGGGGGGCATTCCGGCCCGTTCCTCACACCCAACCGAGGTCACCAGTTGCCCCCCATGAGCGGCTCTCTGGCATGGCCACGGCCCCAGAAGCACAAGGACTTAATGCAGAAACCAGCAGCTTGGAGCAGAAAAGTGTAAGGACTATGCGTTAATCCTCGCCATCATGCCTGCCCGGAGGGGAAAGGGTGTTGCTCCCTTCGCCCTCTCCTCACTGAAAAGAAAGATGGCGGCCGCATGGGAGCCTTGTGGACAGCAGGTATGAGCTGGGGGTGTGGGGGCGATGAAAACCTCATGGGAAGGGGGGTGATCTGGTCCGTTCCTCACGCCCTACCGAGGTCACCAGTTGCATCCCATGAGCGGCTCTCCCGCACGGCCACGACTCCAGAGCACAGAAGCCAATTTCTTAATTATCTGACTTTCAGTAGAAATACTTCCATGGTTAATAAGAAAAATAGTAGATACATGGGACAATAAGATTGCTCCATAGCTGGAAGCCTGCATCATGAGCAAAGGGGAGAAGGCAGCTGGAATAGAGAAGGGATCACTAAGAAAATGATAGGTGGAGGAACCGGTCAGGATGGGAGATGTGTGCTGAAAGTAGATAATGAACCAAACATGATAATCTCTCAGTATCTGTTTTGCAAATCATAATGCTCCAAAGTAGAGAGAGTATGGGGAATATTGTCTGTCATGGATGCATGAGAGGGTGGAAAAGGGGAGGGTATACTAGGGATATTGGTGGTGGGGAACGTACACTGGTAGAGGGATGTGTTTGATCATTGTGTGATTGTAACCCAAATATGAAAGCTTGTAACTATCTCACAGTGATTCAATAAAATTGAAATTAAAAGAAAAAGAATATCCGTCCTCATTTTTCAAATTACTGCACCCAGAAAACTCACATAACATGAATGTGGATTTTTTTCAGATATCATCTTTACTTAGCTCAGGTTGCTCTAATAAAATATATAGAGTTGGTTACAAAACATTGCATATTTATCTTTAACATTTCCAGAGGCTGTGAAATCTGAGATCAAGGTTCAAGCAACGCTTGGGTTCTGTTGGTACCCTCTTCCTGGTTTGCATAAAGCAACTTTCTGTTTCTCAGGTTGTGGAGAAAGAATTCTGATGCATCTTTATCACAGATTACTCCCTCATCTGAACCAAATTATCTCCTAAAATTCCCACTTTCTTACATCAGTCTTTTAGAGGGTAAAACCTTAGTTTTACCAGGTGACTTTTGAAAAAAAAAAACAAGTATTTCATCATACAATGCTTAGTTGGCAAATACAGTGAGTTAAAATAAGTTTCAATGCAAGAAGTGATACATCTTATCATATCTTTATAACTATGCCAACTATTACAAACTCATCAAAAACCCAGAACCTATTTGACACAACTTTGGTCTCACATCTATAATTAATTAAGACAGAGTCATGCTTTTGTGTGATTACTTTATAATTATTCTATACTTACTTTTCTATTTTAGTGACTGTTTTACAAGATTGTGATAGAGTCTCAAAATCCCATTCAAAAGATACTCATACTCTTTAAGTTTATTTTTGTACAAGTTTCTATTAAAAATTTCATTGAGCCTTTCATAAAAATCCTAGGAAACTTTTTTCCATGTTATTTACATATATTCTCTTAATGTTACTAGAAATTTTAAGGTTTCACAAAATAGTGACAAAATTCATTAAATATTTGCTGAATAATAACTCTTAATAATAATAACTCAAGCAGTTCTTCCAAATTCTTTGTTATGTTGGCTTTGCAATATGTTATTATGACTTTTTCCAAATATTAAAATGCCTAGTGAAAATTTTTTTTGCCATACCCACCAGTGCTCAGGACTTAATTCTGGTTCTGTGCTCAGAAATCTCTGCTGGCGATGCTCAGGGAATAAGGGATCATCCGTGTGCAAGAAAAGAGTCAGCCACGCTATACTATAGCTCCAGCCTTGTTTCTATATGAAATTTCTAATTCTCACTAAACAGATGTAGCATTATGTTGTGTATATGATTTCAATGTAGGCCAATATCTGTTTCCCATGATCCTGAGGAGTCTCAAAATATTCTCTTTCACTCTTAAAGGCATCTAACTGTTCACTGCTTCTTACCAATGGGTACTATCAAAACCTCTCTCTGCTTTCTTACAAATTTTGAATAGACGATAGAATGTGAAACTTTAGGTATCATGTTTATTTAGTCAGTCAGTCTCATTTAGTCATATAGCTAAAAAAGTTTTGCCTAGAACTATTTTAAACCCAAGAAAACCAAGAAAGTAAAATTCTTCCACAACCAGCTTTGTCCTCAATTTAATTTCACCCTCAATTCAATTTTATTACCATTAATGGCATGAGAAGAGAAGATTGTACCATTTCTAACAAAGAGGACATTTATAAGCATAAACATCCAAAAGCCAATTTTAACTTTTTGCTTTGAGGAATCACTTCTGGTCTGAATTAGCATTCAAGAAATGTTTTACAAGAAGAAAATATGAAGTATTCTGGTAATTGGTCTTAATTTATGGTATTGAATAAATATAGCAACTTACTGCCTTTATTTATTTATTTCTTTTTACACAAACAGTAGTGGTAGAAATGATTTACAGACTTATTTTTCCCTGAATAGAGTACAAAAGCACAATATACCCCAATATAAGATGGGGGTGGAGGAATTTTGCTTTCTTTATTTTCCTGGGTTTAAAGGAAACTGAAAGCTCAATATATCCTAATACAATATTGGGGAAAATAATTCAATCTGCGCAAAAATAAGTAATAAATTTGAATATATCAGAAAACAAGCCCATGTATCTATTTTTCTCATAAATAATCCCCATAGTAGAAATTTCAATAATTATCTACATTGATAAAATTAAAACACTGTTCAGATGGCAAGAATGTTTGGATTGCAAAGAAATTATGACATCTCAGGTGACCTCTGTTTCCTTAATTTATTTATCACTTAGAAGGGTCGATCACACATGATGGTACTCATGAGCCCTTTCTGGCTCTGTGTTCAGGAATATGACATAACGTGACATATGAAGTGCTCAGGGAACCGTATGTGATTCCACTGTAAAAACTACATCTTGGGTGAGAGTGGGGAAGGGATGTGAAGATGATGATGTGTTGTTGACGGGCTCTCAAGGCAGCTCTCTCTTGCTGCCCGTGTTCAGTGCTCTCGAGCTGCTGTGTATGGACCAGATTAAGCTCCTTCTTGTGCTTTTCTTCTATGTGTGCCACTGTTTTCTCTTCTGTCTGTCTATTTCTTACTCAGACTCTGTAGTCTCGCCATTGGTCTCTTCGATCTCTCTCTCTCTCTCTCTCTCTCTCTCTCTCTCTCTCTCTCTCTCTCTCTCTCTCTCTCTCCTTTCTCTAGAGCTCTTCTGCTTCTCTCTCTGGAGCTTTTTTCTCAGGATTCTGACTCTCTCCCCGTGGATTCTGACTCTGCCCCTGGATTCTGACTCTGGCTCTGGGTTCTGTCTGACTCTAGTTCTGGATTCTGAATCTGCTTCTATCCACTCTTACAGTCTTGGTTTATATAGCAATCACATAGGGTGGTGACACACAGGTGGGTTGAACATTAACAAATCAAGAAACAAAGAGAGGTAAGACTACTTCTCCAGGAGATTAACTCAATGATAAAATCTTATCTAAAGACATTACTCTGGATTACTAGGAGATCTGCTTAAGGGCAGGATCCCATTCAGAATGTGTTGCTTTCTTCTTTCCTCAGCTAGTAATCCACTTAAATAGTTGTAGTAAATCTACTTCTAATATTTCTAGCAATGTCATTCTGTATGAGCACAGTAAGAGATATATCAACTTAAAGTTTGGTTCTTCCTGAGGACGTCTTATCACGGTCCTCAGGCCAGGTTAGTCTTCCTAACCCCAGCAGGGTCCTAGTCTCGTCGTTACTTTTGGGTCACGACAAGATTGTCTATGATCATGCTTTCAACTTATAGTTGAGTATTGTGGCACTTTGACCTGGCCCATTTTGATGCCAGGGTACCTTACAGCTTGCCTTGGGTCCATTCAGTCCCTTGTAAGGACCCTGCTTTTGGGGTGCTAGGAACTAAGGGCAACTGAGTAGAGAGCAGACACCCAGGAGGAAATATTATTGGAGTCAATCCACTCTTAAGTTATAAAGCATAATATTGTCTTCCTGTGTCCATACAGAAAGGACATTGCTTTAAGGTAAACTAAGTTCCCTGTGGCAAGGCTGAAAGGACAAACCCATTGTTATCCTACAGACCACAAGCAAGGCAAGCATCTTAAAATCTGTACCATCTCACTGTTCCACTTTCTTTTGGCTGTGATGGCAAAAATTTCTAAACAAAAATAAAATTTTTCAAGTTGTAGATGAGGTTTCTTTCTCACTTAGCAACTCTGCCTAGTTTCCTTTAATAAAGAGCAGCAAGCCCATGTTATTTTAGGTGTCATATTAATTGGCTATGAAAAAAGCCCAGTCACTTGTTTGAAATCTAATGATTGCCTACCATGGAAAGCAAAGACTTATTTCACTTGCTGCAGTCAATTAAAATCTGGGTCTCTATAGCAATTTCTAGGTGGAGATGCAATCCGATAATTCATCATTTGTTCACATCCTAATAGCACAAAAATATTCCTGGAGACATTCAATTTTCCATACCAGAGGCTTTCTTGATAAAAAGCTATTTTATAGCTAGAAATTCTTCATTTTAAAATCAGAAATGGCATCACTGCCAGGTGAAATAAAGGAATACTCACTATAGGAGAAGAAAAAGTAGTTGTTGTCATCAATTAACAACATATTTTAAGTGCTACCTGGCATATATGAATTGCTTATACAATCATAAGAAATCACGTGTGGTTTCACTTGTAGAAAATTTATAATTAGTTTTTATCTCTTTCAGACTTGTAACTTCCTGCATTTTTTTGCTGAAAATGTAACATTGTTTAGCAAGGTTTGTTCCCAGGTTAATGAAAGTTGTCAGACTCAACTGTCAATATTTTAATCACAGTCAATATTTTAATTATTTTCTGAAGGAAAGATTAAAACTTTGTCCCAATCATTTTACAAAGACAATGACTTAAGGACAAAGACCTATCTCCTACATCCAGAGGTGCTTGAAAAATATCAGACAAGCTGAGCCACTCTGAGCTAATCAGTGAGTAGACTGGATTTCAACATTTCATATTAAGCAGCATAGAGATATTTCAACTTTTGTCTGTTTTAGTTGTACCATAAAATTAATGGGTTATGTAAAAGCTATATAACCCCCCTACACTAAATAATGTATCATTTTATCAATGAGCTCAATTTCATCTTGTAATGAGTATTGTCTAAAAGTACTCACTTCATAAAGTCATAAAAATGTATAATTGGAAAAGTGTACAAAATGCTATGTCAGTGCTCTCCACAGCCTGGAATTCATGCTTTCCATCTCTATGTCCTCACAGTCAAATCTTAAACTCTCTCTTTTGCTAAACTTTGAGATTCTTCCAGCCCCTTCATGCCTTTCTTTTCAATCTACAATCTGTTCCTCCACCTTCATAAATGTCAGCCTCCAGATAGCAAGATTCCAAAGACGTTTTTATGTCTTTATTTTATTGCACCCTCTGTTTTTTGACAATGTTGACAGGTCACCACTTTAAATTTTCTTTTCCTTTAGCTGATGGGACAAGATTTGCTCTCACTATGAAGGTCAGTATATTTCTCCCAGACTCTCTGACCACTCAGTAGGGAATAATTCACATTCTAGATAGAAACCCTGCTATATTTTATTCTTTATAAAACACTCCAATAGAAATTACATCATATATTAATATGTCTCCCTTACTGATCTCACAACTATGTTCTATGCATTTAAGATCAGAGTATTGCTCTCTTCCCCAGTGAGCTTCAGTATCTACATACATAGGCAGAGCTGCTTAATAAACACTAAACAGTGACTAACCAATTGGATCAAAACACTGAGTCACAGATCCTTAGGGCTCCTGGATATTTTTACTTTGATTTTTATACAAGAACCTCAAAATCAAGACTTAAAACCATTTTACTCATCAAGAACAATAACTGAATTCCTTCAATTAATCTAAGTTCATCATACTTTTCATATAAAAATATAGATGTGGTTTTGGAGGATAATTTATGTAATCCTCATAAAAATTGTCTCCCTGGTATTTTTATCTTTTCTATTTTAGTTTGAGCATTGTCATACTGCAATAGGTTTATCAGAGGTCATTTGTCCTTAGCCTTGACTCAATAGAAACACCCCTCTACATTTTAAAGTGCAAAATTTCCACCTATTTAATTCAATCTTTAAATCTTTCAGTTTCATTAAAGTTTGCCTTAAAAGCAGCATTTCATTATCTTTCTCTATAAGAATTTTCATTAATTGAATTATTCCTGGACTGGAAGGATAGCACAGCAGGTAGGGCTTTTGCCTTGCACACGGCCCATGTGGCTGACCCAAGTTTGGTTTCTCCACCCCTCTCGGAGAGCCCAGCAAGCTACCGAGAGTATCTAGCCTGCACAGCAAAACCTGGCAAGTTACCCATGACGTATTCAATATGCCAAACACAGTAACAGCAAGTCTCACAATGGAAATGTTACTGGACTCGCTCGAGCAAATCGATGAACAAGGGGAGGACAGTGCTACAGTCCAGTGCAGAATTATTCCTTACTACTCTCTATATTCTCTTCATTTATATTTGCTTGTAACAAACTGCTGACAATATATTCTTCAATTTCATATATATCGTCTCCCACATGGTGAATACTAACTCTCATTTCTCTCCTCCAGTTGTTAAGTTATTAATCAGTCATCTTTTAACAACACTTGCACTATATCTTGTACAGGTCAACAGTTATACAAAGCACAAAGACCAGAGCAGTAGGTAAAAAGTGAACATGGTCTCTCTTCATCTGCAGTGTACTCTATGGTGTGAGGAAAGATGAGGATATAGAGACTACAGTTTACAAAGGTTTAGAAAAGAATTTTCAAACAAATATTATCAATGAGAGAAAATTTCTACTATACTAAGAGAGAACAAAGGGACATCACTAACTTAAAGTCATGTGTTACTTGGTATGAAGAGAGAATACATAAATATCCCTTTGATTTTTCAAATCTAACTTCTGTTTGCAAGCTTAAATGCTTTGGTAGAATGCCACATTGAAAAATCCAATATCACTTGACTGGCCTGCTTTTAATCTAGGTTTGAGACATTAACCACATACATAAAGTGACACACATGCATTTAGAATTATCTATATTTTGGGTCACAGGTCTGAGAAAACCTGGCCCTATGGCAATTTCTTTTGTGTCCCTTGTCTCAGCGCCTCTGACTGAACAAATGTTCTTGCAACATCTGGTTCCTGATGCAGGGCCCGAAGGCTTAAACTTCTACATGAATTTGATCAAGAAGAAACAGATGAAACGGCTATGAAAAATATGAAAAGAACTCCCAATCAGTGATCTGAATCTGGACCAGAATGCACTCCCTCAACGTAGAGCCCTTCCAACAACACAGCAAGAGGCAATTCCAACATGGTCAGAAATTAGGACCCTGATGAACCAAGCTGAGAAGGTATTGCACAATACTAACACAAAGAAAACTCCTGAAGCTTTCTTTTTAGCTATTTTATCTCTAATGAAACTATAATTAAGTGATATAGGATAACATTGGTATGCCCATTCTCATCTGCCACACGGAGCTTAGGTTTTTAGGATGATACCTATCACAGTGCTCCTGAAGCACTTCCATCCCGCTGTGTTTATCTGTAAACTCCTCTCTATGTTTCCCACCCCAACCAGTCTATCACCTTTTTCCCTAATCAGACTCTGTTAACTTGTAAGGTCAGATTCCTCAGAAATCCGTGATTTTATATGTATGAGTGAAATATTACTTTTCTCCTTTGATTATGTCTTCTGAATAGTTTACTTTAAAGCAATTGTCCTTTTGTATAGTCACAGAAAGATGGGGATTTAAGTGGCTTCAAATATTATTCACTCCCTGGTATCTGCTTTCTTGACTTAAGTCTCAGTTACCCTTAGTTCCTAGCACCCCAAAAGCAGGGTCCTGACAGAGGACTGAATGGACCCAGGGCAAGCTGTGAGCTACCCTGGCATCGAAATGGGCCAGGCCAAGGTGCCACGATAATCAACTATAAGTTGAGAGTTTGGTCATGGACAAATGCTGTCATGATCCAAAAAGTAATGACGAGATTAGGACCCTGATAGGGATCATGATCACTATCACGTTCATCCTGTTGTCCATCGATTGCCTCAAGCAGGCACCAGTAACGTCTCCTTCGCCCTAGCCCTGAGATTTTAAAAAGTGCCATAATTCAAGGCTCTTTCAGGGTCAGGAGAATGAGACCCATCACTGTTACTGGTATTTGGCATATTAGGTACATCATGGGGAGTTTGCCAGACTCTGCCATGTGGGCAGGTTACATTCGGTAGCCTGCCAGATTGTCCAAAGTAAGAATGAGATAATATGATGTTTCCTTTAAAGAATAATCTGACCAGGGCACTATAGTTTGAGATCAGAATGGCCCCAAGAGAGCAATTCTATAAGCTTAATGTATCTCTTACTGTGTCTATAAAAAATGATTAATATTATGAATGTTTGCATGTTTGTTGGACTAAGAAGAGGAGAAACCCACCCACATTTGCCTTTAGGCCAGTTGTCTTGCTGGATAAGAATCTCTCCGAAAAGTAGCTTCCCCTGAGGGAAGGACCTATGTCCTCTGATTGTATGTTGATACCTATGCACTGTGGCTGTCTTTTTGTGATTACACAAAGTACCTCTACTTAAAATAAAACCTATTAGGTTTACCTTTCTAATTTACCTTTACTAAGGGGTATCTCCTGATAGAATGAAGTGATACCTCTTTAAAATAAGGAAAGATTTTGGCTTTCCTTATCTGGAGATAGAAAATTTATATTATCGGATTTCTTGGAAAAATTATAGAGGATTAGTTGCAAACTTTTATATTAATGATTCTGTTAAAATTATAGATTGGAACCTAAAAGTTATGTTATTCAAACAGACAAAAGAGCAATAGAAATAAACCTGGTTTGGCAATTTAAAGATAATCAATATATAGCTGAAGTGTCATATGACTTCTCTTATTGGAAGAATGAGGAATTTTCCCTTCCTTCATAATTTCTACTTGAATTTTCAAAACAAATTTACTTGTGTAAAGTTGGCCCTGCTCTGTATGAACCTGCCTCATGGCAGGGAGGCCAAACTAAGAATGGTACTATTGATCTGATATATTTCGACAGAAATTTAATTGATTCTGTCTTGGATTGTGTGCCCTTTTTCTCATTGGGATTGTTAGGACAGGACAGCCTCGGACTGGGCCAAGGACAAGAGAGTAAAGTTCCCATTAGGCCTCTATTATCTGCTTGAATGAAGATAGTAAAGTTTCCACTTAGGACTCTACTATCTGCTTGTTCCAGGAGGAATGTATGGGCCCCTGAGCTATGACCATATAAGGGTTAAAGACCTTTTGGTTGACTAATGAAACAGATGGCTGTCACGGGTCCAGGCTCAGCCCTCAGACCCAGATATCGCGTGAAGCCCAGAGTGGGCACTTACGTAAATTGTGGCCATCAAATCTGCTGTAACTGCCAGCATAGGCCTATAAATGTTCCCTTCTGAAGAAGCTCAGGGTCTTGCCTAACCTACTGGACCTGCTTGTCGGTGGGACAGCTTGACACTGGCTAGCTAGCTTAATTTACTGCCTGCTTGTTGATTGCATTCCTGTGTGACCCTTGATTGTAGTCGGAGATCCAGAGTCATGCCCTAATAGGGATATGAACGAATGACTTCCTGTAGACAGTATTCTATGTATACTTGTAATAATCCATCTATGAGATTCCATGAGGGAGGGAGTGTTTATTTTTTAGAGCCCGAGTAGCTGTTTGAATGTTGGTGACATTTCATTGACCATGGGAGGAGAATTCAACAACGGGAGTGCTTTGACAACTATCATCCATCTCCTCCTATGGAACAAGAGATTCTTTGGCTTGCTCATTGCTACTATCAT
The DNA here is from genome assembly GCF_029834395.1 of Sorex fumeus. Taxonomy (NCBI): domain Eukaryota; kingdom Metazoa; phylum Chordata; class Mammalia; order Eulipotyphla; family Soricidae; genus Sorex; species Sorex fumeus. The sequence goes on from NW_026606059.1 coordinate 70,849,013, forward strand.
GGGGAATCATCACAGTGACAGTGACAACAGCCATGGTAGACGCAGCTCTGAAGCATGGAACCTCAGACAGTGGAATTCGTCCAGAAATGGTGTGAGAACTCTGGGAAATTATGGACTACTCAAAGGCAAATTGACTCTGAACTGCAGTCTGAATTAGTTGATGTTCCTTGAATAGTTACTTTGCTTGGAAAATAGTCAGCGAGTCTCTGCTGTCACGTTTTTAAAATGTGATAGGAATACTGCTTTATTCTGTATAACACCTGTGCTGTATAATGTGATTGAATTTTCATGGGATAAGGTTAAAAAATATTTCTTAATGCATAAAGAAATAACAGCTAGAATACTGGACCTGTAAATTCATGGCACCCATAAGAACTATCTTTCTGGTATTGGGTTTTCAGAAATATGGTAAAAGATTTCTGATGATTTAAATTCTTTTAATTCTAAGGACTGCTGGGAAGATCTGTGAGAACAGGAGTTCTGCTCTTGTTATTGGCCATTTTGTGCCTAGCATTTTATTTTAAGGTTAAAGGATTCGAAATTAAAACTCAAAAAGGAAAGGCAGCTTAAATTGTTTATAATAGTGAAAATCTGTCATAAACAAAAAGGGGGAGATATTGGGGCTGGACTGGGCTACCAGGATGAGCCATGTAAACTGCTCCACACAAGGGCAGGAACATAGGGACCCATGAAAGCAGGCAAGATTTGTCATGTGTCCTGACTGGTTTGGATAAGGCTGAACATCTTTTTCTTTTGGCTGCCTTCGTGAATAATTTCATAAATTTCTGTATACTGAAATTGTGAGTTGTCCTTTTCTCACAGATCCCTGAAGGTTACTTACCCTATTTGTTGTCAGTATGCAGATCCTAGGTTACTTAACCTGTTTGGTGTCAGTATGCAGATCCTAGGTACTTCATTAATTTTCAGTATGCAGAAAATCTTTCAGTTTTGCATGTTCTTCCTGTAACTCCTTTGTTGATGACCTCACTGTATTGAACTGGTATTTGGCATATTGGGTACTCCAAGGGGAGTTTGCCAGACTCTGCCATGTGGGCAGGTAACATTCGGTAACCTGCCAGGTTGTCCAAAGTAAGAATGAGATAATAAGATGCTTACAGGACCCCTGCCTACTGGAAGGTGGAGGATCTGGGTGAAGGATGCTCAGCCCCGATCCGAGCAGGCTCGGAGATCTCAGCACAGGGACCCACATGCCTTTGTTCCTCTGCCGGTACCTTCATGTGTGTGGAGAGTGGTCTCAGCATGGTGGTGACTGGTTCTAGAGATCTTCGGCTGCCGGACCTCTGTTTGGGGCTGGGAGGGAAACTCAACCCGGTCCCCTCCAAGGGGCCCCGGCGAGGACAGCCAGGTGCGGGAGCAGGAGACTCTGTGCTGTTCTCTTCCGGCAGCTGGGTTTTATAGTCTCTGGGTCTTAGCCATTGATGGGATTACACAGCACTGGGAGTCAGATGGTGGGTATGACCCCTGCCTACTGGAAGGTGGAGGATCTGGGTGGAGGATGCTCAGCCCTGATCTGAGGAGGCTTGGAGATATTGAACTGTATGATGGCAATAAAAGGAGATTTTGGGGCTCTCTACCTTTGTCACAAGTCTGAAAGAACCTGGGCCCTCCATGACATTAAAAAAAAATCTACATTTTTAAAAACTATACTATATTTTATATGCTAAACCTAATTTACATATATACTTATAAAATGTATTTAATGTAAATGTATACATCAGTTATTATGTTTTCTCTGAAACAATATATAAATAAACTAATTTAGTCATATTAAACCGATTTAGATGAAATCAAATCCCTTTATATATTAGACCTATTTAGATATAAACATATATGTCACAAACATAAAATAATCAAATAAAATTTAAAATATTTAAAATAATCAAATAAAATTCAAATTTATTTTTATCTTAAAGGAACAATACAGTTCTGATGTTTTATACTTTTCATAATCCTTTCTTTCCTTTCCTTTAGGAAATTTTTTATGAATGCCTTATACAAAAGTCTGGCTGATTTTGACTGTTAAATCTATATGACAAATAAAAGGAAGTATTTAAGGCACTCAAAATAGTTTGTTAAAATAGCTAAGAATTTGAGAAAAAAGAATAAAAATCCCTTTTATGTACTATTTCCTGTATTATATTAGTATTTTCCAATTATTATTAGAAACTAATGCTCCATATTTCAGTCTTTACTCCAACGGTTCACAAATAACCAGGAAGTAAAAACTAAAAAAATCAAATAAAATGCATATTAACATTTTTAAATAGAAACAGGAATATGTAGGCATATATAACCTAAAAGAGTTTGCATATTGTAAGATCCACTGCATAAAATAATACTACAAAGGTTCAAGCTCACTCTAGTCTGTTTCTTTGTTTCATGTCAAATATTCTTACCAATTTCTGATTAGAATTACTTTGTTATGAACAATCTCAGTTGGAAAAAGATGTGCATTATTCCTATTATTCTATAGTTACAAATTCATAAATTTATTATGCATTAAGATATAACACTTCAGCTGGCTGGGCTCAAGGAACAAAAGCTGAAGCAAGTTACAAAGCACGGTAATAGGATCAATTTCATAGACAGCTGAGACAATATTAGGTTGTTCTCCCTGTAAAGAGGAATTTTTTACAAGTTAAAATGTTTAAGCCTCAAAAAGCATCAGGCAAGATTTAGAGATGCCACTCAAAGAGTTAATAACTTAGTGAGACAAAGCAATAGATTCATCATCCTACCTTCCACCTTCAATTAAATTCTGCAATCAAACTGAAATTTCTACCACACTTTTGTACAACATTATATAAAAAACATTTAGTGAGTCCAAAGCTGTGGTATTTTGAGCTCTGTAATAGAATTGATGAGTCATATAAGTACAGTCTCTGCAATTTTCTGTTTCATGAGTCACAGCTAGATTTCACATTCACCAACAAATAATAAATAAATTATCCATAATTGATAGACGGTAGATGAATGATAGATAAACATAATTATTAGTGAATGAACAGGCAATAAATAGATTGATGGATTAAGACTACATCATAGTAGCACTACACAAAGTAGAAATAAATCAGAAAGTATTAGATTAGTTTTTTTCTGTTACTCGTGATTCTTCTTGTAGCAATGCGATTCATTTCAGATCGATTTTATTTTATTTATTTATTTTTGAACCACTGTGAGATACACAGTTACAAGGCTGCTCATGGTATAATTTGAGTCATACTATATTCCAACACACAACCCCACCAACCCCCAGACACTAAACTCCATTTTGAAAGTAGAAATTTTTCTGTATCTCTCCTACTACTATGGGGATTTAATGTGTTAAACTGTCTAAAAATTTGAGCAATGGAAAAAACATTTTCCAAATAAGGATTTTAAAATTTCACAACTAAGAAGTCATTACTATACTACTAAGATGCTACTTCAGACCAAAATCTTACTCTCTATATTATAAAAACTTACTTATAGTTCCAAGAGCTGATGGAAACTTTATAATTGATAATAAAGATGTGAATGAGAAAACATTTAAGGACAGGGTAGCTGAGAATGTTAACCTGAACTACTCATGAGTATGTGACTAACAATGAAAAGGCATTAAAGAAAAAAAGACAATGTATAAATGCATCACATAGAATTTTCAGAGCTTATATTTTAAATAAAGAAAGAAGTAGAAAGATCAGTTAAGGTTATGAAATTGCTACTGTAATAAGAATTTAGGGTAAATATTTTATATGTGAAATTTAATTTGTCCCTCATATTATCCAGTGAGCTGGGGTAATTGTATCTTCTTTTTTTCACAAGGAAGATATTTAGGCACATAGATGTTACTCATATGTATCATTTTGAAAACTAAGTCAAATACTAAATCATTTTGACTGGCTTTGGTTCAGAATAATCTTTGCTTTGACTTTTGGTCTCATTTTTAGTTTCACTGTTCTGTTGAATGTCTAAGAATTCCTGTTCTCTGAAGGATTACAATAGTTCTTCCAAGAAAAGAAAAGGAATTAGCTCAATTTTACATTTTATCCTCAGTAACAATTGGGGGAACTACATTTGAATTTAAAATATGAAAGAGCTTATTAAGTATTTTTATTGTATATTTTGTCATCTATATATTGCATTAATTGTATCTTTGGAGATGCTTTTATTTCATTTTTTTATTGGTGATAAACTCACAAAGAATATTTTTGAGTGAGTGCCTCACAGCACACCAAAATGTGTCAGACATTGGGGAAAGAATTTTCCATTACAATCTTTCTTTTTGTTGTTGCTGTTGGTTTTGTTTGTTTGTTTGTTTGTTTGGGGACTATACAATGGTGCGCAGGGTTTACTCCTAGCTCATACTCCAAGCTCACTACTGGTGAACTTGGGGGATCATGAGTAGTGTCAGTGATCAAATTTGTCCTGGCCACATGCAAATTAAGTACTCTACCCACTGAACTATCTCTCCAGTCCAACATTACAATTTGTCTTGTTGAAGTGATGAAGTGATATTAGCTATAATGGGAAAAGAAATATTAAAAAAACCTGGAAGTCTGGACTGTTTAAATAACTTACCTAAGGTGATAAGCAAAGTCGAGTCAAAATCACATCTATTCTTAAGCGATATTATCAGACTATTTCAAGGAACTAAATTCTGTCTTCACAAATTATACTCTGCCAAATATACACTTAGAACATACCGAGTTCTTAATTCATTTTGACAAATCTACCACTTTTTAAATCCAGAGTCATTAAGTAAACATTAAGAAAACTTGCATTTAGTGGGTAATGGTTATATATTCCAGGCTTTGTAAAAAGTACTCTCAGCATGTGATAACGCTCACTCTTTCTTTCATTTCACATTATGTTTTGAGCATTTATCTGAGTACTAGGGACGCAGCAGAGAGTAAAACAAACTCAAGCTTTCTTTTGTAGAAAAAGAGACAGAGGCACACATATAAATACAAGCTATCCTTGCCTAGCATTGTTGTAATACCCATAAATTTCATATGCTAAAGATCCATTAAATAGCATCAGCTCACAATAAAATGATCCCAATTTCATTTATCATGATTAGATTATTCAGTCACATTTCAGATTAGATTAGAATCAGAAAACTCATAAACTAAATCTTCAATGCTAATTCTAAAGTCCACAAATTATTACATAAATAATAGATGCACAGCTGTGAGAAATCATATTTCTTCTTCTAGAGTTTGTCAGTGATTGATCACTACACATTTCATATTAATTTCATGCAGTAGTAGCAATATGTTGTTATTTATTGGAGTCTGGTAGGTGTTGTCTCCTTGTCTCCCAGTGATAAATCCATATGACATTGTACAATAGTTGGTAATCAAATGATGGAATTGATCAGCAGAAGTGAAAACAAAGAAGAGAAGTAAAATTGAGTATGGCTGCTTAGAAAAGATATTTCTATAGTGTAGTATTTTTCTTAAATGAATACTTCCTGGTTCCATTTTATATGTGAATAAATAGATTGAAGAACAATGAAGTACACCATCAAGGTCATACAGATATCAAGCATCAGAACCTGAAATCGGACGGATACTTACCCTAATATTAAAATATGCTTTTAGTTCATATTATTTCATAGTATAATGTGCCCCTTTCCCATAGTATCTCTATGTGACAAAGGCTGAATACATTTTTCTATGGCAGGACTTTTAATTGATCCACTACTGTGCATGATTCAGAGCAGCTAAAGTAATTCATAATACATGTTTCTGACTGAGAGTCGCACCCTGCACAATCAACAGGGCTTTTCTAGCGTGAATAAATAAGCGCCTCAGCAGCTTGCTGCTGACATAATTTGTTTTCAATAGTCCACTTTAATGGACAAATATTGGTATGACACCACTAAACAAAAATGGGTATTTGCTCAAGCTAACACATCTCAGAGTTTTCTGTTTACAAGGAAGAAAAATTTTGTACCATTAAAAACTGGACAAAAAGATAGAGAGGAGGTGAAGAGTATAATTAGTACTCTAGCATGTTGAAAGCGGTAGAATGAGATGCCCTATGATTTTAGATTTATCCTTATGGGAAAACTAGATTTTGATAAAGATAGCTAAGTATAGGGGACAGAAATTGTTCTTTAATTTCTTTGCTTTTAATGGTCTTTTATTCCCTTGCATTTAAAAGTATTTGGCAACCTCCAAATCATCAAAACACTCCAGCAACTTCCTGACTAGGAAACTTAACACCTACTTATGCTATTGTTAGCTTCACTAGTTCAAAGAATGCAAAGTCAATAGCAATTAGGAAAGAAAACCTTTGAGAAAGGGAAAGATAGCTATAAACCACCTAATTGCTTCTCTTAAAATCTACTCCTTTAATACTTCCATGCTAATAAAACATCATTTCCATATGACCAGGAGTACAGGAGTCTTTCTCAGCTTGGGTAGAAAGGAAAAAGTCATACTGTGACAATGCCTGAAATACTCTATATATTAAAAGTTCCATTATTCTAATGTTACTGGCTTATAATTAATGTGTAAGTGATTCTAGAAGCTTAACCCCTATCCTCTACTTTGTTGCTAAGCAACAGTCAAGCTGAGGAAAACTGTTCCATTTTAGACTATGGGTCACAACAGGGAAAGTAGCTGGGTAGCTTTCTCTAGAATCGTCAAAGCATTGTCGTTAGGTAATTTAGTTGAAACAAACTTGCTTTAGTAATAGGAGACATTGCTTGAATAAATCTGTGATCATGTGAAAACATTGGTACTTTATACTCTTTGCTATAATAAGGATGATTTTTGTAGAATACACAGAATTTCATTGTTTTTCAAAGTGTTTTCACAAAAAAAATTAAAAATTAGTGTTGTCTTAGGGCATGTGGTACCAGGAAGTCAACCTGTATCCATGGGGCGAGTGCATCAGCAACCTGATGGTGACTTCAGGCTTCCTGACACCCCAAAATTGCCACTGTGCCTCGGCCAGAACTCTGTAACTGGGGACTAAGTTTCCCGAGAAATTAAATAGCCAAAAGTTAGGTATGTGGGAGAAACACCCATAACCACCTCTGGCTCAGCTATACAGGCTCATTCATTGATCTTGCTTCCGAGACCCATAAATAAATCTGGAAAGAGACCAAAAGCTGCAGTTAATTTGTTCAAGGCTGAACAGACTAGAGTAAGTCAGAGTGGAGCGGCTCAGCCTGGTGCCCACACAAGCAGAGATCCTGGCAGGCGCTTGCTCCCACAATCTAAAATCTCCACCATGTCCCCGGCCAGACTCCACCATCTCAGCAGGGACCTCACCAAGATATTAACCTGTTGAAAATGCAAATATTAGGCTGGAGTGATAGCACAGCGGTAGGGCGTTCGCCTTACAAGCGGCCAACATGGCCGACCCGAGTTCGATTCCTCCACCCCTCTCGGAGAGCCCGGCAAGCTACTGAGAGTATTCGATATGCCAAACACAGTAACAACAAAGTCTCCAATGGAGACGTTACTGGGCCCACTCGAGCAAATCGACGATCAACGGGAGGGCCTTTACCTTTACCTTTACCTTTACCTTTACCTGACTGAAATCTCCAGACTTTCTGAGTTGAACAGGTACCCACTTCCCTGCCACTGCCCTACATTCTTGGAAGCCCTAGCTGTCACCTCCACGAACCAACTCCATATCATCATGTAAGTTCTTCTACTTTCCTTGCTTCAGACACTCATAAATAAATCTCAAAGGAGATCAAAAGTCACAGTTAATCTCAGATCCGCGTAAGGCTGAACAGACCAGGGTAAATTGGATGGGGGGGTGTGGGGAGGCAGGGGTTAGTATGGTGACTGCCCAAGCAGAGTCCCTACCAGCTGCTTGCTTCCACAATCCAAATTTGCCATCATGCCCTAGGTCAGACTCAGTCTTGGAATGGTTTCACCAAGATACAATCTGCTGAAAATTAGGATATGCAGGTTTTGTGATGGAAATCTCCAGGCTTTCTCATGGTCAGATGGGATACCTTCCCCCACCTCCCTGTACTTCAGCTTCAGAGTCACATTCATACCTCAAAGCTCCTAGCCAGTTGAAAAGGCTACTCCAATCTCATCTTCCCACTAAAGATGCTGAACAACCTGAACAAACACAATGACCTCTTAGTACCATGATGCAAAGGAAAAAGAGAGAGGGAGGGAGGGAGAGAAAGAGAGAGAAGGAGGGAGGGAGAGAAAGAGAGAGAGGAATAGAGGGAGAGAAATAGAGAGAGAAAGAGAGAGAGAGAGAGAGAGAGAGAAAGAGATGAGAAACCTGCCACGGTGGCGGACTGTATGTGTGTGTGTGTGTGTGTGTGTGTGTGTGTGTGTGTGTGTGTGTGTGTGAAGAAGGGGTAGGAGGAAAATAGGAGACATAGGTGGTGGGAAATGTGCACTGGTAGAAGGATGGTTGTTGCATCATTGTATGACTGGAACCCAATCATGAGCAGCTTTGTAGTCGTCAATCTCACAAATATTCAATAATAATTTAAAAACATACTGCTGTCTGTTATGATAGAATTGCAATGGTTTTGTCCTTTTTTTGGAATGCAGCAGAATGAGCATGCATACAACATTTGGTATCCTATATATTTACAGAATTGTCTCTGTCCACATGCACAAAATGAACTGGACAACTGAATGACACTTCCCATCCCTCAGTATTTATACGTTGATCACTTGATCACTTGACTTCCCGTTAATCGTCAATTTGCTCGAGCAGGTGCCAATAACATCTCCATTTGTCCCTGTCACATGCTAGTGTAGCCCAATGGGGTCTGTTCGCTCTAGGAACACGAAGAGCCTCAAACTGATCGTTCATGATCTTGATGAAAAGTCTGACCATCTGGTAGGTGGGTGGCCATGTGGTCTTTTGACATCCCGTGGAATCCAGTCGGTAACAGCTCTAGTCCAGTGGTTGTCTCTAAATCTCATTATGTGACCAGCCCATCTGATTGTTGACACCATGGCAAATGAAACAGCGTCCCTGATTCTTGATCATCGACGGAGGTCGGAACTTCAGATTCCTTCTCTCATTTGAGTGAAACATGATATTCCAAGCATAGTTCTTTCAATTCCTCTTTGGGAGACTCAAATAGCATTCTCATCCTGTTTGCGTAGGGCCCAGGGCTCTGAGGCGTGTGTTAATGCAGGAAGAACAGTGGAATCAAAGAAATGTGCCTGGAGCCGGAGGTTCTTTGTACTCTTAGCTATTTCTTAGACGCTCTTGAATGCTTTCCAAGCGGCTCTCTTCCTCCTGTGCAGCTCAGGTGCCAGGTAATTTGTCATGTTGACTTCTCGACCTAGGTACACAGAGCTGTTGCATTCGAAGATGGTCGTTCTGTTGACAGCGAATGGGGCATCAGGAACAAGGCTGTTTCTCATAAACATTGTCTTCGTAACATTCAGCTGTAGTCCAACCTTTCCACACACACAGTCGAACTCGGCCAGCATTTGTGCCGCTTGGCTAATGTTTGGTGTTACTAAAATAATGTCATCAGCAAAGTGGAGGTGGTGTAGTTGCCGACCATCTATCTTCACTCCCATTTCTTCCCGTTCCAGTCATCGCATGATGTTCTCAAGGGTGACACTGAAGAGTTTCGGTGAAATGGTATCACCCTGCCGAACCCCTCACTTGACATCAATGATTACTTCTTTGTAGAATGGTGAGATCCTGGTAGTGAATCCATAATACAGCTCATGGAGGATCTTGATGTATTGAGTTTGAATGCCGTGATTGGTTAGGGCTTCAATGACCGCTTCCATCTCAACAGAATCAAAGGCCTTCTTTAAATCAATGAACGTTAGACAGAGAGGCATCTTGAACTCCCGAGAAACATCAATGAGCTTGGTTATCATGTGGATATGGTCGATGGTGCTCAATTCTTTGTGAAACCAGGCTTGCTCGCATGGTTGTTCTTCATCTAGTGTTCTGCCAATCCTATTCAGGATTACTCGAGTGAACAAATTATAGATGACAGACAATAGGCAGATTGGGAGACAGTTGCCAATGTCATGGATGTCTCCGTTCTAGTACAGTAGTACAGTCCTGCTGGTTTTTCATTGGGACGGAAACTTGCATTCAGACAGGTAGCATGTGAAGAGCCGAGCCAGCGTATTGATGAGTACTGACGGCAGATTCTTCAGGTGTTCAAGTCTGACCTTGTCTGGGCCGGGTGCTGTTCATTTCTTTACTGACGAAATGGCATGTCAGATTTCGGAAGGGAGAACATTGGGAACGACATATCCATCCTGTGGAATTTGATATGTTGGCAGGTGGACATGGCTATCAAAGAGATTTGAGTAGAAGTCATAGATAATCTTCTCCATTGCCGTTCTGGAAGATGTGATAGATCCATCAGGACGTTGGAGGGCAGTCATCTTGGTCTTGTAGTTGGCGAAGGACAGGCGGGCATTACAAATACTTTTCCTGGCTTCTGCCGCATCTACCAGCACTTCTTCTCTTCTCTCTTTGAGGTCTTCCTTGATTGCATCTCTGCACTGCTTTGCAGCTCAGACTTTCACTGCGGTTGCCTGAGGCATGTGCCAAACCACATTGTTGAATAAACTCAGGAGTTTTCAAGGACAGTCGTTTTTGTGTGTGTGTGTGTGTCTATCTCTTTCTTGGCGTTCCTCACACAATCATGTAGGTGCTGAACCAGTCGATCGTATTCCTCGTCAATGTTGTCAAAAATGGCATCTTTCCATGTTGCCACAATAGTGCCAAAGAGCTCCCAGTGGTGGTCATTCTGGGAGTTCTCTTTTTAAACTTTGCAGCCCTTTCTCCCCGCTATACGTTGATACCAATTATATACATTGATACCAATTCCCAATGTGGTAGTATTTTGAGGTGCGGCTTTTGAGGGTAAGGAGGTCTTTGGGGAGTTATTTCATGTGGTATTAGCGTCTTTATTAAATGGTCTGACAATGTTCATTTTTTGCACTTTCTCTTCTTCCAAAGGAGCATCTAAAAGAAAATATGACAGACTATAAGCTAAAAATTTAACCTTTATTATATAGTAAATATGCACCTGATTAGGACTTTGTAACCTTCTGAATTATAAGAGGAAAAAAGTTGTTTATAAGCCACCAATGTGTGTTTTGCTATAGTAGTGCAGTGTAAGACAGAGGGCAGCCAATAAACCAAAAATGTTCAGAAAAAAATCTACCTGAAAAAATAATAAAGAAAAAAAGTCAAATGTGTATATTTTTATTGTACTAAAATTTCATAGACATGACTACATAGAATTCTTTTGTGATTGAGACAGAAGTCTACTTCTGACAATCTAAAGAGGGTAGAGAACTGTTATTTGAGCCAAGATTTTGAATCCTATTTCCATCCCTGAGCTACAAACTTATCATATCTATTTTACCTAACCAAAATTGAAATACATTGTGCACAATTTATAATCTCAAAGCAAGAAATGTAGTGGTAAGCTCCTCCTATGCACAGAACTACATAAAAGGACACAAATAATAGCCATACAGTTAAGTTGACTTCATTTATTTTGATCAATATATAAATGATGGAAATAATTATAGTCTCTTCATTTTTATAACATATACATACATCTTAATTTTTTAGGGAAAAATATCCTAACATCGTGATTGAAATGTTCTAATTATCTTATTAATGTATATTTTATTAAATAAAATATATATGATACATTAATTAACACACTAATTTATAGCAACTTGTACTTTTCGTAGATTAGTAAACATGCTGGAAACAAGGAATGTAATCTTCATCTCTCAACTTTTGTCTGGAGTGCTACATACGTATCAGTAATTGGGGTCCAGGAATCTAGCAAAACTCAATTTGACTGCCATCACTAATGGCATTAGAAGCTTTGCCGCTTAGCAGATTACCACCAGAGAAGCCGTTGATTCTCCTGAGCACCACCTGGTGACCCTGGTGGTCTCTGGCACTGTATTGAGCAGTCCAGCTCAGCTTTCAGAGAGTCCCATGGAGAAGTCTGACACCCTCTGCCCTTGTTTAGTAGGCCCCATACTGAATCAGTAATGATGTCCTTCATCTGGTCTTAATATCATATAATATATTGTACGATATATGTATACTATCCTCAATACTGATCACCTATGTGCCATAGAAGCTACTATACATATGTGGCTATAAAAATATTTGGAAATTAATAATACAAAAAGAAAGTAAATTTAATTGATTAACTGAAAGTAATCCCATGCCTGAAAAAACTTCGGATTAGATATTTGAAGGGAATCTAGAATATATACAACTAAAGAGAAAAGAGCATTCATTATATTACTTATACGGATCGTCGAGGGACTGGAGAGATAGTGCAGTGGGTCAGACACTTTCCTTGCAAACAGCCAACCCGGGTTCAATCCTTGGACTCCACATGGGCCCCCAAGCACTGCAAGGAGTGATTCCTGAATGCACACCCAGGTGAAAGCTCTAAACACCATTTAGTGTGCCTCCCCCTTCCCTTGCTACCCCTGGCCCAATATTGTCTAGGGAAAAACAAATTTTAAGCTTACTGGGAACTCTCCATACTCTTTTCGACAAAGATTGAACCAGATTATATTCTAAGTGGAGTTTCTTTTTCACCACATCCCCACCAATACAGATTGTTTCCATTATTTTTGATAGGGACCCTTCTCACTGGTTTGAGATGGTAACTCATTTGATTTGGATTTCCCTAATAATAAGTGATGGTGAGCAATTTTTGGTCTGTCTGTTGGCCATCTTTTGGTCTCCCTCAGAGAAGTTCCTGTTCATTTTATTTTATTTTTTTAATTTTGGGGACACAGCCGGCGATACATAGGGGTTACTCCTGGATCTTCACTCAGGAATTACTCCTGGCAGTGCTCAGGGGACCATAGGTTAGTCGCGTGCAAAGCAAATGCTCTACCAGCTGTGCTATCGCTCCAGCCCCGTTCCTGTTCATTTTAACTCACTATTATTTTTCCTTTAGTTTGTGGTAACTTTATTCTAGTTTTTTTATTTTTATTAGTGAAATACCATGAGGTAGAGGTTTTTTTTTAAAAATTTTTATTAGTGAAACACCATGAGGTAGAGTGGTAGACTTACAAATTTTTGTGGTTGGGTTTTTTAGTTATACAATAATCAAGTACCCATCCCTCCACCAGTGCCCATTTTCCACAACCATGGGTCCCAGTATCCCTCCCATCTGGCATTTGTTGCTGATTTTTTGTAAATATTTTGTATATCCTGGATATCAACTCTTTATCTGATGTGTTGACCCCAAATATTGTTTTCCATTCAATTAGCTGTCTTTTAGTTTTGGACTGTGTTTATAAAAATTAATGAGAGCAATGTGTTGGTGGAGATGTTATGAAAATGTAACTCTCATCCACAGCTGGTAGAAACATAATCTAGTTAAACTCCTATGGAAAACAGTATGCAGTGTTATCAATAAACTTAAAATTGAGCTATCTTACACAGTCCTCCCATTGTTCATCGATTTGCTCGAGTGGGCCCAATAACGTCTTCATAATGAGACTTGTTGTTACTGTGTTATTATCTAGCAATTACACTTTTGGATATCTAATCCCTTGGTTGAAAACCACTCATTTAAATGAATGTATGCATATCACTACCCATTGCAGCACTCGGTACAATAACTAAATTTTAGAATCAACTAGATGTCCAAGAACATATCAGTGGATTACGAAGTTGTGGTATATATACACAATAGAATACTATACAGCTGTAAGAGATGATAAAATCATGCAATTTGCTGCAACATGGATGAAACTGAAGGTATCATAATAAATAAAATAAACTAGAAGAACACAGGACGATATCACTTATATGTGGTATTTAGAATAACTGCTTAAGAAAGTGCAATGCTTTAAGATGAGGGAGATGACTAGATCAACTTTGACCCTAGAGTGTAGGAAGGAGAAGGTAAGAAATAGGGTGAAGATGAAGGGGAAAAGAGATATATAGAAGAAGCAGGAGTAGGGATCAAGGGAACCCATGTACACTGGTGATATTAAGTAATGATAGAGGTAAATATCCAAACCACAGAATCAACAATTCTGATATCATTAAAATCAAACTTCAATAACCAAATTTAAAAGTTTCCTGCCAAGAAGGAAGGGTGTCACTGCGGTGGGGGTTGGGGTTAGGAAAGGGAACTTGGGAACACTGGTGGAGGAAAGTTATCAATGGTGGAGGGGTTGGTGATGCAACATTGTATGTCAAAAACCCAACTATGAATAACTTTGTATTTAACAGTATTGTAATAAAATAAAATTTGGCGAAAAAAGACAAGTGAATAATAGCCTTGAATAATTGAATTTACTATGTCAAGTGTAATTACCAATGGTTAAAAGAAATATTAAGCTCATACATTAAACAAATTAATGATTATCAATTACTTCTTTTGATCTGTTTATTACCTATGCTTACAAAAAATACTAATTTGCATTCACAGTTACAATATTTTAAGAAAAGTTTTCTAAACAAAGATCAAATAATCATAGTTTTCTAGGTTCTCACAATATTTATAATTTAAAAATTGTGTGTGTAAATTTTTGTCTTGTTTTATGTCTAGTTTATCAATTGACCTTAATTATGTTGTGTCATAAATATGGGTATTATTGCTTGTGAGTTGTACTGAGACAAGTTCATAGCCTTGCCAAATATTTTATTTTAGTCTTGTGAGCATCAGATTTATCATGAATTTTTACGGAATATTCTATGAACATAACTCTGCAGAATTTTTTAATGAGGTCTGAATTATGTATTTCTAATTAAGGATACTGGGTGGAAGATGCTCGACTCCAATCCGAGTAGGCTTGGAGGTCTCGGCCCCAGAACCCGCGTGGCTTTGTCCCTCTGCCAGTACCTTCATGTGTGCGGAGAGTGGTCTCAGCATGGTGGTGGCTGGTCCTGGAGGTCTTCGGCTGCCAGAGCCCTGGTCGGGGCGGGGAGGAAAGCTCAACTCGCTCCCTCCAAAGGGGCCCCGGGAAGGAACACCCAGGCACGGGGGCAGAAGACTGCACTGTTCTTGTCCGGGATCTGGATTTTATAGTCTCTGAGTCTTGGCCGCTGATGGGATTATACGGCGCCAGGGGGCCAGGTGATGGGTGTGACCCCCGCCTACTGGAATTTGGAGGATCTGGGTGGAAGATGCTCGACTCCAATCCGAGTAGGCTTGGAGGTCTTGGCCCCGGAACCCACTCTCCGCACACATGAAGGTACTGGCAGAGGGACAAAGCCACGCGGGTTCCGGGGCCGAGACCTCCAAGCTCGGATTGGAGTCGAGCATCTTCCACCCAGATCCTCCAAATTCCAGTAAGCGGGGGTCACACCCACCACCTGGCCCCCTGGCGCCGTGTAATCCCATCAGCGGCCAAGACTCAGAGACTATAAAATCCAGATCCCCGAACCGCGCGGCCACATTTGCGGCCGCACGACATCTTATCAGAACTTTTTTTATGACATCTTATTGTCTCATTCCTACTTTGGACAAACTTGCAGGCTATCGAATGTAGCCTGCCCACAGGGCAGAGTCTGGCAAACTCCCCGTGGCGTACCAAATATGCCAAATACCAGTAACAATGATGGGTCTCATTCTCCAAATAGCCTTGAATATAATCTCAGGGCTAGGATAAAAGAGACGTTACTGGGGCCTGCTCGAGGCAATCGACGAATAACAGGATGATGAAATGAAATGAAAAATTAAGGATACATTTGTGTCATAATTAAGTGAGTATATCAACAGACCCTTTCTCCAGAAATCTAACTCACCCCAAACAATGCAAACAATTGCAGAACTGAAAGAAGTAACACAGACTACAGAATAACTTATTAGTAAAAGAGAAAATAATAGAAAACAATGACTTATAATTTCCTTGAAAATATAGATGCAGTTGAGAAATATCACTGCAGTGCTACAAATATTAAAGTAACTTAAAAATAGATAGATAATAGATATAGATTGATAGATATTAAAATATATATATTTATTGTTTTTTAAATTTTTTTGTTTTGTTTTCCTTGGGGCCTTGTCTGACTATTCTCAGGGCTGACTCCTGGCTCTGTGCACATGAATCACTCTTGGGGAATAGAGAACCAATCGAGGTGCTGAGGATCAAACTATGGGTCAAACATGTGCAAGGCAAGTGCACGACCTTTTATGCTATCTTTCCATCCTTTTCCTATTTTTTTAATACTGAGAGTTCTCAAAAGAATCAGGCTAAAAAAGAAGCAAAATCCCCCCTGTGGGACTTTGCTTGGCCCTCTTCTCTGTTATTCACTGCTCCTGACATCAGTCCATAGCAAATCACTTGAAAAAAATAGGAGAGCCTCTTTCTTGGAAATGTATCTTATGTTCAACCCCAAGTGCATGCAAAGCCATTTGAGGGACAATAGCAAGACCCAAAAGGATACAGGCATTCTTTGGGCTTCTCAGAAGCTCATTGTCTGATGGAGAGGTACATAAGGATCATCTTAGCATAGTGAGTGTAGGTGCTTTAAGAGAAAGGTCCTCAACTTAAGGAAGAAATGAAAATAAAATCAAGGTCAGTTCTTCCATTTGATGAACATAAAGGCATTTATAATATGATAAAAATGAACAGGACTAATTTGTCACTGTCACTGTTCTCCCATTGTTCATCTATTTGCTCGAGCGGGCCCAGTAACACTGTGAGACTTGTTACTGTGTTTGGCATATTGAATACGTCACGGATAACTCGCCAGGCTTTGCTGTGGGGGTGAGATACTCTCGGCAGCTTGCCGGGCTCTCTGAGAAGGGCGGAGGAATTGAATTCATGTCAGCCAAGTTGGCCACGTGCAAGGCAAACGCCCTACCCACTGTGCTATCACTCCAATCCAGGACTAATTTAAAAAGAGAAAAGTTATAAGCCAAATATAGCACTGTCCTCCCGTTGTTCATTGATTTTTTTCAAGCAGGCCCAGTAACGTCTCCATTGTGAGACTTGTTACTGCTTTTAGCATATCGAATACATCATGGGGAGCTTGCCACGCTTTGCCAAGCGGGTGAGTTAATCTTGGCAACTTGCCAGGCTCTCTGAGAGGGCTGGAGGAATTGAACTCGGGTCAGCTGCGTGCAAGGCTAACACCATATATATTCAATTAATATCAAACTACTTTTTACTTTAATCTCTCAGATATGTGTAAATTGTGGATTTTATCTAAACTTACCAATGAGCAATAAAATGAGTCTTTTGAAGATGCTTTTAATGAAATAATGGAGGGAGAAGTATTTCTTCCCAATTTAATTTTTAAAGTCAAACTGCTTCAATTCAGAAGATTTCCTAAGAAACACAAGACCTGTGATCCGTGATGATATGCTGAGGTCCTTAACAACTATTAGGAAACCAGATTGAGTACAAGATTAAAGAAGTTATGTTTGATTGCCAGGTGGGCGCGCTCTCAGATTTTTTTTTTTAATTTATGATCTGGAATTCAATGTAATGCTTCATATTGATATGATAGAGGATGAAAAGTCAACTCAAAAAGTAGCTGGCAAAATTTAACATTTAACCATGATTAAAACTCACAGCAAACAGTAATACAGTAAATTTCTCATTTTTATAAATAGAGCTCAAGTAGAATATACACCAAGAGAAGACTCACGCATAAAATCAAAACCAAGATAGGCAACAACTTTGCCTATTCTCATCTCCATTGTTTAAATTTTAGTAGTTTGAATATGAAAGAAAGAGTGAAAATACAATGGAAAACAAGAATAAAATTCAGTGTGTTTGAAGATTACATTGTCCTACAAGAAATATTCTCAAGATACTACAAACTATGAAATGGTTTATAAAAATATATTAATATAAGTTAATTTAAAATATTTATGATGTTTTAGAAAACATGTTTTATGAACATTTTTAATAATTCTCTATAACACAGAAGCACATCTAAACATGGAATATAGAAAGCAATGTCACTCAAAATAATATCTCAGAAAATAAAATGTACAAATAATTCATAGAAATAAATGTAACATTTATAATTTGAAAATTAAAATTATGCATTACTGAGAAAATTAACAATAATCAAACACCTAAAGAAAGCAAAGACTTTTCATGACAGTGGATTTAGAATCCAATCAATAAAAAAATATTTTTATAAATTTATGTAACTTCAATTTTATCATTAACAAAGCCTCAGAAAACATGTACAGAATTTTAAATTTAATTTCTATTGAATTAATATTGGTTCACAAAGTGTTTTGGAAGTACATATATTTGCTATTTTTAAATTTACATGGAAAGCATAGACCCTAAAATAGCAAACCAATTTTACAACTAAATATCACAATCACAATCACAACCATCCTGTTATTCGTCGATTGCCTCGAGCAGGCCCCAGTAATGTCTCCTTCATCTTAGCCCTGAGATTTTTTTAAAAAGTGCCATATTCAAGGCTCTTTCAGAGTTAGGAGAATGAGACCGTTCATTGTTACTGGTATTTGGCATACTGGGTACGCCACAGGGAGTTTGCCAGACTCTGCCGTGTGGGCCAGTTACATTCGGTAGCCTGCCAGTTTGTCCAAAGTAGGAATGAGATGATAAGATGTCATTTGCGGCCGCGCGCTTCTGGGAGTTGAAGCATTATTGGGGTTACAGTCAGGCACAAGGTAGGAGACTCTGCCTTGTTCTCTCCCGGGAGCTGAGTGTGATAATCTCTGGATCCTGGCCATATTTAACAACTAAATATGTTATAAAGAAATATTATTTTCTAGGGCAGGAGTGATTGTACAGTGGGGCAGGACACTTGCCTTGCATGCAACTGATCCAGCTTCAATCCCTGGCATCCCATATGGTCTCCCAAGCACCACCAGAAGTAATTCCTGGGTATAGAGCCAGGAATAAACCCTGAGCTCCACTGGGTGAGGCTCCCCAAATATATGTGTAAATATTATTTTCTTTCATACTAAATTATATCTTTCTCATCCCAATAAATTGATTTAGAGCTCAGGAGCATAATTTCTTCATCCACAAATGCGTATATTTGTACATCAACAAATTACATATAAACATATAAATACATATCCATATACAGCAACAAATAACATTTGATTTCCTTTTTTTATGTAATAAAATTAGCCACTTACATTTTGCTACAATTTCTTTAATATTAGGTTAAATTAAATTAGGTTAAATTAAGTTAAATTTAATGTCTACCTACTACTCATTAGACCTTTTTAAAATATATACCTTTTTGTAATTATGTTTTATATATTTTTATATATTTTATATACCATTTTTAATTATACCTTATTAAAATCTATTTGCCTTTGTTACTTTTACTTAAAAAAGACCCTCTTAACGGTAACAGTTCACCATACTTTGATGAGTTCTCTTCCAAGGACCTGGAATAAAATATCTCTGAAAGAAAAATTAGAGGTTTCTATCCCAAGAAATCCATATGGTCCCCAAGCACCAACAGAAATGATCCCTGAGTGCAGAGCTAGGAGTAAGCCCTGAGTAAATCTGTGTATGGCCCAAAACCCAAATAACAAATAAATAAATAAAAATGGTAATAATAATAACAGGCAAAATATACTGAAATTGTGAGAAAATAAAATATTTTTCATATAACCTGCCTCCAAACACATATAGTTTATATATATGCATGTGCAGATTGTTTTATTAAACATTTTGAGAGTTGAGAAAATATTAACCATATTTTTTGCATTTATAAGTTATTTCAATAGAACAAAATATGTTAACTTACTAAAAATCACTTGAAATTTTTTTTTCAAATGGGTCAGAAGAAATTTTCAGGTAACTTTTAATGATAAAAATAAGAAGGAAATAAAGAAATAATGGGACATTTGATTTGGAAATTATGTCATGGATGTGACCAAGAGCATGAGGTAATGAAGATTAAAATAAAATAAATAAGGGATAGGACAGATAGCTTGATGGCCTAGAGCACAGAAACTGCAAATATGCATCCCTATGCCAGCCCCAGCAACACAACTTGGCCTCCAAGCACCAGCAGGGGGGAACAACACCCAGTGAGGAAGGAATAGTGATGAGGACTTCAAGGTGTGGCCCCACACTCAACAGTAAGCAATATTAAATTAAGTAGATAAATTAGACTGCATCACACTAAAATACTTTAGGCAATACCTAGCCCAAAATTAAAAGAACATTTAAAAGTACAATATGTTTTAATTCACCTTATAGAATAACAGAACATACTTGGAAATTAAATATCTGATATTAATATAACAGTAAAGGCATGTAATTACACAATAAAAAATAAATCAAACAGCCTAATTTGAAATGGGCAGGGGCTGTAAATAGAAATCACTTTAAAGAAAATGCACGGAAGCGTTCAGAATAAGAGAAGGAACACATGGAGGGTGCGGGATCCCGGAGGAAAAGAAAAAAGAAAAAACAGGTTCCAAAAAGAGCCGAGAGCACCGGCAAGTTCCAGATGGAGTAGGCGCCGCATCCCGCCTCCCCCAGATGGAACCCTGGTGACCAGAAGCCTCTACAAACACAGCTCGAGTATGCGGGAACGAGGACTTTTTCTCAAAACCGCACGGCCGCTTACACGGCCGTGCGACATCTCTCTATATACAAAGTGATCAATGAGAAGTAAACCACCCAATCTTTCTCCCTGAAAATCAGAGTTAAGTTTGGAGCATGGCCACAGCCCCAGAAACACAAGGACTTAATGCAGAAACCAGCAGCTTAGAGCAGAAAAGTGAATGGACGATGAGTTAACCCAGGCCATCATTTCTGCCCAGAGTGGAAAGGGTGTTGCCCCATTCGCCCTCTCTTCTCTGGAAAGAAGGATGGCGGCCGCATGGGAGCCTTGTGGACAGCAGGTATGAGCCGGGGGTGTGGGGGGCAACTAAAACTTCACGAGAAGGGGGGCATTCCAGTCCGTACTTCACGCCCTACCGAGGTCAACAGTTGCCCCCCACGAGCGGCTACCCAGCACGGCCACAGTCCCAGAAGCACAAGGACTTAATGCAGAACCCGGCAGCTTGGAGCAGAAAAGTGAAAGGACTATGCGTTAATCCAGGCCATCAAGTCTGCCGGAGGGGAAAGGGTGTTGCTCCCTTCCGCCCTCCTCCCTCTGGAAAGAAAGATGGCGGCCACATGGGAGCCTTGTGGACAGCAGGTATGAGCCGGGGGTGTGGGGGCGACTAAAACCTCATGGGAAGGGGGGCGTTCCAGTCCGTCCTTCACGCCCTACCGAGGTCACCAGTCACCCCTCACGAGCGGCTCTCCAGCACGGCCACGGCCCCAGAAGCACAAGGACTTAATGCAGAACCCAGCAGCTTGGAGCAGAAAAGTGAACGGACTATGCATTGATCCAGCCCATCAAGTCTGCCGGAGGGGAAAGGGTGTTGCCCCATTCGCCCTCTCCTCTCTGGAAAGAAAGATGGCGGCCACATGGGAGCCTTGTGGACAGCAGGTATGAGCCGGGGGTGTGGGGGCGACTAAAACCTCATGGGAAGGGGGGCGTTCCGGTCCGTCCTTCACGCCCTACCGAGGTCACCAGTCGCCCCCCACGAGCGGCTCTCCAGCACAGCCACGGCCCCAGAAGCACAAGGACTTAATGCAGAACCCAGCAGCTTGGAGCAGAAAAGTGAACGGACTATGCGTTGACCCAGGCCATCAAGTCTGCCGGAGGGGAAAGGGTGTTGCCCCATTCGCCCTCTCCTCTCTGGAAAGAAAGATGGCGGCCACATGGGAGCCTTGTGGACAGCAGGTATGAGCCGGGAGTGTGGGGGCGACTAAAACCTCATGGGAAGGGGGGCGTTTCGGTCCGCCCTTCACGCCCTACCGAGGCCACCAGTTGCCCCCACGAGCGACTCTCCAGCACGGCCACAGCCCCAGAAGCACAATGACCTAATGCAGAACCCAGCAGCTTGGAGCAGAAAAGTGAAAGGACTATGCGTTAATCCAGGCAATCATTTCTGCCCAGAGGGGAAAGGGTGTTGCTCCCTTCCGCCCTCCTCCCTCTGGAAAGAAAGATGGCGGCCACATGGGAGCCTTGTGGACAGCAGGTATGAGCCGGGAGTGTGGGGGCGACTAAAACCTCATGGGAAGGGGGGCGTTCTGGTCCGTCCTTCACGCCCTACCGAGGTCACCAGTTGCCCCCCGCCAGCGGCTCTCCAGCACGGCCACGGCCCCAGAAGCACAAGGACTTAATGCAGAACCCAGCAGCTTGGAGCAGAAAAGTGAACGGACTATGAATTGATCCAGGCCATCAAGTCTGCCGGAGGGGAAAGGGTGTTGCCCCATTCGCCCTCTCCTCTCTGGAAAGAAAGATGGCGGCCACATGGGAGCCTTGTGGACAGCAGGTATGAGCCGGGAGTGTGGGGGCGACTAAAACCTCATGGGAAGGGGGGCGTTTCGCTCCGCCCTTCACGCCCTACCGAGGCCACGGGTTGCCCCCCGCGAGCGGCTGTCCAGCACGGCCAGGACTCCAGAACACAGAAACCAATTTCTTAACTATCTGACTTTCAGTAGAAATACTTCCAGGGTCAATAGGTAAAAGAGCAGAAATCCAAAACCAACATTTAATTCTTGAACCCAGCCGTAGAAAGCAAATCACTTCACAATGCTTTTTCAGCATGTCTGATTTGGGGGTGGGGGGGTAAACTCTAAATAATAGTGGTGAATCTTTTATTGAAACAATGAATCTAATCAAAGCAGATAGAGTGTTAACTAGAATTCATCTGCCTCACAGGGACGGGGAGGGGTGGGGGGTGGGGTTTTATTGGGGTTCTTCATGGTAAAAAATAAGTATTGGTAAAGGGAAATGTGTTTGATATTTGCATGACTGAGACATAAACCTGAAAGCTTTGTAACCTTTCCCACAGTGATTCAATAAATAAATAAATAAATAAAAAGAAAAAAAAAAGAAAAAAAAAAAAAAGAAAATGCACAAGTAACCCACAAATACATGAAAAGTCACATCTTAGTACTAATCATTAAGAAAACGCAAATCAAAATCAGGAAAGAAATACCAATATGTAATCCATGGAGTGGCTACTGCATGTGTACAGAAAATGTATTTTTGAGTAAGTGTTGTTAGGTATAAGGTGAAATTATAACCGGTGTGGAGCTTGGGAGAATGTAAAATGGTACATTTCTGTAGAAAATAATATGACATTTTCTGATAAAATTAAAATAAAATTATTCTCCAAAATGCCCAACTATAGGGCTGGTGAGATCATATAGGAACAAAGCACTTGCCTTGCACCCACTCTACCTGTTCAATCCCAAGCAGCACATATGTTTCCTTGAGCAGTGTCAGATGTGAGCCCTGAGCACTGCCAGGTGTGACCCCAATTAACAAAACAAGGGTTCTCAACACAACACATATCTAATATTTTGTTTGAAATTTGTAGTCATTTTGGAAAACAGTGGCTTTAAATAGCATCTTAGAATTTTTTTAATTCAGTCATAGTCTTTCTTTAGAAATATACTGTAATGTGTTTCCTAATAACTAGAACTTTTGCACATTTGTGATTTCTTCAATTCAAATACAATTGTTGGACTCCTGTCTTGATTAAAATTTTGATGTTCCTTGATATACTATTATGAATTGTTTTTAGAGATTTTGTAGATACCATTTACCATTCAAGTAGCATTAGCATCCTTTCATTCACTGGAAACCATATTAATACACAAGTATGTTTAGAACTTACATATGTAGTTTTCATGCATTTGGAAGTAATTCAAGAGTCAGCTAAGATTTTATTACTATTTTGCAGGCTCTTTTTGCCCTGTGTTTCACTTTATAATTGTTCACTAATTTCTTTTCTGAAAATTTGTATTTGGATTCCAATCCAATGATTTCCCTCTGGTTTATTCCTTTGTTACAAGCCTCCTAGGCAATTAACTTTTCTTGCATGACTGCCTGCTTGGCCTCCCATACCAGCAATAGAAAACATCAGGAGAGCAATTTTCTTTGAATATTTTTTCAACTTACTCAAATTTCACCTTGCTGCTGATTGCAGTTAAGAATTGCCACTCATTTCCAAGAGATTGCTCTCCTCACCTTTTCAATCTCCAGCTAAGTAGTCAGGATAGTACCGATTCCCTCTAGGGTAAAATCCTTATTGGAAGAAATTTAATGCAGCTCTGACATTGCCAATTTTATTTATTTTTTAAACTTTTTTAACTGTTTCTACACTTGGTCTTAATGAATCAATAATATGTCAGAATGGTTGCATTCCTGGAGTGGTTGATAAGGGGTATCGGATGCCGAGTGAGAGCAAAAATATATTTATTTCAAACAATAGTGAGCTGGGGATTTGATTTAAGCTCAAAATTATCTTTAAAACAAGTTGTTTTCATGCAACATATATAGTTTAAAGGCTAGGCTATCCCAGAGTGTAGGTGACTGACCTGTAAATGTTGAGTTTTTGGATGTTAATCCTTAGGGCTATAGGCTTCATCAGAGAATTGCCCCTTTTCCTCACCCAGAGAAACTTACAGTGCTCTTGCGAGTATTCCTAATCCCCCACGTTCATCTTTAACCTTTCCTTTATGTTACTTGCTAGATTTCCCCAAGTCAGTCTTGGTTATTTATAAGTCAGAACTTCTTGTGATTCTGGACTTTGTATTTGTAGTGAATTACTTGTTTTTCTATTTCCCCTATAACCTTTTCATATTTTACTCTAGAGCAATGTTCTTTGCTTAAACACAGGTAAAGGTAAAGGTAAAGGCCCTCCCGTTGTTTGTCGATTTTGCTCGAGCGGGCCCAGTAACGTCTCCATTGGAGACTTTGTTGTTACTGTGTCTGGCGTATCGAATACGTCACGGGGGGCTTGCCAGGCTCTGCCGTGCAGTCCATTAAAGCTATGTTTCTAATATTTGGGAGTTGATTTGCTCTGAAATATATCTACTCTTGGGCACCCTTCAGAACTACTTGACTCAGGCGTTGATCAGTTCGCAACAATGAAAGACACTAACACTCACTTCAAAAAATTATACAATTTTAGGAGCTAGAATGATAGTGAGAAGAGCTCTTGTCTCACAAAAAGCTGACTGGGGTTCTATTCTCCACATTCTACACTATCTTCCAAGCACCTCCAGGAGTAATTCTTGAGTGCAAAGCCAGAAGCAACCCCTGAACACACCTCTTGTGGCCTCCAAATCCATAAATAGCAATAAGACATATTGAAAAACAAATAAACAATGTGACATATTAAAGACAAAAGTAAATTTTATGTCTGCTTAAAAAACGGTTCAGAGCTAATATTTTTCTAGTTTACCACAGGAAAAGATATTTTCCCTTTTTGGGGGGGGATTACCCCCTCTTCAAATGAGAGAGAATATTTTCAAAACTGACACCTAAATTCTAAATCTTTAGTTTATTTTAATGCGAATTATAGTCAAATATTTTAAAATATTTTATACCCTTTTATTTATTTGGCATCTCTCTAATAATACATTCACTCAATCTTTTATATGATGCTTTTTTATTTCTGCCATTTATTTTTTATTTGTTTTGCTCTTCCTTTCTCTATCATTTATACTTGTGGAATTTACTTCAACGGCCATTTTTCAATCTGCAGAACCATAATTCAAGTTAGAAATGACTATCAAGAGAAAATTTTCATTACTTAACCCATGTTCTAAGTAATCTAATTTGCCAAGCCAATTTTAATTCATGATTTCTAAGATAAATATCATACAACCATTTTAAAAAGAAAAATGAGAGTCATTTTAATGTAATTAAACATCTAAAAGGGAGTAATAAAATTCCAATCTCCCTCAAAAAGCACAAAATAAATAAATCTACCTGTGAAGAAAAGGGTTTATTTGCCCTGGCTTAGATTCACTTGATATAAGCGATAATTAAGAAACATTTTTAAAGATAACTACATATTCTAAAATTGTAATGAATCTCTATAGGAAGATCAAAGAGTAATAAATTCCACTTTAGGGTGAAAGAGCCATAGCACAGTAGGTAAGGCATTTGCCTTGCATGCGGCCAACAGGGCTGACCCGGGTTCAATTACTGTGTTCCTCTCGGAGAGCCCGGCAAGCTACCAAAAGTATCTCGCCCACATGGCAAAGCCTGGCAAGCTACCCGTAATGTATTCGATATGCCAAACACAGTATCAACAAGTCTCACAGTTTTTTGTGGGACATTACTGGTGCCCAACCGAGCAAATCGATGAACATTGGGGGGACAGTGCTACAGTGCTTCAGGGTGAAAGAGTACACATAGAGAGAGAAATATAAACACCATTCTATTCTACTCATATTACCTAAAATAAATGGACTCTACTAACAATGCAAATATTTGAAAACTAATATTGTATACAAATTAAATGGCACCATCATGAAATTACCAGGATAATTTTAAAAGCTTTTATTTTGTATTGCATGAAATCAAGACAAAAGTAGAATTACTCTTTCATAATCATCGTATAACTTGAAAGATCATTCAACACACATGGATTCATTATTTATAGCATTGTTTAGCTATTGTATCCAGCATCTTATTATTTTTCTATAAGTGCCATATATTTTTAAATAAGTGACTGTCTGGTAATCTTAAAAATGTAATATGGTTGGAAATTTAAATTAGCAACTCTGGATAAAATGACATGCTGAGATTTGAAGAGTAATTTAGAGATTGAAAAAGAAAACTAGCTGACTAGTATTTGGGAAATAGTACCACATAATATGACCTGAGTAAATCCACCTTCTAAATGACGGTATGATAATCAATCTCAGACAAAGACACAAATTTGTCAATAGAAATGTTTTGATGGGCTAAGGCATTAGCTCAAGTATTAGAGCAAAGGCTTAGCATGTGAAAGACCCTGAGTTTTTTCCTTGGCATTGCATGCCCTACCTCCAAAACCACTGGATATGGCCTTTGTTTAAAAATTAAGGAATAATTGGACTGTAGTGAATTGGCTTTAACAGTTGTTTATACAAATGAACAATTCCTTATGAGAAAATAATTAACCAGTATAAATGTATTTAGGAAACCAAATGAGAAATCCAGAGTTTGGATAAAGGTTCAAATGAAAACTGACACAAATAATTAAGATGAAATTTCCTCTACATTCTGCTCAGAGAATCTCATATCTCAGTCTCCCTATTCCTGTGTGTTCAACTTGAGTATCTTATTTTCCCTGGAAAATGCTAAATTAATTCTGGAACATCCTGGATCTAGTTCTTTATGTTTTATTTTTCCTCTAAGATGATCCTTGTCATATGCTTTCAGATATACTTTGTTGCATTTTTAACTATTTCAATCATAAGCTATATTATGAACCGAGACTTTA
Source organism: Sorex fumeus (assembly GCF_029834395.1). Lineage (NCBI taxonomy): Eukaryota > Metazoa > Chordata > Mammalia > Eulipotyphla > Soricidae > Sorex > Sorex fumeus. Next base: position 70,876,287 of record NW_026606059.1, read on the forward strand.
GAAAATTTATTCTAAGACAGTTGTGGCAATCTTTAATCTCATCAGTGACATACCTACAGTATGATAGCTGATTGTTCACTGATAATGAAATATCAGGAATGGGCAATTGTGTTTCTAGTTTAAGTTTATGTTTCTTTTTTCTTATTTAAAAGTATCCTTTCTAATCTTATTACTTCCAGCAAGCCTAATACCTACCAATACCTATTAACAGCTGTTTAGGGAAAAGTAAAAGGTCAATGAATTGTTAATAGCAATATATCTCATCCTGATAGCTGAAATATTATTTACTTACACCTTTTCAAATTTTATTTACTTTTGTAACGGGAGGTGGGCCATACTCAGCCACGCTGGGCGCTATGCAGTATTCTGCATCAAACAAAGGTTGACTGCATACAAGGCAAGAACTCTAACCCCTGTACTCTTTAAAGAAACAAAAGACTTGAATTTTCACTTGTGTTCTGACCACACTCAGCAGTTCTAAGCATGAACTTCTGTGCTCTGTGCTCTGGGGTGACTCTGTGCTCTGGGGTAACTCCTTGGTGCTCAGGAGGTCATATAGGGTGCTAAGGATGCTAAAGATTGGACCTGCGACCGCTGTGTGCAAGGCAAGCATCTTATCCTTACCACACTATCTCTCTGGTCTGGGGAACTTTTACATTTTAAAAGAGGGTATATAAACATGAATACTGAAGTTAATTTTTTTTCTTTCTTCCATATATTTCCTTAAATTAACAGATGCTGTGAGTTTATTATTTTTTAACCACACGTTATTTGCATGTTTAAGACACACTTTTTAAGTTATGTTGAGTTTGCTATTATAAGACCATCATATGAAAAAATAACATTGCATTTCTGTTTTTCTGGGTATAGTAATGAATATACTTTAACTGCATATATTTTCTAACATATGGCTATTAAGCAATTTCTGTTTTGTTTATTGTATTTCTGGAGCTTCCTGTCTGAATGATATCTGCTATTCTTTCAGTTTCCCTTTTAAGAGAATCATGAAGCCTGATATTAAGATTTTTTTATGATTTTCACTTTTTTTTATTTTCACCTTATATACTGCACTGCACTATCCCGTTGTTCATCGATTTGCTCGAGCGGGCCCAGTAATGTCTCCATTGTGAGACTTGTTGTTACTGTGTTTGGCATATCGAATACGTCACGGGGAGCTTGCCAGGCTTTGCCATGCGGGCAAGATACTCTTGGTAGCTTGCCGGGTTCTCCAAGAGGGGCGGAGGAATTGAACCCACGTCGACTGCTGGGTTGGCCGTGCGCAAGGCAAACACCCTACCCACTGTGCTATGGCTCCACCATTATAAAAGCAATATAAAATTGTATACAATACTATAACTCCATTTATTTAAAAAAAAGCACAGAGGTTCCCTGTTTAATGTCCAGAGTTGATACATTTCAATGTGACCAACTAGATGTCTTTTGCTCTTATTTATTTGTTAAGTGACTTAATGATTTATACTTCAATAAATTCACAGTGGGAAATAAAAGCATCTCAGATGTTAACAGTAGCATAACTTATTTGTTCTACCCAATATGTGTATTGATTATTAATGAGGGCAAAAGCCATAGTATAGACATTAAGGCACATGCTTTTCATGTGACCGACCTAGGTCTGATGAAGGAGACCACAGGGTGCAACCCTAGACATCCCTTTCCCCAACCCTTACCAATATGGCCCAGGTAATTCCTAATAGAGAGGGGCCTGAGCAGTGTCATGTCCCTGGGTCCTTGAATTGAACTGATTGATTTAGAATTACTAGGAGAGAGCCTAGATCTCCTGAGAATCAACAAGGGGTACCTTGCCAAATAAATTTTAAAATAATAAATAAAAAGAAAAAACTCATTGACGGGATTGTGGAATTAAGCTCTAAGCAGAGGTTAAAGTAAAAGTGGTTGATAATGGCTCTTGAGAACACTTTATAAAGGACAAATGATTCATAGCCTTTGCCCCTTGTTCTTTCCTCGACATTGTTCTTTGAAAGTTGCTATGTACCCTGAAAAACAGAACTGGTACTATAACAAATTAGGGGAGAAATGGGTCATTTCCAAGTAGTAAACAGTCAGATATGACTACAAACTGCTCACCACTAAATTTTTTTCAAATGACACATAATTAAGCTCTATTTAATTTCTATCACACTGGTATTTTGGTTTATGTTTTTCTGTAGTCTGTAATTCTAATTGATGTAGTTTTAAGTATTAAATAACTTGTGTTCATAGTAGTTAGAATTCAGACACTGGAACTCTCAGTTAGGAATCAGTAGCCATATGCTTGTAAAGTAGAACATAAATAATAATGAGTAAAACTTATCTTCTTTTTCTATTAGGAAAGATAACCAACCGCAGAACATAGTTATGGTTGTTCCAACAAGCCAACAATACTATTTTTAGAAATGCTAACTGACAAAATGGATTCGGCATAAATAGAATAATTTGTAGATTGTGCTTAATTTTGAGACCTTGTCCTTGGAGCATTCTCATTTTTTACGACCTTTAACATAACTTGATAATCAAAATACATTTCTTTTGTTTATGTATGTATCAAAAACACAAACCTGTACATGTGCTCAAGCATCTTTGCACCCAGAAAAATTTACAGAGCCTGCTACTGAAATTATGGCAATTTTTTATAAAATATTGATTTATAAATGTTCGTTCACTTGATTGCCAATTTTCACAATCTGAAAAAAAAAACTAAACACTACCAAAAATTTAGGTAGACTACAGGTGTATAAAGGAAAGAAAGCAATAATCAAAAGAATAAAAATTACTAGAGCATGGGGCCAGAGCCATAGTACTTCAGGTACTCACTTGCTTGAGGCCGACCCGGTTTGAATCACTGGCGTCTTATATAGGTCTCTACGGCACCACCAGGAGTAATTCCTGAGTGCAGACCCAGGATTAACCCCTGAGCATTGCTGGATGTGACACAAAACAGAAAAAAAAATTACTAGAGAAGATCTGGTTTAAATATAAGCCAGTAGTTTCTAAATGTATTTAGTAAAACCAGGGTCCTTTTGAAATTTTTCCATATAAAGATACTCTATAAAAAGATTCAGTGGTTGCTGTTCAATATAGTACTGGAAGTATTTGCAATAGCGATTAGGCAAGAAAAAGATATTAAGGGCATTCAGGTAGGAAAGGAAGAAATCAAGCTCTCACTATTCGCAGATGATATGATACTATACTTAGAGAACCCAATAACCTCCACCAAAAATCTGCTAGAAACAATAGACTCGTATAGTAAAGTTGCAGGCTTTAAATCAATACCCAAAAGTCCATGGCTTTCCTATATGCAAACAGTGAGAGAGAAGAAAGCAACATGAAAAAACAATCCCGTTCACAATTGTGCCCCAGAAAATCAAGTACTTAGGAATCAGCTTAACTAAGGAAGTAAAGGACCTGTATAAAGAAAACTACAAAACGCTACTTCAGGAAATAAAAGAGGACATGAGGAAATGGAAAGATATCCCCTGCTCATGGGTCGGGAGACTTAACATTGTCAAAATGGCAATACTACCGAAAGCACTGTACAAATTCAATGCAATCCCTATAAGGATACCCACAACATTCTTCAAAGAAATGGAGCAAACACTCCTGAAATTTATATGGAACAATAAGCCCCCGCGAATAGCTAAAGCAATTCTTGGGAAAAAGAAAATGGGAGGAATCAACCTCCCGAACTTCAAACTGTACTACAAAGCAGTAATAATTAAAACAGCATGGTACTGGAATAAAGGCAGAACTGCAGACCAGTGGAACAGGGTTGAACACACTGACATCTCCCCTCAATCATATGATCATCTGATCTTTGATAAAGGTGCAAGTAATGTGAAGTGGAGTAAGGAAAGCCTCTTTAACAAATTGTGCTGGCATCACTGGACGGCTACAGGCAAAAAAATGGGCTCAGAACTCTGCCTAACACCATGTACAAAAGTAAGATCAAAATGGATTAAAGACCTCAACATCAGACCAGAAACCATAAGGTACATTGAAGACAAAGTTGGCAAAACCCTCCATGACATTGAAACTAATGTTATCTTCAAAGATGCCACTCCACTGTCTGAGCAAGTGAAAACAGAGATAGATAAATGGGACTATCTTAAACTAAGAAGCTTCTGCACCTCCAAAGAAACAGTGACCAAAATACAAAGACAGTCTACAGAATGGGAAAGGATATTCACCGAATACACATCTGACAAGGGGTTGATATCCAGGATATACAAAATACTGGTTAAACTCCACAAGAAGAAAACATCCAACCCCATCCAAAAATGGGGCAATGAAATGAACAGAAACTTTCTCAAAGAAGAAATCCGAATGGCAAAAAAGCACATGAGAAAATGCTCTACATCATTAATCATCAGGGAGATGCAGATCAAAACCACAATGAGATACCATCTCACACCTCAGAGACTGGCCCACATTCAAAAGAACAAAAGCAACTGGTTCTGGCGCGGATGTGGTGAGAAAGGGACACTCCTTCACTGTTGGTGGGAATGTCGACTGGTTCAGCCCTTCTGGAAAACAGTATGGACGATTCTCAAAAAATTAGAAATTGAGCTCCCATTTGACCCAGCAATACCACTCCTGAGTATATATCCCAGAGAGGCAAAAATGTATAGTCGAAGTGACATCTGCACTTGTTGGTTCATTGCAGCACTCTTTACAATAGCCAGAAACTGGAAGAAACCTGAATGCCCAAGAACAGATGACTGGTTAAAGAAACTTTGGTACATCTACACAATGGAGTACTATGTAGCTGTTAGAAAAGATGAAGTCATGAAATTTACATACAAGTGGTCCAACATGGAAAGTATCATGCTAAGCGAAATGAGTCAGAAAGAGAGGGATAGACATAGAAAGATTGCATTCATCTGGGGAACATAAAGTAACAAAATATGAGATTAATACCCAAGAATAGCTGAGATCAGCACCAGGAGGATTACTCCATAGCTTAGTGGCCAGTCGGGCATTCTAGAGGAAGGGCAGCTCAGATAGAGAAGGGAACACCAAATAAAGGGTGTTTGGAGGATCCTCCCAAGAGGGGAGATGCATGTCGAAAGTGGACTATGGACCGAACATGTTTGCCACTCAATGCCTCTTTTGCAGACCACAACACCCAAAAGGAGAGAGAGAACAGAGGGGATTGCCCTGCGACAGAGGCAGGGGGGGATGGGGGAATGGAGGTGGGGGGGATATTATCCATGGTGGTGGAAAATGGGCACTGGTGGAGGGATGGGTATCTGATCATTGTATAATCGAACCCAAGTACAAAAAATTGTAAATCTACAACTGTACCTCATGGTGTTTCACTAATAAAAAAAAATTAAAAAAAAAAGATTCAGTGGTTAAATAAGTATGCAAAGTCTTGTGTAATTATCATCTATTTTTTTTCTGACCATCTGCATTTGTGCTTTGAAAAACAACTTTTCAAAGAATTTCATAATCTTTGTTTCAAAGCTTTAACCTTATCTGTCCTTAAACTAAGCAATTACTTATTGGGTTTCATACTTCATGATATGGTGGAGAGGTGGGGTTTCCAGACCCACTCCCTTTTTTGGTTTCTCCTTTTTGATATTTTCTTTTCCACTTTAATTTTGGTTATATGATTTTAATACTATTAATTAAACATTTCATGCATAGTTCATACTAACATCATTCTAATACCAAACCCATTCCTCAAGAACCTTCCCAGCCATTCCCCCTCCCACTTAAGCTGAGTTTTATAGACAAAATCTTCAATTCAAATGCTTTGGCCACTTGTTGTTACCTTACTATGTTTCTTTATATTCCATATATGACAGATATTTTTAAAAATAGAGGTGTTGACAGTTTGACACATATAGATGAATAAGACTAAATTGCCAAATTTTCACAAAAACGTAAATCTATCAAAAATTGAAAAAAAATAAAAATTGTGTGTCTTTCTTTTTATAGAATATGCATTTTAATGGGACTATCTTAAACTAAGAAGCTTCTGCACCTCCAAAGAAACACTGACCAAAATACAAAGACAATCTACAGAATGGGAAAGGATATTCACCGAATACACATCTGACAAGGGGTTGATATCCAGGATATACAAAATACTGGTTAAACTCCACAAGAAGAAAACATCCAACCCCATCCAAAAATGGGGCAATGAAATGAACAGAAACTTTCTCAAAGAAGAAATCCGAATGGCAAAAAAGCACATGAGAAAATGCTCTACATCATTAATCATCAGGGAGATGCAGATCAAAACCACAATGAGATACCATCTCACACCTCAGAGACTGGCCCACATTCAAAAGAACAAACGCAACCGATACTGGCGTGGATGTGGCGAGAAAGGGACACTCCTTCACTGTTGGTGGGAATGTCCACTGGTTCAGCCCTTCTGGAAAACAGTATGGACGATTCTCAAAAAATTAGAAATTGAGCTCCCATTTGACCCAGCAATACCACTCCTGGGAATATATCCCAGAGAGGCAAAAATGTATAGTCGAAGTGACATCTGCACTTGTTTGTTCATTGCAGCACTCTTTACAATAGCCAGAAACTGGAAGAAACCTGAATGCCCAAGAACAGATGACTGGTTAAAGAAACTTTGGTACATCTACACAATGGAGTACTATGTAGCTCTTAGAAAAGATGAAATCATGAAATTTACATACAAGTGGTACAATATGGAAAGTATCATGCTAAGCGAAATGAGTCAGAAAGAGAGGGATAGACATAGAAAGATTGCATTCATCTGGGGGATATAAAGTAACAAAGTATGAGATTAATACCCAAGAATAGCTGAGATCAGCACCAGGAGGATTACTCCATAACTTAGAGGCCAGCCGGGTATCCTAGAGGAAAGGGCTTTTCAGATAGAGAAGGGAGCACCAAATAAAGGATGTTTGGAGGATCCTCCCAGGGGGGGAGATGCATGTCGAAAGTAGACTATGGACTGAACATGTTTGCCACTCAATGCCTCTTTTGCAGACCACAACACCCAAAAGGAGAGAGAGAACACAGGGGATTGCCCTGCCACAGAGACAGGGGGGATGGGGGGATGGGGGTGGGAGGGATATTATCCATGGTGGTGGAAAATGGGCACTGGTGGAGGGATGGGTATCTGATCATTGTATAATTGAAACCAAAGCACAAAAAATTGTAAATCTACAACTTTAAAAAAATAAAATAAAATAAAGGGGAAAAATATAAAAAAAAAAGAATATGCATTTTAAAAGTAAACAGAACTGTAGCACTGTACTCCCATTGTTCATCTATTTTCTCAAGCAGGAACCAGTAATGTCTCCATTGTGAGAGTAGTTGCTACTGTTTTTGGCATATCGAATATGCCAGAGGTAGCTTGCCAGGCTCTGCCTTGTGGGCAGGATAGTCTCAGTAGCTTGCCTGAGCTCTCAGTGAGAGATGGAGGAAACAAAACTGTGTCGGCCACATGCAAGGCAACTGCCCTACCCACCGTGCTATTGCTCCAGCCCTTTAAAAGTAATAGTAAAAGTAATTCTATGCTAATAAAAATTGACATGGAACAAATAAATCCTATAAATATACAGCCTACTAAGTGTGAGGAGAAAAAATTTTTTAAAAATCTGGATACATTCATAAAAGTATAATAATGTGTTTAATTCTAAAATAAATGATTGTATTATGATAGTAAATATTATAATATAATTAATATTAAAGTATTATTATTTAGTAAAAGTTTATAATAATAATATCTTTAGGTATGAAAAATCTAAATAGTAAAGTAAGTAAAGTAAAGGCCCTCCCGTTGATCGTCAATTTGCTCGAGCGGGCCCAGTAACGTCTCCATTGGAGACTTTGTTGTTACTGTGTCTGGCATATCGAATACTCTCGGTAGCTTGCCGGGCTCTCCGAGAGGGGCGGAGGAATCGAACTCGGGGCGGCCATGTTGGCCGCTTGTAAGGAGAACGCCCTACCACTGTGCTATCACTCCAGCAAAAAATCTAAATAAAAATAGAATATTCAGAATAAATAAATCATTAGTTCACTCCTGAATAAGTATTAAACCCGCTAGGAGCTAAGAACAAAGAGATCTTCCTTAACCTACTGGAGGGAAACCACAAATGCTATCCATGAGCAAACACCATCCTCAATGGCAAAGTGCTGAGTAGTTTGTCTTGTCTTTCAAAGAAACTTCCCTAATGCTTCTCACCAATTGATTTCAAGGAATTCTCTATAATGTTGCCTGTCGATGAAATTTTGTTTCATTTCTTCAAATCTGAATAATACTCTGGCTGGACAGAGTGTTCTTGGTGAGATGTTCATCATTTTTTAAAATTTTACTTTATCCATGAAATTCAATACTTCCATAACATTTTACTCTATACATGGCACTTACTATTCCATGACCAAAGTGAAGAGTATGGTAGTGACATTAAAATCTCAAGAGAAAGTCTGAGCAGCAGACTTAACAGCAGTAGAGGAAAACACTGGAAAGCTCTAAGACAAGAGACAAGAAATCTCTTTAAAAAAAAAACAACAATAAAAGGAGGGAAAACTGAAATAAAGTGAACAGGATATCAGAGAATTAAGACATGAATTAGCACCGTAGCACTGTAGCACTGTCCTTCTGTTGTTCATAGATTTGCTCAAGTGGGTACCAGTAATGTCTCACAACAAATTGTGAGACTTGTTAATGTTTTGGGCATATTGAATACATCATGCGTACCTTGCCAGGCTCTGCCTTGTGGGCAGGTAGTCTCGGTTAGCTTGCCTGGGTTCTTGGAGAGGGATGGAGGAATCAAAACTGTGTGAGCAGCAGACTTAACAGCAGTAGAGGAAAACATGTGGCCACATGTCGGCCACTGCCCTACCCACTGTGCTATTGCTTGAGCCCTTTAAAAGTAATAGTAAAAGTAATTCTATACTAATAAAAATTGACATGGAACAAATAAATCCTATAAATATACAGCTTAGTAAGTACCTTGCCAGGCTTTGCCATGTAGCCGAGATACTCTCGATAGCTTGCCAGGCTCTCTGAGAGGGGCGGAAGAATCGAACCAGGGTCTGCTGTGTGCAAGGCAAATGCCCTACCAGCTGTGCTATCGCTCTAGCCCAGGGGATGTGTTAAGAGGATTTATTTAAGAATCATCAGCATCCCTGAAGAAAAGGAATAAAGAAAATTCAATGAAGAGCCACTAAAAAAAATCACATATAGGAACCTCTCAGAGTTCTGCCATAGAGGTGGGGTGGGATGGGAGGGTGAGAGTTCTACTGGGTTCATTGGTGGTTGAGAATGGGCGCTGGTGGATGGATGGGTGCTTGATCATTGTATAACTGAAACCCAAACACAAAATTTGTAAGTCTACAACCGTACCTCCTGGCGTTCCACTAAAAAAAATAATAATAATAATTAAAAAATACAGAATCTCTTGGAGTTGAGTAGTGCTGGCACTGTAAAATAGAGTGAGAGATTTAAAAAAAAAAAGAAATAAAACCACCCAACCACCACTTTCATTTTTTAAATGATGAACTAAGCTACACCATGGAAAACATGTGAAATCCCTTTTCATCTGTGCTGTCTTAGAAGAGTGAATAATTACTCTTCACCTTGGAAGGGGCTGGGAGTGGCTATTGAGAATGCTGAATTGGGAAGGACTCAAAGGTTAAACATTACTTAGTGAAATATGTGTTGATTTGCTGTTTGTGTTACTTTAAGGTTTCTGTTCCTTTAAGGTAATACAAATTTACCCTTATATTCCATATGAAGATTCTTCCCCTCTGGCATGAAAAGATGAATCTGAGAGAGAAAAGTTGATCTGCAATATTCCTCTTTTCTTAGGTACCAGCTTAAGTTGGGCCATACAGTCTGGAGTTGGAGGTTTCTCTTGGGTTAGAGCTATCTCAAACCCCTGGTATTATACCAGTAGAGTAGAGTGCAAAGGAATAGATGATTTAGGGAGAGAAAGCTCCCAAGTGATTTCAATAAGACATTCAATAAGAATGTTTATTAATCTTTTGTCGCTGTCTCCAGTTGTGGATACCCAAATTACACTGTTTCTTTAATGCCTAAAATCTCTTCTCTACTAAAGACGTTGAGTGAATTGACTCAGTCCTTTGACTTTCCATATCAATGTTCATCGTAGAAAGGCACATAAGTCTATGTGTGGTCCTCTATAAAGGCCATGTACTTCAACACAGAGAAAAAATAGTAAGAATAGAGAGTAGACTGGGAAGGCTAAGTAGGAATTATCCTGTGTTAACTATAAGACTCATTTGTAAACGTGGAACAATAATAAAAGAATTCAGGACTGAAGCAATAGTACTGTGGGTAAAGTGCTTGTCTTATATGCAGCAGACTCATGTTTGAGCACTGCCACCACATATGGTCCCCCAAGCCTACCAGCAGTAATCCCTGAGCACAAAGCTTGTTGTGGTCCAATCACTTAATCACTTAATCACTTAACTTCCCGTTAGTCGTCGATTTGCTCGAGCGGGCGTCAGTAAAGTCTCCATTTGTCCCTGTCGTGTGCTAGTGTAGCCCAATGGCATCTGTTCGCTCCAGGAACATGAAGGGCCTCAAACCGATTGTTCATGATCTTGACGAAGAAGTCTGACCATCTGGTAGGTGGGCGGCCATGCGGTCTTTTGACATTCCGTGGAATCCAGTCGGTAACAGCTCTAGTCCAGCAGTCATCTTTAAATCTCATTATGTGACCAGCCCATCTGATTTTCGACACCTTGGCAAATGAGACAGCGTCCCTGATTCTTGATCGTCGAGGGATGTCAGAACTCCGGATTCTTTCTGTCAGTTGAGTGATACGTGATATTCCAAGCATAGCTCTTTCTATTCTTCTTTGGGAGACCTGAATAGCGTTCTCATCCTGTTTGCATAGGGCCCAGGTCTCTGAGGCATATGTTAATGCAGGAAGAACAGTGGAATCAAAGAGATGTGCCCGGAGCCGGAGGTTCTTCACCCTCTTAGCTATTTCTTCGAGGCTCTTGAAGGCCTTTCAAGCTGCTCTCTTCCTCCTGCACAGCTTGGGTGCCAGGTCATTTGTCATGTTGACCTCTCGACCTAGGTACACATAGCTGTTGCATTCGGAGATGGTCGTTCCATTGAGAGCGAATGGGGCATCAGGAACGAGGCTGTTTCTCATAAACATTGTCTTCGTAAGATTCAGCTGTAGTCCTAGCTTTCCACACTCACGGTCAAAGTCAGCCAGCATTTGTGCCGCTTGGCTGATGTTTGGTGTTATTAAAACGATGTCATCAGCAAAGCGGAGGTGGTATAGTTGCCGACCACCTATCTTCACTCCCATTCCTTCCTATTCCAGTTGTCGCATGACGTTCTCGAGGGTGGCACTGAAGAGTTTCGGTGAAATGGTATCACCCTGCCGTACCCCTCTCTTGACATCAACGATCACTTCTTTGTAGAATGGTGAGATCCTGGTAGTGAATCCGCAATACAGCTCACGGAGGATCCTGATGTATTGGGCTTGAATGCCCTGATTGGCTAGGGCTTCAATGACTGCTTCCGTCTCAACAGAATCAAAGGCCTTCTTTAAATCAATGAACGTTAAACAGAGCGGCATCTTGAACTCCCGAGAAACCTCAATGAGCTTGGTTATTGTGTGGATATGGTCGATGGTGCTGAATCCTTTGCGGAACCCGGCTTGCTCGCATGGTTGTCCTTCATCTAGTGTTCTGCTAATCCTATTTAGGATGACTCGAGTGAACAACTTGTAGATGACAGACAATAGGCAGATCGGGCGATAGTTGCCAATGTCATGGATGTCTCCCTTCTTGAACAGTAGTACAGTCCTGCTGGTTTTCCATTGGGACGGAAACTTGCATTCAGACAGGTAGCGAGTGAAGAGCCGAGCCAGCGTATTGATGAGTACTGACGGCAGGTTCATCAGGTGTTCAGGTCTGACCTTGTCTGGGCAGGGTGCTGTTTGTTTCTTTACCAGTATTCGTGGTCCAATATATTATTTTATAATAAGAGAACTAATAACACCCTCCTTTCTGAACCTACAAATGAAACCAAGGAAGTTTGTGAAAATAGATAAAATGTTAGAGTCTGTCCCTTGCAAATGTAAAGTATTTACCAGGCCACATTTCAGAAATGCTGGAGTAAGCAAAACATCAGTCTCAGCAGACAGGGTGGAACAGGGTAAGATATACTTGGAAAACAAACTCAAACTGAATGGAAATGCATGGTAGTAAGAAATTAAACTGGCAGAGGCAGTAAGTTTATAATAATTTAAAAGAGATATAGGAAGAAACTTAGAAGTTCCTTGTTTGCTTTTTTTATTCTTTTGTTTATTTTCCTTTTAGTGCTTTCAAAAGTGATTTGAAAATGTTAACTTATTTAACTCTTTGGATCCTATTATTAAACAAGATTAAAATTCCTTTTAGGATTCTAAAATTCCTTTTAGAATGAAAATAAATCAAAATGTAATAACTGCTCCTAAGCTTGAATAAAAGGCAAGCAAGTGTGCTGACTTCACTGAAAGGCTGCTTCACCTGGAATATTATATTCCAAGTAAGAAAGAACAACCACCAGTGTTGAAAAAATACAGTCTCCATTTTGCAGGCATGGTGACAAGGAATGAAAGGTAGCAATTTTTCCTTTACATTAGGCAGTTGGATACTAAAGTACTCTCTCTCTCTCTCTCTCTCTCTCTCTCTCTCTATATATATATATATATATATATATATATATATATATATATAACTTTTTGGGTCACATCTGGCCAATCAGGGGTTACTCCTGGCTTTGCACTCAAGATTTACTCCTGGCGGTTCTCAGGGGACCATATGGGATATGGGATTCTGGAATCGAACCCAGGTTGGTTGTGTGCAAGGGAAACACCCTACCTGCTGTACTATCACTTCTGCCTCTCAAGCTATAGTTTTATCAATTATTATTGCTGTTTTTCCTCTTAAAATCTCTCATGTCCTCTCTTTGTGAGTCAAAATAACCATCTTCTAAGATGGCATTTCAGAATCTTAATTATTGATTGACTTAAAAAGTCCATACAATTCTGCTTTGTCCCTGCCAGGGACTGTCTCAGAAGCGATTTCTATGAACAATGATTCTGTGCATTTTATTTTGATCTCTTGGCCTGTCCTCTCTGCCTCCCTCTACTCAGTCAACATTTGAATTTTTAGAAAGAGTGAAAGTCCTATGTGCTCCATAAGTACTATTTCTTCCCACTCCTAGTGGGAAGAGAATTTCCATCTATTGAGATGAATTTCAATGTGTGATTCTCAGATAAATCCAATGCAAATAGTTGGAGTTCTGGGTGAAGTTGAAAATTCTAAATTCATCCTTTATGAAGTGGATAATCTGCATATTAAAATGGTCCGAGAGATCCTGATTTTACCAAAGTTTAGTAAAAGCCATTAGAGAGTTGTTATGTAAGGAAATGTGTCTACCATGTGCCAGATCTGGTTCAATCTCTGCTAATATAGTTCCCTGAGCATCCCTCTTTGTGCCCTGGTGTCCCCAGATCCACAGGGGCCGGAATAACCACTCATCCTTGAACCCAGACATTGAACCACCAGTCCAGTGAACTAAGCATCATTGGTACAGTTCCCTGAATCCCCTAAGCACCACTTGGGGACCTAAAGTAATGCTATTAATTAACAGAGAATTTTCCTTCTTCCTTTCTTGTGACAACTGTCAATGCATGCCATATTCTCTAGATAATGTCCATCAGTACACTTGAAGCACTCACTTGACGTACAGCATGACTTCATGTCTGTGGACTTAATGATGTGGGGCGCATTTCTTTTTTATAAGATAGGCTTTTGATAGATATCTTATTTAACTGCATGTTTTCTGGAAGAAAAATTGCACAGTTTTATTTTTTTAAATGGTTGTATTGTTCTAATGAACAGTTTCCCTAAGAATTGCTTTTTAGCAGACTGGTGCGTAAAAATGCAAATATAGATGTAGGTCATGTAGATAAATGTCTATTTGGAATTTGTCTTTATCAGCATTAACAATGAAGCATAGAGTTTGAAAGTTACTATTTTGGTATTTATACAATCAGACTCAGCAAACTCAGGAGAATGGTAAAATGTAAGAATAAAAGACTCAAGAAGAGTACAAGTTTTCCCCTGAGTTAACAGCGAGATCTTGCCTCAATGACAGAAAGCTCCAAGGAATATGCCCCAGTCTTTATCCCATGCTTTCCCTCAGATCATTTAAAGAAGAACCCAACTGAGTTGTCTGCTTCCTTTTGAAATTATATCTGCTTCAGGCAAAGCTAGCCTCAAAGGGACCAATTACAGTGCAAACGGGTGGTTATTTCCTTTTCAAGTCCCTGGGCTCCGTAGAATCTGCTCTCCTTGCTCAAGCCTTCAGGAGGTCCTTCTTAGGACTATAAAGTTAGTTGGGCAGAACTGCCTTCCGCCTTCTAATTCCCTGTGGTACTTCACTCAGTGTTCCATGTACAACGCACGGCAACTTCAATAAATTGTGGTAATGAAGTTCATGATAAAATAATTATCTCTTTTGTTTGTCCTCCATAGTACTCAGCACATTAGTGGAAACAGCTTTATAAAAGCAACTCTGAGTTTTCTGAAAGGTTAATACCTATCTAGTTATCTAGAAAGTTTCACAGGAAGACAAATTAACCTTTTTTCCCTTTCAAATGAGTCTTTCCTCCCTTTGGAAAGGTTGAGCATCTTGAAAGTCAGTCAGAAAGGGTTGTATTAAATAGCTCTACAGTCTAGCAACTTTCGCTTTTTGAAAACCTTAGCCAGACATATTACTACAGAGGAGACCTTAGGCAATTAACTCAGAGAAAACCAGGGCATACGCCCATTATCCAAGTTTCAGCAGTTCTCTTTGTGACAGGTACAACACAGGTGAAACTCTCTGTAGTAATTTCTCTTCTGAAACTTGACAGGGTTCTGTGAAGTCTGTCACAGAGCAATTAAAAGGGAATTCAATCACATACTCCAACTGTGTCTTCAAGCTGCACCTTGTTCAGCTAAGACAGGCATGTCTTTTAAATACAAATAAATATATATAAAGACTTATATAATGTCCTTTATATATCATTTTTATTGGTTCTGATACTGTATACATTGTCGAATAAAATTGAAATAACTGATGTAATATATTATGTTATTTTACACACATTGTTATTACTGTACAATAATCTGTCAAACACTTAAGTATATGAGACCATTTCAATTACATTCAATACATAACATATGGAATTATAGCTATTTTCAAGTAATGTAAACTTTGGCTTATTTTCATTCTAATTAGTCTAACTGCCTAATTGAATTTGGGGAGCAGGTTAATTTTAAAACATTGTAGCATTCAATCTTTGATCTCTTTGAAGAGTGCAAATATACAAAAATAAATACCCCCACTCAAAACACTGACTTCTCATCTATGACAATGGAGCATATCCTGCCATATATGAAAATAAAATTATCTTTTAATGCTATGCAAGGTAAATCAGAAAATGGATGGTTAATATATAATACTATTAACACATAGAACAGAAAGTATTAATCCTGTAAAGACACTGAAAGCTAAGACTACTGTGGCAATTTTCATGAAATATGGGACAAGTACACAGGACCCATGGTTTAAAGACACAAACTTGTAATAAGTACTAAATAAGTTTTAGAGTTCAGCAATGTAATTACATTTTACAATAGTGATTTAATATGATAAATATTACTTCAATGAAAAATCCCATTAATACAACTCAAAAATACAATTCAGTAGTACAGAAAAAGTAACATACTGTACAATTCAAATATATGAAATATATGACACTGGTACATGATAAATATATCATCATAAAAACCATCCCTTATTGATCTGTATGTTTTAGAAAGAGAACTGGACAAGTCATGCTCTTGACTCTTGTCTTGATTGCATTGCTCACAGATATTAAACTTTGAGTGATAACAGTTAGAGTAAAGAAAAGAGTTGAGTACCCTGTATATGTCAGAAACTTTACACATTTTCAATTCATACTACCAAAATGGCAGGCAGAGAAATAAGAGGCCCTGTTAATGTGTGTTGGGGAAAACAGTGTTTGAAATCATCTGAAATTGAAACCAGCCCAAAGGCATGGAGGCCTTTGACACAACAGACACACATTTCAGGAACCAGGAAAGCTACTGAGATGCAGAAGTCTAGTGCAAGGGGAATTCCTACAGATCCCAGGGCCATCTGCAAGGAGAGCTCCATCTACAAAGGCCAGGAAAGACAAAGGCAACAGTCAATCAACCGCTCCAAGATCTCCACCTTAACAATTACCCTAGGTCTGCATGAGGAAAGAGGGGTTTGGCAAACTGTATATAAACTAAGTTGGCAGAGGAAAAGGCACACGCATTCCTCCCCCACACATGCTGCCGGCACCTTCCATACAGCTCTGTGAACTTTCATACTTTCATACCCATTTTCCTATTCTTGGGAAACGGTCCACATAGCCATGCTTGGGATATGTACTGACATTCTCCATTCTGTAGAAGCCTGTGCCAGTAGTAAAATCTACCTCTCTCCTTCACTCATTAGATTTCCCCCAATAAACTTATTTTACTTTTTGGGTCGCAACTGGTGATGCTCAGGGGTTGCTCCTGGCTGTGCACTCAGTAAATAGGGAGCTTGATATCTTCAATGATAGGTATAACTGAATACTTGTAGAGAAATGTTGGAATAATTTTTTAAATACTAGAATGGCATATTAAAAATGATACGCTGAAAAGAAAAGTAGATTTCTTAACTCACACCAAGTGAAAAATTGTATTAACAACAAAAATAAGATAGTAACATATAGAAATATGTAGAATGTTGTCTTAACTTCAAAAATGATTTCTTAGAGGAAACAAACAAAAAGAGTCAAATAAAGCTGCTTCAGTTTTAGATTCACTTAAATAAAGATGTAATGTTCTTCCAAAGACATCAACAGTCAGGGAAATTACAGTGGTGAGCAGTCAATTACAAAATGCTACCAAGAAAATTTGAGATCCATATTGTAAGAATATTACCTAAAATTCAGAAAAGTATATTATTCATACATGCAGGATCTGCTTGATCTCACAAATATATGAATATAAAGAAAAGACACAACAAAATTCAATTTCACATTGCTCAAACTCTTTTTAACATCACTAGTGTATAAACAAACTTAATTACAACCCTCTGATTATGAAAATACAAATAAGCACAGTGCCATTGGAAAATCAAGCTGCTGGATACCTGCTAAAGCTGTGAGATATATATATATATATATATATATATATATATATATATATATTCGAACAAGATATTTAAATATAGATTTATATCCTGGAGAAATGCATAAATATTTTCTCTTACATTAGTGTATAGGAATGCTCAAAGTAGCAATAATTGAAATCTCAATACTGAGAATTATTGAGAGGTTCAGTGACTGGAGAGATAGTACACTGGGTAGATGTCTTGTATGCAGCTGACCTGGGTTTGATCCTCAGCACCCCGTATATTACCTGAGCACCACCAGTAGAAATTTCTCAGTACAGACTCAGAACCCTGAGCATCACTTGATATGGACCAAAAATCAAAACGAGAAACATTATCAATATATTGAACAAATAGCTAAAATATTCACTGGCCGACTAAATGATAATTTTTTTAAAAATTTTATTAGTGAAACACCATGAGGTACAGTTGTAGACTTACAAATTTTTGTGCTTGGGTTTTAGTTATACAATGATCGAATACCCATCCCTCCACCAGGGACCATTCTCCACCACCACCAGTCCCAGTATCCCTCCCACCCCTCATCCCCCCCATCCCACCCTAACACTGTGGCAGGGCATTCCCCTCTGTTACCTCTCTCCTTTTGAGTGTTGCGGTTTACCAAAGAGACATTGAGTGGCAATCTTGTTCGGACTAAAGTCTACTCTCATCATGCATTTCCCATCCTGAGAGGATCCTCCCAACACCCTTTATTTGGTGCTCCCTTCTCTATCTGAACTGCCTTTTCCCCTAGCGTGTGCAGCTGTCTTCAAAGCCATGGAGTAATCCTTCTGGTACTTATCTCAGCTCTAAATGATAAATTTTAATTTATTTATATACCAGGGACCCTACAGCTATGGGAATATAGAGCTATGGGAATCATGATGCAATTTCTGTAAAAAAGATGGAAAATAATGTTATGTATTGTTTTTATTTTGTATGTATATAAAGCAAAATATAA
The DNA here is from genome assembly GCF_029834395.1 of Sorex fumeus. Lineage (NCBI taxonomy): Eukaryota > Metazoa > Chordata > Mammalia > Eulipotyphla > Soricidae > Sorex > Sorex fumeus. Next base: position 70,894,499 of record NW_026606059.1, read on the forward strand.
AAACAGGTGAAATTTATAAACAATAAAGCAATTCAAAATGTTGACGATGATTGTTAAAGTGGAGCAAATGATTCTAAAGAATTACTAAAGGATTCTGTGATGTAAATATATTATCTTAAACTGGATTATGGATATCCTGCCATGCAGTATGTAAATTCTTGACATGCAATATGTAAATTTCTCTCTCTCCCTCTCTCCCATCTTTCTTTCTTTTTGAAATCATGAAACAATAGAAATATATATACAAAGATAATTTTTCAATGTCTATTTTCTTCAGAGTATTTTAATTTGATTTTATTTGGAAATCAGGATTGTTGTTGTTTTTGATTTTTTGTTATGTGTGAGTCAGTTTTAAAAAGTGCTGGATTATTTCATTTTATAATAGTTGACAATATTGAATGCATCAATTCTTACTTCAGTGAAGTCAGGTTTTTGAAGGATTTAATATTTTTGATTCTCAGTCAGATAAAATTTCTCCAATTCACGGACAACTAGACAACATTATAAAGGTACTTGAAGGAACAAAGATCATGTCATCATGCTGGGAATTCATCTGCCTTTCTGATTAATATTGAATGTGAGCAATTTCAGACTACTGATTAGATTTATCAATAATTAATGTAATGTTATTGTGGATGATTAAGGTTATTTCACTTAATCTGATTCTCAAATCACTTTTAACATCCTTATATAAATTCTTGATGACATATAACACTTTATCAGAAGTACCAAAGAAACTTTTTAATGATTCAACCAATTTCAGGCCATGTCCAGAAAAATAAAAGTTACAAGTTTACCTAATGAATGTTTATAGTAAAATCTTTCAGTGTAGCAAGATGACAGCTTATCATAATTAGATTTAGAAACATTCTTTTACTTCTTTGTAATTTAATTTAATTTAATATTTAATTATACTTATCGTTTAATATTATAACTCTAATATAAAAAGACATTTGAAATTAGGTAATCAAAGATGTTAAATTATTATATAAAAATGTGAAAGAATACAAAATATACAACTTACTGAGAAAAATAATTCCATCATAAAAATAAAGTACAAAACATATTTAGTAACTATATAAATGAAACACCTAAAAGATTGCTGATCAGAGTCGTTCTATAATTGTTGAAGGTTTTAATAGAAATAAAATGTTTACAATGTTTATTGTAATAGAAATACAGTCTTGCAACATAAATAATGAAATTTCAAGAATTTGAATAAATGAACATTTATATATCCAGCTAGTAATCAAATCACTGTCACTGTCACTGTCCTCCCGTTGTTCATAGATTTGCTCAAGTGGACCCAGTAACATCTCTATTGTGAGAATTGTTGTTACTGTGTTTGGCATATTGAATACGTCATGGGTAGCTTTCCAGGCTTTGCCATGTGGAGGAATCAAAGGATAGAAATCGAACTAGGGTTGCCCGGTCACCTGCATGCAAGGCAAATGCCCTACACACTGTGCTATTGCTCGTAATCAAATAAAATAATATATTTCTGAACAGCTACTGTTCAGCTATATCTGTTCAGCTACTCCTATTCAAAGTTACAAAATCATTTAACCCAGCAACAAAAACTTGAAAACAACTAGACTTATCAAATAATTTTAAGCTGAAATTTTAAAAATTACTTTTCTATTATAATATTTGTTGCCATAAAAATAATATCATCCAGTTAGAAAATACTTAATATCTAGTTATTCTTCTTAGCTCAGCAATGATATACATATCTAATGATAGAAAGTTATGAAGAGTTAGAGGCCATATTGTAAAACAGTATGTATTTTGCATATTGTGCCTACATTTCTATGTTCTTAAACTTTTGGGAAACACATGTAAATTTAAATAAAATTTGACATTATCGAATAAAATCAAATTCAGAATTTGTTTTTAAGTCTTTACAGTTCTGACATTTGGAGTTATCCCTGGCTAATATCCCTAATGAATACAGGTCTCTGATCTTGCTATTTATGCTTTGTTGGATTAAGGGAGAAGTATTATACTTAAAGTATTTACAAGTCCATTTTCTGGGGCCAGAAAGAGAGAGCTCAGGCATCAGGGATGCATGCACTGCATGTTTGATGACCCAAACTCCATTGGCACCATAGAGTCCACCCAGCCTGATGCATCCCAGGAAACCTACACTGTTAGGCCAGATCAGCAGAGTCTCACTGGGAGTGACCCACTGTTGGCCTGCTTACTGCTTTATGCAGCACCACAATAACTTTTTTAAAATTTTTTAAACTTTTTTAATTGAATCACTGTGAGATAGACTCTTATAAAGCTGTTCATGATTGGATTACAGTCATACAGTATTGCAACACCCATCCCTCCACCAGTGTGCATTTCCCAGCATCAGTGTTTCCAGATTCTCAGCCTCCATCCCTCACCCCTCCCTGCCTTGATGACAAGCTTCGCTTTCTCTCTCTCTCTCTCTCTCTCTCTCTCTCTCTCTCTCTCTCTCTCTCTCTCCCCTTTCTCTCTCTCTCCTTTCTCTCTCTCTCTCCTTTCTCTCTCTCTCTCTCCTTTCTCTCTCTCTCTCTCTCTCTCTCTCTCTCTCTCTCTCTCTCTCTCTCGCTCACTCCTCCATGCCTCCCTTGCCTTTTAGGCATTGTGGTTCGCAAATTTGATACTGACTAAAAAGAGTACATTCTCTATAATTACATGATTTTACTTTCATCTCTAGCTAGCTCCATGAGCTGAACAGATTTTGTCATTTGTCTTTACCTAACTTTACTGTTATTTAAAATGCAGAAAATAATAAGTTTTTTTTTTGCTCACACCCAGCGATGTTCAGGGATTACTCCTGGCTCTGCACTCAGAAATCACTCCTGACAGTGCTTAGGGGACCATATGGGATGCGGGGAATTGAACCCCTGTCGGCCTTGTGCAAGGCAAACACCCTACCCGCTGTGCTATTACTCCAGCCCCAAGGGTTTTTGTTGTTGTTGTTGTTGTTTTGTTTTAATATATCACCTATCATATTCATTTCTGTCATTTCTAACTGTAGTTTTCTCATTTTAGCTCTCAGACTTTCCTGTGCTTTGCTGACTACACGTACCATCATTTCTTTAAGCTCATTAAATGTTTTCACCATGATACCGCTAAACTCATTTTCTGAGGATTTACAGAGCTCTTTGGTGCTGGCTAAAACTTTCATTTTTTTTCATTGGTTTTGAAGAGTTCCTTCTGTGCTGAGGGCATATCTTTGTAGTTGGATTCCCTGAGAGACACTGAGGGATTAGGCTGAAAATTGCTCTTATACTTTCCTGCCCATTTTCACCTAGTGACCAGTGTGAAATTTGCTAAGTAGAGGTGTTGTGCAGTGATGCATGCAGCAGCAAACTTTAGGAGAAGTGGTGCTTGGCTAGTTAATAAGGCAGAGGCAATATGTGGAGGCTACCAGGGCCAAAATCCTATATTCCTTTTCTTAGGATAAAATGCACATTTTTGCTTTTATAGGTCTATTTAGATTTTTCCCTTTAATTTTTCTTAATTCTCATCACTTAATACATTTACATTAGTAGGATTTTTCTATTTCAAGAAAATTTTAAGATGTATTAACACAGAATTACTGATATTACTTTTTAAATTCATATAATCATTTATTTCCAATTTTGTGCAATTTGAAGAGGTTAGCTCTCTATGTGTGTATGTGACATGCCTCCCACTACGCCCAAAAGATACTGCTCCCATACGTGGGATAAAATGGAACATAGTAAGGGAACAATAAGTAGTCAAAGTTGTTGGAACTAAGGGTTTTGTCTATTCAACTGAGGTTACATGGGAGAGGGGGGTTGAGGTGGGTTTGTTGGGACAGTGATGAAAGGAAATGGACTCTCTGGTGATGGCTATGGTATTAAAGTGATAATGCATGAAAAGTATGATGAATAATACTATAAATTCCAGTATCTAAATGATTGTGGTTAATAAAATAAGGGAATAAGGATACTGCAGCACTGCACTGTCCTCCCATTGTTCATCGATTTGCTCGAGTGGGCACCAGTAATGTCTCCATTGCGAGACTTTTTACTGTTTTTGGCAAATCGAATACACAACAGGGAGATTGCCAGGCTCTGCCGTATGGTCGGGATACTCTCAGTAGCTTGCCAGGCTCTCGAGATGGATGGAGGAATCATACCTGGGTCATCCACCTGCAAGGCAAATGCCTGCCTGCTGTGCTATCACTCCAGCTCATCAGATGCATAACAAGAAGATACTAATTGTATTAATTGTATATCAGATAGAATGGTTACAAAGATTATTCAAGTTAATAATTCTAAAATCTTAGAACTGTTCTTGACATGTAGTATGCACTATGTAATACTTCACTAATAAATAAATGATAAAGTGTTCACAGCAATGCATCCTTTTCTTTATGCCAGCTGCAATGAACATAATTTTTCCAGAGGCCTCACTAAAAATTCAGGAAATGTTCAACAGAAGGAGAAAAATGAATCCAAAATCATTAGTTCAATTATTTATTAATAATGTCACACAGTGAAAACAGTTTAAGATGAGAGTTCTGAAAAGAAGTTAGATAATCAGAGATCTTTAAGGAACAAACTGAAAAAGATCAATCAAAGTCAGGTTTTATTTTGAGGTTTTTTTTTTTGTTGTTGTTCAAAGTCACAGAAGGCATGGGGAAATAGATGTGCTAATACTGGGGAAGGTTGAAAGCCATAGAGAACACCACTGATTTATGATTAGAAAGAAGAATGAAACAATTTGTTTCATTATATAAAAAATTTATTGTGGCACTGTAGTTTATGGGCTGGAGCGACAGCACAGCAAGTAAGGTGTTTGCCTTGCACACGACTGACCTGGGTTCGATTCCTCTGTCCCTCTTGGAGAGCCCAGCAAGCTACCAAGAGTATCCCGCCCACACAGCAGAGCCTGGCAAGCTCCCCATGCCATACTCGATATGCAAAAAACAGTAACAACAAGTCTCACAATAGAGAGGTTCCTGGTGCCTGCTTGAGCAAATTGATGAACAACGGGAGGACAGTACAGTGCTACTGTAGATTACAATGTTAGGATGTTTGAATTTCAAGCATACAATATTCCAACACCAATCACTGTCCACTTCTCTGGACCACATGTCCCCAGTTTCTTTCCCACTCACCAGCGTGCCTATGACAGGTACTTACAGTATTTACAGTATTGTTACTCATAGGGATTTATACCCTGAGCACATTACCTCATTCCAGCACCACCTCCTCCACCGTTATTCCTTTAAATCTGCTTTTATTATAGTGTCTCCCTCCTTTATTTATTCCCTTCTCCCAAGCTTTCTACTGAAGACCATTTCTCATTTTTAGTTTTTGCTGTCTTTTGACATTTCTTATTTCTGCTATGTTGCTTTATATCCTGCATATGACAGAGATCATTTAGAGTTAATAGTTTTGAGGCCATTATCATGCTATGACCAGCTGAGGGGGAAACTCAGAATTTCAGGAAAATTATGATACCAAAAACTGGTTACTTAGAATACACAAG